>NW_023425366.1:65730807-75730807 GCF_014108415.1 Molossus molossus | reverse complement strand
TCTCATCCCAATGCTGAACAACTGAGTTCTTCCCTGTATGTCTCTGGTGCCTTTAAAGCTGCCTCCCCAAAGCTGGAGCCCAGAGGGAGCAAGTCTGAGTAAGTCCGTGCTCAGGCTCTTCTTTAAGAGGAGATGCCTGGGGCTCCAGTAGCCTCAGCCCTAGTTCCTGCTTGATTTACAGACAGAAATGATGGGGACTCTCTTCCTGGCACTGGAACCCTGAGCTGGGCATCTGGTGTAGGATGGGGACTCCTCACTCCTCAGGGAGGACCTTCCCAGCCAAGGTGTCCCTCCTGATTTTTATCTGCCACATGTGGGTGTGGGACCAGCCCATCAGCACCTCCACCCCTCCTACCAGTCTCAATGTGGCTGCTTCTTTAATTTGGTGGTTGCAGGACTTCCATTAAGCTCAATGTCTGGCATTTCTGCAGGATGGTTGTTCTGTAGTTTAGTTGTAATTTTGATGTGTTTGTGGGATGAGGCAATACCGTGTTTACCTACGCCACCATCTTGACCAGAAGCCTGAAATGTTTAACTATCTAAATGGTACAGTGATATGTGTGAGGGAGTGAGTGTGTGTGTGTGTGTGTGTGTGTGTGTGTGTGTGTGTGTTTATTAAGCATAAGAAGATCTTACAGAGATGACAGATGATGCTGATGGAGAGGAAGAAAGATTTTAAAAGCTCAATTAAGTAGTCAAGTTCAAAAATCAAAAGTAAACACATTTCATGAAATCACATTGGCAAAGTCAGACTGTTCGACAAATTGGTTATATCATTCTAGAACTAATATTACATTAGTTTCCCCCCATATTGTGATATTTATATTTTCAAATATATCTTTTTGTGATTGTCAACTGTCAAGAAAACATAGTCATAATAGCAAAACAATCTTAAAGGAAAAGGAACTATTTTGCAAATACAATTTTAATGTTCTGTGAAAACAGATTTTCTTTCTCCATACCCTCTTAGAAAAAGAATCAATAATTACTTATTCTCTACCAATGTAGTTATATCTGCTTCCACTGATGGTGAAATAACTATAACTAATATTTCCTGATATTTTCTTCTTATGTTCCATCTCTCTTGGAAACTTTTTAAATCTATCCTCGATTCTGGATTTCTGGAAAAATTTTCATATATATATAAGGTTTATCATATTAATATTTGTAAAAGAATAGTTCAGTAGCTCACCCGAATTCAAAGGAGAAGTTTGATAGTCAGTACGATTCTAAACCGGTTCGGAAATCCTGCATCGGTCTTGGCCTGTGTGCCGTTTTTAACAATATCACTCCTGGCTGCAATAATATTTTGAAGTTTTCTGCAAATAAACAGTAAGTATATGATTTTTCAAAACATAAATCTTACTTTATTTTATAAAATGTATCTTTAGTGTTGAAAGTATTACAGATGTCCCCCTCTTTTCCCCTCCTTAACCCCTTCCCCCTCCACCCTACCCTGCACACCCCAGGCCTTCATTGCACTATTGTCTGTGTCCATGGCTTATGCATATATGCATTTAAATTCTTTGGTTAGTCTCTTCCCATCCACCCATCCCCATTCCCCCTGAGATTTGTCAATCTTTTTCATGCTTCCATGTCTCTGGATCATAATTCTTACTTTAATATGAATAAAATTTTTATTAGAAGCTCACATTTATTATTAACATAATATGACCAATTCATGGAGTACTTAATACCACTTGGTACTGATTTTTTTTAAATCACCAACTATATGCTAAAACCAAGAAGTAGTTCTTGTGCATTGTTTGACATTTTCTCATGTTAAATTCACCTCAGGAAAATTTTTACTCTCATGATAACTTGTTTTATGTTCATATAATTATCCATCTTTTGGGAAGTCTGTCACAAATAAAGGAACTTATCAGGCATTCATACAGGGTTTCCAGAGGCAAAAGAACTATTTCAATTCAATCAGTAATACTTTGTCTCCTGTTACCTGAAAACATATTACTAGTAAAACAAACTCCACTAATTGTGTATTTTAATATATTTGGGCATTTATTTAATAAATAAAAACTCATTTTCAGATCATCTCAGCTTATTAGTTTCTCTGCTGCTAATATAGTTGTTAAACCGTAGCCAAAGAACAATGTGAAAAATTGTTTTATTTATTTATTTATTTATTTATTTATTTATTTATTTATTTATTTTGTGGCATCATCACTTTTAAACTAATATTATCAAATAGAAACCTATTCTTCTGGAATTTTAAGGGAAGACAGTTTATTCTCAGAAAGCACTCCAGATGGAAGATTTTAATAGCAGTGTGGGGGTGAGTGCTGGGGAGGGGTTGACTGAACAACCCCTTTTTAATGAACAGAAAACTTTAATATTATCTGACATTTCTGGCAAGGTCAAATGACTCTTTTCTTTTTTAAATAATAATGAGGTAATATTTTAAAAGATATTCTAATCGTAATTCAGTTCCAGAGAGTATACTTTGCTTTATTTTTTAAGCTACATATCTCACTTAAGAGAAATATTCTTCTCCACATTTAATTTATTGTTGGATGTTATATTACTACCATAAGTTTTATCATCATTCACAACACATTTGATTGAATTAACTAATTAAAGTGAAATATAATGGAATGAGTAGCTTAATAGTTAGCTTAAAAATTTTATCACAAAAGTTTAGATAATTAAAATGACCCCTATAAAGGGCAAAGATATCTCAAAAGAAAGATGTGGACTGAAAATATAAAATAATCGTCAGGGAAATGAAAATAAAAACCACAGTGAGGTATCACCTCACACTTATCAGGTGGTTGGTATCAAAAATCAAAAGACTTGGTGAGAATGTGGAGAAACTGAAACCCTTACACACCATTGATGGAAATACAAAAATAGAGCTGCCACTATGGGAAATAGTACAAAGGTGTCTCAAAAGATATAAAATGAAACTAGCTTATAATTCATAAATCCCACCTTTGAGTATCCAAAAGAATTGAAATTAGGATCTTAAAGCGTTATTAGCACATAATACATTGCAGTGCTTTTTTACACCAGCCAGGATGTAGACGCAATGTGAATGTTTATCCAAAGTTAAATAAAGAATATATATGTAATATATTAAATTTAATATGTATTTTATAATATTTAATGTGTATATAATATGTATATGTTCACAGTGGAATACTATTCAAACTTTAAAAGAAGGGAATTCTTCAATGAACAATATGATGTACCATAGGAAATGATGCTAAGTGAAATAAACCAGTCACAGAAAGACAAATGTTATATGATTTCACTTATTTGAGGTATCTGAAATAGACAAATTAATCTAATCAAACTGTGGAATGGTGGTTGCCATGAGCTAAGGGGAGGGGAAAATCAGTAAGCGTAGTTTCGGTTAAACAAGATTCTAGAGCTCTTCTGTTCAGCCTTGTAAATATAATAAATAATAATATACATATAAAATTGTATTAAGAGGGTACATATCATGTTAGGTGTTCTTACCAAGATAAGTGATATAATGAGAAAACACTGGGTGCTTATAATGTATAGATAATTGACATTATGAGTGTCCTGGAAAAATTTTCCTAAAATCTGCAGAACAAGTAAGATTAAATTATGCAGTGAGTAAGGAGGTATTGTTTGCAAATTTTGTGAAATGAACAGAAGTTTGACATAGGGAAGGGATGGTAAAAAGGCCAGGGTGATTGAATTACAGAGATTTATGAGAATAACGGCAAAATAATAGACTGAAAATAAAAGTATAGGCTTGATATTAACATGGTTATGAGGGATTTTATACTTTATCCAGAAGACAATAAGAAACTACTAATATATTTTAAATGAGAGCAATATGATATCACTTTCTATTTAAAATATCCTTATGGCTATACTATAAAAAGGAAATTACAAAGATAAACATGAGAGCTGGTAGAAGGTCACCAAAGATCAGACTCAAGACAGAAGTAACTCATATTACACATTTACATTCATTTAGTCATAAGATTTTCACTGTTAATGAATATCTTCATGTGTACCCCCAAAAATGCTACTTTAATAGCTTTCTAAGAAACTTATATTTTATGTGCCCAAAAATGTATCATTTATCAGTAATAAATAATGCATTTAGACTTATAACTCGTAAGATATCCAGTACTTTTCAGAAAACTCTTCATCTCATAGTCACTGTCTTTTTTCAGTAAAGAAACATATATTTTAAATGAAAGTATAACACAAAGAATGCATGGTAGCTAGAGCCATGGTATTAGGAAATCTTGGATTTTTTCTGTTTTGACTATTTTATATACAATTTTCTCACTTGTAACATCTTTTGACTCTATCCTTTATTTTATAATATTGTGGTTGAAATGGTTTCCATTCACATTTCTAGGAAAGCAATAATTTAGTATACTATGCACTCTATTTGTTTATTCAATAAATGCATTTTCATTCTATTCTTTCCTTGGACCAGTCACTGTGTTAGGCATTCTGAACTTTGCAGTGCAGGAGGCAAACCTCCTGAATTAATGAAGAATTTAATGAGTTTATAAATGAGATGCTTAGAAGATTACCTGACACATAGTAAGCAGTTAATTCGTAATGGCCTTTAATAATGTTAGTAGTGACTATAATTTTTGTTAAGCAAGTCTATTGAGAAATGCATACTATAAATATGTACAATAATTATATTGTTTTATGTGGTGGTTGATGCTTTGAAATTAATATATAAGGTTGACAGGGTGGGATGCACTTTAGGATAGTGAGAAAACAGTTTCTTTCAGGAGCTGAAATTTGAACTTCAAACTAAATGAAGAAAAATAACTAGTCCTGCAGAGTTCTGGAGAAAGAGTATTTCAGGTAGAATGACATTTAAATGCAATGCCTGCAAGGAAGGAAAGAGATTGGTATTTCCAGAGGCTTAAAAAATGTAGCTGGCACATAGTACACCAGGAAGAAACTGATAGGAATCGAAGTCAGTGATTTGTTGGTTATTATACACCATAGAAGGCCCTGAGGTTTATGCAATTGCAATGGAAAGCAAATGAACGGTCTGAAGAGGAATGATATTATCTGATTTGAAGTTAAAAACTTCATCCTTGCTGCCCTTTGCTCATGTAGATGAGTGTAGGGGGGTGGAGAAGACCAGTCAGCAATCTAAAATCACAAACCTGTTTAGACAGTATTGATTTGGGCTGGCATTCACAGAAAAGATGGGAAATTCAGGATATATTATAGATGTAATACCAACAGAATATGTTGATAAATTGTATAGAGAAAGAGAGGGATCAGGAATGGGTTTTTTAACTGAACACCTAAATAGGTAATGGTAACATTATTCTAGAGAATATTGAGAAGAAACAGATTTGATGAATGAATGAGACTGTGTGTGTGTGTGTATGTGTGTGTGTGTGTGTGTGTGTGTGTGTGTGTGTGTGGAGGGGGGAGTGTAAATCATGACTCTCTTTTTTATCTATTCAAATAATCAGTGTTTCTTAGGTAGAAATCTTTGTGATAAATTGCCTAGATTACATTGACAGGAAAAAAAAAAAAGTGTACAACAGCTTGTTTGCTTTCTTTAATCAGTCACTGATTTTATTATCACACAAAATGTTTCCTCTTTTAAGTTGGCTACCTGGAAATGGAGAGATAAATTTTATGCTCAATTACAATAAATAATTCATTCCATACCTGTTGTACATTCTTGCCTTTCTTCCTTCTAATTGTTTTTGAACAAACTTCATATTTTAATTATCCTGTTTCATATATATTTTAATATTGTATGTTATTTGGGTATTAGTTACTCCATAAATCAAAGATGAATAAATAAGTAAATCAGTGAATGAATGAACAAATATCACTTGCTTCAAATTCTGTCAACACATTTAGATAAATAGCAACACCACATACAAAATATGCTAATTAAAAGGTAATGATATCTACCTTTGAATGAAATTATATGATGAGCCAAATATGACCTATGCATTATAAATTTCTTACCTTCTCATTCCTACTTCATATACAGACCAAGTAAAGTCTCATATACATGGTTTAAGAAGTACCCTTGAGAATGTTAATTTATATATTCCTGTTCAATGGCTGAGTTAATGGACCAACAATGCATGCATTTAGTTTTAGCTTTAAAAGAGATATATAAAATGTACTTTTCTCTGTTATGCTTTCAGAGAAGCTTATAATTCTGGCCCTTAAATACTTTACAGACACTGAACTTACCTGTTCTCTATCAGTTCTGGAAAACATATAGATTGCTTCTGCTCTCCTTTGCAACACAACGGCACTGTGGAACCAGACTGCCTGGGGTCAGCCTCTGCCCCTGCAGGCCAGCTGTGTGCTATGGGACGAGCTACTTGTCTTCTGAGGCTTTATTTCTTATTTGCATTGTAGACATGGTATAGTAAATTTTTCATAAAATTATTGATAATTATTAAATCACTTAATAAACTCCTTCAAAAAAGAGCAGGTGTTACATTAAAATTAGCACTATCACAATACCATTTTTTTTTCTCCTTCTGGGATTAATAACAGGAATGCTCACAAGAAAAGCAAATGATGATAATTAATTTAAAGTAATTTTAGTAATTTCCTTGTGGAGACTCTCCCTCTAGCAGATCAAATAGAGAAAATAAAAAACTCACTTGACTTATACAATTAAATCAGAAAGTCAGGTTTATTTAGAGACCACCTAGACCATCAGGGCATATGAGCAGAGTTGTGTCTTCTTCATTTAGATTTACATAAGGGAAGATAAAACAGATATAAAGTACTTACATGAGCAATGAGACTAAAGTGGAGAATGTTGGATGCATACCAAACATCATCAATGGCTTAAAAAAACACATTAGTTTTGTTTTTTTTAGAAGGATAAATATAAGTGAACCAAATAGAGAGAGGAGAAATAGAGTTCAACACAGGAGGAAGAACAAAGGTGATATACTAGTAGCCAACAAGCATATGAAAAGATGCACAACCCTGGCCAGTTTGGTTCAGCGGTTAGAACGTTGGCCTGCGGTCTGGAGAGACCCGGGTTCGGTTCCCGCTAAGGGCACGTACTTCGGTTGCAGTTTGTCCCCGGCCCTGGCTGGTCGTGCGGGTGGCAGCCACTCGATGTGTCCTTTCACGTCGATGTTTCTCTCTCTCTCTCCCTTCCTCTCTCTCCCTCCTGCTCAACATCACTAATAATAGGGGAAGTGCAAATTAAAATGACAATGAAAGATTATCTCACACCTAGTAGGATGGCTATTATTTTTAAAAAAGTAAAAATAAATTACAAGTGTTTTTTAGGATGTGGAGGAATTGGAATACCCGTGTACTGTTGGTGGGACTGCAAGTGGTGTAACCACTTGAAAACATTATGAACATTACTCAAAAATTTGAAAGTAGAACTGCCATTTGATTCAGCAATCCCACTTCTGGTGTATATCCTAAAGAACTGAAAACAGGGTCTCAAAGAGATATGTGCATACCCGTGTCCATAGCAACACTTTATAATAGTCAAAAAATAGCAACCCAATGTATGTTCATGGATGAACGAATAAATAAAAAGTGGCATATACACTCAATGAAATATTATTCAGTCTTTAAAAAGAAGGGGATTCTGTCAGATGCTACAACATGGATAAACCTGGAAGACATTATGTTATGTGAAATAAGCCTGTGAAAAAAAGACAAATGCTGTATGATCCCACTTGTATGATATATCTAAAGTAGTTACATTTATAGGAACATAAATAGAGTGGTGGTTATCAGAGGCTTAGAAGAGGGGCAAAGGGAATTTGCTGTTTAATAGGTATAGAGTTTCAGATTTGCCAGATACAAAAGCTCTTTTTACAAAAATGTGCACATGACACTGCTAAACGGTACACTTACAAATGGTTACAATGGTACATTTTATATTATATGTTTCCTACCAAAACAAAAACAAAACACAGGAGGAAGAGTGTTGTGATCAGTCCAGATGCTGGAACTCTCACCCAACATTTTTTCACATGTTGAAACTGATGACACCACTCATGCGCTGCGAGGGTCTGAACAGGTATATTGCTCACATAACAATGAGGCTTTCTGGGTAGAGCAGATTAGACTCCAAAGCAAGTCCATGAATGGCAACATTGAACAAGAGAGAAGCCTGGCTTGGGGTTTTATGGTGGCTAGGAGGTGTGGCAAAGTGAGGTTCATGTAAGTGGGTTGAAACTTGTGTGGCTTGTACTTTCCTGCAGTGCCAAAGGAGGGAATACATGAACTTTCTTAGCTCATCCAGATGTGGGGCAAACGGGTTGGCGAGAATAGTAGGAGTTTAAAGTCATCAGTGGTCAAAAATAAAAATAGAGTCAGACTATTACAATTCATGATTGTTACAGGCTGCAACATGGCATGCTTCATTTAATTAAATGTGGACTTCAGTAAGCCACTATTGTCCTCTGTGATGCTTGCAGGCATGAGGCTATAAGTGAGGTAAAATTTCAGTGAATGCCTATTTCATGAGCTCATCATTGTAGGGTTTGTATAGTGTCCTGTATTGTGGCTTTGTATATAAAGAAACATGACCTTCATTTATATTTAAGATATATTTTAAGTGAGAGATTTAGAGCTTTTTTTTATTTTCACCAAAGGAGAAACACTTGGATAAGTATTGTTGTTGCTGTTATTGACCAGGCCAGATGGCCAAGTCATTGACAATGGCTCAAGAGTCTATAAAATTGTGTAGATGGGACTGTTGGCCAAGGCATCCTGTGCTAAGATTAATGTCTGAAGTTTATCCAATTATGCTGACCCTTGGGTTCCATCCTGGACTGGGCACATTCTGGTTAAAAGATGAAAAGCAGGATCTCTGCAGGGAACTCCCGCATGTGTATGGCGGCTATGCATTTTCAAAGTACAGGAATTCCCTTTGCTGTTCACTCAGTAGCCAAGAGAGTCAGGAGAGAGATGACCTAATCATGTAACACCATGCATCTGGCAAGGAACTGAAGACAGGAACTGTCACTCCTTCCTGGAGGCAGACTATGCCAGAGGGTCCAGACTTGGCTCTATTTTGTAGCAAGGAGATCTTGGTGACCATGCCAAGCTTGCAGGTGCTGCAAGGCATAATGAGCACTTGAGAACAGAGGGTTACAGATTCAGGGCCTGGGAGAGACTCTTGGTTCCAGGAGAGTTCAGTAACAGGCAGCAACTGCTGTTCTAATGATGTATAGCATGAGGCTGAGGAAAAGTAGTTTCTTGCAGCAGATGTTCAGGCAATTTATGACCATCATGATTGGCCTACAGATTCTAAGATTCATTAGAAAAAAAAGGTTGCCTAAGCTTCTACATGAAAGGAATCTTTAGGGGACATTAATGGGAATGCTATAATATTGCAATTTGGACAAATTCTAGAGCCTTGTTTAAGGGGGCCTCATTCTAAGTGGGCCTATTTTCAAGTAACAGCTTAAATAGACTTAAGTAAAATTGTAATTGAGAAATATGTTGCCTCCAGAATCCAAAAAAGGCCTAAAAGATAATGGATTAGTGTTAATTTTGGGGGTGTTGACAGGGTCAATAAGAGTTTCTTGACAGTGTCAGGGATGGAGCAGCTCTGGATTTACCAAATTATTTTCAGGAATTTGACTAAGATGGAGGGACCTTATACTATATGTGGGGTAAGGACCTCTCTCCTTTCTGTGAGCTCCTTTGTATTCATATATCCTGAAAGAGAGTGTCAATAAAATTTCATCAGAAGAGTGTGTCTTCTATGTGATCTCATATCTTTGCTCTTAGGAAAAGTTGAATGTGGTTAAGAGCTATATGAGATGGCAGGGCTGTTGAGTAGGTGTGAAAAGATGTATTTGCTTTCTTCAAAAAGACAGGCGGAGTATAGCTGAAAGGCTGTTGAAATAGGCACTGAACAGAGCATTTTAGCCAAATCTATGACTACAATGTATGTACCTGTTGCTAACTGGATAATGACAATAATTTCAATAGTCTTGAAATGATAGGGGGGTGAAGACGTAAATAGACTTGTGTCTAAGGATCACTTTAAGGAGCACATATATCCCATAATTTTGTCCCTACATTCCAATTACAACTTCTGATTTAGATTGGGATACATCTATGACAGAGGCACAGTAGAACTCAGCAAATGTAGGCCAAAAGAATTAAGGTCAAAGCTTGCTCTCTAGCAGCAACAAAACTCAAAAACATGGTAACCAGCAAGCCAAGGAGAGTTAGTTGGCCAGAGGTTAAAGATTGGCACAGGGGGAGGGCGGGGTGGCCAGCTGGTCACTGCCTATTATATGCCCTTTTTATTTGCCAATAGTTGTGTCACCTTGCAAAGACAGAATGGACTCACACTCAAAACCTAGTTCAAATGTTGGGACTAACGATGCAACACAAGTACCAAGAGGGTATGAAGGAGTTTATTACTCACATAATGACTGTCCTGGGGAGAGCAGAGTGGGCTGCCTTGCAGATTCAACAATGACATGAAAGAACAGGGAAAAGAGGCTGAGTGAGGGTTTTATGGTGATTAGGAGGTGGAGCTGGGATGACATTTTCCCTACTCAGGTCAATGTGTGTGTGGCTTGAACTTCCCACAAGCACTCCTGGAGAGCATCTGGCTTTCTTATGAATTTACTGTGATGGGGGCAAAAGCATGTTGACCTAAGAAACCTCCAAACCTATAGAGAATGTTTTATGAATTTATTTGAGCCAAACTGATGACAGTTGTCGGAAGCAAAATCTCAATGGGTTGAAAAAATGCTCCAGGAAATGGCAGTTTTACCACTTATTTGATACATTAGTATCAAAGAAGGAGACGTTAGGGGGTTACATGAAATCCATTGGTAATAGTTTAGGGAGGTGAGAGAAGGAAAAACAGGGGAATCTCTGGAACTGGATGAAAAGTAAAATGGTTCCTGGTCAGTGTTGCCAGTGGGTTAAGCTTCACCCCATGGCCTGAGAGGTCCCAGTTCAATTTCCAGCCAGGGCACATGCCCCGGTGCAGGCTTGATTCCCTGTTTGGGGGTGTGCAGGAGGTAGCCAATCAATGTTTCTCCCTCACATTGATGTTTCTATCTCTCCCTTCCTCTCTCTCTCTAAATATATATATATATATATATATATATATATATATATATATATATATATAAAGTAAAATGAAGAGACACACACTTCTTTTACATTGGTGAGTACAGGACAGTTAACAGTTAGGGTTCTGTGGTCTCTACTCTGGTGCAGTGATTGTGCCCTGAGGGATCTAGAAAAAGAAAATTACTCTGACATTCCAAAGGTATGTTATCATACATGCAAAAAGACAATAGACAGGCTCAGTTAAGGTCAAGATGAACAGAAGATACTGTCTGAGGACATGGCTACCTGCCATGATACACTTTTAGTTAGAAAGTTTTAAATTCAGACCATCCTATATGATTACTTTTGGTCTCTGAGTTTGCAAGGCCAACCATGCAGGCCTCTCCTGAGCTTGTCAGGTTTAGTGGTGTTTTTTCATCCAGGTGGGGAAGGGGAAGTGGTGGGATTTGAAAGTTGTCATCATGGAAGCATCAAAAATGGAATCAGCTATCACAAAGAGCTTTGAGCAAAGGCACTATAGTGAGAACATAAGATTTTGAAAAAGCTAAGAATGTGGCTAAGTGGTAAGAGTAAAATTGGAAATGAAAGGGAAGACTATGGTGCAACAGGCTAGTTATTTTATGACTCTATTTTTAATAGGAAAAAACAAAAAAAACAAAACATCTATTCCTTGCCATGGAAATATCTTGGAGTAATCTATATCAAAATGTGTAACAAGATATCTGCACTAGTATTGAAATATATTTCATATAGGGCTATGAAAAACTGTTATCTACTCTTCCTACTTTCTGAGTAGAGAGTTCCTAGGGTTTCTAGGGATAAAAGGTAGAGAAAATGTGCCCCAGTCTAATCCTGATAACTTATAGCTATTTTATTAATTCTGGTTTATTTTTATTTTATTGGTTACACACATTTTATGTAGTTTCCATTTAAATAATGGATATCAACAAATGGAATGTATTTTCTAGTAATGTATACACACAAAATTCTGCAATTTGTAAAGCCAGATGAATATAGCATTTTAGGTCACTTTAAAACATTTATTCTGTAATAGTGATTAGCATCTATCTAAAAAAATGTTTTTTCAAAGGCCTTTTGCATACATTATCACATTTTACCTAAAAATAGTCTTAGGAGGACAACTAATATATTGATCATCTGTTAATATGCATGGATATATACATGTATCTGTTCTTCATGTTTCAGTTTATATATAGAACTAAAACATACATTTTACTGTGCTCAAAATTAGACAACCAGAAATAAAATCTGTCTCCTAACTTACACTCTAACTCCTTTTTACCCGTGCAACTTTCAAAGTCAAAAATTAGAAATTTTTATTAGTTTAAATTGATGTTATAAATCAGAGTCCAATTAAAAAACAAAAGCAAAACAGAATCCACTCTAGTTACTTTAAGAAATAATTTAAAGCATAGATTTGGTTATGAAGGTATTGGTAGTCAGCAAAAAAGATAACACAGAAATAGATAATGCCCAGCCACAGCATGGAGTGGCTACCACGCTGAGGAGGATTAAAAAGGGAACCAGAGGCTGAACCAGAGGCTGAACAGAGGGAACTGAGGAGCTGAAACAGACCAAGAAGGAGAAGGTGGGGTTGTAATAAGACTGATTCTGGGAGTGAAGAAAATATCAGTACTGACAGCTGTCAAGAATAGTATTAGAAGCTATTGGCTGAGAGACTCTACAGGCATTGTGGGCAAACAGGATGGGAGCAGCTCTTCATGTCCCTGCAGCCTTCTGGTTTCCTCAGAGGACTCCTATCAGCACAACCTACTAGGAAGTCAGCTGACAATGGGAAATGTGATTTACACAACTGAGTCTCATCCTCAGCATTACATGAGCATAGATAGGTGAGTTTGGAGCTGAAAGATACGTCAAGGTAAATGTCCAAACCTGTGGAGAACTTTTATGAGTTTATTTGAGGCAAACTGAAGACAATTGCTAGGAATCAAAATTTCAAACAATGAGACAATGCTCCAGAGAATGTCAGTTTTGCACCTTATTTTAGACTGATTTTGGGAGTGAAGAAAATAATAATACTATTACAGATTAGGGAGAAAGCAAAGCAAGAAAGTCTCAGGAATTCGATAAAATCTAAAATGAATAGACATACTTTTTGTACACAGGTGGGTACAGGACAGTCAACAATTAACATGATAACAACAATAATAAGGGGCTCTGTGGCTCCTGCTCTGGTTCAGTGATTGTGCCCTGAGGGGTCTGGAAAAACTGTGCTCACATTCCAAAGGTATGTTATCATACATGCAAAAAGACGATAGACAGGCTCTGTTAAGGTCAAGATTGACTTTTGTCAGGGAATAAAGCAGCCTAGTATATCACTACTTACCATGACTCACTTTTAGTTAGAAAGTTTTATTTATTTATTTTTTAAGTTGCAAAAAACAATTCTCTTATATTCAAATGTTCTATGTCTTCTTAAAACTTCATCTTTGTTGTTGAAAGTATTACAGATGTCCCTCCCTTTTCCCCCCATTGACCCCCTCCTCCCCACTCCTGCTACCCACCACTGCCCCCACCTTCACGACGCTATTGTTTGTGTCCATTGGTTATGCATATATGCATATCGATTGTTTGGTTTATCTCTTCCTGCCCCCTTGCCTTCCTTCCCTCTGAGGTTTGTTAGTCTGTTCCCTATTTCAAAGTCTCTGGATCTATTTTGTTCATCAGTTTATTTTGTTCATTAGATTCCACAAATAAGTGAGATTATGTGGTACTGGCTTATTTCATTTAGCATAATACTCTCCAGTTCCCATCTCATCTCAAGAAATAAGAGATCTTTCTCTTTTTTTACAGCTGCATAGTATTCCATTGCGTAACAAATCCACAAACAGTAAGTGCTGGCAAGGATGTAGAGAAAAGGGGACTCTGTACACTGCTGTTGAGATGTCTGACTAGAGTAGTCACTTTGTGGAAAACAATATGGTGTTTCCTCAAAAAATTAAAAATGGAACTGCCATTTGACCTAGTGATCCCACTTCTAGGAATATATTCTAAGAATTCTGAAATACCAATCAGAAAGAATCTATGTAGCCCTATGTTCATAGCCATGCTCTTTACAATAATTAAGATCTGAAAATAAGCCAAGTGCCTATCAGTAGATTAATGGATGGTTAGAAAGTTTTCATCTCAGACCATTCTATGTGGTAATTTTAGGAATGTAAGTTTCAGGGTCAGCCATGCAGGCCTCCCCTGAGCTTGTCAGGTTTAATATGTGGCCTATTTTTCATCCACAGCTACTAACCTAATAATAGGCACTGTAGAAACTTAAAATCCATTCAGTGTATTTATAATATAGATGGCTTGAAATGATAAATAATATGTTTTGGGAAGAGTAAGCTATTTTTCATTCATGTACCAAAAAAGTACTCTTTTTGGAAATAGAGGAATTTTTATAAACTACAAGGATGGCCCGTAATACAAGAATACTCTTCATTGAGTGCTGGACTCTTAATACTCTATAGGTCATTTCTGAAATCTCCCTTCAGATACTTCTAACTTGGTAATGGTATACTATTGATTAATTCAACAAGTATATGTCAAACATCTACAATTTTGTAAGTGTTATGGATGACTATAATAAAGCACTTAGAAGTCCTCAACATGGTAGATTTTGGAAAGCTCCTTTCTCCTGATATATAATAAAAATATGAAATAGTAATATATAAAATTTATAGATATGCTAACATCAAACTAGATTTCTATTTTCAGATTCTGGACAAGTCTAAAATATGACTATCATTCTTTCTCTTTTTTTGTGTCTGCTTCTACTAGCTCTGCTTTACTAGGGTCTTGGCTAGTCATACCATTAAATGGATTATATGAGCTTTCATCCTTAGAGTCCAAGAGGTCTCAAGATTTAAGATTATTGCACTTATAGAGTTTATACATCGCTGGCTTCCAGGTGGTGATGCCTGTTCCTGCTAGGTTTAAGCAAGCAAAGAAGTCTTGCTTTCTCTTATGGCCTTGAGACTGTAAGGGGGATTTGTGCACACTGTATTGAAAAGAGCCCTGCCATAGATTAAGGCATACCCCGTCAATTTTTTTTTTCTTTTTTTCTTTTTTTATCCTCACCGGAGGACATTTTTCTATTTTTTTGTTCAGGTAGAGTGGGAGGGAGAGAGAGGAACAGAGAGAGAGAGAGAAACATCGACGTGAAAGGAACACATCGAGTGGCTGCCACCCGCACGACCGACCAGGGCCGGGGACAAACTGCAACCGAGGTACACGCCCTTAGCGGGAACTGAACCCGGGTCTCTCTGTACCGCAGGCCGACGCTCTAACCTCTGAGCCAAACCGGCCAGGGCCAACTTTTAACAGTGTATTTCAATATCTACCTTACCTACTATTTTAAAATACGCAGTTTTATGTAACAGATGTGAAATGTCAACTTACAAAACCCACCTTTACATGGTGGTGGGAATTTTGTCTAGAAAATCTGTGTCAACAGCTGAGTTTTTAGGAAGGCTTTGATGATTGTTTAGAAGCTGGAGGTTCTACAGCTGCACTTCCATGGGCGTCTCATCAATGCCGCCTCCTTTCCACCACCTATTCTGTGGTTAATGTTAATCCCAAGCAAATATGTCCTAATGGAGACTGTCTTGTCCTTCTACGCCTAAATAGATGTGACAACAGGTAGGAAAAATAATCAGTGTTCATTCCCAGTGAATTGTATTCATGTGGAAATTATTGTGTTCTACATATACGGGGACAGAAAAACAAAAGAAGTAAGGTGTCTGCTCAGCGTTTTTGTTTGCTTTGTTTCTATTGCAAATAAACTTAATCTCGAATGATCTATTCTTTTTTTCTTTGCCCTGTCTTTTTTGACAATGTCACATTTTCGCCACTATGTTCTAGTGAATTGAATAGTGAAATAATAAAATCTGATTGACACTTAGAGGATCTATTTTTACCTGTGAAACACACAATATTTTACATATATATTATATATAATATAATATGTGTTAATATTTTTATTTTCTTCTGACTTGCTACCTACTTATGCTCTTTCCCTTTTACTTATCTTTCATTTTATCCCAGTATTTGCAAATGCGGTGAAAGTGTTTGTAGGGATAGTACCCAAGTATCAAATACCGGTTAGATCTCCACTTCTTTCCAACTTCGAGTCTTTCATAGGGATGTGTAATAAGCAGCATTATCAGAACTAACTGTACACAATACTCACTATAATTTTTAAGTAGGAACTCAGAAGACTTTTCCATGCACAGAAACAATTTTAGAAATGATGTACAGATCCCCAAAGCCTGTAATCATACCTTATTTAAACAATACCATACATAAGTAATTAAGGAAATAATAGTAGGAAACATATAAGATAGGCATGCTTTCATGGAAAAAGTCATTCAGAGTTCAACTTGTGGGTAAAATAATACCCCAAACACAAGAGTCAAGGCAGGAGGTGAAGTCACTCTTTGACCTTAGACAACTTACTTGAGACACTTTATTCATTTGTAAAATATGGGCAATGGTATCCTCTATATCAGAGTGTGAATCTGAGAACTAAATGGGATAATATTAGTAAAGTGCTTGGCACCAGGTTTGGAATGAAATGGGCACGAGCTCTCACCAGGAGGGTGGGGTCAGCAGTTAGCCCTACCCTCATGTGTTGGGAACTTGGAGATCAGACTCGCTGCAAGAGCTTCCTTCAGGTCTCAGTCATGTAGACATGGATATTAATGTGGTAATAAAATTTGGCCGAACACATGGAATTCGGGACTCGGTACTAGAAAAGAAAGAGGATTGAACTTTGAGCCAGGAACATTAGACCTGAGTCCTGACGCATGAATCGTTTTCTATAAGTTTTAATTCAATTACTTCATTTCAGAATAGGTGTAATCATACTCAGAGGAAAAACATGGTTGGTGTGGTGTTCATACTATTCTTTTAAAAATTATGTTGAGCGTCCGACTGGTGTGGCTCAGTGGTTGAGCATCAACCCGTGCACCAAGAGGTTACCGGTTCGGTTCCTGGTCAGGGCACATGCCCGGGTTGTGGGCCAGATCCACAGTGGGGGACATGCAGGAGGCGGCCAATTGATGTTCTCTCTTATGGATGTTTCTATCCCTCTCCTCCTCTCCTTTCCTCTCTCTCTAATATCAATAAAGAAAAAAAATTAAATAAATGAATACAAATTATATTGAGCTATAAAGCATTGTAGCAATGCCATACTTCATTAATATTAGTACTACAATTATAATCAGGATTATTGTTTGGTACAAAAATAGTTTCTCAGTCAACCTTCTGTTTTCCTTATAGAAAGGCTCCTGGAACAGGTCACCAAGCTGGACATGTGATACCTTCCTTGGAAGCAGGCTTCTGAGATTGGGAATGAGAAGTCAGGATGTGGGAAAAGGGGGAGGACTGTCTAGATCATTCTTTTATTTCCTCATCTGCCTGATATTCAAGCAGTTGAAGGATTTCCAAAGTAAATGACCTTCTTAGCATTTCAGTGGATCTGCTCTTGACCAATATTCACAATGCTAGAATCAGAGTTATGAAAAGCCAAATGGGTCAACAAATTTAGTTATTTCCAAATTTTCCTGAGCATAAGAAATGCGTGGGAACCTATTCACTGGAAATTCTGAATCAAAATGTCTGTGGTATGCCCCAGGAATTTACATTTTCAGCAAATGCCTAGTTGATTCTATCGATTTAACAATTGTAAGAATCCTCTCATGTTATTGCTCTGGAGAGAAAAACTTTGAGACTCAGCATAGCAAGCAAATAAATTGCAAGATCCCATAAACAGCAAGGAGGCTGAAACCAGTTAGTGCTAGACTTGTGTTAAGAATCCAGATCTCCTAACTTTCAGACCAGAGCTCTTTTCTCTTTTAATTCAGGGTCTGACTCATGTGAAACAACAGCTCGTTTCTTTGTGTTATTTGGTATTCACCAGTCTATACTTCATAAGAACAATACATGTCAAAATAGGAATTGTTTTTGCCTCATTACTCATGAAAAATAGAACAAGCTACCCTAAACCCTTTTAACAAATGTTCATTTGTGAGGTGAGCTAGGATTTAAAACCAGAACTTGATAAGTTTACAAGGAGAGTTATAAACTGAAATAAGCTACTGTGTGAGGTTTTAGAATCCTTTTCCCTAGGGATAGTTTTGGGTTTTTTTTTTTCTCATGCAGTAGAACCAACAGGTAGTAGAAAAGAGAAGTTGACTCACTTCTGGAAATGTAGTTTAGTACTATAATTTTGTAATTTACCAACTCTTTTGATTCCAACTTTCCTTTATTCACAAGAAGTGATTAATAATTATATGGGATGAATCGATGAATACAGGGGAGAAAAAAAGATACTATATCTAGTAGATTTTATGCTAAACATCTAAACATGCCATAAAATAGTACTAATTTTTAAGAAAATGAATGGTAACCACTTTAAATTTGTACACATCACATTTAACATTTCTCTCTCTGACATCAGTAGTTAAAAATCACACACACACACAAAAACAATAGTACAGGCCTGGCCAGGTGGCTCACTTGGCTGGAGCATCATTCTGTGCACCAAAAGATTCCAGGCTTAATTCCTGGTCAGGGCACATTCCTGGGTTGTGGGTTCGATCCCCTGGATCACGCACAGGAGGCAACCAATAGCTGTTTCTCTCTCACATCAATGTTTCTCTCTCTTTCCCTTCCTCTCTCTAAAAAAATCAGTGGACATATTCTCAAGTGAGGATAAAAAATAATAATAACAATAAACATGTATAATTAAATAATAAGAGAAGGACACAATTGTAAAAGGAGTAATAATACTCAAGATTATGAGTAGTCTGAGAAATAAAAATAAATCTTTTCATCTAAGAGATTTTCAGTTTATTAAAACAAGTAATGATAATTTCAGAATAGTCATTGGAATGTACAAAATAACTTTCAGACTTTGCTGGAGGGATGGTAGACATTTCTAGGGAGGCTATTTCACAATTTGTAAAAAGTGTTAATTATGTTAATAGTCTGTAACATGATAATTCCACTTTTAAAATTTTTTTCTTAGTAATTGAACAAATTATTCAAGGATATAATTATTAATCTATTTATTCAACAAGTATTGAGCATCTGATATGTGTCAGGCAAAGTTCTGGTCACTGGACATGTATGTTTCAGCAAAATGAAGTACAGCTGATGCTATGAGAACATTCACAGTCTAATAGAGAATGAACCCAGTGGGGAGTTCTATAAAGTTAAAGACAATGGTGTTATCAGACACTTCTCTATTTCCCTTCAGGATCATTTCTCTTGAGAAAGTAACATTTAAGCTAAGATTTAAAGAATATAATATGAGTGAACTAAGGCAAAGGGAGTTTTGAAGAAAAAATAGCAGTTGCAAAGACATATTCACATGTTCTGTTCAAGAAATCAAAATATGATTTATATAGAGAAATAGATGGTAAAGGAAGAAAGATAAGACTGAAATGGTAAGCAGAATGGAAGCCTGGAAAACCATCTTATAGAAAATATTTGTTTTTTTAATCCAAATACAATACAAATCTAGTGAACAAACTTAGTAAGGAGTAACAGAATCCACTATTTCTCTTCAAAATGTCCCTCCAGCAAGCAGTGTAAAAAAAAAAAAAAAAAAAAAAACCAGAATAGAAAGAATCAAGGAAAGATTGTTGTTCAAAACGAGTTGAACAATGTTGTCATATGAATTAGAAGTGACTGGCTTATATCAAGGTAGTTCAGAACAGATAGAGAGAAGTAAACTCATGTTATGAGATGTAAGATATTTAGAATATATTAAGGGTTGGATATGGGGAAGGATAGAGAGGTATTCTTTAAGAATAAATCCAAGGCTTGACGAAATTACTGAAAAATATAATGGGCCCAATCAGAAAAATTAGATGTTGTGGTCAGGGTTTTAGGTTAGATTATGAGGCAAGAAAGATCAAGAGTTCAATTTTGTAGCTGTTATGAAAGATTTGGTTCTGAGGATTCAAAGCATCCATGTTGATAATTCACAATGTTAAAATATGGATTCCTGGGTTTTAGATACTTATCGAAGTTATAAACATAAATGAGATTCTCCTGAAAATGTGCAGAGGGAGAGAAGAAAAGAAGAAGAGGAGGCCTGGACCTTGTGGTCTTTGAGGGCTGAAATGTAAACCACTGTGAACGGTTCTGCAAGATAAACTAAGAACATCAGTCCCACAGCGAGAAAGACACCATACAATCCTGGTGGTAAAAAAAGCTAATGGACAGGCAACAAAATCTCAAATAGAAAAAGTGGTCAATATTTATAACTAAGTACAAAAACTGAAGGCAAGGATTGACTGGACTTAGTGAGCTAGAACAATGGCACTGTTTTGATAGTGTGAAGGAGAGAAAGGCCATGTTAGAGTGAGCTGAAGAATGAGTAGATGTGTGAAAATAGAGTCACTGATGACTGAAAGGCTACTAACGTCAAAAAGAAGTTAATCTTGTAGAGCTGAAAGAAGAAGTTGAATTAAGGAAGAAGTTGATTGTTTTTTGTTTTTGTTTTCTTAAAGATGAGAAAAACATGAGATAATTTAGTGGAGATGGAGGTAGAAGAAAACACTAAAAATGAGATTTCCTAGGAAAATAAGAGGTTATACTCCTCATCATGTCAAATAAATGAGCATTATTATTTTTTTTAACAGGGTACGTGTATAATGCTCATTGAATTTATTTATATATTTCAATATTAGAGAAAAGTTAGAAGTTGCCTAATGTTGTTTAATAAATAGTAATTAACTAAATAAGTATAGAAATAAGCTATTTAAAGTAAAAATCCCACTACAGAAACTTTTATGCAAGAAATATTGACATAGTGAGAGAGCAGTTCTTCGTTTTCTATAATTCAGCTTAATTTTGATGTTAAACTTATTTCATGGGGACTTGTCAAAAATTGTGTCTCAGTTTTTACCTATGCTCTTTGGCTTCCATGTGCTGATCAGAGTTTTAGGGAGGTACGTGCAATCATGGGCAATGTTTATTTATGAGCTATGTTCTGGCTTTAATGGTCTTTTCCGGTCTTTTGTGTCATTAGTGTAGTGATAACCTTGGGATGAAGGCCTAGGATGAAGGATATGGCCTCCTTGTGCATCAAGCAGCCTTGTCCCCAGAAAATATCTTGTCTCCCTGTCAGGGTGCTGCCAGAGACTAATGCTCTTTTGTCCTTATGACTAATGCCTTTCTCTTTCATCTCCAGAGGTGTTAGCCAGTGAAGCATCTACTCTTCTTCACCTGCATTCTTACCAGTGGGTTTGGACTTTCAGAAACAAAACAATGCTTGACAACACAACTGCCCTGAATCATGAAAACACATGTTATCTCAAGAATGGAAGAATTTTAGGATCAACAAAAGTAATATCTCAAAACTTATATGATTTTATACACACACACACACACACACACACACACACAGTGAGACACTATGGAGATTTTTAAAGTTTGTTTTATTTTCTTTGATTAATTTTTTCTATTATATTTAATACTATATTTTGTAATAAAATATTTAATAAATAAAATAGAAAAGCATTGGAAAAATATTTTAAAAATAACTTTTACATCCTGGAAACATACATAATCTTTCTTTGAAAAGGAGAGCAATGACTACAGCTGAGACATAGCAGAGTCCACTGATAATGCCAACTTCTAAATAGCCAGAAATATAGGTGTTAAGAAATTCCTGTTTTGTGTTGGTTCTTACAAGCTTTATGCAGCTGTTGCCTTGGGAATACACTATACTAATTACATGCAGGACTTGTAAGTATTTTTCTTTCCTAAATAATCACATTGTAGGTGTTCCATATAGAATAATACCATGTTTTTTCTTCAATGGACTCCATCCTGCGTTGCATTTATGAGTTTTTGTATATATTATGAAGAGGTGTCCAATTACAGTCGGAGGATAGGGTCTAATAAATTACTGAGAAGGGAAATTTTATAGGGAAAAGGCATGTTTCATAATTTTATCATTTCTAATATGTGTCATTCATTTATAAACATATTTGAGTTATGTAAAGGACTTCTGTGTATTAATATCCCTTTTGAGTATATTCTCAAATTGACCAAACTTTAGAAAATTCGGACTCTATTTAGACCGAGATAGTGTTCATGTTACTTGATCTTCTAGGACTTCACTCTCTTTGTTGCTTCAGATTGGGAATGAAAATTCTGTTGTTTTTTTTTTGGCCATAAGTAATCTTTAGCTATGACTAAATTTCTCTTGGTAGTGCTGACAGGAATGTTGCCAACAATAGAACATTCACTGCTCATTGCTAATGATCCTGCTGGACTTGCGACTACATACCAAGTGAGCATATTCTGATCTTCTCCATAGTGAAAGGCAAGTGAAGCATAAAATGATAGCTACCTACTGTTATTCTAGTTTTATTGTAAGGATTACACATGAGCCTTCTTTCATCTTCACTTTGTATAAAATTCCCCTCGCTCCAAAGGCGAATAGACTAGGAAGACAGAAGCAAATGCAAAGCCTACAAATATTCAAGACTAAAGACTCTGTCAAAACAAAATCTCACCACAATGAGCATTATGCTTACATTTGAGAAGCCTGTCTTTGGTTCCCTTGTGCCTTTTGGGAATTCTGTTCCAGAAAGTAGCTGTCAGATATCAGGCCAGACCTTCAGCTTAAGGAGTTTGGGCAGCAGCTACTGGCTACAGAAGCAGAAAAGGGAAGTGAGGACTAAAAGAGCCAGGGATTCAGTAAATTTCAGCAAAAGGGCTAAACAGTGGATCCACAATAGGTAGAAAACCAGGTACCAAAAGTAAGTACTAATGGAAGGTCTCATGACATAGCAGCTTGGAAGTCATGCTGGTAAGCAAAAATCCTAGGCACATGCATCCTGGGGGTCATGTTTTTGAGCAGAGTTTTCTGCAAAGTGTGAGACTCACAACAGTAAGCAGAGGAGAGATTTTAGATCTTGCTCAGAACTACTTGTCAATAAAAGTGAATTAAGTTGTGATTATTTTATTTTTAATAACCTTTCAAACCTTTTCAAGAAAAAAAATCAATTTAGAGCTATGTGTTTTATAACTATCTACTAAGTTCTTTTTTTTTTTTTTTAATCAGAAATAGACTTAATCTCTGATTCAGGGACTGAATAATGTTATGATTTTGATCACATGTATTTTTTTATCACCTCCTACTTATGGCAAGTTATGTTTTCCATTTCAATGACATACATTGTTAAACATATTTAAATCATACTTAAAATAAGTGTTTTTTTATTTTATTTTATTTTAAAGAGAAATGCTAGATGAAAAATAGTTTTAATGGAGCGGAGCTGGTGCCCGGGTATACCAGAAGTCCTGAAGATGGCACTCAGAGGACAGACGTTTTGGAATTTGAACAGTATGATGATACACACACTCTGGCATATACACCAGGTACCCCCTCCAATGACAAGCTATGTCTATTTTCATATAAGACAGAACATACACCTATACACACAAATAGGTATTATTGTAAAGTGTTGGGAGAGGGGGATCTGTCTAACTTTTATTCTCTGCTTAACCAAAATAATCATTTGAAACAAAACAATAATTTAGATTTTGGATTTATCAACCAATTTGTAACTTCCCAGTTAACTTGCCCACGTAAGTGATCTTGTTTCAGCTTGTCAGTGTCACTCACCATCATTGATGACACAGTTTTGGGTAATCTCAATCTTCTGATGTCAGAAAGAAATGTAAGATTTAATGCCTCAGTTCTACAAAAAGCTTTCTAGTCTAATAAATTTATTAATATCACCCATTAGGCAATACTTCTCTATGATATTTTGAAGGAGAAACAAGTTAGAATAGTAGTCAACTGTCATAAATCAGCCTAAATCTAAAAGACCTATCTTGTAATTTATTTCATATTTAATAACATATTCAACCCTTATCTAGTAGTCATGTCAATGTAAGCCCACTATTTTTTTAACAAATTAAATATAATATACATATAGAAAAGTAAACATTTAATCATGTACCAGCTCAAGACTTTCACAACCTAAACATGCTTATAAAACAAGCACTTAGCTCAATAAACATAATGTTACCAGTATCTCAGAAACCCTGTTATTTATCCCTCATGATCCCTGCAGTCCAACAAAAATCACTGCTATTTTCACTTATTGTGTAAATTTGTTTTTTTTAATTAATCCTCACCTGAGGATATGTTTTCATTGATTTTTAAAGAGAGAGAAAGAGAGAGATGGAGACAGAGAACCATCAATGTGTGAAAAACATCAATCTGTTGCCTCCAATACACTGTTTATCCCCACTAAGGATAAACTCAAAACCTGGGTATTACCCTAACCAGGTATCAAACAAACACACAACAGAATGTGCAAGTATGAGTCAGTTTGCCACTAGATCTTGCATTGTTAACATCTCAGGAAATTGTGCTGTGAATATTTTCATGTTTTTTGTTTTTTGTTTTTGCCTTTGTTGCTGCTTATTATTATTAAATACATCTAGGAAGTCACCATGGGTCCTAAGAAGGTTAGTGATAGCAGTAAAGTGAAAAGGAAAGTTGTGAGAACAACAGAACTTTAAAAAAATTGCAACATATGATAGAGGTGTTCACCTGACTGATCTGGCTACTGAGTATGGTGCGGTGAAATCTACAATTAGCACAATTGTAAAACATAAAGAGGCTACCACGAGTGTTGCTGCTAAGGGTGTGGAGGTACTCACAAAACAATGATCACAGGCAATTGAGAAAGGTTAAAATGGAATCATTTGTGAGTCTGGAACAGATGAATTCAATTTATATTATTTCTAATGGGAAAAAAAATGATTTGGTTTTCTAATAAGTCACTTCTCGAATAACCTTCCAGAACGAATTAAGTTTGTGAACTGAGTTTCCACTATAAATGAGATAATGCAGAATATACCATTTTTTATGCCTGATTTCTTTATTATTATTTTTTTTTAATCCTCACCTGAGGATATTTTTCTATTTATCTTCAGATAGAGTGGGAGGGAAAGGGTGGAATAGAAAGGGAGAGAGAAAAACATCAATATGAGAGGGACACATCGACTACTTGCCTCCCTCATGACCCTGACCTGGGCTGGGGTTGAACCGCAACTGAGGTACGTGCCCTTGGCCGGAATCAAACCTGCGACTCTTTGGTCCATGGGCTGATGCTCTACTGCTGAGCCAAACTAGCCAGGGCCTCATTTCTGATGTTTAACAATATAATTTTGAGATTCAACATTATCTTTATGAGTGCACTTTTAGATCATTCATTTCTATTCTATACATTATTTATGAAAAGATGTTCAATCACACTAAAAGCAGAGAATTCCAAATTAAAATTGCACAGATATAGTATTTCTATCAGTTTGGTAAAATTTAAAAGTTAAACAACACAGTGTACTGATGAGGCAGTGTGATGAGAAATTGTTTGTACTTTGAGGGTTGGGATGCAAATCTGTATACTTCATGAAAAGCACACAATTACACACATATTTACCCTTTCCCCATTCCTCTCTCTTCTAGAAACTTACTTTACAGATACACCTATCACAATATAAAAAATAAATAAATTATGTAATTTAATGTAACATTATAACTGACAAATATTGGAAATAATATGTTCTTAGGTAGGAGAGTTCTTGAATTAATTGTAGCATATTCTTTCAAAGGAGAGCTACATAACTCATAAAAAGACTTCTACAATAAAGATACATTTAAAAGAAAGAGTTCTATGAATAGACTCTAGAGTAATTTTCAAAATATACTTTTAAATGAAAAAAATCAAAGTATAAAACAATGTCTATGTTATTTAGTATTCTACTTTTGATTAAGAAACAATGTGAAAAAAAATGTAAATATAGTGATTTTTATAACCAAAGAAACATGGGAAACATAAACTAGTTACTATTAAGACTCAGTAATTTCAAGAAATGATTAGAATGAAATGAAAAGGAATTGGGGGCATCCAATTTCTCCACAATTTTATTAACACTTGTTTTTTTATTTTTTGATGATAGTCCTCTTATTAGGTGTGAAGTTGATATACCAACTGTTCTGATTTGCATTCTCTGATGGTAAGTGATGTTGCGCATCTTTTTGCATACCTGTTGGCCATCATATGTCTTCTTTGGAGAAATATGTATTTAAGTCCTTTGCTCATTTTTAAATATCAGGTTATTTATTGTTTTCTTTTTTAGCTAGCTGTTGAGTTATAACAGTTGCTTGCGTATTTTGGATATTAACCTCTTATCAGATATGACTTGCAAATATTTTCTCTCATTTTATTGGTTGCCCTTTCATTCTGTTGATTGTTTCCTTTGCTGCACAGAAGCCTTTTATTTTAATGCAGTTCCACTTGTCTATTTTTGGTTTTGTTGTCAGTGCTTTTGATATCCTATCTAAAAACTCATTGCTGGACCGAGAAAATGGCAGCGGAGTGAATGGAGACCATCTCCAAGGACCAAACTGGATTTACAACAAAAATAAAGGCAAATCTTCAGGAAGGGGCAACCGAAAGACACCTTGGAGGAACACATAACCAGGGACACCCACTCAATCCTGGTAGGCTTGCGAGGACGCGAGAGGGGGCCGGGAGCCCACGTCCGCAGTGGCCTGGGCGGGTACCAGGGAACTCAGCGGGAAGTTGCTGCTACCACCTCCCTTGCGAACTCTTGCCTGCTAAGCCCTCGGCTGGTGCCGCACAGACTCGCTGGGACCAGGGGAGTTGGTGGGACCAGGGGGCTCGGCGGGAAGTTGCTGCTACCGCCTACCTTGCGACCCCGCATGGGTCCTGGGAACTCTGTTGCTTGCGAAGCCCTTGGCTGGTGCCGCACAGACTCGCGGGGACCAGGGGACTCGGTGGGACACTGCTACCAGGGCTGAGTCCCGCGAACTCTGCATGTTAAGCCCTCGGCTGGTGCCACACAGACTCGCAGGGACCAGGGGACTCTGCTGGAAGCTGCTGCCACCTCTGCAGTGTCCCGCTACCGTGGCTCAGTCCTGGGGTTTCTGCTGAGTGCAACACCCTCGGCTGGAGCCACAGCCAGGGCCGCCCTTGGCTGGAAGCAGCGCCGTCGGGTTAAAAGTCCCAGGTGGCTCCACGACACAGAGTCCAGACAGAGGCTAAATTGGCAGCGGCCACTCACCTTGGGCTCCGGCAGAGGGAAGGCAGACTGGACTGGAACTGTGTGGGGACACTCGGGTTTTGGAGGGTGCTAAGAGCTTTCACTGAGTGCAGCCATGTAGGACTGTGGTCATTTTACTCCTTCCCAGGGCCCTGGGGAGAGGCGGCGGCCCCTCCCTCAGAGATTCAACCCCACCTGGTGACCATTGAAATGCTAATTGAGGCCATTAACAACAAGCAGCTGCCCCACCCTCAGGAAATCCTCTTACACTGAGCACCTGAGGGAGTTTTTCAGGCAACTCAGAAACCAAGGGTCTTCAGGTGACCTCTACTAATAGCCTACAGGCAAAAAAAGCTAGAGGATAAATACCATTCCCTGGGCTAGCAACACTAACCAGAAAAGCTAAGACTTGACGGTGGTGTTTAAAGTGGGTCCTCCCTGGCTCATCCAAACCCAGGAGAGGGAGCCACAATCAGCAGAACACCAACACCCACAGGGAAAATTTGGCAGACTCCAAAGCTCAATGTGATAGCCAAAATGGTGAAAAACAGAAACAAAAGCCAAATAAAATAACAAGAGACCTCTATGGAAGATGAGATAAATGAGGTGCAGTTAAGCAAGTTAATAGAACTAGAATTTAGAACCATGATGTTGAGGAAGCTCAACAGCATGTGTAAGGATATGAGCACCATGAGTAAAGACATAGAAATGTTGAAAATCAACCAGTTGGAAATTAAAAACCAACAGGAAGAAATGAAGAATGACATATCAGAAATGAAAAACACATTGGAAGGTCTAAAAAGCAGAGTAGGGGAAGCTGAGGACCGGATCAGTGAATTAGAAGACAGGCTAGAAAAAATCAACCAATCAGAAAACCAAAAGGAAAAAACGATTAAAAAACAGGAAGACAGCTTAAGACAACTGTGGGACAACAGGAAATGAAATAATATTTGCATGATAGGAGTCCCTGAAGAAGAAGAAAATAAGCAAGGTTTAGAGAATATATTCAAAGAAATAGTGACAGAAAACTTCCCTAATTTGGTGAAGGAAGAAGGCATTCAAGTTCAAGAAGCACTGAGAGCCCCAAGTAAGAAGAACCGAAACAGGCCAACACCAAGACACACAGTACTCAAACTGCTACCTCAAAAAAGAAGAAAAATCTCTAATAGACTATCTAACCTCACAACTTAAAGAACGAGAGAGCAAACAAAAAGAAAACCCCAGAGCAAGTAGAAGGAAGGAAATAGTAAGGATCAGAGCAGAAATAAATGACATAGAGACTAAAAAAAAAAAAAAAAAAAAAACCAATTCAAAGGATCAATAAAACAAAGAGCTGGTTTTTCGAAAAGATAAACAAGATTGATGGACCCTTAGCTAGACTCACCCAAGAAACAAAGAGAGAGAACCCAATTACACAAAATCAGAAATGAAAGAGGAGAGATAACAACTGACACCACAGAAAAAAAAAGATTGTTAACAACTACTATGAACAATTATATGGCAACAAATTCGACAATCTAAGTGAAATGGACAAATTTCTAGAAACACATAGTCTCCCAAAACTGGATCAGGAAGAGATAGAAAAGTTGAACAGACCAATAACAACAGAAGAAATTGAAGATGTAATCAAGAGTCTCCCAGCAAACAAAAGCCCAGGCCCAGATGACTTCACGGGGGAGTTTTATCGAACATTCAAAGAAGAACTAATACCATTCTCCTCAAATTATTTCAAAAAATTCAAGAAGACGAAAGACTTCCAAACTCATTTTATGAAGTCAACATAATTCTAATTCCAAAACCAGAAAAAGACACAACAAAGAAAGAAAACTACAGGCCAATATCCCTGATGAACATACATGCCAAAATCCTGAACAAAATACTAGCAAATCGGATCCAGCAATACACCAAAAAAATTATCCACTATGACCAAGTGGGATTCATCCCAGGGATGCAAGGCTGGTACAATATTTACAAATCCATAAATGTGATACACAACATAAACAAAATGAAGAATAAAAACCACATGATAATATCAATAGATGCTGAAAAAGCCTTTGACAAAATCCAGCATCTATTTCTGATAAAAATGCTCAGCAGTGTGGGAATAGAGGGATCATATTTAGACATAATAAAGGACATATAAGAAAGACCTACAGCCAACATCATATTCAACAGGCAAAAACTAAAAGCATTTCCTTACGAACAGGAACAAGGCAAGGATGCCCACTTTTGCCACTCCTATTTAACCCAGTACTGGAAGTCTTAGCCATAGCAATCAGACAGGAAGAAAAAGTAAAAGGGATCCAAATTGGAAAGGAGGAAGTGAATTTGTCATTATTTGCAGATGACATGATTCTATACATAGAAAACCCCAAAGACTCCATCAAAAGTTTACTAGACATAATAAATGAATTTGACAAAGTAGCAGGATACAAAATTAACATCAAGAAATCAATGGCATTTATACACCAATGATGAACTCACAGAAAGAGAAACTAAGAAAACAATCCCTTATACCATTGCGGCAAAATAAATTAAGATACCTAGGAATAAACTTAACCAAGGAAATAAAGGACCTATTCACAGAAAACTACAGGTCATTGAAAAAAGAAATTGAGGAAGATATAAAAAAGTGGAAGCACATACCCTGTTCATGGATTGGAAGAATTAACATCATTAAAATGTCCATATTACCCAAAGCAATCTATAGATTCAACGCAATCCCCATCAAAATACCAACGGCATACTTCACAGAATTAGAACAATTACTTCAAAAGTTCATATTGAACCAAAAAAGGCCTTGAATAGCCACAGCAATCTTGAAAATGAAGAACAAAGTTGGAGGGATCACAATACCAGATTTCAGGTATACTACAAAGCCATTGTAATCAAAACAGCCTGGTACTGGCACAAGAACAGGTATATAGACCAGTGGAACAGAACAGAGAACCCAGAAATGGACCCAAGGCAATATGCTCAATTAATATTTGACAAAGGTGGCAAGAGCATAGTGGAGCAAGGACAGCCTCTTTAGTAAATGGTGCTGGGAAAATTGGACAGCTACTTGCAGAAAAATGCAACTAAACCATCAACTTACACCCTACACGAGAATAAACTCAAAATCGATAAAAGACTTAAATGTAACTCATGAATCCATAAAAATCCTAGAAGAGACTGTAGGCAACAAAATTTCAGACATCATACGCAGCAGAATTTTTACTGACACATCACCTGAGGCAATAGAAACAAAGGAGAAAATGCACACATGGGACTACATCAAACTCAAAAGCTTCTGCACAGCGAAAGATACAATAATCATAACAGAAATACTACCCACTGTATGGGAGAGCATAATTGCCAATGATATATCAGATAAGGGGTTAATTTCCAATACATATAGAGTGCTCATACAACTCAACAAAAGGAAGATAAAGAATCCAATTAAAAAAATGGGCAGAGGAACTAAATAGACACCTCTCCAAACAGGACATACAAATGGCTAAGAAACATATGAAGAAATGCTAATCATCACTAATCATCAGAGAGGTGCAATTTAAAACAACAATGAGGTATCACCTCACACCTGTCAGAATGGCCGCCATCAACAAATCATCAAAGAACAAGTGTTGGCGTGGATGTGGAGAAAAGGGGACTCTAGTGCACTGCCAGTGGGAATGCAGACTGGTGCAGCCACTATGGAAAACAATATGGTGTTACCTCAAAAATTTAAAAATTGAATTATCATTCGACCCAATGATCTCACTTCTAGGACTATACCCTAAGAAGCCTAAAATACCAATCAGAAAGAATATATGTACCCCCATGTTTATAGCAGCACTATTTACAATAGCTAAGATCTGGAAACAGCCCAAGTGTCCATCAGTAGACGAATGGATAAAAAAGCTGTGGTACATATACACAATGGAGTACTATGCTGCTGTAAGAAAGAAAGATCTCTTTTATCCTTTGAGACTACATGGAGGGACCTTGAAAGTATCATCCCAAGTTAAACAAGCCAAACAGACAAAGACAAGTTTCATATGATCTCACTTATTTGTGGAATATAATGAACATAACAGTCTGAGGAATGGGTAGTCCCAGAGACACGGAAGTGGGGTACAGACTGACAATCCCCTAAAGAGGGGGGTGGTGGGGCAGAGATAAACCACAGAACTTATATGCATGTATGCATGAACAGTGGACATGGACAACAAACTTGGGAAAGGGCAGGGAGGGAGGGCGAGGGGGGAATCAGTGGGGGAAAAAGGAGAAACATCTGAAACAAAATTTAATTAATAAAAAAAAAATAATAATAATTGCCAATCCAATGTCAAAAAACTTTTCCTCTATTTTCTTTTAGGAGTTTTACAAGTTCAAATCTTAACACACACACACACACACACACACACACACACACACACACAAAGAGAGGCACAAAGAAAGTTTTGGAGGCAACCCTTATGTGTATTATTGTAATGATAACACAAATGATACATATATTCAAACTCACCAAATTATGTACCTTCATTATATTCATTTTTATATGCCAATTATATAACTAATTAAAGATAAAAGAAATAATTGGGGGAAAGTGATACTTCTCTGAATATACCTTTTAATAATGTTTCATATATTTTTTTAAAAATTAACAGGTATGGGAAAAAATTTAAATGGATTTCCAACAAAAGCAAATGAATAAAATAATATTTTAAGTAAATTATCATAACCACTCTAAAAATTAACAAAAGAAATAAACACAAGCAAAACATAAATTAATATAGCAAAAATAGTAAATGATTAATAACTATACCAATAAACAAATAAATGAATAAACAAATTGGAAAAATATGAAAGCTCTTTCCTGTAATGTAAAGTGAAGTGATAATGTATAAATGGTGATTAAATTCTGATGCCTGTAGTCCTCATAAATGTTCAAGTAGAAATTATCAATATAAGGTAAAATAAGTAGGTTAAAGTTTGAGAGTTGAGAGTTACTTACATGATTTCACAGTATTTCCATACATAATATTTATTAATTATAAAATGAAACATAATACGTAGATAGTGAAAACACTTAGTAGAAACCACCCTAACCAAGCTTTCAGACCTAATGTTACCAATAATGAGAAAAATTGGCCTCACACTCCACCTGAATTTATGCCCTGAAAAGACCACAGCATCATTCTTGTGATTTTCTTGTACAGTCTACATAAACTGAATGTAATTATAAGAAAACAAGAGTGAAACTCAAAGTGAAGGACACATAACTGTCATGTACTTTTCAAAAATATTAGTATACTGGGCAGTTCAAGATGGCAGCATAGGAGGGTCCTAAACACACTCCTGTTACAAATACAACAGATATAAACCTGCATATGTAACAAACCCCCATGTAAAGAACCTGAGAACTAGCTGAACATACGCTCCACAATAAAGGGTAAAGGGTCACATGAAGACAGATAGGAGAGGCAGTGACATGCTCTTGCCAAAGTCCCACCCCTGGAAAGATCTAGAAAAATTAATAAATAAATGAAAATGCTCCCCAAGAAGCAAGGGGTTTGTACCCCACACCACCCACACCAGCCCTTGGGTCTTAACACCAAAGTATTTACCTCCAAAATCTCTGACTCTGAACATCAGCAGAGAATACATTCAAGAGAATCAAAGGACTATAAGGAATAAATATCCCACTCTTAAAGACTTGCACACAAAGCCACTTTCCCCCAAAACAAGCATAAAAAGTAACAACTTAAAAAGGGCCTAGACCATATTCACTTTCTAATCTTTTTTTTTTTTGGTAAGTGCCCTTAGCAGGAACCGAACCTGGGACTCTCTGGTCCGCAGGCCGATGCTCCAACTGCTGAGCCAAACTGGCCAGGGCTCACTTTCTAATCTTGAAACATTTGCCAGAGGGGCAGAAGTCTGCTGGGACTCTCTCCGTGGATGGAACCCTCATGGTCATGGTTCATACAGGTTCTCTGTAACTTGCCGGTGGTGGTGTTCATGGACCCCATTTTTGCACTCTCTCTCAAACCTGCTAACAAGCCCCAGTCCTGAGCCACTCACACGCGGCATACACAGATGCAGCAAGTGAGCTGCCCTGCTTCTCCATTCTGCTCACCTGATCCCCACCCCCAGCAGCCAACATGGGGGATAACTCATGAGTGCCTACTTCTGTTGATCAGGGGGTGTTGCACTTCTGGGCCCCATATAACATCTACACAAGGCTTATTATTCAAAACTAGGAAAGATCATCAGCTTCCGCTGGCCTACCAAGGTGGATCTGACAGAGCACACCCAGGACTCCCTCTGGCTTGCACCTGCTCCAACTCCCACCAACCTGCCAAAGCCACTCAGCACATGAAATCTATGCAGGATGTTTGCATACATGGCCATTTCTTCAAGATTAGGAGAGATAGCTGTTTTGCTAAATTAACAGAAACAAACAGAGAAAATAAACAAAATGGGAATATAAGGAAATGTATTCAAACTAAAGAACAAGATAAAATCCCAGAAACACACACACACACACACACTCACATACACACACACATGAAATGGACATGAGTAACTTACCTGATAAAGAATTTGAAGGAATGGTCATAAGATTGCACATCAAAATCAGGAGAAAATTGAGGGACCCAGGAGAGCAAAAAGGAAAAAATAAATAAATAAATAAACAATGAAGCTAGTTTAAGAGGTCTGGGACAACATTAAACATACTAACATTTTCATTATAGGAATCTCAGAAGGAGAAGAGTGAGAGAAAGGGGCAGAAAAGTTATCTGAAGAAATAATGAAACTCATAGAAACTCATTGAGACAGACAACTGTGTGGTGGTTACCAGAGGGAAGGGAATGGGGAGTAGGAAAGGGTAAAGGGGGTCAAATATATGGTGACGGAAGATGATATGACTTTGGGTGATGGGCACACAATGCAATATACCAATCGTGTGTACAGAAATGCATACTTGAAACCTATATAATCTTATTAACAAATTTCATCCCAATAAATTTATTTTTTTTAAATAGAAGAAGAAATAATGGCTGGATATTTTCACAACCTGGGAAAGGAAATGGTCATCCACATCCTGGAACTACAGAGAGTACCAAACAAGGTGAACCCAAAGAAAACTATACCAAGATATATTATAATTAAAATGGCAAAAATAAATATAAAGAGAGAACCTTAAACACAGCAATCAACCAGTCACATACAAGGGATTCCCCATAACACTATCAGCTGATTTTTTTCAGCAGTATTATTGAAGGTAGAATGGAGTGGCATAATATATTTTAAGTACTGCAGAGCAGAAACTTAATACTAAGACTATTCTACCCTGCAAGTTTATTATTCAGAATTGAAGGAGTATTATATAAAGTTTCCTGGGTTTCAGAGCCCAAAGAAAGAGTCTGACAACTCCATTACATATAGAGTTTATTGAAGAAACTTACATAAAAAGGGCATCTTGGGCACTGGCAAAAAAAATTTGGATAGCCTCCCTGCCATGTGGCAGGCATGGAAGGATTACACAGAACAAGGTCGGATAAATAGGGGCACTGGCCTGTGACCCACTGAGATAAGGGTCAACTACCTTATATACCTGCCCAAGGTAGGTTCCAGAAACCAGCACTTCAGGGACATAAGGGAGGGGTTGACAAGTCGTTGTGGGGATTTAAGGAAGCAATCTCTGCTTTGGCGCTGGTCTATCTGAATCTAGCTCAAGGGTCCCGCTGTAATCACCTCATGAAACAGCCTGGCCTCCACACTGGGACACAGGAAGAGTATCCTAGACAAGCTAAAATTACAGGAGTTCATCACCACTAAATTGGCCTTACCAAAAAAAAAAACGTTCAAGGGTCTTTTTTAAGTGGAAAATAAAAGGCCATAACCGGAAATGAGAAAATATTTGAAAGAAAAAAAAAAAAAAATCACTGATAAAGACAGATAGTAAAGGCAGTAGACCAGTCACTAAAAAGCCAGTATGAAGGTTAAAAAGACAAAAATAGCAAAAATTAACTATAACTACAATAAGTAGTAAGGAATACAAAATATAAACAAAATATTTTAAATGTGATGTCAAAAACATAAAACATGGGAGGAGGGCTATAAAATACTAGTACTTTAAGGATATGTTTGCACTTAAGCAAATATCAGCTTAAAATAGACTACTATAATCTATATAGATCAATATGTGAAATACATGGTAACTGCAAACCCAAAAATCTACAATAGCCACACAAAATAATAAAGAGAAAGGAACCCAAACATAACACCGAAGAAAACCATCAGAGCACAAGGGAAGAAACAAAGAATGAAAAAGGAACAAATGAGAACTATAAAAACAACCATAAAACTATTAACAGAATGGAATAAGTACATACTTATCAAAAATTATTTTAAAATCAGCTGTTTTCAACCTGTGGGTCGTGACCCCTTTGGGGGTCGCCTAAAACATAAAAGTAACAAAATTATAGTTAAGAAGTAGCAACAAAAATAATTTTATGGTTGGGGGTCACCACAACATGAGGAACTGTATTAAAGGGTTGCGGCATTAGGAAGGTGGAGAACCACTGCTTAGGTGCAAATGCATTAAATGCTCCCATCAAAAGACAAAGGGTGGCCAGATGTATAAAAAGAGAAGAAACCAGACTCATCTCTATGCTGCCCTCAAGAGACTCACTTCAGATCTAAAGAATAAGAGTAAAGAGAAGTAAGAAAGTATATTTCATGCACACGCAAATAAAAAGAAATCTGAGGTAGCAATATTCATATCAGAACAAATAGACTATTGTGAAAAGACAAAGAAATTGCATAATGGTAAAGGAGTTAATCCAGTAAAAGGATATAATATTTATACATCCAACATAAAAGCATCTAAATATAAACAAAAAAATATTAACAGACACATAAAGGGAGAAACTGACAGCATTACGATAATATTAGAGAACTTAAATACCACACTTACATCAATGGATAGATTACCCAGACAGAAAATTGATAAGGAAACATTGGCCCTTATCCACCATTAGATTGATATAATAGATTTATACAGAATATTACCTCCAAATTCTGCAGAATATATTATATTTTTTGAGTGCACATAGAACATTCTCTAGGATAAATCACGTTAGGCCACAAAACAAGTCTCAGTAATGTAAAAAAGGTTGATACCATGTCAAACTTCTTTCCCAACCACAGTGGTATGAAACTAGAAATCAATTCTAAGGAAAAAAAAATACCTGGTGATAAATAACATGCTACTAAACAACCATTGGGTCAGCAAAAAAGTCAGAGTGGAAATGTAAAAAATAAATTTGAAACAAATATAAATGGAAAAAAACTTTCCAAAATCTAAGGGATGTAGCTAAAGCCTTCTAAGAGGGAAGTTTATAGTGATACAGGCTTACCTCAAGAAAAAGAACTCTCATATAAACTATCTTTTCACCTAAAAGAACTAGGAAAAGAAGAGTAAACAAAGCCCAAAGTTAGTAGAAGCAAGGATATAATAAGGCTCAGAGTAAAAGTAAATGAAATAGACACGCACATGAACACATACACATACACACACTAAAAAAAATTAAAAAGTCAATGAAACTAAAGGCCAGTTCTTTGACAAGATAAACAAACAGGTAAACCTGTAGCCAGAATCATCAAGACAAAAAGACGCAGAGATCCCTTTCCCCCAAAAAAAATCAAAAATAAAAAATTATACCTGACACCACAGGAATACAATGAATCATAAGAGACTACTATGAACAATTATATGCCAATAAGTTAAAAACACTACAAGAAATGGATAAAGTTTGGCAAACACACAACTTAAAGGTTGAGTAAAAAAAAAAAACTCTAAATAAACAAATTATAAGCAATGATATTGAATAAATTATTTAAAAATTACCAAAAAACAAAAGATCAGGACGAGACCGCTTCAAAGATTAATTCTGTCAAACAACTACCATATGATCCAGCAGTTTCCACTTCTGGGTGTTTATCTGATGAAATCCAAAGCACGAATTTGAAGATTTAGATGGACCCATATATTCACTGCAGCATTCTATGCTATACCTAAGATAGGGAAGTATCCTAAGTGTCCATGGATAGATGAATGGATAAAAAAGATGTGGTATATAATATAATGTTACTAAGCCCTAAAAAGAATGAAATCTTGCCATTTGTGACAACATGGATGGGGCTACAGAGTATTATACTAAGTGAAGTAAGCCAGGTAGAGAAAGACAAATACAATATGATTCCACTTATTCGTGGAATCTAAAAAACAACACAAATGGAAAAATAAATCAAAACCTAATCAGACTCATAGAAACAGGAAATAATCTGGTAGTTACCAGAGAGGGAGGGGTTTGGGGGCAGGGGAAATAGGTAAAGAGGATTAAGATGTACAGACTTCCAGTTAAAAAATAAATAAGTCATGGGATGTAATGTACAGCATAGGGAATGTGGTCAATAATATTGTAATAACATTGTATGGTTACAGATTGTAACTAGATGCATTACAGGATTTTTACATAGGATTTTTCTTGCAACTTTTCTCTGAGATAAAAATTAAAAATAAATGTTCAGAACCAGCACACTACTTTCCGAAAGAGTCAAAAGATCAGGTGTCACTCTTTAGTAAGAAGCAGAAATTAGACATTAGTTCATTGAGGCAGTCTTATATACATCTTTTTTCTAAAACAAATTTTCTTTCAATAAAATAATCATGGTACCTTTTATAATGTTTAGTGTCTCTTATTTAATACTGATATGGTTTAAATTTGCAAGGTTTGCTTGACTTTCACAAATGTTTTTAAATGGACGTAGAAATGTTCTTAATATATATTTACATAATCAGTATTTATTCAAGGCTGATATAACATACAGGCTTAATTATTTAAAATACAAACAAGATTTAACTAACACTTGCTAATTGTGCTAATTTCAAAATTAGGCTCAATTCAGTCTTCTTTACAAAACTTTGAAAGTGAGTGGATTATACTCAAATATAGAAGATGTCAGTATACTGAATTTTCATTGAAATACGTTTCTAGATTTCATTATTTCATTGTTAGCATTTGGAAATTGTGTATTTTGTGTCAAGTACCTGTGTATTTTGTAAAGTTTCAAAATGTCATTTGATACGATCTTCAGCTTCTCTTTTTCATTGGGGAATGTATAATAAGACATGGCTTGCACAGTCAAGCTGACCTTTAAATTAAAAAATAAAAATAAAAAAGCAAATGGTGTTAGTGTTTTTGATTTGACAGACCTCAAAGACACGTTAAACTTCCTGTTAACAGCTAGAGGGGAAAACAAAGTGAGGTCTTGGCTTATAAGTCTAACCTTTTCTGAAGGAAATGTTGACACTAAAACCACTGCAACAAAGAAAGCTTCCATTATAAATTCATAGCTATTATTTCTTATAACAGGGAATCAATGGTGACAGAGAAGATAAATATTACAAACAAGTCCTACTGAAAATAAAATGCCTTATTTTGGAACTACAAAGAGCCTTAAAAAAGACTGTTGACAGGATATTTCTGACATAAAAATATACATTTAAAAAAATAAATCTAATTTGTCAAGGCTTAATGTAAGATTTCTGGCCAGTGTGATCTGATTGGAGGAATCTATATTCAAAACATTTTTATTAAGTACCTACCATATGCCAGGTTAATCTAAAAATATTTTATCTAAGACATGTTTTTGAACATGGCAGTGTCTGAGTGATCAGCTGTGCTGGTATTTACAGAGCAGATGAAGTATGTACAGAACACAAAGCAGATGATAAAGTTAAAACAATGACAGGAAGAAGATGTCATCTGTCAGAGAATACAAACTTTTGTACCTCTTTCTCTTACTTTCTCTTCTCTATCAGAAAGTACAATAATCTAGGATATTTTAAAAAATAATTTGTTGATTTAAATAAAAATCTGGTAATTTACAGTAGGTCAATTTCTAAAAACTTCTTTCTTGTTTCTTTTTTTCTTTTTTTATCCTCACCCGAGAACATTTTTCCATTTTTTTGTTCAGGTAGAGTGGGAGGGAGAGAGAAGAACACAGAGAGAGAGAAACATCGATGTGAAGGGACACCTCGAGTGGCTGCCACCCACACAACGAACCAGGGCCGGGGACAAACTGCAACCGAGGGACTGCAGACCACGCTCCAACCGCTGAGCCAAACCGGCCAGGGCTTCTTTCTTGTTTTTATAAGAATGTTTCATGCAGCTTATATAAGACCATTAATGGGAGCCCTTTCTTATCCATTTGTGTTAAAATGAGAATACATTTTTTTTCTGTCATATTAACTATCTAGATGTCATAATTTCACTGAATTGAGGATTAGCATTATCATATTATTTCTATTATTTATATGTAATGTGTATTTTCAGTTTTTTTCTCTCTTAATAGTAATTAAAATAAGAGACATAACAACTACCCAGAATTTGAACACAGAGAATTCCATTATAGTGTCTTCTACAAAATGAATGACTAAAATTTATGTGCCAAAAGTACATACATTTTGTTTAGCTCTTCAGTTTCATGAACTAATTACTATAAGATTATATTTCATAATGCTTTTCTATTGTATTTTAACATAATGTTTTAATTCTCTAGAAAACTAATAACAAGATTTCAGAAAAATATTTTTTACTTGGGAACTTTCAATATAGAGTAAAGGGAAGAGAAAGAGAGAAAAACAGAACTGAGGCAAATACACTCTGAGTTTAGAAAATTAATAACATTTAAGAAAAATTATAAGTAAACATGAAAGTAAGCTGAGGGGAACTCTTTTTTTTTTAAAAAAGCTGAATCTTACAAATGACTAAGTGAGGAATCATTTCCTTTGATACCTGTAGAGAGCAGATAAAGCAGAAGAAAATAAGACTCTCCTGCAAAAAAGCATGAAGGTAACTCCAACCACACTGAATCAGTTAAAACAAACTTTATATTGGTTTTTGTTCACAAATGTCATGTCCACTGCACTTTTCTTTTGGTTTCCTTTATTTGAAACCCTAGGAAACCTGAAACTCCAAAATAAAATTCCTACTCTTTGCTCAGCTCTGTGGGTTTGGAAACTTCTCTAGGGTTTAGTTCCTTTTTTTCAATCTTATAAACTGTCATGAGAATTAAACACTGAGTCCAAATGAAACCACAGAAGTTAGTCTCAAAACAGCCTTGACTATCGAGAGAGCAAAATGTTAAGTTTATAAGCTCACTGAATGGTTCAGGGTTTTGGAAACTATTCACATTTTACTTAGCCCTTTTTATATCTATTTTCAACCCTAAACTAAAGAATCCCTCAGGATTTAAGGTTACAGTTTTAGGACAGAAGTTTGGATCTTGACTAGAGAAACTTTCTTGCATATATACTCAAGAAAAGATAATTGTACGTATTTGAGTCTGATAAAAAGATAAATTTAAAATTTATCTAAATTCACATCATAAAGTTACTATAAAAACTTGTAAAATGTAAACTAACCTCTTAATTGTGGACTGAGATTGACAGAATATCTTTGACTCACTAGATTATTCAAACCATAATGAGTGGTGTACAATGTTAGTATTTAGGTAGTTAAGTAATTTGAGAAAAATAAAATACGCTTAATGTTTCTGGAGTAGTTAAAATTGTAACTGCAATATAAATAAAGCTAATTATTGATTTTGCATTGAAGTATAGGTATTCAAATTACAAATATATTGTCAGTGATTGTGAAAATGAGAGTAGAATAAAGTAAGATATGTTTTATCTTCTCTACTTCAAAAATAATCTATTCCGTTTCATTTCTACCATTCCTTACCTAGAGTATGACAGATATCTGCTGCTATCATATTTGGATTACACTAGTGGCTTCTATTCAAAACTATATAATTTACTGTGTTTATTTCTTTATTTTTTAAATTCTCACCCAAGGATATTTTTCCATTTATTTTCAGACAAAGTGGGAGGGAGGGAGGGAGAGAGAGAGAGAGAGAGAGAGAGAGAAACACAATGTGAGAGAAACACATCGATTGGTTGTCTCTTGCACTACCCCGACCAGGCCCGGGACCAAACCCGCAATAGAAGTATGTGCCCTTGATCAGAATCGAACCTGAGACTCTTTGGTCCGTAGGCCAATGCTCCAACCACTGAGCCAAACTGGCTATGGCTTGCATTTTTTGTTTTCACCTGAGGACTATTGTTTTCTGGATTCTGGACTTATTCTTCTTTTCTTTTTTTTTTTTATGGATTAGACCAGTGAAATAAATTAAAAAAAAAAGCTTAAAAGGAGTGATTGAGGAGGAAGTCCTCTGTTTTGTTTTATTTTTTCTGCTGATTACAAAGAAGATGCCCAATTGCTGGTAGCAATTACACCAGCAAGTGCCATGATAAAAAATAAATAAATAAAACTTGAGACCTTGATAGAATAATTAGGTACTGAATGAAAGAATAAAACCTGCAGTATGTTTGGACTTTGTTCTATAATATCATAACTTCCTTTTATCTTTTAATTCAGTTTGATTTAGGTCTCAATAGTTTTTATTTCTTTTGCCACCATTCAGATTGTATGTATTTCCAAGTCATGGAAACTTCAGGGAAAAAACACACACACACAGAAAGCACTATTACATTTCAGACAAAAAAAATTAATAAACTGAGAAGGGCAGAGGGACTACAAGAAAAATTGATGGAAAAATAAGAAATTAAAAAGTTTGTAAATCCAAATAAGCAATAGTGACTTGGTGAATGAAGATTAAACAATATGTAACTTAAAAAAAAGACTGAATTATTATGAAAGGTATCAGAAACATATTTCAAAAGTTCTAAAGGCTAATTTTGGCAGCAGAATTGAAGTGTTCAGCAAGTTGAGAATTTTCAAAGTTGCAGGTATTCACGTAAGAAAAATAAGGTTCAGAAGGATCAGAGTAGAATAGAAAGAAGGCAGGAAATAAAGAATGACATGATTAATCCAAGAAAAAAAGCAATAAATGAACAGAGAAAATAAAAGCATAGCACTTAGAATACAAAATAAGATCGTGGAGAGAAATGCAATGCAGCAGTCATACTAACAAACTGTCTAAAGGTAGAGGTAAACTCCAAAAACCCTCAGGCAAAAACTTAACAATATTACAATATAAAGTTTATAAACATGACTAAAATATAATGCCACAGAAATGTTGAAAATACAGGGAGGGAAAACATATGGCAAGTTAAAATTTTGAAACTTTGTATAAATATTAATGTCAGAGTCTCACTGAGAAAAAATTACAGATATAAAAAGTAATTTTACTTTTCTCCATTCTTTCACTTTATTTTACTATAGCACTCTTTTAAAAGGTCACGTAGTATATGATAAAAATACTGATGAATCAATTAAAAATAATAAAAACACTTCTTCAGAATTCTAAAAAGTCTCACCATGTACTCACCTAGTATATATACAGGGTGGGGCAAAAGTAGGTTTATAATTGTAAGTACACAAAAGTCTATTCTTGCATTATTATTTATTAATTATTTTATTATTTTAATTAATTTATTTTTGTGTGTGTGCTTGAAAATAAGTTTATTGAGAGACAGGTGCTTTGCACGCAACTGTATGTCTGGGTCGCGGGCTGTTTCCCTGCAGTCAGAGGCTCCCCGCTGTGGCTCTGCACACTGGCCTACAGTGTGGAGGCTTGGGGTGGGGCGGGGGGCCTACTGGGTGCGCTGGGTCTCACTGAGCAGCTCTTGCCAGTTCTCCATCCCTTCCTTGCAGTTGAGGAAGGCGTCCTCCAACCGGCGCATGGACTATGCCAGTGTGGGGTTGGTGCGTATCACCACCATGTCGCAGGCCATCCATGGGGCCTGTACTGAGATTTTCTCCATCTCTTCCATATCTTTTCCAAGTCTTATTCAGATCTGACAGCATTTTCAGCATGTTGTCACAGTTTCTTTCCCCAGGGTCAGTATCAGCCATCTGCGGCTCTGCCAGGGCTGCGGCTTGGTCGGCTCCTCCGCCTTCGCCCGGCCGGGCCTGAGGAGCGATTTTATTATTTTTATACAGACAACTGTAAACCTACTTTCACCCATCCTGTATACAAAAACAAGAAAATAATCGATCTTTATAAAAACACAGAAAAAATTTTAAATTTCTTTTCCAAGAAATTGGTTGATAAAAAGACAAAAATAAAGTAATAAAAGTAAAGAATTGAACAGCTTGAATAATAAAAAGACGGAACACTGTTTAACTATTAGAGATTATATATTTCCTTAAGTACAAATGAAACATTTAGTGATATGAACCATAGAATAAGTAATAAATTAATGACAAAATTCAGAAAATATTATTTGAATACAGGAACATACTTTTAGATATGAAAAGAAACCCCTCCCTCTTGCCACTTGAAATTTTGAAACCTGATTTTTAATGAATTAGTCAAAGAAAAATTCATAGCTTGAATTATAATTATTTAGGTCTGAAGATTAATGTATCAATACATACAAAATGTAAGACACATCAAAGCAGTACACAGGGGCATTTATGTTTCAAATTAAAAGTTTGAAAACAAGAAAAAATGAAAATTAATGACTTAAGACAAAATCAAGAAGTGTGAAAAAGGAAAAACAGAAAGAAATAATGAGAAAAGTGGGAGAAAAGAAATTATAGCAATTAGAGTATAAAATAACTTAATAGAAAATAAAAACATATTGGAGGCCTGGTCAGTTTGGCTCAGCAGTTAGAGCATTGGCCTGCGGACCAATGAGTCACGGGTTAGATTCTGGTCAATGGCATGTACCTCAGTTGTGGTTCGTCCTTGGCCCTGGTTGGGTCATGCCGGAGGCAACCAGTCCCTGTGTCTCTATTACATCTATGTTTCTCTCTGTCTCTCTTTTTCTCTCCCTCCCTCCCACTCTATCTGATGATAAATAGAAAAATATCCCTGGGCGAGAAATAAAATAAAGGGGGGGGAAGCCCTGGCCGGTTTGGCTCAGCGGTTAGAGCGTCGGCCTGAGGTCCGGAGAGACCCGGGTTGGGTTCCCGCTAAGGGCATGTACCTCGGTTGCAGTTTGTCCCCGGCCCTGGTTGGTCATGCAGGTGGCAACCACTCGATGTGTCCCTTTCACGTCGATGTTTCTCTCTCTCTCTCTCTGTTCCTCTCTCTCCCTCCCACTCTATCTGAACAAAAAATGGAAAAATGTCCTCGGGCGAGGATCATAAAAAAAAAAAGGGGTGGGGAGAACATATTAGACAGGAATAAAAAAAAGTGAACTGATAAGTCACAAGAGAGGAAAAATTTTGCATGAGTCAGAAAAAAACTAAGTTAAAATTATTAGGAATGAAAAAGAAACGCTAGTGTTATGGATTAAATATTTGGGCATAAACATTTAATGATTAAAATAGTTTTAAAATATTGTCACTTTATCATAACAATTTCTCAAATGAAAATAGATATAGCTTACCAAAATGTTTTTTTTTATTTTTTATAATGGCATTTTCTTATATATTACCTAATTGTCATTCTGCCATCAATTGAGAATCAAGGCAAAAGCAGTGATGGTTAGTTTTACGTATCAATTTGGTTAGGTTATGCTACCCAGTTTATCAGTCAAATACTAATCTAAGTATTGCTGGGAGGCATTCTATAATTGTGGGTACTAACATCTATAATTGCCTGACTTTGAAGATAGATCATTCTCAATAACGTGGGTGGGCTTCATCCAGTCAGTTGAAAGACCGTTAGAGTAAAACAGATTTTCCTACAGAAGAATAAATTCTACCTTACAACTGCATGCAGCATTAGCCTTTGCTTGAGAGATTCTAGCCTGTAAGACTATCCTGGGGACTTCAGACTTGCCAGCCCCCACTATTATGTAAGTCAGTCGTTTGAAAAAAAAATGTCCTTGTGTGTGTGTCCTATTATACTGCTTCCTTGAAGAACCCTGACTGATACATGATCCCATGTCTGTTCATTCATAAATAAATTCATAAATATGGTATAATTTTACTTTAATTTGGGTTGATGTTAGGCAGTTCTGTACAAGTGGATGTGTACATGTGCACACACGCGTTATGTGCATTTTTGTGTGTGTTGGAGGCTGTGTTGCTGTTTTTTGGTTTGTATTCCTTCTATAGCTTCTTCTCTGCAGAAAACTGAAGGTTTCTCACTTCTTTGCAAATGAAATTACAACTTTTTAGTTTTACATCCCTCAGGGAAAGTGACCCTATGCCCAGCTGATGGGTAAATCTTAAGAATCTTAGCATATTATGATACTATTATTTCTTTTCCTAGTGATTGATGGAGGGTTGAGCATATGACTAATTTCTGGGCAGTGATACACAACAATAGGTCTGCTTGAGGGTCTGTAAGATGAACTGGAAGCAATAGTTCCTTTTTTCTCTCTGGATATTGAGTTGTCTAGATGAAATCCCTGGAACTGTTGCAACCATTTTTCAATTATAATGCGAGTTAGTCTGAATTCAATAAGCCTTTTGGAATATTTTACATGCCCATACTTTTTTAGCTAGTCCACACTAGATATTTCTGTTACTTGTGGCCTAACTCCCCCTAACTGATATGTACTTTTATCTCTTTATTTAGAAATTGTGACAAAATATGTAACTTGTCAACTACTAAGCTCACTGCTTTTCAACTAACAGGGTAATTTAAGACTTAAACATTGAACACCAGAATATTATAGTATATTTAGTGAAACCTAATACCTTGGTAGAGATTCTTCAAAGACTCAGTTTGAGTGAATTCAACTAATGATACTTAATTGCATTTTTTTTTTTGGCTGGTTTCAGTCAATTGAAGGCATTATTAACGTAGAGTACCAATGGATCTGAATTCAAGAAAGTATTCATTCAAATTCTATTCTCATAATACTAATAGAGTATAGACAAATCTTTTAAAATACCTCTCAGCCATATCAGATTAATTGTGTAGACTGATAGAAATCTCTGTTTGTAGAACAAAGTATTCCCTTATCTGATTGCTCACCTTTGGTTCTTTTCCAAATTAGAAGAATTTATAGAAGAATTACTGAGAGGCTGTGTGACTAAATAACCATTCACTTTCTTTTATTTACTGTCTAAATTCAGAATGTTAACTGTTTTATATTTTTTTGAAAATAGAATATAACCGTCTGTTCTCTCTTACCGTGAATATGAGCTAATTATTAAAACGACAAAAATAATGACAATAATAAAAAGCAAACAGTTTTTTAATCTCAGTGCTTTATTTAAAGGCCTAGTACCTCCATAGACATCTCTAAGAATTTTGTCTGTTTAATTCATCTGATTATGACACACTTTTAAGTAACTGTATATTTTCAATATTCATTATGAAATGGGGGGTTGGTATGGATGTAATTCAGTATTCCAACAAACACATCAAGGAATGAGTCAGTGGAAATTAGAGTTTATGGTCAGGGTTTCCCCAATGATGGGGCTGCATTATAGAAGATCAGGCTTTTTCAATGAGGAGCAGCCAAATATTATGTATTTCTCATGTTGTCTCACAGGCCACTCTGCCCAGAGAAGAATCCCGTAATCCTCTCCCTGCTTGAAAGTTGGTGTGGGAGGAATGGGTCAATGTATCGTGGTTTTCAAAATTTATGGGAGTTGATGAAGGAAATGGGCTGTTTTCCTCTCACTCATTTCTATTTTAACCAACTTTTTCAGAATGGTCCCAGTCTCCACTCTCTACTCTGCCTCTTATCTCCAATAGAAGAGACCTATCTCCTGCGTCTGAGAGAGGCAGCCTGACTTACCCTCCAAGTTCTTCCAACACAGACTCCTAACCACGCTTCCTCCGTTCAGCCAGTCCTTCCATCCTGACTTCTAGCAAAGCCAGGACGTCGAATTCCTGAGGACGGCTGAGGTTCGGTGACATTAACTGTCTTGCTTGTTATCAGAACTCCTCTGTCTTTGCCTGCCACAGTCAGACTGAGGCATTCTCCAGTCCGAAATGTAAGCTACCCTGTGTCTTTCACTTGTCCAACTGCGAGTCAAAAGTTATCTAAAATTCCATTCTTACTGTGTTTGTAGTTTTATCACTTTTTAATAATTTTACTGCTATATTAGTGGGGTGTCAGGAAGAAGCAAAAATATAGGGTGGGGCAAAAGTGAGTTTACAATTGTGAGTATGAGAAACAGAGTTTATTCTTGTATTATTATTTATTAATTCTTGTATTATTTTTCATAAGAACAACTGTAAACCTACTTTAGCCCTACCCTATAAATTCAGTATGTCAATTTCCATATTATAAACACAGATGCTCTAAAATGCCATTGCCTTATTTGTCAAGTACTTTATTTTTTTATTTTTTTAGTGGGAGGGAAAGAGAGAGAGAAACATTGATGTGAAAGGGACACATCAAGTGGCTGCCACCCACACGACCCAACCAGGGCCAGGGACAAACTGCAACCGAGGTACGCGCCCCCAGCGGAAACCGAACCTAGGTCTCTCCGGACTGCAAACTGATGCTCCAACCACTGAGCCAAACCGGCCAGGGCTCAAGTACTTTATATTAGCATGGATATTATCCATGCATTGTGTCAATCTGTACTTTAGAATAATTTTAGAGAAGAGAGATCACTGACTTAGATGCATTTAAATTTCATAGCCTTTGACATTTCACAATACTAATTTTAGCTATATTATATATTTTATCAATTTATTTTGTAAAGTAAATTTGCTGTTTTAAATTTTAGAAATATTAATTGGTATATATATTTACATTAAAAACAAAACCATATAACTTATAATATTAGTATTGAATAAACACTGTCAGAAGCAAAAAGAAAAGTGCATTTTACCACACTATCTAGTACATCAAAGTTTAACAAGTTTATTTTTACCACACACAGACAATGTTTTTACCCTTGATCTGTTTTAAAAATGAATAAAATGTACCTGTAAAATTTACAATCTGTCTTCACTGATTTACTGAAGCTTGTTCTACTATGGTACATCGTAATCTCTGAAAACAGGAATATTCAGAACTTAATGAATATTCACATGTTTTAACAATAGATTAAATACTTAATTTGATTAGAGGACTGAAAAATCTTTGGCAGAGTGTCCCCCACCCCAAACTGAGTCATGGTTATATCCAGCCTTCTACTCATTTTGAACCAAAGGAATCTGTAAAAATAATTCAAAACAATGTTTTCTTATTTCAAAACCAAAATTCTGAAGTCTTGTTTTTTTTATAATTTTTTTTTCCTTTTATTGATTTTAGAGATAGAGGAAAAGAGAAGGAGAGAGAGATAGAATCATCGATGAGAGAGAACATCGATTGGCTGATTCCTGCATGCTCCCCACTGGGGATCTGGCTCACAACCCGGGCATGTGTCCCGACTGGGAATTGAACCTGCGACCTCTTGGTGCATGGATCGATGCTCTACAACTGAGCACACCAGCCGGACAAAATTCTGAAGTCTTCATGTCTGCCCTATAGCCTAAGTATGTCATAATAATTACTGTACATTTTTAGAACTCTTTAGCATGGATATTATCCTATACAACATGATAGATTTTAGTAACTCTGTGTGTGTTAACCGTGGAATTTCTGGCCGCGTTACAATTGAAAGTTTGTGGCTCAGAACTCCATAAGTTTACATGACTCATGCAATTGGAAATCATTAATCAGTTATTATCATTTTCTGATCATCAGGATTACTTGTGGTTTCAAATATTTTTCTTGGGTAGTTTTTATTTGGATGTTCAACTAAGATTCTCATATTTATGCCTGGCCAGTGTGGCTCAGCATTGATCCATGAACCAGGAGATCAGGTTGCCAGTTTGATTCCTGGTCAGGGCACATGCACAGGTTGTAGGCCCCATCCACAGTGAAGGGGCATACAGGAGACAGCCTATTGATGTTCTCTCTCATCAATGTTTCTATCTCTCTCCCTGTCTCTTCACCATTCTCTAAAATCAGCAAAGAAAAAATAAAAGTCTCATATTTACCTGCCATTCTAAGTTAAGCATATGATAGAATGGCCCCAGCACTATTTATTGTTATTTGATAATAGTGTGAAGTATATTGACTGTTTTGAGTCATATTTGGTATTGTAGACTTTTGTTCCTAAGTTAGTCAGCTTGCCGTGTCTTTGAAGGGGCTGTAGAATGGGTTACACTTTATTTTAAATTTGTCTGGTAAATTGACAAGAGACAGAAACAAGAATGATCTGAAAATTTTATTTTCTGTTATAATATGTTTGTACCCTTAACCCCATAGCAGAACAATAGAAAAGTCAATTTGTTGTTTATGCCAATTAGTAAGTAATTCCTTGGACAGAGATAGCCTTGTGAGCTTGTACCTGAGAGTTCTAAGCAGAGAACCATGAAGAGAAGCTCTGGTAAGTTTATATAAAAAGGACACCTTGAGGACTGTGGGTAATTTTTGTACCTATTTCTTTTTTTTTTTTTTAAATGAATTTTTTATTTATATTTTTGTTACAGATATTTTACCTTTTTACCCCATTGGCACCCCCCACCCCACCCCACCTCTGCCCCGTCCCCGGCTTAGTTGTCCATGTCCATTGGTCATGCATACATGCATGTAAGTTCTGTGGTTTATCTCTTCCCACGCCCCCACCCCCTCACCCCCTCTTCTGAGGGATGTCAGTCTGTGCCCTACTTCCATGTTTCTGGGTCTACTGTATTCCTCAGACTATTATGTTCATTATATTCCGTATATAAGTGAGATCATGTGGTATTTGTCTTTTTCTGCTTGGCTTCTTTCACTTAGGATAATATTTTCCAGGTCCCTCCATGTCGTCTCAAAGGATAAGAGATCTTTCTTTCTTACCGCTGCATAGTACTCCATTGTGTATATGTATCACAGCTTTTTTATCCATTCGTCTACTGGTGGACACTTGGGCTGTTTCCAGATCTTAGCTATTGTAAATAGTGCTGCTATGAACATGGGGGTACATATATTCTTCCTGATTGGTGTTTCAGGCTTCTTAGGGTATATTCCCAGCAGTGGGATCACTGGGTCAAATGGAAGTTCAATTTTTAATTTTTTGAGGTAGCACCATATTGTTTTCCACAGCGGCTGCACCAGTCTGCATTCCCACCAGCAGTGTATTAGAGTCCCCTTTTCTCCACACCCTCGCCAACACTTGTTGTTTGATGATTTGTTGATGGCAGCCATTCTGACAGGTGTGAGGTGATACCTCATTGTTGTTTTAATTTGCATCTCTCTGATGATTAGTGATGTTGAGCATTTCTTCATATGTCTTTTGGCCATTTGTATGTCCTGTTTGGAGAGGTGTCTATTCAGCTCCTCTGCCCATTTTTTAATTGGGTTCTTTGTCTTCCTTTTGTGGAGTTGTATGAGCAATCTATGTATATTAGAAAATAACCCCTTATCTGATACATCATTGGAAATGATGTTCTCCCATACAGTGGGTTGCCTTTCCATTTTGATGATTGTTTCTTTTGCTGTGCAGAAGCTTTTTAGTTTGTTGTAGTCCCATGTGTTCATTTTCTCCTTTATTTCTGTTGCCTTAGGTGATGTATCAGTGAAAATTCTGCTCTGTATGATGTCCGAAATTTTGTTGCCTACATTTTCTTCTAGAATTTGTATGGATTCACGGGTAACATTTAAGTCTTTTATCCATCTTGAGTTTATTTTTGTGTATGGTGTAAGTTGATGGTCTAGTTTCATTTTTTTGCATGTAGCTGTCCAATTTTCCCAACACCATTTATCAAAGAGGCTGTCTTTACTCCACTGTATGCTCTTGCCACCTTTGTCAAATATTAATTGAGCATATTGCCTTGGGTCCATTTCTTGGTTCTCTGTTCTGTTCCACTGGTCTAAATGCCTGTTCTTGTGCCAGTACCAGGCTGTTTTGGTTACAGTCGCTTTGTAGTATAACCTGATATCTGGTATTGTGATCCCTCCTACTTTGTTCTTTTTGTTCAAGATTGCTGTGGCTATTTGGGGTCTTTTTCGTTCAATATGAACTTTTGAAGTATTTGTTCTAGTTCTATGAAATATGTCGTTGGTATTTTGATGGGGATTGCATTGAATCTATAGATTGCTTTGGGTAGTATGGACATTTTAAGGATGTTAATTCTTCCAATCCATGAACAGGGTATGTGCTTCCACTTTTTTATATCTTCCTCTATTTCTTTTTTCAATAACCTGTAGTTTTCTGCAAATAGGTCCTTTACTTCTTTGGTTAAGTTTATTCCTAGGTATCTTAATTTTTTTGGCGCGATGGTAAATGGGATTGTTTCTTCAGTTTCTCTTTCTGTGAGTTCATCATTGGTATACAAGAATGCCATCGATTTCTTGACGTTAATTTTGTATCCTGCTACTTTGCCAAATTCATTTATTAAGTCTAGTAGATTTTTGATGGAGTCTTTAGGGTTTTCTATGTATAATATCATGTCATCTGCAAATAATGACAGTTTCACTTCCTCCTTTCCAATTTGGATCCCTTTTATTTTTTTCTTCATGTCTGATTGCTGTGGCTAAGACTTCCAGTACAATGTTAAATAGGAGTGGCGAAAGTGGACATCCCTGTCTTGTTCCTGTTCTTAATGGGAATGTTTTTAGTTTCTGTCCATTGAGTATGATGTTGGCTGTAGGTCTTTCATATATGGCCTTTATTATGTCGAGATATGATCCCTCTATTCCTACATTGCTGAGCGTTTTTATCAGAAATGGATGCTAGATTTCGTCAAATGCTTTTTCAGCATCTATTGATATGATCATGTGGTTTTTATTCTTCATTTTGTTGATGTGGTGTATCACGTTTATTGATTTGTGAATATTGTACCAGCCTTGCATCCCTGGAATGAATCCCCCTTGGTCATAGTGAATAATTTTTTTGATGTATTTCTGGATCCGATTTGCTAATATTTTGTTCAGGATTTTGGCGTCTATGTTCATCAGGGATATTGGCCTGTAGTTTTCTTTCTTCGTAGTGTCTTTTTCTGGTTTTGGAATTAGAATTATGCTGGCCTCATAGAACGTGTTTGGAAGTCTTCCTTCTTCTTGAATTTTTTGAAATAGTTTGAGGAGAATGGGTGTTAGTTCTTTTTTGAATGTTCGATAAAACTCCCCCGTGAAGTCATCTGGGCCTGGGCTTTTGTTTGCTGGGAGAGTCTTGATTACCTCTTCAATTTCCTTAGTTGTTATTGGTCTGTTCAAGTTTACTATCTCTTCCCAGTCCAGTTTTGGGAGACTGTGTGTTTCTAGAAATTTGTCCATTTCGCTTAGATTGTCGAATTTGTTGCCATATAGTTGTTCATAGTAGTTGTTAATGATCTTTTGTATTTTTTGTGGTGTTGGTTTTTACTTCTCCTCTTTCATTTCTGATTTTGTGTATTTGGGTTCTCTCTCTTTGTTTCTTGGTGAGTCTAGCTATGGGTCCATCAATCTTGTTTATCTTTTCAAAAAACCAGCTCTTTGTTTCATTGATCCCTTGAATTGTTTTTTTGGTCTCTATGTCATTTATTTCTGCTCTGATCTTTACTATTTCCTTCCTTCTACTTGCTCTGGGGTTTTCTTTTTGTTTGATTTCTAATTTTTTAAGTTGTGAGGTTAGACAGTCAATTAGAAATGTTTCTTGTTTTTTGAGGTAGGCCTGTAGTGCTATGAATTTCCCTCTCAGAATTGCTTTTACTCCATCCCATAGATTTTGTGTTGTTGTGTGTTCATTTTCATTGGTTTCCAGGAAGTTTTTAATTTCTTCCTTGATCTCCTCAGTGACCCATTCATTGTTTAATAACATGCTATTTAGGCTCCATGTGTTGAAATGTCTTTGCATGTTCTTGTTGCAATTGATTTCTAGTTTCATGCCATTGTGATCTGAGAAGATGCTTGATATGATTTCTATCTTCTTGAACTTGTAGAAATTTAGTTTGTGTCCTATCATGTGGTCTATCTTTGAGAATGTCCCATGTGCACTTGAGAAGAATGTGTATTCTGTAGTTTTGGGGTGTAATTCTCTGTAGATATCTATTAAATCCATTTGGTCTAGTGCTTCATTTAGAGTCTCTGTTTCCTTGCTAATTTTTTGCCTAGAAGATCTATCCAGTGCTGTCAACGGGGTGTTGAAGTCCCCTGCTATGATTGTATTGTTGTCGATTTTTTCCTTGGAAGTCCACCAGAAGATTTTTAATATATTTTGGTGCTCCTGTATTGTGTGCATATATGTTTATCAAGGTTATATCTTCCTGTTGGATAGATCCTTTTAATATTATGTAGTGGCCGTCTTTGTCTCTAGTTATGGTCTTCATTTTGAAATCTATTTTATCAGATATGAGAATTGCTACCCCAGCTTTTTTTTGCTTTCCATTTGCTTGGAAAATTTTTTTCCATCCCGTCACTTTCAACCTATGTGAGTCTTTTGTTGAGAGGTGGGTCTCTTGTAAACAACATATAGATGAGTCATGCTTTCTTATCCAATCAGCTACTCTGTGTCTTTTTATGGGAGCATTCAATCCATTTACGTTTAAGGTGATTATTGATATGTACTTATTTATTGCTATTTTTGTTTAGTGTGGTTCTATTTTTCTTCCCATTTCTACTGCTAATTACAGCAGTCCTTTTAGCATTTCTTGCAGTGCTGGTTTGGTGCTAATGTATTCCCTTAGCCTTTTTTTGGTCTGGGAAGGTCTTTATTTGACCTTCTATTTTGAATGATAGCCTAGCTGGGTAGAGTAGTCTTTGATTCAGATTTTTGTTTTTCATGACTTTGATTACTTCATGCCATTCCCTTCTGGCCTGTAGTGTTTCTTTTGAGAAGTCAGCTGAGAGCCTTATGGGGTTCCCTTTGTAGGTAATCTGTTGCTTATCTCTTGCTGCTTTTAGGATTCTCTCTTTGTCTTTAATTTGTGGCATTTTAATTACTATGTGTCTTGGTGTGGGCCTGTTTGGGTTCTTCTTACTTGGGATCTCTGTGCCTCTTGAACTTGAATGCCTTCTTCCTTCACCAAATTAGGGAAGTTTTCTCTCACTATTTTTTTTAATATATTCTCTATCCCTTGCTCATTTTCTTCTTCTTCGGGGCTTCCTATGATGCGAATATTATTACGTTTCCAGTTGTCCCATAGTTCTCTTAAGCTGTTTTTTTTAATAGTTTTTGCCTTTTGTTTTTCTGATTGGTTGATTTTTTCTACCCTGTCTTCTAATTCACTGATCCGTTCCTCAACTTCCTCTACTCTGCTTTTTAAGCCTTCTAATGTGTTTTTCATTTCTGATATGTCATTTTTTATCTCTTCTTGTTGGTTTTTAATTTCTAATTGGCTTATTTTCAGTGTCTCTATGTCCTTACTCATGCTGTTCAGCTTCCTCAAGATCATGGCTCTGAATTCTAGCTCTGTTAACATGCCTAATTGCTCCACATTGATCTCATCTTCGGTGGAGGTCTCTTGCTCTTTCATTTGGCTTCTGTTTCTGTGTTTCACCATTTTGGCTATCACTGTGGGCTTTGGAGCCTGTCAAGTTCTCCCTGTGGGTGTTGGTGTTCTGCTGTTTGTGGCTCCCTCTCCTGTGTTTAGATGAGCGAGGGAGGACCCACGTTGTACACCACTGTCAAGCCTTACTTTCCTGGTTAAAGTTGCCAGCCCAGGAAAGGTACTGATATCCTCTAGCTTTTTGCCTGGAGGCTAGCAGTCTAGGTTACTTGAGTTTTGGGTTGTCAGTTGATTGAAAAGCTCCCTCAGGTGCTTAGCACAAGGGGATTTCCAGAGGGTGGGGCAGATGCAGGTCGTTAGTGAGCCTCAATTAGCACTTCAATGGCCCACAGGGTGGGGTTGGATCTCCGAGGGAGGGGCTGCTGCCTCTCTCAGAGCCCTGGGAAGGAGCAATGTGGCCACTGTCCTGAGTGGCTGCACTCAGCCAAAGCTCTGAGCGCCCTCCAAACCCCGAGTGTCCCCACACAGCTTCTGTCCAGTCCGCCCTCCCTCTGCCAGGGCCCAAGGTGAGTGGCTGTGGCTGTTTTAGCCTCTGTCCCGGCTCTGCGCTGTGGAGCCGCCTGGGAGTGTGACCCGAGGGCGCTGCTCACAGCTGAGGCTGCTGCCGAGTTGCCGACAGTGGGCTCCCAGCCCCTGTCTCGTGCCTTTGCAAGCCTGCCGGGATGGAGTCAGTGTCCCTCGTTATATGGTCCTCCAGGCTGCTTTTCTGTTGTTTTTTCCCATCGATTTGTTTGTGTTATAGTTGTAATTCCAATTTGGTTCTGTGAGAAGGTATGTGTAGCTTCCGTTCACTCCGCTGCCGTTTTTCGTGTCCCTTTTTGTGCCTATTTCTTTCAAAGTTCTATTTTCTTGCCCTCAACTAAGTAATCACAGGCTATAGAAGTACCTTCATTGGCCCTCATTTGCAGAATATGATATTTAGATTCAGGGCCATTGAGAGAGAGTTTTCCATGGGTCTCTCACATTTCTGCATGTCTTGTGAACTGAAGCACTGACTGTGTTCCGGAATATCTTTAAAGAATTTGTGTGCAGTGAACAGCCTTGGAAGACAACAATATTTACACCCTTTGGATCAAAGAGCATTTGCTTACATCTTTGAAAAATAGACATAATTTCACTCTCTGGATAGTTCACTTGATATTTTCTGGAGCAAAAGACAGACACGCTCATTGTCCATTGTGATCCATTGCAGGTACAGATATCATTTGGTCTTCTTTATATTTTCCTGGGGAATTAGGGATTGAGGAAACAGTGAAGAAAAATGCTGATACTCTGACTACTGCTATTACTGTGAGTAATAAACAACTCTTTGTATAAAAGATTAACTTGCTGACTTGCAAGTCAGGTAAAATCTCAGAATTCACAGTTCTTGACAGAAAGAAACTTCCCTTTTCTTGCTTCAAATTTCCTCATTCACATTTCTTCAATTTCTTAAAAGACCAGGCCATTTATCTTGCCTTTACTTGCTACTTTACTCTTTTGAAAATAATGAAAGAAGTTTTGTTTATTTTAAGGGAATGTATAATGCCTGAAGGTAAATAATCTCTTGATTTAAGATAGCACTAACTTTAGGAAAGATTGTTTTAATGATGTTAAAACTATGCTCATAAAACTTAGTTTCACCCCCCCCCCAAAAAAAAAACACAAAAAAAACCCATTAAATTTGATTCTTCAAGTGATTGAAAGCTCCGAATTCATTTTTACATTTTTTTTCTTTGACCTCAAAACCATTTGGTGTCAAAAGTGCATTACCACACAATGTTAGAAGTCACACTTTCTCAGTACTATTTGAGTATGAGGCACTTGTACAGGTCAATCCCATTCCATATGGTTTTTTTCAGCTCTACAGATCTAGTCAAATTGTGTTCTGCCTCATCACAGGAATTCTGTTTCAGCTTTACAAATCCTGAAGGGCCATTCATGCCAGTGTGAAATGTTCTTCTTTATATATCTAATAGAATTAAAGGCATTTAAAAATCTGCTATGAATGCAAGTGACACTAATTTGATGGCTAATTCTAATATGTGGTTTGGTGCATATTTATGTTTATTACTTGCATTTTATGACTGCAGATGGGTGGGAAAGTTACTCAAGTCAGTACCTTCCTCTCTTGGGAGCTAGTATAAAACTAGCTAATATGATATTTGGTGTTAATATCTGTCAAATAACTGACATATTCCAGTTGAAATTTATTTATTTATTTATTTATTTATTTATTTATTTATTTATTTTGGTATGTGCCTCTAGCAGGAACCGAACCCAGGACTCTCTGGTCCTCAGGCCAATGCTCCAACCGTTGAGCCAAACTGGCCAGGGCTGAAATTGATTTTTTGTTATAAATTATGATGTTTCTTTTATATTATAATAATGTTTCGAGCTTTGGAATAGTATATAAAATGAATTTGTACCACAGAAGTCAAAACTACTCATTTAAGAAACTACAATGTTCCTATTCACTGTACAGGCAAGTTTTAAGAAATATATGCCTGTATTTACACAGGGAAATAGACCTCACGGTGCCATCCATATTGCCAAATATTGCTTTTCAATATAACGGAAATAATCTGGACACTCATTTGTTAGCTTATTGATTTGTGGGCAAGTGATACACTACAACATTTTAAAAATCTTTACACTGTCTGCTTTTGTCCAGTTTAGAACTATAGGTTTCTTTGTAGGATTATAATGCTGTATAATTTCAACATTTTGGAGCTAACAAAATTAAGGCATGGAGAATCATGGATTCTAATTTCATAAGGACACTTACTAAGGGATCTAATATTAGAATTCTGATTCAGAGTACCCTATCAATGCATAATAATTACCACACAAGTTTATATATATTCAGATTCTCTTTCTCTCTCTCTCTCTCACACACACACACACATACTTCTTGAGCCTATTCCAGAAAATTCTGTAATAGCAGGCATAGAATTATTATTAGGTGGTTCTGATCGATGTCTAGATCTGGAAACACTGCTCTACATAACACTGCCTTCTTCCAAAGAGGAATATTCACCAATTGGGTTATAAGAAAAGAAAGCATATTTCAAAAGAAAATGGATGGCCCGACCGGTGTGCTCAGTGATTGAGTGTTTACTCATGCACCAAGAGGCCACCAGTTCGATTCCTCATCAGGGCACATGCCCAGGTTGTGGGCCCCTTCCTCTGTGGGGGTTGTGCAGGAGGTGGCCAACAGATGTTCTCTATCATCAATGTTTCTCTCTCTCCCTCTCCCTCCCTCACTCTCTAAGATCAATAAAGAAAAAAAAAGAGCCCTGGCTGGTTGGAGCTCAGCGGTTGAAGCGTTGGCCTGCGGACCAGAGAGTCCCGGGTTCGGTTTCTGCTAGGGGCACTACCAAAAAAAAAAAGAAAACAGATATACCAAACAATGAATGCCGTGGTGAAGTTTTCAAATGAGGTGTACATTTTGTTGACACTCATCTTTTGGGCAATCTTTAGACATATTGTATCAGGATTACATTGATTGCTTCCTTCAATAATTATATTTGGAGCAGATAGTCTTCCAGTCAGAGATATGGCGAGAATAAATGGACTCAGTACTTAGTAGTGGCATATTTAAAATAATAATACTGATAAACATATAATAAGAGAGAGATTCTGAAGGACAGATGAGAGTATAAGGCAAAAGAAGTGACTTAATGTTTAGAGTATGTTTAGAGTATGGCAAAATTCCTGAGGATATGCTGATGATTTTAGGTTTAGATATTAAGTGAGAAAACAAAGTGTTTGAAAAAGTTTCTATGAAGGAACTATTCTTGTAACATTCAAAGAATAATAGTAAGTCAATATGGAAAGAGTGGGAAGATGTTATAGACAAAGATGAGAAAAGACCAACTGGATGAAAACCTAGAGAAAAACAAATGAGAGGAACAACAGAAAAGAACAAGATATTTTAGATATTAGCCCCTTATCGGGTATATCATTTCAAATATCTGCTGCGATTCAATAGATTGCCTTTTTGTTTTGTTAATGATTTCCTTTAACAGTGAAAAATATTTTAGTTTGGTGTAGTTCCCATTTGTTTATTTTTGCTTTTGTTGTCTTCTCCTTAGGAGACATATCTAAAAAAGATTGCTAAGACTAATGTCAAAGAGTTTATGTCTGTGTTTTCTCCTAGGGGGTTTATGGTTTCAGGTCTCACATTTAAGTCCTTAATCCATATTGAGTATTTTGGTATGTGGTGTAATAAAGTGGTCTAGTGTCTTTTTTTTTTTTTTTTTGCATGTATCTGTCCAGTTCTTTTATTTATTGAATAAACTGTCTTTACCCAATTGTATATTCTTGCTTCCTTTATCATAGATTAATTGACCATGTAGGTGTGGTTTTATTTTTGGGGCTCTCTGTTCTGTTCCATTGATCTATGTATCTGTTTTTATGCCAGCACCATGCATTTTTTTATTACACTAGACTTGTAGTACTATTTGATATCAGGTAGTATGATAAAGGGTTAATATCCAAAATACATAAAGTACTCATACAGTTCAACATCAGCATCAATAACAAAACAATCCAATTAAAATTGGGAGAGGATATAAATAAACAGTTTTGCAAAGAGGACATACAGATGGCCAATAGATATATAAGAAGATGTTCAACATCACTAATCATCAGGGAAATGCAAATCAAAACTGCCATGAGATATCACATCTATCAGAATAGCTGTAACCAATAAATCAACAGACACGTGTTTGCAAAGACAAAGAGGAAAGAGGAAAGGGAATGCTTGTGCACTCTTTCTGGGATTGTGAATTGACATAGATGTTATAGAAAACAGTATGGAGGTTCCTCAAAAAATTGAAAGTAGAACTACCACATGACCCAATACCCCCACTTCTAAGTATCTATCTGAAGAAATCCAAAATACTAATTCAAAAAGATATATGCTCCCTATGTCCATTGCAACATTATTTATAATAGCCAAGATGTAGGAGTAACCTAAGTGTCCATCAATAAATGGTTAAAACAGATGTAGTACATATATAATACAGTTGAATATTATACAGCCACAGAAAAATAAAATATTAACATTAGGATGGACCTACTGGGTATTATATGCTAAGTAAAATAAATTAGACAAAGACAAATACTGTATGATTTTACTCATGTGTGGAATCTAAAAAAACAAAATAAATGAACAAGCAAAATAGAAACAAAATGATAGATAACAGAGAACAAACTTATGGTTTCCAGATGAGAAAGGGGTTGGAGGAAATAGATAAAAAATGTAAAAGGGATTATAAAGCACAAATTGCCAGTTGTAAAAATAGTCACAGGGATGTGAAGTACAGCATAGGAAATATAGTGATTAATATTATAATAACTACATATGGTGCAAGATGGTTGCTAGTTTTATTGGGTTGATCACTTCGTAAGGTATGTAAATGCCTAAAAACTATGTTGTACATCTAAAAGTTATATAACATTGTTTATCAACTGTAATGAGAAAGTAAATTAAATATTTCTAAAAACAAACAAAATAAGAAAATAAACAAGATAAAACCATTTATTTATTTAGAGCTTATGTATTGAGCCCTGATTATATGCCAGGTACTTTGCTCAGTATTTTGGAATATAAAATAATTAAAATAACTCACCATCTAATTCAGAAAATCATATATGTATTAAACATAAATTTGTGATATGACTATAAGAAATAATTACTTTATATTTGGGTCTGATAGTTTGATAAAATATTAAATGACTTTCAAAGAATATTAAACAATGAGGAAAGGTACTAAAATTTAGTACACAAACTTTTTCTGGGTTTCTGGGAGGAACCTTTGTCCTTACACCGTCAGCATCATTGTATATTAGTTCGTGTACACTACGGCAAGATTGACAAGGTTCATATAAAATGGGGAACTGCTTACATGGAGGGTGGCACAGAGAACTTCTATTAAACTTAAGTTTTCAGACACTTGTATGACTAACAACACAGCCACAGTTTACCAGGTTCAATTATCACCATAAATTGGCAAACAGCACTTGCCAGCCTTCGAAACATTTAATATATTTTTTCATGTTCAATCACAGCTGACAGTTTAATTGAATAGTTCATGTCAAAAAGGTCTTCAATAATATACAACCATCATCCAGAGCAGTTAGATGACAAACTGGGAAAATGTTTACATTTCTCCTTCCACCTATTTTGCATGTAGTTAAATGGAGGGGTAGATGGGTACTGCTGAAAATGAGAAATGTAAATCAAATTCTCTAAATGGACCTGTTTTTTTCCAAGTGTTAAAGTATGTAGGTTATGATGAGATTTTCACATTTGTAGGGCTTTTCCCTGGGCAATTTACCAAAGGTCAAGATTATACTTTTGCCAATAAAAACAATAAAACTACATTTTATGTAGTTTATGGACTCCTACTCCATACTTTATAGATGTGACCTGCATAATTCTCTCTGTAGAAAAATATTCTAAAACAACTGGTGTGCAATTCTTATTTTCTCTTTTCCCAATCTTTTTTTCTACCTCCTTTTATCATGAAGAAAGCACTTTTTAAAACAATTATTATTGATACTGTTTGAGAATCCATTGAGTTATATGATCACCTAGTTTCCTAACAGAATTTAATAAAATTTCTAGTTTTCATCTTTTCACTGCAGATCAAAGGAAGTTCACATCAGGAGAGATACATGGTATATTACATCACAAGTATGGCAGAAAGCATAGATCCTCAAAAATATGGTTCTGGAGAAAAATAATGTTGAAATGTTATGCTGAAGGCAGGTGTCTTGTGTATCCCTTCAGCTTAACTGAGAATTTGTACATTTTTCCTGGAGGAGATGTAAACTGGGAGATCCAGTAGGGGTGGGGTTTTTTTTACATTCAATTTTATTTCTTTAATTCTCACGTGAAGATATATTTTTCCATTGATTTTCAGATAGAGTGGGAGTGAGGGAGGGAGGCAGGGAGAGATAGAAAAAGAGAGAGAGAGGGGCATCAATGTGAGAGAGAGAGACAAAGATTTGTTGCCTCCCACATAACCCTGATCAGGGTCAGGGATCAAACTGCAACCCAGGTACGTGCCTTGACTGGAATCAAACCCATGACTCTTTGGTTCATGGGTTGGTGCTCCAACCTCTGAGCCAAACTGGCCAGGGCCCAGCAAGGGTTTTAACCTGTACCTATCTGGGGAAGTGTTCTTCAAAACCTCAACTGCTATACAATTTGAACTTGGCATTAAATGCCCTTTGCAGAATGCAAGTTTCTTTATACAGCCTTTAAAAATGCAGTTTTAATCAGTCACATGACTTTTTAGGTTTGTTTTATATGAGATATTTACATATTACCAAATATAAATAGAATTTAAATAACTATATAAAAATGAAGGACAAAGGAAGGAAAGTGGAGACAGAAAGAGACTTTGCTTGGGGTGATGGGCACATGATGTAGTGAGCAGATGTCTTATTGAGTTGTACATTTAGAACCTGCCTGGTTTTGTGAACCAATGTCATTCCAATATATTTAATTAAACAATACCACAGCCCAGGTTATTAAAAAGATGTTTTAAAAAGGAAAATGAATTAATTAGATACTAATTTTTCCCCTGCAATTTACTATCTTTCTGCTTTATTTGGGTAAATATTTATTTATGCTACCTAATAAATCAAATACACTTTCTAACACCATGATTTATTTTTCAGGGGTAAAGATGAATGCACAATGACTACCTCCACAGTTACTACTAACTGACTGAATGCAGAGACCCCTGTGTGCCATTAAATCACCACAGATCTGTCACTCGTGCCAAGGATTTGCTCCTGGCATCTGATTAAAAACATAGGCCAATGTCTGTTTTTATCTACTTACTTTGATTTCCTCTTTGGATCTCTTCAGTGGCATGGTACTCATGACTCCTTGCTCTTTATATGCTTTCTAGCATTTATTGTCTTTGTTTTCTTCTCAGCCTGGTACCACAGTTCACTGCATGATCTACTTCCCTGTACAAGGATAATCCACATATTCATCATCACTCTACCATCCTGAATCTGGCTTCTATAACGCTGTGGTATAATAGAAACAAAAGCAATCACCAATGACAATAGGATTTTTCAGGCTAGTGTAAAATGCATCATATGCTTCTGTGAGCCAGAGGTTATTCCTGAACTCTATGCAAGGCACTGAAGTTTAAGTCTGGATGATATTATCTAGCAGAATAGTCTTCTGGAGTCATTAATGGAGCAGAGTCCTTATTATCAGGTTGTTCAAATCCATATGGGCACTCTCACTAGAACGTTTATTAAAAACAAATGACTTTTGTTTTATAAGGATCAGGCTGAATTTATACTTCTTTTAAATAAAGGGAATAAGATAGATATGCTAAGAATTCAGGATCTTAGGGTATACATGACAGCATACTATGCTAATTTATTAATATTATAATTTTTGTTTAGAAAAGAAGACATAGTTCAGAGTTACTGCTGAATAAGTAAATTGTTCCCTTCTAAATCCACCAAAAATATGTATTAAATATTATCTATATAATATAACTATTCCATTTATTAGTTTCTCTATTTTGTGATATCTAGTATATAATCATAATATTTTAGGATTAGTATTTACATCTGATTTCAGAAGTCAAAACAATATAGTTAAAATATTACCATAAAGATATAATTATTTATTTTTATTTTATTTATTTATTTATTCATGTATTTATTTTTGTTACAGATGTTTCTCCTTTTTCCCCCATTGACACTCTCCTCCCCCTCCCTCCCCGCCCTCTCCCCAGTTTGGTTGTCTATGTCTGTTGGTCATGCATACATGTATATGTTTATATAATGTATAATTAATAAAAGCTTAAGAATGGTCCCTTTTACTTTGGCTATATTTAGTTTTTTAAATAGTCTTTTCAAATTATACAGGGCCTAGACTGAAATAATATACTTAAAATTATTTTAGAAAATGGACAAGTTTGTTGGGTCATTTTGAGAGACTTTTATTTTATTGAAAACAGAAAGGACCTGAGTATCTATTCTCATGTTTTAAGAAAAGCAAATGTCATATAGTATAGCATATTGAGAATAGGTTAAATTTCATCTTCTGATTTTATAGCATATTGGGAATAGGTTAAATTTCATCTTCTGATTTTATATATTATATATATATATATATATATATATATATATATATATATATATAATAAGTGTTTATCTATATATCTTTTAGTTAGTTTAAAGTCTTATTGCCTGTGGGTCTCAATGGCATTATAACTATAAAAAAATTAGGCAGTTTTCTTTTGATTTATTTTAGGATTTATCCCATGAGTCTTCCCCATTATATATCACTGAAAACTACTAATTTATAATTAACTACCAAGAATATCTTGAAGGCAAAAAGATTAGAAAGACTGAAAAGCAATAGAGGCACATGTTATGCACATTAAAATGGGAGTTTAATTTTATAGTTCTGTAGTTGTCATAATAAGGCTTTTATTGTAGTTGAAGCATTTCTTATTTCTGGCCGCACCTGAGATGCTTAAAATTAGTGTACAATGTCAAAGAATGGCCTAAATTGCCTTGAATTTGAGTTAAGAGGTCAATATTTTAAAACATACAGAAAGACTGACAGCTGTCAGAGGGAAGGGGAGTGAGGGGCTGAGTGAAAAGGTAGAAAAAAAATAAGCAAAGCCCTGGCCTGTTTGGCTCAGCAGTTTGAGCATCGGCCTGTGGTCCAGAAAGACCCGGATCAATTCCCGCTGATGGCACATACCTCGGTTGCAGTTTGTCCCCGGCCCTGGTTAAGCCGTGCAGGTGGCAGCCACTCACTGTGTCCCTTTCACATCGATGTTTCGCTCTCTCTCTCCCCCCCACTCTATTTGAACAGAAAAAATGGAAAAATGTCCTCGGGTGAGGATAAGCAAAAAACAACAAAAAAAACCCCACCTCATAACCACAGACAACAGTCTGGTGATTCCCAGAGGAAAAGGGGAGTGAGACAGGTACAAGAAGGAAAGAAAGAGACTTGACTTTGGATAATGAACACATAATATAATATACAACCAATATATTATAGCATTATACACCTGAAACCTATAAAACTTTATTAACTAATGTCATCCCAATAAATTCAATACAAATTATAACTGTATATATTTTAAAGCAAAACTCCAGTAGATAGGATTTAGCAGGTTGCATTTTAACAATCTCCGTCTTCATGGGATAGTCACTTTTCACATCACATTTCAATTTTACACTAGGAACATTCCTGTGCAATGTTAGGTGTGAACATGACTGTTACGTCTCAGAGCTCCTGGAATAAGAAAGACATTGTCTGTTATTAGAGCTAAAAAAAAAAAAATCAATAACTAATTATTTCCTATATTTTACATTGTTATTATTACATTTTATTTGTTAATTTATTGCTTCCTTTTCATTTCATATATTTTATCTGTAACTAAGTATTAGAACTAAACCATATAAGGTTAACCATAGATAAATAGACATGTAGAAAGACAGAGAGAGAGAAAGAGAGAGAGAGAGAGAGAGAGAGAGAGAGAGAGAGAGAGAGAGATATTAATGGAAAGGGTAGCAATAATCTTACTTTCCCTGTCTTTAGGAAAACTGAATGTCTGAACTCTGCATTTTAAAAAATGTAAATAAAAGACTAGCCACTCATCACTGGGCAAAACACTGAAAAATCTGTTAATCAAAATATACACGTTCTAAAGGAAGAAGCTAAGTATTATGCTATTGTAAACTGCATGTACTACTTCAGAAATGAATCTCTGCAAATACTGTTACTTCCTATTTGTTTGACACCCAGTATGGCCAGATAATAAGAATGTTTTATTTTTCATTATAAGTTCAAACTGTAAACTCTTATGTGTTGTGGAAATAGTTTTCTGCATTTTGATCAACCAGCTACAGGACTGTATCAGAAGAACCACTGTAAAAACAGTGATGCTCACCATGGAATGTGGTGAATGATTCTGAACAGCCTTCATGCTGTGAAGTGGACTGATGTTGGATTGCTATGCTCTTACCAGTGTCCAGATGAGAGATAAGATAGGAGGGAATGTTGTAACTATGAGTTGTGGACCTTGGCACTATCCATCTGGCAAATAGCGGATCTTACAAATTAAAGGGTCACAGATAATGTGTTTTAAGCCTAGTCTCTTTAACATAATAATGCTCAATAATGTTAGTTGTATTCTCATCTTCAACAGTAAAATATATTAATTAAGAAGCATTGTCATCATTACCATCAGTATTATTTTATCACTGTTATTATTCTAAGCATTCTATTTCAAGAAATCTCTAGAATGGGACTGGGAACTACATTTCTAGTCACTATCTGGGGCTACTTAGGTTCCTTAATGTATTTTAACCACTGCTGAACTTAATGCACATCATTCTAGTCCCTATAGCTTACCCAGTGTGGACTGGGAAATCTCCACCTGGGAAGATTTTGATGCAAATGGAGAATAATCATATCATTCTTAAGAAATATTAGAATATTAAATGATGTTGGGAAAATTGGACAGCTACGTGCAAAATAATTAAACTCAACCACCAACTTACACCATACACAACAATAAACTCAAAATGGATAAAAGACTTAAATGTGACTTGTGAATCTATAAAAGTTCTAGAAGAAAATGTAGTCAACAAAATTTCAGACATCATATGCAGCAAAAATTTCACTGATACTATGCCTAAGGCAAGAGAAAAAAGGAAAAAATGAACACATGAGACCACATCAAACTAAAAAGCTTTTGCACAGCAAAAGAAACAACCATCAAAATGGAAAGGGAACCCACTACATGGGAGAGCATAATGACCAATGATACATCAGATAAGGGTTAATTTCCAAAATATAGAGAGTGCTCATACAACTCTACAAAAGGAAGACAAAGAACCCAATTTAAAAAATGTATAGAGGACCTAAATAGACACCTCTCCTAAAAGGATATACAAACGGCCAAAAGATATATGAAGAAATACTCAACATCACTAATCATCAGAGATATGCAAATTCAAACAACAATGAGGTATCACCTCACACCTGTCAGAATGGCCGCCATCAACAAATCATCAAACAAGTGTTGGCAATGGTGTGGAGAAAAGGGGACTCTAGTACACTGCTGGTGGGAATGCAGGCTGGTACAGCCACTATGGAAAACTATATGATGTTTCTTCAAAAAATTAAAAATTGATCTGTCATTTGACCCAGTGATCCCACTTCTACGGATATATCCTAAGAAGCCTGAAACATCAGTCAGAAAGAATATATGTACCCTTATGTTAATAGCAGCTAAGATCTGGAAACAGCCCAAGTGTCCATCAATAGATGGGTGGATAAAAAAAGCAGTGGTACATATACACAATGGAATACTATGCAGCTGTAAGAAAGAAAAATCTCTTATCCTTTGAGACAACATAGAGGGGCTTGGAGAGTATTATCCTAAGTGAAACGAGCCAAGCAGAGGAAGACAAATATCACAGGATCTCACTTATTTGTGGAATATAATGAACAAAATAAGTTGATGAACAAAATAGACCCAGAGAAATAGAAAGGAGTACGGTTAAGACTGACAGAACTCAGAGGAAGGGGATGGGAGGGAGGGAAGAGATGAACCAAAGAACTTATATCCATGTATGCATAACCAAAGGACATAGACAACAACGCTGGGGAGGTGGTGGAGGGGGGATGAGGAGGAGGGTGTCTAAGGGGGGAAAAGGAGAAACATCTATAACAAAAATAAATTAATAAAAATTGATAAAAAAAACAAAAAAGAAAAAAGAAATTTTAGAATGTCAAGGGGCAAGTGTTTTACTCCCTTTTGCTCCTGAATTCTGGAGAGTGAATACGTGAACCACTTCCATAGGAAACTGAAAATATTTGGCCTCTGTCTTACGGAGGAACTGTGTCAGATGTGCTGCAAACAGAGTTGTTGCTCACGGCACAGTACAAAAGGCACATCCAGTTGCACTTTCATGGGAATGTCTGCTTTGTAAATTCTTTGGATCATTTCAAGAAAAACTTAGGGAAGAACTGATTTTAGTTTGGCGTTCAGAAGCTTAATCTGGGATTTGGACCGAGCAGTAAATGGAAAAGCCAAACTTAAAGCCCATCTGCCAATAAAAGTCACAGCTGGCCAATGGGGTTAATGAGAGATTAAGCATTAAACACTACTGTAAGGATAGGATAAATGATTACTTTGTTGGGATTATTGTTTAATTCAGGAGAAAAATAAAAAAAGAAAATTGTGATGAGAATGAATAAAAATCAGAAAGACGAAGAAGGGCAAAGAAAGATGATGTCATTTTTGGAAACCATTACACTAAATGCTAATAACAGTTTTTAACAGTTTTAAAGTCTATGTTCATGCTAGTATTTCTGTGTATGTACAGTTTATATGTACTTACACATACTCATTTAATCTTTGCAGAACCTCTACGAGATAGATTTGACAGGAGTTGCCAACTTATTTTTTTAATGAAAAAAATAGGAACCTAAATTATTTTCTTGCTTTTCTTTCCAGTCATAAAACATCTTTCTTTTTTTCTGACTAGCTGGAATGTAATAAAGAAAAAAAGTATTAGGAGTTATATCTCTACATTAAGAACAATATCTAAAATATTTTGAAGTCACTGTTTTCACATTATATAGCAAAAGGCTAAGACATGCATCTGTATATATTGCAGAAGGAAAGCTTATTTAGTTTAGCGTAGCAACCTAAATTGAATAATAGTAAAATTTTTATCTTAAGTATATGAGGAACAACTATAGTATCTTGAGAAAATAAATGGTGATGAGATATTCAATACTGACTTTAATAATACTAAATGGGATATGGGTTTGTAGCATCAAAGTACCTGTTTCCAAGTTAGCAATGAACTTCTAACCTCAAAACTGTTCTTTTACTTGCTTCTTACATCCATTCTTTTTCATTTATCCTTCTTATTATTAGGAAATAAATGATATTAATGTGAACATAAAATTGTCTTGGGCTGTATTGCATCAGATATTATGTGCACCTAGAAGAAATTTCATATACTACCAGGAGTACATACATCCTTTTTTTTTTCCCTAATGCCACAAATGATTTCAATGAAAATGAGTCATAGTATTCAAGAAGAACTAGATATTGAACTTTATAAAAGTATAAGCAGACCTCACCGACAAGCAGTTCATCATGCTTCTACATTAAGGTATTAATTTCAATTTCAACCTTCCGTAAAAAAAAAAAAAAGGAAGAAATTTTGATTATAGAGTAATAGCCTTGCTGAAGTGACATAAATTATAGTTGAGGACATTAAAATTGCACACTAAAGGCTACTTCCCACTCTTTTACAGTGTATTTCTTCCAGTAGAGTCCAGATTTCTTCTAAATAGGCTCTCTACTTTCCACAGCGGACTGCTGCAACATCCCTAGAAAAAGATTGTCAAAGGCCATCAGTGTGTTATATAGCATCGCTTGATAGGATAGCTCTTTGGACATGTCCTTGAAGACCCTGTCACGGTGATGTCACTACTATCTTTAAATCTGAAACTTGCTAAAGTTCTACTTTGGCAAGCAAGGACAAAATCAAATTGTAGTCAAAATTATAATTTTTACAAATGAAATATTTGGTTTCTTCTGTCTTTTCCTTTTTGTCTTTCCAATTATATTTCACAGGTCCCACCTACATTTTGTTCAGAATTCCTTTAACAATACTACGTATTTTATTTAGTATAAATGATAGTCTGACATCTATTTTAGTTACATGAGTTACAATTCTGAATATGCAATGTGGGGTTTTTTTTGTTTGTTTGAAAAACGAGTTATGGACTAAGAGTTACCTAGAAGTAAAAACAACAGAATTGAAGGATGCAGCATCGGTAGAGGCTCAAATTTAAGGGATTACATGGATATTTTAGGTGTGCAAATATTTCATTTTAATAAAAATACCATTTAAAATTTATTTTAGCTTGAAAGTTAATATACATGTGTTGAAAATTAAATGGAGCAAACAATTTAAAATGATAAATAAGTCACCCTTAGAATACAAGCCATCATCCTGTTCACCAAAGACAGAAAATCAACTGCTTATTTTACATCATTTCAGTCCATTTCAAAGCCTCTCCAGGCAAATGGGTATGTGTACATATACGATACAAACATTTCTGTATCATTTTACATTAATATATTTTGCAGATTTTATATATCAAAATGTATAAATGTACCTCATTCTTTTAAACAAGATGTTTCTATTAGAAGCTTTTATTACATTGTCTCCAAAATTGGTTTTTATTTGCTATAAAAAGCAATGCTATAGTTAATATCAGGGAATACATAAAAGAGTGAATCTATTTTTATAACTTAATTTAAATTTTAACAGATATTGCCACAGTTCTTAAAATCTATTTATTCCAATTTATTCAAAAAGTGTGAGAGTATCTGTTTCCATGATATTCCAAAACTAATGCTATTCAGGAAGAACCCTATATAATTACAGATTTACAGGTTTAAAATTGAAAATTGGCTATGTCATGAGATTCAACCTAATATTATATTTATCTTTACAAAAATTTAAATGAGTTGCTTTTTTAGTATGCTAAGTGAAATAAGCTAGTCAGAGAAGACAAAATATGATCTCACTAATATATGGAATCTAATGAAAAAAAATAAACTGATGAACAAAATGGAACCAGAAGCATGAATACATGGGACAGCCTGGCTGGTGCTCAAGAGGAGGGCGGTAGGGGTGACTAGATAAAGAAGGTGAAGGAATTAACTAAAGAAGATATATACATAACCCGTAGACAGGGACAGTAATTTGCTAACGGCCAAGGGAGGCGGAGTCAGGGGTGGGTAAAGGTGAGCAAAGAGCAGGGAAGAAGGGACACCTGCAATTATGTCAATATTAAAAATTTTAATTAAAAAAAATAGAAATATTTCCAAGACAGTTTTTCTATATATTATTTATGTCTTTTAATATTTTTCTATTAATTTTTTCTCTTGTTAGTTTGCTCATTTTTATGTATAAAAATAGCTTATGAAAATCATTACTGTAATAAATATTGCAGTTTTTTCTGAGTTTGATTTACTTTGTTAAGAGTGAATTTTATTATAAATGTTGTCAGAAACATCTATAAACAAAGTAATTAGTAGAGTTTTATTTCAGGTTTAGAAGTCTCTTCCTCGCTAAGATTGTGCTTGAGTGTGTGTTTAGGGAGTGTTGAGATCTTTATAATATTGATGCTTTAAATTCAAATACAGTAACGTTTTCCCTCCATTAAAAAATCTTATCAAAGTATTACATTAGCCCTGGCCAGTTTGGCTCAGCAATTAGAGCATCGGCCTGCAGTCCAAAGAAACCTGGGTTCGGTTCCCGCTAAGGGCATGTACCTCAGTTGCAGTTTATCCCTGGCCCTGGTTGGGTCGTGTGGGAGGCAGCCACTCGATGGGTCCCTTTCACATCAATGTTTCTCTCTCTCTCTCTCTCTCTCTCTCTCTCCCCCCTCTCCATTCCCCTCCCACTCTATCTGAACAAAAAATGGAAAATGTCCTTGGGTGAGGATAAAAAATATATATATATTATATTAGCTTAAAAATGTAGAAAGCAACAACCACCACATAATAACAACAAACCATTCACTCTAGAAAGGCCGTCGTGTCCTGGCACACAGACTTCGGACAGTTTCAGGCCTCAAAAGTAAATACTTTAAAGTTTTTATAAGCATTTTTTCAGTCAGTTTTCTGGTTGTTATCTCCAAAATATGTCTCTCTTTCTCAATTAATCAAAATTTGAATATTTCTTCCTCCAGATACCTAGGAGGGTGGATTATATTAAGTAAAATGCGTTATTTATTCCCCTTTGATTATTTATATCATTACCTTTATATCCGTTCATAGTAACTATATAACTTTCAATAATAGACTTTAAAGTTTTTTGTGTCTCTTGAAGAAATTAATGCTCCTGTGCTTCCTTCTTTGGCGGCTGCCTTCTCGTTTCTGTCAACCGTACAGTGACATGTTTTGTCATGTCCATTCCCCTTTGCAATGATTATTGAAACTCTGGTACTTTGTTTAAGTACTGATTCAAAAATTGAAAATAAACTAATAAGGAGTATTTATAATAGCATGATTTGAAGAAGACAAAACCCATCCAAGATTGAGAGAGAGAAAATCAGCTCACACTAAAGGATTTGTAAAAGCAGTCGTTTGTGTAATCAGGATGGGGGGACAGACAGAGATGATCCCAGCTGCAAAATTAAGAGAAAACATTGTTTCTCCCAAGACTTTTAAATGTCTTACCAACACCTTATTGAGTGACTGCTGCTTCCTTACCAGTGATGCCCCAGACATATTTTCATTCATTACTATACATACTCGATCTCTAAACTGCCCTTACCTTATGACAGCACCCGATTCCTAGTTAACTTCCACATCTCCTGTCCCCACTTTAGGAATGTCATCAATTCAGAACATATTGTCCATCTTTTAAACTCTCTTTTAAATCCTTCAGCAAAAGCTCAACTTTGCAAAGACTATCTCCCTCCTCTCCTAGCTGACTAGCATTCTGTGGTTCCCTCTTCTCTTTCCTTCAGTGATCTTCTACGGTTCCTCCTGAACAGTTAATGAATTGGATCTTGTAGCCTGCTGGCCAAGTTCTTGGTAGTCTTAAATGGATTAAGCTTTACTAATTTGGAGCTTCCCCTAAGATCATTCTGTGATTTCCTGCTGTGGAAGAGGACCCGTAATGAAAGGTGCATGTATCTGAGACCCGTCATGTCTTCACCTACTGAGGCAGCCTGGACCTCTGATATGATTAAGGTTGACACTGAACTTGTGCTTTTATGATTTCAACGACATGTCAATGTGAGATTTGTTTCTCAGGAAATGTGCTTTGATCACTTTTTGGTGTCCTCTTGTGAATTTTAGCTTCTGAGCTTCTGATTTGCATGCATTTGCCCTTCATTTTATATCTTGTATGTTGTCTATTAGAGGAAATATGTAGGAAGGAATTGGCTTAATGTAACCTGCATTTAATTGGCCCCGGGGACTGAAGAATTCAGAAAGTATCTTCTGGTCAGGAGCCTGATGAAGACATTGCTTTAAGTCACCTTTAAAAACTATATAAGGACTCTCCTCTGTAGTGCTTTTGTGTCCCAAAATCTCTCTGTTTAGCTCAGTGCCCCCCCCCACATACACAATGATATTTGTTTATTTTAAAAACTAGATTTTTAAATCTGATGACATTTGCTTATTTTAAAAACTGGAATCTATAGGTAAAAAGTTATAGAAGAATCCATTTTACCAACTGTACATTTCTCAGCCTGCCCTTCAACTGGGTTAGAAGTTCGTGTTTTACAGGTATATATTCTACTATGCTAATATATGTAATTTACTCTGTAAATGGCATATTCCAACAGGGAAACTTTGAAATTACTGTGGCCACAGGATTTGGGAAAATTTTTACTGCAGGACCAGATTGTTAATTTATGGGATGCCTTCAAATAGAACAAAAGCAAAGTTACCATTAAAAAATTAGTCTGCAAATTCTAAAGGCAATTTAAGACTCTTAAAACTGCTACTCTGAAAGACCACTAGCAAAGGTGTGGTCGGTTGAATTGTTTCCCCAAAAAAGATACATGTGACTGTTATTTTACTTGGAAATAGGGTCTTCACAAATGTAATCAAGTTTAGGTGAGGTCGTACTGTGACCAGATCCAGTGACCAGTGTGTTCATAATGAAAGGAGAGGGATAAAGTGATACCTCGGTTCTCGAACGCCTCGGTTTTCGACCAAATGGAGATTCGAGAAACTTTTGTCTCGGAATCCGAACAAATATTTGGAACTCGAACTTCCGAGATGAGCCGAATGGCGTTCATTCGGCCCAGCGCGCCTTGCTTGCGTCATCAGTGTGAGTGCAGAGAGAGAGTCACGCTTTGTGGAGTCACGCTTTCCTATTGGTTTCATTGCTTCGGTTCTCGAACAATTCGGTTCTCGACCGTCCTCCTGGAACGAATTATGTTCGAGAACCGAGGTATCACTGTATTTAGATACAGAAACACAGAGGACAGAGAAGAAAGAGACATGCAAAAACAAATGCAAACTGGACTAATAATAACACAATAAAAAATAAAAAACCTGTAGTTCCAGTTGGAAGAGGCAAGAAGGATTTTTCCCTATAGGCTTCAGGAGGAGCATGGCTCTGTCACACCTTGATTTTGGAATTCTAGCCTCTAATACTCTGTTGTTTTAAGCCAGAATTTGTGGTAATTTGTTATGGAAGCCCCAGGAAACGAGTACAGGCATATCTTGGGGATATTGTAGGTGTGATTCCAGACCACTGCAATAAAGCGAATATCACAATAAAATAAGTCACATAATATTTTTTTCATTTTCCAGTGCATATAGAAGTTGTGTGTATTCTGCACCGTAGTCCAATGACAAATGATTTTTCAACTGGGGTGCTGCAATGATTTTTAAAACATGCACTACCTGACTAATTTAGTCGGGGACATTGACCTCTTTTCCTTTAGATTGTCAAATAAAGACAACAATTAATACAAAAGTAGCCTTCCAGTGTGAATTAATACAAATTACACGTATTTTGGGGGGGCAGATCGACAAAAAATACATTTTTTGGTGTGCTGCAGAATTTTAGTGAGTAGTTTGTGTGCCATGAGATGAAAAAGATTGAAAATAGCCACCATGGCCTATTAAGTGTGCAATACCATTACATCTAAGAAAATATTTTATTGCTAAAAAATGCTAATCATTATCTGAGCCTCTCGGAAAATGCCACCAGTAAACTTGTGAAACACAGGATTGCCACAAACCTTCAATTGCCACAACACAGTTTCTGCAAAGTGCAATAAGATCAATAAAACGAGATGTGCCTCTACAAAAGGCAAATGAAAAATGAGAAAAACTTGAAACTGTTCTTGTGGATCCTTCTAAATACGACTACACTTGTCTTTATGTTTGCCTTTATCCAGCTGGTACCTTCTCTAACTCTTTAGTTCCTCCCTATGACTCTTCTTCTCCACCCCTGGGGTCGTGCCCCATCCCTAGAACCCTTTGCACTTTCTCCTGAAAAACCTAAGCAGCCACAATTTATTTTATATTTGTGTAAAGCCAAAATGTCTCTCACTATCTTTTTTTGTTCATTTCTCTCTATTTCTCTTTTCCCCCTCACTCCAGAAATTTTAAAGGTAAACTGATTAGAAGAAAAATAATCATTTTCTTATTCTGTGAATACTCTAGGAATATCTAGTTCAGATAAATAACTAAAAATGTGTAAGAAAAAGTTAATTAACTATGATTTTTTTTTACTTTGGAAATGTGAGCAAGTAAATTTAAATAATAGCTTTTGTTACTATAGTTAAAAGACTGAAAGACTTTGGTTTAAGATAAATGATTTCAAAATAATTTAAAGATTCTTCCAAATTTGGTTCATGAATATCAGATATGTAAACTGTATTTTTAAAGTTTATTTAATTTTTTATAAATAGATACAATTTTGAAGTACTTGAAATGAGTTAATAATCTTATTTTAATGATAACTGCATCTTCACTATGGCTTTATTATATAAAATAGCATGCTATACATATGACTACATTTAAACTTTGTCAGATTCAAAATTTCTAAAAACATTATCATTCTTTCTAAACACTATTCATAATTACAATTAGAAAATAATGTTTAACTAATATTATGCTAATGGATTTTTTAAAGGTTTTTAAGACAAAAGCATTATTAAAGTATAACAATGTACATTAAATGTCACAAATTTAAGACATGTAATTTGATATGTATGCATATATGTATATACCCATAAAACCATCACTCTGTCAGGGTTAAGTAATATTCATCACCTCTAAAATTTTTCTTATTCGCTATGGATATCTCTCCCTTCAGCCACTTCATGCCACACCCTTGCCTCCAGGAGACCACTAGTATGCTGCCTGCCACTATAGATTTGTTTGCAAATTCTATAATTTTATAAAAATGCAGTTATACTATATATAGTCTCTTTTGTCTGGATTTTTACCACTCAGACTAATTATGTTGAGATTTATCTATGTTATATGTATCTATAGTTTATTTATTTCTATTGTCAAACAGTATACCACTATAGGGATATTCCACAGTTTGTTTATACATTGACGTTAATGGCAAATAGGTCAACTCTCTTAGGTTTGCCTTGGTAGCTTTTCCTGTGAACTGATAACTAGGTATTCAATATGCCTAGGAATGTCTCTTTTAATAATATACTCTTACTCATTAAAAGCTGACATTAAAGATCCCAAAGGACTCACCCAATACACAGTCTAATCATTAGTAGCTATGAGCAGCATTTCCTCAATGTCATCTTAAATAATCTTTGCATAACCTGAAACCTGGAGACCTAATTTTCTGGAGTCAAAACCAGAAAACTCTGTTTTTGAACATTGATGTAGAAGGACCTTATCAAGTACTGTTAACAATCAGCACATCAGTGAATGTCCTAAGGTTTCTTCCTTAGAGTCATGAATCTCAATTAAAGCAACACTAAACATACTCAAATCAATGTCCCAAAAAACCATCCTTATTCAACAGAGCACAAACTGAGGGTTCTTAAAGTACTGCTCCCCTTAAACAGATAATCCTTGAAAGGATTTAATTCCACTTAAGGACTCTGAATCAAGTAGACGACTGCATGAAATGCTGGGAGCTTCCACCTGAGGTCTTCAGAACATATCCACAGACTGTCATGCTTGCATCTTCGCTATCTTGTTCTTTATTTTCATAACTATCTTTTTCTTGTTTTGCTGGTTTTAGACTATTTTAAACTGTGTTACTTATAGGACCTCAGTTCTTAATACTCCTTTTTGCATCATTAGTCATTCCTTAGTGTGAGTCAAACATCTGCCTACAATTTGCTTGTGATTTAGCTAAAACATAACAATTAAAGGGACTATTGTATCTCCTTTGAGAGCCATACAATTCCATTTGGTACCAATTCCTTATAATAGATCGATTGGCTGCCTAAATATTTGCACCCATTAAGATACTTTTCAGAAGGCAGACATCACAGATAACCAAACAACCAGATATCTGACCACCTATTATATCATACTTTCTCTTCACTGAAATGATATTTAAGGTCCTGGTGTGGCATTTAGCTTTTATAACTGGATTTTCACAAATATAGAATTTGAATAATATTGGAGAACAGATGATATATATTTGAAAGCTCTCTAACTTTTATAGACTTTATAATAAATACAGACTCAGGCCAAAATTTAGAATTTAGAATTTACCCTTTAACAAAATGGGTTTGAAATGAGGGGGGTCTATATATGTATATGTGTGTGTGTGTACATATATATATATATATATATATGTATATATATACAGGTATATATACAAAGGTGTATATATACATATATATACATATACACACACACATATACATACCTTTTTCTTTTTTCAAATAAATACTGTAAATGGAATTTATGTTCCTTATTGTTATGTGGGAAAATGCACCCCTAACTCTATGTTGTTCAAGGGTCAACTATATTAGCTTTAGATATACCAAATTGTTTGTATGTGAAAAACATCATCACTTGATGTCAAACCATACTTGATAAATAATATCAAAGCATTTTAATTATATTTGGTAAAACCATAGGTATTATACCAAAGACAGATCATTCGGTGGCGCCTAATGACTGGTTCTGCATTTCCAGTACAAAAGACTATTGGTTATTACTAACATATTGGAAAAGATCTGTTATCTTGGCAAGCTCATGTCTGTCTTCAGAAGGATTCCTGACATCAACCAGGTTGTTTTGTCTTTTCTCTGGTGCCCTTTCTATTCATGCCCTCCTCTCACTTTCTACCCCTGGTGACCCCCGATCTCTTTCTTCTTCCTACATATTCACTTGATCAGAATTACATATACATGGAATCGTACACTATGTTGGGGTGTTTTTGAGTTTGGCTTCTTTCACCTAACATAATGCATGCGAGACGCATTTATGTGGTTGTTTCTATTGGTAGTCTGTTCCATTTCATTACAGAGTATTTCATTGTATGAATATAACTTATAAGGTTCTTTAGTTTTAAAACTCTAGCCTCCCTTTAGCTCTGAGACATTTTCTTTTAATTTTACTTTGATTATTTTCTTTCTCCCTTCCTTTCTGTTCTCTTTCTCTTTTAAGCTTGTTTTTTTTTTTTTTTTTTTTCCCCTCAAATATTTGGCAAATCTTTGTTTTTCAACCATATTTAGGAATTAAACTTAATTTAATTTTTTAATATCAAGAGTTGATGTTGGTTTTTTTAACCTCTCTTTACAATATATGTGGATGCATCATTTTCTTTTTAAACATCACTCTGAGATGGATATTTCTTGAATATCAGGTGCAAGAGTACAAAAGAGGAACTGATGTGAGATGTTATTACCACATTAGAATTGCCAGTTTTCACTCAGGAAGATTACTTAATTCCTTTAGAGAAGAATTCTCAGTTTTATGCTTGGATATAGATTCTAGACTGCCAGTGCTATGCATGGATTCTTCAAGGGTGATAGCTAAGGTAGCTTTTCCATGGATAATCCTTCAAGTGAGCCTTCTTCTTCTTTCATTACCACCTGCTCCTAATGCTGGTATATATACCCAGCAATTTATCTGCCGGTCTTTTTCTGTGAAACCGGTTCCATCACTGCTCCAGCATTTTTCCTCTTTGTCCTCCATGAAATAGCTTCCTTAGTTTTAATTCACCTGTCTAAATGTTCTCCTTTACTCTCTGTCTTCCAGAAATCTTCCAAAATGTCTGGTCTATATGGTTTTGATCTCCTAGTCTCAAGAATGTAGACATTTTCTCTTTTCTACTCCTTCAATGTTATTCTTCAAAGGCTTCAAACAGTTATTAAATTAGATTACTGGCAGAAAAGAAGGAAAGTGCATACTGTTGTACTAAAATATTTAATTTTATATTCAACTTCAGCTTTGTCATAAAAAATGTGTAGCTTAATTACTGTACCTTTGTATAAGCCATATGACTACCACATAGTTTATATAGAGAGAAAGTATTTTCTCTACGTGTACTTACTTATAAACCATATATATAAACTATACATATGTATGAACTATTTCTCATTTTATTTTAATTGGTAATATATTAAAACTTGTTTGGATTCAATGATAAATTATTTATTAAATTCTATGAGTTAGATGAACAAAAGCAAACTATCTTAAAATGAACTTCTTTTCTATTTGCAAAATCTGACAGTAGTGAAAAAGTGACATCATTTAATTGTAGAGTTCTGCCACTAATGGAATCAATCTATTAATATCTAATACTTCACTTTTCATTCCTGAACAAGAAAATATGGACTGCAAACTAAATGAAATTAAGTTAGAAGAACAGTCTAACTGAAAAACTGTGCTTTGCAGAATGATATGTGTAAACTCTCTGCTGATTTACATAGCAACATGTCCATTTCAAATATACCATTCAAAAAACAGTTATAACTTTTTAAAGTAGATGCTAGTGTCTCCAGCAGATTTGCGTCCTCTAATCTTCAGTGATATTGTTACCGCTTCCATAGGGAAGAGTAAATACTGACAAATATTTTATGAAAGTTACACTTCATTTTCAATTTTCGTAACAAATGAAAAATCATTAACTGTATATTAAACATGGACTTACTCCCTCAACTTCCTTTTGTAGCTCATTGCTGCTGAAAGCAATTATTATAAAATAAAATACAGTTACTTAGTAGCAAAATAAATAATTGTGCAATTATCATACATAATAAATGAAAAATCATTATGGTACGAATATTTAGACTAATTTTATACATGTTTACTGAGATATAATTTACCTACCATAAGATGCATTCATTTTAAATGCTTCAATATTTTTATAAATTAACAGAGTTGTGCAATCATTACCACAATCTAATTTTGAAATGTCTCCATTGTTTCAAAACAGACCTCATGCATGATAATAAGCCACATTCTCTTCCCACCTCAGGTGCGGGAAAATTCAAATTCACTTTTTCTCTCAATCAGCTTGCCTTTCCTAAACATTTTATATAAATGGAATTCAATAATATTGGTCTGTGGTATATGGCTTCCTTTGCTAACTTTTTGAAGATTCATTCATGTTGTAGCATGTATCAATACCTTTTTTCTTCTTCTTGAAAGTTCTTTGACAGGCATTTGGAGACTGGGTGTTCCCACACATGTATCATATACAACTAACCTTTAAACTCTCACAGTTGACCTGTGTCCCCTAACTTGCAATTGACTAGCTGCAACAAGTATCTCTTACAAAGCACAATTGGCACATATAGCAGTGACTGGAAAAGACAGTGGAGTCAGTTTCTTCTCTCAGCACCCTTTGGGACTAGAAGGTGTTGGCTGTCAGAAAGGGGAGATTAATTATCTTATATCTTCTTTCAGATTTCACTACATGTTAAAGTGAGAACTCTGTTTACTGTACATGTGCTGTGCACATTTCTAAACCATGACAAATGTTAGGAGTATAAAACAAAGTCTTTCAAACTTATTCTATCCTATTTAAATGTTATTATTAATAAACATTGTTTCAAAAGTTTAAATGTAGATTTTTTTTTCCACAGAGGCATAAACTGAGACTGTCCTGTACCACTCGTAATGTGGGATCAGCCTAAGACCAGTGTGCAATCTTGGAATATAAGATGCTCCCTACACTTTTCTTGTTAGGTTATCATAATCATTACTGTCACTACTGTATTTTTGCATATTTTATAATTGTATCTGGTTTATATTAAATATCACTGATTTTTTGCATATTAATGTTGATACCTAGAAACTACAATATTCTCCCATTTTATATAAAAATATATATATTTTTTGTCCCTTTTGGATTTTCCATGTAGGTAATCATGTTAAATGAAAATATTAAATTCATTAATTCAGGGAAGGTATAAAGAGGAAAATTGTAAACATATTATTTTACCTAAGAAGAAAACAAATGGGGAGGAGTGAAGAAAATTGAAGAGTTGGGTGATCTTTGGAGATGTCCTATAATTATGAGCACTAGCCTAAAATAGGTGGTTGTTTTAATTATTTATTTATTTTTATTATTATTTTTAATCTTCACCCGAGGATATTTTTCTATTTTTGTTCAGATAGAGTGGGAGGGAGGGAGAGAGAGAGAGAGAGAGAGAGAGAGAGAGAGAGAGAGACATCGATGTAAGAGCGACACATCAACTGGTTGCTTCCCGCATAACCCCAATCACGGCTAGGAACAAACCGCAAGCAATGTATGTGCCCTTGACAAGAATTGAACCTGTGACTCATTGGTCTGTGGACCGACGCTCTAACCACTGAGAAAAACCGTCCAGGGCAAGATGGCTATTTTATACCTTTATTGTAAAACAATCCTATTCTCGTATTTCAGATCTGGTTTATGAAATCAATCTAAAAAATAGTGTCAAGTACCAGGTAAAGACAACCAAGTCACTTAAATGGCTAGCAAGAAGAAACAGAAGAAAGAAAGCGGGCATAACCTTTGCATCCTGCTTCAAGCCAAAAGAAAAGAAAAGTAGTTGATTGTAGTTAGAAAGCTATTACTGAACAAGGCAGCGTTGGGTTAGCACTAAACTTAGTACTGTGCAAATTATGTCTTGCAAGTCACAAAGAGATGCTAATGAGTATCATGGTGAGAAACCTCTATTGCTCTTCATGTGGCTTCAAAGCAAACATTAATCCAGAGGCTGTGTGAATGCTGCTCACTAGACACAAAAGACTTTCTTTTCTTAATTTTTGTCATTTGGTATTTTATATCTGGGACACAGAAACACAGTATGCAACCGTGCAAACTACTTTACATCAAGCAGGGGCTACAAGAGAAATTGCCTGAAAAAAGAGACAAGTGGATTTAAAAAATACAAACAAACAATATTTCAAAGATCTGATCCAAGTCTGATATAGGCAACAATTAAAAAGAAAGGAAATATACCCCATGATTTAGACATAACGGTAAAAATGAAATGCAAATTAAGAATTATAATTTAATAGTTTTCCACCACAACAAAACAGTCTTCTCAGTCTCACTCCTTTAAATTGTTGGACATATAATTAACTAACAAAAGCAGGATTAGGTACCAGGCAAGTTGGGAGCATAGGTAAATGTAGTCCTCAAATTCTCCTACAAATCCATCACATTTACAACTAAATTATAGGAAAACCATCTTTCAGAATGACCTGAAATCTAGTTGAACAGAAGTCCTACAACAAAGGATATGAAGAAGCAGCCACATCAGAGACTACTAGAAGGGGAAAAGCCACGTGTGGAGATAAAAATCAGGAGGGATATCTTGGCTGTGGAATCAATGGAGATTGTGGCTGAGTGAGATAAAGTGCTTCATGAGTCCCAGTTATTCCTTTTATAGGGCCTGTGCATGGACTTACTCGAACTCACTTGCTGTGAACTCCAGTGCTGGGGCAGCAACTTGAATGGCTCCAGTGACATATGAGTGGAACTGACGCGTCTGGGATCAGGGTGACGGCTGGAGGGCAGCTTTCTCCCAGACAGAAGTGCTGGCAGAGGATATTGTTTCTTTGCTGAGCTGTTTGTTTCCCCAGAGAGCCAGCAGGCAGGCACCAAATCTTCGTCCCCATCAACCTGGCTACCATTTTTTATTTTGCCCTGGTAATACCCTGAAACCCCACACCACCAAGATCATATGCCCATCCAAACTGTTTTTGGTGGCTTTTCCATACCAACAGCCTATCTTTGCGCATGCTTCAGATTTTCCTAAAATTTCTCATTGACATGCCAACAGCATTCAAGGCTCAACTACAACAGAAGAATGTACACAGCCCACAAGGGAGTGGGGGCATACCTGGAGTGTCCACCTCAGGTGATTGGAGAGTTTGTGCCACTAGAGCCTACAGAACACCTAGCATATAAGCCACTCTACCAAGCCTGGGAGACATAGCAGCTCTACCTCATGCATAGAAATCAACACAGGAGTCAGGTGAATGAAGAGATAAAGAAACATGTCCCAAGTAAAATAGTAGCACAAAACTTCAAAAAAAAGAACTAAATAAAATGGAGACAAGCAATTTCCCAGAAGCAGAGTTCAAAACACTGGTTATAAGGATGCTCAATGAACTTACTGGAAAAGTAGATGAACTTGGTGAGAATATAAGCAAGAAGATAGTAAACATACAAATGGAACTAGAAAACATAAAAAAAAACCAAAAACAAACAAACAAAAAAAACAGTCAGAAATGGAGAATACATTCACTGAAATGAAGAATACATTACAGGAAATCAGTAATGGAGTAGATGTGGCAGAGGATCAAATCAGAGATTTGGGAGATGAAGATGCAGAAAACATCCAATCAGAACAGCAAAAGAAACAAAAATCCAAAATAATGAGGATAGTATAAGAAGCCTCTGAGACAACTTCAAGCATACCAACATTCACATCGTGGGGGTGCCAGAAAGAGAACAAGAAAGCAAGAAATTACAAACCTTCATGAAAATAACGACAGAGAACTTCCCTAACCTTGTGAAGAAAACAGACATACAAGTACAGAAAGCGAAGAGTCCCAAACAAGATTAATCCAAAGAGGCCCATATCAAGGAGTTTCCATAAGACTGTCAGCTGATTTCTCAACAGAAACATTGTAGGCCAGAAAGGATTGGCAAGAAATATCCAAAGTGATGAAAAGCAAGAACCTACAATCAAGATGACTCTACCCAGTAAAGCTATCATTTAGAATGGAAGGACAAATAAAGATTTTCCAGTTGGGAAGAGATTACCCGGATAACATAAATGCATGTAGCCATTGCTGGTGAACAGATAATAGTGTGGGGAAGGTTTGGGGTGGGTCAGGTGCTGGGTGGAAGGGGACTAAGGAAGGGAAAATGGAGAACATTTGTAACACTGTCAACAATAAGTTTAAAAAGTTAATAAATGAAGAGAGTCCCAGACAAGAAAATCTAAAGGATTTTATCACCACCAAACCAATGTTACAAGAAATGTTAAAGGGTCTTCATTAAGATGCAAGAAGGTTTTTGGAGATGGGTAAAAAAAGATGATGGAATTAATAAGTACAAATTGGTAGTTACGAAACAGTCGTGGGGATGTAAAGTACAGCATAGGAAATAATAGTCAAGAATATTGTAATGCTATGTATGGTGTCAGATGGGCACTAGATTTATCAGAGGGGTACCTTAGTAAGTTACATAATGTTTAATCACTGGATTGTACGCTGAAACCAATATAATATTGTATATTGACTAAAATAAAAAAAATTATTTAATGTAAAAAGATTATTTTTTGTATTAAAATAAAAAGTGAAGTAACAAACTTTTATTTTTAAGTGCCACTTGCTATATTTCTTAGTTCAAATATTAACACCTTTATTTCACAATTTCAAAATAATTTGCTAGATTCTAATTTAGAGTATTTTAAATTTATAGATTGAATTGATGTAAGAAACAATTTAGCTTAAGGAGGAGGATGGGAGAGTCTTCATTAGAAGAAAGTGGATCTTTCAAAATCAAAAGAAATTTAAAGGAAAAAAAAAAAGCTTGCAGTATATGTCAGTGGCAGGTTTATTTGCAAGAGAATTTGAAAGATGTTTGTGCTAATAACTCTTATTCATGTGATTCAGCATGACCTCAAATTTTGCCATATGGAAACCTGATTGACATGGCCGATTCTTTGGATTCATGTTCAGAGCTTCACCCTGTTCTAACCACTTGAGTCGGTAAAATACTACAGAATGTTGCACCTTGCACACTGTGTGTTGGATGGCAACATTTTACAAAACTTTGAAACTGGGATATAAAGGATGGATTTTCTTCTGGTACAGCCTATTATGCAGCTTCTGCTTTACAAACCAGTACCCATCTATAATTTCCATTTTAGTATAAGCTTTTTAAGATCCATATGAATTCCTAGGCTTTTTTATTTTACTCAAAAATACATGAAAGAGTTTAACTCAACATGTCTAAGAATATTTGTATTAATGTATCAATGAATGTTTCATAACAATTATTACAAAATCTTTAGTTTTCCTCATTGGGAATTCTTAAAGTTTACTTTATGCAAGGAGTGTGCTTTTAATTTGCTATTTTTCTTATTTTTAAATATACATTCTTATAAAAAATCAAACAATAATAATAATAAAGCCAAAATTTATTAGTCCATGCACCAAAATGTACCCACAGATTGCATTTGAGTAAATCATCTTAGAGATTTCTTTTGTGTTTTATATTTATATGGGTATAATAGAAATATGTCTAACGGTATTCATATTTATGTATATAATCATTGTATATATTTCCATTTTTACAATTTTCTTTTATATGTAAATTATATGCTTTAGATTTTTTTTATATTCATGCATATTTTTCTTCCTTATTCTTTTTAACTCTTAGGATTCATAATATGGTTACAACATAATTTATCTAGCACTTTCCTTGGAGGTAGAAATTAAGGTTGTTTTAAGTTTATTTAAAATGTATGTTTTTGGAAATATTCTTTGGAGGGCTATATATGTGTGTGTGTGTGTGTGTGTGTGTGTGTGTGTGTATTCTTTATTTTTACTGAATAATATATCACAAAATTCCAGCAATTGGATGCCACAATGTTGTTTCTACTTATAATTTAATTGTCCAATCCCCAGCCAGTGATTAATACTATTATAATGAGGATAGAGCTTTGATGAATAGCAGAAATGACAGCTGTGCCTACCTAAGAATCACAATATCATAGGCTGTATTTTGCAGATAGTTTTGCTTTAGGAATAAAAGTATATTTTCAAAGCTATTACAATTTAATTCAAGGAGAATTCAGGTTTAAAATGTTGTAAATGTTGGGTCTGACAAGTTTGCAATTTTTGTCAACTGTTCCCTGGAGTTAGGTGAGGATAGTAGCCCATAAACGTACAGCAATGTTAAAATTTTACTGAGACTGGAATTCATTGAATGAATGAAAACTCTTATCCTCTTTTAGTTTTATCATTTACTTGACAAAATTACATACCAGAGATTAACATTTAAAATGAGAAACACAAAACCCATTCAAGATTGACTAATAAAATTGAAAGGTGACTTAATGACTTGAAAAGATGAGAAAATATATTAAGCTCTTATTTTTTGAAATCACAATTTTCTGAGGTAAGATAAATGTAGTTTTATTTCATATTTTTAAACTTACATTCCGATAACCTTCTGGTTAACTTTTGTGTGTCTAACAAAGGCTGTCTTTTCCAATTCACATTGGAATCACTAAATTATGATGATTTCTCTAGAATAGTAATTTCTGTATGAATAGAGACTAAAAATATTCAATGATAACAGATAAATCAATTTTCGTCTGACTCCCATCTCTTCTAGGTCAGCATTTCTACAGAAAATGTCAGAGAGGGTTCCTCATAAGATTTGTAAAAAGAAATATTGTCCAGTTTTTGAGACAACATAATCTGGATCTGATTTCCACTTTTTAGAAACATATGATCTTAGATAATTTACTCAATCTCTCTGTGCTTTCATTTCCCTTCTGAAAACAGTGGATGATAATACTTTTATCCTCAAAGAAGACTAAATAAACTATTTTATCAAGTAAACAGTTCAGCAAGCACAGTGCCTGGAATAAACATTAAGCACTAGATATGATTTTATCTTCCTAACATTAGGAATTACATAAAAGTTACATTTTATTTTACTAAAATAAGTCAAAATATTCCTAACCAATTCTGATCCTTGTTAAACTTGAAATTTCTATTGTGAGAAAAACAATTTTACTTATGTGTAATATTAACAAACTCATGTTTAAACCCCAGTTTGAAAACAATGACCTCGGTATAACATTTTAGATAACAGTAGGTTTACGATGCTGAATGAAAAGATACCACTGATTCATTAAACTTCTTGAATTCTTTTTGCGTTCTCTATGAGATTGTGTGGCATCAAACACTGAAGTATATACAACTAAAGCACATAGAGGTGTGTTTCTCTCTACTAGTTGATGGAGAAACTACCAGTATACTTTAATAATTACTCTGTGGCTTGTCAAATAATGTAACTTCTTGAACTTTTCCACTTTTTCCTAGATGAGAATGATTTTTTTCCCCTAGATCAGCAGCTTTTTGCTGCCTCCAATTCTAACTTTTTATCTTTCCTTAAAAGTATACCCCTAGCCCTGGCCAGTTTGGCTCAGCGGTTAGAGCGTCGGCCTGCGGTCCGGAGAGACTCGGGTTCGGTTCCCGCTAAGGGCACGTACTTCGGTTGCAGTTTGTCCCCGGCCCTGGTTGGTCGTGCGGGTGGCAGCCACTCGATGTGTCCCTTCACGTCGATGTTTCTCTCTCTCTCTCCCTTCCTCTCTTTCCCTCCTGCTCTATCTGTACAAAAAAAAAAAAAAAAAAAAAAAAAAAAAAAAAGTATACCCCTAAATCGTGCTTTTTAATAAATTTGAATATATGTAGATATTAATAAACACAAAATTAATATTTTCTCATGATGTTCCAAACATTTGGAGCATTGATATATGTATAATGTTGTGGTTTTGCTACAGAAACTCATGTTTTTTTTGCCTTCGAAATGGTCATTAAATATATGCACACACACATATGTACATTTGCTTAAACAATTTGTGATAGTTATTTTGTTATTGTTGTCACATGAATGTGTTTGATCTCTGTTGAGTTTACCTTTTCTCTGATCACCGAATGAGTCACTACAGATGCTGTGAATATGTCTGTGCCTCAGTTTCTGGCAAGTGGAAATGTCACCTCTGCCACCTCACTGAACTGTTTGTTCACTATGGTTTGAGAAGAACAAGTTACAGTATCAGAATTTTCTGTCTGAAGGAAAACTTGAGCTGGTCTTCCTATAGGTAGTTGATATTTACACATGTGGGCGTTTTGTTTTGTTTTTTTACATTTTTCCACTGATCCTTTATCTACTAACTTTGGTCTATTTCTTAATCTGAGAGTAATTTATTGCCCTTAGTAATTTATTGCCAAGCTTTCACATTAATCCCCTCGTTCTGATTATTTATAATCCCTAAATCCCATTTGATTACTATCCCAGTATGCAGCGTTTAGGGCTGCACTGTTGTGTATACAATATTTAATGTCCATATCAGTATTAGACACTTGATTATGTTTTTATTGCCATGTCAATAAAAGGCTAATTAACACGACTGAAGTCATATTCATCAGATGTGAATACTAGTATTTAAATGTAGATCATATGCATAAATGAGCCTTTGACATTCATAATGGCAGTTCTGCAATTAAAATAATGTTGAAGTTATATAGTCTAGACCTGTAAAGGACCTAAGTGAATAATGTTGTTAGCTATAATCTGAACCTTATATGATTGCTGTTTTTGTGTTGTTTTTTTATTCTCTCAACAAGATATTATTTTAACTCCTTTTAAATGAGACAGTTATTGTTAGAGATGTTAAATAACTTTTCCAAAGCCACATAGTTAAAAGTTGTCCAGTGACAAGGTTCTATATTTTCTTTTTTTAGTATGCTTTATATTTCAGTGTCATTTAATATAAGAATAGTTTAGCAATCTCTCTAGACAAGGATATGATGTAATGCTTGGGCTACTGAAGAGAGACAAATAGGAAGCTGGCTATTTAACCTAGCTCTCCCACTTATTAATCCAGTAATATTACATATTTAACTTTTCAATTGCAATTCCCCTTATCTGTAAAACATAGAAGTTGTATTTGATAACTTCTAAATTTCCTCTGGGCTCTGAAATGTGAATGCACTCAACACCTTATAATTTCCTCTTTTCCCTTATTGTGATAACCAAACACCCATGTTCACCTTTCAGGAGTGCACGTTAGATCATGGTAAAAGTATTAGGATCTTATTTCATAATCATATTCATGTTCTGATGTCATTCTGGTCATCTTTTTACTCTAAAAGAGCCTGACATATTATGGAATCTTTAGCGAGCTAGGATTATATGTAATCTGCTAGCCATGGTTTCTCATTTTGGAACTACTGAAATTTGGGTTGCCAAGGGCTATCCTTTCCATTTTAGTATGTTTAACACCACCACTGGTGCGAGTAACAATAGATGCAAGTAGTACCTCTCTCTAACAGTGACAATTAAATGTCTCCAGACATTCTTAAGTATCCCCTGGTCATAATCAGTGATACACTTATAACAACGTGAATTAAGTATTGTTTACCCGACTTCTTCTTGCTCCCTTGTTTTAACAAAATTGAAACAATTTTCTCTCTTATGGGTACATTTTAAAACCTGGCCCCGGAACAAATGTTATTCTCCCTAATCCCTATGGCCCCATAGGAAATAATTTAGGGTGAATAGAGTCAGCAGTTTATCAACTACCAAAATTGATTCCACGACAACTGGGATTATATTTGTCAAAACTCTGAGGATTTAACTTAGGCTCTTCCTAGTTTGGAATATGTCTTAAGTTTTTGTTCCCACATGACATGGCTTTCTTCTAAAAGAACAAAACAAAAACTGCTACTTTTAGAAAATGCAAAATCTGAACCAAAGATAACAATTAAGACTTGTTTTCTAGATTTTTTCCCCTTTCCACCTCTGTTCCTAACTATATGGGTAATACATTAAGTATACACAACCAGCTGAAACCCTGCCTGCCCCCCCTCCCCCAGCTTTTGTGGCTTTCCATTAAATGCTTACAGTTATATAAGAGAACATTGTGGAGCTCATTATAAAAATCTGCTGCCTTATGTTACAGTTGGGGATCCCATGGAGAAACACTTTTTTTTTGCTATTGTTCCAATTTACATGGCATAACTCTCCTGAGAAATTCAAAGCTCCGCTATCTTTAAATAAACTGAGTTACCGTTTATGGAAAGTGAGAGAGGGAAGGAAAAGGAGGGACACACACAGAGATGGAGTGAGAGAGATAAAAAGACAGAAAACAGAAACGTTTAGAGAGAACATTCTTTTAGAATATGGGTAGACTCAGAAACAGGTCATTTGTTTAACTTTCTACGTTGGGCAAACAAGCTGAAAAAGGAAATTTTTCCCCGCAATTACTTCATTTGTTTTCTTACATATGGAAACACGGGATGCCTGCGATCACAGAACGATTTCTGTTTTCCAGACTCTATAAACTATAGCGTCGAAGCTTAATGCTGGCTCTCTCTTCTTAATAGGTGGCTAATGCAGCCATTTTCTGTCCGTCCTCCTTTTCTTCTTTCTTCACCTCAGGTCCTGGTTAGCAAGGTTGCTTTGCAGGTAAGAAAGCTGGCTAGTTAGGGAGCAGTGCAGATGATGTGGACAGGCTGACCTAGGTTTAGTACCATGAAAATAAGGGTTGGGACAGAAGATTAGGGATGTCTTTGAGAGGTTCTCTTTATTTCATTATGTGAACTACTGAGAAAGAGAAAGGTTGAACCAGAAATCTCATTTCAGAGTTTTGGGTTCCCTGTCTCCTTGTGGGGCCCAACCTGATGTGGATGAAAGGGGCCACATGCTAACCCGACAAGCTCAGGGGAGACCTGTGTGACAGCCTTGTAAACTCAAAGACCTAAAGGACCACAAAGGATGGTCTGAAATTTAAACTTTTTAACAAAAAGCAGTGTGTGGCAGGTAGTCATGTCCTAGGCCATCCCCTTCACCCGACAGAGGTCAATCTTTACCTTAATGGAAACTATTGTCTTTTTGCATCTAAGATAACACAATTTTGGAAGGTGGGGTAACTTTCTTTTTTCTAGACCCCTCAGAGTCCAACCTATACACCAGGGTGGAAAACACAGTTCTCCTCGTTGTTATTATTGTCATGTTAATTGTTGACTGTTAACTATCCTGTATGCACATATGTAAAAAAAGGATGTGTATCATTTTTTTATCCAATCCCAGAGGTCTTCTTTCTTTGATTTCTTTCACCCCCATAATCTATCACCAATGAATTTCATGTAACCCACTTACATCATTTTTTTTGTTATTATAATGTATAAATTAAGGTGCAACACTGCCATTCTCTGGAGCATTATCTCAATCCATGGAGATTTTGCTTCCTGGCATTTACCAACAGTTTGGCTCAAATAAACGCACAAAATTCTTCACAGGTTTGAGCATTTCTTATGTCGACACTTATTATCTACTGCTCAGTGGTTGACTCAAATTATAGCTGTTTCTCTGGGCCTTTGATACGGTCTGTTAACAAATGCATCTTTCATTGTCAGGAAAATTACAGCAATAATATCACTAATAAGTTATTATAGGAAATTTGGGTTTTTATCTTTATAATTTGAAATAAGATAAATAGTTATAACTATTACACATGTTTTAGGCCTGAACAAAAAGAGTTGATAGCTAAAGCAAGATTAGCCCTTAGATTTTTGCCATTTTATTTACTTAAATTATCAACATACTAGCAAGTAATGAGTACTTTAGGTGCCATGCAATGGTTTTTGAGGGGGAGGGGAGGCATTACTTACTTGTTTGTTGTAACATACAAGTAAAGTAAGGCAGGCTCCCTTCCAATGTCACCTTGTTATCATGGGGCAGAGGTGGAATGGAGAAGAAGCCAGGTCTGCCTTCTGGGTCAATCTACTATTGTAACATGGTGATTTAGCAATCTGCATTAACTGGAAGAAGAAACCGAACAAATGCATAAACAAACCAAAATACAGAGTTGGACAAAAGTACATTTACAGTTGTGACTACGTGAAACAGAGTTTATTCTTGTATTATTATATATTAATTATTGTATTATTTTCCATACAAACAACTGTAAACATACTTTTGCCCCACCCTGTATAATCATACAATTGTGTGAGAAGAAACATGGAAAGAACTCACATTCATGTCTGGAATATCCTGTTAAATTTTGGACTCCTTTTTGTATCTGTATAAATGTAAGCAGGTCATAGTCTGGTGGAACGTGAATTTCTTCATCTGAAAAAGATAATCAAATTCCTATAACCTTAATTGTTTGGTCCAATGAGATGAGGCATTTATAATTTTATAATGGTAAATGCTATACAATATAAGACATCCCATTATATTCATAATAGAAATATTTTATAGAGCTCTTTCAAGATATCTGTTTTCTTTAACTGTCCATTTTTTGTGTGTTTTGTTGTTTATTTTTTATTTTTCAATTACAGTTTACTTTCAATATTATTTTGTATTGGTTTTAGGTGTACACCTGAATGGTTATACAATCATTCAGGGATGGGCAAAAGTAGGTTTATAACAGTTCATATAAAAAAATAATAAATAAATAAATAAATAAATAAATAAATAAATAAATCAAGAGTAAAGTCTGTGTTCCGTGTACTCAAAACTGTAAACTTAGTTTTGCTCCCCCTATATACTTTACACAGTGTTCCCCTTAATATATCCAACACTCAACTGGCACCATACATAGTTTTTGCTAATTATCCATTTTTATTCTAAAAATATTGCTTTTAAGTAGAGCATTCTGAATTAAATCTTATACTAACTTATTGTAATTTATTCTTATTGTTTGACCTAATGATAGATTAAAGATCAAAATGATTTGAGACTAGAAAAAAGACATTTCAAAATACACCCAATACTGCTTAAAATCATTGAGACTGAAATCATCTCAGAAAACCAAGATTAAGTTCTTCATGTTTAAGTGAAAAATAGTATTGTTTTACTTTTATCTTAATACATTTGTTCGTGTATTTGTAGTATGATAGATACTTTGTGATCTATCTCATTACCTAGTTTATTTTATGTGCACTTTGGGAGGGAGCTGTACTATTAAATCTGTTAATGGTTCTCTCTTTAAATTTGGTTGGACAATTCTATAACACCTAGGAAATAATTTAAGCGTCTTTGTTTTATTGTCTTTCTTTCTTTGTTATTCTTTAAAAGAATTTATCCAACTTTCATTTTTATGTATTTCCTATGAACTTTTAAGATACAGTGTCCATTTTTCATTTTTAGAGGAAATTTGAGATTCTCTAATTCACCAATTCCTCTATCAAGTTAATAAACTAACTAAAATTACACCTAGTTACAATTCTTTGATGATGCAAAGCTATTTTTTAGTAAAATAATTTGTTTAAAGTTTTCATCTAGTATTTTGAATAAAAAAATGTCTATCGGGTTTTTTAAAAAAGCCTATGGTAGCAAATTATTGCATCAACTTCTTGATCATCAGTAGAATATAACTGTTATCCCTAACTTACAGTTGAGTAAATTCAGGCACAGAGAGAAGTTCTGCGTCCTCCCCAAGATTATGTAGCTGACCGAGTCGTGATACCAATGCAGGCAGCATGACTCCAGAGCCCATGCTGTTTACTATTATGCTTCTAGTCCCAGTAGACAAATGGCCATTCTACTGCTATCATTTTTTGCCTCTGTTTTCCTTGAGGAATACCTCTGTGCACTACTTATTATTTGTGTTTGCCAAATTTCCATAGGAGAAAACACTGTATAATGTAAAAAGGTCTATATTATGAGGCAGAAGAACTGGGGTCATTTTTGAAATTTATCTGCTTTGTGATATTGGGCAAAAGCAATTAGTCTGCTTCTGTATGTGTATATAAAGGTGGATATTACCTGTGCAAGTTCTTACAGGTTGTAGGGAAGAAGACATTAAATTATATCTAGAAAAAGTCCATTGTAAATGTTAAATGCTCTATTAACATGATATATTATTATAATTATTGTACGTGCCTTCCTTCATTAGCTACTCTCAGGCCATTCTTACTACATTCCTCAACCCTTCTCCTCATCATGTTGGTCCTATAAAATCATGTAAGCCCACATTGTGCATATTATGTATGTGTGTATTTATATATACCAATTTTTTCTGGAAGCTACTGTGTCCATTTCTTCACCTCTGTATTTTTTAATATTTTCCAATCTATCTTCTGACCCATAAATTGAACCAAAGTAGCTTGTGCTAAAATCATCAGGCAATGCCAAGTCTTAAATATAATAGGGAATTTTTATTTATGACTTTTGGTCTCTTCAGCAGTTTTCAAAATGTTAATCACTTCTCTTTCTGGAATATTCTATTCAGGAGGTTCCTAAGACACAACAGTTGCCTGTAATTTCTACTTTCTTTGTGACTTCTTGGTATTTGTTTTGCATTCCTTTTCCTATTTCTTACTAAATTTCTTCAAGATAAAAGTCTAGACACTCTCATTTCCTTAACCTATTTTATCAATTTAGGTGATATCAAGCATATACAAAGCTTCATTACATCCTATCTACTGATGGACTGAAAAGTATTTATCAAAAGCCTTATCTTTAATAGGAGCTTCAGACACATGTTTAATGAGCTCCAGAAATCTATTTAATAGGTCACGAGTTTCAAAGCCAACTCTTTTCAACATGCATTAACAAGCCCAAACATCGTTTTCTAGATTTTTTCATCTCATTGAATAGTACAATTATGTCTCGACTTTTACAAAGATAAATGTAGTTTTTTTTTTTGAAAAATTGCCATTTACTCTCATTTTCTATATTCAATCCATCATTAAGTTCTGTCTACTTTTACTTCTAAATATATCTAGTAGAATAACAAATGAAGTTTCCAATAAAAGTAATTTAACTGGATATTAGCAATTAATTCATAACCTATGTCCACTCTCTTATACTGTGATTTATTAGAAAGATGGCCTTAACAATTTTTTCATTCATACTCACTTGCTGTATACTTTTTGTTCTCTTCCATTCTAACTCTGGTTTCTGGCATGTGATTTGATTTGGTTATGAGGATGTTACCAAATGTCACACAAAGAGATACTTGAAAAACACTTGTATAATAATACTTGCATTCTCGTTATTTTCTTGAGGTCCTAGCCATTGACACCACGTGATGAAGCCTTAGCTAGCCTATTGAATGATGAGTGATGTAAAACCCAATCACCCCATAGCACCAGCCAATAGACAATTAAGCTCTGGAAGCAGAGCCATCTAGTTGAATGCCAGATGACTGCTCATGCTTGCACAAGTGCATCAGAGTCCAGTGCATGCAGACCCACAGAATCGTGAGCTAAATAAGTAATGATTGTTTTAAGCCATTAATGTTGTTTGGGGATTAGTTGCACAGGAAAAAAAATAGTAACTGACATCTCTCTTCTAAGCTTTTTCCATTCTGCATCTACAAATATTTTTTGTAAAGCACTCTGGTCATGTTATTCCTGTGTAACCTTCTAATAGCTGCCAGTCACTTTTAAAATACAAATTCAAGTCTGTAGCATCAAATAAAAAGAGCCAGCATATTTTGGCATCTACCAATATCTCAAATTTAATTTTCGGTCATGTTTTCTCTTGCTCTCTGTAAAAACTACAATAGATTTTTCTTATTTTATTAAAGTTCCATGTTCTCTACTGACACATTTAGTCATTATGCATCCTTCTTATTTCAGTTTGATCACCCATTCACAGAAAAGATTATACTGACCCCTCTGACATGGTTAAATCACACTATTTGTTATATATCCTTACAAAGTACCTATACTTATAGAAGCTATTCATGTTATGATATTGCATTTATTTGATTAATATCTCTGTTTTTTAATAGAGTATAAGTTCCAAGAAGACAGTAATCTTATCTTTTTCACTGTCTGATTTCCAATGCGTTATACAGTATCAAGCACATAGTAGACACTCAATAACTGTGAAATAATAAACAGATAAGGAAATTATTCAATTTGGTTAAAATGGTTAGAATAAAATTATAAAATTTGTTAACTATTAGACTAACAAGAATGCAATCTAAGTTTTTAGAAGTAAATGATGGTGAGTCTGTATTGTGTGAACATGTAAGTTGTCAACATTTAGTATGTTTAAGAATCATCTGGGTAGTGTTAAAATAAAAATTCCTGATACATAGTCCTGGAGAAAGTGATAAAGAAATAATGGGATATTGCCCATGAGACTACATTTTTTATTTTTATTATTATTTTTTATCCTCACCCGAGGACATTTTGTCATTTTTTGTTCAGATAGAGTGGGAGGGAGAGAGAGAGAGAAACATCGAAGTGAAAGGGACACATCGAGTGGTTGCCACCCGCATGACCCAATCAGGGCTGGGGAAAAACTGCAACCAAGGTACATGCCCTTAGCGGAAACTGAACCGGGGTCTCTCTGGACCGCAGGCCAACACTCCAACTGATGAGCCAAAACGGCCAGGGTGAGACTACATTTTTAATAAGCATCCAAAATGATTTAAATCTACAAATTCATGGAATTTACTTCGAAAAATACCAACTATTGAATTTTGCTCACCCACTTTATATACCAAATTGTTTTATCTATTTCACTTAGAATATTTCTGGTTACCTATTGAAATGTGCTCAGAAAATAAAAATTGATTTTAATTTTGGTCTAAGGAAATTATAAACAGAAACATAAATATGTGTTAAAAACCAGTAACAACAAGAAGCTAAAAAAACAAATCTACTGCTCTTCACCAGCAAAGACTTGAATATTCTCTGTTTAGATGTATTTATCCTATCTCCCTTCACCCCTTTATCATTGGTCATTGACAGCTAATTGCATATAAAGAGATAGAAACCCCTCTTGTTCTAAGTCTCAGAGAATCTCCTATTTCTTAAAGAGTAAATATGGATTCATTCAATCTTAGCATTTGAAAGGAATTCAGTCTCTTTTCTAGTTCAACTGACAAATTGTGAGTATATATCTTAATGGGATTATTTCTGATAAATATGAAGGTCTCAGTTGGAAATGATTTAGGTCATAGCAACTTGAAATTGCAAAGTTCTTACTTTAAAAAGAGTTATTGTTTTGTGTAATTGAATATATAATTTCAACTACATTCCCTAGACAAAAGGCTTCAGTGGCATTTCTTGGGGCAGATGGACATATATGTCATTCCTAAATAGTCAAGGGGGAAGAGATAAATCTACTCAACTATATATTTGGTCTCTAAAGGAAACCACCAGAAAATCAAGATGGTAAAAAGAATTATTGGGTAACTTTCTCCCATTTGCTCATTTGATTCTTTAATGTCTTTTTTTTTCAATTTGTTTTTATTGAATTTATTGGGGCGACATTGGTTTATAAAAATATATAGGTTCAGGTATACAGTTGTACAACATATCATCTGTATATTGTATTGTGTATTTACCACCCAAGTCAAGTCTCCTTCCATCACTATTTATCCCCCCTTTACCCTATTCTACCTCCCTACACCAACCACTTCCCTCTGACAATCACCATTTTGCCATCTGTGTCCATGAGTCTTTATTTATTTATTTTTTACTTAGCTTAATCACTTCAGCCTCTGGCCCAGCCCCTAAACCCCTCCCCTCTGACAGCTGTCAGTCTCTTCTCTGTATACATGAGTCTGTCTCTACTTTGTTAGTTTATTTTATTCATTAGATTCCACACTTAAGTAAAATCATATGCTACTTGTCTTTCTCTCACTGGAATATTTTACTTAGCATAATACTCTCCAGGTCCTTCTATGCTGTTGCAAAGGTAAGATTTCCATATTTTTTATGGCTGAGTAGTATTCCATTGTATAAATACACCACAGCTTTGTTATCCACTCATCTACTGATGGGCACTTGGGCTGCTTTCAAGTCTTGGCTATTGTAAATAATGCTGCAATGAACATAAAGGTGCATATATTCATCTGAATCAGTGTTTCAGGTTTCTTTGGATAGAGTCACAGAAGTAGAATCACTGGGTCATAAGGCAATTCCATTTTTGAGATAACTTCATTCTGCTTTCTACTGAGGCTGCACTAATCTGCATTCCTATAAACAGTGCATGAGGGTTCCCTTTTCTCCACATCTTCACCAACACTTGTTTATTGAGTTATTGATGATAGCCATTCTGACAGGTGTGAGGTGATATCTCATTAAAGTTTTAATTTACATTTCTCCAATGATTACTGACATTGAGCATCTTTTCAAATGTCTATTGACTATCTCTCTGTCCTCTTTGGAGAAGTGTCTCTTCAGATCCTTTGCCCATTTTTAATTGGATTTTTTTTTTTTTAAATCCTCACCTGAGGACATTTTTCCATTTTTTGTTCAGATAGAGTGGGAGGGAGAGAGAGAGAGAAACATCGACGTGAAAGGGACACATCGAGTGGTTGCCACCCGCACGACCCAACCAGGGCCAGAGACAAAGTGCAACCAAGGTACGTGCCCTTAGCGGGTACCGAACCTGGGTCTTACTGGACCGCAGGCTGTCACTCTAACCACTTAGAAACCGGCCAGGGCGGATTTGTTTTTGTTGTTGTTGTTGTTGTTTTATCCTCACCCGAGGACATTTATGCATTTCAGATAGAGCAAGAAGGAGAGAGGGAGAAAGAGAGAGAGAAACATCAATGCAAGAGATACACATCCACTGGTTACCACCCACACAATGCCTACCATGGCCGGGGACAAACTGCAACTGAGGTATGTGCCCTTAGCGGGAACCGAACCTGTGTCTCTCTGGACCACAGGCCGATGCTCTAACTGCTAAGTCAAACCGGCCAGGGCTGTTTTTTTCAAATTTTGGATATTAACTACTTATCAGATTATCATTGGCAAATGTGTTCTCCCATTCAGTGGGTTGTCTTTTCATTTTGTTGATGGTTTCCTTTCCTGTGCAAAAACTTTTCAGTTTAAGGTAGATCCATTTGTGGTTTTTTTGTTTGCTAGTTTGTTTCCCTTGACCAAGGCACTAAATCAGAAAAAATACTGCTATTAGAAATGTTCAGGATTTTATTGCCTTTGTTTTCTCTAGTATTTTTATGGTTTCATGTAGGTTTCTTTGTGGTGATTTTAAGTAGTAAAAATCAGGGTAGGAGATTTAAAATAAAAAGGCCAGAATATAGTTAATGAATTAGGGAACAGTTGCTTATAACTTCCATATTTTTTTGAGGAGACATATATACACAGAAGTCAAAAGCAGGCAAACATACTCTTTTAATTACTATAACTTTTATAGAAAAATTTCTTTGTCCAAGAATAGTTGTTTTATTCAGTCTGTTTGCTAATTTAATAGGACTAGCTATAAATATTTTATATGCTTCTTTCCCTCTACCAGTTAGGTTTCTTATCCTCATATAGTTTGGCAAAATATAACAGTAATGATCCCAAAGAACCCAGTTAGGAAGATTGATGCTTTAAAAAAAAATAATACTTTTCATTCAGGAACACAACACTTTTTAGCAAAGATGGAAGTCAGCATATGGTGGCACTAGGTAGGCACTCAGTGTATCACATCTTTTTTTATCAAGGGGTTTCCAGATAAGCTGGCATATCTATGTCATAATGAAGCCAAGAAATGGACGGAGTAACTAAATACCCTCTGGTCAGATGACAAATCAGCTCCTTAGCTTATTAGATATACTAGTGCAAGTTAATTCTCTAAGATGATGTAATAATTTCTGTAAAACTAAAAGGCTATCATGACAAATCGGCTTATAGAGCTAACATGACCAGAATGCTTTAAATTCAAGTATGTAATAATATTGTTACCACAGTAGCCACAAGCAAGGACAGTAGTATTATTAGCTGTTACCTGTAGTTGGAACTGTAGAATAGTATTGGTTTACCTGCATACTGGTTATCATCATAAATGAGAGTGGGAAGTAGCCACATGAAATTAAAAAATTAAAATAAAAAACTACCCATGGGTTTATAGGAAAGTTTATATTGGTTCACTACCTCTTGCTTGAAAATTTAGATAGCTGGTTGATTATCAAGGGGAATCAGCCTGCCTAGCAGTTAATAATGGTTAATTCCAACTTCTTTGTGCATTTATTGGTTGCACATGTGGGCACATGTCCATGTATATGTGTATGTGCATTTTTGTGTACATTAGCATGTACTGAGTTTTTGGCAAAGACCTTGTAGAATATTACAGGTAAAATGTCTCTGCTATTTTTTTCCTCTTTCATTGTTCTCATAACAACATGATATAATGAGATAGGAATTTCTTTGATCATGTGAAAGCTATACATGCTAGGGGTATTATCGGGGAGATTTGGGTATCCTCTAACCCACTGTGTGCTGGGGCTGGTGTCCTCACAATATCTTGAGAAAGAATTTTTTTTTTGAGATTTGCATGAGAGGATGAGTGATTTTTATGTATGTAGAATTATATCCCTGGGCTTCTAAAGTCTCATTCCAGTCATAGAAGAAGTGTAGCTGGGGTTTCAGTAAAGCTAAATGCAAAGTCAGTGTCCAGAGTTTCCGTCCCATGTTGTAGCCTGGTCCAATTCAGCATCAGGCCAGTAACAGTCCATTAGTCCAGTGTGTGGGGGTCCACATGGCCATGGGTCACACAGGAGAGTGCTAGGAAGCAGGAGCTTGAGAGATCCACAAGCCAGAAATAAAGTACAAACTGACAATAGGAACCAAATGCAACAAGAGCCCAAGAGAACAAACTCCTTGGCTTAGGGGATTAAATATACCAAATTTATGCCCTTGCAGTGGCCACACCCATTCTGGCCAATGACCTGTTCTCAGGTGTGACTGACAGGCAAGTATCTTTCTATCATCACCAAACTTATTGCAAATGTATCTCTTCTCCTCCCTGTCCAGTCCCCTTCCCCCCATGATCTGCAAGGAATAAACCAGTGGCTCCCTGTGGAGGGTAAAGCTTTAGCTTCCTGGTGAAATTGCCCAAACTATAGTATTTGGCCTATAGTATTTGGCCTTCCCTCTGCTCCTTTCCTGTTATTAATAACTAGGTTAATTACAAGGGTATCAGGAGGACACATTATTCGTTTTTCTCATTTAAACTCTCCATTGAATCAATGCAGGCTACTCAATAACACTTACAATCATTATATTTTGAAAATTATTTTCACTCTTAATTGGTTTTGCAAATGTCATTACCTGGAATTTAGTTTATGACAGCCCTTGATGCTTTAGAAACACTGGGTTCAGATCCTTAGGAACTCATCATATTCTTGCTCAGAATTAACTACCACTTGACCCTGACCCCTTTATATTTAATGGAAATTATATTCTATAAGACAAGTACGTTTTTGATGTTTATGTATATTTGCTCATCCTCTTGCTCAAAATGTGTTTTGTTTTGCTGTCTAGAACTAGGACATGCCTAAACAAATTAGTTTGCCACCATTTCATTGATGTTGGTAAAGGACGTGAGATTTCTGGTCAGAGCTCGATTCCCACGGGACAATGTGAGCGGCTAGATTAGTGCTCCACACCCAGTTGGCTGTGCTAATATAGAGAAGTCCTGCTGTCAAAGAGGCTGATTCTTTTATAATTGACAGTAAATATTTTTTACAGTAAACATATAATTGACAGTCTCACTTTGAAGGGAGACACTATCTCTGTCTTCTGTGGCTGTTTGCTGTACAAAGACACTTGAAAAGATAAACTGGAACAAAAGTTCAATCGGTGCGTCACTCACAATGTGTGTACAAACATAAGAGATCCATGAGAATCATTTCCCCAAATTTGCTTTCTTTATTTTCCTCCTCAGGAACATAATTTCATTTACTTTGTTATTTCAAAGCTCTTAAAATAGAACCAAAGCCAAAAATTCCTGAATATGAATGTTGAATACGCCTTATGTAGATGCTGAGTTTGTGTTTTTGTAAATGACGACTATATTGGAGTGTTTTTCAGGTTGTTAATATATGGAAGGTGTAAGAATATTAATTGTGCCCAATAAGATATTCTTAGAAGATGATAATATAACCCCCCCCCCCCCGTTTTTAAAACTGATTACATCATTATCTTATTTCTCAAAAAGAGAGTACTAACTTCTTGAATAATCTTGTTGGAGAAAGAAATCTATTGTTTTTTGTAGTTACCTATCTCTGTGTTTGCATAAGTTATTAGACTACAAAACTACCTGCTAGAAAACATGAAGGCCCTATTTGGAAATAACATAGCATACAAACTAGTAATTAGTCTGAATTCAATTTTCATGTCTAAACACTAACTGTATTAATTAATTGGTGCTTTGGGAAGGGAATGAGGCAAGAAGACATGGCTGTCTTTTTACTTTTATTTAGCATATATTTATTGAGAACCTACTATGTGGGCATTATGGATGAAGCTGGTAATAAAAGGCAGATTTATTGGGAAAATAAAGAAGTGTAAATCTCCAAACTTCTCACTTGCTTGGGGTCCTCACCTGTTCAAGTTCCCATCTAAGGTCCTGGGAATGAGTCCAGCAATGGGTTCATTTAGTCATCTCATTTAGGTAAAAATTTCAGAGGTTAAGACTGATATCTTTTTCTGTTTTAACAAAAAATTTTTTTTCTTTATTGATTTTTAGACAGAGAGGAAGGGAGAGGGAGAGAGAGCTAGAAATATCCATGAGAGAAAACATCGATTGGCCGCTTCCTGCATGTCCTCCACTGGGGATCAGGCCCACAACCTGGGCATGTGCCCTGACTGGGATTCAAACTGGCGACCTCCTGGTGCATGGGTCGACACTCGTCCACTGAGCCACACCCGCTATGCAAGATTGATATCTTTTTCAATTCTGTTTTCATCTTAGTCAAGACTGCTTTCTTCTACCCATTCTGATGTTCTAAGCCCATTATTCGTTTCCTGATAAGTGGTATTAAATTGGCCAAGAATAATTTGGGGTCTAACTAAGACAAAACTTGAAGTAATTCCCTGATACTTAACTATACAATTATTGCTAGCTGTTCTTGTGTAGGAATCACCTCCCGGATAAATTATTTTCCAACCTGTATCAACAACCCACAGTTCATGCCACAAAAGTCAGTGCCAGAGGCGTTATCTTGACATGGACATGTTTGATGGTACTGTATGCATGTGGGCAGTGACAGGTAAGCCTAATTTTAAATATGTGGTATCAAAAGTTGGTATGGATTTTTATTTTTTTATTTTTTTGCATTTTGAGATGGTCTGGTATTTGTCAATTTTTAAAAATTTGTAATGTTTATATTTACTTTTTATTTATAATTTCATATTTATTACACATAAACTCAAATCTGACCTGGGTGTGATTTTTGCTCAAAAGGTATCCCCCTCTTTGTAGCAAACCAAGAGTAGGCTTTCTCCTTCACTGATTGCTTCCCTGACTCTCTCAAAGGGCTTTCCTGAGGCACACTCTCCCAACAAATCACATGCTCAGACTTCATTACCCATTAAGCCAAGAAAATCCCCCTCTGTTCTTAGAGGTTATCGCCTCCTACCTATGCCCCTTTCTTCCCACCTAGGGTACAAGAGAAAGATACATTCTATTAACCGATCTAGCAGATAACACAGGCTAAACCTCAATATTTGCAGTTCAGTAATATTCCATTGTACATATATACCATACTTTCTTTATTATTCTGTGGACACGTAGGTTGTTTCCACATCTTGACTATTATAAATAATGCTGCAGTGAACATGAAGCCTAATGTATCTTTTTTAATTAGTGCTTTTGTGTTTTTCGGACTAATACCCAGAAGTGGAATTGTTGAATCACGTGGTAGTTCTATTTTTAATTTTTTTAGGAACCTCCATATTATTTTTCATAGTGGCTACACCAATTTACATTTCTATCAATAGTAAACAAGGGTTCCTCTTTCTCTTTCTCGCCAACACTTGTTATTTCTTGTCTTTTTTTTTTTTTTTTTTAATAAAAGATAATCTAACCGTTGTGAGGTGATATCTCATTATGGTTTTGATTTGCATTTCCCTGATGACTAATGACAGAGGGCATCTTTTCATGTACCTGTTGGCATCTGTATGCCTTTATTGCAAAAAATGTCTCTTCAGCTGTTCTGCCCACTTTTTTTTTTTTTATCCTCACCCGAGGACATTTTGTTTTTTTTTCCATTTTTTCTTCAGATAGAGTGGGAGGGAGAGAGAGAGAGAGAAACATCGATGTGAAAGGGACACATCGAGTAGTTGCCACCCGCACGACCCAACCAGGGCCGTGGACAAACTGCAACCGAGGTACATGCCCTTAGTGGGAACCGAACCCGGGTCTCTCTGTAGCGCAGGCCGATGCTCTAACCGCTGAGCCAAACCTGCCAGGGCTGTTCTGCCCATTTTTTACTCAAACAGTTTGTTCTTTTGCTATTGACTTGTATGAATTCTTTATAATTTGGATATTAACCTCTTATCAGATATATGACTTGTAAATTTTTTCTCTCATTCAGTAGGTTTTTGTTTTTGTTTTTATTTTTGTTTTTAATTTGGTTGGTGGTTTTCTCTGCTGAGCAGAGCTTTTTAGTTTAATGTAGACTCACTTATATATTGTTGTTTTGTTCTTTTGTTTTTTGTATCAGATTTTAAAAAATTGTCACCAAGAACTATGTCAAGGATTTTAGAGCCTATCAACAATTTCTCTTGGAGTTTTATAGTTTTCGATATGATATCCAAGTCTGTAACTAATTTTGAGTTGAGTTTTGTGTGTAATATAAAATATTGGTCCAGTTTTATTCTTTTGCATGTGGCTGTCTAATTTTGTCAACATCATTTTCAGAAGAGATGGTCCTCTTCTTATTGAATGTTATTGGCTCCTTTGTCATAAATTGACCATGTATGCACAACTTTCCTTCTGGGCTCTCTGTTCTGTTCCATTGAGCTACATACAGTGATACCTCGGTTCTCGAACGCCTCGGTTTTCGACCAAATCGGTATTCGACCAGGAGATTCGAGAAACTTTTGTCTCGGAATCCAAACAAATATTTGGAACTCGAACTTCCGAGATGAGCCGAGTTGAGCCGAACGGCGTTCATTCGGCCCAGCGCGCCTTGCTTGCGTCATCAGTGTGAGTGCAGAGAGAGAGTCACGCTTTGTGGAGTCACGCTTTCCTATTGGGTTTCATTGCTTCGGTTCTCGAACAATTCGGTTCTCGACCGTCCTCCTGGAACGAATTATGTTCGAGAACCGAGGTATCACTGTATCTTTGTTTTGTTTTTCTAATACCATACTGTTTTAATTACTATACCTTTATAATATAGTTTGAAAACAAAGTGTTTCCTGTTTTTTCTCAAGTTTGCTTTGGCTATTTGGGGTCCTTAATAGTTTCATGCAAATGTAAGATCTATAGCTCTAAAGTAATGCAATTGGATTTAGATAAGGATTGCATTAAATCTGTATATTGCTTTGTGTATTATGGACATTTTAAAACTACAAATTTTTTCAATCCATGAGCATAAAATACATTTCCTTGTATTTGTTTTTTCTTTATTTCATGAATTTTTTATTTTGAATCCTACAACTTTACTGACTTTCTGTATTAGTTTTAATATTTTTGATAAGGTCTCTAAGGCTTTCTATATATAATATCATGGCACAAAAAACAGTGTGACAATTTTACTTCAATATTCAAGAGTTGGCAAAAGTTAATTTATAGTTGTGAGTACACAAAACACAGAGTTTATTCTTGTATTTTTATTTGTTAATTATTGTATTATTTGTATTACAGCTATAAACCTCCATTTGCCCACCAGTATTAGCTTTTACAATCTAGATGACTTTATTTTTCTTGCCCCATTACTCTGGTAGGACTTCCAATACTATGTTGAATAAAAATGGTGAGAGTGGACAACCTTGTCTCATTCTTGATCTTACAGGAAAAACTTTCATTCAGTTTTTTACAGGTCACTATGATGTTAGCTGTGGGCTTATCATTAATGTCCTTTATTATGTTGAGATATATTTCCTCTGTACCTAATTTATTGAGAGTTATTATTATACATAGTTTTGGGGTTGTTTTTATCTTCACTGAGGACATTTTTCCATTTTTGTTCAGACAGAGTGAGAGGGAGAGAGATAGAAACATCGATGTGAAAGAGACACAGCCGGTGGCCACCTCCCGCACGACCCCAACCAGGGCTGGGGATGAATCGCAACTGAGGCACATGCCCTTGGCCGGAATCAAACCCATGACTCATTGATCCTCAGACCAATGCTCTAACCACTAAACAAACCAACCAGGGCTATTATACATAGTTATTAAATTTTGTCAAGTGCTTTTACTGCAACTATTGAGATGATCATATGAATTTTATCCTTAATTTTGTTAATGTGGTGTATCACATTGACTAATTAGTGGATGTTGAATTCCTGGAATAAATCCCACTTGATGATAGTGTATGATCCATTTAGTGCATTGTACCTGTATTACAAGTACTACACAAATAGTGTACATTTGGAAAACTTTTTTATCTCTCTTTTTTGATGTTCAAATATTTACATATGTTTTTATAATTTGTTATTATCCTGCTAAAAAAATTTGGCAGAAATTGTGTTGCTACTAGTTATGTAACAGATAAGCATTTTTGTTTAATTTAAAGAAATTAATACAGAGTAGGGTCCTCTTGTTTTTGTTTTTTTGGCAGTTTCTTAAGGAAATTGGAAGGAATCATTTTAAGACATGAATAGAGACTTATATTAAGTAAATTTAATAAACACCAGACTTAGTAAATTATAGAAGAGAAGGAATTGCTTGTGATATGTTTATATTCCTACCCACTAATGTACATACTCATAGCTTTATAGCTCAAAAGGAACAGGAAATACACACACACACAACCATGTTTTATGTGATTATGTGGTCGTGTGAGTTATGAATTAAGACATGCATGTTGTAAAATAAAATATTTTATGATTTCATAAAAAGAAAATTATGTTGCTAAACTTAATTCACAGTCCCATATCAGGAAAACCATTCAGAGGAAATATGCATTTGAGTATAATAATACCATAGAACTGATGAAGAATTATTTATAGGTGGCAAAAACTGTCACCCTCAAGGATTTTATTAGGTATAAGTATTAGTCTATTATTTGTAAGATTCTAATTTAGTAGTTTTATCCAAAACAACATCTCAGTGCAACAAGTAAAATAAGACTCAAAAGATTTATAGAAAGAAAAAGCTAGCCACCAAATATTCCATCATAGAAATGGTATATGGTTATATTGAGTTTAAATTCTACTTTTCAAAAATAAAATTTTTTTTCTTGATTACAAACACTACTCCATGCATTTGAATGAAAAAAAAAAATAACATAGCAGAAATGTTAGGACTTAAGTGCCTACAAACTGATTTAAATATATATACATATATATATATATATATGTATGTATATATATTTACTTTTCAATTGAAATGGAGAATACTTTCTCTTGGTTTTCTTTTTCTCAAATCTTTTTTTTTTTTTTACCCTCTGGGGCCAGCCTGTATAGTTTCAGATACCAATATGTTACTAAACTTCACGTCTTAGTTTTTTTGACTGTTAAAGAAACAGAATATCAACATCATAAGTTGCTTTGATTATTAACTGAATCAATATTGCAAAATGTGTTGGACAGTGAGTGCCAGTCACATTCTTAGCAGATGTATTTATATTTGTTAGTATTGCCCCAAGTGCCCATATTCCAGGACTTTTTTTTGCTTTTTAAATGTCATTAAATGCATTTATTTCTAATTGAAATACATTTGCTTTTGAGAGATAAAAATCTCTAGATCTTACACAAATTGGCCAACAAAATTGTATTTCATGTTGTCGCTTACAACATATTAAAAATAATTACCAAAATACATTTAAGAATTATAGTTATTCTACTTGTCTTTTTAATATATTATCTAATATGTTAATTAAGGGATTGGAAGTACTTTTATAAACTATAAATCTTATAAATGTATGGTGACTTTCTTATCTATGCTCCTAACCTCTACCCTAAAAGCTATTTTAATTATTTTCGTAAGTATATATGAACTTTTCATAATTTCACAAATCAATACACTGGTTAGTAGTAGCTTTATTTCCATCTAATATAAACCAAAATTTTGTGTGCTCAGTATGTAAACAAAATAATCACAGCTCTAGATTTTAAGCTTACATTCTGGTGAGAGGAATAAATAATATAATATCAATAAATAAAGTTTTAGATGTTGATATGTGCAATAAAATAAACAAGCTGGGCAATGTAATAAAAAATAACATGGAGAAAGAGTTGCATAGAGGACTTGCTTGAGGTATGGTGTTGAGAGAGGGCCGCTCTGGAGACCTGAAAGATAAGAAGCCAGCTTTGGGAAGATACAGCAGAAGGACAGTCCAAGAAGAAGCATATTTAAGGAACACAATAAGGCTAGTGAAAACTAAACGTAATGATTGAGTGGGGGAGGAGAGACTAGAGATCACAGATGTAGGTATCAGTTGGGACATAAGTTCCTTGCAGAACAGAATATAGATTGATGTATTTATTTTGATTGCAATCGGAAGCCAGTGGAGAGTTCTAAGAAGAGGAGTGCATCATGAGATTTATGCGATCCATAACTAGAAACAACAAAATATCAGAAATTCTGTGAAAGCCTAGCTTATTAAAGTCACATCTGTCAAACTGTAATATATTTATCATTTTAATGGGCACTAATCATTCTTTGAAGGTGTTATACATTCAGATATCTTGTAAATCATTGGGTTTTTATACCACTGACAACATTTGGACTCAGAGGTACAGGTGTAGGGAATAAAACTTTGGTAGAAAAATCACCCTGTACATCTCTAATCAGCCACAGTTCATAATTTGTTAAGCAACTATTCACATAGGTACCTTCAAGTTGCTTCTCTCTAGGCTTGCAAACCTCAGTGGAAGCTTGCTGTATTTATTAAGCAGTAAATTAACATAACAGTGCTTCAAACAACAACATGTGTTTTAATTCTGTTACAATTTCAGCCCTTCTGCCTTCCCTGCCGTAATCCTCTGACAATGGAGCCACTTTACAAACTGAATACTGAGACAGTTTTGTCACTTTGGCAAATCATTTTACTTCTCTCCCCTCGTTTGGTAGAAATAACAAAAAAAGATTCCCTTTAATTATAAAAATTTAAAAAAATGAAAAGTAGAAATCATACAGTGACTTAATCTTTGAACATTTCATATAGGAAATCTCCCATCACAAGAAAAAAAGTTCCTTTCAGAAATATACTTTCTGAGAAACATCAATTGCAGTAGAAAACAGTCTTTCAAAAGGACCTATTTGATAAGCTTTAAATGGATAACAACACTCACACACACTGACACTATCCAGAGAAAGAAATTGCCATTATAAAACACACACATGTTCTTCGTCCAAGTACCTTCCACTGAGTCATTTACAGAAAGGGAGAAGGACCGGGAATTAACTGCTTTGAGTTAATTGTACATAGCAGAAAAAAAGGGGCCAAAGACAACCTTCTGAGAAAGCATTATATGTCAAAAGAATAGTACATATAAAATAGTAACAACGAAACATTTGAACTTTGAAACCAAATGGAGAGATCTATAATTTAAGAATAGGTATGTAGTAATGCTAAATAATACAAAAAGAATCTAACTAGAGTAGACAGTAAACATGGGAAGAATAGTTCCTCTGTTCCTTTTATATTGGGAGTGCGATAGGGCAAGGTTAACTAATGATATTGTCCCTTTAAATATTATAGCTATGATTTTGTTTTGATGCAAATTCACCTTATAATAAAAAAGGGCAATATGATTACATGTAATCCACAATCCTTAACCATACACAGAGATACAAAGTCAGTCATGATGTTTTAACTCAACTACTGCAACAGGTATGTCTCAATTATAAAAGACATTACTACTTATTGCTTGGTGTTTTATTGATTATTGTGTACTGGGAGCTAAATCAACAATCCATACTTTATATTACGTATTTCTAGAAGGGGATAAGAATATTGCTTTTCTGTGAGGTTTAGCATCAAGAAAAAAGTGATGTTTCTACAAACATGTTAAACATGAAAACTATAAATGAGATATTTATTTAACTCAAGATAATGATTAAATACAACTGTGTCTCAGTTTATAAAAACGTGATTATTGAATTATAGAAAATAATAAGATTCTAAATTTCTTTAGTGTCTTTGTTACAGAGGATATATTAAATCTTATGATAACCAACAAAATAACCTTCTTGAATAAATAACATGTAATGAAAAATACTTCTCCCCAAATTAGAAAACAGGATATAAACAAAGTCCCAGTTTGTCATGCCTGCTGTAAATTGTCATAGCTTTCTGAGGTTACTTATAGGAACTAGCTTTGGGGAAGGAGGCTCACTCTAGCAATGGGACATTCTGGCTCCAGGAGACTTTCTCCACTTAACGAGTTTTGAGGTAATCATAGGAATGAACTGTGCTGACTTACATGTAGAGAACTTTCACCCTCTCTTCCCCCGATTTCTTTGTTCCACTTTCCTTTCTCCCTCTGGATAAAAAACCCTGCCTACACTGAGATGTTAAGATGGGCTTTGGAATAAGATTCCCCATCTTTTCAGGTTTTTGGCACTTGAATAAACTGCTTTCCTTCTCACCAGCCTCTGTCTCAGGAGTTTTGCTCTTGTTGTGGCAGGCAGCCAAACCTATGTTCACTTAGATTTTCACAAAATAATTCTAGGAAAATAACTGACTTTCAACCTACATTTTAGGTTTCCTATTAGATTCAGTTTTAAAACGTTGAACTTTTATTGGTTTTAATTATTTCATTTATGAGGCATGGCCATGGGAAGAACTTTGCTTTACTTTTCTTAGGCCAAATTTCTGTATGCTAATCAAACTCAACATGATGTATTAAGTATCTTTCCATAGAAATGAAACATGTAGACTAGTCCTCTATTTGTTCAGGTAGAGGGAAAATTCTATGAAAACTACAATACCATAGAAGCCAGAATAGCAGAAAATATCCTAATACGAGCCTTGCTCATGTTGTTAATTGAATGCAATTTACTGAACTGAATTCTAAGAAAAAAAGAGGTCTATGCATGGAAGGTTTGTTGGTTAACATCTACCATTATACAAATATTTGTTTCCACACAGTAGCACACAAGAAAGTAATATTGAAAAGCAAAACTACAATATAAACTCGGTATACAATGCATGTAAGAGAGGTTTTATTGAAGTGTATTCTTTTGGATAAAAATTGGTTGTATGGTTGTATTGAAACTGTACTTGAAATAAACTGCTATGATAAATAAAGCAAGTGGAAGCAAGCATATACTTACAGCCAATGTAATTTGATTAAATACAGTAGGCTTGCTTATCATTTTTCTCTCATGCATGTTTTTATTATTACTGCATAGTGACACAGAATATTTTATAATAGGACATGCTATATTTATACATTTTGAGAATAAATAATTTTGAGTTGGAACGGTATTAATAATTTAGCTTGAGAATTGTCCATTTTGCATGTAGTAAAATTAACAAGTTAAAATAATAGTATCACTTGTATCAATATTTGCAATTTTTTATATTTATTTTTAAAATGTTGAAAATTATTAAACATATAAATAATGTGTATTATTTTTCTAATTATACCTATACTTGTCAAGATTGGGATTTAAGTAGTATTATATCACAGACGTGATTTTAGACATATCTAGTGCTTTCTATTGTCTACTAAGTTTATGTGTTTTAAGGTTACACTTTTCCAGTGTATATAGGTCATTCAACATTATATGCAATTTTCTAAAAGGTGAACTATATTGAAAAGTTTTACTCTGTATACTCGATTAATTTTAATGTAATAAGATACATATCTCAACTTGGTGCCATAACTTGTGTATGTTGTCAATTTCCACAGCTGGCAGTATGGGAGACCAGACTCTCTGATCTTGCATTCAATACAATTAAATCATGAATGAGAATAATATGCTATAAAATGAACAAGGTAATTTATAAAATAATAAACATAATTGCTTAAAATGAATGCAATCAAAATTGGAAATAAATCACAATGAATTAGTTAATAGCTGATTTGATTGTAGAGGGAATTTGGAGATTTGAAAAAAGCGTTAAATGAGCAGATAATTCTCGGTAGTAATTTGCTATTAATATAACAATAATAATCATATGTTATCTTAGATCATTGGTGGGCCCTTATAGGAGTTAGGGGAAAAAAACAAAATTATTTTCCATGTTTGTTACACAAATTTGAGATACTGGTAAATGGTTGATTTTCATTAAAATTCTACTACATGTTTTATTCATTTAAAAAAAACAGTGACAATACATATTATATATTAGTCATTTTGTCCCAATTAGCATATTATTAAAAGTTATTTAAGTTGATGTTATATACCATTTCCAATACTCACATTTCTTAAACTTACAGGGTTTTAAAAATATGTTATAGTTCAAATTCAACAAATGTGAATCAAATATTTTTGCAGAAGAAACTAAAAAATTTTAAAAAGAGAAAACAATATATAGCTTAAAATTTTTATGCATTAGACCAACTATCTATTCACAGTGTTTACACGATATTGTCAATGCTCATTAAGGTTTCACATCATTTTATTTTATTTATTAATTTTATCCTCACCTGTGGACATTTTTTCCATTTTTTGTTCAGGTAGAGTGGGAGGGAGAGAGAGGAAGAGAGAGAAACAGAGAAAGAAACATCGACGTGAAAGGGACACATCGAGTGGCTGCCACCTGCACGACCAACCGGGGTCGGGGACAAACTACAAACGAGGTATGTGCCCTTAGCGGGAACCGAACCCAGGTCTCTCTGGATTGCAGGCCGACACTCTAACTGCTGAGCCAAACCGTCCAGGGCAGGTTTTATATCATTTTAGAACAAAGCACAGGGATCACATTGTAAAAATTATTAATTACTTTTTATTGTTTTTGTGATTCTTTTTTAAACAATCACAAAGTGTTTTTCAGTACCAAATAGGTAAAATTTTGTCACTATGGCAGGCAAGCACCCAAAACTAAAGAAGCATTGTTCAGCCTACTAAAATGGAATCGTTTTCTAGGACAGAAAAAAAATGAGCTACTGGAAAACATTATTTATTTAATAGTACAGTTATATCAACAGCATCAAGTTAGTACCCTGACTGCCAAGGGAAAAATGCTCATATGCATTTTGGTACTAAGGAAAGACATAAAATATTTATTCATAGCACTTGATAATATAAAAAATTCCATTTCATTTATTTTGTGTACCCTGCTACATTGTGTGGTCAGGACCTATTTACTATCTTGTATAGTAAGAACCTATAATTTCCAAGATAAATATTCTTTTTAACACTGAGGATAAAATGTATAGTTGTCTTAAAGCACAACTTTAATATGAGTACTTTGAAATGATTCATTCTTTCTTTTTTTAGACAACACATTGGTGATATATTATTATGAATATTTTGAAAAATCTAAATATGCCACAGGAATTGGGAGACTCTTTTGACTTTTCAAATATAAATCAAGATTGATTAAATCTTCATTAGGCTCCAGCATTCAAATTGAAACACTCTATATTTAAGACTTTGTACCTGATATACACATAGTGTTATATTATTAAATTAGTGTTATATTATAAAATTATAAAATAAAAAATAGTGTTATATTATAAAATTGTTAATGATTTTCAGGTATAAATATCTTCTTATATTCTGAGTCCATACCAAATATTCAGATCCATATGATGAAGCCTCCAAGGACTTGCTGCCATTCACCAACCTGTAGCTGTGAGTTGGGAGTTTTAAATAAGTAGAAATAGAGTAAGAAAAGAAACTAACTGGATAAGAATCGGGACTCAAGTCCACTGTGTCAATCACCAAGCCTCAGAGAAATTCTTTAAAATCACTGGATAAATCATATAATCCTCCCAAAGATATTAAATCATTAGTTTTATCATTGTTGTCGTATTAACAGAAATTATTTTATTCAGTTTACTTGAAATCTATTCTTCTATTACTAAAATTTACCTACAATGGGGTTGAGCTCTAATTTCACACTAAAGTATATTATGTGAGCCTCAGTTGCCAAAGTTTAAAAAACAGTGACTCATGTGAACTGGTGAAAAAGAAATATATACATACATTCATTGTGTAGCATAGTATTTTATTAAAAGTGGAATATATGTGCTTTATGTATTTTTCCTTCTGTAACCATCCCATTAGACATTGTCATTAAGATTATTATTATTTTTGCTTCATATCTAAAAGTTATTTTGTTTATAATGTGTCTACATACAAACATAAACATTATAAGAGGCAATTGCATTTTCTAGTTGAAGTTTAACTCAAGTAACTACTAAGATACAGTTTCCCATAAATTCTATCCTTTGCCTTCATCTTTAAAATATACAACTTTAAAGTATAAAGGGATTTAAAATTGATCTTATTAATTCACAATGATTTTAGTGTTCTGGTAGAAGAAATATACTTTAGCAGCTCAATTTTATTCTTTGATTTGAAAAATATACCTTTGGAAAAGTAGGACAAAATGGACATAAACACATTATCATTTAATATAATAGGTTTACTAAATTACGTTGTATGAGAATGTCCATGCTTAATTAACTAAATCTAATGCATAGTTTTCTAGAAAAGCAGTACCAAGAACAATTTTGTTCATGTCTATATTATATTTAGACAAGTCAATTTGTTATTTTATAAGTATATTTATGTTAAATTATCTTTATCATTCCTTAAAGTATTATTTCTTAGAGTTGGAGGCAAAACTGCATTCTACTTATGAGAAAGTTCAGTGAAAAATCAGAGGTGTTTAAATCTTGCCTTTCCATTGCCTCAGTTTTTTCAGTTATAAAATTCAAATAGCAATTTTACATATCACATAATTGTGTCAGGTTTAAATATAATGATAAATTTAAATAACATATTTCTATACCTGGGCATTTGTGGATATTCTATATTTAGTAAATATAACCTTAGAACTTTTGATGATGTTTTTAGTTATGTGTATATCAATATTTTAATAGATGTATTGATAAAATACCAATGTCTACAAGAGAATAAATAGAACAAATATCAAAATTTTCGCATTTAACATCTTTCCATGTTTTTCTATATTATCTGTGTATCTATTCACCTAAATAAAGACAGAGCCATAAATAATTTCTGTATATTGTATTGCATTTTTATTGATTTTGTTAATAGTAATGAATATCTATTGGATAAAGTGTTTTTCATCAATAAGCTTGAGATACATGAAGAAGTTACATGCAATGGTCATTTCCGTACTAAGAAACAAAAATAACCTGAATAAGCAAGAAAAGTATGGTTTTACAAAACTCATTACAAAATTGAGGATACACGACCACATAAGTAAAAATAAATACATTACAGAAAGCCTCAGGTTTACTCAGGAGGGAGACTCACAACTGTTGTCATCTCTGGTAGATGAAGAGACATTAGTTGAATTTTAACAAATATTCAATATGTTATGTGGGTTGGCGTTGCAGATTAGAATCCAATGATGAACAAATTGCATCTGTATGCACTTCTTGCTTGTTGTTATTTATTGTAGGTGGTGATGGTGCAGCGCTGAGAGAAATCCATTAGTAGCACTCTTCTAAGTCTTAAGCTACACAAAGATTCTAGTAAGTCAGGGTAAGAAAGTGAAACACCCTGGGTACCCTGGGCTTTCACCTACAAAATACTGAGGGGATGGTAAGAGAACTAAGAGACATGCTTCTAAAGAATGCCATACACCCTGAACTCATGCAGTGTTGCATGTCAATTATATTTTATTAAAATGAGGGGGAAATGAATTTCACACAGCTTGGGGCTCTAGTCTCCCAGGAGCGCAGAAAGGGGCAGCTAGACTAAAAGAAATTTACTAACCGGCAGAAAACAGTCTCCCAGGAGCGCAGAAAGGGGCAGCTAGACTAAAAGAAATTTACTAACCGGCAGAAAACAGGACCGAGCTAGAGGTAAAAGACTTTCACAGAAAGCCAAAAACCTGGCAGTGAAGCTCTGGAGAAGCATGAAATTTTTCACATATTTGAAAACTAGAAATTTAACTGTGAAACAAGAAAGATGTTTGGAACCTTTCCAGCACTCAGATCCCTGGTCCTGGTTATACATTCAAAATGTTTGAAAGCAGCTATCATCTGAACCAGATTTGTTGTTCTGCAACACATCTCAGACCCAGATTAAGTATAATGTAGATTGAATCAGCCCTACTGTTTGGGGATAATAGGAAAGGTTTGCCCTTTTCCTTACATTGATATTATTTACTTAAGTCTCCACTATTATTTTATATAAAATTTTGGGAACAGACATATTATAAGATGCATCCAAAAAATGAAGAAAGTATGACCCCAGTTCAGGAAAACAAAACAAAACAAAACAAAAAATTTCAACATAAGCACTCTCAGAGATGGTTGAAATATTAGAATTATCAAATATAGACTTGCAAACAATTTTGTGTAAATAATCAAATTATGTGTTTGAAAGAGTGCAAAAAAATGTGCTAAGAGACACAAAATTTAAACAGATATATGGACACTATAAAAATTATCGGAACGGGATTTTAGAAATGAAAAAATATATCAGAAGTGAGGAAATCATTTCATAGGTTAAAATTCAGACTTGATCTAGCTGAAGAAATGATGAGTGACCTTGAAGATAAGAAATAGAAAAATATCTTTAAAAAGAAAAAGAAAATATTAAAGGAACCCCCAAAAATCTGAGATCATTGGGATAATATCAAACCATTTAAAACACTATAATTTAAGTTCCAGGTGGGAAGAAAAAAATATGGAAAAAAATTAATTATTGAAAAAATACAGCTGGAATGTCTCCAAAACTGATGAAGGATGAAAACAGCTGCAGTAAACATAATGAATTCCAAGTAGAGTTAATAAAAATAACGTACACATAGACATATTGTACTCAAACCAGTGAAAACTAAGAAGAAAGGTTATATACTACATAGTATCAAAGAAAATATTATATTAAAGAAACAAAGATAAATATTTGCTGATTTTCTATTATTTCTATTAGAAATAAAGTGAAAAAAAGTTAATCAAATGACAATATTAAATTGTTGAAAAACATTAGATTAAATTATTTTAAAAATGGGAAATAAAAAATAATACAATCACCATAGTGTGAAATAACTTTAAATTCTCTAAAGCCTTACTATTGTAAGTACATAATAACACAATTAATAAAGAAATTATACTATATTGAAGAATTGGAAGAGCCCATATTCTTCAGATGTTGTATTTCCTGTTTTAATTGTAGATTCGATGCAATCTCTATCAAAATTCCAGCTGGTTTACTTACAAAATAGAAAAGCTAATTCTAAATTTACATAAAAATATAAATGACTTAGGCCTATAGGTTCTTTCAAAAGAAGAGCAAAGTTGAAGGACATATACTACCTGATTTCCGTAATTACTATAAAGTTATAGTCATCAAAATGTCATATTTGCATAGGACAGACAAAGCAATCAATTGAACATAATAGAGTCTAAAAATACAACATATTTTTTTTCACTAACTGCTTTTTAATCAATCAGTCATGTCAATTCAATAGCTGTAAGAAAGTTTTTTCAACAAAAAATGCTGGAAAAATTATACATCTATATGGAAAAAATAATTTCAACCAATTTCTCATTCTATGCACAAAATTAATTTAAGATAGGATATAAACTGAACCATATCATGCAGAACCATAAACATCTACAAAAATAGATTTAAAAAAATACATTAACTTAGCATAGGCAAATACCTTTTTAGACAGGAGTCATAATTTTTCTACTATAGAAGGAAATAATATATAAATTTAACTTATCAAAATTAAAAATGTTTATTCTCTCAAAGACACCATTAAGACAGTGATTAATTGGGGTATACATTGAAAAGAATGTGTACCTAGAATATATAGAAAGAACTTCTACAAAAAAACAATAAAAAAATAAATGGCCCATTTGAATGTGGCCACAAATTTTAATGAATACTTCATATTAAAAGGCACCAACACTATTATTTTCAAGGAAGTCAACGTTAAAATATTAAAAATATACTGCCTTATACCAGCAGAGTGGCTAATTAAAAAATATTTATAGCCCTGGCCTGTTTGGCTCAACCATTAGAGTCTAGGGCTATGGTCCAGACAGACCTAGGTTCGGTTTCTGCTAGGGGTGCGTACCTCGGTTACAATTTGTCCTTGGCCCTGGTTGGGTCGTGCGGGAGGCAGCCACTGGATCTGTCCCTTTCATGTCAATGTTTCTCTCTCTCTCTTTCTCTCTCTCCCTCCCACTCCATCTGAACAAAAATGAAAAAATGTCCTCTGCTGAGGATTATATATATATATATATATATATATATTTATAATACCAAATGTTGGTAGGGATATGAAGCAACTGGAACTCTCATATAGTGATGGTGGCTATGTAACCTCTTTAAAATAGAGTTTGGCAGCTTCTTATGAAGTTAAAGATATTTCTACTCTATATCTGAGGAGTAGTATTAGATATTCATCACTACCACCACCAATAAAAATGTCAACAAAAAGATTTATGTAAGAATCTTAATAGCATCCTTATCCATAGTAGCCCAAACTGAAAACAACTGACATCTCTCTACAAAAGAATAGATAAAAATATAGTAGCACATTCATACAATGGAATACCACTCAACAATAATAAACTATTAATAGTGAACTACCAATGCAACATACAAAGCATGTATAATAGAAATGTACACTTGAAACTTACATGATCCTATGAACTAATGTCACCCCAATAAACTTAATTTTTAAAAAATTTAAGTGTTTTTAATATTTCTTTTGCTTTACTTTTCTTTTTGCTTGTATTTTTAATTATGTGACCTAAACTAAGGAAAGAGGAGAATAATTAATTTGTAGATCTAAAAAGATCACAGTACACAGAAAGAATACTTGGAAAAAACAAATCAGAAGCCAGGAAGTTAAAAATGTGAGCATATTTTATACTAGTACTATAAGCCCCATCAAAAAATATACCGCTAAAGTCTTTTCTTTGGAAAGTAAGAGGAAGTAAAATCATCTAGTTTAGGTAAAGCTCTGTGATGAGAATAGCTCTTATATTTTTTTCCCATATATACCCAATCAGTTTACAAAAGGAGGCTTTTTAAAATAGACTATTATTTCTTAATAGCCTATTGCACTGAGCAAGAATAATAATTTTCTTATTTGAGAAATAATATCAGGTAATTATAATTCCTGTATAATATTAAGCTAAAAATGCTGAATAACTGAAAATTTGTAAATCTTTAAGTATTTTCCTGAAAGTCATTAACTATTAAAATACAGTGAGAGCCCTGGATGGTATAACTCAGTTGTTTGAGTGTCGTCCCATGCACCAAAAGATCATCGGTTTGATTCCCAGTCAGGACACATGCCCAGGTTGCAGGCTTTTAGGAGGCAGCCGATAAATATTCTTTCACCTAAGTATCTCTCTCTCTCTTTCTTTCCCTTCCTCTCTCTCTAAAATGAATAAAAATATTAAAACAAATAAAAAATAAAGTACAATGAGAATATTAACTTTCATAAATATAAATTCAGAGATTTCCTGAGATAAATTAATGTAATTTTTATAAAAGTAATTTTGAGTGTACTTCAGATTCATTCAACAGTGATTTTAACTGAGAGGTGTGACCAAACATTATCCTTGACATCTGTTATCTTATTCAATAAATTTTGCATGTCTGATAATTGGTTGAATATGTATTGATTAACCTAGAAAATCATAACTAGAAACAGTTACAATACATCATTAAATCAAAGAAATACATACATACATAGTTTTCTATTTGTGGAAAACTATATATACTGTATACTTACATATGTTTATGTATTGCAGATAATTATGTCTTAAAATCAATGTAGAACCATAGCAACGTGAAATGTACTTAAAAGTCTGGGTCATCGATGCATGTTGTAGAATATTCACCAAGACCTATGCATGGTCTCAGCCAGGATAATTTAGACAAATGCTATCATTTGATTTTACTGATTCCATTTTACTTGTGGCTAGATGATTTTTGTTTTTATTTCTTCTAATGGTTCTGTTTTCCTGATAACTTAGACTCAAAACCTCAATGTTAGATAAGAGTAGGGCAGGAGTATTTCGATTTTAAAAATTAAGACTGCTTACCCTATCTCAGTACTAAAAGATGAAATTGTAGAATCAGTAGAAATAGAAGACAAAACTACAGTGTTTTGTGAACTACCAGAGAACTGTGAACAACCCAGAAACTGCAGGTGGTCAAGTTCCAATTAGATTCTCATTTTAAGAAAGAAAGAATTGATAAGCTCAACAATACATGCTGAAAAATTCTAGACTGAATCATTAACCATGTGGGTTGAGAAAACTAATAAAGCTTACTAGAAGTATGAATCTATCAAAAATTAACATCCATTTAGTAATTAATAATATCTTTTTTCTAAGGTAGAATTGACTTTAATCCTTGGGAATTCCTAGGCATTTTACTTCTGTATAATTTCCAAATAAGGTAGATGCAACCCAATTTGTATCTTAAAGTTTAGTGTGGTATTCATTAGGAGACAGATTTTAGTTCAAATTAAGGGAGAGCTTTTAAAAATCTAGGACAGTTCTATGAAACAAATTCCCATACTAAAGAATAAATTCTACATTCCAGATGCTAACCGTGAGCTTTTCCATGATTCCTATGAAACAGTTTCTCATAATGTGTGGAATGTATTAACAACAGTAGATATACCTGATTTTAGGTGGTACATAAAAACCAAACAGACTAATATGTATTCAAAAGTACAAGTCTTATTAGATTTAAACAAAATGTTAATTTAATATTAATGACATTACTAGGTAATATAAAAAATGAGAGAATGATAATAAGAGGACTAAATGTGGGAGACACGCTAATTCTATGATTTCGTGAAGACTTGCTAACTCCTAAAACTTTCTTCCTTTATAATGTATAAGCTTTTAAATGAAGGTTCTCGGTTTTACTCCCCTCATATTGTGTCTCATTAGTGTTTCTGCCCTCCTTCTGAATAGATATTCAGTAACTAATTTATTTCATTTGATTATGTATATTCAAAAAGTTTGAAATTTTTCAGATGTTTTCTTGTTTTGAAAAATAATTTTACTGGTTTTATAAAGAAGCAATGTGATATAATTCATGGTTTAAATGGAATGTTATGTTTCAAAAAGTTCTCATATCAATCAACAAACAGAAAAATGTGTCCCCCTAGCAATCAAACTTTCAAAATCACAAAATAAATACAATACTGTTCTCTTTTGAAATCCCACTGCTAGATATTGGCAGAGCCTTTTATAGTTTGAATAATTAAATCATTGTTCTTATATTTATCCAGATCCAAAGAGATAAGCAAAAATGTTGGCAAAATATTTTGAACTTTGCATTGTCTTAAAAATGACTGATGACACATGTAATAACATTGGCAGGCCTCAAAATTACAAATATATTGTGGTCCTAGAATTTAATTTTAAATTGAATATTTATAACTCAGAACATAAACTTCAATGATTAAATTTGTTCAGTTTTCAGTTTAATCCTTAAATGCCTACACATTCTAATGTAGCAAAATGAAATGCTGATTCTGATGCTTGAATTCTGAATCCTAGGATGAGAAGACAATGAAATATTTAAAAAAACAAAGCAGAAATTTCTGAATTTTCCTGAGGGTAATTAAATATTAAAGAAAGTTGCAGTACTATATATTATCATTGTCACTATTATTACTGATATCTGTTCTCCCTTTTAGTACCCTTATCTAATCCTGTTCTTGATCTGTCTATATTTTAGGGTACATGTAATATGACTTAACTATTGAACACTAATATATAATTATTGCCTCTTGAAAGTCTACAGATTTTTTTAAAGAGTATGTATTTTTAAATGTATAGTGGTTGTATCTACAGGTAATCCCCTCTTAAAATTAGCTCTTGACTTTATCTCCACCAAGGCTGATTATTTCTGAACTAGTTTAAGTATCATTCATTTTATAATTATGCTAGATTCTCCCATTATTCCACTCTGCATTTATAAGGCCACCAAAATTTCCAAGTCTTATTTCTTTTCCACAAAAGTTTCTCTGGTCAAAGAGGCAGCTTGGGGGTGCCCAGAGGGAACTAGGGCAAGGGAAATTGTATAGGAGAGGAGATAGTCAATAAGGAGAGTGTTTGCAACAGGATTGTTTTAAGACAGTGTATTAGTCAGATTTCTCCAGAGAAATAGACCTATTAGAGTGTGTGTGTGTGTGTGTATGTGTGTGTGTGTGTGTGTGACAAAGAGAGAGAGATAGAGAGAGAGACTTTAAGGAATTGGCTAATGCAATGTGGGGTCTGACAAGTCTGAAAACTGTGAGGCAGAAAGCAGGTGGAAAACCAAGGGAGAACGGACATTTTAGCTGGGGTCTGAAGGCAGTCCGTGGGCAGATCCATTCCTTCCTTAGGAACCTACATCTTTTTCTCTTTTTTTTTTGTTTGTTTTTTTAATCCTCATCCGAGGACATTTTTCCATTTTTTGTACAGAGTGGGAGGGAGAAAGAGGAAGAGAGAGAGAGAGAAACATGATGTGAAAGGGACACATCGAGTGGCTGCCACCCGCACGACCAACCAGGGCCGGGGACAAACTGCAACCGAGGTACATGCCCTTAGCGGGAACCGAACCCGGGCCTCTCTGGACCGCAGGTGGACGCTCTAACCGCTGAGCCAAACCGGCCAGGGCTCTACATCTTTTTCTCTTAAGGCCTTCAACTGATTAGATGAAGTTGGAGGTTCTGGAGGTTAATCTGACTTACTCAAATTTTAATGATTTAATCGTTACCTTATCTAAAAAAATTACTTTCACAGCAATATCTAGACCTGTGCTTGACCAAACAGGTGGGTACCTTAGTTTAGCCAAGTTGACACATAAAATTAACCATCTCACACTTACTGCCAGAACTTTAAAAATAGAGTTTTGGATTTACATATATTTAAATGTAAATATGATTACTCCTATTTTAGGGTAAACAATAGTATCATTGAATAGGAGTATACATACAGTTAAATTTTGCAAAATAAAAAAAAATAGGAGACAAGAAAATAAGCTAATTTATTTTTTGATATTTAATATTAGTTATTTTCAATAATAAATGGACTACATTTATATTTTAATGGTTTATGTTATTTAATGATTACAAACTCTCACCTGTAAATTTGATAGAGATTATGCCCATTGTTTTCTCAACACACATATGGGATATATATTCACATAAAATTAGTGAGAGGTTGAAAATACTGTACTTTCTAAAGTAAATCTATAGTTACTTCATCCAAAGAGATGAATAGAGAATGTTTATATTTTGTAACTGGATAAAATTCAAAGCAATTATTTTACCTTATTAAAAAACATTTCATTCTGGGATCTAAATTCTCACTTTAATTAATTTGGCAGTATACTTGATTCATCTAAGAAGTAAAGTATATTTTACCTAGAGTATGCAGATATTACCATTATCATTACTTCATTTCTCCTTCAAAAATAACAGAGAATATTTTAAGGTTTAAATACACATAGATTTAAAAAATCTAAACAAGAAAAAAACATGCTGGCTGAAAGCTGTGCTTCACTGATATTATAATAAAAACAAACACTCACAAAATACTAAAATAGTGACACTTTATGTTTCATGAAGTTCCTTTCTTTAACAGATTATAATAAAAAACTGATTTTTAAATGAAACACTTTTATCTCTGTATCTATGGCAATATAAATCACTCCTTTATGGTTATTATAATGCTGAGCAATGACAAAGTCACATACACACATAATGAATACAAATGAAAGGTAATAGTTAGCTAAATAGTGTGTGCCACATAGATGTATGAAACACTAATTTAGAAATTTCTAGCAACCAAAGGAACTATCAATGAGAAATAACCTAGAGCAAGAAAAAATCAGTTTGATGAATTGGGCTATATTAAAGAAGTTGAGACTTTTTTTCTTTTTTCAACTCTAGCAATAAAATAGACAAACTTTCATGTGAGAAAGTAATATTTTACTCTTAGAAAATGAAAACTTCGAACCTTTCCCTTAAGGGAAGAACTTTGCATTTAAACCATTGGCTCTTTAGAGACATTTTCAGGATGAAAAAAAAAAAAAAAATCAAAAGATTCATTTTACTTGGAGCATTAAAAAAGACGAAACGCATGGGGCTCCTGGTATTCCTCTCATTTAAGTTCAGTGTCACAATGGTTTGATAGGGCCTGCACATTCATTTAGAAATATATGCCAAGTAATTAAAAATATTGCAGGTAAGTCGAATATTTGACCTATTTGCTTATTTTAAGCTCTGCCTTGGGATCACTCCTATTCCACATTGTAGGCTATTCCACAGAAGTTATAGGCCATGCATATATTTTAGCATGATGAATGCTGGTATTAAAAGGCTACAGTATGTCCCATCTGAAGGAGCACTTTATATCAATGTGAGATTAAGGGTTACTGCAGCATCCTAAGGAATCAAGAAAAATTGTACTCTCATATAATGAATATTCAAAAGAAACAGTATATAAATGTGCAATGTTTGTATCAATCTCTCTTATACAGCATTATCATATATATTCTAAAAGTGCATTCTCATTTTGATGTCAGCATTTGCTCAACTTTATGCTTTAATCCACTCATTCATTCATTTATATGTTCCTTCACTTATTCAACCCATTTAATTGATCATCAATTATGTTTCCAGGGATACTTCTAAGTTCTGAACCACAGCCATGAATCAAACAAACAAGAACCCCCAATCCCTGTTTAGTGAGAGCTGATACAAAATAAGCTAAATAAATAAATAAATAAAATATATGGCGATTTAGGTGATTAACAATAGAACATGATGGGAAAACAGAGTGAGGGAGGGGATAGTGAGATGTAATTTTTGTAACCACAGCTATGGAAGGCCTCAGTTAACAAGCTACCATTTGAGAAAAGATCCAAAGAATAAGCAGAGAACCAAGTGCTAATAAGTGGAGAAAAGCCTTCTGAAAGGAGAGAAAAGCAAATTCAAAGGCCCTAATATGGTAATATGATCATCAGTTTCAGCAAACAGTAGAAGGCTCTGTTGCTGGAGTGGAACAAATGTATTCAGAGGAGAGGCTAGACTTTTCAGGACCTTCTAGGTTTTGGCTTTTCTTCTGAGCTTGAATGGTCATTGGAAGACTTTGGAGGACTCGAACTAAAGATAATATGATGTGACTTTGTGACTTGGATTTTTATAAAAATATCTGACTTTTGTGTTGAGAATTGACTGTCTGTGGTTAAGAAAGAAAGCATTTACAGGAGTTAAAAGACCTTCTCCATAATTCAAGTGAGAAATGATAGTGGCAGATTAGAGGCTGAACACTGGTTAGATACGACATGAATGTCAACTGCAGAACAAGCAGGATCTAGGCACAGGAAGATTTTCTCCTCTTCCCTCATGTGCAGAGGACTTTTACTTCTAGCTAGGGCTGACAGATAAAATATATAATTCAATGTTAAATTTGAATGTTCAGATAACTGATATTCCATGGAAGCAATATAAGTATATACTTATACTAAAATAATCTTGTTTGCATTTAAACTTCAAATTAATTGACAGTCCTATATATTTGTTAGCTGAATCCAGCAACCCTACTTCTATCATTTCCCAAGCTACAATGGATCTTTACTTGCATTCTACTGGTGAAAGTATTCTTATATCTCCCCAGGTGCAGATGTGTTTCCCTTCTACCTAACCCTCCCCCCAACCCCCAGAAACAATGGATTTTTGTCTGGTCCCTGGGAGCTGGAGATTTCCCTGACTTACACCAGTAGCCTAAGTAAGATTTTTGCTTCAATGAGAAAAGGTTCTGATGGAAATGGGCGTCATCTTTTTTTTTTTAATTTTATATATTTTTTTGGTTAGAGATGTTTCTCCTTTTTTACCCCATTGGCACCCACATCCCCCCCACCCCATCCCCAGCTTTGTTGTCTATGTCCATTGGTTATGCATACATGCATATAAGTTCTGTGGTTTATCTCTTCCCACCCCCACCACCCTCTCTTCTGAAGAATGTCAGTCTGTACCCTACTTCCATGTTTCTGGGTCTACCGTATTCCTCAAACTATTATGTTCATTATATTCCATATATAAGTGAGATCATGTGGTATTTGTCTTTTTCTGCTTGGCTTATTTCACTTAGGATAATACTTTCCAGGTCCCTCCATGTCATCTCAAAGGATAAGAGATCTTTCTTTCTTACAGCTGCATAGTACTCCATTGTGTATATGTACCACTGCTTTTTTATCCATTCGTCTACTAATGGACACTTGGGCTGTTTCCAGATCTTAGCTATTGTAAATAGTACTGCTATGAACATGGGGGTACATATATTCTTCTCGATTGGTGTTTCAGGCTTCTTAGGGTATATTCCTAGAAGTGGGATCACTGGGTAAAATGGAACTTCAATTTTTTGAGGTAACACCATATTATTTTCCATAGTGGCTGCACCAGTCTGCATTCCCACCAGCAGTGTACTGGAGTCCCCTTTTCTCCACACCCTCGCCAACACTTCTTGTTTGATGATTTGTTGATGGCAGCCATTCTGACAGGTGTGAGGTGATACCTCATTGTTGTTTTAATTGGCATGTCTCTGATGATTAGTGATGTTGAGCATTTCTTCATATGTCTCTTGGCCATTTGTATGTCCTGTTTGGAGAGGTGTCTATTTAGCTCCTCTGCCCATTTTTTAATTGAGTTTTTTGTCTTCCTTTTGTTGAGTTGTATGAGCACTCTATATATATTGGAAATTAACCCCTTATCTGATATATCATTGGCAATGATGTTCTCCCATACAGTGGATTGCCTTTCCATTTTGATGATTGTTTCTTTTGCTGTGCAGAAGCTTTTGAGTTTGATGTAGTCCAATGTGTTTTTTCCTATGTTTCTGTTGCCTTAGGTGATGTATCAGTGAAAATTCTGCTGCGTATGATGTCCAAAATTTTGTTGCCTACATTTTCTTCTAGAATTTTTATGAATTCTAGGGTCACATTTAAGTCTTTTATTCATTTTGAGTTTATTTTTGTGTATGGTGTAAGTTGATGGTCTAGTTTCATTTTTTTTTTTTTTTGCATGTAGCTGTCCAATTTTCCCAACACCATTTATTAAAAAGGCTGTCTTTATGCCACTGTATACTCTTGCCACCTTTGTCAAATATTAATTGAGCATAGTGCCTTGGGTCCATTTCTGGGTTCTCAGTTCTGTTCCACTGGTATATGCCTGTTCTTGTGCCAATACCAGGCTGTTTTGATTACAGTTGCTTTGTAGTATAACCTGATATCTGGTATTGTGATCCCACCTACTTTGTCCTTCTTTTTTAAAATTGCTGTGGCTATTCGGGGGCTTTTTTGGTTCCATGTGAACTTTTGAAGTATTTGTTCAAGTTCTGTGAAGTATGTCTTTGGCGTTTTGATGGGAATTGCATTGAATCTATAGATTGCTTTGGGTAGTATGGACATTTTAATGCTGTTAATTCTTCCAATGCATGAACAAGCTACGTGCTTCCACTTTTTTATATCTTGCTCTATTTCTTTTTTCAATGTTCTGTAGTTTTCTGTGAATAGGTCCTTTTGTCTTTATCTAGCAGTAGCTAATCAGCTCCTGCATCCTCTATCATGGAGAATGGCAAGGCAGATCTACCAATAACAATCTCCCTCAGTTTTTGTTTGTATAACAATGTTCTCATTTGTTCTTTACTTTTCAGAATAATTTAGATACAGAATTCTAGGTTGTTGTTGTTGTGTGTGTGTTTTCAACACTTTAAAATGTTTATTCCCCTCTCTTCTTGCTTGTATAGTTTTTAGAGAGAAGTTTGATGTAATTATTATCTTTGCTCTTCTAGAAGGAAATACATATTTTTTTCTTTGACTTCTTTTAAGATTTTGTGTTTGTTTTTTATTTTCTTCAGTTGACTATGATATACATACATGCAGGTTTTTAGTATAATTACATTCTGTGATTTTTTTTAAAAATTCAGTTTCCTCTTTGTTTTTCATTTTGAGAAGTTTCTATTCATATATCTCCAAATTCCCCATTTCTTTCCTCAGCTCTGTCCAGTCTAATGATGAATCCATCAGAGGCATTCTGTAATTATTTTATTCAATCTTTGATTTCTTGCAATGTCTTTTGATCCTTTCCTAGGGTTTTCATCATTTTGCTTATATTATTTGTTTTTGCATGTTGTTAAGTCTTTTCATTAAATTCTTTAGCATATTCATTATTTTCATTTAAATTTTCTGTCCGATAGTTCCTCAAACTCTCCTATGTCTGTATCTAGAGGTTTCTTGTTTTTGTTTGTTTGTTTTGTTTTGTTTTTGTTTTTAATTTTTTTCTGACTGCTTTTTCTTGCATTTTAACCATGTCTTGTAATTTTTTGTTGAAAGCTGAACATTATGTATTGGGAAATAAGAACTAAGGTAAAGAGGCCTTTGTGAGAGGTGATAGGTTCATTTGGCTAGGGGTCCTGCTGCATTTAATGTTTGCTGTGGCTAAAGGTTCAGGGGTTTCAATTTCCTCTATACCCTTACTTTTGTCTCCACTGTTGTCTTTGTATTTTCCTTGGAACTACTTTTTAAATAGAGTCTGTCTTGAAGCTCTCTTGGTATTTTTGTATCTTTTTTAATTTACTGATTGATTTGAGAGAGAGGAGTAGAGAGAGAAAGACATCGATTTATTGTTCCACTTATTTATGCATTCATTGGTTTGTTCTTGTATGTGCCCTGACTGGGGGTCAATCCCACAACCTTGGCATATAGGGCTGATGCTCTAACCAACTGAGCTACCCGGCCAGGATGAAGCTCTCTCAGTTTTAATTTATTGTTACTATAGTAGATGTTGATGTGGTTGCAAGGTATTTGGGAAAATAAGCATTTTACAATTTTATGATAAATTGTTTATATTTGAAGAGCACCTGTATCCCTGGGTTGTAACTTTAGAAGCATTTCTTAGCTTTGTTTTTTTTCTTTCCCTTCTTTGTGTGAGACCTGAAAGCTACTGGGGTGCTGACATTTCTAATTCTTCTTCCCTTAAATTAGATAAGGCTCTGGTAAAGCTGCCTCAAGGCCAATTTGTTATGGAGAAAATAATGGTGTGGGCATATGTCAAATTGTTATTTTCTCTCCCCTTCTCCACCACCGGAAGTAGGGGGTAATTTTTCTCTGACCTTTATAAAGAGAACCTCGTAGGGCATTCATAGGTAGAACTCGTGAAAGTGCAGAAGCCTTTCCTAAGACTGAACCCCTGGGAGTTTTTAACTCTAGAGCTAGTCCACATTCATTACAGTCATTTGTCAATTACTAGCTGTGCTCCTGCCTATTACTTGCTCCAGTGACTTCCATTCCCTGGAAGCTGTGATTCTCTGCATTTTCCCATCTCTAGCTTTTAGTGCAGCAGTTTGCTAAGTGACCTCAATTCTCTGGTGGATCAAACAAAAGTTTTTGATTGTCATCTGTTTAGTTTGTTGTTATGAGTATGAGAGTGACAGCTTCCAAGATTTTTACATATCAGACCAGAAACTGAAATTATCTCTGAGTTTTAAAATTTTTACTTCTTTATACAAGTCTCAAAATGCTTATCTATTGCGGAGTATAACATATTTTTGTACATATCATACTTTGTGCCACACACCTCAATTAATCTCAATACATATGGATGGGGTAATTTTTTTCATTTTACTGCTCCTTAATAAATAAGTCCTAAAGCTGAGAACATCTCTTATTCACATAAGCATTCTAATCTGTGTTGCTTTTGTAGCAGGTGTTTGTGGGATGCACACTCCAATCATGCATGGGTTTAAATGTTTAACTAAACATCAATTTTATGATTTTAATACTTATTCTTTCTATTCAGAGATAATTTTAGATATTTAAGTTCTTCTTAACTTAAAAATATAATTCATACTTTCAACATTAAATTCTTATTGACACATATTGTCCATTGTATAAAAATTTTTTTTAGTTTCTTAGCTGATATTTAATGTTGGCAATGTTTAATAACTATGCTATTTTTCTTTATTTGATCTTTGCTGTTTCTTGAACTAAATCTACCTTAACAGATAGGATTTTAGATGATTTCCCCTAGAGAGTTACTTCAAGCTATTTAAGCTGCCATCAGCTCCTGATTTAGCATTTTTAATAAACTTCCTAGGGCAAAGGATTAATTTCCCTGGACCCTCTTTATCCCTGATGTAGAAGTATAATGTTTAATCGAGGATGGATCATTGTTCGCCTGCTGTCTTTTCTGTGTGTTTATGAATAAGAAGATACAAGTTCAGGGAATGGAGGAAAGCCAGGGCAACATAAAAGTATTCCCAATCCTTAAAATTTGTTGCTAAATAAAAACAAAAACTAATACATATGAATGCAAATAGAATTACTTTTACCACATTAAAGTGAACACATTAAAGAAACATATGTCTACTGAGGCAGTTTACAGCCAAATAGTTGCATTAAATTGCCTACATACTTATTGATCTTTATCTAAAACTCATCTAAAAACAGAAATTTTACTGTCTTAGCCAAAGTATGGTTCAGATGGTGACCTAGAAAATCTGAACTACAGCATTGTTAAGGACACTTGAATCAGTAAGTCAACTCAACAGTTCCTCCACATGATAATGGGAAGAAAGTCTAAGAAAACATGTGTATTCCTACTTCCATTACTTATATACATGTTAGTATTCAGAACCCAGCAATTTCACACCATAGCAAATTACTATCTGTGAGATTTTCTAGACTCAGGTTTGGATCCATATAAAACTATTTTCAAGAGAATGAGAAATTAGCTTAGAAGCCATATATTAGCCTGAAAGAGGTATAAGAAATGTTGGAAAAAAATACTTGATAAGAATATCCTTTCTTAAGATCACACTTTCTCTCAATCTTTCTAATAAGACCTGATATAACTTATTTATGACAGAAGCATATATATTCTATGTTAAAGCACAAAATATCCTGCTACAGTACCATTAATTAAACAAAAGTCAGAGCCATCAACAGCCTTTTCTTAATTATAATTAACAGTGATGTTATCTCACATGCCACCCTGTTATTCCATCTTACTGAGGGTGACCATATAATTTATTGTCCAAATCCAAATGGGACACATTTGAACATAAAAGAAGGCACTTACTGAACAGGATGTTGAGACAACAGGTTTAAAATGAGTGTCTCTCAGAGTAGTTAAAAATATATATAAATATTTGGTAATATTTAATAGTCAGACTCACGGTTAGATGACTAATTTTCCTTCAACCGAATGAGAAGTGTACCATAATTATCATTGTTTTCTATGATAGAATATGTATGCTAGTAAAATAACTGCAAAATATTTTAAAGTAAATAAAGATGATATATTTTTGAAGTATCTAAAATAATAAGAAAATAATCTTTTTTAAACGTGCTAAAGCCAAAACATTTAAAAACACGTTTGGAAATACATATAGCAGTAAAGGTTTTTGTTGCTGGAAACAATGTGCAGTTCACATTGAAAAATACCATTACTTTCAGACTTTTAAAAGTTGAAAACTCATATTGAGAATCTTTAACAATTTCCAAAAGGAAGATATTTAATGAGGTATGAGGCTATATAATTATGTTTTATACATATATTTTATTTATCTATTTTTAATTAATATACACTTTGTGTGCGAACATGGAGTTACAAAAATTTCAGCAGAAAGAGTTCCTATATATACCCTCAAACCAATCTTGTTTCCCTTATTAACATCTTGCACTGGTGTGGTAAACTTGTAACATTTTATAGCAAAAATTGATATATTAGTAAAGCCCATAATTAAGCTAATGTTCACTCTTAATATTTTATAGTCGGAGGATTTTAATAATTGTATGACATGTATTTATCATTACAGCATCATACCAAATAGTTTGATTGACCTAAAATACATCCTCTGGAAATCAGTAAGGTCATGGTTGAGCTCAGCAACACTATCATTCAATTGGGTATGATTGGCATCTCTTTGTTCAGCAACAGCAGAATTCATATTTTTTACAAAATTACATAGCACATTCTGTAGAAGAGACACATTCTAGGCTATAAAACACACTTTAACATATTTAAAAGAATAGAAATCATACAATTTTTATTCTCAGATGACAATGGAATTAAACTAGAAATGGACAACAGAGGAAGGTAAAGGGGGTCAAATATATGGCAATAGAAGGAGACTTAACTTCGGGTGGTGAGTGCACAATAGAGTGTACAGATGTTGTATTATAAAGTTGTACACTTGAAATTTATGTTATTGACCAGTGGTACCCAATACATTTAATGAAAAAAGATAACTGCAAAATTTCAAAATACATGTTGATTAAACATCATAGTACTAAGGAATGCCAAGGTCAAAGAAGACATATTGAGAAATTTAACAATATTTTGAAGTAAGTAAAAATGAAAAATGAAAACACAACTTATAAAAATGTTGTGAATGCAGTGAAAACAATACATAGAGGGAAATGTATATCCTTGCATAATACATATTAGAAAAGAAGAAATAGCCCAAAGTTTTCACCATAGGGAACTTAAAAGCAAGAGTAAATTAAATTCAAAGTAAACACAATAAAAGAAATAATAGAAATCAATACAATTTACAACAGAAAATCAATAAAGAAAATCACACAACCAAAAGCTGGTTCTTTGAGAACATTAATAAAATTGATAAGCCTCAAGAAAAGTGAGAGTGGACAAAAATTACTAATATCTGAAATAAAAGAGTTGGTATCACTATAAATTCCGTAAATATTATAAAGATAAAAATAATTATGAAAATCTGCATGTCCACAAATTTGAAACCAGGCCTGGGTAGAGCTCTGAGAGTTTTTAGGGCTATAAAAATAATCTATAGGGTCTTATAATGATGGGTGTATGGCATTATACATTTTTGCAAACCCATTTAATGTACACCTTCAATAGTAAACTTTAAAGTAAACTATGGATTGGGGGTGATAATTATATGTCAGTGTAGGTTCATCATTGGTACAAAAAACATGTACTATTCTGGTTAGTGCTATGATAACGTGGGAAGCTATGCATGTGTGTAGATAGATAGTATGTGAGAAATCTCTGTACCTACTTCTCAATTTTGCTGTAAACTTAAAACTTCCTTAAAAACATATTTCTTCTTCATATTTTTTCTTTGAGAATTCTTTTTTTTTTTATCATCAAATAATATTCCACTGCTTGAATGTACCACAGTTTATCAATCTACCTACTGATGTTCATCTGGGATACTTACAAGTTTCAGCAATTATGAGCTTACTGTAAGCATAGGCGAATAGGTTTTGTTAGAATGTAAGTTTTCAGTTCCTTTGGATACACAGTGCCATTGGTAGATCATATGGTAAGATAGGTTTACTTTTGCAAGAAACTGACAAAATTACTTCTACAGTGGTTACACCATTTTGCAATCTGACCAACATGAACAAGGCTTTGTATTGGTGCAGAACTTAAAAATAACAGTATAAAAATTTCACAGGTAAAACTTCATTATCTGCACTTTCAAAAATTGGAAACCCATATCTGAAATCTTTAACAAAACCCCAAGTAAGAGTTTCAATACTTATGAATCTATATAACTAATATTTTTAAAAGACAATTTTCTTTAAAAAAAAAATGGTTCTCTTTATTGGTTTTAGATAGAGAGGAAGGGAGAGGGAGAGATAGATAGAAACATTGATGAGAGAGAACATCAATTGGTCACTTGCTGCATGCCCCCCATTGGGGATTTGGCCCACAACATTGGTATGTGCCCTGACCGGGAATCAAACTGGCATCTTGGTGCATGGGTCGACTCTACCGCTGAGCCACACCAGCCAGGCAAAGGCAATTTTCAAAAGTTTCTAAGAGCAATCTAATGTTCTTAAAAGTATTACATTTTTACTAGCCAATTTAAAGATAAAAACACACGATCAAAAATAGATTGTATTCCTTCTTAAAGGATAGATTAAAAAATCTGTTCTTTAAGTGAGCAAAGTTCATGATTCATTTGCTCTGTTTTTATTTACATAAGTTTATTAACTATATTTTTAATTATAATAATTATTATAATTAAGATGTAAAACTAAGTCAAATTACAACCATAATATATTATGTCAAAATTAAAAAAAAATTTTTTGAGTAAACTTCATGCTGTTTTTCATAGTGGTTGCACCAATCTGCATTCCCACCAACAGTGCACAAGGATTCTCTTTTCTTTCCATCTTTGCCAACACTTGTTTGTTGATTATTAATAATAGACATTCTGACAGGTATGAGGTGATATCTCATTGTGGTTTTAATTAGCATTTCTCTGACAACTAGTGATGCTGAGCATCTTTTCATATATCTATTGACCATTTGTATGTCCTCTTTGGAGAAGTGTTTATTTATGTCCTTTGCCCATTTTTTAGTTGGAATGTTTGTTTTTTGGTGTTGAGTGTATGAGGTCTTTATAAATTTTGGATATTAACCTCTTATCAGATGTCTCCAATGATTACCACTTCACATGCCTACCACTCCTAACCCCTTGTTCCACAATCACCTGAGTAACAATCTTAAGATTTCTTTCAAATAGACTGTCATGACAACTGGGTTGTAGACTAGACTGGGATGTCAGTTTCCAAAAAGAACAAAAACCTTCCCACCAGTAGAGAAGTTAAACTAATAAATTTTATGCTGTACTTATATGTTTTCCCAATGCCTGCAAACACTGGGATTTCATTTTTTTAATAAACATTCTCTAAAAATAGGAGATAAAATTTAAACAGAATGCTTGTAGTGAAATTATAAAAAACATTGCCGGAGGACCGAAAAATGGCGGCGGAGTGAACGGAGCTACACAGACCGTCTCCCAGAACCAAACTGGAATTACAACTATAACACAGACAAATCGACGGGAAAAACCAACAGAAAAGCAGCTTGCGAGGACCATACAACGAGGGACACTGACTCCATCCCGGTAGGCTTGCGAAGGCGCGAGACGGGGCTGGGAGCCCAAGGTCGGCAGCTCGGCAGCGGCCTCAGCTGTAAGCGGCGCCCGCGGGTTACACTCCCAGGCGGCTCCACAGCGCAGCCGGGACTGAGGCTAAAACAGCCACAGCCACTCACCTTGGGCTCCGGCAGAGGGAGGGCAGACTGGACTGGAACTGTGTCGGGACACTCGGGGTTTGGAGGGCTCTCGGAGCTTTGGCTGAGTGCAGCCACTCAGGACGGTGGCCACATTGCTTCTTCCCAGGGCTCTGAGAGAGGCAGCAGCCCCTCCCTCGGAGATCCAACCCCACCCTGTGGGCCATTGAAGTGTTAATTGAGGCTCACTAAGGACCAGCATCTGCCCCACCCTCGTGAAAGCCCCTTGGCTGAGCACCAGAGGGAGTTTTTCAATCAACTGACAACCCAAAACTCATCAATTAACCTAGACTGCTAGCTTCCAGGCAAAAAGCTAGAGGATAACAGTACGTTTCCTGGGCTGGCAGCATTAACCAGGAAAGTAAGACTTGACAGTGGTGTTCAACGCGGGTCCTCCCTCGCTCATCTAAACACAGGAGAGGGAGCCACAAACAGCAGAACACCAACACCCACAGGGAGAACTTGACAGGCTCCAAAGCCCAGAGTGATAGCTAAAATGGTGAAACACAGAAACAGAAGCCAAATGAAAGAGCAAACCACCTCCACCGAAGATGAGATCAATGTGGAGCAATTAGGCATGTTAACAGAGCTAGAATTCAGAGCCATGATCTTGAGGAAGCTGAACAGCATGAGTAAGGACATAGAGACACTGAAAATAAGCCAAATGGAAATTAAAAACCAACAAGAAGAGATAAAAAATGACATATCCGAAATGAAAAACACATTGGAAGGTTTAAAAAGCAGAGTAGGGGAAGCTGAGGACCGGATCAGCGAATTAGAAGACAGGGTAGAAAAAATCAACCAATCAGAAAAACAAAAGGAAAAAACTATTAAAAAACAGGAAGACAGCTTAAGAGAACTATGGGACAACTGGAAACGTAATAATATTCGCATCATAGGAGTCCCCGAAGAAGAAGAAAAGGAGCAAGGGATAGAGAATATATTCAAAAAAATAGTGAGAGAAAACTTCCCTAATTTGGTGAAGGAAGAAGGCATTCAAGTTCAAGAAGCACAGAGAGTCCCAAGTAAGAAGAACCCAAACAGGCCCACACCAAGACACATAGTAATTAAAATGCCACAAATTAAAGACAAAGAGAGAATCCTAAAAGCAGCAAGAGATAAGCAACAGGTTACCTACAAAGGGAACCCCATAAGGCTCTCAGCTGACTTCTCACAAGAAACACTACAGGCCAGAAGGGAATGGCATGAAGTAATCAAAGTCATGAAAAACAAGAATCTGAATCCAAGACTACTCTACCCAGCAAGGCTATCATTCAAAATAGAAGATCAAATAAAGAGCTTCCCAGACAAAAAAAAGCTAAGGGAATACATTAGCACCAAACCAGCACTGCAAGAAATGTTAAAAGGACTGCTGTAATTAGCAGTAGAAATGGGAACAAAAATAGAACCACACTAAACAAAAATGGCAATAAATAAGTACATATCAATAATCACCTTAAACGTAAATGGACTGAATGCTCCCATAAAGAGACACAGAGTAGCTGATTGGATAAGAAAGCATGACTCATCTATATGTTGTTTACAAGAGACCCATCTCTCAACAAAAGACTCACATAGGTTGAAAGTGAAGGGATGGAAAAAAATTTTCCAAGCAAATGGAAAGCAAAAAAAAGCTGGGGTAGCAATTCTCATATCTGATAAAATAGATTTCAAAATGAAGACCATAACTAGAGACAAAGACGGCCACTACATAATATTGAAAGGATCTATCCAACAGGAAGATATAACCTTGATAAACATATATGCACCCAATATAGGAGCACCAAAATATATTAAAAATCTTCTGGAGGACTTCCAAGGAGAAATCGACAACAATACAATCATAGCTGGGGACTTCAACACCCCGTTGACAGCACTGGATAGATCCTCTAGGCAAAAAATTAGCAAGGAAACAGAGACTCTAAATGAAGCACTAGACCAAATGGATTTAATAGATATCTACAGAGAATTACACCCCAAAACTACAGAATACACATTCTTCTCAAGTGCACATGGGACATTCTCAAAGATAGACCACATGATAGGACACAAACTAAATCTCTACAAGTTCAAGAAGATTGAAATCATATCAAGCATCTTCTCAGATCACAATGGCATGAAACTAGAAATCAACTGCAACAAGAACATGCAAAGACATTTCAACACATGGAGGCTAAATAGCATGTTATTAAACAATGAATGGGTCACCGAGGAGATCAAGGAAGAAATCAAAAACTTCCTGGAAACCAATGAAAATGAACACACAACAACACAAAATCTATGGGATGCAGCGAAAGCAGTTCTGAGAGGGAAGTTCATAGCACTACAGGCCTACCTCAAAAAACAAGAAAAATTTCTAATTGACTGTCTAACCTCACAACTTAAAGAATTAGAAAGCAAACAAAAAGAAAACCCCAGAGCAAGTAGAAGGAAGGAAATAGTAAAGATCAGAGCAGAAATAAATGACATAGAGACCAAAAAAACAATTCAAAGGATCAATGAAACAAAGAGCTGGTTTTTCGAAAAGATAAACAAGATTGATGGACCCTTAGCTAGACTCACCAAGAAACAAAGAGAGAGAACCCAAATACACAAAATCAGAAATGAAAGAGGAGAAGTAACAACCAACACCACGGAAATACAAAAGATCGTTAACAACTACTATGAACAACTATATGGCAACAAATTCGACAATCTCAGCGAAATGGACAAATTTCTAGAAACACACAGTCTCCCAAAACTATTCCCGGAAGAGATAGAAAACTTGAACAGACCAATAACAACTAAGGAAATTGAAGAGGTAATCAAGACTCTCCCAGCAAACAAAAGCCCAGGCCCAGATGGTTTCACGGGGGAGTTTTACCGAACATTCAAAAAAGAACTAACACCCATTCTCCTCAAACTATTTCAAAAAATTCAAGAAGAAGGAAGACTTCCAAACACGTTCTATGAGGCCAGCATAATTCTAATTCCAAAACCAGAAAAAGACACTACGAAGAAAGAAAACTACAGGCCAATATCCCTGATGAACATAGATGCCAAAATCCTGAACAAAATACTAGCAAATCGGATCCAGAAATACATCAAAAAAATTATTCACCATGACCAAGTGGGATTCATTCCAGGGATGCAAGGCTGGTACAATATTCGCAAATCAATAAACGTGATACACCACATAAACAAAATGAAGAATAAAAACCACATGATCATATCAATAGATGCTGAAAAAGCATTCGACAAAATCCAGCATCCATTTCTGATAAAAACGCTCAGCAATGTAGGAATAGAGGGATCATATCTCGACATAATAAAGGCCATATATGAAAGACCTACAGCCAACATCATACTCAATGGACAGAAACTAAAAACATTTCCATTAAGAACAGGAACAAGACAGGGATGTCCACTTTCGCCACTCTTGTTTAACATTGTACTGGAAGTCTTAGCCACAGCAATCAGACATGAAGAAAAAATAAAAGGGATCCAAATTGGAAAGGAGGAAGTGAAACTGTCATTATTTGCAGATGACATGATATTGTACATAGAAAACCCTAAAGACTCCATCAAAAATCTATTAGACTTAATAAATGAATTTGGCAAAGTAGCAGGATACAAAATTAACGTCAAGAAATCGACGGCATTCTTGTACATCAATGATGAACTCACAGAAAGAGAAACTGAAAAAACAATCCCATTTACCATCGCTCCAAAAAAATTACGATACCTAGGAATAAACTTAACCAAAGAAGTAAAGGACCTATTTGCAGAAAACTACAGGTCATTGAAAAAAGAAATAGAGGAAGATATAAAAAAGTGGAAGAACATACCCTGTTCATGGATTGGAAGAATTAACATAATTAAAATGTCCATACTACCCAAAGCAATCTATAGATTCAATGCAATCCCCATCAAAATACCAACGACATATTTCATAGAACTAGAACAAATACTTCAAAAGTTCATATGGAACCAAAAAAGACCCCGAATAGCCACAGCAATCTTGAAAAAGAAGAACAAAGTTGGAGGGATCACATTACCAGATATCAGGTTATACTACAAAGCGACTGTAACCAAAACAGCCTGGTACTGGCACAAGAACAGGCATATAGACCAGTGGAACAGAACTGAAAACCCAGAAATGGACCCAAGGCAATACGCTCAATTAATATTTGACAAAGGTGGCAAGAGCATACAGTGGAGTAAAGACAGCCTCTTTAATAAATGGTGTTGGGAAAATTGGACAGCTACATGCAAAAAAATGAAACTCGACCATCAACTTACACCATACACAAAAATAAACTCAAAATCGATAAAAGACTTAAATGTGACCCGTGAATCCATAAAAATTCTAGAAGAAAATGTAGGCAACAAAATTTCGGACATCATACGGAGCAGAATTTTCACTGATACATCACCTAAGGCAACAGAAATAAAGGAGAAAATGAACACATGGGACTACATCAAACTAAAAAGCTTCTGCACAGCAAAAGAAACGATCATCAAAATGGAAAGGCAACCCACTGTATGGGAGAACATCATTGCCAATGATGTATCAGATAAGGGGTTAATTTCCAATATATACAGAGAGCTCACACAACTCCACAAAAGGAAGACAAAGAACCCAATTAAAAAATGGGCAGAGGAGCTGAATAGACACCTCTCCAAACAGGACATACAAATGGCCAAGAGACATATGAAGAAATGCTCAACATCACTAATCATCCGAGAGATGCAAATTAAAACAACAATGAGGTATCACCTCACACCTGTCAGAATGGCCGCCATCAACAAATCATCAAACAACAAGTGTTGGCGAGGGTGTGGAGAAAAGGGAACTCTAATACACTGCTGGTGGGAATGCAGACTGGTGCAGCCGCTATGGAAAACAATATGGTGCTACCTCAAAAAATTAAAAATTGAACTTCCATTTGACCCAGTGATCCCACTGCTGGGAATATACCCTAAGAAGCCTGAAACACCAATCAGGAAGAATATATGTACCCCCATGTTCATAGCAGCACTATTTACAATAGCTAAGATCTGGAAACAGCCCAAGTGTCCACCAGTAGACGAATGGATCAAAAAGCTGTGGTACATATACACAATGGAGTACTATGCAGCGGTAAGAAAGAAAGATCTCTTATCCTTTGAGACGACATGGAGGGACCTGGAAAGTATTATCCTAAGTGAAAGAAGCCAAGCAGAAAAAGACAAATACCACATGATCTCACTTATATATGGAATATAATGAACATAACAGTCTGAGGAATACAGTAGACCCAGACACATGGAAGTAGGGCACAGACTGACATCCCTCAGAAGAGGGGATGGGGGGTGGGGGGGTGGGAAGAGATAAACCACAGAACTTATATGCATGTATGCATGACCAATGGACATGGACAACTAAGCCGGGGACAGGGTGGAGGGGGTGGGGTGGGGGGTGCCAATGGGGTAAAAAGGTAAAATATCTGTAACAAAAAAATAAATAAAAATTCATAATAAAAAAAAAAAAAAAAAAAAAAAAAAAAAAAAAAAAAAAAACATTGCCATTTTCTTCTAACACTATGCTTATTCTCATAACTAAAAAAAAATACTGTAAAAAATTAAATTACCTTTTGTACTACTTTGTTAAAATTGCCCTCCCAATGTGAACCAACTTTCTGCAGTAGTATTTTTAAAGCATTCTGGTGTTGTGAAGAATATTTAATTATGTGATTATCTTTCATGATGTGTGTAGTTAATTGTCTTTATGTCAAATATAAATGATTTTGAAAAATAAAAGTGAATGAATAATGTTCTGGCTGTGAGCAACAGATGTCATGTGGATTTAGATTTCTCAGTCATTTATAAATATTTCTTTTCAAGTCTAGAAAAGCAATTAGTTAAGATTATAGACTAATAGCTGTTTAAATCTAGGTTTAAGAATAAAAAGCACCCATGCACCAAGAGGTCGCTGGTTCAATTCCCGGTCAAGTCACATGCTCAGGTTGTGGGCCCAGTCCCCAGTGGCGGACATGCAGGAGGCAGCCAATCGATGTTCTCTTTTATTAATGTTTCTCTCTCTCTCTCCCTTTCCCTTCCTCTCTCTCTAAAGTCAATAAAGAAAAAATATTTTTAAAAAAGAATGAAAAGCAATATGAATCACAGACCTGCAGAACACTACTTAGAAAATATTTTATTTCTTTGAACATTTTCAAAATATGATTTTTAAAAATATAGACAATCTAGTTATAATTTCCTGGAGTTATGCCACTCATATATAATGAAGTGTCTTTCTCTGCCTTTGACCATTGCCTTAATGTGGCCTTGTACACAATAGACATATTTTGTTTATTTGAATGGTATAGGTAAGAGTTAGAAAAATAAAAAAAGCATACTTTTTTTTTATTCAGTGAGCACTTTCTGTTAGCTAACAATGACAGGCATTCATTCTCTTTTTATATGGAAATAGAGTATATTTTATTGATGATCAACCACTCGCCTACTCTCAGCTCACATAGTTTAAGTAGGGTGATATAACTGGATCCAGGGGTAGTGACAGATCCAGTCAACAAGACCATTACATACGTCAGGCAGAGTACTTTGGCTCAGAGCTGGTAATATTCAGACAGTGCCAAACCCTTGAAACTTTTGCTTGAGTGATTAGGAGTGTAGTCCCATTTGTTTAATTTTTCCATTGTTTCTTTTGCCATAGACGATGTATTCGTGAAAGTTCTGTTATGTGAAATGTCTGAGATTTTGCTGCCAATGTTCTTTTAAAATTTTTATGATTTCATGACTTAACATTTAAGTCTTTTGTCCATTTTGAGTACATTCTGGTGTGTGGTGTAAGTTAGAGGTCTATTTTCATTTTTTCGCATGGACCTGTCCAATTTTCCAACACCATTTATTAAAGAGACTGCCTTTACTCCATTGTATGCTCTTGCCTCTTTTGTCAAATATTACTTGAGTGTAATGGTTCGGGTGGATTTCTGTGGTCTTTGTTCTGTTCCATTGATCTGTATGCCTGTTCCTGTGCCAGTATCAGGCTATTTTGATTATAAAGGCTTTGTAGTATAATTTAATATCCAGTATTGTGATACTTCCCACTTTGTTCTCCTTTCTCATGAGTGCTGCATCTATTCAGGATCTTTTATGGTTCCGTATACATTTTTGGAGCATTTGTTCTAGATTTGTGAAATATTATGTAGATAATTAATTTTTAAATATTTTTTGATAATCCTCTCCCATGGATATTTTTTCCATTGATTTTTAGAGAGAGAAGAAGGGAAGGAGGGGGAAAGAGAGAGAAACATCAATGTGTGACAAGGGCCGAGGATCAACCCTGTACCCTGGTATGAGCTCTTGATTAGAATTCAAACCCAAGATGCATTGGTGTACAGGTGAACATTTTAACCACTGAGCCACATCAGGTAGGGATACAGTAGATATATTAATAGGAATTGGATTGATTATATAGATTGCTTTGTTTTTTTCTTCTTGTTGATTGCTGTGGCTAACACTTCCAGTAATATGTTGAATGATAGTGGTAAAAGTAGATATCCTTGTCTTGTTCCTGTTCTTAAGAAAAATACTTTTAGTTTTTGCCCATTGAGTATGATGTTGGCTGTAGGTTTGTCATATGTGGCGTGATTATGTTGAGGTATGATCCCTCTATTTCCATTTTGCCAAGAGATTTTATAAAAAATGAGTGCTGGATTTTGTCAAATGCTTTTTCTGCATTTATTAATATGATCATATAATTTTATCTTTCATTTTGTTTATATGATATATCACAGTTATTGATTTGTGATTATTGTACCAGCCTTGCATCTCTGGGATAAATCCCACTTGGTCACAGTAAATAATCTTTTTAATATATTGCAGGGCCCTATTTGCTCATATTTTGTTGAGGATTTTAGTATCAATGTTCATTAGAGAATTTGGCCTGTAGTTTTCTTTCATTGTAGTATCTTTATCTGGTTTTGGAATTAGGATAATGCTGGCCTCATACAAAAAGCTTGGAAGTCCCCTTCCTCTTGAATTTTTTGGAATAGTTTGAAGAGGATAGGTGCTCTTCTTTGAATGTTTGGTTAAATTCCCCTGTGAAGCCATCCAATCCAGGACAGTTTAAGATTCTTGTTTCAACTATCTCTCTTTCTACGTTCCTTTCTCTCTCTCTCCCTCTTTTTCTCTCTCTCTCTCTTCCTCTTTTTCTCTCTCTCCTCCCTCCCACTTTCCCTACCTTCCTGACTCCCTTTCTTCCTTCCTTTGATCATTCTTTTCTTCCATTTTATATACACTGACTCACTCTAAAAGCTGACAAAGTCTGCTTAGGCAAATGTACAAAAGAAAAAAGCCTTGTGCTTCAGAGTAAAATGAACTGTGGTAAACTGAATGAATTTATGTTGTTTCATTTACACTCTATAGTTGGGATAAGCCAATACTCTTTTTTCCTAACTCTACTTTAGTCTGATACTTATCAAAATATGTTTAGCATGGCTTTAACTGTGGAGAAAAGAAATAATTGGAGTTAGCAAAAGAGACAAGTAGAAGAACAATATATAAACTAGGAAGTGTGAATTTAAGATACTTAATGGAGAGTAAAGAACTTGAAAAGGCAGCATAATAAGAAGATATTGAGGAAGATAATTAAGCTCTTTTTATATCAGTAGAGAATGAAAGATATATAATTATTTTTAAATTGAAGGAAAAGCAAGAAGAAGGAATTTTCTGGATGTTAAGAGTAGGGACACTGAATTTTAGTGGCAAGACAGTGTAAAGTCTATTTTCTTCCTAGAGATTATTAGAAGACTTACAGTTGGACCCAGTTTCTTCAGTAGCTATTCTGTGTAATGAAACACAGGATAAAGCACATGGTCCTCCTAAACTCTGCCCATGTTTTTAATATTTTGATTACGTAATTTTCATTTGGGGAGTGAAAAACAACTTAGTCTTTTTTTTAATTAATTAATTTATTTTTGTGACAGATGTTTCTCCTTTTCCCCCCACTGATTCCCCCTTCTCCCTCCCCGCCCTCTCCCCAGCTTTGTTGTACATGTCCGTTGTTCATGCATTCATGCATATAAGTTCTGTGGTTTATCTCTCCCCCGCACTCCCTCTTCTGGGGATAGTCAATCTGTATCCCACTTTTTAGATGACATGGAGGGACCTGGAAAGTGTCATCCTAAGCAAAACAAGCCAAATGGAGAAAGACAAGTATCATTTGATCTCACTTATTTGTGGAATATAATGAACATAATAGTCTGAGGAATGGGGTAGTCCCAAAGACAACTTAGTCTTAATTATTACCAATACTGAGACTACTGTTGCAATCAATTCTGTTCCTTTGAAGTACAATAGTGTAAATGATGCTATTGACTTACAGGTATAATTAAATTTTTAAAAAATATTCAAATAGCCCAGCCAGTGTGGCTCAGTGGTTGAGTGTCGACCATGCACCAAGAGGTCACTGATTTGATTTTCGGTCAGGGCACATGCCCAGGTTGTGGACCAAATCTCCAGTGGAGGGCATACAGGAGGCAGCCAGTCAATCTTCTCTCTCATCGATATTTCTATCTCTCCCTCTCCCTTCCTCTCTCTCTAAAAATCAATAAAGAAAAACTTTTTTTAATTCAAATAATCAATGACCTATACCTACAAACGTATGCTGTATTATCACAACAGGAGTCTCTGTTTCTATGAAAATGATGTAGTGTGGTATAAGCCAGGGATGGAGGAAGGAATATGCAGTGGGGCAATGGGAATAAAAAGGGGACATCTGTAATACTTTCAATAATAAAAATAAATTGTTTTTTTTTTTTTTTATCCTCACCCGAGGACATTTTTCCATTTTTTGTTCAGGTAGAGTGGGAGGGAGAGAGAGGAACAGAGAGAGAGAGAGAGAGAAACATCGATGTGAAAGGAACACATCGAGTGGCTGCCACCCGCACAACCAACCAGGGCTGGGGACAAACTGCAACCGAGGTACATGCCCTTAGCGGGAACCGAACCCGGGTCTCTCGGGACCGCAGGCGGACGCTCTAACCACTGAGCCAAACCGGCCAGGGCTAAAAATAAATTTTAAAAAATAATTCTAATCTTCAGATGACCAATGGTGTCTGAAAGCAAGCAGGGGTTTGTGTCACACGGAAATGCCTTAGAGGCATCTCTCTCCAACTTGATTGCACATTGAAATCCACAAGGACATTTAAAACATAATGCTGAAGCCTAGTTCTCTCCCCAGAGATATTTTATTTAATTGGTCAGGAATTAAGGTTATTAGATTGAAAAAGACAGTATTGCCTTAGATGGGTTTCATTTGCATCCAAGTTGAAAAGTATTCTTTTGAAAGCCCAAACCAGGGGCAGTGGGGAGCATTTCTACAGTGGCTTCCAATGTAGCTGCTTAGCACTCTGAAATTAGAGATTGAATGGTGCTAACATGCATATCCTATTAAAGCCAGTAGCTCTCTGATGAGCTAAAGACACGTACCATTGGAGCATAATATTTATATTATTTACATAGCAAAAATGTGAACAACTTTTTTTTCTTTTTTTATAAGTATGTGTAATACCAAGTGGGTATTAAAAATATCAGGACGAACACATTTTGTGTTTGTTTTTTTAACGTTTACCACCCAAGGACCTGATTAGAGAGAGAGAGGGAGAGAGAGAGAGAGAGAACATCTATTGTTTGCCTTTCGCATGCTCCCTGACCAGGGATCAAACCTACAACCCAGGTATGTGTCCTGACGGAAATGAATGGAAGTGGCATCTTTTTGGTGCACAAGATGATGTTCAACCAACTAAGGCACTCCAGCGGGGCTGAACAACTTCTCCTTAAAAAAAAAATATATATATATATATGTATATATGTATATATATATATATATATATATATATATATGAATTTGTTGTTGTTTTAGGGAAAGAGGTAGGGAGAAGGAGAGAGAGATAGAAACATCGGTGAGAGAGAAACATTATCATGGATCAGCTGCCTCCTTCATGCCCTCCTGCTGGGGATCAAGCAGGAAACCCAGACCTGTGTCCTGACTGGGAATCCAACTGGTGACCTCTTGGGGTGTATGAGTGGAAGGTCAACCAGTGTGTCACACTGGCCGGGCATGAACAACTTCTTAAAGAACTTTGGAAGAAAAAATGCAACCACTGTGAGTTATGAGACTCCTTGTATATTATTAATGTAATGTAACAGAAACATTCCCTTAATGGGAACTATTTTAAATAAACTATAGCTTAAAGTGTGTTTCAAATTCTTAGGTGAATTGCTACAGTTGGGGAAATTATAATAGATTTTAAATTGAATTCATTTGTAAATTTTTAGAGAAGTGCTCAATAGTAATTTTTGTGTGTGTAGGTAAGATGTGAGCTGGCTTTCAGATTTGTCTATGGATCTGGGAATTGTGGCTAGGTATGTTTTCATAGTGCAGCTTGTAAGATTGTATTTCATTTGTGCTTTTAGACAATTCAAATTACCTATAAGATATATTTAACTGTTATAATTTATTCTCTTTTAAATATATCTTATATTCCCTGAGAAAATATATGTTACTATCAAATACTTTTTAATTTTGTAGAGTCCTTGAAGAAACACTATCTTAAAACCATCACCTTATCAAATAAGGTATTAAGGATATTTGTGGGGGGATCGAAAAATGGCTGCGGAGTGAATGGAAGCTACACAGACCGTCTCCCAGAACCAAACTGAAATTACAACTATAACACAGACAAATTGACGGGGAAAAGCAACAGAAAAGCAGCTTGCGAGGACCATATAATGAGGGAAACTGACTCCATCCCGGTAATCTTGTGAAGGTGCAAGACAGGGGCTGGAGCCCACGGTCGGCAGCTCGGCAGCGGCCTTGGCGGGGAGCAGTGCCCTCGGGTTACACTCCCAGGTGGCTCCACAGCGAAGAGCTGGGACCGAGGCTAAAAAAGCCACAGTCACTTACCTTGGGCTCCGGCAGAGGGAGGGCAGACTGGACTGGAACTGTGTCGGGACACTCGGGGTTTGTAGGGCACTCAGAGCATTTGCTGAGTGCCAGCCACACAGGACGGGGGCCACATTGCTCCTTCCCAGGGCTCTGGGGAGAGGCAGCAGCCCCTGGCTCAGAGATCCAACCCCACACTGTGGACCATTGAAGTGCTAATTGAGACTCATTAACAACCAGCATCTGCCCCACCCTCATGAAAGCCCCTTGGCTGAGCACCAGAGGGAGTTTTTCAATCAACTGACATACCCCAACTCATCGAGTAACCTCCACTGCTGGCCTCCAGGCAAAAAGCTAGAGGATAACACTACCTTTCCTGGGCTTGCAACTTTAACCAGGAAAATAAGACTTGACAGTGGTGTTTAACGTGGGTCCTCCCTCGCTCATCTAAACATAGGAGAGGGAGCCACAAACAGCAGAACACCAACACACACGGGGAAAACTTGACAGGCTCCAAAGCCCACAGTCATAGCCAAAATGGTGAAACACAGAAACAGAAGCCAAATGAAAGAGCAAGAGACCTCCACTGAAGATGAGATCAATATGGAGCAATTAGGCATCTTAACAGAGCTAGAATTCAGAGTCATGATCTTGAGGAAGCTGAACAGCATGAGTAAGGACATAGAGACACTGAAAATAAGCCAACTGGAAATTAAAAATCATCAAGAAGAGATAAAAAAATGACATATCAGAAATGAAAAACACATTGGAAGGTTTAAAAAGCAGAGTAGAGGAAGCTGAGGATTGGATCAGTGAATTAGAAGATAGGGTAGAAAAAATCAACCAATCAGAAAAACAAAAGGAAAAAACTATTAAAAAACAGGAAGACAGCTTAAGAGAACTGTGGGACAACTGGAAACGTAATAATATTCGCATCATAGGAGTCCCCAAAGACGAAGAAAATGAGCAAGGGATAGAGAATATATCAAAAAAATAGTGACAGAAAACTTCCCTAATTTGGTGAAGGAAGAAGGTATTCAAGTTCAAGAGGCACAGAGTCCCAAGTAAGAAGAACGCAAACAGGCCCACACCAAGACACATAGTAATTAAAATGCCACAAATTAAAGACAAACAGAGAATCCTAAAAGCAGCAAGAGATAAGCAACAGGTTACCTACAAAGGAAACCCCATAAGGCTCTCAGCTGACTTCTCACATGAAACACTACAGGCCAGAAGGGAATGGCAAGACGTAATTAAAGTCATGAAAAACAAGAATCTGAATCCAAGACTACTCTACCCAGCAAGGCTATCATTCAAAATAGAAGGTCAAATAAAGAGCTTCCCAGACAAAAAAAGGCTAAGGGAATACATTAGCACCAAACCAGCACTGCAAGAAATGTTAAAAGGACTGCTGTAATTAGCAGTAGAAATGGGAAGAAAAATAGAACCACACTAAACAAAAATGGCAATAAATAAGTACATTTCAATAATCACTTTAAATGTAAATGGATCGAATGCTCCCATAAAAAGACAGAGTAGCTGATTGGATAAGAAAGCATGACTCATCCATATGTTGTTTGCAAGAGACCCACCTCACAACAAAAGACTCACGTAGGTTGAAAGTGAAGGGATGGAAACAATTTTCCAAGCAAATGGAAAGCAAAAAAAAGCTGGGGTAGCAATCCTCATATCTGATAAAATAGATTTCAAAATGAAGACCATAACTAGAGACAAAGAAGGCCTCTACATAATATTGAAAGGATCTATCCAACAGGAAGATATAACCTTGATAAACATATATGCACCCAATATAGGAGCACCAAAATATATTAAAAATCTTCTGGAGGACTTCCAAGGAGAAATCAACAGCAATACAATCATAGCAGGGGACTTCAACACCCTGTTGACACCACTGGATAGAACCTCTAGGCAAAAAATTAGCAAGGAAACAGAGACTCTAAATGAAGCACTAGACCAAATGGATTTAATAGATATCTACAGAGAATTACACCCCAAAACTACAGAATACACGTTCTTCTCAAGTGCACATGGGACATTCTCAAAGATAGACCACATGATAGGACACAAACTAAATCTCTACAAGTTCAAGAAGATTGAAATCATATCAAGCATCATCTCAGATCACAATGGCATGAAACTAGAAATCAATGGCAACAAGAACATGCAAAGACACTTCAACACATGGAGGCTAAATAGCATGTTATTAAACAATGAATGGGTCACCGAGGAGATCAAGGAAGAAATTAAAAACTTCTTGGAAACCAATGAAAATGAACACACAACAACACAAAATCTATGGGATGCAGCAAAAGCAGTTCTGAGAGGGAAGTTCATAGCACTACAGGCCTACCTCAAAATAAAAGAAAAATTTCTAATTGACTGTCTAACCTCACAACTTAAAGAATTAGAAAGCAAACAAACAAACAAAAAAAACCCCCAGAGCAAGTAGAAGGAAGGAAATAGTAAAGATCAGAGCAGAAATAAATGACATAGAGACCAAAAAAAACAGTTCAAAGGATCAATGAAACAAAGAGCTGGTTTTTTGAAAAGATAAACAAGATTGATGGACCCTTAGCTAGACTCACCAAGAAACAAAGAGAGAGAACCCAAATACACAAAATCAGAAATGAAAGAGGAGAAGTAACAACCAACACCACGGAAACACAAAAGATCATTAACAACTACTATGAACAACTATATGGCAAAAAATTCGACAATCTAAGCAAAATGGACAAATTTCTAGAAACACATAATCTCCCAAAACTGGACCCGGAAGAGATAGAAAACTTGAACAGACCAATAACAACTAAGGAAATTGAAGAGGTAATCAAGACTCTCCCAGCAAACAAAAGCCCTGGCCCAGATGGCTTCACGGGGGAGTTTTACCGAACATTCAAAAAAGAACTAATACCCATTCTCCTCAAACTATTTCAAAAAATTCAAGAAGAAGGAAGACTTCCAAACACGTTCTATGAGGCCAGCATAATGCTACTTCCAAAACCAGAAAAAGACACTACAAAGAAAGAAAACTACAGACCAATATCCCTGATGAACATAGACGCCAAAATCCAGAACAAAATATTAGCAAATCGGATCCAGAAATACATCAAAAAACTTATTCACCATGACCAAGGGGAATTCATTCCAGGGATGCAAGGCTGGTACAATATTCAAAAATCAATAAATGTGATACACCATATAAACAAAATGAAGAATAAAAACCACATGATCATATCCATAGATGCTGAAAAGGCATTTGACAAAATCCAGCATCCATTTCTGAGAAAAACGCTCAGCAATGTGGGGATAGAGGGATCATATCTCGACATAATGAAGGCCATGTATGAAAGACCTACAGCCAACATCATACTCAATGGACAGAAACTAAAAACATTTCCATTAAGAACAGGAACAAGACAGGGATGTCCACTTTCCCCACTCTTATTTAACATTGTACTGGAAGTCTTAGCAACAGCAATCAGACATGAAGAAAAAAATAAAAGGGATCCAAATTGGAAAGGAGGAAGTGAAACTGTCATTATTTGCAGATGACATGATATTATACATAGAAAACCCTACAGACTCCATCAAAAATCTACTAGACTTAATAAATGAGTTTGGCAAAGTAGCAGGATACAAAATTAACGTCAAGAAATTGACGGCATTCTTGTACACCAATGATGAACTCACAGAAAGATAAATTAAGAAAAGCAATTCCATTTACCATCGTGCCAAAAAAATTAAGATACCTAGGAATAAACTTAACCAAAGAAGTAAAGGACCTATTTGCAGAAAACTACAGGTCATTGAAAAAAGAAATAGAGGAAAATATAAAAAAGTGGAAGCACATACCCTATTACTCGATTGGAAGAATTAACATCATTAAAATGTCCATACTACGCAAAGCAATCTATAGATTCAATACAATCCCCATCAAAATACCAACGACATATTTCATAGAACTAGAACAAATACTTCAAAAGTTCATATGGAACCAAAAAAGACCCCGAATAGCCACAGCAATCTTGAAAAAGAAGAACAAAGTAGGTGGGATCACAATACCAGATATCAGGTTATACTACAAAGCGACTGTAACCAAAACAGCCTGGTACTGGCACAAGAACAGGCATATAGACCCGTGGAACAGAACTGAAAACCCAGAAATGGATCCAAAGCAATACGCTCAATTAATATTTGACAAAGGTGGCAAGAGCATACAGTGGAGTAAAGACAGCCTCTTTGATAAATGGTGTTGGGAAAATTGGACAGCTACATGCAAAAAAATGAAACTAGACCATCAACTTACACCATACACAAAAATAAACTCAAAATGGATAAAAGACTTAAATGTGACCCATGAATCCATGAAAATTCTAGAAGAAAATGTAGGCAACAAAATTTCGGACATCATACGGAGCAGAATTTTCACTGATACATCACCTAAGGCAACAGAAACAAAGGAAACAATGAACACATGGGACTACATCAAACTTAAAAGCTTCTGCACAGCAAAAGAAACAATCATCAAAATGGAAAGGCAACCCACTGTATGGGAGAACATCATTGCCTATGATACATCAGATAAGGGGTTAATTTCCAATATATATAGAGTGCTCATACAACTCCACAAAAGGAAGATAAAGAACTCAATTAAAAAATGGGCACAGGAGTTGAACAGACACCTCTCCGAACAGGACATACAAAACGCCAAGAGACATATGAAGAAATGCTCAACATCACTAATTATCAGAGAGATGCCAATTAAAAGAACAATGAGGTATCACCTCACACCTGTCAGAATGGCCATCAACAAATCATCAAACAACAAGTGTTGGCGAGGGTGTGGAGAAAAGGGGACTCTAATACACTGCTGGTGGGAATGCAGACTGGTGCAGCCACTGTGGAAAACAATATGGTGTTAACTCAAAAAATTAAAAATTGAACTTCCATTTGACCCCGTGATCCCACTTCTGGGAATATACCCTAAGAGGCCTGAAACACCAATCAGGAAGAATATATGTACCCCCATGTTCATAGCAGCACTATTTACAATAGCTAAGATCTGGAAACAGCCCAAGTGTCCACCAGTAGACGAATGGATAAAAAAGCTGTGGTACATATACACAATGGAGTACTATGCAGCGGTAAGAAAGAAAGATCTCTTATCCTTTGAGACGACATGGAGGGACCTGGAAAGTATTATCCTAAGTGAAAGAAGCCAAGCAGAAAAAGACAAATACCACATGATCTCACTTATATACAGAATATAATGAACATAACAGTCTGAGGAATACGGTAGACCCAGAAACATGGAAGTAGGGCACAGACTGACATCCCTCAGAAGAGGGGGTTGGAGGGGTGGGAAGAGATAAACCACAGAACTTATATGCATGTATGCATGACCAATGGACATGGGCAACTAAGCCGGGGACAGGGCGGGGGTGGGGTGGGGAGGGGAGTGCCAATGGGGTAAAAAAGGTAAAATATCTGTAACAAAAAAATAAAAAAAAAATTTTTTTTAAATTAAAAAAAAAAAAGGATATTTGAATAAGTATATATTATTTATTAACAAGTGAAAGGAGGTAATTGTTACTATGAAATAAAGTTAATAACTGGGCCTTCATTTGGATTTTAAAACTTTATCACTCAAAAATATATAGTGATTAAAAATTTGTTTGCACACATAAAAATTGATACAGTAATAAAGAATGTAATTCGGAGTCTTTAGTTATGAATAAAGACTACATACATAGAAATAGAATTGCTGACTTAAAGAGTATATGTTTTTTTTTTAATTTTGAAGGACATTACCAAGTTAACCTGCATAAAGTTTAAACATTCCAATCCAAAACATGAAAATAATTATCCAACTTTTGATGGTGTAGACACTAATCTGATAGGTATAAATGATATTTTACATACTCATAATATGTGTGTCTTAATCATAAGTGTGTTGAGCATGTTTTTATGTATACCTAAGTTTTGGGATTTTTTTTGTAAGATTGTTTATTATGTAATTTACATTGGTTTTTTGGTAATGGATAGTTTATAACACTGATTTATATAGAGGCTTTGCATTTTTTTTAAGTGTCTATAGTTGTTGGTCTCTGTGTGTGTATGTGTGTGTGTGTGCGTGTGTATGTATGCATGTTGCAAATTTGTTTTCCTGGTTCATTGTTTGCATTTGGACTACTTGTTATTTTGAGAAATGGAAATGTTTAAATATTGTATAATCAAAGTTACCAATCATTTATAATATATTTTTAAAATATTTTATATCTTTCTTAGAAAAGCCTTCTCCATTCTGAGATTATGGTTATAATAACCTCCCATGCTTTCATTTAGTATTTTTACAGTATACATTTTTATTTATTTTTTCCTATTTTTTTATTAAAATGTAACACTGTCTGAGAGACAGAGAGAGAAAGTACTGAGGAGATAGCAATAGGTAGATAGATGGATAGTTAAAACAAAGTAAACATATATGTAATTGCAGCCTAAATAAAGACAGAATGTTGCCAGAACCTCAGGAGATTTTACTGTTTCCTGGGGCTGATGTAAGTAAGTAAGTAAGTAAATAAATAAATGACCACACTCACAATTTGGGTGCCTTAATACAAGAGGAATTTAAACCCTCACAGGTCAAGAGGCCAGAAGTACAAAATCAAAATGTCAACTGGGTTAATTTCTTTCCTTTGGGAAGTTTGTGGTGAAGCTATTTCAGTTGTCATATACCTTTGGGGATTGCTGAATCAGTTGTATTCAATGGATACAAAATTAACCAAAGTATTTCTGTTTTTTAAAATATTGCTAATTTGTGTGTATTTAGGAATTTTTACATTTAAAGTAAATAGTCAAATGTATAGTCATAAATTTTATTCTATCATCTTATTACTTCATTTTAATATGTATGGGGTCTGATGCAGGCTCTTGTTTTTCTTTCTCTTCAAAATACCCAATTTGGGATTTATAGATGCTCTCTGTGTTACTCTTGTTTTCCATTTCATTATTTTCTCCTATATTCTTTACTCTTGTCTTTTTAAAAATTCTCTAGATTTAATATGCTATTCTTAGTCTAACTTATAAGTATCAAAATGTACCAAAATAAATTTCCTCATGAACATGGCTTTAGTTTCTTTGCATGTTTTTTTTTTTTTTTTTTTTTATGCAATGTTTTCATTATTCTGCAGTCAAAATTATTTTTTAGTTTTTATTGCATTAGTTCTTTGACCATGGGTTATTTATAGTTGTTTCTTAATTCACAAGTATACTTTTTTCATTTTATTGTTTTAATTAATTTTATTAACTAAATTGCATATTTTACATTAGAGCTTAATCAATTTTATTAACTAAATTGCATATTTTACATTAGAGCTTAATCTTTGTGTTGCAGAGTTCTGTTTTTACAAATGCATAATATCATATACCAGGCATTATGTTATCAAACGGAATTATTTCTCCATACTAAAAATCCCTGTACTTCATCATTTTATTCTTCCTCCACTCCTCCCAGCTATTGACATCCATTGATCTATCTCAGTAGTTTTGCTTTTTGAGAATGTCAAATAGTTGGAATCACACAGAATGTAGCCACTTCAGACTGGGTAGATATTCTCATATGTTTTCTTCTGGTTTTGTGTTTTAAGTATAGGGCTATGATCCATTTTCAGTTAATTTTTGTGAAGGGTGTAAGATCTACATGTAGATTTGTTTTTCTTTTTGCATGCAGTTGCCTGTTTGTTCTTGCACCATTTGTTGAAAAAACTATCTTTTCTCCATGGAATTCTCTTTGCTTCTTTGTCAAAGATCAGTTGTCTATGTTTGTGTCGATTCATTTATTTCCTCTTCTATAAGTTTTGTCTCTAATATTTTGCACTTCCTTTTTAAGCACATACAGATTAAGTATTGTAATATCTTCTTGAAAAATTGATTATTATCATTTTTAATGCCCCTCTTCATCTCTGACAATTTTTCTTTCTCTGACTCTATTTTGTCTAAAATTAATATAGCTACTCCACCTTTTCCTGGATTAGTGTTAGCATGGTATAAGATTCTTCATTATTTTCACTGTAATCTATCTGGGTCTTTATATTTAAAGAAAATTCTTTGTAGACAGCATACAGTGGGGTCTTTTTAAAAATCGAATCATTTAGTCTATTTTAATTGGTATATTATACAATTTTTATTTTGATTTATTATTGATATATTAATGCCTACCAACATATTTGTTTTTTAAGTGTTGCACTTGTTTTTATCATCTTCTCTTTTTTCTGACTCTCTAATTTTTTAAGCATTTTATATGATTTTATTAATTCTCCTCTTATACCATATAAATTACATTTCTTTTCATTTTTTTCTTAGCAATTGACCTAGAGTTGTAATATACATTTGTAATATATATTTATGACGAATCTTGGCTACTCTCTTTTTGTAGCATCCAATAGTTCTTGGGAAAAAGTGTGTAAGAGTAAATTTTTTTAAATATTCAAAGTCTGAAAAATGTTTTATTTTACTCTTACTCTTTTTTTTACTTTTTCCTTATTGATCTTTGGAAAGAGAGGAAGGGAGAGGGAGAGAGAGATAAAAACATTGACGAGAGAGAACATCGACTGGTTCCCTCTTGCATGCCTCCCACTGGGGATTGGGTCCACAGCCTGGGCATGTGTCCTGACTGGGAATTGAACCCGCAACTTTTTGGTGCATGGGTTGATTCTCAAGCACTGAGTCACACCGGCCAGGCACTACTCTTACTCTTGATGGATAGTTTTCTATGCATACTTCTCTGAACAAATATTATTTTTTCCTTAGTATTTTCAACCCATTGTTGCTTTGTTACATTTTCTTCTTACTGTTCCTTGTGTAGATATTTCTTTCCATGCCATTCTCTTGGTACTCCTCCCTCAGCTGTGCTAGATGTCACCAAGGCCATATTATTATTATTATTATTTTTGGTTCATCCTCTCCAGAGAGCAACTTCCAAACTTCTGCTGAAGTAAGCTGGGTTTACCTGATGTAGGGAGGATAGAGACAGGACCTTGGTACCTAATAGCTTCATAAAATTACTTTCACCAATTCTCTTCTCTCTTCCTAGTCTGGTTTGACTTCAGCAATACCTGTTGTTTTCAGTCCCTGGCTTTGCTACATTAACCGGCTTGCTTCTTGCTGATATTTTCTGTTTAGGTAGTTATGTTGCAGGCGCTCATTTTATGATTTTTGTGTTATATTAGATGTGACACATAGAAAAAAGCTCTTATACCCATGTTAATTCAGATTACTTTAAACCAGAAATATTTTTAACAGCATTATATATATATGTATGTTTTAGTAGCAAAAACAAACCAAAAAACAACAACAACAACAACAAAACGTAATTACAGTTTTACTTTTGTTTTTTCTTTACTTGATAAGTGGCTCTTCTTCATTATTCAGGCCTCCATTCAAATGTCACCTTTTCAGTGAAGGTACACAATAAGTGTGCCATAGATATGTGATGAATGAGAGGACGTATAAATAAATACGACATTTTGTATACTGAGGATTTTGGGTTACTGTAAAGAATAGCTATTGGCACAGTTTATATTACTTGTACATAACTTGGCACAGGTAAAGCATCTAATAAAATGTTGGTTTAATAGAGATGGAAAACATTTCAATTGTCACTGCAGATGGAATTTTCTATATTATATACCCATTTTTCTAGTAAGCAAATCCCATGTGTCTCAGAGATGTTGGTATGAGTTTAGAGCTATGTAATCTAATCCTTTAAATTCCTTTTATAAAGAGGCCATCTGAGTTTCAATTAGCAAATACTTCCTACTTCAATTAGTAAATACAAGAACCTGAAATATGATCTTGTTACAACTTTAGTTTTTAATGTTTGCTGTATTTTTGTGTGTGTTTTAGTATTCTCAGGTAACATGAACTCTCTGCTGTCTGAGCCCAGAAAAACAATTTGTTCTTAGATGACCTTTTTATTCTCTTTAGAAGAATCAATGTGCTGTTGTTTTACTATTTGTGAACTTTTACACATTATTGTATATATGTATAGTATAAAAATACACCAAAAGAAAGGTCCCTCAAAGGACAAGAAAAGAAAAATTGAAAGCTTTTAAACATCAGAGTAAAATGCATATTTCATGTCATGGTGGTAAGTGCTGCATTATATTAGCAATTTCACTATAGGATCAGTGACTTTTCTGTCCTTTATTGAATTTCTAATATCATAAGAAAGTTACTAATGCGATAAAAGTCTTAAAGTATTACTGACTTTCTATCATGCTCTTGAAGTGAATTTTTATAGTATTAGCAAAAACAGAGTTTCATAATACCATATAAACTGACCAAAATGATAATAAAAAAAAGCAAAGAAAAATCAATAATACAGTATATTCAGCTGATCTATTTGAAGTTTCTCATATTTCATTTTCAGATCTTTCCTTTTTAGTGGCTCCTGTTCATTGAGAAGAGTAGACATTGCAAAATCCCAGCTTCCTCTGAAACAACATTGAGCTTTCAACAGATTATCTTGCTAAGAAAAGACTCCGAAAATTGCTGGTAGTAGTATTCACAGAAAAATGATAACAAAGTACTTGCATCACAATAAATGTTACCACTAGCTTTGCAAAACCGCCAACAAAAATCAAGTCCAGGGAGTGAATCACCCTCTAAAGTTATTGGTTGTCTTTCTATAATCTTTTTTGTTTGTTTTTGGTCTTATACATATGGAATATTTTCATATGATAAATATAATGTCATGTATCAAGGGTGTTACTTTTATTTTCTGTAAACAGCATATTAAAGATGAAAACTAGAAAAAAAGTACAAAAATGTTAACTATTCTTCAGCCCTAGAGGCTAAGTAATTGCTATTCTGTATCACCCACTCAATTTTACTAATGTAAATTCAATACAGTAATTTATAATTGGAACACAGCATAAACTGACCACAGAAACACATTTTAAAAATACACACATACTCAAACTACTTTCATAGGTTGAATTTTTCTTAGCAGAAATTCTATATTATTTGGGGGAAAAAAAACAAAATTATTAAAATTTGATTGCTTATTGAGGATTTTTATAGTCTCTTATAAAATAGCTACTTTGGGTTAGTGATTAGTGCTTTTTGCCTAAATAGTTTTCTTGTGTACTCCATGCATAATTAAACATCAAGATGTAGTCTGGAAGGAAAATATTTAAAAAGTTAAACATTAAAACATTTGGTTCCACAAATTTGAAAAAAAGTAAAAAAAATTATTTATACTGCCATATTTTTTCTGTATTAGACAATAAATGGAAATTGGTAATATAAATAACTGTTATTTTTCTTAATCTCTTTGTTATTTCATGTTTCTTCCTTACTAACTATAAAACATTAGATTTATTTTTAATTTTCTATGAAATTGATTCATAATTATATTTATTCATGTTCTGAGTCCAGTTTATTTAATTAAAAAATATATATTAAAATGTCTATTGTTTCCCACAATTTTTTAGTGTCTGGTAGTTTGTAATTGATTAAGAGAATGTGGACAGTGAAGATCACAAAAATGTGAATTATAGCAAATCTTATACATCATAGCACTGTAACCTTCTGTGTTCCTGTGAAACCTCCATACAGTGCTCACAATGTGCTTATAATCATCGTGCTAAGTACAATTTGTTTTCCTCACTAGAGTGTAAGCCATATGTGAGAATAAATGTTCTCTGCAGATTATGACATTTATACCATAACCCATTGTGACCCAGGAAATATAGAACCAAAATGAAACATCTTTAAAAAGCAGCTTAATTTAATTTAGTCATGTCTTGCCCGAGATCAGTTTCTCCCCAAACTGATGTTTTAACTAAATTTATTCTTTCATAATTTTATTCATAGGTTTGTTTATTTGATCTGATAAAAGTAATAATGGACCATAGGCAATATGTCAATGACTTCCAGACCCACTGTAACACATATATTTTTCTTTTTATAATTGACTTTTTTTTTTTCTTTGAGAAAGAGAGAGAGAGAGAGAGAGAAAAGAAAAAGAGAGAGAGATCGATTTATTGTTTCACCTGTATGCATTCATTGGTTGATTCTTGCATATGCCCTGACAAGGGATTGAACCTGCAAACTTGGAGTATCTGGACAATGCTCCAACCAACTGAGCACCTGGCCAAGGCTGGAGCACATGTATTTTTAAAAAGTTGGGTTCCTTGTTCACAGCAACAAAAAAGACACCCCCTGGGGAACCACAAGACATCTCAGTAGGATGATGCTAGATATTTTGAAGGAAGATTTAAGGAAGAGGGAACTTATTCAAGATTGTGGTATCAAGAGTTGGGATAAATCTATTATTATTTTTAAGTTTTATGTACTGGAAAGGAAGAATGGACAAAGGGTAAAGGTGTAATTTATAAATAAGCAGCAGTGGGAGATGTCATTATTTTGTTACTTGACAGTGTTTCTCTTTTACTTGTGTTCAGACATGATTGCACAGTGATCTTGTGTTTGTTTCGATCTGCTATGGTCAGACCAACCTTGTCTGATGTTCATATTCTTTGAAACTGCTTATGTTCAAGAGAACACTCAAACCGAGCTTTCAGTGAGGCTGGTTCTCAGTAACACTGAGACCTGGCTGATATTACCAAGAGGGTTCCTGGATGTCAGAGGTGAATATTTCCTTTCTCAGTAATACAGATTATGTTAATATACAGAGCGGAGCAAAATCAGGTGTACACTTGATCGTATGGAAACTAATACAATAATTAACAAATGATAATGCAAGAATGAACTCTGTGTTTCACTTACAACTTTAGATCTACTTCGGCCCCACCTTCTATGTACTAGCAAACTCAATGTTCATTCACTCTATTTGGACTTTTTATCATAAAGTAATACTTGGAGAGAATGTTTTAAGAAGTTTTATAAAATGATATTTCTTCTTCAAAATTATGTATATTTAATTTTTTAAAAAAGTAATGAATTGGAAGTAGAATATATCAAATATATACATTATTTTTGTATTGGATCTTAATCATTATACATGTAAAACTAATTTTGCTCTCCACTTCACTAATATTGTCATTGTTTCAAACAAAAAATGTTAACACACGTAAAAACAACTTTCCATATTCCTGAATGAGCCTGTTTACAGTCTTTAATATTAACTCATGGGTTGATGCCAGACACTTTGGGCACTTTTGAAACTTATTTTGAATGTTTTCCCAATTGACTATTCCAGAAGAAAACTAGCTCTTAGCTTCATCGTTGTACAGTCAACTGTCACCCCTCTCGGAAAATTCCTTTATAAGTAGAGAAAAAAAACATTGTGAGCTTGTAATGGTCAATTTAAATATTATTAGTTGTGCTAATTATAAGTGAATGTTTGACAAACCAGCGACAGGACACAGACTCCTGTGTGGGGCTTGACAGTCTCTGCATGAGTGGTCCATCAATAAAGAACTGTTTTTTTTTTTTTAATGGATTAAAGTTTCATGAATGTGAAATTTTAAAACTATATTTCTAGAGCTCTCAGTGAAGGACTTCTTAACTAATTTAATAAAAATACTCATTCTAACGGGCCTGAGGAATAAAGTCTCAGAAATGGATGAGAGACTGCCTAAAGACAGAAGAAAAGGCTGAACCTTAGTAAGATTATCATTTCCGCAAATTTAGTCTCACAACTACATCAGAGAACCAATAGTAGTTTTATTTGCTTTGTAAATCTAGAAAGAAACCTGAGCCATTGTGCAGGGCAAAGGACTATTTCCACGCAGCCCTGATGCCCTTGAAGTGTTTGGCTTAATTTCAGTAAAATGCAGGCTTCTCCGTTATTTTTGTCAACTTTCCTGCCAAACCTCCCACCCCCCAATATTGCCAAGCAGGATTGAAACAAAAGTGTCCAAAGTGAAGAGAGGATTTACACTTGATATCAAATGGACAAAGTTAATTGGATTTTTTATATATATAATGTAAGGACACTGCTGCAATTGCTAACCGTATTCCAGTCCCAGAAGAAACCAATGTGTCTAGAGCATGATAATACAGCCCCTGTTGCTGGTCAATTAAGAGATAACGACAACGTAGCAGTAGTTTGTCTTTCCATCTGCACAAATCTGTCACTAACTCTAAAAGCAACTTATCCTAGTTAGAAAACCCTAAAATAACCTGAAAGGTTAAGAATAAAATACAACCAGCAAATGACAATTTCAGGAAAGAGTTGCCCATCAACAAAATAAATTTGACATATAACATATTATTTTGTATGTTCTAAATATTATTTTCATGTCATATAGAGGTTGAAGGTAAATCTTGACTTTGATCTCTGGGAAATAATGAGGAAATCTTTTCACAAATAATAGAACATTTGAAATAATTTTCATTTGATTACTTTTAAGAAAAGTTTCAGATTTGCAGGTAATGTAAGCATTCAGATTACCCAGGTTTACTTTTTGTTAAGCTATACAGACAAACAAAGATAAAACCAAGGCACCCATTTTCACCAACATTTTACCATATCCTCTCTATTAAATCACCGAGGAAATTTTTAGAAGAAATTATTAGGTGTGATTTTTCTCACATTAATTAATTTATAAAGTGAATTTCTTACCAGTTTAATGACCAAGAACTTACTAATTTATGTATTGGTTCACTTAAGCTTTGTGAGAAGATACTATGTTTATTTTCATTATATAGATAAGAAAACTCATTTATAAGAATGCTTAAATTTCTTGCCAGATATTACATAACTAGCATTTGAAAATACTCTGTTTTTAAACTACTTTAGAATTCAGTAAAAATAATACCAAAAATGTAGTCACCCAGTTAACACAGCATAATTATATAGTTAATTTCCCCCAACAAATTAATATATAAATCATACATTATCAGTTTTCATAGGATAATGATTTAGTTAATCTGACTAACACATGTTTATGTGAATAGAAAATATTTTAAAAATATTCAATCGAAGTGAATTTTGGAGGACATTACAAATTTGTCTATGGTGTTTTTTCATTTATTTGGTTGAAGGTTTATAAGGTAATGTTAATAAATAACAGATTTATAAGAAGTTAACATGTAGTAGAGTTTATTAACTATAAGATCGTGGTAGTTCTCTGTTTTTATAGACTATGATATAGAAATGCTAAATGAAAAAATAAGATAACATTGAAAATTTATTTCAATTTAATATAGTTGGATTTTTTTGGATTAAAAAAAAAAACAAAAAAAATGTATCTTTCTCTCCTCTTGATTATCTTAAAAAACAAACAAACAAAAAACAAATACTCTTTCCTTAAAATGATCTAATAAAAATTCAATGAAAAGTAAAAGTTACTACAACTGAGACCCTACATTTTGCAAGACATGCTTAGTGATTATATGTTTTCTTGATCCTCTCAATATAAATACCCAAGTATGTCATCAATATGAAAACTATTTTCAGATTAGAAGTAACTAACCATGATTTTTCCTCCTTTAAAATGTCTTGTGGATTCTAAAAGAAGAGACTTTTTTTCTTAGGGTTTAGCAAAGTTTCCATATTCATTTTCAACAGGAACATTAAGTGCCACTGAAGCTTGAAACCCAAACATTTCTTTGCTAAAAAATGTGTTTGAGAAACTGACAACTAGAGAAAGACAAGAGAAAAATAACATTTAAGAACAAGATCAAATAATCCTATCACTCTAACAAAACAACATACTAATCTCTTTGGTATTTTCTCTCAGATTTATACATTTTATATTGCTTTAATGGACGACAAGTGCTCAGTAAATTTCTCTGTAGGAAATTTGTTTCCAATCTTCCATCTACATTTGACATTTAAAACTATCATTACAATTCTCACAGTTGATGCATATCATTAGTTGCTCTTTTTTATTTACTGTAGCTTCATGCATATGAGAATACACTGTTACATTGAAAATATCAAGTTCACAATTTTTCCATCTTTTCAGGTGAACTGTTTGAAGAAAAACTTCCTGTCAACAATATGAGATACATAAATTTGATGAAAGTAGATTTTAGTAGTTTTACTATAGGATTATAACTTTCAATTTAACGTTGAAAATCAAGTTTCCCAAAGTTCTGGTATTATTTAAGAATTGTTGGTTTTCATTTGAGATGTGAAATTTGGTAATTATTTTTGTTTGGAGGAAATATTTTTGGAAGCAAATAACAGATCTTCTAATGTTAAAAACTGCCTCTGGAAATGGACACATAAAACAACCAGAACAGCAACAGAAAGAATATACTGCTTGATATTAATGGCCAGTGACAGTCCTTCTTAAGGGAACTTTTTATATACAGAAAAAGAAAAATAATCACTATATAATAAATGATCTCAGATTTTGATGAGTATCTTCTTGGTCAATTTATAGTAAATTGTATGTAGTAAATATCTACTATTTGTAAAATTACATTGATATTATTTAATCTGCAGCCAAAGAAACCAAACTACTGTGACTAAGGTTTCCAAAGTATATAAAGAGCTTCTTTCATTAGATCAGAAATATTTTGAACAGACTTGTTCAGATCTTGAGATATGCGTAGCATCTGAGGGTACTTTACTAGTCATTCAGACTGTTGTCTTTCTACCAGAAGAGTTTGATCTATACTGTATATCATTACTGAGGATTCAGCTTGAAGAGTAATCTGTCAGATCTCCCATCTCAGGAAGTGATCAGATCTTAACCAAAAGACTGGTAGGTCTGAATACATCTAAAAGAATATTCAATTGTTTCAATAAAATAATGTGGTAGTAATAATAGGTTTTTATCCAATCAGATCAATTGTTTAAAGCTGTATGTGTCTATCATAGCAAAAAAAAAAAAAAAAAAAGGTATGTGTGGTGTGTGTATGTGTAACTTAATTGTAACACAGGTAAGCCATTTCTAAGAATGCTTTTAAGGTCATTAGATAAACTTCAAGAGAAATACTCAACTTAGTCAAATTTACATTTTTGTTTGAAGAGTAGATTGTACTTTACATGCTTAGAGTTGATGGTTAGGTCTAGCACGGTCTAATTATTTCAGCTTTCAAATTGCATTCAAATCCAGCCAGTGTGCCTCAGTGGACTGAGTGTCATACCATGGACTGAAAGGTCCGGGTTCCATTCCTGGTCAGGGCACAGGCCTGGGTAGGGAGTGTGTAGGAGGCAACCAATCAATGATTCTCTCTCAGATTGATGCTTCTATCTCTCTCTCCCTTCCTCTCTTTCTCCAAAAAAATCAATAAAAACATTAAAAAGTTGCATTCAAACATTTATATTGACTTTTTTTTTAAGTCACTGTTGATAAGTGTAAGGGATATGTTTCTTTAAAGATTGGTCTGTGAAATAATGTGAAACATTGAATGTAGCAACAAGAAAGCATAATTGTGTTCTCATGGGGATAAACACCAAGTTCAGTTTCACTGGAAAGCTAGGAATCAAAACAAGGAAATTAATATTCTAATATAAAATCTTTACCAAAGTGTCTATACATAAGATTCACTCAGGTACATTTAAACAAATGTAGAGAAACAGATTTCGTCAGAAACTATTATGTTCCACTTGAAGGAATGACCTGACAGATGCCAGGGTGATCTTTTGACATTCAGGAATAAAAGGAGAGCCTTTTTTTTTTTTTTCCCTCAGAAATACGGCTTTGAACACTGGCAAAAAATTCAATTACTTACTATACCAGTTGAATTTATACCTTATTCCATATGCAATATATGAAAACCTTATATATTCAGAGATACAGATAATTGTGCAATCTCCTACATTTTAACATAATTATTACTATTTGTATGCATCGCATGTAAAATATATATATATATATTTTGCTTATTTTTGTAGAATTCAAGTGAGAAACACATTTTTCTCATGATAACAACATACTTGCTTCTAGTAAATAAGAGGCTCTAAATATACTGAGTTTCTTTTTACCCTTAATGTTTGCACAAACAATGGCTAAAAGCTAATATTAAAAAAGTTATTGATTTTAGAAAGAGAGGAAAGGAGAAAGAGGAAAAGAGAAAGAGAGAGGAAAGGAGAAAGAGACGTAACATCAATTTGTTGTTTCACTTATTTATGCACTCAATGGTTGATTCTTGTATGTATCCTGACCAGGAACTGAACCTGCAACCTTTGTTAACCAGGATGCTGCTGTAACCAATTGAACTGTCTGGCCAAGGCTAAAAGCTAATATTGAAGTCAAATATTCAACTCTGTAAAGGTCCTAAAACTGAATTTTTAAAACATTTGTTTTCTTTCTATTTTATTTCATGTTTTTCTCATGGGTTTTAAGTTAATAACTTTCTGTTTACTATTTATAATTGCATCACCTAGAGACATCTTAGTGGTTTGTTATATTTGATACAAGTATTAGTTAATATAAAGGTATTTCTTGATTAAAATAAAATTTATAAATGTGATTTAAAGAAAATGAGATCTAGCCTAAGACTTAAAATGTTATTGAGTGTATAGGATATTATGTAGTTATCTTAGAAATACAAGATAGAAATTAATATTTCAAATAATGCCGATAAAAACAAAATACTAAATATAAATTGTATTTATTATTTTTTATCAAGTTCAGCTGTTTTATTTTATTTATTTATTTGTTTATTTATTTATTTATTTTATTTTCGCTACAGATGTTTCTCCTTTTTTACCCCATTGATACATTCCTCCCCATCCTCCCCACCCTGTCCCCGGCCCTTTTGTCCATGTCCATTGGTTATACATACATGCATATAAGTTCTGTGGTTTATCACTTCCCTCCCCCCACCACCCACTCAATCTGTACCCTACTTCCATGTTTCTGGGTCTACCCAAATCTTCAGACTGTTACATTCATTATATTCCATAAATAAGTGAGATCATGTGGTATTTGCCTTTTTCTGCTTGGCTTGTTTCACTTAGGATAATACTTTCCAGGTCACTCCATGTTGTCTCAAAGGGTAAGAGATCTTTCTTTCTTACAGCTGCATAGTACTCCATTGTGTATATGTTCCACTGCTTTTTTATCCATTTGTCTACTAATGGACATTAAGCTGTATCCAGATCTTCGCTATTGTAAATAGTGCTGCTATGAACATGGGGGTACATATATTCTTTCTGATTAGTGTTTCAGGTTTCTTAGGGTATATTCCTAGAAGTGGGATCACTGGGTCAAATGGAAGTTTAATTTTTAATTTTTTGAGATAACACCATATTGTTTTCCATAGTGGCTGCACCAGTCTGCATTCTCACCCGCAGTGTACTAGAGTCCCCTTTTCTCCACACCCTCGCCAACACTTGTTTGAAGATTTGTTGATGGCAGCCATTCTGACAGGTGTGAGGTGATACCTCATTGTTGTTTTAATTTGCATCTCTCTGATGATTAGTGATGCTGAGCATGTCTTCATATGTCTCTTAGCTATTTGTATGTCCTGTTTGGGGAGATGTCTATTCAGCTCCTCTGCCCACTTTTTAATTGGGTTGTCTTCCTTTTGTTGAGTTGTGTGAGCACTCTATATATTTTGGAAATAAACCCCTTATCTGATAAATTATTGGCATTATGTTCTCCCATACAGTGGATTGCCTTTCCATTTTGATGATTGTATCCTTTGCTGTGCAGAAGCTCTTGAGTTTGATGTAGCCCATGTGTTGATTTTCTCCTTTGTTTCTGTTGCCTCAGGTAATGTATCAGCGAAAATTCTGCTGCATATGATGTCTGAAATTTTCTTGCCTATGTTTACTTCTAGAATTTTTATGGATTCATGGGTCACATTTAAGTCTTTTATCACTTTTGAGTTTATTCTTGTGTATGGTTTAAGTTGGTGGTATCGTTTCATTTTTTTGCATGTAGCTGTCCAATTTTCCCAACATCATTTATTAAAGAGGCTGTCTTTACTCCACTGTATGCTCTTGCCACCTTTGTCAAATATTAATTGAGCATATTGTCTTGGTTCCACTGGTCTATATGCCTGTTCTTGTGCCAGTACCAGGCTGCTTTGATTACAGTGACTTTGCAGTATAATCTGATGTCTGGTATTGTGATCCTTCCAACTTTATCCTTCTTTTTCAAAATTGCTGTCGCTATTCGGGGTCTTTTTGGTTCCATACAAACTTTTGAAATATTTGTTCTAGTTCTGTGAAATATGTCGTTGGTATTTTGATGGGGATTGCATTGAATCTATAGATTGCTTTGGGTAGTATGAACATTTTAATGATGTTAATTTTTCCAATGCATGAACAAGGTATGTGCTTCCACTTTTTTATATCTTTCTCTATTTCTTTTTTTAATCACCTGTAATTTCCTGCAAATAGGTCCTTTATTTCTTTGGTTAAGTTTATTCCTAGGTATCTTAATTTTTGTAAATGGAATTGCTTTTCTAATTTCTCTTTCTGTGAATTCATCATTGGTATATAAGAATGCCATCGATTTCTTGATGTTAATTTTGTATCCTGCTACTTTGCCAAATTCATTTATTAAGTCTAGTAGATTTCTCATGGAGTCTTTATGGTTTTCTATGTATAATATCATGTCATCTACGAATAATGACAGTTTTTTTCTTCCTTTCCAATTTGGATCCCTTTTATTTTGTCTTCATGTCTGATTGCTGTGGCTAAGACTTCCAGTACAATGTTAAATAAGAGTGGCAAAAGTGGGCATCCCTGTCTTATTCCTGTTCTTAAGAGAAATGCTTTTAGTTTCTGCCTATTGAGTCTGATGTTGGCTGTAGGTCTTTCATATATGACCTTTATTATGTCGAGATATGATTCCTCTATTCCCACATTACTGAATGTTTTTATCAGAAATGGGTGCTGGAATTTGTCAAATGCTTTTTCAGCATCTATTGATATGATAATGTTGTTTTTTATTCTTCATTTTGTTTATGTGGTGTATCACATTTATTGATTTGCGAATATTGTACCAGACTTGCATCCCTGGGATGAATCCCACTTGGTCATGGTGAATAATTTTTTTGGTGTATTGCTGGATCTGATTTGTTAGTATTTTGTTCAGGATTTTGGCATCTATGATCATCAGGGATATTGGTCTGTAGTTTTCTTTCTTTGTGGTGTCTTTTTCTAGTTTTGGAATTAGAATTATGCTGGACTCAAAAAACGAGTTTGGAAGTCTTCCTTCTCCTTCAATTTTTTGAAATAGTTTGAAGAGAACAGGTGTTAGTTCTTTTTTGAATGTTCGATAAAAGTCCCCTGTGAAGCCATCTGGGACTTGGCTTTTGTTTGCTGGGAAAGTCCTGATTACCTCTTCAATTTTCTTAATTGTTTTTGGTGTGTTCAAGTTGTCTATCTCTTCCCGATCCAGTTTTGGGAGACTATGTGTTTCTAGAAATATGTCCGTTTTGCATAGATTGTGAATTTGTTGCCATATAATTGTTCACAGTAGCTGTTAACAATCTTTTGTACTTCTGTGGTTTCAGTTGTCACTTCTCTTTCATTTCTGATTTTGTGTATTTGGGTTCTCTCTCTTTGTTTCTTGGTTAGTCTAGCTAAGGGTCAATCAATTTTGTTTACCTTTTCAAAAAACCAGCTCTTTGTTTCATTGATCCTTTGAATTGTTTTTTGGTCTCTATCTCATTTATTTCTGCTGTGATCTTTACTAGTTCCTTCCTTCTACTTGCTCTGGGGCTTTCTTTTTGTTTTCTTTCAAATTGTTTAAGTTGTGATGTTAGACAGTCAATTAGAAATTTTTCTTGTTTCTTTTTTTTTTTATTTTTCATCCTCACCCAATGGACATGTTCAGATAGAGTGTGTGTGTGTGTCGGGGAGAAACAGCGACGTGAAAGGGACGCATCGAGTGGTCACCACCCACACGATACAACCAGGGCTGGGGTCAAATTGCAATCGAGGTACATGCCCTTAGTGGGAACCGACCCCAGGTCTCTCCGGACCGCATGTCGACGCTCTAATTGCTGAGCAAAACCAGTCAGGGCTCTTGTTTCTTGAGGTAGGCCTATAGTGCTATGAACTTCCCTCTCAGAACTGCTTTCGCTGCATCCCATAGATTTTGTGTTGTTGTGTGTTCATTTTCATTGCTTTCCAGGAAGTTTTTAATTTCTTCCTTGATCTCCATGGTAACCCATTCATTGTTCAATAACATGCTATTTAACCTCCATGTTTAAAAATGTCTTTGCATGTTTGTTGTTGCAATTGATTTTTAGTTTCATGCCATTGTGATCTGAGAATTTGCTTGATATGGCTTCAATCTTCTTCAATTTGTAGAGAATGAGTTTTTATCCTATCATGTGGTCTATCTTTCAAAATGTTCCATGTGCACTTGAGAAGAATGTGAATTCTGTAGTTTTGGGGTGTAATTCTCTGTAGATATCTATTAACTCTATTTGTTTTAGTGCTTCATTTAGAGTCTCTGTTTCCTTTCTAATTTTTTGTCAAGAGGATTTATCCAGTGGTGTCAATGGGGTGTTGAATTCCCCTGCTATGATTGTATTGCAGTTGATTTCTCCTTTGAAGGCCTCCAGAAGATTTTAAATATATTTTTGTGCTCCTATATTGGGTGCATATATGTTTATCAAGGTTATATCTTCCTGCTGGATAGTTTCTTTTAATATTATGTAGTAGCCTTCTTTGTCTCTAGTTATGGTCTTCATTTTGAAGTCTATTTTATCAGATATGAGGATTGCTACCCCAGCTTTTTTTTTTTTTTTTTTTTTTTGCCTTCTGTTTGCTTGAAAGATTTTTTTCATCCCTTCACTTTCAACCTTTGTGAGTCTTTTGTTGTGAGGTAGGTCTCTTGTAAACAACATATAGATGAGTCATGTTTTCTTATCCAATCACCTACTCTGTGTCTTTTTATTGGAGGATTCAGTCCATTTACACTTAAATTATTGATATGTACTTTTTTATTGCCATTTTTGTTTAGTTTGGTTATATTTTTCTTCCTATTTCTTGTACTAATGACAGCAGTCCTTTTAACATTTCTTGCCAAGTTTGTTTGGAGCTAATGTATTCCCTTAGCCTTTTTTTGTCTGGGAAGCTCTTTATTTGACCTTCTATTTTGAGTGACAGCCTTGCTGGGTAGAGTAGTCTTGGATTCAGATCCTTGTTTTTCATGACGTTGATGACTTCATGACATTCCCTTCTTGCCTGTAGTGTTTCTTGTGAGAAGTCAGCTGAGAGCCTTATGAGGTTTCCTTTGTAGGTAACCTGTTGCTTATTTCTTGCTGCCTTTAGGATTCTCTCTTTGTCCGTAATTTTTGGCATTTTAATGACTATGTGTCTTGGTGTGGGCCTGTTTGGGTTCTTCTTACTTCGGGCTCTCTGTGCTTCCTGAACTTGAATGCCTCCTTCCTACACCAAAGTAGGGAAGTTTTCTGTCACTATTTCTTCTAATACATTCTCTAACCCTTGCTAATTTTCTTCTTCTTTGGGGACTCCTATGATGTGAATATTATTACGTTTTCAGTTGTCCCACAGTTCTCTTAAGCTGTCCTCCTGTTTTTTTAATCGTTTTTTCCTTTTGGTTTTTTGATTGGTTGATTTTTTCTACCCTGTATTCTAATTCACTGATCCGGTCCTCAGCTTCCTCTACTCTGCTGTTTAGACCTTCTAATGTGTTCTTTATTTTTGATATGTCATTCTTGATTTCTTTTTGGTGGTTTTTAATTTTTAATTGGTTGATTTTGAATATCTGTATGTCCTTATTCATGCTGTTGAGCTTCCTCAAGATCATGGCTCTGAATTCTAGCTCTGTTAACTTGCCTAACTGCTCCACATTGATCTCATCTTCTGTGGAGGTCTCTTGTTCTTTCATTTGGTTTTTGTTTCTGTGTTTCACCATTTTGGGCATCACAGTGGGCTTTGGAGGCTGCCAAGTTTCCCCTGAGGGTATTGGTGTTCTGATATTTGTGGCTCCCTCTCCTGGGTGTGGATGAAGGGAGGACCCACATTAAACACCACTGTCAAGTCTTACTTTTCTGGTTAGAGCTGCTAGCCCAGGGATGGTACTGTTATCTTCTAGCTTTTTTCTGGGAGGCTATATGTCCAGGTTACTTGATGAGTTTTGGGTTATCAGTTGATTGAAAAACTCCCTCAGGTGCTCAGTGTAAGGGGATTTTCTGAGGGTGGGGCAGATGCTGGTTGTTAGTGAGCCTCAATTTGCATTTCAATGGCCCACAGGGTGAGGTTGAATCTCTGAGGGAGAGGCTGCCGCCTCTCCCCAGAACCCTGGGAAGGAGCAAGGTAGCCTCAGTCCTGTGTGGTTGCAACTCAGCAAAAGCTCTAAGCACCCTCCAAATCCCAAGTGTCCCCACACAGTTCCTGTCCAGTCTGCCTTCCCTCTGCCAGAGCCCAAAGTGAGTGGCTGTGGCTATTTTAGCTTCTGCCCTGGCTCTGTGTTGTGGAGTTGCTTGGGAGTTACCCTGAGGGTGCTGCTCACAGCTAAGGCAACTGTAGACTGTGGGCTCCCAGGCGCCCCCACCTCGCGCCTCAGTAATCCTACCAGGATTGAGTCAGTGTCCCTGGTTATATGATCTTTGCAAACTGCCTTTCTGTTGCTTTTTCTTGTTGATTTGTCTGTGTTTTAGTTGTAATTCCAGTTTGGTCCTGGGAGACGGTCTGTGTAGCGTCCATTCACTCTGCCGCCATTTTCCAGAATCAATTTTATTATTTTTATATTGTGTAACAGACCAAGAATATTAGCAACGAAAACTGAAATATTTCAAATGAAAGCACACATTACAGGGACATATGTTGAGTTTTCTTTTGGCTTTTCTATTATTCCTATTTTGAATATTACTTTCTTACCTTAAACTTTAAGCAGTGTAATTTGCTTCCTAAAGGAGAGTTTCTAGACTTCAAAATATTTGAAAATATTAAAATTTTTGTGTGCATTTTATGTATATATGATATCATAATAACTTAAAATATTATTTTTATTTTTGAGTGACTTTCTGTGTTTAATCTAGTTTCCATCTACTAATACCTCAAATTTGTAGCTTTATAAGATTTTCTTTCATTATGCTATTGTTTCATAGGAAAACTTCATTAACTAATTTCAGATTCCTTAATAAAACAGACATGCTGTGGTCATAGATGAAATTTTAATGTTTTTGTACATACTAAACAAAAGAAGAGACATTACCAATTTTTTAAAATTAAAGAAAGCAGTGATAATTTAATATTCTGTGACTTAAAGAAAAACAATTTAAAATAATCAAGATATATTCATAAGTTTTTAGTGATTCATCATAATTTTCTTTGCATGAAACTGGCCATGTTGCCTAAGGCTGCCTCATAAAACATGTGCCTAAGATAGCAATATTCAAATTTATTAATAGTGCTTCAAACGACTTTTTTTTATGATAAAATGAGTTCTTGAAAATAAAACATATTATAGTCATAGTTATAAAGTCAAATTGTTTAATAAGATTTTGAGTAAAAAAATAATTTATGGTCATGTTATTATAATTAAAATAAATTTGCCAAAGAAAAATACATTTTATACATTTTATTATGGACTGTCATAATATTATTAGAAAACAAAGAACTATGCCGGCTGGTGTGGCTCAGGGGTTGAGCATCAACTCACATACCAAGAGGTCACTGGTTTGATTCCTGTGGCACATGCCAAGGTTGTGGGCCAAATCCCCAGTAGTGGGCTTGCAGGAAGCAGCCAATTAATGTCCTCTCTTATCAATGTTTCTATCTCTCTTTCCCTCTCTAACATCAATAAAGAAACAAACAAAAAAAAAAAACTAAAATAATGAGACAGAGCTGGATGCTTTTAAATTATTTATGATACAATCCAACATTTAATTTATTCACAAAGAGAGTATCTCCATCCTCTAAGCATCAATATATTTCTGAAGAGTTCAGTTCTTGAACTTTGAAGTCCAAATTGATGATAATGATAATATCCTTAATCTACAATAGATTAACAGACCTATTAACAGACAAATCGCTATAGTCCCAATATCATCAGTACTTTTATGCAACACTAAAAAATATCCATAAGTTAGAAACCAATATCTTTTCCCATATCTTGAAACCTTTATTACCATTCAAATTCCTTAATATCAATAAAATGTAATACCTACAAACCATTTAAAAAATCAAATACTTATTTTTAATAAAATTTGACTAAATTATAAAACTTAATATCTCATTGTCATTTTATATTACAACTATGTCTAAACAATAACAATGGAGTTTTAAGCTTTAACATTTGTTTATAATAGATATTAACAATATTATTTAAGAAATATTTTTAAATTCTTTCTGAATATGGATACAATTAAGGCATGACATCTAACAAGAAATTGTGAAACATATATCACATTGATTAAATTCTCCTGTTACAAAAATCAGTCAACTCTTTTGGATAATAGTGTATATATTAGGTAACAGTGTTAAACACTTTATAAATCCATTATGTCAATAGATTGCTCAGATTTCTTTATTAGGAAATGAAGTGAACTGAGAAATTTTTAGTATATTAACACTAAATTATACTTAGCTCACCTAATAAAATATTATCATGGAGCTATTTTTTTTTTTTTTTACTTTATAAGGAAGGATTTAAAAGATTGAAATGCAAATTAATGGTAAGCTATCTTTGCTATAACTAAGAAAATAGGACTTGAAATTTAATAGAGAGAAAAAAGGAGCTAGGCATACAACCAGGGTTGCATGAACACACTGCTGTCACTTGAACTCACCATGTTGCAAATCAAAAAGAGAAGCCAAGTGTAAAAGGTGAGGTTCTGGTTCTATTGAAAATTTTCACAATTCACCCGGCCCGTGTGGCTTAGTGGATTGAACATCGTCCAATAGATTGAGAAATCCAGCTCAACTCCCAGTCAGGGCACATGCCTGGATTGTGGGCTCCATCCCCAGTAGGGGGCATGCAGGAGACAGCCAATCCATGCTTCTCTCTCACATGGATGTTTCCAACTCTCTTTCCCTTCTTCTCTTTCTAAAAATAAAAACTAGTAAAAACATGTTTTTAAAAAAATTTAAGAGAAAAGAAAAAAATTAAATTCATATCCTATTCATCTACTAGTAAAATTATGTTGCGTACCAATGAATTCATCTAGGTTATTTTTTTAAATATGTTTTTATTGATTTTTGAGAGAGAGGAAGAGTGAGAGAGATAAACATTAATGTGAGAAAGACACATCAATTGACTGCCTCCTGCACACCCCTTACTGAGGATCAAGTCCGAAACCCGGGCATGTGTGCTGACCAGGAATTGAAGTGGGACCTTTCAGTCTATGGGACAATGCTCAATGCACTGAGTCACATCGTCTGGACCATCCATCCAAGTTATTTTTTTTTATAATATTTTTAAATTGGGTAACTATTTTACACAACCTTATAAAATGAAGTAAAAAGTGTAAATTTTCTAAAAGGTACTGGAACATTCTATCTTAAGTCAAATACTAGAAGTTAGATATTGAATTAAAGTGTTTTCTTGTTTGGCCTACTTTTGCCATTGTAAATTAAAAATATATTTCATGGTTTTAAAGCCTTCCATTATGTTCTTGACTATAATGTTCTTTATCTACTTGAAATGCATCTTAATATCCACTATCACTAGTAAAACTTTCTGGTTTATGGAAAAAGTTTAGTGTCTTCATATTTCATTGTGGAAATTTTCAATCACAATTATTTCAATATTGCTCTGTTCTGTTAATTCTTTTGTTTTTAATTTTTTATTTTTTTTTATCCTCACCCGAGGACATTTTTGCATTTTTTGTTCAGACAGAGCGGGAGGGAGAGAGAGGAAGAGAGAGAGAGAGAGAAACATCAATGTGAAGGAACACATCGAGTGGTTGCCACCCGCACGACCAACCAGGGCCGGGGACAAACTGCAACCGAGGTACGTGCCCTTAGCGGGAACCGAACCCGGGTCTCTCCGGACTGCAGGCCGACGCTCTAACCGCTGAGCCAAACCGGCCAGGGCTGTTTTTAAAATTTAATTACATATTTATTATACTCTATGTAGTTGTTCCACAATTTTTTAATATTCTGTTCTTTGTTTGTTTTATGTAAATTTATTTTTTATAGTAGTTTTAAGTTTACAATACAATTTAAAAGAAAGTACAGCCACATCTCTTATACTAGAAACCTGCTACTCCCAGCACACATGCGTACCTTCTTCCACTGTCAACATCACATACCAGAATGGTATATTTTTTCTACCAAGGACAAACAAATGTTGACACAACATTATCACCCAAAGCCCATAGTTTACCTCAGCATTCACTACCCTTATACATTGCATGTGTTGGAAAACATGTATAATGACATATATTCATCATTATAATATCATAGATAGTATTTGTACTGCCCTAAAAATTCTCTGTGCTCTGCATATTTATCTCTTCCACCTCACCCCAAACCCTGGCAACTACTGATCTTATAACTGTCTCTATTATTTTGCCTTTTTCAGAAAGTCATATAGGTAGAATTGTATAGTACACAGCCTTTCCAGATTGACTTCCTATACTTAGTAATATACATTTAAGTTTCCTGCATGTCTTTCATGGGTTGACAGCTTACTTCTTTTTGACAATGAATAATATTCCACTATCTGTATGTATTGCAGTTTATCTATTTATCTACTGAGAGGCATCTTGGTTGTTTTCAAGTTTTGGCAATTATGAGTCAAGCTTCTATAAACAACCATGTACTACAGGGTTTTTCATGGACATAAGTTTTCAACTCCTTTTGGTAAATACCAAGGAGCATGATTGTTGGCTCATGTGGTAGGAGTAGGTTTAGTTTGTAAGAAGATGCCAAACTGGCTGCAACATTATACTTTCATCCAGCAATGAATGGGAATTATGTTGTTCCTCATCCACGCCAACATTTCATGTTGTCAGAATTCCTGCTTTTGGCAATTCTGATAGGTATGTAGTGGTATCTCATTGTCATTTAAATTTATATTTCATAATGACATTCGATGTGGAGCAACTCTTTATATATATAATTTTTTGTCTACTTTATGTTTTGTTTGTTTGTTTGTTTGTTTGGTGAGGTATCTATTAAAAACTTTGGCCCATATCTTTAATAGGAATATTTGTTTTCTTAATATTGAATTTTAAGAATTCTCTGTATATTTTGGATGCCAAACTGTCTTCCAAAGTGGCTGCATATTTTGGATAATAGTACTTTATTAAATGTGTCTTTGGGAGATGTTTTCTCCCAATATGTATCTTGCCTTCTGATTCTCTGACACTGTCTTTTGAAGAACAAAGTTTTTAATTTGAATAAAATCTAGATTATCAGTTATTTCTTTCACTGATTGACCCTTTGTTGTTGTCTCTAAAAAGGCATTGCCATCCCGAGGTCATCTAGATTTCCTCTTACCTTATCTTTTAGAAGTTTTATAGTTTTGCATTTTATATTTAGGTTGATGATCCATTTGAGTCCCATTTTAAAAAATAAACAAAAAAAAATAGAAGAAAATAGTATGTTGGTAAAGATGTGAAGAAATTTTAATCCTCATACATTGATGGTAGAAATGGGAGATAGTTTAGTGGCTATGAAAAACAGTTTGACTGTTCTTTAAAAAGTTAAATCTAGATTTACACAGCACTTTTACTCCCGTGCTTTAACCCATGAGAGTTGAAAATTATACATTAATATTCTTATCAGTACTATTCACAATAGCTAAAAGGTAGAAACAATCCAAAAGCCTATCAACTAATGAATAGATAAACAATATGTGGTATATCTATAAAATGAAATATTATTCCACCATAAAATAACTGACACTGGTATATGCTATAACATGATAAACCTTGAAAACATTATGCTAAGTAAAAGAAGTAGGCCATGAAAGGCTACATATCATATGATTCCATTTATATAAAATGTTTAGAATAGTCAAATGCAGATAGACAGAAAGCAGATTAATGGATCCAGGCACTAGAAGGTAGTGTGTGTGTGTGTGTGTGTGGGGGTGGGGGATGTGGAATGACTGGTTAATGGGTATGCTTTTCTTTGAGAACAACAGATTATAAAATGGGGCTATTAAGGAGGTCTCTTCATGTTTCAGTGCTCAAATTACCTCAGATGTGACTCAAAATTAGGGGTCTTTGGGAAGGAGAGAATATTGAATAAAGTTTGGTCAAGTTCATGTGTTTTTTTATTGTTGTTTTGTTTTGTTTTGTTTTGTTTTTGGTCCAGGTTGTTCCAAGTCAATAGTGATATGAAGCATTGCAGGGGAAATAACTGAGGAATAAAAATAATCTGTAATTTACCCGACGTGTGAGTGCCTAAAATACAGAACAAGAATATGCTCTTTGGAAATTTTTCCAGCCTCTGATATAATATGTTCCAATAGGAGCCCTATGCAGGAGTATTTTGTTAAGCTGTTTTCTGCTACTGCAGCTACTTAAAGTCACTAAATTTATACTTCTTTAAAAAAAGATTCTAGAGTTCATAATTCACTAATTCAAGGAGACCTTTCTTCCTAGTTATTTCAAGTTAATGAGGCTAGCTAAATGCACTTGAAAGGGTCATAAAATAATCAAAAGGTAGATAGCAGTTAAGATTGCTGGAGTTCACACATGTGCTGATGATAAATAAGATCACAGATGTTCACAGAGTTTGATAGGAAATGATGGGGCCTTCAAAACAAACCATTTAAGAGTGTTTTTATGTATGTTCCTTAAGCTGTATTTATTATCAACTGATCTGTTAATAGTATGTGGAAAGATTTTCCCACAAGGTAACAGAGGCAGAATCCCTCTAACACTAAGCAGTTTGGGCTCCAGGACTTCTCAAATCTTGGCCTATCCAAAGCCCAGGAAGGAGACCTTGCATTGGGTTCACAAGGCCATAGGTTTCTGTAAATGTCATTGAAGTAAGGCATTTTAACTATAACCACTTAAAACCACTGTTATTTTCCACTCTTACTTACCCCTGCTTTTTAATTCCCCTTGTGTCATGGTGGTGCTGGTGGCATCGTGAGAATTTTTTTTATTATTTACTTTTGTTACAGATGTTTCACCTTTTTTTCCCCATTGACACCCTCCTCCCCATCCCCACCATCCCATCGCCAACTTTGTTGTCCATGTCCATCAGTTATGAATATATGCATATAAATTCTGTGGTTTATCTCTTCCCTCCCCCCACCACCCGTATTCTGAAGGTTGTCAATTTATACCCTACTTCCACATCTCTGGGTCTACCTTATTCCGCAGACTGTTATGTTCATTATATTCCACAAACAAGTGAGATCATATGACACTTGTCTTTCTCTGCTTGGCTTATTTCACTTAGGATAATACTCTCCAGGTCCCTCCATGTCATCTCAAAGGAGAAGAGATCTTTCTTTCTTATAGCTGCATAATACTCCATTGTGCATATGTACCACTGCTTTTTTATCCATTTGTGTACTGATGGACACTTGGGCTGTTTCTAGATCTTAGCTATTGTACATAGTACTGCTATGAACATGAGGGTACATATATTCTTTCTGATTGGTGTTTCAGGCTTCTTAGGGTATATTCCTAGAAGTGGGATCACTGAGTCAAGTGGCAATTCAATTTTTAATTTTTGAGGTAACACTATAGTGTTTTCCATAGTGGCTGTACCAGGCTGCATTCCCACCAGCAGTGTACTAGAGTCCTATTTTCTCCACACCCTCACCAACACTTGTTATTTCATGATTTGTTGATGGTGGCCATTCTTACAGGTGTGAGGTGACACCTCATTGACGTTTTAATTTGCATCTTTCTGATGAATAGTGATGTTGAGCATTTCTTCATATATCTTTTAGCCATTTGTATGTCCTGTTTGGAGAGGTATCTATTTAGTTCTTCTGCCCTTTTTAAATTGGATTCTTTGTCTTCCTTTTGTTGAATTGTATGAGCACTCTATAGTTTTGGAAATTAACCCCTTATCTGACGTATTTTTGGCATTATGCTCTCCTATAGAGTGGGTTCCCTTTCCATTTTTATGGTTGTTTCTTTTGTGGTGCAGAAGCTTTTTAGTTCGATGTAGTCCCATGTGTTCATTTTTTCCTTTGTTTCTGTTGCCTTAGGTGATGTATCAGTGAAAATTCTGCTGTGTATGATGTCCAAAATTTTGTTGCCTACATTTTCTTGTAGGATATTTATGGATTCATGGGTCACATTTAAGTCTTTTATCCATTTTGAGTTTATTCTTGTGTATGGTGTAAGTTGATGGACCAGTTCCATTTTTTTTGCATGTAGCAGTACAATTTTCCCAACACAATTTATTAAAGAGGCTCTCTTTACTCCATAGTATGCTCTTTCCACCTTTGTCAACTATTACTTGACAATAATGTCTTGGGTCAATTTCCAAGTTCTCTGTTTTGTTTCACTTGTCTATAGCCAGTACCAGGCTATTTTGAATACAGTAGCTTTATAGTATAACCCGATATCCCGTACTGTGATTCCACATACTTTATCCTTCTTTTTCAAGATTGGTGTGGCTATTTGGGGTGTTTTTTTGGTTCCACATGTACTTTTGAAGTATTTGCTCTAGTTCTGTGAAATATGTAGTTGGTATTTTGATGGGGATTGCATTGAATCTATAGATTGCTTTGGGTAGTATGGATATTTTAATGATGCTAATTCTTCCAATCCATGAACAAGATATGTGCTTTCACTTTTTTATATCTTCCTCTATTTCTTTTCTCATTGTCCTGTAGTTTTTTTGCAAATAGGTTCCTTATTTCTTTGGTTAAGTTTATTCCTAGGTATTTTAATTTTTTTGCCATGATGGTAAATTAGATTTTTTTTTTTTTTAGCTTCTCTTTCTGTTAGTTCATTATTGGTGTATAAGAATGCCGTCAATTTCTTGACGTTAATTTTGTATCCTGCTACTTTGCCACATTCTTGTCTTAAGTCTAGTAGATTTTTGATGGAGTCTTTAGGGTTCTCTATATATTATGTCATGTCACCTGCAAAAAATGAGAGTTTCACTTCCTCCTTTCCAATTCGGATCCTTTTTATTTTTTCTTCATATCTGATGGCTGTGGCTAAGACTTCCAGTATTGTGATAAATAAGAGTGGTGAAAGTGGACATCCTTGTCTTGTTCCTATTCTTAAGAAAAATGCTTTTAGTTTTTGTCCATTGAGTATGATGTTGGTTGTAGGGCTTTTATATATGGCCTTTATTATGTCAAGATATTACCCCTCTATTCCCAGATTGCTGAGCATTTTCATCAGATATGGGGGCTGGATTTTGTCGAATGCTTTCTCAACATCTCTTAATATGATCATATTATTTTTATCTTTCATGTTATTTATGTGGTGTATCACATTTATTGATTTGCAAATATTGTACTAACCTTGCATCTCTGGGATGAATCCCACTTGGTCATGGTGAATACTTTTTTTGATGTGCTGGATTCGATTTGCTAGTATTTTGTTCAGGATTTTGGCAGCTATGTTCATCAAGGATATTGGCCTGTAGTTTTCTTTCCTTGTAGTATCTTTTTCTGGTTTTTAAATTAGAATTATGCTGGTCTCATGAAACGTGTTTGGGAGTGTTCTTTCTTCTTGAATTTTTCTAAATAGAGGAGAATGGGTATTAGTTCTTCTTTGAATGTTTGGTAAAACTCCCCCGTGAAGCCACCTGGGTCTTGCTTTTGTTTACTTGGAGAGTCTTGATTACATCTTCAATTTCCTTAGTTGTTTGGTTTCTTCAAGTTTCTATCTCTTCCCAGTCCAGTTTTGGGAGACTATGTGTTTCTAGAAATGTGTCCATTTTGCTTAGATTGTCTAATTTTTTTGCCATATAATTGTTCATAGTAGTTGTTAACAATCCTTTGTATTTCTGTGGTGTCAGGTGTTACTTCTCCTCTTTCATTTCTGATTTTGTGTATTTTGGTTCTCTCTTTTTGTTTCTTGGTGAGTCTAGGTAATGGTCCATCAATCTTGTTTATCTTTTCAAAAAAACAGCTCTTTGTTTCATTGATTCTTTGAATTACTTTTTTTGTCTCCATGTAATTTATTTCTGCTCAGGTGTTTACTAGTTCCTTCCTTCTACTTGCTCTGGGGCTTTCTTTGTGTTTGCTTTCTAATTGTTTAAGTTGTGATGTTAGACAGTCAATTAGAAATTTTTCTTATTTCTTGAGGTAGGCCTTTAGGGCTATGAACTTCCTTCTCAGAACTGGTTTTGCTGCATCCCATTGATTTTGTGTTGCTGTGTGTTCAATTTCATTGGTTTCCAGGAAGTTTTTAATTTCTTCCTTGATCTCCATGATAACCCATTCATTGTTTAATAACATGCTATTTTGCCTTCATGTTTTCAAATATCTTTGCATGTTTTTTGTTGCAATTGATTTCTAGTTTCATGCCATTGTGATCTGAGAAGATGCTTGATATGATTTCAATCTTCTTGAACTTGTAGAGACCTAGTTTGTGTCATAACATGTGGTCTGTCTTTGAGAATGTCCCATGTGCACTTGAGAAGAATGTGAATTCTGTAGTTTTGGGGTGTCATTCTCTGTAGATATCTATTAAATCCATTTGATGTAGTGCTTCATTTAGAGTCTGTGTTTCCTTGTTAATTTTTTGTCTAGATCATCAGATCATCTATCCAGTGATGTCAGTGGGGTGTTTAAGTTTCCTGCTATGATTGTATTGCTGTTGATTTCTCCTTTGAAGTCCTCCAGAAGATTTTTAATATATTTTGATGCTTCTATATTGGGTACATATATGTTTACCTAGATTTTATCTTCCTATTGAATAGATCTTTTCAATATTATGTAGTGACCTTCTTTGTCTCTAATTATGGCCTTCATTTTGAAATCTATTTTATTTCAAATCTTCTATTTGAAATCTTGCTGCCTTTAGGATTCTCTCTTTGTAATTTTTGGCATTTTAATTACTATGTGTCTTGGTGTGGGCTTGTTTGGGTTCTTCTTACTTGGGGTTCTCTGTGCTTCTTGAACTTGAATGCCGTCTTCCTTCACCAAATTAGGAACATTTTCTTTCACTATTTCTTTGAATATATTCTCTAACCTTTGTTCATTTTCTTCTTCTTCGGGGATTCCTATGATGCAAATATTATTAAATTTCCAGTTGTTCCACAGTTATCTTGAGCTGTTTTCCTGTTTTTTAATTTTTTTTCTGGTTTTTTGATTGGTTGATATTTTTTCTACCCTGTCTTCTAATTCATTGATCTGGTCCTCAGCTTTCTCTACTCTGCTTGTTGTCCTTCCAATGTATTCTTTATTTCTGCTATGTCATTCTTCATTTACACTTGGTTGGTTTTCAATGCTTCTATATCTTCACTCATGGTGTTGAGGTCTTTACTCATGCAGTTGAGCTTCCTCAAGATCATGGTTTTAAACTCTACCTCTGATAATTTTCTTAGCTGCATTTCATTGATGTCATCTTTGATAGAGTTCTCTTGTTCTTTCATTTGGGATTTGTTTTTTTCTTTCACAGTTTGGGCTATCTCAGTGGGTTTTAGAGCCTGCCAAAATTTCTCTGTGGGTATTGGTGTTCTGTTGTTTGTAGCTCCCTCTACTGGGTTTAGATGAGTGTGGGAAGTCCCATGTTAAACACCACTGTCAAGTCTTACTTTCCTGGGTAGATTTGTGAGCCCAGGAAAGGTTCAGTTATCCTCTAGCTTTTTGCCTGGAGGTTACTTGAAGAGCCTTGGGTTCTCAGTTGAATGCAAAACTCCCTCAGGTGTTCAGTGTAAGAGGATTTCCCAAGGGTGGTGCAGATGCTAGTTGTTAATGAGACTCAATTTTCATTTCAGTGGTCCACATGGATGGCGTTGAATCTCTGAGGGAAGGGTTGCCGCCTCTCCCCAGAGTCCTGGGAAGGAGTGAGATGGCTACATTCTGTGTGGCTGAAACTCAGCAAAAGCTCTGAGCATCCTCCAAATCCTATTTGTCCCCATACAGTTCCAGTCCAGTCAACCATACCTCTGCCAGAGCCCAAGGCGAGTGGCTGTGGCTGTTTTAGCACTTTGTCTCCACCCTCAGTGCTGTGGAACAGGCTTGGACTTTTAACCCCAAGGGCACTGCTCACAGCTAAGACTGCTGTTGTCCATGGTCTACCACCCCCCCTCTCATGCATCCACAATCCTACCAGGATCAATTCAGTGTCCCTGGTTATATGGTCCTTGCAAGGTGCTTTTCTGCTGCTTTTTCCCAACAATTTGCCTTTATTTTAGTTGTAATTGCAGTTTCATCCTGGGTGATGGTCTGTGTAGCTTTCATTCACTCTGCCACCATTTTGGATACTCCATGAAAATTTTTTGAATTCAGCTAAGGGAAAGCTGATTTTAGAATTTATTTATTTTGAGTTTAAAGAGATGTCATTATGCAGCTCAAAATTTTTGTATATGTGGCTAAGTTATTGTTAATGGACCAATGTAGGAATGAGTTCTGGAAATAGTTTTAATGCTACCCATAGCATTGACAGTACAACATTGCATCATGTCACAAAGGGCTGGGTGGCACTGTGGTGTGAATAAGTTCTTTGGTGCCTAGTACAGGAAATGTGGGAATTGTAGAGAACTGAATGGAGCCAGAAACTTGGCTGTGCAAAATACTTCCCAATGTTAGTTATGTAAAATTTGTTTTTCATCAATACCTAGTCAATACAGAAGTTCCTTCCTGCACAGTATATAAATATAAATGCCCCACATAATTTTGATGGAAAATCAGACATTTATAAGGTGCAAACCTGGATCTGTACTTAGAAATAGTGCATTTATCTGTGTGTAATATCATATATTTTAGGCGCACCAAGTGTTGATAATTTTAATAATAATATTACATATTTTGAATAACTGTGTTAGAGGAAAGACTGTCATCTTTCTATAGGCAGAAAATAATGTGATAAATTGTTGTTATATAAAGAATCAGTCAAAGACCATGGTGTCACAAAATTTGTGGGACCATACTTTAGTACTGTAAAAAAGGAAGTTAATTTATGTAAATATTATTAATATTTTGTGAATATTTAAATATGTCTCCTTGTGGTTGACTGAATAGTGGCCCTCAAATATATGTGGGTCAAAATTCCTGGGACCTGAGACTATTGTCTTATATGTCAAAGGAGACTTTGCACATTGTGAGTTAGTTAAGTATCTTCTGAGCAGGAGTCAGTCCTGGATCATGAGGTCGAACACATGCACTCATGAGTGTTCTTAGAAGAGAGGCAGCATGAGAGCTGACACAGAAACAGAAGGCAATGCAATGACAATGGCCCATTTCTTTATCTTCAATACAGGAATGCAATTCTAGAATCTAGAAAAGGTAAAAACTCAGATTATTCTCTAGAGCTTTCAAGGGGTCAAGGCCTTGTCAACACTTGATTTTAGCATGAAACTGATGTTGGACTTTTGTCCTCCAGAACAGTAAGAGAATGAGTTTACATTGTTTTACCCCACCAAATTGGTGGTAATTTGTTACAGCAGCAATGGGAAGTTAACACATACCTTTACAAAATTTTATTATGTCTTGTGATTAAATTTTCTCTTTCAAAGTAAACACATTTGTTCAAGTGTACATGACTAAATATGTATACTTTTTCCTTAAAATTAAGGTTTACAAATTAAGTTTCTGAACTCACAAAAGCTAGCTCTAATGTAAGAATATCCACACATATTTATTAATGTCACCAATGAAGTCATTAATGTAAATATACAGGGTGTCCCAAAAATATATATACAGGGCAGGATGTCTGTAGATTTTATTATATTTTGAAAATGAAATGTATTTTAATAAACACCAGTTTTATAATCATTTAAAGTGTCTGTATATACTTTTGGGGGACACCCTATATATTAAGTATCTTTTCAATGTCAAATGTTGTACTAATAATGATGAGGGGCCACACAGTCACAACTTAGAGTGAATGTCTAGTGTGTTAGGTCCTGCAGAAGATACCAGAGCCACAAGTTGATCCAATAAATAGATGATTGTGGTTTTGGTAGCCCTATACTACCTGGGGCAAGCTACTTAACTTCTTTTAAAATTGATTTTCTTATTCATTAAAATGGAGAAATGAGATTAAAAGTAATTACCATTCCACTTTCTAAGATTTCACTAACTATTTCTTTGTTATTTTTAGACTCCTGAAAATTCAGGATTATGAGATAAGATAATGTCATATTAATAATTTTTGAGAGGTGTTTTAAAAACATAAACTACCATTTTATTTCTTAAAGAATATCAAAAAATTAAAGGATATATATTTATAAAAGAATCTAAATTATTTAAAATGTTAAATTTAAAATGAACAAGGGATTTTATAGGTAGAGGATCATATGAAAAATGTATTTATTTCTTAGAAGAAAGCAATACCCTTATTATTTACCTTCTTACTATGTATTTAATTCTTTGATCAGATAGTCCTTTTTAAAAGAATAATGCCTGGTCAGTGTGGCTCAGTGATTGAGCATCGACCCATGTACCAAGAGGTCACCGGTTGGATTCCTGGTCAGGGCACATGCTCAGGTTGTAGGCCCAATCACCAGTGGGGGGCATGCCGGATGCAGCCATTCGATGTTTTCTCTCATCAATGTTTCCATCTCTTTTTTTCCCTCTCTCTCTAAAATCAATAAGAAAAACATTTCTAAAAATAAATAAAAATAGTGCAAATATATATTATAATCTATCTCAATCACTCTCTTACTGTATTGCTCTCCATTTCCCATTCTGCCTTTCTATATTCTTCTCTGTTATTGTACAGGGAAATGTAGAAACAAGATCCCGTATAAGAGCTATGTACAATAGCACAATTTCTAATGTTTAGAATTTCTATTTTGCCATACAGTCAGGGCCACTTGACATTTTCTTGACATAAAAAAGAAAGAAAAACAATTGAAACTAATGACACTAAAAGTGAATACTGTTTCTAAAATTAGTTTTTAATTTCTCTTTTATGGGAAGTGCACTAATACACAAACTTGAATAAGTTCTGTTAGATTGCTTTGTCCAATTCTTTCCTTCCCATGGAATAGTAATAGTAATAGTAAAGTGTGTTTTGGTGATTTAAAAATTTTTTATTGAGTAAATATATATACCAAATAACTTTATATATAAGTATATACATATGTTTCTTGTACTTGTGTACGTATGTTTACACATACACATATATACATACATACATGTATACACTTGATGTAGAAATTATTTCAGGAAAGAGCTGTTGCTATATTAGCCCAAATTCACTTCCTTTCTCATTTTCCAGCTTTCTAAGTATCCCAATGTCTGAATTGAAAGAAAACATTAAGTTATTTAAAACATCACAAATTGTGTTAAGGTGTTGAGGGTAGGATTAACAAGCTTTTGCTTTGTAATAGGAGAATAACTGTGGATTTAAAGAATTGCAGACGTTACCTTTGTTAAGCATTTTATTAACATGTCTACATTTCAAAGTGTGTTACTTTCATAAAAACAAATAGTTTTAACTAATTTTAATTTAAATAGAAAACATTTAGAGAGTATAGAAATGTTGTGTTGTTTTTCATGTCATATGCTATTGAATAGGAAGATCTTAGTGACTTGAATATTTTACTTATGCTTTTAAAATAGACCTGTGGTGGGATATGCTTTTCTTTTTTTTGTAGTATACTCATGCAAATTGCACAATTATTAAAATCGCATCCATGCCAAAAGGAGAGGTATATGTATTTCATTAAAGAAAACATTAAATGTTTAACAGTTTTGCTAAGAGAATGAATAAATGTATATATGAATGGTGTATATAAATAGATAATGGAAAGGGAAATTTTCTTTTAAAAAATGTATTTCAAGAAAATTTTAGATATAAGTGTGAAGACTAGAACAATAAAACATTTAGAGGAAACCAAATTTATTGCCTTGGAATAGGAAAACATTTTGTAAGTCACAAAATTTTAGTCATAAAACAAAATACATATAAATTGGACTTTCTAAACAAAAGAACTTCTGTTCTTTAAAATACTCCACCATGAAAATGAAAAAAAAAAAAACCTCAGGACTGAGGAGAGTTTTTCACTATATATAAATAACTGACAAAGAATGCAAATCCAGTTTACATAAAGATATCATACAAATTATTAAGACAAAGACAAATGCATAGAAACTGGACAAAAATCTTGACCTGAAAATTTCCAAAAGACAAATCAAAATGGCTAATAAACTTATAAAAAGTGACTCAGCTTCATTATGCATTATGGAAGTGCCCATCAAAAATACAATGTGACAGCACTGCACTCTCACCAGAATAGATAAAGTTATAAAACATAGAAATCATTAAGCATTGATTGGTGTGGATGTGGAACCAGTTGCATCATGGAAGTGGTATAACTTGGTCAAATCATTCAGAATAACTTTATCAAACTTTCTTATAAATTTAAACATATACCTACCCTATTACACAACAATTCAGCTTCTAGGTATATTTCTAACAGAAGTGTGCCCAAATATTCACCAAAAGAGATTGATCAGAATTTGTATAGCGACATTCATCACAACAGCAAAAATATGGAAACCACCAATATAGCAGATCTAGACTAGAATAAAATATTACCCAGCAATGAGAATAAATACTCTAAAACAACAAGCAACAATATGAATGAATTTCACAAGAGAAGTAAAAAACAAAGGGGATTATTCCATTGAAACAAAGTACAATAGGAAGCAAAACCAATTTATGGCTTAGAAATCAAGGCTAGTGGTGTTAGTAAGGGAGGAAGTGAAAGAATTCTGAGGTGGATTCTTAATCTATGTGCTGATTATAGGTAGTAAATTTGACTTAAAAAAAAAAACAAAAAACCCTCATCCGGATTTATACTTGTGCACATTTTATTCTGCATAAATTTTACTTCAATAAAAAGTTTTAAAATATATTTATATTTCTTAAATCAATTCCCATTTTCAATGATGTATGAGACTTATCCAAACATCTTAAGACATAAAAAGCTTGCTTTTTTTATTGCTCCCTCCTGTTATTTTCTCTTTACTCCATGTGTTTGGCTCTACTTTTATACTCAAATCCTCCAAATATCATAATGATTTAATGTAAAAAGTTCAACCCAGACATAGCACTTCAAATTGAAAACTCCTAGACAAATGATTTTTCCTCTAAGATTCCAGCCTATATTGAAGTTAAGGGTTGACATTTTTATTGGAAGTCAGCAAATGGTGAGAGTCTCATATATGTAAAGTAAATTCAAAAATACTGGTTGTATGTCAAACATGAAATTACTCAAAGGTGTTTTCTAGATTAGATCATCAGTTTTAATATGACTCCTTGTGGGTGTTATTTGTTTGTTTTTCTTCACACTTGAAACGTGTATTGTTGTGAAATAAATGCTGAGCTCAGGAGGCCCCTGTAGGAGCATTATTGCCTAACTTCTAGCAAATGATATTTGACAGTTTTTTGGTCCAGTTATTCTGAAAACATCTATGTATGCTTTGAATTGCTTAATATTTTAATTTTAAGAAAAAATGAAATTATTCAGTTGGAGCATGGAGAAGGTTATAAGCATACCTATTCCATCAATTTATAAATTTCCCTTTTTTATGTTCTAGAGTATCTCAAAAATTTAAATGAGAGGAGATTCTCACCTACATTCATGTACAATAGTAAAATACATGAGTTACCAAAGAGCAATGATTTGCATTCAGTTCCTCAGAGGTTGGAAGATTTGCCTGGCCCCAGGGTTTCTTCCTAAGCAGGCTAACATGATACTATTTCCACCCTCCCAGTTTGGCCCTGCTGAATTTTGGGGTATGGCTCTTTCTCCAGATGTAACGGGAATAGGTTAAACATTCGTACTCTCTTTGACCTTTGATTAATTCCTGATGACAGCCAGATGACCTGAGGTTAATGTATTTACACAACTGCTCCTATGACACAGCGTGCTAGAATCCTGGTGCCAACATCCTTACACCTTATTATCACCACCCCCACCCTCACCCAAGTGTTGATCATTTCCACTGGAGATTTACAAGCTGTGTAATACAGTTTTTTTAATAAAAAACAAAACACATTTTTCTACTAGTGAGTTAAATTCTACTTTGAAAGCAGTAGGATATTGTGAACATTCAGCTACATTTTATCGTTTAAAGTGCTCGTAGACTGTCACTGAAAAGTGCACATTATTTTCTTTCCTAAGTTGTTTTTTATTTTGGGCTGCGTTAAAATTTCACCATTACATGTCAGTGGAAAGAAGTTAACATTTATTGGCCCCTCTGCTAGATGTATTTTGCCATCGTGTCCTGCCTCCCTAAAACGTCTGTGACAGCTGTGCCAGAGTCTACAGCAGACTTAAAATGAAGGACAGTAATTTAACTTCTGTTCTCTCCCTTCACCTGGAGGCAGTGCTCACCATCCAAAAGAATAAAACAAGTGTGATTCTGGAGCTGGGACATTCAATCCAACAACTCAGTGCAGCATTACCTATGAAAAACACAACAGCAAATTTTGCCTCAGTCCAGCAGAAGTGGCATTTTCTGAACTAGATGTTCTAAGATCTAGACACAAGAATTTCTTTTGGAATTTATGTCATTCTTTAATGCATTTCTTCCCTCCCTTTTAAATTTGAGCCCCTTTATGTAGTATCTTTTTAAATGAAATATTTTTCTTCAAGTTAATCCTTACTTGTAAACCCCAGATTTTTGGTCAGAAGCAATATAGTTTGCTAGTTTGACTCTCCCTCCATTTAGCTTTTACGTTGTGAAAACGTATGCAAAGACTCCTGTAAGGTAAATCAAATTCATTATTTTATCTTAAAAGTAAATAGCCCATACTCTAAAAGAGTCACTAATAAATCCTAATACGTGGGCAATACTTCAAGTTACAGTGGACTTTTACAAAGAACCACATGTTCATTTTTACTCCCATAATAAGTACTGAAATTTTTTTCTAGGACAGCTGTGCTTATTTTTATTTTTAAGGAAAGAAAATGAACATTACATATCTTTGGCATTCTCTGATCCACCCTTCATTCCAGTGGGCTTTACTATTTTTATCATATTATTATAGAATAGTGTGTATAGTTAACTATCTCATCTTGTGAGTTCCTTAAGGTATTTGACTTGGTCTTCTCAGAAGTTAGTATAGCATGTGGCACATACTATGTATTTATGAGTGAGTTCTAAATATAATAAACAATGTTAGTTAAAGGCACCACCGTGTAAGTGCCAGAAATATTTAATTTGGCCACAAACTGTAAGTTTCCAGCTTTTTACATGAAAAAAAAATTTATTTTCTGCCTAACCCAATAATTAGGCAAGCCAATTAGTTAAGGCCTCTGAATTGAATGTTAATGCTTTATACAATCCAGATAGTCAAGTTATAATAGCAATGAGATACAGAGAAGATATTTCTTATAAAATTTTGATTCATCTTGATTTTTACTTCCCAAATGAGCAGATCACTGAATTCGCCTCACCACTGTCATTTCTCTTAGTGGGATACATTCAAAACTCTTCCTGCAGTTTTTGTCTTTTAGATTTAAGCTGTATTGTATTTTAAACTCTCAAAAAAACTATCAAGAAGTACTCTTCTTAACATCAAAAATGAAAGATGATACCAGCTGACATGCAAAAATCTGTGGTCAGAGTTTGCATGAAATTGAGGAGAGGGTCAAAATAAATTCAAAAATAAGTGTAACCCAAGAATTGGTACTACATAATCACTATTTCCCCTAAACAAATGGTGTACAATGTGACAAGTCCCACGTTAGGGAACCCCATGGAGGTATGAAGCTGCTAATACCAGGAAGGCAGAACAAAGAAGGCAGACTAATTCCACGAACCAACCCACCCCTTCACATCTTGGCTACATTGACCACAGTCAGAGAAGCTAGGGCTGGGGGAAGTAGGGCGATGGTCAGGGGAGGTGGGGATTAGTCATCTTTTGGAATTCCCAGAGATAAAAACCTTGTGATTCAGTATGACCTACTGGAAAATAATAAATGACCTCTTAGTAGTAATCTGCTAGAGAAATGCCACTCATACATAGATGCCTGACAGAGAAAGAACCCATTAAATACCATGAATAACCAAGGTAGTTAGGCAACTCAGAAAGAAAAATTTTAGATCTCCAGAAGGCACACTTAAATACATGGAAATATGTGCTATAAATGACAGGGAATTCAAGATTGCAGATCTGAAAATATTCAACTAGATGTGAGAAAATACAGACAAGCAATTAAATGCACTAAGAAACCAAATTAGCAATCAAAATGAGCACTTTATCAAAGAGATTGTAACTTAAAAAAAGAACCAGACATAAATTCTGAAGATAAAAAACTCAGTAGGAGAGATCAAGAATGAACTAGCAAGCACAGGAAATAAAGCTGACCAGATGGAGAAAAGAATTAGTGATATCAAAGAATGAAATCTAGAAATGATACAGAGGGAAGAAGAGAGAGACTTGAGCAAAAAACAAACAAACAAACAAACAAAAACAAACAAACAACAACAAAAAGACAAACAAAAAAAACAAGAAAACAAAAAACTCTACAAGAACTATCTGACTCCATCAGAAAAAGCAATAGAGGAATAATAGTCATACCAGAAGACGAAGAGAAGGAGAGAGGAACAGAGAGACTATTCAAACAAGTAGTTGATGAGAACTTTCCAAACCTATGAAAAGAACTAGATCATTTAATCCAAGAAGAAAACAGAACACCTACTTACCTCAATCCAAAAAGGCATTCTCCAAGGTACATTGTATTAAAACTGTCAAAATGAATGGCAAAAAAAGAATTCTCAAGGCAGCCAGGGGAAAGAAGAAAGTAGCCTATAAAGGAAATCCCATTAGGTTATCATCGGACTTCTCAGCAGAAACTGTACAAGCCAGAAGAGAGTGAAACCAAATATTCAAACTACTGAAAGAGAGGAATTAACAGCCAAGAATAATATATCCAACAAGGTTATCCTTTAAATATAAAGGACCAATAAAGACTTTTTCAGACATACAGAAGCTGAGGGAATTTAAAACCATAAGACCTCCATTGCAGGAAATACTCATGGGGGTTATTCTACCTGAAACAAAGAACAAAAGGTCACAAAACTATGAGTAAGATCACCGAAAACTTACAGCATAAACAGGGATAATTTGTGAAAACAGAAATACAAAAGTAGAGAGGGTAAAGGTCTGATTTTGCAAAGAAGAATGGAGATGAGATGCATTAAAAAGAAACAGGACTACTGCATGTATGAAATGTTCTTTTTTATAAACCTGATGGTAACCACACACACAAAACCCAAAATTGAGACACATAGCTTAAAAAAAAGAAGAAATAGAGGAAAGAAGTATAGACTATCCCCAAACAAATCTAATAGACAGAAACACAAAGACAAAAACAACAAACAATGGAGGCACAGAGCTACCAGAAAACAACAACAAAAATGACTATAGGAAATCCTCATACATCAATAATTACCCTAAATGTAAATTGACTAAATTCACCAATAAAAATATGAACAGAATAACAGATTGGATCAAAAAACAAAATTCAACCATATGCTGCCTTCAGGAGATACATCTAAACAGCAAAGACAAAGTTAGACTCAAAGCGAAAGGGTGGAAAATGATTCTCCAAACAAATAACATCCACAGAAAAGCAGGTGTAGCCATATTTATATCTGACAAAATAGATTTCAAGATAACAAAGTTAACAAGAGACAAAGTTGGACATTTTATAATCATAAGGGGATACTACATCAAAAAGACATTAATACTTATTCATATATATGTATTCAATTAAGAAGCATAAAATATATAAAGCATCTACTAACAAAACTAAAGGGAGAAAAGAAACACAATCATAGTTGTGTACCTCATACTCCATTGACAGCTTTTGATATATCAGCCAATCAGAAAATAAATAAAGATCAGCCTTAAATGACACACTAGAACAAATGAACATAATTGACATTTACAAAGCCTTTCATCACAGAACATCAAATTATACATTCTTTAACATTCTCAAGGATAAAACATATGTTGGGTCACAAAGCTAGCATCAACAAATTCAAGAATATTGAAATTATACCAAGCACATTCTCTGACCACAATGATTTGAAATTAGAAATCAACTGCAAAAATAAAGTAAAGAAACCCACTAATATGTGGAGATTAAACAACATAATACTAAGAAATGACTTGGTCAAAGAAGAAATAAAATAGATCAAAAGATATATAGAGACAAATGAGAATGATAATATAATGTATCAAAACTAAGCTGCAGCGAAAGCAGTAATAAGAGGAAAATTTATATCATCACAAGCCAAGCTCAAGAAACAACATAACTCCCAAGTAAATAACCTAATATTACATCTTAAAAAAACAGAAGAGCAAAAGCAACCCAAGTCAGCAGAAGAAAGGAGATAATAAAGTTTGAGTAGAATTGAATAAAATAAATAACAAAATGACTACACAAAACATTCACACAACAAAGAGCTGGTTCTTTGAATAGATTAATAAAATTGGCAAACGCCTAACTGGACTCATTAAGGAAAAAAGAGAAAAGACTCATCATATTAAAACAAAACAAAAGAAAACAAAACAGAAATGAAAAAGAATTTACCACAAATATTACAAGTATGCAAAGGATCATACTAGAATACTATGAAAGACTATATGCCCCCAAATTCAATAGCCTGCATGAAATGGATACATTCCTAGAAATATATAAACCTAGACTGAACCATGAAGAATTGGAAAATCTAAATAGATCGATAAACAGTGAGGAATTTGAAACAACCATCAAAAACTTCTCCCAAAATAAAAGTCCAGGGTCAGATGTTGTCACTAGTAAATTCTACCAACCATTCAAAGAAGATTTGATACCTTTCCTTCTGAAACTCTTCCAAAAAAATTTAAAGAGGCAATACTTCCTAACATAGTTTATGAGGCCAACATAACCCTGATACCAAAACCTGCCAACGATAACACAAAAAAAGAAAACTACAGACCAGTATCTCTGATGGATACAGATGCAAAAATCCTAAACAAAATACTAGCAAATCAAATACAACAATGCATTAAAAAAATAATGCATCACAATCAAGTGGGATTCTTTCCAGGGGCACAAGGATGGTCAATGTATTAGACCACATTAACAAAACAAAGTATAAAAATCATATGATTTTTATCAGTAGATGCGAAAAAAGCATTTGATAGCTTACAACATCCATTTATGATTAAAGCACTCAATGAAATGGGTAAAAAAGGGAAGTACCTCAACATAATAAAGACCATATATGATGAACCCTTAGTTAATATCATTCTTAATGGTGAAAACCTGAAAGTTTGCCCTTTAACATCAGGACTAACACAAGGATGCCCACTCTTACTACTCTTATTCAACATAGCTCTGGAAGGCCAGGCCAGAGAAATCAGGCAAGAGAAAGAAATAAAAGGCATCCAAATTAACAAGGAAGAAGTAAAAGTGTCACTTTTTGCAGATGACATGATTCTGTATATAGAAAACCCCTCTACCAGAAAACTATCAGATACAATAAACAAATACAGTACAGTTGCAAGATATAAAAATCAATGTATAAAAATCTACTGCTTTCCTGTATACTAACACTGAAATATCAGATAAAAGAATTAAAACAATCAATTCCTTTTGCAATTTCAACAAAAATAATTAAATATGAGAGACCGAAAAATGGCGGCGGAGTGAACGGAGCTACACAGACCGTCTCCCAGAACCAAACTGGAATTACAACTATAACACAGACAAATCGACGGGAAAAACCAACAGAAAAGCAGCTTGCGAGGACCATACAACCAGGGACACCAACTCGATCCCGGTAGGCTTGCGAAGGCGCGAGAAGGGGCTGGGAGCCCACGGTCGGCTGCTCGGCAGCGGCCTTAGCTGGGAGCGGCACCCTCGGGTTACACTCCCAGGCGGCTCCACAGCGCAGCCGGGACAGAGGCTGAAACAGCCACAGCCACTCACCTTGGGCTCCGGCAGAGGGAGGGCGGACTGGTCTGGAACTGTGTCGGGACACTCGGGGTTTGGAGGGCGCTCAGAGCTTTGGCTGAGTGCAGCCACACAGGACTGTGGCCACATTGCTCCTTCCCAGAGCTCTGAGAGAGGCAGCAGCCCCTCCCTCGGAGATCCAACCCCACCCTGTGGGCCATTGAAGTGCTAATTGAGGCTCACTAACAACCAGCATCTGCCCCACCCTCCTGAAAGCCCCTTGGCTGAGCACCAGAGGGAGTTTTTCAATCAACTGACAACCCAAAACTGATCAATTCACCTAGACTGCTAGCCTCCAGGCAAAAAGCTAGAGGATAACAGTACGTTTCCTGGGCTGGCAACTTTAACCAGGAAAGTAAGACTTAACAGTGGTGTTCAACGTGGGTCCTCCCTCGCTCATCTAAACACAGGAGAGGGGGCCACAAACAGCAGAACACCCACAGGGAGAACTTGACAGGCTCCAAAGCCCACAGTGATAGCCAAAATGGTGAAACACAGAAACAGAAGCCAAATGAAAGAGCAAGACACCTCCACTGAAGATGAGATCAATGTGGAGCAATTAGGCATGTTAACAGAGCTAGAATTCAGAGCCATGATCTTGAGGAAGCTGAACAGCATGAGTAAGGACATAGAGACACTGAAAATAAGCCAAATGGAAATTAAAAACCAACAAGAAGAGATAAAAAATGACATATCAGAAATGAAAAACACATTGGAAGGTTTAAAAAGCAGAGTAGGGGAAGCTGAGGACCGGATCAGTGAATTAGAAGACAAGGTAGAAAAAATCAACCAATCAGAAAAACAAAAGGAAAAAACTATTAAAAAACAGGAAGACAGCTTAAGAGAACTATGGGACAACTGGAAACGTAATAATATTCGCATCATAGGAGTCCCCGAAGAAGAAGAAAATGAGCAAGGGATAGAGAATATATTCAAAACAATAGTGAGAGAAAACTTCCCTAATATGGTGAAGGAAGAAGGCATTCAAGTTCAGGAAGCACAGAGAGTCCCAAGTAAGAAGAACCCAAACAGGCCCACACCAAGACACATAGTAATTAAAATGCCACAAATTAAAGACAAAGAGAGAATCCTAAAAGCAGCAAGAGATAAGCAACCGGTTACCTACAAAGGGAACCCCATAAGGCTCTCAGTTGACTTCTCACAAGAAACACTACAGGCCAGAAGAGAATGGCATGAAGTAATCAAAGTCATGAAAAACAAGAATCTGAATCCAAGACTACTCTACCCAGCAAGGCTATCATTCAAAATAGAAGGTCAAATAAAGAGCTTCCCAGACAAAAAAAGGCTAAGGGAATACATTAGCACCAAACCAGCACTGCAAGAAATGTTAAAAGGACTGCTGTAATTAGCAGTAGAAATGGGAAGAAAAATAGAACCACACAAAACAAAAATGGCAATAAATAAGTACATATCAATAATCACCTTAAACGTAAATGGATTGAATGCTCCCATAAAGAGACACAGAGTAGCTGATTGGATAAGAAAGCATGACTCATCTATATGTTGTTTACAAGAGACTCACCTCTCAACAAAAGACTCACATAGGTTGAAAGTGAAGGGATGGAAAAAAATTTTCCAAGCAAATGGAAAGCAAAAAAAAGCTGGGGTAGCAATTCTCATATCTGATAAAATAGATTTCAAAATGAAGACCATAACTAGAGACAAAGATGGCCACTACATAATATTGAAAGGATCTATCCAACAGGAAGATATAACCTTGATAAACATATATGCACCCAATATAGGAGCACCAAAATATATTAAAAATCTTCTGGAGGACTTCCAAGGAGAAATTGACAACAATACAATCATAGCAGGGGACTTCAACACCCCGTTGACAGCACTGGATAGATCCTCTAGGCAAAAAATTAGCAAGGAAACAGAGACTCTAAATGAAGCACTAGACCAAATGGATTTAATAGATATCTACAGAGAATTACACCCCAAAACTACAGAATACACATTCTTCTCAAGTGCACATGGGACATTCTCAAAGATAGACCACATGATAGGACACAAACTAAATCTCTACAAGTTCAAGAAGATTGAAATCATATCAAGCATCGTCTCAGATCACAATGGCATGAAACTAGAAATCAATTGCAACAAGAACATGCAAAGACATTTCAACACATGGAGGCTAAATAGCATGTTGTTAAACAATGAATGGGTCATCGAGGAGATCAAGGAAGAAATCAAAAACTTCCTGGAAACCAATGAAAATGAACACACAACAACACAAAATCTATGGGATGCAGCGAAAGCAGTTCTGAGAGGGAAGTTCATAGCACTACAGGCCTACCTCAAAAAACAAGAAAAATTTCTAATTGACTGTCTAACCTCACAACTTCAAGAATTAGAAAGCAAACAAAAAGAAAACCCCAGAGCAAGTAGAAGGAAGGAAATAGTAAAGATCAGAGCAGAAATAAATGACAAAGAGACCAAAAAAACAATTCAAAGGATCAATGAAACAAAGAGCTGGTTTTTCGAAAAGATAAACAAGATTGATGGACCCTTAGCTAGACTCACCAAGAAACAAAGAGAGAGAACCCAAATACGAAAAATCAGAAATGAAAGAGGAGAAGTAACAACCAACACCACGGAAATACAAAAGATCGTTAACAACTACTACGAACAACTATATGGCAACAAATTCGACAATCTAAGTGAAATGGACAAATTTCTAGAAACACACAGTCTCCCAAAACTATTCCTGGAAGAGATATAAAACTTGAACAGACCAATAACAACTAAGGAAATTGAAGAGGTAATCAAGACTCTCCCAGCAAACAAGAGCCCAGGCCCAGATGGTTTCACGGGGGAGTTTTACCGAACATTCAAAAAAGAACTAACACCCATTCTCCTCAAACTATTTCAAAAAATTCAAGAAGAAGGAAGACTTCCAAACACGTTCTATGAGGCCAGCATAATTCTAATTCCAAAACCAGAAAAAGACACTACGAAGAAAGAAAACTACAGGCCAATATCCCTGATGAACATAGACGCCAAAATCCTGAACAAAATATTAGCAAATCGAATCCAGAAATACATCAAAAAAATTATTCACCATGACCAAGTGGGATTCATTCCAGGGATGCAAGGCTGGTACAATATTCGCAAATCAATAAACGTGATACACCACATCAACAAAATGAAGAATAAAAACCACATGATCATATCAATAGATGCCGAAAAAGCATTCGACAAAATCCAGCATCCATTTCTGATAAAAACGCTCAGCAATGTAGGAATAGAGGGATCATATCTCGACATAATAAAGGCCATATATGAAAGACCTACAGCCAACATCATACTCAATGGACAGAAACTAAAAACATTTCCATTAAGAACCGGAACAAGACAGGGATGTCCACTTTCACCACTCTTATTTAACATTGTACTGGAAGTCTTAGCCACAGCAATCAGACATGAAGAAAAAATAAAAGGGATCCAAATTGGAAAGCAGGAAGTGAAACTGTCATTATTTGCAGATGACATGATATTGTACATAGAAAACCCTAAAGACTCCATCAAAAATCTACTAGACTTAATAAATGAATTTGGCAAAGTAGCAGGATACAAAATTAACGTCAAGAAATCGACGGCATTCTTGTACATCAATGATGAACTCACAGAAAGAGAAACTGAAAAAACAATCCCATTTACCATCGCGCCAAAAAAATTACGATACCTAGGAATAAACTTAACCAAAGAAGTAAAGGACCTATTTGCAGAAAACTACAGGTCATTGAAAAAAGAAATAGAGGAAGATATAAAAAAGTGGAAGCACATACCCTGTTCATGGATTGGAAGAATTAACATAATTAAAATGTCCATACTACCCAAAGCAATCTATAGATTCAATGCAATCCCCATCAAAATACCAACGACATATTTCATAGAACTAGAACAAATACTTCAAAAGTTCATATGGAACCAAAAAAGACCCCGAATAGCCACAGCAATCTTGAAAAAGAAGAACAAAGTAGGTGGGATCACAATACCAGATATCAGGTTATACTACAAAGCGACTGTAACCAAAACAGCCTGGTACTGGCACAAGAACAGGCATATAGACCAGTGGAACAGAACTGAAAACTCAGAAATAGACCCAAGGCAATACGCTCAATTAATATTTGACAAAGGTGGCAAGAGCATACAGTGGAGTAAAGACAGCCTCTTTAATAAATGGTGTTGGGAAAATTGGACAGCTACATGCAAAAAAATGAAACGAGACCATCAACTTACACCATACACAAAAATAAACTCGAAATGGATAAAAGACTTAAATGTGACCCGTGAATCCATAAAAATTCTAGAACAAAATGTAGGCAACAAAATTTCGGACATCATACGGAGCAGAATTTTCACTGATACATCACCTAAGGCAACAGAAATAAAGGAGAAAATGAACACATGGGACTACATCAAACTCAAAAGCTTCTGCACAGCAAAAGAAACAATCATCAAAATGGAAAGACAACCCACTGTATGGGAGAATATCATTGCCTATGATACATCAGATAAGGGGTTAATTTCCAATATATATAGAGTGCTCATACAACTCAACAAAAGGAAGACAAAGAACCCAATTAAAAAATGGGCAGAGGAGCTGAATAGACACCTCTCCAAACAGGACATACAAATGGCCAAGAGACATATGAAGAAATGCTCAACCTCACTCATCATCAGAGAGATGCAAATTAAAACAACAATGAGGTATCACCTCACACCTGTCAGAATGGCCGCCATCAACAAATCATCAAACAACAAGTGTTGGCGAGGGTGTGGAGAAAAGGGGACTCTAATACACTGCTGGTGGGAATGCAGACTGGTGCAGCCGCTATGGAAAACAATATGGTGCTACCTCAAAAAATTAAAAATTGAACTGCCATTTGACCCAGTGATCCCACTGCTGGGAATATACCCTAAGAAGCCTGAAACACCAATCAGGAAGAATATATGTACCCCCATGTTCATAGCAGCACTATTTACAATAGCTAAGATCTGGAAACAGCCCAAGTGTCCACCAGTAGACGAATGGATAAAAAAGCTGTGGTACATACACACAATGGAGTACTATGCAGCGGTAAGAAAGAAAGATCTCTTATCCTTTGAGATGACATGGAGGGACCTGGAAAGTATTATCCTAAGTGAAAGAAGCCAAGCAGAGAAAGACAAATACCACATGATCTCACTTATATACGGAATATAATGAACATAACAGTCTGAGGAATACAGTAGACCCAGACACATGGAAGTAGGGCACAGACTGACATCCCTCAGAAGAGGGGATGGGGGTTGGGGGGTGGGAAGAGATAAACCACAGAACTTATATGCATGTATGCATGACCAATGGACATGGACAACTAAGCCGGGGACAGGGTGGAGGGGGGTGGGGCGGGAGGTGCCAATGGGGTAAAAAGGTAAAATATCTGTAACAAAAAAATAAATAAAAATTCATAAAAAAAAAATAATAATTAAATATAACTAAGAATACATTTGACAAAGGGTATGAATGAAATATACACTAAAACTACAAAGTATTATTGAAAGAAATTGGAAAAAGACACAATGAAATGGAAAGATATTCCTTGTTCATGGATTGAAAGAATCAACATAGTTAAAATGGCCATATTACCCAAAGCAATATACAGATATAATGCAATCCCTATCAAAATCGCAATGTCATTTTTTTAAAGAAATAAAATTTAAAAAATCAGATTTGTATGGGACCACAAAAGACCCTGAATAGCCAAGCAATCCTGAGAATAAAGAATAAAGCCAAATGTATCTCACTGCCTGACATGAAATTATACTATAGAGCTATGATAATATAAAAGCAGGGTAGGGGCAGAAACACAGACACACAAACCAATGGAATAGAATTGAGATAACCAGAAAAAAACATATAAATACACACACACACACACACACAATTTTGACAAAGGAGCCAAAGACATGCATTGGAGAAAAGAAAGTTTCTTTAATAAATGGTGCTGGGGAAATTAGAAAACCACATGCAAAGGAATGAAACTATGTTACAGTTTGTCCCCATGTACAAAAATTAATTTAAAATGAATTAAAGACCTAAATATAAGATCTGAAACAATAATTTTTTAAAAGAACACATAAGTACTAAACTTACGGGTGTTGGTCATAGAGAATATTTTATGAATTTGACCCCAAAGGCAATGGAAGTAAAGCAAAAATAAATGCATGAAACTTTATCAAACTAAAAAGTTTCTGTATAGCAAAAGAAACTGACAACAAAACAAAAACACAACCAACTGAATGGGAGATTATATTTCCAACTAGGCGTTAATATCCAAAAATATATAAAGAATTCATACAACTTAACATCAAAAAATCCAACAATACAACTAAAAAATGGGCAGAGAACCTGAACAGACACCTATCCCAAGAAGAAATATAAATGGCCAACAGATACATGAGAAGATATTAAATTTCAATAGCTATTAGGGAATTGCAAATCAAAATTACAATGAGATACCACTTCACACCTGTTAGAATTAATAAGAATTATTATTATTAGAATTATTATTAATAAGACAAGTAATAAGAAGAGTGGGAGAGGCTGTGGAGAAAAGGGAACTCTTAGTCACTGCTGTTGCTAATGTAAACTGGTACAGCCACTATGGAAAACAGTCTGAAGATTCCTCAAAAAATTAAGACTAGAGCCCTGGACGGTTTGGTTCAGCAGTTAGAGCATCCACCCGCGGACCAGAGACTCCTGGGTTTGGTTCCCACTAAGGGCATGTGCCTTGGTTGTGGTTTGTCCCTGGCCCTGGTTGGGGTCCTGTGGGTGGCAACCACTCGATGTGTCTTTCTCACATCAATGTTTCTCTCTCTCTCTTCCCCCCTCTCTCCCTCCTGCTCTATCTGAAGATAAATGCAAAAGTGTCCTCAGGTGAGGTTAAAAAAAATAATAATAATAAGACTAGAGTTTCCTATGACCCAGAAATCCCTTTTCTGGGTATCTACCTGAAAAACAAAAACATTTATTCACAAAGATATATACGCACCCTTACATTTATTGCAGCATTATTCACGTTGCTCAAGACATGGAAACAACCAAAGTGTCCTTCAGTAGAGGTTTGGAAAAAGAAGATGTGACACATATCTACAAGGGTATACTATTCAGCCATAAGAAAAGATGAAATACCACCATTTGAGACAACATAAATGGACCTTGAGATATTATGCTAAGTAAAATAGTCAGAAAAAGCTAAGAACCAGATAATTTCACTTATATATGGGATATAAATCTGAAATTTATGGAAACAGACAATAGTGTGGTACCAGAGGGAAGGGTGTAGGGGACAGATGGGAGTAACGGGGGGCTCATATATGGTGACAGAAGATTTGCTCCTAAATTCATGAACTTTTTGAGTGTTTTAAATCTGAATGTATTTTGAAACAGTGTTGTAGCATCACATATGTGCATTTTATTTAGGAAATCTTTCAATAATTGTTTTAGTCAAGAAGCCTAGATCCTTATGTTTTAAAAGCACTGAAATTTACAAGTTATACCACAGAAAGTTTAAATGTGAGGAACCAAGGGATCTTATATTTCAAATATGAATGTAGTTGTTTTCATCGGAAAAACAAATAGGAGAGAAAGAGATGATATTGGGTGTATCTGATGAAGGCTATTTTCTGTAGTTTTTTCAACTATGGTGCTACATTGAACATTGCAAAGTCATCAGGTTCGCCCCTCTGCCTTGGGGCAGAAGTGCACCTTTGAGGCACTTGAGAATCAATACTCTTTGTTAAGACACCCCCAGAGAAGATCATTTCCAGCCTTCTTAACCTTTGAATCCCTTTCTTTTGACTATTTAAAATGGTGGAAGTCTATATGGTTTTCTGAAGTCTGGAGGTTTATTTAGGAGAATTAAACAATAAGCTTCAGAAACAAATCAGCCCCCCTTGAAGGACATCTTTTATTACACTCTAGAAATTACTTTAAAGTATTCAACTAGGAGAGAACCACACAATTAAAAACAAAAAGTTAAAATACCAAATCATTAACAAGCTTAAATAAAACCTACTCAAATGTTACTTCTAAAACTGTTTATTTATTTAGTAGGAGACACAAACTATCTAATGGTTGGTAGAATAAATGTAATGGTTATAATTATGCTGATGTTTTTAAGTTGGGTAGGATTTTGAAAGAAGACTACTTCTTCTTTACTTCAATAAAGATCTTACCATGGAGGATAGGTCAAAGCAGAAAACTGTTTAACCAAACCAGATAAAATGTTTAAAAATAATATAAACAAAAACAGATAATATATGATTGCTACTTATCAGAGCTTGAAGATTGAGAACATATTTAAGGAGCTCATATTTACATTGAATTCTAATTAATAATCATTTATTCTGAGACCTCGAGCTAAGATTATCATCATGCCCAATATGTCATACAAATTTCCTAACTTCAAAATCAATAAATCTTAACTTTTTATTTTACTTTTTTTTTCAGAGTCGTGGCACTATTTTAATTCCATGTCTTCCCATGCCCTCAATCTACTCCCTTTCTCACAAGACACACCTATGTAGAGACATACTGTATTCTATGGCATACATATTTGCCAACTGAATGATACAAGAAATAGATTATATCATTTAAATGTGCTAAGTTTTGCAACGGTTTTTGCTTTAACAGGCTTACTTCAGATCATTATAACAAAACCCATAGATTCAGCATGTAGAATCCTCTAATGCATTTTTTAAAGTTTATTTTATGTTGAATTTAATGGGGTGACATTGGTTAATATTATGCAGGTTTCAGGTATAGAATTCTACAATGCATCATCTGTATATTGTATTGTGTGTTCACCACCCCAAGTCAAGTCTCCTACCATTATTTATCCTTCCTTTGCCCTCTCCTATCCCTCCTTCCCTCTGATAATCACAATATTGTCGGTGTCCATGGATTTAAAGTATAAATACTTTAAAAATACTTGATATTTTTATATGTAATTTCTTTAATTTATGGTACTTTTTAAAGCCCATTTTACTTGTATATATTTTGCTTTCTTCTTTTTTTAATGATGACAGTATTCAAACATAATAAAAGTAGAGAAAAGATTATAAAAAAATCACATACCCATTTTCTATCATTAACCTCAATAATTATCAACATATATTTACATGTCCCTTTCTTTTTATCCCTACACAGCATGATGTTAAAGCAAATTTGAGGTATTATATTACCTCTCATGTAATCCTCAATCAGAATTTTTAAAATGACAAGAAGGTTAATCACTCAAGTTTCAAAATGATCTTTCCATGAAAATTGATAATACCCTAAATAACTTAGCTTCATCTTGAAACATGCTATTTCTGAAATTGGCTATGTGATCATAACAAGAAATAAAAATCATCAAGATGCCTGGACAATTCTGAGAGGCAGATATGTCACCATCATATTCTGTGCAATTAGAGTGGAAATTAGATGGAATTTGTGTGTCATAGATATCTACTAAGCAAGTAGGAATATAATTTAGAGTTGATTTGGGGATTTATTGTGTTCACACTACATTAATTTCTTTGAGGAATAATTAATAATAGTTGCTATTTGATAAAACCCTGGTATTCATGTATGTATATAAATTTGGGGAAATTCCCAGCAATTCACCAACAAGGAATAGAAGAAGAAAATAAAAATTTATGGCATAGAGAAATTAATGCAAAACAGCTTTCAAAAACTATCCCAGAGAGAAAACAGAGTTAAAAAATTTAAAAGACAAAAATTTGTTTATTTAATTATCTTAAACAAAGACAAAATGCTACAATAGAAAAAGAAAAAAACAAGACAAAACAAAACAAAAAATTCTATACAGTATAGTTTGAATAGTAGAGCCAGCAGAAAACAATTAAAAAACCAATAGTGATTTTTAAAGTTCCTAGGAAACTACTGAAAACAAATCATCGCCAATCTTCTCTAAGCATATACTCTAGTGTTCCATTTGGTCCTCCTGTTTTTGCTTTGACACAGCTCAGCCTGGGCAACTGTACCATTCTTCACCACCCCCATTGAGGTTTAGATGGAATGAGGGATTTGAGTCCACAAATCCTGTGCCCAGAGTACTGGAATCTCCTCCAGAAGATATATGTAGTTAGATATTCAAACCATAGTATCACAGTATAAAGGTGCTGTTATAACACAAACATTGAGAATGTAAATTAAGTCCTAATTGAGAGAACTTCCTCAATGTGTAGGGAATATAGGTAACAATATATTTAATGATTTTAGTAGAATGTCACTTGCTTGCATATTGCCAAATGATTAGAAATCTGGACTGTCAGTGCAGTCATATTGCAAAAAGAGGTATTTATGCTATAGTTGATATCGGGAACTAACACACCAGGTAGTCTCAACTCTAGTGCTTAAAATGCCTAAGAGATATTCTAAATAAAATGATCCATGAATATATGCTGTTTTTTGTGTTTTTTTTAGGAAAGTGAGTCATACTGTGACCAAGCTTTCTTTTCAAAAGGAATTATGGAAAATGCTCTGGAATTTTGAAGCAACCAGTATCTTAAAGCTCACTGATTTCTGTAAAGCTTTTGATAGCCATCCTCCCCACTTTAATGAGATTTATTCAGGGAAGCTATAACCTCTCCTAGTAAGGCCTTATTGTGAGGATTATAAGGGAAATCCATGGAGGACATTAAAGGAAAGGGCTTTTCAACTGCAGAGGCATTTTTTTTCTTATTTATCATTTTATTTCAGACGTTGGTATTAGAGTTTTGGGGAAATTAAGGTGCTCTTGGATACAATACTAAATTTCTTATAAAAAAGTGTGACTTTAATGTCATTATGCCATTTTTTGGCCCACAATGAAATTTAAACCAAATCCTAATTTAAGGAAAGTAACTTTTTTCAATTAAACTAATAATAATTACCTTTATTTGTTCCTAGTTCTAATCTGAATAATATATATATTTATATATACTATAATATATTATAGTATAAATATAAAATATATACAATATTGTAGTATAATATGTATAGTATATATGCAATACATATAGAATGCAAGTGTGTGTATATACACACACATTTACAACACTTCTAAATGATTATTACCTTTATTTTCTAGGTGCAAATACTAAAGTTTAGGACATTAAGTAACTTACACAAAACCATGGCCCATACAAGTGGTACATACAGATTAATAAAATCCTGATTGACTTTATTCTTTGCCCAAACTTTGTTCCTCGGTAAACTTTGGGCTAAACTTTAGGACAAAGGAAATGTACAGGTCTCAGAGTTGTCTATTATTTTTCTAATTTTATTTTTCTTCAGAGAAGTGAAAGAAACAATAGAAAGTCTACAACTATAGGAAACTTAGTCCCTCATCTTGCTACAACAGGATTTTGCCGTAATGTTAATATCCCCCTAAAAATATATCAGTAAGCTTGGGCATAAGGCAAACAAATATGCAAACAAAAAAAGAATAGGAAAAAAAAAACACATAAGTAAACAACAACAAAACCCTCAGCAACTAAAAGTAGAATGAACTGAGTCTTTTTCTTTCACTAATAGAACCAAAGGTGGATATGTAAAGTACAGCACAGGAAATATAGTTAATAATATTGTAACAACAATGTATTTTGTCATGTGGGTACTGCACTTATTAGGGTATAACTTGGTGAGTTTTATTAATGTCTAACCACTATGCTGTACACCTGACACTAATATAATATTGAAGGTCAACTGTAATTGAAACATTTAAAGCAGTGAGTAAATGAATTACTTGATCACATTATTTGATGTAAGGAATTTTTGTTACATGGAAAGCAGAAATACAGTTAGAACCTCCGCTCTCAGCCAAGGCTGATGATCTGCTAGTGCACACCACTACTGTTATATATTAAAATCTCTAAATCTTTTCATGCAAGTGGTTAGAAAGATTCTTTCTTGAGTTCCCACAGACCTCCTTCTTGGCCCTGTTCCTAACTAGCAACTAATGAATGGATTGATGAACACGTGGCAGGAGCAGGCTTCTTCAGGACCTCTTTCAGTGTACTGTGCCCATGTCTGTTCTGATCGATCCATTCCTAGGCACAGTGGTGCTTATGTGACTAAAAAGCCCTTGTTGGTGCATGGATCATGATATTTCAGGAGAAATAAGTAGTTAAATAAAAATAAAAGAAAATATTTAAGAGATGATTGCTAAAATGAGGCTATCTAAGCACAAAAACAATAAATTTCTTTTTTTATAATTAAATTTTATAATTATAATTAAATTTTTTCTATTACATTTGACATACAAATTTATATTAGTTTCAGGTGTACAACATAGTTATTAGACATATATGTAACTTATAAAGTGATCCCCGCTGAAAATCTAGAACCCATCTAATAATACCAACAATGGAAGAAATTTCAAAGAGAAAGGTCAGAAACTTTCACAACCTTGCAACAAGTTCTATATACAGAATTAAGTAAAAAATAAAGCTTTTAATTACATTGAAAAATATGTAAATCAAATATGAGAGAAAAAGTAGTATGCAGATTCCAAAACTTTAAATACAAAAGTAATTGAACATCCAAATAGGTAAAAAAAAAAAAAAAAAAAAAAAGAAAAAAAAGTACAGTTAACTGAAAAAAATATTTTTAAAGCAAGGAAAAAAGTTACAGTATAACTTTGCAATTAATTAAGAAAATAAAAATTACTAAACCAGTATATCATTTTCAACCAGGAAGTTAGTTAGCATATCCAATCTTTTAAGTAGTGAAAGCCTCCAACTTGAATTGTTGCAACTATTTTTCTTATAAGTACAATGAGATAGTCAACACAACTATTTAATGTTTGTTGGCAGTTACACTTATAAAGACATTTATAGTTTTTAAAGAGGTTCTGTATATTTCTAATAGTTGAGCAGTTGTTATGCAAATCAATATTATACTGTACAAATCATTATTTTAAATGTTACTGTCTATAGGATCCATAGACTGCAAAAGTGAACTAATTGAAAAAAATCTCAATTTCTGTACAAGATATGGTTCTTAGTGTCCTTTTCAAAATCAAGATGCTTTTCCAAGCCTACTTTGACATTAGTTACAGTAATTATATTAAGTATGGTTAGACTAGTTTTCTTTCTGTGATCTAATATTATGTTTAAATTATGTTACACCAACTTTATTATGCATGTATATTGTCTTATTTTTTTGAAAAAATATGGTATACATTTAAACATAAATTAAATTAGAGTTAAATTTGAAATAGTCTTTAATTTTTTAATAACATTTAGGCAGCCAAACAGTTTTTGCATTTAGATTATTCTCAACTAATTTTTATTTTTTCAGTGAGAAATTTTTGCAGTATTTATTGTTGAACAGTTATATGGTATATCACATTATTTTATGAACAACTTTTTCATATCCTTTAGTTCATATAATTCATTTTTACCTGGTGATTTATTAAATCATCATTTCTACTTAGTTTCTGCCTAAAACTATTTGGGTATCTATGTCAGTAGATATGTGACTTTTTCATTATACATTTATTAAATATATTATTTGTTTTCAATTAGCACCAAAAGCAAAATTTGTCATGATAACGTTTTTTTTTTTTTTCTTTTTTCAAAATATGTTTTCTTATTGATTTTAGAGAGAGAGAGAAATAGGAACATCAATGAGAAAGGACATCGATTGGCTGCCTCCTGCATGCCCCTCACTGAGGATATGGCCCACAACCGGGGCATGTGCCCTGACCAGGAATTGAACCAGTGACTTCTTGGTGCATGGGTCAACACTCAACTACTGAACCACACCAGCTGGGCTGTTGTGACAACTTTTGAGTCCTCTTTGGAAATTGTTATATTACTCATTTGTGATCCATATAGCATTTTCTCTTCTTTGCTTTTCAACAAGTCTGTAATATGTATGTCTTATTAATATTTTTATAATTTAAACTACTAAAAATCAGTGATTAAATTTAGAAATATAATTTTACTAAATATTATTTTAATATTTTAAAAGCAATTTTTATTTTGATTGTTTCCTTAATTTTTATCATCCTTAACTATAGAATTCCATGTTGTTTTTGCCATTTTTAACACTTTATTAATATTTTTTATTAAAGATGTTCCTCCTTTTTCCCCCTTTGATATTTTTCTTTCTACTCCCACCTCCCACTCCCCCACTGCCTTCACCATACTATTGTCTATGTCTATTGGTTAGGCATACATGCATATAAGTTCTTTGGTTTATCTCGTCCTGCTCCCTGCCCCCACTCCTCTTCCCTCTGAGGTTTGTCTGTCTATTCCCTATTTCCATATCTCTGGATGTGTTTTGATCATCAGCTTATTTTGTTCCTTATATTCCACAAAAAGTGAAATCAAGTGATATTTGTCTTTCTCTGATTGGCTTATTTCACTTAGCATAATACTCTCCAGGTCCCTCAAAGGGTAAGTGATCTTTCTTTCTTACAGCTGTATAGCATTCCATTGAGTATATGTATCACAGCTTTTATATCCACTCATCTACTGATGGACACTTGGGCTCTTTCCTGATCTTAGCACTGCTATGAACATAGGGGTGCTGATTGGTGTTTTGGGCTTCTTAGGATATATTCCTAGAATGGAATCACTGGGTCAAATGGCAGCTTAATTTTTGATTTCTTGAAGAAACACCATATTGTTTTTCATAGTAGCTACGGCTATAGGGCATCAAGTAATTTTTAATGAAGGCTTCTTAAGGGGACCTTCTGCCTTATCTGCTCTACTACTTTCCAATAGAGCGTCACTGTACAAACATGTCATTTAAAAATTATAATTGCATTTTTGGCAATAGAAATGTGAATCATTCATATTTGAACTACAATGCATATATTTAAAAGCGCCCTTTAAAAAATTAAACTTCTAAAAAGATTGTTAATGGAAATATGCATCACTTTCTAATTAACCAAACCTACAACAAATTAAAGTGCTGATTGTGAAGGCAATATGACACTAATCTATAATTATAATCAAGAATAGCAACTGAAAACCATAGCCAGCCACAAGAGATTTCTTAGCTGAATCCAAAATAAACCATAAAGTGCACTCATAATATATTCTTTCTAAATTTTGATAGGTCTTAATTTATTTAATAGTTTATTAGTTGTTTATGCATAAAAATAAAATTAACGTAGTGTTCTGTCATACTTTATACAAAAAATTTAAAGAGAAAGAACTTGAAAGTTTAGCTCAGTAACCCCCACTAGAAGAGTACTTGTTACTCCAAATAAGATCCTACCATAGAAATCACAACTAGGATCATACCATAAAAACAAACCAGATAACAAAACAAAACAATATCCTTCAAACTTCTATTCTCAGCATAGTCTGGCACTTTCAATTTAATTTCTATATATCAATGTTATTGACTGAGCATTTTTCTTCCCAGAGAGAGAAATGTGATTACAGATACCTGTATTTTCTAGATGGCAATGACATGATTTTTAGTGGCTAAATGTGGACATTAGAAAATTCTAAGTTATTCTTTGCTACTAAATATATATTTCTGTAGGTAGAAACTAATTAGCATAATTGTTAAAAGATCTAGATTGCTTATGTTTGAATGTCATTTCCTCTATTACTGATTGTTACTTATCTTTCTAGATCTCTAATTCTTCTTCTTTGGCAAATAACAATAGTATCTGTCTCCAAAAATTGCTGTGAAGATTAAGGGACAAGGTATATACTCTGTTTTGCATGATATATGGCACATGGTAAAGACTTAAGCATGTTTTCACTATTATTATTATTATTATTATTGAAAATGGCAATGTAATTATTTTCTACCATTGCACGAAAAAAAAATCATAGAAAAACTATCTAAAGTTTTTACATTAAATATTGAATGCACCTTCCTGCTTACTCTAAAATCTTTTTATTTAAATATTGTACCACATTAGAGAATTAATATATTTTATAAATTGTTTAGACTCTATCCCCATGCTTTGAATTAGAGTTCATAAAAGAAATGTTAGTTATTGTGTTTCTTCAATGAGATAGACATGCTGATTATTCATAGAATTATTGAATATTCCAAAAGCATTTCTCCTGCTTTTAGAATTTTGATGGTCTATGAACAAGATTTAGAGCACACACATGTAAACCAGCTATAAATTCAGATGATCACGTATTCTCATTTCATTTACTCACATGTATATACACATACACATCTTCAAACATTTTAATAAAATTCTAGGTCAGGTCCAAGAAAAAAAAGTAACAATAGTTTCATCCTATGGTAATAATCTCAAATGAGATCATTTCTCATAGAATAAAATTAAATGCTTAGAAGTCTGTGCTTGTGTTGCTGCCCTGTCCAGGCAACATATAGGGGTTGGCAAAAGTAGGTTTACATTTGTGAGTACATGAAACAGAGTTTATTCTTGTACTATTATTTATTACTTATTGTATTACTTTCCACATGAACAATTATAAACCTTCTTTTGCCTACCTCTGTATATACTGACACACGTTTTCAAATTCACTGCTAGCATTAAGTTTGGGGAAAACTTTGTATTTATGGTGGTTCTTTTTCTAGCATGGAACAATCAGTGATGATAAAACCACCATTAGCACAATGCTTTGTATATTATAGGTTCTTTACACATCAATGAATAATTGAATAATTTGAGTGTCTAGAGGAGTAAGTATAACAATTCATAAGAATATTTGCTGAGACCACTTTTAGTTGGAAAGAGAGAACCGAATTTGTTTGACATAGAGACTATATATTATTAAACTTCATAATTAAAGGTTATTTGCCCACAATATCCCTTTATTCTTAGAATGAAAAGCAATTTATTTAATTATATTCTGTTTATATCCAACTCTCATGGACCATTTGGTTTACTCGTTGCAAATGTACTAGAAAATAACAATTTTAAAACAATATAGAAAATTGGAAATACAATTATAAAACATAGGATGGGTTTTATATAGTTACATAACCTCTTTCAAATTACAGAAAGTTTCCTTTGTTTTCTAACTTATGGATAATGCAAATAACAACTAAGTAGACATAGTATCAGTGATCACCTACTCCAGATGGTGCTCAAAAGGTAGACTGCTACAGAATTGGTTGTATAGATATTAGTTTAAAAACAAAACAAAACAAAAAAACCCAAAGATTAGGGAGCTTCAGTCATAGAATACCTAACAGGTCTGAAGTAGAATCTAGAAATCTGTACATTTTACTACTACAGATGAAAGGTAAACAGTCCAATCCAACAATTCTTAGTATAAGAAACCTGAAGCCTCGAGACATTAAGTAACTTGTTCAAGTTAATAAAATTATTGAGGAACAAAATACCAATTAGAAATATTTGACCTTTTGATTTATAATATTATTCTACCACTCCAATGAAATGTATTATTATTATATTTCTCCTTCTTAATATTTGTGTTATTTTCCAATGAGTGCATCTTTCTGTTTTAGAAAAAGCACACTGCAAAGAGAAAAACAAAGTTCCTTGAAGACAAGAAATGATCCTTTCTTTCCCTTAGATTTACTGATATAGTGTGTGAGTTAAGGTGGATAATGGGCCTTGCCAGTGTGGCTCAGCAGTTAAGTGTTGACCCAAGCACCAAAAGGTTGCCAGTTTCATTCTTGATCAGGGCACATGATCAGGTTGTGGACCAAATCCCCAGTGTGGGGCATGCAAGAGACAGCCAAGTGATATTCTCTCTCATCAATGTTTCTCTCTCTCTTTCCCTTCCTCTCTCTCTCAAATCAATAAAAATAAATAAATAAATAAAAATAAAAAAAATAGAAAAGCTGTGCAATGGGATGATTTGATACCTGTATATATCTCAAAATGATTACCACAATAAGTTCACTTAACATATTCATCACCTCATATAGTTACCATTTTGTGTGTGGATGTGTATGGGGAATGAGAACATTTAAGAACTACTCTCTTATCAACTTTCAAGTAAACAAACACTATGGTTAACTATAATCATCTTGCATGCATGATGTCACCAGAACTTATTCATCATATAATTGGAAATTATCACCCTTTGATCAACATTTTTTCAACTCTCAGCCCCTGGCAACTGCCAATGTACTCTTTCTTTCTACGAGTTCAGCTTTTTTAGGTTCTACATATAAGTTAGATCATACAGATTTTTTTTTTTCTCTGATTTATTTCACTTAGCACAATGCCTTCTAATTTTTATTCATCTTATCAAAAATTACAGATTTGTTTTTATTTTTATGGCTGAGTAATATTCAAATCATTGTGTATATATACCACATTTTCTTTCTTTATCCATCAACAGACACTTAGGTTGTTTCCATATCTTGACTATCATGGATAATGTTGCAATAAATGCAGTAGTTCAGATATCTCTTTAAAATACTGATTTTATTTCCTTTGGATATATAACCAGGAGTGGGATATCTGATCATATGCTAGTTCCATTTGTTTTTATTTTTTGAGGAAACTCCACACTGTTATCTGTAGTAGCTGCTTCAATTAGCAACCCCACCGACAGTGTACAAGGGTTCCCCTTCTACATATTTTCACCACCATTTGTTATCTCATGAATTATTAAGAATAGCCAGGAGTGAGATAACATCTTATTGTGGGTTTGATTTGCATTTTCTTGATAATTAGTGATGCTGAGAAATGACCTGTTGGCCTTTTGTATGTCTTCTTTGGAAATATGTCTAGGTCTTCTTCCCATTTTGTTTCCATCAATTTTTTTCTTTTTTTCTTATTGAGATGTATGAGTTCAACAAAAAGTGTTTCTGGCTCAATTCCTATTTCTGGTGCTAAAGGCAAAGAATGTTAAATAAATTAATTAATAGATATTAACATGAATTAAATTGCCATATCAAAGATATCACTACAGAAAGAAAATTATCAACTACACTACAACATGCATTTGGAGTTAGTATATAAGAATCTTAATGATTTGCGGATGTGTAGTAAGAATGTTATGTTTGAAAGTCCCAAAGTGACAAGTCCTCACTTAAAAAATGCTTCTCTTTTTAAAAATTATTGATTAAAAACAGATGATTTATCTTGGAATCATGTCAGAATAGGCAATACAAATAGTTTCTTAGACTACTCTATCTAATTTAATCAAAGCTAAAGATATTTTTATTATGTTGTTTATTCCAGAAAATAAATGCTCCTCCAGTTTATGAATTTTATTCTAAAATACTCAAATTAAAATTTTTAATGAGGCTTTCAAGTGTTTTTTCTCTGTATACTAGAAAGCTTGTGCTTAGTTACTGATTGCTTTCCTCTCAAGTGGAAAGTACTAATACTTTGGTTTTTGTCCAACTTTTTGCTTTCTCAGACCCGTTTTTTCTTTTCACTGTATATATTCTTCCTTGGTAATCTCAACTACTCCCTTAGCATTTAAGTTGATAAAAATTTTAGCTATAACTGTAGATTAAATATCTCATAAGCTTTACACAAATACCTTAAACTGAATTTTATATAGCTCAACTTGGATATCCCATAGTTGCTTCTAATTTTATGTGTCCAAAACTACACACATCATCTTCCTTCTATGACAAGTTGCTTTTGTATTTTTTATTCCAGTCACTAGTACTATCATTCATCTTATTGATCAAAACAGAAACATGTTCTGTCCTAGAAAAGCTACTTACTACCCCAGATATTTCCAGTGAATACACTTATATTATTCTACTCTATCCTTACATTTCTTCTTTGACCTAATGACAAATTAAAATGCCAAAACAGGGCTAGAAACATCCTTTATGAATCTGAACTTGTCAATTCCCTCAATTTTCTCATTTAGACATACACACAATTTTTTTTTCTACTCGGAAAATTCTACCTTCCTCTACTTCCCATATGGTTTATCTCTTCTTCCTAATTCCATGTAACCTTTAGCATTCATATCAACTATCATTTCTTCCAGGCATATTTTCTTGGTTGCAAATATCTGGGTTGTGGGTCTATTCGGTAATTAAGCATTCAATTGAAATCGGCAGTTTTTATTGGTCAGGATCCTAGCCTTTGTTTAAATAAGGCATCGGTAGCACCTGGCCTTGATTTGCAGCTTGGTCTCGCCTGGGCACCTCCAAGAACAGCATAATTAGCAGCTATCTTCAGATTTCTTTGTAGCTCATGACAGGTGGCACCTTGGCAGAACACAGGCAGTGTCTGACCATGGCCTGCACCTCCTGGGAGGCCCCAGAGCCAGTGAACCCAAGTGGAAAGCTTCATATCACAATGAAACATCACTACCCAACCACCTCCACAAGTGACACACACACAAGGGGCAGACTCAGTAGGTGTCAGAGCCCCACTGAAAAAGTACTGCTCTTTGGGGTGAGCCCCTAGCAGCAGATTGGCCCCTAGCAGCAAATCTCTCCCATTGATGTGCCCACAGCAATCAAGGTTCAATTACAACAAGAGGGAGGTTCTCCTGGAGGGCCCAGCTTGAGTAATTGGGGAGGCAGTGCCACTAGAGCTACAGAACACCTAGTGTATAAGCCACTCCCCCAAGCTTGGGAGATGTAGCAACTCTACCTAATATATAAAAACAAACACAGGGAGGCAGAAAAAAATAAGGAGACAAAGAAAGAACAGAACAGAATTCCAGAAAAAGAATTAAAATGGAGACAAGCAACCTACTAGATACAGTGTTCAAAATACTGATTATAAGGATGCTCAGTGAACTTGGTGAGAACTTCAACAGCATAAAAGAGGACATGGAAAACATAAAAAATAACCAGTCAGTAATGAAGAATACATTAACTGAAATTAGAAATAATTTACAGGGTATCAACAATAAAGTAGATGAAGCCGAGAGTCAAATCAGTGATTTTAATATAAGGAAGCAAAAAACACCCAATAAGAACAACAAAAATAAAAAATAATCCAAAAATGAGTATAGTGTAAGAAGCTTCTGGGACAACTTCAAGCATATCAACATTCACATCATGGGGGTACCAAAAGGAGAAGAGAGAGAGCAAAAAATTGAAAACCTATTTGAAAAAAATAATGACAGAAAACTTCCCCAACTTGGTGAAGAAAATAAACATCAAAGTCCAGCAAGCACAGAGTCCAAAACAAGATGAACCCAAAGAGGCCTACACCAATACACATCATAATTAAAATGCAAAATGTACAGATAAAGAGAATTTTAGAAGCAGCAAGAGAAAAACAGTTACCTAAAACAGAGTTCCCATAAGACTGTCAGTTGATTAATCAACAGAAACTTTGCAGGCTAGAAGAGATTGGCACAAAATATTCAAAGTGATGAAAAGCAAGAATACACAACCAAGGTTATTCTACCAATAAAGCTATCATTTAGAATTGAAAGACAGATAAAGATCTACCCAGACAAGAAAAAGTTAAAGGAGTTCATCACCATCAAACCAATATTATATGAAATGTTACAGTATCTTCTTTAAGAATAAAAAATATGAACAATAAAATGCCAATGAATACATATCTATCAACAATTAAATCTGAAAAACAAAATAAGTGAACAAGAAGTACAGAAACGGAGACCATTTGATGTTTGCCAGATGTGAGGGGTTTGGGGGATGGGTGAAAAAGATGAAGGGATTAAGAAGTACAGACTGGTTGTTATAGAATTGTTATGCGAATGCAAAGTACAAATTAGGGAATATTGTCAATAATACTCTAATAACTATGTATGGGTAAGATGGGTGCAAGATTTATCAGGATGATCACTTGGTAAGTTATATAATGTCTAATCACAAGGGTGTACACCTAAAACTAATATAATAATGTATGTCAACTGTAATTAAAAAATGAGAATAATTTTTTTAAAAGCATGTTTCATAAAATAATCTACTCTAAATATGATCCATGGCCTATTTTCAGTCCATGAATTTGTACTTATCTGAGGTGAAAAAAGTAACGAAATTAAAATTATTAGATAATTTTTTTAAGTGATTTGACAAAACAATCTTATATTGACTAAATGTTATCATAACTATTTTGGCCATGTATTTCTATTTTACTTCCCTGATCATTCATTAACACTATGTCATACAAAAATATCTGTCAGTGATTGTTTGGGAATCACTGCTACTGAGATAAGGACTTTGGAGTCTATGTCTGTCTATGCACTGTTATATCACCAAAACTCAATGCAAAGCTTTACTCACAGTAGTTATACTATGTTTATTGATTTATCAAATAAATGAAAATACTAATGAATATATTTATATATACAAATCTCATTAAGTTTGGCAACTAATGCTTACATGAAGCAGGTATGTCAAATTTTGTAAAGCAAAAAATATTCTGAAACACAATCATCATGAAAAACTATTTCTATATTTGAAGAAGCTAACAACCTCCTCTGTTGCAAACATTACTTTCAAAATATTCATTATGGATCAAATCAGATTTTGCCAATTCCTTGAAATACCTCTTTTTGTTGAAAAGTTACAATCTGCAATATTTTTGACTTACCAGTCTTTTATCAGAAAGTATTATAAATTGATGAATGTTAAACCATTTAACTGACAAAAATATACTCTCTGCCTTCAAGATGGCATATTGAACAAGATAGGTGGAGACACTCTCAACATAGGGGACAAAATCTTCCTCTGTCATGTTTTATAGTAAAAGTAAATAAAATCTGTAAGCCTATAGTAGATTCATGTAACTCAGTGAAGGTCCTTTTTAGGGTGACTTTCTGAATATTGGCCATAGCATAGATGATTATGTATGTCTTCAAACTAAAAATCTCTAACTGTTGAGTATTAGTACTATCATTTGAGTGAGTCATTTCTAATTATTTCCAAGATTATAAACTCCTTGAAATTACCATCATACTTTTCGCACCTTGAGAGTTTCTACATCATTAAGTATCATGATCTAAACATACATGCTTATTAAATTAACTACATGATCTGAACATCTGCTATCATGGATGATATCATTTTATTTTCAAACACTAAGCAAGTAAATTGTTTTAAACTAAAAACTTTTTTGTTATAATGAACTCTCACAAAACTCTAGAAACTTCCAAAATTATTTTCAAAAATGTATCATGACTAAAAAAAAGTTCTTAGTGAAAATAACAAACCATATTTACATAGATACAAAATAATTATTCCTTAACCTTCATTTTAGGAGATAAAGGTTGCAGGTGAAAAAACTATATATATTACTACCTTTTAAAAAATAAACAATTTGTATGGATTCAATTTTTGAACCAATAATTAGAGATAGTCCTTAAAATTCAGAATTTTTTCATTACAGTATTTGCTTAATTATTAACTCTTTATTCCTACCAGTAAAGGAAGAAAAGAGTCAATAAGTTATGATAATTCTCTTGTTATATCTAATAGCTTTGTGAATTATATCAAATTAAAAAGTTGAAATAGGCCACAATACCAAAGTAATTATAAAAAAGTTTTTGCCTAATTAAAGTTAAAACACAAGTTTCTATTAGAGTGATTTTTAGGCTGTTTGTTAAGTGAAAAAGATCAATAAGTTCAGTGCAAGAATCTAGGAATCATACAACTGTTGCATATAATATAAACAAGAATGTATATTCATTAGCTATCATAGGTGTTTAGTGTTGACCATAAAAGCAAGAGAGTCTTTAAGTAACACTAATAAAGAGTAGGAATTAACAGTTTTAATCACTCAGTAATTAACAACGACAACAACAAAATTATGACTTTATTCTAGAAAATGTTTTCTAGGAATGGATTCCATTCGTCCTACCTCAAGAAATAACAATCTGACTCTAGATGCAAACAGAACTACTAAGAGCTTCACGTAAACAAAAGCCAGAGGATTTATAAACTGACATTTTATTCCATACAGGTTTTATATAGACTCACTGCATTGCTTAGTAAGGATAATTCTTTCAGCTCACAAAAGGATTTAAACTGAAAAGTTCAAAAACTGGGCATTTAAAAAAAATGTTTCTACTTTCTTAAGTGTGAAACTTTATGAAAATAAAGCAGGGCTCGGGTGGAATGAAAGCTCCTCTTTAACAAGATAAATGCAATCAATTTAATGAATTCTTCTTGGAGACAAAGATGAGATGAAAGAAATTATTTGTTCATTATGCTAATTAAAAAAGGTGATGGAAAGTGTGTGAAAACAAAACTGACCACAGCATATTCAGTTTGTCTAGAGCTGTGAAGCACAAAATCCACACAGAGCGTACCAGTCATGGATGATGATTGGAGGCTGAACATAATTATTAATGTTTTTGCATGTGAGGAATATGGCTTTTCATTTCTACCTATGATTGTTTGACATATTAAACACACATGGGAAGTAGAAATTCTAGAAGAGAGAGATCACCGAGCAAGCCAGAAGGAAACTCTTAATGTTCCATTGCAATTAAGGAGCACATAAACTAAGGCATACAGAAAAAAATTCCTAATAGCCTTCTTTTATGAAACTGCTAAGAAGTCCAGTTGAAACAGTGTTCACAATATATAATGCTGGCTTGACAACAGAGAAAAAATCTTTTTCACCAGCTTTTATCCATTAACTAGTCAGAGGGAGCTTTCAGGGATATAAGAATTTAGTCATCATTTACCAGCTCTTTTTGATCCACCCCATATCCTTCATGAGGGCTGGAAATTGTTCCTCTTGTGCTCATAGTTTCAATTATTGACAAAAGTCCTAGTATATGAGTGAATATGCATGACATTGAACTCAGATGCTGAAAAGAAAATAGAAAGTTTGTTTCTGAAGGAGACTAAATGTAGATCAGCCTGTTTCCTAAGAGTCAAGGGATCAAATGAACTAAACTTTGGAATTAATTTTATGGGAAACAATATGCTATATTAGAATAAAATGACTACACTTTCTAAAGATTTTATATAATGGAATATAGTTCAAATGTTAAGTACAGATCTGATTAAAAAAAACTCTAAAAAATTGTAAGCTGTTTAAAAAATAGTTTGCTGTAAATATGTATTTATTAAGCAAATTCAGTACTTTCCACTTTCATTCTACCAGATTTATTTCATGTAACTTAATTGTTTTTTCTAAGAAGACCAGATAGAAAATAGTTCACATTCTATGTCTTTTTATGAGCCCTTTTAGTCTTAAGATTCTGCTTAACCATGTATTTCCCTAAGGGGTTTTACTCAACATGTATAAACAGAATCACTTATACTCTACATGAAGTTAAAATGCTCTCTCCTGCTATTGGGAAGACTATTGGTGTCTTAAATTCCAAAATAGTAAGTGGTACAAATAAATAAATAACACTGTATTAATATTGGTTGGATTTATTTATATCCTTGAACACTATGAATACTAAAGTCACTCATATTTAAAAAAAATTGATTGATTTTAGAGAGAGAGGAAGGGAGAATGAGAGAGAGATAGAGACATTGATGTGAGAGAAATATTGATTGGTTACCTCCTGCATGACCCCCACTGGGTATTTGGCCCACAACCTGGGCATGTGCCCTGACTGGGAATCAAACTGGTGACCTCTTGGTGCATTGGTCGATACTCAACCACTGAGCCACATCAGCTGGGCAAGTCACTCATATTTTAAGACAATGTGATATGGTGAATAGGAATATGAAACTCAAAGTCAAAGGCATCAGTTTGAGTTCTGAAATTAATACATCATACTTGGAGCATTAAAGAATGTATTATTTCTTCGACCATATTTCTACATCATTCAAATAGAATAACCTGACTCTTTCTATCTAACTCACAGTGTTATTTGGGGACAACATATCCCAGAATATAGTCTGCTAGCTCTCTACATGAGAGTTATCTAGCCTCCTATTAAACAAATTATTTTCTGGAGCTCAGAGGTTGCTTATGTAATTAACATCTAAAAATGCACACCAAAAACCTGATTTTTAGCAAGTACCCCTGCTAAATTTTGAATTGTGACTTGAAATGTAATTTCTAAGAAATAATATTGTATGCATGTTCATAGTTCTATGTATTTTTATATTTTTAATATATAAAATGTTATGCCTATGCTTTTAGAGCTCTTGTTTTTTTTTTTTTAAGGTAGTACCTACTAAAATAACAGGGCATTACCACTCTTACTGCAAAAACAAAACACTTCAATTTGATTTATGGCTAAATAAAGAGTATCCTTACTCGATTATTATTAAAATTATCACTTGGCTTTGTCACATGAGGGAAGTAGCACATACTATGTATCTTAAAAATTACCTGTTTTTATATTTGAATCCACTCAATAACTTCTTGGCTTTAAAATAGATGGTCTGAAAATATGGTCCCAGAATCATCATCATCATCACCTGGGAACTTGTTAGAATCAGAATCTCTAGAGCTGCACCTAGGGAGACAGTGCTCCCACAGTAACTGGACGAAGGACTAGTGTTGTAGGATGATTTGACTTACTCCTTCAGATAATCCTATAATGAGGCTGGTTGATCTTCAGTGGGAAAATAAGCACCTGCTATTTAACACAGGTTCACATGTTGTGCTTGTCTTTTCTTAATGTAGCGTAACTGTGTTAAGACCAGTGCTGTTTTCTACAACTTGTCCTGTTTTCAGGCCACTCCTTTTATGTCTTCTCCAAGACAGCCCAGAATGTTCTCTAATTCTTTTATTTAGAGCTAGACTGAAGTCAACTTCTGATAAACCCAAAGGATAAATTTTCTGGCAGGAGATATCTGGTTCTTTTAGAAAAAGGCCTTGGTCTTTTCTCTATTCTTAATTGTACTGAAAGATTAGCTATCTTTTCTCTTCTATTGGGAACAGAGATAAGGGAACTGACTGGAGTTCATTTGTAGCTGGAACCCACAGGGGAATAAAAGTTATGCTGACGGTATGCTGAGAATTCTATTCTGACATCATTTGAACTGTACATCTAAAACATATACACTAAATACTATATGGCCAATTTTTATTTAGTCTCTTTACTCACAATTTGGGAGAGGAAATATATAAGACATTCATTTTTTTTTTTTCCACTTTTTTTACATGGCTTTTGGAAGGAGACATCTATGCTATTTTCCTTTTCTTTTCTTTTCTTTTTTCCCTTCTGCCATTAGATCTGCTGTCCTGAATTCTTCTTTTCCTGACTGGTCCTGCTGCAAAATACCTGGCTATTATCTCATCACTGCTGCCCACAAAAGTTCTTTTTGGTTGGCTTGATGAGGAATTCTGGGAGCGTTCCCAGTTCCAGTCCCTCTCACAAGCATCACCAGCAGCTTCAGGATCTCCAAGCAAATGGTTAATATAGGACAATACAAATCCATAAAATATGAGTCTCCTCTTATGGATACAAATGACTAGTATAGGATACTTTCATCTATTCTGATCCACAATAATATGAGAACCAATTCATTTCTTAAATAATGTTAGCATCTTCATATCAACATACTTTTGTCTGTCCAAAATTATTTGAAAAAGAACACTATCAATGTAAGAAAGACAAAAAAAATTTACTTTAGTGTAAACTTAATGATTCATAAATTAAACATTCAAAATTGAAAAAATAAAAATGTAAAAAAATAAAAAACAGGCAAAGAGACTTTTTAAATTTAACTACAAATCAGAATAAAACAAATTTAAGTTCTATATTGTTGTAGCTATGTGAGTGACATATTAAGAAAATTTACCTACATTTTTTGTTCTTAATATAGTTATAGATCTGAGATTAAATTTATATAAATTTATATAACTCTATTTATATATACATATAAATACATATGCATGGTGTCCCAAAATATTTATACAGGATGTCTATAGATTCTATTACATTTTGAAAATAAAATATATTTTAATAAACACTGGCTTTATAATTATTCAAAGTTGTGTATACATTTTTTGTGACACCCTATATATACATTACAAATGAAATTATAATGAGAAAAAGACGAAGTTTTGTTAGGTGATGATTTCGAGACACTTTGATGAGTTCACACTTCCCTTCTAAAGTAGCACTTTATTATGTTTTTTTTTTTTTTCCAAATAGAGATACTTGGTTTACTAAACTACGTATCCAAATAGTATTACTTATTTGCATCTCATTTTTCTAATTTCTTTGCTATCTTAGTCTTGGATTTCTGGATTTTCCATGCATTTCTAGATAATGGCATTGTTAAGGGTAGATATCTTATGATTTCTATTTAGGAATTTCCAAGGAGGAATAAAGAAGGAGAACTGACATTTATTGATTACTTATTGAATGCCAATCAACTTGTATGGACTTAGTTGAACTTATTGAAGTATGCTGGCTAAACAACACGCACTCATAAATTTACATCATGAGATTGAGATCTTCTAAATAGCTGAGAATCAGAGCAATTGAAAAACTTGCTAAAAAGTTCAGAGCTTTGAGGATTGAAGCAGGAATTTCAACGTAAGCCTTATGTACTTTCTAATACACATCACCTGTTTCAAGTAAACACCAATGTGCTGAACACATGGAACTGAATTTTTCATCATTGATTGGGTGGTTTGTTACAAACATTTGCTTGCTAGTGTTGGACTGACTTTTCCAGTTTGAACTCTTCTTTTGGTTAGGTCAAAGTTAGTGCGTTTGTTGAAGTTAAATGAAAATATGTGAAAGAAAAGATAGATAACTCTGCCTTATCAATTTTATAAAAGTAAGTTACTGAAGTTTTGATTTCATGGCAAATTATTTTGGTAGATTTTTTAGATGCTTAAGGATATATACTTTTCTCTTACAAAGTGTAAGAAGTGGATCTAAAGCACAGTATGAGCACCTTAACTCATTTATTTTACTTTCAGTGGAAATTATACTCTCCTGCTGAATTAATGTGTTCAATACATATAGTCTGCATTCAGAAAAGATAGACTTTGGTGTTAATATAGATTGCACATTTCACATTAATCAAATTATCTGATAGAAAAATAATTATAATTGTAAGGATATCACTGTAATTGGATTATGCTTCATTTACTAAATGTGAAGGGCATGCATCTTTTGTATATTAACAAATAAATAGTAATGAATTCTACATGTTTGAACAAAAATACTTTTGATCACAACGAGGTAACCATAGCCAGAGTTTTCTATTTATTCAGAACATCTAGAAACTCATCATACTGAGAAAGTGCTGTAGTCAACTGAAGATTGAGAGTCAATTGGAGATGAATACATCTTGGCAAATGTTCTAGAAGAATGTTGTTTGGTTTTGCTTATTCTTCAAACTTTCTTATGTAAACAGCATTTGGGGGAGATGAGCTCCATGGTATGGATGAAAATGGGTCCCTCCTATTTAAACTCCAGATAATGAGCACATGAACCATCTCGTCTAAATTTTGTGTTTAAAAAAAAAGAGCAAGGAAGGCAAAAAGGAAGGGAGGGAGGGAGGAAGGGATTTTCTTTTTTTTTTTCCCTTCTGCCATTAGATCTGCTGTCCTGAATTCTTCTTTTCCTGACTGGTCCTGCTGCAAAATACCTGGCTATTATCTCATCACTGCTGCCCACAAAAGTTATTTTTGGTTGGCTTGATGAGGAATTCTGGGAGCGTTCCCAGTTCCAGTCCCTCTCACAAGCATCACCAGCAGCTTCAGCATCCAAGAATATACACAATAAAATACAGTTCAAGAACTCAAACATTAGAGACTGATAGAGATAGGTATTAGTTCAATCTCTTCAATAAAATGAGCTGAATAACTGAAAGGTTTTAAAGTCATGGTTTTCTCACCTACAAGGAGGGAGGAAGGAAGGAAGGAAGGAAGGAAGGAAGGAAGGAAGGAAGGAAGGAAGGAAGGAAGGAAGGAAGGAAGGAAGGAAGGAAGGAAGGAAGGAAGGAAGGGAACTAGAGATAGAGTGAAAGACAGAATCGCATAGATCATTTGATGAGTCCAGAATAACTGGAAAATTTGTGCCTTGACATATATTGCTAGGCATTGTTTTCTAGCAGCAATCCAACGCACCTTTTGTACTTTAACTTCCAAATAATTTCCATCCATTATGATACTGTTTGGCCTCATTTACTTGTATTCTCATTCTTTGCTGATTTATTTTACAGGCACATATGATTCTAATTCAACTTTCAGATTCTTACTCTTTCTAAGTTTTGGTGCATTGAGAGTCTTGTACCAAACAACTAGAAGTTTGAAGGGGGAAAAAAAAAATTCTTTCCCACATAGTGCTTGGCAGTCAGATCCACAAGTTTACATTCTTTTTTTTTTATCCTCACCCGAGGATATTTTTTCATTTTTTTGTTCAGATAGAGTGGGAGGGAGAGAGAGGAAGAGAGAAACATCAACGTGAAATGGACACATCAAGTGGCTGCCACTCGCACAATCCAACCAGGGCTTGGGACAAACGCAACCAAGGTACTGCCCTTAGCGGGAACCGAACCCAGGTCTCTCTGGACCTCAGGCCAATGCTCTAACTGCTGAGGCAAACCGGCCAGGGCAAGTTCACATTCTGGTACAGATCACCTAGCTAGGTATCAGTGAACTTCAGTAAAAGCCACACTTTATTTTTAACAGGTGAAACATATCCTGTTGAAAGTAGAGTAATTCACATGCATTTTTTAGTGTAATACCTAAAACATATACTGTACCTAACTCGTGCAATCTTCTAAGGCATCACTCGCTGCTTCAGTACAAATGAATGATATGTATCTACACAGAATAGAAAGTGTTATCATTGATTGGTCTGGGTTGCTCTCATAGCAATAAGAGCAAAAGCAATTTCTTTTGGTATATGTGTTGTATTTATTGATTTCCTGATGAGATGTAGATTTTTTTTAAATTAGGCTAACATTTAATAACATTCCACATTTATATGTAGCACAAAACTAAAAAAACAACAACATATATTTTCTACAATTGCTTTTATCAAATACAGGACAGGCCTTTTCTTTCACTCATACCTTTTCTGTTTGTACCGGTACCCAGCTGCAGTAACAAGTAAACAAGATGTCTTTTGGCTTTAGGGTTAATGCTCTGTATTGGCAAAATCCAAAACCAGTATGATTTAAACATCATTGTCTCTTTGAAAAATTGACACAAAACCACTTATTTCTTATTTAGTCAGCAGTAGCTGCAGCAGCAGCAGCAAAAGCAGCCATCAGGGTCTATGTCAGGAGGTAGTAGAAGGGCCATTTGTCTGGACTGGTAGAGGTAGTGTATAAATGATCATGCTAAGATTGGAACTTAGATCTATCTGAGTACAAAGTTTGTGCTATAAACAACCAATTGTGCTTCCTCATAGTAGCACATATAAGCACAATGGGACATACTTGCTTTGGATTCTGCATGACTAGTCTTCTTTGTGCATTACCATTTATTGGCTTTTTAAAAAACTGATGCTAACTCGAGTAGTGATATACCATTGAGTTGATGGAGAGACAGCAATGTAGTAGGAATATATTGCCACGATAGAGCTGCATAACAATACCACCTGAAAATTCTGTGGCTTAAACAATAAGCACTTATACTTTCTCTCACAAGCTTACAGGCTTGCTGGGTGGTGTAGCCAGTTGTTTTTCACCCACACACCTATAAACTGGCAATGAAGATTTTCTGGTCTTCATTAGGCTTGTTCCTGTTTGGGGGTTTCAGCTAAGTCAACTGGACTGACGTAGATCTTCTCCATATGTCCTCTTTGATACTGAAATGTCATCACTTTCATCATACTCTATTAACCAATGCAAGTCAAAAGTTTATCTCAGAGTCATTATGTAGAAAAAAGAAATTCTTGTGGAGTCAATTCAAATGTGGATATAAACATGGAGATATGGGCTATTTTTTCAATAACTCTACCACAAGGAATCCTACATATACTTTAAAATACACACAAATGTCTCCTGTAAATATTCAGTCCTCATTTCTAACTTTACAGTTTGGCATTCAATTTTCAGTAGAATGGGAAATTACTTGAAATTAATTCCAGGTATCTCAGTGAAAATTACAACTGAAATATTTTATTCTTCTTCTTAAAAATAGAATATATGCTAATGTCACAAGGTGAGTAATATTAAAGTTACATTTCTGTGTTTCAAATCTAACACTGAGCTGTAGATATAATCACTAATCTCCTAAAACAGTGGACTCAGGAACTTGGTATTATGCTTCAGAAATCCCTCTTCAGAACACAGATCAATGTAGCAAATGTTGGGTTTTAATTAACAAAATGCCAGGTCCATCCATATGTTGTCTACATCCTCATTGCAACTTCTATTGACATCAACAGGAATATTTCTTGCAGCATGTGGTCCTAACAGGTAACAATTTTTATTTTGAATACTTATTTTATTTTAATTCCCAAACAATAGAGCCCTTTTAACTATAATTTTGCTTTTTGCTTCATCTATCACTCTTTTAAGGGGCCTGAAGTTTATTAGTAAAAACTTTGTAAAAAATGTTAAAAGCCAATTAATTTAGACTGGTGACAATTTTCTAATGCTGTTGTGTGTGTGTGTTTGTGTAATATAAATATATATTTATATTATACAAAGTAATATTTGATAAAAAAATTTTCATTAATGTTTTAACTTTCTCTGATTTATTTTTATACCTGCTTGATATTTGAAAGAAAGCACAGATTAATTCATAAATGTTGTTTTCAAGTTTTACTGATGGTAAAATGGATAAATATTTACATCATAAACTATTATTTTTTTTTACTAAAATAAGATTATGGGCTAACAGCATCCAAGAATATACACAATAAAATACAGTTCAAGAACTCAAACATTAGAGACTGATAGAGATAGGTATTAGTTCAATCTCTTCAATAAAATGAGCTGAATAACTGAAAGGTTTTAAAGTCATGGTTTTCTCACCTACAATACAGGAATCACAATAGTTCTATATGTAGATGACCTGAGGATTAAATGACTTCTTGTATAAAAATATTTTACTTAGTGCCTGACAGAAAAATTACCAAATAATTAGAAAATAATGTACATTAATAAACCAAAGTTTTTGTGTTTTGTATTTGTTTTTGTCATAATTGGTGAGAAGATTCTTTTTTTGAAATATTTTTTGATTGATTTTTTAGAGAAAGAGAAAGGGAGAAAGAGAGAAAGAACTTTAGTTGGCTGCCTTCTGCATGATCTTTATTGAGGATGGAGCCTGCAACCGGGGCATGTGCCCTGACCTGGAATCAAACTGGGACCTCTCAGTCCATGGGACAACGCTCAATCCACTGAGCCACACCGCTGGGTGAGAAGATTCTTGTTTATTTTCTCTTTCATCTTTTTCACCTTCTTCCAAAATTTCTTCTTCTCAGTATTAATATTAATATTAGAAAATGTGACTACTATAGATGTAATAAAACTAAGTTGATTTATTGCTTATTATTTTATAATCTTTTCTCTTCAACCAGACAAACATTGGACTAATGTATAAAATTACAGATCTAGTTAGCATTGCATTTGGAAACTTGTGGTGTTTTATTCTTACCCTCCTTCATTATGGTTGTAGATCGTGCACATAAAGTTTTTATAAACCACAGGCATCAATTCACTCCAGAAAACCACATTAATGACCTACCAATAAATTGACTATCACTTTTGCAAATTACAAGAGCACTTTAGTGAGGTGGGAAATGAAGATGACATTTATGGCTGACTCCCTATCAGGTCTTCTTCAGTAAAATACCGGTCTCCTGAAAACTGAGTAATATGTGGTCCATGACACTAGAGAGGGTAGCAAGTGAGTCAATTACATGTATAAAGTAACATTTCTTTCTTCAAATTGAAATCTATACAAAGACATAAAAGAAATAAATATGTTAATATATTTTTACATGGCAATTAATTCATAAATTTGTTTAAAATATATTTTATAGGCAATCACAGGTAAAATGCCTAAGAATCATTTAGGGGGAGAAAAGGACTTTCATTATCTGCAGTTGACAGTTTTCTCTCCCAGCATATGTAGTAAAAACTATGTCGCCATACATTTTGTGGGAAAAATTTTAAAATGTAAAATATCTTTATGGACTGAATCCAGATAAGTAGATAAATACTAGTCATCTCAGACACGGAAAAATTTTGATTCATGTCTGGCTGGTGTGGCTCAGTGGTTGAGCGTTGACCCATGCACCAAGAGGTCGCCAGTTTGATTCTTGGTCAGGGCACATGCCCAGGTTGTGGGCCCGATCCCCAGTGGGGGGCATGCAGGAGGTGGCCAATCAATGTTCTTTCTCATCAATGTTTCTATTGCTCTCTCCCTCTCCCTTCCTCTCTCTCTCAAATCAATAAAGGAAAACAAATTTTTTTTTAAAAGAAAGAAAAGGTTTGATTCATAAAAATAAATCTCTAATTTTGTTATAATATGATTGAACATTAGGGTATTTAACATTTGGCTAATACTTGAATTTAGTCATTGGCTTTTAAAACTTACTATGGAAATAAAGTTAATAGCAGTTTATCATTTTTGTTTTACGCATATATGCCAAATGGCAATTTATTCCTTAACAAGTTTGAAGTTGACATTGATATTTGGAAGTAGTTGTGGTGTGGAATGTGTTTATGGGCATTTGTACAAGAAGGTGAGGAGAGACACAGGGGGAAAGTGTATAAATGCTGTACCAGTTTTGAATTCAGTTCAACAGATGTGAAGTACAGATATTTAAGGCACACATTGTAACAGGACTCTCTGCATGCCTAAGGAATTGGGCTATGTAGTTCTCATTGTACAGAAATACCTGGGAAACCAAAGGCTCCATCCATCTTTCCAAAAATCACCAATATGTTTTATAGCGAATGTCACATTGTAAATTTTGCCTCTGGAAGCATGGATTAAGACTTTGTGTAGTTCTTTTAAACATACTATTGTTTTCCTTTATTTAAGTTATGACTAGAAGAATTTTTAAATAAATGTCAAGACTTCTGTTGTGTTTATTATGAAGCTTTAAAGTATATAGATGTATATTTATACACCACATAATTACAGATCCCCTCCTACAGCTAATCATGCATGCATATCTATTATACTCAAAGCTTTCATTCCTTAATCAAGCATTCTGTGATTATGCAAATTTGAAAGGTAATGAGGTACACCCTATAACAGAGAGCAAATCAATGTTGTTAAATGAATGAAGTCTTGAAAAATGAGAAAATTGATTCTTTTGGTCCTGAAAACGTTAGGGAACTTTTGTAATTAGTGGATAAGTCACATAGAAGAAAGTAACATATTTTTTATATATTGTATTTGTTTTCTTCTTGCATTTATTTGGTTATCTTTCTTCATTGTCTGTGACTAAACAACCCCAAAATTTCTGGTCATATCCAGCAATCAGAAAAAATATGAAGTAGATAAAAGAAGGCTTCAATCCAAATACACACTTGTCATGTCTATTGCCTACTACTACTTCAAAATTTATTTTAAGGAACTACTTTCCACGGAACTGTGATACTATTAAGAGTTAGTAATATTTTAGGTTTTGGCATTTTTATCTGTCAAAGTATGATTGGCAACATAATATTATGTGGACATCAAGCAAGTAAATGCCTTTTTATAATTTGCTATTTCTTATTTCTGCTTTATTCCTTCCATGTAACTATGTTTTAACCATTGCAGTGGATTATGAATTGATCATTTGCAAGCTGAAGTGCATTTTTGTTGAGTTTATTTTTTCCCCCTTTAGAAAGGAATTCATGGCTTGGGAGGAGTTGGACAAAATGCTAATGTGTTGTATTATCCAGATATCTCAGTTAATAGGTCTTTGTTAGGGGTGGGTCAGTAAATATTTCATCTTAAAAAACCAGGAACACATTATAATCTAAACATTATTTTCTATAAGATATAAGCAGAGTGAGGTAATATGATGACCTCACTCTTCATATGTGATCTTGCTCTTAAAAGGAGGAAAAGCCTGCAACTATCCATGAGAAAATCAATGTTTCAGAAGAAAAAATCAGATTCTCTCAATATGCTGTCTCAGTGGTTTGAAGACGATTATTGGAAAAGCTAATATTAGAAGGATTTTTTTTTTTAATGTGAGAGGCATATTTGTTTCAGGTAGAATAGAAAGTCAGAAGTATAAGAACAATATGCAAAGGTAAATTGTTGTGGTCCTCATTCGTTAAATTGCAGTCTTTCAAACATATTACCTTGTTGATCATTTTCCTCAGATACTTGTATTTGCAGAATTCTACAGTGTTTTACTTTTCTAAAATTCTCCATCTTTTCTCTCTCTTAAATAAGCTCTGCATCTCTTTGGTGTTAGAAAGTTTATGTCTCAAAATATTTTTAATCACTACTACAGTATTCTATCAAACGTTGTAATGAAGTAATATTTGAAGATTTTAAAAATGAAGCTGGTGTCCAAAGAGAGAGGATAGAGTGACTGTATAAAGAATGTGAAGGGATTAGCTAAAGAACATATATACATACCCATGGTGAAGGCCAAGGGACAGGGAAGCAAAGGTGGTTGTAGGTGAGTAAAAGAGGGATAAAGGGGGACACCTGCAATATTGTCAACATTAAACATTTGTAATAAAAGTATAAAATACAATAATATTTAAAAATATTGATTATATGTTGAAGTAGCATTTTCAATACATTGAGTGAAATAAAATATATTCTATAAAGATATTTTTATTTCTCCAAATGTTTCTTCCCATTCAGTAAATCAGATCCCTCCTCATCCCCTTGGGAAGTATTGAACAGAACACAGAGTGGAAAAAGTTAAAGTGATGAAGAGCCATTTAAGCTTATAGTAGATACTTTGATTTGAAAGAAAACACTTTTGAGATGAACCCTTCATATAGACATAGATGTACTAAATGTCCAAAGGCTCAGTTTGGGATATTCATCCAGGCTCTGTATTTCTAGAGTGTAGTTTACTGGGGAATAGATTTAATAATGAAAACTATAAAGCAGGGAATGATGGCACAGGATAAGCCTGGGGTTGCGGGCCATGGCAACACCAGTTCTAGGCATGCTGAGGGGAATCCCAAAATCAGGTGGCTTCTCTCTCCTTGCAGTTTAGAGGCCTGACAGAAGACCATCTTATATCACAATGGGGAAACCACAGGTTGAATTCTTTCAATGACTGTATATCAAACTGGTCTAAATTTTAAAAGAGAAATAAGTGCAGATCTGTTTGTAAAGATGACTATAAAATGACAAAATTTAATATACTTTATTATACAGATATTTATTGAGCATATACTATATTATGTGGAAACAAAAGACTGTGCCTACTCTCACAGAACATACTTCTAGAGCAGGGTTGGGGAACTTTTTTTTCTGCCAAAGGCCATTTTGATACTTATAATGGTCCTCCATGGGCAATACAAAATTATCAACTTAAAAACTAGCCTGCTATATTTTGTCAAACATTTAACTAACTGACTCCTAATACGATGGCTGGAACTGCTTCTCTTGAGTGAGGTGTGTGATGTTAGCTGGTATTGATGATGCTGCTACTTGTAATTGCTTTTCCAGGTTTGCGATGATCAGTCTGGAGTACAGTCGACTCTTTTCGATAGTAAGTTTTTCGTTGTTGTTGTTTCTTGTTTTTATCTTGAGCTAGGGAGGGAGGGAGAAAGGGAGGAAGAGAGAGAGAGAAAAACATTGACGTGAGAGGGACACATTGAGTGGTTGCCTCCCACACGACCCCAACCAGGGACCGGGACAAACTGCAACCGAGGTACATGCCTTTAACGGGAACCGAACCCTAGACTCCCTGGTCCACTGGCTGACGGTCTAACCGCTGAGCCAAACCGGCCAGGGCTACAATGGTAAGTTTTGAAAAGAACTGCTTGCAGCAGTAAGTTGTTCTGAATACAGATGCATATTTCAGTGCATGTTTCCTAAAAGTGGGAAATTCACCATTGCCTATATAACGTTTATAGAACTCAAGCAGTGGGAGGTTGTTATACCTAGCTTTCAGGCCATCACTGCTTTACAGCTGAATGATTTCATGTTGTAGGTTATCAGGCACATCAGTTGGTTCCACATTAAATGGTGTAGCAAAATTCCTCAATTCCATTTGTTTACTTTCCACGTCCTTGAATCTTTCATTAAATGCTTCAATTATTTTCACACATTCACCAGCATATTCAAATGTCATAGAAAGCTTCTGTCCTTCCAGAGTGGGGAAATGCTCCATGTTATTTCTTTTGAGTTGCACTTTCCACAGCCTTAATTTAGCTTCACATGATTTCACATTTGAAAGCAGGGAGCTGAGAAGCTGATTGGGGCCCTGGAGCTTGACATTCAGGTCTGAGACATACTTGGTAATGTACATAATGAATGCTAAATCATACAGCCACTTGCTATCATTGAGTTCCCTGACAGGTTTTCCATTCCACTCCATGAACTGCTTGGCTTCATCCTGCAGTTTATAAAACCTCATGAGCATGTTCCCGTGACTCAGCCACCGCACTTCACAGAGCTAAACAAGATCACCGCACTGAGAATCAAGATGATTCAGTAACTCCTCAAACTGGTGGTTGTTAAACCCTCTGCTTTGACAAAATTTATGGATGACATCACTGTTAATGTCACATAGTTGAGCCACAATGATTGTGCACAGAGACTTTCTTGGTGTATGATATAGTTACATATCATTAAATCACTTGGATCAAGATTGAGATGATTCAGTTCTTTCTTGACAAATGCAATTAACCATGTTTGTGAGCCAGCCATGGCTGGGGCTCCATCTGTAGTAAGGCCACTTAACTTTTCAAACGTTGGCTCGTTTTTTTCATTGATAAAACAAGTCTCCCAAACAAGTCCTTGCCTCTTACAGTGCCATGCATGGTTTCCAGTGACAGCAGTTCCTTTTGCATGTCATACTCTGCAGCCAGTTGTTTTAGATAGAAAAAGAGAAGACTCAGCTAGGTGATGGTAGATAGATGGATCTGTTTCATTGGCAATAACTCTTACAGTTCTTGGAAACTTTGTAGATGCTTATTTTATGTTTTAAATGTATCAAGCTAGTCATCATCAGTTACAGATGCACTTTAGTATGGCTAGGTTTATAATACTTATTTAGTGATTATTGTATATGTATATTTTCATATTGTATATGTATATTTCATTTTAGCTGCATATTCCCTAAAGATATATAACTAAAGTTATGAAAATTACTGTTGTTTTATAGAACAGGAAAAGAATCTTGTTGGTCAGTAGCACTATACTCCTGAGATCCTAGAGTTGGGTCCCTGTTCCATTAAAAAGGACAATGAGATCATTAGACTTCTAGTGAGAAAGCGAAGCGGGGGTGGGGGGAGTACTTAAGATACACTTTCTACTATTTTGCAGTTTTGCCCAGGGCTTGCTTTGTTTTCCAGTTATGATTTATGACTGTGGGAGATCCCCGAGCACTTACATGATTTCACATTATCATCTTCCTGCTTTCTGGAAAGATTTAAGTACATTTGAACAGCTGTCATTGATACAAAGTTTTGTTTAGCGTGGAAGTACTCCAGGATTTTCAGTTCATACTTAGGAGACTACTTGTCACCTAATGGTATTGTACATGACACGTCTGTGAAAAATTTACAATATTTAACCATCTGCAAATATGTATGAAATGGGGAGTGAAGACACAGAACAGTATTTTAGTTGCCCTTTTCTTCCTTAGAGTAAGTGGAAGTTTATCTTCCCTGTCTCTACCACACAGTAGGCCACTGGATGCCAACACTATAATCTACATCATGTTCATCGAAGATTTAGCCTTTGTCATGAATGAGCCAAGTCAGAAAATGCTTTTTTAGCTAGCAATGATTTCTTTCCAGCCCACCTCCAAGAAGAACACTTGGAATAAAAGCAGGCTTTCTTTTCATTAAAAAAAGAACCACCATAAAAAATAGAGTGTCTTGGTGTCTTAAACAGCTTAGTCCTAATTGGGAGAAATGGTGGGGAGAGAAGTTGCCAAGGAAAGTTGCTTTTTTTTTTTAAAAAAAAAAATCTTCATGAATAAGTGTTTGAATACAAAGAGGAAACACAGCTGATAGCTAGTTCAAGAGCTAGCTAAGCCATCACTCACTAAATTTTCAATTAGTAAAATATATAGAACTATAAACTAAAACCTATTTTCTGAATTTAAAATACCAAGAAAGAGAATCAGGAAAAGCCAACATCAGATTTACTTACAAATTTGTGACTAGTTTTGCATGGCCCTTTTTTAAGTTTGGGAAAACATTACTTTCATCATTATTAACAATAAAAATTGCATTAGGAGACTAAATACAAAATGTCTTTGTACTATACTAAAATAAATCAAAGAGATACTACCCTTTATATTATACAACAGGTTATACTGATTTCTACAATAATATTAAAGGTGTATATAAACAATTTCATAATTATGTTCAAGTGAAGAAAAATATTGTTGGATCAAAGCAAAATAATACAATGTAAAACAAGAAGAAACAGTTGTGTTGGCCTATCATTTGCAATAAAGAAATCGAAGTGATTTTGTAAAAAGTTACTTGAGGAAAGATAGAGTTAATAAATAGAAATCTTTTATTTTTGACACTTGTAAAGGCAGTTAGTATGGGCAAGCTGAAAAAGAAAAATCATATACTCATATTAATTGACAAAAGAAAAAAAAAAACAAAACACTTGACAGAATGTTTACTCTAGCCCATTAAAATGCCCAGCTAATATTATACTTAGTGGTGACAAAGTAAATGTTTCCTTCCTAGGATTGAGATCAAGGCTTTTTCAATGTAGTACTGAAAAGATTTAGCCACTCTAATAAACCAAGAAAAATAAATAAAGGTATATAAAATGGAAAAGAGAAAATAAAACTCTATTTGCAGATGACATGCTTGTATATGTAAAATAGTCCAAAGAATCTAAAAAGCACAGACTAGTAAGTAAACATATCAGAGTTGCATGATGCAAGGCTGTAATGAGAGAGCTGACTCAATTTTTATGTTTGACTATGACAGCTGTTAAGCCTCACTCCTCCTTTGCCCTATTCTGACACACATCTGGATGAGCTGATGAAAAACCCTAAGTTGTCCTTCTTTTAGTATGTATGGGGAATTCAAACCATACAAGTCCCTTCCACAATGCATGAGCACTTACCCTGGCCCCAGATCCTAACCATAATATAAACCCAGGCCAGTCTTCTTTCCTTGCTCTCTCGAGCCATTATGGGCCTACTTAAGAGGTCTTCTTTGATCTCCCAGAACTTCAGTAATAAAGGTAATAAAACTTCCCCTACCCTCTTGGTGTATGTGTGGTATTGTCAGTTTTAACATTTGAACTGAATTTTGTGTGGGGTCTCTCTGTTTCCACAGTTGACCATGAAAACAACTAACACAAAAAAAAAATTATTGCATTTCTATATACTAACAATAAAAATGCAAAAAACAAAATTAGAAACACAAAACTATTCATAATTATGCCATATAAAATGAAATATGTAATATACACTTAATAAACCAAGTACAGGACGGGTATGCTTAAAATTAGAGAAGATTTAAATTAATAGACATGCCATGTTTATAGAGTAGAAGATTCAAGGTAACAAATGTCATTTTTCCCCCAAACAGAGCTATAAGTTTAATGCAAATAATATTGAAATTCCTCCAAACTAAAATAGTTAAAACCACACTGACAAAGAATTATACCTATTACACTGTTTGTGGTGATAGTATCACAGGTGTTTACATATGTCCAGACTTATCATATTGTACACATTCAATATATTTAGTTCTTTGTGTATCAATTATATCTCAATAAAGCTGCTAAAATTAAAATCCCACATAAAGAAAGATTAAAAGCAAGCTACATTCTCCGGGAAAATATTTGAGAACTACATGTCTGCTATAGGATTAATATTTATAACACACAAAGAATTCTCAAAACTCAACAGTGAAAAATAAATAAAAATACAATTTAAAAATGCACAAAAGACAAAGCAGACATTTCACTGAAGAAGATATTTAGTATAATTAGCCACCAGTGAAAGGAAAATTAAAACCACAATGAGATATCACTGTATGTTTCCCAGAATAACTTAAAAAAAACAGTCATAACAACAAATGCTGGTGATAACACGGAGAAATTTAATCACTCATAGATTTCTCATGAGACTCTAAATGATAAAGCTAATCTGTAAAACAGTTTCTCACTTTTTTTTATAAAACTAAACATGCAAGTACCGTACACCACAGTAATTGTACTCTTGGGTATTTATCCCAGAGAAATAAAATTTATGTTCACACAAAAAGTGATACACAAATGTTCGTGCAGAGATCATTTGTAAAAGGCAAAATCTTTAATATTCCCAATGTTCTTCAATAGGTGAATGGTTAAACAAACTATATTACGTGTAATTCTGTATGGACATACACCATGTAATACAACTTAGCAATAAAAAGGAATGAATAAATCTGATCTAGATGTGGTATTTCTGCAGCACTCCCGCAGTTGTGTTTTTACTTTCTCAGTGTACTTTTTTCAGGAGGCCTATAAGGCTGGTTTGACCCAATATTGCTTATGTTGTCTTTGATCACTTCATTAAAGATCTACTTCATTGTCCACACTTAAGGGTAATGTATTACCTTATAAACAAGAGATTTGTGGAAAGATACTATTAAACAATCTAGATATCTGTTCCCCATACATTTTCTACCCCATTGATGTTAATTTAATGTGATTTTTCTTATTTTATTTACATCAGAAATAAATTGTTCCTATTATGATAGAACTTATTATACATACATTTATAAGTATATTTAAATATATAATATATACTTATATATATTTAAAGTTCCAAGTGAAAAGATATTTATTTTTTATTGTGTAAAATAATTCCTATTTTTATTGCACAGTAATGTCATATTTTTGTGTAAAATTTTCACTTTATGGAATTACTGATTTTTCTGTCAGTTGATAAAGGATCAATTGTGAATGTTTTAGTGTATTGTAAAAGAGGATTTATTTTCTATTTCTATGATATAAAATTTAATATGTATCCATATGATCTACCTAAGCTTTTATGCAACCAAAACCAGCATATAATGTTTGAAGTCAGGTGAGTGGTTACCTTTGGGCAGGAGGGAAGTGGGCTGTGATTGAAAGAAACTGCAAGATGTTGCCTGTTCTGATCACTAGGCTGTGCCTGGAAAGGGGTTCAAGGTGAATGCTAGTTGCACTGCTCCTTGTTCTGGGATTGGTACCCAGGAAATTTTTATTTTTAATTAGTTATTTGCTTTTAAACTTCTAATTTGTACATTCTCTATATTTTTACTTTATAGAAGTTATTAATGTCAAATCTAGAATAAAAACATTTATCTATAATGTTCATGGTTGATTTCTATTGCATAAATAGGGTCATGCAATTTTATTAGTGTTTGAGTAAAATATCTGAAAATATATGTAAATAGCAGGGTTAAGATTCATTGGAAGTTAATGAAATGTTTATCAGGCAAGTATTTTTTGCTAAGCTTTAAAATAACTTGGGTAATTTGAAAAGGTATACAAGAATGAATGTGACATTATTTCAAAGTATACACAGTTTAGTGGAAGAAATACGAGAAAGAAAAATAAAAGTATTACATTTCTGTGTGGTAAATCTACTTTATGTGAGGGCATTGTTAAAATTGCGATATCAAGTAGCAAAGGAGAATGACTTGAAATGCTAAGAAAAGTTTAAGAAATAGTTTGGGGATGAGAATTACAAGGAAACATGATGAACAAAGATAATACTGAAGGTCACTGGGCACTTTTGGGAAGAACATTTGTAGTGGCTGTTAGGGAAGAAGAAATACTAGGTAAATGTGAAACCTACTCTTTTGGTGAGTTTGGATAGAAGAAGAAAGATATAAGCTGTTTTTGTTGTGGTGGTTGTTTTTTAAATTAGATAAGTGTGACGGGAAAACTTGAACAAGTTATGGCTTGAGGTGGAGACCCCAGCAAAAAAGAACACATTGAAGGAAAAAAAAAATCTTGAATATTTGGGCTGCAATATTTATGGAAAAATGATAGCGTACAATCAAAACTATTGTAGAGTAGGATGAAGACCACACCATTTCTTATGGACGCAGCAAATGAACTGAAAAAGCAGATGCAATTAACTTTAAGGGGCTTGAATTAAAAACTATTTGCTGCTGTTTGCAATTTTGCTTTTACCTCTGAATCTCTGACCACAATGACCTGTCTTTTCTGTTCTTCCAACACACTTGTTGTTCTCACCTCTGGTCTTTAGTTCTTCAACATCTCCAGTCCCTGACCCCTCAGTTGCAACAACCTATTCTAATCTGACTCTGTCACCCAGCATGCACCTCGCTCATCACTGTCATTCTTGTCAAACTCCACATTGTCAAATTAACTCAAACCTATGAATCTTTTAATTTCTTTTACTCTTTCTTCTACAATTAGACTTGTCTATTCCTGCATCTGGAAACAACTTTCATGCCTCCCAGAGCACGGGAGTTCTCAGTTGGAGTCATTGGAGAGGATGGCTCACGTTGACTGCAGGATGAAAGCAAGCTCTCACAAGAGTGAAGACATTATCTTAGATGGTGCCAAAAGCTGGATTCACAAGGAGAATTATAAACCAAGTGTTAATAAATATGAGTGCAACACCTAACCAAGTGTTAATAAATATGAGTTTATAGTCACAAGGAGGGGTTTGGATAGTGTTATCAAATTCTATGAAATTTAATGGAGGGATATTTTTGTGTGTGTGTGGTTTGCTAGCTTGTTTGGTAGGAGAGAGGGGAAGAGTAATAATCTCTGTGGGTAATGCAGACATGGACCTGCAGCCTGACTGATGGGGTTGCATGAGAGAAAGAAGAAACTCTTTCACAGACCTATAAGAAATACTGTTGTGAGTTTTTGTTTTTTTGCGGGGGAAGAGGGGCAGCTTTCTGTTAGTGAAAAGAGGGCATGAGAATGAAGGATGCCCTCACAACTCTCAATATTTCCCCCCAAAACCTGGCAGAGATTCTCACTAGCTGGCCAAGACTGATCTTCAACTTCGAAGCAGTTGAAAGCTATCAGAGGTCTCAGAAATAGTCATGATGTACAATCTATGGGGAAAAGATGTTCTTTTTTTTTTTATCCTCACCCGAGAACATCTTTTTTTTTTTTTTTTTTTTTGCATGTATCTTCAGACAGGGAGGGAGGAAGAGTGAGAGAGAGACACATCGACTGGCTGGCAATCACACAACCCCAACCGTAGCCAGGGACAAACTACAACCGAGGTACATGCCCTTAGTGGGAACCGAACCCGGGACTCTCTGGTCCACAGGCCAACGCTCTAACTGCTGAGCAAAACTGGCCAGGGCAAAAGATGTTCTCTTTGTTTTGTCTCATTTCCCTTTCTTAGCATTCATCTACGAAGGTGTTTTTCTGTATTATTGTAAAATCAAGACCCGTAAACTATGTGACTGGAAAGAACATTTATTTTTCTGAAGGAGCAGGATACAGTAGAAAAAGATTAGACCAGAATTCAGACCTACTTTCCTTAACAACCAGTTCCAGAAACTTCACAGCAGAATATGGGGTAGTAATGAAAAGTTTTAAAATACAAACTGCTGAAGAAGCAAAGAGAACCTGGATCATTGAATTCACACCTTCTTTTATATCGAGCCCTGTCCCTTGGCCCCAAAGCAGGTTCCCTTCACAGAAGACAGTGTCTTTTGCCACCCCCACTCAAATCCTTATTTTAACATACGGCAATTTAGATTTGGTTGCTTGTCTCCTTAAATGTCTCTCTAAGTCCATTTAGTATTTTTATGGTCAGTTTTAATGTGCTGCCATGTTTTCGGTAGTTGGCCGCCAGACGCTATTTTAATACGGGCATATCTCTCGCAAGGAAACAACCTGATTCATTATTAAGTTATCTTTTTTGGCAGTAAGTTCTGCCTGACTTAAAGATTATGTAGAAGAAGAAGAATGTCCTTTCACAATCATGGTTACCTACTTGACGTTTCTCTGATAAACTTGTTTTGTATTATCTCCTGTTTTCTTTGTAGAGCTTTTCTTCCAAGATTTCATTACAGCTTGGGTGACAGGGATTTTGTTGTTGTTTTTTAAGAACCTTGGCATATGCTAAATTACCTTTGATAGAAGAAGAACTCAATCAAAACTGACATTGTCTAGTGCTTCCCTAAAAGCCCGCTAGGTCGGGATATGTTTTCGTTTTGAAACTTCAGTTCTGCAACAAACGTTAAGTCAACAGCTCTGGAACGCATACCAATTCAGGGAATCATGACAGAGCTTGAAAATGGGGTGTGAGTCCGCTGAAGAGAATTCTGGCTTCCAGGCTTTCATGGAGGATATATTAATTCATTAAATTATTCAAGCATGCTGCATACAAATGCTGACAGGGATTCAAAGGTTTGTTGTCTCCTATTAATCACTTTATTATTCATAGCATTCTTTCACTGGAGGCATTAGAATGTGTTTGATTAATATCTCATTTCTATTATTCTTGTGAGCAATGTTCATTGGCTCTGCTCTAGAGAACATTTTGTTTCTTTTCAAATACATGTGAAGAGAACAATAAGTAGTCATTAGATCTTGGTGTTGTTTCTGTGATTGCACAGTGTCTCCTAACAACCATGACTATCGCACCTAGTTCAGCGTATGGCTAGGATGATGGTGATATGTTGTGTCTAGTCTAAATCTGACAAGAGATGAAGAGACTCTGAGGATCACTTGACTTAAGGCGAATGTGAGTGACCTCTCAGTGATCCCGGGCTACTTCATGTGCTCTCACTTGGCAGCTATTATACTGGGATCCCATCCATTTGGTTTGAATGTCAGATCAAGAGGAACTGTTTCTTTCATTCATCCTGCTAAAAAAGAATGATAAGGGAAAGTTGAGACGATTCTTAATGTTCCAAACATTGAAGTCGATATTGTATATATTTCTTTCCCTGATCTTGAAGGCAAAACCATTAGGCACATCTTAATGGTTTATACGTCAGATAATTTGCTTTGCATTTTTAAGCATAAATTATTTTAGAGCATGCTTCAAATTGATTTAGGAAAAACTCAGATTTGGCTGTGCTTCATATAGAAATGTTATAAAACTAGATTTCTGAACATTACTATTAGTTCCTATATTAAAGAGAAAATTTACATTTGTTGTAAAGAAGAAGGTAAGCAAACTGAGCCTGAAAAATAATGAAAACACAATGTAGACAGAAGCATGTTTTATATCCAAAAATATCAATTTCAGTTGCTGAATTTTTTTTTGTAGTCCATAGATTCAACACCTATTTTAAAAAATATATGAGTTGCCCTTGACATTGGGGCCCTGCCTCTCTCAGATGCCTTGCCCTTTGTCCTCTGGGCTGAGAGGCTCACCACAGGAAGCTCTGGAGAACACGATGCTTAGATATACCTCCTCAACGTCCATCTGGCTCAATCCACATCCTTCACAAGCTTGCTTGCATGCACGTTGTACCTGGGATTTATTGACCCTGCTGTTTTCCTTCTGTTCACTGCATTGCCCTTGTACACTTGTTCTTTTGCTGTCTTTCTAAAGTTAATAAATAACCAATGCAGCAGAAGATTGCCCCACAGAAGCCAATGCCATCTCTTTTTTTCCAGATTTCAGTTTTCTGGCTGTCTTAAATCTATAAAATATTTATCTAGGAACAACTCCAGGTATGTGGAGGGTAGGGGGAGCCATAGAATGAGACCTTAGATTTACAATGGGCACAAATCAGCATAGTACCATAAGAGAAAGAAGTAAAGGTAAGCTCTCAAAGCATTCCTGCTTTATTGCAAATTACCTCATCTTTTTGGCACCCCTTTTTACACTCTTCTGTGTATATAAAAGGGAGGTGAGGAGAACTAGGAAGGAAAATGGCACATGGGGAGAGAGCATATTATAATGGAAAGTTCATAGGTTTGAAATTCAGAGGGAAAAAGTTTCGAATCTCAGCTCTGCCAGTTATGACATTGGGAAAGCTTTTTAAACTTGAGTTTTAGTCCCTTCATATGTTGAATAGAAAAAATATTACTCACTTAATGTTTATTTAAAGTGTGTTTGTGTGTGTGTGTGTGTGTGTGTGTGTGTATGTGAATTCATCTGCAGTTACAGACCCATAATATAACCTCAATAATGGAAATGTTATATTTAATTTTCTTTAAGGACTCAGCAAAAACAGAAAAAATAAGTTAGAATTAGGTGTGAAGATTGCTAGTTAGGCACATAGACAATAGTACAACTTATAGACGGCAGGTTGAGGAAAAAGAAAAACTGAAAACACTTGACTGTGACCTGTTGTTTAGTTCTCTAAGCTACACTGATCCCATCAGGTATTATCATATTACAGAATAGACTGGCATTCATATAGACACTTTGAGCTTTAATGGGAAACCATAGTAAACCCATTCTGCATTAGAATGCATAAAGGTGTGTAATAAGTTTCAGAAATACTTTTATTACAATAGTTACTTTTTCATACTTAAAAAGTTAAGCTTCAGGTGTCTGTAAAATTAACATATGTGTACAAATCATTCCCCATCTATGTCAGATTTATAGAGTGTCTGACACTTGCCATCACCAGTCATTCTTCGGCCACTCTTTGTCATTTTTCCTCTACCAAAAAACGCTACAGGATGACTAAACCTTTCAAGAAAGTTTCCTTTTAGGAAAGGTAAGATCTATTTTAAAACTAGCAAAGGCCACCCTAGACCTGTTTCAGGTGATCATTCAAACTTTTATACTTCTTTATGATGTCAAGGAAATTCCCAGGCTCAGCTGGCATCAATGCCATTGTATATGTTTGTAATCTGAGCCAGACATCTGTGAGTGAATTCAACAAGCCCCAGGGCAGGAAAGCTGGCATGTTTCCACCTGAATGACTGTTTAAGTAAAAGCAGCACAAGGGAGAAAAGACAGGGTAGTATGTTTTCTTTGTAATTGGTGTTGGCTTGGATGTATGCAATTTATAAACTGGCTCAAAGGCTGTTCATTTTCAAGAAGACAATGCTTTCACATAATGTAGCAATCATCAAAGAACTGGAAAAAACAGTCAAGTTTTAACTATATGCATAGTCTAAACTTTTCCTTATAGCTTTTCTTGCATACCACAGCCCTGGCTTCTCAAATAGACCACCACATCATTCACCACACACACACACACACACACACACACGCACGCACACTCATCCCTAAAATATGTGGCAATTTCCTTGCTTTCTTGGATTATTCAATAAATTTATATAAGTCAGGTATATTCCCATAAAATCAAATCCCTAATTCCTTTAGGTGGTTCATGGAGTTAAGAAAAAAAAATTACAGGTGGATCGATGACTCTTGAATATGAAAGAAAAACTAACTCTAAAAAAAAATCATTAAATCATTAATGTATTTTAATATTCCTAGGTAAATTAGACCTTAGAAATTTGTAAGGAATTAAGAAGTGATTAACATTATCTAAAAATTGAAAGTAAATGGGAGGCTAGTTTCAGGAATCATTTCTGAGAGCAACTTTAAAATATGGCTGTGAATACCATACAGGTGATTAGGTGTAAATGCCAGACAGAAGGGTCAACTGGTGGCAAGTTATGGAGGGGCAATTATCACCTACTGCAGAGATAGACTAATGCATGGGAGTTTATAGGAAACTATCCTAACAATAGGATTCTCCTTCTTTACTGTCCTCACCTTTTATTTCTGAGACAAGAGTAAAAGCTTTGGGCTCAGGATTAATCAGGCTAACCCTAGTTGCCAGATTTGAGGAGACTGTAAGGAAATGTCACCTGCCAGACACCTGGGGCAAAACTGAATGGGGCTGATTGTTTTTCCCTGAGAGGAAGGACAAGTTCCCAATTCCAATTAGGTCATTGCCAGATGACCTATAATGAATCTCTGAAGTTTTTAACCTGATATTCCTAACTGCTTGTTTCTACAGATGGTTATACAATTATTAGACATAAATTTAGATCTGAGATTTTATTTTTATTATTTTAAAGAAAATATGGATTTGATGGTGCTTATTTAGAAAGCATAAAATTAGGAGGTTTTTATAATTTTCATCAAACCCTTAATTTTGCTTGTTAAAAAAAGAGTTTAAGGGCTTCATTATTTATTGGGATTTCTGACCTTTCACAGTTTGTGCTTTTAGTGCATAACCATCTTCTCAAAAGCTAATCAATGTTCTAAAAATAAAGTATGCACATGTATCAGACAATATCAGCTTTCAGTCTAATTTTTTTACTCCTTTTTTATACTAATTCTGTAGTGAACCAAGCCCCCAACAACCCCTCTGACACAAAGTAACTTATGTTAACACATCCTCAGTTACTTGGAGTTTCAAGAAAGGTGACTAACTCATGCTCACAAATCAGTCTGTCAGCTGGTTACCTAGCCTCATGGGCCCTCTTTTTCTCCACTACTTTGACACTTTCTTGTTGATATCTGATCCTGTGAATCCTTACCCTTGGCTTCTCTGAAGACTTGATCCATAGGATGTCTGATGACAGTCTTCAGTTACCCAAATATTCTAATCCTAAAGGTACAAAATCTTTTCCATTTTATGAAAAGACTGAGAGAATGACCTTCACCCTGCCCCAAGATCCCTATTCAATCATGTTTATTTTAGTTCTAATAAAACAATGAAATAGAAATCAAACCAATCTAAAAAAACCACCAAAGGAGATGACTAAATAAAACATGGTATTACCTATCTGCACACACACTAAGGCAAAGTTATTCAAACAAGAAAGTGGGTCTATGGAAAAAAATTTCGAAGATATCGCATCAAATAAATAGATGGTTGCAGAATTTAAAGTAATAATGAAAATTTTCCATAAAATATAATATTTATAAATTGGATAGTTAATGAGCCAAATGCGAATAACAGAAAGGCCAGAAAAAATACAGAGTGAATTCAGAGAAGTAGTTTCCTCCCAAGAAGTAAGGAAGGTTAGGGCTGGGAATGTTGTTCAAGAAGACTTTATCTAACAATTTTTTAGCAAGAATTTATTAAAGTATTTCCTGTATAAAACAATGGATTTTGCTACCTATCTTCCTGAGCCTCAGAGAATGAATATGAAAGGAAAATATGGGTGGCTATTTGAAGGAGTCAGCACAATTCAGGAAAATACTTTTTTAATTGTAACAAATTTACTTATGAATTGCAGATTATCCTCTAAAGCATACATGAACAAGTAAGCATTATTGTTCAGTATATTTTTTTTCTCTTTAAACTTTTGTTGGCAAATGTAAGTTGCAATATCAACTCCAGGAAGCTTTTACTGTGTCCACCAGTGTCACCAAGGTCACCAGGAGGTGGTGCTTCATGTGGATGCCCTCTCCCTGGGGCAATGTGTTGAGAGATTAGTTTTATTTGGGACCTTTACCTGTCATGTGGAGTAAAACAATCTTTTGCTTGACCAGAGAAGCTCTCGATTAAGAATGATAAGTGCTGAGATCCTGGGCAAACACTACATGTAATCAGGCATTCTCAGTCTTGAACACATTTCTCATTAGTCTCCCAAGACCACATTTTGATTCATTACATATTTTTCCTTTTATTTCTCTGTACCTCTCTCTCGTCAACAGTGAGCACTGTCCCTCAACTTTTAAACACACTTAGTCTCACTCATTTAAAACTTACAATCTAACTAACAAACAAATGTGCCTCCACTATTGCTTACTTTTACTCCTTTGCTTCTTGGGGTCCTTATGTCCTTTTCTGTTATTCATTCACTCCTCAGTTAAATCTAATTTGTTTATGACTCCAACTCTTCCTACTGAGGCAGAAGATTTTTATGTATTAGGGTAACAAATTGCTCTGAGAATCTATTCAAAGTTTTAGAATCCACTCTCCTGGAAAAAAAAAAAAAATGCACATACTCACAACACACTCAGAAACAAAATTTGACAGAACTCTATTAATGTGTGTGTCCTTGCCTAGCCGGTGTGTCTTAGTGGTTGAGCATCAGCCTATGCCCCAAGAAGTTGCTGATTTGATTCCCAGTCAGGGCACATGCCCAGGTTGTGGGCCAGATCCCCAGTGAGGGGCATGCAGGAGGCAGCCAACTGATAGTCTCTCTCATTAATGTTTCTATCTCTTTAAAATCAATAAAGAAAAAAAATTATTTAAAAAAATATGTGTCCTGACATAAATAACCCTTGAATTAAGTACACTGAAAATAAAGGTTATGAATCTAATAACCACAACTATCTTATTGTCTATTATATCCTTAACAACAAGCATAGTTTTCAGATACTTTAATAAATAGGTGTTAAGTGAATAAATCAATGCCCTACTTGCCATGGAATATGATGAATATTTTTTACTCTATTAATAACCCAATTTATTAAATGCTAACAATAGAACATGCAATGCATTACACTTTTTATATAGGTTTTATATGTGTAACTCATATGAAATCTGGAATCAATATCTGTCTATTATTATCCGGAGAGCATTCAAACCATTCCATTCAAATAGCTACAAGGAAAAAACAGTCATTCCAGTCCTTACTCAACACACATTAAAAAGAATGCAATTCATAACCTCCAGCAACATTTTTTAGTACTTTATTTTCACAGTCCAGCCTTCTCTGAAACTGTGTATTCACCAGTCACATCCCAATTTCTCTCCTTCCCAAGCTACCTTCTACTTATTTTATTTCCTTTCATCTTTTTTTCCCTCCTCAGAACTTACTAACTTAGATTGGCTTAATCTCTTTAAGCAATGTTCTTTGTCTTCAAGTACTAATGACTCTGCGCTTTTGTGCCTGTCATATTATACTGCACAGAAATCAGGATTTGTCTAAAAAACATTAGTTTTCTACAGAAGTTGGAAGAGAAAGGAGGGGATACATGGGAATAGGCAACATTCTATGTCTAAATTCTAAATGACTACAGGCTTTCTTAGTATCCTTCTCTGACTTACCCAAAACCAAAGCTCAAATATATAAAGCATCTTGCCCATGAGCCCACTAAGGGGCAAAACCAAGACTCCTCAGAACCGTTTGATTCCAGAACTGTTCTTTAACACAATACTTGGCTGCCTAGTGGAGACTGTATTCTTTTAGGGTTATCGGCTATGTTCCAGGGTTACAGGACCTAACAGAAAACTAAATAAAATCTCCTGACCACGTGGATTTGATTTTCAAGTGGGTTAATTTAAAATAAAGAAAATGTGTGACATGAGATGCTGCAAAACACACACAAAAAACTAAGAGGGTATCTAGAGAGTGGGAGGGGCTGAAGAGATCGAAGTTTGAAGCAGACTGGTTGGAACCATCCATATGAGAACGGGCCATTTGAGCAATAACCTGAAGGAAGTGAGAGAATGAGCCAGGCAGATAACTCCAGGAGATTCATTTCTGGCAGATGAAATAGTCAGTGCAAAGGCACTACATTGTTCTGGCTTTTCCGAAAACAGCACAGGGGCTGCTCTGGCTGGAGTGGAGCAAGCCAAGAGAATAGTAATGGAGAAAGCTATATAAATTATTTTGTATGTTTATATATTTTTCTAAGTTAATGGCACATTATTTTACTAAGTCTGTGAGTCCAAAAGAATAAAATTTACTGCCTTGGGGAAAAGAATTATGGTAGATGGTTGGGATATTCATATTATTCACATTTAGCTGTTTCATTTGACTGTGTATTATTATTAACTCCTTGAAATTCTTTACTCTTATCTTCCATAAAATGCATGCTCCTGGATCTCCTCATAGCTCTTGGAATTTGCAAGTTATTTCATCATGAGCTCATATTTCTCAGCCTAAGTGGTTGGCAAATGTTCACTGAAAATATAAATGCATAGAAAAAGGAATGAATCAAATATCTGGAATCTGTGTATTTAGCAACAAAATAGAATATCGTGTTATGTGAACCCACCAGAGAACTGATTCATATATTGACTTTGGGTCCTTGTCAGAACTTTTCTAGAGACTGACATGTAATACAGGCAAGCTTTTTACATTCTCAACGTTCTATCCTTGTAAATAGTTTACTCACAAAATAGCATTCCTGAGTTAAATGTTCAGTTGTCTTTGACTTTTATAATGATAGAACTGTGAGAAGTGTTACCTGAATATTAGATATTATCTTGGCAAATTATAATGAAATATATTGTTCATTTAGTTATTTATTCCCCCTTACATGAGGATCCACTTCACATAGTTCTTCTAGAACTCAGTGAAAGGAAAACATTTGCTTTACAAATTAAATTTCACGCTTTTGTTGTTGTTGTTGTTAATGAAAACAACCTAAACCCAAACAATTTCATACTTGCCTGTTATCTAAGGAACTCAAAACTATATTGAATATTTGTTGAAAATATGCTCTATAAAGGATACTGTGAAGGGTACAGAGATTGGACAGTGATCCTGATTTCACAAAGCTTGCAGGGGACTTTTAAACTTATGTGTAAACAACAGTGATACAGAAGTAAAGTGACAATGACTTTAGTGAGGTTAAGGAGAGAGATTATTTACAACAGTGGAGAATTATAGTAATTCTCTTAAAAGTAAGTATCATAAGTTAAAAATGTAATTCTCTTTACTCATTATATTCTGTATATCAAAGCTAAGTCACATTATGTTCACAGATAGGCAAGGGATATATAAACACGTGTAATAATTGCAAACTTTTATCATACTTGGTGTCACACATCCTGATTATTTTCTATGTAATTTACAGTTTGTTCTAAATTGGATGCAAACAAGATAATATTATCTATGCATGATGAAATAAGAAAAAACAAAAACAAAACATAAAGGAAGTTGTGAAGATTTCCTTGAAACATCAAAACAACATTCTGTCCTGGATTATATAATTGTTTACCTTTCTGAAGTTAGAGAACTGAATCAGATAAATTATGGAGTTAATTGTTTTCATGGTTTTTGTTATGCTATTGATTTTCCTCATTACAATAAGAGAAAGCGCTGGCTAAATCTAAGTCTGTATTCATACTAACCAAGGAAGAGTGTGGTTTGGTGTGTCTCCCTGTGTCTTTGTGTGTTTTCATGGACCTGACTTTGTAGAAACTGTATTTGCTGTGACTGGAATCTGGAATTTCATCCAATATTTGATTAGCATTTGAGTAAGATTTGATTTATCAGTGTGAAGTAAGTAAAATCAGGAACAAGACAAAGATGATAAAAGCATGCTTTTAAAAATAAGAGACTGAGTCATAATTAAACATTTTAGGGGCAGTATAAATAATTATGTGGTTTCTCACAAAATAGCTGTTTTTTGATCCTTATGCACAAGATGGAATTTTGGTGATTTTTTACATTTAAGATTTAATGTTTCGTATATTGAGGAGGTACGTATTTTTCATGAGAGTATTATTTGTTTGATATCTTATTTAATTACAGAAAGTATAGTGTGCTGAACATGTTATTTACATGAAATTTCTTTAGAGGAATATTATTTTACTTTCTATCAAGATAAGCACTAGAATAATAAAGATTTGAAAAAATGATAAGTTCTAGATGTTGATGCAATTATAGTTACTGGTCAAAGACCAACTTAATTGACCTTCAGCCTTATGGCAAACAAATTCAAACCTCATGGACTACACTATTTTTATCATGAGATTTATACAGAAAAAAAAAGGAAGCACCGTTGTTAACTGTTTCTAAGTTGGTCAGTGTATCTGGAGACATTTTGTGGCCTACATTTTCCATTTGCCAACACCAAAATCAAGGCTCAGCTTCCCTTTATGATATAAAAAGCCTGTGATAATGTCATGATTCCATAAATGTGATAACCACTGCTAAAGAAGCCTAATTCATCTTATTTCACAGTTTGGGGTGGAGGCAGGGTGGCTATGTTTAGAAGTCTTTTAAAATAAGGGTTCCATAACAGTCTTTTTGTCCACACAATCAGCACTCCATGATGAAAGAGATCTTACATGAAATACATTTATGATCTGAAGACTACATCCTCATTACATTTTTAGATCTCCATTTCAAAGACATCAGGGCTGCTTTCCTCTCAGAAAGTAGGACCTCTCTAAGGAGCATCACAAATGAGCTATCATGAACCAGGTCATAAACTGCATATTGGTTGATTAGAGAAAAATAAAAGGCAACATTGGGATTCACTCCCCTGGAAGTTGGTATTCATACCACTGACTTTTACCTTTACCCGTCTGTGGCACATCTCTCAGCACCCTGCTTCATTTCTTTTAGATCAAACTAGTATGAAACATCCCTGTAGGTGTCTTTATTCTCATGGTAAAGCTTGTGAATTTGAGGGCTTTGTTTCATAAAGGTCTGTCGAATTCAACCTTCACTCAGCTTCTGAACACAGTTGTTAACCAACTAAACAAGAATAGTAAAAAGCTGACAGCTGACAGGCTTTGCATAGATTTTATCTTCAAGTAAATCATTTCAAAGAATTTAAACCTGATGATTTTGACAAAAACTTAATTAATTTATGTCATATATTGTTATGTCAGTTGCATTATGTCATTATTATGACATAATACTCAAAGGTTGTAGAAATTTAGGCCTAGGTCAAATGAACTTAAAACACAAAATTTCTTTGTATTAAATGGAAATGCCTTGAAAATGTCATATCTCAGTCATTTGTTGACTTTCTTCAGAGCTCAGTAGCATATCAGACACTCCCATCTACAAAGAACAGTAGTATTTGCTCCTCAGATTCTAGCCATTCTTAAAGAGAAGAAAGGAACAAAGTAAAAGTAAGTCCTTGGTTGAAGATGGGGTCCAAAAATGAGAGATTTATGAATGTGGTTTAAATAAAGAATCAAACCCTGGCCGGTTTGGCTCAGCGGTTGGAGCGTTGGCCTGAGGACTAGAGAGCCCCGGGTTTGGTTTCTGCTAGGAGCATGTACCAAAATAAATGAAAAAAAGAAAGAAAGGATGGAGGGAGGAGGGAGGGAAGGAAGGAAGGAAGGAAGGAAGGAAGGAAGGAAGGAAGGAAGGAAGGAAGGAAGGAAGGAAGGAAGGAATCAAGAGAGTGAACTTATTAACAACAAATTATATATCTCCAAAGCTTAAACATGGAAGCATGAAAGTTGACTACTCATAAAAAGACAGCTAAGAAATTAAACAAAATGCTTTGAAATATTAATAGCCTGACCAATGTAGAAAAATATGAATTGTATAAAATATGCAAGAGTTACATATTAAAAAACATATGATACATTAGAAAAAATATTCTACCAACACTAAAAATATAGACTAATGTGCAAGGTACAAATTTATATTTCTCTCCCATGAACTTATGTATTTCATAAATTGTGGTAAGTTTTAAGTATGTGTATATGTGTGCATATTTTTTCCAGATTATGTATAAGCAGTGGGAATAGAATGGGATGGGAGCAGGTGGTTGGCAATATTTTGGGAAAGGAGATATTTTGAAGCAGCTGCTGACAATTTTCCTACAGTATTATTCATCATTTTTAAAAATTAAAATGATTATAATTACCCTGATATGTCATATCATATGTGACTGAAAAGAAGAAATAATGATAGAGATGGAGAAAATGTCCATGTCCCTGGAGTAGATGCTCATTACTCCATACACTCCTGAGCTGCAGGCTTCCATGGGATGTCGCCCTAGTGGATGAAGCTCAGGTGAGTAATAAAATGGAGCACAAGGCCTGCAAGTGCTAGTGGCCACCTGATCAGAGCTCATTTAGTGATTGTCATCACTTTGTAGCAACCATGCAGTTAATACCCAGTGTATTTGACACCTGCTATGTTAAATTAGTACTTGCAGAATTAACACCTGCTGTCAGCCACCCAGCATGAATATTTCTTCAGAATAAAAGGGAAATGAATTATTTCTCTAGAAATTTGTGTAAATTATTTTTGTGCATGAAGAATTACTTGGAAAGATCATGGGACTGGCAGTCAAGATTCTGCATTTTTTTATAGTGTTAGCACTTTTTGTAACTCAGCGTCTCTGTCAGAAGAGAGGTCTCTTAAATGAGGTTGATATGTGTCCCTAGAAACAAACAAGACAATAGAGGTAAAGGAGTTTTTTAAAATATAAAAACCTATGCAGGTGTGAAGTGGTATGTTTATTATCCATTAATAATAATCATAATAAATTTGTCATTTTAAATTCTCATTGATTATTTGAGAATGGAATAACCTTTACCTCTTTCAGTATGTTTTCTCATAGTAGGACATATATACATTTTAAAAATTTATATAGAACTTTATGTATTTATACTTATAGTACATATACTATCATATCCAGGTCTTTCTTTTTAAAACATTATATTATAATTGATATTAATACTATGCATTTACATATTAAATTATAAAGTATGATATATGCACATGTACATATACCATGGGCAAATTAACTTCCCTAACATCCATCTCCTTATACAAAAAATATTATTATTGTTATTATTATGGTATAATAAAAGGAAAACACCTCCAAACAATGATGTTGTAAGATAACCCTTTCTTGAACAAACTAGCAAACAAAATAACATTTAAAAAAAGCAAATCCAAAACACAATTACACTGCAATGACTTCTACTGTGGATCATAGAAAATAATAAATATGTGTAAAACTTGAAACTTAGCTTTGGTTTTGACCCATAAAAAATGTGTTTGTTGCTGTGAGAAATAGTAAAAATTATGTAATATAGTTTCTGAAACTAAAAAACATAATGAGAGTCTGCCCATAAAACTCCTGAAAACTATAATCAGAAGATGCTTTATATTCTATAGGTAATACTAGTCACTGAAGGTTTTAGAACAAAATGCCTCATAATTTCAAAGGGATAAGAAATCAAGGAAACATTGGTATATAGAAACTGGATGAGTTTAGAAAAAGATGTTATAATAAAGAGGTTGACAAACTAGCCCAGTGAAGATAATAGTTCCTGGCCTCCTGTCAGGGTGAACGCTTCCTTGGTTATTGTTATAGAGACATTACATATACACCAGCCAGTCTCTAGAACCCAAAACTTAAACTCATTGCCTTATCTTGACTGAGACTCATGCCATGATTATTAAGAGTGAACACTGCTTGAGTTTTGGCCAGGTGGAGAATTCTGTCAGGAGCCCATTGGTACTGAGATGTCAGGGCTGCAAAGATTGTATAAAATTTGAAGAAACAGCAATTTTAGAGATTATATTAAATTGCCCCAAACCTGCTTTTCATAGTTTTCAGAAATCTTATTTGGATCTACAAAGACCCAGCTTAAAGGCATTCTGTTTTTAGAGCTATCTTCAAGGATGAACAGAAGCAAACTTGGGAATTCAATCAAATCCAATGACTTTAAGGCTGAACTTGAAAACTAATTTTATACCAGACATCAGAAATATAGAATTGAAAGTGAGAGTGAACAACTTTTACTTCCTAAAGCCTGACTAAAAAAAAAACAACAACAACATAAAACAAAGACAAAAACAAATTTAAAAAAACACAAATAATTGAGCTAATGTTAATAGCAATATTTATCACTTCAGAAACTGACAAAAATGCATGTCCAGGTTTGGCTTAAGAATCTCCTTAGAATAAGTACATTGTAGAAGATGATCTTAACTCCATGAAGGAAAGGGATTCTGAGTACCATACAATAGTGCTTATTCAAGCTGATTCCTTACTCTGCCTCGTGGATGTAGGTTTTTGTTCCATGAAGAGATAGAACACATTCAGTATTGTATTGGATGCCCTCAGTTATAGATTACTCCATAACTTGAGCTTCCTGAAGTCATGTTTAAGAACTGCTTTAAGCATGGCCCATGGACACAGAATTCCAGTGGTTGCAAAGTGCATGGACCTTCTGCAAGATTCAAAGTGAGAAGGTTAGCATGTGTGTCCATGACTGGGCAAAAAGCACCGTGCTGTCAGCCCTAAGAGGCCACAATCCCATTTGAACAGAAACTTACTTCAAAAGGAGAAAGAGGTCAACGACCTTCTAAGAAACACAGATTATCAGGAACCCTATCATGTCCTTTCTTCCTAATGTTAGTACTCATGTGAACACTCCTGTATTAGCCAATCACTTAATGCTGACAATAATGACATAGAAGGAATGAGAAAGATAGGGCAAGCCATAGTTCATTTCCTTTTCAGTCCATCCTTACCCAACAGTAGCCTGAAGGCAGAGGGTTGGGAGAACTTGTGTGTACCAGAAAATGAAATGAAAACAGTTGAGTTTGTTTGTTGCACTGTTTTCGCTGATGCATGTATGAGCTACACAATGCAAATTGTGTAATTTCAGTGTTTCCGCAGATAAGTTAAATGTTTTTATATTTGCATTTAAAATTACTATTGCACAGCATAAAGTTAATTAGTCAAGTAAATGTTACTAATTTAGAAGTTTATTTTTATTTTATTTTATTTTTTTACTCAGGGCAACATTAAAAAGTAAATAAAAAACACCGTGACAATTCGAAAGAGAGACCATGGAAGAAAAATGTTTTATATTAAAGTATTATTAAAAGCACATCATCCCCCTTCTTTTTCAGCAAGGGACCCAACATATTCATTTTGCACTGGGCCCCACAAATTATGGAACCAGCCCTACCACTTCCTTCCCAACCACCTCTCTCCTTGCAGTCATACTGCACTCTTGCTCTTCCTTGACAGGCCGGGATTGCTCTCATTACACGGCCTTCATGGCGACCCTTGCCTTTACCAGGCGTGCTCTTCCAAGTGTCCACAGCAGGCTTTCTCACTTCTATCACATTATTTCTTCTATAAAATCTTTCCATTAAAGCTCTCCCTGTCCACTCTATTTAAAGTGTAATCTCAGCAAGGCAACTCTTTCTATGTTTTTTAAATATGTTTTAATTAATTTTTTTAGAGAGAGATGAAACATCAATGTGAGAGAAACATCAGTTGCTACCTCCTGCACACCCCCTACTGGGGATCAAGCCCACAACCTGGGCATGTGCCCTGACCGGGAATTGAACTGAGACCTCTCAGTCCATGGGACAACGCTCAGTCCACTGAGCCACCCCAGCTGGACAGCAAGGCAACTCTTAATTCTTTTTTCTCAAATACTTATGGTACTTTTCACCTTCTAACTTAGGTACTTTACTTAATTTGTTTATTGTCTTTCTGCCACATAAATATTTAGTGAGAAAATAAATTACTATCCAGAAATACAAATCTGGGGATACAGAGTAAATTATGCATGGTTTTCCAATAGAATACATCATTTTAACCAAATGGCAAATTTTAAGCCTATGGCCTTTTGAGTTCATATTCAAAATGAGATTGAACTTGGTACTCAAATGGAATCTTAGCCTTAATGTAAAAATTTAATTATTTGGCAAGAGAATAGATTTGTACATTACTTGTGTAATAAAATTTAATTAAGACAAATGTAAGTTAAGATTATAGTTTGTTTCATTTTAAATCTTCAACCAATTTAAATTCTCTAGCCTAACTTCTTAGTTTTTACATAAAATTAGTGAGCAGTAAGCATTCTGAGTAGCAAATAGCAGGTGTTCATTGCAATTTAACAAAGCAGGTGTCAATTTGTTTACTGGGCTAACTGCTACTTTTTTTGGAAAGCTCTTTACATTGGGGTTTCTGCTAATTAAAAATATCTAACCATCAACTGTCAACATTGTCTCCATGGGACAGCAAAATCTTCCGGGAACATGACTTGAGCAATCTTTCAGATAAAGAAAGAAAGGGGTAAAAAAATGTTATTAATTATTTAGATATAATTATTTCTGTGCTGTCAAAATTATAGCTGCATAATATAATTCACTCCTCTTGGAAAAATATTGTACAGACTTTAAGATTAGCACAATCTGATAAGTAGAATAAATGACAAAGATGATATATAAAAAAGAGCTAGAAAAGCAATGATAAATTATTAATTTCCTTTTTTACAAATTTGATTGATTGATCTTTCCTTTTATTGAATTTATTGGGGTGATACTGGTTAACAAAATTTTACAAGTTTCAGGTGCACAATTCTACAACATATCATCTGTGCAATGTGTTATGTGTTCACTATCCCAAGTCAAGTCCATCACCATTTATCCCTCTATACTCCTCCACCTCTTCCCACTGCCATATCCTCACAATCACCACACAGTTACCCATTTCCATACATTTTTTTCGCCCTTTAAAAAAAATTTCATATGACTTGCATAATTCTGTTTCCTATGAAACTTCACTATCTACACACAAGTAATATATTTTGACACTAACTATCCTAAAGAGACACATAGAGGCCAAGTGTGTAACTTAATAATGATTGTATGCTTCAATGATAGAGGTCTTCCTGGTGTTCTTACTATAAGATAATACTAATTGCCAGATAACTTGTGTGGATCATAGCTTGCACTCTCCGCACTGTCAGTACGGTATTTTAAGACTTTATATATATACTGTGATTTATATTTCAAGGACAGAGCATGAAAGTTTATCTTCATAAAATAAAACTTGGTTAATAAGACCATTTTCACAGAGAAGGGTATTGCAAAGCAAAGGAGGGTTTTTTTTGTTGTTGTTTGTTTATTTTTAGTATCTGAGAAATGTTTACGAGAAAGGTTACATCTACTGGACAAAAAGTTAACATTTTATTAATTTTTATATCTTTGTCTTTGAATTCTACCCAAATATGCGGCTCTGCTGTATTGCACTTGTTTAAATATAGAAACCTCAAGTGCTGCGCTCTATCAATGTCAAGAAATGTGTAATAGATTGAACTGTACATCATGATGAGATAAACACTGACTAGGATTAACTAAATACTGGTTTTTAAGTCATCTTGGTTCTTCACTTGATTCTGAGGGGAGTAGGTATTGGTAATAATATGAATGGGGAATGAGCTGAATGAACCTGTTCTGAAGCAAATTGGGTAAAACTAAGAGAAATTATTTTCTTTCAAATCAATTAAGATTTGAACCATTAAAGTCAGCTCACCCTGTATTTTCCCCATGGTATTATAGTTTTGACACTTAAGTTTTCTGGTTGTGAACTATATTAACAGAAATCACACACACACACACACTTAAAAATTGTCATTACATTGAAGCTAAACTCTTGGGAAGCATGAATTATATATCTTCAATAAAAGACATACGATCTAAACATACTAAGTCCCTCAAGGTATTTGAAGTGACTTTTGAATTTATTCAAACACTTTAGAAATAAGCAAAGGCATTTTCTTCCCCAAATACCATTTACCCAATAAAGGAAAATTTATGAATGAAATAACATTTAGGAAAATAATCAACTTGGTTATATAAAGAAATTTAATATAATCTGAAAAGGTAAGTTCCAGAGCATTAGAACAGTAGAGTAGGTTACTATTTCAATCAGATGTTTAAGTTCACAGTGTCTTTTGTTTTCTTAAGCTTTTACCTTGTGGAATTAGATAGATTTGATATATTGTTTTTATTTTTATATTACTGGAATTGTTTTTAGCTATGTCTCTCCACTTGACTAGGAACAACAGTTTGAATTTTAAATGGAGAGTCAAACTCATCAACACAATAGGCTTTACCCAGCTCAAGTTTACTTAGAATTAAGAAAATAATACAGTCAGAGGATGTACACTGATCCCATAATAAATGTCTTGTGACTTCCAGGCACAGCTTCTGGTGTCACTGTCATGCTGAACTGGGACATGTCCCAGGAGGGAGGCTGACTGGGTGTGTGCCAGCTCATGCCAGTGAAGTCATCAGCTGGGGGTTCTTTCGCCTGCCGACCCTAGCTGGTCATGCAGCCTCTAATGGGATGTTGTTGTTTCCACTGTCCAGTGTAGCTGTACCTTCTCCATATAGAACACTCATTGTATAATAAAAGATATCTGCAGTGAAGTGCAGATGCTTGGTCCTGTACATAATCTTTGGTGGGGTTTTCATTCATCTTGAATCTGGTAAATTTCTTACTTACCATCTTGGGAGTTAAGGTTACAAGAAGAATTGACAAAGGATTATGTCCCAAAATGCATCTGAGGCCACAGCCAAGACCTCATCCTAGTTGCCAACCCTTCCTTTACAGTTATGTAGTATGAAAAATATGACTATAGTGTTCAGTAAGATTTGAGATAATTAAAATAGATTATTTCTTTACACTCCAGAATGAGTTTATAAATATTGCAGTGTTTGAGGAAGTAAAGCTTACATTTGCTTTCTCTAAAATTGGTAATAAAATTAAAATTCTAAACAAAAGTGCCTGCCTTTATTATTATATAATGGTATAGTGTAAACATTAGTTATTTTTATATTGAATAATGCCTTTTTAGAAGAATATATGGTATTAGAGAGTCGAGTTGAATATTGTGTAACTTTATAAAAATTTGTTTAAATATACACATAAGGAAATAAAAAAAATAAGAGATGTAAAAAATATATGAAACTCTCTCATGTTGCCAGCTCTCTTGTATTACAATGTAAACTGGAAGAGTTTAGTAGTACTAGAAACTATGAGTCTCTAGCGGGAAAAATGGCGGCGGAGTGAACGGAGCTACACAGACCGTCTCCCAGAACCAAACTGGAATTACAACTATAACACAGACAAATCGACGGAAAAAACCAACAGAAAAGCAGCTTGGAGGACCATACAACGCAGGACACTGACTCCATCCCGGTAGGCTTGCGAAGGCGCGAGACGGGGCTGGGAGCGCACGGTCGGCAGCTCGGCAGCGGCCTCAGCTGTAAGCGGCGCCCGCGGGTCACACTCCCAGGCGGCCCCACAGTGCAGCCGGGACAGAGGCTGAAACAGCCACAGCCACTCACCTTGGGCTCCGGCGGAGGGAGGGCAGACTGGACTGGAACTGTGTCTGGACACTCGGGGTTTGGAGGGCGCTCAGAGCTTTGGCTGAGTGCAGCCACTCAGGACGGTGGCCACATTGCTCCTTCCCAGGGCTCTGAGAGAGGCAGCAGCCCCTCCCTCGGAGATCCAACCCCACCCTGTGGGCCATTGTAGTGCTAATTGAGGCTCACTAACAACCAGCATCTGCCCCACCCTCGTGAAAGCCCCTTGGCTGAGCACCAGAGGGAGTTTTTCAATCAACTGACAACCCAAAACTCATCAATTAACCTAGACTGCTAGCCTCCAGGCAAAAAGCTAGAGGATAACAGTATGTTTCCTGGGCTGGCAACTTTAACCAGGAAAGTAAGACTTGACAGTGGTGTTCAACGCCGGTCCTCCCTCGCTCATCTAAACACAGGAGAGGGAGCCACAAACAGCAGAACACCAACACCCACAGGGAGAACTTGACAGGCTCCAAAGCCCACAGTGATAGCTAAAATGGTGAAACACAGAAACAGAAGCCAAATGAAAGAGCAAGACACCTCCACCGAAGATGAGATCAATGTGGAGCAATTAGGCATGTTAACAGAGCTAGAATTCAGAGCCATGATCTTGAGGAAGCTGAACAGCATGAGTAAAGACATAGAGACACTGAAAATAAGCCAAATGGAAATTAAAAACCAACAAGAAGAGATAAAAAATGACATATCCGAAATGAAAAACACATTGGAAGGTTTAAAAAGCAGAGTAGGGGAAGCTGAGGACCGGATCAGTGAATTAGAAGACAGGGTAGAAAAAATCAACCAATCAGAAAAACAAAAGGAAAAAACTATTAAAAAACAGGAAGACAGCTTAAGAGAACTATGGGACAACTGGAAACGTAATAATATTCGTATCATAGGAGTCCCCGAAGAAGAAGAAAAGGAGCAAGGGATAGAGAATATATTCAAAAAAATAGTGAGAGAAAACTTCCCTAATTTGGTGAAGGAAGAAGGCATTCAAGTTCAAGAAGCACAGAGAGTCCCAAGTAAGAAGAACCCAAACAGGCCCACACCAAGACACATAGTAATTAAAATGCCACAAATTAAAGACAAAGAGAGAATCCTAAAAGCAGCAAGAGATAAGCAACAGGTTACCTACAAAGGGAACCCCATAAGGCTTTCAGCTGACTTCTCACAAGAAACACTACAGGCCAGAAGAGAATGGCATGAAGTAATCAAAGTCATGAAAAACAAGAATCTGAATCCAAGACTACTCTACCCAGCAAGGCTATCATTCAAAATAGAAGATCAAATAAAGAGCTTCCCAGACAAAAAAAAGCTAAGGGAATACATTAGCACCAAACCAGCACTGCAAGAAATGTTAAAAGGACTGCTGTAATTAGCAGTAGAAATGGGAAGAAAAATGGAACCACACTAAACAAAAATGGCAATAAATAAGTACATATCAATAATCACCTTAAACGTAAATGGATTGAATGCTCCCATAAAGAGACACAGAGTAGCTGATTGGATAAGAAAGCATGACTCATCTATATGTTGTTTACAAGAGACCCACCTCTCAACAAAAGACTCACATAGGTTGAAAGTGAAGGGATGGAAAAAAATTTTCCAAGCAAATGGAAAGCAAAAAAAAGCGGGGGTAGCAATTCTCATATCTGATAAAATAGATTTCAAAATGAAGACCATAACTAGAGACAAAGACGACCACTACATAATATTGAAAGGATCTATCCAACAGGAAGATATAACCTTGATAAACATATATGCACCCAATATAGGAGCACCAAAATATATTAAAAATCTTCTGGAGGACTTCCAAGGAGAAATCGACAACAATACAATTATAGCAGGGGACTTCAACACCCCATTGACAGCACTGGATAGATCCTCTAGGCAAAAAATTAGCAAGGAAACAGAGACTCTAAATGAAGCACTAGACCAAATGGATTTAATAGATATCTACAGAGAATTACACCCCAAAACTACAGAATACACATTCTTCTCAAGTGCACATGAGACATTTTCAAAGATAGACCACATGATAGGACACAAACTAAATCTCTACAAGTTCAAGAAGATTGAAATCATATCAAGCATCTTCTCAGATCACAATGGCATGAAACTAGAAATCAATTGCACAAAGAACATGCAAAGACATTTCAACACATGGAGGCTAAATAGCATGTTATTAAACAATGAATGGGTCACCGAGGAGATCAAGGAAGAAATTAAAAACTTCCTGGAAACCAATGAAAATGAACACACAACAACACAAAATCTATGGGATGCAGCGAAAGCAGTTCTGAGAGGGAAGTTCATAGCACTACAGGCCTACCTCAAAAAACAAGAAAAATTTCTAATTGACTGTCTAACCTCACAACTTAAAGAATTAGAAAGCAAACAAAAAGAAAACCCCAGAGCAAGTAGAAGAAAGGAAATAGTAAAGATCAGAGCAGAAATAAATGACATAGAGACCAAAAAAACAATTCAAAGGATCAATGAAACAAAGAGCTGGTTTTTCGAAAAGATAAACAAGATAGATGGACCCTTAGCTAGACTCACCAAGAAACAAAGAGAGAGAACCCAAATACACAAAATCAGAAATGAAAGAGGAGAAGTAACAACCAACACCACGGAAATACAAAAGATCGTTAACAACTACTATGAACAACTATATGGCAACAAATTCGACAATCTCAGCGAAATGGACAAATTTCTAGAAACACACAGTCTCCCAAAACTATTCCCGGAAGAGATAGAAAACTTGAACAGACCAATAACAACTAAGGAAATTGAAGAGGTAATCAAGACTCTCCCAGCAAACAAAAGCCCAGGCCCAGATGGTTTCACGGGGGAGTTTTACCGAACATTCAAAAAAGAACTAACACCCATTCTCCTCAAACTATTTCAAAAAATTCAAGAAGAAGGAAGACTTCCAAACACGTTCTATGAGGCCAGCATAATTCTAATTCCAAAACCAGAAAAAGACACTACGAAGAAAGAAAACTACAGGCCAATATCCCTGATGAACATAGACGCCAAAATCCTGAACAAAATACTAGCAAATCGGATCCAGAAATACATCAAAAAAATTATTCACCATGACCAAGTGGGATTCATTCCAGGGATGCAAGGCTGGTACAATATTCGCAAATCAATAAACGTGATACACCACATAAACAAAATGAAGAATAAAAACCACATGATCATATCAATAGATGCTGAAAAAGCATTCGACAAAATCCAGCATCCATTTCTGATAAAAACGCTCAGCAATGTAGGAATAGAGGGATCATATCTCAACATAATAAAGGCCATATATGAAAGACCTACAGCCAACATCATACTCAATGGACAGAAACTAAAAACATTTCCATTAAGAACAGGAACAAGACAGGGATGTCCACTTTCGCACTCTTATTTAACATTGTACTGGAAGTCTTAGCCACAGCAATCAGACATGAAGAAAAAATAAAAGGGATCCAAATTGGAAAGGAGGAAGTGAAACTGTCATTATTTGCAGATGACATGATATTGTACATAGAAAACCCTAAAGACTCCATCAAAAATCTATTAGACTTAATAAATGAGTTTGGCAAAGTAGCAGGATACAAAATTAACGTCAAGAAATCGACGGCATTCTTGTACATCAATGATGAACTCACAGAAAGAGAAACTGAAAAAACAATCCCATTTACCATCGCTCCAAAAAAATTACGATACCTAGGAATAAACTTAACCAAAGAAGTAAAAGACCTATTTGCAGAAAACTACAGGTCATTGAAAAAAGAAATAGAGGAAGATATAAAAAAGTGGAAGCACATACCCTGTTCATGGATTGGAAGAATTAACATAATTAAAATGTCCATACTACCCAAAGCAATCTATAGATTCAACGCAATCCCCATCAAAATACCAACGACATATTTCATAGAACTAGAACAAATACTTCAAAAGTTCATATGGAACCAAAAAAGACCCCGAATAGCCACAGCAATCTTGAAAAAGAAGAACAAAGTTGGAGGGATCACAATACCAGATATCAGGTTATACTACAAAGCGACTGTAACCAAAACAGCCTGGTACTGGCACAAGAACAGGCATATAGACCAGTGGAACAGAACTGAAAACCCAGAAATGGACCCAAGGCAATACGCTCAATTAATATTTGACAAAGGTGGCAAGAGCATACAGTGGAGCAAAGACAGCCTCTTTAATAAATGGTGTTGGGAAAATTGGACAGCTACATGCAAAAAAATGAAACTAGACCATCAACTTACACCATACACAAAAATAAATTCGAAATGGATAAAAGACTTAAATGTGACCCGTGAATCCATAAAAATTCTAGAAGAAAATGTAGGCAACAAAATTTTGGACATCATACGGAGCAGAATTTTCACTGATACATCACCTTAGGCAACAGAAATAAAGGAGAAAATGAACACATGGGACTACATCAAACTAAAAAGCTTCTGCACAGCAAAAGAAACAATCATCAAAATGGAAAGGCAACCCACTGTATGGGAGAACATCATTGCCAACGATGTATCAGATAAGGGGTTAATTTCCAGTATATACAGAGTGCTCATACAACTCCACAAAAGGAAGACAAAGAACCCAATTAAAAAATGGGCAGAGGAGCTGAATAGACACCTCTCCAAACAGGACATACAAATGGCCAAGAGACATATGAAGAAATGCTCAACATCACTAATCATCAGAGAGATGCAAATTAAAACAACTATGAGGTATCACCTCACACCTGTCAGAATGGCCGCCATCAACAAATCATCAAACAACAAGTGTTGGCGAGGGTGTGGAGAAAAGGGGACTCTAATACACTGCTGGTGGGAATGCAGACTGGTGCAGCCGCTATGGAAAACAATATGGTGCTACCTCAAAAAATTAAAAATTGAACTTCCATTCGACCCAGTGATCCCACTGCTGGGAATATACCCTAAGAAGCCTGAAACACCAATCAGGAAGAATATATGTACCCCCATGTTCATAGCAGCACTATTTACAATAGCTAAGATCTGGAAACAGCCCAAGTGTCCACCAGTAGACGAATGGATCAAAAAGCTGTGGTACATATACACAATGGAATACTATGCAGCGGTAAGAAAGAAAGATCTCTTATCCTTTGAGACGACATGGAGGGACCTGGAAAGTATTATCCTAAGTGAAAGAAGCCAAGCAGAAAAAGACAAATACCACATGATCTCACTTATATACGGAATATAATGAACATAACAGTCTGAGGAATACAGTAGACCCAGACACATGGAAGTAGGGCACAGACTGACATCCCTCAGAAGAGGGGATGGGGGGTGGGGGGGTGGGAAGAGATAAACCACAGAACTTATATGCATGTATGCATGACCAATGGACATGGACAACTAAGCCGGGGACAGGGGGGAGGGGGGGTGGGGTGGGGGGTGCCAATGGGGTAAAAAGGTAAAATATCTGTAACAAAAAAATAAATAAATAAATAAAATTAAAAAAAAAAAAAAAAAAAGAAACTATGAGTCTCATCAGCTTGTTGAGTTATTTTCATTCAGGCTTACAAATTAAGTCAGATTGCACTTAACTAGTTGCTCACTGATGGGCCCATTTTTTAAAAGAGTGTCATTTAAAAAGAGAAACAAACCAGAGACATAAATTCAAAAAGAAAAGGAAAAATGAGTTTTAGCACATCTACACTTAATTTAGTCCACTATAAATTAAAAACAATAGGTGTCTTTGTATATAAATAAGAAATACTTGTTCTATTGTTATAATAACAAAGAGTGTGCTATAAATGTCAATAAATTTATCAAATAGTAAAAACCATGATATTGATTTTTATAGCACTAGAATACATTATCATCAAATTAGAGTATACTACTATCAGGTAAATTAATGTCCCATTCTTTTTGGGTGGTTAAAACAACAACAATACAATTATGTATAATTGGTTCCAGAAAAAAAATCATAAATCATAGACTTGATAATTATTAAAAGATATTATCTAGACTATCTGGGATTATGTCCTTTCTTTGTGTTATTTGTAAGGATTACTCAACAGTAAAATTTCTAGAAATTAGAAATTTGGATTATTTAGAGAATAAATAAAAGTACAAGTGAATTGTGTATCAGTCCAAATGTGGTTATGATAGATGAATAAAATATCCTCGTTACTAAACTACAATCTAAAAAAAAAATCATAGTAAATTAAGATTATACTTTTCTTCCATAAGGTTATCTAATTTTAACTATTTCAGAATGATTTTAACAAATGATTTTAAGAATCTTTATATTAAAAATAACTTAAAGATCCAATAATCTGTTGCACAGATTTATTGGTAACCATATACTATTCTTTTTAGTAAAATCACAAAACGTTTAACATAGTGTAAGTTGTTTAAAATGAAATTTATAAAGGAATAATTTTATCTTCTTATAGCCCACAGTAATGATCTAGTTCTTTTATTAAATACTAGAACTACTCACTTGAATCAGTTGATTAAAATAAGATTGAATACTTGTTATTTGACATTAAATAGCCAATCCATTTTAGTACAAAGATCCTGCCGTAGGTTTCCCTTAGAGCTATTAAAATTTAACTTGTCTTGTAATTTAGGTAATGAGGGATCTGTTTAATCAGTTGTAATAATTTTAAGTGACTGTGTTTGACAAGCAGTCCTTTGCTGGTTTCAATTAATCCCTAATGTAGACAGCCGGGACTGATAATTCTAAGTGTTTTTTTTGTTTGTTTGGTTGGTTGGTTTTTTTGTTGTTGTTGTTGTTTTTAACTCAAATTATCTGGTTTGGTTTACTATATTGGCTGAGTTCATTGAAAAGTTGCCAGATATCCACTTCATGCTGTGCTATGCACACAGAGCAATAACCTGTTTGATATACCAAATGATTTGATGGATAAATATGATGAAAATAAAACACTTTATCACCTTATTTATTTTCAGCCCTTCAAACAAAACATGATCTCACAAATCTGGTCTTCCATTTTGGTTATCATTATGATTATTGACATTTGTCAAGACCTAACTGATTAGTTGACAATTTACAATAACCATCCAGGTCATAATTCATGAATTTTACAAAAGGATAATTTAGAGGAATTGCCACCTTAGAAATGTATTTATTTAGCTAAATATGTTTTCTACTTTGGAGTCTCAAATGATTAAGATTATTTCTATAGAAATTTACAGTTAAGTGTAATTTTTATCACATAAGTTTCAACTGCTAGTAATAATATTCAATGTTCAAATTTTAAAAATGCATATTACACAATTACATGATTTTTGTGTGCCCAGGTTTTCTAGATAAATGAAAATTATGTTTGCTATCATTATTGATCCTTTTTTGAAGATTTTTAAAATTTTAAATATGTTTTTATTGATATTTTAGAGAGAGAGGAGGGGAGAGGGAAATAGAAACATTAATGAGAGAAAAACATCAACTGGCTGCCTCCTGCACATACCCCACTGGGGATCAAGCCCTCAACCTGGGCATGTGCCCCGACCAGGAATCAGACAGGGACCTCTCAGTCTATGGGAAAACACTCTCTGGCCAGACTTCTGAAACTTCTTAACACCTAATATAGTTTTATTAGTATTTAGAAACTATACATTTACTTTTTTTTTTCCTTCGGTGAAATGATTTGTCATAATATATTATTGAAAAATACAGGATCAAACTTGTTGAGAGGATGCTGGTTTTAATAATTTTATTATACTGATTCTCATTTCTATAGAATATTTAGATGAACTAATTATAGTTAAATTTTATCGTTTCTTTTATTTTATTAAAATAAGACAATTTGACACTTCTGTGAAGGAGGATTAAATCTTACAAATGTTGCAGAGACTCTCTTCTCATTTGATGAGACTGCAGGGACTTCTGGGAGATTTGAAATCCAGAAACACACAGAGTGAAATAATTGTCTTGGGCAGTTAGTCCATACTGATCACTGATCAAGTGGTCCTGACCTTGACCTATGCAATCCTGGTTGATTCCCAAGTCAATAACTAGTCTATTTTTCTTTACCTTAAAACTGACTCAGTAACCCACTCTCAACCTTTAGGCTTTCCATCCAGGAGGTAAACCGCAGTTCAGCAGTTCAATTTTCTAGCCTACAGCAAGGGATACACATCAAGGTCTCAAAAGAGTTCTCTTAAGAAGAATTTTTCATTCGATAGCAAGTGAGAAGTGGGTTCCTTGGTTGAAATGGGAGGAGGGAGAGGTAAAACTCACAGTCCATTAGCAGCTTTTGTCTATACAATTCACCATAAATAAGCATCTTTGAATCACATTGTTATTACACTTCTTAATGAGAATCAATCACCTGACTATGTCTGGGCCTTATTTTGAAATTGTTCAGTAGTAAATTGTCTTGCATCTCACTTGACATTTGCTAAATATCTGAACTGACACTCCCATGTTCATTTTCTGTGCTTCAATTCTTCATCTGTAAAATTGAGAGCATATTTTTAAAACATCCTATGTGGAAAAAACTTCTTAGGGTTATAGTGACAATTAAGGGAGTTACTTCATGTTTTAAAATATAGAGCTTTGTATAAATTTTTTTCCTCTAAAGCTATGAGGTCTGCCTGATACATACATGGATGGTTAAATGGCTAGAAAGGGAGATCAGACAGAGGAGGGTTGGTGACAGATCCTCCAAATTATAAATCAGAAACCCTTCCTATGCTTTCTTTCCATCTTTCCAATTGTTGTCACTACAGATCACTCTATGTTTTTGAAACAGATTTTGTTTTATTTATTTTTATCTTTATTTATCATTTGGTAATCCTCACCGAGGATATTTTTTGCATTGATTAACTTTTTATTAAGAGAGAGTGGAAAAGAAGGAAGAAGAGGGGACGAGAGAGAAAGAGAGAGAGAGATGTAAGAGAGACAAATCGATTGGTTGCCTTGCACCTCGACTGGGGCCAGGGATCAGGACTTGCAACAGGTATTTGCCTTTGACTAGGAATCAAACCCAAGACCCCTTGGTGTGTGGGCTGAGGCTCTAACTACTGAGCAAAATGACCAGGGCCAGATTTTGTTTTAAATTTTATTTTGTGATTACAGTTTACATTCAATACTTTTTTTTTTTGTATTAGTTTCTGTTGTATAGCACAGTGGGTAGACAGACGTTCATATAGGTTACAAAGTTTTTCCTCTGATAATTCAAGTGCCCACCTGGCACCATAGATAGTTATTACGATATTATTAAGTAGATCTCCTATGCTTTACCTTACATCTCCATGCCTATTTTGTTACTTCCAATTAGTACTTTGTAATCCTAGCTCCTTTTTTAATCCTTTGCCCATGTATTTTTAGCCCGATGTTAATTTAAAACCACTTTAGCAAAAATAACTGATTGCTGGGTCTGACTTCTGTTTTAGTTTTGCAGAAGAGAAAACTTGAACATTTGAGCTATTTTAGCTGACAAACTTTGAATTAATTTGGATCTACTTACCTTATTATTTCAGATAAGGAATTTTATGTGATAAACCAGGCATTTCTAGTTGCTTACATGGTTTATTATATTATTGTTCAAAACAGTTATTGTTTACTTTTTTAGAGAATTATACTTCCCTGTGTCAAGGTCATCAAAGTAGCTCTAGCCAAAGAAATGTGAGTAAAAGTGCTATGCCTCACTCAGGGGTAATGGCACTAAGTTACTAATTTCTAGTGCTATGTTCATTAACTTTTTACACAGAGACAGATATACACATATATACACGTAAAGTCACATGGATTACCTAATAATTTTATTTTTCTAAAACAGACTAGTAATTTCTGAGTTACATAGAGAAATGAAGCCAGTTTACAAAAACTTTCTTCATCCAAAAGGTTAAGAAAGTTTCCCTTCTAAGGAAAAGGAGCATTATCCTTAAATATACTAAAATATGTCTTTATTGAAGAAAGAGAGATTACTTCAGAAATCAAGACAATTATTAAAAGAATGCTGGAGAAGGAAAAAACGTTGCTTGGGAAAACTCTGAAAGATCTTGTTGAAAACTTTCATCAGATCTTTGGGTAAAGTAGGAAGCCCCAAAGGGGGGAATAGAATTACTTTTTAATTTATCTTTTACGTTTTTAATCCTCGCCTTGGGATATATATTTTTTTTTCCCACTGATTCTAGAGAGAGAAAGGATGAGAGAGGGAGAGAGAGAAAGAGAAACATCAATGTGAGAAAGAAACATCAATTGGTTGCTTCCTGTATGTGCTCAGACCTGGGATTGAACCTGCAACCTGAGTATGTGTCCTGACTGCAATTGAACTGAGACCCTTCAGTGCACAGGACAATGCTCGGGTGAGGGATAGAATTCTTTCTGAAAATACTGATTCACAAGAAAAAAGTAAAAATGGCCACGGATTTTTTGTATTATTGTTGTTTTTTAAGGAGGCAATAGAGGGGGATGCTCAGAAAATAATGGTGATTACACTGACCAATTTATTTGTCAAAAGGAGATAGGTTATTGACAACTTTTGAACAGAATGTAGAAAGTTATACAAAAGCCTTGTCCAAAACCTAACACAAAGAGCAAGATAGATATGCTATTAAATCATAGCTATTGTGAATGTATTAGAGAGCAGAAGATTAAAACAAACTCTGAAGAAGTACAATGTACCCTGACCAGGATACAGATGAGCTAAAACTATTTTCAGCCCTGTTGGAATAATAGGACAAGGTGGAATCTATAATAGATGGGTCTCTGGAAAATATGGTCTTGTCAGATTGTTAAGTAACTTTTTTCAGGCTCTGAAATCAACTACGATATTGTAATAAACTGCTCAACAATTACATCCTGAGGAGACCCAAATACAAATGTAAATTTAAGATATTTAGAAATTAGAAAAATAAGTGTAGCTAGCCATAAAAAAAAAAAGCCAGCCAAATCATTAAATCATTAATATTTTGACTAGCTTGATAAAGAAAAAAAAAAAAAAGAATGTTAAGTTACCCAGCCACAGAGCAACTACTTGTCAATATTTTTTCTGGACCACTCCCGAGTGAATGAATGGAGATGTTAGGTGGTGTACCTAAATAAAGGACAGGGCAGAACATCAGAAAAACATAATATGGCACCTTGACTATCTACAAAGTAGTAGAGTAGTGAAGTCTGGAGACAGATCAAGAGAGCTAATCCAGATCTGGCCATTCAGATTCTGCTTGAGAGGCAATAATCCCTGGGTCTCTTGCATATCAGCATATCTTCTGATCAGAGGCTTGTGTTCAAAATTATCTCTTCAAGGTTTTACAGCAAAGCCTTAGAAGGTAGAGATGACTATATGTCTCTAAACAAGACTGCCAATATTTTGCTTTTCAGTATAATCATCATAAAATCTTATTTTGGGGGACTAAGATTTTGCAGGTTTGGATTCAGCCCATTATATAGATTTGGGTTTGCTAAAGTCAGTGCCGCTTAGTTGTGATGCGCACGCACTCTGTGGGGAAAGGGAGTCCCAACCGTGTGAACACAAGATTCATGCTACCTGCTGTCTTGTGGGTAATAAAGTCTATTTTTTTTAAACTCAGGAATCTCTTGCCTTATGCCACCATGCATGATATTGTGGCAAGCAAATATGTTACCTTGCACATAGAGAAAATGTTTATACACTTAACAGTTCTTTATAATTTTCACCCATTGCAAGCCATCATGTATTAAAGGCTAGAGAAAGAAAGCAGGGATAAGAGAGATTTCACAATGTGTGAAAAGCCCAAAGTGGTCCTGGACATTAAAGAGAATTTTCTATTGACACTAAACTATGGTGAACAATCTGAAACCCCCAAAGAGATCTCTCTCATTGCTCAGACTCTAAGCCCTGTTGAAGGGAAAGTTCTGATCTCACAATCAAATTGTTTGAAAGCACCAGTAAACTTAAACTAAGACGGCAATAAAGTCCAAATACAACTGAAATAAATAGTAGATAGAGTTAACTCCACAAACTACCACTTGCCCACAATAAGTGACATTCTCTTCTATGAAACTTAATATTAGTATTATATTTTAAAGTTTTTAAAAACTGAATATATTGGTGACATTGGATTGAAAAACTGTGTAGGTTTCAAGTGTACAACTCAATAAAATATCATCTACACACTGCATTGTGTGTCTATTGTGCCAAGCAAAGTCTTTTTCCATCCCCATTTTCCCACTCTTTGCCCACCTTCATGTACCCCCCGACCCCTTTCCCTCTCGCTATCACCACACTGTTGTCTCAGTGTGTTATGTATATATGTTTTTTTGGTTAATCACTTCACCTTCTTTTATCCAGTCTCCCCCCACCCCAAGACACATGGCTAAGAGAAGAGTGAACAAAGAAGCATCAGAGATGGTTTGAATGCTGAAATTATCAGGAAGATACTTCAACATTAATAAATAGATTAATACATAAAGGGTAAAATATGGATAATATTTATGTGCAGATAGAGGAAGTACTGAAGGGAGGGAAGTAGAAAATGTGTACGTAATGAAAAAGAAAGAAATAGAAAATAAGAAAGAATTGCTTTGCTGGACTTTGTAAATTGACACCTTAAATGAAAGAATCTTTGCATATGAACATAGAATCAAGAGCAATTATAAAAAATAAAATATCAGTAGAAAAATGTAAAAATATATATAAATACATATTTGAGATATATGGTCAATAAAAATTGATATAATTTATGTTCAGTTTAGTACTCAATTAACAGAGAAACAGAATAATGAGAATTTTTTTTTAAAAGATCATGAAGAGATTTTTCAGTTTGTGGAACAGTTTCTCTTAAGTTCTTTAAATGACATATATAAACCATCTGACCTCTTTTCAACTCTGCCTGATAGTCACTGATGTTATTAGGTAATCATGTCTAATTTCTTTTTAACATAAATAAAATTATATAACAAATGTTTTACACATATGTAGATATTGAGAATTTTCTATTTTACTGTCAGTGTAGTCACATAATTTTTTTTTATCAAGGTGAAACTGAGAGGAACAATCAAAAAAGCATATTGAAACAAAAAACACCAAGTTGTTTATTAACTCATAAAGGAATGGGAACAACATACATGGTTGATAGGATAATATATCTTTAATGAGTTTTCTAAGCGCCATGGCCTAATAACTAGCTCTTAAAATTATTGTAAAGATATAAAATTCAAATATTCTAATGTAGATTTCAAATATAAGCCACTTTCATAATCTTACTTTCCTCTAGATGCATGATTCTATAGTTAGTCTAAATTCTTTAAAACCTTTTTTTTTTTTTTCTGCAAGTTCTTTTTTATTTTATTTTTATCCTCACCCAAGGACATTTTTGCATTTCAGACAGAGCAGGAGGAAGAGAGAGAAACATCAATGCGAGAGAGACACATCGACTGGCTTCCACCCACACAACCCCCACCGGGGCCGGGGACAAACTTCAACCGAGGTACATGCCCTTAGCGGGAACCAAACCTGGGTTTCTCTGGACTGCAGGCCGATGCTCTAACTGCCGAGCCAAACTGGCCAGGGTTTGCTTTTATTTATTTTTTAATCTTTATTGTTGGATGTAAAATGTATTACAGATGTTCCACATATTTCCCCCATTGCCCCCTCTTCCCCACTCCAGCCCCCCTCCCACATTTTCCCACACTATTGTCTGTGTCCATTGGTTATGCATATAAGTTCTTTGGTTTATTTCTTCCCACCCCCCCAACCCCTTTCCCTTTGAGGTTTGTCAGTCTAGCAATGAATTTGTACTTCTTAATCCCTTCACCTTTATCACCCATTCCCCCAATCCCCCTCCCAACTGGCAACCAACAAAATGTTCTCTGTATCTATGAGAATGTTTCTGTTCAACCTGTTCATTTTGTTTGTAGATTCCATTGTTGATAGATATGTATTCATTGCCATTTTGTTTGTTCATACATTATATCTTTTTCTTCAAAAAGACCCTTCATCATTTCATATAATAACGGTTTGGTAGTGATGAACTCCTTTAACTTTTTCTTGTCTGGGAACGTTTTTATATGTCCATCGATTCTAAATGACAGCTTTGCAGGATAGAGTAATCTTGGTGGTAGGTTCTTGCTTTTCATCACTCTGAATATTTCTTGCCACTCCCTTCTGGCCTGCAAAGTTTGTTTTGAGAAATCAGCTGACAGCCTTATGGGAACTCCCTTGTAGGTAACTAGCTGCCTTTCTCTTGCTGCTTTTAAGAGTCTCTCTTTGTCTTGAACCTTTTGCATTTTGATGATAATGTGTCTTGGTGGGTCCTTTTGGAGTTCATCTTGTTTGGGACTCTCTGTGCTTCCTGGACTTGTATATCTGTTTCCTTCACCAAGTTAGGAAAGTTTTCTGCCATTATTGTTTCAAACAGGCTTTCGATTTCTTGTTCTCTCTCTTCTCCTTCTGGCACCCCCAAGATGCGAATATTGGCACACTTGAAGTTGTCCCAGAGGCTCCTTACCCTATCCTCATTTTTTTGGATTCCTTTTTCTTTTTGCTGTTCTGATTGGGCATTTTTTGCTTCCTTATATTCCAAATCGATGGTTTGCTCCTTGGATTTACGTACTCTATTATTGAAGCTGTGTAAATTATTCTTTATTTCAGTTAATGCATCCTTCAATTCTAACTGTGTATCCATGATTTCTAACTGGTCCTTTTTTATGCTCTTGAGGCCCTCCCTGAGTTCACTGAGGTTCTCAATAAGTTCATTGAGCATCCTTATAAGCAGTATTTTGAACTCAGTATCTATTAGGTTGCTTATCCCCATTTCGCTTAGTTCTTTTATTGGGGTTTTGTTCTGTTCTTTCATTTGGGACCTGTTTCTTGTCTCCTCATTTTGGCTGCCTCCCTGTGTTTGTTTCAGTGTATTACTTAATGAGAGGTTGTATTACATCGCTGAGACCAAATGCTTCTCGTTTGAAAGAATTTAGGAAAAACCTGAAGCAGGATCCAAGACCGGCCAATCCTATGGTTAAGCAAGTGGCAACAGCTTGGGTGGGCTTGAAAGTTGGGTGGGGCAGGGCGGGGCCTCAGGGAGTCAGCAGGGCGGGGCTACCAGTGTGAGCCAGGTTGCTGGAGTCCCATATATGGCTTCTGTCTGCGGCCCCGGGGAAGGGCTCATCAAAGGAACAAAGGCCTCTTACAGCACGTTTGTCCCCGAGGAAGCCCCCTCTCCAGCCCTCGCTCCAGTGTCAAACAGCTCAGTTCTTCCCTGTATGACTCTGGTGCCCCTCGAGCTGCCTCCCCTCCAAGCTTAGAGGGAGAGAGTCCGATTAAGTTCGTGCGCGGGCCCTTTAAGGAGCTGCCTGGGGCTCCAGCCGCCAGTTTCTCTAAGCCTCAGTTCCCGCTGGTTTTTCCAGCCAGAGGTTATGGGGACTCTCTTCCTGGCACTGGAACCCTGAGTGGGGCACCTGGTGTGGGACGGGGACCCCTCAGTCCTCAGGAAGGACCTTCCCAGCCGAGGTGTCTTCCTGATTTTTATCCGCCACACGTGGGTGTGGGACCAGCCTGTCCTCCTCCGCCCCTCCTACCAGTCTGGATGTGGCTTCTGCTTTAATTCCGTAGTTGTAGGACTTCCATTTAGCTTGATTTCAGGCAGTTTTGAATGATGGTTGTTCTGTAGTTTAGTTGTAACTTTGATGTGGTTGTGGGAGGACGCAATACAGAGTTTACCTACCCGCCATCTTGACCAGAAGTCTAAAACCTTTCTTGAGAGTTCAAATATCTCAGCAGAAGATTTGTGCATTCAATAATTATATTGGAAGATTTACTTAGAAGACATTTTTCATAGGTCAGATTAATAACTGCTTTGACACTAAGGTGGTATCATCATCACAGAATAAAAGAATCTCCAAATTGCAAAAGCTAGCAAATATCGCCTTGCCACCCAGTTTACTGGCTGATTCATACATTTTCTTTTCATATTAATAGGTACTGTGGATAAACATTTTTTTTAAATACTGTTCTCAATAGGCAAATAAAATATCAGACTTTGTAGCACAGTTGTTAAGAAAACATTGATGATTCTCTGATGACCCTTTTATTGACTTATTTTTTTCTCTTGAACTTCAAAATCATACTTTTTTACTATTGCCTTCTATATCAAAATAGTGAGAAAGTAAAGAGAAGAACGTACATGATGAGTATTCCGCCAAAGTAGACATAGATGGGACCTTAATTCTATCACTCACCAAAAAACTGAGTTAGAATTGCCGAAGGTAAATGAAGAAAGCCTACAATAGATTACCTCACCGATTGTGCCAACACCAAATAACATGAAACCTACACCGAAGATGTACAGAGCACCTATCACAATTTAACGTATCTGTAAAAACTGGACTAATAAATGTGGCCTACCTATTGGACTATAAGTGTTCATATTGTCTGTTAAAAGCGGGCAACCATGGCCAGACATAATCACCCTAGTTTCTGTTTACTGACGAGCTTTCAGACTGATCACTATATTGAACATCAAATTCACTTTAAGATTTAAAATTTAAAGGTGGTGTACTCACATCCAAATTCTGATTTGAGGTGAAAATCAGGGCATGGTCATTAATACATTTTCTCAAACTTAGAGAAAATTCATTCTAAGGAAATCACATTTATGCTGGGAAACACAGGAAGGGAAGGAATATTTCTTTTGGACACCTTCTGAAAAATAGAATTTAATTCTAACAAAAGCTGTGCTTTAGCCTTTTCTAGTTAAACTTAGCAAATAAGGAAACAACTCTAATGAATTATCTTACTGTCCTTTCACAAGTCAATCAATAACACCCTTTCCCACTAGAGATAATTAAATTTGATCTAATTAGATTACATTCACCTACAAACATGTCATGTAACTAAGGTTAATTTATTATCACACCGCGTCTACCTATGGGAATTATTATAGTGTAATAATGGAATTATTTGCAGATCTTAAAATAAACTAAGTAAAGATAACTGGTATTTTTGCATGAGGCAGGATTCCCTCTCAAATTTGAGTTACAGATTTTAAATAGAGCTCATTCTCGGGTCGCACTGTAAACTTGGGGAAGTACATCGAACTAGAATATTCAACTTGAAATGTTCAATACAACTGATATTTTGCATGTAAGAAAACTGTGTGTATGATGTGCTATTTTTTTTTTTTTTTTTTTATCCTCACCTGAGGATATTTTCCATTTTTTTGTACAGATAGAGTGGGAGGGAGAGAGAGAGGAAGGGAGAGAGAGAGAAACATCGACGTGAAGGGACACATCGAGTGGCTGCCACCCGCACAACCAACCAGGGCCGGGGACAAACTGCAACCGAGGTACGTGCCCTTAGCGGGAACCGAACCCGGGTCTCTCCGGACCGCAGGCCGACGCTCTAACCGCTGAGCCAAACCGGCCAGGGCTGATGTGCTATTAAATATATTACTGTGGCCGGTGTGGCTCCGTGGGTTGAGTGTCATCCCACGGACTGAGAGGTCCTAGTTCAACCCCTGGTCATGGCACATGCCAAGATTATTGGCTTGATCCCCAGTGGGGGATGTGCAGGAGGCAGCCAAGTGATGTTTCTCTCTCACTTAGATGTTTCTATCTTTTTCTCCCTTTCTGTCTCTCTAAAAAAAAAAATCAATAGATGTATTACTTAACATCCTATTCAATGCTTCACATTCATATAATGAAATACATAGAATTGCTCTCAACATAATCTTACTTTTGTAATCAATATACTTAAAATTATTTTGTAAATGTCACTTAAAGCTTTTAATCATTCAACGAATACTTCTTTAGATTTTATTCTGAATTTTAATATGCCAGTTAACAGCTTATGATGGTGGAGTATAATTATAATGCCACATATGTAGGATATTTAATTAAGAGCTCATTTGGCATATATGTAGATTATAACCTACAGAATAAGAAAATTCTTTGATGCTGTTACATTAAACAGAGCAGAGAGTTCCACACATCAGTCATTATTGCTCTATTATCTTGAATATTTGCCTTGTACATATATTGCTTGAAATATATTACTTATAACCTTCAAATGGATTCATTAACATATTTTTCAGCTTTTATTTTATTTTATTTTTTTTAAAGGTTTTATTTATTTATTTATTTTTATCCTCACCGAGGACATTTTTCCATTTTTTGTTCAGGTAGAGTGGCAGGGAGAGAGAGGAACAGAGAGAGAGAGAGAGAGAAACATCGATGTGAAAGGGACACATCGAGTGGCTGCCACCCGCACGACCAACCAGGGCTGGGGACAAACTGCAACCGAGGTACGCGCCCTTAGCGGGAACCGAACCCGGGTCTCTCAGGACCGCAGGCCGACGCTCTAACCGCTGAACCAAACCGGCCAGGGCATATTTTTCAGCTTTTAAATTACCTACATTATTTACCATTTTCTTTGTTCAACATTTCAGTATCAATCTAAAAACTGCCTTCTGGAATAATTCTCTTTCTTCTTGAAATACTGTTTAAAAGCACTTTTAATGAGGGAAATTTTATACAAAGATCCATTCATTTTTCACTTTTATTTTACTCTTATTTGGAAACCATAATCAACTATAGTTTTTATTAAATTTTTGATTTCTCTAATAAAGACATTGTCCTGTATTCTATTTTATTTTGTTGGCTTTGAAAAAGTCCTGTTCATCATATTTTTCATTTTTTATAAGAAATCTGTCTTTTATTTTTTAAAAATTAGATTGTTTTTAAATATTTTTTGTTTTTATAATTCTTTTTTACTATTTAGTATTTTGGAGAATTACATTTTACTTATTTGCTTCAGATCTGTTTGCCTTTCTCAGTCTAAATATCGTTATCTGTTTTTATGAAAAACTCTCAACCTGACTCTTATTGATTATTGTCTTTTTCTAATTCCCTCTGTTCAGTCCTTCTAGAACTAGCTAGTGCCTCTGAAATCAATTCTTTCTCATTCAGTGCTTCCTGAAACCAAACCTTTCCTTCATTATTCTAAGCTTTTTTGAGTCATTATAATTCTTTCTGGATAATTACTTTAGATAGAAATATTCTAATATTCCATGGTTTTTTATTTTTAAAATACTATTTTCTTTATTCTCTCTCTTCTCTCTTTTCTGTTTTCCTTCCCTTTTTACTCTTTTTTTTTTTCTGTCTTTTTTCTCAAACGTCATGAACCTTTTACTTTTATCTGAGTAATATTTAAATTATGGATTTTAAATTTGTTTTCCAGTTAGGGTTTGCCTTTGCTTCTATGACATTCCTAGGGACATTACAAACCAATGATTACTTTTCAGCTCATTTTTCTGGCCTCACAAGTAGAATAAAATCCTGTATGAGAATCGCCTGTGGTTGGGGAGCTCAGAGAGAATGTTTTTTAAATGTCTTTTTAATTTTAAAATTAAAGACAGAATAAACAAGTTTCTCAACAGTTTCATCTTCAGGGTATCTTTTTTTTTTTCTTTCTTTTTTTACAGTTCACCTCTGAGAGTGTCATTTTTTTAGATGATTCCAGACATACTGGGGGATAGCCAAATATACCTCCCACCTAGCATGAATCCCAGGTTAATCTTTTGTTTCTGATGAAAACCCGGTTTTTGGCTACCAAGAATCAGTAAAGAACCCACTGTACTGCCTATTTGGTATTCATCTACTTTTCTGTATTTAAATTTACCATCATTTCTGGGCTCCAAAGATTAAAAACAACAAAATATTTTAAAATATCCTATGAAACAATAGTAAGTATTTGGTAGTGAGAGTGTTTCTTTGGACATCTAATAAAATGTGTTTATAGAGTAAAGGAAATGATGTCAAAGGTGAGCCATAGTTTTTTATTATGAACCACAGGTAAATTATGTAATATTATTACAGAAGGTGAAAGTAAATGGTATAGGATGGATGTCCATTCACAACACCTCAATTTGCCCAGGAAACCCTTGTATTCCAGCCATATTAACATCTACCCTAGATTAATAGTGTTTTCATTCAAACAAATTAAAGTGGGTTTGATATGTCTTCATTTTGTACTTGTGGTTTCTGCGATAGTCTTGTCTAATAGTCCTGTCAAAGTGCATGTGTATTTTTTTGTAGTTATACAGGAGTCAGATAAAGTAGGTTTACTGTTGTTCCTTTGGAAAATAACACAATAATTAATAATAATAATACAAAAATAAACTCTTTTACGTATTCAAAACTATAAATCTGCTGTTACCCACCCTTGTATAATTTTTTTTCTTCACATATTTTAAAGCTCTGTTAGTTCCTCATTATTTGTTTTCCTGATAAATTGAGCCCTTTAAGATTATAAAATTATTTTATTGACCCCTAGTAATATTCATTGTTCTGAAGTATACTTTGATATTAATATATTCAGTCTTACTTTCTTTTGATCAGTGCTTGCATGAACTAACGTTTTGATTATTCACATTTAACACATGTATATAATTATAATTAAAGTGAATTTTTGTAGGTGACATAGTTGGTTTAATTTTTAAAAATCCAATGAGACAATCTCTGTCTTTGGTTTATTTACACCAGAATGCAATTACTGATATGATAGGATTTAGGTTTACCACTTATTTATTTGTCCTTTGTGTTTGTATTTGGTCCCCTCTACTCCCTCTGAGACACTATGTAGCAGCCTTTCTTTCTGCATAGTTTCTGGTAATAGCCAGGGATCCTTGTGCTTCCTTTATTTATTGCTGCATCACTCCAATCTCTGCCTTTGTCATCAGACGGTATTTTGGGGGTATGTGCCTGTGTGTGTGTAAGGGTGTGTGTCTCCCCTTCCTATAAGTATCCCAGTCATGTAGGATTAAGGTCCATCTTACTCATCTTAACTAGTGACAGCTGCAATAACTCCATTTCCAAATAAGATCATATTCTAAGGTTCTGGGTGGGACACAAATTTGGGGTGTTTGTGTGGGATGCAGGCACTATCTAATCCAGGACAAAATTGTGTATTTCTATTAATCTATTGAAAACTTAGACTGTTCACTGACTCTTTCTGATGTTATCTCCATTCTGATACTGAACCCATGACAGTATTTTTTTATATTTTATTTTTTTACATTTCAGATTTCAGTTTGAAGTGTTCAATTGTTCTTTTCTTTTCTAATTTTTATGTTGGGAAATTTTTACTTTACATTCATTTTAACATTGTTCATTTTTATATTAGAAAGAATAGTTATGATAGCTAAATTAAATACTTTTTCTAATATTTTCAGTCTGGATTATCTCAGATAGTCCAAGGTAACTGCTTCACAATAAATGCTAAAGGAAATTCTTCAATTTAAAGAGAAGTGATATAATCAGTGTTGGTGTCTTTTGACTGACTCTTCTCTTAAGTATTATTCAGATTTTCTCATATTTTTGTGTGTCAGAAATTTTGGATTCTATCCTAGAAATTTTCAACATTATTTCTTGATATTTGAAGTCCTTCTATAATCCTACAAAAAATGTTATTTTATTTGTATTTGTTTTATTATATGTTATGGACTGAACTGTATCTCCCCCAAATTCATATGTTAAGGTCTTAACTCTTAATGTGACAATATTTGGAGCTAGGACCTTTAAGAAGGTGATTAAAGTTAAGTTGAGTAATAAGAGGAGGACCTAATCCAATAGGACTGGTGTCCTTACAAGAAAATGAAGAGAGACCACAACTCTATCTTTCCCCACAAGCCCAGAGGAAGACCACAGGAACATGCAGAAGGAAGGTGGCTGGCTGGAAGCCAGGAAGAGACTTCACCAGAAAACAACCTGCTAGCATTTTGATCTTGGACTTTTAGCTTCCAGAAGTGTAAAAAAATAAATTTCTGTTGTATATGGCACCCAGTTTGTGAGAACTTGCTGTGGCAGACTAATAAGTAGTCAATCAACTTGTTTAGGGTGAGACTAAACATCTCGTCTTGGCTCTGTGAGTAGTGATTCCACTCTCAGTTTATTTGTTAATTCCTTTGCTAAATGTTTGGATCCACCAACAAGTACACCACTCAGAAGTTAGTTTGGGACTTGGTCTTGGGAAATAAGATATTTCAGTTCCAAGTAGTTCTATTATGTGGGTTTTTTTTTTTTTGGTCGGTGGGGGGGGGGGATGCCTCTTACACATGTGCACAGCTGGATTGTAAATCCAACATTTACATCGATTCACATGCAAAATTAAAGGACACTATTATAGTTGGGATTTATCCTATACTTCCTGAAACCATTTTCTAGTTCTTCTGTCCAAAAAAAAAAAAAAGTGATTTTCTTAGAGTTTTAACCTCTTATACTGTTGTATATTTCCATTTGCCCATGCCCAGATTGTAAAGGGTACCACATTTCTTAGACAGTGATCCCCTTCCTCCATTTTCAAAGTCAGAAAAGAAGAATGAAGTACTTTCCATGTCCTATCATCATGACCCACTCTTTGATATTTGTCTTCTGCTTTTAAAACTCCTGTGGTCAGCCCTGGCCGGTTTGGCTCAGTGGTTAGAGTGTCGACCTGCGGTCCGGAGAGACCCGGGTTCGGTTCCCGCTAAGGGCATGTGCCTCGGTTGCAGTTTGTCCCCGGCCCTGGTTGGTCGTGCGGGTGGCAACCACTCGATGTGTCCCTTTCACATCGATGTTTCTCTCTCTCTCTCTCTCTCTCTCTCTTCCTCTCTCCCCCTCCCACTCTATCTGTGCAAAAAATGGGAAAAAATGTCCTCGGGTGAAGATAAATAAAACTCCTGTGGTCAGATCAGGTTCATCCTGATGATCTTTCTATTTTAAAGTCAGCTGTTAAGAAACTTAATACCATTTGTAAACGTAATTGCCTTTTGTTATTTAAGGTTCTAGGATGTGGACATCTTTGGGGAACTGAAATCTTTGGGGAAAGGAAAGATCTTAAAATTCATGTTCTAGCACAATAGAAACTAGGTTTAATGAGGCACAAGAAAGGTAATTCAGTGACTGTGCTATACTTGGATAATCTCTTGGCACAGCTATGTCCTGGGTGGGATAGCAAGCAGCAAAATAGTGTAAATGTTAGGCTGATCGTTTATGAAGGTCTTCCCAGAAGAAGTGGTATTTGAATTGAGTTTTGAAGGATAAATTGTAGGAATAAAGAAAAATCTCATATTTTATGCAGAGCATTGACTGGATTAGACATGTCATATACATATCCATTCCTCACAATTATTACTGTTAGTGGCAGTATGACAGTTCTAGAAAGAAGCAAGAAAATTGTTTAAATTTGTGCAAAAAATTATGTGAGTTTAACTGAATAGTAATAGCAAAAATGGACAGAAGGAAAAATGATTTTAGGTAAGGATTGAGGTCAGTGGCTACAGAGAGATCATGTAAGAAAAGAAAGAAAAGGGTCTGCTGATCCTGGGGTAAATATGAAGATCAGAAGTTACCATATTGAGAAGAGTTATTGGAATGATTAGAAAAAAGTTAGGTCAAAAAGAATGTTGAGGAATAAACAAGAAAGAAGGAAGTGAAAAATATTAAGTTATTTAATTTCTTTTTTTTTTTTTTTTTTTATCCTCACCCGAGGGCATTTTTCCATTTTTTGTACAGATAGAGTGGGAGGGAGAGAGAGAGAGAAACATCGACGTGAAAGGGACACATCGAGTGGCTGCCACCCGCACGACCAACCAGGGCCGGGGACAAACTGCAACCGAAGTACGTGCCCTTAGTGGGAACCGAACCCGGGTCTCTCCAGACCGCAGGCCGACGCTCTAACCGCTGAGCCAAACCAGCCAGGGCTTAAGTTATTTAATTTCTATAAAAGAAAATAAAAGTTATAGCAAGCATTATAGGTATTGTATATGAAACAGAATGAAGCAATAACATGGGAAAATTGGAGTATCCAAGAAAAAGCAGGAATCAAAAAGTGAAGATTTTTAAAATTTAAGTTCAAATGCTATCTTTATGTTGATTTAATAACACATTTCTGAATGCATGCACATTGTTAAATGGGCAGTTGTACATGGGAAGATTAGATATATTTTCAATTAAGAGGATTTGGGGTCAGTGTCTTGCAATGAGTGTTAATGAGGCATATTGCATACATTCAGACTGATTTTCATTTGCGCGTCAACCCCGTTAATATTAGTATCTAATTAAGACATTTATTAAAAGTCTATAATGTTAACTTAATGGAGGAAAATCCAATAGAACTTCATTAGGTTTTCCTTGATACCTTAAAATTATACAAGTTTAACAAATGCCTTAATTAGTTGGAAAAGGAAAGTAATATTACACAATTTAATTTAGGATTATTTAATGTAGAAAATAGAATTTTCTAGAGCTAATGCTTCATTTTAGTGATATATAATAAAAATATATTTTAAAATATTTTTATTTCATTGTATGCCAATATAATAAGTTTCTCTGGAGTATATAAAAGTCTAGCATGATATTTTTAAAGCCTTTTAGTAGTTCTCATGTGGGTAAAATTCTCATTATGTTGTTTCCTTCAGAACTGGAAGTTCAAATTGATAATAGAAATTTGCTTAGTTTTCGAAGACTGTTGACATCATGTTGTATTAGAACAAAGAAGAAAGAATAAAGCAAAAATTTTGTTGAGATAAAAGACTTGGTTTTCATGCAGTAGGTACAGTCGTGATGATTTTGTTTCCAGTTGCAGCTGTGGTTACATTATTTTTTTCTGAGTTTTAATTCTGCTTTTTCGTGGTTTTTTGTTTGTTTGTTTGTTTAAACTCTTTTTTTCCTCTTAAACGATATTTTGATTAATAACATTATATGATTAATAATAACAATATTTACCTATACACAACCCCTAGAAAAGGCCTGACACAGCTATACAACTAAAAATCAAAGAATTGGGAAAAGGCTTACTTCAAGGGAAGTGATAATTCAATATATATTGAAGGTTATAATGCTCCTTGATAAGTTTCTAATATTAAAAATTAATCAAAACTAATAAGCTTAGGAATTTGCTTTTCCCTTTTGTATTCAGATGCTATAAATATGTTTGGAGAAATACTTTATGAAATATCTATTCAAAGTCCAAGTAGTTCCTAAAATCTGATTCCATTCTGAACCATCAGTCTGGAAATCTTTACTGGCTTACTATAAAATAAGGATAGTAGTTTCTTTTTTAATGTGTTCAGAAAATTTACTTCAGTAAATTTCCCTAGAAGTAGAGTCTGAGAGGAGATTCTTGGTCAAGTGCTATGCTGGGGAGTGTTCTCAGAAGTGGGGTATGGGAAGCAGTGCAGAGGCAGGAAAAACAGCAAAGCAAGAATACTCTTTTAGTTTGATGACACAGAGAAATGATGAAGTATAAATTATGCCTTGTACTGCCTTGAAGAAAGGGGAGAGAACTTTTTATACCTTTGCATTCAGTTAGTTGGCTCAGGGCTGCCTCAGAGAAAGAGGAGGAAGTCATGAGACCTCAGACATGCAGCCCTCATTCACCCAAGGGCAATTCACTGGGTCAAGGGTAAGTATGAGTTATCAGTTAACACTCACAACATCTGGTAAAGCATTTCTGGATGTTCATTACTTTGAATAGTAATTCATCATTACTTACTCAAATGTTTTTTTAGTCCTTGGCTTTACCTAGACCTTCTGAATCGACTAGAACTTGTATTTGAATGTTTATGAGTGCCAGTTAATTTTCAAACTATTTAACATCCATATTGTCTTTCCTTTAATAAAATTACAAATATGACATAGTCTCAGATTGGACCTTTTATAATTGTTATACCCCCAAATGCCTATTTCAGACTTTATTAATCAAGGAAATAAGCATATGAACAGACTGAACCACAACTTCTGAATAAAATATCAGAACGTTTTTACTGACTGCTACTAATAAAACTGCCAAACATATTGCTATAGCTATTTTATTTTGTTAAAATTTTACTAACACACATGCCAAAGAGTAAAATCTGGTAGAAAAGCTAAAACAAACAGAAAAATAAATATATTACAACACATTATTTCCCCCCATCCAAGTCAATGAAATGCTTTGCAGAAAAGAACCGACTATATGCTAGCATGTTTTCTTTCATTTTTTATGTAAATGTGATATTGTTCCTAGTTCATTATAATTTCTAAAAAATTGTTCTCAAGGAAGGGTTTTTTTTTTTTTGAGACAAACTACATCCTTGTCTGCTATAATTTGTCCTGAATATATAGCTGATACTCATTACCTTTATTTTAGAGGATATACTCAAGTCTTGCAGCACTAATCTCTGTCATTTGCCTCAGGGATATGATATTTTGATTTACTATCTGGTGGGCAGCTGTGTGAAGGGGAGAGCTGTTGTAGTATAAATATGTAAAGTAGTTCATAACCTACAAATGTATTAAAACATATGACCATCAAAGCAAGCAAACAGTAACTACAAAGTCATGCACAGGAATAAGCAATAGAACAGCAGTTCTCAACCTTCCTAATGTTGCGACCATTTACTACAGTTTCTCATGTTGTGGCAACCCCCCAACTATAAAATTACTTTTGTTCTACTTCATAACTGTAATTTTGCTACTGTTATGTCTTAGGCGCCCCTGTGAAAGGGTAGTTTGACCCCCAATATGGTCACGACCCACAGGTTGAGAACCACTGCAGAAGGATGGTTAATGAAGGATTTATAGAAAAGGTGGAAAATGAAAATGGACCTTCAAAGGATAGCAAAACTTGGACCAATAGAGAAGCATGGGAAGGTTTTTAAATATGAACATAAAATGATGCTAATTGTATGGGAGCAGGGATGTGAAATGCATGTGTTATAAACAGTAGAACAGGTAGGCTGGAGTTGAGTGCTGTTGTGTAGAAAGAGAAAAAAATAGTAACAGTAGAAAGAAGATTGTAGAAGGTCTTACATAATAGGCTAAAGGAATTATTCTCTTTTAAATATCAGAAATAATTGACAGACATTTGAAATAAAGAATGGTATGAACACAAAACAAGCAATGGAGCACCTCCCATGCAACTTCCAGGTACCCCTTTTGGTCACTTCAGCTGGACTTCAAGTTTCCTCTGGACTCCAGAGCAGTTCAGAAAGCATATGATAGGAAAATGTAAAAATGGTGGCAGAATAAATGGAAGCTACACAGGCCATCTCCCAGGGCCAAACTGGAATTAAAGGAGAAACATCTGTAACAACAACAACAACAACAAAATTAATAAAAATAATTAAAATAATAAATAAAAATTAAAATTAAAGCTATATATTTTTTAAAAAGACAAATCATTGAGAAAAACTAACAGAAAGGAAGCTTAAGAGAACCCATATAACCAGAGACAGAAAGAGGACACCAAATTGAGCCTGGTAGGAACTGCGGAGGTGAGAGAGGGTGGGCTGGGAGCCCAAGAACAACAGTTGAGGGCTGTTTTAGCTGTAAGCAGTTCCCTCAGGATTAAAATTTCAAGCCAGTTCCACAGTGCAAAGCACCAGGAGAGAGCACTAAATTAGCTACAGCCACTCCAGCAGAGGAAAGGCAGACTGTGTGGGAACTGTGTGGAGAGACATGAAAGCTTGGAAAGATGGGAGAACAGCAGTAGTTTTTGGCTGAATCATTCACTCATAAGACAGTAGCCATCTTACTCAGAGAGCCCCTTTTCAGAACCCTGAGGAGAAGCAACAGCCCCTCTCTCAGGAATATAACACCACCTGTCCAGGCCAAAGAAATATAAATTGAGGCTTATTAATAGCTAGAGATCTTCAGCAAACATCTGTCCCAACTACTAGAAATCCTCTTACCCTGAACACTTGAGAGTTTTTTTTCATTCAGCTGAGGGCTACAACCCAAGGCTTATCAAGTAACTCAGAATAACAGCCAGCAGGCACAAGCTAGAGGAAAATAGAACCTTTGATTGACCTGCAAATCTACCCAGGAATGTAAGACTTGACAGTGGTGTTTAACATGGATCCTCCCACACTCATCCACACCCAGTAGAGGGAGCCAAAATCAGTGGAACACCAACACCCACAGGGAAAATTTGGCAAGCTCCAAAACCCACTGAGGCAGCCAAAATGGTGAAACAAAGAAACAAATTCCAAATGAAAGAACAAGAGAAGTCTACAAAAGAAGACATAAATGACATGCAGTTAAGCAAGTTATCAGAGGTAGAATTCAGAGTAATGATAATGAGGAAACTCAATAGCATGAATAAAGATATAGAAATGTTGAAAATTAACTAATTGGAAATGAAAAAGCACTAAGCAGAAATGAAGAATAAAATAACAGAAATTAAGAAGACATTAGAACCCTGGCCAGTTTGGCTCAGCGGTTAGAGCGTCGGCCTGCGGTCCGGAGAGACTCGGGTTCGGTTCAAAAAATGGAAAAATATCATCGGGTGAGGATTAAAAAAAAAAAAAACAAAACACATTAGAAGGAATAATCAGCAGAGTAGAGAAAGCCTAGGATCAGATGATTGACTTAGAAGACAGGAAAAAAAATAAATAAACCAATCAAAAAATCATAAAACAAACAAACAAAAAAAGCAATTAAAAAACAGAAAGACAGCCTAAGAGAATTGTGGGACAAAATGAAACATAACAACATGCACATCATAAGAATGCCAGAAGAAGAAGAAAATGAGCAAGGGTTAGAGAATGTATTTGAAGAAATAGTGACAGAAAACTTCCCTAACTTGGTGTAGGAAAAAGGCATATAAGTTCAAGAAGCACAGAGAGCCCTAAGTAAGAAGAACCCAAAGAGGCCAACACTGAAACAAATAAGAATTGAAATGCCAAAAATTAAAGACAGAGAATCCTAAAGGCAGCAAGAGATAAGCAACAGGTTACCTACAAAGGAACCCCCATAAAGCTAGAAGCTGACTTCTCAACAGAAACACCACAATTTAGAAGGAAATGGCATAAGCAATTAAGGTAATGGAAAACAAGGAGCTGAATCCAAGACTACTCTATCTACAAAGGATATCATTCAAAATAGAAGGAGAGCCCAGCCAGTGTGGCTCAGTGACTGAGCATCAACCCATGCCCCAAGTGGTAACCGGTTTGATTCCAGGTCAGGGCACATGCACAGGTTGTGGACAAAAATCCCCATTGGACGGTGGGGCAGGCAAGAGTCAGCCAATTGATGTTCTCTCTCATTAATGTTTCTATCTCTCTCTCCCTCTCCTTTTCTCTCTCTTTATAAATCAATAAAGGGAAAAAATTCAAAATAGAAAAGTGAAATGAAAAGGTCCCCTCCACCCCAAAAAAAGGAAAAAAAAAGCTAAGAGAATATATTAGCACAAAACCAGCATTGCAATAAATGTTAAAAGGAATGCTGTAATAAGCAGAAGAAATAGGAAGAGAAACAAACACAACAAGAACAAACAAAAATGGCAATAAATAGTACATATCAATAATAACCTTAAATGTAAGTGGACTAAATTATCTCATCAAAAGACACAGAGTAGCTGAATGGATAAGAAAGTACAACTCATGCATATGTTTTCTTTACAAGAGCCCCACCACACAACAAAAGACTTACATATGTTGAAACTGAAGGGATGGAAAAACATTTCCAAGCTAACAAAAAGGAAAAAAGAGCTGGAGTAGCAATACTCATATCTGGTAAAATAGACTTTAAAATGAAGGTCATAACTTGAGGCAAAGAAGGCCACTACATAATATTAAAAGGATCTATCCAACAAGAAGATATAACCTTGGTAAACATATATGCACCCAATATCAGAGCACCAAAATACATTAAGAAACTTCTGGAGGACTTCAAAGGAGAAATTGAAAGCAATACAATCACAGCAGAGGACTGCAACCCCATGGATATCACTGGATAGATCCTCTAGACAAAAAAAAAATTAGCAAGAAATAGAGACTCCAGAGATGCACTAGACCAAATGGATTCAATAGATACTTAGAGAGAATTATACCCCAAAACTGCAGAATTCACATTCTTCCCAAATGCATGGGACATTCTCAAAGACAGATCACATGTTAGGATCCAAACGAATTCTCTAAAAGTTCAAGAAGATTCAAATCATATCAAGCATCTTCTCTGATAACAGTGGCATAAAACTAGAAATCAATTACATCAAAAACATTCAAACACATGGAGGCTAAATAGCATGTTATTAAATAATGAATGAGTTACCAAGGAGATCAAGGAAGAAATTTAAAAATTCCTGGAAGCCAGTGAAAGTGAACACACAACAACACAAAATCTATGGGACTTAGCGAAAGCAGTCCTGAGAGGGAATTTGATGGCACTACAGTCCTACTTCAAAAAACAAGAAACATTTCTAATTAACTATCTAACCTCACATCTTAAAGAACTAGAAAGCAAACAAATAGAAAAACCCAGAGCAAGTATAAGGAAAGAAATAGTAAAGTTAAGAACAGAAATAAATGACATAAAGACTAAAAAACAATTCAAAAGATCAATGAAACACAAAGTTGGTTTTTTGAAAAGATAAACAAGATTGATTGACCCCTAGACAGACTCATCAAAAAACAGAGAAGACCCACATAAACAAAACCAGAAAAGAAAGAAGTAACAACTGACACCACTGAAATAAAAAGGATCATTAAAAAATACTATAAATGCCCAGCTGGTGTGGCTCAGTGGTTGAGCATTGACCCATGCACCAAGAGGTCACTGGTTCAAGTCCTGGTCAAGACACATGATCAGAATGTGGGCCAAATCCCCAGGGTGGGGGGGGGCATGGAAGAGGAAGAGACAGCCAGTCGATGTTCTCTCTCATTGATGTTTCTATCTTGCTCTCCCTCTCACTTCTTCTCTGAAAACAAAAAGAAAAATACTATGAACAATTATAAGCCAACAAATTGGACAAGCTAGGCAAAGTGGACACATTTCTGGAATCACACCATCTCCCAAAACTAAACCAGAAAGAGATAGATAACTTAAACAGACAAATATCAATTAAGGAAATTAAAGATGTAATCAAGAAACTACCAGCAAACAAAAGCACAGGCCCAGATAGCTTCATGGGAGAGTTTTAATGAACATTTAAAGAAGAACTAACATCCATTCTCCTCAAACTATTCCAAAAAAGTCAAGAAGAAGGAAGTCTTCCAAACTTGTTTTATGAGGCTAGCATAATTCTGATTTCAAAACCAGGTGAAGACACTACAAAAAAAGAAAACTATAGACTAATATTTCTGATGATCATAGATGCCCATTCCTTAACAAAATATTAGCATATCAGATCCAGAAATAGATCAAAAAAATTATTCACCATGACCAAGTGGGATTCATCCCAGGGATGCAAGGTTGGTACAATATTCGCAAATCAATAAATGTGATACAACACATAAAGAAAATGAAAGATAAAAACCATATGATCATATGAATAGACACTGAAAAAGCATTTGACAAAATCCAGCACCCATTTCTGATAAAAATGCAACATAAAAATAGAAGGATCATATCTCCTCATAATAAAGGTTATATATGAAAAACCTACATCCAACATCATACTCAATGTGCAAAAACTAAAAGCATTTCCTTTAAGAACAGGAACAAGACAGGGATGCCCACTTTCGCCACTCTTATTTAACATAGTATTGGAAGTCTTAGCCACAGCAATCAACAGGAAGAAAAAATAAAAAGGATCCAAACTGGAAAGGAGGAAGTGAAACTGTCATTATTTGCAGATGACATGATATTATACATAGAAAATCCTAAAGGTTCCATCAAAAATCTACTACAACTAATAATGAATTTGGCAAGGCAGCAGGATACAAAATTAACATCAAGAAATTGATGACATTCTTATACACCAATAATGAACTCACAGAAAGGGAAACTAAAAAAAAAAAAAAATCCCATTTACCATCGTGGCAAATAAATTAACATACTTAAGAATAAACTTAACCAAAGAAGTAAAAAACCTATTCCCAGAAATCTGTAATACATTGAAAAAAGAAATAGAAAAAGATATAAAAAGGTGGAAACATATACTTTGTTCATGGATTGCAAAAATTAACATCATTAAAATGTCCATATTACCCAAAGCAATCTATAGATTCAAGGCAACCCCCATCAAAATACCAGTGACATATTTCACAGAACTAGAACAAATACTCCAAAAGCTTATATGAAACCAAAAAACACCCCACATAGCCACAGTAATCTTGAAAAAGAAGAACAAAGTAGGAGGGATCACAATACCAGATTCATAGCAACCACATTACAGGTTATACTACAAAGCCACTGTAATCAAACAACCTTGTCCTATCACAAGAACAGGCATATAGATCAATGGAACAGAACAGAGAACCTGGAAATTGACACAAGACATTTTGCTCAATTAATATTTGACAAAGGTGGCAAGAGCAAAGAATGGAGTAACGAAAGCTTCTTTAATAAATGGTGTTGGAGGAATTGGACAGTTACAGGCACACAGTGAAACTCCACCACCAATTTATACCATACAAGAATAAACTCAAAATGGATAAAAGACTTAAACATGACTTGTGAATCCATAAAAATCCAAAAGAAAATGTAGGCAACAAAATTTCAGACATCACATGCAACAGAATTTTCACTGGTAAAATGCCTAAGGCAAGAGAAACAAAAGAAAAAATTAATACATGGAACTACATCAAACTAAAAAGCTTCTGCACAGCAAAAGAAACAACTATCAAAATGGAAAGGGAACCCACTGTGTGGGAGAGCATAATTGCCAACATCAGATAAGGGGTTAATTTCCAAAATATATAGAGTACTCATACAACTCAACAAAAGGAAGACAGAGAACCCTACTAAAAAATGGGCAGAGGAACTAAATAGACACTTCTCCAAACAGGATATACAGGATATACATAAAGAAGTGCTCAATGCCATTAATCATCAGAGAAATGCAAATTAAAACAACTATGAGGTATTACTTTACACCTGCCAGAATAACCACCATCAACAAATCATCAAACAGCAAGTGCTGGAAAGGGTATGAAGAAAAGGGAACTCTAGTGCACTGCTGGTAGGAATGCAGACTGGTGCAGCCATTGTGGAAACCAATATGGTGTTTCCTTAAAAAATTAAAAATTGAATTACCATTTGACCCAGTGATCCCACTTCTAGAAATATATCCTAAGGAGCCTGAAACACCAATCATAAAGAATATATGTACCCCGATGTTCATAGCAGCACTATGTACAATTGCTAAGATCTGGAAACAGTTAAAATGTCCACCAATTGATGAGTCGATAAAAAAGCTGTAGTACATATACACAATGGAACACTATACAGCTGTAAGAAAGAGAGATCTCTTATCCTTTGAGATGACATGAGGTACCTGGAGAGTATTATGCTAAGCGAAATAAGCCAGTCATAGAAAGACAAATACCACATGATCTCATTTATTTGTGGAATATAATGAACAAAATAAGCTGATTAACAAAATAGACCCAGAGCCATAGAAAGGAGTAGGGTTCAGACTGGCAATCCTCAGAGGAGAAAGGTGAGAGAGAAGGAAGCAATAAACCAAAGAACGTATATGCATATATGTATAACCAATGGAAATACATAACAATGCTGTGAGGTGGGGGTGCAATCAGGGGACGGTGTCTAGGGAGGAAAAACAGAAACAGGTGTAACAATAAATAAATAAATAAATAAATAAATAAATAAATAAATAAATAAATAAAAAAGAATGACATGTACAGAGCTGAACCTGTGAAGATGGACATTACTTTAATGTACTGAATGGTTTTTACATGGTAAAGAAATAATTTATAGAGGCAAATTAAGCAGCAATTTTAATTTGGTCTTGCAGTAGACACCCCCAGAAAAATAATAAAGATTTAGTTTTAGCCCTGGCCGGTTTGGGTCAGTGGTTAGAGCATTGACCTGCGGTCCAGAGAGACTTGGGTTCGGTTCCTGAGAAGGGTATGTACCTCGGTTGCAGTTTGTCCCTGGCCCCTGTTGAAGTCATGCGGGAGGCAGCCACTCAATGTGTCCCTTTTACATCGATGTTTCTCTCTCTCTGTTCCTCTCTTTCCCTCCCAATCTACCTGAACAAATAAGGAAAAATGTCCTTGGGTGAAGATTTAAAAATAAAAAAGAGCCCTGGCCAGTTTGGCTCAGCGGTTAGAGCGTCGGCCTGCGGTCCGGAGAGACCCGGGTTCGGTTCCCGCTAAGGGCACGTACTTCGGTTGCAGTTTGTCCCCGGCCCTGGTTGGTCGTGCGGGTGGCAGCCACTCGATGTGTCCCTTCACATCGATGTTTCTCTCTCTCTCTCCCTTCCTCTCTCTCCCTCCCACTCTATCTGTACAAAAAATGGAAAAATATCCTCGCGTGAGGATTAAAAAAATAAATAAATAAAAATAAAAAAGAGTTAATTTTATAATTTTTTATAATTTCTATTGAAAAAGAAATTGCAAATGCCCCAGCCATGTTGCATACAGATTTCATAGCAACCACATTACAGATGTCACTGACAGGCTAAAGCCTACATCTTCCTCCAAGGAAATAAGGAAGAAAGAGTGTACCTGTGTGCTGGATGCATGTATTTCTGTTGCTTCTTAGATGGACACAAAACATTTTATATATATGCTATTGGTAGGATTTCCTTATTTCAAATTAATTTTGAGTTCCTAAAGGTTATTTCTGTGATAACAAAGCTGAACCACCTTTTAAGGTGGGAAATATGTATGTAGTGCCTTTTTCATTACATATTTTATGGAGATCATAGAATCAAAGAATTACTACAGTTTTGTGTCAGGAAATGGAAAATACAATTTCATACAATGTCAAAGAGGAAACACGGAAATCATGGTTGCATTGTGGAGAATGTGGACTAAAGGAGCTTCAGTAGGAATTAGATTGTTTGATTCAGTGTGTCCTTGTATATACAGTTCCCGTTTCTTTGGCTCATAAATGAAATTGTGAGCATGAAGGGCAAGGATGGTGTCTTTGCAACCATAATATTATACACTATAGACACAGTTATGAAATAGGAGTTCTAAATTGAATTATTAATATTTAATTTGAAATGCCAAAGAAAAGAAGTTGTCTGCAATTTACAAAGGGGTTGGACTCCTAAAAGTCACATAAGCCAGTGACTTAGAGCACTAGATGCATGTTTCCCATTAAAATAACAAAAATTGATCCATTCACGCACTCATTTCAACAATTATTTATTGAGTACATACTTAATCATTTTGCTAAATGTTGCTCTTAAAACTGCCTCGGTACAGTTTAGTAGAGAAGAAAATATGTTAGCAATTCAATCAACATAATCTGTCGATTCATAGTATAATAAATGTGCAATTGAGGTGCAATGAAAAAAGAAAGGTGGATACTTTTTTCTCCTGAGGCAGAGAGCTCTACTAAAAATGTCATTGTTGAAAGTTTGTGGAATACCACAGGTAGACCTAGATAAGAAGGGATCAAGAAAAGGTATACTAGACAGAGGAAAGAACATATGTAATGACCTGGATGAATGGATATAATAACATATTTGTGAAAAAATGATTTTGTTATAAATGAGCAAAGGGAAATTGACAGAAGCTCAGGCTGGATAATAATGGTCTATAGGCATAGGAGATTGAGGAATCACTAGGAAGATTGATGCAGTGGAGGAATATACCAGATAATCAATGTGCCTGTGGGGTGAAGATTGAAAGTTCAAAGAATAGTTAAGAGGCTCTTACAATAGTCAAGGTCAAAAAAGGTAAGAATATGAACTAAGGCAGTATCATGGTGTAAAAGTGAATATTTTGTGTTCTTTGAATGAAATTAGGGCAATTAGATGTTAAAGGAAGAAGGTTTAAGTGACTGGTTGGCTGGATGGATGACAGTGTTTCATGCCAGCATATAAAGTTTTGCTTAGTCCATAATATTGCCAAAGCATTGAGCTTTCATACCTGCAATCTAATTTCAGTGTTCTCTCCCCTGGAAGACTAGACTATAGGGCCAAGGAGAGATTTCCTTGAATTCTATTTTTCCTGTCACAGTGATTAAGACAGCATGATAAAGTTGTGATGATAGAATAGAGAAAGAGATGGATACTTCTTTTTCATATTTATTACTATTATTGTTAATATTGTTATCATTTAGACAGAAGAAGGGAGAGAGAGAGAAACATTGATGCGAGAGTAAAACACATCATCTGCCTCTCGCATGCCCCCGGCCTGACATTTAACCTGCCACTTTTTGGTACACAGGAAGACACTCCAACCAACTGAACCACACTGGCCAGGGCAGAGAGGTGGGCACTTCTATTTTTCTTCTTTCATATCTCTGACTGGTAAATATATGAGCCAAAGCACATTTGTTTTTGGAATTCCCTATTCTCATCCTTTTTGTGTCATAAATGACTTAATCTACAGAAACTACTTTGTAACTGATTATTATTGCTCCTAGGTTAAGCTATATTTTATATATATATATATATATATATATATATATATATATATACATATGGATATATATATATATATGAAAGTTCTTTTCTACATATAAACATCATCAAAATTTTGAAATTTATACAAACTCTCATGGAGATGGTGAACCATATGTAATCAAGGACTAGAGAGGATGGAGCAAAACTCAAGTCTCTGGTCTCTCTGGATTCATAATTAAAAGTAGATGAAACAATGGAAATTAAAATGTAGGTTAAGTGTGCAATATGGAAATATAACATGACATTATTCTGTAGTCAATTATATTTTTCTTTAATAAGTCATATGTTTAGGACATGTAACACAAGCACAACACATAAACAAGTGGTATAACATAAAATGTCTATGTAGTATATTTATAATAGGTCTGGATTTTAGTGTCATATACTAGGTTAAACGCTGTGAAATTAGAAGATTTAATTGGGATTAAATCATTGATACACACTTAACCCTTCTGGGTGATATTTAGGGGACAATGAAAGTATATAAATAACAGATTAATTTATCAAGGAAAGAAAATGATCCTCCACCATTTCTAAATTTATAGGTATTTCTAGGCATGGTGTACCAGACAAATCAAGGGAGACATGCTAAATATGCAATTTGTATGAATTGTTATCTTGGCTGACTTCAACCAACAGCGATGGAAGAAAACCAAACCAAAAGAATAAAAGCAATAACAACCAACAAATATATGACTCAGTTAATCAAGAGCGAATTTGAATTTTTTTTCTATATTATTTAAATTTTATCTTTAAATAAATAATATTGCGTCTATTGTAGAAATTCCACCCAAGTATTTTTCCATTTTTTTTTGTTTTGTTTTTATTTTTGGTTTTGTTTTACCAAGCTAGAGCTAATTAAACCATGCGTTTTTCTACCTCTAATTATTATATAATTCTATTTTTATGTTTTCTCATAAAGCCATCATCATAAGTTATGTGTTTCATATCGAGAGTACAGAGTTAGCGTGTGTATCAATCAGACAGGTAAATATTTTTGTTACATTTGGTCAAATTGTCTGTGCTAATGAATATATTTTATCGCCTGAATTATTCCATGATCAGTACTGTCTACTCAATAACAAAAAATAAAAAAAAAACTGAAGAAATCATTTTAGCCCTTACCAGTGTGGCTCATTTGGTTGGAGCTCTGTCCTGTGCACCAAAGGGTTGCAGGTTTGATTCCTGGTCAGGGCACCTGCCTAGATTGTGGGTTTATCCCCAGGCAGGAAGTATACAGGAGGCAACAGATTGCTGTTTTCTTCTCACATGGAAGTTTTTTTTTCTCTCTCTCTCTCTTTCTAATCCTTTCTCTCTCTCTAAAATCAATAATTACAATAAAATAAATGATGTTAGTATGTTGTAAAATATTTAAATATATCAATGTAAGAAATGTTCAAACTTGTAGAGAATATTTATAAGAATTTATTTGAGCCAAACTGATGACAAGATCTCAAATGAGAGTTAACGAGATTATATGCTCTCTTGAGGGTGGTTAAGCTTATTTGAAAGGTATGTTAACCATTTAGGGCTTGCTTAAGGCAAAGGTAAATTTTTATTAAAAAAAGTATATGCCTGGGACATGAATATCCACCATGACCTGCCTAGTTAGGTTTTTATGATCAAGTAACACTGTGTGATTACTTTCTGTAGAACTCTCTATTTTTATCCACAAATAGGTTCACAGACATATCCATACTACTGTTACATTTGTAGCAAAAATGCTATCTCTTCATTTTCCTAAAACTATTCTGTTTATATCAATAGGAAAAAATATAAATTTAGGTTGCAGTAATTTTAATTGATCTGACAATTTGAGTAGTCTTTTTAAGTAATTCTTTCTTGTTTAGATGAACACCTGTTCTTTAAGAACCTCTCTCTTCTGGTTTATGCTTTCTCTTTGATCCTATTGGTTGAAGTGAAAGAAAGTGCCTCTGGTTTGTGCTTGATAATCTTGAGTTGCCTTCAGTCCTATTATCTATTGTACTAGTTTTTTTGTTTTGTTCTCCCCTGAGTATTAGGGAAAAAATAGCTTCTGACAGTTGAAGCAGAAGAAATTCATGGTCTGAGCTCTCTCTCTGCTTAGTACAGTATCCTCCTGGGAAGGCTTTGGTTCAGCTGTGCTTTAGCTTCTGCTACTGGTGCTGTGGACTTTTTAAAGTTCTAACTTAAAGACACAGAGTACCCAGTCCAGGTCACCTGCTCTGCCTTCCCCATTACACGATCTCTTCCGACTTCATAGTGAAGATTCCCTATAGACAAATTATCTGGTTAGAGACCCTCAGCTAAATATCATAACCCACAGAGAGACTATCAGGAACTCCCTGGTCTCTCCTATGACTCATGGGAACTAGGGGGAAAGGCTTTGCAAGGTATACTGACTTTTTAAAACCAACTATTTTACTTTAATGTTCCATCATTTCAGGCTTCTTTGGGTAGGCTGTAACATGACCTCTTTTAAGACTAACTCATTCTTCGATTTTTCGAGACAACCAACTGGAACACTGCTGCTTGGTTTCACATCCATGCTGTTGCGAAGGGTAAGAGTTCCTTTCACTCTAGATAGAAATTAATCTACTTTATGTTTTCTTCCCCTAGGATACAAACCCTTATGGTTTATACTATGGAAACAAAGTTTATCCTTTCTACATTAAGGCTGAAAGTTTATCTGAGTCATTCAGTGTTGGTAACTGATATGATGAAGAAATTCAGAATCATTTCTTTCTACATGAATGTGGCCGGTAAGCATGCGGTGGTGTTATAAAATAGGATTTTAGATATAAACATTTCTATATTAGAACACTAAGGGCATTAAAATGCTATTTTGAATCAGAATTTGAAAATTTTTCTCCTCATTTCTATAAAAATAAATCTAAAGCACTACCTTTTTCTCTGCCTAAATTCCCTTCTCAAAAACAAACAAACAAGCTAAAACATAGAAACCTCAGATAATTAGGTGCCTCAGACTAGCTTGGCCAAATATACATCATCAAAGATTTATTAATATCTCTCAAATTATTACCCATATTTTACTTTTCAGCCCAGTTATCTGCTCACATCCCTAATTAATCCAAATTATTTTTTATGATATGAACATTAAAACAATTATTTTAAGCCTGACTCTGTGTGTCTAATGAGAGTATTTACCAAATGATTTCCTTGCGGTTCAGGTATTCTTTACTTATGAGTCTGTATGAATTTTGGTAAAGAATCTTTAAAATCTGAGTAGAGAAGTTTTAGTACATGTGTATTCATTCATTGTTTTCTGAACAGAAGAGCTACACAGTTTCTCACAGGAAATTCTGACACATAAAATATTAGGAATCTTTTCATTGAATAGAATGGAACAAAAGAAAAAGAAGGTAAATTAAAACAAGTAATAATAAACAAAGAAGAAATGCTCATTAAAATGACCAAACTACTGTGTGTCGATCTAAGTGTTCATCTTTATGACAATCATTAGCTATCTGTCTTGATGTTCAAATTTTACCCCTGTACAAATGTGCTGGTCATCTTCCCCTCCTATGTCTCCCCCAGTGTCCATTTATTGCTTTTTCTAATTCACTTCCAGTACATCTGTCAGAGAAATCTACAACGCAAATATGATTGCATTACTCCATTCAAAGTACTCTGGAGTTTTCCCACTGCATTTAAGAAAAAAAGAAGTTGTTAGTACTGTATTCAAGATTCTTCATACCTGGCTGCTACTAAGTTTCTCAGTCTCATAAAATGCTATTTTCTGTCCCAATATGGATTTCTTTTATATTCCTTTAAGCTTTATGCATTCCTCTAGGACCATTTTACCTGTTGCCGCCTAGGACCCTTAGACTACCCAGCTCCTAATCATCTTTTAGGTCTCATTCTAAATGTCCCTTCCTGAGAGATTGGTTATTGCCACCCAGATTATAATCTGGTTAAAGCAATACATCTATAAATTTTAGCACATAATCATTCTCTCAATCCCTTCTTTGGTATTTCTATATTAATTATATAAGGCAATATAAGGATAAAGTCTGAAAGCCAAAGAGAGTAGCTAGAGATATTTGTATTTTTAAAGTAAATATCTGGTTTATTATGATTTGTTTTATTTTATTTTTAAAATTTTTTTAATTTATTGATTGATTTTAGAGAGAGAGGAAGGGAGAGACAGAGAGAGATAGAAACATCAATGAGAGAGAACATTGAATGGCTGCCTCCTGCATGCCCCTCGATGTGGGGATTTGGCCCACAACTTGGGCATGTGCTCTCACTGGGAATTGAACTGGTAACCTCTTGGTGCATGGGTCGATACTCAACCACTGAGCCACACCAACTGGGCTGATTTATTTTTTTATTATATCTTCTTTATATTGCTATAGCCAATTTATTTTGAACACTAAATTAGTGCCAGACAGTTATTTTTATTAGTCAGCATTTCCCAAATAATGGATTGGTGCAATAAAAATGGAAAAAAAAGATAAAATTTTAATAAAATAACTGATTATAATGCTGTTGGACAGATTAATGAAAATCAAGAATTATGGAGCACTCTCAGGATAACAATAGAGAAAAACCTGTGACCAGATCATGTCATGAGGAAGCAAGGAGAAGCAGGAGTTAACAAAACTCAGGAAAACCGGGTAGCTGTCAGGAGAGGACCATGCACACAGAACCTACGGTTTTAAATAGAGGAATGCAGCCATTGCCAATCCAGAGTGGGCTGGATGAGAGGGAACTAAAACAAAAATATCTTGGGCTTCAGGCTTTTATGCCTTTGGGTCTCCTCTTAGTGTCCCTCACTAGCCATCCCAATCAAAGCTGGATAGAAAGGGGTTCCTATTGACATAGTGTGACACGTGCCAACAACTTAGACCTCAGGGCCTGATGGAAAGAGGTGATGAATGAATCTGGAGGAGAAAAAGGGAAGTAGGGGGTAAATACAGAACCACAGAGGAAGAAGAATCAGTCTGACCTTGTGGAATGTCATAACTTGGCTAAGTTGTTGATAACAGTTAACAAATAATCACAATTAGCAACTCCTGTCATTATTTATTTTCCCAATACAATATTTTGGTGTCTCTTCGTTATATGCTTCCAGAAAAAAAAGAGATTATATCTTTTATTTCTGTATAGCCAAAACAATCTATGTAACCTTTAGAAGTAACATTTTATTTTAATTATTTGCTATACATGTGTGTGTTAGCATTGAATTTACTGTTAGCATTTTTTTACCCTTACACTAATGTATTTATGTATAGCAAATAAAACTAGTCATATTTATAAAATTATTATTTAAATCTGTTCCATAACAATATAATTATACCTACATAATTCCTGTTTATACCCTTTGCTCCATAAATACCTTACCTAAGATTCAATTTAGCTCACCATGCCAGAACAAAGTTATTGTTTTATTTTTATTTTGCATTTGTTAGATATGAGAGGGAACCCTTGACATTGAAAATCCTAAAAAGTATTTACTCTTGTGCATTCCTTTTTAATGCCTTGTCTAAAATATTGTATTTGTATCTTAACAAATATTTTATTTGTTCTTAAATATATATACATTATATATTATATATATATAATTATACATATATATATATATATATAATTTTTTTAGTGTTCACAGGGTGACTTCCTAAAATATAATCAGGTTATGTTATTTTCCTGGTAAAATATGTACTAATGATTTCCAGAACCTTCAGAAATGAATATAAACATAACAAGTTGACAGTGTAGGCACTACATTAGTATAGGCATTGTTGCTTACACTATTTATACTACACAAAAAGAATGTAATTACACAAATAGTGATTTTATAAATTAATTATTGATTTAGTAATAGGGGATAAATAAGATAAAACAGTTTTCAGAAGAAAAATTTGATAGTGATAGGTTGACTGGAGTGGAAGAGAAGTGGACCATGCAACTGACCATATTTTAAGCAACTGCATTAATTAGGTATTAACTAAAATTCATTTGAAGAAATTATAGGAAGCAACATTTCAAGAAATACTTCAAAGAAAGTTCTAAAAGCCTTATTATTTCATTTGATAAAATACATCCAGAGAGAAAATTTAGTGTTACTCTTAATTATTTAGTTCTGAGATTAAAAAAAAAAAAATGTTAGAAAGAAGTTTAGAATATGGGTGGAAGATATTTGTTATGGAACAACATGATCAATCATGTTTAGATGCTTTTATTTTGAGATGAAAGTGAGACTTTCAAGAGGAAATGCACTCTAAAAAGCTAGACATGTAAATCTGGAGCTTGAGGCCAGAGCTAAGAATATAGAAGTTAGCATAGACGTTACTACTTGATAAGCAGTGATATAAAAACATAGAGAAAGAAACTGAGTCATGTTTTCATACTGCTTTCTTTTTGAAGCTTAAAACCCATATAAAATACTGTGAAATCTTTTTTGTTTTCTATTTTTTTCTACTAAATAATAGGTGATAGATAGCTAGATGATAGCTAGATAGATGATAGACAGATATTGCTAAATCACTAACATTTTTACTAACTTATGAGCACTAACTAGACTGGCCTCTTCTATTCTTAGTCAATCACATACACTTTAATGTCCAGCCCCCATCCCCCAACCTCCCCCCTAATTCAGTATAGGACTAGCACAAAGTAAATGGTTTAAAGTTCAGTACTTACCTATTGCCACATATCCCCACTGATTGGTAAATCTTTAATAATTGCAAATAATGAACAGAATTCTGTATATATTCTCCAGTGTGCTATTGAGAAAATAATCAGTACCTCCAAGTTGATATAGTGCTGAAATATAATATGCAGCTCATATTATTGTAACTGTACAGCTAAGGTAATATTATAGAAAAAAAAAGTATTTTATCTGGTGAATAACACATTCAATTTTTTCATTTTAAATTTGTTATGTTATTTTTATATCCCACTCAATCTAATTAACATTAGAGTATTTTCTGAATTATTTTACCTATATAACAGATGCATTTAAAAAAATTGGTAAATTTATGCCAAAATAACCTCATAATTATGAATATTTAATCACATGATATAAACATTTCAGGAACTCCCAGTTATTTATGTCAAAAATAAATAAATAAATAAAGTACAGCTACATTTTGTATGAAGATCAATTAATATCCCAATGGCTACCTCTCTTGTTTAAACTCTCAGGAGAAGTCAATGTTACTGACTACTTATTCCTTTTCAGAACTCATTCTTCTATAGATCTCCTTCTACCTCACAGTATGTACTTATTCATTCTGGTGCTTGCTCCTCTCTTGGTCTTGACTTTTAAATGTCAAAGTGCCCTAGGATCTTTGTCCTATGCCTTCTTCTTGTTTTTTTTTTCTCTTTATATGACCTCATTTGAATTGCAGGTATTAACTAAAATTCATTTGTCATGATTTTCACATGCATCTGAAGCCCTGGACACACCCATAAACTCCAGATTGGTATCTTTAATTGCTTAACTGGCCTGTCTGTTAAGAATTAAAGTAGTATCTCAAACTTAATAAAACCCAATATTTAAATACAGATCTGTATTCTCTAAAGTCTCCCAACCTCAGCCAATGTTACCACCATTCACTAAGCTTTTTTCAAGGCAACAATCTATAAAATGTTCCTGATCTTTGTTTTTTGTTTGTAACTCTCTAAATTTGATGCAATTTCTATTGATTATTTTCCCAAATTATATAATAAATCTGTTCAAACTATCTGTCCTGGTTATTAACATTGCCTAATTCAATCATTTTGCTTCAGTTGCACAGCTTCTTTCTGTTTCTTTATTAAACAAAACTAGTTTTTAAGGAAGGTTTATTCTTGCTGTTCTTTCTGTCTGTAATGTTCTTATCTTTGTTATTTGCTTAACTGTTCCTTACCTGATATTAAGATCTTAAATTAAGGTTTACCCTAACTTAACTAATCTAATTTAAACTGAACCAGAGAGATTGACAAAGGCTCTCCTTGATCAAACTTCAGACAGGTTCTTCTGAATCCTCTTCTCAACTAGTCCTTGACATTGGCCCCAGTGCTGGCCTGGCCTATCTAACCTGGTTTTAGCAAGATTCTTGCTAAGCCAGTTTAGACAGACTGCCCACCCATTATATTGAACCACTCTGTCTTTAGCAAGAATCTTGTAAGGTCAGTTTAGAAAACATCCCTTTACCCTTGATGACTCCCCTTCGTAATTTTCCAAAAAATGATCCCATCATTCTACTAATGGGCTGTAAAATCCCAGTTGTCTTTCTGTATTCCAGGTTGAGCCTGTTCTCTCTTCTTTATTGCAAAGTACTCATTAAGTAATATTGAATCAAGTCTTCCTTGCTGTTTTAAAAAGTGTCAAAATGTTTTTACCTTTCAAAAGGTTTGACCACATTATTTAATCTGAAGTCATCAGCCAAATACTGTCATTCTCTTCAAATTATGTTTTTCTTCTTGACACTTACACTACTAGGCACTTTAATATTTTTGTCTACATTTATTTTATTTATTTGTTTGTTTATTTATTTATTTATTTATTTATTTATTTATTTATAATTTTGAGTACATTTATTAAAGCTGGGGACAGTGAAACAACAGAAGGGCTTAGGGTAGAAAAAGTAACATGAGAAGCATTAGGTGTGCTCTGCTTTGGCTCTATAGAAATGTTACAGGAGCAAGAAGGTGGTCTAGTTTCATTTTTCTGCATGTATCTGTCAAATTTTCCTTACACATTTATTGAATAGACTATCTTTACCCTACTGTAAGTTCTTGCCTTCTTTGTCAAATATTAATTTACTATAATGGTGTAGTTTATTTTGGGGCTCTCTGTTTTGTTTCATTGAATTATATCACTGTTTTTATCCCAGTACTACATGGTTTTAAGTACTATGGACTTGTTGTATACTTTGATAAAGTTAGTGTGATTCCTCCAACTTTGTTCTTCTTTCTCAACGTTGCTGTGGCTATTTGGGGCCTTATGTTGTTCCATGTAAATTTTCGAAATATTTATTGTAGTTCTGTGAAATATGTCATTGGTATCTTGAGGGGAATTGCATTGAATCTATAGATTGCTTTGGGTAGTATGGATATTTTATTTCATTTTTAATTAATCAATTTATTTTTTTTACAGATGTTCCTCCTTTTCCCCCCACTGATTCCCTCCTACCCCACACTGCCCTCCCTGTCCCCACCTTTGTTGTCCATGTCCATTGTTCATGCATACATGCATATAAGTTCAGTGGTTTATCTCTCCCCCATGACCATCTCTTCTGGGAATTGTAAGTCTTTACCCCACTTCCATGTCTCTGGGACTACCCCATTACTCAGACTGTTATATTCATTATATTCCAAAAATAAGTGAGATAACATGATACTTGTCTTTCTCTGTTTGGCTCGTTTTGCCTAAGATAATACTTTCCAGGCCCCTCCATATCATCTCAAAGGAAAAGAGATCTTTCCTTCTTACAGCTGCATAGTACTCCATTGTGTATATGTACCACTGCTTTTTTATCCATTCGTCTACTGATGGACATTTGGGATATTTCCAGATCTTAGCTATTGTAGAGTGCTGCTATGAATATGGGGGTACATATATTCTTTCTGATTGCTGTTTCAGGCTTCATAGGGTATATTTCTGGAAGTGGGATCACTGGGTCAAAAGGCAGTTCATTTTTTAATTTTTTGAGGTAACACCATATTGTTTTCCATAGTAGCTGCACCAGTCTGCATTCCACCAGCAGTGTACTAGAGTCCCCTTTGCTCCACACTCTCGCCAACACTTGCTGTTTGATGATTTATTGATGGTGGCCATTCTGACAGGTTTGAGGTGATACCTCATTGTTATTTTAATTTGCATCTCTCTGATTATTAGTGATGTTGAGCATTTCTTCATGTCTCTTAGCCATTGGTATGTCCTGTTTGGAGAGGTGTCTATTTAGTTCCTCTACCTATTTTTTAATTGGGTTCTTTGTCTTCCTTTTGTTGAGTTGTATGAGCACTCTATATATATTGGATATTAACCCCTTATCTGATGTATTGTTGGCAATTATGCTCTCTCATACAGTGGGTTGCCTTTCCATTTTGGTGGTTGTATCTTTTGCTGTGCAGAAACTTTTGAATTTGATGTAGTCCCATGTGTTCATTTTCTCCTTTGCTTCTATTGCCTTAGGTGATGTATCAGTGAAAATTCTGCTGTGTATGATGTCTGAAATTTTGTTGCCTTTATTTTCTTCTAGAATTTTTATGAATTCATGAATCACATATAAGTCTGTTATCCATTTTGAGTTTATTCTTGTGTATGGTTAAGTTGATGGTCTAGTTTCATTTTTTTTGCATGTAGCTGTACAATTTTCCCAACACCATTTATTAAAGAGGCTGTCTTTATTTCACTGTATGCTCTTGCCACCTTTGTGAAATATTAATTGAGCATATTGCCTTGGGTCCATTTCTGGGTTCTCTGTTCTGTTCCACTGGTCTACATGCCTGTTCTTGTGCCAGTCCAGGCTGTTTTGATTACAGTGGTTTGTAGTATAACCTGAAATCTGGTAATGTGATCCCTCCAACTTTGTTTTTCTTTTTCAAGATTGCTGTGACAATTCAAGGTCCTTTTTGGTTCCATATAAACTTTTGAAGTATTAGTTCTAGTTCTGTGAAGTATGTTGTTGGTATTTTGATGGGGATTGCATTGAATCTATAGATTGCTTTGGGTAGTATGGACATTTTAATGATGTTAATTCTTCCAATCCATGATCAAAGTATGTGCTTCCACTTTTTTATATCTCTCTCTATTTCTTTTTTCAATAACCTGTAGTTTTCTGTGAATAGGTCCTTTATTTCTTTCGTTAGGTTTATTCCTAGGTATCTTAATTTTTTTGCTGTGATGGTAAATGGAATTCTTGTTTTAGTTTCTCTCTCTGTGACTTCATCATTGGTGTATAAGAATGCCGTCAATTTCTTGGCATTAATTTTGAATCCTGCTACTTTGCCAAATTCATTTCTTAAGTCTAGTAGATTTTTGATGGAGTCTTTAGGGTTTTCTATATATTATGTCATGTCATATGCAAATAATGACGGTTGCACTTTCTCCTTTCCGATTTGGAACCCTTTTATTTATTCTTCCTGTCTGATTGCTGTCGCTAAGACTTCCAGTACTATGTTTAGTAAGAGTGGCAAAAGTGGGCATCCTTGTCTTGTTCCTGTTCTTAAGGGAAATGCTTTTAATTTTTGCCCATTGAGTATGATGTTCGCGGTAGGTCTTTCATATATGGCCTTTATTATGTCAAGATATGATCCCTGTATTCCCAGGTTGCTGAGCGTTTTTATCAGAAATGGGTGCTGGATTTTGTCGAATGCTTTTTCAGCATCTATTGATATGATCATATGATTTTTATCTTTCATTTTGTTTAGGTGGTTTATCACATTTATTGATTTGTGAATATTGTACCAGCCTTGCCTCTTTGGGATGAATCCCACGTGGTCAGGGTGAATAATTATTTTGATGTATTGCTGGATTCCATTTGCTAGTATTTTGTTCAGGATTTTGGCATCTATGTTCATCAGGGGTATTGGCCTGTAGTTTTCTTTCTTTGTAGTGTTTTTTTCTGGTTTTGGAATTAGAATTATGCTGGCTTCATAAAACAAGTTTGGAAATCTTCCTTCTTCTTGAATATTTTGAAATAATTCGATGAGAATGGGTATTAGTTCTTTTTTTGAATGTTTGGTAAAATTCCCTCATGAAGCCGTCCTGGCCTGGGCTTTTGTTTGCTGGGAGAGTGTTGATTACATCTTCAAATTCTTTTGTTGTTATTGGTTTGTTCAAGTTTTCTATCTCTTCCTGGTCTAGTTTTGGGGGACTATGTGTTTCTAAAAATTTGTCCATTTCACTTAGATTGTCAAATTTGTTGCAGTACCATTGTTCATAATATTTGTTAACAATCCTTTTTATTTCTGTGGTGTCAGTTATTATTTCTCCTCTTTCATTTCTGATTTTGTGTATTTGGGTTCTCTCTCTTTGTTTCTTGGTGAGTCTGGCAAAGAGTCCATCAATCTTGTTTATCTTTTCAAAAAACCAGCTTTTCTTTCATTGATCCTTCAAATTGATTTTTGGTCTCCGTGTCATTTATTTCTGCTCTAATCTTTACTATTTCCCTCCTTCTACTTGCTCTGGGGTTTTCTTTTTTTGCTTCCTAGTTCTTTATGTTGTGAGGTTAGATAGTCTATTAGCAATTTTTCTTGCTTCTTGAAGTAGGCCTTTGGTGCTATGTACTTCACTCTCAGAACTGTTTTTGCTGCATCCCATAAATGTTGTGCTGTTGTGTGTTCATTTTCATTGGTTTCCAGGAAGTTTTTAATTTCTTCCTTGATCTCCATGGTAACCCATTCATTGTTCAATAACATGCTATTTAGTTTCCATGTTTTCAAATGTCTTTGCATGTTTTTGTTGCAATTGATTTCTAGTTCCATGCATTTGTGATCTGAGAAGATGCCTGATATGATTTCAATCTTCTTGAGCTTGTAGAGACTTTTTTTGTGCCCTAACATGTGGTCCATCTTTAAGAATACCCCATGTGTACTTGCGAAGAATGTGAATTCTGCAGTTTTGAGGTGTAATTCTCTGTAGATATCTATTAAATCCATTTGATCTAGCGCTTCATTTAGAGTCTGTGTTTGCTTGTTAATTTTTTGTCTAGGTGATCTATCAAGTGATTTCAGTGGGGTGTTGACGTTCCCTGCTATGATTGCATTGCTGTTGATTTCTCCTTCGAAGTCCTCCAGGAGATTTTTAGTGTATCTTGGTGCTTCTATATTGGGTGTGTATACATTTACCAAAGTTATATCTTTCTGTTGGATAGATCTTTCAATATGTAGTTCGCTTCTTTGTCTCTAGTTATGGCCTTCATTTTGAAATCTGCTTTATCAGATATGAGTATCGCTACCCTAGCTTTTTATTTTTACTTTCCGTTTGCTTGAAAGTTTTTTTTTTCTTCCCTTCACTTTCAACCTATGTGAGTCTTTTGTTGTGAGGTGGGATTCTTCTAAGCAACATATCTGTGAGTCATGCTTTCTTACCCAGTCAGCTACTCTGTGTCTTTTTATCGGAGCATTCAAACCATTAACATTTAAGGTGATAATTGATATGTACTTATTTATTGCAGTTTTTGTTTAGTGTGGTTATATTTTTCTTCCTATTTCTTCTACTAATTATACCAGTCCTTTTAGCATAATTTTTCAGTGCCGGTTTGGTGTTAATATATTCCCTTAGCCTTTTTTTTTGGTCTGGAAAGCTCTTTATTTGGCCTTCTATTTTGAATGATAGCCTTGCTAGATAGAGTAGTCTTAGATTCAGACTCTTGTTTTTCATGACATTGATTACTTTATGCCACTCCCTTCTGGCATGCAGTGTTTCTGTTGAGAAGTCAGCTGAGAGCCTTATGGGGTTTCCTTTGTAGGTAATCTGTTGCCTGTCTCTTGGTGCCTTTAGGATTCTCTCTTTGTCTTTAATTTTTAGCATTTTAATGGCTATGTGTCTTGGTATGGGTCTGTTTGGGTTCTTCTTACTTGGGGCTCTCTGTGCTTCTTGAACTTAAATGCCTTCTTCCTTCACCAAGTTAGAAAAGATTTCTGTCACTATTTCTTCAAATATATTCTCTAACCCTTGCCCATTTTCTTCCTCTTTGGGATTCCTATGACGCGAATGTTATTATGTTTCTAGTTGTCCCACAGTTCTCTTAAACTGTATTCTGTTTTTTAATTGTTTTTTTTCTTTAAGTTTTCTGATTGGTTGATTTTTTCTACCTCTTTTCATTCACTGATCTGGTCCTCATATTCTTCCACTCTGCTGGTTAGTCCTTCCAATGTGTTCTTAATTTCTGCTATGTCATTCTTCATTTCCACCTTGTTGGTTTTCAATGTTTCTATATCATTACTCATGGTGCTGATGTCTTTTCTCATGCTGTTGAGCTTCCTCAAGATCGTGGGTCTGAATACCACCTCTGATAATTTGCTTAGCTACATTTCATTTATCTCATCTTCGATAGAGTTCTCTTGTTCTTTCATTTGGGATTTGTTTCGTTGTTTTACCACTTTGGCTCTTAGTGGGTATTGTAGCCTGCCAAATTTTCCCTGTGGGTGTTGGTGTTCTTCTGTTTGTGGCTCACTCTACTGGGCTTGGATGAGCCTGGGTGGACCCATATTAAACACCACTGTCAAGTCTTACTTTCCTGGGTAGATTTGCAAGCACAGGAAAGATTCAGTTATCCTCTAGCTTTTTCCTGGTGGCTAGTAGTCTCAGATGCTCAGTGCTTTGGAATGTAGCCCTGGTGTTCTGCATAAGAGGATTTCCAGAGGGAAGGATAGATGCTGATTTTTAATGTGCCTTAATTTGCATTTCTTTGCTTCACCTGGGAAAGGCTGAATCTTGGAGGTGGGTCGTGGGGCTGCTGCTTTTCTCCACAGCTCTGGGAAGGAGCACACTGACCACTGTCCTTTGTGGCTGCAACTCAGCAAAAACGCTGAGTGCCTTCCAAAACCGAGGTGTCCCTACAGAGTTCCAGCCCAGTCTGCCCTCCCTCTTCCCTAGCCCCCAGGCGAGTGGCTGTGGCTATTTTAGCACTCTGTCTAGGCTCTCTGTGCTATGGATTGGGCTTGGTCCTTATTCCCTAAGGGAGCTGCTCACAGCTAAGTCTGCTGCTGTTGGTGGGCTCCCAGCCTGCCAAACTCTGGCACCTCTGTAGATCCTACTAGTATTCCTGGTTATATGGTTCTTTTCTGCTGCTTTTCTGTTGCTCTTTTCAGAGGATTTGTCTTTATTTTAGTTGTAATTTCTGTTTGGTCCTAGGAGATCCTCTGCTTATCTTCTGTTCACTCCCACTCCATTTTCACATCCTCTAGGCCTATCTTGTGTGCAGCTGGGTTGCACAGGCCTTTCTGGTGCCCCAGGATCCTGCATGTCCAGAAGGTATCTGGATGGCACAGTCTCTTTGGGACCTGGCTCTATGCCTATGTTATGGACTGCTGGGTTGCACTGTCCCCTCTGGTGCTTCAGCACCACGCTGGTCCTGCAGGTAACTGGATGGCACAGTCCCTCCTGGATTGCATAGGCTTCTCTGGTGTTTTAGCACCCCACAGGTCCCATGGGTAATTAGATGGCAAGGCACAGTCCCTGCTGGGTCACATGGGCCTCTCTGGTGCTTCAGCACCCCACAGGTCCTGCAGGTAACTAGATGGCACAGTCTCTTCTGGGTCACACAGTCTTTTCTGGTGCTTCAGCACCCCGCAGGTCCTGCAAGTATCTGTATTGTACAGTCCCTACAGGGTCACACAGGCCTCTCTGGTGCCCAAGCACGCTGCAGTTTCTGTTGGCAGGCAGTTGGATTGTACAAGTCTCTCTCAGGCTTAGACTTCCCACTACTCTTGGGAGGTACTGGACTGCACAAGCTTCTGTGGAGCCCCAGGTCCCACAGCTGACAGCTGGGGAGTGCTTCTGCCCCATGGGGCTCAATTCCTGCTCAGCTTTTGCTGTAGTTTTTGGGGATGGGTCTCAGTTGCTGGTCTGTGCTTCTGTTGCCTGGGGATGGATGTCTTCATAGAATTGTTTTCTTAGTTTCCTTTCCTGATAGTTAAATATTGATGTATACAAATGCAACTGATTTCTGAATATTTACTTTGTATCTTGTTATTTTACTGAATTTATTTATTAGTTCTTGTAGTTTTTAGGTGAAATCTTTAGGGTTCTCTATATACAGTATTGTGTCATGTGCAAAGAATGAGTTTTACTTCTTCCTTTTCAATTTGGATGCCTATTGCATATTCTTCTTGTCTGATTGCTGTGGCTAGGACTTTCAGTACTGTGTTGAATAAGAGTGCTGCAAGAAGACATCCTTGTCTTGTTCCCAGTATTAAGGAAAATGCTTTTAGTTTTTACCTGTGGATTAAAGACTTCAATGTTAGACTCAAAACCATAAAAGTTCTAGAAGAAAATGTTGGCAGTAAAATCTCAGACACTTCTTGTAGAAAAATTTTTTTCTATTATATCTCCTCTACTAAGGCAAAGAAATGGAAAAATAAACAAATGGGACTTACATCAAACTAAAAAGTTTTTTCACAGCAAAGAAAACCATCAACAAAATGAAAAGAAAACCTACTGAATGGAAAAACATATCACCAATGATACATCTGACAAGAGGTTAATATCCAAAATGTATAAAAACTTATGAATCTCAACAGCAAAAAAACAAACAGTCCTACTAAAAAATGGGCAAAAGACCCAAATAGACACTTCTCCAAAGAGGACATACATGTGGCCAAAAGACAGGAAAAGATTTTTAACTTCACTAATTATCAGAGAAATCAAATTAAAACCACAATGAGATATTACCTCAAACCTGTCTAAATAGCTATCATCAATAAATCATCTAACAACAAATGTTGGCGAGGATGTGAAGAAAAGGGAATGCTTGTGCCCTGTTGGTGAGAATGCAGATTGGTGCAACAACTGTGAAAAGCAGTATGGTGTTTCCTAAAAAAATTAGAAATGAAACTGTCTTATTAACCAATGATCCCACTTCTGTGACTAAATCCAAAGAAACCCAACACACTAATTCAAATGAACATATGGACCTCTATGTTTATCACAGAATTATTTACAATAGCCAAGATTTGGAAGCAACCTAAGTGCTTATCAGTAGATGAGTGAATAAACATGTTGTGGTGCATTTGCACAATGGAATACTACTTGACCTTTAAAAAAAGGTATTTTACCTTTTGTGACAGCATGAATGGACCTGGAAAACATTATGCAAAGTGAAATAAGCCAGTCTGAGAAAGACAAGTACCGTATGATTTCAGTTATATGTGGAATCTAATGAACAAAATAAACTGGCAAACAAAATAAAAACAGAGTCATAGATACAGAGAACAGATTGACAGCTATCAGAGGGGAGGAGGGTTGGGGGATGAGTAAAAATGGTAAAAAATAATAAATAAATAAATAAATAAATAAATAAATAAATAAATAAATAAAAACAAAAACAAAACCTCATAGACACAGAAAATAGCATGGTGATTACCAGAGGGAAAGCATGGTGGGGTGAGATAAGAGAGGGTAAAGGGGTGATAAATAGTGATGGGAAAAGATTTAGTTTGGAGTGGTGAACACACAATACACTATACAGTTAATGTATTATAGAAATGTACCTCTGAAACCTAAATAATTTTATTAACCAATGTCACCACCATAAATTCAGTTTAAAAAATGAATTGAACAAACAAACAAAAATGAAATAAAGGAAAGAAGTAAGCCACTGTGGGGCTGCTGTTAGCTCACTGAAAAGTCAGAGAAAAGGGGCCTTGGAGACAGATTCAGGGGGTAAGCTTGGGATGAGTTGTTGCTGCCACTTGCTCTCCTGGTTCAAGTCTCATGGGGATTCTCAGAGTTTAAGAGAAAAGCAAAGAAGCATGTCTGAGAGAGAAGAAAGGTGTGGGTGTATTTTAGAGAAAGCCTACACTGTCCTACTTTTCTTTCTTTTTTTCTTTCCTCCCTTTCTCTTTCCAATTGATATTTTATTCTTTCTTTCTCTCTCTCTCTCTCTGTCTCTCTCTCTCTGTCTCTCTCTCTCTGTCTCTCTCTCTCTCTCTGTCTCTCTCTCTCTCTCTCTTTTTACTTTATTCTATTCTTTGTCTTCCTCTCTTTGTTGTCTCTCTTTTAGCCACTGTATCCTCATTGATTAAAAAGCTATTGCCATAGAGCAGGCTAATAAAAACTTATCAAATCACTCAATGAATCATTTGAAAATCTAAGTACATATTAAAATAAGAATAATGACTAAAGAACTAAAATTTAGAACAAAAATAAAGAGGTATTTGTCCACAGGGGAATAGTATTACAAAGGACATTATAAATGACATGATCAACACGAGAGGGGTATTATAGATTTAGAATAAATATTTACTGAATTAAAACAAATAAGATCATGTAAGAAGAAGTAGAAGTCACTAAATAATTATTCTCCAAATTAATCTAACCTCTCCTAATATTATTAAAATATACACCTTTTATTTAGTAACATAGGTCATTAAGTATGTTTTTTTTTTCTCCTTGCACATCTTACAAATAGATCAAATACAAAGAATGTTTACCTCAGAAATTTTAGTGTATCTTACAAATAATCAGTTTAGAATCATTTTATGAATGATACTGTTACAGCTTATAGATAGAGCAGCAAAGAGAAGGTACCTAGAAGGTACCTAGTTGATACTGTTACAGCTTATAGATAGAGCAGCAAAGAGAAGGTACCTAGTTGATTGATGAGACACAATCTCAATGGTATCTGCTTCTTATTGGAGTGACCACAAGTCCATGGTTCTATTTTCAGTTTTTATGTCTGTAAGTACAGTTTTCTATGTTCTCTAGAGTGATTAACATCTTAGGTATTAATTGATGTATAAATCTAGTATGATAGATTGTAGGGCAACTTATTGATTTAAAAATGAAAGTGCAATTACTAAGAGTATGCAAATGTGTCTCATTTACGCCATAATAAAATCTATTTAGGAAAGAATGTACTTTGAAATTTTCTTATTAAAGCCAGATTTAGAATAAATGACTCTAGACTCTGATAGTCTGATGCATCTAGCTCTATGACAAGCCAAAAACTAAAGCGATAAAGAAATAATAATAATCCTATTGACCAGAGTGTAAGTTTTCCAACATAAAGGAATATTTATTTTTAAGGGTGATGAGGAGATCAGCCTGGCTAGTGTGGCTCAGTGGTTGAGCATCAGTCCATGCACCAAGAGGTCACCAGTTCAATTCCCAGTCAGGGCACATGTCCAGGTTGTGGACCAAATCCCCAGTGGGGGGGCACGCAGGAGGTAGCCAATTGATGTTCTTGCTTATCGATGTTTTTATCTCTCTCTTCCTCTCTCTCTCAAATCAATAAAGGGGGGAAAAAGAAAAAAGGAAGATCAAATTTATCAAGAGCATAGTATGTAAATTTACACTTGAAAGTTCATCTGTATCTAGGAACTTAAAGGGTAGTTATACTTATTGAATCCATTTGCTTCAATGTACTGACACCTACATGTCTGAATAACTGCCAAAAGGAGATGGATCTTGTAGGGTGAATATGTCTTGAAATGCTCGTGAGGCCTAGTCAGAATTATGTCAGGTTTGAAGTACATCTTCTTGATGATTTGATTTTTCGAGGGTTAATTATATGTTTCGAAAGTAACAAGGAGGGGAAGGTAGTCAACCTCAGATGCCTTATCGAGTTTCAGACAGATTTCCCTATTGGAGAGAAAGAAAATAAAATACAGAGTGGTTAAAAGTGTTCCTGGTAATTTGTGAAACTCTGGACTGTGCCACTGCTGCTGTGTTGCTTTGTTTTATTTTGATTCTATAAAACATTTAGTTTCTGTCATATTTTCAAGGCATCCAGGGGTCATGTATTTGCCAAGTGTAATATCACAAAATAATGATGTTGGGACCTTTAGTTTCTCATTGCTTTAGCAAAATATTTTGTATATATTTCTCAAAAAAAGTAAATTTTATTGAGAATGTTTTTTTCCCCTAAAAAACTACAATTTAAAAGACACATTTCTTTTCTCCTATGACAGCAACACATAAGGCAAAAAGCCCTGATCATTCTTTCTTCTATCATCTGCTCCTTTGCTGCTGTGATGAAGAAATCATTCCAAGCTGTGCCATGACAGCCAAGTCAGTAATCCAACAGCATCATTGTTTAATGTCAGGTTGCTCCGAAACCTGTGGCAAGTTTAATGAAGACTGTGATGAGATATTAATCTTTTTTAGGACTATCTAACTGAACTGGTAGACTATTCAGTCAGTCTGTCTTTAAGAGTAATTTTTCTGAGGTCTAACTGAACATGGCTAAATTTGAACCAACAACGTTTGTGGGACTATACAATGGACCAAGTGGCCTCAACAAATCATGGTCATAATTTCCACTAAAATATGTGACCACTTTATTATATATCTGTTATTAATCTATTTAAGCATGTTTATTGAGTGTCTACTATATTCTAGTTTGAGGGGTATAACAGGGTACAAGAAATCAAGGTACTTGCTAATATGGTGTCCACCATCTAACATGAGGAGACAGAAAAATAAGTTATTAAAAAATATGATAATTTTCAATGGCATTAAGTGTATGAAGGTATGAAACAGGGTTCACATGGTGAGAAGGGATGAATAGGGTCAGCTACTTCAGATATACTGATCCACAACTTCAGGCAAGGTGACATCTCTGAGGAGGTATCATTTCATCAGATCTGAATTTAATAAACAGTATTGCAAAACTTGGAACCAGAAAATGTATGTAAAATTAACAGCAAGTATAAAATTATAATGCAAGGAAAAGCTGGAAATTTTATAAAATTAGCACAAAGAAAATGTCTAATGTTAATGTACTATAATATACCAAGGGGAGTGTAGCAGGTGATGAGGTCTGAAAGGAAGTCAGAACCCAATTATGTGGCATTGGCTTGCTGTATAAGAATGCTGGAATTTGCCCTGGCTAGTTTGGTTCAGCTGTTAGAGCGTCGGCCTGTGGACCAAAGAGTCCCGGGTTTGATTCTGACCAAAGGCATGTATTTCGGTTGCGGTTTGTCCCCAGCCCTTGTTGGGGTCGTGCAGGTGGCAGCCAGTTGATATGTCTTTCTCACATCGATGTTTCTCTCTCTCTCTCTCTCCCTCCCACTCTGTCTGAAGATAAATATCCTTGGGTGAGGGTTAAAAAAAAAGAATGCTGGAATTTTATTCTATGTATAATAGGAACCCATACATAATAGAGTGATGTGATCTCATGTGAGTTTTTAAGAGATACACTTTTTATTTGTCTCTTTTTTATTTCCTCTCTTTTATTCTTTCTATTTCTCTTCCCTTCTCAGTCCTTGACTAGTGTGCATGTGTTTACACATCTATAAATCTGCCTTGCAATTGTCCATGGGCCTGTGAAGTCTAACCATTTTGAACACTCAGGGACTCATCAACATTTTCTTTCTACTAATAATGTGATGTGTCCCAGATGTTACATGAACCCATTCCCAGATGTCCTTCATATTAAGCAATCATAGATATAATGAATTGTAACTTTGTAAGGTGTGTTTTTAAGATTAGTGAAGTAAATGGAGTGTCAAAGTGATTTAGTTAGGAGGTGGAAAACACATGTTTGTTTTAGGGTCACTTTTGAATATGTGTGAGGTCAATAGAATCTCCAAACATATTTTTAAAGTCTGTTTTTGTTGGTGGAGTTGTGTAAGTAGCTATGAGATTTTTCATAGGTTATTTACTGCCCCACAGACATAGATTGCCATGTTATAATATAGCCTTTTTTTTTAATAAAGGTAAATGTGCATTTTAAAACCTTCTTTAATCAACTTTAAAAGTTTATCAGCTCTCAATATGAGTGTTTAATTTATTAAAACTACAAATGCTTATCTATGTTTGTGTGCACATTTGGATCACCGTGAATCAATGAAATCAAAATAGAAGATTAAAATAGAAAAACATGCACAAATGTTACGCTTCAGTAGAAGATCAAGAGCCGGGTATCTACCTGCTTAGTTTCTAATGAGAAGTTACAGAGGCTCCAAACTCGACTTGCAGAGAAGACCCCCAGGGAGATCTGGACCATCACTTATCTACTGAGTTGATCCTCCCCTAGAGAACCGGAGGCCTTTCTTTTTTATCCCTCTCATTCATCACATTTTGTGAAAACACTCAGGGGCCCAGTGACAAATAGGGATTACTGACATTGCTTTAAGTTTCTTGGTCTGTTTCTCTAAACGTAGACTTTAGATACACATACAAAATACTGAAGTAAATCTGAGAATTTGTAGGGCCATTAATCACCAATAAATACAATCTATTATTGAAATTCTTTAAAATTTTCAGTGGATCAAAAAGAAAGATACTTATTATCAAACTACAAATCAGTTTTGTAATTCGAGTCAAATAAATAAGATTACATGAAAATCAAATAATATTAAACAATGAAAAGTTAACTTATAAAATACATTTTCTATTCATTTGATTTTTTTGACATTCTGATTTTGTTGTGAAAAAATATGACATAACATATGTGTCTTAATAATAACTTTTAAGTAACTACAGAATTGCTGCTTAAAATACTATTTAATACAAAATGACTAATTTGATTCATAACAGGGCTTTATCTAGAAAGAAAATTCTAATAAATCTTCCATCCCACTGGGATATTTGACACATGCAATAACAGAAGCTGTGGTTGGTAGTCTCTGCAAGTGATATCTTGGCCTGTCACCATAACTCTGACTGTAGGACTTGAATTAGCTTCTACACAGCTTAATAATGAAAGCTTTCATCTTTGACCCTTGAGGAGATACTTATGAATTAACACTATTGGTTGTCTGAATTATAAATCATTTTTTAACTATTTCATTATTTTATGCATTAATAACATTGATTTCTGAGACGTTTAATAAAAGCCTATTGAATGATAGTGAAACTAGTTAATTCCTTATGTATGTGAGATGGTATATTGTAAGATAAAAAAATCTACCTCTATTCCTTCCTTATTGTTCTCCTGAAAAAACAAGTTGCCTAAGTGTCATAGGTTGTTTCAAAAGTGGTCCTGAGGGGAAAATGTAGGGAGAATAGAGGGAGTTCCAACAGTGTTTACTACTCGGTGGGAAGAAATGTGAAGCGTCTGAGGCTCTAAGTCACTTTGCCTATTGCCCAGTGCTTTGTTTGGGATGCATAACAGAGGAGGTATCAGGAGCAGGGCTCATTGTGAAATTCAGGGGGCAGTGTTGTTTGCCATAACATTTCACTATTCTATTGGCATGTACTGAGCGAAGGCCAAGGATGTCAGATACACTGCGATGAATGGTCATGCTCCCTATCGACATTCAAGTGGATGCAAAGTCCATTTAAAGTTACAAAGTAATACAGCTAAATAGTAATATAAAATAAATTTCCCCTGAATACAACTAATGTATATACCTTAAAAATTTTTCTTTGTCATGTTTCAAATTTTACTCATAATTATTCACCATTAAGAAAATTTTGATTCTTCAGTTTAATAAATGTGTTTCCGCCTGCATTTATGGCTATTCTGTTTATTGATGCAAATATCTGATTTCTTTAAGTAAATTTTCATTAGTTCATTGTAATTTATTTTTATTTTCACTTATATAATTAAGGGCATTATAGAAATTATTTTGAAATTAGGTAAGTAGCTTTCTCATTTTGTTCATAAACTTTATTTCAGGAGAGTTTAGAAGGATATTTGTAACATTTATTTTAAACAACCCTGTTGTGTTGTATAGGGTTGAACATCAGTGCTGATAAAGGTTGCACAGGGAACAAGGACTGCAGAGAGTCACTGTGCTTGAGTCAGAAGACCTAGGTTACAATTTGAATTCTGCTTTATTTCTGTGTGTCAGAAAGTTTTGACATTTCGAGCATATGATTAGTCATCTGTGAAATAAGAATGATTTCCTATAGTATACATTTCTCCTGCAATTTATATGAAATCTTGCATATGAAAATTACTTTTTGTAAACTTTAAAGAATGATACACATAGAGGACGTTCTTATTATTACTCAAAAAATTATCCAAGTGCACTTCTTCCCTCTTAGACTTTATTTGATTTTAGATGAGATCAGGCACATTCTGGGTGGTATGGTCATAGACAGTTTATTTGATTTTAAAGATGATTAGAGTAATCCCTTTATTACAGGCATTAGGAGTAAATATCATAAAAGTAACAGAAATTTCTTAATTCTTAAGCAAGCATTACTAAGCCCATATTTAGTACAATGTAGTATCCAATGTCCAGAGGATAAACGAAATGACTATGACAAATGTGTTTTGTAGCCCAGTTACTTTTATCATTTGTACATGCACAGTTAAATTTAGCATCTAACAGAAAACTTCACACATAAAGTACTACTTCCAATATCTCTTATAAAGGTGGAATTCTTGACCTGAAATTCATCTACACATTAGAGTTAAAAGTTTGACTTTTGATTAAATAATTTTGCTATGCTAATATATGAAGATAGATATAGATGTAGAAACAGATTTGAATAGAGATTATCACAGTCTTTTAGGAATGACATTACCACATTATCCTCTAGGTTGAACTGCTCTACACATTCACAGAACAACAGTATCCACATAAAATGCTACTTGACAAATATGTGACTACAGGTCTACTTTGTAAAAGGGTACTTACATTGCACTCATATAGCCAGAAACTTTATTAATTGATATTTTTGGTCTTAAGTGACAATGAGGATACAAATAACTGGGTGTTTTGTATAGTGATAAGGAAAAACAAAACTCAAAGCATTTATAGAGTATGTGCTGGAATGGTTTTGAACTTTATTCTTACACAGAATACATGGTTAAACTTTATTATGAATTCTAGATTAATAATACTATTTCTTCAAAAACTGCAATATAAGCAGTTTCAGAAAATCTGTGCTTTGAATTTTGTCAATGAAAATGATCAGAACTGCCTAGTGTTACATTGTTTCCATATGATTTCTGATACTTATGTTTTTATTTTATTGTATTTATCTAGTTGTTTATTTAAATTTCTAATGACTTAGACATACCAGTAGAGATATGCGATTTAATATAATACTGATAGTTTTCTTTACATCAGTCTCTAACTAGTTTCCAAAATGGACCAATTGTTTCCTTTTCCCATAATTTCTATCTTATCCATTGATTTCCCATCAGAAAGTATAAACTGAACGTGTATGCTATGTTCTTTCTAGTCAAGATAGTAGAATTCCATTTTAAAATTAAATTTATGAATTCAGGAAATGTTTACTGGGTACTACTTTATTCAAGAATGTAAAAATCAAAACAAAACAAAGCAACAGCACAACACTGTATGAGTTGAATTATGTCTCTACGAAAAATATGTTGCAGGTCTTACCTCCAGTACTTCAGATGTGACCCTATTTAGAAACAAAATAATGTAATTAGTTAAGATAAAGGGAGTCTTCATCTGTGTGACTGGTGTCATAAGAAGTGAGAAATTTGTGTGTAGAGATGCAGGTAGATTGCCATGAAATGGAGACAGAGATTACTGCATCTTCAAGCAAAGGAACACCAAGCACTGCCTGTCGTCACCAGAAGCTGAGTTAGCCATGGAATAACACTTTACATTTAAGCACTCAGGAGGAACCAACCCTGCCAACAGGAATTTTAACCATCAGAAGTGTGAGACAATAACTGTCTGTTGTTGTAAAACATCAGTTGTTACCCAGCCCTAGGAAACTAGTACAATTTTTGGTACTGAGAAGCAGGGTGCTGTTGTAACAATACCTAAAAATGTAGAAGTGACCTTGTAATTGGGTATTAGGCAAAGACTGGAAGTGTTTTGAGGCGCATAATAGAAAAAGTTTAAATTGCTTTGAACAGACTATTGGTAAAAATGTAAATTTAATGTCAATTCTGCTGAGGGATCAAAGATAAGTGAGGAGATCTGTAGAGAAATAATATATATATATTTATATATATACACACACACATATACCTCTAAAATACAGATAATTGTCTAAATGCATATATCACCATGAACAGAGTATTTCTAGAATATGAACATTAAAGATGCTTCTGGTGAAATCACAGATTGAAACAAAAAAAATATTCTTGGATATTAGAGGTTAGATTATCCTTCTTATGAAGTGGGAGGGACTTGGCTGAATATGTTCTGATGTTCATTGGTGGAAAACAAAACTATTAAGTGAAGAACTTGGATATTTAGCTGAGATTTACAAAGTGTGGAAGGTGCAACTTGTTTTTTCTGTTCTGCTTATAGTAAAATACAAGAGAATGAATGTACATTGAAAATGGAAATGCTAGGCTAAAGAGGAACTACTTACTTGATGATTTGGAAAAGCCTCCGCATCTAGATAGTTTATTCTGGCACAGGGCTAAGGGTGTGGCTGGGAAAGCATTTGTTAAAGAAATTGGGTGTTATTTGGGGTTCCAATAATTTATTTCAGCAGAAACCAGGAATTATCCAGGACAGAACTAGGGAGAAACCTTTTGTCTCTTGTGTGAATCCTCTGCATATGCCATGAAGTCCCACAGTTACTCAACATTTCATACTAGTAGAAAAGCAGCCAACCTAGGCTGAAAGGACAGAGACACAGCCAACTGAAGGAAGAATGACTACCAGGCAAAACCTGGACTCAAAGGCCTGGGTGGATTCTGTCTCCTGGCTTCCAGACGTTGGGGCCAATGCCCAGGACTGATGGGTTGGAATCAGCCATACAGACCTAGACAGAATATCAAGGCACAGAAACTTATTCTTAAACCTGAGAATCTAACAGAATTTGACCAGTTGGGTTTGGGACTTGCTGAGAAACCCTGCCCCTTTTGTCCTTTTTTCTTTCTAGATTTTCTTTCTTTTAGAATGAGGATGTTTATCTTATGTTGATCCCACCATTAAATTTAGAAAGTAGGTAACTTGTCTGGTTTCAAAGCTTCACAGATGTAGAGAAATTTTGCTCCATATAAACCATACTCAAGTCTCATCCATAACTAAATTAAGTGACTTAGATAATACTATTTGGAAATTTGAGTTGATAGTCTTTAGGTGAGATTTTGGACTTAAGATTTATAATAGAATGGGTTAAGACTTTGGGGAATGTTGGGATGGATGAATGTATTTTGCATGTAGGAAGGGCATGCACTTTGAGAGGCCAGAGAGAAGACTTTCATGGGTTGGGTTGTGTATCCTAAAAATATATGTTGAAATTCTAACCCCCAGTACCACAGAATATGACCCTTTTTGGCAGTTGAAATTAATTAAAGTGAGGCATTAGAGGTCTTAACCCAATGTAACATTTACCAAAACCACACTATACTATCACAACCAGGTTATTAACACAATCCAATGATCTGATTCACATTTTTTAGTTTTAATTATATTTGTGTGTTTGTATGTATGCATATGTTAAGTTCAGTACAATTAATCATTTGTGTAGTCATGATCCTGAATAGTTTCAAAACCCTGGTATTGCCCTTTAATCATAGGCATCTCTTTCTAATTTGCCCCATCCCCACCTTAATCTAATACAAATCTGCCATTCATATCTAACATTGTCATTTCAAATGGAATCTGAGTGTACAATATGATTTTATGAAATTGTTTATTTTTGGACTCAGAACAATTCCCTGAGTATTAGCTTAAGGTAGAACATGATGTATCTAGGTGTATCTACATAGTTATTTTTTATTACTGAGTAATATTCCATAGTATGCATGTACCACAGTTTAACTATGAACCCGTTTAAGGACATCTAGGATGTTTCCAGTTTGGGGATATAACAAATACAGCTTCTATAAACATTAGCATACAGGTATTTTTGTGAACATAAAATTTTCTTTCTCTGAGATAAATATCCAAGTATGCATTGACTGGAACACATGGTAATTGCATCTCAGAGTCAGCTGATTCACAACTTAATTTCATCTACAACTTTAGTTTCCTTATGCCATTCAACAAAACACATTCACAGATTTCTGGGATTATGTTGTGAACATCTGTGTGAGGGAACTATTCTGCTTAACATCTATTTCAGTTTTCTAGGGCCTGTGCCTTAACACATAAATTTTATAAAAAGGTTGTCTGTTTCTACAAAAAACCTTGCTGCTATTTAGATAGGGATCATTCAGTTTCGTAATAACTGATCTATTTACTATGTTGAATCTTCTAATCCATGAATTTGGTTTCTCCGTTAACTTGGGCATATCGAAGATTTCATTCTTCAGCATTTTGTTAAACAGATACGGTATGTATTTTAAGTAATACCTATGTGTTTCATTTTATTTTGTAGAGTTGGTAATGGTATTATGTTTTTAATTTTGGTTTCCACGTGTTTATTGTTAGCACAAAGAAATGCAATTTTTAAATTATAACAGCTTTATTGAAATATAACTCACATTATATAAAATTCACACTTCAAAGTGTTATTAGTATATTCACAGTTATGCAACCATCATCACTATATAATGTTAGAATGCTTTTATCATCCCCAAAAGAATACCATTCCCTTTAAAGAATTATCCCCACCCAGAGCATATGGCAACCAGTAATGGACTTTTGTATCTTCAGATTTTTCCCATCTGGAAATATTACATAAAATGAATCATACCAATATGTGGCTTTTTGTGCATTGCTTCTTTTATTTAGCAAGTTTTCAAGTTGCATTCATGTTGTAATAGGTGTTAGTACTTCACTTCTTTTTATAGTCAAATAATATTCCATTTGATATACCACAATTTGTCTATTTGTTTATACACTGATTGACATATGTTTTCACTGTTTTGCTATTAGGAATGATATTGCTTGGAACAACTGTGCACACATTTTTGTCTTGACATAAATTTTTAATTTTCTTGAGGATATCTTTGAGTAATATACCTGAGTGATATAATAATTTTTTATTCTTAAATTGACAAGATGATGTCTTTTTCCTAACAGAATTGTTTTGACTTTAGTCAGATGCTTTTACTGTATCTACTGAGATGATAATATTGTTTTCCTTTTATTTTTTTCAATAGGGTTTATTATATTACCTGTTTTTCAAATCTGAAATTAATCTTAAAATCTATGAATAAACCCTGAATGATCGTAACACATTTATATATATTTTTAAATTATTTACATTATATTATCTTAAGCATTTCTATATTTGTGTACCTATGCTTATGAGTGGTATCTAAATTAACTTTTTCAAATTTTGATTTATGGCATCAAAATGATATTCTTCCTCCTATGTCTTATTTGAAAAAAAATTTATAGGGTTAGTGTTATTTCTTTCTCTTGTTTATTTGTCAGACTGCACCATTAAAACCATTTAGAATTGGATATTATGCATTTAATTTCTTTAATTACTGAGTTATTTTGATTTTCTATTTCCTATTTCTTCTTAAACTTGTTTAAAAATATGTTTTTATTAATTTTCTAGACTCAGGGGAAGAGATAGATAGAAACACCCACATGAGAGACATATCCATCAGCTTCCTCCTGCACGCCGCCTTCTGAGGATGGAGCCCACAATGCAGGAATGTGCCTTGACTGGAATTCAAACTGGGACCTCTCAGTCCATCAGATGATGCTCAATCCATTGAGCCACACTGGCCTGGTGATTTTCTATTTTTTCTTTTTTGAAATCCTCACCCAAGGATATGTTTCCATTTACCTTCAGATAGAGTGGGAGGGAGGGAGAGAGAATCATCAAAATGAGAGACACACATCAATTAGTTGCCTCCCATATGACCAGGGCAGGGGATCAAATCACAATCGAGGTGGGTGCCCTTGACAGGAATCCAGCCCACAACTCTTTGGTCCTCAGGCCAATGCTCCAACCGCTGAGCCAAACCAGCCAGAGCTTCTATTTTTTCTTATTTCAGTTTTTTTTAAGTTCTGTTTTACAATAAATTTGTTTCCAGATTTCTCAAGAAATGTTGCTAACAATATCTCTTCTTTTTAAGTATCTGTAGAATTTTTATTTTTGTCCTCTATTTGATTTTTAATTTCAGAAAATATATTTTCTCTCTTTTATCCTGATCAGTCTTGCAAGGAATTATTGATTTTGAAAACCTCTTTTGAAAACAAATTTTTGTCTTTGGTGATTTTCCTTATTATTGCTTGTTTCTTCTGTCATTGATTTACTCTCTTATATTTACTGTTTGCATTTTTCACTTAACATGAATTTAAATTTTTCTACTTTGAGGGTTAAAATTTAGTTAGAAATTTTCTTAAACTTGTATCACCTCTGCTTTTTAACTCTTTGACAATGATTTTATTCTCCTCTCTCCATTAGGGCCTGAAAACTAAATATTCAAGTATGTTAGGTCTCAGCACTGAGACTGCCAGACCATGAAATTGTGAGATCACCTGACTACAAGGCCTATGTGTGAAGACTGACCACTTAGAAAACACACGAGGAACTACTTTTGCATGGACCCCAGATTAAGAACAGCTGCTCCACAAATAAAGAGTGAGAAAGACAGAATGTGATCTAGGTTTATTAACATGGATTCTATGAAAGAATTCAATGTTATTATTTAAGCTGTAATTTTTCCAATTAAATTTGGATTTACTTGCACTGTCACATTAGGAAATGGGTAGGCAACAATGAGGCAGTGAAGGGTTAAATTTCTTAGGCAGGATTTAGTAATTATAGATATTGATTACTTTAAAACATCATTGAGTTGACAGGATAAGAAAAGCCCACTTGTCTCACTGTTTGGTCCTTTTATTTCTCACAAGATGGATGAGTTAATAAACAGAGAGCAAGCACTCCCATAAATTCAGCATCTGTAATATTTGTCACCTTTCGGAATTACTTGGATGAGAGCACCATCCTTTATGTGAATCCACGGGAGAGGACTTGCAGACTTTCCCTGGAATCTGTATCCCACACTGTGATTAATGCTATGTTGACGTTAAAAACAGCAGTGTCATTAGGCAAAAATGCAGGGAGAAGGAACTATACTGCCCACATAGTGCATCCCAAATATGCGAGGCCTCTGTATATAAGATATAGTTTTACTCAGTAGCCTGGTTTTGTTACATCTTGTTCCCTGTAATATAGTTCAAAGAATAAGAAGTTAAAATGCATATTACCCACAGAGACAAAGATAATCTCTTTAATTAGGAATCACAGTGAATTGTTTCCAAGTTAATAGATATTGTTTAGCATGAACATACAGGTTACCTAGTTAAAATCTCTCACTTTAAAATGGAGGGAACTGAGATTTAGAGAGGAGTTATGACTTTTCCAAGAAATGTTCAATAGCAGAGTCATCTAACTACCCCCATCTAAGTACAGAAGACTCAGGCTTATTTAGTGAATCATGGAGGGTCTATTCTGAAATTGGATACCATACTTTTTCTTTTCTGTTTTATAAAACACAGTAGTTATAGATATCTAAGTTTGATTTAGACTGTGGATGAAGTATTTATTTATTTATTTTGTAAGTGAATCTTCAAGTTTTTACTTTTATTTTATATTTGGGATAAAATTTATTTTTTCAATTACAGTTGACATACACTACTATATTAGTTTCATGTGTTTACCCCTGTGATTAGACATTATACTTACTAAGTGATCATCCCAATAAATCTGTGCCCATCTGATGCCATACATAATTATTAAAATATTATTGATTATATTTCCTATGCTGTACTTTATATCCCCATAACTATTCTGTAACAATCAATTTGTACTTCTTATTTCCATCACTTTTTTCACCCATCCCCCAACCTCCCTTTCATCTGGCAATTGTCAAAATGTTCTCTGTATCTATGAGTCTGTTTCTGTTTATCTGTTCATTTATTTTGTTTTTAAAGATTCAATTGTTAATAGAGATGTATTTACTGACATTTTATTCCATATTTTTTTTCTTTAACATTTTATAAAATATTCCTTTAGCTTTTTCTTGTTTAGGAAGTTCTTTATCTGCCCTTTGATTCCAAATGACAGCTTTACTGGGAAGAGTAACCTTAGTTATAGGTTCTTGCTTTTTATCACTTTGAATATTTCTTGGCAATCCCATCTGGCCTGCAAAGTTTCTGTTGAGAAGTAAGCTGATAGTCTTATGGGAGCTCCCTTCTAGGTAACTAACTGCTTTTCTCTTGTTGCTTTTAAGATTATCTCTTTGTCTTTGACCTCTTGCCTTTTAATTTGATGTGTCTTGGTGTGAGCCTCTTTGGGTTCATCTTGTTTGAGACTCTCTGTGTTTCCTGCACTTGTATATCTCTTTCCTTCACCAAGTTAGGGAAGTTTTCTTTCATTATTTTTTCAAATAGGTTTTCAAATTCTTGCTTTCTCTCTTCTCCTTTTAGCACCCCCATGATGTGAATGTTGGTACACTTGAAGTTGTCCCAGTGGTTCCTTACACTATCTTATTTATTTATTTATTTATTATTTATTTTGGATTCTTTTTCTGTTCTGATTAGGTATTTTTTACTTATTTATATCCAAAATCCCTGATTTGATTCTCTACTTCATGTACTCTACTGTTCATTCCCTATAAAATACAGTGATACCTCGGTTCTCGAACGCCTCGGATTTCGACCAAATCGGTATTCGACCAGGAGATTCGAGAAACTTTTGTCTTGGAATCCGAACAAATATTTGGAACTCGAACTTCCGAGATGAGCCGAGTTGAGCCGAATGGCGTTCATTCGGCCCAGCGCGCCTTGCTTGCGTCATCAGTGTGAGTGCAGAGAGAGAGTCACGCTTTGTGGAGAGAGTCACGCTTTGTGGAGAGAGTCACGCTTTACACTGAATTTAACCCTTAGACATACTGTACACTTTTATTTCTTGTTGAGACTTATGTTTTTCTACATATTATATACAAATTAGGCCAGTAAATAGGCATTTTCTGGGGCTTGGAACGAATTAATCCAGTTTCCATTATTTCCTATTGGGTTTCATTGCTTCGGTTCTCGAACAATTTGGTTCTCGACCGTCCTCCTGGAACGAATTATGTTCGGGAACCGAGGTATCACTGTATTCTTCATTTCTGTTAATGTATCCTTCATTTCTGACTGCTCCTTTTTATGTTGTTGAGGTTCCCACTAAGTTTACTGAGCATCCTTATAACCAGTGTTTTGAACTCTGTATCTTGTAGATTGCTTGTTTCAATTTTGTTTAATCCTTTTTCTGGAGTTTTGTTCTGTTCTTTCATTTAGAACATGTAGTCTCACATAGGAAATAGAAGAGGTAATAGAAAGGGCTGGGGAAGTTCTTTCCTAAGCAGCCAAAGAAATAATGGCTTTGATTAATATTTAAAGTCAGCGTCTTATTTTCTGTTTTCCATGATCACATTTACTAATAAGCCAGAAGACTAAAGACAAGAAGTCAGTTTTAACAAACTAAGAAAAATGTGATTGTAGTCTGGACTGAGATAAGAGATATTCATTCACAAGATCAAAATAACAAAAGTTTATGTTGATAATAGCAGGAAGTATGTATGTTAGGAATCTGTCATTGAGTGATATTTGGAAGTGTAATTTGTGAAAATAAAAATATATAGCCCCCTGATAATAAGCCAATTTCTAAGTTATGTTACTTTTCTGGTAATTCAGACTCTTAGAGTAATAGCAATAGTATGCGCTTAATATCTTCCTAGGAAACATATGCATCTATTTAAATATTTGGTGGGAAGGAGCAGTTTGCTTTACTAAATAAGAAAGAAAAAAATAATTACATGAAATACATGAATTCATATTAAGGAATGAGAATTTGAATGAGTAGCCATACTATCAATTGTTGGGTGAGGAAATGACTTCTTATTTGTATAACTTTGTACCTTTTATCCTTTCCCTGAGCAATCTCTGTGTACTGGAACTCCATTTTATTCTCCATTGCCATGAAATTGGACAAGATGAAGATAAAGGGCAATGGTAGAAATGTTACTTATCCTTGGCTCCTTCTAATGGGAAGAACAACTTCTACACTGAGTCCAAAATGACATTTATTTCCTTATTAGGCAGATATATGAATGTGATGAAAGTAAGACTCTTTGTATGTCTTTGCCAGCTTAAGCAATTAACATGTAAGCAGTTCATTCTGATACTTCTATAGGTCACAAGAAAATAATTCAATTTATTTTATATTGCCTGAAGAATTATATATGACCTATGGCTTAAAGGAATAGGCAGATTTTTTTGGTAAACATACTTAAGGGCTTCCTAACTATCTAACTATAAAGAGTCAGAATGCAAAAGAGCTACCTTGAAATAAACCTTCTTCTATTAAGTGAATGTGTTCTACTGGACAATGGACAAACACTTGGGGTACTTTAGGAGGACAGGGCTTCAAACCTCCATATTTATGTAAAATCTCTTGAACTATTCACATATTACCATGACATTTCTACTATTATTAAATAAACATTTTTTAAATAAACTTTAACTTTATATTTTTTTAAAAAACTTGGCTTCAACCTAAGTGATCACATTAATGAAATCCAAGCATTTATATACTAGTAATAGCTTAATTTTCTATTACATACTAAAAAATTGATAGCTATTAAAAATTAAATTTCCATCTCTGTACACATAAATCATCATGTGCAACAGCACTGAGAAACATTATTCTAATTTGGAAGAGATGACCATTAAGTTTTTTTCCCAGCTGCAGGATTTCATAGTTTCCTATATTTTACATTAGATATGTACTTTTATTTGTATATTTTATGTATTCATATTTTTATATTCATGAGCATCATTATGTATGGCATATGTGATATTGGTGATTAATATTTAGGTCTGAGCATGGCTGCTCACTGTAACAATGTTTAGTAATAAAAATATATCTACATTCTTCTATATAAACTGGCATAAAACTAGCTTGGCAGCACTTCACTGTTTTATAAATTAAGCCCAATGGGCATTGCTGCTTTAAGCAATGCCTTCATGCAGTAAGATATATTGTAGTCCAACTTTGTTAGCCTTTTAGAAAATAAATTTACCCACCAAGAGTTTCACATATTTTCTTTGGTTTATAGCATCTTTGAAGATCTGTTGCTTCCCAGGTTTCCAGCCTTATCAACTCCCTCACTCACTTCTACTTTATGTTACAGATGTGTTGGTTTTCTCTGAGATTCCTAAATCTTGACTCTGTCATTGTTCCCATATCTTTTCATTTGCCTGACAGCATCTTCCTCACTCTTGCTTAGCACAGTTCTCACTCATTCCGCAGTGGGATGCCTCCATGGGCACTTCTCAGACTGCCTTCTTGAAATGTTCAAGTTATGTATTTGCAACATCTTCTCAGATCTCTTTCTATTTTCCCTTTTGTAACAATAAAAACACTTGTAATTGTTTCGTGTCTATTCCATGGCTCTTTTTATTGACTTTATTTTGGCATACAGTTCCATGAAGTTCAACACATGTATAGATTTGCACACTGTCATCAAAATCAAGATATTATTCTTTTCATCCAAAAAATTTATTCTTGCTATTTATTTATAATCACATTACCTCCAACCCTCTCTCTCCTGCCATGCACTGATTTCTTCTTCTACAGTTTTGTCTGTCTGAAAATGCCATATAAATGAAAGTATACAATATACAAATTTTTGAGATTGGCTTCTTTCATTCAGAATAATGTCTTTGAGATCTCATCTATTGTTATTTCATCCATTTTTATTGCTCAGTAGTATAGTATGTTTAGTATAGTATAGTATAGTATAGTATAGTATAGTATAGTATAGTTGCACCACAATAACTTTATTCATTCACCTATTGAAGGACAATAGGGTTGTTTCCAGATTTTGATGATTATTGGTAGACCTGCTATAAACATTCATGTACAAGCTTTTCTGTGAAGATGGGTTGTTGTTATCTCTAATGTAAACACTCACAAGTGTAATTGCTGGGTCATATGGTACACATGTTTAATTCAATAAGCAACAGAATGGTTTCTCAGAGTGGTCATACCATGTTGCATTCCCACCAGCAAAGTATGAGTTCCTGTTGCTCTGCAATCTCTCAGCTCCCCAGTATTGTCAGTACTTTTTATTGTTAGCTCTCCTAATAGGCATTTAGTGGTATGTTGTAGACTTATTTTGATTTTCCTGATGACTAATAATGTCAAATATCTTTTAATGTGCTTATTTGTCATGAATATATTCTATTTGATAAAGTGCTTTTTAAAGTTTTTGACCTTCTTAAATTGGGTTGTGGTCTTGCTGTTTAGTTTTGAGAACTCCTTCAAATTTTTTAATATAAATGTTTTGCTGGATACATGATTTACAAATACTTTTCCCACTCTGTAGCTTCTTGACCAATGTTGCTCATTCAGTTCCAAAGCCTGTTTAGACTTCCCTTCAAGCTCCTCTCTATTATTATCATCATGGTTAATCCTCATTGTTTCTTGTTTGAATTCTGAGTGTACTCATAACTGGTATTTATACTTTTAGTCTCATCTTACTTACGTTCATTCTTAATCAGAGACTATTCCAAGGGTACATTTAATTATAAGGGACAGTTGAATATTAAGAACAATTACAAATTTTAGAATATTATTGGTATAGATTTTAATACTTCCACTTCCTCTCTGCTTTGAGAAAATTTTTGCACTTCTCTGAGTTTCATTTTCTTTATTTAAAAATATTAACTAAGCACAGGGTAATAGCAATTATTATAAAAAAAAGAAAAGAGCTATTATCAATATTATCACTGAGTACTTGCTGTGGGATAACCCCTAAGCTAAGTGCTTGGTCTGTGCATCACAGTGTCCTCATGAGGTGGAGATTACTTACAGATATAAAAACAAAGACAGAACGATCATATACTTGTTCAAGTTCATATAGCTGGTAAATGATAAAGTGAGGGTTCAAACTCATTTTTAACTCAAGAATCCATGCACTTTAAAACCATACTGGCCAATTTTAGACTGAGAAAGTGGGTCTAAGATGGAATCCAAGTTTTCTAATATTTCAAACTATATGATATTTCCCAAAAGATAAAATATGTAAAACTCACTCGTATATCATTCAACATATACAAAGCATTAATAGATATTATTCTCTTTAATATCACTTTTATAGTCATATTTTATCTTTTTGTTTAATATCTTTTGTAGATTCTAATTACCTATTTTGGCATGCTAATTAAGAAACTATCATAATTAGTCTTTGATTGTATATTTAGACATTCAGATTTACCTTTAGGTCTGACATTTTCTGTCTTGCTATCTGTCTCTCTATCTGCCTCTTACTTTCTCTTTCAGTTACATATATACATACACATACACATACATGGACACACAAAGACACATGAAGAGTTAGGACACTATACTTTTTATTGCAAACTGTGAAAGGCTGCTTTAATGTTCTTTTGATTTATGTTAATTTCTTTGTCTAAAATAACACATGACCCTTTTCATGGCTGAATAATGCCTAATGTTTATTTAGTATTTTTATGAAATATTTTTTTCTCCAAGCACTCTTCCCTAAACTTCACTCTCACACTCTGTTTCCATATTCCATTATCATGGTACATATCTCTACATCATGTTCTTTCATGTGTCAAATCTCTTGGGGTCAGGACTATGTTTTAGTTCTATCTTCCTTTATACTTAAGACACACTACATGACACATTAAAAAGCACAATTATTAATAATTAATAAACAGACTGATATAACGATGTAATGATTAATCTTGTAAATATTTCAGAAAATATTTTAATTTGAACGTATAAAATTGTATAACATAAAACATTTTTTTCCATTTGTTAAGATAGATCATAAAATATGCTTCCCTATATTCAACTTCTCACCAGTTTTCCTAGAAATATAAAAATATATACAGAGTTTGAAATAAATTGGGAATTATAAAAAATGGCAGTGATTCTCTGTTTTTATGCTAAAGAAACCAATGGCTAAGTAAATTCAATATAATTTTGAGTATTCCACAGTTTATGATGGGCTATGAGCAAAAAATAAATAAAAAGTCAATTTTCACCTCAACCTAGAAAGTGTACTTGACTAAAATATTCTATTTCATGTCTTCATTTTAAGATTTAGAGGTGGAAAGAATATATGCACATACATACTATCCATACTTAATTTTACTGTTACTTTGTCTCCTTTTGACTCAAAATTCAATAAGTAGTCTTATTCAAACAAATTAATGCTAATACCTACAGAAAAGATGATAAAATTCCAAGGGTGAATGACCTTTTATGATGTTTTCCTTAATTACTTATACTTTGATTTGGTAAAAAGTGAAACAAACCTGGGAGATAATTCATCTTTCTAATACAATTAAAGCCATCGTTTTAAAAAGCTTTAGATTTGTCTGAGGAATGCAACAAATATTAGGATAAAATATTATTAGAGAAACTAACAGGGGATCAGTGCTTATAAATATGCTAATTGGGTCTCAACGATTGTAGAAAAAAAGGCTACCCTTGGTACTGGAATACAAAATAAGGAATTAATTTCAAAGTATTCCATCATTAATACAAATATGTACCATCACTAACTACCTAGACTTTATGGTAAAATTCTCTATAGAATAGTGAATACGAGATTAAATAATTAAGCAAAACTCAATGTATCACAGTAGACTTAAAGTCTTCAATGGTAAATGAGAGGAAAACATACTTTTCATAAGTAAAGAGAGACCTTTCACAAAGAGACTATTGCTTCACTCTCACCTTAGAATGTCATCAAGTCTAAACTTCATACTACTGATTAGTTTACAGATCTGATCCTAGACTGAAATAGAATGGATTAATCACTATTACAAATCTAGTGCGGAACTCATCCAATTGGACAAATTTATGTTATATATTTCTTTTTATTTCTCCAGAAGAGTCAAAGTTGTATATAAAAAAAATACAACATTATATTGCCAAGTTGAAATAGGGTAATATTTTTATGATTTGAAGGATAGCAAGGATTTCCAGATTTAGTTTAAATATATCATGCAATAAATACCATTAAATATTTATTTAATATTCTTCAGTCTCTTTAATTAGTTGTATAGAACACATAATTAATGTTTTTACATGTTTACAAAAATTTTATTATAATATTTTAACTACTTATTAGAAAATTGACCAATAATAAAAGTCATAAAGAAATTATTACAAATTTTTTCCACAATTTAATTTAAAAGAAACCACAATTTTGGTAAATAATTTTATAGTAGGGATAGTCCTAGAGATGTGGAAGTGGGGTACAGACTGACAATCCCCAGAAGAGTGGGTGGGGGTACAGATAAACCACAGAACTAATATGCATGTACGCATGAACAATGGACATGGACAACAAAGCTAGGGACAGGGCGGGGAGGGTGGGTGAGGGGATTATCAGTGGGGGGAAAAAAGTAGGAACATCTGTAATAAACATACATAAATTAATTTAAAAAAGATTATGGATACTAACAAAAAATAAATAAATAAAAAATTTAATAATTATAGTACTTGGCCTAATTGAATTCTATATTTACTAAGTAATTAATTTTTCCTTGCAAATCTAGAGCAAGCAATTATATAAGAAATATAATTTTTATCTGCAAATGGTTTTTTAAATTTTTTTAAAATTTCTTTCTATTTTTTATTAATTAATTTATTTTTGTTATAGATGTTTCTCCTTTTTCCCCTACTGATTCCTCCCTCACCCTTCCTCCCCACCCTGTCCTGAGCTTTGTTGTCCATGTCCATTGTTCATGCACACATAAAATAAGTTCTGTGGTTTATCTCTTCCCCACCACCCCCTCTTCTGGGGAACGTCAGTCTGTACACCACTTCCACGTCTCTGGGACTACCCCATTCCTCAAAATATTATGTTCATTATATTCCAAAAATAAGTGAGATCATGATACTTGTCCTTCTCTGTTTGGCTTGTTTCACTTTGGATAATACTTTCAAGGTCCCTCCATGTCGTCTCAAAGGTTAAGAGATCTTTCTTTCTAACAGCTGCATAGTACATCATTGTGTACATGTACCACCGCTTTTTTATCCATTCGTCTACTGATGGACATTTGGGCTGTTTCCAGACATTAGCTATTGTAAATAGTGCTGCTACAAACATGGGGGTACACATACTTTCTTTCTGATTGGTGTTTCAGGCTTCTTAGGGTATATTTCTAGAAGTGGGATCACTGGGTCAAATGGCAGTTCCATTTTTAATTTTTTGAGGTAACACCATACTGTTTTCTATAGTGGCTGCACCAGTCTGCGTTCCCACCAGCAGTGTACTAGAGTCCCCTTTTCTCCACACCCTCGCCAACACTTGTTGTTTGATGATTTGTTGATGGCGGCCATTCTGACAGGTGTGAGGTGATACCTCATTGTTGTTTTAATTTGCATCTCTCTGATGATTAGTGATGTTGAGCATGTCTTCATATGTCTCTTAGCCATTTGTATGTCCTGTTTGGAGAGGTGTCTATTTAGTTCCTCTGCCCATTTTTTAATTGGGTTCTTTGTCTTCCTTTTATTGAGTTGTATGAGCACTCTATATGTATTGGAAATTAACCCCTTATCTGATATATCATTGGAAATTATGCTCTCCTATACAGTGGGTTGTCTTTCCATTTTGGTGGTTGTTTCTTTTGCTGTGCAGAAGCTTTTGAATTTGATGTAGTCCCATGTGTTCATTTTCTCCTTTATTCTGTTGCCTTAGGTGATGTATTAGAGAAAATTAGGCTGCGAATGATGTCTGAAATTTTGTTGCCTACATTTTCTTCTAAAATTTTTATGGACTCTGAGTCACATTTAAGTCTTTTAACCATTTTAAATTTATTCTTGTGTATGGTGTAAGTTGATGGTCTTGCTTTATTTTTTTTGCATGTAGTTGTCCAATTTTCCCAACACCAGTTATTAAAGAGGCTGTTTTTACTCCACTGTATGCTCTTGCCCCTATTGTCAAATATGGATTGAGCATATTGTCCTGAGTCAATTTCTGGTTTCTCTATTCTGTTTCATTGATCTATCTGCCTGTTCTTTTACCAGTATCGGGCTATTTTGATTACAGTGGCTCTGTAGTATAACCTGAAATCTGGTAATGTGATTCGTCCACCTTTGTTCTTCTTTTTCAAGATTGCTGTGGCTATTCGAGGTCTTTTTTGCTTCCATAAGAACTTCTGAAATATTTGTTCTAGTTCTGTGAAGTATGTTGTTGGTATTTTGATGGGGATTGCATTGAATCTATAGATTGCTTTGGGTAGTATGGACATTTTAATGATGTTAATTCTCCCAGTCCATGAACAAGGTATGTGCTTCTACGTTTTTATATCTTTCTCTATTTCTTTTTTTAATCACTGTAGTTTTCTGCAAATAGGTCCTTTATTTGTTTGGTTAAATTTATTCCTAGGTATCTTAATTTTTTTGCTGTGATTGTAAATGGAATTGCTTTTCTAATTTCTCTTTCTGTGAGTTCATTATTGGTGTGTAAGAATGCCATCAATTTCTTGACATTAATTTTGTATCCTGCTACTTTGCCAAATTCATTTCTAGTAGATTTTTGGTGAAGTGTTTAGGGTTCTCTATATATTATGTCATGTCATCAGTGAATAATGACAGTTTCACTTCCTCCTTTCCAATTTGGATCCCTTTTACTTTTCTTCCTGTCTGATTGCTGTGGCTCAGACTTCCAGTACTATGTTAAGTAAGAGTGGTGAAAGTGGGCATCCTTGTCTTGTTCCTCTTCTTAAGGAAAATACTTTTAGTTTTTGCCCATAGAGTATGATATTGGCTGTAGGTCTTTCATATATGGCCTTTATTATGTCGACATATGATTCCTCTATTCCCAGATTGCTGAGCGTTTTTATCAGAAATGCATGCTGGATTTTGTTGAATGATTTTTCAGCGTTTATTGATATGGTCATATGATTTTTATCTTTCATTTTGTTTAGGTGGTGTATCACATGTATTGATTTGCAAATATTGTACCAGTGTTGCATCGCTGGGATGAATCCCACTTGGTCAGGGTGAATAATTTTTTTGATGTATTCCTGGATTCTATTTGCTAGTATTTTGTTCAGAATTTTGGCAGCTAGGTTCATCAGAGATATTGGTCTGTAGTTTTCTTTCTTTCTAGTGTCTTTTTCTGGTTTTGGAATTAGAATTATGCTGGCCTCATAAAATGAGTTTGGAAGTATTCCTTGTTCTTGAATTTTTTGAAATATTTTGAGAAGAATGGGTGTTAGTTCTTTCTTGAACATTTGGTAAAATTCCCCCATGAAGTCATCCGGGCCTGGGATTTTGTTTGCTTGGAGAGCATTGATTACATCTTCAATTTCTTTTGTTGTTATTGGTTTGTTCAAATTTTCTCTCTCTTCCTGGTCCAGTTTTGGGGACTATGTGTTTCTAGAAATTTGTCCATTTCACTTAGATGGTCAAATTTGTTCATAATATTTGTTCACAATACTTTGTATTTCTGTGATCTCAGTTATTATTTCTCCTCTTTCATTTCTGATTTTGTATATTTGGGTTCTCTCTCTCTGTTTCTTGTGTAGTATAGCTAAGGGTCCACCAATCTCGTTTATCTTTTTAAAGAACCAGCTCTTTGTTTCATTGATCCTTTGAATTTTTTGTTTTTTTTGTTTCCATGTCATTTATTTATGGTCTGATCTTTACTATTTCCTTGCTTTACTTGCTCTGGGGTGTTCTTTTTTGTTTGCTTTCTAGTTCTTTAAGTGTGAGGTTAGATAGTCTATTAGCAATTTTTCTTGCTTCTTGAGGTAGGCCTGTAGTGCTATGAACTTTTCTCTCAGAACTGCTTTTGCTGCATCCCATATATTTTGTGCTGTTGTGTGTTCATTTTCATTGGTTTCCAGAAAGTTTTTAATTTCTTCCTTGATCTCCATGGTAACCCATTTATTGTTCAATTACATGCTATTTAGCCTCCATGTTTTCAAATGTCTTTGCATGTTCTTGTTGCAACTGATTTCTCGTTGCATGCCATTGTGATCTGGGACAATGACTGATATGATTTCAATCTTCTTGAATTTGTAGAGACTTGGTTTTAGCCCTAACATGTGGTCTATCTTTAATAATATACTATGTGAACTTGCAAAGAACGTGAATTCTGCAGTTTTGGGGTGTAATTCTCTGTAGATATCTATTAAATCCATTTGGTCTAGTGCTTCATTTAGAGTCTCTGTTTCCTTGCTAATTTTTTTGTCTAGAGGATCTGTCCAGTGATGTCAGCAGGGTGTTGAAGTCCTCTGCTATGATAGTATTGCTATCGATTTCTCCTTTGAAGTCCTCCAGAAAATTTTTAATATATTTTGGTGCTCCTATATTGGGTGCATATATGTTTATCAAGGTTATATCTTCCTGTTGGATAGATTCTTTCAATACTATGTAGTGGCCTTCTTTGTCTCTAGTTATGGCCTTCATTTTGAAATCTATTATAACAGATATGAGTATTGCTACCCCAGCTTTTTTTTTCCTATCTGTTTACTTAGAAGATTTTTTTCCATCCCTTCACTTTCAACCTATGTGAGTCTTTTGTCGTGAGGTGGGTCTCTTGTAAACAACATATAGATGAGTCATGCTTTCTTATCCAATCAGCCACTCTGTCTTTTTATCAGAGCATTCAATCCATTTACATTTAAGGTGATAATTGATATGTACTTATTTATTGCTATTTTTGTTTAGTGTGGTTATATTTTTCTTCCTATTTCTCCTGCTAATTACAGCAGTCCTTTTAACATTTCTTACAGTGTTGGTTTGGTGCTAATGTATTCCCTTAGCCTTTTTTTTGTCTGAGAAGCTCTATATTTGACCTTCTATTTTGAATGATAGCCTTGCTGGGTAGTCTTGGATTCAGATTCTTGTTTTTCATGACCTTGATTACTTCATGCCATTGCCTTCTGGCCTATAGTGTTTCTGTTGAGAAGTCAGCTTAGAGCCTAATGGTGTTTCCTTTGTAGGTAACCTGTTGCTTCCCTCTTGTTGCTTTTAGGATTCTCTCTTTGTCTTGAATATTTGGCACTTTGATTACTATGTGTCTTGGTGTGGGCTTGTTTGGGTTCTTCTTACTTGGGGCTCTCTGTGCTTCTTGAACTAGAATACCTTCTTCCTTCACTAAATTGGGGAAGTTTTCTGTCACTATTTCTTCAAATATATTCTCTAACCCTTGCTCATTTTTTTCTTCTTCGGGGACTCCTATGATGCGAATATGATTACGTTTCCAGTTGTCCCACAGTTCTCTTAAGCTGTTTTCCTGTTTTTTAATTATTTGTTCCTTTTGGTTTTCTGATTGGTTGATTTTTTTCTACCCTATCTTCTAATTCACTCATCTGGTCCTCAGCTTCCTCTACTCTGCTGTTTAGACTTTCCAATGTGTTTTTTATTTCTGATATGTCATTCTTCATTTCTTCTTGGTGGTTTTTAATTTCCAACTGGTTGATTTTTAACATTTCTATGTCTTTCCTCATGGTGCTCATGTCCTTACACATGCTGTTGAGCTTCCTGAAGATCATGGCTCTGAATTCTAGTTCTGTTAACTTGCTTAACTGCACCTCATTTATCTCATCTTCCATAGAAGTCTCTTGTTCTTTCATTTGGCTTCTGTTTCTTGTTTTTCCCCATTTTGGCTATCACAGTGGGCTCCCAAATTTTCTCTGTGGGTGTTGGTGTTCTGCTGTTTGTGGCTCCCTGTCCTCAGTTTGGATGAGGCAGGGAGGACCCACTTTAAACACCACTGTCAAGTCTTAACTTTCCTGGTTAGAGTTGCTAGCCCAGACAATAGTAGTTATCATCCAGATTTTTTTTTGCCTGGAGGCTATTAGTATCACCTGAAGAACCTTGGTTGCTGAGTTGACTGAAAAACTCCCTCAGGTGCTCAGTATAAGAGGATTTCCCAAGGGTAGGGCAGATGCTGGTTGTTAATGGGCCTCAATTAGCATTTCAGTGGCTACCGGGTGAGGTTGAATCTTCCAGGGAAGGGCCGCAGCTTCTCCCCAGGGCCCTGGGAAAGAGTAAGATGACCACAGTCCTGGGTAGCCACTCAGCAAAAGCTCTGAGCACCCTCCAAATCCCGAGTATCCTCACACAGTTCCAGTTCAGTCTGCCCTTCCTCTGCCGAAGTCCAAGGTGAGTGGCTGCTGCCAATTTAGCCTCTGTCTGGGCTCTGTGCCATGGAGCCACCTGGGACTTTAACCTGAGGTTGCTGCTCTCAGCTAAGGGCGGCCGAGGCTGCTGCAGCTCCCATCCAAGGGCATAGCACCCTGCTGAGGTTGAAGGACACAGCCAAGGCGGCCGCAGGTCCCAGCTGAGGCACCTGCTGGTCCCAGCCAAGGCCACAGGACCCAGCCAAGGGTGCAGCTTCCAGCAGAGGCTGCTGGTCCCAGCCGAGGGCGTAGCACCCAGTGGATATCGCAGCACCCAGCCGAGGCAGCCACAGGCCCCACCAAGGCAGTTACTGGTCCCAGCTGAGGCCACAGGACCCAGCCGAAGGAGCAGCTTCTAGCTGAGGTCGCTGGTCCCAGCCAAGGGCGTAGCACCCAGCGGAGGTCACAGGACCCAGCCGAGGCTGCCATAGGTCCCAGCCGAGGCCGCTGTGGACTGTGGGCTCCCGGGCCCCTCTCGTGTCCTCGCAAGCCTACCAGGATTGAGTCAGTGTCCCTGGTTATGTGGTCCTCCAAGCTGCCTTTCGGTTGCCCCTTCCTGACAATTTGTCTTTATTTTTGTTGTAATTTTAGTTTGGTCCTGGGAGATGGTCTGTGTAGCTTCCATTCATTACACCACCATTTTTTCTCCTGGGTTCTTCTTACTTGGGGCTCTCTGTGCTTCATGAACTTGAATGACTTCTTTCTTCACCAAGTTAGGAAAGTTTCTGTCACTATTTCTTCAAATATATTCTCTAACCCTTGCCCATTTTCTTCCTCTTTGGGGACTCCTATGATGCGAATGTTATTATGTTTCCTGTTGTCTCACAGTTCTCTTAAACTGTATTCTTGTTTTCTAATTGTTTTTTCCCTTTGGTTTTCTGATTGGTTGATTTTTTTCTACCCTGTCTTTTCATTCACTGATCTGGTCCTCAGCTTCCTCTACTCTGCTGGTTAGTCCTTCCTATGTCTTCTTTATTTCTGCTATGTCATTCTTCATTTCCACTAGGTTGGTATTCAATGTTTCTATATCTTTACTCATGGTACTGATGTCCTTACTTTTGCTGTTGACCTTCCTCAAGATTATAGCTCTGAACTCTACCTGTGATAACTTGCTTAGCTGCATTTCATTGATCTCATCTTTGATAGAGTTCTCTTGTTCTTTCATTTGGGATTTTTTTTCTTTGTTTCACCATTTTGACTATCTCAGTGGGTTTTGGAGCCTACCAAATTATCCCTGTGGGTGTTGGTGTTCTTCTGTTTGTGGCTCCCTCTAGTGGGTTTAGATGAGCTTGGGTGGGCCCACATTAAACACCATTGTCAAGTCTTACTTTCCTGGGTAGATTTGCAAGCCCAGGAAAGATTCAGTTATCCTCTAGCTTTTTCCTGGAGACCAGTAGTCTCAGTTAGTCAGGGCCATGGAATATTGTCCTGGTGTTATACATAAGAGGATTTCCAGAGGGTAGGATAGATGCTTGTTGTTAATGAACCTCATTTTGCATTTCTTTGCATCACCTAGGAAAGGCTGAATCTTCGAGGCGGGGGCTGCTGGTTTTCCCCACAGGTTGGGAAAGGAGCACACTGGTTACTGTTATTTGTAGTCGCAACTCAGCAAAAACTCTGAGTGCCCTCCAAATTCCGGATGTCCCCACAGAGTTCGAGCCCAGTCTGATTGTACTGCTCCTATGGGGGATAGTGCTGGGCTCCAGGCTGTCCATGGCTTCAGCGACCTGCACCTTGGGAGCTCCACTACTGTGCACTGGTCTGTGTTGACACAGAGTGTCCACTGGTCCCATGGTGCCAGGTACACTGGTGAGCTCTGGCTTCTGGACCCTAGCTGCCCCCACTGCCTCCTCCCTGGGAAGACCCGGGATCTTCCACAATGGTGGGACCTCCCTGTGGGGCAGGGAGAAGCACCCTGAAGAGCTGCTTACTGAGGTAGCCAGTTGCTCCCATCCACAGCACAAGAACCTTCTGCTCTGCATCTCTGCACTGCAGGAGTTGGGTCATCTACCTTCATGTCCACTCACACTCTCTTACACACTAGCTCACTCTCTCACACACTCACCCTCCCTCCGGTCCTGCCTGTTACCATCTTCTGAGCCCATCAATTTTTTTTTTTTTTTTTTATTTTAGAGAGAGAAGTGTCATGGAGAGAGATAGAAACATTGATAAGAGAGAACATTGATTGGCTGCCTCCCGCATGGAATCAGGTCCACAACCTGGGCATGTGTCCTGATTGGGAATTGAAGTGGTGACCTCGTGGTACATGGGTCGACTCCCAACCACTGAGCCACACCAGCCGGACATAAATCATGTTTTAATTTTGAAATATTTAACTATTATTTACCTAAAATTTATTCTCCATTTTAAAAAAATGTAAAAATACCATCACAGAAATTGAAATAATTATTAATTTAAAATGAGGACATATTTTATATTATTATTTATAATTCTCATTCATAATGACTAGTTGAGAATGAACAAATTATAATCTATATATTTAATCATAAATGTGATTTGTATTACACACCAATATCTGGCAGAATAAAGTGGTTTCACATCAGAACTAAGTATAAATTGGGAAGACTTCTGAAACATTGACATATTGGTTTAAAATTTGAAAAAAAAAATGAAACTGCTTAATACTTTATGCAAATGCATACTACTGAAAAACATTATGCAAGTGCATATTACAGAAAAATAATGACATGTTTTTTAATAGTTAAAAAATAAGTTAAACAAATTAGAATGTATTAGGGATGAGACAACATGATATGTGACCATATTGTTTCTACATAGTTGGCTAAAGATTTCAAATTTATACTTTAAATATTTGTATGAAAATGACATTCAGTAAAATAAATTTAACACATACAGAAGTTCAATTTTGGTTAAAAGTTCTCAAAAGATTACTATAAAAATACTTGCTTTAAATAGACACACATACACTCAACATGTTCTCCTTTATCTGCCCTAATAAAATTCAAAGATTCAAAATAATGTCACTTACTTATTGTCCTAGTCCTAATAATTTCAAGTCTCCCTAAATATGTCCTTCTTTGGAGTTTATCCTGATGACAAGATTAAGGACTTCAGATGTGACTTTACCCATCGAAGTTACAAGACCTATCGTTTCACATAGAAGGAATTGAAACATCTGTACATCCTGTCAAATGACCCTTTTCTCACTGCCATTCCTGATGTCAAGATCACATGATATTTTTGGCTATGATTAAGCTCATATTCTTCTATCCTTCAAATAAAGCATTCCAGTGAACTTGGGAGATAGTTGAACAGATCTCTTTTTTTACATAATCAGGCTCAGTCCACTTTCTGAACATAAAGCTCTTCCTTCCCACATTCCTTAGAACCAGTGCTCCACGGCTCTGGTCCACACATATGCACTCATGCATTTTTTTTAAAAGGGCCACATTAGAGATTCCAGCTCTCAAGGACTTTTAACTAAAAATAGAAATGGATGGTCATTTTTGAGGTACAATTTATTGACAAATAGTATCATAATTATAATAATAAAAAATAGCCCAGCCAGTGTGGCTCAGTGGTTGAGCACTGATCCATGCACCAATAGGTCGCTGGTTTGGTTTTTGGTCAGGGCATGCCCGGGTTGTGGGCCAAATCCCCAGTGGGAGGCATGCAAGAAGTGGTCATTCGATGTTCTCTCTCTCTCTCTCCTCTCAATTCTTCTTTATATAAAATTAATCAAGAAAAAAAATTAATAAATAAATAAAATAAAATTTCCGCCTCACCAGATGACTTGATTTTTTGTAGCTAAATGTAACATAGTAATTAGTATATGATAAGGACAATGCCCTTTGCATATCTTTACTTAGTTTTTACTCATTTTTATAGGTGAGGAAATATAACAAAGTAAGGCAGGAAAGAAAAACAAGTCAGCCAAATAATAAGGAATGTCAAAAATTTGTAGGCCATTGCATTGACAGATGGAGACAGGTGGTAAAATGGAATTTATAAATGTTATTAGTATTTTATTGTTCATTTTAAAAAACAATTCAAGTAAATCATGGAAAATGCACATTAAAAACCTGAGATTTTCAATCATACTCACCAAAACATGGGATGGAACAAAACCATATTAAGAAACAATTTATAGAAATAAACATGTATGTTAAGAAAAAATAAAACTCAAATAAATAATCTAACTTTGCATCTCAAGAAATTAGAAATGGTAGTAGAAATTAAGCCCAATGTTAGAAGAAAGAAAATAACAAACATCAGAGTAAAAATAAATGAAATAAAGACCTAAAAAATAATAGAACATTAATTTTTTTTTCTTTATTGATTTTAGAGCAAGAGAAAGTGAGGGAGAGAGAGAGAGACACATTGATGAGAGAGAACATCAATTGGCCCCCTCCTCCAAACTTTTCACTGGGAATTTGGCCCACCAACCGGGCATGTGTCCTGACCAGGAATTGAACTGGCGACATCTTGGTGCATGGGTTGATGCTCAACCACTGAGCCACATTGGCCAGACATAATAGAATGTATTTGAAAAGATAAACAAAATAAACAACCTTTAGCTAGGTTTTCCAAGAAAAAAATGACACAGGATTTGAATAAATGTAATAAAAAGTGAAAGAGGAGACATTTCAACTGATGCCACATAGTGCAAAGGATCAGAAGAGTCTACTATGAACAATTATATGCCAATATATTGAATACCAAGAAGAAATTTATAAATTCCTAGAAACCAAAAATCTACCATGACTAAATCATGAAAAAATAAAAAGTCTGTCCAAACCAATAACAAGTATTAAAATTGAATTTGTAAGCAAAAACCTCCTACACAAAAAATCTTAAGGGCAGATGGTTTCACCATTGAATTCTACCAAACATTTAAGTTAATACTAATTCTTTTCAAATTCTTAAGAAAAATAAACAAAACAAAACAAAAGAAGAAGGAACACTTCCAAATTTACTTTGCAAGTCTAGCATTACCCAAATACCAAAACCAAACAAGGACACTACAAGAAAAGAAAATTATAGACCATTATCAGCAATGAAGAAAGATACAAAAGTCTCCAACAAAATATTAGCAAACTGAATTCAACAATGCATTAAAAGGATTATATAGCATGATCAAGTGGGATTTATTCCAGGGATTCAGAGATAATTCAACATCTGCAAATTAATCAATGTGATACATCACATTAACAAAATAAATGGCCAAAATTATATGATCATTTCAATAGATGCAGAAAAATCATTTGAAATCATTCAACACCTTTGATAAAATCTCTCAATATACTGGGTATATAAAGAACGTACCTCAAAAGAACAAAGGCTTTATGTGACAAGCCCAGTGCTACATCATACTCAACAGTGAAAGGCTTAAGGTTTTTCCTATAAAGTCAGAAGCAAGCCAAAATGCCCTTCTTCCCAGTTTTAATTAACATAGTACTGAAAGTCCTACCAGAAAAAAAAATGCAAAAAAGAAAGACAGAGAAAAAGAAGACCTCCAAATAATAAAGAAAGACATCCAAATAAGAAGTAAAACTATCTTTATTTACAGAGGACCTAGTGTTATATAGATAAAACATTAGGATTACATACAAAAAAAAAACAAAAACCTGTAAAACCCAAAAAATTAAAATTTAGTAAAGTTGCAGGACATAAAATCAATATTCAAAAATTTGTTGTGACAATCCCATTTGCATTAAATCAAGAGGAACAAGATACTTAAGAATAAATTTAACCAAGGATGTTAAAGTTCTGTGCACTGATGAACAAAATTGAAGACACAAATAGGTGAAAAATACCTTGTGCTCATAAATTAGAAGAATTCATATTGTTGAAATGTCCATATTTTCCAAAGTGATCTATAGATTCACTGTAACACCTATCAAAATTTCAATAATATTTTTCACAAAAATAAGAAAAAACATTTAAAATTTTTCTGGAACCACAGACAACTCAAAATAGTTAAAGCAATATTTAGAAAAAAGAAGAAAGCTGGTGATATCAGTCATGATGATTTAAAACTAAATTACAAACTATATTTCAAGCTATATTAGCTATAGTATCAAAGCAGCATGGTATTGGCATAAAAAGGACACAAAGCTCAGTGGAGCAGAATTAATTTACAGCAATAAGACAAAAATAAACAACAGGGAAAGGATAATCCCTCCAATGAATGGCACTGAAAAACTGAACGCCAAATGCAAAAGAATGAAACTGTATCCTTATCTTACACCATGCAGAAAAATCATCTCACAATGGATTAAAGACTTAAATTTAAGATCTGGAACTATAAGACTCCTAGAAAAAATCATAGGCAGTAAGCTCCTAGATTTTGGTGTTGTCAGTGATTTTTAAGATTTGACATCAAAAGCTAAAGCAAAAGCAATCAAGTGAATCTACATAAAACTAAAAATCAATTCAATCACAAAGGAAATTATTACCAAAATTAAAAGATCACCTACAGAGTGGGAGAAACTATTTGCTAACCATGTATCTGAATAGGGGTTAATATCCAAAGTATATAAATAACTCATAAAATGCTAATCAAATAAGAGGGAGGGAAGGAAGGAAGGAAGGAAGGAAGGAAGGAAGGAAGGAAGGAAGGAAGGAAGGAAGGAAGGAAGGGAGGGAGAGAAGGAGGGAGGGAGAGAAGGAGGGAGGGAGAGAAGGAGGGAGGGAGGGAGGGAGGGAAGAAAAAAATCCAATGAAAATGGGCAGAGGAACTGAAGAAGATATACAAATGGCCAACAGGGGCACAAAATGGTGCTCAACGTCACTAATCATCAGAGAAATACAAGTAAAAATCACAATGATATATCATGTCACGCCTGTTGGAATAACAGTCATCAAGAAGACAAGAGGTAAATGTTGGCGAGAATGTGGATGATTGGTAAGCCTGTGTACTATTGGTGGGATGTAAATTGTTGCAACCACTATGGAAAATGATATGGGGATTCCTTAAAAACATAGGGAACCACCATATATGAATCAGCAATTCTATATCTGAATATATCCAAAGGAAATGAAAACGAGATATTGAAGAGATATTTGTACTCCCATGTTCATTTCAGCATTATTCACAATAGTCAAGACATTGAAACAACCAAGGTCTCCCTCAGGGATAAATGGCTTAAATATATAAAATGTGGTATATATAAAATAGAATATTATTCAGCCATGAGAAAGAAGAAAATCTTGCTATTTGTGACAACATGGGTGGAGCTTGAGGACACAATGCAACATGAAATAAATGAGATAAGAAAAAGACAAACAGTGCATAGTATCACTTATACGTGGAATCTTTCTTTTAAAAAAGCCAAATTCATAGAAATAGAGTTAGAAAAGTGCTTGTCAGGGACAAGGGTTGGTAGAAATTGGAAAAGTTTGGTAAAAGAGAAAAAAATCAACACATGATTAATCAAATATTAATTTTTAAAAAAGTAACTATATCATATCACCTTTTTTTAAACCATACCAAGTTTGGTATATTGATTATATATTCACTTTGTGATATAGTCAATAGATTACCAAACTGACTTTTTTATAAGCATTTAGCAGAAAAGAGAATAAACATGGTCAAACATGATCTAATACAATCACATTTGAGATACATAGAACAGATTGGAGGGTGAATTTATTTTACTTAATAGCTAATCTAAATCTATTGTGTAAATATTAATAGGAACATTATTCTATGAGTGGTTAGAATGAGAGGTGGAACAACCGAAAGGATACTTTTGAAATAGAATCAGATTACATTTCATAATATCAGACAAGAGGAGTGATCAGAGAACGTGTTTCTTGCTCTGGCATTTAAACCCAGCTTTGGCCTTTTAAAATGCTAAGATGTCTGAGTGTTATGTTGGCTCAGTTGCTTTGCTGGATTCTGTTGCTTAGAGGGAATAGAAGTCTTAATGGAAAACTACCAAAGTCATAATTCATAACTTGCTTTTATCAGCAGACTGTCAAGGTGGGAAGCATAGGCTTGAAAAATAAGTGTGTTGTGTCATCATCATAAAAGAAAGTTTGAGTTGCTGAACCTGAGGCTTTTGCACCCCACACATTACATCAAGTAGTTTTGGTGGCCTTTTGATTTGTCACGACTAATAATAACTTTTCTTGTTAAGTGGTACTGGCCCAAAACTTTCTCAGAAAATGACATACAGGCACCACTCATATTAACAGTGTTTTTATTTTCCTTTCAACAGTGATGGAAGATGGAGTAAGCTACCGTGGAAGTGTGCGATATCAGAGATACCACAGACTTGCTAATGAAAAAGCATTTTATACACTTCAGCCTGAGAAATTCAGGTAGCGAAATTATTGCCAGCCTTTTAAATAAAAATCCAAGGAAAACATAGAATACCCCTCTATACCGGTATGATACTTTATTTTACTAGAACAGCTTTCAAAATGGCTCTTTAAAGGCACTTAGCAGAACATATCTCAAGCTCTAATCTCTCCTGTCGCTAGTAGTGAGTCAAACACTAAATGGCATCTATTAATTCTTTCAAAACAGGATGAAAACATTTTTTTGGGTGTACATGGTCTCAAAGGAGATAAAAGGGAGAGAATAAAAGAAGATAGTCTGCCTTTATTCTCATTTCTTTGACTTTCATTCTGATGGAGAAAGAAAAATTACCCATATGAACTCCTGTGGGGCTTTTGTTAGATGTAATAGAGTCTTGGTACTGATATTGTTAAATACAGGAAAACATACTCTAGGGATGGGTTAGAAGGACTCTGGTTGGAAAAAAATAAATTCTCAACTATGTCTCTATGCATTCTATAATTATGATTTATAGGATTATCACTTATACATATACATAAAATGTTAACATATACATAAAAATGCAGGATTTATGAAGGGCCAAGACTGTCTGGTTTACTGCTCTATTCAGAGTGCATCATTGCACAAGGCCAGGTGCATTATGAGCTCAAATAATATTTGTAAATGTTTGGAAAAGTAACCTACGGCATTGATTGTTTTTGTATACCTTACCCATTTTTGTCTTTAGATATATTTACACTTTGTATTCTGTTTTGTTAGCTTTGAATTTATGAAGCTAATTTTTTACTTTACTTTCATTATAGGAGAAACTCATGGTAGTTATTACATCTACACTTTCAGTAACATCTTTCTCAAAGCAAACTGCTGAAATGTCTGATTATGAAATCTTTTCTTTGAGAGACTGAGCAGACTTTGGTACAATCTCAAATTTCTTACCAGTCTAGATAACCATCATGTATGTATCTGAAGAGTCTACCAATTCTAGGTGTGTATTTAAAGCAATTTTCTGTTATTCATGTCTTTGACTATTTCTTAACTAGATTGTAGACATTTAGTAGAATACTTACTGAGCATACCTAAACCTGAAAGGCTATATCTTCTTTCTTTTTTTTTTTCTTTATTGATTTTAGAGAGAGAGGAAGGGAGAGTGAGAGAGAGATAGAAACATTGATGAAAGAGAACATCTTGCATGAGCCCCACTGGTAATTGTGCCCACAACCCAGGCATGTGCCTTGACCAGGAATTGAACTGGTGACCTCTTCGTGCATGGGTTGCGCTCAAACACTGAGCCACACCAGCCAGATAAGGCTATATTACTTAATTTATTTTTGTACGTCGATGATATTAAGTGTATTGAATAGACTTATCCTTGTCACTTTTGTTTGTTTATTTAAATCAGTTAATCTTTCTGGTTACTAAAAGATTTAATAAGAATAAGATACATGTCTGAAGCCCTGTTTTTTTCAGTTTAGATGAGAGTTTTACCTGGTATCCAACCAAGGAACTGATCTTCAAAGCACTTAGAATGACTTTATTCTTATTTGACAACTAAATTTACTTTGTAGCTCATTTCAAATTGTCAAAATAATAGAATGACTTTATCTGTGTTACTGCTTTTCATGCTTTGTTTCTTTTCTTTACAATATGTGATTATGGAATTTATTTTAAACATATTAACAACAACATAATAGGCCTTAAGGTTGAGTGTGTTGATTAGGACTAAGTCATTGGACAGTAAAGTTTGTCTTATTATAATGCTGAGTAACACCTTCCTTACCATTATTGACATATACTCCTTAATGGAATGTAGAGTTAGTAATAATGAAGAAGCCTTGTTACTGATTTATAATATTCATTACAGGTGAAGCTGGCTTGTCAAAAGTCATTATTACAAATTACAATTTAAACATATTCTCAACTCATTTAAAGAAAAGATATAATTCTATTGGACTCTATTCTGAATGTTTTTCTGAAGTTTCTATAAAAGACAAACTCAATATATGGTAGAAATTGCTTCTATCCTAATTCCAGGGTCAATGCTAAGTATTTCTGATACATTTTTTAGACTTAAAGAAAATCATTTATACTTGTCATTACCCTTACAGCTATTAACTGAATATATGCAAAATACTCTATTAAATATTAACATGTTTTCAGACTGAAGGTTCACAGACAAGAGATTTGAATTATCTGCAGGACAATGAAAATTGGGACACATTAAGCAGAAAATTAATTCAAAATTAGTAAATTAATGGGCTGTAATTATTTTATTGAACTCTGAATTACCCTAAAATAGAGGTGGAAAAATTATTTTATTTAATTGGGAAACTAAAATATCTGCTCTAGAGGAAAGTAGTCTTCCATCAAGAAAAGAACAATTAAGTTTGTTTGGTTGTGAGTGGCGGCTGAGATCAAGGCCCCACCTGTATGCTGTCAGCTCTTCCACCATTTTCACGCTGCGTTTCACTTCCAACACCAACACCTGCAAGAAGAGCCAGAAACCCCCGGGACTAACATCTTCCGGGGGAGAGCTCTAGCAAAACACTCCTGGTGCTGAAGTACAACTACTCCAGCTTCCTTGCCCCTGCTCCAGACTGCTCTGAGGTAAGACTGTCTCCAGAATCTTCTGTGGATTGGGCCTGATTGCCTTCCATGGGCCTTTTTTTGATGTCAAATATTTGCTTGGCTTTCTCTTCTTCCCTATCTCCTTTTTGCACTCCCTTACCGTTTTCTTCTGGCCACACTCCCTAATAAATCATTTTTACATGAATATTTATCTCAGGGTCTGCGACGAGGGAGTTCCTCCAAAGAGAGTTGTGGTTGTCATTAGTGCTACTTACTAATTTTTCTACTCGCTGCCTCTGTGCACAAGGTAAAGTAGTAACTCCTACCCTCTGGTTGGGTGATGGGCCATGTTATCAGGTATAGCAAAGGTGATGTGGGTTGTTTCTGGGCTGAGCATTAAATTGCCAGGGTGAAACCCTTTAGTGCTCTTTGCCCTTTGTTGTGGTGACCAAGAATGTTGTAGACAGTGGCTGGTTTATAAGTCAGGTGCCTAGAGTCAATGTGACAAAGTGGAGCAGAGCCCCAGCTCTGACCCAGTCGTCAGAGAGTGAAATAAATGTGTGTTGCATTACTCACTGAGAGCTGAGGGGTGTTTGCTACACTGCTGTTGCCAACTAACCCGGGACATCCTGACAGATATAGAGGGTGAAAAAAGAGAAGATTCTGGGATGACAAGAATTTTGGCCTTGGGCTATTGATGGGTGGTGTAAACATTTTGGAGCCTTGGGAAAAGCAAGAAGGAAGAGCTGGATTTTATTTATGTATTTATTATTTCAGGTGTACTTGATATATAACATTAATTTCAAGTATACAACATAATGATTCAATATCTGTATATATTGTAAAATGATCACCACAATAATTCGAGCTAATGCTGTCACCATATATGATTACAAAGCTTTTATTTTGTGATGAGAACTTTTAAGATTTGCTTACTTAGCAATTTGCAAATATCCAACACAGCATTATTAACTATAGTCACAGAATTACTAGCTATAGTCACCGTGCTTTACATTGCATTTCTAAGACATTTTTTTTAATGTTAAACTATCCTGTTTATTATAGTTATTATAGTTTGTATGCAAGATTTTCATAAGCAGTAAGAAAGAAAATGATGTAAGTCCAGGAAACAATATGACAGACCTGATTCTGGGCTTAAATATCTGTTCTATAGGAGATAGAGAAAGTCTGATGGTTTAAGTCAAATGAATGCCAAACCACCTGATTGTACATCGCAAGTCATCTGGTACCCAAGGGAGGGAAGGAATCCACACAAATGAGTTTCTTTGAGTCTCATTGCTTCTTAAAAATCACTTTTGGATATGCCGCACACACCGTGTTCTAAATGGCTCTGCTGCTTATTTCATTTGCTTTGCTTATCAGAGGCATAGCAAGGCTTATATTGAGGAAAAGCTATATAGGTCTTGTCTGATAGTTAAGCCCAACACAATGGTTCTATCAGGCAAAGGAGAAAATAGAACTCCCAAATGTCTATTTTTTGATTCTCTGAAGAATTGTTGAAACACATCTAACAAATGCATACAGAACGAATCAAAGTAATATTTAGATTTTCTAGGCTCTGGTCTTCCAAACAGCAAAGCATCATGATGGCCCTTTAATCTTAGCTCTTTATAGAATTTCTACAGAAGGAGTTTATTCCATCTTGATTGTTATTAAAGGTAATTCTACTTACATTAAGCCCTCAGTATATGTGTTAATCAATTTGTGATACCAGTGTAAATTTAAAATAAACTTAAATACATGTACTTAAAAAGTCAGATGAAAAAATTAAGATCCAGTTGTTCACCTGCAACTATTTAATTTATGCTGGATTCTATTTAGTTGAAAGTCAATAACCTGTAAAGAAAAAGCATACTCACTCGAGATTGTATTAGAAACTGCAAAGCCTGATCAATTGCATGACTCACAAATGCGCCTATTTACTTTTCTCTCAGCATAAAGTAACATTTTTTGTCCTCTTCAAATATATTTATCAAATATACATGCCTTTTAAAGTGATATTAAAGTTACCAATATCTCCAACTAAATTTAAAAACGAATGTAAATTTAAGCTACCAAAGGCTAAAGTTATTAATGTCACACGTTTCAATTTTACTTTAGTTACAATATATCATGTGTATAAAAATATTCTTTAAAATCACATTTATCTTATCATAATAAAGAGATAACTAAAATGCTGCCTGAAGCATGAGGTCTCCTGTACCCACATGAACACGTTTCTACATAGCCTTGAGTTTGGTAATCATTCTCTATGATTTAGTTGACTCTTGTTTTTCATCTCTACATATACTTGTGCTCAATGGAAGAAATAGGTAATTAATTATTTTCACTTATTAAATATTTAAAAAATAATTTAACTGCAAAGGAGATTTACATAACTGGGAAGGAGATTCTTCAAGCATTTGATAGTAAGGACCCTGGAGCTTGACCGACTTGAGTTAGAATACTGGCCCTCTACATACTTTGTGACTTTGTAAAATTTTCTTAACTTCTCTGTGTCTCAATTTCTATACTGTCAAAATGACATAGTAGCAGAATATATTATTATTTAGTTTTATTTCAGATGATAGCTGTAATAATGCATAAAAAAACAAGGTAGTAAATATTCAGAATTCACTTCCAGATTTTCCTTTAAACTTGACCATATATGTGAAGCAGAGTCAGAAAATGAAAAGCTGTAAGAGGGACCAAGATGTCATTTTTTGTATGAAACACTGAGCAAGAATTTTAGCTTTCATAAAAATCAACTTCCTTTGTTGTAAATTGGGGATGATTCTATATTTTTTTCCTCATAGATAAGTTCTATAAATGAAATAATGCATTTTGTAATTACTTTTAAATTATAAAGTAATAAGCATGCCACTTATTCATATAACATTAACCATGCAATCACTGAGACCTGGATGTGTAACATTTCTTTGATAATTCTTTTATTATTATTATTATATTTTTACATTCAACATGAACCCATTTCATTTCATTTATTTTTTTTATTTAATTAATTTATTTTTGTTACAGATGTTTCTTTTTTACCCCACTGATTCCCCCCCTCCCACTCCCTCCCTGTCCTGTCCCCAGCTTTGTTGTCCATGTCCATTGTTCATGCACACATGCATATGAGTTCTGTGGTTTATCTCCCCAACACCATCCCCTCTTCTGGGGATTGTCAGTCTATACCCCACTTCCACGTCTCTGGGACTACCCCATTCCTCAGATTATGTTCACTATATTCCACAAATAAGTGAGATCATATGATACTTGTCTTTCTCTGTTTGACTTGTTTCGCTTAGGATAATACTTTCCAGGTCCTCCATGTCATCTCAAAGGATAAGAGATCTTTCTTTCTTACAGCTGCATAATACTCCATTGTGTATATGTACCACTGCTTTTTTATCCATTCGTCTACTGATGGACATTTGGGCTGTTTCCAGATCTTAGCTATTGTAAATAGTGCTGCTACAAACATGGGGGTACATATATTCTTTCTGATTGGTGTTTCAGGCTTTTTAGGGTATATTCCTAGAAGTGAGATCACTGGGTCAAAAAGCAGTTCAATTTTTAATTTTTTGAGATAACACTATATTGTTTTCCATAGTGGTTGCACCAGTCTGCATTCCCACCAGCAGTGTACTAAAGTCCCCTTATCTCCACACCCTCCACAACACTTCTTGTTTGATGATGGTAGCCATTCTGACAGGTGTGAGGTGATACCTCATTGTTGTTTTAATTTGCATCTCTCTGATGATTAGTGATGTTGAGCTAGCCATTTGTATGTCCTGTTTGGAGAGGTGTCTATTTATTTCCTCTGCCCATTTTCTAATTGGGTTCTTTGTTTTCCTTTTGTTGAGTTGTATGAGCACTCTATATATACTGGAAATTAACCCCTTATCTGATATATCATTGGCAATGATGTTCTCTCATAAAGTGGGTTGCCTTTCCATTTTGATGATTGTTTCTTTTGCTGTGAAGAAGCTTTTGAATTTGATGTAGTCCCATGTGTTCATTTTCTCCTATGTTTCTGTTGCCTTAGGTGATGTATCAGTGAAAATTCTGCTGTATATGATGTTTGAAATTTTGTTGCCTAGAGTTTTTTCTGGGATTTTTATGGATTCATGAGTCACATTTAAGTCTTTTATTCATTTTGAGTTTATTCTTGTGTATGGTGTAAGTTGATGGTCTAGTCTTTCATTTTTTTTTTTTTTTTTGTATGTAGCTGTCCAATTTTCCCAACACCATTTATTAAAGAGGCTGTCTTCACTCCACTGTATGACCTTGCCACCTAAACTGTTATTTTTCAAAAAAATACTTATTTGTTTTAAAATTATAGTTCTTAGTCAAGTTTTTAACGTTGTGACTTATTACTATAATTGGTAGAATACACATCCCTACTGAAGTTAAATTTGTGGTGCACATTTTCATGAGTAAAATATATTTAATGCAATATTCTGATTCTTTATTGGTTGGAGCAGCATGGATATTTTCAGGTAAAATGCTGGTACCTATCTTTATGGCATAGATATCTTCTTCTGAAAAAAAAGTTAAGGGGACTATTTTAAGGGCATAAATATCTGAGGGTGGAGAGAACTAGAAGGAAGTCAAGAACAACACATTTGGAAGGTGGAATGCAGATGGAATGGTGGTTAAGTAAACACACCAACCTGTCTTGCCACAGGAGAATCCACTCACTCACTCACCAGTGGCACAAGCTGAGAATGACTCTGCTTTACTTTGCAGAATTACCCACAGCTTCAAGAACTGGCAGTATCAGCACCTTTGGGACTTGGGATAAAGCAATGCTAAATGAGGAAGACCAGTTATAAGCAGTAGAAGAGAGAGGCAGTGAGATAGTTGAGCTTCTTCTCAACACAACACAGCCTGGGAACAGCTTCTTCTAGAATCTAGATGGAAATGGAAAGTTTGTTGTCTGCAGAGGTTAGAAGGGTGAGACTGGCCTAGGACCCAACAGGCATACTTGGGGACACGGTTATCACAATAGAAACCTTAGGGAAAGGAGTAAGTGACAAAATACATACGCTATGCTGAAAATCAGAAACCCTTTCAACACGTGACTTAGTATACCAGCAGTGAGCCTTTCAGGTTGGAAATTATAATGGGATCTATTTGATGTGAAAGGACAAAGATATTGCTGTCAGGGGTTCTTCAAGACACACCCATCTGCTGAGAGTGATCGACTAACCTTTTTACCCCTACATGCAAATATAGGTAGATATTCAAAGTTTACCAGAAAGCATCTAATATATAAGAGAGAGAAACCACTTTGAAACTTCTGGTTTCTAGTCTAGGTATAAGAAACTTAGAAGTTGTTACTCTGTGCTTAAAACAAATAACAACCTGAGCAAACTGAAAACTCAGCAACCCTTCATAGAGCTGTCAGGGAGGTAGGCACAGGGTAAACTGCTGCTCCCAGAATCTGAGAGAGAGCGGGATGCATACAGATAACTACTTTTGACCAGAGCAGAAATTTACAGGTAGAAACCTCTGTGGGAACCAATGCTGGGGTAGGAGAAATGTCAACTGCAATGGATGAATTGCCAAAGGCTCACTGTGGACAAATCTGAGAGTTTACAACTTCAGGTGGACCCAGTCAGAGGAGGGCCCCATGTTGTGAGTTTGAGCTCCTGGAGGTCTACCAGGTCCTCAGTGAATATCAGAGAAAAATGCCCTTGAACTTCCATCAGGAGGAAGAAAAAAGAAGGCACCTTGAAATACATATGCCAGAGCATTTCCGTCAAGAGAAGCTATCTGTCAGAGCCTAGCCTAAGTGGGTGAAAGGAATAAACAACTCAAGCCCCTCCATCCACCCTGTCCCTCCTGTAGGCGAGGAGGGGAAGTGGGGAAACCTGGGACTGAGAAGCACTGGTTTGCTGTCCAAGGACAAAAGCTCACCAAAAGACGGAGACATGTTCACAGGCTATACAATTATTCCCCCTTCTCCACACCTTGCCACTACATTATTAAAAGCCGAATTAACGCCCTGGATGGTTTGGCTTAGCAGTTAAAGCTTCAGCCTGCAGACCAGAGAGTCCCAGGTTTGGTTCCCACTAAGGGCAAGTATCTCAGTTGAAGTTTGTCCATGGCCCTGGTAGGGGTCGTGTGGGTGGCAACCAGTCAATGTGTCTCTCTCTCTCATCGCTGTTTTCCTCCCTCTCTTCCTCCCTCTCTCCCTCCCACTCTATCTGAAGATAAAGTGCAACATAAATAAATAAAAGCCTAATTATCACAATTTATTTTACCCATAACATCATGTTCACCTTTCAACAAAAAATTACGAGGTATAGTAAAAGGCAGAAAGCACAGTCAACTAGACAAGCATCAGAAACAATTAGATATGGCAGGAAAGTTGGAATTACCAGACTAGGAATATATAAAATCTATAATTAATATATTAAGGGCTTCAGTGCAAAAAAAAAGAGACAACATGTAGGAATAGAGGAATGATATAAGCAGAGAGATGAAAATTCTAAGAATAAAAATGATATACTAGACCTAAAAACCACTGTAACAGAAATGCTTTAGATGAACTCATTAAGAGATTGGAAACAGTTAAGAATCTCTGACCTTGGCCCTGACCAATGTGACTCAATGGTTACAGTGTCAGCTGGAGCATCCAAGCGTCATGGGTTCAATTCCCTGGGTTTAGGTTTGATCCCTGGCCCTGGTCAGGGCATGTGCAAGAGGCAACTAATCGATGTGTCTCTCTCACCTCTTTCTCTCTCTCTCTCACTCTCTCTCTCTCCCCTTCCCTTCCTCCCTCTTCTCTCAAAAACAAACAAACAACAAAAACATATATATCTATTTCTATATATCTACATCTATATCTCTATCTATCTATCTGTTTATCTATCTATCATCTATCTATCTATCTATCTGTGGGTGAGGATTAACAAACAAACAAACAATCTCTGAACTTGGGGATATGACTCAAAAAAACTTTCTAAAACTGAAAAGCAATGAGAAGCAAAGATAGTCACTTAACCAATGGTGCTGGAACATGACACAAATCTTACAACATTTACAAAATTACCTCAAAATGGATCATAGACCTAAATGTAAAATAAAAAACTGTAAAAATCCTGGCAGAAACCTAAAAGCAAACCTAGTTCACCTATAATGACAACTTTGTAAATACACCACCAAATATATGTTTCATGGGAGAAATAATTGATAAGCTGGTCTTCATTAAAATTTAAGAGAAATGTGTGTTCTGTGATAGACAACATCAAGAGGATTAGAAGACAGACCTCAGCCTTGAGGAAAATACTTCTAAAACAAACATCTGATAAAGGACTATTATCAAAACATACAAAGAATTCTCAAAACTCAAGAAAAAGTAAAAAACACCTGATTTTAAAAGGGTCAAAGTCCTTAACAGACACCTCACCAAAGAAGATATTCAGAAGGAAAACAAGACATGTCATCAGAGAAAGGAAGACTAAAACAATGAGATGTCACTATATACCTATTAGAATGGCCCAAACCTAGAACATTGAAAACACCTAATGCTGGTGCTAATATGCAGCAACGGGAGTTTTCATGCATTACTGCAACACTGTGAAATGGAACACCTACTTGGGAAGACATTTTGGCAGTTTCTTACAAAACTAACCGTAGTCTTACCATATAATCTATCAACTGTGCTCTTTGATATTTACCCAAAAGAGGTAAAAATTATGCCCACACCAAAACCTGCACAGGATGTTTATGGCAAATTTATTCATAATTGCCCAAACTTGGAAGCAACCAGAGTGTTTTTTTCAGTGGATGAATGGATAAAAAATGATGGTACATCCAGATAATGAAATATTACTATTCAGTGCTAAAAGGAAATGTTTTATTAAGACGTAAAAAATTATGGAGCGAAATTAAATACATATCATTAAGTGAAAGAAGCCAGTTTAAGAAGGCTGCAGGTTGTATGATTCCAACTATGTAATATATTTTAAAAGACAAAACCATAGCCCTGGCCGGTTTGGCTCAGTGGTTGGAGCATCGGCCTGCAGACCAGAGAGTCCAGGGTTTGGTTCCCACTAGGGGCATGTACCAAAAAAAAAGCAAAACTATAGAGGCAATAAAAAGATAAGCGGTTGCCAAATAGAGAGGGGTGGAGGTAAATATGTAGAGCAAAGAGGATTTTAGTTCGGTAAAAATACTCTATATGATGGTAGATATACGTAATGTACATTTGTCCAAAACCACTGAATGTACAACACTGAGAGTGAGTCCTTGGGTAAACTAAAACACTCTCTGAAAATAAAGATTTCTTTAAAAGTTTAAAATAAGCACTTCTCAAAACTTTCACCCGGTATCTGTAGATTTAAGCAAAATAAAACTTGCATTAACTTATTTCATAAATGTGTTCTTAGACATATATTTTCTTCTATTTAAAATAGTCATCCTACTGCCTCTATTATATACTTTCTTCAATCAATGTAATATTTAAGACAATCCTCTAGCAACTTTGCTCAGCATCCTGTGAAGTCATTTAGGAGGCCATTATACAGTCAATATTTAATACCGGAAAAAGTGTGTGCAGGCAACTATTAAAATCCACAGAGTGATTTAACGTTTTCCTATATATGACTTTGCATTTACTGATATAAATGCAATGTCTTATTTTGACATTTGAAAACAGTTCATTGAAGACTCAAATATATATTTATTTTATTAGTTGTTATGAATGACTTCTTATCCAAAATTATCCAATATTTTCACACAATATTTCAATGTTTTCTTTCACATTTCAGAAAAATAGAATATCTATCCATTGGTCAAAAATATGAACCAAAACAAAATAAAGTTCAAATGGAATTCCCAGCCCTTGCAACATTTATACACTCCCTCTTACCTTAGTTTTCATGTTTAACATTTTTTAAAAATAACTATGTTTTCATCAGTACTCATGTCCACATAAGATCACTTCTCTGTGTTTATTATTAAAAGTGAAGAAATTGATGCAACCTTATCTTCCACCAGCCAACTCTATTGTCAAATTCAGATTCTTTTAGAGAATCTAATGACATTTTATTTTTAAAAATTCCACGTGCTGCTTCTCCACTCAATGCTAAAAAAACACTCTTTTCTTCTTTTCTGCATGTAAACATGGGTCATTTTTTAGGGAAAACAACAACAAAAAACAAAGATAATTCTATCAATGATATGAGGATAGCAGTTAGTAAGAAAGAACAAATATTGGAAGTAAATGTTATCTTAATAATTATCCTTATAACTTTCTGTTAATTGTGATACAGGTGTTTTAAAATGCTGGTTTGTTTATTGTTACTTGGAGCATAATTTTTTTATATCTAAGAACCTTAAATAATGTAAGTATTAATTATATAAAAGTAATAATATAAAATATTGAGAAGACTAGTTTGATATTTTCATTACATGTACATACCTGAGAACTTCAGAAGGACCCTGATATTTTTTGTTTGTTTAGTATATGAACAAGCTTTAAGTGGAGATGTTGACATGCACTGAGCATAGATTATATGTAAAAAGTGTCAGTTATTTATACTAGTAAAAAGCTTTCAATTTGACTATTACTTTTTAAGTTTGAGTGTCTGGTTCTTGAAAGCTTAAATTACAAGAATTGCTCAGAGATAATTTAAAATTGATGAATATAATTATTTAAATATAAAATAGTATTTGAATATTACCATAGCAATATAATTAAAATTCAGTTTAAACAAAATTGGGCATTTTATTAAATTAATTTATTATATTATAGATTTATTTAAAAGACATAGATGCTAGAAGAAAATGATTTTTATATAAGAATGTTTTACCTTTGTTTAAATAATACATATAAAGGTTTTATTATAATCTTAGGATTTAATCAAAACCCTTTTCTTTTCAATTTATTTCTTCTTTTATTGATATGTTATTTACAATTAGGGAAAATTAAAACTATATTTATGAGAAAAATAATTTAATTGCTTCACTTGGCAAAATATAGGGTTCCTAATTGCTCTTGTAATTTTAACATTTTTTTTCTTTTAAATTCTTTCCATTGATGAACATACACTAGATTAAAATATGTTGTTTTTTGTTTTATATAGTCACCCCATTGGATCCCAATGTGGTTTTGGTGACTAATATCTATTTTCACTGGATTTTCTAATTTTTATCATACTTTCCTAAGATAGCATGTTTGAATATTTGTTTACTAAATTAGAGATCATTTTTATCTACTTACCATGTTGTATGTATCTCCTATTGCAATCTAGGAGATCGGTAAATATGTGTTAATTAATTTCAGTTCATAGAACTTGGTACCTACATTGTTTTGGCAGGTCAGTCCAGAAGGGCATCGGGTGTTAGAAGGGGTAATATTTTATTTCTTTAAAAGTCATGTTTCTTTAGTCTATTTCTTTAAAAGTCATTTTAATATTCTAAAGAAGCACAAAAGCAAATATCCATACCTCCTTTCAAGTTTTCCCATTCTCATCTTATATCCCCTTTCTTCCTTCAACCTGGGTCAATACAAGTGATATTTTTTTTAAAAAGAAGACATTTTAAGTGCCTGGAGTCAGGAAGAAACAATTATGTTATATATACACACAACAACTTGTGGTGTCAAATATCCTAAAATATCTGGCCTACCCATTCATTCAACAAGTATTTATCTTCTGCTGTGCTCAAGACACCATGTTAGGTGCTATTCAGGATATATAGATGAATCATACAGATCTTTTTCTCTTAAGGAATTTATTTTTTATAGAATGGCAAAGCATATAATATAGTCAAGAGTATATTATAAACTATGCATGTATGGGCCATACTATCAGTCAAGCTTTTTGAAGCTATTGGATATGTCTAGTATTGGAATATTGTCTTCAAATATGTTCTAAGAGGAAAAGATTTAAATAAATATTGAGAATCTTATAGGCCCTTTTTTGGTAAAACCAAATATTATTGAAGTATGTCATTAAAATAAGTGGAGGTATTAGATATATACCAACAATAGGAATTAGACATTTCCTAATTTTCAAGCATTGTGTTTTATATTCTAGCTGTGCATAAAACTGCAATTTGTTCTTTTTCTTTCCCATTCAATTATTGTTTTCTTCACCATATGCAATGTTCTAGTATTTTCTTCTCTCATAATTCCAGCACAGGTATTCTCAGTGCACTTTTCTGTATTGTAAAGCTCATAATTAACATTGCCTTTTACACTACAATATCTGTAGTAAAATCTCATGAGTTGTGCCCAATTTAGAAATAAAAGGTAAATCTAAATTATAGAACATTTAAGAGAAAATGTCATGAAATAAAATATGCATATAATAAGCTACTGATAGCAATTGAAAATCAATGAAAAATGTGAAGAAACTTGTTTTGAGCTGAAAAATACCCAGAGATGAAATTTATTTTATTACCATATTTAATATTTAATAAAACCAATGCTAAAATGGCATAAAATAATTTTCTAGCTTTTTACTTGAAAATAGGATAAACATTACCCTTATTTGCACTTTCATTTTATTAGATTAATTTTTTGTTGTTGTTCAGATAGAGTGGGAGGGAGGGAGAGGAAGAGAGAGAGAGAAAGAGAAAGAGAGAGAAACATCAATGTGAACCCTTTCACATTGAGTGGCTGCCTCCCGCTCGACCCAACCAGGGCCAGGGACAAAACTGCAACCGAGGTACATGCCCTTAGCAGGAACTGAACCTGGATCTCTCCGGACAGCAGGCCGACGCTCTAACCACTGAGCCAAACTGGCCAGGGCTAGGTTAATCTTTTTTTTTTTTATCCTCACATGAGGACATTTTTCCATTTTTTATCCAGACAGAGCAGGAGGGAGGGAGAGAGAGGAAGAGAGAGAGAGAAAGAAACATCAATGTGAAAGGGACACATCTAGTGGCTGCCACCCACACGACCAACCAGGGCCAGGGACAAACTGCAACCGAGGCACGCACCCTTAGCGGGAACCGAATCCAGATCTCTTTGGACTGCAGGCCGACGCTCTAACTGCTGAGCCAAACCGGCCATGGCTAAATTAATCTTTTAAAGCTGTAAACATGTATTTCAATTAAGCTTTTCTTAATTATCACAACCTCCAATTTTTAGGTAAACAGTTTTTTATTGTTTGAGGAGGAAATTCATCTAATAAGACAAGTACTATATCATAAAAACTTCTTGTCCACGACAAAATATAATTTTAATTTTGTAGACACTTGAACCTTATGCTAGATGGTAGAATTTAGGATTGATGCCATGTATAATATTTTTATTTTAAAGAAAACATTTAAGATTGTGCTAACATTAGAAAATTTTCCCAAGTACATTTTTAAAAATAGGTAAGCGTACATAGATAAATGGCTTATGTTTATTTATCTATTGGTTATTCATTCATTTACTTTCTTTGGCTAAAACTCAAATTTCTAGTTCACTTGCTTACTTTCTGCTCAGTTACTTTAAATGTATGTATTGGTAGCTCACGATGAAATAACAGGACCATCTACTCAGTAGTAAAGGGTACATTTAAAAAAAATATTTCCAGGAAACATTTTGTTCGAACTGGAATATGCGAGAAAAGTCTAAAGAAGGGTTAGTTTTGTGCAAACATGACTTTCTTGTATTTGGGGAAATTGGAGGGACCATAGAAGAATGGGATAGAATAGACAGAAGTGGTGTCATGTAAACACTAATCTGGGGTAGTTATCAAAGTAGGACACTATCCAAAACAGAAAAGTGTTCCAGAATTTGTGACAGGAGGGGACTGAGTCATCAGTAGTGTAGAATATATCAGGCACCTAAAAGATCAAGATACATTTTCTGACCAAAGAAACTATAGAAAGAAAACTCTATGGTCCACAGAGTTTAGGGAACTTCCGTTATATTTTTGTTTTCACATAGCACCTTGCTCTGAAGCTAGTTTCAGAGGAACAGAGCTGCACTGCACATGGGAAGCTAAATCACTGAGGAAATATACAGAAAATATTTCTATCCAGGAGACTGGGCAAAGAGCTTTTGTGATACACAGAGTGTGGGGAAATCTTGGAGAGGAGCGAGCTAGAGAAAAGAGCTCTCAAATTCCATCTATAAATGTAAATAAGTCTGGATTCCCCATTGATGGAATTAATAGAACAACCCATCAGAGAATAGAAAAGAATATAAAAAAACCAAACTGACATTGGGATAACTGTAGATGTCAATTAAATTGTAAGATTGATAAACTTCCAACCAGACTAACCACTGGGGGGAAAAAGAAAATAATTCTTTCGACCTAAAATCTTGTATCTATTACAATTTTCTTTATGATTGACAGCAAAATAAAGAAATTCTTAGATCAAGGAAAACTAAGAGAATCTGTCATTAGCAGACCCCCCTCCAAATACACACACAGACACAAAAAGAATACCCCAGTTTAGACAGAATAATTCCAGAAGAAATCTTATAAGGAAGAACAAAAATAAAATAAAATAAGTAAAAATAAAAGTAATTATTTAAGTTAATAAAACAAATACCATATAAATCATATTGTCTGACAACAATAGAGTGAAACTAAAGACAAAGGACATCTGGGAAATCCAAAAATAGTTGTACATAAAATGATACATTTCTAAACAACCTATGGGCTAAAGAAGTCTCAGGAATATAAGAAAATATTTTGAACTAAATGAAAATAAAAATAAGACAGCTAAAACAGTGTTTAGAGGAAAATTTATAGCATTAAATGCATATATTGAAACAGTAGAATGACCTAAAATCAATAAACTAAGTTTTCTCCATAAGAAATTGAGAGAGAAGAACAAGATAAACCTAGATTAATAAGGTTATATGAAAAAAAGTTTGTAATAATGATTAGAACCAAGATCAATGAAATTGAAAACAAACAAACAAAAAAGCAGAGAAAATCAATAGGCCAAAAGTTGTTTTTTATAAAGACCAATAAAATTGGTAAACTTCTAGTAAGGCTAACAAAGAAAGGAAAAAAAAGATATAACATTGCCCCCCTGTCCCTCCCCCCCGATATTACAAACCACAGAGGGAAGAGGAATGGAGGGATAGAAAGAGATAAACCAAAGAACTGATATGTGAATATGCATAACCAATGCACACAGACAACAGTGATACATTTTGAAAAATAAGATAATATTACAAACAATTTATGACAATAGATTTGAAAAAGTAGAAGAAATGAACCTGTTCCTTTGTTCCTTGGAAAAATAGAAACAACTAAAATGTATTTCAGATGAAATAAAACCATTAGTAGTCCAACAAAGTCTCAGTCCCTGAAGGTTTAAACTGGTGAATTCTACGAAACATTTAAGAAAGAGGTTATATCAATTCTACATAATATTTTCAGAAAACTAAATAAATTTATTGGTCCAAAATCCTGATATCATAACCAGAAAGAAACATGACCAGAAAACAAAAGTATAAATATCCATCATGAATTCAAACAAACAACCAAAAAAACCCCACGAAATATTAACAAATAAAATCCAGCAATATGTAAAGAGATAATATATTATGGCCAATTGGAATTTATTTCAGAAATGATAGACTAGTTCAACATTTGAAATCAAACTGTAATTCACCATACTAACATACTAAAAAAGAAAAGTTGTATAATAATTTTAATAGATGTAAAAAATACATTTGATAAAATTCAACATACATTCATTAAAAAAAAAAACTCCCAGCAAACAAAGAACAGAGAGAACTTTAAACAGCAGGAATATGAACTCCTAGGGGGCAAGAGCTATGAATTGTTTATCCTTTTCACCAGTGCTTAGCACAGTCTATGTTTCAAAGGTGGAAAAAAATACATTTATAAAATAAACTATTAAATACATAAATTAACAGTGTCCAGTGTAATACACACATACACACTTTTGTAGAAATATATTCAGTCACTTCAACAATACTAATAAACATCACCTAGGAGTGATGGCTCAAAAGTAGGAGATCATGAAATGTGTTTGTGCTCTTTTTTGTGTATGTGTAAGCTTGTGAGAGTAGGTGTTTATTTGTAGGGCATTCTTAGATGCTCTGAACACTTCATCTTGAGTAGTTAATTTGTTAAGAAAAGAAAGCACAGGTATTTCTCTAGTTTTTCAAACAATGCCATGGCATAACAATGTGTTTTAGGAAGCTGCTGTATATTAATATCCTTGGGTAACTTAAAGTGGGTTGATGAAAGAGCAAAAACCAACTAAGGTTTGATTGCAAACATCATGATCAGGGTCTTTCTTTATGGCAGTTGGTTTGAAGAACATGGATAGATTAAAAAAAAAAACATATTGGAAATCTTTGTTTCCTTAATTTTATGAGGTAAATAAATCAGACTAAAAGTAAATATGCTTTTTTTCAAGAAATAAGATGATTAAAATTATTCATGTAAAATAATTTTTTGTTCTCTGGAAACAGTTAAATTCAGCTATAGTAAGAATTACTATACGTTCATTAATATGTTCATTGATTCATATATATTAATTCATACATGTTTATACTTATACACATTTATACATATATTCATGTTCTTATCTAATATCCTTGATTAGAATACACATGCATTAGTATCATTTATTGGACCCACACAGCCTCTATTTTCCCTCATACAATACATTGACCCTAAGGATGTTCAATTCCGTCTCATGGAAGTGTGTGAGTAAATGAATTTGTGATCATCTGGGGTTACTTGTTAAAAAACTAAACAGTCTTATTCATTCCAGATATATCTTTGTCAGCCAGGATATATTTCCTAAGCTTCCCGCACATTAACGGGTGTGATTAAGAGAAACAGATGTGTGGGGTTTTTTTGTTTGGTTTTGTTTTTTTAAAGAACATACTTAAGGTAAATTCTATTATGGGCCAAAGGTCTGCATCCCACTGAGGAGGCAGATGGATAAATGTTTGGTTTATGGTACCAGAAGGAGATAGGCTTCTGAATTAGTGATGTTAGTTCACCTTATCATCAACTGGGGAAACTTCATATGCCTCAAGCCAATATTTTGATAAAGCTCTACTTCACCTTATGTCTTTCCTGTCCATTATTTTAAATTATGTCTCACAGATAAAGATGGATTTATACTTTAAGTGCTGAATGCAGAAGTTGAGTTCTTTTATAATTATATTATTACTTTATTTGAATTACTCATAAAACTTTTTGTCTTTAATTTGCAAGGAAACCAAACTACCTAGAACATCAAATGCATACAGGCCTGTAAGGAAACCATGATGTTTGTCAGCTTTGGATCATGAAAGGAATGTTTTTTGGCTGTAATTTTTCTGAATTCAAGCTTATAACACTTGACATACTATTTCTTTTTGGCTTGCTTTTTTGTGACTACACAGTTTATTGCACAAAAAGTGAACTAATATTAAATGAGATGGCAAGAGTCAGGACTGTGTGATGTTCATATGGTTTACACAGCAGAAGCAGCTGTTGGGGCCAATTATGTAGTAATAAGCTTGAGCAGCTGCCAAAGGAATAAAACTAAGTTTGACTTGAAAGCAAGGAAGACATGATGCTCTAAAAGCTTCTGTCTCTCAGGACAAGGGAGTGCCTGTTTTTAATCTGTAGATAATAATTGGAGCCAATAAAGCAAATGGACAAGAACACTCTGGCTTTATATATGATCACTTTTGCCTTTGCGATCTTAAATTTCTCTATGCTAAAAAAAATTTTCTGGACCTTGCAAATGGAGAATAAATGTAGGATTTAAATGTGTAGGCCCATTTATATCAAATCACCGCGCTGAATATACACATGAGAAATAAGCTAAACATACAGATTGCCTCACTTATAATAAAACACAGCCACTTCTTCAGTGGAATTAAGCAGATGTTTAAAATTTTTCAACAAATTTTAAAAGTGACTTAAGACAGGAAATGAAGAAAATTATATCCAATTTAAGCCCTAGGAAGTCTGTAGACAGGCTATAATTATCTATTATTAAGGCAACTGGTGCAAAGGATAGAAAACTTCTATCTAGAAAGGAGATGTCTTCCATTTACTAGGCCTTTTGAATTTCACTGAGAAGATAAATGAGAAATACTTATGTATTCAATGCTCATTCATCTTCTTTTGAGGCCCATCTTTTCTTTCATTAATTTATTTGTAGAAATTTAAACTTTTTTGGATAGTGTAAAACAACCGATTCTGATAATTAGCCAAGGAATGAAGTCTGGTTAATAGTTGGTAGTCTAAGAAATATTTAATCATTTGTGTCATATATTTCTATCTATAAGTAATGGAAAATATTAAAAGTTCAAAATATCAAATACCATTTGATACTCTAGGTAGAGAAGAGTTTTATGTTTTTGTTTTGTTTTGTTTTTTATGTTGTCATTATTACATATCAGATTCTGACTTTCTGATTCTTCAGTGGTTGAGAAATACCAGTGTGATGATGTGAACCGATGTCCCTGTCTGGAACTGACAGCATTTAGGACTTGCGGTCTCAACTACTACAGAATTTCAAAGTGAAATTCTCCTCCGTGCTCTATGCTCTTCTCCTGAACCGAGAAACTGCCTGCTTTTGCCACTTAAAAGACTAAGTTGAGTTGTGTCTCCCACATGCTGCAAACACTGATAGTGTTATAATGTGCCAGCGAGATAACCAGACTCACAGCCAAATTGTAAAGGAGTGCTTTATTCTCACCAGCAGCCTGCCCAGGGCATAGTCTCCCCTCAGATCTGCAGCCCCAGTCTTCTTCTTCATCTGATTTTAAAGACAGAAGCTCCATCCTCCTTTTTCCCCTCCTACCCCTCCTACCCACAATAGTGGGCGTGACAGCAATTACAGAAATCAAAATTAGCATTATTCACCGGGTTCACGAATCCCTGCAAATGTCTGCAAATACCAATGCTGGAAACTGCAAATGCCTCCAACATGTGGGGCAACTATAATCTTAGGCAAAATTTCTTTACTTCTAGGGGTAATTAACCTATTATTAGTAAAATATTGAGGAAGGTCCATTAATGATAAACATGCAGTTATTAAGTCGCCTTAGCCAAGAGGCCTACATAAGAATGGAATCTAGTCGCCTCAGCCTCGGGGCCCAGATCAATAGATATTCACTATTAGATCTTGACAGAAGAGAAATGAATCAGTGTTACTATCTTTTAAGTTACCCCAGTAGATACAAGAATGAGCAGGCGAAAAATAGAAAAGAAAAGGTGAGGCGAAGGAAGGAAGGAAGGAAGGAAGGAAGGAAGGAAGGAAGGAAGGAAGGAAGGAAGGAAGGAAGGAAGGAAGGAAGGAAGGAAGGAAGGAAGGGAAGGAGGGAAGGAAGGGAAGGAGGGAAGGAAGGGAAGGAAGGGAAGGAAGGGAAGGAAGGGAAGGAAGGGAGGAAGGGAGGAAGGGAGGAAGGGAGGGAAGGGAGGAAGGGAGGGAAGGGAGGGAAGGGAGGAAGGGAGGGAGGGAGGGAGGGAGGGAGGAAGGAAGGAAGGAAGGAAGGAAGGAAGGAAGGAAGGAAGGAAGGAAAGGAAGGCAGGCAAACCCAAGAAGACCCAGTAGCAAAGTGAAAAATACAAGCAAAACATATGGATTAAACAGCTCCTAATGAGACAAAACAGCTGGAGACAAATGTAATTTCTGTTTTATTTAATTGACTTTAGAGAGAGAAGAAGGGAGAGAGAGATAGAAACATTGATGAGAGAAAACATCGATGGGCCACCTCCTGCATGCCCCCCACTGGGGATCAGGCCCACAACCTGGGCATGTGCCCTGACCTCTTGATGCATGGATAGACACTCAACCACTGAGCCACACCATCTGGGCAAGAAATGTAGTCTTAAAAGAGAACTAGTAAGAGCACTCAAATAGAATCAAGTGTAGCACAAGTAAAACTCTGGATCTGAAGAATCCACTACAAAACTAACAACAAACTAAGATTTTGGGAACAGATTTCTGATTAATATTTTGCTTCACTGTCTGTTATCAACTTGGTTTTACCAGTAATATCTTCTAAAGTCTCTTCTGCAAAAGAGATGCTGGATACTGTATTTCCCAGAATCCCCTGTTCAATGTGATACCCAGATTCATGTGAGATTTGAAAGCAGAAAAGGTGAAGCTATTATTTGCCAGAGGCAGTTGAATCCTGTTGTGACATCCACTTTGCCTTCCTGGCAGTTTCTTAAGAACATTCACTTTGGTTTCCTGGCAGACTGAGGTAGTTGAATACCCTTCTATATCAGTTTGCTAAGCCTTCCATAACAAAACTACAACAGGCTGACTGGCTTCAAAAACAGACTTTTTTCCTCACAGTTCTGGAATCTGAGTCCAAGATCAGGGTTCTAGCAGGACTGATTTAGCTTGAGGCCTTTGTCCTTCACTTGCAAGTGGCTGACTTCTCCCTGCTTGGTCCTCACATGGCCATTCCTCTGTGCACCCACACCCTCAGTACATGTCCGCATGCCTCTTTGTATGTCTTTATATCCAATTTTATAAGGACATCTTTTGATTAGTATATCCAAATATCCTCTTCTTATAAGAACATCATCAAGATTGAGCTAGGGACCACTCTAATGAACTTATTTTAATGTAACTTATTTGAAGGCTCTTTCTTATAATACAGTCACATTCTTAGGTACTGGGGACTAGGACTTCCCATATCAATTTTGAGGGAACACAATTCAATCCATGACACCTCCTTAGAAATTGTTAGGAATTTCTGTGGCTTTTCAATGAGTTACTCAGAACTGCCCACTTTGGTGCTTCAGACTGTGGCATTTAGCATTTGCTTCCCTGATGTTGACAGTGCTCCTGTAAAGTGTTCTAGTAGCTTACCTGATGTTCTCTTCCTGAGTTTCTGAAGAGTCATGTAAGTGCTTAGTTCCTAGTTTTAAACTTACAGAACTAAAATATAGTGTCATTCTTCTCCCCTCTTTTTTTGTTTTTATATCCTCACCTGGGGACATTTTTGCATTTCTCTTCAGGTAGAGTGAAAGGAAGAGAGGGAGGAAGAGAGAGAGAGAAACATCAGTGCAAGAGAGACACATTGACTGGTTGCCAACCACACAACCCCAACCAGGGCCGGGGATGAACTGCAACCAAGGTACATGCCCTTAGTGGGAACCGAACCCAGGGCCTCTCTGGTCTGCGGGCCAACGCTCTAACTGCTGAGCCAAACCAGTCAGGGCTCCCCTCTCTTTCTTAATCTATCTATCTATCTATCTATCTATCTATCTATCTATCTATCTATCTATCTATCTATTATCTATCTATCTATCTATCTATCTATCTATCTATCTATCTATCATCATCTATCTATCATCAATCTCTGGGTGTATTAGTTTGCTAGGGTTATGTAACAAAGAACCATAGACTTTGTAAGATTTTTTCTTCTGAGACCTTTCTCCTTGGCTTATAGATGGCTGTCTTATCCCTGTGTCTTTACCTTGCTTTCCTTCTGTCTATGCTCAAATGTACTCTTATAAATACATCAGTCATTTTGGATTTGGGCTCACCCTAATGCACTAATTGTAGCTTAATTACTTGTTTAAATACCTAGTGTCCAGATATAGGCACATTCTGAAGTTCTTTAGGAATTCAACAGTTGAATTTTGTAGGAACACAATTCATTCTATCTATCATCTATCAATTATCTATCTATCTATCATCTATTTATCAACTAATTGCTAAACTATTTAAAAGCATGTTGCAAACCACATGATGTGTTTCATGTAGCTACATAGCATGTTCTTTATAGTAAGGACTCTCCTGTAACTTATATAGGACTGGAAGGGGATTTGAAGTCAGAGAGATATACTCCAAAGGGCTTAGACAAAAACAAACACCCATGTTATAAGCTGACTAGATGAGTTATGTGCCAAGGACCTGAAGGTGGCCTCTAGAAGCCAAAAGTGTTTTTTGGCAACATCTAGCAGGAAAATGGGAATTTCAGTAATAGAACTACAAGAAAACGATTCTGCTAAAATCAGTGGTCTAAGAAGAAAATCCTGAGTCCAACATGAGAACAGAAGCCCCAGCCAACAGCCTCATTTCAGCCTAATGATATCCTGAACAGAGGACCCTGCAAACTCATAATCCTGACCATGAAAAGTATGATATAATAAAGTTGTGTTGTTTTAAGCCACTGAGTTTATGGTAATGAGTTCCACAATATCAAAAGCTAAGATACTTTTTTTTTCAGACTAGGTCATTTGACAATGTCTGTATATATTTTGGATTGTCACAATTTGAAGGAGGGTCCTATTTGTCTATAATACATAGAGGCCAAGGATGCTATTAAACATCCTAGAATGTACAAGACAGCCCCCTGATAGCACAGGATTTTGCCTAAAATTTAATAATGTCAAGATTGAGAAATCCTGGATTTGGCTATTTTATTATAATCACCTCCAACTGGAAGAGGAAAACTAGAGTTAGAATCTTGAGAATACAAACAACTTTCATTTTCTAAGAATAAATTAGAGTGTTTCATTAATTAGAGAGTTTCAAGGTTTCCAAACAAAATCTATCACTTCTTACTGTAAGGATTAAGTTTTAAGTTGTGTTTTGATATTACTATAAGAATTACCTATATGACAAAAATCAAAGATCATGCAGTTTAGAACATTTTTCTCTGGGTGTGTATGTAACATGCTCAAGTATTTTATTTTTTATTGTCCTTCACTTTCTGGAAATATTCTTATATATTTTTCAGGGTCTCAGTAGAAGCATTTAGTTGATAGAAGTAATTCAATATTTGGCTTCTGCACTCCCCTCACATTTACATTCCACATTTCCATCAGGAGCACTGCCTGGGCTCTGGCAGGATATCTGTTTGAACAATCTGATGCATGCCACGGGATTCCAAATTTGTGGGTGGCATGAACGCACAAAGATGAGATGATTGTACCTTTTATAATTCTAAAGCAAAAGGCATATACTGTACAGAAAGATTTGCGATAATAAATATATAAATAAAAGCTCCAGCTGATAGCATGCTTTAGCTACTTATCACCCTTCGACATTGTAAATTAAACATTAAATGTATGGGAGTTCGGAGCCATTTTCCTCAGCGCTGTTCTCGAGTTCTTGACACTCAGCAGGACTTTTTAGGATTATTGCATGCTCTTTAAGGAGAATTTTAAATAACAGAAAAACATTCTAAAAGTATAAGTTTCCTATAAGTTAGTACCAGCTGTCAGTCAATGAGATTCAACAATCCAGATCCTGTTTTATTTGCTATGAATTCCACACTCTCTTTCTGACATGAACTGTCAGAACATTTAACAGAGAACAGGTAAATGAGCATGAAAAAGGCATTGTGACAGGATTGCAAAAACATGTTGAATATCAATGTTCATTTACAGGGGATAAAAACAATATAGAAAATCTAATCTTGGTTCATAATCCTCTGTCTTGACTGATTCTTCACTATCAAATTAGTATTACAAAATAAGACCTCCCGATCCTCTCTGTCATATTCTCAAATCTCTGCAAAGACAAATGTCTTACGTCTGCAGTTTTTCTTTTCTATTTATAATTAGAGTAGCCTTGAAGATGAATAAAATGGCAAATAGCAAAAAAAAAAAAAAAAAAAATCCTAAGTAAATGTGAAGTTTTATTCAGAAGCGACTTATCTGATAAACTCAGCTATCTCAAATTTACAAAGAGCATAAAGTATCAAAAGATCTACCAGAGAAACCAAAACAAATGTTAGCACATCCATACATGAATAATACGGGCAATCACAAACAGTGCTATTGTAAGTCAGCTCCGGTTCTGAGGGCTGTCTAGATAGTAACTTATTTCATCCTCATAGCAACCTTTTGAGATAAGCACATTATATATGTCCTTTTGATAAATAAGAAAACTGAATCAAAACGGGTTTAAGTAATTTTCAAGATAAAGTTCAGCCTGCAAGGAGTTAATAAATATTCAAAATAGAGTCTTTACTCTTAACCGATTCAAGTGGTTAATCTCCAAGTCCCTAGTTAGTCTTTATTCAAGCATTTGTTTAGTGTTTAGTGTTTAGTGTTTACAGCCCTCTAAGCTGATTCCTGAGGATACATAAGATAGATACACACACACACACACACAAATACACACACACACAAATACACACACACACATATATAATTGTAATGTGTGTTGTGATATGAACACAGAGAAGAGACTATCACTTGACAAATAACAAAAGGAAAATCAAGAAGGCAATTAGTTTAACAGTAACAATGCTGTATAGTTTAACTTCACATTGTTTTTTTTTTTTTTATCCTTACCCGAGGACATTTTTCCATTTTTCGTTCAGATAGAGCGGGAGGGAGAGAGGGGAAGAGACAGAGAGAGAAACATCGATGTGAAGGGACGCATCGAGGGGCTGCCACCCGCACAACCAACTAGGGCCGGGGGCAAACTGCAACCGAGGTACATGCCCTTAGCGGGAACCGAACCCGGGTCTCTCTGTACCGCAGGTCGACGCTCCAACCGCTGAGCCAAACCGGCCAGGGCTAACTTCACATTGTTTTATAGCTATTTGAACATATCAACATTGTCAATTATGTTTATGACAGCCTAAAGTTACCAAAAAGTATTTAATCTATATTCACAAAATTTTGGTTAAGAAAGAAGTAAGTGCATTTATAAGCTTTTATTTTGGATAGTTTATGTTTTGGATTACATACTTAATTTTTAAAAATATATTTAAAGTTTTCTTTGTGATTGCTCCAGGGCTTACCACATACATTTTATTTATCAGAATGTACTTCAAATTTATACTAACATAATTCCAATGAGAGATAGAAACTCTTCTATAGCTTCATTTTCTCTTTTCCTTTTTCTCCAATTATGGTTATGCATATTGTATGTGTGCTACAAAATCAATGATACATTGTGATTACTTTGTATAAATTTATGTTGATGATAGGACCTGAGAAAAGTAAGGAGAGAGAGTATATATTTACAGATTTTACAATATTTGCCTCTTAACCATTTATGGTTCTTCATTTGTTCCCCTGGGCTCGAGTCACCATCTTGCTCCTACCCATGACCTTGTGCTCCTTTGGCAAACATAGTACATTTCTATATGCAATAGACCAAACAGGACAATTATATACATATTTTATACAATAGTCTTCTTTTCTATTATTATTATTATTATCCTCACCCGAGGACATTGCCATTTTTTGTTCAGATAGAGTGGGAGGGAGAGAGAGGAAGAGAGAGAGAGAGAGAGAAACATCGATGTAAAAGGGACACATCGAGTGGCTGTCTCCTGCACAACCAACTATGACTGGAAACAAACTGCAACCAAGGTACGTGCCCTTTGCAGGAACCAAACCCAGGTCTCTCTGGACCACAGGCCGACACTAACCACTGAGCCAAACCGGCCAGGGCTACAATGGTTTTCTTAAATCAGTTAAAAGAAGAACAAAAATATAAATTTACATGGTATTTTAAATTACATAATTGCCTTTATCAGTGCTCTTTTGTTTTCCTTGTGAATTTGAATATTCTTTCTTTCTTTCTTTCTTTTTTAAATCCTCACCAGAGGACATTTTTGCAGTTATCTTCAGATAAAGCAGGAGGGAGAAAGGAAGAGAGAGAGAGAGAAACCTTGATGCAAGAGAGACACATCGAGTGGTTGCCACCCATATGACCCCAACCAGGGTTGGGGACAAACTGCAACTGAGGTACATGCCCTTAGTAGGAACTGAACCCAGAACTCTCTGGTCCATGGGTTTATGCTCTTACTGCTGAGCCAAACTGGCCAGGGCTGGATTTGAATTTTCATCTAGTTTTTTCCAGTCTTTTTCCAATTAAAAGAATTGACTTCGTTTTTGTTTATCTGGGAATATCTATTATTTATCTTTGAAAGTTACTTTTGGTGGCTATAAGAGTTGTGGTTGACAGTTTTATTCCCCAACACTTAGACTATGCCTTATGGCTTCCGTTATTTCTGATGAGCAGTCAGGTGTTAATATTACTAGATTTTCCCAGTAAGTGATAAAGGATTTTTCTCTTGCTGTTTTTGATGTCTTTGTCTTTCAGTATTTTTACTATGATACATTTGTGTGTAGACCTTTTTGCATTTATCCTATGTGGGATTGGTTGAGATACTTGGATGTGCAGGTTAGTATTTATCAGCAGAGTTGAAAAGTTTTAAATCATTGTTTCTTTGATTATTTGTTCAGTTTTTTCCTCTTTCCTCTTTCTTACTGGTACACCCATTATGCTATGTTGGTGTGCTTAAAGGACTCTCACATTTCTCTGAGGCTCTGTTCATTTTTCTTCATCCTATTTTCTCTCTAGTCTTAAGACTATATAATCTTCATAGATCTGATTGCTAATGTTTTCTTCTGCCATAGATTAAAGCTTCTACTGTATTCCTGTAAAGAAATTTTAATTTTAATTATTATACTTTTCAACTCCAGAATTTCCATTTGATTTTTAAAAAATCATTTCTAATTCTTGATGTGTTCTATTTGATGGGACATTGTCTTCATATTTTTCTATATTTCATGGCTTCCTTAGTTCTATAAGCATATCTGTTATGATTACTTTGAGGTCCACCTGTTAAATCTCACATCTGGTTTCTCGCAGTTTTGGTTGCCTTATTTTGTGTTTGTTTGTTTTCCTGTGTATAGGTCACAGTTTCTGTTTTTGTACCTGGTCATAATTCCTTATAAATTGGACATTTTCAGCAATTTATTTTAGCAACTCTAGATACTGATTTATTTTTTCTCTTGATGGTTTGTTTTGTTGTTGTTTGTTTATTTGTTTTGTGACTTGGCTATTTTAGTGAAATCAGTTTTCACCATACTGTACAGGTTTTTGTATCATTTCTTGGGGGGTGTGACCTTGAGCATGTGCACAGTCACCCAGACATGGCAGGGTTTAGCAGGGCTCTCTTTGATTCTCTCTTTCCCTGATTTATCTGTCAATACATGTGTTTCATTTAATATTACACCTCATGTTTTAGGCTCCTCTAATTGTTGACTTATTACTCTGCAGCTTTTTATAATGATCTGGTGCATAAAATGCTCAACAGTCAGATTCAGTTAAACTCAGGAGTTAAATTAAAGCCAATTTTTGAGATTTCTTCTCAACCTAGCAGACTATTGTACCAGGCACTGAACCTCTTCAGGCTGGTGTTGGAGGGGATGAGAAATGTGGCCTGCTCCTCACAGGTATGGTAACTCTTTTTCCTTTATTGACGTTAAGGAGAGGGAGAGAGATAGAAACACGGATGAGAGAGAACATTGATTGGCTGCCTCCTGCATGTCCCTTCCCTGGGGATCGGGCCCACAACCTGGGCATGTGCCCTGAACAGGAATCTAACTGGAAACCCCTTAGTGCATGGGTCGATGCTCAACCACTGAGCCACACCAGCCAGGCTGAATGGTAACCCTTGATTGGGAGATCAGTAAAGAAGTATTTCTGTCCTATTGGCCATACCCACCCAGGTGTAGCTAGACTTCATCAAGCTGATACTTGTAGCCGGGATGGAGTGGGATGTGGCTTAAATGCACAGATTCTGATTGTACTTGCATAATTTTCAGTAACATTCTAAAATAATTTTTTTCCCTTTAATATACGCCCTTAGGACAATTTTCAGAGACTTTACTGCTTCATGTCACTGGTTTCCACCAGCTTTGCTTGTTTTTCTAGGGAGAAGTTGTGCAGAGCTCCTCATGGTGCCCTGATGGATGTAGAGTATTTATTTTTAAAGTGTACTTTTAGTTATCTGAATATTTTTTAATGTAAAGAATAATATGCTTCCTCAATAATGTGAGATAAATGAGGTATAAACATAAATGCTTACTATCAATTTAGAATATACTAATTTCATTTCTTTGGTCAAAAGATTACTTAAAATAAAAGACATTTTCTGCTGTAATCCAATTTGCTATTACCAGCAACTGGGTCACATATTTACAAATATCATTTATGAGTTACACAATGCATTACTGAAAGTGTCTTACTTGCCTGTTGTTATGATTTCCACATCACAGTGCCTTTCATTCTCCCAACCTCCCACCTCCATTCCAGCAGCCACAGAATTGTTTTGTGTGTTTTTTTCAGAACACTTTGGGGCATTTCTTAATCATCACCAATATCACCATCATCTAAATGTTTATTATTCCTTTTATTCCCTGAATTTCAAACTCAATTTATTTTTCTCCTGGCTGAGCATCAAGAAGATTGGTCCAATTTGTTTGATAAATATGTATTGGTTTGGAATTAATTTATTGTATGAACACTGGTAGACAGTTGCTTTGTGTCAATTATTATTCTAGGCACAGGAATTAAGGAAACTCATTGAGAGATGAGGTATTATTCCAGCTTTCAGTGAGTTTACCGTAATGTAATGGCCAAATAGAGTTTAGAGAATATATAAATGTAATGTTTTTATTATGAAAAATAAAGCATTTTAAAAAAGTATACAGGGTTCAGTTATGCAAAAATAAATTGGTGGCCAATTTAATTTGGACTGGAAATCTGCTGGGCAGCTTTCCCCTCTTGGCATGTCTGTAGGGATTCGATGTTCTAGGCTACGTGCAAAATATAAGGGTTTGGGGATGAACAAGTAGTTCCATGTGATTCGTATCTCAGATGTATAGGAGCAGAATGTGAAGACAGTGACTACAGAGTTAGGCAGGGACCAGAGTCTGGAGAATTCTTCCTACTAAATTAAAGATATTTCACTTTATCTACTAAGCAACAGGAAGCGATGGATCAAATAGTTTGAAGTTAGGAGATAATGGGATTCACAGTCGCGTTGTTGTTGTTGTTGCTATTAGTTTTAGAAGGATTCCTCTGTCAAATTTTGGAAGATAAATTACCTAAACCAGCTAACAGGTTACACTGATAGTCCAGATAAGAGATAATTTTCTGAAATAAGGCGGCATCACTAGATATAAAGCAGGGAGGGTAGATAGAAAAGTTGTTAAGAAGGTAGGAGAAAGAGAACTGTGTTACTAATGTAAGTACAGACTGAAAGGAATAAAGGGTTTGAAGAAAAATTTTAGGTTTTATGGTTGTGTGACTACATTAATGGTGATGTCATTAAATGGTATTGATTTTTGGAGTAGAATTGATGCATTCAGTTTTAGACACTGTGGTTTTGATATACCACTTAGTCATGCCTGGCAAGGCAGTTGAATATATAGGTTAAAGGAGCAGGACGAGATCTGTGCTCGAGATATATATTGGAAGTCATTACATAGAGAAACCCGTGAAGTCATAAAAGTGCAAAAATCTCAGTTTAAAAATGTGAAGTCTGAAAGACAGACTTCTGTGGGAAAACAACATTTAAGGCTAAGGCAAGCGAGAACTCATTTAGGAGAGCAGTCTACCTTTCCGACATTAGCAATTATCTGAGATTTCTTCTTTGATTTGCTAATTTATTAAATGATAATTTAAGGTCAACCGATCCATCCCCTGGTATGTTCCATGTAAACAACCATAATGATACATGCTAATGTGAGCAAATAACTCAGAAGACACATATGGAAACTGTCCACATTTCACTAGAGGAAACAAATTAATATGAAAAGGGATTCTTTTTAAAGGAAAGTACATGTATGTATCTGATTAAACAGCTGTTCTAAACAATTTTTGTTAAGTGAATTAACAGGTACCTCATACATTTCCCATGACTCAAATTCAAAATCCTTAATTTTCTTAGATAAATAAAGCATGTGGACCTTCATTTATAGTCATTTATTAATTCATTGAAGGTTTATATGCTGCTTACATTTGTACCAAACTTTTTATATGTGGATATTATATATTCGAGAGATTAAACCATTCTATGAAGTCATATAACTTACAAAGCTTTTAAATTTTTTCTAAATATTTTTAGATAATCTTATAAACAGAAGCATTGAAGCAGTTTGTCTCTGTACTTGGCCCTTGCAGTGTGTAGTTCCATGCTCGATCACTTACAGTTCCTCACAATGTGCAGTGCTGTACAACTCTGTGAGAAAGCACGTTCTTTACACTCATCTGGACTTTGGAATGAACAGAAGGCAGGTGCCTTGCTGAGTGTCCCGCCTAGTAAGGAGACTGAGGAGGTCCGATGCAGGTGTACTTCATTGCCAGCTCCATCTTTTCTTCTGCAGGGTCATATTATCTTGCCAGGGAGTCTGATTCCACATGAGCCCAGAAGGTCCAAAGGGAGTATCCTCAAACATTTCTCTGTATTGCTCAAAAAAGTGTATTATATATATATATTTTTTTGGAACTATATGATTTTTCAATAATTTCAACATGGCCAAGTATTTCTTCACTGTTTTAAAAGTTAGTAGATTAAAATTTGACTTGTGCTTTAAGGCTAGATAGATAAATATGGCCATAGGTAAACATATACTTTTGGATGTCCATATAAATGCACACATGTACATAAATATAAACACAGACCTAGACATATACATACAGACATTTAGGTCTTTGTTATAGTCTTTGCTAAGTACAAATAATTAAGCATACACAAGTTAATTCCATTGTACTGTCTGAAAGCCCCATTTTCCTCTGAATCACTGACACTTATGTAACAAATGTTTAAAAAAAGTAACATTTGGTAAAAATACATTTTTTTTTCTTTATTGATTTTAGAGAGTGAGGAAGGGAGAGGTACGGAGAGATGGAAATGATGATGAGAGAGAATAATGGATTAGCCGCCTCCTGCATGCCCTCCTCTGGGGATTGGACCTACAACCTGGGCATGTGCCCTGACAGGGAATGGAACCAGTGACCACTGATCCACACCAGCAGGGCAAAAATACTTTCTAAGCAGTACAAAGTGGAATGTGAATGAAAATAAGAAATGAGAGATAGGAGGGGTTTTCCTGTCAGGCCGGTGCTGAAGGTCCCACACTGCTTCTGACCAAAGCCCCTGCTCTGCTCACTAATGACCTGATCGTGAGGCAGTTATTTCTAAATGAATGTCTATGTTAACATAAGAACATGAACCTTGGTGCCTTCATTTTTCATATACAAGTTTTACTTTCCACACAAGCATTGGCAGCATTGGATTAGTATAAGTTTTATCCCTTGTCATTCTCATATAACTAAATTTAATAGAATATGTATATATATATATATATGGAGAAAGAGAATGTGTGAGAGAGAGGAGAAAGTGTGTGTGTGAGAGATAAATGCTGTAATATATCAAATGTTCCTATACATTTTCAGTATTTTACAGCTGTAAAAATATAGGTATAACTAATTACCTTGCAAATGTTTGAAATTTTAGTTTTGTATGTAGGCTGTGTACCAAAATCGTCATTTTTTTTTTTTTTTTTTAGTTAAAGCAGAACTCATAACTGACTAAAGGAAGTGTCATGTTTTGATGAACATTCTGTTTGCACTAAAATACACATATAATCCTGGATGAAAATTTGGGAGAGTTGAACTTTTAACCATTAAATAAATATACTTAAGTTACTGAGACTTTACCTTCTTCCTTTCTGAGTTGGAAAATTTCCATAACTGTGCTTGAATTTGAAGACCTCACAACTAGGATCCGTTTTCTACAGAGACTTTTCCGGAAATTCTGCACAGAAGAAAAACACTGCTTGCCATATATGGTGATGCAGCATTCTTTTTACTTCTGAAACAGATGGACTAAAGATGAATTGATGAAATGCAAGTTCCTCCTTAGTATACACAGCAATGTTTCAAATACAACTATTAATATCTGTTCATCCAATTATCTCTTGTGCTTGAAAATTACTTTTGCTAGAACAGAGGGGTTTGAAATTTGAAGATCTGGGTCTGGAGATTTTTGAAAAGGGAACATTTTATGACTAGTGTTATAGCCTCCTTCTCACAAATGTAAAATGGTAAAACTAGGGACTGTAGGCTGACAAAAGTTTCACAAACAATAGCTAGGACAAGACCGAAGGCAAGGGGCAGTAGTATTCAGCCAGAAACATTGCCTGTTCCCAGCCAATGAAGTATATTTTTGGGAAAATATCACTGCCTCTCACTGTGCATATTATACAGTTATTAAATTACCAGATAAAATAGCAGCATTAAAATATCTTAAAAGAGTGATTTGTTAGTATACCCAAAAAGAGTTTGAAAAACTTTCTTTTTTGATAGATGCATTTCTATAGCTAAGTATTTAGTTTAAGTAGACAATTTGATTCTTTCCTTTGTATCTAGAAACCCTATTTTATTTCTTGTTCTTAACTTACCTCTCTCCTTCAATTACTAATTCATTCTCAAATCTTCATGATTAACACATTCATACCAAATGATTTCAGCATTATTGATTGTTGACTCATCTAATCTTCCACAGTTTGTGCCTTTGCACCAGTTATTTTCTCAGCTTGAATATCTCCTACATTTGTCTAACAAACATTTTATTAAAAGCCATTTCAGCCCTCACTGGGTGGCTCAGTTGGTTGGAGTGTTGCCCTGCATACCAGAAATGTTGTGGGTTCAATTCTTGGTCAAGGCACATATCTAGGTTGTGGGTTTGATCCTCAGCAGGGGCTCATATGGGAGGCAACCAATCAATGTTTTTCTCATATCGCTCTCTCTCTCTCTCTCTCTCTCTCTCAAATCAGTAAACTTATCATTGGGTGAGGACTTTTTTAAAAGCCATTTCTATTATGAGGAGTTCCAGGATTTGCCAAGCAGAACTAGTTGCCTCTTTCTGTGTGCTTCTACTACCCTTGCCCACACTACCATTTTAGTATTTTCAGGCTGTACTGTCATTACATGTCAGGTGTATTTAGAACACCTAAGTGCTTAGAATAAATACTCTACTCCAGTCACCAAACATAATTTTGGGTACCAATAGGCTATGAAATGCTCAGTGAATGGATGAAAGAGAACAGTATGTGTGTACTGTTATGAGAAAGATCTGAGAGCACTACTCTTAGAACTAGGGTTAGGAGAAAGATAGGAGTGGGTAGAGAATAGAGTCCATAAAATATTGCCTATAGCACAGCTTTGTCTATGAAGAAACTAGTCATAAAACTCTCTTATCTTCTTACGTACATACCATCACACATCACCTTGATGTGTATTATCTAATTTGAATGTAAGACCATTAAAAATTAATATTTTAATCCATAACAATTTTTATAAGAAACATATTGAATTGAGTAAATTTTTTTTTTTAATCCTCACCCGAGGATATTTTTCCATTTTTTGTACAGATAGAGTGGGAGGGAAAGAGAGGAAGGGAGAGAGAGAGAGAAACATCGACGTGAAGGGACACATCGAGTGGCTGCCACCCGCACGACCAACCAGGGCCGGGGACAAACTGCAACCGAAGTACGTGCCCTTAGCGGGAACCGAACCTGGGTCTCTCCGGACCGCAGGCCGACGCTCTAACCGCTGAGCCAAATTGGCTAGGGCGAGTAAATTTTTACTCTCTTAAAAGGCAAATTAAAAAACAAAATGAGAATAAAAGTACTTATTCTAATTTCTAAAGAACTTTTATTAAGAATGAGTTATAATTGGTCCATATATTTTAAAAGCAGAAAATTTTTAAATTATAAAATGGCTTATATATTTTTAAGCCTAAAAAAGTCATGACAAATACACTGCCAATTTAATGGAATATACAATAAGTGTTAATTTAAATAAAAACAAGGAAGATTTTGAAAAAATATCAATGACCCTCATAAAAAACAAACAAACAAACAAAAAAAAACAGGCTGTGTTTCTTCCCATGTGGTTATCTAAATATGCTTTGTGTTCTAAACCCTCTTTGAACACAACTTGATCAATGCTTAAAAATAGAAAAAAGAATGCATATAAACAAAGTTAATATAATTTGGTACTTTCAATGCATGAAACATAGTAAATATGTATTATGTATACATATATATCTAGTTTCTGTGGTGACCAGGTCACTTAGAATATATTTTGCATGAACAATAGTACACAGTCATCACTTTGAATTTCCTGACCTATCTTTTTCTGCTTAATGCTGCATTTGCAGATTTTAGTAGTAATATTTAGCATATCTTATAAACTATATTAATGTTGTCTGTCTGAAGCTCAACAGTTACTTAAGAAAAAAATTAAATTTTCTTTGAAAAGTTTTATTTAATTAAAAAAATCTTTGAGATTACAGCAAAACAAAAATAAATAAATAAAAATATGAAAGATTCAGTAAATTACACAATTTATTTAATTACCCATAGCTTTTAAACTAAAAATATAGAAAAGTTGCACTTCTATATTTATAAAGCTATGCCTTAAATATAATAATAAACTAATTAAGCTAATATGTTTATAATGTCAATATAAGTTTATAATATTAGAGAAAGAACACTGATCCAGGCACCTGGGGTCCTAATGTGTTCTTCTCCCTCCCCCCACTCCCTTTTTCCTCTGGTAATCACCATGTTGTTGTCTGTGTCTATGAGAGGTTTTTTTTTTCTTAATCCCTTCACCTTTTTCACCCAGCCCCTAACCCCCCTCCCTCTGATAGCTGTCATTCCATTCTGTGTACATGAGTCTGTTTCTATTTTGTTTGTTAATTTATTTTGTTGATTAGATTCCACATATAAATGAAATCATATGGTACTTGTCTTTCTCTGACTGACTTATTTCACTTAGCACAGTGTTCTCCAGGTCCATCCATGATGCTGCAAAAGCTAAGAGTTCCTTCTTTGTTTATGGCTGAGTAGTATCCCATTGTGTAAATGTATCACTGCTTTTTTATTCACTCATCTACTTATGGACATTTGGGCTGCTTCCCAATTTTGACTATTGTAAATGACAGTGCAATGAACATAAGGGTGCATATATTGTTTTGAATTGGTATTTCAGGTTTCTTTTTTTTTATCCTCACCCTAGGACATTTTTCCATTTTTTGTTCAGAGTGGGAGGCAGAGAGAGGAAGAGGGAGAGAGAAACATCGATGTGAAAGGGGCACATAGAGTGGCTGCCTCCTGCCTGACCCAACCAGGGCTGGGGACAAACCACTGAGCCAAACTGGCCAGCGCAGGTTTCTTAAGATATATTCCAAGAAGTTGAATTTCTGGGTCATAAGGTACTTCCATTTAAATGAGAAATGTAGAGGTAAATAGATGACATTGTAATTAAGTACTTTAAAGTAATCTTTGTTGAAGTATGACTACAGCTTGGGCTGCATTCAACATTAGCAGAGAAAGAGAAATAGACACTTTGGAGGTCATAAAGTATATGTAATGGACAGAAAAACAAGACTGAAGAATTTTGCATCTCTTTCAGAAGGAGCCATTTGACAGAATAACATTTTTGTATTTTCATAAGAAAAAAGTCATAGGCAATTAGAAAAGATAAGGTATATAAATTATAAATTTTTTCTGCAAAGAAAGAGATTTAATACTTACTTGCTGGGGGTCAAGGAAGAAAGAGGTAAGTTAGGGAAACATTCCTTACTTTTGCTATAGCTAAAGCTTTTTGTGGTGATATATCCAAATTTGCATTACAAAAAATGTTCTAATTACCATTTTTATAGTCAGAAAAAGCAATGCATAAATATAAATTGCTGTTGCTAACAGTAGGTGAGAATTGAGCAACATTTTACACAATTCAAAAAAGGAAGGAAAGTATTATTATTATTTTTAAGTTGAAGCACCAGATCAGCACTGTGTGTTTCACTCAAAGTTTACAGTTCTATACAACACACATTGAAACATTACTTTTGTAAAAATTACAAGAACTGAGTCCCATTTACTTATCATTTTATTCTACTGAAATTCTATTCATTAGATACTGCTTCATAATGAAACTCTAATTCATAGAGGATTATCACAGTGATGGTGTTGTTAGTATTTGGCTTATACTTTGAAAATTGAAAGTTAAGTGACCAAAATGTATATAACATTGATTTAAGCAAGTACTAACATCAAGAGTGAGAATCAGAAGAAACTGTGAATGTTGTGTAAAGAGTTTAGAGCACAATGAGGTGTAGAAGTATAAATATAACACATCAACTCTAACCAATCTCAGAAAATATTATTTCCTCCATCTCTATTTAATCCAAAGATGCTGGAATCTCCCAAAAGATAATTATCATTGTATTACATTGCTTAGCATCATGGCTCTTCAATAAATGGTGTTGGGAAAACTGGGTATCTACAAGCATAAGGTTGGTGGGAATGTAAATTGGTACAGCCATTATGGACAACAGTATGAAAGTTTCTCAAAAAATAAAAACAGAACTACATATGATCCAGTAATCCTACTTCTGTATATCCAAAGGAAATTAAATCAGTATCTTGAAAAGATATCTGCACTCTCATATTCATTAAAACATTATTCACAATAGCCAAGATAGAGAAACAACCTAAGTGTCTGTCAATAAATGAATGAATAGAATAAGTATCTCTCTCTCACACACACACACACACACACATAATATTATACAAACATAAAAGAGGAAATTTGGCCATTTCCAACAACATCAATAAACCTGGAAAACATGCTAAGTGAAATAAGCCGGACAAAGAAAAAGGGAAGACAAATACTGTTTGATGACACTTATATGTGGAATCTAAAACAAAAAGAAATTGTCACCCTCAAAGAGAAGAAGGGTGATTTTCAGGGGCTAGGTAATGGAGTAAATGGAAATTTGTTTGTCATGGTTTCAAACATTCAGCAATAAGATGAGTAAATTCTTGGGATAACGTATATCTTGCTGACAATAGTTGAGATTGTATTGTATCCTTGAAATTTGCTATGATAGTAGAACTTAAGATTCTCACCATATAACTATATGAGGGAATGGATGTATTAATTAAGTTGATGGGGGGATACTTCTACCAAGTATACATATATCAGATCATCACATTGTATACTTTAAATGTATACAATTTTATTTTATTATACTTCAAAAAAGCTGTAAATAAAGAAATGGCACGAAATAAAATCTACGCAAAGAAACAAAATAAAAGTATAGTGGGTTTTCTTATTTTATTTATTGAGGTTACATTGATTATTAAAATTATATAGATTTCAAGTGGAGTTTCTTTTTTATTTTATATGTTAGGTAATTTTAAGTCAATGAACAGTTTTTTAAAAAACATCTCATTTTTATAACTGAGTTACTTCTGCTGTGCCCACTGACAGTATTTACTTACATAAAAGAAAAAGTAAATATAGAGTTCCAGAGTTCTTCTATGTTTTCATGATTTAAGCTTATTATACTGAAAAGATTTAAGAACTTAAAGTATTTCTATACTTGCAGTGAAAATTGCCCCCCACACACACACACACACATTTTGGTAGTGTTTCGAAGTATGAAAATGCCACCTTGGTGTACTTTGCCTTTTAAAGATTTTTCTTAAATGACAATTTTCTAATTTCCATTTTTTATATAAAGGTACCTTATGAGCCCTCAAGGTAGTGAAACAGTTCATTGGAACAACAAAAAAATCATATACTAAAATATTTTATACTATTGATTTATTTTGTTGAATGTAGAGAGAAACTAAAGTGAATGATTCTATATGATATCACATTCAGATAATTTTGCTTTACAATATAAGTATAAAAGGATTCAGTTATAACTAATACAATTTTGAAATAACTAAAAAAAGTTTATTTTAGAAAGAGAGGAAGGGAGAGGGAGAGAGAAACAGAGACATCCATGAGAGAGAAACATCAATTTGGATGCCTCCTGCATGCCCCCCCCCCCTGGGGGTTTGGCCCACAACCTGGGCATGTGCCCTGACTGGGAATTGAACCAAGACCTCTTGGTTTATGGGTCGATGCTCAACCACTGAGCAACATTGGCCAGGCTCAAATAAGTTTTTATTGAACTAGATGGAAATTAATATCACCAGAGACAATAATATGAGTGGGGGGTGAAGTGGGAGGGATACCTCTTACTTTTGTTGCTAGGATTTTTAGTTTTTCTAGTCCTGATCTACCTTTTACCATGTTTATTATGGGACTATGTTTGTTAATCCACTTTGTCTTTTTTTAAACACCCATCCTTGGGGGGAAATGGCAATGTTTATTTCTTTATTACTCAAGTCTTATTTTAGGTTGAGTAAAAAAAGTTACATCAGGCAATATTTCCCTCAAGGCATTGCGTAATTTTTTTATTAGTATGCCTTCATTCTAATAACTAGGTGTTCCTATTTGTAATTTAAAATATATTGTAATTTGAACATCAACATTTTCTTCTTATATGTGGAAATTTTAGCTGCTTCCAAAGTTATAAAGTCCTGATTTTTTGCAATCTCCTTTGACCTAATTGTATTAGTCATTATGTTCTACTTGGATGACATTAAACTCCTGAGTTTTTAATTACTCCACTGATATTTATCTGCTATAATTTTCCTTTATATAAAATAATTATTGATTGAACTATCAGCATTTTTTACAAACTAAAACCTAGACAATAGTTCATGATCCACTATATACTTTATATAGATTGGCTATGGCTATCAATGTATGAATTTAATTAAAGGTAATATTGCAATAACATAAGTGGGTGGGAAATGATAAAAATGCCTTTTACAGAAGTGCTTATAACAAACTCATTTATTTAAATCAAACCAAATAGTTCTCAGCTTGCAGGGTTATTAAAATACATCAAATCCAAAATATAATATTCACATGCCATACTCAGATGTATTTGTTCCTAATCTAACAACCAAAAAATAAGTCAAATTATGTGACAATTAAAAAGATAAACATATGAGCAAATGCTGAAATGGTTATCTTATGAAATGTTAAGCATATCCACCCTTTGGGAACAACAGAACTGTCTCATTATATATTAGTTCTACTGAGAGATATGGCATATCTTAATGTTGGTCAAATGGTTCAGGCTAATTAAATCACACACCCACACAGACAAATGAATAATTTGCTTGCTACAGCAACACTATATCAACCTAGCCATGTGTGGATAAATGTTTGCTTCATGTCAGAAAGCAGGAAGGTATCCGGGAGCAGTATTGTCCAAAGCACAGTCACAGAATTGAAAATGATTAACCCCTATTAATTCTACGACCAAGTGGCTTCACCTGTAAGAGATTCATCTTCATCCCTCTTTCCCTCATATGTAAAATAGGAAAATAAAAATCACCTTTTAAGAGAACTAACAGAGGTATATTAGAAATGCAGGGGACATCTGACACTTCAATAGTGTTTAATATCTGGTCACTGCTTTTACAGCCCTGTCATTTTCCTCATAACTGCAACTGCAAATGCTGTTATTGGTGGTGTCGACCACCAACTTTTTGCACCGGAAAACAATTTCTTTGTAAACTAAGAAAATGGCTAATCACTTACAAGCTAAAACAGCCAAATACTATTGTGGCCCTCTTTTAAAATGCTTTCTAAAAAGTGATATGAAATTAGTGGGATGGATTTTATAGTCCCTTAATGGTCTCTGAGTGCTGAAATAAAAGCCATGCAAAGATCTGCTGTGTTTGTAAAAATAATTTAGTGATTTTTTCACAATTAAAATCTGATATGTAAAAATCTATTAAAATGTTTGAGAAGCTTTATAAAATAGATTATAAATATTATAGATACTTCTATTAATATAAAAAACAAAACCTGAAGTTAAACAAAACCAATTACTGCATTTAATTTGGTGATTTCAGTAAAGTAATATGTTATAAAGACAAAGAAATGTCCTAGAAAGGTCAGTACTCATATCACCATTTATTAGTAAATAAGTAGAGAAATATATCAGAGACTGATTTCTCCTGTTTTCCAGAAATAGGAAATGAAGTGGAAATTGAGTGACTCATGAGTATTTAAGAAAGATGTAGTAAAAATTTATCCATATAGTATTTTTTACTGTTTTTACAAAGTAGTATAAAAGCCTTAGAAGAAATTAATATCAAATACATTTGAGCAAATAAAAGAAAACACTTCACACAGCATTGTGGAAATATATTGCCTTCAGAAGGTCACAAAGTCAAAAACTGTAACTGATTAATAGGACCAATAATAATATTTGTATTGGCCAACATGAGGAAGTTGGGGCCAGCTCCATGCTAGCTTCAGGGACTTTTCTCTGAACTTCATCCAAAAGTACTTTCTAGTTTGGGGGCCCTGAGTGTGTTTAATTAACTCTGTCTGACCCAGTCACACAGAGTAAAGACATCAATCTATCAGATTTGGCTCACTTTCTTCCAAGGAGTTGTAGGTGAAGGTCTTCTACTTATTTTTGGACTAGCCAAAGCAAATTGCCTCTTTTTCCAACACACACACACAGACACACACACACACACACAGACACACACACACCAAAGAAGAAAATATGATGTGGTAAATTCAACACTTTGACTTACACTGATGAGTCTATAAAATTCCTGTCCTGACTCTGTGGACACAATGTAATATAATAGACAACACCCAGAGTGAAGAGTCAGAAAATCTGGATTAAAACAAAGTGTCTTCCTTTACTGACTATGGGACTTTGGCAAACCACTTAACTTCTCAATGTCTTAGTTTGTTGAAAAATGGAAACAATCATAATAAAACTCTACTAGGAATAGAAACCCTAGGTCATTAATAAAATGTGTAGTGCTTTTTTGTTGAAAAATCTGTTCATAATTGGGGCACTCTATCACATATAAATATAAAACAAAGCTTATTTGGGACCTTCTTGTCTTTTTCCTTTTTCATAAGTTTTCACTTTTTCTAAATAGTAATGCTCTCCACCATGTGCCAGGGCTGTGCCACTCCTTTTCCCACCAGTGGAAGGGCGTACTTATTCCACATTATTTTATTTGTGCCCCTTCAGTAAAACTGCTGCCTTAATAAAATGAAACTAAGTAGATGAAGGTTGAAAATGGGAAAATGACCCACAAAGGGAGATACCTGACTTGCGGTCATAGTCTCATTTCTCATTCCCAAGATTCACGTTCACTTTACATACTTCTCTCAATTCACCAAGATGAATTCAGAAGTTTCTCGCATCAACCATGGATGATGGGTAACTAAATTATAGATGCTGTATTTTTTATTTTTTGGTAGAGACAATAAAATGGGCAACAAAATAATGAAACCCTCCTCCATAATATAGGTGAAGCAACTGCCTAGTGAGAGACATTTCCCAACCATCCCTGCTTCTCGTACAGTCTTCGGCATCCAGATGGAGTGAAGTGATAGAGCAATCATAAAATGGAAAAAACCTGGTCTCTGAATAAATACATAAAGGAAACCTGCCTGCCAACCACGACATGTATATTGAACTCCTTAAGAGTTAGAAATAATTTTTTTATTGTGCTAAGCCACTGAAATTGTAGGGTTTAGTTTTAAAACCTACAAACATTGGTATTTTGGTGGTGATTGCATTAAATCTATAGATTGCTTTGGGTAGTATGGACATTTTAATGATGTTAATTCTTCCAATCCATGAACAAGGTATATGCTTCCACTTTTTTATATCTTCCTCTATTTTTTTTTTTTTTTTCAGTGACCTGTAGTTTTCTGTGAAGAGGTCCTTTACTTCTTTGGTTAAGTTTATTCCTAGGTATCTTAATCATTTTGCCGCGATGATAAATGGGATTGTCTTTTTAGTTTCTCTTTCTGTGATTTCAACATTGGTGTATAAGAGATGGCCTGGAAGGACCTGGAGAGTATTATGCTACGCAAAACAAGCCAAGCAGAGAAAGACAAATATCACATGATCTCACTTATTTTTGGAATATAATGAACTAAACAAACTGCTGAACAAAATTAACCCAGAGACATGGAGGTGGGGTACAGACTGACAAGCCCCAGAGGAGGGGAGGGGGCTTGAGGGAGAAGAGATAAACCACAGAACTTACATGCATGTATACATGACCATTGAACATAGACAACAAAGCTGGGGATGGGGCAGGGGGAAGAGGGTGTTAATGGGAGGAAAATGAGAAACATCTGTAACAAAAACAAATTAATAAATAAAAAATAAAAAAAATAAAATAAAAACTACAAACATAACTCCACAAAATGCCCAATTATACACATTAATAACTTTAGACCATACAAATAGACACTTACAAGTGCTGGGAATAGAAGAAAAAAAAATAGTGAGTATGAGACAGACCTTGGTAATCTGAACTCCCACATTTGCACCCTACCTCTTGCTCTGCTTCCATATGCAGAATGTATCTTAGCACCTTCTATTCAGAAGCCATACATCTACTTTCCCAAAGACAAAACCCAAGAGAGTGAAGCCCATAGAAGAATGGGTATTTATCTACTACTGTAAAGCTTACTCTATACATCTTCATTTTCTTTCTAATGATCAGCCTCTTCTCACTATGAGTAAAAGAAGAGATGACTTACCCCTTAAAGAAATACTAAATCTACTCACAAGGTTGTTTTCTAACCTAAAGATGATAAAATAAGTACTATCTCAACTTCGTAGAAACTCCAACATTCATCCTAGAGAAAGGTATAAAATGTATAGTATCAAAAGCATAGTTTCATTACAACTCATTTTTTTCATTTTATAAACATATCTGATCAATAAGACAAAGGTCAGACAACTTTTTCTGTGAAAGGCCAGATAGTAAATATTTTAGGCTTTGCAGGACATGCAGTATGTTCCCACTGCTCAAGCTTTCCATTGTAGCATGAACACAGCTATTGATAGCACATAAACCAGTGAGTGAGACTATGTTCTAATAAAACCGTATTTATGGAAACAGCGGTTGGCTGGATTCGGTCCACAATTATTTTATCGATGCCTGATACAAGAAAATAATTATTTTCCTGTTCTATTTGTTTGCTTCTATTCATTTCCAGTGACCTGTCCATTATTACATATTGGTTTTATAAAATTAAAGTATATATATATATGGGATGCTATAAGTGGAACTTTGTTGATCCAAATAACAACAGCCCTCCCCCAATCAAGTACTAATTTAATTATTTAAAAAATATAGTGGATACATATTATTATTCTATTACCAATATAATTGATATTTGAATATGTGCCAAGGGCATTTCCAAATTGACATTTTTATGAACCCCCAAAATAGACCAATCTGTCTGGTGAGTTAGGGAAGGGAATAGGTCATTACCAGCCTCTTCTATGGAGGAAAACCCCAGTAAAACAGAGTTTGGTAGATTCTGGGAGAGCAGAGAGTATACTCATTGTGTGCAAACTCAGTCCCAAGATTAAGGAAAGAGAAAATGGTGAATACCAATCTCTAGCCTTTTGTTTGTTTGTTTTCTTTTAAGCCCCACTATGCCAGTTAAACCTTTCTGTCCAATGTATTCCCATCCCAGGTGGCATGATGGGGGGCTGGGATAAAGTGGGAGAGATTAGCCATCCCCCAGATAATCTGTTACAGGAATTAAAGAAACAATGTAAACGAGATGTGGAACAAAAATATCAGTTGCACTACATGATAGGGTTGCCACAAAATACCAAAATCAAAGTAAATAGTCTCATACACTAAAGTCTAATGTTTAATGCCACAGGGTTTAGCTTGGACCAAAGATGCTTTACTTCATCAAACACTACTTTCTGTTTATTTCTCATATATCTTGGCCCAATGTACAAGATATTGAGGATACCATCTTCATGTAGTACCAAAAAAAAAATGCTTTTTCGTCATGTTTATTATATCCAATCCTGTATGAAAAGTTTTCTGTGCTTCATCACATCCCCAGCAGAATTAATTGATTCCTTTTCTAGTGTTTCATTGAAATACTCTCAATATGCCAGAAGCCAATTCTTAATACAGTATTATGATTGATTGTACATATTTGTTTTTCCTTCCTCAGTTGACCATGATTTACATACTGAGTTTCTAACATGTTAATTATGGTAAACTAGACAAAACAAATATGTACAATTATCCAGAATACCAAATATATATTAATACTATTAATATGTTTATAAATATATGAATATAATATTATTATAAATATGTTTTTGACTTTTGATAAGAATAATTACCTCTAAGGAAGGATGAAAATTATTAAGATTTCAATATCATGAAATGGGTGACTGGAATCTGGGAATTATGGAAAGTTTAAATATCTCTCTATTGAGATATTTAATATCAATATCTCAATATCTCAGATTATGTCTCCATGATTATAACTCTGTAAATTAAAACACAAAATATAAACTTTGTGTAGTTTTATAGTAGGAGATGGAAATCCAGAAAGAAAATTTAAGACATTAAACTGACAGATTGTGTGAAGGTATGAACAGTCATGGATTTTCTATCTTTGCAATATTAAACAGTGTTTAATTCTATGAAGATTATTTTAATTTACTAAATCCATCTCCAAATTCCTAATAATTTCTTGAAATAGTACCTTTTAAACAATATATAGTTTGATAATCTAAGATTTTAAATCACCGATTCATTATAGTTATTTTCTTTTAAATTATTTTAGTCCCCATATATGTTTATATATATCTGATCTTTGAATGTTATCAATTGCAAAATTGAAAAAATATCCTACAAAAGAGCAAAAAAACTAATATTCTGAGGAATCCGCCATATTTTTTTTTACAATTTCGTCATAGTTGATACATTGTTGGGACAATAGTGATGTGTGAGTAAAAAAACATGAACATCTTTATGAAAAAATAATATTTACCATAGAAAGAAAATAGATTTTTTTTCCACACATACTCTCTACCACCTATGCATGTGATTCATTGAGTAATATTGCATTTAACAAACACTAGTGGTCCTAAATTTCACAAAGTTATTATTATTATGTTTTAATCCTCACCTGTAGAAATTTTTCCATTGATTTTCAAGGGGTGAGGGGAGAGAAACATTGATGTGAGACATATCGATTGGTTGCCTCCTTCATGACCCTGGGCTCAGTCAAACCAGCCTGGGTGAGTAAGCTATTCTTATTTTATTTATTTATTTATTTATTTATTTATTTATTTATTTATTTATTTATTCTTTAGAGAGAGAGGAAGGGAGAGGGAGAGAGAGATAGAAACATCTATGAGAGAGAATATCGACGGGCCACCTCCTGCCTGCCCCCCACTGAAGATTAGTCTACAACCTGGGCACGTGCCCCTACTGGGAATTGAACCAGCAACCTCTTGGTGTATGGGTCGATGCTCAACCACTGAGCCACACCAGCTGGGTGAGTAAGCTATTTTTAAAAAATAACATGATAATGGTGGCTCATTTGATTGGATCGTTGTCTCATAAACCAAAAGGCTGCAGGTTTGATTTCCTGTCAGGGCACATATCCAGGTTGCGTGTTTGATCCCTGGTTAGGATGTGTAAGGGAGGCAACCTATTGATATTTCTCTCATATCAATGTCTCTCTCTCTCCCTTCCTCTCTCTCTAAAATCATTCTTTAAAAAATCATATCCTTGTGTGAGAATTTAAAAAATAATAATGCTAATGTCAATATTATGTTTAAAAACATAAAAGTAGTAATAAATATACTAAATTTTAAAAAGGTATTCAATCAATATTTATTGAGTTTGTAATATGTATCAGAGTAGGCTTTAATAGTCTAGAGCATACACATTTTCAAATAAGAACAAAAATTTACTCTGAAAAATACTCTCTTAGGAATTTAAATCTGTTAGCTTTTGATATAAACATATTTTTCTTATTGAATTTAAATAAATCTCAGCTCTATTTGTATATTCTCAATTAGGGAGTTTTACCTGAGAATCAGTAGTGAGAAATAATAAGTCAGTTCTAAATATGAGAGATAAACCAAAAGATCAGTTAGCTTTTTCACAAATGTCTTATATGCTCTCACCCATGTAGTATTTCTTTCAAACCTTTTCTTATTTTCTTATTGGGCTATTTAGTTAGAGCTGGATTTATTTACATTCTCTATATTTACTTTGTCAATCTTATGTACAAATGCTAGACCTTATGAAGAACATCTATGAGCCTAGAGGTGCTTGCACACCAAGCAAATAGAATCGCCTTAGTTAAGGTAGAGATTTTCAAATGCTGAATACATAGCATTTGTCCACCTTCAATGACATTCCTGAATACAAACACTTAGGGAAAACAATTAACTATTTCTGATTAATAAACAAAGCTGAGTGCAGAGTCAGCTTTCATTTTTACTGACAATAGTAGTTATAGGATACGGAAGGAGAATAACTCTAAGAGGACTATGAAAAATAGGTAATGTGAAGATAATATAATCTAAATATGGGTTTTCGACATCAGTTACCTGAAATTGGGCTGAGATGCTCCATTGTCTGCTAATTCATCAATAGACATCAAGAGGTCAACAAAACGTTTACAAAGCATCTCTGTTTTCCTTTAAATTATTCCAGGACTCCAAAGAAGTTACAACTGGTAAGAAAGGAGGGATGAGAGAAGATTATTGTAATCCCTCCATGTTCAAAGCCCACAAAGAGAGGTCCTTATGAAGCATTACTTTTTGTCTTTGAAAAATACATGAACTTGTTTTGGGGGTCTCTTATATAGCAAATTATGGTTTTAAATAGATAATTTTATTGATATACTATATTGATAATTCTTTTTTTATTTTTTAATATCAATATTTTAAAAACACTAATGTGAATGCAAAAATATACAAACCTTTCTCAGTGAGGCAAAGTATTATGAATGGATAGGAATAAAAATGTTTTTAATTATAATACTGTATGAATCAAATAAAATGTTTCAGTGAAATATTTTCTTTGAATTATCTTGTTCTGCTGTAAAGTACCTTTCCAACTAATACGTTTAGTCACTGTATATCAGAAGAAGAAGAATAAAACTAAAAATAACTATTGCACGATTTTTTTGAGTTGTCTTTGTTTTAGACATGAGTCAAATGAAAACCGTAAATGTCTATGAATAGTGATGTCCATGACCAATGGATCTTGTCTTAGGGACTTTAATATGGAATCAGTCAGCCTATAGCCTCTTCTAAATGGTCCACACCTGATTCACTCATTAACCCTAATCACAAAGGACCTATAACCACATCATTGTAACAATTCATATGGACCACAGACCCAAGAATAGCCAGTCAATGTATCAGCCAGCCTCAATACATCATATATCATGTAATCTGGTCTGTCAAAATTGGCTAAACCAATCAGATATCCTTTCTCAGAAATATAAATTAAGTAGTTAAGAATGGGAGTTCAAGGTGAAAGATGTAAATATTCGTAGAAACTCAAACTTTTGAGAAAACACAAGTTAGAATTATGAAGAGGCAAAAGCTATGAGTGAACAGAAGCTATTAATCACACACATGCTCTCACACCATGGAGGGAAACACAGTTGTGGCAAAAGGAAAGAAATGTTATATAAGGCATAGTGCTGCATGTTCATAGACATTAGTTGGAAAAGCTTATGTAATTCTACTCTTCTCTCTGCCCTTCTCAAGGCTGAGATGTTTGGCTTCTGTTTATAATACATGTGAAATTCTGCTCTTTATAAGCACATTAACTTAATTAGATAAGTGGCAAGGTATAGATTTATTCTGCAGTGTAGAATAAACAAAACAAAACCTTTGATTGTCTTTATAAAAATGAAGTAGAATGGAAAAATCCTCTTTTAAATGAGCTAGAAAGAAATTACAGTATAGCAAAGACAGTAAGTTTTGGTGCCAACTGCAAACCTTTCACTTAGTAGCCTTGGGATCTTCAGCAAGTTACTTAAAGTCTCTTGCATCTATTTCCACATCTATAAAATGGGAGTAAAAGCCATTTTACTCAGAGAGTTGATATAAGGAATAAATGTTATTATATCTAAAGTGCTTGCAGGAGTACTCAAGGTACAGTAAGATCTCAGGGACTGTTTTTATTAGTATGTTCTCATGATCACATACTATAAAATACTTATTTATCATCTGCATGTCTGACCACAAATACTCTCCTGATGTTTTTGTGTCAGAAAATAATGATCTTATATAATAATAGAATGGACATTAATAATGTATATTTCATTTTATAAGAATTTGTTTACAAAATTTGTTTGTAGGTTTATTTGAATGCAAACAAAGCCAAGATGCACATCCATTGTTTTTATAGTTGAGTCCACCATGTAGTTAATATTTATAACTCTCTTGTAGAGAAGAAGTAATAATTGGTCACAGTTCAACTCACAAACTGACACTGAGTAAAGGAACTGCAGAGTAATAATGTTCAACCATTAAACTTCCTGTAAGATACATAGTCAAAGGGAACATTGTCACTTATTGTGAGGCTTTGAACTATTCTAGATTACTTCCTTCTAGGAAAACATAGAATTTGAATGTTGAAATTTACTGTTGAATGTATTGTTGCCATAAAGTACATAATTAAAGTAGAAAGGTTTAAACAAATTTGAGAGAGAGAGAGAGAGAGAGAGAGAGAGAGAGAGAGAGAATGGATTGGAGAGAAGTACTAGAAAGAATAACAAACTAGATTACTGGAAAAAAATCATATTGGTTGTGAATTACTACTATTGATAAATATCCTCTTTATTCAAACTCTTTATTCAAAGCAGCAGAAAGAAGGCATTCCTAATTACCTGGGGGTTTCATCAGTTTGGGGAAAATGAATATATTACTTAGCACAACATACGATTTGAGGTTAAAACTCCTGCAAGTAAATTTATCATAAAGTTTAAATAGATAAATTATAGCACATGAAATCTTGAATATATATGTAAAAGCCTATAGCAATAAACATGTTCCAGAAAAACCTTCCATTTCCCTTGTTACTGATTTTACCCTCCTATTGGTTCAGTTAAACTTCAAATTATTGATTTCAAAGTAACATTGAGAATTGGTCTTATATAGCATGAATCTAACTAGCATGTTTGTTTTATCATTAATCTTGTTGGTTACTATATCATTTACTGTTCATTATAGCAAGATATAAATTGCACAAATTCTTAGTATTGTTAGTTTAGCTTGGCTGCTTTCTTTAGTGATACTAATTCTTCAGAGCAGTTGGGCGAAATCAATGTCTTATGAACCATTTATATTAAATTATGCTTGTTATATGATTGAATCAACAGTACATAGAGTTTTCTCAAGTTAATTGATCAACTCCTACAAAACAAATTAACATGATACATCAAACTTATGGAATTGTCATCCAGAAAGAACATAATAAACATCAGTGCTGAAAGAAAACCACTAGTCCCCCTGGAATACTGAAATTCTCAACCCTAATCAAATGGCTGGCTGAAAGTTATGGCAGAGAGAGTGCGAGTGTAAATTTAAAGGGAGATATTTATACTGTACAAGAAGGATTTAAGATATTTATGTCAAGTGATATAAACACACTTGTTGAAATATTTCATGCTTGTTGATACTCCTCCAATCACCTGTCCCTAATCAGTTAAGAAAAAATGAAATTAAAAAAAAATATATTTTCCTCCCTGGCTGATTGAAGATCAGCCAACATCATTAACAACACCATAACTATCTGGACCAGGAAATTCATGACCAACAGACCACTTCAGCAGAAACAAATGTCATCAACATCCTTTACCCTGGGAAGGCAACAGTACCTAAGACAGAAATTTGGGAAATACAAGCCAAAATGACAAGACCACACCAGATGTCATCTTTGTATTTGGATTAGAAGTCCATTTTGGTGGCAGAACAACTGGGTTTGGCACAATTTATGATTCCTTGGATTATGCAAAGAAACATAAACCCAAACATATACTTGCAAGACATGGCCTGTATGAGAAGAAAAAGACCTCATCAAAACAAGGAAAGAAATACAAGAGCAGAATGAAGGAAGTAATGGGGATTTCTAAGGCCAATGTTGGTGCCGGCCAAAAGTGAGCTAGAAGATTGGACAACAGAAGGAGTCAAGATTATTTACTGACATTATCTGTGGTGATTTGTGCAGATTTAAAAAATAAATGTTTCTATTGATTTTTTGAGAGAGAGAGAGAGAGAGACAAACATCAATGTAAGAGAGAAAAATCAATAGGCTGACTACTGCACCCCCCCCCCACACACACACACACTGGGGTTTGAGCCCACAACCTGGGCATTTGCCTTGACCAGGAATCGAACTGGGACCTCTTAGTTCATAGGAGGATGATCAACCACTGAGCCACACCAGATGGTCTGTGCAGTGTTTTCATGAGAGGATTAATAACCTAAAAACTTTTAAAACTCACTTAGGAAGTTGTTGTTTATTTTTTTAATTTTCTGTTTTTTACTAGTTCAATGGCTATGGAAGGAGTCATCTCCCTAAATTTAAATATTAGTAAATATTCTATGAGCCACCTATTATGCTTTAGCCAATTAACTCAATTTTAATATTGTTAAAATACATCTTTAATAAGAGGAGAATATCAAATTTATCCAACTGTGCTAATTATGCTTTATAATCATTAACACATATTCATTAGAGCTCTAGTATGTATTAAGTGTTAAAGAATATGAAATACTATAACTTAATATTGTCATTTTTTAAAAATAACCTAATCATTATTTTTTCATAAACTTGAGATTTTGAAAGTTTGAACCATGATAAATATATATATATGAGATTGACTAGAATTGTTTCATCATGTAAGCAATATTACATAATTAAATTAAGGAAATAACATGTTAAATCATTTGTGTTCATAATATGTGACTTAAAGAAAACATATTTAATCCTACATAAAATATTTTACCTTAAATACAATGTTAAGTTTAATCATCTGGCATACTTAAAGGAATAGTAATAAATAAGGGAAGAAATGAATGTGTTAAATGTAATTAATAAATAATCAGTTGTATCCAGCTAACTACATGGTATCTCACTAGGGAAGTTTGTGTCAAACTAGAGGAGAAACATGTTAGGATACTTTAGCTATGTTTCATAAAAATGATAAGAAGATGAGTTTCTCTGAACAGTATTCTGTTTCTCTATTTAGATGAAGATAAAGTGGGCTTATGCTATATATTAATTAAGCAAAGTTAGAGTGTATGTCTCCCTTTCAGTTATTGGTCATACCATTTCCTTTCTATTTGAAGGCAGTCCTTAAGTTTTCACATATAACCCTTAAGAAGAAATGGTAGGTTGACTTGGGTAATGAACTAGTCTTTTCAATCTTCTCTAATTAACAAGTTTAAAACTGTATGCAAGTTTTATGAACAAACACAAATAAACTATGTTAAATGTCTTCTTTTTAAGGGGAATAAAAGATTATAAATATATTCCTTTTGTTGAATAGCATCTGTTCAGTGGAAATATCAATACCAAAGCATGCTTTTTCTGACTGTATTTTTGGAAATTTTATGAGATTGCATTCCCATAAGATACAAATGATAATTATTTAAAGTAATTGAGCCATTCAAAAAAAATATTTTAAAATTTTAACTTTGAAAACTGATAACAAAGCACTTCACCATGATAATATCCCATTCTACATATTGTTATGTATCTCAGTAAAAACTGAAAGGACATCATTTGTATAATTTTACACATAAATTTTATCTGGTCAAAATTTAGTTAACTAGAAAATATATTTTTAGTTTGTTCTAAAGGTATATTTAAAGTTTAATGATGTTATAATCTTTAACTTGGATTGCATGTCTATTTAAATATTTAAGTAATATTCAATAAAATGTACTTCAGATCTATAGAAATATAGCTAATATATTTTTTCAAAATAATTGACCAAAATACCTTTTTACCTGATAATTAAATATAAATAAGAAATGTTAATAATATTATAAAAACATAATGCTAAATTAGTGGTGCCTTTATACATATTTTTCTATAAAATTTGATATTTATATAGTAATATGTTGGCATGAAATTTTATAGCATGTTTACTCTTTTTTTTTTTCTTTTTGGATTTTTTTTTATTGTTGAAAGAATTACAAATGTTCCCTTTTTTCCCCATTGACCCTCTCCTTCTCACTACCACCCCCTCCTACTTTCCCCAACCTAGTATCTGTGTCCATTGGTTATACATATATGCATAAGTTCTTTGGTTTATCTCTTCCCACCCCTTCCACCCCCAACCCATCCCTCTGAGGTTTGTTAGTCTGTTCCCTACTTCCATGACTCTGGATCTCTTTTGGTTGAGAGCTTATTTTGTTCATTATGTTCCATAAATAAGTGAGATCATGTGGTACTTGTCTTACTCTGACTTGCTTATTTTACTTAGCATAATACTCTCCATGTCCCTCCATGTCTGGGAAGCAGTTTATTTCCCCTTCTATTTTCAATGATAGCCTTGTTGGATAGAGTAGTCTTGGATTCAGATCCTTGTTTTTTATTACCTTGAAAACTTCATGCCATTCCCTTCTGGCCTGTAGTGTTTCTGTTCAGAAATCAGATGACAGCTTTATGGGAGGTTCCTTTGTAGGTAACATATTGCTTTCCTCTTGCTGCCTTTAAGATTCTCTCTTTGTCTCTAATTTTTGGCATTTTAATTTTGATGTTTGGTGTGGGCCTCTGGATTCTACTTATTTGGGGCTCTCTTTCCTTCCTGAACTTTTTTCTTCACCAAGTTAGGGATGTTTTCTGCCATTATTTCTTCAATTATATTCTCTAACCCTTGCCCATTTTCTTCCTCTTCTGGTACTTCTGTGATGTGGATGTTGTCATGTTTCATATTGTCCCACAGCTCTCTTAAACTGTCCTCCTGTTTTTTAATTGTTTTTTTCTTTTTGGTTCTCTGGTTAGGTGATTTTTTTTCTAACCCGTCTTTTAATTCACTGATTGATCCTCAGCTTCCTCTAATTTGCTGGTATTCCTTCCAATGTATTCTTTATTTCTGTTATGTCATTCTTCATTTTCACTTGGTGGTTTTTCATTTCCAGTTGGTAGATTTCTGTTGTTTGTATATCTCTAGTTATGCTATTGAGCTTCCGCATAATCCTTCCTCTGACTCTACCTCTGACAACTTGCTTAATTCTATTTCATTTATCCCTTCTTTAGAATTCTCTTGTTCTTTCACTTGGAATGTGTTTTTTTGTTTTACTATTTTGGCTGTCTCAGCAGAGTTTGGAGCCTGCCAAATATTTCCTGTGAGTGTCAGCGTTCCACTGATTGTGGATCCCTCTTCTGGGTTTGGATAAGTATGGGAGGGACCATGCTAAACACTAATATCTAGTCTTACTTTCCCGAGTAGAGTCACAAGTCAAGCAAAGACTCAATTATCCCAGAGCTTTGGCCTACAGGCTATTATATTAGTGTCAGTTACTTAATGAGTCTCAGTTTGTAGCCCTTAGCTGAATGAAAAATCCCTCAGGTGTGCAGGGTAAGAGGATTTCCAGCAGGTGGGGCAGTTGCTTTCCCCTGGACTAAAGCTGCTTTGAGAAGAAATGTTTTCTGTGGGTTACTGGCTCAGTGCAGGGACCCAGTCCTCAGCCTTCACAGCTCAGTCCCCAGAGCCAGGACACCCAACACTGAGAATCAGGCCCAAAGCTCATAGTCTTCAAATCTCATCTCTGCCCAGTGGCTTCCTGGTAGTATCTAGCTATTAATGAGCCTCAGGTTACACTTCCTCAGGCTGGATGGTGTGTTAAATTCTTGAGGAAGGCGCAGTTACTTCTCCCCTAGGCTAAAGCCACTATGATGGGACTACTTGAGGAAGATGACTACTGCTGTGTGGGGAAATGACTCAGCATAGAGCTCCTGATGGCCTCCTTCCCAGCTCTCTGCTTAGTGCCATGAACCCCTGACTCTCCTCATAGAGCACCAGTTTAGTCTTACCTCCCTCAGCTGGAGCCCAAGGTGAATGTCTGTAGCTGTAATTTAGTGCACTGGCCCTTCAGAGAAGTGCCGGTGTTCCCTGTGCCTCTCCCTGCCAGACAAAACCTCTGCCTGGTGATTTTCTCAGCCAGGTGTTATGCAGGAGCCTTTCCCTGTTCTGCCATTCTGTGCTGTGGAGCCAGCTTGGGGTTTTAACCCCCGACTTCTTAGAGGGAACTGCTCACAGCTAAGACAGCCCTCAGCTGCTGCCGGTGGCATCCAGCCATCCCTCTCATGCCTCCATACCTCCTACCAGTCTCAATTTGGAGTCCTCTACGTCCTTGATTACAAGGGTTCTCTCCAGCTGCTCTTCAGTTGGTTTTTCCAAAGGATTTGACTTTATTTTAGTTGTAATTCCAGTTTGGTTCTGGGAGACGATCTGTGTAGCTTCCATTCCTTCACTCCGCTGCCATTTTCCTTCTTGCAACATGTTTGCTCTTATTTCGCATAAACATTCATTGCAGAAGGTTGAGATACCATAAGATTTTACTTTTCACAGTGTCTGTGACCAGCTGTATCTGATTCACTGACACTGTAAAATGATGGCATAAATTAGATCATTCAGGATGAAAATATTTTTATCTCTGTAATATTCTCATCATTATGACTAATTTAAGTAAATTTCCTAAATATAGCTTTTGAATATAGTAAGTTTAAATCTTAAGTAAGGATTAATTATATGATAGAGAACTAATCTTATGTCTGACTTTTATAACATTAAGATTCTAATATATTAAAAAAAAACACTTTGAATGACTTTTTTTTTTACATTTGTCTGGATGTTTTACAGTGCATTGATTGAGAGGAATCTTTCTTGTGTATTGGCACATAATTTAGGGTTTATTTTAGGCATACATTATATAATCTGTAAAAAGAATGGTTTGAAAAATTAATGTATTATCTTTCATTTTGCTGTTGTAATGAGAAGTTTGGAAAAGGGTAGTCTGGGACTGGTGAGGTAACACAACAACGCTGTTGAGGACTTAGATCCTCAATAATGTTTTAATCACTGATTCCTAACTTGTGAAACTGACATATAGTTCCAAGAGGATGTCCCACTTCTGGACTTTACAACAGTTTTCTTGACAGTAAGAATGCAGGTGGAAAATGTCACACACTTGGGAATTTACTACCCCCTGTTCCTTTACTCACACTTTTTAAGGAGCTATTATCAAAAGTATAATCAGCAACTTCCACTTATATCCCATTGACTAGAATTGTTTTACATGGGTACTCTGATAATTAAGGGAGAGTGAAAAATGCAGATGCATTCCCTCTGATGAAATCAGGATTATCTTTGTAGGTAAGAAGGAAAAATGGATATTGGATATGGAAATCACAGTTTTTGCCTCAGTCTGTGCTGTAATTTTACAAAGTAGTTTTATCATCAATATTACTGTATTAAAATCATTGTCAGGGAAAACTTTGTCTACAAGCCAGAGTAACAACTGGAAGATGGTTGCTTCTGCATGGAAATGGTTTATTAGAGTAGAATTGGTATGGATATTAAGATCAGGCAGATTAGTTTCATTCTTTACTTTGTTCACACCCAAATGTGTGAACTTGGGTAAATGCCCTGACTTGAAGTTGCATCAGTTACCTTATACTGCTGTTGAGTGAATTAAATAAAATAACAGACATAATGAGCATGGCACATCCTTGGTATTCAATAATTGGTACTCTCTCCTCCCAGCTATCCATCTGATCTTCCTTTCTGGTGTTGATAAAACTTTAAAATCTTTCTTTTTACAAATCAATAAGATACTGTTTCCAAAAATTTCAGGAGAATGGGAAATGGTTTACAGTGAGAAATCCTTATTACCTTTAACACCATTAGCATTATCATAAGAATTTTCATCATTATGAATAAATTAAATTTGAATACAAACCCAGAACTGTATTTCTGTTTGTCCATTTCGCAAGATACTATAACTGACAGAATCTTTTGAACTCAAATTTAATTTGTAAATATATTTTCAGATAGCTTGATTTTCCCTGCAACTTTTGTAGTCATCTTAGTCCCAAATTTTCCAGTAGCTGCTCTTTCTCATTACTGATTAGTTTGTCATTATTTTTCTATTCTCTTGAAACTTTTACATATCCAACCTCCAACAAGACAGCTGTTAAATTGTTAAAAGAGTTTATATCTTTAATAAATAGAATTTAGAAAAAAATATTTAGGAAGAACATTACTTAAAAGTAAAAACTTTTTTCTATAGAAAAAAATGAGTTTTTTCATAAAAAATATTTGTTTTTAATTCAATATAAAAACTTATCAAAATGACATTCAGAATTTGTCATTATAAAATTAAAATATTATTGCCCTGGCCGGTTTAGAGCGTCGGTCTGTGGACCAGAGAGTCCCAGGTTCGGTTCCCACTAGGGGCACATACCAAAAAAATTAAAATTAAAATTAAAATATTATTCAATCCACATAAAATCTCTAACACATGAGACATAAAATGCTTGCCTATTCTTGACTAAAATATATTATTTTGTGCTTAATCCAGTAGGACTAAAGAAGTATTCTGAACTATAGAAGTTAATATATTTATATTTCTTGTCTTTTTCCCTCCAAAGTTTCCTAAATCTCTTCAGAAGTCAACCTCATTTAACACTAGGGCTTTGTCCCTATTATCATTCATAACCTTCTGGTTTTTAGCATGCTATGCAAATCTTTATCTTAAAGATTATTTTTGAGCAATTCTTATTGCCCCAGTCCCATTTCAAGGACAACTTTAAATACTAATATCTAGAGGAAGCCTCCTCGAATGCTTCAGTTTGGGGGGATACTTTTCCCAGATTTCATAGATCGTTTCACCCCAACCATTCATTTTTCCTGTAGAATTTGCTTCCTTATAATGTTTTTCATTTATTGTCTGGACCATCTCTGTAGTTAAATCACAAACTCTTTACACACAGATATAATTTCTTATCCTCAAAGAATGACACATGATTTATTCGTATTTATTATTACTGATGATATAAAAAGAAATTTCAGCAAAAAACAAAACTATGAATAACTCTGCAAGCCATAAGCATAAAACTTCATAGAATAAATACTATTTAAATGGTTGATGAAAAATAAAAGGAAAAAAACCCTAATGTTTAAATCAACATTGCTTCAAAGATGGTTCATATAAAAAAGACAGAACATAAATACATTAACTCTACCCATTCATGAAAACAAGAACTTCCTTAGATTCCCGAGCTCAAAACAAATATAATGAGACTTGGAATCCAAAAGAAATACCAGGCTCCATATCTGCTTAGTTTGGTTTACTTGAAAGATGTCCTGTGAGATTATATTTGCTGTGGGTAGATAAGACGATTCCTCTTCACATGGAAGGCCAGCATGCTGAACTTTGCTTTGGCATAAAATATAAAACAGGAAACTCATGGGCTGTGTGAATTCACATTGATATATTTTTACTCCAGATGGATTGAATTATCTGATAGTAGCAAGCAATTCTGATAGAACTCCAGAAACTTTATGATCTTGCCTCATTTTTATCTGACCATAGAGGTGTCCAGGACTCAGCAAGTGTAGCTATAGTGTTTGTTCAGAGTAAAAAAAATCGTTTAGTAAAAATGCCCACCTAAAAAACAAAGCTATTTATGGAATACTACAATCAAACTTCATTTATTATTTATTCCAATATTCAATAAGAATATAAGTGATAATAATGAGTTGTTTTTACTTTAAAAGTCTAAACTTTACTAAGTTGAAACTTTATTAATTGATATGAATTTTTGTTCACAAAATAGCCCTGCTGGGTTAGTTGTTAAGACAAGTGGAAGATATTCATGAACCTAGAGTCATATGTAGTTATGTAAGGGTTCTTTGAGAAACCATATATTTCTCACTGTTGATGTTATATTCATGACAATAATTTGATAAAAGAAGGGAAAAATCCAGATTGTGTCTTCCTGTTATTGCTCCTTCAATTTTGATTTTGAGCAATTGATTTAGGCAGTGCTAGGCAACAGGTGAGAAAAGATACTTTCTTTTTGACTCATGGTGTTCATAGGGTTTTGCTTAAGTTATAATAATGTTTCCTTCCTAAGAGATATAACATCTTATCATTTAAGTACTTATTTTCTTATGGTGAAATCACATCTGTTATGCTTTTTACTGAAACCTTCTGAAACAGAGATGAAACTCTGGAGGATGAAAAACCAATCTGCTGAAAGAAATCATAAACTCAGTTATCTTCATCTTGAGATAGGATGCTATAAAAGGATAGAAGAAAAAGTTGCTTATGGGTTCTATAACATCAGATTATTTTCATTAAATTTTACCTAGACTGTATATGTAGCCCCAAGTTGAAATATTCTATTATATTAGCATTTATCATATGTTATCTATAGTGTTTGGCAAATATGGATCAAAATACCTACTATATCTTCTTTTAGTCCTTCCTTAGACTTTCCATAATATTTACCTTTTAATAAACTACATGTAGTTTTAACTGCCTGCATACTAGTAATTAATATGTCACATATTAATAAGAATATAGATGATCCTTAAATGGATTTGGAAGTGGATTAGGTATTAAGGCATCATTTTCTATGCTTACCTTTCTTTTTTCCCCCATGTTTTTAAAATTAATTAATTAATTTGTTTATTTATTTTGTTGAATTTGTTGAGGTGACATTGGTTAATAAAATTATATAGGTATTAGTAGTAAAGTTCTATAATACATCATCTGAATATTGTATTGTGTGTTCACCACCCTAAGTCAAGTCTTTTTCCATCACCATCTGCCCTTCTTTTACCCTCTCCTACCTCTCCCCACTCTCTTTCTATGTCCACTCTTTCAAAGTTACTTACCATTCTTTGTTTATTTTCTTTAAGCAGCTTACCCCATTCATTAGCCATCGGATTTGAGCTTCTTTGACTTTCCTCTTCCTTCTATGTACAATGAGGAACAAGGGAAGCCAAGTCGGCCTCACTGAAATTTTATCTCATTGTTGTGTGTCACTTACCAATGTTGCCATACTGAAGAAAACTAAGCTCTTCATAGGAATGTCCTTTAATCTGTTAAATATGTGTGAAATATTCCTTTCAATTTGAGTATTTAAAGTATTAATCCATATATCTAAAGATGTGATATTTTTCTTAAACCTCTATCAAATCTTGTAGACCTTTTTAATATAAAATGTGTACATTTTGTCTATTCTAAGACGGTCTCTTCTGTTCTTTTCTGCAACCTTTCACGTTCTGTTTCAGCATTTCCTATTAGTTTAAAATTAAAACTGCTAATATGGTGCATATGTATCTTTATATTCCTGATATGTATATTAAATACATATTTATATCTTTATTTCTTTATCTGTTTGATAGGTATTCTTGAATGTTTCTTTAACATCATGTCATGACTTAAATTGAATTTATTTTAAAAATCATACTTCTAATTTTCAAGGTCTATTTGTTATTCTTTAATAGACTTCTCTCCTACTATTCTTTTCAAAATTATACTGAAGTTACATATCATATGGTTTTAAAAGTTTTCCTCTTAAAGATCTCTTATTTCATTAAGCATCAAAGGCTTTTTTAACATTTTTATTTTCACAGACTTTCTCCTACATTACATATGTTTCCCTCCTTAAAGTGTGGTGATTCTTGTTGGACCATTAAGAATATGGGAGCTTGCCAAAGTAGTTAGGAATGAACAACTCTATTGATTTTTCTAAGTAGCTTGAATGGATTTCCTCAGCTGTTTTTCACATTGGTTTGTTTCCCATTGGGCTTCCCTGGGGAAAAGGAAGCCAACGTAGGAAGCCAACTTGTTGTTCTTGTGGGAACAGGAGTGAAATGGGGGAGACTGACCTTTTGGACTGGTGGGTTCCTTTATATTGTGAACAGAAAAGGAGTCAATTCACACACAAAAAGTTCAAAATGCATTTTAAGTTGACATGTAAAAAGATTTACATTATGGTGTTTGTTTGTTCTAGTAGGCATGTGCAGATAACTGAAAATGGTCTGTGAAATGTGGTTAATGCATGCTATGGGGTGACACACAGCAGTTAAAAGCACTGAAATATGTCCATCTCAATAAATCCTGAGATAACAATTTAAAGTAGATCTTAAGTATACCATTCTAATTTTAGTGAGAACTTAATGAGAGGTAGTGAATGAATGCAGTTCATGTGTCCTTTTGAACTACAAATAACACAAATCTTTACTGTATCTGCTTTTGTTTGTTTTCTTTTGTTTGTTTTTTGTTTTTGTTTGTTGTACCTGGTGCAGTTTATGTGTTAGTATTACAACTTATATATTTCTGAAACCCACACTGCACATTTGGTTTTCCTGACTTTTTCTCCCAGATAAAACTAATCAAGAATTGCTTTGTGCGTTCTCTTGATTCTTCATGTGTGTATATGTAAGGAGTCAGGGGTAAATCATGGTTTTTGAAATGCCTCACAGAGAGGTGCTCTCTCTCAGCCATGGAAGACATCTCCCAGAACAAATACTGGTTCCTTAGTACACTTCATATGGGCATTTAGGTTAATTTCTTCCCACCTATGGGGACACTGTGTGGTGCCTGTAGTAAAATATAATCCTTCAGCTAATCATCATTCACTAGTTAATCTTTCCTTACAGAGCAATAACTTAGCCATTTTTACATATCTTTCAGAAGAGAGAATCTAAATGATTTTTAACATTTATGAAAGGTAATGTTTACTATTAAGTAGCTTGGTTGGCTAGGGCAACAGAACACGAGAAACACAATTCTCCTCTTTTCTCCTCTATTGTTAACTTTAGAATTAAAGCAAAATTATATTTTTGCTATGTTTTTCATTATTATTTCATAATCAGTGACTCTGGAAGTTCCCTCCCCTTTTATGTACTGTTCTACCAGATTGAAAGTGTGTGTGTGTGTGTGTGTGTGTGTGTGTGTGTGTGTGTAGTCACTAAAAAAATGTGCTTCTGGATGTTTTCTTATGCATCAAAGATTTTTAAATTGGCAAGGGCTGCTGTGGGGCCCTGGTCATCTCTTATTTGTACTTTCACACACTCTCGTGGAAAAAGAAACTTTCACCATTAAATAAAATAAACACTAGCGTTAATTTTTATGTGCTTTCCCTCATTGCATATTATCAGAGGCATGTTTTTATTTATATAACAACAAAAACTTCTCAATACTCTATGAGATTAATGCCACTTCCTCATTTTCTTTTGCTTATTAATTTTTTAAAGAAATCTTTTCTCATGGTAAAGTGCATGCTAGTTAGTGCATGTCATTGGTTAGCCTTAGCATTAGCAACTGCTTCTCCATACTTGCTTTCCCTTTTCTCCATTTAAGGAGCAAAAGTCCTCATCAAAGTGTACCCAGGGTGAAGGTACAGTAATTGCACTTTGAATGATACCTTTTGTTCTAGCAGCTGAGCTCCATTTACTCTTGTGCCTGCCAAAGACAGCATTTTTGTACCCTATTCATGGCATACTTTTCTCTTTTTTCTTCTTCACTTACCTTTTTTCTTTTTTATGGACTAAATTGGCTCCAGATTCTAAGCTTAATGAGTATGTACAGGTTGGCAGGCAAGAAAAGAGTCATTTATCTACAGGGCTGAGACAGCTGCAAGGTACAGAGCTTTCATTTCATCTTGAGGAAATAAAACAAAAAAAAAAAATACTAATATTATACTAATCCTTATGTTCACATGGGAAGCATTTTAGGAATCTTTGGAAAATATGGAATGGATTAGAGACACCATTAAAATGACTAGCATACTGCGATGGTTGACACCTACTCTGAAGTAGTATCCAAAAGAAGTGAAGGGAGCTTGTTGGAGTCTGTATCAAATAGAATATCTTAAAGAAATTGGCCATTGTGGAAAGATTTAGTTTGTATATATTCTCCCTTGAGAGCTATGCTTTAAAATGTAAATTTTAAAAGACATTAGAAGAATTACCACATAATGATTAGACACAGGTCTTAGTACTAAGCAAGGCTTAGTGAAACAGTTTGTTTTGCTACCATAGCGACTTTTGTTTCCTTTTCTCTCTAAATGCTTTTTTATGATGTTTTATTATAATTCTAGAGGAAATATTTACATTCTAAGTATAAAATAAAGACAAATCAAGAAAAATAAAAATATATTAAATAATTAATGTGACTATTCTATGGGGAAATACATTATTCAAATACAAACCAACTCACAGTTTATACTTGACTCTAATATTATTTTACATACACTGTCTATAAAAATTACCTATACCAAAGAAGTAGCTATTTACAATATCCAACTCCAAAATAGTCACCCAAACCTCTCTTTTTTTTCCTGTAATATTTAGATCATGTTCAAATAACCATCTAACCAGTTATTGAAATCTGGGGGGTGGGGGGGGAATGATTGTTTTTTGGGACTTGTGAGAACCTAACCAATTACGTTTGAATGTGCTTTCCTTCCTGTTCTTTACTATTGTGAATTGAACGTTAAGTTAAGTTGAATATACTGGACAGTCTTAAAAACCAGTCGTGAGTGTAGTTTCCCTCTCTCTACCACCACTGTCTTCCCTGATACTTTTCTAAGTCTGTAGTCAACTATCAGCTGTTTCTCCTTATAGTGTATTGCCTCAGAAAAATTGTTTAAATTAATTTATCTCTTTTAAAACTCACTTTTATTTTAATCCTCACCCGTGGATATTTTTCTATTTATCTTCAGATTGGGAGGGAGGGGGAGAGAGAGACACACACAGAGAGAGAAACATCTATGTGAGAGAAACACATCAACTGGTTGCCTCCCTCACCACCCCTACCAGGGCCCGGGACTAACCACAATCAAGGTACATGCCCTTGACCGGAATTGAACCTGAGACTCTTTGGTCCATGGGCCGACACTAACTGTTTATCCAAACCAGACAGGGCTACAACTCAAATTTTAATGGATGTCCTCATGAACTGGCATTTCATGTACGTATAATGTAACCCAAATAACGGCATTATATACGCCATCATTTCTTTGGTTGATGACTCAGATATTAGTTATCAGGAGAACAACATCAATTTATTGTATGTACCAATATTAAAAATATTTATTTTATCCTCTTAAAATTGCATATAGCCAGATATTGGAAATATTTATATCATTCCTACTCTGCTTTGTACCAATTTAGTTAAGTCTTCATGGTACTTTTTTCAGAATCCATTTTAACATAACGTTCTCAGAAGCCAATATCAATTATTCAAAACTTGTGATGAAATAAAAACAATTTGACATCTTGCTATAAATAATGGAGATTAATGGAGTTGGGGATGAATAATTTTTGTTTTATATAGGTTATTAAATCTGAGTTACTATCCATGACTATGTTTCCCAACTTCCTTCACATTCCCAGCTCCATGGAACAGTCCCTCCGACCATCAACTCACCGAGATTCTGCCACTGAAACATACCTGGACAGTGAAAGGAGAAAATCAGCTTTTCAGGACAACTTCTGCTTTCCAGGTCTCAGTTTCTTCATCTGTTGAAAGGGACTCTACACTTAATATTTAATGATCACTGACTTCTCTGTGAAGTCTACAGAACCACACAACTCTATGCCAAAGCAATAGCTTCTGGGAGGCGTTATGAATTAGCCTTCACATTTCTTACTTCTGAAATTTTAATACTATGCTGCATATTTCATGGTTTAATAGTATCCAGCTTTCATAAAAACAATATGTAATTATTTAAAACATCATAATTATTGATAATGCCTTTGCAAAGGTGGTAATCTGTTTGTGGTAAAACAGAGTTGCTTTACTCCTACAGAGCTATCCTGAAAGAAAACTATACTTGTGGGGAAAATTTTACTTTTATTAATAAAGTATTATAATAACTCTTTTAAATATATAGTCATATCAAAATTGTCTACACAAAGGCAAAATATAATGGTGCAGTAAAATGACAAAACTGATAAATTCAAGTCCCCAAGACATGTTTCTTACTTGTTTTTCTCCTTTTTATCCCCAGAAAATAAGCTTTTGTTCTTGAATTCTGAAGGTAAAAGGAAGTGAGAAGACTGTGATTTCATTTTGACCAAATATTTCCTGTTATTTGGAGTTCTTCATGGGAAAATACATACGATATGCTATCAAAGAAAAAGTAAAGCATAAAAATTACACCTGTATAAACAAATGAATAGAAAAAAAGTAAGAAAAAAATATATTAGCTGTAACAGTAGCTGACAGTGGAGTTAATATGGGTGATAAGCTTTTTCCTTTCTCTTTTTTGTAAAATTTAAATTTGCCTTAACTAATGTTTTTAATACCGTAAATGATCAAAATGTTACAAACAATATATTAATAAACACATTTAAATCAGCCTTATTAAGAATCCTGAATTCTTCTAAAGAAAAAGGAAAATGAACGAGGTTCAAAGTGTCTGTCTTTCTGGCATCGACAGGATTCCAGTTAATGTTCTTCCCTGGTACTCCACGTATGTGGCAATTTCTATAAGGCCAGATTCAGATGGTTTATATTTGTAAAGCTTCCCCTGGTTCTTTCTGCCCTTCCCTAATCCTTAATCAAAGGCATTATTTTTTTCCTTTGTGCTACTGTTGCACTCTTACTTTTCTCTTATGTTTGTAACACATACTCTGCCTTGTGGCATGTTTTGTTTGCTATCTTATTACTTCAGAAGATTACTTCAAAGTTTCTTCCATTTATTGGCCAAGTTTTATTTGTTTTCTCCAAGCCTGTTATTTAATTAATATTAATTGGTATCTTCCCAAATTTTAGACAACTAACTATCTCTTTATATGAAGGTTCACATTCTCTCTCTCACAAACAATATTAAAGAGAATGAAGAAATAAGCAAAACTTAATATTTATATATTCTAATTAAATTCTCCCCTTTTTATAGGTAATGGGAATTATAGCCACACCCTTTGTCTTTTACAGTATTATCAAATTTTTTTGGAATGGCATATGTACTTGCTTGTCTTGCATAGTTCTCCTACTAAAAGGTCTAGAGCAAAAGTTCTCAACCTTCCTAATTCCACGACCCTTTAATACAGTTCCTCATGTTTTGGTGACCCCCCCAACCATAAAATTATTTTCATTGCTACTTCATAACTATAATTTTGCTACTGTTATGTCTTAAGCGACCCCTGTGAAAGGGTCATTTGACCCCCAAAGGGGTCATGACCCACAGATTGAGAACTGCTGGTCTAGAGAATAGTCATTTTAAATGTTGATAAAAATCACACCAATATAAATGCTAATGAATTCTTCCTTCTTAAAGTAGTCCCATAAATATGAGGAATGAATGTAGAAGTCTGGCAATACTGCGGGGACTTTCCTGGTTGGTGACTTTAGGTATATTCAAGCTATGAAAATAAGGAGAAGTTATTACCATGCCCTGACTTTGCTCGATCAATGATGAAACATCTATGGCAGGGAATATTAAAATTCTCATGACAGCATCACACAACATGTTTAATCTTAGAAAAGGCAGCCTTTTCAAAAACATTGTACAACTTCCTTAGAAACTGTTGTTTTAAAGTCAAATGTCTCTTATCCAAATGTATCACAGTTACTGAGATATGTGATACCATATTTTACAATTAATGATATGCTGTGCTAGCATCATTCAGGAAAACCTAGAATTTCATTTAAAAAAAGTCATTATTTCTAGGTTTGGATTGGATTTTGTTAATAACATGATTGGAATACTTTAGTGTTTGGGAGCAAAATATACAGTGATACTAAAATTGATGCTTTAATTCCAAATCTTTAAAGTATACAATAAAGTAGGCATTATTTCTTAAACTCTTATTTTAGTACTTCATATTATTGTCATTATTTTTTATTTCTAGATGAAATTTCCATTAACTGATATTAAAATATTTAGAGAAATTATTTTCTTTCTTTTGGTTTTAATCATATAAACCAAATTTCACACATTATTACAATTCTAGCTTCTGTATATTTAAGAAGTTTTTCTCAATTTTTAATTTAACTAGTGTTTTTCCAAATTTTTTACTCCATGGAACTAAATTTTTACCATTAGTATAACTTTATGAATATTTAAAAAAATAATAAGTGTATTAGCAATGAAAATTTATAATAATAATAAAATGTCTATGACAGAAAACAATGGAAAAACTGTTATTCCTAGTTTCAAATTAATCCATGTTTGTAGGATATGCAAATTAGGCAGTTTTCTTTACAATTTACCTATAGTAAAATTCACCAATTCAATGAGTTTATACAAATATAAACTACCACCATAATCATGACACAGGCATAAAAATATGCCAATAAGTTTTTTGTGCTCCTTCATAGTCAATGCCCTCCCCCAAATATTAGTCTTTGAAAAACACTATTATGATTTATAATTTTGTAGTATTATAGTTTGTTTCTTTCACTTAGCACAATGATTTTGAGATACCTTTAAGTAGATACGTATATCTGTATGTTGGTCTTTTTTATTACAGATTAGTATTCCAGATTTGTTTTTCTTATTATCTACTAATAGGCATTTTGATTGTTTCTCTTTGGGGATATTATGAGTAAAGGTGCTATGAATATTAAAAAACAAATCTTTTGTGGACAGTTATTTTCATTTACCTTGGGTAAATAAAAAGGAGTGGGGTTGCCAAATTTAGGAAAGGTTTATGTTAAAAATTATAAGAAAATGCCAAAATATTTATCAAGGCAAACGTATTATGTTTATTCCCATTATCAATTAATGAAACACTTCTACTGTATATTATATTTTACCTTAATTTATATTTTCCTAATGACTAGTGATGTTGAGCATCTTTATATGTGCTTAATTTTTATTTGTGAGTCTTCTTTCAAGAATTAGCTACTCAAGCCCTCTGTCCATGTTTTTCATCAATGTGACTGTCATCTTATCATTGGACTGTAAAAGCTTTATATTTATTCTAGACCCATGTTCTTAATCAGATTTATGTTCTGCAAATACTTTCTTTCAACCAGTGGTTGAATTTTTTTATTTCTTATATTTTAGTATAAAGCGTAAAATTGTTTTCAGATTTTTAAAATTCAATTTAAAAAAACAATTTGTTACTTAAAAGTGTTTCATAGTTCATGCATTTTTATCTTACATAAAAATATTTCTTGAACCAAGATATATAAGATGTTGTTTGTTTCTTATAGAAGTTTTACAGTTTTTATCTCTAACATTTAAGTCTAAAATCTTAATTTAGAAAAAAAAATTCTATAATCTCAATTCTGTTCTAATAATCATTACATTGGTCTTTACTGCAATACCAAACATTCTTTATTACTGTAGCTTTAAGGTTACTCTTCAAATCAACACTTGAGAGGCTTGAACCCTTTGGCTATTGTAAATAATGCTTTTATTAACATGAATGTAAAAATATCTATTCAAGTTACTGCTTTAAATTCTTTTATGTATATACCAAAAAGTGGAATTACTATTACATTGTAATGAAGCTTTAATTAATTGTTTTATTGTGGTTGCATCATTTATACCCCCCCAACAGAGCCTAAGGGTTCCAGTTTTTCTCATCCTCACTAACACTTATTTTTTTTTTTTTATGTTAATCATCATGAGTGTGAGGTAATATCTTGTAATTTTATTTATTTATTTATTTATTTTTTTAATCCTCATCCGAGGACATTTTTCCATTTTTTTGTACAGACACAGTGGGAGGGAGAGAGAGGAAGAGAGAGAGAGAGGGAAACATCGATGTGAAAGGGACACATCGAGTGGCTGCCACCCGCACGACCAACCAGGGTCGGGGACAAACTGCAACCAAGGTACATGCCCTTAGCGGGAACCGAACCCGGGCCTCTCCGGACCGCAGGCAGACGCTCTAACCGCTGAGCCAAACCGGCCAGGGCATATCTTGTAATTTTAATATATTTCCCTAACAGTTAGACATGTTGAGCATCTATTTATGTACTTACTGGTTATCTGTATATCTTCTTCAGAGAATTGGCTATTCAAGTTCATTGCACATTTTTAAATAGTTTTTTTTTTTTTTATGGTATTGTTAAGTTGTAGGAGTCCTTTATATATTCTGCATATTCACTCCTTATCAGGCATATAATTTTCAGATATTCTCTTATATTTCTTAAGTTGCAGATTTACTCTGTTGATGGTATCTTTTGGATATACAAAATTTTTAAATGTTCATGTAGTGCAATCTATTTTTTATTTATTCTCTGTGCTTTTGGTGACATATCCAGGAAATGATTGCTGAATCCGTCCTGAAGCTTTCCCCTACATATCTTATTAGAATTTTACGGTTTTATCTCTTAAATTTAGGTATTTGATGATTTTGAGTTAATTTTGTATATTTTATAAAGTAAGAGACCAACACATTCTTTTGCATGTGCATGTCAAATTCCCCAATACCATTTGTTGAAAACACTGTCCTTTTCCCATTGGATGGTCTTGGTACCCTTGGTGAAACACTTGACCCTTGTTGAAACTCAAATGAAATCAATGCGTGAGGGTATATTTCTAGGCTCTTACTTTAACCTATTGATCTCTGTCTGTCTTTATTCCAATTATACACTATTTTAAATACTGTGGCTTTATAGTAATCTAAAAATCAGAAAGTGTGAGAGCATCATCTTTGATCTTTTCCACCTTTGCTTTGGCTATCTGTGGTTCTTCGAGATTCCACTTAAATTTTAGGATGAAAGTTTCTATTTCTGCACAAAATGTCATAGGGAGTTTGATTGCTTTGGGTAGTATTTGTATCTTAACAATATTATGTCATTCAATCCATGAACATGGGATGTGTTTTCATTTCTTTGTATCTTCTTTAATTTTTTTTTAAATTTTGTAGTTATAAAAATCTTTTACATCCTTGTTATGTTTACTTCTCAGTATTCTATTCTTTTGATGCTATTGTAAATGCAATTACAGTCCTGATTTTCTTTTCAAATTGTTCGATATTAATGTATAGAAATTCAACTGATTTTTTTTTTTTAAATCCTCACCAGAGGACATTTTTCCATTTTTTGTTCAGGTAGAGTGAGAGGGAGAGAGAGAAACATCAACATGAATAGGACATATTGAGTGGCTGCCACCCGCACGACCAACCAGGGCCAGGGACAAACTGCAACCAAGGTACGCGCCCTTAACGGGAACCGAATCTGGGTCTCTCTGGACCTCGGGCCAATGCTCTAACGGCTGAGCCAAACTGGCCAGGGCAAATGCAACTGATTTTTGAGTGGTGATTTTGTATCCTGCAACTTTGTTCAACTTGTTTATAAGTTCTAACAAATTTTGTTTTCGTTTGTTTTGTTATATTTCTAGTCTGGAATTTTAGCTTTTCTATTTATAAGATCACTTGAACTTTAGAAACAATTTTACTTCTTCTTTTCTAATTTGAATATCTAATTGCTCTGGCTAGGACTTCCATTGCTGTGTGAATAGAGATGGCAAAATGGGAGTCCTTGTTTTGTTCTTGATCTTAAAGGAAATGTTTTCAGTCTTTCTCAATTGAGTGTGACAGCTGTGGAAACACTGCATTTTAACTGAACAAATGATCTCCTCTCTCTTGGTTTTTAAATTATTGGGGAGTATTTAATTTTCTCTTTAGTATCTTTAAAATGTATTCCATTATTGTTTACCAACATTTTCTTTAAGGAATATAAAAAATTTAAATATATATCTAATGCACTATAATTATAAGCACCTAAAGAAATGTTAAGATTTTCAAATTACATTAAAAAACAAATTACTACTCTCTGCTCTTTAATTTACAATCTTACTTGCTAAAACCTAGTAAATATCCAGATTTCAATGGTGTACAGTAGATGAATTTGTTCTTTAAGAGATATTTTTAAATTGACCATATTCTTAAATCTGTACACATATACTTACCAGATTAAAACTTCTGGTTTAATTGTGTTCCTGTTTTGTTTGTTTTGCATACTGCAGAATCATAATAATAATGATAAAATAGTATATTAACCAGATGTCCTTCACATTATAGCAAATCATTGAAAGCACCGAGTATCAGCCACCATTCTTCAAGTCTACATGTCCACATAAATTGTACTTTTTCTTTCTTTTAATAACTGGCTACTTTTGTCTTTTCAGATTGCCAAACTTGGCCTATAAAATTGATATATTATTGATTAATATAAGTATTAGAATGTGTCATGTTCTAAATTTTGAAATGAGACATTCAAAATAAAATATATTGCATGGAAAATCAGTTCTTGAAAATTTGAACTAAAACTAATAGTGCTTGCAAATTTTAAACTTAGTGCTATTTTAATTTGGCTCAGAAGAAAAACAAACCTGTGAACTATGAAGGATTTACATATTTAATTTCATTGCTGTATGTTATAGTGATTAAATCGGTTTGAGAAGGCAAGAGAGAAAGGCCCAAGAAAAATATTAAAGTTCAATGGAAAATTAAGCTGTATTTTGTAGTCACAGTTGGTTATAAACTCTAGAGGATTCAGTTCGTGTATTTGGGAATCCTTAAAACATAAAAGCATACACTGATGAATCAGCCAAGTAGGCAGTTGGGAGTTCAATCATGGTTGTTTTCTAGAGATTTAAAGGCAAATAATGGTGAACTCTTGAGTCTCTTTTATTCTGACCAAAACTATACATTTATTGTCACATTCTAAAATAGTGATTTTGGAGTTGTCTTTAGACATACTCAGGGATAGTATAGTTATATCAGTGAATAGCTCTTATTTGACATTCCCTAGGGGAGATTTAGGTAAATGTAATCATATATCAACTCTTAAAAATGAACGTATTTCCCCTGGCCAGTGTGGTTCAGTTGGTTGAGCAGCATCCCATGCACTGAGAGGTTGCCAATTCTATTCCAGTCAGGGCACATGTCCAGGGTGCAGACTGAATCCCCAAAGGGGGGCATGCAGGAGGCAGCTGATTGATGTTTCTCTATCTCCTCCTCTCTCTCTGAAATCAATAAAAACATATTTTAAGAAAAAAACATTTCCTGGTATATGGAAATAATGGTATAGCTAGGATTTCTACCTTTCTACATTTTCTTAGCAATAGATACAAAAAATAAAATAAAGAAAATAGATAAAACATGGGTTCCTATTAAGACATTAGAATAGATATAAGAATTAGATAAATGATAAAGCATACTAAGTATTGTGTTCAAGTTTTCCTAAAAATAGTATATGTTCAATTAGAGCAACAGTTCAAGGAAATGGCTTCTATAGTCATCTTCTACTCTTAAATGCATATATTTTACTATTAGCTCTTTCCTTTTATGAATGAGAAACACTCCACATATCAATACTTCTGAAGCCAACACAAAATTAGAAATTCACTATAGGCATACCTTTGCTTTTAATGACTTTAATTGAACTATATCCACATCTCAGTTGACTTGAAGAATGCAATAAAACCATTACAGTCAAGAAGTTGTTTTGGATCCTGTATATGAGTTAAATTGTTTTAATCATGACATTTTTGTATAGAACATAAAACAGACCTTAATAACAACCTGATGTGTTTGCCTAAGCATCAGTTTTTTATCCAAAATGAATAGTATATTTGTGAGAAGTTAAAATAGTATATTTGTGAAAAGTTAAAAACAGCAAAACATGTTTTTCTTCCATGCAATTGATGCCAATAAGTAAAACAGATTAGTGATCTTTTAAAATAAAAAATAAAGTTTAAAATTGAAATTCAGTTAATTTAGAGTCTATTTTTTTCTCACAAATATTTGAAGTAGTATTGCCTGATACTTACATTTTGCATGTATATTTACTACCTTTTTCTTCCTTCCTTCCTTTCTCCCTCCTTCCTTATTTATTTATTTTCTTTCTCCTTTCATCCTTTTCTTTAACCCTTTATTAATTTCTTCTTTTATTTTCCAGAAAAAATAGCAGTTACATATTGAATTGTATTACAATAGACTACATTTTCATATATGTCATACATTTCTCTATTATGGTTCCAATTTTATATTCAAACTTGAAAGTATAAAATAGCTCTATATGGTAATATTATATATAATATTGATGTAATAAATATCAAATGTATAACTAATTTGATAGAATTAACTTATTTTATTTATTTCTAAAAATATTTTACTAAATGTTCTTAATTTTTTTATATATTATTAACAATTCTATAATATAGTTAAACAATCTCATGGTATTGTTCCTATTAGAGGGTAAAAACCAGGAAGACAAATGACTATGAAAAGCCACATGGCAAATAAAAACACTGTAATGTGAATTCATATTTGATTACTATTTTTTATTATTCTTATAGAAATGAATGCTACATTGCACTGCTTTCTAAACTATGGCTCAGATATAGAAGATAGTTTTTATGTACTTGACTTACCTACACTTGTCTAGAGATAGGGCCCCAAACAAGGGTTAAAGTGACAATACTACTTGGGGCACAAATCCTACATGAAGGGAAAGAGTAGTAAGGCAATGAAGAATGACCTAATACAAAATCATGCATAATAGCATTGGCCACCACCTTAAAAGAAATTAAAAAGAGACACAGTCTCTTGTGTCTAGGCTGTTGCATTTAAGACCTCTGGGCACACATCAAAGGGAGCCATGACTTTGACAGTCCATGAAAGCAAGGAAGCAAAGGCAACTTATTGTCTGGGCTTCTTTGTCTCCCAGTTCTGTTGGTCAAAGTTTGCTTCATAGGGTGTTAATAATTCCCCTGAAATTATATTTGAAATCATTTGACCTATTTTATATGCTTCTAAAAAAGACAGATTTTATGCCTTGAAGTTGGTATTTTATACAAGTCCAGAAGTAATACTAGAAGCCAGAGCTTCTGGTACTATGGCTATTCAGACTGTCTATGCAACAGAGATAGTGACTGGTTAACTTCAGACAATAGAACCCAAGACATGAATGAGTAAATCAGAAGAGGCGCATAAGAAGTGTTTCAAATACGGTGCTAAGTTTAAGAGCCATTTTATTTTTATGTATTTTTCTACCCAGAGGATATTGTACAAGTCTCTTAGAACTTTTGTGTCCTGGATTGTATCTTCCAGAGTCCATTACTAAAGTCCTGTGTTCTCCTATAAATCTCAGGACCTCTACATCCTTGGGCTACACTCCTTCTCCAAAAATGAATTTTTTGGCTGGCTCTTGCTTCCACCATTATAGCCTCACAGATCTCAACACCTCTTTCTTACGCATTCTTTCTTTCAAACTTTTAGGTCTATTTCCCATTCGTCAACTCCTTTTGGATTTCTCAATCCTCACATTCCTGGCCTTTCCAATCAGATGTAGCTTACTTCTCTGCTTAGGTTAGCAACTCTCCCAAATCCTCGTCTACTTTCAGCGGATCATCAACACACACACCCCTCTCACAAGGTGTCTGGAGTTCTCTGCTAGGTCCATTTTCTTTCTACTCCCCAGCTCCTGCTTCTTAGTGCCAACCTTTATAACACCAGTTGTAATAGCATGGGCCTATCTCTATGTTCTGCCCCCTTCCCATTAGTCTATTTTTTTTTTATCTTATCTTTAAATTCCTATTGCATTGTTTTAACATCTGTCTAGATTCTCCTTCTTCTTTATTTGCTGATAGAACGATTGAGATAAAATATTTTCAATTTTCCAAATCTAAATACCTGGACTCCTAATTTCTAAAGAATAAAAAATACAGGAATCTATAAAAGGGAGGACTTAACTTTTCTCCCTTTTCTTTGTAATTGTGCTCTTTTTCAAGGATATTTGATTTCTGTAAGCTGTAGGAAGAGTTCTGTAGCCCAGGAAGCAGATGGGAGGCTTTTCATAGGATTTATTATTTGAGGTTATGAATAAATCATCTGTCCATGGCAAAAAATGCATTCCAAGAGAGACTATTGTGACTTTGTATCTAATAATTGATAAATACATGAAATGTTCAAGTAGTCCAATATCAAGGGAAAATCTATAAGTCTGATATATAAAAATAACTAAATTTTGGGAAACTGGTCTAGTGGAAACATCATGCAGGTTTGGGTGAGACAAAAACAAGATTCAAATGTAAGATATGTCATCAGTAATTGATTTGGTCACTTCATTTCATTGAATCTTAGTTTTCTAAGATTCAAAAAAAGAAAAAATATATAACACTGTGATAGTGAGGTTAGTAGAAGGGATAACGTAATAGTAAGCACTTGCAACATACTAAACATTAAATGCATATTAGTTCTGTTCTCCCCAATCCTTCTTCTACCTCACCAAGAACCTTAAAACAAAAGTTGTACAGTACATAGTTATTATGAGGACAGTATTTACTTAGAACAAAAACATTTATAGGAGCATTTAAATTACCTATGGTGAGAGAGGTTTATGTGGGATAGCTTGTGTGTGTGTGTGTGTGTGTGTGTGTGTGTGTGTGTGTGTGCGCGCGCGCGCGCGCGCACATACAAGTCCCCTCAAGGAGAATATACTGCAAGGCACATTATGGAAACTTCTGGAGGAAAGTGGATAGATGGCTCACAAGACTGGGAGGTAAGCACACCTTCAGGTCCTCTTGGGAGTGGAGCCCTTGTCATGACTCGGAACTCACAGTGGAAATCTTCACAGGAGCAGCACCTTGAAGGGGAACACATAGAGCACTTAGGGAGGTTGTGCCAGGACACTGCCCACACCTAGGACACTTTCAACTGCATTTGAATGGTGACTTATCTTCTAGGGAGTAGTCAAGCAAAAGGCATGGATGCCTACAGGGACCTCCCCCAAACTCTCCAGCCCAGTAGCTTGCAGAGAATGAGTAGTGCCACTTTCCAAGGCCCTGGGGCCATTGACAAACGGTTACATGAACTTGGCCATATGAATTTGAGATTTGAGGTCCTTTTCTGAATTTTTGGTAATCGTATAACCACCCCTCCCACCAGATCCTTAAATAACTTCCCAAATGACTGAAATGAAATGTGTCAACACAATGCAATGGTTGCTAGGCTTCAGATTTAGTTTAAAGAAAATGATGTATTGCAAAATTCCTTGCACATTTGAGTTTGTAGGGTTTGATTTATAAAGTTTCTAGATGAGTTTTAATTTTTGGAGTAATTAAATTGCCTCCTGTGTGTGTGTGTGTACCCACTTATACATGTGTATATATATATACACACACATATATACATATATATGCATACACATATATATAGTTTATATATAAAGGGTTTTAAAGTATTGATACAAGTAAATATTAAATTATTATTTTTAAGATTGTTGGACACATAAATTTTTAAACATAAAAGGAGAAACTATTTCATGAAGGTAGATATCCTACATAGAAATGGATTCATAGAATAAATACATAGAGCTAATGTAAAAATTTTTAAAACATACAAATGACTTCAAAATAGTCTTTTTTTAAAAAATCCAGTTTCTAGTTTATAATTCAATGATACTTTGAGTTAAATTAAAATAATTATATGGTTCACTTGAGTGATAGTAATCTTTATTTAAAAGAATACTATTGATTATATGTAATACCTCAGTCTCTGAATCATCAAATATAACAGTCTCTACTTTAAACTACCAGAGTTTTCCTCAAATAGTATTTGATAAGTAAAGTCCTGAAATACAACAAAAAATGATGCACCATTTTCAGATATCTGTATATAATCTTATGTTCTTTTAATAAAGTGTAATTGTTCTCCTTAGCAAAATCATTTGCTTTTCTATTGAAATATCGCTTATTCAAAAGAGAACTTGAAAGACATGTTGTAAAATGTAAAATGTATTTTTAATAAGGTAAATCTGTGTTTGATTTCTGGGTTAATTGATTACCATTGTTTTTTTTATCCTGGACAATGTACTTAACATGTCTAATTATCAGTATATCATCAATGACAGGAAGTTATTTTCTATATCACAGTTGTAGTATAAGGAACAAATACGTTGATCATAAATATAGTGGGCTATGGAGAGAAATATTACAGATTAATCCTTAAATAATTTTTAATATTTTAAATCAATTTATAAAAACCAACTTTAACAGAAATTGCTGACTACATATTAATGAATTAAATTTATCCAATTTTGTGGGTTTTTTTGCCTTTTCAAGAACTAAACATTTTTTCTCTTTATATTTAGCAACTGTTTTATTCTTAAAACAATGTATTCCTGAAAATGTAATTAATTGAAAATATTAAAATTAATATTGAGAATTTGTTTTCAATTTTTATTTTTTTCTATATTACCTTGAACTAATAAAAATGAAACAAATAGGTGTATATGTACAGCATCTTTGTTGTTGAACTAAATAAGACAAAACAAGCTTCTCCCTATTTTGGTTACTATTGAAACTACAGCAGAGCAAATATTTCACAGAGGTGTTTTTCACATTTTCACTTAGCTCCTTTACACTGGCATATTAGGCCTAATTAGTATTTTTTAGTCATAAGTTATTCTTAATAACCTTAGGACTATTGCATTAGTGTTACAATTTATAGGTTTATAAGAAGAACAAGTTCGAGAAGGGACATGTCCCTAATTTGCATGTACTAATTAGAAATATATTAATTCTAATTGTAAAATCAGTAATTTAATATTTTTTGGTAAAGTGGGACAAGATAGTAATTCTAATTAGTTATGCCAAATTGCTACTAAATGAAACATATTTAATTGTCCCTTTGAACCTGTGAAGAAAAGTTTGGTTGTAATAAATATCTCTGTGTATTGCTTTGACCTCTGCTTCAACTGCACAATCCCAATTTGTTTTCAAGGTTTTCCCAGGTACAGAACTCCATGATTAATATCTCTTACTGTGTTATCTCTGCTGCTAATGAAAAACATTGGGTGTTCTTTCACTTCACAGAATGCAAACGCAGATGAAAACATTTTACAGGTGAACTCCTCATGAACACTTCTAATTGCTTAGGAAGTGTTTGAAAATCTAGAGTAATTTGCCATTATTATAATGAATAGCATAAACTGTAATATTTCATAGTAATTAACTTGTGTCAGCACCATTATTTTTCATTAATTATAAATGAGAAAGAATGAAAGAACACCCACAGGAACAGATGTACAAAATTGTCTCACATTCTGTTTCAGCTTTGGTTTTTTTTTTTGGTTTTTTTTTCTTTTCCTACTCAATATACTCTTTGGGGTATACTATCAAGCTTGGGGAAAGTACAGATAGCAATGCTTGCTTTGGGCAGAAAGGGACAAAGGGCAGTTAATAAGGTTGTTGCCTATGAAGCCCAATGTTTTAGTAAAAAAAAGTTGTTACTGACATGCCAGATGAAACTACTGAAAAAAATGTTTTGGTAATTGCAGCTAACATAATTTGAGAAAAATGCATTTTGATAATCTTTTTCTTTTTAGAAAAATAAAACCGCTGTCTGCCTTTGCTAGATGTTAAGCCTATGATGTGTTCATTGAAGCCAAATTAAAACAACAAAAAAGGAATAAAGGCCAGAAGGAAGAGAAAAAATGAAGGAAAGGAAGATGAAAAAATGCTGAACTTTATGGTGATTTTTGGGTGACTAAATGTCTTTTTTTTGTTGTTTTCTTTTAACAGCCTTTATGCTATTTCCAGAGGGCAGAATACAGGTATGCCTTGGACATTTTTATATTAAATCCACTTCTTTTAACCTCTTATAAATAATTAGTTTATTGTCCACAATTTTTTTATTTTTATTTTTTACCTTAGGCTGACTACAGGCATAAAAGTCTTAAAATCAATTTACTGTAAATTTGCTGTGACTGAAGTTTGTTAAGATGGTAACCTAATTAGCAGAATTCTAGAGATATGATGCTAACTTTTGGCTCTTTCAAGGTTTGGTCAGGGCTATCCTCAGAATCATTCTCATTGGATGATGCCATGTAAAAAATATATTTGGGACAATTTGACTATATATATATATATATATATATATATATATATATATATATCTCACCAGGATTTTCAGGATTTTGGTAATTTTCATTGTTTCCCTCTAGGAAAAAAGTGAAATAGTCATAGAACATTCATTGTTTCTCAAACAGTTTTTGATCTTGTAAGCCCTCTTCCCATTACTCATGTATCTCAAAGCACATATTAAAAAAATTGTACCCATGGCATTTCCTGGAGGAAGTAGTGCAAAGAAGTAGCATTACTTATTTTCTGTTACCAGAGGCTAATGTTCCCAGTGGAATCAAGGATGATGGGAACAGAAGCTTGAATGAGTGACTCTGCTCTTTTTTATCACAAGTATTCTTATCTTTGGTCCACATATTTGTCCCTAGCTATTGGATCCCTCAAGATTCATCAAATGTTTCAGATATTTGTCTACACACTAAACTCAATTAAAATGTTACTGTACTACATCACAGTTTTGATTTTCAAACATCATGTGAATAGCAGGTTTTTATTCCTTGGAAGTACTCAATCAAAAAAATACTAATCTGGATAATAGAAATAATACATTTACTTTTTAGTTTTGTACCAGTGCTTATTTACATTTAGGATTATGATAATGGTTCAGAGATTATATATAATATATAACTGCCTAGAATTAAGTGGCTATTTAGAAAACCTTATTCTATTTCAACCTACTTTTCTTTGTATTGTAAGGAGTATTTGTTCTACTTCGATAATTTTGACTTACAAAAATTCATTAAATATGCTCTGGCTGGTTTGGCTCAGCAATTAGAGTGTTGGCCCGGGGACTGAAGGGTCATGGGTTTGATTCCTGGTCAAGGTCATGTAACTGGGTTACAGGTTTGATTCCAAAACTAATAAGATCATGCAGGAGGCAACCAATCAATGTTTCTCTCTCACATTGGTCTCTCTCTCTCTCTTTCTCTCTCTCTCTCTCTCTCTCTTTCTCCCTCCTTTTCTCCCTCCCTTCTTCCATTTTACTCTATCTAAAAAATCAATAGAAAAATATCCTCAGTGAGGGTTAACAAACAAACAAAACTTGGTTAAGTATAATGTGGAAAAAGGAAAAATGTACCTACAGGAATATGTGGGCACATACTCTGATGTAAACTTTGTCTGAAGTCTTTTCATTTATCCCCATGTTATTTTTTTTCTCTCAGAATTTCAAGTAAATTTATCAGAAAGCTATACAATGTCTGCTCTATGGCTTCTATATTGAATTCCTTGGTTTGTGGTAACAAATGACCACACATTAAGTGGATTAAAAAACATAAACTTGTCTCATAATTCTGGAGGACAGAAGTCTGATATAAGGGTGTTAGCAGAAAGCCCCTCTTTTGGTGACTATAGAGAAGATCTCATTCCTTATCTCATCCAGCTTCTGGTAGCTCCAGCATTTGTTCACCTGAGACTGCATCAGTCCAATCTGACTCCAAGATCACTTTGCCTCTTTGTCTCTTATGTACTCTCATTGCTATGTCTCAAATCTCCATCTTTTGGTTATAAGGACATTTGCCATTAGAATGAGGGGCTTCCTGAATAATCTAAAATTATCACATCTCAAGCTTGTCAAAGAAGTTACACCTGCAAAAAATCCCCTTTCCAAATAAAGAAGCATTCACATATTCCTGGAATGTGACATAGATGGCCTTCAGGTTGGGTAGGGAGCACAGTTTATGAACTACCACAACATCCCATAGATATGGGCTTTAAGCTGCCCACCTTGGACATAAGTCTTTTTTGTTATCTTGACACAATTTTTAAGTAGGACCTGATGGGGTGGAGAGTGTAGGTGCTCAGTGAGGGGAACGGAAATGTACTCAAGATTTGATCCCATGTGAATAAATCTTTGTTGCTTGCTTTTCTACCACACATAGACTAAATAAGCAGAGGACGGGCACTTCTCCTCTGACCATGCTTACCATGGAATAAATAAGAGATTTATACCTATTTAAGGTATTTATATCTATTTATTTGCAGCTATTCTTTATTTATACTTATTTAAGATATCAATTTTCCTCTGCATTTAAGACAATTGCTTAAGTCAGTGTTATTTTGCCACACATAACAAGGTAACACCTAGAGAGGTCATTTGTACTTCCTTTGGAACATATTAATTTTCAACAAAATGATATTCTCACTGTTGACATAAAAAATATCCAAACCTCTAGAGGATTTTCATAAAAGTTTATTTGAGCCCAGGTGATAATATATGCCAGGGAGCAAGATCTCAAATGCTCCTGAGAATTAAATTTTTGCAGTTTATTTTATGCATTTGTAATAAAGGAAGGAGTATAAGGACAGTTATAGGAAGATAGGGGAAAACAAGGCAGGCGTTAGCTTACAGAATAGAAGGAGGGGTCTGAAAGAAGGCATTTCAAAGTGCATTAATTATTATGCACAGAAACAATGCACAGGGCTTACTTAAGGCAAAGATAAACCTTTTTACTAAAGATATGCCTGGAAAGTTATAACCGCCAAGATTGGCCCCATTAAGAATTTTGATCAGATCACCCTGTGAGGTTATCTTCCATAGAACCCCTTTTTCTGTGCACATCACCAAGTTGTTATAAACTTGTGACAGAAAAGAGACTGGGTATTTTTTTTTAATTGTGATGCTTCTATAAATCTTCAACATGACAATATGAAGTGATGAACATATGCTACCTTTTTGATAATCAGATTGTTTAAAATGTGCCTTTCATCTGAGAATAGTAATGGGAGGCAGAAGTATATATATGGTTTTATTTAGCTTTGGTTTCTATTGTCACTTTTTTATTGTAAACTATTATCAAATATTTATCTTAGGATAACTAGAGAAGACTGCTATAAAGGTGGTTTTATAGTAAATGCTAGGACTTCCATTTGAGTGTATGTTCTTGTTATACCTTCTACCTGGGATGTTCTTCCCCCAAATATTTGTATAGCTCAATTCGTCATATTCTTCAAGTCTTTGCTCAAATGACACATACTCCGTGATCCCCTATTTAACACTGCAATTATTCCATCATTGGAAACCTCTTTTCTCTTTTTCTATATTGTGTCTTTATTGCATTTAATACTCTCCAATGAAGTAAAATATGTACCTATTTGCCCACATCTCTCCACTAAAAGATCTCTTTCTTGCAGGAAAAAGGCTTTTTTGTTGTTGTTTTGTTCCCTGAAATATTCTAAACACCTAGAACACATCTAGCACTTAGTACGTTTTCAATACTATATGTTGAATAAATGTACCCAAAAATATCTCAGTAAGCCATTCATTGTAGTTCTTAATGTTATTGGTTACCCCTTTGCCTTCAACCTCACACTATTTTTTAGTTCCCAAAATAAATATAGAAATAGTCAATGTTTAATGGCCCATCTTATGTTCTATATTGCAACTAACTTAAATAAAATGACATACAACTGAAAAGTTTATATTAGGTTTCTTGAAATATATTTTAAGTTAACTTATACATAAAACATGCTAAACATTATTTCTTTTATTATTATTTTTTCTTTATCGATTTTAGAGAGACAGGAAGGGAGAGGGAGAGATAGATAGAAACAATGGTGAAAGAGAACATCGATTGACCACCTCCTGCATGCCCCCCACTGGGAATAGGGTCCACAACATGGGCATGTGCCCTAACCAGGAATTGAACTGGCAACCTCTTGGTGCATGGGCTGACACTCAACCACTGAACCACACTGGCCAGTCACTAAACATTATTTTAGAACATTTCAAGATGATACAAATAACAATTAAATGCAATCAATTTTAATCAGATTTTTTGTTATTTTTATTTACCTGTATGAGTTATTCATATCCATATATATATATATTCAACTCACTATCTTGTTTATGGTTTGCAAATATTTCTTTGCATTTAGTAGGTTGCCTTTAAAAAATTGTTTTTTTAATATATGTTTTTTATTGATTTTGCAGAGAGACAAGAAGAGAGAGAGAGATGGAAACATTGATGTGAGAGAGAAACATCAATTGACTGCCTCAATCATACCCCTTGCTGGGGTTCAAGCCCTCAACCTGGGCATGTGCCCTGATCGGGAATCAGATTGGGAACTCTCAGTCCATGGGATGATGCTCAATCTATTGAGCCATGCCAGCTGAGCAGTAGGTTGCATTTACATTTTGTTTGTGATTTCTTTTGCCATGTAGAAACATTTGAGTTTGCTATATTCTTACAAATTAATTTTAACTTTGTTTCTGGTGTTTTGGGTATTCTATCAAAAAATTAGTTGCCAAGAATAATGTCATGGAGTATCTTCCTTATGTTTTCTCCTAGGAATTACACGTATCAGAACTTATGTTTAAGTCTTTAATCCTTTTCAAGTTAATTTTAGTGAGTGGTATAAAATAGGCATCCATTTTTATTTTTCTGCCTGTGTTATTTCTCACATCTTTTGTTGAAGAGACTATCCTTTCCCTATTGAGTGTTTGTGGCTCCTTTGCCAAGCATGAGTTAATTATATATGCAGAGGTTTATTTCTAGGCTTTCTATTCTGTTTCATTGGTCTGTGTTTATTTTTATACTAGTGTCATACTGTTTTAATTGCAATAACTTTGTAATATAGTTTAAAAGCAGGAAGTGTAATGCCTCCAGTTTTGTTCTCTTTAATGGGATTGCTTTAGTTATTCATGGTATTTTGCAATTTCATACAAATTTTAGAATTTTTATTTCTGTAAAAGTAGCCACTGGTTAAGTTTATTACTGGGTCTCTTATTTTTATTTTTATATATTTTTTGCAATGGTATATGGGATTTTCTTATTCCCCATTCTGAGTGTTCATTATTGCTGTATAACAATGTCATCAATTTCTAAATGTTAATTTTGTATCTTGCTAGTTTGTCAAATTTATTAATTAAATCTAGTAGATTTTTGATGGAGTCTTTAGGGTTTTCTATGTACAATATCATGTCACATGCAAATAAGTTTCACTTCCTCCTTTTGAATTTGGATGCCTTTTATGTTGTCTTCTTGTCTAATTGTTGTGGCTAAGATTTCCAGTACTGTGTTAAATCAGAGTGGTGAAAGTAGGCATTCCTGTCTTATTACTTTCTTAAGAAAAATGATGTTGGCTGGAGGTTTTTCACATATGGTCTTTATTATGATGAGATATGATCCCTCTATTCCCACTTTGCTGAGCATTTTTATTTGAAATAGGTGCTGGATTTTGTCGAATGCTTTTTCAACATCTATTGATATGATCATATGATTTTTATCTCTTATTTTGTTTATGTGGTGTATCACATTTATTAATTTGCAAATATTGTACCAGCCTTGCATCCCTGGGATGAATTTTACTTGGTCATGGTGAATAATTTTATTGATGTATTGCCAGATTTGATTTGCTAGTTATTTGTTCAGGATTTTGGCATCTATGTTCATCAGGGATATTGGCCTGTAGTTTTCTTTATTTGTAGTGTCTTTAACTGGTTTTGGAATTAGGATTATGCTGGCCTCATAAAACGAGTTTGGAAGTCTTCCTTCATCTTGAACTTTTGAAATAGTTTGAGGAGAATGGGTGTTAGTTCTTTGAATGTTTGGTAAAACTCCCCTGTGAAGCTGTCTGTACTCAAGCTTTTGTTTGATGGGGGTTTATTTATTATGTCTTCAATTTCCTTAGTTGTTATTGGTCTGCTCAAGTTTTTCCAATCTTCCCAATTCAGTCTGTGGAAACCGTGATTCTAGGAATTTGTCCATTTCTTCTAGGTTACACAATTTGTTAGTGTATATTTGTTCATAGTATTTTCTAACAATTCTTTGTATTTCTTTGGTGTCAAGAATAAACTTAATCATGGAGGTAAAAAACCTGTTTTCAGAAAACTACAGGACACTGAAAAAAGAAATAGAGGGAAATATAAAAAATAAAAAAAAATAGAAACATATACCATGTTCATGGATTGAAAGAATCAATATCACTAAAATATTTATAGTACCCAGGCAATCTACAGATTTAATGCAATCCCTCTTAAAGTACCACTGCTAGATCTCACAGATCTAGAACAAATTCTCCAAAACATTAAATGCAACCAAAAGAGATGCTGAATCACCACAACAATCTTGAAAAAGAACAAAGTGGGAGGGATCACAATACAAGATATCAAGTTATGCTACAAAGCCATCATATTCAAAACAGCCTGATAATGGCATAAGAACAGGCATATAGATCAATGGAATAGAACAGAAAACTCAGAAATAGACACACGACAGTACACATAATTAATATTTGACAAAGGAGGCAAGAGCATGCAATGGAGAAAAGACAGTCTCTTCAGTAAATGGTTTTGTGAAAAAAAAGACAGGTACATGCAAAAAAATAAAGCTAGTCCACCAACTTATGCCATACATAAGAATAAACTCAAAATGGATAAAAGACTTAAATATAATTCAAGAAACTATAAAAATCCTAAAAGAAAATGTAGGCAGAAAAATCTCAGACATTATATGTAGTGGAATTTTCAATTTACAAATTTCATTTAAACATCTTTCTTTTATAGAATAATAATTAAGTATTTCTGCAGGTCCTTAGATATGTGAAGTAGTTCAGGACCAGTGTATAATACTCTCATTAAGCTTGGGGTATTCGCAGTCCTTAGTCTAGAGCTATGTAGGTAAGTGGTCATATGCACTTTAGTGATGGAATGAAGGTGAAGTTTCACAGTATAGGCTTGTGGTGGTTTATAGGTTCCTTTCTTAAAGTAATCAAGAACAGTCTTCATTTAAGGATTCTTTGGTCCTTGTGCTGAATCTCTAACTGCTGAGCCAAACCTGCCAGGGCTATCACATTTCTTTTTATCACTAAATAATATTCTGTTATATAGATACTCCATAGTTTATTTATCTACTGATGAACTGAAGGACATCTTAGTTGCTTTCAATTCTTGCCAAATGTGAATAAAACTGCTATAGCCCTAGCTGGTTTGGCTCAGAGGTTGGAGCATCGGCCTGTGGACCAGAGAGTCCCAGCTTCAGTTCCCCCTAGGGGCACGCACAAAAAAACCCAGAAACAAACAAACAAAAAGTGCTGCTATAGATATCTAATACAGGTTTCTGCATACATTGCCTAGGGCAAGAAAAAACAAAGGAAATAATTAGTAATTGGGACTACATCAAAATAAAAAACTTCTGCACAGCAAAAGAAACCGGCATCAAAATGAAAAGGGAACCCACTCTCTGGGAGACATGTTTGCCAATGACACATCAAATAAGGGGTTAATATCCAAAATATATAGAGTACTCATACAACTCAACAAAAGAAAGACAAACAAGCCAATTAAAAATGGGTAGAGGACCTGAATAGACACTTCTACAGATAGGACATACAAATGGCCAGGAGACATGTGAAAAAATGCTCAATGTTACTAATCATCAGAGCAGAGAGATGCAAATTAAAATGACTATGAAATATTATGTCACTCCTGCCAGAATGGCTATCCTCAATAAATCATCAAACAACAAGTGCTGGCAAGGGTGTGGGAAAAAAGGGGACTCTAGTACACTGCTGATGGGAATGCAGACTGGTGCAGCCACTATGGAAACCAATATGGTGTTTCCTCAAAAAATTTAAAAAATTGGACTGTGATTTGACCCAGTGACTCCACTTCTGGGAATATATACTAAGAATCCTGAAACATCAATCAGAAAAAATCTATATACCCCTATGTTCATAGCAGCGCTATTTACAATAGCTAATATCTGGAAACAACCTAGTCTCCATCAGTAGATGAGTAGTTAAAAAAGCTGTTGTACATTTACACAATACAATACTATTCAACTGTAAGAAAGAAAAGTCTCTTACCCTTTGAGTCAACATGGAGGGTCCTGGAGAGTATTATGATGAGTGAAATAAGCCAGACAGAGAAAGATAAGTACCACACAATCTTACTTATATATGGTTTATCATGAACAAAGTAAGCCCTCGATCAAAATAGATCCACAAACAAGTGTTGGCGAGGCTGTGAACAATGAGGTATCACCTCACACCTATCAGAATGGCTGCCATCAACAAATCATCAAACAAGTGTTGGCGAGGGTGTGGAGAAAAGAGGACTCTAGTACACTGCTGGTGGGAATGCAGACTGATGGAGCCACTATGGAAAACAATATGGTGTTACCACAAAAAATTAAAAATTAACTTCCATTTGACCTAGTGATCCTGCTTCTAGGAATATACCCTAAGAAGCCTGAAACACCAATCAGAAAGAATATATGTACCCCCATGTTTATAGCAGCACTATTTACAATAGCTAAGATCTGGAAACAGCCCAAGTGTCCATCAGTAGATGAATGGATAAAAAAGCAGTGGTACATATACACAATGGAGTACTATGCAGCTGTAAGAAAGAAAGATCTCTTATCCTTTGAGATGACATTGAGGGACCTGGAAAGTAGTATCCTAAGTGAAACAAGCCAAGCAGTAAAAGGCAAATACCACATGATCTCACTTATATATGGAATATAATGAATATAAAAGTCTGAGGAATAGGGTAGACCCAGAAACATGGAAGTAGGGTACAGACTGACAACCCTCAGAAGAGAGGGTGGTGGGGGGAGGGAATAGATAAACCACAGAACTTATATGCATGTATCCATAACCAATGGAAATTGACAACAAAGCCAGGGATGGGGCGGGGGGGGGGGGATGAGGAGGAGGGTGCCAATGAGGTAAAAAAGGAGAAACATCTGTAACAAAAATAAAATAAAATAAAATAAATAAAATAAAATAAAATAAAATAATAAAATTAAAAATAGATCCAGAGTCATGGAAGTAGGGAACAGATTGACAAACCTCAGAGGGATGGGGTGTGTGGAGGTGGGAAGTGATAAACTAAAAACCTTATATGCATATACGCACAACCAATGGACACAGACATTAGTTTGGGGAAAGTAGGAGCGTGGGAGGGAGTGAGGAGGAGAGGGTCAATGAGGGGGAAATGCGGGGACATCTGTAATACTTTCAATGATAAAAAAATAAATTAAAAATAATTTCTACTGCAGGCTAAAAAAAAAGCCATTGAAATTTTGGTAGGTATTACATTAAATCCATACATAGCAGTGGGCAATATGGACATTTAGCAATATTAATTTTTACCAATAATGAATGTAGAATATCTTTTCATTTGTTTATGTATTCTTTGATTTTTTTCATCAAAGTTCTATAGTTTATGGTTATGTTTGTTTCTAAGTATTTTACTATTTTTTTTATGCTACAGGGAGTAGGTTTTTTTTTCTTTATTTCTAAATCAGATTTTTTGCTGTTGGTAGAGTACAGAAGTACAGCTGATTTTTGTATGTTTGTTTTGTATCCTGCAACTTCATTGAATTCATTCATTATTCCCAACAGTTTTTTGGTTGAGTTGGTAAGATATTCTATATATAAAATCACCTAATCTGCAAATGACAATGACTATATCTTATCTGTTCAATTTGGATAACTTTTATTTTGTACCCAGTCTTATTAGTTTAGCTAGGACTTTCAGTACTATGTTGAATAAGAGTGGTGACACTGGGCACCCTTGTCTTATTCATTATCTTGGAAGAAGAATTTCCAACCTTTCATATTGAATAATATGTTTGCTGTGGGTTTGTCCAACATGGCTTTCATCGTGTTGAAGTATTTTCCTTTTATATACAATTTGGTGAGGATTTTATCATGAAAGAGTGTTATATATCTTTCTCTGCATTTATTAGGATAATCACATGATTTGTATATTTTATTTTTAATGTAGTATATCACATTTATAAGTTGCATATGTTAAGCTATAGTTATATAGGATAAATTCCCCTTGGTCATGGTGTATGATGCTTTTGATATGCTATTGAATTCAGTTTACTAATATTTTGTTGAGATTTTTGCATCTATATTTATTAGTGCTATTGATCTATATTTTCTTTTCTGGTAGTAAACTTATCTGATTTTGGTATCAAGAAAATGCTGGCCACATAAAATAAGCTTGGGGGCATTTTCTCTCTCCAATTTTTTAGGAAAGTTTGAGAAAGATTGGGGTTAATCTTTCTTTAAATGATTGATAGAATTCACTAGTGAAGCTACCTTGCCTTGGGCATTTATGCTTTAGAAGATTTTTGACACTTATTCAATCTCCTTACTCATTATGGGACTTCTTAGAAATATATCTCTTTTTGATTCCTGATAGATTACATGTTTCTAAGTATTTAACCATTTCTTCTAGGTTATCTAATTTATTGAAATATTTTATTAATGCTGGTCTCCTATGTAGTCCTGTGGCATCAGTTATAATGCTTCCTCTTTTATTTCTTATTTAATTTTGTTTTAGTTACTTGAGTCATCTGTTCTTTTTCTTAGTCTAGTTAAAGGTTTGTCAATTTTGTTAATCTTTTCAAAATACCAGCTCTTAATTTCGTGTTACTTACTATTTTTTTTCTAATCTCTATTTCTCTAATTTTTACATGTAAATATGTGGTTATAATTATATCTGAGAAATATATGAAGAATTTTCCTATACAAAAATTACACATCCATGCTTTTCACTTTTAAGTGTTTTGTGGAACAGTCTATGAATGTCATTTAAAATACCATAGGGACCAAGCCCACACCACAGCACAGAGAGCCAGGACAGAGCACTAAAATAGCCACAGCCACTCACCTGGGGGCTCCAGCAGAGGGAGGGCAGACTGGGCTGGAATTCTGTGGGGGCATCTGAAGTTTTGGAGGGCACTCAGAGTATTTGCTGAGTTGCAGCCACAAAGGACGGTGGCCAGTGTGCTCCTTCCCAGAGCTGTGGGGAAAAGCAGCAGTCTCCTTTCCCCCAGGAGATTCAGCCTTTCCCAGGTGAGACATAGAAATGCAAATTGAGAAAAAATGGCGGCGGAGTGAACGGAGCTACACAGACCGTCTCCCAGAACCAAACTGGAATTACAACTATAACACAGACAAATTGATGGGAAAAAGCAACAGAAAAGCAGCTTGCGAGGACCATACAACGAGGGACACTGACTCCATCCTGGTAAGATTGCGAAGGCGTGAGATGGGGGCTGGGAGCCCACGGTCCGCAGCTCGGCAGCGGCCTTAGCTGGGAGCAGCGCCCTCGGGTCACACTCCCAGGCGGCTCCACAGCGCAGCCAGGACAGAGGCTAAAACAGCCACAGCCACTCACCTTGGGCTCCGGCAGAGGGAGGGCAGACTGGACCGGAACTGTGTCGGGACACTCGGGATTTGGAGGGTGCTCAGAGCTTTTGCTGAGTGCAGCCACGCAGGACGGTGGCCAAAATTGCTCCTTCCAGGGCTCTGAGGAGAGGCAGCAGTCCCTCCCTTGGAGATCCAATTCTAGAAGAAAATATAGTCAACAACATTTCAGACATCATACGGAGCAGAATTTTCACTGATACATCACCTAAGGCAACAGAAACAAAGGTAAAAATGAATACATGGGACTGCATCAAACTAAAAAGCTTCTCCACAGCAAAAGAAACAATCATCAAAATGGAAAGGCAACCCACTGTATGGGAGAACATCATTGCCAATGATGTATCAGATAAGGGGTTAATTTCCAGTATATATAGAGTGCTCATACAACTCCACAAAAGGAAGACAAAGAACCCAATTAAAAAATGGGCAGAGGAACTGAATAGACACCTCTCCAAACAGGACATACAAATGGCCAAGAGACATATGAAGAAATGCTCAACATCACTAATCATCAGAGAGATGCAAATTAAAACAACAATGAGGTATCACCTCACACCTGTCAGAATGGCCGCCATCAACAAATCATCAAACAACAAGTGTTGGCGAGGGTGTGGAGAAAAGGGGACTCTAGTACACTGCTGGTGGGAATGCAGATTGGTGCAGCCGCTGTGGAAAACAATATGGTGTTACCTCAAAAAATTAAAAATTGAACTTCCATTTGACCCAGTGATCCCACTTCTAGGAATATACCCTAAGAAGCCTGAAATGCCAATCAGGAAGAATATATGTACCCCCATGTTCATAGCAGCACTATTTACAATAGCTAAGATCTGGAAACAGCCCAAGTGTCCATCAGTAGACAAATGGATAAAAAAGCAGTGGTACATATACACAATGGAGTACTATGCAGCGGTAAGAAAGAAAGATCTCTTATCCTTTGAGACGACATTGAGGGACCTGGAAAGTATTATCCTAAGTGAAAGAAGCCAAGCAGAAAAAAGACAAATTCTATGTGATCTCACTTATAAACGGAATATAATGAACATAACAGTCTGAGGAATACTGCAGACCCAGAGACATGGAAGTAGGGCACAGACTGACATCCCTCAGAAGAGGGGGTGGGGGGGTGGGAAGACATAAACCACAGAACTTATATGCATGTATGCATGAACAATGGACATGGACAACTAAGCCGGGGACAGGGTGGGGGGTGGGATGCGGAGGGGGCTGCCAATGGGGTAAAAAAGGTAAAATATCTGTAATAAAAAAATAAATAAATAATTTATATAAAAAAAAAAAAAAAAGAAATGCAAATTGAGGCTCATTAACAACCAGCATCTATCTCACCCTCTAGAAATCTTCTTATGCAGAATACCAGGGCTATACTACAAGGCACTGAGTAACTGACACTATTAGCCTCTAGGAAAAAGCTAGAGGATAAATGAACCTTTCCTGGGCTTGCAAATATACCTAGGAAAGACTTGACAGTGATGTTTAACGTGGACCCACCCAGGCTTATCCAAACCCAGGAGAGGGGGCCACAAACAGCAAAACACCAACACCCACAGAGAAAATTTGGCAGGCTCCAAAACCCACTGAGATAACCAAAATGGTGAAACAAAGAAACAAATCCCACATGAAAGAACAAGAGAACTCTGTCAAAGATGAGATAAATGAAATGCAGTTAAGCAAATTATCAGAGGTAGAGTTCAGAGCCATGATCTTGAGAAAGCCAAACAGCATGAGTAAAGACATCAGCAGCATGAGTAGAGATATAGAAACATTGAAAACCAACCAAGTGGAAATGAAGAATGACATAGCAGAAATTAAGAATACATTGGATGGACTAAACAGCAGAGTGGAGGAAACTGAGGACCAGATTAGTGAATGAAAAGACAGGGTAGAAAAAAATCAAACAATCAGAAATTGAAGATGTAATCAAGACTCTCCAGCAAACAAAAGCCCAGGCCCAGACAGGTTCACGGGGAAGTTTTACCAAACATTCAAAGAACTAATACCCGATTTCCTCAAACTATTTCAAAACATTCAAGAAGAAGGAATACTTCCAAACTCATTTTATGAGGTTAGCATAATTCTAATTTCAAACCAGTTAAAGACACTACAAAAAAAGAAAACTACAGGCCAATATCCCTGATGAACATAGACGCCAAAATCCTAGCAAGAACAAAATGCTAGCAAATCAAATCCAGCAATACATCAATAAAATTACTCACCACAACCAAATGGGATTCATTCTAGAAATGCAAGGCTGGTACAATATTTGCAAATCAATAAATGTGATACACCTCATAAACAAAAGGTAAAATCATATGATCATATCAATAGATGTTGACAAAGCATTAGATAAAATTCAGCACCCATTTCTGATAAACATGTTCAGCAATCTGGCAATAGAGAGATCATATCTCGATATAATAGAGGCCATATATAAAAGACCTACAGCCAGCATCATACTCAATTGGCAAAAACTAAAAACATTTCCCTTAAGAACAGGAACAAGACAAGGATGCCCACTTATGCCACTCTTATTTAACATAGTACTGGAAGTCTTAGCCACAGCAATCAGACAGGAAGAAAAAGTAAAAGGGATCCAAATTGGAAAGGAGGAATTGAAACTGTCAGTATTCGCAGATGACATGATACTATAAGTAGAAATCCCCAAAGACTCCATCAAAAATCTACTAGACTTAATAAATAAATTTAGCAAAGTAGCAAGATACAAAATTAATGTCAAGAAATCGACAGCATTCTTATACACCAATGATGAACTCACAGAAAGAGAAACTAAAAAAAAATCCCATTTACCATTGCAGCAAAAAAATTAAGATACCTAGGAATAAACTTGACAGGAGAAATAAAGGACCTATTTGCAGAAAACTACAGGTCATTGTAAAAAGTAATAGAGGAAGATATAAAAAAGTGGAAGCACATAATTGTTCATGGATTGGAAATATTAACATCATTAAAATGTCCATACTACCCAAAGCAATCTATAGATTCAATGCAATTCCCATCAAAATACCAATGACATACTTCACAGAACTTGAACAAATACTTCAAAAGTTCATATGGAACCAAGAAAAACCCTGACTAGCCAGAGCAATCTTGAAAAAGAAGAACAAAGTTGGAGGAATCACATTACCAGATTTCTGGTTATACTACAAAGCCACTGTAATCAAAACAGCCTGGTACTGGCACAAGAACAAGCATATAGACCAGTGGAACAGAACAGAGAATCCAGATGAGGACCCAAGGCAATATACTCAATTAATATTTGACAAAGAAGGCAAGAGCATACAGTGGCATAAAGACAGCCTTTTTAATAAATGGTGTTGGGAAAATTGGAAAGCTACATGCAAAAAAAATGAAACTAGACTCCCAACTTACACAATACACAAGAATGATCTCAAAATAGATAAAAGTCTGAAATGTGACTCATGAATCATTAAAAATCATAGAAGAAAATCTCACTTACTTGTGGAACATAATGAACGTAACAGTTTGAAAAACAGGGTAGTCCCAGAGATGTGGAAGTGGGGTACAGACTGACAATCCCTAAAAGAGGGGATGTTGGGGAGAGATAAACCACAGAAATTGTATGCATTTATGCATGAACAATGGACATGGACAGCAAAGCTAGGGACAGGATGGGGAGGGAGGTGGGAATCAGTGGTGGAAAAGGAGAAACATCTGTAACAAAAATAAATTAATTAATCATAAAGAAATAAATAGAATAAAATAAAATAAAATACCATAGGGATTTCACTATGAGACTTTATCTGAAATATTATTGAAAAAATACATTTTTTTTTATCCTGTGTTAAAATGGGTAACAATTGGTTCAGCCAATTTGTTTGGTTGTGGTGTTATTTTTCTCAAGATTTATCCACATAATTTTTGAGGCTTAGAGAATAAATTAAAATAAGTTTTCCCCTCTTATTTTAAAATGCATCTTCTCTTCTAGTGGTGGCAGATTTACCTGTCAGGTATTTAACCACACATTCTCTGCATAGGTGACAGAAGTCTAGTGAGAGTCCAGGAATTAAAGGGCACATTGGTCATGTCGATGAATTTAATGTAATTGTCAGAACAGAATTCACCTCATGTAAGTACTTGAACTCCCCCATTATGTCTATTAGTTTTTATTTTATATAATATATATAAAAGACATAAACTTCTCAGATCAAATGATGATTAATACTTTTATTTTTAAGTTACAATAGTCTTCAATAATTCATTAATTGAACCTTCATTTTAAAGGGATAATAGTGAAACCAAGTGGTGGTGTTCGAATCCGAGTTCACTGTCTTGCAAAATCGAAGAATGAGTTCACAAACAAAGGGTCAAGTGAAAACAAAATTCATTTGAAAGACAGACAGACTCCACGCAGTGGGGAGGGGACCCAGTAGGTTGTCCATGAGGCTCCTAAGTCTAGGAATAGATACATGCCTTGCTAGCCTCTGATTGGTCCTTTCAAAGAATTCTGCCTCAGCAACATCCATACATTTTAAAGCTGTATTTACCCCCTAACTGGATTCAGCACTAAGTCACCTTGTTTTTATACAGGCAAGCTGCATCCTATCAATGTTTTACAAGATCTTATTTTTCTTAGACTTTTTCATTCCGTCTCTCTCTCCATGGTCCCGTCCCAAACTGCTTAACCTATGTCTATTTCCTCAATAGTTTATTTTTCTTTCATGGAATAAATTCATATGCAATATAAATATAAAGCAAGATGACTCTAGAACAATTCAAATGGAAATTTTATGTTCAAGATAAGAGAGCCACAAATGCTCTTTGTTTGATGTTTCTTTATACTTGTCCTCCTTCCCATGTCTGATTTAGTACCAATATTTACCTGATGAACATAGATAGTATGATTTGATAGTCCAGCAACTTTAGAGAATGTGGAAAATAATATCCTCAATGAACATATATATTGAGGAACTGAGAAATAATGAGAAAGTGTAACCTGAAAATTAATACAGGTATAAAGCAGCTTGTTAAGTGATATAAAGGAAATACTAGATATATGTAATGTAAACATAGAGGGCAGATCAGCCCATCCTTATGCCGGTACTGGGGGTGGGGAGTGTTCCACTGATGACACAAGAGTTGGGTGGAGTTTTAAAGGACAGGTATACATTTTTAAGTTTGAAAATCATAGGTTACTCTATCTTGAGACAATCTGAATGGCTTGACTATTTGGAGAAAGGTGAGAATTACAGTGAAACTGACCACAGCAGCTGGACACAAGAAGCTGGACAAGAAACTAGGAGGAGTCTGTCATCTTTGTTCTATAGATAAAAGGCTTCCAACTGGGTTTTTAGTTTTGTTTTTCTTTCTTCCTTTCTTTCTTTCTTTCTTTCTTTCTTTCTTTCTTTCTTTCTTTCTTTCTTTCTTTCTTTCTTTCTTTCTTTCTTTCTTTCTTTCTTTCTTTCTTTCGTCTTTCTGTCTGTCTTTCTTTCTTTCTGTCTGTCTGTCTTTCTTTCTTTCTTTCTGTCTGTCTTTCTTCTTTTTTTTTTTTTTTTTTACCTTTGAACTAATATAATCAACTATCAATACAGAGAAAACCTGAAATAGGATGATTAGAGAGACTATTATTTCAGTAGTTTAAAAGGCAACTAGAAGAGCTCTTAACTACATAGAAGAGTTGTAGATGGAAGATGCAACGTTTACATTCAATGTTGAAGATGTCAGGGAAGGAGAAACAAGGAGAAATCAAAGTTTAATTTTTTAAATGATACTACAGCAGTAGAGTGGAAGGTAATTTAAATAAATTGAAATAGCAAGTAGAAAATATATTTTTGAAGATAGATAATAACTTTAGTTTTAGACTTGCTAAGAATGAGATTGTGCAGTAACATAACCCAGGGTTATGTTAATGAGAAAGAATTACGAGATTTAGAATGTGAAGACATGAGTAATGTAGAGATGTTGTCCCTAACTTCATAGACCTACCCAAAATCTGGTGAAATTTATCAACCTCTAACTCACTGTGCCTACACTATCATACATACATCCCAAAAGTTATATACAATCCATGATATCAGATGTTTGAAATGATGAAAATATATCAGATTACCTAAAGAAATATTTTGAATTAGAAGAGAAGACAACCTTAAATGAATCTTGAATCAAATACAGAATGACCTTCATGAGGATGAAAGAGAATGAAGAATATAACATAAAGAAATAAAAAATAAATAAATAATTAAGAATGGTGCTGAAGAAAACAAAACAGGCAAGAGTTTTTAATATTAGAGAGAAGTTCATCATTACCAAAAATATTCTGCAATCAAAGAAGATGAGAGTTTAAAATAAGGCATAGGGTTTACATTACAAAATTGTTAGTGGTGTTGGTTGGGATGAATTATTCTCATATGATAAGAGGCAAGAACAAGAACAGACTGTAATGGCTTGAAGAATGAATTCTCATTTATAAAAATTAAAACATAGTAATTAAATTTATTATTTTATTTGATACTTGGGCATTGTTTAATGGACTATGTTGTGTTTTTAATATTATGCATTCCTGTAGGCTAGTAGGGATTGTAAATATTGACTAAACTCACACTTTTCTGTTTAGTGAAACCACCCCATTCATGTTTTCTATTTCTTTTTTTTTTTTTTTTAATTTTCACCCAAGTATATTGTTCTATTGATCTTCAGGTAGAGAGAGAAGGAGAGAGAGAGAGAGAATCATCAACGTGAGAGAGACACATTGACTGGTTGCCTCCAGCATGACCTTAACCAGGGCCCAGAACAAACATAACTTAGGTATGTGTCCTTTGCTGGACTCAAAATTGGGACTCATTGGTCCGAGGGTTGATGCTCTACCGCTGAGCCAAACCTACCAAGGCCCATTCATGTTTTATGTAAAAATAAATGGTAATATGCCACCTCTCTTTGGCCATAACTACCTGGAAAATTATCCCAGAATCTGAAGCCTAACTTTCCTTCCTGCTACTAAATGTATTAAAATTTGACTGCATTTGGTCAACAAATTAGTTTATTACTTAAATTGTTTGTGGGTTTTTGTTTGTTTGTTTGTTTGTTTGTTTTTGAGAAGCGGGGAGGATTTCTGTACTTTGCAACTGAAAAAAAAAAAAAAAGAACAACAACAACAACAAAAAACCACCAAAAAACAACTATATCCAAATGCCTGATCTCGAAGACCACTTATACTCTCCCAGAAATCAAACTATAAATTGCTGGGGAAATATAAGGCAGAAACTAATAATGTAAAACTTTACACTCATTCACTCATTGATGAATGAATATATGAGATAATTGATCCCTATTTTCATGAATAGATAATCTCAAACTGTCCTGGCTTTGAGGATGGTTGGCTCCTGCTGTTCCCATTTCTGATTACAGAGACATTCATTAGTTCTAATGAGTAAATGGCTTAACAGCTTCTCTACTGTTTAATTTGTCTTTTTTTTTTTTTTTTTTTTTGGTACGTGCCCCTAGCAGGAACCAAACCCAGGACCCTCTGGCCCGCAGGCCGATGCTCCAACCACTGAATCAAACCGACCAGGGCTATTCGTCATTCTTAATCATTTCTAACCACTTCATTTCTGTTTCATGAAAGTTTACATTTATAATTTACTTTATTTTATTTTTTGGTTTATTTAGTTGTAGTTCAGCTTATTTAAGGTTGAGTAAATTTTCATGTTTAGATACACAATATTTCTATCCTCTTAATTCCATTCCCTTTCAGCTCTTTTTTCTGGTTGTTCCCAGAAGGTCTTTGTCTACCTCTCTCTCTTTTTCTCTTTTATCTTTACTTTATGTGTAAGTCAAATAATGAACTCCCTTAAGGACAATAAACATAAAGTAGTCTGGCCAGTGTGGGTCAGTGGATTGAACATTGTCCCATGCAGTGAGAGGTTGCAGGTTTAATTTCTGTTCAGCGGACATGGCTCAGTCCCCATTATGGGGCATACAAGAGGCAGCCAATTGATGTTTCTCTCTCATTGATGTTTCTATCTCCCTCTTTCTTCTTCTCTCTCTAAAAAAATCAATAAAACACATTAAAACAAAACAAAATAAACACAAAGGAAAACTAATAGTAAACATATATCAAAAAATGAAAGTCGTGTATTTTTAATAACAGTATTTTAGATTTATTATAAGTGGTGTAAATTTTAGAAATTATTTTCATTAATTTGTTTTTGTTATAGTTGGTTCTCCTTTTTCTCCCATTGACACCCTCCTCCTCAACCCCTCTGCCCCTTCCCCAGCTTTGTTGTCTATGTCCTTTGGTTATGCATACATGCATATAAGTTCTGTGGTTTATCTCTTTCCCCCAAAACCCCCTCTTCTGGGGTTTGTCAGTCTGTTCCCTATCTACATGTCTCTGGGTCATTTTTGTTCATCAGTTTGTTTAGTTCATTATATTCCATAAATAAGTGAGATCATGTGATATTTGCCTTTTTTTCTTGGCTTGTTTCACTTAGCATAATACTGTTCAGGTTCCTCCATGTTATCTCAAATAATAGGAGATCTTTCTTTCTTACGGCTGCATAGTATTCCATTGTGTATATCTACCACATCTTTTTATCCACTCATCTACTGATGGACACGGGTTGTTTCCAGATCTTACTTATTGTTAATAGTGCTGCTATGAACATAGGGGTACATATTTTCTTTTTGACTGGTGTTGCAAGTTTCTTAGGGTATATTCCTAAAAGTGGAATCACTGGGTCAAACTACATCAAACTAAAAAGTACAGCAAAAGAAACAAACATCAAAATGGAAAGGGACCCCACCATATGGGAGATCATAACTGCCAATGATACATCAGATAAGGGATTAATTTTCAAAATATATAGAGTACTCATACAATTCACAAAAGGAAGACAAAGAACCCAATTAAAAGATGGGTAAAGGATATAAATAGACACCTCTCCAAATAGGACATACAAATGGCCAAGAGACTTATGAAAAAATGCTCAACGTCACTAATCATTAGAGAGATGAAAATTAAAACAATAATGAGGTATCACTTTACACCTGTCAGAATGGCCACCATCAACAAATCATCAAACAACAAGTGTTGGCAATGGTGTGGAGAAAAGGGGACTCTAGTACTCTTCTGGTGGGAATGCAGACTGGTGCAGCCACTGTGGAAAACACTATGGTGTTACCTCAAAAAGTTAAAAAGTGTAAGTCATGTATTTTTAAAGTGCATTTAGTCTTAAAGAAAAATACATGACATTAAACTTCATACACGTTCAAATTGCTTAGAATTCTCCATATAAATCTTCACAAACTTCCTTCTTCCTCTTTTATTCTCCTTTAATTAAAACTTTTTAGGCTTCAAAAACCAGAATTCATAGTAATTTTTAAAACTTCCATTTATATGTTTTCTTTATTTTTGCTCATATCATATCATTTCAACCAAACAATATAGAAAACCCATGAGTTTTAGAAACATCATGGGATAAAATTGATATTTGTTTATTTTGGAACATAATCGGTGTTCAAAATACTGTTTCTCTGAGTAATCCATTTGACTTTTTCTAAAAAGATCTTTTTCTAAGTAGGAATTTCCCATTATTATGAAACACTGAATAAATTAACAAGAGACTTAAATAGTTTTAAAACAATCTTCAAAATAGGTCAATGAAAAAAAAGACACCTTAAATTATATGAACTCAACATTTCCATTAGTAGATTTTTCCTTGGATAATCACCAGTTTGTTCATCAAAGTTAACATTCTACCAGCAGTGAGTAAGTTTCCCCTATGATTAGAAGCATCTAAATCTGAGCAGCACTCTTTGGCATAACTCTAAATTATATGCCATTTATTTAGCAGTTACTGTGTAATTAGTGTGTCTTAATTTGAGCATTAAAAATGTATTGAGTTCTACATGCAGTATTTATAATTACAAGATCAATTTGTGGTTGGTTAACTGATTTCACTGCTAAGGTTTTGTATCTGGAATATTTATATGCACTACCAAGATTGCCACAGTAGAGAATTTTGTGTAGGAGAGTACTTCAATAAAAATAAAACATTGTATTTTATAGTGGATTAATATTGAAACATGCAAAGTTTATAACCCATGAAAAAACCAATAATGTACTAGAAAGAAAATATTACAAATGTATCCTTTCATATATGTACATATTTAGGTATACACACACACACACATACATGTACATATACACACGCACATAAGCACATATATGGTTATACCAAGGTATAATGCCCTATTTAGGAAGAATAAAGCCTTTTTTGGAGCTTGATTTGTATTTTTCCAAACCCAGGTATTTTAATCTCGTATGACTTTTTTAAAAGTATTGTTTTATAACCTTCATAGACAGTCTTCTGAAGATATTTCTACATTGTATTTCTGTGTTGGCAGAAACCTTTATTCTCCTATCCTATGCAAGTTCCTATGCCACTGAAACTTAAAAATGATGCACGCTTGACTTTCTCCCAGTCAAGCATAAACATGATTGACTTAGTAAAGTGTGTCATGATATATACATGTTTATTCTTTGACTAAAGTTGATAAACTGATTTCCAAGGGAAAATAAAGAAAGTTTCAGAATGCCATTTTATGGAGCTATTTAAGAACATACATCTGGAGCACAGAAAAGCATAATTAGATACCTAGTTTGGTGTGCAAAATTTTGCATGAATGACCCTGTTAAATTTCCCTCTTAAGTCAAAACAAAAAATACCCCAAAGATTCATCTTAGATATACAGCTTCAGCAAAGTAGGTATACAGTGATATGGGTATTTTAAATTAAGCACTAGATTACCATCCAGGCATCCAAGAAGAAAGTACACAAAAGACAAAAAGATTTTTTTAAAAAGAAGATTTAAATAAAGATCTTAAAAACAAAATAAACACAATAAAGATATCTATGAAACACTAAAACATTTAATATTTACCACCAGAGATATATTTTGGGGAATTGATATAATGGAAAAATTGAAAATTAAATATAATTCATTTAATATATAACTTCGGAAATTAATACATTACAGTACAATGCAATTAGCATACTTTATATCAATATATGAATATAATTAACATATCCATTAATATAATTTAGGAAAGATGTAGGAAATCTCGGAAGATATCCCGCAAAAGAAAAATTTCAAAAGCACAAGTGGTATAGTCTTGTAATGAGCCAGTTGCTTTGTCTTCACTGAATTTCACTCACCTTTTCTGAGAAATGATCGTACTTGGTCTTTACCCAAAGAGGCAGCCATTTAAAATGAAATGGAAATTTTTTCCTGGAATTGTTTCAAAGTAGACACCTGTTACAATCTGAGCTAATCCTATTTCCAGATCTAAGGATTTGGGATATGGAGTAGAGAAATGTAAGAATGACCGAAGCAGAAGTAAGGGAGAGAGAGAGAAAAGAAGAGAGAGAGAGGGAGAGAGACTCACATACACAGAGAGATGGATCTCAAAAAAAAGAAACAAATCTGTCTTTAGTGCCAACAGTACAGCATAATGTTCCTCAGTGACTATTCTGCCTTCCTTACTAAGAAGTAGAGGACACTTTCTGTAGCAGCAGTGAAGAATGAAACAGTAATAAACAAAGGAAAAACTATAGTTTTTTTATAACATTTTGAATGCCTACGAGGTTTCCGACATATTCTAATATGAGTGTTATCCTCGCCTTAGGTTCTTTGAGAAACATGAAAGTATTTTCTACTTCAGTTGGTTGAATGGACTTCTGTTACTTGCATTGCAAAGAATCCTCATTTTATAAAATAAAACTAGACAAGAGTGGTAATTGTAGAATAAAAGTTTTAAATGTAATTTAGAAATAAAAATTATAGTGAATAAAGCAACATTGAATTATAAAGTACAAAGTAGTTATTGTTTAGATATAGTCATGTAAATATTCATACTAAGAAAGCTTTTAGTCTATAGAGAAGAACACAAGACACAAGTTTCTGGCCAAAGCAATAGGCTAGAGCTGACAGTTAGGTATGACAATTTAAAAATATTTAGAATTTATACTTTTTCCTCCATTTACAATTTATTACACAGAACTCTTGTAAATAGAGTCACTGTTGTCAATTAGGGCCTGTCAAAAATTGTATTAGTGAGATTAAGCATTTTTCAGTCCATTTTCTCATAATGACATCCCATCTACTTCTAATTTCAATCTGTAAATACCATTTATGTTTGTTTTATATTCATGGTCTGGCACACATTTATGTTGCAATAAAATTCTTTATTGATAACATCTTCCAAAGAGCTTTTGGATAATAATGTTATTTTGATTAAAAGAGCTCAGGTCACTGTTAAATGTTCCTATTAATAATACACTGGAGCTGCTCTGAGGATGAGTATCAGTGGCCCTTTGGTTGCCAACACTTCATTTTACCAGTATCCCTTGCCTCAACTCCACACAGATTAAACAAATATCAGCTGAGCACTGAGATAGTAGTTGTATACCTCTCCTTAGTCAACAGAGAATAATGAAAAATGTGTGTGCAGTTTTTTTTTAAATATAGAGCTTGTTATATGATGAAGAAAACAGTAAACCACTGACCGGCAATAATTTACCAGAAAAAGTCTTTTATTTTTGCAACATTTTTGAGTTTGGTTGAATAGGTAAAAAACAATTTAACCTTTGTGCTTGCTGGAAGCTCTGAAGAGTAAAAGCAGTCTAAATGTAAATGTTATTACTTCTACTGTTCCCATAATTTAGAAGGAAAGAGCAAAAACTTACTCCTACATACCTCAGTTATTTCCCTTTTCTCTTGGCGTCTGTATTTCTTATTTAGGTTGAGTGTATAAAATTTAGCAGAAAATTCATTGATTATTAAATAATCTAAGAAACACGTTGTGATTTTTATTATAACTTTTAAACAATTAACATAAATTAATTATCTCTATTATCTGGTTTCCTGGCTTTAATAAATATACTAATTCGTCTTTGTTAAAAATATGTTTTACAGTGAACTTTACTAATGCCATTAACACCGTATCAAATCAAATGTATAGATATATTTCTCTCCTGTACTTGTTTTCCCTCCGTTTTTTTGTTTTGTTTGTTTTTTTTCCCCATACATGTGAATATTACTGAATACTAGGCCCACCTTAATTTATTTTATATGATTTCCACAAAGAATCTGTGTTAGCCAAGCTTTCAGCTAGCATATCAGCACGGATAACACAGATCTATATCTAGAGCATTCTTCAACCTTTACTTTTCATTGTAAAATTAGGGATATATTCAACTTTAGGAAGTATACCACTATAAAACGGTAGAGAATGTGTTTTCTCTAAAGGAAAGAAACTAAAGAATTTGCTTAACTTTTCTATGTTATATGAGAGTAAATTATGGTAAAATAAGGTTAAATATCTTTTTTTTCAACTGTCACCTCTTTAATTCACTCCTACTAGTCTAAAATTTATACAATTTTTTGTTGCTTGCAAGTTATTTGTCAATATATAGGACCTTTCTGATTAATTCAGATAGAACCCATAGTTAGAAACCTGAGATTAAAAATAAAAATTGTAACAGACTACTTCAAAAACCCATGGAAATATCTACTAAAATCTGGATCAAAAGAATACATTTAGAAAGTTACAGTTTGTTTAAGAACCTATGAAAAAATAGATAATTTAACAGATAAGTAAGAAAGAATGAAATAAATGAATAATTAACATGATACCTCCCATGATAGTTCAGTGAGAAAATTACAGGGGTGAATTTAACCTAAGGCTTAATCCTTTCAAGACATACATTATTTTTATATATAAATCATATCACTAATACCAAAATATGACAAAAATAAATATTAAAAATACAAAATAAATCAAACCTATAGATGATCAAGTTTATAAAACATTAATTAATATAATTCAGTAATACATCATAGATAGTGAGTTTCTCTCAGAAAGGCAAGAATACATTAGTTGTTCTAAATACATTAATATAATTTAAATTATTAATATAGAAAATGGACAAATACAGTAGAGGCAATTCACAAAAGAAAAGAATAACAACAAGCATCTATGGAGGGAAAAGAGAAAAATTAAATGGACCTCTCTCTAGAATTGAATGAACAACATATTTAAACAATAAAATGACATTTCATGTTCAGATTATTAAAGTTAAAATAAATTATTAGAGATATGAGGATTCAAATAAGCACTTCATTTTAACATGTGTATGGTATTCTGTCTATATATTTTTTAATAAGCATATTTTTCTATTTAGGAATTCTACAACTAGAAATTAATCTATTAAAATATTTGTCAATATGTTCAAGTATTTAATTACAATAATATTAAAATATTTTAAAGTATGATAGAATATTGGTTAATAAACGAAATAGCATATTTATATAATTTAATGATGGTGTTTAAGAATAATGCACTAGTCACTATAATATAGTCAACAAAATAAAATCAATTTGCAAAGTAATATGCATTCATGTCTCCAAGTCAGGGGGCTATTTAAACCTCCCTTCCTTTCCCCCACACACATGTTTGGGAAAAAATACACATACTATGTATTTTTCTGGGAAGGTCTATAAATATCAACAGATTTTCAAAGGCAATTATAATCTCAAAAAATTAAAAATAACATATGATAATCAAGATGGTCTTGTAATTTAGAGAACTCTGATAATTTTAGGTATTTTATTAGATGTTGAATTAATTTTGTAGTTTTTTTAAAATTAAGAATATATTATAATTATTAAAGAATGGCTTACATAAACAATATATACTCATTGGTACCAAATAGTTATAAAAAAAACAACAACTTTAGACTAATGCTAGAATTTGTTATAAAGTTTCTTCAATGCACAATCTCCTTTGTATTCACCAATAACTTTTTTGAAATGCATTAAAAACTTATTACAACACATTTATTAATCCTTTTATCATGGATTTCCTTGGAGGAACTCATGATTGTGCATTGATAATGATTAAAATAAACTAGTAGGACGTATAGATTGTACAATGTGTTTTAGCCCAGTTTCCCTGAAAAGCTGACACCAATACATAATCAAATATGTAAGAATTTTATTAGAGAAATGGCTATGTGAGAGAAAATAAGGAGAGGAATGGACAGACTGAGAGAGCGATGTAATTCTGCTCCTGAGTATGAGAGAGCGAGAAAGTTGGGTAGAGTGCATGCAGTCTACGGCAGGTTTGGCAAAGCCACTGGAAAATTTTCAAAACCAAGCTGGTTATCTGAGAAGTGTGCATATACCAGAAGCATGTCTTCCTTACTATCCCTGCTGCACTGAGACTTGGTTGGGAGTAGCTCATTTAATATGTGTGCTTGCAAAACTGTCCTGATGGATTTCAAAGTGCAACAACAGGGCCATCAAAGCTGCCGCAGCTAGTATATCTTAATACTTATTTTTAAATTATTAATATAATATAATATGCATTTATTTTCTAGTTTTTTTCTATATTTATTTTACATAATTGTTTCTGTGTATCTATAGACATAAATACAGAGAAACAAATAATTGCATAAATAGAAATTTTATATATATATATGTGTGTATATGTATATATTCAAATACATTTGCTTAAGTGTTCTGCCTGAAATCTTGAAAGAGCAAGATTATTTCTGACTAATTGCAGATTTCAAAATGTAAAAGCATATTTTATATACTGTGTAAAGTTCACAATAGGTAAAATGAAATGGTTATTATCTCATATACTTGAGAAATTCAGTTTCTGTTGAGAAAGAAATACTTATAAAGATCAATTACATAAGAAATAGGAAAATATATCCAGGTTAGCATGTAAAATAGTATTAGATTGTAAGGAAAAGTCTTTAATTAATAAACGAATTTTGTGGTATAGTAGTATGCAAAGCATGTGAGTTGTAAGTTTCTATTCATTCTTCTCTAGTTTTGTCATTTCTTTTATAAGAAATGTATTCATTCTAATGAACCAAATTTATTAATTTGTAAGTTTCATAATGTATTTTAATCCTTTGTACAATAATTTTATCTGTTTTTTTCTGTACTTTTTCTTTATAAGTCTTGTCAAGACAATACAAAAATGTTGAACAATCTACTTTTATTCCACATTTTCTTGTTTTTTAATTTTTACTATTGATTTTGTTTTCTATTTTATTGATTTCTGTCCTTATTTTCTCTCTTTTTTCTTTGATTTTATTCTGCTGTTTTTCCCATATCTTCAGGTGTTTCAATTCCCCTTTACTTGTTATACATTGAGAGCTAAATTTTATAAATATTACTAACATTGCATTTTTCATGTGATCATATTCTGTTTGCATGTACACAAGCTAAAGTGATAAAATAAAGAATGTGACTAGCTGAATACTGAGAACACGTTTTAGTTTTTTTAAATAGATAGTAGAAATTAGAATGTGGCCCGTTGAAGGTTTTTAGCTGTTTCTTACTAACTTGTAAGCAGCAAGTGAGAGTAGTGTATGGCTTTTTTGGTAATTTGGACTGGATAGTTTTACAGCATCACTGATACAATCAAGAGGTCAGTCTTTCCAGCGTGGATGCCGCGTATAATTAAGATCAATATGAACAGTACTTTTAGCAGCTTAGCATATAAAAACGAACCAATGTGTTCAGACTCTTCCATAATTTCAATGTATTCAGATAACTTTTAATATCGGAAACATGAAAATGGAAATAAAAAACTCCTCAAGCTACATTAAAATAAATATTCAGTTAATGAATTTGAAGTGTTGGTATTTGAGGTCTGTAATCATGTTACACTGTCATTGAACCAAACCTGTTTCTTTTTTGTAACCTAAAATTCTATTTAAGGAGTAAATGCAAATGTCTTTCAAATCCAGAGTTTATTGACTTGCCTGTTGGGAATGTTACTGGCTCAAAAATAACTTAGAAATATTTTATTTATGGTAGTTTTCTCTTAAAACTAGTTTCTTGACCTTAGCAATTTCCTCCTCAGCCTGTGCTTCAAGGAGTCGACACAACTGTAGCATGTGGTTGCCAGGATACATGTGCAGATACTGCCTAATGAAAGTGCAATGTAACAGCTTGATTTGTCATCAAAAAGGAGAACTCTTGAGGGAAAACTGACTTGGTGAATGGCGACTAAAATGTCAAATGCTGATTTCCCTGTAACTTAATTAAAAAAAATGTGGCAAGTTGATTCCATGCATGTGTGTGCACCTGTAAACAGAGAAACAGTTATATAGATATATATTTTGAGTCTGAAAGCCACATCTAAAAAAACAACAATTTATAAATAATATGTGTTTAAAAGTTTGCATTTCATATATAGAATCAACAAAACAATGAAACTGCATTATTTCTGGTATTTTTATATGTGCTTAGTCTCACCATCTTGATTATGTAGCAGTTAACAATTGACTTATTTTTCATAGTAAACAAAAATTACCTTTATAAAATTTTCAGAGTAATCTTAACCTATGATCACTAAATTTGCCATTTGGTATTTCTTCATAATTTCCAAATTATAAAAGAAAAAAAAAAAAAAAACTATTGATTAAAGAGTGCCTCTAAATGAATTTCAGCATTGTGACCCTAGGACAATGCTGTTTGGAATGTCCACTAGAGTTCTCTGGTAGTTCTCTATAGTCCTGCAAGCTATTCCAATACTTGCATCATATTTCTCTATATATGCAAAATAGTTTTAGAAAATTTTTAATTATTTTAATATTGACACTATACGGGAAAAAGCTTATATGTAATAAAAACAAATATGCCCAAATAGTATCTTCTCATTATAATTTGATTAATTTTGTCCCATGAAATCCTTCTTAATATTATGATGTGCAGTCATTTTTAAACTATTAACATTAAATGAAATGAAAATGGTCAAATATGATTGATAAAGAGGGCTAAAAATGAGAGAAAAAAGAGATTCAACTTTTTAATGTATAAGAAATTAATATTATAAAGAACATGAGAAGTGACTTATGAGTCATTTGCTGTTTATTTTATTTACTTATTCACTATTATATATTTTTTCTTTTATTGATTTTAGAGAGAGAGGAAGGGAGAGAGAGAGAGAGAGAGAAACATCGATGAGAGAGAATATCAATTGGCTGCCTCCTGCATGCCCCCCACTGCGGGGTCAGGCCCACAACCTGGGCATGTGCCCTGACCAGGAATTGAACTGGCTACCTCATGGTTCATGGGTCGACGTTCAATCAATGAGCCACACTGGCTGGGCATCATTTGCTGTTTAAAAACTGCAGACATTCTGTAAATTAAATTCCCTCAGTGCTCTACCCTCACCATGCTTTCTAAAAGATCTTATCTTTTCAAAGATAGAAAAACTCTTAAAGGAATTTTTTTGTCAAAACCTTACATAACACATAGGCATATAATCGAGGATATTAATGTCTGTACTCTAGATGCGGACACATAACCATTTACCATGCATGTCATTGACAAATATTTATTTTGCCACAGCAACCTATAACATAAAAACTTAATTATAGGTATTAATTCCCTTTTTTTAACCTCGATGCATACCCATTTAACCATCACATCAGAGATACATATATTTTCACCAGAGCAAGCTGTGCAAAGTTAAAATTAAACTGCAAACATCCCTTGCCTTGTTCTAGCTCCATGCTCATAAAAACCAGGCACCAAATTGGAGACAACAGATATTTTGCTGTCAAAGACGTAATAAAATGATATTGTCAATCATTAGTAGTTGTGTATTTAATCTTTCAAAGAATAACTCTAACTATAAATTTAGCTGTGACAAACTACACAACAATATTAAACTGAAATCAGTTGCTACACCTTCAAAAATAAAACTTAAAATGATTTTTTTTTGTAAAAATGAAGCATGTCTGTTACAAAATTTCAAGGTATAGAAAAAAAGCACATAAAATTAAAAATTAACACCGGTCCTGGCCGGTTTTGCTCAGTGATTAGAGCATTGGTCCCTGGACCAAAGCATCTCAGGTTGGATTCCTAGTCAAGGGCACACACCTGAGTTGCAGGTTCAATCCTTGGTCCCCACTGGGGTCATGAGGGAGGCAACCAATCGATGTGTGTCTCTCTCACATCGATGTTTCTCTCTCTCTCTCTCTTCTTCCCTCCCACTCTATCTAAACATCAGTGGAAAAATATCCTCGATTAAGGATTAACAACAACAACAACAATAAAAAATTCACGCCCAAATTCTAACACTGGAAGACAGTCTGACAAAATTCATTTACATTATAAAGAATATCTCTCTACTGCACATAAAGAGATACAAAGGTATAGATAGAAAGAGAGAGAGAAATAATACTGCTTTAGGAAAAAAAAATGATTAAAATGCACTGCATTTTAATGTACCAGAGGTAACATTATAATTTTGATGCCTGAGACTCACAACCATAGGTTCTGGTTTAACTGGTCTAAGAGGGTGGGTGTGGCTTCAACATGATTCTGTGGTGAAGCCAGAGTTGAGAATCACTGTTCTAAACCAAGGAAATGATAATAAAAATCTTGAGTTTTTAAACTCATAGAAAGTTGTAAAGCTTATCATTTGAAACATTGTTTAACAGTATCTAAATATGCACCAATATAAAAGATGAATAATTTGAAGATTTTCATTTTTATTATTATTCTCTCACTTCTTTAATTATTTTATTTTATTTTAATGACTAAGAATGAAATGCAGTTTATATAATAAAAAATTCTCACCAGTGTTTAATCTTAGGTACTTGAATTGGTTTGATGAGCACAAATATCTTTTCAGTGTGGTTTCCTCTTCTCCCTTTGCTTTTAATCATGTCAGACAGCTGAACTGAATTGTTAAGTTTTCTCTCCATTTGACCATTTATATATTTATGTTATATATTTGTGCTATATATTTTGAGTGGGAGTTGAAGGAAATACAATTCTTGATTTACATTGTTTTTTTTTTTTTTTTATCAAAATGTTGTAGGTTTTACTCTACTGTCTACATTAGAGCCTTTAATTATTGCCATAGAGAAATATAAAGTAAACCAGAATTTTACGTATTTTGAGTGACCTTTCTTTTTTTTGCCTGTTCATATGTTCACGAATCTTCTTTCTCATTTATGTTCTATTACTTTAACCTCACTATATTTATCATCATGCTTTTTTTCCCTAGTAACTGATACTTTCTTATGACATATCTCAAGTTGTTATTTTAATTAATATTTCTTGACTCCATGTGCGTATGTGTGTGTTCTGTTTTATTTTGTTTTCCATGTGATTAGTTATGCACAGAATGAATTTCATGTGTCTTTAATATATATCATTTAAAATTTTTGATGTATAGAATTAAGAAAAGAGTTTGCTTTAAAAACAACAGAGAAATAGTAGGCAATAATGTAAAGTCTTTTGCATATTTTATGCAGGCCAATAAGTGGAATTTCCAAAAATCTCAGAAGCCCTCTGAGGGCTTCCTTCTTACCCTTCTTCTGCAAGGTAACCATTATCCTGAATATTGTATTCAATTCACTATATTTCTTTATAGGACACACACACACACTCCCTAACTTCAAATTAAAATTTTCAACTATATAAATAAATACATGCCATATATACTCATCTGTGATATTTCCTTTTCTCAACATGTTTTTGATGTGAAGGTATGCTGATAAATTCACCTTATAGTTCACTTAATTAAATTGCTAAATAGTATCCAATTGTGTTAATTTTACATATTTAAAAAATGTGTACAGTTCTTGATGATCATTTCAATTTTTCTAAATATTTTACTTTTGTAGAAGAATTTTACTATAAACATTCTTACATATTTTTTCTGGGCCATTAATATGAGTTATTACGGGTAAATATAAGCTGGTAATATAAATTCTGAATTCTAGGATATGTTCATGTTCAGTGTACTGGGTAATGTCAAATTTTTAAACAATTTATTAAATTATTTACTCCCCCAAATGGGAATGAAAATTACATATGCTTGCTCATTGAACACAGGTGCACTGTTCTGCTTGGTTACCTGGAAGCAGTACTTACATTCAAGTAACCATGTCTAAGGAACATGCAATTGGCATTGATCTTGACACCACCTACTCTTGTGTGGGTATCTTTCAGCATGGAAAAGTGGAAATAATTGCCAATGATCAGGGAAACTGAACCACCCCAAGTTATGTTGCCTTTACTGATACCTAATGATTGATCTGTGATGCTGCAAAGCATCAAGTTGCAATGAATCCTACCAACACAGTTTTTGACGCCAAGCGCTTGATTGGATGTAGATTTGATGATGCTGTTGTCAAATCTGATATGAAGCATTGACCCTTCATTGTGGAGAATGATGCTGGCAGGCCCAAAGTCCAAGTAGAATACAAGGGAGAGACAAAAAGTTTCTGTCCAGAAGAGCTGTCATCTATGGTTTTGACAAAGATGAAGGAAACCGTGAAAGCCAACCTTGGGAAGACTAATCAAAATGCATGCTATTGGTAAAAGAATAGACATATAGATCAGTGGAACAGAAAAGAGACACAGAAAATGACCCCCATAAATGCAGCCAAGTTATTTGCCAAAGGAGGAAATGCAATACAATGGGGCAAAGGTAGTTTTGTTAACAAACGGTGCTAGAACAACAGGACATCTGCAGGCAAACAAAGGCATCTAGATACAGACCCTACACCCTTCAGAAAAATGAATTCAGAATAGATCACATATCTAAACTTAAAAAGCAAAACTATAAAATCAGAGAGTGGAGCAAATAACTTCTTCATTACCAGCTTTTGAAACTCAGAAGTATTATACCACGACACAAATCTTGCTATATTCCTTCCTTATCGCTATCTCCTTTTCTTACAGAAAACACTGGGAATGATAAGGGAGTCTTCCTTTTATTTATTTTTTCACCTTATATACTTGATTCTCTGTTTTTTTTTAATCCTTACCCAAGGATATATATTTTTTTACATTTATCTTCAGACAGAGTGGAAGGGAGAGAGAGAGAGAAACATCGATGTGAGAGAGACACATCGACTGGCTGCCACCTGCACAACCCCAACCAGGGCCGGGGATGAACCGCTACCACGGTATGTGCCCTTGGCTAGAATCAAACCTGGGACCCTTTGGGCCTTCGGACGATGCTCTAACCTCTAAGCCAAACAGGCCAGGGCGATTCTCTATGTTTTTAATAGAGATATAATTTAGATATAATTCACTAAATATATAATTTTACATAAATTTGGCATCTTAAAGGGTATAATTTAATAACTTTTGATATATTCACAAGTCTATGCAACCATCATCATTATTCAATTTCATAATATTTCTATTACCAAAAAAAACCCCAAACATATAGCCATAACAGTTAGCAGTCGCTCCCAAGTCCAGTTTCCCTCCAGTCCCCACTGATGTAATTTCTGTCTCTATTGGATTCTATTGGATGTATCTATTATGGACTTTTCATGTAAGTATAATAATACAAAATGTGGCCTTTTGTTTCTTGCCTTTTTCATTTAGTACAACATTTTTTCAAAGTTTATTCATGTTTTGTATACTTTATACCCATTCAGATGGCTATAATCAAAACAATGAAAAATAAGCAAATGTTGGAGAAATCAAACACTGCATACATTGTTTTGGGAATATAAAATAGTACACTCACAGTGGAAAACTATTTGGCTGTTTCACAAAAATTAAACATAGAGTTACCATATCATTAGCAATTTCACTCCTAGATATACATCCCAAAGAACTGAAAACATGTTCACACAGAAATGTGCACACACATATTCACAGAAATGTTATTCATAATAGCAAAAGTGGAAACAACCTAAATGTCCATTAACTGGTGAATGGTAAACAAAGTGCTGTCTAGCCATATAATGGAATATTATTTGGCCATAAAAAGGGATTTAAAAAGTTAAATATTTTGTTCTTTTTTTATCAAGAACATTTTTGTTCTCAGCCTTTCCTGAAACAAATAATGGTAGGATATGGTAGGTAGACAGATATTGTATTGCTAATAAGACATATAAACAGGAATTAATTTTTAAAAACTTTAAATCACGTGTTTGGTTTAAAAATATTGATGGCTGGTAGTTAAACATTTTTTTTTTTTTTTATGTGACTTAAAACACAGAAGAGTTTTACTGAGTCACATTACAGAGGAATTCAGGATAAATATGGTGATCAACCAAGATTCAATGAAGGTTCCAGTTCCATTCCACACAGATTCTAATTTTTTGTCCTCTTCTATATGTTAACTTTAAGCACAGCTTGACAGTAGAATGGCCTATTGAACGAGGAGTATAAACCAAAATAAGATTGATTTATTTACTTGATTTAATAAAAGTATAAGTTGGTGAATTTAGTTGATGGATGGGTTCATTTTGAAAAATTTAAGAAAGCCTAAAACATTTTATGATGCAGCAGACAAAACAGTGAGAAAGACACTGACATATGTTTATGTTCTTGTGAGATTTTTATAACATTCTTGTGAGATGCTCTGCTTTTGAACAATTAAAACAGAGGAAACACAACTGAGACAAAAGTTTTTTCACTATTCTCAGTTACCTTGAAAATGAAACTCCCCCTTTGGTAATGACAACAGCTATATGAAAACAAAATACATACAACAAAGATGAAGCAGAAAGGGATGTACACAGATCTACTTTTGGAGATAGATAAGGGAAGAATTTGAGTGGTGCAGAAACCAAAAAAAAAGATCACTAAGAGTAAAAGTTTGAATTGATTATAGAAACATTAAACAGACATGTATTTGAAATTATTTTTAAATTATAGGCTCAGTGTATCGAATCTCCAGCTTACTTTGGTAGAAATTATTGTAAATAAAAACCTAAATAGAAATCTAGGCTTCTTCAGTGAGACAAATTCTTCTTGACCTGCATTATATCAATATATGTTCCTCAACCTATTTCTACAGCCAGAAAATATAATGTGTAACTGGCTTAAGCTTACTAGTAGCAAAAACAATGTGTCATCTGCCACTGTGGTTCAGTGGTTGAGTGTCGACCCATGCACCAAGAGGTCACTGGTTCAATTCCCAGTCAGGGCACATGCCCAGGTTGTGGGACAAATCCCCAGTATGGGAATATGCAGGAGGCAGCCAGTTAATGTTCTTTCTCATTGATGTTTCTATCTCTCTCTCCCTCTCCCTTCCTCTCTCTCTAAAATCAATAAAGAAGAAAAAAAATTTTAATGCATCATTATGACACAGAAGGTAGTGACATAAAGAATTAACCAGAATTCCCCAGCCAGTGTGGTTGGGCATCATCCCGTGCACCCAGAGGTTGCTGGTTCAATTCCCAGTCTAGGAACATACCCAGGTTGCAAAATGGATCCCTGACAAGAGACATTGCACTCTCATACCAATATTTCTCTTTTGTTCCTTCCTGTCTTTCTAAAAATCAACAAGTGATTCATTTTTTTTTTTAATCCTTACCCGAGGACATTTTTTTATTTTTTGTTCAGATAGAGTGGGAGGGAGGGGGAGAGAGAGAGAGAGAGAGAGAGAGAGAGGAAGAGAGAGAGAGAAACATCGATGTGAAAGGGACACATCGAGTGGCTGCCACCCGCATGACCAACCAGGGCCGGGGACAAACTGCAACCGAGGTACATGCCCTTAGTGGGAACCGAACCCCGGTCTCTCTGGATCGCAGGCCGATGCTCTAACTGCTGAGCCAAACCGGCCAGGGCAATAAATGATTCTTAAAAATAAATAAATAAATAAATAAAATAATTAGTGAGAACCTCCTGCCCTGAAAATCAAATAAAGTTTATGTGGAGATTATAAAATCCCCACTAAATACCTTCCATGAATATTTACTGAATATTTGTCATCTACCTGGTAATGTAATAGACACTAATGGTACAATACATGTTAGATCTTCTGTACGAAGTAGCTGGCAGGCTAATATAAGAGTTAGATGCATAAATATTTAATTTCAATATCATGTAAGAAATAATACTCTGAGAGTGTAGTATCAGGCAAGATACTTATATAAAAAGTGACTTTCATGTTGTTTGAAAATGCATAATGTATCAAGGAAATAGTAAGAAATGGACTGGCATGCTAGGCAAAGAAGAAGAGAACCTGCAAAAAAACTGAGTCATAAAGTAGCTAAGTTGTGGAAATGAGACTGGACAGTGTCCATGGACAAATCCAACATGGTCTTGTAGACTAAGATAGGGAACGTAAGTATATATTTCACAAAATGAGGCAAAAAATATTGCTTAGACACATAATTTACTATCTATTCTAACATTTGGTTGAAAATTCTGAATGGGACAAGGAGAAGGAAAGAAAAGAAAAAAGCAACTCATTGAGGAGACCCTTTAAATGTTAAGTTACAGATGGGTGAGGCATCAATATGGAAACCATGCAGTACTAAAGTTCAGAAAAAGATCCAAACCAGACACAGATTTAGGAATCAGCAGCTTATTATTAATATTTGGAGTAATTGTTGCAGAATAAAATTATATTACTTCATATTACATTGAGCTGCACCCCCCACACACACACACACACACTCATACAATAGTTAGGTTTGTGGATATTCAGCCTGAATCGTTTAGAATTTCAGTGCATAGAAGAGGAATTTAGAGTCAACATATCTAATGAAAACCTAAATATTCATAGACATTTTCCCACTGGAATATTTTAAAGCAAACTGAAGTTTCAATGTTACTGAAATTAAAGCATAATGCCTAAGATTATAAGCATTTTGTATTATTTAACATATGAAGGGCTTATATGAGTTTCATATTGACTCTAGACTTCTATCATTTTGTTGGTAATAGCATTAGGCCCTAGAAGTACTATTTGTGTATTGTGATTCCATAGAAACAATAATTCCCCTAAAAAGTTTAGCTGGAGCTATCCTATTTTAATCTATGTTTTTGTTACTCTTGGGCCTAGAATTTAAATCTGTGGAATTGAAGTTATCGCCTTTCATCTGGGATACCTATCCATTTTGACCAGCATTTATATACTTTTAATACCTCACCACAGTTCATTTACATGTTTATTTCATATTCAATGTTAACTCTTTTGAATGTATGGGATTCTCCTAAAAGAATTCATTGGTGTATAATTCATTAGCACTCACTTGGAAGTTCCTTCTCCTAATAGATTCTAGGGAAGATAATTACTACAACTGAAGGATGGCTTTTGGTACATTTTCTATATTAGGAAATATACATTAAACTCTCATCAAATATGCATAATACCTTATTATGACCATCATTATTATTATTAACGGAACAACTCTATGGAGCTGACTTCCTTTGAGTGGTACAGTATATACATATTCAAGTATAATGCTTAAGTTCATTGATATCACATTGCAGCTAACTGTTTCACTTTATAAAGTAGTTTTGTAAATAATTTTGTTGATTATGGTTTTAAAGAATATAGAAGGGAATTAGGGGAATAATATAAAAAAAGACTAATGGCTTCATTAAAAACTATTTTGCAGAAACTGCATGCTCTAAAATGCACACAGTAGCAACAATTAGTTGAGCGAATGGGCAATGAGTCCTGATTCTTTTACTTTACCAGTAAATTCTGTCAGTGCATAATTGTGAGGCATAGCATTACCTGCTAATGACTCTGTGATATAGTTCATAGATTTTTTTCCAAGAGGAATCAATAACTTTAGAAAGCATTGAGAAGGTCTTACTTATATTGCTAGTACGATTGAGTGGAAAAGGGGACATTTATAATTTCCTTAAACCTTTGTGTTACTGAAAGAATGACTTTTTAGTAAATAAATACATAGCGATTTCTACCCTGAAAAACAGTTTGTCAAAAACAAGACACCTTTCCCCAAATGGAGCACTATGCCAAGCTCCACATAACCAAACCAAGACTTAATTACAGTTTTGGCCTCTCCCAGAAATGGACTCTTAAACCAGTCCATCAGGAATCACTTGGTCAGCAAGGTGAGGTGATCTACATGACAGAACCTTGCCATCCCCTTAAGAAATGTGACCTTGCCTCAATCAGTCCACTTGTTGCTGGTAAACTTCTTTATCCTTCCTGCCTGCTGCGTAAGTCCTTCATTGTGAAGGGCTCCACGGAGCTCCCTTCTATCTGTTCGATAAGATGCTGCCTGATTCATAAATTATAATAAATTCAAGTATATCTTCCAAATTCGCTCAGTTGAATTTTGCCTTTTAACATGTTTAACAATTGTTCCAATGATTCTATTTGATGGTGGTACATAGTTTTTACTTATGTATAACAATCACAAATATATCTGCAAATATATTGCTAAATAAAATATCACCAGTGAGCAAGCCATGACAAAAAAATAGTTTCATTTTGATTAGATATACTGTAGTTGCATAATACTAATGAAAGTAGATGCCCTCCCCCCCCCCCCAGCCAAGTGCACAGCCCTGCACACTATGCCCTTGTGAAGGATTACTCCACTCTGGTGATGCGGGATCCCCCTCGCCTGAGTGGCAGTGGAGGATCTGAGGTCCTCTCAGCCTTACTTGCTTCCACAGGGAGCTTTGACTAAGATTCCCAAGAGCAATTTCAGATGGAATCAAGGACAGGAAGTGAAAACCTAGTGGTGTAAATTATTTGCATTTGAATTTCTTGACTCTTGCTGGTTTGAATTACAACTTTACAACCAATTACATGTAGATTTGGAGGCTGTATGTGTGTGTGTGTGTGTGTGTGTGATACATATGTTAAGTACTTTTAACTACTATTAATCCAACTCAAAATTTTATTTGCTCTTTTAAAAAAAAAATCTGAATTTCTGCCTACACATCCTGCAGAAAAATCATTTTGAATATACTACCCTTTTTCCCCTTCAGTTTTGCATTTCAAAGTTCTTTTCTTAAGTGTATCTAGTAATGATAGATGCTTCCTTCATTAAGTTCCCTGGAAATCATTCACTGAAGCAGATTCCAACTTCTTAATGAATTAGCCTAGTTGGCTACTTTGTAGACATCCAGAGGAAAGGGACCCATTTTCTTGATTTTACCTATATAAGTTATATGATTCATTCACCTATTTATTTATTTATTTTGCAATTGTTAACTTGAAATAAAAAAAAAACACACAATGAAAGTGTTATAAAATAATGTCTCACTGAATAAAATACAAACTAAAAGCTAGAGTATTAACAGAGGCCAAAACAAAAACCTCTATTCCTGTCTGCTGACTGCAAGGGCAGAGAAGTCTCAGAGGTATCTAACTCTCTCAGTGGATAAATCAACCCCAATTTTAAAAAGGATTTTTTTAAACTTAAAAGGTCTATTTCTATGCCACAATAAATAGTTTGGGGGTTATCTAACACTTTGGATTATCTGCACCATTAGTGAGGATAATAAAGAGCTGACTGCATTTTGCATTGAAATAGCACGGTCTATTACACTCATGAATAGTGTGAGAATGAAGCATTGGAAAGCCTTTCTTGCTGCATTTATGCACAACAGTTTAATTGACTGCAGCATGGTTGATGAGGTTTTTATATTGTTTACGATTGATGGTACATCCATCACTTGTTTAATGATTAGTTTCAAAATTATCAAAATTGCTTATAGTGGATAATTATATATATGTATACTCTCAAGAAGCTTTTACTTTACATTCTTAAAAATAATATAGTATTTCACAAATATTTTGTCTTGTATTTCTCTGTTTCAATTTTCTTGACAAGCTCTAGTTATCATTACTACCTTTGATTTTCTTCCCCCACTAACATTAAGAGGCATTATCACAATACTAATAATTCTTAGGAAATGTATTTCAAGTAATGTAAAGGAAAACAATCTTAGTTACCAGAGTTTAAAACTCTGATAGATTGGCAGAAACTCATTTTCTCTAAAAATATTCTAAGCATTTGTGCTTAAGGAAATCATAAAACCTTAAATGAGTTTTTTGTTTGTTTGTTTCTCTTAAGTATTACCACATGTCTGGGACTTAAATATTCCTATCAAACTTATGATAAAGATAAAATTCTTTTGTATTTCTCTCTAAAGCTATTTTTGTTGCTTTGCCATGGTCCACGAATCATGGTGATGCTAGAGAAAATAGCATTCTTCACTCACTAAGTCAGGCATGAATTTGCAGCGGTATTTCATGCAGAATGTCTGACATAGATCATTTTATTCCTTTTAATTTGAAGTTTTTTAAAATAACTGCACAATGTCTTGTTTCTTTTAAAGAAAAATAATCCAAGTACTAGGAAACCTTAAATAATATAAACTATATCATGTGTCTCACAATAATATTTAATCAAAAATAGCTTTTTGTGTGTTTTTTTTTTTGTTGTTGCATTTATTCATTTATACAAGACATAACAAGAACACATTTTCGATGTTGCTGTCACTAAAAAGATTTACATAAATGGCTTTAGGTGAAATTTTACTATAGAACAAAGTTTATTCATTCATTAATTTTTATTTTTTGTATTTATTTATTTATTTATTTTGGTCTAAAATATGGGTAAGCTGTGTTCTATTTAGTAGAGGTATTTTTTAGAGAAAACCAAAAATAATTTTACTTTCCAGAGAACTTATTCTAGTGGATTAGACAAACAACAAATAAAAATCTACTGTGATTCTGACTTGAACAAAACATCACACTTTAGAGCAGAGACTCTGCTTCCTGTGTGGCTACCAGATCCTGCAACCTAGAAGGGAGGGAGGAGTTTACCTTCTGGGAAGTGAACTTTATTCCGTGCAAACTGGAGATAGTAAAGAGGTAGACCAATGTTTCCTCCTCATATTTCCCCTTTCTGCACACTATTTCCAAAGAGAGCAAAATTATCTTTGCAATAAGGCTGAATACAGTTTTTTTATATTTTTATTTTTTCCATCACTATCCCCTCTGTGCCCTCTTCCACCTCCCCCCCACCCCCGCAATCACCACCCTGTTGCCCATGCCCATGTGTTTTCTCTCTCTTATTCTTTGTTGTCTTTTTGGCTCAATCTTTCCACATCACCCCCAACACCACCCTCACCAGAGTTGACTGCCTGCTCTCTATGTGTCTGTCTCAGTTTTACTACATAGTTTAGTTTGTTCATGTATTTTGCCTCTTTTTTAATTGGATTGTTTTGTTGGTGTTGACTTTTTTTTTTTTTGGTAAATATTGGATATTAACTCCTTCTCAGATGTATCTTTGATGAATTTGTTCTCCCATTCATTGGGTTGTCTTTTCCTCTTGTTGATGGTTCCTTTGCTGTGAAAAACTCTGCAGTTTGATGTAGTCTCATTTGTAGCCTTGTCTGAGGAGGTATATCAGAGAAAATATTGATATGAGAAATGTCTAAGATTTTACTGCCTATGTTTTCTTCTAGGATTTTTATGGTTTCGATTACAACATTTATGTCTTTGATCCATTATGAGTTTATTCTTGTGTGCTGTGTAAGAAGGTGAATCTAGTTTCATTTTTTGCACACATCTGTCCAATTTTCCCAACTCCATTTGTTGAATAAACTGTCTTTACCCCATTTTATGTTTCTGCCTCCTTTGTCAAATATTAATTGACCATATAGCATAGGTTGATTTCTGGGTTCTTTACTCTGTTCCATTGATCTATATGTCTGTTTTTATGCCAGTACCATGCTATTTTATTTGCTATGGCCTTGTAGTATAGTTTGATATCAGGTAGCATGATTCTTCCAACTTTGTTCTTCTTTCTCAAAATTGCTGTTACTATTCAGGGTCTTTTGTGGTTCCATATAAATTTTTGTAATATTTACTCTAGTTCTGTGAAATACACCATTGGTATCTTGATAGGAATTGCATTGAAGCTGTAGATTGCTTAGGGCAGTAATTCTTCCTATCTATAAACACAATATATGCTTCCAGTTTCTTATAAGTTTTCAAGTACAGGTCTTGTACATCCTTGTTAAATTTAATCCTAAGTATTTTATTTTATTTTTTAAGCAATTATGAATGGAATTGTTTTCTTAGATTTCTATTCTGATAGTCCATCTTTGTTGTATAAAAATGAAACTAATTTCCTGATATTTGTTTTGTATTCTGCTACTTTACTGAATTCATTTAATAATTCTAGTAGTTTTTTGGTGGAAACTTTAGAAGTCTCAATTTACAGTATCATGGCAGCTGCAAATCATGACAGTTTTACTCCGTTCTCTCCATTTTGGATGCCTTTTATTTCTTCTTCTTGTCTGATTGCTGTGGCTAGACCTTCCAATACCATGTTGAATAAGAGTGGTGAAATGGAATCATTCCTATTTTGTTCCCAATTTTAAGGGAAATGCTTGTAATTTTTGCCCATTGAGTATGATGTTGGTCATGGGTTTATCACATATGGCCTTTATGATTTTGAGGTATGATTCCTGTCGTCCCACTTTGCTGAGACTTCTCAGCACACATAAGTGCTGGGTTTTATCCAATGCTTTTCTGCATCTATTGATATGATCATGTGTTTGTTTCTTTCATTTCATCAATGTAGTATATCATGTTTATTGATTTGTGAATATATCAACCTTGCACCCCCAAAATAAATCCCACTTGGTCATGTTATATGACATTTTTAATGTATTGCAGTATATGGTTTGCTAAATTTAATCAGGAGTACTGACCTATAATTTTCTTTCTTTGTAGTATCTTTATCTGGTTTTGAAATTAGCATTATACTGGCTGCATAAAATGAGCTTGGGAGTCCTCCCTGCTCTTGAATTTTGGGGGAATAATTTGAGAAGGATGGGTATTAGTTCTTTGAATCTTTCATAAAATTCACCTGTGTAGCCATCCACTCCAGCACTTTTGCTTGTTGAGAGTTTTTTTTTTATTATTATTACTGCTTCAATTTCATTTATTTTTTACAATTTTTTTCTTTATTGATTTTAGAGAGTGAGGAAGGGAGAGGGAGAGAGAAAGATAGAGACATCAATGAAAGAGAACATCAATTGGCTTCCTCCTGTATGCCCCAAAATGGGGATTTAACCCACAACCTGGGCATGTGCCCTGACCAGGAATCGAACTGGCAACCTCTTGGTGCATGGGTTAATGCTCAACCACTGAGCCACACCAGCCAGGCACTGCTTCAATTTCATTACTTGTAATCTGTCTGTCCAGAATCTCTGATTCTTCTTGATTCAGTTTTGGAAGATTGTGTTTCTAGAAATGTATTTATTTCTTCCAGATTGTCCAATTTGTTGGCATATAGTTTTTATATATATATATATTTAACAATCTTTTGTATTTCTTATGTGTCAGTTGTTACTTCTCCACTTCATTTCTGACTTTATTTATTCAGGTCCTCTCTTATTTTCTCTTGATGAATCTAGTTAAAGATTTGTCAGTCTTGTTTATCTTTTCAAAGAACCAGCTTTTGGTTTCATTGAACCTTTATATTATTTTATTTTTTAGATTCTATTTTGTTTATTTCTAGTCTGATCTTTATTATTATTTTTTCTTCTACTCACTTTGGGCTTTGTTCTTTTTTTTTTATAATGCCTCTAAATGTAAAGTTAGATTTTGTATTTAAGACTTTTTTTTTCTTGAGGTAGGCTTTTAATGCAATGAATTTTCCTCTTAGTACTACTTTCACTGTAGTCCATAGATTTTTGATTGTTGTGTTCTGATTTTCATTTATTTTAAGGTATCTTTTTATTTTTTCCTTGATCTCATTGTTAACCCATTCATTATATAGTAAAATGTTATTTAGCTTCCATATCTTTGTATTTCAGTTTTTTTCTTGTGATAGATTTCTAGTTTCATACCATTAGGGTCAGAGCAGATGCTTGATATGATTTTTTTTTTTATTATTCTCAGCTGAGGATAGTTTTTGCATTTATCTTCAGATAGAGCAGGAGGGAGAGAGGGAGAAAGAGAGAGAGAGAAACATTGACGTGAGAGGGACACATCGACTGGTTGCCACCCACATGACCTCATCCAGGGCCAGGAACAAACTGCAACTGAGGTACTGAGGTATGTGCCCTTAGCGGGGACCAAACCCAGGACTCTCTGGTCCACGGGCTGAAGCTCTAACTGCTGAACCAGACCGGCCAGGGCTGATTTTAGTCTTCTTAAATTTAGTGAGACTTGTTTTGTGTCCTGACATGTGGTGTATCTTAGAAAATGTTCCATGTGCACTTGAAAAGACTGTGTATTGTACTGCTTTGGGGTAAAATGTTTTGAATATATCAATTAAATCTATTTGATTTTGTGTGATATTTAATGCCACCATTTTTTGCTGATTTTCTGTCTGGAAGATCTATTCATTGATGTCAATGGGGTGTTAAAATATCCTGCTATTACTGTTCACTCTTGGCCTCTCCCTTTATGTCCATCCAGATTTGCTTTACATATTAAGGTGCTCCTATGTTGTGTACATAAATGTTTACAAGGGTTATACCCTCTTGTTGGATTGCTTCCTTTATCATTATGTAGTGTCCTTTTTCTCTTACTATAGCCTTTTTAAAAAGTTTATTTTGTCAGATATAGGTACTTTTGAGTAGCATATTTAATTTTTTTCAAGAACTTATTTTGCATTCACAACTTGGCTAACTCTTGCAAGAGGCTTAACTTCTGGCCTGTCTCAGCTTTTAACATGCCTTTCTCACAAACTTGATCATTTCTAGCTTTTGATTTAAAGTGAGAAATGTGCAACTCATTCACTTGAACACGTAGAGATATTAACTGGCCTAGTTTCAATATTGTTGTGTCTCAGGAATTAGGGAGGCCCAAAGGGAAGAAGAAAGGTTGGGGAATAGCTGATTGATGAAACAGTCAGAACACAACACAGTATTTTTTTTTTTTTATTAAGTTTGCCATCTTATATGGGTGTGATTCATAGCACTCCATATAATTACATTAGTAACATCACGGATCACTGACCACAGATCACCAAAACAAATATAATAATAACGAAAAAAATGAAATATTTTAAGAATTATAAAAATAGATATAGAGATACATAGTGAGCAAATACTGTTAAAAAAATGGAGCCAGTAGACTTTCTCAATGTACAAAAAAATGCAATATCTGTAAACACAATAAAGCAAAGCACAATAAAACCAGATCTGCCTATAAATGATAAGACTGCCAAAAAAGTAAGAAGGCTCCTCTTTTTCCCCAAATCAAGTTATTTGGAATCTTGACTGAAGGCAAATACCACAAATGCAGAGTAAAGATCTTCCCTCAAAAATTTCTTAAGAATTTTTGGAAACAAGACATCCATTCATTTAGTTTCCAGCTAAGAGGTAGGAGAATTGATCAGTTGGCCTTAGGAAGTCCTTCCCAGGCTGGGAGGCATGGATATTGCCTGTTTATGTCTTGGCTGGCCTCCACCACCCACTGGCTCCACTGTGTGAAGGACCTGTCAACTGTGTGTAACTTGTCAAAAAATAAATAAAAATAAATAAATGATAGTTAGACATTTGGTTAGTCATAAATTAAAGATAAATTTTGCTTTATACTTACCTACATTGTACATCTGGATAAACTCTAAATGAATCAAACTTAAATTGAAAATATAAAATAAGTCCGGCCCGTGTGGCTTAGTGGTTGAACATCAATCCATGCACCAGGAGGTTGCCAGTTTGATTCCCAGTTACGACACATGCCCAGATTGTGGGCCTGATCCCCAATGGAGAGCATGCAGGAGGCAGCCAATTGATGTTCTCTCTCATCAATGTTTTTATCTCTCTCCCTCTCACTTTCTCTCTAAAATAAATTTCAAAATATATATATAAAAAGATAATAAAATAAAATAATAAATGTACTAGAAGTAAACATAGATATATATTGTTGTGAAAATTTTGGAACACTTTAAGCATTTTGAAAATATAACACAAAACTGGAAGTCATAAATTAAAGATTGATAAAAGTTTAGTAGAGTAAAATCTTAACTCAAAATACTATCAAAGCAAATGAAAAGATGAATGATATTTTGGGGAAAATATTGGCAACTCATCACAGATGAAGCATCTAATATCTTAATATATTCTAGCCCCATGTCAATGCAATTCATGAGTATTGTACCACTTTGATTCACAAAGGTACTTTACGGAGACTTTTACCCCAATCTTGAATATAAGACCTATTTTATTTCAGAATTTAAAAAGATTTATTCTTAATCACATCACCCACTCTAATGAAGACAGCTATTTTCTCCTTATGCATACCTATATAGGACAACTGTTTCTTGTGTTACAATTAACATTAGATTATGAATAGCTTACTCACTTCTCTTGTGTTACAAGTAATATTAGCCTAACTTAAATATGGAAAAAATATTTTTTCATTAATATTTTTATAACATAATGCTGTTTTATTTGGGATTTATTTTTATTGGAAATGATGCCCTACAATTTTCAAAGTATTTTGGCCAACATCAATGCAGTGCATTAAATTAGAAATGTTTGGTGCCCAAGGATATTTCTGTTCCTACAAGGATTTTGAAAAGAAAAATATAGATTCTGCCTACTGTTGAAGGAGTTTAGTGTCATTATTTTAATAATAATGCTACAAATCACTCCAATCAAGACTTTGGATCAACCTCGTATCTTCTCATTTTGCTGATGGAAGGTAATGCAAAAGTTTGTGTATCAAGTTATGGCTATGAAAGGGAATGCATTTAGTCGGTCTTATTACTGTCATAGCTGCAATGCTGACAGCAGTGAATAACTGCTTTCTGGTAAATGCATCAGTGTTTTCTTTCTTACTATACAGATTCAAATGCTAATCACTCTGAATTCTAGAATTGAATGCTGATAGACAGGAGACCTTGTCATCACCCTGGAATTATCATCTGCCTGTTAGTATTTGCCACTTAATTAAAACAGCATCTGAAATAATGGAAGCAGGTTGCTAAACATACTCTAGGAAACAAATGCTGTAGAAAAGCCTTGGTACCTGTGGTTAGACCAGCATTTTTATTTAATAATTTATGGATTGCAATGCCCATGTATCAGAGTGCTTTATGACAAGAGAATCAACAATATAGCCTTGAAAACAATAAAACTCTAAGAAGATACACTCTCCTTAAACAAAACAAAAAAATAGTAGTAATGCCTTTTTTATTTCATAGAGAGAAAACTCTAGAAGCTCTGAGGTTCTTGACAAATATCACAAAGAGAATTTTAAATTATCAAGAAAATTAAATTTCCTGAGATGACCTGGGATCAACTTGAAAAGAAGAAAAATTGTAGTGCTTTAAGCCACAGTTTAGTTAGGATTACACAGTTTATTGTAAACCTTAATGGCTATATTTCCCACATTAGTATAATAAATATGTCCAATATTTCTATCAGCTTTCTGTAAATGTACATGGTATTCTTTTCCACATTAAATAAATAAAATACACTTATTTTTCAACTCAGTAATTTTTTTAAATCTTTAAATAGAGGTAAATTGTGACTTCTAGCTTACCTTTAAAAAATTCTGTATGCGTTCAAAGCCCAGGGACAAATAAAGGTGGAAAGAAAGTTACTATGTTTTTTTTTTAAGAATCTTAACTAATTCACTGGATAATGAATACATTTAATATGGTGGTTATTTAACAATGTGTAGTAGCCGTAGCTGAAGACATTCTGTTCTCTTTGTGATGTATTGGGCATGTAATAACTTGTCTACCCAAAGGCTATTCATAATGTCATGATATATCTTTACTCCTATGGCCTCTAAAAATGCAATCCAGATAATAAATTATTCAATAATCCACAAGGAGAAAGGAAAAGAACAGCTCTATTGGCTGCTACTGGAAATAAAAGTATTATTTCACAGAAAAGATTAAAATGAAATATATCTTTTCAAATTGTATTTAAATATTTCTTTCACTAAAATTAAGCTAGGCATGAAAACAATCTCTATAACAACAAACTTAGAGAGAAAACAATGTCAAGGAGCAAAATGGGAATGTAGGAAAACCAAAAACAAAAGAACCGTATTGAAATATCAGTACCTGAAATAACTGATGTTTATTAACACATATCTATTTTTGCCTGGCCAGTATGGCTCAGTGGTTGAGCATCAACCCATGCACCAAGAGGTCGCTGGTTCGATTCCCAATCAGGGCACATGCCCAGGTTGTGGGTCCAATCCCTAGTGGGGGGCATGCAGGAGGCGGCTAATAGATGTTCTCTCTCATCAATGTTTCTATCTCTCTCTCTTCCTCTCTCTCCAAAATCAATAAAGGAGATAATAATAATAAGTATATATTTTTAAAAGCTGGTTCAAGATGATTTTGAGACATCTTTTTAACAAACAAGAAAAATCAAAATGTTTCATCTTCTTAAACATTAGAGCTAAAAGTTGTCTTCAAATGAAAGGCAGTATATACTTCTTGTCTCACTTTCTGGTTTCTGCACCCTGCAAAAGGATCGTTTTTAAATAAATTGGGGATAGAAATTAAAAATTTGCAAACAATAGCATTATAAACTTTTTATTTTTAATTTGTCAGTTTCTTAATTTAGTCTGATTTGGAAAATAGGTTAAAAAAACACACAATTTTACTTTGTATATGGTAATAAACACAATCCTCCTCAGAAAATTAATTCAACTTTATTTAATAAATTTTTGTTGTTTTTATCCATTGTTGAAGACACACTGCAAGAACTGGGGTTGGGGAGCTGGAGAAACAATAAGATATGGCATTAACCATTACCCTGAAGCTCATTAGAAAGGTAAAATAAATAATCGTTATAAAATAATGTAATAAGGCCCAGCCAGTGTGACTCAGTGGTTGAGCATTGACCCAAGCACCAAGAGGTCGCCAGTTCAATTCCCAGTCAGGGCCCATGCCCAGGTTATGGGCCCGATCCCCAGTGGGGAGCACACAGGAGGCGGCCAATCGATGTTCTTTCTCACTGATGTTTCTATCTCTCTCTCCCTCTCCCTTCCTTTTCTCAATAAAATCAATAAAGAAAAAAAATAAATTAAAATGATGTAATAAGTAAACTATAGTCTATCTGCTTCCATTGATACAGTCTATGGTGATAGTTGGACAGTCTCTGCTTATAATGACACTTACCTTTATGAGAAGAATTTCCCATAGAAAGAAGATAAATCACCTGGAAAGAAGTCCTCTGACGGTATTGAAAAGCAGATCTCTAAAGTATGCCCATTTGAAATAGAAAATATTAATTTTACATGAGCCTGAAGTAGAAAGTATATCTACCTGAATCAGAAATTTAAAGAAAAAGATAATTTCATCTAAGGTCAAATTCACAAAAGTAGAAGGGCCACATAGATTCACTTAAAACAGCACTGAAATATTCTGGAGAATGTTGTACAGGGGCATGATCAGAACATGTGCTAAGAGTCAGCAGGTTAGACTTTTACATAGTTCACTATCTGTCACTTTTTAGTAAGCTGGGTAAAGTTTCAATGCAAAGTATTTGGACATAACAAAAAGTGGAGTAAAATTCGATGTAAACTATTAATCAAGACATTGAGTTTTTCATATTTCCATAAGACATTTTTTTTAAAGCCAATATTTTGGTAACAAGATCAAAGTTCTTCATGAATCAACTGCAAGATGGTGTAAAAAATAATCGTTTGTCAATATAGGATGGAGAATATTAGAGAGGAGAGGGTCACTGTGAAAGAAAGAATGGCAACTTGTGTTACTGTGTATGATGGATAAATGAATTCCTCTAGCCCTGGCCGATTTAGCTCAGCAGTTAGAGTATTGGCCTGCAGACCGGAGGGTCCCAGGTTCACTTCCCACTAGGGGCACGTACCTCAGTTGCAGTTTGTCTCCAACCCTGGTTGGGGTCATATCGGTGGCAACCCAGTCGAGGTGTCTCTCTCACATCGATGTTTCTTTCTCTCTCTTCCCCCCTCTCTCCCTCCCACTCTGTCTGAAGATAAATGCAAAAATGTCCTCGGGTGAGGATAAAAAAAAATTAATTCCTCTGACTAATGGACCAAGTCTTTCTCTTGGCCAGAACCAATGAACTAAGATGTTTCACACACTCAATATTGTAAGGTAGCCACTCTTCTGAAATAGCCACGGGCCTTGATGACAGCAGTCATCTGTTAAATAATGGTCATGGTAAAACCTTACCTGAAGTCACTCATCTTTTTTTTTATTTTTATTAAGATGTTTGGAAGAGGGTAGTGGGAGGGGGTTAATAGATTATGACTAGGAGACAACAAGGAATTACCTAGTTTCAGAATATAAGAGTTTTGTTTTTTAATCACTGAGGAGGATCACAATAAAAACCAGGAATGCAGCTTGACAATATTATTTATATAATTTCACTATACATTTAACAGCTTTTGTTGAATCTTTACTTTTGTCCTTTCAAGTAATAATCTAATGACTGTGATATCACAGGGGATGCTCTTCTATATAAAGAAGAAAGTAAAAGGATGAAATATACTGAGTGATCAAAGAAGTCTCTGAAAACTATGGAACAGGAAGGGACATTGGGGCATCTGAAGAATGAGCCACTAGTTGAATCTTAACCATGATTCACAGACTTTTCTTAGCACTTTCAGGGGATATTTCAACATAAAAGCCATCTGGACTATAGATATCCATTTTGTAAGTATTGTGTTCTTATACATACACAATCCATCAACTACAGTCCATACAAAAATGGGAACAGCCAAAAGAGGATGAGCAACGCTATCATGCTACAAAATATTTCTTGACTTACTGTTACTTGTGTATATAATTCAAGGCTTCCATAAAAATAGTGCCTGCTTTAACTTGTGCCTGGAACTCTTGTACCAAGTTTCAAAAGTCCTCCTATATATTAGCATTTAGTGCTATATAACAGTTGGTCAAGAAAAAAAAAATCAAAGAGAATTTAGTATAGACAGTGCAGTCCAGTGAAGTGTTTAGAACAAGCATTCTCGATATTCTTCCCATAGCTAAAAAGAGGAAAAGTTACTTAACAAACACACACAAAATGTGCTATGTGCCAGGCATTTTCTTTTGAATTTTTATAAATAATAACTCATGTAATACACATAAGAATGTGTAATAAAAATTAGGGTAGCACACTTAGTATGCTCATTTTACACATGAGAAAATAAAATACACAAAGAAGTTTAGAAATTTGCCAAATTACATAGCTGGACATGGCCGACCTGGTTTACAAATCATGCAGGTGGGTTTCAAAGTCATTGCTTTTACCGGTAGGTTTTATGTGTCTCCATGAGCTTAATAACATCCTAATCCAATCGAGCACTAGCAGGATCACCTAGGTTTCAACCCCAGTTTCATCATTTACCAGCAAATACCCGGTTTCTGTATGTATGAAATGGAGATAGCATTGATCTAATTGATGTGTTACGGGAATAAATGGGAAAATATCCAAAATCAGGTTTTTGTTCCCTCCTTTTTCTCCAGTTTTGTCTTTGAGATGTGTCTCTTGGAAAAACCTAACTTGTCATCTCGATCCTTTTTTACTCCATGGCTAGATATGCAATTGCTCTTTTTCATTAACGTTATCAAATTTTTCCCTTTATTGGATAACTCTCAATTCACTGAGCTTGTAAATTTTTCAAAGTTGACAGAATAGCATTATTCTATGACATGGATTCACTACAATAAATAAGACATCTATGCAGAGAACTATTACTCTGGGGTCATGACACAAGGAGCATGTAGCTACATGAGATTTAAGGTTACTTTACTAACACATGATTAGACTCAGGTGGTACCAGATTCCTACCTACTTGGAATTGATGCTTCAGATTTTGTTTGTTTGTTTGTTTCTTGTTTGCTTGTTTTATGTCTTCCTAGAAAGGTTGAAAAGAGGCAATCTACATTTTTTCTGTAGGCAATTTTCCCTACGTATGTAAAAGCTATTACTTAAGCAGGCACTAATTTTTTCAACCCTCTCGGAACTGTGAGGAAGTCTTCAGCTGACCCATTTCCAGGCAAATAGCAGAGAGAACATCTTTGAATTTCCACATTTTTGCTGATTGTCTTTCTCTTTTTGGTTTCATCTCAAGACTTCTCTACATTCTGAGTATCCGTCAATCTCTCTCATTACTGAGGAAAGTCCAGGAATTGCTGTCTTAGTTTCATTTTTTATCCATCTCATATTGGCTTTCTGGACCTATTCTCACTTAATTGATTATATATTCTCTACTGTTGATTTAGCATTGTGGCTTTTCTTTTAATACATTAGATAAACTGCTTTTTAAAAAAAAATACATTGCAGTAATTTATCTCAATTGTAACTTGGAATTTAATAATGTATCTCTTACTTACATGAAAGATAGTCTTCTTCATGTGTCCTCCCTTCAAGTTATGTTTCCTATCACTATGCATCTATTTTATTAATGCATTTTCTTAATTATTTCTTAAAGGGAATTCATCCTTGGTCTCTACTGACATACTTCAAAAATTTATGCTATTGTTTGCTTTATTGACATGTGTGTTTCTTCTTTCATGCTCAATTGGGTAGTTTTAAAAAATTATATTATTACATTCCCCAATTCTGTAGTATAATATCTTGTTTCAAGAAATACTAACTTGACTGATTTATTTATTTTATCAGCCCTGTCCTATTTCTGATTATTCTCTATTCCTCACATAAACCATATCAGTAGACAGACTGCCTAAACTCTTTGTAAACTTGCATTTCCTCTTTTTGTCACTCTCACTTAAAACAATATCATATATATTACTTTTTGAAATATATATATATACATGTTTCAAATTGATATTTACTGTATCTTAATCTCAAAATGTATATTTGATTACCACTGTCATCTTAAAACTAATAGCTTGGAGTAGTAGAATCATCCCTCACTTTTAGTTATGCCTAACTTGCATTTATTTTTTCACTATGAATTTTCTAACATTATTATATTCCCTATCATGTAAAATATTCACATATAAAGTTGTATAAAGTCTAAGAGTAGCATGAAATCAAATGTAATGCATTTGCCAATTGGCACCTGACATCTAAATCTCCAGCCAGCTAGGTGTGTACACTCATTCTGGTTATTCATTAGCTATGCATTTTATACATTTTTGAGGTTCTACTTATTATAAAGTTATTAATTAATGATGAACAAGTATCTCTGGAGAAGGTTAGATATATGTGACTTTCCATGGCAATGATTTAACCACAGTTCTGTAATTAATCATGTTTTACAATGATTAATATATATATATGAATGTACTTCTTTTAAAAATATGGCATTGGGACAATAATAGTTTAAAATTCAAATATTTTGTAACTGTTACATTGTATGGCTTTATTTGTAGACTTCAGAATTTATTTATTAAAGGCGATAACACAGCTGTAAAAATAGTCTCTAGGAGTACTGTGAAATTTCTGTTGAAATGAAGGCAATGAGTGCATTTAATTGATCAATAAATTTATTACTGCTCATTTTCTGTAAAGAAACCTATTTAGCTTTCTATAATGTAGGTATTTCTTTCTTAGACACTAAAATTGCATTAGTTATTGTGGCCTGTTAAATATGATTTGTTCCTTTGATGAGTGGCTGCTTTGTAAAAAAAAAAAAAAAAAAAAACAAAAAAAAACACACACACAAAAATCTTACTTTATTCTAGAACAAGGAAACAAACCTTAAGCTAGATAAACCCAATCATGACCTAATCATCTGAAAAATGTTTACTTTTCACTAACAGGCTTTAATTTTCTTTCTACCAGAGCCTCAAAAGATAACTAGGTACTCTTTAAGTAGTTTTTCCTTATCAACATTTAAATTAATATGCAGTCTTTTTTAGAAGTATGTAGTAAATTTCATTCTTACGTATGTGACTTTACCAATTTTGGAATTTTGGAGATGTAATTGCAAAGACAAACTCAGCATCAAATTAATCATGACAGTAAACATTTTATTTACTTGCTTTATGTCAAGAGTCTAGGGGCGGATGTTACAAATGTAATAAAAATTTATAAGTATCTGTTCAAGTGGAATGTAATGAACAAAACTGATGGCCAAAATAACACCAGAGAGATGGATATGTAGAATAGTCTGACAACTGTTAGAGGGGAGGGGGGTAAGATGAAAGAAGGTAAAGGGATTAGCCAAAAAATATATATGTATATTTACATGGACACAGACAATAATGTGGTAATGGTCAGAGGGACTTGGGGGACAGGGGCTTAGTAGAGGGAAGCTGAGGGGAGGGACATGGAGACATCTATAACAGCGTCAACAATAAAAATAAAGAAAAATGAAACAAAATATAAAAAAGTATTTATTCTTCAAAAATGGGAGTTTTTGCATATGGACTTACTTAATTGTGTCAATCTTGAATGACTTTCTCTCTTCTTTCATGATTGGAATAGAAAAGACTCTTGGTAATGCAGTCTTTTTTTTATGAAGTTATTAGTTGAAGAATAATCTGAATGAATCATTTTTATAAGTCCTACTTTAATAGTGTCTTTACAGCACTGCAAGCAATGGCATAGAAATTTCTGGAATAAGACATTTACTGAAAATATTAAACAACTTGAAGGAGTATAAGATCTATAGAATTATAATTTGCAGTACTGAGTGAGAGATAGAGAAGGTGAAGTAATATAGTGGCAAGAAAAACACAGAGAAAGAAAATACATTGTAGTTAATAAGTAATTTACAGGTACAACAGTAATTTGTGCATGATATAACTTCATAATCACTAGTATGAATCAACTGTTTGATACAGAACTACAAAACAAAACAAAAACAACCCTGAATCATGTTTTTGAAGATCATCAAATCAGAAAATGAACTGTATTCAAATAAAAGGATTACCTTTTGGGAGGAGTAAACTATAACCCCATCACCTATTTTTGTACAGTCTTTAGGTTAAGAATATTTGCATTTGTAAATAGTTTAAAAGAAGAACACTATTGTATCACATGTGAAAATTATATGAAATATAAGTCTGTTGACTACATATGTTTGGGTTTATTTCTGGACTATCAATTCTATGCCACTGGTCTATGGGTGTACATTTATAATACCACTGGTACAACAATGTTTTGATTACTTCAGTTTAATAGTAAGTCTTGATATCAAGCCTGAGATTCCTCCAATGTTTTTCTTCTTTCGGTATTGTTTTGGCTGTCTGAGGCCCCTCGTGTTTCTATGTAAACATGAAGATTGACTTTTCCATTTCTGATGCAGTTTGAGGGTGGGCAATAGAGACCAAATAGTGACAGAATTGTGTGTTTTGATCAAAGTACCATATTGCCACCTCTTTCACCCCCTCTACCTCCTGCATATAAATACAAACACTCATAAATTGCTTCTTCTGATAGACTTATACATCCAGTTGTTAAATATGTAATATCCAGCAAATCTTCTAATAGCTTATCTCCAGAAAGTATATATTTCCTGCTACAAATAATTGCCTAGATAATCCGATGAAGTTTGAAGTTTTCTTTCTGAACAACATAGTGTTCCCTCTCCCCATATGAGTTGTCAGTATAAAAAGACAAATCTTCAGAATATCTCTCTTCTCATTGTCAGGCACAGTGTTTAGTGTTACCCCTTCTGACTGGCTGAATTGAGAGGAGATCTCATAATGTGCGGAGGGGAGGAGCAGGAATGATTTTTACTTCTTAAGCCATAGTTCCCATAGGGAGACAGTCTTTAAAATATTATATCTTGTATTTAAATGCTGACAGTCAATATGATTTAAAATGTCTCTTTCTTTGAGATAGTTTATTCAATTTTGTTTCAGAAGGATGAGAGTACAGTAGGCTGCTTAAAAAAGGACTTCTCCCTTGATGATGCAATTAATGAAAAGTTTCTATGTATGGGCTATGCTTTTCACTGCCTTTTCCTTTGCAATGTAGGTAGTGGTGTTTTCTCTTTATGTTCAAAAATATATATTTTTATGTTATCTTTATGGGCATGTTTAAATTTCTGACATATTAAATTAAAAGGATATAAATATTGTGTTATTTGTTTCTCAAGGACAGAAAGCAACATATGAAAAACAAATATTCTTATTAAACCAGTTATTCGATGTTACAGGAATTTTAAAATGGTTGAATAAAACATGGATTAACTTAATTTATGTTAATTTATGACATTTTATGCTGTTGAAAATTAAACTTACAAATCATTAAAAAAATCAATGGGACTCAGAAATTTCTTTATCTGATGAAAAGAAGAGATTATTTCTTTTATTTCGTTCCAAGTAATTAGCACTTTAAGAAGCTGAAATGAGAGTAGGTAAGAAGAAAGACTGAGGTTGGCTTACATAAGTCTGAGAAAAAATATCTGATCTAAAATATATGTTAGAGAAGTCACTAGGTGGTGGTTTAGAGAATTATATTCTTGCTTTTCTTGTTGACACAGATAAGAAGTATAATCAAAGATAAAGTCATCATATTCAAATAATTAACTATGATTCTCTTATCACTTAAAATATCTATTTTTATCTATAGTTCAAATTATAAGTGATTTTCTTCAAAAATTTTATATTGTAAAAATGATTTTAATCAGATGTCACAAATTTGCTTCATTCCATTATAAGTTTAAATATTCCATTTTATCCCTGTAGTGATTGCTTATAACTGAAATGCTCAATATTAGTTTTTGGTATGAAAACGATGCCAAGCATTATGTGCTTCTGTTTCCTGAGTAAACATAATTAAAGAATAGACTAAACGTAGATATAAAAATATTATTCTCCTAAAGACCCCCACATTGATTTTGTCTCTTGCTTATGTTTCTTTTAAATACGAGATGTTATTGTATTTTGCAATGAAAGGAAATATGGGCAAAAGAATAATACTTAAAGACAAATCCTATGTTTACACATCTCTTTGAATATATTACAAATTGTGTAGAAAATATGTTTTTATCTTCCCTCTCCTCCCTGTCCTGAGAAAGACAAGAAACACTTGAAAGAAAAGCATATATAACTCTGACCAGGTGGCTCAGTTGGTTGGAACATCATCCCATGCACCAAAAGTTTACACATTTGATTCCTAGTCAAGGTACATACCTAGATTGTAGGTTCAATCCCTGGTCAGATTTTCATGGGAAGCAACCTATTAATCTCTCTCTCTCTCTCTCTGTCTCTCTCTCTTCCACTGTCTCTAAAATCAATAAACATGTCCTCCAGTGAGGATAAAATAAAATTAGTTATCTATTTAATTGTCAGTATAGTGACAACTCTGGTTGAAAACAAAGGAGAGGGAAAGGAGAATTCTGGGGCCTAATTTTAATCATGAAAAACATTGTTTGTCATAGGAAATGTGAGATAAAAAATTAGGAGAAGATGGAATCATACCCAATAAGCTCATGTACAAAAGTCTGCAAATTTCACTAGCAAAATCTCTTAACAATATTTGTTTTCTTCACCTGGTTTACTGTTTGGTTCTTTAAAAATAGAAATATTACCTAAACCAATTTTGGATTTATAATTTTTTAGGAATCTGAAATTAAACTTACGAAAATGTAGAAATTAGTCTGCTATTCTTTGAGGGTGTGGGAGAGGCATTTTCAGAATAACTAAGCAATCATGTCATGTACCCATACTTTGAATTTCCCCAAACAAATTTTATCCATTCATACCACTTGTCTTTGATATAATTTAAACTGAAACTGGGTCAAAGTATAGTTTAACATGCATTTTATCAGTTAGGGGAACAAATCTCTCGTATTAGAGAAATTTGGGTTGTTTACAGAATTATGTCTTTCCTTAGCTGAAAAGAACCTTCCTCTGTGGCATGTAAATGGCTTCTGTCTCATTTCTGCATTCTTGTCCATTCCCAGGGTGTGTGTATTATGGTCATTCTATGAAGTGCAGTTTGTTCTGCCAAACCAAATTTCATTAAAGCCATGGTGTTTGATAGGACTTGCACATAATCCACACACTAATCTAAGATTAATGTATATGTCCCTATTATTTACAAATTGCTGTGTTTGAATATGGTGTATGTTCCCATTTTTGATGTCTTTATTGTGTTTAATGAAAGCCCTATCATTTTCTCAATAAACATTGTACACACGTGTATCCTAGATATCTTTTAATTTATATTGCTTTTTAGATGGGATTTAATATCTTTGTTACTTTATGTTTCTAGTATATGTAATGTTATTGAGTTGTGTGTGGAAATCATTCTTTGGTTTCCTTGAAATTTTGGGAATTTTCGGTTTATATAGTTATTTGCTAAGTAAACAATAAAAGTTTGATATGTTTCTTTCAACTTTTATATTTTTTGTTTACTATTCATGGTTTTTATAAATATTGAACTGAAGTATCAGTAAATTAGGTTTCTGTCATTAATTTTTAAAAAACTGTTAAATATTATACTTGGATAGAGTTTACAAAATAACAGTCATCTGTTTAAGGACATTCTCTTATGTTTTTAGTGTATTAATATATATTGTCATAAAAGAGTGTTTAGATTTAATAATTTAATATCTTTGAAAGTCTTTTATAGTACTTTAATTTGTTAACATATTGCAAATTCAGACTTCTCCAGTTTTATTTGTTTATGTAATCATGGATTGATTCTACTTGGTCATAATAGTTCTCCTTTTTTCTTCTTTTTACCACCTTTCTCTCATATATCATCAATGATATATTTTCACTTGAAATGATCTGCCATAAACCCAAAGAGCAGTTTGTTATGTTAAATATATGGACTTTTTTATGATCGATTCTAAATATATGTCAAAAAACAGCACTTATATGAAAAATCTTTTCTTGATTTTTGTCTTTGTTGCGGTTCTGACATTCTTTTTCAGTAAACGTGTTCAGTAAAGGCCCAGACGATAAATATTTTAAATTTAGAGGGCCATATGGTCCCTGTTTCAACTACTCAAGACATTTGTTGTAGTATAAAAGCAGCCATAGACTATATATTAAATGAGAGTGGCTGTTTCCCAATAAAACCTTATTATACACTGAAATAACCATTGTCAGGATTGAAGGGAGAAATGGACCATTTTACAATAATAATTGTACATTTTAATACTGCACTTTCAATAATGGATAGAACATTTACACAAACATCAAAGGAAAGAGGAGATTTGATCGATACTATTAACTACCTATAAATAACAGACATACAAACATTCCACACAATAACAGAAAAATATATAGTCATCTAACATGTACATGTAACATTTTCCAAGATCCATAAGTGAGGCCATAAAACAAGTCTCAATATATTTTAAAAATTAAAATTATATGAAGTATGTTTTATGATCACAATGGATGAAAGTAGAAGTCAACAGCAAAAAGAAAACTGGAAAATATGTGAAACTAAACAATATAGTCTTAAAAATAATAGGCCAAAGAAAAAAATACTATAAAAATTAGAAAGTAAAAAGAAATTTTGAGATGGACAATAAAATCATAACATACAAAAACTTATACAATGTAACAAAAGCAGTGCTCAGAGAAAAATGTATAGCTATAAATGGCTACATTAAAAAAAAATCTCAAATGAATATCTACTTTTATACTTTAAGGAACTAGACAAAGCAGAAAAAAGGAGATAATAAAAGTTAAGATAGAGATTAACTAAACAGAGAATAGAAAACAATGAAAAAATTAATGAAACTATATATTGGCTCCTTGTAAAGATAAAATTGATAAGCCCTTAGCTAGACTAAAGAAAAAATAAAGAGTACACACAACAATTAAGTCAGAAATGAATTCAGGGGCATTACTACTGACATTATAAAATCTATAAGAATTATAAGAGAATACTATGACAAATTGTATCTCAAAATAATTAGATAGTCCAGATGAAACAGAAAAATATCTAGCAACACACAAGTTACCACATATGACTCGAATAGAAAATCTAAATGCATTTATAAATTGTTAAGTGATTAAGTAATAAAAATTTCACTTAACTTGTTAAGTGATTAAGTAATAAAAATTTCCAACAAAGAAATGTCAAAGGCAATATGGCTCACTGCATGGTGAATTACACCAACATATAAAGAAGAATTAACACAAATCTTATTCAAACTTAAAAAAAGAAAGAAAGAAAGAAAGAAAAAAAAGAAAGAAGAAAAAGGAGGGGACACCCCTAACACATTTTATGAGGCCAGTATTATGCTGATACACATGATACCACAAGAAAATAAACTACAATCAACATTCTTTATTAATACAGATGCATCAGTCCTCAACGTAATAATAGCAAATCAAATTCCCAGTACATTAAGAGCATGATGCATCCTGAAGAAATATGGAATCCACCACATTAATAGAATTAAGTAAAAACTCATATGCTAATCTCAACAGATGGAGAAAAAGGATATGGCAGAAATCAACACTCTTATTATTACAAAAAAAAAAAAAAAAATCAACTAGGAATAGAAGGACCTACCTTAACAAGATAAAGAGCATTTATCAAATACTGTCATTGAAAAAATTTTTAAAAAGATTAAAAATTCCATTTACAATAGTATAATGCTTAGGAATAAATTTAACCAAGGAGTTGAAATGCCTGAAAACTGATAGCAAATCAGCATTGAAAACAATTAAAGAAGATCTAAATAAATGAAAAGGCATCCCATGTTCATGGCATAGAAACCTAAATATTAAGGTGGCAATATACTCCAAACTACTTAGAAATTCAATGCAATCTCTAGTAAATGTTCAGTGGTTTTATTTGCAGAAATTGAAAAGCCAATCCTCATAATCATGTGAAACTGCACGGGGCCTTAATTAACCAAAAAAATATTAACATGAAAAACTGGCAGATGATTCATACTCTCTGATTTCAAAGTTCACTGCACAGTTACTGTAATCAAAGCAGTGTGGAATTGGTGTAAGCATACAGAAAGACTAATAGAATAAAATTAAGAGTCCGAAAATAAATCTAAATGTTTATGGTCAACTTTCAACAAGAGAGCCAAGATCATTTATTAGGAAAGGGATTGTTTCTTAAAAAAAGACCACCATCACCAACCAAAAAACACATGCTGGGACAACTAAATAATCATATGTAGGAGAAAAAAAGATGGACCTCTATCTCACTCCATATAAAAAAATTAACTTAATATACATCAACAGTGTAAATAAAGGAGCTAAAATGATAAAATAAATCTTTATGAACTTGGATTTGGCAATGGATTTTTAGATTTCACAACAAAAACACAAAGAACCAAGGAAAAAAATATATAAATTAAACTTTATAAAAACTAATACCTCAAAGGACATTATGCAGAAAGTGTAAAGATAACTGACAGAAGGGGAGAAACTATTTTCAAATTGTATACAGTAGCTAATAAAAGCTTAGTATCCATTATATATATATAATTTACCAACAAAAAGACAACCTTATTAAAAACTGTACAAAGTTCTTGCAGAGATATTTCTCCAAGAAGATACACAAATTGCCAACAAGCACGTGCATATGTGTTTCAGACCATTGGTCATTATGGAAATGCAAATCAAAATTAGAATTATGAAACACTAACAACCTCTGGGATGGCTTTAATCAAAAAACAAATAAATAACAAGCATTGGCAAGGATGTCGGGAAAGAGCAATCCCAGTATATTGCTGGTGAGAATGTAAAATGGAACCGCCACTGTGAAAAACATTTTGGTGGTTTCTTCAAAAGTTAAAGGTAGAAATAACATGACAGCAATTCCACTCCAAGTTTTATAACCAAAATAAATGAATACAATATCCACTCAGACTTGTACAGGAATGTTTATGGTGGTATTATTCACAATAGCCAAAAGGTGGAAATGATATTTATCAACTGATGACTGGATAAACAAATCACAGCAAGCATTTGTGATAGTCAGACAAGGCATGTTATTCAGCCATAACAAGGAACAAAGTGCTGATATATACAAAGTTGTGATAAAAAGTTTTAAAATGAGAGACATTTTGAATATACTAAATGCCACTGAATTGTACACTTTGAAATAGTTAATCATTAATAATTAACTTCAATAAGTTACTGATGAAAATAAGATTCATCTCAAGCAAAATGTTACAATAGTTTATAAAAAAGGAATTAACATTCCTTGTAATATCAAATGGAAAAGTAATAAAATTACTGGTAAGAAAAATATCAGATAAAATAAAATTTGAGAAAAATAATTAATATGACTAACTAGAATATAATAGCCACCACAGTTTTGAAGTTATTATGCCTCAAATGACCTATTATCAGAACAAATCATTAATTATAAATGGAAATAACCATAAGTACAGGTTGATACAATACAAATAATTTTATAATTAAACAAATCATATAGATTGCGAACTATTTCAATATGTAAATGAAAAAAGTTTACTCAGTTCTAACTTGTCAATAGCAAATTATGTATATAGACACATATAAATTAGTGAATTATTTCAAATTTTAAATATTTTATCATATTATTTTAAATTATATAAAATTAAGTACATTATTTTATGAAGGACATTTAATGCTGGTACTAAAATTTGCCAGTTTCCTGACATAAAAAATAAATATATAGGTATATCTTACATACAAATAGATTCAAACGATTATTTCAAAAGTATATTATAATATCTCATAATTTATAATTTATATATAAGTTTTATATTTATGCAATGAATATTATTAACTCATAAATTAAATTAACAAATAGTCTATAAACTACAGCACAGCAAACAGATACATTATCCCATACATACTGAACATTTATATTCATTTGTCTCAAATCTTGTGTCTCCAATGTGAGCTTGTGACTTTCAGGACACTTTTCAAAATATTGTGTAATTTTATTATTATTTTTACATAGGTTGTCTATATTTGTTATTAATAATCTTCCATAAAACAATATTATTTTATTGCTTGAATATTAATACTATCATCTTTTGAATATGTGTTGTTTATGGTCAATTTACTGAACATTTAATACAACCTACTATATTTTTATTTAATCATTTTTTATTGTTATTCATTGTATCACTAAGATAAAATATATCTGTCACCTAATAGTGATTGAATGTTATAATTTGAATTTTCTTTTACTAAATTATCTGTATTTCCAGAATAATGTTATGTAACATTGAGATAATATTAATTACACTGCTTGGTGATTATTTGAATTCCTAAATGTATTCTTATTTAGTTGTTAATTTAAGGTGAACATAATTCTTATCTCAGCTTATCAGTACTCTTTGCAGGAATTTATTCAATAACTTTTAAATATTTTTTAAATTCAATTTTGTGCTTTATTGAACTTTATAGAAACTGCAATGGTGTAAGTATGTATGTCATTTTTAATAGCGAGCTCCTACATAAAATGAAACCTAATATTTCATTTGACTTATACAACAAAAGTTCACAGTTTACTCTTGCAGTAGCTCCAATGTGGTTTTCTTTGTTCCGCAGGCAGTTTTTCCCCACATGGTGAACTAAGGATCCAGTATCCTTGCACCATTCATTTTTATCATTCATTAGGACTTCCTTTTAACTGAATGCATTCTTTTTTATTTATTTATTTATTTCCTCTATTGATTTTAGAGAGAGAGGAAAGGAGAGGGAGAGAGAGAAACATTGATGAAAGAGAATATCGATTGTCCACCTCCTGCATGCCCCCGACTGGGGATCGCGCCCACAGCCTGTGCCCTGACTGAGAATCAAACCGGCGACCTGTTGGTGCATGGGTCGACGCTCAACCACTGAGCCACACCAACCGGGCTGAAAGCATTCTTTAGTGCTACCCTTTACTTCTACTATCATGCTTTTCGTGAGTACTGCTTACATGCAAAGGAGGTAAGACAGGAGAATTCAATCCTTGGATGGACAGCATCTTCTGAGTAGCAACTCTTTATATAGAAGTTGGAACATGAATAACTAAGTTATATCTACAAGAGAGACCATCTCTAATTGTTGAGACTATTCAGTTCAGTATCAGACTCGTTCCTACATTACTGTCTCTTTCAAACAGAACATAATACAGTGGTCATCGCATACTATTTGTCAATTCATTCTGAATTAATATTTTGTGATGTTTAGTGTCACAGCAAGGTCAAAACTATTAAAGATAAAATAAATATCTTTACTAGTAAATGCAGTTATCTTGATAAATATAACATATTTGGTTATAGAGTGACATAATGTATTTATATGTTATTCTTTTTACATAAATTTGACAGCTAGTTCACCATGGGTATTTATAAATCTTCATTAGACTCAGTTTCAAAAAGGTATTAAGATATTTTATATAAAAATCAATGCCTATTTCTTATAAACCCAACTTTTGAATGAGTATTATCTCAATTGTATTATCTCAATTGATTTCTTTATTGCAATAGACTAGGAAGATGGGCCATGTATATTTGCATATAAATAAACTAAATCTTTTTGTACAGCTCTGTGAGTCTATTTTGAAGACAGAGCTACAAGTGAAGCACTTAGACTGGCAGATTTACCTCTGAGTAAGACCCACCACTCTGTTATTTAAACAAAATAGTGGTTTTCAAATTTATAACACAAACACCTGATAGGTTGATCAATAACAAGTGGTTTGAGAAGTATAGACTTTGGTAAAAATTGTAAATATAAAGCTTACTTTGTTTAATATCCAAAAGGACAAATTTGCCTAGGGCATTATATGACTACAGCAGTGATTCATTTAAGATCTAGGTTTTATGGTACTACTTGTACCTGATAGTAAGAGAAAATTACTTGCACAAAAGGGAACATGAAGACTGAAGAAAACACAGGATGGCAGGGTTTTTAAAAATAATTAGACTCTAAGCCCTTCAATTGATTATTGGTATTTATTAATTGTTTTAATATTTTATTTTTATTGTTGACATTATTACAGATTCCGATTTTCCTCTCCTTTGCCCACTTCTACCCAGCCCCCAACCTACCCTCCCTCCCTCTGGCTCTCACCACCTGTTGTCTGTGTTCATGGGCTATGCATATATTGGTGACATAGAATGTATTGGTGACATAGATCATTCAATTCCCAAGAAAGAAGAAGGAAAGTGAAGTAGAAAGTTAATGAATATTAAAAACTAGTATGTGTTCACACAGTTTTCTACTACTAGAGGAAAACTGAAATACTCCAACCTCTTTCTTGGTTTAAAGTAATTGGAAAGAATTTAGTTATTTTACAGAGTCTAGTATCAATATTGACAGATAATGGAGGATAGAGAAATTAAGACAGGCTGTAGTAGTCAATGAAGTCATCATAAAGAAGGATGGACAAATAAGTGGGTAATATTTGTAAAGAAGAAGGAAATTCTATGTATTTCACTTCTTCAAAGATGTAGATAAATGGATAATCATGGTGTGTTGCCAGGTGAATTTCAGTCTGAATTATGGTGTAGAGAGGATAGAGATCTGGAGAGAGTGGAAGATAAATTTCGATATAGGGAAGAGTGTCAGATTTTAAGATGTCATATTTGTAATTTTGTAAACATTTTTTCCTTTATTGATTTGAGAGAGAGAGAGGATGGGAGAGGGAGAGAGAGATAGAAACAATGATGAGAGAGAACATCGATTGTCCACCTCCTGTATATCCCCCACTGTGGATCGGGGCCCACAACCTGAGCATGTGTCCTTACTGGGTATCAAACCAGCGACCTCTTGGTGCCTGGGCCAACACTCAACCAGTGAGATACACACACCGGGCTATATTTGTATTTAAATTTTATTGTGAAAATAACTAATATGCAAGTTAACTGCATAAAATTATATAAAATATAAGTAACATGAGTAGTAATATGAAAATATTTCATAGTCACATCAGAAATAAATAGCCAATGTTCACATTAATAAGTATCACTTTCTAATAGCATGTTATTTTATCAGTTTGCAAATCTGGGATCACATTGTGTGTATGAATTATATAGTGAAAATTTTCAAGTATAATGAAATATTTTTGAAATGACTAGTTTTATTTGGAAAACACTTGTCAATGGCCTGATAGTACTGTACAGTACACTGCGTAAATTATACCAACTTTGGTCAAGTTTCCAAGTAGACAACTTAATAGCTTTTTTAAATCTTCCCATCATCTCCCTTTCTCTCTACTTAATTACCCCTTCTTCTTTTCCTTCCTTCTAGCTATTGCATATACTCTTAAAAGGATTATTCTCCAACTTATTATGATTTTATTTATTTGGATAATTACTGGAAGTTAATTACTAAACAAGATGCCTCTCACTATAGAGCAGCTTTAAAAACAGTAGAATGATAGTGGTACAGAGGATGAATAAGAGGGAACAAGAGCCCGAGTTAAGGACATAAACTGAGGACTAGGTAAGCCACAAACAGGGGCCCACATGGTCTTGGTTCCCCTTCCCCAATCTGCGACCTGTATTTTCTCTTCCATATTTTTCCCTGTTTATTTTCAGCATATTAGTATTTTTAAGATGAGTGTAGGAACATCTACATGCAGAAAAGTAATATGATAAACTACAAAAGCAAAGAGCACATAATAATAATGAAACAACTCAACTTGAAGGACTGGCGTTGAAAAGGTGTTGGAGCAGTGCCCAGGAGCCACACAGTGTTTCCTCTTTGCCAGTATGTATTCAGAACACAGTTGATTCAGCTTATGTTATTCGCTTCTTTTTTTTTAAGATAGTATCTTCTGTTACAATGGTTCTTTTAGTGAACACTTAAAATGAATCATAAAGTACTCCAACAGGAAAGAAGGAGAGTAAAATATCTTAACAAATTATGAGAATAATTGTACTTTCATGTCATATTCACAAATACAACTATAAAGCATCCATTACCTTGATTCTGTCTCTAATTAATTCTGCACTATCAACTCTATTGACTTAACTTTTATAAGAATAGGCAACAATATAATATTTGTAAAAGTATTTTTTCTGATATCCCAAACTCCTGTGATCTTTATTAGACCTAACAAAAAAATCGTAGACTTGTAGAGATCTATATGTAGAAATTACACACCTCAAATATACTGCAAATTTTCGATCAGTTATATGTGCCATTTTCATGCTATACCAAAAATTAATTATGAAATTTGAGTAATTTTACATAATTCTTTTAACCAAGATTATTTTTAATGTGCTCTGTAGAGATCCTCCAATTGTATGTATAGTCAAACCTTATTTTCTATTTTTTAGCTACTATATAACAGTATCAACCCAACTAAAATAAATATTCCATTTTGATCAACAGACTTATAAATAGGTAAGAGAATAGAAAAGTTATCAATAGCCCTTCATGACTAAGAAAGTAACATTTGGAATATGAACAACTAATCTTTCTGTTATTTTACATTTTGAGTAGTAATTTTATAGTGTCATTTTCCTGAGACTTTGATACATTTATTTGCATTTGTAACTTTTGCTTTCATACTTTCTCCTTGTTTAATATTTTCTTCCTACATATTACGGGTAATACTAAGCTGTCACTAAATACAAAAGCACTCTTTCCTGTATGAATCCCCTCTCTCATCATTCCAGTATTTGATGCTTATAAAATTTGCATTTGTTTAAAAATCTATGGCATAAAACATTTTTAGTATCTGAAAGCAATTTTCCTAGCTTATGGCAAGTCTTTAAGCGCAAGTTTATCATTTACTTGCTCTTTTCTTTTTTTCAGTAGGGTGTATTAAGGGTTTGGGGCAACTACATTTACAATTTCCAAGCACAGTGCATTAATTTTATATATACACATATATAACTGGATAATATATGTATATATTTAGATATATATATATATAATTAAATGTTAAATTATTACCACAGTAAAGCTAATTAACACATCATTTCCTCACATAGTTACCATTTTTCTCGTGTGATGAGTGTACATGATAGCTACTCTCTTAGAATATTTCCAGTGTTCAATATAGTATTAGTAATATAATACTATACAAGCATATAATAATCATGCTTGTACATTACATCTCTAGACTTATCTTTTATAACTGCAGATTTGTACCCTTAGACCAACATATATATATATATATTTCCTCCATTCTCAAAGCCCCTGATAGTCATTGTTGTACCATCTGCTTAAATCAATTCAGCTATTTTTATATTCCACATATATGTGAGGTCATGTAACCTTCATCTTTTTCTGTCTTGCATATTTTATTTAGCAAAATGTCCTGTAAATTCATCCATGTTTTTACATGGCAAGATTTCTTATGACTGAATAATATTGCCACACACCAGCATGTCACAGAACACCTGTTGAAAAATCATTGCATTTTAGTCTTTTTTATCCATACATTCATCAGGACACTTAGGTTTTTCCCAAGTCTTGACTACTGTGAATGATGCTGCAATGAACATGGGAGTGCAAATACCTCTCCAACATACTAATTGTGTTTTCTTCAATGATATAGCCAAAGAAGGAATACTGGATCATATGGTAGTTCTATTACTAATTTTTAAAGGGACTCCAATACTGTTTTCCATAATGCTTGCACCAATTTTCATTCCCACCAACAGTGTACAAGAGTTCTCTTTTCTTCATATCCTAGCCAACACCTGTGACCTTTTGTGTTTTTGATAATAGGCATTCTAACATGTGTGAGATGATATCTTATAGTGGTTTTGATTTGCCTTTCACTGATGCTGATCACCTTTTCTACATAGTTATTGGCTGTTTGTATTACTTCTTATGATAAATGTTTATTTAGGTCCGTTGCTCATTTTTAAATTTGTGTTGATTGAGTTCCTTACATGTTTTAGGTATTAATCCATTATCAGATGCATGTTTGCAAACATATTCTTCCATTTTGTATGTTGTCCCTTCATTCCACTGATTGTTTTCTCTACTTGCAGAAGCTTTTTAGTTCAATGTAATCCCATTTATCTGTTTTTGCTTTTGTTGTCTGTGTTTTTGGGGTCATAACCCAAAAAATCATTTTCCAGACCAATATCAAAAAGTTTTTTTATTCTATTTGTTTTCCAATAGTTTTATGGTTTTAGGTCTTACATTTAACTATTTAATCTATTTTGAGTTGACTTTTCTCTCTCTCTTTTTTTTAAATATATTTTTAAATTAATTTTTAGGGAGAGAGAGATAGACATCAATGAGAGCGAAACCTCAACATTAATTGGCTGCCTCCTGCACAACCCCTGTTGGGGATCAAGCCTCAAACCAGGACATGTGCCCTGACCTGTAATCAAACTGGCAACCATTTGATGCATGAGTCAATGCTCAACCACTGAGATATGCCAGCTGGGCAAGCTGACTTTTTAATAAATGAAACAATATAAGGTTCAATTTCATTTTTCTGCATGTGGAAAAACAGTAACAGAAGGAAAAAGATAAAATGAATAAATATGTGGAAATTAAGTAACACACTTCTGAACAACCAATGAGTCATATAAATAATAATGAAATTAAAAAAAAAGGAGCTTGGAACAGATAAGGAATGAAACATGCCACAACTTATGAGATGTAACTAAAGCAGTTCTAAGAGGAAAATTTATGGTGTTAAAATATATATTAAAGAAATAAAAGATCCATATAAACAACTTATTTTTATACCTCAACAAACCAAAAAATAAAATAAAATAAATCTAAAGTTATCAGAGAGTAGGAAATAATAAAAACCAGAGCAGAATTAAATGAAATCAAGACTAGGAAAACAATAGAAAAGATCAATGAAAGTAAGAATTGTTTTTGTTTTTTTTCAAAAAGATCAACAACTGACAAACCTTTAGCTGAACTAACTCATAAAAAAGAGAAGATTCAAATAAAACAAAGGATACAAAAGGCTACAATGAACAATTGTACACCAAAAAATTGGACATTTCAGAAAAAAAATGATAAATTCTTAAAAACATGCAATCTACCAAGTCAGAATTATGAACAAATAGAAAAGCTGAAAAGGCCAATAATGAGTAAGGAGAATGGATCCATAATAAAAAACTTCCCAAAAGATAAAAGCCCAGGACCAAATGGTTTTACTGGTGAGTTATACCAAATTCTACCAAAAAAATTAAGGAAGATAGAGCACTTTCAAACTTATTTTATGAGGCCAGCATTACCCTCATACCAAAGCCAATCAAAGACACTAAAAGAAAAGTATGAGCCAATATCTCTAATGAGCATGGATGCAAAAAAACCTCAACAATTTACTAGCAAATAGAAATCAACACCACATTATACCATAATCAAGTGGGAGTTATCCTTGGGAGGCAAGGATCATTTAGCATATTTATATCAATGAATGTGATATAGCACATAACAGCATGAAGGATAAAAATCATATGATAATATCAATGATCTGAAAAGACATTTATAAAATTCAACAATCTTTCATGATAAACTCTCAACAAATGAGGTATAGAAGAAACGTACCTGAACATACGAAAAGCAGTTGTGCTTCTATACAATAACAGCAAAACTATTAAAAAATAAAGAGAATAACCTTATGCATTTCCAGTAGCATAAAAATAAAATTCTTAGAAACAAATTAAACAAGGAGGTAAAGATATGTGCACAGAAATCTATAAAATATTTATGAAACTAATTAAAGACTCAAATAAATGAAAAAAATATATCATGTTCATGAATTGAAAGTATTAATGTTATTAAAATGTTTGTGTTACAGATCTAAAAATTCAATGTAATTCCTATTAGAATTCCAGTGCCATTTTTCACCAAAATTAAAAAAAAATAAATTCTAAAATTCAGCTCTCAAGTAGCTAAAGCAATCCTGAATAGCAAAAACAAATTAAAATATACAAAGTTGGAGGCATCACACTACCTGATTTAAAGGTATTCTAAATAGCTGTAGTATTTAAAACAGGCATAAAAACTAAACTGACAAATTGACCAATGGAACAAAATAGGTAAAGGTACCAAGGATGACAATGGGGAAAGTACAGTCTCTTCAGTAAAAAATGTTGGGAAAAGGTGCTTTTTTTCCTTTCCATTTTCATTATATCTATTTTATGCCAAGTATAAATCTTCTGAGGTTATGATATTATTTAACTGATACATGACTCAGATATTTAATGTAGCAAAGTTGCCCTGGTCAGTGTGGTTCAATTGCTTGGAGCATTGTCCCGAACACCAAAGGGTCTCACGATCCTAGTCAGGGTACATTCTGGGGTTGTAGGTTCGATCCTCAGTTGGGGTATGTGTGGGAAGTGGCTGATGATGTTTCTCTCTCTCCCCTCTCCTTCCTCCTTTCCAATCTTTTTAAAAATCAGTGGAAGAATATTATCAGGTGAGGATTAACAAAAAAAAGTTGACCTTCTAGTCTGTCTTTCTGCCACACACAGTCCTACACTATTCCCTCAATTCACGTGACCTTCTATTAAACAAAGTTGCTTAAAAGTACTTTTTCTGTGCTTGCTATTTTTCATAGCACCTAAGCTTGTTTCTTTATTAAAATTTTAAAACACAATTATTGTGTCCCTATGAGGGCAATGTATTGTTGGATGTTTGGAATACAAAGAATAATCAGAAGGCGAGTGAAATTAAAGAGAAACAAATTTTGGTCGTAAAATATCCCAGCTCCACAGTTCCTTTCTTTAGGTATTATCTTGACTCTTACCCTCTTCCACCTCCCACTACAAGGAAAAAAAAAAACCACTCTGCAGGCCAATTTTTTTGTCAAATCTTAACTGCTTCAAATTACTTTCAGGATAAATTTCAAATGTATAGCCATGAATATATGTGCTCCTGAGAACACAGCCCTGATTATGCTTCAGTTTTCATCCCTTCATATTTTAAACCTATATATAGAAAATTTATAGGTAAATCAATTTCCATGCTACAATATAACATGCCTAAAATTTTCCATTCACTTTGTCCTGTTTTATGCCTTTTTCCTCATGTCCTCTCTCCCTAAGAAACTTACTTTCCACCTTTTCAAATATTATTCTTCTTCCCTCAGGTAAGGAGGCTTCTTCTCCAGGCAGGTATCTTTTTATTTATTTATTTATTTATTTATTTATTTATTTATTTATTTATTTATTTATTTTCTTTATTGATTTTAGAGAGAGAGGAAGGAAGAGGGGGAGAGAGATAGAAGCATCAATGAGAGAGAACATTGATTGGTCGCCTGCTGCACGCCCCTCACTGGGGATCGGTCCCACAACCTGGGCATGTGCCCTGACTGGGAATCGAACTGGTGACCACTTGGTACATGGGTCAATACTCAACTGCTGAGTCACACTGGCTGGGCCCAGGTAGCTTTGTTAAATCTCAGATTCAGGCAGAATTTTCTTTTCTTTCTTTTTTTTTTTTTTTAGTATTGGTGCATATATCTATCTTAGAATTATAGAATTAGTAACTATACCCAAATTGATGGCTGATGTTTCACTTACCACTCTACTGAAGCTTCTTGAGAGCTGGAATCATTACTTCTTTCTTTATCTTTGTACTCCTGTTCTCTAGTTCAGTGGTGGGCAAATTGTGTTTGTAAAGGGACAGATAAAACACATTTTAAGCTTTGTGGCCACACAAGCTTTATCACAACTACTCAGCTCTGCTATTGTAACATCACATCAGCCACAGGTAACAAGTAAATGAATGACCATGGCTATGCTCCGGTAAAATTTGACTAAAACAGGCTTGCTGGCCTTACATTGCTGACCCTTGCAGTAATATTATGCCAATAATATAGTGACAAATAAATGTTGAGTGAATAAAGGAATGAATGAGCCCCCGATTTATTCCTGTGCTTAAATTATACATGCATTAAGTGCCTAGTACTGTTTCCCTCTGAAAGGGCCCTTGCTATAGCATCTTATTCCACTAGTGATTGGTGTGTTGTCTTGGAATCCCAGAGAAGTGTTTGGAGCTTTCTTAATGTTGGTTGCCTAAAGAACAATTTCTTCCACATGCCTGGTTTTTCCATTGATCCTCTGCTGATATGAAATCCCACTGTCTCAATTGCCAGTCATTCAGCAGTGCTTGCCTTATTTCTCTGTGCCCGGGACTGTGAAGCAGAGATGAACCAGATATGGGTCTCACTCCCCCAAGGCCATGTATGTCAAGGGGAATTACAGTCAGGTACAGGAATGGAAAATATATCCCACTGATTTAAACATTCAAGGAGCTTTTCTCTCTCAAACATCCCTAATGTCATGGGGGTTTACAGTTTTTGTTAGCTTAATGATGCTATTAAGAACTCAAATTCTTCCTATAGTCTGTTGTATTCTCTTCTGATAAGGTTTTTGTCCTCATGTTCACAAAACAGCTGCTGAATATCTAGGCATCATACCTACTTTCCAGGTAGAAATAAGGGAGAAGAAGACTAGAACACCAGTGTATGTCTTGGTCTTTACTGCATGAGCATTTCGAACTGACATGCTGATTGGGAAAAGTAGATGACATTCAGTGAATGGATAGTGAGTGAATTTTCCAGAAGTATGCACCTCATCATGATATATATATATATATATATATATATATATATATATATATATATGCTGTTCTGTAAATCTGAATGTTCTATTGTACTTGCAAATAGGCCTAAAATCCCCACCTTTAGCCAAATAATTTTTAGAATTTTCTTACACATAATGAAATTTAATGTAAATGTAATGTTAAATCTGTTCCATAACCCTGGACGGTTTGGCTCAGCAGTTAGATGGTCAGCCCACAGACCAAAGTGTTGCGGGTTTGATTCCAGTCAAGGGCACGAACCTTGGTTGCAGTTCAGTCCCTGGCCCTGGTCGGGGTCATGCAGGAGGCAACCAGTCGATGTGTCTCTCTCACATCTCTCTCTCTCTCTCTCTCTCTCTTTCTCTCTCTCCCCCTCCCTCCCTCCCTCGCTCCTGCTCTATCTGAAGATAAGTAGAAAAATATCCTTGGGTGAGGATTTAAAAAAATATATATTCCATATATCATCATGTGAATGTAATATTAAATTAGAACCACTTTGTGTGCAAAGTATAATTTCATCTCTTTAGTACTCACTCTCTCTTAATATCATCACTATATGACCTCTTGACTTTGAAAGAATTTTTCGTTCTATATAAATATTAGCACATTGTTGTTTTGAAATTCCACATGGAAAAAAGTATAATATATGTTTTGATATTTGAAGAGTAATTTATATTTTAAAGTACTGTACTTTAAACTCATGTATCCATTAATCTTCTATGAATATTATTTTTTGACCCGCTTTTACTTTCATTAGGAATAAAAGACTTTTAGTAGAGAACTACAGTCATTGAATGTTATAGTTAAGAAGATAAAATATTTTACATTCATTTTTTCATAATGAAATCTTCATGTCTTCATATCTAAAACTGCATACCTGAAGAAAATAGTTTGGTTGTAATACCACATTCCATAGACTATTGCATTAGGCCTGCCACTAAAAATTGTGTGCTTTGTGGTAATAACTATTGTTAATTATTAATATTTCTAAATAATGGGAGTACAGTGATGAAATATATGTTATCACATAACTCTCTATTGAAAAATAATATGGTAAAGAGAAAGGAGAAAAAGCTAAAGAACAAATGGAAATTTTATTCTCTTTTAGAACCTGAATACCATATTTCCTGTGACAGCACAGATATTTTAATATTTCTGCCATAGTGTTTTTGCTGTGGCTCTTTAGGGATGTATATATAAATAATTTAATGTTTAGAAAGAATTTATATGAAGAATGATGTATAAATGCTAAGTAATGTTACTTTACTTTCAAGGAGGTTATCATGAATCCTTGAATTTGCTATAAAAATCCCAATCACAATGATAATAAATCCATGTAACTAATAAAAATGATATTATATATTTAAGAGATAGCAAGTTTTTAAATTGTTTCTTATAGCAACAAAGATATTATTATTTGCTGTCATCTGCTTAAATCCCTAACCCTCAAATAATATATTATTATATCGATATATTCAGAGTTCCCTTTCTTCATTAAAAAGATATAAAAAATAAATAAAACCCCTTCCTTTGTAAACCTTTCCTCTCTTCTTCTCTCTGGTTTATCTTTTTTTACAGAGTTAATCTGTGACATCCCTAAATTGAGCTCTTGCTGAAATAAAAATTAATCTTTGCAAATGAGGTCTCAGATTGTACTCTTAGGCTATTATAATCAACTTTGATATTAATAAGAGAATAAATACTGAAGTAAGATTCACAGGGGTTGAAATCAACCTTTATTATTTTTATCTTAATGCAATTTTATACTTACGAAAAATTGCACATATATCCCAGTGTTCCCACATTCTCTTAGCCAGATTCCTCTTATGTTAGTGTGGCAAAACCATACTACAATTATCAAAAAAAGAAATTAATATTCATATAATTATATTATCTAAATTAAAGATATAATTAGTACTTCTTCAGATATATTACTAATGTCCTCTTATTGTTGTTGTTCCAAGATCCATACCATGAGCCCACATTATACTTAGCTGTTCTTCTTGGTCTCTTCCAAACTGGGACAGTTTCTATCCCCTCCTCTCTGGTGGCCTTGACACTTTGAATGAATATTGGCCAGTGCTTTTTTAGAATAGCCCCAAATTTGAGTTTGTCTAATATTTTTATTTTTATTGTTGTAATTGACATATACCAGTATACAAGCTTAAGCTACTGATTTGATATAGTTATATATTGCAATATGGTTATTACCTTAGCATTAGCTAATACCTCTACCACTTCACATACCTATCATTTCTTTTTTTTTTTTTTAATGGTGAGAACATGTAATATCTAATTTCTTAGCAACTTCAAGGTTTATAACATAGCATTTTTAACTAACATGTACATTAGATTTTCAGAGCTTATTTATCTTCTAACAGAAAAAGACAAATACTCTATGATATAATATATAATAAAATCTAAAAACCTGAATTTTTAGAAACAAAGAATACACTGTTGGTGACAAGCAGGTGGGGGGGGGGGTGAGGAATTGGGAAGTTGGCTAATGTTTTCTTATTATTAGTTTAAAATTAGTTTAAGTAATATATCTTATTAATGATAATGTTAAACTTGATCACTTGATTAAGGTCGTATCTGCCAGATGCTCTATTGTAAAGTTACTATTTTCTCCCTTTGTCATTAACAAATGTATTAGAGATACTTTGAGACTGTGTAGCTCTACTGTTTACTTTTACTCATTAGTTTAGCATCTTTCTTGTTTTCTGGTATTACAGGATGCTCTAGGATATTTTATATTTCTCTTGCTCTAGTCTTGGAATAATCATTTCTCCAAAGATTCTAGTTCCATTTGTTGGGGAATGGTGTTAAGAAACCATCTATGTTCTGGATGTGCCCATTGTTACTGAGCTGTACTACATATAGACCCTCTCAGCAAACAGAGCTTTGAAGTATATGTATACTAAGCTATGTGTACACACAGATCTAGCTTTATGACTGAATCTATCTGCCTGTAAATATATATATTTATATTTTAAATGGTATGGTCATATTGATGCCTTTATAAAGTTCAACATTACAGCATTTATTCTATCCTTCCTCCTTTCTTTGTCACTTTTCTCTAACAATTAGAAACCTCTCATGATTTAAATATATTTAGCTATTTATTCAAGTGTAGTATATAATTAACAGAGTTTCAGAATCCTAATCCTTACTCCAATAAGAAACAGGTGTACATCCTTAACACCACTCTTAATAAAACATTTTATCAGGTGAATGCAGTTAATTTACTTTTGGTATTATGATTTCAAAACAATCTCAGAGTATACATTAAGTGTGTAGGAAAGTAAACTTTTTTTTGTCATTGTTTTAGTTGTTTTGCTATTTTCAAATAATGCACTCTATTTTCAGGGCTAGTGTGTCGTGTAAATCTAGTTGTATTCCTATGTGTCACATTTTTATATAAGTACATTTTTATCCTGTCCATTTCCCAGCAGAGAGAGGACAATGGGCCTCAACTATCCCATCGCCTGATTGCTCTGCACATGCCAACTTAGCTACCAAACTAGAGCAGATGCCCCTGAAGAGTTTAAGTGAACTGTCATGTTCACTCCATTAAAAAGTCTAGATAAGTGAGTACACCTTTAGACTCTCAATCGCAATACAGCACAGATGTACAATTGCTGCCATTATTATAATTGCACTACTATGCCACATTGAATGACCTCAGTGCCTTACCATCACATTATAAAGGCTATCTTAGAAAGTGGGTGAATAAGCTATTATACTTTTTAAAATAAAACAAATGAAAAAGGAAGAAATGAGCAATATTAAATTTAAAATACAGTGGATACATATAATACTGTATACCAATATTCAGATTGATGCTGATAAGTTGTATTGAATATGCTCATTTTGTTTGTGTAAGGTCAATTTTATGTCAGCTTCTGAAAAATAACAATTGTAGCACTTTTCTAGACAAAACATAGATTAGTAAAGATTTCCCATTCTGACAGTGTCTCAATAGCACTTTTATTTTACCTCCTTCTAATGCACTAGCATGGAAATCTACTTTTCAGCCATATTTGTATTCGGTTGAAACTGCAATTCTCTCACAGACAAGGTTAGGTAACAAAATGAATGCGGTGGTATGAAGGCAAAAGTTCTCAAACATAAAATGAGAAGACAGGGACAAGAAATCAATTATATATAAAACGACTTTGTTTTTTTGCCTGATAATTTTTTGCTCTATTATTTTTGTACTCCAATATGTATTAAGCACCACTGACAACTTTATCTCATAAAAGGAATTAAACAATAGAAGATAATTAACTCATTATTTAACTCTAGCACACAAGTAGTTCCTGAGAGTCTCAAAAACTGGCAAAAACAATGTTAAAGAATTCAACTTGTCAATTAAATTTTAGTCGCAATAATGTGTGGACAAATAATTACTTTTCTAACATGAAGAACGATCACATAAGGCATAATAGCCTACTATATTTGGCTATATAAAATCTTTAAAGAAATTATTATTTAAAGAACCAGTTTTTTTTTAGATAGTAAAACATGTATGTTGTTACCTAAACTTTTATTGATTTTTATCATTTTGAATTGGAATCATCTTAAAATAGTCTTATCTAAATATCTAAGTAATTCAAAGACAGAATATAAAACATAATCTTAAATTTATCCCTTCTAAATTATTTAAACATGGAAGTAGGGTTCAGACTGACTAACCTCAGAGGAGGGGGGTGGAGGGGAGAGAAGATATAAACCAAAGAACTTACGCATATAAGCATAACCAATGGACACAGAAAACAATGTGGTGGGGGGAGGGGTCGGGAGGGTGTCAATGGGGGGAAAAAAAGAAACATCTGTAACAAAAATAAATTAATTTATAAAAATAAAAAGGCTTAAGTAGTGACTCTGTGGCAGGCACTTTCCTTGGAACTGGAAGGAGGTGAACCAGGGAATTTTTCCAGCCCAGAGGGTGAAATCCAGACACATGCTTCTAAAACAACCCTGCCAGCACCACACTGACAAGAAGATTGCACAGCCAGAGGAATGCCCTTTCTAGAAAGTGGTAAATTCAAGCAGGCAGTAAACTGAGTTTATCAAAGTTTACCATAGTCAAGGCTACTAATTAAGCAGACAATGCCAGAGATGATGGTGGATAGAAACAGCCCATGACATAAGGAACACTGAGGTCCTTCTAAGGTAAAGGTTTTGCGATAGGGAGAAAGTAAACTCAGAAATGACCAATTACAAAAGGCAAATTACAGGTAGGTTTAGGGAAGGGATGGGGAAGGGGAAACACTTCATATAAGGGTTAAGACAATCACAGGCTGATAATGAGAAAAAAGATTGACCTGAGCCACAGAATCTGAGGAAAGGCGAATGTTTTTTGTTTTAGTTTTTGTTTTTTTAATATTTTTCTTTATTAATTTTTAGAGAGAGAAGAAAGGAGAGGGAGAGAGAGAGAGAAACATCGATGAGAGAGAACATCGATTGGCCACCTCATGCATGCTCCCCACTGGGGAATAGGCCCACAACCTGGGCATGTGCCCTGATGGGGAATCTCGAACTGGTGACCTCTTGATGCATGAAATGACTCAACAATTGAGCAACACAGGCCGGGCAAGAGGAATGTTTTTAAGCAGTCAATATCTACTTCAGAGAGTTTATATTTGTGTTATTGTTATTTCATTAAAAATAATAAAGTTAATATTTGTTAATGCATGTAATGTCCCTGCTCCACACCCAGACACTGTTCTAAGAGTGCTACAATTCACACAGTAATTCTATAGATAAGAAATAATATGATTTCTTTTTATGGGGAAAAGTGATACACAAATTACTGAATTACTTGCAGAAGTCACATAATTAGTTACATGATTAGAACTGGGATTCAAATTCGCATAGTCTGGGTCTAGTCTTTGCACTTTCCCATTGTGCCATACTATTCCTCAAATATTTAGTCAGATGGTGCTCTTTTTTTCTCCTAAAGAGAGATGGCCTTGTATTAATGTTGTTCACTTTATCAAAAGTACTAAAAAGATTAGCTGTATAACATGATGAAGGATTTGTTCAATAACTACAATCTTTGTTAGGAAAAATCTCTCAAATAATTAATTTTATAAGATAAATATGCTTATACATTTATCATAATGTCTTTCTTTTTTCCATCTTCTTCCTTCATTCTTTTCTTCCTTTTTGCTTCCTCCCTTTTTCCTTTATTTCTCTGTTTCTGGTTTTCTCCTTCCTCAGATAAGCTTTGCTTTTGATTTTATGTATCATTGTTAGATTCTGAACATTATATTAATATAGGAAAAAATAAAATGTGTCAACAATTTAGGTGCTTGTTCAACTTATTTCTACTGGATGTCTCCAAAAAGATGCTTGTGTATGTGAAAGATTTAAAATTCAGAATGATTTGTTAACAACTCTCAAACTCACAAAAGTAGGAAATTATTTCAGTTTGTCTGAAAGATGAAACTTGCAGAGTTGTTAGTTCTGGATTGAGCCCATATTGGTGATTCTTTCCACAACATTGCCTATATTTCCTTCCTGTATTCTGATCTATTTAAAGATGAATATATATTTATTTCTCTTCTGAGTTATCTGCATTTTGTTATTGTGTGTGTGTGTGTGTGTGTGTGTGTGTGTGTGTGTGTCTGCATAAGCACATGAACACATTTAAAATCAATAGATTAAACCTTTTGTAAGAATTAGGGTACACAATATGGCTATCCAAATACTAAGTCAGTTTGGAATTTGTAATGTTTGAATCGCTGAATTCCTCATTTTTAATTATGAGACTAAGATTATATTTTCTACTGAGTTTATTCATTACTATTTGCACGCAAGTTCAGGCTTAACTCTTTGTCAATATTATTTACTAATGATTTAGGCAATTCAGTACAAAGAATTCTAATAAAATTTTATATAAGAATTTACTCATAACATAAAACTCCTTCTCTTCTTTGCTTTAAAACTCCTTCTCTTCTTTGCTTGGTGTAAACTAACTATTACCAAAATCTTCCCCACCCAATTGATTCTTCCCTGCATAGATGTGGCAAAAACATGGAGAAAAGACCTAACAGCGCTGAGATTCTGATCCAGCTGAGCTGCACTGTGCCTTACCTCATGGTTCAGAAAATCAATGGCATGTCAGCTTAGCACTCACTGATCCATGAGGTAATTGCACTTTCTAATAACTTCAGCATAAAGCTCTTAAAATGGATAAAGCCAATGACCAGAGGGTAAAACACCTTGGGTTTGTTTGTTTTTTTTCTCAATTTTTGTGACTAAATTGAGAAATACTCATCACAGTCTGTATTTCTGAGGGAAAAGTAATATTGTCTCAGAGGTACAAAGCTATTATTCAACACACTTTTATCATATTAAGATTATTATTCTTTCAAAAAACTGGCTTTATTGTGCTACAGATTATATTTTCCTGCAAAACTTGTGTGTAGTCTTCTAACCTAATTTATTTTTAAAATAGAAAAAAAAACACTATGGACTTCAGTGTAGAGAACTGGACACTTCATTTTGCTGTTAATATGGTAGGAAATGGTCCCCACAGCTCCTGTTATGCTGCTTAGACACGTCTTAACTAACCAGATAAGAGTTCTTCTTTAGGATAGAGATGTAGGCTTTAGTAAATACTAAACAAATTGAGTATTAACACACAGGGAGAAAGTAAGATTGATGATCTGACAAAACATTAATTAAAAAAAGGAACATTGCCAAGATTTCTTGTATAATTCAAGTCCACATAATTCAAAGGCCAAATTAATTTACTGTTTCTTATTTGACAACAAAGAAAGAGCTTTATATAGATTTTTTTTTCAACGTGTGCACACATAACATGGTAAAGCTCTATAATAGGAAACATAGTTGTTTAACCTCAGAGATTTGCATTTAAATTCCAGAATTCCACAGAGACAACAGAACATTTCTTTGAAACGAAATGAGTTTGCTCTTATTTCTGCAGGCTTCTAGGCATACACAAACATCAAAGATCAATTTCGGTATTAATTAAAGAATATAACCCTAAAACATTTGGCAATGTTTTACTTTGAGCATTTGCCAGTTTGCACAGCCCAACATATGCTGAACATTTTATATGAAAATGATTTATTACTAAATTTACCAATGATGGCTAACACTATTTTTTAAAGTTTACTTGCCCAAGTATCAGCAGTTTTAAAGACTGTCATTCTGTATTATAATGCCGAGTGCGTTTACTAATTTAATCCTGAGAAGCTTCTTTAAACTTATTTCATGTCACTGTCATTTCAAAATTGTGATTTGCAAATAATCTTTTATGTTCAAAACTTCCTGCAATTATTTTTTTAAAAAATACTTAATTCTTCTGTTTGATGAAGAAGAGTAAAATGAACTTTTGTTCCAAATGTATAATTATATGTCTAGCATCAAAGTGCCACCAAGGTGAATACACCCCAGAATTGTAAATGCAAAGAAATAGACATCTGTTTGCAATTGAATTCTGTATTTTCAACAATAATAAATTCTGAGACACGGGTTCTGTAGGTTCTGTAACATTGATGATGCTTAGAAGATGTATCATGGCAAACTTTGAACTTTAAATGCTCTAATCTGAGGATATTGTTCCCAAAAAGGGAATGTAAGAACAGAAAAAAAGGACTTTGGAAACATGATTTATCTGGCTCAGCTGGAAATCAGAACTGAGGCATAAACTGAGGTGCTATTACTTTATTAGGAAGTGGAATACCAGGGAAGCAGAAATAAGAGAGGAGAGAATCAAGGCAGGAGAAGGTCAATTAGAGGGTGTACCACTTGGACCCAAGTGCAAATGACTGTATGCTCTCAGGACTTTTCTGAAAGGCTACAGAATTCCTGGCTCCAAGGAAGTTCAAGGAGAGGCAGGGGAGGAAGAAAGAGAAAGCATTCATTCACCAACTTTCCTGATCTCAGCAGACAATGCTTGCTCCCAGAGGGTTTTAACTGCTTAACACTTGTGTTTTTCTACAGGCACAGGCTCCAACTAGGTCCTGAGAAGTCACAAGCCACTGTGGCAATAATAAAACTTTGCGACAGGACTGCGTAGCCAGATGTACCCTGGTCCCCAGGCAAGGGTCATTTATGTTATGCCCACCCGAAGTTAGAAGTCCATGCAGAGTTGGTCATTACAGCAGTTATTTATCCAGAAAAAGTAGCCAAAGCTGGAAGCAGGTGAGGAGCCAAGAGAAAGCAAAGTGGTGTGTGAGAAGTGTTGGAAACAAACTGAGATTTCTTAATTCACACTTAAATTAAAATTTACAATTTAGTGACAACATTAACAGGCACATCTATTCAAAAGTGTAGCATTAGCACCAATGTCTGAGTTAACACCTTAATGTCAGCTGTGCACATTGCACTTTATTTTCCTCTTGGTGCTAATGTTTATTTAATTAATGAAGACACTGATCTGCTTTAAAGACTAGTTGTATAGTGCTAAGTAATAAGATATTTCTGAGCTATTTATTTTAAGTTTGAAACAAGCCTAAGTTTCATAAGAAGCTTAATATTATAGACCACTTAAAATTATCTAGGCCCTGGCCAGTGTGGCTCGGTTGGTGGAGTGTCCTCCTGTACACCCGTACACCAAAGGGTGTCAGGTTTGACCTGCAGTGGGGGTACAGACCCAGGTTGCAGGTTGACCCAGTCAGCGAGCATGTGGGTGGCAACCAACTGATATCTATCTCTCTCTCCCTTCCTTTCTCAAAAATCATTTAAAAATTACTTAAAATTAATGTTAAATTTTGAAGGCAGAAAATTTTTCAACTGTGCTTTTATAAAATACAAATGATTTTTCTTTATTTAAAAAAAAAAATAGTGTTTGTATTCAAAATGGTGCATATACCTTCATACTATCTGGACAAAATGAAATCTATGGATAGTGACTATTTATAAAATCTAAAATACAGTTTGTTTTTTAAGGTAATTGTAATTTTTTTGCAAAGAAAATTAGAGATAATAAAGAGATTAAAATAAAATAAATTTACTTTTGTTTTCATTTTGCATGCCTAGTAATCATCTACGTAAATTTCAGAAATGATATAGCATATCATTGACATTATGATAATGTTTTTATTTGATTTTCACTTCCTTTAGAACTTAAAATTTTCTTCAAATTTCTAAATAGTAATTATATATATAGTTTAATTCATATTTATATGTATATATTCTATATAAATATTATTTTTATTTTTATATAATACTTATAATCAAATTTTAAAAGGACATATTTAGGGATCCTAATTCGAGTTTCTTCCTCTTCTTCATGAAAACTGGATCTGCCAACTCATACAGAAATGAGAGAATTACATGAACTCTTCTCCTATTTTAAATCCTCTCAGTGTTCACCAAATGTTTTTAGCCACAGTCTCATTCTCTAAAATCTTATTGATGACCAATTTTATTTCTCTTGAAATGAATATCTTTTGGTCATGCAGATTTCTGCTAAATATTTCAGGAGAAAGAATAAAACATGGCATTGAAGCAAAACCCTATTTGCTAAGGTAATTTTAGTGCAAAGAAATTCCAAAAACCCAGAAAAAGAATTTACATGTTAAATATCAACATTAGTAAATAATTTAGATAATTTAAAAATCTCAAAATATGCAGATTGGGAAAACAGAGATGCCAAATTTAGGTCAAATCTCTCTAAGTGAGCACAGATTAATGACTTTCTGGATGTTAATTGATAACATTAGTTCATTTAGTTAATGGAGTTCCTTTTTTTATTATTCTTTATTGATTTTAGAGCAAAAGGAAGTGAGAGAGAGAGAAGTAATAGAAACATCGATGAGAGAGAATATTGATTGGCCGCCTTCTGCATGCCCCCCACTGAGGATGAGGCCCACAACCTAAGCATGTGTCCTGAACTCTTAGCACATGGGTTGACGCTGAGCCACACTGGCTGAACGGTTTATGGAGTTTCTTAATGAAAAGATATACTGTATGTGATTTACATGTATTTAGATACCCTATTTATATAAGCAAAGTCTACAAAAATAAGTGTTTTTGAACTCTGGGAAGGACACGAAGTCTAATAGTTTGTCTACATTAATCTTATAGGTATTATTTTAGATTATTTTAATTTATTATTTTACATTTTTTTCAATTACAGTTGACATATATTAGTTTCAAGTGTAAAATAGAGTGATTAGACATTTATATAACTTACAAAGTTATCACTCTGATAAATTATTTTAGGCTATTTTAGATTACTTAAGGCCTAAACTTCTATTTGCTCTGTAAGAATCTTTCAAACTTCAGGTCATTCACATAACCTTAAAAATATTTAATATCAATAAAATATAATAAATAAAAATGATGAAGTTGTATTTACTAAATTGCTTTTAATGTTATATAATAGCCCCTCAGCTGAGAGATTTTTAATGTACTTTTAAAACATGCCATGAAGTTTCTTATTGATTAAATATTATATAAAATAGACTAATTCTCTATGAAGATCATTAATGACAAAATGGCCATTTCTACATTTTATAGAACTAAAGCTTCCAAACTCAGTACCTCAAAGAGAGTAATGATTAAAGGAATGATATTACTTATTGTATTCTCGTCTTCAGTCTTGTTAAAGTTTTATTTTTAACTAAAGATTGCAAATTTCCTCTGCTCAATAACACAAACAAAAAATTTCAAACAGATGCATGCTGCTGTATTAGCAAGTTCTCAAATGCTTAGTTTCCAACGTGCTGAGGGAGTAAACAAGAATTGCTGGTATAGCCCAAATGAACTTCGCTGTGGATTTATTTGGCAGTATAGCTATTTAGAACTGTAGTGAAGAGGATACTTTAGTTTGTGTATTATTTGACAGTGGAGAAAACCATTTTTCCTAAACACAACCCTATTGTACTGACAGCAGTGATACAAATTCTGTTGATAAATTGTCTAAATTTGAGAATGCTATCGAAAGGCTACAAGCTTATTTGTTTTCATACAATGAATATAAACAAATAAAATGTTTTTGGGGATCTGTTCAAAGTCTAAAACTGAAAGCATTTAAAATGTGTTAAGCAATCTGAATTATTACTTATTTATTAAAGCTTACAGTGTTTAAGGGAAAAAATATACCTGGATTCACAGTTAACCTAGATTTGCAATACAAAATAAATTAACAAGGGAAACAATGGCATCAGCCCTAGGGTAATGCTATTTGCTAGAACAAAAGAATACCACGTAATAATTCCACAGAGGGACTCTGAAACTAACTATTTCTTTTAATAGTTAAAAGGAAATGATAACTTACAGTAATGTCACTTAACAAAAATTTTTCTGCAGATTTGGCACATTTCACTGGTTCATAACAGTATAGGAAAAACAAAGATATTTATCACTCAAATGATCTAACTGCTCTTCAATTGGAATAAAAATAGCTTGAGAGTTTGCTACTAGCTTTATGAATTCTCATACCTAAAACATAACCATTGGGCATTTTTCCTTAATTACCGCCTCTACCACAATCACATTTCTCGTTAGTTGGGAAATGAATCTTGTCAAATCAGTATTACAGTCAATGACATTTCATCCTTTGCTAGGAATCTGGTGTTTTGAATTTGTTTTCAACACATGATGTTCTTCTTAAATATGTGCTTAAATTTATATTTGCACTGATAATATGATAAACTCATATTTGCACGTCATATATTTCTAAGAAGTGTCTTTGGTTAATTAAAGATGTTATTGGGTACTGAAGACACTGTACTAGACCAGTAAATAATGCATAGAAATAAAAATAAATACTCTATAAACACCCTATATTGTATCCCTACCACTATCTCAACAATAAGAGAAAAAATTAATAATCATTTCATCTTTTTTTCTCAGTGATTGCTCAATGACCTTGTTTAGTAGTTTCAAGAGTACTGCAACAATACATTACCTACATTAGGAATTGCTGTTTGTATCTTAGAACATATTTTGGTTACAAATATTCTTCTTATTCATGCCTGTGACAAAATTCAAACAACATTCTTCATAATAATAATGGTATTATTAAGTACATAATACTGGACATATTAAGTATATAATATCATTAGCTCATTTGAATAAAACAATAATGTCTTGTGTAGCATTTATTCTGATGAAAATTTTATATTAAAGTACTAATTGACTGTAAATTAAAATTAAGCATTATTAAGCCAAATCATCACAAAGAAATGTGTTAACATGGTTTGATAAAAGTATTTGTAAACAAAACTGTAGAGCTGCCCATTTTATAGTTGGTCAGTTAGCACAACCAACCCAACTGAAAATGACAAAAAAGACTTCACTTACTTACTGTGACAGGCAAGAGGCCAAAGAAAAAGCTGACAGCTTCCCAATGTTCCATTTTAACTCATGGAAGTATACACACCAATGATCACATGAAATGAAGTGCAGATGAAGGGGGAAATTTCCTTATCAAGGCCCCCCAATAAAGAGGTCTCTGCAAAGTCTCAGCCCATATGGCGGATCTCCAAGGGGAGGTGCCCAAGCCGGGAACCTGATGTGCACATGAGCAATGGCCTGAGGTGTGGGGCTCTTAACTGTAGCTCTCTCTGGAAAACTACATATATTGACTGGACGCCAAATCTGGTGAGGTGAGGGCAGACTGCCTTTAGGAGGACTGCCAAGCAAAGCCTCATAATTGCCTGTAGTTCAGCCTGAAAGACCACAGATAGAATTTTCCTAGAGATGGACTCAAAAAACAAGTTTCTTTTCTTAATTACAAAATATAATCCTGTTTCTTCATACTATGAACACACTAAAAGCTAAATTCACAAGAGTTTGTTGTTGTTGTTAATCCTGACCTGAGGATATTTTCCCATTGATTTTTAGAGAGAGTGGAAGAGAGGGAGAAACGGGGGAGGGGGGGGAGAGAGAAATATCATGTGAGAGAGACACATCGACGGGTTGCCTCCTTCAGGACCCTGACCAAGGCCAGAGATTGAACCTGCAACCCAGGTACATGCCCTTGACCAGAATTGAGCCGGCGACCCTTCGTTTCCTGAGCCAATGCTCTAACCTCTGAGCCAAACCAGCCAGAGCTAAAGTAACAAGATTTTTATATTAAATTTAAACTATATTTTATCTAGTAACTTGACAATTTGTAATTCATCTAGACTATCTGGCTTTAGAAGAAACATTCTTTGTTTACCATTCATATGGCTCAGAAAATTTTCACTATGTAAATGGAAAATTCATGAGGAGCATCCAGAAACTTACTTCTCCAGCTTTCCTTGTGGTTATCATCTGAGCATATGATCTAGACTCTTCCAACTTAGATTAATAGTTTACTGAAATGACAGGAACATCTCTACTTTTGTCATTATGGCCAGTTGGGTACACTGAGGAAATCATCTAAAATTAACTGAAATGTTGTACGGAAATATTAAAAACAAATTTAAAATGAATGTTTGACTGCACAAGAAAACATCGAAAGTTAAAAATCAATTAATAGTTGAAAAGTTCAGATAAAACACAAGAGTGAGAGAAAGAAGAGGTGGTGAGAGAAGGAGGAAGGAAGAAAGAAAGGAAGGAAACAAGAAGGAAGAAAAAAATTTAAATCAAATTTAGCTTTTTGGATAACTGCTAAAATCATATAAATCCTCTCTCGCTCTTTTCCTCTCCCGCTCTCTTCTTCTCTCCTTTTCTTCATAAATCCTCTCTCGCTCTCTTCCTCTCCCGCTCTCTTCTTCTCTCCTTTTCTTCATAAATCCTCTCTCGCTCTCTTCCTCTCCCGCTCTCTTCTTCTCTCCTTTTCTTCATAAATCCTCTCTCGCTCTCTTCCTCTCCCGCTCTCTTCTTCTCTCCTTTTCTTCCTCTCTCATTTTGTTAATTATTTTTGCAGATGTTGAATCTCATAATTTTAGGATGATCACATACTGGTTTTACCCTTGGGTCACTATCAGAAGTCTCTCATTATAATATGAGAGCTGATGTAGATATACTAATACCAGACAAAGCTGACTTAACGCCTAGGGAGCATCTGGTATTAGTATATCTACATCAGCTCTCCCTTATTTAGTGTTTGCATAATAAACAATATCATTTAAAATTGTATTAAGAAGCATCAAATATCTTGGAATAAATCTAACATAAAAGTTATAAGACTTTCACATGAAAACTAAAAAAAATAAAAAAAAATTTGTTCAGGGCAATTAAAGAAGACTTAAATGTAGGAATGTATCCTGTTCATGAATTGTCAAATTTCACATTATAAAGATGACAATTCTCTTCACATTACTATAGTTAATATGTAATTTCAACATAATCTCTTTTTTCTTTTGCAGTAATTGTTTATCAGAGTATAAAGTGTACACAGTCATGCAAAGACTCCAGAATATTCAAGGAGGAATCTTTAAGAAAAAGAACAAAGCTGGAGGACTTATGCTACCATACAGTAAAATATATTATAAAACTATAGTAATTTATTTTTTCTAAGAACACAAACTTTATTAGTGTCAGAATGTGGATTCTATAGTAATTTCTAATATAGTATTTATTTATTTTATTTATTCAAAGGAAACAATATTAACATTTCATAAGTAATAGTATGTAAACTTCACTGGCCAAAACAGTTAAGCCATGATATGACTTAGGTTTTTGTCTAAAAGATCATGTATATTATACTTAGCAAATAAGAAAAAATTTAGCTTTGTGGTATTCTTTACTTGTCTTAACTATTGATCTTGAGATAGTTTTGTAAAAGTACATGTGTTTTGCTTCATCAGACATTCTCCTTAGAAAAGAAAATAATCATAAATCAAAATCTACAAATAATTTAGTAAATTAATAAACATGTAGTGAGCTAATAATATACCATAAACAAGGAATATACATCAGAGAGTGTGATGGCTCCTCACCAAATAAAATAAACTGTGAATGTAGTTCACCAGTTAACTTGATTAGTGGAAAATGCCACAAAGCATTTGGTAAAATTCCAAAGCCATTAATGTTAAACACAACAAACAAACAATACTATCAGAACATAAATACAATTTCTCAGCTTAGAAAGTACTTTCGCAAACTTGAAGTTAACAAGAAAGCATAAAATCATGTGTGCATAATCTGTTCTTCAGAGTATAAATTGTGTTTTTCTGAAAAAAGAGTGTTTTCTATATGTGCTAACCAAGAAGTATCGGTGAGACTTATGAACCTGCCACATTTGACTGCCAACATTAACTTTAATGGCACCCAGTTATTTTATTTATTATTTCTCTAATTTATTCTTTAAAATTTTTTATTTATTTATTTATTTTAGAGAGAGAGAAAGGAAGAGGGAGAGAGAGATAGAAACATTGATGAGAGAGAACACTGATTGGCTGCCTCCTGCATGCTCCCCAATGAGGGTTTGGCCCACAACCTGTGCATGTGCCCTGACCGGGAATCAAACTGGAGACCTCTTGGTGCATGAGGTCAACCACTGAGCCACACCAGCTGAACTTTAATTTATTCTTATTAATTCAATAAACACTAAAAATCTACTTTCTGCAATATATTGCATTGAGTATGGGTACAGATAAAAGACGAATAAATATAAAACTTGCTTTCTAAGAGCTTTTAAAATTATTTTACCTGTATATTTGTATTTTATACGCACATATTTATAGTACATTATCTGTATTTATATGTATTTTTCAGGTAAATGGTCTATGATAATTTTAATATTTGTACATATGTATATGTATATGCATCTGTATATGTGTGTATATAAGTAGATAGGGGGTAGTGGGAATAATTTAACTGAATTGACATACAAATCTAAAATTAAAATAACCAATTTAAAACCATAAATATAGGTGTTTATCGTTAAAAAGTTCACTGAATAGTTTCACATGTCTACACTAATGGAATTAATTAAAAGAATATGTGAAAACATGTACAACACAGAACATGTATAAACCTTATTTTGATCAGTTTTATTTGAAACAAATACTTGACTTCTGGAATTAAATTAAATAATGCAATATTTTATCATTATGACAATAAAGATGATATGTATGTTAAATTTAATGGTACTTCCAGAATGCACAAAGTACAAAAGTTTCTAGGGTTGTGTGCCTATAATTATTACTTTATCAATCTGTCCCTTTGGGTGAATATTTTAACTTAATTTTGACCAAATTAAATGCCAGAAATAATATATTATGTTTCATATGTTACTACCTACTAAAATCATAATGCTGATTTATTGCTGTGATCTCCTATTTAAAGCATGAACAAGAACTATTAAACTCTCATTCCAGAAGGGAAATTTTTATTATTAACAGATGCATTCTAACTGGGGAGTCTCATGCTATTATGAAATATGAGTCTTACTTCAAGATGCAGTTATTCATTGCGTGTGTACAGAGACCAAGAGTTTCAGCTTCGGGCCCAGGCTGTATTCTTGGCTCCTGTTGTCATCAGCTCCCTAAGTGATTTTGTTCCGTTGGTCCCAAGTGACCTGCCCATTGTTATATTTCTTTCTATGTAAACACTATTTTACCAGTGCAGATGAGTGTTCTCTCCTCCTCCCTACTTGACTCTAATAAAATCCCCATTTTTCACAAACAAGAGAATGTTCATTTTTCCCGCCTCATTTTTCAAGTACCAAATCATGGTATTTCACATTTTAAGTAAACAAAAAGTCCAATTCTTCATAGTGACAGCAACTGCATTGATGTATGAACCTGAAACACCAAATGACTTATTCCTGATGATATTTGAAGAAGCCCCTTGTATTTTTAAAACATGTCAAAGTGATTTGTTTTGGCACTGCATTTTAGCCCTTGTTTATGTAAGTTTGTAATAGGCTGTGTTTCATCATCAAACTTAGGTCCGTGTTATAAATTAGATCCCATCTGCTAAAATCTCCTCATTAGAGGTTCAAAGGACAGATAATGCCATGTACTCCTTACTCAAATAAATCTCATAAGCTTGCAGGCTGCCCAGTTGACTTACTTGGAAGCAGTAGAAAGAAGGGCAAACATGAAACTTCTCTCTATTTTTTTAATCTTTGGAGTGAACTACAGTACAAGTATGTCTAGACAATCTCCACGATGGACAAAACCTGCTTTCTTGTCTGGACATACTATGAGAGAAGAATGATCATCACAACCATCGCCTTTTTATTTTTGTTCCAATCACAGAACCCTAGGGATGTGTTTTGAGGAGAAAGTACTGGTAGCCATCAACATAATGCTGTCCCCATTCCCTGCACTGCCTTGTGTGCATGGACAGTAATAAATGAAAAGGGTTGTGAGAAGCAAGTGTTCACTTCAAATCTGAGATTTCTACCTTTCAAGAGTGATTGGCTAGAACCCATGGCTTAAAGGGTGCCAAAAAGCACTTATTAGTTTTTGTTTGTTTGTTTGTTTTTTCCCATGACTATAGTGGAGTGATCTAGTTCAGTGGTTAAAAGATTAAGATCTAGTGTAAGTGCAAAATTCTGAAATCCTCCTTTACTCATTTTTACCCTTGTGAGACTTGAGAGTGTGGCAACTCTTGAGCCCTAATTTTGTGTTTGTATTGATATATAATTAACATAAAATAATTACACACATTTAAAGTATGCAATTTCTCATATGTTGACATATTTAGACATCTGTGAATCTATCACAAGCCATATAGGGAACATAATTCATCAAACCAAAAAATTTCCTTATGCTGCTTTGTTATTCCTCCACTCTGCCTGACTCTGGCTCATTCCCACTGTCCCAGGAAAGCACTGATTGGCGTTTTGTTACTATAAATTAGTTTGTATTTTCAGAAATTTTATATAAGTGGAATTATAGAGAAATACAAAAATTATATAAAAGAAACATATAGTTGGGAAGCACTCTGGCTTCTTTCACTAAACATTAATTATTTTAAGACTTACTCTTGGGTCATCTGTTCCCTTTTTATTGTTGAAAATTATTCCATTGTGTGAATATACCATAATTTGTTTATGCCCCTACTAACAAACATTTGGGTTGTTTCAAGCTTTCAGCTATATTACAAATAGAAGTATTATAAACATTCTTGTACAAGCCTACTTTTACTCAAAGTGGTTATAGTATTTTACCTTCCTACCAGAAAAGTCTAAGACTTCCAGTTTCTCCATATCCTTACCAATTACTTGTATTGTCAGTTATTTAACAACAGTCATTCTAAGGTATGTAAGAGTATTACATTGTGGCATTAATGTGCATTTTACTATGGTCTAGTGAACTGAAGCATCTATATATATATTCTTTCTTGAAGTATTTGTTCTAATCTTTTGTCCATTTGCTATTAGATTGTTAATGTTCTTATTATATTTTAACATTATGTATTCCTGAGAAAAATCTATATCTGAACCCAGGTTTTGCTGCATGCAACAATGAAAGCCAAACTCATGAGACAGATGCTGATGGAAAAGGAAAGAGGTTTCTTCAAGTACCAGCAACCTGTGAAGATGGGGGGACTCTAGACGCAAAGCCCATCTTCGCATTTCAGTGCAGGCAGAGCTTGTTATGAAGAAGCGAGAGGAAAAGCAGGATACAGAGAACAGGAGGAAAGGCTGTGGACATGCAGGCACTGTCCTTCTTGTTTCCAATATGGATTTTCATGGTCAGTGTTCTGGAGTTGGCTATCCGTTTTTGTTTTTGTTTTGTTGTTTTGTCAGTGAATTCCTGTTTTTGGATGATAGATATTAGCCAGAGCCTTGTTGGTCAGGCTGCTCCTTAGGTTCACACAGAAACTAAAACTGATGATTCTTGTAAAGTAGGCTTATAAAATAAACTTTCAACATGTAAGCTTTAGTTTTGAGGGAACAATATCAGCTTTGAGTAACAAGTTGGGTTTAAAATTTACTGAGATTAATATGGGTAGTAACTTCATATATGTATAGTGTATTCATTCTTCATTAAATTCCCCATTGTTAATTTTTACTCCATATCTATGGAGCTTTTAAATTTTCTGGAAGAATGACTTGAGCCCGTTGTAAAGCAAAATATTGTGAGTTAAAAGCAGATATATTTCTTAGGGGTGCCTGTCAGACATATACAATTTTTCTGATGTGCGAAAAACAAGTCATAAGGAGCTTCAAAACAATAAAGATAAGCATTATAAAGAAAAGAATGGTTAACCCTAAATTAAAATTCCTACTAATATGGACCTTAGTCCTTGTGGTATTTATTGACTCACAAACTAATCTCAGTTCCCTCAAAGAGAAGGGTGTGATAGTCCAATGTTTGCTGAAGCCAGGTAGCCTGTTGACTAAATTTGGTGATATTTGTTTCTACCGGAGCTGAGATGTTAATGTAAGTACAGAAGAGAAGATGATGGTCATGCAAACACCTCCTGTTGTGCGAATATGTAATTTTAAAAATTTGATTATCTAGAACAACCTTAGCCTGAAAATCTAGAGCAGTAGTTCTCAACCTTCCTAATGCCACAACCCTTTAATACAGTTCCTCATGTTGGGGTGACCCCCAACCATAAAATTATTTTTATTGCTATTCCATAACTGTAATTTTTCTACTGTTATGAATCGTAATGTAAATATGTGATACACAGGTTATATTTTCATTGTTACAAATTGAACAAAATTAAAGCATAGTTATTAATCACAAAAACAATATGTAATTATATATTGTGAAATATTTATTTCTAATTACAAATAAATAAAATTTTGTCTTGAAGCATGGTGTAGCATGGGTAACAGTCTTAATAGGACAACAGTAAATTATATTGCTACATTTCGCGACTACGCATAAAAAGCCAACGTCAGTGTGAAGGTTGAGATTGCTTCTTTCTTACCAGATCAGGAATTCTTGGGGCAGTTTTTGCAAGAGCACAACAAAAATCCTCTTCCACAAGTCTACTTCTGTATTTAGACATGATAACCAACAAGCTGGAAAACCCCGTTTCACAAAGATATATTGTTGGAAATAGAAGAAGGTGCAACACAGTCTCAGACAGAACAGGATATAACTGCAAACACTTGATCGAGAATTTTGTAACTGGCATTGTAGAGAAATCAGTTCTTGCTGCATCACTGTTAATAAGTTCAATGAACTCCTCTTGTGCTGTTTCAGGAACATCTTCAACTTTGTGAATGGGCTTCTGGCAAGTGCAAATGGGGTGTCATGTAGATTAGGAAAGTATGATGAAATTTCATCTGCAAGCATGTGCAAGTGTTCTTTCACAGAAATTATCATCATAATCCTTTTGTCTGGTTCAATGTCATGTTCCTCAAAGAAAGCAGATAAGGTAGGCAACATGTAAATTTTATTTTTATCTAATTTTTTTTTGCCAAAGCTGAAGTTTCATTTGGAATGATTGGATCTTTTCAGACAAATTGAGGCATGTTGCATTTGGTCCTTGCAGTGATAAATTTAACTCATTCAAGATGACAAAGATGTCAACCAAGTAAGCTATTTTCTGCAGTTCACTTTTACCGCTGAAAAGTGCTTTGACCTGCGGTCTTGCGTTCTGATTAAAAAACGTTTTGAGTTCATCACAAAGCTCAAAAACATGTTTTAAAACTTTTCCTGTCTACAACCATCTCACTTTAGTGTGAAATAGCAGAGCATTGTTCTGCATATCCAACTCATTGCACAGTTGTGAAAACAGTCGACTGTTTAAAGTTCTTGCCTTTACAAAATTGACAGATGCTTTTCATTACTTCTTGTAACTCTTGTGACAGCATCTTTATTGCTAATATTTGCTGATGAATTATACAGTGAGTTCTGATGAGTTTTTTTGACTTATTCAGTACCAAACATTGAAATCCAGATCGACATCCTAGCATAGCTGGAGCACCATCTGTGCAAACACCACAAACCTTTTCCCAAGAGATCTTATGCTCTTTCATGAATGAACCAACTGTGTCAAATACATCATGTGCAGTAGTTGTCATTTCAATAGGTTTGCCAAAAAAAAAAATCTCATCTTTAAAGTCGCCATCATTAATATACCTCAGGTAAACCAGTAACTGTGAACAGTTTGCAACGTCTGTAGATTCATCAAGCTGGATGCTAAATACTGGAAGTGGAGCAGATTTAATTTCCTGGATTACCTGATCAAGAATATCAGCAGACATGTCATCTATTCTTCTGTGGACAGTGTCGTTAGATAAGGAAATTGCACTCAATTTCATAACAAATTTGTCTCCGATCATAATTCAAACAATGTCTTTGGCCGATGGCAACATTAAATCCTCAGCAATGGTGTGAAGTTTCATAGCTCTGGTGATTATGAGTGCCATCAAATATGAAGCTTCAATGGCTGCTACATTTTGTTTGTGGTACTTGCCACCAGTGTGACGTCTGGCTTTCTTGAGCCCATCAGCTTTGCTTCTAAAGTAGTTGGTATCCTTGCCGGCAAAGCTCGGATGCTTACTATCAACATGGCATTTTAGTTTGTTCAGCTTCATAGATTCGGCTGATAGAACTTCACAACAAATAACACATGACAGTTTCTCAATTCCCTCTGTAATTATTTAGGTAAAACCATACTGTAAAAAACATTCACTATATTTTCTTTTCTTAACATTCTTCTCTACACTATCTACTGTCATGGGATGGTTTGCTAATGAAAATAATATATAACAATAGCTTTAATAATACAAAAAAATTATACACGGCATAGTTTAGTCAATACAGTTCATTCAAGTTTCCTATGATTTACCATTCTCTATGTTGTATTTTTTTACATACCTGTTAACTATCACAAGGGAGCAGTATTCATATCAACCACAGCTGAATATATATTTTAAAAAAAAACACAAACAATCAGCATCCAGATTAAGTTCCCATGGTACAGATATATATATATATATATATATTTGCAGTAGTTGATGATTTTACAGTACAGGATTTTACATTTACCCAGTAATTATAATTCATGAAGTGTCATTTTACCTCCAATGCTGCTGCTTTCAACACAGTAGCTGCTCTCTACACATGTGTGACTGGTTTGCATAAGTACATTATAATGCCAACCCTGTCACATACACCTGTATTTGTATGGGGTATATGTGATGAGGTTGGCACGATAATGTCATCATTCTGGGTACTCGTATGTGGGCGTATCTGTATGTGGTCAGACCCGCCTGGAGACAGAGGAGTCGCATCTTGGTTCCTAAGACCATCGGAAATATGTGTTTTCTGATGGTTTTAGGCGATCCTTGTGAAAGAGGCCTTTGACACCCAGGTTGAGAACCGCTGATCTAGAGGTCAGAAATTAATGAGTGAAATGGCAGTTTCATTGGCTACTGTGATTAAAGTCTTAGAGAGATTCCAAAGCACATGCTGATGTGTTGCTACTCTCTATCCAAGTAACAGAGTAAATCTAAAGAAATATTAATCACCATCTGGGATTTCTCTGGGGAGATCCAGGGTCACTCAGGTGAACATTAATTGCTTGCCCCAGTCTTCTGCCCAGTTTTACTAATTGCTCATAGATTTCAGGAAGGATCAGTTCTCCTCTGGATCCCCCTGAACAGGTTAAAAGGACTTGTAGTTGGAGTGTATGCTCTGGTGGGTCCTGCAGGTGAAGCAGCTGCCTTTCAGGAGAAAAGGTTACTTGGGTGTGTAGCTTACAGAACAAGCCCTGTCCCAGCAGCAGGATGGGACATTCAGGCATATAGAGGTAACTTGTGTAACAATTTAAACATTTCTTAATTGACACTCTAGGGGTTGGAGAGAGGCCTTTTGTTATATCTGTCCAGTATCTTCTGCTATCTAGATGGTTTCCTAACTTCTTTCAGTCATGTTCTATTTCAAAGTGAATAAGTGGCTCTAAAAAGTCAATCAACTTGTTCCCCCTGACAATTATACCTGGAAGCTCCTAAAAAACTATGCCTATTGAATAGGAACTCTCCTTTTCTCCTACTTCCTGCCCCTGGAAACCATCCTTTTACTTTTTGCTTCTGTGAGTTTGACTACATTAGCTACTGCATGTAAGTAGAACCATGCAGCTTTACTCTTTCTGTGCCTGGTTTATTTCATTAAGCATGATGTCCTCAAGATTTATCCATGCTGTAGCCAATATCAGGAACATGATAAACATATAAAACAAAACCCTACTGAAAAATAGAGAAAAGATTTGAATAGGCAGATATTTCTATAAAGAAGACATACAAATGCCCAACAGGTATAAGAAAAGAAGCTCAACATGACTAATTATCAGGGAAATGCCAATCAAATCCACAATGAAATAGCACCTTACTCCTTTTTTGACAATTGTCAAAAAAGTAGAAAGTAACAAATTCTGGTCAGGATGTGGAGAAATTGCTGGAAATATAAAATGGTGCATGGAAGTTCCTTTAAAAATTAAAAAGCAAATACCACATCTGGGTCTTTTTCCAAAAAAATTAAAAACAAGATCTTAAAGAGATATTAGCATGTCCATATTCATTGTACCTTTGTCTACAACCCTTTTTAGAAAATTAATAGTAAACAGACCATATAAAATCAGGCCAATGGCCAAATTTGGCTCATAACCAATATTTGCCAACTGGTAAGTTCAAGTTTACTCAATTTGTTGATTTTCTCAAAGTACCACTTTTTAGTTCATTGATTTTTCATTTCTCTCTTTTCTAGTCCATCTATATTAACTCTGATCTTTTATATTTGTCTTTCTTAAATTATTTAAATTTAATTTCCTTGTCATTTTATTCATTTCTACATGTAGCAGCTGAGTTTATTTCTGATAAAAGCATTTCATATACTATAATATTCCTCCCAAGTACTGCTTGCAGTGGCACCCTCAAATTTTGCATGCTGTGAAATATGGCCTACATTTATGGATACTCTATGTGTACCTGGAATAATGTGTATTCTGCTGTTGTGTGTTTTATAAACGTTAATTAGGTCAAGTTGGTTGATAGCATTGCTCAAGTTCTATATTCTCAATGTCTGGATACTTGCTCTATTAATTGGCAAGATAGGGTTTTGAATTATCCAGGTGTAATTACAAATTTGTCTATTACATTTTGTAATTCTATTAGTTTTTTTTTTTCCATGTATTTTGAAACCCTGCAGTTATGTGTATAATTATTTGTAATTGTACATCCTATTAATAAATTGATTCCTTTGGGTTTATGACATGATCTTCTTTATCCCTTGTAATATTCTTTATTTAACACTGACAACTGTAAATTATGCAATTGTCCTTTTCTATATGGATGTCGGGATGCCTTTTGTTTCTTCTTCTTGCCTTATTGTTCAAGTTAGAGATTTTGGTACTATGTTGGAAAGAGTGTAACAGAGTGTGTTTTTGCCTTATATCCACTATAAGAGAGAAAATAGTCAGCCTTGCACCATTAAGTAAATGTTAGCTGTAGAGATTTTTTGGACAATTTTTTAAATCAGATTGTAGAGATTATCTATTACTGGTATGCTAAATGGTATTAAATATTGTACCTTGGCCAGTGTGGCTCAGTGATTGAGCATCAACCCATGCACCAAGAGGTTGCCAGTTCAATTCCCAGTCAGGGCACATGCCCAGGTTGTGGGCCCGATCAACTGGGGGGCATGCAGAAGGCAGCCAATCTATGTTCTTTCTCCTTGATGTTTCTCTCTCTCTCTCTCTTCCTCTCCTTTCCTCTCTCTCTAAAATTAATGAAGAAAAAAAATTATTAAATATATTTTATGTGTGTCAATTGGTCATAATATTATATCAGTAGGTCATTTTTTAAGCTTGTTATTATGGATTACACTGATATTTTAGAGCAACTGCTAAATGTCAAACCAATCTTGTAACCTGGAGTACATTTTACTTGTCCTTGTAAAATTATTTTTATACATTCATGGATTTGATTTACTAATACTTTCTTGGGGACTTTTATATTTAAGTTCATGAGAAATATAGCTTGGAGTTTTTTTTCTTCTACTATCGTCATCTGGATTTCTGATTTTTTAAATCTGTTGAAGCTTGGTACCGAATTCTAGGTTGATAGGTTCTGTTGTGTTTTATTTGGTCTTTTCTCAGTGAACTGAAGATGTTCCTCTGTAGGATTTGTGTTTGCATTATTTCAGATGAAAATCTGCTGTCATTGTTACCTTTGCTGTTGTGTATACAACTTTTCCCTTCCTCTACATGGTTTTAAGTCTTTGTTTCTGATTGTGATATGCTTTGATGTAATATTTGGTGTTTTCATTGTTCCTTGTGCTGTGTTCATTGACCTTCTTGAATCTGTTTGTTTGTTTATTCCCCAGCAAATTTGACAATTTTTGACCGTTATTCTTCAAATATTTTTTTTTCTTCTTCACCTTTTTTTCATCACCTTTGGAAACCCCAGTTATATGTATGCTCTGTTCATTTTTCATCCTTTCACCCTCTGTGTTCCATATTGGATAGTTTATCCTACTATGTGTTCAAGTTTCTTTCTTCTAACATATCTAATCACTGTTAGTTCTATTCAGTATGTATTTCACCTCAGACATTGTACTTTTTATTTTCATTTATTTTATTTTATGTTTTCTTTATTGATTTTTTTTTTTTTTAGGGAGAGAGGAATGAAGAGGGAAAGAGAGATAGAAACACTGAATAGAGAGAACATCGATTGACTGCCTTCTGCATGCCCCTCACTGTTGATCGGGCCCACAACCTGGGCATGTGCCCTGACTGGGAATTGAACTGGCAACCTCTTGGTGCATGGGTTGATGATCAACCACTGACTCACACTGGCTGGGCTGTACTTTTTATTTTTAGAAGTTAACTTTGGGTCTTTTTAATATTTTTCTTATCTCTACTTAACTGTGAAAATATTTAATACATTTACAACATTTTATGTCCTTGTTTTCTAATTCTCGTATGTGTACTAATTCCAGATCCACTACAATTTATTGAATTTTTTTCTTGTAATTAATCATATTTTCCTGCTTCTTCATATGCCTGGTAATATTTGGTTGACTGTGAGTATAAATTTTACCTTGCTGGGTCCTGAGTATATCTGTATTCTTACAAAAATTATTGAGCCTTCTTAAGAGACACAGTTAAGTTACTTGGCAGCAACGATATCCTAGGGTCTTGATTTTAATTTTGTTTAGGGGAGTCAAGTCAGCATTTATTCTCTATACTCCTGCAAAATGCTTCTGAGTGATTTACCTTGAAATATGAGTTTTCTATTCTTGCTGGAGAATAGCATCAGGTACAATTACCTTTAATCTATTTGATGGTCTTTCCCCAGGCTTAGTTTCTTCACATGCATACACTGATCCGGACTCCAATGGACAATTTTTGCAGATCTTCAGGAATTGGGACCTGATATCTTTGGTAACCATTATTCCACCTACTGCACACAGTTCTATTCCTCATTTATTGCAATGAAAATGCTGCAAAGCAAACCCCAAATCTCAGCTACTATGTTTCAGCTAATTCCATCTGGGTTTGACTGGGTCAGGCTGACACTGAATTTATTGCCTCCAGGTATGCTTTGTTTGTCTACATAGTAAATGATGAGAACCCCTAGGCCAGGCTTCTTCCCCAAGATTTATAAAACATAAATGCTTGAGTTTGTATCCAGGAAGAAAACTTTTCTGATGAAACTGAACTCAAAAGAAAAGACATATTGAAATACCATTTTGGTTATCACCAATGAAAAACCTAGCTGCTTAACCAATTATTGTGCATTAAGATCATTAGTACTACACAAACAGAGCTTTTAATGTTTTAGACCTTTACATTGAAAAATAATAGGCACATGTCATAATAAAAGTACCACTTTGATGCAGATGTTGTTAGGGGAAATTGCACAAGTGTGGGGCTAGGGAGCATATGGAAACTCTCTACATCCTGTTCAAATTTGCTGTGAATCTACAACTGCTCTAAATAGACTGTATTTGTTTAAAAATGAATATACTTTCAAGAATCTATAGTCATTTAAATAAAGACAATGCTGAGAGGCATTAAGAAAGAAAGAAAATAAGATGAAATAATTTTAAAACTATAATTAATAGCCTTATAGAGATTTAAAAAAAAGATTTTGAATCCATGAAAGTATAAAATTAATAAAATATTTATTGATTTTAGAAAGAGAGGAAGGGAGAGGGAGAGAGAGATAGAAACATCGATGAGAGAGTACATTGATTAGCTGCCTCCTGAATGCCCCCAATGAGGATCGGGCCCAAAACCTGAGCATGTGCCCTGACCAGGGAATCAAACTGGCTACCTCTTGGTGCATGGGTCAATGCTCAACCACTGAGCCACACTGACCAAGCTAAATATATGTTATTTTTAACAAGAAACTATTAGAAATAAATTAGAAACTCATGAAAATTTAAAATAATATAGTTGAGATTGATTTTAAAAAATCAAAAGATAACGTACAATAAAAATTTTACAAAATAGAAAATGAAGACAAGGTCAATTTACAAATTTCAATATTCACTATAATATTTCTATAATGAGAAAATAGGAGGAAATATAACTAAGGAAACTGGTGAACAAAATGTTCTAATTAAGGACATTATTTCTTTAGTCTGAAAAAGACCTATCAAGTGCCTCACAAAACAAAGAGGAAATATATATATATATATATATATATATATATATATATATATATATATCCTGAGGGACTTATTGAATGCAACTCCAGGAATAGAGAGGTTAGAAAACAGTGTGTCTTAAAGATTATTGAAAGAGAGAAGAATAGTCTTAGATACCATATCTAAATCTTTCTGAAGGGCTAGATATTTCTTCCTGGGAAGAATGTTTTGTCCCTTGAACTTAAATTAGAACATATTCTTGGGAAAAAAAATAACAATATCAAGGCTGCAAATGACAAGGCAACATCCAATCATGCTCTAGCAAGTAGAAAAACTCTGATAAATAATGAAAACTCTTGGTCCTGACATTTGACAAGGGCAATGTATATATTCCTGAGAAGCTGTGAGGCAGCATAGAGACCTTCTCAGAGAGAAGGAATTCTTTTGTCATTCAAATCAGGGTAGTGCAATATGGGGAAAACCACCAAAGATTATGTCATTGATACTAATAAATAGAACTCTACCTTTTTTAAATTATCTCAGTATTTCAAGCAAGTAAGTATTCTTCCTTAGTATCTTTCTAAACCCTCCTTTTCTATTGAATGAATGCTTGTAAACTAAGACTCAATGTTACACTTGCCAAGAAATATCATTGTCTCTCAATATAGTGATGAAAACTGCATAATACTGTATTGACCTGATGGTAAACTAGGAAACTCTTCTCTAGATTCTTTCCTGTAGAGAAATAAGAACAGCACTATGTTTTAGTCAGGATATTAATGGGAGTTTCTTTCCCCCTTTCTACTGCTCTTTGTACACCTAATTGAAGGAACCAAATAGGCAATAAAAATGACTTATTACCAACAAACAAATCATCTCACTTGTTATGAGAGCTACAAATATAGAATGTGTTCTCTAAAAAGGAAATACATTAAAGCCAACAGTCTCAATTATAGTGAAAGGAAACTTTTAAAGGGTTCATTTTTTGAGGAGTTTATACTATATAATGTTTTAAATAGCAGGCATTGACAACTTTTTAATATTCTTCTGGTGTAAAAAATAAGCATAATTGGGCATTAATCTGATATTTTATTCATCCATTCACAATATTTATAAATCTTCTTCGAGGTAACTGTTACTGTGCTAGAAGCTGAAATTCATGTTTTATTGTAATATCAAAAAAGACTAAAATGTCTAAAAAGACTATTGGTGTTTTTAAAACCCAAATGATAAAATTTAGTGATCACTTGCTTTTTGGAGAAAAGTGAAGGTCAAATAGTTTGGCCTTTCAGTAGGCCTTTATTATTCACCCCCAAAAAAGTAGCACACCATGAATGCAAGTTTTAAACTAAGACCTCCAATTATTAATATTGCATTATTTTTTGGCTTTGAAAGTGAGGTAATATTTAAATGATATATTCTGAATGAATTACACTTGATCTTGATGCATTATTTTTTAATGTATTGTTGTATTTGATTTGCTAGTATTTTGTTTAGAATTTTTACATCTGTATCCATCAGAAATACTGGTCCGTAGTTTTCTTTGTTTATGTTATCTTTGCCAGGTTTTGATATCAGGGTTATGTTGGCCTCATATAATGTGCTAAGAAGTATTGCCTTTTCTTCAGTTTTATAGGATTTTGAGAAGGATAGGTATCAAATTTTCTTTGAACGTTTGCTAGAATTCACTAATGAACCCATCTGGACTTTTACTTTGGGGAGGATTTTGATGGTTGTTTCAATGTTCTCACTGCTCAACAGTCTATTTAGATTTTCTAATTCTTCATGATTCAGTCTAGGAAGGTTATATATTTCTAGGAACATACAAATGACCAACAGATATATGAAAAGATACCCAGGGTCACTAAACATAAGGAAAATGTAAATCAAAACTACAATGAGACACCACCTCACACCTGTGAGAATGACTATTATCAAGACAAGTATTAGTAAGTGTTTGAGAGATTATAGAGAAGAAGGAACCCTCATTACTGCTGGCAGAAATGTAAACTTGTACAGCTACTATGTAAAACATTATGGAGGTTCCTCAAAAAGTTAAGAATAAAGTTACCATATGACCCAGCAACCCCTGGGTATTTACCGCAAAATTTTAAAGCATTCATTTTTAAAGATATATGCACCTCTCTGTTAATTGCAGCATTATTCATGGTGGCCAAGGCATGGAGACAAACAAAAGATCCTTCGACAGATGATTGGATTAAGATGTGGTGCATACATGCAATGGAATACTACTCAGCCATAAGAAAAGATGAAATACTGCTATTCTGGACAACATAAATGGATCTCGAGAATATTATGCTAAGTAAAAAGTCAAACAGTAAAAGTTAAGAACCGTATGATTTATATGTGGGATATAAAACTGAAAGCACCAAATGAACAAACGGGAAAAACAAACAAAAACTCATGGACACAGACAAGGTGGGTAGTATAGTGTAAAAGGGTTCAAATATACAGTGATGAAAGATAATCTGACCTTGAATGGTGGGCACACATTGCAGTATACAGTTCATGTATCATAGAAATGCACTCTTGAAACCTATGTAATCTTATTAATCATTAAATTTGATTTAAAAATAATTTTAATTGCTAGGAAGAGAGGTAGTAGAAGAGAATAATAGAGTGAGACTTACTAAAACTAAATACTATACTAATATTATTTTTACTAGTTTACTTTCTGAAAATGAATGGTTAAAAAAAAAAATGCATGTTGGACTCTAACTTAGTTCATGCAAATGTTTGACCAGCTCTCTTGGAAATCTAGCACAGATTTGGTTGAAAGAGCCATACAATTATTGGGAGACATACATTTAGAATCTGAGGTCATAATTTTATTTCAAAAGAAACTATCACCAGGGTTTTTTTGTTTGTTTGTTTTTTTAATCCTCTTACAGAATTTAAAAAGGAAAATAAGTGAATAAAAGATTAAAGTTAAAAAATAAGATGAATTTAATATACTGGAGAAAAAAGCTTTCTATAATCTTTGAAAAATAAGAGCCTGGAATTTCAAGTCAGTGTTGAAACAAAGAATCAGAAATAACACTCTGTATCACAGACTGGAGAGCATTTGTTGACTATAATCATTGAATGTATTTTCTTGAAGAAAGGAATAAGAGCAGTAATGGAACAAAGCTTCTCAGTAATTTAATTTCCATATGAGCTATTAAATTTGCTGTTTTCTCAATATCTCTCACTCTCTGTCATGTATGTAAAAAAGCTGTCTTTAGTACACTCTGAAACAATAGGAGGTATTGACACAAAAAATGTAAATAGAACAACTGAACACAGAAGAAAGGATCATGAGTAGTGATATATGTGAGTTCTGATTTCTTACAATATTAAAGTTACATATACATTGTAAACTATACCTATTTTGTTCTTGGAAAAAAAGTATTTTAAAAGAAGATTCTTTGCTCACTTCATTTAAGAATTAATTTAGAAACTATAAGAAAAATATTCTGTTTATATACATTTTCTTAGATTCTTAGCTTTCTCTAGAGTTGAAGAAAACACCTTAAAAACTAATAGTAAAAATTATAAATACACAATTTCATTTAAAATGACTCTAATGTGCTCTGGACGGTTTTGCTCAATGGTTAGAGTGTCAGCCTGTGGATCAAAGAGTCATGGGTTCGATTTCGGTCAAGGGCACGTAACTCAGTTGTGGTTCATCCCCGGTCCTGGTCAGGGTCATGCGGGAGGCATCCAGTCGATGTGTCTCTTCCCCCCTTCCACTCTATCAGAAGATATTTGAAAAATTGTCCTCAGGTGAAGATTAAAACAAACAAACAAACATAAAATATGTGACACTTCAACAACAAGTCTATGGAGGAATAAAGTAATTTCAAAGGAGAAGGTATATTAATAAACTTATACCTTTGTTCATCTCACTTACCTAATAATCTGAACTAAATTTGTATATCAAAAGACTACTAGTCTATTAATTCATTTATTTAATATTCATCAAACACAAGTTCTGCTTACTAGTCCAAACCCTGGAAAATATGTTTTTTTTTATTTTCAAAAACTATATCATTCATTGGAAAAGACAGAAAACTTTTATTTCGAGTTGATTATTACTACGGCAAGTATAGTCATGTATTCATAAGAGAGAAGGGACACAGGGAATAAACACTGATAACTCTGCATTCCTTTCATGCTCTCAGCTCATATCAAGGGGGTTAGTTTTAGTCAATTTGACTGAATGTTAATTTTCTCATCACAACTGGACTTTCACCAAGAGGAGTGGGAGAAAAGTACAAATATTGTCATCCATTATTAAAATCAATGCTAGAAAATAGTTCTCCAGATAGCAAAACTTCATTGCAATTAAATTAATTTTATATATTCTCTCAATGGCTTAATAAAGTCCTCATAAAAATTGTTATTAGATTTCTCAATCCAGGGTCTTTCTTTTAATGCTGGACTTATACTCAGATTAAATTAAATAACAATGGTATCATCTTTTTAAGCTACTAATTATTTAAAAGTGTGAAAATGGCAAGACTTTTTATCTTTTTCCTCTACTCTTTTTGTTGCATTTCTCTTTTTCGCCCCATTTGTCTTCCTCTTCTCCTTCTCATCCTCCTTCTCATCCTTAGAGAGACAAATTACACAGAAAAGGAACATACAAAGTGATGAGAAACTGGAGAATAAATTCACTAGCACAGGTAAATGACCTAAAGCTGCCACTATAAAGATCGCCTTCCTCCAATACCAAATAGTTGCTTTTCTATGCTGACTAGAATCCAAAGATTTCTTTTTCTCTGATATTTGACAAAATCACAAAAATACATATTATTAAAGTTAGATTGACTATTAAAAAGTAATAACAGTCCTTAATTTCATAGGTGAGGAAAGAGAGGCTCCAACAACGTAATCGATTCTCTCAGTCTCCAGGTGAGTCCTGGTGCTGTAGGGGTCACGTCTGAAGGTCAGTCCTCCTGGTTTCCAGGGTGTGGGAGGCGAGGGAGCCAATGGTAGATGAGAAGTCTAAAATAGGCCAATAGAGTAACCAAATTCTTCTAAGTAAACACTGACTTAAATATTCAAGTTTTGTGTACCTATATGGGATTCCATAAAAAAATTCAAAGAGCTAAGTAATTAAAATCACATTTTAAATCATTTGGAATTGTGGGGAAGGAAAAAACTTTTCCTTACCTTCAATCAGATAGACATGAGACAGATTAACAAGAGTAAATAATCAAATTTAATACATACATACATATGGGAACTGCACATATATGAGACAGTTAGAGACACCCTATATACTTGAGAGGTTCAGAGACAGAACGGGAAATTGGATTTATAAGACATTTTGAGCTAGGGATGAGGTCATGCAGCTTAGGGCTTCAGAAAGTCATGGCAGGGAGAGCAGGCATTCAGTAATTACTAGTTTTCCCTGCCATATAGATAAGTAAAAAGTAATATCTGGTGATAACTCATCCTGGACCAGACTCCTAATTTAAATTCATACAGATAGTTAGGGCTAGGGGGATGGGACAGACGTTTCCCTTAAGTCTGCAGAGAGACTCTCAGTTGCCTTTAATTCAAAATAATTTTCATTCCGCTAAGGCACATCTTGGGATGGCTCATTCTGAACTACAGAATTGTAGAAGGAAAATATTCATGTGATCAGGTAAAGTTTGTTTCTCTAAAGCATTTCTCCAAGCTGTTCTCTTTCACTAGTAACATATAATATAAATACGGATTGATAGGAAGACATTTTCTGAACTCGATCAACCTTGTTTCAGACTATCTTTATACCTTCCTTCTAGAGAAATATTTATGGTGGCTGCATTCCTGTTTAAAAGAAACAACCAAGGAACTAAATTAAAAGCATACACTTACCTTCCTACTTTTAATTTTAGCAGTAGTTTTCGTTTGATGGTTTTTACTTCTAAGCAGGGCATTTCTATTTCAGTTTGTTTCTTTACAACTCTCTTTCTCATAAGATGGATTTTTACTGTAGTTCAATTTGGGTGTCTTTCTAAGATTGAAAGTGAGATAAGTGGTCAAGATGGTAATTTAAGAGAAATTTGCCAGAATGGGTTTCAGGGTGACTTACTAAAAAACATAACTGAAAGATTCTCAATTCCCAAATCCTATTGTTACCACAGAGACCCTAAAAGCAAGTAATTTATTTTCACAGCTGTTAATCCAGCCTTTAGAAATAGGTGGAAAACAATGCAAATGCCATGTCACCTCAGAGTGACTCTGGTGGAACTTGAAGAAGCAAATAGGGAGGACCCCCGGAGGTGAGCATCTCCTGGCATGTAGCTACCATGACCTCAGCCCAGCTGACCCTTCCCCAGGTTAACTCTCACTAATATTAGCTTTTCTTGCCTCAGCTTTGTATGCTGACAAGATGGTGTGTGAATGAAATTACAATTAATTCCTTTCTTACAGAACTTTTCTCCCTTCTTTTCTGCTTTGATTGAATGCAGATACATAGTCCTGTTTACCATTTGAAAGATGAAAGTTTTAACAGCTTCTGTGAAATAAGAGCTATCAAAACACAGACAGAAGAGGTATCTTCTTTCTCTTTACTTTCAACTATAAGAATAGTTGTCAATATGCAAGGGCAGCTCCCAAGTTTGAGTCTTGAGAGTCATACAATTCGATAACCCTCTTTGAGAAAAAGAAGACAAAAGTTAAGAGTATGTTATAAGAAACTGAATGTTTATTTAAAATGGAAAACAAGGAGCCCTAGAAAGGGATCATAAAAGGAAGTGGTAACAAAGTTTAATTTTCATGAACTTCCTAGTAAACCCACTTTTACTTGGCTGATTATTTTGTCACCTGGCAAAAAGCCACGAATAGTGAGTATATTTTACCACATTGTTTCAGTGTTCTTTAACCTTTAATGGAAGTATTCTTTTTAAAATTGTAAAGGTATTCGTGTACTAAAACTTATCCATTTTATAATACCCTGTATGGTAATCAGAGAGCCTAACAAGCTTAATTAACTCACATGTTCCCCACTATATAAAGTATTTAAAGTAAAAATTCATTTGAAAAAAAAGAAATATTAATAGACTTAGTTTTGTCACAAAAGTATACACAATAGTGCTAATAATTTTCCAGCGCACATACTTTCTTTTCATTTTTAGAATAAGTAATAATTAAAAATTTTTTTTTCCTTAGATATGTCGGCTCATCTCACAGTTGTGAGCTGAGCAAAATAAAGGATGTCTGCTTTTATTTAAAAAGAAGTCTGAATACCTGACAGTTTCATGCTGCTCAAATCTGAAAGTATAATGAAGAATTTATCTCTGAGTGTTGAAGTATATTATTCACCAATGATAGATCAATCTCAATTACTTTGAAATTTTGGTTGTAGAGAAATAAATTGTGCAGTTGGTCTCTATATAACAAGAATTGTCTATACCATTATAAATATAAACCAAAAAAAAGCAAAGGAATTAACCTCTGCTGGAAAAATAAATCATGTGTTTTTAGGATGAAAGGCTATTTTTTTAAAAAGCTATAGGTTTTTCCTTCATTGACTATTCTAATCTCCCTAAAGGTAAATTATAAAATATTTCACATTGTTTTAAAATATATTGATATAACTAAAATATTATCATAATGCATATATTTTAGGCATACAAGTTCACTTCCCAGATAGATATTTGTATAACAGCATTTTCCCTCCAAATATACTCAAATAATCACCTGCATCATGACGACTGGGTTGCGTGATAACCTGGCGGTGCTAAGGTTTGCATCTGACCCAGTGAACCAGAATCTTCAAGGGTGGGTTGCATACCTACATTTTTTCAAAAAGATGTCCAGGGAATTCTTTTGCACACTAATGTTTATGAACCACCATAAAAACTATAATATTGTTATATTTTATTAGAGAACACTTATAAACAATTACTGAACTATTTCTTACATTTGGCTACAAATACTAAAATGTAAAAGTCATCTTAGTTTAAAAAAAAATTACCAAAGTGTTAAAGATATTGGCCAAGCCTCTATCTTTACAACCTTATGTATAATCCTTAGATAATTTTAAGATTCCTTATCACTTGTGAACTTTAGATAAAAGACCAAACAATCACATTAAATAAAGTTGATTATTTCGGGAAGTGTAACTGATATACACTTAACACTAATGACCCAAAAGTTATAAAGATCTCATGATTCCTATTATAGTAAGTATGATTAAATTAATCATATTACCATAGGCAAGTTCGTATCATGATTTCTAGATAAAGCAGCTATAAGACATGATACTTGGTAAAAATCTCCCAAGTTTTGATAAGATAAATTTAATTATGTAATTTGGGGGAAAAGTTAAGTTTTTAGTAAGTTTATATGAACCATTAGTTCATTTACCCAGCGATAAACCACAAAGGTTTGTGTTCAAGTGCTATTTCAAAACTCTGTGGGCATGTTCAGAGCTATCTGCAAACAATGTATGATTCATAGAATCCAAGCAGAAACGTATTTCCTTACCTATCCACATATTATTAACCTAACCACCTCTCTGTTTTCTGTTTCTCCCCTGGAACTATTAGAGTAAGTGTAGAGCAAACAAAAAAGTTACCTAAAGGTTATTCAATCACACACACACATAGATCTAACCGCGCAGAGATCACCGACCTCCAGGCGGGTCAGTGGTTCACAGCCCAAGACTGAGAAGAAGCATCGGATGCTTTTTTGACAGCATTCTGTCCTATCCCAGACCCTGAGCACCCTTCCTTGGCCAGAGCGACTGCTTCTAGAAAGTAATTTTGGATTGAATTAGAGCTTTCTGAGACAGACAAAACATACTTTACGGTAGGCAAATTGAATTTCTCTGGTTCAGTGACCCGCGTGCCACAGCTCCTCTCAGGACGTTTTTCGTGACTCCGAGTGGCTGGTTCCCGGAGACACAGCCACGGGCAGCAGCACACACCGGGCGCCAGTCGGCTGCCATTTCTCTCCGAGACGTTTCTTTCTTTCACACGCATACAAAGCTATTTAAGTGAAGAATACAAAAAGATGACATAAACCATTGTCCCTTTCTGAAAAGAGTGTGTTTCAAGTGGTTACGAATTCGTGAAGTGGTCTCCAAGGAAAGGCTTGGCTCAGTACCCAGTACTTTGAAAAACTAAAAGTATCACTAATGCCGTGCAGTGGAAGGAATATTTACGTGACTGGAGAATTGGAAATATGTGCACTGTTTTGATTCGGAATACGATGTGCTACCAGCTGGCGGAGGTATCTATATATCCTACCGGTTTGCAAAAAAAAAATGAGCCTCTTCTTTTTACTCCCCCGCTTGGAACACTTCTAAAAATTATAAGCGGATTTAACTTCTAACAAAGATATACTTTCTCAAATATTTATGTCCAAATAAAGCCAGAAATTTCTACTGAGTTTTCAACATGTCCAGGTATAAATAGAATGTACTTTGGTGGGATTAGTAGCAGAGGAATTTGCAGCCTTCCTAAGAAATCACTTCCATCTATTTCAATTTTCATAGTTTACTGATGAATATTTTTATGCTTAAAATAATTTATCATACAGAGAACTATTTTTTTCATAAGCAAAGCAACCATTTTTGTTCACTCTTAATTAATTAATTAATTAATTTTTTTGGTGATAATGTCCTTATTTCCGAACTACCTCGTCTTGCCTATGGTTATGTAGTTGCATTATCATGGCATGAAATGCCACCATTTCATTTAGACTGCTTTCTCCCACACGCAATGTCATTTCATACTTCTCAGGTAAAATTTCATGCCAGGAATAAGAAAGTGTCAGGAACGTTGGGCACTGAGGAGCATTCATTCTGACATCGGAAACAGGATTGCGTTTAACCAGAAAATGCAGACTTCTCTGTGGTGACTCTGCTCAGAAGGCCCTTGGGCCTGGCGCCCTAGGAACAGATGTGATCTCAGGCCTGGTCTAAAGAGAACAGCACCGGGGGCGGAAGCACCTCCCTCCACCAGTGAGGGAGCTTCTGCCAGAAGCAATGTTCTCACCAGGAGGACTCCAGCATCCTGGCCAAATTAGAATTTGCTTGGTGGAAAGTCACTGGGCATAAAATCTCCAGTGATTTGGTGCTTGTTCAGTGAACAAACCAGAAAGCATATGTGAAGGTCTCAGAAAGGGCTTGTGTGGCTGCGCCGCAGACATTGAGGGGACCGGGGTCGTGTTGGCTTCCCTCCTGAATGCACTTTCCCAGGGTCTGCTGTACTGTTAGAAACCTCTGGCAAAACTAGGGTGTCCAGAATGTATGGGTTGGGGCGGTTGATATTATACGCCTTTTCTTTAATTCTGTTTGTCTCCACGGTTTTGTTTGATTTTGTTTTCAGGGCAAGACAATAACAAAAGCATCTGGTTTCTATTTTTCTTTTCTTTCGTCTTTTTAAAAAATGTATAAATAAGGCCTTAAGAAGATATTCCATAACAGACTATAATAACATTTAATATGTATTGCAAGATAAAAGGGTTTTATAAAAATGCATTGAATAATATAAAATTAATTATAGATATGTCTTAACCCTCACTTTAGAGAAGTACCATCTCATTCCAGTGATTGTCCTAAATTCTAAAGCACTTGGGTGTACTGCAAAATTACAAAGAATTTGAAAATGGTAAATGTATTGATAGATTATAGCACATAATGCTATGAATACATATTAATTACCTGGCTTGTTAGCATCTTAGATGATACTTTGTCAGAAAATAGGCTTGACCATTTTTTTTATTGCCTTTTGTTTTGTTTCAGCAGTTTGGGTGTCCCCTGAATTGGCCGATTTAACAGCAAAAGCTACATTTTTTAATGCTTTGCATATTAATCGGTTATTTAGAGCATCCCTGCTGAGAAATATCATCATAGCAACAACACCATTTTAATGAGCAGTTCAAAGATACCCTGGAGAATAAATTACAATGAAAGTCTATGAAAAATTGTTTTGCTTTTTATTATTTCATGGGGTTAGAAGGACAGTGGATGAGGTAATGAGACCTTAAACATTTTTAATACTTCTCAGGAAAAATATAATTCAGTTGGATCAAAAGCATTACTCATGAGTTAGTAAGTCAGAAATGTTGGTCTCTATGACTCTGAAAGCCTAGAAGTGGTCCCCTGTTCTGCTAGAGTAATGAAGCATCAACCAAATTAGCAATTCGTGTCTGCAACTTTGTTTTCAGAAAAAGAATTAGTAAATAAAACACTGAGTGACCTCAAGTTCAGAAGCTCACACAAGGAACATTTTTATCAGATATATTCTGAAGGAAGCTGGTAAATAGAAAGTAAATTTAAAAATTAGCTGCTAGGTGGTACTATTCTAACCAAAGATCTTCAGTCTGGAGTTAAGAAAATTATTTTAATATTCTTCAATTGGCATTTATTTGTCAGCACATAACTGAGATAATGCAACCCTAACAATATAAATGTATCCTCTTTCTAAAATGTTTGCCCTAAATGCAACCTACTTAAGTAATAAAGGGAAAGAATAAGATGCAAAGTGTTTTCTGAAGCAATTTTGTAAGACTAACTGCAAGAAAGCTTCTTTTGAATCATGTCTCAATTTATATTTGCAACCCTGTCTTCCAGACTTCCTTCTTCTATACCCTACTCTTTAATCACATATAAATAATGTCTGCTCCTGAACCACACTTGAAACGTGTTGACTTGCCTTTCCTCTGCCCAGTAGAGTCCCTTTCCCTTATCTTTGCTGGTTTAAAGCATGCTGCACTTCTAAGTTCTGGTACTTCTTTTCCCTTTTTTAATTTAATTTATTTTTTTATCCTCACCCGAGGACATTTTTGCATTTGTCTTCAGATAGAGCCGAAGGGAGAGGGGGAGGAGAGAGAGAGAAACATCGAAGTGGGGCCAGGGACATGCCGTTAGCCGGAACTGAACCCACGTTTCTCTGGTCTACAGGCAAATGCTCTAACCGCTGAGGTAAACTGTCCAGAGCTACTTCTTTTTCCTTACAGCATCCCCTAAGCTTCCCAGCTGAAAGTAACTGGCTAAGGGCACAGTCTGTGCTATAATAGCAATTTGTAGAGTTCTCAAAATACTTAGCTCATTCAGTTTTGTGTTATAGGTATGCTTGTACCTATCCTGAATTCTACTGAACTCTAAGCTCTTTGAGGACAAAGATCATATTATATCACTCATAATATAAAACACAGTATCTTAAACTTAGTGGGTGCTTAAAGTAAAGGTTAATGATACATTGAAAATTATATTTTAAAAACCATTGCTCCACTTATACATTTTTCAGAAAACTTTCTTCAGAAAACTCATGAAATTTGGAGAAGTTTTAATTAGTAGAGAAAGAATATGTGGAAACTGACTTAAATTGCAGAACTTTTTCCTAAAAAATTTGAGTGGTCACATGAACGAAAGAATGCATATATCAAGTATAAAGTGATAAAGAATCCAATTCCCTTTTGGAAAAGTGCACTTTCTTCAAGGATACAAGCAAAGATATTGTGTAAATGTTAATTTTTTTTTCTTTATTGATTTTTAGAGAGAGAGAGAAAAGGAGGGGGAGAGAGAAAGATAGATACATCAATGAGAAAAAACATCGATTTACCGCTTCTTGCATGCCCCTCACTGGGGATTTGGCCCACAACCTGGGCATGTGCCCTGACCAGGAATCAAACTAGCGACCTCTTGGTGCATGGATTGATGCTCAACCACTGAGCCACACTGGCCAGGCCTTGTGTAAATGTTTAAACAAAGATTAACATTGAATTTTTATCATGCTTTCTGGACATAAAGTGAAAACTAAAATGAAACAGATAAAAATAACCACTAAAATCTGACTGGATTATTAAGTCTGAGAATTAATAAATTCTTAGTATATTTGATAGCCACAGTTGGAGGTGGCTGAAATTAGAGATGATAAGTACAACTTTCAAAATAGTGAGCAAGAAAGATATTTTTCAAGATTTAGAGGAGGTGATGTGATGCCTCTTGATTTTCAAATATGATATTGTAAGTATAATTACATCTTTTTGGAATTTGTGTGATTTATAGATTACTTTGTAATACATTACTTATATCAGTGTGGAATTTTTATCCCATGAAATCTTGATCATTTATTACAAATTCCTACCTAGTGGACATATAGTACGTACAGCAACATACTTCAGGTAGGTCTGAAGCCCAGGGTTCTTAGTAGTTGAAATACATGGAAGATTTGCCCTAAAAACTCACCTTTACTTTAGCCTCAGATAAACACTCAGAGATGTGTTGGTTTTGTCTTCATTTACTTGAGACAATGAGCTGGCAAAAACATATTCAGAGATCCCAGAATAATATGATGCATATGGACCACTTCCTACTACTACCAACCATCTATGCATTTTGAAAGGACCCGAATGAAGATGTCAGATGCATAGGATATCTCTGTGGCCAATTGAAGGATAAGGAGGATTTCTTCTCTCATTGAGGACAATGCTGTTGAGACCTTGGCTTTGCAACCTTGTCTTCGTGCAGTTACCTTTATATGCACATTCATACATATATACATATATATATGCATGCACAAAGTTATGTATATGGTTATATATATATAGTTTATAAATAGTTATATATAAAACCAAATAGTAAAGTTGTATATGTTATACTCTCTGTTATATATGGCATTATGACTCTTTTATTTATTTTTACATATTCTCACAATTATTTCATTGGAATACCTCATAGTTTTGGAGTAAGGATGTGAATGGGGCTGGGTCATTGGGTATCTCTGCATTGTTTCTTGTTCTGTAGATCTTACTGTTTGAATATATAATTTTCTTAAGTACACTTATAGTATTTTAAGCACAGATTAAACAAAATATTTTTCTTTGTAATTTTGGATTTGTGTTTCTCTACATCTCGCTCTTGTGAATTTTTATATTTTCTCTCTTCTTATTTGAGTATGCCAAAAAACTTCTAAACATTTATTTTTAGTACAGAAACTATATATTTTTGGGATAAACTCTATAGCTTGCTGGTAGACTTGGCATTTCCTAGAGATATGTCAGAAGCTAATTGCTGTTCTGGTTTCACAGAGGTGACCTCAGGAATGTTCCTGGATCAGCTTATATTTTCCCGTCTGAAGCTGAAGGACAGAATGCTGTTCATTCATGAGAGAGGATGTAGTGCTACTAGATTAGTATTTAAAAGACTGAAGCCTTTTGAAGACATTGTAAGTCTTTGAATCATTCTATAAATGCTTTTGTCTAGAGTCATTTGTAAAGACACTCTTTGTTTTCTGATACAACATCCTAATTACTTCCTGCATTTTATTCATTTTATTTTATTTTTAGTATTTGTCCAGTCAAGTACTTTATCTTTTAAACTATGCTTATTTAATGTAAGTGTTCAGCTATAAAATTTCCTGACAGTTATAAATTTCCCCTATTTTATTAATTTTCTATTTAATATTCTAATTTTCACCATTTTCTAAATAAGTTTTTAAGTACCATTTCATTTCTTTCTTGACCCAAGCCATTAAATGGGATGTTTTCCAAGATATACCTTGGTTTGTTTATCCATTTATATTAATATCTAACATAGCTGCATTGTGATCAGATAATGTCCACGTGTTATTGTTCCTTTTTTAAATATTGAAATATCATTGAAGTATATATATGATAAGTTTTTGTTACACTCCACAGACACTTTTAATAATGTATTTCTTTTCTCTGTATGGAATGAAGTATCTCTAATTTTCACAAACTGGTACTGAGGCAGGATAGAAAGAAGTTAGGGGCAACTCTGACAGGAGGAGGTAGGAGCAGACTTCACTCCGGAGTCCCTGCCTCCACACATGATCCGAGGGAAACAGCACACAGGACGTTCCTGTGCTGCTCCTGGAGTCAACAAGGACTGGCTAAAACCAGAGCGATCGAGATGGAGGAAAAACCTAGCAGAGACCAAGCCCAAAGCTCATTATATCATCATTATAATGAACACTGACACTACAAGTAGAGAGGGCTGAGGGGAGCAAACCCCAGGGACTTCTGGAATTAAACTATTCAGAATAAGACCTTCTCCCAACCAGAAGGCAGAGACAGATATGGCACCATGAAGTGCAGAAGCAACTGACCCTTGTAAACACAAAATCCCAAGGACTGACTGACCATGCCAGCAACTCACTCTAGTTCCCGCATGTCCACTAAGATGTGTCCTCTCGCTTCTTTCACGGTGGTGCATCTAGCCTCTTTGTTTCTACTTGAATGAAACTTACTTTCACTCTCTCTCAGACCTTCTCTTGAATTATTCCTGTGTTAGTCAAGAGCCTGGGAGTTCTGAACCATGCCAGGACAGGGCCAGTCCTCGGCTAGGAACTGGTCTGGTGACAGTATTATATACTGTAGTGTATGACTGGGTAACTTGGACACACACAGCTTGAACTTCCTGAAGTGGGCACGTGTTATATATGACATAATTGGGACTAGATCCTGGCGTCACTACAAGGATCCACTATCATTACTAGTTTATAGGGTTTTTCTTTGGGACCCAGGAGTAGATAATACACAAAGCCATGAAAATGGAAAGAATAGAGAGGAATAGATAATTCCAATATAGTATCAGGATGCATAAAAGGAACTAAAAAGAGTATTCCAAAATATTGGTACTATATCCACATGTATGTCAAGAGGAAAATAAATGAGCTCTTCTGAAGGCATGAAGTTATAAAAGAGAGAAACAGGAGATAAGCCATGGCTATTTATATATATCTTATTTTCTCCGTGTTTGGGAAAATGACGACATATGGAAAGAGTAGAGGACAATCCAGAATACAAATTCTTTTCTTAGGCTACTAACACCCACAGAAATGTCTATCGTTTCTTTCTTTCTTTCTTTCTTTCTTTCTTTCTTTCTTTCTTTCTTTCTTTCTTTCTTTCTTTCTTTCTTTCTTTTTCTTTCTTTCTTTTTTTAGAGAAAGAGAGAGGAAAGGAGAGGGAGAGAGAGAAATAGAAACATCAGCGAGTAAGAACATCGACTGGCCACATCCTGCAGGCCCCCACACTGGGGATCTGGCCCACAACCTGGGCATGTGTCCTGACCAGGAATCAAACCAGCAACCTCTTGGCGCATGGGCCAATGCTCAACCACTGAGGCACACCAGCTGGGCCCTTTCATCTATTTCTATAATAATTATTTCTCTTCCTTTTTAATAAAATTCTCACGCAAGGATATTTTTGTTGTTTTATTATTGTTGTTGTTGTTGTTATTGGTTTTTTAAGAGAGAGAAAAAGAAAAAGGAACATCCATCAGTCTCCTCTCATACCCTCCTGACCAACCTGGGATTGAACTCACAACCTAGGTATGTTCCCTGACCAGGAATTGAACCCACAAACCTTTGGTGTTTGGGTCAATGCTCCAACCAACTGAGCCACCTGGCCGGGGCTTCCCTTCCCTTTTTTATAATACTTCTTGTCTCGCTTCCTAATCCAAGCATTATCTGGGGGTCTGCCTGAATCACTGCTTTCTTCCTAACAGCTATTCATTTGGATCTCAAATAAATCCTTGTTGCCTCTCACTTTGGCCTTTTATTTTTAGGTTAACATTCATATTGATTTATAATGTTGTAGAGGAATTTTGAAGGCTTAAATGTGAGCTTAAAGTAATTCATTTGAATAGTAAACACAAGGACATGTTAAAAATGGTACAAAAGATATATAAAATGAGTAATAACAGGACGATCTTTTACATTCTCACAATAAACAACAGCCTGTGATAAGCCTGTATTTAGAATTTTATATCTTTAAATATTAACAAGCTTATGCATTGTGGTGGACTGTTTTGTTTTGCTTGTGGAAGGTGGACAGCATAGCCACAACAAAACAAAACAAAACACAAAGCCAAGCACTACATATGAGAAAGAAATGTGGGGGAAGGGAGAATGAATAACCATGTAAAGGATAAGAGCAGAAGATCATCAGTTAATTCACTTAGGTCTTCTCGCAACAGAGCTTCCAGGATTCCACATAGTCCTGCTTATTTATTGCCTGGCTACTGCCCAATTTGTTGGATTTGGAAACATGAATTTTGAAACCCAAGAACACCTATACTAACCAGAACAATTTCACCTGATACAGGTGAGTATTATTCTATGCATCTATTTTAGTAGCTTGAAAGTGTTTATATATCCATTGCTAATAAACTGTACCATGGTTGCCCTCTAACATGGGGAGTCTTGTCAAATAGAACTTAACTGGTTAGAGTAAGCAGTTCTAAGGACAACATGAGTCTTCATACTCACCAGACATTTATTTATTTAGCAATTACAGCACTTGCCTTTTTTTCTTTTTTGCAGCTAAACAACTTTTCTGGAATAATTATTGCAAATGAAATTAGTCTTCCCGATTCCTTTAATTCTCTAACTTGAGAACAAAACTTCATTAATAATAAACAGCTACAGCCCTGGCCAGTTTGGCTCAGCGGTTAGAGCGTCGGCCTGCGGTCCGGAGAGACCCGGGTTCGGTTCCCGCTAAGGGCACGTACTTCGGTTGCAGTTTGTCCCCGACCCTGGTTGGTCGTGCGGGTGGCAGCCACTCGATGTGTCCCTTCACGTCGATGTTTCTCTCTCTCTCTCCCTTCCTCTCTCTCCCTCCCACTCTATCTGTACAAAAAATGGAAAAATATCCTCGGGCGAGGATTAAAAAAAATAATAATAATAATAAACAGCTACAATACTACATTTTATGAGTTGACATATGTAGTGTTGCAATCCTGAATATGCTAACTGAAGCATATTTCTGCCTCCCTGTATTTTTAGTATGCTTGAATCAAGAGATACTTCTTGGGTTAGAAATGAATGCATGTTACAGCTTTGTTCAATTTCTACTGTAACAGAGGTGTTAACTCCTACACTGTTTGTTTCCTGATGTCACAGGATCTGGGGCTATAGATGTATATATTGAAGAAATCCTTAAAGCCCTGTGTATGTTTGTTATGATAATGTTACCATTAGTCTTGATTGCTTTTGACAATGGTTGCAAAATTGCCCAAAGCAAGAAGTTTAGTTTTGTTCACATTTTCCTCCTTAATTTGGGAGAGTGTTTTTATTTCACTTTTATTTGAAATGAGTTCCTGTGCTTTTATTATGGCATTTTATGTGGCTTGTCATTGTGGTAATCAATTTTATATTTTCTTCACGCCAGTTCAACATTCTGCTCTTGACGAGCACTTTGTCATATTTACTAGGCTTCTTGTCACACATAGGAAAACGCTTCCTCTATTTGTCTCCTAAATTTTCTTTTTCCCTTGTTAGTAATTTTGCTATCTCTGTATCAATGTTCTGGCTGGTTGCAATTACAAAGTTTTCCCAGCTGGGAGCTTGTAGCATTTTCTCAGTCTCTGCAACATGCTGATCTATGCTGATACAAGTTCCAATTGTTTCACCTGGGTGTTCTGCACTTTTACCATGCCTTGTTGAAAAGGAACTGACAAAATTTGAAAGGGTAGAAGTTTGCTTTTTTGCATATTTCACCTGAGACACACTTTGTGTTGCTTGGATATCTTCTGAGTGAGGTGAATTCTTTTAGGCTGAGCTCTTGGAATGGCTGCCTAGAGATTCCAACTCAAGTTTAATCTGTAAAAATATCAAAGGCAAAAATGATTAAGTACAAATCCTGAATGAGAAACTAATTGAGCCTGTACATGGCAACAGATATGGAAGAGTCTTACTTTGCATTCAGCAATTTGAAGATCCATGTGGGTTGCACACACATGCATGTAGATGCGTGTTCTATATTGAGATCAGAGTTGTTATTATTGCCCAGATTGTTACCATTCTCTTGTCTGTGTGTGTGTGTGTGTGTGTGTGTGTGTGTGTGTGTGTATATACATATATATACATATACGTGTGTGTGTGTGTGTGTGTGTGTGTATATATATATATATATATATATATATATATAATTGACTTTTTAGAGAGAGAGGAAGGGAGAGACAGATAGAAACACTGACATGAGAGAGAAACATGGAACAGCTGCCTCCTGCACGCCCCCTACTAGGGACTGAGACTGCAACCCTGCAACCCAGGCATGTGCACTGAACAGGAATTGAGCTGGGACCTCTCGGTCCATGGGCCTATGCTCAATCCACTGAGCCACTCCTGTCGGGCTGTTTAAAAATTCTTTTTACAGAGAAGATGTTCCTTTAGGAAAATGACTCTCAAATTGAAAATTAGAATCTCTTGGATGGCTGGTTAAAGCAAAGAAATTTTGAATCAGTAGGTCTGGGGTAGAGCCTGAGAATTTGCATTTCTATTAAGTTTCCATTTCTATAGTTAATGGCCAGAGAACCAAAGGGCTCTAAGCTTTTGACATAAGTGGTTCTTATGTTTCTATGTCAATACCTCTCACATTTTTTAGAATATTAGCATGATGGCAACCATGAAAGGGACACCACCACCCATCAATTTCTCAAAAATTCAAAATTCAAGAATCCAAAACTTCAAACCGCTCATGCACAAACACAGGCATTCCTTTTCTATAAAAATTTTGGATTAGTGGTTGATTTGACTCAAGATTTTATTTATAGGTTTAAATGAAGAAATATTTATCTACAACATTCCAAAACATTACTTCAAAAACATACAAAAGAAACCAAACACACACAGTAAAAGAAAACTCTAAACTAATAGCTTAATTTGAAATGACACTGAGGAAAGTTTGGTTTTCTACTGAAAGTCACTTTATTTATTTTTTATTATTAATTAATTAATTTATTTTTGTTACAGATGTTTTTCCTTTTCCCCCACTGATTCCCACATCCCCCTCCCTCATGGCGCTATCCCCAGCTTTGTTGTCCATGTCCATTTTTCATGCATACATGCATATAAGTTCTGTGGTTTATCTCTCCCCCACCATCCCCTTTTCTGGAGATTGTCAGTCTGTAACCCACTTCCACATCTCTGGGACTACCCCATTCCTCAGACAGTTTTGTTCATTATATTCCAAAGATAAGTGAGATCATATGATACTTGTCTTTCTCTGTTTGGCTTCTTTCGCTTAGGATAATACATTCCATGTCCCTCCATGTCATCTCAAAAGTTAAAATATCTTTCTTTCTTACAGCTGCATAGTACTCCATTTGTATATGTACCACTGCTTTTTTATCCATTCATCTACTGATGGATAGCTGTTTCCAGATCTTAGCTATTGTAAATAGTGCTGCTAAAACATGGGGATACATATATTCATTCTGATTGGTGTTTCAGGCTTCTTGGGATATATTTCTAGACATGGGATCACTGGGTCAAATGGCAGTCCAATTTTTAATTTTTTGAGGTAACACCATATTGTTTTTCATAGTGGCTACACCAGTTTGCATTCCCACCAGTATACTAGAACTAATACCCATTCTCCTCAAACTATTTCAAAAAATTCAAGAAGGAATACTTCCAGACTCATTTTATGAGGCCAGCATAATTCTAATTCCAAAAACCAGAAAAATACACTACACAGAAAGAAAGCTACAGGCCAATATCCCTGATGAACATAGATGCCAAAATCTTGAACAAAATACTAGCAAATCGGATCCAGCAGTACATCAAAAAAATTATTTACCATGACCAAATAGGATCCATTCCAGGGATGCAATATTTGCAAATCAATAAATGTGATACACCACCAAAACAAATGAAAGATAAAAACCACATGATCATATCAATAGACGCTGAAAAAGCATTCTACAAAATCCAGCATCCCTTTCTGATAAGAATGCTCAGCAATCTGGGAATAGAGGGATCATATCTTGACATAATAAAGACAATGTATGAAAGACCTACAGCCAACATCATACTCAATGGGCAAAAACTAAAAGCATTTCCCTTTAGAACAGGAAAAAGACAAGGATGCCCAGTTTTGCCACTCTTATTTAGCATAGTACTGGAAGTCTTAGCCACAGCAATCAGACAGGAAGAAAAAATAAAAGGGATTCAAATTGGAAAGGAGAAAGCGAAACTGTTATTTTTCACAGATGATATGATACTATATGTAGAAAACCCCAAAGACTCCAACAAAAATTTACTAGACTTAATAAATAAATTTTGAACAGTAGCAGGATACAAAACTAATGTCAAGAAATCGACGGCATTCTTATACACCAATGATTAACTCACAGAAAGGAAACTGAAAAAACAATCCCATTTACCATCACGGAAAAAATTAAGATACCTAGGAATAAACTTAATCAAAGAAATAAAGGACCTATTTCCAAAAAACTACAGGTCATTGAAAAAAGAAATAGAGGAAAATATAAAAAAAATGGAAGCACATGCCTTGTTCATGGATTGGAATAATTAACATCATTAAAATGTCCATACTACCCAAAGCAATCTACAGATTCAATGCAATCCCCATCAAAATACCAACGGCATACTTCACAGAACTAGAACAAATACTTCAAAAGTTTATATGAAACCAAAAAAGACCTCGAATAGCCACAACAATCTTGAAAAAGAAGAACAAAGTTGCAGGGATCACAGTACCAGATTTAACGTTATATTACAGAGCCACTGTAATTAAAACAGCCTGGTACTGGCACAAGAACAGGCATATAGACCAGTGGAACAGAACAGAGAACCCAGAAATGGACCCAAGGCAATATGCTCAATTAATATTTGACAAAGGTGGCAAGACCATACAGTGGAGTAAAGACAGCCTCTTTAATAAATGGTGTTGGGCAAATTGGACAGCTACATGCAAAAAAATGAAACTAGACCATCAACTTACACCATACACAGGAATAAACTCAAAATGGATAAAAGACTTAAATGTGACTCATGAATCCATAAAAATCCTAGAAGAAAAGGTAGGCAACAAAGTTTCAGACATCATACGCAGCAGAATTTTTACTGACACATCACCTAAGGTAATAGAAACAAAGGAGAAAATGAACACATGGGACTACATCAAACTCAAAAGCTTCTGCACAGCAAACGATACAATCATCAAAACAGAAAGGCTACCCACTGTATGGGAGAGCATAATTGCCAATGATATATCAGATAAGGGGTTAATTTCCAATATATAGAGAGTGCTCATACAACTCAACAAAAGGAAGACAAAAAACCCAATTAAAAAATGGGCATATGAACTAAATAGACACCTCTCCAAACAGGACATACAAATGGCTAAGAGACATATGAAGAAATGCTCATCATCACTAATCATCAGAGAGATGCAAATTAAAACAACAATGAGTTATCACCTCACACCTGTCAGAATGGTCGCCATCAACAAATCATCAAACAACAAGTGTTGGCGAGGGTGTGGAGAAAAGGGGACTCTAGTGCACTGCTGGTGGGAATGGAGCCTGTGCAGCCACTATGGAAAACAATATGGTGTTATCTCAAAACATTAAAAATTGAACTGCCATTTAACCCAGTGATTCCACTTCTAGGAATATACCCTTAGAGGTCTGAAACACCAATCAGAAAGAATATATATACCCCCATGTTCATAGTAGCACTATTTACAATAGCTAAAATCTAGAAACAGCCCAAATGCTCATCAGTAAACGGATAAAAAAGCAGTGGTACATATACACAAAGGAGTACTCTGCAGCTATAAGAAAAAAAGATCTCTTATCCTTTGAGATGACATGGAGGGACCTGGAAAGTATTATCTTAAGTGAAACAAGCCAAACAGAGAAAGACAAGTATCATATAATCGCACTTATCTGTGCAATATAATAAACAACAGTCTGTGGAATGGGGTAGTGCCAGAGACGTGGAAGTGGGGTACAGACTGACAATCTCAGAAGAGGGGGTGGTTTGGGAGAGATAAACCACAGAACTTATATGCATGTATGCAAGAACAATGGACATGGACAACTAAGCTGGGGACGGGAAGGGGAAGAAGGGGGAGGGGGGAATCAGTGGGGGGAAAAGGAAAAACATCTGTAACAAAAAAAATTAATTAATTAATCTTAAAAAAAGAGTTAGAGAAGTAAAAGTAAATTCCTGGACTAACAACAGGTGCATAATTATTCATTCTGTCTAAGAAATTTTAACTATTTAAAACCAGCCAATGAAATTTTAAGAATTTTAAGAAATCATAATATTAATGTAAGTATCATGTTGGTCTTAAACAACCTATATTTTGATGATAATACTAGAAGAATAATTCAGAAGGTGTTAGGAAAATGCCCTGAATGTTCTTGAAAGAATGTTTGAATTACAGAAGAGCATCAATTTTTTTTTCCTGGTTTGGATTGTTACACAAATCTCAAATGTCAGACATATATAGTATATGTTATAACTACTCTAGTACAATTGTAATTGCTTTTAATCCCTTATTTTCTAATATCTGTTACTTTTAATAGCTTGACTAAAATAAAATTATATACATTAAATTGTACAATTCAATTAGTTTTGCTTGTAAAATAGGCAGAACAATCCCTGTAATTAACATACTCATCATCCCCTTAAAGTTTAACCTGAAGTTTGTTAATCCCTCCCCTTCACCTTCCCTAACACTCCTCCCCTGTCTCCAGGGATGCTCATCCTCCCCTGTCCCCAGGGATGCACATCCTCCCCTGTCCCCAGGGATGCACATCCTCCCCTGTCCCCAGGGATGCACATCCTCCCCTGTCTCCAGGGATGCTCATCCTCCCCTGCCCCAGGCATGCACATCCTCACCAGTCCCCAGGGATGCACATCCTCCCCTGTCTCCAGGGATGCACATCCTTCCCTGCCCCAGGCATGCACATCCTCACCAGTCCCCAGGGATGCACATCCTCCCCAGTCCCCAGGGATGCACATCCTCACCAGTCCCCAGGGATGCACATCCTCCCCTGTCCCCAGGGATGCACATCCTCCCCTGTCCCCAGGGATGCACATCCTCACCAGTCCCCAGGGAAACACAGACCTGCTTTCTGACACTATAGATTACATAGCACTTCCTATCATTTTATACAAATGAAATCAGACAGTATGCACACTTCTTTAACCTAAAAAAAAAAAAAAAATACGGCTTAATTATTTGGAATTTCATCCACATTGTAACATTTATTCAGAAACACCTTTTTTCCCCCACATCTTTCCTACCACCATAGAAATATAAATATACAAAAGAAAGTAGCATTTCTGCCACAAAGCTATCTTTTATGATTATCTACAAAGTCTATAATATCGCAGAGGCTGAATTATAGCATCTATTTCTCTCACCTCACATCTTCTCTGGAAAAAAACAAAACAAAAACGCTAGCTTCATTTTTCAAGTCCACTTCACCTAGTTTCCTAAATGGGACTTGGAGAAGGCAGTTGAGGGAGAGAGATTTCCTGAAATACTTTTCTTAAAACAGCCGTGCCTGGAAGTAAAACATCTGAAGGAATGTATCCGACACAAACTAAAGTACCACTCGCAATATTGTGAACTGATAGCAAAACTATTTAAAACACACATAAAGCTCTCATCCAGCCCGGGCTTCCCTGATTCTGTTTCCTTTCTGAACCTTTTCCTTAGTGCCCTGCCTCAGTCTGGCTCCCAGGCGCCGGATGTAACTCCCCTACACTGTGTTTCCTAGGTCTTTGCTAAGAGAGGGTTCTGATAAGGAATATTAAAACCATGGCAGTGCCCTGGCCAGTTTGGCTCAACGGTTAGAGCGTCAGCCTGCGGTCCGGGGAGACCCGGGTTCGGTTCCCGCTAAGGGCACGTACTTCGGTTGCAGTTTGTCCCCGGCCCTGGTTGGTCGTGCTGGTGGCAGCCACTCGATGTGTCCCTTCAGGTCGATGTTTCTCTCTCTCTCTCCCTTCCTCTCTCTCCCTTCCACTCTATCTGTACAAAAAATGGAAAAATGTCCTCGGTTGAGGATAAAAAAAAACAAAAAAACAAAAAAAAACCATGGCAGAGTTCAGTGGGAATACGAGAAAATTTCTGAATGAGTTTCAGAAAAGGAGTAGGAACCCCTCAGATGGATCTTCACACAATTCTGAATCAAGCTTGTGTTTACTGGCACAAATTATTTTTTAAAAGAATAAGACAAGTTAGCCTAATTTCTAAATCAATATGTCGTTTAAGATTTCTCTGCCTGTGACAAATTAAAAGCCAGTCTCTCTATGATTAAAATTAAAGTTTAATTTCAAAGACGTTAGCATCCATAGAAATTAACTCTTGTATGAAAGCACACAGAGTAAATGTTTAAATAAATGTTTGAAATACTTTATGGATTTAATTTTGCTATTAGAAAACCGTTTTGTATGTATCATTGGTTACTCCCAGTGATAAAATGATCAAATTTACAAATTAAGGGATTTGGGGACAGTTACATAACAAATCAAAGAAAGAAACAGAATTATAACTCTGACTATATATTTAGTCACTGAGTTACGTACTTTCAATCCTGCTATACGTCTAGTGAATATTGATAGTAAACACTGAGAACCATCATCCTTTATGCTGTGTTTGTCCATCTGTCTATCTATCATCTATCTATCTATCATCTATCTATCTATCTATCTATCTATCTATCTATCTATCTATCTATCTATCTACCTATCATCTATCTATCTATCATTTGTCTATCATCTATCTATCTATCTATCTATCATCTATCTATCTATCTATCTATCTATCTATCTATCTATCTATCACCTATCTATCATCTATCATCTATCTATCTATCTATCTATCTATCTATCTATCTACCTACCTATCATCTATCTATCTATCTATCATTTGTCTATCATCTATCTATCATCTATCTATCTATCATCTATCATCTGTCTATCATCCATCTATCTATCTATCTATCTATCTACCTATCATCTATCTATCTATCTATCTATCTATCTATCTATCTATCATCTATCTATCATCTATCTATCTATCATCTATCATCTGTCTATCATCTATCTATCTATCTATCTATCTATCTATCTATCTCTCTATCTATCATCTATCTATCTATCTATCTATCTATCTATCTATCTATCTTCCATCTATCTATCATCTATCATCTGTCTATTATCCATCTATCTATCTATCTATCTATCTATCTATCTATCTATCTATCTCCTATCTATCATCTATCTATCTATCTATCATCTATCTATCTATCTATCTATCTATCTATCTATCTTCCATCTATCTATCATCTATCATCTGTCTATCATCTATCTATCGATCTATCTATCTATCTATCTATCTATCATCTCTCATCTATCTATCATCATTTCTATCATTTTTCTAAATGATAGGTTACCCATCCATTCCATTAGAAGCATTTTAAAGCATTTGAAGCTTTCGGATCTGTTCCCTTTTCTATCTACAGCTGTAGCACTCTATTCCCGAAAGGATCCAGGACAAATTTAAATTTTACAGTGAAAAAAGATAATATTTTTCTGTTTTTGTTTTTGCTTGTTTGTTTTACCAAAGTTGTTTTTTAAAACACTGCATAGCCCACTTGGGTGAGAGGTGAGACTTCATACTATAATTATATGATGATGCTCCCAAGAGTCGGACAGCACACTATATGTGTAGGCCTGTGTGACACCCCATCCTAGGTTCCCTGTGCTCGATTCATAACTACAATGTCAAATCTTTCTTGTATTATTATTAGCAGTCATTACATATTCTGACACATTTAATTCAAATGACTTTCTTCTTCTCACTATCAAAAAAAAAATAACAGAATATAAAACATCATAAAATATAACATCATCTCTTCCTGTTTCATTACATATTATCCTTGTAGCCAAAACATTTTCTTCAACATGATTAGATGACTGAAGAAATTATATTAGAGTCAGTTCCCTGAAAGCCCATCTGCAGTAAATACAACAGCGGGTTTCAATTTAAATTAAAATTGATTGTATGCTTACTGGTTCTTCTAAGCTTTGAAACTGGAAAATTAAAAATTCACACATAGTAAGTTTGATTTGCTTCTGAGAGAGGGTTCTCGATTTAGATATCCATGAGGTTGCCGAAAGGTAAACAGAACGGTGGGGAAAACATAGAAATATTTTATTCAGGGTGTTATCATACCTATAGAGATAAAATTGGAAACAGGTACTACCTCTTGGGCTTCTTAAACAATTATATTATAAACTACCAGTTGTTGTTATTGTTTAATGCACCACAGTGGGGTTAACATATCTTTCGTTCTTCTTGAGATAGCCCCAGTTTACATAGGGTGTTCCAGTATGATGTTCTCAAACTCCAAATTATACAGGTGGGCTGATATGTTATATCATCATCCTACATATTAGAAACTGTTTAGCAGCAGCAGCCTAATAAGAGCCGCATCGAGGTACAGCTGTCCTGGTGCTCTTCAGTCAAAAGTAAGTTTCCAGTGGTGACTGAGATAAAAGACCATTTTATTTAAATCATAGAGAATCATATTCGAATTTCATAAAGACAGATTTTCAAGTAGTATTCAGGACCCTGTGATTCTAGTAGTACAATTAAAGTTTTTATCTAGCCATTATTTTAAGTGAATAATGAATGAAATGAAATTTGTCTTCAACATCAGCTCTCTCTAGATATTTTTCCTGACTACCTGACCATCCTTGTTTAAAACTAGGTTTTGAAGATCCGGGTGTGTGTGTGTGTGTGTGTGTGTGTGTGTGTGTGTTAAGAACTAAACTAAACATGGGCAGGAAGGAAAATAGGAAGAGAAGAGCTTTACCTCAGAGTAATATGCAATCAATTAGAAGCAAAAGACTAGAATTAAGAACACTAAAACTTAAAAAGTGAGTATAATACCTATCTATAGAAAACTAGAAGGACTTTATTAAAATATTTTATAATAATTCTGAGAAGTAGTAATCAAAGCTAATACCTACTGGGTATTTATATGCTAGACTGTGTTCTAAATCTCACAAAGGTACCTTTATTATTTGAAATTACAGGTGATGAAACAGAGGGACTAATAGTCTCATTGTTCACTACCGGTCATGCCTTTAGAAGGCAGGGAGCAAGGACTTGAGTTCACAATGTCTGACTTCAAACGTTATTCCTGAGCTCTGTTCCCAAAACAACCCCTGTGTCATGCCTTCCACGGGCTAAGGAAAACATAGATACATGAAAATGGACAGTTACATAACTTTTATGTCAAATATATAGATGTCACAAATCATTATTTGCATAAACATTATTATAATTTGCTTTGGATATCAACATCAGATGCATTAGTATATATTTAACAGATTTATATTTTCTCTTAAAAATCACGTTAACCCACATTCTGACATGAAATGTCTCACCTTTGTTCATGAATTCTCAGAAATTACAGTCATTCATGAGTCATATTTCAAAGTACCAATAAATGACAGCAAGTTAGTTGCTATTGTGCCAGTGTCATTCCCAATAATTAGCATGTAGCATTCATTTCCACTAAAACCTCATGAAGTGGGTGCTATAGTTATCCTATTTTTTACAGATAAATCACATGGTTTCTGAGTTTTATGAAGAATTTCTAGGGAGAGAAAAATGGCGGCAGAGTGAATGGAGCTACACAGACCATCTCCCAGGACCAAACTGGATTCACAACGAAAATAAAGGCAAATATTCAGGAAGGGGCAACCGAAAGACACCTTGGAGGACGACATAACCAGGGACACCAACTCAATCCTGGTAGGCTTGCGAGGATGCGAGAGGGGGCCAGGAGCCCACGGTCCGCGGTGGCCGGGGCGGGGACCAGGGGACTCGGCGGCGGGAAGTTGCTGCTGCCGCCTGGGCTGTGACCCCGCCTGAGTCCTGGGAACTCTGGTTCCTGCTAAGCCCTCGGCTGGTGCCGCACGGACTCACTGGGACCAGGGGACTCGGTGGCGGGAAGCTGCTGTTGCTGCCGCCTCCTCTGCGACCCCGCAAGAGTCCTGCGAACTCTGCTGCCTGCTAAGCCTTCAGCTGGTGCCGCTCGGACAGGCACGGACTGGCTCCGACCAGGGGACTCAGCCGGATGCTGCCACCCAGGCTGAGTCCTGTGAACTCTGCATGCTAAGCCCTCGGCTGGTGCCGCACAGACTCGCAGGGACCAGGGGACTCTGCTGGAAGGTGGTGCCACCCCGGCAGTGTCCCGCTACTGCAGCTCAGGCCTGGGGCTTCTGCTGAGAGCAGAACCTTTGCTGGTGCCACAGCCGCGGCCGCCCTTGGCTGGAAGCAGCACCCTCGGGTTAAAAGTCCCAGGCGGCTTCATGATGCAGAGTCTAGACAGAGGCTAAATTGGCAGCAGCCACTCACCTTGGGCTCCAGAAGAGGGAAGGTAGACTGGACTGGAACTGTGTGGGGACACTCTGGTTTTGGAGGGTGCTAAGAGCTTTTGCTGAGTGCAGCCACGCAGGTCTGTGGTCATTTTACTCCTTCCCAGGGCCCTGGGAGGAGGCGGCAGCCCCTCCCTCAGAGATTCAATCCCACCTGGTGGCCATTGAAATGCTACTTGAGGACCATTAACAATCAGCAGCTGCCCCAACCTCGGGAAATCCTCTTACACTGAGCACCTGAGGGAGTTTTTTAGGTAACTCAGAAACCAAGGGTCTTCAGGTGACCTCTACTAATAGCCTCCAGGCAAAAAAAAAAAAAAAAAGCTAGAGGATAACTACCATTCCATGGGCTAGCAACACTAACCAGAAAAGCTAAGACTTGACGGTGATGTTTAAAGTGGGTCCTCTCTGGCTCATCCAAACCCAGGAGAGGGAATCACAAACAGCAGAACACCCACAGCCACAGGGAAAATTTGGCAGACTCCAAAGCCCACTGTAATAGCCAAAATGGTGAAAAACAGAAACAAAAGCCAAATGAAAGAACAAGAGACCTCTACGGAAGATGAGGTACAGTTAAGCAAGTTAACAGAACTAGAATTTAGAGCCATGATGTTGAGGAAGCTGAACAGCATGTGTAAGGACATGAGCACCATGAGTAAAGACATAGAAATGTTGAAATCAACCAGTTGGAAATTAAAAGCCTAAAGGAAGAAATGAAGAATGACATATCAGAAATGAAAAACACATTGGAAGGTCTAAAAAGCAGAGTAGGGGAAGTTGAGGACCGGATCAGTGAATTAGAATACAGGGTAGAAAAAATCAACCAATCAGAAAACCAAAAGGAAAAAATAATTCAAAAACAGGAAGACAGCTTAAGAGAACTGTGGGACAACTGGAAACAGAATAATATTCTCATCATAAGAGTCCCTGAAGAAGAAGAAAATAAGCAAGGTTAAAGAATATATTCAAATAAATAGTGACAGGAAACTTCCCTAATTTGGTGAAGGAAGCACAGAGAGCCCCAAGTAAGAAGAACCCAAACAGGCCCACACCAAGACACATAGTAATCAAACTGCCAAAAATTAAAGACAAAGAGAGAATCTTAAAAGCAGCATGACAGAAGCAACAGGTTACCTACAAAGGAAACCCCATAAGGCTCAAAGCTGGCTTCTCACAAGAAACACTACAGGCCAGAAGGGAATGGCATGAAGTAATCGAGGTCATGAAAAACAAGGATCTGAATCCAAGACCACTCTACCCAGCAAGGCTATCATTCAAAATAGAAGGTCAAATAAAGAGCTTCCCAGACAAAAAAAGGCTAAGGGAATACATTAGCACCAAACCAGCACTGCAAGAAATGTTAAAAGGACTGCTGTAATTACCAGGAGAAATAGGAAGAAAAATAGAACCACACTAAACAAAAATGGCAGTAAATAAGTACATATCAGTTATCACCTTAAATATAAATGGACTGAATGCTCCCATAAAAAGACACAGAGTAGCTGATTGGATAAGAAAGAATGACTCATCTATATATTGTTTACAAGAGACCCACTTCTCAACAAAAGACTCACATAGATTGAAAGTGAAGGGATGGAAAAAAAATCTTCCAAGCAAACGGAAAAGAAAAAAAAGCTGGGGAAGCAATACCCATATCTGATAAAATAAATTTCAGAATGAAGGCCATAATTAGAGACAAAGAAGGCCACTACATAATATTGAAAGTATCTATCAAGATATAACCTTGATAAACATATATGCACCCAATATAGGAGCACCAAAATATATTAAAAAACTTCTGGAGGACTTCAAAGGAGAAATCGATAGCAATACAATCATAGTAGGGGACTTCAACACCCTGCTGACATCGCTGGATAGATCCTCTAGACAAAAAATTAGCAAGGAAACAGAGACTCTAAATGAAGCACTAGACCAAATGGATTTAATAGATATCTACAGAGAACTACACCCCAAAACTACAGAATTCACATTCTTCTCAAGTGCACATGGGACATTCTCAAAGATAGACCACATGTTAGGGCACAAACTAAGTCTCTATAAGTTCAAGTTCAAGAAGATTGAAATTTTATCAAGCATCTTCTCAGATCACAATGGCATGAAACTAGAAATCAATTGCAAGAAGAACATACAAAGACATTTGAACACATGGTAGCTAAATAGCATGTTATTAAACAATGAATGGGTCACCGAGGAGATAAGGAAGAAATCAAAAACTTCCTGGAAACCAATGAAAATGCAGACACAACAACACAAAATCTATGGGATGCAGCGAAAGCAGTTCTGAGAGGGAAGTTCATAGCACTACAGGCCTACCTCAAAAAACAAGAAAAATCTTTAATAGACTATCTAACCTCACAACTTAAAGAAATAGAGAGCAAACAAAAAGAAAACCCCAGAGCAAGTAGAAGGAAGGAAATAGTAAAGATCAGAGCACAAATAAATGACATAGAGACTAAAAAAACAATTCAAAAGATCAATAAAACAAAGAGCTTGCTTTTCGAAAAGATAAAGAAGATTGATGGACCCTTAGCTAAACTCACCCAAGAAACAAAGAGAGAGAACCCAAATATACAAAATCAGAAATGAAAGAGGAGAGATAACAACTGATACCACAGAAACACAAAGATCGTTAACAACTACTATGAACAATTATATGGCAACAAATTCGACAATCTAAGTGAAATTGACAAATTTTTAGAAACACATAGTCTCCCAAAACAAGATCAGGAAGAGATAGAAAACTTGAACAGACCAATAACAACAGAAGAAATTGAAGATGTAATCAAGACTCTCCCAGCAAACAAAAACCCAGGCCCGGATGGCTTCACCGGGGAGTTTTAACGAACATTCAAAGAAATAATACCCATTCTCCTCAAACTATTTCAAAAAATTCAAGAAGAAGGAAAGCTTCCAAATTCGTTTTATGAAGCCAGCATAATTCTAATTCCAAAACCAGAAAAAGACACAACAAAGAAAGAAAACTACAGGCCAATATCCCTGATGAACATAGATGTCAAAATCCTGAACCAAATACCAGCAAATCGAATCCAGCAATACACCAAAAAAATTATCCAACATGACCAAGTGAGATTTATCCCAGGGATGAAAGGCTGGTATAATATTTGCAAATCCATAAATGTGATACACCACATAAATAAAATGAAGAATAAAAACCACATGATAATATCAATAGATGCTGAAAAAGCCTTCGACAAAATCCAGCATCCATTTCTGATAGAAACGCTCAGCAGTGTGGGAATAGAGGGATCATATCTAGACATAATAAAGGCCATATACAAAAGACCTACAGCCAACATCATACTCAATGGGCAAAAACTAAAAGCATTTCCCTTAAGAACAGGAACAAGGCAAGGATACCCACTTTCACCACTCCTATTTAACATAGTACTGGAAGTCTTAGCCACAACAATCAGACAGGAAGAAAAAATAAAAGGGATCCAAATTGGGAAGGAGGAAACAAAATTGTCAATATTTACAGATGACATGATACTATACGTAGAAAACCCCAAAGACACCATCAAAAGTTTACTAGACATAATAAATGAATTTGGCAAAGTAGCAGGATACAAAATTAATGTCAAGAAATCGATGGCATTCTTATACACCAATGATGAACTCAAAGAAAGAGAAACTAAGCAAACAATTGCATTTATCATTGCAACAAAAAACTTAAGATACTTAGGAAAAAACTTAACCAAATAAATAAAGGACCTGTTCGCAGAAAACTATAGGTCATTGAAAAAAAGAAATAAAGGAAGATATAAAAAAGTGGAAGCACATGCCCTGTTCATGGATTGGGAGAATTAACATCATTAAAATGTCCATATTTCCCAAAGCAATCTATAGATTCAACGCAATCCCCATCAAAATACCAACGGCATACATCACAGAATTAGAACAATTATTTCAAAAGTTCATATGGAACCAAAAAAGGCCTCGAATAGCCACAGCAATCCTGAAAAGGAAGAACAAAGTTGGAGGGATCACAATACCAGATTTCAGGTTATACTACAAAGCCACTGTAATCAAAACAATCTGGTACTGGCACAAGAACAGGCATATAGACCAGTGGAGCAGAACAGAGAACCCAGAAATGGACCCAAGGCAATATGCTCAATTTATATTTGACAAAGGTGGCAAGAGCATACAGTGGAGTAAGGACAGCCTCTGTAATAAATGGTGCTGGGAAAATTGGAAAGCTACATGCTGAAAAATAAAACTAGACCATCAACTTACACCCTACATGAGAATAAACTCAAAATGGATAAAAGACTCAAATGTAACTCATGAATCCGTAAAAATCCTAGAAGAAAAGGTAGGCAACAAAATTTCAGACATCATACGCAGCAGAATTTTTACTGACACATCACCTAAGGCAATAGAAAGAAAGAAGAAAATGAACGCATGAGACTACATCAAACTCAAAAGCTTCCGTACAGTGAAAGATGCAATCATCAAAACGGAAAAACTACCCACTGTATGGGAGAGCATAATTGCCAATGATATATCAGATAAGGGGTTAATTTCCAATACACTTAGAGTGCTCATACAACTCCACAAAAGGAAGAAAAAGAATCCAATTAAAAAATGGGCATAGGAACTAAATAGACACCTCTCCAAACAGGACATACAAATGGCTAAGAAACATATGAAGAAATGCTCATCATCACTAATCATCAGAGAGATGCAAACTAAAACAACAATGAGGTATCACCTCACACCTGTCAGAATGGCCGCCATCAACACATCATCAAACAACAAGTGTTGGCGAGGGTGTGGAGAAAAGGGGACTCTAGTGCACTGCTGGTGGCAATGCAGACTGGTGCAGCCACTGTGGAAAACAATATGGTGTTACCTCAAAAAATTAAAAATTGAACTTCCATTTAACCCAGTGATTCCACTTCTAGGAATATACCCTAAGAAGACTAAAACACCAATCAGAAAGAATATATGTACCCCCATGTTTGTAGCAGCACTATTTACAATAGCTAAGATCTAGAAACAGCCCAAGTGTCCATCAGTAGATGAATGGCTAAAAAAGCTGTGGTACATTTACACAATGGAGTACTACACAGCTGTAAGAAAGGAAGATCTCTTATCCTTTGAGACTACATGGAGGGACTTGGAAAGTATCATCCTAAGTGAAACAAGCCAAACAGAGAAAGACAAGTTTCATATGATCTCACTTATTTGTGGAATATAATGAACATAACAGTCTGAGGAAGGGGGTAGTCCCAGAGACACGGATGTGGGATACAGACTGACAATCCCCTAAATAGGGGGGTGGTGGGGGAGAGATAAACCACAGAACTTATATGCATGTATGCATGAACAGTGGACATGGACAACAAACTGTGGAAAGGGCAGGGAGGAAGGGGGAGAAATCATTGGGGGAAAAAGGAGAAATATCTGTAACAAGAATAAATAAATAAATAAATAAATAAATAAATAAATAAATAAATAAATAAAAAGAATTTCTAGATTCTTATTATTACAACTCACATGAGTGTTAAATGTCATTTAAAAACATTATGTTATGTCATATAAATGTATAAACACATGATTTAGACAATATTGTGCTGTTTTACAGCTGATTATTTTTAACATTTTTCAGCAGAGCATATATAAAATATGAACATATGGAGAACAGTATCCTCTCTTAAAATCTCAGCTACTGTGAATGTGAATCCTCGTTTTAACATTAGTTCTATAAATTATAGTATAACAACTATTATCATTCTCAAAAATAACCAATACACAATGTGAGTTTACTGCCTCAGTCTAATTTATATAATTTAATAATATTCTAATGTTGGTTTTATGTACTCCCTTTTTTTTTTATTGTTGTTGTTGTTGTGTCTTTACCTTAAATAAATATTTAGAAGCCTATTTTTTTTTTCTTCAACATTTACTTTACCCCACAGAACCAACCATGATCTAGACTTTATTTTCTGTTCAACCTTATTAATTGATATCATTCTTATAGTCCTCTGTTGTTAAAAAAGAATGATATTAACAAGCAATTATTTGACAATACCTATTCTAAGTCTAGTGATCATAAGAAATGAGATGGGAGAATTATGTTACTGAGGCCGACAGTACCAAGAAGGTCAACATCTCTCATGTAGGCATCACCATGTATATTCTTTCCACGAGGGTGAATGTGCCTTCTTCAACTTGCTTATGTTATGATTCACCTCAAGTTCACAACAAATTCATGGAATAAGTTTTAGAATCTCAAATTATTGAATGAGAAAAATCAATGCTTTGAGGATTAAGTAGCTTTCATAAAACCATGCACTGAGGTGTTGATAGATTCAGGATTCAAACCCAGCTTTGCTGAATCCAGAACCTGTATTCCACTCATCTCACCTCACTACCCACAGCTGCCCTGCTGGTTTCTCTTCGCTGCTCTCCTCTGCCTCTCTTCCTTACGACTTCACCGTGTTTCTCTCTTCCCTTTCTCGCTCGTACTCTGGACTAGAAGAGCAGAGTAAGCCCTACAAGAGGAAACAAGGAGTTGAGAACTCAGGTCCCATGTTCATAACTTTCTCTCCACAAAATCTGTACATTTTTCCCCATTAAAAATACTTTTGTGAAAGGCTACATTCTGAAGGGAAAAAACTGGCTTAAATTCAATATCAGAAAGTTTTATTATTGTAGACCATGAAGGGGTTGTAAGAGTTCATTTTATAGATGGAATAAAATGAGACAGAGCAGAGAAGGAATTGCCTCAAAATCACACATCAAGTAAATGATGGAATTGAGCAGATGATCTAACTCTTCTGAGCCTTGTATCTACACTATTGTTTCCCAAATTATGGGGATATTAAATGAGTTACAATTCTCAAGGTGATTTTAGCTCTTAAATGGCAACGGCATTAGATAACAGTAAATCACATGCTGAGAAAGTTGTTCCTATTTCAATTCCTTACAATCCTTCAATGATAAATTCTTACTTTAATGCTAGTATAACTTTAACCCCACTTAAGTATTCCTGAACACTTGCTGTCCTGTATTGAAAAACATACAGTGAATGATACAACTACCACCTTTTGTCTCCCCACATTCTACAAAACAAAATATTAATACAGTTGAAGAATATATGAGATTATTATGCTAGGCAAAATAAGCCAGCCAGAAAAAAACAAATACCATATGATCTCACTTATATGTGGAATCTAATGAACAAAATAAATACAGTAGAACCAGAGGCATAGACACATGCAACAGACTGACAGAGGTCAGAGGGGAGGGAAGTACTGAATAAAAGAAGGTGAAGGGATTAGCCAAAAAACATAGATACATAGCCCATTTACACAGACAGCAGAGCGGTGAAGGCCAGGGGAGGAATGGGAGAGGCTGAGTGAAGTGGGCAAATAGTGTCAACAATAAAAAAGAAAGAAAGAATATATGAGACTGTCTTAGTCCTTTCAGGCTGCTATAACAAAATACCACAGACGAAGTGGCTTACGAATGACAAACATTTATTTCTCACAGTTCTAGAGCTGGAAAGTCCAATATCAAGTTGTTGCAGGTACAGTGTTTGGTAAGAGCTGCCTTCCAGCTTCATAAGATGGAGGTTTTTTCACTGTTTCTTCACATGGTGGGAGGGGAAAGGATCTCTCTGGGATGCATTTCATAAGGGCTCCGATTCCTTTCATGAGAGCTCAGCCCTTATGACTGAATTACCTCCCAAAGGCCCCCACCTCCTAATACCATCACACTGGAGATTTGTTTTCAACATATGAATTTTGAGGGGGCATAAAAAGTTATTTTCTAAAAGAGCATTTCCTTGATTTTATCTTTCTCCCTTCCAACGGGCATTTTCTAATTACAAGTTGGTGATTTCTATTCAGAAATATTTTTTCATAGTTTTATGAATAAATGTCTACATTTATACATACTACACATGTATATATGCACAGTCTGCAAAATCTGAAGTAGTATACATAGTTTTACCAAGTTTTTTCTATTTTTCAATGACAAGGTATTACTGTACATTTAAAAAAATATATTTAAATGACATTACATCATTCTTCTGAAACACTTCTTACCTCAATTATTATAGTTTTCAGATGATGATGTTGTATGGCCTTTATTTTTATTTCTGTATATTACCTACTTGTTCATTATTAATATGTATTTCATTGTTTCCAGGTATGCTTCGTGTGTGTGTGTGTGTGTGTGTGTGTGTGTGTGTATAAAACAAAGCTACTTTGAATATTCATGTTCATGTTGAATGGGCTATTCAGAGTAGCATGATGATATCTTGTGTTCTCACTCTGTCCAAGCTGGGATGTAAATCATCCATTTGTCTAGGTTATCCACGCTGTATAGGACACACCTCCATTGGTCACTTAAGAGCCTTCTTCACTATCAGATCCACTATCTCAGTGTCGCAGTGCTTCTGTTCTAGTCACCTATTTTACTTTTTTATAATTAAAAAATTTTATTGATTTTAGAGAGAGAGAAAAGGAGAGGGAGAGAGAGAGAGAGAAACATCAATTGGCCTCCTCCTGCATGCCCCCGCCCCCCACTGGAGATAGGCCCACAACCTGGGCATGTGTCCTGACTGGGAATCGAACCTGTGATCTCTTGGTGCATGGGCCGATGCTCAATCACTGAGCCACACTGGCCAGGTACACCTTTATTTAACTTAATAATGGCCCCAAAGCTTCAAAATAGTGGTGCTGGCAATTAGGATATGGCAATGAGAATATAAAGTACCTTTAAGTGAAAAGGTGAAAGTTCTCAACTTAATAAAGAAAGAGGAGAAAAATGTATGTATAGGAAAAAAATATATTATATATAGGGTTCAGTACTATTTGTGATTTCAGGCACTACTGGGGATTTTGGAATGTATGTTCCATGGATAAGGGGGGACTATGGTACCTGTGTTTTGACATTTAGAATTTACAAGTATGTCCTATGTTTGTATTATCCCTAGTTCTAAAACTTTATTTTTATCCAGGCATAATTCTGTTATAGGAATTCACTCCTTAACTTTAAAATTCTTTGTTTAATTAATTGTACTTTAGAAGTAAGTATATAGAGAAATAGGTAATATCCGTCACAGATTCCCATATAAATTTCAGAATTTTTGTATCCTGCTGAACTTTCAATGAAAGCTGGATGCAGTCATTTCCTTTGTCCACAGACACCTGTGCAAGTGGGAACACACATGCGTGTTAGAGCTACGGCTTCACAATCAGGCAAGAGTGTGTAGATAGCTCACAGAACTCTCCTGCTACTTCTGGATACATAATATTTTCCTCCACAAGTGGATAAATTGAGTTGTTTTGTTTTTGTGAACAACAACTTACTGTTATAACAATTTTCCCTTCCAATTGAACCAAAAATAATACAGATTTATTTCCCTAATGGGCTCCATTTTGCCTGTAATTACTGGATGCATTTATGTTTGTTGTAAACAGCATCAACATTCTTTTTGTTGAAACACCATCAGGAGCAAAATCTTTCCTAAGTGTCTTTTGATTGGTTTAGATTAACCTTAGAATGATGTTTCTTTTCATTTGTCCATTTCAAAATTACTTCAGGTCTTGATTATCATCCCTGTGGATTTTCAAATAGATCTTCTAGCCTTTTCTGATTTCCATGAGGAAATGCTGAAGTTTTGAATACAAATATTATATGTTAAACTGACACATACTCCAAAGCTGTATCTGCTAGAGAGTTTAATTAGCAAGACACAGAAACACAATACATGCGAGACTTAGCTCAAAATCATATTACAAATTCGTTAGGGAGCTGAGAGTAGAATTTAGAACTACTTATTTTTCTTCCCATCTTTGCTTAATTCACAAAAGAAAATAATTGTATTAAGATGACAGGAGAAAAATTCTAGATGAGCTCTAAATTCCTTTCCTTCTCTAAAACTTTTAAAGCTCACAGAGCTTTTCTAAGTAATTATCTGTCTTCATGTCCATGTGTGTTTGTGTGTTTATTAAACGTCATCTTACACTCTCAAAGTAAAAAGAAATAAATGATTAAATATATGTCTTAATATCTATTCAGTTTTATGTATGATCAAAGAATATGACAAAATGTGAGCACAGTGGAGGGATAATGAACAATGAAATGAAATGGCCACAAAGTAGAATATACATTTAAAATAAATTCAATCCAGGAGACACAAATCCAGTACTTTTAATTAACTAGGAGATGATGCATATTCATATGCATAACCACAGGATGTATGAGTATAGAAAACAAAGAAGCAAGAAAGAAGTATCATAATTCAGTGTTTGGAAAGCCATCTAGCCCTTTATTTCCTTCTTCAAATGCTTGATTTAAATAATTATAGCAAAAAGTAAAGTATATATGTGTGCTTCTACATAGTACACATAGTAAAATGTTGTAATACATGAATACACTACCATGTTTTCCCAATACTCTCTCAACTATGTATGTGTAGTTGTGGCCAAGCATCCCAAAAGCTAGTTTTAGGGTAAGATTTTGTGCATATGGTTTACTTTCCTTGAGTTGAACAAAAATTCAGTGTCATCTTCTGAATTGTTATTCATTCAATTTTTTCCCCCTAATTTCATCTAAATCATACTCTTACTGACTCTGGTACAGTGACTAGGTAGGCTGGCTCCTCCAGTCACCAGAGTGGCCTGGAGATCCTGATGAGTTAGAGCAAAGAGATACACCTAAGTGCATTTGCCAGTTCAGATACTTTGACCAGACTAGAACCTTTGACCTATCTGAACACAGTGATTTCCCTAAAATTCTAACCATATAGGATCTATTGACCCCATTAGAACCTCTTCATTTCCTGGGACAGGTCAGATTTGCCGATTTCTTCATCTACACAGTCTGCAGTCATCTCAACATCCCTTCCACATGAGCTGAGAATCCCATACTTCCAACTGGGTATCCACAAACCAAGTACCCCCTGCAACAAGCGCTGCAGCCCCCCACGTGATGGGCTCTAGGGGGACATGTTGCAAAGAGGAGGGGGAAATAGTTGATGTTCAAGGCAGAATGAGATATAAAGAGGAATAACAACACAATATATCTAATTCAGGGATTTATTTTTCTACAGAATTTGTGCCATATACACCTTTAAGTTATAAGACCAATAGCACATTGACTGCTGTAAAGAAGATTCTTGTAATTTGAGAAACTAAATAGTTTCTTGTAATAGTTTGTGAAAGAGATACCACATGTCCAGGATTTAAGGGATGAGAAGTTTAATTCCTAAAAATATGAGTAACATGGAGAATTAAAGGGGAAAAAAGCACATTAAGGCTGAAACTTACAGAACATGTTTGGAACCAAGAGTGATCAGTGTAGCTGGAACATATTAGTCTGAACTGTGATAGTGATACTGAGTGTTAGCCAACTTCGATTTCCTGGATTTTACTGATCCACCAACACTTTATCACCTGGATTCCATTTGGTAAGTGGGGCACTTTGCAAGATACAAAGTGTGAGATCTGGAAGCAGAACAATGCTAATTGGCCCTTGTGGGGATTAGACCCTTAGCCTTGACCTCATTAGCACCATACTCTAAGCACCTAAGTTGCCTAATTGAAACTGACTCAAGGTAAAGACCTTTGTCAATAACTTCTTATCCCTTTCACACACACACACACACACACACACATACACACACACACACACACACACACACACACACACACAACAAAAAAACAAAACAAAACCAAACAACAAAGATTTTAAAAGTGTCCTAATAATGCTACTCTTTGCAAAGCATCACATGAATGTTTATCTTTATATGCCCTTATTAACATATTAAAGACAGATACCTAAATAAACTATGGTTACACACCAGTGTACATTCAGTTTATGAATCAGATCATTTGTATTCACAATTTTAGAAATTTGTTTTCTATTGGATTGTGTGGATATAGACTGCCATGTGCCCATTTGAGGTAGGAATCTACCTGTAACTAGCACAGTGCTTCCTGCCCAACTGGCTCAGTTACAATAGGACATTTTGTTATTGTTAATTCATATTAAATAACTGAAATCTTCAAGAAATGTGCCATTATAAGAAATTTAGGAGCTTTGGAACAAATCATAAAACTTCACATAAAAGTAATCATTTATCTATCTTTGTGGTCTGTCTCTCCAGAAAAACAGTGAATTGAACTACATTTTAGCAGTTTATCTTAATCTTTCCATATCACCCTAGCATTCATGAAACGGCTTCTGTGTTGAAATATATATTTAAGTAACACACAAGCTCAATTTTTACTAAATCAAGAAATTATATTTCCTTAAATAGAAACTGTTTACATAGACAATTTATATTATGGACACTGTAAAATACCATCACATGAAAAATGAAATAAGAATATTATATGCTGAATTTTTTATACATTGGGTTTTTAATCATGAAATTAAGGAGAAAAGACATAGTGCCACATGTGCACACTAAATATTGTGAAGGGAACCAATTCATTTTTTCATCATTCTGGGAAGTTTTCCAAACAACTGCAGATTTAAAATATAAGTGTGTATTGATTTTATTTCCTAAAAAAGGATAAAGTAAATAATTTGGAATCTGGACATTGTTAGTGTATAAGCACATTTATTAATCAAACTACATATGTACCTTTTTTTTTTTGGTCTAAAATTAATCAGAATGTGTAATCATTTTTATTAATGAAACCAAAGCTTTGTTTATTTATAAGAAATATAAATAGTAGGCCTTCCCCACTGTTTTTGTCCAACTGAACAACTGCAACAAAGTGATATATAAAGAGCTACAAAGTTTTTAAATTTAGTTTTTCCCTCAAAAACTTTTCAATATATGAGATAATGCATAGGGTTGAAATAATTTTAATGTAACATTTTAGCACAAACTGGACTTTAAGAAATTTACTATATTTCTCTTTTCAATTTTTATTAAGTCTCATGTGTTTATTAGAGGACAAAGTTCAAATGATTTATTTCCTACAGCAATTCTTCCCCTGTTTAAAATGGAGATGAGATATTCCACGAAGTGTCTGCCGCTATGCCTAGGAGGTCTGGGACTTGCTGTGTCCTCTGCTTTCTGAATGGCTAATGATGTTCGGCACCTGTTCTGTGCTATTTGCCATTCCCCTACCTATGTCTTATTTGATAACATATGTATTCAAAAGTTTTGCCCAATTAGCATGTCTTATTTGGATCCTCTTATTATTGTTGAATTATATGAGTTCTTTATGTAACCTAGATGTATGTCCTTCATTAGTATACTGTATATAGAGTGTGGCAAAGGTAGGTCTACAGTTGTGAGTATGCAAAATAAAGTCTTTATTCTTATTTACTTATTACTTACTATATCATTTATATACAAACAACTGTGAACCTACTTTTGCCCCACTCTTTATATTGCAAACATTTTCTTCAGGGGCTTGCCTTTTTATTTTCCTAACATTGTATTTTAAAAGACTTTTTTTTCTAATAAATTCAGATTTATCATTTTATTGTTGTGACATTTATTTATTGAGACATTTAAAAACTCTATAATTAATTCAAAATCACAAAATTTTTTTATATGTTTTTCAAAAGTGCTTCACATCTATATATCAGTTCTATAAATTCTATAAACATTTAGGTTTACAATGCACTTCAAGTGAACTTTTGATAGCAGTGAGAAATGTAAATGTTCACATTTTTGTTTGATCGTATATACACATCTAATTGCTCTACACAATTTGTTGAAAAGACTGTCTTTTGCCTATTGAATTGTCTTGGAAACTTTGTGAAAAATCAATGACAATATGTATGTTGGTCTATTTCTGGACACCCAAATCTATTCCACTACTCTACAAAATAACACACTGTCTACATTTTTGTAACTTGACTGTAAATCTTGAGATCAAATAGTATAAATCGTTTATTTCTCTTCAAAGTTGTTCTGTCTCACTGAGATCTCCTGTGCTTTTTAAGAAAATTTTAAAACAATTTGTCAATTTTATAGACAAGAGCCTTCTGAGATTTTGATTGATATTGCATTGTTTCTGATCCATGAACACAATGTATGTTCATTTATTTGGATCCTCTGTAATTTCTCTAAGCAATATTTTATAGTTAGTCTCTAATGCAGAGGTTATATTAACATTTTATTAAATTCATTTCTAAATACTTTATATTTTTGATGCTCAGATAGTCTTTCTAAAAATTTCAATTTACAAGAACTCATTTCTAGAAATGGGCATATGACTAATATTTACATAGTGACTGTGAATCCTTCAAACTTCCTCAGTGTACTTCTAAGTTATCTCAGCTTTTGTAAGTTCTTTAGGACTTTCAAATAGATGATCATGGTATTTGAAAATAAAGAGAGTTTATTTCTTCTGTGCAATCTGTATATGTTTTATTTAGTTCTCGTCTATTGTAATGGCTAGTTTCTCCACTATAAGATGAGTAGAAAAGGTGAAAGTATACTTTCTTGTTCTGTTTCTGAGCTTATAGGAAAACATCCAGTGTTTCATTTTTAAGTATAATATTACATGAAATTTTCACAAATATGTTTTTGTCAGGTTGAAGATAGTTTCTCCTGAATTATAGAATTTAAAAAAAAAAAAATCAAGAATGGTCATTAAATTTTGTGTTGTAATCTATTAAAATTATCATATGAATTATTTTATTTATTCCATTTATATAGTAATTTGTTTTTCATATATTAAGACAGCTTTCTATTTCTAGGTTGACCCATACTTGGTCATGGGATATTGTCTCTTAAATGTATTTCCGAATTATATTTGTTAAAATTGTGGTGGGAATATTTGTCTTTGTGTCCCTGAGGCACATTACTCTCAGTTGTATTTTCTTATAATGTCTTTGAAAGGTTTGTTGTGAGGATAATTCTGGCATTATCAAAGTATTTTTTAGTAATCTCTCCTCGTTTATTTTAAGGTGAAATTTGCATAGAATTTTCATCATTCCATTCTTAAATGCTTGATAAACTTCTATGAAGACAATTTTACATGGAAATGTTCTTTTGTGTTAGTTTTATGGGGAAGTATCTTTTTCTGTAGTACACACAGAGCTGTTCTGAGAGTCCACTACTTCTTTAATGGCCTTTGGCAATTTTCCTTCCAAGATGTCAAATACATTGACAATATATTGTTCACAATATTGACTTATTATTATTAGGTCTATAGGTTCTATAAACCCTTCTCATCTTTTCTTACATTAATAAGTTTTGTCCTCTTTCTCTATTTTTGTGATAAGATTTATTCATTTTATTTGTCCCTTGAAAGAAACTATTTTTGGTTTTATTGCATTTTTTTTTTCTTTCTTTTGTGTTCTGTTTTTTTTATTTCCTTGAGTTTATCGTGTTTTAATATTTAATTTTTCACATTATTGAGCTTAATATTATTCTTAATTTTTAGTTTTTTAGATAACAAGTTAAGCATTTATTTGAATTCTTTAGTTTTTTCTAACATGGGCATTTTATTTCACCCTAAGCATGATGTTAATGGCATTTTTCAATTTTCACATTTCTCTTCATTTAAAGAGTTGTTTCTTGTTATGTCTCCTTTGACTCATGGGTTAATAAAAAGATAGCTTATTTTAAGATATATAGATAATTTAAAGATATCTTTCTGTAATTGATTTCCAGTTTAATACCATTATGGCCAGAGAATAAAAGTGATTTACCAAGTCTTGGAAAATTTTTTTATTTTATATTTGTTTTAATAATTATTGAGATTGAAGTACATAAAAATCCAAGTATACCTAATAGATTTGTCTGTTTTTTACTTCTATCACATTTTGTTTTATGCATATTGAAATTTATTTATTCTCCCAAATATTTAAGATTAGTATGTCCTCTTGATAAATTGAAATCTTTATTCTTATGCATTTCCTTCTTCAACCTGGTAGTATTTGTTTTTCTTTGTTTGTTTGCTTTTTTACTTTTACATTGCCTTTTATTAAAAAGTCACTTAGCTTTCTTTGTCTCAGTATTTGTATTATGTATTTTTATTCTATACTTTTACTTTTCAAGTAACTGATATTTTAACATTTGTTTTAAATATGCCTATCCATCATCATTTGGTTTTGCATGTTTTCTGACATTATATACTTGGATCTATTTCTGGGTTATCCATTTCATTCCCACTGGTCTCTTGGCTATTCATGTGCCAAATGCTACACTGTTTTAATGGTAGAAACTTAGTATATTTAAAGTCTGGCAAGACTAGTCTTTCTTTATAGTTGCTTGGCTCCTAAACCCCCCACTTTACTACTAATAATTTCTTGGACATTCTTACATGTTCATGTACCATATGAATTTAAGAAGCAATACGTCTAACTCCATAACAAAGCTTGGTACTATCTTTATTAAAATTACGTTAAATTTATAAATTAACTTAAGGAGAACTGACATATTTATAATGTTGAGTCATCCTAGCCAAGAACAGAAAATGTCTTTTATTTGTCCAAGCCTTTTCTTTTGTTTTTGCTTTTACTTTTAGGAGCATTTCGAAGTTTTACAGTTTCCCCATACAGGATTTACACATTTCTTATTAAAAGTTAAATATGTATTTTGTGTGGAATTATTATTATTTTTTAATCCTCACCTGAGGGTATGTTTTTATTTATTTTAGAGAGAGAAGAAGGGAGAAAGAGAGAAACATTGATGTGATAGAGAAACATCAATTGGTTGCCTCTCATATGTGCCCTGACTGGGGATGGAACCTGCAGCCTAGGCATGTGCCCTGACCAGGAATCAACCCCACAACCTTTGGTGGACTGGGCAACGCTCCAAACCACTGAGCTGTGTGGCATTATTTTAAATGGTATTTTTATACACTTATATTCTCTGATAGGTGATTATTTAGTTTAAGAGAGCTATTTGGTTTTATATATTAAATTTATGTCTTGCTATTTTACTGAATTATTTTATTGAATGGGTTAATTCTATTAATTAATTAGCATCCTTTGTATTTGGGGGTATCCTATCATATCATGTGTAAATACAGATAGATTTACTTCTTTGGTACCAAATTGTATGTCTTAAATTGATTTCTCTCATCAAATTGGATTGGCTAATAAATCTAGTACAATATTAAATAGTAGCACAGTTAAGTGTGCATTCTTGCATTGCCTCCTTGACCTTAATAGATATCTCTCTTACTTTTTATTACATCTTACAGATTAAATATTTGCATGTGTATTAATTTAATATATAACAAATATATTTATATATATTGTTTATATATTTATGTTTGTATTTATATATTCATAGTAAAATTTTACACTCAATTTATATATTATTATCTAAATGGCCATTGAATATTTTAGCATCTATGGTGATAAAAATATGATGTGCATAATATTTTTGTTATATTTATTAATATCATAGTGATATGAATATTAGTCTGGAATAAAACCCACTTGGTCATTCATATTCTTTTTTAATCTGTTGTTAGATTCTGTTTGCTAATATTTAGTATTTTTACATCAGTATTCTTGAGTGTTTTGGTTTTTTTTTTTTTTCTATTTAGCAGTTCTAGGTATAATGTTATACCTATTTTATAAAATGTATTAGGATTATTTCTTTCATTTTTAATGCTCTGAAACATTGATACAGGGTGATCTTTGAAGGTTTAATAGAATTCCTTTTTTGAAACTATGTGAACTTTTTTTCTTTCATGTAGGGTAGTTTCTTGATAACTATTTGCAGTATAGCAATTTATTTAAGTTTTCTAACTTACTGTGGTCAATTGTTATCTTTGTTTCTCTAGAAAAGTATTTAATTCCTAAATATTTACAAATTTCTTTGCATAGTGTTCTTTAGATTAATGTTTCTGATTTCTTCTTTGTTAGTGGTTGTTTCTTGTATTTTTGATTTAGATACAAATTTTTGTCTTATGTTATTTCTCCACTAACTGAAAACCTCTTAAATTTTTTTGTAATCTATTTCTTCCCTTTTTGGAATATTTATAAAATATGTATTATTATAAAATAGAAAAATAGGGTGACATGTATGGATTATTATTAGCAGACCAATAATAATATATAATTATTTTACTTAATTCTTATAAAAAATATCTTGTAGGGTTATTTCCATTTTTAAGGGGAGAATAAAAACTCCCACTATGTTATTTTTTTCATTTATTCATTCATCATTTTTTCACAAAAATTATTATAGCATTTACTATGTGCCATCATTATGCTAGTGTTGGGCATTTCAGTCAGAATCATGCAGATGTACTTCTTGAGGTAAAAAGAATATGAATGTGTTTGATACAGTTCAACATGTTTTCATGCTCTATTGAAATGACCAAGTTCTTAGGATGGCTTACTAATTAGTGTGTATTTGACTTGGCTATATTTTGATAGCTAAGAAAGATGAGAATATTATTATTCATTGTAGAACTAAGTGAATTAAAGTAGTACTGTTTGCTACATTTAATATTTTGTGCCCTGTGAGGCTACTTTTGGGAGATAACATGCAGCCAGCACAATGGACAGCCTGCAAAGACCAGCTCATTTCCTTGTACAGCACAATGACTGTCCCCTAAGTTACTTGAAATCCTGTGTCTGTTTGTCCTCTATGGAAACATATAGTTCAGCTAAATGAATTTCCTTAGATTTGAAATACCAATTTGGTTCACCTTTAAGTTAACAAATAAAATTTAAATCTAAAAAAAATATTTTGGGTGTTGAAGGCTCTCTTGATCTCTTATTTGTTCCACGAATGAGTGAAACGTGGGGACCAAATCAGAAGTATTATTTCACAGAGGCCTTTCCTGTCTCTTCCTAGGCACTGTGGGGCACTCATTCCTCCATTTGTGCTACCACTATACCTTAGCATAGCCCTAATTTTCTAAACAGTGTTTGTTAATTTATCTTCCTTCTCAAGTAAGAAAGCAAGTGTGGAAGGGTGCAGTGTTTTGTTTTTGATTTTAATTGAGCACCAGGTAACATGCACTAGTAATTACTAAGTAAGAGAGTTTGACTGTATAACCTTACATTGTTAATCACTCAATTAGTTGTTTTGTCTGATAACAATGTAGCAAGAAATTATATATTTTGTTTTTCACTGGGTTGATTCTTTTTTTTACTGAATCAATGTGTGTGTGTGTGTGTATTTGCTAGATATAGCTCTATTTTGAATAATAGCTGTGCTAAGCTGGCTTCCACTGATAGCTGTTTTCCATGTCCTATAAGCATTTTGATTGATTTTACAATTCATGGGTTCTTTAAACTTGCCTGAACACAATTCTTTCTCTACACACATCAAAGCACTCTCACTGTATTTCATTATCTCAATTGATTGTTTTAACTTCTAATCTTCATGGAAGGGTTCCAATCACTTCCCTGACTCCTTAAGTCTTTTACTTTTGTTAGTTCAAATCCTCTTTGTTCATTTTACATTTGAAACCAAAACATTTCAAATACTATATTTGATGAGGGAAATTATATATGTTTTTTTCTTTCTCTCTCTCTTTTTCTATCTTATCTCTAGGCTTCTTGATGCTTCTGCCTGAATAAGGTCTTTGACAGTCCAGAAAATGTATACTCTAAATTCCTGCAGGCAATTTACAATAAGCATAGCAAACATATAATATATCCCTAATGTATTTCAAAATACTTTCTGGTTTGAGTACCCATTTTAGAAAGCTAGTTTCAAACCTCCCTAAACCTCATACACTCTTATAGGCACAGAGAAAGTAAAAATAATTCTCCTGCATCACAAGGAGAAAATATAGCATTGGGTGGTAAAGATTCTTTTTCAGTTTGGTTTTAAATAATTTTGAATTACAGAAAAGTTACAAAAATAATAAAAATAATTCTCATTAACCCTTCACCTAGACTCCTCAGGCGTAAACATTTTATCACATGATATTAGTTTTACCATTTTTTTCTGAGCCATTTGTGAATAAATTGTTAAATTATATCATTTACCCCTAATTTTAATATGAGCTTTGTAATAACAGAGACATCTTATTTATAACCTTATTTAGTACAATTATCATAATAAGGATATTACAGTACAACTATCTAAATACCTACAGATGTATTCAAAAGTTTTACTTGTACCAAAAATGTCCATTATACCAAAACAAACATAAATAATAGTTTTATTTCTTTTTTAGACCATATTAATTGATGCATTAAATTGCCCCGTCTCTCCCATTTCCTTCAAGTTAGAGGTATTGCACACTTTGTGTTTCTTTTACTTGACGTTTTTGAGAGTACAGCCAATTATTTTGTAGAATGCTTCTCAAACTGAGTTGCCATTATATTATCTTATGATTATATGTCTGTTGGTCCTGTTACTGAGTGATGTTAACTTGGATTACTTGGTTTAGGTCGTATCTACTGGATGTCTCTAATGTAATGTTCATAATTTTTCCTTTGTATTTAGTAACTCTCTTGTAGAGAGATATAGTGAGATTCCTGTTCCTCATTAAACTTCCAGCCATTAGGTTTAGCCTCCATTGATGATCCTTGTCTACGACTATGATTGTTATGGTGACTGTCGAGCAGTGTTTTTCCAATTCTGTCATTCATTTCATATTTAATAGTTATAAGTGTATCACAAGAAAAAGTTTTCTCTTTTCCCATTTTTATGTTATTATTTATTGATATCTGTATGGACTTATTAGCTCTTATTTTAGTCTAAGGATTATAATTACTTATTATCATTATTTGTCTTAATTATCAAAAAGGAAAACCCTATCAAAGTGGCTATGAGTTCTATTAATATGCCTAATCATTTTTGAATGTGTTTTTACTTGTCACAAAAATACATTTTAGTCTTGCCCAAGCCAGAAGAAACCATTTATGAAAGCAACCTTAGTTTCTTGTGGTGATAGGAGATATTTAGAATTAAGATCTGAATGCTAGGTATCCCTATTGCTATTTTCACAACAGTTCTTCTATTACCACTCGGTGGACAGAGATAGTATGTACATGCACACACAGATACTTTCTGCATGTATGTATTTATCTATTATTTATATGCATTGTCATGTATTTATTTATCATTGTATTTAAAATAGATTATGTATAAAATTGACAGATTTCTTGAAACATACAACAAACTAAGCCTGTGAAAAGAAGAAATTGAAAAGCTGAAGAGTCCTAAATCTATTAGAGAAATGGTATGTATTTCTAAAAATTTATATATATATTTCCATAAATGCTTTCCAATAGCATTCCTGGTGAGAGACTCCTAAATTGTAATAAAAGTAGCACACATATAAAATATTGGATCATTTTCCATTTTGTTTTTTAAGTCTAGAATAACCTTGTTTCCATAATTACAAAGGACCTCACAAAACAGTTAAGTTTCATGTACTGTTATGTACATAGGTACAAAAATATTATTAAATCAGTTTTATATATAAAAGATATTCTCCAAGAACACAAAATTGCATGTAAATCTGTTTATGACTGTTTTTCTTTAGTGGAAATTATAATTGACTTTCTTACTCAACATACTTGTTTTATTCACATAATTCTGTGTTTCAAATTGGTTTATCTTTCGGTTTTTATGTCTTAAATATTTAAAATGTGTATTTTTAAAATCTATAGTTTTGTGTGTCACCTTTTTTGTTAAAACCATTGACTATTCCTCAAAATATTTTTGTTGCATTTCTAATGTTGTATGGTATTTCCTCTCTGTTGAAGTCTTGTGTGCTCTGGACCATGATAATGCTGCTAGTTGACAAATAAGAAACTTTTTCTTATTTCTGGAACTTGAGGATTGTCACTTCTGTGTCCTGAGATCTGTTATCTATCTATCTATCTATCTATCTATCTATCTATCTATCTATCTATCCATCCATCCATCCATTTATCTATCTATCTATCATCTATCTATCATCATCTATCATCTATCTAATAGTTGAGAAAAGTATAACTAATTGTGACATTATACTTTTATACCAGAATAGAAAGGGTGTTACTATCTTGATAGTCAGGCTAACAATTTTCCATGCTAAAAACATGCTTTTTGAAAAATTATATTTTGCCTAATTACTAAACTGGCTTGTGAGCCCCATAATATGAATAAATTACAAGATGTTTTATTATTTATTTTATTTTATTTTTTATCCTCACCCAGGACTTTTTTTGTATTTAGCTTCAGATAGAACAGGAGGTAGAGAGGGAGGAAGAGAGAGAGAAGTGCTGACGTGAGAGAGACACATCGACTGGTTGTCACCCACACAACCCCAACCAGGGACAAATTGCCACTGAGGACGTGCCCTTAGCGGGAACCGAACCTAGGTCTCTCTGGGGCGCAGGCCGACGCTCTAACCGCTGAGCCAAACTGGCCAGGGCAGGGAACAAGACATTTTAGATAAAATAATACTAATTGCTTTTGTAAAGGTGGCTCAAACAACAACAACAAAAATGGTGACAACAATCCCTAGGTTTGTAAATGTCTGGATATTTAGCTATATATTTTTTTACTTATTGTTCAGTATTTTCAAAATCCAAGCACAGCCCTGGCTGGTTTGGCTCAGCGGTTAGAGCGTCGGCCTGCGGTCCTGAGAGACCCGGGTTCGGTTCCCGCTAAGGGCGCGTACCTCGGTTGCAGTTTGTCCCCGGCCCTGGTCGGTCGTGCGGGTGGCAGCCACTCGATGTGTCCCTTTCACATCGATGTTTCTCTCTCTCTCTCTGTTCCTCTCTCTCCCTCCCACTCTACCTGAACAAAAATTGAAAAAATGTCCTCGGGTGAGGATAAAAAAAAAAACAACACACAAAATCCAAGCACATTCTTTCTTTAAATTCCCTAACAAAGCGCTTTTCAAATTTTTCCATGGTGATAATTATCAGAGAAATAAATTCTATCACATATTTTAATAACAAATTCTCAAACAAAAAATAAAGACAAAATGTTTTTCTCTCTCTAATTTCAGATTATTGCCCTTTCCCCTTTAATCTTGGACAACGATTGTTTTGGATGAGAGGCAAAGGTGAGGTTTCATCCTTCCGAACTTTTTGGACATGTTTTGTTTTATAGCAACACAGACATAGGGGATATATGATGTTCCATCACAATTTTATTAAAATGTTACTATTCATTTCTTACGAATTCATAAATATTATCGCTTTACAATTTTCAAAGATCTGGGGTTGAAACATACATTTTGCATATATGTGGGAACAGTCTTTCAACCTGCCTATGACATCCCTCTTCTCTCTCTCTTATTCTCAATCTGCAACCCCACTTTCTGCTCCGAGGTTTCTAGGATTCCTTGGTAGTAGTGAGAATAGCTGAAAAGTCTTCCTTTCAGGACTCTGCAGTGCACACTTTTAATCAGTACTCATTGAACATGAAAAAGGGAAATGAAGAAACATGTATGAGAAGAGATTTAGGGCCTCCAATGTTAGTCTTATAATTGTTTACTTTTTGAAAACACTTCAAATCAATGATTACATTGCTATATTTCTAATTGTGCATAGGTAGGATTCTTCTGTTTTATTCTTATGTACAAAAATTATGCAGCCCATGTTAAAACTCAGACTTTAAATCTGTCAGAATTTTTAGAATCGATTACACCTATATTTACTGGTTTTAGGATAATACTTTGGTCTCCACGGCCTGCTAAGTATCAAATTGTTCTTTTTTTTTTCTGTCACACTCCTGAGATATTTACTATATGTCAAATGTTCATTTAAACACAATTTGGGAGAAATATAAGATCTATTTGATGGAACTAAGAGACTGTTGTTAACTGTTTCCTCTCAAATAGCTTCTCTAACTTTTTCACTTTGTACTCAAAGTTTTATATATGGAATACAACAAAGTTTTTATTAAGGGTCAAGTTTGTGATTTAAAAACAGACAAACACATATTAAGTGTCTAACATAAAAATGGAACCTTTGCTTTTTAAAACTCTGCCTTTGATTTTATTTCTGGAATAAATATTTTTCCTTAAATATTTAAGTAATGGATTTACTTGGCAAAGCAGGAGTTAACATATCCTGCCTATGATCCATTCATTCCCTTTACCAGGATGTAACCTTACAGAAAAGAAAGAGGGCCGGTGGCCTGGCCTAATCTCTTTGTCAACTGGACCTCTGGATAAATAGACTAATGTTATTTGCTAGGAGGAAGAGACCTTATCTATAGAACCCTTTAGCAGATGTCCCTGGCTAAAGGATTACTTACAGTAAATAAAATTGCAGTCACTGGATTTATGAGGCATGGCTCCCTGGAGAATGTCCTATAAGCCATACAACTCTGTGGGTATAAAATAGAGATGTCATATAACTTACATGCCTTCTGCGGTGTTAGGTAAAGCCACAAAACCTCCTTTGGAAACCTCATCAGTTATTATGAGCAAGAGAGTCTGTGCTGATACTGGAAGGCAGGAGGCAGTAGGGTTGCCATGTTGAGCAAATACAAATAGATGCCCAGTTAAATTTGAATGTGAGAGAGACAAGGACATTTCCGTGTGTATAAGAATAGTCCATGCAATATTTGGGACTTCTTTAAGCTATGAATAAATGTGCCTCTGCAATTTATATTTAACTGGGCAATTCATCTTTTATCTGGCAACACTAATCTAGAGAAACAGTTGAGATGTTGCAGGTATTTAGCATTTATCTTCTTTATCCTTGCCTCTGAATTATGTATTTTTGAGATCATTAGTCAACTTGATACTGGATAATATCTCCAATTCATAAGTCTTATTTGTCAATTTGATTCTGTTTCTAAGCCCCACAGAATGTGTATACACACACACACACACACACACACACACACACAATCAGTTTTACCTAGTGCAGTTGTCCCTCGCCACTTCACGCTTTGGCTGAGGCAGCTGCACTCTCTCGCGGTTTTTTCAAATATAGTATAGTATTCGAATATAGTATGGTGCTTGAAAATAATGCGATAGCGTGAAGCCGCCAAAGTCGAAGCGCAAAGGGGTGAGGGAAGACTGTATAAAGAATCCTACTTCAGGGAAATTCATTTATCAGGGTAGAGTCTGGAACTGATTAACCACGATAACCGGGGGCGACTGTGAGTCACTACTATTTTAAATTTTCCAAAGTAATTGTTTATGAACCCTAACATAGCTTTGCTGACATGTCAGCCAGGGGCCAGATTTGTGCTTATGTACATGCTACATAGATGCATAAAACTTGCATTTATAGTCACCCACATATATCTTACTTAGAGAAAAACTATGCCCCACATAGAAGAAAAAGTATCTAACACTTAGAAATTAAACTCTGGTTTGCTACCCTTTCAATGCCATACTGGAATAGTACTTACTAGGAACAACCAAGGATTATTTAATTCTCTATGAAAACATGCCTTTATTTGACTTGCTACATATACGTGAATAAAACCCAGGCATTAGAAGTTTTATGTTAACTTTTAGATGTGTTCTTGTAGAAATGAAAGGAATTTCTGTCTTGTAGAAAAGAAAATTCTGTCATTATTGCCTGTAGGAGAGTAAGTAGATTTATATTTGACCTACACCTCTTACAACAGCCTCTTTCTTTCAGATACCACATGTACTCGCCTTCTCAAATTCTCCTTAGAACCACTCTGTCATCCTGACTTTTCTCTTATTAATGTGATAACTAAAACTTTGATATATGCTCATTTTGAAAATAATACTTTGATGCACCCAATATTATGGAGTTTATAGTTTGTTGAGGAGACTGACAACTAAAAGATGCATTATAATATTTGTTCTGCTGACATACTAGCTTATCTACCTCTTATGATAGAAAAGATGCTTGAGAACAGAGACTGCATTCAATTGTGTTTGTATCTGGCAAGTTACTGAGTCAAACTTATTCAGTTAAATTGATCATTCAGTATGTTATAGATGGTAGATGCTTAATAAATCAGTTTCCATTGAAATATTTGTTGATTAAATGACATGTTCCTCAATATACTGTATACATCCAAAATAAGATTATAAATGATGTTAATAAATTCTGATAGCATATTCAAAGACACTCTGTGACGTGATATATTAAATCATTTTTGTAATAAGAAAGAATAAATAAATGACATGCCTTTTGCTCAAACTACTTCTATTCTCAATAACTTACAAACTTCCAAATCTACTTCTCACACTCTTCTCCACTTTGTCCCTTAAGACTTACGTACATGGGATCCTTCAACAAGTTTGCTTGCCCTCCTGAGTTACTTTGCTCTTATTAAATGTTTAAAGAAATAATAAATAAACTTATAGCACTACCAGTGACAGTAGGCTGCTGCCTTCTTATGGTTTTAGACTGTTATGTGGCTAAAAATAATTTTGAATCTTGCAATACTATATAATTACTTAATCAATTGATTATACCCTACTTTTCCCCCAAGAGGATCATTAAATTACTTAAAAATTTTAAAAATTATAAAAAGATACAATATAAATACTTTGTATGGAAAGAGATAAAAATTAGAGTGAGGAAAAAAGGCTACCAGATAGAATTAAGATGATGATGGAATTAACGGCATGATTTTCACCTAGACAATTTTGAGGAGTCACAATTTTGTCTGAAGCCCTAGCTGGTTTGGCTCAGCAGTTAGAGCATCTGCCTGCAGTCCAGAGAGACCCAGGTTCGGTTCCCGCTAAGGGCATGTACCTCTGTTGCAGTTTGTCCCTGGCCCTGGTTGGGTCATGCGGGTGGCAAGCACTTGATGTGTCCCTTTCACATCGATGTTTCTCTCTCTCTCCCTCCCACTCTATCTGAACAAAGAATGGAAAAATGTCCTCTAGTGAGGCTAAAAAAAAAAAAAAAAAATTATGAAAAGGACCCCTGACCAGTTGGAGCATCCTCCCATACACTAAAAGCTTGCAGGTTTGATTCCTGGTCAGGGCATATACCCAGGTTGTGGGTTCTATCCCTGGTAGAGGTACATAAGAAAGTCAACCAATTGATGTTTCTCTCTCTCTCTCTCTCTCTCTCTCTCTCTCTCTCTCCCTCTCTCCTCCCTTCCTCTCCTGCCTTCTCTCTTCCTAAAAAATCACTGGAAAGGAAAATCTTACCTATTGTGTCCAAATGGAAAAATTATTCCTTGAGGAAATTAAATTGCTCATAGAACAAGTTAATAGGAAATTTATTTCTATGCCTGGCAGGTGTGGCTCAGTGGTTGAGTATTGACTCATGCACCAAGAGTTTGATGGTTCAATTTCTGGTCAGGGCATATTCCCAGGTTGTGGGCCAAATTCCCAGTGGGAGGACATGCAATTGATGTTCTGTCTCATTGATATTTCTATCTCTCTCTCTCCTTTCCTCTATATATCAATAAAGAAAAACATTAAAAAAAAAAAAAAAAAGAAAGAAAATTTCTTTCTAAGATCTTAATGAAAATCTTAGTAATGGTAGATAACAAATTTAATGTAAGTACAAGTTAATAGGGAGGGCTTTTGTTTTGTTTTGTTTTGGTAGGTGTATATTTGTTTGTTTGTAACAGTAGTATCAATATACAATGAATAACTCACAGATATGTGCAATTGATTTTCAAAGACAAAAACTTTCAGAGAAAGCTTAAAAAACGAGAGAAGGAAATGTAATAGAATGTAATGTTATCACCTAGGGCACTATTTTAGAATAAATGAAAATCATTCAGCTAGATTTTAGGTAACTCTTGAACTGTACTAAGCACAAGGCTTTAGTCTGTCAAATGTCTCATTTGCCAGGGTTGCACATTGTCAGTTGAGAAGCGACTCACAGATACAAATGTACTACAGTCACAGTGGGAGAAAGTGAAGATCTTTTCGAAGAGGTTCAGAGGCTAATGATGACTTGTGCTTGAAGAGAACTCCTTCTCAGTCTGCCCTGAACTGAGGTGCCAGCAAGGCCGAGTTTCCTCTTAGAAAATAATTTTAAAACAACTCCATCTGATTCTGTCAAATGGATAAGAAGGGCAGAAATTCTTGACCCACCAAGCCAATAAGTAGTAACTTTGTAATTTGAACCTAGCTGTATCAAACAACTCAGTCTCTGCTTTCCCTAATACATCATTAATAACATTTATTAATAGCTGTTAACATTAATATCACTCTGAACATTGCTATGCTGTGGTATGCTTATAAATACTGATGTTTCCAATAATGATGCAACGAGCTTATTCAATAAATACTGCTGCTGCTCAGTGGATTGCTCCAAAATGAAGTGGGCTCTTGAAAATTACATGTTTTACTTCGCTGTCCGTTACTAAGTATCCAACTGCTCATTAAGAATGGAAATGTGTTTCACATATGCTGGTCTTTGACCTTTCTATTTGTAGAGCATTTTACACTTACAGTTTCATTACCTTCTCCAAAGCCCTGACAATATTTGGCAAGCTTTGCAAAATAGTAACTTGATCCCATTGCCTTAAGGCCACCCAGCAAGTCAAGAGTAGCCAAATAAGGGCAGAAACCCAGGCATTATGACTCCCTTTTCTCTATGTTGCACACAAATATTTAGATACCAAAAAATGCCCTTTTTTCTTATAAATATATTTCATGTACATTAATTTAGTAGTAAAAATTATATAAACAAAATTTGAGAAGGTAAAATGAATGTATCATACTATGGGTTCTACTGCTAAATTTTTAACTATTAGTGTCAGTAAAGTGGAACTTTCTTAGTCACAAACTGTTAGAAACTCATGATTAATAAACAGATGCCAGAAATAGTTAATTATAAGAGGAAACATTATAACTTTTCTGCTAAAAGGAATCTAAAATATCTTCTTAAATGAATATTTACTTTTTCCGAAAATTACCCCCCAAAAGCTAAGAGGCTTATTAAATTAACTCCATAATTCATATGAGATTATTTGCATAACCGTTGCGATGAAGCTTTCCTCCCTCATGCTAAATCCATTTGAAAGCTAATTGTAGAATAAAATTATAGAGCTTTATAAGCAAAGATATAATTGCTGTCCTTGCTATGTGTGTAAAGAAGTTTAGGTCGAAAAGATTAAGAGACTTGTTCAAGGTCATGCCGCTAACTGGTGAGTAGAATTTAGAGATCCTTACACCCACTCCATAATGTTGCATTCATGACCTATTTAATAGCTTCTGTGCAAGAGCAGTAAATAGCTTAATCACTTGATTATAAGAGTACATTGATTTGACAAGTCAAATATGACACAGCTTAAAAGGTGTATTTTATGAAAGATGTTTACCTTATCCTTGTTTACACAGCAAGGAACTTTGAGGAGTTAATTTTCTAACTGTAAACTGCATGAATCAACTTTAATGAAAAACAAATACAGAAAACCAAAACAACCTGTAAATATTCTAAGCAGATAAACTTAATAATATAACTTAGATACATGCCATATTGTGTTAGCAGCTCTGTGGGATAGAAGTTGTTTCAAAATTCTTAATGTCAGTTCAGTTTACAGAAAGATCAGTAAAGTAGAAAATAAATTCAAGTCATTAAAAAAAATAAAAACCCACAATCATCACTACAAATAAAATTAAACTTACATTTTTGTTCAACTTTTTATTTGTTTTTGTTTTGTTTTTTTCAGGATAAGTGAGCAGAAAATAAAATGAAAGATGTTTGATGTAGGGTAAAAGAGTTTAAGTATACTCATTTCATACCTAGATTGTTTACCTTAAACAGTAACATCGCAATCAAAACTATAAGCTCAGAAAGTAATTTAACATGTTTGTACAGCTTTATTAATGAACATCAAAAAATGTTTTCAATAGCACAGGCTTGAACTAATAACATCTTAACCAAGGAATTTCAATCATTATGAATTACTTGACTGTGCTATGAAGACTTTCGAATCATATACAAACAATAAATGTATTGACTTTTTTTTCACATTTAGAATGAATCCATAAATAGTCTTTTCTGCTCATTAGTATATTAAATTAATATATATCTTTGTATATTTTGTACAACACATTTTATGATTAAAGAACAGAATGTAAAGTGTATCAGCTGTAATAATCTAAAAGTTTATTTGACAAAAGTTAGGAAGTAGGAAGGAGGAAATCTTAAAAGAACAGAAAATATACAAATATTCTCATTTTACAAAGAGAGGAGTCAAGTGCTGTCTATAATTGATAAAAAAGGAAATAAAAATTTATATCATTATTCCAAGTTAGAAATTTGATCTATGAAATTAAATAGAATAGTTTAAACATATAAACATAAACGATGTTCAAGAGTGTAATTAGAACCAATTCTCTTCTGCTACAGTGTGCGTACATGTATGTTTAAACTTCATAAATTAAAAGAGAGAAAAGCATGGTATATTATTTAGAGATATATAATTAGCCACCAGAAACAAACACTTTACAATATCTGTTAATAAGAATGTGCTGGAGAATGGGCAAAATAATTTTCCTTAATATCTTCTATTTTGTAAATCATGTTTATATATATTAATAATTTTAGATTTGTTATGAGTTATCCATTAAAATAACAGTCTTATAATTAGTAGCTCTGACAAAATTGTTGCTAAGGTATTTCCTAATCTGTTACTAAATTTCATTAAAACTAATTAAAAGTATAAAATATATACTATTTCAAAATATATTCAAATAATGCAAAAATAGTGTAAGCTTAACATAATATTAATTGGAGAAATGATAGTCTTTAGTAACATTTCAAATTAAGTCAATAGTTTGTTCATGTGGTACCATGGTTATTGGGAACAAACCAATTTAAGTGCAAATTTAGTGAATTATTTAGTATATTAAATTAAATTCTACCCTGAATTCTTTTAGAAAAGTCTTTCAGAATTGAAAGATAATTTAAAGTGACATATTTGAAGTTAGTTGAAGACTTTCAATATCTAATGTTGACTAAAAACGTTAGGCATTTAAGGAAAACAGTTTTATGTATAGTTATAAACTTATAAACTTTTATTATTCATTCATTGGGAATACTTAGTATCAGAAATGATGGTGTTTTTTTTAAACCAGTGAGAACAAATGAGAACCATATATTCTAAACAATTAAAATAAACCACATATTATTTTAGTGTTATTAGTAATATATGTCAGAATGCTACAGTCAGCACTTTATGCAATATTAAGCATATTTAATGTAATTTTGAAAGGTAGGAATATTTTGGCTGTGATTAACAATTTTAATAATAATATCAAATGGCTGACTACATTTTAAGCAAGATTTTAAAATCTGAAATGATATTGCAGTGTAAAAATATCTCAGATTACTGCAGAATTTAAACAGTGCACATGGATAATTTTGTTCTCTGGGGAATGTTCATATAAATATTTAGATTTAATTGCAAGTTATTGAGCATCAAAAATACTTCAAAACTATTTCTTAAGCTGTATTAGTTATAAGAAATCTTTAATCTCACTAATACTAGTAAATGATTATACAAGTTGGTGAGTCATTAACTTCTCTGAGCTAAAGGTTCACACCAAGTTCAAATTGTGAAATTCTAAACAATGAATTATTTTTTTTTTATTTTTAAGTTTTTAAATTACCTTTTAGAAATCTTAAATTACCCTTCAACTTAAAACACACCTAGGTTAGAAAAGTAAAATGAATTATTATATCATGTCAGTTCTGTTTTGGTGAATAATGACAGGAGATGAAAGGATCCTCGGGCAAATTATAAAGCCCATGTTGAGCAGAAACACACTGGAAGTGAGTTGGGTAGGAAGAGTGTGCAGCAGTCAGTGCAGTGGGCTTTGCTGAGCTACAGTTAGCATGCTTTATGCAGACACGGAGCCACTACATCAACTCAAGGGATTGCTGACATTTGGGAAAGTGGACCTTGTGTTGCAGGTCTGCAGTTTTTCTACAAAAATCAGTAAATCTAAATTTTTATAAGCAATATCTAATTTTTAAATGTGGACAATTAATTTGAATTATGTAATTCAAACAAAACAAATTTGCCGGCTATATTTGCTCCATGCACAACACCATTTTCCTTGTGTCTTTTACCATTTTGTAGTTATAGCTACAAGAATAAATTTTATCCAATTATGCATAATGGGATATTTAATATAAATATTTTATTCCATTGACTTTAATAAGTGTTTACATGAATTTCTTAGAATATTAATATTAAGATTAAAATTAGTTTTTCTCAAAACTATGTAATTACTTGCCTTAAGATAATATGCGATTGAGCCATTATCATACATCTATATTTATAATTGCATTTTATGCCAAAGACTTTCCCTTTTTCACCTCTTAGTATGGTCATAAACCATTTTTGGATCTGAAGGGAACAGAAAATTAATTATAAAGCTAGGTAGGTAGATATGTTTTTAAAAAGAGTCTATGGGGCAAATGAAACATGGTGATCTAGTGTAATGGAGTATGGTACCTTTCCTGTAGTTCTATTTGAATGACATTTGAAGTAGGGGAAACAAATGCATGCAGTAATTTCTAATATTAGGAAGTTGAAACTATATTTGTAATGTTATTCCGCTTTCCGAAGCTAAGTGACTGTAAGCACATGTGTGAACACACACCACACATGCAACCATGTGCACACACACACTCGTGCTAAATCCAAACACTAAAATCAGTTTGTAAAGGATAAAGTTTGTTGGAAGCCACTAAGGTTTTGGCCTCTGCTATTGTTAGTTCCCTTGTAGATTGTGTGTGTGTGTGTGTGTGCGCGTGTGTGTCCCACTGTATATGTGCTGCATAAATTATTGACTGACACTTGAGAGTTTCTCAGTAAATTTGTTTAATAATTGAATTATGGTCATGGGTTTGCATAGCACATTTTTGACAAATGTGGTTCTGTCTCCTCCACAGGCATCCATGTGGAATAGCAGTGCTGAAATGCTCAGGAACTGCCTCCAAAGAAACAGCTCCCTGAATCGTAAGTGCTGGGGCAGGGCACCGGCAGACAGGCGATCTCAGGGGCCTTCCGCACAGAAGCATCTGAAGGTGAGGGAGCACCCTATTCATATAAAAAGAGAGAGGTGAACCAAACAGGTCATGTGAATTATCCACTCCAGAGAAATAAAACAACCTTTCTATCAGTGAGCTTACTGTGCTCCTCTGTTTGTTTTGAACTAAAAGATTGAAAGAGTGCTGTGTTATTCAGGTTCAAACCCTTCACTGACCTCTCAACTTTTACAAGATGCCTTCACAACTTTTTAGTTATTGGTTCAAAGATAAAATGGAATGTGTGTGCACAGGATTTATCCTCTCAGTTGCAAATAAATTGAAGCGAAACTGAATTCAGTTTAATTTTCCTCTGACATAGTGGGTGATCACTGAGAATGGCCACTTCAATGCAGAAACAATTATGCTGTTTTTTAGATAGATTCTTTTCTAGTCATATGTATTTCATATGAGGTACTTAGACTATCCTTAAATCATATTTCTTCTTACTTCCATTAAGAGAAGGACTGTAACTATAATATGATTTTTATATTTATGAATTAAAATGGTTATTTTCAGTGCAATTTTTCAAATAAGATAACATATCCTAACTCCTACAAAGCTGGCGGTGTTCACATTTTCACAGCTACTTTGAGTAGATATTAAAATTACTCAATTCTTTCTTATCTATAATTTATAATATTAAATAGCCACAGTTTTCAGCTTTATCCTAAATGGACTCTGAAGAGTTAAGAAAAATATTTTATAGTTAATAAAACAAGTTCAATGTCTAGTTCACAAAATATATACTTCTTTGTGTAGAGTCCACAGTGTAAAATGTATCTTTCCTGCTTTCTTATTGCTTCTACTTTTGTCCCATACAGTGGATAATTGCCATATTATGTATCACAAAATAGGTATAACAATCATCAGAAAAACGTTTAAATACTTAGGAGGCCCAGAAATCACATTCTGGCATTTGCTATGACAAACACACAACTCAGAAACCCTTAGATCTGCCTAATATAATATATATTATATATTATACATCCACTATATAATAGGCATACTGTTCTAGCAGCTAAGAAGCCAAGTTGAGTCCAAGTCCCCAAAGTGAGGAATCAGAATGTCTCACAATGTAACCTTCAAGCACTTACATTAGTATTATCAAAGTAGTTCCATATAAAATGAAGATACTCTGGATCAACAATCAAGCTAGTGAAAGAGAATATTTGAGGCTAGAGCCACAAATCTGCTAAGTTAATAAATAACCAATTTAAAAACCACTGGTCTAGTGCAATCTCTTAAGATTTTTTAAGGTGAAGAAATATAGTTTCAAATAGTTTAACTTGGTTAGTTCATATAGTTAGTTAATGACTAAGCTAGTAAGCTGTTAAATTCTGCATGTCATTCTATTTTTCTCTGTGCTCCAGCATACACTGTCATTTCCACACACTCATAAGCAAACACATGCCTCCAGTATTAAAAGCCAGGGCATTGCACCACTGCGCTAGCAGTGGAAATTTTATCTTCTTTGTATGCATAGTTCAGATTCTATGCCTCTGTTGCACACGGTATGTTTTCCTGAATGAATTACAGACAGGCTGGCAGATAACCACATTGGAATACTTGATGCAGAGGGTCATTTTACGATTTTATAACTTTTTAAGGGTTGTTTAATTAAGGATTATACTTAATCTAAAAGAAACACAAATCCATATTACATACCTTTGTGAAACATGCCTTCATATAAAAGATCAATTGTATTTAAAATAGAAGTCAGAAGCTTTTATATTCGAGAAAATTTTATTGCCTTCACTTACAGATATTTTATTCCCAGAAAAATTCCAAAGTACAAAAAAAGGGAAACGATACAAATGAATAGAATTCTTTCTCTGCGTAGGATGTAGAACCCTCAGGAGAATGTCTCTCAGATGCTAATAATGAGAAAAGTGAAACAAAAGCATATATTTTGCAAAGCAACCAAGGAAACTGATCTCCAAAGAGTGACAAGTCTCTCTGAGAAGAAATGGTATAAATGGACTGTTACACCTTCAGCGCAGCGTGGTAGACAGAGCTCTGAAAGCTAATCACAGAAATCAGCTAAATTTTAATGAAGGACTATAGGCCAGAGGTTATATAACATATGAGTTTAGAAGAGAGTTTTTCAACCTAAATACTACTGAAATTTTGCACTGAATAATCCTATGTTAGTATGTTCTCACACTAAGCATGCTACATGAAGCCAGAAGCCTTCCATAGCCAGGTGCAGGCAAGAAGTCCCCGTCTGCCTAAGAATTGCCAAAAAGAACACAGAGTTCAGATACGATGTGATGGAGCTCATGTTAGAAGTAGGAGCAGAAGAAAAAGCCCAACTCACTTAAACTAATAAGTGTGTTTATACAGGTTTCAGAAGAAAGGACCAATAAAAAAATCAAATGAATATCTAGATATTAGCAATAGTAACTGCAAAAATGATAGAAAAACATACCATTGGTAACAACATTAATAAAATGTACTTAACTATAAATCTAAATAAAATAACTGAAATAATTGTGTGCTTAAAACTGCAAAATATACATGAAATTAATTAAAGAAGACCCAAATAAATACAGAGCTATCTACTGAGTTTATGAACTGGAAAATTCAGTAATGTTAAGTTAGAAATGTTCTCAATTGATATAAAAATTCAATGCAATCACAATTAAAATACCAGCAGGGTTTTTGTAAACATTGATAAACCAATTTAAAATTTTATATGAAAATGTAGAGGATATACATTAACCAAACAACTTAAAAGTAAACTTATTATAAAGTACAATAACCAAGATAGTATTGAATTGGCAAAGAGAGAGATGTATAGATCAATAAAACAGAATATTGTGTCCAGGACTAGATCCACACATATACTCAATTGATTTTTACAAAGAGAAAGGTGCTAGGGTAATTTACTAAAAGAAAAATAGTTTTTTTCAACAAACAGTGCTAGATCAATTAAATATTCATATAAAAATAAACTGATTCATATCTTGCACCATGTATAAAATTCAATTTAGATGGATAATAGACCTAACCATAAAACCTAACTTTAAATTTTCTTAAAGAAAACATGAGAGAAAAGCTTTTGACATTGGATTAGAAAATGCTTTCTTTCATATGAGACAAAAGCATGAAAAAGAAAAGAAAGGACTAATCGATTGTACTGTATCAATATATAATACTTCTCCTCTTCTAAAAACATCATTAAGAAAATGAAAAAGCAAGTTACAGAGTGGAATAAAATAATTACCAAACACATTTTTAATAAATAACTTTTATCTAGAATATATGCAGAACATTTACAACTTAATTAAAATCAATCCAATTAAAAATGAAGTAATATATTTGAATAAATATCTCATCAAAGAAAAGATGACTGCCAAATAGGAACATAAAAAGCTGTTTACATCATTAGTTACTTGGGAAATGCAAAGTAAAACCACTGTGTGATATCATGACATGCTCAGTAGAATGGCTAATATACAAACACCACAACATGTAAAAAGCTGGCAACAATTCAGAACAGCTAGAAATATTGTACAGTGTTTGGGGAATTAAAAATTGTAATCTTCTTGATGGTCTGATGGTTAGGATTTGGTTTTCACAAATTATGCAACCATTATGTAAAAGAGTGTGGCAGTGTTTTATTGACTTGAACATATCATAAGATCCTGAAATCCTACTTCTAGTCTTGTATCCAAGAGAAAGGAAAACCTGTGATCACACGAAAGTTTGTGTGTGAATGTTTATAATAGCTTTATTCACCATAATCCTAGACCGAAAACAACTCAAATATTCATCAATTTGGTATTGGTTAAAAAAAATCCCAACCCATTCATACTTATTACAACCCAGAAATAAAAAATAATAACAAAATCACGGGCATAAGCAACAGCAAAGCTTGATAATCCAGAACATGTTAAGTGAAATAAGCTAGACACAAACGTCTACATAGTACAGTTACATGACCTTCTGGAGAGGGCAAATTATAGGGCCAGATATCAGATCAGTGCCTGCCAATGATTTGGCAGTGATGGAGAGTTGATTGAAGAGTAACATAGGAAACATTGGGGATGATGAAAATGTTGTATATCTCAATTTGGGTGTGGTTAAACCACTTTATAAATTTGTTAAAACAAATTGTAGTGTACACCAATAGATAGTGAATTTTATTATATATAAATTAAATATCAGTAAACATTAAAAATAAATTGAGTCTCTTTAGAATAATTGAGTCTCTGCTTAATAATCCTAAGAAAAGTTTGGAAGTATTAGGGAGAAAGTCCTGAGCAGAAATCAGACCTTCTTCACTGGCAATCTGCTTATTGTGTAATTAGCCGAGGGATCTTTTAAATTTTGGGCTTAAGCATAATTTTTTTACACTTACCTAAACTAGAATAATTAATATATGTATAAAGTAGAAAATAACTTTTTTCTTCCTGGAATCAAGAAATGTAGCACAGATGCTTAAAGAACTATTTTCCATTTATTTACTTTATCCTAATTATATGTTAAACATTAATTGAACAGGATAATGTAAATTAAAAATAAAATACTCCCCAATATTCTTTTTGAATAATCCCTCTGCCACTAATCCTTAAAGGTGTTTGTTGTGGAGACAGGTAAACAGCACTTTTGGACACTGAACTTTATGTCTGCACCTTACAGATATACATTAATTTGAATGTGTTAGGTGTACACTGTAAAGTCAACTGTTACATTTAATGTGTTCAGATGAAGTTGGAAAACTTGTTAAACACACCTATACCTGACAAAATTAGAGGGAAAGATAAAGAAGAGTAAATTGACAGAATCGGACATCCATCTCTCTGACCATTCAGAGTTCACATGGATATTCAGGCTTTCCAGGGCTAAACCTCTCTTCTGTGCCTACCTATCTGCAACTCTTCTTACCTGCATCCTTCAAATCAAGTAGACAGTTGCCTCTGCACATCTCAGCTTAATTTATTACATGTAATCCACAGACTGTCATTACTTGTATATTAAACTAGTAGCCCATAGAGTTAAACACTATAAAAGTTTAGGATTCAAGATATTTGGGGGGGAAACTAATAAGAAATATAAGATATTTAAATAAAACTGAGCTAAAGGTAAATTTTAATCTAATATGTCTGGAAAAAATAATTACTCACCTGCACATTGAAATGCTAATTAAAAGAAAAAAACATTTTAGTGTTTTTAATACCGCAAAAGTGATTTTTCTGCATGTATAGAGTTTGTGTTCATGTCTAACAATTATTGTAATTAATCATTCAAACTTTCATTTATCTTAAACAACTTGAATTTGAATGTTGTGTTTTGCCAAGATAATTATTATCTAGAGATGATTGAATATTAAATATCAGACACTAAAATATGGACATTTCCAATAATGATTTAATGCATTAGATATATGGACATTTATATATGGAATTATATGTAGTTATTTAATGTGTTTCTCAATTATATATTTTATAATGCCTTTATCAGGAAAAATCCTCTTTGTTTGTGACTACTGATAGTTTTGCCTTAATTATAGATTGATTTTCCCCTCACCATGAGTTACATTTCAGCAGTGCCGTAGCAAGTAATATTTCATCACTGCCAGAGAAACTAACATGTTCACTTCAAGATATACATGTACAGAGATGCCCTATTTCTCACTCAGCCTCTGAAATCATGGCCTCAGTCTCTCCTGATACCAGCCAAAGCCTGGCCATATGTTGTCTTGCAGCTGTAGCTCAGTTTACAGCCTTCTGGGCTCCGGGATGGTTCAGCTGCTTTCATTGCTTACCTGACTCTACCACCAGGCCCGTCCTCTGTCTGTCGTCCCACGTGGCTGTTTCTGCTGAACTGTTCCCACACTGTGTGTAGTGATTATCTTAAAATTGTCAACTCTCAGAACTCCACGCAAAGAGTGGATGCAAGTCCTTTCTGCTAGAGTCTTAAATCTGCTTGGAGTTTCTATAGTTTCAACTTCAGATTCACAACAGGACAAAGAAGGATACAGGTCCATGCCATTGTCATCTAACACTGTTGCATTCTTTTCAGATCTCTTCCTTAAGGAGCAGTGTGGCGTAAGGCGTTCTGGGGTGACTGTTTATGCCTGGTTTGGTCTTCTCCCAGATATTTCATTTTATTTTATTTGAGCTATACCTTTTTGGGGGTCATATCTATTATTGAACATAAAGTTGTGTATGTTTGGCATTTCGGTCCAGTAGGTACCCTAAGACTCTCAGGCAATGCCAGATTCATATCTCATAAGTCAAAATAAGGAAATAACACAATTAACATGGACATTGTGAAGGAAATTAACAGAATTGGCATCTTTCAAACATATTTTTCTACCATATATTAGTCTTTTCTTATACATATTTGAGGAATTCCTAATTGAGACTATTTGATTTTATTTTTTTTTGTGCTTCATAGTTAATTTTAAGGTCAAAATACATTTTAGTGTGTCCTTATTCATTACACCAAACACGTTTATTAAGTCACGAAGCTAAATTATAATGTCATTAGTATGAGAATGGTTCTTGAAAATATGAAACCACAAAAACATTTTGAAATAATATTTTCATTTTATTTTAGAAAAGCCTTAATCTAGCACTCTACAGTGTGGAATACTTACATCATATATATAAAAGAGTGGTAAAATAATATTAAATGCTATTTATGTTATATAAATTATTAGGTCATGATTTTTTAGAACTCAAACAAACATGCTCTCGTACTCCATGTTGTACTCGATTTCACTCTACAGAAGACTTTGTATCTCCCAGTAGGTTCATTGTAAGGATTGGCACTGAAAATTAGATAAAAAAGGTAAAATGGGCAAATATCAAAAAAATAATACTGTTTATGGCTAAATAATTAAATCACTAGGGATGAGATTAGCTAACAGCATGAGAATTTCCCAGAAGAAGCTTGCCTAAAATGGATTTGGAAACGTTCAAGTTGCCTCCCTGGATGCTATAAAAATAATCATGTTAAGATGAACTAGTAATAAAAAAAAACAATTAGCTTGTCAGATATGGCATTAAATAATACTTGCATTATGTAGCATGATTTTATGAGACAAATGCTACTGAAGCTGTAGGAAGAACTGATGACTTCTAGATCACTAGGAAGTCTTAAAGGAAACTGGATCACCATTAACTACCATAAAGTTCAGAAAAAGAGGAAACCAGGAGGGCCTGAGAATAATATAATAGGGGGTAAATGATTAAAGCTATGAGGTTATAAAAACACCACCTTTTCCCTAATAAATTAGGTTAGGTGAGGAGAATCAGGATAGATTTTTTTTAAATGTTTTATTTATTCTTTTAGAAATTCCTCCTTTTAGTATCTGTTACCTGTATCATTGAACCTTTGTGGGAAGGTAATGAATCAGAAACTGGGACAAAAGAGGAAAATAAAAATTGATAATTTGGGTGATATAATTAGAAATCATTCTAGTGCATTATTAACATGAAACAATTTTGGCATGCTTATTTGCTATTTAGTTTGCTCTGTTTCCAGCGTATGGGAAATCTAATAAAGTTTTTGGATATACCAATTTACTGTGTTAAGAGAAATCAGATTTTGACATTAGGATCCATCAACCTTAGAAAGAATTGGAGAATGATTTTTTGATCTGTTCACAGTATATTTCTGGATTCACAATACCTCCAGATATATAAGCAATAGTAGATTGTTAAATTACATAAAGAAAGCAATGTTCACTCATTTATTTTCATTGGTTTTGCTGTTACTTAAGAGAGACTTCCCTTATAAGAATATCAATACACATTAAGATCTCTGCAAGGAACTATACAGTTATACATATTTGTCTGTGTGTGTTTAACATAGCTACAAATTGGTACAAACAGAAAAATGGGCAAAACAGATTATTTTGCTATCTTTTCACAGTGTTTATTTAAAATTCACTTTGTAGTCAAGGCACATAAGAGACTTTGATTTGAAGAGGTTTCTTTAGGAAGGTGACAAGCTAGCTTTCACTAAAACATTAATCCTCTGGCTATTTATCAGAGACTAGAGACTGTAAGGATATTGGAGAATAGAAATATTATACTAAGAGAATAAATAAAATTCTAGTACTTCTTGAACTCAAGGATATTTTCACATTACACAAAATCATTTGAAAAGTATATATTTGGAATTAAAATGGAAGTGTGAGCCTTCAGTCATTTATAATAAATAGATTGCAGGAAACTATCATTCAGTAGATTTCTTGTAAATGTTTTTATAGCTCAAGAAACTGCACGTGCGCACTCACACACACACATACAATATTAAGTGCAAAGAACATTTTTTGTAGCTATGGCAAAAAGATGATTTAAAAGGTTTTATTCATATTATTTGTTTTGATGTCACTAAATTAATCCCTAAGTCAAAATAAAGAGAATAAGCAGAGTACACAGAAGAGGTATTCTTCTGGGAAGGCTATTCAGAAGACATTAGCACAGGGAAATATTCACATAAGTTTCACCAATCTTGATTTCTCCCAAATTATTTATGTGCCCAGAACTATGAGAGATTTCACAAGAACACACAAAATGGGATTTCAGAAAGTCAATATATTCGTGAGGAAATAAACAAAATGTTCCCTTTGAAACAGGTTTTCAGAATTGTGCCTTTTAGACTGAAAACAGAGATCCTCTAATTTAGCTGTGTCATCGTTCACCATGTCTGCTAATGGGAATGCTGACATCCAGAATGATGTGTTATGCAGACCATGCAGGATGTAAATGGTAGTGGCCATTATGCTGTGAAGAGGTCCTAGCCTGACAGTAAAGGAAACTGAATGTTAATTCACTAAATTATCCTAATTAAATAGAATAACTTAGCTCACCCTTTATTTTTGTTGTTGTAAAATTAAAATGGTTGGACGAAAACATAATAATTCAGAAGAAATAAAACATTAAATGTATCTAAATCTTGAAAATATAATTTTCAGAACAGCATACACAGTCTGATACCATTTATATGCATTTAAAACACACAACACACTAGTATATATTGTTTATGGAAAGACAAGTAAATGTACAAAACAAAAATGGACTCAATGAATGTACATCAAACTCAGGTTAGTGGCAGCTTCTGAGATAACGGTATGAGAAATATGGTTGGAGCATGTGGTCAAAGAAACTTCACCTGTGTCTGGGATTCAGTTTTCCAACTATAAAATGAGTATAATAATGGTATATATTTCATAAGATTGCTGTGGATATTAAATAAGCTAACCTAATAAATTATTTAGAACAACAAATTGAGACACAGTAAGATGTATTTTCATTATCATTAATATTGTGTTGTTCAGATACCAGGTCTGATAATGTGTTAATGGTGTTCATATTCATTCCAGGTAAATCTTGACTCTTTCTCTATTCCTAGCAATATAACAAGCAACATGGGAGGCAGAAAAACATCAGCTTTATAACAGTTTTAATACATAAAAACTCTGTATTTATCAAATATTGCAGTATCTATTGAGAGAAAAATGTCTGGTTATCACTGATACTTTTTATAAAATTATTTGCTATTGACTCTAATACAAATTTTACATGCATAGAGAATATTTCATTGAAGTATAAGCGAAGTTTGTCAAATTACATATCAATTTTTAATTTTAATTTTTTAAAATATGTAATTCAGAAAGTTTCAATTATCTTAGTATAATACAGTTGGTTATTTAATTTCTGTTTGTGGCATTAATTCATTACTACAAAGTTCATTATATTTTCTAATTCATTATCTTTTACTTAACTATGTTTTAAATAACCAGGCATATTTCAATAAAGTATTTTAAATAAATTCCATTCATTTATTCATTACAAATTATACAAGCAGAGAATATTATTCACCTTGAAATATTATTTTCTGCTTGTATAATTTGTAATGAATAAATGGTTTTTATTTAAAATATTTTAAATTTACTATTTCACTATTCAATTCTCTCATATTTTAACTATCTTTGCTCTGTTTAATGTTGATGACAAGTATATTGATTAGAAGTAGGTGAAAATATATACTCTAAGGAAGCCTTTTTCAATGTTGTAATAATTTATCTTCTAGTCTATCAGTAAATATATGGAAATATTGTTTCTATTTCCTAGTTTCATTTAGGCATATGTCTAGTCAAATGAAGAAAGATTAGGTTAATTTTTAAGATTAAATTTAAACATAATCAAGAAATGATATCTTGATTTCTTGAAAATGTCATTATGGACTCTAAAGAAGTCATTTCAATGTGGTGCACGATTAGCAATAGTTTAAATACTATATGCAGCAATTCACATAGTGAAAAAACAATTTTATTTTATAACACCAAGGAGCTGAATTTTAATAATCACTAAACATTTTAGCAACTCTTAAGTCTCACAACAAAAGATAAAAAAAAAAATTCTGCTACGGATTTAAAAAAAAATAATAGAGATTTTCCAATTTGAGTCAAACTTTATGTCCTGAAATTAGTGGCTCCGAACCTCATGGCTGTTTTGTAAAACTTAAGGAAGTTGTAAAAATTACTTTAAATAAAAATTTGCTCTAACCTTTATTGGTATGATTCATCAATTTAAAGCAACACTGTGGTCCCTAGAGGCAGATATAATCCATCTTTGTATCCTTAATACTTGCGGGTGTCTTGGTGCACTGAAGGCACCACACAAAAGTCTATTATAGTTGAATGAATGAAAAAATAATTGCTGTATATGTTGTATGTTTGATCTACAACTCGAAATTGTCCTGTTTTAAGTAAAGCATTTAAAAAGACAAGAGAGCCCAGCTGGTGTGGCTCAGTGGATTGAGCATCATCCTATGGACTGAGAGCTCCCGGTTCGATTCCTGGTCAGGACACATGCCAGGGTTGCAAGCTTGATTCCCAGTAGGGAGCATGCAGGAGGCAGTTGATCACTGTTTTGCTCTCACATTGATGTTTCTATCTCTCTCTCTTTTCCTCTCTCTCTAAAAAATCAATAAAATTATTTTTTAAAAGTAAATAAATAAAAGAGCGAAAAAGGACACCTCTGAATATAAAGGGAGGGGGAAGAAATGGTGGAATTGGACAATCAGATCCATATTTGATCCAATTATATTCAACTACTCTCCACATAAATCCTGATTTTTTTCTCTATATCAGGCAATATATGAAGTACCATGGTGACAGAAAAACAGGGAAAAATAACACTTTATGTTTCATGAGCTCGTTGCTTTTTAAATAAATAATTATTCTTAAAAATGTTAAATGTCTATCTAGTTATCCATCTATTTATCCCTAGAGCTATGATTTGGATATTTATTTATTTATTTAATTATTTATTTATTTATTTATTTTTGTTACAGATGTTTCTTCTTTTTCCCCCCATTAGCACCCTCCTCTCCATTCCCTCCCACCCGGTCCCCAGCTTTGTTGTCTATGTCCATCGGTTTTACATACATGCATAGAAGTTCTGTGGTATATCCCTCCCCCCTCTTCTGAGGATTGTCAGTCTGTACCCTACTTCTATGACTCTGGGTCTATTTTGTTAATCCATTTGTTTAGTTCATTATATTCCACAAATAAGTGAGATTATGTGATATTTGTCTTTCTCTGCTCGGCTTGTTTCGCTTAGGATAATACTTTTCAGGTCCCTCTATGTGGTCTCCAAGGGTAAGAGATCTTTCATTCTTACAGCTGCATAGTACTCCATTGTGTATATGTACCACTGCTTTTTTTATCCATTCGTCTACTGATGGACACTTGGGCTGTTTCCAGATCTTAGCTATTGTAAATAGTGCTGCTACAAACATGGGGGGTACATACATTCTTTCTGATTGGTGTTTCAGGCTTCTTAGGGTATATTTCTAGAAGTGGGATCACTGGGTCAAGTGGCAGTTCAATTTTTAATTTTTTGAGGTAACCATAGTGTTTTCCATAGTGGCTATACCACTCTGCATTCTCACCAGCAGTGTACTACAGTCCCCTTTTCTCCACACCCTCATCAGCACTTGTTGTTTGATGATTTGTTGATGGCGGCTATACTGAAAGGTGTGAAGTGATACCTCATTGTTGTTTTAATTTGCATCTCTCTGATGATTAGTGATATTGAGCATTTTTTTCATATGTCTCTTAGCCTTTTGTATGCCCTGTTTGGAGAGGTGTCTCTTTAGGTCCTCTGCTCTTTTTTTTAATTGGGTTCGTTGTCTTCCTTTTGTTGAGTTGTGTGAGTACTATATCAATTTTGAAAATTAATCCCTTATCTTATGTATCATTGGCAATTATGGTCTCCCATATAATGGGTTCCCTTTCCATTTTGATGGTTGTTTCTTTTGCTGTGCAGAAGCTTTTTAGTTTGATTTACTCCCATGTGTTCAATTTTTCTTTGTTTCTCTTGCCTTAGGTGATGTATCAGTGAAAATTCTGTTGCGCATAATGTCTGAAATTTTGTTGCCTGCATTTTCTTCTAGGATTTTTATGGAATCACGAGTCACATTTAAGTCTTTTATGCATTTTGAGTTTATTCTTGTGTATGGTGTAAGTTGGTGGTCTAGCTTCATTTTCTTGCAGGTAGCTGTCCAATTTTCCCAACACCATTTATTAAAGAGGCTGTCTTCACTCCACTGTATGCTCTTGCCCCTTTTGTTAAATATTAATTGAGCATATTGTCTTGGGTCAATTTCTGGGTTCTCTATTCTGTTCCATAGATCTATGTGCCTGTTCTTGTGCCAGTACCAGGCTGTTTTGATTACAGTGGCTTTGTAGTATAACCTGATGTTTGGTAATGTGATTATCTCTACTTTGTTCTTCTTTTTTCAAGATAGCTGTGGCTAGTCAGGGCCTTTTTTGGTTCCATATAAACCTTTGGAGTATTTGTTCTACTTCTGTGAAGTATATTGTTGGTATTTTGATGGGAATTGCATTGAATCTATATATAGCTTTGGGTAGTATGGACATTTTAATGATGTTAATTCTTCCAATCCATGAACAAGGTATATGCTTCCACTTTTTTATATCTTCCTCTATTTCTTTTTTCAATGACCTTTACTTTTTTGGTTAAGTTTATTCCTAGGTATCTTAATTTTTTGCCGTGATGGTAAATGGGATTGTTTTTTCAGTTTCTCTTTCTGTGAGTTCATTGTTGGTGTATAAGAATGCCTTCAATTTCTTGATGTTAATTTTGTATCCTGCTACTTTGCCAAATTCATTTTTGTATTAAGTCTAGTAGTCTTCAGGAGTCTTCAGGGTTTTCTATGTACTATATCATGTCATTTGCAAATAATCTTTCACTTTCTCCTATCCAATTTGGATCCCTTTTATTTTTTTCTTCATGTCTAATTGCTGTGCATGAGACTTCCAATACTGTTAAACAAGAGTGGCGAAAGTGGACATCCCTGTCTTGTTCTCGTACTTAAGCGAAATGTTTTTAGTTTTTGCCCATTAAGTATGATATTGGCTGTAGGTTTTTCATATATAGCCTTTATTATGTTGAGATATGATCCCTCTATTCCCACATAGCTGAGCTTTTTTTATCAGAAATGGGTGCTGGATTTTGTCAAATGCTTTTTCAGCATTCATTGATATGATCATAAGGTTTTTATCTTTCATTTTGTTTATGTGGTGTATCACATTTATCGATTTGAAAATATTATACCATCCTTGCAATTCCACTTGGTTATGGTGAATAATTTTTTTGATGTATTGCTGGATCCGATTTGCTAACCTTTTGTTAAGGATTTTAACATCTGTATTCATCAGGGATTTTGGCCTGTAGTTTTCTTTCTTTGTAGTGTCTTTATCTGATTTTGGAATTAAGATTATGCTGACCTCATAAAATGGGATTGGAAGTCCCCAGTCTTCTTGGATTTTCTGGAATAGTTTGAAAAGGTTGGGGATTAGATCTTTTTTGAATATTCAGTTAAACTCCTCTGTGAAGCCATCTGGACCTGGGCTTTTGTTTGCTGGGAGAGTCTTGATTACCTCTTCAATTTCCTTAGTTGTTTTTGGTCTGTTCAAGTTTTTATCTCTTCCCATTCAGTTTTGGGGGACTGTGTGTTTCTAGAAGTTTGCCCATTTCACCTAGATTGTCCAATTTGTTGGCGTATAATTTTTTATAGTATGTTTTGATGATCCTTTGTATTTTTGTGGTGTAGTTATTAATTTTGCCCTTTCGGTTCTGATTTTGTTTATTTGGGTCCTCTCTTTTAGTTTCTTGGTGAGTCTGGCTAAAGGTCCATTGATCTTGTTTCTCTTTTCAAAGAACCAGCCTTTTGTTTCATTGCTCTTTTGAACTGTTTTTTAGTTTCTATGTTGTATATTTCTGCTCTGATCTTTACTATTTCTTTCCTTCTGCTTGCTCTGGGTTTTTCTTTTTTGTTTTCTGTCTAGATCTTTAAGTTGTAGTGTTAGAAAGTCAATTAGGAATTTTTCTTGTTTCTTGAGGTAAGCCTGAAGTGCTATGAACTTCCTTCTCAGGACTGCTTTTGCTGCATCCCATAGATTTTGTGTTGTTGTGTGTTCCTTTTCATTGGCTTTTAGGATGTTTTTAATTTCTTCATTGATCTCATTGGTAACCCATTTGTTGTTTAATAACATGCTATTTAGCCTCTATGTGTTTGAATGTTTTTGTCTGTTTTTATCATAATTGAGCTCTAGTTTCATGCCACTGTGGTTCGAGAAGATGCTTGATATGATTTCAATATTTTTTTAATTTTTAGAGACTTACTTTGTGTCCTAATGTGTACTGTATCTTTGAGAATGTCCCGTGCGCACTTAAGAAGAATGTATATTCTGCGGCTTTGGGATGAAATGTTTGATTGGTCACTTAGTCTCTTAAATTTGGGCAACAAAAATTATCTTTTGAATACATTTTGTATTTCATTTAAATATTATTGAAAATGTGTATGGTATCATCATTTAAAAAAATGCTAGGTCAGATGCGCTAGGTTTATTTATTTTAGATATCCATACATGTGGAAAGTTAAATACGTATTGCCTGTAGAATCAACTCTGAACTATATAAATGATGCTGAAATTCACAATAATTAACATCATAAACTTCATATTCTTTAAACAGTAAAAGCATATTAGACAGTTTAGACTGGTAGCACGGGACCTATTTGATTTAAACAACATAAATATTTTACACACAATATATATAATATATGTGATACAACTACAAAGAAACATATTCCTCCACAGCTCTACCCACTCCCAAGTGCACTACAATATTTCTCTTATCACAAAAAAAGTTTTCCAAATTTAAAAAACAAAGCATATTTTGTCTCTAGTGGAATAAATATTATTTAGAAAAAAAATAGTTTTATAATCTCGTTTACTTGAATAAGAGCCTTCTTTTTCTAGAAAACTTCTGTCCTTTTGATTATTAGACAAATGAAAATTCCTGCAGATAGTTTTTTAAAACTGCAAAGATTAGTGCTGTGTGCAGCAATTACATACATTTCATACTTTTTAAATTTTAATTGATCTTAGAGAGAGGAAATCTGGGGAGAGATAGAGAGAGAAACATCCATGTGAGAAATAAACATCGATCAATTGTCTCCCACATGCTCCCTGACCAGGGAATGAACCCACAACCTGGTATGTGCCCTGATCATAAATCAAACCCACCACCCTTTGGTATACAGGACAATGCTCCAAACAACTGAGCCGTGCTGGCCAGGGCTCAAGCTTCATTGGCAATAAAATAAACATACCTGCATATCTTATTCCCATTTTTTAAAATATGTTTTTATTGATTTTTGGAAAGAAAGGAAAAGGGAGGGAGAGAGATGTAAAATCATCGATGAGAGAAAAACACTGATTGGCTGCCTCCTGCACACCCCGTATTGGGGCTTAAGCTGGCAACCTGGGCATGTGTCCGGACTGGGAATTGAACCCATAAACTTTTGGTTCATGGATTGATGCTCAACTACTGAACCACACCAGCAGAGCTTTTTTGCATTTTTAAAAGGGGTTGAATTACAGTTGACATACAATATTATGTTAGTTTGAGGTGTACAATCTTATGATTAAACATTTATATACCTTATGGTATGATTACCCTGATAAATCTAATTTCCATCAATTACATACATAATTATTGCAATATTATTGACTGTATTCCCTATGCTGTACCTTACATCCTAGTGACTTTTATAATTGGCAATTTCTACTTCTAATCCCTTCACCTTTCCACTTATCCCCTCAACCACCCCCTTTCATTGGCAACCATACATTTGTTCTCTGTATCTATGAGTTTATTTCTGTTCTGTTTGTTCACTTACTTTTTTAGATTCCACATATAAGTGAAATTATATGGTATTTGTCTTTCTCTGACTATTTTCACTTAGCATAATACTCTCTAGGTAAAAAAGGGCAATGTTTTATTCTTTGTTTTTGGCTAAGTAATGTTCCACTGCATATATGTATCACATCTTCTTTATCCATTTGTCTATTGATGTACTCTTAGGTGGTTTGGCTATTGTAAATAATGCTGCAATGAACATAAGGGTGCATATATCTTTCTGAATTAATGTTTTGGATTTCCTTAGACGAATACCCAGAAGTGGGATTTGCTGGGTCAGATGGTAATTATATTTTTAATTTTTTGAGGAACATCCATACTGTTTTCTGTAATGGCTGCACCAATTTATAATCACACCAACAGTGTACCAGAGCTCCCTTTTTTCCACACTTGTTGTTTGCTGATTTATTGATGACAGTCATTTTGACAGGTGTGTGATGATATTTCATTATGGTTTTAATATGCTTTTCCCTAATAATTAATGATGTTAAGCAGCTTTTTATATGTCTGTTGATCATCTGTAGGTCTTCCTTGGAGAAAAGTCTATTCAGGTCCTCTGCCCATTTTTTAATCAGATTGTTTTTTTAGAGAGTGTTAAGTTGTATGAGTTCCTTATACATTTTTGGATATTAACATTTGGCTATCCCTTACTGGATATGTCATTGGCAAATATCTTCTCTCATTTGATAGATTGTCTTTTTGTTCAACAAACTGTAGTTTTAGAGAAATACATTTCATGGTTTAGATTTTTAAACATTGAGATTTCAGGAATGAGGACATCAAAAAGAGCCGGAGAAGTCTGGAAAAACAATGCTAGTGAGTGAAGAAGGCAACACACTGGGCATTAAGAATGATGAAGATTTAACAGAACAAATTCAGAAGAGCAGTCGCACTCAGAGTCAGGTCATGAAGTCAGGCAGATGCACTGCAGACTATCATGCCTGCCAGAGCCAATGTGTCTTTCTCCAGTAGATGCTGAGAACGTGGACTGCTGCTCAGGCTGGCTGCAGGGCTTTGTGGATGGTGTTTTATCATCCCTCTGAAATGGATGATGAGTTAACCAACATAAAGTCTTTTCTTGATTAAAAAGAAAAAATAAAATATTTCTTCCTCTTGTCTTATTTGTATTCTTCCTTCCACAGCTGGCTCATAAGTTTTCCCAGGTGCTTCATAAATACTCCATTCTTTCCCCCCACTTCTCGAAGTAATCTAGAAAATCTCAGGAACTGGAGTGCCTTGTTAAAAATATTGCTACCAAGTCCAAAAAGATTCAAAAATAAACAAACTCCATACTGTTTTGGCCCATGAGATGGTAGGAAACATGAAAAACACTCACAGAGAGCCTGGCTCTTACTCTTGCTCCTCCCTTTACCTGAGAACCTGCCCATAGTAACCTGTTGGAAGATAAGTATGTGAAGCAGAGCTGACTTTCCCTAGTCAACCCAGTTGAGCCCCAGGTATGTGAGCCCAAACTGGCAGACACTTTAAAGAGCAAACTACTGCACAGAGACATAAACAGTCACAACTAAGTCATGTCTATATTAGCAAAGGTCATAGCATGTGCCAGACTTAAATCTTCATCACTGCATGCCTCTCATTTGTGGGTGGTGTGTCAGACATCACTACTGTGTCAATAGATATACTCAGCATGTGACCAAAGAGGTAACCTTTTCACATTCTTGAAAGGAAATAGCCTCTCATCAGTTCTTCAGAATAGCTTGATTAAACAAAAACTAGGTCTTTCTACCCAAAGCTGCAACACACCTAAGACCCACTAACAGAAATGTTTCTCTCACCTGACTAGGGGAGAAAGGTCAGTGCCTTTGAATTGCTTCTGTAATTAGCAGGTGGCCAAGAAATACTACACATTTCCTTGAGCACAAACTGATTATTACTGGATTGCTGAGGTTTTGTTTGTTTGTTTGCCTTAGCTGTTGTTTTTATTTTCTTCTTTTCAAATAGAAATGAAAGAAGGATATAAAATTATGGCCATGACCCTATCAAATTTGAAGAAGTAATAGAAAAAAAGAACTCACTAGTTTAACTACTGAATAAAATGTATGTTTTCTTAAGCCTGGCATAATTCACTTATTCATATTTGTCTGGATCTTTTTTTCTTCTTTTATCCTCACCCGAGGACATTTTTTCATTTTTTGTTCGCATAGAGTGGGAGGGAGAGAGAGAGAGAAACATCGACGTGAAAGGGACTTTGAGTGGTTGCCACCCACACGACCCAACCAGGGCCAGGGACAAACTGCAACCCAGGTATGTGCCCTTAGCAGGAATCGAACCCGGGTCTCTCTGGACCGCAGGCCGATCACTCTAACCGCTGAGCCAAACCAGCCAGGGTGTATATTTGTCTGGCTCTTAAAGGCATTGGAACTTCTTGATTACATACCTGGGAACTGTCATGCACTGTCCGCCATGTGCCATCATATAACATTACTTACCTTTGTATGACAAGTGAAGTAGTAGAAAAATTGCCATGATCATTTCACTTTGACAGTCTTGGAGTCCGATGCTATGTATACGTGTAGAGGTACAAGTTAAGCTCAATTGTACAAATTAGCACGAACTAAATGCCTACTGAGAGGAAGGAAGGCGACAAGGGATTAACTTTCCCACTATTAGATAGAGTATTATAAATGGTCTATTATTCCCAATAAAGTTCTCATTGAAGTATTTTCTATCATTCCTTTTCCGCTTCTAAAGTCACTCTCCATTCTTCTCAAGTGTTTTTCTTTAACCAGAGGCCATTCTGTCCTGACCACAATAATATACCCTGGTGCCTTCAGGGGTGCAGTAAACAGAGAAGCCCTGGCAGGAATCATACGAAAGATAGTAAAGCCAGGGTACTTATCCCCGCAGCCTGCCTGCGAGATTCCCACGGCTTGCCAAAGATCACTTTTATCTTGAGGCAGAAGAACATATCCTATATTTTCTGATCCCAGGTTCTGGTTACACTTCTTTTACCCACGTCCCTTAGGCAGGAGGTGGTAAACTCCAGGTCACTGCACCACCCCTTATTTCTCCTTAGCCCACACCTCTGGAATTTATAGTAAATAAAGCCTCTTAGAATTGCAATTACTGTGTATTGAATTTGCCATCTGTTTCCTGTGGGGACACTAACAGGCATAATCCCAGTTCTCAAAACTTACCATTTTTAATTAAAAAATTAACTACTTGCAGGAGATGTGAATGTGTGCGTGAGCTCTTGGGTAGATTAGAATTTACCTGGCAATTGGGGGGTAGTTTTAAAGAAGAAAATATGAAAAGTATCCACTTTACCATTCTGTGGCCCATGGCAAAGAAAACAAACTTATGGCATAATATAACAGTGTCAAAGTTATAGTGCGTACAATGCAAGGGTGAGCCAGGCTTTGACTGAATAATCTCGTTGGTAGCCTAAACTTCAGTTTCCTCTTTTGCAACATAAGCATTTGGCTACCTGTTCTGTTCACCTTCAGAAGGATTCTTGAGCAAATTAAATAAAATAACAAGTGTAAGATACATAGAACTATAAAAAGTTTTAAAACAGTTTTTGTCAAGTATTTGGCAATATCCCATTTTATGTGATTTTGGCCCAATTAAACTAAGATGCATAAGAATTAAAAACTAATATTGGTTTGATTCCCCTTAAATGCATATCATTTGTTTTCTTATTAAAAATTAGGATGAAGTGCCAGGTGTGTTAGTATAGCTCAAGTGAAAGGAGAAATCCAGAAAACTAGAACATTTACTAAGACTAAATTTGCCAAACACATCTAATTTCTGCACGATCAGTTTGGCAAACCCAGGTCAATCCCATAAATAAGTATTATGGAAGTCATCTAGATACTATTTAGGGCCACTCACTAATTCATTCTTTCATGATACTAAACATTTAGAAGGCAATTTCTTTATCTTCCTGTCTCTCTCTTTCTCCTCTCACACATTGTCTCTTCTCTCCCCTTTACCTCCCCCTCTCTTTGCCCTCCCCCTCCCTCTCCCTCATGCCCATTATATGTGGTCTCTTTGTTAATATCCACTGCCAATGACACTTTAATAAGGAAGTCTTCCGCTTCTCTTCTTACTTGGTATAGTTGGCTGAGTCAGTGATTCTTATCATGTCTGAAAAAACACCACCCATCAGGGGTCACATTTACATGCTCTATTGAAAAAGAACTTTAGCTGAAAGTATTCTAATAGTTCAGGTCCTGCTGTGAAACATATGTGAAGAGACATTAACCACCTACATGTGTTAGGAATGTAAGAAACAGGAAAAACTGTGTGCTTTTACAAACTAGCAAAATAATTGAAACTTAATGAGGAGGTTCTCCAGGCAGAAAATGACCTCTTGTTGCGGTGTCGCCGAATTCTCACTTTCTTTCTGGGAGCTGGAAAAATGAGTGAGTAAGAGCATGAAGAGCCGTCTAAACCCCACTGAGCTCATTTATTGCTCAGCGTTGATTAACTTCTAGGTGTTGGTTCCCCCCTCCCCCACTTAGGTATTAGAAACAGTTTTATTTCATTATTTTTTGGAGGAGGGATTTGGCTGATTTCGATTTTTTAAGTTTATAAAAAGCCAAAAGAGAGAACCCTTTTTCTAGTGTTTTCACTCAGTATTCTGAGGATAGAATTAGTGACCTTCCAACTAATCCTGACTCAATTTTTATGACACAGTTGCAACTAAACCTTAAAGGTCTAAATATGTTGAACTTGAACTGCTAGGCTCATTATTGTAAACTTCAAAACCAATCTGCCTTTTTAGATAGAATTTCTTTTCCCTAGAAACTAAAGGCTGCAGCTCTGTATTTCTCCAGAGACAAATGTCTTTTGTTCTTTGGTGCATGCTGTCCAGACCCTCAGGGCTTGTAGACTGTCTGCTGGCTCACCTGGGTCCTCCACATAGTACACCTGCTCTCCAGACCTGAATTTTCTGGTCAGCACTTACTTGTCTTCTTCCCAAAAACCTTTTTTGTAAATTTGATTCTAATGTATATATAATAATAATAGGTGGTTGTGCCTATTTCTCCCTTGGGTGAATGCTTTATTCCAGCAAAGCTTATTTTATTATTTACCATAGTAAAACAATTTTTAATGGAAGAATCTCAAGTTTAAGTTCATTTGACATGGTCACTCTTTTTTTTTTTTTTTTTTTAATATCTCACTTCTTTTTGCTATTATCTTTCAGATCTCCCTGATCTTGATTGATCTTATAAACTGTGCTGTTAGAAGCATAGTGTAGTTCTGTCTTTTAATGGGCTAACATGCTGCCTTTAAACCCAATTTTCCAGATTTAGTAAATTGTAACTGTTGGAGACAGTGATCCAGATTACACTCTACTTCAAAATAGCTCAAGTATTAGTGTGAATGTGGAGCAACAGATACTCCTAAGATACTGCAGATGGGAATGTAAAATTGCACAGCCATTTGGATGTCAGTCTGACTGTTTTTTAATGATGTTAACTGTGCACATATTATGTAAACCAACCATTCAACTCTTAGGTATTTACTAAAGAGAATTAGAAGCATATATTAATGCAAAATTGTGCATGCAAAACAGAGCTTCACAGAAACTGCATTTGAAATCAGCAAAACATGGAAACTTCAAATGTTCAGAAATAGATGAATGAATAATCTGATCATGATATATCCATTCAAAAGAATACTACTCAACAATAAAAAGAACAAGCCATCAATATCTATAACATGAATGGACCTGAGAAAAATGATGCTGAGTTAAAGAAACCAGAGAAACATGGTGCATAGGTTTATAGGATCCTATATATTTATTTCTAGAAAATTAAAACTAATATTATCATGACAAAAAGCAGCCCCTTGGCTACCTGGAGCTGTGGCTGGGTGCGGATTATTTTAAGGGAGTCAAGGAAACTTTGGAGGGTGATGTTTATGTTTATCACCCTGGTAGTAGTAATGGTTTCATGGTTGAATACAGGTCAAAACCTGAAAATTTGTATGCTTTACACCTGTGTGGATTATTAAATATCCATTTATGTGAACAAATCTATTCTAAAACACAGTGTAAAGAAACTAGAATATGGGCCTCATACTTGAAAATATGAAGGTGTTGAAAGATAGTGTTTATTTTTAGAGAGCTTGGCAAGACTTTCTGTGGAAAGAGAGTAAAAAACAGATGAAATGGAAGAAATAAATATTTTTAAATGAAACGTTAGAAGTTCATAGTTACAAAACAATGCAAATTCCATATATATTTTTGCTTGTTCCTAATATAGAAAACATTTCAATGTATATACGGTAATACGAGGTTGCTGCTGCCTCATGCAAATAAATGTTTATATCCTTAATCTCTTTAAGGAGGACTGTCCCTTTCTACAAACTGAAAAAATTGCCTGGTATGGACTTCACTCAAGAAAGCTTAGTGGGATTGAGTTAGGGTGGGTGGGGGCTATGGTTAGATTTTCTCATCATGTCACAAACCTGCCCTCTCAGATCCCAGAAATGTGATTCATCTGAGGCAGGACCCCTCTTACTGGACCAGATGGACTATTTGCCTGAAGATGACAGACACTGGTCCTTTCATAAGACATCAGTGAGAAAGGTCATCTGGGGTTCAGAACCAGTTGGACACTTGCTATTTTTAATCTTCAGGCAACTACTAGCTAAGTGTATTACAAATATTTATTTTAATAAAATGAACTCTATGATAGACTTCTCTTTCTTGGTGTCTTAAAATTTCCCTTTAATTGGAGTAAAAAATAATGTTTTAATCTAAAGTAAAAGAGCATCCTTAATTTAGAGCTCTTGTAAAATCAACCATATTCTGATGTCTTTTGCTACACAAACTTCCTCAGACGAAATTAGGGATTTTACTCCAGGCAGCTTTTGAGTATCTGATAGAGTAGGTTAAATCATCCATGTCTTTCATCCATTCCCAAATTCATTCCAGGTCACCCGAGTCTCCTCCCTGCTTTGCCCTCACTTGGGAACCAAGGCTGATGGAACAACCACTGTTTAGAAAAAGAGTTATTAAATGTTTGGGCTAAGAAATGACACATGTCCATACCATTGATGTTCCCACAATGTCCCCATCCACACTTCAAACCCACATCCAATCTGTCAGCAAGTTCTTACTTTTCTTATCTACAACACATATCAATATCTGGTCACTTCTATCTTGACTGCTAATACCCAAGCCATCATTCGCTCATTGCTTCTCATTTGCACCCCAGCAGTATATTCTCGACACCACAGCCTGAGATATTTTTTTAAAATGCTAAGCAACACTATTATCCAGCTTGGGGAGGGGGGGGGGATTCTGCACATAGTGCAAAATGATTGAATCTTGAAGACATTATGCTAAGTGAAATTAGCTAGTCATAAAAGCACAAGTACTCCATGATTCCACTTACATGAAGTACATAGAATAGTTAAATTCATAGAGGGCAAAGGTAGAGTGGTGATTGCTAGGGTCTGGAGGAGGAAGAGAATGGTGAGTTGAATAGAAACAGAGTTTTGGTTGGGAAGGTAAAGTTCTGGAGATAGATGGCAGTAATGGTCACACAGCAATGTGAATGTACTTAGTACCACAGAACTGCACACTTAAAAATGTTTAAAATGGTGCATTTTTATGTTATATGTGTTTTACCACAATAGAAAAGTAGAAAAATATTAAGCACCATCAAGTCACTTTTTTGCATCTCTTTCTCAAGTATCCCAGTTTCACTTCAAGAAAAACAAGCGTTTACCTTGGCTTCATGGCCATGCTTTATCTATCCACACTCAGTAACCTCTGAGATTATCTCACCTACTCTTCGCTCCCTCATTTACTTTGTTCCAGCTAAATGCCTCTTTGTAAAACTGTCTTCTCATGCCCAGCTCTAGCCATGACTAATTTTTTCTCTACCTTGTCATCTTTGGTTAAATCTCATCTTCTCAGTGATTTACGTCAATCCCACTACTTAAAATATTATACACATCCAGACTTCTCTTCACTATTAACCTACCATACATTTTTGTGTAGTACCTAACACTTTAAAATGTGATGTAATTTGCTTAGATATTATATTTGTTAATCACTCACTAACCGCCTCCACTGGCTAGAATGTTAGGTTCCGCAGGGTAGAAAGCATTTCTGTTTAGCTTGTTGATGTATTATAAGTGCCATGGACAGTATAAGACTTATAGAAGGTAGTTAATAAATTATTTGTTCAAAGTTGAATAAATGAATGCCATTCTATTATTCCCAACCTGTATTCATATTGAGTCTATCCGGCTTTTCAATCTCAATAATCTTTGAAGAATGTGTTTGCTCAGATTTTCTGTGTAAACATCATAGACCACAGTTACTTCAATTTCCCCCAGTCCTTCACATCCACACAAAGAACTGACAGTTCCTTGAGTTAGACTTTGCTTTTACTGTTCAATTGCTTGCTTTTTATTCACTTCACTTCTATTTTGAGCATCTACAAGAATGAAACAATAATCTAAAAGGAAGTAAACTTTTAAAATGTTTTCTTTTTTATTTTTGCTCTTATTCATTGTTCTGGTAATTATAAATTATTTTTATTGACAACTACTATTTTTTTACAAGGGAGTTAACATTAATAGTACAAATAGTATGTGGATATCATCTGAAATTCTATTCTTCAACTTATTCTCATTGAATGGTAAAATCAATATTTGGTAATAATAAGTCCAGGCATAAAATTTTAGCATGTGTTTGAATTTTGAATATGAATAGCAGGTGCATTTAAATTTATAACAGAGACTAAATAACCAAAAACACAATAATATTTTTATATGAAAATTACCAATAATTTTAGAAATATAGGCCTTTTATGATTCAAAAATAACATATAAATTGTCTTGTATGATTTAACATATAAGGTATTCTATTCAAAAACTTGTTCTTCTATCAATTGAGATAAATACCAATATTATTTCTACCTGGAATTTGGTGGCCATTTTAAGATTGTTGTTAACGACAAAATATGTCTATATATTAAGCATCAAAATTAATTAATAACTGTCTGTTGAGTGCATTCGAGGTGTCTATCTCTACATACAAAACTTATATAGAGCATGCATTTTATTTTTATATTTTTAAATTATTTCATCAAAATAATTCTATAAATTCACTTTAACACCTTGTGAAATTTATGTATAGACAGACCTTTTACACAGTATAGTCAGAGTAAATGTGAAAGATTTGGTCTTGCAATTATGTTTGCACTTTGTGAAAATGGGCTTTTAAACAGTGGTTTACCCATTTAACTTCCCAGTGTAGTCCCCAGATCTGGGCAAGAGTTGGCTCCCCTGCATGCTGTTGCAATTATTGCCTTTTAGTAACCCCAGGAGTAATTATTTGCAACCCCTACATTTGTACCAGCAATCAATTCAGATTCCAAAGAAAAAAAGTTCTACCCGAATTATACCTTTTAATGATACCATGCTTTAGCTTGAAAAATAATACAGTCAGCTATATTTAAAATCCCTGAATATTTTAAAACATGCAAACATATACATGGCCCAATTCTTCAAATTCCAATTTTATCAATCCTCCTCTTTCAAAACTGAGATCAGGATTTGAATGGAAAGCTAGTGTTGGCTATGGCTTTCTCTCCCATTTTAATGATTCCCAGGCAAAGTCTCTACTCTTAGGTATCAAACTAGATATTTATATTATTCTTCGGTTTGATTGTTTACTCAATAGTGTGCTAGGAAATATTTAACAATGAACTCTCAAAAAATGTATGCATGTAAGTATGTAACTAAGTTTATTGGGAACTTTACTTATGTATGGATGTATAACACACATTTAGAAATAGTTATAAGATGTAGTCTTTTTTGGCTTTAGATGTAGTTTTTGTTGTTGTTTTTTTTTGGTAAACTCTATTTGACCAATTTATTTTCACAGAATGCATTCACTGATTTTCCAGTTTTTGGAAACATATAAGACATATGATTACGATTACTAACAAGTGTAGTTCTAACATGAAAAATTGTTGACATTTTGTTTGCATTAGTATGTAAGAAGAAAGTAAAATAATTATATATTAGAACTTTTTTGGTTCTTCGGTGACAAGAAACACTTGCTAAATGAGAGAATGATTTTTTAGTACTAAAAGAGTATTTTCTCAATTTATTGTGCCATGTACAATGTAATATCTATTTACATGGTGAATGTTTATGTTTGATCTGCTCCCTTAGTATTTTTCCATTTCTTTCTAAAGCCTGGACAATATACTGTAAGTGGATTTTCAGCGTTTGCTTATTCCCATCACAAAATCCATTCACTGTGGCCGATTTCAAGATACCAAAGTGACATCAGTGATCAAATATTTCTACTTTACAGATAGAAATACTAGGTTATCTATTACATCAAAATCCCATCTTTAAAATCCTACTTGACTATTTCAGACTTTTTTTTATAGGCCCAGCGAGGTTTGAAATTTTACCTTCTTCCACTGATGAAAATTCAAATTAGCTTACTCCCCTGTATTTTTCAGTCTTTAACATGCTGCTTACTGAGTTTTGCTGAAGGTGGTAATCCTACCCAGCTGGTATTTGTGGTTTTCCTAGAAGGGCATAATAAGCATGCTTTGATATTCAGGGTGTGTAGGTGGTTGAGGCCAATAATTGTTTCTAATGGGCCGCTTGCTTCAAAAACACAGTTGGTTACTAAACATAGCAAACTAAACAGAGTGAGGCCAATAAAAATTAGTGGATTTATAGGTTTATAATAAATAAAACTTTGTTAAATATAAATAATATTAGCATTTCTCTGTAATTTTGCAGCATACTCTGTAGCATTTACTATCCTACATGTAATTGTCCAACAGTAGTAAGCAGCCAGAATAATGCAACAGTAAAATGATCTTTTGTTTAATGATTTCATTTTGGCACAGGTGTATTTACATACAAAGTGACTTCTATTTAACGCAGTCAATAAGGAAGGCATTTCCATTTATGGCAAAGGCGCTCTGGCTTGTGTCAGGATGGACGGACCTTGCCTTGTAGTACACGCACTTTGATAATCATCAGCTTCACAGGACATTCAATTCTGTCAGGGCACACACGAGCAAGATCAAGTGCCTGTTACAGCAATTCTTTGAAAATTTCCAGGCAAATTAATTGGCAAAATGAAAAACATATCACTTTATTGCTGAATTATGAGGAGTTCTATATTTTTTTATTTTATTTTACAGGCATTTCTTAACACCGTCATTTCTCTGGGAACAAAATGTAAATTTAGGACTATTGGGGTGAGGTGAAATGAGGAGAGAAATTATTTTAAAGCTCAAACATTTGAGATGAGGCATCGATGTTTTAAAAGCCCAAAACTTGGCATTTACTATGATACTTACTCCACCTTTCTCCCTTCAAAAATCTTGACCTTAGGTATGTGTGAGAAATGTTGCCAGGTTTTGAGAAGGTTCAGTGATTCTTAAAATGAAGTTTAATGTGTTTGAGTTCATTTAAAATAAATCTGTTTTCCTAAGGATGTTTTCCCTAAATTCTAAGCCCATCTGTATTATAAGAGAAAAATTCTTACATGTGTTTTTAATTCTTCTATAAACATGCCATTAAAGTATACCATTGAAAAGGCCAGTAGATAGTCAAAAAGTGAATAAACTCTTTTCCATAGAAACAAAATGGTTTCAGGGGTCAAATGTGATTCCAAAATATTTGGATAGTTAAAAAAAAAGCTTCATTCATTGTGCTCAGACTTTTTTTTTTATTCTTACCCAAGGACATTTTTGCATTTTATCGTCAGATAGAACAGGTTGGGGGGGAGAGGGAGGAAGAGAGAGAGAGAAATATTGAAGTGAGAGAGACACATCAAGTGGTGGCCACCTCCACGACCCCAACCGGGGCCGGGAAAAAACTGTAACAGAGGTATATGCCCTTAGCAGGAACCGAATCCGCGACTCTCTGGTTCATGGGTTGACGCTCTAACCTCTGAGCAAAACTGGCCAGGGCTCAGGGTTTTAAAAGATACTTTGTTCCTTGCCACTGTTTTTTCACTAGCTCTATATTTATTCTTTAAGCACACTTTCTTAAGGTCATTTTTGGGGAAAATGACCTTTTTTCAGTCTTTTCTAAAACACTATGCAGTGTAACTAGCTTGGTTAGGAATAGAGAGCTGAGGGAAAAAAATGAAACCACAATTGTATGGCCCACAGAACTTGAATATTTAACTCATAATTTTAGAAAAGAGACATAGAGACAACCAAATTGAATCATTTGGGCATTTATCAAATATTTGAGGTTAAAGCAGTCAATGGATATTTTTGTAAGTTTATGCTATGTCCAAAAGCTTACTTTCATAATTAAGGTGAAATGTTTTCCGAGAAAGGATATTATGTTCCTTATGGAATGGAACTTGCTTCTTTAGAAGTCTGGTGACATTAATCAAGTTTGTCTTTTCCTTTTGTTGTCATACTCCAAACAGTACCTATTCGAGGTCCAAAATGTTTCTATTGGCTACCTGCACAATACAAATTAATCAGTTAATCATCCCTTTCCTTTGGTATATATTGCCACTGAAAGACCTGGAAACATGGTGGATATGAAATTATTCAGAAACAAAGAAGCCAGGACCATATTTCTGTGCCCTGTGTATCCTAGCCGGGAACAGGCAGAACTGAATCAATGCAACTACCTGAGGCTAACCAGCCTGATGTATCCAGAAGTACCACACATGAATGAACTAGATGGTGATCTATCTGTGAACTGCTCTGACCATTCAGGGTTTCGATGGTCCGTTAGACTAATTATAGACCTGTGTCTATATTATAAAATAAAATGGACAGTTAAGGCAATGATCTGAACAATTCTGGCAAAAAAAAGAAAAGTTTGTTACCAAGGAAAAAAAAAGGGGGGTGTCAATTATCTGTATTGAATTTCTATATTGATCTCATTCACAAGACAATGGCTTCACTCTCTACTTCATTTTGCTTCGGTAGACATGGACTGAAATAATTGCAAGCAATTAAACAGCAGTGTCTGGGAAACCATAAGTGACAACTTAGGTCAGATATTGTGGTCCAGGGAAGCTTCATCAAGAAGTATTTATCAAATCTCTACTGTGCTAGGTACTGGGAAACTTACCAATTAAACAGAGAAGAAAATGCCTGTCCACAAACTAGCAGAAATGAGATATGCATTTGTGAAAATTTTAGGTAAAATTAGCACCAATTCAACATCGAGTTTCAAAATTAGAAAAAACTGCTTTAAGTAATATGTTGGTTTCTTTCCAAAGCTCAGTGGAACTCAAAAGGCTTGCAGGAGACATTAAATTTCTTTATAAAAAGGCACACCGTATTTAAGGAAGGCTGGGAAGATTTCCATTGAACTCTTTGAATAAGTGAAGCAAAACCACTCTGGCCATCTTTCTTTGGAGGCAAATGTATCTGGAGGGGGAGGAGTCAGACACTGACCTTCACGGGAGGCCGTTCCCTGGGAGAGGGAGCCGTTTGCCTCTGGAGTGCCAGGTGAGAACAGCAGCAGGTGCCTGAGGGAGATAACTGAATGGCAAGGAAAAGATAGGAAAAGACTGAAAGTACATTCTGCACCCTCATTGTGATTTCCCCTTGAGCCAGCTGGTTGACTAGTAAACCTTTAGGACCAAATGAATATTGTAGTGAAAGTGACAAAAAGGTTAACTGATCTCTACCTAGAATACTGAGGCAAGACCTGTCCAATACATGCTTATCTAAAAATGTTCTTGCTTAATGGGAACAATACCATTGGTAGGCTTATAGGAACTTTATCAAGAACCACATTTGCATCTCTGGAAAAACACACACATACACACACACACACACACACATACACACACACAGTACCTGACTCCTATATCACTGCAGAAAAGAGAGGAAGTTTTAATATGAAACTATTTACTTCTTTAAAATACTATATAAGATGTTTTTCTTTTTATAAGTTTAAAGTACCTGTGCAAGCATATAAAGTATATATGTAAGATAAAACTATTATTTTGTAGTACCTATACTATTGTTAATAGAGTGTTAAAATAAATAAAATTTCTGGTTAAATGTAATTTGCCATCACATAATTGAAAATTTACTTATGAAATGCAACTGGTAATATTTGAATAAGAAATAAATATTAAGTCAAATGTCATATAGGAATGACTGTGGTCACTTTCTGCTAATGTTTTAATGGTTTGAAAGGAGAGATCAATATGTCGTTGGAATCAAATCTTCCCATGACACATGTCTTTTGATGTTCATCACTGTCACCAAAGGTTGGAACTACTGGAAAGCAGAAATCACAGAAACATGTTCTAGTTTTCTGGGAAGCTGACTGTGACTTTTTTACCACCCCACACCCCTAATACACATGCACGCACTTCCTTAGGTACCCACACAGACCCACTCTTATTTAGAGCTATTCCCAAAAGTGCTAGGGTTTAGAGACAAGTTGTAATAACTCATTTCTTGCTTTAGACTTTCCTTATTAAAATTTTTATCCATTTCATTTGTCTCTCTGATTTAATCTATTAAATCAATCAAATAAAAGATTGGTACAAATATACATATAAGCTACAGTGATTTTACTCAGCTGTAAAGATAAAACAATTGTTACCCTTTACCATAATTGTATCTCACCATGAATCAACCTGAATTATAACTGAGAAACTGGAAAAGTTACAATTGGCTTTACTTGCTCATTCAGCTGTTACTCTTTTAAAAGATCTGAACCTTCCCACAAATCCTCAGAGGCTATACAATTCTCCATTTTAATGAATTCACTTGCACCCCACCAAGAATTAATTGCTTTGGAAGCAACCCAATGGTCTGACATGCTGAGAGGCCCTGGTAGTATTTTTTTTTTTTTTTAAATAAAGAGCTCTAAGGAATCAACCAACCTCCTGACCAGGTATAATATCTACTTTTATTATCCCTTTATACCTCTGTCCCTCTGTCTGTGTCTCTCTGGCCTTTCTAGGGGAGTTCTAGCCTATAGCATAGGAGGAGGAATGTGCCTGAATTGAAAGGTACATATGGAAATCTAGCCTGGTGGAGGTGGCTAGTATAGTCAGAAAGAAATAGTAAGAGCAAAGAGCTGAAGAGAGAGGGAGGGAGGAGAGAGAGAGAGAGAGAGAGAGATCCAAAGTCTAAAGATAGTCTCTCCCAAGCTTTAAGTACTATAGATAACTACTTATCAGGAAATATACAGGAAAATACCAGAGCACCTCAATAGATTAGAGAAAACCATCCTCAAGTCTCATACAGAGCAAGGTACAGTGTGTCTTTGGAACAGCTAAAGTAAAAAAAAAAAAAAAATTCATAATTTATCAGCCATCAGATAGAGCACTCTGAATATTTTGCTTCAGTAGTGATCAAATTTAGCCTCAGAATAAATACTACTCTGGTCTTGATTTAAGAAGCTTACAGCAAGAACCAAAAAGATCAAATTGTTTTAGGTAACATGACTGCATTTTTTATCAGAATTCATGAATATTTACAGGAACACAAAAATATTTAGCATCCCGCAAGGTAAAATTTTAACGTCAGCTTTTGGATAATAAATTACCAGGTGCACTAACTGTGGTGGTAAATCAGACTGCAATTGTGAGAAAAGATTCATAGGACCCAAAATAACAATGCTTATTCATTTCAAGTGTGTTGCAAGAGAAGTTTAAAATACAACAGCATTAGAGTAAGAATGTGCATCACAGTTAAAAGTTGGTTCCCAGCACGGATTTGCGGAAGCAGGATCAGTTTTCCTTCCTCTACAGGGGCATATAGAATGTATTTTCTCTCTCTGCAGCACCAACACCATGTGCACAGGACGCCTCAGATCCAAGGAGTCCAAAATAGAGTATTAGCCTGGACTTTATATACCCTGCTGGCCACATTCTTGTTATGTCACCAGCTGTAACCCTCTGAAGATCTTGCCAGAACCAAGTACAAACCATCAACCATAATTTTATCAGCAACCAATGCTTATAAGCAAGTTAAAACACAAACAAATAAACAAAGAACACACTCTGAGTCCAACCCTGGGTTATAAAACAACACCATCAATCAGTATGTCAAGCTTTGTTCAGGAATTACTACCAGGACAGTACATCCTTTTAAATAGCTCAGGCTGTTGCCAGGTATTCTGGAATAAACTATTCTAATGCACCAGTCATACAAAGAACAGGAAACCATAATTGAGAATGAGAAGCAAAATCTATCAATCTAAATAGCCTTGAACTCAAAGATTATATAGTTATTCAACAAGCACATTAAATCTACTATTCTAACTATCCCATATCTTCAAGAAGCTAGAAGAAAGATTTAATTCATTAAGTAGTGCCATAAAAGATATAAAGTGAGTCAAATCAAACTTTTAGAGATAAAAACTACAAAGTTTATATTAAAAATGTATGGGATGGGTTTACTGATAGAATGAATATTGCAGATAGAAAGATTAGTAAACTTGAAGACATAGTAATAAACATTATTTAATATTAAACACAGAGAAAAAAGACTGAATAACAACAAAGGGGTAATTGTTAAAAAAAATGGATATAGAAGTTGGACAATCATGGAACTTCATCTAAATCTCACAACGTATACATTAAAAGTAACCCAAAATATATTAGAGATTTAATGTAAAATACAAGTTTGGCAAAAGTAAGTTTATGGTTGTGAGTATTCAAAACAAATTTATTCTTTTTTTTTTTTTTTTTTGAAATTTTTATTTATTTATTTTTTTGTTACAGATATTTTACCTTTTTACCCCATTGGCACCCCCCACCCCACCCTCCCTCTACCCTGTCCCCGGCTTAGTTGTCCATGTCCATTGGTCATGCATACATGCATATAAGTTCTGTGGTTTATTCCTTCCCACCCCCCCACCCCCCATCCCCTCTTCTGAGGGATGTCAGTCTGTGCCCCACTTCCATGTGTCTGGGTCTACTGTATTCCTCAGACTGTTATGTTCATTATATTCCATATATAAGTGAGATCATGTGGTATTTGTCCTTCTCTGCTTGGCTTCTTTCACTTAGGATAATACTTTCCAGGTCCCTCCATGTCGTCTCAAAGGATAAGAGATCTTTCTTTCTTACCGCTGCATAGTATTCCATTGTGTATATGTACCACAGCTTTTTGATCCATTCGTCTACTGGTGGACACTTGGGCTGTTTCCAGATCTTAGCTATTGTAAATAGTGCTGCTATGAACATGGGGGTACATATATTCTTCCTGCTTGGTGTTTCAGGCTTCCTAGGGTATATTCCCAGCAGTGGGATCACTGGGTTAAATGGAAGTTCAATATTTAATTTTTTGAGGTAGCACCATATTGTTTTCCATAGCGGCTGCACCAGTCTGCATTCCCACCAGCAGTGTATTAGAGTCCCCTTTTCTCCACACCCTCGCCAACACTTGTTTGATGATTTGTTGATGGCGGCCATTCTGACAGGTGTGAGGTGATACCTCATTGTTGTTTTAATTTGCATCTCTCTGATGATTAGTGATGTTGAGCATTTCTTCATATGTCTCTTGGCCATTTGTATGTCCTGTTTGGAGAGGTGTCTATTCAGCTCCTCTGCCCATTTTTTAATTGGGTTCTTTGTCTTCCTTTTGTGGAGTTGTATGAGCACTCTGTATATATTGGAAATTAACCCCTTATCTGATACATCATTGGCAATGATGTTCTCCCATACAGTGGGTTGCCTTTCCATTTTGATGATTGTTTCTTTTGCTGTGCAGAAGCTTTTTAGTTTGATGTAGTCCCATGTGTTCATTTTCTCCTTTATTTCTGTTGCCTTAGGTGATGTATCAGTGAAAATTCTGCTCCGTATGATGTCCGAAATTTTGTTGCCTACATTTTCTTCTAGAATTTTTATGGATTCACGGGTCACACTTAAGTCTTTTATCCATTTTGAGTTTATTTTTGTGTATGGTGTAAGTTGATGGTCTAGTTTCATTTTTTTGCATGTAGCTGTCCAATTTTCCCAACACCATTTATTAAAGAGGCTGTCTTTACTCCACTGTATGCTCTTGCCACCTTTGTCAAATATTAATTGAGCGTATTGCCTTGGGTCCATTTCTGGGCTTTCAGTTCTGTTCCACTGGTCTATATGCCTGTTCTTGTGCCAGTACCAGGCTGTTTTGGTTACAGTCGCTTTGTAGTATAACCTGATATCTGGTATTGTGATCCCTCCAACTTTGTTCTTCTTTTTCAAGATTGCTGTGGCTATTCGGGGTCTTTTTTGGTTCCATATGAACTTTTGAAGTATTTGTTCTAGTTCTATGAAATATGTCGTTGGTATTTTGATGGGGATTGCATTGAATCTATAGATTGCTTTGGGTAGTATGGACATTTTAATTATGTTAATTCTTCCAATCCATGAACAGGGTATGTGCTTCCACTTTTTTATATCTTCCTCTATTTCTTTTTTCAATGACCTGTAGTTTTCTGCAAATAGGTCCTTTACTTCTTTGGTTAAGTTTATTCCTAGGTATCGTAATTTTTTTGGAGCGATGGTAAATGGGATTGTTTTTTCCGTTTCTCTTTCTGTGAGCTCATCATTGATGTACAAGAATGCCGTCGATTTCTTGACGTTAATTTTGTATCCTGCTACTTTGCCAAATTCATTTATTAAGTCTAATAGATTTTTGATGGATTCTTTAGGGTTTTCTATGTATAATATCATGTCATCTGCAAATAATGACAGTTTCACTTCCTCCTTTCCAATTTGGATCCCTTTTATTTTTTCTTCACGTCTGATTGCTGTGGCTAAGACTTCCAGTACAATGTTAAATAAGAGTGGCGAAAGTGGACATCCCTGTCTTGTTCTTGTTCTTAATGGAAATGTTTTTAGTTTCTGTCCATTGAGTATGATGTTGGCTGTAGGTCTTTCATATATGGCCTTTATTATGTTGAGATATGATCCCTCTATTCCTACATTGCTGAGTGTTTTTATCAGAAATGGATGCTGGATTTTGTCGAATGCTTTTTCAGCATCTATTGATATGATCATGTGGTTTTATTCTTCATTTTGTTTATGTGGTGTATCACGTTTATTGATTTGCGAATATTGTACCAGCCTTGCATCCCTGGAATGAATCCCACTTGGTCGTGGTGAATAATTTTTTTGATGTATTTCTGGATCCGATTTGCTAGTATTTTGTTCAGGATTTTGGCGTCTATGTTCATCAGGGATATTGGCCTGTAGTTTTCTTTCTTCGTAGTGTCTTTTTCTGGTTTTGGAATTAGAATTATGCTGGCCTCATAGAATGTGGTTGGAAGTCTTCCTTCTTCTTGAATTTTTTGAAATAGTTTGAGGAGAATGGGTGTTAGTTCTTTTTTGAATGTTCGGTAAAACTCCCCTGTGAAACCATCTGGGCCTGGGCTTTTGTTTGCTGGGAGAGTCTTGATTACCTCTTCAATTTCCTTAGTTGTTATTGGTCTGTTCAAGTTTTCTATCTCTTCCGGGAATAGTTTTGGGAGACTGTGTGTTTCTAGAAATTTGTCCATTTCGCTGAGATTGTTGAATTTGTTGCCATATAGTTGTTCATAGTAGTTGTTAACTATCTTTTGTATTTCCGTGGTGTTGGTTGTTACTTCTCCTCTTTCATTTCTGATTTTGTGTATTTGGGTTCTCTCTCTTTGTTTCTTGGTGAGTCTAGCTAAGGGTCCATCTATCTTGTTTATCTTTTCGAAAAACCAGCTCTTTGTTTCATTGATCCTTTGAATTGTTTTTTTGGTCTCTATGTCATTTATTTCTGCTCTGATCTTTACTATTTCCTTCCTTCTACTTGCTCTGGGGTTTTCTTTTTGTTTGCTTTCTAATTCTTTAAGCTGTGAGGTTAGACAGTCAATTAGAAATTTTTCTTGTTTTTTGAGGTAGGCCTGTAGTGCTATGAACTTCCCTCTCAGAACTGCTTTCGCTGCATCCCATAGATTTTGTGTTGTTGTGTGTTCATTTTCATTGGTTTCCAGGAAGTTTTTAATTTCTTCCTTGATCTCCTCGGTGACCCATTCATTGTTTAATAACATGCTATTTAGCCTCCATGTGTTGAAATGTCTTTGCATGTTCTTGTTGCAATTGATTTCTAGATTCATGCCATTGTGATCTGAGAAGATGCTTGATATGATTTCAATCTTCTTGAACTTGTAGAGATTTAGTTTGTGTCCTATCATGTGGTCTATCTTTGAGAATGTCCCATGTGCACTTGAGAAGAATGTGTATTCTGTAGTTTTGGGGTGTAATTCTCTGTAGATATCTATTAAATCCATTTGGTCTAGTGCTTCATTTAGAGTCTCTGTTTCCTTGCTAATTTTTTGCCTAGAGGATCTATCCAGTGCTGTCAACGGGGTGTTGAAGTCCCCTGCTATGATTGTATTGTTGTCGATTTCTCCTTGGAAGTCCTCCAGAAGATTTTTAATATATTTTGGTGCTCCTATATTGGGTGCATATATGTTTATCAAGGTTATATCTTCCTGTTGGATAGATCCTTTCAATATTATGTAGTGGCCGTCTTTGTCTCTAGTTATGGTCTTCATTTTGAAATTTATTTTATCAGATATGAGAATTGCTACCCCAGCTTTTTTTTGCTTTCCATTTGCTTGGAAAATTTTTTTCCATCCCTTCACTTTCAACCTATGTGAGTCTTTTGTTGAGAGGTGGGTCTCTTGTAAACAACATATAGATGAGTCATGCTTTCTTATCCAATCAGCTACTCTGTGTCTCTTTATGGGAGCATTCAATCCATTTACATTTAAGGTGATTATTGATATGTACTTATTTATTGCCATTTTTGTTTAGTGTGGTTCTATTTTTCTTCCCATTTCTACTGCTAATTACAGCAGTCCTTTTAACATTTCTTGCAGTGCTGGTTTGGTGCTAATGTATTCCCTTAGCTTTTTTTTGTCTGGGAAGCTCTTTATTTGATCTTCTATTTTGAATGATAGCCTTGCTGGGTAGAGTAGTCTTGGATTCAGATTCTTGGTTTTCATGACTTTGATTACTTCATGCCATTCTCTTCTGGCCTGTAGTGTTTCTTGTGAGAAGTCAGCTGAGAGCCTTATGGGGTTCCCTTTGTAGGTAACCTGTTGCTTATCTCTTGCTGCTTTTAGGATTCTCTCTTTGTCTTTAATTTGTGGCATTTTAATTACTATGTGTCTTGGTGTGGGCCTGTTTGGGTTCTTCTTACTTGGGACTCTCTGTGCTTCTTGAACTTGAATGCCTTCTTCCTTCACCAAATTAGGGAAGTTTTCTCTCACTATTTTTTTGAATATATTCTCTATCCCTTGCTCCTTTTCTTCTTCTTCGGGGACTCCTATGATGCGAATATTATTACGTTTCCAGGTGTCCCATAGTTCTCTTAAGCTGTCTTCCTGTTTTTTAATAGTTTTTTCCTTTTGTTTTTCTGATTGGTTGATTTTTTCTACCCTGTCTTCTAATTCACTGATCCGGTCCTCAGCTTCCCCTACTCTGCTTTTTAAACCTTCCAATGTGTTTTTCATTTCGGATATGTCATTTTTTATCTCTTCTTGTTGGTTTTTAATTTCCATTTGGCTTATTTTCAGTGTCTCTATGTCCTTACTCATGCTGTTCAGCTTCCTCAAGATCATGGCTCTGAATTCTAGCTCTGTTAACATGCCTAATTGCTCCACATTGATCTCATCTTCGGTGGAGGTGTCTTGCTCTTTCATTTGGCTTCTGTTTCTGTGTTTCACCATTTTAGCTATCACTGTGGGCTTTGGAGCCTGTCAAGTTCTCCCTGTGGGTGTTGGTGTTCTGCTGTTTGTGGCTCCCTCTCCTGTGTTTAGATGAGCGAGGGAGGACCCGCGTTGAACACCACTGTCAAGTCTTACTTTCCTGGTTAAAGTTGCCAGCCCAGGAAAGGTACTGTTATCCTCTAGCTTTTTGCCTGGAGGCTAGCAGTCTAGGTTAATTGATCAGTTTTGGGTTGTCAGTTGATTGAAAAACTCCCTCTGGTGCTCAGCCAAGGGGCTTTCAGGAGGGTGGGGCAGATGCTGGTTGTTAGTGAGCCTCAATTAGCACTTCAATGGCCCACAGGGTGGGGTTGGATCTCTGAGGGAGGGGCTGCTGCCTCTCCTCAGAGCCCTGGGAAGGAGCAATGTGGAGAGGTCCCGAGTGGCTGCACTCAGCCAAAGCTCCGAGCGCCCTCCAAACCCCGAGTGTCCCGACACAGTTCCAGTCCAGTCCGCCCTCCCTCCGCCGGAGCCCAAGGTGAGTGGCTGTGGCTGTTTCAGCCTCTGTCCCGGCTGCGCTGCGGGGCCGTCTGGGAGTGTAACCCGAGGGCGCCGCTTACAGCTGAGGCCGCTGCCGAGCTGCCGACCGTGCGCTCCCAGCCCCGTCTCGCGCCTTCGCAAGCCTACCGGGATGGAGTCAGTCAGTGTCCCTCGTTGTATGGTCCTCGCAAGCTGCTTTTCTGTTGCTTTTTCCCGTCGATTTGTCTGTGTTATAGTTGTAATTCCAGTTTGGTTCTGGGAGACGGTCTGTGTAGCTCCGTTCACTCCGCCGCCATTTTTCCAGGATCAAATTTATTCTTTTATTATTATTTTTTATTACCTAATTTATTTTTGTTACAGATGTTTCTCCTTTTTCCTCCCGCAGACACACTCCTCCCTATCCATCCCCCTTCTCCCCCCCGCGCATTATTGTCCATGTCCATTGGTTATGCATACATGTATGTAAGCTCTTTGGTTTATCTCATCCCCCTTCCCACCTCTCCTCTGAGGTTTTATCACTCTGAACCATACTCCTTTCTATGTCTTTTTTTTTTCCTCACCTGAGGACTTTTTTCCATTTTTTGTTCAGATAGAGTGGGAGGAAGAGAGAGAGAGAGAGAGAATGAAACATCAACGTGAAAGGGACACATCGAGTAGCTGCCACCTGCATGACCAACCAGGGCCTGGGACAAATTGCAACCAAGGTGCGTGCCCATAGCGGGAACTGAACCTGGCTCTCTCTGCATCATAGGCCGACGCTCCAACCACTGAGCCAAACTGGCCAGAGCTCTGGGTCTGTTTTCTTAACCAGCTTTTTTTGTTCATCATATTACACAAATAAGTGAGATCTTGTGATATTTGTCTTTCTCTGATTGGCTTATTTCTTGTATTATTATTTATTAATTCTTGTATTACTTATTTGTGCTATAACTGTAAACCTACTTTTGCCCACCCTTGTATACAACTATATAACATGAATTTGTTTTTTTTTTTTAAATCCTTACCCAAGGACATTTTTTTCCATTTATTGTTTAGATAGAATGGGAGGGAGAGAGAGGAAGAGAGAGAGAGAGAGAGAGAGAGAGAGAGAGAGAGAGAGAAACATTGACATGAAAGGAACATATCAAGTGGCTGCCACCCGCACGACCAACCAGGGCCGGGGACAAACTGCAACAGAAGTACGTGCCCTTAGTGGAAACTAAACCCAGGTCTCTCTGGACCACAGACCGATGCTCTAACCGCTGAGCCAAACCGGCCAGGGCCATAAGAGAACATCTTTAGGACGTAAAATTTGTTGAGAAATTTTTAGACATAAAATAAACATAATGCATATAAAAAAATATATAAATTGGATTTTATTAAAATTAAATTTTTTCCTGTTAAAGACACTGTTAGGAGAATATAAAGACAAAATACAAACTTGAAGAAAATACAAACTTGGAGAAAATACTGTGAAAGCACATAGGTAACACAAGTCTAATGTCTAGAATATAGAAGGAATTCTTCAATCTGACCAATAAATATTCTAAACAATTCAATTAGAAAATGAGCAAAAGACACAGACATTTCATTAAAGAGGATACATAATGGCAAATAATATATAAAAAATATTCAACATCCCTAGCCATTAAGAAAATGCAAATTAAGGCTGCAACGAGATACGACTACAGATCTATTAGACCAGCTTTAAACAAAAATAGTGACAAGTTGGTGACTGGATTACACATACACTGCTAGTAGAATTGTAAAGCAGTGCAGCCACAGTGAAGAGCTGAGACTTTCTTAATATCTAAATATATGCTTACCCTGTGACTCAGAGATCACATACCTAGGCAGTTACCCCATGGAAATAAAGACCTGTGTCCCCTCGAAAACTTGTGCTCAGTTATCAGGACAGCAGATTTACTTGTAATAGCATTATACTGGAAACAAAATGTCCTACAATAAGTGAATGATTGAACAGTCTTGTCCATCCACTAAGTCTTATTTCTTCTATTCCAAAGACCTTTCCATCACACACTTGTAATACTAATATCATTTGGGGGAAAGGGTAGAATGTTGATTTTCAAAACTATGAAATCTTCTTTGAACATGCCAGTTACCTGATTTTTCTCTAATTTGGGGAAGACATATAGTTTCCATGTTATAAATAGAACAGGTGAAAAGAAGCCCAGAATGTTGGAAGAAATACAGACCTTGTGGCTAGCAGCCATGTCTGTGTTCATTGCACGCTTCCACTATGAATTTTGATTGGACAAATTCCTTAAATTTTCTCAGATTCATAATTCTCACTTAGAAGCAGTGATAAGAATAGCTCCTGAAAAGTTTCTATCTTTGTTGCTCTTGAATTAGAAGTAATAAACCTATGAAATTTTAAGCAATTTTTAAATATTTTTAAGATAAGGGATATATATTTAAATGTAAATTTCAAAGTAGGCGATGTATGTTTCCACAACTGATATCTAATGCTGACCTCACTGTCTCCCTCACTTCAGTCTCCTCTTTTCTTTCTTTTCATACTCTTACATGAGTTTCAGTAAGTGAACCCATTCCATACAAGAGTATTGGCATGTTTTTTGGTTCAAGGAAAAAAAATACGTATCCACTTGTATATTAAGAGAGACAAAAATTTTTTAAAAATAAAAAGAAATAGAAAATGATAAATAATATGTGTGTATATGTATGTACTCTAGTCTAATTGAGAGTGATTATCTTTGCTCCATTAACATTGAGTTACTGAGTTACTGAATGAAAGACACAATCAATAGAGGTGTAAACATAAGAGAATTATTTTTCAAATATAATCCTCCAGTATTCAAATTATTAAAAATAAGAGCATTTTTTAAAGAAATTGTTCACTATAATGAGGTTCTCATACTAACAAATTCTATGTGAAAATTTTAGTGACTTTGTGGAATGCTAAAGTTCTCAGAATCAAATAAATTGCAGTCATTTTTTTAGTTTATTAATTTAATATTTATTTTCCTGTAGTTGATTTTAAAATAACCCAAATAGGATAGAGGTAATTTATTTTCCACATTTAGCTTCCCACTTGTTTGCATTAGAGGAATCCCTATGCTTCTTCACTTAGTCTATCTGAATAACCCTGACAAGCTAAAAAGCCCTGGTCCATGTGCCTCGGTTGGCTGAGCGTTGTCCTATGCACCAAGAGGTTGCTGGTTGGATTCTGGTCAGGGCACATGCCTGAATTTTGGGCTCCATCCTCAATAGGGAGCATGCAGGAGGCAGTCCATAGATGTTTCTCTCTCACATCAATGTTTCTCTCTCTTCCTCTCCCATCTTCTCACTCTAAAAATCAATAAAAAAAAAATATATTTTTAAAAAAGGAAACCAACCCTAGCCGGTTTGACTCGGCAGTTGGAGCGTCAGCCTGTGGTCCGGAGAGACCCAGGTTCAGTTCCCGCTAAGGGCACATACTTCAGTTGCAGTTTGTCCCCAGCCCTGGTTGGTCGTGCGGTGGCAACCACTCGATGTGTCCCATTCACATCCATGTTTCTCTGTCCCTCCCTCCCACTCTATCTGAACAAAAAGTCCTCTGGTGGGAATTAAAATTAAAAAAAAAAAAAAAAAAAGGAAACCAAAATATCAGAGAGATATAATGATTTTATACTGACTTTAAAATAAACCAGTTTAATTTTTAAAGTAAAAAACAAACAAAGAAAAAAGGCACATGTTTCTAACCTGTGATAAAGACAGAGTTTTGAAAAGTAAACTTAACAGTATTTAAAATTTGAAATATTTTGCTTCAGAAGCTCTATGTATTTATTTATTACAGATGTTTCTCCTTTTCCCCCATTGACACCTTCCTCCCAATTCCACCCCCAACCCCAGCATTGTTGTCTATGAGTTTTCTTTATTTTCTTAAAAAAATAATGTTTTTTATTCAAAATGGTGCATATACCTTCATACTATCTAGATAAAATGAAATCTATGAATAGTGACTAGTTATTTATAAAATCTAAAATACAGTTTGTTTGTTTTTTTTGAACAGAAAATTAGAGATAGTAAAGAGACTAAGTAAATTAGATAAATTTACTTTTGTTTTCATTTTGCACTCCAAGTAATCATATATATAAATTTCAGAAATAATATAGCACCCTGGCTGGTTTGGCTCAGGGGTTAGAACATGGGCCGGTGGACCAGAGAGACCCAGTTCAGTTCCCACTAAGGGCACATACCACTGGTTGCGGTTTGTCCCCGCCCCACTTGGGGTGTTGTGGGTGGTGACCAATTGATGTGTCTCTCTCATTTTGATGTTTCTCTCTCTCTCCATTCCTCTCTCCCTCCCACTCTGTCTGAAGATAAATGCAAAAATGTCCTCAGGTGCGGATAAAATAAAAAATAAAATAAAATAGAAATGTAGTTGATAAGCATGTTAAGTATGCATTTCATTTAAAAATCATAGCAGCAATTTTTAGAAATAAATTATATGATTAGAAAAGATCATGACAAAGGACAAAGAAAATTACTTTTGGGGGGAAAACAAGCAAAGACAAGTTATTAAAGAGGTTCATAAACAACATATTTATTAAAATTTCCCTATTACTTAGAAGTGCTTTTCAATTAATATCAAGAAAATAAAGAAATAAAGAAAATTTGCAAGTCAGTCAACATAAATGTTTAATGACTTTAGACTATGTCATTAGTATATGTTATATTTTATTAATTTTACCAGGCATAGCATCTTCTACATATACATTTTATTTTATGTTAAAATAAACTTTTAGTGGTTTTATAAAAAATAACCTATAAGATAAATTACTCTGAAAATCTAGAAATGCAAAAATAAACAGACCCAAAGTAACATATACTGCCTGAGCACTGAAGTAGCTCCAGTTTCTTTAAGTAAATGAGAGAAATAAAATCTCCAGAGGCATGGAGGGAAGATGTGGTAGAATCTTTACTGATCTCCATTCTTTAATCCTTCTGGAATCTACAACTTTGGTCATATTATTACTTTGCAGTTCTTTCCCCTGGATGGTGTGTAATTTCTCACTCTTTGAGTCTGGTCTGGTCATGTAACTTGCATCAGTAGGCAATTCTGATCATAGAATTTAAAACACCATACACATTTCTATTTGCTCCCCTGAAATGCATCATCATTATAAAAGCCATCTGTCCCAGCCAGCCAGAGAGACACAAGGAGTGGAGATGCAGCAGCCTCCCTCACCACACTCATCCAGAGAGCCTTGCAACCAAACCCGGCCCAACAGATGAAACCCAGCAAACATGCGGACAAGCAGGAATCCATGTTTTTATGTTTGTATCCACAAAGAATTGTGGTTGTTTGAAAAATAACATAATTTTGACTAAGTTAACTGGCACAAAAAGCTACATGCAAAGATTTTAAGGTCATAGACACATAGTTAAAGAGGAGGGGGGAGCCCAAAGACAACTGAGGATTCAAGAACTGTGCTTTAATGAAGAAGGAAAGTGGCATTTCTCAGCTAATGGAATTATCCCAAAGAGTACTTTTTCTATGGCTATTGAAATGTGCCATACAAATGTATTGTGAGAAATGATTAAAATGTCAGTGAGTTTATTGGCAGACACATTGGGGAAAGTTCTCAAAAGAGTGATGTTTGCATATGAGCTTGTCATAAATACCAAGGCAGAGAACACCCATTCCAACCTAAAAACACCTCAGACTCATACCTTTCTTTGTTAAAACTTGGCTATGCTTTTAGGCTGAAACGAAGAATACTAAGAATCACTCAATAAACCAGCCCTAAAGTTGGTTTTTAGTGTACTTTACCCCATTCAATTGGCAAGCCCCTTGGGATTACACATACCTGGCAGTTTGCTCTATAACAAGAGAGACAGGCATAGAAAACACTCTATTAAAAGATCTCTTTTGGGATACTCTGGGTGGCTTCACTCTCAAAGATAAAGTGATTTAAAAGTAAACCAAGGTAAACCTTACAAATAAAGCTCAACTCTGTATCAATTGTGTGCCTAACTAAATTGAAACTAACTTGCCCCATCATGTCTGCCAGAATTAAGAGTAAATCCCCTGAGGAAGACAATAGATCAGGATAGCTGTTACTTTTCTACACAATATATACTATGTAATAAAAAACAACCACACAGGGTGTGGGAAAAGTAGGTTTATAGTTGTGAGTACGTGAAACACAGTTTACTCTTGTATTATCATTTATTAATTATTGTATTTTCCATATAAATAACTGTAAATCCACTTTTGCCCCACTCTGTATATTCTGAACAGTAAAATGATAGAAAATTTCACTGGAGTAAAATGAAATTATTGAAAGAGAAAATACAATGATGAAAGTAAGAATTAAATAGAAGAGTTTAGCCTTAAATTGGACACAGTTGAAGAAAGAATTGCCAAACTTAAATACAGATGACTACAAAATAGTATATTGAAGCATGGAAAGCAAAAATCAAATGTTTGAAAAATGAGAAATATATGAAATATTATATAAATATTAATGTATGAATAATTGGAATCTCTGAAGGAGAAAGATAAGACAACTCTTCCAAGTGGTAATAGTTAATTTTCAAAAGCTAATGAAAGTTATCAAACCACATTTTTAGGAAGCTCTCTTATCCCTAAACTGGATAAATTAAAAAAGAAGAAGAATAGAAACACCTTATTCCAAAGGAGCACTGCTAACAAATAGAAAATCTTCAAAGGACGTTGAGGAAAAGATCTATTATATTTAAAGAACATCGTCTCGCTAAAATGTATCATTAGCAGTATCTCACTGAAAGGAATTAAATGGGTTTTTGGTCATGAGTAGGTTTGTCATTAGCAGCATCTCACTAAAGAAAACAAAAGGGATTTTTCAGGAGAAGGAAAATGATTTCTAATAACAAAATAAAAATGTAAAACAGAATAAAAAGGACTGGAAAGATTTTTAAATATCATCTATTAATTAGCAAGAGCACTAATGTATATTTGACTGTAATTATTCAAATATACAAATTCAAATTATTAGCTCTAGGGTAATAAAATAATAAAATAATATAAAACTAATAACTAATGATGGTAGATGCATTAATGAAAAAATATGTGATTTTTTTCTTTTTATTGTTGAAAACATAAAAGATATTCCCCATTTTTCCTCATTGACCCCCTCCTCCCTGTTCCTCCTGCTTTACCCAACCTATTATCTGTGTCCATTGGTTGTGTATATTATGCATATAAGTTCTTTGGTTTATTTCTTCCTGCCCATGCCATCTCTCTGAGGTTTGTCAATCTGTTCCCTACTTCATTGACTTTGAATCTCTTTTTCTTTACCGCATATTTGGTTCATGATGTTCCATAAATAAGTGAGATCATGTGATTTACCTCTCCTCCCCACCCCATCTTCTGGCGATTGTCAGTCTGTATCCAACTACCATGTCTCTGGGACTACCCCGTTTTTCAGACTGTTATGTTCATTATATTCCACAAATAAGTGAGATTATGTGATATTTGTCTTTCACTGCTTGGCTAGTTTCGCTTAGGATACTTTCCAGGTCCCTCCATGTCATCCCAAAGGATAAGAGATCTGTGTTTCTTACAGCTGCATAGTACTCCATTGTGTATATGTACCACTGCTTTTTTATCCATTTGTCTACTCATGGACATTTGGGCTGTTTCCAGATCTTAGCTTTTGTAAATAGTGCTGCTACAAACATGGGGGTACATATATTTTTTCTGATTGGTGTTTCAGGCTTCTTAGGGTATATTCCTAGAAGTGGGATCACTGGGTCAAAAAGCAGTTCGATTTTTAATTTTTTGAGGTAACACCATAGTGTTTTCCATAGTGGCTGCACCAGTCTGCATTCCCACCAGCAGTGTACTAGAGTCCTTTTTTCTCTACAACCTCGCCAAAACTTGTTGTTTGATGATATGTTAATAGTGGCCATTCTGACAGGTGTGAGGTGATACCTCATTGTTGTTTTAATTTGCATCTCTCTGATGATTAGTGATGTTGAGCATTTCTTCATATGTCTCTTGGCCATTTGTATGTCCTGTTTGAGAGGTATTCAGCTCCTCTGCCCATTTTTTAATTGGGTTCTTTGTCTTCCTTTTGTTGAGTTGTATGAGCACCCTATATATATTGGAAATTAACCCCTTATCTGATATACTATTTTGGTGGTTGTTTCTTTTGCTATACAGATTTTGAGTTTGATGTTGTCCCATGTGTTCATTTTCTCCTTTGTTTCTGTTGCCTTAGGTGATGTATCAGTGAAAGTTCTGCTGTGTACGATGTCTGAAATTTTGTTGCCTACATTTTCTTCTAAAATTTTTATGGAATCATGAGTCGCATTTAAGTCTTTTATCCATTTTGAGTTTATTCCTGTGTATGGTGTAAGTTGATGGTCTAGTTTTATTTTCCTGCATGTTGCTGTCCAATTTTCCCAACACCATTTATTGAAGAGGCTGTCTTTACTCCACTGTATGCTCTTGCCACCCTTGTCAAATATTATTTGAGCATATTGCCTTGGGTCCATTTCTGGGTTCTCTATTCTGTTCCATTAATCTATTTGCCTGTTCTTGTGCCAGGACCAGACTATTTTGATTACAATGGCTTTGTAGTATAACCTGAAATCTGGTAATGTGATCCATCCAACTTTGTTCTTCTTTTTCAAGATTTCTGTGGCTATTCAGGGTCTTTTTTGGTTCCATATTAACTTTTGAAGTATTTGTTCTAGTTCTGTGAAGTATGTTGTTGGTATTTTGATGGAGATTGCATTGAATCTATAGATTGCTTTGGGTAGTATGCACATTTTAATGATGTTGATTCTTCCAATTCATGAACAAGGTATGTGCTTCCACTTTTTTTTATATCTTCCTCTATTTCTTTTTTTTCAAAGACGTGTAGTTTTCTGTGAATAGGTCTTTTATTTCTTTGGTTAAGTTTATTTCTAGGTATTGTAATTTTTTTGCTACGATAGTAAATGGGATTGTTTTTCTAGTTTCTCTTTCCTTGAGTTTATCATTGGTGTATAAGAATGCCATTGATTTCTTGATGTTAATTCTGTATCCTACTACTTTGCTAAATTCATTTATTAAGTCTAGTAGATTTTTGATGGAGTCTTTGAGGATTTATACTTATGGTATCATGTCATCTGCAAATAATGACAGTTTCACTTCCTCCTTTCCAATTTGGATCTCTTTTATTTTATCTTCCTGTCTGATTGCTGTGGCGAAGACTTTCAGTACTATGTTAAATAAGAGTGACAAAAGTGGTCATCCTTTTCTTGTTCCTGTTCTTAAGGAAAATGTTTTTAGTTCTTGCCCATTGAGTATGATGTTGGTTGTAGGTTTTTCATATAGGGCCGTTATTATGTTGAGATATGATCCCTCTATTCCCATATTGCTGAGAGTTTTTATCACATGTGGGTGCTGGATTTTGTCAAATGATTTTTCAGCATCTATTGATATAATCATATAATTTTTATCTTTCATTTTGTTTATGTGGTGTACCACATATATTGATGTGCAAATATTGTACCAGCTTTGCACTCCTGGGATGAATCCCACTTGGTCATGGTGAATAAATTTTTTTTTGGTGTATTGCTGGATTTGATTTTCTAGTATTTTCATCAGAATTTTGGCATCTATGTTCATCAGGGATATTGATCCGTAGTTTTCTTTCTTTGTAGTGTCTTTTTCTGGTTTGGGAATTAGAGTTATGCTGGCCTCATAAAACTAGTTTGGAAGTATTCCTTCTTCTTGAATTTTTTGAAATAGTTTGAGGAGAATGGGTATTAGTTCTTCTTTGAATGTTTGGTAAAATTTCCCCATGAAGACTTCCGGGCCAGGGCTTTTGTTTGCTGGGAGAGTCTTGATTACATCTTAAATTTCTTTTGTTGTTATTGGTCTGTTCAATTTTTCTATCTCTTCCTGGTTCAGTTTTGGGAGACTATGTGTTTCTAGGAATTTGTCCTTTTCACTTAGATTGTCGAATTTGTTGCCGTATAATTGTACATAATATTTGTTCACAATCCTTCGTATTTCTGTGGTGTCAGTTATTATTTTTCCTCTTTCATTTCTGATTTTGTGTATTTGGGTTCTCTCTCTTTGTTTCATGGTGAGTTTAGCTAAGGGTTCATCAATCTTTTTTATCTTTTCAAAGAACCAGCTCTTTGTTTCATTAATCCTTTGATTTGTGTTTTTTGTCTCCATGTCATGTATTTCTGCTCTGATCCTTACTATTTTCTTCCTTGTACTTGCTCTGGGGTTTTCTTTTTATTTGCTTTCTAGTTCTTTAAATTGTGAGGTTAGATAGTGTATTAGAATTTTTCCTTGCTTCTTGAAGTAGGCCTGTGGCGTGTGAACTTCCCTCTCAGAACTTGCTACATCCCATAGATTTTGTGTTGTTGTGTGTTCATTTTTATCGGTTTCCAGGAAGTTTTTAATTTCTTCCTTGGTTTTCAGGGTAACCAATTCATTGTTCAATAACATGCTATTTGGCCTCCATGTGTTCGAATGTCTTTGCATGTTCTTATTGCAATTGATTTCTAGTTTTATGCCATTGTGTTCTGAGAAGATGCTTGATATAATTTCAGTCTTCTTGAAGTTGTAGAGACTTAGTTTGTGCCCTCACATGTGGTCTATCTTTGAGAATATCCCATATGCACTTGAGAATAATGTGAATTCTGCAGTTTTGAGCTATAATTCTCTGCAAATATCAATTCAATCCATTTGATCTGGCTCTTCATTTAGAGTCTGTGTTTCCTTGTTAATTTTTTTGTCTAGAAGATCTATCCAGTGATGTCAGCAGGGTGTTGAAGTCCCCTGGTATGATTTAATTGCTGTTGATTTCTTCTTTGAAGTCCTCCAGAAGATTGTTAATATATTCTGATGCTCCTATATTGGGTGCATATATGTTTACCAAGGTTATATCTTCCTATTGGATAGATACTTTAATTATTATATAGTGGTCATCTTTGTCTCCAGTTCTGGTCTTCATTTTGAAATCTACTTTATCAGATATGAGTATTGCTACCCCAGCTTTTTTTCCCTTTCCGTTTGCTTGAAAATTTTTTTCATTCCTTCCCTTTTAACTTATGTGAGTTTTTTGTTGTGAGGTGGGTCTCTTGTACACTACATATATGTGAGTCATGCTTTCTTATCCAGTCAGCTACTCTGTGTCTTTTTATCAGAGCATTCACTCCATTTACATTTAAGGTGATAACTGATATGTACTTACTTATTGGCCTTTCTGTTTAGTGTGGTTCTATTTTTCTTCCTCTTTCTTCTACTAATTACAGGAGTCATTTTAGAATATCTTGCAGTGCTGGTTTGGTGTTAATATATTCCCTTATCCTGTTTTTTGTGTGTCTGGGAAGCTCTTTATTTGACCTTTTATTTTGAATGATAGCCTTGCTGGATAGCATAGTCTTAGGTTCAAATCCTTGTTTTTCATGACCTTGATTCCTTCATGCCACTCCCTTCTGGCCTGTAGTGTTTCTGTTGAGAATTCAGCTAAGAGCCTAATGGGGTTTCCTTTGTAAGTCGCCTGTTGCTTATCTCCTGCTGTCTTAAGGATTTTCTTTTTGGCATTTTAATTACTATGTGTCTTGGTGTGGTCCTGTTTGGGTTTTTCTTACTTGGGGCTCTCTGTGCTTCTTGAACTTGAATGCCTTCTTTCTTCACCAAGTTAGGAAATTTTTTTGCCACTATTTCTTCAAATATATTCTCTAAACCTTGCCCAAGTTCTTCCTCTTTGGGGACTCCTATGATGCAAATATTATTACATCCCCAGTTGTCCCACAGTTTTCTTAATATATCTTCTTGTTTTTTAATTGTTTTTTCCTTTTGGTTTTCTGATTGGTTGACTTTTTCTACCCTGTTTCTAATTCATTGATGCAGTCCTCAGCTTCCTCTACTCTGCTTGTTAGTCCTTCCAATGTGTTCTTAATTTCTGCTATGTCATTCTTCATTTCCACTTGGTTGGTTTTCAGTGTTTCTATATCTTTACTCATGGTGCTGATGTCCTTACTCATGCTCTTGAGCTTCCTCAAGATCATGGCTCTGAACTCTACCTCTGATAATTTGCTTATCTGCATTTCATTTATTTCATCTTCAATAGAGTTCTCTTGTTCTTTCATGTCAGATTTGTTTCTTTGTTTCACCATTTTGGCTATCTCATTGGGTTTTGGAGCCTGCCAAATTTTCCCTGTGGATGTTGGTGTTCTGCTGTTTGTGGCTCCCTTTACTGAGTTTGGATGAGCCTGCGTGGGCCCACGTTCACCACCACTGTCAAGTATTACTTTTCTGGGTAGATTTGCAAGCCTAGAAAAGGTTCAGTTATCTCCTATCTTTTTCATGGAGGCTAATAGCTCAGTTGCTCAGTGCCTTGAAATGTAACCCTGGTGTTCTCATAAGAGGATTTCCAGAGGTTGGGATAGATGCTGGTTGTTAATGAGCCTCAATTTGCATTTCTTTGCCTCACCTGGGAAAGGCTGAATCTCTCGGGGGGAGGGGGGGGCTGTTGCTTTTCCCTAGCCACTGTCTTCAACTCAGCAAAAACTCTGAGTGCGCTCCAAATCCCGGGTGTCCCCACAGAGTTCCAGCCCAGTCTGCCCTCCCTCTGTCATAGCCCCCAGGTGAGTGGCTGTGACTATGTTAGTGCTCTGTCCCAGCTCTCTGTGTTGTGGAGTGGGCTTGGTCTTTATTCCCCAAGGGCGCTGCTCACAGCTAAGACTGCTGCTGTCCATGGGCTCCCAGCCCACCACCTTCTCTTGCCTCAGCAGATCCTACATTTGTCCCTGTTTATATGGTCCTGTCATGCTGCTTTTCTGCTGGTTTTTTTTTTTTTTTTGGATTTGTCTTTATTTTAGTTGTAATTCCTGTTGGTGCTGGAAGACTGTCTGTGTAGCTTCCAATCACTCCATCTCCATTTTCACATCCTCTATGCCTATCTTGTGCGCAGTTGGGTCACACAGGCCTGTTTGATGCCCCCACATGCTGCAGGTCCCACGGGTAACTGGATTGCACTGTCCCTTTGGGCACCTGGCTCTATGCCTATGTTATGTGCTGCTGGGTCCCACAGGCCTCTCTGGTGCTTCAGCACCCAACAGGTCCCATGGGTAACTGGATCACACCACACAGTCCCTGCTGTGTCGCATAGGCCACTCTGGTGTCCCCGCACTCTGCAGGTCCCGCAGGTAGGCAGCTGGATCCCACCTGTCTCTCTAGGTCTTCGGCTTCCCACTGCTCTTGTGAGCTGCTGGATGGCACAGGCCTCTGTGGATCCCCAGGTCCAGCCTCTGGTGGCTGGGGAGTGCTGCTTCCCTGTGGGGCTAAATTCCTATTCAGCTTTTGCTGTAGTTTTTGGGGATGGGTCTCAGCTGCTGGTCTGTGCTTCTGTTGCCTGGTGATGGTTGTCTGTTCCCCAGCCTTTGTTGCTGAGGGTAAATCTTGTCTCTGATTGGGCTGCTACTATGGGGGATGGTGCTGGGCTCCAGGCTGTTCATGGCTTTCGAGACTGGCACTTTGGGCACTCCACTACTGTGCACTGGTCTGTGTTGACACAGAATGTCCACTGGTCCGATGGTGCCAGGTGCGCTGGTGGGCTCAGGTTGCTGGGCCCTCGCCACTCCAACAGCCTCCTCCCAGGGAAGACCCTGGATCTTCCAAAATTGTAGGACCTCCCCGCGGCACAGGGAGAAGCACCCTGAAGAGCAACTTACTGTGATGGCCATGGACTTTAGTCCACACCACAGGAACCTTCTGCTCCATGTCTCTGCACTGCTGATATTTGGTCGTCCACCTTCATGCCCACTCATACTCTCTCACACACTAGCTCACTCTCTCACACACTCACCCTCCATCCTGTCCTGACCACCAACAACTCTACCACAGCTTTTTTATCCACTCATCTACTGACGGACACTTGGTTGTTTCCAGATCTTAGCTATTGTAAATAGTGCTGCTATGAACATAGGGGTTGCATATATTGTTTTTGATTGGTGTTCTAAGCTTCTTAGGATATATTACTAGAAGTTGAATCACTGGGTCAAATGGCCATTCCATTTTTAATTTTTTGAGGAAACAACAAATTGTTTTCCACAGTGGCTTCACCAGTCTGCATTTTCACCAGCAGTGTACTAGAGTACCCTTTTCTCCACATCCTCACAGGCACTTGTTGTTTGATAATTTGTTGATGGCAGCCATTCTGGCAGGTGTGAGGTGATATCTCATAGTTGTTTTAATTTACATCTCTTTAATGACTAGAGATATTGAGCATTTTTTCATGTCTCCTGGCCAATTGTATGTCCTGTTTGGAGAAGTGTCTATTCAGGTCCTTTGCCCATTTCTTAGTTGAGTTCTTTGTCTTCCTTTTGTTGAGTTGTATGAGTACTCTATATAGTTTGAATATTAACCCCTTATCCAATGTATCATTGGCAAATATTTTCTCTCAGAGAATGGGTTCCTTTTTTATTTTGATGCTGGTTTCTTTTGCTGTGCAGAAGCTTTTCAGTTCAATGTAGTCCCATTTATTAATTTTTTCCCTTTGCTTCTCTTGCCACAGGCAATGTATCAGCGAAAATTCTGCGGCATATGATGTCTGAGATTTTTCTGCCTATATTTTCTTCTATGATTTTTATGATTTCACAAGTTATAGTTAAGTCTTTTTTTTTTTTTTTATCCATTTTAAGTTTATTCTTGTGTATGGTGTAAGTTGGTGGTCTAGTTTCATGTTTTTGCATGTTCCTGTTCAATTTTCCCAACATCATTTATTGAAGTGATTTTCTTTTCTTCATTGTATGCTCTTGCCTCCTTTGTTGAATATTAATTATGTGTACTGTCTTGGGTTGATTTATGGGTTCTCTGTTCTGTTCCACTGATCTATATGCCTGTTCTTGTGCCAGTACCAGGCTGTTTTGATTACAATGGCTTTGTAGTATAACTTGATATCTGGTATTGTGATTCCTCCCACTTTGTTCTCCTTTTTCAAGATTGCTGTGGCTATTTGGGGTCTTTTTTTGGTTCCATATAAACTTTTGGAATATTTGATCCAGATCTCTGACATATGCCATTTTTATTTCAATAGGGATTGTATTGAATTTGTAGACTGCTTTGGGTACTAAGGACATTTTGATGATGGTTGATTTTTCCAATCTATGAACATGGTATATGTTTTCACTTTTTTATATCATCCTCTATTTTATTTTTCAATATCCTGTAGTTTTCTGAGAACAGGTCTTTTACCTCCTTGGTTAAGTTTATTCGTAGGTATTTCATTTTATTTTACTCATTGCAATGATAAAGGGGATTATTTTTTTTTTTTTTTTTTTTTTAGTTTCCCTTTCTGAGTGGTCATTTTTGGTGTATATCAATGCCATCAACTTCTGGATGTTAATTTTGTATCCTGATACTTTGCCAAATTCATTTACTAAATCTAGTAGACTTTTTAAGACTTGTTATCTGTTAAAAGATAACAAACAGAAGAAAAGTAACAGAACAGTTGGGTCAAATAGAAAATAGATTGTAAGGTAGTTATTACAAACCCAAATATTAGTAATTCACCTAAATGTAAATAAAATAAATATTCTAATTGCAAGACAATGCTTTTTTAAGCTAGCCTGAAAGACATTTTTCTTAAACTTCTGTATGTTCCTTATAAAGGAAACACCTAAATATTGGGGCCAAAAACTCTTGAAAAATAAAAAAAAGTTGGAAGTTTGGAAATAGATACATTATATAACTCTAAACCAAAGAAGATCAACTTTAATGCAAGAAATTAAAATGATACACCTAATAATAAATGGGCATTTATTTAAGATTATTTATAAGTGTGTGCTTAATAACACATCTTCAAAATATAAAAGCAGAAATTGACAGAACTAAAGAGAGATTAGAGAGAATGCACAAATCATAAAAGGAGTTATGAGTACATACTTTCTTGTATTCAGAGAATCTAGCTTCAGTAATCTGGCAGAAATATGGGTATGAATATTAAAAGGTTGACCAGTGATTATTCTTCATGTGTCACTTCCCATTACAATGCTTTCATAGAATTACCACCATGGAAGAATCAGTGGAATAAAAATGCTTATTAGCTATTAATGATAACAAAATGCCTGTGTCTCTTGGCTTTACAGAGAGTTGAAAACCTTAGGTTCCAACCATCTTCCTCATACTGCCAGACTTTTCTTTTAGTAACTTTTCATAGACTACAGCAGATATAACATTTAAAAACAACCAGAGGTTAATGTCTGACTGCTTGGATAAGGTGGAAACTCAATTAGATTTTAATAAAGACTATAATTCTATTATTGGATATCTTTCATTTTTGAAGATTTACTGAGATGAGTGAGTCAGTGTCATACATTGGGTTATCAGATGTGGGATAATAAGCGTTTCTTGTGGAGAAATACAGAGCAAGAAGTATTTTTGCTACTATCAATCTTATAGAATTGAAACTGAAAATTGTTTTAGTTTTTTGAAGATCAAACAACTATAAAGAACTCATCGAGGAATGCCGTTCTTTCTCTTTCCTCTAATAATTGAACTCAAATCTGAAATTCATGTTAGATTGTCTACAATTCCATTATTGTTGCATTATGCAATGTTTCTATTTTACAGTCATAGAGAGAGTGTTGCCTTATATTATTTTGTTTATCAAAGTTTCACTAATTTGATGTTCATGTTAATTAAGCACACAGGTTAAATATCTCTGGTTGTATTCAAACAAAGGAAGTGGCTTCATCTACACACCCTTCAATCCTATGTTCACAGATATTTTAAAATGATACCTTCTGCAAGTAGCAGTCTAATTTATGTTTTTAGCTAAATTGTCTTATATTTAAATAAGTTATCTTGCATTTATTCTTGAAATTTTAAAATCAATTATTTAATTCAAGAGAAAGTTGTACAAACAGTTAGGTACTGGTATTGAACAATAAAGCTGCATAAGAAAAATATGATAATAAAAATTTTGAGTAAACATTATCTTAAGCTGTAAAGTATATTATTCATTTCTGCTTATCTAATTTACAAATATATACCCTTAATATGTTCTATAGGTGACTAATAATTGCCCAGAGTGCAAAGTTAATATTTCTGAGAAATTTCCCAGGAACTGAAAGCAATAAACATAGCTATAGTTTTTCATAGTAATAAGAACCAACTCTGTGATAGAAAGGCTATATGGAAATTGATTATACAAGTATTCTGAGGAAGGCACAATCTTTATTCAGTAGTAAGGAGGGCAGAAACCACTGCAAATGATTTTACTCTGATGCTTGGCAAAACCAATTATTTTTCTGGATGCCAAGAATTAACAATGATTTATCTTGTCAGCTCCTATACCCATACACAGTGCCGTAATTTAGCATCCTCGTGTGGGTAAAGCATGGGCAATGTGAATGGAAACATTATCCAAGCACAACATGCAGTATAATTGTGAATTTAGCTTTTCAAATGAATTGCTTTAAGCAATGTATTATTCTCTAACAAAAGAGTCATTTACATTAGCAATATGTTTGGTTTTTGATGTTTCTATGATTTTTACAGGTTTATTTCATTTAACAGAGTCATGAAATTATGAAAGTGTTCATTTTCAAGTACTTATCAATACCAGACAGTATGGCTAGTTTTAGCCTGGGACAATTATCAGTTAATTTGGCATCTATGTAGTAGATTGGCTCCCAAATCACAGGGCTTTTCAGATGAAATAGCATTTATTTCATGAGTTGTTCAGAAGTGCTCATCTGCATGTAAAATTCCTCCTGTGATTCTGGTTTCTTAATGTGCACATTAAGGAAAATTGTGGAGTTGAATCTGGTTAATAAGTTTCAGATTCAGATTAACTTATTGTATTCTGAAGTTACATTTTTAAAAATTTTACCTCTCCCATTTAATTACTTAGGAAGTATCCCTGACTCACTACACTGTGCTTCAGTTGGGAAGCCTGAATGGAAATGTGGGGAGATTCCACTAGAAATTGTAGTTCCTCTGCGCATAATCTCATATATCAGAAAATAAAAAAAAGAACAATAACCAGCCAAACTTATATATACATAGAGTTGGTTTTCACAGGTTAGAAAGACGTATGTCTAGTTTAGCTCTCATACTTAATATACTTTCTTAATATGATATGCGAGAGCAGGATAAACTAAAAACAGATATACCACATATGCATTATACACATTTGTATTTTTATGTACAATACTCAAATTCTAAGCAGAACAACTGAATTCACTCTAAGATTATATGCAATATTTTGTTGTTTATCATACCTTAGTAAAGCACATTAATAATTCAAGATAGTCTGAAACAATATGACATTTGTTGTTTGTAATTAAACTATAGCAATTTGATATGGGTATGTAATAGTGTATGGCCAGGATTCTCAACATTTCAACAAAACTAAATTTTGAGGTGGTTTTATTAGTTTTCTGGTTTTGTTTATTTAATAGAATTTTTTTTTTTTTTTCTTGACACTATTATGGATGTTCTCCATTTTACCCCTCTTTCACTCTCTCCACCCAGCTCTGGCCCCCTTCCATCTGGCCATCACCACACTGTTGTCTGCATCCATGGGGTATGCATATCTGTTCTTTGGCTAATCCCTTCACTTTCTTTAATCCAGTCTTCCCCTCCCCTCTGACCTCTGTCAGACTGATCCATGTATTCATGTCTCTGTTTCTATTTTGTTCATTAGATTCCACATATAAGTGAGTTCATATGTATTTGTCTTTCTCTGACTGGCTTATTTCTTTTAACATGATACTTTCCAGATCCATCTATGCTGTCACAAAGGGTAAGATTTCTTTCTTTTTTACAGCCTCATAGTATTCTATTGTGTAAATGTACCAAAGCTTTTTCATCCACTCATCTATTGATGGACTCTAGGGTTGTTTCCAGATCTTGTCTATTGTAAATAACATTGCTATGAACATAAGGGTGCATCTATTCTTTGGAATTGGTGTTTTGAGATTCTTAGGATATATTCCAGGAGTGGGAGAGAACACTGGATCAAAAGGCAGTTTCATTTCTAATTTTTTTGAGGAAACTCTATACTTTTTTCCACATTGGCTGCACCAGTCTCATTCCCACCAGCAGCGTACTAGAGTCCTCTTTTCTCCATATCCTCGCCAGCACTTGTTGTTTGATGATTTGTTGATTGGAGCCTTTCTGGCAGGTGTGAGGTGATATCTCCTTATAGTTTTATTTGCATCTCTCCGATGGTTAGTGATGTTAAGCATTTTTTTCACATCAATTAGCCATCTGTATGTCCTTATTGGAGAAGTAAGTGTCTATTTAGGTCCTTTGCCTATTTTTTGATAGGATTGTTTGTCTTTCTGGTGTTGAGTTGTATAAATTCTTTAATTTTTTTTTAAGTTAACTCCTTATCACATGTATTATTGGTGAAGATGTTCTCTCATTCAGTGGGTTCCATTTTTATTTTGCTGATAGTTTCTGTTGCTGTGTAAAAGCTTTTTACTTTGATGTAGTCCCATTTTTTCATTTTTCCTTTGTTTCCCTTATGTATATCCTAGGAGATATATCAACAAAAATACTGCTATGAGAGATGTCTTAGATTTTACTGCCTATGTTTTCTTTCAGGATTTTTATGGTTTTGTGCCTTATATTTAAGTCTTTTATAAATTTTGAGTTTATTCTTGTGTATGGTGTAAGTTGGTGATCTAGTTTTTTCTTTGTTTGTTTGTTTGTTTTTGGTGTATGTGTGTGTGTGTGTTTTCTTTATATTAATTTTACCCAAAGCAACAAAAACTTAAGTAATGTTGCCACCTTGTTATAGGGGTGAGCAAATGTAGGTTTACAATTGTCATGCAGGTAATGATTATTAAAATAACTTTTTTAACTCATCAAGAATAAATTCTTACACACAGCGTTATTGGCATATTTTGTATTTTTGTAGTAATATAACTACAAACTTCAAGTAAACTCTTGCATTTTCAGAATTACATAATTCCTTTACAGTTAATGATCTCCAAGTTTGTAGTGTCTCTTCCTTTTATTTGTATTATATTTACTATTAATTATTTTGAATAGGTTTAAATCATATATTGTACTGATTCAACAATTTTGTTCTAGGCATAATCATCATTTTGGTTTCATTCGCTGATTGCTAACTGCTTATTTTAAAATTTATTTTATTTTCTAATATTAATGATTATCTCAAGATCCACTTATGATTTAAGGTTATTTGTTTAGTATTACAATGACCCAAAACCTGACAATAATTAGCAACTTCAAAATTTCATGTATCCTTTTTAAAATATATGTATATAGTTTTGTGTTTATGTATACACAACTGTATGATATTATCCAGAAAAACCAACCAAGTAGTATATGTTTGGGAAGTTTCTTTTTTTTCTATGTACAAGATCCTTTGTTTTATTATTTTTATTATATATAAGCCAGTGTTTTCTTCAGAATAATTATCTATTCCACTACCTTGCCCATTGACTTGGTGATTGAATTTTACTTAACTAACCCTGGTATAGAAGTTTTCCTTCATGTGTTTAACCCTCCTAAGTCTAGTGGATTTGTCAGTCATATTTTCCTTTGCAAAAGCCAAGTTTCCTTTTACATTCATGCAGATCATAACTATAACACATGGATGGTTCATATAAAGCAATCTCGCTGTGTCAATTTAAACAAACAAATTCAATAAGAAGCTAATACTCAAGGACCTAATACTGGTACATACAGGAAATTAGGAAGGCTGGTGATGTGTCTTGAAAAGGGTACCAATAAACTGTTATTGAGTTTTAGAGGAATAAAAAGTCACACATTTTCTTCAGTAGGAACAGATAGAAAAGTTAAGTTATAAAGGCTTCATTAACAATAGATTTAGAAGGTTGACTATTGGGCATTCAGAGAGCCTTATAGAATAAATAAAAGAGAATACTATGAACAAGACACTAGAGGCAGACACGCTGAGTGGAGTTCTCAGGTACATGGAAAATTCTTTTAAGCCAGAGTTTAGAGTAAGTCCAAAATTTCCACTGGAGACTAACTAGAAGATTAGCTTGGGTCATATTGCACAAAGTCTTTTATGTATGGCTGGCAAAATTTTTAACTTTTCATCTGGTCAAATGGAAGCAAATGAAACAGTTTTATTATATTAAAATATTGTGTTTTATATGTATTATGTGTATTTTGTAATTTATATTAAAAATATAATTTTGTGCCTGGCTGGTGTGACTCAGTGGTTGAATGTCAACCCATGCACCAAGAGTTCGCCAGTTCAATTCCCAGTCAGGGCACGTGACCAGGTTGTAGGCCAAATCCCCAGTGGGGGCATGCAGGAGGCAGCCAATTGATGTCCTCTCATCATTGTTTCTATCTCTCTCTTTCTCCCTTCCTCTCTTTCTAAAATCAATAAAGAAAAAATATATACTTCTATAAAGTAAAAATTTACTTCTATAAAGTAAAAATTTACTTCTATAAAGTAAAAGAAAATACTAAATATTTATTACATAATTAGATGTACAAAGTCATACCTAAATAAACATTTATTTTAGTCTGAGACAAGGTAAATACCAGAGACAATGGGTTTGTATGTGCATGGTCAAGAATTAATAGCAGAAGAAAAAAAATTGTCGTAAAATACTACACACAAAACCAAGAAAACAGCAGCTGTTTGACCATTTTATGCTGTGTGGTTAGGAATCGCAAAACACAGGGCAGAAACAGACAATTCTAAATACATAAGAGATGAAAAGCTTGAAAGATAGACAGCAGAGATTATATAAAAATATATTTTGATATGTTAAACAATAGTGAGCCTACTTGGGTTTCTGAAGGCATAACAGGATACTGAACTTTATTTCATATTTTGACTTGCTCATTGTCTGAATTCAAGTAGTTCTAACTTGGAATGAAAGCTGCACATTGAAAAATTTCCAAGTCATCTGTAGTGTCCTGGCTCTGGACTCACTTAGAAATAATAATAGTGGCAATTTCATTATGAGAGAAAGTGGAAGACGATTGAACGCTGGTACCAAGATAATAGGAGAGTCTTCATTATTCACTGAAGTTTGTAGTAATTATTTTTGAAGAGAGAAGCTTTTATACTACAGATTCACCTTTCTTGGCACAGCTCTGTCCTTTTCTTGGATCTAAGGCACTTGAGAGACTAACAGAGATGAATGAGGTACCATTCACTGATATGCATTCTGCTTAGAAATTTTATAGACTCTGACAAATCTCACTTCTTATCATCTGATTGACTTGAACATATATCATTTTATCTCCATGTGACAGAAGTTTTTTTTTTTTAAAAAGTTCATTCTTTGATTGTCATATGGCCCAAATAAGTTTTAAGAAAAAATAATGAAGAGGACCTTTCGTTTTTTTTTGTTTTGTTTTGTTTTTTTTTAATTAGGTCAAGTTAATTTTCTCTTCTTCTTAAGCCAAGGGCATCATTGTTAGAAAGTACCTAATGTGATACGGGATTTCAAAAGCAGCACAGTCAATGGCGTTCCCATTGTCAGGGAATAATAGGGTTCAAGCTTAATTACATTTCAAAAACGAGTAGCAAAAAAAGTCTCGAGGTACATTAGCCTTTATCACAGTTTTTCTAAGGTCAAAATTTATGAAAGTAGAGATAAAAATCAGTCGATTTTCTCTGAATGCTGGTGTGTATTGTAGACTCAACATCCCTTTGCTGAGAAGGACTATAATGTTGTTAGTTCATCAAATGGTAGATGCTATTTGACTTTAAACAACATTTTTTCTGCCTCTTTATACCCATAGAAAGCATAAGTCACCTCAATGCTTTCACCATAGTGCATTTAGCATCATGATTTGTTACATTCCTTTCACTCCTGAAAATTGAAACAATGCACTATAGAAACTCCTATGTACACTGAACTGGATTCAACCCCCTTAAAAAAGTGTTTCACTTGCTAAAATTCATTCTATTTAAGATAATTTTCTAAATTAATATAATTCCAAGCTCTAGTGGTAAGCTGCTGACTTTTCATATTTGTAGTGTTGCTGCTAGTAAAATCCTATGCAGACATTCTTGTTATGTAAATGCACACTCACCTGTAATATCTCACTAGCTATGCGTACTTCAGATTTTAGAGCCCGTGTAGTGTTTGCTATTGAATAGACAAGAAAATTGAGGTTAAGAATATTAAATGCCTTGCCCAAGATTATACAGCATGATTAGTGAGCCCGTGCCTTTGTGAGTGTGTGCGCACGAGCCTAAGTTTAGTAGGAGAGGAGAGAGAAGGACTTCCTTAAGACTTGAGCTCAGTCTCTGTGATAGTTGCCTGTGAACATTTCAATCCAGATAGAAATCAGTAGCACTTTGGGGAAAATGAGAAAATAAATGGAGAATCTGTCTCTGATCTGAAGGGGGAGGCCTGGTCAGAATTTTCTTTCAAGAACAAAGACAAGCCTGTCTGCTAAATAGCCCTGCAAAAGGAACCGATTCTTCCAAATTGTGGTGTTTCTGAAGGTACAGAGATAAGCCAGGAGTTTGCGTCTCTGAGTATTGCAAAGATTTATTTAACTCCTTAAAAAGAAAAAAGTGCTGAGTGAGCGTCAGTCTGTCCCTGCCGGCCACCGGACCGCTCCTTTCCCACGTCTTCCTTCTGACTCCGTCAGCTCCCCTCGCTTCTCTGACGCTCAGGCAGCAGGCAGCTCCTTCCTTTCATTACTGGAGTCATGTCACAGACGTGGATTGTAATTTGCCAAAGAAAAGCTGTAACAATCAAAATCATTTTCCTTGAGATTTTAATAAAAGTCATAAAATATTGATAAAATATCAAAAAGGAAACTCAAAATGTCCATAATAATTTTAAATGTTAGTGATTTGAGTCCAGAAAAATACAGCATTCACTTTGAAGGACACGAAATGAAATGAAGCATTTTTAAATACTCATTTATTTTTTTAAATGTGTTTTTCAAATGATTCTACATATGCAAGTATTTGAAAAGTAAGTGAACGTAATTCAGAGAAGTAATAAAAAGCACAGCATAAAAATCGCCACCCTTATCTGTGTTTATGGAAAAGACTCGTTGAACAAAATAAGAATCATAAGACATAATAATAGTAAAAAACATTTATTTTAGTCTTACATTACCCTTTAAAATGCTAAATGTATCCTTCACCTTCAATAATAATATGTGTAGACCTCTTGGCTCTTTTGTTCACTCTAAGGTAATATACACTAAAAAAGAAAAAAGTTTTTTTTCTTTATTGATTTTAGAGAGAGGAAGGGACAGGGCGAGAGAGGTAGAAACATCAATGAGAGAGAACATTGATCGGCCGCCTCCTGCATGCCCCACACTGGGGATTGGACCCACAACCTGGGCATGTGCCCTGACTGGGAATTGAACTGGCCAACTCTTGGTGTATGGGTTGAAGCTCAATCACTGAGCCACACCGGCCGGGCTAAGGTAATATACATGTTTATGGACATTTTAAAAGCAAAATTATTTCAATCCAATAAAAATGCCTAATTTCTATGATAATCAAAATTTGAAATTAATTTGTTAAAACATCTTGTCTTTCCCCGGTGAGGGAAATTATTGGCTGAAATATCTTTTGCAGAAGCTTCTTGACCAGAATCACTCCACTTTTAAATGACCCCAGGCAAAAATCCTTCTATGGATTCTATATCTTGTCCCACAAGTCATACATACTTTCAAGCAATCAGGGAGGTGTTTCCTAAATGAAGTCTCTCCTTGCCTGCTACCCTGATGTTTTAGCCAGTCTCTTTTATTTTTAGTTGGCTTAAATGTGGTCAAACCCAGAAGTCTGTGTCTACTAACTACAAGGACCACATAACCAGTTCCTGTAGAAACCCTGTTCAGCAGATTTGAGGTGCAGGGCAGCCAAGTATCTTCTGTCCTTAAAGCAATCCACAGGCTTTCCAAACAAATTCTCCTTAAAACCCCTAAGATGTCCAATGTCTCAAAAATAATATCCTTATTCTCCATGTTAGTGAGTCCTGTAATAGACACAGGACCACTTGGTATGAAATGTGTCACTGTGGACAGTTTCACCCACTCACTGTGGAATATAGAAGCACCCATTGCCTCATGACAACTGAAATTGGGTTGGAAGAATTCTGTGTTAACTTGATACTATTTACATATACAGGATTATAGGAAAAAATATTAAAAATACATTTAAGCATTTTTGAATTTTAAATGAAACATATTAAAAAGACATCATTTATATTTTAAAAATAAAAAGAAATCTTATGCTTTACAGATTGATCTTGTATATTTTTCATATTTCCAATAACTTTTATCAGTTTTTTTTCTTTTGTAAAATTTTTTCAAATTTCATTTTCACCCTTCTTTCTCAGAAATCATGACAGTATTTTTTTCAATTTTGATGTATGAAAATATTCAAACATAAACATTTTGAGTGTGTGTGTTTGCATGTGTGTATTCTCTAGAATCAACAACTGTTATTATTTTGCCATATTTGCATTATCCATCTGTCATTTCTTTCTGACCCATTTGAAAGTAAGAAAGTAAGTGCATAGATGTTCCAGGCCTAGTTAGGGAACATCTCAAAACTTCTCATATCCTCTTTCTTTCTTTCTTTCTTTTTTTTTTAATCTCACCCGAGGATATGTTTATTGATTTGAGAGAGAGAGGGAATAAAGTAGAAAGAAAGAAACATTGATGTGAGAGAGAACTATCAATCAGTTGCCCTGACCAGAGATTGTGCCCTGACCAGAGATTGAATCTGTAACCTAATTATGTGCTCTGATCTGGAATCCAACCTGCAGCCTTTTGGTATTCAGAATGGTGCTCCAACCAACTGAGCCACATAGCAAGGGCTCATGTCCTCTTTCTTAGGCCTCACCTTTTTACCATGTTTCCTTTCCAGAACAGCTTTGGCAAACAATCATGCCCTTTACCTGGTTGTAAAATTATGGACACTGATGCTAACTGAGGCCTGTGCCCCAGTAGTGCCTGTGAGGAGAAGCCACTATGCTGGTCCCCTGGCCAGACGAGACAACAGCCCCCCATCTCCAGACATGACAGTTACTTTGAATTTCTGCCACTCTGCAGGATAGCAGTGTATTTTTATTGAAATCAACACATACTCCAGATTTGGGTTTTCCTTCCCTGACTTTGAAACCTTGAGCATCACCACCATTCAGGAATTACAGAATGACAGACACATCTATATTGTATTCTACAGAATATCGCTTCAGATCAAAGGGATAATTTTGTGTGGCCAAGGAGAGATAATTGATTTATGATCATAGAATTTACTGATTTATCACATTACTCCCAAACCCAGAAACTGCTGGCCTGGAAAAAAATGGTGAAACAGCATGCTGACGGTAAAGCTAAGATATAAATCTCCGGCAACACTTTGCACAGTAGGGTCTTACAGGGTGTAGTTTATGCACTTAATCTATAGTAAATGTGTAGTGATGTGTCCTCAAGAGCTGGAAAACACTAGTTTGAGAATCAAGAGGTATAAATAGAACTACTGCTTCTTATTATCTCTTCCTGAACTTGGTGCTTCTCTCCCTTGAAAAGTATACTCTGCGAGATTGGAAATCCTAGTTCATAGGTGGGGGAGTATACTTCCACCAAGAAACACAGTAAGGCTCCCACTAATTGGCTCTCACTACTAACTGACTTCTTATGAATTTTACATCCTATTGAATTATCAGACAATGACAAGATTACTGCAGGAAAATCAACCCTGATTATCTCAAAAAGCTGGTTGTAACTGAAAATTCAGGAAAGAGTATGCCTGAGATCCAATGGATTTGTGTAGAATGTGACCAGTGATAGATCTAAATTACAAACACTATGAATTAACAAAAAAAAGGTAATCAAGGTTTTGAAATACTTGGGAAAGAAACTCTGGAACAACTTACCAGGTAAGCAATTCAGAACATAGGAAGATTTGACCAAGTGTGATAAAAATATAGAACGAGAGTCGGATAGACTGGGTGAGGGACATTGAAAAAAAAATACATATCAATATCAGCCCAGAATATTTTTGAAGATTGCAGCTGCCCCTCACCTTGAAACATTGGACATGTATCTCCATTTTCAGAGAAGGAAGAGGATCTTGATTTCATATATGATATAATGATGTAAGTGGCTCTCAGTGGCACAATGAGCCATACCTTGCTTAAATTTTGTACCACTCCAAGACTGCTTGGCTTTTCCTACCAGCCCTATTCCTAGCCTGTCTGGTTGCTTTGCTTCCTGACCAGAGTGAAGCTTACAAATTTTGTAACTATTTTAGTGGTATTAAAGTGCCAGTCTATGTTGCTGACATTGCTTCTATCACAGACTAAAGAGTGCCATCCTTCTCATCTACTGACAGGAGAAATTCACCACCAGGCCCTTGCTGGACTGTAGCCATAGAGAATCTTGTTTCACCAGGGAATCTTCAGTGGGCCCAAGAGACACAACCTGATAGGTTGAGTTAGCTTTCTGTCAGATGGACTTTGACCAATAGGAAATAAAGGATAGGCAGAAGTAACAGATAAACTTGCCATCTCATGCCTAAAAGTATCATGTATCATACATAATATGCTTCCCATTATAAGTGAGAATTCCTCATTCTCCTAGTAACAGCTTGAATGCTGGGTATTGTGTTATGGATATTATTCCACCGTGAAGAAGTTAGATGAAAGAAGAAAATGCAACAGGTGTGTGTAGTTATTTCTTGCAGGATTAGATAGCACTGTCATGGACTGCAGTATGTACTCCCAGATTTTAATGTTAAAGCCCTAATCTTCATTACTCAGAAAGAGACTGTATTTTGAGAATTAGGCCCTTAAAGAAGAAGTTAAGTTAAAAAGAAGTCACTAGGTTATGCCCTAATCTAACATGACTGATGTCCTCATAAAAAGATGACATTAGGACACAGTCACCCAGAGAGGGGAGACCAGGGTAAGACACAGGGAGAAGAGGGCCATTTACAAGCCATAGAGAAAGGACCTGAGAAGGAACAAACCTTAATCTCAAACTTCTAGCCTCCAAACGTGTGAGAATTTCTGTTGTTTAAGCCACTCATCTGTGGTATTTAGTTTTGGTAGTTCTAGCAAACGAATATGAATTAGTTCTCTTCTGAGACTGTGTCAAGTATCCTGTGCATTGTTCAATCAACCAAATTGGTTATATTATCTTCCTGTGAATGTATATGGTATTGCAGATCAGAAATTCAGCTTAATTCACTATGGAGAAATGAAAAAAAAAAAAAAGTGATTTTTCCTGCCTCTGCTAAAATGCTCATATTCTGTCGTAGAAGCATCTAACACAAAACATTTTTTGAATCCTCGGCCTGCCAACACTTCGATTCTGCACGCTGTGTTTATAGTTCAGCGTATTTGTTTTACTTTTCAGAATTTTGTGAATTAATTTTTGTTGTCCAATGCAGATCTTCTTAAAATGAATTGTGTACCCAGGCTGACATTCTCTATTCCCTTTTTTAAAATTTTCAGATTAAAACCACATTTCATTACCTCATTGATTGTTGCCTTTAACAGTTTCTTAATTTAATTACTGTTTTAGTTTGAGCTGCTATAACAAAACATACCACAGTCTAGTTGCTTATAAGCTACAGCAAATTTTTCTTACAGTTCTGGAGAAGGGGGAGTCCAAGATCTGGAAGCCTGTTAGTGAGGGTTCTCTTCCTGGGTCATAGCTAGCTAGTGACATCGGACTGTCCTCACGTGGTGGAAAGGCTAGGGAGCTCTGTGGAACCTCTTTTATAAGGTCACTAATTCCATTAATGATGGTGCCACCCAAGGAGTCCACATCTGATTATCATCATTTTTGAGGATTTCAAGATATGAATTTTGAGGGAATATTGACATGCAGATTACCAATTACCATGCCTATATTTTAAATGGAAGAAGCAGGGAGTATATTCAACCAGAAATAAGCTACACATAGCATTTAAAATTTAACTTAATTACTTCAAAATTTTTACATAAAATTAGTTGTTTTGCTATGATTAATATCAAATATTAGTTGACTTTAATCTTGCCTCTCTAGAAATTTGAAATATGATTGAATAGCTATTCTTTTCCAATTTCTCTAAAGAGAGTGAATTAATACTGTCCCCCTGCAAATAAACAGAGATGTTCAAAATCTTTTTTACTGACCTTAGAAGTACACTTACACTAGTGCATTTAATAAATGTTTTTCTGTTGTCAATATTGATAACGTTTCTCCCAGTGAAGTCATTTTTTACATTAAGGGCGAACCTAACATTTTTTTTTAATTATCATTTTCCACCTCCACAGCTTATTTAAAGTTGCAAGCCCTGTCCAGCTGGTGTGGCTCAGTGGCTGAGCGTCAACCCATGCACCAAGAGGTTGCTGGTTTGATTCCTGGTCAGGACACATGCTCAGGTTGAGGGCCAAATCCCCAGTGTGGGGCATATTAGAGGCAGCTAATCGATGTTTGCTCTCATTGATGTCTTTCTCTCTCTCTCACTTCCTCTCTTTCTAAAATCAATAAAGGAAAAAAATTATATATATATTTTTAAAAAGTTACAGGTCCTGCTTCTCAATTCCAGGCCAAAGCAGCTCCATTAGGAGCTATACATCCTGTTAAATCACTCTTTCTCTGTCGTTGCTTCTGCAGGCTCCCTGCTCTCCATGTGTTTGCAGTTTCACTAAAATGATGTAGAAAGCCTGTCATGTGATCAGCATGGAACCTTTATAAAAGGAGCTACAAACACCCCTCACAGTCTCATCTTAACCAGTAAAGGGCAACATCCTTACTACACATCTTGCCTCAGGTGGTATTCAGATGTTGGTGAAACAGCCTTTGAAAGAGAATACTTGAGTTGTGATGAAAGCAGATTTTGACCGGGTTTGTGTGAGCAGGGGTTTTCTGTTTATTATTACTCAGAGACTGAGTATTTGCAAGTAGTTTGGTCAATACAGCAAGTCTAAAGTACTTGAGAGGAATGGCTAACACTTTCTCCCAGATTAGATAAAAAATAACTGCTAACACTCATTTTTTGTTGTTTGTTTTGTTTTTTACCTAATTCGCATGATTTTATACTGGTACTTAAAACAGAAAAATAATTGCCAAAATTACACAAAACAGGAACACATTTTGTTGGTAACCTTGAAAACTGCACAATTAGAGTTGGGAATATTGGTAGAAATGATGATGATTCTTGGCAGTAATTTTAATTACTGAAATGTATAATGGACAAGTAAGTATCTGAACAATGATAGAGATCTTCATTATAAAATTTATAATATACTTATTCTGATTAAATAATTATAGTGGTATAAAAAGCAACATGGGAAAAATATATGTTTTTTAAAAATATGTCTTTATTGATATTGTGGAGAGAGAGAAAGGGAGAAACAGAAACAATGTGAGAAAGAAACATTGATCGGCTGCCTCCTGCATGCTCCCCACTGGGGATCAAATCCACAACCTGGGGTGTGCTCTGACCAGTGATCAAGCCAGGACCTCTCAGTCCATGTGATGATACTCGGTCCATTGAGCCACACCAGCTGGGCAAAAGATATGTTTTACTGTGTTGTTTATAAGTGTCTGTACATTCAAGAGATTTACTTTGACTTATTTGAGAACGTGTTTTCTCAATAAACTAAAAATCATGATTAAAATATTTTTACTATTAATGTGAGGCAAAGTGGCCTTAAAGTCAAATTGAAAAAAAATAAAACATCTACAACATAAAAGTAACAGATAAAATTACTTTGCATCTCAGGCTTCATCCAGGGTGGGGCAAAAGTAGATATACCATTGTTTATATAGAAAAGAAGATAGTAATTAATAACAATAATACAAGAACAACAATAATGAAACAGAACAAACTCTGTTTTGAGTACTCACAACCGTAAACCTACTTTTGCCCCACCCTGTATGTGTAATAAGTTGGAGAATAATTACCTAACTTCAGATCATATGAAATGGCTTTAATACGATAAAAGAAAGAAACAGGAATTCCCGGCCCTTCTACCTTCTTTGATTGCTTCCAGTTAGTTGTGTAGTTTGTGGTAAATCATGTGACTAACTTGGTCATAGGTTACTATTCTTTAGGAAGAAAATTTTACCAAATCTTTCACTAGGCTTTATTTCAATTTTGTCATGCGTTTCACTTGGCTTTCACTTTAGTTTATTTGCCCCTTTCTTTAGCTATATCACTCATGTATTCTGTACAGTCTAGAGGACTCAGATAATAAGATTTCATGAGGAAAGATATTGCCTGAGGGAAGGTTAAGAATTGGAGGATTTAAACCTCAGAGATTGAGGGGTCAGAAAGTAGGAATAATTAAACTTTGAGGAAGCTTTTATGATTTAAATCCTTTTTACTAGGTGCCATCCTAGGTAAAATTTTATTCTATTCTAAACTAAAAAGACTTTCAAAATAACAGTTTTGTGTTTCTGCTGAAAAATTAACACCTATTCCTTATGAGTTAGATGTAAGGGATAACTGTGTGTGTGTGTGCGCGCGTGCACGCATGTATATTTAAAAATTAAGTCCAGTTACCATTTTCAGTCTTTTCTGTGTGCCAAGAAATATATTGAATGTTTTTATATAAATAATACAATTTAAAAAGATTTACTACTCATTTGCCATTTTTCTTACTGCCTATGCAGAATATATTCAATAAAATTTTAATTGTGTTAAAATATGCATGCCATAAAACTTACCATTTTAATTATTGTTGAGTATAGTTCAGCAGTGTTAAGTATATTCACATTATTATAAACCAATCTTCGTAACTCTTTTCATCTTGCAAAACTGAAACTCTATACCCATTAAACACTTCATTCCCCTTTACCTCCAGTCACTGGTAATCACCATTCTACTCGCTGTCTTTGTGAATTTGACTACACTAGTTACCTATATCAAGGTATCAAGATTTTCTATATTTACATATCAGGTGAAATGATACAGTACTGCATTTGTGTGCATGTTGTGTGTATGTATGTGTGTGTGTATGTGACTGGCTTATTTTTACTAAGCATGATGTCCTCAAGTTTCATCCATGTTGTAGTAAGTGTAAAAATGTCCTTCCTTTCTGAGACTGAATTACATTCCCTTCTATGCATATACCACATTTTGTTTATCTATCAATTCACCGAATATCATTTGGGTAGCTTCTGCTTTTTGACTGTTGTAAATAATAATGCTATGAACAAAACATATGTTCAAGACTCTGTTTTCAATTATTTTGTGTATCTACTCAGAAGTGAAATTGCTAGATCATATGATAATTGTCTGTTTAACTTTTTGGAGAAACCACCATACAGCTTTCCATAAAGGCTGTACCATTTTTACATTCTACCAATAGAGCATTAGAGTTAAAATTTCCCCACATCCTTACCAACTCATGTTCTTTTCTGGATTTGTGTGTGTGTGTGTGTGTGTGTGTGTGTGTGTGTGTGTTTGCATAGTAACTCTCCTAATGAGGCTGAGTGGCATCCCATTGTGGTCTTTTGATTTATATTTTCCTAATGATTAGTGGTATTGAACATCTTTTCATGTGCTTGTTAGTTAGCTATTTTTATATCTGAAGAAATGTATACTTAAGTCCTTTGCACATTTTTTTTAGTCAGGCTGTTTTGCTGCTGTTGTTGAATTATAGAAGTCTTTTGTATATTCTTAATATTACCCTTATCAGATGTGTGATTTGCAAATTTCTTCTCCTGTTCCATAGATTGCATTCCCATGCTGTTGATTGTGTTCCTTGATGCATAGAAATTTAAAATTTTTATATAGTCCAATTGCATCAATTTTTACTAAACTAAGACATAGAAATTTGACTGAGTTGTGATAGGAGCATGAGAGCTTTTGTGTTACAAATATAACAGCTGATATAAAGAATATGTCAGACCTGGTTGGTTTGCTCAGTGGTTAGAGCATCAGCCCTCAGACCAAAGAGTCATACGTTTGGTTCCTGGTCAAGGGCATGTATCTGGGTTGCAGGTTTGATCCCCAGCCCCACTCTGGGTGGTACGGGAGGCAATCAATCGATGTGTCTCTCACATTAATATCTCTGTCTCTCCCTTCCTCCCTCCAACTCTATCTAAAAATCAATGGAAAAAATAATAAAATAAATAAAATATAAGCTCAAAGAAAAATGGAACCATTTAGATATAAATCATGTATTTGTTGAGTAAATTGTTGAATAGCAAGAGATGATACTATTTTAATCAATATTCTAGACATTTTTAATATTTCTTATGTTATCAGATTACTTTGCCTGTTAATTTGGCTTGTCCATTTGACATATTATGGCTTGTAAGCTGGATTCGATTTTCCCAGCTATGCACCAGGATCAGATGACATTGCCTAATTCAAATCTTCTTAATTAGTCTAGACTAAATAGAAGTTTACACAATTATCTATTCAGCTTAATCATTTGGCTATTGAAAAAATTTGCTAACTTTGATTAATAAAGTAAAAATGTACTTCCTAAATACTGGTTTACTTAAGGCTAAATAATATAGTGTCTTTTAAAATATCTTGTTCACTAAATATTAAAATAAATTTATAATTGTCTTAGTCAAGGTTAATAATGAAGTGTAATGTTTCATAAATGAAGTGTAATTGGCAACATTTTTTTATTTTGTTAATTCTTTTCATAGAAATTACGGCTATAAAAATGTGACAATTTGGACTTGCAGTGTTCAAGATTTTCTTTTAATATCTGTGACAAGCACTAGTCTGACCTTTATGACAACCTACAAACCTTTTAGTATGAATCATATCACTCTATAAGGCTCGTTTACTCACCCTTCTTTATCTGATACTTTAATTTTGTTCTATTTTAACTACAATAAACATTAAATTTCATACCATATTATTTTACTAATCCTATAGAATTTTAATTTTTTATAAATTCACATAAGAAAAATGTTAAAATGTTTCAGATTCAAAGCAAAATATCACAAAATATAGTGATTACTGCTTAAAGAGAAGGAAAATGGCTGACATGACAGTTCGATCTAGTATTTTTCTCCCATTAGGCTGGTAGTAACACTAAATAACTGCTAATAAAGTGTCATTGCTTAGAATACAATTAATAACAAATATTCCTGTTCTCTGTATTAGTAAAACATATTAACTGGCATAGCTTTGGGAGATGAAAAACAAACAACTCTTATAAACAAACAATTTTAATTAGCTGTATTGAATAAGGTCAATCAAAGCTTTCTATCACATCTAATCCAATTCTACCTGGGTGTAAGAGATCTAAGCATAATTGATGAAAACATGTGGTAAACTGTAAGACATAATTTCTTTAAAATATGCTGATTTTTTTTTTAATTCAAGTATGCTTTATGTATATTACTAAATATCTGAGAAAAAAGTAAATGCTTTGGTCTAGTCCTCTGAGGAATAGACATTGAGATGAGAATAAATGTTCAACTAATTTATTAGGAAAAATGCTTATGAAGGAAACTGGAAGAAGCCAGTGGAGGCTGGGACTGTCAGGTGCAAATAAGACCTGGGGTGAACGGACCCCAGTCTCTCTGGACCGTGGGGCGACGCTCCAACCACTGAACCAAACCAGCCAGGGTGTTGTGAATGCTTTTAACTCAGAGTCATAAATTGTTTAAATTTTCCTACATGATATTATCATCCTCTATGGCATTAAGAACATTGATGATGCAGATATTTCAAAATAGGAGTTCATTCTGTGCTTGCTGGGATTACAGTTATCTATCAAAGCAAAAGACGTCTGCTCTTTGGTCTGTCCATGTTTTTCTAGCTACAGATTTGGAAAGGATTCAACCAATCTCACTGATTTCACTTCAACTTAATATATTCAGGAATCTTCATGCACAATTATTTCACCCTTCTCCCAGGGAGTCCACAAATCTCAGTTGGCCAACTCTGACATAAATTCTACCTTGTTCTGATTCTCAGCGTAGGACTTTGCTCTAACAGAAGAAAGAATACTTGACCAGCTTTCTTCTTCAGGTCTCCAGCAGAGTCTGAGCTCTCACTTGCCTGTTGAACCCACCAGATGATTAACTCTGCAAAGGTATCTCAGGACTTGGAAGTGACAATGAACCAGATGAATTTAATTTATAATTTTCTTAAAATTCCTTCTTTGTATAGTTATATACTTATATTTTATATATTATATATTCTTTAGTTTACTTTTATTATGTCTTCTTTTTGTTGGTTTTGATTTTGTATTCCCTTCTCAAGCATTTATTCTTTATGTAATTAAGAATATTATTACAGCCTAAAAGGTGTGGCTCATTGGATTGAGCATCATCCCATGGACTGAGAGGTTCCAGTTCGATTCCCAGTGAGAGCATATCCTGGGTTTCAGGCTCCATCTCTAGTAGGGGGTGTGCAGGAGGCAGCTGATTAATGTTTCTCTCATCAATGTTTCCATCTCTCTCTCTCTCCAAAAAATAAAAATAAATAAATTAATAAAAACATATTAAAAGAGAGTAGTATTACATGATTGTGAATTATACTAGGTAATACTCAAATCCATCCTCCTATATGTTCTATGAACACTAAAGATTCCCTTGATATTTATCATCATCAGTGAGCTGCTTTGTATTCTGATTGTAATGACCAGTCATTTCCCTCAGATACAAAGAGAGCAAGCAGAACCCTGAACTAAACTCACCCAAATTTCACATCTCCATTGTAGTCTCTGCTCTTGCCAACTTGGACTTAAAAGTCCTTTGGAATAAACCTATTTCAATAATACTTCACATTTTTATACTTCTTTACCACTTACAAATCACAGTAATAAAACACAAACTCCTTTCCATCTTTTCTCTCATTCTTTTCCCAATCAAAGAACTTCAAATCACTCAACCAGGCTTGTCTAGCACACAATTGATATCCAGTTTAGAAAAGCACTTTTACCTTTCAAATAGGGGAAGTACTTTCAGCCTTTTGGCAAGGTAACAATTGAGTCTATTACTGAAAGTATACCTGCTATATGATTCATTTTTTTGCAAAAAAATGTCTTAGTTTCAACTCACTGCTATTTTCCTTTCAGTACACATTTCTATGCATTTGCTTCTCTCCTTTCAAATTGTGCTATTGTTGCTCATATTTACAAAAGTCAGAGTTACTTGACAGTTTTATTTATTTGTTCTGTTTTAATTTTTAATTCCTAATGTTGATTTCCAGAGCATTTTTCTTTTGATTGTTTTCTTCATTTATCAAGAAGATGTTTTCAATCATTTTGCAGAGAGATTTTCATGTTTTTTCTATTATCACTCTAAAATTAAAGCTGTAAAAACCTTGTATTAAAAAATAATTTTTTCTTTATTAATTTTTAGAGAGAGAGGAAGGGCGAGGGAGAGAGAGAAAGAAACATCGAGAGAGAACATCATTTGCCTGCCTCCTGCATGACCCCCACTGAGGATTGGGCCCACAACTTGGGAATGTGCCCTGACTTGGAATCAAACCAGTGATCTCTTGGTGCATGGGTCAATGTTCAACCATTGAGCTACACTGGCCAGGCAAAAAAAACTTGTATTTTAAAACTATTAAGTCTAGATTTCTGTGAAGAAAATCACCTCTACTTTTCTTTTTACCATGGGTTTATTTAGCTCCTCATTTCTGTCTGTTTCATTATATTACAATTCAAGTGAAAGTATGAGTACCTACTGTCTATCTATCACAAAGTAAGATCTTAGAAAACAAAACCAACTATGTATACATCATAAAACAACAACTTGAAATACAAATTTAAATAGATTACAATTTATGCTCCTAAAATAATTCCAGCTATATAGAGAGGAGATATATAAACATTATAAAACTAGGTTATGTTCTTTAACTGGTACATTTACCAAAATAAGAGAGATGACCAAGGAAGATATAATAAATCTGCCTTGAGTAGAAGGGGGAACCATCATCAGAAGGAGTTACTAAAGAATAAATAGCATAGACTCTGATATACATATAGGCTAAAAAATGGAAGTGTTTTCAAATATGTAGCGTAAAGGCCTAATGACCCTTAAAGCCAAAAAGAAAGAGGGGAAAAAATAATAAGCACAGAACAGAGTGCCCATTCCTGAGGTACTTGCTTTTTTGAGTCTCTAAATAAAGAAACACTGGGTTGTTAAAAAAAAAAAAAGAAAGAAAGAAAAACACAATAAATGCTTTCCTTTGAAGAGGTTAAGTGACAAAATATTTACATCTTCCACTGATGTTACCATTTTTCAAAATGTTTTGTAAACATTTATGCAAAATTTTTCAGAACCAATTTATAAACATAATGAGGGAACTGTTCTCAGTACTGGATCAGCTTGTATTATCTTTACCTCAAAAGGTCCCATAGGTCGAAGTATTTACTCACTCAACACTGTTCCAAATAAACGATGGCTATTTCAGGCATTCACATCTAAAAGCTAAAAAGGTTTTACCTTTTAAAACAAGCCACAGTATTTGAAAAGTTCTGAAAATATCTCTGAAGTGGAGTTTCAAAAATGAGTAGTACAAGATTATCAAGATTGGAATTAGGTCAAATTGACACACATTTGGAAAGATTTTCTGTTTCCTAAAATTATACACTACTCAAAACCTAGCATCTCACTTCATTATTTTAGAGCTCTTTTTCCAGAGTCTGAGTAAATAAGTAGAAACAGAGTTTGAGTACATAAGTACCAAAATATGTGGAATTGTCTCCAAAGATCTAAGATACTTATATTCCAGTAAATTGGAGAATCATTAGTAGATGCTTTAAGTCCATTTAAAATTTTTTCTCTTATTTGAATTGTAATCATTTGTATATCCTTTATCCTATCCTAGAAGTCTGTTTTTATTTTTTGAGTAATAACTTCAAGTGACTTGAATTATATGAACACACTATAATCGAGGTCTTTACATCTCTTTAACATTAATTGCATGAGGTCTTGACACTGATGAACCGTCCTCCTGTTGGCAGCTTACTACCTGAAGTCCTTTGAGATAACAGCCATAGTCTATATTGCAGTCAGATGACATGTTTTATCAATGATCCAGATTACTTACGACTACACAAATTCAAATTTCTTTGGTAACCCCAAGGAAATTCATGCATTTCCTGAATAGAAAGTATCATCTCTGTGTGTGTTATTGCTTTATTAGTTAGCAGTGACATTGCTGTTGTGTCGGTAATTTGGATATTTTGGCTCTATATCTACTATAACTTTCCTCTGGATATTTGGTGATATACGGGTATAAGAAAGGGGGAAGAAGCCACCTTAATATCTCAAGTAGCTACCTGTTGCCCACACTCATATCTGCCTTTGGAAAGAAGAGGCCTAATTTTCCCTCATCTGGTTCCTGCTTGACTATCACTTCCTGCATCTGAGGCATATATGAAAACCTAAAAGAAGCTCTTTATATCATTTTTAATAATTGTATCTGCCTGGCCGGTTTGGCTCAGCGGTTAGAGCATCAGCCTGTGGTCCCGAGAGACCCGGGTTCGGTTCCCGCTAAGGGCATGTACCTCGGTTGCAGTTTGTCCCCGGCCCTGGTCGGTTGTGCGGGTGGCAGCCACTTGATGTGTCCCTTTCACATTGATGTTTCTCTCTCTCTCTCTCTCTCTTCCTCTCTCTCCCTCCCACGCTACCTGAACAAAAAAATGTCCTCGGGTGAGGATAAAAAAATAAATAAATAAAAAATAATTGTATCTGTACCATATGGGAGAAGAAAAGCGGAAAGAAAGACACGCAGACCCATTTACACAGACTCACACAGACTCACACAGACTCACACTGACACAGCCGGCAGGCTTTCTCTTCCCCAGTTAGGTACTTTGTGCTTTGGTGTACTGGGAGGGTTCCAGACCTTTCTGGCCAAATCACCAAGGGTCCCCTTGTGTTCTATATATTACATTGATTCTCACCAAGACCACCCCATCCGGCCCCGAATTACTTCTCTTCATTACTCTAAAGGAGAGTCTAAATTCTTTCCTATTGGGATTATATCATCAAGTCCTCTTCAATTAATTTGATGTCCAACAGCATCCGTGCTCACCACTCCTTTCCCTTTTCTAACCACGCCCTCCCCAGGCTGGCTGGGCAGTGTGGGAATTCGTCAGGGCAGGGCTGTAGTCCTTCTCCAAGTTATTTGGGCAGCTGTCTCTTTTTAAAATACCCATATGCACTGTACACTTTGAGCAACAACAACAATGAATTAACATAACTTGAGACACAGTTTCTTGATGGCTTTATTTTTATTTATTTATTTTTGTTCAGATAGAGTGGGAGGGAGAGAGAGTAAGAAAAAAAGAAAAACATCGACGTGAAGGGACACAAAGAGTGGCTGCCACCCACACGACCAACCAGGGCTAGGGACAATCTGCAACCGAGGTACGCGCCCATAGCGGAAACTGAACCCAGGTCTCTCTGGACCACAGGCCGACACTCTAACCGCTGAGCCAAACTGGCCGGGCGGCTTTATTTATTTATTTTTTTTAATTCCACACATCTTGTAGAAGGAACTGACCAGATTTCCAAAAGAATCTTCTGTTTTGTTTTGATTTTTGTTTGTTTTAGCGGTAACTTCAGTAACTATGCTTGAAATAAATATGCTGCCTGATATTCCAGTTCAGTGTTTTGTCTGATCTATATTTAATGTCTGCTAGCTCTGAGAGCTGCTTTTTTTAGTGCCTTACACTCTTTTCTTTCAGGCCTCGTTATCAACTGGATTTTGACTTCCCATTCAGAACCTTTCTTTACTTCTACCACAGTAGGGCTTTTGTTAGTTTTTATGCCATATCTGAAGTTATTAATAGACACTATGATTAAGCAGCTTCAACCGCATGATCAGTTGGTTTACAGTTCTCATACTCTCTTTTTGGGTTGGTCAGCTCTCTGTGTTTTAGGAAGGTTGATGTAAAATAGGGTAATCTTACCTTTTGTGACAACATGGAGGGAGCTGGAGAGCATTACGCTAAGTAAAATAAGTGAGTTAGAAAAAAGACAAGTACCTTATGATATCACTCATATGTGGAATCTAATGAACAAAATGAACTGGCAAGTAAAATAGAAACAGACTCATAGAGAGCAGGCTGACAACTGAGTAGGGTGTTTGAGGGGCTGGGTGTGGAAGGTGAAGAGACTGAGCAGAAGAGGAAAAAAACTCATGGACATGGACAACAGTGAGGTGATTGCTGGAGCGGGAGTGGCATGGGGAGGTGGAGGAGGATATAGGGGGTATAAGTGTTGATAGAAGGAGACTTGACTTGGTGTGGTGAACACACAATATAGTGTACAGATGATGGGTTGTGGAATTGTGCACCTGAAATCTGTATAATTTTGTTGACCAATGTCACACCAATAAATTCAATAAAAAGAAAAAATAAAAGAGTAGTCATTATAAATATAATTATTGTTTCTTTTGTCTAATTCAATCTAGTTTGTGTACAAAATTCTTTTCATGGTGTGAGAGTATTTTTATACTTTCTGTAATCATTTTTGAATGCCTTCAAATCCCTATTGTCAGATTCTTTAAAGCTTGCCTTATTTAACATGCTTTTTGAGCTAGAAAAGTACCCAATGCTTTTAACTTTTTTAAAAAATATATTAAGTTTTATGGATGTAATCACTTTTATCCTCTTAATAACTATTTGTAAAAATATAATTTAGAGTACTATATGTATCTTTCTCTCTCGCTTTTTCTCATGGAAAGAAAAAGTACTGAATAGTATAAATATTTGACGTGGTTTACTAAGTATTAATTGTCATCAATACTTTTCTTACTAATCTCTTTAAACACAGCCATTACTATATTATATGATATGCTTTATTTATTTATTTAAATTTTTTATTAATTTATTTTTTTTACATATGTTTCTCCTTTATTTCCCATTGACACCCTCCTCCCCATGCCCCCCACCCGATACCAGGCTTTGTCCTCTATGTTCATTGGTTATACGTACATGCATATAAGTTCTGTGGTTTATCTCTTCCCTCCCCCCAGCACCACCTCTTCTGAGGGTTGTCAGTCAGTACCCTACTTTCATATCCCTAAATCTACTCTGTTCCTCAGACTGTTATGTTCCTTATATTTCACAAATAAGTGAGATCATGTGATATTTGTCTTTTTCTGCTTGGCTTGTTTTGCTTAGGATAATACTTTCCAGGTCCCTCCATGTCATCTCAAAGGATAAGAGATCTGTCTTTCTTACAGCTGCATAGTACTCCATTGTGTATATGCACCACAACTTTTTAACCATTCGTCTACTGATGGACACTTGGGCTGTTTCCAGATCTTAGCTATTGTAAATAGTGCTGCTATGAACATGGGGTATGTATATTTGTTCTGATTGGGGTTTCGGGCTTCTTAGGGTATACTCCTAGAAGTGGGATCACTGGATTAAATGGCAATTTAATTTTCAATTTTTGAGGTAACACCATAGTGTTTTTCATTGAGGCTGCACTAGTCTGCATTCCCACCAGCAGAGTACTAGAGTGCCCTTTTCTCACACCCTTGCCAACCCTTGTTGTTTGATGATTTGTTGATGGCAGCCATTCTGGCAGATGTGAGGTGATACCTCATTGTTGCTTTAATTTGCACCTCTCTGATGATTAGTGATGTTGAGCATTTCTTCATATGTTTCTAGGCCATTTGTATGTCCTGTTTGGAGAGGTGTCTCTTTTATCTCCTCTGCCCATTTTTAATTGGGTTCTTTGTCTTTCTTTCGTTGAGTTGTGTGAGTACTATATATATTTTGGAAATTTACCCCTTATCTGATGTATTATTGGCAATGATGTTCTCCCATACAGTGGGTTGCCTTTCCATTGTGATAATTGTATCTTTTGCTGTGCAGAAGCTTTTGAGTTTGATGTAGTCCCATGTGTTCACTTTTTCCTTTGTTTCTGTTGCCTTAGGTGATGCATCAGTGAAAATTCTGTTGCGTATGATGTCCAAAATTTTGTTGCCTACATTTTCTTCTAGAATATTTATGGATTTATGAGTCATATTTAAGTCTTTTATCCATTTTGAGTTTATTCTTGTGTATGGTGTAAGATGATGGTCTAGTTTCATTTTTTTGCATGTAGCTGTCCAATTTTCCCAACACCATTTATTAAAGAGGCAGTCATTACTCCATTGTATGCTCTTGCCACCTTTGTCAAATATTACTTGAGCATAATGTCTTGGTTCCATTCCTGAGTTCTCTGTTCTGTTCCACTGGTCTATATGCTTATTCTTGTGCCAGTACCAGGCTGTTTTGATTACAGTAGTTTGTAGTATAACCTGATATCCAGTATTGTGATCCCACCTACTTTGTCCTTCTTTTTCAAGATTGCTGTGACTATTCAGGGTCTTTTTTGGTTCCATATAAACTTTTGAAGTATTTGTTCTAGTTCTGTGAAATATGTCGCTGGTATTTTGATGAGGATTGCATTGTATATATTATTGCTTTGGGTAATATGGACATTTTAATGATTTTAATTATTCAAATTCATGAACAAGGTATGTGCTTCCACTTTTTTATATCTTCCTCTATATCTTTTTTCAATGTCATGTAGTTTTCCAGAAATAATCCCTTTACTTCTTTGGTTAAGTTTATTCCTAGGTATCTTAGTTTTTTTTTGCTGTGATGATAAATGGATTTTTTTTTTTTGAATTTATTTATTTATTTATTTTTTTGTTACAGATATTTTACCTTTATACCCCATTGGCACCCCCCACCCCACCCCCCCTCCACCCTGTCCCCGGCTTAGTTATCCATGTCCATTGGTCATGCATACATGCATATAAGTTCTGTGGTTTATCTCTTCCCACCCCCCACCCCCCATCCCCTCTTCTGAGGGATGTCAGTCTGTGCCCTACTTCCATGTGTCTGGGTCTACTGTATTCCTCAGACTGTTATGTTCATTATATTCCGTATATAAGTGAGATCATGTGGTATTTGTCTTTTTCTGCTTGGCTTCTTTCACTTAGGATAATACTTTCCAGGTCCCTCCATGTCGTCTCAAAGGATAAGAGATCTTTCTTTCTTACTGCTGCATAGTATTCCATTTTGTATATGTACCACAGCTTTTTGATCCATTCGTCTACTGGTGGACACTTGGGCTGTTTCCAGATCTTAGCTATTGTAAATAGTGCTGCTATGAACATGGGGGTACATATATTCTTCTTGATTGGTGTTTCAGGCTTCTTAGGGTATATTCCCAGCAGTGGGATCACTGGGTCAAATGGAAGTTCAATTTTTAATTTTTTGAGGTAGCACCATATTGTTTTCCATAGCGGCTGCACCAGTCTGCATTCCCACCAGCAGTGTATTAGAGTCCCCTTTTCTCCACACCCTCGCCAACACTTGTTGTTTGATGATTTGTTGATGGCGGCCATTCTGATAGGTGTGAGGTGATACCTCATTGTTGTTTTAATTTGCATCTCTCTGATGATTAGTGATGTTGAGCATTTCTTCATATGTCTCTTGGCCATTTGTACATCCTGTTTGGAGAGGTGTCTATTCAGCTCCTCTGCCCATTTTTTAATTGGGTTCTTTGTCTTCCTTTTGTGGAGTTGTATGAGCACTCTGTATATATTGGAAATTAACCCCTTATCTGATACATCATTGGCAATGATGTTCTCCCATACAGTGGGTTGCCTTTCCAGATAAATGGATTTTTTTTTAGTTTCTCTTTCTGTGAGTTCATCATTGGTGTATAAGAGTACCATCGATTACTTGACATTAATTTTGCATCCTACTACTTTGCCAAATACATTTAGTAAGTCTAGTAGATTTTTAATGGAGTCTTTAAGTTTTTCTATGTATAATATGTCATCTACAAATAATGACAGTTTCACTTCCTCCTTTCCAATTTGAATCCTCTTTATTTTTATTTCATGTCTGATTGCTGTGGCTAAGACTTCCAGTATAATGTTAAATAAGAGTGGTGATAGTGGGCCTCTCTGTCTTGTTCTTGTTGTTAAGGGAAATGCTTTTAGTTTTTGTCCATTGAGTATGATGTTGGCTGTAGGTCTTTCATATATGGCCTTTATTATGTCAAGATATAATCCCTCTATCTCACATTGTGGAGCATTTTTTTCAGAAATGGTTGCTGGATTTTGTCTAATGCTTTTTCAGCATCTATTGATATGATCATGCTGTTTTTATTCTTCATTTTGTTTATATGGTATATCACATTTATTGATTTGTGAATATCGTACCAGCCTTGCATCCCTGGGATGAATCCCCCATGGTAACAGTGAATAATTTTTTTGATTTATTGCTGGATCCGATTTGCTAGTATTTTTTTCAGGTTATCGGCATCTATATTAATCAGGGGTACTGGCCAGTAGTTGTCTTTATTTGTAGTGTTTTTTTATGGTTTTGAAATTAGAGTTTTCCTGGCCTCATGAAACAAGTTTGGAAGTCGTCCTTCTTTTTGAATTTTTTGAAATAGTTGAGGAGAATGGGTGTTAGCTCTTCTTCGAATGTTCGGTAAAACTCCTCCATTAAGCCATCTGGGCCTGGGTTTTTGTTTGCTGGGAGAGTCTTGATTACCTCTTTAATTTCCTTCGTTGTTATTGGTCTGTTGCAGTTGTCTATCTTCTTCCGGTCCAGTTTTGGGGGACTATGTGTTTCTAGAAATTTGTCCATTTCGATTAGATTGTCAAATTTGTTGCCATATAATTGTTCATAGTAGTTGTTAACAATCTTATGTATTTCTGTGGTGTCAGTTTTTACTTCTCCTCTTTCATTTCTGATTTTGTGTATTTAGGTTCTCTCTTTTTGTTTCTTGGTGAGTCTAGCTAAGGGTCCATCAATCATGTTTATCTTTTCAAAGAACCAGCTCTTTGTTTCATTGATCCTTTGAATTGTGTTTTTGGTCTCCATGTCATTTATTTCTGCTCTGATCTTTACTGTTTCCTCACTTCTACTTTCTCTGGGGATTTCTTTTTGTTTGCTTTCTAGTTCTTTGAGTTGTAAGGTTCAATAGTCTATTAGAGAATTTTTCTTGTTTCTTGAGGTAGACCTGTAGTGCTACAAACTTCCCTGTCAGAAGTGCTTTCGCTGCATCCCATAGATTTTGTGTTGTTGTGTGTTCATTTTCATTGGTTTCCAAGAAGTTCATAATTTGTTCCTTGATCTCCATGTTGACCCATTCATTGTTCAATAACCTGCTATTTAGCCTCCATGTGTTCAAATGTCTTTGCTGGTTCTTGTTACAATTGATTTCTAGTTTCATGCCATCGTGATCTGAAAAGATGCTTGATATGATTTCAATCTTCTTGAAATTGTAGAGACTTAATTTGTGTTTTAACATGTGGTCTATCTTTGCAAATATCCCATGTGCACTTGAGAATAATGTGAATTCTGCAGTTTTGGGGTGTAATTCTCTGTAGATATCTATTAAATCCATTTGGTCTAGTGCTTCATTTAGAGTCTGTGCTTTCTTGTTAATTTTTTGTCTAGAGGATCTATCCAGTGATGTCAGTGAGGTATTGAAGCTCCCTGCTATGATTGTATTGCTATTGATTTTTCCTTTGAAGTCCTCCAGAAGATTTTTAATATACTCTGGTGTACCTATATTGAGTGCATATATGATTACCAAGGTTATATCTTCCTGTTGGATAGATCCTTTCAATGTTATGTAGTGGCCTTCTTTGTCTCTTGTTATGGCCCTCATTTTGAAATCGATTTTATCAGATATGAGTATTGCTACCCCAGCTTTTTTTTTTCTTTTCTTTTGCTTGGAAGATTGTTTTCTAATCCCTTCACTTTCAACCTATGTGAGTCTTTTGTTGTGAGATGGATCTCTTGTAAACTACATATGTATGAATCCTGCTTTCTTATCTAATCAGCTACTCCGTGTCTTTTTATCAGAACATTCAATCCATTTACATTTAAGGTGATAACTGATATGTACTTATTTATTGACATTTTTGTTTAGTGTGGTTATATTTTTCTTTTCTTTTCTTTTTTTCTTTTAATCTTCTACTATTTACAGCAGTCCTTTTAACCTTTTTGCAGAGCTGCTTTGGTCCTAATGTATTCTCTTAGCATTTTTTTTTTTTTTTTAATCTGGGAAGCTCTTTATTTGACCTTCTACTTTGAATGAAAGCCTTGCTGGATAGAGTAGTCTTGGATTCAGATCCTTGTTTTATATGACCTGGATTGCCTCACACCATTCCCTTCTGGCCTATAATGTTTCTATTGAGAAGTCAGCTGAGGGCCTTATGGGGTTTCATTTGTAGAAAACCCGTTGCTTATCTCTTGCTGCCTTTAGGATTCTCTCTTTGTCTTTAATTTTTGGCATTTTAATTACTATGTGTCTTGGTGTGGACCTGTTTGGGTTCTTCTTACTTGGGGCTCTCTGTGCTTCTTGAACTTGAATGCCTTCTTCCTTCACCAAATTAGGGAAGTTTTCTGTTTCTATTTCTTCAAATATATTCTCTAACCCTTGCTCATTTTCTTCTTCTTCAGGGACACCTACGATGCAAATATTATTACGTTTCCAGTTCTCCCACAGTTCTCTTAAGCTGTCTTCCTTTATTTTAATAGTTTTTTTTTTCCTTTTTGTTTTCTGATTGATTTTTTTTTACCCTATCTTCTAATTCACTGATCTGGTCCCCAGCCTCCTCTACTCTGCTATTTAGACCTTCCAATGTGTTCTTTATTTCTGATATGTCATTCTTCATTTCTTCTTGGTGGTTTTTAATTTCCAACTGGTTGGTTTTCAACATTTCTATGTCTTTACTTATGGTGCTTATGTCCTTACACATGCTGTTGAGCTTCCTCAAGATCATGGCTCTGAATTCTAGTTCTGTTAACTTGATTAACTGAATCTTATTTATCTCATCTTCAGTAGAGGTCTCTTGTTCTTTCACTTGGCTTTTGTTTCTGTGTTTCACCATTTAGGCTATCTCAGTGGGGTTTGGAGTCTGCCAAATTTTCCCTGTGGGTTTGGTGTTCTGCTGTTTGTGGCTCCCTCTACTGGGTTTGGATGAGCAAGGGAGGACTCATGTTAAACACTCCTTTCAAGTCTTACTTTCCTGGGTAGAGTTGCAAGGCCAGGAATGGTACAGTTATCCTCTAGCTTTTTGCTTGGAGGCTATCAGTAGAGGTTACTTGAAGAGCCTTGGGTTCTCAATTGACTGAAATACTCCCTCAGGCGTTCAGTGTAAGGGGATTTCCAGAAGGTGAGTCAAATGCTGGTTGTTAATGGGCAGCAAGTTGCAATTCAATGGCCACGGGTGGGGTTGACTCTTCGAGGGAGGGGCCGCCGCCTCTCCCCAGAGCCCTGGAAAGGAGTAAGATGACCACAGTCCTGCGTGGCCACAACTCAGCAAAAGCTCTGAGTGCCCTCCAAATCCTGAGTGTCCCCACACAGTTCCAGCCCATTTTGCCATCCCTCTGCTGGAGCTCAAGGTGAGTGGCTGTGGCTATTTGAGCACTCTGTCCTGGCTCTGCATTGGTCTAGGGCGCTGCTGGCAGCTAAGACCACTGCTGTTCATGGGCTCCCAACTCCCCTCTTCTGCCTCTGTAATCCTACCAGGATCGTTAGGTGTCCTTGGTTATATGGTCCTTGAAAGCTGTTTTTCTGTTGCTTTATTCCGATGATTTGTCTTTATTTTCATTGTAATTCCAGTTTGGTCCTGGGAGATGGTCTGTGTAGCTTCCATTCACTCTGCTGCCATTTTGGAATCCTCTTATATGACATGTTTTAAAAAACCCTTTAAACTTGGCCATTACTATATTACATATTTTTAATCTAACAAATGGGAAAACACTATACATTTTTAATGCAAATATAGAGTATATTAATTTATGATATGATAGTAGAATATTTTTCAGCATATTTTTTCTTAAGATCAATAGCACCATGGCTTTTATTTAATACCAGAAAATTATACATACAACAAGAAAGAGTTTATAAATTTTAAGGAAATAAATGATCTTTCTTGTATTCAAAAATCATTTTAAAAGGAAGTAAAAATCAAACATGAAGATAGTAATTAGGGATAAATTAGATATAGCTACATTATTATGTAAAATTCAAAGTGAAAATATAGCATGATTTTGAGAATAATGTTACAGAATACTTTTTCCCTGCATTATGCCAATTAAATACATTTGACAATCACTAAATACATATTAAAAAATTATTTTGTTTATTTTTAAGGAGTGAGATAAAATTCCTAAAGGAGGCTTTAACTTTATTTTCAAAGTTATACTTAAAGGGTGCTCAGTTATTACTTGTGCAGTTTTAAAATAATTATATACCTTTTAAAATACTGAAATAAATACAATAATCAATTTCTAGTATTTAGAATATTTTTATTTCATTCTTAAAATGTTTTGAATTGTTTAAAATATCAAAAATATAGCAAAGTAGCATAAATATGCTATATAAAATTTACTATTCTTTTCTTAATGCCTATACTCAGTTGAAGTCCTTAATAAAAATAAAGTTGAAGCTTATATTCATTTTAAAATAAAATTTGAAGATGCTATTGAAATGAACATTATATGCCAATATGTAGATATATAAAGTATAAATTTGAAAATATAAACAATATAAAATGACATGTGTTAAGTTCTACAGTGAGTAATACAAGTATGTACAATGCTGAATAATATAAATATGTACTGCATAGATTAGGCTCCACATTGAATAAAATAAATATGAGTAAGTGAACAATCAATAGGAAAGTAAGAGATAGCTTAAATAAAGTAAGCCTAATTATTAAGGTACCTTTTTAGAAACACATGATTTTAAAAGAAACACAAAGAATCAGACTGAAAGGTGAAGTAGTGCAAATGATGTTAAATCTTAGTTTATTCTTATGCAAGGTATAAGAATGTGTGTGTGTGTGTGTGTGTGTGTGCGCGTGCGCATGTGTGCATGTATAACTCTGAAGTTTAACCCTACTCTTACAAACCATCAATTTTTTTTTATTTTATTTTGCAGCAAAATAGTACTTAATTTTTATTAAGATAACTGAAATTGTGAATAGCTATTGTTGAATTTATCTTTGTAGACAATCCTGCCTTTATATTCACTGGTATGATGGAGTTCCAGTTCCAACATGTATTTGCATTTGGAAACTGCTGAATTGCTCTCACCATATTATATTTAAGTCTATAAATATATTTCCACCTTTTGTAGTATCAGATGATAGTGATGTCAGGGGAAAATCAGTGAAATTATCAACTTCTTTTATAGGTGGATAACCATGAGTGGCTTTCAGCAGATGGTAATTTCAACTTCATACTTTTAACATGCCTATGTCAAAAGTCTTTAAAACCAGATCTTACAATGAATCATAAAAAACCAAATAGTCTCGAGAGAAAAGTGCTAGTGTATTATATATTTTCAATTCACCAGCGAAACGAGACCAGGAAATTTGATTTACTCTCAAATTTCTTAGGAAATTGAAAAAAGTGAGTAGAGAGTGTAGCATCTGGATTCTTTCATAATTTTAAAAAATTATGACACGATGACAAACCTAACTCAGGACAAGTAAAATATAATTATGAAAACAGAATAAAAATGTATACAAATAAAGCTTTTCTAAAAATGTTAAATAGATACTCCAGATCTTTACAATTTTTTAAGATGAGGCTAGTAGCAGAGTCTTTTAAAGCAATAATTTGGTTTCATTTTAGATAAATCTTTCTAAAATTAGATCTAAATGACATCTTCTATTTTGCCAATAACATGCTTGTTGGCTAACGAAAAAGCTAATGATTTAGCTTTGAAAATATCCACCTTGTCAAAATTAACAATAATTTGTTTTCAGTCAGAAGGAATGTTAAATTCACCTTAGAATATCTATAAGGAAAATAAATATACACCAAATCATTAAGAAAACATTTATTTATTTATTTATTTTTTATCCTCACCCAAGGACATTTTTTTCCATTTTTTGTTCAGATAGAGTGGGAGGGAGAGAGAGAGAGAGAAACATCGATGTGAAAGGGACACATCGAGTGGTTGCCACCTACATGACCAACCAGGGCTGAGGACAAACTGCAACCGAGGTACATGCCCTCAGTGGGAACCGAACCCAGGTCTCTCTGGACCGCAGGCCGACGCTCTAACTGCTGAGCCAAACTGGCCAGGACAAGACAACATTTAAAGGGCCTATAAATGTTGAAGATACAAACATTAACAAAAAATATGTAAATTGTATAAATTGATTTACCTTAATTTCCCCCCTAAACATGATTTTGGCTTCTGCATTTAAACATCTCCCCTTTTCTGGAGCTTCAAGCAGAATTTCAGTTGCACTGTTGTATACTACTGTAGAAGTGTCTCGCTTTAGGGAGTTCATGAGACTGGGTGGCATTTGCAATGCCTTCGGTTAGTTTGGAATACATTTTTCTGTCTGGTTTTAGTTTTAAAAAAATTAGAATAAATTGCATAATTATGTTTTATCAAGACAAGTACTACCATTTACTTTTATAATAGAATAATATGCATAACATGAGCAGAGTGTTTCAACATATGTTTTAGTATATTCAAATATAATAGCCGAGCCTTGCTATTTTGCACATGGGAAAACAGGAACAGATTTCAGTGATTTGCCTAAGGTTATACAATAAATTGACTATAGTATACAAGTCAAAGATTCCCTCTGGAAGTTTAAAATGATATACATTTGTAATGAAAGCAAAGGCTATAGGAACAAGTGAGTAAATATTTAACAATTAAAATTGTGAGTTGGTAAGTCCTCATCAGATGGAAAGAGAAACTCGAAGCTTGCTTCAAATGTATTTCATATCGAGTGTGAATCACATACCAGTAATAGAAACATTCAGAAAAGAACTGAAAAATGAGCATAGAGTTTTGGAAATCAGACTGTGGATAGCGTGAACGTTCCTGTCAAAAAGGAGATAGGAAGAAAATACTCCTGAGGATTAAAACGAATGGAAAAGTGTTTCAGAAAATATAGATAACATTTTCTAAAAATATTTTTCAAAATTTGATTTATGCTAATTTTATAATTGTGTTTGAAAATATTAGCTCAGAAATAAAATTCTGCATCTAACTTGCTGGTTACCACTAAATCAGAAAACTTCACACACTACTCAATAATATATAATATAGTTTATTCTATAATACAGTTTATTTTAAAGTAAAATATTTGTATAAAATAATACGGAGCTTTTACATTAGTAATTACCAGAAAGTAAATAAAAATTAAAAGTAAAGTGATTCATAATATAGGACAAACTTTTTTTGTCCAAAGAAAACCAAAAGTTTATTTGTGGATATTTAATATTTATGTGTGTGGTTGTTATGCAGTTGAAAACACAGTCACTTTGCCTAATGAGTCTCCATAAGAATGAGAAAAATATATCCTGTTATACCAGTTCTTTACAAGCCCATAAAAATCTTGATATAGTTTCATAACAAGTACTCATTAGTAAGTACTTTTCTATGAAATGTCCATACTTCATTTTCAAGTATGAAACACTAAAATGAACTTTTATTCCACAGTAGGAACATGAATATATGGTACACTCAAAGTACATGCTAATAATGAGCTTGATTATTTTCTGAGACATTTTGTACCTTCTTAAATTATACATTATCAGAAAATTTCTAGTGTTATCATGTTGCAAGATTGTTTCCTGAGAATAACACATATATGTGAATCACACATCTGAAAATATTGTTTCCAAGATTAGCTTTTCTGGACTAAATTTTTTACTGTGAAATGCAGCCCCCTTTTGCTCTTTTTGTGGCATAATTCTAATTGCTAGAACCAAACGGTAATCTGATAAACCTCGTAGAGGTTAAGTCTTTTTAAAGTTGTATTCATACTGAAAAATAACATGCAAAACTACAATAAATGAGCAAATAAACAAATTGCACTAATGATGTAACTAACTTCTCAGGAAAACTTATTTTTAAAAGTGTTATTTTGTTTTTCTGTTTTTGTTTATTTAACTCTAAAGATACCTATTAGTAAATGCTTTAGTATATATGGATTTAGTGACATTTCAAGAGACTTGTTTCAAATAAAAATAAAAAATAGTGAATTAATACAGAATTTTCCTTGAGAATGTCTAAAATCTCCCACAGGACTTTTTAAATGCTTTGACCCATTTATTGTACTTTATGCAGAAAATTTCCTATTGTCATTAAATTTGTGCTCTCTGTACAGTTTCATACTGAAAAAAAAAAAGGGTATGTCTATAGTAATTTGCATAAAGTTTTATGGTTGAGGGATATATGACTATATCCCTGACAATAAAGATATATGACTATAGAGACTCTTGGAGTGCTAAACCCTAAATCATAAGGATATTTTGTCCCTTAGTATTGAACTATTCTATTCATCTTGTTTAAGGACTTCCTTGATCCTTCAAAATAAATGCAGGCCACCTGTTATTATTTCATCTGCTGTCTGTGATTTTCCTTCATAGAACTTGCATATACTTATTATATATTGAATATCTCCTTACCATACCACTCAACTAGTTTCTTTAACATTCGACACCTGATGACTATTACAATTCTTAATAAATATTGAATTCTGAATAAAAAAAATTGATAACTGAGTCTTAATTCTCCCTGACATTTATAGAATTATATACTGTTGTTGTTTAATGGAACACCTATATGATGGGTGATTCTGGTTTAATATATCTCTAACAAGTATGTGGTCCAACTAGTCTCTGCTTGACTATCTCCTGCGACTGCACATGTATTAAACTTGGCTGCACCCCAGTCCATTATTACACAGATTTCATACTGCAGTCCTTCCTATTTCAAGCTTAATCTGTCTCCATTTAATGTCCACATATTTACCTCAACCTTATAGTTTTATCTCTAAAAGAAAATGCATGCTGTTTTCCACATGAAAACTTTCAAATATTTGAAGACTTCTATCATATTTCTTCTGAGTGTTATTATATCTAGGAATAACATTCATACTTTCTTCAACAATTTCTTTTCAGAATTGGGTCCATTATCTCCCATATTCAAGTCACTTTTATCGAATGAGCTCTACTTTAACTGAATTCCTATTAATAAACGGTGGCCTCTTAAGATGGTGATCACGTGTTGACTAAATAGTACAGAACAGTGGGAAAATAGGCATAGTAGACTCTTGTGAGGCATCACTCATACACACCTTCAGGCTACTTGATGAAGTACAGCTCTGGTGGAAAAATCCCTGTTACCCTTTCAGTATCCTACACTAAGTTCATGTCACAGGGTTTCTGTGTGCTGCTTTCTCAGAGGCTCAAGGCCAGCCATTTGCACACAAAGTGCAACCCAGCAGTTCAGAGAAGTTAAGCACTGGGGAATGGGAGTTGATGGATCAATGCTCCATCCTTCCCTTTCTCTTTGATGGAAAAATTAGGAGGGTCCTCTATTTGTTCATTATTGTAACAAACTCATTATCACAATTTGATTTGTGGGTTTCTTATTCTCAAATTCCCCATTTTCTTACTCCTGGTATCTTGGATGTACTGACAAATTAACAATGACATCCAAGTCCTTGTCTCATAGTCTGCTTTCAAAGGAATCCATACTAAGAGCTATGCAATTTTAAATTACTATATTTGTGTAATACAACTTGATACATTCTGATATTTTTTTTTGTAAAAGCAAATAAATATTGAAATACCATTAATTTACTATATCTTTAACTATTTAAGTTTATTTTATATTTGCTCCATCAGTTACCATATTGCTAAAGTTTTTCATTCTTTTTCCGGCCAAGACTAGATCTCTACATTTATGTTTTTCAAAATGTCATTGTTGATTCAAGCACATCCCCATAAAATACATGCATTAAGCATTCTTCTGTTAACAAACATATGATATATATTACTGTCTTTATGTATATCTCAGATGATCTAAGCACTGCTATTATGGTTTTTATCAAGTGATTATAGAAGACATTAAGTAAGAAATAACCAAGGACAGAATTTTTTTTTCCCTTAAGTATAGTGGTTTTAAGTTTAATTCACTTACTGTGCTTCTAAAGTCTTTCTGTAATAACTTTAAAAAATCTATATCAACTATTTCCATTTTTTCAAAAACCAAATTAAAATATTAATATTAATTATTACCTGGTCTTTTATTTAAAATAAACATCATTATTAAAAATTTGATATTTTGATATAGAAATTTGGTATACTGAAATTTATTTAAATTAAATTTCACTATAAATTACCTACATTTTCCTTTCATAATCATATGGTATATATCATCTCCACTTTAGAGAAGAGATAAAAGAGTCTCAGATGATCTAAACACAATAAAGCATGCAGCTCAGCCAGTGTGGCTCAGTGGTTGAGCATCTATTTGTGTTGCAGCAATCTTGTTTATGTTTGGAAAATTGTCCCTGAGCAGAGAATTGGGCAATTATGGGGTTCGCTTCATGAGTTTCCCTTTTCTCAGTGATTATAGTCTTGCAAAGCTTGATGTCCAAATCCAGAAATAAATTACCTAATCTATATTGTACACTTTCATTATTTATTTTAGGAGGACCTGCTAAATTATATTTAATCATAGCTGGAATTCAAAACAAAACATTAATTTTGAAAAATAGGACTTTTTAAAATTAAAAAATGTGTATCTTTATGCATCTCTTATGAATTACATTCTTTTTTTCTTTTTTTTTTTATCCTCACCCGAGGACATTTTTCCATTTCTTATTCAGGTAGAGTGGGAGGGAGAGAGAGGAACAGAGGAACAGAGAGAGAGGGAGAGAAACATCGATGTGAAAAGAACACATCGAGTGGCTGCCACCCGCACAACCGACCAGGGCCGGGGACAAACTGCAACCAAGGCACGCGCCCTTAGCGGGAACTGAACCCGGGTCTCTCAGGACCGCAGGTCGACACTCTAACCGCTGAGCCAAACAGGCCAGGGCTGAATTACATTCTTTAGCTTGAAAAATATAAAAGTAGCATTCATTAAGAAGTAGAAAGTAAATCCCTGGCTGGTGTGCCTCAATGGTTGGAACGTTAGCCCTTGGAACTAAGTGTTGCAGATTCGATTCCTGGTCAAAGGCATGTGCCTGGGTTACAGGTTTGCTCCTCCAACCTTAGTTGGGCTGAGTTTAGGAGGCAATCAACGGTGTATCTCTCTCACATCAGTGTTTCTCTCTCTTTCTCTCTCCCTTTCCCTCCCCCTCCGTCTCTTTTTTCCACTCTCTCAAAAAATGAAAGAAATAAAGGTCTTCAGGTGAAGGATTAAAACAACAACAAAAAAATAGTGAAATAAACAGAAACGTATTAGTAGCACATTTTGATATATTTTTATTATAATATATGCATTTATAGAATATTAATAAAATATAGTACATTAAAATAATATAATACATTACTTAAATAATATATTTAATTGATAGTGAATTTTTAAATAGCAAACACTCCTTGTTTTAGAATACACGCATAACATTTTAGAAAACTGACAATATGTTCATCTTAAATCTCAATTATTTTTCCAAGGGAGAACATAGGAATTATATATAAATTTCTGATCACACTGCTTTCAACTAGAAATTTATAAGAAACTCTTACATCAAAAGTCTCTACCACATGGAAAGTGATAGTAGTATTTAATGAAATATTGAATCAATAATCAAATATTGAATCAAATATTGAATCACATTCAGTTATAAATGGAATGTAAATTTAAGAATTATAATCTATATTATACAATTAATGTATTTAGTTGGAGAAATATACACAATCTAATAATTGTCAATTTCTACAATACTGCTTTCAATAATATACCATTCTTTGGGTTCTACTTTATATAGAGAGATATACTATTTCACCTGGAAAAATTTAAACATTTTTATTTCCACTTATTCCATGTAATTAGCTTTATCATTTATGGCTCTGTGTTTTTTCCTATGGTTTTTCCTCTGTGTTTCTTATATTTTATTATAATGTTATGTGATTATTTTGTATTTTTCCATCCATTTTTGAAATCCTGATTTTTATGTATTTATTTATTTATATATTTTATTTAATGTATCGAGATTACATTAGTTAATTAAATATGTTTCAAGTGTACAATTCTAGAATACATCATCTGTATATTGTATTGTGTGTTCACCACCCATAGATTGGTCTCTTTCTATCACAATTTATCTCCCACCTTGACCCTCTCTTACCTGCCCCCATAACCATAGATGTCTGTGTCAGTAAGGATTTTTTGGTTTTGTTTTGGCTTAATCCCTTTACATTTCACCTAGCCCCCCACCCTCCTCTCCTCTGACAGATGCTAGTCTATGTATCTATGAGTCTGTTTCTATTTTGTATGTTTGTTTATTTTGTTCATTATATTCCACATGTAAGTGAAATCATATGGTATTTGTCTTTCTCTGAATGGCTTATTTCACTTATCATAATACCCTCTAGGTCCATCCATGCTGTTGCAAAAAGTAAGATTTTCTTTATTTTTATTTTTGTGGCTGAGTAGTGTACCATTGTGTAAATGTACCACAACATTTTAAAAAAATTATTTTTATTAATTTGTTTTTGTTACAGATGTTTCTCCTTTTTCCCCCATTGACACCCTCCTCCCCATCCCCCCCGCCCCATCCCAGGCTTTGTTGTCTAGGTCCATTAGTTATGCATACATGCATATAAATTCTGTGATTTATCTCTTCCCCCCAAACCCCCCTTCCTGAGGTTTGTCAGTCTATACCCTACCTCTGTGTCTCTGGGTCAATTTTGTTCATCAGTTTGTTTAGTTCATTATATTCCACAAATAAGTGAGATCATGTGATATTTCTCTTTCTCTGCTTGGCTTGTTTCGCTTAGGATAATACTCTCCAGGTCCCTCTATGTCATCTCAAATGATAAGAGATCTTTCTTTCTTACAGCTGCATAGTATTCCATTGTGTACATGTACCACAGCATTTTTATCCACTCATCTACTTATGGACACTTGGGTTGTTTCCAGATATTAGCTATTGTAAATAGTGATGCTATGGACATAGGGGTACAAAACCTAAGGCAAGAGAAATAAAGGAAAAAATGAACACATGGGACTACATCAAACTAAAAAGCTTCTGCACAGCAAAAGAAACAATCATCAAAATGAAAAGGGAACTCACTATATGGGAGACCACACCTGCCAATGATGCATCAGATAAGGGTTAATTTCCAAAATATAGAGAGTACTCATACAACCCAACAAAAGGAAGACAAAGAACACAATTAAAAAATGGGCAGAGGACCTAAAGAGACACATCTTCAAACAGGACATACAAATGGCCAAGTAACATATGGGAAAATGCTCAACTTCACTAATCATCAGAGAGATGCAAATTAAAACAACTATGAGGTGTCACTTCACACCTGTCAGAATGGCCACCATCAACAAATCATCAAACAACAAGTGTTGGCAAGGGTGTGGAGAAAAGGTGTCTCTAGTACACTGCTGGTGGGAATGCAGACTGATGTAGCCAGTATGTAAAACACTATGATGTTACCTCAAAAAATTAAAAATTGAACTGCCCTTTGACCCAGTGATCCCACTTCTGAGAATATGTCCTAAGAAGTCTGAAACACCAATCAGAAAGAATATATGTACCACAAATTTTTGTTCCACTCATCTAGTGAGGGACACATAAAATACTTAAGAGACAAAATAAGGAAGATGCAAATAAGTGGAAGCATATATTGTGTTCATGGATAGGAAAAATTAACATCATTAAAATGTCTATACTTCCCAAAGCAATCTATAAATTCAATGCAATTTATAGTAAAATACCAATGTCATATTTCATGGAACTAGAACAAATATTTCCAAAATTTATATGAAACAAATAAGACCCCAAATAGTCTCAGCACTCATAAGAATAAAAAGAAAAATTAGAGTCATCATGCTACCTGATATCAAAACAGCATGGTACTGGCATGAAAACAGACATGTAGATTAATGGAACAGTATAGAGAGCCCAGAAATAAATCCATGCCTTTATAGTCAATTAATATTTGACCAAAAAAAGCAAGAACATGGAGTAAAGACAATTTATTCAATAAATGGTGTTGAAAAAATGGGACAAATACATTAAAAAAAAAAAAAGGACACCAATTTTTTTTTTTAATTTTAAATTGAGCTCTGGAAGCTCACATTTTCTCTCCATATATTTTCTTACTATCTCTTTCCTGAGCTCTTACATCTCCAATTATGTCTCTGATCTCTGATTTTACTTTGCAGAAATAATTACTTGAATAATTTTCTTTTTAAATCAGTTGAATTGATAACACAATTTTCATCTGTACTATTGTAACAGTTTTTTGGTGAGTATTTTTACTTGCCATATTATTTTTCTGTGCCTTTTTAATGTATTTTTCTTTAAATAAAAACTTCTATTTATATAAAAAAATTTAATATTTATGAAAGTAAGATAATATAGTATTTAAAATGTTATAATGATTTTCCCACACACAAAGAAGTTGTCACATGAGCACACAGCAAGATGGTAACAGTCCAAGAGATGAGAACTTAGAGTCAACCCTATTTTGCCAGCATACAGTGATACCTCGGTTCTCGAACATAATTCGTTCCAGGAGGACGGTGGAGAACCAAATTGTTCGAGAACCGAAGCAATGAAACCCAATAGGAAATAATGGAAACTGGATTAATTCGTTCCAAGCCCCAGAAAATGCCTATTTACTGGCCTAATTTGTATATAATATGTAGAAAAACATAAGTCTCAACAAGAAATAAAAGTGTACAGTATGTCTAAGGGTTAAATTCAGTGTAAAGCGTGACTCTCTCCACAAAGCGTGACTCTCTCTCTGCACTCACACTGATGACGCAAGCAAGGCGCGCTGGGCCGAATGAACGCCATTCAGCTCAACTCGGCTCATCTCGGAAGTTCGAGTTCCAAATATTTGTTCGGATTCCGAGACAAGTTTCTCGAATCTCCTGGTCGAATACCGATTTGGTCGAAATACGAGGCGTTCGAGAACCGAGGTATCACTGTATTTATTTTATACTTTCTTGACTTCAGAACAGTGAAAACAAATTTCTGTTGTTGAAGCCACCCAGCCTGTGGTATATTATTATGCATCCTAGGCAGACTGAGTCATCATGTCATAATATACTGTTAAACATAATTAGTTTCATTTTATAATGTATGATATTTTAAGTAATTATTTCCCTTGTATTAAATTTATAGATTATATTTCAATATTTGAAAATTTCCTACAATAATACCCCATATATCATTTTATTTTACCTCATCTTAAGATAGATTTCTAGAGAAGAAAATATTTGATCAAAGCATACAAACATTTTAGGAAATTTGATACATATTGCCTTGGACGAAGATTCCAAATAATATTTTCAAATATAACTTCATATTTTACCAGTCAATACACTGAGAAAACCACAATCTAAACGTTGAATGCAGTGTCCTTGGAAGGAAGCATTGGCTGCTGTTATTTTCATTTTACAAAACAGTGTTTCCAAAGCAGTTTTAACTGTTTCCCAGTGGTCCCGACGTGTATGCAACCACACTTTTTTGTTTATTCTATTTTGTTTTACATTAAACACTGGTTGAGAATTTATTCACCATTTATTTTGGCTCTTAGCAATTCATAAATCATCATTTCTTCATCGACTATCTTCATTGTAAAAAATATTAAACAAAAACCAAGAAAATAGTCAAGGACATAATGTCCATGGCTTTATCAAATTCTAAGTTAAACAGTTGTCTGTGCCTCAGATTTTCCCTCACTTTTTCCAGGTATCCTGTGGACACAATAAAATTGTTTAGTTGGTATGGCTCAGTGGTTGAGCATCTACCCATGAACCAAGTGGTCACCGGTTTGAATTCTGATCCGGGCACATGCCCAAGTTGTGGGCCAAATCCCCAGGGGGGCATGCAGGAGTTGGCCAATTGATGTTCTCTCTCATGGATGTTTCTATTTCTCTCCCTCTACCTTCTTCTCTCTCTAAAAATCAATACAGAAAAATAAAATAAAATTTAGTTGAGTATATCTGAAAGAACTAATTTTTTGTCAGATTATTTGCCTCTCTTAGAACCAAACTATATTCAATCATTTCTAGAACATCACTAGAGTGAAAATTTATCAAATTATTTCAACTTTCAAGATATTCACCATATAATATTCAATTTTTCATTATATTTCTCTCTCAACCAAGACTTGTTTTTATTTTTATTTTTTGAGATGCATGAAATACAAAATTTGGTTAGTCATTTCCAGAGGGATATTTATTACTCTAGTTACTTTTGTAAAAAAAAAAAATCTATGATTATGCTTAGCTACATATCCACAATTATAAACTTTATATTTAAAGTAAATCTAAATATGCCGTACGTATTTTAGATTGGTAATGTTTACTACTCATTTTCTAGATCTAAATGGTACTTTCAAAAGCTATGCAAGTCAGTAAAATTAGCGTAATTAACTTTCTCCACAGCAAGTAGTCCATTTTGTATAATGAGGATGTCATACTAATATAGGTATTCCTGCTTACATGGAGGAAATACATTTTAAAATAATATATATCACACAGAAAAATATTTTCTTATATTAGATTCCCTAACAAACAAATCAAGATTCAAGAAATCTTATATTGTGAGTAAAATTGAGTTCCAGAAAAAGCACTATTTTTTTCTATGGCTACACTACGCCTAATGTCTTATTATTGGTTCTTATTAGGAGTGGAGAGTATTGTTATAGACATCTGTGTTTAAGAAGCAGAGCAGCATGCAATACTATGTCCTAGTTAAAGAGTAACAATATTTCCACTGTTACAATTTCTTGCTAAAATGAGATAGTAAGCATTGATATTTTTATCTGGGTAATCTTTAATGTTTATAAACCACAACATTATTATGAATTACATTTTTCTGCAGGTGTTCACTTTACACTACAAAAAAATGGTTTCAAGGAGATTTTTAACACAGAACTTATTTACCTTTAATTTTATATTTTGTGTAAAGCAAGTGTCAGGTACTTTCAAAAGTTGTGTGTGCTTTCATTTACATTTAGAGTGTTGGGGCTTGAACCCCTGGAATCTAGGAAGGTTGGTGCTACGGGCCCAGAACAGTTTTCCAGCACTATGCATTGAAGGATAAACATGTGGGGACTCTGTGTATTCATTACCCCAGCTCAGGGCTCTAGCCTGACTTTCCAGCTGGAGCCACACTAGCAACAATTTGCATGTGTCCCCTTCATGGGCTTGCAGCCAGGTCACTGCTACCTGCTTCTGGCTCTGCTACTGACACAGTTCCTACACTCTACATCATGTGTGAACACGAACTAACAGTACTTTGCTTCAGTTCTGTGTGCAGGGTGTTGTTCTGATGAAGGACTTTCCAGTTGTCTCTGAATTCCTAATAACTGCAGGATCTGCTCAGACCCTAAGCATGTATAAACAAGAAAGTGGAAGGATATGAAATTTTTGAGACAAACTTTAGCCACTGGAAATAAAAGTTTATAGGTAAATTATTCTCCCTCTTGTCAGCTCCTCTATGATTTTTATACCCTTCATAAGAGTTTCATAAACTCTCCAGTAAAGTCTCCATTGAGACCTTCACAGCCAGCCAGCCATGGTGCTCTGGCCAGGTTGGTTATGTACTTCTTACTAGTTGCTCTCCCCACTTCTCTCCTCTCTGCTTCCTTGGAAAAGTGCTCCCTAAAAATCTGTTATGATGAAACATGTCCCCAGGATCTGCTTTCTAAGAAACTCAAGCTACAATTGGGAGAGAGGAGGCAGAATGAAATTGAATGCAGGCACTATTTCTGATCTATAATATTAAAAGATACGTTGTAGGCCCTTGAAGATTTTCTTTACAAAAATATAGAGTATTAGTAAGCATTAGGCAGGTAAAAAAGCTCTGCTAATTTAAGAATGTCTTTCTTATTGGTCGATATTGGGGGAGGGATGATAAGTAATAAGTACACTTTACAACCAAAGGCTGTCAAATGTACCTTTCCCTATAAATGTTACTTAGGTATTTAAAAATTACATGATAGCCCAGCTGATGTGGCTCAGTGGATTGAGCATCATCCCATGGACTGAGAGGTCCAGGTTTGATTCATGGTCAGAACACATGCCCAGGTTGCAGGCTTGATCCCCAGTAGGGGGCATACAGGTGGCAGCTGTTTGATGTACCTCTCACATCCATGTTTCTATCTCTCTCTCTCCTCTCCTCTCCCTCTAGAAAATAATAAAAACATATTTTAAAATTACATGATAATAGGTTTCTACTTTTTTCCAGTCATTGATCTCTAAATATAAATTCATTTATTCATTCAAAAAATATTTAACTAGTACCTGTTGTGGGCTTACTATATACTATGTCTTCTAGGCACCAACAAACAAGAGAGCTAAATCTTTGTTTTCATGTAGCAAACATCCTCACAAGAGGAGAAAGTGTGGAACATTGTAGATGGTGATAAATGACACAAGGAAAAGCGAAGCAGGATAAGGGTGTTGAGAAGAAAGGAGAAAAGGCAGGCACGACCTTTGTGATTAGGCAGCATTTGAGCAAAGAGACCTCAGGACGCCTCTGAGGAAAACTCTGTTAGCAGCCTAATAGATCTGCCATCGGTGGAGATAATGATGCAGGTAAATGAAGAAGTTACATAATTATAATTTTAAGAGTTAGAGGAAATGAGGTAGAAAGGAATTATGACTTTGTTTTTCTGACTACAATAAAACGAACACTATTATTTGTAGCTTTATTATTAATTTTGATTTCCTTGAATAAAAACATAAAATAAAAATTTATTGAATACTTATATAACATGCCAGCCTCTCTTCTAAGCAATGGACATGCATTTGGTCTTTTAACCTGAAATGGAATCATGGGTCCAGTAGGTAGGTGCTCTTATTATTACCACTATGCAGATGAGAAAACTGAAGTCTGGAAACCTTAAGTAACTACCCAAAAGCCGTAGAGATAAGTGTTACCAAAAGGAACCAGAATTCTGAGCCTAGGCCGAGTATAGAGTCAAAGCCTAACCACCATGTTACGCTATACAAAGTTTTTCTTTTAGAAAACCTCTGGTTGACCTCCAATTTCAAAAGTAAAGAAAAAAAAGCAGTGACAGAGACATAATGGTCTTAATTTTATCTTGAGAATTAGTCAAAGCCTAGGGGAAAGTAAGAGAAGATAATTTCATAAGAGTCAATAAAATAACATTGACTGATTACCTGAATAAAAACTGGTTAGTTTTCAAATTGTTGTTTTGGGTCTTCAAATGCTGGCTCCTAGAGTCCTTTTGTATTTCTGTTTTTTCTCTAGCAATCAATCAACCTAAGGTGAGCCATATCTGAAAATATTTTTAAAGGGTTATTATTTAAAGCAAAATACATTAAACAAACACCATAAAAAGTTTGATCTACATATATTTTCTTGAATTATAGAATATCAATTTTGAATAATAAAGTTTTAAAACCAAATTGCTGTAAATAAAAATAAGTTTAGAAGATAGTTTTTACAACTTAATTTTTAAAAAACTGTTTATATTTTAAAACTTGTCACCGGAATAAATATCTTGAGTAAATTGTGAAAACTTTGAGGAATATTAGGTATAGCCCGTTTCTTATATTTACATGAAGCTTTGTGTAATGAGCACATTTTTAAATTTTCTGGAAAACATTACTGAATTGAACACTTGGAAAAGAGTTCTTATTTTTGCCAATTATAAACTAAATGAGGTAGATATACCTTGATTAACCTCTGTAGCAGTTTCTTTAAGTTAACAAGTCAACTCTTTTTCTCATCAATGGCATGTTAATTCAAATGAAATTTGAATGGAATGTATTACTGAAAATATATTGTGCGTTTGAGAGAGAAGAAAAAATCTTTCTCTGATATTCTCTAAATAATATTTCCTGTAGCCAAAGGCAGAAATTTGTTTTAATTTCCTCTCTTCCTCACTCATTTTTACAGACAATCAGGCTGTGGAGACTTTCCTGTGACAAGCCTTTAAATGAAATTGCAAAAATTTATTTTTCATTAGTTTAGAAATGGCTATCTTTTGTTATTTCCATAGGGTGTACAGAAAGGGCCAAAAAGTAACCAGCAGTATTTTAATGTTTCTGCTTTTCCTAAGGACTTAAGTATATTACTTCTCAGAATGTATAAAGAAGTCTATTTATTTGTTCTGAAAGTGAAGACTTTATCTAAATTAAAAGTCATAATTAAAGTCAGCTTATAAATTATTGCAACTGAAATGTAAAAGAATCTATATATCTACCTTTTTATCTATCAAGTAAATGGATATCTCCATTATTCAAGGAGCAGATTTTTAGCAACCAAGATATTTAAAAATATAGTTTTTGTGTTTAGGCATAATACTAGACATTGTATTTTAAAACAACACACCAGAAATGCACACAAACTCTCTCACAGAAGCAAATTCCATTCAAGTTTCGACAGAGAACCAGTGTAAAGTGGGACTGCCTTTTACAGACATCTGTCATTTTTCATTTATAGATAAATGATCCCAAATAACTAACATAAAATAGAAGGAATTAAAAATTTCTTATTATAATCCTCAACTCTAGCCAATGTTAGGATTTTAAATTTTGCTTACAGTACCACATTTTTAAGAAATGTTTATAAAAAAACTGAGTAATATACAAATACCTTTTGTCTTTAATATCAATATTTTTTCCAAATGGTGCCAAGATAACTAAAATACCTCTATGTATTGGAGGCTATATTCTAAATATAGACTATCTATATATACTTATAGCATGTTTGTGAACTCATTCAATGTATATGGAATTTGACAATGTGAGATGGCTTTCCAATGCCCTGTGAGCTGCATGAATAACAACCCTACTTAGTGTAATTATTATTATTTTTTTTTACCAATTCTTCCTTGGACATGGTGTAAGTTTATTCATTTTTTAAACTGTCCCCTTAGATATTAGGATATCTTAAATGGTTGACTAGAATTCTCTATCTCAATACAAACTGTTAATATACATAAAACCAGCTACTTATGATATTTAAATTTAAAAAAAAAATTATCCTAAGACTGCTGTGGTTTTACAATAAATAAAATAGTAAAAATATAACAAAAGAAAAAATAATATAATAAAAATCCAGTCCTTTGTGATGAAGTGACAAAGAAGTTTTCAGTAAGTTTCCTGTGCATTCTCTTTTCCTAGAATTGTGTGTTATTTACAATTCATAAAAATTATTTAAGACAGAATAAGAATGCCTGTGATGTGATCTCCATATCTCTCTGGGTTAGTTGTAGGCGTACTGTACATTTTATTTACTAGGGTTGTATAGCAAGAGGGTACTTAGAAATCTCATCTCTCCTTGAAGCTGAAGGGGTAGTGTATGTGCATAAAACAATATTTACTATGGCACTAGGAAGTATAAATATTACTGCTAGGATGGCTGATTAGGTTGGCTCACTGCACTTTCTCTGTCTCTTTTTATTTGTGTTTGTTGTTATTTTTCGCTTGCTTTATTTTGGCTTTTGATTCCATCAACTGCAGAGACTTTCCATGACTGCTATGCACTCAAGGTTACTTTAGTATATTAAAGAGTTAATGGGATTGCAGCCATGTTTAAATCTCTTCCAGAAAATAACTTCAGCTTTGGAGAAATTAAACCCCACTTTGGAGACATTAGAACCCAAGATGTAGGGTAAAGTTTTGAACGCTTAAAAAGTAATGAGCAATTGGATATGACTTTGATAAAAATTAACAGGGAAGATTTCCCAAATCCAAGTTCCCCTCACACTGTCCTATTACCCCAGTTTGAAATGACACTATTATAGAACTCATTCTCCATGAATGAAAGAATTATCTCCTATTAAAATGCAAATGCTCCGGAAAAGACAGTACAAGACTCGATCAATCATTTATATTTTAATGAAAAGTAATCACTCAAACCCATCCAACATTAACTGGAATTGAGCATTGATAGGATGGAGCCATGACAGAAGCACTTAGAGAACCGGGAGTGGGGAGCAAGAAAAAACTAACGGGGAAATGAGAAAGTGCTGGGAATAAACACCACCTTTTACAGTGTTACAAAGGGGTTGAACCACAGTTGACAAAAAAATTATTGGAGATGGTGTGCTAACCTCCAGCAAAGACCTGTTGTAACACCTTTCAATGCCATAGTTGCATTTGAGGAGAAAACAATGTTATTGTCTCTGTCCTCTCCTTTGCCTGGAAGACTACCATTCATGCTGAGAGTGCTGAGATATCACTCCAGTATGAGTGGGGATCCAAATGTGTGCAGCCAATTCAGTGGACCTGCCTTAAGAATGCACATATAAACATATGCATTCTGCATGTATCAGAAAAATGCAGAAGACAATAAATAAAAGGCTTCACTTTTAAAAAGTTTTCTGTATGTTATTTAAATAGAACATATTTTTAGATCACGTACAATGTCTGTGATTTACAAATATTTGGTCTAAACATAACTTTTGGGAAAAATGTCTATTTAGTAAATAAACATATCTTCTAATTCTTATACATTTATACTCTTCTTGTGTAAATTGAATAAGATAATGTGCTTTCCCTAGCACTTAATACAGTTCATCGATCTGTCATTGACATCATTATCTATGTGTGTGTCTTTGTCCAGAGTTATACAGGAGAGTTATACATGAGTAAACTGGTGGTTCTCTGGCTTTAAGGACAATTCTTGAAGGTCCTTTAAGAAAATCATCTCTCTTCTTTCATGATAATCTGTTACCTTCTTACACAATCTTGAAAGGCAGACCAAGATGATATTTTGATTATTAAATAGATATACATACATATATCATATGACATATATAACATCATATGCAACTTATTATATATTCTACATATTATATATGAACACATATAGTCTGAAGTGATGACAGGTATAACTAATTATAATAAAATGTGTGCCTGTTTTATAAAAATAATTTAAACTATTGTTAAGAAATTTCTCTTAGGTCTGAGGCTTCAATAATATTAATTTGATATTCTAATAATAAAGTTCATAATAAGATTTATCTAGTGATTTAATTTAAGACTATTCTGCTTGGCTGATGTGGCTCAGTGAATGAGCACCAACCCATGCACCAAGAGGTCACCAGTTCGATTCCCAGTCAGGGCACATGCACAGGTTGTGAGCCCAATCCACAGTGAGGGGCATGCAGGAGGCAGCTAATTGATGTTTGCTCTCATCGGTGTTTCTATCTCTTTCCCTCTCCATTCCTCTCTCTCTGAAATCAATAAAGAAATAATTAATTTAAAAACAAAGGGAATATTCTATTTGTTTGTTTCACCCATAAACTTTTAAAACTTTATAACTAGAGTGAAGAGCAGGGTATCTGGCTTGTGTACCAAAACACTCATGAGTAAAATCTTATCTCTGTCTTATTATGTCTTATTAGGGCTATTTTCAAATAGATTTTTAGATAAATTATGGTCATTTATTAACTCAACTAAGCAATAATATTATTGATATTTTTGTTATAATCTTCTGATTAGCCATTAGTCAGATTTCTAGTCAATTTTAATCTTATGCCTTATTCTTGACTTTTTATATTATTTTTATTTATTTAGTTTATTCTTGAGGTAAAAGTATAAGATAATTGGGCTCATGGGTGAATTAATTACTGTATATTTACCTATTGGTAAGAAATCAATTATCATCCTCATGTTATTTTTTCAGTGTGTATAAATTAAAAACAGAACTTAATGGTTAGCTCCATGATGCCAGATAAAAATTAATAACATAGAGAAGGTAATATATTAATTATAGGTTCATCTGTTTCTATTTTAAATTTGTCATCCATTACTTTTACTCCTTTACTCAGAAACAGGAACAAAATCATGAATTTATCTTTTTTATTAAAGATGATATTATATTTAACTGTGAACTTGAAAACTTTCACTGTAAAAAAAGTTCTTGCTGATATAATTGGGAGCTCTATCTTCAATAAAGATTGTAATTTTATTTATTACTAAAAAGAAAAAACCTGCAAAGACAAATTACAACTGTCTACATTTTACAGACTTTTTTTCTCTTTTCAACAGTCAGCATCAAAACTGTGAAGTAAATTGCTTTTGAATACGCCGTGCCAGGTGTCAGCCATCTTGCTTATCACTGAACAAGCCACGTTTGAACTAAGCAGCTCAGTATCACATTGACGGATGTGGTTGCTGATTGAACACAGGTGTAATGGTTGATATACTGTCACACAGTCTGACGTTAACCTAAGATCTTTGTTGAAATAGTTATTACCGATGGCACGAATGTAATTGCTAATTTTCTGCCTGAGTGGTTACATATTTTCTCTAAATCTTAAGAGTTATTCATCCTTTTCCCACTGCCCATTTCTCAGAGTTTAAGGCAGATGTGTCAGTGGTCCATGGACCAGTAATTGAACCTGTCACTAGCAATCTACCGATTTCATTCTTCAAAAATGTGACTACTACTTTATTCACTCTCCTCTCCTACTTATTTTTCTCTAGGTATCAAATGTCTTACTTGAACCTTAGCTAACCAATATTCATTGTTTACCTTTCAGGGGATCTTTGGTCGCCCAGCAAAGGAATTGTGGTGACCCAAGTCTGATTTTTCTTAAGTATTTCTGGTTTTAGACACCTGGGTTTCAAATGAATTGGTTCTTTATAAGCCTAATTATAATCAATCAGTCAATCATATTGTGGGTGTAGAAAGTATGGGTGTATAGTGAAGAAAGGTGTAGGAGGCTGGGAGAGATTTGCTATTTCTGTTTGAATGACTACCTTCTTAGAATGACTTAGTATCACTCAGGCTGCTGATACATCTTTCCAGAATTTTGCTGAGGGATAGTGCTGAGTACCTAATGATCAGCCAGTGCTTAGTGGTTTTGACAATAAGTATGCTGAAATAAGTTTAGTTCCCATAAACTTTCTACATTTAATTTTTGTTTCTACTAAAATAATTCAATTAAGTAATAGTCCATAAGGGGAGATAATGTCTGCCAAATGTAGGCTTAAATGGAGTACTTTCCATAAACATTAATTGTAGATTTTGTTAAAATTCTTTCAAAGTTGACTCAGATTCAAAGTAACAGTATGTTTTACTGTATCTTATTTATATACTTATTTCATTTGCCAAAGATAATTAATTTTCTCTAAAACTATGTCTGACTAATGAATGTACAGGTTGTAAAACTAATGGTTGAAATTTAAATGGTGGCTCTTCTCTCTTTAGATGAAAACAAGTATTAAAATAATCAGTTTGGCTTGGGGGAAAATTATATTCTCTTGTTTGAAATTCTGCCATCACCATTTTGTGAGGAGGGTATCTCATCTTCATCAGTGTCTTTGTCTTTGAAAAGGGTACAATAATCCTTGTTGTATGAGTCAATGCCAGTATTAGAGACCTGTAGATAAATCACCTGCAGCAGCAGCTACCATATAGTATAACTTAATGAATAATACCTATTGTCATGGGGTATATCATGAATCTTGAAGTCGTAGTAATAATAAGACAAATTGCTAGTGGAAGGTCAGCCACCAGCATTAGGATCTGAGGAGAATGCTTTTGAGATTAGATGGCAGAAGAAGTACAAACCTCTGGAATTTAGTTCTAATTGAGGAAAGAAAAGGCCAGGCATGCTTCTTGTGTTGCAGCTGTCTGGGGCTCATTGACAGTGCGCGGAGGCGGTGTGCATATACATGTGAGCTGCACCAAAATGCAATTTTTAGTGCGTATGTTGAGATGCTCGTTGAATGGTTTATTCAGATACTACATTATAAATCAGAGCTGCAATGAAGGGAAGGCAGCATGCCTTAAGTTACACATTTGATTTTAGTTTTTCAACATTGCATATTTATAAGGTGAGATTTCTAAGTTAACTAGAATCATTGTGAGTGGCTTAAATTTTCTTTATATGTAGTGCATGGAACATTTGAATCTATTCTCTATTGTTCATTTTCAGTTGTAACAAGAAAGGGTATACAATGGATAGGTAAGCTTTGAAAAGGATGAGCTTTAAGGAACTGAGTCTGAAGGATGGAATCTGGTTTCAATTGAAATTAAGTAGCGAAAATCATGAGTATTTGGAAATACAAGTTACAGAGCAAGCTGCAAAAGCAGGGATGTAAGAGTTTTTTTTGGAAATGTATTCTTGACTAACTTTTTAGACCCTGCGTAGAGACTGGTCAGTTCCTTTTGTGGAACCTTTAAGTCCACATCCCAACCACTTTGCTTATCTGATTTGAGTACTAGAGGACTATACTACCTTGCACCAATAATCTTCCCTGGAACCAAGTCTCAGACAAGGAGGGACAGCCCTCCCTTAATGCTCAGGCATCCTAGTTAGGCAATCCACAAGGAGCCCGCCAAACTAGTTCACCCCACCTCGCTTGCCACCTATAAGCAGCTCCCTATAGCTCAAAGGTGCTATTTTTCCTCTGTCCTCAGGTACAGCCCTCTGTGTGGCTGCACCTGGCAGCCTTCTCTATTTGGGTGCTTTGTCTTTCATCTACCTGAATGTTATTGTGTTGTGTCCTGCTGTCAAGAAATCCTTATATCTTATAAAATAAGGTATGTCATATGATAATGTAGAAGGCAACAGGTCAAGTAGTCAAGAACCCATCATTTAAAACATCAGCAAAGGAAAGCAGTTTCCAGGGTTTGATTTCAGGAGAAGGTATGGTCCTACTTAGGAAGACCTTGCCATGAGGTCTTATTTCTATGCCTACTCACATAATTTCTGATTCTCATTGCCAAACATATTTCTATCTCAACTCAGAAACTGCCACTATAATGTACTCATTTGCTAAAGACAAAAAAACTTGAGTATACTAAACATATACATAACTTCAAAAGTCAAATCATGCCCTTTATAATCTCTCTCTCCCTCCCCTTCCCAGCTCCCCTTGGATACAAGTCTTAATTTAATTATACATATGCACAAGCATAAAAAACATGCATATAATTTGTCAATATAAATTCAAAATTCATCATTACCTATAGTTGCGCTGACCAATATTGTGGTCTTTCTATTTGTTATTCAACAAATACACTAGTCAGACATTACGAAATATTTAGGTGATTTCTTGTGTTACCATTATATTAGTTTTAATTACTATGATAATTTTCGTATGTTCAAAAATTATACAGTAACATGTGTTATTAACAATTCCAAACAAGGAAGATATAAAGAAAAAGATTATTGCCTCCCCCATTCATTTTCCCAAACATAAATTTACACAGTGTTAGTAGTCTTTCTTTTATTTAATTTTAAATAAAAATTGAGTTGCATGATATATATTATTATGTTTTTTCCTCCACCAATTTATCATCGATAACTTTTTAAGTCAGTACATATACATCTCACTTTTCTTTATTTCACATAGTTTAGGAACCATGATTGAGTCAACCATTTCTCTATTTATGAACATTCAGAATGTTTTCAGTAGTTTAGTTTTGCAAGTAATGTTGCAATAAACTGATTTGTGAAGGAAATTGTCTAGTTAAAACATTACAAAAAGTATTATGCTCCTCTGATTATACTTTTGCTATTGTCCTCAGACAAATAGATTTTCTGAAGTCTAATATAAAATAAAAGCAACTCTAGCACTGAGTAGTCTTTTGAAATAAATGGTAATTACATGGGACTAAAATAACTTCATCAGTAACACACACTACACTTTTAATGTCTTCTTTTTTGCATGGCTCTTACTGAGGAAAAATAAAAAGAAAAGAGAAACATGATTTTAAAAATCATAAATATAAAAAATATAAAATAGCATTTAAATTATTTGACAGCTCTTTTCTATTAGAGAAATGTATCCTGTAAGACAGTAAGTTTGCTTTATTCAAGACAACTTTAAATATCTCCGGAAAATTCTATTAGATGCTCATAGAATATTATTTTATAGTTGAATTGTTCATCTTATTATTTCTCATGTACAAGCCATGTACGCTTATTTGGATTAGTTTTGGTTTAAAACTAGCTAATATTGCAATAATTCTATGTAGAAACAATCCTAATTAAGTAGGTAGTAGAGGAGTAAATTCTCCTTTTAGCAGATAAAGAAAACGAGGCTTAACAACATGCAATGAGTGTACATATATTAGGTTAGTCAATCACAGAGCTCTAACTTTAGACAAAGACTTCAGGATTGCTAGCTCTTCTTTCCACTAAGTCATATTTCTTACCAGTGATCTTGAGCATACAGTAAATGTTTGCCTAGATAGTATATTATTTCATATGTGATATGCATGTGTAAGCCAAACCATTAAATAGGCCAATGTAATTTTTTTAATAACTTAACTGCAAAAAACACTCAAATGAGAAAGGTCAATACATTGTTTGAAACCAGAAGTTCATACAAGTCTACTCTTATAAAAAATTGTACAGCAAGTTTATCTATTTGATCATCCACCCTAAAGATTCAGGTTTTGGAGCCTTCACACTTCACCCTGATACCAACTCACTCAATAAATTAGACAGTTTAGTAAAATGAATCATGCAATGTATTCTATATTTGTCCATCCCAATCTCCAGTCCACATTCTTGACAATGTTCTGTTCCCTGGAGGCTTTGGCATACCTCAGCTGGGCTTTTTTGTATGCCGATAACTGCTTTCTCCCCAAAGTCCTCAAGCCCAGGATTGGTAAAAACCTGCCATTGCTAGCTCTCTTATCAGAGGAAGTGGAGTTCTTGGGGTGAAGTGGAGAAAATAATTTCCTGAGGCCCTCGCAGGAGGATGGGATTTTTTTTTCTTTATTGATTTTAGAGAGAGGAAGGGAGAGAGAAAGAAAGATAAAAACATCGATGAGAGAGAAAATTGATTGGCCGCCTCCTGCATGCCCCCCACTGGGGATCTGGCCTACAACCTGGGCATGTGCCCTGACCGGGAATCAAACAGGCGAATTTCTGGTGCATGGGTCAATGCTCAACTACTGAGACACACCAGCCAGACAGGAGGATGGGATTTAATGCAAAGCTTTATCGATGATGTAAAATTAAGGAGGCCCCCCTTTAAAGTTCCATCTCTGTCCTTTCCACCATGGAAGAAGTTCATTCTTGTCTTCAGTCGTGCCAGAATTAAAACCAGTGTCCAGAGTGCCTGTTCCATATTATAGTGCAGTCCAGTCCAGCATCTCACTTGGTTAGCCTATGTTCCCAGCTGCTGTCCATTGTGTCTGAGGTCAGCATGGTCGTGGGCCATGAGGCTGCTTTAGACCACATAGTTGGTGAGTGCATGGCTAGTGCGGGTCATGGAGCAAGGGAGTGCAAGGGTGAGTGAGAGAACAAGAGAGAGGGAACTCTGCCTGGGGGCTTTTATATTCCAAGAGTTTGTTTGCTTGTGGTGGCTTTACCTTCCTAGACAATGATCCTTCTCCCAGGTGAGACTGACAGGCAAACACCTTCCCTATATCACCCCAATTTCACTGCACATGTGTCCATCTCCTCCTGTGTTCAATCCCTCTGGGAGTGGACCAGTGGTTCCCCAGGGAGTGTGAAGCTGTAGCTCCCTGGTGAAGCTGCCCAAATAACCAGGCTCATAATTTGTGACCTCCCCTTTGCTCTCTTCCTCTCATTAATGTTAATAACTATCTGATTTTGTTGGTTTCTCTTAAGCCTGTCTACAACTTTAAATAGTTCCTTCATTAAACTCTTTGATCTTTCTTTTGAATGTATCATCTATTTTATCTTAGTACTTTGGCTAACATAATATTACTCACTTGCTACAGATACAGTAACTCTTCATTTTAGTTCCAGGTATAAGAAAGGTTGATTTTAGGCTGCTCAGTCAACACAAATAAGAGCTATGCTAAGTATTTTCATAATTTTTAAAAACATACATATCAGGTGTTTTTTTACTATTAGACCTTTATTTCATATATCATTCCAAATATGTGACAAGATTGGTAGACTAAAGGGAATAATAAGACTCTTTTAACTATGCACCACTTTTTAAAAAAATTATCTATTTCTATTCATGCTATTTAAAATTAAACTGTCATTCAAGATTAATACAAGGTAGAATTATTCACAATACTACTGAACGTTTCTGTTTGTGGATCAAGAGTTCTTCCTAATATGATGAAATTGTTGTGGTAGACATGTTTCTTATTATCAAGAACATATTATTACCTGAAGTAAGAAAAGCCAGAATCTAAAAGAAGCTGAAGAAAAAGATGATCGAATCTGTGAAAAAATGTTCTAAGGTGGCATATCTAAGCTGTAATATCTATCATTTAATATGTTCTTAGATTATCATTTTCATAATAGCTTAAAAAGAACCAAAACCAAACAACAAACAAATGAAAAATGGTTACACATCAAATTGCAATGATCTACATTAAAAGATAACTAATAGGTAAAAATTATCTGAAGAGGGTGCATAGATTCCAAATCCTCTCCCACATACAAGCACACACAAATATAAAAGGAACATAGCATGAAAAGAAAGTTGAAAAACATACAAAAGATACATACACAAGAACTAAGACATTTTCAATATTTTTGTATTTTAAACAAATAAAACACAACATGGACTCAAAATAAATACAAGAAGTCCATAAAAATAAAAAATTAAAGAATATTGAAGTGAAAGAGCATAGGAGTTAAACTGAATATTATGTAAACCCAGTGTAAACAAGAATTCTGTTGGCATCAATGGAATATAAAATAGATCTCATGCAAAATGAAATCAGCTACGAAAAGGCTAACTTGAAGAAAGAAAAAAAAAAAAAAAGAACAAGCAAATTTACTATAAGAGAACAAAGACAAATAATTCTCATTAATGATAGCCAAGATTGTAAAATATAAGAAAACAATTTGTATAATTAAGAAAAAACCTATGAAACAAATGAAAAAATTACTAAGATACAATAGAAGACTTAAAAACTGTTTAAAGATAGAATAAAAAAACTTTTCTTAATGAAAACCTAAATAAATCTACAAAATGAAAGAACATTTGTGTATAAATGTAGATCTAATCTAGTTCTATAGGTAGATAGAAATACATTTTTAGATATATAGATATATATTGTAAAATAAATCTAGCAAGAGAGGGAAAATTTTGAACATTATTTGTTCTTAAATATAAAAGAAATAATCCTAGGCAAAAAATATAACACACACATATTTAAAGATATATGTCAGCAGTTCTCAACCTGTGGGTCGCTACCCTTTTGGGGGTCAAACGACCCTTTGACAGGGGTTGCCTAAGACCATCAGAAAACACATATTTCCCATGGTGATTCATAACAGTAACAAAATTACAGTTATGAAGCAGCAACAAGAATAATTTTATGGTTGGGGTTCACCACAACATGAGGAACTGTATGAAAGGGTTGCAGCATTAGGAAGGTTGAGAACCACTGATATATATGAAAAATCTTAAATTCTCTAAAACAACAAAAATTGAGCTCTTAAATTATCTTTTTTTTTTAATTGATTTTTTTTTTTTAGAAACAGAGAGAAAGACACATCTATGTGAGAGAGAAACATCCATTAGCTTCTTCCTGCATGCACTCCAACAGAGGACTGAACCTATAACCTGGGCATGTGCCCCTTCAGTGCACAGGATGATGCTCAACCAACTGAGCCACACTGGCCAGGTCTGGACTGTTAAATTCTATACTGTCAGCCCTGCTGGTATAGCTCAGTGGTTGAGCATTGACCCATGCACCAAGAGGTCTCCAGTTCGATTCCAGGTCAGGGCACATGCCCAAGTTGTGGGATAAATCCCCAGTGAGGGGCATGCAGGAGGTGGCCAGTTGTTTTTATCTCTTCCTCTCCCTTTCTTTCTCTCTAAAATCAATACAGGAAAAAAAATTTTTAATCTATACTATCAGCGTAAAGGCTAGTAATAGCATAGTGAATAGAAGAAATATGAACATAATGGTCCAAGAAAATTATTTTATTTCATTGTCATTTCAAAAGTGATAATTTTAAAACAAAGGACATCATAGTTATACAAGCCATATGAACATTAGCAGCTATTTATATTCAAATTAGGACTCATGTAGTATATTATCTATTTCCTCCTTAAAAATATATCATGATGAAATCTATCTGAGGTACGCTGAAAATGCTCCTAAAGATTTGTCCATTTCCTAATTCTTGGAGTTTGGAAATATTCCCTTATTTGTTGGGGGGTTAGGGGGGTGTCTATGCAGGTTTAGTTAAAGATCTTGAATTGAGAATATCATCCAGGATTATCTTGGTGGGCCCTAAATGTAATCAGAGGTATCCTTATAAGATGCAGGAGATCACACACACACACACACACACACATGCAATGTGAAAAAAGGCAGAGAAACATGCTACCACAAGCCAAAGAATGCCAATAGCCACCAGAAGTTGAAGAAAATACAGATAGTTTTTCCCTCGAGCCTCGGAGGGAGCACGGCACTACCCACATCTTAATTTGGGGCTTCTGGCCTCGAATACTGTGAAAGGGTTACTTCCATTTTTTAAACCACTGTGATGGTTCATTTTATGTGTCAACTTGGCTAAAATATGTTACCCCGGTATTGGGTCAAACATATCTGGATGTTGCTGTGAGGCTATTTTTTTAGATGTGATTAACATGTACAGTGATACCTCGGTTCTCGAACGCCTCGGTTTTCGACCAAATGGAGATTCGAGAAACTTTTGTCTCGGAATCCGAACAAATATTTGGAACTCGAACTTCCGAGATGAGCCGAGTTGAGCCGAATGGCGTTCATTCGGCCCAGCGCGCCTTGCTTGCGTCATCAGTGTGAGTGCAGAGAGAGAGTCACGCTTTGTGGAGTCACGCTTTCCTATTGGGTTTCATTGCTTTGGTTCTCGAACAATTCGGTTCTCGACCGTCCTCCTGGAACGAATTATGTTCGAGAACCGAGGTATCACTGTAAATCATAGACTTTTTATAAAGGAGATTACAGTCCATAATGTGGATAAGCCTTATCTAATCACTTGACAGCCACAGAGAAAACAGACTGAGGTCCTTGAGGAGGAGGGAATTTTGTCTTCAGACTGCCTTTAGACTTGAGCTGTGATATCAACTCGTATATATTCATATCCTATTAGTTCTGTTTCTCTGGAGGATCCTAATATAGCCACAAAGTTTATACAGCAGCTATAGACAATTAATACAATTATCATTTTAACATACCACAATTATCATTTTTAACATACCAATTTAACTCAAATTAAAGATACAAAAATAGAAGAATTTTGATTCAAAATGATTTTTAATGTGTCAAATTTGTTTAAATATAAATTATCAATATAAACAAGTCTGGACATGTTATTCATGCTCTATAGTACTAAAACAATAAGAAAAAATAAAAAAGTAAATAGCAGAAGACAAGTAAAAATTAAAAGTACACATTTAAAAAAGCTTCCCATGATAAAACTATTTCTAATACCCCAAAACCAGCAAAATATATATATTTTCTTAAAAATATATTTTTATTGACTTTTTTAGAGAAAGAGGAAGATAGAGAGAGAGAGAAACATCAATCGGCAGCCTCTTGCACGCCCCTCACCAGGGATTGAACCTGGGCATGTGCCCTGACCGGTAATCGACCCAGGACCTCTCAGTCCATGGGATGATGCTCAATCCACTGAGCCACACCAGCTGGGTGCAAAATATGTTCTTCAAAGCCTTTAAATGCTAGATATCCAAAACACTCTTAAATTATATATAATACTCTTAAATTATATGTGTAGATTATATACATTAATGATATATGGAAATAAATTATAAGAAAACATGTCAACAAACACATACACTCACATGTACAAACCAAAAAGACACTAATAAAAGCATACAGTCACATATGTATACACACAAACAAGAATGATTAGGCAAATATAGATAGAAGACAAGGAGAATCGTGAAAAAAATACTATGAATTGTCATAAAGTTAAGTAAAAACAAATATTTCTGTCTTAGCAATAAATGAAATTGATTAGTAATATGTGAATTTATAACTATTTTTCAAGTTATATTTGTCAAAAAAATTTGATATACTTTTTCACTGTATAGAATTCTGAGTGGTTTAAGTATTTTATAATAAGCATATGTAACTTCCATTATTTAAAAAACTGGATATCAGCTTATAGTCATGTTAAAGAAAATAATATTATACCAGCCCTAAACAGCTATAAAAATGGGCAAAATATATGAGACAACATTTTTTGGCATCGAACAACAGACAGAAAGAAGCCATGATGCTTGATATGAGAGACATAGTGATATAACAACTGCCTGGGGTTCAATGCTTTGTCCTTCGGGCCTGCCATGGTGTCCCTGCCCTGGGTGGTGCCGAACCCTCGGGAACCAAGATCCTGTTGGCCCAGATCCATGAATCTGTGCCCCTCACTGTCATTCCTCCTTCATTTCATCCCATCTCTGTTCCTTTTAATATGAGCTGCCAGTGTTTCTTCTGACACAAAATTCCCCAAACCCTATTGGTCTTCTCTACCTACAACAAGGATCATCTCTCCTCCCATCCCAATCACATGTTCTTTATTTTCATCGGAAACTTCACTAGAATATGTTCATATTTCTAGCAACCTTCCATTCATTATGATATAGGTATCTTCTAAGATGACAGAAGCTTCCTCTATACCCTCTGCTTTCTTTCCAAGAGTTCACTAGCCTCATTGTTAACATTGTATTTCTGTACAGTTTTTTCAAGGCAATCTAGGTTTTTTCTATAAGGTGCTTCAAAACTCCTCCAGTCATTACTATTACCCAATCCAAAGCTACTTTCACATTTTGAGGTATTGCTATAGCAACACACTACCTTCCAGTATCTAAATCTGTGTTAGTTTTTTAGGGCTACCATGACAAAGTACCATAAACTGAGTGGCCTGATACAACGGGGATTTATTCTCTCACCACCCTAGAGGATAGCAGATAGGAAGGACTTGGCAGGGCCATACTTTCTCCAAGTCTCTAGGGGAGAATCTGTTCCATGCCTTTCTCTGTTCCCAGGAATCTTAGCATTCCTTGTCTTGTAGTACAACTTCAATCCCTGCCTCTGTTGTCACATGAAGTTCTCTCCCTGTGTCTTCACACTCTCTCCTTATAAGGACACCAGTCATATTGGTTTATGGGTCCACACTACTCCAGTATAAACTTAACTATTACATCTGCAATGACCCTATTTTCAAATAAAGCCACATTCTGTGGTACTGGAGATTGATTTCAGCATAACCTGTTTGGGAACACATTTAAACCCATAAATGGTAGTGATGTTTGTGGCAACATGGGTGAACTTCAAAGAAGTTATCTTAAGTGAAAGAAACCAGCCAAAAAGGTCACATAAAACATTTCATATTATTTTAAATACCCAGAATAGGTAAGTCCATAGAGATAGAAATCAGACTGGTGGTTGCCACAAACTGAGGGGATGAGACAATGGGTAGTAACTGCCTACTGGGTATAGGGATTCTTTTTAGAGTGATGAAAATATTTTGGAGCTTTAATGGGCACACTCAGGCTTCCAAACAAAATGCCACAGATTGGGTGGCTTAAACAATATGAATTTATTTCTTAGAGTTCTGAGAGATGGAAATCCAAGATCAAGGTGCTGGCAGAGTTGGTTTCTAGTGAGACTTTTATCCTTGGTTTACAGAAGGCCACCTTCTCCCTGTGGCCTCACATGTCCTTATTTCTGTGTATGCACATGCCTGGTGTTTCTCCTTGTCCTATAACAACCCCAATCTTACTATATCAGGGCCATAACCTTAAGAGCTCCTCTAACTTTTTTACCTCCTTAACTAACTGCTCTGTCTCCAAATGTAGACACACTGAGAATTAGGACTCCAACATATAAATTCTAGGGATAATTCAGTTCATAATTACATAGAGGTGGTGGTTGCCCAACACTCTAAAGACAATAAATACTACTTTATTGTTCACTTGAAAATGATGTATTATGTCATGTAAATTTCACTTCAATAAAAAAATTAAGAACACATTTAAATCATATCTTCTTCCTTGCACTATATATAACTATTCACAATTAAATGATGTTTAAGTATAACAGATTTGTTTGTATACCTTCAACCTTATTAAAATAAATATAATAAAATATATTTCTTAAAATATTTAATAACTGCTTATAAATTGAATTTAAGGCATTACATTGGATTTAATTTTAGAGACTATGAAGAAAGTTGACCCTCAAATGGAAAGATTGCTCTATAGATGCTAAATTTAATATATTCTTTTGATTTAAAAACTATTATTTGAAAATAATTATATTCTAATGATGTGGCAAGCCACTATTATTGCCTTTAATCAATCATTTATGTTTAATTATGTATCCATTGTTTACGTTAGAATAGGGTCAGTTATAAAATCTCATATATGCCAAGTTGATAATTGTCTCAATATTTGGTGAAGTATAGGGCTAGTATTGGAAAAGAAATCCAATTTTAAATAGCAATAATTATGTGATCAGGTTTAATTACAAGGTGAGGAGAGACGAATTTAATTGAGATCATGAGAGATAAGTAACATCTCTACCATTTGAGAATGTTCCTCCTAGTTCCTCTGATTATCCACTACCTTACATCATATATAGTTGTGCTGGTAACTATCCTGTTATTTTTGAGTATTAATCTATATAACTCAAAGGTAGAATAGAACTAATATATTTTATGTGTTGTTGTTTTTTTTAATCCCCACCCAAGGACATTTTTTCATATTTTTTTTCAGATAGAGTGGGAGAGGGGGAGAGAGAGAGAAACATCGATGTGAAAGGGATACATCAAGTGGTTGCCACCCACATGACCGAACCAGGGCCGGGGACAAACCGCAACCGAGGTACGTGCCCTTATTGGGAACCAAAACCCTGGTCTCTCTGGACTGCAGGCTGATGCTCTTAACCACTGAGCCAAACCGGCCAGGGCATATTTTTTATGTTTTAATGATTGTATTTGTTTTCTAAATTTACTGTTTGATTGTTGTAAGTAATAAACTTTAAAAGTCATAGTTCAAAACTAAATTGTTGAATAAATCAACAGAAATTCTTAAATTAAGAATTGCCATCCTATTTCTGGAGATATTGAAGACATGCATATTTTTGCCTCCTTTCTTTACCCACAATAGGAACTTAATGTTATGAGAAGACATTAAATTAACAGAAATGTATATTATATATATAAAAAAAAGTTTTCTGGGTCATTGACGAGCGGTGACATTCCCATGAGAAATTTCAGCCCTCAGAAACAATTCTCATTCAGTCATAACAGCCAAACATAAAGTGGTGAGAAACAGTCTCTGTATTCTAACCAGAGGCCTTTCTGTATGTGCTAAATCCCACATGAGATGTGCAGCAGTTGGTCAGCCTTGAATATGCCATTTGTAATATTTTCTTAAATATCTGCAAGGCAAAATCTCACTGTCAATGCCCCCAAACTGTTCTGGCATACAGAAAACCTCTAGTCTTAACTAGTACAACAAAGTAAAGGACTGGAACAAAGGAGGGAAAAGAATGGAAGGGTGGACTGAGGAAGAGGGAAAAAGGAAACAAGCAGAAAGAATGAAAAATGTAAGACTGGTTTATTAGATTTCTCCCCAGAATATGTGACAGTCTTTTGTCATCTTAAAGTTTGTCATATATAGTTATGCTGGCAACTACTGTATTATTTTTGAGTACTGATCTATATAACTCAAAGGTAAAATAGAACTAATATCTCTTATATTTTCATGACTATTTTTTTTTCTAAAGTCTGTCTTCTGTTGAACTATCTCAGCCGTTGAACTATGAAAAAATATTTCCATAATTATGGTAGCACTTTCTCCAACAGGGAACATAAAATTAATCGTGCAACACTTACCTGATTTTTAAGGAAGTTTATTTGGAGGTAAGAAAGGAGAATAATATGTGTTTTCCAATGGTCTTAGGTGACCCCCAAAGGGGTCGTGACCCACAGGTTGAGAACCACTAGTTTAGAGTCTACAACAATTAAATGGAATTGTGAATCCTAAAAGAGAGTATCATGTATAGACAAATTCAGGAGGCTAACATCTATGAACCCACGTTAGAACAATCAAGCTTAGTTCAATACTTATTTATAGATCACTATATTAAAATCATTTATAGTTTCTAATTTTGCAGACAGATTTTAAAACATGCCTGAGGAGTTTGTAGGCAAATAAGAAGGGCATATGTATAATGGGAGATTCCTAATATAATCCAATAAATGATAAAAATTATAAAATTATATACTCTCCTAAGAAATCAATGTATTCTTTCCTGGAGACTAGCTACCTTATTGTGAGTATTAATCCATGAGTATATGATGGCTATTCAACTCATATAAAGAATTCCCCATATTCTGTATTCAAGCTCTCCAATTATTATTCTTATGAAGTTTCTTTGTCAGAGAGATAGACAACCAGATTAACCAGTTTACTTAGCAGTTAGGATATTCATTGTAAATTAATAAGTGGTCATACTGGTTTTAAACATTATTCTCTTGTGACTTTCCTAGCATATGTTAACATGCTCATTTCTAATCAAGTCTATAATAATGACCAAATATGGGGCAATTCTGGGAACCATAGCTTAAATGATGTTGAATTGATCACTTCAATTTACTTTATGGGGAATTACTTCTCTAAGTAGATAGCCAGCAACATGCAAATTTTTTGGACTCCTTGTGTTACCCCCTTTTGAAATACATTTTTTTAATCCTTACCTGAGGATATTTTTCTATTTATCTTCAGATAGAGTGGGAGGGAGGGAGAGAGAGAAACATTGACATGAGAAGGACACATCAACTGGTTGCCTCCTGCATGATCCCCACAAGGGCTAGGATGTACTGTAACCAAGGCACATGCCCTTGACTAGAATTGAATCTGTGACTCTGGTTTGCAGGTTGATGCTTTAACCACTGAGCCAAACTGGCCAGGTTACCCTGGCCAGTTTGGCTCAGTGGTTAAATACACTTTAAAGACTAGGAAAAAGTACAAATAGAAATTTAGGAAATTCTGAATATATAGTAATTACTTATTGCATCAGCATGCATGAAACTCTATAAATCCTTGGAAGATTTGTAATGATGGCACAAATTGAAATTTCCAAATAATAAATTTAAGTGATTATAAAGTGAAAAAAATCATAACACATTTTATTTTTATTGAATGTTCAAGTAATTGATGTTAAACAAGACTAAAATGTTCTCAATAATAATAAAAAATGTTTTCCCCAAAATGCTATTTTTGTATTGCAGTTTGGCTATATAGAAACAAAAACAAATCTTATATAATTAAAATTAATTTTAAAACATTAATAGATAAATGCCAAATTTCTTCTTAAAATTTTTCTTAGTAAAAATTTCAGAAGTGCTACAAATGCTTTAAGATATTATGATTGAGCTACACATAGTTTAAAATATATGATTGGATATATTTTTGCATAAAGAGGTATATTCTGATCAAAATAGAGGAATGAAAAATTACATGTGTCACTAGGAACTTGACCTTTCAGTGTCATCCTTAATTAATTGCAAAGTAATCTAAACGTATTCTGTGTGAACTTATTAGATTTTATAAACTCGTAAAAGTTCATTATTTCTATACATTGTATAACTAAAATTTATTCATTTGCAAAAAAAGTAAGTGGTCATTATATGACAAGGGTATTAGGAATTAAGAAAACAACTTCCGCCCTGGCCAGTTTGGCTCAGCGGTTAGAGTGTCGGCCTGCGGTCCCGAGAGACCCGGGTTCGGTTCCCGCTAAGGGCGTGTACCTCGGTTGCAGTTTGTCCCCGGCTCTGGTCAGTCGTGCGGGTGGCAGCCACTCGATGTGTCCCTTCACGTCGATGTTTCTCTCTCTCTCTGTTCCTCTCTTCCCCTCCTACTCTACCTGAACAAAAATGGAAAAATGTCCTCGGGTGAGGATAAAAAAAAGAAAACAACTTCCATCCAGAAAAGAAATTTAAGAATAAAAAACAAACAAACAAACAAAGCAGATGTTCCCTTAATGAAGAAGAAAAGAAATTTATATAAATAACAGTGGACAAAAAAAGATCCTCATTATTATTCCCAAGTAGGTTAAAATATAAAAATCACAACATATTATGTCGAAGCAAAGCAGTGCTACTTAATTAAAGGTCTTATGACCCATGTTCAATGTTTGGGCAAATAAGGAGCAAAAGGATTCTAGGCATGAAAAACTAATCCGATCATTGCTTTTAGCACAATGAATAAAATAGAAGGAACTAACATGAGTCACATTGATCATGTATGTGGTTGTTTCAGTAATTCAGTTCTGAACCTCATTAATTTTATGAATTATAATATTATAGTAGACTATTGAGCAAGGTACTAGGACAAATTTGTTTTGTTGATTGTTTTGCAAATAAACTTTTACTGGAACGCATCATAGGCACTTGTTTATGTATTGTGTAGGGCTGCTGTCATACTGTAATAGCAGAGTTGAATAGGTGAGACAGAGATATTCTATGGCTTATAAACCTAAAATATTTATTATCTGACCCTTTATAAAATATATTTCTTGACCTTTGCTGTACTTGATAACTACAACCATTTTTATGAGATTATATAGGGAGAATGTATGAGCTCGAATATCACTTAGAATTGATCTCCAAGGTGTTCCTAAATTACAAATGGCAAAGGAAAAAGACCAGAAGATAGAATGAAAAGGGGATCAGATTATCTAGTAAGAAAAATAGGATCATGTAGTGTTATAGGAGGCAATGATCTCCAATGGCTTAGGGAAGAAAAGTGATCAGAGTGTCAAACTGCCAAAATTCCAATGAAGTATAAACTCAGAACTAGGAAACAGTGACTGGTGTTTGGGATAAGAGTACTTTCTATAGACTAAGACAGGGAAGAGTGAATAAGTAGTATGTGAAGAAAAAAAAGGAAGGTTGGAAAACAGAAAGAGATAATTGTAAACATATCTTTATTTCAGGAGTACGTAGGATGAAAGAAAGTTTTTGTAAAACTCATTTTTATAACAGAAAATAATGACAAGGAACCGAGAGAGAGAGAGAAAGAGAGAGTGCTGTGTATTTTCTCTCTTTTAGTGATGTTACCATGAGCAGTCCTAACCCTAACATTTGTTGAGTGCACCAATGGAGGCCTATACAAAATATATCGGATATTTTAAAAGTCAGTCTAACAATTGTTAATAAAATATATTCTGTCTTTTTATTGTGCTAAATGTCTTTCTAATAGCCAATTAAAAATATGTGAAAAATTATAGTGTTTAATGATCAAGTCTGCAAAGTGTCAAAGATGTCTGATAAAAATAAAAATTATGCCCAAGAAAATATTTTGTAATAAAAATCTACAGCTGTTCAGCTGGTATGGCTCAGTGGATTGAGCATTATCCCATGGATTGAAAGGTCCCTGTTCAATTTCTGGTCAGGGCACATGCCCGGGTTTTGGGTTCGATCCTCACTAGGGAGTGTGTGGGAGGCAGCTGATAGATGTATCTCTCTCACATCAATGTTTCTCTCTCTCTCTCCCTTCTTCTCTCTCTCTAAAAAGTCAATAAATATGTATTTAAAAAAAACTACAGATCAGAAAGGTCATATTAAATCCTCTTTTTATCAGCAATTATTCTTTGTCATTAATGACTTTTAAATGTATTTACAAATTTCATTAGGAAAATCTTTTACAGATACCTGAGAGTATTTCCACTATTAAGATGTAAGCATACTATCTCCATAAATATCTATATTTTCTTTAGTTTTCTTCCCGAGCTCCATCTTTGAATATATTATTTTTATCATCATCTCAATGCATAATTATTTTTATTGAGCAAAAAGATTGGAAAATAAAGTGCATCTTAATAAAACATGCAGAATCTTTGAATTTTTATTGATAATGCAAATCACATAAATATAAACATGAGAAATAAAGTTACTTTCATAGATTCACATGAGTTACTCTTCTTTTAAAATATTTAGTTATTTTACTAAATGGCTAAATATAAAATTTTATAGATAAACATAAAAACTTTAGACCAAATTTATTAGATAATTCTGAATTATTTTAATTTTTAAAAACAGAATTACTTTTTATCAAATATTTTTATTAAAATAAAACTGCTCACAATATACAGTTCTTTATGTTCCTACTTGACAATGTAAAGAATCAGTATCATGCTTTACAGGTTTGACTAGATCTACATGTAAGAAAATATTAGAAAAAATGTGAATTGCTTAATATTGCAAAATACTTATCAACTATTATATGCAAAGGTTTACTTAAATCATAAGTAACACTGAAATCAAAATAAGCAAATGGACATTCAACTTTATTGGAAAATATTTCATTATGCAAGAATCTATTGACCTCAGGCTATCTGAAAAAAGATTCGACAATATATTTGACATCTTTAATCTCAACTAAGCAATTTTTCTCAAATCTCTATACCTTGAAATAGTTTTCATTATTAGCAACAATGCAGTCAAATTTAGATACTACCACCTTTTGTTCTGAAGATATGAGAAAGGAGATGGGAAGACGTGTTTTCCTCTACCCTGGTGGTTATAATCCCCTGTGATTTCTTTTGTTCTGGGACTGAACACTGGATCCAGGATCCAGAGTGGCAGAGACACAGGTATGTTCTTAAATAAGCTGTGCCATGTGTGTGTGAGTGACAGAGAGACAGAGAGAGACAGAAATGAAGCCTGTACTTCGACCATGAGACACCTTGTTAGTGGGGAATAAGCAATTTGGGACTATTTGCCTGGCAGTTTGAGTTTCACTACCAGCTGATGATAGAAAATTAACTGCTGTGTACCTGGGATGTTGAGCCCAATGAGAAGCTCTTGTTAGTCTGCTCAGATTAAGGAAGTGATAATCCAGCACCGCAGGCAGGGCATCAGGCTCACTGGCACTGAAGCCCAGGCCTGCGTTCTTCACAAAGTGCTCCACCACGAGGGGCAGACAGAAACAAAGCTGGGCATCCTGACGAGCTCATGTGTTGAGGGGCCAGTTGTACCGTAGTGACCTGGTAACACCCACATTGGTGGTATAGGAGAGGTCAGCAACACATGGGCTTACTCTGGGTTTGGAAGTGCTGCAAAATGTGGACCAGGGACCAACTGCTGGCCAGGTCACCCAGACCTCAGGGCAGCTTGGAATCAGAGAGTGTGGTCCAGAGCTTGATGGGGCTGGCCTTGGCCTTGAGGCACAAATCTTGCACCCAACTCTCTTCAAGTCCACAAGTTACCTGGTCTCCTCCAACGGAGCTTCAAAATTAGTCTGTGGCATTGTGTTTATATTAGCAGGAACTAGGATGCATTGGGAAAATTAGAGCAATTATTAGTTAAATCCCAGGAAACCAGTGTCCAGACTCCTTACTCAGTAGCTGTGACCTTGATTTCTTACTAAACAATCAAAAATTGTAATTGCTTAATCTTGGGGGCCATATTTTTCTTTTTTATTTATTTATTCTGAAAACATGTTTAATTGGGTAAGGCTGAATTTTTTAAAATATGTTTTTATTGTTTTTTTAAGAGAGAGAGATAGAAACATGTATGTGAAAGAGCAACGTCGATCAGCTGCCTCCTGGACACCCCCGCACTGGGGACTGAGCCCGAAACCCAAGCATGTAGCCTGACTGGGAATCAAACTGGGACCTCCCAGTCCACGAGACGGTGCTCAATCCCCTGAGCCACGACAGCCAGGCCATATTTTTCTTTTTTAAAGTATGAAAGTTTCAGATTAGGTCATCTTCAAACTATCTGAACTTTTGAATACTTTTCTTCTGCATGAATCATTTGGAGTTAGAGCCAACAGAAATCACTCTGAACATCTTATTCTCTTTTTCAGTCTTAGTGTATTTGATCAGTTAAAAGGTACATTTCTCTTTTCAGAGATGGAAACAAATCATTGTCAGCCACCTTCACAGATGTTTACAGAATAAAAATCATAGAGCATAGATAAAACACAACTCTCCTTCTGCTCTTTCAAATAGGAAAGAAGAAAAAGGAGAAAAACAGGGATTCTTGGAGGGTGAAAGGAAAGGTTGTGTTACCATTTTAAGCAGGATTCCTTCATCAGTGATTCAGCAATGTTGACTAAAAGTAGAAAGTCTAGAAATAAGTCATTTGGCTTTCAGTTAGGTCTTGGTCCCCTTTCGCAATGTACCACAGTCACTCATCGGATAAGCATATTTTTATAGGCTAAGTTTAAAAATGATTGTGCAAGCTTTCTTCCTTTTATGTTAGGCTCCAGTCTCAAAAAGAACATATGAATTGTGAATGTTTACAGAGCCTTGTTTTCAGTGAGGCTGAGAAAAATTATCTGCGCACTTTGGCTGGGTTGATGCTTTCATGAATTAGAAAGTTGAGAAAGAAAAAGTCAAGTGACTGGGACAGTGTGACAGAGATGCCATACCAGAGTTTTCTTTATACTCAAGCCTGCCTAATTCAAGAACCTATATTCTTTTTTTCTCTCTTTTTTATCCTCGAGGACATTTTTCCATTATTTGTTCAAACAGAGTGGGAGGGAGAGAAAGGAAGAGAGAGAGAGAGAAACATCGATGCAAAAGGGACACATCGAGTGGTTGCCACCTGCACGACCCAACCGGGGCTGGGGACAAACTGCAACCAAGGTACATACCCTTAGCGGGAACCAAATCCCGGTCTCTCTGGACCACAGGCCAACGTTCCAACCGCTGAGCCAAACCAGCCAGGGCAAGAACCTACATTATTAATACTGTATTAAACTGGTTTCAATGACAGGTATTCTTCATAATAGTAGTTATATTTACTATAATTTTAATGATAATTAGATATGCCAAAAATACCTGAGGTTGTATCTGAATTCATGAGTTTGCTGTCTCTAATTCCTTAGAGTTTTTCCCCACCTTTCTACATGCAAATGTAGTTTTCACTAGGATTTTCATTGATCTACAGAAACAGAATATTTTTTGTTCTTAATTTTATACCTAAAATTTCTATTTTTATTTTCTTTTTATTCTTAACATGACAAATGAACTGAGTGCCCATTCAGTAACTTACCAAAAGCTGTACACTTTAACACCAGGGATCCAGAATATAAGAGGTAGCTGTAAATTTGTTTCCTTTCTTTTATGGAAAAATGAAATTTTATGTGTTTCCAATCTTGTTAGCTTTCCTATTTAACTGACTCCCTATAACATTTAGTGAGTAGCAATTTGATTTTTACTTTAGACACATCACATTCTCTCCATCATTAAAATATGACAACAGTGCCAGGAAAATTGATAAGCCACATGTAAAAGAATGAAACTAAACTACTGCTTGGCTCCATATTCAAAAATAAACTCAAAATGGAACAAAGACCTAAATATAAGACCTGAAACAATAAATTACATAGAAGACAATATAAGTACTGCAATTTTTGACCTTGGTCTTAGAGATGATCTTATGAATTTTACCCCAACATCAAGGGCAAAAATAAATGAATGGGACTATATCAAACTAAAAAGTTCCTGCACAGGAAAAGAAACCACCAGCAAAACAAAAAGGCAACCACCCAAAGGGAGAAGGTATTTGCAAACAACAGCTCTCATAAAGGGTTAATAACCAAAAATTATAAAGAGCTCATACAAATTAACACCAAACAATTAAAAAATCTGTTTAAAAAATGGGCAGAGGACCTGAACAGACACTTCTCCCAAGAAGACATACAAATGGCCAACAGATATATAGAAAGATGCTCTACTTCTCTATCTATTAGGGAAATGCAAATCAAAACTTCAAAGAAGTGGTTCTGGGATCTATAGATAGGACAGTGGAATATTTTCGCCATACCTTTTAGCTACCTGTAAAGTATTAATGGATTTGGTCCATAGGCAGCCATACCCTCTGCATGCCAGTCTCGGCTGTGCAGCCAGAGTACAAAAACAAAACAAAACAATAAAACTGCAATGAAATTCCACCTTACACCTGTTCACAACAAGAAAAATAATAACAAGTGTTGAAGAGGTTTTGGAGAAAAAGGAACCATCATTCACTGTTGATGGGAATGTAAACTGGTGCAGCCACTATGGAAACAGTATGAAGGCTCATCTAAAATATTAAGACTAAAGTTACCACATGACCCATCAACCCCTCTTCTGGGTATCTACCTGAAAAATGTAAAAACATTTCTTCACAAAGATACATGCTCCCCTGTGTTCACTGCAGCTTTATTCATGGTGGCCAAGACATGGAAACAACCAAAGTGTCCTTTGATATATAATTTGATAAAGAAGATGTGGTACATATATACTATGGAATATTACCCAGCCATGAGAAGAGATAAAATATTACCATTTGTGACATCATGAATTGAATTTGAGAATATCATGCTAAGTGAAATAATTCAGACAGAAAAAGTGAAGTACCATATGATTGCACTCATATGTGGGATATACAACTAAAAGCAACAAATGAATAAACAGGAAAGACAAATGAAACTCATAAACACGGACAATAGTATGATGGTTTCCAGAGGGAAGAAAATGGAAGGTAGTAAAGGGTAAAAGGAGCCAAACATATGGTATTAGAAGAAGATTTGAGTTTGGGTGGTGGGCACACAATGCAATATACAGATCATGTATCATAGAATTGTGTGCTTGAAACCTATATAATCTTATTAACCATTGTCATCCCAATAAATTTAATTAAAAAATAACCCAAAACAAAATAATAAAAAAATCTGTACACTTGAAAATTATGTTATTAACCAGTTAGTTACCCCCCAAAATTTAATTTTTAAAATGTTTCAAAATATGACTTAACTTGATAATTTCTAATGCTATTTTTGCTCACAGATTTGTTATTCTTCATAACTTAATTAAATTAAAGTTAAAATCACCTCTACCATGGACTTAGATTGTCCACATTTGAATTTTTACTCCAGTTAGAGTATCAGAAAGCTTACAGTATCTGCTTACCTTGTCTAAGCCCTCATTTCTTTATTTCTACATGATCATGATACCTTCCTTACAGTGACATAGAATAAATATGGTACTGTAATATCAACAAATTAATTTTATTATCATTTTTGTTAAATATTTGTTACCACTGAGATGAGGAGACTTCAGTTTCTGTCTTCTTGAGAGAAAGATTTCAATCAAAAGAGAACATGTAGAAAAACAAGCAAGAATTTATTTGGCACAGTAAAAATATACTTAGGACAGTGAAACAAGGAAAGGCATAGAGGAAGCAGCAGGAGAACTTAGGCTGGGCTGCTTTGGCTCACTGGGAAGTCAGAGAAAAGGACGTCTTGGAGACAGGTTCAGTTCTGCGGCCCATTGCTCTCCTGGTTGCAGTCTCACAGGGTCCCTTGGAGTTGAGGAGATGCATGCCTATGGGGGAAGAAGGAAATGGTGGGGGTGGGGAGGCTTGGGTATGCTCCTGGGAAGGAGAGAAAGAGAGCTGGGACCTTCGTTTGCAGGAGTTTTAAATGCTGGGTGGGCATTTAAGGGAGATCTTAGGAAAAGATCAATAGAATAGTCATCAGCTTTACGCTGATGTACCAAAATGAAATTTATTCTCTTGTCTGTCCTTGGGTGTTGTTGGCAAATGGCATTAATTGGATTTCTGCTATCTGTCTCCCTGAGTAGGGTCATTTAAGCTATCTTCCCTCTGGTTGGGGAGCAGAAGAGCAAACTATTTATTCTTGAGTGTCCTTGGTTTAGGGAAGATAGGACTCACTAGTGGCTGCAAACTGCTGTTAACTGTCTGTCTTAGTTTCCCTCGTCCTCCTGTCCTGGAACTTTCCTAGCTTCTTACTATCTTATGACATGTTTAATAAATATTGGCTTTGTAGTCTTAATATTAAATAGTTATTAAAATAAAGATATTCCAAAAGTAATTTAATTGGAAGTTTATATTTTTGAGTGAAGGCAATTTCCTAAAGTATTATTTAGTCCTTGGAAAATAAGTAATTTTTAAAAATCTATCTATCTATCTATTTATCACCTATCTATCTATCATCTGTCATCATCATCTATCCTCTATCTATATCTGTCTATCATCTATCATCTATCTATCTATCTATCTATCTATCTATCTATCTATCTATCATCTATCATCTATCTATCATCTATCTGTCTATCATTTATCTCTCTGTCATCTATCAATCTATCTATGGCATTATTGTAGTGAGATATTTTTATAAGTGACATTTTACCAGGAGCAATTTGGGTAAATCTTTTCTTGAATCTAATTTGCTCTGAAAAATGCATGTGATTTTTTAAGTTCCTGCTAGCAATTTTGCAACTGAAATTAAAAATTCTACTGACCATGTGTCATTTCATATTTAGTTCCAGAGAAGGACAAGATAATCAGGATGGATAAGGAGTTGGCTACTGAAATGTATGACAATAAACAAATGTGAAAATATAATAAAAGGGAAAAGCTACATTAAAGTGCACGACTAGGCTTTGCAGCAAAATTTGACGCTCTTTTGAAAGGGACACTGATTTCATTAGTTCACTTAGTTAACTTGAAGTCAATTTTAGACATGAAATTTTTAGCTTCCAAATCAACCTGAACGTTTGCCGTAAATAAGAGAACTCTGGCTCAAGGCAATATTGTACCTTTTACCTCACCAGCATTTTTTCGTGTAGGATTGGTCTCAAACCATACCATATGTAGAAAAAACACTGATTCAATTTTTACTGAATGTAACAAATTCTGCCTGTATTATCATAGTTATTTTTTATATGCTTTAGTTTCCAGTTACCTAGCATGTTATTTTAAATATATTAATTATAATGTTATAAATTTATTTATATTTTAATATGCATTAAAATTCTTATATGGAAAGAGCAGAATAATGAATAAGTCCTACTATTGGAAGAAAAAGAGGCAGACTCTAAATGGCATCATTGATAGATAAGCTCAACTTTTATATATAAAACATTAGACTATTAGTCCACTTATATTTGTATTTATATTAATCAACAAAATAGTTTTTTCATTTGACATACATGTCTTATAATTTCTTTTTTTTATTTTTCCCTTTTTATAATTAATCGATTATTTTTTATTTATAATGTTTCCCCTGTATTTTTCAATTTGCTTTAGTGGTTAACTTAGACATTACATGTGTATCTTTGCATATGAGAGTAATAATACAACTTTAGAGAGTATTAAAAATATTTTTGTTTGTTTTTTTTTTGCCTCTTTTCAATACTGTTAGAGAGAAACTTAAAATACTTTATCGGCATGGGCTTTATTCACATCTTGTTTCATTCTCACCACGTAGTCTAATTTTCACATATTTGAGGCTATAGAAAACATTACTACTCATACTTTAAATAGTCAATATTTATTTATATTTACTCATATATCTAAGCTTTCCATTTGACTTCTTTATGCCCTTCCATGTTTTCATGTAGAATCATTTTATCTCTGTTGAAGAATGTGTTTTATATTTCTTTTCAACACTTTAAAGATACCAATCCACTGTTTTCTGGTTTCTTCCACATTGTTTCTCCAAATAAGGTTTTTCTGTTTTCAAGATGTTCTCTTTGTCTGTGGTTCTTGGCAGTTATTGCAAAGTGACCGATGCTTGATCGTCCAAGACAAATGCATGGACATAAGATCCATTCAAAGTGCAATTTGGGTCAAGAGATTTGAATGTAACAGAATACAAAATGTTTGGTGTATGGTTTCAGAGCCTATATTATGGCCATCTTTGCAAAACTACAACTTGTCAAATTTTTTTTTTTGTATATCCAATACAAATATCCCATTTTCTGAAAAGATTATCCTTATCCAATTTTTCTCCATTTTCTTACTACATAATTTTTTGAACTCAGATTTTCTTCACGTAGTTCTACCAAAACAATATATTACAACAGATTGATTTTAGAAGCATAATCGATGATCCAGATATTTCCTGGTAAACCAGATCTGAGAAATATTTACAAAAATGGGAAGCAATTAATTTAATTATATTTTGTTTTGGAAAATATAGTTATGTTTTATAAATATATGATATGTTATATTTTGAAATGAGTATATTATTGTTTTATAAATAAATTGAATACATATTTTGAATACTTCACTTTTAATTTCTAATAAGATTGTATACATACACAACTCACAATAAAAGCACATCAGGAACTTCAATTGTTTTAAGAATATAAATTTTGAAAAATACTCCTTTAGAGTATGCCTACATGTGTCTTTGTATTATCTTGCTGGAGAGCCACAGAACTTCACCATATTATTTATCTATTTGGAGACTTCTCAGATATGGATTATTTTAATATCATTTTGCTTATTTCTGTTACATCTCCTTCTGTGACTGTAATGAAACATGTCAAACCTTTTACTTGGTTGTCCATATCTGCATGTTTTTTTACATGCATTCTACTCTTTTTTTTAGTCTCTGTGCTTCAGTTTGTATTTTTTTATTGACTTATCTTTCAGTTCAGTAACCCTATTATTGGTTGTCCTCTATTTTTAACTATCTATTGAGTTCATGACCTTGTAATTTATATTGTTCACTTTAAGAATTTCTACTTGAATCTTTTTTATCTGCAGACATTCCTCATGTTATCCAACATTTTTAGTGGAAACTCTTGCGTAGCAGAGCTGTGTCTTTGCTTTCACAGCTCTCTTGGTCGTGAGCAAAGATCGGGCTTTAACACGCACATGTTCAGTTAGTACACGGGCAGGGGGAGCGAGGACTTCTGGTATGCCAATGTCCAACTGAAGATTTAAACCCTTTTCTTTATTTTCTTGAACATAATTATACAAGGTGGGGCAAAAGTAGATTTAGAGTTGTTCATATGAGATGTAATCCAATCATACATAGTACAAGAATAAACTCTGTGTTTTGCATTCTCACAGCTGTAAACCTACTTTTGCCACATCTCATATTTATTTAATTTTTTTTGTTAACTCTGTTTACTACAGCAGTAAACTAAAAATGGTAGCATGTGATGAGATAAGGAGTTGCTCCCTAATGTAAATTTACTACATCATTGCTTAATTCAGTTGCTTTTTTTAAACATCAATAATACAGTGACAGAAGCAGTGTATTCATTTACACTCTGGCAGCTGCTCTCTATCTTTTTGACCTTATCAACATCATTTGCAAGTGATACATACTTTTTTATGTATTGTATTAGAACCTTACAAGTATATACTTCCATTTCCCCCATTCTCTTGTGCTGTAACTCTCAGATAATACTTTTATATCTCTTATAAACCTCTGAATGCATAGGTATTATTATTTTTTTACAGGAAATTAGTCATCAACTGATGTAAATAATAAGAATAAAGATATTTTGTACCTTGCCAGGTATTATTGATTGAAGTATCATATTTCTTTTGCCTGAAGAGCTTCACTCCACATTTCTTATAATATAAGTCTTCTGGTAATTAACTATTTCAGCCTTGGTGTGTGCGAAAACTTTTCATTTGACTTTATGAACTGTTTTATTTGAAACATTTTCATTGAATTTAAGAATCTAAGGAAAACCCTATAATTTTAAGTTGGTAGTTTCTTTTCTAAATTTTCAGGATATTTAGAGATACTTCTGTATTGTGTTCTGGTTTGTATTTTTCTGACAAGGTATCTGCTGTCATGCTTTCTTAGTTCCTCTGTATATATGTATCACTTTCCTGCAGATGCTTTAAAGATTTTACCCTTTATCATTGGCTTTAAGTAATTTGATTATCATGTGCCTTGTGAATCTTTTTATATATAATATGCTGTGTTGTATTGAGCTTCTTGGGTCTATGAACTTCTAGCTTCATTGAATTTGTTTATTCAAAAATATTAAAAAATAAATATAACAAATGTTATATTTAAAATTGTTTTCTTCCAAGTTTTTATAACCTCCTTTTTCTCAGGGACTCTGAGTACGTGCAAAATATGCCACTAGAAACAGGTCCCTGGTACTCTCGTTTTTCATTCCTTTTTTTTATCCCGAGTTTCATTTGGATAGTTTTTATTGTGTTGTTTTAAAATTCATTCATTTTGTCTAAATTGTTTTTTTTTTTTCTTTCTAATCTTAGATGTTGTCATTTACATCTCTTGAAGTTTGACTTTGGTCTTTTTAAAATACCTTTCATGTCTTCATTTGACATATTCAAACTTTCCTTTAGTTTCCTGAAATTATAGAATGAGAGTTATAATAACTGTCTGAAGGTACTTATCTACTAATTCTGTTCTCAGTGTAATTTCTGGGTTGGTTTATTTTTCTCATTATGAGTCAGCTTTTACTGTTGATTTACAAGCCTGACAATTTTGATGGCATATCCGATATTTTCTTTTTACATTTTTGGGCCTGATTATTTTTATCTTATTAGAAATATTTTTATACTTTGCTCTGGGAAATGATATTTTTGCAATCCTATGAATATTATTGGATTTTACTTCTGCCGTGGGGTGGGGGGCTGGTTTTAAGTTTTATTAGGTTAAACCAAAGCAAAATTTTTTTCAAGGGATATTTTTTCTCACTGTTGAGACAGAATCATCTGAGTTCTCTACATACTTCCGTATGAATGATGAGGTTTTCCACTGTGGTATTTTGGAACAGGAACTATTCCTGATGTTGTGTGAGATTTATGATTGTTGTCTCTAATCATTCAGGTGGTTCTTTGCTCAGTAATATGTAATTTCCTTCTGTACATGCACTAGTATTATTTAGCAGATGCCTTGAGGCAGAGTCTCATGAGATATTAGGAGGTCTCCATCTGTGCAGCTTTCTTTCTTATGGGACACTGTCTTATGAACTTGTGCCAGCCTAGCCCCTCTGTACTGATAACTACAGCTCCTTAACTCTTGAGATCATGGAGCGTCATTTCATTTCCTTCATCCTGTACTGGTACCGGATACTGTTCAGGCAATAAGTTGAGACAATTGTAGAATTTTTCTTATTAGGTTTTTTTCTCCCTGAGATCACTGTACTGCATTGCTTAATGTTCAGTGTGTTGAGACCACAGTATGATATATTCAGGAGTAGGTAAAGAACCCATTATGTTTGCAGTTAAGCACAATATCAAGTAAACATTTACCACAGCGAGTATCTGCCTCCTTCTGATCGTATGTGTTTTTCTCATATGAATGTTTAAATCTCCCCAGGATTCTTCAGACATTTTCTCCTGTCCTTACTCTACTTAACTTTTCATTTAAAATTAGTTTAAATATCTTTTCCCAGGTAAAGTGTCTGAGACAAAGACTTCTTTTTGTTTAATAGCTGTGTCACAATACTTCTTAGGTTCATCCCATGAATATGTATACGACCACTGGATGTATAACGTATAACTCTTTAGCAAGACAAAATATGGAAATGTAATTTCTATTTTGTTAAAGATGTGATTTTATTACATGCTATTATATTAAGAAAAATATAAAATATTATAATTTTTAATTCTTAAAAATGAATGCATTTTAGATTGATAAGCTGTTTCAGACCCTTTTCATATTCCAAAAATAGTTTATAGAAAAGACACTTATTTTGTTAATGCTGTATATTAAAATCCCGAAAATTTATCATAAGCATTTCATATATAAACCCAGAGCTTTATAGTCCAATAAATTTGCAAAAGAAATTGGAAACACTTAGTGCTAATTAACTATGTAAAGAGGATTAAAAAATCCTAAGAAATAACCTTTGCCTTAATCAGTGGTAAATATATTTAAAAAGGTAAGAAAAGAGAAGAAAATGATAAAATCATTTTTGCTAAAAGGGGTATTAAAGAAAAATGTTTTGATTCTCTAAAGTCTATGTGCAATATGCTTTCTAGTGGTCTTTTAATTATTGGAAAGGACGCTGTAAAAATGGCCCTCAGCAGGAGTGTGGATTTATTATTATGCATATAGAATAAAAAAACTTCACTTAGGCTTTTAAAATATACTCTTACATGAAAAGAAAAGACATAGTAAGCAGTGCAAAAGTGGCTTTGATTGCTCTGGTTCATGGTCAAATGGTAAGCAAAAACAGTATATATTGCATATAGACAAGAAATGTGCGCCATTGAGGGGAGGGGGCAGGAAGCTGTAGATACTGCCCTGGGAAAGGTAATATTTTGAGTATTTTATGAATGATAAAAATTACATTGGATAATTATCCACATTTATTTTTGATGAGTCCAAAAGAATTATTGGTAAACACGCTTCATTTAGACAGAAACCTCACATTGCCACAAGGCATGTCACATTGACATAGTGTTTCTGCGGAAGCCAGCAGCATAGACTGAGGTAACTACAGAAACAGCAAGTATTAATAGAACCTCCATCCATCTGGTCTTATGAGATAGTTTTAAGTTTCATTAAGTTTTTATTAGAATTGTGACAACTGTCCCCGTCCATTTTCAGAAGTTTGACTGTCCAGTTGCTCATAGATTTTATTGGGAAAAGTGCTGATTCAAAAGTGCTATTCAAAATGACCAAAGGTAAATATTTTGTAGAAGATTATGGGTACCAAAAGTGACAACTTTTTTTACCATGCTTATTGAGCTATATTTTATCTTCTTCCAATGGAATGCTATGTGTTTCATATTAATACTTCCTCATTTACACATATTTATGTATTTTTCAAACTATTATTTTTAGTATCCTTCTCCACAATTAGTTTCTCATACCCCATAATAATGACGTTGACCATGAATTTAATCAGTACCCAAATTCTTAGACCTGACGATATCTCAATGTATACATCACGGAAATATTTCTGTATCATCAAAAGGAGATGGAGGCTTTGTCCTAGTGGTTAAGTGACGGTTTAGAATTTATTCTTTAATATAGCTTCAATAACTGAGTTTGGTGTTTGAAAAATTATTGAATATTAATGGTTCAGGTTCTTCAAATTTTAAATCAGAAAAAAAAAATGTTGTGATTAAGTTATTTGAATGGTGTTGAGTTTGATGAACTGTAAAGAAAAAAATTCTGATAAGAAGATGGTAGATAACTTGCTTTCAGAGAAAATATTTTCATGGCCATGTAAAGTAATAGCATCATTTTTCTGATATTAATATTTCTCTACTCAATTTTCAACAAGAAAAACAAAATTGCTGCTTTCAATCTTAACATATTTTGAAATAGTTTAACAAAATTTACTAAGATTTAATAATTAACCCTTAGATTGTTAAGATACAATAAATGCAGATTTAACACATTTTTTATAGTTGAAAAACCATGTAGAATTCTCAAGCCACTTCTAGAAAAAATTTTTGTTTCAGTATGTTAAATGCATACTATGATTTGAGGCTAAACTTGGAGTCTATTGGTAAGAAACTTGCTTATATTAGTAATGTTTTTTGCTTCCTAAACAGTAAGACAAAAGGTAATACTATGATATTATAACATTTTACCAGTATTATATGAATTTCTTGTTCTCGTTTGTGATATTTCATTAGATATACTAATATTTTGTTATTGAATTGCTTTAATAGCATCATAGTCTGGGTCCTATTACTGATTTCCATGAACAGCATGAGCCAATTGGGTTTTTGTAATGCAGTTCTACATAAAGTGGTTGATCATATAAATTGCTAGCCATAGGAGTAGATAATTCTGATGAGATTTACCTCATTTATTTCTAAGAAATAAAAACACATCACTTGATTTTACAAAGCATAATTAAAATATTAATTAAAAATACTGTGCTACATGTATACTGCCTATAATCTCACTATTTCAGAGTTCTGCCAACATTTTAAATACATCTTGCAAGAATACAGTAATAGGAAGATAATTCCTTTGTGATCTTTATATCCAATATTGTAGATCAACAGTTTGGAAATTTCCCTCTTTGTATTTATAAAAATAATAAATAGTAAGTGAATGTAGAGTTATGAAAATTGATAAAGGCATTAGTAAAAAAAATTGACAGAGATATTAGAGTACATAATTAAGCTTTTCAATGTGGTTTTATGTTATATAGGTAGAGTTAACTGTACCTTTTAACTCTTTATGGCACTATTCACTGTGTTAATCTTACAACATATATAGTTTATTATTGTCTAAATTAATGTAACTTCACATTACAAAAGATTAGCTCAGACAATGAAATAATCATATGTTTTTATAATTTTTGTTTCTAAACCTTTGTTTTCTGTTAGAAAAAATAAATATAACTAAGATATAATGTTTCTAGTCAAAGAAATTGAAACCAGTCAATATTGGTAAACTGTTTTAAAGTATATAAAAGTAATCACCCTTTATCAAAACCATAATATTGCTAGTCCCTTTTATAGCTGTATTCAGTAATGGGACTTTAGATTCTACTTCTTATGAGGACATTGCAATTTTATATTAGAGTTATAAATCAAAGAAAAATTTCTACTTATAACACAAAGAGAATGTCAGGTTTATTTGGCCAGTGAGAGACTCTCCTGAATTTGCTACCAACGAAACACAAAATAGTTCTTTAGAAATGTTATCAAGTTAAAGAGAACAGAAAGTTATCGGTTCAATAACTTAGCAGATGTTTCATCCTTACTTAGAATAGTTATATTAATGAGAACATTATACATTACAAAATGTTTTAAACATTCAAGTTTATGCTGAGGAACAGACAAAAATTGTATAGAATACAAAGTACATAAGTACTTAGATGGATGAAATACGTTCTTATTACAGTTTTCCACACTACATTTTTGTTTATTTGTTAACAAGTTATAAAGTGGTCATATACATATATTCTCTAAGCTGGTGTCAGCACACATTATTTTTTCCCCTAAAAGTTTTCCCACAAAAAATAATGCTTTTCATTAGACCAATTGTGGACTTGTAGTTTTCAGGAAAATTTAATGAATTTTAATGTGTATATATTTTTCTTGGTAATTTATAAATGAATCTATCATATACACCCAGTTTGGTGACCATGAACATAACACAAACCATATTACCAGTTGTAAATCTTATACTATTTTGATATATTATTGAAATACAGATAATAGAAACAGTAAATCTTTTTTCTTAAATTTATTGGGGTGCCATTAGTTAATAAGATCATGTAGGTTTGAAGTGTACAATTCTATAAAGCATCATCTGTATATTGCATTGTGTGCCCACCACTCAATGTGAACTCTTTCATCACCATATATTTGACCCCTTTACACATTAACTTTTAATTTTTTCATTAAGTATATCAAAATATATGTCACTTTTGGATTTATTCTCAGATGGTTAACTTAAAAGCAAATGTTAAAGCTCACTGGGAGAATAGCTGTTATTTTCAGCACCTCCTTAAACCTTCCTTGTAGCTCAGTGAAAGCCAGGTTGGAGGAAATGAGTCAAATCTGATACAGTTCAACCGAAGCTGAATTTTCTTTTATCAAATCTTATGGGGAAACAATAGCAAATAAATTTTTTTTTAAATTAAGTGACTTAATTTTGAAAATCTAATAAATGATTAGGCAAATAGTGTTATTGAATAAACATGAAAGATGCACCAAAATGACTTCGTAGTTGATATTTGAATAAATAATATATTCAAGATATTTTATTAAAATATTTTGTCAAATTTCTCATTTTAAGATTAGATGAAAGAGACTTCCATGCCCCTTGAGGGATTAATTTTTACTTTAGTAAATAATCTTATACTTCCACTTTTATATAACATTTAAAAATGTACAATACATTGAATCTCTGGGCACTGTTTTTCACTTAATGAATTAATAAGAATCAAAATGTTCCTTAAAAATGTGATTATTCATCTCATTTAAAATAAGAAGAAAAATTAAAAGTGTTATATATGTAATAAGCAGAATAATACTCCCTGCCCCAAGACGTCTGTATCCTAGTTGGTAGAACCTGTGAATAAATTCAGTTGTGTAACAAAGGAGAATTAATGTTGTAGGTAGAATTAAGGTTGCTATTCAGCTGACCTTACAAATCAGAGATCACGCAGGTTTACCCAGATGGATCTATTTCATTGCACGAGGACTTCAAAGTGGAAGAGGGAAGCAGAACAACGAGTCAAAGAAAGATGTGGCTACTGAAGAAAGGCACAGAGAGGTCATACAGCATTGTTGTTATTAAACATGGAGGAAGGGGCCATGAGTCAGGAATGTGGGGGTGATCTAGAAGTTGGAAAGGACAAGAAAACAGGTTATGCCCTAGAAACTCCAGAAAGGAATGAAGCTCTACTCACATCTTGATTTTCTTTCAGTCCAGTGAGACCTGGGTTGGACTTCTGAACTACAGAACGAGAAGGTAATCAATTTTTATTGTTGTAAGCCACTAAATTGTCCTAAACTTGTTAAAACATCAATAGAAAACTAATGCAATACATCATACATTTTGTATCACAGCAAAAAAAAAGACAAAATTCTGAGTAAACATGTGTGTGTGTGTGTGTAAAACAATGTGAATTGACAAAAACTTTAGTTGAGTTAATTTGACAATATCATTCAAAATTTAAAGCATGCCATTGTCTCACTAATCCCATTTGACAGTTTATCCTAAAGTTATATTTACATGTATAGAAAATAATACATACTCAGAAATACTGATTTAAGAAAATTTCTTGAACTTAAAATTTTTAACTAACTAAATATAAATCAAGAGATGATTGCTTTATGTGCCTTTATGTTTGTGTGAGTGTATTGTTTTCATAACTGTAATGGCTGTAGCTTCCAATAAACACAACTTGGCAGTTGCAAACAGAGTGAGGGTTAATTACTTTCAAAAATGTATATTTTTGCAAATTTGAATATTGTACCATATGCATAAAAACATTAAAAATTAGTTAGTAAATTTAGAAATTAATGATATTGTGTTATAAGTTTCAAGACTAATGGATGTACGAGAGAATTATAAACTTAAAGTATAATTGGTCTTCTAACCCCAGCCTACTTTTCGTTGGGACTACGAAGCTTTAGCTGACCTCTTCATGGATTCAAGAAATTGAATCTCAATTGCAACAAAAGTTTTCTTTGTCATAAGATTAGTGAGAAGAAAAAATAAATAAATTGCAAATAGAAGACTGTTGAACAGCTAATGACAATTAGGTTTGAAACACAGAAAGCCACTGGTACTCTGATTGCCCTTATTGGTTAAGTCTTCAGATGTATAAGGATAAACATTTAGAATAAAGATTCCATTCTAGAAAGTGCTTATGCTCAAATTGAAGTGGATTTTTTTTTTATTTCCAAAGGAACTGACCATATGGTTAGATCACTTTGAAGTATGCTTTATATAGGTGAGAATAAGTACTCATTTACAATTGTTATTTTTTTTTAAAGTCAGGTGGGAACAATGCAAACTCTCCCAAAAAATTAGTAATGCTGGTAGTAAATCTATGTTAGACTACTTCTCCAGCACCTCCTCTAAATAAAGAAAGTTATAACAGAAAACCTTAGATACTTTCTAAAGTCAACAATCCAAAGAATATTTATCAGGTTGAAAACTTGAAACAGCCCATCCAATTTTGGTTCCAAATCTCCCAATAAAGAGTATGATGATGGCCACATGGGTCTCCTAGGAAACATATTGCATAAGAACCTCAAGGGTAATATGGTTGCTATACAGAGGGTGAAGAGTTAACCACTGGATCAAGACAAATGAACAACACACTATGGCTGGGCACTTGGTGGGATAGAGTTCAGAGGAGAGCTTTATTTTGTCTGAAATAAAAATGAGGCTCATGAAACAGTAGAAATAACCACAATGATGGTAAATGATGGTAAATCCTCGTAGAGATCATGACTATATTCTCAGCTATACTTTTAATTTTTAAAATTTTATATAAAGTCTTATGTAACACTAATGAATGTACCTAGAAAGGTAATCAAATAAAGATATTGACCTGTTATTAGATTCAATGAATTATAAAAAGTAACTATTTAAATAAACATACTATGTTTTAAAATAATTTTTGTATTAATTTATTTTTGTTACAGGTGTTTCTCCTTTTTCCCCCATTATATCCTTCTCCCCATCTCCCCCACCCCATCCCCACCTTTGTTGTGCATATCCATTGGTTGTGCGTACATGCATATAAGTTCTGTGGTTTATCTCTTCCCTCTCCCCCACCCCTCTTCTAAGGATTGTCAGTCAGTACCCTATTTCCACACTAAATAGTGCTTAGAATTTTTAAAAATGTTTGGACAATGCATAACATCTTTATTCACTTCAGTCAATAAGGACTGAGATTCATTAATTCAAACGTATCTATTAAGTCAAAGTACTTTTACAGCCTTTGAAATTCTTGTCATATGATTACAAATGCTATGACTGAATATTGCTCTGAAAAACAATAAAATACCACAGCAAACAAAATCTCTATAAAATTTTATATATTGTTTTTAATCTTAAATATAAGCCTATTTCTGGTAAAACTTTTCTCTGAAAACTGAAAGGAAAATATATTTTAAAGCAATACATTTTCACATAAAGAGTTAGAAAGAATTAGGAGAGCCAAACCTCTTCATAGACTATACAGTTTCCATGCTTTCAGAAAAAGCAATTTTAAGTGTGTCACAAGGTCAACTGTGGACTATAAAATAGTGACTCCACATTTTCCAGCTTAGTTTTGTTGCAGAATTATAAGCTTTCATAGTAGAAAAGATGCAAAAGAGAAATATAATCTGCTCAACCTTAGGCCTCATCAAGGGATATTATTTTCATCAACATATGCAAATTTTAATTGACTATCATTAGACATAACAGAATCTTAAGTCTAAAGGAAGCATAACTGTCAACTTGTACAACTTGTCTCTATATTATGTGTTTGGATAGTATCAACCTCAGTGGTTTATTCACAATCAAACAACTAACTACAGCAAAACTAGAACTTGAATATTCCCTAACGGATTGAGCATCTCATATTTGCCTGCTCAGTATCAATTAATGTGAAAAACTGTTCCTATTCTACTATAAATGTTTTTGATTGTTTACCATTTATAGAACCTCAGATGCAAAGAATGAGCACATAACCTAAGTTTTCATTGGGGAAAGTTTTACCTCAGTAGTGATTTATTGGGATAGTAGTCAACTTGAATTTAATCAAGTTATGGCAGTATCTTGAAGAAACTTATATTTCATAGTTATTGAAAACTGAAATACTATCTTTTCATACTATTACCGAAACAATTAGCCAAGTCTTGTCTTAGGTTATCAGAAAAAGTGTAGACTCTGAGAATGTAACCTGTGGGTCCAAGAAACAGCTCCTAGAAATGAATTGAAGGGAAGTTAGAAATCACAAAATAAGGAGGTTGGGTGGTGGGTTATGTAGGGCAGCCGTTCAATATATAGGTAGACAGAAAGATGGATGGGTGGGTGAACAGATGAACAAATAAATTAACGAAAGAATTACTATTCTTGGCACATGTCTCAAAATTTTAACCTCAAATTATTAATGAATTCTTAGAAACTTCTGTGATCATAGACTATTTATTATATTTATAAAATAATAAATTATACAATCAAATTCAAAGATTGATGCTATAAATCACAAACCACCCATAATCTCTTATGTGATATTAAGTATTTTGGTCAGGGCAGATATAACATTAACAGTTGGAATGACTTATAGAACCTCTGAAACAGACCTGAATTTACCTGCTGAAGAAGGCATCTGTCTCTTCTAGAGGATAAGCAGTAATCTTACAATAAAGCACTGATATATCTCTCACTGATATTTAAAATAAGGCAAAATACATAATTAAAGGAGAAAGAAATTAAAGATGCTCATCAAAGAGAGCAGAAACAAATATTTTGGTCTAGTTGATTTGTATCTGTTTGTGTGTGTGTGTGTGTGTGTTTGTGTGTTTCTTAATAATTTCTGCATTCTGCTTGCAAGCTCAGAGAGTCAGATACTGCTTTAGTAGTTTGCTGGGTTGGCCAGTACAAAAGTAATTTACAGTGGGCCAGTTTAATAAAAACAAATTGGTATAAGGCATTTGCACAATGCAAAGTGTGAAAATCAATGAGTTTGGGGAAAAAAATTCTGATTTTAATCTATTAGATATTATCTGCCCATTCATACCATTTACTGTATAGCCTCTGAAATAGCCCAGAAGAAATTCTTTTTAACTTGGCCATAAAACAAAACAAAACAAAATAAAACCAGTGTGATAAAGGACATATGTTTTAAAGTAAATATAACAAGCACAGTTTAAATATACAGTTTATAAACTATCACAACATAAATGCTGGTAAAGTCTCAACCTAGGTCAATTATGTTTAATACTGCCAACATACGAGATGCTGGCTATCTTGTATACCAATCAGATTTCCCCACCAGTCTCTATTTAAAGGAAATTGCTGTCTTGCTGGTCTTGTTGTGGTAATCATTTCCTTGATATTCTTTCCACTTTTCCTACCTAAGTACATATACCTCAATACTATGGAATAATTTGTGAACTCTGAAAAAGTGGAATCACACAGCATGTATAATTTTGGTTTAGCACCTTTCATTCAAATTTACCTTTTTGACATGTATCTATTTTTAACATATAGCTTCACAATTTCCTTTGGTATATGGCATTTCATTATAAGAATATAGACAATATTAATGCTGACTATTTGTTTTTCCATTGCTTTGGTAATATAAATCATGCCACTATAATAGTAGTTTACTACTTATTCTACTCCTTGCCAACACTGGGTATTGTCAAACTTTTCAAGCCTTCTTAATAGATATGAAGGTATATTTTATTTTTATATTAATTATTATTTCCCCACTAAGAAATATATTTATTTGTACATTTGTACATTATACTGTAATGTTATCTGACTTTGTTATGGCATCATGAGTACTTCAAACATTAAAGATAACATTTTGTCAGATCTCTTTGTTGTAAATATCTTCTCTCATTTGGCAAGTTGAATTTTCAGTCAATTTTTCAAATTTGGTGGTTAATAGAATTTCTTAATTGGAATGTTTTCAAATTTCTCCTCCTTTTTCAACGGACTTGTGCTTTTTATAGACTGTTTAATAGCTCTTTTATTCCAAGTTCATGAACATAATCTATCTATTAAACTCTAGAAGTTTGATAGCTTTATATTTTAAATTTAGTTATATATTTTACTTGGGATTGGATTTTTGTGTATGACCTAGAGTAGTGTTTGAGACACATTTTTTTTCTCACATGGATAGATTCACTACCATTTATTTAAAAAACAATCTAGAACTCCACATTCACCTTAAATCAAGGACCAATACATGCAGAGGCATACTTTGTGATCTCTAATCCATTGCATCGCTCTATCTCTGGGTCAATGTCACACCCCCTTAATTATTGTAAATATAATAACCTACACTGTTTGGTTAAAAAGAGGCTCTTTTTCCTTGCTTCTATTTTTCAAGCATATTATTTGTTCTTTTTTAGTTTATATACTTCAAGTATTATTAGTTCTTTGATAGTTTACATAATTTTTAAGGATCAGGTTGTCAATTTGCACACATACATATACAGAGAGATGAGCTGGGGTTTAATTATATTTTAATGAATCTATGTTAAATTTATAATGATAACCATCTCTATATTCCTGACTCTTCTAATACATGCAAATGTTATCCATGTTTACTTAATTGGTTCTTTTTTATTTTTCTGCAATAATAGTTTAGATGATGTTTAAAGCAATATTCAGTTTTTGATATATTTATACCTAAGTGATTGATATTTTTCCATTTGTAAACTGTAATTTTTAACAATTTTATTTTCAAAAATTTTCACTGCTGAAAACAGAATGAAATATTTTATAGTTTTTTTGTAATTTATGTTAATTAAAGAGCACATATTTAAAGTGTAAAACTTGAGCCCAGCCAGTGTGGCTCAGTAGAATAAGCATCATTCCATGGACTGAGAGGTCCCAGTTCGATTCCCAGTCAGGGCACAAGTCCAGGTTATGGGCTCGATCCCCATTAGGGGGCGTGCAGGAGGCAGCTGATTCCACATTGATGTTTCTATCTCTCTCGCCCTTTCTCTCTCTCTAAAAAAAAAAAATTAATAAAAACATATTTAAAAAAATAAAATAAAGTGTATAACTTGATAGTTTTGTAGACTAAATATATTTGTCTAAAATTTATATGGAAACTTAAAAGCCATATATCTAAATGATGTATTACACACATTCAGTTTTCTCATTAAAGAGCATAGTATATTTTTATATTCTTTAGAATTATCTGCATAGGAAATAATATTTTCTGACAAGAAAGAGATTATTACCACTTTTCTAACTTGTACTTATTTTTTTTGCTTTAGTGCACTAAAGCCTCTGGAAAAATGCTGAATAAAAGATATGAGAGTTGACACTTTGGCCTTATTCTTGGTCTTTGGGTAAAAGCAGTATTTTATTATCAAGTTTGATATCAGGTGTAGATTTTTTCATAAATGCCTTCTGTCAGGATGAGGAAGTTGTCTTTATTTCTATTTTTTCCTAGTGCTTTTTTATCATTATTAGATGTTGAATTTTACTAAACCCTGTCTCTGTTGTTATTGATATAACCACAATTTTATTTTATTTTTTTTAGTTTGTTGATATTATGAATAAAATTTATTTTAAAATATCATATAAAATCCACATATACAGTATAAAATCTGCTTGGTCATTATATAATGCTTTTTTATCTATTTAAAATTTGACTTACTAATATATTTTTAGGAATTTTATATATGCTCATGGAGGATATTGGTCCATAGTTTACTTATAACTTGAATATAGTACCATAATATTATTTATAGTATTTCTTTATTATACTTTAAATACCTTTGGGCTCTCTGTTGATCTTTTTCTCTATCATTGATACTATTATTTTGTTATTTTTCATTTTTTTATAATTTTGGCAAGAGATCAATATATTGATTTTTTTCAAACAATGAGCTTTTGGTTTTATTAATTCTATTATGGTTGTGTTTTCTATTTATTTGATTTTTATTTTAAAAATTATTTTCTTTTTTCTGCTAGCATAGGGCTTAGTCTGCAATCATTTCTTATTGTAGAAGGCTTATGTCATCATTTTGGAATTGCTCTTTTTTTTCTAGTGGAAAAGCTTTAGCTTCATCCCACTACTTTGAACATGTCACATTTAAAAAAAAAAGTTATTAAAAGCATTTTGTAATTTTCCTTTTAATTCCTTTTTAGACCTATAAATGATTCAAAAATGTTGTTTAATTTTCCAATATTTTGATATTTTCTTAGTAACTTTCTTTATTAATATCTAATTTACTCCTGTTATCAGTGGATGTGCTCTGTATTATTTTAATAATTGTAAATTCATTGTGATTTGTTTTACGGGAGCAAATGTGGTCTACCTTGGAAAGTGTTTCATGTGCACTTGAACAGAGCACTCTCAGAGTAAGGAGGTGTTCTATAATTACAGTTAACTAACTTACAGTGATTGATATTATTCAAATCTTCTATATTATTACTGATTTCTATCTTATCAATTATCAAAAGAACGGTATTGCAATCCTCAACAGTCATCATGAATGTGTCTATTTCTCCTTTCAGTTCTCTCCATTTTTATGTTACATTGCTTCACATTCATTTCAAACACATTGACACATTTAGTTTTGTTGGGTTTTCTTGATGAATTGATCTCTTTATTACTTGAAATTACCCGCTTTATCTCTGGTAACGTTTTAGCCTCTCAGATCTATTTTGTTTTATCTTAATATACTAGCTGAGATTTCACTTCTTTGGTGTTAGCATGGCATATCATTTTCCATTCTCTTTCATTTAACCTGTTTGTTATATTTAAAATAAGTCTTTTGTAGACCCACTTTTCTAGTATTTCTAGAAATCTAGGCTTCCCTAAGCCTCTTGTACAGGCCCTACTGAGTTCCCACTCACACTTTGGCCTGAAACTCTTTCCAAGTAAGTGCTGCGTGGACACGGAGCTTAGTGCATTTGTTTCCTTTGCTCCTGGATCACTGCCTCATGCTTCCTATTGACCAACTAAAAGCCATATATTTTGTTTTGTCTGGCCCTTTGGCAATTAAAAGCAGGAGGCTACATATGTTTTCTGTTACTTTATCATGGCATGAAGGAGATTATAATTTATTGTTATATTTTGTCCTAGATACATTCTGAAGGCCCAGATTTTTTATCAGACTCACAAACCCGGAGTTCTTCCGCTGTACCAAGCCGTACTACATGTTTCCAGGGTGTCTGCAGTTGTAACGTACAGGGGAAGAGGTGCAGGACCAGCAACACAACCCACCGCTCTATTTCGGGCCAGTGAGGGGTGTTCTTGCTCAGGTTGACATGTGAAGTCTCTAAGTAATATGTGCAACGGCGCACTTTTCATAAGAGTCATTGTGGACATGAAACATCTCCATTCTACCCTTATAGTGTACATCAGGGTTGATAAACTACGGTCCATTGGAAAATGTGGCCTGCTGAATGTGATTTTATGGCCGGTGAGCGAAGAATGGCTTTAATGTTTTTAAATTCTTGTTTAAGGAAAAGAAGAATACATAAGACCCTATGTGGCCCGCAAATCTTTATATGTTTACTCCTACAGAAAAAAACTTTGCTGAGTCCTGGTTTACGTGATAATCTAAGTAATACAGTCAGACAAGGTATATACAAGCATTCGCCACTAGAAAACGCTATTTGTATGCCTCATCTGTCAGTATTTTTACAGAGATTTGACTGAGTTACATTCTTTATTTCCTGGGAGCATAATCCATGTCCCAAAAGCAGAAGCAATGAATAGATTACAAACTTGCTGAGGAACTGCATTCTTTATGTAAACATGATTATATTAATTTATTAATTTGAATAATTGATCTATGGGTTATTTTAAATGATTTTACAAATGCATCATATAAGTCATGAATATTTATTTCTAAATTTTGCATTTTCTTTCAATTTATCACCTTATTATACTTGTTAGAACCCCCAGTAGAGTATGGAATAAAAGTAGTAAAAGGAAATAAAAACTTATTTCCTAATTCTTTTTTTCTTGAATTAATTTCCTGAGTTAATTAATTTTCCAATCTATTGAAAGAAACAAAATTTTGTTTTGTCTCATTAATAGAAATGTAAAAATTTACGTTGAAAATGTCCTTGTTAAAATTTATTGTTTAGCGCATTTAATTTACCAGCTTTTCTTCTTTTTTTTTTTTTTTTTTCTTTTTTCATTCTCACCTGAGGACATTTTTGCATTTATCTTCAGATAGAGCAGGAGGGAGAGAGGGAGGAAAAGATAGAGAGGAAAATTGGGGTCAGAAACAAACCACAACCGGCAACTGAATCCTGGTTTCTCTGGTCCGCGGGCTGACACTCTAACCACTGAGCCCCAGCCAGGACCTTCTTACTTTTCTTAAATATGTATACATTAAAGGATACAAATGATCTTTGAAGCATGACTGTTTGCATTCTTCAAATTCTTATATGTAGTACTATTATCGCTATTGAAGTCAACTAACTTCAATACACATAACTTTTTAAAAAACTCATTAGTATTTTATACATACAGGATGATGCTTTCTATAAATAAAAATTGTCTTACTTTAGTCATTACAATTACCTTTTGATCTCTTCCTTTACCTTTCTCTCTCTCCCAATTTTTTTATGCTTTACATTCCTTAGAATCTACAGAAATATATTGAATAGAAATGATGAGAGTTGAAAACTTCACTTTGTTCTCATTTCTACATTAAGATGTGCGCTTTAGTTCTTTATTATTAATATCAGTAATTTCTGCTACACATATTATTTCAATCTTACTTCTTAATAGCTTATTATTCTTAATTATCTTTTTAAAGGACCTGTTTTCTTTCCCCCCATTGAATTTTACCGTTCTTTGCCAATATTTTTTTCATAAGTTTTCTTTCCTCTTTTCCCCCCATTCTGCTAAATCTCACTCCTCATTAGGGTGGAATTTTAGACCTTTTATTTTAATTAAAACTTAGGCTTTTTGACATAAGTTTTATATTATGAATATGCTCTCAAAGCACTGCTTTGGCTTTGTTCCACACATTTTGGTATAATGCCATAACCAAATACCGCAGACTGGGTCACTTAAACAACAGAAATTTATTTTTACGGTTCTGGAGGCTAGAAGTCCAAGATCAAGTTGCTGACAGGGTTGGTTTCTAGTGAGGCCTTTCTCCTTAACTTGCAGATGGCCACCTTCTCCGTCTGTCCCCACATGGCCTTATTTCTGTGCATGCGCAATCTTGGTGTTCTTCCTTTTTCTTTTTTAATATTTTTTCTTTATTGATTTTAGAGAGAGAAGAAGGGAGAAGGAGAGATAGAAACATCGATGAGAGAACATCGATTGGTCGCCTCCTACATGCCCCCCACTGGGGATCGGGCCCACAACCTGGGCATTGCCCTGACTGGGAATCAAATTGGCAACTTCTTGGTGCATGGATTGATGCTCAACCACTGAGCCACACTGGAGGGGAAGTTCTTCTTCTTTTTATAAGGACACCATTCTTATTGGGTCAGGACCTCACTTGTTTGACTTTATTTAACTTAAATTATCTCTTTAAAAGGCCTATTTCCAAATACAGTTACATTGGGGGTTGGGGCTGAAACATGAATTTGGGGGGGGACAAAAGTCAGTTTATAACATAAACATATAAGAATATTCTAATTGTGTTTATGTAATTGAATAGTAGCTTAACCGACATAATCTTTATATCAGGTTTAAAAAAATATTTTTTTTAATCCTCACTTGAGGATATTTTTTCATTTATCTTCTGATAGAGTGGGAAAGAGAGAGCGAGAGAGACACCAATGTGAGAGAGACACATCGATTGGTTGCCTCCAGTATGACCCCAACCAGGGCCAGAGAGAACCGCAACCAAGGTACGTGCCCTTGACTGGAATCAAACCCAAGACTCTTTGGTCGGCGGGCTGATGCTCTTATCACTGGGCCAAAACTGGCCAGGGTGGTTCTTTAAAAATTCAGGAATGGTCTCATAGCTCAGAATATAGTGATTTTCTAAACTCTTCTGATTGTGTCAAAATAAAGTGTCAACAATAGAAATGAAGTAAAAACAGAAAGTTTATTCTGTAGCTTTTGTCTACTGATTTGCCACCTCCATAAGAGTCAGGAGAGGCTCAAGTCCCCAGATGATGAGACCAATATCCAAAATGTCTTTCTTCTCTCTGATCTTGGCATGGTAGTTCTTCACGACATTGCTAGTTTTCTGATTCCTTTAAATGTCACCCTCCAGCTCTCCTAATTGTGCTTAGTGGAACAATTAGTCTGAATTACCTGGCTATCTGTTACAAAAATATTAACCCTAACTCTACCCAGTTATTCCTTCTTAGTTGGAGATGCTGATGAAAGAAGTCAAACTGATGTTAACTCTTTAATCCAATACTATTTATGAGGGAGGTAGAAATGCATAATATATTCTCAGCTTTAGTCTAAAATATGTATATTTCATTACCTGGGTAACTCTAGATCAAAGAGGAGAAATGCTCAAAATATTGGCTTTAGTATCTAAAAGTAAAACTGATTTCTAAAAATGATAATAGTCATTGTAACCTGTCAGTCAGTGTGAAAACATGTGAGATAAGCAATTATGTAAAACTTGCCCTCGTTTACCCTTGGTTTTTCTAATGTAATACAGATTTTATCTCATGCTATTTTTCTTCATGCCTGCAATATTTCTGTTCTATTGTTACAAAACAAATTATGGAACTGCAAAACATTTTATTATATTATTGGATTTTGATTTTTTTTTTTTTTAGATCAGGCATTTGCCTACAGGATGTAGGGATAACTTTTCTCAGCTGTAAGTTTGGAGCGTCAACTAGATATAATAGCCAGCTTATTGTACTCATCATCTCAAGGTATTGAAAACCTACACTGAAAAAACCTGGGCTCCCACTTGTTTCAGACGAGTTGGAGCAAAGATATATTAAAAAGTCATAGCCAATTGAAGGCTATGAAGAGCCATGGCTTTTGTGATTAGACAATGATTTTCAGAAGGCTAATCTCATGATGCGTTTATCCAAATCATTGCCTGTAAATGATACCTTAATCTTATATTTCAAGTTTTTTATCATGGATCTATTGTCTTCCCCTTGAAAGAAGAGAGAAGCATTATCCTCTAAACTCTATTACATAGTGTTGTGAATAAAAAGTATCACTAATGGCCACTGGTTCTCACCATTGCCAGGAAGAAGTTGAGTCAACCATTCCTATAGCAATGTTAATACATGTAATGTAATCTTGAAGACTAAATACTAAAAATCTTTATCTAAAAACTCTTAAAGCAACTTGATTATGCATGGAAGTATTTTGTAATTACAGCATCTTTGATAGTTTACCAGGAGTTCATATTACTAAAGTTATCTTTTACTGAATCCATCATATGGTTTATTTATGAGATTTGTTTGTGATATGTATATGCATTAGTGAATCCAAAATTTTCTCCAGGAGAAAAATATTATAGTAACACCAATGACAAATACATGTTTGTCCATTCTGCATTTTGAAACAAACAATACTTTTCTATAAATATTTTGCTACTGTTCACGAGTACTTCATTAAATCTACACCTTGTACCAGCAAGTTCTTATTAGATTTCTAAACTTTCATGGGCAAATATAACTCCTTATTAAATAGTTCAAATTACTATTAAAATGTGAATATACCTATAATATATAGCTAAGTACTTTTTGGAGACTATAACTTCAAATTTTCAATATTATACCTGTCAAAATATCAAGATACTGAAGTCAAGAGAACCTTTAGAAATATCAAAAGAACAATATAACTTCCACTTGAAGATGGTTTGCTGTGCAGCTACTGAGAAAAAACCATAATCTTAATTAAACCTCTTCTGACTGTGACTAAGTAGATCTGTAGACATGATTACCTAAAATGAAAGAATTTCAGTTTGCATTTTTAAACATTCCATAGAAGTTCGTTTTTCAAAATTTCAGGCATTTTTTGATTTCTGGCATTGTATTTATCTTATAAACGTACATACATTGAATAATTTAGTTGGCTGTAATTTGAGATAGATAGCATACTAAAGTAATTATAGAGTAATTCTTTCAGTTGATATATTTAACCAATAAGCCCAAAGTTGCCTAACCAGGGCCAGCTTCCTTCGCTGTTTATCTCTCCTAATAGTTCCTTTTATGTAGCCAGAATGAAATGAGGTAGAAAAAATATTTGAATCTATGTATTAGATAAGAGGGAGAAAGGAGTGTGAATATCTTGCCATGGAGTTTAGCCTAATAAACTTAGCGGTGAAAATGGAGGCTTTACATATTTACTCGACCTCAGTAGAGATGTCAGCTGTTGGCTGTGAAGTCACAACATGTTTCCAAAATTTATATATGATGTATTATTCCTTGAGAGTATTTGTATTACTTAAGAACCTAGAGTCGGGATATCATTAGAGGCAAGAGTTAGGTATTCCTGGCTTCCTAAATATGTTAATTATCTAATACTTCAGTTATCATACCAGTGTCTAGATTAGTGTTATTTGTGTGTGTGTATGTGTGCACACATGTGTGTGTTTTACTTTCTAAGAGGTATAACAAAGTGAAGTGAACATGAAATAGATTCTCTCTGCTTCTGATTTTTTTTTTCACAGACTGTATGCACTTCAGTTTACATCGAGACTAATATTATTTTAAATCCAGGAGAGGGAAAAGACTCAGACACAAAGTATGAAAGGAAAGGTCAAAGACATGGAATTATACAACCTCCAAATCCAAAATTCCCTGACAGGTTGAATTAAAAAAGCTGTAAGGAAAAGACCCAAACTATTATTGTTACCTCTTACAAGCATACCGAATTAAAGGTTGGTGATAAAGGGTTGATGGCAGTATTTGGCTTTGATTTTCATCTGTGCTGTTTAAATACTTTCACACTAGAAATGTATTTATGTATTTCTTCTGAGTTTAAAAATATAAAATATGAAATATAACTGTCTAGGAAAATAATGGCAATCATAACTATGAAAGGGATAACAATGTGATTAAGGCATTTTTGTGTACTTCAATTTTATATATTTTTGTATTTAATTTCTTTTTATAGCTAGAATGTGTTCATTGATGTTTGTAGTACTTAATTTTTAATACTTTTCAACTTGACATGGGCAACTCAAGTTTCTTTTCTTTCCTCTCTTCCTGGCTTTTTCTGATTGAATTGCTCACCTCTGTGTCAGACAGCCCAGTCCTACTTTGTTATCTATCTGACACATTAATACTGTCAATTGATTTCAACATGTGAGCTATGGAGTATGGGAGAAAATACTGCAACAAGCTATTAATCTGTAAAGATGAGTTTGACACATCAGCCCTCTGGAAGGTATCCATGTCATTACTTAATTCATTCATGTATTGCCTCATATTTTTGCTTCCTCAAAATTGCCAGTGAAGAAGAGCTTTATTCATTAAACAGCTCTATATTCTAATGAGGAAATGTTAGTAGGTGTTAACACATTTTAGAATGTACAATATAAAAACAGTTTGTTTATAGACATTACACAGGCCTCAAAATTTTCACAACTTTTTCAAAGATCAGATGTTTCTAACATTCAGGACATGAGTTTAGCAGAAATAAACATAGCAGTTTAATGTGCATTTATACATTGTGAGATGACACATCAAAAATGTGTAATTTTCTACTTTTCTCAGGCCCAATTAAAAATGCTCACATTTAAAAATATATCTGAGGAATTAGTATAAAGGGATGAGGAGTTCATCTTTCTTAATAGCTAGTTAAAAACAATGTATTTTTGTATTTACCCTTTGGGAAAAAACATATGGAATTTATTGAGGTAACATTGGTGAATAAACTCTATAGATTTCAGGTGTACAATTCTGTAATACATCATCTGTATATTGAATTGTGTGTTCACCAGCCCCAGTCAAATCTCATTCCATCTCCATTTATCCCCCTTTACCTTCTCTACCATCCCCCACCCTCCTTTCCTGCTGCTAATCACCATACTGTTGTCTGTGTCTATGAGTTTTTTTGTTTTTATTTTTGTTGTTGTTGTTGTTGGTTTTCTTAATTCCTTCTCCTTTTCCACCCAGATTCCCAACCCTAATCAATTTTTTGTTTTCAAAAAATTTTACTTGCTACCCCTGCTTGAAAATACCTCTGTGCAAATGAGGTAGGTAGATAGACCATTTTCTTATTCAGATCTCAGCTAGATTGTCAACTCTTCAGAGACTTCTAGTAAAGAAAATATGTAAAACATGACTCTCCAACCCAAGACACTATCTATATTATCGTCTTCTAAGTCCTTAAAATCATTATCCCCTTTGCACCTTTGTGTACTTGAGTATTTTCTGTTTCCTAACATTTAAACACCATGGTAGAAAAAATCACTCTGTTTATTACTGTATCTCCATTATCTAAAATAATACCTAATATCAAGTAGCTACCCTGCAAATATTTTTGAGTGAATACAGTTTAATTATTGAATAAATATCAGCAAATGGATAGCAGGTCCAATATTATTCTCCTGGCCCTCACCTTATCTAGATTTTATTTGATGAGAAAGAAAAAAGTAGGCTTTTTTCCAGGACCAGCAGAAGTGATTTGTACCAGGACCATCACTGAGAGTTTAATCAGCTGTGTGTTTGGCAAATGCTAGCTTCTACTATTTTTCAAGTACTGATGGTCTATGTTTTTACTGAAATTCTGCTCACCCAGCTTCCTGCCTGGTTTAGTATAATCTTTTGGGGAGTAATTTCTCCTTCAACTTTCCACACGTTGAGGAAAGATGGAAACAAGTAAGAAAATTTCAATATCTCAAGTAGCCACCATCTATGTCAAACAACAAAATTTAAGCTTCTAAACCTTAGATTCTAAAACGATTTTTCATTCTAAATATTAGTCATGACATGTGTTTCCTACCCCCTGAATGCTGAGCCAGCAAATTTTCTAAATATTTATACTTATTGAGGTACTTCCCATCAAGATTACATAGTAAATGAATACCCTTATCTAAATAACTTCAGATAAGATCGATATATACACATAAGTACACATGTAAACATTGATGTAGAAACAGATAGATGTAGACAGAATACTAATTTTTAAGAAGCATAAAAAAAAAGATAGCAGGGCTCATAAGCAATACTCATGGAGAAAGGAATAGAAGTTCAAGCATAAACATTGGCGAAGCACAGGCTTGCTGCGCCGTATTTGTGGAAGTGACAGTGGCAGCTGGAAGTTGAGTTACATAAATAGACGGAACTAGGAGTGCTGCCCATGCGATGGGAAATTAAATCCAGTCTTCCTGCTTGAAACCTGTGTCCAATCAGAGTCTGTATCAATGAGTAAAAAATTACGATTGATTTTATCGCAATGAAATTTTTTTTAGATTTTAAGATAATAGATTCACATGCAGTTGTAAGAAATAACACAGAATACCATGCATTCTTTCCCCCAATGAAATCATCTTGTAAAACACTAGTATAATATTACAACCAGAATATTGGCATTAATACAGTTAGAATACAAAATATTTTTATCTTTCCAAGGAACTCTCATGTTGCTCTATGTAGCTACCTCTGGCAACCCCTAATCTGTTCTCCAGATGTAAAATTTTGTCACTTCAACAATGTTTACAAAACACATGCAAACACACGCGATCTAATCTTTTAGGATTGACTTTTTTCACACAGTTTAGATATCTGGAGATTCATCTAATTTGTTGTGCATATCAATAACCTATTCTTTCATTGCTGAAAAGCACAGGGGTGGGCAAAAGTAGGTTTACAGTTATAATACAAATAAATGATGCAATAATGAATAAATAATAGAAGAGTAAACTATGTTTCACGTACTCACAACTTTTGCCCACCCCTGTGTACAGTGGTATGAATGTGCTAGTTTGTTTAACCATTTATTCAGCCATTAAAAGCCACCTGCATTATTTCCAGTTTTTGGACATTATAAGTAAAGTTGCTAAAAACATTTGGGTATAGGTTTTAGTGCTAACGTAATTCTTTATTTCTTTGGCAGAAATGCCCAAGAGTGCAGTTGCTGGTTTTATGGTCATTGCATGTTTAGATTTAAGGCACAAACTCTGGTCTGGCCAGTGTGGCTCGGTGGTTGAGCACTGACACATGCACCAAGAGGTCACCAGTTCAATTCCTGGTCAGGGCACATGCCTAGGTTGGGGGCCAAACCCCCAGTGGGGGGCATGCAGGAGGCAGCCAATTAATGTTCTCTCTCGTCCACATTTCTCTCTCTCTCCTTGTCTCCCAAAAATCAATAAAGAAAAACAAACAAACTCTGTGTCATAGTAGATCTATCATATTACCTTCCCAACAGCTGCTTAGAGTGATCTGATTTCCCACACTCTTGACTGCACTTGGTATTGTCACAATTATTATTTTTTTTCATTAAAAAAAATTTAGCAATTCAGATATGTGTATGCTGATACCTCATTTTGATATTAGTTTGCATTTCTCTAATGACTATGGTGTTGCAGTTTTTTTCATGTGCTTATTTGTCATCTGTACATCTTTTTCTATGAAAAGTTTCTTCATATGTTTTGTTCATTTTTTATCTGGATTTTTGTTTATAATTGAATTTTCTCCATATATTATTGACATAGTCTAGATGCTCATTTTTGTCAAATACGTAGTTTGAAATGTGTTCTTCCACTTTTTAGCTAACCCCCATCTTGTAAACAGGATTTTTAACAGAATAAAAGTTAATTTTTGGAATCAAATTTATTAGTTTTCCTTTTATGTATTTCACTTTGGTGCCAAGTCTAAGAATTTTGACATTGTCCTAGATTTCAAATATTTTTTCCTATATTTTTCTGAAAACTTTATAATCTTTATTTATTTTTTAATTAATTTATTTTGTTACAGATATTTCTCCTTTTCCCCCTATTGACACCCTCCTTCCGATCCCGCATCCCCTCACAGAATTTTTGTCTATGTTCATTGGTTACACATATATACATATAAGTTCTTTGGTTTATCTTCCTCACCCCACCCCACCCCATCTTCTGAGGTTTGTCAGTCTGTACCCTACTTATACGTCACTGGGTCCATTTTGTTCATCAGCTTATTTTGTTCATTATATTCTACAAATAAGTGAAAACTTTATAGTCTTTACATTTTAGTTCACCATCAACTTTGAGTAATATTTGTAAGGTATAAGATTTAGGTGAAGGTTCATTTCTGTCTAACCTGTGGAGGTTTAATTCCTCCAGCATCATTTTTTTAAAAGGCTATATTTCCTCTCTTGAATTGCTTTTACATAGTTAGGCATATTTTTTTTTCAGTGTATTTCGAGGTTCTTTGTTCAGTTCCATTGATCTAAATGTCTGTGCTGTCCCGCAAGACCACACAACCTTGATTATTGTGGCCATATAATAAGTTTGAATTTACATAGACAGTATGAGCTATTCTAGTTCTGTTTCCTATTCCATGTAATTTTAGAACAGTATTGTCTATGTCTATAAAAATACTTGTGATTTGGAGAGCAATCATGTTAAACCTTTATATTAATTTGGAGAAAATCGACATCTTTAATATATTAAATTTCCCAGGTATGAAAATAGTGTGCCCATTCATTTATTTAGGTCTCTGGACTTTTTTTTTTTTTTTTTTTATCAGTACTGTGTTTTTTCAACATTTAAGTCCTGTACACATTTTGTTATAATTACACCAAAGTATTGCTTTTTTTTTTTTTTTTTTTTTGAGCAACTGCAAATGACATTATATATTTAATTTTTGTGTGCATATGGTCATTGCTGTTGTTTTGAAATAATTGTTTTAATTGTATGTCATGTATCCCATGACCTGAATAAACTTGCTAATGGGTTATTAATTAGAACTTCAAGCAGTATGTTGAATAAGAGTACTGACAGGTTACATCTTTCACTGTTACTACATTGGATTACACTAATTTTCAAATATTGTACCAGTCTTGGCATTTCTAGAATAATGATGTATAAATGTTTTTATAAATTGCTGAATTTAGTTTCATAATATCATGCTAAGGACTTTTGTGCCTATGTTTATTATGGATATTAACCTCTATTATTCCTTTTTTACTGTCTTTGTCTGCTTTGAAATCAGAAAAATAATAGGTTCTTAAAATAAACAGAAAAGGTTTCCTTTTTTTTATTTTCTAAAAGGTATTATGTAGAATTGGTGTTAATTCTTTTTTAAACATTTGGTAGAATTTAGTGACATTATGTGGGCCTGATCATTTATTTGGTGTAACTTTTATATTACAAATTTAAAATTCTTAGAATTATAGATTAATCACATTATATAATTTATATTAGATATGTTGTGGTAGTTTTATATTTTTCAAGGAAGTGGTTTATTTCATCTAAATTGTCAAATATCAGTGTATAGTTTTTCATAATATTCCTTATGATATTTTTTTTTTAATTTTTTATTTATTTTTTGGTTACCGATATTTCACCTTTTTTACCCCATTGGCACCCCCCTTCCCACCCCACCCCCGCCCCGTCCCCAGTTTAGTTGTCCATGTCCATTGGTCATGCATACATGCATATAAGTTCTGTGGTTTATCTCTTCCCACCTCCCCACCCCCTCTTCTGAGGGATGTCAGTCTGTGCCCTACTTCCATGTTTCTGGGTCTACCGTATTCCTCAGACTGTTATGTTTATTATATTCCGTATCTTATGATATTTTTTAATATTTATATAGTCTAATTATATTTCCCATCTCAGACTTATATTGGTAACTTCTGTCTTTGTCAGTCTCGCTACAAGCTTATCAATTTCATTATTCTATAAAAAAAAAAAAACACAAATTTTTATTTTATTGACTTTTGTAAATCCTTGTTTCTTTAAATGTCATTGATTTTTGTTGCTATCTTTATTGTATTTTTATTGCTTTGTGCTTATTTTGCTCTTCTGTTTCTATATTCTTGATGAGGAACCTGAGATTAATATTGTGAGGCATATCTTGTCTAATGTATATTCTTTTATAAATATGAAATTAAAGCATAAAAGGAACAAATTGATGTTAGAAAAATAGATTTACATTAGATAAAACTGTATTAGAAATGAAATGTAAGTGAACAAAACCATTATACAAATAAGAACCATGGTATTGATTACTATAGACTCATAGTCTGATATCAGGTAGTGTGATGCCTCAAATATTGTTCTTCTTTCTCAAGATTGTGTGGCTATTTGGGGTCTTTTGTGGTTCAATATAAATTTTGGAATTATTTTTTCTAGTTCTGTGAATAATGCCTTTGGTATTTAATAAGGATTGCATTAAATCTATAGATTGCTTTGGGTAGCATGGACATTTTAACAGTGTTAATTCTTTCTATCCATGAACACAGTACAGTTGTCCCTCGCCACTTCATGCTTCAACTTTTGCAGCTTCACTCTATTGTGGTTTTTACAAATATATTCATTAAAAAGTTGATTGAGACAGTGAAAATATATTAATAAAATATGCCATAAGATTTGTAAAATTTAACTTAGGATATGCTTATAGTCCAATTTACATTCTCAAAAGTGTGTATTGAAAAGAAATAACCCTGTGGTCAATGATCTAATCAGAAATTAAGCACATAGTAAATTTACAAAGGTAGAATGGAGGAAATAAAGAAAATAAGAACAGATAAGAAAATGGTGCAGTAGAGAATGAATGAAAAATACAGGAAAATTAGCAAGCTAAAAGTTAGTTTTAAGAAGGACTGATACATGAATGATGGAGAGAGAGAACAAATGACCAATATCAGTGATTTATAACAACATAGTTTCATTGATGGCAAATTAGCTTCAATAGCATACAGATAACCTGTTCTTACAGAACTCTGCCAACCTTATTACATAAAATGCAATCATACTTGGGTTTTTTTGTTTGTTTTTATCCTCACCCGAGGACATTTTTCCATTTTTTGTTCAGATAGAGTGGGAGGGAGAGAGAGGAACAGAGAGAGAGAGAGAAACATTGATGTGAAAGGAACACATCGAGTGGCTGCCACCCGCACGACCCACCAGGGCCGGGGACAAACTGAAACCGAGGTACATGTCCATAGCGGGAACCGAACCCGGGTCTCTCAGGACCGCAGGCCGACGCTCTAACCGCTGAGCCAAACCGGCCAGGGCAGTACTTGGTTTTTTATTTGCCTTTTTATTTCTTTACATTGTTTTGAGATTTTGTCTAGTGTCATTTCATTTTAACACAAAAGACTTCCATTAATATTTCTTGTAAGGAAAGTCTAATGTTAACAAACTCCCTCTAACTCCCTCTGCCTTTGTTTATCTGGCAATGTCTTAATTTATCTCTCATTTTGAAATACAGTTCTGCCACATATAGAAATCTGGGCTGACAGTTCCTTTGTTTTGTTTTGTTTTTTCACTTTCATTCTTTTTTTTCTAATTCATTTATTTTTGTTACAGATGTTTCTGTTTTTTTCTATTTATCTTCAGATAGAACAAGAGGGAGAGAAAGGAGGAGGGAGAGAAACATCGATATGAGAGAGACACATTGACTGACTGCCACCCACATGACACCAACCAGGGCCAGGGACAAACCACAACTGAGGCATGTATCCTCAGCAGGAACCAAACCTGGGACTCTCCTGCCCGCAGGACAATGCTCTAACCACTGAACAAAACCGACCAGGGCACATATGTTTCTCTTTGTTTCTCCCACTGACACCCTCCTTCCAACACCGCCTCTCCCCAGCATTATCGTCTATGTCCTTGTTGACACACACATGCATAAAAGTTCTGTGGTTTATTTCTTCCTTCCCCCCGCATCTACCTCTTCTGAGGCTTGTCAGTCTGTACCCCACTTCCATGCCTCTGCTTGTTTTGTTCATTATATTATTTTGTTCCTCAGCTTGTTTTGTTCATTATATTCCACAAATAAGTGAGATCATGTGATATTTGTCTTTCTCTGATTGCCTTGTTTCACTTAGGATAATACTCTCCAGGTCCTTCCATGTCGTCTCAAAGGATAAGAGATCTTTCTTATGGCTGCATAGAATTCCACTGTGTATATGTACCACAGCTTTTTTATTCACTCATCTACTGATGGACACTTAGGCTGTTTCCAGATCTTAGAGATTATGAATAGTGCTGCTATGAATATAGGGGTACATATATTCTTTATGATTGGTGTTTCAGGCTTCTTTGGGTATATTCCCAGAAGTGGAATCATTGGATCAAAGGGCAGTTCAATTCTAATTTTTTGAGGAAACACCATATTGTTTTCCATAGTGGCTGCACCAGTCTGCATTCCCACCAGCAGTGTACTAGAGTCCCCTTTCCTCCACACCCTCTCCAGCACTTGTTTGATAATTTGTTGTTGGCAGCCATTCTGGTAGGCTTAAATATAAGCAACGAATCCATAAATTCCTAAAAGAAAATGCAGGCAACAAAATCTCAGACATCACATGCAGCAGAATTTTCACTGATACAATGCCTAAGGCAGTAGAAACAAAGGGAAATGTAAACACATGGGACTACATCAAACGAAAAAGCTTCTGCACAGCAAAAGAAACAACCATCAAAATGGAAAGGGAACCAACTATATGGGAGAGCATAATTGCCAAAGATACATCAGATAAGGGGCTAGTTTCCAAAATGCATAGAGTACTCATACAACTCAACAAAAGACAAAGAACCCAATTAAAATATGGGCAGAGGACCTAAAGAGACACCTCTCCAAACAGGACACACAAATGGCCAAGAGACATGAAAAAACGCTTAATGTCACTAATCATCAGAGAGATGTAAATTAAAACAACTATGAGGTATCACCTCACACCTACCAGAATAGCTGCCCTTTCATTCTTCCTGCATTCAAGAGTCTCTCTTTTTCTTTGACTCTCTGTTTTATGCTATGTCTTGGTGTGGATCTCTTTGGGTTTTTATTCTTCTTAGAATTTTTGAGCTACCTGGATTTGTAGATTTATATCTATCACAAAACTTAATACTTTTTGGCCATTATTTTTACAAATATTCTTTATATTTCTTTATCTCTGTCTTCTCCTGGGACTCCTACTTTGTATGTTGTCTTGATTATGCTCATGGATTCCTTAGGCTCGACTCTCTGATTACTTTCTTTTCTCTTTTCTCTTTCTGTTCCTCAGACTAGATAATTTTAATTGCCTATATTCAAGTTTTATAGTTCTTTCTTATGCCTGTTCAAATTTATAATTAAAACCTTCAGTGAAATTTTCATTTCAATTATTATTTGTTTCAGTTCCAGAAAAATCTATGTTTTCTTTTTATTATTTTTCTCTCTTTTGATAATCTCATTTTGTGCATACATTATTTCTCTGGTTTTCTTTAGTTCTTTGTCCATGGTTTTCTTTAGCTCTTTGAGAATTCTTATGACAACTGACTTAATGTGTTTTGGTAGTAAGTCCAATGTCTAAGATTCCTCAGGAATAGTTTCTGTAAAATTTGTTCTGTTTTCTTAAGAGGCCATGCTGCCCTGACTCTATGAATTTTTCAGGATTTATTATGTTATTTAAGAACTGGACATTTAATAATATAATATGATGACACTTTAAACCAGATTTTCCCCGTTCTAATTCAATACATTAGGAATGTCACTGATCACAAGGTAAATATTGAGAAAATAATTGTAGTCCTTTACCAGAAATAAATAGCTAGAAAATCACATTTAACAAATAATGACATTTATAATAGCATCAGTACATTTAAATCTATTTATAGATATAACAAATGATATAAAAGATATCCATCTCAAATCACAAAACAATATTAAGAGAATTTTTTAAAATATAAATGAATAGATGACCATGCCATTTTTTTTTAGATTCAAGGCAATCCCAATCACAACCAAGTACTTTTTGTTTACTTGCTTAAACACACACATATACACCAAACTGACTCAAACAGAAAATGGCAATATGAAGTCATATATCTTATACATAAAATAACTACGTAATTCTCAACACCTTCACAAAAAATCTAGATTAAATATTTCTGGTTTTTTTTTTTTTTCATTTTAACCTTATTAAATCAATGTTAATTATAACATTTGTGTAAGTAAGAAAGTATGATATTGTCACCACAACATCAGTGGAACAGGACAGCGTCCATAACATACCCATGCACACATGGAAACTAACTTGAATTACAATCAAATTGACACCACAGTGTAATAGAGATAGGATGGATTAAAAAAAAAAAAAAAAGGCACTTGGTGAATTTTGTTACAATACAGAAAAATGTGAACCTTGACCTCTGCATTTATACCACATTTTCCATACTACCTTCTGAAAAGAGGAAGTTTTCATTCATATTTATGAAATTACAATGGCCATGTTCCATTTGCTTGTCTGAATAGCAGAAAAAAAAGGAAAACTATTATGCTTCATTTCTTAGTATTTTTCTGCAACTATTATCCAAATGGGACTAAAAATAGTCAAAGGAACAATAAGTAGATGAACAAATAGGTCAATATTCAATCTATAGTATTAGGTTAACCTTCTCTTTGCAAAACTGAGCCCTATGCACTGAGTGCCAAAAGAATGCACATGGAAATTACCTGTTAGCACTCCAGTGACATCTTATATATGAATTAGGTTTATCAATTTATTGAACTTTCAAGACTGTTAGAATAAACTTTGTAACGCTACTTTCACTGTGCCTGTAGAAACAATGAGCTTCAAAAAGCACCAGTCCTTCTCCGCACTTATTTTTGTGGTACATATTTAGAATTAGACAGTGAACACTAAAGGAAAGGGGCATCTTGTCTCTGTACTTTCTATTGCTCAGCTTTCACTGTAGGTTCCCTTTATGGTGTGTGTGTCCCACTGTCTTCCTCATGTGAGTCCACGTGACATAAGAAAGAAAATGTGTGAGACTTCTGGTCAAAATGGCTGCGTAGACAAACGTGGTATCGCCTCCTCCCACAATCACATCAAAATTACAACTAAACTACAACATAGCCATCATTCAGAACCACCCAATATCAAGCTGAATGGAAGTCCTACAACTACAAAATTAAAGCAGCAGCCACATCGAGACTGGTAGGAGGGGCAGAGGCACAGATGTGCTGGTCCCCACCCACCTGTGGTGGATAAAAATCAGGAGGGACATTTCAGCTGGGAAGGTCCTTTCTGAGGAATGAGGGGTACCCCTCCCACACTAGGCACACAGCTCAGAAAGAAAAGTCCCCATAACTTCTGGCTGTAAAGGCAGTAGAAACTGAGGCTGAGGGAGGCTGAGGCTTCTCTAGCCCCAAGCAGTTCCTCTTAAAGGGCCCATGTATAGACTTACTCAGACTTGCTCCCTCTGAGCTTGGAGGGGAGGCAGCTTAAGGGGCGCTAGAGACAGACAGGGAACAACTGAGCTATTAGATCTCAGGACAAGGGCTGGAGAGGCAGCTTTCTCCTGGACAGAGTTGCTGGCAGAGTCTGCTGTTTCTTTGGCGAGCCCTTCCCTGGGGCAGCAGATGGCTGCCATATCTGGGACTCCAGCAATCTGGCTCACACTGTTTACCCCACCCTGGTGATTCCCTGAGACCTTGCCCCATCCAACTTTTGGGCCCACCCAACCTTTTCCAAAGGCTTTACCATAAGATTGGCCTGTCTTGGATCCTGTTTCAGAGTTCCCTAAAATCTCTCAAACAAGCAGCATCTGGTCACAATGAGCCCCATACCTCTCATTAAGTGGCCCCAGGCCTGGCATTAGAAGCAGCCAGTCTTGGTTCACAGCTTGGCTTTGCCTGGGAACCTCCAAGCCCAGCACAAGAAGCAGCCATCAGCAGATCACTTTGTGGCTTATGCCAGGTGGCCCTTGAAAGAACACAGACAGTGGCTGACCATGCTCCAGAACCAGCACACCCAGTGGACAGCTTCAAATGACATAGAAACATAACCACCCAACCACCTCCACAAATGACACACTCAGTGAGCAGACTCAGTGGATACCAGAACCCTACTGAAGTAAATCTAGCTCTGTGTGGTGCGCCCCTACACAGCTGATCCTCCAAGGGAGACAGAGGCTAGTGGTCAGTGGGCACAGTTAGTCTTTGCAGCTGATCAGCCTGAGTAATCCCTCCCATTGACATGCCAACAACAATCAAGATTCAATTACAACAGAAGGCTGTACAGTCCACACTAGGGTGCACCTCGAGGGCCCAGCTGGAGAAATCAGGGAGGCTGTGCCACTGGATCCTACAGGACACCTGCAATAAGAGACCACCCTATGAAGCCTAGGAGACATAGTAATCTACCTAATACATAGAAACTATCATAGGGAAGCAGCCAAAATGAGAAGACAAAGAAATGTGTCCCAGATGAAAGAAAAGAACAAAACTCCAGGAAAAGAATTAAGCAAAATGAAGATAAGGAATTAATCAGATGCAGAGTTCAAAACACAGGTAATAAGGTTGTTCAAGAAAGTTGGTTAGACGTTCAAGGAACTTAGTGAGGCCTTCAATGAACTTAAGGAGACCTCCAAGGAACTTAGTGAGAACGTCAACAACATAAAGAAGGACCAGTCATAAATAAAGGAAGCACTAACAGAAATAAAGAATAATTTACCGGAATCAATACTAGAAGAGGGAAAGCCAAGAAGCAAACCATCTATTTGGAATATAAGGAAGCAAAAAACACCCAATCAGAACAACAAAAAGAAAACAAATAAAACAAAAAAACAAACAAACAAACAAACAAAATGAAGATAGTGTAAGGAACCTCTGGGACTACTTCAACATTTGCATCATAGGGGTGCCAGAAGGAGAAGAGAGCTAAGAAATTGAAAGAGAACAAGAAATTGAAAACCTATTTGAAACAGTAATGACAGAAAACGTTCCTAACTTGGTGAAGGAAACAGACATACAAGTTCAGGAAGCATAGAGAGTTTCAAACAAGATGAACCCAAAGAGAACCACACCAAGACACATCATCATCAAAATGCCAAAGGTTAAAGTCAAAGAGAGAATCTTTTTTTTTTTTTTTGATTTTCAATTTTTTCAATTTTTATTCTTTTAATATTTTCATATTTTAACATTTATAATAAACCCAGAAAAATGAAATGTGTCTTCTATATTCTGATTCAATTTCCAACTGAATTACTTTTGATATCTATTACCTTTAATACAGATTTTAATTTTGATATTTGAGTGTGAATTTTTTATTTTATTTTATTAATTAATTTTTGTTACAGATGTTTCTCCTTTTTCCCCCACTGATTCCCCCCTCCCCCTTCCTCCCTGCCCAGTCCCCAGCTTTGTTGTCCATGTCCATTGTTCATGCACACATGCATATAAGTTCTGTGGTTCATCTCTCCCCCACCACCCCCTCTTCTGGGGATTGTCAGTCTGTACCCCACATCCACATCTCTGGGACTACCCCATTCCTCAGACTGTTATGTTCATTATATTGCACAAATAAGTGAGATCATATGATACTTGTCTTTCTCTGTTTGGCTTGTTTCACTTAGGATGATACTTTCCAGGTCCCTCCATGTAGTCTCAAAGGATAAGAGATCTTTCTTTCTTACAGCTGCATAGTACTTCACTGTGTATATGTACCACTACTTTTTTATCCATTTATCTACTGATGGACACTTGGGCTGTTTCCAGATCTTAGCTATTGTAAATAGTGTTGCTACAAACATGGAGGTACATGTATTTTTTCTGATTGGTGTTTCAGGCTTCTTAGGGTATATTCCTAGAAGTGGGATCACTGGGTCAAATGGAAGTTCAATTTTTAATTTTCTCAGGTAACACCAGATTGTTTCCCATAGTGGCTGCACCAGTCTGCATTCCAACCAGCAGTGTACTAGAGTCCCCTTTTCTCCACACCCTCACCAACACTTGTTTGATGATTTGTTGATGGTGGCCATTCTGACAGGTGTGAGGTGATACCTCATTGTTGTTTTAATTTGCATCTCTCTGATGATTAGTGATGTTGAGCAAAAGCAGCAAGAGAAAAGCAGTTAGTTACCTACAAGGGAGCTCCTATAAAACTGTCAGCTGATTTCTCAAAAGAAACTTTGCAGGCTAGAAAGGAGTGGAAAGAGATATTCAAGATAATGAAAAGCAACAACCCACAACGAAGACTACTCTATCCGGCAAAGTTATCATTTAGAATCAATGGACATATAGAGAGTTTCCCAGAAAAGAAAAAGCTAAAGGAGTTCATCACCACCAAACCAGGATTATATGAAATGTTGAAGGGTTTCCTTGAAGGAGAACAAAAATATGAACAATAAAATGGCAATTAATACGTGTCTATCAACAATTGAATCTATAAACAAAAGTAGTCTGCTGAACAGAAAGAGACTCATAGATACAGAGAACTTTTTGTTGCTTGCCAGATGGGTGGGGGCTGGGGGGAAGGATGAAGAAGATGAAGGAATTAAGAAGTACAAATTGGTTGTTAGACTGATGAACCTCAAAGAGAAGGGGGGAGGGAGAGCAGGATGAGATAAACCAGAGAACTCCTGTGCATATATGCATAACCAATGGACACTGACAATAGTGTGGGGAAGGCTGGAAGGGGGTGAAGTTGGGGAAGAGAGGGTCAATGGGGATAAAAGGGGGGCACATCTGTAAAATATTCAATAATAAAGATGAGTTTAAAAAAAAAAAGAAAATGTAGCTTCAGAAATAATCTACATAAAGAATAATCCATGTTGCCTAATTGCTTTCTTTTTGATGTGGGTTTAAATAGTCCTTAGATTTCTCATTTAATCTGGCTTTGAATTGTGTGAAAACAAAAACGTTCTAGCAGACTATATTTCTATTTTTCTCATGACCTAGCTTGATTAGCAACTATCACTTCTGCAAATTAAAACATATAGAAAGTTTCTAATATCTTTTAATTAATTACAACACATTTTTCTTTTTTTTTTTTTTTTTTTTTTTTAATCCTCACCTGAGGACATTTTTCCATCTTTTGTACAGATAGAGTGGGAGGGAGAGAGAGGAAGAGAGAGAGAGAGAAACATCGACGTGAAAGGGACACATCGAGTGGCTGCCACCCGCACGACCAACCAGAGCCGGGGACAAACTGCAACCGAAGTACGTGCCCTTAGCGGGAACCGAACCCGGGTCTCTCCGGACCACAGGCCGACGCTCTAACCGCTGAGCCAAACTGGCCAGGGCTACAACACATTTTTCTTTCAGGAACAGAATTTTCTATCTGTACTAATAAAAATATATTAAATATCTAATTGATCTAGCAGAAATATCTTAAAGCTCGTTAGTTTCTCCTATTGAAGCATATTAAAAATATTTTTTTTTGGTCATTGGCAAGGGGATTATTTTGGTGGAAAAGGGAAGGGAGAATAAATTCTGTAAACTTGCACTCAATCAAATGAAAAAAAAAAAAAACACTAATGAATCACTGACATATATTTTTATTTATTTGTTTATTTTTACTATATTATTATTTTTTAATCTTTACCCAAGAACATTTTTCCGTTGATTTTCAAATAGAGTGGGAGGGAGGGAGAAAGAAAGAAATATCAATGTGAGAAAGACACACGGATTGGTTGACTCCCATACCACCCCAACTGGGGCCGGCGACTGAACTGCAATGGAGGTATATCCCTTTGACCCTTTGGTCCACTGGCTGATGCTCTAACCACTGAGAAAACAGGTCAGTACAATTGATGTATATTTTTAATTTAAACAGATAATAGATTTTAGTGTCATTATTTTACTTTTAATTATAATATTGATTACTCTTTTCTTTTTATTATGCCACAATGTACATTCAGTATATTTGCCAACAAAATCAGGAAATTTAAATTCTTGAAAAAGAAAGCTCAAATTAAAGTTTTGGTGAAAAAAATATTTTCCTGGACAAAACCTTTTAATTTGAAAATAATTTTGCATAAGATCATCAGTATCATAATTTCATACTTGTTTTCATTGTTAGAGATATTTGGAATTTCATATTTGCCTATTTTAGTTGTAGGAAATGATATTGCTCTAATTTAAAAATAATAACTTAAATAATTTGCAATTTTAATTTTGTCATAGTGTTCAGTAAAACAGAAGATCACTTCATTGAATCCATTTAATTAATAACTTTCACAAGTTTTATAGTTTATGCAGTAACTCAAGGCTATGTGTGGCACTCTGTAGAAGTAGCTAGCATACCATCTGGGTCTAGTGTTGAAGGGACTTTATTACCTACTGTGTGGCAAGCTTTAAGGAATACAGTTATTATGTAATTTTACAGATATTCTATCTCCTTTGCTCTAGGTGTGCTATGAAAATTTAACAGAATGAGACTTTCAAGACACAATCAGTTTAACAAATTGCTAACGAAGAAAAGGGGGCACTTTTGCTGTTTATCAAAGTGATGTCTGATCTACCAATAGAGGCAGTTTTGCCCAAACACTATTTTTATGAATAAAAAATATGTATAAACTGTTGTATAAAAATGTTGACTAAACTGGTATCCAATCACAAAATGCTGATCACCCTGATTCGGGATTGGGGACTTGAACTGTGGTCTAATTTAAGGAGTTCAGCTAAAAAGCCTCAGAGAGAATTTCCTTTCACTTACCCAGGCAACTTTCTGCTTGTTACCCATCATTGTTCTTTCTTTTTAACTAACATTTTTAAATATAAAATAGAATATTATATCATATGTTTTTCCTTACTTTGATGAAAAAAATGTATGCATGTTTCATTTTTAAAATTAAGGCAGTTTTAAGGGTCGCTACTTATGCTTTTCTTTACCGCACCCCCCTAGGACGAGCAGTGTGCATTAGTGCTTATGGAGTTCATGATCTCAAAGTCATTTTGAGGAATTTTATAACACAGAATGCTGCCTATTAAGCTCAGTAGCTGTTCATTTTACACAATATAACTACTGATGTTTCTAAGTGCACAGACTTTACAGCATAGTTTAGAAGCATTTCGTCAAACCAGAAGGAACAGATGCATAATTATACTACCTAATTATATTTTTTATTCTTTCTGAATCTGTAGTGTCTGAAACCCTTTTAAAGTATATAATATAACTGACTTATTAGAAAAGGAGAATAAAAGAATAATACCTTCTAAAGGACTTTGCTTTTTTTTTTTTTCTTTTGTTTTTATACTGATTAGCTAAATTGTGGCTAGGAAACCTTTCAAGAATAGTCTATTAAATAAAATGAAGATTGATTTTTATATTAGGGATTTTGTAATGGCTAATGACACTTTCTTTTTTAAACACTGCCACAATAGAGAATTTTCATTTTCGGCATGTTTGATAACCAATGAACTATTAATTACATCACTGTAATGTTTGTCAAGCAGCAGTTTGCTTGTTATATACTAAATCAATAACTCGCTGACATCAACATATTTTACTTCTCACTTCAAACTATATTTTAAAAATGATTTCTTTATTTTAGTCCTTAAGATGAATAAGCTAGTGGTTGGACTTTTTTCTTTTCTTGTATGTTTAGTTAAGATCCTTTTCCTGAATTCAGCATATTGAGGAAATAATATGTCTCAGATATGTTAAGCCTCAAAATAACGAAAATCAATTATTTTCTAATTCAAAGCATTCAAGTTTGATTTAGCATTTATTTTAAATTCTTGTAGACCTTTGATATGAGACATCTGAGTTAAGCTTTCTGGAATTTACTTAAATCTTTATTTGCAATGTTAACTTTAGTACCTGGAAAATGTAATACAAGAGCCATTTGGGTAAGTATTAAAAATCAGCCATATTTTTTTTAAGTCTCTCTTCTAAATAGTGAAACATCAAGCACTTGAAGAAACTGTTTTTAGAATTCCTGAGATGTACCCCTTGGTTAGGGGTCACTGAAGGGTGTTCCTTTTCAGGTTTCTTAGAACAATTTATGGTATCAGTGATATTACATATGAGTAACTATGAAATCATCCCTTAGTGTTTTATGAGAGTGTAATGCCCCTTCACATCTGACTTCTATTTAGGCTAATCAAAGTATCTAATTTAATACACAAACAAACACATCTTGATAAAATTAGTTTTATAGCAACTGATGATCTTAAGATGAAAAGGACATCTCTGACATGATAATGCCTATGGAACCAAATCCTATGTTTTTACCAAAAATGTTAGCTTAAGATTTTCTTATAAGCTGTAAACTTCTGAGATGTAACAAATAAATTAGAAAGCAGAATTACCAAGTAACTATTGAGCGTTAACCCATACACTAATTAAATGAAAAGAGCAAGAAACCATATTTTGTAACAAAATTAATCTTTTATATATTTTCAAACCTGTGGGGAATAAATGGAAGATATAATAGAATTTGCATACATGTGAATTTATTGTGGTCCATGACATCATCATGACATTTTTGATTTTTTGTTTATTTATATTTATCTTTTAATCCTCACCCAAAGACATTTTTCCATTTATTTTTAGACAGAATGGGAGGGAGGAAGAGAGAGAAACATTGATGTGAGAGAGACATGTCGATTGGTTGCCTCCCATACGACCTTGACCAGGGACTGAGTCGCAACCAAGGTACATGCTCTTGACCGCAATTGAACCCGTGACTCTCTGTTCTGTGAGCTGATGCTCTACTGCTGAGCCAAACTGGCCAGGGCTATATTTATGATTTTTATACTTCTCTTTATTTGCTGTAATATTTTATTCAAATCAGCCTTTGAATTTTAAAATAAAATGGCTTTTAGAACTAAAATGCTTTGTAATATTAATTAGGCATCAGTTATAGGCTTTGCAGTAATAATTTTCTAATTTGAAATTAACAGAAACATAAATATTTTCTTAGTCAGAAATTTGGAATTTAAATAGATATATGTGAGTAATATATCTGCATCTTTATTTATTTGGCATATTTGATCTCAGTCAAGAGTAATTTACTGTAAAGTTCAGTAGTCAGTTAACATTTATCTGTATATCATTGAATCTAAAGTTCATCTGTTGTAAAATGTGCCACCAAGGAAGAAAAATAGCAAACTTGCCAATAAAAGTAGGATATGAGGATTTCTTACCACATTGATGATAAGGTGGATCTGCATTTCAGAGAAAATCAAATGGAGAAATATGTGTATCTTAGAATCAAGAAAATTAATGGAAAACACATTAATCAGGGGAGTTTTCTAAATTTAACAAAGAAAAAATACAGGCTTGTTATTTTTGTTTGGGAAAATAATGTTTTCATCATGCTTCTGACATATAAGGTAATGTAAAGGTCATTGGACTGTTCAAAAGTATCCTTCTTTTTAATTTTTCCTTGAATTTTTTTTATTTAAGTTCAATCTCTATTTGTTTTGTTTGTGACTTTCTCTCCCTTTCAAGATGGTCTGTACTCAATGTCTTCACCACGACTCTACAATTCTCCTATAACTCCTCCAAAATACAGAGTGATTTTAATGTATTTTTCCTTTTTCCTTCTCAGAAAATAAGTATTTTTACACTTAATCATATGTTTTTTCCAATATCTTCTGAAATCATCCACACCACTAACCTACTCCTGCTGTCTCTTCTGCTCTTAAATCCATTCATCCTTTCCTGGTCTGAATTTTGGCGCAGCATATTCATGGTTCTTCTCTCTTTACCTCTCTGATCCCTCTTGTACAGTCATCTTCACATCCCTTATATACTTATTCTACTCACTGTTGTTCTTTTCAGTTGCTTTATTTGCTTTCATCACTTCAACAACGGTCTGTACTAGAAATACCCAAATCTGCATTATATTCCCAGACCCATATGTTCTTATCATTCAAAATCTCTTTTCAGATAATACTCAGAAATCTTGTATTTAATGCAAGTAGAAAATGCATACTTTCCCTCCTTTGGAGCTCATCCAATCTTCCAAGCTGGTAACCTTGAAGCGGTGCTCAATTCATTTCTCTTCATCACCAATTACATTCTATGTAGTGGATTCTATTTCATAATTTATTAAAACCTGTTTTTGTCTAAATCCCAAATCCAACTTATTAGTGTTCCTTCTGATATCCCTTCACCTAGGCTAGATTTATATACACAAAACAAAACAACAACAAAATATCTTTAGTATTTCTTCTTCATAGAGTTCATTTTCCCTATGTAGATATCTGGTATTTATGTATTTTTCACTTCTTCCTGTTTCTCCAATGCATTCTCAAGAATTTCTTCTGATATTTTCTACATCATTAAACTTTCCCACTATCTCTTCTACTTTTAAACACATTCCTCTAATTTTTATTTCAATGTATTTTAGTGTCTTATATATTCCTAGGAAATTAAGTGTTTCTGGTGTTTGCTTTGGCTGGCTGTTGGTTTTCAAGTCTAGTTTCCTCCTGTGCTTATTTCTGGCCATTTGCTGAACATAAGATATGAAAAGTAATGTATTTATATGGCTACTATAGGAAACACACTAGTTGTTTCCATTCAAAGAGATGTGTTTTTGCTTTTGTGGAGCATCTGGTGCCTTTTCCAGGTAAGGGTCACATTAAATCAATATCGCGACTTGAAATTTTTTGAATTGCATAGGGAAGTTGCTGCCATTTGATCTTGTACATTTGAGGAAAACGTTCTCATCTTTTCTTTATCCCCTTGGATATAACCTCGACTTTAAAATGTTCTTTGTCCTAGAAGTCCATCTAAACAAGATTTAATGTCTGAAAAAGAAATGCCCTCAGGGCAAGAGTGGACCTCGTGGTTGTCTGCATGTAGGATTCTCATTTTACTGAATAGTAGGACTTGACAAATGTTTGATGTTTTTATGATTAAAAGTAAAAAAAAAAAAAAGTTTATTTATCATTGAATATTCATCAGGGGAATTATGGCAAGTAATTTAGCCCACCAGAAACAGGAAACTGCTCATAATGTACTCTGTTATGATATTGCTAGTCTTTCTAGAATGTAATTTGTTTGAGGGTAAATGCTTTGTCCTTTTTTATGCTTGCTTATCCCACTGAAACCATGTTAATGTCTGTAATACAGCAATACTTTAACTATTTTTTGAATTATTATTTTCTTCATGTAATTATAACTAGTATCCATCATAATATAGATGGAATGTTCTATCTAATATAAAAAAGGTATCTTCATAGCTCATTGACCAAACTTTGGAATCAAATACTACTTAGCTGTTGGATTTGCTATAATGTACAGATAGTACATCAATGATTTTTTTTATCTTCACCTGAGGACATTTTTGCATTCATCTTCAGACAGAACAAGAGGGAGAGAGAGAGTAAGAGAGAGAGAGAGAAACATCAATGTGAGAGAGACACATCGACTGGCTGCCACACACACAACTTCAACTGGGGCCGGGGACAAACTGCAACCAAGGTACATGCCGGTAGTGGGAACTAAACCCAGGTCTCTCTGGACCATGGGCTAACACTCTAACCGCTGAGCCAAACTGGCCAGTGCACATTAATGATTTTTTGACTTTACAATATTTTTTGACTTTACAATGTTTGATGTTAATCTCCTACTCTTGCTTCTTTGTAGTCATGCTCTTGGTGATCTCATTTACTAAGTGTGTTTCTTCGCAATTTTCATATCTCTAAAATAATAAAGAAAATACAATGCATATTTCAGATATATTTGTGTATAAACCATAGAAAATGTCAATCAACTTTATCCATTATGGAATAACCATCACATAATGAATTTCATTAAAATAAATAGGGATGATTCATCTATGTGATTGACTAATATGAGAAATTATCTAAAAAAGCAGATATTTCTATCTGCTATAGGGAGAAAAAAAGGACAATTACATTATTTAAGAACATCATTGTGCCATAACAAAAATCTGAATCTAGATCACTGTATATGTAGCAAATTTGTGATTCGAGAGATATTTAAAGGTAACATTTCCTAATTGATCATTTATTCCATTTATTTTAAAATAGCTTCCATAGAAATGATGAAGTTAAAACATGTCAGACACTGACTGTAGATTGGATTTACTTAGATGATTATTCTTCTTTACCAAATCTATTAAAATTACATTTAATATATTTCATAAAGAATACATCTAGGAAAGCATCAAGGGAGAAGTAACATACATCAGCATGATCTCAGGAATATTAAAAGAGAAGCAATTACATCTTACATTATAAGAAAGCAAGATATGCAGTAGTAGGAAACATTGCGGGAATCCTGGAAACCCTCTGGTGTCATCTGCAGAAATGAAAAGGCTAAAATTTAAATGCCAGATTAAAATGCTGTCAGAAAAACTGTGGCTTGGGTTTGCACACCTCCCCTACTTTCTCATATCCCATTCATAGCTGAGGTGTTGACCACTAGTTTGAAGCTGGACAACTAGCTCTGAAAGAAGACTACACTTGGTTAGGTGTGTCTGAGGCTTTCTGAGTAAGTACTGTTGCAATAGAATAGATCATCCTTGTTTAGATATTGCTAGTGGTAGTTGAGAGTAAAGCTGGCATAACTTCCTGATTGTTTTACTTAAGCACACAAAAGAGAAACCTGCCAGGAGATGTATCTACCCCTCAAAGGAAATAAATATTTTAGTAGCTTTATATATTAAAGAAGGGAAAATTACTTTACTTAATTAACTCTGTCTTTGATTCAAAACTATAAACAAGGCAAACTAGAAAAGCTAACACTAATAGAAAGTGCATGAATGCTATCAGAACAACTCATCTCAGAGGAAACACATAATTCAGGGAACAGAAGAGAACTTAAATTATATATTTAGTCTCCAACAAATGATGCTGGGAAAACTGGATAACTACCTGAGAAAGAATGAAATTAGGCCCTTACTAAACACCAGATACAAAAAATTAAGTCAGGATGGATCTGACTTAAATGTTTAGCTAACACTTTAAAACTAACTCCTAGGAGAAAACATAGAGGTAAATGGCCATAATGGAAATTCAGAAGAATCCTTAATTTTGAAACTTACAATTTAATTACACTGTTACTTGTTGGTAGCAATTAATCAAAATAACATATTGATTTTCAGTGGGAAAATGAAGAAAAATATGAGAAGAATAATAAAACCAGAAATTGGTATATATGTTTTCCCCAGTTCATTTGGTCTAGGTATTTGCACTAAGTGTATGCCAAAAGATACTTTTTCCAATCAGTACGCACTTTAAAGTTACAGCTAATGTTAGCTTGTAAATACAACTTCACAAAAACTCTTTATGACATTAAAATACTGCATCATGAAAGTATTTCATATTGATTTTTTTTTTTTAAATAAGGAATTAAAATCAGTTTTTACTTTCTATTTTTTCAATGCCTTTATTTACTAATCCACCAAAGACTTTGTCATTTTGTCTGGTCTTCACACTTCTCTGCCCTTTATTTTCCACTCCACCGTCCTCAGGCAGACTTTCCTGTTCCACTGGGGTGAGCATGTCTCATGTACACTTTCCTTCACAATGCACAATTTGGGCTGTGTCATGTCAGGGATGGAAAAATGCTTTAACCACATTTAAGACTTGCATCCCTACTGACATTTAATGAAATTTATTTTGATGAGTCTTTGTGTTTTTAACTTCTCACTTTGATAGATTTATAAGAATGTTTTAAATTTAATGTAATAATGTGTTCAGGTATACAATAAAGGGAATTAATTTAGAGATTATGTATTATAAAAATTATAGAGGAAATGTGCACTTTTGAAATTGTTTACTTCACTTAATAATGCTTTTTATAGTGAATATTATAATAAATACAATTTATGTTTTAGACATTTTATAAATTCACAATTGATGAAACATGGGCTTAGAAATATCTTTAAAGATCTGCAACACAAACATGCTCATTTTACAGAAGGAGAAGCAAAGTTCCAAATACATATAAGCCTTAAATCAAGGTGAATAACATGGGCAGGTCTAGAATGAGCTTTTTCTCCTAACTCCTATCATGGCCTCTTCTTGACCAACCTCAGGTCAAATATTATGCAATGTAAATTCTGAAAGTGGTTTAACTCAGCATATAAGAACTATCTCTCACTGACCAGTATATTCATTCAACTATTTTGAATGCATTCTCTGATAAAACAATACATTTTAGCTAACTACAAAAGTATACCGCTGATCTACATGATGTTGCTAGTCTTTGTTTCTTTCTATAGCTGTCTGAAGATGTTCAAAACTCCTGCTGCAATAAGGTGTCTTACAGTAACTGTTAACATTGTTTGAAGTTTAAAAGGTTTTCTATAACATGATATGGAAAATTACTGGAATTATAGTATATTTATTTCTCTTTTTCTCATGCACACACACACATACTCGGAATGGGAGACTGTGAAAAGTGTATTAAGAGAGACAGTAGAAAGATAAATACCATGATCTCATTTATATGTGGAATCTGATGAACAAAATAGAAACAGAGGCATGGATACATGGAATAGGCTGACGACTGTCAGAGGGGATAGGGGTTCTGGGGATGGATGAATGAAGGTGAAAAGATTAAGAAAAAAAAATCATATATATCACATAGATACAGACAACAGTGTACTGAAAACCAGGAAGAAAGGAGGATGGGGTAGGTGGAGGTGGCAGAGGGGAGAGGATGGGAACGGAAAGAGATTTTGCTTGGGCCCACGGGCACATGAAGCAGTGTGTAGACGTGGAGATGAAACCCGTGTAGTTTTGTGAACTAATGTCACGCCCAATAAATTCTGTAGGGAAAAAAAGAGAGAGAGAGAGAGGAGAGAGAAACTGAACTTACTGCTGATACCAAGATATTTATATATTAAAATATTTTCTCCAATCTTTTGTTTGAAGTGTGTTGATTATCCCAATTAAAGTGCCAAATGCCTAGTCAGAGATGTTATGTGTCACAAAGGATTTGGGGATCACTTTAAACATTTATGTAGCATTAAAAATTAGTCCCTTTCTAGACCTGGTTTGTGGTCAATTGGTAGTGTGACCATGACCATATAGTATTAATTTATGTCCATTTCCTTAAGTGTAATAAGAGGTTTTTATTTTTTATTTTCCTTACAAATTCATTCAACTGGCAGTTTTTTGTTTCTTTTTTAAACGATGTGGGAATGGATTCTGTGGCTGCTGTCAACCTCAGAGCGTCACGGTCAATTAATGATATCTGCCCGGCTATTATTCACTAATGAATTTAGTTAGTTTCTTGTTCACTATTCTATAAATATTCTGTTATGTTTTATATTCTAAGGCTCACTTTACCATTGCTACACCCTCCTTTAACCCTAAAGCTGACTTTATTTTTTTCTGTCAGCTTAATTGTCATAGACTCCAAGACATAAGGTCTCAAAAGACGGAAAAGTAAGTAATGAAAAATTTTTACATCATTTTGTGCCCAAATATTTTAAGTAATTTAAAAGGAATTGTGCCTCTAACAGGTTGTTTATTCCTTATTACTGACCCTGAGTTTTATAACATTCCTTTTATCTTTTTGTCTCCTTCCAAGTTTTTACTTCAATTTAAAATACTTAGAAAGTACCTTGTCTTGAAAACCACTTTGTGCTCTTGAAAGGTTTTGAAAAGCTTAATGGTTTTCTATTTTCTTAATTGCTTGAAATGCAAGAAAATTAGTAAAAGAAGTCTTTCTCATTTCCCTTTAAGATGATTCCCTTTCCATTTACAGATCTTTGCAGAATTTATGGCACTTTTCTATTTATAGAATTGTATTTATGATCATCTAACATTCAAGTGACCACTTACTTAGACAATGCCAAACTAACAGACTATAATCCAAGAATAAAACTACCCAGTTTGCTTCTGAAAAAATGTATATGCATATGTCTATATATGTGTACACATATATAGATATGTATAGATGCATACATCATATAAAATAATATATAAACACAAATGTAGTATTAAAATTATAATCATTAGTGTATTTTTTGTAGATTATTTTCACAATGCAGAGGACTTTGCATTATTCTTTCATATAGACAACACAATCAGGACTTCTGGTATAGACTCGCAACCCTAGAGACCTTTGCAAAAATTTTTCTATTACTTTGAAGGAACGGGCAGCTATTGGATGATAATTAAATTTAGGTAGAAATTGAAAGATGATATTTCAGGTTCTCAATACCAACTTAGAGCCTAAATATGATAATCAAACCATGAATTAGATTTTGTGTTAGATTGGTAGATATATTAGAGAGTATAAAATCAGGTTGACATGTTATCAGTAGCCTCTCTTCTCATCAGAAGTATTTTACTCTACATTTATCTTGCTTTTCTACCAAAGGCGACCACACTAGAGAAAACTAATATTTATATCACAATTGGCAGCATACATATGGCAAAGAAAAATGCTTCCTGAAGGTTAGCAAAAGTTTTTCGGTGAAAAAATTCCAAGTAGTACCTTTAGTTATCAGAGCGAGGTTATTTGACTGCATCTTAAATTATTTGGAACACATTAATACTAATATTTTCCTTAACAAAGATTTCTTAGTTATTTTTTGCACTTTAATACTATTCCTTTTACTGCATAAATCTCCTCAGTCTATTTCTTTCATAGACCAAAATATGTGTGACAATGTGTGAATTTTGAATTAATTTATTATTAAAGCACAGCAATGCATAAAAATCAGCATTCTTAAAACATAATCCACTTAAAAAGTATTTGCTTCAAATTAATCTGAATTCAGTAAGTACATGTATCCATAGGCAAACTGACAATTACTGTTTTAGATGATCATGTGAGGTTTCCTATGTCCCCTTGCTTCTCTGCACACTCATCTCATCATGTCTTTCTCTTGACTTAATCATAAGTTTTTTTCTTTTTAAGAATGTAGAGGAATAACCACATATTCAGTCACCTTCAGATGTTTTGTTCAACTGAAATGCCTTACTGGATGCTATACGTTTGTCCTTCAATATTCCTGAAGAATTTGTTCCAGGAACCTCTGAGGATACCAAAATCTACAGACACTCAAGTCTCTTATATAAAATGGCATATTTGCATGTAACCAATGCACCTCCTACCATACATTTTAAATCATTGCTAGATTACTTATACTATCAAAAACAATGTGCACTTAATGGGTTGATACATCTTCTGATGAGTGAAACTGCTCTCTTGGCTTTCTCTTTCAAAAACGTGTTCAAAAAGTCTGTAAGTTTTGCTTGCTAATTTTCTTAGGACACTTTTGGAAAAATTAAGAACCAACTGACATCCATCACCAAAGGTAATAAGACTTAGAGACCACCTGCTACTTACTTTGACTCATCAATGCCAACCTTTTGTCAAGTGTCTAAGCCGCAGGGAGTAATGTCCAGGTGTGCTGGCATATTTTGCCACTTTATTTCTGTGTTCGACCTGATTAACGTGCAAGTGGACTATTTTAAGATTTTTGTTTTTGCTGAATGCGTGTCTCATATTATGCTATACTGGTTGCTGTTGGAGACAATTTTTCTAAAAATGGCTCTATTGGAGAACAATTTTCAGAAATTTCTGCTTTTGCTTGGTGTTAGAGCTTTGCTTCTAAATAGTAACAGTCTCTCCTCAGCACTCCTTTTAAATTTATGTCTATTAGTATATTTACCATGTAGTATTTTAATTGTCTTTGTCATTTTAAATTCAACTTTTCAAAGATATGGTCAGGAAGGAAAATAAATGGCCTTAATGAATGAATGAAACAGAGCGCACTTACAGAATAATGTTGTTAGAAAATATATTCTTATTTCTTTTTGATATAAATTCAAATGTTGAGATAAATTTTAATACATTTAAAAATATAAGACAAGGAATTACTAGTGAGATGTCATTTAAGCTAATTGTACCTAAAAATTCAGGCTGTAAATTGAATTTTCATAAAGAAATAAAGTTAGTTAGAAAGAATGAAAATGAAATGATCATCTGAATATCCTGGCAAGTTCCCCTAAACAAAAAAATGTTATACAGGGCTTCTGTTTAGTGCAGACTGCATTGCTCTCCACTGAGAAAAAATGCCTTCTCTGTAAGCAATGTTTATGTCTATATTTCCTAAATCACATTTGTGGTTCTTGGTTTATACAACCAAGAACCACAGACCTTAATGCATTTACTATATATTCTACTAATCTAAATACTATCTAACCTTAATAGGAGAGAATTGAATGATCAAATACTTTAAAGGTAATTTGCATACTATAATGAAGTATTTTTGAAAAAAAATAAGTAAAATATAATTGCATATGTAGTTTCCAGGAAATTATTTTTGGACCAAAGGTAATATGTTTTATTTATTTTTTTGTTTGATTATAACTAAAATGTGATTCTGCAAATTTTGTTTGGAAAAACAAATAGAAAACGGTCTTTTATAAGTAGGTGATTTCAAAGAGAGGCAAATTGTGGAATAGACTGTTAATAAAAGTTAATTTAAAAAAACTTTCCAAGGCCTTCTCTTCCTCCTTCCTCCTATCACCTCAGCTCATGTGAAAACAAAAAAAAATAATAATAGTCTAGTCTTCATACATTAAATGTCAGATATTGTTTGAGATGTAGATACATCTCCACTCACATAACTGACAATAAAGCTCAAAATTATTTCTATTATTTTAGATAAAATAGATTGTGCTAAGCCTGATATATAACAGGGTTCTCATGGCACCTGTATAAGAACACAAACAGCAATCAAGATGAATCTTTCCATATTGCCTGGGTCAAATAAATACAAAAAAACTACATGTTTTATTTAGATGATTAATTTCACCTGTTTTGTGCTCTTTCTCTCAAGTATAATTTCCAAGGAGAAATCTTATTCTTCACATAATAAATTTAAGACATGGAATAATTAAAAATATATTCTGCATGACAAGCAAGAGAAAATGCAAACCAATTCACATTTCTCACACTAGAAATATTGCATGGATGATAAAGATCTTCACTTTAAAAGTTTTAGTTTTAAGATTTAATTCCAGTTCTTGAAACAGTTGAAATTCTTAAGAAATAGGTACAGAATAGCCCTTGCCAGTGTGGTTCAGTTGGTTGTGTCATCCTGTACAGCAGATTATTGTTTCTTTCTCCCCCTCTCCTTCTTCTTACCTCTCTCTCTAGAAATCAATGAAAAAATATTTTAAAATATGTTTTTAAAGAACAGATAAGGAAAAAGGAGTAAAATGTTAAGAAAATAGCTAACAAATGATTTTTGTACACAATTCCTTAATTCAACACTAAACATATACAAGTAAGTCTTTGGGGAGATCCTATTCTTCTTTCTCTAGTCCTTTATCATAAAGAATTTAATATACAGAAGTGGACAAAAGTACATTTACAGTTGTTCATGTGGAAAATAATACAGTACTTAATAAATAATATTACAAGAGTAAACCCTGTTTTGCGTACTCATAACTATAAACCTACTTTAGCCCACCCCTGTATGTATCAGCACAATATTCTGGGCCAGTTAAAATGTACACACAATTTATTTCCAATCAAACAGTGTTGTGGTTATTGCAATTAAAATGTATTTTGCTTTTGTAAGAAACCAATAGGCATAATGACTATATCTGAATATTTTTAGAGTAAATTGTTTTTTGGGTCTTATATACTTCTAAACACAATAGACAGGTTGTCAGTACAAATGTCTGCCCTTCTGAAGGTTCAAACTTTTTAATCAGAAAACATTTTTATCTGAAAAGATTACATTTAAAGTAATAGAAAATTATTTTATAGCCCCCAAATAGATGTTTTTTTAATACATACATTGTGATTAAAGAATATATCAAATAGCTCAATTAAAACAATTAGTGACTTAATCAATAAATTCACAAATCAAGTAAAGTACTTAGCAATATCATCATCCTGTCGAATTCATTTATTTAAATATTTGATTAGTGTTTAACACAATTTATGTTTTTCAGCAATATTGGAATTATGTGCTTAATAGTCCTGGACTAGAGCCTTGGGCAAAGTACACTATATTAATATCTTGGTGCCCTTCTTGGAGATGAATTTAAGGTATTGTGCCTCCACTTCAAATTGGAAGCTTAAGGAAAGTTAATGAGGGACTTAGACATATTAAGAGAAGAACAAATAAAAGTCACCCTGTAAATACAAGTTATCCCCCTGGTGATCTCTGGGTTAATTTCTGGTCTACTTGCACCTATTGTATAATTAGAATATATTTGTAGGATACAGGAATGTATTGACACACAAATTCAATCTCATTTAAAGCAATTTAAAATTACTATTAAAATGTTTCTCTAAATAAGTTAGTAATAACAATTTTACTTTATAGAGATAATATTCTATATAATATTAGAGATCATGTGACTCACCCACATCTCCCTGATTATCTTGGTGATTCTTTCTGATTACCCCATTTTGGCATTTCCCAATAAAATATGACTAATTTCTTACTCTTTTGTCCTCAGTTCCTTGGATAGTTTATATATATACTGGGATCAAACAAATATATATTAAGTAAACATTTTTTAATAGGCACATTTAAGACTTAGCAGACCAGGATGTTGTGGCTGTATGAAAGATAAGTATCATAATCTTTCAATAATAGAAGATTTGGGAGTATTGATATTTTAGTATTAAACCATAATTCATTCTTATTTCTATGAACTTCAAGAGATAATTTTATTCACTTTCAAATGATCAATGCCTTCATTTGGGGGAAAACAAACAAACATAATAAAACAACAAACAACAAAAGAAAAAATAATATGTATTATAAAGTTATACCCCTGAAACTTATATGTTACCAATGTTACCCCAATACATTTATTAAAAAAACAAAACACACAAAAACAAAACAAAAAAACATTATCTACAGTTTTTCATTGGGTTACAAATAAATGATCTCATCTGGGTAAAAAAATAAATAAATAAAGGAGGCATGATAGAGACTCAAAGAATGTTTTCTCAGAACCCAGAGCTAATAAACATGTAAGTTGTTTAAAATAAAAGTGATTATTTTAACTTTTGATGTCAAAATATACATTGAGAATAGGTTTGATTGCAGATTAAAGATGTACCAAAAATTCAAGGATAAGTGTTAAATATGTTAAAATGTTAAAAAAAGAACACTAATAAATAATTAGAAGCCACCAGCTAGGAGTAGTTTTCAATTACATTTTGCATTGGCCTCTTAGGTAAGAATTTCTATTGTAAATCAGGAAACTTGTGCAATTGCTCCAAGTATTTATAGTAAACATGTTTTTACTTTCTCTCTTATTTTGAATTTTTCATTAAAAAAATAACATAATTATTGTTTAAATGTTAAATAATACTGAGTAATTTAATTTTTAAAAATCAAGTTTTTTTTCTCCTCTCCTCCACATGTTCTTCTATATTCATCCTTAGAATCACCATTTTGATATTTTATTTAAATTTTCTCTGGGATTTACACTTCTTCATATTATAAAATAACATTCAAGTTTACTGCTCTCTTCTGATTCGTTAATTTTAGATATTATATATTGACTCCCCATTTTGGAATGTTAGGATATGAAACTGGTGGACTAAATTATTATTAAATGTAATACTCTTGAAAATATTTACATATGAGTATATTTGTTTATTTTGTTTTACTTGAAATCTTATATTTTGAAATAATTATAGACTGACAGCAAGTTGTAAAGACAGTATTACAGAGAGATCTCATGTACTATTTTCCCATTAGTTACATGTTATATATGTAGAGTGCAATATCGGAATCAGAAAAGTGAAAAGCAATAGAATGTGTGTGTGTACTTTTACATCTTTTATCACAGTGTATAGCTTTCTGTAATAATCATTACAATCAAAATAAAGAACTCTTCCATCATCATGGAGATCCCCTTATCATATTACACTAACCCTCTACCATTTTAACTCCTGGCAATTACTAATCTTTCATATGATTATGTCATTCTGAGAATGTTAAATAAATGAAAATAAATATTATGTGAACTTTTGAGGTTGGCTCCCCCCACCACACCCTCAATCTAGCAAATGCCTTTGAAATTCATCCAAGCTGCTGTATCAATAGTTCATCCTCTTTATTGTTCATTGATGTTTGATGATACGGATGCACCATTTTTTGTAAAACCATTAGCCTTTTCAGGGATATTTTGGTTGTTTCCATTTGCACTATTACAAATCAAACTCGCATAGCTTTTAATGTGAACATCAGCATTCCCTTCTTTAGTCCAGAGTACAGTATCTGGCATTGACAATAAGTGCTCTTTTAGTTTTTAAAAATATTGCCAAACTGTTTTCCAAAGAAGGTGTACCATTTTACATATTCAACACAATCTATGAAAGACCCTATTTCTCTACATCATTGCCAACACTTCGTATTGTCATTATTTCTTATTTCAACTGTTTCTGTAAGTGTATAATGATAGTTCATCATAATCTTAATTTGTGTTTCTCTAATGGCTAGTGATGTCAAGTCTATTTTCATATATATTATTTTATACTAGTATATTCTCTTCTGTGAAATGTCTATCTGTTTTGACCAATTCTAATAGTTTTTTTTTAAATTTTAATTACTCAGGTTTGAGTTATATATTATATGATTTAGGTATGAATCGTTTGTCAGACATTTAGTTTGAAAATATATTATCCCAGTCTGCAGCGTGTATATTGGTATATTTAATGGCATATTTTAGAAAGCAAAAGTTTATTTATTATGATGGAGTCTAATTTAATAATTGTCATTTTCTGGATTGTGCTTTTGGTGTCATGTCTAAGAATTATTTACCATGCCCTAGTTCCAGAAGATTATTGCTTATATTATCTTATAAAATATTTATAGTTTTATATTTAAATGTTTTCCATTTTCAGCTAATTTTTGAACCAAGCTGTGAGGTTTACATTGAGGTTTGTATTCTTGCCCATGGATATTCAATTGCACCAGCACCTTTTATTAAAAAACTATCCTTTCTCCATTGAGTTGTTTTTATACCTTTGTCAAAAAATAGTTGGGCATACATGTATGGGTTTAATTCTGAATCCTCTAATCTGTTCAGTTGTTCTATGTGTCTGTATGTTCATTAATCCCACACACTCTTGATTAGTGTATCTACATCTTATATCTTAAAATTAAGAAGATTGATCCCTGTCACTTTATTCTTTTTCAGAACTGTTTTGCCTAATCTTGGACTTCTGACTTTCCATATAAATTTTAGAGTTGTCTCTTCAAGTTATACAAAAATTATCTTTTTGAGATTTCCACAAGAAATGCCATAAGTCTATATTTTAATTTGGAAAGAAATGACATCATTACTATGTCAAATCTTCTATATGGTGAATATGGTATGTCTGCCATTTATTTCAGACTTCTTTGATTTCTTTCACCAGTGTTTTGTAGTTTTCAGCATTTAGTGTTTTGTTAAATTTGCCCCTAAGTATTTCATTTTTTAATGGTTATACATATTATTGTATTTTTAATTTTGAAGTGTTCATTTTAGTATATAGAAATGTGATTTGTATCGTTGGTGAGAACAGATTGCCATAGTCCCAATCTCCTAGGCAAAGCATTTAGTCTTTAATTACTAATTGTAAAAGTTGTACATATTTTATAGATTTTAGTTATCAAATTGAAGATTTTTTCAGTTCTAATATTTTGACAGTTTTTATTATAAATTGGTGTTGAATTTATGAAATGATTCTATCAACAGTATGATCACATGCTATTTGTTTTTAGACTTTTAATATAATGAGAAACATTTATTTTCAACGATTAAACCAACTTTAAATCCTGTAATGTACTTTAGGTGGTCATGGAACACGATTCTATAGATATTGCTAGAGTTTCTTTGTTATTGTTTTTAAGAATTTTTGTGTCTGCATTCCTGAGAGGCATTGGTCTGTAGTTATTTTGTTGTTTGTTTTTGTACTGTCTCTGCTATTTTAGGCAACGGTAATACTGGCTTCATAAAATGAATTGGAAAGTATTCTCTGTGTTCTGGAAAAAATAGAGTAAAATTGGTAGTAATTATTTCTTAAGTGTTTGGTAGAATACCCCTAGAAAATATCTTGGCTTGGAGATTTGTTTTTCATTAACTATATTGAGAGTATTATTATCATAGTTGTCATCTAAGTATGAAATTTCTTTTTTTTTTTTAATTTTTTTTCTTTATTGATGTTAAAGAGAGAGGAAGGGAGAGGGAGAGAGAGATAGAAACATCAATGAGAGAGAACATCAACTGGCTGCCTCCTGCATGCCCCCCACTGGAGATTGGGTCCACAACCTGGACATGTGCCCTAACCGAGAATCGAACCGGCAACCTCCTGGCACACAGGTTGATGCTCAACCACTGAGCCACACGGGCCGGGCAGTATGAGATTTCTTTAAAGCTTCTTTAAAATGTTTTCATCCAAACATTTCTATACTTATATGAAGTTGAAGTTCAGAATAAACTACCACAAAAAAACAAAACAAAACAAAACAAAAAAACCAGGAAACTTCTGAGGTAGGTGAGATTTTTCATCAGTAGGGGAAATGGTTATCAGTCTATAATGACTTTATTCCAATCTCTATCATCCAGCATAAATATTGCCTCTAATAGGAATCTATACCTGTAACTTTTTTTTTAACAAATAGACTGTATTTTTTTTTAGCACTCTTAGGTTCACAGAAAAATTGGGCATAACATACAGAGAATTTGCATATATTCCCCTCATACACACACAATTTGCTGTATTACCAATATCTTGCATTAGTGTGGAGTATTTGTTATAATTTAAGAAAACATTTTATGCATTATTTTAACTTAAGTTTATAGTTTACTTTCGGGGTCTCTCTTTGTATTGTTTAGAAGTATGGGTTTTGACAAATGTAAAGTGTTATTTATCTATTATTATAGCACCACATGGAATAATTTTCATACCCTAAATATCCCCCGTGCTACTTGTAGTCCTCCCTCTTTCCCTGAGTCTCTGGCAACCACTGATCTTGCATTAATTATTTTAGTAATTTAATTTGTACCCAAACTCTGTACAGTTATTATTATTACAATTATCCTCATTTAACAAGTGAGGAAACTTGCTGAAGTTCATGCCACTGATAAGAGTCAAGACTTAAAACAAGCAGGAAGTCTGACTACTGAATCCAAACTATTCATCATTATGTTATACTGCATTATTAACCACATGAATTAATGTTCCAAGAGCCAAAGAATTTTCAAATAATATATTGCTAAAATAGTTTATCCTTTGGTTTTAATAATGCCAGGTCAAGAAAAATGAAGTAGTAGAATTTGGTACTTACTAGCAAAAATAAGAGAATTAAAAATCCTTTTCAGTTTTACTAGATACATCTCTTACAGCCCAGAGTCACAAACTCACTAAAAATCTAAGACCTAAGAACAGATTACAGAATGTTTTTCTTCCCCCATACCTTGCCACCACTCATATTTATAGCTGTAGTGTCAAAGGCTTAGATTTCCTATTGTGTTCTTGTTTTTATATTCAATATTATCTTTGGGTTTCTTTTTAAATATTCTAAGCACTTACAGATCTTTTAGCTGTAATCCAGTAATTTTATACAGGAGTCTGACTGATACATTTGGAAGGTCCATTAAATACAGAGTCTAGATCATTTTGAGCACTCAAAAATACTAGCTATTATTATTAATGGTCATTTTTGCAGAAAAATAATTTCCTTACAGAGCATATACATATGTTTGGAAAGCACTTTAGATACTAAACACTTCTCAAGAATGAAAAAAAAAAATTATGAGTCATTTCTACATACTATGTATCTACATAGCCTTATTTGTTTAAAATTTAAAAGGTTTGTAATATAGGAAATGCTTTAAGACCTACTTTTGGAATAATAGAAGCTCTAAAGAAATTATTCTTCTCTGACCTTAGATTTTTCAGAACTACTTACAAACAAACATAGTTGTTGAAGAAAAGAGAATTGTATTTTAAAGGTCAAAATATTGTCACTCTAGATCTTTATCTTTTTTTTTTTTTTAATGTAAGAGTGAGTCTCTATACCATGCTGACAGTACAGTAAATGTGCAGCCATATTGGTATCATCACAGTTCTGAGTGATTGATAACACCCTTTTCTTACTATGGGTGCCTATGTGTCTGAATTACTTTTTAACATAATTGAATTGTTTGAATCTCTGAAGTCACAAAGGTTAATATTTGACTGTGCTAAATCATCTGAAATTAAGTGTTACAAAAAATAAACTGACATTTATTAAAGCACAGGTTAAATTATTTTTAAAATCAGACAATTTTTTCTCAGATATCTTACATCAATATTTTCAATACAAGTTTGAAGAAACACTGTTTCATCTCAAATTTATGGAGATGCCTTTATGACCATAGCATTTTTATGCCTTATTTCCATGTAATACTGAAGTACTTTTCTACCATTTTACCCATTTTCACTCTCATGTTCTTTTGGATATACTGGAAAAAAGAATATAAAGATCTGATTTTTATCCATCTTGGGTTCTCTTTAGTCTGACTTACTTTAATATGTATATATATGTATATGTATAATATGTATACATACATTTACATATATATACACACATATATATACACATACATACAGTACAAAATAAATATAGTCTATATTCTCTTCATATTTTTCTTTATCTCTTCAGCTTGGTTTCAGATCAATGCTATAATCTTATGTTATGCACACTAAGCTGTTCCAAACTCACCAGTAACTAAATTATTTACATCTCAAAGAAATATATGAATGATGTAGTTAATAACCAAAGGCCAGAATATACCTGATATTCAATTCTACTGACTGTCGACTCTTGTCTAAGATTTTTTAAAGATATAAGAGGGAGATTATTAAACATCACACACAGTCTTACACAATATACATATATGCAAAAACTCCAGAAGAGTTTAGGAACTCATTTTTTATTTGATTTATTTAGTGACATGGAAAATACAACCTTTTACTTTCACGATCCCATGTTAGCAAACATTTTTTTTTAAATTTATAAGACAAACAAGGGCCTGCATCAGAGATCCCACCTTGAATTTCTTTCTTAACTACAAATAAAAACAAAAATATCCATCACATAATAGAGTCAATAAAGTAAACATAGTATTGGCATCAACAATACAGAATATTAAGCAATATTGATTTGTTGCTTCTGCTTGAGATGTGGTTTCCAAAGTCATTACCAAGACCCATGCCAAGAAGTTTTATTTCTACATTTCCTTCTAGGAATTTTATGATTTCAGGTCTTACATTTAAGTCCTTGATCCATTTGGAGGTAACTTTTATGAGTAGTGTAAGGTAGGGGAAATATTTCATTCTTTTTCATGTGAATATCTAGTTTTCCCAGCACCATTTATTGAAGAGATTGTCTTTTTCTCCATAGAGTATTCTAAGCTCCCTTGTCAAGTGTTGGTTTACTGTACATCCTTGGGTTTATTTCCTGGCTGTTCTATTAGTTTGTCTGTTTGTTTTTGTTTTTAATGCTAGTATTGTGCTGTTTTAATTACTATTGCTTTATATATAGCTAGAAATCTGGAAGTGTGATGCCTCCTACTTTATTTATTCTTTCTTATTAGAATTTATTTGGTTACTCAGAATATTGTTTGGATCCATATGCATTTTAGAAGTATTTTTTCTCTTTCTGTAAAAAATATCATTGGAATCATTATAGGGATTGCATTGAATATGTAGATGGCTTTTGGTATTATTGAAATTTTAACAATAATAATAATTCTAATTTATGATCACAAGGCACCTTTTTATTTACCCGTGTCTTCTTTGATTTCTTTCATCAGTGTAGAGATCTTATTGTTTTCAGAATAAATATCTTTCACCTTCTCGGTTAAATTTATTCCTATGTATTTTATTGTTATTGATAATGTACATGGGATTGATTTTTAAATTTCTTTTTCAGAAAATTTACTGTGAGTGTATAAAAATACTACTGATTTTTATATGTTTATTTTGCATCCTGCAACTTTGCTGAATCTGTTGATTAGTTCTAATAGTTTTTTGGTTGAGTGCTTAAGATTTTCTATAAATAAAATTATGACATCTGCAAATAGAGACAATTTTACTTCTTCCTTTCCAATTTAGATGCCTTTTATTTTTATTTCTTGTCTGATTTCCCAAACTAGGACTTCCAGTACTATACTCAGTGAGAGTGGTGGGAGTGGGCACTCTTGTCTTGTTCTTGAACTTAGAGGGAAAGCTATTAACCTTTCACCATTGTGTGTGATGTTAGCAGTAACCATGTTGCATATGGCTGTTATTATGTTGACATATGTTCTTTCTATGCCTAATTTGTTAAGTGTTTTTATCATAAACAAATAATGAATTTTGCCAAATGGCTTTTCTGCATTTACTAAGATATACCACTATTGAGATGTGGATGTTGTATAGTCCTTGCATTTCAAGGCTAAATCTCACTGATCATGGTGAATGATTTTTTAAATGTGCTGTTAATTTAGTTTTCCAATATTTTATTTAAAATTTTGAATCTATATTCATCAGGGATATTGGCCTGTAGTTTTCTTTTCTAGTAGTGTCCATATCTGGCTTTAGTATCAGGGTACTGCTGGCCTTGTAAAATGAGTTTAGAAATGTTCAATCCACTTTGTTGTTTGTTTTGAAAGATTTGAGAAAGAGTGCTCTTAATTCTTTAAACATTTGGTAAAATTCACTGGTGGCCTTTGCCTAATGACAAGGTCTTGTTTTTTTTTTAATCTTCACCCTAGGATATGGTTATTGATTTTTAGAGAGGAAGGAAAAAAGGGTTGCCTCCTACATGCACCCCCACCAGGGATCAAACATGCAACTGGGTTTATGCCCTGACTGGAATATTGAACCTGCAACCCTCTAGTACACTGGACCATGATCCAACCCATCAAGGCACATCAGCCAGGACTGGAAGATTTTTTATTACAGCTTTAATTTTAATAGAATTTCTAAACTTTACATTTTAATTCTATCCCTCATATTTTGGTTATTGCTTTTATAGTTTACATATTTTTATATCATGTAACTAAAATCAGATTATTATAATTATGGTTATTTTAAACTAAATTTATTTTTAATCTTTAAACTAGTTATAAATTAACTATGCACAATTATTACCAAATAACAGAATTTGACTTTGACTTTATATGTGATCAATAAATTTTATGCTACTCTTTATGTTTTTATGAAGTTAATTATTATTTTACTTCACTTAGAAGACTCCCTTTAGAACTTTTTAAAAGGCAGGTCTGTGTTAATGAATTTCCCCAACTTTTGTTTTTTCAGGAAAGTCTTTATTCCTCCTTTATCTCTGAATGACAGTTTTCCAGGGTATAGAATTCTTGGTTGACAGCTTTTTCTTTCAATATTTTGAATATGTTATACCAGTCTCTCCTGGCTTGAAAAGTTTCTGTTAAGAAATCTTCCTGTAGTCCTATGGGGGTTCTCTTCTATGTAACTTCTCTCTTTTCTCTGGCTGCTTTTTAAATGATTTTCTAATATCTTTTTTGATTCTTGAGAATTTATTCGTAATGTGTTATTGTAGCCTTATTTGGATTCAAACTTTTGAGGATTTTGCGGGGGGAGGTGGTGCTCAAGGATCTCGGTGTTCATTTCTTTCCCCCAAGGTTCAGGAAATTTTCAACATTTATTGCTTTAAATATACTTTCTATCCCTTTCTCTTCATCTTCTCTTTCTGGAATTCCCATAATGGAAATGTTGTTTTTTACATTGTGCCTCATAAGTCTTACAGGCTTTCTTCACTCTTTTTTCTATTTGCTCTTCTGACTAAATAATTTCTAATGTCCTATTTTAGGTAGCTTATTCTTTCTTCTATATGATTAGGCCTGTTTTTTAAATTCTATGATTTTTAGTGCAGTTGTTATGTTTTTTAACTCTAAAATTGTTGGGATATTTTTAATGGTTTCTTTGCTTTTTGAACTTCTCATTTTGTTCATACATTGTTTTTCTTTTTCTTTCCTTTTGGTTATATGTCTATGTTATTGTAGTTTACTAAACTTCTTTAAGAGGACTCTTCTGAATTCTTTGTCTGACGGTTCACAGATCTCTATTTCTTTAGAATCAGTTATTAGAGATTTAGTAGTTCCTATTGTTGTTGTTTCTGTGGTTCTTGATTCCTTGCGTTAGTATCTGTGTGTCTGAGTAATCTGTTTCCTCTTCCAGACTTTGCAGGTTTGCATTGGCAAAAGCAGGTTTTTAACATTCAGCTCAGTTTGGATTTCTGGGTGTGTCTGCTGATAATGTTTAAATGTCAGCTCTCCAAGAAAATAACCATCAGATAAGCCTAGAAATCCACAATGAATTTCTATAAGCATTCTTTTGGTATTTATCTATTCAAACCTATTAATTTTTTTTTTCTGAATCATGAGCAAATGTCTCAGTCAAAAATGTTGTCTAAAATATCCAGAATGACCATCTGCTTGTGAGTACCTTCTGAATATTAATCATATTTTCAGAATTTAATATGAAGTGTTGATATTAGGCTGATCTTTCTATTGGTTTTTAAATTCACAAACAAATAGTAAGCATATTTCTAAATATCTGAATTAACATGTTAAAATCAAACAAAACACTAAACTTTTTTGTTATATTTTGTTTGTTATAATTTAGACTTATAATTTTTATTGTTCAACAAATTTATTTTCTAAAATCACACTTCAATAAACTAGAGCTTTGAATAATTTGCCTAACCCAAATCATTTTTCAAACTTGAATTAGTTTTACCAGTTTTGCATTCTATTCTCACAATGATAGTGCGTTGTTTTTCTTTCCTAAAATATGACAATAAGATGCAGAAAGTGTCATGCTATCAAATGTGAAGTAGATGTGTTCCCCTTGAGAAAAAACTTTCCACAACAGGTCAAACAAATGTCTGAAAGACATTGAAATTTATGAACTCTTCATACATTTACATGACAATGAGCAACAATATAAATTCATGTATCCTTATTATGTAAATTGAGAATAAGCAGCAAGATATCACTGAAATTTTGTCTCAAAAATGGCATTTAAAACCTAAGGGGCTTTTTTCTTGCTATTACTTTTTGAAAATAAAATAACTGTTAAAACGATGAGGACACTAACACTGGATTCAAAAGGAAATTAATGCATGCAGAAACAAAAACAGAATTGTGTTCTGTGAAGCATTTATATCTAATCAGTTTCTTGATAATGAATTTATAAATTTTAAGGATGAGACTATGATTGTGTAGAAGAAAGGAAATGGGTTGAAAGTTCTAAACTAAATTTGATACTGTCTGAGTACTTTAAAAATTATTTTGCTTCACCTTTCTTCTGTTATAAACAAAGGAATCAAATATTATTTGTTAGGTCCTTTGAAAAGATTCTCTTATCTTTAGCAGTCTTGGCTGTGTATCAGAATACCTGTAGTGATTTATTTATTTATTTATTTACTTTTATTAGTCTTTATTTTATGCTGAATTTACTTCCGGGACATAAGTTTTTGTTTCTTCAGTTTCTTCTGGGATACCTTTTTCTTCTGTGCAACCTCCTTTTCTGGTTTAGGAACAATCTGCCCTTTCTCAGTGAGGAGCATCTCAATGTGGCAGGGAGAGCTCATGTATGGTTAATCCGCCCATGAGCTCTGTAAGTTCTACCCAGCATCTTGGGAGCTTTGTTTACCTGGATGTGCTCAATAACCAAAGAATCTACATCTAAACCCTTACATTCAGCATTGCTCTCTGCATTTTTTAAGCATGTGCAGCAAAAACTCAGCACTCTTTTTGGGCCACTGACACTGTGTCCAGCCCCACTGTTTTGCCTAGGCACTCCTACCAACTTCACCATTGTAACGACGAAAAGGAACACATTGCTTCTGTAAAGTGACATCCTTCAGAAACTTGGTGGCTTTTCAAATATGCATACCTTTGATGGCCTGGGCAGTTTCCCCAGTGTTCCTAAAGTGAACATGAAGATTTAAACCTCTTGACTTGCATGATTTTGTGGGGTTTTCTGGGTCAAGTGAATAGCGAACCATTTTCAGAGGTCACCTCTGACCACTTTTGAGGAAAGCCCTGTAGAGATTTTTAAAATACAGATGTAGATCCCTCTCCCTAAAATAGGATACGTTGGTGATGGGATATGAACAGTCTATTTCTAATTCTTAAATTATAAATAGCAAGTCCTTAAATAACATGACTTTGTTCAATACCATTTCATCATAGCACTGATAAGATACCAAAGGACCTTAACTCTTCTTTATATCAACTAACCTATGGTGAAATTATTTTCATTATATGTCATTTCACTTAAAGTCACAGAACCTATTGATGACATTAAGTAAAGACTGTGTGTATGTGCATGTGTGTATCTCACATGGAGAGAGCTATCTATTTGTCTGTTGTAAAAGTGTCATTTAAGCAATTTTGCCATTTGTAACTGTCAGGTGGTTACACAAATGAATACATATAATCCAACTCATCAAAATGTAATAATAATGGATGCATTTCATAGAATAAATTATATTTAATAATTCAATGAAAGAAAACAACACAAATTTTCTTTTTTTCAATATTAAATTATTTAAAGGTAAATTGGAAACAATATCATGTCTGTGAGGCATAATAATGAAACAAATATTCCTGAACTTGCCACTCAACATGAAACAGTACTAAATGCATTTAAACATAGTGAATGAAGTATTCCTTTATAAATCACTCAGGACATGAAAACTGAGACTACAGAGAATTACTATATTATACATACTAGAATTGCAAAAATAAATACAAAATTTGATCATTCAAGTGTTATTTATGAATTAAGAGAGCCAGACACAATTGCTATAGGAAGTTAATCTGTAACAACCTGTTTGAAATACAATTTGGCATTATTTTATGTGGTGGAACATGCAGAAATTCTATGGATCATTAATCCAACCTTCAGGTGTACATACCAGTGACATGTACAATGATGTACATGAAATATCACTGTAAGAGCACAACACTAGAACTGATATCAATCAAAATATCTATTCAGCAGAAAATGGATAATTATAATTTGGCATATTTATATACCCAAAAAATGTAATTCAAGAATGAAAATAAACTACAACTGAATTAACACAATGAATGAAATATAGAGGCAAAAGGTGGATTGAAAAAGTGTTGCAACAGTTAATACAATATGATATGACTTTCATAAATCTCAATAGCAGACATCTGTACTTTGAGAAATGAAGATCTTGTGAAAATTAAAGTTAAGCTTAGTGCGTAGCTAGAGTTTAAATCTACGGTTGTAGAATTAACAAGTGATGTAAAAAAAAATCCACAATTTCTTACCATTATATTTTCCTTTTAAAATGTAATCTTGAAATTTTGTTTTTTAATTTTGAACTGACATTTCAGAAAGTCATTGGTGTTATAAAATCAACACATGGATTTTGCTTAATGATTATCTGAGAACAGGAAGAAGAGTAGCAATCAATGTAATGTTTTTTTCTTTTTTAATTTATCTTTATTGTTCCAAGTATTACACATGTCCCTCCTTTATTCCCCTATCGACTCCCTCCACCTCACTCCTGCCGCCACCCTAGGCATTCACCACACTATTGTCTGTGCCTGTGTTTAATGCATATATGCATATAAATTATTTGATTAATTTTTTCCACTCCCTCTTCCCTTTGAGATTCGTCAGTCTGTTCCACACTTCCATATAGTGTAAACTTTGAAGAAAACCATTCTACATTCTTAAATATCTGAAAGTAAGTGGATCTTTTCCAAAGAAATAAATATTGCAATCAAAGCCATGATCCATCATAATCTCTTTAGATATAAAGATCCTACCCCATCTTATTCTTATCGTCCAGCCCATGTGGCTCAGTGGTTGAGCATTGACCCATGCACCAAATGGTTGCCGGTTCGATTCCCAGTCATGGCATATGCCCAGGTTGTGGGCCAAATCCCCAGTGGGGGGCGTGCAGGAGGCAGCCAATCTATGTTCTCTCTCATTGATGTTTCTATCTCTCTCTACCTCTCTAACATCAATAAAGAAAAAAAATAATAATTCTGGATTATCTCAGAGTCAGGATACAGGGTGGGCCAGGAAGGTGGCAGAAAAAGTTGTTTATCCAGGAAATGAATATGCTCTGATGTACAAGGTGCTACTCTTTATGCTTGAAAGCAAATTTGCTAAATCTCAATGAGTTAAAGAATTGTGTAGCATTTAGTAAAATAAAAAAATCTAACCTTCACAATGTCTTTACTCATAAAAAATGGACTATGAAAGATTCCTCACAGGTTCTTTTGTTATTAGCATTGTTCACTTTACTGTGCTACCAGATAGCACTCTAATAGAGTCATGAGCTCCTAAAAGAGTAAATGAACTCTGCTATGTACACCTTACTATCATATCTAGCTTAATTGTATTTAATTTAAAAAACACAAAATAATACATGGTCCATTTCATTCTTTAAAAATAACTGTATGACAAAAAGAGTGAAGAATATTATCATTTCATACATATAATATGCCTTATTTTATAATTCATACTTTTAATATGCTTAGAATATGGCTTTAGGCTTTGTTAAAACTCTTTTTTTAATTTTCAATAACTAATGACATTTGATGTGCATTTGTGTCAAACACAGAAAGACTCATTTCATTTTTCTTGTAAAATATTGTGTTAGCAATGCTGAATTATGGTAATTATCCCGGACAATGTTCTTAAGATTTTCTCATAACTGCACATACAAACAAACTAAGGATGACATACTTTCTGTCTATCCTCTAGGAAACAGGTATTTTTCTGACATATAAAACAATTCTAACTCAATAAAATCCCTCCAGAATGAAGCGATTATTACTGCTATTACCATCATGAAGTGGTATTGAAACTCCTTATGAGGAAGCTAAATATACCAACTTAAGAGTACTTATCTACATGATTACTGAGATTGACTGTTCGTGGGCCAATTGCCAGGGAAATATTTGTGAAGCCAAATGGTAAATCTGAATCATAACCTAAAAGAGGAAGATGACTTGTTATCCAGTCATCCATGGGGTTGTGTGACTGCACTACTATTTTATGGGGGCCTTTAAATGTTCTGACAGACCATTCCCCATTTCCTAAGTAAATGCTTAATCAATTCCTAGTAAATAAAATACTTAACTATTATAACCAATGGCATAGATAGTTTAAGCTATCTTTAACATATTTTCTTTGTGAAAGAAAAATCTAGGAGTAAGTTTTGAGGAAAAGCAAGAGCTATCACCAAATATAGAGAAAGAGTCTTAAAGTATAAGTAGAATTTTAACTAAGGCCTTATAGATGATGGGTCATATATACATATATGAAGTTTGATTGCATATTGCAATGTATTATCTGATATGCAATGGTCCTTGACCATTATAATATTTTATTTAATTCGTTTGAAAAAAATAATTATTCCTTTATAACTGACAGCTATTGCAACACGGGGTTAATGAGCAATAATTTAGAATCACAATTATGTTATCTGAAAAAATATCAGAATAGTTATCAGATATCCAATACCTCATGTTATTTTCTATCCTAAAAATTTAAATAAATTCACCAAAAGCTTTTGCAAATATGCCCATCCTGTGGTTCAAACTATAGACATACACAAGTACTCTTCTCCTATATATAATTTATTCTAAACAAAGGAGTTATTATATCTTCCATCTGTTTTGACTACTTCTCCTCTTTTTGGGGGCATGTGAACAATGGTTTAGTGAATAAGTGAATAATGGACTTATTTAGAACTCTAGACAGTGCTGTAAAAATTCATTGTCAAGTGAAAATATACACAAATTATGTTTCAGCAATATTCATTGGAGACCAAAGTTGCAATAGATGCTCTCTTTCTTTGTATTTGACACTCTTATTATTTCTGAACAGATGAATTCATGTTTTTACAGTAAATTTTCTTCAAGAAGTTACCAGAAGTAGATCAAAGAAAAGGAGGAAAAAAATGTACCTTTTTTTTAAAGGGTCAATAAGGCATAACTACATTGTATGAATTAGAAATTAGAGTACTTTGATTAACTGGAGTCTAAATGAATGTGTTTATATATATTTAAATTTTAGAAAATTAATTTTTAATCATAATAAAAAATTAAAGATACTGTATTAGTTGCTCATGCCTGCTGTATCAGAAACTGGGCAGCTTGGAAAAAGGAAAACAATTTTTCCCATAGTTCTGTGGGCAGGAAGTCAGAAATCAGGGTGCCTTCAAGGCCATGCTAATTCTAGAATGTGAGGAAAGATTCCATTCTTTACCTCTTCAGCTGACAGTGCCGGTCACATTCGTTGCTTGTTGGTGCATCAATCCAGTCTCTGCCTCTGTCTTCACACGGCCTTTTTCTTTACTGTCTGTGTCTTTTACTCTTCTGTGAGTTAAAAGAATAGTAATTTAAATTAGAATTAAGGACTATGCAGGAATATATAATATCAAGATCTTTAAATTATATTTGCAAAGACCCTTTTTGCAAATAAAGTAATATGAATAGGTTTTTGGCCTTAGGAAGTGGAAACATCTTTTGTAACTTAACCTATTGTGGATAGTATCTGTTAAAACTTAAATATAGGAACTGCACCTAGTAGACTCTAAGTTTAGGAGTCTAGTGTTGGAAGAAGTTACAGTAAAAAGAATAAGAAGAAAAGGCCATTTCTTACATTGTGTCAATACTCCATTGGGTCCATCTTCATTCCTCTTCCCGCTAAATTATTGTTTCTTATTTTCAAACCTTTCTGTATCTACACTTCTGACTGACAAGCCACTGCATTTACTGCTGCCCATAATTATGGCATATCTTTATCTCACACCATTTGTTCCTGTATACAAAGGAGAGTATTGAATATACCACTTGAGGCTTTGCCTACTAGGGAATTTCCCTTTAACAAAGATTATTTAGGACTACACTTGAATAGTTCTGTAGTACTAAAGATGTCCCTTTTCAGCTTTTACCAATACACGTTAATTTATTCATGAATCAATACTAAGCTTTTCTGTATTCTATTAATTGGTCATTCAGAACCTCCCATGAAGCTATGGCCACAGTTAAGGGAGAAACGTCTGTGGATCCTTTTCTTAAAGTTTAAATTCCAGGGACAGAAAGAGCTAAAAGATTTGTCAAGTTTGTGCATAATTATGAAGAAGTATGAGCTAGAATATCTGGTGAAACAAAATGCAATTTTTTAAAAACAGCAAATTTATGCCTTTTGATGACATAAATAATTAACATTTTGGCAGTGGTTCTTTTGATTTTCTGTCCTTAAAATGATGCAAAAGATGAAGAGAAGGAGTCATGGCGAGCAGTTTGTAATTGAAAAGTCTTGACCGGGAATCAGATGGTGGACTGTATAGGATAGAGGTAATTTGCAGCAGGACTTGAAAATCTCTATTCTTATTTCTAAGGATATATGGATGTATGGATTTAACTCTTGGCTCTGATGAGGGTACTGGAATTGATGATGTGCTGCTCCAAGTACAAAATTCCCCTGTTAACCCCTAAGGTCAATTTTACTGATAGTTTCATCTGGCATAATTGAGTAGACATTCTGTCTTGACTACATAATTAGAGGGCAAAAAGAGCCTGCTGGGAATAACAGTCTTGAGTAGATTACTAGAAGACCCTTGCCATTTAATCTTTTTTATAGTTAATAATTTTTGTGACCTGTTGAAGAAATCTTTTGCCAACGCAAGATTATGAAGATATTCTTCTGTTTTCAGATTGTATTGTCTTACTTTTTAAATGTATTTCTACACTTCATCTGGAAATGATTTGTGTGTAGTATGAAATAAAGGCAAAGTTTCTCATGGGGACATTAAATTTTCCCAGGATTCTTTATTATAAAGCCTGTCATTTCTGCAAAGCACTGTAGAGTCACCATTTAATAAATCTGAGACGAGAGATTATCTGTGGAACTGTCTCGGCACTCTTTATTGTGTTCCATTAGCCTGTTATATTCTTCTCACATATTATGTTAATTAATAGAACGTCATAATAGATAAATATACAGTGTAAGTTTCCAGCTCTTTTCAAAGTCAAGATTGTCTAGATTTTTTTCTATATTATTGCATTGACAAATATAAATATTTTATTTAGATATAACTGACATACGTGTGACATATTAGATTCAGGTACAATATAATGACTTGATATTTGTATATGTTGTGAAATGATCACTACCATAAGTCTAGTAACATTCATTACCATGCAGAGTTACAATTTTTTTCTTGCAATGAGAGATCTTGTTTCTTAGAATATACAATACAGTATTATCATCTATAGTCACTATGCTGTGCATTGCATCCCACGACTTATTATTATTATTTTTTAACTAAAAGATTTTACCTTTGATCACCATTGCTTGTTTCACTTACCACTACCCACCACCTTTGGCATCTACCATTCTGTTCTCTAAACCTATGAGTTCTGTTTTTGTTTTGTAGATTTCACATATAAGTGAATTCGTATGGTATTTGTCGTTCTGTCTAATGTTATTTTACTTAGTATAATACTCCAATGTTCATTTATGCTGTCACATATGGCAATATTTCTTATTTATGGCTAAATAATATTCCAGTGTATATATAGATACAATAATTTCTTTTTTTTTCTTTTTTCAGGAGAGAGAGAGAAAAACGTTAATTGGCTGCCTCCTGTCCACCCCATACTGGGGATAGAGCTCACAATCCAGGCAGGTGCCCTTACCAGGAATTTTACTGGAACCTCTTGATCCATGGGATGATGCTCAGTCAACTGAGCCACATCAGCTGGGCCACAATTTCTTTATCCATTCATCCATCGATGGACACTTGATTGCTTTCATGTCTTGGCTATCGTAAATAATGCTGCAATGAACATGAGGGTGGAGATATTTTTTCAAGTTAGTGTTTTCTTTTTCTTTCTTTTTTTGATAAAACCCAGAAGTGAATTGCTCGATTGTACAATATTTCTATTTTTAATTTTTTGACAGATCTCATACTGGTTTCCATAGTGGCTGCACCAATTTATCTTCTCACCAACAGTGCACAAGGTATGCTTTTTTCCATGCTTGCCAACATTTTTTTAATCTCTTGTCTATTTTATAATAGCCATTCTAACAAGTATGAGGGTATATTCCATTGTGGTTTTGATTAACATTTTCCTGATGATTAGTGATGCTGAACATCTTTTCATGAATCTGTTGGTCATCTTCTCTGGAAAAATGTCTGTTCAGTTTCTCTACCCATTTTTAAATCAGATTATGGGTTTTTTTTTGAGCTATTGATAAGTATATAATAATAATTTTGTATCATACAACTTGACTGGATTTGTTAATTAGTTCTAATAGTTTTTTGTGGAGTTTTTAAGGTTTTCTACATATGATATCACATCATGTGCTAATAGTGACAGTTTAACTCTTTCTTTACTTACTTTTATTGAATACTTTTATTTATTTTTCTTTTCTAATTGCTCTTGCTAGGATTTCCAATACTTTGTCAAATAAAAGTGGAAAGATTGGGTATCCTTGTATTGTTCTTGATATTAGAAGAAAACTTTTCAGATTTTCATGGTTGAGTTAATTTGGGCGTATATATATGGTCTTATTTATGTTGAGGTACATTCATTTTGTACCCAATCTGTTCATATTTTTTTATCATAAATAAATGTTTAGTTTTGTCAAAGGCTTTTTTGCATCTATTGAGATGTTCATATAATTTTTATTTTTTTTATTTTTAATGTGGTTTATCATATTGACTTTCAGATGTTGAACATCCTTGCATCATTGGAATAAGTCACACAGATTGGGTGTATAATAATTTTAATGTATTTTTTAATTCAGTTTGCTAATATTTGAGAAAATTTACTTTTCTGTACATCCAAGATTTGCCCTGTGATTTTCTTCTCCGGTCATGTTCTTGTCTGATTTTGGTATCAGTGTAAAGGTGGAATTATAAAACAAGTTAGGAAGTGGTGTCTTTTCTTTTTTCCTACTATTTTTTTGGAAGAGTTTGGTCATTCAGTAGCCTATTGTTTAAAATCCACATATTTGTGAAATTTCTAGTTTTTGTTTTGTAATTGATATTTGATTTCATATAATTGTGGTTAGAAAAAAAAACTTACTTTGGTTTTGCTCTTCTTAAATTTATTAAGACTGGTGCCTAACATATGATCTATCCTGGAGAATGTTCCTTTGCACTTCATAGAGTATATATTCTATTGCTTTTGAATGGAATATTCTATATATGTATATCTGTTAACCATCTGTTATACCAGTGTTTCATTATTGATTTTCTGTATAGATAATCTATCAATTTATATCAGTGAGAAATTCTGGCTCCCTACTACTATTGTATAGCTATCTGTTTCTCTCATTAGCTCTGTTAATATATACTTTATATTTAGGTGTTCCTATATTGAGTGCATAAATATTTACAAATGTTACATCATTTTGTTTGATTGAACCCTTTATCATTATGCAAAGACCTTCTTTGTCTCTAATTATATTATTTATCTTACTGTTAATTTTTTCCTGTTATATAAATTTAGCTTATCCAGCTTTCTTTTAGTTTCTATTTCATGGAATACCTATTTCCATTCAACCACTTTCAATCTGTGTCTTTACATCGGAAGTGAGCCTCTTATAGACAGTATATTGATATATCTTATTTTTCATTCATTTAGCCTCTTTGTCTTTTGATTGCATAATTTATTCTATTTATATTTAAAGTAATTATTGATAGATATATAATGCTTATCATTTTAATTGTTTGTCTTAGTGTTTTATAATTCCATTGTTCTTTTCTTCTTCTCTTGCCCTCTTCCTTTTTGATATAATGTTCAGTATTGGTCTGCTTATACACTTTTTCTTTATATTCTGTATGTATGCTATAGGAATTTTCTATGTGAACACCATGAAGCTTACATAAAACAACTTATATTTATAACAGACTATTTTAGATAATAGCAGTTTAAGTTTCAATGCATTCTAAATCTCTACATTTTAGCATTACCATATATATTTAAAAATTAACTTGTCAAATTATTTCTCATAAAAAACATGTTATTTTGATTATAATGTAATGATGCTATAAAAAATTAATGTCATAATAATTGGTTTCTCAATTCATTATTACTCTGCTTCCCACCATTTATCTAGTTTTCTTTTTAATCTCAACAATGTTGTACAGTTATACTATAGTTATATTTTTGCTTGGTATTTGATTTCTTTCATGATATTAAATGGTATCATTTTTATGTTACATATCCAATTTTTGTAGGTATATAGAAATACAAATATATTTAGATTAATAGCTAGTTAGGTAAATATAGATATGTGTGTCTATAACTTTTTATACAGAGGCTTGCTATATATGAGCTTAGTCTAGATTTCTCAGATATTTTTTAAATTTACAAAATAAGGAATTAGAAGCCCCACTAAGAAAGATATATTATTGGCAGTACTGAGCCTGGGGGTAGAAAATAAATGATTAGTAGAAATTCTAAGAAATAATCAGGGTCTGTACATGCTTGCATTATACTAGGATTATTACAGGTTTATCGGAAAATTGAAGTTTTATTTAAAAATGTGCATGGAGGAGTGCATCGTCAAGAATGTAATTTAGGACTCTTTTGTTTACAAATTATATCAACCGAAATCCAACTGAGCAAATAAATAAGTAAAGCAATCTGTGGTTCTCATAACAGTACTAGAGCTGTGTGCAGGCATGAAATTTATGTATTCAAAGATTACATGAGAAATATGTCACTTAGCACTAATTTCTTCAATATTGGCTTCATTTTTAAGGAGGCTACTCTTGGCAAAGAGATGATTACTGATTCTACTTGTGGCAAACTTAGATGAAAAAGAGTACTTGATTCACAATAGTTTCAACCCAAATGTTTGGACTGATTCTTTCTGGTTTGTCTTAAATCGTATAATCAACTTTAAATCATTCACTAGGACCATCCAAAGGTGTAGTCTCCCATCTACAATTACAGAGACTTAGATTGGGGATAATCACGTCTCTCAAGAAAATTAAAAGAAAATTCATGTTAAAAATAATAAATGCATACTGCATATTGTACTGATTTAAGTTAATTTGTCTGTAAAATGTAAAAATTTAAAAATCACCATGGCTTGGGGTCCTTACCATTGCATAAGTAAAAGAAAATTTTTGGTGTAACTTTGCTTCAATGGGAACTATTAAAATAGCTATCCAAAGGTAACAATATTCCAAAAATATATACATGAGACAACCCAGTGGGATCTAACATGAGACAAGTGGATAGGAGAGAAATTCTGACCATGTAACTTCACGGAGAAAACAATTTAATGTTAAATAAAGGGATAAAACCAATCTTAGGAATAGAAATTAAGATAGTGTGTTCAACAGGAATAAAAATTTTTTAGATGTCACTGACTAATAACCAAGCAAATAAATACTAGTTTAATCTATTCTGTTAAAATTGAACATTATAAAACCCAGGAAAGATTGTGTTGGCAATTAGGTGCTTTGGAAAGAAAATGGATGATAACACATTCAAATTATAATATATCACGGTTTCTGAATATTTACCAGGAGAAGATTAGAGCTTTACTTAAACTTATAGCTACCACTAAAGTTGAATAAAGAAAATATAAGGAACATGAATGTAAAACCTCTATCATTTTTTTTCTTTCAGAATGGGCCAAAAACCAAGGTCACTTTGTATAAATGGATTTCCTGGAATAAAGAAAATTGGCAATTTTCCTTAATACTCTCGTTTTTTGAAATCCCATTTTATTAGAATAATGATAGGCAGTAAAACATGCCTTCTCTCATCCCCCATTTGTTAATGAATTAGAATGCACAAAACCCTAATAATAATGGACATAAAAGGCACAGAAGCGTCATTAACATCTTTCTTGCCAGGCAGTCATTTTAATTTTTACAAAACCAGCATTCTTGTTAAAATGATATAACATTAAAATTAATTTTATTGTATTATTTGAAAAGAAGTATGATGACAATTTTGAAGAAGGTAAGAATGGGTGGTGCAGGATGTTGTTTAGAATTTGGCCTAAACTATAAGAATTCCCTCTAAAAATAAAGCTATAAAATGCAATTAACTAAATATTTTTGGTGTAGAAAAATTATAATTTTTAGGTTATAAGTATTTAATTTCCAAGGATCTTTATTCCTGAAACTTTGAATAGTTAGAATCATTGGAAAAAGAAAGAGCAAGAATCTAAATCTAAAATGTAGGTTAAGCTCTAAAACATTGGAGAAAGTGCTGAAATTGGATGATGTGCAAACATGTTCTTGGTAATAATAGCATACAGGTTGATCATCCAAGGCTTCATCCTCCCATGGATAATTAAGCATGTGCCCTCTCTAAACAGTTTATCTTAAGTATACATAATAATGTCACTCATTGAAATGTTCCACTAATGTCTTCTTTTTATTTCATAGCTCGGTTATTTTTCTCCGCAGGTGAACTAATATATGATTGTTATTAGCTTACATTTTGAATCCTGTCCAATAGTAATTCAGATTCTTTCTATGCCATTTCCAGCATTGAGCTAACTCCATATGCTTAAGACTTAAAAATACTCTCCCGCACTTTGCTTCTTTTATGTTACACATTTTGTAACTTTGCCAAATGCAGTTTTAGTTGCTTAGATCTTACCTGACAGCTTTTATTTATGTATAGTTAGATTAGAAAATATTTTTCATTCCCAATGTCTTTAGTTCATGTATATTATGAAACAAATTTGCAGACATTTTATTCAATCATTTGAATTTTATGTGAGCTTGGTTTAACCTGCTGATATCTATGATTGAAGAAAAAAAAATGGCAAGCACATAGGGTACTGGGATCACAGAATCTAATCCATTAGGTAGAAAAAGGAAGGAAGATGAGCACTGACAAGCAAGAAAGAAGGCCCAAGATACACTGCACTGAGCTCTGTCTTGTCCTTGACATGTCTCTAATTGATAGATTTAAGGCTTATATGTATGCCACTATGTTATTAATTTTAAAAATTCTAATAACTTGTTTTATAATTAAAATATCTTTAGGTTTTAAGAGATGTTGATATAACTTTCTGGGGAATATATTGCCTTATACAAAATTCAGGAAATATTGAGTTATAACCTACATTTGGGGACTGATTTTCATGGATTAAAATTTTTTTTTTCTTTATTTATTTTTAGAGAGAGAAGAAGGGAGAGGGAGAGAGATAGACACATCGATGAGAGAAAACATCAATTGGCCGCCTCCTGCATGCCCCCCACTGGGGATTGGGCCCACAACCTGGGCATGTGCCCTGACTGGGAATCAAACCAGCGACTTCTTGGTGCATGGGTCTATGCTCAACCACTGAGCCATAACGGTCAGGCTTCATGGAGTTTATTAACAATGATACTGAGATAAGGGAGACATATAATACTCTCTACCTGTACCAAGGTATTTTACATAATTCTATTTAGACTCATAAGACTAATTATATCACCTTAGATTTCCTTCATTTATCAGTTTATTTAAAAATAAATGATGGCTTTGGATAGATAACATGGTGTCCATTCTGTCCACTTGTAGCCCCAAAACTACTGGGAGATCGATGACCCCTAACTGAAGGTGTGGAACTAATGGGTGAAATAGCAATTCTGTCACTTGTGACACTGACTCTTGCTGGAACTTAGGCCTACTCAGTAAGCAGAGGATATGTCTTGGAACACATACCAGTTCAGAGATGTCATGGGATACATTCCTTTTGGTAGGACTAGAAAAGAACTTTGCCAGATGCCTCTGACAAATAATAGTTTTCTTAAACTCTTACTCTAGACACATGCAATGGTTATAATGTATGTTTCTATATGTATCCCAACATAGTATCTCCTTTATTGGAAAGATGTTCTAAAATGAAGTATAAGTGAAAAATAAAAGTTATAAACTTCTATACTATCCATCCAGTTTTGATTCCTATATGTATCTTAATCTTTCACTTGCTAAATAAATGCAATCACAAACTGTTACCTTTCCCTTGAATCCATGTGTCATCTTTTGGAATTAGCTGATGTTTCAACTGAAAATAAAATAGTAGAGCATATTTGAATAGTGAGTAATCAATTTTTGGAACTTTGCTGCAGATTTCAATTATAAAATTGGAATGCATTGCCAATGCTCTTAGTAGTACTAGTAGAATGAATGCAAGTCACATGTCACATTCAGACAAAACTTCCTTTTCTTCTAGAAATTGTCCCAACAAAGCTTTCCAAATAGTGAGAATTAAACGTATATAAAAGTTGCTTACATGGTTGTAGTCGAGGTTTTGTGTCTTTTCTTTGTTGTTGTTGTTGTTGTTTTTCCAGACTGAAATAAACCAAAGAAAATGTTTTACATATAAAGCATCCTAACAGTTAGTTGTACTCTGAGTACATTACAAATGCATTTTAAAATAAGTGTAACTCCATTTTAACTTTTTTTTAATTTTTATTCCTCACCTGAAGATATTTTTCTATTTATTATCAGATAGAGTGGGAGGGAGGGGGAGAAAGAAAGACAGAGAGAAATATTGATGTGATAGAATCACATCAACTGGTTTTCTCCCAACTGACCCTACCCAAGGCGGGGGACCAAACTCCCAGGGACAAACTGCAACCGAAGTACATGCCCTTGACCAGAATCGAACCTGCGACTCATTGGTCCACGGGCCGATGCTCTAATCGCTGAGAAAACTGGCCAGGGCTCAATCTTAACTTTTTAGATCAAGAAAAGCTCAGGTATGTCTTTAAATATAAGGTTATATAAAGATAAGGGTTCATAGAAATGATAATTAAAATGAGTTAAAAATAGTTTCAATAAGGCAGTTAATAATTTTCTTAGCTTTGCTCATCTGACATTTGGTATTGTTAACAGAATAAAATGGATTTCTTCAAAACAAAATACATTTTAATTAAAAATCATTAGACAAATCAGATAGAAAATATATCAATTTGATCTGACACTGTCTCATAGCTTTTCATTTGAAGTTTATAGAGGAAATTACAGACCTGTGATAGAAGCATATCACATATTAGAGCCATGTATTTGAAATATCCTCAAAAACAGAAAAGTCACTCTTTTCACTTTTATAATTGACACCAGCTCAATAGCGTTGTCTTCTCCTTAGTGTACCTGTCACCCCAACAGTCAGTGGGCAATGCCATGCTTGTTAATCATTCTGGGAAGTGTTGTAACATTTATGGGAATGATAGTGCAGTGTCATTCCCAATTGATTGAATCTGTGACATGTTTCTGAAAGTTACTTCATGGGACACTGTTATACAAAAATGAAGAAAAATTACAGCAGGAAAGTAGAAAGAAAGCTCACTGTACTGAGTATCAGGGATTATTTGAAATATGATGAAGCATGTCACTTAATCAATTTCTGCCTCAATACAATCTCTTTTATCTGTATCAATAATATTAAGGTATATCAGCTGCTCTGAAGGAGCAGTTATGTTCTAAAAAATATATCTTACGGTGTCAAAGAAATATGAACTGCTATCCTGAAGCCCAAAACCTGTGTTTTAAGGCTTTATGAACATTGTTATATCCACACACTACATGCATCCATGCACATAGGATGTATGTGTACACGTACACAGACACACATATTCACAAGAGTAACTTTGTAACAGTTTTGAAAAACTCACTGCTTTACTAAATATTCTGATCTAAATGGTGAAAACTGCCTGGTTATTTTGTTAATTTAGACTTTAAGCATCTATCTAATACTTGTTTGCTCTAAATGATTTGGGTGTGAGTAATTTTTTAAAAGTTGTCTGTAAGTTATTTTTAAAAATGTTAAAATGAATTTGGGAAAGTCAAGTGCTCAGATGACTTCATTATATTCACTATTTCACAAGCTTCATAGATAATTTAATGAAAATACACATAAAATCAGTTTTTAAAGTTTTTGGATAGATCATTTATAGAGCATTTATTTTAAATAGTTTTATGCAATATAGCTTTTTAAATATTTTCACTGCCAGATGTTATGTTTATATAGTGTGAATTTATTAGTCCTAATATATTTTTCTGAAAGTGGTAATTTGTACAGAAAAAAAGTTACAATCTTTTTTGGCTTGAAATTTATACCAGAGTGTCTGTACCGAGTCTTTTCAGCTCTCCATTGCTTTAAGCAGTTCCTAGGCTTTGGAAAGTGTCTCCTAGCATTTTTGCTAAATTAAACTGAATAATTTGTTTATGTATATGGTTAACTTCAACAAAAGATTTGAGGCATGCTCCTAATAACATCAAAACTTTGACCCTGGCCGGTTTGGCTCCGTGGTTGGAACATCGGCCTGCAGCAGCAACAACAACAACAACAGACTTTGCTCTTGTTTCTTTAACAGTTTTTACCACACTACTTTAAATTCTGAGGATACCAGTCCCAATAAGATGATTTAGTTAGAACTGTTCATTTGCTTCCCTGAAGTGGTCAATTGGACTTGCTTCAATATGATTGATATTTCTAGCATCAGCAGAAATCTAATTCTACCTTGCTATTTTCTAATAACTAGATTCGAATCCTCAGGTTATTTTGCATATCCCAACATCTGATTTGTATGCCTTCTCTTTCTCAATCCACTAACCCTTTCAGTGCTCCCCTGGAACACCTGGACTGTCATCATGGTATGTCACACCTTATACCCTCAAAATTTTCTCTGAATCTTCCCTTCACCTTTTCCCTCTAATTTGACCTTGGCTCTCTTCTGAGGTCCATGCAGATGGCTACTCTTTCCCCTTTAGAAGTTTATGTTATCAGTCTGTATGTACCCTTATCATCTATCCTTGTTCAGTCGTTCTGGTCAGTTCTCCTTGTTCAGAGATAATTTTACTATCTACCTTTCCTACTGACATCTACTTTATCACTGTTCTGGTGAACATTCTTCAAAACTACCATTTGAATAATCCATCCAGCATCCTTATCATTTGGTTCCTTGTCTTCACTTTTATTGATTTTATTTTCTCCATCATATGTTCCTAAGATGATACCCTAAAACTTGTCATGATAATAAATGCACCACATCCGAAATCTCAAATTCAATTACCCTTCCCTTAGAGTACTACCTGCAATATTTAAAACTTATTCTTTCTAGACTGAAGTTAATTAATAATCCTATTCTCCTAGGTGACTATTTCACAGGTTATTTTTAATCTCCACAAACTTCCAAAACCCACATTTTTCTTAACTAATTACCTTCCCATGGCAATGCTGTGCAGCCAACAATCACTAGGGGTATATGATATTTTTGTAATAGCACAGTGATCTTCATTTTGTCTGTACTTAGACAAGCTTAGATGGTCTTTGTTTCCTTTTGTGTTTTATTTTCACTTCATCCCAGTCCCGTAGTGACATTGTGTTCCCCCCTCCCAAAAATCTTTTAAAAGTTTTGAGTAATTATAAATAACTCTATATCTGAAAAGAATAGATTTACTATGAAAACCTGACATTTAAAAAAGTTGGCTACCCAGGGTGGATATTTTTGGTAAATCTACCACAATATAGAGTTTAGCCAATTTTGAAATAACACCCACATATTGTAGTAATCTCAATTTTAAATATTCACATAATATAAATTTTTATGTTTTCAAGGAATAATGCATTTTATATTAAATTGACCTTACTAAATAGGTATGTGTACACTCTATGTTAAGTTCTGAGGTTACAGTTGCATAACTAATACAACCCAATACTATATGTTGAAGGGAATGAGAGTGAAATATTACTTTCAAGTAATAATTGATTTTATTTTGAACTGCTTACATTATCCCACACCCAATACTAATTATCTTTTTTTTTTTTTTTTTTTTTTTTACTTTTGATTTTTAAAAGAATATTTTATTGTTGATATGATCCAGAGGATTTTATAAATATGCTTTGTATGTTATACTAATGTTTTTTATTTATTTATTTATTTATTTATTTTTTTTTATGAATTTTTTATTTATTTTTTGTTACAGATATTTTACCTTTTTACCCCATTGGCACCCCCCACCCTACCCCCCCTCCACCCTGTCCCCGGCTTGTTGTCCATGTCCATTGGTCATGCATACCTGCATATAAGTTCTGTGGTTTATCTCTTCCCACCCCCCCACCCCCCATCCCCTCTTCTGAGGGATGTCAGTCTGTGCCCTACTTCCATGTGTCTGGGTCTACTGTATTCCTCAGACTGTTATGTTCATTATATTCCGTATATAAGTGAGATCATGTGGTATTTGTCTTTTTCTGCTTGGCTTCTTTCACTTAGGATGATACTTTCCAGGTCCCTCCATGTCGTCTCAAAGGATAAGAGATCTTTCTTTCTTACCGCTGCATAGTACTCCATTGTGTATATGTACCACAGCTTTCTTATCCATTCATCTACTGGTGGACACTTGGGCTGTTTCCAGATCTTAGCTATTGTAAATAGTGTTGCTATGAACATGCGGGTACATATATTCTTCCTGATTGGTGTTTCAGGCTTCTTAGGATATATTCCCAGCAGTGGGATCACTGGGTCAAATGGAAGTTCAATTTTTAATTTTTTGAGGTAGCACCATATTGTTTTCCATAGCGGCTGCACCAGTCTGCATTCCCACCAGCAGTGTATTAGAGTCCCCTTTTCTCCACACCCTCGCCAACACTTCTTGTTTGATGATTTGTTGATGGCGGCCATTCTGACAGGTGTGAGGTGATACCTCATTGTTGTTTTAATTTGCATCTCTCTGATGATTAGTGATGTTGAGCATTTCTTCATATGTCTCTTGGCCATTTGTATGTCCTGTTTGGAGAGGTGTCTATTCAGCTCCTCTGCCCATTTTTAATTGGGTTCTTTGTCTTCCTTTTGTGGAGTTGTATGAGCACTCTATATATATTGGAAATTAACCCCTTATCTGATACATCATTGGCAATGATGTTCTCCCATACAGTGGGTTGCCTTTTCATTTTGATGATTGTTTCTTTTGCTGTGCAGAAGCTTTTTAGTTTGATGTAGTCCCATGTGTTCATTTTCTCCTTTATTTCTGTTGCCTTAGGTGATGTATCAGTGAAAATTCTGCTCCGTATGATGTCCGAAATTTTGTTGCCTACATTTTCTTCTAGAATTTTTATGGATTCACGGGTCACATTTAAGTCTTTTATCCATTTTGAGTTTATTTTTGTGTATGGTGTAAGTTGATGGTCTAGTTTCATTTTTTTGCATGTAGCTGTCCAATTTTCCCAACACCATTTATTAAAGAGGCTGTCTTTACTCCACTGTATGCTCTTGCCACCTTTGTCAAATATTAATTGAGCGTATTGCCTTGGGTCCATTTCTGGGTTTTCAGTTCTGTTCCACTGGTCTATATGCCTGTTCTTGTGCCAGTACCAGGCTGTTTTGGTTACAGTCGCTTTGTAGTATAACCTGATATCTGGTATTGTGATCCCACCTACTTTGTTCTTCTTTTTCAAGATTGCTGTGGCTATTCGGGGTCTTTTTTGGTTCCATATGAACTTTTGAAGTATTTGTTCTAGTTCCATGAAATATGTCGTTGGTATTTTGATGGGGATTGCATTGAATCTATAGATTGCTTTGGGTAGTATGGACATTTTAATGATGTTAATTCTTCCAATCCATGAACAGGGTATGTGCTTCCACTTTTTTATATCTTCCTCTATTTCTTTTTTCAATGACCTGTAGTTTTCTGCAAATAGGTCCTTTACTTCTTTGGTTAAGTTTATTCCTAGGTATCGTAATTTTTTTGGCGCAATGGTAAATGGGATTGTTTTTTCAGTTTCTCTTTCTGTGAGTTCATCATTGATGTACAAGAATGCCGTCGATTTCTTGACGTTAATTTTGTATCCTGCTACTTTGCCAAATTCATTTATTAAGTCTAATAGATTTTTGATGGAGTCTTTAGGGTTTTCTATGTACAATATCATGTCATCTGCAAATAATGACAGTTTCACTTCCTCCTTTCCAATTTGGATCCCTTTTATTTTTTCTTCATGTCTGATTGCTGTGGCCAAGACTTCCAGTACAATGTTAAATAAGAGTGGCGAAAGTGGACATCCCTGTCTTGTTCCTGTTCTTAATGGAAATGTTTTTAGTTTCTGTCCATTGAGTATGATGTTGGCTGTAGGTCTTTCATATATGGCCCTTATTATGTCGAGATATGATCCCTCTATTCCTACATTGCTGAGCGTTTTTATCAGAAATGGATGCTGGATTTTGTCGAATGCTTTTTCGGCATCTATTGATATGATCATGTGGTTTTTATTCTTCATTTTGTTGATGTGGTGTATCACGTTTATTGATTTGCGAATATTGTACCAGCCTTGCATCCCTGGAATGAATCCTACTTGGTCATGGTGAATAATTTTTTTGATGTACTTCTGGATCCGATTTGCTAATATTTTGTTCAGGATTTTGGCGTCTATGTTCATCAGGGATATTGGCCTGTAGTTTTCTTTCTTCGTAGTGTCTTTTTCTGGTTTTGGAATTAGAATTATGCTGGCCTCATAGAACGTGTTTGGAAGTCTTCCTTCTTCTTGAATTTTTTGAAATAGTTTGAGGAGAATGGGTGTTAGTTCTTTTTGGAATGTTCGGTAAAACTCCCCCGTGAAACCATCTGGGCCTGGGCTTTTGTTTGCTGGGAGAGTCTTGATTACCTCTTCAATTTCCTTGGTTGTTATTGGTCTGTTCAAGTTTTCTATCTCTTCTGGGAATAGTTTTGGGAGACTGTGTGTTTCTAGAAATTTGTCCATTTCACTGAGATTGTCGAATTTGTTGCCATATAGTTGTTCATAGTAGTTGTTAACGATCTTTTGTATTTCCGTGGTGTTGGTTGTTACTTCTCCTCTTTCATTTCTGATTTTGTGTATTTGGGTTCTCTCTCTTTGTTTCTTGGTGAGTCTAGCTAAGGGTCCATCAATCTTGTTTATCTTTTCGAAAAACCAGCTCTTTGTTTCATTGATCCTTTGAATTGTTTTTTTGGTCTCTATGTCATTTATTTCTGCTCTGATCGTTACTATTTCCTTCCTTCTACTTGCTCTGGGGTTTTCTTTTTGTTTGCTTTCTAATTCTTTAAGTTGTGAGGTTAGACAGTCAATTAGAAATTTTTCTTGTTTTTTGAGGTAGGCCTGTAGTGCTATGAACTTCCCTCTCAGAACTGCTTTCGCTGCATCCCATAGATTTTGTGTTGTTGTGTGTTCATTTTCATTGGTTTCCAGGAAGTTTTTAATTTCTTCCTTGATCTCCTCGGTGACCCATTCATTGTTCAATAACATGCTATTTAGCCTCCATGTGTTGAAATGTCTTTGCATGTTCTTGTTGCAATTGATTTCTAGTTTCATGCCATTGTGATCTGAGAAGATGCTTGATATGATTTCAATCTTCTTGAACTTGTAGAGATTTAGTTTGTGTCCTATCATGTGGTCTATCTTTGAGAATGTCCCATGTGCACTTGAGAAGAATGTGTATTCTGTAGTTTTGGGGTGTAATTCTCTGTAGATATCTATTAAGTCCATTTGGTCTAGTGCTTCATTTAGAGTCTCTGTTTCCTTGCTAATTTTTTGCCTAGAGGATCTATCCAGTGCTGTCAACGGGGTGTTGAAGTCCCCTGCTATGATTGTATTGTTGTCGATTTCTCCTTGGAAGTCCTCCAGAAGATTTTTAATATATTTTGGTGCTCCTATATTGGGTGCATATATGTTTATCAAGGTTATATCTTCCTGTTGGATAGATCCTTTCAATATTATGTAGTGGCCGTCTTTGTCTCTAGTTATGGTCTTCATTTTGAAATCTATTTTATCAGATATGAGAATTGCTACCCCAGCTTTTTTTTGCTTTCCATTTGCTTGGAAAATTTTTTTCCATCCCTTCACTTTCAACCTATGTGAGTCTTTTGTTGAGAGGTGGGTCTCTTGTAAACAACATATAGATGAGTCATGCTTTCTTATCCAATCAGCTACTCTGTGTCTCTTTATGGGAGCATTCAATCCATTAACGTTTAAGGTGATTATTGATATGTACTTATTTATTGCCATTTTTGTTTAGTGTGGTTCTATTTTTCTTCCCATTTCTACTGCTATTTACAGCAGTCCTTTTAACATTTCTTGCAGTGCTGGTTTGGTGCTAATGTATTCCCTTAACCTTTTTTGTCTGGGAAGCTCTTTATTTGACCTTCTATTTTGAATGATAGCCTTGCTGGGTAGAGTAGTCTTGGATTCAGATTCTTGTTTTTCATGACGTTGATTACTTCATGCCATTCTCTTCTGGCCTGTAGTGTTTCTTGTGAGAAGTCAGCTGAGAGCCTTATGGGGTTCCCTTTGTAGGTAACCTGTTGCTTATCTCTTGCTGCTTTTAGGATTCTCTCTTTGTCTTTAATTTGTGGCATTTTAATTACTATGTGTCTTGGTGTGGGCCTGTTTGGGTTCTTCTTACTTGGGACTCTCTGTGCTTCTTGAACTTGAATGCCTTCTTCCTTCACCAAATTAGGGAAGTTTTCTCTCACTATTTTTTTGAATATATTCTCTATCCCTTGCTCCTTTTCTTCTTCTTCGGGGACTCCTATGATGCGAATATTATTACGTTTCCAGTTGTCCCATAGTTCTCTTAAGCTGTCTTCCTGTTTTTTAATAGTTTTTTCCTTTTGTTTTTCTGATTGGTTGAATTTTTCTACCCTGTCTTCTAATTCACTGATCCGGTCCTCAGCTTCCCCTACTCTGCTTTTTAAACCTTCCAATGTGTTTTTCATTTCTGATATGTCATTTTTTATCTCTTCTTGTTGGTTTTTAATTTCCAATTGGCTTATTTTCAGTGTCTCTATGTCCTTACTCATGCTGTTCAGCTTCCTCAAGATCATGGCTCTGAATTCTAGCTCTGTTAACATGCCTAATTGCTCCGCATTGATCTCATCTTCGGTGGAGGTGTCTTGCTCTTTCATTTGGCTTCTGTTTCTGTGTTTCACCATTTTGGCTCTCACTGTGGGCTTTGGAGCCTGTCAAGTTCTCCCTGTGGGTGTTGGTGTTCTGCTGTTTGTGGCTCCCTCTCCTGTGTTTAGATGAGCGAGGGAGGACCCGCGTTGAACACCACTGTCAAGTCTTATTTTCCTGGTTAAAGTTACCCGCCCAGGAAACGTACTGTTATCCTCTAGCTTTTTGCCTGGAGGCTAGCAGTCTAGGTTAATTGATGAGTTTTGGTTGTCAGTTGATTGAAAAACTCCCTCTGGTGCTCAGCCAAGGGGCTTTCAAGAGGGTGGGGCAGATGCTGGTTGTTAGTGAGCCTCAATTAGCATTTCAATGGCCCACAGGTTGGGGTTGGATCTCCGAGGGAGGGGCTGCTGCCTCTCCTCAGAGCTTGGGAAGGAGCAATGTGGCCACCGTCCTGAGTGGCTGCACTCAGCCAAAGCTCTGAGCGCCCTCCAAACCCCGCGTGTCCCGACACAGTTCCAGTCCAGTCCGCCCTCCCTCCGCCGGAGCCCAAGGTGAGTGGCTGTGGCTGTTTCAGCCTCTGTCCCGGCTGCGCTGTGGAGCCGCCTGGGAGTGTGACCCGAGGGCACTGCTTACAGCTAAGGCCGCTGTCGAGCGAGCTGCCGAGCTGCGGACCCTGGGCTCCCAGCCCCGTCTCGCGCCTTCGCAAGCCTACCGGGATCGAGTCGGTGTCCCTCGTTGTATGGTCCCCCAAGCTGCTTTTCTGTTGGTTTTTCCGGTAGATTTGTCTGTGTTATAGTTGTAATTCCAGTTTGGTTCTGGGAGACGGTCTGTGTAGCTCCGTTCACTCCGCCGCCATTTTTTCTCTCTATCCAATACTAATTATCTTGATTTATGTTCTCAGAAATATATATAAAGACTCATTTCCTTTTTAAACACTGACTTATTTTTCTTTATTAAGGTATAATTTACATACAATAAAATCCATTCATTTTAAATATATTGTTTGAGGAATTTTGGTAATTGAATACAGTTGCATAACTTCCACCACAATAAAGAAATAGAAAATTCCCATTACCAGGCTGACCCTTTCTAATGCTGTTCTGTGAAATTGCTTATGTTCAACAGAACATCTTGACCTAACTGAATGCCAGGCCGGCTTCTGTAGTGTCAGCTGGTTCTGAATATTGAGATTATTTTCTCTTCACAATTCCCTTTTAACTAAGAACAAAGTATTCATCAGAAGATAATTTACATTTTCCCAGTACCAAATATGCATATCTAATATTGGAACAAACATACTTTTAGCTAGGTTTTGCAACATATATAGCGTCACTATTCTTATACAAGGAAAATCCTCCTCCCAATATATTGAAATTCCACCCCATATCACTAGATTAAAGTCTTTCTTTTTACAATTTTCTTCTCTCCCTTCTAAAACATTATTTTTTTCTGTATACTGTGTCATGCCTATCAGTACACAAATATTCTCTATTATCTCCCTCCTTAAAAATAAAGATTAAAAAAATAAGTTTCCCATGCTACTTCATCCTCCCCCTGCTTTTATAGCACTTCTCTCCATTCAAATAAAATCACCAACTACTGTAGATATTCAGAGTCATCATCATTTAATCTCTTGTTCTCCTTTAACCTCATCCAGTTGGCACCAGCACTGCACAGAGAGAGAAAGAGAGAGAGAGAGAGAGAGAGAGAGAGAGAGAGAGAGAGAGAGAGCAGTTACCATCAAGGTCATTAATAACCTCCACATTGTCTAAGCTATAGGTTAGTTCTCAGGCCTCATTTTATTTGACTAATCAGCAGCATTTGACATGATTGCTCCCTTGTTTTTGAAACACTGCTTTCTGAAATTTTGCAGTAGCGAGATCTTGTTTTCCTCTGAGTTACTTTTGAATCTTATCTGATGAACTTTTTACTCTTTGCTGATATGCATTTTGAAGTGTAACCTTGGATTGTGTCCTACCAAAGTTTTTTTCTATATTTACACTCAATCTCTGGGTGATCAGATCCAAGTGATCATGCCACCTTTAGTAAGATAATTTCAAATTTGATCTCTAAAATTCCCCTGAGTTTTAGATGTTTATATCTATAGCATCTCAAATGTGACACGCCTTAAGCTAGTGTCTTTACTGTCCTGCTCTATAGGATAGTGTCTCATATCCGATAGCATCCTAGGAATCCATCTAAGCCAGTCAGCATTTCATCTGGGATGATACAAACTCTTTTTCATAGACTCTCTTGCCAGGTTGCTTCCTGTTAGGTTCTGCTGACGTGAGACTCTGGCATGAAATTGGAAGGTGGTAAGAGTTTTAATGCATTTGTATGGCTTCTGCGTATTTCTGGCAATGGCTTCGGCATTGCTGGTGGAGATGGCAGTATTGAGCAAAACCTGGGGAGCAGAGGTAAGAGAGGAAATGGCAATGGAACTGTGCTGACGCACTATGGCACCAGCAGCAGCTTCACAGAGTGAGCATGGGTAAGCCCCTGGCTTTCTGCTTAGCCAGTTCAAACACAGCCATAAAAGCCTCAGTTGGGAGAGCAGTTCCAACATTGGGGTAACACCATTCCCCCATGCTTCTCCAGCCCTAAGAGTTAATAGAGACTTCCTGCAGTTAATCATTATTTGGCAATCTTACCTATCCCTTTTTGCTCCTATAGTTCCTCAATCATACTTTTGAAAAACAAATTCATTGAATTACCTACATTTACATTGTAGAGTAGTTTCTGTTTGCATGATTGAAGACTAATAGATCAAGTACTAAGCCAGAAGGCCTCTTTTGGCTCAGTTATTTCACATAATCGGGCCCCCTAAAAAGTGATGATTTCCTTAATGGTGGAAAATAAATTGAAAGAGACAGATACAGTGACTGATGACTTTGGTCTTTGTTTTGTTTGTTTGTTTTTTTAAATTCTCACCTGATGACATTTTTCCATATTTTCAGATAGAGTGGGGTAGAGAGAGAGAGAGAGAGAGAAATATGCACATGAAAAGGACACATCAAGTGGTTGCCACCCGCACGACCCAACCAGGGCCTGGGACAAATTGCAACCGAGGCACGTGCCCTTAGCAGGAATCAAAGTCGGGTCTCTCTGGACCACAGACAGGCCAAGGCTCTAACCGCTGAGCCAAAGTGGCCAGGGCTGTTTTTTTATTTTTTATTTTTTCTGTTTTTAAAGAGTGGAAAAGTCTTCCTTTGGACAAAGGATAGTTGTGTTCTAGTAGAAAGAAGCATAGTTACTGTCTTTTGCTGAGTAGCCAACATAGTGAACAGTGCCAAGTATTGTCTTGTGTCTCACCTCTACACCCACCCTTCCATACCTCATTTCAACCTTCAACTTAGAAAATATAAATTACTTGTCCCCATCTGCTTTGCCAGCTGGCTTCCCCACGGCATTCTTCCAAAGGGAGACACAGGCAAAGGGTTTGAATGCAAGCAAAAATGGAAAAGCCAACTTAATGAAGTAACTAATCTTTAAATGGTTATAAATTATTGGTCTGGAAGTGATAGTTTAAACTGCTATGAGGATTCTAAAATCTCACTGGCTTGTTTATTACTCAGACTACATGTCCACCCCTAGATAATCTGGGGATTCTGACCATGCCAACCTAACCCAGATAAGCACAATTATAGCACATTTGCCATCTAGAATATTGCTAACTGGTATAAAGAGCTACTTTTCACATTTCATTACCAAATGAAGCTACTTGGCCATACCTCTCTCTCAGATTGCTAGAAGCTGGAGATACTTCAGTAACAGCATTAATAATCAGTGTATTTTTCTTCCACCATATGAACTTGTGCTTCCAACACTTCTGTAAACAATTTTCAGCATTAAAATTCCTGTACTGTAAAAAGAGAGAGAATCCTAGAATGTTTTTAGCTTTTGTACTGATCTTTAAGGAAAACATCATTGTAAATCCGTTTCTTTTCATAGTGTTCCTCATTGAAGTACACTGATAATCCATGAACCATATATATATACATACACACACACACACACACACGTGTGTGTGTGTGTTTGTTTTAGAGAGAGAGGAAGGAAGAGGGAGAGAGAGAGAGAGAAACATCAGTGTGAGAGAAAAACATTAACTTGTTGCCTCCATCAACAGGTTGACTAAGTACCAAACCCACAACCTGGACATGTGCTCTGACCAGGAATCAAACTGGTGACCTCTCAGTGAATGGGACGATGCTCAATCAACTGAGCCACACAAGCCAGGGCCATGAGCTCAGTTTTTTAATAAAAAAAATGTTTGGATTCCTCTCTTTGTCTTATATTACACATTCAGTAGATCTGAAATTCTGGCCAGCTCTAACTTTGAAATGTTTGCCAGACTTAAACATTTTTAACACCTTCCACTGCTGCTACATTGGCCCAAGCCACCATCCCTTCTCATCACAGTTGTTGTAAAAACTTCCTAGCTGATTTCTCTGTTTCTACTTTTTTCCTGCAACAGACCTGACAAGACTTTTGATGTGTAAGTCAGAATGTGTTGCTCTCTTCACCAAATTCCTCTGAGGGTGCCTCATCCATTGTGAAATAAAATGTCAGTGTGCAGTCCATGCTCTCCTCAGAATCCGATTGCTAACCACCTGATGGCATCTTCTTTTTCACTCTTTTTCTTACTCAAGGTTCTTTCACTGTTCCCTCTTCAGTGTTTGTCTTTATTTTCCCCTCTGTCTGGAATATTCTCCAATATGATAGCTCACTCTATCATTTAATCAAGCCCTCTGCTCAAACATCAGGTCTCCCTCTTTCTTTGCTTTATCTGAAATAGAAGTGTCATATCTATACACATACCTTGATTTATTTGAGTTTATGACAGTCTTTACTCCTTAAAAATTACCTATTTATTTATTTGCTTATTATCTGCCTCACTAACAAGAATATACATTGCATGAAGGCATTGTATTTCCCTGTTTTTGTTATTTGCCTGGCAAATGATATAAACTTGATAATTAAATAAATGAATGGCTTGTTTAGGTAAAGTAAGAATATTCCATGGAGTTGGTGGTATCCTCTGATAACCTTGTTTACACAAAAGTACTTAGGACTTCATAGTCCTAATATTATAAGTCAATGAATTTTTTCCCCTCTCCTAGTGATCTGGATGCTACAGTGCTCTATGTGAAGTATTGGGTGGTGGTTACACTAGTGATGTATTCAGTTGTACTAGTATAGGTAAGTAGGTACACAGATCGATAGATACATACAAACACAGATAAAATGGATGCTTCACTGAAGGCAATGGGACTAACAAAAATTGGAGAAGGGTCTAGATCAGACAAGGAGAAATTTCTAATGACCAGGATTGATGATGACCAGACACAGAAGCTTATCCCTCACAGCACCAAAATGATCACAGCCAAAACAAAAGGTGTGCTTGTGATGTGAAAGAAAAGGCTGGACTAGACTAGGATGTTGAATTTATTGCTAACTCTGAGTGGTTTAATTGATTCAAGAGTTTTTATTCATTCCATAATGTGAAAGTGTGTGGTGATTCTGTGGAGCAAATATTCAATATGCGTGAAGCCTTGCTATTCTTCATTTTTTTATCTTTATTGTTGAGAATATTACAGATGTCCCCCATTTTTCTCTCATTGTCTCCCTCCACCCAGTTTCCACCCTACCCCAGGCCTTTACCACACTATTGCCTGTGTCCACGGGCTATGTGTATATGCATATAAATTATTTTGTTAGTATCTTTCCACCCTTCCTTCCTGCTTTCTTCTGAGATGTCACTGTTCCATGCATCCATGCCTCTGGACCTATTTTGTTTGTCAGTTTATTTTATTCATTTGATTTCATATATAAGTGAGATCATGTGATACTTGTTTTTCTCTGACTAATTTATTTCACTTAGCATAATACACTCCAGGTCCCTCCATGCTGTCTCATAGGATAAGAGATTCTCCTCCTTCTCCTCCCCCTCCCCCTCCCCCTCCCCCTCCCCCTCCTCCTCCTCCTCTTCTTCTTCTTCTTCTTCTTCTTCTTCTTCTTCTTCTTCTTCTTCTTCTTCTTCTTTCCCCTCTTCCTCTTCCTCTTCTTCTCCCTCTCCTTCTTCTTTTATAACCTGTAACATTGCCCCCAAACAAGACCATTACCCTGTCCTTAAAATCCTTGAAACCTGCCATTGACTTGGACAGAATAACAGTCTTTCTGGGGGCAATGTTGCAGGCTACAAGTAGAAATTCTTTGTGATCTAGCACAGTAAGAATACCAGGGTCTTTAAGCATATCAATATGTACACGCCGCCACTGTACTATGGGAACAATAAGTAGTCATCGGTGACACAGCTTCTCTTCCAAGATGCTTTTCTGAATTGGAATGCCTACAAAATGGAGAACTGTTTGGAGAATAACATATTCATGGATGTTATTCTTTGATTGGTGATCTTCATTCCAATATCAAATTGGTCTTTCTCCCCATAAACACCACCTCTTTTATCCAAACAGTGGATACAGAATTATAGCAGCTTTTAAGGCCTACTACCTGAAGAGGTTCTTTGCTTGGGCTTTGCTGCAACTGAGAAAAAACACTTTGAAGACACTGATGCAGTTCTGGAAGGATTACACCTATGACCGATTCAAGAACCTTGCCTAGATTTGGGGTAATGTCATCAAGGAATTTATGAATGGCACTGGGAAGGAGACACTCAAGAGGTTTCTCCATGACTTTAAGAATTAGTCAAGAATAAAAAGATTGCAAAAATCAACAACTTTAACTTGGGTGTGGATGAGAATGACATCGATGCTGCTAAAGGTGGTTCCTGAAGAACTGACTAATGAGGAGTTGTGGAAACTGTAAGAGGAATGCATAGCTGAAGACGAGGCGAGAGAAAAGAAAACAGCAGAAGAAACAGAAGAACCCCACCAAAAATTTACAGCGAAGGGTAGAACAGAAGCTTTTGCAAACCTCCATAAACTCCTTAAAAATTATAAAAACATGGACCCCAGCACTGCAAGGTTTTTATTAATGGAAATGTTCATGGTGCATTATCTGCTTGCTAGCACATAGGTTGAAAAAAATGCATCAAGTAAACCACCATGGACATAATTCTGAAGAGTAACACGTCCTGAAGAAGAGCCCCAGCAGCCTCCTTCAAGAGGTATTACAGAAGATGTTATTATCATAGGAGACAACAGCTCCATGTGTCTTGTTGTTCCTGTTGACCTTTCAGTGAGCCAAGATGTGGAGATGGAAGATGATGATACTGATGATCTTGACCCTCATAGGCTTAGGCTAATGTGTGTGTTCATGTGTTCATTTTTAACAAAAAAGTTTAAGAAGAAAAAGAAACTAATTAAAACATGAAAAAGAGCTTATAGAATAAGGATGTAAAGAAAGAAAATATTTTTTTTACAGTTGTACAATGTTTGTGTTTGAGCTTAGTGTTGTCACTGAAAAGTAAAAAAAAATAAAAATTAAAAAATTATAAAGTAAAAAATGTATAGGAAGCTACTGTTAATTTATCATTGAAGAAATTTCTTTATAAATTTAGTGTACAGTATTTATAAAGTCTACAGTAGTATACAGTAGTGCCCTAGGCCTCACATTCATTTACCAATCACTCACTGACTCACCCAGAGCAACCTCCAGTCCTGCAAGCCTTATTCATGGTAAGTGCTATACACAGGTATACCATTTTTTATCTTTTATATTTAATTCTTACTCTATATTTTCTACATTTAGATATAAATACTTACCATTATGTTACCCCTGCCTATAGTATTCAGTATAGTAACATGCGGTGTAGATTTATAACCTAGGAACAATAGGCCATACCATATAACCTAGTTATACAGTAAGCTATGCGTAAGTGCACTCTATGATGTTTGCAAAAGGAAAAAATTGCTTACTGAGGCGTTTCTTAGAATGTATCCCCATCATTAAACAACACAAGATGGTAGTGAACAATGTTACCATGAACGAATCACAGAAAAACTCTTCAGTTTTCAATGTGCAGTACTAGGATATGTACAATAAATACAGAACTTTTTTACTCCAATGTGTGTTAGCTATAAAAGGGAAAAAGATGATCATATTTTTGAAATGGGAGGAGATTTTTACAAGTAAACATTATTTTCTGTGATTTCGAGAATCTTGGATAGCCTGAACTTATCATACCTTGTTGCAGGATCACCACAATATTTAATACTGTAATAAGACAGCAGCCTTTTTAAGACCAAATTGTGGGAAAACACTGAGCTATCTAGAGCTGACATTTTTACCATACCTAATGATTTTCTTCCCTTATAATAGAAAATAACTAATGATCATCTTTTATAATCACATCCAACTTCAACCACAAACTGAGGAAAGAGCTTCCATACCTAAATTTGATCAAAGAGTAGATATGAAATTGATTTGCCTCTATTTTAAACTGAAACATTTAATCTTTCTTTTTTTTTTTAGTGTAATGTGTTGTAGGCTTTGTATCTGATAATGTGCTTATAGTCATTTTTAGTGAGGAATCTTTATTTCTAGATCTTTGTTCTGAGACGTCTGACATAGCTACAAAATTCTATCAACAATTTTCAATGACATTAATGTTCAGTTATATATGGAGTATAAATAAAAATTAGAAAAGAGACTTAATAAACTGCCAAAACATAGGCTCTAACATATGTTTGAATCTATAAATCAGCAAGCCAGATATAAATGCCTTACTATCCCTCTAATTTACATAATCTTATCAATTAAATACTTACATTAGTTAAAAAGTGTGATTTAACTTTTAAAGTTATTAAAAATCATTACTCTATGAGGTTCCATAGATGCCAAATATTTAAGATAAATCATCCTGGGTTTTGTTAATAAAAAAAGTTTTCACATAGGTAGAAATGTTTTCTCCTTTCTGTCCTCATCTGCAACTACAATCAATAGAAGCAATGATCTCAGATCAGTAAAGATACAGATTTAGACAAACTGTTAAAAGTGAATTCATTTTAATTAATATAAATCAAGTGTCTTCCTTTTTCCTCCAAGCAAATGGGTTGAAAACCAAGCCATTGTCCTTTTTTTTTATGTGATTTCACTCTTTATTTTATATTTTATAACAGTAATTATTGAGATTTCATACTTTAATTCTTTATTCTCTACCTTAATCTGTATATCTATGCAATATTGTCTTATAACATTTGCTAAATGTATCTCTCCGTATTTCCCACTGTCAGGCACTCATTATTTCACATCTATATTAAGCACTAAATAAAATATTTTACTATTACTGTGAAGATTTTTTTATCTCTTTTATGTTGTCAATATTTATGACAGGTGTTTGGACACCTGTGTTAGGTGTTAGGTACACACGAGATTGCCATGCCTTCTTGATTAATTCATTTTTATCTTTATGGCATGTCCTTCTTCCCTAGAAATACTTTCTCTTTAATTGAATTAAATAATACTTTGTCTGAAATTTATAAAGCATGCCAGCTTTTTATTATGAGTGTTTTTTATATTCCTCCTTTTCTATTTCCACCACAGTGACTTTTTAAATATTTAAAATAGTTGTCTTTTAAACACCAAATAGTTTTTTAATGTATTTTCTATCTAGCCCAACAGTCCCTGACTTTCAAATGCTGTATTTAGTCCACATACATTTTCTACAATTTTTCATGATATAGGTTATCAGTCTACCACCTGCTCTTTTTCTGCCTATGTTCCCTGGCATAAATTGTATATATTTTTAATGTTTCATTTTAATCATTTATTAAATGTGTATTTAATAATTTAATGCTAACTAAAATATGTATTTTTTATTGTCTCCCTTCAAATGATAACAGTACTTTACAATCAGTATAAAACTTTACCACAGTACAATTTCATTTACTTCACTCTTTGCCTTTGTGAAATTCTCTTATATTTTTCTTCTCTTATTTTCTTCTTCTGAAAAATAAATTATATTATTTCACATCTAAAGATGCTAAAAATTATTTTAAACATTTATATAAATAGTTTATCTTTCTAGTACTGTTCATTCATTCTTATTGCAATGTTATGGTTTTATGTGACATCAGTTTACATCAGTCTCAGTAACTTATTTAATTTTTATTGTAGTTTAGTGTTTTTCATGACACAGTGCCTCATTTTATGATTGTCTGAAATATTTTTATTTCTATTTATCAAGAAATTTTAGTTGAATACAGAATCCTAAACACAATTTTCATTTTCCAAAACTTTCAAAATATTCTATTATTATCTGCCTTCTATTTATTTCTATTAAAAATTGGCCTTTATTTGTTCCATTATTTCTTTTATGTATTAATTTTTTTTGTTTTTTTCTTGGTTGATTATAAAGGTATGCAATTTATATTTTTATTTTTATTTTTTGAGCAATTCAGCTTAAATATGCCAAAATGTGACTTTTTAAAAAGTGATTGATTATGCTTGTGTTTCTTTAGACTTCATGACTCTGTTTGTCTATATCTATCATCAAATTTGGAAAATACCTTTCTGAACTATTTAACATTTTCCCACAGATTTGGGGCTCACTGTTTATTTTTGTCTTTTGAAGAAAATGTTCTAGTTTTGATATCTCTTCAAAACATGAGCTTTAAATTTACATATTTCTTATTGTATCTAATCTGCTTTTGAACTTGTTGATTGATATATTTGACAATTTCTTGAATTGATGATTTCTATTAAGCATACTTCTGCTATTTTTCTTCCACCTTTGAGAATACTTATTTTCAGTACAGTACACTTACTATAACTCTCTTCCTGGAGAATAATATAGTATATCTTAATGGCATTGGAAAACAAACTAGGCTAAGTCATGAATGAATGAGGAATATTTTAAATATGGAGAAACAGATATTGAAATAAACCAATGTCGCTTTGCACACATACGAGAGTGTTCACTTTCTTTTAAAGGTAGCCTGCTATTTGTAATAGTTTAGTCTACTGTTTTATACTTTTCCCAATGTATTTGTGAAGTGAATAATGAAATCCAAAGGCAGGGTGTATAGAATTATCTTTCTCTTAGTCTTTTATAGTTTTTATAATGCAAAATAAAATAAAAATAGCTAATGTGAGTAGTAACTAATACTTCAAATACTATGTTTAAGCTTTTAACAAGAATTTTGAAATCACCTACATACATAATAAGCACAAAGTTTATTTTAAATATTTTAAATTAAAAACTAGGATATCAGTTGCTACCTGAACTATGTAATTTAGGAATTCTTTCAATACTTCATAACCTTGATTGTAACTAGGTCCATTTTATTTTTTAATATTTACTTGAATATTGATCAAAAGGTAATTTGTTCATCATTGTGAACAGGTAAATATTTAACTAAGGAATTTTTATCACAATCAGAGCTTCCTCTCAGAATTAGTGTAAATTAATGTGCCACAGAGTTATATGGGAAAAAATATGCTTGAAAATTAGTTTATAATTCTTTCTGATAAAAAAGAGTAGTATAAAGAAACAACTGACTCCTAAATGTATTAAAAATATCAATCCTATTGTATATGCCTGTTTTAATATGCATAAAAATAAAATGTATGCGCACATATTTAAAATATACTTATTAACAATGGTCTGCATTATATTTTCTACTTCACTGAAAGAGATGTAAAATCTTAAAGTTCAAATAAAAACTAAAGTCTCAAAAACCTACCATGATTTTTAAAGTGAATCTGAAATAAGAAATATTTCTTAGATTATATAGAAATTACAGGGAATTCTGTTTTTAAATAAATAAGGTGATTTTGCCTTTTGGATCAAAGTTTGAGCATTAGAAGATTAAAAAGAAGGTATCCAACTTGCAAAATGGCATTAGATTAAAGTTATATGTGTAATTTATAAAACTACCTATGTAGTTTGTAAACCTGTTAACCCATAGTGAACCAAATTCCCGAGTTTCTAGAGTGATAACAATAAGAGGATTTAAAAGATTATTTAGAAATTATTATATAAATTAGGTTTATATTTTATCAACTTTGTATTAAAAAACAGTTGCACAATATATTTCTTTTTATTTAAAAATATAATTCCAGAGATTCTACAAATCTTTGAAATAAATACTATCTGGGAAAATGATAATGATAATAATAATTATTATTATAATGTCCTTTTATTAAATATTAACTGAGTGGCAGGCAATGTGTTTAAATGTTTTATGGATATATATCACTTTTCTGGGTATATCAGTAGAAATATTAGTAGTCCTGTTCTTCAGTTGATTAGGAAGATTGACAGTGAATTTACTTTTTACAGCAGCTCATCTGACAATGCTGTATTTTAAATGCAAAACGCCTTGGTGCTTTGTGATTCTAATATGAATGATTTGTCCTAACAACTCTGTTTGTAGTTTAACCTTGTAGGGTACACTCAGCTGGAATCCCAGTGCTAGGATTAGAAGCTTCCTTCAGTGAACATGTTATTATAGGCTTGAGTTCATAAATATAAATTGATTTACTAGATAGAGAAGGTTCCTCCCAGGTATATTGACCCAGGTCTAGTTTTTTAGTAGCAACTTGAAGGTAGTTGTTTAGAAAATAAAATAAAATTCAAATTTAAGTTAGAAAATCAAATCGAATTCACAGTTAATAAAACATTGTTCACGTGACTGGTCCTATTTGAAATTATGCAGTTTTTCCCTTCCAGCACAGATATAAAGTTCTTTTTCAAGGTATTGTTAATTTAGCAGTTATACTGATTTATATTCTTCATACAATAAATTTAAATATTTAAAGTGTACAACTTTTATAAGTTTTAGCATCTTTACATCGGTGAAACCATCACTACATTCAAGATAATAAACATATCCAATATCCCCAAAATTTCCTCATGCCCTTTGTAATTAATCCCTCCATCCTCACTATTATACCCTAACCCTCCCCATTCCCAGGCATCTGCTGATCTGCTGTCCACACTATAGATTAGTTTGACAATTTTTAGTGTTTTATGTAATTGTAATAATACAGTATATATAATTTTTGGTCTGGCTATTTAAACTCTGTAGAATGAGATTTATCCATATTGTTGTATATATTATTATTGCCCAGAAGTCTCCCACTGTGAGGTTTTACCACAACTTGCCATCTATCTGTTCACCTATTGATGAGCATTTGGGTTATTTCTAGTTTGATAAATTATTAATTAATAAAGTTATTACAAACATTTGTGTACATGTTTTTGTATGGATATAGTTTTTCTTCTGGTAAATATCTAAAAGTGAAATGGGTGATCATATGGTAGTGTATATTTAAATTATTTAGAGAAACTTGCAATTTTATTCAATTTGTACCATTGTACATTCCCAGGAGCAATGATATGTCCAAATTTTTAATTTTAATCATTTTCTCATTTTGGTTTTAATTTGTATAAATCCATAATAACTAATAAGGAATGAGTATTATTTTTTTTGTGCTTACATGACCTCTATCTATCTATCTATCTATCTATCTATCTATCTATCTATCTATCATCTATCATCTATCTATTTAATGTTAAGTGTTGGTTTAAATCTTTGCCCACTTTAATTAAGTTGTTTGCTTTTTTATTAATGAATTTTTGAGTTCTTTATATTTTTTAGGTATAATTCCTTTATGAAATATATACATTGTACATATTTTCTTATACTATATGACTTGTCTTTTCATTCTTTAATAGTGTGTTTTAAATAGCACAAGGTATATGACTTTATTCACATCACTTCTAACTTACCTCAGCACAGTTAATCAAGTTTTTAAGAGTACAGGTTTTATACATCTTTTGCCATATTTACTCCTAAGTATTTCACAGTTTTAATGTTATTATAAATTGTATTTTAATATTTTCAATTGTTCATTCCTAGTACATAGAAATATAGTTAGTACTTGTATATTTATATGTTATCTTGCAACTTTGCTAAACTCATTTATATATATTATTAGCTTTTTTATAGATTTCGGTGGATTATTTGGATAGATGATGATGTCATCTATGAATAAATGCAATTTCACTTTATTCTTTGTGATCTGATGCTTTTATTTTATTATTTAATTTTTAAAACTTTTATTGAACTGGCTAGAACCTCCTATACAGTGTTTATTTTATTTTTCTTTATTGATATCAGAGAGAAAGAGGAAGGGAGAGGGAGAGAGAGACTGAAACATCAATGAGAGAGAGCATCAATTGGCCATTTCCTGCATGCTCCCCACTGGGGATCGGTACCTCATCCTGGGCATGTGTTCTGACCTGGAATCAAACCAGCGACCTCTTGGTGCATGGGTCAATGTTCAACCACTGAGCCACACTGGCCAGGCACCTATACAATGTTTAATAGAATTAGTGAAAGTGAACTTCCATTTGTTTCTGATAGTATTGTTTTTAACTTAGGGCCAAAGCATTAAATCTTTGTTATTAAATATAATGTTAGTTGTAGTTTATTTATAGATGTACTTTTTTTCAGGTTGAGAAATATCCCTTCTATTAGTAGTTTCTTGGGAGTTTTTGTTTGTTTATAAATGGCATTAGATTTTGTCAGTTACTCTTTTTCTGACTATTGAGATTACCGTGTTTTTTTCCTTAATTTGTGTCTTTTTGTGATAAATTTAATTGATTTTTCCATTTTTAACTACACTTTTATTACTGGGTAAAACCAGATTATTTTATCTTTACTTTTTTTTTTTTTTTTCTTGTTTGTCTGGTTTGATATGAGACAACAGCTAGATTTAAAGAATTGTTGGGTGGTAATAGCTTCCTCCTCTTCAATTTCTAGATAAAGTTTTGGATGTAATAATTCTACATATGTGCTTAGTATAAATTCACCAGTGAGGCAATCTGGGCCTAAAGTTACCTTTGTAGGAAAGTTTATAATTATAAAATGCATTTTATAAAAATAGAAATCCAGCTATTCTGGTTATCCATTTGTTCTTGGGTAATGTTTGGTAATTGGTGTCTTTCAAGGAATTAATTTTTTTTTCCTACTTTTGCCTCACCCTGTATGTAATGAATATGATCTGAGAGCATGGCATTCTATTGATGGGCTACTTTTCAACGTCAGCAAACCTAATGATTTCTCCAGCACTCACTGCCTTTTACAGTCACATTTCACACTTTCTAACTCTCATTTTCTTCTTTTTAAAAATCCTACAAATTTCTTTTTCCAAGCCCTCCTATCTTAGTGTATTTTCAAGATGAAGAAATTTAACAGTTCTTCAGTGTTACCATTATAGAGCAGCAGTATAACTTCACAGTTAAGAGCACAAACTCTCTACTTGTACTGCTTGTGATTAAACCCCCTACTCTGCTGGCTCCTGCTTATGTGGACTTAGTTAATTCACATTTTTATGCTAAAGTTTTTGCAAATTTTAAATGGGAACAAGGATATCAATTATCTTATGGGCTTGTAGTGAGAATTAAATTAGAATTAATATATACAAATATTTTGGATTATTATCTGACACATGTAGAACTCTATGAGTAAGAGCTTTTATTGCCTGCAATTATAGAATGTTATAGAGTGTCCCTAAGAGTATCTGATACAACTTCATTTTATAGCAGGAGACACTCATAGGCAGGAAGGCAGTGTAAAGAACATAGTTTCAGGTGTCAAAATCTTTGGTTTGACTCAGAGATAAGCCATTCTTTTGACTTACTTAACCTTTATTAACCTTTCTAACTTTCAGTTTTATCAGCCTTAACATAATATTTTAAATGTTTTTAAAATCAGCTAATATAACCTAATTATTTGTGTCGTTGGAATAAAGATTTTTAACATATTTAGCCCCTTCCCCACATTCCTTCTGCTACCCAATACTTTAAATATCAGTATTCTCATTCATAGCAACACTATTTACAATAGCTAAGATCTGGGAAGAGCCCAAATGTCCATCAGTAGATGAATGGATAAAAAAGCTGTGGTATATATACACAATGGAGTACTATGCAGTTGTAAGAAAGAAAGATTTCTTATCCTTTGAGATTACATGGAGGGACCTGGAAAGTATTATCCTAAGAGAAACAAGCCAAAAAGAGAAAGACAAGTGTCATATGATCGCACTTATTTGTGGAATACAATGAACATAACAGTCTGAGGAATGGGGTAGTCCCAGAGATGTGGAAGTGGGGTACAGACTGACAATCCCCAGAAGAGGGGTGGTGGGGGAGAGATAAACCACAGAATTTATATGCATGTGTACATAACAATGGACATGGACAACAAAGCTGGGGACAGGGTGGGGAGGAAGGGGGAGGGAGAATCAGTGGGGGAAAAAGGAGAAACATCTGTAACAAAAATTAATTAATTAATTAATAAAAAATTTTTAAAAATATGTTTAAGGTTAGGGTTATGTTAAGGATTAAAGTTAGGGTTTTATTGTTAGTATTAGGCTTAGGTTTGAGTTAGTATTGGGTTTTTGGTTAGAGTTTGTTTAAGAGTTTGTTTTATGGTTAGGTTTAGGTTATAATTAGGGTTAGGGAAATGGGTAGAGTTAGTGTTACAATTATAGTTAGGGATAGGTTTCACATTAAGCTTAGATTTATGGTAAGAAATATGTTTATTGTTAGTTTAGAATTAGGATTATGATTAAGTTTATGGTTGAGTTTAGGTTTGAGTTAATGATTAGGGTAAAGTTTAGGGTAAGAGTTAGGTTTGTGTATTGATTAGGGTTTAAATTGCGGTTAGGGCTCAGGTTAGGGTAAGGGTTAGGTTAAGTTTGAGTTTCATTGTTTTTCTTAGGGTTAGAAATTTTTTTGTTAGGATTATGTTGATGTTAGGTTTAGAGTTAGGATTAGGATTATGTTTAAGGATAAGTGTATTTTAGGTTAGGATTAGGGTTAAATTTAAAAATTTGAGTTTGGATTAAGGTTGATTTTATCACTAATTTTAATTTTAGGACAGTTTAGATTTAGCTTTGATTTTAGAGTATGGGTTTACATTTGGATTAGATTTAGGGTTAGCATGAAAGCTAGGTTTAGGGTTAGGGCTGGTAAGGTCTAGAGTTACATTTAGATTTGTGGTTAAGATTAGAATCATTGTTAAATTATCAGCCAGAGTTAATATTAAGGTTAGACTTGGGGTTAGGTTTAGGGTTCAGATTATTATTAATATCAGTGGTGGGGTTAGTTATGTTTTGAGTTTAAATTATGTTTAGGTTTAGGGTTAGGTTTAGGTTAAGTGTTAAGGCTTGAGTTAGGTTATGTTTATGATTAGGGTTAAAATAAGAGTTATATTTTACTTTAAGGTGTGGGTTTAAAATAACATTTAGTTTAGGTTTAGGATAAGAGCTTTGTGTAGGTTTAGGTTTGATGTTAGATTTAGGGTAAGGTTAAGATTTGAGTTAAAGTTTAGGGTTAAGATTATATTTAGAGATAAGTTTAGGGTTAGGGCTATAGTTAGGGGTAGAGTCAGTTTGTGATAAGGTTTAGTTAATGATTGGGATCAGTGCTAAGGTTTGGTTTTGCATTAGCTTTAAGGTTATGGTTTGGGTGTACATTTGGGTAGGCTTAATATTATGGTTAGTTTAGTGGTTTAGTTTAGGTTTAGTGTTAGAATTAAAGTTTTAGGTTTTTATTTAGAATAATAAATAGGTTTGTTGTAGTTAGTGTTAGCTCAGGGTTAGAGTTAGGATTAAAGATAAATTTGGGGTTTGGATTAAAATCAGCTTTTATTTATTTTAAGTTATTTTTATTGTTGAATATATTACAGATGTCCCCCCTTTGCCCTCCATTGACGCCCCTCCTCCCCAATACCATCCACCTCCTGCCTCCCCACTAAATAGAAAACATCCAAGCTTGGCCACTTTCCCACCTCCAGACTAACTGCTTTACCCTTTAAAAGAAGTGACTTTAAAAAGCTTCATGAAACATTAGCCAGGAGACGGAAGAGTAAAGGGCCAGCAGATGATTCAAAAGTATGGATTCTTTCCTTCCACATATGTACTACAATCTATTTATTCATGAAACAAAAGCTTGCATGATTTTTTAAATATACTTTACTTCATTCTTCCACTCAAATGCATTTGAAACTCTTTCATCACACTTAAAATATGACCCAAACTTCTTATTTTGGCTCCTCTTTAGAGAAGAGGGCACCTAAATTTTTAGTATGAAGGCCTCTTTTATTTTATTTTTATTCTCTTTCATAGACTCTACCCCACTTGAAATTATATTGTGGTCTCTTGTTTATTTTCTGCATTTCCATGGAAAGGAAGATTGTCAAAAATAATATTTTCTTCCCTGTTCATGGTTCTATCGTCAGTGCTTTTGTATTAAGTAGAAGACTAAATGTCATCATTGACAAGATTCCTGATTAGAACACCCACCTTTCCTGACTTTCAAATAAAAATGCAACTATGCAGATAGATTATTAGAAGCACAGCAGTGCACATTTATTAGGAGGGTTTAAATATAAGGCAATAGGTGAGAAGAGGCAGGGGATAAGCATGATGAAACAGTAAATATGTGTGCTCTATGTCTTCATTGACAGAAGATACATTTGTTCTGTGGTTCCTTCCTCTCATAATTAATTCCTAGCAGTTCCTCTGGTATGTTTCCATTATTTGCAGACCAAACTTAAAGCATGATCAGTTCTGACTACTATGCATCTTTACTATTTTTAATAAAATTTCAGACCATCTCATCCAGCCATTGGGTTTTATAACTAGTCCAAGTGTGGACACAAATCACTCCCTTAAGTTCCCAAAGGCCAGCAAAAGTCAAGAATATAGTCATTAATGAACTAAAGCTAACTGTGTTCAGGCCCTCCCAGGGTTAAAAAATCCTAGCAAGTTAATATCATTGCTTCTTTCTAAATCCAGTTCGATTCCAATATGACAGGAGACCAATGAAAATTTCTATATTTTTACTTTCAAAGACCAAGCTTTCAAATTATTTGAATCTCAAAAGCAACAGGATCTTTTCTTGCACAGGTAAAGTTGTCACCTACAGCTGAAGGACCTCGAGTGAGGAAACTTGTGTTCTCCGGAGGAAATGTTCCACACTCCTCAAGTGGTTGACTTAAAATAAAAAAAAAGAACTCAGAGACAAAGGTCTCTGAAGATGGCGGCAGGCAGGACCGGAGGGAGGGTGAGTGTGTCAGAGAGTGAGCTAGTGTGTGCGAGAGTGTGAGTGGACGTGAAGGTGGACGACCAAACCTGAGCACAGAGCAGAAGGTTCCTGTGCTGTGGACAGGAGCAGCCGGCTGCTGCAGTAAGCAGCTCTTCAGGGTACTTCTCCCTGTGCCACGGAAAGGTCACACCATTTTGGAAGATCCCTGATATTCCCTGTTTTGTTTGTTTGTTTGTTTTTGTTTTTTGTTTTGTTCAGATAGAGTGGGAGGAAGAGAGAGAAAGAGAAACATTGAGGAGGAAGTGGGAGCAGCTAGGGCCTAGCAACTTGAGGAGCCCACCAGCACAACTGGCACCAACAGAGCAGTGGACACTCTGTGTCAACACAAACCAGTGAACAGTAGTGCAGTTCCCAAGGTGCTGGTCTCCAAAGCCTCAGACAGCCAGGAGCCCAGCACCATGCCCCACAGTAGCAGCCTAATCACAGTGGAGATATACCCCCAGCAACAGAGGTTAGGGAGCAGACATCTATCCCCAGGCAACAGAAGCACAAACCAGCAGCTGAGACACAACCCCCAAAACCACAGCAAAAGCTGAGCAAGAGTTGAGCCCCACAGGGCAGGAGCACTCCCCAGCCACCAGCTGCAGGGCCTGAGGCTCCACAGAGGCCTGTGCAACTCAGCAGCCCACTAAAGCAGTGGGGAGCTGGCGCCCAAGAGGGACTGGTGCTATCCAGCTGCTGGCCTTCAGGACCTGTAGGGTGCGGGGGCACCAGAGAGGCCTGTGCCACCCAGCAGGGAATGTGCGACCTGCAGGGTACTGAAGCACCAGAGAGGCCTGTGCAACCCAGCAGCCCATAAGATAGGCATAGAGCTGAGTCCCCAAAGGGACTGTGCTATCCAGTTACCTGCAGGGTGTGGGGGCACGAGAGAGGCCTGTGTGACCCAGCTGTGCAAAAGATAGGCATAGAGGATGTGAAAATAAAGGCAGAGTAAATGGAAGCTACACAGATGATCTCCCAGGACAAAACAGAAATTACAACTAAAATAAAGACAAATTCTCAGCAAAAAGCAACAGAAAAGCAGCAGGACAGGACCATATAACCAGGGACATTGGTAGGATCTGAGGAGGCACAAGAGGGTGGCAGGCTAGGAGCCCATGAACAGCAGCAGTCTTAGCTGTGAGCAGCCCCCTTGGGGAATAGAGACCAAGTCGGCTCCACAGCGCAGAGCCAGGGCAGTCTGCTATAACAGCCACAGCCACTCACCTGGGGACTACAGCAGAAGGAGGGCAGACTGGCTGGAACTCTGTGGGGACACTTGGGATTTGGAGGGCACTCAGTGCTTTTGCATAGTTGCAGCCACAAAGGACAGTCTCAGTGTGCTTGTTCCCAGAGCTGTTGGAAAAGCAGCAGCCCCCCACCTCAGAGATTCAGCCTTTCCCAGGTGAGCCAAAGAAATGCAAATTGAGGCTCATTAACAACCAGCATCTATCCCACCCTCTGGAAATCCTCTTACTCAGAACACCAGGGCTACATTCCAAGGCACTGAGTAACTTAGATTACTAGCCTCCAGGAAAAAGATAGAGGATAACTGAACCTTTCCTGGGCTTGCAAATCTACCCAGGAAAGTAACACTTGAGAGTAGTGTTTAATGTGAGCCCACCCAGGCTCATCCAAACCAAGTAGAGGGAGCCACACAGGAGAAAACCAACATCCACAGGGCTCCAAAACCCACTGAGATAGCCAAAATAGTGAAACAAAGAAACAAATCCCAAATGAAAGAACGAGAGAACTCTATTTAAGATGAGATAAATGAAATGGAGTTAAGCAAATTATCAGAGGTAGAGTTCAGAACCATGATCTTGAGGAAGCTCAACAGCATGAGTAAGGACATCAGCACCATGAGTAAAGATATAGAAACATTGAAAACAAACCAAGTAAAAATGAAGAATGACATAGCAAAAATTAACAACACATTGGAAGGACTAACCAGTAGAGAAGAAGAAGCTGAGGACCTGATCAGTGAATTAGAAGACAGGGTAGAAAAAAATCAACCAATCAGAAAACCAAAAGGAAAAAAACAGTTGAAAAACAGGAAGACAGCTTAAGAGAACTGTGGGAAAAATGGAAACGTAATACCATTCACATCATAGGAGTCCTTGAGAAGAAGAAAATGGGCAAGGGCTAGAGAATATATTTGAAGAAATAGTTACAGAAAACTTTCCTAACTTGGTGAAGGAAGAAGGCATTCATGCTCAAGAAACCAGAGAGCCCCAACTAAGAAGAACCCAAACAGGCCCACACCAAGACACATAGTAAATAAAATGCCAAAAATTAAAGGCAAAGAGAAAATCCTAAAGGGAGCAAGAAATAAGCAGCAGGTTACCTACAAAGAAAACCCCATAAGACTCTGAGCTGACTTCTCAACAGAAACACTACAAGCCAGAAGGGAGTGGCATGAAGTAATCAAGGTCATGAAAAACAAGGATCTGAATCCAGGACTACTCTACCCAGCAAGGCTATCATTCAAAATAGAAGGTCAAATTTAGAGCTTTCCAGACCAAAAAAAAAAAAAGGCTAAGGGAATACATTAACACCAAACCAGCACTGCAAGATATGCTAAAAGGACTGCTGTAATTAGTAGAAGAAATAGGAAGAAAAACAGAACCACACTAAACAAAAATGGCAATAAATAAGTACATATCAATTATCACCTTAAATGTGAATGAAATGAATGCTTCGATAAAAAGACAGAATAGCTGACTGGATAAGAAAGCATGACTCAAATATATGTTGTTTACAAGAGACCCACCTCACAACAAAAGACTCACATAGGTTGAAAGTGAAGGGATGGAAAAAAAATTTCCAAGCAAACAGAAAGAGAACAAAAGCTGGGGTAGCAATACTCATATCTGATAAAATAGATTTCAAAAGGAAAGCCATAACTAGAGACAAAGAAGGCCACGACATAATATTGAAAGGATCTATCCAACAAGAAGATATAACCATGGTAAACATATATGCAACCAATATAGGTACACCAGAGTATATTAAAAATCTTCTGGAGGACTTGAAAGGACAAATCAACAGCAATACAATCATAGCAGGGGACTTCAACACCCCGCTGACATCACTGGATAGATCTTCTAGACAAAAAATTAACAAGGAAACACAGACTCTAAATGAAGTGCTAGATCAAATGGATTTCATAGATATCTACAGAGAATTACACCCCAAAACTACAGAATGTACATTCTTCTCAAGTGCACATGGGACATTCTCAAAGATAGACCACATATTAGGGCACAAACTAAGTCTCTACAAGTTTAAGAAGATTGAAATAAAATTAAGCATCTTCTCAGATCATGATGATATAAAACTAAAAATCAATTGCAACAAGAACATGCAAAGACATTTCAACACATGCAGGCTAAATAGCATGTTATCGAACAATGTATGGGTTACCATAGAGATCAAGGAAGAAATTAAAAACTTTCTGGAAACCAATGAAAATGAACACACAACAACACAAAATTTATGGGATACAGTGAAAGCAGTTCTGAAGGGATGTTCATAGCACTACAGGCCTACCTCAAGAAGCAAGAAAATTTTCTAATAGACTATCTAACCTCACAACTTAAAAAACTAGAAAACAAACAGAAAGAAAACCCCAGAGCAAGCAGAAGGAAGGAAATAGTAAAGATCAGAGTAGAAATAAATGACATGGAGACCAAAAAAACAATTCAAAGGATCAATGAAACAAAGAGCTGGTTCTTTGAAAAGATAAACAATATTGATGGACCCTTAGCTAGACACACCAAGAAACAAAGAGAGAGAATCCAAATACACAAAATCAGAAATGAAAGAGGAGAAATAACAACTGACACCACAGAAATACAAAGGATTTTGAACAAATAGTATGAGCAATTATAAGGCAACAAATTCGACAATCTAAGCGAAATGGGCAAATTTCTAGAAACACATGGTCTCCAAAAACTGGACCAGGAAGAGATAGAAAACTTGAACAAACTAATAACAACTAAGGAAATCAAAGAGGTAATCAAGTTTCTCCCAGCAAACAAAAGCCCAGACTCAGAGGGATTCATGGGAGAGTTCTACCGAACATTCAAAGAAGAACTAATACCCATTCTCCTCAAACTATTTCAAAAAATTTATGAAGAAGGAAGACTTCCAAACTCATTTTATGAGGCCAGCATGTTTCTAATTCCAAAACCAGAAAAAGACACTACAAAGAAAGAAAACTACAGGCCAATATCCCTAATGAACATAGATGCCAAAACCCTAAACAAAATACTAACAAATCAAATCCACCAATACATCAAAAAAATTATTTACCATGACCAAGTGGGATTCATCCAAGGGATGCAAGGCTGGTACAATATTTTCAAATCAATAAATGTGATACACCCCATAAACTAAATGAAAGATAAAAATCAAATGTTTTTATTAATAGATGCTGAAAAAGCATTCGACAAAGTCCAGCACTCATTTATGATAAAAAACAATCAGCAATCTGGGAATAGCGCCATATATGAAAGACCTACTGCCAATATCTTATTCAATGGGCAAAAACTAAAAGCATTTCCCTTAAGAACAGGAAAAAGACAAGGATATCCACTTTCGCTACTCTTATTGATCATAGTACTGAAAGTCTCAGCCACAGCAATCAGATGTGAAGAAAAAATAAAAGGGATCCAAATTGGAAAGGAGGAAGTGAAAAAGGAGGAAGTGAAACTGTCATTATTTGCAGATGACATGAAAACCCTGAAAACTCCATCAAACATTTACTAGACTTAATCAATGAATTTGGCAAAGTAGCAGGATACAAAATTAGCATCAGAAATCGATGGCATTCTTATACAACAATGATGAACTCACAGAAAGAGAAACTAAAAAAACAAACCCATTTACCATTGCAGCAAAAAAATTAAGATACCAGGAATAAACTTAACCAAAGAAATAACTGACTTTTTTGCAGAAAACTACAGGTCATTGAAAAAAAGAAATAGAGGAAGGTATAAAAAGGTGGACGTACGCATCTTGCTCATGTATTGGAAGAATTAACCTCATTAAAATGTCCATATTACCCAAAGCAGTCTATAGATTCAATGCAATCTCCATCAAAATACCAATGACATACTTCACAGAACTGGAACAAATACTTCAAAATTTAATATGAAACCAAAAAAGACCTCGAATAGCCACAGCAATATTGAATAAGATGAACAAAGTTGGAAAGATCACATTACCAGATTTTAGGTTATACTACAAAGCCACTGTAATCAAAACAGCCTTGTACTGGCACAAGAACAGGCAGATAGACCAATGGAACAGAATGGAGAACCCAGAAATGGACCCAAGACAATATGCTCAATTAATATTTGACAAAGGTGGCAAGAGCATACAGTGGAGTGAAGACAGCCTCTTTAATAAATGGTGTTGAGAAAATTGGACAGCTACATTAAAGAAAATGAAACCAGGCCATCAACTTACACCATATACAAGAATAAACTCAAAATGAATAAAAGACTTAAATGTGATTCATGAATCCATAACAATCCCAGAAGAAAATGTAGGCAGCAAAATTTCAGACATCATACACAGAAGAATTTTCAATGGTACATCACCTAAGGCAAGATAAACAAAGGAGAAAATGACCACATGGGACTACATCAAACTCAAAAGCTTCTGCATAGCAAAAGATACAGTCATAAAAATGGAAAGGCAACTCACTGTATGGGAGAGCATAATTGCCAATGATATGACAGATAAGGGGTAAATTTCCAGTATATATAGAGTGTTCATACATCTCAAGTAAAGGAAGACAAAGAATGCAATTAAAAAATGGGCAGAGGAACTAAATAGACACCTCTCCAATCAGGACATACAAATGGCCAAGAGACTTATGAAGAAATGCTCAACATCACTAATCATCAGAGAGATGCAAATTAAAACAACAATATGGTATACCTCACACCTGTCAGAATGGCCGGCATCAACAAATCATCAAACAACAAGTGTTGGCGATGGTGTGGAAAAAAGGGGACTGTAGTACACTGCTGGTAGGAATGTAGTCTGGTGTAGCCAATATGGAAAACAATATGGTGTTACCTCAAAAAATTGAACTGCCATTTGACCCAGTGATCCCACTTCTAGGAATATGTCCTAAGAAGCCTGAAACACTAATCAGAAAGAATATATGTACCCCCACATTAATAGCAGCACTATGTACAATAGCTAAGATCTGGAAACAGCCCAAGTGTCCATCAGTAGATGAGTGGATAAAAAAGCAGTGGTACATATATACAATGGAGTACTATGCAGCTGTAAGAAAGAAAGATCTCTTATCCTTTGAGATGACATGGAGGGACCTGGAGAGTATTTTCCTGAGGAAAATAAGCCAAACAGAGAAAGACAAGTATCATATGATCTCACTTTTTTGTGGAATATAATGAATATAACAGTCTGAGGAATGGGGTAGACCCAGAGACGTGGAAGTGGGGTACAGACTTACAATCCCCAGAAGAGGGGTGGTGGAGGAGAGATAAACCACATAACTTATATGCATGTGTGCATGAACAATGGACATGGACAACAAAGCTGGGGACAGGGCACAGAGGGAGGAGGAGGGGGGAATCAGTGAGGAAAAAAAGGAGAAACATCTGTAACAAAAATAAATAAATAAATTTTAAAAAAAGAACCCAGAGTAATTTATACTGCCATTTTCAGAGTCTCGATTTTTACATCTTATATATAATTATGTACATCAATTATATTTTAAATACTATCTGGGCTAATGCATACTTATGAAAAATAGATCTTTAATTTTTCAAGAGCATAGACTGACTAATGACAAATTTATTATATGTTCCTCAACAATGTACACTAATATCTCTCAGTCTTCCATTTCCAATTCAGATTTCTAGTGACACCTCACTTTTCTCCAAGAATAATAGACAGGCACTTGCGTTAAATTAGTCTTTTAAAAAAGGCTCCTTTTTCCCTAAAAAATCCCAGGATTCTCTTCCAGAAGTAATTTATACTTGTCTTTTAAGATGCTAAAACTACGAATAATCCACAAATACCATTTCCCTCAATGTGAACATACAAAGAAGTTAAGAAATCAATGTATTTCTCACCAGCCACTTAGTTATATATACTACATTGTATAGAATCACTTCCCACTGCTTAACAATCTCGTAAATCCTCCTTTGCCTACTACAGTCTAAAGTTCTTAACTTATTTCACAAGGATCTTGGTAACATTTCTGCAATCCACCTTTTCTTTCTACCTCCTGCTACCACCTATCCTTTCTGTTCCTTATTCTCTTGCCATCCAGAAAAACATAATGTATGCATATATTTTTAATTGATAATTATGTCTTAAGTGCAGAGTAGGAAGCATGCCATGATGTTTGAGAGCAGGGGATACAGCAAAAGTAAACCCTAACCATGGTTTCAAAGAGCTTAAGGTCTAATAACTGTCAAACACCAAAGCGTTCATAAACATGAGAGTGTTTGAAAAGAGTAAAAGCATGATGTTTCAAAAATTTTAACATGGGAACATAAACTAGTTTTAGACAGCAGAGAAAACCTCATTGCCGAAATTTTCTTGTCATGAGAATTAAAGAATGAGTAAAATTTTCCCATACTTAGAGCTTAAGGGAATAGAAGAAAACTGTTCAAAGAAAGAAGGGATTTTCATGCTATTACTTTGCACTGGCCTTCTCGCCTGTCTATGTAATTAGTTCTCTCTCAAATGTCTTAGTGACTTTCGGCAAAATACAATCCACACTTTAAAGCCTTTCCAAAATCTCAGCCTTAATTTGTCTTTCTTACCAGTTTGTATTTTTCTCTTGATAAAACCAGTATTTACATGCCCTATGTTGGCCCCTAGATAGTAATTTCTTCAAAGTGGAGGCTCTAATACGATGTTTTAACCTCTCCAACATTTTTTTCTTGGTAGAACCTAGTAAGTAATAGTAATGTGAGTTGAATCATGAGATATTTAAGCCTAAACAGACTGAGTGACCTGCCTCATTCAAACAAAAATTTAATGCAAAGTTAAGATAAAACGTCAATCTTGTAATTTAAAATCCTGTGATTTTCACTAAAATTTCATAAGGTTACTAATTTTGATACTATCGCCCTAATTTGTAGAGCTTCTGATTCTGTGGAAGAAATTAAAAGAAACAAAAATGAAGCAAACAGTCCCAGAGAGGAATTGAGTTCACGGGAGTCATTCTAAGGTAAGGAAACCTGGAGTGAAATGTTTCTTTTCTCCACTTGTGCATCCCTATTACAGACAGTCAAGCTTTCTGCATACTTTAGTATGTCTTTCTGCAAAGTACCTGAATCGCCTCCCTTAACTTCTCTCCACTGTTCTTCAATTCAAATACAATACAGTTAAAATATATTCCAGATTAATTTGTAGCTCGGACACTACATATAAAGTAAGCTTTGCCAGATAGGTGCACTTGTGTGAAAATTAAACAGTGGACTGGCTAATAGCATCTTTCCAATGCTGCAGGAAACATCTGCTCCGGAGAGATGAGAGTGATGGTTAGAGTGGCCTGCACGTCTGACTGCCGAGTTACCAGCTTCATGAGTGTGGCATGTGCAATCCTGACCTTTTCTTGACCTTTGGGTAACAGCAGTGGTGGTAGTGATGTCCTAACTTGGGCTCTTCTATTAGGATCGAGTCCCTGGTTCAATCATTTTCTACTAGAAGCACTTTGGGAAGTTTCTGTCCTCCGAGCTGTCCTGGCATGATAGTGTTCAATAACATTTGCCAGCAGATTCACCTTTTGAAAGTCTTAATCTTTGTGTCTTTTTTTTAACTCCCTGTATATTACCCAGAGTTCCATGGCTCCATGTTAAAAGAATAAATGACATGGAGATTTTTGGATATTCCCCAGGGGCTAACACCAGGGAGTAAACTAAATCTGAACATATTTAATGATTAAGAAGATTTCTGTGGATTTAAGAGTAATCTTCAAATGCATAAATAACAGTGATTAATCAAAATCCGTTTCATAATTGTTCAAAAGGCTTCTAATTTGTTAAGCTCTTTGCATACTTTAGTATTTTAGAATCTTAAATATGACTCAGAATTATTATGCACTTTTTTGACTTCTAAATATAATACTTAAATGACATTGAACATCGTCAGAAAACAATCTCTGACTGCTTTCTAAATGCTGAGTCAAAAGCAAGGAAGTTATGAAAAATAAATGAGGTAAAACTGAGATGTTTACTCTCAAAGCAGGAGGCACTAATCTTGTAACAACTCTGTTCCACTGGCATTGTTATTGCTGGTACATGGAGTGACTGATGGTGATTTAATCACTTATCTAATAGCTTTGGGTATCAGAGAAAGGTATGTGCTACAGTACAGGATTTAGAACATTCCACAATTTTCCAAAAGTAAAAAATCAGGAGTAAAGCTGCAAACGTGGTTTACTGTTGTTGTTTTCTCTCCTCCATCTAAAGTAATTTTGGGGTCCTTTGATACTAATAACACAAAATTCAGGATTATATGCTTTTATTATATAAAACAAAAATAATTAATGAATCCATGTTAGAGGATTCCCATTGACAAATGAAATTAACATACTCCTGTGTATTAAGTGGTGAGCATTTAAAATAAACAAGATAATTGCACTCATCTGACAGTTTTACATAGTTTAATACAAAGCCTTGTAAACATAGGCAATAATTACAGTGGCCACATTTCTCTTTCATGAAATCTAGAGACCCATTTTTTTTTTTTTTTTTTTACAGATATTTCTTTAGTGCCAGTTTGTTAACTTATACTTGGTCTGCTTGATGCTAAACAAGCAAATGGTAACACATCTTACTGTTATGCTAATATTCAATGCAAGTTAATTATCCAAAATAATAAGAGAGAGATTGAACTCAATTCCATTGAAACAGATGTGGGAGAGTTTTTAAGTGATGTGATCAACTAGTGGAAAGTACTAGAGGACTCTGAGGGGAGGTTGTTCAATACAATTAGAAAAACCGTATTTGCTAATTGACCGTTATTGAATTAAGGTCTTACTCTCCCACAGAGACAAGGAGATGGGGGCTCTATCTTTCTTGATGATTATATTTCAAAGGGATGAAACCCACATCTTTTAGTAAATGAAGTCTCCACCACATTCTGCGAAGTACTAATTTATATAAATTCCATTCAAATGATTTCAAATTTTGATATTTGAATATAAAAATATATATTCTCTATATTCCTGCTAGGCTTATTGTATTTTATTTATTAGATTTTCATTGGAGAAGGCAGTTAGATATTAACAAAAGAGGAATGAGCGAACTGAACCAGACATCTTATTACAGCCTGACTAGGTGAGGAAAAAATCAGCTTTTCAGTCACCTCTGTGTCCTCCTGACTAACAGCCTGGGAGGGAGAGAGGGTGAAGGAGGGAGAAACCTGGGAAGGAATTCTTTTTATTAAGCGCATTCGAAGTAAGAGCCAAATGAAAAAGTGGAACTATGAGGCATGGGCAGTAGTAGTCAAAGTAGCGACCCTAAGAGGGGAAGGACATTGGTCTGGGAAAATCGGGGATAAAGAAATCTGAGAGCGGGAGGGCACAAACACAGCCCAGGAACAGCAAGAAAAGAGATTGGATCCTTTGAAAGAAAGCTTGCCCACCCCTGAACCAGGGAAATATAAGGGAGTTTAACAAAGACCATAGGGCAAGCCGCTGCTACCCTCTAGCTTGCCTGCTCTCTGTCTCTCCAGCACTATCGCTTTTTGCTCTAATAAATCGAGCAACTATTGCTTCAAACTCCTCTTATGTGAATGTCCCTAAGAATCTTTTCCTGATGCATCATGGAAGGACCAATTTCTTCCAGTAACATTTTGTTTCTACTTTAATAACTAACTACAACTCTCTTGTTCAGTATTCTAGTTATTTCTTGGTAATAAGACTCCTGTCTTGTCAGTACATCTTAAATTATATGCACACTTAGTGTTCATCTTTCCTGGCTGTGTGCTCTTTCTTTTTTTTTTGTTATCCTCACCCGAGGACATTTTTCCATTTTTTGTTCAGATAGAGCGGGAGGGAGAGAGAGAGAGAGAAACATCGATGTGAAGGGACACATCGAGTGGCTGCCACCCGCACGACCAACCAGGGCTGGGAGACAAACTGCAACCGAGGTACGTGCCCTTAGCGGGAACTGAACCCGGGTCTCTCAGGACCGCAGGCCGACGCTTTAACCACTGAGCCAAACCGGCCAGGGCAGTGTGTGCTCTTTCTTAATCTACTGAGATTTTGTCACTTGAAATTATAACTATATCTACATCACCTTTTTCTATATTATATCATCTTCACTTCTGTTTCTTATTCTTTAAAATGTTCTAGTAAAAAGTATCAGGCTAATCAAGTGCTTGAACAAGAATTAAGTTATATTTGTTTTTACTTAAAAAATTACAATTCCTATTAATGCCCTCTATTATGCTTAATCTTTCAGCTCTAAATTTTGAGGCTTTTTTTTATCCTCACCCAAAAACATTTTTCCATTTTTTGTTCAGATAGAGTGGGAGAGAAAGAAAGGAAGTAAGAAAGAGAAAGAGAGAGAAACATCAATGTGAAAGGGACACATCAAGTGGCTGCCACCCACACAACCCAACCAGGGCTGGGGACAAACTGCAACTGAGTTACGTGCCCTCAGCGGGAACTGAATCCGGGTCTCTCTGGACCGCAGGCCGATGCTCTAACCTCTTAGCCAAACTGGTCAGGGCTTGAGGCATTTTTTTTAAAAAATGGGGTTGCAATGAAAGTTTTGCATCTCTATAATTAAATAATTATATGATTATTCTATTAATTTGACTCTGATAAAGTTTACTTTTTATGTCTGACTCAAATTAATGTGCTGCTTTTAATCTCTCAATTATTCAGGATAATTTTAATACTTTTGAGAACATATATTGTATATGAACATATTTTTAGTATCCACTAATAGCCAGAAATTATGATAAGAAATTTTCATGCATTACCAAATTTCATTTAATTCTCAGAACTGAATTATTATATTATTAGCTTATAGTAGTATAAAATTATTCCCATTTAGTATTAGTCTGTGGCAGTGAGTCTTATACTTCAGCGTGTGAAGAGAACAATCACAGTTGAGGATTCCTAAAATGCGGGTTTTCTATTTCCAATGAAAGATTTATTTCAAGATATCTGCAACTTCAATATATGGATATTTTACTTGATCCCAGGTGACTTTGAAACAGATGAATTTCTAATCAGATCTTAAAACATTTCTATAGAATACGAATTTAAGAAAGGTTAATTTATCAGTTCTCTGTAGCATTTAAATCAGGTATAAAGAATTGGATAGCCCCGGCCAGTTTGGCTCAGTTGGTTGGGCATTGTCCTGTGTACCAAAGTGTTGCCGATTCTATTCCCGCTCAGGGTACTTGCTGGGTTTAGAAGCTTGATCCCTAGTGGGAAGCATGCAGGAGGCAATAATGTTTTGATGTCTCTCTCTGTCTTTCTCTTTCTCTCTCACCCTCTAAAAATCAATTTAAAAAAAAGAATAGTGCCCTGGCTGGCTTGGCTCAGTGGTTAGAGCATCAGCCCACCAATCAGAGAGTCCTGGGTTTGGTTTCTGCTAAGGTCATGTACCTTGGTTGCAGTTTGTCGCCGGTCCTGGTTGAGGTCGTGTGAGTGACAACCACTCAATGTGTGTATCTCGCATCGGTGTTTCTCTCTCTCTCTTCCTCCCTCTCTCCCTCCTGCTCTATCTGAAGATAAATGCAAAAATGTCCTCAAAAAATGAATAAATAAAAATAAAAAAAACAATAGTATATGGGGATGTTGAGAAAAGGGCACTCTAGTACACTGCTGGTAGGAATGCAGACTGGTGCAGCCACTATGGAAAACAATATGGTGTTTCCTCAAAAAATTAAAAATTGAACTGCCATTTGACCCAGTCCTATGTCCTAAGAAGCCCAAAACACCAATCAGAAAGAATATATGTACCCCTATGTTCATAATAGCACTATTTACAATTGCTAAGATCTGGAAACAGCCCAAGTGTCGATCAATAGATGAGTGGATAAAAATGCTGTGGTACATGTCCGATTGGTGTGGCTCAGTGGTTGAGCGTCAAACCATACACCAAGGGGTTGCCAATTTGATTCCCCGTCAAGGCAAATGCCCAGGATGTGGGCCTGACCCCCAGTGGGGGTGCATGCAGGAGGGAACTAATCAATGTTCTCGCTCATTGATGTTTACATCTCTCTCTCCCTCTCACTTCCTCTCTCTCTAAAATCAATAAAGTATAAATATTAAAAAAAAAAAAAAAAAAAAGCTGTGGGCCCTGGCCGGTTTTGCTCAGAGGTTAGAGCGCTGCTTGAGGTCTGGAGAGATCCGGGTGCGGTTCCCACTAGGGGCAGCGTACCTCAGTTGCAGTTTGTCCCTGGCTCTGGTTGGGTCTTGTGGGTGGCAGCCACTGGATGTGTCTCTTTCACGTTGATGTTTCTCTCTCTCTCTCTCTCCCTCCCACTCTATCTGAACAAAAAATGAAAAAATGTCCTTGGGTGAGTATAAAAAGAAAAAGAGCTGTGGTACATATATACAATGGAATACTATTCAGCAGTAAGAAAGAAAGATCTCTTATCCTTTGAGAAAACATGGAGAGACCTGGAGAGTATTATCCTAAACGAAATAAGCCAATCAGAGAAAGACAATACCACATGATCTCACTTATTTGTGGAATATAATGAACAAAATAAGTGGATGAACAAAATAGACCCAGAAACATAGAAGTAGGGTTCAGATTGACAAACCTCAAAGGAGGTGTGGGGTGGGGGATATAAACCAAAGAACTTATCTGCATATATGCATAACAAATGGGCCTAGACAACAATGCTGTGAGGGGGAGGGGCGGGATCAGGAGGAAGACATCAATGGGGTAAAAATGAGAAACATCTGTAACACAAATTAATTAATAAAAAAAGAAACAGCTAAAATAATAAGAGTATAGATGTAATGTCATAATTTTATATAATTTCTCAATATTCTCTGTAGTATTTATTCAGTAAAATAATAAATATTTTAGTCCTGGCTGGTTGGCTCAGTTGGTTAGAGCATCATTCCATACACCAAAAAGTTTTGGGTTCTATTCCCAGTAAGGGCACATACCTTAGTTTTGGGTTTGATCTCTAGTCAGGATGTATGTGGGAGGCAACCAACTGATATTTCTCTCTCAAATTGATTTTTCTCTCTCTTTCTCTCACTCTCTTTCTCTAAAAATCAATAAATAGCCCTGACTGGTGTGGCTCAGCATTTAGAGTGTCAGCCCAAAGACCAAAGAGTCATGGGTTTGATTCCGGTCAAGGTCATGTACCTTGGTTGAGGTTCAGTCCCCAGCCCTGGTTGGGGTCATGTGGGAGGCACCTAATTGATGTGTCTCTCTCACATTGATGTTTCTGTCTCTCTCTCTCCCTACCCCATTCTATCTGAAGATAAATGGAAAAATGTCCTTGGGTGAGGATTATATATTTTTTAAAAAATCAATAAACATATCCTCAAGTGAAAATTTAAATATATATATTTAGCCCGGACAGTGTGGTTCAGTGGTTGAGCATCGACTCATGCACCAAGAGGTCACTGGTTTAATTCCTGTTTAGGGCATATGCCCAGGTTGTGGGCCAGATCCCCTGTGGGAGACATGCAGGAGGTATCCAATCAATGTTCTCTCTAATCGATGTTTCTATGTCTCTCCCTCTCCCTTTCTCAAATCAATAAAGAAAAAAAAATATATATATATATATACATATATATTTAAATAAAAAGCATGTGTTCATTAATTCCATGTAAATGTGACTATTATCCTTTACTAGTCTTTTGGTCCTTAGATAATTTGTTACTTAATATTACAATTTTAAATTTCACCTTCAGTTAAAATCAAGATTTTTCCTGTTTTATATCAATTTACTATTTAATTTCTTCACATTCATCCTGGGAAAACTGCATTAGATTGATTTTATATTTCTTAAGGTTCTCATTTGTTTGAAAGTGGCATAGTTGCATGATGGGGTGTGAGTGTATATATGTGTATATATCATTAAAGCCTTTATTTGAGCAACAGTTGTTCAGTTTTTTAAGTCAATTATTTTCATATCTCTTCCAAGTAGATTTAGTTAATATTTATTGACTATCTTTTAAAATTCATATATTCTGTTCAAATTTTTCTTACTTTCCTAAAGAGAAGAAAATAAGCAAGAAATCTGCAAACCATTCTCTTCCATTACTGGGGATTTTCCTCTGGGGAAGAAAAAAGATGACATCATATGTTTACAAATATGTACAAGATGATAAGCCTGTTGGCAATCACACTATCGGTTTTTGCTAGTAGGAGAGGTTTTCTATGGAATGCTTTTAGTAGGATATACCTAGTCTAGATTACTTATGATAACCTGAAATGTACAGATTTGTGGAACATAGTTCTCTGGAAAATGTCATAAAAGCGATGTAACTATATGTTTATAAAATGCAGATGTTACATGATCAAAATAGCTCTTTCCTCTGAAGTAATGGAGTTGCATACATTAGTTAGAGAACTAACACATAAATGTTGGCCAGAATACATTTGGCCAAGAAGGACCTGCAGCTATGGTTGGTAGTTCTTGTTTCCTTCTGCTTCTCTAATGACTTTTAATTGCTTGAATACTTGACACATAAGATCATTGATTTATGTGTATGATTTGAAAATTTAATTATTTGTGTTTTCTCGCTTATTACACATGATTTCTACACCAAAGAGGAATAGCTCCCAACTGATCTTGATATACATGATTAATCAGAACAATAACTTATTATACTGGGAAAGGGAAATTTCTCAGATTAAATATCAATATTCATTCAAATTTATTATTTGTACCTTTCTCTATATACTTTTGTCTATATCTACAACTGCATCTATGTGTGTGTGTATATATAGATAGATATAAAAGTGTGTATTTATGTACATATAAAATATTATTTTATATATGTCTATATGATATATACTTATTTTACATAAGTATATATGTTTCATTAGTAAAAATGAAATATAATGAATTAGCAGATTGTTTGATAATATGCATTCAGATTTTACATATTTGCAACCTAAAAATGAAGTGTGGCAAGGACATTTTTGGATCTCCTCCTCTTGCTAATCGTATGGAAATAAACAAAATTACATGCAAGGATGTAATTGGGGCAAAAGCATTTCACCTTCAAAAAGGATTTGGGATGAAGATTTATTTGATTAGAAATTAAGGAACAAGATTACATTGGGATGGGCATTATGAATAAAAGATGCATTCTTATCTTGCATGACTGACAGTTTCATGTGTGCTTCACATGCCTGTCATCCTCTTGAGTTCCTTACAACCAGCATTAACAAGACGACTGCCCATAAATCCTCATTTCATTCTCTCAACTAACCTATTTGTTGCCTTTACTGTATTAAACAGAACCTGAACATGGTCAAGTCACAGTCCAATTTTTATGTATTATTTTTAATTAACATAAGTTGTTAATATCAACTTGTTTTTCTTTAATTCTTGTCTTCCCTCCTTGCTGAAGAGGCTTGGTGAGACAGACAAATCAAGGCACAACTTGATTTTCTTTTTCACTTTACCTTAACAAGTGGAATTAATTAATTAAAGTAGACAAACTTAGACAATCTTAGACAAAGAGTAACATTTCAAGTAGTACTGTTGTGAAGTCAACCTAGTTAGATAAATTAACAAACAAGTTAAAATGTTTAAATATCGTATAAACAGAGATGTATATCAATTAATTTTTTGAGGAATTAACAAGAATCTTTTTGTATTGATCACAAAAGAGTGATCCTAGTTCAAAATGTGTTTTTCTCCTAAAGTTTATATAAATCTTTTAAGAGCTATTGCTCCCTAAAATGGTGCCACACAAAGTGTCATTCAGGATTGTTGCTAGTGACCAAGAACTATTTGTCATTGATCCATGACAATTTAAGTAAGAATTGAAATTAAGTGTTCAGAAACCATTATAACAATTTGACATTGATGCAACAACCTAGAGTGGGATTGGTGGATTTGTCTTATTGAATAAGATATGGACCCATTAGTGTGCTGTCATAGTCACAAGTTGGGGAAGCTATATACTAGAAACATTTTAAAACATGTCATACTTTAGGTTAGTTTGACAGAAATAAAGTAAAATAAATTGAAATATCAAATTATTTATTTCATTGAAAGATAATTTAAACTTAACTATAAGTTTAGTGACTGATGAAGGATTGAAGATGGATGTGTAAATTTAACATCACTAAAATATTTTGGAATAAAAATTGAAGTGACTATTCTGTGCTTCCTTTAAATTACATTAAAAATATCCTTTCAGTTATATTTAGAAATTATAATGTAAAATATGAATAAACTGGTCATTTGACATGTATCATGAAGATCTAGCATATAGCACAGTTTGTGGCCACCTGAATCAGGGCAGCAAAAATTCCCTTCAGGTCAGCATGGATCCATTACACCAGAAAACACTGGGACTTTTTGTTGTTGTTAATTTAGATAAAAAAGGTCCACACCTAATGCAAAATAGGTGAAACGATGATGAGATCAGAGTTGACTCATCTCCAACAAAAGTATGATACATATGAACCACTTTACTGCTTGATTATTGTCATGAATAAATCACCAATCATGTATCTGAATCCATTGTTTTATTTATTATAAAATAATAACACTTATCAACAGCAATGCAATTGGCAGCCAAATATTCTAACTAGAAACAGATACTACTACCTTAAAGAATTGCATTTTTCTATAGGAAAAATTTTAGATGTTGCGATTTAGAGGAATTCCTTATTGACAAAAAGAAAAACTTATTTTATTTAATATTTGAATGAATGTATTCAAGGTGGATCATTGTACCTAATTGATAAAATATGTAAAATAAGTGGAGAAAATTGCTAACGTCTAAACAATACAACCATGGCTGTAGACACATTTCTGGTATGGGTCTAATGAAGCTGTGAGGGTCACTGAGGACTGTGATCTGTACCAATTCTTTTCTATTTTCAGCAATTTCTAATTTTTATGTCTCCAGAGACAACCCATATTCTACTTTAGCTACTTCAAAGCATAGAAACAGCATTTATAAATTGGTACATAATCTGAAGATAAATAATCCATCATATTGTGATAACTCAAACTTTAATTACTCAGATAAAACCATTTTCATTATAAAACATGTTATACATTATAAAACCAAACCTCTTTATTGAATTCTATTAACAAAATTAATAAACAGTTCGCCCAATGCATTGCTCTCTTTATCACTGGTTTACTTTGAATTATTAAACAAACCTCAGAGTAGAAGGCCCCCTATGAATTTCAAATACCACGTTTTTATTTAACCAATAAATACTGCACATAATACCTTTGTAAGTATGTGGAAAAGTCTCACTATTTGTTTGTCTTTCAAGAACAACAGAATCAACTAAAATTGTGCTTAAAGATAGAAGGAAGACATTAAAAATTCAGATGCCAACTAAGTGGTGACCTTCCCCCTTTCCAGAGACTGTAGGCACCCTGGGGAAAAAGATACTGAAAACTTGTGTTTTCTGTCACAGCATTGCTCTTTCTTAAGTATCCTAGAATTAAGGTCTGCACAGGTTAATTTTTACATTTTGCTCTTGTTGATTTGGTATATTTTAAAGATATTTTTAAAAATTGGTCTGTAATAAGTATGTTTTGAAACTTTACATCGGATCCAACCTCAAGAGTTTCTAATATTTCTTATTCCATTCCTGGGTATTTCCGCATTTAAAAATGTCAGTATTGCTTGCACAGAACAACCCCCACTGCAAGAAAATGCAGTGCTGTCACAGTGAGGATGTTGTCAGAAGTCCAGGTATTTTTCCTTGTGTAGCTTGTTTTATCAACCAGGGAGATAGGTGTTTAGACAAAACAAAAAAGTTGATTATTTTCCAACTAAAAAATATACAGTAGAATAGTGAAAAGAGGAAGACATTTGCCTACTTTTGCCTCACCCTATATATTGAAAATTCAAAAGCTGTATTTTCTCATATCTTATATTGTATGCTTACATTCTTTATAAATACTTTGAAATCATTTAAATATTTATTTCAAACTTGAATAATAATTCAGAAAAATTTTACATATGGAATTATTAAAGAAGTCATGGCTGTTGTTGATAACACAGCTATTTTTATGAAGCTAAAAGAGGAATAAGAAAAGTAGACTTTAGAGTTGATAACCATGTGTGCATTAAATGAAGTACATTGTGTAATGGATAAAAAGATTTTCACTTTGAGCAATTATTGTCAGTGTTAGAATTCTTGCTATGTATGTGTAAAGAGTTTAATCAAGTGTTTCATACTCATGACAATTCAAATATAGCTTTTTTTGGACAAAAACAGAAGTTATCACATTTATTGTTAGAATTTATCACAGTGTACCAAACTTTACAGATTATTTATAGTTTTTATAATTTAATTATTCAATATTTGAAACATGAAGTATAGAAAACAATACAATAGGAAATAATGACTATGCTTTAAATTATACTAGAAAACTCACTAAGAAATGTTTCAGAAAATTATGTAATATTAAAAATGATCCTCTAAATTTTTCTACCTGATATACGAATAAATGATATACTTTACTTCATCAAATTTCCCAGGAGTACTTTTATTTTTGAAGGAAAAAGGTTTCTACCTCACTGAAATCTGAGTCTATGGTGTATAAATTGAAAATATCAAGTACTGTGAAGTACAGGGCACATTTTGAAAATAGGTATTTATGACTCACACTTTCCTTATTATTATAAGATTGAATTAAACCCTGTCTGAGTTTAGATATTATCAAATTAGGACAAATGCCACATGTATCTATTAGATAACTAGAGGGAAAAGAGACTTTGATATTGTACTTGTGAATTCTAGATTCATAGCCTTCATTAACATTAACCCACGCTATTCAGTAATAGTGAAAAAATATGATGCCTCAAAGTTCTGTGTCAAGGCAGTTTCATCAAGCATAATATGTTTCCTTCACTTCAAATTCCTTGAATGCTTCAATTTATTTATAGCCTAGGTATATTTAGTAAAGCTGTGGGAGGGGTATAAATTTAACAGTTATTAATGAAGAGCATTATCATCTGTTTATTTTAAAAAGCCAGCAAGTCACCCTTCTAAACACATAAAGAAATGATACCTACTGTATTTATATTACACTTCTCTACATTTTATTAGCCACATTTTTTGCTGATTACTTACTTTAAAAAGTCACTTCTGTGTAGTTAATTAATACAAGCACACAGGTAACTTTTAGATCTCATTAAAGACGATCTAAGAGGTCTTTCAACAAGTAACTCATGTACAGTCTGTATAAATGAGTAGTTAGTGCTAACATTATTTTTCATTCTTCCTCACAGATAATCAAAAGAAGCAAAACTAATAAGTTTTTGTAGATTTATGAGCAAAAAGAAAATAAAAAAAAACACCTTAATATATACTTCGATATTTCACTTGCCTCCTTTGCTAAAGTAAGTGCTAGAATGGAAGTAAAATGGCTAAGAGCATATTGTAGATATAAAGGGGGAAAGAAACTAGGAACAAGGATGCCTTCACACACCCACTCTTCCTGTCTCCAGCTGTATGTCTCTGTCCTTCTCTCTCTCAGAATATAAACGCATATGTACACTAACCTCCAGAGGCACAGCTAAGTTTACCTATTAGACCAAAATTTTTAAATCTGTCATGGCCCAGACTTTAAAATTATGAATACAAAATGAAGTAGGAGACCTGGAAAAAGGCCTGTGCATGTGAGGAGCCTTAAAGGTTAAACTTTATTAGATTTATGGAAATCAGATTGTTGGGAATGTAGTGTCTTGTTTTCTTCTTGCTCTGTTTTTACATTCTTTTCACCTTCTAAAAAATATTTTTTTCTTCATTGATTTTTTTGGAGAGAGAAGAAGGAAGAGAGAGAGAGAGAGAGTTAGAAACATTGATGAGAGAGAACATCGACTGGCTGCCTCTTGCATGCCCCCCACTGGGGATTTGGCCTACAACCTGGGCATGTGCCCTGAGTGGGAATCAACCTGACAACCTCTTAGTGCATGGGCCGATGCTCAAACATTGAGCCATACTGGCTGGGCTCATCATGTCTTAATGTAATTGTATTGTTCATCTTTTGGTTGCTTCTATGTCCAACATTAATGTGTTTCTTTACTCTTTTGATATCTCAATCTTCTGAAGAGCTTTTATATATTACCTTTGTTTACTAAAAAAATAAGAGAGAGAGAGAGAAATTAAAATGATATTTCAAGAAAGGGAGGATGATTTTTGTCTGCTAATTTATTTCTTTTTTCTTTATATAAATGGAATCTAATATTGGTTTTTGAGTCTTTAACACATTTGTTTTCAACCATTCATATTAAGATAATTTCTTATTAATGCACTGCTGGTGGGAATGCAGACTGGTGTAGCCACTATGGAAAACAATGTAGTGTTACCTCAAAAAATTTTTAAAAAAAAATTAAAAATTGAACTTCCATTTGACCCAGTGATCCCACTTCTAGGAATATACACTAAGAAGCCTGAAACACCAATCAGGAAGAATATATGCATCCCCATGTTCATAGCAGCACTATTTACAATAGCTAAGATCTGGAAACAGCCCAAATGTCCATCAGTAGACGAATGGATAAAAAAAAGCTGTGGTACATATACACAATGGAGTACTATGCAGCGGTAAGAAAGAAAGATCACTTATCCTTTGAGACGATATGGAGGGACCTGGAAAGTATTATCCTAAGTGAAATAAGCCAAGCAGAAAAAGACAAATACCACATGATCTCACTTATATACGGAATATAATGAACATAACAATCTGAGGAATACGGTAGACCCAGAAACATAGAAGTAGAGCACAGACTGACATCCCTCAGAAGAGGGGTGGGGGGGGGTGGGAAGAGATAAACCACAGAACTTATATGTATGTATGCATGACCAATGGACATGGACAACTAAGCCGGGGACGGGACGGGGTGGAGGTGGGGTGGGGAGGGGCGTGCCAATGAAACAGGGTAGACCCAGAGACGTGGAAGTAGGGTATAGACTGACAACCCATAGAAGCGGGGGTGGGGAGAGGAAAGAGATAAACCACGGAACATATATACATGTATGTATAACCGATGGACATGGGCAACAAAGCTGGGGATGGGGTGGGGGGATGGGGAGGAGGGAGTTAATGGGGAAAAAAAGGAGAAACATCTGTAACAGAAATAAATTAATGAAAAAAGAATGATTATAATCAGAAAAAATAATAATATAAATTATTTTTAATTAATTTATTTATTTTTGTTACAGATGTTTCTCCTTTTTCCTCCACTGATTCCCCCCTTCTCCCCCCTCTTCACCCTGTCCTCAGCTTTGTTGTCCATGTTCATTGTTCATGCACACATGCATATAATTTCTGTCGTTTATCTATTCCCCATCGCCCCTTCTTCGGGGGATTGTCAGTCTATACCCCACTTCCACGTCTCTGGGACTACCCCATTCCTCAGACTGTTATGTTCATTATATTCTACAAATAAGTGAGATCATAAGATACTTATCTTTCTCTGTTTGCCTTTTCTCTTAGGATAATACTTTCCAGGTCCCTCCATATTGTCTCAAAGGATAAGAGATCTTTCTTTCTTACAGCTGCATAGTACTTCATTGTGTATATGTACCAGTGCTTTTTAATCTATTAATCTACTGATGGACATTTGGGCTGTTTCCAGATCTTAGCTATTGTACATAGTGCTGCTATGAATGTGGGGGTACATATATTCTTTCTGATTGGTGTTTCAGGCTTCTTAGGATATATTTCTAGAAGTCGGATCACTGAGTCAAATGAAAGTTCAATTTTTAATTTTTTGAGGTAACACCACATTGTTTTCCATAGTGGCTGCACCAGTCTGCATTCCACCAGCAGTGTACTAGAGTCCCCTTTTCTCCACACTATCGCCAACACTTGTTATCATGATTTGTTGATGGAGGCCATTCTGACAGGTGTGAGGTGATACCTCATTGTTGTTTTAATTTGCATCTTTGTGATGATTAGTGATGTTGAGCATTTCTTCATATGTCTCTTAGCCATTTGTGTGTCCTGTCTGGAGAGGTGTCTATTTAGTTCCTCTGCCCATTTTAAATAAATTACATTATTAGTAACTAAGCCTTTTGGTGAAAGAAAGCTTCACTGATAAATATAAGTACAAGCATTCGCTAATAGCTTTATGTTCTACATTTCAAAATAAAGAATTTATAATTTCTTTTTTTTACTTTGGACATAATTATAAGGGGAAGAATGTTAAACAAAACTTGAACATTTGATGCAACATTTTTAATTGTTGCAGTTACAATTTTGAAACTTACTTGATTTAAAATGGTATTTTTATCATGTTGGCTGTTGAAACTGGGTATATGAAATATTTTTCCTTTTCTCAAAAGATATTTTAAATTAGATAATTCAATATCTTTAGGAATCAATTTATAGAAACTAGCCTATCCTTATTTGAGTTTGAGTTTTGTTTCATATGAATTATATGCTTTGTAATATGCAAATTAGGTTTTACATTTTGTGTTTGATCAATCTCACTTGAATTTATTTTAGATCTGTTTTTATTACAGTTCTACCACATACTCATGTTCAGATATTTTATTGTTAAAAATGTTTTCTTTTATTCCATAAATGCATGTTTTATGTTTTATGCCATCTCCTTTCAACCTCATTTTTAGCTTGTTAGTAAATGTGTATAATCTATGTCATCACTCCTCAGTAGTGGAAAAATCAAAATCCATACAAACTGAAGCACATTTTATATATTGCAGAATATAAATTGGTAACATAAGTGGTTTTTTTTCTGCTGTGAATGGTGAGGTTAAAATTTTATGAAAGCATAGCTGTGAGCCTTTCACTTAAATAGGATCTTTTATACAAAAAAAGGAAATATAAAAAAATTCTATGGAAGATTTTACTCTTTATTTGAAAAACTTTAGCAATAGGTGAATTCTCGGGGTAAATATGTTTATCTGGAACATAAAAAGAACATTACCTGTGCAGGTTATTTTGCCAGGCTCATTTACTATGGCTGTATAAAACTGATCTTTTGGTTTCATCTCCTTGATCCAAGATTTCAGGTGATAGATTTCATTCTTATATAAAAAGTATAAGAGAAAGATTGGATTTAATTCACTCTATTTCAGATGCTTTAATAAGAAATAGTTGTAAAATCCTCCTTAAATGACATTTGGCACTGATCTCTTAGTCTCCAACTCCTAATTACCAAAAGAAGAAAACATAAAAAAGAAAAAAAATGGATACCACCAGCAGAACTGCAAATAAAAAATGAAGATCTCCTAATTTCCAGAATTTGACATTTCAATTATTTCTAAGACCTTTGACATGGTTTAGAGAATCACAATTAATACCTCAAAGTTGTGTTATAAAACTGAGCAAAATCTTGGGAGAGAAAAATACCGAAGTTAAGCCAACCTTACTTCGTTTCCACATTTTTCCAGTTGGTCTTCCAAAATGCTGTTGCTTAGGACTACCTGAGAGTAGTTTCCTCTGCTATAAAATTATTGTTTTATTGTCCTCTTGTCATTAGAGAATATAATTCAGAGAACAATAAGTCAAAAATATTGGTCGTATTCATTTAAGGACATATGGTCCCAACAAGTAAAATTCTAGCTCAAGACAAATATAGGAATGATTCAAAGATAGATTTGGTCTAGACATTATTATCTGTGCTCAGGCATGACATAATCAACTGTTTGCATCTGTACAGAAGTTCCCATGCACATTCAGGAAGGTAATAAATTAACAACAAATTATTGATGGTGTTAACAGAAAAACATAATAAAATAATAAATTAATACTTATGAAGATTGAACAGAGTCAAGCAGGAATCTAAGTGACTAAACACAGAGACTAATGTTGCCCAGAAACAAAATGGCCCAACGTGGAGGGAGAGAGTTCTTTCCCAGGGAATAGGAGCGCTGCTTGAATTCAGCTTTAACTGGATCAGGGTTCCCCTGCTCCCTCATTCCAAATCTAAGTTTCCAAAATTTTTCAGTTATTTAAATCTGGTATTTTCAGAAAACTCTCTGCGCAGCTTGCATCTACACTTGATTCTTGTCACCAACTCCTTCACTGTTTACTCTCTGCAAACAGAGATGTTCTCATACCTGTAGGACAGAATGGAAGAATAGAAAGTGCAGGGTCCCGCTCCTAGAACACAGCAATATATATACTTACACACACACACACATATACATACAGAGAGACAGACAGACAGAGAAAGAAAGACAGAGAGACAAGCACACAAGTTAAGTGATGCTTTTTGCATTTTATCTGTCATTTCCAGATGTTTTGTAGCAGGATATTTTCCCAAAGGACACTTCAACTACCACGTTCTAATATTTTTTGAAAATCAAGTACAGTTTTGTTGCTTTTTCCTTCTGTTTACATTAGGTTTACCTTGTTTACGGCATCGTTTCTTGAGTAGAATTCTTAGATCTTTTATTTTTAGTCATTTTATGTATTGTTTAAAAAAAAACACATTTCCGGAGTGCATGAGGAGACACAGCACTTGTTTCCTATGGCCTATCTCGAGCTGCTCCTGCCCTGGGACAGTAGCAGTCTGTGAAGGCTGTTGAGGAGGAAGCAGGAGCCACTTTCCTTGTAGCAGAAACAGGCAGTACTGTGTGAATTTCTCTATTTGACTAACTTTTGATTCCCTGGTGCCTGTTATTAAGGCAACCTCCTACGCAGCCAATTTCTGGCCCCATCATTGCAAGTTCTCATTGCTAAGGAAGCACTGTCCTCTCAACTTCACCACAGTTACGTAAAATGACACCTGGGTGGGGACCCTCTTGAAGCATCTTGTGTTTGCACTCAGTGCTGCTTCTGGTTTTTGTTTCCACTGTCTCAGAAAATAGAGTAAAAACTTATCACTTTAATTGTATATCACAAATTCTGATCTGTGATCCTATTATTGCTTTGTTATCTCAAATTGGATAAGTTGCTTTATGATTTCCTATATAACACATAGTTTGTTTAGACTTATGTCTACACTTATAAGTATATAGAGTACCTCCCCTTACATTTTTATTTTTACTATTTAAATTTATTTCATTTTGTTTAATTTATTTACATTTTATTATTGTTATGTTTTGAGTTGTTTCTAATATTATCATATGTTTTCTCTATATCATTTTTTGTTTTTTTTTATTACTTTATTTTTGTTACAGATGTTTCTCCTTTTTTTCCCCATTGACACTCTCCTCCCCATCTCCCCATGCCGTACATGGCTCTGTTGTCCCTGTCCATCAGTTATGTGTACATGCATTTAAATTCTGTGGTTTATCTCTTCCCACACACCCCCACCTCCTCTTCTGAGGGTTGTCAGTCTGTACCCTACTTCCATGTCTCTGGGTCTACCCTATTCCTCAGACTGTTATGTTCATTATACTCCACAAATAAGTGAGATCATGTGATATTTGTCTTTCTCTGTTTGGCTTGTTTCACTTAGGATACTACTTTCCAGGTCCCTCCATGTCATCTCAAAGGATAAGAGATCTTTCTTTATTAAAGCTGCATAATACTCCACTGTGTATATGTACCATTGCTTTTTTATCCATTCGTCTACTGATGGACATTTGGGCTGTTTCTAGATCTTAGCTTTTGTACATAGTGCTGCTATGAATGTGGGGGTACATATATTCTTTCTGATTGGTGTTTCAGGCTTCTTAGGGTATATTTCTAGAAGTGGGATCACTTGGTCAAATGAAAGTTCAATTTTTAATTTTTTGAGGTAACACCATATTGTTTTTCATAGTGGCTGCACAAGCCTGCATTCCCACACAATGTACTAGAGTCTCCTTTTCTCCACACCCTCACCAACACTTGCTTGATGATTTGTTGATTGCAGCCATTCTGACAGGTTTGATGTGATTGTTGTTTTAATTTGCATCTTTGTGATGATTAGTGATATTGAGCATTTCTTCCTATGTCTCTTAGCCACTTGTATGTTCTGTTTGGAGAGGTGTCTATTTAGTTCCTCTGCCCATTTTTTAAATTGGGTTCTTTGTCTTCCTTTTGCTGAGTTGTATGAGCACTCTCTATATAATGGAAATTAACCTCTTATCTGATATATCATTGGCAGTTATGCTCTCCCATACAGTGGGTTGCCTTTCCATTTTGATAGTTGTTTCTTTGCTGTGCAGAAGTTTTTGAGTTTGATGTAGTCCCATGTGTTCATTTTCTCCCTTGTTTCTGTTTCCTTAGGTGATGTATCAGTGAAAATTCTGCTGTGTATGATGTCTGAAATTTTATTGCCTACATTTTCTTTTAGGATTTTTATGGATTCACAAGTCACATTTCAGTCTTTTATCCATTTTGAGTTTATTCTTGTGTATGGTGTAAGTTGATGGTCTAGTTTCATTTTTTTGCATGTAGCTGTCTAATTTTCCCAACACCATTTATTAAAGAGGCTGTCCTTACTCCACTGTATGCTTTTGCCTTCTTTGTCAAATATTAATTGAGCATAAGGCCTTGGGGCCATTTCTGGGTTCTCTATCCTGTTCCATTGATCTATCTGCCTGTTCTTATGCCAGTAGCAGGCTATTCTGATTACAGTGGCTTTGTAGTATAACCCAAAATCTGGTAATGTGATCCTCCAACTTTGTTCTTCTTTTTCAAGATTAATGTGACTATTCGAGGTCTTTTTTGGTTCCATGTGAACTTTTGAAGTATTTGTTCTAGTACTGTGAAATATGTCGTTGGTATTTTGATGGAGATTGCACTGAATCTATAGATTGCCTTGGATAGTATGGACATTTTAATCATGTTAATTTTTCCAATCCATAAACAAGGTATGTGCTTCTACTTTTTTTTTTATCTCCCTCTATTTCCTTTTTTAATGTTCTGTAGTTTTCTACAAATAGGTCCTTTACTGCTTTGGTTAAGTTTATTCCTAGGTATCTTAATTTTGGGGGCGCGATGGTAAATGGGATTGTTTTTTTTTTAAATTTATTTTTCTGTGACTTCATCATTGGTTTATAAGAATGCTGTTGATTTCTTGAGGTTAATTTTGTATCCTGCTACTTTGCCATATTCATTTATTAAGTCTAGTAAATTTTTGAAGCAGTCTTTGGGGTTGTCTATGTATAATATCATGTCATTTGTGAATAATGACAGTTTCACTTCCTCCTTTCCAATTTGGATCCCTTTTATTTTTGCTTCCTGTCTGATAGCTGTGGCTAAGATTTTTAGTACTATGTTAAATAAAAGTAGTAAAAGTGAGCATCCTTGACTTGTTCCTGTTCCTAAGGAAAATGCTTTTAGTTTTTGTCCATTGAGTATGATGTTAGCTGTAGGTATTTCATATATGGCCTTTATTATGTTGAGTTATGATCCCTCTATTCCCACATTGCTGAGAGTTTTTATCAGAAATGGATGCTGGATATTGTCAAATGCTTCTTCAGCATCTATTGATATGATATTGTGGTTTTTAGTCTTTATTTTGTTTATGCGATGTATCACATTTATTGATTTGCGAATATTGTACCAGCCTTGCATCCCTGGGATGAATCTCACATGGTCATGGTGAATACTTTTTTTGATGTATTGCTGGATCTGATATGCTAATATTTTGTTAAGGATTTTGGCATCTATGTTCATCAGAGATATTGACTGCAATTTTCTTTCTTTGTAGTGTTTTTTGTTGTTGTTGTTGTTGTTGTTTTTTTGTTGTTTTTTCTGGTTTTAGATTTAGAATTACGCTGGCCTCATAAAACAAGTTTGGAAATCTTTCTTCTTGAATTTTTGGCAATAGTTTGAGGAGAATGGGTGTTAGTTCTTCTTTGAATGTTCAGTAAAACTCCCCTGTGAAGCCATGCGGGCCTGGGTTTTTAGTTTGCTGGGAGAGTCTTGATTGCCTCTTTAATTTTCTTTGTTGTTATTGGTCTGTTCAAGTTTTCTATCTCTTCCCGGTACCGTTTTGAGAGACTATGTGTTTCTAGAAATTTGTCCATTTCGCTTAGATTGTCGAATTTGTTGCCGTATAATTGTTCATAGTATTTGTTAAGGAGCCTTTGTATTTCTGTGGTGTCAGTTATTACTTCTCCTCTTTCATTTCTGATTTTGTATAGTTGGGTTCTCTACCTTTGTTTCTTGGTGAGACTAGCTAAGGGTCTATCAATCTTGTTTATCTTTTCTAAATACCAGCTCTTTGTTTCCTTGGTCCTTTGAATTGTTTTTTTGTTCTCTATGTCATTTATTTCTGCTCTGATCTTTACCAGTTCCTTCCTTCTACTTGTTCTGGGGTTTTCCTTTTATTTGCTCTCTAGTTCTTTAAGTTGTGAGGTTAGATAGTCTATTAGAAATGTTTCTTGTTTCTTGAGGTAGGCCTGTAGTGCTATGAACATCCCTTCAGAACTGCTTTCACTGTATCCCATAAATTTTGTGTTGTTGTGTGTTCATTTTCATTGGTTTCCAGGAAGTTTTTAATTTTTTTATCTCCATGGTAACCTATTCACTGTTCAATAACATGCTATTTAGCCTCCATGTGTTCCAATGTCTTTGCATGTTCTTGTTGCAATTGATTTCTAGTTTAATGCCATCATGATCTGAGAAGATGCTTAATATAATTTCAATCTTCTTGAACTTGTAGAGACTTAGTTTGTGCCCTAACATGTGGTCTATTTTTGAGAATGTCCCATGTGCACTTGAGAAGTATGTGAATTCTCTAGTGTTGAGGTGTAATTTTCTGTAGATATCTATCAAATCCATTTGGTCTATTGCTTCATTTAGAGTTTTTGTTTCCTTGCCAATTTTTTGTCTAGAGGATCTATCCAGTGATGTCAGCGGTGTGTTGAAGTCCCAAGCTGATTGTATTGCTGTCAATTTCTTCTTTAAAGTCCTGCAGAAGATTTTTAATATATTCCTATATTGGTTGCATATATTTTTATCAAGGTTATATCTTTCTGTTGGATGGATCTTTTCAATATAATGTAGTGGTCTCCTTTGTCTCTAGTTATGGCCTTCCTTTTGAAATCTATTTTACCAGATATGAGTATTGCTACCCCAGCTTTTTTTTTCCTTTTTGTTTGGTTGGAAGATTTTTATCCATCCCTTCACTTTCAACCTATGTGAGTCTTTTGTTGTGAGGTGGGTCTCTTGTAAACAACATGTATGGGAGTCATGCTTTCTTATCCAGTCAGCTACTATGTGTTTTTTTTTTATCGAAGCATTCAATCCATTCACATTTAAGGTGATAATTGATATGTACTTATTTATTGCCATTCCTGTTTAGTGTGGTTATATTTTTCTTTCTATTTCTTCTACTAATTACAGCAGTCCTTTTAACATTTCTTACAGTAGTTTAGTGCTAATGTATTCCCTTAGCCTTCTTGTGTGTGGGAAGCTCTGTATTTGACCTTCCATTTGGAATGATAGCCTTGCTGGGTAGAGTAGTCTTGGATTCAGATCCTTGTTTTTCATGACCTTGATTACTTCATACCATTCCCTTCTGGCCTGTAGTATTTCTGTTGAGAAGTCAGATGATAGCCTTATGGGGGTTCCTTTGCAGGTAACCTATTGCTTATCTCTTGCTGCCTTTAGGATTCTCTCTTTGTCTTTAATTTTTGGTATTTTATTTGCTATGTGTCTTGGTGTGGGCCTGTTTGGGTTCTTCTTAGTTAGGGCTCTCTGTGTTTCTTGAACTTGAATGCCTTCTTCCATCACCAAAGTAGGGAAGTTTTCTATCACTATTTCTTCAAATATATTCTCCTACCCTTGCTCATTTTCTTCTTCTTTGGGGACTCCTATGATGTGAATATTATTACGTTTCCAGTTGTCTCACAGTTCTCTTAAGCTGTCTTCCTGGTTTTCAACTGTATTTTTCCTTTTGTTTTTCTGATTGGTTGATTTTTTCTACCCTGTCTTCTAATTCACTAATCCAGTCCTCAGCTTCCTCTACTCTGCTCTTTAGACCTTCCAATGTGGTCTTTATTTTTGATATGTCACTCTTGATCTCTTCTTGGTGGTTTTTAATTTCCAATTGGTTTATTTTTAATGTTTCTATGTTTTTAACGATGGTATTGATGTCCTTACTCATGCCGTTGAGCTTCCTCAAGATCATGGCTTCGACTTCTAGCTCTGTTAACTTGCTTAACTGCATTTCATTTATGTCATCTTCAGTAGAGCTCTCTTGTTCTTTCATTTGGGATTTGTTTCTTTGTTTAACCATTTTGGCTTTTGGGGTGGGGGGGTTTGGAGCCTGACAAATTTTTTCCTGTGGGTTTTGGTGTTCTGCTGTTTGTGGCTCCCTGTACTGGGTTTGGATGAGCATGGAAGGACCCACGTTAAACACCACTGTCATATCTTACTTTCTTGGGTAGAGATGCAAGCCCAGGAATGGTTCAGTTATCCTCTAGTTTTTTGCCTGGAAGCTATTAGTCTCAGTTACTTGAAGAGCCTTGGGTTCTCAGTTAAATGAAAAATCCCTCAGGTGTTCAGGGTAAGGGGATTTCCCAAGGGGGGGTGGGTGCAGAGGCTGGTTTTTAATGAGCCTCGATTTGCATTTCAATGGCCCACTGTGTGGGTTTAAATCTCCAGGAAGGGGCCCGGTGCCTCTCCCTTGGAAAAGAATAAGATGGCCACATTCCTGTGTGGCCACAACGCTGCAAAAGATCGAAGCACTCTCCAAATCCTGAGTGTCCCCACACGGTTCCAGTCTAGTCTGCCCTCCCTCTGCTGGAGCCCAAGGTAAGTGGCTGTGGCTATTTTAGTGATCTGTTCAGCCCTGTGTGCTGTGAAGCAGGCTTGGATATTAAACCTTGAGGGCACTGCTCGCAGTTAAGACTGCTGCTGTCGTTGGCTCTGAGCCCCCTCTCATGCTTCCACAATTCTACCAGGATCAATTCAGTGTCCCTGGTTATATAGTCCTCAAAAGCTGCTTTTCTGTTGCTTTCTCTCGACGATTTGTCTTTATTTTCATTGTAATTCCAGTTTGGTCCTGGGAGATGGTCTGTGTAGCTTCCATTCACTCCACTGCCATTTTGGAATCTTTCTATATATCATTTTTTAACTCTTTATTTTTCCACTTTTTTATTGATTCTTTAATTGTGTCTTTTAAATTTTTAACAAGCTTATGGTAGAATGGGAGGAATACTCTTGATTATTAAATCATAGATTGTTGAACAGAATATGAAAATAAATAGGTATATAATGGTTTTTGCCCATAGCAAAAAAGTATGCAAAATATAACTAAATTTGGAATAAAACATTGGACAGATGAGAAAATTAATTTAACTAACATAAAATTGTGGGATGGAAATGTCTTCTATACAGATAGATAGCATAGTTTTCATGGTTTACTCTACTTTAATACTGTTTTCTAAGTTTAACCATATTTTATAAAAATTACCATGGTAATTTAGAATAAGATCTAGCCCTGGCCAGTTTGGCTCAGTGGTTAGAGCGTCGGCCTGCGGTCCAGAGAGACCCGGGTTCGGTTCCCACTAAGGGCACGTACTTCGGTTGCAGTTTGTCCCCGGCCCTGGTTGGTCGTGCAGGTGGCAGCCGCTTGATGTGTTCCTTCACGTCGATGTTTCTCTCTCTCTCTCCCTTCCTCTCTCTCCCTCCCACTCTATCTGTACAAAAATGGAAAAATATCCTCGGGTGAGGATAAAAAATAAAAAATAAATAAATATAAAATAAGATCTATTTAAATAACAATAAAATAACAATAAATATTAACCAGTTGGAATTTTCATTGAATAATATATTGAGGGAGAAAAGTAGCAGAATAATAAATTTGAGTGGGAGTAATTTATCTATTTATTTATTTATTCTTTATTTATTTTTTATCCTCACCAGAGGACATTTTTGTATTTATCTTCAGCTGGAGTGGGAGGGAGAGAGGGAGGAAGAGACAGAGAGAAACATCGATGTGAGAGAAACACACCAAGTGGTTGCCACCCACACGACCCCAACCAGGAACAGGTATAAACTGCAACCAAGGTACATGTTCTTGGTGGGAACCAAACCCGGAACTCTCTGGTCCTTGGGCAAATGCTCTAATCACAGACCCAAACCAGCCAACCAGAGCTATTTTGATTTTAAAATAATAATTTTGCTTAGGTTCCCACTAAAGTAATTATTTTAATTGTTTGTTGAAACATCTCATTTTAAACAGCTTAAAACATAATTTTATATTGTTCGACTTTAAAAAAAGTATCAGGAACACACTTATATGATTAAATTATTATAGAGATGGCATTATTTATTGTAGAGGACTTAACGTAGCTCTTGAAATGAAATGTGAAAATGGCATTTCTTTAAATGTTCAGTCATTATGTTTTAAATATAATATAGATGAAAATTGAACAATTTGTAAAGAACAAACTATCAGTTCACTGTAATTTGTATAGTTGCAAGTGATAATAATTATATAAAGAAAAATATTTCTGTATTATATTAGATTGAGACTTATACAGTTTTTTTATAATTTGCAATTGATTAAAATTAATTTATTCATAAACTGATTTTCATCAGCATCATATTAATTACAGTATAAAATGTAAATATTTAACAAATTCAAAAGGTAAAGATTATATAGAGATTTCATTGAAAAATAAAAAGTTAATGACTATTTATATTCTATCTTCTACAAAGCATACTTCCTTTTTTGCTGTGGAGAATATAACAATGAATAAGTTATCGTTTTGGTTCATTAATAAATTGAAATCTAATGAGACAGAAAAACAACTATAAAATTATTACAAATTCAAAATAAAGATTATATGTTATATTATGCAACATGCTATATAACATATGTATAACGTTATATATTTAGTATATATTGTATACCATATGTAGTATATTTTGTGTTATATATGTTGTGTAACATATAGTATAATTTGAAAGTAAACTTTTATAACATTTAATAAAATATTTGTTTTAAGTTTGAATAATGTTATAGTAAGTTTTTCTTTCTCATTAGATTTTCGATTATTGAGGTTCATAACTGGAGGTGCATAGAGAACTTTAAGTGTGGTGCTAATCAATTTAGTCTATTACTTGATCTTTTTATGAATTAATTGATGTGTTCAGTTGGTAAAAATTTATTAATCTGTGAATTTACAATTTGTTCACTTTTATTAATGTATATTTATTTCAAAACTAATTTACTTAATCTATTTATATCACTAAAAGAGATTTAAAAGCTTAAAAAGTCCAACTTTTGTTTGAAATAGTTCCAAATATAAGGTAGAAGAACAATAACTTTGTGAGTTTTTTGTCTGGTATAGTAGTTTATGATATTCATGGTCAAATTCTGGGGTCAGAAGGGAAGCATGTGTATTGTAGACTATGAAAAGGAAAGAGATACATTTAATTTCTACCTTGAAACCAGAAGTTCTCATATAGTACTTTTGATTTTTAAATATTTGGCTAAGTATTGCAATTTAAAAGATGTATATTTTTCTTTATGGCTCAAAAGATTTCATTGAATACTCTCTAATAGTGTCAACAATATATGCCAAATTCCACCTTGTCTTAATATTTTGTTACGGATTATCCAGGAAAAAGTCAAATATAATCTAAACATAGACATTTTCCTCATTAGGTGGAGTGATCATTTTTTACTACAAATCTAAGTAAGAAAAGTTTAACTCAGCCATTATGAAGGAAAATCACAGTGAAATATCTTTCATTACCTCTTTCCAGATCCTTCTCATATTATGATGTTACCTCATCTATACTTTGAAGTTAGATGAATCAAAATAATGACAGAAGTTAGTTCTACTCTATCAGTTTTTTTCCCTCAGGGTCCTTAAGGCAGGAAACACTCCTTTGGTATATATGAATGGGCAAATATCAAGTAAATTAACTGGTAAATAGATCATGTAGAAATTTTAAAAATTGATATATTTGTGTAGACTCATCTACCAGGAAGAGAATTGGACCTATTTAGATGGCTAGAATTTTGGTATGCAGGGAAACATAGAAGATGTACAAAGATAGTTTTCAAGGGAACTATAAACTTAGAGGCTTAAATTTTATTTTTTCAATTAAATTTATTAGGTGTCATTGATTAAGAAAGTTATGTATGTTTCAAGTGTACGGTTCTATGGTACAGCATCTCCACATGCATTGTGTTTATCACCCGAGGTCAAATCTTCTTCTGTTATCACATATTTGACCCATTTTACTCTTTACTAAACCCCCTTTTTTCTGGTAATCACCATTCTATTGTCTGTGTCTGAGTTCTAAAATTTGGGGACCATCTTAGTCAAATTCAAAATGCAATATTTTCAATAAGCAACATGATTTCCCTCTTTTGTAATTTTGTATCGGACAGATACAACCTGGAGGGCTATCTCCATAGGTTATAGAAAACAATACTTTAACTACATCCACACAGCATTTAAGTTAGTTTTAAAGTCACATTTTGATTTCATTAAAATTTACTACCAGCAATTTAGAAATGCTATGATTTATCATGAACACAGGTCCAGTTTCGAGACAAGAACGTGTATTTTCAGGAAAGGCAGAGAATCCCTATACTTTCATCAGAAATTAATAACCCTAGCTACAATGATATATTATGGCGAAAACATATATTTTAGATGATGCAGTGTTTATGTTCATATACACCACACTGCCCACATATGCCACACATATTTACGAAATGAACAAACTGACTAAATCATTATAATCCCTTATAAATTCCCATCTATTCTTACAAGGTCAAATAAATAGTTTTTATCTCAGCATTTAGAATCCATTTTACCTTAATGGCAATCTATACTGTTTTGTGTAGTTTTGTCAAAAACAAGAACATGTATTTTTAGGTAGAACAGTTAAGGATTCATAGAAAGCTATTTTTCTAATGAGTAGAGTAAATTTGTTTACATACTTAGGTTAGAAGATTTACATTTAATAACAAATGACTTTGTTGCTTTGGCATTGCTAAAACTATACACAAGTAATTTCATAAAGGGGTTGTCTTAATTATACAAAAAAATGTATGTATAAATATAAGCTTAAGAATTCTTTCATTAGTTTGTTTGAAGAGCTAATCTGCTTGAAGAAGCAATTAAAATGCTTTCATTTTAAGTGTATATTAAATAAATCAAATATGATGTTATAAACATTCATTATAGATTTATTTTACTATTTGTTCTGCATAAATTATAGATGTATGCATATTTTATCTTTAGAGATCTAATAGCATTTGATAATCAGGACAAACAACATGTGCTACTTACAAGTGGTGATATTTAGCTGATAAAATGACTGTTTCATTGCCTGATTTCTAAATAAAGCAAAGAGGTAGATGGAGAAGGGTAAAGGGGGGATACATGGTGATGGACAGAGACTTGACTTAGGGTGGTGAACACACAATACAATGTATAAATGATGAGTTGTACAACTGTGCACATGAAACCTGCATAATTTTATTAATCATTGTCACCCCAATAAACTCAGTAAAATGGAAAGACAAAGAAAAAGAAAAGCGATCCATTAACAAAACTATTCTTGAGCTTCTTTTGCCTATAAACTTATCTTTATAAGCTTTATTTCATTTATAATTTATGTTACTAATATGTTGATATTTCTATTGATGTTATGATGTTTCTATCAGTATGGTTATATTTAAAATATTTTAGATTGCATGAGAGACTAATTTTATTTTATTTTATTTTATTCTTAATTTTGTCCGTTTTTATTCAAACTGCCACTTTTGGTGTTCCAGTTCCAATTTAGAGTCAGGAGTTACTTGGACACTCAATCAGAGTTACTCAGGCACTCAATCTTAGTATGTGATCTACTTTCAAATTAAATGTATGTGCAATGCACATTATTGGCATCTTTCTGGCCAATAAGATAGATAGCAAAGCCTGCTGAGGTAGTGCGGTATAAAGATGATGATTTACATTGAAAAACACATTAGATTCTGCCTCTTTCATTTTGCTTAATATGCTAGAATAAAGATGTGGTAATGAACCCAACATGGCTGTATTATAATTATGAGGAGAAAAAAAAGATGATAAAAAATTGTAGCTATAATTACAGTGACATATTATTCAGTTATGAGAACAACCCTGGAATTACCTACTGCTAGGCCTTTTTTTTTTTATGTTTTTTCCTTTATTGATTTTTTTAGAGAGAGGAAATGAGAAGGAGAGATAGAAACATTGATGAGAGAGAACATCGATTGGCTGCCTCCATGTGCCTCCCCCACCCCCTTCATTGGGGATCAGACCCACAACCTGGGCATGTGTCCCGACTGGAAATCGAACTGGCAACCTCTTGGTGCATGCATGGGTCGATGCTCAACCTCTGAGCCACACCGGCCAGACTACTGCTAGGCTTTTGATATAAAAAACACATCATCACTTCATTGCTTACGCTAGTACTACTGATATGATTCTGTTAATGGCAGCTGATGCATCTTCATTGATGTGTACATGTTACTAATATATACATAGTTACCCAAGTCAGCTTTTATTTTCTCCTTTAATAACTAGCTATTTGGGAGAATTATATAAATTTTTAAATAGATTGGAAACTATTGTTTGACACGAAAGTGCCAACAGGTATATCATTGGACCTTTTGAATTTCATGACACTTTTTTCCTTCCCCATCAGGTAGCAGCAATCCTATTCTCCTCATGATAACCAAGGTCAATAACACTTGCGAGCATAGTAACTCCTTTCTTTGCCTCTCGGTTTACTGGTATGAAGAGTAAAAACTGACTGGGAGATGGCATTAGGTTTAAATTTAGTGGAACACCTACTGTGTCTTCTGATGAAAGTATCATCCCTCTCTGGGAATCAGGAACTCTAGTTCATTATGGCCAAAAATTGTGTAAATGTAAGCTAACATTTCTCAGTTGAATCACATGGAGGGATGGTGAGCAGAAACTCTTCTTTCCTACCCCTTGTTTGATGGCAAAACATCACACCGATCAGGGATACAGTATGATTTAATTAACTTAAAAAATATACCACCCTGGCCAGTTTGGCTCAGCGGTTAGAGCGTCGGCCTGTGGTCCGGAGAGACCCGGGTTCGGTTCCCGCTAAGGGCACGTACTTTGGTTGCAGTTTGTCCCCGGCCCTGGTTGGTCGTGCGGGTGGCAGCCACTCGATGTGTCCCTTCACGTCGATGTTTCTCTCTCTCCCTTCTTCCTCTCTCTCCCTCCCACTCTATCTGTACAAAAAATGGAAAAATATCCTCGGGTGAGGATATTTATACCACATCTAGAAGGATAGCACTCTAATCCCACAGTCCACTTGAAGGAGCTATCCACTGGGTCATCCTCTCAAGGAACAAGCTACTGTAGGTTCCAACTTGTACCACCAAGAAAGAGGTTTAGTTGGTTTGCTTAAGTTTTGGAGATGGTGCCTACCACAAAAAGAAATATTACTTCAACTTATTCTCTGAGTGATTTAGAAGGCTGTCAGACTTGAGTGGCACCCGGATCAAAACATAGCATTAATGCAAGCACAAGCTGTTCTATAAGTAGCATGACACTTAGGCCATTTGATTGAAAAAATGTCTGTGGTGTTAGAGAACTTAATGGTAGAAAAGATGCTGTATGGAGTTTCTGTCAAGTTCAGCCAATAGGTCTCTGTTATTGCAGAACTCTGCCTTTACCACTGACAGTGACAAGTTCCACAGCACATTTCCCTACAATCAGCTCTGGCCTACAGAGAAATACCACTACTGAGTTTATCAGTGATAACAGTGCTCTCTTAGCTAGTGAATTCTTAAAAAACAAAACAAAAACACAACAACATATAGATAGATAGATGATAGATAGATGATAGATAGATAGATAGATAGATAGATAGATAGATAGATGATTGATATAGATAGATACAGATATATAAAAATATAGATATAGATTTTAGAGAGGGGGGATAATAAGTTATTCAGTTCCCAAATCTTATCTTGAAAAACTGTCTCTGATATTTACAGCTGTTAATATCTGTCCTAGTTTGGGTTTTGCTAGAAGCAGAACCTTGAGCAAGTAGAATTTAATGCAAGTAGTTTAAAAGGGAGATTATTCTAAAAAATAAAAAGTGTTTTGGGAAAGGAGGAAGACAGCAAAGGAAAGGCAGGTGACAAAAAGTGTCTTCACAGGTCACATGGACTTAACACACTGAAGGTCTAGAGTTCATGAAACACATGAGCTTCAGAGTGATCCCAAGTGAAGGAGCAAGAAAGTTAAACTAACTCTTATCAGGAAGGATCAAAATCTGCTATTTGGGGCTTATATTTTTTCATGCACATCACCATGTTAACGGGCAGAGAGGGCTCCAGGAGTCAAAGACGCTTTCAAGAAGAGAAATAGAGATGCTGGTAGTGCAAGTGCGGCCAGAACGCACTGAACGCTAAGGCACAAAGAGAAAAGGAGAAGGCATTGCAGGCGTCTGTTATGGTTCTGTTCCATCTGAATCTTTTCAGGTATTCCTATATTTCTTTTTAATTTTTTTTCCTCATTCTATCCTCTGTATTACCTACTAAGCTTTTATGACGTCTATACTCGCTTATGATCTTGCAATTTAATTTTTATTTCTGAAACAATTTTCCCCTTCAATCTGTTTTCTAAATTCTTACAATTTATCTTTCACATTCACTGTTTCTAGATTCTCCCTTTTTTTGTTTGACTATCTGAATTTCTGTATTTGCTGTGTGTTATTTCATCATAACTCTAATTGCTTCATTAATTTTTCAAACTCACGTTGGATTGTTGTGGTACAATATTCCTATATTTCAGGATGGATTTTATGGTGTTTTTTTTTTTTCTACTGAGAGGATTTAAACTTTATTTTTTAAATATTTTCTTTATAACATTTTTATAAGCATACTGCAGTTTTATTTTAGATTGTTAATACTAGAGCAAGTTGGATATTTTGACTAGTTATTAGCAGAAAGATATAGTATTTTATGCTACTATTTTAATTAGTATGTAAGTTGAGGGTTTGTTGGTTTATTTTTGTTCATTTTTCTATTCAACTTATTATAAATATGGCTTATAGGTAAAACAATAGTTGGGTTTAGATCCAGAAGTATTTTAAGAATAATCTAAGAAATATTTTAATTGATTTATTTACTTATTTTATTTTTTATTTTCAGGATTTTTATTTAATGATTTTTACATTTTTTTCAGATACTCTCTCTTGCCCTTTGATTGTTAAAAACTTTTTTATTAAAAATAATTGTAGATTAACATGAAATTGCAAGAAATAATACAGAGAGACCCATGCACACTTTACCCAGTTCCCAACAACGGTAACATCTTACAAAGGTACAATACAATAGAATAACTAGTATGTATCACAATAGGCCATTAATAATATCTATCAATAGATTTAGACTTAACCGGCTTGACATGATGTGTGTGTATTTAGCTCTATGTGATTTCATAACATGTAGATTTCTGTCATAATTGCCACAGTTATGATATAGAAAAGTTTCATCACAATGGTTCCTTGTGCTACTCATTTTTTCCACATATACCTAATTTTATTTTTTATATATTGGAATATCACATCATATTTATTTTGAGTCAGTTTCATATTATAATATTATTTTTAAATATTAAAATATAAATTGTTCACTTTATTTCCTCTTCATAACTCTCCCTCGAAAGGGATTACCAACTCGAAGTTTTCAGACTCTGGTATGAGATGTCTTTTAAGCTAAAAACAAAAACAAAAAAATCGTAAGTAGTGTAGCCACCTTATAACAACAAAATAATCCTAATTTTTTCCCACCCCTTGTATCATGGATATCATTTATTTTACTTGTATATATAAGCATGCTTATATATTAGTACATATTATGAAATCACATACATATATAAACATTTATTTTACTTATATATAAATGTACATAGACACACACACAAAGTATATACATAAATATATACAAATGAATTTGTTGTTGTTATTATTGTAATGAATAAATGTATCTCTTAGATTAAGAATAAAATAATTAAAGTTTTTATTCCTTTACTTATTTTCTTAAATACTGTTTCTTTTTTATATAGATCGGAGTTTCTGACCTATATTATTTGTCTCTCTAAAGAATGTCCAACACTTCTTTCAAGGCATGTCTACTGGCAACAAATTCCCTCCATTTTTGTTTGTCTGAGAAAGTATTTCTTACTCACTTTTGAAGAAAGTTTTTGCAGGATACAGAATGCTAGGTTGGTGGGTTTTATTTTTCTGTCTCTACTTTAAATATTTTACCCCAAGCCCTTTGGCTGGCACAGTTTTGAGATGTTGAATGTAATTCTTATCTTTTTTTGCCTCTAAGGGTAAAGTTCTTAGTCTTATTTTTCCTATGCTTCTTTTAATTTTTTTTCTTTATTTTTGATTTTCTGTAGTTTGACAATATGCTGAGGTGTAAGGTTTTTTGTTTTGTTTTGTTGTGTTGTGTTTTTTTTGCCATTTATTCCTCTTGTTTTTCTTTGCATTTTCTGGATCTGTGGTTTGGAGTTTGACATAAATTTGAGTATATTCACAGTCATTATTGTTTCAAATACGTTTTCTGGTCCTTTCTTTTTTCTTTTAGTATTTTCATTATACATATGTTACACTTTTTATAGTTGTTCCTTTTTATTGCTGAATGATATTTTACTATTCATATATTCTGAATATTATGAATATCCATGGATATTCTGTTCTGTTTTGTTTGTTTTTTCTCCTCGATCTTGTTCTCCTTGTGTTTTTTATACGGGAGCTTTCTATTGATATATCCTCTAGCTCAGAGATTATTTTCTTGGCCATGCCCAGTCTATTGATATGCTCATCAAAGGCACTTTTCATTTCTATTACAATGCTTTTTTTTTTTTTTTTTTAAATCTCTAGCCTCTCTTTTTGGTTATTTCTGCTTACATTGCCCATCTGTCCTCTTATGCTGGATACTTTAGCCATTAGATCCCTTAGTATATTGATCATAATTTTTTTTCCCAGTCAGATAATTCTAACATTGCTACAATGTCTGATCTTATGCGTACCCTGTCCTTTCTAATTATGTTTGCTACCTTTTGGGATTCCTTGTGGTTTTTCTTGACAGCCAGATATGAGGTGCTAGGTAGGAGCACTTATAAATAGGCCTTCACTAATGTGTCAGGTGGTGGGGTGAAGGGTAGTGTTCTATTGTCCCCTGTCCCAGTCTCAGTCTTTCAGTGAGCCTGCGCCTCTGGAATGTAAACTATACCCGTACTTCTTAAATCTCCCTCCTCCGCTTGTTTGTAAAAGTATTTTTATTGAATTTTAGAGGCAGAAGAAAAGAGAGGAAAATCTATGTAAGAGAGGCACATAGATTGATTGCCTCCCTCATGACCCCAACCAGGGCCAGGGATCAACCCCCAGCTATGGTATGTGCCAGGAATTTGAACCCGTCCCCTGGTAGACACTCTAACTGCTGAGCCAAACTGGCCTGGGCCTTCCTTTTCTTTGAATGGGACGGAATGGTTAGAATGAGCTGGAGTAGTGAATTTCCCTTCCCCTAGGTCAAAGTAGGCTTTGATTAAACTTCAGCAGTTTAGGCTGAAGGGCAGGCCTTGTTAAGAAGAACAGAGCACTCTGGATTATTTCAAAATGCTTCTTGCCGGAAACATGAAGAGATATTCCCCTAACATTTACAGTGACAAATTAGTCCTGCTCACAGAGGTGAAACGCACAAATTCTGAAAATTATGGGGACCCCCTCTGATTGCATCTCCATGGAGTTTTGGGCTCTCAGACTTGTCCTCACTGAGCCTCCTGTAACTCAACAATTACAGTTCAGCTTGTCCTGCTCTAGCACTGATTTCTGCTGATGAGTCTCTGCCCTGGTAGGTCGTGATTTCTTGTCTTCCTCTGCCCACCCTTGAGAGCAGGAGTTTGCCCTGTGTCCTTCCCTCTCTTTGGATCCAAGGAGAGTTATTGGTTTTTCAGTTTGTTCAGGTTTTTCCTTGTGGTTAAGATAGAGTGGTGACGTCCAAGTTCCATGGGAACCGGAAACCAAACGCAGCTATTTTTTTTTTTAAGTGTTGGTTGCAATGGCACAGCCATGAGCTGGGGGCTTTGGAGGCATATTCACATGGTAACTCTGGTAGTATTGTATCTGTCATGCTCGATGGATCATGCTAAGTCTTTTGAGTATCAGCCGTTTCTGTGATACTGGTATCTTAGCTTAGAGGTTGTACAATGGAAAAACTATATTGAAGATGTAAAGAAAAATTCCCAAAATCCACGTCTTCCCCTAACCTTATTATCCAGTAAAGTAACATTTTGTATGTAAATGGTGATATACATAAGATAGCAGTTAGTACTCTGAGTAAAACATTAAAAACCAAACAAAGTTGGAGGCAGGTACCTCTGAAATGAAACCCTGTGATAGCTCTGAGCAGATTAGGGTGAGCGGTATGCATAGCGGCCAGTGTGTCCTCTTTGTTTTTCCTAATATCCACCTTCCCTCCAAATCCCACCCCCGTGTAATGCAAAGTAGTTGCTAATTCTCCTCAAAAAACAGTATGAAAAAAACCACTGCTTTACTAATTTGAACAATTTTTCATTTACCATGTGTGAACATTTTGCCATTTGATTATGCTGCTAGAGATCACAGCATGAGCAAAAGAGAAGGGGCATGTTTTTGGAAATTGAGGTTGAGAGCAGTTTATAAGGAGAGCTGATCGTAAGGAGTAAGGCAATGGGGCATCATTGATTATTCTTTGAGCCAGGGATTAATGTGATCTAATTGCACTTCTAGAAGAAGGCTTAGGGAGAACTGTAGAATTGATTAGAGAAAACTGACTGGAAACAACTGCTTGCAGTTGTTTCGTATTATCTTAAGTTTATACAATATTCAATTCTAATGATGAGAAGCAGTTAAATATGCACACAAAGTTAAAGTTTAATTCATATAAAATACATGTCAACTAGATGATACATAAATATGATGTATTCAAAAACATGTGAGCATTTAGATTAAAGCAGTTTTCTATGGTTAAGTCTTCTTTTGTTTCTTATGATCTCAATCCATTGGCTTCCCTCTGATTATTACATCTGTGGAAGATCTTGCAGTGATAATTATTTCATTGAAATATTTTAAACTGGTATCTTTAACATTCTGTTATGATAATTATGGTTCCCTTGGAGTTTTTCTTTTTAAAAGAGAACCTATTTTCTTTGACTTATGAGAATGTTACAGTGTTGATAGAAAAATATTTTCTCTTTTCATCTGAAATTCTCCACAATCATTCCTGAAAATAGCCATATAATGGAATGGTTGCTAACTTGAATGAATCTCTGTACTGTAAATAAAAAAATTTAAGTGATGAGCACATTCGCAGATATGAAAAATCTTTCTTCCCTTGAAGATTCTTTGACTTCTCACAAAGTGATATGGGGGATCTATAGTTAGGCATCTCTACATGCAAAAAAAATTTTAATGAATTGAATTCAGAAATTTAGTTACCACATAGTTAAATATAGTGGACAAATTATTAGTACACAGAAAGTTAAATCTCAGTCAACAAATTTACATTTTAATCAGAAATCTTTCCATAATAGTGTGCTATTGTTACCCGTGCCATAACCTGGTTATTATTTAACAGGAAAGGAGTAAAGAAAAGATTAGCTAATTTAATATTCCAGGTCTATTCCTGGTTGATCAGTAGGGGAAGGGCCTGAACAAAGACAGTTTAGACAAATGCCCCATGAGGTCTGAGTGACTGAGAAGGTACCTACCTATCTTGGGAGGTGGCTACCTGTCTGTCACACCGGAGAGCAAGTCAGTGGCCAGAGCAGGTGTGGTGAAACCTGAGTACTTAATCTCCTAGACACAGGAAAGCTGCCTCTCTCCTCTCTCTCTCTCTCTCTCTCTCTCTCTCTCTCTCTCTCTCACATTTGAGCTGGATTCCCAACTTGCAGGTCTCCCATTACCTGCACCCACCATGGGGGACCCCTGCAATAGATAAATGGACTGAATCTGGACTAGTCCTAATCTGCACACAGGTGCACCATCAAACAGAGACCCTGGACTTTGGCTTTAATTTTGGCATTGCTAAACCCACAACTGCCCCTCCTCCAGGACTGGATTGAGGGACATGGGACTTTACACCCCTAAAGTATAACTCCACGTCAATAAAAATCATCCATTCTCATGTACGAGTGTTAGAAAATTTGTTTTCTAAAGATGTCATAAGAACCTCTTGCCCCAGAGTGTTGGAGGCTGGCCCCCTCTTCCCTCCCGCAACACTATAACTTTGTCAGGAAATGTCTTCAGCTTTGCATGACACAGTATTTTTCTTACTTCTCTTTCCTTTCCACATGATGTTCATGTTACCCTCCGGGTTCAGATATGTCTTTACTGAAAGTAGGAGGCACTTCAGTTTTGTACTTCTAACAGTTCCTTCACCTAAGGAACTGTATTTGGTTGAAGCTGCTTTATTTAGAATGGGAGGAGGTTTTATTTAGAATGGGAGGAGGAGGTTGTCCATGTTAATGACAAGGGTTAAATTTGTTTTCTTTCAACATTCCTGACTATCAGAGCTCTCAACAGTTCAGCATTTCCTGTTATCTGTTAAATAGTATAGTCTTTTATCATGGAATTCTTGTCTCCAAAGATTGAAACACATTTGGCATTAGTATAAATTATAGAGGGAAAGACTAATTTGATACACATATTACCAAAAAAGATGAGAGTAGAAAGATTATTCAATAAATATTTGAGAGTTTATGTTGAGCATCCGAAACAATGGGATACCGAATAAAGACATAATGAGCCCAGCTCATGTGGCTCAGTGGATGGAGCGTCATCCCGTGTACCAAGAGGTCACGGGTTCAGTTCCTGGTCAGGGCACATGTCTGGGATGCCAGCTCGATCCCCAGAAGAGAACATGCAGGAGACAGCCGATCTATATTTCTCTCTCACATTGATGTTTCTATCTTCTCCTTCCTCTCTTTCTAAAAAATCAATAAAAAACATTTAAAAAATATATAATAAGACCTATACAAAAATTATCTGAATTAAGGATATCATTTCTTTCCCGATATTTCTAATGCATTGTATAAATTTGCCAAATGCTTCAGACTGCATTAAATATATTGTATTTCTTCATGAGGAAAGGGGTAAAGTAAAATGAGTGGATATCAAAAAATGTATAATGAATGAATTTACAGATAAAAAATGAATTAATGACAACACAGTCTGTGGGTGAAAAAGTCGAGTATAAAAATTAGAGCACAGCCCAGCTGGTGTGGTTCAGTGTACTGAGCATCGTCCCATGGACTAAGAGGTCTGGGTTTGATTACCCGTCAGGGCACATGTCCAGGTTGCGGGTTTGATCTCCAGTAGGGGACGTGCAGGAAGCAGCTGATCAATGTTTCTCTCTCACATCGATATTTCTCTCTCTAGCTCCCTTCTTCTCTCTCTAAAAAAATCAATAAAAACATATTTTAAAAAATTAGAACACAATATCAGATAAGGTAAATTATAAGGAAAAAGTAGGTTTCGATAATATCTTTTTTAGTTCTTATTCTTTAGCCTAGTTAAGAATTGTAGATTCATTTTGTTCTTATTGGAAAGGGGTGTGGGTAATATAAACATGTACTGAAGGTATTATATTCTATTGATATAGTTCTGTGTCAAAGCATAAAACATAGGGATGTGTTCTTGCAGGGGAGGAAGTAGTAGGTGAGGGCAGAAGTTCATGTGGAAAAAAATATCTTATTTTTTTTTAAGAATTCTTTTTTTTTAAACTTTTTCTCTTTATTGATTTTTTTTAAGAGAGAGATAGGGGGAGAGAGAGAGAGAGAGACAGAAACATTGATGAAAGAGAACATTGTTTGACCGCCTCCTGCATGTCCCCCGCTGGGGATCGGGTCCACAACCTGGGCATGTGCCCTGACTGGGAATTGAACCAGCGATCTCTTGGTGCCTGAGTCGAAGCTCAACCACAGAGCCACACAGGCCGGGCCATCTTAACATTTTTATTTTATGTGTACTTGAGGTACTTTGTCAGGTACTAGCATACCTTACGACGTATTAATTATTTGTCAAATCAGTGGATGAAGGCCTAAGCCCCCAATTTTCTATTGAGCTCCATAGTGATAAATGCTTGAAAGCTGTAAACTACAAAACATATAGTAGAATGAGGACAATTTTGTAATTCTTTCAGAATTTAACCTGATTCACTGCTAGAATATTGTTCATCTTGGTCATTATCTTAATGATCATTGAAGCTTAAACTTTAAATGCCCTTTACAACCCCTGTCAATAACAATATTTTCTTTTAATTAATTATCGACTTCCTATTTCTGACTCTTATATTCATTTAGTATATATCTTTCCTTTTGTCTTTTTATAACATATAGTATTCTCAGACATCACATGTTAGTTATTTGGTCAATATGATATTAAAAATATAACATACACTAATAAACTATGCTAAAAGTAGTAATTATTCAGATAAACATTATAGCAACTTACCTTTATTAGGTCATAGAAATAGTTATATTTCAGGAATATTTTATTAAAGTTTTTTTTTTACTCAGCATAGTCTTTTAATACATAGGAAAATATCACTTATTTATCAGTTAAGTAGATTATTCCCATTCAAGCCTATGTCATCTATATATAGACATTATATTTTATTTCTTAAATTTGACACTGGGGTTTCCTCATTTTTATCCTCAGTGCTTTTTTTGTGTGTCACAGGAACACCATTCACTAGTGTTATACTAGTGTTAAACATCACAACTTGTGAGAGAGACACATACAGAGTATATGTATATACAGATGATTACTACTGCACTCATGAAACTTTGTAGCAGGTGAATAATTACTTATATAAACTGACCTTAGTGGGTACCATAAAACAGTCTAATTACTGCATTCTTAAAGTGATTCTAATTAATGTAATCCCCAAAGCCGTAAAATTTTAATATTTCAGGTTGCAGATTATCTGTAACATTTGTTGCACAAGATGGTAGTTTAATGTGCAGTCAATGCTATAATTCACTGTTAATCTTTCAATTCTGAACCCTTAAAGTGCCAGTTCTTAATAAATTACTGCCATAGTATCATAGGTTTGAACTCAACTCTAGATGAAAATGAGCTATTAAATGTGCAGCAAAATGGAAACATTAGAAAATGCTGCCCTGAAAAATGAATGATACTATCTGTAATATTTCATAAGCAAAAAACTTGAGCATTGGATAAGTACTCATAAAATTTAATAGCTCAACTTATTATTGCAAAAGCTTTGCCATCATATGAAATTAACAAAAAGCTATATATATAAATTTGAGTACAATAGTTAAGGAAAACATGATGTATGAAATCTGTTAGAAAATTATTTATTTTCGAGGTATTATTCTTATTCAGCAGGCACAAAACTTGTCAATTTCAATTTTTGTGTATATTGAATAGTTTGGGCCTTTAACCTTGTGGCCACAAAAATAAATGTGCACGTGTGAAGTGGATCAATAACTAAATAAAAGAATCTATAGAGTATTATTTTTGTATCAGAACTTGTCTTAGCCACCAGTGCACCTTGTTCTTGAGACCGTGCTAAGCATGCTTAAAGGATTTGAAACTCGAAAAACTTTTATTAAACTATAGACTACAGTAAATATGTTATTAAAAAGTAAAGAATGGGCTTTTTTCAATGAAAGGGTCCTTGGCATTGGGAAATCCTTTAGAAACAAACTACAGTTGATCCTCTGAGACTATTTTTTTTTATTACTCACTCTTAGTTTTTGCTTCGTTTCTTATGTGTTTAAGTGTATTATTAAGCTATTATGACACCAAAACTTTTTATCTCCTCTCAAATTTAGGCCTTCTTTGATCAAATAGGCACACTGATTATTACTGCTATTACTGAGTCCTGCTATTTATAAACAAATTAGAACATTTATCAATAAAATATTTTTATTAGGCATGCAATCTCTACTGAAGTATTAGGTAAAAACCATTCTTGTAAAAGAAAACGAAGGAACTAAGTAGAAATACTAGTGGGTATGCTTCTTTCCAATCCTTCCCTAATGCCTAGCATCCTCTGTATATGTTAATCAGGAGAATTAACACCTGACGGAAGTGAGAAAGCGCTTACGCTGTATTCAGAGAGCAGGCTGTAAGACAGCAGTGTAATGAATTCTACTTTGAAATGGGAAATACTGTATATATCCAAACAAAATCTCAATTTTATAAACTCAGTTTTGTCAGGTTTTTTAAATAGGTGTAAACACAATAAGAGTTATATTTGGAAGGTTTTGAAAGAAGAAAGAGGAGGACTTATAATAAGTAATAAGTTTCTTGACATTTTCACTGTGAATATAGCTTGACTGCATGCATCGAAATATATGTCAATGATACTTAATTCATTTAACTTTCAGTGGCTTGATGCTTTCTGAGTATAATACACAATTCTTCTTAGATGTCATAAATTATGCAGTAAGTCAAGTACTGTAAATTTTCCTGAGCAAAAATTTAGAGAATTACAAATTATTTGATAAGAATTGTCTGAGAATTGATGCAAAGGCTGAATTCTATACTTTCTCACACCTGCACACTAATGTGTTTCTTTATATATTACTGTATTTACATAAATAAAACATCTATAATTAATTTTATTGTAAATTTAGATGCTTTTATGTCTTACATGTGAATAAATGGGTTGGATTATTGTGTAATCCAATTTAAAATATCCTCCTTCCAGAATTTCTTGTTTTTCAAGGGTCATTTCATACAGAAACAAGTTTGTGCCTTAAATTTCTCTTTTATGTTTATTTGTTGTTGTTTTCTTATAGTTTTCAACAAAAAGGATGTCTATATGACAAACTTCATAATAACAATAATAAACCATGAATTATGAATGTCAGATATTCATAATGTTTTATTATTATTATTAATATCATTTTTAATCCTCACCCGAGGACATTTTTGCATTTATCTTCAGATAGAGTGGGAGGAAGAAAGAGAGAGAGAAACATTGATGTGAGAGAGACACACTGAGTGGCTGCCACCCACACGACCGCAACTGGGCCGGGAACAAACTGCAACCGAGGTAGGTACCCTTAGTGGGAACTGAACCAGGGGCTCTCTGGTCCACAGACCTACACTCTAACTGCTGAGCCAAATCGACCAGGGCCATTCATAATGTTTTAAAAGGGTGCATTTAATCTGAGGTTTTACAATGAGTTTCCTTGTAAAATTTCCATGACATCATATAGGATTCTCTGTAATATTGAAAAACCTTTAAAAAGCAAATCTGATGGATTTTTTTTAATGTTTTTTATTTATTTTTTAGAAAGAGAGGAAAGGCGAGGGAGAGCCATGGCCAGTTTAGCTCAGCGGTTAGGGCATTGGCCTGCGGTCTGGAGAGATCCGAGTTTGGTTCCCACTAAGGGCACATACCTCGGTTGCAGTTTGTCCCCGGCCCTGGTTGGGTCATGTGTGTGTGGCAACCACTTGATGTGTTCCTTTCACGTCGATGTTTCTCTCTCTCTCTCTCTCTCTCTCTCTCTCTCTCTCCCCCCACTCTATCTGAACAAAATATCAAAAAATGTCCTTGGGTGAAGATTAAAAAAAAAGAAAAGAAAGGAAGGAAGGGAAGGGAAGGGAAGGGAAGGGAAGGGAAGGGAAGGGAAGGGAAGGGAAGGGAAGGGAAGGGAAGGGAAGGGAAGGGAAGGGAAGGGAAGGGAAGGGAAGGGAGGGAAGGGAAGGGACATGGATGAGAGAGATGGAAGCATCAACATTGATTGGCTGCCTCCTGCCTGTCCCCTACCATGGATCAAGTCTGCAACCTGGGCATTGAACCAGTGACCTCTGGGTGCATGAGACAATGCTCAACCACTGATCCACACCAGCCAGGCAGCCTGATGTTCTTTATATTCACAAACCTAACTCATCTTTTTTGTGAGTTACTTTTTTAAAACTCAGGCATCTTTATTTTTTAATTCTTTACCTCTGAAAGATCTTCAAATATTCTATTGAATTTTACTGGATCTCTATATTTATGTAAATTATTCAAGAGAACATATTTAATAGTTAAATAAAAGCTTTATTGTTTTATTTCTAAATGAAATTGATAAGTATTTCCAGACCACCACCAAAGGTGTCGCCCAGGCATTCTAAAGAAGCGTTTGGGCAAAAAACAAAAGCATTCAATTCAAGTTCATTTAATTCAGTGTTTAGTTCCTTGATATTCTGCTAGTCATACCAGTATTCTTTCACATTTCCTTTTCATTGTAAGCAGATTACAAGACATCATGAGCCAAAAAAATATAAGGGGATTGAAAATCATGTTCCAGTTTGCTATTGTTAGCTGTGAGGTCTTACATATGCCTCCCTTGGATGCAGTTTCTGTATCATTAGATCTAAGTGCTGGTCTAGTTGAATACTTTATTTTACATATATTAAGCTGTGGGGATGAGTAATTTGAAGGCTGTGGAGTGATAGTATGTTTTTTTCAAATAAAGGGCTATTATATTTTTAAGTTCTAAACAATTATGTATCTTGGGTGGTATCCAACCAAATATCAATTTTCAACATTATACATTACTTAATGTATTTCTACTTCATGTATAATGTTTATACATTGTGCTTTGTATTATATAAAATGCCAATATGATAAGAAATAGCATGCTCTTACTTATGTAAATATGTTTTTGCTATGTATATGGCATTTTACTTCTTAGTGAAGGATGAATAATATTTCATATTTATACATATATAAAATTGAAAAAGCATAAGGTTAGATTTCTCCCTTTATCTTTAGTTGATGACTATTTGTGCTTAAGAAGAATTTTTAGGAAATACAACTTAGGCAATTTCATAAAGGCAAAGATTGTGATTTCATTAAAATATTTAAAATATTTTCACCCAAAATTTTAAAAATGTATAAACTTGGAAAAATATTTTCAGTGCATATAAACAGTAATACAGGTCAATGCCATTCTTATGTTACTATATTTTACTAATTTATGTAAAAAATGACAAACTCAATAAAAAATTCAGAAAAGTGACAAAAGGAAAAATATAAATATTCAGTAAACATATAGAAATGCATTTATTCTCTTTAAAATTAGGGATGTATTTCCATCTTTCGAGTTGACAAACGTTAAAAGATTGGTGTGAACTAGCATTCGTGGGGATGTAAAGAAACAAACACTAGAGGAAGATTTGTCAACATGTGTCAAAAGTCTCAAAATGCATATCTTGAAATGTACCAACACCATTTTTAGGTAGTTCTCTATCTTAAAAATTTTTTTTTTCTTTATTGATTTTAGAGAGAGAGGAAGGGAGCATAAAAAGAGCTAGAAACATCAATGAGAGAAAACATCGATTGGCCACCTTCTGCATGCCCCCCACGGGGAATTTGGCCCCCAACCTGACCATGTGCCCTGACCAGGAAGTAAACTCATAACCTCTTGGTACATGGGTCGATGCTCAACTACTGAGCTACACCAGCCAGGCATGTATTTCTCTTAAGGAATCAAATTTACAAGTGTGCAATGATGAATCCAAAAGATTTCACATCACTATCATCTTTCAGGGTTTTCTACCTGCTTCTGTGGTGGTTCCTGACAGTTTGACAAAGGCTGGATATATTTCAGCAGGTTTTCAGTCAGAATAAAATTACAAAGTTAATTTGACTAAGATTTAATGACAAGCATGGTTATTATGATGCGGTATAGGTAAAAGTGGCCAAGTATTCATTTAAATCACTACAATTGACATTATGGTTAGACATTAAGTTAAATAACAGCTCAATCCACGAAATATTATTAAGTTTTGCTATGTGCAAATTACTATGCTATAGTTATTATATCATGGGAAATGGCTGTTATCTAGATTATGGGACTTAACTCATTCTGTTCTTTACTACACTCATTTTTATATCACATGCACTTATTCTGCATAAATTGAAGAGTTTTAAAATAAGCTGGAAAAGACTTTGGAAGTTTGAGACTAGAGTTAATAAATACATGATATTTAAACTTGCTGGAAAGTAAAAATGACCCAAGAAAAATTCCTTTTAGGTGATTTGCATTGAATGAGAAATCTTTTTGTTAACACTAAGTATCAATTAACATCACTAAACCATTTCTAAGACCTTTTAAAGACGGTTTTGCTAAATCTCTATATGGTATAAGGACTAAGTAATTTCATCGTGAGTTGATACAGTCTGTGAATCTTGTGCAAAATACCAAGTAGGAGGGAAAAAATGCTTCACACACACACACCCTATGCCTGTTTTCTTATAGCGTTTGTCCTGCTGTTTCCAGGATTTGCCACTAATCATACAGAATCACCATCAGTTCTTAGTTCTCCATACAATTTTGCTCAAAAAAAATGTATTTTACTCCTAATTCCAGTACAGTGTAATTATAACTGTAATTATCAATGTTGATTCATGGTTTGAAACATTATAGATGGCGTTGAGTTTTTTGTTTTTGATTTTTAACGTTACAGTTTTGCCATTTCAGTTTACTCTAGTGGAGCTAATAAAAGAGTAAAATTGCTGCATAGAATGGCCCCTAAACTTGACCCTTAGTGAAAACCCCAACATTTCATTGTATGGAAGGCATTAATCCATTATCACTACGTTAAAATTTGTCGAGGAAATAAAAACATATGTAGTTTGGAAATACAACAGTCAAGATCTATTTATAGTTATATCTTAGAAATAATTTATTAACTGCTATCATACCAATAAAACTTAGAGTAACTCAATAACTTATATAATGGACTGACAAAAAAAAAATCTGATTGTTCATGACATACGTTTAAACCAAATGAAAAACAGATATGATTGACACACCATTTCTACTCTTACATTTGGAAAAGCAGATACAGTATTGTTTCTTTCTGTTTCTATTTTGACCAATGCTATTAATTGTCACAAATGAAAAACATAAAAACTATTATAGTTGGTAATGTGTTTTTATAAGTAAACTCTGTTCCTTAAAACACATTTTCCTGAAAACAATTGAGTAAATTTCAAATGATACACTGATTCAAGTCATTTAATTCTAAGAAGGATATATGATGAGTTAACTAATATTCTAATTTGAGAATAGTATTCTTTAAATTAGAAATATTTTGCATATATATAAAAATAGTAGTTCACTGCCTGACGGTTTGCTCAGTGGTTGGAGTGTTGGCCTATAGACCCAAGAATCTCAGGTTTGATTCCTGGTCAAGGGCAAGTACCTGGGTTGCAGATTCCCTGCCCGGCCCCAGTGGGGGTCAGGTGGGAGGCAACCAATCAATGAAACTCTTTCACATCAATGTTTTTTTTTCTCCCTCCCTCCTTCCCTCCCTCCCTCCCACTCTAACTAAAAATCAATGGAAACATATCCTCGAGTGAGGATTAAGAAAATAAAAGGAAAAAGGTAGGAGTGCACTGTGGGGAAAAACGACTCAGTCCTAAATCACCCTGGCAGTTACTATGAACTTGGGTCTCTGAGTTTATGTTTTCAAAACATTCATTCCAAGTTTTTAAAAGTGCTACCTTATATCTATTATGCTTCATCCTAGCTATAAAACGGTGTTCTTTTATTTTACCAACATTGAGAATATGCATATTCATCTGAAGGTAATTACAAGAAGAGTTCCAAATGGAGTTGAGGAATCAAATATATGTATTAAATTTGGTATTCCAATGTGACACTTTAAATGAAACAATGCATTTTATTTCTATATTTTTAGAAAAATAAAAGCTTTTAGATATTTATTCAGTTTTCTCTGTGTACATTTTATCTCAATAAAATACATACAGACATACATGCAAACACACCTCAAGACACAAGTCTAGCTGTTACTAATATCTTCATACCCCAAAATGACTGTGGACTTGGTTTCCCAAACCATGTGCCAAGGTCCCATGAAGTGGTAGAACAAATTCACAGGGGCATAGTGGGAAATTTTATTTTCCAGGTAAACACAGTAGCACCTGTTAAATATCACAGAAATGCCTGCTCTCAAATTGTTTGGACCTAATTACTTAATAATCTGAACTGTCTGGAAGAATGCTCTGAAGAAATTATCTGGGGGGAAGAAGAATTTAAGCAACAAATATTGGTGAAAGTATGGAGTACATGGGACATTTCCAGTGGGGATATAAAACTACTCAGGAAAAATAGTTGGAAGTTTTTATTAAAAGTTAAAACTGCAGAGTCTATGACCCTGTGATTCTCTAGCCTCTTTCTCTGCATGTGCATATTTATTACTTAACTACTGATAGATGCAACAAGTGTAAATCTCAAGATCATTATGCTGAGCAAAAGAAATTAGGCACAAAAATCTTCATATTGCATGATCCTATTTATATGATAGAGTAACCAACACTAATCTAAATATATAGAAATCAAACTATTGGTTGTTAGGAAGTGGATGACTGGAAAATGGGCATAAAGAAACTTAGAAACTACCCGAGGTAATGGAAACTCTCTGTCTTGATGTTGGTGTGAGTTAAAATGAATGTATACGTTTATCAAAATGAATCACACTGTATACTTTAGTTTTTTTCATATTCTGCATGAATATATGCGTTTCTTTAAAATATCTAAATAAAAACAAAATTGGGAAGTTTGCAAGCCAACAAAATCCTGAGGGAATTTGTCATCATCAATCTTCACTGAAATACTGCAGGTGGTTTTCAGGCACAAGAAAAGCAGTCTCATACACAGCATGGAACAGGGGAAAGGAATGGAGAGTCCCGGAAAGGGTGAACACTGACTTCCCATAAGAAAAATGAATAATGACTACTTGCAGAAATACCAGTGTCTCCCGGGATTTCATGTATATGTACACATAAAATTTATGGCATCAATAATACAAAAGATGAGAGAGCTAAATGTAATTATATTTTTATAAGATTCTATCATTCTGAGGATGTGATAAAAGTGCTAAATTATACCAGACATAAATAAATAAATATTGCATTTTTATAATCTTCAGGATAGGGACCAAATAATAATTGAATAATTTAAAAATGATAATCCAATAGGAAAATAGAGTAGCATAAGAAGCAATACTTCAGAAATCCAAAAGAATTTAGTGAGAAGCAAAATTAAACATCTGTAACTATAGTCAGTGCAAGTGGAAAATATGTTGCATTTAAAAACTAAAACTTCTTTGTTGCTTACAAGAAACACAAACATAAAGACTCAAAAAAGTTAAAAGCAAAACATTTAAAATCTATCTATACCACACTAACAATCCCACTCTTTAGTAAATGCCCTACAGAAATTAGTGCACACATCCACCAAAAACATCGTCCTGGCAATAGCTCAAAACAACATTAAAGATAGAACTAATAAATTGTTCTAGTCACAAATAACAATAAAAAATAATGAACTGTGACTAGCTCCAGTAATACTGATAAATAATACGGATGCAATGTTGAGAGAGAGTTGTCACACACAATTTAAGAAAAATAAAATGAATCAATGCTTGATGGAATTCAGAATAGTACTTTCCTTTGGAATAATTATTAGTGTGAGCATTGGGGAACTTTCTGGGATCCTGAACGTGTGCTCTATCTTTGTTTAAGTTGTGATAACATGAATGTATACATGTATATTCGCCTCACAGAACCGAAGAAAGGTTGGGCCTGGCTCTGGATCAGGCTTTGGCTGACGGAAATGTGGTTTGCTTAGACGTTTTGTTCAGGCTGCTAACATGTTCTTCATGTCAGCAATACGGCTATTTTGGTGTCTTAGAATTTGTATACTGGAGTAGTACTTCTAATTTTCTTCTAGACTTTGCATTTACAATCTGTCTATATAGGCATAAGAAGCCTAGATTTTGGTCTGTGTCAAATTTGGATATGCCTTCCTCACTAGGCGTAATCATTTTTAGCTTTTGATTTAAAGTGAGAGACATGCGACTTTCCCTAGTGTTAGCATGACATACATTTTTCTCCTTCTTTTAACTTCTCTGATTCTCATAATTGAAGGGGGTTTCTTGTAGACAACATACAGTTGGGTCCTGCTTATAGTACTTCTACCCAAAAGGCATCAGATGTAGGAAAAATTTCAGGAATAAAAAAGGACATTACATAATGAGATTCCAAAATAGATCAAACTGAAAGGAGACACAGAGAAATTCACTTTTAGGCTTCTTGTTTTTGTTTCTCCTCTTCATAGATGTCTTCCTCCTCGAAGAGAGTCAGCATTTTACAGATTATTCAGCTATAAACTACTGTTATTATACTGAAGCACTTTTGCTGCTTTTACATTGTTAGGGAGAGGAAACACTCTATAAATTTATATTTAAATCTTTAGGCTTGGAGTGAGCCTCCCGCTGGGCTGTGTCCATCACAAGTGCTGTGCAGGGCAGAGTTATATTTATTTTGTCCTGTTCAGTGAGGTAGGAAGCTGATGCATGTTGATGTAGAAGGAATGCCTTTCTCCCTTTGGGGTTAGGATCTAGGAAGGTCTCCCCGGAGAGTAGGACTTTTGTAGGGAGAACATCCTAGGTGTATTTTAAACAATTACTCTTCCCTTCCCTCTGCCACAGTCATGAGAGATTTTACTTGAAATTTCACTACGAGAACCTGGTGGGGTTCCTAGTGAAAACAAAGGAATATCTTTTTTTTTTAAATACTGTATAAGTTGCTCCTGTAGTCTCTAAAGTTAGAAAACTATTGTTTTAAAATATTCAATGATCACCATACTAATAGAGAGGAGAATATTAAATATTTTGAAATTTTTCTTTATTATAGGAGTGATATATATGATGTAGAAATATAACCTAGGATGTCATCTTAATTTTTAGCATACTGATTTGGAGAGAGTATTGTTAGCAAATCTGAACTGATATAGGAGATGTTGTCCTGGACTTCTGTATGCCACCCTCAGCACCCATTTCAAGATAGGAGCACCTTCTTTTCTCTAGTTGCCAGAGTGTTGGTGGCCGACATCAATTTACCTCTCTGTTAATTGCTCTAGTTGAAAGAACTACCTATACGAAGGTCACATCCCTCATTTTCAGGAGTAACCCATGTCCAGTGATCGAGCAATATGGGGCTAGAAAGAGCCGATGACCCTTCCTCAATGAGCAACAACTCTGAAGAGCCACGCTGGCTCCAGGCCACTTTCTGATTAGCCTCGGTTGCTGTTGCCGATGTTTTGTGAGTCAGAGTCTTCCTCTGTCCATTTCTGCCTTTCTCACACCCGACTGGTGGTATTTTTGAGCACTTTCCTACACATCTCTTGTCCTAAATTTCAGAACCACATAGTTCCTTTTCAAAGAACCCAAACTGTGGCAATGTTATGTCCTCACAATGTATTGTGTGATGAAACAGTGAAAGAGTACTAAACTAGTTTAAACATTTTATTGTGCACTTAGGATTTGGTTGGCATATTATAACCATTTAATACTGCCAGTAATGCCTTGAAGGTTTATGAAATAGACATCCATCCTAATTATATCATCATTTGCATTTGATCGATTTTCAACTTTGATTCTAGTCAGGTTTTGATGAAAGTACTTTCAAATAAATTCATAAAAGATAATGTCAAGCCTGATGGAGCGGCTCAGTGGACTGAGCGTCATCCCATGGACTGAGAGGTCCAAGTTTGATTCCAGGACAGGGCACATGCTTGGGTTGTGGAATTGATCCCCAGTAGGGGGCGTGCAGGAAGCTGCTGATGGATGTTTCTATCATCTTTTTCTTTTCTCTCTAAAAAAAATGAAAATCAATAAAAACATATTTTAAAAAGATAATTTCAATAATTAAAAGGTACTTGCAAATAAATAAATACATCTAAAATTATTTTTTCTGACAAAAAAATAAATCAATATTCCAAAGTTTATACTATGAAAAGTTTAATGACTTAGTGATTGTCAGAGCTATTTTTATTTCATTTGCCATAGAGTAGAAAAAGAAGGTGATGATTATTTTGTTAATTAGTTTTTCCTTTATATAGTCTCATAATGGAAAATATAGATTATAAGGAAAGAGAGGAAGAAAGCTAAAATAATTAAATCATTGAAATATGACTACTTTTAATGTTTTTGTATATTTTCTTTGTGTTTTGCTTTAGCTATCATTGAATTTAGATTATGATGCAGATATCATTTTATACCCCTTTATCCTTAATAGTCCAATGTTTTTGTTATCAAGCTATCATAAACATTATGTAAGTAAAAAATATTCTAAAATATTTTAATTAATATATAATATTCTATAGAATAGATACTACATAGTTTATTTCTAGTGTTATTTTTATTAATTTGAATAGTCACTCTTGTAAAAGTACTACTATAGTATTTATTTTTGTATATGATGCTTTCATACCATTTGATAAAATTCAATTTTATTGTCTCTGAAATCACAAGTGAATGCTATACTGCTATTTTTTATATTGAAATATATTACAAAACTTTTATCAAATATATATTTTAAGTCATTTAAAGTGCTACCTAAATTCATTTTGTCTTTGCCATCATTATATATTACATGTAGGCTAATTTTAATAATGAAAACTGAAGTTGATGAAGGTTTAGTGAATGAATTTAAGTGTTAAAGTTGTTTTAATCTGAGTTGTCTTCTAAAATAGTTACAGAGTTTAAGGCACACAGAAGAGATTAGAGGGGACCAAAAGGCAGCTTGAAAAATGTTAGAAGGTGGGTAAACAATGATGGTTTTTCAAGGTGGATAGCAAAGACCATCAGCATATATAGCCAAATTGTACATATACTTTAGAGAAGAAATTGACAATTTTTAGGAGATGAAATTAGAATGGAATTGTGAGGAAACAATAGACTTAAATCTTATTTTCAGAAAGGGAGCCAGAATCTGAGAGCAATTTTGGCTGCTTTGTTCTCACAATTTCCTTTCATGTGCATATACACACACTCTGAATCTGAAAAAGAGTATGAGTATGGTGTTCATGCTTGAGAGTACATGCCTGTCTGTGTGTGGGATTTGCATAAGTGTATATGTTGAGTGAGTGTGTATGTGGGGTCTACACATACATCTGTGCATGTCTTGAATGGTATGTGTGTGCATGTGAGTATGTGTGTGTAGTGATTGCATATTTGTCAGTGTGGGTGAGAGAATGCAAGTGAATTTTTATGGGGGTACACATACATTTATATGAGTATTTTTTATAGTATCTGTGAGTGCATGTATGTGTAAGTACAAGGATATGCATGTATAAGTATATGTTAACATTGGGGATGTACATGTGTGAATGGGAATGTGTACGTGAGATGTACACATCTGTGTTTGATCCGTGTTTGTATGTTAGTTCACATGTCTGTTTGAAAATGTGTAGGTGTGCAGGCGTGCATTCCTTCTGAGGGCATATAGGCTTCTATTTCAGGCATGTTAAGTTTGAGATGGCATAGGAAACTGAAATGACTTGATCAGTATGAGAATGAAATTAGGATTGGGTACTATCATAGATCTAAAGATAGAAACATATATAATGAAATAAAATCAATTGTGATATAGAATGAGGTAAAGTTACAGAAAGATTATTGTAGTATGCAACATGTACTCAGTGGTAACCTTAGCCAGACAAATTTGAATTAGGGCGTAACCCAGATTCGAGGGTGTCAAACAGTAACTAGGACATCCGGAAGAGGACGCAGCACATGCAGACTACTCTTACAAGAAGTGTGGTTATGAAGAGCAGATTAAGTCTATAGGAGCCTGGCGTTAGAGGCAAATTGGAGGGGTTGGGTTGTTTTGTTTGGTTTTTATTTTAGGATATAAAATAGTTCAGGTGTTTACATTTATAGGAATAATCCATTAGAGATGTAGAAAGAAGGCCATCTAAATGATAAAATGCAGAGGAGGGATCCAGTGGACGATCAGAGATTTTGGCTTTGAGAGCAGTAGGGACTAGTCTTCTTTTGAAATAGGAGGGTAAAAGGAAGTTGTGCTTACAGAACATACAGATTTTTAATAAATAGGCGTGAAGGTGAAAGCCTGGCGACTTCTATTTTGTCAACAAATTAGTAGGTGTTTTTCTGAATTTTTATGAGAATAGCTGTTCTCAAACAAAAATCATGAAATAAAAGACAAATATGATTGATTTGCAGAGTGGTTTGGGCTGTCAGTGTTACCTTAATGGTCTTAAATTTGGGGGGCACTAATCTAAATATATGATTTTCAGAAGCAGTGCCCACCTAATTGGAGGTGAGTATGGAAAATCAGTACATTGACTTTGTCTTGATTGTGGATTTATTAAGCAATTTCAACCAAAGGTAACAAAGACTAAGGATTTGAGCCTGTTGCAAAGCTATATTTATAATTGTTATTCATTGAATATAAGCTAGAAAATGAGAACATGTTGGGGAAAAAATAGAAAATTATTTTGAGGTCACTCAATTAGGTTGGTTAATTGTTTTTTATCTATTTTACATTTCTTACTTCCTTTGTGAAGTCTGGTGATTCAGAGGCAAGTGGGCAGAGATAGGATGTGTCATATGTTATTTGTTACTACAACAAATAACTCCTGTTTGCCAAGTATTATTTTAGTTCTACAGAAATACAGTATAAAAAAATAAAGAAAACATTTCCTCACCCCCTGAGACTTACTTCCTATTGCCCATGGCCAATAATAAACAAACAAACCATTTATAATATATTAACAAGCAGTAAATGCTATAAATAAAAGAACACAAGTGCAGCTAAAGACAGAAGTGAATATTCTTAAAATTTGATTGCTTAAACCAAGCTATCTAAAAAGATGACATTTAAAAAGCAACTTCAGAAAGTGAAAAAATAAAAAGGTCTAAGAATACTTGAGGAAATATATTTAGGAATAGGAATAACAGCTTATGGGCCCTGAGTGTCTGGTGCACTTGACAGGTTTGAGGAAGGGCAAGCAGTTAGTGTGGCTAGAGAATACTGCATATAAATTTTTAAAGATAACAAAGAACTATGATGGAAACTTTATATTTTATAATAAGAGGGGTAGTAACTTAATGAAGTGTCCTGGATAAGGGAATGGCATAATCTGATTCACATATTGAAATCAGTACTGTGGTTTTGGTGGCCAACAGGAGGATAAAGATAGGAACAGAGCAGTTGGAAGGCTATGGAAACATTCCAGTGGAAACATGTATGGAACAGTGTCAGTGATGAGAGAGAATGCTTGTATCCAGTTGACCTTTCTTATAAATGTAACCATACACTCACCATGTGTCCCTCCATTTCACTTGTAGATATTTATTCAAGAGAAGTGAAAACATGAATAATTCTGAAAATGAAAGTTGAATGCATTACTTGTTTAAACAGGAGTCATATTGTGCAATACAGTTTTACTAAGCAAAGCATAGATCTTTTTCTGCAGGATTTTAGGAGGCTTTGAGTTTAGCAGTTGACACACTTTCAATGCAGGAGTGTTTCTGAAGAGATTGGTTGAATCTTTGTGTGTGTGTGTGTGTGTGTGTGTGTGTGTGTGTGTGTCATTTTATTGGGCTTCACAGATGCTGAATATTTTCTTCATTTTTATTGTTGACACTATTGTAGATACCTCCATTTCCCCTCTCTGTGCTCCCCTTCACCCAGCCCCCAGCCCCAGTTCCCTCTGGCCATCACCACACTGTTGTCTGTGTTCATGGGGATTGGTTGAATCTTAAATGTAGAAAGAAGTGTTTCCACTGTGACAATAGATATTTTTGTAAAAGAGTGGGAATTTTAATTCTTCCTTATAAATTTATCATAAAAACTTTATTGCAGGGGTGATAGCTGAAGCCCTGTGATAATTAGTAGAAGTGATGATAACATGAGGAATTGGGAAGATTTATTATGGATTACCATTGTGAATTAAGAAAGAAAATAATTAAAAATTTTAAGCAAGTGTAAAAGGGGGAGTTAATGGAAACTAATTCTTCTAAAGACAGCATGAAATCAACAATATACATAAAAGAATACAACCTAGGAGAAAAGTATGCACTTTTCCCTGAGAAATAAGTAAAGAGTTTTGTGGGAAAAAAAATAGTAAGTATCTTTGAGAAGGAGGGAATGTAATGCATTACACATTTTCTCAACAAGGTAAATTTTTGAGACTGAAGAAATTTGGGAGTTGTGGTAGGTTTTATTGGAGAGGTGTGTGAGAAAATTGAACACAGTAAGCCTAATTTAGAAACACTAAGATTTGGAGAGCATCTTCTTATAGTTGAGTCAGTTGTTACAAAATATTTTAAAAATACAATATATAGTATTTTCTTCTAAATTAGTATTTCATGGCCCTCTGGGGTATTTAACCTTGTAAATCTCATTCATTTTCAAAATTTGCCATTGACCTAGTTCTCCTAAACCCTCTAGTGTAATGTATTTATGATGATATTTATATTTTATATGTTGCTAATTGGTCTTGTAATACTTTGAACAAAAACTTCATTTATCTTTGTCCCAGGACTTTAATGCAATTTCAGGTAACTGGTAAGGATTCTGAGAAGAGACTTTAGGGAAAAGTTTTTATAGTAGGCTGGATCACAGTAAAACTTTCTATCTCACCCCATTAAAAAAAAAAAAAAAAAATTGTAGCAATCCTAGGTGAGTGACTATTTTTGCTTCAAGTGCATGAACTGTTACAAGTACTTTTGCTTTTAAAATGAGAGATAATATATAATAAAAGAGCTAGTGACTCAATATCTTCTGAAAGTGTTCAGATTTTCAAAAATTTATTTTGAGAATAGTTTCTTAATACATGATCTATTACCAATTTTTATTATGAGAACCAAGCAATCATTCATTAGATTTTCTACTGACCAAATCTTGGAACTATGTTTTAGAGGGCAAGCTCCCAGAGGCAGGGAAAGAAAACAGCATCTTGGAAAAGGAAGTAGAGGTACATGTGCATGTACTGCCGAGTGTGCATTTTATTTAAAAGGCCTGTGTATGAAATATAAAAACCATTTCATGGGCTATAACATTCATATTTAAGATGAGTTATAAAAATTTCTTACATGATCTAGAGACCTGCATAATGTTGACAGATATTAATTTGCTATTTTGTTTCTTCACTAAAATAGTTATCAACATCCTAGATTCTTAAGGCTATGCAATAATGCCAGTTTGAAACATAAATCTAAATTTAATGTATTCCTTTTTTCTTTAATTCCCTTAAATATACAATCACTTATTAGGAGCTATGAGGAATTAAAAAGTAAATAGTTGTGTTTGTTTTTTAAGAAAACCTAAGTATGACTTTTCAGAAATATTTGATTTCATAGGCATTTTTAACTTGAGTCTCTGTGGTTGTTGCTGAAGATTAGGGTGACCTGCACTTCAGCACAGGGAGAAGACCGACACTGAGCTTAACCCATATTTTTTAGGCACTAAAATGCTGTAGATCCAAACAAGTAAATTAAACAGAAACACAAACACACAACAAGCAAAGAAATATTAGCATTATTCACTTAATGGATATTTATTGGACACCTATTATATGTCAAGCCTTGGGCTATGTATAGATTTATATTATAGCTATGGTATCTTAAATGATAGCAATTTTTTTTATTGATTTTAGAGAGAGGGTAAGGGAGAGAGAGAGAGAGAGAGAAACATCGATGAGAGAGAACATTGATTGGCTGCCTCTTGCATGCCCCACACTGGGGACTGGGCCCACAACCTGGGCATGTGCCCCGACTGGGAATTGAAACAGCGACCTCCTGATGCATGGGTCGATGCTAAATCAGTGAGCCACACTGGCTGGGCTTAAATGATAGCAATTTTTAAATTTCTTAAAGAATGACTCAGTTATTTGTTCATTTTACATTTATTATAGAATTCTAAAATTATATAGAATATATGTTTTATAATATATGTAATATAGACTACAGATGATTAATTTATAAATTTTTTTCCAAGCTCTGGCTGGTTTGGCTCAGTGGTTGGAGCATTGGCCTGCAGACTAGAGAGTCCCAGGTTTGGTTCCCTCCAGGGGCACGTACCAAAAAAAAAAAAAAAATAAAATCCTTTCCAAAATATAAAAGGGAGGAGGTTGGAATGCAGTATTGACTTTGAGCAAAAAAAAAAAAGAGCCCTGGCCAGTTTGGCTCTGTGGTTAGAGCATCAGCCTGCTTTTGGTTCCCACTAAAGGCACGTCCCTCGGTTGCAGTTTGTCCCTAGTCCCGTTTGGGGTCCTGTGTGTGGCAAACATTCAAAGTGTCTGTCTCACATCGATGGTTCTTTGTCTCTCTTCTTCCCACTCTCTCTCCCACTCTAGCTGAAGATAAATGCAAAAATGTCCTCAGGTGAGAATAATAAAAAAAAGTATAAAATAAGAAATATAGCAGAAACAAAAAGAATGTATAGTAAAATATGAGAAGCCATAGAAATCTCTGGAAAGAAAATTCCTGCAAGAAAGATGTCTCAAAAAGCCACCTGAAATCAAACTGGATGGAAGTCCTACAACTATGAAATTAAAGCAGCAGCCCAACCAAGACTGGTAGGAGGTCGGAGGCTCCGACGGGATGGTCTTACACATGTGGAGGATAAAAATCAGAGTGACACCTCTGCTGGAAGGTCCTCCCTGATGAGTGAGGGGTCCCTTTCCCACACCAGGCACCAGCTCAGGGTTCCAGTGCCAGGAAGAGAGTCCCCATAACTTCTGGCTATAAAACCAGTGGGAACTGAGGCTGAGGTTGCTGGAGTCCCAGGTAGTACCTCTTAAAGGGCCCCAGCATGGACTTACTTGGAATGACTCTCTGAGGCTCCAGAATGGGGAAGGCAGCTTGAAAGCCACCAGAGACATGTGGGGAAGAACTGAGTTGTTTGGCATTGGGGCGAGAGCTGGAGAGGCAGCTTTCTCCAGACAGATGTGCTGGTGGAGGCCTTTGTTCCTTTGGTGAGCCCTTCCCCCACAGAGCAGGCAGACAGCTGCCATATCTGGGACTCACAAGTTTTGCCCCACCCTAGTGATTCCCTGAGGCCCCACCCCACCCAGCTTTCAGGCCTACCCAAGCTGTTTCCAAAGGCTTTACCATAGGATTGGCATGTCTTGGCTCCTGTTTCAGATTTTTCTAAATTCTCTCAAAACAAGCAGCTTCTGGCCTTAGTGAGCCCCATACCTCTCACTACGTGGCTCCAGGCTTATTCCTAGGAGCAGCCAGCTTTGGTTCACAACTTGGCTTTGCCTGGGCACCTCTAAACCCAGCACAAGAAGCAGCCATCTGCAGATCACTTTATAACTTATGACTAGTGGCCCTGGGTAGAACACAGGAAGTGGGTGACCTTGCCCCAGAGCCAGCACACCCAGTGGACAGCTTCAGACCATGGTGAAGCACCACCACCCAACCACCTCCACAAATGACACACTCAAGGAGTGGACTCAGTGGGTACCAGAGCCCTGCTGAAGTAAGTCTTGCTCTGTGTGGTGGGCCTCTACACAACTGATACTCCAAGATAGTCAGAGTTCAGTGGTAAGTGGGCACAACCAGTCCTTGCAGTTGATCAACCTGAGTAAATTCCTCCCACTGATGTGCCAACAGCAATCAAGACTCAATTACAACATAAGGGTGTACAGCCCACACAAGGGTTGCAGATTAAGGGCACAGCTAGGTGATCAGGGAGCTATGCCACGAATCCTACAGGACACCTGCAACAATAGGCCACCCTAGGAAGTCTAGGATACATAGCAACTCTACCTAATACATAGGAACAAACACAAGGAGGCAGAAAAAATGAGGAGACAAAGAAACATGTACCAAATGAAAGAACAGAACAAAACTCCAGGAAAAGAACTAAATGGAATGGAGATAGGCAATTTAACAGATGCAGAGTTCAAAACACTGGTTATAAGGATGTCAATGAACTTAGTGAGGGCCTCAAGATCATAAGAAAGTACCAGTCAGAAATGAAGGATGTAATAACTGAAATAAGAATAATTTATAGAGAATCAATAGTAGAGTAGGTCAAGCCAAGAAGAAAACCATCGATTTGGAATATAAGGAAGCTAAAAACACCCAATCAGAACAGCAAAAAGAAAACATAATTTAAAAAAAAATGAGTATAGTGTAAGGAGCCTCTGGGACAACTTCAAGTGCACCAACATTTGCATCATGGGGATGCCAGAAGGAGAAAAGAGAGAGCAAGAAATTAAAAATCCATTTGAAACAATATTGACAGAAAACTTCCCTAACGTGGTGAAGAAAACAGACATACAATTCCAGGAAGTACAGAGCGTCCCAAAAATATGAACCCCAAGAGGCCCACACCAAAATATATAATCAAAATGCAAACGGTTAAAGACGAAGAGAAAATCTTAAAAGCAGCAAGAGAAAAGTAGTTACCTATAAGGGACTCCCGTAAGACTGTCAGCTGATTTTTCAAAAGAAATTTTGTGGGCCAGAAAGGGAGTGGCAAGAAATATTCAGCTATGAAAAGCAAGAATGTACAACCAAGATTACCTTATACTGCAAAGCTATCATTTAGAATCTTTGGACACATAAAGAGCTTCCCAGACAAGAAAAGACTAGAGTTCATTACCACCAAACAAGAATTATATGAAATGTTGAAGGGTTTTCTTGAAAAAAAAAGAAGAGAGAGAGATAAAAAATGTGAACAATAAAATGGCAATAAATACATATCTATCAACAATTGCATCTACAAACAAAATGAACAAGCAGAAAAGAAACAGACTCATAGATATAGATAACATTGTTTGCCAGATGGGAAGGGTGTTGGCGAATTGGTGAAAATGGTGAAGGGACAGAAAGAGATAAACCAAAGAACTTTCACGCATATATGCATAATCAATGGACACAGACAATAGTGTGGGAAAGGCAGGAGGAGGACAGAAGCAGAGAGAAGGGGGTCAATACAGGGAAAAGGAAGGGCATTTGTAACACGTTCAACAATAAAGATAAGTTTAGCCTGGAGGTGTTGCTCAGAGGTTGAATGTTGACCCATGCATCAGGAAGTTGCCGGTTTGATTCCCAGTCAAAGCACATGCCCGGGTTGCGGGTTAATCTCCAGTGGGGGTGTGCGGGAGGCAGCTGATGGATGTTCTCTCTCATCAATGTTTCTTTCTCTCTCTCCCTCTCCCTTCCTCACTCTCTAAAATCAATAAAGAAAAATATTTTTTAAAAGATAAGTTAAAAAAATAATAATAAAAGAAAAGAAAAAGAAAAAAGGAAAGATCCAAACCTTAGAGAGAGTATTGCAAGAGAACCCTAGGGGAAAATATTAAACTCGCAGATAACTTTGCACAATGTCTACCTCATGAGTTTTGATTAAATAGCTTTATATCTATACTGCTTTGCCAAATAATAATAAAGGGTTATGAGAAAACATAACCAGCTTTGCTATTTTGGGACCAGATGGAGGTTTCAAACATGTTATTTCTAATATGGAGTAGATGTGGGCAATAGCAAAATGAGGAAGAAGCTTAATTTATTTTTTCTCTATTAGTATATTGTTTAAACTTTTACATCATGAACATGTGAATTTTGTAATAAAAACATAAATTACTTAAAGCATGAAACATTCAGGATGGGTGTACTGTATCTAATGATAAAGGATAAGGTAAAACAAAGAATCTGAAATGACTTCTGTTTTAGAAGACAAAGTGAATTTAGGTCTGAAAGATGAAACTAGCATGTGAACTTTGAGAGAGCTTAACAATGAGAAAGCTTAATGCAACTAAGACAAATTCACACTTTGTCTTCCCTCTTCTGTTGTAAAAATTCCCACATGCTTTGCATTGTGTTTTCTTTTATGAGATTTCTGCAGTATCCAGAATTCAATTCCTGAAACTTGTTTGCTTAAGCCTGTCAGTACTTTTTATGAACCTGGCATCAATCTCAGAAAACACTGATGTTCCAGATCCTATTTATCTTTGAGATGAAAGAAGGACTTGTATTATTTGCAAATGGACTGTATACATAATCTTTGCCCAGCTTCATTTCTAGAAAAATCTCTAGAAACAAATATGTTTAAAATCTTTTACCTGATAGTAGTGTATCTAACTGCTGAAGAATTTAGGAGCTGGGAACTGGCTCTCTGATTTTATGTGGAAACTGAAAAAATGTGGAAAATTATGTAGTTTTTGTCAGCAGCCTTAATTATCTTTATATAGTAAGTATGAACATATTTTGTCTTTATTATTATTTTAGAACTCAATTTTTTTAAGTTCTTGGTATGTCCATCTCATATACAGAGATATATATTCTTCCTTTAATTTTTCATAATTTGTAGATTCTGAATTAAAATTGACAGTTTATCTAGCTCTACCTCATATTGTAATTAAATTGGGATTCTGTGCGTTTATTTTCATAACTTAATTTTAGCTATCTGAAGGTTCTCATATTGAGTCCAAAATTAAAATTGGAGACACTACTATATTTACCAAATAATGATTGTGCCTCAAATATTATTCTATATTTTAAAAAGCCTTAGTAATTATAATGCATATCATTTCTATCTTAGATAAAACAACTAAATTTGACTCAACAAAGTGGCTTAATAAATAAAAAAAATAAAAAGTAGATAAATTGCCTAGCTGCTGAGGCTCGGTTGGTTGAGCTTTGTCCCATGCACCAGGAGGCTGCCCACTCATTCCCAGTCGGGGCACTTGCCCAGATTGCAGGCACATTCCCCAGTGGGGGGCATGCAGGAGGCGGCCAATCAATCTTTATCTCTCATCAATGTTTCTATCTCTCTCTTCTTCTCTCTCTAAAATCAATAAAAACATATTTAAAACAAAAAAGGTAGATAAGTCACATACAAGAAAAAAATTAATATGACATTCTTTAATGTCAAGGACATTTTATATTTATTGATTGACTGTTTAGAATGTTATGTTTTTTTTTGTTTTTTTTTTTTTTTTTTTTTTTTTTTTTTTTGGTGTTGTTGTTTTTTTTTTTTTTTTTATTGAATAATTTTTGTTACAAATGATTCTCCTTTTTTCCCCCAGTGGTTCCCCCCTCCCCCTTCCCTCCCCGCCCCTTCCCCCGATTGTTGTCCATGTCCACTGTTCATGCCTATATGCATATAAATTCTGTTGTTCATCCCTCTCTCAGCTCCCCACTCCTTAGGGGATTGTCCTCAAACTGTTATGTTCATTATATTCCAGAAATCAGTGAGATCATATGAAATTTGTCTTTCTCTGCTTGGCTTGTTTCACTCAGGATGATACTTTCCAGGTCCCTCCATGTAGTCTCAAAGGACAAGAGATCTTTCTTTCTTACCGCTGCGTAGTACTCCATTGTGTATATGTACCACAGCTTTTTAATCCATTCGTCTACTGATGGGCACTTGGGCTGTTTCCAGATCTTAGCGATTGTAAATAGTGCTGCTACAAAGATGGGGGTACATATATTCTTTCTGATTGGTGTTTCAGGCTTCTTAGGGTATATTCCTAGAAGTGGGATCACTGGGTCAAATGGGAGTTCAATTTTTAATTTTTTGAGGTGACACCATATTGTTTTCCATAGTGGCTGCACCAGTCTGCATTCCCACCAACAGTGTACTAGAGTCCCCTTTTCTCCACACCCTCGCCAACACTTGTTGTTTGATGATTTGTTGATGGCGGCCATTCTGACCGGTGTGAGGTGATACCTCATTGTTGTTTTGATTTGCATCTCTCTGATGATTAGTGATGATGAACATTTCTTCATATGTCTCTTAGCCATTTGTATGTCCTGTTTGGAGAGGTGTCTATTTAGTTCCTCTGCCCATTTTTTAATTGGATTCTTTGTCTTCCTTTTGTGGAGTTGTGTGAGCACTCTATATGTATTGGAAATTAACCCCTTATCTGATATATCATTGGCAATTATGCTCTCCCATACAGTGGGTAGCCTTTCCGTTTTGATGATTGTATCTTTCGCTGTGCAGAAGCTTTTGAGTTTGATGTAGTCCCATGTGTTCATTTTCTCCTTTGTTTCTATTGCCTTAGGTGATGTGTCAGTAAAAATTCTGCTGCGTATGATGTCTGAGATTTTGTTGCCCACAGTCTCCTCTAGGATTTTTATGGATTCATGGGTTACATTTAAGTCTTTTATCCATTTTGAGTTTATTTTGGTGTAGGGTGTAAGTTGATGGTCTAGTTTCATTTTTCGGCAAGTAGCTGTCCAATTTTCCCAGCACCATTTATTAAAGAGGCTGTCCTTACTCCACTGTATGCTCTTGCCACCTTTGTCAAATATTAATTGAGCATATTGCCTAGGGTCCATTTCTGGGTTCTCTATTCTGTTCCACTGGTCTATATACCTGTTCTTGTGCCAGTACCAGGCTGTTTTGATTATGGTGGCTTTGTAGTATAACCTGAAATCTGGTATTGTGATCCCTCCAACTTTGTTCTTCCTTTTCAAGATTGCTGTGGCTATTCGAGGCCTTTTTTGGTTCCATATGAACTTTTGAAGTAATTGTTCTAATTCTTTGAAGTATGCCGTTGGTATTTTGATGGGGATTGCGTTGAATCTATAGATTGCTTTGGGTAATATGGACATTTTAATGATGTTAATTCTCCCAATCCATGAACAGGGTATGTTCTTCCACTTTTTTACATCTTGCTCTATTTCATTTTTCAAAGATCTGTAGTTTTCTGCGAATAGGTCCTTTATCTCTTTGGTTAAGTTTATTCCTAGGTATCTTAATTTTTTTGCCGCAATGGTAAATGGGATTGTTTGCCTAGTTTCTCTTTCTGTGAGTTCATCATTGGTGTATAAGAATGCCATCGATTTCTTGACGTTAATTTTGTATCCTGCTACTTTGCCAAATTCATTTATTAAGTCTAGTAAGCTTTTGGTGGAGTCTTTGGGATTTTCTATGTACAGTATCATGTCATCTGCAAATAATGACACTTTCACTTCCTCCTTTCCAATTTGGATCCCTTTTATTTTTTCTTCCTGTCTGATTGCTGTGGCTAAGACTTCCAGTACTATGTTAAATAGGAGTGGCGAAAGTGGGCATCCTTGCCTTGTTCCTGTTCTTAAGAAAAATGCTTTTAGTTTTTGCCCATTGAGTATGATGTTGGCTGTAGGTCTTTCATATATGGCCTTTATTATGTCTAGGTATGATCCCTCAATTCCCACACTGGTGAGCGTTTTTATCAGAAATGGATGCTGGATTTTGTCAAAGGCTTTTTCAGCATCTATTGATATGATCATGTGGTTTTTATTCTTCAATTTATTTATGTGGTGTATCACATTTATGGATTTGCGAATATTGTACCAGCCTTGCATCCCTGGGATGAATCCCACCTGGTCATGGTGGATAATTTTTCTGGTGTATTGCTGGATTCGATTTGCTAGTATTTTGTTCAGGATTTTGGCATCTATGTTCATCAGGGATATTGGCCTGTAGTTTTCTTTCTTTGTTGTGTCTTTTTCTGGTTTTGGAATTAAAGTTATGCTGGCTTCATAAAACGAGTTTGGCAGTCTTCCTTCTTCTTGAATTTTTTGAAATAGTTTGAGGAGAATGGGTATTAGTTCTTCTTTGAATGTTCGGTAAAACTCCCCTGTGAAGCCATCTGGGCCTGGGCTTTTGTTTGCTGGAAGAGTCTTGATTACATCTTCAATTTCCTCTGTTGTTATTTGTCTGTTCAAGTTTTCAATCTCTATCTGATCCAATTTTGGGAGGCTATGTGTTTCTAAAAATTTGTCCATTTCGCTTAGATTTTCGAATTTGTTGCCGTATAATTTTTCATAGTAGTTGTTAACGATCTTTTGTATTTCTGTAGGGTCAGTTGTTATCTCTCCTGTTTCATTTCTGATTTTATGTATTTGGGTTCTCTCTCTTTGTTTCTTGGTGAGTCTAGCTAAGGGTCCATCAATCTTGTTTATCTTTTCAAAAAACCAGCTCTTTGTTTTATTGATCCTCTGGATTGTTTTTTTGGTCTCTATGTCGTTTATTTCTGCTCTGATCCTTACTATTTCTTTTCTTCTGCTTGCTCTGGGGTTTTCTTTTTGTTTACTCTCTAGTTCTTTAAGTTGTGAGGTTAGGTAGTCTATTAGAGATTTTTCTTCTTTTTTGAGGTAGGCCTGTAGTGCTATAAACTTCCCTCTCAGAACTGCTTTTGCTGCATCCCATAGATTTTGTATTGTTGTGTCCTCATTTTCATTGGTTTCCAGGAAGTTTTTGATTTCTTCCTTGATTTCCTCGGTGACCCATTCATTGTTTAATAACATTCTATTTAGCTTCCATGTGTTAAAATGTCTTTGTATGTTTTTCTTGCAATTGATTTCTAGTTTTATACCATTGTGGTCTGAGAAGATGCTTGTTATAATTTCAATCTTCTTGAACTTGTAGAGACTTAGTTTGTGCCCTAACATGTGGTCTATCTTTGAGAATGTTCCATGTGCACTTGAGAAGAATGTGAATTCTGTAGTTTTGGGGTGTAGTTCTCTGTAGATATCTATTAAATCCATTTGGTCTAGTGCTTCATTTAGAGTCTCTGTTTCCTTGCTAATTTTTTGTCTAGAGGATCTATCCAGTGATGTGAGCGGGGTGTTGAAGTCCCCTGTTATGATTGTATTGCTATCGATTTCTCCTTTGAAGTCCTCCAGAAGATTTTTAATATATTTTGGTGCTCCTATATTGGGTGCATATATGTTTATCAATGTTATATCTTCCTGTTGGATAGATCCTTTCAATATTATGTAGTGGGCTTCTTTGTCTCTAGTTATGGCCTTCAATCTGAAGTCTATTTTATCAGATATCAGTATTGCTACCCCAGCTTTTTTTTCTTTTCCATTTGCTTGAAAGATTTTTTTCCATCCCTTCACTTTCAATCTGTGTGAGTCTTTTGTTGTGAGGTGGGTTTCTTGTAAACAGCATATAGATGAGTCTTGCTTTCTTATCCAATCAGCTACTCTGTGTCTTTTTATGGGAGCATTCAGTCCATTTACATTTAAGGTGGTTATTGATATGTACTTATTTATTGCCATTTTTGTTTAGTGTGGTTCTATTTTTCTTCCCATTTCTCCTGGTAATTACAGCAGTCCTTTTAACATTTCTTGCAGTGCTGGTTTGGTGCTAATGTACTCCCTTAGCCTTATTTTGTCTGGGAAGCTCTTTATTTGACCTTCTATTTTGAACGATAGCCTTGCTGGGTAGAGTAGTCTTGGATTCAGATCCTTGTTTTTCATGACCTTGATTACTTCATGCCATTCCCTTCGAGCCTGTAATGTTTCTTGTGAGAAGTCAGCTGAGAGCCTTATGGGGGTTCCTTTGTAGGTAACCTGTTGCTTATCTCTTGCTGCTTTTAGGATTCTCTCTTTGTCTTGAATTTTTGGCAGTTTGATTACTATGTGTCTTGGTGTGGGCCTGTTTGGGTTCTTCTTACTTGGGGCTCTCTGAGCTTCTTGAACTTGAATGCCTTCTTCCTTCACCAAATTAGGGAAGTTTTCTGTCACTATTTCTTTGAATATATTCTCTAGCCCTCGCTTACTTTCTTCTTCTTCAGGGACTCCTATGATACGAATATTATTACGTTTCCAGTTGTCCCACAATTCTCTTAAGCTCTCTTCTTGTTTCTTAATCTTTTTTTCCTTTTGGTTTTCTGATTGGTTGATTTCTTCTAGCCTGTCCTCTAATTCACTGATCCGGTCCTCAGCTTCCCCTACTCTGCTTTTTAGACCTTCCAGTGTGTTTTTCATTTCTGATATGTCATTCTTCATTTCTTCCTGTTGGTTTTTCATTTCCAGATGGTTTATTTTCAACATTTCTATGTCTTTACTCATGTTGCTCATGTCCTTACACATGCTGTTGAGCTTCCGCAACATCATGGCTCTAAATTCTAGTTCTGTTAACTTGCTTAACTGCACCTCATTTATTTCATCTTCTGTAGAGGTCTCTTGATCTTTCATTTGGCTTTTGTTTCTGTTTCTCACCATTTTGGTTATCACAGTGGGCTTTGGAGTCTGCCAAGTTTTCCCAGTGGGTGTTCGTGTTTTGCTGTTTGTGGCTCCCTCTCCTGGGTTTGGATGCACCAGGGAGGACCCACTTTAATCCCGCCAAGTCCCCTGTTCTCCGGGAGTCTGTGTGGCTCCAGCGGAGAGTTTAGCAGGCTATAGCGTTAGGAGGGCCCATGCAGGGTGGCAAGGGAGGTGGTGGGAATAATTTCCAGCCAAGTTCCCTGGTCCCGCCCAGTTCCCTGGGGGCCGTGAGTCCGTGGGGCTTCAGCGGCTGCAGAGTTTCCAGGGCCGTGCACGGCAGGGAGGGAGGCGGTAGCGTTAAATCTCCACCGCGTTCCCCGGTCCCACCGATTTGCCTGGGGTCTGCGAGTCTGTGCGGCTTCAGCAGAGAGCCTAGCCTAGCCGGCTGCGAGTCTGTGCGGCTCCAGCGGAGAGCCTAGCCTAGCCGGCTGCAGAGTTTCCAAGGCCGTGCACGGCAGGGAGTGAGGCGGTAGACTTAATTTTCCGCCGCGTTCCCCGGTCCCACCGAGTTGCCTGGGGGCCAGGAGTCTGTGCGGCTTCAGCGGCTACAGGGCCTTGCACGGCAGGAGGGGAGGCAGCAGAATTAATTTTCCGCCTAGTTCCCCGGTCCCTCCGAGTTCCCTGGTCCCGCCCAGTTCCTTGGGGGCCAGGAGTCTGTGCGGCTCCAGCGGAGAGCCTAGCCTAGCCGGCTGCAGAGTTTCCAAGGCCGTGCACGGCAGGGGGGGAGGCGGTAGAGTTAACTCTCCACCGCGTTCCCCGGTCCCACCGAGTTGCCTGGGGTCTGCGAGTCTGTGCGGCTTCAGCAGAGAGCCTATCCTAGCCGGCTGCGAGTCTGTGCGGCTCCCGCGGAGAGCCTAGCCTAGCCGGCTGCAGAGTTTCCAAGGCCGTGCACGGCAGGGAGGGAGGCGGTAGCGTTAAATCTCCACCGCGTTCCCCGGTCCCACCGATTTGCCTGGGGTCTGCGAGTCTGTGCGGCTTCAGCAGAGAGCCTAGCCTAGCCGGCTGCGAGTCTGTGCGGCTCCAGCGGAGAGCCTAGCCTAGCCGGCTGCAGAGTTTCCAAGGCCGTGCACGGCAGGGAGGGAGGCGGTAGCGTTAAATCTCCACCGCGTTCCCCGGTCCCACCGATTTGCCTGGGGTCTGCGAGTCTGTGCGGCTTCAGCAGAGAGCCTAGCCTAGCCGGCTGCGAGTCTGTGCGGCTCCAGCGGAGAGCCTAGCCTAGCCGGCTGCAGAGTTTCTAAGGCCGTGCACGGCAGGGAGTGAGGCGGTAGACTTAATTTTCCGCCGCGTTCCCCGGTCCCACCGAGTTGCCTGGGGGCCAGGAGTCTGTGCGGCTTCAGCGGCTACAGGGCCTTGCACGGCAGGAGGGGAGGCAGCAGAATTAATTTTCCGCCTAGTTCCCTGGTCCCTCCGAGTTCCCTGGTCCCGCCCAGTTCCTTGGGGGCCAGGAGTCTGTGCGGCTCCAGCGGAGAGCCTAGCCTAGCCGGCTGCAGGGTTTCCAGGCCGGGCACGGTGGGAAGAAAGACGGTAGAGTTAACTTCCCCTCTAGTTCCCTGGCCCCTGCCCAGGCCGCTGCGGACCCTGGGCTCTTGGTCCCCTCTCCCGTCCTCGCAAGCCTACCAGGACTGAGTGGGTGTTTCTGGTTAAGTGGTCCTCCAAGGTGTCCTTCAGCTACCCTTTCCTGACGGTTTGCCTTTGTTTTCGTTGTAAATCCAGTTTGGTCTTGGGAGACGGTCTGAATCCCTCCATTCACTTCGCCGCCATTTTTCTCTTAGAATGTTATGTTTAAAGTAGGCCTAAAGGTCTGGCTGGTGTGGCTCAGTGGTTGAGCATCGACCCATGCACCAGAGGTTACCGGTTCAATTCCCAGTCAGAACACGTGTCCAGGTTGTGGGCCAGATCCCCAGTGGGGAGCATGCAGGAGGCAGCCTATCAATATTCACTCTATCAATGTTTCTATCTCTCTCTCCCTCTTACTTCCTCTCTCTCTATAGTCAATAAAGGAAAAAATAAATAAAATAAAGTGGGCCTGAATAAGATAGTTGAGTGTCCAGATGCAGTTATCTTTAAAATATTGTAATTTGCATATATGCTGTTAAAAATTGTTTGATTTAATTAATACTAGAAACTCATCACCCAATTACCTAGTTATTACACAATATAGAATATATATTGCATAGTATAATCATTATAGTATAGAAGAGTAATATTATAATAGGCCATGTAAAATTATTCTATAATGGCTTAAGAATATGTTTTGCCAGAATCTCCTTTACAATTAGAAGAATAAATTATAAAATATATAATCTAACCCCACATTTCTGGGACAAAATTTTGGGTCTGATACTATTATTTAGAAATCAGCTAAAATTGAATTTATCCTTGAATTTTTTCATTATGTGTTTAAGTCTGAAATGACAACTTATATATTTAGTTGGTATAGACTATTTTTTATCCAGTGAGAGATTTGATTTGTTTAGAAGTGGGACTTTTCCTCAGTAAAATACAGCAGAAGCTTCCATAACTAGTTAAACTTTTTTTTTCCATTTTATGAGGTAGACTTTTGTTTTAGGAAATATTTCATAGGTTGCAGTTCTTAAGAAGAAAGGATTTCAGTTTCATTCATTTAACCTACACAAGTATCTCTTTTAAATAAATGTAGTATTTTTCAATTTAATTGAATTAATTTTAAATGAAATTTATTTAAAATAATATGAAAATGAAAAAGGTATATTTCAGTGGAATACTGTTTAATTTTTTAAATTTTCACCTTTTCTAAAACAATTTTATATTAAGAAATATTTTCTTTTGCAGTAATAATCTGTGTAAATACAGGTTATCCCAAAAAATGTAAATAGAGTGTCTGTAAATTCTATTACATTTCAAAAATGAAATGTATTTTAATAAACACTGGATTTATAATTATTCAAAGTTGGGTATACATTTTGGGGGGACACCCTATATATTTAAACTGTACATTGTTAGCCATTTCTTCAAATTTGTCATGGACATTTTATAATTATTTTTTAAAATTCTGAAGTTGTGTTTTTTGAGAAGTCAAATCACCTTTGTTTGCTTGTTTAATCCTTTTTTCTTTTCTTTTATTTATTTTTTGTCAGGGGTCAGGTGTTAGTATAGGTAAGTGATATTTAAGGAGTACATTTTACTGAAACTAGAAGTTTAATGACAAAGAAACTGTTGGCCAAAGCAAAGTTTTCTTTCTCATTTTTATTCTACTTTTATGTGATTCAGAAAAAATGTACTACAGTTCCATAGGAGAAAAATAGGTAGTTAATGAAGAAAAACAGAGACCTCATTCTATGAGATGAACAAAGTTTGGTACTCTTTCTTATTTCAGTTCCTAGCAAGTCAAAAGAAGGTCCTTACTTTATTATTCCTTGGTAAAACACATCTGCTTCCCACAGCGACCTAAATTTGAAAATTTTCTCATAATATTACTCATGTAACTTTTTTTTACCTTTCTTTATGATGAAAATACTCATGTTCTACTTTTTTAGAAAGTTTCTTAGTAAATCATACAATACAGTATTACCAATTATAGTCACCATGATATGCATTATATCCTCAGACCTTACTCATAACTGAAACATTTTATCATTTTATCATACTCTCCCTATTTCCACCACCCTCAGGCCCTGGCAACATCCATTTTACTATTTCTATAGTTTCAAAGCATTTTTTAGTTTCCACATATAAGTGACGCCATGCAGTATTTGCAATTCTCTATCTGACTTATTTCACTTAACATAATGCCTTCCAGGATTGTCCAAAAGACAGGATTTCCTTCTTTATTAAGACTGACAATTTTCTATCACTTATCTATCTATCTATCATCTATCTCACATTTCCATTATCCATTCATCTGTTGGCAGCCTCTTAGATTGTTTTATACAGTGGCTTTCTGAAAGATGCTGCAATGAACTTGAAAGCAAGGTATCTCTTAGATATATTATGTTTGTTTCCATTGATATATATATATATATATATATATATATATATATATATTCAGAAGTGGGATGCTGAATTATATAGTAGTTCTATCTTTAATTTTTTGAGGAACCTCCATACTGTTTTCCATAGTGGCCACACCAGTTTACATTTCCACCAACAGTATATAAGTGTTCCATTTCCTCCACATCCTTACCAGCATTTATCTCTTGTCTGATAATGGACATCTAAATAATTGTGAGGTGATATATTTATGGGTTTGATTTGCATTTCACTAGTGATTAGTGATGTTGAACTTCTTTTTATGTATGTGTTGGCCATTTGTATGTCTTTGGGGGAAAAGTATCTATTTAGTTCCTTTGCTCATTTTTTAATTAGGTTATTTGTGGATTTTTTTATATTAAATTATGTGAGTTCCTTGTGTATTTCAGATATTAACCCCTGATTGGATATGTAGTTTGCAAATATTTTCCCCCATTCTGTAGGTTGCCTTTTATTTTGTTAATGATTTCCTTTTCTTTGTAGATGCATTTTAGTTTGATGTAGTACTAATTGTTTACATTTGTTTTTGTTGACTTTTTTTTGGCATCAAATCCAAAAACAAAACAAAACAAAACAAAAAAACAGCCATTGGCAAGACTTGTATCATAGAGCTTACCCTCTTTGCTTGTGTGCTTGTGGATATTCAATTTTTCGAACACCATTTGTTACACAGACTGTCTTTTCCTCATTGTATATCTTGGCTCTGTTGACCGTATTTGTATGCATTTATTTCTGGGCTCTGTACTCTCTTCTATTGATCTATGTGTCTGTTTTGCGTCAATACCATGCTGTTTTGATTATTGTTTTTTATGTGTTATACACTCTTTTAAAAAATATTGGTTAATAAGATTATATAGATTTCAAGTGTATATTTCTATGATACATGGTCTGAATATTGTATTGTGTGCCCACCACCCAAAGACAAATCATTTTTCACCATATACTTGGTCTTCTTTACCCTTTTCTACCTTTCTACCCTGCTTCCCTCTGGTAGTCACCTTATTGTTGTCTATGTCTGAGTTTAGTATTATATCCCACATATAAGTAAAATCATATGGTTCTTAACTTTTTCTGACTGACTTATTTTGCTTAGCATAATGTTCTCAAGGTCCATACATGTTGTTGCAAATGGCAGTATGTCACTTATGGCTGAATAGTATCCCATTGTGTATGTGTACCACATCTTCTTTATCCAGTCATCTATTGAAGGACACTTAGGTTGTTTCCATCTTGGCCTCTGTGAATAGTGCTGCAATGAACATAGGGGTACACATATCTTTGCAGCATCCAAAGCAGTCTTGGGAAAAAAGAACAAAGCTGGGGCCATAGCAACTATGAATTTTATATTTCTCTATTTCTTCTCTTACTGTTTTTCATAAATATTAATATCAAGTCTACTTAGTAGGTTGGTAGATAATTAATAGATAGATGATAGATGATAGATAGATAGATAGATAGATAGATAGATAATAGATAGATGATAGATAGATAGATAGATAGATAGATAGATGATAGATAGATAGATAGATAGATAGATAGATAGATGATAGATAGATAGATAGATAGATGATAGATTACAGATAAATAGATTATAATAGATATTGAGACTTTGACAAAAGAAAGTAAGCAACTTAGTATACTGTGTGGTGGAAATAGACTTTAATTAAATATTAAGCTCCTTTACAAGTTCTGTGTTTATGTAGTAAAACACTCCTTACATATCAAAATATTCTTAATTTTCACAGAAAGCACATATTGAAAATCGTGTCATTTTTAAAATCAACAACCTTGTATTATGTTTAAATTTTTTTAAGGAGAAAAGAATGAGCATATAAACAAGGAGATATTTACAATTTCAGTTGTCACAGTTTTGTAACTAAACACATCAAGCTGTTTATTTCCTACTTTTAATTTATAATTGCTTATGAATATAGATTTAGTGAACCTGTTCCATATGTAACTGTACCATGAATTTCTCCTATGAGAAGTTTCCATTTAAGTCTTTTTAAAAAATATATCACATCTTCCAATGTACTGTCACGACAATTTTACCTAGATACTACAAATATTGAATCAAAGCCTCAATCTCTGTTTAGGTAGAATAAGAAATATGCTCAAATCAAAATAAGAAATATTGTAAAACAAAAGTTAAATTAATATTGTCAGGTCACAGACGTATTTGGGTATGTGAAAAAAGATACCTATGGTTTGTAAAAAGTGAGTCAAAACAATTAGTACTAGCAACTATAATTTATTTTGATTATTTAAATACTAAACAAAATGAAAATAGAATAACTTCGGAATTTAAACCAGGCTCTGGGTTGAGATAATAGTAAGAGTTTATCTTAATTAATCTCTCTATAAATTTATTTATAAAATATTTATTTAATGTTCATAATATTTAATGTAATATTTTAGACATTAAAAAAGAAAAGATAAGTTAAAGACATAGTCTTTAACTTGTAAAAATATCATTCTTGATGATGCTTAAATCATTCCATTTTCATGTGTTATATCTGTGTTCGTAAAGTTCCACTCATTGTCTCTCTTTTCCTGTCTCTCTCTCTTTCCCACATAAGTATTCTGGTTGGCAAAATTTTACTACAGAATATGAAACTAATTTATAAACAGAAATGAAGGCAAAATTTGCAATGAAAAGCATAATTAAATGCCTTGAAGTCATTTACATCAATTATACTGATCCATCATTAATCACTCAATCACTATTTACTAGAATCTTGTATAGCTCCTGAAGATAAAAGTTTTGCAATGTTAATGAGTTGAAAGATGGAGTTGAAATTTCGGCATTTTGCCTATAATCTACAAAGTATCTATCAGTGGTGGTGACCATAATTATTTTTCACATTCAAGGAAAGTTAACTCATGACACATTTTTACATATTTACTCAGATAAATACTTGGAAGCTGATGAAAATATATAAATGAGAAATCAGGTACAAAGTTGAATGCTTCAAAAGATCAGATCACTATAGTCAAATAAAAATAAGAGAAGATAAATACAGTTACTTAACTTCTTTTGAAAAATTTGTCCCTTCTGTTGTTATTTTGTTCCTGCTTCTAAATAATATTTATCTACATTTTAAGACTATATAAAAATTGGTAACCTGCATACACACGTATCTGTATACTATTCAGAGTACTATGTGAGAGTATCAAAGATGTCTTGAAATGTATTTGAACTCATTGTACTTATATGAATTCTATTATTTTCCAGCATTAAATTGCAAATAGAACATTCCTAGTGCACAATGATTTTGTCTGTTGGTTGCTGTGCCACATTGTACAAAAAAAAATCTCTATTAGGGGTATCCAGAGACACAGAACCATTAGGATGAGTGCATATATAATACAATCATTGGCTTATTTATTTGTGGGGGCTGGCAAGTACAAAATTTTTAGGGCAGGCTGGCGGGCTAGAGATCCAGGGAAGAGTTTATGTAGCTCAGTCTGAAAGAATTCCTTCCTTCTCGGGGACTAAAATACTAACTTCTGATTTTAAATACTAAAGAAGGAATGAGAAACATTTTGGTGGAGTAATTATATATGTTCAATACATTTTCTTTTGCATTTCATTGAATACTTTTGCTACGTATATGAATGTTTGAATCACAGTGTTTATAATTAGAATCTTTGTGGAGGAAATATTTGCAACAATAAAAAGTAGTAAACAAAAATGTACAGATTTTTTTCTTCATGGATTTACTACTAACTTAGCATTTATTTATAATCCAGAAAGCTATTAGTCAAATTTCACATATATAGCATATATTTTCCAGGGTAGACTGGTAGATACTATATAACCAGGTTTAATTTACATGGTTTTACCTATTAGTACTAGAATATACACTAAGCCTTGTATTTTATGACAAGCAGTAAATACTTTTAATGGGTTTTAAGAACAAAAGTAGAAATTAAAGTATAAAAAAATGAATGCAGCACTAGTCAAGCCTGCATTCTTGCTTTGAGCATCCACAATGTTATGTTACTATGCAAATTAGCAGTCTACTGTCTATTTCGTTTCCTATTTCAAGTTATATTAATTGCTATAACATTTCTGTATACTTAGAGTGTATCCTGTTTGATTAATTTTCTCCAACTGCTTTTATACTATCCCATTTTTCTAGATTTAAAAAAATGAACCCTTTCCTGACGCTTTTCAAGTAAAATGTGCTACTCAATTGATTCTAAAATGTACTTTTATACAAATGGAATAGTTAAGTAAAAACATGGGACCCTTTTTTAAGTACACAGTAGATATTTTAAGAGCTTTAAAATACTCAATTACTGCGTTGTTAACTGTGAATTGTGGCCAAAGAAAAAAGAAATGCGAACAAACATCTAGTCCAATGAAAGCTATTTCTATTCATTAAGAAATCCTCTAAAATGTTTTTCCCAAAGACCAGTGTACTCCTGACAGTACGGCTAACAAACTGTATATTCCTCACCATTTATTTTCATGAACTTAATTGACCATTTTAGCAAAGAAATGGTCCTTTATGATAACAACAAGATAAAAGCTGGTAATTGACTGAAATGCTTGAGTACAGCTAGCTAAAACCACTTTCGATAATGGAGACCTGAATGAAAGGCATGAAAGTTTCAGCCAATTGCGGAGAAAGTCACAAGATTTTTTTTCTCACTCTCTTCTTGAAACTCATAAGAAAACAATGTTTTGATGATGCAGCAACTTTAAAAAGGTATGAAGAAAAGAGAAAAGATCACAGCAAAATTTGTTTTGTAGAGCATCTGATTATCATGTACCGTGCATGATGTATTATGGAAAATTGATATTATTTTAAAAGCTTTTTTGTTTTCCAGTATTATTATCCTGTCAGCACAAGGTTATTTCATGTGAATAAGAAAGCGAATTCATTAGTATTTTCAGAAACTGGTAATAAATATTCCATAAAACAAATGTTTGATAAACTAAATTAAATAATTATGGAAGTTTTTAAAACATATGGTTTCATAAATTATTAAATATTTTATGTTTACTGGTCAAATATAATAGATAAAACAATTTAAAATACATTTTCAAATTATTTATGTAAATTAATTTTAAAACACCAAAATTGGGCCCTGGCCGGTTTGGCTCAGCGGTTAGAGCGTTGGCCTGCGGTCCTGAGAGACGCAGGTTCGGTTCCCGCTAAGGGCATGTACCTCGGTTGTGGTTTGTCCCTTTCACGTCGATGTTTCTCTCTCTCTCTCTTCCTCCCACACTCTATCTGAATAAAAAATAGAAAAAATGTCCTCGGGTGAGGATAAAAAATAAATAAATAAATAAAAATAAAACACCAAAATTGGTATGTGTTAATACTTTACATGATTTATTTATACTCATATATTTACATATTATGACTGATATATTCCCTCACTAAATGTCATTCATATTTAAAACTTAACCACCACTGTTTATTTTACTTTTCTGTCTAGTCAAGGACCATGTCTATTTACTATTCAAATAAATTGAGAGAATACCCAAATCATTAGAGTTCTATTACAAAATCACTCAGATGTACACATTAATTCATATTTCTGCTAATTATTTTAAATGGAAACTCTTAATGAACTATAACAAATTTTAATGATTAGTTTATTTTGCTCATCTTTTTGAGTTTATAAAAATGTTTAAATGAGAATATATTCTTTAACAACAAAAACTGATTTTTAAAATATATATGCTTGTGAAGAAAATTCTAGAAAAATGTGTAATAATAGAAAATTAAATATTAAGTGCCTATTAATTCACTACAGCCTTAGAATTGTAGCACACTATTTTTGTTTGTTTGTTTGATTTATAATTAATTGGAGATTCCTTCTCTACACCCTGAGGATACAATCCATGTCCTAAGTACAGAAAGCACTGAATACTTTTTAAAAAATTATCTATGTACAATTTTCCTTTCTACTTTGTCAAATTAGACTGAAGAGTGAACACTCAATAAAATTTGTGTTATCCTAAAACAAATTACTGGCAAGAAACAGATTTTCTGTTATCTTGCTTTGCCATTTTTCTTTTAATATGTTTTTAAATTGATTTTTAAAGGGAGACAGAGAAACATTGATGTGAGAGAGATACATCAATCTGCTGCTGCCTGCATGTCCCCCACTGGGGATGGAGCCTGAAACCCAGGAATCAAACTGGTGACCTCTTGGTGCATGGGACAATGAATAACCAACTAAGCCACAACAGCCAGGGTAGCATTTTTCTTTTCATTATAAAGTCTAGTGGATACCTACCCACCCCCACTTAGTCTTTAAAATAATTTTAGAGCACTTTCTATTACTCATCATATAGTTCTTGATAGTTGTTCCTCCTCTGGCTGTTGGAAATAATTCTATTGTTATAAAATCTCCACCTCTTTTACTTTACTGTGTTCCTACAGTAGGTACAATAGGTACAATTTATGTTCTACTTCCTTCTTGATATGACTAATGCATATATAGGGACCTTTAAATCCAAACAATCTGTTCTTCTCCCATTTTCTTGGTGAGCTTATTGACAATGTTTCAACTATTTCCATAAGGTGAATTATTCTCCCTTTATACCACCAGGCCTCAAGAGATCCATTTCAATTGCCTACTGAAAAAACTCATAAATATATATTTCTATTTCTAAAAGTATTCTACAAAAAAATGACTTCATATTTTCTCTTTCAAAACAAATCAGTGATTCTGTTAATCATCCATGAAATCTGATCTATCTTCAATTCTTGAGCCCCAATACTTTTAATCATTTAAAATAAATTCCATCAGTGAGATGCCACAACTCTCATTTTCAGTATTAGTCTTATTTGACAAGTATTAGTTTCAACTCATATCATCTACTCCTCTCTTCCATGTTTTATCTAGTGAGTAAACTTAAGAAACATAAAATTTATTTTAGAGGACTATACATAATTCCTTATACATTTTTGGTGATAAATGTGTAATTTAATAGGAGAAGTATTAAGACACCTTAAGTGCATGGCTGTAAAAGCTATAAAATTGATAAGACAATGGAAATAGTAAGGTTATGAGGCGATAAAAACATGGACTAGACAGATGAACATACAAGGAGAAGAAATGAATTTATAGAACATTAAAAAGACTGAATTAGAAGTATTTGACAGAATTTATTATAGTGCTTCAAAGAAAGTTATATCTGTAATTTTCTTCTTTTAATTTTGACAGCAGTGACCTGATCTTTTGAAGTATTCAACTTTGTATCTGAGTTCTCATTTACACACTGTCCCATCAGCTGCCAAAATAATTTTAAAGTTTGATGAGATATGTAAAAATCCCTGTGGCAAATTTCACAGGAAGATAATTCCAATTGAGTATTCACTAGAAGAATTATATATAGAGCTTATCCAATTATATGATTCATAGGGCGAGGGAAGAGGAAATATTTTTGTCTAAAGAAAAACTTATACTAAAGCATTTCAGAAATCCTATGCTATGTAAGTTAATAGTCAATGCATTCCTCTTCAACTTCTTTATAAACTTCTCAAGTAATGCTTTGTTAGAGAGCATCATTGTCCTCAGCAATGCCTGTCTCTAAGGTTAGGGGTGCTCTGCAAGTATGCCAATTCTTCTATAATAATGTTATAATCCCCCATAATGAATACTGCTATTCAAGGCAATGACTTTACTTTTTCAGTCAATTGTGAAAATTGGTACGTTCTTACATTGCTTCAAGTTCCTAGAGAGTGAAACTAATTTTAGAACTGTTTGATTTAAGAGCATTCTCATGTTCAACAGCTTCAGCTAGAATCTAGTCTATATTTAAATTGAAGCTTTTCTCTCTCATTGACGATTTCCAGGAGGTGAGACCTGAAATCAAGAAATTCTTGGAAGTTTCTAAATTTATATTAACCATTCTGGCAATGTTAGGATCATTATAGCAGATAATTAGGGCTGCCATCATAAAATATCACAGACTGAGTGGCTTAAACAACAGAAATTATGTTTGATCACAGTTCTGGTGGCTCGAAGTCCAAGATCAAGGCCTCTTCTGGGGCCTTCCTCCTTAGCTTGCCTTTGGCTGTGTCCTTGTGTCTTTACGCGGTCTCTGTGCACGGGCATCGCCAGTGTCTCAATATTTCCTCTTCTTAGAAGGATAACAGTCAGATTGAATGAGAACCCACTTTAATAGCTTCATTTTTAACTTAATCAGTTCTTTAAGGCCTTTTCCTTAACACAATCACCTTCTGAGGTACTGAAGTTAAGGCTTAACTGAATCTGGGGAGGACACAATTTAGCCTATAACACTCCACACTCTGAACCCCCAAAATTCATGTTTTTCTCACATGCAAATTACACGATCCCCAACTCAACAATGCAAAAGCCTTACCCTATTCCAGAATCAACTCTAAATCCCAAATCTCATCTAAATTAATGTGTGGTTGACACTGGAGTTATGACACATCCTTAGACAAATCCTTCCTGACGGTGAACCTGTGAAATCAGACAGGTTATCCGCTTTCAAAATACAGTGGTAGGATAGGCATAAGTAGATGTTCCCCTTCCAAAAGGGAGATACTGAAAACTAAAAAATGGTCACAAGAACCAAGTAAATCTAAAACCTAGGAGAGTGAATATCACAAGATTTTCAAGATGAAGAATAATCCTCTTTGTCTCAATGTTCAGCCCTCTGAGCCACCAGATAGGCACACCCGCATATGGGCCCAGTGGAGCAGCAGCCAGGCCCACTGAAACAAAGGGGGTGGCTCGACCCTCTAGAACTGAAGAAGAGACAGCCTTACGCCTTGGACATGTGCCCTCTGGTCTTGTGGTAACATTGACAAGCCTGCTGATATCAGGGTCCTTCTTCCATTTCCTTGAATAACTATTGTCCCATGCTGTCAAATCCCAAAAGTCCACAGCCTCCCTTCATTGTCCCACCTCTGTCCCCTGAAGTCCAAACAGGCAGTGTTTCTACTAGTGCTGGTGAAACTCCATCTCTATTCTTGTCTTCTAAGACGTCTGATTAAATTCATGAGTCATATCAATAATCTCTTTATTTTGCCACTTTATTAAAAAGACCACTTTTCATCCAATGTCCAATAACATATTCCTCACCAGAAGTACCTTTAGCATCCGTGTATCTACTAACATCTTTTCAAGACAACCTAAGCCTTTTATAACACGGACCTCAAAATTCTTCCAGCATCTACTCATTACCCAGTTCTGAAGCCTCTTCCACATATGTTGTGATTTGGTACAGCAGCATCCCACTTCTCTGTACCAAAATCCATGTTGGAGTTTTCCAGAGATGTAGAACCAACAGCATTTGTCTGTACATATATGGAGAGATTTATTTTAAGAAACTGGCTCATGATATTGTGTAGATTTAGTAAATTCAAAATGTGGAATGCAGGCTGGCAAGACAAGTATCCAGACAAGTAACAAGAGTTGTAGTTTGAGTCCAAAGGCAGTATGCTAGTAGAATTCCTTCTTTATCAGGGGGGGTCAGACTTTTGTTGTTGTTTTGTTTTGTTTTTTTTTATCCTCACCCGAGGATATTTTTCCATTTTTTGTACAGATAGAGTGGGAGGGAGAGAGAGGAAGGGAGAGAGAGAGAGAAACATCGACGTGAAGGGACACATCGAGAGGCTGCCACCTGCTCGACCAACCAGGGCCGGGGACAAACTGCAACCGAAGTACACGCCCTTAGCGGGAACCAAACCCGGGTCTCTCTGGACTGCAGGGCGATGCTCTAACCGCTGAGCCAAACTGGCCAGGGCCAGACTTTGTTGTTTTTTTTTAAGGCCTTCAATTGATTGAATGAGGCCCACCCACATCACTGATGGTAACCTGCTTTACTGATTTTAATGTTACTCTCATCCAAAAAACACCTTAACAGAAATATCCATAATGATGTTTGACCGAATATTTGGGCATCATGCCCAGCCATGTTGACATATAATATTAGCCATCACAGTTATACTGCTGTTGTAGCTTGTAATACCTATTTGATGATATCTAGAATTTAATTGACATTTAGCTTCAGAAATGTATTGAATTGATGTCTTTGACTTTTCTTAATTATTACAAACCTACACATAGAACTATTTAGAATTAACTTCCAATACACGTGCAGAGCCATAAACCTTACACTGTGAAATCCATCTGAACTTCTCTCAACTTGATTAGTTAATAGTTTCTGCTTTCATCTCATTTTATTCTTGCCTATAGTATATCAAACCCTGCATGGAGAAACCTTTAAGTACTTTTTATCACTTGAAATTTTATGATTAGGCTGGAATTTTATTTAGCTAATTTGGCCACAGTCCATCTGGATAATAACGTGAACTGGCTGCAACAGTTCAGACCAATTTTGCTTTCTTCTCTTTTTGTTCAATCTTACATTTATATTTTGCATCTAGAGGCAGACCATGTATATTCAGGTTCTGATTTTTCACATCAGTCAATTATCCACTAAATTGTAGTACCCAAAAGTACAGACAAATACTAAAAGTGTTCACCTATGTATCCAGGAAATACTATACACCATTTATTGATTAGTATAGGAAAAAAGCAATTATAATATTTCATTTTGTAAGACACCAATGAAAAACCTACTCAAATAAGAGAGGCCAAAGAGCTCTAAAACTATGGTTGGACTGTATAGATAATGCTATTAGACACAATATGGATTCACATACAATTCTTTTTTAAAGGAGATAAGACACAGAACAATGTCTTGATGATTTTAAATTGCTAAAGTGTAACACCAAAAAGATCTGCATGTGTACACTGCATATAAATGGCATGCCTGGACTTCATATTGTTTTCTAATTTTATACTGTCAAGTGATGCTGATGTACCTCTAGATAAAACCTGTCAGAAAATGTGTGCAAATGTAATCAAATCATTCTAGGTAAAAGTGCTGCCAATTGCATCTAAACCTTTTTTTTCCCTTTTGTTGTTGTTTTTCCTCTAAAAGACCTCAATTTTACTTGACTGTGAAAATCATACATAAATGGAGAACTATTTCAGGATTTCAAGTATAATATTTACAAATAGACAGTGGTGTCTGACATGATGCAAATTTTTTTCATGATGTACCCACATTTATGTAAAGTTCAACTAATCTGTCGCATTATCTTTTATTATCTTCAGATAATATTGTTTTTGGCTGCCTTAGATCTTTTGTGAACAAATAGTAATAAAGGAAAGCAAGCTTATCGCTTGAGAAATTATATTTGGCATGTTTTCTCTGAGTTTCTACATTGATAATAGCACCACATCATATACAACAAACATCAAAACATGCAATAGGTATTTCCATGTAAGCTTCAATAGAAGAGACACATCATTTATTTTCCTATTATACAAATTAAATATTCTCATGCAGTGTTTCAGAAAGCAAGTCCTTATGGGAGAAGATTTGAAAATGTATGCTGATTGAAAAAGCCACTTGTGGGGGAATTGAGAATATGGAGTACATTTGATAGCTTTGAGAGGAAAAGGAAATAGTAAGGGATCTAGAGACCAAAGGTTCAGAGGGGAGATTGCAGCAGTGTGTTATTTTTGTTTAGCAAAATGACACAGAAATTATATGGCCTGGCTATGCTTGGCTGTCATACTGCCCAGAAATAGAAATATTTTAGCTTTATTTTATGGGTCTCAGAACCATGGTAGACATTTTGACAAAGAAAAAAATAAATTCATTGATAGCTATGAAAATTGATACACAATTATGATCTTCCTGATTTGCCTATTATATATGAATCAGGAAACTTACATTTTTAAGATGAATAATTCATAATTTCTTGAGAGAAGGAATGTGTGTGTGTTGTGTGTGTGTGCATGTGTTAATCACTCACAACGCTCAGTACATTGCTGGGCATGTGAAAATTGGTCAATACATATTTGCTTATATATTAACATTTGAATCTTTCTTCTCTTCTCCGTTTGATTGGATAAGTCTAAATCAATGGAGTTTCTGTTTTAAACAGGAATACACAAAGGACAATCATTTAACATTTGAAAGGATTCCATTAAATAGTATATTCAGTACTGTATTACTAAAGGAAAGTACTTTGCATATTTATCTAGGTATAGTTTTATGTTCAATTTACAGTAATTTTATCACCATGTTTAATGAGACAATGATGTTAGATTTTTCTTCCAAGAGTAAAAGTCTATGCTTTGTTCCTGATTAAAGTAGTAAAACAAAATTTTAGTCTAAATGGCATTGTCAACACTGTTCTTAAATTCTGCTTCTATCTTGACAGCATAAATAAGCAAGAGGTTACATTTTATTATAATTAAAAAGGCACAATGACAAAGGAAAATAAATAATATGATGAGCTGAAACAGAAAAGGCGATTTGGCTCTGAAACACAGAAACCACTGGGTTCCAAGATGATAAGAAGCCGTAGGCCTCAGGGGAGTGTGGCTCCAGACCATTGAAACTAAGTTGACACACACGTGGCTTCCCCCAGCGCATGTCAGTGAAACTAGGAGCTGGAGAAGACCTAGAGAAAGAGAGAGGGGCACTAACAAAGGTGCACCCACTTAAAAAGTGAAGGAGGGTGATGTCAGCATTACGGTGGGGTGAGATGCTTACCTTTTCTCCGGTCTACAAACAATTAGTGGGAAATCTATAACTCAACAAAGATTTCTTTGCTCAACACACTAGGTTGCCTGAGCGAGCCACACATATGTACATCTGAAGGCAGGGGACCTGAAACGCATAGGGAAGGTAGAACTGGGTGAACAGCAGGAACAGCGGCTCCAGTCATGCTGATGGCTGAGCCCACAGCCCCGGTGAGGGTGGTAGCAGCAGTGGACACAGGACCTGTGACTCCAGCCACATAAACCCTCCATGGTCTCGAAAAGAAGGTCAGCAATGGCATTGTCTCTCCTGACTCTGGCTCCCTCCCCAGGCTGCAGCCAAGTCCACACCACCAGGAAGTTTGGGGACAACTGCAGATGCATCTAATATGGCTCTGGTCTCCTGGCCACAGTGGTGGCAGTGGCCGCAGGTAATCATTCAGCTGAGGCATCAGGGCTTGTGACCCTAGTTGTCCCAATCCATGCCCTCCCCCCACCACAGTGGTGGTATCTGAGATCCAGATAGTCCCTGATATAGTAGGGACATGCGCCATCCTGGTGACTCCCATCACGATGCCCCAGACCACAGTGTAGCCCATATCCACAGCAACGGTAGCAGCAGCAAGGCACCAGAGGAACAGCAGTGACCAAGAGGACCCCTGTGACACCTCTGGCAGAGGCAGCAGAAGGGAGAAAGTGTTGGCTCTCAAACATAACTAGCCAGCTCAGGTGAGAGAAACCAAAACTTTGCTCTAGATTACCACCTACTGGAAAGCAAAACGAAGACCGCTAATTACCAGCCTGTTGAATTGTTGAAATAAAGTAAATAAAGCAGTACCTAAAATAAGAAAAGTGTTTGTTATTTCCGTGGCCGAGAAACAGCCCATCAACCTCCATAAATAATCACAGAAATACAGTATTACAAAAAGAAAATGACAATTCTCCAGAAGCCAAACAGAAAGTCATGGGAGACTGTGATCTACATGATAGAAAATTTAAAATAGCTGTCATTAAGAAACTCAGCAAGCAACGAGAATACTCAGGAACATAGTTTAGTGAGCTCACGAATAAAACTAGTGAACAGGAGTACTTTACTAGCCAGATTGAAACTCTAAAAAGGAACCTGACAGAAATTCTGGAGCCAGAGAGTTCAATACATGAGATGAACAATGTATTAGAAAGTACTGGGTACAGAGCACCCTATAAAGTGAGAATTAATGAGCTTGAAGATAGAAATAAAGAAATGATTCAGGTGGAAGAAGAGAGAGAACTAAGGTTTAAAAAATAAACCCAAGCCAAGAGCTCTGCTAGAACTGTCTGACTCCATAGAAAGAGCAACATATGGATAATGGGTTTCCAAGAAAAAGGAGAAGAGAGGGGAAGGGAACAGAGACCCTAAATAATAGATAAAATCTTTCTAAACCTGGGAAGGAACTGGACATACAAGTGCAAGAAGCTACTAGAACACCTCATTATCTCAATGCCAAAAAGACTTTTTCAGAGACTCACGATATGAAAGCTGTCAGAAGTCAATGATAAAGAAGGACCTTTAAAGCAGCCAGGGAACAAAAAGACAGAAACCTACAAAGGAAACCATCAGGCTATAAGGAGATTTCTCAGCAGAAACTATGCGCCTGGAGAGAGTGGAATTACACAGTCAAAATATAAAGATAAAGTCTGCCAGCCAAGGATAATATATCCAGCAAAGTTATCCTTCAGATATGAAGAAATAAAGGCTCTTCCAGAAAACAAAAGCTGAGGGAGTTCATCACCACAAGACTAGTCTTTAAGAAATGTCAAAAGGAGCTCTTCTACCAAAAACAAAAACCAAAGACCACAACATTTTGGGTAAGGTGATAAGACAGAATCAGAAACTTCCAACTTTGTTACAGAATAGGTTGTTAAACACTTAAAGTAGAATAAAGGTTAAAGTGGGGAAAGGTACTTCAATTGAATAATGAGCACAACATAAAAAGAGATGATTTGTGCCTGGCTGCTGTGGCTCAGTGGTTGAGTGTTGACCCTTGTACCAAGAGGTTGTCGGTTCGATTCCTGGTCAGGGCACATGCCCAGGTTGTGGGCCCAGTCCCCAGTGTGGGGCACGCAGGAGGCAGCCAATCGATGTTCTCTCTCATCGATGTTTCTCTCTCTGTCCTGCTCCCTTCCTCTCTCTCTAAAAAAATCAATAAAAAGAGAGAGAGAGAGAGAGATATGATTTGTGACAGCAAAAACATAAAGAGAAAGGAGGAAAAATTCCAAATTTGTATAGGCAAATGAAGATAAGATGCTATGAGAAAAAAAAAAAAAAAGGACTATTTTATCTAAGAATCTAAGAGAGATTTTATGTAAACCTCATGATAACCACAACAAAATTCTAGAGCAGATACAGAAAACATTAAAAAAAAGAAAGGGGAAACAGAGCACAACCCTATTATAATGCTACATTACATCACAGAAAATGTTCCTGTGTAGACCCAAAATTCTACCCTCACAACTCCCTGACTGTGGGAAATCACCAAAAAATGGTACCGAGAAGCACAAAGGAAAAGAAACAATGGAGATATGAAGCAATCGGAAAGCAAAAGAAAAAAGGTTATAGCAAGTCCTCATATATTAGTAATCATCCTAAATGTAATTGTGTCAAATTTGCCAATCAAAAGTCATATTGTAGCTGGATAGATCAACAAATAAGACCCAACTACCTTTATGCTGCTTTTCATAGACTCATCTCAGCTCCAAAGACAAACATAGGCTCAAAGTGAAGGGGTGAAAAATGACCCTCCAGGCAAATGGTTTCCAAATGAAAGACGGTATAGTCATATTTATATCTGACAAAATAGACTACAAACCAAAAACGATAATAAGAGACAAAGCTAAACATTATAGTAAAGAAAGGAATCCATCAAAAAGGCATATTTATAAATATTTTTATGCAACCAACTTAGTAGCATAAAATATATAAAACAATTATTTACAAACCTAAAGAGAGAAATTGAAAGAGTACAATAATAGGAGACTTTAGCACCTTTTACACCAATGAATAAGCTAGATCATCCAGAGAGAAAGTCAACCAGGAAACGGTGGTATTAAATAACAAAATATTAGCAAACCAAGTACAACAATACATTTAAAGGATTATACACTATGATAAAGTGAGATTTGTTCCAGGAATGCAGAGATGGTTCAGCATTTGCAAATCAGTCAATATAATATAACACATTAACAAAATGAATGATAAATGGAATACCTAAATCAATTCTAAAAGAGAAAAATAAAGTTGGAAAAATCAGTCTATCCAGTTCAAGGGAGTATTATATAGCTACTGTAATCAAGAATGTGCAGTATTGGTGGAGTGATAGAAACATAGATCAATAGCAGAATAGAGAGCCCAGAAATAGACCCACACAAATATTCCCGAGTGACTCTTTGGGACAAAGTTAAAAGGCAATATAATGAAGGAAAATGTCTTTTCAATAAATGATGCAGAGCAATTTAAAATCCATAGGCAAAATTTGAGCCTCAACCTAAATCTCATGCTGCATAACAATTAACTCAAAATATTCCTATATCTAAATGTAAAACATTATAACTATACACTTTTTGAAAAAAAAGAAATAAAGAAGAAAAAAAAAGACCTTTGGGATCTAGGACGAGGCAAAGAATACTTGGAATTGACACCAAAAGCACAATCCATAAAAGGAATTTGTAAGTTGAATTTTATCAAACTTAAGAACTTTTATTCTGTTAAAGAACCTGTTAAAAATGAGTGAAAATGCTATCTACAGACTTGGAAAAAACATATGCAAACCACATATCCTACAAAAGACTAGTATCTAGAATATGTAAAGAACTCTCAAACACGATGTTATAAAAACAAAGAATTTGCATAGAAATGAGCAAAAGACATAAACAGACATTTCACTGAAGGAGATACACAGATGACAAATAAGCACATGAAAGATGTTCAACATCTTGAGCCATTAGGAATGCAAACAAGAACCAGTGATATACACACCTATCTAGCTAACCAAAAGTGATAACACCAAATGCTGATGACAACATGTGACAAGGATATAAGACAGTATGGTCACTTAGAAAACAGCTTGGAAGTTTCTTAGAACACCAAACACACAAATACTATATAACCCAGAAAGTGCTCTCAGAAAAATGAAAATATATTTTCACACAAACACCTCTACATGGACATTTATAGATGCTTCATTCATAATAGTTAAAATCAGGAAACATTCCAGATATCCTTTAGTAGGTGAATTGAAGCAAGCAGTGGAACATCCACCATGGGATGTTACTCAGCAATACAAAGAAAAAAGCTATTTACATGTGCAATAAGCTGCATAAATTTTCAAAGAATTATGTTCAGTAAAATTCCAATAGCTTACATACTGTACGACTTCATTTATATAACATTTTTGAAATGACATTATGAAACTGGGGAGCAGATTAGTGGTTTCCTGGGATCAATGAGGCATGGGAACTAGAATGAAGTAATTGTGATAATAAAAGTGCAAACTAATTGATCTTCGTGGTGATAGAAATCTTCTGCATCTTCACTCTATCAACATCTTTATCTTGGTTATAACGTTATGCTACAGTTTTGAAAGATGTTATTTTTGGAGAAAAATGGATAAATGTACATATGTTCTCTCTGTATTATTTCTTAAAATTGCAAGGGAATGTACTATTATTGCAAAATTTTAAAGTAATTTTTAAAGACTAAAGGAAATTTTTTTGCAACTGAAAAGCTTTGGGTGTCAGGATGATAATTCAAAGACTGCAGGATAATTTCATTCAATTATCACATTGAGCAGATATTTTAGAATACTTAATTATTTATGAAGGTTTATTATCTATTGAGCTGCCTCACAACATTCCAGATTAGATTTCACCTACTATGGAAAAATGTATAATCATTATCACATACCATTTTTATCATCCTTGCATTGTTCCGGGAAATATGTGAAGACTATTTTGACTATTAAGAAGTGTAATTACTTAACCTCAGGAAAAATTATGTAATGATTATTTATTGATTGTATTGCTGATTTAGTCACACATGAAAAGGGGCATGGTTATCAGCTTTACTCCTTCTAACAAACATTCCAAATCAAAATGTAAATATATGATTTCAACATGTTCCTGCAGAACTAGTGGCTAAAAATATCTTTATGAAACTACTACAACATAGCTGTCTTCATTTGGACATTGAATTCAAAATTTTTGTCATGGTTTTGACTTTTTTAAGTTATATTTGAATATGTCATAATATGACATATTGGAAATTCACTAAATTTAATACTCAAACACTAGTGTTCAAGTTTACCTTCTCAAATATCAAAGAATAAAATAAGAAAAATAATACATTTGCTAACTGTCTCACAATGTGATTGTAAGAAATCAGTTGGAAAACTGGAGAGAAGATGGTTTTTAAGGTATAGCAAGTTATAAGACAATCTCTTTTATATCATTCCTATAAGTATCAGTTTGTTACAATCTTAGTATAATACAAATGTTATTATTCCTCAGTGAAATGGAATGATGATAACTGTATTCTCCGGGCTTTTGTGGGTACTCATTTGTTTTTCAAACTTTTTTTGTTTCCTTTCGTGATTATATTCATACCCTAGATTTCAGACACCTGCCATACCTTGATGACCACCAACTCTATATCACAGGATAACACTATTTCTCTAATGTTTTGAATATATACACAATTATCTGTACGGATATGCCTTTGATAAACTTAGTAGTACCAAAAGTCCACCATCTTTCATTTTAAATTCTATTCCTTTCCTTTCTCTCATTTAATAGCATCACTATCCACCACTTTGTTTACCCAGAAACTTGGAATTCATCTTTGAATTTTTTTACTTCCTGTCATTTGTCATTAAATCCCATTAATTTCCACGAACATTTATTGCCTTTAGCTATTGACTTTTATAAGCCCTGCCATTTTGGTTCAGATGCTCATGATTTATGATTTGTACTCTTGTAATAGCCTGCTACTTTTTCTCTGTGGGTTCTCTCTAAAACCCCTCCTTAGGATGCATAAATAGCTCTACATTGACCAAAGGCTAACGTTCAATGATAGTAGCATCTGCCAGGTGCTTTCGAATTTGTTTCACTCTGTCCTCATCATAAATTCTCACCTCAGCTCACACAATACTTATTTTGTGCTTCTGTGGTTTGAGTCAGTTCTACGAAAGCTCTGTTTTCACACCATGATAGCAGTGATATGCCTTCGCTACCCTATTTTCTAACTCTATGGTTCAAGGCTCATCAGAAGCATTACTTCCTAAGGTACACCTTTGCTAATACTTTCACAATGAATAAGGTGTCCTTTTGTGCTCCATTCACATTTTCACTTCCTTATCGCAACCATTTTCATGCTATTTAAAATGTTTACTTTGTAGCCTGACACTTCCACCAGACTGTGGCAAGGTCTGTGTTTTATTCACATCTGGATTTCGAATCCTGAGAAGATTGTTTGCCACAACTAGGAGTTCAAAAATTGCTGAATGAACAAATAAATGAATGAACAGATAAATTAATTTGATTATTAAAAAATCTCCAAATCATCTGCCTATACTCTTCTTGATTTTGAAGCACATGAAAAGAGAGACTTTTTCACTTACATCCCTGAACCAAAGCTCACTTCATTCACACCTTTTTTTTCCTTTGGTAAAAGGAGTGTAGCTCACAGAGCTTATATGTGAAATCAGTTTTGGGCAGTATCTCTTGTTGGTGAACAGTGCAGTATATCATGAGAAGGGCATTTTCAATTATTTCACTCTCTCCTTAACCCAGCCTGCCATCTCTAACCCAAGGAGCTATGAACTTAGAAAACCTGGCTTTTTCTCCTTAAAGGGGATTGACCTGTAGGAATTGCATGTTTTTCTCAAGGTTGGAGGTAAGCACTTTGTTTATAAGGCAGTTTAACAGATTACTTTCTTAAGTTACTTTCAAGTGTCTACATTCAACAAATGGTCATAGAAATGATGTTCAAAACACACTAGTATGGTTCACTTGCAACACATTTTCAGTCCCCTTCCTCAGTAAGAATTTATTGACCTGATATGTTAGTTCAGTTGATCTATGGTGCAGATGCTTAGATGGGACAGGACCATAAATACCAAGGGTGCAGGGGAGCAGGAGTAGGTGAGGAGCGTCCACCAGCTGCCAGCAGTTCTAACCTGGGAGGAAAGAGGATAAAGAGAGTGAATCGCAAAGGCAGTCAGACTCCTGTGTCGTTCAAAGCCAGTATTGACCAGGGCGATGGGGAGTCCTCAAGCCAAAGGGTCCTGTTGGAGTTCTAATATCCCCACAATATGTAGAAATTGGCAGGTGGAAATCTGGCCTCAGCATAAACATGGTAGTGGACTCTGCTGGGCTGCCTCGGGGGCTGTCGGTCAGCTGGGCTCTGCAGCAGGGCTCTGTGAACCACATTGTCATGGCTGCTGCCCTCGGGTCTCAGCAGAGGAGACAGAATGATGCTTTTCACAATAATACATTTTGACAATTGTGTGCAGCATTTTTATCCTCCAGGAAAATAAAGCTATTTATAATCATAAATCATATTTGATCATCACACATAATGTGGGAGAGCATTACACTTACAGAACACAGTCATCTTTTCCCTGCAATGTTCACCACCACTTTTAACAAAGTATGATCTGTACGTGTTTGTCTGAAATAGCCCTGTGTATATGTCAGAGGAGTTGGAATAATTTGTCCTTATAACTCAAATATCATTGTCTCTTATATTTAAATCGAAGGGCTTCAATGAAAAAAAAAAAAAAACTATTTGTTTAAGTGACCCAAAATTCTTAATTTAATTTTTCAGGTCTTTCCTAGATAACAGGCCTTGCCGATATTTTGCCATAACGAACTCCCTTGAGATTCTGCAGAAATTGAAGTGGTGTACACTGCTGGGAAACACTGTAAACACTAGTAAATAGAGCTTACATTTTGCAGTCAGAATTGGATTGGATCTTTGGCACGTCTCAAAAGTAATTTCATTGTCTAGTAAGTTGGAAAAAAATACCAACTTTGGATGGTTTTGAAGATCATTTGAGATAAATTTAGTACAGAATGTAGTGAAGTGTTGAGCATGCAGCAGGTAGTCAAAAAAAGTGTACACTTGGAAGTCTAAGTACAGTCATCAGTCTTATTAAGGCACTTTATTAGCTTATAAATTAATATTTGTAGAAGTTATATTTCAAAAATATATTAATTACCACGACCATTTTAATTTAATAAGCATATCTAACCCATTGGCTTAATTGCTAATTATTTGCTAATCTATTTCTTAATAGTATATATTGTTTACATTGCCCTGAGGATTACATAAGAAAGTGAACATAAAATAAATGTCCTAAGTATGCATGTGTATATGTATGGATGTATCAAACTATCTCCATCTATCAAGTTTATAGTATTTAAGAAGCATTAAAAAATTAATAGCTATGGTCAACATTTTTGTCCTCATGGTAATACTTGTCATCTTCCTCTTCTTTTGTCATCAGCATCAGCATCAGCATCAGCATCAGCAGGTTTCATGAGGGACACTTTATACAATGTAGCAAAATATCTACCAGGCAGAAAAGGGTGACACTGGCCCAGAGAACAAACATAACTATTAAGAGGATTTATGAAGATGGAGTCACTATTGAAAAAAGTGTATTAGAAAGTGAAAGAGAAGGCAACTGCCTTCCAATTCTTTTTTATTCTTTTTCCTTTTTATTATGTTTAATAAAAAACCTAAATAAAATTATATGACACAAGTTGAAAATAAAAAGGACCAAATGGAATTTCAAGATAGACGTGAGTGGAGTCTTGTTATGGTCCACTCATTGTTAGTTTAGTACACTGTCAATTTCTTTACTTCACAAGGGGTAATGGGATTTTTTAAATGTATTGAATTGAAGCAGCATTGAGAGAACAAAATAATGAATTATCAATTTGAGGTGGCTTGAGAGAAATTAAAGTATTTAAAGTAATTAAATTGAAATGAACAGAACATAAAGGGCCCTAGTGTGCTTTAAAAGGCAAAATCCCTATGTACATTTGATAAAATTACTGCAAATTTTAACATATTATAGAAATAGTTATCAGTAGTAGCACAGTTCATAACTAAGATAATATATAACATAAACTTGTATTCAGATTTTCTCTTTCTTTGCATCTTGATCTCGTTTGTGACAGTGATAGGATGAGGAGACAGGAAAACGTTGGGATCCTGAAATGCCCTGAATAAACGTATTTCAGTATAAGGTAAAAAGACCATGACATTTTCTGTTTACATTTTTATTTTACCTATTGAAAGGCATTTTGTTCTTATCAGATTACAATGAAATAGAAACAAAAAACAAATTATGTATACGAGTGGAGTATCACAGAATTTAGTATTAAGGGATGTGCACAGTGTGTGTGGCTTCTTCAATTTATTTGCTGTTATAATTTCTTAAGTAAAAACATTTTATCAAGATCAATAATTCTTAACAATGACAGCTTGTTAGTTTATTCCAAAAGATAAAAATAAACTAACCAAATTATCCAGGCCAAGTAGAAGGATCATTCAGCAGTGACTGTAAAGTTTTCTCTTATGTAATTCTAAAACCAATATAAAATAGTTTTGTTTTTGTTTTGTTTTTTATCCTCACCCGAGGACATTTTTTGTTCAGGTAGAGTGGGAGGGAGAGAGAGGAACAGAGAGAGAGAGAAACATCGATGTGAAAGGAACACATCGAGTGGCTGCCACCCGCACAACCGACCAGGGCCGGGGACAAGCTGCAGCCGAGATACATGCCCTTAGCGGGAACCGAACCCGGGTCTCTCAGGACCGCAGGCCGACACTCTAACCTCTGAGCCAAACCGGCCAGGGCTAAAATAGTTTTAATATTGTTCTCTTATGTTACATTTGAATAATTTGCTCTCTTTTAAAAAAGAACCATGTTTCTCTCTTTCCACTAAATAGAGAACTGGCTACTGGATTCTTTCTGCACTCATTACTAAGGTGTGGATAAAGCCGTTATTCCATTATGGTTGCTGTTCATGTCCAGGCTCCATTGTCATTAAAGCTTTTCCCACTGAATGTATTAGGTTTATATTAAATCTTTCATTCACTCTTTTCTATACATGTAATAATTAAAATCATATATAAAATATTTTATACTATATATATGAAATTAATTCTATTTCAGTGCTATGATAATTTTAGTTAAACTATAGTGTAGTGTTACTGAAAGAGTGGTCAAGAAAAAAACATGATCAGAAAAACACTTAGCTTAAGTTCAAAATTCAGCTTTCCTACTCTCATCAAGATATATTAACTCAGCTTGTGAAACTAGGGCCTGTTAATGTGGATTTTAATACATACCTACTGTAATTCTTTTTGAGAGCCATAGCTATAACTTCTAGCTAATACTTTTTAAGGAAAATTCAGTCATTTTTACCCTCTGGGCCCAGTTATTAATGTTAAGGTAGTTGTCTTTGAATTAAATTTTATAGTTAAGGTGGCAGTTGACAAAAGAACAAGCAAACAGAAAAAAACACACTGAAACATTGTGGCTCAGCATGTTCCTCTTCTCCAGATCTCAAAAGACTGAAATAGAGATGTAGACCAGGCTACATTTTTTACTGGAAATTCTGAGGAAGAATCCAGTTCCAAACCCATTCAGATTGTTGGCAGAAGAGAGTTCCTTGTGATTGCAGGACTGATGTGCCTGTTCCCTTGCTGACCATCATCAGCCCTTTGTAGCTCCTAGAGGCCTGTCTCTGGTCCCTCCATTGGGCTCCCTACACCTCAGAGCCAGCAACAGTGCATTAAATCTTCTCACACTTGAAGTTTCTCAGACCTCACTTTCTAATGCATTCCTAGGTTTCTCTGGAGAAAGTTCTCTGCTTTCAAAGAATCATGTGATTACATTGGATCAAATTATATAATCCAGGAAAATCTCTTACTTTAAAATCCATCACTATAGCCCTGGCCAGTTTGGCTCAGCAGTTAGAGAGTCAGCCTGCAGACCAAACAGTCTTGGGTTCAATTCCCATCAAGGGCACATACCTTGGTTGTGGTTTGTTTTGGCCTTGGTTGGGATTGTTCAGGAGGCAGTGGATGTGTCTCTCTCACATTGGTCTTTCTTTCCCTTCCTTCCTTCCTTCCTTCCTTCCTTCCTTCCTTCCTTCCTTCCTTCCTTCCTTCCTTCCTCTCTCTCTCTCTTTCTTCTTTCTTTATCTCTCTCTCTCCCCTCCCTCCCACTCTATCTGAAGATAAATGGAAAAATATACTAGGGTGAGGATTAAAAAACAAAATAACAACAAAAAAAATTCATAACTATAATTATTTCAGCAAGGTTTCTCTTGCGATTTTATGTAACATATTCACAGATCCAGGGATTTGGGAGTAGACATCTTTGAGCAGACATTGTTTTGTCTACCACACTTCAAAATCAAAAATATTTTAAGCTTTGTTTTGCATTTATTGTTAAGACATTAAATAGAGCCTAACATGTATCAACTTGTTCTGTATTTTTTTGCTTTAAGGCTACATGTTGCCTTTAAATTTTTTTTCAACTTTATCTCTAGCAATAAAGATTATGCTGCATTTGCCTTTATTCTGAGACTATATCAGAAATGGGAGTGTAAAAATTTATTTTCACTACCACCTTCTTTTACAATTTCCCCATTCCTCTTAGATTATAACTTTGCTTTCATCCAATCATAAACAAACTTTGAGAAAGGGAGAAAAACTATATATTCTGTAAACTTCTCTAGCATCCACCGATGAAATCTTGGTAGATTAAATATTTTATCATGCTGTATGAGTATTTAATTAAAATAGTTATTCTCAGTTTGACTTAGAAGAGTTTTGATTTCATTGGAATACATGGGTTTGATAAGATTGAGTATTATTATTAGTGACATTATTACAAGAGCATACTTATTCAATTCCAAATTTTGAATTAAAAGTACTTTTAGAACCACCATTAAATAGAGTTATATTGCATTTATTGAGCATAGTTGTTTTACATTATTAACTCATTTGTTTCCTATATCAACCATGGAGTGAGAAGGCAGTAGATTGTAAGGTGTTGCTTTTCCAATTCTAGTGAGCAAAGAAATCACCTGGAGATCTGTTTAAAATGCAGATTCTGCATCAGTAAGTCTGAGGGCTAGAGAGCTTTTCTGCATTTCTAACAAGCTCCTCAGTCATGCTGTTCCTCCAGGGACCACATTTTGAGGAGCAAAACCTTGAAAAACACACTGAAGTCAGGATCTGGAAATGTAAACTTTAGCCTCAGCTCTCATCATTCAGCTGATGGCTGAAAACAAATTACATCTGGGCTGTATTTTCATTTATAATGAAAAGATATTTGAGTTATTATCTGTGATTTCTTTTTATTAATTAAGAAACTATTGATTACTGGGGTACAGATATTTCTCAAATTTGCACAAGTAGTGACAACTCCCATTTTCTGACTCTAGGCTTTCTGAAGCCTGGCTGAAAGTTTTCACTTCACCATACCAGCAGAACTTGAACCTATTTATACAGAGCACTGTAGCTGAAAATACGAGAAATCAGGCAGAGCTGTTTTACAAGATACTTTGAGAAATTTTAGTAAATTGGAGTGTTATTACTTTAATATATTTTACGTTTTTCAATCTATACCAATAGTTTCTCTCTATTTTATTCATTTTTGCTAGTCATTACTTTCCTTCCATAGCCCTTTCTCCTACTCTTAAACAACCCTTGACCAACTGATAGCAACACCTTTAACCACAGCTATTCCTCTCAGTAGTCTTACATCAGTGCTAGCTGTGATTCCATTTATATTGAATCACAGTAATTCCTGAGACAATTTATAAAGGTGTTTTGCAACTCTCATTTAAACTTATGTTTTCATGCTATAAAGGTAGACAGAGACCATATTCACCTGCATGTTTTCTATTTTTTTATTTTTGTAACTAAATTTGGGTTTGCAGATGTAAACTTATTGGTATACATTCATTGACTAGTAGAAGCCTCCTTCCAAATCAAATTGCAGGTGTATTGCATATCTCACTGACCGTGTTGCAGTTATTTCCTCTTCCCATCTACACAACAGTGTTTGGGAATAGATAAACAGGTGCACTTGGGCATAGGACCAAATCTGCCCCAAAACACAAGTGACCAGTGTGCATCTACATATTTAGGCCAACTGGTAGTTTTTTATTGACTGCAGATGGTTACTGACTACATAATAAAAAGCTTCCAGTTGACTGACAACATTCTTAAATAACCCTAAAGTCAGTATTTGTTTGTTTTTTTCTCATAGCTGGGGGCTCCAATTTGTACTCATCTCTAAAAGGATAAATTTAAGCACCCATGATGGCCTTACAGCCCAGATGTGCCCTTGAAGCCGATGGAGCTTTCCAGCCTCATTTAGGCTGATGTTGATATTTTAAGAACACAAAGCAATGAGCCAATTTTAACTCTACTCATCTTTCCCTGAGTTCTTTCCAGATTTGCAAATATGTGCTTCCTGGGGCCCACTGAAAACATTGAAGGAGACCAACAGTCAAAATATATATATATATATGTAAATTATTTTATCTCTGGAGCATTTCTTACAATAGTCTTGGCTGAGGTTACCAGGTACCTCATAAAGTACAGCAAATGTGTTTTAAGTGGGAACAATATTTACTATACTAAGCTGCTTGATGTGAGGGACACACACATATACACATGCTTGCGTACATATGCGCACACACATTAATATATTTTATTCTCTATTATTTTATAATTATGATGAGTGTCCATATGAATAAATATGGAATAAGGAATAATGTGATTAAAACTATATTAACTCTATGAAAATCACTATTATAAAATCTATAACACAGTGGGCAATACTCTTTTTGATATGGGGATGAGGAAAAAAGGACAGAAAAAAATTTGTACTTTTGCCTTAGATATAGTTCTTAGGTGAAACTGGAAACATTCTGGAACAAGTTAGTAATATAAAATGCATTTGGGAATGCATGATTAGGTTTCCAAGTCAAATTTGTCAATATATGATCTAATAAGACTTTGGCTGATTCATTCCCCTTTCCACTTTGGGCAGCAATATCTTCATCTATAAAATAAAGAGCTTTGATTGGATTATCTCTGAACTCCCTTGTATACTCTAAAGTTCTGTAACAATTTTAAAAGCACTTGAGATAAATTGTAAGCAGGTTACTCCTCCTTCTCTCAAATCTCCACTTTCTGTGCACTTTCTCCACTTTATCATTTTAGCATTTTGTCATTAATTGACAGATATGAATTTATTTAATCTTTGTTCTTTTGCGCCACTGGAATGTAAGTTCCATACAAGTGGGACTTTATTTAATTTGTGCTTACATCTTTGATGTCTGGCTTGTAGTACATATTCAATAAACATTTATTTAGTGAATGATGAAATGAATCAGTAAACATCTCCTAATTACATTAATTAAATATACATGTATATGTGTGCATATATGTGTATGTGTATGTATATAAAAATATAGCTTCAATCTGTTTTATGCTGATATTCCTTTTCAAAAGTAAAGAACCTGCTATTACATAATATAATTGTATCTAGTTAAAAAGAGTCTACATAGTCAAATAATTCAGTGTGTGTTAGTACACTGTGTTTTTTTTAATGCTGCAACTTTTTTTTTTTTTTTTTTTATTCCTCACCCTAGGACATTTTTCCATATTTTGTTCAGATAGAGTGGGAGGGGAGAGAGAGAGAGAGAGAGAGAGAGAGAGAAACATCGACGTGAAAGGGACACATCGAGTGGTTGCCACCCGCACAACCCAACCAGGGTCGGGGACACACTGCAACCGAGGTACGTGCCCTTAGCGGGAACCGGACCCCGGGTCTCTCCGGACCGCAGGCTGACGCTCTAACCACTGAGCCAAACAGGCCAGGGCTAATGCTGCAACTTTTATCTTCCTGATGTGTTATGGAGAGGTTGATAGTGAGTAAACTTATTATTCATATTAAAATGAACTTTGTTTTCATATAATGCAGTGGAACAGATATTTATTTTCTCAGCTTTCCAGAAGTAGACTATATGGTTAAAGCAATAAATACCTTTTAAATTATAAAAACACAATTTCTAAGATAAAATATTGAATAATGAATGGTAAAAAAAATAATAAAAGCCTAGAATCACATTAAAAAATCAAACAATTAATTTCTCAATTGGAGAAAAAGTGTTATAAACCTGTCTTTCTATAGAATAACTTCCATATTAAGGAGCAGTGGTGAGGAATCATTAAAGATCCAGAAGTATCAATACATATAAATGGAGTGAGAAAGAATATAAAATAAATATCTGATATAAAAAGACTAAGGTTAAAACATTAAATATAAAGTATAATATGTAAAATAAACCAAATATTAAGTATATAAGTCAAACTTAAAAATAGAAAGTAAAATATATTATCTGAAATAGGCTTTTAGATATTATATTTTATATGTATTTTTAGAGAGAATAAATCAAAATAAAATATCAAAACAATTTAATATTAATAAAAATGTATGTAAGTCCTTTAAGTAAATGTCATAACATTTTGGACTGAATTTGAAGTATTTTATAGTGGAATTAAGTTGTTATTACACATATTAATATTAACTAATGAAATTAGCTAGTGGAATTCTTGACAACTTGCTTAACCAGATACTGATGGAAATCATATGCTAAATCCCTAACCACAAGCAGTATATAAATAGAATGACAGGTATTATTGGCTTCAAAACTATAGTTCTCTAAGATATAAAATCTTTTACTAATATAATGCATAAAAATGGTGGAAATTAAGACCAATTAAACATATGTTATGTCTGAGTCAGAACAGAATTATGTTAAATTTCCAGAAGCAGAACCACAAAGAGGAATGTATTTATTTAAAGACAATATTACAATGACTGTAATGAAATGCATAGGTAAACAACTCATTTTCTAACATTTATTTCTGACAAATTAAAATATGGAACAAAATATGTAATATGTGCAATAGTTTTAATTATTATGTAATATATAATATATCAATTATCTTCATCTAGCCTAGGCACTGACTTTCTAAATATAATGTTTAAAAATACAATGATTGCATTTTTCAACTTGGTGTGGCAGGTGATTTCTAACCTGAACCCCACTGGTCTCCTCCTCCTGTTACTAACACCCTTGGGGTGTGGGACCTGTGAGTTGCTTCTAGCTAATACAGTACTGCAAAGGTGATGGGATGTCACTTCTGTCATTTCTTTACATAACCAAGTCACCATAGTGGGGAGGCACAGATGGCAAGGAACTAAGGGTTGGCTGCCTCTAGCCAACAGCCAGCAAGGAAGTAAAGCCCTGGGTCTAAGAGCCCGTGAAGAATTGATTCCTGATGACAATCAAACTTAAAAATGAATCTTCCCTAGTCCTTCAGCCCTCAATCCTTAATAGCATTCTTATGAAAGATCCGGGGGCAGAAGATTGAGCTGAGCTGTGCCCAGTTAGGAACTGAACCACGGAAATTGTAAAATAACATGTGTGTTGTTTTAAGTTGCTTATTTGTGATGATTCGTTATTTAATAATAGATAACTTAACTTACACATATAGACTATTAATGACACAATGATTTACGCATAAGTAGACCAATGATGAATTGATTAATTTTACAAATGTTAGAATAAGATAGCACTGGGAATGCTAACATGTCATGATGTTTTCTATGTATCTTCTTTTATTTACTTAATTCAGCTTTATGGAAGTATAATTTAAATGCAATAAAATTCAGCCTTTTTAGATGTACGGATGGATGAGTTTTGACAAATATGGACAGTTGTCTAGCCACAACACAGTCAAGATATAGAATATTTCCATCATCCCCAACTTAATATTATTAGAATACCCAGCAATTTCACTGTTAGTACAGGAGCAACGTCATCTTGTACCTTTCAGCATCCTAAGTAAAATCAAAGCCTCTGCTTTTTTTCTACCTCTGTGTTCCACAATGAGAAAAAATATAAAAATAAAAAAGTAGTACGATGAAATAAGAGTTCAGTTTAATAAAGGATATTGGGGGGGGGTATTGAAAAACTATCCTAAATTTGATCAACTTGCTTAAAGTTAGCATGAAGACTTGGTTCTTTGCAGAAATACCTTTCAAAATTCCATAAAGAAGACAACACACCATGGAGAGCAGAGCAGTGGTAAAAGATGAAATTTGGGTTTCTAAAACCGTATATGAAAACAAGCTGTCTCTTCCCATAGTACACACACACACATATGCAAAACTATATACATTTCTATATAATAATACAGCTGAGTTTCATTTGTAGAACCTGTCATTACTTTATGAATTATAAAGATCATTGCACTGTGGAGGCAATGCACTTCAGGTGCACTGCGACAAATGTATTTCCTGTGCAGTGATCAAAACAACAGGATCTGGTAGAAATTGGTTGCAATTACAATCTGGACTTGAACAAATTCATTTTCACCATTATAAAGTAATGGTTTGAGTTTTTGTTTGAATTTTTTTCTCAAGTTATATTAAAAAAAGAGAAATATCAGAGTATAGATGTATGCATGTGTAAATTTTCCTCACAGATGTTGAAGATCAATTTTCTTGAATTATATCTCTAAGTAGAAAGATGATTTTATATGGAAGAATTTGCTGCTCCTGAGGCAAATTATCATTATTGAGATACATATATGATAATATACTTAATCAGTCAAACAAGTATATTTGTAGGTTACATAACCAATGACCAATACATGAAATATAATGTGTCACTCTCTAATAAAAGTTTTTATAATAACTTGAGAAAAATATTTTTTAAATAGGGGCAAATATTAGAATAATTATGAAGAGTCCCATATAGAAATACCATATAGATAGATAGATAGATAGATAGATAGATAGATAGATACACACACATATATATATATATGCTATATAAGACAAGTGCTAAAAATACAAGGGATATATCTTTATGCTCAATTCAGTCAACTGCATGGCTCTCAAAATATAGAAAACCCATACTAAATGCAACTAAATCTTTTTTTGCCTGGAAAGAATCTGAGCTCTATTCACCTCCTTTGTTATGGCATTCTGTGGCTTCTGAGAATACAGGTGATGCAGAAATCCCTGAGTAGATCTCTGTTAACTTTCAACATTATCAGAAAGAAGCAGAGTATAATTTACTGGGAAATATATAAAAGCAAGAATAAGAAAAGGGGAGGTATTATAAATTTAAAGAAGGATTTCAGAGGTATAGTGCTGTTTTGGCTTCAGTTTATTTGTGCATCATGAATGTCATTAGCTTCTACAGCTAGTTTATCTCAGGTATGGAAATCTGAAAGAGATTTATAAGCTTCTATTTATGTGGAAAATAGTTTTCTAAAACTTTATTTAGCTGTCAGTGCTTACTGAGATCAACCATTTAAAACAAAGATGCACTTATCACGTGCTGTCTGATAAATAGAAATTAGAGAAAATTGGCTATAACTTGAATATTACCATTTAAATAACATACACTATTTTGTTTCATTTCTTTAGAACTGTTTTTTTTTCCATTTGAATAAAGGGAATCATGACAATGAACAAATGGATTATAAATACTCCTTAAGCAGGTTAAAAAGCTGTTTAAAAACAATTTGTAATAGCAAACAATTTATAACCATAGTTTCATTTTATTTTCTTGAATAAGAAACATCAACAACAATAATAATAGATAATAGTAACAATAATAGCTAACACTTATTGTTCCAGGCGTCATGTGAAATAAGTTATTTCATCCTTATAAGGTGCATTTTTATCCCTATTTTAAGAATAGGCTGTCGGAAGCACCGAGAGGTTAGACTGCCAGTGGTCTGTGGGCAGTAATCACAGTAATGTAGCCAGTGGAATTCAAATACAAGCAATCTAGTTCTAGAGCAAATATCCTTAATATTTATAAGATTTGTATGAGTATACAAATAATTACTCAAAATCAACACCTGAGGGCTATTCATTTCTACTAGAGTATATTTTTAAAATAGGAAAACATACTACATTATATACTTTTTACAATCTATGCTTCAATCTTCATAATAGTCCACAAAATTGATTCAAATGTTAGTGTTATAGTTGACTAAATATCTACACTTCTCTAAATTTAACCTCTAACTTCATCAAAAAACATTCATATTTTTGTAATAAGGCATATTACTTTTTAAATAATTGTTCTACCTTGAGGCTATAAAATTATTATGGCTTTTATGATTTTCTAAAAACCTGTGATTAAGAAAGCCCAAGTATTTTTAAATGTTCTATTCATATTAGCAAAACTCACTGAGACATAATATGGCATTTAAATCTGTTGAATCAGTTGAGGATGAAACTATAAAGTACTGACCAGCCCTCTTCTCTTGAGCACTTATTTATAACCCTTCTGCTGGGTACCTGCGTTGAGTCTGACTCATTGTTGAAATGTTAAATTGGTAGTTTAAAATTATACACTGGTTCCCTTTGTGAATATTTGCAGCTTCAACTTCTAATTTTAATGTACTCCACTGAGCAATTCTCCCATTAAGAACTCAATAGTTGTTAGTCCACTATAATAAAACCTTCAACCTTTTACCTCCAAACACAATATTTGTTTCAAATAAACTTTTGACATGGAAACCATATTAATTAATGTGCTATAAAATGTTAGGCAGGTAATTAAAACATTTTTAACTCCCTGTGAACCTCCAATGGCATAAACAAAGTAAGGAGAAAAAACACCTAATTAATTAAATAGATGGAGAAGAAATTGCTATATATTTGTGTATATATGTAAGGTAGATTTTATCTTTAGGTGATGAAGATAATATACTCATCTTTTGGTATAAAAATATTAGGTAATAATTGAAAAATAGCAATAACAAAGAAATCAAATAACTGAGACATTTAGTCATTTTCTATTTTTAGAAATATATATATATATATATATATATATATATATATATATATAATTTGTCAAAGAAAAGGCATTTTGCTGACCCAGACTACATTAATTTGTGTGTATGTCTATGAATATGTTTATGTAGGTATGTGTGTGTATATTTATTTAGAAAAATATATACATATGACAAAAAAATCAAAAGGCATATATTCTGGCTCTAACAACTCTGCCATGTCAATGTAATTTTAATTTCCTTGGAAGAAAGTTACAGCAAAGCATTGCAGTCCATCAGGAAAGAACAGTAACTCAGGCCATTTTCTTTTCTCCCATTTTCAGCCAACTCTTACGTAGGAAGAGGTGGATATTCTTTAATCGAACTAATTACTAACTTTTCTAAATATTTTATTGACTTGTAGTTTTTTTTAAATGGCATATAAGCAATGTTAATTACACATTAAATAAAAACATAATGGTACATGAGTCACATGATGCAAAAAATATTATATTTTTCTGAGTTTTTTCCCAAAACTATGTATTGCACCACTAATTTTTCTAAATTTTTTACATACCAGTTTTCTTTTTAATATCCTCTATATTTCCATCTCTTTTTTCTCTTACAGGATTATATTGGTTTCTATTTTGTTGTTATTTTTGTGACTTAGTTTACATTTATTTATTATAGCAGTGATAGACATATTTGAAGAAAATGTATCTGACATTCTTTTGACTCATATTAGGTAATGATTAAATAACATCAACAAAGAAGTCAAATTACTAATATGATTAATCACTTTTTACTTTTAGAACTAAAGTATGTTTTTAGTCACATTTACAGCTTTCAAATTGTCCCTTTCATTCTACTTTGGGAATTTTCTTAACCTTGATTCTTCTTTCTTCTTTGGTGGGAGAAGAATAGCAGCTCGTAGATGCACCACAGAGATTGTTGCTTTGAGAGATGTTTTTCCTTATACCTACTATAATACATTTGCAAAATCCCAACCTGTCCAGCATTTATCTTTCATACTATTTTTAAAGGAGCTTAAAAATTATTTGAAATGATTCAAGAATATTGGTTTATTGTTATGTAGTTTTACACATCAGCCTAAGTACTATATCACATTCTCCAATTATCTTAGCTGTCAGTGGCAAATAAATTTTGGGGCTTTTCTCAAGTTTTCTGACCTCTTAAATAAGAGATTTATTATATCAATAATGCAATCACCTCCCTAGTGTAGGAGTTCAGGACATCAACTATAAGCTCCAATTTATTCTATACATTTTTACAATTTCCTAGTAATATATGCTAAAGGATTCTTTTGTCTTCTTTTTATTGATTCCACTGCATCTACTACCATTGACATCCTACCATCAAAGAATTCACATAAAGAGTAACTATTATATATAAAAATAAACAAATATATTTTTCCTTGACAGATCAAGTGTGAGACCCTCATGAGTTTGAAGAGTAAACACAGTGAATTAAAAGAACAGTTATGAAGCATACGGACATAAAAAGTGAAGTCTGAAGTCTGTAATTTTTGAAGGAAAGTAAAACTAATCTACTAATATTTCAAAAATTAGTAGTATAGAGTAATTTTTGGACCTGAAAACACTTTTATGCTCATATATGTTATGCTGTGCTTCATGCATGAATTATTTAACTGACTTCTACAATGCCTCATGGACTCGGCTCACTAAAGTTCAAATAAATCCAATGTTATATGAACAGAAATGATCAGCTATATATAACAAGTAATTTTTAAGTCTGCAGAGGAAAAATATAGGCATTCATATTTAGACATTTATATTTTTAAATCACTAAAATTTGAATAGTTCTAGTATATGCTTATATTTTTATTATTGCCTCCAAATTATGAAAGCACCAATTGCTCTTGCTTTTTTGCTATTGATTTCATTCTTCATTATCTACCAGCTGATGCTCTAGTGTGCAAATACAACAGATCACTTCTGATATACAGATAGGGCCTAGGGTGGTGCTTCATCTTGTGATAACCCATAAATAAAACATCCCTCCTCTTTAACTGTTAGACTCAATACCCTATAAATTAACTTATTTAAGGTTATATGGCAACAATTACTTCCTAAATGTAGTTAGAAAACTCCTCTATATCTTCACAATCCTGCATTAGCCATTCTGCATTGCTCCCAACCAAAGCAAACACAACCTTTTCAGAAGATAATGCCCACCTCATATTTCAATAGCCTTCAATTGTTCCTTCTTAAGATTCGTGGCATCTGTCAGCCTGTCTTCTTCTTCTTTATTGATATTCTGGTTAGATTCACTTAAGTGATTCCTTCATCACCTAAAGATAAAGTCTGCCTTACTAGCCCAAGAGTTGGTATCAATTGGGGTGAGTATGAAGCTCCATGTAGACAAATATCCCTTTATCTTAAGCTTTGAGTTCTTTGAACCACAGGTTCTTTTGTTCCCATGGTCATATTTGAATATTATTATTGGCAACTATTCTTAACTGATCTCTTGAACTCAAGCATCTTATTACCTAAGTACAAATATGCACCTAATTTTTACTTTGTTTCCAATGTATCCTACTTACTAAACTCATCAAATATCATTTATTATTTGATCCCTTAAACTTCTAATATGTCAAGCAGTACCATGTTTAAAAATTGAGTCTGTGACTGCTTATTAACAGGCAAGTTCAAATTCAAATCACTTGTATGTATTGTTATTTCTGATATATCTGGACTATTTTACACGTTATTTTGTGTTTTCTTTGTGTACCATGTCAGTTTGTATTTTTTTTCCAGTCTTACTTTCCTCTAGATACATCCGATTTTCTTTATTACGTGTTTTCTTTTAATATATATCAGTTTTTATTTTTTCTTTATAAATTATTAATGTACATACTTGACTGTAATAATATAAAATGTAATCAATATACTTACACCTTCTGAACAATAAAAAAACCATAAAATACTTTGTCTCAGATCTTCTTTTATATTTAGTATTATCTTTTGTGTGCATATTGTCTCTGACCTAATTTTTAAATTCTCTGAAATTTATTAGTATTAATTTTCAGCAAATGACTAATAAAGTAGTGCATATATTTACTAATTCCTTAACTTATCATTTCTTTTTCTTGCATGTGACATTCTTTTGTTTTCTGTGAAAAATGATTCCTTAATTGTTTTGTTTTGTTTTAAATGACATTCTAAGTGTGATCTAAAAGCTATTTTTCTCTTATTCTTTTTTGATAATCTAGATGAACACAAAGGTCTAGAAGCTAGATATTCTTTCACTATTTAAACATATGAATTACTTGTCATCAATCATCTACTCTTGTTGATGAGAAGTCTGTTGATCTATTAAAGTTCTTTTAATTTTCTCTAAATTTAATGTTCTGTATTCTCTCTATGATGTATATGGGTAAGGATTATTTTTTAATGTTTGAGGATTGGTGTACAGTCAATGTAAGGATTCAATATTCTATCTAAAAAACACTCAATATTGTTTCTTTGAATATTGCTTACACTTCTTTCTCTCTCTGTTTTCCATAGATTTTCTGTAATATGCCAAGCAGTCTAACAATCTCTTTCATGTTTTTAAAGTTTTAAAATCCCTAAACTTACCATTTGACCCAGAGATTTCACTTCCAGAATTATATTTTAAGAAACGCAAAACACCATTCAGAAAGAATATATGCATCCCCATGTTCATAGCAGCGCTATTTACAATAGCTAAGATCTGGAAACAGCCCAAGTGTCCATCAGTAGATGAGTGGATAAAAAAAATCTGTGGTATAGCCCTGGCTGGTTTGGCTTAGTGGTTAGAGCATTGGCCTGTGGACCAGAGAGACCTGGGTTCGGTTCCCACTAAGGGCATGGACCTCAGTTGCAGTTTGTCCCTGTCCCCAGTTGGGGTCATGTGGGTGGCAACCACTCAATGTGTCGCTCTCTCATTGATGTTTCTCTCTCTCTATGCCCCTCTCTCTCCCTCCCACTCTATCTGAAGATAAATGCAAAAGTGTCCTCGGGTGAGGATAAAAAATAAAAATTAAACTGTGGTACATATACACAATGGAAAACTATACAGCTGTAAGAAAGAAAGACCTCTTATCCTTTGAGATGATAAGAGTATTATGCTAAGTGAAATAAGCCGGTCATAGAAAGACAAGTACTACATGATCTCACTTATTTATGGAACATCATGGAATAAATGAACTGTCTATCAAAATAGATCCATAGTCATGGAAGTAGAGAACAGATTGAAAAACCTCAGAGGGATAAGGGGTGGAAGGGGTGAGAGGAGAAAAACCAAAAAATTTCTGTGTATATATACACAACCAATGGACACAGACATTAGGTTGGGAAAAGAAGGAGAGAGGTGGGAGTGAGAAGAAGAGGGTCAATGGGGGAAAGAGGGAGGGACATGTGTAAGACTTCCAACAATAATTTTAAAAAAGAAAATAAATAAATAAATAAACTCCCTAAACTATATTATATGGGTTATTATGTCCCTAGCAGGAACCAAACCCAGGACTCTCTGGTCCACAGGCCAACTCTCCAACCGCTGAGCCAAACTGGCCAGGGCACCTCAAATTTATTACATAATCCTATATAATTTATTTAACATTTTTAATCACCATATTTTCCATTTAATATTTATGTTGAGTTATTTTAAGAGCATTAAATATTATCTATGAATGAACAAGTAGTATTTATGATTATGTCATTTTTATATTTTTTGTTTGTTTTTTCATGATTTCCTTTAAGTTTTCTGTTATATTTATTTTCTGAAAGCACTAATTCTCTTGTTGATAGCAATTGACTCTCTCTTCATGATAGTTTGTTTCCTAATGAGGAGTACTTTGAGCTTACCTTTGAGGGGTGGTATCTTTTTTGGTTCACCCCTATAGAGTGTTTCATATGCCTTGGTTTTATAAATATTCATTCAAAATAATTTTGCAGCTCTGGCTTACATTATTCTTAGGTAGTAACTGAGTTTGGGCATGCGGTAGGTTATAAACAAATAAAAGGATTGAAACAATTGTATAGACTGGCATTTCTTCCCCTAATTGGATATACCCCACTGACTTATCTATCCTCTAGACTCATATTTGAACTTGGAAGAGTATCACTGAAAATAAAAATGTAGATAAGAGGAAAGCTGTGGAACAGCCAACATTACACTTGCTTAGAATACTAAGAATGAGGAAATCTTCCAGTGACCAAGAGGACCCTGTGAAGAGAGTCCATTTTTGAAATCACAAAGAATCCACCACTCAGGAGCCTGGCTACCAAGCAAAGATACTGTAAATGTGCACAGTTGTGGAACTGAAGAGGCCATACAGGATTACATTTATTACATCAGGAAATTGCACAAAAGGTTCTTTGCTTGCAGGGTCCTCTGAACTATTTACATAAGTCACCCATTCGATAAATTTACCAAGCCTCTCTTGGAGAAACAGCAGCAAACAAGGGTCTACAACAGTGGATAAACACACATATAGAAAGCATTTTCCTCTTAGGTCTGTTCCTCCTCCCCACAGGAACACGCCAGAAGAGGAAACTCAGAATAGAAAGAAAATAAGGAAAAGGAGTTAAGGGGGAGTCATCTCAGGAAAATAATATAGTCTCCCTTTCCTCCTCAACCATCTCCTATGAACACCATGCCAGTGCCGATGGGAGGATTAAAAACTAATATTAATTGAACACAGAGTAGATTTTTAAACTAGACTAGACCTCTAACATATCAGAACATGAACACAAATTAATGTAAACTTCCCAAAATATAGTTAAGGGAAAAGAAAAAGAGATTCAGTGAAGCATGATAGAAGGCAATGATTGGAGAAAAAAATTAAAATCAATTTAATTTGATGGATTATGCAATAAAGCAGTTATGTATGTGTTTGTACCAGGAGTGAGGCCTGTCTTTGTCAGCTCAGCCTTTCTTATTGATGACATGTCATTTATTTAATAAATGAAATTATCTTCAGTGTGGTGAGAAAAGCATTTTGCAGATTTTTTCAGTCAAAATGTTGATTTATGTTAAGAAGTACATTTCTGAAACTCATAAGAAGCTAAAAATATTAAACTTTTAAAGAGAAGAAAATATATGATAAAACATTTATTATCAGGAAAGTTCTTAAGCTACAGGAACCACATACAGAGAAGTGAAGTGAGTCTACTTAGACCAGTAGACACATTTTTACACAGAGCTAATTTCTTGCCCACCATTGTTCTGTCTTCCAATAGACTTGGGCATTTGGCTCATTTGCATCTTTAACTGCTTTATACCAATAATCTGTATTGATTCTCTTCACAAATACCTATTTTTTTTTCCTTTTCAGCTTTATTCAAATATAAGCGCATATATGCATGTTTTTAAATTTAATGTGAAATGTAATAATACTACCTATGTAAAATGACAGTTATTGATAAAATTGACAATAAGAAAATTACAGACATGACCAAACATGTTAGAAAAGTAGCTTATTAAAATAGAAGTAATATTATAGTATATTAAAAACATGGATTTATATCCTAATTTTCCAATTACTAATGTGCTGTGGAAGAACCTGAATTCAAATCTTAGCTTCATATTTACTGGTTAGGTAACTTTAGACAGATCACCATACTTTTGAATCACTGAAAAAATATGTAATCTATATCTACAAATGCATGCATGGAGTTGTGTGTGTGTGAGAAAGAGAGAGAGAGAGAGAAAGAGAACAGTGTGTGTGTGTGTGTGTGTGTGTGTGTGTGTGTGTGCATTTAAATATATAGATATACAATAGATTACAGAATCTTCCCTGCCGTCATGCCAGATATAGACTATCCACTAATACTGAGAATCCTAAATAATAAAAAGTCAAGCCAGATATGAAAATAGATTCTTTTAATATACTATCCTTGGTTTTTACATAATGGAACCACAAGGATTATCACTTAAATATTATAGGTCCTCATGACATTTCTCAACACATTCAACCAATATTTATTGTTTACTTCATACAATGATTATAATTGCTCCTGAACTGTCTAATCTTCACATCCTGAGCATTCATTATTTACCATTATATTTGTTTCTACCCTTGAATATTTTATATCTAGGTGTATTTTTCAACCTGATTCTACATCTGTTCCCTAGTTACATAATTTTTAGCTTTATCATCATAGTTCATAGTGGGGCCAATCTCAATAGTCACCCTATTATCTTGGGTTATGGATTTCTTTATTCTGGATATGACATAACTTCAAATTATGAGTCAATCACACTGGTATTTTTCTATCTTTTTAGATGTTTTATAAATTGTTGGCTATCATGCAAAATATTTTACCAATTTGAATAATATGTATATCATTTTTAGAGTACAAATGACCAATTTGCAAAGTAGAAGTAATAGAGTCTAATCCAAAGTCGTATTAAACTTTTGTAACGTCCTTACCAAGAGTTTCTCCCTTTCTCCCAGATCCTGTTTTGTCATGTTACTCAGCAATTCCCACTGACCCAAGGATGCTTCCCAGGATCTTTACTTTAAATTACTTATTTAACAAAAAGAGATTGAAATTTTTTTGCAAATTAAGAATTACTCCCTTATGATGTTGAATTGTCTGAGGGCAGAGACTTTCAAGGCTAGACATGGTTTTCAAGGGAACTGATAGATAATTTAAATAATGACAGACCATTCTAATATGCATAGAAATTAACTATGTGTTTACAACTGAAGTTCCCCAAAGGCCACCTCACTTTGTCAATGTGGATCCCAACGTCCTGGTAGCAAAGGTATATATTGTTTTATCAAATACTTGATAATTTAGAATATATACCTGAGATTGTACTGCTAGGTCATGTCCATTTTGAGCATAGCACTCTACTCTTCAATCATTCCAATTAATTCATACTCATGGCTTGAAATTTTCATTATCCATTGATTTATGTCTTTAGAAAAATACTTTTGAAATGTAACCATGTTAATTAGAAGAGAATTGCATTTATTGATAGCATCAAATGCCAGTGTATTAGTAAGATAATTTTAGTTAAATGTCAAATTGAAGATACAGTATCTTAAATTTGGAAATTAAATTAAAAAGTTGTGATACTTACACATATTGGTGGAACAAACAACTTGATTTGGGAAACCAGGAAATAATAAGAATGTATTTTACACAGATTGCACTTTGGAAGAGGATCACAAGGGTTGAGTCCTGCATTCCTGGAGGTAGAGAGGAGAGAGGGGAATGGGGTCTGGTCTTGAGGAGACCCAGTACCAAAACAAAAAAACAGAGTCAGGAATCAAAAGTTAATACCAACTTTTAAAAAATATTTTTTTATTCACTTTAGATATAGAAGAAAGGAAAGGAAGAAAGAGAGAGAAACATTGATGTGAAAGAGAAACATCAATAAACTTCTTCTTGTATGCATCCTGACCAGGGATCTAGCCCACAGCTGGGGCATGTGCCCTGACCAGAAACTGAACCAACAACTTTTTAGAGAAGGGGATTACTTTCAACCAACTGAGCCACACTGGCCAGAGCTACCAACTTTTTGAATCAGTATTTCTTATTTCTCCAGATAAATACCCAGAAGTGGAATTACTGGGTCTTATGGTAGTTCCATTTTTAATTTTTGAAGAATCTTTATACTTTTTTTCATAGTGGATGCACCAGTTTACAGTCCCACCAAAATCGTATGAGTAAGCTCACCAACATTTTCTTTCTTTTCTATAATAGCCCTTCTGACAGATAAAAAGTAATATTCTGTGCTTTTGATTTGCACTTTTCTGATGATTTGTGATTTTAAGCATCTATTGAGGTGCCTGCTGGCCATCTGTATGTCCTCTTTGGAGAAATGTCTATTCAACTCCTCTATAGATTTTTAAATCAAATTTTTTGTTTGTTTGTTTGATGTGGAGTTGTGTGCATTCTTTATATATTTTGGATCTTAAACTCTCATAAGACATATCATTGCAAATAATTTCTCCCCTTCAATAAGTTGTCTTTTATTTTGAACTCATTAGTTTTCTTTGCTGTGCAGAGTGAAAAAGGTAAAGAGGATTAATTACAAACTTCCAGTTATAAAATAAGTCATGGTGTATGATGTACACCAGGGACTACAGTCAGTCAATAATATAGTAATAACTATGTACAGTGACAAATGGTTACTAGATTTATTATGGTGATCACTTCATAAAGTATATAAATGTATAATCACTGGGTCATATACCTGATACTTATATAATATTATGTCAACCATAATTTTACAATAAATTAATAAAAAAATAATATCTAATTCATCCACTTTTTTTTCTAAATCTTGTATCTAGCCCATGCCTTTTTTATTATTACAATTTTAAAGTAGCTCTGGAGCTACAGGTTTTGATTAGATGTTCTACCTTTCTTGATTTCTTACTTAGTCTCTTATCTCTATTATTTAAGATCATTAAGCTTAGAGTTTTGAATTCTGAAAACATGTCATCTCTCTCTTTCTCTCCCTCTCTCTCTCTCCACATAGATACACACAAACACACAAAAAGAATAGAAAGTATTGATAAATCTCAGTGGACAGTGCAGTGCCACAAGGTTACTAGGAATGGGAAACTTGGATATCTCAAGTCTAAGAGGGCTTAGGAGACAGCAATAGTTATGAGCACTTAGGGGCAGGGAACTTAATCAGCACCATCCTTCAGATAAAAGCAACCAGTTAGTTGTAACCCTTCACAGAAGGCAAGGGAAAGATTACTTTGACCTTACTTTCTGGCTCTCATTTGCTGCCTATATTTCCATTGGCTCACCCCAACCACCCTCAAACCATAGAGCACAGATCTCAATAATATAGTACATGTAGTTACCAAGCCAGTTATCGAATTTTATAGGTAAATCTACAGGAACAAATGGAAGATATCTAACACACTGCAAAATTATTAGAATAAATGAATAAATATTTTCAACATTTTTTTTCAAAATATTCAAACAATCTTTTCACCCAATTCAAAATAAAATTGTAATAGGCTCATTTTTTATTGTAATTATCTAACACATTTATCATATTTGTTCATGATTGAGGAAAATATCCAGAGTATATATTCAGTGATGAGTTTATAAACTTCACACAATGGAGGAAAAAATTTCATAAAAGTAATAGCCTTTTCATTGCTTCAAAGACATTGATAGTGCTAACTTTCTGAAATTGATCAGGGGAAATTAAACAGAAGTGTCTAATCTAAGAGAGTCGGTCTATCAAAAGAACAGGACACTTAATTTAGCTACTTGTTTATACTAAAATATGTTAATAGTATGTTGAAGAAAAATATTTCAGTATGCGAAATAAGTTTTTAATTTTGTGCAAAAGAGAAATTTATATCTTTCTCTTTATTCTGTCCCTCATCAGATGCTGTGCACTGAATAAATTAATCATAAATCAAAGATTAAAATAAAAATATAACCAAATAAACAACTTGATTTAAACTTCATTATTTCTCTTGTATTATATGTCATGAAGTTCCAAGATTCATTGTCCACCTAAAGTTTAAACTAACTGTATATTCCTTTAGCACCAAGAGAAGCAAGTTTTAAGATGTTGATTATTTTACTACAGCTTTGTAAGTTAACATTTGAAGATGGGTGAAATTATACTACATGGACATTGTGCACAGTTTTCAATACTTCTTTCAATCTTATTTTTTAAAAATAGAAAGCTTAAAATCAACAATAAGAACTACCAGAACCAACTGTCTTAATACTGAATTATCTTTGATAATGTATAAATTAAAAGCACTTTTTGAAAAAGTACAAATCTTCTGACTAAAATACCTTCATTTTTGGAAAGGTCAAACAGAAAAGTAGTTATGAATTTGTTTTAAAAATTCCCCTGGCAGAAATATTTACTCTAAAAGTCTAGGTTATAGAACAACAACAAAAAAATTGAACTAACCACATACAAATTTCAAAAACATTGCTGCATATTTGGTATCACGTTCTGGGGTTTGAGTTTTTGGTCTTTTGAGAGGAGAAATATGTGTCAAATTTTGAGGTAAAGTTTTTTTGTTTTGTTTTTTACCCATGAGATACAAAACAGAACTACATTAGAAGTCCTATTTTAAGAAATAATTTTAATAATTGACCATGAAATATAATAAAGCAAAAACGTTAACTTGGTTGTCAGTGACTAAAATGACTGCCATCAAAAGGTCTTTTTTTATACACAGCAGAATGAAAATAAAAATTGTGTGTTTATACCCACTATCATTTTTGTAATAAAAAAATCTTCAATTCATACCTCTCCTTAACCCAGAAAAATGAATCACTTAAAGAGTTATAGTGAAAAGAATATGGTGATTTCAGTTCTACTGTTTTTTGTTTTGTTTTGTTTTGTTTTGTTTTTTTACCTGAAGCTGGTCGTTTAACAATTAAAAGACTCTGTCATCCTTTTAAAATTACAGTAATGAGATTAAACTTCATTAGATGATTATCAAGTGACTTAAGGGAATAATATTTGAGAGCTAGTTATAAACTAAAAGAGCAACACCAGTGTTAATATTGCTACATATACTTCCATAATGATTCATAAGTACAGTAATAACATTTATGCCAACTAACATGATGTACAATGGGGAAAAATTTTATTGTTACACTTGTGTCCTCCTGACAAGTTTCAGGATTAGCTTGGAGATGTGTAGCCAACAAATGTGTGAAATACTATTTCAAAAGTCCAGATTCAATTGACTATAACTGGATCTTAAGAAGTTCAAAGCACTGTCCTCTGTATTTGCAAATTCCCAGGGGCATGTTTTCAAACTTCTGACTGTTCTTGACATCTGTGTTCTCACATTTTTTTTTTTTTTTTGCCTGCACACACACACACACACACACACAATCCAATCACATATGTATTCTGCACTCGTATAACATAAACCTTTATGGATCCCGTAAATGAGCCATACTGCACACTACTGGTACCTTCCTCTTTTTTACCAATCTCTTGTCTCCTCAATCTTTCAAACATTTCGTTCTCTAAAGGACCAACATTTTGTTGGTTATGGTCAGACTCTGAAAACTTGGGGTTTCCATATTCAATATTATATATGAATACAATATATACACATACATACATTTTTCATAGATAAATTATAGTGCCAGTGGTTGAAGTAAAATATCTTTTTGCTATAGTCATCCAGCTTTTGGTGTTGTATTGACCACCTGATTAGTATTCAGCTCCATAAAGAAACCGGGTACCATCTTAAACTAATTCAGATAAGGATTCTTTCAAAAATATGTTATAAATTATTATTGGTGGTAGTAGAGTATCTTTTCTAATCTTATTTTATATACCAATTTTCCAATTATTATAAATAGTAACTAGAAATTTCAATTTAAAAAATTGTTTCATGAGTGGTGAGGGATACCATTTAGAGTCTTATTTGACTTTAAAGTGTCATTGTGTCATTCAGTTTCAGATGTCTCCAACACATTATGGTATTTTATGTCTATATACTTTATCTGTGTGCACAGTATGGTAAATTGTGGATTTCCAATAGAATTCAGTTAGGAGAACAGAAGCCATTGTAGATATTTCAAAGACAAAGAGTTTTTATATTGAGAAATAAAGGCTTCAAATGTGTTGGCAGGAGTAAGAAAGTAACTGTCAGGGAATCCACCACTGAGTATTCAAGAAATCAGAATGCAGTATGGAGGTACTTCAGGAAATTGTGGTGAATACTGAATATGCAGTGTGATGGTATTCCGCCTTCAAAAGGAAGGAAACCCTGTTGTTTGCAACAACATGGATGAAGCTGTAGAGCATTGTGCTAGTGTAATATATGACTGGCAGAGTATGACAAATACTGCATGGTATAATTTTTATGTGAAATTGAAAAGAAAAAAAAAAAGTTGAGTGGTGTTTGCCAAGGGATGATGGGTGATGGAAATAGGGAGAAATTGGTAAAAGGGTTCAAACTCCAATTATAAGATGAGAAAGGTCTGAGGATCTAATATATAACATGGTGACTATTGCTGATAACACTGTACTGTAAAATTGAAATTTAAGAAAGTAGAACTTAAATGTTTCTCACCAAATTAATAAATTAATAAATAATGATTAAATAAAATAAGTGAGGTGATGGGTGTGTTTATTAACTCAGTGGGGGAAATCCTTTAATAATATATAATGTATATCAAATCATCACATTGTATACTTTGATTTGTACCTTACAGGTTTTTTTTTTTTAAATTGTACCTCAATAAAGCTGAAAAAAATAGAAATTTTGTACATCTAATAAGTGGTGAAGTTTGGTTTCAAACACAGGCAGCCAGGATCTGGAATCCACACATTTAATCACTAACCTTTACTGACAAGAAACTGTTCTCTCGAAGTATATCTTAATAGCTTTACAACATAGTATGCTTATAGAATAATGTAAGGGCATACTTGACTTCCAGGCTGCCATAGAAACATATAGCTTAGGGACATCCCTTCTTTAGTGGGTTCCAAAGCAATGAAAGGATTGTTTGAGCTGCAACTGTTCATGAAAATTTGGTCATGTAGAACTTATCTGAGTCAGCTCCCAGTACACTGACATACACTAAGCTGCTGTAAGTAAACAATTTAACAAACCCCTCCAGTGGAGCATACTTCGTGAACACTGCAAAGACATCAAGCTCTTCATCAAATCAAAAAGAAAAGAGACAGTCCTTGGAATCCTTGATGACTACAGGCTTGTTTGAGCCATTCTGACACAGGGTCCTCCCAAAAGTGATGTGAATATACCTGTTTCTTAATACATGAATATCACTGATAAATTTGAACATACAATGCTATGCAATACATATTCGGGAAAAAATCAGTACTTGAATTGTCCAACAGAAAATTGGACATTGAAATGAGAGATACTTCCAAAGATCATTCTTAATTGTTTATCCTTTATCGATGGCTAGTTACCATAGGGTTTCAAATGATCAAACTCTGGAGAAAATGTTTATGTTATGGAAAGGTTTTGCTATTTATAAACTAAATTTAACTATCATGTTTTTTCTTTCATTCTTGCCTCTATTTTATTTTAGTCACATTGCCAATTAGCATAAGAAGTTATTTCCTCCTAATAGTAAAATAAATGCTTTGTGTTTTAGAATGATTACATGAGGAAGAAAAATACAATTCTTTGTTTCATCTTTTTTATTATTCACACATTTTACAAGTTTAAAGAACTGCCTTCTTCTAGTTTCCCTGCTTTAAATTTCCAGACATTAATGGAAATACTAAAACAAAATATAATGAAAAAATGGTTCTTAAATAATGCCCAAGAGAGCTCCTAAGATCGACTTTATCTACTCTTTGCAGGCATAGCCTTAAAATATCATAAGATGTAAACTCCATTTAGCTGACACTTTGGTGGTGTAAGTGTTTTTCACAACTAATCAGCACCTGAATAATCAAAGGTGTGTATCATCCATCAGCTTTAATGAAGCATTAAAATACTTTAATGGAATGTAGGGTAATTAGAAAGTCTCTTACGCAGTTTGTCTGCTTACAAGAACATCTTCAGGATTAATAATAATGGAGTAAAATTTCCTACAAGGAATGGGTCCTTACTTTGCTTCAGCAATCCCATTTGTAAAACTAGAATTGTTTATGTGTTTCAGGGGGATGTTGGGTATAATTAATGTTTAAACTGCTATGAAGTATTAATAGTACCTTAGTTGAAATTATAAATCTGTTGTTCTTCCTTAAGGATCAGTCATAAGAGAGAAAATAAAAATAAGAGTCCTCCAAAGATTCACTTACATTTGAAATAATCTAGTGCCTTAGAGAAAATATTTTACCCTATATATTGATATTTATCTAATAACGCCCTTAAGACTATTGGAGCAGAATAAAATGTACTACCTATTAACAGGTTGTATGACTGATACCTAATATTATTTTAATAACTACTTGCAAATCAACCACTTCTGCAACAATGAATATTAACTAAAAAAAAAAACAGGATAATTATTAAATGATCTTGTTGTTGAGCCAGATGTACTGACATTTCAGCAATTGGTTTTGTTTTGAATATCTATTGTCCCTTCATTTCTTACTTATAGAGCATTTGGGATGGTTTATATACAAAATAAAGATCCTAGCCTGATTTGTGGCGAACACAATGATAGAGGCATGTGAACAAGTATTCTGCTGGAACCATGCCCTCCTGCCCTCACTCTCCTACATGAGATTTAGCACCTTAGCTCTGGTCATTATTTTTGACATTGAATTGACCTCTGTGCTCTGAAATAGAGGAGCAGAGACAGGTAATGAGTCTAGGTCTCTGAATAAGCATGAAACTCCTGACAAACCCTGGACTTTCTCATATCAACTCATTTTGTGTGAGAGAGAAAGAAATGTCCGTCTTGCTTAAGCAATTTCAATATTTTTACTGAATATAAATTATGAGATATTATGACAAGTTAAATATGTTGTATACAACAATTTTTAAAAGGAAAGCTATGTATTTAAATTTAAAAAAATAAGTAAATGAGTTTAATAATATATTATAAATAATAAAAATAAATATGATTATAACATCAATAGAATACAATACATTGAAGAATGTATTGTATTATATGGTGGGTCCTGGATCCAAGACCCTGGGCTTCAGTCCCAGCTCTACATTTACTAGCTTTTTAAACTTGGGCAGTTTGTTTAATCCTCTACTTCAATTTCTTAGCCTGTAAAATGAGGATAAACACAGTATCAATTGTACTAGTATTATTGTGGAGATCAAATAAGATACGTATGAAATGTATGTATAAGATACATACATTAGAAGATAATCTGACCCTTAGCAAATTTTCTTTTTTTTTCTTGTTTCTTTTATTTATTTATTTATATTTTATTTTATTTTATTTTATTATATTTTTGTTACAGATGTTTCGCCTTTTCCCCCCCAGTGACACCCTTCTCCCCATTCCCCGCTCCATCCCTGGCTTTGTTGTCCATGTCCATTAGTTATGCTTACATGCATATAAGTTCTGTAGTTCATCTCTTCTCTCCCCCCACCATCCCCTGTTCTGAGGGTTGTCAGTCTGTACCCTACTTCCACATCTCTGGGTCTACCTCATTCCTCAGACTGTTATGTTCATTAGATTCCACAAATAAGTGTCATCATGTGGTATTTGTCTTTTTCTTCTTGGCTTGTTTTGCTTAGGATAATACTTTCCAGGTCCCTCCATATTGTCTCAAAGGATAAGAGATCTTTCTTTCTTACAGCTGTGTAGTACTCCATTGTGTATATGTACCACTGCTTTTTTATCCATTCATCTACTGATGGACACGGGCTATTTCCAGATCTTAGCTATTGTAAATAGTGCTGCTATAAACATGGGGGTACATATATTCTTTCTGATTGGTATTTCAGGCTTCTTAGGGTATATTCCTAGAAGTGGGATCACTGGGTCAAACAGCATTTCAATTTTTAATTTTTTGAGGTAACACCATAGTGTTTTTCATAGTGGCTGCACCAGTTTGCATTCCCACCAGCAGTGTAATAGAGTCCCCTTTTCTCTACACCCTCGCCAACACTTGTTGTTTGATGATTTGTTGATGGTTGCCATTCTGACAGGTGTGAAGAGATACCTCATTATTGTTTTAATTTGCACCTCTCAGATTATTAGTGATGTTGAGCATTTCTTCATATGTCCCTTAGCCATTTATATGTCCTGTTTGGAGAGGTGTCTATTTAGCTCCACTGCCCATGTTTTTAATTGGGTTCTTTGTCTTCCTTTTGTTGAGTTGTATGTGTCGCTACATATTTTGGAAATTAACCCCTTATCTGATATATCATTGGCAATGGTGCTCTCTCATACAGTGGGTTGCCTTTCTATTTTGATGATTGTTTTCTTTGCTGTGCAGAAGGTTTTTAGTTTGATGTAGTCCCATATCTTCACTTTTTCCTTTTGTTTCTGTTGCCTTAGGTGATGTATAAGTGAAAATTCTGCTGCGTATGATGTCCAAAATTTTGTTGTCTACATTTTCTTCTAGATTTTTATGAATTCACAGGTCGCATTTAAGTCTTTTATCAATTTTGGGTTTATTCTTGTGTATGGAGTAAGTTGATGGTCTAGTTTCATTTTTTTACATGTAGCTGTCCAATTTTCCCAACACCATTTATTAAAAAGGTTGTCTTTACTCCAGTGTATGATTTTGCCTCCTTTGTCAAATATTAATTGAGCATAAAGTCTTGGGTCCATTTCTGGGTTCTCTGTTCTGTTCCACGGGTCTATATGCCTATTCTTGTGCCAGTACAAGGCTGTTTTGATGACAGTAGCTTTGTAGTGTAACCTGGTATTCGGTATTGTGACCTCACCTACTTTGTCTTTTTCAAGATTGCTGTGGCTATTTGAGGTCTTTTTTGGTTCCATATGAACTTTTGAAGTACTTGTTCTAGTTCTGTGAAATATGTCGTTGGTATTTTGATGAGGATTGCATTGAATCTATAGATTGCTTTGGGTAATATGGACATTTTAATGATGTTAATTTTTCCAATCCATGAACAAAGTATGTGCTTCCACTTTTTAATATCTTCCTCTATTTCCTTTTTCAATGTCCTATAGTTTTCTGTAAATAGGTTCTTTCCTTCTTTGGTTAAGTTTATTCCTAGGTATCTTAATTTTTTTGCTGCAATGGTAAATGGAATTTTTTTTTTTTTCATTTTCTCTTTCTATTAGTTCATCATTGGTGTATAAAAATGCCATTGATTCCTTGACATTAATTTTGTATCCTGCTACTTTGCCAAATTCATTTAATAAGTCTAGTAGATTTTTGATGTGGTCTTAAAGGTTTTCTACGTATAATATCATGTCATCTGCAAATAATGACAGTTTTACTTCTTCTTTTCTAATTTGGATCCTTTTTATTTTTACTTCATGTCTGATTGCTGTGGCTTAGACTTCCAGTACTATGTTAAATAAGAGTGGTGAAAGTGGGCATCCCTCTCTTGTTCTTGTTCTTAAGGAAAATGCTTTTAGTATCTGCCCATTGAGTATCTGCCCATGATGCTGGCTGTAGGTCTTTAATATATGGCCTTTATTATGTTAAGATATGATCCTTCTATTCCCACATTGCTGAGGGTTTTTATCAGAAATGGATGCTGGATTTTTCCCAATGCTATCAGCATCTATAGATATGATCATGTGGTTTTTATTCATTTTATTTAAGTGGTGTATTACATTTATTGATTTACGAATATTGTACCGGCCTTGCATCCCTAGGATGAATCCCACTTGGTCATGGTGAATAACTATTTTGATGTATTACTGGATCTGATTTGCTAGTATTTTGTTCAGGATTTTGGCGTCTATATTCATCAGGGATATTGGCCAGTAGTTTTCTTTTTTTGTAGTGTCTTTTTCTGGTTTTGGAATTAGAATTATGCTGGCCTCATAAATAAAGTTTGGAAATCTTCCTTCTTTTTGAATTTTTTGAAATAGTTTGAGAAAAATGTGTGTTAGGTCTTTTTTTAATGTTCGGTTAAACTCCCCTGTGAAGCCATCCGGGCCTGGGCTTTTGTTTGCTGGGAGAGTCTTGATTACCTCTTCAATTCCCTTAGTTGTTATTGGTCTGTTCAAGTTTTCTATCTCTTCACAGTCCAGATTTAGGAGACTATGTGTTTCTAGAAATATGTCCATCTTGCTTAGATTGTCAAATTTGTTGCCATACAATTGTTCATAGTAGTTTTTAATGATCCTTTGTATTTCTGTGGTGTCAATTGTTACTTCTCCTCTTTCATTTCTGATTTTGTGTATTTGGGTTCTCTCAGTTTCTAAGTGAGTATAGCTAAGGGTCCATCAATCTTGTTTATCTTTTCGAAAAACCAGCTCTTTCTTTCTTTGATCCTTTGAATTATTTTTTTTGGTCTCCATGACATTTATTGCTGCTCTGATCTTTACTATTTCCTTCCTTCTACTTGCTCTGGGGTTTTCTTTTTGTTTGCTTTCTAGTTCTTTAAGTTGTGAGATTAGATAATCTATTAGAAATTTTTATTGCTTCTTACAGTAGGCCTGTGGTGCTATGAACTTCCCTCTCAGAACTGCTTTCACTACATCCCATAGAATTTGTGTTGTTGTGTCTTCATTTTCATTGGTTTCCAGGAATTTTTTAATTCCTTCCTTGATCTCCTCAGTAACCCATTCATTGTTTAATAACATGCTATTTAGCCTCCATGTGTTCAAATGTCTTTGCATGTTCTTGTTGCAATTGATTTCTAGTTTAATGCCATCATGATCTGAGAAGATGCTTAATATGATTTCAATCTTCTTGAACTTGCAGAGACTTAGTTTGTGTCCTATCATGTGGTCTATCTTTGAGAATATCCCATGTGCACTTGAGAAGTATGTGAATTCTCTAGTGTAGGGGTGTAATTTTCTGTAGATATCTATTAAATCCATTTGGTCTATTGCTTCATGTAGAGTCTCTGTTCCCTTGCTAACTTTTTGTCTAGAGGATCCATCCAGTGATGTCAGCGGCATGTTGAAGTCCCAAGCTGATTGCATTGCTGTCAATTTCTCCCTTAAAGTCCTCCAGAATATTTTTAATATATTCTGGTCCTCCTATATTGGGTGCATATATGTTTATCAAGATTGTACCTTCCTGTTGGATAGATCCTTTCAATATTATGTAGTGGCCTTCTTTGTCTCTACTTATGGCTTTAATTTTGAAATCCATTTATCTGATATGAGTATTGCTACCCCAGCTTTTTTTTGCTTTCCATTTGCTTGGAAAGTTTTTATCCATCCTTTCACTTTCAACCTTTGTGAGTCTTTTGTTGTGAGGTGGGTCTCTTGTAAACAACATATAGATGAGTTATTTCTTATCCAATTAGCTACGCTGTCTTTTTATCTGAGCATTAAATCTATTTACATTTAAAGTAATTATTGAGACGTACTTATTGCCATTTTTGTTTAGTGTGGTTATATTTTTCTTCCTATTTCTTCTACTAATTACAGCAGTCCTTCTAGCATATCTTGCAGTGCTGGTTTGCTGTTAATATTTTGAATGATAGCCTTGCTGGGTAGAGTAGTCTTGGATTCCAATCCTTGTTTTTCATGACCTTGATTACTTTTTGCTATTTCCTTCTGGCCTGTAGTGTTTCTGTTGAGAAGTCAGCTGATAGCCTTAGGGGGGGGTTCCTCCCTTAGTAAATTTTCAATGATAAATCTCATTTATAAAATGAAGTTAAATTGCAAAATTTATGTTGTCATATTTTTATTTCTTATTTTAAGTCCAAATTATTTTCTTAACCTTTTTTATTTTACTATTTTATGTTAGAATATTATGATCTCTTTTTTATTAATTGTTTTTATTCTTGGTTTAAAAATAGTAGGTAAGTAATGTGTGAAGATAAAACTGTCTTCTAAAACAAAGAATAGTTAATGTTTCTCTTACAATTGATACATAATGATATTTTAATATATGTTCTTATTGAAAATACTAGTTTTAGACCCTGCTTTTCTGGTCCATTTGCATTCTTTAATATGCATGTGAAGTAGTATATGATAGGGTATCTTAGGAGAAGGTAGTAGCTAGTATACATAGGCTTTTAGAGGGAACTCATCAAATAATTTTGAGGAAGTACGTGATAATTAAAGGTGATTATAATCTGACTTAATGTGTTGCTGTGGAAATGGCAAGACCTACAATACTATGGGAATATACTATATGGAGGTCAAATTTGTCTATTGATGTGATGAATGGCATTTCTACGAGACATGTAAGTAGTGAGATATTTAAGCCTGGGATTCATTGTAGAAGACAATTAGGATTCATTCATTGCAGTTGAGATATAATGCCACTATGAGAAAGAATAGGAAAAGGAGAGAGTATCGAGATTCCCTAATGGAGCCCTGAACCATCCCACAGGTGATGATCAGGTTTATGGAATCCTGCCCAAAACAATCATCATGTGAAAAAGTATATTTTAACAAATGCTCAGAAAAGAGGACATTTTAAGAATAAAGGTGTGGCCAATTGGTCTGTCTCTCTGACTAAGCTGATAGAAGTGAAAGATCCAATATGAGGTGTTTGAGACCTTGGCAAGAGTCATTTCAGCAAAGTGCTGGAGAGGAAGCAGTGTAAGGTTGGTGGATGTTTAAAGAACAAATGGGAAGTCAAACGGTGGATCCACAAAGTACAAACCTTACACTGTTGAACAGATTTGCTGTATAGAGGGTGGCAGAGGATGTTGGGCACCAGTGAATTACAGTCTGCAAATACTGGGGTTAACAGGACATGTCATTATGCCAATCTGAATAAAGAGATAGCCTGAATGAACAGAAGGTAACAAAGATGAGGAACTCTGGAGTTACAAATTACTCAACCTAACTTGGATAGGTAGAGAAAATATGATGTCTTCTTCTCTAACTGACCTGCTTTCTTTTTAAGGGCCTGCCATCCTGAGCAGCTGTTACACTAAATTTTTCCAATTAAAAAAAAAATGCTTCTCCATCTGGGTAAAATGCTTTTTCCTCATTCTTTTCTGTCCTTAGGTTGTTAGTTTAATGTCTCTCCTCAAAGAAGACTTGATATAAAGTAGGGCCCCAGCTTATGTTTATTATAAAACCCTATATTCTATAACAAACATTATTATATTTTGTTATAAAAAAAAATGTCATCTACTCTAGGGCTATCCATGCAAGAGGATTACTATAAAGCAAATTCTCAATCACTGAAATATACCCTTAAAATTTGAAGACTTCATACTAATTTCTACATCTTATTTTACATAAGAAAAAAATAGTTCTTGGCATTATTATTCCTGTTGTTATAGCTGTTTTTAATCAGGTATTAGAAATTATAGCGGTGGATTAGGGGGTGGTGACCAAAGCTGACAAGGAGACCTATTTCTGGTTAGGAACATTTAGTGGCTCAGTGATGCATGACCCTTTATGAATCTTGCAGCTCAAGAACAGCAAATGTATTTCTCAGTAAGATTTTATAATAATATATGCAATGGATTTTAGTGATAATTCACACATAAATACAAATGATAAATAGGTTAATGATGTAGGTCTTCTTTGTTTATGTTTACATTTTTTACTTCAATATTTTTTTTAACGTAAATAGTACAAAGAATGCCTTTTTTTGTCAACAAATACATCAACTTTAAAACAATGGTTACCTACCATTGATAACCATGATTGTTTATCTTCCATCTGCAGAACCATAAGCAGCAGTAGCACAGAAATGCCAAATCTTCATCAAGTTGGATGTTTGAAATGGCATATAGATGATTCTGGCAGGCAAGTCTCAGTATGATCTGTGGTAGGAAGAAGAAGACAGCCTAGAGGACACTTTTACTCTTGGGTAATTTAATTTAATCAATATATTATGTCGTCATGTGCATTGCCAATTTTAATGAATAAATGTCTTTATTCCTAGTATGCTAACACCACATCATGGAGTGCTGCCAAACTAACTACCTAGCAATATCACAATAACTGAGGAAGTTTTATAAAAATATATATTTTTATAGCTCCCAGATAATCTGAAATATATATATATATATATATATATATATATATATATATATATTTCTCTCTCCCTCCCTCCCTTTTTCTTTCTTCCCCACCCTCCCTCTCTCTCTCTCTCTCTCTCCATCCCCAACTCTCTCATTTTCTCTACTTTGATAGGTAGTGGGTCTGTAAACTATTCTCTAAATTATCTACTAGACATATTATATACCTGAATGTTATTTCAATATACTTTTCAAAACTGGTTTTATTTAACATTGTAATCTAATTCTGTCCCATGGTTCTGTGTGACTGTTTTTCTGCCAATACCATGCAGTTTTGATTATCGTAGCTCTGTAGTAAAATAAAACCACATTTATATGGACAAATGATTTTTGACAAAAGAGCCAAAAACTCATAATGGAGAAAAGAAAGCCTCTTCAGTAAATGGTGCTGAGAAAATTAGAAAGTCACATGCAAAAGAATGAAATTAGATGTCCCCATGTACAAAAAAAAATTGTTTAAAAATGGATCAGAGCCTAAATATAACATCTGAAACAAATTACATAGAAGAAAACATAGGTACTAAACTTATGAATCTTGTTTGTAGAGAACATTTTATGAATTTGACCCCAAAGGCAAGAGAACTAAAGGCAAAAATAAATGGATGGGATTATATCAAACTAAAAAGCTTCTGTATAGCAAAAGAAATCAACAAAATAAAACAGTCCAGGAAAAAAAATGGGCAGAGGACCTGAAGAGCCTCTTCTCCCAAGAAGACATACAAATGACCAACAGATATATGAAAAGATAATCAACTTCACTAGCTATTAGGGAAATGTGAATCAACACTACAGTGAGATGCCACCTCACACCTGTTTGAATGACTATTACCAACAAGACAGGTAATGACAAATGTTGAAGAGGTTGTGGAGAAAAAGGAACTCTCATTCACTGCTGGTGGGAATATAAACTGTACAGCTACCATGGAAAACAGTATGGAGGCTCCTCAAAAATATTAAGACTAGAGTTATCACATGACCCAGCAATCCTTCTTCTGAAAAACTCATAAACATTGATTGTCAAAGATATATTCACCCTATGTTCATTGCAGCATTATTCACAGTGGCCAAGACATAAGGCAACCAAAGTGTCCTGCAATGAAGGATTTGATAAAGATGTCGTAAATGTATACTATGGAATACTACTCAGCCACATGAAAAGCCAAGCGATAACATGGATGGACCTTGAAAATACCATGCTAATCAAAATAAGTCAGTCAGAAAAAAACAAAGAAAGTAAAGGCAAGAAGACAAATTATATAATTATATTATGTTTACATTTTTTGTAGTGATGACAGATGGTAATCAGGTAAACATAAATTTATTTACTCATTGACATAATTGAAAGATGTATTAAAAAATGATAGACAGGATTTTGTGTTGTCAAGAAATCACTTTGAAGAGGTGATAAATAAGCTGATATCTGGAAAGTCATGTGGCAATGGGGACAATGAGGGCATTTCTCCTGTTTTGGAATATCCACAGTGGCAGAGAAAGCAGTACATAAACTCTTCCATCACTGAGACCTCCCAGCCACATTCTCCTACATCAGAGGCTTCAAACCATGTCTTACTACTGGAGAATCATTTTATAGTGTTATTCTACTTAATGACTGCCCACCAATCACAAAGCAATGAGCAGACCCTCTAATGCTTTGTACCTTGCATTTGTTTATATATAAACTTCTATGAAATTTCTCTCAACATTTCAAGAAATAATTTAGCTGTTTATTCTTTTTTGCCTATTCACTGTGCACTTCATCATCTAAACAATTCATTAAAATGTTGGATCAAATTTTCCCAATATTTATTCATCTTTGTTTCTTGTCTCTAAACTAGTTTACTACCTGTATTAAGTCAATCACCTATGAACATTTTTGTTCAAGGCATTGTAAAAGTTTAAACAGATTATAATTTCTATTTTCCTCATTATTCAACAATATGTATCCTGCGAAGAATGCCAGTAGACTAGTCAGGCACAATTTTCTCTTGCAGGCACCATGCTGCTATTATTATTGACCCAGGTATCTGAAATTTTTGCTAAGTTTTCTACAATTATTGTTTTGGGATCCCACCCTTTATTCCTGTGTGCAGTACCCATATTTAAAATAAAAGGATCTGAATTCCAGGTAAAAGCCTAAATTTATTAGATGTTGATGGAATTAGTATGACACACTCACATTTTTTTTTTCTTGCAAACATATTGATTGACCATCCCATATGGACTCAATGTTTGTGTCTCCCCACCAATTGCATAAGCTGAAGCACTAACTCCCCCCCCCCCCCCCGCCCATGCAACAATATTTGAAGATAGGGCCTTTAAGGGAGTAATTCAGGTCAAATGAGGTCATAAAGGTAGGGGCTTCAATCCCAGAGAGTGAATGATGTTATAGAAGAGGAAGAGAGACCAAAACTCAATCTCTTTCTGTGTGCACACACACCCACAGGAAAGGCCATGTGAGACAGCAATAAGGTGGTGACTAGACAGTTTTCCTTGACACTGACCATATTAACTCCCTAACCTTGTACTTCCAGACTCTAGAACTGTAAAAAAAAAATACATGTCTGCGGTTTAAGCCACATAGTCTATGGTATTTTATTACGGCAGCCAGAGCAGACTGAGACATCATATTTATGAAACAAAGTATGCAGGCTGAGAAAAGCCTTTTTCTGCCCTACGGTTTATTCCACAGACCACTTTTTCTAATGATCTTTTCTTGTTACTGTCAGTGTTTTCTGCTCTATCACACTGTTTCCTGTTCCTCTGCTTTCATGCACACTTATGCATTGAGGACATGAAGCTAGAAATAGAGGTAAATGTGTATCACACTTACAAAGTAAAATTGTATCCTCAGCCTTGCTAGAGTGTTTGTATGATTAATTTTGACTCATTCAGTAAGTGTCTACTAAGTCCTGGGATCCTGCTGAGGAAATCAGAAGAGGTAAGTGACTACAAGACTCCTATTATTGCATTTTCATTTTAGTAGGAGTGGGGGTGTGTAAAGTCAGAAGACACACAAGAAGTAATAAGAATAAATTAATATAAGTTATAAATTAATCAAATAGCATTCTAGAGAGCAATACATAGTATGGAAAAAAATGAGGACATAGTAAAAACTTAGCTGTATTATCAAGAAAGAAAGATTCTAGAAGGTGAGGACAAAGTGATTAGTGGCAACGACTTTATAAGACAAGTGTTCTTAACCTTGCTATGAAATAAATCACAGGGCATTCATGAATTTTGATGGTAAACAAAAAATTCAGTGGTAGGCTAAATAATGAACACCACCTCCCCAAGATATCTATATGCTAATCCCCGTAATCTGTGGATATGTTAGCTTATCTCACAATGGTTAATATGAAAATATTGTTAAGGATCTCAAGATGGAGATTACCGTTATCTGGTGGGCTAATGTAATCACATGGGTCTTCACAAAAAGACAAACGGATCAGAGCTAGAGAAGATGAACAGACAGAAGCAAAGGTAAGAAGTGATGTACTTTGAAGACGGAGGAAGGGGCCACTAGCCAAGTAATATAGGTGGCCTCTGGAAGCTGAAAAGGTATGAAAACATATTCTCCCCTAGAGCCTGCAGAAGAATTGAAGTGCTGCCAAAACAGTGGAAATGATTTCAGACTTCTTACATTCAGAACTGTAAGATAATAATTTTGCGTTGTTTAAAGGCACTTGAGTTATGGTAATTTGTTATAGCAACAATAGGAAATGAACACACAAGTTCAAGTAAAATGTATTATTTCGTTATAGTAAATAATAATATATGTGACCACAAAAATAAACTACAGATATTTTGATATAGTATAGTTCTTGAAGTATCTAAAACTAGTGCTCATGGCATGATTAATTCAAAATTGCAGTAATCAGATTCAGCACTAGAGAAAATCAGTGCTAAACTTTATTGAACACATTATTGAAAAGGCTACTTATTGCTATACCATATATTCCTTAATATATTTAACATTTTGATAGCAACATTTCAATATAATTGAGTTCCTTTACAATCTTAAAGTTTTTTATTTTATTTTACAAATATTAATTTGAAGGAATCTATAGGCCTAACCGAGGTGCCTGATGGAATATATATACAGTCAGCAAAAATATATTTCTCGTGATTGTATTTGGGCTTTTTTTTTGTTGTTGTTCAGATAGAGTGGGAGGGAGAGGAAGAGAGAGAGAGAAACATCAACGTGAAAGGGACACATTGAGTGGTTGCCACCCACACAACCCAACCAGGGCCGAGGACAAACTGCAACCGAGGTACATGCCCTTAGTGGGAACCGAACCCGGGTCTCTCTGGACCGCAGGCCAACGCTCTAACCGCTGAGCCAAACCGGCCAGGGCTGGGCTTATTTTTTTATGATTTTAATATATATGTGTTTTTTTGTTTGTTTTTTTTTGTATTTGATGATCCAGTGGAGACTTTTATGATGTAGGAAATTGAGAAAAAAATTGCTAGAGGGAGTTCTTGAGTATGTAAGGGAGAAGAAGTATGATGTACAATTAGAAGACTGTTTTTCCATAATGGCATGGATAATTATCTCTATGTCTAGAAATTAAGCTGGATTAACTTATTTTATTATTTCTATTTTTCAATTCTTGAACTTCCAGTTCTCTGAACTGATTTATAACCCTCTAAAGTTATCAAGCAGAAGCAAATGTTGTAACAATAATAATAGGAGAAAAAAATAGGTACAAGCAAAGACATGGAAATGTTGTTATAAAAATATATTTCATTGTGTAAATAAAAGCTCAAAGTACTTTTTAATAAAAAGCAAGACAACCCAGTTTTATCACCTTGTTTGCACAAAATTGTGTGCTATATGCTCTGAATAAGACCTGGGCATTATCTCTGAGAATCCGCATTTTTTTTTTTTTTTAAATCCTCACCTAAGGACATTTTTCCATTTATCTTCAGATAGAGCAGGGGGCAGACAGGGAGGAAGAGAGAGAGAGAGAAACATCAATGTGAAAGAGATACATTGAGTGGTTGTCATCCACAAGACCCCAACCGGGGCTGGGGACAAATTGCAACCGAGGTATGTGCCCTTAGTGGAAACCAAACCCGGGACTCTCTGGTCCGCGGGCCGACGCTCTAACCACTGAGCCAAACCAGATAGGGCAGAATCCTCATTCTTTTTTTTTTTTTATCCTCACCCGAAGACATTTTTCCATTTTTTGTTCAGATAGAGCGGGAGGGAGAGAGAGAGAGGGAAACATCGATGTGAAGGGACACATCGAGTGGCTGCCACCCGCACAACCAACCAGGGCCGGGGACAAACTGCAACTGAGGTACGTGCCCTTAGCGGGAACTGAACCCGGGTCTCTCTGGACCGCAGGCCGACGCTCCAACCGCTGAGCCAAACCGGCCAGGGCAGAATCCGCATTCTTTAAGAGAAAATTGTATATACTTGTTGCACATTAAATATTAACACAATATTTGTAGCATAACCATCTATGGAAATAAAAGAGTGGTTACCACAGGACGGTTAAGATAAATTTCTAGATAATTCATAATAAAATGAAGTGCAGAAGGAACTCTTAAGATATCATTTCATGCAACAAAAATGGATTGTTGAATCTTCTGCTGATGTTTCCTGTCAAGATACTTATGTGACTTATGTGATAAGGTGGAAAACAGCCCTGTGGAAAATTTCTGGACATATAAACTTCTGAAGTTACTAAATATATTGAAAAACTACATATATATACACACACACACACACACATAAAATATATACACATATATGTGTGTGTGTACACATTCATAGGTAAATGTGTGTATACATAGTACTACATACATATATTTTATATGTATATGTGTGCATGCGTGTGTATGTATATAGCTATCTCTCTATATATTTCTATATAGAGAGATATATACATACTATACACACACACACACACACACACATAATATGAGGACCTGATTTCCAATGTGTTATTTGGTCACTATTTACAGCATCAATAATTACAAAGCGAACATTAACTTTGTAAGAAGGTGTTAATGAAATTTTTTCCTACAACAGATGGATGTGGTGGTTTTGATTTCCAAATTGTTGCTGCTCAGTTTGGGTCACTATTTGATCATTTTGTTAAGTAACCAAACCGCTAAACCATTAATATTGTCAATTAAAAAGGAAAGAATATGTCGTAATTTTAAAGATTTTTAACTTTGTGGGTGACTACTACTGTACTATTGTTGACAAAAGGCACCTCTCTAAGGAAGTTGTAAAGTGCTCAGATTAGTTTCCCGAGGCCACATGGTTTATTGTAAATGTTCTGAGGGAGAATCGGATCCATAACACTCTCCTAGCTCCTGGTGACTGCTGTTCGTCCTTAGCATTCCTTGGCTTGCAGCCACGTAACTTCAATCTTTGCTTCTGTCTTGACATCCCCTCCCCTGCTCTGTGTATATAAGGGTTCATACTTTGCCAATACTTTTTGTCTTTTGTGATTTTTTATAACATCCTAACTGGTGTGAGGTGATATCTCTTTGTGGTTTTGATTTGCATTTGATGATTAGTGATATTGAGCATCTTCTCATATACCTGTTGGCCATTTGAGAAATGCTTGTTTAAGTCCTCAGCTCATTTCTAAATCAGGTTATTAGTTTTTAGTGTTGAGTTGTGGGAATTCCTTACATATTTTGGAGAGAAACTCCTTATAAGATATATGGTCATTCTATAGATCACTTCGCTCTTTTCATTGTTTTCATTACAGTGCAGACACTTTTTAGTTGGACATAGTCTCACTTGTTTATTTTTGCTTTTGTTGCCTGTGCTTTGGATGTCATAATCATAAAATTTTTCCCAAGACCAATGCAATAAAGCTTTCCCCCTATATTTGCTTCTAGGATTTTTACAGTTTCAGATCTTATGTGTATTTTTAATTTACGTTGAGTTGATTTTTGCATATGGCTAAAGATAGGGGTCCAATTTCATTTTTTTATGTGGATCTCCAAATTTTCCAACACCATCTGTTGAAGAGTCTATCCTTTCCTGGTTGTATAATTTTTGGCACCCTTATCCAAAACCAGTTGGCCATATACGCATAGATTCATTTTTGGATTTTCCTTTCTGTTCCATTAGTCTATGTTTATCTTTATGCCAACACCATACTCTTTTAATTACTATTATCTTTATAATATATTTTGAAATCAGGAAGTATGAGGCCTCCAATTTAGTTTTTTTTTTTTTTTTTTCAAAATTGTTTTAGCTATTTTGGGATCTTTTCTGGTTCCATAAGAATTTTTTAAGTATTTTTTTTCTATTTCTGTGATAAAATGGCATTGGTATTTTATAAGGATTTCCTTGAATCTTAGATCACTTTGGGTAGTATGAACATTTTAACAATATTGTCTTCCAATTCATGAACACAGAATATTTTCCCATTTGTCTGTGTTTTTTTTTATCTTCTTTCATCAGTGTTTTGTACTTTCTGTGTTCAAGTCCTTTACTTTCTTGGTTAACTTTATTTCTAAGTCTTTTAGATGCTATAATAAATGGGATTTTATCCTAATTCCCTTTTTAGATAGTTTGTCATTAATATATATTAATGTATATACAGAACATATTATATATGCATATAAATAGATATTACATATATTAGCATATATCTTATTAGTGTATAAACTAGTGTGTGTGTGTGTATATATATGTATCTATATACATATATATATATATATATATTAGTGTTTATATTAGTGTTAAAGACCCAAAAGATTAATACATGCTGGACTCTGTGAGCTCTGTGAGACAGGTGAGATAGAATCCAGAACCTCGGGTCATACTCATACAAACTGAAGCAGTAGACAGAGAGTTCACTGCTCAGAGGGAAGCTGGGAGCTGAGAGATCCCTTCCAATTATATGGCACTGTGCTAGGGTGTGGCTTTGATGAGAGAGTGTCTCCACTTTCCTACCAGTTTTGATGTTGCTGTTTCACATTGTCCTGGAGTACAGGGACCTTTCTCTTAGCTAGTTTTAGTATTTCTCACAAAGGGAATGATCTGTGCGCTGCTCTTGAATTGATGAATTGGGGGTGGATGGGAGTGAGGAGGGAAGAGTTCAGGACTTCCTGTTCCAGCATGTTCGTGATATTGCTCCTCTGCAATTCTTAATAATGTGGTCAGGGCAGATCCCACTAACATGATCATTGAGTAAACACCTGAAAGAGGTGTTCAAATATGCAACAACAACAAAAAAAGTATTCTAGTCAAGTTATAATGCTGGGTATTACATGTTTAATGTATGTGGGAAAACATGCTTTGCTCTCATAACCTATAATCAAGTTTTATAAATATTAATTTTCTATAATTGGTAAATATAATTAAGGAGTATTTATTTCAAGGATAATATTGTGATTTTATTGAACTATAACAGCTATTTATTTGCCATTTAGATAATGATCACCTCATATAGAGAACTATTCTTTAGATTGTGCATGCATGAGTTACCTTGGGGATTTAAGTGCACTCTTGGAAACTGTAAACTATATGATTCAGTGAATGACCCAGATGCCAAGCTAAAACTACCTTAATTGCAGTTATACACTTTCTTGAACTTTCTTTCCCTGACTACCATTGCAAGAATAAAAAGGTTATAAAGTTAAAATCAGTCAATACTGGAATAGCCTTGTTAACTTTTCTCTATTCTTCCATGTAAAGTTTTTCTAACACTTGGGCACCTCCTGCTCAGAATCTCAATTGTTCTGTAAGGACAAAGGCAAATGCTAACTAAAGAAGTAAACAGTGGCACTGTATTTTAGATGCGGTACAAACAGTGCCCAACATATTTATTTTCTGTGTACATAGTATGGTTTCATTTCCATCAAAATCTACAAACTATTTAATATGAATCTGGTTTAAATAAAGATAAAGCAATTCCCTCCAAGGAGAGGGAAGGAATTTAGAAAGTGAAAGAAGACAGAAAGCTTTCAGCACCGTGTTCTGCTCCACATAAAGAGCAATGTCTTTAATTACCAATCAGTGTTTTTGAATTAAATCTTATCAAGTGAAACCAAATCTAAACTACATCTCATCTGAAATTAGTACATTCTTAATGAGAAGTGCAATTTAATAATAATTATAATTTAACCAATCGTGGAAGTTAATTGCAAAAAAGCTATCTAATTGAGATTCTAAGAACTTAAAACAGTATATATTGTAATACTGAGGGTCTTATATACTGATATGCATGATTTAATTTTTAATAGATTAGGTTCAATAGTGTGATGACATAATACTTGTATACAATATTTCATAATACAGTGTATAATAACCTTTTGCTGACCATAGACAAAAACATATATTCTTTTTTTCTTTATTTTATATATTAATTATTAATCTTGTGCATTACAAAATGTCAATGGTTTTATTGAAATATCACTAAGTTCTAATACTATAGTGAAAAGGTTAGTTTCTTTGCATGTTACCCTTCCATTAATCTATTATTCGCAGTACCATTAAAGTACTTTTATTGGTAAATGAACTGAGCCCTGCGTTTAGAAATGAAAATGGATTCTACAGTAACTGAAAAGTAAGGGCATAAAAATCAAAATATACATATTGTAAACTTTACCTGGTTTTTCAGAATCCAGCAGAATATCAGCTTAGAGTAAATACCCAATACATCTTTGTTAATTGGTTGATTATTCCACATGTTCAAAGAGCCTCACAGAAATGGTAGAAGAATTTAAAGTACTGCATCTTAAATCAAATGAGTAAAAGTTGCTATATAATTCGCTGATAATGCTATGATTTCATTTTTCACAGTAGCTTTGTATTATATCAAAATAATTATTCTGTGTAAATATAGACATAAAAAATATAGATTCATAAATTCTTGTACCACATTATGCCAGTGTTACAATACTCATTAGTTGTTAAGTATTCACAAGGTCAAAAAGGTGCAAATATAGATCTGTTGAGTTTGAGTTTCCAGATCCTTGAGAATCCTATAGCTAGACTTCTCATGAACTCAATTCAAAGATCTCCCTCCTCCTCTCCCTTTGTTGTATTTTCTCCAATATGCCTTCAGTGGGGCAATAGCTGGGTGGAGGTGGGCAAAGGGGGAAGGGAGGAATGGGGACATCTGTAATGGTTTAAATAATAAAAATAAAGTAAAAAACAATTATTTTACAACAGTAAAAAAAAAAAAAAAAAAAAGAGCATAACTGTCTGTGTCATATCTGAAGATATAAGTAGTATGTTGAGATAGTTACACCTTGCTAAGTATTTGGAGAACAAGCAAATAGTCTTTCCTATTTGATGCTCAGATACTGTATAACATAAAATATCACCTTGTTTATTTGGCAGATCAGAAAACAAATTACCATGAATCCCAGAATGTTATTATTTTAACCATTATAAATAGAACTATTTCAACATAAACATTTCAGCCATCTTAAATGAAATACACTGCATGTAATTTAACTTTAAAGATTTGCTCACATGACTCAACATAGTTCTGTGGTCGCATGGCTGTGTTGTGACAGGATGGGATCCCTTAAATAATAGAGATATGTGCTTTTCTTCTGAAACAGTTATTGCCAAGTTCTGCTCTATAGTCCTAAAGCTTTCAAGAAAGCACCATACAATCAACCTCATAGGAAAAGGTTGAAGTAAATAGTGACTGTTAATCATGTTATCACAAAATCTCTGTACCACTCTTCATACAATGCCTCTAATGTCAATGTATCCATAGATCAGCTAGGGATCTTCTTCTTTTTAATTTTTTTTATTGATTGATTTTTAGAAAGAGAGGAAGGCAGAGGGAGAGAAAGATAGAAACATCAATGAGAGAGAACATCGATCTACCTTCTGCATGCCCCCCACTAGGGAATCGGCCCACAACCTGGGCATGTACCCTGACTAGGAATCAAACTGGTGACTTCTTGGTGCATGAGTCAACACTCAACCACTGAACCACACTGACCGGGCAGCTAGGGATCTTAAAAGGTTGTTAAATGATAATGATTTGGAAATTTGAGCTATGGCTTGAGATTCTACATTTTGAACAAACTCTCAGGTGATATTCATGCCACTAATATCAGGACCACACTTTACGTAGCAAGATTTTACCAAAACAATGTGCACATATTATCACTTAAACATGTGATGCTTATAGAATTATGTGTAATGTTGCTGCTCTAGATTCTGCCTCAAAGAAGGTAATAAAATTATTATTTGTTGTAAATATTACTTATTACTTCTGTTCCAGATAAAGCCCTAAGAATAATAGCCCTGTACCTGTTTGAAGTGGCCTTCTGAATGAGGCCTTATATCTGTCTCACACTGCCACCAGTAAAACAAATGCTCCAGATCTGTTCAGGTTCTTCTAAAAAATTATCTCACCAGCCACTATCTTAGTATCAGTACGACCTAAAGGTTAGTTAATATAATCACAGTGAAAATGCATAGGAGTCATAAAACACTTTGACTCTTGCTGTTATAAAACTGCTTTAGTTAATTAGGACCTGTACTCTCCCCTGATTTTAGCCAGGTACAAAGTATACCTGTTCAATAAATACCCCAGACTACATGTGTCATTTTGTGACACATACCTCTGACATTTTGTGTCAGCTTTCAGCAGTATTTCTCTCTTACTGCCTCTTCTAATTTTCTGGCTGCCATGTTTTGCAACTGTCAATTTGCCTCCTTCTTGCAAAATTACCCCTTCTTATTTATTGCTTTTGTTGTGGCTTAAGAGTCCAAGCGAATGGTCTCATTAAATCCATGCCTAAAATAAGAAAATATAAAACTATAAATAAAGAAGAAACCTTGGGATATTTTATGAATAATGGGTAATGGCTTTTAGTGATTTCACTGTGTACTTCCTTTCTAGCTCATGAAAGACTTGAATTGCTAGCTCTGGGTTCCTGTCTAAATTTCAGATATTTGATGATGGACAGTAATCTCTAGAAAAATTATCTTCTTGGTTTTAAAGCAGTAATAATTAGCATAACTTGACAAGAAATTCAAGTTAATTAATGTATTTTATTCCTGGATCTCATAAATCATAGTTTACAAATGAAAAAACTTCAATCTCTCTTCTTTACTCCACATGCAAATCTTTATGAGCAATGCCATCTAATGTTGTTCAGAAAGAGTTTTAAAATCTTTAGATAAAAAGTAATTTTGGATTCCAGAGCTCATCTGTATTTTAATTTTTACTCTTGGATGAAATAGCCTACCACTGAATTGGGGTTAGTTTATTCACAGAGATCTATATCTATAGTCATGTCAATATAAATGAAGCCAAAACGTAATGAAAAATAAATCTCCATCTATTTGTTTTATTGTTTGGCTAAGATCCAGAAACCCTATTTCCATTGTTGTTATAGCATCCTTATTCCAAGCAAATTAAATCAACCTCATTTCATGCTTATGTTCACAATTCACTCACAATGTATAACTCCAAAGTAAAATTTGGCCCAATGTAAAAAATGGTGGCCATGTCATCTAAAATAAAATATTCTTGTAGACTGCTGATTTGTGCATGCCTCTCCAGAACTATTCAGAACTCTCCCCCAATATCACTGATAAAAGGAACACCCATTGGCTTGGCAAACCCAGTGCTTATGGGAAAGATTTAAAAAGTCTTTCCAAGCTGATCATTCAAGACCTTAGCATTTTTACCATAGTCCAGATATTACTGCAATTAATTCCAGGCTCTAAATGTCCTGACATTGTTTGTATACTTCATGCTAAGTTTTTCTTATCTATTTTGTCTTTCATTCCATGTTATTTTTACTTTTTAAATTTTTTCTTTCTTTCCATCTACCTGCTTTCTACTATGTGTCATACATTATAGTGGGCATTGGTGATATTGTGATATTGTGCCTTTTACATGCCCTGAAAAAATACAAAAATCTTAATTCTAAGGTCATTTGAAAATACCCTCATTTGTAACTTTTCTCAGCAAATTATAGATTCTACTTACTCATTGTCTTGAATTTTATTTTTATCAACCTCCCCAACCCACCTCTCTAGTTTGTCTTCCTTTCTATGTATATCATGCAGGTTATAATACCACCTGTCACATGGAGTTGTCCTGAGGATTAAATGGAAAAACATCTAAAGTGCTTTGATCATTACCTGACATGTACTAAGAGTTCAATACATTTAGCTAAATAATTATCTGTATTAGCATCATTATAATTAGTACACCTAAATTATCTCTGCAATTAAAAATCCTAAGAGTGCTGGTCATTAGAGAGAGTGAACATGAGAAATTCTTGAGCCTGGTAAGATGCCTGCACCAAATAGACACTGTATTAAATAAATACAAAGAGGTTTATTCCCCTTTTTAACTCCCTTTGGAGTACTTGGATTATGTTTAGGAAACAGATAACTTGATTCAAGTTATCTTTGACATTGCTCTAACAGGAGCTAATCTTCCTTTTCTCCAAAGAGAGATCAAACAACATAATGAATCTTACCTAGAATAAATAGAGCAAGACTATTTAGCTCTATTTTAGTTACAACTTTATGGTTACCTTTTATTAATAAAAAGTAATACTGACTTCCATTCATGGTAGAATATTATAGTTTATGTCTAAAAGTCATATAGGTAATCCAAATGAGTTAATTGAAGTATTAAGTAAATAAAATGAACAAATAACTTGTGAGTGTCTCAACAATTATAAGCATGAATAACTTAAATTTGAGAAACACTGATATAGTCCAACATATTTATTCCACAGAGTGATAACCTGAGTCCTTGAAAGAAGAAGTTACTTACTCATGATTAGGACCTAGGCCTAATTACTTTAAAAAATTTACTGATGTGCATCAACATCATACTAGATTTTATTATGGAGAATGATGTTTCATGGTTTCTCATTTTAACTCTATTAGACAATTTATATTTTTATAAAACAAGAACTATTATCATTATGTAAGATACGTGCCTACCTACCTTCCATATAAGGACTCAATACTATCAGAATCTCTCTCAAAAGGAAGAAGAGAAAAATACCTATCAAAATAAAAATTTTGCCCTGGCCGGTTTGGTTCAGCGGTTAGAGCGTCGGCCTGCGGTCCTGAGAGACCCGGGTTCGGTTCCCGCTAAGGGCGCGTACCTCGGTTGCAGTTTGTCCCCGGCCCTGGTCGGTTGTGCGGGTGGCAGCCACTCGATGTGTTCCTTTCACATCGATGTTTCTCTCTCTCTCTCTCCCACTCTACCTGAACAAAAAATGGAAAAATGTCCTGGGTGAGGATAAAAAATAAATAAATAAATAAAAATAAAAATAAAAATTTAAAAAGCTATTAAATTATGAATTCTTAAACCTAGATTACATTTAACCTAGATATGACGTAAAAATGTAATGTTCCTAAGCATACTGAAGTGTAAAACTAATTGTCATTGATGGAACACTTGTTTTGAAACTTGTTATAGAGAACATGACATAATATATATCAAAATATTAAAGGGAAGGGATTTTCTGTTCATGAAAATTATTTAGAGAAATGTTATGTTTTTCAAACATTACTGGCTAAATTATCATAAATAGGTTATCAAAACTGCTGCCTGGAATTTTTGCTTATATTTTATTTTTATTATTATTTTTTTATCCTCATTCGAGGACATCTTTTTCCACTTTTTGCTCATATTTTAAAAATTCTAATTCAATGCCCTGGCCAGTTTGGCTCAGCGGTTAGAGCGTCGGCCTTCAGTCTGGAGAGACCCGGGTTCGGTTCCCGCTAAGGGCACGTACTTCGGTTGCAGTTTGTCCCCAGCCCTGGTTGGTCGTGCGGATGGCAGCCACTCGATGTGTCCCTTCACGTCGATGTTTCTCTCTCTCTGCCTTCCTCTCTCTCCCTCCCACTCTATCTGTACAAAAAATGGAAAAAATATCCTCGGGTGAGGATAAAAAAAATAAAAATAAAAATAAGTGAAATAAAATATCAGCATCAAAAAAATGTTAAAAAAAAAAAATTTAATTCAATATGAAATTGCCGGCTAAACTATACCCTAGAAGCTGGGGGTCAATCTGATAACTGATTATTTAGTGTTATGAAAGAGAATTCTTGCAGAAAGAAAGAACTGATCTTTCCAATTCTAGCAATTTTGAAGCATAGTTTCACAACTTTAAAAATAAAATTGAGTTTGGCCGGTGTGGCTCAGTGGTTGCACGTCAACCCATGCGCCAGGAGGTCGCCAGTTTGATTCCCGGTCAGGGCACATGCCCAGGTTGTGGGCCTAATCACCAGTGGGGGACATGCAGGAGGTGGCCAATCGATGCTCACTCACTGATGTTTCTATCTCTCATTCCCTCTCCTTTCCTCTCTCTCAAAAATCAATAAAGAAAAAAAAAATACAATTAAAGGAAAATAAGAAAGTGTTGAAAAACTAATTTTCTGGAATGGTAAATAAATATTTAAAATCCCCATAATTTTTAATACTAATATAGAGGGTTAATCAGCATTGATATAAGTATATCTACACATTGTCCCACTTTGATATATATCTGTATGAGGGCAAGGTCTATAAATTAATTTATAGTACCATTATTTATTAACTGCTTACTTGGGAGTCATCGGGCTTAATGGTTTGAAATATCTTACGTGATTATTAAAACATTCTATAATATTTCAATAGAGGGAAAACCCAAGGTCTAGACTGGTTATGAGTCAGAATTTGAACCCAAGTTTGACTCCAGAGCCATAAATTCCAGCTGTACTTCTCTTTGCTGACTCATCTTTATATTTGTGCATTACATCTTGTCTTTATCTTAAAAATAAAATTTGATAAATCTTGGAGACTCCTTGACTATTGTTCAATTCTTTTTGGCTTCCAGTTAAGACTAAAGCCACTTTGATATGTTTTAAAATAACATTTTATTCTTTGTAATTGGACAAGGAGCTGGAAAATGCATTTTGTCCTTTTATGATTGATTACCATAGTTTTAAAGTTAGCTATTCATACTATGTTGACTTCTTTTTCTTTTTTCTTTTTGTCCTTGAATTGCTTTGATTTTGTATTTTAAGTAGGAAAGAGACAATGGTCCTTTGCTCAGCATATACAGGGGAGAAAGATCAGGATGGTGAAAGGATATTAAAGTAGCTTTTGTGCTGAATAGTTAATGAAACTGAGGGAGATGATAAAAGGGAGCATGACTACTGTCTTTAAAAAACATCATATGTTAGCCTGGCCAATGTGGCTCAGTGATTGAGCATTGACCCATGTACTAAGAGGTCACCAATTTAGTTCCTAGTCAGGACACATGCCCACGTTGTTGGCCAAATCCCAGTAGGGGGCATGCAGAAGGTGACCAATTGATTTTCTCTCTTGTCAGTGTTCCCATCTCTCTCTCTTCCTTCCTCTCTATAATCAGTAAAGAGCCCTGGCCAGATTTTCTCAGTGGTTAGAGCATCAGCCAGTGGACCAATAAGTTGAAGGTTCGATTCCAGTCAAGGGCATGTACCTGGGTCACAGTTCATCCCTGGCCCCTTGTTGGGGTCATGCAGGAAACAACCAGTTGGTGTGTCTCTCTCATTTTGATGTTTCTCCCTCTCTCCTTCCCACTCTATCTGAAGATAAATGGAAAAATATCCTCAGGTGAGGATTAAAAATATTAAAATAGATAAATATGTCATATTGTCTAATACTCTCAAAGAACCTGTATATCAATTAACTTCATTAATTTGTAAAATAAGAGTTATGAAGGACAGGTATTGTTTTTCCAGTATTATTTTTGAAGAAACTAAGAGTCAGAAGAGTTCTGGTCATTCAGCAATATGACACAATTAGCAAAGTGCTAATTCTACATGTGAACTGAGATTTTTTTGACTCCAGTTTCCATGTGTGTGCACATAGACCTGTAGAAAAATGTGCATAAGATTCTGACTTTATAAACCCAGTAACAAAGAATGATAGATGGGAGCTATAAGAGAGAGATTTTAAATAAATATAAGGAGGGTCTTTCTAACAATGATGCATATTTTCTAAAGATAAATTGGACTTTCCTAGGAGGAAAAGGTTGCTTATAACTCCAGTTGTTTGAGTGTAAGTGTGACAACCCCTTGGAAGTGCAGTTTAAAAAAAAAAAAAAAAAGATAATGATGAATGAAATACTAGGTACCTGGAACCTTCTGCTCAACCATGGAAGTTATACAGGATTTAATTATATTTTCTGATTTTGGTCAAACATATAAGCAAAGGGATAAAATATAGTGCAACAAATAACCACTTACCTAACCTCTGAATTAATAATTTACCATTTTATTAAGATCATTTTTAAAAAAAGCATTATAAATACTGTTACAGAGCCTCATTTGTTATTTCTCTTGATTCCATTTTTCTCTTTCTCTTTTTCCCTCCCCAGAGTATTAGCAGGATCTAACTTACTTGATATATGTGTGTATGTGTGTGTATGTGTGTCTATGTGCATAAAACTATCAATATGGATTGTTAAAAACTATAAAGGACCTGAAGTACCACTGAACCCTATGCTAACACAGCTAGCCAGTCACGTGCACGAATGCTTGTAGAAGGCCCTCCTGCATCAGAGAGTACGGATTTTATTCTTCACAGCAGTAACCGTAGAAAGGATAATAGCATTTTCAGACATGGCTTTCCCAAATCCCAGTCCTCAAGGCTAATGCAGAGAGGGCCAGGAACCCATGCATACCCAGTGGATGACATTACAGGAGCGGAAACGTGAGCTTGGAGATCCCAACGTTGCCATAATGGACAGTCTGTCTTTTGCTATAGAGGGAGACTTTGACTCTATCATTGAAAGATGTTCTGAACTTAAAAAGTCCTTGAAAAGATAGTCCAGTATATATTGGTGTGATTTATAAAACCATTGTTTTTGTTCAATTTTATATTATACTTAGTCAGGGGAAGAAAATATTTTATTTTAAGATTAGAGACACAGATTTGGGCACTACTTTTAGGTTATCCTTTTCATGTAAGAAATGTTCAATTATATTTTATTCAAATTGTTATATGTATCTCAGTTCCTGAATCTTGTAATTTCACAATACACATAGGAAATTTATTTCTTCAAGAATTCTTTAATATTACAGCAAGTGTGTTGACTTAAATGTCTAGTAATTGATTCTTTGGGTTAGATTTTTAATTTACTAAGAAACAGGGTAGATTGCTATCTCTAAAATAAAGTTCTGCAAACACACAGTACAATATACAAAGTATATATTATAGAATTGTATACTTGAAAACAATATAATTTTATTAACCATTGTTACTCTAATATATTAAAATAAATAGGTAAATAAATAGAAAAAATGTAATGTACTGCAATAATTATAATAAATGGGAAATTTTATTATTATGCCATCTTCTAGGTATATTTGAACAGCTCTTTAGTATGCCAAAAAGCATGATTATGATTTATCTATTTTTTTTTCATAATTGGCATTGGGCTATGCAATATGAGCCAAAAAAAGGAAAAGAAAATCAAAATAATACTTGTAAACAATATTTAAAGTGTTACTTAAAATGAAATGGAATGTGATATGTATATTTTCTTTCTTAATGCCTGGGAAGTTTGTTTCCCTTAAGAGATTAATGATTTTACAAATAAGGAAACACAATCAGTTTGGGAAGTTAGCTTGATGTAATCAAAGCTGGACAAGTGTCCAGCACCTTCTGGTCTGGGAATACCCAAGATGCTGAAATTGGAAACCATGAATATAACAACCTCTGGGAGAAGCTCCGTCTGTTCTTTTTATCTTATTTAGGAAAGTAAAGAAAAATATCAGCTTCCAGGGAAAGATCATTCAAGTATAATCCAAAAAGACAGAAAAGAAATAACCAGACAATTTTATATTACTAAATAATTAGAGAACACTGAGGTAAATTAAATTCTTTATCTAACCTGAATCCAATAAATTATTCAGAAAGAATATGTTCCCTTCTAATCACTTGATAAAAGACTGGTATTCTGTAAGATTTTAATACTAAGAAGAACATAATTCATTGCTCAAATTCATGTACATCACAATGACTGTCATAGATATTTAAGGTTTTCAGAAATATATAAAGTTTAAGAAGGGTGTTAAGTAAAGGTAATCAGCTGTATAACCATTAGAAAGTGTTCACCTATAGAATTAGTTTTTTGGCTCTGTGAATATGGTAATGTATAGCTATTCAAGTAATTCATCAAATACCTACTAGGAGTGACATGGTGCTAAGCAGCATTCTTGCGACGTTTCCTTTGTTTTTGTCAACAGTCTAAATATATACACTACCTAGTCTTATATATAAACAAGTTCAATTGTGGATACTTGTATCCATCTTCTCTAACACCATCATTGTCTAAGATATAATTATGGTTTGCTTAGATTCATTTATTAGACTATTTTCTAGACTGAATGACATTTTTAAACTTGTTTTCTTATATAAAATATAAAAAAAATAGGCTAGATTATATCTAAAGTTTTTCCATTTCTTGACACTTTGCTGCAAAGAAACAAACAATTGTTGAGCAGAAGAGTCAATTGGAAAACCCAGGGGTTTAGCTCTGCCATTCATCTCTGTAAACTTGACCTAACTGCCTCACATCTCTCAGCCTCAGGGTCCTCACTTGCAAACAACAAATACAAATATTCTGAGAAGGTTAAATGCAATTATACATATATAGTATTTAGCATACTCTCTGGCACATATATTAGAACCCAAAATATTGTTCACTATTTTAACTAGTTTCATTATTAGATAATTGATAATTAATTATATGTGAAAGTGAAGGGCTAGCTTTGCTGGGATATTTGGACATAAAATCCTTAGTCTGTTTAGGACAACTGCAAAGGACAATTTGTCAATGAGAAAAGCAATGCTGAGGTCAGGACTTTTGCCTCAATTTAATTTCTATCAACAGGAAATTGGATTAGCCTCCTAAGATTGAATCTGTGAAGGGACCCAAACTAGTGGAGCTTATTCTAAGAATCAAGAATGGCAAGGGGGATATTATGAGTCATGAAATCCCCAGGCCTTTATGCTACTTCTATAAAAGTTAATTTTGTTTGACTGTTTTTTAATTAGGTTCCAAATGCCAGCTTTGTCAGGGAGAATAGAGTCTTGATTACCTCATGTTTCCCACAAAGCAATGGTAGTAGTTTGATATGCTCAGAAAGGTAACGTAACACTGAGTACTTGTGTTCTCTCTGGCACAAAGTCTGGGAGTTAATATAGCACAATCCACTTAGTAAAGTTTCTTTGTCTTGGCATCAAAAACTGGAAATTAATTATAACTGTAACTATAATCAATGTGCATATAAAAAATTAAAGAGAATGAAGAACATTTTAGGGTCCAAATATTTGGTAACAAAAAGATACAAATTCTAAGCTACATAAAACTATATAAATATGCTATTAACTGAGTTCACATTTTTAATTTATCTTCTTTTTTTTTTAACTTTGTTTTTGTGTACACTATTACAGATATCCTCACCTCCACCCAGCCCTATCCCCCATTACTTCTGACCATCACCTCACTGTTGTCTGTGTCTATGGATTATGCATGTTCTTTAGCTAATCTCTTCACCTTCTTTAATCCACCCCCGTGGCCCCCACCACACCTCCTCCCTTCTGACAGCTATCAGTCTTTTTCATGTTTCCATGCCTCTGGTTCTAGTTTGTTCATTGCTTTATTTTGTTTTTGTTTATTAGATTTCACAAATAAGTGAGATCATATGGTATTTGTCTTTCTCTGACTGTCTTATTTCACTTAGCATAGTGAATAAGAGTGAGAAGGACAAGAGAGAGAAGAATGAGCTAAGGCAGAGAAATGAGAAACAGCATTTCAAAAGAAAGGAGCAATGGGGAAGAGGCAAAATTCAGTGGAAAAATATCATTTATAGTTTACATAATAATTATATCATATTAGCAGAAATACTTCCAACAAAAAGGCATATGAAAACATAGTTAGTGTTCTTTATGAAGTCAGTTGCCCTGTGTCTTCCCCCAAATGATATTGAGAAGCTGTCATCCTAAAATATAATCGAAGTAAAACATGATACTGTATAGGAAATTACAGCATGTTATAAAAGAATATAAAAAATTTTTAAAACAAGAAGTAATACTAAATGCTAAAAGATGGTGGAGGCTGCAAAACAGAGTACTCCGTGAAACATTTCTCTTGTATTAGAATAAATGGAAACACCATATCCTGTCATGACGTCTTTAACGCACTTTTAGAGGAGAGTGTTTATCATACTGATAACACAGATTTTTTTATTATGCAAATAGATGTAATCCTTTACAGAAGGGTGATTGAGAAAGCTACCACACCTTTTTTTTTTCCATTTTTTTTTTATTAATTAATTTTTGTTACAGATGTGTCTCCTTTTTCCCCCACTTATCCTCCCTCCCCCTTCCTCCCTGCCCAGTCCCCAGCTTTGTTGTCCCTTGTTCATGCATACATGCATATAAGTTCTGTGGTTTATCTCTCCCCCACCACCCCCTCTTCTGGGGATTGTCAGTCTGTACCCCACTTCCACGTCTCTGGAATGCACTGTAGAATTAATTATTCAATTATCATACCACATTCACCATATGAAAAAAGGTTTGATTTTCTTTTGTTAATTCTCACCCAAAGATATTTTTTTCATTGATTTTTATTAGAGAGAGTGGAAAGAAGGGAGGAAGGGGGGGAGAAAGAGAGAGAGAGAGAGAGAGAGAGAGAGAGATATCAGTGTGAGAGAGACCCATTGACCGGTTTCCTCCTGCACGGAGCTTGGTCAGAGCTGGGGATTGAACCTGAAACCTGGGTACAAGCCCATGACCCGAAATTGAACCCCTGACTTTTCGGTGCATGGGCCAATGCTCTAACCACTGAGCACACTGGCTAGGGCAAAACTTTGATTTTTTAAATGATTTTTAAGTAGCTTTCCCCCCTGGGATGATGTGGTGAACAACTAACATGTATTCTGACTAGCTTAGCAATAATATTTTTTGTGTAAATTAGTTTTCTGTCATAAACTAAATTTTATGTAAGAGTAGGATGCAAAAACTAGGTTTCCCCTAGTTTTTGAGCCCAGTAGAAGCTGATAAAGAAAGGTGAGAGACTTGCATATGTGGTAAACATACTAAGAGGTTCAGGAATAGGTTAATTGAAGTGTGAATAATAGAATTATTAACATACCACAAATAGTTAAATTTCAAAAAAAAAAGGAACCTATTCCTTTGGGACTTTAATGAAATAAATTAAATATAAATATATACTTTTTATAAAAAATAATATACATAGGACTACAGTGCTTAAAATTAATGGGAAAATATTGTAGTATTTCAATAGTAAAGAAAAATAATCCAACTCACTCTACACTGATCTGTTTTAAATGACTCTCTCAAACAGTATGGTTTATATACCTCACCTCACAAAAGTGCATACCTGAGGTAAACATCCACAGGTTTAATTGAACTATTGTAGGACTTCTATCAGTGAGTCTGAATTTGCATTTGTCACATATGATGTATTATTTTTGCTTATTTTAGGGTAATGGGTATACTTGACAGGAATCAGAATGACTGATGACGCACAGTATGAAGATTTTCCTAACAGAGTGCTTGTACAGAAACACGACTGAGGGGTAAATAGTTGAGGTGAAAATAAGTAAGCCTTCAGCTGAAAATGTGCATTATGCAATACCAATTCCTTGAGCTGACTATAAACAGACACCAATATCAGGTTTCTAGCACCTTCTGGCATAGGGCTGATTTTCTGCCAAGAACTGAAATTCATCCTGAATTGTTCACAGAAATTAATCTTCTATGTGTAAAATTATACGTATGAACTAGGCTCAGGAAGCTGATGCAATAGTTTGTACCTTGAAGTCAGAAAATTTACCAATGTGCATGCTTTTCAGAGTCAGTTTAACGGAGAGCAGGCCTTTGGTTTCACAGAAAGTATACATTAATAGCCGATCTGTACATTAAGCGTTCTGTACCTCCCTTTCATTCTCTGCGGACAGCTATCCTGTTCTTTACCATACTGCTCCAGCATCCACTATTTGGGGACGGGTTGGGGCTCCAGGCAAGCCCCAACTAATATTTGTGTGGTGATCTAATCCTCTTGTTTAGAGGTCTCCCAAAACTGAATAAAGACTCCATTTCTTTCTGACATGGGCATACAGCCAGCCCCCCTGCCTCTGTGCTCTATATAGTGGAAATGCTATAAGTTGTTATCATTTTTTCCTTTTTAAGATAACAACTCCAAGTTTAGTAGAGATTCTTTTTATTTCTATTTTTATTGTCTTAGCTCTAGTTTTCTTTGGGGGCTCAGAACTGAGGAAAGCAGCACTCTAGGTGTCATCCTGAAGACGGGTCTGAAGATTTATTTGACTTCAGTTTTCACAGCGCGCTCTCCTCCTGTTGTGAATCCACATTCTGCACAAATTTTCACTCTGTCAGTGTCTCATCTTTCATCTTCCCATTAAATATCCCTGTAACTCTCTCCGTGCTCCTGCAGTGTGCTCCTCGCCGCTGCCTATGTGCAAGGACAAACGCAATCAGTGCCTTACCCCAGAGGAGGTGATTTGGGGTAAGGGCTTATGATCTGGAGAATCTATTGGAGAGGAATAATTTATTCTTCAAAATCCCCTTCTCATTAAGAATAACTATTGGATAACTCCTGATTTCACAGTTTTAGTTCCATTTTCCATCCAATGACTCTCAAATGGAAAGAATGATAATACTGTGAGATGGAAAGAAATATTGACTTGGAGATCATGTCACATTGACATTCTTGGAGAGTAGCAACTGGGTCTACTCACTACCTCTCACAGCCAAAGAATATAAAAGAGTTGTATCAATTGTGCCATTTATCACACAGACACAGGTCAAATAGAAGTATCTCACTTAATTTCTGGGAAGAAGAAATATTATAAACAGAAAATGAATGATTCTGCCTTTTAAAGCTACAACCAATAATGATCTATACTTTCTAAAATGGACATTATCTAAAAATATATCATTCCTTTTATTTGGCAATAAAATGATTATGTGCCCCCCCAAATTGGGTTGATTCTAGATGATTCAATTGCATGAATATATCTAACTATTTTATAAGTATGGGACAGGCAGGCTGATAGTTGCCATGATTTTCTTACCTCTCAAGGTGAATGATTATAAATAAAACTTTAAGAAGTCCCTAAACAGTCTCTAGACCTACTGAAACAGAACTACCAAGAAAGAGGAACAACCAAATAGAAAACTCATGAGCAGTCTTTCTTTTTTAAAACTCCCCCATGTATTGAATTTACTCCTAAGCTGACCTGCTACTTTTACAAGCTCATGTTTTTTCTCTAGCTCAAAAGGTTAGCAAAGAGAGTGGCAAAGAAATATGTGTACACTATATATATTTAAATATATATATAATTATACACTATACTATACAGGGTAAGGTAAAAGTAGGCTTACAGTTGTGAATATGTAAAACAGTTTATTCTTGTATTGTTTATTATTGTATTATTTTCCATACAAACAACTATAAACTTACTTTTGCCACACCCTGTATATATAGTATATATAAGAAAGACTAAACTGTTGCAAAGTAGTTCTACATAAATATTAGATTGAGATAATCACTATAAAAAATAATCATGTTTAGCCCTGGCCGGTTTGGCTCAGCGGTTAGAGTGTCGGCCTGCGGTCCTGAGAGACCCGGGTTCGGTTCCCGCTAAGGGCACGTACCTCTGTTGCAGTTTGTCCCCGGCCCTGGTCGGTCGTGCGGGTGGCAGCCACTAGGTGTGTTCCTTTCACATCGATGTTTCTCTCTCTCTGTTCCTCTCTCTCCCTCCCACTCTACCTGAACAAAAAATGAAAAAATGTCCTCGAGTGAGGATAAAAAAAAAAAATAATCATGTTTAGAGTAAAAAAATAGTTGATATTTTTCATTATGTTAGGCATGCTTTTAACTATTTTAATTATATTCTCTCTGCTATGATGTCTTCATCTCCACAATAACCAAACCTATGAGATGAATATTATTATTCACATTCCATAAATAAGAAAAATTAAACAGTTTAAATATCTTGTGTGAAAACACATTGGAGTTAGGGGCAGGGTCAAAATTTCAATCTATGATTGCCTGATTTCAAAGCACATATTTTTTATTATAAAATGTTATCTGTTGCCTGGCCGGTGTGGCTCAGTGGTTGAGCATCGGCCCAAGAACCAAGAGGTCGCTGGTTCGATTCCGGTCAGGGCACATGCCCAGGTTGTGGGCCAAATCTCCAGTCAGGCAGCATGCTGAAGGCAGCAAATCGATGTTCTCTCTCATCAATGTTTCTATCTCTCTCTCCCTCTCCCTTCCTCTCCCTCTAAAGATCAAAAAGAAAACAAAAAACATTTTAAGTCTTATCTCTTATTCTATTTAGAAGGTGTCATTATTTGAGATCTGTTTAAGAGCATTTACAGAACAAATCTGAAACATCATAAAAAATATAGTTTTATTTTAAATAACTTTTTGTTTTGCATGTTTTAAAAAGTAAGACATGAAGGTTGTGGTATTATTAAAAATAAAAATAACGAGCACTTTACCTGAACTTGGTGTTTGAGAACCAACACAGTGTATCTACTCCATTTATTTCTTCATCACTTTTCACTGATTCTGTAGGGCTTTTTCTTCAAATCTCATGTCCCAGTGCAATTTGCTATGCAGAACCCATGTAAAAATGTTGTTCTTTCTATTGAATTGAGTCTGAATTATCCCCTACTCTTAATTCCTGGTTCTCTGTGAGCAAGTCACAAAATTATTTTCAAAGAACAAAAATGCTTGCAATTTTTATTTATCTGGAAATTATTTCTGAGAGCTAGACCCTCTTGAGTACACTAATTCCAGTACTCTCTCAGCCTCTCCATGATCTCAACAAACTCGATATCCAAACATATTGCATCATTTAACATCAATTGCCTTCTATTTTTGGCTTTCTTGCATTACTGGAAGTTAAAATCTTTTTTTTTATTTTTTTTATTTTTTTTTATTCCTCACCTGAGGACACGCTCAAAGAATAAAACATTCATCAATTGCCTTCCATAGGGGCCCCAAACAAGGATCAAACCCACAATCCATGTATGTGCTCTCCCTGGGAATCGAACCAGCAACCTTTTGTTACACAGGAAGACACTCAACTAACTAAGCCACTCTGGCCTGATGGGAGTTAAAATCTTTTGATAGCATATGACATGAAAGATGCTGAAAAGAGTAGAGAAACAAATTAAATATCATTGGTTATTCAGAAAATGCTTTCTTTTTGTGTATTTGCACTTAGATGTGGGCAGATAGGAGACTGGGAGGGCTTCTCACACATTGTTAGAGACCCACCCTCTGTAACCTGTGCCAGCGTTTCTCCTGTTTTCTTTCTAAATGGCTGTGTAGATCTCAATAGATGTTACCTATTACATTAATGATACACAGTGAAGTGAGGAAATTTGTCAGACTTACCATAATTAGAAATAATTCTTCTCAGTATTTGACAAAATATTGATGATTATGCTCATGGTGTATATGACCACATCTTTCCTTGAGGAAGACGAGAAGCCTTAGGAGGCATAACTAACTTCCTCTACATTGGGAGACCTTCCAAGATATTTCTTTATGTTAATAACTTTCTTTCTAATTCATTATTGCTCTCTTACCAAAGGGAAGAAGTTATATTTTTAGGGGTTTTGTTCTATATATAAGTTATAGTATCTTCTGAGTTGCTATTAAATAAATATACCATTTACATGCTCTAGGGCTTTTGTAACTATTGTAATTTATAAACATAATTAATAAAAAGTTACTAAGACTCTGCTGAATTTCCAAAATACAGTAAGGCATTTACTAAACACATTCAGAATGGGACTATAAATAATTTAAACCTCTATACTTGTCAGAATAAATGAGCAAAATCTATTTTGCTGTTAATGTACTAATTTGATAAAACTATAGATTTTCCATTAAGAAAAATGCAGGCATATCTATATGTTTGAGGATATGTAAAACCTATATATTGTGTTATATTTATAAGACGTAATGGAAGGGTGTCACAGTAAACCGCATCTGATCTGTAGAGAAGCCATGTAATTTTGATCTAATTTATGGTCAATGGGGTGGCAAGCATGGTATATTCCCATTTGATATTACTGATTTTTATTCATAGCACATGATATTTAATCACCATCCTCCTCCAGGATAAAATCCGATGCTCTGGGAAACATGGTGGAAAAGCCATTCTATGCAGGTTATCTCTAGGGTAAAAACTTTGATTGCCTGCTCACTGGATTACTAGGATGAAGATGTTCACATACATTTTTGACACTGTACATTTTCTTACCCTTCATGTGTAGAAAAGCTGCATTCAGTTTTACTAGAAAAAGCAAGAAAATTTATTATGGTCTCAGCACATATGCTGAACAGCAAGATGAACTGCACGGATTCAACTTCTAGTCAAAGAAAGTTTTTCAAAGCTTCCTTCTCTTTTTAATCAGACATTCTGATTTTTGACATTGCTGATTTTTACGATGCCATATGATTTACTTCATTTACTAACATCTGAGGATATAAAACGCCTTGGAAATCTGCTTTCAATTTTCAAAAAGTTGAGACTCTTTTATACTTTGGCACACACACATTGGCACACACATGTACCAACAGCCATGCATACTCATGATTTCAAAATGTAGTTGTAATTATTTAAATTACAAAGTGAACCAATAGAAAAACTACAATAATAATAATAACAACAACAATAATAACTACTGGGAGAAAAAGGAAGAGAGGAAAGAGAATGTACCATATGTATGCAACATCCTTAACTCCACAGAGGGGAATTCATTTGGATACCCTCCTTAAGTTTATTTCTTAAAAAAGCATCTGGGGCACAAATGCAGATACCCTCAGATGAAACCAGGGAATACTAAAGAGCTGTCTTTGGTTCTGGATCTGAGGTTCACTATGAAAAGAAAGAGACTCTGCTTTCATAATCTCTGAAGTTTCTGTAAACTCTGCAATTAATTTCTATTTTTTAACTATGCAAAGAGAACTATATTCATATTAAAATATACTTATCAAGGAATATATTTATACATGTTGATAAATTATGTCAACTCATCCATTGTCCCTCCCAATGATGAATTTTTACAAATAACCCAAGAAAATTTAAAGTTATAACCTTAAATTTAGATACTACACATAGGTATATGTAAAATTTCTGAACAATGTAGTTGATGTATTTATTGTTACTTCATAACTTGGGAAAAATTTATGGTTCTGTGGCTTAAAAAGTAACATAAAAAATGACTATATTATCTTGCTGTTGCATCTTGTGAAGATAGCAAATAAAATTATATAAAAATATACATTACTGATAGGGGACAAAAAAGTAATATGAAGTTGAAGAACTAGTTCTATCCAATATTTTATGTCTCAAAAATATTAATATGATCTTTTATATATGATGTTAATTTATTATTAAATTTTATACTACAAATACTATGTAACAATATCATGTAAGTAATGGAAAAGTATATGTTTATGTTCATGAATTGAGAAATTATCAGCCGGAATTTATTATTTAATAATCTTAAATCATGTGCATGCTATCAAAAAATAATGGAAAGTTTACACATTATTTTATATTGTATAGACCAAAATTAAAACCTAATTGCATTACACAGTTTATTTAGCAATGTTAATTTGTGAAGTTTTAATTATGTTTAATTTTTTAAACAGACGTATCAAATAAATTATTTGATAAGAAGACACATTGTGAATCTGTCTTACTTTATTTAATTGCTCCTTCTATTTCCTCTTTCATCTATATTGTCCCCAAATCTTGTTCTCTTTTCACTAGTTTCCCTTTTATTCCTAATAGTAGAAAATAAAAGATACACACACACATACAAACATTGTATACATATATATATATTTATTTTCTACTTTTTTCTTACATAATTCTTTGTATGTATGTCATAGATTAGGTTTCTTCTAAATTATATTAATATTGTTATTAATTTAAATTTTAATTAATTTCCAATAGTTGTTTGTTTGGAAGCACTATTCACACTCTCTCTATATGTCCATATGTACGTGTGTGTGTATATATATAAATATACACTCACATTCATATATATACACCCACATTTATATATATACACTCACATTTATATATATAAATATATTTATATATTTATATATATAATAAATATATATATATAAATGTGAGTGTATATTTATACACACACATGTACACATGTATATATGGACATATAGAGAGAGTGTGAATAGTGCTTCCAAACAAACAACTATTGCAAATTAATTAAAATTTAAATTAACAACAGTATTAATATAATTTAGAAGAAACCTAATCTATGACATACATACAAAGAATTATGCAAGAAAAAATGTAGAAAATAAATTGAGTATGGCATGCTAGAAATGGTTAGTCTATGTTTCTTTCTTTTTTTTTTTTTTAGTCTATGTTTCTTATGCAAGTCTTTTTCATATATAAACTTAGTTGAAACTAAATTAACCATGAATATTATGCGTTACATTTGGTAGTTACAAATGGTGCCCAGTAGCTTAGCAACATCAGAGTTCTGACATATTAATACATAAATATTTTATACACTTAGCTTTAATTAATGTATATTTATATCAGTGGTATAAGTAGAAAATTATTATAGTTAAATTAATCATTACATGTGCCCTGAATTTTACTATATATTAAATTTTCACCAATAATATAATTAAGAAACGTAAGTATAAAAAAGTCAAGGGAAAATTTTAAACATTTAGTGTATATATCTATATATGTATATGTATATACATGTATATATGTATATATGCACACAATGTGTATGAATATTAATTAAAAAATAAAAATATTAATACTATTGGTTTTGTTTTACCTAATCTATGGTTTACCATTTTATGTAATACATGAAATCACAAACATTCATATGGAGAATTTAAATGTTTATTATGAAACCAGGCCTCTTTCATGTGAGTAAATTATAAGAAAATATATATTTAACTTACAATAAATAAAACAGAAAAATAATGATAGCTTAACTAAAATGTGTTTATTCATTATGCATTTACTAATTTAAATTTATAGATTTTTAAAATATGTTTTTATTGATTTTTAGAGGGAAAGGAAGGGAGGGGAAAAGCGGAATATCAATTGACTGCCTCCTGCCTGCCCCCTACTGGATCAAGGACACAGCCTGGACCAGGAATCGAACCGATGACCTCTTGGTCCATGGGTCAACGCTCAGCCACTGAGCCACACATGCTGGCCTTTATAGATTTTTTAGCAGAGATTTTTCTTTTTTAATTCTCATCTGAGGATATGTTCATTGATCTTAGAGAAGTGGGGAGAGAGAGAGAGAAACATTGATGTGAGAGAGAAACATTAATTGGTTGTCTTTCATACATGTCCCAATTGGGGATCAAACCCACAACCTAGGTATGTGTCCTGACTGAGAATGGAACCTGCAACTTTTCAGTGTATGGGATGATGCTCCAACCAACTAAGCCACATTGGCCAGGGCAACAGTGATTTTTTTCATTTTTGTTGTTGACACTATTACAGATGTCATCATTTCTTCCCCTTTGCCCACCTTCATCCAACCCCCACCTCCCCTTCCCTCTGACCATCACCACACTGCTGTCTATGTCTATAGGTTATACATATGTTCTTTGGCTTACTGACATCTGACAATTTAAATATCTGACTATATTGTGAAATATAGTATATAAGTACCTATGTGAATTTCAAACTTTTGAAACATAAGTGGGATCCCTGGATCAAAAGACAGTTCCATTTTTAATTTTTGGAGGAAACTCCATACTGTTTTCCCAGTCTGCATTCCCACCAACAGTGCACTAGGATTTCTTTGTCTCCACATTCTCTCGAGCACTTGTTGTTTGTTGATTTACTGATGGTAGTCATTTTTTCAAATGTCTCTTGGCCATCTGTATGACCTCTTTGAAGAAGTGTCTATTCAGGTCCTTTGCCCATTTTTTAATTGAATTGTGTATTGATATTTTTAAATGTCTTTTTACAAATAAAGTTGTTTTAGATGATAATCTGAGTTTATTTAGCTGGTTATTTGGGAAAGCCTACTAATGTAGTCATTAGGGTATTTAATTTCTTTTCCTCCACTTTAAGAGATTGCCTTCCTGACCTTCTTTTGTTTGTGGAGGGCCATGTGACTATTCTCAACCAAGGGATGTGGGATAGGAGTTGCAGATGTTACTTGTAAGCCTATAGTTTAATTAAAGATGTATGATACTACAGGATGCTTTATTTTTCTGTGGCATGATGTTGGGTAATATTTGAAATGTAAGCTGCCCCATAATCAGTTTGGTTTCCTGAAGAAATAGAATCATCAGAAACTTCACCAATGATTCATTGAGAATACATAGGTTGGTAAGAAATAAAACACTATCATTCTAAAGCAATTAAATTTTGAGCTTAGTTATTGGTGCAGCATAATCTAACCTATCCTGAAAAAACCATTTCATAGACCCTATCTCAACTATATATTCTTATGCCACTGAGAGGGACAGGATAAAGCAAATGGGGCAATGGATAGCATGATGCTTATAGAAGACAGATTGGATTTGAGAAAGCTAATTTAACAAAATCAGAAGAAAAATTTCTACTTCATTTATCTTGTATTATTGCACTTTTAAAAATTTCCAGGTCCACTTTGAATAAAAGCAATGAGAAAATATATCTTTGCCTTGGTCCCAATCTTAGAGAAAAAACATTCCCCTTTTTAAAATTATGCAGTGTGTTGGTCCTTATTTTGTAAATTATTTTTATTGTTGAAAGTATTATAGATGCCCTCCCTTTTTTCCCCAATGATCCCCTCCTCCCCAGCCCCACCCCTTCCTACTTTCCCCAAACTTACATCTGTGTTCATTGGTTGTGCATATATACATATAAATTCTTTGGTTAACCTCTCCCCCTCACCCCCCCCCCATGCCTCTGAGGTTTGTCAATCTATACCCTACTTCCATGACTCTGGATCTATTTTTGTCAACAGCTTATTTTATCCATGATATTCCATAAATAAGTGAGATCATATGTTACTTATCTTTCTCTGACTGGCTTATTTTGCTTAGTATAACACTCTCCAGGTCTCTTCCTGTTGTCTCAAAGGGTAAGAGATCTTTTTTTCTAACAGCTGAATAATATTCCATTGTGTATATGTACCACAGCTTTTTTTTTTTTCCTTTCTCCTCACCCAGGGACATTTTTCCATTTTTTGTTCTGATAGAGTGGGAGGCAGAGAGAGAGAGAAACATCGACACAAAAGGGACACATCGAGTGGCTGCCACCCGCACGACCAACCAGGGCTGGGGACAAACTGCAACTGAGGTACATGCCCTTAGCGGGAACCGAACCCGGGTCTCTCCAGACCACAGGCCAACACTCCAACCGCTGAGCCAAACCGGCCAGGGCACCACAGCTTTTTTTATCCACTCATCTACTGATGGACACTTGGGCTGTTTTCAGATCTTAGCTATTGTAAATAGTGCTGCATGAACTTAAGAGTGCATATATTCTTTCTGATTGGTATTTCAGAATTCTTAGCATATATTCCTAGAAGTGGAATCACTGGGTCAAATGTCAGTTCCACTTTTAATTTTTTGAGAAAACACCATATTGTTTTCCATAGTGGCTGCACCAGTCTGCGTTCCCACCAGCAGTGCACTAGAGTCCCCTTTTCTCCACTCTCTCGCCAGCACTTGTTTGATGATGTGTTGATGGCAGCCATTCTGACAGGTGTGAGGTGATATCTCATAGTCATTTTAATTGGCATCTCTCTGATAATTAATGATGCTAAGAATTTTTTTTATATGTATCCTAGCCATTGGTATGTCCTGTTTGGAGAGGTGTCTATTTAGATCCTCTGCCCATTTTAATTGGATTATTAGACTTCTTTTTGTTGAGTTGTATGGCTACTCTATATTTTGGATAGTAACCCTTTATCTGATGTATTCATGGATCTCTTTAGAAGTCTAGGGAAGTTAATATTTATTCCTAATAGCGCAAAATTTGTATGAGGAAGGAATGCTGAATTTTAGCATGTGAGTGTTCTACATCCGATAATAATATAATATGACTTTTCTTTTTTTAGTCTTTTAGTGAATGATATATATTTGTTTCTTAAATATACAAGCAACATTTTATGCTGGAATGAGCCAAACTTGGCCATGATTACTTATCAGTGTTACATATTATCAGATTGGATTTGTTAAAATATTATTAAGGAATTTTACACTAATGGTCATGAGAGAAATTGGTTTCAGTTATTTTGTTTGTGTGTAAATGTCTTTGTCTGGTTTTAGTATTGGCCCTATAAAAGGAATGGGGAAGAGTTTTAACTTCTTTTGCTTTCTAAAAAGGTATGTAAAAATCATATTATTTATTTCTTAAGTGTTTAGTTAATTTATCAGTGAAGTAACCAAGCATGTCTTGGGTTTTTATTGTGGGGGTGTTTTATTTCAAATTTCAGTTTATTTTTATTAAAAATATAGGGTAATTGAAATATCTGGGTTAATTCAACATGACTATTTTTCTTAAATGAGGACTGGTAGATGTGTTTTTCAAAATATTGTTCCATTTGATGTGAGATTTTGAATCTTTGGCTTCAAGTTGTTAATAAAATCTTCCTATAATACTTTGGTGTCTTTATGATCTACAGTGATGTCCATCCTTCCATTCTTATCACTAGTTAACATACCACAGTTTCACAGATCCTGCAGAGGACAAGGAATTTCCATGGCAGACAGAGGTCATTATCTCATCAGCCTGCCTTGTCTCCCAACTTCAGTGGGGTGATGTGAAGTGGCTGAGTGGATGTTGTACATGTATTGAGTTTGCATCACTGCTGAGGAACCCCAAACTCAAGAACTCAAAATCTTCTGATAGTATTACTGGCACACGTGCCCCACATGTACCCCAGAGGAAGACATTATTTTTATTACTTTGGGCAGCAAACAAATCTCTGCTTTGGAGGGAGACACTACCTCCATATTTCAGGACTGTTTGCTATGTAGACATTTTTGTAAAATTGTCCAGAGCAAAACCTATCAATGTCTTTTTTCAGAAGACATGTAGAAAGGTAACGTACTCATAGAGAATCATTTTCTAATTGATTTTCCTTTCTTTCCATAATTAATCTGGCTACAATTTATCACATTTATTAAAGTAAACAAAGAATCAACTATCAGTTCCACTGATTTTCTCTAATTTTTTATTGTTCTTACTTTTAGTATTTTCCTCTTTCTTCTTGCTTTGAATAGAATTTTTTTCCCATTACTAGTTTCTTAAGGTGAAAGCACAGATCATTAATTTTATATCTTTTTTGTAAAATAAGCATGTGACTGTATAAACTTTTCTGTTATTTCATTTAAAAATAAATTTCTAGAAGCAGAATTTTATGTTTCCTCTTCAATTTAAAACTAGGAGGTGCATGTCATTTCCCTGATCTGGCTAAGAAAGTCCATATGAGTGAAGCATGGGTCAAGTTGGATTTGGGAGTTAGGTAGAGAGAGAAAGAGATGACAGCCAGGAGCTGAGAGACTGATGATAAACACTCCTTAACACTGCCTGCCCCTCAAAATAAACTTGTACTTGTTAAACTTTCATCAGTCATTCTTATCACTAAACCTTCTGGGTGGCCGCATTGAGTTAGGAGGTGAAGAAAATAACAGAAACTTTTTGCCAATGTCCTGGAGAGAATGGGTATTCATAGCACTTCCCAAGAGTCTGAAATGATTGATGTAAAATGTGTTATTTGTTTTCAAAATATAACTAGAAGAGACATAGTATCAATGGCAAATTTCAATGTTTGTTGCTATTCAGGGTGCTAAATATTATTAAAACTATAAAGTTGCTAAGATATATTTTGAAGAGCTAAATAACCCATTGGATCAAAAACCTGCATGAAGCAAGATTTAATATCCATATGATTTCTCATAGTGATAAATGTGTTTTAAAGAAAATGACATTAGCCCTGGCCGGTTTGGCTCAGCGGTTAGAGTGCCGGCCTGCAGTCCTGAGAGACCCGGGTTTGGTTCCCACTAAGGGCATGTACCTCGGTTGCGGTTTGTCCCTGGCTCTGGTCAGTCGTGCGGGTGGCAGCCACTCAATGTGTTCCTTTCACATCGATGTTTCTCTCTCTCTCTCTGTTCCTCTCTCTCCCTCCCACTCTACCTGAACAAAAAATGGAAAAATGTCCTCGGGTGAGGATAAAATAAAATAAAATAAAAAGAAGATGACATTAAATTCAGTATTTCACAAAAATCAGGTTGAATGCCTGTTAACAATGCAATTGTTAATATGATGTCAAGATGATCCACAGATGTCAACAGAGACTTTATGAATAATATTTACCAATAGATATTCATAAAAACATAACAACTAAGTCTAAAAATTAGAATTCTTATGGAAGTAATACTTCATTCCAATAATGTGATTACCTCATTTTTATTCTAGTTTTATAAATCAAGCTTACCTCAAATAAATAAAAAATGAGAAAACTCAGTATTCTAGTAAACTTCTGCCTTGTAACTGGAATCTGCTTAAATGGAAATAAGCCAATTTGTAAAATATTAGTGTATCTGTGCCTCCAACATCTGCCATACTCTCAGTTGAACAGGCAACTTCCTGCAGCTATCTCCAGCCGCTGTCCAATACAACCTAGTTTCCTGAGATCTACACATAAATTAAAGTGACTGTAGATCATTTAATGTTGTTTCTGCTGTGGCTGTTTTTGCCATGAAACTTCATGTCAGCCAAACCCATTATGTCGCAAACACTCATTTCCATGCATCTTACTTTTCCTGTCAATCTTTGTCTTGATTCTAATGTTTTCCTGTTTCCTCACATGTATTGACCATGAAAATGTATCTCTCGTGTCTCCAATTTAAGTAGTTTAATTGACTGCCCTCAATGCTGTATTCTGAAATATATCATCATGTTTGTGTGAGGCCATGTTTTCAATGACAAGTTCTGAGGAGGTACGGAGCATGGCAGAAATATTTAGACAGATTTGTTCTCAGGACATGTGCAACTCTTCTGATGGCTGACTTTAGTTTGAGCCTTGATGAAAGTTTCAAAGAACTCTACTGCACTCTAAGTTTTTCTTTCTATGTTCTTTTGTCTAATTTACAACCTGAACTTTATCATGTAAAACCTGGAATTCTGGAGCATGACATGAAGAATTCTGGATGAATGCTCTTGAGGATGTTGGCTCTGTTCTCCTCTGAACCTTGTGGGGTTTCAGAAGTGACCTGTTATTCCCCAATATGAGTGAGCACTTCTTCAAAGACAGAAGATGCTGCAGAGACAGCCAATGGAGCTATATCTATAGGAACTTTGTGAAGATAGTTAATAAACAACGGTACCCATAGAGGTAAGTCAACAAGGGTATCTATTAACATCTATAACCAGAAAATTCTAATAGTGAAAAATAAATAGAAGATTGCAGGTCATACCACAATCAACTCACAATTTTTTTATCAGTTCTCAGACCCAAAGAGATGGTTATATCCCAATGAGGAAGGACTGCATAATACTGTGGCAAGGATCTACCACAATAATTCACACAAGGGTGTGTGTGTGTGTGTGTGTGTGTGTGTGTGTTTTGTTTTTTCAACTGAGCTTATACCCATTTGCTCAAGTGACTGAACACTGGAGAAAGAAGAGAGTGGATACACAAACATAGAAAGGACTTCTGGGCCTAGATTCTGAGTTTATATTAATACTAGATACAAAGCATCATCTTCAAACCCAGGTTAGAGCAGCATGCAAGGGCCAGGTGACAGTCAAAGCATCATATTCTCCACAAACTAAATATACTAAATATAAACAGTCAAAATGGCAAATATACACCTGTCCAAACCCTCCCCCACATGTACTAATCCATATGCATGTATTATATATCTTAGTTACTAGCACCACCCTTTGCCGGTTGTCCAAACTAAGGCCTCAAGTGGCATCCGTTACTCCCCTCACTCTTTACCTCTTACTCTCAATCAGTCATTCAGATCTGCTGATTTCTACTGCTTATGTGTCTTGAATTGATCAAGCCTGCATCATTTACGAATCAACCTCCTTCCAATCTCAGGTTTCCAAAATATATTCCAAAGACATGATGGATACATCTACCTAAAATACACATTTAGACACTTCTTTTTCCTGCCAAAAATCTTTCAGTGTTTCCAATAGCACTTAGGACAAATTCCAAACTTCTTACTTTTGCATGTAAGAGCATTCATAGACTGGCCCCCACCTAATTTTCAAACTTCATCTCTCAACACTCCTGCTCCCTCCTAAAACTCCAACCCCCACCCCATCTGTAAACCGCCATGTTAGGGTGCTTACAGTTCCTCAGCTTCCCCCTGGAAGCCTTCCATGATTCTGACAGCTCGATTAAGTGCATTCATATGCACCCTTATAACATCCAGGGCTTATCCTATCTGAGCAATCATTATGCTTAAATGTTAGTATATTTATTTTTCTCTCCTATTAAGCTATTTTATTCATCTAGTACCTAGTATTTTCCTAGGTACACATATGTTAGATATCCAGCAGATGGTTTTTAAATGAAACAGTATTTCAAAACATTCTAAAATTTTTGAGAGAATGATAAAGTTCGCTACGGGAGATTTATTACCATATAATTCCACGAATGGAGAATGTATCACATGCAAATAAATCAAAATTTGTAATTTAAATTTAATTTAAATGTAAACTTGGAACTAATAGAAATAATGGTCTCAATTAAACGAGTAGAGTTTTCCATCTTTACTTCAGACTGCGGAAATAGATGTTTAAGATGTAGCAACATCTGCATGAAGTCAAGAGTAGTACAGTTCTTTGCCAAAAATATTTACAGTGTGTGTTTCTGTTGGGTTATCAGACATACACACAGTCTTCATATTAAATATCAGCACTGTATTTTAGTTCGAGTTATCTTTGCCAACCCATATAAAATCCTCAAGATTTGGGAGCTGAGAAGGGCAATTTTACCCTACAAAATGTTCAGCTATTTAATTAACAGGGGAGTAGTCATCCTAGACTCAGGACAATGCATCCAATTAGCAATCCTAGGAGTCTAGGACATTTAGGAAACTTCTCCCCTTAGTATAATATCTTTACTCTTTCTCCGATGCCTTTCAAGTACACCAACATTTTTTGTTTTTCCTACCAACTATATGCCCCTTTCTTCTGAGAAGGCTGGGTTATTTTATTTATGCAATTTTTTCCAGTTTCACAGTTGGAGGCAGCTGCTTGGTAAGGATAGAGACATTTCAATTAATGGGTGTGAAGGAGAGGGGGGAGAAAGAGACCATTATCTTGCCCATGTTTGAGGAGAAAAAACTATTTTTTTTAAAAAAATCATATATCTTATTATAGCATTTTCCTTGGACTATCTCCTAAGAGTTATTTTAAATATTGGAATTTATGCTGGGTGGACAGGAAGTAATGTCTACCACACTTCATAATCATAACTAGGAGGTAGGAAGTCAGAGATAGATATTACTTCGACCTTTTTACTCAGTTGTGTGAAATAATCTGTCACTTGGTATTCTTAAGCTTCTGTTTCCTTATATCTAGAATTAGTATAATGATAACAATTTCATCAGTTTTATTTTTAATTAGAAATAAATGTGATGATCTATATAATGCAATTTATTAAATGCCTGGCACATAGTAAAAGGCAATGAATGTAATATCCATTATGATTAATAGCCTTTTCTTCCCGCTAGACACCAAAAAACAGCTCTCCCCAAAAACAGTTGTCCTTTATGTGCCCCTCTGTTAAAATGCCTGCTGATTGTCATCCACTGGTGGATAACTTGTTAATAACAAAAGTTGCAGTAGGTCCTGGGTTCTGCTTCTGTCTGTTGTAATCCAGGACATGTCACTGGTGTGTGTGTTGCCAGTGTCACCGCTGCTGCTCTTAAAAGAGAGATTGAGATTAATAGTGTTGGATATTACAGATGGAAGAGGACTCCCTCTTCAAATTGTGTCTGTGTGGGTGAAAGGGCAGGGAATAATTTGAATGTAACACTGGGCATAAGGATCAAGAACTCTAAGAGAAACAAAATACTTGAAAAAACTTGGAGAAGCGACTTTGAATGTCTCTTTATATAAAATTATTACTAACCACACATACAAGGCATAGCTTTTAAAATGGTTGTCACTAACTGCGACAGAAAGCACACACTGCATCAGCACAGAGCAAAGTATACTGGAAAATATTTAGTAAATTTGATCAGTAAAAACACAAAAGTACCATATCGAGATTCCAAAGTAACTTTTGTCTAATTCTTTATTCCAAATAATATACTCTGTTTGATCATATTAATTCTATATTTTCAGAAGTAATCCACTTTATTTTTATTGTTTATACACATGGAAACATTTAGCAGTTTTAACTTAGGTAATTTTGAAACGTCATGGTGGAGCAATTATGTTTTTATTATTTTCTTTGCAAAATAATAAATCCTATTTTTTTGCTTTGTTTTTCTAATTTGCCTGTTTCAATTTATTTTATGCCCACAGAGAATGAGTACCATAACCCTGGGGGGGGGGGGCAGGAAACCCAGGAAGTATCTGATAGTTGCCTGTCCTGATATTTCACTAAGCTCCCCTGAAGTTGAAAGAGATCCAAAGAAGCAGGAGAAGAGTGTCCATTAGGGTTTAACAAGTGCTCACTCACTGGTCCTGCCTTCAGCTTCATTCGGTGACTATTGCAATTAGAAAGAAAAAGGAACAGGAGAATGCAAAACTGCAACACAGTTGCTGCTCTGACATCCTTCCAAGGTCAGAAAGGTGGCCTTCTTCAGACTGATGGCATCTCCACTTCTCAGTGGCCAGTTTAGAGAAATAGACCAAAGTGGGCTGCTTTTTCCAATATGACAAAAATGTATAATCATGTCCAAAAGGTTTGGGAAGAAACATCAATAACATAACTCCTATTACCTGTTCATAAGACATCCAGAGTCCCATGTGGAAAGCAATATTTACTTTCCCCATCAAGTCCATATGAACATTTTCCCCTCTCTGATCTCTTAAACTCTTATATTCTCCAGGAAACCCGTTTTCTTTTTCTACCCCTCTTCTACCCATCATTCCACTCCCAGGACCTAAAGTACAATAACATTACATCGTTAAGTCTCTGGGACCTGTGAGATGAAACGTAAGGACCTTACAATCTTTAGAGTAAAATACCTACAAGCAAATGTTTGTATTTTCCTAGCTAATATTAGTAAATTCTCAGAGCATAACTTTGATGAATTACTCTAATAGTACATGATCTTTACATGTCTTATGACAAAATCTTTCTCCATATATAGTGAACAGAAAGGGGGGAGGGAGAATGGATGACAGGAGAAGAAAATCTTGTATTGCCTACATGTCTCTTCTCTTCTCTTTGTGACCCTCCAAGTTAATTATTCCTCTCTAAATGCATTTGCAAAACCAATTTATTTGAGAAACCTTCAAAAAATACCTTACGGATTTTATGTTCTAGTGACTGACTCTAAACATTCTACCCTTCCTCACAGTCTCGATAGTTTTTATGGATAAAGATGTACTAGATAGAGGTTAAATTTAGGTGACTCCAAGCCTATAAAAAGAAGCCTAATTTCATTTTTGAGTAGATGGAATGGCCTGAGTGGCCTTAAAAGTCATTGCAGTTTTATATGAGGCTTGGCAACGTCCCAGTCCTCTGATAGGGACTAATGCATAGGCATAGAGTACAAAGGCCCTGTGCAGGTCAAGATGATCTCAGTATTTATGTTTTGGCACCATCAATCTATGAAAAATAAATGACTTATCTTAGCAGGTCCTTTCTATTTTTAAGCAGTCATTTCCCTTCAGCTGTATTTCAGATTAAGAGCTCCTAAGATCATTAGTGTACTTATGATGCCTTCATTCAAGTTAATTCTACATCATTCATTTATTAGGTCTGCCTCTTGCTTCAAACCTCTGTGTATGTAGATATATATGTTTATAGATTAGAAGTTTTAAAACATTTTCTTAGAAAAGATTCTCTGAGTAAGGCCGCTCAATCCTCTTACTTGATCAGAGTTAGCCACACCTGATAGCTTTTATAAAGATTCTCAAATCTATCAAAAGTGTGGAGATATCACCCAGCTGGTGTGGTTCAGTGGACTGAGCATCGTCCCGTAGACTGAGAGGTCCTGGTTTGATTCCTGGTCAGGGTACATGCCTAGGTTTGGCTCAATCCCCAGTGTGGGGCATGCAGGAGGAAGACAATCAATGTTTCCCTCTCATCAATGTTTCTATCTCTCTCTCTTCCTCTTTATCTAAAAAAAGTCTATATATACATATAATTATATATATATATATATATATATATATATATATATATATATATAAAATTTTTAAAGTGTGGAGATACCAAAACAAACATTTTTGTACTTATTTTTCTACCTATTATGTTTTTATATAGACAAGCCCATGTTGTAAACATACACCTCTCCATGTGCCCTGCCTATTCTGTTCTTCGTTAGTTGTTTTTCTGAAACACTATACTTTCCAAACTAAACTGATTTCATTAAATTCCATTCCCCATAAACATCAATTGCTCTCTCTTCCAATCATAGAAGAGCCACATACAACCTACAAATATGAGATAGTTGCTTATCTATTTTGAGACACCTCTAGTCATTGATTCTGTTGTAATACCCATTTAACTTAAAAATGATATTTAGTGAGGAACTACTGTACTAAAATTGAAATACTTGCTCAGAATTTAGAGGACAGAGAAGAAAATAGACACACACAAATATGAATGGCCATTTCATTTTCCTCAAGAAGCATGTAATCAAGTGGAATGGATAAGATAAAGGTAAAAGATAGAATGAATGATGTGAGGAGTTATTTTTTTAAAGAGATCATAGAAAATCTACTAGAACCCTGCTACTTAGTGTTATCCTCAAACAAATAGTGTTATACCAACAGTTATGGTAGCTTGTTAGAAATAAAGAATCTCAGGACCCACAAACCTAGTTGATTAAAAGTTGTATTTTAACAATATCCATCGTTAAGTCTTATGCATATTAAAGTCTGAGAAGGTCTGTGCTAGAGCTATCAGGCACTAAGAAGAGATCAAAAGCTTATGTGTGGAAATGAAAGTGTTGGAGTTTGATATTAAATACAGACATAAGGATGGTAGAAGCATAATACTGAAGTCATGTCAGTACAAAGAAAGGCACTATCTTATGTATAGTTTGGTCTATGTGGATGGTTTATGAGTAGACCATATGGAGCGAAACCAGAATGATACTTGTCCTTAATATTTGATCAAGTCAGAAAATGACATTTATGACTACAGAAAGCTGTGTGCCCTATTATCTTTTTTTTTTTTTTCCAGGAAATTGGAAGCCAGCGAAGCAGTATACCATACTTAACTTTAGTAATGATGTTAAAACTTAATATCAATAACTTTGAAAGTCTATAGTTAAAGAAACTGTCTTAGTCCATTCAGGCTGCTATCACAAAATACCAAATACAGGTTAACTTATAAACAATAACAATTCTCCCAGTGCTAGAGGCTGGGAAGGCCAGATCAAGCTCTGGGGCGGTCACATTCTGATGAGAGCCAGTGCCGTCACGCTTTCATGCCTTCTTCCACCATCAGGAGGAAGGGGAAAGAGATCTCGGGGGGGTTTCTTTTACAAAAATTAAGGCTTTGCTCTCGACCTAAAGCACCTTCCAAAGGCCACACCTTCTAATACCATAATCTTAAGTGGTTAAAATCTTAATGTATCGATTTGGGAAACACCAACATTCAGACTACAGCAGATGCATTCAGAAACATTATCCAGATCTATTCCCTATTGCAGTCCTAATAGTTCTATCTCAGACTAGTAGTGATTGGAAATCATGGATTTTATATTTGAAAAATGGTGGTCACTCTTTGTTTATTTGTTTGGTTTTTTATTTATCTGACACTATTTAAATACAACAGTGTTATTATTCTGCAATATCTATGAATCTAGATTTTTGTCACAAGCTTTCTTTTTGTCTAGTGTAGCAGAGAAAACTGTGTGCTATGGAAAATGAAAAGTCTTCAGTTAATATAAATGAGGACATTTTAGCTACTAAAACTGTCAGCTGATAGCAAGAACTGTGAGAATATGCTCATATCATTAATTGTGTATAAAAATTGGAATTTCTGTCTGGCCAATGTGGCTCAGAGCACCAAGAGGTTGGCCAGTTTGATTCCCTGTCAGGACACATGCCCAGATTGTGGGCCCAATCCCCAGAGGGGGGCACGCAGGAGGTAGCCAATCGATGTTCTCTCTCATCAAAGTTTCTCTCCCTCTCACTTCCTCTCTCTCTAAAAATCAATAAAGGGAAAACAAATATATTTTTTTTTTATGTTATAAAAATTGGAGTTTCTAATAAGGCACACTGATATTGTGTCTTCTAAATTCATGTGCCAGTATGACCATCATATATAGTGCATATATAAATATATACATGCAATGAAGAAAAGACAAACTCTTACATGGAAAAGTTTCAGAGTTGAAAAATGTTATATGTATCTGTACTGATCCAAGCTCCACCTGAGGAAGAGGTTATGTCACTGACGCAGTCACGAACAGACATGCATATTTTTTTAAGTCATTTGACTAACAATTTAAATATCAAATAACAACTTGCAAGAGGTATTCACATGTCTAGAAGTAAAGGTAGTGACCATATTTCATAGATCAGGATTCTCCCTCAGGAACTCTGCAAAACAAGGAGGCTACTAGAAAATCTGCCATCTCACTCAATTCTAAATTCAGTTCCATGTTAAGCACAGAAATGACCCAAATATTGGTCTAAGTAATTAAAATATCAGAATTAATAATGCTGTGGCTCTATTCTCAAGAAACCATTAAAGGAAACAGGTATAAAGTAATTGTTATACAATTAAAGCTACCACAAATACTTTCAGATCAATATTATTAATTTCCCGTGGTACCTTAAAGTTTGGTAGGATATGAAGTAAAAAAGGGGGTAAAAAGACTTTTGAATTATATCATTAACTTGGCCAAGACCACAAACTATGAGCAATCATCGTACAAGTAGGAAATAGAAAAATTTGGATGTGGCCAGTGGGAGTGGTATGTTAAGAGGAGTGATGGTGGATGGGGTAAAAGGAGAAAAAAAACAATGCTGAAATGGGCAGATGGGTTTAAGGAGTATCCATAAGAAAAATAGATTTGGTCTTTGTCCCTTTATCTGACACAAAGCTTCTAAAAGCCTTGGAATTTAATAAATAATAAGAGCAATAAAAATGACAGATAGTCTTTTGTTATTCAGAACAAGCTCCTTTAAGCACACCTGAGTTTGTGTGGATGAAGTGACTTTGGAAAGCCCCACAGATAGGGGTTTAGGGCCTGGGGAACTACTTGTGTGATTAGAGGGTTGGGACTTCCATCCCCATCCCTCAACTGGAGGGAGGGAAGATTGAGTAAATCACCAAAGACAACAATTTAATTAATGCCTATGAAATAAAGCCTCCAGAAAAAAATAACCTTTAACTGAAGGGATTTAGAAATAGAGGCCTGGGGAGGGTTTGGAAACTCTGTGTCTCTTCCCTGTGCATTTGTCCTCATGAGAATGTCCAAACCTGTAGAGAATTTTTGTAAGAATTTATTTGAGGAGCCCTGGTCGGTTTTGCTCAGTGGTTAGAGCATCGACCTGTGGTCCAGAGAGACCCGGGTTTGGTTCTTGCTAAGGACGCGTACCTTAGTTGCAGTTTTTCCCTGGCCCTGGTTGGTCGTGCGGGTGGCAGCCACTTGATGTGTCCCTTTCACATGATGTTTCTCTCTCTCTCTCTCTCTCTCTCTCTCTCTCTCTCTCTCTCTTTCTTCTTCTTCTTCTTCTTCTTCTTCTTCTTCTTCTTCTTCTTCTTCTTCTTCTTCCACTTGATGTGTCCCTTTCACATGATGTTTCTCTCTCTCTCTCTCTCTCCTTCTTCTTCTTCTTCTTCTTCTTCTTCTTCTTTTTCTTCTTCTTCTTCTTCTTCTTCTTCTTCTTCTTCTTCTTCTTCTTCTTCTTCTCCTCTCTCCCTCCCATTCTATCTGAACAAAAAATGAAAAAATGTCCTCGGGCAAGGATAAAAAAAATAATTTATTTGAGGAGAAGATGGCAGTGGGCAGGACCTGAGGGAGGATGAGTGTGTGAGAGAGTGAGCTAGTGTGTGAGAGAGTGTGAGTGGACATGAAGGTGGACGACCAAAACTCGTGCAGTGCAGAGACACGGAGCAGAATGTTACTGTGCTGTGGACAGGAGCAGCCAGCTACCACAGTAAAGGGCTCTTCAGGCCACTTCTCCCTGCAATGTGGGGAGGTCCCACCTTTTTGGAAATTCCCGGGACTTCCCTGGGAGGAGGCATTGGAGCAGCTAGGGCCCAGCAACCTGAGCCCACCAGTTCACCAGGCACCATCAGACCAGTGGACAATCTCCGTCAACACAGACTAGTGCACAGTAGTGGAGCTCCCAATGTGCCGGTCTCAGAAGCCAGGAACAGCCGGGAGCCCAGCACCATCCCCCACAGTAGCAGCCCGATATACCCCTAGCAACAGAGGCTGGGGAGCAGACATCCCCGGCAACAGAAGCACAGACCAGCAGCTGAGACCCATCCCCAAAAACTACAGCAAAAGCTGAGCAGCAGTTGAGCCCCACAGGGCAGCAACACTCCCCAGCCACCAGAAGCAGGACCTGGGGCCCCACAGAGGCCTGTGCGGTCCAGCAGCACACAAGGGCAGTGCGTAGCCAGAGCCCTAGAGAAACTGGTGCAATCCAGCTGCCCACCAGCAAGGACCTGCAGGGTGCAGGGACACCAGAGAGGCCTATGCGACCCAGTAGCCCAAAAGAGCAGTGGGAAGCTGGACCTCGAGAGGGACTGATGTGATTCAGCTGCCCGTGGGTCCTGTGGGGTCCTGGGGCACCAGAGAAGCCTGTGCGACTCAGCAGTCCACAAGAGCAGTGGGAAGCCGGAGCCTGAAAGGGACTGGTGCTATCCAGCTGCCTGCCCACAGGAACTGCAAGGTGCAGGGGCAACAGAGAGGCATGTGCAACCCAGCAGGGACTGTGCGATCCAGTTACCCGTGGGAGCTACAGGGTGCTGAAGCACCAGAGAGGTCTGTGCTACCCAGCAGCCCATAAGATAGGCATAGAGCCGGGTCCCCAAAGGGACTGTGCAATTCAGTTAAACACGGGACCTACAGGGTGTGGGGGCACCAGAGAGGCCTATGCAACCCAGCTGCTCACAAGCTAGGCATAGAGGATATGAAAATGGAGGTGGAGTGGATGGAAGCTACACAGACGATCTCCCAGGACCAAACAAGAATTATAACCAAAATAAAGACAAATCCTCAGAAAAAAAGCAACAGAAAAGCAGCAGGACAGGACCATATAACCAGGGATACTGGTAGGATCTGCGGAGGCGCGAGAGGGTGGCAGGCTGGGAGCCCATGGACAGCATCAATCTTAGCTGTGAGCAGCGCCCTTGGGGAATAAAGACCAAGCATGCTTCACTGCACAGAGCCATATAGAGTGCTAAAATAGACACAGACACTCACCTGGGGGCTCCAGCAGAGGGAGGGCAGACTGGGCTGGAACTCTGTGGGGACACCCGGGATTTGGAGGGCACTCAGAGTTTTTGCTGGTTTGCGGCCACAAAGGACAGTGGGCAAGGTGCTCCTTCCCAGAGCTGTGGGAGAAAAGCAGCAGCCCCCACCTCCAAGATTCAGCCTTTCCCAGGTGAGGCAAAGAAATGCAGATTGAGGCTCATTAACAACCAGCATCTATCCCATTTTCTAGAAATCCTCTTAGGCAGATCACCAGGGCTACATTCCAAGGCACTAAGTAACTGAGACTACTAGCCACCAGGAAAGGAAGCTTCAAACAGCAGAACACCAACACCCACAGGGAAAATTTGGCTGGCTCCAAACCCACTGAGATAGCAAAAATGGTGAAACAAATAAACAAATCCCAAATGAAACAACAAGAGAACTCTATAGAAGATGAGATCAATGAAATGCAGTTAAGCAAATTATCAGAGGTAGAGTTCAGGGCCATGATCTTGAGGAAGCTCAACAGCATGAGTAAGGCCATCAGCACCATGAGTAAAGATATAGAAACATTGAAAACCAACCAAGTGGAGATGAAGAATGAGATAGCAGAAATTAAGAACACATGGGAGGGACTAACAAGCAGAAACACTACAGGCCAGAAGGGAATGGCATGAAGTAATCAAGGTGATGAAAAACAAAGATCTGAATCCAAGACTATTTTATCCAGCAAGGCTATCATTCAAAATAGAAGGTCAAATAAAGAGGTTCCCAGACCAAAAAAAAAAAAAAAAAAAAGGCTAAGGGAATATATTAACACCAAATCAGCACTGTAAGATATGCTGAAAGGACTGCTGTAATTAGTGGAACAAATAGGAAGAAAAATATAACCACAATAAACAAAAATAGCAATAAATAAGTACATATCAATTATCACTTTAAATGTGAATGTTTTGAATCCTCCGATAAAAAGACACAGAGTAGCTCACTGGATAAGAAAGCCTGACTCACATATATGTTGTTAACAAGAGACCCACCTCACAACAAAAGACTCACATAGGTTGAAAGTGAAGGGATGGAAAAAAATTTTTCAAGCAAACAAAAAGGAAAAAATAAGCCAGGGTAGCAAGACTCATATCTGATAAAGTAGATTTCAAAATGAAGACCATACCTGGAGACAAAGAAGGTCACTACATAATATTGAAAGGATCTAACTAACAGGAAGATACAACCTCGGTAAACATATATCCACCCAATAAATATTAAAAATATTTTGGAGGACTTCTGAGGAAAAATCAACAACAATACAATCATAGCAGGGGACTTCAACACCCTGCTGACATCACTGGATAGATCATCTAGACAAATAATTAACAAGGAGACAGACTCTATTTTTTTTTTTTTTTTTTTTATCTTCACCCTAGGACATTTTTCCATTTTTTTATTCAGGTAGAGTGGGGGAGAGAGGAACAGAGAGAGAGAGAGAGAGAGAAATGTCGACGTCAAAGGAACACATCGAGTGGCTGCCACCCGCACAACCGACCAGGGCCGGGGACAAACTGCAACCGAGGTACATGCCCTTAGCGGGAACCAAACCCGGGTCTCTCAGGATCGCAGGCTGATGCTCTAAGCGCTGAGCCAAACCAGCCAGGGCAGGAGACAGTCTCTAAATGAAACACTAGAGCAAATGGATTTCATAGATATCCATAGAGAATTATACCCCAAAACTGCAGAGTTCACATTCTTCTCAAGTGCACATGGGACATTCTCAAAGATAGACCACATGTTAGGGCACAAACTAAGTCTCTACAAGTTCAAAAAGATTGAAATCATACCAAGCATCTACTCAGATCACAATGGCATGAAACTAGAAATCATTTGCAACAAGAACATGCAAAGACATTTGAAAACATGGAGGCTAAATAACATGTTATTGAATAATGAATGGGCTACCATGGAGATCAAAGAAGAAATTAAAAACTTCCTGGAAACCAATGAAAATGAACGCACAACAACACAAAATCTATGGGATGTAGCGAAAGCCTTTCTGAGAGGGAAGTTCATAGCACTACAGGCCTACCTCAGCAATCAAGAAAAATTTCTAATAGATTATCTAACCTCATCACTTAAAGAACTAGAAAGCAAAGAAAAGGAAAACCCCAGATCAAGTAGAAGGAAGGAAATAGTAAAGATCAGAGCAGGAATAAATGACAAGGAGATAAAAAAAAAATCAATTCAAAGGATCAATGAAACAAAGAGCTGGTTCTTTGAAAAGATAAACGAGATTGATGGATCCTTAGCTAGTCTCACCAAAAACAAAGAGAGAGAACCCAAATACACAAAATCAGAAATGAAAGAGGAGAAATAATAACTGACAACACAGAAATACAAAAGATTGTTAAAAAATATTATGAACAATCATACAGCAACAAATTGGACAATCTAAGTGAAATGGACAAATTTCTAGAAACACATAGTTTCCCATAACTGGACCAGGAAGAAATAGAAATCTTGAACAGACCAATAACAACAGAAAAAATTGAAGATGTAATCAAGACTCTCCCAGCAAACAAAAGCCCAGGCGCAGATAGCTTCATGGAGGAATTTTACCGAACATTCAAAGAAGAACTAATACCCATTCTCCTCAACTATTTCAAAAAATTCAAAAAAGAAGGAAGACTTTCAAACTTGTTTTATGAGGCCAGCATAATTCTAATTCCAAAACCAGAAAAAGATACTACAAAGAAAGAAAACTACAGGCCAATATTCCTGATGAACATAGATGTCAAAATCCTGAACAAAATACTAGCAAATCGAATCCAGCAATACATCAAAAAAATTATTCACCATAACCAAGTGGGATTAATCCCAGGAATGCAAGGCTGGTAAAATATTCATAAGTCAATAAATGTGATACACCACATAAACAAAATGAAAGATAAAAGTCATATGATCATATCAATAGACACTGTAAAAATATTCGAGAAACTCCAGCACCCATTTCTGATAAAAACGCTCAGCAATGTGGGAATCATATCTCGACATAATAAAAGCCATATATGAAAGACCTACAACCAATATCATACTCAATGGTCAAAAACTAAAAGCATTTTCGTTAAAAACAGGAACAAGACAAGGATGCCCACTTTTGCCATTCTTAGTTAACATACTACTGGAAGTCTTAGCCACAGCAATCAGACAGGAAGAAAAAATAAAAGGTATCCAAATTGGAAAGAAGGAAGTGAAACTATCATTATTTGCAGATAACATGATACTATATGTAGAAAACCTCAAAGACTCCATAAAAAATCTACTAGACTTAAATGAATTTGGCAAAATAGCAGGATACAAAATTAACATCAAGAAATCGATAGCATTCTTATACACCAATTATGAACTCAGAAAGAAAGTAAAAAAAATAAAATAAACAATCCCTTTTACCTTCACAGCAAAAAAAATAAGTTAGGAATAAACTTAACCAAAGAAATAAAGGACCTATTCACAGAAAAATACAGGTCATTGAAAAAAGAAATAGGGGAAGATATAAAAAAGTGGAAGTACATACCTTGCACATGGATTGGAAGAATTAACATCATTAAAATGTCCATACTACCCAAAGCAATCTATAGAGTCAATGCAATCCCCATCAAAATTCCAATGATATACTTCACAAAACTAGAAAAAATACTTCAAAAGTTCATGTGGAACCAAAAAAGTCCTCGAATATCCACAGCAATTTTGAAAAAGAAGGACAAAGTAGGTGGGATCACAATACCAGATATCAGGTTATACTACAAAGCGATTGTAATCAAAACTTCTTGGTACTGACACAAGATCAGGCAGTTAGATCAATGGAACAGAATAGAGATCAAAGAAATGAACCCAAGACAATGTACTCAATTAATATTTGACAAAGGGGGCAATAGCATACAGTGGAGTGAAGAAAACCTCTTTAATAAATGGTGTTGGGAAAATTGGACAGCTACACACATAAAAAATGAAACTAGACCATCAACTTACACCATACACAAGAATAAACACAAAATGGATAAAAGACTTAAATGAGACTCATAAATCCATAAAAATCTTAGAAGAAAATGTAGGCAACAAAATTTCAGATATCAAACGCAGATGAATTTTCACTGATACATCACCTAAGGCAACAGAAACAAAGGAAAAAATGAATACATGGGACTGCATCAAACTAAAAAGCTTCTGCACAGCAAAAGAAACAACCATCAAAATGGAAAGGCAACCCACTGTATGGGAGAGCATAATTTCCAATGATATATCAGATAAGGGGTTAATTTCCAAAATATATAGAGTACTCATACAACTCCACAAAAGGAAGACAAAGAACCCAATTAAAAAATGGGCAGAGGAACTAAATAGACACCTCTCCAAACAGGACATACAAATGGCTAAGAGACATATAAATAAATCTTCAACTTCACTAATCATCAGAGAGATGTAAACTAAAACAACAATGAGGTATCTCAACTCATACCTGTCAGAATGGCCGGCATCAACAAATCATCAAACAATAAGTGATGGCGAGGGTGTGGAGAAAAGGGGACTTTAGTGCACTGCTGGTGGGAATGCAGACTGGTGCAACCACTATGGAAAACAATATGGGGTTACCTCAAAAAATTAAAAATTGAACTGCCATTTGACCCAATGATCCCACTTCTAGGAATAAACCCTAAGAAGCCTGAAACACCAATCAGGAAGAATATATGTACCACCATGTTTGTAGCAGCACTATTTACAATAGCTAAGATCGGGAAACAGCCCAAATATCCATCAGTAGACAAATGGATAAAAAAGCAGTGGTACATATGCACAATGGAGTACTACACAGTTGTAAGAAAGAAAGATCTCTTACCTTTTGAGACGACTTGGAGGGACCTGGAAAGTAGTATCCTAAGTGAAACAAGCCAAACAGAGGAAGACAAGTACCATATGATCTCACTTATTTGTGGAATATAATGAACATAGCAGTCTGAAGAACAGGGTAGTCTCAAAAACGTGGAAGTGGGGTACAGACTGACAATCCCCTGAAGAAGAGGTGGGGGGAGGGATAAACCACAGAACTTATATGCATGTATGCATGAACAATGTACATGGACAACAAAGCTGGGGACAGGGCGGGGATGGGTAATTAGTGGAGGGGGGGGGAAGAAACATCTGTAACAAAAATTAATTAATTAAAAAAAAAAAGGAAAGAATTCATTTGAACCAAACTGATGGCAATGCCAGGAAGCAAGATCACAAATTCTCCAGAGAATGACAATTTTGTACTTCATTTTATACATTTGAAAGTAAGAATGATTATACAAAGGTGGGAGAAAGCTAGGTAAGAAATCTCTATGATTATACTACAGGATAGTTAACAAGATTATGTGCTCACTGGAGGGTGGTTTTACCTTGGAGGGGGTTGCCAAAGAGGATTACCCTGGCATTTCAAAGGTGTATTAAGCCAGATGTATAAGAACAATATACAGGGCTTGTTTAAGGCAAAGATAAACCTTTTACTAAGAAAATGATAGTTCTGGGGAGTCACTACCCACCATGACCTGCTCAGTTAGAAATTTATGTTCAAATCACCCCGTGAGATTACTTCCAGTCACTGATTTATTTACAGAACCTCTTATTCATTCACACATATCTTCCATGTGGCTGTTCCTGAGTTATATCCTTTGATAATAAACTGCTACTCTAGTAAGTAAATTGCTCCCCTGAGTTCTATGAGCCATTCTAGGAAATTATCAAACCTGATGAAGGAGTTGTAAGAACTTATGATGTATACCAGCCAGTCAGAAGCACAGGTGATTAACTGAAGGTGTGATTGGTGTCTGAAGTGGGGAGCAGTCTTATCCTGTAGGTGTGGTAAGCCATTAGACAGACATGAGCAGAGTAGACATGACAGGCCAGGTTTGGAATACCACCATGATGGAAAGCTGTGGGTTCCTAGCAATGAGGAAAACTGGGAAGACAAGACCTGGTGTCCCGGGTGACATTTCGTCCCCTCTCATATTACTGCCATGCAGTTTTAGATTCCCCCTTATCTTTCAAATTGCTGTTCATGTGGTTCCGACCCTCCCCTGACCTTTCCTCCCCTGGCATGTTGCCAGTCATGTGGTAGAACCCCTTAGAGGAGGTACAAGGTGGCCAGAGAATAGCCTCATATAAGACTCCCTTACATGACCCCTTCCTTAAGCAATAAGCCATTAAGACAATGAGGTTCTGACTCACATCAAATGATCTTGGAAGCAGAGACTCAGGTCTGTTGACCACAAAGACAGAGTTGTGGCCAAACCAGATATAATATTTAGGCCTCAGTTGTGTTTCAGCTCCAGGCCCAGAAAAGCAGTAAGGCCAGGCTAGGCAATGCCATAGCTTACATTAGAACCAACTACAATGACTAATGACCTTCTGCCCTGGACCAGTCATCAGAGACCATGATCCTGAAGGGACACACCTGGAAAAGCTGGTGAATATTCTATGGAGATCCTCCCCTGGGACCTCTCCTAAGAACTCCACCCTTAGAGAGGGGACAAAAGCTCTCAGGATAGAGGACCCAGTGAACTTCTCTTTCTCTCTCTTGAGCCTGTACATTTCTCCACCCTCTTCTTTCTCTAGGTGGGTTACCTTTGCCTGTCTTTCTTCTAAGCTCCAAGGGCCCTTCTTTTGGTTATGTAACTTGCTTTCTGAATCCATGCAGTCCAGCTGGCTTCCTTCTCTCATGGCTCACTTCTTCTACCTCTGTGACTTTCTAAATAAAGTTTTGCTTGTATTTGAGTCTTGACTCTGAATTCTTTCTTAGCCAGAACTCAAGTATGGAAGTTACTGAACTCAGGTTCAATCACTGGTAACATTCTGATGCCATTTTTGCCAACATAGGATCTACTCTAATTCCAGTAGGTAGTGTCCAAATTGAGTTAAATTGTAAAACAAAGAGTTGATGTCCACAAAAAATTAGAAAATTATTGGTTTGGAAAATCCTACATATCTGGTGTCAGCAGTACCAAGTGTGGTAGTAATAAAAAGTAGAATAGGCAATAGGGTTTATCTTTCTAGAGAGAAAAGTCCTACACCTAAGCAATTGTATGAAATGCTATTCTGATAGTTGCAGCAAAACATCATAGGGATCTGCTTATTTAAAGGGGTTTAGTGGAAATGGAGTAGAGAAATTGAAGAAAAGGAGGATAGCATCCCCCTCCCCCACCCCCAAGGAGTATAGCTATAAAAGGAAAGTGAAAAAACAGGGTGATGACTAAAGAATAAAATAAATACAAAATAGTTGATTGTTGTGTGGGGGTACAGAATGAGCCACCCCAAGATATGCTAAGGCAACTGAGATCCTGTAAGCTCAGGAGAAACTTCTGTGCCCCTACACTTAATTGTCTAGAATAGCAGTTCTCAACCTGTGGATTGTGAACCCCTTGGGGGGTCAAATAACCCTTTCACAGGGATTGCCTAAGACGTAACAGTAGCAAAATTACAGTTATGAAGTAACAACAAAAATAATTTTATGGCTGGGGGTCACCACAACATGAGAAACTGTATTAAAGGGTCGCAGCATTAGGAAGGTTGAGAGCCATTGATCTAGAAGAATTTGAATTAGAAGCCTTGCCCATAAAAATTGAGATTACCTTTTTTGACTTATCTATATGGAAAGGCAAACTTCTAATTAATGAACATGTTCTCTCCCTACAGTGACCTTCTGAAGTCCCAAGGTGACATACTTTATCCCAAGCTCACAATAACATATATAACACACTATTCTTTTTTGTCTTTGAACCTCTCATGTATGCAGGGTATCTGACTGTCTCATGTATGTGGAGTTTCTGTATGCATAAAATTAAATTTGAATTTCTCTTGTCAATCTGTCTCTTGTTGATTTTATTCTTGGACCAGGTAAAAGAAACAGAGGAAAGGAGGGGGAATTTTCCCCCTTTCTCACAGTTGTGAGAAATAAAGACATGTTTATTTGCTTTAGGGATGATACAGTAAAAAGGAAAATATTAATGAAATCCTTGAATGCATGATAAAAAATAAGGCTTGGTAGTGCATTCTCAGTGAAAGGAAACAGGCATAGTAAATGGACCTAGATAAATATAGGAAAAGCTGATAGAAATTGAAATTCTATTATAATCACTTCTATTTTCTTCTTTTTATGACAGCTTGTTTTTTTATTGAGATATAATTGACATTATATTAGTTTGAGGTGTACAACATAATGATTTGATATTTGTATATATAGCAAAATGATCACAAGTCTAGGTAACATCTATCACCACATGTAGTTACACTTTCTATGTGTGTGATGAGAACTTTTAATATGTGCTCTCTTAGCAACTTTTAACTATACAATACAGTAGTATTAATTATAGTCACCATGCTGTACATTGTATCTTCAGGACTTATTTATTTTATAACTGGAAGTGTGTGCCTTTTTTTTTTTTTTTTAATTTATTTTTTTGTTACAGATATTTTACCTTTTTTACCCCATTGGCACCCCCCTCTCCACCCCACCCCCGCCCCATCCCCGGCTTAGTTGTCCATGTCCATTGGTCATGCATACATGTATATAAGTTCTGTGGTTTATCTCTTCCCACCCCGCACCCCCTCTTCTGAGGGATGTCAGTCTGTGCCCTACTTCCATGTTTCTGGGTCTACCGTATTCCTCAGACTATTATGTTCATTATATTCTGTATATAAGTGAGATCACGTGGTATTTGTCTTTTTCTGCTTGGCTTCTTTCACTTAGGATAATACTTTCCAGGTCCCTCCATGTCGTCTCAAAGGATAAGAGATCTTTCTTTCTTACAGCTGCATAGTACTCCATTGCATATATGTACCACAGCTTTTTTATCCATTCGTCTACTGATGGACACTTGGGCTGTTTCCAGATCTTACCTATTGTAAATAGTGCTGCTATAAACATGGGGGTACATATATTCTTCCTGATTGGTGTTTCAGGCATCTTAGGGTAAATTCCTAGAACTGGGATCACTGGGTCAAATGGCAGTTCAATTTTTAATTTTTTGAGGTAACACCATATTGTTTTCCATAGTGGCTGCACCAGTCTGCATTTCCACCAGCAGTGTATTAGAGTCCCCTTTTCTCCACACCCTCACCAACACTTGTTGTTTGATTATATGTTAATGGCGGCCATTCTGACAGGTGTGAGGTGATACCTCATTGTTGTTTTAATTTGCATCTCTCTGATGATTAGTGATGATGAGCATTTCTTCATATATCTCTTGGCCATTTGTTTGTCCTGTTTGGAGAGGTGTCTATTCAGTTCCTCTGCCCATTTTTTAATTGTGTTCTTTGTCTTCCTTTTGTTGAGTTGTATGAGCACTCTATATATATTGGAAATTAATCCCTTATCTGATACATCATTGGCAATGATGTTCTCCCATGCAGTGGGTTGCTTTTCCATTTTGATGATTACTTCTTTTGCTGTGCAGAAGCTTTTGAGTTTGATGTAGTCCCATGTGTTCATTTTTTCCTTTGTTTCTGTTGCCTTAGGTGATGTATCAGTGAAAATTCTGCTCCGTATGATGTCCGAAATTTTGTTGCCTACATTTTCTTCTAGAATTTTTATGAATTCACGGGTCACATTTAAGTCTTTTATCCATTTTTAGTTTATTTTTGTGTATGGTGTAAATTGATGGTCTAGTTTCATTTTTTTGCATGTAGCTGTCCAATTTTCCCAACACCATTTATTAAAGAGGCTGTCTTTACTCCACTCTATGCTCTTGCCACCTTTGTCAAATATTAATTGAGCGTATTGCCTTGGGTCCATTTCTGGGTTTTCAGTTCTCTTTCACTGGTCTATATGCCTGTTCTTGTGCCAGCACCAGGCTGTTTTGGTTACAGTCGCTTTGTAGTATAACCTGATATCTGGTATTTTGATCCCACCTACTTTGTCCTTCTTTTTCAAGATTGCTGTGGCTATTTGGGGTCTTTTTTGGTTCCATATGAACTTTTGAAGTATTTGTTCTAGTTCTATGAAATATGTCATTGGTATTTTGATGGGGATTGCATTGAATCTATAGATTGATTTGGGTAGTATGGACATTTTAATGATGTTAATTATTCTAATCCATGAACAGGGTATGTGCTTCCACTTTTTTATATCTTCCTCTATTTCTTTTTTCAGTGACCTGTAGTTTTCTGCAAATAGTCCTTTACTTCTTTGGTTAAGTTTATTCCTAGGTATCTTAATTTTTTGGGCACGATGGTAAATGGGATTGTTTTTTCAGTTTCTCTTTCTGTGACTTCATCATAGGTGTACAAGAATGCCATCGATTTCTTGACGTTAATTTTGTATCCTGCTACTTTGCCAAATTCATTTATTAAGTAAGTCTAATAGATTTTTGATGGAGTCTTTAGGGTTTTCTATGTATAATATAATGTCATTTGCAAATAGTGACAGTTTCACTTCCTTCTTTCCAATTTGGATCCCTTTTATTTTTTCTTCATGTCTGATTGCTGTGGCTAAGACTTCCAGTACAATATTAAATAAGAGTGGCGAAAGTGGACATCCCTGTCTTGTTCCTGTTCTTAATGGAAATGTTTTTAGTTTCTGTCCATTGAGTATGATGTTGGCTGTAGGTCTTTCATATATGGCCTTTATTATGTCGAGATATGATCCCTCTATTCCCACATTGCTGAGCCTTTTTATCAGAAATGGATGCTGGATTTTGTTGAAGGCTTTTTCAGCATCTATTGATATGATCATGTGGTTTTTTTCTTCATCTTATTTATGTGGTGTATCACATTTATTGATTTGCGAATATTGTACCAGCCTTGCATCCCTGGAATGGGTCCCACTTGGTCATGGTGAATAATTTTTTTGATGTATTTCTGGATCCGATTTGCTAGTATTTTGTTCAGGATTTTGGCATCTATGTTCATTAGGGATATTGGCCTATAGTTTTCTTTCTTCGTAGTGTCTTTTTCTGGTTTTGGAATTAGAATTATGCTGGCCTCATAGAACGTGTTTGGGAGTCTTCCTTCTTCTTGAATTTTTTGATATAGTTTGAGGAGAATGGGTATTAGTTCTTTTTTGAATGTTCAGTAAAATTCCCCTGTGAAGCCATCTGGGCCTAGGCTTTTGTTTGCTGGGAGAGTCTTGATTACCTCTTCAATTTCCTTAGTTGTTACTGGTCTGTTCAAGTTTTCTATCTCTTCCCGGTCCAGTTTTGGGAGACTGTGTGTTTCTAGAAATTTGTCCATTTCGCTTAGATTGTCGAATTTGTTGCCATATAGTTGTTCATAGTAGTTGTTAACAATCTTTTGTATTTCCGTGGTGTTGGTTGTTACTTCTCCTCTTTCATTTCTGATTTTGTGTATTTGGGTTCTCTCTCTTTGTTTCTTGGTGAGTCTAGCTAAGGGTCCATCAATCTTGTTTCTCTTTTCGAAAAACCAGTTCTTTGTTTCATTGATCCTTTGGATTGTTTTTTTGGTTTCTATGTCATTTATTTCTGCTCTGATCTTTACTATTTCCTTCCTTCAACTTGCTCTGGGTTTTTCTTTTTGATTGCTTTCTAATTCTTTAAGTTGTGAGGTTAGACAGTCAATTAGAATTTTTTCTTGTTTTTTGAGGTAGGCCTGTAGTGCTATGAACTTCCCTCTCAGAACTGCTTTCGCTGCATCCCATAGATTTTGTGTTGTTGTGTGTTCATTTTCATTGGTTTCCAGGAAATTTTTAATTTCTTCCTTGATCTCCTCGGTGACCCATTCATTGTTTAATAACATGCTATTTAGCCTCCATGTGTTGAAATGTCCTTGCATGTTCTTGTTGCAATTGATTTCTAGTTTCATGCCATTGTGATCTGAGAAGATGCTTGATATGATTTCAATCTTCTTGAACGTGTAGAGATTTAGATTGTGTCCTATCATGTGGTCTATCTTTGAGAATGTTCCATGTTCACTTGAGAAGAATGTGAATTCTGTAGTTTTTGGGTGTAATTCTCTGTAGATATCTATTAAATCCATTTGGTCTAGTGCTTCATTTAGAGTCTCTGTTTCTTTGCTAATTTTTTGCCTAGAGGATCTATCCAGTGCTGTCAACGGGGTGTTGAAGTCCCCTGCTATGATTGTATTGTTGTCGATTTCTCCTTGGAAGTCCTCTAGAAGATTTTTAATATATTTTGGTGCTCCTATATTGGGTGCATATATGTTTATCAAGGTTATATCTTCCTGTTGGATAGATCCTTTCTATATTATGTAGTGGCCGTCTTTGTCTCTAGTTATGGTCTTCATTTTGAAATCTATTTTATCAGATATGAGAATTGCTACCCCAGCTTTTTTTTTTGCTTTCCATTTGCTTGGAAAATTTTTTTCCATCCCTTCATTTTCAACCTATGTGAGTCTTGTTGTGAGGTGGGTCTCTTGAAACAACATATAGATGAGTCATGCTTTCTTATCCAATCAGCTACTCTGTGTCTTTTTATGGGAGCATTCAATCCATTTACATTTAAGGTGATTATTGATATGTACTTATTTATTGCCATTTTTGTTTAGTGTGGTTCTATTTTTCTTCCCATTTCTACTGCTAATTTCAGCAGTCCTTTTAACATTTCTTGCAGTGCTGGTTTGGTGCTAATGTATTCCCTTAGCCTTTTTTTGTCTGGGAAGCTCTTTATTTCACCTTCTAATTTGAATGATAACTTTGCCGGGTAGAGGAGTCTTGGATTCAGATTCTTGTTTTTCATGACTTTGATTACTTCATGCCATTCCCTTCTGGCCTGTAGTGTTTCTTGTGAGAAGTCAGCTGAGAGCGTTATGGGTTTCCTTTGTAGGTAACCTGTTGCTTATCTCTTGCTTCTTTTAGTATTCCCTCTTTGTCTTTAATTTGTGGCATTTTAATTACTATGTGTCTTGGTGTGGGCCTGTTTGGGTTCTTCTTACTTGGGACTCTCTGTGCTTCTTGAACCTGAATGCCTTCTTCCTTCACCAAATTAGGGAAGTTTTCTGTCACTATTTTTTTGAATATATTCTCTATCCCTTGCTCATTTTCTTCTTCTTCGGGGATTCCTATGATGCGAATATTATTACGTTTCCTGTTGTCCCATAGTTCTCTTAAGCTGTCTTCCTGTTTTTTAATAGTTTTTTCCTTTTGATTTTTGCTACCCTGTCTTCTAATGCACTGATACGGTCCTCAGCTTCCTCTACTCTGCTTTTTAAACCTTCCAATGTGTTTTTCATTTCTGACATGTCATTTTTTATCTCTTCTTGATGGTTTTTAATTTCCAGTTGACTTATTTTCAGTGTCTCTATGTCCTTATTGATGCTGTAGAGCTTCCTCAAGATCATGGCTCTGAATTCTAGTTCTGTTAACTATCTAACTGCTCCACATTTATATCATCTTCGGTGGAGGTCTCTTGCTCTTTCATTTGGCTTCTGTTTCTGTGTTTCACCATTTTGGCTATCATTGTGGGCTTTGGAGCCTGTCAGGTTTTCCCTTGGGTGTTGGTGTTCTGCTGTTTGTGGCTCCCTCTCCTGTGTTTAGATGAGCGAGGGAGTGACCCACGTTAAACACCACTGTCAAGTCTTTCTTTCCTGGTTAATGTTGCTAACACTGGAAAGGTACTGTTATCCTCTAGCTTTTTGCCTGGGGGCTAGCAGTTGAGGTTACTTGATGAGTTTTAGGTTGTCAGTTGATTGACAAACTCCCTCAGGTGCTCAGCACAAGGGGATTTCACGAGGGTGGCGCAGATGCTGGTTGTCAATGAGCCTCAATTAGCATTTCAATGGCCCACAGGGTGGGGTTGGATCTCCGAGGGAGGGGCTGCTGCCTCTCCTCAGAGCCCTGGGAAGGAGCAATGTGCCCACTGTCCTGCGTGGCTGCACTCAGCAAAAGCTCTGAGTGCCCTACAAACCCCGGGTGTCCCGCCACAGTTCCAGTCCAGTCTGCCCTCCCTCTGCCGGAGCCCAAGGTGAGTGGCTGTGGCTTGTTTAGCCTCTGTCCCGGCTCTGCGCTGTGGCCGCCTGGGAGTGTAACCCGAGGGTGCTGCTCCCAGCTAAGGCCGCTGCGGAGCTGCCGACCGTGGGCTCCCAGCCCCCGTCTGGTGCCTTCGCAAACCTACCGGGATGGAGTCAGTGTCCCTCGTTATATGGTCCTCGCAAGCTGCTTTTCTTTTGCTTTTTCCCGTCAATTTGTCTGTGTTATAGTTGTAATTCCAGTTTGGTTCTGGGAGACGGTCTGTGTTGCTTCCAGTCACTCTGCCGCCATTTTTCGAGTGTCCACTTCTATTTTCTTAAAAAGTAAGAATAAAATAGCATAAGCTTATAATAAGCATAGGAAAAGAGATTGTTGGTTTTAAAGATGAACAGAAAATATAAAATTGTATTTCATATTTCATAGCAAAGACTATGGACTAAGCTTCAAAATCCTCTTTTGGTGATTATTAGTTTAAAGTGAAATTAGTAACATGACTGCATTGTTTGTTAGAGAAGTGCAGCTGACTAAAACAAAAATGAGATAAGTCATTAGATTAGCAAGGTTTTGTGGCATAAACAAATACAGTTCTGCAAAAGAATAGAGAAGTGTGGAAGTGAAGAGTATATGCAGTAGAATGCTCAAAGTGATTGACGCCACAGTGTGGTTTGGAAAAGCATTGATCTGATAATGAATTTGCTGCGGTAGAATGGAGGGCAAGATCTTTGAAGAAATTTAGATTATATAACTGAAGGTTTTGAATAGTTAAGTTCTATTTACATGGACATCAAAATTATCAAGAATGATAACAGAGGTGTTGTTGGAGGTAGGTATAGTTAAGCAGGAAATAAAATATTCAAGAAGGGAGGAGGAGAGATTGAATGGGTTGTAGATGACTACAACAATGAATTAATTGTTTTTTAATGAGATTAGAGAAAGAAGTTGATGAAAATATTCACAGAAGAGCTTACAGATTAGGGAGTCTTTTATTTATTTTTAAAAAATTATATTCTTTTATTGATTTCAGAGAGAGGAAGTGAGAGGGAAAGATAGAAACATTAATGAGAGAGAACATCAATTGGCTGCATGCCCCCCCACTGGGGATTGGGCCCACAACCTGGGCATGTGCCCTGACTGGGAATTGAACTGGCGATCTCTTGGTGCATGGGTCAACACTCAACCACTGAGCCACACCGGTCGGATGAGGAGTCTTTTACTATTGACCTTGAATTTGACATGGCGCGATGGAAGTCAAGGAAATAGTGATATGTGGCAGATGGGGTCAGAAAGAATATATAGGATAATATGCAGACTATATTCCAAGGAATAAAGTATGACCTACCATCCTAGGCTTCTTGTTGTACAGGTAAAAGAATGACAGAGTTAAGTTCTGAGGTTTCAAAGCTGCAGATATTGAGGGAAGGAGTGGTTGGAGACAACAAAACTGAAAATGAATTCTGGGACCCCCGTCTAATATTGCAGTTGAGATTTGTATTCCAATTGAGAAATATTTTTACTACTAAAATCAATGTTAAAGGGCACAATGATCTTAGCATGAAAAGTATTTTTTTAACTTTAAGAAAAATATCACTGTGGAAATAGACAAATGTTATTTAAATAGTCACAAATCATAAAATGAAAAATTTAATACATGTACCTACCTTGCTCTTCAAAATTTAGTATTTTAACAAGTAAAAAGACAAGTTGAATGCTGGGAGAAAACATTTGCAATTCTTATAACCAGCAAAGGGCTCACACCTAGAGTATTTAAAGAATTCCTAAAGAAGCATAAGGCAATTATAAATGATCCTGTAAGAAAATAGTAGAAAATAAGATTAGGCAATATAATTTATAAAGTATCTGAGAAAAACAAAAAAACTGTTCAACCTTTTTGAAAAACAAAATTAAAACCAAAGCAAGAGGAACCATTTTATAACCCACCCCTCCACCCCACCCCCGATTAAATGCAAAAGCTTCACAATACTAAATGTTGTGAGGATATGGGCCAAGTGTAAATCCTATTACAGTGAAAATAAAGCTGGTAAGATTATTTTTGGAAATTATCTAAAATATCTAATAAAGTTAAAGACCCCAGTCCCCACGAGTCTTAAATTCTACTCTAGATTAATCATGTTGAGAAATTCTGGCTCATGTACACAATTCTGGTGCTCAGAGCGCCATTATTTATGAGAACAAGTGTTCTTGGAATCTCTCCAAATTGGTTCATCCCCAGGGGGCCCTTAAATAACAGTGATCCAAAGTATCCTGTAAAAAAATAAATAAATAAATAAATAAAATGGTTTGCTTATTTCTCCTGATATGAAGAAGAAGAAGAAGAAAGAAAAACACTTTTCTCAGTTTTATCTTAGTGAGGCCATCCAACAATCTCAGTCTACTTTATCTGAAGCTATTCAATGTCAACTTTCACTTGTTCTCTTTAACTATTACTCTCACATCTATCCAACCTCAAAGACACTCCCATTTTTCTGAGGTCTTTCTCCTTATCATTCTGCTGCTTCAAAAAAAGGTCCTGTCTCTGTCACCATGTCATGACCCTTCTTGTATTTATTTATACACCCCTCCTTAAACCTCTTTCTATTTTTCTCAGTCCTCAATTTTGTTAAAGTTACTCAAGTCCTTGGTCTTGCTCCCCTAGTATTCAGACTCAGCAGAAGGGAAGTTAAATTACTCCAGTTGCCTTTTTTCAACTAGTTACTTTTAGGCCTTGGTCTGTAACTGATTTACATGCAATAATAAAGGACTTCCCTGACCTACAATAAAAACAGAGAGGGTCAGTTCTATATAAACGTCTATAAAGATGAGGGATAGGATAACATCTCCATCTCAGGGCTCATATGAATTCCAAACTACAAATTCATGAGACAATTATTTCTGTGAACCTTGGATAGCCCCCAGTGAGACATATTTTATTTATCTCAGTTATGCCTATTGGTATTTGCCTGTTAATTGAACTGGATCAATGGTATTTAGTCAGTCTTATTAGCCTTTACTGAATATTTAACCATGCTATCTCCTTTTTTTACTTGAACTACTCTATGACCTCTGATACAAGCTTTCCAGGCACCAGGTGATCCAAAAGGTCTGCAAAAATATGTTACATCTACAAACTTAGGTGTAAAATTCCAGCACTAACAGGAATCTATCACCTTTCTCTCTTACAGTGTTCCTAAGAAATCTTAGGACAAGAGGCTAAGAAATTTAAAGTAAATCTGAAAAACTTGACTTGACATAGCAGATCATTTTTGGGCTATCTTTGTACTTGTAACTGCTGCCATATGGACCCCTCAGGAAGTTCATTGGAACTCCTGTAATTTACATGCTTTGCTCTGGGAAATAACCAGGATTCTGGACAATGTTACCAAACAATGAATATCATCGCCAATTCACAAATATATGGAGATTAAACAGCTTCCTGCTGAGCAACCAATGGGTCAAAGAAGAAACCAAAAAGAAAATAAAAGTATAACTTGATACAAATTAAAATAAAAACACAATGTACCAAACTTATGGTATACAACAAAAGTAGTTCTACATGGAAGTTTTTATTGATAAATAGCTACACTAAGAAACAAGAAAAATCTCAAATAAACAACTTTATTTCTCAAGGCACTCAAAAAAAAAAAGATCAAATTAACCCCAAAGTTAGCAAAAGGAAGTAAATAACAAAAAATGAAGCAGAAAGAAATAAAATAGAGACTAAAAATTTTTTTAAGATTAATAAAACTAGGAGCCATTTTTCTAAGGAGATAAAAAATTGACATTGTTATCTACATTTATCAAGAAAAAATATGAGAGCTCAAATAAATTATTAATGAAAGAGAAGACATTACAACTGATATCACCAAAGCATTATTGGAGACTACTGTGAACAATTACATGCCCACAAAATGAAACATCATAGAAGAAATGTATAAATTCCTAGAAATATACAACCATCCAAGAATGAATGATGAAGAAATAGAAAATCTGAACAGAAAAATTGCTAATAAGGAGATTAAATCAGTAATCAAAAGCCTTTCAACAAAGAAAAGTCCTGGACTATATAGCTTCACTAATCAATTCACATGTTTGTGAATTTTCTAGTTTTCTTCTTGTAATTGTTTTTTTTTTTTTTATACTATTATGGTTGGACATGATGCTTGATAAAATTTTAATCTTATTAAATTTATTGAAATTTCAGGAAAGACTAGGAAATTGGAGATTTTTGTTGCTTCATCTGTGCTCAGCTCCGGTGGAGTAACTGGTTAAGAATTGCTTCTTTGTTTGCTATGGTCCTATGGGACTCATGAATGGAAGTCCTTTTGGCTATCGAAGCCAGACATTTGAGGACATTCCCTCCAAAGCAGCTGTAGACAGTGGAGTGCAGATGTGTGCATTAAGCTCTTTTCAAGGGTTTTCTGGTGACTTGGGGCAGGCCAGAGCGAGGAGGCAGGAGTGATGTCAGCTTCCCTGTCTCAGCACCTAGAGCCTGCCATTTTGATGTGAGTATTTTCTCATTTGTCTGATGTGTAGGAGTTGCTCAGCTATTTTCTGGATATCTTTCAAAAAGAATTGTTTCTGGTATAACTGTATATTTGGTACATCCATGGGAGAAAAGATATAAGGAGAGTCTTGTGTTGCCATCATAGTTGGCTCTTCTCTTATTATATTTTAGGCATAGTTTTCATCAATAGCATGATCTCTTAGACAGTCCAATTGTTGACAATCCAAAGACATGCTCAATGGACAATATAGCTCATCTTTCTAGGTCAACAAGAAAGTTAAGGAGGGCCTGCCTAGAAACTACAAATCTGAACTTCACAATAATTCTCATTTCATCTCTAATTATATTTAAAAACAAATTTTGTCCATCTTAAGCAACTGAGAGGCTGGCCAGGTGTACATAATTGTTTATTTCTTACTCATTGATGTGACTTCACCAAAATTTAGTCAGGCTTCCCCTTCCCCACAGTTCAATGAACTTTAGTTTACTTATGATTTTAAGGAACTACTAAGGAGTAGTCCCCCCTTAAAAGCTCATTCTGATAATCAGCTGGTCACAGCAAGAAATATTTCCTGTTAAAACACTGCGAATATACTATCTGCTCATCCTCATCTGCTTGAGTGATTTCCCCTCAAAGTTCTTGCTGACCCTACTTACTACTCCCAAAAAAGCCTTTTCTCTGTTTGATTTTAAGATGCTTGTATATTCTAAAGTATGAGTGTTCTGCCTACTGAAATAGTGTTTTCAATAATCTTTCTTTGCCTGAGTTCAGACTTGTTTTATTTAACAACATGTTTAGAATATTATGCACAATAAAACAAAAAATGTTGATTATAGTTGTTTGATGTCCATTGATTTATAAGTTGTGCATGTATACATTTTTATTTCATGTAAAATCCCATGGGCATAATAACCACCTTATCAAGAATGGTGGCTACAACTGTGAAGAAAGGGGTAGTTAATAGGTTTCTTTTTCATTGGAAGTATGTAGAAACCCTCAAGAGTTGGGTAACATTTCATATTTTAAGCAGGACTTTGGGTGCAGAAGCATTAATTGAATATTCTTTATATCATATTGTATCTCTAAAATACTTTACTTTCTTTTTAAGGCTTAGATAGTAAAGAATGGAACAACTTGGCAATAACAGAGTGACAACAGGATGAAAGGCAGAGCTGTTGTTGGCATTTAATAGTTTTACATATTTGTTTTACTAGCAAGGGTTAAACATCAAATGAAAACTAAGATGGTGAATTCCAGACTGTTTCAATCAAATGCTTTGGTGGTGTGAGGTGTCTCTTGGCATAGTGTTTATAAGTACAGGATTTGGTGTCAAAACGTTCTTGGATTAAACTTGCTGTTGAAACCTTCCATTTCTGTCACCTTGGCAAACTGACACAACCTTCTGAGATTCTGATCACCCATCGGTGAGATGTGGCATAAATACTACCTCTTTGGATTAGGAGGTAAAATAGAGATAAGTAGGTGTTTAAAAGGTTAGTTTATTCTTTAAATAAAAATCTGTGACAACAAAATGTGTAATATGTCCTCCACATAATTTGTGCAGCTGGACTCAGGGCCACAACAGAGCCTGAGATTTCATATTTGAAGAAATTCAGTCTTCCAAAAAAAAAAAAAAAAAATGAACTTAAGAGACCCTCTTTGAAGTATGACTTGCATTATAGTTCCAACCCTGAAACTAATAAGCTTTGTTATCTTGGCCTCTATGAAACATATTTGTTGAGAGTATACTAATAATATGTCTCAGAACAGACACAGATGCTGAGGATAGACTGTTAACCTTCACAAATGTATTCCTTTTGTGGAGCTTTCATTTCCTCATCCACAAAATGAGTGGCTCAAGTTAAATATGATCTTGGATTTTTATTCAAGTTCCCATAATCCCTAAGTAACAATTACTTTGCCAGAGTTGATCTTGATTTCTTCTGATTAACACTGAACTACCACCAAGAAGAGTTAACTATATGCACCTAAGGGATAAGATAGCCCTTGGCCTGATGCAAGAATCTGTGATAGTCTATGTTGATTATGTAAAAGATAGGGAATAGACAACTGAGGTGAAGGTGGGATTCGGGGTGAAGGGACTGAATAAATTACTTAGAAGTTGCACCTCAATATTGTCGACATATGCTAACCTTAAAACTCTTTAAAACTAGACCACTTTTATCATTTTTGGTGTGCCTCAATCTCTGCCCTCCCTTGCTTATACTGTAGTTATTGTCATAACTAACTAGTTAATATTAATTATAGAAAAAGAGCAAAGAGAAAGCCAGACGTTATAAGCATGGTCATCTGGGCAGCTTCACCAGGAAGCTACAGCTTCACACTCCCCAGGGAACCACAGGTCCATATCCTGCAGGTCACTGGGGGAAGGGTTCCAACAAAGGGGGAGATAGGTGCATATACAGTGAAGTTGGGGTGATGTAGTGAAGGTGCTTGCCTGTTAGTGTAACCTGACAAAAAGATAATTAGCTAAGGAGGTGAAACCACTGCAAGTGCACAAAATCTTGAAGGGTTAATTGGTCAAACTCCTAGTTATAAATCTCAAAGAGTTCTCTCTCTCTTGTTCCTCTTGCTTTGCTCTGCCCTCCTTCTCCTCTCTTGCTCCATGACCCACACTCACCTGCCACATGGTCTTAAGCAGCCTTTAGGACTCCACATGCAATAGACTATAGCTGGTAACACAAGTGAAGCTAGCTAGAGGCTAGATAGGACTATAAAGTGGAGACTCTGGGCAGTAGCCTTAATCCTAGACCTGCTGAAGACAAGATTTGACTTTTTCCATGTTGAGACAGAGGGTGATGGAACTTGGACAGAAACCCCTTTAGTTTTACAACATCAATAAAGCTTTCTACAATATCTCATCCTCCTGTAGGGGACTCAGGAATTTTTTTTTACCTATGGCACCCCAAAAATTCCATTTCTACCAGTAACAGGTTGGGGATGCAGAGGGCACCCCACCGATAACACAACTATAAAGATGTTGGGGCGGAAAAATTTTTCTCTGCTCTTCAAGGTTCTTCCAGTTGATCTAATAATTACATTGATATGAGACACTTAGCAGGAGAAAAACAAATGTAAAATTTAGGAACACATACACCTCCTGTAGACATGGGAGAGACCCAGAAAAAAATGAGTAAAGTGCCAAAATGGCAGAAGCCATCAATTTAAATACCACCTTCAGCTAAAGACCAAGGAAGATCTTGGGGGCACAAGTCAGTATGGGATATTATCATGAAAACTCAGCAAACAAAGGAAGATTGTTTTACAGACTTAGGTCCAGGCCTCAGTCCATTGATAATGAAGGCAGGCCTGGTACAGTGAAGGACAACCTTTGCTTACAAATGGAGATTTTCCTTATGAATATAAATGTCCTTTTACAAAGGGAACTTTCACTTGGTTTTAGGAGCCTCTCCCATGCCTGCTTCTTTTTAAAATTAACCAGTCTAAAGTAACCAACATCCCCAGAAGACATACTTTAAGGTGACAAATTCTGTTCCCCTTCAAAGGCTTATTGCGTTTATTGATTTGTGTCTCTGCTGCCAATTTGCCCCAAACCTTCACCGTACGCTGTACATTATAAACATGGTCAGCCAGAATAATATTCACAAGAATAATTGTATCATGTGATTCCCCACTTGAAACCTTGGAGTTACTTCCAATGCAATTATAGCAAGAATGTGTTTTTAAAAAAAGAAAATCAACTGAGTGAATATGAAGACCTAATTTTCTTTATCAGTGGTCTGTACACAATGGAAGGCTTTTATAGGAAGAAGGGTGAAGCAAGGAGACTATTTACAAAAAAAGAAAGAAAGAAAAGAAAACATTATTTTTGGACTTGAACATTTTTTTCTTTGGGGCAAGAGAAAGGTAAGGATTTTTATCACACTGATTACCTCTTTTTTCTGTGAAGGATGGCGAGGTCCCATGTGACAGATTACTGGTGCTGTCTTGAAAATGTCAGACTGGTTGATTAAGATTATGTTTCTGGGAGAGCTTGAAACTGCCATTAGATCAGGTATTAAATCTAGGTTTGGTATCACGGGCTTTTAGCAAGAGTGACTGCATTTTAGGCTTGTAATTTTTCTTTAACAAAACAGATGCTCATCCTGCCCTACCATCCTTACATGATGTGGCCTTTGCCTATGCATCTCACTCTGACCCCTTTCTCTCTCCCCTCACTTCACTGATACCAAGCCGGCACGATGGTGTTTCTGTTTCGGTACATTTACCCCATTGATTTCACTTTTGCCTTTGTGTCTAGGAACATGCTGTATCCTCTTCTTTATTATAAGCTTTAAAAATATATATATTTTTAGTCTATTGTCTTCTTTTAATGGTTTTGATGTCAGCTTAAACTTGGCCTTTCTTATGCCCCAATGTAAAGTAGTTTCTTGGTCATGAATTAAAAACCTTGTTCGTAATACACTTTAGACAGGTGTATTGGTCATGTTTCTCAAGAGAAATAGAACCTGTCAGTGTAAGAAACATTCAAACCTGTAGACAATTTTTATGAGCTTATTTAAACCAACTGATGACAGTGCCAGGTAATCAAAATCTGAAATCTCTGGAGAATGACAGTTTTGCAGTTTCTCCTAAACATTTGGAATTAAAGAAGGAATGTAAGGTGGGAGAAAGAAAGGCGGAGATTGGATTATGGGAGAGTTAGCAAGATTATGTGTTCTGTTAAGGGTGATTATGCTTCCAAAGGGTATAAAAAAGAGACATTTCAAAAGTGTGTTAACCTAGAGGCACAGAAACAATGGATAGGACTTGCTCAAGGCAAAAATAAATATCTTACTAAATAAGTTGTAGGCCCGGGGCATGATTACCCACCATGACCTGCTCAGATAGAAATTTATGATCAGATCATCCTGTGAAGCTACTTTTGGTTGTTGGACTTGTCATTTATTACAGAGCCCCATTTTCATCCATAAACCAATAGGCGAGATAGAGGTAGAGATAGAGACAGTGACAAAGACTGAGAGATATGGAGAGATTTATTATAGGGATTGGCTTGTGTTGTTATGCAGGCCAGGAAGTACCATAATCTGCCATCTGCAGGCAGGAGAACCAGGAAAGCCAGTGGTGTAATTCAGTCTGAGTCCAAAGGTCTGAGAACAAGGGTAGATGCCCACAATGATATTGGCAGATCTTCTTTACCCACTCTCCTGATTCAAATGCTAAGTTCTTCTGAAAACACCAACCATCTGGGCATCCCTTAGCTAGTCAAACTGACACATAAAATTAACCATCACAGTAGCGAGTAAAGTTTTTTTTTGTTATCCATTTTATTTGTTTATCATTTGTTTTCCTCTACACACACATACAGTACTTACTGAAAATCTAACTTCTATAACAGCAGGGTCATTAATGTAAATTCTGTAACAGCAGGGATACAGCAGTACATAAACTCCTAATGCCTCATACCACTTCTCATGAATAATGAGTGTTCAATATATATTTGCATTTGGAATGTATAAAAGAATGAATGAAGATGTGGAAGGTTATATATCCATATTACATATATATTCTCACATTTTTATGTTTTCAGGGAAGAAAGAGAGAAGTAGCATACAATGATGTTTAACCCAGTATCACTGGCCCATTTTTTAAAACTTGAAATATGCTTTTTAATATTCATGGTGAAAAAATAAAAACCAGTCTATGTCTAAAACTATAGATTAAAATTATTTTAATCATTAATTTTAATAGATGAGTTCAGGTATATATTAAAAAACATAGATGATCTTTCACCAAATTACACACAGATTTTAACATCACTATTAAAAAGTGATTCAGAAAATATCTAATTTGAACTTTTAAGAAGTTCAAATTAACTGCTCCAAAAAAAATTCAACAGAGAGAATATTATTTTAGAGTATTCCCCTCATTGTAATTTAATATCATTAGTCATTAATCAATTTTTTAAAATACTTTCTTTCACACACAGACACACAATATCTTTGCATAATTTTCTACTGTATTTAAGTGCCTATTTATGAATTCAGAATCATTGGCATGACAAATAATTTTTGGCAAAATAACAGAAAGAATAAGAACCTCAATCACCCATCATTCAATTGAACTTTTTTTTTTTAATTTGTTTATTGATTAATTTTTGTTACAGATGATTCTCCTTTTTTCCCCCACTGATTCCCCCCTCCCCCTTCCCTCCCTGCCTCTTCCCCAGATTGTTGTCCATGTCCACTGTTCATGCATACATGCGTATAAGCAATTGAACTTTTAATGTATAGGCCACACACATACATGGTGAATTTAGAAAAATATATTTTTTATAATAAATTTAAAATTTAATATATCCTCATGTGGAAATTTTTCTTAGATTTGTAAAGATATGTGAGATAATTATGAAATAAAGATTGTTTCTTCATGACTATCAGAAAGATAATTAGACATAATATTTTCCACGTGTGTGCTCATAAACCTTAATTATAAATATTTAACTATGTTTCATGGTATTCATGAATTAAAATGAACTAAAACTGAGAATAAAATTGCAATATAAATTAATAAATTTTCGTAGAATGAAGCCATATTGTGACTGAAAAAATTTATCTTATTTCCAACAAATGCAAACTGAACTAAATTTACAATTATAATGTGATGTTGTTTTTAGTTATTTATGTTTTATGGTAAACATTTCCAATAAACCATATGGTAATGCAATATTTGCTTCTTAAGCAGTAACTATTGCACAAAACTGGTTTATCTTTTTAATTGAATTTGTTCATCATCCCAATCAAATAATGTATCAATTCAATAAATAAATCAATCATTCCAAAACTGATTTAGAGAAATATTAAAAAGGGACTTTAAGGAGAGAATATATTCAAATACTTGTATATATATGAATGTAAAATATTTGACTGGGCCCAGCCGGTGTGGCTCAGTGGTTGAGCATCAACCCATGCACCAAGAGATCGCTGGTTTGATTACTGGTCAGGGCACATGTCCTGGTTGTGACCAAATACCCAGTGTCGGAGGAATGCAGGAGGTGGTCAGTCAATGTTTTCTCTAATCGATGTTTCTATCTCTCTTTCCCTCCACCTCCCTCTCTCTCTAAAATCAATAAAAAAACAATATTTAAAAAAAAGATATTTGACTGAGTAAACTGATGAATTCAGTAAAAATTATTGAACTACATGTTTATCAAAACTTAGTGCTGAACTTTTGTTTAGAATGGACTAAGTGAATAATTTTAATTTAATTTCATCAAAGGGTTTTTATGTAATAAAACAGATTTATTGGGTATATAATATCTGGTTTATTTTATTCTAGGCATTCTAATAAAGAAATAAATATGTTTTCATGGTTTAGGGTATATAATGTTAGGAAAAGAGAAAATATATTTATTCTAACTTCTATGTTTAATTTAAACAAATATGTGCCAATATCTACTATAAAATTCATCTTTTTAAGTACTAATCTGTTCTCTGACATTTGGATGATTAATAAAGAATTAAGATTATTTTCCTCAAGGCATAATTTAATTTTATTTATATTTCTAGAAAAGAATTAAGGTTCTTAGAGCTCTTTTTATTTAGCTATGTTATTTTCCTCATCTCTCCTTTTTTTCTTCTTGTTTTTTCCTAGAAATGAATACAGCTGTATACAGACTCTAATAGTGTTTACACTACAATTAGAATTAGAACTACAATGATACAAAGAGTGGCACTTCACCATAGATGTTTGGAAATTGGCAATTCCCCAGTCCTTTAAATAGATATTTTTCTAGTGGTTCAGAGCCCCAGTACTGCAGAAACATACAGCACTGAATGAAAACCTAACTTGACTTCACAGTTTAATCATTAAAAAATGTAGTATAACTCTAGCCATGAAGACGGGTTATTACCTTGCTCAATTGTTTTATCTACCAGAAGGCAACTGTTTTGACTATTGATAATGAAGTAGGTTCTAGTACATAAAAAGTATGTATTCATAGCTCACACTTGGGTTCATCGTCAAGAAAATTATGAATACTTATACTATAAATTGAAGAAGAAAGTCAATTAATAAATAAAATAGATCAGGTGTTAGAGGAGTCATTTCTACTCTTTGCAACCAATTTGCAGAGATGATTAATATGCTGTTATAGTCATGTACTACATATCCTATTATGTAATAGGAAGAATGTTAACTTTTTACAAATTTATGATATTACAAATACTTAAATTTGGAGATAAAAAAATGGGACAGATGGCCATTCAATCTGTATGCAAAGTGAGAAATTTTCAGTGTAATAAGAGGAAGAGTACCTGCCAATAACCTATACTCTAGCTTTCCCTAAATAGACTGCATGCAAAGAATAATAAAAATGTTAATTGCACTATAACACCAATTACAGTAATTAAAACAAAATAGCAATTTCAACGACAAATAACAACAACCAGGAAACATGTCCTGAATCTAATATTTGAGTGCTGATAAATGTGATTTGAAATAGGTTATAAAACTCGGAGATGTGTTGAATGATGATGTGTGAAATGGAGGGTTGGGGGTAATGCTATTCTTATTCCTTTTAGAAACCTGAATGATTTCATATCATCAGGGCTGGACTAACTCCCTAATACAGGCTGAGTATATTTCAACAATTTCAAGTCCACTTGTTAAATACACCCAGAGCCAGCTCTGTTTCTGGACATTTAGTAATGGGTGCCTAAGGAAGTTCTTATTGCTTAAGTCAAATCTTCTGTTGCCTGAAACCAATAGAATTCTAAACAATTTTCAGTGTTTATGAATAGAATCCTTTTTATACTTTTGATATGGAATACTTAAAATCTACTCTCTTATAATTGTGCTTCATTCATAGTAGAGTTCATTTGTGTAAAAAAACCTTCTTGTTGGTGAAGTGACTAGACAGATCACTGTAGATGGAACTATTGTTATAACGCTAGAAGTGTATAGAAATGAACTCTAACAGGGGTCACTTGATGTATGTGAGGAAATAAAACTACAAAAACAGATTTGTAGATGTTGCAAGTATTAAAAATTAATTCCTTGAACTCTTTTTTTTTTTTTTAGTTTTTTTTTTTGTTTGTTTTGTTTTATAATGAATTTTTATTTATTTTTTTGTTACAGATATTTTACCTTTTTACCCCATTGGCACCCCCCACCCCACCCCACCTCCACCCTGTCCCCGGCTTAGTTGTCCATGTCCATTGGTCATGCATACATGCATATAAGTTCTGTGGTTTATCTCTTCCCACCTTCCCCGCCCCCCATCCCCTCTTCTGAGGGATGTCAGTCTGTGCCCTACTTCCATGTGTCTGGGTTTACTGTATTCCTCAGACTGTTATGTTCATTATATTCCGTATATAAGTGAGATCATGTGGTATTTGTCTTTTTCTGCTTGGCTTCTTTCACTTAGGATAATACTTTCCAGGTCCCTCCATGTCGTCTCAAAGGATAAGAGATCTTTCTTCCTTACCGCTGCATAGTACTCCATTGTGTATATGTACCATAGCTTTTTTATCCATTCGTCTACTGGTGGACACTTGGGCTGTTTAATTCCTTGAACTCTTAAAGGTGAAAACTAAAACACATAATATTACTGATAAAGAGAGGGATAGAACACCACAAATATTTTGAAATGGAAACCCACAGATTGCCTTAAGACAAATCCTTGTCAATGGCCTTCATATTCCCATTAGAGCACTCTTTGGGAAATTATAAGATCACTGAATCACTCAGGACATTTATACTGTCATAACACAACTCCAAAACCTCAGAGACTTACGACAAGAAAGGTTAATATCCTGCTAATACTACGTGTCCATCATGGATGGCCATGGCTATCTGCTCAATATCATCATTGTTGGGACAGGCTGACTTGGCAGCCTATCAGACGAATCACAGTGATTTAGCAGAAATAAAAGGGATCAGACAAGCCAAGGGTGACACATAATAGATTCTGTTAAGAAGTGACAGTTTATTTTGCCCACAATTTATTTCCCAAAGATAGTCCCATGACTACTTCTGAGGCAATCAGAATAAGCATATCAAATCTTTCTTCAAGAAGTGGAAAGGAGGGACATAAGTCATACAACCAAGCCTAAAATCAAAGTACCACAGAAGAATTGAAAATATATAATTAATAACATAGTCTACCACAACCACGCCCGTCCCTTTTCTTATCCTGCTTCTCACACTTAGCTTCTCCACCTCTACAAGCCTTCAGAACATTAGAATTAATCTCACTATGTCCACTGTCTTCATCTGAGATACAGTATGAGTTGCAAATACTCAGATCACCCACCATCCTATGGAATATTATTTCCACAGAGCTATATGAGTTGTATGTGTTGCCTTTTCTGACTCTTGTTTATCATTCCTGAAAACCTTCCTCTGATCCCTTTAAGACTCACATTCTTTTAAAACATATTTCTTTATATTTTTCATATAATTCTATAAATGTCCCCTTTCCTTTCTTGCTCTACCTAAAACCTGGGTCTCTGTTGAGAATATTACTTCCCCTGCTGTCCTTCTAGCTAGTTAATATTTCCTTTCCCAATCTCATCTTCCCACTGGGGATTCAGATAGAATAGGTGTCCTCCTTATTCTTTATTGCTGTATCCAGACCATTTTACCCAGGTCTATAAACACCTCTCTACACCCAGCTTTGAAGTACATTCTATCAGCTTCTGTTTTAGTCACTTTCTACCCCCAGGTACTCCACCTCATTGCTTAAAGATTTTAGTTCTTTCTTCACTGTCAGTGTCTCCGAAATTATTTCAGTCATATTTTGTTTAACTTTAATATTCAGTCATTTGATATTCCCATACTCTGTTCTCTCAGTTACTCAAACACTGACCTGGGGCCTGTTGTGAAGGGATTTTCTAGATACAATTAAGGTCTCTAATCAGTTGAAATTAAATAAGGTGCTTCTCCTGTGTGGACCTGACTTAATTAGATGAGTTTTGGGGTGGGGAATCTTTTCTCTGTCAAGGGCCACTTGGATATTTATTTATTTGTTTGTTTGTTTATTTATTTATTTATTTATTTAGTATGTGCCCCTAGCGGGAACCAAACCCGGGACTCTCTGGTCCACAGGCCAACATTCCAACTGCTGAGCCAAACTGGCCAGGGCCATTTGGATAGTTATAACATCATTCATGGGCCATACAAAATTAGCAACTTAAAAATTAGCTTGCTATATTTGGTCAGGCTAATTTGGTGAGGTGTGTAACATTAGCTGGTATTGATTTTGCAGCCTTAAATGGCCCGCAGGCTAGACTTCCCCACCCCTATAAGGCTCTTTCTGGTAAAATAAACTTAAAACATGAGAAGAATTTGATATGAGGGATATTCTCCATTATTGGCTTTGAATATGGAAGGGACCACATGGCACAGAGCACAGGCAGCCTCTATGAGTTGAGTGTAGCCCCCAGTTGAAAACTGAAAGGAGATAGTGACCTCAGTCCCACAATCATAAGGCTAATATTTTCTAACATCCTGAATGAACTTGTAACAAGATTATTTCCTAGAGGTTGGCCTATGCAGTATCTAACAGGGGTCTGTCTGAGATACCCTGAGCACAGAACCCAGTCATGCCATGCTTGAAAATTTGACCTACAAAATTCTGAATTAGTAAATGGGTGTTTTAAACCACCACCATTTGTTTTGTAGCAAAATAATACGAACACACTAACAAGTGAAAATCTTCTCATATCACAAACTCAGTCTTCCTAAGAGCCTACAAGTTCTTTCATGAACTGCCCCTCACTCTTTTTTAAAAAAAATATGTTTTTATTGATTTTTAGAGATAGAGGAAGGGAACAGGAGAAAGAGGAGAGAGAGAGATAGAAACATAAATGAAAGAGAAACATCAATTGGCTGCCTCCTTCACGCTCCCCCACTGGGGATCAGGCCCGCAACCCAGGCATGTACCCTGACTGGGTTGAACCAGCAACCTCTCAGTGCATGGAAGGATGCTCAACCACTGAGCCACACCAGCCAGGCAGCCCCTCACTCTTAAAGCTCTTATACATCATCCCCTTACCACTTTCTCTCCTCCTTAAATGCTCTCCCAGCCAACGCAGACTTTATTCACTACATTTTTGTAATAAAAATTTTTTAAAATCTCTTCTCTTATTTCATCATAAATCTTGGTACTCTTGGGTATAGTAGAAGGCTAAAGAGAGTCTGTGTCAGTGATAACTTGATTGGGGATCTGCCTTTTGGAATTTCAATAACAAATTTCAGACCCATTCTAAGTTTGGTGTATATTATATTTGGGGCATAAAGATTATTTATGTAACCTTTAAAAATACAGTGTATAAACAAGCTATCATAATTGTTTCTAATAAATGTTAGCATGAATAAAGATATGTAAATAAAAGTTTCAGAATTATGCAGATTAGAGTCTATCCATAAATATCATCACAATGAGTTTTCCCATATATTTTAAATAGTTTTATTCTAATTATGAGCAACTTAATTTGAACAATTCAAAAACATTAACACTTAAATACAATATGAGATCTAAAATCTATTACAACAAATGTTGATCTATGACACAAATTTTATCAGTTCTGCATGTACTTTGCTGACTAGCTACCTTATGGTAGTTAAAAATATATATATAGGGGAACATCAGACACACAGAACAGTTGTTCAGTGTTCCCCAGTTTTTCCAACTTCTTACTTTTATTTATAATCACTCCATAAAATATATGTGTTTTTCTTAAAAATAATTTGAGTTCTTCCTTTTGAAATATCTTTGAGTGAAGCGTACTTTCTTCTTACACATAAATTGTCCTTTTAAGTATGAATTATTGCATAAACTGTTTATATCAGCCTTTTCTCAACATAACCACTTAAACCAACATTAAGAAAAATAACCCCTGATACATACATATATATAATAAACAGCAATTCATTTATCTTTTATTCAGGTAATAAATATAAGGTAATGTGATTTTATTACTATGATCATTGAAATACTATTTACAACTCCTCAAAATATCTTTAAAAATGACTTTCCACTGAATGTGTATTTAATAACTACTCCCTTGTTTGACTTACATGTAAAACTGGCTAAATTGGCATATACTGCTCTTTCAACTTGTGTATGCTTTGAAAAGCTCTTTGGATATAACAACTCAACATTAATCTGTACCTGACTCACTGATATTTTACAGGTATCTGTGATTTCATTTTTTTCATGCCCTATGGCAAAATGTGTTTTATTATAATTTGTAATACATGCCCATTTAAAAAAATCTGGAAAAGAAGACATATTTTTTTGTTCTTCTGTATTGCTCAACCACATTTCTGCTCAATTTATCAATTTTCAACTTGTTGGAAGAAAGAAGAACTGATACTCATTTCATCATGCCAAAACGTACCACACAAACCTGTCCCAGCTAGCTGAAAACATGTTTGGAAGGCATGATCAATTGCTATAGTGGCGGAAAACAAGGGAAATTCATTCACACATAAAACAGCAATGGACTGAAAAGCAAGACATCTCTGATTCTTTTTCTGGTTTTCCCACTAATTCCCCCATTCCCTCTATTAACGCTAGAAATGTGCTTAATGTCTCAGTGAAATGAGATTAGACTTTTAGAGACTTTAAACTGGCAAGCAGTATTTTTGTTTTCTTTAATCCAAAATTGAGTATTGTTCTTAAAATACTTTGGATTTCTAGCTTCTTTTGAAAAAATATCAGCAGGTGGGGAGAGTCTATGTTTCTGTTCCTGCCGTGCAGGACAATGCTGGCTCTCAGAGGGCCACCCTCTGCAGGCACCACAACCCACTTCTCCTGAGGGAAGTACATGGGGCCTCCTTTTATTTTTGTTACATGCTTACCTCTGTTTATATATATGTCTGTGTTTTCAGTGCATAGACTAAATGATTTCTTCAGTCGCTTCCTGTTGTAAAATAGTTATGATTTTATGATGACTTTTTAAAAAATCTGATGATGACCTCCTACTTTAGGAAATCACAACTGGTATAAATCAGTTTCCAGGTTGACATCTTTGTAGTCACTACTGAGAACTTCCTAAGGCAGAGGGAAATATTGGAAGAGGACTTGAATATATTTTATTGAGACTGGACAAGAGAGTTTGCTTCTGGTAATGTGTGGGTTCCAACATTAGATCCTGGACTAAAGAAAAGAGGTAGCAATGGTGCCAGAGAGGAGCCTACCCTTTAACCCACACAAACCTGAATGTAGAAAGCAGGGCATGGGAATTCTCTAGCAAGGGCAAGAGGAATTCTACCATAATGGACATTTAGCTTCTCACCTGTGTGCCTCAACCAGCCTGGAAGCTGGTGGGAATATTGATGAGCCATAGAGTTAAACTCTTATGTGTTGCTTGATTAAAAAAGTGTTGCCTGGCTAGTGTGGCTCAGTGGCTGAGCATCAACCCATGCACCAGGAGGTTGCCAGTTCAATTTCTGGTCAGGGCACATGCCCAGGTTCGGGCCAAATCCTCAGTGGGGGACATGCAGGAGGCTGCCAGTCAATGTTCTCTCTCATTGATGTTTCTATCTCTCTCTCCCTCCCCCTTACTTTCTCTCTAAAATCTATAAAGAAAAAAAATAAAAAGAAAGAAAAGTTAGTGTTAATGTTAGCTTTCAAAATGCTAATAAAAAGTATAATTTAGCCTCTAAGATTTATATAAAGTTACTAGCACTTTCCTTTTAATTTAGGAAGAGGTAAGGGTAGAGGTTATCTAATTCAATATTTGATCTGTGCTTGAAGTTATGTTAACATGGAAATCCCAAAGATGATAAAAATAGAAACTAAACTAGTGTTTCATTATTTAAACATATTATTTCTCCATTCAGTTAATGCACATATTCAACTTGGGAGGCAGAAAAAAAGTGGTGGCAGCATTTCATAGGAAGAAACAGGGACACAAAGTGTTATTTCAGTCACAAAAGTATAGTTTTTCTCCAAATCCCTAAAATGATACTACTAATGGTGTCCAGCAACCATTTCTCATATGACTACCAGACTGTTTTAAACATTTAACATTTAGTATATAACTTGCCTAAATAAATCTTGTTCTCAGTGCATTTAGAATAAAATCTAAACCTCCGTATCCTGAATTAGCCCTATCTTGGTATTTTTCAGCAGGGAAAGGGCTATGGTGATTCTCTTGCCATTTTGAGTAGAATAGTTCTGCACTGTGAGGGATGGTCGCTTACATTGCAGGGTGATTAGCACCACTGTTCCCTGGGTATTAAATAACAGCAGACCTCTACCCCTACATTTCCAAATGTCCCCAAAGTAGCTTGACATTGTATATACCTCTACGTACATTATTGGCAAGAGAGAGGAAATTGTGTCAGTCTCTCGGATCTCATCTCCTAAGTTCTCTGCCTTGCTTCCTGATGCCTGTTTTGGTGTGTGGGTGCTGTTTTCCTCAGACACAACAATGTGTTTCATGGGATGAGAGTTTTGCATTGCTTTGGACCAGACAGGCTCATTTTAATCCTCCAAGGCTAAGCTAAAATTCCATTGCTCTGAGTAATCTTCATTGCTCATCCTTTCAAATTTTACCCAACTCTTTCTTGGCCTTCTCTGTGACACCACTTTATTAATTTCTTCTACTGATTTTAACATCAAAAGCACACTTTTTTTTTTTAATCTTTATCCTAAGATATTGTTTTTTAATTGATTTTTAGAGAGAGAGAGAAGGAAGGAGAGAGAGAGAGAAAAACATCAATGTCAGAGAGAAACATCAATCAGTTGCCTCCTGTATGCGCCCTGAATGGGGTAAGAACTTGCAAGCTGGGTATGTGCCCTGACCAGGAATCAAACCTGCAATCTTTTTGGTGCACAGGACGTGCTCCAACCAACTAAGCCACCTGGCCAGAGCAAAGGCACACATTTATTTATTTGTGTACATGATCCCTGAATTAGGATGAAAGGTGAATGCAGTGAAACCTTTTTATTTCTGTAGCGCGTCCCTGGAAAACAGCAAGACCCCTTTCTCTCTTCCCAGCTTTCCTCTTCCTTCTCCTCCTCCTCCTCCTTCTTTCTCCTCTCTCTCTCTCTCTCTCTCTCCCCCCCTCTCTCTCTCTGCCCCCCCCCCACATCTCTCTTTATCTTATATCTTAATTTATATTTGAAACAAAAGCCAATGTCATTGGTGCTGAAAAATTTCCTGAGCACTCTACCCCCATTTTAAAGAAATGGTGTACAGTGATAGTTTATTTTATTTTTTAGATGTTGAAACTAAACTGCAGGTGCGATTTATAATATCATAATATATTAGATTAGTGACACGTGTATTTGCTGTGAAGATTCTGGCTTCCTTTTGTGTAAAGAAGTTTTATTCAAGTCTGTTAAGACTTGGGAGGGCATATTATTATACTTTATTCACAGCATGGTGTTTGTGTGACTTCGTAGATTAGTAGTGACTACAAATACAGGGCCAGAGTCCAGTACAGTTAGTTCAGTGCTAGGCCTCCATGGGACAGAAATCTTCCTTATTAAGATGCCCAAGTCCTTCCACTGCGGGGGACATTCTGCTCTCTCATGGGAATTTAAACATTTTGATAAGTAACTTCTCAGCCGTATAATGGTATAAATATCAAGGATGAGTTGTATATATTTTCATGCTTAAAAAAGGTAGCTATATAGATAATTGTGGGTTATTTCCTGAGGGATAATTTTAAGGTATCTAAATGGTCTTAAATAATCCACAGTTTTTTCTAGTGTGGCAATTTATTCCCCTCCTTCTTGATACCCTTTAACTAAGTTAAAAATCCTTAAGATCGTTAAGAACTGTGGGCCCATAAGTTATTTCTACTTTTTTTTAATGTAGAGCCTAGAGAATAATTCCCTGAAAGCTTCATTACCAATAATATAAATTTTATATATTTAATAGCAAAATTTATCTCCATTATTAAGAATTACATTTTTAAAATGGTTGTATTTCAGGTAGTCACCAACCCACAATTCTATATTTTAACACATCTTGTTCTTGGATAATACTTTAAAATTTTGACAGGGCTGTGCAGTTTATGAAACATTTTCAAATATGTTGTCTCATTTAATTCTCACAACTCTAAGTGCAGGCATTATTATGCATTTCCCATAATTTTTATTAGGGTAGGGTCAGAATCAGACCAGAAACCACTTCTTTGACCTAAAAGTTCTTGCTCTAACTTACCATGACAGATGATCCTTTGAATAAAATTATATATAATTGTGTAAGTCAAGCTTAATACTGCCAAAATCCTTAAGCTTCCTTAATAGATAAAATAAAAATGGGTACTAAGTAAAAGTGATCATTTCTCACAGTTTGTCTGAGATGTCTCAGTTTATGCCTGTTTGTCCTATTGTCCCAGAGTTCTGAATGGCACATTAGCTAATCTACCTTCTTTTTTTTTTTTTTTTTTTTTTTTTGGTATGTGCCCCTAGTGGCAACTGAACCCGGGACTCTCTGGTCTGCAGGAACCAAACTGGCCAGGGCTGATCTGCCTTCTTTTACTTTCAAATGTAGTCTGGCTTGGACCATAACCTATATGGCATCTAATATGGAATACTTGCTGAGAAAAATGGAAAAGGGGGCATTTATCTAAAGTAAATGATATAAGGTTGAGTACAAGTAAGCCATAGAAGAAATAGAGACCCTTTACAGATTCTGTCTAAGAAAGTTCAAGCTAAATGGTACTTGGGAAGCCCTAGTTTACACAACCAATGTACATCTGGCAGATAATCTATTCAGGTAGTGATCTGAGTAGCACTGTGGGTCAATGTTTACTCAAGTCTGTGTTGCTCTCAATCAATGTATTAGAAAGCCTACTCCCTTCAACTTCAATCCCCTTCTTTCAGTCCTTTGTTCAAAACAAACTTGCTTGTCAGAAAATTGAAGTCAAAACCGTCAGGGTCAGGCAAAGAGGATTTCACTGCTGCTCAGAACTTCAGTGAGAATTCCAAAGACTGGGCTGGACTCCAGAAATCTGTTATGGGGTGATCACAGAATGGGCTGTCAGATCATCTTTGTTCTCCACTCCCAAAGCAGCACGGATGGCAATGCTTTGCAGTTGCTTTTCAAGGATGAAAAGAAGATATGGGCTAGGAGAAGAGGTAAGGACCATATGGAGATTCCCTCCCATTGTACAAGGAGCCTAGGGGTGCCCATTCTTTATTCAGAGCAGTCGCACAGCTGCTAAGAATTAAGTGACAGTTTCCCAACCCTCATACCCGACCCCTACCTTGATTCACTGAAGTGAACCAAAGGGGATATATTCCACACTGGCATATTGTTTTTTTGCCAGAACATGTAAGTGAACAAATTCAAAAAGACAAGTTTCAGAAACTTCAAAAGCTAAGGAAATGATGTAAAATAATCCATTGATACTGAAGACCTAAAGATGGCAAGAGCCACATTGTAGTTGAAAGAAAGACTTGTAAGCCACTGTCATGACAACTTGAGGCTTTACAGTTTCTATTAAATATCCTGTGCATATACAAGTAGAGCTCAGGGTAAATCCTAGATAAAATTAGAATTCAGATAAATTATTCACTTTTTTTTTTTTTTTACCATATTTTTCTTGTAGGATCTACTCTTCTCCTCTCTGCTCTCCTTATAGTCCCGGCATATTCGCGGGATGAGTGTAAAAGCCCTTGACTCATACCTCCCGCAGCTTACACTGTAACTATCATCAAGACTATTTTCCAAATGCATTGTCTTCTGAGTCAAATAAATGCTTAAGTGAGAAGGTGGAATCAAGAAAGTGTGCTGCCATATTTTTTAGTTTATACTACAATCCCCGAATGGCTAATTTGTGTCTCATGTCAGTTATATTACTTGACCTCAAAACAACTCTGTGTTTAAGTACGATTATCCCCTGTTCACAGATGAACTAATTATTCTCAGGAAGTTTAGGAACGTACAAAGGTCACGGATAATTGACATGGCAGTCATTTATCTTTACTGCTCCCCTCATCAAAGAATGTTTGTCGTGTCTCTAGCTTTTTAAGTTTAGATTGCTAGTAAGAAAAAAAAATCTAAAATCGTATTTGTTTTAGTCTGGAGTATATGTTCAACCTACTTTCTTCTATATATTGTAATAGTTAGCCATTGAAAAAATGCCATCAAAAACCATAAAATTCAATAAAGATCACTCATTATGTTAAAATACTTACAGACATTTTTGGTAGGAAGACTTGATGTTTCTAAAAATCCGTTGATTTTTTTCCCTCTATCTAAATACATTATTAATGCAGTTTTAAAAAGATGTTGATACATCATGGGCTTTACTTTTAAAAAAATATATAAAGGGGGAGTGTTTAGCATGATTCTAAATTATTTTAAAAATTGAAAATAGTCAAGCTAAATTCCTGACTATAAAGTAATAAACTCTGAAATAGACAGAAACTATTTTACATATGAGACAGTGAACTAGTATGACGCAAGCAATTTTCTTTAGCCACCTATTACTTTAACATGCAAACCTTCAAAGTCTCAACCATGAAATGCTACACACCTTCTCAGTGCCTGAGCTCTGAGAAAAGACTATTCCCATTGAAGAAGACACTTCTGCTGCATTTCTTTCTTCAACGCTGTCACAGATGGTCAGAAATAATAATTTAAAAAAGTACTTACCACATTATATGCTCTCCATTACAATAGAACTTTTCTATTTGAAAAGTATCAAGCATCTGTGAGTTTAACCACAGTCCAGAAACTGTGCTTCTCACGACCATCTTTGTCACCTGGTTGGAAAGGGCATATTCCTTGTTGTCTGCCTTTAATGTAACACTTACACACAGTCTCTGAATTCTACTCTGAGAATTGATTTTTTTTATACCAAACCATTTATATCTCTGAGATAACACTGATTATATATATATATATATATATATAGTTTATATATATATATAGTTTATATATATACACACTTTTTTTTTTTTTTTTTTTTTTTTTACCAAAGCCAAGCTAATAAATGTGAAATCCTCTCTCCACACTCAAGATATCAAGGTAAGGAGGATACATTTGAAAAATTGCTCTAATACATCAGAAAATATAAAAATCAATAAGCTATAAAAGCTAAAAAGCTTCTTCAATTTTGTCCCCTTATTGCTCAGTGTAGGTGGCCAGGGCCCGGAGAACAACCCAAGGTTACAAAAAAGCCATTATACATCTAGTTGTGTATTGCAGACAATACGTGCAGCTCGGCCAGGAGGGAAGAGTGTGCATCTGCCGAAGAACAGGGAGCTCTGAATGGCCTCGGAGTTCCTGTTTGTTTGATTGAGAGCTGGCAAGTGTGCTTGAGAAACCAGGTGGGGGAGGCTGTGTTTTATTGCCACTTTTGTGTGAAAATAAAAAAGGTCCGAAGAGCTCTTCCCTCTTTCTTTCTTTTCTCTGCTGTTTTTTAGGCATAGGAAGTGTAGGTGCTTTACAATGGATGTGATCATCAGACCCTGGGCAGGCAGTAAAATGCAGCCCCTAATGTTAAATAAAGCCTATGCTTCAGTCATATAGGGCAAGAAAAATATTCTTGCCTGACAACTTTTAAATTGTACTTATTCCTGAACATGTACAGAGCATGCAAATGTTATCAGAATCAGCCAGCGATGACTATGGCAGAACAAAGTTGTTTTATGCCAGCGGTCCTAAATGTTTTCATTATGCATAATAATTACTACTACATTATGACTATTTTTTAGTAAATGTCGTCAATATCAATTTTTAATGAAGGCATATGATGTAGTAATAACTTATGTATGTTGTACATCATATTTAACAAATGTAAATGTAAAGAATTTGTTAAAATACAAATACACACAAAAGTTATTCTATCACCACAAATCATTCTAAGTGTTACCTGGGGTATCAGCTGCAGAGGTCTCTGGTCTTCCATGTACTCATTTGCTTTACGCTGCAGCCTTTGTACCCTGAAGCAGTAAAAACAGAAGAGTCCAACTCCTTTCTGCCTTTACTTTTTCCTTAAATGGAATTTAAATATGGAACCTAAATAAATAGTGATTCTTGACATTCAAGAGGGATCATCCTAAGGTCTTTACAAAATCTCAAATTTCCAAAATGATTCTAGCATTTTGTGGAATATGTTCAATTAACTTTCAGCTTCCCTTATCATCTTTCTCTAGTGTGTTTTTCTATACCACAGTGGTTGAAAATCTATATTCTCGAAAGTTTCTTTTCGCTGGGGTTCTGAATACAAATTAGGTTAGAGCACCCAAATGTACTCCACAGGAATCACAGCAAGATAAGGCAGATGCCATCTCACTGAAAATTTGTGCTATGTCCTAACAAGAATGGATGTAAACACATGATTTTTTTTCTGTAACTAAATTCATGGGTGTTGAGAGACAGTGGCAGTGGATGCAGGGGCAGCCTCCTGGATAGCAGTTCCAGTGGTGTTTTCTTGAACTAAATTGTTCTAGTGGGTTTTGCTGTTTTTGTTTATTTTCCTCCTTTTCTGACAGTGAATTAGTGGCTCCCTTGGGAGCTTCTAGTAGTCTCTCCTGGAGTCAACATAAAGTTCACCTTTGTTGTCCTCCTAATATGCCTCTATACTCTTAATTAACTCTATCAAATTACTTTCTGCTTAAAATGTTTGGTGTGATTTTTGTTTCTTGATCTCAAACCTGGCAAAACTAAGCATAAAATATGTACATGACAAGTGAAGACCCACAAAGCAGCGCTGAGAGGAGTGATTTAAATTAGGACTTTGGTAATTATTAAGTTTCTAATCATGCAACTTTAACGTTGAAATGAAAATATTTGAATTTTCATGCTAAATGCCTTGTTTAAATTTCACTTTGAAAGCCATCACAATCTCAATAAAGGAAACACAGTACAAATATATAAGCAGTAAGACAATGATGCCATATGAAACCCTATTTTATCCTGTTAAATTATATGCCAAAATAAAATAATAGTTAATAGTGAAAAAGTCACTTGACCTGAAAACACATGAGTGTGCCAGGTATGGAAATCATGTGTTAAGTTGCTCTATCATGTAGACTTATTGGTTACCATTCTTAAAAAATGTGTGTGTGTGTGTGTGTGTGTGTGTGTGTGTATGTATGTTTTTATTAATTTTAGAGAGAGAGAGAAACATCAATGTGAGAGGGAAACATTGATCGGCTGTCTCCTGCACACACTGGACGATGCTCAACCAATTGAGTCACACTGACCAGGGCTACCATTCATTTTTCATTTTAACCATGCACCTATTCTCCACTGTTAAAAATAGTCATATACGTCCTTGTAGACAAAATTCACAAGTATACATTTCAGAATTACATAAAATCAAAAGTTGAGTACTTCTATAAGTCTGGATAACTCAAAGTCTTTAAGGAATTTATTCATATAATATCTGTGATTTTACAACAAATGTAAAATCCACTGAATGGCAGAAGTTTTACACTTAAATTTATCTAATTTAGATAACGAGCAGCCAAATTTTTCTCTGGTTTAGCATGAAAATAAAACATTTCCATTTTTGTTAAATTTAAATATGTGCATGTCAGAATTGAAGAAAGATGTTTAGTTAGATACTTAAATAAGCAATAACTCCACAGGTTTTTTGTTTTGTTTTGTTTTTGTTTTAGATTTGTTGTTGTTGTTGTTGTTCAGATAGCATGGGAGGGAGAGGAAGAGAGAGAGAAACATCGACATGAAACGGACGCATCAAGTGGCCACCACCTGCACGACCCAACAAGGGCCAAGGACAAACTGCAACTGAGGTACATGCCCTTAGTGGGAACCGAACCTGGGTCTCTTGGGACTGCAGGCCGCTGTTCCAACCACTGAGCCATACCAACCAGGGATCCACAGGTATTTTATATAATATTTACAGTAAATAATGTTAGAGGTACTTTCTATGAGCTTATAAAATATTTAGCCCAGCAACGAGAGAATAAAATATTCTTTTTGAAGTTATGTATGATATCTCTGCTACCTCTAGTAACTAGAAAAGTTTAAAGAAGAAAATATAAATCTAGAGAAAAATAAGTGTGTAATAATCTCTTATGGTTAAAAATCTAATGAGATGAATTTATCATTACCTAACTAATAATATTAACTTTGTTCAATAAGCCCAAAGAGTTAAAAGAATAATTAGTGTAAACTTTTATTTCAATAAATGGAAGATTTAGAAGTGTGCTCATTTTACGGTTCAATGTATTTATAAATATATTCGTTATCATAAATATAAATGCATGAAATGGCTTCTGTTCATTTTTATATCTACTAAAGTGTCTTCTTAGGTTTTCATTTTCTTTATAATTCAAATATTACATATTACCCAGGACTTGTATAACCATCCTTCTGCAATATTCTTTAGAGGCTAATAGTAACATAATTGTAAAGATACAAAACACACACGTGCAGACACACACATTCAAGACACAAAGCTCTACTGTCAAAATACTGAAAAGGTAGGACTAAGTTGTACTAATTATGCCAGGGTGGAGAATATATCACAGTAATCACAATAAGACTTCAGAAAAGGATCATCTTTTAATCTTTCACTCATTTCTTAAATGTTTCACTGCTGTCAGAATCTCCTACATCTGCTTTTTTCCCCCAATACCTTCTTTCCAAATCTTGATTTACCGCTCTTTTTGCTCATGTTGCTAACTTTCCTTAGGGCTTATTTTAATCTATCCCCAGTTCTGTTCTAGACCCATTACTTCCTTCAATACAGCCTTAGATGTCAAAGTCATTCCACTTCGTAGAATGTAAAGGAGAGAGGTGATTGCAAATACCAACTTTTCCTTGTCATACATAGTATACATGTACTCTCAGTAATCTCATAGAACTAATTTGTTTGTTAAAAACAATTCACATAGGCCCTGGCCGGTTTAGCTCAGCGGTTAGAGCATTGGCCTGCGGTCCTGAGAGACCCGGGTTCGGTTCCCGCTAAGGGCGCATACCTCAGTTGCAGTTTGTCCCCGTCCCTGGTTGGTCATGCGGGTGGCAGCCACTCAATGTGTTCCTTTCACATTGATGTTTCTCTCTCTCTCTGTTCCTCTCTCCCCCTCCCACTCTATCTGAACAAAAAATGGAAAAATGTCCTCGGGTGAGGATAAAAAAACAAAAAAAACAATTCACATAGTGTAAATGTTGTTTAATTTATTGGAGAGCAGACAAAATGAGTGATGAAGGTTCGTATGTAATGTTTATAGCCATTTGATAGTTTGGTATTTGAAATAGATATCTCCACTTTGGCATATTAGCACTACGCATTGCTATTTTATGCCGTTCTGCTAACAGTGGATCTGAGTGGGAAATTAGACTAAGGTGATGATGTTTTCTTGGAGAAAAATGTGGAGAAAAGCACAGCATATCTTGATGGGTTATAAACTCAGTAAAGAAGTGATATTCATCCATATTGCAGGTTTTGGTTCAGAAAGTGTTGATATCAGAGTTTAAATGTTGAAGTAAAGCACAACTAGGTAATAATAAAGTCCAGAATGTTGCTATGTGATGAAGCTGATCTGTGATGGGACTGTCTGATTTTCTCTGATAGCTGTATCATAACTTGACTAGATCTCTACTTGTCTTTTCATGAATGTTCCACTCCTAATGTTTAGATCTTGTGCACATAAGTATGATACCATTTTACATAAATCTGGCTCTCTCTAGCTTAGTGTAATTGCTTGTGTCTTCCTCCTCATCAATTATGTATTTAATTCACCAAAATTATCACCGTGATAGTCACTGGCAGAAGAAAGATGAATACATAGAATCAACCCTCAATGAGTTCATGACCTCATGTGGGATTGAATTAGTTACTGGTCTCTCTGGCTCTCAGTTAGCTCATTTGTAAAATCAACATCATAAGATTCCTGTAAGGATTGAATGAGTTGATCCATAAAAAGCACTTGGCATAATGCTTGGCACATTTTAAGAATGTAATAGTAGTTAAAGTTAACATTCCTGGCATAAAGTTGGCAGGGCCAGTGTACAAAAACCGCTGAGTAGATGGTGTGTTCAGGGCATGCAACAAGCCTCATAGAGCTATAATGTAACACACATCTATTCTGTAAACTCATTTTAATAGCAGTGCAACAAAAGTATTTGGTAAAATAAATATACTTTAATTACATTTTTATTTTTTAAGTTAATTATTCCTGGCTTCCTTCCAATAGTTTAGGTAATAAGAGGTGATCATGTGCATATACCTCTGTGGAGTGTGTATGTGTGTGTGTGTGAGTGTGAGTGTGTGTGTGTGTGTGTGTGTGTGAAAAAGAGAGGAAACTAAAAAAATAATAATAAATTAATTGTAGGGAAGCAAGAATAGCCTCTTGAGGAGAATCTCTTTTCTTTTCTTGGTACATACATGAACATATTTTGGAGAGTCTGTCCCCTTGCTGAAGGTCAATTTCCCCACACAAAGCTGGTGAAGACAGACCATCACTATTTCATCCCTCTGATCAGAATGATGAGGAATCTTTACCATGAAAAGGAAAAGATTCACCTTTTGAAACTGACTTTTCTTAGTCTGGATGAAATTTACCTACCAGCAATGCCCAACAAGACACTTTTTTCTGTTGTGACCGGTTAAACTCTGATTTCTTAGACTTTCTTCAGTGCTATACCTCTGGAATGTTTGCCACTATTTTTTTTAATCCATCAAGTCTTTTTATTCTTCCCTAAAAATTAAACTGAACTCTCAAATTTTACACAAGTCCTTGCTTGGAGCCTCAAGACCATTGTCTTCTCATTGTTAAAATAATTTGAATAATGTTACATCCATATAATTATATGGTCCACAACTCCTGATCATTTAATATTTCTGTGAACATATTATGTCCTCCATGGATACCATACATTCCTCTAAGTCAAGTTTCATTTTATACTACTCACACTTCCAACATTTCTGACATCTGCTAGATACTCAATAATTATTAGTAAATTTGAAGGTCATTTAAGCAAAACTGTGTGAACACAAATATTTAAATAATTTTGTTCTATGAGGAACAAATGACTGAGACACACAGTTTTGACCTGTCCTGTCTCTGAATCTGCATATAGTTTACAGAGGATGTGAGAACACATCATGGCATGATGTGTAAAGACAACACGGTTTGCTGCTATGTCATGCCCCATTCCTGTAACTGGCTTTAGGCAAATATGAACACTGTCAGTAAATGGCTAAGAAAACTAGATTAAGAGTGTTATACAATTGAAATGGCTGTTCTACATCCTGGCAGTTATTTTTGAAAGTGCTAGGACTTTCATTGAGTATCACAATTAAACTCTATTGCTTTTCTTTTTTTGTGGAGATGAGGTAAGTATAAAAGCTACACACACAGATATACACACACAAATATATATACACACAGACACACACACAGATATGTATATATACATATACACATGCGCACACACACACACGCACACACAGTTTTTACTCTAAAATAGCCTTTTGATATGAGAACTAAATACTTCATGGCAACTCAAGTTATTAATTGAATAGTTTGCTGCTACTAAATGCTAAAATTCTCCCATTAGTGTACATAATAGGTATATTAAGAGTAATTTATTTGTTAGAAAGCAGAAGCATATTTTATTGCCAATACAACAAGCATAAAATCAGACATTTTTGTCTCACTTCAAGTATTTGTCATAGCATATATCCAGAAGTGTAAATTTTTAAATAAATTGCAAAATTTTATTATATGGTGTCACTTTATACTTCTATTAAAAGGAATAATAAAAATGATGATTAACTATAATTTATTTATAATGAGATCTACACACTCACAGAGTTAATACTAAAAAAGCTGCTTTAATGAAAGAGAATAATTTCTGAATATATAAAAATAAGTTGTGTTTGGCTTTTGGAATATGCTCTAAGTTTAACAGAGATTTTATTTACTAATTATAATATTTTAACACTAATATTAAAAATTATTAAAATAAATTTATATTTTCTAAATAAACATCCACAGAACATATGCATGTCAGAATAAATAATTCACATTTTAAAGGAAAAAAATAAGTTTGTTTTGTGGGAATATGGATTTTTTTTTCTCACATTTAGATATGCATTCCCATAAAATCAATGTATGCTCAGAATATTTAACAAATATACAAAACTTGATATCTTGTCTAATTAACAATAATGATGAGTTAACTTTTTGTTTGTTTAATTTTAGAATGGACTATATATAAGTAACTTAAGGTTTTGGTGATAGCTTACCTATCTTAGTAAAACCAGCAAATTAATAAAATACTAATGTAGGTGGCTAATTAATATTGGGAAAGATATTTTGAGATTGTTAGGAAAACAATAAACATGAAGTAATTTGCCCTGGATGGTTTGGCCTAGCAGTTGGAGCGTTGGCCTGTGGACAAGAGAGTCCCAGGTTTGGTTTCCACTAGGGGCACATACCAAAAATAAATAAATAAATAAATAAAGTAATTTTACAGTTTTTTTTTTAAGAGAGAGTCATATTTTTGTCATATTATTCTAAAGGAAGAACAAACTTGCTTCCTTTTTTCTACCACTATTTTTTTAAATTAATTAATTTATTTATTTTTGTTACAGATGTTTCTCCTTTTTCCCCCACTGATTCCCCCTCACCCTCCCTCCCTGCCCAGTCCCCAGCTTTGTTGTCCATGTCCATTGTTCATGCATACATGCATATAACCTCTGAGGTTTATCTCTCCCTAACCACCCCCTCTTCTGTGGATTGTCAGTCTGTACCCTACTTCCACATCTCTGGGACTTCCCCATTCCTCACTGTTATGTTCATTATATTCCACAAATAAATGAGATCATATGATAATTGTCTTTCTCTTTTTGACTTGTTTCACTTAGGATAATACTTTCCAGGTCCCCCCATGTAGTCTCAAAGGATAAGAGATCTTTCTTTCTTACAGCTGCATAATACTCCATTGTGTATATGTACCACTCCCTTTTTATCCATTTGTCTACTGATGGACACTAGGGTTGTTTCCAGATCTTAGCTATTGTAAATAGTGCTGTTACAAACATGAGGGTACATATATTCTTTCTGATTGGTGTTTCAGCTTCTTAGGGTACATTCCTAGAATTGGGATCACTGGGTCAAATGGAAGTTCAATTTTTAATTTTTTGAGGTAACACCATATTATTTTCCATAGTGGCTGCACCAGTCTGCATTCCCACCAGCAGTGTACTAGAGTCCCCTTTTCTCCACATCCTCCCCAACACTTGTTGTTTGATGATTTGTTGATGGTGGCCATTCTGACAGGTGTGAGGTGATACCTCATTGTTGTTTTAATTTGCATTTCTCTGATGATTAGTGATGTTGAGCATTTCTTCATATGTCTCTTAGTCATTTGTTTGTCCTGTTTGGAGAGGTGTCTATTCAGCTCCTCTGCCCATTTTTTAATTTGGTTCTTTGTTTTCCTTTTGTTGAGTTGTATGAGCACTCTATATATATTGGAAATTAACCTCTTATCTGATTAAAATAAGTTTTTATTTTTTGTTTTGTTTTGTTTTGTTTTAGGGAGAGAGAGAGGGAAATATCAATGAGAGAGAACATTAATTGGCTGCCTCCTGAATGACCCCCACTGAGGATTTGACCCCAACCTGGGCATGTGCCCTGAATGGGAATTGAACCGAGACCTCTTAGTCCATGGGACAACACTCAATCCACTAAGCCACACCAGTCGGGCTTTTTCTACCACTATTGAAGGTAATAATTTTGGTATGATTTGCTTCAGGTAAATTTAGAAATTCTGAAAGATAGTGTATTCTCTTAAAAATATACTTTTCTTTTCCAGTATATGTAGTTGACAGCTATAATCTAGTAGTTGTCCTGGTAAAAGTACCTCATAATATTTATAAGTATTTAATAAAGCAGAGGCAGAATGTTTGTTTTGCTATAGTAATCCTTTCCCTTCTCATACTGTTGTTCGAGACAGTGGTGATTTTTCTCTAGTTGAGCAACATCTGTACATAAAATATTAGTAGGATTGACACTTTTTCAATGAGCCATCATTTTTAAAGATGTTTCCACATTTACTGCTTTTCGAATATAACACCTATATAGTGTTTTTCATACTAGTTTGAGGCCATGTGGCCATTACTACTATCCAAAGCAAACCACCAGCATTTAAGAGTGATTACATAGTTCAGAAATAAGCAATAATTAAATTTTTGTTTAAAAGATTATGCCTCCCTACAAATTAAATTTATAAGTTCAGTGAAATATTTAATTACCTTTTAAAATGATATCTTGCTAAATTAAGTAGTGTAGTTGGATTTTTCACTTCTTAAATGGTTATGTTTATATTATGTGGATCTGTCTCTGAGTTCTTGCCCAGAATGTTGGGCAATGAGCCAGAATTGAGTTGAATCGTTTTGATGTAAATGATGCTCAGGGTGACCTAAAGTACACTATAGCCAAATGCCTACTCATATCCAAATTTTAATATACCTGACTGAGATTTCAGACTCTCAATAGGATATTTAAAATAGAAATTTAGACTGAAATGCCTTTCCAAACAAAGACACCTTGCTGTTAGTAACTCTACAATCTTTCCTGTTTGTTTCCCATTTGCATGTAAAAATCTCATGAGTAAAATAGAGTAAACAATTAATTTCACTTAAGTCTGTCAATGAAAGGAAGTGTAATATTTGATGACAAAGCTCATGGTATTATCTTCAACACCAAAGAAGTTATATTTGATTAGAAGAGTTAATTATATGTGTAAAGAGAGTTGAGATGCTAACGGCTAATCACTCATAAAGGGAAATTAAATCTAATTTTCTAACTGACAGTTGCTATCTGGCAATATTTTTATTAAACAAAACAAATTTCAATTTACTGTAGTGGGGACTCTAGAATTTTATGGGCACAAGCAGATGTATATAAATTAGGTTCAAATCCAATGGGTACAGAGGATTGCAGCAAGTCAGCACTTTTTGTTAATGAATATTTTTTGTAGTTTTTGTTGTCACTGTTAACTATTAGCAGCTACATTAAATCATAATAAAACATTGCAGAAATCCTTGGGATCTCATTCTCTTTGCTGTTTTTTCATTGCTTCCTAAATTATTATGTAGAACAAAGTGAGAAACTCACCTAGGATATTGAAGCGTGATGCACAATTAAAGCTACTTCATACTGGTGCCCTTATCTGTCTGGTGTTCTGTCTTTACTATTGATCCAGAACTTACTCATTCAGATCATTGTGAAACAGGCCTTGAAAAATACACTCTTTCTTAGGAAAACATTATTGCATTCCAGCCAAAGACTAACAATAACAATAAAAACAACAACAACAACAAAATTTTGAGTTTTCAACTCTTTTTAAATACCTGGGTATAATGGTTTTTATAAAACAGGTCTACTCAGAGTAACTTCCCAGAGAAGGCATGACCTCCAGGCAAGAAACATTGCTAGCGAAGATGACAAGAAGATTACATTGAGTCTGAAGGAGCACTCTTTGTAGTATATAAATATTGGCATATTATAAAAAAAAAAAAATTGTTCCATCATTACAGAATTGCTGTTGAACACACCTTTTGAAGACAAGTCTCTTTCCTTTTGTTTAGTGCAAGTGTGTTCATTAGGAGCTAAATAGTGGCCCAAAGACTTGCCATTTTCTTCATTCCCATTATCTAATTCTAGATGACCTGTTAAAGGACCCAATTCATTTTTGTCATAAGGCAATAAGCTACAGGTGGGAGTAACTTGAGAAACATTTTACAGTGATCTTCACACATAGCCATGTGAACAAAAATAAAACTCTGCATTTAAAATAAATCCTAAATGTAGCACCAAGGTCCTATAATTTGCTACAATTCTAGCAAACAAAATACAGAGTATGTTCTTTGACTCTTATTTTATGCAGGTTCTGATAGTTGAATTTACCTGGCAATATGTATAATAAAAGTTTTGATGGAAACAAAATATACCAAAAAAATAAAATTATGACAACTTTATTATTATAAATGATCTCATAATAAGCATGGCTATTTATCAAATGGAATCTGTTACATTTAAATATGATGCACATAGCTGAGCTGTAGCAACATCACAGTGTAATTTTGTCTGGGGAAAAAAATTTAAATAACCATAAATTAAAATTCCTTAGTAAACCAACCAATATACAAAAAACTGTATAGAAAACAGTGTGATGACCATTCACAATCAAGTTTGTCACAAGACAAATCTATAGAAATATCTCAGGTGTTGTCATAAATGTGTAGCATCAATAGAAGGCTTTGTTAAATCAATAATATCCTTTTTTTAAAATATGTTTTTGTTGCCCTGACTGGTTTGGCTTAGCAAATAGAGCATTGGCCCAAGGACGGAAGAGTTCCAAGTTCAAGTCCCAGTCAAGGGCACATAGCTGGGTAGCAGTTTTGATTCCCGGTCCTTGTCGGGGTTATGCAACTGAATTTTTTTTTCTCACTGTTATGTAAATAAATACCATCTCTCCCCAAAATTAACTTTTTTGATTCTCTTAAGCCTTACATAAATTATATAAAGGCAAAAAGCTACTTTTTGAAAAAGAAAAAAAAAAAAAACTTCTAGAATTATAGAAATCTGTGGAACGCAAATTACTAGGCATAAAGAACCCTGGCTAAAATTCCAACAAAATATTTTTTTACTACAAATTTATAGAAAGTAGGCAAATAGCAATGAATCACAGAAATCCAAATGTTTTACATTGCTTCCAGGAATATGTCCTTGGATTTATACTCAGCTCTATTCAAAGCCCATTACATTCAGATGGCAATGCTTTTCAGTACTGTCCTCATGGGCTCAAGAAAAAGCATTGTCTCAATGTTGCTGATTTTCTCTAATCTGAACTCCTGTAAGTTCACTCCTGCCCCCTAATTCTGTCAAATCTTTATAATCAACCATTTCCCTTCTCTACTAGACTTATCGTTGTGAAGGCAAAATTCATTTCCACCTTTTCAGAACATCATCATTTTAGAGTGGGAATATGTTTAAATCAGTGGTGTGCAAGTATTTTTAAATTAATTTTTAAAAATAAAGAGAAAATTTATATTTACATGGTCTGTTATAGTTGCCTATATAATTTCTTTTTTAAATTTTTTTCTTTATTGATTTTGAGAGAGAGAGAAAGAGAGAAACATTGATAAGAAAGAACATCGACTGGCCACCTCCTGCATGGCTCCCACTGGGGATGTGGCTCATAACCTGGGCATGTGCCCTGACCAGGAATCAAACTGGCGACTTCTTAGTGCATGAGTTGATGCTCAACCACTGAGCCACACTGGCCAGGTGCCTATATAATTTCTTTTACTGGAGCTCTTTTATATTTCCTGTGGCTTTGTGTCACTTCCTTTCAGCTTGAATAATTTCCTTGAGTATTCTTGTAAGGCCTGTCCCCTACCAATGGAATGTCTCATTTTTGTTTACATAGGAATGTTTAGTTGGCTTTTTTTGAAGGATAGCTTTGGTGAATTATGTACTTTCTCTCAGCACTTCGAATATATTATCCCATTGCTTTCTGGCCTCCAGTATTTCAGATGAAAAGTTAGTTATTAAATTTTCCAGGATTTCCTTGTATATGTTGAGTCATTTTTCTCTTGCTGCCTTTAAATTTTTTTCCATTAATTTGGCTTTCAACACATTGACTATGGTACATCTGAGTTTGGATTGTTTTGTATTTATTCTCCTACACTTTCACTGAGATTTTCTATGTGTAATTTTGTGTTTTTCATTAAGTTTGGGATCTTTTCAACCAGATCTCTTCAGATATTTTTTCTCCTTTTTAATCTCCTTTCTCCCCTGATATTCCCATTATACATATGTTGATATGCTTAGTGGCATCCCATATTTTTCTGAGACTGTTCATTTTTCTTTATGCCTTTTTCTTGCTTAGAATGCACCATCTCTATCTATTTTCAAATAAGATATACTCTGAGACACGTTAGCCAACTTTTTTTTTTTTGATCATTATAGTTTTCACCTCCAGAATTGTCTTAAAAAAAAACAACCTGTCCCTTTTTTTTTTTTTTTTTTTTTGCAGTCCCTATTGATAGGCATCATTATTATTATATATACCTTCCTTTAATTAAAAAAATAGTTTACTTTAGTTCTTTGAACATATTTATACTAGATGCTTTGAAGCTTATGTCTGCCAGGTCCAACTGGGCAAAAATGAACACTTCTAAGTTAGTTTCTATTGCTTTTTGTTTTCCTATGTACGTGTCACATTTTTCTGTTTCGTTGAATGTCTCATAATTTTTTTGAAAATTAGACATTTTTTAAGGCTTGTTTTTACTTTTGTTTAGTTGGTCTTTACTTACTACTTGATTAGACAGATTCTCTGAAGTCTGTTTCCCCCATAGTGTGCAATATTAACTGGTTCAGCTGATAATTTTTTGTTTGTTTTTATCCTAGCCTGGCTTCCCAGGATCCATGTAAACCACTCATTAGTCAAAGGCTGCACTTAAGCTACCTTAGGAAGGTGTATTTTTACCCTTTACTGCTGGATGTATGTGTGTGTGTGTATGTGTGACTTGCAGACTGTTTTCGTAGTTTGTAGTTGATGAAGTTCACGTGTTTTTTCATGTTCAGCCAGAGATTAGTAGCTCAGAGATTTTTTCTTCTGACATTCCTAAGAATGTGTAGTTGTGGGCATGTGAAGAATTTTCTAGACCACCAATAATTAGTTTAGTTTTATTTTTAACTCCTGGATTCCTAGGATTTGTGCTGGGTCAGAGCAATTTATTGTTCAGCTAGTATTTGGTTAGTGCATATGACCCTAGAGTCCATTGTGTTTTACTGTTGGATCTATGAGTAATTTGGGATTGGGAGCTGGGTAAGGAAAGGGATCCCGGACTTCTCAGTTGTGCCTGCCTATAACAGCACTTCTGCAACACGGGACTGGGGATAAAAAAAGATTGGGTGGTCTACCTCTCTTGGAGTGCAACTGTCACCCTAGATTAGGAGCTGGTGGGAGAGGAATCCTCTGTCTTCTTGGTCACATCTGCCCAGAGTAGAACTGCTGTGACTTAGTGGGGGAATGGTGATGTCAGAGAAGGTCATGGATCCAATGCTGCAGATCCTTGCTGTTCTAAAGGACATTTAGCAAATTTTCTTAAATAAACGTCCATTTGCTATATGTCCTTAGGAACATTTACAGAGACTTTAAAGAAAAAAATGTTTTTTTTTTTTTTTTACCATTTAAATGATTGTTTTGTTTTGGAAGAATATCCATCAATTTCCTTACACCACACTCTAAAATATTTACAGCATCCATTTGAGATTATGATGTTATTATCCCAAATTTTGGGTAAAGAAACTAAGGCTCGAAGAAAATGCGTAATTTGCTTTCATTGAGTTTCTTTGACTTAGTACAATTCTCTGGCCCATAGTCTTGAATTCAACACATTCTTTTTAAAAGTATGTAAATGAAAAATATATCTGAGTTTTCTTTTGGAAATATATAGAAACTTTAAATCCAGCAACTGGAATCTAATATTCTTAAATGTTTTATAGAAAAATTAGGTCAAATACATACAATATCATGAGTTGAGTCACGCTACTATAAGTATAAGCCAGAGATCAGTGAATGGTTTGGGCCTTGTTGGTCCGTCTTTTAGAATACAAGCCTTCTGCTCAAGTGGTTGCAAAAGGAATCTTCACAAAGTTCAGTGAAATGAACCCTTTCTGAGCAGCAAAACCAGGAGTGACACATACTAAGAGATATTTACGTTGATTGGGAAGCCTCTCTGTGACACACATGCTGCATGCTTTAGGACACTGAACGACCTGGGCTCAGAGCCTGCAGCCGCTCTGCTTCCCAGAGCAAATTGCTCCTCTTGACTCTAAATTTTGTCAGATGACCGGAGGCAAAGTGCTGACTGTGGCTCTGTATGCCAAAATCACTGCCATTGATCAATGAACGAGCACTCTCTGCAGCACACATCATTTCTGTTCTGTTGCTTCTGTGAGGTCACTCAGGAAGGCATCCAGGCTGTGGGAAAATCAAACTTGGATAGCAATGTATTTAGTTCTCTCGAGTGAGTTCTATTATGCCAGAACTCATGTACTTAATATTTTTTTTAAAATGACTTTATAGTTTAGGGGGAAATTCCCTAGTGAGGAAGAAATGAATTTCGATTGGCTTTTTAAAATCCAGACTTTCTGATCAAAAATCACAATATAAAGCGGTGAGCAAAAGATGGTTTACAGTTGTTCGTATGGAAAAAGACTTTCAGATTATGATTATTACAATAGCTTTATTTACTCTGTGTTTTGCAGGCTCACAACTGTAAACCTACTTTTGCCTACCCCTGCATTTTCTCTTTTTAAATTTTCTTATGTAGCTATAGCTTAAAGAAACAATTATGATTTAAAAAAACAAAAGTAATAAAATTAGAATTATTACATTGGTTCATTTGGGAAATCTTAAAACTGCTATAGGCTATGTACTGTTTGGTTGTGGTTGTCAGTTTTAAGTGATACGATGATTTAATGCCTCATGATGGGCTGTGCTGGAAAGAGTATTGGCCATCTGGGTTTGCTTCTGATCTCTGCCACGTAAAAGATCTATGACTGAACACCTGCTTTGTAACATCTGATTATCAGGTATTTTTCTTTTAAACGCATATAATAATATCTACTCCACATGATTCTTGTGAGCATTGACTAAGATGTATAAATATTTTTTGTTTAAAGTAGTCCTAAGTAAATACAGCATACACACACAGATAGACAAATATTTCTCACTTTTTAATGTAATAGAACAGAGTTTTGATTAAGTGAACATACTGAATTTGTTGATTCTGAAATTAAACTATATAAAACTATAAATGAAAGTATAGATAATATATAATTTACATATATAATTTATCAGTATGATTTACATATGTGTGTATACATAATGCTGTATATATATGTGTGTGTGTATATATGTGTGTGTGTGTGTGTTGTATATATAAGAATGTGTGCCAATTTTGCAAGACTAATCATTAGAGAAAGGGTTGTTTTGTTGCATAAGTGGTTCTGAGACCACTATATAAAGTTTGGTCTATACTTCACATCATATACAAAAATGAACTCAAAATGCTTTATAATTCTAAAATTAAAACCTAAATTATAAAACTTCTAGGAGAAAATCTCTGTTATTTAGTATTAGGCATCAATTTTTTACATATGACAGCAATGCCTAATGCATAAAAGAAGTTGGTAAATCAATTTTTATCAGAATTAAAATGTATGTTATCAAAAAATATTAAGGGAATAGAGAGACAAAATAAAGACAGGGAGAAAATATTTGAAAATTATGTATATGGTAAATAACGTATCAAGAATATATAACTCAAAACTCTCATAAATCTAATCCAAACATAAGCAGAAAATAAAAAGATCTGAATTGGCACAATATTTTAACACTCTATGAAAGAACATATATCTATGGAAAATCAGCACATGAAACACATTCTTATTCATTTGAAAGGTACAAATTAAAGCCACAGTGAGATGATACTATACACTCATAAGAATGGATAAAATGTAACATTAACAAGTGTTGGAAAGCATGTGATTATAGTCTTCTAAAAAAACATTTCTGGGAGCAATACATTGATAGACCATTTTGGAAATATGTCAATTTAAAAAAAAAAATAAAGTGTACACTTACTGTAAGATCCAGTCATTCTTGACCTAATTATTTACACAAGAGAAATGAAAGCCCATAAAAATATTCATATAAATACTTTACACAAGTGTTTATAAATTTTTGTTGTTGTTGTTGTTGTTTATTTTTAGTTATAACCAAAACTGAAAATCAAATGCCCACCTACACATGAATGGACAACTTGTAGCAGATCATACAATGTAGTACTGTTTATCAAGAAAGAACTAATGAATCATTGATACTTGGGAAAATATTAGGGTATTACATAATGAAAGAAGCAAGACAAAGAGTAGATAATGTCTGTTTCCATTTATATAGGCTTCTAGGTCATATAATCTAATGTAACATGACAGAAAGTGGATCAGTGGTTATCTGAAGAATGATTTGAGTGGGAGGGAATGATTACAAAAGGACACAAGGAAGCTAGATATGTTCTTTATCTTGATAGTGATGATGTGTTGACCACTTATATGTAGTTTATATTATGTCAATTATACCTAACACAGTTGCTTTTAAAAAGTAGTCATTTTGAATCTGAAACACCTGTCTATCTCTGATAGATTGCTTCTCTATAATATATAATGGTTGAAAGTGTACATTACAAAGGTAGAATTTTGAAAGATGAAAACTCATATTGGTAGTTTTCATAAGTTAACTATGAACCTCTAGAATAAAAGTGAAAATGTTATCATGTAAATACCAGGCATTCAAGCATAAAACCTTGGCATACCCTGTTATTCCCTGGTTCCTGTCTCTATTGCAATGGACAGTATTTTGACTTAACCAAAAATTGCTATTCACTCAGAGGGAATTTTAACTCTTACAAGCATTTACATTTTTTTTTTCTTAAAATACTTCAAACCTATCAAAACACCTCAACTATGCAACTTTATGAGTGGTTATCTTTGGACATCATTTCAATGTTTTGTATGTATTGTGTTTAGCTACAAAGAATTCAAATATGGATTTAAATTAAATTATGAATATTAGTTGGTTACCTTTTACTATTATGTCAAAAATTGTGGGTTCCTAACATTATATATGTATTATCAAAGATGAAAAAAGTCTATGTATTTTATAACATTACTGAAGAAAGAAAAATATTCCCTTATGCAGCAAGATGTATAACGTAATATAATATAATCTAACTTTGGGATAAATACTGTATTTTTAACTCTACCATAGGTGTTGGGAATTTGTCAATATTTGAAACTCCTATATTTTTATATAGGAAGTGAAGAAATAAAAGTGTGGCGGAATACCAGGGGTCAGCTTTCTCATAGTCGGAGTGGGAAGTACAGATATGCAAAAGGATGACGTAAAGCAATCCATGCGGTAATGGATTTGATAGAGTTGGAGACATCTTTATGTCTTAATACAGACAGAAATGTTTGCATAAAATGTTTATAGATGTTTAGCTTAATACAGATATAGCTGGTAACATAGAAATATTTATATATATGTGTATACACACTGGTTAGAATATGCAGGGATTTTTCTTGCTCTGGCAGCTACTATAACAAAATAACACAGGCTGGGTGGCTTACAGACAATAAATATTTATTTCTCACATTTCTGGAGTCTGGGCAGTCCAGGGTCCTGGCACCAGCAGATTCAGTGTCTGATGAGGTACTACTTCCTAGACGGAGGTCTTTTCTCTGTGACTCACATGGTGGAAGGGGCAAGGGAACTTTCTCAGGCTACTTTCATAAGAGGGTTTCACTCTCATGACCTAAGAGCCTCCCAAAAGGCCTCCCCTCCTAATACCATTGCATTGGATATTAGGGTTATATATTTTTTTTATTTTTATTAATTTATTTTTGTTACAAATGTTTCTCCTTGTTCCCCCCTAGACACCCTCCTCCCTATCCCACCGCCTCACCCCTCAGCATTGTTGTCTATGTCCATTGGTTATGCATACATGCATATAAGTTCTTTGGTTCATTTCATCCATTCCCCCACCCCTTCCTCTGAGCTTTGTCACTCTGAACCGTATTCCTACTCCTTTGTATGTCTCTGGGCCTATTTCGTTCATTAGCCCACCTTGTTCCTTATATTCACAAATAAGTGAGATCATACAATGGAATACTATGCAGCTGTAAGAAAGAAAAATCTCTTATTCTTTGAGACTACATGGAGGAACCTTGAAAGTATTATGCTAAGTGAAATAAGTCAATCAGAGAAAGACAAATACCACATGGACATTAGGTTTTAACATGAGTTTGGGGGAAACAGATGTTCAGTCCACAGCAGGCAATAATGGTAGAGTTGAGAGAACATAACCCAGGGTTTGTTTTTGGACATCTCCACATATTCAACATAGCTCTGTCGATGGGAATGGTGTTTACTCACCACTATTTTTTAGGGCTTTTACTAAGTAAGGCTTTGGTGTGGAAGAAGTCAATTTACAACAGATGCCAATGTATTTCTTCAATCCGTTGTGAACCAGGATTAAGTTATTCTCTGTATTATGAGTGAGTTTTAAGGAATGTGAAACTCTTACCCCATGTACCCAAATATGAGATGAGGGGTGTCACTGATGTAAAAGATGTAAGTAACATGAACATCTTTTTCAACTGTTTATATAATTTAATTTGCTTGAATCCAAATCCAAATATAATACTTCATACCATAATTGATTCAAACTATACTCACCTGACCTTATGACCAAATATTTCCAATAACAACTTGCTCATTATGGGAAATTCCAGTCACATAGTAACTTGGTGTTCCACAGTCAGGAGCTAACTCTCTACTAAAACTGAAAGGCCAGTAACATGCCTAACATGCCATGAATACCCCCTTCCCCAAAAGGAAAATAATTTTCAGACATTAAGACATTACTGCTCCATAATAGTGAGGGTTCTGTCTGAGAATTGCAACATCCTCAAAATATTAAAAATACAACTACCATATTACCCAGAAATCCTACTTCTGGGTATATATCTGAAGGAAGTGAAATCGGTATTTCTAAGGGATATTTGGGCTCCCATGTTTATAGTAGCATTATTCAAAATACCCAACATGTATAAACATGTTCATTGATGAACAAATGGATTAAAAAATGTGATGTATATAATAGAATACTATTTAGCAGCCTCAAAAATAAAAGGAATCCTGTCATTTGTGACAACATGGATGAACCTGTAAAGCATTATGCTAAGTGATAGAAACTAGGCACGAAAAGATGAACACTGCATGATCCCACTTATATATGGAACCTAGAAAAAGTCAGACTCACCTTGGCCAGTTTGGCTCAGCAGTTAGAGCGTCGGCCCGCAGACCAGAGTGTCCGGGGTTTAGTTCCCGCTAAGGGCACATACCTTGGTTGCAGTTTGTCCCCGGCCCTGGTTGGGGTTGTGTGGGTGGCATCCAGTTGATGCGTCTCTCTCACATCGATGTTTTTCTCTCTCTCTCTTCCACTCTCTCTCTCTCCCACTCTATCTGAAGATAAATGCAAAAAAAAAAAAAAAGTCAGATCATAAAAGCAGAGAGTAGAATGGTGGTTTCCAGAGGCTAACAGATGGGGTAAATGGGGAGATGTTGGTAAAAAAGCAGAACATTTCAGTTTTGCATAGTGAATACATTCTAGAGATCGCTTGTACAGCATAGTGACTATAGTTAGTTATACTGTACTGTGCACTTGAAATTTACTGGGAGCTATATAGTACCTTGATTTAATACCACACCAATTACTGCCAACGATGTGGCCTTCATGTCTTCATTGTAGCATTTGATCCAACTCCAAAAGCACATCTTAAGTTTTGGGGGAGATTTCAAGGTCAGAAGAGCAAGAAAAAAGAAGTAATCACACAGAAGAGGCAATTTTAAAGTTATTCATAACTCAGTTCACCTTTGTTTCCAAATAAAACGTAGTCACCTACCAAGTAAAGTGGGAACACTTACAGATAGACTATGTGAAACGACCACATCTTGGAAGAAGATGGGAAAGTCCTTTTTCTGTTCTATCTTGTCTATTATTTCTCATCATTCTAACATCCCCCAATGGGGTTTAACATTCCACATTCCTGGGCTGAGATACTGACACAATCAGAATGTCTTGGCTGAGTCTGATCAGTCTAAAATGGCAATGGTAGAGTCAAATCTTTATAACTTGGAAGGCTGGGACAGGTAGTTAGAAAAGGCATCTCAGCTTCTCCTTTGAGTAACAGTCTGAGGCCCAGGGTGCGGTGGGAACTAATTGCCTCTGGAAACTATATACTCAATCTGATAGACGGCACACTCCTAATTTTGTTCCTAGCCAGTTTAGGTCTGAAGTCTCTTGACTTAAGCCCTATGTCTTATGCCACCATACCTTCCTGATACAAACTACCCTTCTGCATGGATATGCATCAGTGCTAGCAGGTGCTCTGCCTTGCTACCTGGGATGTCCTAATTTCCTCCTGATCAGAGCTACTCAGAACATCTGTCCTGGGCTGGGAATCCTGGATAATGTACTCTGATCCATCAGCAGGCTGCTTAGTAAGCTCAGTTTATTATCTGTATTCTCAATGTATACAGCCTATTGGTTTCAGGAATAGGCATGAAAATAACAAATTTGGATGGCAACTCATAGTAGAGCTGGACTACTTTTATTTTTCTTTTCTTTCAGAGAAGCAACTCAGTCAAGAACGTTTATTTGCCTGGCTGGTGTGGCTCAGTGGATTGAGTGTTGTCCTGTCCCATGGACTGAGAGGTCCAGGTTCGATTCCCAGTCAGGGCACATGCCCGGGATTGTGAGCTCGATCCCCAGTAGGGGCATGCAGGAGGCAGCTGATCCATGTTTCTCTCTCACACTGATGTTTCTATCTCTCTCTCCCTCCTTCTCTCTCTAAAAAAAATCAATAAAAACATATTTTAAAAAATAAGAATGTTTATTTGAATATGTTAAGATTACACTAAAGGTCTTCAGTGATACTTTTTTTTTGACACTATCCTCATAATGATTCAGTCTTTGCTATTTGTAATAAAATCAAGTACTCACTCAATTTTAAATGGAGGAAATACCTTCCAGTTTGACCTGTACCTAGGATGTGCTATTTGAACATTAATAATTTATTTTATAATTCATGGCTTCTCATTTTACTATTAAATAATACTCGTTTCTGTGTAAAATCACGAGTAAACATGCTTATTCAATAACCACCAGCCAAAGAGTTTACTCAGACAACGGAAGATTGGTTCTTAAAATTATTGAAATCTATGCCATTTTTCACTGTCACTTCATATTCAAAATACTTTATCTGAATCAGAACTGTGATTGTTGAGGACCATCTCTTACACCCTACCATCTGCCAGCAGAATTATTTGGGCTGAGTTGAATTTTTAAAGCTCTACTGGCTTTTCCTCAAAAAATAAAATAAAAATGAAAATGCATAAACCTATCTGCTAAGAAAAGTGGGTTATCTAGTCAACAGTGGATTTTTAAAAGTTTTCTATTTCTGAAATCTTACATCAACAAAGACATGTCAGCCCTCTCCATTCCATATCCCCCTAAGTGAAGTTCACGCACATATTTAGTCTTATTTTCGTGTTTCTCCTTCATCAATTGAAAGCACAGTTTAGTCCTTTCAATACTAAAAATAAGAATACTTTGTGTTAGTCATGTCATTTTCTGATTGACAGAAAGATCCGAGAAAGCAGCAGAGTGATCGCCCAGCAGGTGCCAACAACCACTTCATTCAGGCACAGGCAGCCCGCAAGTCAGGAGCAGAGAGGAGAAAGATAATCAATTGTAATCATTCTTGTATTTCTTTTTTTCTCAAGTGCCATTGTCATCTCATTTATGGGAAAAACAAAGAAACAATTTACAAAGTTATCAAAATATAAAGGATAAAAGTGCAATTTGGAGACAGGAAATATTCATGTGAGTTTAAGGGGAGGTTTGATTTCTTCAGCATTTACACTTTTACAACAAAAGAGGATAACAGTATGTTGTTACAGTGATAGGGGTCATTGTAATGGATCTCCAGAAGTATTTCACAATGAGTTGAATTATGTTGTGTGTATCAGCAGAAATAAGCAGACAAGTTGGATTAGAGATTATAGTAATACAGTCTGATTCACAGTATTTTAGACTTTGACCATAACCAATTAAAGAGGAGTACTCAGTATTCTAAATATATGGTTAACTGTTAATAGTTATGGCTGATCATAATACTCATTAACTAACTAGTATATTTTTCTAGTGTGTAGATTTGTAGGTGTCGTTTAAAGCAAGGCTAAAATGAGCTCAAATTCTCTATAATTTTATATCATTGCATATTCATTTCCATATATATGTATATTTTCAGGCATGAACTCAATTTAAATAAAGGCATGCATTCAAAGTGATTTAAAATTGACATTCTAATCAAAATACCTCAAACATATATTCAAATTACAAAATTTGATTCTGTAATATCCTTTTATCACCTTGGCATAATAAGATAAATTCAATCGGATACACTTAGATACTTACATTTTTTTTCTTGTTTTGGGTTAAATAGAAGTGTCTTATTTAAATGTTTGAGAAATGGGTAATTACTTCCTTTAGTTTCTGTTTATTTGTTTCATTTTTTTTTGCTTATAATTCATGATAAATATCAGATATTAAAATATGTTTTGGGAGATGATCAAGTCATAGATTTTGCATATTAACAGTTGCTTTATGGTGATAATAACATTAGAATCATTCTACTGTCACTATGTTTCTTGTTCCTAACTTCTAGTTTATTGGCAAGAGTGGGAGTGGGGGGGGGGGGCGGGTAACAAATTCCAAAGAAACCTGATCCAATTTTTGGGGGCATACATTTAGTGTTTAGATCTTACCTGCTACCTTTTACTTAAGTTATCAAGTTATTGAACTCCTCACATAATCACTATACTTAAGTCTATCACTCTGGCAATGTTCTGCATACAAAGTGTCAGATGCCCTGGCCACATATGCTGTTACCTCTAGGTCTACTGGGTAACTGATTCTTTAAAGTGAACACTGCTTTTCAGCAAACATTTTCAGGACTGGTCACAAGTCATGCGTGATCACAGTTCAGCATGTTTCCTCTTAGATAATATGACCCACTATGAATCCTGAGCACAGTGTGAGCCAGTCAGGCAGGAATCTCTTTTCCACTATTGAAATAACTACATGTGGTCTATTTGCTCCCCTTTCAGGTGAAACTAGATAACAGTCTGTAATATTCTCCCTTAAAACAATAAAGGTGCCTGCGTGTTAGACGTGCCTCTGATTTTGTCCAAAACACCTGTCCCATTTCCTTATATGACCCTCCTCCTACTGAAGTAAGTGTACAAAATCTTCCATGCTTATAATTACCAATTTTCCTCTAGCATTTTATGATCACTTATGAGCCCTCTCTTCCATGGAGACATGAGTCTTGTTTTGAATTTTAATAAAAGTTTATTCTAGAATAGATTTAGATTTACAGAAAAGTTATTAAGATAGTAACATATGCTCCTCATGCCCCCTAGGCCCACACTCAGTTTCTCCTGTCATTAACATCTTACATCACTAAGATGTTTGTCCCTCTTAATAAACAAATATTGAGATATTGAAACATTATTATTAACAACAGTTCATAATCTATCCACTTTTTTTTTTTTTTTTAATCTGATGTCCTTTTCCTGTTTCAGAATCCCATTCAGGGAACATTACATTTAGTCTTCCTGGTTCATTAGGTTCCTTTTTCGGTACCAGTTTGTTAGACTCCCCTTGTTTTCAGCGGCCCTAACGATTTTGCAGAGCGTTGGTCAGACAACTTATAGAGTGTTGCATCATTGAGATTTGACTAATGTTGTTTTCATGATTAGACTGTTACAGGTTTTTTTGTGGAAACAACAGAGGTAAAGTGGCATTCTCAAACATCATAGCAAAGACACATAATGTCCACATGGCTTATTTGATGTTGATATTAACTTTGATCATTTGTCCAAAGTAGTGTTTGTCAAGATTGGTCACTGTAAATGTATTCTTGTTTGGCTTCTCTCCATACTATACTCTTTGGAAAGAAGAAACTATGCACAACTCACTTAAAGTGTGAGGACTTTTGTTCCATCTCTTTGAAGGACATGTGGAGGTTAAATAACATGCTTCTAAATAACACACTGATCAAAGGAGAAATCTCAGGAGAAATGAAGAAATATGCTGAACTAAATGAAAGTGGAAACACAACTTACCAAAATTTGAGGGATGCAGCAAAAGCAGTACAGAGAGGGGCGTTTATAGTTGAATATATATACCAGGAGGAAAGATTTAAATTCAACCTAAGTCTTCACCATAGGGCACATAAAAAAAAAGAGCAAACCAAATCCCAAGTAAGCAGAAGAAAAAAAAAAAAAAGAAATAGAACAGAAAATAAAATTGAAAACAGAAAAAAAAAAAACATTAGAGAAAATCAATAAAACCAAAAGCTGTTTTATTTGTTTTGTTTGTTTACAGTCAATAGAATTGATGTCTCAGGCTAACTAAGATAAAAGACACAAATTACTAATATTAGAAATGCAAGAGAGAACATCACTTCAGATCCCATGGACATTAAAAGATTAACAAAGGAATATTATGAACAACTCTATACCCACAAATTTGAGAACCTACATGAAATGAACCAATTTATTAAAAGACAAAAGAGGCCGAAACTCACACAGGAAGAAATAGACAATCTGAATAGGCCTATATACTGTATATTAAAGAAATGTGATTACCTTGGGTACAGCGATGACTTTATAGCTACAACACCCAAGGCATGAGCCATGAATAAAATAATTGATAAGCAGGACTTTATGAATGTAGAAAATCTTTTGCTCTGCAAAAGGACCTGACAAGTGAATGAGAAGACAAGCTACAGATTAGGAGAAAATATTTGCAGAAGATACATCTGATAAAGGATTATTATTCAAAACATACAAAGAGCTCTTAAAATTTAACAGTAAGAAAACAAACCTGAAGGTAGGGTGGGCACTACTGCCTCCTCTGTAGTCACTGATGGGGTGTTGAGATGTGGCTCAGTGCTGCTGGATGGCACCAACTTCTGCCACACTGTGCCTTGTTGGCACAAGTCAGCAGGGGTGCCATGCGGTCAGATCCCCTCAATATAGCCTGATGCCATACGAACTCAGCAGTGAATGTTGCCCAGCATTTAAGAAAAATTTTTTTCTTTATTGATTTTAGAGAGAAAGGAAGGGAGAGGGAGAGATAGAACCATCAATGAGAGAGAGCATCAATCAGCTGCCTCCTGCATGCCCCCCACTGAGGATCGGACCCACAACCTGGGCATGTGTCCTGACTGGGAATCGAACCAGCAACCTCCTGGTGCCTGGGTTGACACACAACTGCTGAGCCATTCCGGCCAGACTCTTTTGTTTTTCCATTTCATTACATTTATGAAGATGACACTAATTAACAAATTATTATTATTTTTAAGGTGCACAATTCCACAACACATCATCTATGCACTGTAGTGTGTGTTCACCACTCCAAGTCAAGTATCATTCCATCACCATTTATTCCCACATACCCTCCTCCACTTCCCTTCACCCACCCATCCCCCAGTGACCACCACACTGTTGTCCGTGTCCATGAGTTGATTTTTGCTCAATCCCTCCACCACTCCCCAACCCAGCCTCCCGGCCCCACCCCCCATAGCCGTCAGCCTTCTCTCTATCTAAGAGTTTACCTCTATTTGAGGGCAGCACTTTTTCTATGTTTTTTCTTTTCTGGGGAGAACAGTGGTTATTATCTAAAAGATTTCTGTCTTTCAAGCTGTGCGTTTCCTAGTATGTTGTTTTGAAAGAGTAGGAATATAAGGGTGTGTTTTGGACTACATCTGTCGTCGTATCTAGGGTGCCAGCTTCTTCAACATTTATTCTGGAATAGAGGAGGCAAAAAGGAAACCCAAGAAACTCACCTTGCACTGAGTCCCAAGAGCCCAGACCTGTCTGCCTCCTCTTTACATTCAGTCTTCTTATTTTTGTTACATATATAATATTCAGATGGTTAACTTTGTACTGTGACGGTGGAATGAGAAGTACATATATTCTACCTTTCCAGAAGTTCTAATCCTTTTGAGGCATTTTACTTATAGGAGTGGTGTGATTAGACATAGACTTCAGAGATGCAAGTCTTGTATGAGAACACAGCTATAATGTACAGAAGCAGACTAGGCAGGAAATGATGATATACAGAACTAAAACATTGGCTGTGCCATTGGAAGATGAATACAAAAAACAAAGAAGGAGAAGAGAGGCTAAGATGGTAGTTGTTTGTGATCAGTTGTTTAATATAAAACATTGCCCAGTGAACATTTAAAATTTACAATAGTCATGATAATGCCAGGAGCTTGTTTCCCAAACATAACATTCTCTGGTTCTGAACATTTTTTTAACTTACCAGGCTTTAATTCATATTTGGATATATATATTTAAAAACACACATCTAAAACACAGGAAATTGTAAGAAAAATGCACTTTAATCAACTGGAACAGGGCATATAGTAGATTAGAATAATATATTTATAGTGGCTACTGAAAGGGTCACTTATGAAGTGCTAGACGAGAGAGTTAGGTGACATAAGACATATCGGAAATTTCATAACCCAATGTTTGAACACTAGAATAAATTAGAAAAAATTCAGTGAATCTAACAATAGTGAATCTTCACATGATGAAAATATTACTTTTCTCCTTCTGTTAAAAATATCATATATCAAAAAGAGAAAAATCAAAGAGGTGGAATTTTTTTAAGAGGTGAAATTTTGAAAGCAAATAAATAAATAATGACAAGTAAATGTGCATTTTATATGCATATATTGGAGATATGTATATTATATATACACACACACACACATACACACACAAACACACTGAGATTTTAATATTTTAGCACTGTGCATTTTTTAAATTTAAAATACTGATTTTGATAAAAATAGCAATGTTTTCAGCTCTGGGGGAAAGAAAAGGTTTTGTAAATCTGGACTTCAAACAATTTCAAAGAATATGAAATCTCAATATATTTATAATTTGATGATATTGTGTATATCACCCAAAAGCAAACTCTGGTGTTCAGTATTGAATACACACACACACACACACACACACACACACACACAGAATATGTATACAAATACATTTTGCTAATTAACAACAAAAGATGTCTATTTTATGTATTAATAGCAACATTTGTGTTTTTTATTCAGCAGACATTTACTCAATGTCACTGACTGCCTGTGTTTCAGGCTCTCTCACAGCAATGGTGTTTTTTATTCAGCAGACATTTACTCAATGTCACTGACTGCCTGTGTTTTAGGCTCTCTCACAGCAATGGTGTACAAAACCCATCAAAACTCCTCTATAGCTACCACACTCTAGTGGGGGAGGACATGATGTAAATACATACACAGGAAAACATGTACTATGTCAGATGATGACAAATGCTAAGGAATGATGGTGCTCAATAAAAGAGATGGCGATTGCCATAGACTGAAGATCTGTGTCCCCAAAAGTTCATGTTGAGACTGAATGCCCAACGTGATGGTGTTTAGTGGTAGGTCTATTGGGCAGTGGTTAGGTCACAGAACAGAGCCCTAATGATTGGAATTAGTGCACTTATAAAAAAGATCCCAGATGGGAGACATCTGTAACACTGTCAACAATAAAAAAATAAAAATTATTTTTTTTTAAAAAAAGACAGGGAGTACCCTCACTTTTTCTAACATGTAAGGACACAACAAGAAGGTAGCAATCTTATGAACCAGGAAGCAGGCCTCACCAGATACATCTACCAACACCTTAATTTTGTACTTTTCAGTATTCATAACTATGAGAAATAAATGTTGTTTATAAGCTACCCAGTCTATGGTATTCTACAAAAGCAGCCAGAACGAACTATGACATGTACACTAAGAAACTTTAATCTAGTAATATTGATCATAACTTGAATAGTTCAAGAAGAAAGTTTAGTAATGTTCATTAAACCTGAATTTCCTGGGACTTCTAATATAGATCTTGGTGTCCTGGAGTGATTATTAGGGTATACTTCTCTATCTATTAGGTATTAATATTTCCTTTTTTATAATCTAATATTTATGAGTCATCTAATGTAATTTAATTGATTTTCAACTCATTTTAGGGGATTTCAACTTTCATATAATGAGAAAGTTGAGAGATTTATTAAGACATTAGATTTCTTCAGTTGAAAATGAGGAATATCAGATAATGTATTATTGGACAAATATAACTACAGTAAATTTCCATGTAGGAAATAGCAATATCATCTTATAGGAATTTCAGGAGAAGAGATGAAGGAAATTGGAAATACACACCTAAGAAGTGACCTGCAGTTCCTCAAAAATAGTTCCTCCACTTGTCAAGATGATCCTTAGGTCAATATGAAAAGCTCTAAGATTCTCTTAGATGGTTTCAATCTGAAAGCAAAGGAACCTAGTAATTACGTGCATTTAATGAAGTATAACACAGTGAAAACCTCAAGTCTTACATATGATGATTTTATAGGAGAACCGGAGGCACTTCATGCTTTACAAATTTGCTCAAGTTCATCTTAAGTTAAATATAAAAGTTAACCTCTGGGTTCCAAAAGTAGTACGTTGATCTGCTATATTTGGCATTATTTATCTGTCAAACATTAAATTTTATGATCTCCGGACTCTGCAGTTTTTAAAATTTGTTTGTAATATTGCTTTGATTTGAAAAAAAATGGTTTTAACTCTGGGGGGAAAAATAAGTTTTTTTTCAGTAATCTGAACTTAAAACAATTCCAATGAATATGAAATCTCAAAACCATGTGTTCAATACTGCTAATAAAAATTACAGCCTAATTTTTATTATATATTTAGCAGTTAACTTCTGACAGGTTCTTCCCAGTCTAAAATGGCTTTTAAAAATTTATAATAAAAAATTTAATTATAAAAGTCATATAAAACCAAGTGATTGTTTAAAGATATTTTCATCTCATAAACATTATAATTTTGTCCTGATAAGAAAGAAGATGATGATGTTGAGAAGGATGATAAAATATTCTTAATAGCTGACATTTTATAACACAGTCCTGAAACAGGTACTGTACCAAGTGCTTTATGTACAATTTAAATTACAGTTTACAAATTCACCTGGGTACTTGGTCAAAGTTACACCTAATAAGAGATAAAAACAATATTCAAACCCTAGACTGTCTTTAAAGTGTGTGTACTTAATCTCTATTCCACTATCTTGAATATGATTAAATTTTCTTTTAAAATCATTGTGGTATGGATAGAGTAAACAAACTATGTTACCCAGATCACAGAATAATTGAACCTATGTGAACTTTTTGACATCTAAAAAAAGTAAGATTACTGTAATCATAAGAAGTGAATCTTTTAGCTTACTGTTGAAAAAAATAATATAATAACCAATAGTTGGACAAAATGCAATCTGTTGTTCAAGAAATTAGTATAAACAACATGGGATTTATCTTTAGAAGGCTGAGCAGAATTTAGGAATACCTTAACCATAACATATTTGCTAAAATCGATTAGGATCTTTATGGATTAGCAAAACCTACAGAGGACATAGTTACTACTCTCTTTTTACTACCCCTTCAAGCCACTTACAGAGATTAGATCTAAAAAGACTGAAAGACTATGTCCAACACAGCATAATGATTCTTGTTTTTAAACTTGTATTTAGCACACAGTAGGCTTTTAGTCCTAAATTGTTACAGCTTAACTAGTAACTCCAGGAAAGTGCCCAGGCCTTACATCTTGTCATAAACATTAGCACCATCAGCCTCGTCATTCACCTGTACCTCCTACAGCCTTTCTCACCTGGGGACCAGGACGTGTAAGATTTCCCTTGGACAGAGGACTTGTGGTAATGGTGAGTGACATGAGTAAGATTTTTCCACAAGGAAAGATAAAACAGTTGAATTTTTAAATAGTTTTCTTATATAACCTCAAATCCTGTTTCTTCTTTTACATGTAGCTGATTTCAAGATCAAATGTAATACTAAAGATCAAAGGTAGAACAAAAAAGAGAACATATTTTATATTTTGAAAAATCAATCTGGAAAACAACTCTGCAGCAGCTTTCAAATTCTTATTTAAGAATTACTATATCTTGCCCAGCTGGCGTGGCTCAGTGGTTGAACGTTGACTCATGCACCAAGAGGTCGCCGGGTCAATTCCCTGTCAGGGCACATACCCAGGTTGTGGGCCCAATCCCCAGTGAGGGGCATGCAAGATGCGGCCAGTTGATGTTCTCTCATAAATGTTTCTCTCTCTCTCTCTCTCTCTCTCTCTCTCTCTCTCTCCTTCTCTCCTCTCCCTTACTCTCTTCCTCTAATATCAATAAAGAAAAAAATTAAAAAAAAAAAAAAAAAAAAAGCTCTAAGACATCCAATTGCTGCCAAGCCACTATCATGGATTGAGCTATCTGTAGCCTCGCAAGCTGGGAAGGGCTAATGGTGCTAGGCAGGCCAGCTCACAGGTATAGAGCATGCAGGTGTGCATGGAGTTCATGGACAACATCAGTTGCTCCACCAGCCCCGATATAAAAGGCCCCATGTAGAGAGGGAAGTGAATCCCTATTCAACTCAGAACTAGAGGCTCAGAGGCTGAACTGAGCCTGCTGGGTCCCATACATAAATGTCTGGTTGACTACTTGGCCCATGTTTATGATCTGAATCTATTAAAAATGTGTTATGTTGTGTGTTAAAATTTTTTTTAAAAGAGAATTATTTGAGTAAAATTAAGACTTATATCATGAAATAAACCATTTCCCATAATGGATATTGCATTTTTTAAGAAAAATTTCATGTCTATCTATATCCTAATTAGCAGTCAATAGATTGACAAAGAGAAAAATGCTAAATACAGCTTTTTCTAGTACCTCTATATATGTTTACTGAGAAATACTACTTATAACTATACGCTTTATTCCTTTGCAAAGTCATTCACCTCACACACACATGCAAGCATATACATACACACACATGCACATACACACACAAATACACACATCCCTGGGCTGCTACTCTTGGAATAATACCTGAACTAACACTGAGAGCAAATACTTTTCTAGGTATACACATTTGCTGATTCTGACAGTAGGCAAAGAAACATGTTTCATCCAAAAATCCATCTGGCTCTAAGTCGGTAGTGTACCTTTCTGCTTTTCCCCACCTCTAACTCCTTTGCACATCAAATGGGTGAAAGATGGAGAGTTATCGGTACCCTAACATCCTATTATTTTGAAGTGGGTGAAGTCCAATGAACAAAATCAGGTAAGTTGAATGTCTTAAATGCTGGCTTCCAGCTCCTTCTCTGAAGCTATGTTTGAGTCTTTACAGTTAACTCTGTATGGCATGAGGCATAAAGTAAGCTGCTAATGTCACTGGATGTGGAACAATATTAGACATCATGGTCCCAGTTTCTGTTCTGACTTGAGGACACAATTTGCTTATTGCATCACGAAAACATCAAACCTCCTTTTTCATAAATAGAGTCCATGAATGGTACTAATTAAAGTACAATGATCATTACAGTTAAAGAAATGGAAACTATATCATCACATAATCACAGCCAATATTTTTCTGAACATTTTCTCTAGAATCAAAACCAACCTTAACAATTAAAGGCTTTTGGAGTGAGGAGTGGCAAATGAATAAGCAGTAACAAAGTTTTAATAATGACCGTCCTGAAGCAAGAAACAGATACTTCTGTGAAGTTTCTCATTAGAAAGTAGAGAGTATAAAATACATTAAAGAGAGACAAAAAGAACCATGATTGTTCATGACTGTATTTTGATACTTGGATTCAGTAAATTATTTTTAATCATTACCTATATTTGGGGTAAATCTATATTTGGGGGAAATAAAGTTAACAAGTCTCTATGAAGGATGTATTTCTCAAATAGATTCTGTGGTAAGCAGAATTATAGATGGTCCTCAGGGCTCACATGCACTGGTATTCATGTCTTCCATAATCTCTCTCCTTGACTGTGGAAAGGGCCCTTGAATATGATGAGATATAATTCTAGTGATTATGTTATGTTATATGACAAAAGAATTTTTTTTCAGATGCAATTAGAGCCCTCATCACTTGTCTTTGACTTAATTAAAAAGGAGATTAATCTGGAAGGGTTTGACCTAATCAGGGAAGCCCTGTGCAGGATTGACTGGGCCTTCACGGAGGTCAGCTATGTTTTCCTGCTGGCCTTGAAATTGTAAGCGACCGAGTGAGAGTGCCTACGTGGAGGCCAAATGCTCTAGGAGCTGGGAGTAGTCTCCAATTAACAGCTGGAGAGAAAATGGGACCCCAATCATATAGCCGTAAGGAACTGAATTCTGCTAACAACCACTTGCTTGGAAGGAATGCAGCATGAAAATTGCTTTTAGTTCATTCTTTTGAAATCCTGAGCAAAGGACCCAGTGAAGTTATGCCCAGATTTCTGTCCCATAGAAACTGCGAGACAAAACAACATTTATGTTGTTTTAGACTGTTAAGTTTTGGCAATTTGTTATGTAATCATAGAAAACTAATATGGACTCTAACCCTGAGGGTAATCTCCAGCTCCTATCTTTAGTACTAACCTCAGCTGTAGCTATTATTTTTATTAATGTAATCATATTTCTGCCCTGGTGCAGCTCAGTTGAGCATTGACCCATGCACCAAGAGGTCGCGGAGGTTGCGGGTTCAGTTCCTGGTCAGAGCACATGCCCAGGTTGTGGGCCTGATCCCAAGTGGGGGGCATACAGGAGGTGGCCAGTTGATGTTCTCTCTCATCAATGTATCTGTCTTTCCCTCTCCATTCCTCTCTCTCTAAAATCAATAAAGAAAAAAAATTTAATTTAAAGTAATCATATTTCTTCATTTAAAATCTCATTTTTCAAAAAAACTAATACATGTTTTGTTAAGAATATATTTCATACACAATGTCAAAAACAGTCCTAGGTGGATGAGGAATAGTCTCTTCATTTAGACATAGATATAATTTTAATAAATCAATTCCTACTTTTTACTGTCTAACAGGCCTCTTCTTTGATATTTCACTCACTAAAGCATGTTTATTGTCAACCTTAAATTAACACCCACAGGTGAAAAGTAAATGTTTTATAATGCATGTGACAGCCAAATTTACAAATTACATTAATGCGGTACATAGAGTCAGAGAAATATGCAACTATTCACAAGTGTAACTACTCAAAGGAGGAAATGATTGCTGAGATGAGTTTTAGTTTGCTGTGTTCTGTAAATGAGACACAATAAAAGTTTACATATATATATACACACACACACATATATATACATAAATATATATATATTTATAGCAAAAATCAAAATGTATTATTATGTCTGATATTCATTATATCTTCTTGTAAAGGTCATTTGGCCAACATTCATGCATGTGCTAACGAAGGAGTTATTGACAGTATTTGCAAAGCACTCTTCAATGTGCTCCCAGAGACGCCTTGATTATTATCTGCTCACAGAGTGCTTAAGTCTCTTAGTTGGAAGGTAGTTAGTATTTTCCCTTCTCAGAAATACTTAACTCCTGATTCAAAATGCTAATTAGTAAGGATAGATAATTACAATAAATCTATAACATGGATTTTATCTTTTATTATTTTACATTTTTAACATTGTGGGAATGAAGTAACCATTCTTCATACTCTTGCCCTCTGTATGAATATGGTTTCCTGCTCCCAATTCCCTGCAGATAAATGTTCACAAATAATTTTAACAATTTATTAAGCTGCTACAATAAGCACAGCTGATGTGCACACACACTTTATATTTCTTATAGTAGCACAAAGCCAGGTCTTAACATCACAGGCAGAGGCTAAAGTGTAGCAACTTACCCTGAAGTCACAGCCAATGAAGTAGAGAAGAGATACTAACCATCTATGTGGTTCTGAAACCACGTTTCCTTACCAGTTTGAGTGCCTCTCCATCTTTTCTGTCTATCCTACCGATATGTAGCAACTAAATAAATCGGTTTCTCCTCCTTGCTTTCTCAAAATGTACCCTAAGCCAGCGTCATTGCATCTAACCACCCAGTTCTGAAGCCACAGTTAATAGAAAGAAAAACAATACAAAGAAAAATAATCAGTCTTCTTCCTTGTATAGGCTTCCTTACTGAAGCTGGTAAAAAGACCACTTAGAGTTTTTATTATGGAGCTAGGCAATCTTATCTCCAAATCACTAAACCAAAAGTGATATTTTGGATCGTTTATGTTACGTAATGTGAAGTAAAATTATGATCTGATGAGAACGTGTATCTAGGTCAGGGAAGTTTGCATTCAATGAATAAATAACATCAAGGGGGCAGTGAAACATGATAAGCTGCGCTTGCCCCAAACTCCAGCCCGAACATTCGAGCAGACATGCTTACCTACGTCTCTTCGCTCTCCATGCTGCTCTAAGATCTTGCTCAATTACATTTTGCCTCTATGAGTAACCATTTTGGTGACAGAAAAATCAATGCAAACTGGCTTAAGCAACACGGGGATGTATTGACTCATATAAGCACAAACCCAAATAATGATGCTGGCTTCTGGTTCCTTTCTGACTTCCTTCTGTGGCAAGATATGTGGATACAGTTGATACTTCTGTGTTCAATTTCAGTGGTTGGGAAATCGTTACTTAAAGCACTCTGAAAAAGCCTCCAGACTCAACTCTGATCAGATGAGTTTAGATCTTGTTAGTCCCTAAATAAATCACATGACTAGGAAATTGTTCGAGGACGAGCATGGTTTGCATGTTCTACACATGTCGCTCAGGTGGAGCCTCAGTTTCAGGCCACATAGTCTGAGCACAGGGGATTGGAGATGGGTCGAACACCAGATGCACAGCAGGGGCTGTCTCAAGGAGAAAGGAATAGAAGGTGGGAAAGCAAATAACAACTATCTACTGAGAATTGTTTGTTTGTTTGTTTGTTTTAATAAAAGTTCTATTCTAGCAGGATTTATTTATTTCTGGACATTCTGAGCATTATACTGGACTTTAAGAACCAGATTCATTGAATGTAAGCATTCTTGCTGTACAACAGCAGTCTTCGTGTGTCTTCTTTCTCTGTTAGCTTTTCCCATCTTTGAATGTTACGCTCCATCTGCAGGTGTTCAGCCCTGGGTGATAATAAGCATTGCTCAGAGATGGTGTTCCAGAAGTTTATGGCAGTCTTTCTCCCTTGTTCCATCGTCAAAGATGGATTCAAGTATTGCTCATAAATGTTTTAACGGCGTAGATGAAATATCTAAATCAGCCAGACGAATAGTTAAATGTGATTTTTAATCCATGCAGATTTTACTGGATGCTACATTACTGATATTTTTCTCAGGAAGACTCCAGAACTATAATTTTTCTAGAATTTCTTTGTCAGAGCACTCACAGTTTGAAAAGCTGAACTGCAGTGATGAAGCCCTATAATGGCTTCTACTGCACAGTCATTTACTTGCACTTGCACATTAAAATCGGTGGCAGAAATCTAAATGTTTAGCTTAATTGCCCTACTATGAAATACAGAGATTTATGAAAAGACGCTAACAGTTTGTTCCTGTGCCATCATTGAAAAGGCTCGCTGGGTATTGAATAATAAGAAGGGAAAAAAGCGTAAGTATAAAGAGTCAAAAATTACATTTAAATCAAAATGGCAAAAAGCTTCCATGATACAAAGAAAAATTAAATCAAACAGTGGGGTTCTTTTCATTTGAGGCCTTTAAAGAAACGGGCAAAATGTAATGTTCTTTATTCGTCAGACAAGTGACATAGTTAATCAGTGATAATTCCCCTGGATTGGCCTCTTCGCGATGTCGGTTAATTAAAGTGCACTCTCCTATATACTGACCAAACCTGTCCACGTGGTGGGTAGGCAGAGAAATGAAAGGCATATCTAGCGGGTCCCTCTCCTACCTGGAAAAAGAAATCAATACTGATTTAGTTGTAGCAGAATTGAGCTATTTTGTCTGCAGTCTTTTTATCTGCAAGGCTCCCTGGCCATCAGTGTGGGAAAACATTCATGGAACGAATGCATTTAGCAGGAGTAATCATCATCATTGTGAAGTGCTTATCAGAAATGAAGACAAAATGCAATTAGGCTAGATTTATAGTTGGACCAATAATTACCATTCAGATGTTTCAGCTGAATGAAAAGTACATGATTCCAAGCCATGACATTTGTGTTCCGTTGCTTTCTCCTCCTTTCTCTTGTGATCTCCAACCCTCCTACATTTTCTTTTTCCACTTCTAAAATATGTTAGTCATGATGTAGCACAGCTGAATAATTGTCATAGAGTCAAATGCTTGCAGATGGTTAATGGAAACAGAAAATTAAATGAACAGCAGTAAAGAAACTCATACAAAATTAAAGAACTCTATTGCAAATTTAAAGGGTCATTTGGTTTCATCAAAAATCAAATAATATGAATATGTTATCCTCGGCATGAAAGAGACTATGTTAAATTGTTTTGAGAGCTGAAAAATGAGCAATCAATGATGTGCTAATGAAGTTGGGGGGGGGGGGGACATGCACTATTGAAATATGTCATAAATTGTCATTTAGTCCCTGCAGAAGAAGGCCTACTTTGGAGGATCAATTTTTTTTTCCTTGAGCTTATTGTTTACTTAAATTATTGAACTGAAGACAAGACTTGAAACAAGTTAAGATTGTTACTAAGAAGAAATGAAAGTAGGATTAAACTAAACAGACCTCTCTGAGTTACAAAGAAGAAAAAAACGTAAAATAAAACAACACTCCCCAAAAACTAGTAATTAAAAAAAATGTCTGAGGTTTTTTTCCCTCTTTTCTGACAGAAACCCAACAATTCATAACACATTCATATGTTCAAAGAACAGACTCAATGACCCCATTGACCTGTAAGGATTTAAGACACTTTAGGCCAACTAAGCTGCCATCTGCCTGGTGTTTTTGATATACTACATAACTGGCAAAACTTTAGTGAAGAGAAAAGCTGTCTTTCTGGTGAAGCATTAGATATGATGTTGTCTGGTATCATTCAGAAGTGGATTTCAGTTACAGATTCTTTAAGAATAGATTTTGAGATTACAAAGCATTACATTCTTTTTTTCACTCCTTTTTATTTTTCATTATCTTCTCCATTCTCTGGGAAGCTCAGAAGTCAATATGAAATGTCTTTTATCCATCATAGAAATGATTTCCGTCTTTGATGGTTGCTCATATCAAAGGGAAAGAAAAATAAAGGCATATAATTGAGTCTTCATTGAAAATAACTCAGGCATTTGTGACATTGCCTTGAATGACTATCTAATAGCTAAATGTTTTTAATGACTAACAAAATCATAGAGGGTGTTTGAAAGTGAATCAGTTTTTCACATTAAAAAAAACAAGGCTGAAAAATAAATATTTCTGAAAGAACAGCTTTTAAAAGGTTAAGATGAAACACGTTCTTTAAAAAAAATTAATCCCTTAAGATAAGTCATAGTCTTTTCAAATGCAAAACAACATGTATCTTGTCTTATACTAATGAGAAAGAAATATTATAAACATACAGGTTTTTTTTTCTTTTCAGTTATCCTCGATGATTTAAACCATTAAAGTATCTTCTTGTGCCACAGCCAGTTTGGCTCAGTAGTTGGAGCATCGACCTGAGGACTGAAGAGTTGTGAGTTCGATTCCCAATCAAGAGCATGTACCTTGGTTGCTGGTTTGATCCCTGGTCCCGGTCAGGGTTGTGTGGGAGGCAACCAATTGATGTGTCTCTCTCACATGGATATTTCTCTCTTTCTCTCCTTCTCTCCCAGTCTATCTGAAAGACATCAGTGGAAAAATATCCTCAGGTGAGTATTAAAAAAAATGTTTCTTATTGTTTCTCTCTCAAAGTTGTTGGTGGATTGTATATAAAATTGATGCAGAGGTGAAAATACGGACTTAACTTTTTATTTAACTAAGTACGAAATACCTTATTTTAAGTCATACCTAGCACAGGTAAACTTTAGTTGCTTGTTATTTCACATTTAAAGAAGATAAGAACAAAAAATAACTCAGCAATTTGAACAGTTTGTATGCATAAGCCATAATAAAATGTCTAATTTTATTGAGTTAAAGCATTTTCTGTATATTTTGCAAATTTTACTCAAATTTTAAAGCATCTCCCTTTGTTCTAACCAAAGCTCTTTAATATATCTGTTTCTATTTGTGGAAGGACTTTGCCTTTAGTCCAACTCATCAGTTTTTCTTAGAAATTAAAATTTGTACTTTTTTTTTCTTTCTAAATAACATATAAAAGACTTTTATATCAGGAGCAAATATCTTTATTTTGATGTGTTAGTCTGCCATTCCTACAAATATCTCAGTCCTACTAAAGACCTGTATTCAGAACAGAAGTGCAAAGTATATTTCATACAGATATAGTACAACTCATGGATGTGTTTGAAACTCTATGCATCTTGATAAACATATTCCCCTTTTCATAAGTATTTACCTTAAATTAATATATATTATAACTGTAAGTCTGAGGGAGAAATATTAAATATTTATATTAGTCTCTAGAGTGCCCTTCTGGGTTTAGGATAGCACTTGAGCCTGGGGAAGATATTTGTTCGGTAGCTTGAGGTTTTGTGAATAAAACAAGTCTAACAAACCTGAAATAGTTCCAAAACAACGTATAAATGCATTGTGATCTTCAAGAGCTGTCAATGTCAAAAAAGTTGTAGGAAGACTAGAGTGGAAAGCGTGTTACCCTGCCCAGGTCCACCTTCAGGAACAGGGCTCTCATTATCCCAGCTGCCAGAAATGCTTGCCCCTCCCAGCTCCCAGCTGAGGGCCACCTCTGGAATTACCCTCCCCCTCAGGAAGCTGCCTGCCACCCTGTGTGTCTTCACCTCAGGCTGCGTCTGGTAATTAATGTGGATACAAAATGTCGGCACCCTAGCCTCAACTCCAGACATCTCTAAAAGGCCACCGAGTTTCAGGATGCCCCATGAGATCAGATAAAGCCATTGTTATTACCCCGTTAATTTGCCCAATACTGCTTCCCTTATTTCATCACTGAGGACTGCTTCAGAGAAAGCCTCAATAAACCTTTCACATCGAGACAGAGCTCAGTCTCCAAGTCTGGTTTCCAGTAACCTGATCTAAGAGGGAGACCTTAATTTGAACTTGAGTGATAGGTAGCATTTGGATGATTAGGAGGGTGGAGGGGACGCATCACAGCCTGGTGTGAGATGACATACACAAACCACGGTGAAAAAGTGGAAGCAATTTGTTGTGTTTTTAAGATGATGAAGAAACTCTGGTCTGACATCTGAGGGATTTTCAGGGCATTATTTGAAATGAGAATGGAGCAGATGGATGTCAGTAGCGTGTGAAAAGTATTAAAAGCCATGTCAAGGATTTGGATTTTATTGAGTAGATGTTTGCAAGTCACTTTAAGACTAGAATAAAAATGCAATGTTTAAGAAAGCTTGGTATGGCAGTGTGGAATAGAATCAAGAATGACACCACAAATCCAAGTCTTAGAGAATGAAGGCCTGCATAGATAGCAACAGAAAGGATGAACAAATCCCTCTCTTCCCACCCTCTGTGTGTGTGTGTGTGTGTGTGTGTGTGTGTGTGTGTGTGGTAAAAGAGAACAAAAAGCTTGCATTTGCTTTGTAAGGAAGCACTGGGAAGTTATGAATATGTCTTTTGATGCCTCCTTTGTTATGAATTATTTTGCCAGATCTGCCATCAAAGAGATAAATTGCCTGGTACATTTTTCCTTCCATTACATATTTTCTATTTCTGTCTTGTGGAGATACTAATGAAAAATAAAACAAACATGGGGAGAAAGCCAGAGGAAGAAAGAGGATAATCAAAGGACCTGGATAATGGTACATACAATAAATGATTGACTACTGGCATAACTAGGAGTTAATTATGTTTCTTTTTTTATTCATCCTAAACTCTGTGTTTAAATTGTCTCCCTAGGATACAAGCTGAAAAATAAAACAATCAACTGAAATAGTAAATTTTCTATAATTGAATTACTTCTTCACCAACCTCAAATGAGACCCTCACCACACATATTGTTGCCCGGGACCATTTTCAATATCGTTCTTTCCCATTAGGAACAGTTTGAGTTTGTCTTTGAATATGAAAAAAAGCTATCACACTTCAGTGAATTAGCAAATGTATCAGCAGATTATCATTAATATCCAAATAAACATTTTAGAAACAAATTCCTGAAAGTTTTGTTATTACTCTCAAGTCCTGTAGATATGTCTATTAACTTATTTGTAATTTCTTAAGATAGAAAGATGTCAACTTCATATTATCTCTCCTTATATACAGATGAAAAAAACAATTAAGATGGTCAATATTATTTCAAATCACAAATAATAATTTATTTTTCTTTAGAACAAAGCTGAGGTTACCCTGACAGATTCAAAGAGCACTTCACTGACGCTAGTTAGGTTGCCCAGAAGCCCATAAAATAAACAATATTATATATATGAGCTTCTCTAATTTTGTGTCTTCCTAAGAAAGTAGTCATCAAATGCATTGGTTTAAAATTTTTCAGTGTAATAGCTTTTTAATTTAAATGGTTTCTCTTCATTTTGAGTTTACCTTCTTAAATAATCCAATATGAACCCAACATCTAAATACCTCCCAGTAATGATGAGGAAAAGGAAAGCAGACAAGAATACCTACTTAACACTTCTACAAGAAGTGTGAAATTGAATCTCCTATTTTCCAGAAATTCTGCTTTATCTTATTATGTAAAGCATGATTTCTGACAAATCTATTATTTAAAAAAAAAAATAAGCAAACAAAACCGTATTCAAAAGTTTAAAAGGACATCATTTTTTTTTTCACAACTCTTACCAATGTTATCAAATAGCAATGATGTTTCACGATGCCTAGTACTGTATAATTCTGGACAAATAACATACTTTGTTGCTCTTTCCACCTAGTTTTCTAAGTGTGTTTTGACTTGATTTTTCACTAAAGCAAAGGGAATTGTATCCATGTTTTCTCCTCTCTTTCTAGTTTCTTGTCATAATGGTACAAATTACCTTGAACAAAATGACGGCCATGTTATATAATATGAAAATTATTCAGAAAATTCTGATATTGCTTTGGCCACACTGGTGCTGTAACTCCATTCTGGCAACTACATTACTATTTGAAGATTCAAATTTGATTGCTGAAGCTCGAATGCAGCAATCAGTGCCTGGAAATCCCTCCAAAACTCTTCATATGCCAGCCCCTCCTCCTGCCCCGCCCCACCCCGCCCCGCCCCGCCCTGCCCCACCTGGTGATGTATCCAGAGGTAATGCAAGAAGGGTGAGGGGAATTAGAGATTGTTTAAGAGTTACTTTCCACTAAAGTGAGAGAAAATGATTCTTCTTGAAACCTAAGTCAAGAAAATGAGAGCTCTTCGCTGGAATAGGCGACAGTCATTTCCTTTAATCTAGGTCATTTTCATTATGCTGCTGAATGTTCTTATCACAGAGAGCTGATCAAGAAAACGGGGATAAAATAGCCGGAAACATTTTTGTTTTACATAATTAAGGACTTCTATACTCAAAAATAAATTAAATAGTGGGAAAAAATTATGTGGAACTGTGGACATTTAATAATATAATGAAGAGCTCGGCACCCAAACTGTTTGCTTACTTAGGCAATTACAGAAGATGGTTTACTTTGAGAAACAATCAGTGTTTTCCAGGTGTTTAAAAATTATTTCAATCAAAGTGTCATCAGCTTCATTTTGGAAACAAAATTTGTATCTCAGTTTTACTATTTGTGACTGGACTAACATTTTCAAGGCTACTGGAATTTAAGTAGATGATGACATATGGCTAATTTTTATTTGGTTACTTAATATGCAGACATAACATGATGGAATATAAGTCCAACCATTGTTTGGAACCATTTTAGGTTACAGCAATTTAATAATAAGTATAGATGACAACAGCTGTGAAAATTATCATCCATGGGGCATTTTCTATATTTAAAGTGAAGCCTAAAGCATATTTTTACATTGTATCAGTTCATTCACCTCATTTTATATAGCAATCCCAAATAGACTTCTGTGTCTTAGAACTGCTTTCTTGACCTATGTAAAACTACCTTCTTGCAGTCATTTCTTCGAGTTTTGCAACAATGATATAGACGCATTTAATGCATTTCTTATTTAATTTTAACTGTGACTTTGTGGAAGAGATCCATACTTGACGTGTGCGGTAAACAGAAAGTCACATCTCGGGCAGCTCCTGATTTTGCTGATATTAATTGATGAAACTGTGGCAAATTATTGAACATTTATAGATCTTGAATATGAAAGCAAATTTAGTATGAAGGTAGTTCGCAATTTAGAATATTTTTGCTTTAAAACTTGGGAACCCATGGCCTTCGATCACTAATAATTGCTCTGAAAAGATGTAATTCAGGCCAGGTGAGTTTCCTTGAGCTTCTCGGAAAAGTATTTCAGAACATATCAGAGATCGTGGGAGGAGACTGATGCCTCAGTGTCAGGAAACACATCCCGTTAGCTTGGGAGAGTAAGCATAGGACAATTATGTAGGAAAAAGTGCCAGAGAAAATGTCTAATAACTCTGCCAACTTCATGTAAGGATGGGGTGGTAGACACCTGATACCACACGTGCCCTAAAAGGCACAGCAACACATCTTTCGGGTTGTCTTTTCCTAGGGAGCCCTGGTCACTAATTGCAACCTCTCTGCCATCTCAGCAGCTCCAGTTTTACTTCTCTGCCATCTCAACGCAAGCGTGGGTAATAAATGCTTCCCAGATACAAAGAGTGTTTCTAGGACAACCCTGTTTTAGGGCAGCTGCAGTTATTAGCAGCCATCAAAATATCACTTGGTTTGCATTTACAAATCTAAAACATCAATGGCAGAGAACAATTACCACTAGTCTCAAAAACAATCCTTGCTTGATTTCGTTCAGAGAGAGAAATGTTCTCCATAAATACATCCCTGTGGATATATTCAATTTAATTTGCTCACCAACTCAAAATCTATCCCTTGATGGCTAATGCAATCTATTGTGAACCATGAAAATTTCTTCAAAAAAAAAAATACAGCTGCCAAAGTGTCAAGGTTTAAGTTGTTGTGTGATGGTTGTGGAGATGTCTAATTTAATTTGGAGAGATGTCTCTAGATATAAATTGGCTTTGAAATGACCTCTCAGTATAAAGCACTGTTCACATCAGTTCTTTTCTGATGATTTCTTTGTCTAGTCTTATTTGTTTAATGATGCTAATAAGTTGTAGGTAAACCTGAAAATCAGTTTTTTAATAACAAGTTGACTGAAGCTTCAGATTTCAATTTCTTCACACACTGGTGCTGTAATAGGTTTACAGAATAAACCTCAAAAATGCCTTAAGGGCACCTAAATATTGTTTACTCAGAACAGTAGATGATAGAAATAAGCTTGCTTAACTTCAGGCTAAATTCTAGGGAAGTCTTATATTCATCCTATCATTAAGGCAGTAAATCAGCTGAAGAATGATCTAATAGTACTTTAGAAGGGTTATATACTGAAAATATGCAATAGGACATATTTTTAATGGGAAAAATAATTTTTCTTTAGTGTTGGACTTTTTTATGGACTTAGAGTCAAGATTTACAAATCTTAATTTTATTTTTTTAATAATTTCCAATGAGTAAGAAAGTTACCAGCATTCATTTGAGACAGAGGGAAAAAAATAACTTTTAATCTTGAATTAACTGCTTGGGAAAGTGAAGATTGGTACAGTACATATGTTACTTAGGAGAAAGGGGTACAAAAATGTTTTGAATTATTTTATTACAAACAAAGACATGTAATCAACATTCTTGTCCCGCTTAGTAGAGGCAGGATGCACTAAAAAGATTTATCTTTAAGTCATGACTGCCTGAAATTGTTCATGCATGTATATTTTTTAAGGAATCAAAAGAACTTACTTATAAATTATAAAATAACTTTTTAAAAGAAATAAATTCTCCATTGCAGCCTGTATTGACATCTGTGCAAAATTCTTCAGAGTGATAACTACTCCTGATCTAACCTAATCTATGAATTTCTTTTTTCAAGGAGGAGACAAAAATAGTAACTAGTAAATAGTCATAACTAATTACTGTGAAATAATATACCGGGTGTCTATTATTTGTTATTGCCAAACAAAGTATCATCTTCTGATACTAGCACCAAGATTTTTGTTGGTAGAACTACCCCTTCCACTTGGTAAGCAATTCTCTTCAGGTGGGGTGGACCCCAACTGGCCATGCTATGAGTGAGCATGAGTATTACATCCTTCTGGCCAAAAACATTATTTCAAAGAAGAGCATGTGGCATAAATTTAATTCTCCAAAGGTCAATACCATTGACCTTATACATTTTACTATAAATTTCAGAAAGAAATCTCTTTTTCCACTGGGTTTGTCAAGCTGGAGTTTCTGGGGACTATTTCATCATTAAGTATGGGAAAATTACATGAGAATAAAAACAAAACACAGGAAAGTACAACTAAGATACAAAAAGGGACAGATTTCTGATTATGTCATCTGAGAACCAATCTTCTTTTATTTTATTTTAACTTTTTAATGTCAATTATAATTTACATTCAATATTATTTTATATTAGTTTCAGGTGTATAGTACAATGATTAGACAATCATATACTTTACAAAGTGATCCTCCTGATATTCCCAGTACCCAACTGGCACCATACAAAATCATTACAGTATTATTGAGTATATTCCCTATGCTGTACTTCACATCCCTGTGACTATTTTGCAACTACCAATTTATACTTTTATGTTTAAAGCTAGGTTGAATACTTGGTATATATTTGCTTGTGCCAGCTTATATTAGTTTTCTGTGATGTGAAATGTATAGTCTTGACCTCACAAAACTATACTGGTAATTAGAAAGATAAAAGAATATTGTCATGAAATAATCTTAGGGTGTTAAAAAAAGTTAGTAAACTTTTTATATGTGACTTCTGGGGTCTTAAGGCATGTGTGGTGGATACGGCTAATAGACTCACTCTGTCCTGTTTAATCCATTTGTGGTATGACTTGCTACAGTCTCATTCTCAGTGTGTTTAAGAATCTAAAGGGAATCTCGTTACAATGCAGATTGTGACTCAGTATAATTGAAGTGGGACTTGAGGTTTTGCATTTCTAACAAGCTCCCAGGTGATATCGAGGTCACTGTGCATCATTGTTATTACACTGAGGTAGTAAAATATCACTGTATGCTAGTGGTCAGAAATCCAAAGAATACAATCCCCAGATTTCTTTGCAGCTTGGATTTGGACTGTAGCTCAGCTTCCATTAAGCAGACATACAGTAGAAGATTTAGAAGGAATACATGGGTTGAGAATGTTCCTATTCATTAGGTGATCTTTGTGCTAGCAAGTTCTCTCATGGCGTGGGGTGTTCTTTTTGCTGGTAAGGATTGCAGCTAAAATAGTATAGTTCTGGACTTAATAGTTTTGAAGGGAGCTTTTCTGGTTCCCAGGTAACAGCAGGGACAAGGTGATGTGCAAGTTAGGAGTTCAAGTGGCAGTTCCCAATTCTTTCTGTTTCTTTTCATGTTGGACAGAGCATCTCCCTTAAGGCAAGCTCCCATCTGTTGTTCTGGGAGTCTGTCCTGAAGGCAGAGCCCAGAGCCTTGTCTCCTGTCCTTATACAACCTGGCAAGCCAGTAATTCTCATGTGCAATCTCTTTCAGTATAAACTAGCAAAATATTTGTTATATGCCAAGTTAAAAAATACAAATTAAATGCCTTTTTAGGGTATAAAGAAGGAAGAAATACATGGCAAAATGGAAGGACAAGAGGGATACTTCTAACTGCCGTGTGGTGATGCGAGATCCTGAGCACTGAGCATTCTCCTCCTTGTGGGCTTTCTCTCCCTTTCTGAAGAGCATGGCCAGGCAACAGCACAGGAGGGAGGCAGCATGGTGCAATGACAAGAATGAGCCTATGGTATTCAAGAGATCTGGATTCTCGTCCTAGTTTAACAGTTACAAATGTCCATGAAGACAAAGAAGTTCTTGTTTAGGAACATTTAAATAGTCTAATACTATGAAATTTGTTGCAAGAATGAATACCCAGTCCTCGCAGATCTAATGATTTTTTTAGGATAACACAAATTAATATCATCTTTATTTTAAAGGTTTATAATAATTATGTTATCAAATAATTATGGTGCATAAATAAAACATATTTCCCAGGATACATTGACAATCATATGGAAACTTCATTGCTAATTCTATAAATTACTATTTCACAGACTTGAGCCTCAGTTCATTTCCAAATATATCATGTAAATGAAGATTTGTGTACAGGAAGAAATCAACAAAGGATATCTATAACTATTCTCTATTTTTGGCATCTTCATACTTAGAAATATGGAAAATCTTTAAAATGATAAGGAGCAAATGATTTACAATTAGCCGGGATATATTAATGTGAAGTATTAGTCTTGATGAAAGTTCTATTCTATAAGCAAAATAAATGTCAATAGAACTGTAAGACTAGTTGCAGAACAGGTTTGTGTTTTCTTTGATTTGTAAAGCAAAGACTCAACACTCTCCTCTGATGAGTAGCACTTGGGTTCCATTTTTTTTAAATTTATTTGAGAGAGAGAGAGAAGAGAGAGAGAGAGAGAGATTTGTTGTTCCACTTATCCATGAACTAATTGGTCACTTCTTGTATGTGCCCTGACCTGGGATTTAACCTGCAACCCGGGCGTAGCGACACTCTAACCAACTGAACTACCCAGCCGGGCCTTAGATTTTCTTTCTTTTATAGAGTCCCTGCTTTATTTTCTTTTGGTCACACATGCTTTAAAACACTTGCAAAATACCCAAACATATGGAATTAGAAGGGCATAAAACAAGGAGCTTACAAGCTTGAAAGAATATCCTGGGCCTCAGAACAAAACAAAACCTATCAGATATTGAAAATTTCTTTGTTCAAAATGAAAACATATTTCATTTTTAATGAAATTTAAGGTTTTTGTTTTTTGAGGGTTTTTAAAAAAATTTTATTTTCATATGATCTAGAACAAGTCATAAATAGTGCTTGACTATGGGTTTGTAGTGTATACTCAGTAGAGAAAGGGCAGTGCATGAATTAAAACTTTACCCATAATAATGTACAGTTAACTTAGTTGACTCATGGGAGATTAATTACTGATTTAAAATCAGTCCATCTCATGCTCAATTTAATTGCATTATAAAAATCATGTCAAAGATAAGACTAACCTGGGTGCACCCCCCCACCCTTGCCCCCAAAAGAAATATATATTAGCCCTGGCCAGTTTGGCTCAGCGGTTAGAGCGACGGCCTGCGGTCCAGAGAGACCCGGGTTCGGTTCCCGCTAAGGGCACGTACCTCGGTTGCAGTTTGTCCCCGGCCCTGGTCGGTTGTGCGGGTGGCAGCCACTCGATGTGTCCCTGTCACATCGATGTTTCTCTCTCTCTCTCTTCCTCTCTCTCCCTCCCACTCTACCTGAACAAAAAAAAAAAATGGAAAAATGTCCTCGGGTGAGGATAAAAAAAAAAAAAAGAAAGAAATATATATTAATCAATGAGATTAAAAATAAGAGACTTTGAGTTTAAAAAAAAAGTATTTTTCAAAAATGAGTCATTTCATTTTATTTCAATTTTATTTCAATAACATCAATCATATAAACAAGAAAAATGAACTAAATAGACACCAGAGATGGATTTTTTGTTTGTTTGTTAATCCTCACCCAAGAATATTTTTCCATTGATTTTTTTTTTTTTTTTGTAGAGAGAGAGTAGAAGGGAAGGAGGGAGGGAGGGAGAGAGGGAGGAAGGAGGGGTCGAGAGGGACATCAATCTGAAAGAGATGCATTGATTGGTTGCCTCCCGCGGGGCCTCTACCAGGGCCTGGGATCAAACTTGCAATCCAAGTACGAGCCCTTGACTGAAATCAAACCAACAATCCTCCAGTCTGCTGGCTAATGCTCAAGCCAGCCAGGGCCGGGCCCAGAAATGGATTTAAATACACATGTCCAGTCTTAAAATAAAAATGGATTTGCATTTTCATAAGTTTTATGACAAAAGCAGCAATTTCTGTTTTACTTTCCTATGTTTACTTCAATCTCCCTGATAAATGATGTGGAATTCAACTAGTTTATTATTCCTTAACAAATATTACTCTTTATTTTTTATATAATTTCACTATTTACCTTTGGTGTTTTATTATACCAAAGTATGAGAGTTGTTTATTTTATAATCAATTGTATGTACACATTTATACATGTACATATATGCTCTATGAACATATACATTCTTGGTAACACGTATAGAATGCTTTTTGTGCTTCAAAGGGTTGGGAATTCATATCTGAATATTAAAGGAAGTTGTATGAGACACATAGAGGAACAGAGCTAAAAAGATGCCATTGGCAAAGTTGTTGACAGACATGAAGATGAAAATACAGATAGGGTAGGAAAGTAAGTAAATAAAGGATTCCTCTGGACTGGTGAAGACAGAAGAGTTTTGTAGGTTTGTTTTCTCCTCCCTAGAGTGGGACAGGATGCCTGGAATGAGTTGCAGTTGGGTATTTCAGATCAGTGAAGCCCTGATGATGCCCCAGCTGGTTACGCTCCAGTGAACCGGTTTCCCCTGAGAGCCTGCCGCTTTAAGAAAAACAAAGTGCTCTGTAGTGTTTCAAAATGGTTCCTTTTCCCCTCACTTGCTGGAAGCCTTAGGGGATTTTTCTCTAATATTTACTGTGGGAACCTGACTGAGGTAGGTAAATCTCAGGATATTGTGTGGGACCACTTATGACTGTGTTCCCTGGAATTTTCAGCTTTCAATGTTGTCCACACTGAGCCTGCATCAACTTGGCAATTGCAGTTCAAGTTTTCCTAGTCGGCACATATTCCTGGGTGGTTTCCTCCTGTGAGTCTCTGTTCAGGTAAGGCGTGGCTCCCTGTATTTGTCCCTCTGTCTCCCCAAACTTGAGGGCAGTGGTTACCCTTTGCCCTCCCCTCCCTTACAGATCCATGAAGAACTGTTGATTTTTCAGTCTTTTTAGCCTTTTACTTGTTACGAAAGAAGGGCAACTTCCAAGCTCCTTACATGCAGAGCCAGAAACCAGATGTCTGGCACTTGTCTTAGTTTTTAAAATATTCATCTAAACTTACCCAAAATGTACTAATTGTATCTTATTAGATAATTTTATTTAGATACACAATAGTGTATAATTTTTTCATTTATGTTTACACTTATATGTACATGTAAAATTTGCAATTCTACATGCATTGCAAAGAATTACAATACAGTTTTCAAACTTTTCTTAATAGTATTTCATTTATTTATACATATATATATATATATACCCACACACATTGTGCCTCTTGTGAATTAGAAACAAAATGAGAAATACAAAAATAACAAGAGGCCTAGCCCATTTGGCTCAGTGGTTAGAGTGTCGGCCCATAGACTGATGGGTCTGGGGTTCAATTTCTGGTCAAGGGAATGCACCTGGGTTGCAGGTTTGATTCTCATGTGGGAGGCAACCAACTGATGTGTCTCTATCACATTGATGTTCTCTCCCTTCCACTCTATCTGGAAAAAATAATAATAATAATGGAAGAATATCCTCGGGTGAGGATTAACAACAACAAAAAATAATGCATCCAAAGCATTTAGACATAGGGATTTCACTTTTTAAAAGTGCTTTATAAAAAAGATGATAACTTATTTGGAAAAGACTCATAAAAACATGCAGCAAAATGTTTGATGAGAATGCAAATTATAATAGAACTATTTGCAACACAGGCAGTCTACCTTTCGTGTTCGAAATGTCACTGAAATAATGTTTTCTGCTTCTAGGAAGACTTCATTTAACACAGCTATCCTAGGAATTTTGAAAAGTTAATCTAATAACTAACAGTAAATTTATAAACTGGTTAGTATGTGGAGGTAGAGACATTAGGGTACACACAGGCCATAGGAAATAAAATTCTCTTTCTCTGAAAAATTGCTTTTAGATCAAGGGTATCAGTGAGAATTCTATGCATTTGGAAGCATAGCATTTCATGGTTGCAATCTTCCATTTTCTATGAAAGAAGAGAAGTGCCCTTTCAAAGAGTTTGACAAATCATCAAGTGTTATTAAAACAATGAATCACCAACCTATAGTCTTTGGGCATTTCTTTAACCGTACGTTCAGGACATCTCATAACTTTCTTGGCTGTTTGTCCTCACAGTGCTCAAGACCCATATGTGAATCATTGCTGTGTGATGAGCGAATCCACCAAATTCTTCATTGTCAATTACAATATTCTCAATGGAAATTTGAGTTTGGCCTTTCTGTTGACTAATAGAAAACTTTCACTATAACAAGTACATTCAGATGTGATTAAAAAAAACAAACTTTTAAAACACTGGAGAAATCAATGCCTTGTTTGAGAAAGAACATTCCCCATAATTTATTAAACTAATTTAAATATTTATAAAACACAATTGTAACACAAAGTAGATATCTTTTCTCTAAACTGTGCCTTGCTTAGACTATGGATTTCTTTCACAATAAGATTACCAAAACAAAATGCTTTATAATCCCAAATCATTATTTTAGTCAAAATAATTGCAAATTCTGGCTTTAGTAAAATTTAATTTAATATACAATAAATTGTTCTTGTTTTTACTTTATAACTTTATTTGATGATGCCTAATTTCTTTGCTCTGAGACTCCTTTGCTCTCCTGTTAATTTTAAGTTTATTTTCCATGAGCTTCTTTTGCCATCAAGAGAACTATAGTGTGCACATTTATTCTTCAAAAGACAGAGGGTCAAATATTGTTTCATTTGTTATCATGGGTTATGAATGCCAATAGCTGACTTCTCTCATTGTTGCTTCCAAAAACCTAGATGCTAAATAAACAGGGCTACTTTGGACTGGGAAGAACTTTTAGGAACTCACTGCCACACTTGCTTCAGAAGTGAAGGTTTTAATAGGGACAAATTAATTCTTACCTACTTGAGATCATAAATCCAATTGAAGGTCTATATAAAAGGTGCATGTGCCTTAGTGGCAACATTTCTGAAACGCACGTGTTTTGCATGAAAGTATGTTCAACTTTAAACAAGTATGCAAATGGCTGCCAAGCCACATGCATATTCTACTATACACATAGAGTAAAATAACGTGCATAATAACAACACTCTGCTTGAAACAATTTGGAACTATCCTCTTTAGTTCCAGACACCCTGATTCATGAGGATTTATGAGGGATAGTGGGAAACTTTGGCATATTTAAGGGGAAAATTATTAGAATGGTGATTTGGAATCATATTATGTGAGCTATGTTTCCAAGGAACTGAGAGATATAGCAGAGAACTGGGTCCAGGAAAATAGGTTTTCATATATTTGAAAGGATGACATTAAGAAAAATGATTGGATTTACCCTGTACATCGCCAAGACTTCAATCTAGAAATGAAAGAGTAGAAGATTACAAAGATAACTTTAAACTCCATATAAAGATATATATTTTAACCATCAGAAGTTTATTTATATATAATTTAATATATATGACTAGATCTATCTATCTATCTATCTATCTATCTATCTATCTATCTATCTATCTATCTCCTACTAAATCATAGGCATTCTTCTAGGTTTTAAAAGTAATTCAATAAATAAAACAAGAAGCCCTTCCCTTGAAGTGCATATTCTAGAGGAATTCAATTGTATGAGATTCAGTTCTAAGAAAAGAATATATTAAAAAATGGAAAATCATTATTCTATATAATCAAACAGGCTAGAAAGCCTTCTGAATTATATTTTATATTGGTACTGAATTGTTAGTTATTAAGCCAGCATAATCACTATCAACTTTTAAGACCTTCTGTCAAGTATAGAGGTGTTGGGAGCTACATTTGTCATAACTTTCTTGCCTTTATAGTTCTAGTTTAAAATCTTCCAAGAAGATGCCATTATTTTCCAGAGGTAGGAGCAGCTACACTGTATGATGACTCAAGATGTTTGTTTCTTCAGGCTGAGCCCTTGCACACCACCAGCTTTGCTGCTGCAGACAGACATTATTTGTCAAAGCTTCTCAGAGTTGAATATTTCACTAACAAGTTAAGATTCTCCATTATAATAGTTTCCCTAACCTTTCCTTCAGCCATTACAATGATTGAATAAACATCTATTTCTATTTATTAAAATCTCAAGCATTGTTAATCCTCACTCAAGGATATTTTTTCCATTGATTTTTAGAGAGAGTGCAAGGTGGGGCCGGGGGTTAGAAAAAGAGAAAGGAACATTGGTGTGAGAGAGACACATTAATTGGTTGCCTCCCACACAGGCTGGGGATTTAACCTGCAACACAGGTACATGCCCTTGATCAGGACTCAAACTCACAACCTTTGGGTGTGTGGACTGACACTCTAATCACTAAGCCACACTGGCCAGGACAAAAATCTCAAGCATTTCTAGTTAATAGAAAGTCTTTTCTATTCCCAAATGAACACTGACTAATAATATTTTTAGCTACTAGAAATGATTTGGGGGAGGGGGAGGAATTCTTCAAAATGATAATCTAGAGTTGGTTCTCTGTTCTGATTAGACTTGAAATCAGTAATGGCCTTTTTTTTTTTTTTAATCTTCCCCTGAGGACCTTTTTTTTTTTTTTTTTGCATTTATTTTCAGATAAAGTGGGAGAGAGAGAGGGGAAAAGAGAGAGAGAGAAACATCAATGTGAGAAAGACACAATGACTGGTTGCCACCCACATGACCCCAACCGGGGCAGGGACAAACTGCAACCGAGGTAAGTGCCCTTAACAGGAACTGAACCAGAGACTCTCTGATCCGTGGGCTGACGCGCTAACCACTGTGCAAAACTGGCCAGTAATGGCCTTTTTGACACTGAGGCATCATGTACCTTCATTTCAATTCCCAGATGTGAGCCAATTCTAAACCCAAATCTCCATGAAAGAGAGAGGCAAGGACCACTTCAGAAATGACCGTGAAATATTGCCACAGTTTAATACTATCTCCCTGTCTTTCTGAAGAAAACCTAAACCCTTCTGCCAGAGTGAATTTGTTTTGGAGAAAGGATAACTCAAAATATTTCAGAGACTACTTAGCACTGGTCCTGAACTGCAGTTAATTTCTTGGGACCTGAAACACTGCTCTGGCCTCCGGTCAGAGTGGGGGCAATTGGAAGAGAGATAATAACTGGGGGTTTGCTCTTACTCCATTTCACAGTGTACGTGGTAGATCAGGCACTTACTCTGTTTTTCCTCCAGTTCCTAGATGCACAATATGAACAGATAAATTCCACAACTGTCAGAATCCCCACATTAGTTTCATGATAAATGAAGTGTGGGCACCAAGTGGTAAAGGCTAAATACAAGTTGCTGGACCACCCTCCTCAAACCAAACGAGTAAACCAAAAGTACTATCACATTCTGGAACGCTTGCAGAAATTAATATCACAAAGTCCTACAAGATGCAAAGGTAGATGTGACATTCACAATCTCAAACTCCTATTTGCCCTTGGCTAAAGAAATATCGATCTTGAAGAAATAAAGTGGGTTTTCAGAAACTTCTTCCAATTTCAATGTATTGCGGACTCCACTGGTTTCTTTATAGGAGAAAATTAATACCTCTTATAGTACTTGGTAAGATTCTATTAATCTTGAGAAAACTTTTTGGTTTTGTGTTTGTTTTTATCTTAGAGTAGAACTATGCTAGCTCCTACCTTTGTCATAAGCTAGTCCTTAAAGATCTTGATTATCTTTTTATTACTCAAGATCTCACTCTGATTCACTGTACACTGTATTCACAACTTCATGCTGATTGGACTTGGTGAGAAGGAAAAACAAAATACCATAGGAATTCTAACATTTATGTGTTAGAGTTGGCAATATAGTCTCCCTTGGTTTAAGGCCCTATCACCTCAATGAAATTTATAACAATAATGAGCTGAGTCATGCTGAGATATACATGACACTAAAAGACATGTCACAACTTGCACTTTCAATGAAAAAGAAAAGAATACTTGTTGGGTCTTTTTGGATTTTGAAACTTGTACCACACATTTGAGTTTGTTGCTTTAGTTTATTTACTGAGCAACCTGTAAAGACAACACATTCATATTTATGGAAGTCCACACCAGCACAAAATGTCCTCTGGTACTGAATCCTGCAGATCCAATCATGCTTGAAACACTCATGACTGATAGTGATGATGTATGAGACGTCTACATTCCCCAACAGCGAAATTTGTTCTTCCTTAGGGTTTGGGAAAAAAGCCATCCCCTCTTCACCATGTAACTCTTCTCTCATAAAAACCCCAAAGAGAAAATGAATCCTTCACCAATAAACATCAAGGTACCATGCATCTTTAGATACTTTTCACATTGTCTGACCCACCAAACCATAAAGTTGGGCATGCAAAGAAGTACATAATTCTCCTGTGGGGGCATAATCAAGATCGTTTTAGAACAGAGTCTGAAGTCTCAAATAACTTGCATGAGATATGACTCCAATTCCACTCCCACAACTCTTGCTTCCACACCCCACCTATAGCCATGTGGTAGTTACCTATGTCCAATGAATTTGGAAAAACAATACTTGGAGTATTTTTCAGATATTCTACATAATATTTTGGCACCATTCTGAGATGATCACCTGAGCAGTGTAACTTTTCAGTAAGGAAAAACTTTATTTCAAGTGAAAAGGACTTAACGCCGTGCATCAGATTATTCCCTTCGCTTGAGAGAAAAAACAGAGATATGGATCCATCCTGATTCATGAGCCATTAATAATGGTTTGGCTAATTGGTCAAAGATTTAAAGGAGCATAATTTAAAAATTAGAGATCTTGGTTAAAAACATGTGCATGGCCTCTTGAACGACATTATATCCATGTCCCATGGGAACATTCACCAGAGGAGATTCACCACAGATTTCAATAATGAGATGGAAGAAAGTAACATTTTCTGTGGGTGGATGTCAGTCTCTTTTTCTACCATTCAGTTCTTGGAGTTGTTATTGTAGCAAAGATGAACATTGTATGTAGTCATACTAGTATGCTCATGTTCTCAGGGGTATTTTTGCTGCAACTAATCATAGATTTAAAGAAACAAACAAACAAAATTGCCAACAGTAGAGATCAGTGCTGAACCTTTTTTATGACAAAAGTTTCCAAGGGATAGTAACTAGCTGGTTCCCATGGGGAATGGAGACATATGAAGAGTCTAGCCAGTAACAGCATAGAATGTAGGGGCTGCAGTTTTCTGTTCATTTTAATTTGATAAGAAAGTACTAAAACATACAGCAGCCAAGTACCTGCCTGCGTACAGGTATGCCCTATATTTGCATAGACACTTCAGGACCCAATAGGGCAGGGCATATTGATTCACACCCCTCTGGTAATCCACTAGGTAAATAATAATGATAAACACAGATACTGAGAGCAATGAAAACATGGAAAGAATGGTTCATTTGTTTTTTTAAAAAAGACAATATAAACCCAAAATCAACCACATATTACAAAACTAATATTGTAATAGCCATGAATATTTTCTTACTTGACAAGTATCTATTTGTATATAATCAACTGACTTTTCCCTTCCCCATTGCCCTCCTCCTTAATATCAAGGTAGATTAATAGTGGCAACTATAATTCAGTATATGTTAAAATATGAAAGGGAACTATAATTAAATTAGAAAATAAATGATTTAGAATTCAGAGATCAGTGTGGCTCAGTGGTTGAGCTGAGTGTGGTCCATTGCATTGAGAGACTGCCCATTCAATTCCTGATCAGGTTATATTCCCTGGGCTATGGGCTTGATCCTCAGTAGCCAATTGATGGTCTCTCTCTCTCTCTCTCTCTCTCTCTCTCTCTCTCTCTCTCTCTTTCTCTCTCTCCCTCCTTTCTCTCTCTAAAGTCAATAAAACATTTTATTTTATAAAAAGGTATATTTGTGGGCAAAAAGAGATAGATCTTAGGTTGTATTAAGAATAGTTACATCATAACAGGAATAATGCTACTTTTTCTTGAAAGATTATATATGATTGTGGGGGTGTACATGGATTCTAAATTGGGAAAGTGTGGACTGTGCTGGTTTGTATGGTTTAAGTAACACCTCTTTTCTATCACAGAGGAGGAGACAAGATCTTTGTTCCAGAATCCCTTTCTCTCTATGGTTTCCAGGTTGAAGTTGATAGTGAGAAGCATTCCCATAGGTGTCTACAGTAGTACATTTGATAAATATATGCTTGAATATGTATGCAAGTATTTTAATAGTTTATGCATATCATAAAATACATACTGTTTATAGTGTTTTCAATTTCCGTTCTTACTGCCGCATAGCAGGCCATAGCATGTATTCAGTATATGTTGCTTTTCTTTTTCTCTAAAGATTAGACTTTGATATGTTTTATCTCACTGCTATCATAAACAATTCAATAGTGAATATCCTCACACTTATTACCTGGAGAAAATATAAAAATATTTATCTGGGACATTTACAAAAATCACTGTCATAGCTCAAATTCATATCCAATGTCTTTTATACTTTTCCACTGCAGAGTATAGAAGCTCTAGACTGTTTTCCAGAAGTTAGAGTTTTAGATATGCATTAAGTTCCGCCAGTTACAAGCACGCAAGTGAGATTTGGAAAGTACAACTAAGTCAGAAGTCAACTCCCTGCCTCTTTTGGCCGTTTTTTTTTTTTTTTTTTTATCCTCACCCGAGGACATTTTTCCATTTTTTGTTCAGGTAGAGTGGGAGGGAGACAGAGGAACAGAGAGAGAGAGAGAGAAACATCGACGTGAAAGGAGCACATCGAGTGGCTGCCACCCGCATGACCGACCAGGGCCGGGGACAAACTGCAACCGAGGTACAAGCCCTTAGCGGGAACCGCACCCGGGTGTCTCTGGACCACAGGCCGATGCTCTAACCGCTGAGCCAAACTGGCCAGGGCGCTTTTGTCTGTTTTTTACTGACACACTATGCAGGTTATTTTTTTCTCTGAGCCTCTACTTTAATAATAAACGAAAGGAGCAGGCTAGACATTGTCTAATATTATTCTGCTTTCATATTTTCCTGGTTACTATGAATGTGAAAGTGGATTTATTTTAGTGTGAATTTGCAGAGTGAGTTTGGGCTTCATATAGGCATTTTTAAGGGTCCCGTGGTGTACCACTGCCCTGAAAAAAAAAAAAAAAAAAAAAGAGGGCATATCAAATTGTAGCTGTAAAAATCTCATTTGTCATTATTTGTATAATGATAGATTAATCACTTGGGGGAAAAGTTACATTAAACAAGCTTGAGAAACTACTCATTAAAATCAGCATGCCAATGTGTTAATTTAAAGCAGGACATATAAAATGATACTTAGGTTCAGATACTTGGGTTTACAGTCATTCCCTCTAGGCAAAGTTGTATGGGAAATTCAAATTAAAATCAGAATATTGCTTTCTACTAGATAATAATAACAAGGGTTGGAGATAAGTTGTACAATCTTTATGATTAATGCCCTCAAGCCATGAACATTGGATGCATCCATTTCATTCACACTGATGGATCTGCTATATAACCTATTGACTTATTTTCCTGAGTATGTCTTCAGAAGTGATAGACATACACTGCCAATTTGGTCTGATTAGATTATTAGACATTTAAATATCATGTGCAAATTATCCTTTTTCCATAACACACTGTGTCTTCCAAAGGAATAATTTTCATACACATGCAAGATATGAGATTTTTCATTTAAAATCATGAGTCAAACAGAATCCTTTGACTCAAAAGACCATAAAGGCTATAGTCAGTTTCTCATTTATTGATATTGGGTGTTCATTCCTGTTATATGCTTGGAAATGTTCCAGGCAAATTCTAGTTGCTTAAATAACATTTGTTTAATTACTGAACTTATGGTGGTTGTTTTTTCAACCAGATTACTAAACTTATCACTAACATTCACTAACATGTTGATATAGGCTAGTGTCAGTCTTTCAGAGCACTTTATAATTTTAAGACTAATTATAAATATGTAAAATGATTTGAATTCACTTCTATTTACATAGTTAAATTAGATTAGGTAACATAAAATTAAATTATTTTAGTGCATCTCTCCTATTGATTCTTTTAAAATTCTGGAATAGAGAATTAATTCATAGCTTTGACTAGAACACCACTGTATATAATGATAGACTTTTAAATGCCTTAAGAACTAAACAAGTGATGATGCTCCATTTTCTCCCCTTCATCTATGTATTGCAAAATACAAACATTTATTATATGTATGCTGAAATTAAGATCAGTTTCTTATACATATTGTCATTGGAACAATGTTGATAATTTGTCAAAGCTGAATTTCTCCAATTTTTCATTCCCATGTTTCACTGGTGTCATAAGTACACATGTAATAATTCTAAGGGGTAATCTAATAAGGGGCATTATTTGGGTGATTCTTAATTTATAAAAAGTAAGGTACTATGGTAAATATTTTCACATGTTCTGATTTTATGACACATTTCTTATGGAAAACTGTTACACTATCTACGTTCATTGTGGTTGCATATCGTTTGTTAGTATGTTAGTGTACTTTTCCTTTTTTATTAAGAAGGTTCAATTTGCCACCTTTATAATCTCAATGTTGAGCACTGAGCATGGTAAAGCATCTAGCAACAACTTATAAATGCTCATTTTCTGAAATAAGGTCTGTTAGGCTTTCTGGAGGCAGCATTTTTCATTCATTATCTTTTAAAATATTTGTTCCTCACAGCTTATAGATACCATCTACTGGATGTTTTAGACTGATTCATCATTTAAGATGAGGTGATAGCATACTAGGACAGATAGGCAAGGATTCCATCTTCATAATTTGTATGCTACCAGGGGCAGGTAGTGAAAATGTTTGTATGTAACACTATAATATTACCAAGTCATATAATTAAGTCAAGAGAATCATTTACAAATTTTTGTATGTTTTACACAAATTTATTCTAGAAAGAAGTCTAACATTTCTTAAGAAGCTGTTGGTGGATTCTATTTTCCCCGAAAAAAATAAAATGAAATGTTTACTTGCCAATAACAAGATAAAAAATCATCTTGGTGCAGTAGCAACAGTAGCAAAAATTTAAGGTGAAATGGATCAACTCATGAAGTTTACTTCTGGCTTTATTACCTGTCATCCTTACCTCTCTTTCCCCAATTACTAAATTAGACCTCTCAAAATAAATGTATTAGGATTAGCAGCATAATCCTAGGGCTTATATGGGATTACAATGAAATGATATGACCTCCAGAAAAATAATGTTTTCAGATATTTCATGATTCATTATTTAATGTTATTATATAAGTGAACATTTTTTCTTCAACAAGTAATCATGCTTTAGTTCAGTTGCTCACCATGGAAAATGTCCTTTTTAATTAATAATTTCAAAAGTGCTTTTCAGAGCTTCTTATCTTTCTCATTCTGTCTTTCATCTATGCATTTATTAAAAAGAGGTAAGATATGTATAATGCAAATTAATTTCACACCACACTAGAGCTGTTAAGCCAGGTATTCAAATTCTTTTCGAATTCAAATGCATTCTAAAGCTTAAAGTTATTACTTGTAATGAGTAACTTAATTTACTTAATTTAATTAAACTATACTTAATTCAGTTACACGAAGACATTCTCAGAGAATTGAAAATACATATGATGATAATATCCATGGATTTAAGAAATATATTATGTTGCAAATACGCTTCATTATATTGTAGAATCACTGAAAATAGTGGTTTTTGAATCTTGAATAAAGTTCTCTGAAAGATGATGATTCAAAACAAATCATGCAACAAAACAATGAAGGGTAAGATTAACATATTAAATATGATTTTAGATTGAACAAGAAAAGCTGCATAATACTTAAAGCTCACTGAAAACAATATCGATAGAGCAAAAGAGAAGCATTTTATCCCCAAAGGAATAAATTAAAAGTGAAGAAAAAAAAATCTTACACAAAGACTTGAGGAAGTCAGATTGCCTGCTTGCTTCTAATGTCTTCTGTATGAATTATGCATGGTGGAAACAATACCATGTGAAAGTTTCTATTAGGTTCCAATATGTACTGTTTTTTGTGTTGTTTTTTTTTTTTTTTTAACACACATTATTACCAAGTCTTATCCATATGCATGGAGGCAAAGACTTATAATGGCTTTTTATCCTTCACTAAGGCTTAACACATTGATTTTCTCAGAGGCAGGGAATGCTGGGGCCACTTCTGAATAGCGTGCTCTGTGGTGGCTTTCGGGGACAAAGCATAGAGTGCGGGCAACCCACGCTCTAGACATTGAGCTACTCCAATCCACTTCATCTACTACTGGCATTTTATTACCAAAGGTTTCAGAGACACCCTCTTGATGAGCTCACTGAGTGAATAATTAAAGCCTTCACTAGGTGTCTAAAAGCAAAATCTCCTTTCTCAAACTTTCCCATGTCTCTGTTCACTTCCTATACTTGTTGAGTTGGGACTTTTGCCCCCACCTCTTGTACAATTATTTAGTGTCTGCTCTGCTTGTTCATGTATTGACTTTCCCCCTCATATACTACAGTATGCATTATTTCTTTTTATTTCTGTTATTCACATATTCTCTTCTCAGATTGTATTTTTTTATTTTTTTGTGTTACTTTTCTTATTCTATATCTTCTCATTGCTCGTTATTCTTATAATGAAGTTTACATCTTGTTTTCAAAGTATATTTAACAAAATATACTACTTGTTTATGTCTTTTAAAAAGTGCTAAAAATTACCCTGGCCAGTTTAGCTCTGTGAATAGAGCATAACTGAAGGGCCCCAGGTTTGATTCCCAGTCAAGGGCACATACCTGGGTTGCAGGTTTGATCCCTGGCCCTGGTCTGGTGCATGCGGGAGGCAACCAGTCTCTGTGTCTCTCTCACATTGATGTTTCTCTCTCTCTTTCTCTTCCCCCCTTACTCCCTTCCACTCTCTCTAAAATTTAATGGAAAAAATATCCTTGGGTGAGGATTAACAACAACAAAAAAGTGCTAAAAATTACTTTCCTCAATAAAATTATAAAAAGAGTCCTGTCACTCTGTGGTCTCTGACATAGAGGGGTGCATTTAGGAACATCACAGAATAATGAGGTAAAATAGCAGGAAAAAGTGATTAACAAGGGAAAAAAGAACCAATACAAAGTGAAAATAGGACAATTCTGGGCAATATTCTAGGGGTCATGATGGGTAGATATAAAAATGTACATAGGAGGGGAGACAAGAGGTCAGAATTAAAATTAAGTTCAAACTTATTGGCCTTAGACGCAAAAGCAAATACTATGGGAGGAAACTGGGACCAACAAGAAAAACAGTTCAGTGGAACAAAGAGTAAATTTATTTAGATATTTTGACATGAAGACTGAAATTATTAAACTAAGAAAATGTCCAAGGAATGGGAAATTAATATATTGTAAGAAAAAATGTTATTATCCCTTATTTTTTGATGATAAAAAATTAGGGTAAGAGAGAAACTATTTATGGGAATACAAGGTACTTTGCAAGGAGCGACAGACTATATAATCTATTCCACGATGATACAATCAAACATCACTGTCCAGTCATAAAAATAGCTTCACACTATGCAAATATTTGTAAGTCATAGGAAAAGAAAAAATGGAAGCTGATTCTCCAGGCTCCAAAAAGACACTAAGAGTCTGTGACTTAGGAAACAGGAAGGTCATTGATACCCACACTTTTATATAGGAAATAAAGTGACCACTCAAATTACATTTTATTCTTCTGACACCATTCATTTATAGGAGAAGAAAAAAATATACATTCCTCAAATTCCACTCATAAAGGCTCATGCTTAGGGAGATGTGATAGTCGCCAGAGGAAACTAAAAACTTTTCAACTAGAAACTATAAAAATCCTAGAAGAAAACATAGGTAGCAAAATATTGAACATTGTTCATAGCAATATTTTTCCTAATACATCTCCTTAGACAAGGGAAACAAAAGAAAAAAATAAACAAATAGTACTACATCAAAATAAAAAGTTTTTACACAAAAAAGGAAACCATCCAGGAGATGAAAAGATAATCAACTGAATTGGAGCACATATTCACCCATACACCAGATAAGGAGATAATATCCAAAATTTATAAAAAGTTTATATAACTCAACACCAGAAAAAAACCTGAACAATCCAATTAAAGATGGGCAAAGGGCATGAATGAACACTTCTCCAAAGAGACATGCAGATGGCCAATAAACATATAAAAAGATGCTCGATGTCAGTAATCACCAGAAAATTACAAATTAAAACCACACTGAGTCTGGCTCAGAGGTTGAACATTGACCCATATACCAAGAGGTCGCCAGTTCAGTTCCTGATCAGGACATATACCCAGGTTGTGGGCCTGATCCCCATTGGGGGGCAGGCAGGAGGCAGCCAAGCAATGTTTTCTCTCATTGATATATCTATCGCTCTCCCTCTCCCTTCCTCTCTGTCTCTCAAAAAAAATCAATAAAGAAAAATTTTTTAAAAAATCACAATGAGATAGCACCTCATACCTGTCAGAATGGCTATCATCAATAAATCAACAAAGTGCCCATCAATAGATAAGTGGACCAAAAAGTTGTGGTACAATTACATAATGGAATATTACTCAGCTATAAGAAAGAAGAATATTTTGCATTTTGTAACAGCATGAATGGATCTGAAGATTATTATTCTAAGTGAAATAAGCCAGTAAGAGAAAGACAAATACCATGATTTCACTTATATATGGAATCTAGTGAACAAAATAAACAAACAAACAAAATAGAGAGAACAGACTGACAGTTGTCAGAGGCAAGGCGGTTGGGGGACTGGATGAAAAAAAGCAAAGAGAGGCCCTGGCCAGTTTGGCTCAGTGGTTAGAGCATCGGCCTTCGGTCCGGAGAGACCCGGGTTCGGTTCCCGCTAAGGGCATGTACCTCGGTTGCAGTTTGTCCCCAGCCCTGGTTGGTTGTGCGGGTGGCAACCACTCGATGTGTCCCTTTCACATCGATGTTTCTCTCTCTCTCTATTCTTCTCTCTCCCTCCCACTCTATCTGAACAAAGAATGGAAAAATGTCCTCGGGTGAGGATGATAAAAAAAAAAAAAAAGCAAAGAGATAACAACAACAACAACAAAACAACAACACCTCACAGGCAGCAGTTTGGTGATTACCTGAGGGAAGAGGGGTTGGGGCAGGTAGGAGAGTGTAAATGGTTGGGGAGGGGTAAAGGAGACTTGACACACAATACAACACACAGATGGTGTATAATAGAGTTGTACACTTGTTACTATATAATTTTATTAATTGATGTCACCCCAATAAATTCAATAAAAATTAAAACAAAAATAAACCCAAAGCTAAGAAAAAAAATTCATTGGAGACCTTTGGTATATTGTTCTCTTTTGTCTTATTACTTTGTTGTTAAATTAAATTACCAATGACTCTTGGATCCATATAACAAGTGTTTCTATCATATGATGAACAATTTTCCACACTTAAGATGCTTATTTTTATATTTTTCACCTTTTAAAGAATTTCAATTATCACATGTAAGATCTTTCTGGAAAAATCAACATATGTAATGACAATCTCTCTCTTTCTCTCTCTCTCACACACACATGCACACACACACACATTGGATTCTATATTCTAGAATGCTAAATATCAGGAGGTTTTGTTGCTGACTCATTAATGCTGTCAAATAACTTTGCCCTACATATGATGTGTCAAAATAGAAATTGATGCAGAAAGTGCAAGAGAAATATTACTTTTTCAAAAAATACATGTTGAATAAGATATTTACTCTTTTATGTTCCAAGTACGGTGCTTAAGATAAAAGCCAAAGAAGAACTCATGAAAAGCCCTGATTTATAAGCATCTTGCAGTCTGAAGGAGATAGTTACATAATAAATAATTTTGATTTTATGTAAACAGCTTTATTGAGATATAATTAACATACTCAAAACTAACCCATTTAGAGTGTACAATTCTGTAGTTTTTAGTATGTTCACAGAGTGGTGCAACCAACACCCAAATCTGATTTTAGGAAGTTTTTATGACTCCATAATGAAACATAACACATATTAGTAGTCACTGTTTATTCAACCCACTCCTTCACCCTAAGCGAACACAAATTTACTTTCTACCTCTATTGATTTGTCTATGTTAGCCATTTCATATCAGTGAAACCATGAATAAGTGGTCTTTTTTTACTTGTTTCTTTCACTTACCATAATGTTTTTGAGATTATTTCGTATTGTATCATGTATCAATGCTTCCCTTTTTATAGCCAAATAATATTTCATTGCACAAATATATTGCATTTTATTAATTTATTCATCAGTTGATGGAGATTTGGGTTGTTTCCTGTTTGGCTATTAAGAATTACACTATAAACATTTGTGTACAGGTTTTCCTGAATACCTGTTTTTAATATATCTAGATTGGAATTGCTAGATCAGATAAAGTTTAATGAGAAACCATAAAACTGTTTTCCATAGCACCATTTTACATTATCACCATTATGTCTCTGTTCCAATTTCTCCATATCATTTGCTCACACATTTTATTGTCTGTCCTTTTTATTATAGCCATTCTAGTGAGTATGCAGTGGTATTTGATGGCTTTGATTTAAATTTATCTAATGACATTGACTATTCATGTGCTTATTGATTATTTTTATATCAACTTTGGATAAAAGTCTATTCAAATGTGTTACCTATATTTAATTGGGATGTTTATTTATTTATTGGTTAATCTGCACCCAAGGATATTTTTCCATTGATTTTTAGGTAGAGTGGAAGGGAGAGAGAGAGAGAAACATTGATGTGAGAGAGACATATCAATTGGTTGCATCCTGCATGACCCCAGCTATGGTCGGGATTGAAGCTAAAACCCAGGCATGTGCCCTTGACCAGGAATCAAACCTGGGTCCCTTTGGTCTGTGAGCTGATGTTCTAACTGCTGAGCCAAACCAACCAGGGCATGGGATATTTATATTTTGTTACTGGATTATGAGATAGATAGATACACACACACACACACACACACACACACACAATTTGGATGAAAATGCCTTATCAGCTATAAGATCTGCAAATGTTTTCTCTGGTACTATCACTAGTTTTCAATTTTTTGACAGTACAGTAGATGCACAAAAGCATTTAAATTTTGATGAAGTCTAACTTATCTTTATTTGTCACATAATTTTGGTGTCATATCTAAGAAACCACTGCCTAATGCAAGGTCACAAAGTTGCTCATATATTTTCTTCTAAGAATTTTAGAGATTTAGCCTTTAAATGGGCCTGCAATTTATTTTGACTTAATTTTTTGTGTATGGTTATATAACAGGAGTCAACTTCATTTCCTCTCTCCCGTGAATTTCAAGTTGTCCCAGCAGCGTATTTTCCAAAGACTATTATGTCCACACTGAACTGTCTTGAAACCCTCGTCAACTGACCACAAATGTGAGGGTTTCTTTGTAAACTCTCAATTTTATCCAGTTGATCATGATGTCTACTCTTAAGCCAGTATTATATAGTCTTGATTACTATATCTTAGTAGAAAGTTTTAAAATGAGAAGTGTTACTCTATCAAATGTGCTGTTCATTTTCCAGTTTGATTCAGATATAGAACAAAGTTTTCATGCCTAAGATAAATTTCCCTGTTCATTGTGTATATATTTTTTATGTGTCATAGGACTTAATCTGCTAGAATTTTTTTAAAAATATTTTGCATTTTTATTCCAAGGCTCTGTAGGTTTCTTTTTTTTTTTCTTCTTAATTTTGTTTTTTTATCCTTACCTGAGGACATTTTTCCATTTTTTTATTCAGACAGAGGCAAGGAGAGAGAGAGGAGGAGAGAAAGAAATATCGACGTGAAAGGGACACATCAAGTGGCTGCCACCCGCACGACCCAACCAGGGCCGGGAACAAACTGCAACTGAAGTACATGCCCTTAGCGGGTACTGAACCCGAGTCTCTCTGGACCGCAGGCTGACATTCTAACCACTGAGCCAAACCGGCCAGGGCCCTGTAGGTTTCTTTTCTGTCTTTGTTTTTTGTATTAGGGTAATATTTATTTCGGAGAGCAATTTAGAAAATATTTCCTCATCATCTATTTTTTGAAAAGATTCAGAAAGATTGCTATTGCTTATTTAAATGTTTTTAATAAAATTTAACAGTGAGGTCATTTGGGCCTGAACGCTACTTTGTGGAGACATAATTTATTACTAATTTGATACATATCCAATTAGATTTTCTGTATCTTAAGTCAGTTTAAGTTTTGTTTCTAGAAATTTATCCAATTCATCTGTTATCTAATTTATTGTTCCTACAATTAATGTATATGTTTTGTAATGAAAGATTGAAACTATTGCTTCTACTATACTCCTAATTTAAGTAATTTGAGTATTCTCTTATTTTTCTTAGTTAATATAGCTAAAGATTTGTTAATTTGTCAATTATTTCAAAAATAATTGTTGCTTTTGCTTTTGTTGACATCTTTGTATTACTATTATTTCCCATTTCTTTAATTTATACTTGATTTAATGTGATGAGACCAACTTCAAACTATGGAGGTGTGGGTGTGGGAAGAGTTCCCACATCAACCAACAACACAATTCTGACACTGTCTACCTGGACCGTATCGATTCCATATGTACGTGTTTAGTTCTATAAGATTGCCCCCCTCCCGACTTCAAATGCCAGTCACGAACCCAAGTTAACACCTATGCTTCTGATCAACTGACCCCCTTCTTGGGTTTGATTTATTCGCTAGAGTGATTGACAGAGCTCAGAACAATGTTTTACTTATGAGACCACTGGTTTATTGTAAAAAGATATATTCAGAATAGTCAGATGGAAAAGATATATAGGGCAAGGTATGGGGAAAGGGTGGAGAGAGTCCATGTCCTCCCAGCATGCTCCTCTCCCCTACCTTTCATCCTCTGTCCCTTTATCCTTTCTCTTGTCAACTGTGAGCCAGAGTCAACCTAGCAAGTCCCACCTCTCTGACACCAACTAACTAACCAGGTGTCCTGAGACACAGTTTTTAATGTATACGTGGGGGGATTCCCCACACCAACAAGCAATCTCTGACACCAGTTGGGTGGCTTATATTTTAACGCATACACTCTCTACCTGGAGATTGCATTAGATTCCTCGTGGTAAGGGCACAGCCCTACAAGACTGTCCCCACCACTTCTTCAGATGCCAACAGCAACTCCAGGTTACCTGCGCCTTTGTCCAAACACCTATAAATCAGAGGTTCCTACAACCCTCTCCCTGGGTTCGATTAATTTGCTAGACTTGCTCACAGAACTCGGAGAAACATTTTGCTTACTAGATTGCCTATTTGTTATAAAAGTAAATAACTCAGGAACAGCCAGATGTACGAGATGCATAGGGCAAGGCATGAGGGAAGGGCAGGGAGCTTCCTTGCACTCTCTAGGAATGCCATGTTCCCCAAATTGCTACATGTTTACTAATCTCAAAACTCTCTGAACCCTGCTATTTTGGGTTTTTATGGAGGCTTCATTACATAGGCATGATAAACACTAGCCTCTCACTTCTCCCCAGAAATCAGGGATTGGAATTGAAACATCCAACCCACAAATCATGGTTGGTTTTCTTGGCAACAAGCGCCCATCCTTAGGTGCTTTCCAAAAGTCAACTCATTAACATAAACGCAGTGATTCTACATGCATTTTGGTGTTTAGTTTTTAGGTGGATATATGTCTCTTGTTATCATTTCCTGATACTTAAATTCACTCATCACTATAAAATGTCTCACTTTATCAATGATTAATAATTTTTGTCTTAAAGTATAAATAGGGTATCCAAAAAACTGTATATATAAAAAAGTGTAATTATAAATTTAGTGTTTATTAAAATACATTTTATTTTCAAAATATAATAGAATCTAGAGACATCCTGGATACATTTTTTGGGACACGTGTATTTTATCGAATGTAATATAGCCACTCCAGTCTTATTTGATTTCTATTTGCATAATATTACTTTTAAATCTCTTTACTTTAAAACTCCTTTTAAATCTAGAGTGTGTCTCATAGATAGCATATAGTTAGATTATTGAGTTTTTATTAAACTTGAACATATCTGACTTTTTAGTGGAGCATGTAATTGATTTACATTAAATGTTATTACTGATAAAGTAAGATATACATCTGTCTCTTTGATACTTTTTTCTATATTTCTTATGTTTTTATTGTTCTTCTATTTCTCTATTATGGTCTGCTTTTATGTTAAATTGACTTTTTGGGGGGTAACATTTTACATTCTTTGTTTATTTTACTTCATTTTGGGGTTGTTTGTTTGTTTGTTTTTTAGCAGTTGTCCTTGGGATTACAACCTGCATCTTAACACAAAACATTCTCCAGTAGTTCTTCCTTATCTATGAGGGATACATCCCAAGACCCTCAGCTGATGCCTGAAACCACAAATAGTACTAAACCTTATATATACTTTTTATTTTTTCTATATATACATACCTATGAAAAAGTTTGATTTATAAATTAGGTATAGTAAGAGATTAACAACAATAACTAAAAGTAAAATAAAGCAACTTTAACAATATACTGTAACAAAAGTTATTTGAATGCGGTCTCTCAAAATATCTTATTGTAGAATACTCACCTTTTCATTTTACAAAAGCACTTTACAGCTCCCCCTTGGCAAATTGCCAGCATCACTGCTCTTGCAATTTTAGATCATGATTAAGTGAAATAAAGATTACTTGAACATAAGCACTGTGATACCTCCACAATCTGATAGCTGAGAAGGCCACTAAGTGACTAATGGGCAGGAAGTGGATACACAGTGGATAGGAGCTGGATAGTATAAGATTTTATAATGCTACTAGAACAGTGCACAATTTAAAACTTATGAACTGTTCTTTTTCCTGGAAAATTTATTTAATATTTTTGGACTGAAGTTGACTGCAAGTAAATAAAACTGTGGGAAGTGAAACCGGGGATACGGGAGGACTACTGTAGTTAGATTTATACTAAAATAATTTTGATAGTATACAGAAACTTGGTTTAATTTTATCTTCATTCTTGTTCTCCCTTATGCTATCGTGTCATAAAAATTACATGTTTATACATTACAACCACATCAACATAGTATTATAATTGTTGGCTTATGTACTTGTCTTTTAAACCACAAAGAAAAAGGAGTTGCAAAAATACATATTTTACTGTCCTTTATAATTACCTATGTAGTCACTTTTACCAGTGTTCTTTATATCTTTGTTAGGATTTAATTGTTCTTTAGTGTTCTTTCATTTTAGTTATAAGGACTTTAGAATTTTTCTAGGGTAGATCTGCTAGCAATTAATTCTCTCATTTAGATTTATCTGTCAGTGGCTAAAATTATCTTTTATTTTTGAAGAATAATCTTACTGCATAGAGAGTTCTTTGTTGGCAATCTTTCTCTTTCAGCACTTTAAATAAGTCATGGAACTGCCTTCTGGCCTCCATGGTTTCTGAAGAAGAGCTGTTAGCTTTTAGGATTTCTTGTACTGTGTGGCATAAGTCGTTTTTCTCTTTGGATCTCCAGATGCTCTCTTTGCCTTGTTTTTTTTTGTCAGTTTGATCATGCCATGTTTATTCTTAATGTGGATCTCTCTCTCTCTCTATCTCTCTCTCGACTTTATTTTTCTTTTAGAGCAATTTTAGGTTCAGAAAAACATTAAGAGTGAAGTATAGAGATTTCTTAAATACCCTGTCCCCACAATTATAGCCTCCCACATTATAAACATCACTCATCAAAATGGTACCTTTATTGGAAAAGATGAATCTATGTTAACATGTCATAATTACCCAAATCATTATTTTACCTTAGGGTTCACTCTTGGTGTTGTCCATTCTGTGCATTTGGACAAATGTATAATGACAGATATGTTATCAGTGTAATATCATATGGAGTTTTTTTCATTGTCCTAAAAATTCTCTGTGCTCTGCCTATTTATTCCTCCTCACCACTAGCTCTGGGACCAATGATCTTTTTATTGTCTCCATAGTTTTTCCTGTTCCAAAATTCCATACAGTTGAAGTCACAGCATGTAGCCTTTTCACAATAGCTTCTTTCACTTAGTAATGAAAATCTATGATTTTCTGTAGTTTGAAAATATTTTGTAGTTGTTCTGGCTTTTATGTTCTTGGTGTTCTTTGAGCTTACTGGCTCTGTGGTTTGGTATCTGTCTGACATTATTTGAGGGATGTTATGTCATATTTGTTTAAAATATTTCCTTCTTCTCCTTCTCCTTCTTCTTTGTTACTGCTTCTCCCAATACATGCATGTTACACCATTTGTAGTTGTCTTTGAATATTCTGTTCTGTTTTGGTCTTTTTGCCCCCATTTTTTTTCTTTGTTCCTTGTCTTCTGAGGATTCTATTGATAGATCTTCGACCTCAGAGATTCTTTCCTCAGCCATGCCCAGTCTATCTACAAGCCCACCAAAGGCATTTTAATTTCTGTTACAATGTTTCTTATTTCCAGTGTTTCTTTCTGATTCTCTCATTGAATTTTCTTTTTTTTTCTCCTTACACTTCCATCTCTTCATGCGTGCTCGCTACTTTATTCATTAGAGTTCTTGGCATATTAATTGCAGTTGTTTTTAAATCCATGGTCTGATTATTCCAACATCACAGCTATGTCTGGTACCAATGCTTGCTTGGTCTCTCTCCAAACTGCATTTTTCTCCCTTGATATGCCTTGGAATTTTTTATTAGTTGCTATACTGGGTACAACTGTACTAGTAAAAGGAACTGCTCTAATCCACCTTAATAACGTGGCAGTGAGGTGTGAGGGAAGGGGAAATGTCCCATCGTCCTGTAACCACATCTGAGTCTTTCAGTGAGACTGTGCTTCTGGGCCATCAACTCTCACGTGTTCCTCAGTTTTTCCTCTCCTTTTGGTGGCACAGATGGCTGGACTGGCTGGGGTTGGGCATTTCCCTTCTCCAGCCTTCTTGTCTTTGATGGTACCCCGGTATATTAGGCTCTGATTAATTCTTTCCCGTGAGGGCCCTCGCAACATGTACTGTGGAATTTTCTAACTCCTGCAGGTAAATTTCACAACGTTGTAGGGTTTCTCGGAGTGTTTTTCACTCTCAGACTTCTACACAGTAAGCCTCCTGCAAGTCATCAGTAAGTTTCGCTTTTCCCACCCTTTTATGAGGAACTGAAATTGGAAATCATTATTCATATATTTAAGTCCATCCTGCTTGGAGTTAGTTGAGCATCTTAGATGCATAGATTAATATTTTCATCAAATGAGTAATTTCATATATATAGGCACATTTAATAGTATCCACAGGTCTAAGGTTCTGTTTTTTCTTCATATTTTCTTATTCTGACCTTCAAACTGGAGAATCTCATTGATATATATTCAAGTTTGTTGATTTTTGATTCTTACAGTTTAGATCTGTTCTAGTGATTTTTATTCCAGTGGATTTTCCATTTAGTTATTGTATTTTTCAACTCCAGAATTCACATTTAGTTTTTTTAAATACAATTTATACTTTATGTTCATACTATTTCATGATATATCATTGTCATACTTTCATTTAACTCTTTGTATATTATCCTTCAGTTACTTGCACATATGTATGTGTACTGTTTTAAAGTCTCTACACTCCCCAGTTTCTATTCACTAGTTTTATTTTATTTATATGTGCTGTACTTAATTATTTCTCTGTGTTTTATAAATTCTTGTTAAAAATTGGACATTTTGGATAGCATAATGCAACAGCTATGGAAGTAAGGTACTCCATCTCCCTCCAGCTAGATTTTGTTTTGTTCTCATGCTTGTTTAACTTGCACCTGAGCTAAGAAGGGACCAGGAGACATAATCACAGTTCTAATTAGCTACCTGAAGGCTTTATAAAAAAATATAAAACTTCAAAGTAATATAAATGAAGGAAAGGGTTATAGGAAATAGAAAAAAAGAAACTGAAAGATAAAATATAGTGAAAGCATATACATTTATCTATAGGGATAATATATAATATGCTGTCACTTATTCACTGAGTTGATAATAAAAATTTTAATCATGTTTCTTCTAAAATGATCTAACCATTTTGAGAATAAACTTGTGTATATACATTATAAACTTTTTCTCTTTTATGTGCTGTATACATCATCTGAATGTGTATATATATGTATGTGATATACCCATCAGTAGCATTTTACATCATTGTGTAATTAATATTTCCTATATAATATGAAATCAAATATTCCATTAAGTGGAGCATTGGGCCCTATATAGAAGCACTCAAGATATTTTTTGTTGTAATTGTTGATGATGACAATGATTATACAGGGTTGGGTAAAAGTAGATTTATAGTTCATATGGAAAAGACAATAATTAATAAATAATAACACAGGAATAAACTCTCTGCTCACATACAACTGTATACCTACTTTTGCCCCACTCTGTATTCATGTGCTGATTAAAAACAAATCCCGTTCCTAATACATTCACCATTCTCATCAGAATAGAAGAGCCTTAAAATAACTACCCAGGGTCATGTTGCAAATTGTTTGGCATGATTATATCAACTGTGAACTCTGAGCTAATCTTGGCATTTGAATCTACTTCTCCAGTGGTTGCTATGGTAAATAATTGTGACTATTCTTTTTCCTATTAAATGAAAAAGAAGTTAAATAATATGAAGAAGTACATAATACGGTTATAGAGATTAAAGGTAATGTTAAAGTTCTGGGGCATAAATATAGGGTTTGAATAGGAATTGATTCCCTAGATTATTTTAACCCAAAGATTTTCTTTCAGTTTACAAAGGAGTCTGCACCGTGCTCAGGCAAACTGTTTAAATAAAATATGCCAACAGCCAGAAGTGAGAAAAGACACCTAAGACACTGTTACCCTTTCAAAGCCTCCAAAGGGTGCACCTCACTGACACAGCACAAGGCACGAGATAGAGTGAAACCAAGGAGGACTGAGTGCCAGGACCACAGTACATAATGATGTTTTCAAGAATCATTTCTAGATATAACTCATGTTCTGAAATTTTTCTTTAATAACAAATATCACCTTCGATAGTCTTTTCAAGATGGATTACAACACTCTTTCATTAGCCATTATAAACACAGGACCAGTGTGAAGCTTCCAGATTACAACTGTCATCATCTGTTTCAGTTGGCTGCTTGCCACCTGTTATTTAGATATGGGACAAGGCCGTCTTCTAGAATGGAAATGGCTTTGTTATTGATGGGCAATAAAAACAGGTGCAGAGAAATGAATGACAGAAGGTTCAGTAGACAATATAGGGCATGTGAAACAGATAACTTTAATTACACAGACAGAAGAGAAAATTCCAAATCTATTCTTTTATTTCAGAATTTCATCAATATATTTTACTTCTTATATGGTTTGTTTCATTTGACATCAACAGGCCCAGCTCTATTTATTTAAATAATAATTATTTATCTAATATCTCAAGGTCACAAATTCAGTGTCTATGAAGGCCTGACAGGTCAAGTAAATATATGATTTCAATCCAGCGTTGGAAGCAGGGAGTTGTGATACTTGTAAACTGGAGCGTGTATGGCCAACCTAAGGACATTCGTGTTTAATTTATTTTGAAACAGTTTGCTAGCAAAAGAAGTAGAGTGACTTAGTCCTGAATAATTAAAATAATTCTTAGCTCATGTTACATGTTTAATAAATCTTTGTTAAATGAATAAATGTATGAGCGATTTTTTAAAACAGGCAATAATAAATTACATTTAGAGACTATATATGTGTCCAGTTTTCAATGATGGATATTTTGTCAAGTTTCTGAAGATAGCTATTCCTCAAGAGTAGATACTGGGAACAAAGTGACACATTTATTTCCTAACACTTGTTGAGGGGATTTCTTTACTATACTCCTAACACTGTGTTTTCTAACACTAGTTTGTGCAAGATACATTAACTTGCACTAATAGGAGACAAAAAGAAATGGAAGATAAGATCTTTCTGTTAAATTACTTTATGGCATAAATTATTATATCGGTCATAGTAATAAAATTACCTAGAATAGTACTATATTTTTGAGCAGGAGAGGTATTAGTTTATACTGTTAAGGTACAATAAACATATGAGCAGGGAAGATATGGAGAACAAGGGATTTAATCAAAGTGGAGATTGAAATAGATATGAGGGATTTCAAATTTACTATAATTCTCAACTTGCAGGAATCACTAATAATATATCACTTTCATATCTAAGTACCAACACTGTTTCTAGATACTGAACCACACTTCCCTCCTCCCTCCCTCCCTCCCTTTCTTTCCTTGTCTCTCATCCCTTCCACTTTTCCTCCCTCCTTTTCTCCTCACCCTGCTCCCCCTCCCTCTCTCCCTTTCTTCCTCAAGAAATCTTGCATGCTCCTCTTCTGCAGGCTGTCATTTAGGGGATAGGCCCTGCACTCAGGGTGGGGTGTGTGGTTGACTAGCATGACAAGAACTATGTAAGCATATACATTTAATTTAGGGTTACATATTCCAAAGTACATTGTTGTCACGAACCTATTTTATGTTATCAAGACTAGCTTTATAACTAACACAACAGATATTTTTATCTATCTCCTGGATACGTGCATATGTTATTTAATTGGATCCAAATTATGAGGAAGAGATGAGAAAGAATAATCTATAAAATCCTTCAAACCTCAGTAATTATTCTCATTCTCAACATTTTCACCATATATATTTCTTTTTATAATATTAACAATGTTCAAAATTATGCATTGTCTCTAATTTCTTAGGAAATAAACAGTTTGAACATTTCAAAATTTTCCCTTTTAACATTCTGTTATTATTGTATGTGCTTATATAAAAAATATCACAATGTATAATTCTGATATATAAAATATATTGTTATGTATAAATATATATTGCTATTATTATAATTTTACTATTTTTAATTTATTGAAGAATATTTTAAATACTGTTAAGTGAACAGATAAAAAGTATACAGTTTAATGGGCTTTGACAAATTTATTTATTTGGACCACAGTTTAATCGATATGTAGAACATTTTTATCTCAAAAGATTTCTTTGTTCATGTTTCCAGTCAATCTTCTTTTCAACCCCAAATGCAACAACTGTCATGATTTCTAACACAATCAAATTAATCTTAGTTTTCATAGAATTCAATCTTATAGAAGATACAATTTTGTCATCTGGCTTCTTTTACTTAACATGTTGTTTTGAGATTTATTCATGTTGAAGGTATAAGTAGGCTGTTCCTTTTTAATTGCTTATGATTATTGCATTCTGTGAGCATACTGCAATTTACTTCTCTATTCTGATATTTATGGCATTGGGGTTGCTTTTAGTTATGTGGTGATTATGAACAAAGTTGTTATGAGAAAATATTATATGTCCTTTTTGTATGTAATTTAAATTTTACTTGGAAAAAATGATCAGGAATGAACATTTTGGTAGCTAGATGTGGATTTATTTTATTGATGTGATTGTGGTGTTTTACTCTGTCACCTGCAGTATATTAGATTTCTACTTGCTCCACATCTTTGCCAACGTGTCTTTTTGTCACCATTATAAATTTTCATAATACATCATTAGCCCTTTTGTGTTTGTGAAATGCCATCTAATTTAGGTTTTAATTTACATTTTGCTGATGACTAATAATGGTGAGTACTTTTTTCGACCTTATTAGAGGGAAGAGATAAATCAAAGAACTTATACATGCATAACCAATGGACACAAACCATAGTTTGGGGAAAGCAGGAGCGAGGTGGGAATGGTGAGGAGGGCGACAGTGGGGAAAAAGGGGGACAGCTGTAATACTTTCAACAATAAAAATAAAAATAAAATAAAATACAAATGTTTTACTTTTAATCCTCACTGGGGAATATTTTTCTATTTATCTTCAAGTAGAGTGGGAGGGAGGGGGAGAGAGAGAGAGGAAGAGAGAAACATCGACATGACTGAGGTATGTGCTCTAGACCAGAATCAAATCCTCAACTCTTTGGTCCAGGGGCCAATGCTCTAATCACTGAGCGAGACCGACCAGGGCTAAAATAAAATAAAATATTTTTTTTTTTTAAAAAAAGTCCTATATCTTCTTTTGCAATGTATCTATATAAAAATTATTTTTATTATGTTATGAGAGTTGATTATATATTCTAAATACTGCTTATTTTTCAGATATTCATATTGCTTATATATTTTAATTAAATTTCTGAATACTGATTTTTTTTTTTTATCCTTACCCGAGGACATTTTTTTTCCATTTTTTGTTCAGATAGAGTGGGAGGGAGAGAGAGGAAGAGAGAGAGAGAAACATCGACATGAAAGGGACACATTGAATGACTGCCACCCGCATGACCATCCAGGGTCGGGGACAAACTGCAAATGAGGTACGTGCCCTTAGCGGGAACCGAACCTGGGTCTCTCTGGACAGCAGGCTGATGCTCTAACCGCTGAGCCAAACTGGCTTAGGCAATACTGATTTTGATGAGAAGTTTTTATTTTATATGATTACTTGTTTTGTGTGTGTGTGTGTGTATCTGTCTCTTAAATAAAAATGCTTTGCTTATAATAAGGCCATGAAGATATTTTCACATGATTCCCATAGAAACTTTATATACGAACTCCAATTTTTAGGTCTAGGATCCTATTTGAATTAATTTTTATTTTTTAATTTATTTTTTGTATTTAAAAAGTTTTATTTCTTGATTGAGAGAAAGAGAGAGAGAGAGAGAGAAACACTGACTTGTTGTTTCACTTATTTATGCATTCATTGTTTGATTCTTGTATGTACCTTGACCAGGGACTGAACCTGAAACTTTGGCATATCGAATGATGCTCTAACGAAATAAGCTACTCAGCCAGGGAAATTTTTATTTTTGATATTACATAGAGATATAGAGGTTTATTCATTGCACCTACCTATTTAAATATTTTAGCAGCATTTCTTGAAAATAATATTATTCACCAGTAAGTAATTTTACCATGTTTGTAGAAAATTAACCATGTCTACTTATGGCCTTTCTATTTTGTCCCATTAATTGATTTATTTATTTTTACAATGATATCAAACTGTATTAATTATTTTATAGAAAACTTTATACAGAACTCATGTAATTCATTCAATCTTGTTCATTTTTTAAGATTGTTTTAGCTACTCTTGTCCTTTGCAGGTCAATAGTTTTATATTGACTTTCTTTTTGTTGTAGGAAAAAAGAGGGGCAGTTTATTGATTAGAACAATAAATCTGTAGCTCAAATTGGAGAGAACTGACATTTTAGCAATACTGAGCTTTTCAATCCATGATCATGTCATAGATCTCCATTTATTTAGACCTTTACAATTTCTCTGAGCAATAGTTTTTAGTTTTCATTTTATAGATCCTGCATACTTTTTATTTAATGAGTCCTTAAATACTTTGTTTCAATGACATTTTAAGTTTTTTTACATTTTATTTTTCACTTTTTCTTTCTAGCATATGAATTACTTATTTTTTATATTGGAGTTGTATTTTGCAACTTTCTTCAATTCACGTATTAGTTTAATGTTTGTGTTTTATATTTTTTTGAATTTTCTGTGTACACAATCATACTGTCTACACATGAGTACAGGTTACTTCTTTTTTTATTTGTTTGTTTTTATAGATCTCCTTCATTAAATTGAGAGTGTTTTCTTTTATTACTATTTACTGTGAAATTTTATTATGATTGGTATAGATTTTGCTGAGTGATTTTCCTACATTTATGAGATAATCACTTAGTGCTCCTTCAATGAACACTAATGAATGTTAAATAAACATTCCTGCGATAAAGCATGCTTAGTTATAATATATTATGAACTTTAAATGTTGCTGTACTTTACCTGCAAATTTTATGTAAGTATTTTGAGTTCATGAGAAATATTTTAATTGAATTTATTGGGGTGACATTGCTTAATAAAATTATATAGGTTTTGGGTGTACAATTCTACAATATGTCACCTGTATAATGTGTTGTGTGTTTACCATTGCAAGTCAAGTGTCCTTCCATCACCATTTATCCCCTTTACCCTCTTCTACCTGCCCCACCCCCTTTCCCTCTGGTAACCACCTTACTGCTATTTGTGTCCATGAGTCTTTCTTTCTTTCTTTCTTTCTTTTTTTAAATTTGCTTAGTAACTTCAGAGAAGTATTTTTCTTTTCTTGAATTATCCTTCTGGGGGTTTAGTATCAGAGCAGTTCTTAAAATGAGTTTAAAAGTATTTATTCCTCTTTTATTGTCTGACAATACTTCTTTAAGAGTAGCAATATTACTTCTTCTACAAGAGAATTCACCAGTAAAACTATCTGTGCCTAGAGTTTTATTTTGGGGAAGTTTAAAATATAATTTTAATTTCTTTTATAGATTCAGAGCCATTTAGATCTTCTACTTCTTGAAACAGATTTATACTTTAAAAAATTTCCTATTTTATCAATATATTCCATTTTTTTGGCATTATTGTCATTGTTTGGAATATTCTTTTATTATCCTTTGTATGTCTGTAGGTTGTATAGTGATGTCTGACCTTCTTCATTAATGTTGATGGTTTGTATATTCTATTTTATTTTTCTCTATTGGTCTTGCTAAGGTTTTATTAATTTTATTAACATTTTTGTATTTTTTAAATATGTTTTTATTGACTTCTTAGGGAGAGAGGAAGGGAGATAGAGACAGAAACATCAATGTGAGAGAGATACGTCAATTGGCTGCCTCCTGCACGCCCCCAACTGGGCATCGAGCCCACAACCCAGGCATGTGCCCTGACCAGGAATTGAACTGGGACCTCTCAGTTCATGGGATGACACTCAATCCACTGAGCTACACTGGCTGGGCTAAATTTATAAATATTTCAATGTACTAACTTAAGTTAACTTTTCTAATGTTTTCCAATTACCTATTTTATTAACTTCTGCTATTATATTTATTTTACTCCTTCTATACATCCTGGGTTTAATTTAGCCCAAATTTTGGAACTCTCAAAGTGAATGATTAAATCATTAGTTTAAAGTTTTTTCTTTTCTAATACAGGCATTCAAATGCTTGAAATTTCCTCCAAGTAATGCTTTAGCTACATTCCACAAAATTTCACATTTAAATATTTTTATATTCACTCATTTCAAAATATTTTCTAACTTGACTTGCCATTCATACTTTAATAGATGGATTATTTAGAAGTGTTCTGATTCAAGCCCCAAAAATTAAAACTTCATTTTTATTATTAAATTTTAATTTTAATTATTTGTGGTAAAAAAAAATGCTTCAAAATTATTTAAAATTTATTGAGTTTTTTTTTTTGCATTTCATTTACTCTTGAATTTATTTTTTTCATCTCTTAAAATTTACCTTTATTGTTGAAAGTATTACAAACGTCCCCCCCTTTCCTCCTTTGAGCCCCTGCCCTCCATCCCCCCACACACAGGCCTTCACCACCTATTGTCTGTGTCCATGGGTTATGCATATATGCATATAAATTCTTTGATTAATCTCTTCTCGCCCCACTCTCCCCCTCCCTATGAAATTCATCAGTCTGTTCCATGCTTCCATGACTCTGGATCTATTTTGTTTGTCAGTTTATTTTGTTCATTAGCTTCCACATATAAGTGAGATCATGTGATACTTGTCTTTCTCTAACTAGCTTATTTTGCTTAGCATAATTCTCTCCAGGTTCCTCCATGCAGTCTCAAAGGGTTTTAAAAGATCTTTTTTTATATATAGCTATATAGTATTCCATTGTGTAAATGTACCACTGATATTTTTATCCACTCATCACTGATGAACACTTGGACTATTTCCAAATCTTAGCAATTGTAAATAGTGCTGCTATGAACATAGGACTGTATATATTTTTTCTGAATGATGTTCTAGTATTCTTAAGATATATTCCTAGAAGTGGACCACTGAGTCAAATTGCAGTTCCATTTTTAGTTTATTGAGGAAAATCATACTGTTTTCCATAGTGACTACACCAGTCTTCATTCTCATCACCCGTGTGCTAAGGTTCCCTTTTCTCCACATACTCGACAGCACTTGTTGTTTGAAGATTTGTTGATGGCAGCCATTCTGGCTGGTACGAGGTGGTACCTCATTGACAAATTAATTTGCATCTCTCTGATGATTAGGGATGTTAAGCATTTCTTAATATGTCTCTTGGCCATCTGAATGTCTTCTTTGGAGAGGTCCTTTGCCCATTTGTTAATGGGATTGATTGTCTTCCTTTTGTTAAGTTTTATGAGTTCTTTATATATTTTAGAAATTAAACCCTTCTCAGATGTATTTTGGCAAATAAGTTCTAGCATACAGTGGTATCCCTTTTTATTTTATTGATGGTTTCTTTTGCTGTGCAGGAACTTTTTACATTGATGTAATCCCATTTCTTTATTTTTTTCCGTTGTTTCACTTGCCCTAGGCAATGTATTGTTGAAAATTCTGCTATGTGAGGTGTCTAAGATTTTGCTGCTTATGATTTCTGCTAGGATTTTTATGGATTCACAAGTCACATTTAAGTCTTTTATCCATTTTCAGTTTATTTATTTATTTATTTTTTTAATCCTCAACCGAGGACATTTTTCCATTTTTTGTTCAGATAGAGCGGGAGGGAGAGAGAGAAACATCAATGTGAAGGGACACATCGAGCGGCTGCACGACCCGCACGACCAAGGAGGGCCGGGGACAAACTGCAACCGAGGTATGTGCCCTTAGAGGGAACCGAACCCAGGTCTCTCTGTACCGCAGGCCGACGCTCCAACCGCTGAGCCAAACCGGCCAGGGCCATTTTCAGTTTATTTTTAATGTATGGTATAAGTTGGTGGTCTAGTTTCATTTCTTTGCCTGTACCTGTTCAAATTTCCCAACCCAGTTTATTGAAGAGACTGTCTGTACTCCATGGTATGCTCTTGCCCCTTTGTCAAATATTAATTGAGTGTAATGGCTTGGGTCAATTTCTGGGTTCTCTATTCTGTTCCATTAACTACATGCCTGTTCTTGTGACAGTAACGGGCTGCTTTGATTATAGTGACTTTATAGTATAATTTGATATCCAGTATTCTGATCGCTCTTACTTTTTCTTCTTCCTCAAGATTGTTGTGGCTTTTCAGCATCTTTTTTTGGTTCCATATAAATTTTGGGAGTATTTGTTCTAGATCTGTGAACTATGCTGTTGATATTTTAATAGGGATTGCATTGAATCAATAGATTGCATTGGGTAGTATAGACATTTTGATAATGTTAGTTCTTCTAATTCATGAACACAGTATATCCTTTCTTTTTATTGAATTTAATGGGGTGACACTGGTTCCCAAAAATATACAGGTTTCGGGTGCACAATTCCACAATACATCATCTGTACACTGTATTGCATGTTCACCACCCCACGTTAAGTCTCTTTTTGTTTTTAAAATTAAGTTTTCTTAAGGGTTTATCTTGGAAAATGTTTCATTTGTACTTGAGAATAAATATTCTATATATGTTGGATATAGTGATCTATCTACAAATGTCAAGTAAATTAATTTGGTTAATAAGATTGTTCTACTCATTCTTTTGCATATAAGAATGAAATGTCAAGTACTCTAGCTGTAATGTCTTTTTCTCTATCTGCTTATGTGTGTTTTTTAAATGATATTTGAAGTTCTGTTAATTGGCACATAGATACATAGGATTATTATTTCTTTTTAAACAATTGATTATTTTGCTATTAAAAACTCCCCTCTTTACTCTGATAATACTTCTTATCTTGAAAAATATTTTCTCCTATTCATGAAACCATTGCTTGTCATCTTATGATTAGCTTTTTTAGTACTATAACATTTGCCATCCTTATACTTTTAACCTACCTCTATTTATATTTAAAATTCTCTTAATAACAGAATAAGATTGATTCCAACTCCTTTTAATAGTTGGTTCAACTATCAACTCCTTTTTAACTTTTCTGAATATCACCAGAAAGATTAGTTTGCTCCATTTTAGATATACTTTTCTTATTGCCTTCCTTGATGCAATACATTTTATTTATTTATTATATTTCTGTTCTTATTATACTATTAGCTCCTTAAAATTAAAGAGTATAGCCCCTGCCCGGGTGACTCAGTGGTTGAGCATGGACCCATGCACCAAGAGGTTGCCAGTTCCAATCCCAGTCAAGGGCACATGCCCAGGTTTGGGCCAGATCCCCAATAGGGGGCATGCAGGAAGCGGCCAATCTATGTTCTCTCTCATCGATGTTTCTATCTCTCTCTTCTTCTCCCTTCTTCTCTCTCTTAAATCAATAAAAAAAAGAAATTAAGAAAAAAAAGAGTATAGCCCTGCCTGGCAGGTTTGGCTTAGCAGTTAGAGCATCAACCTGCAGACTGAAGAGTCACAGGTTCAATAACTGGTAAAAACGCACGTACCTAGGTTGCAGGTGCAATCTCCAGCCCCAGTCGGTGTCAGGCAGGAAAAAAACAATCGATGTGTCTCTCTCTCACATGAATGTTTCTCTCTCTCTCCCTCTTTCCCATTCACTCTATCTTTAAAAAAAAAAAAGAGTATATCCCTAACTCTTTTTTTATTACTAGCATTTTGCATGGCATTTGAACAATTCCATGTAGATCATGGAATTTTAAGATGTATGATCACAGAGGAAGGGAGAATTTTTATCTAATTCTTAAGATATCAAATCAATATATTCTATTCACCACCTGGACACATTTTAAGCCCCAAGAGCTATTCATTAAGAGAAAAACACCTATCACATCCTTCATGAATACTCTCTCAGAACAACTTAAAAAACTTTATCCCATAGCTCCATCTGGAATTAACGTTATTAATGTAATAAATTTTGATTATTTAATTTAATATAGAAAGCTTTATTTTTTCCAACTTATACATTATGAAGATTATACGTAAATGAAATGTCTTAATTATAATGCCTGAAGCAAAAGTCAACACAATATAGGATGATATAAATGAATCAGCAAAGCATAGCTGCTTTGAGTCTATTCAGCAATAAAATAAACACTCACATGCTAAATCATCTCTCCTGGGCATTCAATAATAATACATATAAGAAGAAAAAATGGCGGTGGAGTGAATGGAGCTACACAGACCATCTCCCAGGACCAAACTGGATTTACAATGAAAAAAAAAGACAAATTATCAGGAAGGAGCAACCGAAAGGCAGCCTGGAGGACCACATAACCAGGGACACTGACTCAATCCTGGTGGGCTTGCGAGGACGCGAGAGGCAGCCAGGAGCCCACGATCCGCAGCGGCCTGGGCTGGGACCAGCGGACTCGGCTGGGACCAGGAGACTAGGCTGGAAGCTGCTGCCGCCTCTGATGTGACCGTGGCTCAGTCCTGCGAACACAGCTGAGTGCTACACCCTCGGCTGGTGCTGCAGACTCGGCCACCCTTAGCTGGGAGCAGTGCCATCGGGTTAAAAGTCTTAGGCGGCAACATGATGCAGAGTCTGGACAGAGGCTAAATAGGCAGCAGCCACTCACCTTGGGCTCCGGCAGAGGGAAGGCAGACTGGACTGGAACTGTGTGGGGACACTCGGGATTTGGAGGGTGCTCAGAGCTTTGGCTGAGTGCAGCCATGCAGGACTGGGGTCATCTTACCCCTTCCCAGGGCCCTGGGGAGAGACAGCGGCCCCTCCCTCGGAGATTCAACCCCACCTGGCGGCCATTGAAATGCTAATTGAGGCCCATTAACAACCAGCATCTGCCCCACACTCCAGATATCCACTTACACTGAGCACCTGAGAAAGTTTTTCAGGCAACTCAGAAACCAAGGTTCTTCAGGTGACCTCTACTAATAGCCTCCAGGCAAAAAAAGCTAGAGGAAAGTTAAGACTTGACAGTGGTTGTTAAAGTGGATCCTCCCTGCCTCATCCAAACCCAGGAGAGGGAGCCACAAACAGCAGAACACCAATACCCACAGGGAAAATTTGGCAGACTCCAAAGCCCACTGTGATAGCCAAAATGGGGAAAAACAGAAAAAAAACCCAAATGAAAGAACAAGAGACCTCTAACGAAGATGAGATAAATGAGGTGCAGTTAAGCGAGTTAACAGAACTAAAATTCAGAGACATGATCTTGAGGAAGCTCAACAGCATGTGTAAGGACATGAGCACCATGACTAAAGACATACAAATGATGAAAATCAACCGGTTGGAAATTAAAAACGACATATCAGAAATGAAGAACACATTGGAAGGTCTACAAAGCAGAGTAGAGGAAACTGAGGACCGGATCAGTGAATTAGAAGAAAGGGTATAAAAAATCAACCAATCAGAAAACCAAAAGGAAAAAACGATTAAAAAACAGGAAGACAGCTTAAGAGAACTGTGGGACAACTGGAAACGTAATAATATTCCCATCATAGGAGTCCCCAAAGAAGAAAAAAATGAGCAAGGGTTAGAGAATATATTCAAAGAAATAGTGACAGAAAACTTTTATAACTTGGTGACGGAAAAAGGCATTCAAGTTCAAGAAGCACAAAGAGCCCCAAGTAAGAAGAACCCAAACAGGCCCACACCAAGACACATAGTAATCAAACTGCCAAAAATTAAAGACAAAGAGAGAATCCTAAAGGTAGCAAGAGATAAGCAATAGGTTGCCTACAAAGGGAATCCCATAAGGCTCTCAGCTGACTACTCACAAGAAACACTACAGGCCAGAAGGGAATGGCATGAAGTAATCAAGGTCATGAAAAACAAGGATCTGAATCCAAGACTACTCTACCCAGCAAGGCTATCATTCAAAATGAAAGGTCAAATAAAGAGCTTTCCAGATAGAGAAAAAAAAAAAAAAAAGGCTAAGGGAATACATTAGCACCAAACCAGCACTGCAAGAAATGTTAAAAGGACTGCTGTAATTAGCAGGAGAAATGGGAAGAAAAATAGAACCACACTAAACAAAAATGGCAATAAATAAGTACATATCAATAATCACCTTTAATATAAATGGATTCAATGCTCCCATAAAAAGACACAGAGTAGCTGATTGGATAAGAAAGCATGACTCATCTATATGTTGTTTGCAAGAGACCCACCTCAAAACAAAAGACTCACATAGATTGAAAGTGAAGGGATGGAAAAAAATCTTCCAAGCAAACAGATAGGGAAAAAAAGCTGAGGTAGCAATACTCATATCTGATCAAGAAGACTTCAAAATGAAGGCCATAACTAGAGACAAAGAAGGAAAGGATCTATCCCTCAGGAAGATATAACCTTGAAAAACATATATGCACCCAATATAGGAGCACCAAAATATGTGAAAAATCTTCTGGAGGACTTCAAATGAGAAACTGATAGCAATACAATCATAGCAGGAGACTTCAACACCCCGTTGAGAGCACTGGATAGATCCTCTAGACAAAGAATTAGCAAGGAAACAGAGACTCTAAATGAAGCACTAGACCAAATGGATTTAATAGATATCTACGGAGAATTACACCCCAAAACTTCAGAATTCACATTCTTCTCAAGTGCACATGGGACATTCTCAAAGATAGACCACATGTTAGGACACAAACTAAGTCTCAACAAGTTCAAGAAGACTGAAATCATATCAAGCATCTTCTCAGATCACAATGGCATGAAACTAGAAATCAGTTGCAAGAAGAACATACAAAGACATTTGAACACATGGAAGCTAAATAGCATGTTATTAAACAATGAATGAGTCATGGAGGAGATCAAGGAAGAAATCAAAAACATCATGGAAACCAATAAAAATGAAGACACAACAACAAAATCTATGGGATGCAGCAAAAGCAGTTCTGAGAGAGAAGTTCATAGCACTACAGGCCTACCTCAAAAAACAAGAAAAACCTTTACTAGACTATCTAACCTCACAACTTAAAGAACTAGAGAGCAAACAAAAGGAAAACCCCAGAGAAAGTAGAAGGAAGGAAATAGTAAAGATCAGAGCAGAAATAAATGACATAGAGATCAAAAAAACAATTGAAAGAATCAATGAAACAAAGAGCTGGTTTTTTGAAAAGATAAACAAGATTGATGGATCCTTAGCTAGACTCACCAAGAAACAAAGAGAGAGAACCCAAATACACAAAATCAGAAATGAAAGAAGAGAAGTGACAACTGATACCACAGGAAAACAAAAGATCGTGAACAACTACTATGAACAATTATATGGCAACGAATTCAACAATCTAAGCGAAATGGACAAATTTCTAGAAACACATAGTCTCCCAACACTGGACCAGGAAGAGATAGAAAACTTGAACAAACCAATATCAACAGAAGAAATTGAAGATGTAATCAAGACTCTCCCAGCAAACAAAAGCCCAGGCCCAGAAAGCTTCACGGAGGAGTTTTACTGAACATTCAAAGAAGAACTAACACCCATTCTCCTCGAACTATTTCAAAAAATTCAAGAAGAAGGTAGACTTCCAAACTCGTTTCATGAAGCCAGCATAATTCTAATTCCAAAACCAGAAAAAGACACAACAAAGAAAGAAAACTACAGGCCAATATCCCTGATGAACATAGATGCCAAAATCCTGAACAAAATACCAGCAAATCGGATCTAGCAATACACCAAAAAAGTTATCCACCATGATCAAGTGGGATTCATCCCAGGGATGCAAGGCTGGTACAACATTGGCAAATCAATAAACGTGATACACCACATAAATAAAATGAAGAATAAAAACCACATGATCATATCAATAGATGCTGAAAAAGCCTTCGACAAAATCCAGCATTCATTTCTGATAAAAACACTCAGCAATGTGGGAATAGAGGGAACATATCTAGACATAATAAAGGCCATATATGAAAGACTTACATCCAACATCATACTGAATAGGCAAAAACTAAAAGCATTTCCCTTAAGAACAGGAACAAGGCAAGGATGCCCACTTTCGTCACTCTTATTTAACATAGTACTGGAAGTCATAGCCACAGCAATCAGACAGGAAGAAAAATAAAAGGGATCCAAATTGGAAAGGAGGAAGCGAAACTGTCATTATTCACAGATGACTGATACTATATGTAGAAAACCCCAACGACTCCATTAAAAATTTACTAGACTTAATAAATGAATTTGGAAAAGTAGCAGGATACAAAATTAATGTCAAGAAATCGATGGCATTCTTATACACCAAGGATGAACTCACAGAAAGAGAAACTAAGAAAACAATCCCATTTACCATTGTGGCAAAAAAATTAAGATACCTAAGAATTAACTTAGCCAAAGAAATAAAGGACCTATTTGTGAAAACTACAGGTCATTGAAAAAAGAAATAGAGGAAGATATAAAAAGTGGAAGCACATACTCTGTTCATGGATTGGGAGAATTAACATCATTAAAATGTCCATATTACCCAAAACAATCTATAAATTCAATGCAATTGCCATCAAAATACCAACAGCATACTTCACAGAATTAGAACAAGTACTTCAAAAGTTCATATGGAACCAAAAAAGACCTCAAATAGCCACAGCAATGTTGAAAAGGAAGAACAAAGTTGGAGGGATCACAATACCAGATTTCAGGTTTTACTACAAAGCCACCGTAATCAAAACAGCCTGGTACTGGCACAAGAACAGGCATATAGACCAGTGGAACAGAACAGAGAACCCAAAAATGGACCCAAGGCAATATGCTCAATTAATATTTGACAAAGGTGGCAAGAGCATACAGTGGAGTAAGGACAGACTCTTTAATAAATGGTGCTGGGAAAATTGGAAAGCTACATGCAAAAAAATAAAACTAGACCATCAACTTACACCCTACACAAGAATAAACTCAAAATGGATAAAAGAGTTAAATGTGACTCATGAATCCATAAAAATTTTAGAAGAAACTTTAGGCAACAAAATTTCAGACATCATACGCAGCAGAATTTTCACTGATACATCACCTAAGGCAACAGAAATAAATGAGAAAATGAACACATGGGACTACATCAAACTCAAAAGCTCTGTACAGTGAAAGATACAATCATCAAAACGGAAAGGCTACCCACTGTATGGGAGAGCATAATTGCCAATGATATATCAGATAAAGGGTTAATTTCAAATACATATAGAGTGCTCATACAACTCAACAAAAGGAAGACAAAGAACCCAATTAAAAAATGTGTAGAGGAACTAAATAGACACCTCTCCAAACAGGACATACAAATGGCCAAGAGACATATGAAGAAATGCTCATCATCACTAATCATCAGAGAGATGCAAATTAAAACAACAATGAGGTATCACCTCACACCTGTCAGAATGGCCGCCATCAACAAATCATCAAACAACAAGTATTGGCAAGGATGTGGAGAAAAGGGGACTCTAATACATTGCTGGTGGGAATGCAGACTGGTGCAGCCACTATGGAAAACAATATGGTGTTACTTCAAAAAATTAAAAATTGAACTTCCATTTGACCCAGTAATCCCACTTCTAGGAATATACCCTAATAAGCCTGAAATACCAATCAGAAAGAATATATGTACCCCCATGTTTGTAGTAGCACTATTTACAATAGCTAAGATCTGGAAACAGCCCAAGTGTCCATCAGTACACAAATGGATAAAAAAGCGGTGGTACATATACACAATGGAGTACTACGCAGCTGTAAGAAAGAAAGATCTCTTATCCTTTGAGACTACATGGAGGGACCTGGAAAATATCAACCTAAGTGAAACAAGCCAAACAGAGAAAGACAAGTATCATATGATCTCACTTATTTATGGAATATAATGAACATAACAGTCTGAGGAATGGGGTAGTCCCAGAGACATGGAAGTGGGGTACAGACTGACAATCCCCAGAAGAGGGGATGGTGGGGGAGAGATAAACCACAGAACTTATATGCATGTATGCATGAACAGTGGACATGGACAACAAACTGGGGACAGGGCAGGGAGGGAGGGGGAGGGGGGAATCAGCGAGGGGAAGAAGGAGAAACATCTGTAACAAAAATTAATTAATAAAAAAAGAAAAATAATAATACATATAAATAGTTTGCCAATAATTGTGGTCATCATGAACGTGAAAAATATGATATTCCTCTATGGTTCTTATAATTTTGAAATCTAGAAGACACAGTATTTGAACTAAACCAGTCAAATGCTGGTGACATGGAAGCAATGGTAAATATTTTCAAGAATTTAAAATCTTTGCCATGTAACAGAAATTATATTTCTTCTGAATTGCTACTAATTGAAAAAATATAGATAAACAGATTGCCATTAAATAAGGTCAAATTTTGGTTCGGTATCAGAAAGAAATCTGTGTCATCCAGAACTGTCTAACAATGAAACGAGAGCTGACGGGTATGGAAAAATTGTAGTCAATAGGGAGAGGCCAAAGATAACTCTATAATTCACTTACCCACAGTCCTAATGTTGCCAGTGGAAGTGGAGTTCTGGTGGTGTTGTGAGAAAAAACATTTTTAGCGACCCACAAGGGGGGATGAGATCTGGTCGTAATATTTATTTGTGATGCAAACTCAAAAGGATGCCACTCTGTTGTCCCATCTCCTTCTGTCCTGTCATGGAAAATCAGGGCCAGAAACAGAGTAATGTCCAGAGATCCTGTGCCATATTAAAGCCAGCCCAGCTCTGGCTGGCCTCGCTGTGTTTCCAGCAGCAATCCAGTGCTGTGCTGTGGTATCAGGCTCCCTCCTGGAGCCTGTGTTTGGAGTCTCTGCAGCCATTGTGGCCACACATCTGCTAGGGCTACATGGCTACTGCAGAAAGAATGGGCAGACACACAGGATGAGCATGGGCCATGACCGAGTGAGAGAGAGAGAGAGAGAGAGAGAGAGAGAGAGAGCGCTCTTTGTTTCCCTGGGGTTTTTATCAGAAGCTTTATTAAGATAACAAATCAACTTCCCAAGATTTCATGGGATTGCATCAGCTCCAACCGGTAGTCAAGGATCCTTTCCCCAGGTTAGTCTGACAGGCCTCTGTGGTCAAACACCTCTCCCTGCGCCCTTTTGACTTTTATTGCAATGTACTCCTTTTGTGCTAGCTCTTCCCCAGATCTGTGGGGAATGGGGGTGTGTAAACCTACAGTTTCCTTGTGAAGCAAACAGGCCCGTGCTCCCCCGCTGACCATGTTCCACAATGTCGACTCCCCCTTTGCGTCCTCTCCTATCAGTAAATAGCAAACTATGGGAACACTAGAAGGGAATTTGATTTGAAATGTGAACTCTTAAGTCCTCTGAAATCTATCCAGACCTTTTAGTCTATGTTCAAAAGCATCTGCTTTTTGAAAGAATAAGTAAATTTTTATCCAAAAATACTATATTACATTGATGTAAAAATTGCAAAAAAATGAGTAGCTCGTTTAAAAAACACCACATAAACAAGGACTTTGCAGCACTCACTCCCATACAAATTCTTTCTTTCTACTGAGCATAATGGATACTTCAGGCATCCATAGGCATACGAAAACACACTTCTGACACATGCTCATTGTTTTACTGAGACGGGATAGGAAGAAGTTAGGGAAACCCCAGCAAGTGGCCTGAGGGCCTAGGAGCAGACATCCTCTCGCCAGAGCCCAAAGCTCCGGGCATGATAACAGGGAACAGTTAATGGCAGTAAAGCCACCCCCCCCACCCCCCCCACCCCACCCCACCCCGCAGTGGCGGCCCTGGAAGTCGCAACAACAAGGGCCCCTCCCAACCAGAAGGCGAAGTCAGATTTTGGTTTCACAAAACGTGAAGGCACCCCCGTCCCATTGGAAACGCATAAAATCCCAAACTGACCATGGTGCAAACTCACTCTTGACTTGGCCAGCGTCCTCTGGGACACACACTTTTCACTTCTTTTACAGCAGTGCTGGCTTGTCCTTCAAATTGTCAACACAGGCAACTGGTTGACAGCTAGTTATTAGTAGGAGGAAGAAAGCAAAAGGGAACTAAACAATCTTAATAAACTGGGACGCAGAAAGCAGGTGACATCAGAATTCCATCTAGTTTGCTGTAGACAGATTCATTCACACCGCGAGGGAACTGTGGCTGAGGAAACCGAACCCTCCCAACGAAAGGGACAGGAAATCTCCCAGAGGCGAAGGGCCTACCTGGAAATAATCCGAAAGGTAATTGGATTGGATAGAGGGCATGAAATGCCAATGGAATTTCCTGGGAGGAAGGCCCAGTCCAGGCCCTGGAGAAGTTAGGAATTTGGGTGTGATAGTTTGAATGGTACTTTGTTCTCTACCTGAACCAAGAAGATAGGGGGAGGATTAACGAAAGCCTCCTGGCAGCACTTAAGAGCCTGCCCACCCTCTACATCCCTGGGGGTCCATTAATTCCCCTAATTCACAATAAAATCTTGCTGTCACGTTTAAACTTCTCCGCACATGTGTCTTTGAAATTTTTTTCTCACATCACCACATATGAACTTCTTAATATTTTCTTAAAATTGATTTTAGATAGGAAGAGAGAGGGAGAAAGAGATAGAAACATCGATGAGAGAGAACATTGATTAGGCCCCCAACTGGGGATCAGGCCCACAACCTGGGCATGTGTCCTGACCAGGAATCTAACCTGCACCGCCATGGTGCACAGGTTGACACTCAACCAGCGAGCCACACCAGCCAGGCAGAACTTATTACTTTCACTAGCAACAAAATCTTTCCTGGGCAAGTCAAGGACCTGGAGGTCACCTGACATGTGAAAAGTCCTGGACTGTCCCGAGGCAGGAAGTTCCCAGGCGCAGAAGCAGTCTGGTCCCTTTATCAAAATTCTTGAAGTGGCTAAAGTGTTTTTATTTCTCTGATTAGGACAAAAAAATAAAGATAACGGCCATAACTGCCATTCTTTGTAGCTACACCTCACCTTCAAGTTGTAAATTCTAAGGATGTAATTTTATTATCAGTGTCTGAAAAAACAGCTTCCTTCTTTGGACTGTAAATCATTTAAGTGTTTATAAAGTCAACATGACCTCAGTATGACATGCTGAAACTTGAAGTTATTACAATATTTAATTATTACAAGATGTCCTCCAAATAGATTTAATAGAATGTTTTTGAAACAAAAGAGGATTACATATGCAGAAAAAAAGATCTTGTTCCTTCCAGCAGAATTTGACATTCTAAGAATGCAACCGTATCTTTTTTCAAATAAGAATTAAATTGAAATTGAAATGTTATATTTTTCTTTGATCAAGTAAAATAGCTACAGATATCAGTTATTCTTATCCTCTTCAGAAAGTTAGCAATGAAAATGATGTAATGTCCACTTCTTCCCAGAGGTTTTGCATCAAATTCCACTAAAAAAAAAAATAAAAATAAAAGAAGAAAAAAATGCATCACTGATGTTAGTGATAATTTGAAGGTCATAATAACCTCTGAAGGTCAATGTATTGAAGCACAGTTCAGTGCTATATACCGAGGTGATCTGGTGTTTTGCTGCAGACTATTTCAATGAGGAGTTAACTTGTGAATAATCAAGAAATACTTCACAAGCCTCTAAATTCCACTTTCCTAATCCAAAGGTGTGATAGGGTGCAGCCAACCATAGTGATTCGACTTGAAACAAGTTATCATCAGATAGAAAACATGATGGTTGGCTGAAAGGTGCTGGAACTTTAAAGACACCAAATGTTCTACCAAATACAATATGCACTTTCCCTTTGTCTGTTTTCTCAAAATGGGTCATTTGTGCTCTGCAGTTCAGCTTCTTAGGTCAAAGGGACCTAAATAAACTCAGAAATAAAAGGGCACGTTGTTTCCAAATTTTGTATCATTCCTATATAATTAGCTGTATATTAGATTTTTACCTTTTTCGTCTCCTCCCCTTGGAAACTGTCGACAGAGTTCTCTGACAGGGAATAAAACTGTATTAAGCTGACTGCTTGACCTTTCTGCCTCAGAGAATCCAGGGCTGATTTATGAACAATGAATCTAATGTAGCCTGGCAGAGGAATGGTATCACAAAATTAAAGATTTGTAAAAAGGAGATTAGGAGTTAACAGTATTGATGTTGAGTTCTTATATTTGCATATTAAAAGAGGACCTGTTCTTTTGTTTGCCCTTAGAGATGCTGAGCTTTTTATGATCATTTGCATTTATTTAAAAAGGACTCAGTGGGCTTGTCTTTCTTCCCAGATCTTTTTAGTTTATTCTTAGAGTTCAGATGGCATCTCTGCTATAAAACAGCCACCATGTATAAACTTGAAGAGTATTCTGGGTATTAACATGTAAATGAGAGAATCAAACATAACTCGGTATGGTAATTCTTCCCAGACTGTTTTTCTAAAAAGGCTATCTGTGAGGGACTACAGCCCCCACAACTGAGGTTGATTGCCAAGACTGTGAGATTATAAAAGTCTTTGCAAATGTATAGTACTAAACTTTAAAAGTCTCCAATTTATATTGTTCTTTGTACAGACTATTAGAAATAATATGATGTTCAGAGAGTATTAAATGACACATAGATCAAGGCAGAGATACTCTAAAGGGAAAAGAAATTAGACCTTTGTTACAAAATAAGCTACAAATTACCACTAAGTGGCTGATAGTATATACTTGAGAAAGAGAATTGATAGTTGACTTTTTGAGATGTGTTTTAAAGAATAAATCTCACTATTCCGTTCATTCATTAGTGAATTCAGCATTTTTAAAGCATCTAGGACTTTGTTTGCTGAGGTACTTTAAAAGGTATACTCTAACCACTTGGGAAAATAGTAGATATTTATTTAAAATATGTTTTTATTGATTTTTTAGAGAAAGAGCAAGGGAGAGAGAGAGAGAAACATCAATGTGAGAGAGAGAAACTTCAATTGGCTGCCTCCTGCATGTCCCCTACTGGGGATCAAAACCACAGCCTGGGTGAGTGCCCTGACCAGAAATCAAACTGAAACCTCTCAGTCCATGGCACATGGCTCAATCCACTGAGCCATACCAGCCAGGCAGAAAATAGTAGATATTTAAAATAATATTCAGTACAAGTCACTGGATTTACTATGTAATTGAATTTATTGTGTATTTTAAAGACCTTGTATTTTCTTTCATGACAACAATTCCTAGTCATTTTTTACTAACCTAAAGCTCCAACATCACTAGGAGCTAAGAATAACAGGGCAGAAAAAAATAGACAACGAGGAGGAGAAGAAAAATAGGAGGAGGAATAGTAAAAGGAAAAGAAGTAGAATCAGCGCTAAAGAAAGAACAGGTGTTAAAGAAGAAAGCTGGAAAAATCAATCTCCTCATTTTGTTAATGCCTCTTTTTTCTTATCATTGTCATAATGTTATTCCCAGAGCAGCACTTTCTTCTGCCACTCTTCTTGTTGCAGGTGGAAAGCATTCCAGGGACCCAGGAACGAGAGGATACAATTTACTGATAGTTTATTGTAGAAGCAAAATCAGAGGACTGTCCAGGGTTCAGCCGCAGTGTGACTCAACTCTGTCCCGAGAGTAGAAAATGTCCAATCTTGTCTTCAATATGCTCAGAAGTAATGCCAGTGTCCAGAAATTCTGTGCCATCAGTTTAGTCCTTGTCTGTGTTACAGTAAGAGGTATGTGTGTGTGTGGAGGGGGGCTTTGTTAAGCTTAAGTTATATTATCTGGGGTTTGGGATGGACCAGGTGCTCTTTTCAACTAAACAGTCAATTGAACAATCTTTGCGCTGGCTAGATCTTCCCCCTAACCAATTTATCTCCCAGATCTCCCGGGATTCTGAGTCCCTTATCCAATCCAACTGTTTTCCCAGGCTAGGCTGCTTCCCTTTATGGTCATGTCTGAGTTCCTACTGAGCATGCCTCATTGTGGAAGTACCTCTCTCTCTGCCATCATGGCCTTTTCTGGGAGTGTGCCCAGCGGAGGAACTTCCCCTTTATTGTTTATTTCTTCCCCCCACAGACTGGTTGTACCCTGGGGAGAGTGCAAGCTGGTCCTGTCTACTTCTAAAGGGAAGGGGGTGTGTTAATCCCCTTGGCGGGACCCCTGAGTGCCTCTGAATGCTGCAACTTCCTAACAAAGCAGACATGTTATCCATGTCAGCTCCCTGGTTTATTATGCTTAATTGTGTCTGATTCTCTTTGCTCCCTTCCTTTATTAATATCTTGCTACCTACACTAACACTCTGGCTGCATTTTAGTACACTCAATACATTGGTCCTCAATATTTTCACAGTTACTACTAATATTCCATATTAATATCTTAATCAGTCTTTATTCTTTCTTTCCTCCTTTCTCCCTCTCTCCATTTGTAAAAAAAAAAAAAAAAAAGAGTTAAAAACAAAACAAAAAAACAATATTTCTTTCCTATAAGGTGGAATTAAAAGAGATAAGTACTGTGATTCAGGTGGGGATTAACCCAAAAATGAATAAGATTATCACTATTCTCAAAGCTTCACATTTATAGAAACTAAATTATAAATGTAAGGAGCCTACTTTACTCAAAAGAAGACATTTACTAAGTTATAGTGGAAATATAAGGTGCTGAGGGGATCAAAAGAACATCACAATGTCCTCATACTTCAATTAACTTCTATAAATTATAGGGGGGAAAATATGATGGTCATGTTTAGCATAAAGCCAGGGTCCTGCTCATACTGAACATTAAGTGAAGAGTTCTTCCCCCATCTGCTAGATGATGATTGATGTCCTGATTCTTTTTTGTTTTTTAAATCATGTTACAACTATAAATTCCGAGAGCAATCTCATCAGAAGTGGCAGCTTTTTAGATATAAAGGGACAGTGTAACTTATCATCTGAACTAGGACACTTCTGAGAGTAAAAGGGAACATTATTAACACTAGGACTACAGCTGTATAGTCACCTAGTTAGATAGCCAGGATAGACCAATATCACTGTGTCTCTGAGATCAATGTATATCAGTTGATTATATTGATCTACTGGGGAAAGTCAAGTATATACTAAGGATCAGTTAACCATGAAGCATTCATTAATTGTGAACCTAAGAAGATGACAAAAGAGGTATTTAGTTTAAATGGGCTTAATCCTAATGTTATCAAAGCAGAAAAATTAAGTAAAAAATAAAGTGCTTGCCATTAAGATAAATACATTATTTTCCTGAGAAATCTTTTTTAGTATATGAGAAAACTTATAAAAGCTAATTTACCATTTGTAGGCCATTTATTTTAAATAGGGAGAAAATGTATTCCCAATGTACATTAATACATTTCAAATTCAAGCAAATAGTCACCTGTTTTTTTATAATAAAAGTATACTATAAGAATAAACCTTATCTTTCATTATAACACACTAATTCTCTGCACAGTTATGACTGCAAATTTCATACTATAAAAATGTAAATCATTTTGTCAAGAAAAATTACTATATTTGCAAAGGAAATTTAAAGTAAATAGGTGTTCAAGGTAAATGCCTTCAAAAAAGAAGTATTTAGCCCGGCCGGTTTGGCTCAGTGGTTAGAGTGTCGGCCCATGGCCCAGAGAAGTCCCAGATTTGGTTCCCGCTAAGGGCAAGTACCTCTGCTGCAGTTTGTTCCCGGCCCCGGGTGGGGTCCTGTGGGTGCAGCCAGTTGATGTGTCTCTCTCACATTGATGTTCCTCTCTCTCTCTTCCTCCAGCTCTATCTGAAGATAAATGCAAAAATGTCCTTGGGTAAAGATAAAAAAAAAAAAAAAAAAGAAGTATTTACATTCAATTTTCCCCATATGTGGTATGTTAATAACTAATCTTAATTTTGAGATTTTTTAGAATATACAATCTGAATGAAATGTAATTTTAATTTATAAATGAAACGAAAACAATCATAATGCTATTGCACTTCACAAGGTTGAAATAAATATATTTTTTCAAAACTTAAAAGCAACCTGATGAGATTTGTATATGTGTTTCCTTTTCCCTATGCAAAAAGACATATATAAATGAAAATTAGTAGTAACTAATGATAATGTCATATTCATCTCATACATGTGTCTCTCTCACATTGATGTTTCTCTCTCTCTCTCTTCCTCCAGCTCTATCTGAAGATAAATGCAAAAATGTCCTCGGGTAATGAATATGACACTTTCCAAACTTTACAAAAAATTAGATTTGCCTTTGGTTTAATACCACCCTAAAACCATATAATTTCAATGACATGGTATATGACCTAGGAGTCAGAACTTTTAAAACTATCTGGGTAATTAAATATATAGCAAACACTGAGAACCAGTCCAATATGTAATTCAAAAAATAGATCTTCTATATCCTGTTCCTTCTGTCAATTTAGCTGAATATTCAAGCACCCTGTTTTGGAAGAAATATCAGCACTTGAACTTTTGTATTTTGAGTTACTTTGTGTACTAAATTTGTTACTTAGAGATCTGATCTTATACATTCCTGCCTCTTTGTATTGCATTTTTTTCTACTTTTATTTTTTTATCTTGATTATAATTTCAACCTATGATGGTGAATATTTAGATTTATAATCTCTAATGCTGATATTCAATTTGGCATGCCAATTATTATCTACAAACATGGATGGTTTTAATTAACCAACCAATTTGCCTGTCACTGTTTTATATCTATCATCATTGTAGTTCTCAACTCTTTTCAGTTTCCACTTCATGAAATTTCCATTTAAACTGTGGCCTTTAATCTATTTGGGGAACTTTCAGATAAAAGCTGCAATAATGCTTTCAATAAAAATTGTAAAAGCCTCACTTTTTGTAATTCACAAACTTAATGGTTTTATGTGAAAACAGAGAAACACTTTTACACATTTTAGATATGTATTGCAAAATTTGCTCAGAACCTACTAAATACACACATATAGATTTAGTATGAATGATCATACTTTTCAATAATAAATAATATTTTTCTTCTTACCAATGCATTTTTACTCTAGAATATCTCTGCTGTATTCTATTAACCTGAACGAGTAGAGCAGTATCAACACAAGAAAAGCAATGGAGTCTGCTCTATAAGTAGGTGCTAAATGAGACTCCCAACTCCCTAGAGGGAGAAACTGGTTGCATGCAAATACCATATAAATGAACAAATGAGTCAAGCCAAGAAGATTCCTTACTTCTAATTTATTAAACCTTGACTTTAGAAATGCTAATCTGGGCTATTATTTATATTACATCACTAAAAACCAAAAATAACCCATTGCCTTAACTAACATTAGTAGAGAAATGTTGTCCCCAACTGTGTGCTTAAATTAAATGAAATCAAATTCAGCTCTTGCGTAGCGATGGATACGAATTAAATTATGAGTGGGATTGTATTTGTAACACATAAGGATACTAACAAAATTATGAGCTTAATTTACTCACTTTCCTATTCATATATGTTATGGAACCAATGTATGAAATATAGAAAATAAAGCAAAATAGAGCTTACTAGGCTACTTAGAGGGAGAAAATAGAAGTGTAATGGCAACCATGTAAACTTCCTTTTTTTATTTATGAAGTTTTGCATTACACAATATGGCCATTTGCAATATAGCAATTCCCTTAAAGTTCACTACCCCTGGTATGAGTGCCTGAAATTCATTTTAATTTATCTTCAAAAGGTATTTTATCCTCTGAGTTTTAAAAAGAACCTGAAATAGTTTCCACTCCAGTTTGGCCTTCCTAAGTTTAGCCTTCTCTCTATTAAATGATTAAAAATATTTTTTAATAACAAAGCTGCACCAAGTAATTCATCTTTTGAACATGTCAAGCTTCTTTAAAGCTAAATTGCTTTTTGTAATAGTCGGTTTCAATCACAATTTAACTTTGATTTGTTGCTGTTCTTGTCTATGGCATTTGACTGGAATGAATAACAGTGGTCTATAAATTCTGGTCTCAAACCTATATCTGGCAATTCGTTGGGACTCATCTTTGAGAGACCAAGAAAACATGAAAAAAGAATAATTATTTTATGCAAAGCTTTTTAAATTCAAAGGCCAAGTCCAAAAACAAATTATCCTTTACATATTTTAATATTAGCTGAAAAGTGATTATAATACATATATACTAAAAATTTGTGGAAAGTTGTCCCCAATTTCCATCTTTAAAGGAAATTACTAAAGTTAAAGCACATTTTGTGATTAATATATGTTTTAGTCACTTATACATTTCATTTTTTTGCTACACAAACTGTCACCAGATGACTTTTTCAACTTTTTATAAAAAAGAAAAAATGTGACATTTCAGTCTGAGTTGGAATAAAAGTAGTTGAATTCTAGGTGATATCTTTAGCTTGGAAATGAAAACTTTCTGTGATGACTTGTTCAGTGAAGTTCACAGGGTTATGTCTGTTCCTCTGGGTTTATCCATGTCATTATCCTCCCAGTTTTCAAACCCCTTTAAGATCAACAAGTTAGAATATAGAGGACAGTTCATGTGTATACATGCAATAAAATAAAACTCCGAAGTATAAGACAAGTACTCCCATATAAGGGACAGTGAATTTAAGTCATCATCAACAATTCCCATAGGCACATATTTAACAAATGCACTTTCCTTGTTGGTAGGCATCAGAGAATTTTAGAAACTTCAGCTTGAACTGTCTTGTCCACTGAAAGATTTCAGTAAATCGTTCCCTCAGGTTAATTCTTAGATTTGCCTATACATGGAAGTATCTTAATTAATTCTTCAAACTTACACCATAGTATATAATTCTGTGCCTCAGTTTCATATTCTCTTTACTCTCTTGCAATTTACTCCCTTATTGCAATTAGGGTAGCAGAAATAAATGAATATTGAGTTCCCCCAATCCTTCCTTTATTTATTATATTATCTCTGAATGGCTTTAGTTCTCTTTCTATTAGTCTTGAATATCAAGATCTCTTAGCTCACTTAAAGAACTATAAAAATGTGGTTCTTTTGCTACATCGACCCTATAGATTTTTTAATTTCAAGAACAGTAATAACTCCACTTTTTATATTCCTACCTTTGATATGTGAGGCTGTGATGAATAAAATCAGCAACATGTAGATCACTGTCATTATATTTCACGGTTTCTACCCTTCCCAGGTGAGCCTTCAGACCCACTCCTGTCCGTCTCTTTCAAGAGGTGCTTGTCATCTCTCTCATTCTTCCAAAAGTTACTAAACTGATATAACTGAAGGATGATTACCATGCCTTGTCTCTTTCGTATCTTCAATATACAGGAATGCTTCCCTATGCTAGATGAACAAATGAGTTTTCCAAAATTAATGTCTCTAAGTCTTCAGTTCTTCTCCAAGTACTGTAAATCTCAGTAGAGAGAGAAAAAGAGCTTTATCAAGTATAATTTCTAACAATAATTAGGTACTACATTTTTCTGTCAATACCCGAAGTATTTTGATATTATTCTATTTAATTTTTACAGCATTTCTCCTAAAATATGTACCATTATTTAGACTTACACTTGAGAAAGATGACAATTAACCTTTTAAGTAATCATTCCAACTTCATACAGGTAGAACAGGGCATGATTACATGTGACTGACATCACGCATGTGTCTGATAACAGAATTCTGAATATTAATCATTAAACTTTCTTCACCTCCTGCACCCTTCCTTACAAATAATATTTTACAGCTTGAAAATTTTACTTCAAGTTTAAGATTTTTTTGCAATCCTGATATAATTAAAATGTGATTTTTACATATGGATTTTTACTCAATCTTGATTGTGTACATTGTACAATGAGGATTTCTATCTTTCTCTGAATAGATAATTTACTCTCTCAGCACCATGTTTTGACTAGCCCATGTCTGCCCACTGATATGCAATGCTAAGTTTTATTGTATTAATTAAGCCTTTCATATATACAGGAACCTGTGGGTTCTCTCTTTCATTTAATTAATTAATATGTATATTCTTATATTAACACCCTGCTATTGTAATTATTAGGCTTTAAAATACTTACTTATATTTTGTAAGATGTGTATCCTGATATTACTAGACCTCCTCAACACTTCATGGCAATTAAATATTCAAAAAGTAATTATCCCATTGAAATTTGTCCAGGTCATGTAGGACATCTTCTAGTACTAGAGATGAGAAAGAATATTATATTTTTCTAAATTTAGAAACTATAAAAATCTCATGGATTTCAAGATTCAAATTAAACTTGAATCATCAAAGATTCAAGTTTAATTTATTCTTATTAAATCACAGAATTTTAGATATGGAAGGACTTCTAAAGATCATCTAGTTGAATTCATTTTTTTTTTTTATCTGAAAAGACTGAGACCTGGAGAGGTATTTGAAAAAACACTACACATTGAGTGGCAGAGCATGTACAAAATTACATCTATTAAGTGAGAAAAATAGAAAAAATAAATTTCTAATTCTTATATTATTTAAGTTAGCATTGATTTTTTTTTTAATTTATTCCAGAATTCATTAACTAAAGAATCAATGATAATTCAGTGTATAATCACCAGGTGACTTAGGTTAGGTAATGAAAACAATGTAGACATGTATCACTAAAATTATTTAATGCGTATTTGTATATTTTTATTTGAACAATTTAATAAGAATTGAATAGCATAGAAGAGAAAATGGGAATTTACTTCTAGCAAAGCGAGACTAGCTAATTCTAGACCAATATTGTCAATCAACAAGAAAAGTTAGATTTGAATAAATTAAAAAATATCAAACATAAAAATTGAGGGAGCTAAAACACCACATGAACTGGGGGGCCTAATATACCAAAGAGAAGGAAAGAGAAAAGAGGTGAGCTAACAATTTGAGCCCACTTTTTGGCATTTACTGAATCCAAAGGAGCAGCAATAGACTGAAAAGCCAAGCTGAAGTGGCCATTCAGGAGCTTTAATTAGAGCAGACTTTCTGACATTCTTAACAGTCTAGGATATAAGCTTTCATACTTATGGCCCTGCATGAAGGAGAAACATTGGTAAGTGGTCCAGGATTCCATATGTTATCCCTAAAGAACTATAGTGTATGAGTAAAGAAGAAATTGAGTTAGACAATTCTTCTCAAAAACTAAAGCCCAGCTTTAAACCAGATCACCCTGTTACTAAATGAATGCAGCTCACCTCTGGCCAAAGCAAAAATAAATTTTCCCTAAAGAAATATAACACTAGAATAAAGTCTTCAAGCTTTGAGATAAACTTTAGGAACACAAATGTGAAACAACCAAATGTGCAAAAAGAAAAATGACTAACAGAATGGATACTAGATATACTAGAAATAGACCCAAAAGAAATCCAAAGGAGTTTTTAGATATGGATGTGATTAACACTTCAAAAAATTCAGGAATAATATGGAGAGTTTTATCAAACAGCAAAAATCATTAAAAAAAAATCCTATAACAGAAATTGCAATAACTGAATATAAGTAACAAAAATTTTTTTTTTTTTTTTTTTTTATGTGAAAGGGACACATCGGGTGGCCACCACCCGCACGACCAACCAGGGCCAGGGACAAACCGCAACCGAGGTACGCGCCCTTAGCGGAAACCGAACCCAGGTCTCTCTGGACCGCAGGCCCACACTCTAACCGCTGAGCCAAACCGGCCAGGGCACAAAACATTTTTTTTTTAACAGCAAACAGATATAGCCTAATAAAAGATTAGTTAACTAGAAAATTGAATAAAATATTCAGGCTGATTCATGGAGAGAAAAAGGAGGAAATAACTCAAAAGTATGAGATAAACATAAAACTCTGTGAAAATATCTGACTTCAATCAGTGTCCCAGATGAAAGGACAAAGAGAATGAAGCAGAATTGATACTTGAAGAAATAGAAGTGGATAATTTCCTGAAATTGATACATATAACTCAAACAACGGGTTTAAGCAACTTTACAATTCCAAGCAGGATGAATTCAATGGAAACATAATAACCATTAATGGTAGTCTGCTTAAAATTAAGGAAAAAAACAAAAATTATAAAGAACCAGAAAAAAAAGACATGTTAGCTTCAAACAGAAAACAAGGCAAAGCTGACTATTTAGCACAATTTATAGTAACTGGAAAACAGTGAAATGAAAATGTAAAGAGATGAATGAAATACCTATTAATCAAAAATTCTTTACCTAGTGAAAAGTCCCTCCAGTGATGGAAGTACAACAGAATTTAAGATACAGCAAAGAGAGTGCCTGTCAACAGATCCACACTAAAGGGAGTTCTATAGGTTGAAGAAAAATGGTCTCAGACGAAAGCATGGAGATATAGGAAGGAAAAAAAAAATAGTTACTACTTCTAAATGAATGTTGACTATGCAAAATAATAATAACATCTACAGAATTTATAAACTCACAACAGATAGAGCACAAAGCGTAAACCGGGGATAAAATGAAAGAAATGAATATTATATTTTTTGTGTTTTTATAAAAGGAATAATCTATCAGGAAGATATAACAAATTTCAGTGTGTTTATTTTTAATATAATTGCATCAACACCTATATATTTTAAAAAGTGACATGACATAGGTGAAACAAGAAAATCTACAAAATCTACAATTGTAGTGAAAGTTTTTGATATACCTTTTTTAGTAACTTAATAAAAAACAAAACAAAAATATTACAAGGAAGTTGAATATTTAACATGATTAACAAAAGGAGAAAATTTAAAAAGTAGACCCTTTCAGAGAATAAAAAGTGGGAGAGGTATTTTACTTGGAAAATATATTTATAGTATTTTTTAACTCTGGGTAGTTCTTGGACATGAGGGTTAGTGTCAGAAATTGGTTTAGTGCCCCCTCCCCCGCTCTGTGGAATGGCACAAGTTCTCTGAGGAACTCTCTCCCCAGGCTTTGCCCTACAGCAGGAAAGGGCAAACTCATGATATTTTGCCAATCAGCAAATATGCAGTTGTAACTTTCACTCCTTGAAAGTTCATTCTTATCCTAAAATGGGTTTTCTCAATAATTTCCTCAGCTTTGTATGAGGGAGAATTACCCCTATTTCTTTGCTCCCCTACAAGTGAGTGAGAAAGAACTCAGAATAGTATGCCAATTATCTGCAAACAAAAATTCACTAGCAATCTCTAGCTTTCTCTCTGATATGTTACAATTAGATGGTAGGCTAAGGTTTACAATTCTGAATTCATATGCTACTTTTTCAACCACACCAGCGATTTATTAATTTAATACTTCTCCTTGCAATTGGTATATTTTTTATGTTTACGTTCCTTCAAGCTTTAATCCAAATTTTTATACAATTAGAAAAATTTTATTTAATACCCTTTAATATGCACATATATATTTATTAAAAAGTATAATTTGAGGAGCTTCAGCTAACCTTAATAATGCATAATTTCAAACCATTTCCAAATGTTGAAACAGAAGCCACTATTACCTGGTTAAGATCATAGCAATCCTTTTATTCTGAAAATAATACTATTTTTATGTTATTTTCTATCTCCAAAGGCAGATGTGAAACAGAGGAGTTAAAATACTACCACTTCTGTAATGAAAGATAGGAAAAAATAATAAAAAATATCAGAGAGATGTACCGTTTTAAGTACAAGAAACAAAAGTGTATGAGCTGTTCTACATTAGGGATGGTGGAATAAAGCAGTAACTTACCATCCTACATATAACAACTATAAACATTGTATCAATTACTAACACACTAACAAAAAATAAATTGCCCCCAACACTCCTAAGGAGTTCTAGAGAACAAACAAAGCAGACAAATTTGGGGTATGAGTTAAAACTTGAAAGAGAACCACATGGGGTAAGATTTGTGTTGCTTCAGTCTGAGGGAGGTGCAACTTAGCGCAGGGTATTCGAAACTCCCATAGAGGATATGCCATCCCTCTGACCTGAAGACATAAAGGAAAGGAACTGAGTCAAACCACACCTGCTAGACAGGGATGAGACATCATTGAAAAGAGAGAGGCAGATAAGAGAAATTCAAAATTCTCTTTATAAATGTGACCCCCATTCTGCAGACTGCTGAGTCGTGTGTGCGTGGGGCGTACCGAAACAGGCTTCAGCAAAGAGCTGAACTGAGATCTAAGGTGATTACCACTGCAGTTGTGACAAAGTTGGTAGTTTGTGTGGGGCTAAATTAAATGCTTGCTAAAGTACATTTCACAGAGGCCAAAATGGAAGTCAGATTTTGCAATGATAAGAAAATGACTTTAGGAGAGCTACTATGCATACATTGAACGAGGTAAAGAAAGCTATATGTATTATAGATGAAAAGACAGAGATGTAGAAAATGTATTTTTTTTTTTAAATGAGAAACAGAAAAATCCAAAATAAAAATTGGTTAAAAAGAACATATTGGTGTAATGAAGATAATAGAAAAGGTCACAAATTTGAATATAGATGAATAAAAATTATGCAGAGGGAAATAGAAGATAAGGATTAGAAAATATAAGCAGTTTAAAGAATTTGTGGGACAATGAAAAATGATAACATATGTTAACATAGGACGGCAATATTGAAATATAAAAGTATTTCACAAAATGAAATGAAGGCCAAATATTAACAAAATTAAGTGAAAGTTGAATTTGAATACATTCAAGAAACTTTTTGAAACCAAACAGGATCAATAAGAAGAAATCCACATCTAGGTACATTTTGCTGCTAGTTAAATTACTGGGGAAAAAAAGAGAGAGAGAGAGAGAGAGAGAGAGAGAAAAATTAATGTGGAAATAAGCCAAAGAAAAATAACGTTATATACATGACAATTTAAGTAAAAATCCAAAGAAATCTACAGAGCAACTACTTGAATGTGTGAATTAAGAAGACCATGGAAGCCCTGGCCAGTTTGGCTCAGCGGTTAGAGTGTTGGCCTACAGTCCAGAGAAACCGGGGTTCGTTCCCGCTAAGGGCACGTACGTCGGTTGCAGTTTATACCCGGCCCTGGTTGGGTCGTGCGGGTGGCAGCCACTTAATGTGTCCCTTTCACATCGATGTTTCCCTCTCTCTCTTTCTTTCTCTCTCTCCCTCCCACTCTATCTGAACAAAAAATGGAAAAATGTCCTCGGGTGAGGATAAAAAACAACAAGACAAAGACCATGGAATACATAGTTAATGTACAAAAGCCAAAGCAGCAAAATGTTAAAAAGTAAAATTTCTAAAAATTATATTTATAATACTGTTAAAATATACTTATCAATACATTTTTAATGTATACGTGGTATTGTATGAAAAACTATAAATACTGAATATCATTAAGAGCTCAATTCTATCTAAATTGACCTATAGATTTGAATATAACACCTATCAAAATAACACCAGAAATTTTAATTTTATTTATTATTACATATTATTTGTTGATTTTAGAAGGAGAAAGGAAGAGAGAAAAAGAGAAACATTAATTTGTTGTTCCACTTATTTATGCATTCATTGAGTCCTGCCATTCATTGCGTTGCCAATTTGATTCCGGGTCAGGGCACATGCCTGGGTTGTGGGCTTGATCCCCAGTAGGGGGCGTGCAGGAGGCAGCCAATCAATGTTGATGTATCTCTCTCTCCCTCTCCCTTCCTCTCACTCTATAATCAAAAAAACTTATTTTTTTAAAAGCTAAAATTATTAAATTTACTAAAGAAAATATACAAAATCCTTGTGACCTTTGAGTTGGCAAATATTTTTAGATACTACACAATAAATGCACATCACCAAAGAAAAAAATTGATAATTTTTACTTCATTAATATAAAAAAACTTTCCTCAACAGATACAGTTAAGAAAGTGAAAAGACAAGCCATAGATTGAGAGAAAAACTCACTATGCATATATTAAGCAGAGGACTTTTAACCGGAATGTATAATATGTTTTTAAAACACAATAGGAAGACTAATAAGCCAATTTTGAAAAGTAGACAAAATTCCTGAATGACATTTACCAAAGAGGTTTAAAATGACCAAAAGTCGAGACAGAGAGAGAGAAATGGCGGCGGAGTGAACGGAGCTACACAGACCGTCTCCCAGAACCAAACTGGAATTACAACTATAACACAGACAAATCGACAGGAGAAAGCAACAGAAAAGCAGCTTGCGAGGACCATACAACGAGGGACACTGACTCCATCCCGGTAGGCTTGCGAAGGCGCGAGACGGGGCTGGGAGCCCACGGTCGGCAGCTCGGCAGCGGCCTTAGCTGGGAGCGGCGCCCTCGGGTCACACTCCCAGGCGGCTCCACAGCACAGAGCCCGGACAGAGGCTAAACAAGTCACAGCCACTCACCTTGGGCTCCGGCGGAGGGAGGGCAGATTGGACTGGAGCTGTGTCGGGACACTCGGGGTTTGGAGGGCGCTCAGAGCTTTGGCTGAGTGCAGCCACGCAGGAAGGTGGCCATATTGCTCCTTCCTAGGGCTCTGAGGAGAGGCAGCAGCCCCTCCCTTGGAGATCCAACCCCACCCTGTGGGCCATTGAAGTGCTAATTGAGGCTCATTAACAACAGGCATCTGCCCCACCCTCTTGAAATCCCCTTGTGCTGAGCACCTGAGGGAGTTTGTCAATCAACTGACAACCCAAAACTCATCAAGTAACCTCGACTGTTAGCCTCCAGGCAAAAAGCTATGTGATAACAGTAACTTTCCTAGGCTAGCAACTTTAACCAGGAAAGTAAGACTTGACAGTGGTGTTTAACATGGGTCCTCCCTCGCTCATCTAAACACAGGAGAGGGAGCCACAAACAGCAGAACACCAACACCCACAGGGAAAACCTGACAGGCTCCAAAGCCCACAGTGATAGCCAAAATGGTGAAACACAGAAACAGAAGCCAAATGAAAGAGCAAGAGACCTCCACTGAAGATGAGATCAATGTGGAGAGATTAGGAATGTTAACAGAACTAGAATTCAGAGCCATGATCTTGAGGAAGCAGAACAGCATGAATAAGGACATAGAGACATTGAAAATAAGCCAACTAGAAATTAAAAACCATCAAGAAGAGATAAAAAATGACATATCAGAAATGAAAAACACATTAGAAGGTTTAAAAAGCAGAGTAGAGGAAGCTGAGGACCGGAACAGTGAAATAGAAGACAGGGTAGAAAATATCAACCAATCAGAAAAACAAAAGGAAAAAACTATTAAAAAACAGGAAGACAGCTTAAGAGAAATGTGGGACAACTGGAAACGTAATAATATTTGCATCATAGTGTTGTAACCCAGGAGAGTCATCCTCACTCAGACATCAAGTAATTTTGAATATTAGGAGCTTTATTACCTGCGCAGGGACTGCAGCCAACCTACACAGAGGAGAACTGCAGCCCCGAGCTCAGGGGGAGGGTTGCTTATATAGGACAGGGGTTACTCAAGAGTTTAGCAGAGCAAGCAAGCTACGTGTACAGAAGCAGCTATCAGCAGTTAGTAGCTGCACAAATTGTTTGTTTTATATTTCTTAACATTTACTAAACCCTAACCTTGAATGCCTCATCGTGCCGTCTGGCATCTCCTGATTAGTTAAGCTCATGGTCATGGCTGATCCATCTCTTCAAGAGTTTTTGTAAAAACAACTTGGGCTCAAGGAACCCGGGAGAGGTTCCTTCTTCTAGCAGATGGAGAATTACTGGGTTATAACATTCCCCACTGGTTTTATGCATAGATCAAATCTTTGATCTAATGGCAACCTTTGGTTATGAGAGGCCAGGACTAATAATTTGATAGATTGGACCCTCTCTCTTATGAAAGCTATTAATTTGTTTATCATTATAGGTCTACAGAAATAGTCCTAGAAATAGGATTATGAGGGGGCCCGCTAGAGAGGAGTAGTGAGCTAGGAGGACCAGTTATGAAGGCCTTCAAATTAGCTATTAGAGGCCTCTTTATTTTTGGCCTGTTCTGCGAGGCGCTTCCTAAGAACCTGAATACTCCCTCTGATGACTCCTATCTATTGGCATAAAAACAGCAAGCTTCCCTTAGTGTTCGAAATGCTGTAAGGTGTCAGTGAGATAACTAGAGACACACAGCAGAATTGTAAAGGAGCATTTTATATCAGCGGGCTGTTGGGGGGGCATTCCCCAAATCCTTAGTAACTTGCCTTCTTTGTTGCCTGCTTTTAAAGGCACAAACTACAGAAAAAAAACTACATTTTCTTGGCGCCGCTTTTGGCACCGTTAAGGGGGGTCTGATACAGAGAAGGGGGAGAGAGGAGCTTGTTTTGTCAGGGCAGCTATTAATCTCGTTTTTCTCATGGTTCCTCTGAGTTCCCCAAGGCCATTATTAACCCCTTATCTTCATATTTTTCTTTGGGTTTCTCAAGGCCCTTATGTTTATAAAGAAAGTCTGCTAGGGTGTGTACGTGTAGTAACTGAGGGTCAGAATGGAGTTATTACATCCCCTTTGTGGTGACATTTTTAAGATTTCCCCCAATATCCTATTTCTAAGTTCCCAGCTCTACTGGAGTACAGATCTATAAAGATTCCCCTGTACAGTTATAATCAGAAAAATTAGAGTCCCAATAAATGCAAGAGTCTCATTTTTAAGGGATCTGGAGAGACCTGCATTGTCTATTTCGCTTTTTCCGCCTTCAGCAAGGAATGGTGCAGCTAGACTAAGATGCCGTTGACCTTGACAGCCGTTGGTGCAGGCAGGATGACAGTGTATGGTCCCTTCCAGGCCGGAGTTAGTCCCTGGGTGGTGAATTTCTTTACCTATACCGAATCCCTGAGCTGGAACGGGTGCACAGGTTTGAGGTGGGCACAGGCAGGGCATCGCAGATGTGTTTATAGATGGCCTTCTGGGCAGACTGCAGGGCCTGTAAGAACTGTAAGAGGGTGAGGGGGAGCAGAGTGGTCCAGTTTTCACCGGTTTCTAAAGTAAATTTGGTTAAGGTTTTCTTTATTATATCCTAGACTGTTATTCTATTACTAGGGGCAAGCTCTCCCCTCTCAGTGTCCTATCTTCTTCCCTTCTTGAGTATTTTTCCAATGTCCTGTCTTCCTGTAATATCTATGTCCCTTTCTTTTATCTTTCCTTATCTTTTTATTTCCTCTGAATAATCCTTCTCTTTTTATTTCTTTCCTGTCTATAACTTATATAGACCCTCTGCAACTTACACAATCCTTCTTCAATTTATATAGACCCTCTGACGTGAACCTGAGAGCTTGCTTAATCTATCTATTGTCTGCATATCCCCTAGTTTTTCTCTTCCTTTCCCTATTTAGACTTATATATTTCTGTTTTCTTCTACCTTCTCCTTTTCCCTGTGACCTTACTGGAGTTCAGTAAGCTTGGTGTAACCTAACAGGGTAGTCTGGTGCAGCTGGTTGACTAAAGTCCGACCTAGAGCCTCTGGGATTAATAATTTCCCATCAGGCAGTGTCTATTATCCGTTGCTTTTCTTCATGGCTTGTTTTCTGTTTGGTTAAGTCATTTTCTGACCCAGTGTAAGTAGGAGTCAGAGGCAAACTTGGGTTTGGCATGGTGACTGATATCTGGATAGGTCCCCACTGGTTTTAGGGCCATCTGTCGAGCTTCCTTATTTGTAGCACGGTTTCCCCTTGTCTCATCAGAGAGCCTGGATTAGGGCTATGAGTTCAGCCCCTTGGGCTGAAGTTCCTCTGTTTAATGACCGAGACCAAATGATATGGTCCAGAGTTACTATTGCTGCCCCAGCATACCTGATATCTTCCTGGACATAGCTGCTCCCGTCTGTGAACAATACCTCATCTGATGATGGCAGTGGGTCATCCTTGAGGTCTGGGTGGCTGTCTGCAGTGTTGATTGCCTCCAGGCAGTCCTGCAGAGGTTTCTCCGGGTCATCATCTGGAGGCAGGTTGGCAGGATTGATGGCAATATCCTGGGGAACTTGATGTGAGGGCCGGCCTGGAGTGGCAGTGGCCAGCAATTGAATGATCTCTGGAGTAGATCATGTCTGAGTAGGGGGTATGGGTACTCCGGCAGGAACAGAAACAAATGAGTCACAGTATTTTTCCCAAGGTCTATAGTCCTCTTTGAAGTCTAGGGGTAGGTTAGGGTCCCATTGGCTCGGTCAGGACTGAGTCTGCTGCACTAGTGTCTACTAAGAAACTAACTAGTTTGTTCCCTATTGTCTTGTATTATTCTGGGCTCCGGAGGGCTCAGCTGAAGGAGCCCTAGCCCTGTCATTTTCCTAAATTAAGGACGGCTTTTCATTTTGTTCCTCTATACCTGACTTTGCCCTTGTCTTTTTTATCTCTAATCGGGACCTAGGCCTGCTATCCTGACCCTTCCTCATGTTTCCCTTAAATCTGCTATTATTACCTTTGCTAATTCAGCCAATTGGGCCAATAGGCCTAACAAGAGAACATGGTGAAATGTGTCTAAGGAAGCCCTTCCCCCAACAGTACCATAGTCAGAGGAATGGGAACATTTCCCCTGACCCCAGGTTTACAAAAGGATGCAGGAAAGGGGAGCAACATCCTAACACATACGTTTATGTGGGGCAGAGTGTTTTTTAACTCTCTAAGAGCACTTTGTACCCATGCCTGGGATCCCTATATTTAATTCCCTAAAGTTCAGAGAAGCCTGTTGGAAATTAGTTGCTACCAAACCTGCTGCAGAGGAGCAGCCCAGGCTGGCATTGAAAGCATTAACAAATCCAAATTCATCTTCTAGCTTTTCTGTAATAAGAACCCAAAGTAGGCAAACTCAGGTTAATTAACATTTTAGTATATCCTCAAGAGGGGTCCTGAAGGACAAGATAGAATTTCTTCTGAGGCTGGGAGGAGTTAACTGTCCTTCAGGGCAGGCGGAGGCATTGTTAACAAAACTGTTTTTCCTTTCATTTGAACCTCCGGACACTGACATTTCTAATCCAAATATCAATGTATACCTTTGATCAGGGTGGGGAACCCCGTACATAATGGACCGCATAGCAAACAAAAGACTCAAGTCAAAAGACCCTTCAGATGGCTAATTAACTCGGAATGTTGGCCACTCCAACTCACAGAGGGTCCGGAGGACCCCAGGATCGGCTGGTGTTCTGTAGCCTTGGGATCTCCTGGAAAAGTCAGAAAAGTTAGCAAGAATGCATTCAAGGGGCGTTGATGGTCCTTGTCCCAACCGAAAGCAAAACAGTTAGAGCAGCAGAGAACATGGAACACAAATAGACAGACAACCGCGGTCAAAACACAAAATACTAATTTCAGAACAGATGCACCCGAAAGTGCCAAATGGAAACCCACCGGTTTTCTGCACCCGAAAGTGCCAGACGCACCCGAAAGTGCCAGATGGAAACCCACCGGTTTTCTGCACCCGAAAGTGCCAGACGCACCCGAAAGTGCCAGATGGAAACCCACCGGTTTTCTGCACCCGAAAGTGCCAGATGGAAACTCACCGGTTTTCTGCACCCGAAAGTGCCAGATGCACCCAAAAGTGCCAGATGGAAACCCACCGGTTTTCTGCACCCGAAAGTGCCAGACGCACCCAAAAGTGCCAGATGGAAACCCACCGGTTTTCTGCACCTGAAAGTGTCAGATGCACCCGAAAGTGCCAGATGAAAACCCACCGGTTTTCTGCACCTGAAAGTGCCAGATGGAAACCCACCGGTTTTCTGCACCCAAAAGTGCCAGATGGAAACCCACCGGTTTTCTGCACCCAAAAGTGCCAGATGGAAACCCACCAGCTTTCTGCACCCGAAAGTGCCAGATGGAAACCCACCGGTTTTCTGCACCCGAAAGTGCCAGATGGAAACCCACCGGTTTTCTGCACCCGAAAGTGCCAGATGGAAACCCACCGGTTTTCTGCACCCGAAAGTGCCAGATGGAAACCCACCGGTTTTCTGCACCTGAAAGTGCCAGATGGAAACCCACCGGTTTTCTGCACCCGAAAGTGCCAGATGGAAACCCACCGGTTTTCTGCACCTGAAAGTGCCAGACGCACCCGAAAGTGCCAGATGGAAACCCACCGGTTTCCGAGGTCAGGAGTCGGCGTCCCGAACCTGAGGGGGAAGTGCGGTTGAGCGGCGTCCCGCCCGCAACAATCCCAGAACGCTCCGGAGCTACCGAACAGAAAACAGATGGAAGGGGAAATCCCTTACCCAGATCCTCGAGGCTGAAGTCAGTCCAAATTAGCCGAATGAAAAGCCAGAACAAATGTAGGTGCGGAGGGCGAGGAGGCAGCCCTCCATGTAGTCTGAGGAGGTCGACCCCACAGAAAAGGGGAACCTCGCGGTTGATCTCGCTGGGGCCTCCAAATGTTGTAACCCAGGAGAGTCATCCTCACTCAGACATCAAGTAATTTTGAATATTAGGAGCTTTATTACCTGCGCAGGGACTGCAGCCAACCTACACAGAGGAGAACTGCAGCCCCGAGCTCAGGGGGAGGGTTGCTTATATAGGACAGGGGTTACTCAAGAGTTTAGCAGAGCAAGCAAGCTACGTGTACAGAAGCAGCTATCAGCAGTTAGTAGCTGCACAAATTGTTTGTTTTATATTTCTTAACATTTACTAAACCCTAACCTTGAATGCCTCATCGTGCCGTCTGGCATCTCCTGATTAGTTAAGCTCATGGTCATGGCTGATCCATCTCTTCAAGAGTTTTTGTAAAAACAACTTGGGCTCAAGGAACCCGGTAGAGGTTCCTTCTTCTAGCAGATGGAGAATTACTGGGTTATAACAATAGGAGTCCCCGAAGAAGAAGAAAATGAGCAAGGGATAGAGAATATATTCAAAAAAATAGTGACAGAAAACATTTATAACTTGGTGAAGGAAGAAGGCATTCAACTTCAAGAAGCACAGAGAGCCCCAAGTAATAAGACCCCAAACAGGCCCATACCAAGACACATAGTAATTAAAATGCCACAAATTAAAGACAAAGAAAGAATCCTAAAAGCAGCAAGAGATAAGCAACAGGTTACCTACAAAGGAAACCCCATAAGGCTCTCAGCTGACTTCTCACAAGAAACACTACAGGCCAGAAGGGAATGACATGAAGTAATCAAAGTCATGAAAAACAAGGATCTGAATCCAAGACTACTCTACCCAGCAAGGCTATCACTCAAAATGGAAGGCCAAATAAAGAGCTTCCCAGACAAAAAAAGGCTAAGGGAATACATTAGCACCAAACCAGCACTGCAAGAAATGTTAAAAGGACTGCTGTAATTAGCAGTAGAAATGGGAAGAAAAAGAGAACCACACTAAACAAATGTAGCAATACATAAGTACATATCAATAATCACCTTAAATGTAAATGGATTGAATGTTCCCATAAAGACACAGAGTAGCTGATTGGATAAGAGAGCATGACTCACCTATATGTTGTTGACAAGAGACCCACCTCACAACAAAAGACTCACATAGGTTGAAAGTGAAGGGATGGAAAAAAATTTTCCAAGCAAATGGAAAGCAGAAAAAAGCTGGGGTAGCAATTCTCATATCTGATCAAATAGATTTCAAAATGAAGACCATAACTAGAGACAAAGACGGCCACTACATAATATAGAAAGGATCTATCCAATAGGAAGATATAACCTTGATAAACATATATGCACCCAATATAGGAGCACCAAAATATATTAAAAATCTTCTAGAGGACTTCCAAGGAGAAATCGACAACAATACAATCATAGCAGGGGACTTCAACACCCCGTTGACAGCACTGGATAGATCCTCTAGGCAAAAAATTAGCAAGGAAACAGAGACCCTAATGAAGCACTAGGCCAAATGGATTTAATAGATATCTACAGAGAATTACACCCCAAAACTACAGAATACACATTCTTCTCAAGTGCACATGGGACATTCTCAAAGATAGACCACATGATAGGACACATACTAAATCTCTACAAGTTCAAGAAGATTGAAATCACACCAAGCATCTTCTCAGATCACAATGGCATGAAACTAGAAATCATTTGCAACAAGAACATGCAAGGACATTTTAACACATGGAGGCTAAATAGCATGTTATTAAACAATGAATGGGTCACCGAGGAGATCAAGGAAGAAATTAAAAACTTCCTGGAAACCAATGAAAATGAACACACAACAACACAAAATCTATTGGATGCAGAGAAAGCAGTTCTGAGAGGGAAGTTCATAGCACTACAGGCCTACCTCAAAAAACAAGAAAAATTTCTAATTGACTGTCTAACATCACAACTTAAAGAATTAGAAAGCAAACAAAAAGAAAACCCCAGAGCAAGTAGAAGGAAGGAAATAGTAAAGATCAGAGCAGAAATAAATGACATAGAGACCAAAAAAACAATTCAAAGGATCAATGAAACAAAGAGCTGGTTTTTTGAAAAGATAAACAAGATTGATGGACTATTAGCTAGACTCACCAAGAAAAAAATTAGAGAGAACCCAAATACACAAAATCAGAAATGAAAGAGGAGAAATAACAACCAACACCACGGAAATACAAAATATTGTTAACAACTACTATGAACAACTATATGGCAACAAATTCGAAAATTTAAGCGAAATGGACAAATTTCTAGAAACACACAGTCTCCCAAAACTGGACCGGGAAGAGATAGAAAACTTGAACAGACCAATAACAACTAAGGAAATTGAAGAGGTTATCAAGACTCTCCCAGCAAACAAAAGCCCAGGCCCAGATGGCTTCACGGGGGAGTTTTATCGAACATTCAAAAAAGAACTAACACCCATTCTCCTCAAACTATTTCAAAAAATTCAAGAAGAAGGAAGACTTCCAAACACGTTCTATGAGGCCAGCATAATTCTATTCCAAAACCAGAAAAAGACACTATGAGGAAAGAAAACTACGGGCCAATATCCCTAATGAACATAGATGCCAAAATCCTGATCAAAATATTAGCAAATCGGATCCAGAAATACATCAAAAAAATTATTCACCATGACCAAGTGGGATTCATTCCAGGAATGCAAGGCTGGTACAATATTCGAAAATCAATAAATGTGATGAACCACATGAATAAGATGAAGAATAAAAACCACATGATCATATCAATAGACGCTGATAAAGCATTCAACAAAATCCAGCATTCATTTCTGATAAAAACGCTCAGCAATGTGGGAATAGAGGGATCATATCTCGACATAATAAAGGCCATATATGAAAGACCTACAGCCAACATCATACTCAATGGACAGAAACTAAAAACATTTCCATTAAGAACAGGAACAAGACAGGGCTGTCCACTTTCACCACTCTTATTTAACATTGTACTGGAAGTCGTAGCCACAGCAATCAGACATGAAGAAAAAATAAAAGGGATCCAAATTGTAAACGAGGAAGTGAAACTGTCACTATTTGCAGATGACATGATAGTATACATAGAAAACCCTAAAGACTCGATAAAAAATCTACTAGACTTAATAAATGAATTTGGCAAAGTAGCAGGATACAAAATTAACATCAAGAAATCGATGGCATTCTTGTACACCAATGATGAAGTCACAGAAAGAGAAACTGAAAAAACAATTCCATTTACCATCGCGCCCAAAAAATTAAGATACCTAGGAATAAACTTAACCAAAGAAGTAAAGGACCTATTTGCAGAAAACTACAGGTCATTGAAAAAAGAAATAGAGGAAGATATAAAAAAGTGGAAGCACATACCCTGTTCATGGATTGCAAGAATTAACATCATTAAAATGTCCATACTACCCAAAGCAATCTATGGATTCAATGCAATCCCCATCAAAATACCAACGACATATTTCATAGAACTAGAACAAATACTTCAAAAGTTCATATGGAACCAAAAAAAAGACCCTGAATAGCCTCAGCAATCTTGAAAAAGAAGAACAAAGTAGGTGGAATCACATTATCAGATTTCAGGTTATACTACAAAGCGACTGTAACCAAAACAGCCTGGCACTAGCACAAGAACATGCATATAGACCAGTGGAACAGAACTGAAAACCCAGAAATGGACCCAAGGCAATACTCTCAATTAATATTTGACAAAGGTTGTAAGAGCATAGAGTGGAGTAAAGACAGCCTCTTTAATAAATGGTGTTGGGAAAATTGGACAGCTACATGCAAAAAAATGAAACTAGATCATCAACTACACCATACACAAAAATAAACTCAAAATGGATAAAAGACTATATGTGACCTGTGAATCCATAAATATTCTAGAAGAAAATGTAGGCAACAAAATTTCAGACATCATACGGAGGAGAATTTTTACTGATACATCACCCAAGGCAACAGAAACAAAGGAAAAAATGAACACATGGGACTACATCAAACTAAAAAGCTTCTGCACAGCAAAAGAAACAACCATCAAAATGGAAAGGCAACCCACTGTATGGGAGAACATCATTGCCAATGATGTATCAGATAAGGGGTTCATTTCCAATATATATAGAGTGCTCAAAGAACTCAACAAAAGAAAGACAAAGAACCCAATTAAAAAATGGGCAGAGGAACTGAATAGACACCTCTCCCAACAGGACATACAAATGGCCAAGAGACATATGAAGAAATGCTCAACATCACTAATCATCAGAGAGATGCCAATTAAAACAACAATGAGGTATCACCTCACACCTGTCAGAATGGCCGCCATCAACAAATCATCAAACAACAAGTGTTGGCGAGGGTGTGGAGAAAAGGGGACTCTAATAAACTGCTGGTGGGAATGCAGACTGGTGCAGCCACTATGGAAAATAATATGGTGTTACCTCAAAAAATTAAATATTGAACTTGCATTTGATCCAGTGATCCCACTTCTAGGAATATACCCTAAGAAGCCTGAAACACCAATCAGGAAGAATATATGTAGCCCCATGTTCATAGCAGCAGTATTTACAATAGCTAAGATCTGGAAACAGCGCAAGTGTCCATCAGTAGACAAATGGATAAAAAAGCAGTGGTACATATACACAATGGAGTACTATGCAGCGGTAAGAAAGAAAGATTTCTTATCCTTTGAGATGACATAGAGGGACCTGGAAAGTATTATCCTAAGTGAAATAAGCCAAGCAGAAAAAGACAAATACCATATGATCTCACTTATATATGGAATGTAATGAACATAACAGTCTGAGGAATACGGTAGACCCAGAAACATGGAAGTAGGGCACAGACTGATATCCCTCAGAAGAGGGGGTGGGGGGGTGGGAAGAGATAAACCACAGAACTGATATGCATGTATGCATAACCAATGGACAAGGGCAACTAAGCTGGGGACAGGATGGGGTGGGGTGGGGAGGGGGGTGCCAATGGGGTAAAAAAGGTGAAATATCTGTAACAAAAATATAAATAAAAAATTTTTTAAAAAATGACCAAAATCACATAAATATTTTCTCTACATCATTAGTTACAGGAAGTTAGAACCACATGAGATAATTTTACTTGAGTGTGCATGCATGTGCCCATGTACATGTACACATACACACATATATTCACAAAGTAGAATGGCTACAATTTAAAAAATTCTGAATATACTAAGTATTGGAGAGTTCTTGGAATAACTAGAACTCTACAAATTACTGGTTAGAATGTAAAATATAATGACCACTTTGCAAACCTGGCAGTTTCTTAAAATATATATATATGCATCTTCCACATAATTTTACTTAATTTTAGTCTAGCCATCCACTCAAAGTATTTATCCAAGATTAATGCACACCTACAGGAACCCCAAAACTTGTGTTTTAATATACAAAACCATTTTATTTAGAATAGCCAAAAGCTTTACACAAACTAAATATTAATAGGGATATACAAAATAAAATACAGTGTAACAAAACACTAGTTTCTAAAATGGAATGAATTATTGATATATACAGTGTGGATGATCACAACATCATTATGATAAATGAAAAGTTAGACGCAATGAGCCCAAACTGTAGTATTTCATTTAGATACAAATTCTGGAAAATTAAATTACTTTATAGAAAGAAAAAAATATATATCAGTTGTTTCTGAGCCCTAGGAGGATAGAAAGGAGAACTAGAGCTGGGCCAAATGGACCCTTTTGGAAAGGATGAAAATGTTGAGTGCTATAACTGTGGATTCATGGATGTCTACCCCTGTCAGAAATAATAAAATTAAACAATTTAAATTGATATTTTTTGTATGTTAATTATAAAACTTGATAGTCCATATCTGGTTAAGACATGACTTAAAGTAGTGATGATAAAAAGATGCCATTTCTTTTTTAATTTTATTTTTCAATTACTGACATACAATATTATATTAGCTTTAGATGTATACCATAGTGATTAGACATTTGTACACCTTACAAAGTGATCACCCTGATCACTATGGTACCTATCTAATATCATATATGGTTATTATACTAGTATCGACTACATACCTATGCTATAATTTACATCCCTTTGACTATTTTTTATGACTGGCAATTTGTACTTCTTAATTTCTTTCATTTTTTTTACCTGTCTTCTCAAAGTTCCTCCCATCTGTCAATCTTGAATTTGTTTTCTACATCTATGAATGTGTTTCTAATTTTTTGTTTGTTTATTTTGTTTCTTGGATTCCAGATATAAGTGGAATTATATGGTATTTCTCTTTCTCTGTCTGACTTATTTCACTTAACATAATACCCTGTTGGTCCATCCATGTTCTCACAAGTAGTAAGATTTCCTTCTTATTTATGGCCGAGTAGTATTCCATTGTGTAAATGCACCACAGCTTTTTTTTATCCACTCATCTACCAATGGGCACTTGGGCTGCTTCCAAATCTTGGCTATTGTAAACAGTGCTGCAATGAACATAAGGATGCATATATTCTTTTGAATTCATCTTTTGGTTTCCTTCATATATAGTCCCAAAAGTGGAATAGCTGGGTCATAATGTAGTTCCATTTTTAATTTTTTGTGATAACTCCATACTGCTTTCCACAATGGCTGCACCAATCAGCATTCCTATCAACAGTGCACAAGGGCTCTCTTTTCCCACATCCTTGCCAACACTTTTTGTTGATTTATTGATGATAAGCATTCTGACAGTTTTGAGTTGATATCTTATTGTGGTTTTAATTTGCATTTCCCTGATGATTAATGATGTTGAGCATCTTTTCATATGTTTATTGGCCATCTGTAGTTCTTTTTAGAGAAATGTCTATTCAGATCATCTGTCCATTTTTTAATAGGATTGTTCGTTTGGGGGTGTTAATTTGTATAAGTTCCTGATGTATTTTAGATATTGACTCTTTATTGGTTATATTACTGATGAATATCTTCTCTGAGTCAGTAGGTGGCCTTTTTGTTTTGTTGATAATTTCCTTCACTGTGCAAAAACTATTTAGTTTGATATTGTCCTATTTAGTTATTTTATCTTTTGATTCCCTTGCCCAAGGATATATGGATATATATATCCAAAAATTTTATTTCCAGCAGCATGACAGAAAGATGCCCTGAAGAGATTTCTTATTGAATACAACTTGATCTTAGATAATTTACAACAAATAACGCTTTTAGAGCACTGTTGTAAATAAAGAAAATTTTCAAGGACAAATGAAAATAACCAGTGAGGTAGAACTGACCGTCGGAAAGCAATGTACACAGAAAGTAGCTTGCATTCAGGTAAAATCTCAATGTCAAGCTGGAAATGGAGAAACCAAGCCTGATATTTTCTACAAGACAGATGGAAGGATGACCTTTTAATCATCCTGTGGATCTATAACCATTCAGGAGAGTTCAAGTGGAATCAAATTAGTAGCTTCCATGGATTCTGAAAGAGAAACTCCAATTTCTCTCACTGGTTTATTTCACTTAGCATTATGCTCTCAAGGTCCATGTATGCTGTTGCAAAGGGTAAAATTTTTTTCTTTTTTATGGCCAAGTATTATTCTATTGTCTAAATGTATCACAGTTTTTTATCTACTTATTAACTGATACACAAATGGGCTGCTTCTAAATCTTAGCTATTGTAAATAATGCTGCAATAGATATAAGGGTGAATATATATTTTTTTTCAAATTAGTGTTTTGGGTTTCTTCAATATATTCCCAGAAGTGGAATTACTGGGTCATAAGTAAGTTCCATATTTAATTTTTTTTCCTCACCCAAGGACATTTTATTTTTTTAAATATTGCTTTTTTAGAAAGAGAGAAAGGGAAAGAGAGAGAAACATTGATGTGAGAGAGAAACATCAAATGGTTGCCTCTCATACATGCCCCAACTGGGATCGAACTCCCATGTGGCAGATTTTGGGCCACTTGGGAGAGGCTTTGCTGTGAACTGAAGCCAGCTGCCACTTGTGCCGGGCTTGGCACCCTTTGGTGGGAATTATGCTGAAAGTTAAGGCCAAATGCCACTTGTGCTGGACTTGGGACTGATTAGTTGGAGGTACATTCCACTCCAAGACTGGCCACCACTTATGCCAGACTGGGCCACCTGATAGGACTTATGACACTATATGAGACAGGTTGCCACTTGTCCTGAGTTTGGAGCCACTTGGCTAGAGCCACAAGGCACACTGAGGCCAGCTGCTGCTTGTTTGGGGGTTGTGGATCTTTGAGTGATTTTGAGAAAGTCTTCAGCTTGAGCTGAGGTAGACTGCTTCTGTTGAGAAGCCATGGGAAGAGGCTCATGTGAGGCTAGTGAGTTCAGTGAGGTGGGGTAAATGACATCAGCCAGGTTAATGGAGAGGACAGACATGGTCCCTGCCTGTGCCGGGCTATCGGGGCAGGAAGAAGCTCCACAAAGGAACAGTGGTGCTTTCCCTGCTTCCATGGCGGGACACAGTTGCCCTGACCCCTGCTCCAGCTCTCCCCCTGAAGTTGGTCAGATAGTTCCTCCTGGTGTGTGCCTGGCACTTTTAATCTGCTGCCCTGGCTCTGCAGCTGAGAGCAAGTGAGCTAGTGAGTCTGTGCAAAAGCCCTTTGTGAGCAGTGTCCCAGTCTCTAACAGCCCCTTGTCTTTCTTAGATGCAATCTCCTCTGGGTTAGGGACTCCTCTTCCTCATACTGGTGCCTAGAGCTGAGGAGGGTAGTGTGAGGCTGCACCCTTTGACCTCTGCAGCTGAGATATTCCTCCCATTTCTTAATAGCCACACCGTGGGTGCAACATCTACCTGTTTCATATCTCTGCTTCTCTTACCACTCGCGACATGGCTTGTTCTTTATATACTTACTTGTAGAATATATCCTGTTTGGCTGCTCTTGAGGTGGTTCTCAAGATGATGGTTGTTCTATAATTTCATTGTAATTTTGCTATGATTCTGGAAGGAGGTGAGCACAAAGTTTTTCTACTCTGCCATCTGGACTGGAAGTCCTACGTCAAAGTCATGCTGTTTTTAGAGGCTTGATAGTTTAAGAATAGATGAGACATGCCCATTTGGTGTGGCTCAGTGGATTGAGCGTAGTCCCATGGACCAAGAGGTCCTGGTTCAATTCCAGGTTAGGGCACATGCCCGGATTATGGGCTCAGTCCCCAGTAGAGGGTGAACAAGAGGCAGCTGATTGATGCCTCTCACATGGAAGTTTCTATCTCTCTCTAAAAAAAAATCAATTAAAAAAACATATTTAAAGAAGAGATGAGACTTGAAGTATCCATGTTTAATGGTGCAGTGATGCATTTACAGAACAAAATATATTGGAAAGTGCATGGACTTTGAAATCAAAGAGAACCATGTTCCAGTTTCATTTGGATAAATTACATTTTTTACTTTTTAAGCCTCAATCTCCACACCTATAAAATAAAAGTAGTTGGCACTACTGTACTGTAGAATGACTTTAGGACAAAGCGACTTCAGTTTGAATCCTTGAACATTTAGTTGTCTGTGAAAATTTCTTCATCTCTCTCTTAAAATTAAAAATGTCCATAGCACTCAGTTATAAAATTGGTCTGAGGATTCATTGAGTTGGCAAATGAAAAACAACTGGTACATTGCAGGGGTTCAATAAATGTTACTTTCCTCCTCCCTTTTTGGTAATATTAAAGGAACTAAACTATGATAAGGAACAGGTGGCAAGATGTTAACACTGGAGAGATTCCTCAGTATAGAGGAATTTATTTTTATATTTTCAAAGAATAACAGCTAAGGCTTCAATTGTTCAATCTTCAATTACTTTCCTAATTTACTTAAAGGTTTGAAGAGCAGACTTCAAAGGACACACATTCCCTAAGATTAAATATTTAAGTAAAGGTTATCTGAAATACCTAAACCTTTGAAAATGTCTCAGAGGGGAATTTCATTTCCAGCAGCATGACAGAAAGATACCCTGAAGGGACTTCTTATTGAATACAACTTGATCCTAGATAATTTACAACAAATAACGCTTTTAGAGCACTGTTGTAAATAAAGAAAATTTCCAAGGACAAATGAAAATAACCAGTGAGGTAGAACTGACCGTCGGAAAGCAGTGTACACAGAAAGTAGCTTGCATTCAGGTAAAATCGCAATGTCAAGCTGGAAATGGAGAAACCAAGCCTGATATTTTCTACAAGACAGATGGAAGGATGACCTTTTAATCATCCTGTGGATCTATAACCATTCAGGGGAGTTCAAGTGGAATCAAATTGGTAGCTTCCATGGATTCTGAAAGAGAAACTCCAAATCCTTTTTGGAGAAAGTCACCACAATTTGGTTTCTTAAAGATTCACAAGAGGAGTTCAACAAAGTCCAAACGTTGTTTCTGGTGAAGAGAATAATAAAAAAGAAAAACTTCTGGCAAGACTGACAAGAGAAGAGGAGAGAAATAGCATACAAATAAATAATACTGGAAATTGAAAAGAAAACATACTAAAGAAAGCATCAATCTATAATACCCTTATTTATAGAAATCTCACTTCCAGTAAGGATTAAAATGTTAAAATTGAATAGATATATACCTTGAAATGGATAACTTAATCAAACCAACTCAAGTATAAAGAAGAAATATAATTTTTATATAATTACTATATAAATTGAATACGTGATCAAAATTTTCTTACAAAGAAGACACTTGGCCCAGATGGTTTTACAGGTGAGTTCAAACAAAAGCTCAAGTAATTGATAATTACATCATAATCAAATTTTTAAGCAGAATGGAATAAAAAGGAAAAAAACCAACTTGTTTAAGAAGTCCTATATTACCTTGATACAACAAACAAATAAGGACTTTGAAGAGATGCAAAAATGTAAAATAAAATATTAGCAGCAACATATAAAAAGTATATTCTAAGAATGAAGAGTGGTTTCGTATTATAAAATATATAATGTATGTCATTAATATGTTATAGAGAAAAAATTTATATTATCATTTTTTTTAATCCTCACCTGAGGACATTTTTCCATTTACCTTTAGATAGAGTGGTAGGGAGAGAGCAGGAGAGAGAGGGAGAGAGAAAGAAACATCGACGTGAGAGGGTCACATCGACTCGTTGCCTCCCGTGTGACCTAGACCAGGACCAAGGCTGAACCACAACCGAGCCCTTGACTGGAATCGAATCCTTGACTCTTTGGGCCATGGGCTGATACTCTAACCACTAAGCCAAACTGGCCCAGGCTATATTATCATTTTAATTGATGCAGAAAAAAAGCACAGGACAAAATGTTTTATCTATTTGATGTAGAATTCCTTAGCAAATAGGGATAGGAGCAAACTTCTTTAACATCCTAAAATCTATAGATCGGAACACTCAGCAATTAGTCTTCTTTGGCAAAAAGAAGAAGTATTTCTTTTAGATATTCAGCAAGACAAAGAAGACTATAAAAATGCATTAAAAGTCTTAGCCAGAGCAACAAAAAAAGAACTTTAAGAGAAAAAAAAACAAGCTCTTATTACTGAATTATATGGACATTTATATAAGGCTCCCAACACCTATCTATATAAAACTTATTTTTATTTTTATTAGAGTTAAAAATTTGGTAGGGTTTCAAATATTGAAATAAGTGATAAATTACTTATTTCATTTTATTTTATTACTTATTACTTTTACTTATTAATAAAATAGCTATAAAACATTTTAGGAGCAATATTTAATGAGAATAATAACAAAACTCTAAGGTATCAAGGGATATAATAATCAAAAGATATCAAGAACTTTAAACATCAAAAGTAAAACATACTACAAGATATTAAATTTTTAATTTTTATTACTTTTATTTATTTTTTATTGATTTTAGAGAAAGGAAGGGAGAGAGGGGTGGTGAGAGGGAAACATTGATGGGAGAGAGATGTTAACTTCTTTTTTAAAAATGAAGCCATATACTCTTTTAAAGATAGGAGTACTCATTACTAAAAAAAAAAAGAAAAAAATTATCTATTGGATCAATACAAATTACAGTTAAGTCAAATAGTTTTGTTTTTTTTTTAAAGAAAATTAACAATAATGATATTGAAACAATTGGATATCCAAATAGAACAAAAGAGTGAAATATAATCCATATATAAATCATCTATGAAATTAATTTAAAGTACACTAAATATTGCAATGTGAAAATAAAAATAAACTATTTAAAAATTTATTAACTAAATTTAAGATTTATGTTCACCAATAGACACTGTAAAGTTAAACGGTAAACCACAGATCGTTGGAAGGTATTTTCCAACTGCTCTAACTGAAGAATTTGCACCCAGAATATATATGGGACTGTGGGAAGCATGAAGGCAGCTTTGGATTTTTTTAAAAAAATATTTTTTATTGAATTTCTTGGGGTGACATTGGTTAATACATTTATAATTATATAAGTTTCAGGGGTACAGTTCTACAGTACATGATTTGTATATTACATTGCATGTTCACCACCCCAATTCAAGTTTCCATCCATCACCATTTATCCCCTTTACCCTCTCGTACTTCTCCCTACCCTTCAGCTTTGATGGTATTTATACTATTGTAGTTCATATGTTGATGAATATGTTCACCATCCTTCATTTCATTATTGACCTTTATATTGTAATATGTATTCCTCCAAGTATTACCTACATTTTCATATATTTTATGTATGAAATATTTTATTTCATTTCTTAATTCTCACCCAAGGACATGCTATTTTTATTGAGTTAAGAGAGAGAGAGAAAGAGTATTTCATTTTTCATACTGACTTTGCATCTTGAGTTAAGATGCTGAGTTCCTATTTACTTTTCAGTGTGCCTTGTTCAGCTGATGTCCCATTCTGCTGTCTCTGGGCTAATGGATAAACCACTTGGCACGTGGACATCAGTGCACACAAAGCACACAGCCAGCAGCTTACACAGTCTGTGCTTGGGAATTTACTTTGATCATAATTACTGCTCCCCCTGTATTAAATAAAGCTCTTCTAACCTTAGGAACAAAAGTGGCTTCCCCGAGTATAAGTGGTAGCACAGAAAGTTTATGTAAAGCAATGTGAAACAACAAAGGACTTTTTACTCTATAAGTTAGTGAATGACATCTACCTGTTGATTTGTAAAAATATGGAGCAAATATCTCTATTAGCATATTAGAGATTTTTGAGTGTTTATGAAAATGTTACCATCTGTATCTTGGGTGAATATGCAAAGAGATGTCTAATAAATTCTTAAATTATTTCTAGGATCTATATTCAGGCAAGCAATCGGCATTTATTGAGCATCTATTTTATTTCCAATAGTCAAGTGCTATTTATAATAGGTATGAAATCCGCTGTTTTGCCCCTTATATGCTACTTAATTGGAGAAAGAAAATAAGCAGAAACTATTTGTTTTGAGTTTCAAAGATAACTTACTGGAAAATATAAAAAAAAAAACACATTTAAATCATGGCATATAGATTTTGTTTTTCAGTGTTACTTATAAAAGGATATATTCCAAAGTATCAGCGGTCTCTTGGATATTACTCAGTGTGTATTTTTTCATAAAGCATCAATAGGCTGGTATATTATTCTCATTTAAAAATATCTAAGTATTGGAATTCAGAGTTACCTAATACCTATCTTTTTGTCTAGCTTGCTTACATTTCTTGGCTTTGATGTAAGCTGGGAAATAGCCAAATAATAAGGGAAATATAAAAATATAAAACTAAAAGCAAGACTAAACAAAATAATAAAATAGAGTAGATGTTATTAAATAATGAAAACTTAGTTTTAAAATATGGTAAAAAAAAAAAAAAATAAGGCAGTTTGAAGACTGTTTCAGTTCTTCTATTTGTCAGGCTCTGTCAAACCTGAACATTCAAGCCTTTATTTATGCTGCTTCTGCTTCCTGGAGCTGTTCTTCTGTCTGTCCTCCCAACTTTCTGCTGCTCCTCTCCACCTGTCTAAAATAGACTTATTATTTAAGTCATATAAATATCTCTAACTCTGTAGACACTTTACTAACAACAGCCTCCATCAGCAATTCACAGAGGACTTAGTGCCCTCCCTTTGATTCTTATAGCACCTGTATTTACTGTTATGTACACCATCATTTATTAAACAGTTTGAAATTACATTGTAATGTGTGTTTTCCCTAATAAGTGGTCAGCTTTCTTTCAAATTATGACAGATCACTCATTACTTTTTCTCTTGTGATCATGATATCTGATAAATAAAGACACTACATACTAATTGCTTATCTTTCCCCAAAGTCATAAATACAAATTTAAGTCTTTTCTACACTACTTGGTAAGAGGGGTTCATGGTTAGAAGTAAATGGTCAGTTTTGTCAATGGTCTTATCTTTATAGTGCTTTGGAAAGAACGATGTTCTCTATTATGTATTACATTCTAGAAAAATTATCCAACGTCAAGATAGGTCAAGCCCTAAAACAGTGATATCATTGGCATCCTTATTCATAACAAGTGCCATATTCCCAACCTTTTACCACAATTGAGCAGACACATTAATTACTTATTTATATAATTAAAGTCATACAAAATTTATCTTTTTATACCAAGTCAGGAGAAGAGATTTAGGGTCAGGGGTAGACAAAATCCAGAAATCCAGAGGCTGGGTATTGCCAAGCTTTTGCTCTCCATGCTGACTATAGGTTATGTCTTTTTATTTTTTTTTTCTTCATTGATTTTAGAGAGAGAGAGGAAGGGAGAGGGAGAAAGAGACAGAAACATCGATGAGAGAGAACATTGATTGGCCGCCTCCTGCATGCCCCCCACTGGGGATTGGGCCCACAATCTGGCATGTGCCCTGACCAGGAATCGAACTGCTGACCTCTTGGTGTATGGGTCAACGCTCAACCACTGAGCCACACCAGCCAGGCTATAGCTTATGTCTTAATATATTTTACTCATAAGAGGAAAACAATCATTCAAATAAATAATAACACGATACCGACTCCATTTTTCACAAAGAGATTTTTTAAATTTTATCTCTTTGTAGAAACAAATCAAGATAAGGTGCTTAAGGAGGCTGTGGATTTCTAAAAGACTTCTTCATGAAGGTAGCTTTGAGGTGAACTTCACTCACTTGCTTTTTCCAAATAAAATTAATAACTTGTTCTTTTTTTTTTTTTTCGGCTGTTATCCTCAGGCTTGGTTGGGTGATATGTTATGTTCTAGCTGCCTATTGTGCCACAAAGAATAATATGATTAATGCAGTGGGAATGCTGTTAGGGTGGATCTCTCAGCTTAGGTCTCTGTGTATTTGGTTTCATAGCAAAAAAATAAAAAAATCATGAACTGGAACATTAAAATGTTCTGCAGAAAGGTCCCATAAATCTTCATAGTTGTAAAAATTTTTACATAGCCACAAATAATAAAAATAAAATATGCCATTGAAATTTAGTTCCTAACATATAATATTTTTCCTCATGCAATGAGGTACAATATTTATAATTCCATTTTCTGCCTTTCAGCTTCAAACTCCTACTGCTAAAAAGCAATCAAGCAAACAATGCAGGTAGTGCTGGCATTATATACATTATGAGTCTTTTCTTGGCAAAGGCACTTTACTTCCAATATAACAGGAAACATAACTAGAGCCACACAGTTTGGCAAAGACTACAAGATTTTATTGTATGTGTGTTAAATGTTCTAATGATTAGATTTTTTTCAAAAGCAGTGTTTGTCCAGATGAAAGCACTTGACATATAGTTACTACTATAATAAATTATCAATTAAAATAAAATTCTTCAGTCAAACTGAAAAGAAAGAATTTATTTACCATATTGTCACTTTAACATTGTGATCTTCAGGCTAGGCAATGTCTTTCATTCTGAAAGAACTCCAAAAACATTATGCCATTTCCATGGTATACAAACAACATCATGATATAGCCATTCATTGTACAGAAGAGAATGACAGTAACAGTTTAGTTTACTGTGATCTGGCTCAGAAGATTTTAATAGGAAAAAAATGATACTTGCCTCAAAGGAAGTGTAAGAAATTTAGTGAGGAACATGGTAATTAATGATACTGAATTCAAGCCAATACCCTAATTTATCCAGATCAAAAATGTTCTGAAATCTTTATTGCTTCCATGGTTATCCTGGCTTTGTCTTATTATATACACCAGCTATGCACACTGAGCTATCTCTTCCAGTGTTAGCCCTACATTACACATGTAAACTTTGCAGTTGGCCACGAACTTCCCATTTATGCAGAAACAACTTTGCAGTTATTTGTTACACAAATCTATTGAGAGCATACTAGCCTGCTGGCTTGTGTGAACATTTTGCTGAACAGCTGCTCTGGCTTTAAAATTGGGACTTTCTAAGTGCCGTTTGAAATACCAACAGGAAATGTGAAAGGTACAAGAGAGAATGATTACTTCTCATCCCTTTTAACTTGAAATTTATATTTTTAAAAATAAATTAAGGGAATAGACACTCGAGTCGGAAAACAAAAATGAAAGATGCCTAGGAACATTTGACTTCGTAACATTTGAAACTATATAAAAAGATGTGTGTGTGTGTGTGTCAGCAGCAGTAACAATGGGAAAATAGTAACAATTATAAATAAAATGGATTATAAATTATTGAAATAATAAGAGACTATCTTCTGGAGGGTGTCGTTGGATACTTTTTTCTGAATCCTGCACAGTTGTAACCTAAGAGTTTCTTAAACAGTGTTTGTTCAAAGAAGTAGTACTTGCACAAAGGAACAGAGTAGTTAGCACTCACACAGTGGAAAACTGCACAGCCATTATAAGCAATCCATTTTTTTTATCCGCATCCAAGGATATATTTTTTTATTTTAGAGAAAGAGGAAGGGCGGAGAGAGAGAGAGAGATTGATGTGAGAGAGAAACATCGATTGGTTGCCTCCTGTACATGTCCCAGCCGGGGATTGTACCTGAGCCTAGATATGTGCCCTGACTGGGAATAGAACCCCCAACCTCTTTGGTGTATTGAACGACATTCCAACCAACTGAAGCACCCAGCCAGGGGACAAAAATTTCCACACTGAATCACAGAGTGAAAAAGTAATTCACAAAGAAGTATTTTTAATATGATGCTATTTATATAATGGCACTAAAACACTCAATGCATATGAATGTATGTGAGTGAGTGTGTGTGTGTGTGTGTGAAGATATAGGCTATTAATCAGGGCTTTGAAGTAATGAAATAATCCTCACATTTCAATGGCTTATTATAATATTCAATTTTGATTGTGTTATGTGTCAATTGCGGTGGGCTGGTTACTGTAGCTCTGTATTACTTTTCTCTTCCTGTGCAACAAATTGCCACTAAAGTAGTGTCTTAAAACCACACTTATTTATCATCTGACAGTTCTGTAGGTCACAAGTCCAGGGAGACTCGACTAGGTTTTCGGCTTCTGGCCTCCCAAGACTCACCTCAAAATCCTGGCCAGTTTGGCTTCTCATCTGTAAGTTCGAAAGAATCTGCTTCCAACTTCAGGTTTTTCACGTGTTGCAGTTTATTACAGTCGAAGAGCTGAAATCCCTTTTCTGACAGGCTGTCAGGGATCGCTCACCTCCTAGGGGGCGCTCTCAGGTCTTTGCTCTGTGGCCCCTTCCACCGTAGCAATAATCTTTCATCCATTGAATTTCTCTCCTGCTATCAGTCTCCGATTTCCTCTTCTATGTCAGAAAAAATGGCTCTGCTGTTCAAGGATTCATGTGATTAGGTTAGGTCCACCTGGATAACCTTCTTCTCTTAAAAGTCAATTGATTTAGAAATCTTAATTACATCCTCAAAATCTCGTTTGCCTTGTAGCAGAACATAATGATGGGAGGAGCATCGGGGAGCAGAGGTCATGGGGCGGGGGGGGGGGGGGGCATTCTGCACAGCACAGGCTCTCTTCCACTTCGTTTTCATTCCAGAACTTGGAGAGCCAGGCTGAAGGAGCCGCCCCTGTAAGAGACATTCCTTTCTAGTTGAGTAGAGAAAAGCACACAGTGTTTCAACAGCTTTTGCTCACACAAGGTATACATCGTGTCCCTTTACATGCCATGGGACAAAGCCAGTCACCTGGGCCAGCACAATGTCAATGAGCAAGGATGTATACTTTCTCACAGGAGAGGCACCAATGACATGGCAGTGTGACTCATGCAGGCGGGAGAAGAGGGTAATATTTGAAAACAGTAATTCAGTCTCCCAGGTGCAGGGTGAGAGATCTAGATATATGCTTCCTGAAATAGTACAGTGTTGAGTCCTGGATGGAATAATAATAATGTTTTATGTGTTGCTATATTATATATATTTTTCAAAAATTATATGACTTTTCTATAATTGAGAAAAACAAAAACTTTTTTTTTTTTTTAAAGAATATAAAATATAAGTCAGAGTTAGGGATTTTTTTATATCTGCTTCACAGATGAGAAAAGAGTCAGGGGAAGCTGGATTCTTTTCTTTATAAGAATTATTTATGAACTATATTTTGTTTCTAAAATATTTTAAAATAAATATGTTTAACTTGTTTTATTTAATCTTATGTAAGGATTGTTTTTATCTGCTTTGTTTATAGGAGGAAGTGAGGCTCAGCAAGTTTTGATTAAACTTCCAGGGCCAGAATTGTAAACCCGGAATTTTAGACTATGGATTATATTCCCTTCTGAAATACCATGATAGCTATCACTTATATACAAATTAAAAATAGCATGTAATATTTATGGACACTTACTGCATTCCAGACACTTTGCACTGAATTTTCTATTGGTATCTCACTCTTAGAATATACCATAATGTCTAGTCCAGTAATAAATATGTAGGAGAGTTGACTCAAATGCTCAAATGCAAACAACATAATTCTTTGTACTTCAATTAGAGTTTGAATAAAAGACAGAAACACTATCAAAATACAAACTTAAAGGTGTTAATGAAAAAAACAATAAAAAGTGACTCATGCCTTAACAGAGATGCATATGTACTGATCTTGCATTCTGAGATGGGTGGTGTGACCCCTACCTCTGCAAATATCTTTAATCTTCACTGGGCTCCTATCTGACATATTGGCAAGAAACTCAAACTAGATTTTGCTTTGGGGATGTCTTCCTCTTTCTTTCTGTTGTTCAAAGGTCTACAATTCGTATATAGTCCAGAACAAAAGGGACATCTCTGTGGTCCTTGAAGTTACAGAGCCCCACTAATTTTCTACCAAAGCTTGCATATGAGTTGTTCTTAACAATGATGGTGACGGGGTTTGAGGGCATTATCAATTTAATTCCAAAATTCATGACACATCTTAAAATATGTGATTCTTCATAAATGTTTAAGTGTATTTTCCCTAACCTCTTCCTGAAATAGGATTGATACAGGAGTAAAACTGGTAAACATAGACTGACTAGGTTGACAGAGGCAAGGGTGTGTGTGTGAGGGAGAGATAGAAAGAGAGAGGCAGAGAGAGACAGAGAGATAGAAAAGAGACTATTGTTTGTAGGACAAAGAAGGGGTGTCTCCACCCACTTACATTAAGTTAATTTGGAGGAGATTAGAAAACAGACATTAATGTTAGTAAGAAACCAAATTATCAGGCACGCAGGGAGCCATATATTGTAGGAAACGCTTCCTAGTTGGCCTGTCAGTGGTGCCAAGGTGCCTCTTTAACACAGGGCGTGCATAGGTCGTCCCAGGATGCCCCACCTGTCCTCAGTCTTCTCACCTGCACTCCCACACCAGCAGCTAACGTAAATATCTTAATGTCCTGGAAAATGTCCAGGGCCAAGTTTCCATTTTTATGTCTCTTTCCATGGTAGAAATAACAGTTTTCCTAATGTGTTTATTATCTCGCTTAATACCATTCATTCAAAAAATAAATATTTATGAAGTTAAAAATGAATATACGACGCTGTTACCCTTCACCTTTGCTGACATTTAGCCTCCTCTCAGTCACCCTTAGAATCTTTTAAGAATGTAGCTACACACAATGCATTGGGATCATAGGCCACTTCCTTTATCTATTTACTTCTAATGGTTGAAGGGAATATGAAAGATTCAATTTTTAAATGAACAAGTTTTATTTCTAGAATGTATTTATATTAAAGAATTTCTTATTATTTATATCATAATTTAAAAATATAGAAACCAAAAATACTTCAGATACATAGCAAAAATAACATTATTCTTGCGTTTTTACAATTTTTGTTGTTGTTGTTCTTCGGAGAGCAGTTACTATACGATGGAAGCGATGAGAGCATCTGGCTCCTTGGCAAGTCCCAAATACAACTGGCAACCCCGAGACACTGAGTGGCTGGCAGATGGTTCCGATGCTATGGATAAGCTTTCCTTCTCAAGTCCTCTACAGCTCCTCCTTCTTTATATTAAATGCATTCAAGTTTCAGTATATAGTAAACCCACAATTTGCATATTTATGCATATGTGTATATATATGTGCATGTATATGTATATAATGGATACACATAAGCATGTTTTTCTTCTTTCTAATAATCCAATTAATTTATTTTGCCTATAAGTCACTTCCATATTTGAAAATGATTTTTGAAATATAGTATCTCTCTGAGTAGCAACATTGTATTGTACTCCTGGTAGTGACACCCCTGGGCAAGCTTCTATTCTTGGTGTGCATTCACCACAATGGCGGATGCCCTTTATGTGCCTCAGAGAATAAGTTTGATTATTTTAGAACAATACCTTCCAAAAAATGCCACGTCTCCTATTCCTCTAAAGACCATGGATTTGTTTGTTCTAATAAGTAATTTAGATTCCAAATCCCTTGACCAAGATGATTGTGACCTTCTTGCGTGTATGCCATGTGGAAATCACCACAGGAACAGCCTGCTGAACCAAAGCAAACAAACAGAGCTGGACTGTTGCCTCTTCGTAACTCTGAACTCGCGGTCAGTGGGAAGCTGCCAAGTCATGGTGCGCATTCAGACAGCATGCGTGGTGAGCAGCTGAAATGAGAAGACAGTACTCTAAATGTTATTTAAAGTTTTAATCCAGTAGAAACCATAATACTTATCGATGCTCTAAAATAAACCATCTTATGTAAAAACTGTATTTTTAAAAACCCTTAATGAAAATTCTTTTAAAAATAATTTCTGCTTTATTCTGCCATGGATATTTTAAAATTCTGGGTTATAGTTTTTTAATTAAATGTATTGTATCATTCTTTATCAATTGACTACAGAAATCATTTTTGTGATGTTAGAAAACTTTTTGTCCATGTACTACCTTAAAAAGCATGATTTTTCAAGGAGACTTAAAATACATACCTTTGCTTATTACATATCTGGTGTCCGGATGGACCTATCAGAAGGAGCTCTGCCTAATGTTGAAATCACAGAGTAATTTACTTTTAGTTTTTGTTTGGGGCGGGGGGGACTCATAAAGTTTTTAGTCTTACTAAGTATACCAGTCAACTATTTTCCTATATCAGTTTGTATTTCGGACAATAAAAAAGTAGGTTTTGTCAATATAAATTCAGTGTTTGAACATATATTATACTAAACTACCCAGGTAGACTGTTGTTCTACTTCCCTGAATGGAGACATCAAAACTTAGGTATTTATCAGATTAGTTAGCTCAGTAATTCTCAGTTTTAGTGGAACATCACATTTGTTAAGCATTTTGCTCCATTATCATTATGTAATTCATGAGATTGTGGATTTTGCTTTGTTTTGTTCACTATTTTATCTCCAGTACAGAGAAGAGCACCTGGCACATAGGTGCTCAGTAAACAAACATTTGAAATGAAGGGTTATTAGATAAATTCTGGTTGGTAATTATGTTTATACATTTTTGGAGAATTTTCTAAAATGCAGAATAAGATTTATTTAAATGACATAAGGAGTTATGTCCCACATCTGACATTTGAAAGTAGAAGTGAAGACAGCACAAAAACAGGTGCATCCCTAGGACAGAAACTGGGAACAAGGAAATAGTATTGGCAAAACTCAGATTTCAGGGATTGGGGAGGACATTATTTTAGTCTTAGCAGTTTAGAGTTATAACCCCTCTTTTCAAAAAAGTGATCTGTTTTCATAGTAAAAGAAATCTCCACTAGACATACCATCCCCCTTCTAATTCAATGTTGACCAACAGGAGCTATCGCATGGGTGATATGTGAGGTGGCACTTCGGGTGACACTCCCAGTGCAGACGGTGGTCTTCTCTGTAATTTCAAAGGGTGCCTTTGAGCCTTCTCAAAGGGAGAGGAACCTTATTGGCCAGTTTAATCTCTGTTCCATAAAGGTGAAGAAGGCCTCTAAATGGTCCAAGGAGCAAGGATTTCTTATATTTACCTCTATGGTTATCCACTATGGACAGTTCATGTGGAAGATAACTGTCTATTCTGCTTCTTTAAATGGAGGAGAGATATGTTTGCAGGTTAAATCAATGAAATTATGCTCAGAAAAATAGAAACTAAGTGAGGTATGCAGATGGGGATCTTCATTTAAAGAAGTGGTTGAGGAGGCACTGGTTGCAAGACCAAGAAAAGCAAACAGAAACATTGATGTAACAAAACAATAGGGTTAGGACAACAATGTTTTGGAATAATCATGATTTAGAAACATGGAGAAAGAGCACCTTGGAGCTCACTCAAGTCTCTGAGATGAGGCCAGTGACCAGTTGCCTCCAGCACCCCAGGAACTCAAAGGAGAATAACTACAAAGCTTAGACACTTAGACCCTTGGGGAGAGAGGGAAAATAAGCTGACCTAGATAGCTGAAGATTAGAACCAACTGCTTTTTCTGAGGATGAAGTCCTGTTGATGAGGGTTTAGCCAACTGGAAACAAGAAAACCGGAGAAAATACAACTCTTCTTTCCACTTCTGACCGTCAGCCTCTAGTACTCCCTATTGGAAGAACATAGTAGGAAGCCATTTAGTTCAAAGAAAATTAGATTATACTATTCCAGCAAAACACATCACAAAATAGAGTGTAGTTGACTGGATTAGGAGCTTAAAGACAATAGTTTAATAGCTGGCACAAAGTTGGATGCTGAAATTAGAATGGGCATAAGCATATAACAAGGAATTTTACATTATTAATTATGGAAGAAATGCAAATCACAATACTACTATTCTAGCATTTTGACCAAAATTAAGAAGACTAACATACACACACAAAAAAATGTCTCAAGATTGTAAAGTGATTACATTTTTCATAATTTGCTTGTGACAATGTGGAATTATTCAATGACTTTGTATATTTGTTTTGCTGTTTCTTATAATTATACACACCCTCTGATATAGTAATTAAAGTCCTAGGTATTTACCCAAAAGAATAAAAACATCCACAAAATTATTATATAAGAAAATCCATAGAATATTAAATTATGCCCCTAATTAGAAATATTCCAAATTTTCATTAACGGAGAAATTAATAAACAAATTGTGATTCTATTTTTTTTTTTTTTATCCTCACCCGAGGACATTTTCCCATTTTTTTGTTCAGGTAGAGTGGGAGGGAGAGAGAGGAACAGAGAGAGAGAGAGAAACATCGATATGAAAGGAACACATCGAGTGGCTGCCACCCGCACGACCGACCAGGGCCGGGGACAAACTGCAACTGAGGTACGCGCCCTTAGCGGGAACCGAACCCGGGTGTCTTAGGACCACAGGTCGACGCTCTAACCGCTGAGCCAAACCGGCCCGGGCGTGATTCTGTTTATATACTAAATATATATAAAGCATAAACTGCTACTCAGCAGTAGCAAGGAACAAACTGATACATGCAAGATGCATGGATTGCAAAAGCATTATATTAAAGAAGCCTGTTTCAAGAAAGTACAGACTGATTTCATTTATATGAAATTCAACAACAGGTTAAATGAATTCACGGTAATAAAAATCTGAACAGATTTTGCATCAGGATGATTGGGGAAGTGCTAAATTGGTATTAGTTATGAAATACATCTTTGGGTGATAGAAATGATCTGTGACTTGATTAGCGTCTGAGTTGCACAGGTGTATATATTGGCCAAGACTGAACGCTATAATTAAGACCTATGCAAACCACTGCATGTGGCCATTTTAACTTTTGCTTTATTTATTGCAACAATTAGAAATGTTTCCTGTGACTTCAGACTTAAAGTTTTTCAAATCTATTTTTACAAAGAAACCCAGAGTAAGAGTTTTAATCACAACCCTTAAAACAAAACAAAACTATTTTCTACAACATGTTTATTTTCCTACATCCACTAATTAGGTTGCTCTCATAACCTGCCAGTTTCTTAACACATAGCTTCCCCTTGCATGTACCATGTCTCCTGTTTGTGTTTAAAAATAGAAAACTGCCTGGAGTAGCTATATTTGCGATGATGCTTTCCCCTGTGTCTTTGCTCATATGGTTTCTTGGGCCTGAATCCCTTCCTCATTTAGTACTTTTCTCACCATTATGGCTCCTTATATTTTAAGTTTTAGCTCAGCTGTCAACTTGAGAAACTCATCTTGGTCTCTGAATGAATGAGAAGGTCATACCTAGCTTCTCAGCCCAGTACACTGTAATTATGTAGATTATAAATGTATCTTATTTGTATATATAAATGATCTATTGTGTACAGTTTCTTCTCATAATAAAAATAAATAAATGAGCCATTCCCTTCAATGCTTAGCTTCTTCCTAGAGAATCCTTATTCAAGCATCTACACAATGCATTGTCAATATTCTTCATTCATTCATTCAGTTAGCAAAATAAATAAATAAATAATAACAGTATTTAATATAGACTATAATTGTCAGGATCAAATATAGGCCTTCTATTCCTCTTCATCTATTGTTACTCTATGGGTGAACTCATCCTCTGGCCTTAAATACCGACTACACACTGATTACTCCCAAATGTTACCTCCAGCCTGATGTTTCCCATCGGCTCCAGGCTCATATTGAAGTGACCCTTCAACACTTAGACTAGCAGGTATCTCAAATGTACCATATTGAAAACAAAAATCTTACTTTGTGAGCATTCCTGCAAAACCTACTTCTCACATGGGGTACCACATCTTAAAGCACAGCATCATTTACCCAGTTTTTAGTACCAAAATATAGAAATCCCCCGCCCTGCCTATTCCTCAAGTCAAATCCATCTTCAAGCCCTATTGACTTAAGTTTCTGAATTAGAATCAAACAACGTATTACTAAATCTACCACTACTTCTTCAGTCGAACCTAGCTTACATCTTCTTCAGCTGAGACTACAATAGCCTTGTTCCCAGACTCCCACACTCTTGCCAACACCTTCCAAATCCCATACACCTTTTGTTCTCCACAGAGCAGGTGAAGCATCTTTTCTAAGATATAAGCCATGTCTTGTCCTTCCTGTGCTCACTAGTATCCAGTGATCGACAAGGTCTAATGTGATCTGCTGTCTGCTTAGTTTTCTGGTTTAATCTTTCCCAACTCTTGACCTAGTTCACTCCCCAATAAATGCACTATTTTTATAAATGCATCTAAAATGTGCCATTTAAAATTTCATCTGGAATATGTTTATTTGTATTTTTGCATAGTTTATTATCACTTTATTACAGTTTCTACTGAAGTCCTCAAAAAAATATTCTCTATGTACCCTATCAGCAACACTCCCTCCCTAAGCTTAATTTTCTAATCACTCTTATCAAACATGAAGTTATATTACTTACTTCACCTGCTTTCTGGTGCATTTATGCTCCAATCTAGACTGTAGGCTTCAGACCAAGAACTTAGCTGTCTGTGCTTTTCCGGATACCCAGTGCTAGAGGCAGCCCTTGCAAAGAAGGTCAATAACTATACTGTCTCATCCTCTGATCCACCTCATCCCCATAATTTATATCTCTTCAACAATCTTTTTTTATTGTTATTATTCTGTATTGATTTTAAATAGAGAGGAATGGACAGGGAGAGAGAGAGAGAAACATCAATGGGAGAGAACATCAATTAGCCGCCTCCTGCATGTTCCCCACTGGAGATTTGGCCCACAACCTGGGCATGTGCCCTGATCAGGAATCAAACTGGTGACTTCTTGGTTCATAGGTTGGTGCTCAACCCCTGAGCCACACCAGCTGGACTTCAAGATATTTTTAAATATGCATTTATTGATGTTTTAGAGAGAAAAGAAGGGAGAGGGAGAGAGAGATAGAAACATCGGTGAAAGAGGCCGGCTGGTGTGGCTCAGTGGTTGAGCATGGACCCATGCACCAAGAGGTCACCGGTACAGTTCCAGGTCAGGGCACATGCCCAGGTTGTGGGTCCGATCCCCAGTGGGGGGGCATATAGGAGGTGCCAATCAATGTTCTCTCTCATCGATGTTTCTATCTCTCACTCCCTCTCCTTTCCTCTCTCTCTAAAAATTAATAAAAAATTTTTTTTCAAAAAGTTTCTAGATTATTTTGACATACTTATTTTTTAATATATATTTTTTGGAATACATTTTGTTTAGTTTAAGCATTTTTTAAAACCTGTCAACATTTTTATTGTAATCATGATAGAGTTTTAAGCTATTTTAAAGAGATAATATATCTTTATAAAACCATCACTCTTGTCAAGTTTTAACTCATCATAATTAACAAACTTAAATGTTGCTTTATAAATACACCTGCAAACTATAAGTTTAGTAGTTGTAACAAGAAGACGTTGGATTGTAGTAAAACATATAGCATTAATCTGTCTGAATAAAAATCTCAGTTCAATAGTGTCTCAGTGGATAGAGCATTGTCCCATGGACGGAGAAGCCCCATTTCGATTCTGGGTCAGGGCACATGCACAGGTTGTGGGCTCAATCCCCAGTGTGGGGCATGCAGGAGGCAGCTGATCAATATTTCTCTCTCACATTGATGTTTCTCTCTTTCTCTAAAAAAAAAAAAAAAAAAAAAAAAGTCAATAAAAACATATTTATATTTAAAAAAAATCAGTTCAATAAATATCCTGCATTTCACCTCATATAAGCACAGAATGGGTATTGTCCAAAAAATTTTCACATTCTCTAAGATATTTCTTCTTAAATTGATCAATGTCAAACACTGGATTTTGAAATAGCAATGTAGTTGAAGCCAATACTTGATTTACAACATTAAGCAATATTGGGCCATTTTTTTTTTTAACATTACCCTCTTCAGTTTTATAGCAATTTGCATTTCATGAATTATTTTCATATTTATTATTGCATCTGATTTTTTAAAATATTCTTCTGATAATTTTAAGCAGGAAACATTATCTCCACTTACAGGCAAAATACTAAGAATCATAGAACTTAAATGTCTTCCGCAGTAAGAGTCTAAACTGGAATATGATTCAGGTTTTTTAAATCTCTGGTTCAGTGTTACTATATTCAATGTTAAATGTTTCAAGGTATGCCTCAAAACAATTTTCATTACACTGACGGATGTCATAGACTATGTGTATGGTGGGGCTTTGTTTTGGTATTGGAGATATTTATTTGCTTTTTAGAAAAGAAGATATGAAAGATCAGTGTTGATGAGAATATATAAGCTTGAGAAATCAAGAGTGATTAAAGTATTCACTATTATTATTTTAAGGGGAATATGTCCCCAAACTTTATTTGTTCTCTTTGGACAAGAAAATATGCATTTCTTTCTAGTCAAGGTGGTCTACACTCCACCTAAGCTCATAAGTTATGAGTACTAGAAGAATAAATGACTTCCCCATTAGAGAGGAAATAGAATAATATAAATAAATAGGAAGTCTGAGAAAGTGGGTTTGCCCAGTAATAGAAACTGGAAAAGAGAGAGACAGAGAGACAGGTTGCTGTGATTGTAGCTTCTGAATTTCACTACAGTGCCCATGTGTCTTGTGATTATTGTCTTTTTAAAAATCTCCATCTCTCAAACATGTTTGCTGAACAGTTTATCCAAGCTTATAAAGTTTTATTCACCTGGAAGGAGAATTCTGGGGACTCAATGCTAATCATTCTTAGGGAGGAATAAAGACAATAGAGATAAATGATCCTTGAAATCCAGTGCAACAAATCATAGAAAATGGTCTCAGTGAGTGCATGAAGAAATGGCAGGGAATTTAGGCAGCTCTAGAAAAAGGATAATGCCACCTCAGAAGCAGGGACTACTTTCTCCCTCCCCAATCAACTTTCTGATTTAAACTTTCCTGGTCATATAATCTTCTACCTATTTGCTAATGATATATAGCTTTAGTGTAGTCTGGGAATCCTACACTTTATTATTTGTACTATAAATAGCATTATTGAAAGAGAGGAGGGAAAAAGAAAGACTGCGATCGGAGCGTGAAAGTAAAAATTGTACCAGATAAAGTTAAACAGGCAATGAAGACTATTCAAGACCGTTGCAGCAAGGGAAGGAGACTCGAACTCAGTCTGAAGAATTTTTTAAAATGGGTTTGAAGAATCATAGGCCATCTGTGTTTACTAATTGGCCTTACTCAAAGGAAAAGTAAACTCTTCCCTATTTCTATGGCAGGAGGTGAGTTGTATAACTTGCAGCAAGTTGAAGCCTATGTGAGGCCCCTAGCCTCTTACAGAGACGGGAAACAAAGACTCTGTCTGCCCTGATGATGTATTTCAGAGGGATGGCTTCCCGATACTTGAGATATTCCTGGATTGTAAACCTTGCAGGAAACTTTCAGATTTTCAGAGGATTTACATTGCAAAGAGGCAGAGAAAGAATTTACAATCCCAAGTAGAAAAAAGAAGTCAGGGGCCTAACGTCGTGAAGAAGCCCATCTAATATCTAGTCAAGCTGTGGGGAATAGTTACATCACATCCAGCAGGAGGCAGAGTGTGGGATGGGTGATATCTATCTACAGGTTAGTGTTTTGATCATTTTTTTTTTTTTTTACATCAATTCACAACAAAAGGTAGTATTTTCTTGTCTGGATTCATAAAATTTATATATTATTATATTTCATAATACAACACATATAACAGAATTAGATGTACTTTCTTTTGGGATCTCGGAGTATGCTTGGAATCTCATGCAGGAGCAGGTCAGGGAGCTCTAAATTAGGAGATATTATACAGCGACGTCGGAGAGAGGGGCATTTTGCACACTGGAAATGGAAACACAAAACTGTCACTTCATTAGCTCAGCTTCTGTCTCTTGCTACCACTCACCTGTCTCATTCCATTCTGTCTCACGTTGAAACTATATTAGAGAGGTATAATTGTGTGGGTTCGTCACTGCCTCATAAAACGTGTCCCTGTTCAGTAGAGGCCTCACATTAAGCCCTACGTGGGGCTTCTCTGTGTCTAGCCTCAGGATAGCAGCCGTGGAAGTCAGTGGACAACCCAGAGCACTGTGCTGTGCAGAGCTAGTGCAGTCACACCAGGCATGATTACTGCCTACGCAACGACATACCAATTCGGAAGGGGTGATGATTTTGGCAGCCTTTCAGAGTATCAGTTAATTTTATCAAATGCGGTTTAGAGAGAAGGATGTTTAACATTCATGGGGAAAGATGAACTTTCTTGAAGGACCAGTTCCAGAGGTTAGACCTATAAGAATACAGAAGGGAAAGCAACTGTGGACTTTCTAAGGGGAAACAGAGAGTAAGACATGGGGATACAAAGGCATAAATTCTTAATACTGACTAATTTTGGCTTTTTCTTATTTGTCATTAATAAAATCATACCCAGCCTGGAAAAATTATGCTATCACCATCACCAAGATACATTGATAATTGGCATATTGCTCTGACTCCTAGAGTATCAAACAGTAAACAAAGCCATTTATGTTACATGAATCTATAGGAATGTCCACGTTATCTGGAATATAAATGTGTTCCTAGTATGAGCATTGCACACCTACATTCCAGTGGTTGTAAGAGGGCTGTGCACACTAATCACCTGAGTAAAATTTCGAGTTATGTACAGCTGACTGCCATTCCTGGTTTGTACAAGATTTTTTTCTAGTGGAGTCTATTATGTTTCCAAAAAGCTCCTCAGACTATGATGATGCATCCCCCCAGGTTAAGAATTACTATTTTAAGTTGATTTTTTGACTAAATACTAAAGTAAGAATTTACCAAATACTATTCAGTAATCACTATAACAAGAAACCACATGAAAGTCCATTTCTACCCTATACAGTTTAATATTCATACATTATAAATCAAAACAGATATATTCATCCAAAGTGCCATCAAGTTATCATAAGAACATATAAACAGTCCAAATAATTTCTTCCACAATGATTTGGAATCATAAGCCTATTGAAACTGTCATGTTTTCTGTGAGAGGAAAATGTAGAAATGGCTAATCAAAATCTGAATGAATAGGTGATTACAAATCAATCACAGCTCTTCACAAGAATTGTAGAATGCACTCTGGAATGGATCATCTAGAAAAAGAAATTTAAGAATAATTATATAAAACAAATTCATTCAATCTAACATAAAAAAATTTAAATTCGATTTTTTTTAAGTCCCGAGACAGTTATATACTCATTTAAATTAAATACCTACAGGTTACAGTCCCATTTTTAAAATAAATTTATGAATACAAAAATATTTGTAAGTAGCATAAATAATTTATGCATTCACTTATCAGTAACTTTGTTAAGCACTTACAAAGTAGAAATCACTAAGTAAAATTGTGGCAGAACATATTGTATATTAAAGGCTTATAATATCTGCCCTTATATTGTAGAACAAGAAATAGTCATATTTTCAAATTAAAACATGCAATTTATAATGTAAAATACATTATATTAACAAGTATAAAAACAATAAGTATTTATCATAGGAGTGTTTTTTCACAAACACTTTTGATGAAAAAATAATAATACCAGATACTTCTAAAGAATAAAATGAGTTCTGGCTGGTGTGACTTAGTTGGGTGGAGTGCTATCCCATGCACCAGAAGGTTGCTGGTTCGATTCCTCGTCAGGGCACAACACTAGGTTGTGGGTTAGATTCCCCAGTCAGGCAAACGAGCAATGTATCTCTCTCTCTATCCCTTCCTCCTTTTCTAAAATCAATCAATAAAAAAAAAAAAGAAATAAAATGAATTTTGTTTCTTATTACAGAGACAGAAAGTAAATAAAAGACATGTACAATTTTAAAATGTACAATGCATATTAAATGATATTAATTTATATTACTTATAATTTTTCTCTTTATTTTATTTATTTATCTATTTTTTAAATTTTATTTTTGTTACAGATGTTTCTCCTTTTTTACCCTATTGACACCCTCCTCCTCATCCCCCCCACCCCGTCCCCGGCTTTGTTGTCCATCTCCATTGGTTATGCATACATGCATATAAGTTCTGTGGTATATCTCTTCCCACCTCCCCCCACCCCCTCTTCTGAGGGTTGTCAGTCTGTATCCTACTTCTGTGTTTCTGGGTCTACCCTATTCCTCAGACTGTTATATTCATTATATTCCATATATAAGTGAGATCATGTGGTATTTGTCTTTTTCTGCTTGGCTTAAATCACTTAGGATAATACTTTCCAGGTCCCTCCATGTCGTCTCAAAGAATAAGAAATCTCTTTCTTACAGCTGCATAGTACTCCATTGTGTATATGCACCACTGTTCTTTTATCCATTCGTCTACTGATGGACACTTGGGCTGTTTCCAGATCTTAGCTATTGTAAATAGTGCTACTATGAACATGGGGGTACATATATTCTTCCTAATTGGTGTTTCAGGCTTCTTAGGGTATATTCCTAGAAGTGGGATCACTGGGTCAAATGAAAGTTCAATTTTTAAGTTTTTGAGGTAACACCATATTGTTTTCCATAGTGGCTGCACCAGTCTGCATTCCCACCAGCAGTGTACTAGAGTCCCCTTTTCTCCACATCCTCTCCAGCACTTGTTGTTTGATGATTTGTTGATGGCGGCCATTCTGACAGGTGTGAGGTGATACCTCATTGTTGTTTTAATTTACATCTCTCTGATGATTAGTGATGTTGAGCATTTCTTCATATGTCTCTTGGCCATTTGTATGTCCTGTTGGGAGAGGTGTCTATTCAGCTCCTCTGCCCATTTTTTAATTGAGTTCTTGGTCTTCCTTTTGTTGAGTTATATGAGCACTCTATATATATTGGAAATTAACCCCTTATCTGATATATCATTGGCAATGATGTTCTCCCATACAGTGGGTGGCCTTTCCATTTTGATGGTTGTTTCTTTTGCTGTGCAGAAGCTTTTTAGTTTGATGTAGTCCCATGTGTTCATTTTTTCCTTTGTTTCTGTTGCCTTAGGTTATGTATCAGTGAAAATTCTGCTGCACATGATGTCCGAAATTGTGATGCCTACATTTTCTTCTAGAATTTTGATGGATTCACAGGTCACATTTAAGTCTTTTATCCATTTTGAGTTCATTCTTGTGTATGGTGTAAGTTGATGGTCTAGTTTCATTTTTTTGCATGTAGCTGTCCAATTTTCCCAACACCATTTATTAAAAAGGCTGTCTTTACTCCCCTGTATGCTCTTGCCACCTTCGTCAAATATTAATTGAACATATTGTCTTGGGTCCATTTCTGGGTTCTCAGTTCTGTTGCACTGGTCTATATACCTATTCTTGTGCCAGTACCAAGCTGTTTTGATTACAGTCGCTTTGTAGTATAACCTGATATCTGGTATTGTGATCCCACCTACTTTGTCCTTCTTTTTCAAAATTGCTGTGGCTATTCAGGAACTTTTTTGGTTCCATATGAACTTTTGAAGTATTTGTTGTAGTTCTGTGAAATATGTCGTTGGTATTTGGATGGGAATTGCATTGAATATATAGATTGCTTTGGGTAATATGGACATTTTAATGATGTTAATTCTTCTAATCCATGAACAAGGTATGTGCTTCCACTTTTTTATATCTTCCTCTATTTCTATTTTCAATGTCCTGTAGTTTTCTGCAAATAGGTCCTTTACTTCTTTGGTTAAGTTTATTCCTAGGTATCTTAATTTTTTGCCATGATGGTAAATGGGATTGTTTTTTCAGTTTCTCTTTCTGTGAGTTCATCATTGGTGTATACAAATGCCATCTATTTCTTGACATTAATTTTGTATCCTGATACTTTTCCAAATTCATTTATTAAGTCTAGTAGATTTTTGATGGAGTCTTTTGGGTTTTCTATGTATAATATCATGCCATCTGCAAATAATGACAGTTTTACTTCCTCCTTTCCAATTTGTATCCTTTTTATTTTTTCTTCATATCTGATTGCTGTGGCTAAGACTTGCAGACAATGTTAAATAAGAGTGGCGAAAGTGGACATCCCTGTCTTGTTCCTGTTCTTAAGGGAAATGTTTTTAGTTTCTGCCCATTGAGTATGATGTTGGCTGTAGGTCTTTCATATATGGCCTTTATTATGTCGAGATATGATCCCTCTATTCCCACATTGCTGAGCGTTTTTATCAGAAATGGATGCTGGATTTTGTCGAATGCTTTTTCAGCATCTATTGATATGATCATGTGGTTTTTATTCTTCATTATTTTTATGTGGTGTATCACGTTTATTGGTTTGCGAATATTGTACCAGCCTTGCATCCCTGGGATGAATCCCACTTGGTCATGGTGGATAATTTTTTTGATGTATTGCTAGATCCGATTTGCTAGTATTTTTTTTTTTTTTTTTTTTTTTATCCTCACCCGAGGACATTTTTCCATTTTTTTTTTGTACAGATAGAGTGGGAGGGAGAGAGAGGAAGAGAGAGAGAGAGAGAAACATCGATGTGAAGGGACACATCGAGTGGCTGCCACCCGCACGACCAACCAGGGCCGGGGACAAACTGCAACCAAGGTACGTGCCCTTAGCGGTAACCGAACCCGGGTCTCTCCGGACCGCAGGCGGACGCTCCAACCGCTGAGCCAAACCGGCCAGGGCGATTTGCTAGTATTTTGTTCAGGATTTTGGCGTCTAAGTTCAACAGGAATATTGGCCTGTAGTTTTATTTGTAGTGTTTTTTTCTGGTTTTGGAATTAGAATTATGCTGGCCTCATAAAATGTATTTGGAAGTTTTCCTTCTTGAATTTTTTGAAATAATTTGAGGAGAATGGGTGATAGTTCTTTTTTGAATATTTGGTAAAACTCCCTCATGAAGCCATCTGGGCCTGGGTTTTCTTTGCTGGGAGAGTCTTGATTTCTTTAGTTGTTATTGGTCTGTTCAAGTTTTCTATCTCTTCCCGTTCCAGTTTTGGGAGACTGTGTCTTTCTAGAAATTTGTCCATTTCACTTAGATTGTTGAATTTGTTGCCATATAATTGTTTATAGTAGCTGTTAACGATCCTTTGTATTTCTGTGGTGTCAGTTGATACTTCTCCTCTTTCATTTCTGATTTTGTGCATTTGGGTTCTCTCTCTTTGTTTCTTGGTGAGTCTAGCTAACTGTCCATCAATCTTGTTTATCTTTTTGAAAAAACAGCTCTTTGTTTCATTGATCCTTTGAATTGTTTTTTCTTTTCTTTTTTTTTTTTTTTTTTTTTTTTTTGGTCTCTATGTCATTTATTTCTGCTCTGATCTTTACTATTTCCTTCCTTCTACCTGCTCTGTGGTTTTCTTTTTGATTGCTTTCCAATTCTTTAAGTTGTGAGGTTAAACAGTCAATTAGAAATTTTTCTTGTTTCTTGAGGTAGGCCTGTAGTGCTATGATCTTCCCTCTCAGAACTGCTTTTGCTGCATCCCATAGATTTTGTGTTGTTGTGTGTTTATTTTCATTGGTTTCCAGGAAGTTTTTAATTTCTTCCTTGATCTCCTCGATAACCCATTCATTGTTTAATAACATGCTATTGAGCCTCCATGTGTTCAAATGTCTTTGCATATTTTTGTTGCAATTGATTTCTAGTTTCATGCCATTGTGATCTGAGAAGATGCTTGATATGATTTCAATCTTCTTGAACTTGTAGAGATTTAGTTTGTGTCCTATCATGTGGTCTATCTTTGAGAATGTCCCATGTGCACTTGAGAAGAATGTGTATTCTGTAGTTTTGGGGTGTAATTCTCTGTAGATATCTATAAAATCTATTTGGTCTAGTGCTTCATTTAGAGTCTCTGTTTCCTTGCTAATTTTTTGTCTAGAGGATCTATCCAGTGATGTCAATGGGGTGTTGAAGTCCCCTGATATGATTGTGTTGCTGTCGGTTTCTCCTTTGAAGTCCTCCAGAAGATTTTTAATATATTTTGGTGCTCCTATATTGGGTGCATGTATGTTTATCAAGGTTATATCTTCCTTTTGGATAGATCCTTTCAATATTATGTAGTGGCCCTCTTTGTCTCTAGTTATGGTCTTCATTTTAAAATCTATTTTATCAGATATGAATATTACTACCCCAGCTTTTTTATTTTTTTTCCATTTGCTTGGAAAACTTTTTTCCATCCCTTCAATTTCAACCTATGTGAGTCTTTTGTTGTGAGGTTGGTCTCTTGCAAACAATATATAAATGAGTCATGCTTTATTATCCAATCAGCTATTCTGTGTCTTTTGATGGGAGCATCCAGACCATTTATATTTAAGGTGATTATTGATATGTACTTATTTATTGCCACTTTTGTTTAGTTTGGTTATATTTTTCTTCCTATTTCTTCTACTAATTACAGCAGTCTTTTTAACATTTCTTGCAGTGCTGGTTTGGTGCTAATGTATTCCCTTAGCCTTTTTTTTTTTTTTTTATCTGGGAAGCTCTTTATTTGACCTATTTTTTTTTTTTTTTTTTATCCTCACCTGAGGACACTTTTTCATTCTTTGTTCAGATAGAGCAGAAGGAAGAGAGAGAGAGAAACATCGATGTGAAAGGGACACATCGAGTGGCTGCCACCCGCACGACCAACCAGGGCCGGGGACAAACTGCAACCGAGGTACGTAGGTGCCCTTAGCGGGAACCGAACCCGGGTCTCTCCGGACCACAGGCCGACGCTTTAACCGCTGAGCCAAACTTGCCAGGGTTAACCTTCTATTTTGAATGAAAGACTTGCTGGGTAGAGTAGTCTTGGATTCAGATCCTTGTTTTTCATTACCTTGATTACTTCATGCCATTCCCTTCTGGCCTGTAGTGTTTCTTGTGAGAAGTCAGCTGAGAGCCTTATGGGGTTTCCTTTGTAGGTAACCTGTTGCTTATCTCTTGCTCCTTTTAGGATTCTCTCTTTGTCTTTAATTTTTGGCAGTTTGATTACTATATGTCTTGGTGTGGGCCTATTTGGGTTCTTCTTATTTGGGGCTCTCTGTGCTTCTGGAACTTGAATGCCTTCTTCCTTCACCAAATTAGGGAAGTTTTCTGTCACTATTTTTTTGGATATATTCTCTAACCCTTGCTCATTTTTTTCTTCTTCGGTGACTCCTATGATGCGAATATTATTACATTTCCTGTTGTCCCACAGTTCTTTTAAGCCATCTTCCTGTTTTTTAATTGTTTTTTCCTTTTGGTTCTGATTGGTTGATTTTTTCTACCCTGTCTTCTAATTCACTGATCCAGTCCTCAGTTTCCTCCACTCTGCTCTTTAGACCTTCCAATGTGTTCTTTATTTCTGATATGTCACTCTTGATCTCTTCTTGGTGGTTTTTAATTTCCAATTGGTTTATTTTTAGCATTTCTATGTCCTTACTCATGCTGTAGAGCTTCCTCAAGATCATGGCTCTGAATTCTAGTTCTATTAACTATCTAACTGCTCCACATTTATATCATCTTCGGTGGAGTTCTCTTGTTCTTTCACTTGGCTTCTGTTTCTGTGTTTCACCATTTTGGCTATCACTGTGGGCTTTGGAGCCTGTCAAGTTCTCCCTGTGGTTGTTGGTGTTCTGCTGTTTGTGGCTCCCTCTCCTGGGTTTAGATGAGCGAGGGAGTACCCAAATTAAACACCACTGTCAAGTCTTACTTTCCTGGTTAGAGTTGCTAGCACAGGAATTGTACTGTTATCCTCTAGCTTTTTGCCTGGAGGCTAGCAGTCGAGGTTACTTGAAGAGTTTTGGGTTGTTAGTTGATTCAAAAACTCCCTCAGGTGCTCAGTGTAAGGCGATTTCTCCAGGATTGGGCAGATGCTGGTTGTTAGTGAGCCTCAATTTGTATTTCAATGGCCCAAAGGGTGGGGTTGGATCTCTGAGGGAGGGGCTGCTTGCTCTCCCCAGACCCCCGAGAAGGAGCAATATGGCCACCATCCTGTGTGCCTGCAACTCAGCAAACGCTTTGAGCACCCTCCAAATCCCGAGTGTCCCCACACCGTTTTAGAACAGTCTGCCCTCCCTCTGCCGGAGCCCAAGGTGAGTGGCTGTGGCTATTTTAGCCTTTGTCCCAGCTCTGTGCTGTGAAGCCGCTTGGAACTTTAACCCGAGGGCGCTGCTCACAGCTAAGGCCACTGCTGTCTGTGGGCTCCCAGCCCCCATCTCGCACCTTCGCAATCCTACCAGAATCGAGTCAGTGTCCCTGGTTATATGATCCTCACAAGCTGGTTTTCTGTTGCTTTTTCCCATTGATTTGTCTGTGTTTTAGTTGTAATTCCAGTTTGGTTCTGGGAGATGGTCTGTGTAGTTTCCATTTACTCCACCGCCATTTTGGAATTCCTCCCTTCCCTTTAGAAGTAGCTATTACTTATAATTTAATTTTATGCTATTGATACAGCTAAAATTTTGTTACAGAATTTATTTAGTAAAAGAGTGGTACCATTGACTCATCTGTAATATTTTTAACAAGGGGAATACATACTTAGTGCAAAATTACTAACTTTGGAGTTAAGGTTTCAAAATGCAGAACAGGTTGCCATATAACTATTTGGGCTGGTTTTTCAGCAGCAGATAGAGATTTTAGAAGAAATGGAAACCCAGTTGGCTCTGATCCAAAGAATTATCAGAACTCCATATCTTAACACAAACTACCTCCAAAATGTTTTTAGTTGTAAGACATCTTTTAAACAATCTCCAATCATCCCATTTTTCTGAACACTGATCAATTTTTATTTTATTTTTTATTCTCCAAACATGTGTAACTCTCAGTGAACATACAGTACTTAGGATATTTGGTGTCTTTCATTTTAATTCTGGCTATTTCTTTTTCTTGAGTTAAATTTTTATAAATAGCTTAAAGGATTGTTCATTAGAAATATATATTTATATATTTTTTTAATTACCCTTTTCTTTTTTGTTTTTATTGCTTTTATTTTTTATTGAATTTATTGGGGTGATATTGGTTAATAAAATTATATAGGTTTCAGTATACAATTCTACAATAGATCATTTGTATATTGTAGTGTGTGTTTACCACCCCAATTCAAGTCTCCTTCCATCACCATTTATGCTCCCTTTATCCTTTTCTACCTCCTCCCATACCCTCTTTCTTCTAGCAGTCACCATACTATTATCTGTGTCCATGAGTCATTGTTTTCCTTTGTTTAACTCCTTTACCCTTCTCACTCAGTCCCCAACCCCCTCTTCGGACAGCTGACAGTCTGTTCTCTATATTCATAAGTCTGTATATATTTTATTAGTTTATTTTGTTCATTAGATTCCACATATAAGTGAAAGCATATGGTGCTTGTCTTTCTCTGACTACTTATTTTTCTTAGCATAATACTCTCAACAAAAGACCTCAAATAGCCATAGCAATCTTCAGTAAGAAGAATGAAGCATGCTACCTAATATCAAATTATACTACAAGGCCATGGAAATCGAAACAGCGTGGTACTGGAGTAGGAATGGACAGATCAGTGAAACAGAAAAGAAAGCCCAGAAATCAATCCATACCTTTACAGTCAATTATTGTTTAACAAATGAGGCAAAAACATACAATGAGACAAAAATAGTTGAGTAAATAAATGGTGTTGGCAAAATTGGACAAATGTGTGCAAAAAAATGAAACTAGGTCACCTTCTTACACCATACACAAGAATAAACTAAAAATGATTAAATACTTAATTTTATTTTTTTAATCCTCACTCAAGGATACTTTTTCTCAAATATCTTCAGAGAGAGTGGAAGAGGGGGGAGAGAGAGAGAGAGAAGCATTGATGTGAGAGAGACACATCTGTTGGTTGCCTCCTGCACAACCCCAACCAGGGCCGGGGACAAACTGTAACCAAGGTACGTGCCCTTGGCTGGAATTGAACCACGACTCTGGTCCTTAAGGCCAGTGCTATTACCACTGAGCCAAACCAGCCAGGGCAAAATGATTAAAGACTTAAATGTTAGAATTGAAACCATAAAAACCCTAGAAGAAAACATAAATAGTAAAATTTTAGAGATTTCTCATAGCAATATTTTTTCTAATATATTGCAAGGAAAACAAAAGAAAAAATGAATGGGACTATGTCAAACTAAAAATTTTTTTGCACAGCAAAGGAAATCATCAATAAAATGAAAAGACAACCCACTGAGCAGGAGAACATATTTACCCATACATCTGATAAAGGCATAATATCCAAATTTAAGGATGCTCTTATAAAACTCAACACTAAAATAATAATCCAACTAAGAAATGGGCAAAGGCTCTAAATAGATACATCTCCAAAAAGGACACACAAATGGTCAACAGACATATGAAAGGATGCTCAATGTCACTAATCACGAGAGAAATGCAAATTAAAGCCACAATGACATATCACCTCACACTTGTCAGTATGGCTATCATCAATAAATCAACAAACAGTAAGTGTTGGCGAGAATGTGGATAAAAGGGAACCCTCGTGAACTGTGGGTGAGAATGCAGATTGGTGCAACCACTGTGGAAAGCAGTATGGAGCTACCTAAAAATGTAACTGCCTTATAACACAGCAATTCCACTTCTGGGAATTTACCTGAAGAAACCCAAACAATAATTTGAAAGAATATAAGTACCCATATGTTCACTGTAGCATTATTTACAATAACTAAGATTTGGAAACAATCCAACTTCTAATCAGTAGATGAGTGGATAAAAAATTTGTGGTAATTTACACAATGGAATACTACTCAACAGTAAAAAAGAAGGAAATCTTACTTTTTGTGACAGCATGGATAGAAACATATTTACATACATTTAAAGTTTTATATTAAAAAAATAAAAATGTCTACAAAAACCCAGTTTCTAAAAATAAATGTAATCAATTTTTCAGTGTCACTGCTAAAAAAAAAAATTGTCATATAATACTGATGACATTGCAATTGGAGTGATGTGTAAACTTACATCTCTAAATTTCAAAATTACTTCCATATTTTTCAATCTCCATAGAAGTATCAAGCCAAAGAGTCTTCAAAATCAATTATGCCACATAAATGCCCTTGAAATCTGTTTATATACAGTAATAGAGAAATTAGAATTTCAAGAAAAATTCAGACTTGACTGATCATCTCAGATCACTAGCATTAATTAGGACCCAACACCAGAGGTTTGGATTCTTTAACCAATTTTCCAAAATAAACCTCTTTTTGCTGACTCTCTTTGTTTCTCAGATTCTAATTTTTCTTTCGTACTATCTCTGAATTAATCTCCTTTAGGTCCTTTTATTCTATTAGTGTTGAATCTCAGCTGTCCTCCCAAACAGACATAAACTAGTTATTTTTCTTTTTCAGATTTTCTTCAATTTTTCACCTCCCATTTAGACAAGACTATTGTACGTAAATTCCAACTATGGACCTTTCTGTAGAGCTAGTATCATCATGTATTTGCAGCATGAATTATCTATTGTACTAATATTGCTCAGCTTCCTTTTTTTTTTTTTCCCCTTTATTGATTTTAGAGAGATAGGAAGGGAGAGGGAGAGAGAAATAGAAACACTGATGAGTGAGAACATCAATTGACTGCCTCCTGCATGCCCCCCACTGGGGATTTGGCCCACATCCTGGGCATGTGCCATGACCAGGAATTGAACCAGAGACCTCTTGGTGCATGGGTCGACGCTCAACCACTGAGCCACTCTGGCCAGGCAGCTTCCATTTTTTTTTTTCCCTAAAATATCATCCTTCTTCACCAGCTGAAATCCATCTCATCTATTCCTTAAATTTCCACTTAAATTCTGATTTATTGACACTTTTCGTATGTATTGTTTACTTTGGCCCACCTCTAAGGTCTTACAGAAGTATGCTCCAAGTAATTTGTAATTTAGGTGACTGTTATTGTGTGTTTTTTATTAATTTTCATGAACACTGAGTCTCAAAACATACATTGGATAGTAATGTTATTGTGTGTTTTTTACTAACTTTCATGGACACTGAGTCTCAAAACATCCATAGGATAGTAAGCTACTTAGAGGCATAGATCACATCTTAAACTTTTATATTATACTGAATAGATAGAGGAATTCTGTCTCAGGGGGCAGTGGGGTGAAGAGATAAGTTGAAGAAGTCCTATTAAAATATATATTGTACAGTGAGAAAAAATAAAATTTAAGTAAGTGAAGGAATTGAGTATAGGTAGTATATTAATTTCCTGGGGCTACAATAACAAAGTACCACAAACTGGGTGACTTGAAACAACAGAAACTTATGCTCTCACAATTCTGGAGGCCAAGGTGTCAGCAGGCCCATGTGTCCCCTGAGAAAAGCTCCCCCTTGTCTCTTTCTAGTTTCTGGTGGTGACTATTAATTTTTGTCCTACTTTGGCTTGCAGCTGCATCCTTTCAACCTCTGCCTCTATTGTACATTGCATACTCCCTGTCTCTATCTACACACCATCTTCCCTCTTATTATGAGGACACCAATCACATTAAATTAGCAGCCTACCCTACTCCAGTATGACTTTATATTAATAATTACATCCTCAAGCAAGGTCACATTCTCAGATACTGAAGTTCAGAGCTTTAACATATTTGGGGGAGGGGGACACAAATCAATCCATAAGAAGCAGTCAAAACAGATGCAAATCAAGTCTGAATGTCTGAATGTGATGCTTAATAGACATGCTGAGAAGTCAAGCACACTTGTAAGAGATAGACAACACATTTACCTCTAAAAATATTAAAGAAAACATTATCGATCACTTGATTCAGAGTTTGTAAGCTTTCATCCAACAAATTACTAAAGAAAAACGTAGAATTGTGTGCATTAATCCCAAGGGAAATTTGTCCTAAGAGAGCTGATGAAATAGAATAGTGGGTAATCTGAAAAACAGCATTAGCCATAAAATTGTACATGGTTTATATCATTTTTATAACAACTTAATTAGATTTACATTTTTAAATTTATACAGTTCCATAAAATTAATCGTAGGCAAGATGGGAGTAACAATCTTAGGAAATATGACAGTGTCAGTGCATGCAAATTTTGATGTCATTCTTTCATCAAGCAATAGATATCCCTTGATTCTAAAATATATTTATCTGTCACAAATTAGTATATAAAATTGAATGGATGTATATCAGGTCAAATATATTTTTTATAAGTTTTCAAATTTTCTTAATTTTAACCTTGGAGTTCTTGAGTACTTATCTGAGAAAATACTTTTTCTTAGACGATATTATATGGCATGTATGAATTCTAAGAATTTTCTCTGTAATCTAAACTTGCATATCGAACTTCTTACTTGAAATCTCCATTGGGATGTATCACCAAAATTTCATGTTGAATATGTCCTAGATAACCATTTCACCTCCCAAGATTCTCACAGTACACACAAATTATCCTTTTTCCCCCCATATATTTCTTGAACTTTCCTTGCCCTACTCCATAATGGATGGGAGAGAAGAGGAGAACTATCCAGCAAACTGTATTTTCATGACTTCCATACTCATTAGATTTAGTTTAGATATCTTTCTATTTTTTCCTGACTTCTATTTTTTATTCACATCTTAGATATCAATTATATATTTTGTTCTATTAAGTGTCATACAGCTTTTCCCCCTCTAGCAGATTTTAATATTATTACATGGTTGATTTTTAACTATTTGATTACAATACACCTACATGTGTGTGTATACACACTATATATATAGTATTTGTCCCACTTGAATTTACTGTGATATCTGCTGAATGATATGGGTAATGATCATCCATTATTTTTTAAAATTTTGTTTCTATCCTACTCTCTGTTTTCTTCTGGGATACTTTTAGGACTAATTTTCACGTATCTTTTATTCTTTGCTTTGTTTTGTTATGTTTGTCTTTTTTCTCTATTTTGAATCTTTTGTAATGATATATCTCTGAGTTCAATATATACTCTATCTTATGTTTGTTCTGTTTTTAATCATATCCATGAGATCTTCTTGATTCTTCTTTATATAAATATGATAACAATATTCTTCATCTTTTTTTATTGTTGCCATGATTAAAGATGTCCATCATTTTATCCCCTTTGCCCACCTTCACCCAGCCCCTGGCCCCCTGGCCATCACCACACTGTTGTCTTGTCCATGGGTAATGCATATATGTTCTTTGGCTAATCTCTCACTTTCTTTTAATTCACATTGTTTGTTTGTATTTTTCTTTCTTTTCTCTTTCTTTCTTTCTTTCTTTCTTTCTTTCTTTCTTTCTTTCTTTCTTCTTCTTTCTTTGCTGTAACATGAATGATAGATATGTTGAAGTTCTTACTGGCTAACCATAATATCTGAAACATCTCTCTGTCTGCTTTTACAATAGACTAATTGTATTAAATTAAATTGTATCACTTTAATACTTATAACTTGTTGATTATTCACATGATTAGTAATTTTACATTCTATTTCATATATTGACGTGATTCATTGTGGGCATTGGATTATGCTGCCTTCTACTTCTAGGTATATATATATATATATATATTTTTTTTTTTTTTTACTCCAAGAGCATGTATCTTAATTCTGGGATATGGTCCTTATTTCTAGTGCATGGCATTTCTGGTTTGTCTACTGTAAGCCATGGGTGCTCACCAAAGTATCTCTAAATGGGCTTGAACTCCAGTAGTTTTACAGAGTTTTGTATCTATTCAAATTTCTCCTGACTTCCTGTGGTTGTTCTCTGCTAGGCATCTTGGAGTTTTACATCTTGGGAGCACAGCTAAGCTGTGAGACAGAGATAGAAATCATTTTACATACTTTATTGTGGCTCCTTCTCTGCATTTCCTTTCTATTTGAATACATATTCCTGCAACCCAAGCCACCATAATAACAATGAACTATGATTTTGTCTTTTCCATCCATTGATACTGTCACCTTCTTTTTAAATTCTGTTTACCTGCACTGTGATTTGGGAAATGTTTCCTTAGATAATGCCAGGCTTCATTTTAATTTAATTCAAATGTGTACCCTTCTCTCAAACATGCTCTGCCTGTGCTGTTCATTTCCCACTGTCTGCTTCAGATGTTTTACATAGACTTTACAGTAATTTTTCTCAGAGTGACTAACCACATAGAATAAATACTATAGCATCTGCTCTGTCATGGGTAGAGCTGGGATTGGCTTCTTTTTAAATTAAATTTTTATTCATGGAATAGAGGTTTCCATTGAAGATATGTTAAATACAGTTTAAATGTAATGGAAAAAAAACTGTATAAATGAAAGAAAGCAAAATATACTAATCCAAAGTAAAGAATATGGCATAGATATATATTGCTTATCAAGCAGCTCCATATTTTCCAATTCCCATGCTGTGCGATTTGTGCCAATTGTGGCAAAGAGAAAATGCGTTGAAATGACATGAGGCAAGGCTCTGTAAAAATCTCATAACCTCTCTTTCCTACTAAGTCCTAATGTGACATAATGACTCTGGAGTCACTACTTAGAGCAGTGTTTCTCAACCTTCCTAATGCTATGACCCTTTAATACAGTTCCTCGTGTTGTAGGTGGGCGTGTCTGCATGTGGGTAGACCCACCTGGAGATGGATAGAGGAGCGGTGTCTTGGTTCCTAAGACCATTGGAAATAGGTGCTTTCCTATGGTCTTAGGCGATCCCTGTGAAAGGGTTATTTGACGCCCCAAAGGGGTCACAACCCATAGGTGGAGAACCATTGACTTAGAGTATAATTGTCAAGGAAACCAACCATAACCATTGGACTATATCTGAGTAAGAATTATAAACCTTTATTTTCTTATGGCACTGAGATTTTAGGATTTATTTTGTAAATACTATGTATGCTAAAAGTACTTTTATTAATTCAGAAACTGGGTAAATTTTGATGCATTTGCTTTAATATTTAAATGTTTTTTGTTTTGATGTTTTTACTAGATGCCCAAATGCTTGACTAGAGAAAAGTACTATTCTTTTTTTTTTTTTTTCCAGTAAGAAAACAGACACAAATATGCTGATAATAATACACATTATCTTAATAAACTCACATGGAACATTTACCAAGATAACCATATCCTGGGCCATAAAAGCACACCTTAACAAATTCAAAAAAGTAGAAATCATGCAATGCCTGCTCTCAGACCACAATAGGTTTAAATAGGAAATCAATAATAAAAACATAACTAAAGATCTCTTACATGCTTGGAAGTTAAAAATACCCTTCTAAATAACACATGGTTCAAAGAAGAAATCTAAGAAAAATTTTAAAATATTTTGAACAACAGCAAAAAAACATACAAGTTATCAAAAAGTGTGGGCTACATCAAAGTGCTGCTTATAGGAAATATTATAGCATTGAATGCATATATTAGAGAAAAAGAAAGATATTAAATTAATAATCTAAACTTCTTCTTAGAAATCTAGTAAAAATAAGCAAATCAAATGAAAAATAAACAAAAGAGAGAGAGAAAAAAAAAGAATTACAGCCAAAATCAATGAAAGTGAAACAAAATCAGTGAAACTAAATGCTGGTCTTTTGGAAAGATAAATAAAAATCAGTAAGCCTCTACCCAAGCTAATTATGAAAAAGAGAGGACATCAATTACAAACATCAGAAATGAAAATGGGGACATCACTACAGATCCTATGGACATTAAAAGCATAAATAAGAAATAATATGAACAACTCAAAAACACTGTTTACAGATGACCTGGTTATTTATGTAGAAAATCCAAAAATATATTCAGTAACCTAGATGAAATGAACCAATTCTTGAAAGATAGAAGTTTCCAAAACTCACACAAAAAGAGATAGACTATCTGACCAGGCCTATATCTATTTTTAAAATTGATTGAATGATTAATAATCTTCCAAAACAGAAAGCATCAGGCCCACATGGATTTACTGCTGAATTCTACCAAACATTTAAGGATGAAATCATACCAATTTTCTCTAATTTCTTTCAGAAGTAAGAAGCAGTGGGACTATTTCCTAACTCATTCTATGAGGCTACAATTATCCTAATACCAACACCAAACAAAGAAAGTACAAGAAAAGTACAGACCAATAAGCATATCTCCCTAGATAGATAGATAGATAGATAGATAGATAGATAGATAGATAGATAGATGATAGATGGATAGATAGATGGATAGAAAGATAAGAGATATACAAACACATATATACATCTTCAACAAAATACTATTTAATTAAATCACTGATGTAATACAACAATGTACAAAAATAATTATATATTATGACTAAGTGGGATTCATCTTAGTATTGCAAGGAAAATCAATTAATATAATCTATCACATCAATTAATTTAATCCATCACATCAATAAGGAAAAAAAAGAAAAATCACATGATTATATCAATAGATGTAGAAAAAGCATTTGACAAAACCCAACCTCTGTTATGATAAAAGCTCTCAGTAAACTAGAAATTGAGGAACATTTTCCCCTCTTGATAAAAATCTACAAAAACACTATGGCCAACATTATACTCAATGGTGATAAGCATGAAATTTTCCTACTAAGATCAGAAAGAATGTCTCCTTTACTACTTTTTTGCAACATTGTACTAGAAGTCCTAGCTAACACAATAAGACAAGACAAGGAAATAAAAGGTATACAAATTGAGAAGGAAGAAATAAAACTGTCTTTGTTGCCCTTGACAGTTTTGTTCAGCAGTTATATCAGCCTGTGGACCAAAGGGTCTCAGGTTCAATTCCGTGTCAGGTCTCAGGTTTAATTCCATGTCAAGGGCACATACCTGGATTGCAGGTTCAATACCCGGCCCAGTCAGGGTTATGCAGGAGGCAGCCAATCAATGTGTCTCTGTCACATTGATGTTTCTCTTCCCCGGCTCCCTTCCTCTCTTCCACTCTATCTAAAAAAAAAAAAAAAAAATCAATGAAACAATATCCTTGGGTGAAGATTAACCACACACACACACACACACACACACACACACACACACACGCCAGTTTTTGTTTACAGATGACCTGGTTATTTATGCAGAAAATCTAAAAATATCAAAAAGAATTTTCTGAAACTAATAAGCAATTATAGCAATGTTGCAGAATATGCAGGTTAATATACAAAAATCAATCTATACCTTCTGTTCAATACTTTTGTGAGCCTAAAATGCTCTAAAAAATAACCCATTGCCCTGGCCAGTTTGGCTCAGCAGTTGGAGCGTCGGCCTATGGTCCAGAGAGACCTGGGTTTGGTTCCCACTAAGGGCATGTACCTCGGTTGCAGTTTGTCCCCGGCCCTGGTAGGGTTGTGCAGGTGGCAGCCACTCAATGTGTCCCTTTCACATCGATGTTTCTCTCTCTCTCTCTTCCTCCCACTCTATCTGAACAAAAAAAGGAAAAATGTCCTCGAGTGAGGATTAAAAAAAATAAATAAATAATAACCCATTAACAAAAACTATGAGTGGAGTAATAATATACTTAATCCTTCTTGACTCTCCCAACAAAACAGGCATAGTAACAAATATGTTAAAGCACTAAATAAGTAAACAAATAAAATAAAATATTTAAAGCATTTTTAAACCAAAGTAGTGAAATAATATTCTTACCAACCAAAAAATTCCATTGAGCTGTACCACACTACCAATACTAGTATATATATTTAACAGTGTAAGAGGAAGCAGAAAGAAGGCAGAAAGATTTCTGATAGTCCTAAAACTAGTAAACCCGGAAACTGCAAAGAACATTTTATCCAGAAAGCAAGACAGGACATGCTAATGTGGAAGCCAGGTAGTATAACCATCTGAGAAAGATTGTTGAACAGCAGTGGAGGCTTCCTGTCTCCATTATAAGGATGAGTTCAAAAGGAACTTCAGGATTGTTAGGCATTGCTGAGGTTGTCTGGGTATCATGAAAGCTTGAATCCAAGTAGCCAAAGGAGTTTTCTTCAAAGACAAAACCTATATAAAAGAGAAACTCTTCAACCCAGGCCAGTTGGCTCAGTTGGTTAGAGCATCATCCAGTACACCAAAAGTTTGGAGGTTCAATTCCTCTTCAGGGTACATACCTACATTGCAAGTTCAATCCCCATTTGGGACACATATGGGAAGCAACACATCAATGTTTCTCTCTCACATCTCTCTTTCTCCCTCCCCCCTTCCCTCTCTCTAAAAATCAATAAAACATATCTTCAGGTGAGAATAAAAAAAGAAAGGAAATTGTTGGAAATATAATAAAATTTAAGCAGAAAAATAAAAGGATGGGGCAGGGGTGTAGAAGAGAAAGGGAGAATGAAAAAGAGAAAAAAAGAAAATATTCCGGTAACAGTAAAAAAGTGTGGGGCGGGGGGCGCTTGTGTCTGTTCTCAGACAGTAATTGAACTAACTGATGCCTCACATTTAAGAAAGGCCTGGATCCAGGAAGCTATGAAAGTTCTCTTGGCACATTTCCAAATATGGGAAGATAGCTTTAAAAATACAAGCAAACACATCTCACATATAGTCATAACACAATAGAATTAAGGTTGAATTTTATATCAAGTCAGTTTAGGTAAAGAAAATTATGAGAAGAACAAACATCTTTCAGACAGTAAAGACAACCAAAAGATTATGATTTCTAACCTCCCCCCCAAGTTTTGAATTGTTGCTTAATATTTCTAAATAAACTAAATACAATTAGGATAAAAAATAAAGCATACATTAGAAATAAAAAATTGAAAATAAAATTATGAGACTGAAAAAGAGTTTGAAAGTAGATCTCACTGAGCTCTACAATGGTTTAGAAATAAATTTAAAATAATTTCAAAAATAAAGACAAAATTAATAGACAATGAAAACAAAAAAGAATCATAAATGATACATTAGAAATAGACAATGGGAGATAGAAAAATAAATTTTAAAATCAAACAAAAATTAAGAAAGATAATATGAGGAAGTTATCGAAAAAGTACAGAAAGTAATTCATATGTATATATATCTAAGACTATATACATATATATATATATATACAAAGTAAAAACAAAGGCAAAAATATATATTAAAAACTGTAATACAACTTTCCTAAAATAAATTAAAATTATATCTTTGTATTGAAAGGGAATACCATGTCTCTGAGAAAAGTTTTACAGCAGCCAAAAATCATGATATATTTTGTTAAAATCATTTGACTTAGCTCCAGATACTTTCACAAGTGAATTGCTTTAAACAGCTTTAAAGATAATCTCAGTACTACTTAAATTATTTTAAAGCATAAACAAAGGGGACAAAACTTTCAAATTCTCATTATAAGATGATGTGATATTTATTACAACATTGAATAAAATGTGCCAAAGGAATCCATACACCACTCATGCATGTGCATATCAACAAAAATCTTCAATTCATAAGTTTAATATAATTGCAATAAAAACATCTACTTTTTCTTGAACAAGAAAATTTAATTATAAAATTCATATGAAAGAACTAACAAGCAAGATACAGAAACCATGAAAAAGATGTCCTAAACCCCCTTTCCGAATATGAAATGTATTTTATGTCCTCTATAATTAAGAAGTAACATATCAGATTTCAAATGGACCAAAGTAGGAAATCGGGAAACAGACTTATTATTTACAAATAAAAATTTAGTGGGTTATAGGCATAACATCAAAATGCAATGAGTAAAAATATTATTTATAATTAGTAGTATTGGATAAATGGCAAAGCTATGTAAAGAAAAAACAAAATTTCCTTCACATATTACATGTGAATATTAAAAGAAACTATGTCTGAATTCATCTATAAGCTTGAAAGTAGGGATAATATTCTTAATTGTGACTCAAAAAATAGAACCAATAACGGAAAATTAATCATTTTTGTTATGTAATTTGTTCACAAATATTCATGATAAATATAATCAATACATAAACAAATGACAAAACAATGAAACATTATTTCATTGTTTACATGTTTATTCATTAACAGGATTTTAAGATACAGTAATTCATAATTTTGAGCAAGTCAGAAATTCAAATGGATCCTAAAGATAAAAAGATATACAAGGTGTTGCTTCAGCAGCTCACATAAAATTTGGAACAATACAGAAAAGATTTAGCCCAAACCTTGGCAAGGATGGTATACACATAAATGAATGAAACATTTCATATTTTTGTACCTTTAATAATGATTAAAATGGTCATTTATGTTATGTATATCTTACCACAATAAAAATAAATAGATATAAAAAAAATAATGATATGGAAAGTAAAATTAAGAAGTACAAGGACATTTTAAACCATTCAGTAATCTTAATATTAGTAAAAATATTAGTATTGGTATCACTAAGTTTATATAGATGCTGAAAAAAAAGAGAAGCTACCTAATTAGATCAGTCTCAGTAAGAACAATAAAAATGAAAACTAGACATAATATACCTCTTGATGTGATACCATAAGAAGCTCAAAATAATCGAAAGATAAAACAAATTTGATTTATCTTCTAAATGTAACTATGTTTTATAGGTAATAAAGAAATATGCAGACCATCTTAAGTAACACAAAGAGATGCAATAGTCAAAATCCAGAATGTGTAAAATTATATAGGACCATGCCCTCGCTTTCTTTAACAACTGAATTATAAGGAAAAAAAGGAAGGGGGTCTTATAAGTTAAAAGCAACATAAATTATACCAATAAAATGTATTGCGTGTATTGTTTGCTGATTCAAACAAAATATAAGTTTAAAATACTATGTGATATTGGAGGAAATAGTAATACTGTATATTTCATAATAATAGACATTGTACTAATTATTTTAGAAATTATAGTACTGGAATTATTATTTTTAAAATGCCTTTTATAGATACATACAAAGGAATTTATGCATGCAATTATGTGATATCTAGGATTTGTCTCTAAAAGATACCTAGGTTGAGATGTAGGATGTAGAGTAGGTATAGACTTACAGAAAACTATATTTACTGTTGAAACTATTGAGTCCTTAATGGTTCATTAGATTGCTTTTTTCTTTTATACATTTATGCTTTTCCATAATAATATTTTATGTAGCACTAACATTAATATAACAGACAAATCGTAGTGGGTAAGGGGAAAGCACGTGTTCTATTTACAAGGCTGTAAATGAGAAAGAGCAATAAAAAATGATCTAAGCTTATGGGTGCATAAATTATCTTCTTTTATATTCTGTTGCTTCTACCCACTGTCCTATATGTTTATGCTTTTTTATTTTAAAATGTATATGGCTGAACATATAGAAAGTTGTTAACCAAAAAAACTGGTCCAATACTTTTGTGATCAAGTAAGCATTTCTTGGCGATTTTAAAAAACATAAACTGATGTTAAGGATTAGGCAGTAAATACCAGGTACCCTTTTAAGTAATTTGCTATTTGCTCTTCACCAGGAAGAAATGTGATCTCATTCCATGTTCTAAATAACACACATGGCTCTAAACTTTTAACAACATGCTCAGCCTTAAACCTGTTGATTACCAAGGGATTTAAAAACCAAGCATAAAAAAAGTCATTATTTAGACATGGTGGCCAATAAATTAAATGAAACAAATTCTTTATTTATCTTACTGATACAGAGGTAACAGTCTCCAAACAATATTTACTGTTTATGCTCTACTGAGGCATAATAAACTTTTACAGGTTTTCATTCATTTCAAGTGTACAGTTCAAGAGATTGGGACGATACTCATTGAACTACCACCACAGTTCTGGTTCAGAACACTCAATCACCACAAAAAAACTCTCTGTGCCCCTCTGCACCACTCTTGCTTCTAAGCAACCACTAATCTGCCAAAAAGCAAACTATCATTTTGCCTTTTATAGAATTTCACGTAAAATTTATACAAAACCATAGAATTTATAGTCTTCACTAAGTGCCTACTTTTTTTTTTTTAATTTTATTTTGTTACAGATATTTATCCTTTTTTACCCCATTGATACACCCCTCACCATCCCCTCCGCCCCGTTCCCCAGCTTTGTTGTCCATGTCCATTGGTTATGCATATATGCATATAAGTTCTGTGGTTTATCTCTTCCGAACCCCCAAAACCCCCTCTTCTGAAGGTTGTCAGTCTGTACCCTACTTCCACGTCTCTGGGTCTACCGTATTCCTCAGACTGTTATATTCATTATATTCCATATATAAGTGAGATCATATGGTATTTGTCTTTTACTGCTTGGCTTGTTTCACTTAGGGTAATACTTTCCAGGTCCCTCCATGTTTCTCAAAGGATAAGAGATCTTTCTTTCGTACAGCTGCATAGTACTCCATTGTGTATATGTACCACTGCTTTTTTATCCATTTGTCTCCTGATGGATACTTGGGCTGTTTCCAGATCTTAGCTATTGTAAATAGTGCTGCTATGAACATGGGGGTACATATATTCTTCCTAATCGGTGTCTCAGGCTTCTTAGGGTATATTCCTAGAAGTGAGATCACTGGGTCAAATGGAAGTTCAATTTTTAATTTTTTGAGATAGCACCATATTGTTTTCCATAGTGGCTGCACCAGTCTGCATTCCCACCAGCAGTGTACTAGAGTCCCCTTTTCTCCACATCCTCACTAGCACTTGTTGTTTGATAATTTGTTGATGGCGGCCATTCTGAAAGGTGTGAGGTGATACCTCATGGTTGTTTTAATTTACATCTCTCTGATGATTAGTGATGTTGAGCAATTCTTCATATGTCTCTTGGCCATTTGTATGTCCTGGTGGGAGAGGTGTCTATTCAGCTCCTCTGCCCATTTTTTAATTGGGTTCTTTGTCTTCCTTTTGTTGAGTTGTATGAGCACTCTATGTATTTTGGAAATTAACCCCTTATCTGATATATCATTGGCAATGATGTTCTCCCATACAGTGGGTTGCCTTTCCATTTTGATGGTTGTTTCTTTTGCTGTGAAGAAGCTTTTTAGTTTGATGTAGTCCTATGTGTTTATTTTTTCCTTTGTTTCTGTTGCCTTAGGTGATGTATCAGTGAAAATTCTGCTGCGTATGATGTCTGAAATTTTGATGCCTACATTTTCTTCTAGAATTTTGATGGATTCACGGGTCACATTTAAGTCTTTCATCCATTTTGAGTTCATTCTTGTGTACGGTGTAAGTTGATGGTCGAGTTTCATTTTTTGCATGCAGCTGTCCAATTTTCCCAACACCATTTATTAAAAAGGCTGTCTTTACTCCCCTGTATGCTCTTGCCACCTTTGTCAAATATTAATTGAGCGTATTGCCTTGGATCCATTTCTGGGTTCTCAGTTCTGTTCCACTGGTCTATATACCTATTCTTGTGCCAGTACCAGGCTCTTTTGATTACAGTCGCTTTGTAATATAACCTGATATCTGGTATTGTGACCCCACCTACTTTGTCCTTCTTTTTCAAAATTGCTGTGGCTCTTCAGGAACTTTTTTGGTTCCATATGAACTTTTGAAGTATTTGTTGTTCTGTGAAATATGTCGTTGGGCCCTGGCCGGTTTTGCTCAGTGGTTAGAGCGTCTGCCTGCGGTCCGGAGAGACCCAGGTTCGATTCCCGCTAAGGGCATGTACCTCGATTGCAGTTTGTCCCTGGCCCTGGTCGGTTGTGTGGGTGGCAGCCACTCGATGTGTTCCTTCCACATCGATGTTTCTCTCTCTCTCTCTGTTCCTCTCTCTCCCTCCCACTCTACCTGAACAAAAAATGCAAAAATGTCCTCAGGTGAGGATAAAAAAAAAGAAAAGAAATATGTTGTTGGTATTTTGATGGGGATTGCATTGAATCTATAGATTGCTTTGGATAATATGGACATTTTAATGATGTTAATTCTTCTAATCCATGAACAAGGTATGTGCTTCCACTTTTTTATATCTTCCTATATTTCTTTTTTCAATGTCCTGTAGTTTTCTGCAAATAGATCCTTTACTTCTTTGGTTAAGTTCATTCCTAGGTATCTTAATTTTTTGCTGTGATGGTAAATGGGATTGTTTTTTCAGTTTCTCTTTCTGTGAGTTCATCATTGGTGTATACAAATGCCGTCAATTTCTTGACATTAATTTTGTATCCTGCTACTTTTCTAAATTCATTTATTAAGTCTAGTAGATTTTTGATGGAGTCTTTTGGGTTTTCTATGTATAATATCATGTCATCTGCAAATAATGACAGTTTTACTTCCTCCTTTCCAATTTGGGTCCCTTTTATTTTTTCTTCATGTTTGATTGCTGTGGCTAAGACTTCCAGTACTATGTTAAATAAGAGTGGTGAACGTGGACATCCCTGTCTTGTTCCTGTTCTTAAGAGAAATGTGTTTAGTTTCTGTCCATTGAGTATGATGTTGGCTGTAGGTTTTTCATATATGGCCTTTATTATGTCGAGATATGATCCCTCTATTCCCACATTGCTGAGCGTTTTTATCAGAAATGGATGCTGGATTTTGTCGAATGCTTTTTCAGCGTCCATTGATATGATCATGTGGTTTTTAGTCTTCATTTTTTTATGTGCTGTATCACATTTATTGATTTGCAAATATTGTACCAGCCTTGCATCCCTGGGATGAATTCCACTTGGTCATGGTGAATAATTTTTTTGATGTATTGCTGGATCTGATTTGCTAGTATTTTGTTCAGGATTTTGGTGTCTAAGTTCATCATGGTATTGGCCTGTAGTTTTCTTTCTTTGTAGTGTTTTTTTTCTGGTTTTTGAATTAGAATTACACTGGTCTCATAGAACGAGTTTGGAAGATTTCCTTCTTCTTGAATTTTTTGAATTAGTTGAGGAGAATGGGTGTTAGTCCTTTTTTGAATGTTTGGTAAAACTCCCCCTTGAAGCCATCGGGTGATTACCTTTTCAATGTCTTTAGTTGTTATTGGCCTGTTCAAGTTTTCTATCTCTTCCTGGTCCAGTTTTGGGAGACTGTGTGTTTCTAGAAATGTGTCCATTTTGCTTAGATTGTCGAATTTGTTGCCATATAATTGTTCATAGTAGCTGTTAATGATCTTTTGTATTTCTGTGGTGTTGATTGTTACTTCTCTTTCGTTTCTGATTTTGTGTATTTGGGTTCTCTCTCTTTGTTTCTTGGTAAGTCTAGCTAATGGTCCATCAATCTTGTTTATCTTTTTGAAAAACCAGCTCTTTGTTTCATTGATCCTTTCAATTGTTTTTTTTTTATTTCTATGTCATTTATTTCTGCTCTGATCTTTACTATTTCCTTCCTTCTACTTGCTCTGTGGTTTTCTTTTTGTTTGCTTTCTAATTCTTTAAGTTGTGATGTTAGACAGTCAATTAGAAATTTTTCTTGTTTCTTGAGGTAGCTAAGTGCCTGCTTTTAACTAGATCTTGACTATGTAATACTGGAAATGTTTGTTGTATCACTCCAAAGTGGTCTTGATCAATAGAGATAGCACTGAAGAATAGAGCAGAAGACCTCAATTTATCCTTGCCACTCCAATCTATGAACTAAGATACACACACACACACACACACACACACACACACACACAAATATTTAACTATATATGGTTATAGTTAAGCAATGGTGAGATGAGGACAATAGTACTCCTCTGTCCTCTTCAAGGCTACTGTGTGGCTCTAATTAGAACATGTGAAGGGCTTCTAAAGTGTGACATGTTACACAGGATAATTCAGGAGGAAAGGCTATCAGAAATAAATGACATTTTAAAAAAATTATTGTTGCCCTGGCTGTCTTTGCTCAGTGGTTAGAAAGCTGGCCCAGGCACGTATGCTGGTTGCAATTTTTCCCCGGCCACAGCTGGGGTTGTGTGCGTGGCAGTCTATGTGTCTCTCTCATGTCAATGTTTCTCTCTCTCTCTTCCTCCCTCTCTCCCTCCTGCTCTATCTGAAGATTAAAAAAAGGGGGGGGGGCAAAAATGTTCTCGGGTGAGGATAATAAATATATATTGTTAAACATAAATGAATGTATATTAAAATATAAATTTTTTAAATTCTGAGTTTTGACTGTGAACATGAGAGTGAAATGGAGGGAGGCTGTGAGTAGATTTTATGACGTTTGAATAAAATAGGGGAAAAGTAAAACTAGAATTATAAGAAGGAAAAATATTAACTTTATCTCAATTGTACAAAATAGCTAGGTTTAGAAATAAATTCTATTTTTTTTTCATTTTCATCATGTACTTGCCTGTCACCATTGGAAAGTTGCAAATAAATGGCTTTTATATGAAATTTAAGGACAAGGAAACTCTTCCAGCAAAATAAGAACATAAAGATTATGTGAATGCTGACATTTCCAACTTAATGAGAAAAATTAGATTTTTTTCTGTTAGTTTTAGTTGTTGCTTTATCTGATGTCAAGAAAGGAGATAAGATAAACTGCCTCCTGTTCTTACATCCTCATCACTATTCTGGATCCCCTTTCCTGATCTGTCTCTGAGGCCTGAAGTTCTCCTGTGCCTCCTACATACTAGAGAAAAGGGACCAACCTAATTGTGGTGTTAGGGGCTAGAATTTTTGAGACAAAAGAGGAAGGTGAAGAAGGTTATGGTTCACAGAAGATATAAAGGGCCATTAACACTTGGAAAGGGATAAAGAATGGATTAAGCGAGAAGACAACTGGTCTGGGTAGGTCCAAATTTGCCAGTTGGAGGAAAATCCAAGCAGAATGCCTTGAAGATCTAGTCATTGTGGAAATTTTAGGTAAACTACAAACAGAACACTTGAGTCTGCCTTTTTGCTCTTGTATGTTATATAAATTATTTAGAACTGAAATAAAGAACTTATTGAATGTTTTTTAAGCATCAGTGTGCTCTTATCCAGTAAAGAAAAGGGAGAACCTTTAATCCTCAACCACAGAAAGTGAGATCCCAATCAGATGCCTAAGGTATCTTTGTTAATGATAGTCTGAAGATAAAGAAATTGATCCATTAAATTAATCTGGTTAATTAAAAATAATACTAATTCCCCCTTAATTTGGTAACTCTATTCAGGAAAAAAAAAGATATATAAAAATGTAAATATATGTCACAGTTTAGTATAATGAGTGTAGAAATATGTAACATACTGAAAAACAGTTTTATTTTTAATGAAACAGAAAGAGCAGTCTTTGGAACACTTGAACATCTCAGGTGAAAAAAAAACATTAATATTCATGATGGCAGAGTTGAATATTTAAATTATGAGATTAAATAAAAGAAACTTAGAAAAAATGTCATGTGCTGTAATTTAGTAGGAGGTCACAGAATTAAGCCAGATTTTCTGATTCTAAATGAGTATACTACTTATTCAAAAATCATAGCTCCTGAAATAATGAACATTTCATTATTTATTTGTTCAATAATATTTATTATATGCCTATGATGTGCTAACTTTTGTTCTAGCCACTGTAGATAGCAGTAGGCAAAACAAAGTATTGAACAAAATGAAGCCCCTTTTTTCATGGTGCTTGCATATTAAAGGGAGGTTGCAAGACAGAAAATAAACAAATAAATAAGTGTATGGCATATTGTTACATAATGCTATGAAATATTAAAAAGGGTAAGCAGATAGAACAGGAAAAAGAATTATAATTTTAATCATGATAGAGGTAACATTTAAAGATTAATATAAAAGAGATTTTTTTAACAGATAGAAGGATCTGTGGTTACAAAGACTCCAAGGTGTGAATATATGAAATATGACTGGTAAAGAGGTACATGTAGCTGGAGTAGAATGAACCAGAGGAAGTAATTATACTTATTAGAGAATTCTATACAGTTTATACATTTACAGTATAAACATTTTAAAAGATGTTCTTATCATTGGTTGGCCCGTGTGGCTCAGTGGATTGAACATCATCTCATGGACTAAGAGGTTCCTGTTTGATTCCTAGTCAGGGCACATGTGTTTGAATGTTTTTATAGTAATTAATTTCTAGTTTTAAGCTATTGTGATCTGAGAAGATGCTTGATATGATTTCAATCTTCTTGAGTTTGTAGAGACTTACTTTCTGTCCTAATACGTGGTATATTTTTGAGAATGTCCCTGGTGCACTTGAGAAGAATGTGAATTCTGCAGTTTTGGGGTGTAATTTTCTGTAAATATCTATTAAATTCATTTACTCTAGCGCATTATTTAGAGTCTCCATTTCCTTGTTAATTTTTTGTGTAGAGGATCTATCCAGTGATGTCAGTGGGGTGTTGAAGTCCCCTGCTATGATTGTGTTGCTGTCGATTTCTTCTTTGAAGTCCTCCAGAATGTTTTTAATATACTCTGGTGCTCCTATATTGGGTGCATATATGTTTGCCAAGGTTATATCCTCCTGTTGGATAGATCCTTTCTATATTATGTAGTGGCCTTCTTTGTCTCTTGTTATGGCGTTCATTTGAAGTTTGTCTTATCAGGTATGAGTATTGCTACCCAAGCTTTTTTTTTGTCTTCTTTCATTTGCTTGGAAAATTTTTTCCATCCCTTCACTTTCAACCAGTGTAAGTCTTTTGTTGTGAGGTGGGTCTCTTGTAAACAACATATATATGAGTCATACTTTCTTATTCATTCACCTACTCTGTATCTTTTGATTGGAACATTTAAACCATTTACATTTCAGGTTATTACTGATATGTACTTATTTATTGCCATTTTTATTTATTATGACTGAGTTTCTCTCTCTATTTCCCCCGCATATTACAACAGTTCTTTTAATATCTCTCGCAGTGCTGGTTTGGTATTAATATATTATTTATATTATGACCTTAGCTTTTTTTTTTTTTTTTGTCAGGGAAGCTCCTTACTTCACCTTCTATTTTGAATGATAGCCTTACTAGATAGAGTAGTCTTGGATTCAGATCCTTGTTTTTCATTACCTTGAATACGTCATGCCATTCCCATTTAGTCTGTAGTGTTTCTGTTGAAAAATCAACTGATAGCCTTATAGGGGCTCCTTTGGAGGTAACGTGTTGCTTTTCTCTTGCTAACTTTAAGATTCTCTCTTTGTCTTTAATTTTTGGCATTTAGTTATGGTGTGCCTTGATGTGGGCCTCTTTGGGTTCTTCTTACTTGAGGCTCTCTGTGTTTCCTGAACTTGTATGTCTTTTTCCTTCACCAAGCTAAGGAAGTTTTCTGTCACTATTTATTTAAATATATTCTCTAACCCTTGGTCATTTTCTTCTTCTTCTGGTACTCGTATGATGTGGATGTTGTTACGTTTCATATTGTCCCACAACTCTCTTAAACTGTCCTGTTTATATATATATATATATATATATTTTTTTTTTTTTTTTTTTCCTTTTTGGTTCCCTGTTTGGGTGAGTTTTGTATACCCTGTCTTCTAATTCACTGATCCCATCCTTGGCTTCCTCTAATCTGCTAGTTATTCCTTCCAATGTCTTCTTTATTTCTGCTGTGTCATTCTTTATATTCCACTTGATGGTTTTTCCAATTGTTTGATTTTCATTGTTTCTATATCTTTACTCATGCTGTTGAGCTTCTTCATATTCATTACTCTGAACTCTACCTCTGATAACTTGTTTAACTCTATTTTATTTAGCCCTTCTTCTGTAGAATGTTCTTGTTCTTTCATTTCAGATTTGTTTCTTTGTTTCACCATTTTGGCTGTCTCAGCAGGTTTGGAGCCTGCCAAATTTTCCCTGTGAGTGTCGATGTTCCACTGATTGTGGCTCCCTCTGCTGGGTTTGGATGAATATGGAAGAAACCATTCTATTTAACCTTTTTTTTTTTTAATTTTTTTTACAAATGTTTCTCCTTTCTCCCCCATTGACACCCTCCTCCTATCCTCCCACCCCAGCATTGTTGTCTGTGTCCATTGGTTGTGCTTATATGCATAAGTTCTTTGGAAGGGACCATTCTAATCACCAATGTCTAGTCTTACTTTCTTGGGTAGAGACACAGGCCAAGAAAATATTCAGTTATCGCAGAGCTTTTGCCTACAGGCTGATTACTAGTCTCAGTTACTTAATGAACCTCAGGTTGTTTTATTTAGCCCTCAGCTGAATGAAAATCCCTCAGGTGGGCAGGGTAAAAGAATTTCTTGCAGGTGGAGTGATTGTTTTTCCCTGGGCTAAAGTTTCTTTGAGAAGAGAATAGCTTCTGCAGTGTGTGTTATTGACTCAGCACAGGGTCACAGGCCTCAGCCTTCACAGCTTCCTCAGAGCCATGACACCCAACACTGAAAGGCCCAAGGCTCAAAGCTTTCAGGATCTCACCTCTGCTTACTGGTTGGCAGGTAGTCTCTTTCTGTTAATGAGCCTCAAGTTGTAAGTCTCCAGGCCAGGTGGTGTTAAATTCCTGAGGGAGGGGCAGTTGCTTGTCTCCCAGGCTCATGCAGCTCTGGGAAGGGGCTTTATGAGGAAGGTGGCTTTTGTCTTGTGGGGGAGTGACTCAGCATAGACTTCCTGAAGGCCTCATTCCCAGCTCTCTCCCTAGTGCCATGAACCCCTAACTCTCCCCACAAAGTTCCAATCCAGTCCGCCCTCCCTCTTCTGGAGCCCAAGATGAGTATGAGTGGCTATAGTTGTAAACTAGTATACTGGCCTTTCGGGGAAGTGCTGGTGTTCCCAGTGCCTCTCCCTGCCAGCCAAAACCTCAGCCCTTGTAATTTTCTCAGTCAGGTGTTATGTGGACACCTTTCCCTGTTCCACCACTATGTACTGGGGAATCAACTTGGGGTTTTAATCCCCACTTCTCAGAGGGAACTGCTCACAGCTAAAATAGCCTTCAGCTGCTGCCCATGAGCACCCAGCCAGCCCTCTCACACCTCCACAGCTCCTACCAGTCTCAATTTGGGGTCCTATGTACATCCCTGGTTATAAAGGTTCTCTCCAGCTGCTCTTTAGTTGTTTTTCCAGGGTGACTTGTTTTTATTTTAGTTGTAATTCCAATTTGGTCTGGGAGATGGTCTGTGTAGTTCAATCCGCCACCATTTTTTAACCGTACTCAGCATAAATATTTTTAAAAGGACAAAATTTGTATAACAAAAAAATATACCACATTGTTGATAAATATTTTTAAAAACCTACGTAAATGGAAAGGTATATCTTGTTTATTAATTGGAAGACTCAGAATTGTCAAGATGTATGCCCTGGCTGGTTTGGCTCAGCGGTTAGAGCGTTGGCCTGTGGTCCAGAGAGTCCCAGGTTCGGTTCCCACTAAGGGTGCATACCTCGGTTGCAGTTTGTCCCCGGCCCTGGTCGGTTGTGTGGGTGGAAACCACTTGATGTGTCCCTTTCACGTCGATGTTTCTCTCTTTCTCTCTGTTCCTCTCTGTCCCTCCCATTCCACCTGAACAAAAAATGGAAAAATGTCCTCGAGTGAGGATAAAAAAAAACAACAAAAAAAAAGTAAATTCTTCTCAAACTGATTTATAGATTGAATATGATCTCATAGAAAATCCTGTAAGGCTACTTTGAAGAAGTCACAAGCTGATCCTTAAGTTTAATTTAAAAAGCAAAAAGCACAAAAAAAAGGTTCAAATATCACCAAAACAAATTTGGGAGAGTCCCACTGCCAGTTTGTAAGATTTTCTATAAAGGTACAGTAATACAGTAGTATTGGTGAAATGATATTGGAACATAATAAAAGGTACAGAAATGGACTAACATGGATATGAGTAAGCAAGTTTGACAAAGTTGGCAGTGTGTTTTTCTATTGAATAAGTAGTGTTGAAACAATTACACAACCACGTGCAAAAAAAATAATGATGTAAATTAAAAGTAAAAGGTAAAATTGAAAACTACTAGCTAGAAGAAAACAAAATCTCTGTGACATTGAGATAGACAGTATACTTTTTTAGATAGAACATTATAAAACCTTCTGCTCTTTGTAGAACAGTGTTATAAAAGAAAGGCAAATCATAGTCTCAGAGAAAATATTTGCAAAACATTTAATAAAGTACTGGTAACCAGAATATACAAAGAAATTTGAAAAGTCACAGATAAGGAAAGAAATAACCCAATAAAAAGGGATAAAGTATATTAAAAGACAATTCCCTACAGAAGAAAAAGAATTTAAAATAAGCACTTCTAAAAATGTTCACTATTATTAGTCATTAGGTAAACACAAATTAAAACAATAGTGAGATACCACAACATATCTAATTAAATGACAAAAAACAAACAAATAAAGACCTGACAAGAGTAAATGCTGGCAAATAGGCAAAGCAACCTGAACTTCAATTAAGTACATACAAGATGCAAAAGAAATTAAGACTATGTTTACATAAATGCCTGTTTACAATTGTTGTTTTTTGTTTTGTTTTGTTTTGTTTTGTTTTTTATCCTCACCCGAGGACATTTTTCCATTTTTTGCTCAGGTAGAGTGGGAGGGAGAGAGAGGAACAGAGAGAGAGAGAGAGAAACATCGATGTGAAAGGGACACATCGAGTGGCTGCCACCCGCACAACCGACCAGGGCCGGGGACAAACTGCAACCGAGGTATGTGCCCTTAGCGGAAACCGAACCCGGGTCTCTCCGGACCGCAGGCCGACTCTCTAACCGCTGAGCCAAACCGGCCAGGGCATACAATTGTTTTAATTATTATCACCAAAACCTGGAAACACTATTAATGTCCACAAACTGCTAAATAAATAAATAAATAATTGTATATCTATACAACACTCAGCATAACAAAGGAATGTGCTACTATTTACACTATGACATGGATGAATCTCAAAAGCAATATCCGAGGTGATCTCAGTAACAGACACAAAATAATACATGCTGTACTAATTTTTAAGATATTTTAGGAAAGGCCAAACTACAGGGACAGAAGTCAGATCAATGTTTACTAAGGGTAAGAACCATGGTGGTGTTGGTGGTGGTGTTTTTTTTTATTACAATTGAATACAATGAAACTCTTTGGAGGTGATGGAAATAGTCTATATCATCAACGTTGTTCTTATCTGATTATATAAGTTCACCAAAATGCAAAGACCTGCTCATTTAAATTAGTGAGTTTTATTCTTTGCAATGATACCTCAATAAACATGCAAAATTACAAAATTACTTCAAAACAATAATAATGATTAATTATTTCTCAAGTTGCTACATATTATCTGAAAGTTCCTCTTGAATTCACTGGACTAAGTTGATCTTGGCTGGACTATCTATGTCTGAGTTTAGCATGGTAAAACAGGCAGGGCTGACTAGTCTAGATAAACTTACTGTATGGCTCTTCTGTATGTATTTTTTTCATTTACAACAGTGTGTTTCACATGACATTTTCAGGGTTTCCAAAGAGAGTGCAAATGTTTTGAGTATCTTGAAGCCTAGGCTTAAATCTGTCATCAGCCCTGCTCCATTTTATTGAAAGTCAAGCACAGATTCAACAGGGGGTGATATACTCTGCCTCTTCATTGGTTGAATAACTTTACAGTCAACCACAATGAGTAAATAAATATATCATCAACCTGTGTTGCATCATTTAAACTTTTAAAGCTTCCTTGAAGGCTACATAATAAACCCTAGGTCTTGAGTTATCTAGTAATATTCATCAGAATCAATAACTAGCTTGTACATTTCAGTCCCAATTGAAAACTTTCAATTAAATTTCTAGGGCATTCAAAATAAATAAGACATTTTTATAAAATATACCAGTTTATGGATAAATTATTTTAGTAGAAACCTTTCAAAGGGAAGAAAAAGACCACACAAAAATAAATTTCATAAAAGTAAATTGTTTTATGAAAGTCCACCTAAAGTATATATAGAATAACATTTACCTTAAGATTTTAATAATTCACAAAAATAGGCTCTGCCACATATATCCGTGTGACCATGAGAATTCCTAAAATACAAATTTATTTTTAAACTAGATAATGAATCTTGTGAAAATAGCAGGATAGCTACCATTTTAAAGAGCCTTGATTTAGACCAGCCAGTGTGAGTCAGTCGTTGAGTGTCGAGCCATGTACCAAAAGGTTGCCAGTTTGATTTCCAGTCAGGGTACATGTCCAATTTGTGGGCCAAATCCCCAGTGGGGGGCATGCAGGAGTTGGCCAATTGATGTTCTCGTTCATGGATATTTCTATCTCTTTCTCCCTCTCCCTTCCTCTCTAAAAAAAAAAAAAAAAAAAAAATCAATAAAGAAAAAACAAATTAAAAAAAAGAACCTTAATTTATAATAATGTGTTAAATGCATAAATCATATTAATTATTAAATGTAAATAAAGGTACATAATTATTTTCTTATAGTCTTCTAAACCTCTTTTATATAGTTATTTTATAGTCTTTTCTAAATCTCTTTTTCAATATGTAAATAATTTAAAACTAAAATTAATCATAAAAAATATTACCTTCCTTATGAGAACTATGAATGAAAAAAAACAGGCTGCTGCTTATCAGAAAGACACACAAAAAAGTCTGTGTTACCTTCAGGCTAAGTGGTTCCACCCCAGAAATATAGTAAGCCATATCTTATCTCCAGTTAGAGATAAGAGGTATTTAATATCCAAAGGCTTATTGTTGTTTATTAGTCTCCAAAATGTAAGCTGATAAAGATTATCATTACATGAAAGAAAATTGACTGCTTCTTCCTCTTCTGTACAGAAGGAGGACCTTTGGTGGATAAAGTATAGAGACTAATGAGACATACATATAGGGTAACTTCCTCTCCCACTATAGGAGATGTATTTTATGTGGTAGAAATATACTCTATCAAAGAAAAGAAAACAGGCTTCATGTCTTTGTGTTTGCACTAAGATGTTTTAAGGAAAAGACCCGAATAGACCTCAACAATAGCTGAGGTTTATAGTGTTCTTCAATAACACAAGCTGGTTCCATGTGGATTAAAGTTACCTTCAACCACAAGGTACATAAAACTTCCCTGGGTGCAACAGCCTACTTTAGAGAATGCAAGATTCTTTTTTAACAGTAGTTTAGCTTACCCTCATGTAAAGCTAGTGCATTTAGGAGAATTAGAATAAAATATTATACTTTCTTCCTAGTTCAAAATGAGGCTATAGAGGGGTAGTATCCAATGCTTCAAAGATTCTCTCTCTCTCTGCTTGTTTGATATTTTCTGGAAAATAGTAGAAGTTGAAAACTATCAAAAAGATAATCAAACTATTCAGGAAAAACACTTTTGTTTTAAAGAGGACAGCTAATAATGCGTGAGAATAGCTTCATTAAATGTATCAATAACAAGCTAAAAGCCCCAGCTGTGGTCTTTCTACTGCAAGCCAAAAGGTATTCAGATGTATCAAATGACATTATGTTTTCAGTATTAGCATAATCTGGATTTAGTCCCAGCTACATTCATTTGAGAAAGAGTTCACATGTATCCCACACACCTTTTTCTTTTCCCCAATTATCTTTCTAGATATCCTTTCAAAAAAGATTGTATTCCTGGTGAAAGTTAGTTTCTAACAATAAAATATCCTTTGCATTTTAAAAATTTTACATTGAGAAACTTGCTACAAAATTTAAAAACGGCCTTAGAAATTGGCTGTTTTGTCTTCAATTAACCTTCACTTAGAACCATTGCTCAATTTGTCTGTGTTGACATAAATGGAATTGATAACAAGGTCCTATTGCATAAATAGGCTCCTGCTTAGGACTTGTTAGCTTTCTAATAAATGTGCTTTGTATTAGTTGCAATTTTGAAATCTTCTGCTTTGAATAGCACAAATTTAGCTATAAATAGTGAGTTTAAATGTTAAAATACATTGGCTAATAAAATTTTGAAATACATTGGCTAATAAAATTATAAAAAGTTCTATAATACATCATCCGTATATTGTACTTTGTGTTTACCACCCAAAGTCAAACAAATCTTCTGTCACCATTTAATGTCACCCCAATAAATTCAATAAGTATTTTTTAAAATTTTCATGAATATATTGTTTGTAACTTGGAAAAAAAATGTTTTGAAACACAAAGTACATATATTTAATTGTTATAAAAATTCATGGGAATGCCATAATTTTATGATCACTTAAAAAGTTTAAAAGATTATTTAAGGATACAATATTTATTTTTCAAATATTTTTGTAATGGAAAAATTTTAATCCCTAAAATAGGGAAAGGATAGTATAATAAAACCCTGTGCAGCCATCATCCAGGCTACAAAATGATCAATTTCATGGTCAATCTTTTTAAAGCTATACTCTACCAACTTCTATATTATTTTGAAACAAAACACATAAATCATATTGTCATCTATAAATATTACAGTCTAAAATATAATTTAAATGTCATCTTTTCAAAGCTTTGGAAAATCTTAACAGAAGTCATAGAATTTTTCAGAATTATAGGATAGCATTCAAATAATTTGATTCATATAAATACCTGAGATAATTTCTGATATATAATGAAATATTAAACTATTTTTAAAATAGAGTCATTTCAAAATTATAAACAAGAGTTTCTTTTAATATATTACTAGTATAAAAATTAAATAACCTACATAAACAAATAAAATTTTATTTGGTTAATTATCCAACAGAATTCGCAAATGTAAGTTGCTTTGACAGGTAAGAGAAAAGACATCAAATTCATATCACAACTTCTGCTCAAGATGTCAGACTAATCCCATGTTACAAGATTTCCTTCTTGATCCTATCTCACAGATATTGCATTTAATATATTACATATGAACATACAATTTGGGGTTTAAACATTTATGTTGGGAATGAATTTCAGGCCATCAGACCTATTATTGATGAAGCACTACAACAGATTGTTTTTTTTCTAAATCAGAGAGCCTGGACAAAAGAAAGATCCTGACATATGTTGACTCATAAAAAAGAGGAAGGAAACTTTACTCCTACTGGTGCAGACACAAACTGAGCATAGCAAAAGTCCCAAATCTTGACTAAAAAAAATTTACTTTGAAAAAATTAGAAAGCCAGATATTAGGCATCCAGAAGTATTGGGCCCTATATAAACATACAGAAAATTAAACTTAAAAAGAGAAATAGCCAGGTCAGTGTGGCTCACTGGCTGAGCGTCGATCCATGCACCAAGAAGTCGCTGGTTCAATTCCCAGTCAGGGCACATGCCCAGGTTATGGTCCCAATCCCCAGTGGGGGGCATGCAGGAGGCGGTCAGTTGATGTTCTCTCTCATTGATGTTTCTCTCTCTCTCTCCCTTTCCCGCTCTCTCTAAAATCAATAAAGGGAAAAAGAGAGAGAGAGAGAAACAAACATAAAACTTGTCTTTAACTAGTTCAAATGACCCTGGCTAAAAATAAACTGAAAATATTCTATAGGGACAACTGCTTAATCTAGGACACAAGTGTAAATGAGATCTTCATGGAAAGAAACTACTGATTTAACATTCATATGTAAAAATTACCAAATGAGAATCCACTAATATGAGATAATGCAAACAATGAGAGAATAGCTGAAAATTTAAAGATGATAAGGACTTTATGATTAAAACTTGTAAAATAAAAATAAAAAAAAAGGAAAAAGAAAGAAACAGAATCCATAAAATAACAAGGGGACTTAATAAGTAACGAAAATGACAGAAATAAAGTAGAAATACTAAACTTGACAAAATGTGGCCTTTAAAGAAAACAGTAGATGGACTAGAAGAGTGATCAGACTGATTAACCTCATTGGAAGATAAAGTCATAAAAATTAAATTATGACATGTCATGGAAAGAAAATATACAGGGTCTTTAGAAACATACTATAAAATTTGGATTATAGAGATTTGAGACTATCACTTCCAACTATAGTGGAGTAACTAACTGGTACTGGACTGACCTACAGGACAAAATCTAGGAAACCTGTATTTTCAGACATTTGAAAGTAGGCAGCTTGCATTTTCAGACATTTGAAAGTAGGCAGCTTGCATTTTCAGACATTTGAAAGTAGGTAGCATGGGGCCACGATTCCTAAGAGAAGGAAAATAACTGAGTTCTATAATCAGTCCACCTTTCTTTTTAGCAGCACCTTCCAAATTGTGATGCTGGAAGGGGTAACAGAAATAGACCAGAACAGCCTTTCTGTGTTCAGACACAGAAGGGGGCTGAAAAGTGAGGGGCAAATTATCAAGATGGAAGGGAGCTAAAAGAGTTTCACACATCTTTATGAAGTTTCCTTTGAATATTTTGTTAAATCAGAAGCATGGGATGGATGGAGTAGAACTCTTAGGGGCTGGGCAGAGAACCACTACTAGGTGGGGAGTTGGAGGGAGTGGTGCTGCTGAAAAATTTCTATGTGATTATGTGCAGAGATAGAGGTATTTAAATTCTGACCATCCAGAGTGCAGAGACATTACTAAACACATGGAGTATTTAAGAGACACCACCAAAGGTTTAAAAATTAACCTACAGATAAATAAACTGCTGGTCAAAACAAATTTCAAAAGCCTCAAAGAAAAATTAAAAAAAAAAACAAAAACCTCAAAAGTAAAACCTACCTACAATGTCCAATACCCAGTTAAAAATGATTAAATACACAAAGAAGTGGAAAAATATGACCAATAACCAGGAGAAAAATTAGTTAATACCAATGATGGATATAGGACATAAGATGTTAAAATAACTATTATAAACATGCTCAAATATTTGAAGAAAAACATGAAAATAATGAAGAGAGAAATAGAATGTTTACAAAAGAATCAAATACAATTTGTAGAAATAAAAAACAAAATATCTGAAATAAAAATGTAACTGGATAAGCATTCATGTTATCTACATCTGTATGACAAATTACCCAAACTTAGTGGTTTAAAATAACTACAAACATTGTATTATCTCCCAGTTTCTATGCATCAGAAATTCAGGAAGGGTTTGATTTATGGTTCTGGTTTAAGATAAATCATGAGGTCACACTCAGATAGTGACTGGAGATGAAACGGAAAGGGTAGGGTGGAGGTATGCTAAAGCAGCTAGGAAATACCTGACATCTTTTCTCTTTAGATAGACTTAGGGTCTCTCAATGTAACCTCTTTGTCTGAACTAGTCTGGATGTCCTTACAACATGGAAGCCTTAGGGCAATTGAATGGTTTACAACGTAGTTTAAAGTTCCAGCTTAATTGTTTCAGCCTGCAAGGCAAATGCTATTCCACATATGACCTAGCCTAGAGAGGCACGTATGTTACTTCCACCATAGCCTCTAGTCTTCCCATATTCAGGGTCTGGGGATATGAGATATAAACCCTACCACTTGAAGGAAACAATGTCAAAGTCACCTGTAAGAAGAGATATAGTTAGGGGTATCTTTAAAATATATAATCTGCCACTCTGTCTTCTAGTGTCATCATCTCACATGAAAAGATACTCATAATTTATCCTGACTACTAAGTCTTTTCTTATTACAGCATCAGCTTGTGGTCTTGGATCTCCATAGCTAAATCATGTTCAGGTTCAGATGAGTAACCTTAGATGTACTTTCATGGATATAACACCTTTAATATAATTTCTCTAAATCTGAAGACTATTAAACTAAAGAGACAAGTTACATGCCTTCTACTCCCACCTCCAACATACACTGGTGGGACAGGAATAGGAAAACCACCATATCTTCTGTCCACAAAAGGAGAAAGAAATGGACACACAAGAAATGTGCCCATAGCAATTCTGAAATCCTGCTGAAAATATGTGTCAGTTCCTTCCTGTGATTATTTTTCATGGCTCTTGGATTGCATTTTTGGCTATTTGTTTTGCCCTCTGAATTATTATTTTCCAAAGAAAGTAGGCAGCATTTGCACCCATATAGTTTTCTCAACTTGCTTCATTTCTGTGGTAATTTGAGGATCCAAAGTCCTCTTTCTTTTTATTTATATATTTATGTATTACTTTCTTTGTCACATTCTAAGTTGGTATAATGCTTTTAAAAACTTTATGGATTTTTTTTTTTATCCTCACCCGAGGACATTTTTCCATTTTTTGTACAGATAGAGTGGGAGGGAGAGAGAGGAACAGAGAGAGAGAGAAACATCGACGTGAAGGGACACATCGAGTGGCTGCCACCCGCACGACCAACCAGGGCAGGGGACAAACTGCAACCGAAGTACGTGCCCTTAGCGGGAACCGAACCCGGGTCTCTCCAGACCGCAGGCCGATGCTCTAACCGTGAGCCAAACCGGCCAGGGCAAAACTTTATGGATTTTTTATGTGTTGATTTATAATCCACTGTACTGGAAAAAAATACATACAAGTATCCTCAAAGAAGCATTTCTCTACTTTGGGATCTCTAAGGGCCTGCTACAGGACAACCTACACTTAGATTCTTAAAAGTACCTGTTCAACATATGGGGTCTATAAGGTATTCCTTAGATCCTTAGATCTTTTGTCTATTTGAAAATGATTTATAAGATACTACTTTAAATCTTTATAAGGACTTAATAGAGGATCTTAAAGGGCACAAACTGGATTTAAAGATTTCCCCTGAAGCATTTATTGTGTGAGAATGTTTTGTGTTGTTGTTATTTGTTTTTTTTTTTTTTAGCTATAGATATAGAGATTGAGCCATTTTTATTTTTAAATACAGGAAATAATGGCTCTTTTTAATTGAAATGTTTATTCTTTATGTCATCTCTCTTCTCTTGCATTTTATCATACATAGTAAGAAGAGGCCAGGTGTAACCTTTAATGCACTGCCTCGAAATATTCTTAGCCAGATCATCAAGTTGCATTACATTTTCTAATTTTTACACTTACTTCAGTTGACAATGCTGTCAAACTTCCACTACTATATATTTCCACCAATTCCAATATTTTTCTTACATTCCTGTAAGCACTCACTGATAATCTTCTTCAGGCTCACTAGGTATCCACTAAATCTTTCCTTGAGACCCTTTATAATTTCTTTTTGAGTCTTTCAAGGCCATTCCTGGTTTTACCTGCTTCTTAATCCTAGAGCCTATGCCAAAATTGTTAGGTATTTGTTAAGACAGCACTCTATGTCCAGGTATAACTCTTCCTTTTTTTAATCCTCACCCGAGGATATTTTTCCATTTTATTTTCAGATAGAGTGGAAGGGGTTGGGGGAGGGGGAGACAGAAACGTCCATGCAAGAGGGACACATCGACTGGTTGCCTCCTGCACGACCCCAACCAGGGCCAGGGATCAAACTACAACTGAGGTACCTGCCAGAATCAAATCCGTGACTCTTCGGTCAGTGGGCTGACGCTCTAGCCGCTGAGCCCAACCAACAAGGGCCAGACATAACTCTTTCGTTCTGCTTAACTATTAAAAATAACAAACTATCTTAAAACTCAGGCACTTGAAAAATATTATAGTTATTCAGAATTTTTCTGAATCAAGAATTCAGAAGGATCTTAGTTGGTCATTTCTGCCCCAGGTCATTCATTTGATTTAAATAAAGATGATGGATGAAACAGAACAGTGTGGAGGATTTGGAGTAGCTGGTGGATGACGGTCCCTCACTTTATCTTATTGTCGTCTCAAGGCCTCCTTCATGATCTCATACTGTTATTCAATGTTGTACTGCAACATGAACATAAAAGAAATATAAGTGCTGTGAATGGCAAATTCAGTATTTGAAATTTATATTGCTAAAATGTCAGTTGTTCCCTAAACTCATCTATAGATTTAATGCAATAAATAAAAATTCTAGGAGGCATGTTTTAGAGATTGACAGCTGCTGTTAAAATTTATATGGAAAAAGTCAAAGAATATGTAGCAGTTTAAACAAATTTGCAGAAGACAAATAAAGTTGGAGGTATTATATTACCTGATTTCAAATTCTTACTATAAAGTTATAAAATCATAACAATGTGATATAGTATAAATAAATAGAACTGGAGGTATTGTCAAAAAACAGATACACACAAACACACAATCAATTGATTTTTCAACATATTTATCACAATAATTCATGAGTAAGATAATCTTTTTAAAAATGATACAGTAGCAATTAGATGCCCATACAAAAGAAAGAAAAAAAACATGTGTTACCTCACACTGTACATAAAACTGAAATGAATTACATATGCCACCGTAATAGTATAAAATTTCTTTAAGAAAATATAGAAGATATTTACAGACAAGCAGATTTCTTAGGCAAGTCACAAAGTACACTAATTGTAATAGAAAAATACATGAAACATAGAAATAATATATCTCAACAAAAGAAGACCGAATATAATCCAACAAATAAAGACAAAAAATTATGTTTTAAGAGGGATTCATTCCAAGAATGAAAATTTGGCTTAACATTCTAATCCTATCAATTTATTTATCCATCTTGATAAGATAAATCACCCCAAATTATATCTCAAACAATGCAGGGGGAAATTATTTACAACCTTTAATACCCATTGATTTTTTAAAAATCATTAGTAAACTGGAATAGAAGAAAACTTTCTCAATATAAGACACATATAAAACAGTACTTAGTGCTTCTTGTCAAGATTTGAAGAAGTTAAATGACTGGAGATAACCTCAAACCAGACTGAAATGTAGCCCTGACCAAGGCTGCTGTGCCTGATTCAGCATCTTGGTTAAAGGAGACTAATGTATACTCAGGGACCAAGTATAGATCCTTTGTTCTGGTAAAGGTATCCTTTTTAAAACCAATCAGAAAATAGTACATCTTCACATGGAATGACACAAATATACATTTGTAGTTTTGCCCAGAACTATGAAAATTCTCATGCCCTTTGTCATAATATAGTACATAAAATCTCTGGACAGAAATTATCTACTACATCTATCAGACCAGGTTCATGCTGATTAAATAGGATAAGCAAGAAAAGTAAGGAAAACATATATATGCAAAACTTGAACAAGAATGGTCATAGCAGCTTTATTCATAATAGTTAAAAACTGGAAAGAACTCAAATATATATTTATACCAAAATGGGTAAAAAAAAAAATTCAGTGGATTGATTCTCATCAGTAAAAATGAATAAATCACAGCTACATATGTGAATGAATCTCAAAAAAAAAAAATAACGATAATTGAAAGGAGCCATACAGAAAAGAATACATAGTGCATTATTCAATTTATATGATGTTCTAGAACAAGCAAAGCTATTAATAGTAAATGAAGCCAGAACTGTGTTTGCCTGGGAATGGGAGTATAAATTGACTGGAAATTGACATTAAGGATCTTGCTAATGAAAAAGTTCTATATCTAGACAGATGTTTGGGTTATATTAGTGTATAAAATTGTGAATACTCATAGAATTTTACACATAACATGTGTAAGTTTCACTTTATGTAAATTAAACATACCTCATTAAAATGATCATCACAAGTGTTATTTTCTAGACTAATATAAGTGCAGTATAACAATAAATTTTTTGAGTGAGATAGGAAATGTGTAATAATTGATACTTCCTGCTTCATATAGCATATCATAATATTGACATTTTAAATAAACTTTTAAAGAAAGAATAATTCTTTCAAAAGTAAATACAACATGGAAACAATTCACCTTAACAAGATTGAATTATTATTGATTATTTTTCAGTATAGTTAAGTAATTGCCTTGCCAAAGCACACATTTTCACACTTTTTTTTCAATGTCCCTGGAAGCCCCCTTTCACTTTAAGTGTCTAATGGGGATTTAAAAGGAAAGTAACATTTTTTCAATGTACTATAATTTGCAAAGGCATTTCAATAAAATCTACAGAGTCTCACAATCAATACATTTAAAGGCTAATTTATGACTTGTCATCAATAGTCTATATACAATGTGACCCCTCCCCCCTCATTTAAAATAGACCTCAGGCAGAAATTGTTAGCAAGAGAAAATAACCATTACAGTTTTCTTTTTCTTTCTGTTTTTAATGAAATATTGGGGAACTGCAAAAATATCCTTATTCTTTAGTATCTGTTCATTCTTTGAAAGTTTGTTTCTCTTTCCTCTTTAAGGTTTCCTTTTGACAAACTTTTCTTATTTACTTCCCTTTTTAGAACTCATCTCATACTCTTCTCTTTATTTAATAAAGACTTGGGAAAATAAGAAAAAATTTTTATTGCAAAGGAAATGCTGTTTCGAAATCATTCAGCGGAGTAGAAGCTGCAACATATTTAACATCTAACAAGTGTTTGAATACAAACAGAATAAAGAGTAGAAGATTTCAAAGTGATATTTCCATCACATTTATTCATATCATTTATGCTTTATGTCACTGCTGACAACATCTTTTTGAGTGACATATGATAGAGAGTTTAGATAAATTGGGGACTGACAAAACACTTAACAAGAATATTTAGCTAATACATTATTTAGGAAAATGGACATCTTGATACCCATATGAAAGTTTAATGGACTTTAGAAATATTTTGCCCTCCAAGTATTAAAAAAAACAAACACACATTATGTTTTCCAAAAGATGCCAGTTAAATCTAGATTTATTTTAAAAATAGTTTAGGGTAAATAATTTCATGTTTTATGCTGTTACTTTTCATGTATAGATTTTACATCAACTTGGTGACACAAAGCAAAATATGTAACTTTACAGCCACAAAAGATGCTAGTTCAGCCACAGCATAGAGTCTCACCTAAATGTCCTCGTGTAAGTTGGTCAAGAGTAAGCCTGCACTTCTATGTCAATAAAACAGTATGTTCAATTGAGTAATTCAGTCCTTTGGGTTACTTTTTTCTATATAAAAGAGAAAAAATTTGGAGTTATATAAGCATATATATTTTTTAATCCTCGCTTGAGGATATTTTTTATTTATTTTCAGATAGAGCAGGAGAGAGTGAGAGAGAGAGAAAAAAACATTGATGTGAGAGAGACACATCAGTTGGTTGCCACCTGCATGACCCCAACAGGGGCCGAGGATGAACCACAACCGAGGTACATGCCCTTGGCCAGAATCAAACCTGGAACTCTTTGGTCCATGGGCCGGCATTCTAACCACTGAGCCAAACCGGCCAGGGCTTATAAGCATGTCTTAACAATTACAGAAAACAAAACAAAACAAAACATGAATATAATTAAATATTAAAATAATATATTATTTGATAGAAAACATACAGTTTTTTTAAAGAGCGTATTCTAAGTATATCATGAATTCATGATTTCTAGTTTGTCCATTGTAGTGAAAACTCTGTGTATGGAAGGAAGTTTATAAACCCGAGTGTTGACTATCAGCTACTCAACATTAATTTGATCAAATGACTGTAATGGAGAACTAAGAGAAAAAATATAGTGTTAATGGTAGCCATAAAAATGATTGGTTTCCAATCCTGTGGAATTTATGAGTATGCTCTCTATGTAATATGAAGAGAGTGCATGAACCCTAATAGCATACATAACTAGAAAACAGGAGCTCTGCCAAGTGTACACAGCCTTTTAGGAACATGCCTCTTATGTGTCCACTCAAGAAATAAGCATATCTTGAATTAAGCATGCCCATTGTGGTAGTACTAGACAATAACATTGAGTAAGAATCATTATGGGACAAACCCACTTGGGCCTCCTCCCCACTTTGGGAGTCTATCTTTCAAATACACTTTCCTTTCACTTAAAAAAAAAGAATCATTATGTAATTTAAGTACATAAAAAATTTAATTTCAACTTAAATGTAAAATAAAGCAAAGCAAGATACTGTAGAAATATTTAAAAGGGAATAATTACATGAGTCTGAGGGGAATGAAAAAGTCTTCACAGACATTTTAGTGATATCTACCTTAGTATTTTATTTCTAATAGAAGATATGTAATTTAGAGTGTCCTTTATTAAATAATGAAGTCAATCAATTGATACACTGAGCAGTCTTGCAGTTATGGACTTTGTACTCTAGAAGTGTGCAGAGTGACATTAGAAAGGCAATCTAGCAGTAATCAACAAGCTGAGGAAGACAGAACAAAATAAATGTTTGAAAAACATTTTTAAACTGCTATAAAAAATGAAAACCGGGAACTAAAGTCCATTCTCCTTCTGCTTCTAACCATGCTGCTGAATGAGAATGTAGAATAAACATTATTTGGCAGGTGAGTTGAACTCAGATAAAATCTTAGTATCTATATCTATCTAGTGAAAACACTGAATCAGGTCATATCAATTTTCTTTTTGCTCTAAAAACATTTGGCACACAGGCAATATTTAGAGCTTGGATGGAAGCCATGATTCTTTAAAGAGAAAAGAAGGGGTAGAGAAGACAACACCTGTCCATTTGTTACAGGCAATACTAGTTTTATCTGTATACTAATAGTTTATAGTTTGTTGAAATGATTGAAATGCCTAGCATGGAGAAATTTCATTAAGAAAGTCACAATTTGTTTAATCTTTTAGGCAATTTTGTGAAAATATAAAAGAAGAGCCACATTGTTTAGCATTAAAAAAAAACCAATACAGAACTCTTCATACTATGGGGGAAAAATTGTTTGAGTTGAACGAAATATCCCATAAAGTGAAGAAGAAATAAGCTCTGTTTGCTGGATAGAGAATATAAAGATAAAAAGATGATTAAATAGATGTAAAAAAATACAGAAAGGCAACCTCTAATTGAGATTAAATTAAAATATTATAATCTTCTATGAAATTATTCTAAACTTTTACAGTCCAACATTCAGAATATCATTCACACATACAAAAAAAAAAAAAGCTCTTGGAATTTATATCATTTAGCCACTTGATATTCACACCAAATTGGTATGAAAGGAGGCCAATTTCATGCGTAAGTTTTGAATATTTTTCTCTTTTAATAAACAATAAAAAGACTACTAGAGAATATTATAGCAATTTTTTAAGCTTTTCTGCAAAGTTCATATGTAACTTCTAATTTATTCCACCATCATCACAAACCTATTATGCATTTAACTACTTTACATTAAGATTGCATTTACATATTCCAATCTTATAATATGTTGGCTCCCTCCCCCCCACCCCCACATAGTGAATATATGAATCAATATAGGAAAGAAACATTCTTGTTCTGAGACAAACAGATATATACATATTTGATCATGGAAAATAGATCTCTGGGGAAAATCTGAAGGAACTGATTAGAGTAAATGTCCTTCATAATATATGATCAAGAATCGGGGGATGTGGTACAAATTTAACAAAGAAGGACGTCTACTAATGTGGTGGAGACCTGAATCCAAGTAGAAAACATACCCAATTCCCTCTTAATCATAGGATCAAAGGAAAATTATTAGAGAAATACCTTCTATTCATTTTACATAGTTGTGGTGACATGCTTGCTTTCACCTGCTCCTCTAACAAGTTTAGACAATCCCCAGATTGCAAGTGCCACAGCTACAGAATCTAAAAGTAAGAAAGGAGCCACAGAGGTGAAGGATGAGAAACACACTGACAAATGGACATTCAGTTGAAAGAGGACAACAGAGCCAAAGACCATTAACATAAGTGTTTCAAGAATCTCACAAAAGACGGCAAAGGATGTTATTTTCTTTGGAAAATGAATTGGCTGTGTATTCGTTTTCTATTTCTAGGTAACAGTTGACCAAATTTAGTGGCTTAAATCATCACAAATATATTCTTTCACAGTTTCCAATGGAGTCCTCTTTAAAGTCCATTCAGGGCATTGGCACAATTCAGTTCCTTAAGGTTATAGGACTAATGTCACTGGTTTCTTGTTGTCTGTTGACTGGAGGCCAGTCTCAACACCTGAAGTCTTGTTGCTTATCGCTTTGAAACTCTGACTTCCTCTTCATCTGATCGATATACCCAGATTCAAAAGGCTCATGTAATTCATTAGTTGGGCTACCCAGATGGTCTCCCTTTCTTAAAGTCAACTGTGCCATATAACCAAACCTAATCACTGGAGTGAAATATCATCATATTCACTGGCCCAGCTCACATTAAAGATAGTGGGACTAGACAGGACATGTACAAAAAGGGAAGGGAGCCTAGCGGGTGTGGCTCACTGGTTGAGCATCCACCCATGCACCAAGAGGTCACCTGTTTGATTCCAAGTCAGGGCACATGCCTAGGTTGTGGGCCCGATCCCCATTCAAGGGCATGCAGGAGGCAGGCAATCCATGTTCTCTTTCATCAATGTTTCTATCTCTCTCTCCTTTTCCCTTCTTCTAGCTCTAAAATCAATAAAGAAAAAAAAAAGAGAGAGAGAGAGAGAAGGGAGTGGGGAGACATTTCAAAATTTTCCTGTCACAAAAGTTTAATTCCATTTTTTTTTCAATTTTATATGCCTACATGACCCCAGAAGTTGCAAGATGTACAATTATCCAGGCACTGAGAAATCTGTTATATAGAGAGAAAGAAATGTACCAATTTTTTCTACTACAATATTTCCATCATGGTTCAAATAGTTTGTTCATAATGTTAATTTTAACATACTCATTAATAGCTTTAATTTGAAATTACTTTCAAAAACAATATTTTATGTATCATGGTTTAAATACAGACAATTTTGAAAGAAGCACTTAGCTATTATTTTTTAAACAATCCTAACTTTCCCTAGATAAACATGCAAGAGAGAATAAATAGCTTTAATTTTTTACAAAGTAGAAGAGTGACACAAACTTATGATAAAGAATTATAGTTTCAGAAGAACTCTGATCCTAGAAAATATGTTCAAGAGCAGGATCACTAAACTACTTTTTGTAAAGTACACAGAGTGAATATTTTAGGCTCGGAGAGACAAGAGGCAAAATTAAGGATATTAAGTAGGGACTATGTAAAAAGAAAAAAATGTTTCCACACATGTTTTTAATTGATGAAATTAAAAATTTTATGTGTGAACACTGAAATTTGAATTGTATATCATTTTACATGTGCCACATTGTTTTCCCCATCATTTAAGAGGCAAAAACCATTTGTAGCATGTTGGCTATAAGATAGGCCAAATTTAACTTGTGAGCCCTGGTTTGTTGAAAACACTCTCTTATGGAAGTCACTCTTGGTTCTATTAATAGCTAAATCCTTATATTTTTCTCACTAGCCTAAGGATTCTGTGTGTGTATATATCTATATCTATATATATCTGTGTATATATATCTATGTATATATATATCATCTATCTGTCATTTATCTATCTATGCATTTAGACAAATTTTATTTTATTGTTTCTAATAAGCACCCTTTAACCTCATGAACTCTCCTACTTATTTCCATAGGCATGACTCCATAAAATTTCTTATAACTAAATATAGACTTGAGAAATCCTTATATATGTAGGTAAAATACACCTTAAATGATTTTTGGCATCCCAAGGGGCATGGTTTCATTCTCTTTTACAATTAAATTTATTATACCATGTAACATTAAAATAATGGCATCTAACTTTCATAATGTTCTTACTCTGTGTCTTTTCTACAATTAATGCATAAAGTTTTGTGATAAAATAATTTCATTTTGTTGGCATTTTTTTATGACTAGTACTTGGACTTTTAACAGTAGTGTTCTGTGGTCTACCAAGACAGAAGGTAGATGGCTGGTATTTGTACAATGTGCATTTGGGATTATTAGGGAGAGTACGAGCTTAATGAGTTTTTGATAGTCTAGCTAACCCATAACACTCAAATCTTTTTTGTGCTCTTAGAAAAATTTTACAAGATGATTTATTCAAAAATTGCTGCCTATTCTACAAAAATAAAAATGTTTTTAAAGTTTAGATTCAATCACGATTTTAAGAGAATAAATTATGGTCTATTTACTTTGAAACTATATGAGGAGTTAAATACCCTTCTTGGAAAGTAAACAATGGTTAATAGAAGTTTCTAATATTAAAAACAGATTAAAGCCAGACTTTTATTCTTAATGTTTTCCAAAATAGTATTTATGATTGCTTTTTTGCAAACTGGTACTTTATAAATACTTTAAAATAGCATTTTATAAGTTTCTAGCAAGCTTCTTGAGAAAATGTTTTAACCTTTTGGCCCAGAAAAGTTTTCTAGCTTGAAAATGCTTCACCTTCTCCTTTCACTTGCCAGTGGAAAATTCAGCCTTTTTTTTTTTTTTTTTTTAACTGACTGGAACAAAGAGATTTCTAAAAGATAAGGAAGGGTATAATCAAAGCAAAAGTCAGCTGTTTATCACCTCAGCCTTGGGGAAAAACAGGGACTTTCAAGAGACTGAATCCCCCGAATGAGACAGTTCATAAACATCCTTGAACTCGGCAAATCTAGAGGAGCCCCTCTTCTAAGGATGATATTGAAACGGGGACTAGGGGAGCAGGTGACAAGCCTGCATCTAGGAAGACTAAAATGAACAATTCTGACTCCTAGAGAAGTCTTCTCTTCTGGCTATGAATACATGGAACCTCTTCTAAGTAAAAAATATATACGAAAGGTGCATAGGTACAGTTGCTTGTATTTTATAGGTTTGCCATAGGAAAAAAAAAATGGAACAGAGATTGGTTAGAAATTAAGGTAATATAGGCCCTAATTTTTGAAGTTCTGAGTAAGGAAGCCCAAGGTTGAAATCTTCAGTGAAGTAATTACTAATTACCTCAAATAGCTTGACTGAAGGAACTTCCAAGTCCTAATTGTCTCCAGGAATGCTATATAAATGTGAGGCTACAGGATAACAATCTTACTTTCTGGCCAACATCAAGTAACTGTTTAAGTGGTACTGGGAGGAATAATTGCACCAAGACAAATCTTCCTGTACACTGAAAATTCTAAATGATCTCAAAGCCCTGTTCCTGATGAGTCCATTCGTTTGAGAGTTCTTTATTCTTTCTAAGTTTGAAAAACAGTCCCAGTACTTAAAATACAGGCTTAAGTGATGACTCTATGAGACTCCATGAGTAATTTCAAGGTTTTTGTTGTTTTTTTTTAACCTGTTGAGTATTTAGGATTATTTATTATTAAAAGTGCTTTGATAAAATGTGAAAACTCCCTAATTAGTTTTGTAGTTGAACCATTAAGACTTAAAAATTACATGTGTTTGTATTGCATTTAAAATAAATAAGTAGTTTCACAATGTTGTGTAGTAGTCTAGAAGCCAAAAATAAAGGTGTGACAGGAGTCCAAAGTATCTACTAAAAATATCCACTAAGTCTTTCCAGGCACATGACAGTTATTACCGAGGAGATAGAGGCAGGTTAGGCAGTGAGAGATGGGATCATGGGAAGGGGAGGCTGAGACAACGAGGGAAGTTTGATGACTTGGAGCTCAGCACACAAGCAGGCGACCCAGTACACAGCACATCTGGAGGTTTATTTGGACTCTATATCTCAAAATAAAACTAAAATCAACATGGGCATTGTGCTCTCAGGCCAAAAACTCCCAGCCCCCAGTTATAGAAACGCAAATTGAAACTCTTAGAAGGACCAGAGGTCAATTGCAGAACAAAAAATTTCCAGAAAGTCTGGTTTCAAGCAAGACAACAGGATCATTAAATGAGTTCTGCAAAACTATAGAGTGGGTTCCTATTGCTGAAAGCCAGGTCATCTTAAAAAGGATTATAGAAAATCAAAACTGGACTTAGAAAAGAAACCAAAAGCAAGCATAGGGTTGCTTCAAGGGTATTTCCCCTCCTCCTCACTAATTGTCTGAGAGAAGTTGAAATTATCAAAAAAGGGAAGCCACTAAAGGCCCCTATTGATGACCTAGGGCTGAGCCCAGTCAGTTGGGAAACACAAGCTTTAAAATGTGTGGATGTTGCTGAGACAGAATTCCTTGAAAGGACCAATCAGAGGCTAGCAAAGTATACACCTACCCCTAGATAATGGAGCCCCAACCAACTTTGGTCTCCTCCCTGCTGCGGGGAGTCTGTCTGTCTTTCAAATAAATTTTCCTGTCACTTACTCCTGGTTCGGGAACTCATTCTTCAATTTTGTGAGACAACGAACCCAAACACTGCCACTTGGTTTCATTATGAAGTGATTATTTTTCTCCTAATTGGCTGAAAAATGAAGATTGTCCCTGACGTCTTGTTCTTTAAAAATAGTATTCCATATTTATTTAAATCATATAAATGATCATATCCCTATTTCCCATTGAAGACTAAAATATTTAATTTTATCATTTCATGTATTTGATTATAGCAAGCTGTTAAACTTCCTAATTTTTCTTATTCATAACATCATCTGGCATTCTAAATAAATATATTAGATTTAAGATCCACAATTTATAGCTCAAGGACCAAATCCAGCTATGCTGTGCTTTTGTATATAAAGTTTTATCAGAACTTAGTCATGTTCATTCTTTTACTCTTGTCCATGGATGCTTTCTCCCTTCAATCATGAAGTTTAGTAGCTGTTGTAACAACTACATGACCCACAAAGGACTGAAATAAGTAATATCTGGTCCTCTACAGAAAAAGGTTTACTGATCATCAAACTATTTCTAAATAAACATGCCTGGTAGTTCAAGTCGATAATGAAAAACAAATAGAAACAAAATTTTAAATAAAACTTCTTCTTTCATCATGTAATGCTCAAACACTGCCTAACCAAAGAGAACATTTTGTAGCACCTTCATAATATTAACAAACTGCTGTCTTAGGTACAATAAGCAGCTGATTTATTGAAAGTGACTTGTGTAGTCAATATCTGGAATGAAACAGCTAGTTTCATCTTGTCCAATTTTCACATTACTCTTCATTTTCCCTGAGAACTACATAGCTGAAACACTGTCAGTGAGGCACATTCTTGCAAAATGATCAGTTGTGTCTGTCACCAGGAAGAAATGCATTTTCCGTGCTTTGCTACAGCCATCTGCATCCTTCATTTTCTTTTAATCCAGTCACTGGAGCCCTAATGATCGCAGCCGTTTCACACGTTGCCATCAATTACAGCAAGTAGCTCATTCAAAAGTGAAAGATGAGTTCCATTCTCTGTTACTTAGAGGTCAGTGATCATTCTCCAACCACTTCCCAGTGAACAAATAGTACCGTAACTTTCACAGGTTCCCTCCATTTTTCTCAAGTCTGTTGCTTTACTTTTTGTAGACCTTGGTTATAATAATGTCATGTATTTGATTCTGGCAGCCCTAAGAAGACAAGCCTGACCCCATCATTTTCCTTGAGTCCACCGTGACAAATTCAATCATATACAATTCTAATAGGTATTATTAAGATAGCATTAAAAATTTTTGAAAACAAATAAAATTGTGAAATTTATATTAAAATGATTATAAAATAGAAATCATTTTTCTTCTACAAATCTTCTACTATTTTCTATAAATATAGTCCTTTTGAAAGATGCAATATAGATGCTCTGGCCGGTTTGGCTCAGCGGTTAGAGCGTCGGCCTGTGGTCAATAGAGAACTGGGTTCGGTTCCCGCTAAGGGCATGTACCTCAGTTGCAGTTTGTCCCCGGCCCTGGTTGGTTGTGCGAGTGGCAGCCACTCGATGTGTCCCTTTCACGTCGATATTTCTCTCTCTCGCTTCCTCTCTCTCCCTCCCACTCTGTCTGAAAAAATGTCCTCGGGTGAGGATAAAAAAAAAAAAAAGTATGAAAGATGCAATATAGATTATATATTTGTATAAAATAGAGCACCTTTAATAATTAAGAATACAATTCAATTGTAACATTCTGTCTGATGGCAAAAGAATGTACGACTAATACATCCACATAAAACCTGCACATAAATGTTATATCAACTTTACACATAATGTCTCAAACCAAGAAGCAACCAAGATACCCATCCATAAGTAAATGAACAAATGAAGTGTGATACATCTATGCAATGGCATACTATTCAACAATTTTTTAAAATGAATAAGTCAAAAAGGACATGGAGGAATCTTAAATGCATATTATTATGTGAAAGGGTCTATCAGAAATGACTGCATCCTACAGTATTTCAATTATATGACATTCTGGGAAAGGCAAAACTAAAGAAATCGTAAAACAGCCAGTGGTTAGCCAGGTGTCACGTGGAGGGGTAGATGACTGAATAGGTGAAGCACAGGGAAATCTTAGGGCGGCAAAGTTATTCTACATGATACTGTTTTTTGTGAATCTTTTTAATAAGTAGAGCTAGAACATATCCACATACCAAAAAGGAATGTAAACACACACCTCACACCCTTCACTAAAATTAATTCAATGTGGGTCACAGACATAAATGTAAAACAGAAAACTATGAAATTGCTAGAAAATAACAGAAGAAAACCAGATTACCTTGGGTCTGATGATGACTTTTTAGATATAAGACCAAGGGCACAATCCATGAAACATATACTAGATAAATTGGATCTAAAAGCTTCTGCTCTGAAAAATGCACTGTCAAGAGAATGAGAAAGCAAGACACAGATTGGAAGAAAATATTGCAAACAACACATATGATAAAGGACCATTATCCAAAATATACAAAGAACTCTTAGAACTCAATGACAAGGAAACAGAATCTAATTAAAAATAGGCCAAAAGTCTTGATGGACATATCACCTAAAGTGATAAGCAGATAGCAAATAAGAATATGAGATGTTCCACATCATATGTCAACAGGGAAATGTAAATTAAAACAATAATGAGATACTACTACACATTATTAGAATGACCAAAATTCAGAACACTGACATCAATGAATGCTGGTACGGACGTGGAATAATAAGAGCACTCACTCATTCATTGCTTGTGGAAATGTGAAATGTTATAGCACTTGAGAGAAAAGTTTGAAGGTTTCCCACAAAGTTAAACATATTCTTATCATATGATCTAGCAATCACATTCCTTGGTAATCTCCCCAAAGAGTTTAAAACATGTCCACAGAATGGCCTGCACACAGATGTTTATAGCAGTTTTATTCATAATTGTCAAAACTTGGAAGTGACCAAGGTAGGAAGAAACCTACCTTCAGTAGGTGAGTGAACAAATAAACAGTGGTATACCAATAAATAAAAATTATTCATCGTTTAAAAGGAATGAGCTGACAAGCCATAAAGGTATCTTTTTTTTTTTTTTAATTCTCACCTGAGGATATTTTTTCCATTTATTTTCAGACAGAATGGAAGGGGGAAAGAGAGAGGGAAAAATACATCGATATGAAAGAGACACATCAACTTGTTGCCTCCTGCACAACCCTGACCAGGACTTGAGACTGAACCACAACAGAGGTACATGCCATTGACTGGAATTGAACCTGAGACACTTTGGTCTGTGGTCAATGCTCTAACCACTGAACAAAACTGGCCAGAGTGGCATGACGGTATCTTAAATGCATATTACTAATTGAAAGAAGCCAACCTGAACATACTATATGATTTTGACTATGTGACATTTTGGAAAAGGCGAAACTATAAAGACAGTAAAAAGATTGTCAAGGATTGGGGTGAGGGGGGTTAGTAGGTGGTGCACAGAGAATTTTTAGAGCAGTGAAAATATTTTGTATGACACTATAATTATGGATACATGTCTTTATACATGTGTTCAAACCCACTGAATGCACAGCAATGACTTTAATGTTAGCCTTGGACTTTGGGTGACTATGGTGTGTCAATGTAGACTTATCAATTCCATCCCACTCTGGTGAAGGAAGTTGGTTAGGTAGGAGGCCATGTACATGTGGTTACAGGGATATATGGGAAATCTCTGTACCTTCTCCTCAATTTTACTGTGAACCTTAAACTTGTATAAAAAGAAACTCTTAAAAAATACCACTTTACTCTTTATTATACAAGTTTTTTTTCTAGAATTACACACACTTTAAAACTGTTTTTGTTTGGATCTGAGGGATATTGTTTGATTCAAGCTTTCACGGAAATGTTGGCCTTCAATGGCAGAACATTATTCTATGTTGTGTAAAAAGTAAAGATGAAATATTATTTTTAGAAATAGCTACATATTTGTTACTTTTAGAAAGAGAATTTGCATACTTGGGTAGATACAGAGTTAACTTTTTAAAATATAATTTAAAAAATTAAGGTAAAGCCTTATATTATCAGTCATGAAATGCTGACAGCATCATGGTGTGTTGTTAAATCAACTAAATCACTGATTTAGTAACAAAAACTTTAAGATTTCTAGGGAAAGCCCTGCCGGTGTGGCTCAGTGGTTGAGCATCGACCCATGCACCAAGAAGTCACCAGTTCGATTCCCAGTTAGGGCACATGCCCAGATTGTGGGCCAAATCCCCAGTGAGGGGCATGCAGGAGGTGGCATGTTAATGTTCTCTCTCATCGATGTTTCTATCTCTCTCTCCCTCTTCCTTCCTCTTTCTCTAAAATGAATAAAGAAAAAAACAATAAAAAAAGATACCTAGGGAGAAAAAAAAAAACATATATCAATTTGCTTTGGTAAAATTTGTAAATAAGATAATTGTTTTTATTAATTTAATTGTTTTATTTAGCTTTTAACTCATATTCTTCTATCCCTTCAAGTGATTTCAAAATTAATATTAGTTTTAAGTAAATCACAACGTATCTCTAAAATATACTGCAGTCTGCATAGGTTTACATAAATTCTCACTGATAAATCAATAAAATAATTCTGGAAAAACAACATCATGCCCCCACAATAGAACAACAAATCTATTATTGGTAATCAATCTCCCAGAAAACCTATTTTTTCTTAAGAAACAATACAGAGCTCTAATCATACTTTTAACTTAATAAATTACAAATATTATTTGTTTTATATTTAAGCTACAAATAGCTAAAATTGATTTACATTTTAGGAAAGTGTATCCTCCCTAAATTTTCTTCCATTCACCATTGGTGGTAATTTTTCATAATCTTTTAGATTAATAATTTATTTAATATCAGTTAATAATTTACTATAAAATGTTTCCTATATTCTATAAAAATATATAGGGATAATAACAAATGGTAATAAAAATAAAAATAGTGACTGAGTTTTAGGACTGGGTAAAAAATAAAGTAACAAATTTTATTTTGGGTTCATACAATGAGTCCCCAGATACGCTGCTACTTCCAGAACGATTGCTGGTAAAAAAATAAATTGGGTTAGAACTCCAGCTAAGTACTATATTCAGCACTTCCAGAGTGCAGGCTACATCCATAATAAATGACTTTAATTTAAATGTGATTTCTAACAAGAATAATCTTACCATTCTGAAGGAATATATATATATATTATATAATATATATAATATATATATTCCTTAAGATAACAATTATTTCTAAGAATTTAAAACTTTGAACCTGTTGCCACAAATTCTATTTGCAGCACGACACAAAATGAAACATTTAAACGTAAAGTGAGAGGTATAAGAATATAAGAATTTCCCTCTCAATCTCCCTCTCTTGCATTTTGAGTGGTTAGCATCATGGCTGGGAAACAAAGATATTTTTGTACATGTATGTAAATTCTCATAAACTTTTCAAAAATACTAATTCTCCACTAGAAGCTGGAAAATATGAGGTGATTAGCTGATTCATCCTGCCCTCGGGGAGAAAGGGAAAGATCATAACACTTCTAAATAAATCCTGCAAGAGATAAAAAGTGACCTGAGCTCCAATGAGAGTGTACATTCCTGAAAGGGAGGATTCAGAAAGCTAAGAAAATAGACCCAGCTAATGGGATTACAGAAGGCCCTACTGAGTCTACAATGCTTAAATTTGTTTTCTAAGGTTATTTAAGCTAATTAAACAATGCGGTCATTAGACTGAGGTGGCTCTTATGCCATGTGTCCTATGTAAGCAAACCAAATTTAAGCCTTTAAGGCTTTACGCTTTAGTCACTTAATAATGTCTTTGGTTTGCTTCTACCTTTTGTCAGTTGAGTCTTTTCCCTAGCTCCTATTGGTGGAGCATCCTAACCACGTCCAGTTGGCACTTCTCAATTCAAATCAACGTTTGCTCAAATATAATCTTAAAATCTTTTAATATGACTTAGTTTATCTTTGAATGGATTAGATAGAATGCAGGGGAAATGCTGAAGAATAAGAAAAATAGTCCAGGCAATAGTTATGCCCTGACCATGGAACCATGCAGGGACCTTAGGAAATAGTAAATAATTCAATTTGGAGTACACAGAAAATAATGAATAAAGTTAGAAAAGTGGCTCATACTCTTGTTACCTAAATACACTGGCTACATCACCAAAACAAACAAGTTTTAATGGGAAAATCTAAAGGGATTTCCTAATTTCTTGTTTTTGTTTCTGTTTTCTTGCCTCCTTTAATGACCCCATAAACTTATTATTACAGAGGCTGAAATAAATAATGATGCACTGTTTTCTTGATGAGAAAAGAATATAAAAATTAAGTTTTTGCAAGAAAAAAATAACTCATATTCCTATGAGTCTATACATTTTTAAATAAAAATAAAATAAAATAAAAATTTTTAAATAAATTTTTAAAAAATTTTCTATAGATACTTAAGGACTAGGGTCTTAGCCTTCACAGTTATAAACAAGAGATCTATGAATTTCAATGCCCCATTATCATTAAAAATGGCTGTAGAGAGGCTTATACCATTTTGAGGCATTAATAGAATCCTCTGTAGATTGTTTCCAGACCATGCTATTTTTATGTATTTACTTGTTTCTATATAGGAGATGTCTATAGGTAGTAATCTGGATGGGGAAGCAGGCTACATAACTTTCACTGAGGGTGTATTTTCAAAACAACCTCAGATTTTACATTCAACATGTGTTTATTCTGAGTAACCAAGGTAGTTACTAAAGTTCAATAAGCCACTGAAGTGCCACTTGGGGCCACAATTGTTCATTCATTCAACACATGTAGTTAGTTTTAACAGTGATCTGGGGATATGATCGTACTGAAGCTACAGTAACAAATGAGAAAGATAAAGTCTATGTCCTTAAGGACACTTGAAATATGTGGAGAAGAAGGAATATTTAACAAGAATTGCACTTCTAAATAAAAATAGTGTGATGGAACCAAAAACTCAACATTGGAATACAGATATAGAAATAATTTACGGGTGCCTGACCCTACAGAATTGTGTCCTACTATATAACACTGCCATTTTTTTCCAATGAAATCAAAATTATGAATTCTTAAAGTTGGAAAGTTACTTGAGGACCCAAAGAATATTGGTTAGTGTGTAGGAAAAAACGTTATATCATCTTAATGTTACGTAATCTGTGAGTTGTCCGCTGGAAACTGCTTGTAGTTTGTACTAGTGACTGACAATCAGAGAGGGATCCAAGGAATGCCTCTTTACTATGTTAGTGAGAAAACAGGAAAATGTGTTTTATATAAGTGACAATAATAAGGTGGGTCAAATTACAAAATAATCCTACCATGAGATTTAATTAGGTCATATCACTATATCTGTGTATATATGATACCGTTGTTATTAATAAGAGAAAGGAAGATAGTTGCATGCCTAGTAAAGTTGGGGTGATGTTGGGAAGGTACCAGTTAGTCACACCTGAGAAGGAAGGTCATTAGCCAGAAGGGGTGTGGCCACTGTAAGGGCATGAAATTGGGATACTTAACTGCCTAAATAAAGGGGCTCACTCTCTTGTGCTCTTGTTTCTTCTTGGTGTGTTCTGCTTGACTCCTTATGGGGCTCTCTCACCCCCTACTCCTGGCATTTATTCACACAGCCCATGGCCTTATGAGCCCCCCCCGCCCCATGATGGACTAATGACTGCTGCTAGCCTGAATGCAACATGGAACAGAGCCTCTGGACACTGGTTTTGCTTCTAGCTTCATTGAAACCCCAGCCACACTTATTCTATGACTGGAGTGGGACTTTGGAAATCCAAGGATGTAACTCCATGCAAATAAAAACACTCACCCTCCTGTGGGAGTCTCAGAAAATTATTTTTCTCAAGATATTGTAAGGACCCTTTTCCCAGCTCTCAGTGGGGAAGAGGACACGCCAATGTTCTGATAACAGAGGAGTAATGACAGTAAAGCTGTATATTTGTATAGTAATATGTATGAAGTTCTTTCACACTTATCACATAATTAATTTTCATAAAGCTTTATGACATAGACAAGACAGGCAATATGTATACGTAGTGGGTTATATGGCTTTTATTTAGTTTTCAATTTTTCTGTTTTTTTTATTTCTTTTTGTCCAAGCTTCTTATGGTTAGTGAGTAGTCATCATAGTCCTTGAATCCCTGCCCAGCATAGTGTGTCCACCTATCTACACTGATATTTATGGGTTAATTGGTGTAATGAGATTATAGACTTAAAACTAAGAATGGCATTAAATCAAAATATTCATTGTAGGAGTTGGCCGAAGTAGGTATGATATATGTGATGTTTTAATGGGACAATTGGTTATACTACACGCAGATGAAGAGTAGGCAGAGGCAGGGATCAATTGCTTCATTCAAGTTCTTGCTATAACGCTCAGGCATACACCTGTTTTTAGATTGAAAGGAAGGCTGAATCCACACTAGAAAATGTAGCAACTATTTAAAGAGACTTGTTGGATCCAGGCTCTAAGAAGCAGGAGGTGGTGTTGTAATTCAAATTACATGCTAATTCTCATTGATCAGCCTATTTAAATGGTAATGAAGCATAGATAGTGCTTCTGGTCTGAGGCTTGAAACTTTGTGCAGAGGGTATCTGTCAGCAAGAAAAAATACTGCCACTCGCTTGAAAAGCTGTGGTTTGCTTTAGGAGCATGGGATTGTAAAAGGGAATTAACTCTCAGTCCTCTAACCTGTGGAGAAGGAGATCCTATCGAGGATTTTTAGGACTACAGGTGTACCCAAACAGCTACCATCCTTTCGCTGTCACTTGTAGCTTTCCCGGCTGTCTTCTCCTATAATTGAGAAATAAGAGAGACATAGCTATAATTGCCACTTTTGTGTTGGAGATGGATAACCCACATCACACATCGTCCTTTTCTGAGCACAGAGGAGGTCTGATTGCTTTTCATGTTCTGCAAAATCTTAATTATACTACGTGGATGTAGAGTATTGATTCAGGTAACAGCAAAATAAAAATGCGGTTGACTAGAGAATAAAATGCTGTTGTCTAAAAGAAGTTAGAATTCAATAGGGAAGGAAAGATATAAATACACTTAATAGATGGTAGTGTCAACGTAAGAAACACTTAAACCTACAGAGAATTTTTGTGAGTTTATTTTAGCCAAACTGTCAACAGTTGCTGGGAAGCAAAATCTCAATGGACTTAGAAAATGCTCCAGAGAATGGCAGTTTTGCACCTTATTTTATACATTATAATCAAAAGAGGAGATGCAAGTGTGTTGCATGAAATCCATTGGTGAGGCAGGAGAGAGAAAGTAGGAGGGGTTAAAAGTTAAATGGATTGGATTGGATAAAAGTTAAATGATAGACACATCCTTCTATTACACAGGTGGGCACAGGATAGTTAACAGTCAACAAATAACATGATAACAATAACAGTGAAGGAATTTATGGTCCCTGCTCTGGTTTGTTTGTTGTGCCTGGAGGGATCCAGTAAAAGGGAAGTTTCCTTGACATTCCAAAGGTATACTATCACAGATGCAAAAAGACAATAGAAAGGCTTAATTAAGGTAAAGGTCGACTTTTGTCAGGGAAGATTCTATCCCAGGACATGAATACCAGCCATAAACTGCTTTTAGTTAAAAAGTTTTAATTTCAGACCATCCACTGTGGTTACATTAGGTCTCTGAGTTTGAAAGGACTCCCCTCATCTAATCAGGTCTGGCATGTGGCCCCTTTTCATCCACATACATTTGAGTTATTTTCTGGAAGATAATTTTGGGCCCAGTTTATTGTTAGATGTAATGGAGAGAGATTTCTGAAAGGGTATATTAAACCTGGACAGCCATCATGCTATGCCCAGGCTAACAGCCACAAACTAAATATTTAAAGTGGTAAGGTGCTTTAACCCGTCAAATTACTACCCTAATAATCTTTAGCGAGTTCTTTCCTTTTTGTACTCATGTTAAAAATTTAACCTAGTCACTGTTTTTCCTATAAAATGCTCTACCAGATGTAAATATGATAGTGTTATTATTAGTTATTAATAATAATAAGAGAGGGGCAAAGGAAAGGCCACAGATTATTGGCATGCTCCGTGCAAAACCTTGGGGAAGGGGGCTGGATGAAAGAAAGATAGACACAGGCCCAGTAAAGTTGGGATGACGTAGGTAAGATACGTACCTGGGAACAGAGGTCATTGGACAGAATGGGTGTGGCTGCTGCAAGCCCTCAAAGATTTGGAATACTTTACCCCTAAACAAAGGGGTTCACTCTCCTGTGTTCCTGGCTGTCCTTGTTCCTCTTGGCATGCTTGGCTCATGCCTCACACTTGGCTTCCTGGCATTCTCCCATGTGGCCCACGGCCATGAGACCCCACACACGATGGGCTAATGGACTTCAACTAACCTGATGCTGTACTGGACCTGTCTCCAACATGGGAAGGAAACTCTGGACACTGGCTTTGCTTCTGGCTCTACTCAAACCCCGGCTACACTGCTATAATCAGACAAAGGAAAATGGGACTTGAGAAACACAGAGATTTAATTCTAAACAAATAAAATCACTCATTCTCCTGTGCAAGTCTCAGAAAATTATTATTCTTGAAATACTGTAAAAAGTCCACCCCAGCAGCACCCAGTGTGGAAGAGGACCCCCAACTTCATCTAATACCAAATATTTGAAATGGCTTTCTTAGACGCATATTGTCCTAGCTGTCAATTTAAAATAAAACTTTGGACACATGCTCACAAATATTCTGTCTGAGAAGTTGCTTTAAGATATTCAAAGAAACAATAGATAGCAAAAACCATGTCTTTGTGTTTAATTTTTCACAAAAATTAAAAAGGTATGTTTTCATTAAGCATAACACAATTCCTTGATAGTCTCTTTTGGATATTAATGTCAATCTTTATACATATTTCTGTCTCATGACAACTACTCCAAAGTCTCCTAACAATTCCAATAGAAAAATAAATACTTCCCCACCAGAATGAGCTGATGAGGCTCTTGGTTACCTTCCCTGTCGGCTCTCTGACTTGGTTCTTTTCAATGAGCATCATTTTAGCCCTCCTGGCTTCTTCCAATATTTCTCTTTGACAGTTACCTGGACAATTCAAAATAACAGAGTGCCCAGCAGCTGATTAACAAGTAAGAACTCTTTCTTCTTGACTACTGAACTCATGTGGTAAATAGTGTTACTCCTCTAATATTTTCTGCTTAGATCTTTTTGTTCCTTTGCCCAGAGGGGCATAGTAAAGATAATGTTGTAATTCTCATGCAAATATAAATTGAACACATATCTAAAGTTTCATTCAATGCATTAATAAGACAATCAGATATATATCTCAAAGAACATTTGAGAAACAAGGCATTTATGGGCAATTTTAAAAGACAATGCCAGTATAGCTAGTATATAATCACTGGGGTAGCTACAAAACTGCTTGATGTCTTACCCTTGGTGTTATCTTTTCTACCAAAAGAAATTATTTGCAACTCTTCTGGAGCAAAAAAAGAAAAAGAAAAAAAAATCTGTATGTTAAACTCTATTCCTACGGGTGTGTGTGTGTGTGTGTGTGTGTGTGTGTAAAACAATCTAGTAACTATAAAATAAATAAAAAGTTCAAGCTTAGAATCACACTGAAAGAACACCCAGTAACATCTTTTGCCTATCTCAGACAATTCTTCTAACACCAGTCTTCCTATTCACAGATACTTTTTATGTTTTCATTCTTCTACTGAGTTAGATGTTTCCTCTCTGTACAATGACTGTGCTGTCATGATTAGTTTAGCTCTTTCTACCAAAGTTTTGCCTAGGAGCCTGAGTTGTGAGAATTGAGAATTGTCAAAATGATCGAGTATGTCACCATTATTTTGATTTCCTCCCACTCCAGGGTCTCTAACAATTAGAATCTGAGAAGAATAATACGTTGCTCAGATTTTTTTTTTTCCCCCAGACTCATCCTTAACATTCTGGGGTATATAAACTGAAATTATTATAGGACCATCTTTTTCTCCAGGTGGATCTGAGAAACACAAGTAAATGTATTGTATTTTGGTGTGTGGGGTGGAGCAGTGATGGGAGAGAGTAATCTAAGACTGGGTGTGAAAGCGCTAATCCTCTCGCCCTAGACCCTTGCTCATTAGGATTCCACTTTGAGAGGCTTAAGAATACCTGTTCCACATTTATACCCCAAACATATCCTGGTATCTCTGTTGAGCTCAGTTATTTATTTTTACTTCCTGAGTATAGCCCCAAGGCCTCATTTCCACTACCCCTCTGATTCTGATTAGCTCCAGGAAAGAATTAGAATTCAAGGATGCTCACGGTTTCTGATAGATCATAATAATGTCAGATAAGTTGTGGCAATTGATCCCTCCAGAGATATGATCCAGTCATTTCTACTCTCAGAGCTGAGTTATTTTGCCTCATATTGGATGGCATAAGAGTATTTTCATTAGCAATCATATGCACTCACTGAATCCTTATAACAATCTTTTAAAGTGTTTCCTATTATTATTATCCACTTTCTAAAGAGATGGAAACTGAAGGTCAAAGAAGTTAAAGAGATTGTTCAACATCAATATCTGTGGGAAAATTAAGATTCAAATTTAGATTTGTCTTCAAGAGATGGGTAGAAAAAAATAGTTTTTAGTCCATTAATATAGCATTACCATATTTCTTAAAGGACTTTAAATATTTTAAACTGCCACATAAACTTAATTGTAAAACAAGGTAACAATTCCTGCTTAGTATAGGTGATACCTATAAAAGGGATAAAAATCACAGCTACAAATTTATTTCCTAAGCTACTGAATATGATGATAATATATCTGCCCAATGCAAGATTAAAGAAAATCAAAATACATCAAATAAATGTATAAATACTTGAGATGACCTGATTTTATCTTTTTATCTGAAACATAACTTCAAATTTTAATTTTTTATATCTATCAGTAATTTGAAAATATTTTATATCATACTACATAAGTCTTTTACTTTTTAAAATTAAATTATACAAAAGAAAAATAAGATTAATTTAATAAATTTAAATACCTTTATCTTTTTTTTTTTATGAAGAAATCTGAATTTAATTGGTAGCTTGTTACCTTTTCTCACTACCAGTTTATATAGAAAAACCAATATATTTGCATTAAAAATATTTTACTAACTCAAAGTGAAAGCAGAATATTTTGCAATATGTGAATAAAGAAAATTACTTAAGCTTTGATGGCTTATATTTTATTTAAACCACTCATTCATGGGTAAAATATTATACCACCTGTGCCAATGCTAAATATTATGCCCTTTCTTTATTTCATAAGTTCAACTGCCATCCAAGGCACCAGAAATTCTGTGATAAATTAGACCCTTGAGGATCTTATAGACTCATAGTTAGGAAGAAATATGGGCATTTTTAAAAAGTTATAAAGTCTGCCAAAATAATAAGTGCATGAAGACAATACACAGGTTGCATGAAGTAGGGGATGATTAAATTTGCCTGGGGTGGGCAAAAATAGTGATTATGGATAGTCTACTTAGTTCTATTGCCGTGGCAACAAATTATTACCAATTTAGCGGTTTAAAACAATACAAAATTATAGGCTAAAAGTCTGGTTGGCTTTGCTGGTTTCTCTGCTCCCAGTTTAATAAGGCCTAAATTAATATGGCAGCTGGCTGGGCTCTCATCCGAGCCTCTTGGAAGAATTCACCTCCATGCTCATTCAGATGGTTGGCAAAATCCAGTTCTTTGAAGTGTAGGACTGAGGTCCCTATTTCTCTTAGAGGCCTCTCTCTGCTCCTTACACAGAATATTTTTATCTTCCAAAGGCTCATGTGATTAGATTTGGCCCCTCCAGTAATCCAGCCTCATATCTCTATTTTAAAGTTCATAACCTTAATTACATCTGCAAATTCCTTTGCCATGTAACAGAACATACTCATGAGATTCAGGGATTAAAGTATGGATATGTTTGAAAGATCATGCTGCTTAGAAAGTTCATGAACTTAATTTTTCTTTTCTTGAGAATGGAAATATCAGGTTAGATTTAGAAGCAGAAAATGAGTGTCTACTTTGAGAATTAATTATGTAAATTCATATAAAGATCTACAAAAATCTATGCTAATGGTACCAAAAAATAATCTCAAAAAGAACTATGTCCAAGCAGGTGGAGAAATGTTACACACTTTATTATGTGAACACACACAAGAGTAGCCATAATACACGGAGATCATGTTAGCTTGAGCCTAACTCAGCTTCAACCTGGTAGAGCGGCCTCACACACAAGTTCACTTAGTAGGCTACTAATGAAAAGAAAAAACAGTAACAAAGATATAACTTCAACAGAGATTCTCCCTACTTCTCCAATTACTGCCCAGTGTTTGCACCATGTAGAATATAGCACACATTTGCACTGCTGGGAGAACAGAACCTCCTGGGAGGAAGGACGCTGAATTCAGTAACTCATTGAGTGTTGATATTACTACTGTTAAAGTGGTATTATTCATAGAAGTCGGTGGATCCTAGGAAACTTGGAATTATACACACATGCTCAGATTTCTGTCCTAAGCTTATTCCCTCCTCCCCAGCTGGGAATAGTAAGGTATAATTAAGCTTATACGGAAGTAAAGGTTGGACATGTGTGTATGTACAGTGGGATGTAAGGACAAACAATCACAGTCATGGTTATGGATGTTAGATACTGAAAAGACTGGTTTGTCATCAGAGAGGAGCTTTGAAAATGGCTTCTCAGGAAATGGACAGTGTCCATCAATTATGACCAGGTGAATGCCTAAAGAAAAAGTTGACTGGATGTAATTTTAAAGTGTTTTTATTAAATCACTAGTCCAGGAAGACTATGACTACCTAGAGAGTGAATCTGAGGTAAAACATCTTACTTTCATACCTATTGGAAGAAACATTAGTTCAGGTCCTCAAAGAAGCAGATGCCAAAATAGATATAGATATGCAAGAGATTTACTAAAGGACATGCTTCTGATGGGGAAAGGGTGACCCTGGAGGAAGCAGGAAGACCGGTGTGAGCATGAGGAAAGTTGAACACTTAACAGAGAAAGGGAATGAAGAAAGAGGTAAGAAGAGACTCAGACTGCAGCACAGCTTTAAGAGCATTTGGGCCAGGTAGATGAGAAGCCCTTGAGCCAACATCTGTCGGAGGAGTACAGCATTTGGCAGAAATTGGTCTTCCTTTGTACCACAAATATCTACTTCCGAATTCTGCTTTAAGGGGTACATGCTCCTTGGTTCCACTGGGTCTTGCTTGCTGAAGGAGGTGTATAGAAGTTTGGTGAACTGTAGCCCCTGGTCAAAGTGACAGCTAATGGGGAGAATTGTGACCTTGTGATCAGCTGCAATAGGAACCCTGTCCTCCTTTGGGCCTTGCTAAAAACTGGCAGCTGCCCATGTCATCTGATATATAAGCCAGCACAGCATAACAAGATATGGGATATGTTGCCTCTGATTCCAAAGAGGCCTACTGGGTGCTGTGCTTTCTTCTTTGTAGTAAAGAATGCAAGATGCATTAATGTTCCCTGTACTTTGGGGTGGTTTTGACATACTCTTGAACATTGGACCCTGAAAACTTCACTGAATTGTTTATTGCTGAGTCTTTGCAGAGTTTATTTCCCATTGTATATAACATATATACCTTACCAAGGCTGTCAATGAAATATCCTCCCTTGCTCATGCTGTACAAATAGCATAATTTCATTGATGTGATGAACCACACTGATATTCTTGGGATCCCCAGGCAGTTCAGGTCAGACTACATTATAACAGAGGTTATGACAGATGGGAGAGAGCATTAAAGTATTCCTGAAACAAAATTTTAATGAATATTCTTTACTTTCATATATGAATGTGAACTGTTTCTTATCTTCTTTTATTATCATAACAGAAGGGTACCCATTCTCCAAGTCAATGAGTGTGTACCATGTACCTGAGACTTTATTAATCTGCTCTAGCAATGATGCTTCATACAGGAATGCAAGTAACTAGAGCTGCTACTTAGTTGAGTCTGTAGTAATCTACAGTCATTTTTCAAATCTATTTGTGTTTTTTCAGGGGCATGCTAGTGAACTAAATGGAGATATTATATAATAAGGGCTACTTCTGCAACATTTAGATCTTTAGTGGTAATAATTTCCAACATCCCTCTGGGAATGTGATATTGTTTTTTATTTATTATCTTGCATAAAAGAGGATGACATCTTAGGAGGCTGCAATTTGGCCTTCCCAAAGTTAATAGTTCTTACCCCCTCAAGCCAAGAACCCAATGTGGGTATTACTCTGACTGTCAAGTGAAACCTAATTTTACATCTGGGGACTCAGTAAACAGCCATTGGGTTATCCATTGTGAGTTAGATTATAGACAGTCTCCATTTATTTCCTGCCATGCCTAAGCATCCACTCTTACTCAGGGGTGATGATGAATCTCTAGGTATTCATTATCCATGTCAACTCACATTCAGACTCTGTGTCCAATTATCTTCAAATGTGTGGGTGTTCCCCTTTCTTTATTGTTCAGTGGTATGACTAGGGAAATCAACACAGCCTGTAATGTTCTGTCATATTGCAGAGTTCCTCCTCCTAGGGAACTGACCACCTCTTCAGTCAACGTCTTCCCAACCCCTAAATTGGCACAGGTCTGGAAACTGAGCTTTTTATTAATGTGATCTCTTCAAGTTTCTGTCTTCATTCTTGCTTGTTTTGCAGGGAAAGAGCTGTAGATGTCATCTAGCATCCTTGTTGTCTACCCGCCTATTTTATGCTCGGAACTCGCTTCTCTTTTAATTATCTCCAAAATTCACTGTAGGTCAAGTTCCCTTGGCTGCCTATATATATATTTTTTAATCTTTTCCATGTCTTATTTATTTATTTATTTATTTATTTATTTATTTATTCATTCATTCATTCATTCATTCATTCATTCATTCCATCCTCACCCGAGGACACTTTTGCATTCATCTTCAGATAGAGTGAGAGGGAGAGAGGAAGAAAGAGAAAGAAACATCAATGTGAGAAAGACACATCAACTAGTTGGTACCCACATGATCCCAACCGAGGCCAGGGACAAATGGCAACTGAGCCCTTAGCGGAAACCAAACCCGGGTATTTCTGGTCCATGGGCCAAAGCTCGAACTGCTGAGCCAAACCGGCCAGGGCTTGGGTGCCTATTTGACCTTGCCAGTCATTATAGAAACTCTGGCCCTCCCGAATTCTGGTTTTTCAGCACTGAATCCTAGCCTCTGTCATGTCAGGGCACTGTCATCCCATAGGTATTATAAAATCCAACCCTGAGACAAGTTTTCCTACTGTCAGCCATTGCCTACAGGAAAGAGCCACCACCAAACTTCTTAGTGATACTGTGGCCCTGTCATTAGCACCTGCTGATGGTCTTGATGAATAGTATGATGTCTGGGCCTTCCTCTGAAACCTAATCATATGGTTTTTGTCTTCTTGCCTTACATAACATATTCATTTCTACATGCCCATTTGCTTTAGCCTCCTTATTTCTTCCTCCACTTTTTCCCATGAAAACTCAGGTATTTCTATTTTACTTAATATTAGCCATTACTTCTCTGGGATTCTACGAGGAACCCTAGTGGAGAGTATTCCCATTGCCTGGAGTCCTTACTAATATTAAATCCAAGTTTTTTTAGGATTCCTCATATCAGCAAATCCTTGCTGGAGCTGGTCTTGTATTCCATCCTTCTGATCAATACTCTCAAAATCCAAGCACAGTGGCACATCCCAGCTACTTTTTTGAGTTCCTTAGTATATTGTACCTCTCTTTATTAGGCCCAGAAGATTCTTATCAATGTTATGATAGGACTTAACCCTGGTTACCAGCCTAGCAGCCAGGAGAAAAAGTAGAGACAGCTCCTAAAAGTAGCACTTGTTGCCTCATGGTGGGGAGAACTGTGCAGAGTCTTAGAGCAGAGTAGAATAGCTAGATCTTACTGGGCAGGAATGAGACGCCTCTCCAAACTCTGCCAATGTAGGGACATCTGCAGAGTCATCATCTACATGGACATTCTTCCAGATGGCCCCAAACCATGTTTTAGGGACTCAAAAAAGGCTTTGATCGTAGAACAAAAGATTTGTCCTGAAGGAGTTTTCAGATATTTTTGAAATTTTTAACAGTAATTATCAAATTTTCAATTTGCTGCTGTGCCTGTTTTTCCACTCCAGGAGATAAGGATCTCCATTTAAGCTACCAAAGAGATTCACCAGAGCTCACATGTAGCTGTTAACAGCTTGTTTACACTCCTCAGTTTCTCATTATTCCCCTGCAGGGCATCAATATAATATAGAAGTACATTGCCATGTTTTAATGCTGCCCCCTACCCTCATATTTTTCAAATGCCTGAACCATTGCCCTTAAAAAAGCATTTACTTCCACTGAACTCTATTTCCAGGTCATAAGTGGTGAAACCATTAGCAATTAGCCTACTTACTGTCTTTTGCCACAGACTCTCTATGCCTCATCTACCACTTAGAACATATTTGCAGCTGTGGGGTAGTGATTGATTCTGTCTGCAAGCCCAATCTTCTTTTTCTTATTTTTTTGTACCCACCTCAGTAAAATTTGTGTAATTCAAATTATCAGAGAAAATATGCTAATGGGCTTATTTGTACAAAACATTTGTTGGATAAATACATATAAGGGAAATAGTGGGAAGAAGTTGGAAAAGGCACAATTGAAGTCTGACTCCTGGGAAGGTGAGTAGGAAGTAACATTGGGTAGAAATAGTCTCAGAGTGTAGCACACCTCTAAAAAAATATTTGATTATACCGATGGAGAGTTCATGAACCAAAGTCATCCATCCATCAAAGGTCTTCTATTTTGCAGGAATAGACTTGCCATTGTATCCATGCCAGGAGCAGCTCATAAGAAGCATGGCCTTTCAATAAACATTGTGGTAGAAGCAGCAGGACCACCCATCAGTGCTTCCTGTGACAGATTCGATGGTGCATTGTCATGGAGCACAGAAAACATGAACTTGTGCTGTGTTTTCAGAAGCTGTACCAGGTAGTATGTGGGATGGGAAACTGTCAAAGTGAAAGACCAAGTACTTGCAATACATGAACATGGGAAGCAAAGTTATGACTTAGAAAGTACAAGTATAGCAAGTGTTATTGGAATATAACCTTTGCTGGAGGTTAATAGTGGAAGCGAATAAGCCAGAGGCTAGATCATTCCACAGAGTAGAAATGCTCTGTGAAATGAGCACCTACGCAAGCCTTATACCCCAAACTTGCTTCTGGAGCAAAATCTTTGTGTAACTTGGTGTTGCCAAGTTCATCATGAGCTAACTTTAACTAAACTGCCATAAGTGTTCAATTATCAAGCCTCCAATATTGCATAGCTTTTGAACTGCTCAAAGTTGTCTAGCTGAGAGAGTTAGAGAAACTGAAATCTAGTCCACACCCTGCTATCTGAGCTGTGTGCCAGGGCACGGGGCTCTATCCACCGGGAAGAAAGGCTGCACAGGGGCCATGCATTTTCCAAAGTACTACTCTTGCTCAGAGAAAGTGTTTTTTTCTTTTTCTCACTGGGAGCAAAACATCAGGTTAGTAATGGATTATCACCATCACGTACTAGTTCTTTACATACAAAATACTTCAATGTAGAATTCCTTATTTCTTCTTCTCCTCCTCCTCCTCCTCCTCCTCCTCCTCCTCCTTCTTCTACATCATTCCAGGACTTTCTAGTACATAACACAAAATTTAGAGAGTCATATTAATGTAATACATAGATTATTGACCACCAGAATGACTTCAGATAGATCCACATAGGATATACAAGTTTTCAGTGAATGGAAAAAGTGTGACAGTGTATTATCCAGGGTCCCCAGCTGTGCTGTCGCATCAGTGCTCCTGTGATGTACCTCACTCAAGGTAAGGCACAATGATGTATAATTTAGTTTATTTCAATATCAAAAAAAGATTTTCAAACTTTCCTTTTGTCAACACATTTTTACAGAGTGCTTTTTCCACCTTTACAAAGATAGCTATTTCTACAGTATTTCATAATATACATTTTTAGCAATCCTCAATGGATTTGCCAAGATGATACATGACTAATCACGAAATCAAGCATTTTTTTTTTCTTATCTTCTATACCAGCATTACTACTTTAAAATAAATATAAACTTCTCTTTTTACCACTATTATTTGCTCAGGGCTGTTAGTTAAAAGATTGGTGATAAAATGTCATGTGATTTTTTTTTTTTGATACTTAATTTTCAACAGTTTGCCACCAAAGTAAACGTAAGAATTATGCATCCCCTGTTTTGGTTTCCTTTTCTGTGGTAGTAATTCTCTCTGAGGGAAGGTTATATATCCCCACCCTGCTGAAGTCAGTCATGGCCAATAGACTTGATTTGGTGTATGACAGTTCCAAGGAGAATATTTCTATATATATTTATCCTCACCCGAGGACATTTTTGCATTTATCTTCAGATAGAGCAGGAAAGAGAGAGAGAGAAACATTGATGTGAGAGAGACACCCACACGACCCCAACCTGGGCTGGGGACAAACTGCAACCGAGGTACCTGACCTTAGCAGGAACCGAACCCGAGTCTCTCCAGTCCATAGGCCGATGCTCTATAACTACTGAGCCAAACAAGCCAGCATGAAGCAGAATATTTTTAAATGTCAGGTCTTGGTTTGAAATATCTCTCCTCTAAAATAGTGATTGGCAATATTTCTAATGGAAACTGCTTCTTTAAACTGGGTCCCAGAATAAAGATGTTGCGAAACAGGTTCTCACGTGACATACAGCATGAAGAAGAAATATGTAGAGCATTTATCTCATACATTCAAACAGTTTTTTAAGATAATTGTTATTTTTAGCATGGGTATAATAACCAAACAAAATCTCCTAGTTTTTTATGAAAAATAACCAAAGAAATCTTGGTAAAGATTCTATCTTGATAGAGTTGGACCAATTCAAAGAAAGTATATCTTATTTGCCATAGGTTTGCTTGTTTTTTTTTAATCCTCACTCGAGGGCACTTCTCCATTTTTTGTTCTGATAGAGTGGGAGGGAGAGAGAGAGAGAGAAACATTGATGTGAAAGGGACATATCAACTGGTTGCCCCCACACGACCCAACCAGGGCCAGAGACAAACTGCAGCTGAGGTATGTGTCCTTAGCGGGAACCGAACACGGGTCTCTCTGAACCGCAGGCTGATGCTCTAACTACTGAGCCAAACTGGCCAGGGCTTATTTGCCATAGTTTTTAACCTCAAAATAATGGTAAGTGCTTCTAATTCTAGTTCACACTTCAGACTCTAAAATAAAAGTCTCTTGCAATTATTTGCAGCACATGACTAGCTAACAAGTATTGGTTTTGACAAAGCATTTATGTTTGTGACAATAGCATTTGAAGAATTTATGAGCATAGACACTATCAGAACTGTCATAGTTATACCTTATCCCCCTCAAGCAAACTGCTAGTTTGAAAGGACAGTTGGAGAAGATGAGATTGCTAACAAGATTCTTAGGTATTTAGTTGCTGAACATGTTATCCCATATTCAAAAATATGAATGGAATATACCATCTAACTAATGCGTTGATGTCTCAAAAACTGCCAGGATGACCTTCATCAGACTTAAAGAAAAAAATAAGAGTGTTTATTTGTATATTTATTTTCCCGTTTCAACATTTTGGTTCACATTTCTTTTGTACTGAAAAGAAACCATAGAGTTAAAGCATGCAGATTCAGAAACACTAAATAGTCCAGAGTGTAAACAAGCTGGGTGCCTGCCCATGTTTCTTACTCCAATAGTTTTAGCAGAGTAAGAAAAAATACTCATACATCTAGTAGAAGGTAAACTGCATAAGCAACATTTGTCCACAGGAAAAGGGATTTATATCATGTTTATTGCCAGAGCCTAGAACTTTTGTTGGCAAAATAAATGCTTAACAAATAGTTTTTGAATAAAGAGAGTAAAGTCATATCTTTGAAGGAAGAGAATTACTTCTTTCTCAACATGGACATTCTTTTCCACTGCATACAGGCTATTAAGTAATAAGAAGGAAACTTCTCCAAGCAAGGAATTCCTATAGGCCAACCTGGTAATCACTCAAGTTACTGATATAAAAATAGATTGTGTTACATTTCTATTATAAAGGCATTAGCCCTGTATAATATTTCCTCCCACAGATAGTCCATTAGCAGTTATTTTCTTTAAATACCATCTTACTGATTATTCCAATTATCTTCTGCATACCCTTTACTACCATAAATTGAAGAATGCAGCTACATTTCTCTGGCCACTATAATTGTCAAAGGGTAATCATCTGTATTTTCTCACCTAAATATTTGACACAGAAACAAAGTCATCCAAGTGAATCCACTTATTAATTAAAATATTTCCTGAAAGTGCATTGGTACCACCCTCTCTGAGAGTTCTTGTAGTTCAATATTGGTGATTTAGGATCTTTTAAATCTTTTAATTGCATGTGAGATTTCAATAATGAGAAACCAAAATGTTGAAAGCCAAAAGATATCTTTCATTAGAGGTTTGCTTTTCCCTTATCTGTATTTTTAAAAATGTATTAATATATTCATTTTCTTCTATCACTACTCAAAACACAGACTGTACTCACCTATATTATATAAAACTGCTTAAAACTAGTGGCCTTTAGATGCATTTGTAAATAGCTTGTCTTTTCTAATGCTGAACTCTCATATGAGATCTTTCTGTAAATGAATGACAAGTTAAGCTTGCCAATTTAGTCATAAATTCAGACTTAAGGTAATTCTTTCATAAATTTCATCGTGCTATGGCACCAAACGAGTAAATATAGCCCATACAAGATGTTTTAAGTCACTTTCTAAAAACTAGGCTTTTCAACTCTATGGGCTTAAAATTGATGGCCTCAATTCTCTACTTGCCTTGCAACCCTGATGGAGCTGATACCAGCATGATGCTCCTTGAAAGCAGAAGTGCTATGCTTAAATTAAGCCCTGTGATGGTGCAGAACAAGTCATATATTTAGGTGAAACTGTTTCTCGGGTGAATAAGATATCTTGACATGTCAATGGAATATGAAACTCAATTTCACAAGATTTTTCTAGTGCCAAAAGAGATTTAAGTAGAGCTATCATTTTTAGTCTTAACAGAAAGAATGTCTACCTCTATAGACATCTACATTCCTTGCTCCTAAATTTAATTTTATCATTCCTCAGAAAGGCTATCATTCTTTAAGCCTTCATGAAAGCAAAATGACATTTCATTGTTGGCCCATTTTTGTTTTCACTTTTAGAAACATTGCTTCCAATTATCCTTTTTCCTCCCTCTACCTTGCTTAAGAATATTAACCAGAGCTGCATTCCTTGGTGGGAAAAATAGGGCTTAAAGCTCCCTTTAAACATATTGTCTTAAGAAGAAGAATAAATAATTTCACAATCACTGAAATATATGTTAGAAGAGCATGCATATCCAGCTAAGTAAAAATTAAGACAATTTTTTAAAAAAGCCACATCAAAACCCAAGAGCTCTAAAAATCAAGGGAAAAAAGCAATTAAGAAGCAACTAAAAAGTTTTAAAATGGAAATCAAAGAGTTATTCAGAACTAAAAAAATTTTTAATGAATTTAATTTTTATTGTACTTATTTTGGATCTGTTATTCTAGAAGCATTTTTGTTTCCTAAATGGCTGGGCTTTCGAAGTATCAGATGGTATTTCAAATGTAAGCAAATTATGTTCCTAACCTACAATAATCCTTTTTATTTTTATTTAATTTTTTTTTTGTTAAACCTCACCTGAGGATATTTTTTCCATTGATTTTTATAGAGTGGGAAGGGGGAGGAATGGAGAGAAAAAATCATTGATATGAAAGAGACACGTCGATTGGTTGCCTCCCTCACTTGGCCGGACCAGAGCTAGGGATAGAACCTGCAACCCAGTGCCCTTGACAAAGAATTGAACCTTTGACTCTTCCACTGCAGCCACCAGTCAGGGCTGCAATAATTTAAGTATCTTTTTTTTTTTTTTTTTGGTACATGCCCCTAGTGGGAACTGACCCCAGGACTCTCTGGTTCGCAGCCCGACGCTCCAACCGCTGAGCCAAACCGGCCAGGGGTAATTTAAGTATCTTTACCTAACTTCCATTCTTCTACTCACTACACCCAGGCATTGGTTCAGTTTCCCAAACCAAACCTCAGATGTTTCAACTAAAGGTTACTTGAAAGAAGTACTTTTAAACCTACAGACACAGAAAAGGTAGATATCACAGTAGAAAAGAGTAAAAATAGTATATGATTCAAAAACCAAAAGCAAGAGTCCATTCATAAATCAACAGTTATTCAAGAACCTTACATCACTTTAGCATTACCATTTAGGGCAAACAGGTTATGAGTTGATTTCATCCCACTGTGCATTACTGCATTTTATTTTTTCTTTTATTCCTTTGGTAACTAAGTCCTTATACTTCAAGATGTTTAAATGATGGGATGTAAATGCCAAAAATGTGATAATTAGAAAGAATTATAAAGGTTCAAGAGAAACAAAGAAGAGAAAACTTGGCTAAGGTGTCCAGCGATGGTGAGGTAGGCACCAGGCAGAAGGAATGTTGCCCCTGCCTACAGTACAGTTCAAGTTTGGTCTCTCAGTGCTGTAGACTACTGCTGCCCCTTCTAGACCATGTCCATCCAGGAAGTTTTTTTTTTTTGTTTTTTTTTTAATTGATTTTAGAGGGAGAGGAAGGGAGAGGAAGAGAGAGATAGAAATATTGATGAGAGAAAACACTGATGCCCTCTCACTGGGGATTTGGCCCTCAACCTGGGCATGTGTCCTGACCGGGAATCAAACCAGTGACCTCTTGCTGCATGGGTCGATGCTCAACCACTGAGCCACACCAACCGGGCAATCTAGAAAGTATTTTGAGAGAGAAGAAAACACTGAATATTATCTTTCTGGAATTCCATGACTTCTCATTGCTGCTCTCACATGGTATCACCCAAGATACCTTTAGGCCAGGAGACCCTTGAGCAGGTGACACCTCTTATTCCATTTAATATTCAATGTTTTATGTACATATTGAGAAGAATACAGAAGATAATTAGGTTGATTGCATTGTTTATTTATATCCCAGGTCCTCAAAAACTTGTGTTCTCAACAGCAAATCAGGGGTCTATTTCATCCCATTTCTTCCCAGGGAACCCTTGAAACACTGTACTTGGTGGCATGTCCTGGGTAATAGTGTAGACCAAGGAACCTATGTTCTGTGAACACACTGCCATGCACTTTTCTTGTGCAGTGTTGCTGACTATTGTATGGTTTAGACCAGAGAACTTTAAGGCCTTCTTGTCACCGTTAGCATTTTAAACCCCTATCACAGCCAAATTCCATCCCGTTAGAAGGCTCAGCACAGGAAGAGAAACAGATTTCACAAAGACAATGAATATTGTTTTTATGATGAGAAATGATATAATCAAATTACTACTGTCAATTCACTGCCCTAAGGGACTATGAACCCTTATGTCACCTTCCAGTTGTCTATTTGGTTTATATGCTTTTCTTTTTATATCATTCCTCACCAGAGTGTTATGTCCTAAGCTGTAGCTACATTTTATGGATTATCTTTATAACATCTACAGTCATCAGCTTCCAAGGATAATGTCATAGATCTCACGATGTGTGTTTGTAAAGGTACAAATGCTAAAGGCATGTGCTAACATATTGGGAGGCTGTGCATGCTCACACACACTGCCGGCACCAGCAAGCACTTCCTCTTGTACTTTTTCCTGTCTCCGTTATTTATGGCTAGTTCAGCACATCTTTACTTCTACCATCTGCTTAGTATCCCAGTTATAGAGCTGAGATTATTTTAATTAGGCTTGTCATAAGTGATTCACTAGTTGCTTAGACAGTCGGAAAGTAATGCCTGAGCTAGTCTATGTAACAGATTTTGCCAACTCTGACCCTCTATGACTGCTGCTTTTTTTTTTTTTTTTTCACTGCTTTTAAAAATAGAGCCTATTTCTCCATTAAAGATAAATGTGAGCCTGATTCCATTCTTGGCAATATAGTATTCTGTCCTTTAGGTTGGATTATAATCATTATGTTATAAACTGTGCAAAATGACTAATGCTAAATAGCTATTCCCTGCCAACAATTTAAAGTGGGAGATAATGCTGAATAAAAACTGAATGAAGCGTGTAGGTTTTTCCACAAAGGATGTGCAAACTCAACATAAACTGCATTCAACCACACAAGAGTTGTCATCTGTATTTTAAATTTATGTGCATTACTTCTTATTAAAATCAACTAATTAACATGGCCGTGCTTAAAAACAAAAGCAGATATTTATGTTGGATAGATCTCTGAGAATTGCCAATTATAATATTAGTGAAATTAACATGAACTGTGAAGAGAACGTGGTGAGGGTACAGCTGAAATTTGGAGGATTTATATGGGATTATGCCACCAGCTGCAACTTGAGCTGTATAGAAACATTTCAACCTCGGGTAGTTTTTTCTTTTTCTTCTTTTTAATTGAGGTAAGATCTACTTAGTATAAAGTTAATCATTTTACAGTATACAATTCAGTGGCATTTAGTACATTCATAGTGTTGTACCATCATCTCAATTTAGTTCTAAAACATGCTATTACCCACAAAGGAGTCCTCATGCCCTGTAAGCAGGATATCATGATTATTTTCCACCAGCTCCTTGCAACTTCTAATCTGCTTTCTGCTTGTGTGGATTTACCTATTCTGGATATTTCATATAAGTGGAACCATACAATATGTGATCTTTGTGTCTGACTTATTTTCTTAGCATAATGTTTTCAAGGTTTAACCTTAACCATATTGTAATGTGGATCAATTCTTTATTTCTTTTTATATGGCCGAATAGTATCTGATTGTACAGATATATACCTAATTCTGTTTATTCATTCATCTGATAATGAACACTTAAATTGTGTCCACCTTTTAGCTATAAATATATGTGTTTCTATGAATATATGTATATAAATATTTGTTTGAATATCTGTTTTTAGATCTTCTGGATTTATACCTGGAACTAGAATTGATGTGTGATAGGGTAATTATATATCTTTAACCTTTGGGGGAACCAGAGAATTTTACTTTTTAAATTAATTTATAAAATATTTTAATTCACGAGTCATCTTCATATATTTTATCTCAGTTGTCATAAAGATCAAATTGAAAATATAGTTACACATATTTTATAGATGTAGAAACTAAGTCTTAGATCTGAAGTGATTTAAGAAATATACACAGTATTGTTCTAAAGTATCAATGAGATTATTTCTAAAGTCTACTCCTTTCTATAATTCCATTATTCTAAAATTGTGGGTGATCCCAGTTATATCTGGCATATTCCCTTGTCAATGTACAGTCGCAGCTCCATGTTGTCCATTCTGGTTCCATTAGCTAATCTTTTATTGTTGTTGCTTATAATCTAGAAAAGAAAGACGGGTACAGTGTGTTTGCATCTGGTTCACCTTTGGAGACCTTCTCCCTTTTGTGAATCCTGTTCACTCTTGCCATGGTTTTTGTTTGTTATTTAAATCTCAACTCACTATTAAAAGTTATGATGAAGTTGGATTATGGGACAAAGGCAGAAGGTTGGCAGATTTAGACGATCCATATAGAAATAGATAAAGGAAAACTAAAATGTATAAACCTCTTCTAAGATGAGCTTTGTAACTAGCTAACCTTGAACTTGTGCATATTGAGAAGGGCGAGGACATGTATTATGGCACAAAAACATGAACAATGGGAAATGTGAAGGGACACAGGGCAGATCATTTCTATAGCTGGGATGATTTCTGTTTCTCAGTTTTCCACTCAAGTTATTTCCTGCTGTAACTTGATTTTTGGTCCATCTCTCTGCTAAACACTTCACATTTCAGTTCCCCTCTGAGCCTTTAGGGGAGATTGAAAGTAGCAGTTAAAGCTGGTTATGCCCAATAGCCACGGCAAATTTTGTTTACAAGATGCTCCGTGTTACAATGTTTGCATTGTCTAAATAGCAGGCAATAAAATCTATCAGCTGGAAACCTCCCCTTGTAAATGAACAGACTATTTTAATCAGTACCTTATGCTGAACAGCCTTTCAAGGGCAGTCCAGTTTTAATATTAAGAGAGCTCTCTAAAACCTTCAGATGTAACCAATCTGTAAGTATTTATTGAATTAATGATCATACATTCAGAACTAATACTATAAAAAGTCCATGCTTCTGGGAACTTAACATCAATTTGTGGGAACAGAGTAACCCAATTGTTTTAAATGGGGAAAGATTTTTTTTATGGTTCTGGGTATAAATGTAATAACAGATCAAAGTTGGAGGAAATCAATTGGACCTAGAAATCAAATGCAGTTTCAAAGAAGAGCTAGACCTTGAATTGAGCCTCAAAGAATTTTGAAAATGTGGAAGTATAGGGGAGGTGAAAGGGTAGAAGGTAAAGACAATGTGCTTAACAGGGAAAGAGTTGGCTAGGATTCCTGTGAGTTAAAAATTGGAAATAAAAATGGATGGGAATGTAGGAAACAAAGTTAAAGAAGGCCTTGCAAGCTACACAGAGTAGTCGAACTCACTCGGGAAGTCATTGCAGCTTAATGAACTGAGAGTAAAATGAGATTGATTTCCCATATGCTAGAGATGAACACAGTTACAAAATTGTTCTGAGACAACCAGGAAACATGGAGATTAGAACCTGCTCTGATCTACAGGTAAAGAGATGAGATTAGAAATGGGGAGATGGGAATGGCGTGGAATAAACAGGGAAGGAAAGCAGTGGTTGACGTTTAATATGAGTGATAATTCTTCTGTGCTCTGTACTATTCTCGACCTCATTAACTGGTTTGTAAAAGGATACCGATTTCCATGTTAGAGATGAGAAAATTGAGAACATTTATGATTTTCACAAGTAGAATGTAGAAGTGAGATGTTTACCTTGATCTATTTTGGATCTATTAGTCCAAATTATTTGCTATTTCTTTTTACTTTTTCTATAGTTAGCAGGAGGGTCAAAGCATAAAATGAAACTTTCACACTACAATAATCATAGTATTTCTCATTATAAATTGTAACCTCCTTTCTAACCCAGGTGGGTACCATCTGCCATGCATGTGTATCACAAACAATAGTTATAATTTGATTAACATAATTATGTTTACTTTGGAGTCAATAATGGCATTCTAGGTCATTGTACTTTCCCTCTCAATGTGGTGCAATGTCCCAATTCCTATTGTTGCCATCGTGCTCTCGCTCCCTGGGGAGAGAAGCCTCTTTGAGCACCAGGTTGAATACTTATCCGTGCTCATAGCACCGCCCCCAGTTCCTCTCCTGACCCACCTGAGTTCTGCAGCCCTACATTGCTGTCAACTTTTAAATGCTTTTTGTCAGTTCTCAAAATCCAATTATATACAAACTCTTCTCTGATTTTGATGTAGGTAGATATTTTTATTTCTATAGTATCGCCAACTATCTTCTTTCTTTCCTTTATCATTTTTTTTGTTTTTATGCAGAGTCATCTCATCTATTTCATTATCTTCCATCTTCATCCCATTCAGTCCTCTAAAAATATTTTCTCCAAGTCAGCCTGAATCCTGACTCCCTCTAATATGCTACTATAGTTTTATAAGAATGTCAGTAATTTTTTAAAGCCCTTTGTTCTTAGAATGCTCATACATATTTGCCTTTTTCTTTAACAACTTAAAATAGCTCTGAGGGAAAGATGGTGTGCATATGTCAAATGTTCTCCCGTGTAGTAATTTGAGATTAAACGACAAAAGCTTCTAGCACTATTGAACATCATTTGAAAACAACACATGCTTAACTAGTTCAAGCAATTTCAGTTTTCTTTCATTTTTTTTTTTTTTTTTTGAGATCTTTTCTCCTCATATTAAACTATTCTGATAGACTGGCAATAAGAAAAGGAAGACGTTAAGTGCTTTAGCCAATAGAATCTCTCCATTGTGAAAATGGCTTTTGCTTTTAAGAATCAATACCAAAAATGTTCTTGGAAAACCCTGTGTTTTAGCTGTCACAAAAGTAGTTTTTCTCCATTTTGCATTCTGTTCAGGTTTTTTTTTTTTTTTTCCAATGCTGTTCTGGTTGAAAGCTTGATAGTCTAATAAAGTTGCTTGTCATATAAAATCTGAGTATGCAACTACAGAAAAACTAATTTTGTAGAAAAGCATTCTGAAAGTGTACATTATTTAAGTGAATCTGGAAATACTATAACAAATTATACCTTTTTATTTGGACAATTAAATAATAGTGTATATATTTTCAAGTTCAGAGTTCATTATCTCTAAGATTATCAGTACTTTCTTTTAAATGATAATAACATTGAGATAAGTTATAATCACATAATCTCAAGACCAAGAAGCCCATTAAAATTGAGATGTAAAATAATTTTTTCACAAATGAATTTCAGTGTAATATTGTGAAACACCATTAGAGTGATGCCATTTGAGAATCCTTATTCACTTACAAATTATCAGAAGAAAATAAAGAAATCATGCCAAATAGAAATACATAAAGGCTGAATCTAATGTATTTTAGGCAAGATTGCTGATTTTAGGTTTTGAATGCATTCCTAGCTGTTTTCCCCATGGTGCAGCCTCACCTATTCCCTTCCACTAGACAGTTTTGCATACCCTGTTACTTTTGCAAAATATGTTTTAGTCAGACTCATAATGTTGCTTCTGATATCTGCTATTTCCTGCTCAGAGATGCTCTCAGTTGCTTTCCAGATTGTTATTTGTCAAAGCTTTGTGTTCTGCTATTCATGAGGACCAAAAGCAAGTTAGCTTTTAGTGCCATATTAGGCACCCAGTATATTTTCAATAAATATTTGCTGAGTGAATTTAAGATATAATCAGCATTTTGTTGTTGTTGTTGTTTTTGCTATTATTTGGCTTAATTTTGTCCCTATGATTATTCATGAATGGAAGGCTGTGGATACCAATGCCCCACTTTACTAATTTGCCTTAATAATAGGGATATTTTTGTATTTGGCATCTAAAGTGGGCAGAAGGAGATGTCTTTATAAGTACCTTTCCATGACCATCTTAATGAATTTCATAAGCACAGTAAAATGGATTATATTTTAAAGACAGCTTCAACTATCGACTATTGAGTATAAATATAATTGAACTAATTTACACAAACTAATTTGTTTTATCATTGCCTAAGGAACACTGTCTCTAGATTGTCTGATATTTAATTTGTTTCATTACATTGCTCCACACAACAGCCCTGCACTTCTCCTTTTCCGCACTTAGCTGTGGTTCTCATGAGGATATAAGACCAGTGAGATTTCAGAATCCATCTTTGTCATTCTAGTAGGGCCTATCATAGTAATTGCAGAAACAATGAATAACTTTAATTTCATACAAAACAGAGAGGATGAGTCAAACAGACCTTTGGGAAAACTGTAAATATGCAGAAGATGCCATTTAGATCAGGCATCAGGCAGACATGCCTGTAAGAGGAGAGACCAAGGATATATTGAAATGATTAGGGTCACGGAAGAAATGGCATTAGGTTACTCTGAAACCCTAGCCAAAATCTGAAAGAGTTTGAGCCCTCAGATCCAGGAGCCTCCTTGACATGGGTTCAGGGTAGAGCAGATAATGCGTTTGTTTTATCATTCAACACTCTTTGCTGACCATCTATCATTAAAGAGCTGTGTTCCAGTTGTGGGTATACAACTAATTATTGTTCAAAAGGAAGACAAAGAACCCAATTAAAAAATGGGCAGAGGAGCTGAATAGACACCTCTACAAACAAGACATACAAATGGCCAAGAGACATATGAAGAAATGCTCAACATCACTAATCATCAGAGAGATGCAAATTAAAACAACAATGAGGTATCACCTCACACCTGTCAGAATGGCCACCATCAACAAATTATCAAACAACAAGTGTTGGCGAGAGTGTGGAGAAAAGGGGACTCTAGTACACTGCTGGTGGGAATGCAGACTGGTGCAGCCACTATGGAAAACAATATGGTGTTACCTCAAAAACTTAAAAATTGAACTTCCATTTGACCCAGTGATCCCACTTCTAGGAATATACCCTAAAAAGCCTGAAACACCAATCAGAAAGAATATATGTACCCCCATGTTCATAGCAGCACTATTTACAATAACTAAGATCTGGAAATAGCCCAAGTGTCCATTAGTAGACGAATAGATAAAAAAGCAGTGGTACATATACACAATGGAGTACTATGCAGCTATAAGAAAGAAAGATCTCTTATCCTTTGAGATGACATGGATGGACCTGGAAAGTATTATCCTAAGTGAAAGAAGCCAAGCAGAAAAAGACAAATACCACATGATCTCACTTATATACGAAATATAATGAACATAACAGCCTGAGGAATATGGTAGACCCAGAAACATGGAAGTAGGGCACAGACTGACATCCCTCAGAAGAGGGAGTAGGGGGTGGGGTGGGAAGAGATAAACCACAGGACTTATATGCATGTATGCATAACCAATGGACATGGACAACAAAGCCAGGGACGGGGTGAGGGGAGATGAGGAGGAGGGTGTCGAATGGGGAAAAAAGGAGAAACATCTGTAACAACAACAACAAAAAAATTAGTAAAAAACAAACAAACAAAGAAACCCAACTTATTATTGTTGCTGTTAAAAATATAGGTGGATCTGAAATATGGTAAGAAGAAAAAAAATAATGCCCTTAGGAATTGCTACCTTTTCTGCAAAGAGTAATTTGAAAACAGTATAATTTAAAGTAACTGTAGGAAGGCAGAGTTTCTGGGTGTTGTTTCTAGAATAAGAGTTTATCATACATATTCTTTCTATTACAGGACAAAAAAATGGATGCAATTTAGATTTTTTTGTAACCTTGATTTGTAATCTGATTTGAAAATCAGTATATCTTTAAAATTTCCTAGATATTTCTGAATTCATTATTTTGTTAAATGTTGCTTGTGGAGTACTTCTTTATGTAATAGAAGCCATCATGAAATGAAATTAGTTTTTTAAATTTATTGTTCTTTTTTTTTAAATCCTTACCCAAGGATATTTTTCCATTCATCATCAGATAGAGTGGGAGGGAGAGAGAGAGAGGGGAAGAGAGAGAAACATTGATGTGAGAGAGACATACCACTGGCTGTCTCCCACACAACCCTGGGATGAACAGCAATCGAGGTGCATACCCTTTACAGGAATTGAACCTGTGACTCATTGTTCTGTGTAGTTGCAGGTGTATCTGAAAAAAATGTTGTTGATAACTGGAAAAAAAAAAAATATATATATATATATATGAAGAGAGTTTGATCAACTCTTCAATGCACAAGTCAGTAAATTCTACAAATTATAATCATGAGAAACCCAAATGCCTTCCAAGAAACATACTGTATCAATGCTGTTCTGGGTTGAATTGCTCATTTGTCCTGATGCAACCTGTTCTGTCTAAGATGATATGAAAACTGTGCTTTAATATCAATGTCTTCCTCTTATTTAGCTCCCTATTTCAAGAGTCAAACACAAGCCTGACATACAAAAAAAGCTCATGAGATGTAACTTTATAAGGAATAAATTTTTTAGCCCAGGTCAAATAACCAACCATTCTAATTGCAACCTTAAAGAAATCACATCACTTTCTAGCTTCTGTTACTCCATCTAACAAGTGGGTGTATATCTATTTCTCAGTGTTTTGTTTTTTTTCTTTTTGAGGAATAAATGGATAATGGAAATTACTGAGTACAAATTATTCATTACTAAGTACACTCCTGAAGCATAGTAAGCACATAGAAAGAATCAACTATCCTTTTCTTAGAAATTATTAATAATTCAAAATAGAAATAATGTTCTTTGTACTTTCATAATTATTGATAGTTTTTATACTAAAGAATGATTTTAAAGATTAAATTAAATTGTGCAAGTGATTTTTTTTTTAGCTCTAAATAATGACTGATTAATCTGAGGCAATTCACTCATGCATTTCTGTTTAAGAGCCTTGACTTTGAGACATGATCTTGATACTCTACAGGATACTACTCAGTTGAATTCTTCCCATAGACTCTAAAACATCAGTGGTAGTAAGTGAGGCCATTGAATAGGCTCATTAATTCTGTCAGATGACTAAGGAACCATATGGTGTCTGTCACCTGATTGACATGGCAGGAAATAAAATCTACCATGATGATGGATTCACAGTAGTTTCCTAGTTGATATATATTGTCTAATTTTAAGTTTTATAGTAAAAAGAATAATAATAATCTCACATGTTATCAATATGTTTCCTCAATCAAAAAAAAAAAAAAAAAGGGTCAGAGATAGCAGATGGCACCTTTATCATGCATTATAAAGAAAAAGAGAAATAATGTTGGCTACATGGTATTCATAAATACTCATAGACCCTTTATTTTAAATTTTGTCAAGATGAAGGCTGGTTCAATTACAACCCAATTAAATACACAAAAATACTAGTAACTATGTTTTATATACTACTTAATGTGTACCAGACACACAACAAATCATTTAAACTGTATTATATTGTTAAACCAGTTAGACAGCACTTGTTAGAATGCATTATTATTTATACTTTATAGATAAAGAAACTAAAGACCAGGGAAATTTTAAAAATATCCTTAGGATCAAACACATGTTAAGTAGATTGTGGATATGATATCAAAATCCAGCTATCGGCGCTGTTCAAATCTCAGATTTCAGCTATGACCCTACATTATCTCCAAAAAATAAATAAGCCTGCCTGAACATACGCTATTAAAAGACTATAAGTAGAGATTTTTTTCTTTTAAAAAAGTACTGTTCCTAAAACTCTTAAGATCTATTAACCTGCAAAATAGCTACATAATCAACATACATACTTTTTAATTTGTGAATTCACTGATCTTTCAGATTTATCTTTTTTAAATGCCTTTCAGTCTTTGATTGTCAAACTTTCTAACAAGATCAAACTCATGAACACAACATGACAGTTCTGACAAGCATCTGTTTACTTCTCAGTTAGTTTCCGTGCTCGAAGTCACTGGTCTGAAGAATTCTGGATTTAAGTAGCAAAGGAAGCAAATGAGAAACAGCACACTAAACTCCCTATCTTATTAGAACTCTTATTATTACATAATCTTAGTAGCATTATCAGGATGTAAATGAAATTATTCCAGACTCACTACCTTTTAGGGCTCATAATGGGGGAGAATGATTATTACTGCATGTTGAATACACCCAAGGGTAGATGAGCAATCAATGAATTATTATCAGTGCACAATATTATCTCATTCATTAGGCCAAGAAAATGAAGGAGAGAAAAAAAAAAATAGCTGAGGGAGAAGAAAGGGCAATGTAGATGATGAAAAATTGGGTGTAAATAAAAATACTGACTTTCATAAATTGAGAAGCTTCTGACAGCTAAATTTATCTTCTCTATCATCACTATTTTACATATTCCCAACACAGTGAAATACTTTGATTAAAAGGATAAAAATAACTGTTTTGCAGTAAACTTTAAAGAGGAAAACAATGATATCAGTATTGACTGATACCAAGGAATCTTATATAAAGGATATGGGTGGGCCTGGCCGGTTTTGCTCAGCAGTTAGAGCGTCGGCCTGCAGTCCAGAGAGACCTGAGTTTGGTTCCTGCTAAGGGCACGTACCTCAGTTGCAGTTTGTCCCCGACCTTGCTTGGGTTGTGCAGGAGGCAGCCACTTGATGTGTCCCTTTCACGTCGATCATTCTCTCTCTCTCTCTCTCCCTCCCACTCTATCTGAACAAAAAATAGAAAAATGTCCTCTGGTGAGGATAAAAAAAAAAAAAAGAACATGAGTGAGATATCCAGGAATAAGAGCCCAGACACCATTACCTGCATTTTCAACAGCTAAATGGGTTCTGTATTGTGAAAGCTGATGCTTAGAGAGCCAAAAACTCAATTATTTTCCCCCACTCTACTTATAGAATTTAAAAGCTGAAAAAATGTAAAAGCAGAAAACTGCAGTCCTATGAAATAAGATGACTTACTTAAATTAATTGAGATACTATCTCTTCTTAAATTCAGGTCTTCTACTTTCTATGTGAGCCCTATTTTAATCTTAATTTTTTTGTCCAGATGTCAATCCATTTGTTAGAGCAGAATATAATAAATTGCTCATCTTTTCCTACTAATTTGATTTGACATGTTAATCATATGCTAAATTATCTTGTGTGATTGGGTTTATTTATGGTCTTTATTTTGTTTCATTGGACTTTCTGTAAGCTTATGCATCAGCACTATACTTATTCAATTAGTAGAGATTTATATAAAATACTGATGAAAGAAATTGAAAAAGAAAACAAATAAATGGAAAGATATCTATGTTTACAGATTAGAATTCATATTGTTAAAATGTCCATACTACCCAAAATGGTCTATAGATTCAATGCAATCCTTATAAAAATTTCAATGACATTTTTCACAACAATAGAAAAAAAATTTTTTTTTGTCCTCACCCAAGGACATTTTTTTCCATTTTTTGTTCAGATAGAGTGGGAGGGAGAGAGAGGAAGAGAGAGAGAAAGAGAAGCACCATAGTAAAAGGGACACATCAAGTGGCTGCCACACGCATGACCAACCAGGGACGGGGACAAACTGCAACTGAGGTATGCGTCCTTAGTGGGAACCGAACCTAGGTCTCTCTGGACCTCAGGCCGATGCTCTAACTGCTGAGCCAAACCGGCCAGGGCGAAAAACAATTTTCAAATATTTTTTTAATGACAGTCCAGTTTCAGGTGTATAGTTAGTGGTCAGTCATATTTTAAAATCCATGTTGAACCACAAAGACCTTGAATAACCAAATGATCTTAAGCAAAAAAAAAAAAAAAAAAAAGGCAGGAAGAATCACACTATCTGATTTAAAAATATGTTATGAATCTATAGTAGTCAAAATAGCATGATACTGGGATAAAAAGAGACACACAGATCAATGGAACAGAATACAGAGTCCAGGAATAATTCCAGTCAATTGATTTTTGACAAATTTGCCAAGAACACCAAGTGGGGAAAAGACAGTGTTTTTAATAAGTAGTGCTTGGAAAACTGGATATCTATATGCAGAACAATGAAATTTGACCCTTTTCTCATACCATATACAAAATCAACTCAAAATGCATTAAAGCCATATGTAAGATCTAAAACTCTAAAATATTAAGAGAAACCATAGGGAAAACTTCTTGACAGTCATCTGGGCAGTTAATTTTTGGATATGACCCCAGAAGCACAAGAAAGCAAAGCAAAAATAGACAAATGGGATTGTACCAAATTAAAAAAGCTTCTGCACAGCCAAAGAAATAATCAACAGAGTTTAGAGACAACCTATGGTATGAGCAGACATATTTGCAAATCCTAAATCTAATAAGAGTTCAAAATCCAAAATAAATAAAAACTCAAGTAACTCAACAGCAAAGAAACTAATGACCTAATTTTAAAAATGGGAAAATGACCTGAATAGACATTTCTCAAAAAAGAACACACGAATGGCCAATAGGTATATGAAAAAAATGCTCAACATCACTAATTATTAGGGAAATGTAAATAAAAAACACAACAAGGTATCATCTTGCCCCTGTTAGAAAGTATTATAAATAAGACAAGAAATAACAAGTGCTAACCTGGATGTAGAGAAGAGGAAACCCTTGTACATTGTTGATGGGAATGTAAATTGGCACAGTCATTATGAAACAGTATGGAGATTTTCAAATAATTAAAAATAGAACTACCACATGATCCAGCAAACCCACTTCTGGGTATATCTCCAAAAGAAATGAAATCAGTAATTCAAAAAGCTATTTGCACTCATTTGCACTCCCATGTTGATAGCATATTATTCACAATAGCCAAGACATGCAATCAACCTAATTGTCCATTGACAAATGAGTGGATAAAGAAAAGGTGGTATGTTTATGCAATGGGATATTATTCAGCCATTAAAAAGCAGAAAATCCTTTTATTTATGACAACATCGATGAACTTGGAGAACATTATCCTACATAAAATAACCCTGGCACAGAAAGTCAAATACTGTGTGATCTCAATTAAATTTGGAATTTAAAAAGTGAAACTAATAGAAACATAAAATGGAATGGTGGTTGATAGGGGTAGGGCATAGGTGAAATGAGATATTGGTCAAAGGATACAAAGTTTCAGTTATGCAGGATGAATAAGTTTTGGAGATCTCAGATACAGTATGGGAACTATAGTTAATAATACTGTGTTGTATACTTGAAATTTCCTAAGAGAATAGATCTTGTGTTCTCACCACAATAAATAAGTAAATAAATAAATAGCTAGGTGAGATGTTGGATATGTTGATGAGATTGATTTTGATAATTATTTTACCTTGCTACAAATATAAAAACATCAAGTTGTACACTGTAAATGTATACAACTCTTATTTGTCAATATACCTCAATAAAGCTGAAAAAAAAAGAAAATAAATAAATACATTTATAATGTTCTATTGCCTGAAAGGATGAGGTTGCACACATTGCTTTCCTTTTCTTTCTTTTTATTTTTTAGAATTTTTCTAACTATTCTTCTACAGTTGTTTTTTCACACAAATTATAGAATGTTATTTAGTAAAAAAAAAATAATCTGCTTGTATGTTATATTTCATTGGCATCATAATGAATTTATAAATAAACTTAAAAATAATTATATTGCCTGGCCAGAGTGGCTCAGTGGATTGAGCATTGCCCCATGGACCAAGAGGTCCCAGTTCAATTCCCAGTCAGGGCACGTGCCCAGGTTGCAGGCTTGTTCCCCGGTAGGGGGCGTGCAGGAGGCAGCCGATCGATGTTTCTCCCTCGCATCAATATTTTTATCTGTCTCACCCTTCCTCACTACCTAAAAAAAACAAAAACAGTTGAAACATATTTTTTAAAATTATATTTATTTTAATGTTTTCTTATTCAAGAATATTTTATATCTTTTCTTTTGTTTAAAACTTCTTTTGTGTTGAGAATGATTGTTTTAAAACTTGCTTCCTATAAGTCTTGCATATTTCAGATTGTGCACATTCTAGAAATATCATCTATTATATTGATATTTTGAATTGGATAATTTATTCCAACATATTGCATATAAAATTATTAATTTGTGTATATTAATGTTATATAAATGTCTAATAATATTATTTTATATTTGCATTAGTTCTTTTTAGTTAATTCTCTTGGTTCTTCCATGTATGTAATTGTATCATTTTCAAATATAAATAGATTTATCAACTGATTTATTTTTTCTCCGAAGTTTCTATGCATTAATTAGTACCAAAATGAAATATTTCATAACTGCAATAGGAGTGGGCATTAGTCATTCGTTTCTTACATTAATAGAAATGCCTCCAGATGTTTCCTTTTCAACCATTATGACAGCTTTGAGGCCGAGACTGTTATATTTTATAAAGTGAAAAAAGTATTTATAGATTCATGTTTTGCTAATTGTTTTTATTGAAAATGTTGTTAAAGTTTTTGTTCTTATAGTGATAATATGTGGTTTTTCTTATAAACATATTTTAGCCCTGGCCGGTTTGGCTCAGTGGTTGGAGCGTTGGCCTGCGGACCAGAGAGTCCCAGGATTGGTTCCCACTAGGGGCACATACCAAAAATAAATAAATAAATAAATAAATAAGTAAATAAATAAATAAATAAACAAATAAATAGCATCGAAGAGAATAATGAAATAAAATTCATTCTTAAATATATTTTACATTACATTAATATTAGATAATAATTTTTGAATTCCTGGACATAAAAGTAACCTACATATTCATGAGACTATCTTTTTAAATAAGCTTTTAGTTTCTGTATATTAATATTACATTAAGATTTTTCACATAACTATCCATAAATAAAATTGCTCTATCATGTCATATTTTGTTATAGTTACAGTCAGATTGTTGTATCAAGGTTTTACTCATCTGTACACATTATAGAAATATTTCTTTCTGTAACAGTTTGCGTTTGGTTAAAACTTTCACTTGATACAAATCTCAATTTACTACAATACTACATTGTTTTTTTCTAATTAATAAACATTTACTGTAATTTAATTGTCAATCAAAATGCTTGAGTTTTTCCAGTAAAGTTTTAACATTGTTGAAATCATGATATTTATCTTTATGAGAATTATGAGAATATTCATGAGAACTCATCCCCTTTTTGCACACACTGTAACTTAGTTATAAGGAAGAGAATAAGGGAAATTCATGAATTCACTTACTATTAATCATAATAGATAGCAAAAGAAGAGAGAGTTTAATAACTGAGTGATAACTTAAAGGAAAATAGCTCTGAACTTCATCACTGAAATTACTGAGTAGATATTTCAATCAAGTCGTCTCATTAGTGAATTGAAAGTTAACTTCATTTAAAAAATCAGGTTTCTTTTCCTTCAAGTTAAGCAATCAGAGCATATGGTATATGTAATATATATCCTCTGCAGTTTGGGAACATGGTGAATTATTGACTAAATCCCTCTTTAAAACCCTAGAGGGTGTATCAGGTGGCCAGCTGCGATCACAGGGCATGTGCATCAGCCTTCACTCTATAGTGTGGCCAAAGAATGTGTTTCCTGGTGGCACATTTGAGAGAGAACTAGTACAGGATCTTCTTAAGAACAAACAAGATGAGAGAAGACGCAAATTGTACTCCATTTTTCTATCTTCAGTCTCCTGCGCATAGGGAAATGTGTGGCCTCAATTTCAAACGTGTTCAGAAAAATGATTATTACTCATGTTTAGAAATTTTAATGTCTGAGTTAATGCCCTGTTTCTCTAAAGAACGGTCAAAACTTTTTGAAACCGCACAGATTTTAATCCGAAAAAAAAAAAGGAAACCAATTTCAATGAGCAAATTTAGAGGGAAAGCGAGTTCTATGATATTGAAAGGGACAGTGAGTTTTAGAATTATACTCATGGATCCCAGCTGATTAGTTTTCTGGTTACAAAGTTTGACATCTTGCATAATTTTGTCCATTTTTTAGTAGTTGAACCTTTGAAAACAAAACAGACAAACAAACACACTTTGAGATATATATACATATATATATATACACATATATATATATTTATATTTTTTTTTACACCACTGACAGGAACCCACTCTTCCATTAGTAAGACTACAGCACTCTGAATTGTCTATTTAGAACTGTAATTTCATCCAAGATTTATGCTGAGTAAGATCTTTTTTTTTCTTTCTTACATGAAAAACAAGACTCCTACAAAAAGAAAAAGAAAAAATCACCTAGGGAAAAATGTGAAGTTTTTAAAAATAATTACATTATCTTACATTTAAAAATTAAAATGACAGATGTTATTACTTTACGCTGATAGATGCCACAGGAAGTGCTAGTTTACAAAGGCTCCTCCTAATCAATATATATAGGGTGGGGCAACTTTAAACCTACTTTTGCCCTCCCAGGCCGGTATATATGAAACAATGTTTCGAACACAGTTCATTTCAGAAAAACAAACAAAGCACTTTGTTTCTTACATACATTGATACTATTAAGTTTGCCTTTTGGGTTTTCCAGGCAGTCCTTCTACAAGCAATTGATTCTAATATTTCTCTAACATCCTTCCGTTCAGAGTAACCCGGATTTTCTCAAATCTCCAATTTGTCCAAGAACCTAAAAAGCAGTGTGTTCATGCCCTGGTCATAGGATTTCTTGGTCGTGGTGTCACAAGTACTGATCATTGGGCTACAAAAGTTTATTTGTACTCTATATACACTTAACTTCCTTAGATACAAATCTCTATGAAGGAGGGAATGGAACTAACTGTAAATTTTATGGAATGCGATACTTATAAATCAGAATATATTTTAGTTATTTATATATAAAGCAGGATCTGATAATAAGGAATAAAAATCTCTGTTCTATGTTATATTATGAAGCTACTTCTGTCCATGCAAGTGTCTCAGAATGAGAAAACACATATAATCCTTTGTGTCTTCTGGCAAGAAAAACAGTGGCCATTGGAATCAGAAGCAGGTCACTGACAAGAAATAGGGTAACTCAGCTGGTATGGCCACAGTGGTCAAAGACTTGGATTTTAGCAGGAAACTTATATCAATAAAAATACAATTGTTACACTGGGTCGGTGTGGCTCAGTGGACTGAGTGTCGTCCCATGGACTGAGAGGTCCCAGTACAATCCCTGGTCAGGGCTATTATTGTTACAATGCACAGCAAAACTGCATTGAAAGTTTTGTTGATGAGGACTTAGATGGAGCAGTGTCCTGACTTATTCTATTTTTAAAAAATCAATCAACAGCTTTGTTAAATACAACAGGGGATGGAACAGGGTACATAGGATTATAGATGAGAGTTTTTAATATTTAAAACAACATAGCAAGCAATACCCTCATATGTTGTCATAGCGTTCCTGGTTCTACATCTTTGCTAAACACTCTCAACATTACCTATCATCATTTCAGTGGGCTTACTGATTGACTCAGAAAATGTACTTTTTAGGGTATATACTATAGATTCAATCACACCTATTTATAAAGAAGTAAGCTTAAGAACATTCATCCCAGAATTTTTATAAAAGCAAAAGGTTAGAAAACCCTAAATGTCATTTAGGAAAGCTGAATAAATTATGGTAATTCATAAAAGGGAATGCTGTCATGTGGCCCCGGTGGGGTGAGGGAAGGCATCTCACTGTGCACTGAAGTGAGGCACACTTCAAGTATTTCATGAAATCAAAACGAGGAGAAAACTGAACGCAGCACAGCCCTGTTCATATGAAAAGCACAAAATGTGATCAATATAAACATGTCCCTATATAGGTACAGGGTAGTCTATTTCTGCGAGGAATCCCAAAGAGCTAACAGTCTTCCGTTCAGAGTAACCCAGAGACTGGGAAACTAACTAGAGAGGGAGGGAGGGCGGGACAGAAAAGGACAGAGGTGGGTGGACCGCATTCTGGAGTGAACTGCTGAGCATCAGGTCCTGTCTGACTCGCGAGAAGAAGATGTTGGTCCTCTGGGTAAACTCACCCTGATAAGAGGCCCTTAATTCAGGCGCCCAGTTTTTGTTTACACAGGCCTTAAATAAACATGTGTTGAGTCTGATCTTCTTTTCTCAGCAGGATTAGAAAGATTCCCTTGAAGTATATATAAATCTTTTCAATTATTTCTTGTATTAAGGAAAAGAAAAATGTCCCATCGCAGTTTTTCTTCAGTAGTATTCTTTATCTATGTTCACTGCAATCTTGCTGGGTGATTATCTCAATTTGATAGAACACGCGTCTGCTGCCTGTGTGGTACTTACTCACTGACGGAGCTGAGAGTACTGTGCATGGTTTGCTCTGACGTGGGACCCATCCTAAGGGCTCAACATGACAATTAAAATTAATGTTCTCTGATTATTCTTTTGTCTCCTCAAAGTTGATATTTTTTTTAAAATTAGTTTCTCAAGGATATTATAAACAAGCATCAGAACTGCTATGATAAGTGCAATTATCTAACTTTATTGGATTTGTCACTAGTTCTTTTGATAAAATGCATTAGAAAGCCCTTCGTTTTCTCAAAAGCTATTTCCTTGCCACACAAAATTGATTGCGTGACTGACCCAAACTTTGAAGTGGTATTTGCTTCCATTTCCAGGTGGATGGACAATTTGAATACTCAACAGCTCACTAATCAGTATTTCTTTCATTTTCCCCATGGATAGGATGTGTCTTTTCACTTGCCAGTTTTCTGTTGATCTCTCACCGAGTTCTTTGATCTATAGCATCCACAGGCTTTTCTGAATCTAGGGAATGGCTAAATGTAATACTTTTTGGTTTGGATGGACTGAGCTTGCCACCAGGGCAAGATGCTTAGGTTTGGCTTACACATCCTGGCCTACTTTGGTGGGTTGTGGTTCTCATGACAGTTCAGTTTTCAAAGACTCCACACTGTGATTTTGGTCTGCTTGGTTTATACAGCACTGCAGATCTTCCCTCGGTTCCTTGCTTGTGCAGCCTAAGGAAAGAGAAAGGGTCCCCTAGTTGTGGCCACCAGTGTTTCTTGGTGGAAGATGGAAGTCTCCAGTCAAGGTGACGGAGACACCTCCCTGGCTAGATGCTTCTTGTGACAGGATCACAGATGCCTGTTAGAGACAGAGAGAGTGGTCCCCAGAGTGCTGGTTGTTTTGTGATGTGACCTCCCTACAGGCATTCTCACGCTATCCCTTCCCTTCCCCATCAGCCTTCCGGGTGTTTCTAGATCAGGTAGGGCATTCTCAGGACCAAGACCAGCAAGGAAAGAAAATGCTTATTGTTAAAAGAACTACGGATCCATATCCCTTGCTGGTTCTGTCAGGTCTAACCAGATGTTTTAGGAGAGGCTCTATTTCAGTCCAGGAGAATGGGCCTACCTGGGTGCTTCTGTCCCTAGTGTGGGTGTTGGGAAACACCCGGCCACCTCCTCTCGACAGGAGGATGTAAGACATTAGGGTGCTATGTTCCTGTAACCCTGGATCCCAAACCAGTTTGCTTTCTTCCTAACACCATGCAGAGACCTTATTTTGTTGTCTTTTTTTTCTATGTCCAGAGTTTTTAGTTGTATTTAGCAGTGAGGATCAGGGAGAAGTAAATCCCTGGCATCTTGTCCTACAACTGAGGTTTCAATAAATTTTAAGTCACACAAGAAGTTCTATGGTTTCCTTCTACAGATGCTTCTGAGATCCCTCCCTTGGAATGGATTACGTGGATTATTAAAAACAAATTCTCCAAGATATTAGATATCACAGTATTACTGACATTCCTTGTCTATAAATGAGCATATTCTAAGAAAGTCTAGAAAGGTAGAAATGAAGGTAAACAGAGAAAAGTGTTACCATCAGGAGAACAGCTACTGGCTTTTTAACTTCCACAAGTTAAGATATATTCATTTGTCCTGAACTCCTGAGACAGCTTCCTCCTAAGATGAGTAGTATTTGCCTGAATGGCTACATCACTGTAGTAAAGATACTGCCTATTCAAATTGTTAACCATTCTTAGATGATCTTTTAACTTTTGCCTTTTAATCTTTTGGAATCATAAGTTAATTCTTAATATTTAACCCAAGTTTATAATAATGTAATAAAACATTTGTTTTCTTGTCTAGACAGTTATACAATCAAGTAGAATAATCATTGGAGTAGATAGCCAATTAACTACCAAAAGTGTTAATTTTATCATGAGCCCTGTTCAGAGATCTACATACTCAAAGGAAATTATTTAGTATAGAAATGGATAAAAGTATGCATTGTTTTAAAATGTTTATCTTAGAGGCAACTAAAAATATATTACTCTTTTGCAAGTGAGACTTTTTGTTTGTTTGTTTTTCATAGCTTTTTATTCCGTCATTTTAATTTACTTCAAGCAGAAGGTGCTAGTACTATTTTACATAACACATCAGAAAGTTTAAGATAAATGTTATAGAGAGACACCAAGAAGGGTCACATAGGTAGTTTCCAAAATAAGAAACTATAAAGAGACTGGCTTCCGTATGGAGTTCCTGAAATAAAGAAAGCTACTAGGTGTGATGATAAAAAAGAATTGCAAATGTGTCAGAAAAATTTTAGTACTCTTTCACACCTGAAACTAGAATATTATAAAATTGAATTTCTAAAACAATAATATTTAAAAAGAAACCTTGTAAAATGGTCTAAATCAAATTCGGCAAATACACTATTCTCTTCGTAATTAAAAACTCAATGGCTACATAGTCTAAATTTTTCTTTGACTTCTCTATTTCTAGATAGCTTAACCTGGCTTGTTCCATTGTCATGACTAATTCAATTTAAATCTTTAGTTCACAAGACCCCAGGAAAGGAAAAGTGAATTCATATTTAACAATCATCTACTATGTACTAGAGATTAAATTCACCTCTTAATTCCTCCTCCTCATATTTTTCCACCTCCTTTCCTTTATTACCATTCACATTGTATAGATGATAACAATGAATCTCAGAGAGGTTAAATCATTACTCATTGACTTCACAACTAAAAATAGAGAATTTCAGGTGACAATCTAGTGTTCAAAACCAGGCTGTTTTTTTATTAAAGCATGCTACCTTCCATTATACTTGACCCCAAATCATAGTATTAATGATTTTCTTTACCCTTAGAATTATTTTCTGGCTCTATTAACTATTAAGGAATAAACAATAAAGTATTTGTGGAATTTCTGTTTGTAAGTGGTGTTCTTGGTAATAGAGTCTAAGATTAAGACATAATTGTTTTTCATTTAGTTGTTCATGTAATAGACCTATTAAACGTCTTCTAAATCACACATACCATAGATATAATGGGAAATACATATTAGCCCCATCCCAAAATATTTAATTATATATTATCAAGGATAAATTTATCAACAAATAGTAATATTATTCAAGAAACACTCTAGTTAAGAGAAATAAAAAATGTTATTTGAGTACCAAGAAAAAAGCATTGTTTCTGGGCATATAGATAAGATATCATCGAGTAGGAAATGTCTGGGTTGAGCTTGGAAACATGAAGATGCATGGAATATAGAGAAGGGTGATCCAGGCAGATGAGGAAACACAAGCACAGACATCAATCATTAAATTACATGATGTACACCAGACGTGGCAAGTGGACTGCTGCTCCTAGGGCTGGGACAGCAGGAGGGAAAATGAGAGAAGACAACTGGGGATATAAGTCCCAGACGGACTACAAAGGGCTTTGTGTGCCTGTTGAATTATGATGACTTTAGAGGGAATCTTTGAAGGATTTTAAGCAGAAGAATATCATCATCATATGCCTACCTCCTTACTCTTATGCATAGTGGCTCACATTCTAGGCGTTGTGATGTTTGTGTCATTATATTGCGATGTTTTCATATTTACAATGAGTTAGAGAATATTTTTCTTTATCAAATAAATTAGTGAGTTGCTAAGGCTATCCTTTAATTCTTTTCTCTCACTCATGCACTCAGATATGCTTTCTTATGTAACAGAAAAAGAGATTAGAGTTAATTAGGTGTTACACATGGCTAGCAGTGTATTTTATCAAATCAACATCTATTATTTGAGTTCCTAGAGAATATACCTTAAATGTGCATGACCCAAATATTAGTGGAGAAAATAAAAATATAAGAACCAGTCCAGTGGTATAGTGAAGGTGTAAAACAGCAAATGTGAGGAGACCAGTGATTTTTCTTAATAAGATTCCTCTTCTTATTCGTACCCCAGTTGTGAAGTCCTCTCCCTCACTGTCATGCAAGAGCAGCCAGCTCTTCAGGGCTGGAGAAAAGAACCAAGTTGTCAAGGTCTTTACTCCTGCCACTGGCATAGCAAGTACCATTTGGCACTAGTGTCATGGGGCTCCTTGGCAGTGAGTAAAGCCTGCAGACCACCCAGTCTCCATCTGCACATTTCCGTCAAATACCCCACATTTCCTGTGTCCAGAATATGTGTAAATTGTCCTTCCCATGCCTTCAGCGTGAGACAGTCCTCTCTGCTGTCAGTGGACAGCCATTCTGCATCTGAGACATTGCTCTGTTCCCCCATGCGCCTCTCTAGATGAACTATTGGTACCACCCCCTGCCCTGCCTCCATTCTGGATAAAACTAGGGTCTTAGACCCATATCCATGAACTAATGGTGGGAAAGGTGTCATTTGGACCTGTCTGAAGTGATGCCAGACTGAATAAGCTTAAAATATTTTACTGAGCATAGATAAAGTTGGCTTTTCTGGCCCCCTAGTCACCCTTCCGCGATAACCCTGCAACTCTTCAGAACTACTTTGTATGCGACTGTAAGGTCCTTTTTGCCTCTGAGCATTCAATGCACTCCTTGGACAGTGCACGTACAGCTGCTCTGTCAGGGCCTGGGTCGTTTTACAGTGAAGAGAATGACCATGGTGATACTTGAAGGGGCATTTTCTTTGGTTTTTAAATCTGTGTATATTTTATTAGAACTTTTATAAGTAAATAGCTAGTAAATAGTAGGAAAACTTTGGAGAGAAGCTGCAAGGGCCACTGGATACATTACAGAAATCAATTTCCTGAAATAGAAAATGATTGGCTCGGTATGGCACATTGATCTCTAGAAAGTTTCTCAAGAAAAACGGACAAGTTATTTATATTACTGTTGTTTTAATGATGCTGCATAAATAATGGCATTCATTTTACAGCAATGAGGTGGAAAAAACTTTTAAAGGATAAGCTCCTTTTTTACCTTAATAAATAGGATTAAGTCATGGATGGTTAGAGTTGAGAGAGACCACAGTGACCACATGGGAAGTCTCTCACTTCATAGGAACAGACACTGATGCAGAGAGTCTAGTGAAATGTTAGGAGCATAAACTGTGAAACCAGAGTATGAAGACTATTTCAATTTTATTCCAAACTAAATATCTGTATAATACCGAGCAAGTGACTTAACCTCGATTTCTATTTTTGATAATGGAGATCATTAATAACAGTGTGTAATTACTGAAGCAACTTTATAAGGTTGCCAGATAAAATAGTCTAGATTCATTGTTTCCATGAGGCCACACGATTATTTTATCACCTCTTGTATAAATTTTCTCTCACCTAGGTTAAAGTTGAGGACAAATTTCTATACACCCAGAACCTTTTCTTGGCCATTAATCTGTATGAGCCTAGAAAGAACAGAGACATTTTCATGCCAAACAGATTTGAACAGAATAATTAAATAGAAGTGATGTATACCAAACACACCCATGAAAACCGAAGATGTTTCAAATCTTGGGAATGACTGTTGGTTTATCTGCGGCTAGAAGGTTATTACCTGAGATTACTTGTGCCATAGTCATCACCGTTTATTAGTGTAGGTAGATAAAACTTGATTCCTTGCAGTGGCCGCCAGGCGCCATTATATCCTATATCCTTGTTTTTAGAAGATTATCCTCAATCCCAGTACTTCAGTCCTTCCAGCATTATTGCATCTAGTAGATCAATTATATACAACAAGGATTGTGCCATGATAAGAGTATTTGCTGTTTGTCCCCAAAGGGGCAATTTAGCAGGCAATCTGAAGTAGCAAAAAAAAAAAAAAAAATGATGAATGGGGATAACAAGTCAAAATAACTAATATTGGAGATATAGGTTATTTAGAATGAGGAAAAACAGGTGTAGAGGAGATGATTAAAAAAATAATTTTGGGAGGACATGGAATAGAAACAGAAGTGTGCTTTACTGTCCTTCCCTCCCCCAGGCTCTCAAAAACAGTGGGAAAATAGCCTTGAGCAAGTCAAGAGGAAGAAGACTGACACTTGCCTGGCACAACCCTACTCTGTTCGGTCTCACGGTGGCTTGAGCTGAAGTTCTGGGAAATCGTGGGTCAGGGGAAAGACCTGGGATATCTGGCCTTTGTGTCAGTGCCGTACCCGACTCACGTATGCTGCACCTGTAGCGGGTCAGGGAGAAGCTGTGGTGTTTCTTTAACTTGAGTGTCTAAGGTACCCCGAGTGCTGTAGATTAGAGAGCAAAGCACTAATTTTTGAGCAGTGGCTGGAGTATAGTAAGTGGTAAATATATATCAGCTCCCTTTTCTTTTTTTAAATTTTACATTATGGAGAGGAAACTCATGGAAAACATTGTCTTATTAAATTAAATTTTTATGCTATTTCATCTAATATTTATGAAGTATGCATCATATTCTAGACTATTAGCTGTGTTTCTGTAGGTATTATTTCTCATTACCACAAAATCCTTCTAATAAACACTGTTTCTTCTATTTCTCTGTGAGAAAATTAAAAAATCGGCAATATAATTAACCAGGCCAATATCACTCAGTAAAGAATTGGCAAAGCCAGATTCAGATGTAGTACTGCCCCACTTCAAAGTCCACCCTTGTCCACTCGACTAGCCTGTACTATCCTTATTTTGGCCAAGTGTTTTAAGATTTAAAAATTGCTTTAACAAATTAATATATTACTCAGAGGGAAGATTTTTATAAACTAGTAAAGGCAAAAGCAGTGCTCACACATGAGTTTCTGAGTCCATTATCCATGGATTGTCAATGGCATGCACATAATGCTTTCCCTTGTTGCATGGCTTACTTACCTGGGCTGACCTCGCACAGGCCAATGAAAAGACCAAACAGTGGCTTCGTGGTCCTAGTGATAATTTGTTATATAGAATTAAGCAACTAAGTTATATGTTAAATAAGCAAACATATGTACCACAAATTTCATACTGATATACCGAATCATGTATTTGTAAATAAAATCTAGCTAAAAAGTATAAAAATAGGAAAGACAAAGCAAGTATTTTTTATGAAACCACCTTATTAGAAGTACTCCTGGAATTTACATATAGAAATTGATAGCAAATTCTTGGTCTATTTTATAGATTTAATACTTAAAAGAACTAGTAAATTTAAAAAAAAATTTTTTTTCTTTATTGATTTTAGAGAGAAAGGAAGGGAGAGGGAGAGGGAGAGGGAGATAGAAACATTGATGAAAGAGAACATTGATTGGCCACCTGCTGCATGCCCCACACTGGCGATTGAGCCCACAACCTGGGCATGTGCCCTGACCAGGAATTGAACCAGCGACCTCTTGGTGCATGGGTTGATGCTCAACCACTGAGCCACACTGGCCGGTCAAACTAGTAAATTTTTTAGTAATACTAAATATGTGGGTGTTTATTTTTAGCAAGATTGACAACAGGGTGTAATCTAATTACATCAATTTTAATTTTTGCATTTATATCATTCACACAGTAAATATATCATTTTAATTAGAATTTAAAATATTTAAAGGGCAAAACCATCAAATTTAAATGTAGGCATAGACACATATAGGACTATTTCTAGAGAAATTACTGGCATACTCTTTGAGTTGAATAATAATACTAAGTTACTAGTTTACTGATAATTTCTTTTCTGTAAAATTGATTATTTTATTGTCCTAGAATAATGGTCTAATTATTCTGTTGCAGGCACAATTTTATTTATGCAACTCTAAAACTGCACAGAATAATAAAAGATCTGTCATAAGCTAGGAGATAATGTGATTTGATTACTTATGTAAGTAACATATATAATGATGAAAAAGCTGATATAATATTTTTACTTTCAGGTTTGATATTATGTTTTTAAATTATGACTTTGTTTCACCAATGACTGATAAACTGACCATATCCTGGGCTCTGAAATGTGTATTGAGTGAACTTTCTTCAGACACCAATTACATGGTTATTATGTATTGCAAGAGTGCATGGGCATTTCCTATAACCAATGTCTCTTCTACATTTTTTCTCATGGCTACCTTATTCCTTCAAATCTAAAAGTCTGAAATCTGATTGCTTCTTCCTGGGGCAATGAAAGATGCATTAATGAAAAAGAAGGCACAGTCGTTCAAGGATGTTGTCTTTATTTCTTCAGAACTAGAAGGAGAGAATTCATGGAGCAAATGTTAACAAACAAGGCAAAGATGTTATAAACACAGTCACAAATCAATAATCTCTCACAATGAAAGAAACAAGAGTGAAACATCAAATATACACACCCGTGGAATAGAACAATTTTATTTAAAGATGAACTAGACCCATCTTGTTATTTTCATGAAATTTCTGTCCACTACAAAGAATGGATCACATAGAATTTTAGATGGCTGTTCCATCCCATATTGCTGATGTGTGTGGCAAGAAAGAATTTTCATTAGAGATTCTCTACACTGTTTAATCTACTGTATGCTTTCTTGAACCTTTTCCCCTGCAATGTTAAATAGTTTTAACTGTAAATGAATCGTAGAAAATGATTCAGGGTATGGTACAGAATGCCTTTGTCCTTTATGTTACTATTATATTTGGCATTTGCCAATGTGAAGAAAAAGCCGAGCACCTATTTAGCCATGAATAGTGCCACTACCGAGATATTGAAATAGTCTGATTCCTTTTCTTCCATCTCTTTTCATTCTCTAAACCTTTATTATTTGGGGGGAAAAATGTCTTCAAAAATAAATTTACTTAAATAAGTTAGAAGTTGGAAACAACTTAACCTATAAAATAGTCTTTATGTACTTGACGTCATCTTATTATTTCTTTCAAGAACTAAATAATAGTAATGCTATTCCTGTCTATGGAGCAAGTCAGTGATAAAATAACAGTGTAAAAATATAGGAAAACCACATTATTTATGTTTGCATTAAATGTGTTTAAACTTTTATTCTGCTTTTAATTGTCAACCCAAATCCAGTTGCAGCTAAAATAACTCAAATAGTTAGAGTACATTTATTTTTAACTCAATTTAGCCTAGTGGTGCCCTGACCTGGAAAGCAAGTAATCCTATCATGGGAGCCAAATCCTGACTTAAACACTCTTCTGTGACTCTAGAAATTGTGGGAGATTAGTGAGCATCTGTACTTCCTCTCATCACCAGCCTCCACTCACCTCCATCAGCACTTGAGAGATCTCTTATCTTTACCATTCTCATTTCTAAGCTACTTTTGTGTCGTGTTACCATAGAAATAGAAAAAAGTGGGTGTCAATAATGTTCTTTCTGTAGAAACAAGAAATTAGAGTCCCTGGCTCTGTCCCTTGTCTCATATTATGAATTTCTGGAGAGCCAAAGGGATATGCTTCTAGCAACTATTCTTTTACATAAAATTATATAACAATGTGTTTGCCTATTTTACCCTCTATACTTTTAATTCTAAAATTGTTTATTTTTAATTTTTTTGGTTTAATTTGTTTTTATTAAAAATCACCTGTCAAATTCAGTGTTTTGTTTGACACTAATTAAAAAAATATTTTCCTGAAAATATAAACTCTGAAGCGTGCTGAGCTAATAATAAAATCTGAGTGAATGGTAGTAGTTTTTATATTAATGAACCCTTTTAATCAGATGTCATTTGCAGCTACTCACTGACCTGTAACTTTCCCAAATAAGCTAATATCTGGGTTTTGCTTTCCTAGTAGTTGTATTTCAGCTGCAAGCTACACATTCAGGGTTCTGTACCATGTGTCTGTGTTCAGATCTCACTCAGGTTTAAAACACAATTTGGTCTACACCTAGAGGTGTTTCTTCAGGGTTTGAACGGAGCCCTAATAAGATACCCACAGACATAAGTGCCATTTATGCTCAAGGTTCTCTACATGTTCTTCCTCTTTGTTTTTCCCTTCCTTTTTCCTTTTTTCCCTTGCTCCCTCACTTCCTCCCTCCCTCACTTCCTCCCTCCGTCCTTTCCTTCCTTCCTTCCTTCCTTCCTTCCTTCCTTCCTTCCTTCCTTCCTTCCTTCCTCCCTCCCTCCCTTATTTCTCTCTCTCTGTCTCTCTCTCTGTCTGTCTCTCTCTCTCTATACACACACACACACACACACACACACACAAATATGTATATAAGCATAAACTCACTTATTTTACCTTTCCACTATGTTTTGGTATTTCTTTGCACAGTTTACACAATGCCAATGATGGCAAATTTTCAGTTCTATCATCTGAGTGATTCTTTCCACCCTCTCCAAATGCTCCAGGTTTAAGTACTACCCTGTATTCCAATAGCACTGTGTGTGTTTTGTTTTCTCTTAGCACTATTTATGCTGTGACTGGGGTTGTACACAATCATACTTGTCCCTCTTTTTCACCAGACTGTGAGCTATTTATAACCAAGGCCCATGCTCAAGTTATTTATAATATGTAACATTTCTAGCACAGTACTTAGTATACAGTAAGTGCTCAGTAACACTTGCTTATAAAAAAAAATTAAATTGAAGTTTATAAGGAATGAATGAGACTGTATCCAATTTATCTCTTGACCTAGATTTTTATACTATTCATATCAATTCCTTTATCCTAACACTCCTAACCTTATTTGGACATCCTTTTCATGTTTGGTCAATCCAAGAATCAAGCTTTCATTATAACTTTATTAGTGTTGTCATGTCATGACTTACATGTTTGCAATTGCATCAGATTTATTTGTCCATATATAATAAAGGAAATAGCACTTTAGTAAAGGTTCAGATATACTTGAAATAACATTAATGATAGAAACATTTTAATTTACTTATGCATATATTGTCTATGGAAGCTAAACAGACTTTTGAATCACACTTTAGAAGTAGTAAACCAAGTTCTTATAGTACTGCAATTATAGAAGTACTGTTTGTCGATGTAAGAAACATCCAAACCTGTAAAGAATTTTTATGAGTTTATTTGAGCCAAACTGATGACATACGCTGGAGAGTAAAATCTAAGATGCTCCAGAGAATATCAGCTTTGCAGCTACTTTTATGCATTTGAAATTAAGGAGGGACCTTAAGGAAGAATAGATGAAGGTCAGAGGAAGGAACATGGATTGGATTATAGCAGTGATTTTCAACCTTTTCATCTCATGGCAACTACAGACTAATTACTAAAATTCTGTGGCACACAAAAAATGTATTTTTGCCAATCTGACCCCCCCCCCCCGCAGAAATAGTTATCATATTGATTTATTCATACCAGACAGCTATTGTGTTGGCTGTTTTCATTTTTTTATTTGACAATTTAAAGGAAAAGATTTCAGTACCCCTGACTAAATAGTCAGGTATTGCATGTTTTAAAAGTTATTGTGTCACAATGGTTGAAAATCACTGAATTACAGGGCAGTTAAGATTGCATGCTCTCTTGAAGTATCTGAAGGGGACATTTCAATGGTGTGTTAACCTGGGTGCACAGAAGCCATGGACAGGGCTTGCTTAAGGAAAGAGGAGCCTTCTAGTAAAGAAGTTGTATGCCTGGCACCTGACTACCTACCAGGACCTGTCTAGTTAGGGATTTATGATAAAATCACCCTATGAGGTTATTTTCCATAGATCGCCCCCCTTTTTTACATACTTCTTTTTTTTAACTACTCTATTTCTTAAATATACATATTAAGTTTTGCATTATTTAAAAATAATCTTTTAAATTAAGCACAATATCCAATTTTCAGGAAAAAACTTTATGCATTCATGATAAATTTAAGCTAATTGAGCTTTTAAAGCAGAAGTCATCTAATATGATGTAATTGGCATTTCTGTAGTTGGTTGATCATTAAACAACAACAACAAAAAAGCAAAAACAAACCTAAACTAATTTAGGAAATATTTTATAAAGTCACACAAAAGCTATATATAAATTAGAACTATGGCAGTTTATTTACTACTTTTTAACATGGACAGAAGCATAGAAATTTACTGGAAAGTACCTACTAGAAGCCAGAATTTCATGCATAATTGATCTCTGCCAATATGTTTTTATATAGAGAGGGGAAATTTTACGTCATGTCAATAAAAGAGAGAAGAGAGCTTCTATTATATTAATAAAAACTGAACACATTTTAAAACCAGAAAAATGTTCGTTTATAGCCATATAATTTCTGGCACAAAAACTTTCAACATTAAAACGCTCATGTGTGGTAGCCAAGGAATGTGTTTGCTGGGATAGCATATTAAGTAAGACGACAGCCTAGATTTTATCCATTGGATGACCCATTTTTGGCTCAGACTGATCTGAAATGTACTTTCCCAGTTTTGCTCATAATTACAGCAGAAAGAAGAGGGTGAGCAGGAGGACAATGTAAAAGCCACCTCATGCTATACAAGGCCCAGAGACAGCAAAATTCTGTAGCAGACATTGTTGACTATATTGGACACAGAGGATCTGTGTAACTTCTGGGAAATTAAGAACAGAGATAGAAAACAATAAACAATGTTTTTATGTTTGTTTGTTTTTTTACTTGAAGTGTGAACCTTTGCAAATGTGAACCTACTTCTTTTTAAGGCAAAAGGCCACCTCCAGATAAAACATGCCAGCCCCAAACAGCATGCTACGCAGAAAAGGAGAAGCTACACCTACACCAGGAAAAGAGGAATTTATACAGAATAGGAACAAAAACAATTTTGTTAAAATAAAAACAATCACCTAGCTACAATTTTCACTATTCCCAGGGCATGGGAAAGTTACTAGTGGAGCAATGAAAAGTTAACAGTGGAATACTATTGCACTATATTGTAGTTTCTTTTTCTTTAAAAAAAATACATTTTTATTGATTTGAGAGAGAGAGAGAGGAAGAGACAAAAACATTTATCAGCTGCCTCCTGCATGGCTCCCACTGGGGATCAAGCCCGCAACCTGGGCATTGGCCCTGACCAGAGCATGGGACGACGCTCAGCCAACTGAGCCACATGGAGTTGTAATTTCTAACACACATATTTATGTTTAAGTTAATGACTTCAAAATTGTATATAATTTTCATTATTTAAAAGATGCTTGTTTATTTTGAATCAATCCACTTATGCTTTATAAAACCTTAAGCTAGAATAGCTTCCAGTGATCACAAATGAGGTTCCCATCAACACCCCAACATTCAGGGTCATGCTCAGAGGGACACTGAGGATTGGGGAGAGGCTGAAGGAAGAGCATTACACAAAGCTTATCAAAACATGGACGGAAAACGCATGTTCTCTATTGGCTTTTGCTGTTTATTTTCTTAGAAGATACCTCATTGATAGTCAAGTTTTACCAAAAATAAACCTCAATGTCCTTATCTGTAAAATGGGTATAGTAATAGAAACTTTGGTAAATGATTGAGGGTCCCGTCCTGTTTAGTATTTTTTTCTTTCTGAACAAAAATGTCCTTAATTTGGATAATAAATTATATGGTAACTCTATCATTATGAGGAATAAAACACTTTCACATGGCCTTAGTTTAAAATTTCCTCTTTTCATAGGAATTAAATGGATATGTATTGATGAATTCCTCATTTCCTCTTTTCGGTACTAAAACTCTGCCAATATTTAAACACAAAGAATATTTCTTTGCTTATACTTAAATGTTTAATAATATCTAATATGTGGACTACATAAAATATAACATCACCTACCCACAAGATGCTTGCAGTCTAAGGGATAGTTAGCCATTTGTCACTGTCATTTAGAGAGCAAGGATTCCATAACTACTAAAAGAAGCAACATTTCTTATACATCTTGTTTTATTCAAACTGTATTAGCACTTGAATACACTCCCAACAGCAATAATAGATAGAGTTATATAACACTTGTCTTGAGGATAAATTGCTTCAATTATTTTATCCCGAGAAACAATGAGTCACTCTGATGATATTAAGTTACAAAAAAACATCATTTTCACTGATTATCTAAAAAACATCATTTTCACTGATTATCTAGGACTTCTCACAGTACAATTTTCTACTATAGTCCTAAAAACTTAATGTTTTTTATTCCTTTTTAGAATATCTAGTCACTTTTGTTTATACCTTATTTATTAGATATATATCCTATAAAGAGATATAGGTCCTAGCATGTCTCCCAAAAGGAAGTTGCATGTGTATATAGTGATTTTTAAAAAATATTTTGGGTGGGTCCATGTTCTCTAATTTGCTGGATACTGAAAAATCTTTTAAAGAGATTCTCACCTTAAATAGATGTTATAGTAATGCTAAATATAAATATAGACTATAATGAATGTATTTCTGTAACTTTCTTCTTTTTTTTTTCTGTACTCACCCGAGGACATTTTTCCATTTTTTGTTCAGATAGAGGGGGAGGGAGAGAGAGAGAGAGAGAGAGAGAGAGAGAGAGAGAGAGAGAGAGAGAGAAACATTGACGTGAAAGGGACACATCAGTGGCTTCCACCCGCACGACCAACCAGGGCTGGGGACAAACTGCAACCCAGGTATGTGCCCTTAGCAGGAACCGAACCCGGGTCTCTCTGGACCGCAGGCCAATGCTCTAACTGCTGAGCCAAACCGGCCAGGGCTCTGTAACATTCTTTCATCAAAAACCAGAAAGGTAACTTTTAAAAAGTAGTGGATAAACAATATATATATCAATGGTTTCTGTAAGCCCAGTCTACAAAGCTATACTGAACTGAAGCACGATAATGTGCCCAGAAATGTATTTTGTGGGGTCTTCACTTTGTAGTGCGATCTATACAACATAAATGTTTGTTTGTTTTGATGTCCATTCCTATGAGGAACCAAACTTCATACAGGTTTCTTTCCGTTTCTAGGCCTCTGATAATTCTTTTCTTAGAGAATTTATCTCAAATAACTTATAATTGTATATTCTTTCCCTGCCCCTTTGAGAGGTAAATCTTTTTAAAAGATTCTTGACAGTCTTCTTTAAGTAAGGCCAGTTAGCAAGCACAGGTGGTCTGCCTTGCCTCGATCCCAGCTCTTAACATTTGTCCAGCCTTTTTTTTCAGTGAGATTGAGTTTAGACTGAGTTCTAGCCTGTCTTCCCTCTTGGCAATATTGTTTGTTAATTTTACCATCCAGGTCTATGTACTTTGCATGATGACTCTCATAAGTAACTCAAAATAGATGTTCTTAGTATCTGTTAAGGTTTCAGTAAGCAAGTCTCTTCACTGTGCCTAGCCCACAGCAGACCTTCAGAAATTATTGGTGGAGAGATAATTAAGTGCTTCTAGGCATGGTCAGTTTTGTAGTGTAATTACCAAGAAAAATCTTGTCACATGAATTTTTCAAGTGTCTTCAGTTCATAGTGATATTTAGGATCAGTTACTCTTTGGCCTGGGTTTTAGATTTTTAATTAAAAAGAAGACTGAATTTGCAAAAACTTTGTTTATAACTTCATGCAAATTGAAACATGCTTAATTAATCTAATTCAATGGCTAAGTATTTTATACATTGAATTAAAAATAAAATGCCTCGATTTACTGATGTTCTTCCTTATGATTTCCAGTCACTACAGTTCTTATTCTTTATCTGGTGTACTACTTGCTTTTACCTGGGAACAACAAAGGGCCCCGGTCTACATAAGCACAACATTTGTGAACAAATCCTTAGACTACTCCATTCTGAGTAGGTTAAAAACAAAGTACTTCTGTACATGAATTTAGTAGTTTTTCAGCTCAGAACAAAAAGGTAGGCTTCAGTACCTGCTTTGTAAAAGCCTTCGATTTCAGTAGTTTCTTTGTGTTTAACTCTTAACCATAGAATAAATCCACTTAGTATGCTTTACAACAAAAGGAGTCAGAAGGGTTTACCTTAAAAATTCTAAAGCAAGGCATGGGGTTCCTTTCATTCTAATGAAACAAGACTTTCATAATCTTCTTGAAAACAATTTGTGTAAGTATAGCTAGTTTCTCATAGCAGCACTGCTTTACCTATATAGTAATTTGATTGTAATTTAACTAATGAATAAATTGATGACTATTTCTGGCTCTGAAATATCTCTGATTGGGTTAGAACAAAATTTTACCTAATGTAGAGAAATAATTGGCACCAGGAATGAACTTGAAACATAAAGAGAAAACACTTTTTAAGTTGATATATCCAGTTGGTAAACATTTTCTCAAGGAAGATGAGAAGTCACCAAAATACTTTCAGTTACTTTTATTTGAAGTAGATGTTTTGGTAAGAATTTGTCATCATTTTTATTTATTTTAATTACAGAAGCCCTTTAACCTTCATTTTATGGCAGTATTGTGGTTTGATGCCTTTATATTTTAATGAATCTTCATTTATACCGACAGATTCTAATGCAGTGAGGGCAAAATGCCATTTCCACAAAGGCGATATTCTCCTTTGAGGGTTCTACTGTTTGGGGAACGCGCCTCACTGGACACAGTGTTTATACAAAATACACTTGTCTATTCCTTTTGAAAAGCAGAGTTTGAATCAGATCAGGAAAATGAATCTGCATAATCTATAAAATAGATTAACTCCCTGGGTGAAGATTATTACAATGTCAAATGATTTTGCCTTTTCGGACTGGGCTTCCACATGGGGAAAAGACATCTGTGTGTAAGAAACCAGCTGAAGAGAAGAGTGGTGAATAGAGAACTTGGGTAGGAAGCGAGGGCTGCTAATTCTACAGTAATGTTCTACCATTATTTTTACCTTGTTTTTAACCCCAGCCCTTCAGGCGGTTTTCCTCAACACCATATTCTGGTATTTAGGGAAATAAACAGAGATCTCTGTTTATAGTCAGGCAGAGTGTTTTAAAGAGAGTGATAAAACCTTATTTGAGGTTAGTGTGGCTCAAAGTTAAAGGTGCTAAGCCTGACCAGGAAAGACTCTGAATAGGAAAGTATCCCCCAGAGATGTGTGCAACACACAGGAAGAGGATTAGAAACCAGTAAGTGGCTACTAAATGGAATGGCAGCCCTGACTGAAAGCCAGAAGGAACATCAGAACATATATGATTGTAGAATTAAAAATGGTATGGTAGTATGCAAAAATATGAACTGAAAGTGTTTATTTTGTCCTCAACTTATATAAGGCAGGTGGTATCATAATGACCTGTTTATCAACCACAATTATGAAAATCGAAGCACTGAGAGAGAAAGGTAAGGGGGAAAATAAAAAGAATAGGGCTGGTGTGGGGTCCGCATAAAGGCCAATGACTCGAGAAGTCAAAAAAATCAAAACCTAAAAGTTCCATCCCTGAAAGGAAGAAAAAGTAATCACATCTAGGCAATGCTACTCACTTTTCTAAGCCCCAACACTTCATACAATTAGCCTCAACTACTCTTCCTCTTAAGAATTTTGCAAGCCTTGTGGATCAGCCAGACATGTTCACATTCAATTGGAGGATTTTGACTGATCTTTTGTTTGTTGAGGGTCTTGGAAGGTTAACTGCAGATATAGAAAGTCCATGAGAACTGACCAGTATAATCCAGTATCCACTTATTAATTATTCAAAGTTGTTTTGTAGTTAGGACCTTTGGCAAAGAGAGACAGGCATTCAATAAGGCTGTAAAAATTCTGTCAATGCAAATAAAAAATATACCTAAAAGGATGCTGAGATTTCAACCTAAATCTTAGACAACTTTTCCTAATTATATTATAGTAAAGGTAGCAGAATGAAGAGAAGCCTGTATTAAATTCCAGTTATTTGTATTTTAATTTTCTCTCTTAAGATATAAATATTTAATATTCCAGATCTAGACTTTCTTAAGCATTCCTGATTTTGCAACTGGAAGAATATATATTTATTTTATCTAACTTTCCCAAACTTGACTTTATATAAATGCAAGCTAGAATCATGCCCTTGCTTTCATTTAGGTTGCTATACTGTTACTTTGATGTATCCTGTAGATACGTAGAGAACATTTAGTACTCATTATTATATACATTTTTATAATTAGCATCAATACTTTTTTTCATATTGATGAAGGTCTCTGAAGTGCTTTAAAATCTTTTTTTATAAATTTGGTTGAATGTGTTCCCTTTTTTTTTTTTTTTTTTGAGACTGTTTATATAAATAGCAAGTTTTGACTAAAGGCACTCAACAAAAATATTACTGAAATAGAAAAGACAAAGGAATAGGACATTCTTAAATTACCCATTTGAATCAAAAATAATCAAATGTCATCTGTGATTCTCTAGCCTACCTTTAAAAGACTGTAAGAATAGAATATACATCTTCAAATGATAATCAATCTATTCTAGCTTTGCAAACCCTCACACTTGACTATCAACACAAGTGGAATTATTATAAAAATAATTGATCCATGAAAATAGATGATTACCCCTTCATTATTGATTCATTTGACAAATGTTTATTAAGCTTCCTTTGTCTGCCAGGTATTATATCCCTACTGACTTTATATTCTATTAGAAAATACAGAACAACAGAAAAAGTGAGTTAACAGGCAACTATACCAGATAAAAATGATTGAGTGATCGCTGGAGGCAGGAGAAGGGTTCAATTGGTTCATTTGCTGTTCTGGTTTAGGACAGGATGAACTAAAAATAATTTGAACTAATTGAATATGGTGTCCAAACAGGCATTTGGGAAACTTTTACCTCATCAATTGCTATGTGATTGAACAGACTATAAATATGAAATGATTTTTACTATATAATTCATTAAAGTGATATCTCAAGGATCACATTCTCCCTCTGTCCTTTTATAAGTATCACTTCAAGATTAAGTAGGGCATTACCATATCACAATGAAATCCATTTATATTCTTTTAAATTATGATTTATTGTTTAGTTCAGCAATGGAAAATTGGCATCAGCATGGTAGAAAATTCAGATAATTTGGAGAGGTTTTGAGTTAGAATCTGTTACTTTCTAGCTACACAGTTTGGAGCAATTCACTTCATTGATATATCTCTTTTTAAAATGGAGAATGGTACAAATGCTTACTTTAATGGCATGAATTATTTGAAAGCACTGTATAAAGTGTAAAGTGATAAATAGATTTTAATTAAAATTATTATAAAACTTATACAGTGATATAACTTGGGTATTCTATCTCAAATAAATATGAAAATAAATATTTTGGTATTAGGTAAAATTTCATGGAGAAGCATATGGAAATAATTTTTAAAGATGGAATCAATGCTTCAGAATGTGAAGACCTATACAGTTTTAGATTATTCATATTTTTTTCCCTGGTATATTGTTTGTAATACTTACAAAGAAGACAGAAGAAACTAACTTTCAGATGCTTAAGAATACTGGCAATGCATAAGAGATGGTTTGGAAATAAAATCTTGTATAAAGATTTTAAGATGAAAATGCTATTTTACGTAGTTAAAAATGTGAGGACATGTGAAAGTCAAGAATAGATGAAATATATTAACATGTTTATACTTTGTGAAGTATGAAAAAGTGTTTGAAATTTATTGATTGATGGTACATTTCTGAAAATATTGGAATGGCACAATAGGCTAAAACTGTTGATCATATTTCAGTTAAATATAGTTTGTAACTCTTGACATACACAAAAAGCAAGAAATGTCATACTGAGATCAAAGTGAATTATCTTTATTCTAATTTAATTCTTGACATAGTTTTGTATGATAAAGTATTTGAGGGCAAAAATAGGCAATGCACAATAGTTTAATGGATGGTTGAATTCAAAGTGGTTATCCTTGTGAAAGTTTTGGCCATAGTTCTTATGGAAATAAGAAAAACTGTCTTGAAAAACCCTAGATAACGTTTTGTTTCAGACAAAATTAAGCAGTCATCCAGAAAAATAGCTGTTCATAGATATACCGATGTAAGATCCACACTTTTATTTCTTGGCAACTAGTGCTGTAAAATAATTTAGATTTGCTTACAGAGTTTATGATATCTCTAAAAGATGTATCATCTTCAAACAACCTAAAAGTAGGTTGATATGGGTAGATCCCACAGAGCTCAAGGAGAAGAGCTATGGCATTTATATCATGATCTGAGGGCAGATTTGGGAAATCCTAAATGAGCCATAAATAAATAGCCATAGTGATAAAATAAGTAGAGAATTCATAACTACAAAATATATTAGATAACAACTCATGGGACATACAATGGGAAAAAATAACTATTTTTAAAGACAAAATAACAAGAATTGTTGCTTTGTATTGCCTTTGCCTTGCCAGTTCATGGCTGTCCTAATGCCACACCTCCAAAAGTCAGTTTGTTGGACTAGACATGAGCATAAACCTGTACCCGTGTCTCCACGTTTTGTGTCAGTGACCCTAACCTTTCCAGTCACTACTGATTGGACCAAGAATTTGCAACTGAGAAAGTTAGCCATTTAGATGCTGAAATTCAGCAGCCTATGATGACTTTGAAGATTTACTAACTCCTAGGAGTTCATGAAGAAAGAGGCACATGAACTTGAATGTAAGCTTAGGGGCTGGTGGCCTCTTTCAATCACACCGCAATTTTGATCTCCACCAATGATATAAAAGAAAAATAGTGAAGAAAATGAAAACTATCAAGTCATAAATGCTCAACTACCTAAGACTTGTGTGACTGACTGTGCTAGTCCTATTATAAACAATGACAAGTCTTTAGCCAAAAAGTTATTATAAAGAAGTTTAGTTTTAATATTTAACTCTAAAGCTTTTGTAATGGTACACAATGTTTCCTTTAATATGATAATACCCCTCATCATTACAGATTCAAACAGAAAATGAGGAGATTTATAAAAAGCATAACAATTTAAGTATAATTATTTCCTATTTAAAAGACATTTAAGAAAATCGTCTTTAAATAAACATTTGACTGTGCATTTCCTTAATCCTTGTTTTGTTTGGAATAAAGCGCACACTTGATAAATCTCTAATTGTTAAATATATTGAGCAAAAGTGCTTGGGAAAATGTTTCATAATTTGGATTCATTGTCCATTAAAATTTTGTGCTTTAAACTAAGAAAATCTAAAGTTTTCATACTTGTTTAGCTAACTCTATTAGGTGATCTATAGATCATTTCCACGCGATAGTTTTAAAAATTCAATTTATAAAAATAGAGACTATTTCATTGTATCTTAGAATTTGTCAATATGGAGTCTCTAAAGCATTATGAACAAAAATGCATATACAATCACATTTTGCAGTTTGGTTTTCAGAAGACCCAAACAAATACAATGTTTTGATTCTCCCTGTTTTTAACATTTTGGAACTTCAGACGTATATCCTAAAAAATATAAATTGTGGGGCTAAGTGAAAAAGGTTAAGGGATTCAGCAAAACAAACAAACTCATAGATACAGACAACATTATGGTGATTACCAGAGGGAAGGGGGGGTGGTGGAGGAAAGAGGGTATGGGGGGGATAAATGATGATGGATGATAGTTGACTTGGAGTGGTGAACAGACAGTACAATATACAGATAATGTATTATAGAATTGTACACCTGAAACCCATAGCATTTTATTAACCAAGGTCACCCAACAAATTCAATAAGAAAGAAAAATACATAGAATTTGCTTTCAATCTACTGCCTGAAATATCCATCACACTCAGTATCAGCCTTTGAAATTTTCCATTTACTTTTTAGAATTTTTTTTATTAATTTTAAAATATATTTACTAAAACCTATTATTTTTAAAATTATTCACCACCCATATTCTAGTACTTTGTTATACATAAAAACCCTCATTAAACTGCCAACTTTTCTTAGAACAGAATTAACGATGTGACCCAATGATACATTTCTGATAAAAATACTGCAAAGTTCTTTTTTAAACTCTGTTTCTTGAATGCTTACCTTTCTAAAAAAGTATGTCTTGGGCCACCTATTTTTGAGTGAAGAGTAGAACCCAGGCAAGAGAGAAGTTGGTAAACTCCCAGACCTATTTCAAAAGGAATAGTTCTGCCTCTCAGTCTATTTTTTGAAGACTATGGTACAAAAAAACCCACAAAAAACAGAAAACCACTAAAATTATGTATTCTATCCTCATATAGTCCAATGAAATATATATTATTGTTACTACAATTTTATATCTTATGTATTTGAGGTCCACAGAGATTAAATATTTTGATTCAGATCACACAAATGACCACTGACAGAGGAGCCACATTTGGAGGCCCTAGGGCTGGTCTCCTAGAACTCAGGATCAGTCATCAGCCGGCTTTGCTCTTTATTTGGCTTTAATCTGGCTCTGGTGGTCTCTCAGCCCTCTCATGCCACAGCAGTGTAAGTCCTCTGTAAACATTTTTTTTGCTTTCTTGTTATTCCTCAACTGTGCCATACAGAGGGTGTTTTCTACAGAGGGTGAAGGGATGAAAGGTTAAAATGATTTTAATTAAAAATCTGTGGAGTGAATAACTTCCCAAGACAGGTCCATCTGAATTTACTGGTTCAAGATGGGGATGGAGACAAGGCAGTGTCCTTTCACAGTAATTGTATAACACAGTTTGTTATAACATGAACACAGTTACCATAAGAAAATATAAGAAAAAATATGGAAAAACAACAGATTAGTAAATATTAATTAAAACTAAAATGAGTTCAGAACTTCTGGTCAAGATGGCGGCGTAGGTAAACGCAGTATCACCTCCTCCCACAACTAAACTACAACACAACCATCATTCAGAACTGCCTGAAATTGAGCTGAATGGAAGTCCTACAACTATGAAATTAAAGAAGAAGAGACATCAAGACTGGTAGGAGGGGCAGAGGCACAGATGGGCTGGTCCCACACCCACGTGTGGCAAATAAAAATCAGGAGGGACACCTTGGCTGGGAAGGTCCTCCCTGAGGAGTGATGGGTGCCTGTTCCATACCAGGTGCCCAGCTCAGGGTTTCAGTGCCAGGAAGAGAAGTATCCATAAGTTCTGGCTGGAAAACTAGCTGGAACTGAGGCTGAGGGAGGCTGAGGGAGGCTGAGGCTTCTAGAGCCCCAGGCAGTTCCTCTTAAAGGGCCCGAGCATGGACTTACTCAGACTTGCTCCCTCTGAGCTCGGAGGGGAGGCAACTTGAGGGGTGCCAGAGACTTCCTGGAAAGAACTGAGCTGTTTGGCCTTAGAACAAGGCCCGGAGATGCAGCTTTCTCCTGGACAGACTTGCTGAGGCTGATGCTCCTTTGTTGAGTCCTTCCCTGGGGCAGCAGGCACCACCATATCTGGGACTCCAGCAACTCACAATGTTTGCCCCACTCTGGTGATTCCCTGAGGCCCCACCCAACTATTGGCCCCGCACAAGCTTTTTGCAAAGGCTTTACTATAGGATTGGCCTGTCTTTAATTCTGCTTCAGAGTTTCCTAAAATCTTTCAAAGCAGCAGCATCTGGTCTCAGTGAGCCCCATATCTCTCATTAAGTGGCCCAGGCCTGGCACTAGAAGCAGCCAGCCTTGGTTCACAACTTGGCTTTTCCTGGGTACCTCCAAGCCCAGCACAAGAAGCAGTCATCTGCAGATCACTTTGTAGCCTATGCTGGGTGGCCCAGATAGAACACAGGCAGTGGCTAACATTGTCCCAGAGCCAGCACACCCAGTGGACAGCTTCAGACCACATCAAAACACCACCACCCAACCTTCTCCACAAGTGTCACAGTCAATGAGCAAACTCAGTGGGTACCAGAGCCTGATGAAGTAAGTCTTGCTCTGTGCAGATGGCCCCTACACAGCTGATCCTCCAAAGTAGTCAGAGGCCAGTGATCAGTAGGCACAGCCAGTCCTTGCAGCTGATTAGCCTGAATAAATCTCTACCATTGATGTGCCAACAGCAATCAAGACTCAATTACAACAGAAGTGTGTACAGTCCACACTTGGGGTGCACCTTGAGGACTCAGCTGGGGTGATCAGGAAGGCTGTGCCACTGGATCTAACAGGACACCTACAATAATAGGCCACCCTACGAAACCTAGGAGACATAGTAACTCCACCTAATACATAGAAACAATCACAGGGAAGCAGCCAAAATGAGGAGACAAAGAAACATGTCCCAGATGAAAGAAAGAAACAAAACTCCAGGAAAAGAATTAAACAAAATGGAGATATGCAATCTGAGATGCAGAGTTCAAAACACTGGTTATAAGGTAGCTCAAGGAACTTGGTGAGACATTTAAGGAAATTAGTGAGATCTTCAAGGACCTTAAGGAGACCTCCAAGGAACTTAATGAGGACATCAACAAGGACCAGTCAGAAATGAAGGATGCACTAACTAAAATGAAGAATAATCTATAGGGAATCAATAATAGAGTGGGTAAAACCAAGAAGCGTACCATCAATTTAGAATATAAGAAAGCAAAAAACACCCAATCAGAACAGCAAAAAGAAAAAAGAATCCAAAAAAATGAGGATAGTATAAGGAGCCTTTGGGACAACTTCAAGCACGCCAACATTCGCATAATAGGGGTGTCTGAAGGAGAAGAGAGAGAGCAAGAAATTGAAAACTTATTTGAAACAATAATGACAGAAAACTTCCCTAACTTGGTGAAGGAAACAGACATAGAAGTCCAGGAAACACAGAGTCTCAAACAAGATGAACCCAAAGAGGCCCACACCAAGACGCATTATCATCAAACTGCAAAAGGTTAAAGACAAAGATAGAATCTTAAAAATAGCAAGAGAAAAGCAGTTAGTTACTTACAGTGAAGTTCCCATAAGACTGTCAGCTGATTTCTCTAAAGAAAGTTTGCAAGCCAGAAAGGAGTGGCAAGAAATATTTAAAGTGATGGAAAGTACCCTGGCCAGTATGGCTCAGCAGTTAGAGCATCGGCCCACGGACTAGAGAGTCCGGGTTTGGTTCTTGCCAAGGGCATGTACCTTGGTTGCAGTTTGTCCCTGGCCCTGGTTGGGGTTTTGTGGGTTGCACCCAATCGATGTGTCTCTCTCACATCGATGTTTCTCTCTCTCTTTTCCCCTCTCTCCCTCCCGCTCTATCTAAAGATAAATGCAAAAAATGTTCTCTGGTGAGGATAAAAAAAAAAAAAAAAAAATTAAAGAGATGGAAAGCATGAACCTACAACCAAGATTGTTCTATCCTGAAAAGCTGTCATTTAGAATTGATGGGCATATAAAGAGTTTCCCAGACAAGAAAAAGCTAAAGGAGTTTATCACCACCAAACCAGTATTATATGAAATGTTGAAAGGTCTTCCTGAAGAACAACAAAAATATGAACAGTAAAATGGCAATTAATACATATCTATCAACAATCGAATCTACAAACAAAATGAGCAAGCAGAACAGAAACAGACTACTGGATACAGAGAACTTTTGGTTCCTTGCCAGATGGGTGGGGGCTGGGGGAATGGATGAAAATGATGAAGGAATTGAGAAGAACAAATTGGTGGTTAGACTGATGAACCTCAAAGGGAAGGGGAAGGGAGGGCAGGATGAGAGAAATCGAAGAACTTCTATGTATATATGAATAACCAATGGACTCTGACAATATTGTGGGGAAAGCAGGAGGGGGCAGAATTGAGGAGGAGGGGGTCTATGGGGAATAAAAGGGGGGACATCTGCAATACATTCAACAATAAAGATAGCCCTGGCCGGTTTGGCTCAGCGGTTGGAGTGTCCGCCTGCGGTCCGGAGAGACCCGGGTTCGGTTCCCGCTAAGGGCATGTACCTCGGTTGCAGTTTGTCCCCGGCCTTGGTTGGTCATGCGGGTGGCAGCCACTCGGTGTGTCCCTTTCACATCGATGTTTCCCTCTCTCTCTCGCCCTCTCTCTCCCTCCCACTCTGTCTGTACAAAAAATGGAAAAATGTCCTTGAATGAGGATTAAAAAAAATATATATATAAAACAAACAAACAATAAAGATAAGTTTTTTTTAAAGTAGATAAAAAATAAATGTTAAGTGGTCATTAAGCTACTGACTGATAACAAAAAATAAATAAAATAAAATGAGTTCAAATATATGTATAGCCAAATTATACCACAATTTTGAAGAAACAATTAATTCACATCTTGCGAAGTTTGTTGAAAAGATAAAACGGAGCACTAGCTACTCAGCTCATTTTATGATGCCAGTGTTCCTTAATTTGAAATCAAATGAATCAGTCTCTATAGGGTGCATTATTTGTTTGTGTAAAAAGAAAAAAATAACACTGGTTTACGCAACAAAGAGCTGTCTGGATCATGCTACACGTCTATTGAGGATTAGGTGGAGATGTACTCACAAGGACAATATAAAACAAATATATCGAATGAAGTTTCTAATCAATGTTTAGGAAAACACAAAGACCATATTTACATAGAAAAATCTAGATTCATATAAAAAAGAACATCAGCCCTGGCCGGTTTGGCTCAGCGGTTAGAGCGTCGGCCTGCGGTCCGGAGAGACCCGGGTTCGGTTCCCGCTAAGGGCGCGTACCTTGGTTGCAGTTTGTCCCCGGCCCTGGTTGGGTCGTGTGGATGGCAACCACTCGATGTGTCGCTTTCACGTCGATGTTTCTCTCTTTCTCTCTCTCTCTCCCTTCCACTCTATCTGAACAAAATATCGAAAAATGTCCTCGGGTGAGGATAAAAAAAAAAAAAAAAAAAAAAAGAACATCATATCTATTCAAAAAGTAGGTTAATAGCACAATAAGAATTATGTAAATTAACAACACATGTACAACAGCAATATTCATTTTATAAGACACTGCAGTAAAAAGACATTAAAACTGTTGATTAACTGTGGTGGAGAGGGTAATAAGAATAAGCAGAGAGGATAATTAAAATATATTTTCATGGATTTAGTTATTTTACAACTATCTTTAATCAATAATATAAAAAATGTCTCTATGTCAACCAAATCCATGTGTAATTTCATTTTAATTACTAAATAGTATTTTATTTTATTGAGATCATAATATACACAGCGTAGATATTTAATGAGAACATATGTTTTTAAGTAATAATGCTGTAGCATATATTCTTTTTGCTATAAATTTGCATATATCTTAAATGTTTTAGAAAGTACCTTCTTAACTATTAAAATAATAATAAAATACATAAAGGCAGGCAGTAAACTTTATTTACTGACCACAGGCTCAACATTGGTTTGAGTCTGAATCCCTGAAATTCTACTGACCTTCCTGATTTATGATAGTTTGACTGTGCCAAGTCTGTCACAGTGCCAGAGAAAAATGTATAGTTCTTAGCTATCCTAAAGTAGTGACATCTTGAGAAATTTGGACTATTTTGTCCAAGTGTGCAGGAGTAATTTTAGCATAAAAACCCTATATCAAATTGTTTACTCCTCCATTCCTGTACCTGTGCTATATTACCTCCTTCAATTAGATCTCATTTTAGACTACATTGAAGTGGCTAATGCCTCCCAATCTAGTTCGCCGATAAAGAAAGCTATTCTAAAATCATTAATTTATAGCCATATACTTGTAACTTTTTTATACTGACTTTAGAATTCTTCACCTGATATCTAGTTGATGATGGGCTATTGGCTAAAAAGCAATCAAACTTGCCCCCCCTCTCCAGGCATGCCCTTTGACAGCTTTCTCACAGACAACAAAGCCCACAAGTGGGCTTCACTTTCTTTGTGTAGTTATGTGCTTATAGAAAGGTAAACATTGCGAAGTTACTAGGGTTTTGGAGTTTTGTTGTTCCTGTTTTTTGCAAAGGACAAGAAAGCAGGATAAAATTTAGTGTGTTGACAATTCTTTTTCCGACAATATAACAAAACATGGAAACAGAGCATATTCATTAGGTTTTGAAGCTCGAACTGGCAAGCACTACACTCTATAAGCAAGACATTTTTCTTTTACTTTAATTTTTACTTCATCAATATACAAAATCAGAAATAAAAGAAAACCTACTGAATAAAGGTGATTGTGAAAAAGCATTTAGTACTTTTATTGTTTTAGTACATTATTCAATGTCTTATACATTAAAGTAACATACTTTTTAGATATTGAATGGATATAACCTTTTTGTTACGATGAACTGTTATGTTACTTTTAGTTTCTACAAGACATTTTTAAGACTTTTTTTATTTTTAATTTTTATTTTTATCCTCACCCGAGGACACTTTTGCATTTTTTGTTCAGGTAGAGTGGGAGGGAGAGAGAGAGAGAGAAAGAAACATCGACGTGAAAGGGACACATCGAGTGCCTGCCACCCGCATGACCAACCAGGGCCAGGGAAAAACTACAACCAGGGAACGCACCCTAGCAGGAACACACCAGGGTCTCTCTGGACCGCAGGCCGATGCTCTAATCGCTGAGCCAAACCAGACAGGGCTTTAAGACTTTTTTGAAGAATATTTAAAGCAATGTATTTTTTTGTATGATCCCTTTACATTTTTATAAATGCTTCACATCAGCTATTGAATTTTTTCTTAATGTTTGCCAATTTTGCTTTATTCTCCCTCTCTATTTAGATGAATTTGGTTTAACAGTTTCATTTACTTCTATGATGCAAATATGAGATTGTCTTCTTTTTGCAATATATCTGGTCAGTTAGCTACTATATAGATAACTAATCCAAGTTTATTTGATTTTGGATGTCTACAAAGATATATAATTGCTTGTCAGTACTTTGACTCTCAGAAACTATTTTTGAACTTGATATATTTGTTTACACACCCTTGACTGGTCCTTCATAAAATTTACTGTAATTGAACTATTATTGGATTTCATTATAGCAATACTATTTTCCCTTCAGGTACATAAGCTAATCCAAGTGTGGCTTTGATCTGTTTCATTTTTTTTATTACTTACTTTTGTACATCTGCCATATCTCTAAGGTGTATCTCTTTCCTCTCGTCTATTAGTCTAAAAGTAAAATGACTGCCTCAATAGCACACATATAAGGCATTAACTAAATAATCAAAAATTTTAAAAAAGCTTCTAGAAATATGATTATTTTATTTTATCATTATTATTTTTTTCTTTATTGATTTTAAAGGGAGAGGTAAAGAGAGATAGAAATGCCAATGAGAGAGAACATCTACTGGCTACCTCCTGCATGCTTCCCACTGGGGATAGGCCCACAACCTGGGAATTTGTCCTGACCAGGAATCGAACTGGTGACCTCTTGGTGCCTGGGTTGACGCTCAACCAGTGAGGCACACTGGCCAGGCTATTTTATTATTTTTTTAATCCTCACCTGAGGACATTCTTAGAGAGTGGAAGGGAGAAGAAAGAGAGATAAAGAGAAATATTGATGTAAGAGAGAAACATTAATTGGTTGCCTTCTGTGTGTTCTCCAACTGGGGATCAAACTTGCATCCCAGACATGTGCCCTGACTGGGAATCAAACCAGCATCTTTTCAGTGCCTGGGATAACACTCAACCAACTGAGCCACTCCAGTCAGTCAAAATATGATGATTTTAAATCATGTGAAAATGTACCAGTGCTTTTAGTTTATTTGATAAACAATTACTTATATTAATTGCAACTATAAAATCCATTAACATTTTGCAACACTGTTATTTGATATAAGGTAAATATATTCATTTTCTTTTTTGTCTCCTCATCTCTTACTAGTTTGAGAAATTTCCCAATCTCTAAGCTTTGCAAAGACTATCACTTTCAAGAAATGGCTCCCCAAAGCTCAACTTCTCTATAATACTTTTCTTCTGCTTTGGATTCCAATTTCTTCTACCATTGGGAACTTATTCAATTATTTACACTCACTCTTGCATATTTAATTTCTCCTCACTAGAAGCTCCTCACTTGGATTAAAATTAACATTATAAAAAAAAACAACAACAAAAGCAAAACAAAGTAAAATGTTTCCTTGTCCTTTTTAATCACTGGACTACTAATCATTTTTTGTCTTCTTTTTACCACAGAGTTCAAAATAATAGCTGAACTTTATGGCCTTTTTTTTTTTTTTCATCAAAACTAATTTTATTCGAAAAACTTTAGTTGGAGTCTTCTCTCCAAGATTGCCAGTTAGGTGTTAAGTATTATCTCGGAACGTGGGCTGTTTAAGTGAGACAGGTTGTTGGTGAAGCCAGGCTCCCTGTATTTAAATCTCAGCTCTGCCAGGATTTGCCTTGGTGTCATTATTTGTTTTGTTTGTTTGTTTGTTTTTTGTATATGCCCCTAGCGGGAACCGAACCCAGAACTCTCTGGTCCACAGGCCGGTGCTCCAACCGCTGAGCCAAACCGGCCAGGGCATGGTGTCATTATTTGTAAAAAAGATAAAACAGCAGTTCTCTCATAAGATTCTTGTGGGGTTTAAAGTAGATGAATGTGCAATTAAAGCACTTATAAAATGAAGCCTATGGCATGACTGAAAATATCAAATCATTAGCTAGTCTTATTATTAAAAACTTTACTTTGGCATCTTCCTCTACCTGGAATGATTTTCCTTAGGTTGTTCACATGCTAGGCTCCTTCTCACCTCCTAATCAGAGCTCCGATACCACAGGTTTAGTAGGGCCTTTCCAAATTATCCTTGTAAAGTATCCTTGCTCCCTAGAAACCAACTTTTTTCTACCACAGTGCCTTGTTATGCTATTTCACACTGTTATTTTTTTATTGTTCCTTATTTTCTCTATACACTTGTAATTTATTCTACTGTAGAATGTCAGTTTTAACAACAATGATCCCATTGGGACTAGGACCCATAAAAGCAAACACCATGTTTGTCAGATTAATGACTCTATCTCCAGTGCATGGTAGGTTTCCCAGAGCATCTGTTGAACTAAATAAATATCCATCATCCTTATAATGTGAAATAGCAGCTCCGTTCAAATTGCACCCAACTTGCAGAATGTCAGTGTGAGAATCCCCATCCACTCTCCAGCAAAACTATACTGGTAACATTTTAAAACAAAGAAATTACCATTTAATGTATCTAAGGGCAGTTATCCTAAGGACGCAAAGAAAATAAAAGAAAAAAAAATTAATGAAAGAAATCTACTACCTTTCTGTAAAAAATGGAGGTCTGTGGTACCTGACACTTGACCGTCCCCCTCCTATGCCCGTTGCCCTAGCTCAGGATGACAGAAGTTCTATTCCAGACAGGTGTGGACAAAACTTGGGGCTTCCTTTCCTCTTAGGTCCCCATCAAGGAATACAGTATCTCATTAAAATTGTAGGCTGCCAGCATTTATCATATTACTACCAACTTCAGGTTAAGTTGCAAAGGTTAAATACTGGCCAGTATGGCTGAGAGATCAGAGGCTTACTTCTTCCACCATCCTCCACTCACAGGGCAAAGCGCTTACTCTAGGAGCAACAGGTCAAAAATATTAGAGACCTGATTGCCCTTTCTCCAACTGTTTGGAGAGCACAGGTTCCAGGGCAGCAAAGCAAGCAGAGAAGACTAGAGGCTACCATTTTCACCCGGCATCCTATTTATAATGAGAAGCAGGCTGCTGAACCTTTACACAACTCTAGAGCAGTAGCTTGAAGAGTCTAACCAGGGGATGAGGTACTCAATAAGAAGAGAGTACTATAAACCTCTCTCAAAAGAATAGACTTTATTTAAAATAAAATAAAATAATTTTTAAAGGAGAGGAGGATTTCATGCCTAAAGTTATAATTGAAAACACTGGAGAGCTGTGGCAGGATTTGTTCAGTGGTTAGAGTGTCGGCCTGCGAATCAATGAGTCGTGGGTTTGATTCCAGCCAAGGGCATGCACCTTGGTTTCAGTTCTTCTCTGGTCCTGGTTGGAATCGTGCAGGAGGCAACCTGTAGATGTGTCTCTCTCCCGTCGATGTTTCTCTCTCTCTCCCTCCCTCCCTCTTCCTCCCACTCTATCTGAAGATAAATAGAAAAATATCCTCAGGTGAGGATTAAAAAATTAAAATAAAATAAACAGTGGAGATACAAGAGGAGTCTGGTAGCTCATTGAAAAGAAGCTAAGTCATATGCTAACTAGTTTACCAGAGTTCACCAAGATAAAAGACAGTTAACAACCACTCCTAGGAGCAAAATAAACCTTAAAGTCTGGTCTCAGAACCTGTTCCTGCAAAGAAATATAAATTAATTAGATCAGAATGAAGGGCAATTTACTCTTCAGGCTATTTGTTAAAATAATAGAGCAACCAGCCATAATAGAAACTGAGCTATATGTACCACAAAACAAGGCAGGGAGTTTAACAGAGAAATCAAAGAAAGACACAGAGAGCCCTGCTAAAACCACTATCATTCTAGGATGACGGTACAAACCGAAAGCCTCATGTGGAACAACAGCAGAGGCTTTATGCTGCAGAGGAAACAGGCATGACTAAAATAGTCTAGCCAAGTCACTAGAAAGTAAGCAATTTAACAATAAACAAACCCTGGAGGGAACAGGAGGGAATCAGTATCCAGAGTTGCTACAATACAGTACCTAAAAAGTCCAGTTTCACAAAAATTTGCAGAACATACAAAGAAACAGGAAAAGTGATCCATATACAGGAAAAAAAAAAAAAATGCAGGCAACAAATCACCTGTGAGAGGGCCTAGGTGTCAACGTAATAGATAGAGTTCAAAAAAGCCATTATACAGATGTTCAAAAATGCAAAGAAATCATGCAAAAATAAATAAAGCTAGCTCCGATAGCTATGCTTCCATCAAGTAGAGATTAATGATATAGAAAATGTTAGAATTGAAACATTCAGTAATTGAAATGAAAAGAAAGTCTCTAGGGAGGAGCAACAGAAGATGTAAATAGTCAAAGAAAGAATAAGCAGAGTTGCAGGCACATTGATAGAGCATACTATTTGAAGAGCAGCAAGAAGAAGAATGAAGGAAATGAACACAGCCTCAGAGGAATGTGGGTCAACATCAGATACATGAATGCATGCATAATCAGAGTGCTAGGAGAGGGGGGGAAAGGAACAGCAAACTGCTCCAGCAATTAATGGCTTAAACCTTCATAATCTGATAAAGAGAAAACATTGGTCTACACATCCATAAAGCTCAAAAAATTCCAAGGAGGATAAATACAAAGAGATCCACATCTAGACACATCGCAATAAAATAAAATATAAAGACAAGAGAAAAATGAGTACTCACAAAGGATTCCAGTAAGATCAAAAGCTGGCGTCTTCACAGAAAGCAGATACGAAAAAAAGGCCAATAAGGACATTAAAGGTACTCAATATCACCAGCCAGAATCACCATGACATAACAATTCTCATTCACTAGGATGGCTATAATTAAAAAGAGAGACAATAACAAGTGTTGGCAAGATAGGCAGTAATCGAAATTTTAATATATTGTGCTGGAAATAAAAAATAATGCAGCCACTTTGGAAAAGTCTGGCAGCTCCAAATGTTAAACATAGAACTACCCAGGAATTCCACTGATTTGTATGTATTGGAAAGAAATGAAAATGTATCCACACAAAAACTTCTACATAAATGTTCATGGCCGATTATTCATGTTAGCCATGAAAATAGAAACACCTCAAACATACGTTGACTGATGAATGGATAATTTGTGGTATGTTCACACAGTGTTACACTATGTAGGAATAAAACATAATGAAGTACTGATATATGCTACAGGATGAATGAACCTTGAAAACATATTAAGTGAAATAAATCATAAAAAAACACACAAAAAAACGCATGTGGTGTAATTTTATTACATGAGAGGTCCAGAATAGGCAAACTATAGTGGCAGTAAGTAGATTAGTGGTTACCTAGGAATGGGTGTTGGGGGAAGTGAAGAATAACTGCTATTACATGAGGGGTTTCTTTTTAGGAGAGAGGAGTAATAAAAATGTCTTAAAATTGATTGTATCCACAGTAGCACAATTTTGTGACTATTTTAATAAATCATTGAATTGTATGTTATATGAATCCTATCTCAACGTAGCTGTCATTTTTTTAAAAGTTAGAATAGCCACCCTTCTGAATCGTTAAACAAGCCAGGAAAAATTTAAAAATATCCTGAAATAAAGACAGTTTGCAAAAAAAATAAAATAGTGTTAGTACCATGTCTAAATCATCCAGTTGATTGATTTCACTTTTCTTCTCAGCTAAATGTCTTTTAAAAATACAGCTTTTGCTCCATTTTATCTTGTCTTTCTAACTTCGCTCTTTTATTTCTATCATCAACTCAGGTTTGAATATCCACACCAACCTTGAATTCTCTCTCCTGTTCTGTTTCTTGATTCAATCATCTGTAGAAACCTACCTATTCCTTCATTTACCCCTCCTCTTCTGGCCTTGCTGACAGGACCCTAATTTACTTTTACAAGGGAAAATATAAATAGTAAAAATTCTGTGACAAGTAGCATTGTTTTGTAAAATACAACATACCCATTTATGTAAATTATATTTATCTCAGCCATGTTTCTCTTGCGTTTAATATTTGTGGAATATAATGAACAAAATAAGCTGTCAAACAAAATAGATCAGAGACATGGAAGTAGAGAACCCAACTGACAAACCTCAGAAGGAAGTGGGGTGGGGGGGCCAGAAGAGATAAACCAAAGAATTTACATGCATAACCAATGGACACAGACAACAGTGCTGTGAAGGCAGGGGAGTGGGGAGCAGTGAGGGGTGTGTCTATGGGTGAAAAAAGGAAGGATATCTGTAATACTTTCAACAATAAAGATAAATTTAAAAAAATAAATAAAATCCTTTAGTTTTTCACCAAAATTTGAATAAGATAGTTCTCATTTAAATATACTTAATGCATTCTTTCACATGGCTCCAGTTTTTTATTGTTTAGGATACAGTTAGCATGGAGGGAAAATAAAAATCACACCAGGAATAAAAAATATAGTATATATATTTCAAGCTCATTCTACATTTGGAATTATAAAACCTACAGTTAATGATCAAAACATAATTTAAATTCTAAAACTATAAATGTATATCAATGAAAATTTAGTAACCAATCATCTGATGCATCAACCTTTATCTTCTCTAATTGTTATCTCTTCCAGAAATGCTAGTTGTGTTAAATCTTGAAAGATTCTTAAGAGAAACTTTTTAATGTTTTTTTCACTTAGAAACAGAAAGATACATTCTATAGAAATAAAACTAAAGCATGAAATATTAGTTTGTTTTAAAAACTTGGACCTCCACCATGAATTTGATTTTTTAGTTAAATATAATTCCATCAAAGGAAATCATATAATGCTATAAATTGTAATTTATACTTTTAGGTCTCTTTTAGGAGAACTACCAGATTTAGGCCAAAGTTTAAGGCAAATGTCCTCAGGTTAGCATTACCATGAGCCTCACAGCTGAAATCTGTACAACATAAAGAGATGGCCAAAAAAAGTTGAGTATCTGCCCAAGTTGTTTGTTTTTTTGTTGTTGTTTTTTTTAAAATCAAATCTTCATGTGAGGCAGAATAGTAAGAAGCTAGAAACATTCATTGACAAGTGTAATGGGGAAACTGAGACAGAGAGCTGATTCAAACTGGCCTTATTCAACACCCTGACTCACCTTGCAGGACCACTCCCTTAAGCATTAATCCCTCAGGACAATGAGGTTTTTCCCAGCATCAAATAATCTCAGGGATAAGTTTGGTGTCTGTTGACCACAGAGACAGGGTTTTTGTCAAATGACAGGTAACACCTAGGCCTCAGATGTGTTTCTGTTTCATGCCCAGAAAAGGAGCAAAACCAGACTAAGTAATGTCATGGCTGGCATCGAGACCAGACTCAATGACCAATGATCCCCTACCCTAGCACTGACCAAACAGCAGAGACCAGAACCCTGAACCCAAACGCTCATTTTGATGAATCAGTATATTAAAGGACACACTTGGAAAGATGTTGAGTATTCTATTGAGATCCTCCCCTGAAGCCTCCCCTAAAATTCTTGCCTTTAGAAAAGAGATTAAAATCCTTAAGGAAAAGGACCCAGCACACGTGTTCTCTCTCTAGAACACACCTGTGCCTTCTTTCTTCAGGCATGCATCTTTGATATCTTTCTTTTAAGTTCTAAAGGTCCCCATGTGACTTCCTACCAGGGGAGCAGCAGGCAGTGGCAAGCAGTCTTGAGCTAACCCTCTGAACCTGTCTCCAAGGGCCATTCTTTTGCTTCTGTAACTTGTTTCCTGAGTCCACACAGCCCAACTGGCTCACTTCTTCTGCCTCTATGAATTTCTTTCTAAAAGGTCAAGGCAGCTCTTTGAGCAACCTGCTGGAATCTCTTTGAATGTACTTGCACTTTGCATGAAAAATAAACTTCCTCTTGAGCTCGAGTTCTTGGTTCTAAATTCTTTCTTTGCCCAACTCAGTCAAAATTGAGAGCTGACATTGTTGTCAATACATGGACATATGCATTTAAAGAAATTGTTAATAAAGAGCTTCTCAAACAAGAAAAACTAAAGGAATTAATCACCACCAAACCAGCATTACATGAAATGTTAAAAGATCTTCTTTAAGAAGATGAAAAAAAGATAAAAAATATAAACAAAATGGCAATAAATATATATCTGTCAACAATTGATTCTAAAATTAAAATAAATAAACAAGCAGAACAGAAACATATTCACAGATACAGAGAACATTTTGATGGTTACCAGATAGGAGGGGGTTGGGAGAATGGGTGAAAAAGGTGAAAGAATTTAGAATCACAAATTAGTAGTTATAGTGTAGCCATTGGGTTGTAAAGTATAGTTTAGGGAATATAGTCAATAATATTTTAATAACTGTATGGTGTCAGATGGGTATAAAATTAGGGGGGATGATCACTTAATAAGTTTTATAATGTCTAATCACTGGGGTGTATACCTGAAACTAATATAATATTATATGTCAACTATAATTGAAAAATAAAAAATAATTTTTAATTAAAAAAAGAAATTGCTTAGATAGAAATAAATTTAGGGGAATACTTCTGACATGCATAAAAATCTGATGAAAAATAACTCAAGATTTCCCTGGTATGTTGAAATGTGGTATGTTAAATAGTTAAACATGATGTTAAACTAAATTTATTACAATTATCTAAATATATTTTGGTATGAGTAAATCATATAATTTTTAGATTTATTTCTATGAACTATATTTATTCATTTTTAATGTAAGCTTCCTATGACACATAATGAATAATAAGGATTGGCCTCTTAAAATTTTTCCATGTGAGGGTTACCATATATTTTTCTCAACAGTTATGGGTGTTTTTATCACCCAAGTGTATGTATCTTTTTTTTCTCCTTGATAGCAATGAATATAAAGCATTGTTTAATTTATTAAAACATAAAAATGTCTCTCCTAGAAAGTGCATTAAGGTATTAATAATTATTATTCATAGATGTAAATCAAGTATCATAATTTCAGTAGAAGATGACGTGGTATCTAATGAAAAGAATTTATGAAATAAAAAGTATCAAGGAGGCCTAGTGCAGCCCTGTTTCAAACGGGCGCTGTTACAATGAACAAGCATTTCCTTGTCTCTTGTCAATTCATTTTCCTATCTAGAAAACAAAGTTGGACAACATAATTTCTAAAATTTTCTTTCAGCTCTAACATTGTTTGTGTTTGTTTTGGGGATGGGGGTGGGGGAGGTAATTTTCAATGAATTTATAAACTGAACACAAGGTATTGCCGTAAACTAACAGTAAAATAAATTGTGGAATATGATTATATTTATTCTCAAAATGGTTAAACATTTGAACATTTGGAATTTGTTCTATTGATGTAATGCTACTCTAATCATATGCTGTTGAAACCCAATATAAAAGAATGTAAATACCCAAGGAGTAGGTTAACTAATCACCTGGTGTGATAGAATGGGTAGACTTTGTAAATTCATTATATTTTCAAAGGCTTCTCTTCCCAGTCTGTTAACAAATATATGAACTTCGATAAATCAGCTTAAGGGCAAGCCTTGACCTTGTCTATCATTCTATATTAGTTCATCAACGACTCACACTAATACCGTAACGTCAGTGAAAAATAAATCACAGTCTATGCATTAAATTTTGTTAGGAAACAAAATTAGATGCTTTCTGATGCTGACATCATACTTGATTTTTAATGACAGATAAAATAAATTGTAGGTGTAAGTAATGAATGGATGAAAATATAATGGTTTATGCGTTCATAGTTTGGGTCTCAATTAGCTTAATAACTGGATATAAATCCACTTTAATCTCAATTTCAGATTTCAAAACTCTCCTTTCATGGAGTGAAAGTCAAATAAAAGCAGTTGAAAAGCAAAGAAACATCCAAAAAAGGCTTGGAGAATACTAAAAAGAATAGAATAAGAGAAAAAGTAAAAAGTTAGCGATATGATGAAAAAATACTGGAGTGTTTATAGAAATGAAGTGTGTATGTATACCCACATACATATAAACATATATTTAATTTGCATGTTTATATTAGAATATCTGTGGTGGCATTATTAGATGATTAAAACAGCCACTGCTAGGTTGTGCAGAAGAGACATCCAGAGCTAGAACTCACAAAGGGAATTTATTGTAAGAGTCACATCTGGAGACAAGAAAGCAAGAGAAACTATCTGAGCGTGAGTGCAGTCAGTATAAATTACAGTGGTTCACAGAGTGGGATGTATTCATAGCCCCAGGGATGACCAAAGGGATATTTCAGTATTGTTCAGAATAAAACCTGAGTTTAAATGATCCACCATTACTATGGACAACTGCTATTCACATTTCTCAAGGGAGACAGCATGATTGCCTCTACTTCCAAAAGAAACAATAACAAGGATAGCTTATTATTTTATAGTGTTTATTATTGTTTACAATGTAAGATAAACAGTTCTAAGGTCTTCACATTAATGTTTTTATTTAATCAAACACTAGTTGTATAAGGTAGGTACTATTATTATTCTACCATATTGATAAAGAAATTGAGGCACCAACTGACTAAAAAACTAGCCCAAGGTCACATAGAAGAAGCCAGAATGTAAATTCAGGCATTTGACCCTTGAGTCTATGCCTAAACCTCTGTGCTATACTGCCTCTTTATGCCTAGTCCATATATGTGTCGTCTTTTCCCACCCAATACAGCACAGTGGTTAAGAGTACAGGCTCTGTATTTGCATTGTCTGGCTTTAGATCTCAGCCCCCCTATTTATTTACTATGTACATAGATATTATCACATCTCTGTGTGTTTCAGCTTTCTAGTCTCTAAAATAAGATAATACTTTGTAGAGCTGGAGTAAGAATTGAATACAATGATACTTACAAAAAACTTACATGCCCTACCTCTTCAATAAATGTTAGCCAGTGCCTGGGACATAGCATTGCCTTTACTTAATTTTATGCATGAGATAAAGCAACTTCGCGAAGCAAGAATTCTTGGTGGCTCCTTTCCTCAGAATTGGACCATGAGCATATGGGGCATTTAGAGCTCCATGAGTGTCTTCTCAGTGACAGACTGAGGATAACCCATCTTCACCCGCCTAGATGGCAACAAGACCAGGGAGTTTGAGTGACTTGTTTAGTTTACAGAGGTACAGTGAGAACTACTGCCTCTTGACCTCTTCTCAGCCACTTTGTCTTTCCTTTGTGTTCTACTTGTAACTTAATAAAGGTTGGCTATTATCATTTTAAAACTTGAAAAGGAAAAAGAAAATAGCATTTGCAGATCTCAGCAAATATCCTCAAAAAACTGGAAAGACAAGAGTTCTTCACCTCCGGAGTTGGAAGGTAGATATTGAAGTAAGAGAGCACCAGTCTCAGGTTTTGTCAGCATCCCGGAATGGTTGTAAGACTCCAGACAGTAGTCAACCACCTGGTGAATGGAGAATGTCTGCAAAGTACACTGAAATAAGTAGGCCAACAAGAAGTCTAAGTCAGTCTCCAAGTCCCAACATTATCTACCAAATAAAATCAAGCTCCTAGATCCAAGGACAGACACTCTGAGGTGGGGAAGAAGCTGAACTCAGTGTGCTCAGCCTCTCAACCCATCTAAACCAGACCAACCGCTGCAAGGACTACTCAAATATCCTGTGCCCTGGGGCATTTGTCAATAACTGAAGTGTTGCAAACAAATCAGGATCTACATTAGAGTGCCCCCCAACCAGTACTAGGCATTTGTTTATTAGTTTATTTATTGTTTGTTTGTTTATATGGTGGGTTTTTTTCCTACCCAACTATAGTAGTTCTCTGTTGTAGTAATTTTATTTTTTCAAAATATCTTTATGGAATGTGGTAGATTGTGTTTTCCAAAGATGACCACAGTGATACAGCTCATGTCTTCCAATGTGACTTTGTAACCTTCCTCTTACCCCATACAGAGCTGGAGACTATTTATCCAACCCCTTGAGTCTGGGAAAGCCCTGTGACTGCTTTGATGGACAGAAGTGAAGCTGGGCCAGTTTCTGGGTCCTGCGTCTGGGAAGCTAGCTACCCGTAAGGATAACGTTTTCCCTGAGAGTCCCATATCGTGAGAAGACAGTGGAAAAGCCCTGGAATATAAAATGCTATAGAGAAAGAGAACAAAAGAGAGAATGAAAGAGATCAGCAAGCCAAGGAGAACTAAGGTGCCAGATACACATGTTAGAAAATAATATTAGTATTTCCACAGTTCTGCTCAGTAAGAGTTTTATGAGCAAAGATTTATGGGGGTTTGGAGGGGAGGACAGCAACCCTAAAGAAAGAGACCTTCAGAGAGATTTAGAGATTTACCTCCCTAGTGTCATTTCTTTACACTGCATAAGGTAATGGACCTAGAGGCCTTGTCCTCCTCTCCCTAGAGAAAAATTTAGTTCTCTCTCACTGATCCAGTCTGTGTCTCTGCAGCAGAGAGGGAGTGTAGGCTCTGCCAGCTGTTTTTATAAGCTCTAATAATTAATTCCAGGGTTCTTCTCCTTCGGGTACTATCCCCTGTACAAACAGATTACATTTCACCCTCATCGTGTCACTTGGTTGGGGATTGGCATGTGGTGAGCTAGTGCTGGGATCATTGTGTGAGAAAATAATCCGTCTGTTCTCTGATCTGGGAACCTCATGTTGCCTATAAGGATCAGTAAGTGCACTGAGCCATAAAAACCTAAAAATGTGAAGTCATTTTGAAAGTGGATCCTTCAGCCCAGCTGCTCCCGATACCACTACCTGAATCAGAGACCAACTGCCCAGCTGAATCCTTCCCCAGTTTCAGACCCACAAAATCGTGTACAAAATGAAATGGTTGTTTTAAACTACTAAGTTTTGGGGTAGTGTTTTACACAGGAGTAATGAATTGTACAACAGTGAATTTTGTCTAAATGTTATCTTTTTTTCTGTTGTCCTATTGTCAAAAAATTTCTTTTCACCACTTGTTTTAAAATATTACATACTTTTGCGTATTAACGACCAGGTTTACATGTAAGAGAAGTTTTGAATTACAGTAGGACATTTCACTCCACTTCATCTGTTTTATTTCCTGATTATATTCTATTTTTTTTTTTCCAACAGAATTTTTTTGATATTTAAGTAGTCATCCTTCTCCTTCTCTCTCTTTGGATTCCACTCCTTCCTTTTGTGTATGTGTGAATGTGCAAATGTTGATTATGTATAAATGTATAAAAGTATATATTTATTTGTTCACGTGTTTATGAGTGTGCTTGTTATTTATTGTCAGAGTCATATCTATAGAATGTGATACAACTTGCCAAAAGGTTACATATAGTATTTGGACATAGGTTTATGAGTTCAGGATGGAAACAAGGCTATCATTGAGTAATAGAACTAGATGCACACATATTTACATAAAATATAAATGGGCATGTGAATCTACTAATAGAACCCAGAAAATAATTGGAACAACACACATGACAATTGCCATCATTTCCACGTATGACCTGTATGATCCTGGTCACCTGAACAATATTTTGTTATTACAGTGCTGTTCCGCTGGAGAAATCAATTGCGTAGCTTGAAAATGAAAAAGAAAAACCATGAGCCCCCTCGGTGAGTCTGACAATGTTGAATTCTGGTCCTGACTCTGTCTCGCTCCATGGACTTTGAGCAGACCACATGAAAGTCATTTCAAAGCAGCTTCACTTAAAAGCTAGGAGGAAGGTTTATTCAGGAATAAAGTTCTATCATCCATGAATTTCCTTCCTAAGAGTGGGTTGATAAAAAAAAATAGAATGAACAACAGCTGTCAACAGAAGTAGATTCCTGAGAAAGTGATAGAGAAGAAATGAGTGAGAAGGACCAGGAAAGTGCAATATTTCACACCTTCATATTTTGTATTTCCACTGAGAGCTGACCTTGGGAAAGATTTATTCTCAAAATAGACAATCTTCTTGACAGGAATCCAACATTTTGCCTCAGTGAGTGAAAATAGTATAAATGCCCATTGATCACTAGGCTTTTAAGGGATAATTTTATTTATTTATTCATTTTTTAAATATAATATAATTTCTTCTTATTTTATTGAATGTGTTGGGTTGACATTGGTTAATACAATTATACAGGTTTACCATTCTACAATGCATCATCTGTATGTTTCATTGTGTGTTTATTGTTCCATGTCAAGTCTCTTTCTATCCCCATTTATCCTCCCTTTACCTTCTTCTACCTCCCCCCATCACCGCCACCCCCACCCGTCTCTTTGGCAATCACCATACGGTTATCTGTGTCCAGAAGTCCTTCTTTTTTCTTTTCTTTCTTTCTTTTTGTTTTTGCTTAATTCCCTCACCCAGCCTCCAACCGCCTCTAACAGGGTATCCATGAATCTGTCTCCAGCCTGTTGAGAGATAATTTCTTTTCATTGATTTTTTTAGAGAGAGAGGAAGGGACAGAGAGATGGAAACATCAATATGAGAGAGAAACATCGACTGACTTCCTCCTGCACACCCCCTACTGGGGATCAAGTCTGCAACCCCGGGCATGTGCCCTGACCAGGAATCAAACAGGGACCTCTCAGTCCATGCGGTGACACTTAACCCACTGTGGGATAATTTTAAATAAAGATATTTTGAACAGGGATGGTAAGAATTTGAAAATGGAAATGATGTTATAATTTGGGGAGACTGGCAATCAGATGTTCCTAAGATTGGATTCCTGAACAACCCTATGAGCTTCAAGTTGTCCATTAATCTCCTGAAATTGTATGCGAATCATGTGATACATCATTTTCTTAAAGAAGCTTTATATACCTTCCTTCAGATTCTCAGATAGCCCGAGTCAGGAATAAAGACCCACCACACATTTCTATAAAATAATTCAGTCAGTGAGCATAAACATGGTGAGCTTGAGCAAAGCTTCACAGATGAACCACATCCCTTTACTTCAGCCTAATGCTGAAGATTCAAATATGCAAGTCTAATCCCAAAATTTTCTTTAAAATATCAATTAAATAAATAAGTTTTTCACTCAACAGACAAAATGGGAGTCAGTAATCACCTCTTATCATAGGACACCTTCAGCTCCGTGGGAAAGCCAGGGGTTCTGATGCGCCGGCTGAGACACAGCAGAGAAGAGCCCAGTGCAGTGCTGACAGTGCCCCTGTTGAAAGTGTTCATCTCCTGTAGAGACGTGACCTTAGAAAACATCTACCCCTGCTTCCTGAGGTAGGAAGATGGCTATTGAATCGTGTTGACAAAATCTGTTGGCAGATTAGGTATTGTTAAAATAAACAAATAAATAAGCATAACCAATGGACAGAGACAACAATCCTGGGGTGGGGGGGCAGGGAGAGAGGAGGGTGTCTGGGGGGGAGAAATATCTGTAACAAAAATGAATAAATTAATTGATTAAATAAACAAATAAAAGGGCTGCTGAAAAATTTTAAAGGAAAAAATTAGTTTAAAATTAATTTTCCACAAGTATAAACACTGAAACCTGATTGGGTATACACGTTTAATGTTAGGATACTTATTAAAAGGGCAAACTTCTCCAATAAGAATTAGTAAATTACTCCCAGCAAATGCTGAATAAAGTCCACTTTGAGGTATTGGTCTCTTCACAAAAAATAATAAATTAATTTTTCAATATATAACTATGAGCATGTTTTTTTTGCTAGGCATATGGAGGATAACTATATTATATGCTTAGATTAAACAGTTAATGTATTTTCAGTAAAGACACTATTAGTGCCTGAGCCCCATCAACTGGTAATAAGTACATATAGAGAATCACTTGGATATTTTAATAAGGCCATGTTGTTAGGGTCAATATTTCTTGTATAAGCTAAACAGTACAAATTCCACCTGAGTACAGAGAATTTAAGACTTTTATTACTTAATTAGAATAAATAGATATTTTGCCTCATCTGTTCTTTATTATTGTGATCAAAATTTTGCTTGCAGGAACATTTCATTTACCTAATTTTGTTTCATACTTCAGAACAAAACCAAAGTTGTTTTGCGTGTAATGTTTTCTTGTAAAGTAATATTATTACTCCATCAGCACTCAGTGGGCAAACATATTTTTCAGCATTCCTCTTTTAATTAACTTGTCTTACAAACAAAGGCTACCAGATGAACGCAATTTATCCACAGCATGTATTTTCAGCTAGGAGGCAGATAATTATTGCTCACTGCAGAAACAACGTTCTCCTATTTGCTCATGTAAAACAAACTTTAAATGTCATTTTACAGCAATAAAGATTACGTAGCACAGGGATGTCTTAAGAGAGGACAATTACCCAGAGGAACTTCTCATTAACCTGGAGGTCAGAGGTGAGAGATGATCACCAGCTCTGGCTAACACAAACCTTAACGGTCTTATTCTAAATGTAATGTCTTCATAATCACAAAAGTGGTAACAGTAAAGACTAAACAGTTATTGTGATACATTTCTAAGTGGAATTATACATTGTGGAAAGTGACTTGGTACCTGCAACTTTGCCCTTTCCGTTTGGGGACCAGAGCATAGCGGAACAAAGAGACTCTGGAAGCAAATTGCCTCCTTTAATAATCTAGTGGCAGCTTGGCAACATTTAACTGTATTGTTCCAATTAATCACAGCAATTGCAAAGTGATCCTTAAGCATTAAGAGAAAATTGTGCTTTCAAGCAGTGTGCCTCAAGTCTACCAACCGTGCTCAGCTGTGCTGTAGCATTTCGGCGACGTATATGAGAGCAGGAAACACTAGAGAAAACCGTGCTTACTCATTTTTAAGCTGTGAATTAATTTCCTAAGCTGTGAAGTTTTACAAAGCTAGGTCATTTGTTTTCTTAATGTAATCATCTAACCTTCCCCTAAAGTGCACAAGTTTACTTTAGTTTGCATTAAGTCCTACCCAGATAAATCATCAAGGAAACATCTTGCTCCTGTAATTCTGATACTCTCTAAACTGTAAAACAAGCAATAATTTTAGTAATAGTTTTCCATGGGGAACATGAAGAGCAAAGAAATACAATCTGACTATACACGTTGATTACAGTTCTACAAAAAGTTTAGTGCCAAACAATTTCTGCTTTGTGGAAGCTTGGAAGAACCTGGTCGTTGTCTAGAAGTAGTCCAGTCGGAGGGGAAGTTCTGAAAAATGCAAGCGTTGCCAAACTGTCTGCGAGGGTGTTACACGTTGATATAAACAGCAGACATGCAGCTGCTATGCGGCGGTTCACACAATGGGCTGGTCAGTGGAACGGCCTTTTAGGAGGATCTGGTTTGGTCTATTTAATTTACAACAGAACCAAAGTACCTCTCAATGCAATAAGCAATTTGGAAAAAGAAAATCATAAAGTTGATTAGCACATCCTGGAGGAGGTTAATCTTCCTGGCTGAAGAAAGACAGAGAAAAAAAGAATAGGGAGATGCCTTTTTGGTTAATGTGAAATTGGCAGTCACCCTAGAAAGGAAATGAGAAAGAGCCCTAAAACTGGCTCTGAGCCTTAGGACCTTTTGAATGGCAGTTAACTTATTAGGGCTGGGGGTTTTAGTTGTTGTTGTTGTTTTCTTTTTTCTGCTTGAAATAAATGACTAATAGAAATAAAATAACTAATATATAACTTGAAATAAATAACTAATAGAAAAAGTTAAAAATGAGCTTCTAGAGAATATTCATTTGGTTTGTATTCATATGGGGAATGGGCCCAATTGAATAAGGAACACATTATTAAGCACAAACACACTTTTAATCCTCACCCGAGGACCTGTAGAGAGAGGGGGGGAGGGGGAGAGAGAGAGAGAGAGAGAGAGAGAGAGAGAATTCAGTGTGAGAGAGAGAGACAATGATCATTCCCGACTGGTATCAACACTGCGACCCAGGTATGTGCCCTGACTGGGAATCAACCTGCAACCTTTCAGTGCATGGGATGACAATCAACTGAGCCACTCCGGTCAGGCTCTATGAACACACTTTTAAACCATAAATACAGAAGTAAACAACAGGAATCTGAGAGCGGGGAGGCTCTTACCCTAGAGTACTGTTGACCTCGTCTTTCCTGCTCCCACCCACCTCCTGCCTTCTCCAGCTCAATGTCTGTGCTGATTGGTTGTGCATATATGCATAAAAGTTTTCTGGTTCATTTAAAATTTTTATTTATTTATTTTTGGAGAGAGAGAAACACCATTTGTTGTTCTACTTATTTATGCATTCATTAATTGCTTCTTGTATGTACCCTGACCAGGGATCAAACCCACAACCTTGGCATATGGAGATGACACTCTAACCAACTGAGCTCCCTGGCCAGGGTCTGATTAGTTGACTTTTAAACTAGTTTGTGCTGGTAAGATGAAAAGTAGTGACCAGCAGGAAAATCCAACTGGTTCTGCCTGATATGCATAGAGGTTCACTCAGCAAATGATAGCACCTGATTAACCTAATTTATATTCATAAAACATGGGGGAATTCCAGTCAGGAAGATGACGGCAGAGCCGATGATTTTGTGCTTTGGGGCCTGTGGCTGTGTGTGCCCTTCCTCATAAGCATCAAATGTTCCTGGGCCTCACCTTCCAGAGTCAGGGACACTCGAAACACCCTGGCATACCCTGGCCCTTCCCAAAAGGGACAAGGAGCACTTTCTAGACCCTTCTAAACATTTTCATGGTTCCCAGATTCTATCCTAATTTAACTGTTGCAGATGAAAAAATAATTCCCATTTTATATAGGATTATCTTAATCACATCTGTACATATCTAATGCAAATTTTTACCTCTCTACTTTATTTAATCTTTTCAAGATATATTTGGATGCTATGGGATGGGCTGAATCTTTTCAATCTTAAGTTACAATACATGGAAACGCTCTCTCATTTAAACCAAATTTTCCTCATACCTAGGACAAAAAGGAAATTAGTTAACTAAAGAATGAATGGATGGCAGGTATTAAACATGAAACATGACCAGAGAACACCATCCCATGGTCATCCCCTGTAGCTCACACTTGGAATAGTTTGGGAAACTGTGTTTCAGGTCTCTGACCATACACTGTATTTTTCATGGAAGGGAAAAACGGACTGAAAGCCAGCAAGAGAGGCTGGTGTGTCTGCTTACTTGCTTGTTTTTTTCACACAAAGAAATCTCCTTAGTTAACAGAACAACTTGAAAGCAGATAAGACAGCAAAAATAAATTAATTTGTTTAGTAACACCCAATGAAGGTATCCTCATTGTAAATAAGCATGCTTTAACTGATTCTGCTAATAAAATGTGTTCTTTATCTTCCTTCATTTCTCTTCCTTTTCTTTCCTTTCATCCTTTATTTCTTTCTCTCTCTTCTCTGTGGTTCTGTTCCTGTCTTTCTTTTGTCTACATCTCATTTTTCTTTCCTGCAATGTTTTCAATAGTTTAAGAACAATTCTTCACCTGTTGTAATAATTTAAAGTTGGTGTATTCATAAAGGACAGCAGCACCGTATGAAATTAGGTTTCAATTAAAGAGCAAAGCATATTAACCCATGAAATATCAGTGGGAGGCAAAAAGATTTCTTTTCTGCTCATTTAAAGATAATTTTCAAATTTCATGATCACTAGAGATAAGTTTATGAATCTATTTCATTACTGTGTTGTTATATACTCATTAGAAATTAATGTTTTAAATATGTATATTGTGATTTGATTTGGTGTTTTATTACTTTTAAACTTGGAATGATAATGTAATAATAATAAAGAAATGATTAAGGAGTCACCAAGCATGGTATATTGTGAACATTCTATTAATTAAAGTTACATATTATAGCATTAAGGTAGCAAATTATCTTAGTCAGTTCTGGCTACTTTAACAATACTGTAGACTGTTGGCTTAAACAACAGAAATTTATTTCTCACAGTCCTGGACGCTGGGAAGTCTGAGATCGAGGCTTTGCAGTCTGATCCTGGTGCGAGCCTTCTTACTGGTTTTCTCACGTGGTGGGATGAGCAAGATCTGTTTCTTCCTCTTTTTTAAAGTCATGAATCCCCTCACGATGGCACTACTCTCATGAACAATCAACTCCTAATTACCTCCCAAAGACTTCCCCCCCAACTACCATCCCATCGGAAAATAGGGCTTCAACATATGAATTTTAAGGGAAACATAAACATTTAGTCCATAGCACAAATACTCCTAGAAAATGGATTAAAATATTGTACTGAATAGTTATTTTTTTGTCTTCTATCTTACCCGTCTTTCATGTTTTTAGCAATGGTCTCTATATTCTTTTGTGCATTTCTCCCTACCCAGTTCCAGATCATACATTCCAAGTGAGACTTTTAACAGCAGCTACAGGGGCGGCCATAGAACACAGACCCAGTCGGTCAACATACCCTCTGTTTGACGACAGCAGTAGAATTTGTGATAGGTATGTGCTTATTGGGGGATGTACATGCATGCATTCCTACTGCATTAGACCTGAGAAGAGGTAGGAGCAGGAGCTCGATGCTGCCATGATATCATTACTGGATTGAAGAGATCTGTTTGCTAAGAAAATACGTACATATTAAGGACATGGAGACATGCCTGGAGTCACAGGTAGCCAATGCAAAAAAAACCCCGGCTCCTCAATGGCTTCCAGGGGGTGGATTATACAGGGAATAAATCACTAATTATGGTGACTAATAGAGTGAGGGTTGTGGTCTCTCACCATTGGTTGGTGCTAGTGTAGGGGCAATTGCATTTGGTCCTGATGTCAGCCATGGAGTTGTTCTAATTTTGCAAGGATTTGTTCTGTGGAATAGTTCAGCTTTTCTGGGTTCAGAGCTAAAACACAAACAAGGCCAAGATATTATGTTCAGTTTGATTAAAAACTCCGTCTCAATAGTCAACAGACCCAGTACCTTGTTTCTAAGACTACTGGATGCTGCCCAGAACCTGAGGATGCTGTCCCAAGGGCTTAATAATTGAGCAAGGGAGAGGGAGGTGGGTGAATCAGGGCACTAGGTGAGGCCAGTTTGAGTCGAAGGGGAAAACTATCTAAATAAGAGCCCAGATTAAAGAAAATAAGGATTCTGTGTAGTTGCAATATGATATCCAAGAGTAGACTCTGTTGAGAGCAAGTGGAAAGTAGAGATGGGGATAGAGCAATTGAGCCTGATGACCTCACCGAGATCCTGTCCTCTTGCCCAAAGCCAGCTAATTTATTGGTTTATGTAACTTCCTTTTTATTTTGAATTTGATTTTCAGTCATTTGAAACTAATGGAAGTCTAAGTGATAAATTTGATTATTTACACAATCCAGATGATCAGTTTGGGGTTGACTCACTCTGTTGCACATCAGTCAAGGATTGTGAGATATAAAAAATAGCATTTTGGACCTTAACAATGTTCTTTTCCTTGAAACACTAAAAAAATATTTTGATAATATTTCAGTACTCTGTTGGGTCATTTGATTTTTAAACTTGTAAAGAGTTTGTGGGAAGGGGGCTGTTTTTCAAGGTTTTAAAGAAAAAAGTTTTTAGTTTTTAATATGATTTTGCCTTTTGAAATGTGGTGACTAACAACTGCTACTGGGCTTTTCCTCCAGCGTCCTTTTCTATATAAAGGGACTTCCAATGTATAGGACAAGCCACATAAGCTTTCCATAGGCAGGAATAAATTATACATTGTCCAGTATTCTTTGACACAAGACATCAATCAGACCTTTTAAAGATCATGCAAAAATTCCTCTTAGTCATTTTTTTCTCATCAATGTCAACACAGGATATTAAAATAAAGAAAAGCATCAATGATACTTTTATTTGTCCAAATGTAACGACAAATTACTGGATGTATTTTAGTAATTATACTAGTAATTTTTTAAAGATTGAAAATAACTATATGGCTGATAATTCTGCATTATCCAGAAATAGCCGTACTTTCTCTATTTGATTTCTTCTTTGCCTGTTAGAAATGTCAGAATCAAATCTCTGTTTGAACTTTCTGTTTTTATCTCTCCTTAAGAAAAAGTGAGCTTGAACTTGGAATGATTTGCAAATGAAATTCAAATAGAGGAAACCATAATTTTTAAAAAGTCTCCCTTCTACAGCAATACTCTCATTTAATTTAAATGTATTTTACTATTTAGTTGATTATAACATAAGAATGTACAGGCTTTGGCCTAGGTTTATTGCTCTGACTACAACATTCAGGAAGGCCTTTTCAGTTTACATTTTTATCATTTCCTCTTTAAATCTGAATACTTAATAAGTAAGAAACTTTTCAACTAATCACAAGTCTCCAGAATCACCGCGTTTATACATTTCTCATCAATAGTTTACTTTTCATGGGCTTCTGATGCTTTTTGCTTTCATTTGTGAAGTTTGAGAATTATTTTTCCTTCTCTAGAATTGTTCTGCTTAGCTAAGGCATAACATATTTAAATATTTTAAAATTTGCTTTTCATGTGGAGACTTCTAAAATTGGCAAAAGTTGTATTCTTAAATGCATAATAAAATACAAATTAATATTAGAAGACAGACACAAAAATAACTTGGGTATAGTTTCCTATATCCACAAAACCTACATTAATAGAAAAGGGCCACGCATCTCATTTCTCATGTAGTAAGAGCAGGGGTTAGAACCATGTTGTCAGCTTCCTATTCTTCAATCAGAGAGAGTTAGGCTTTTCTTTTATATGCTGGGTTTCTGCCTGAGGTTTTGTTTGACTAATGGGATCTATAGAGAAGTAGAGAGAGATGATTGATAGATGATAGATAGATAGATAGATAGATAGATAGATAGATAGATAGATAGATAGATAGATGATAGATAGATAGATGATAGATGGACAGAATAAAGTTATTAACGTAATTACTTTACGTGTTCTTAATTTAAAAGTTACTGATTCTAAAGCTTCTTGGTTTTCTTTTCGGCTATTAACACAAATCTGTGCACATTATAGGTTTGTTTAATAAAGATCAATTAATTCTATGGAAGATAACAAGACATAGAAACAGGATGCTCATGATTTAAAAAATTCATGGCCCCAAAGCTCAAGAGTGGCTCCTCAGTCACTTCTTTTCCAACTCTACAACGATGATTTTTTTTTTCTTTGTGCCTATTATAACTTTGGAATACTTCTAGTAAGGGTATATGCTGCTACATTGCACTCATTTATAAGGACTTTTTCTTCCCTCTCAATTGTAAACATTTCGAGACCAGCCATGATCAGTATCTTACAATCTTCTTACACCACTTGCCTATTGTAAGTGTTCCTTAAGTATCAGTGGAATAAAAGGACATGCTTTACTACTCATTTCCACTATATGGATGAATTTGGCTACTCAGTCCCCTTGTCTGGAATACTCCCCATTTATTCCTCACTTAGGTCCTGTCCATCCTGCAGTCCATGGCTCAAGTGTCATTTCCTGCATGAGAGACAGTTTCTGAAATCCTATGTTTTCCATATATTGTTCTCTCTTGTAGAATGTTTGCTTTATAGAACTATCAGAATTTGTAAAAACATATTAGTGGATTTACTCATTTTATGTCCTCTTTCCCATGTATAATGCAAGCCCTGTATAGAGGTGGAGTGTGTGTGTGTGTGTTTCCCAGGATTTAGCCCAGCATAGAACTAATAGTTGCTCTTAATATATATGTTTCTGAATGAATGAAATCAACAAAGCAAGTGATTTAGAAAGGTAAATGAGGAGCTTTTTGATTTAAGCCATATTGTGCTTTAATAGCAATGCCTTCCGCGCTCTTCATGAAAGAGAACCATTAAGCATAAAAGAGAGAAAGAAAAGCCTTTGTGCACATCGCTAATGCATCCTTAGACCTTCTCAGAAATGCAAAATCAAGGTCGAAAAAAAGAGAGAATGTCTGAATGTGTTATTGCAGAATGGTTCTGAGACCCTTTCATAACCTTTCTTTATAAGCAACTAGCCGCCTTCCTCAAGAATGGCAACATGATATAAATAATAAACACGATTCCTATTTAGTTTACCTTTTAGTTACTGTCAAGGAACATGATGACTCCACATCAGTGATTTTCATCAAACCCCTTTTGTGTTTATCCAAAGTTGGGTTTGTAACAAAGACTAACTTGTTGAAAGCAAATGTGTCTCATCTCCAGCTGAGAGTTGTGGAAGGGTGTCCCCGCATGGGCAAACGGGCAGGGAGGGAGTGCATCCTGAGAGAGGGATCCACCGCAGAGATGTGAAGGGGTGAAAGAATTTTGGGAAGACAGATAAAATGAGGACCTATACTGTAAAACCTCGATATAATGGGCCAATTCGGGTGAGGGGGTGTCAGTTACAGCTGAACGTCCATTATATAGGTTTTTCCGAATGCGTGTTAGAAAATTGACAAAGTGGTTAGTTCATTTGTTTCTAATTATGTAGACACATTTGTGTAATTAAAATTACGTATGAAAAGTTTAATTTCACAGAAAAGTTTTCCATATGTATTATAGTCATTTTGAATTTATACTGTATAGGTCCAGTAAATGCCTGCGTTCAGCAGTCACCGCTGAGTAACCAATGCACCTGCTGGAGAGTGGCTTGGCGCGTGTGGGGACATTGGCCTGCACGTGTTAAACCTGCTACAGAATGTCAGGCCACAGACAACAGAACCAAGTACCACTCCTCAGATGTGGTGTGATCACATGTTAATCATTCGCCGAACATTGTTCACGAGCAGTGAACTGTTGGAGTACGTAGACTATAGTTGTAGATATGGTATATTTATTTATGTTGGTGAAATGACTACAGCGTTTTTTTCCAACATATGATCTATTCACTAAAATTTGTTTTAAAGTAACTGAATTAATAACAATAACCACATAAAAAAACCTGTTAATTCAATTATAAACAAATCTTGGTTAAAAACATTTAAAAGTTAACAGTGTATTAATTTACACATATGATATTTGGACAGAAAATTTTGTTCATTAAATCCAAAGTACACAAAATCAAGGGTTTACTGTATATACTAGGCACTTTAAAAACTGTAGATTTAGCAAAGACTAAAGACTCTTTTTTTTCTCTTTAGTAATAGAAGCTTTATAAAACATTTAATTAAATAATTAACTAATTAATTAATTATTGCTGGGCTCAGTACAGCTTGGAAGAAAACACTACATTTTCTAAGCTTCTTTGCAATTAGGTGTGTAGTCATTGCTCTAAGCTCTAGCCTTTGATATCTAAGTGGGAAAGTGTGGAACTTCTAGACAGAAGGTGTAAAGGTTTCAGGTGGGAAGAGGCAGCCTTCATTCCAGTGTTTCCTGCTTCTTTTTGTCTGCATACCAGCCCTGACTGACTGCTTACTTCTAGACCTCTTGACTTCTTTTATGTCACAGACAAATGAACTTCTATTTTATTTACGCAACTAAATGTGATACTAACCAATACAAAATAGAAAAACAAAAACGAGGCAGGATCTCTGGTCTCCCTGAGTGTTAAACGCTAGTCGGGAACTGTTGTGCCTTTAGAATGTAAATTTCCTAGTTTAGTGATAATTGGACCCAGTAATTAGGTAAAGTGTTAAAATCTATTGAGTAAAACCGGACATAAATATTCTGCTAAACACTCTTAAGAAATGAGTCAGTCACTCAATCTTTTCATCCGTGAACTCAAAATCAAATGCACAAATAAAATATGTAATATCAATCAGCTCTCTTATTCTTTGAAGGCACAGATAGCTTTTCTTTTCCCACCACAGCCCAGATGCTCAGTTTCAACCATACCTCATGCCAGTGTTTGAGGAGTTATAATTTGATAAGATTTGATGTGATATACATCATTCAATCACGTTATATTTTTTCCTCAAAATTCCTAACACATTTAACTATATTTATATTTGGCTTGATTCATAATATGTAAGCTATTTTATATTTATTTTACAAAGTGTGCTCTGAACTATAAAATACTTACAGAAAAGATTCACCTGTCATTTGACTTTGAGGTTATCACCAAATTTATTGATTTTAGGTGTTCAAGAATATCTTTTTAATGAATTATAAAGGTTGTATGATGAGAAGAAATATTTTTCCTTTTTGGTAATCAAAATATATGAGTATATGTCTCAATAATTTCTCTTCTGTTATTTTGGATATATACCTTAACTTGCCCTGCATATTTTCTTGTTTCTAGACAGGTTATAAACTCCAAGAGTGTCTCATTAAATCAAAGGGGAGATCACATATGAATTAATTGAAATGTACTGAGAAAGGATACAATAAAACTTAGTGCAGAAAAAATACATAAATAAAATTTACTTTCCTTTCTCCCTCACTTTATTCATATTCTTAGCTCACAAAGGATATAAGAATAGCTCACCTCAGATCACAGAATAATAGAACAGAAAGAGAATAATAACAAAAGAAAGATTACATGTGAAATTCAGACTTATGTTGTAAAAGTGTAAGGGATCTAGAATCACACAGTCCTAAGTTTGAAATTTTACTCAGCCACTTAATACTAATGGATAAATGACAGGGAAAAATAAGTATCTGAGCTTCAATTTTTTTCTATAAACTGACAATATTAGCACACAGTTAATAGAGTTGTTGTAATGTCTTTCTTCATCTCTAGCTTTCTTTCTTTTCCGTTGGCTCTATTCTTGAAATCTTCTGCAATGTATTGGTAATAATGACCACTGCATCTTCAGACTGTGAACTAACATTATTAGGAAAAATATAACTTTACTTTTCTGATTGTTTCAAAAAGTTCAATAACATGGCTCTCATTAGGCTGGTTTAATTACGGATCTATCTCAGATTCCATCCCTCTGTTTAGGGGAGGATGTATTCTGATTGGTTAGCCCAGGTATAGAAATTGAGATATGATTGGCATCGGTCCCAACCAATGGAAACTAATATTGGGACAAATTCATTGACCCAAAGGAATGCCGAAAGGGCTGATGGGCTGCAGGATAGAAAGTCCACTGTGGTATTTTACTGTCAGTACTTCAAACAATTTATCAGTTATTTTCAAAGTTAAAGTTGTTAAACTGAGTTTATGTCCTTTACTACCTTGTTCTACACTTTAACTTCTTTGAAATTTCTTTTTTGACAGATGTCAGGCAACTTTCCTAGTGATTGATTTTCTACATGTTTCATCTCTCATCCATCTAGTCCCCATTTTCTTCTTTCACTCTAAGTCCAAAATGTCAAGTTTATTTCCTGAAAACAAACATATATTTTAAGTGCTTAATAATATGACCAGATTTTGATTGTACTATACCAGAAAATTCTATCTAATATTAAGAGTTAGCCCTGGCCAGTTTGGCTCAGCGGTTAGAGCATCGGCCTGCGGTCCGGAGAGACCTGGGTTCGGTTCCCGCTGAGGGCGCGTACCTCGGTTGCAGTTTGTCCCCGGCCCTGGTTGGTCGTGCGGGTGGCAGCCACTCGATGTGTCCCTTTCGCGTCGATGTTTCTCTCTCTCTCTGTTCCTCTCTGTCCCTCCCACTCTAAAAAAAAAAAAAAAAAAAAAAAAAAAAAAAAAAGAGTTAATTGAGCACACTGTACAACAGTTACATGGCTATTTCATTTATGCTGGTTTGACTTCATTGAGATCATTATAGTAGTTTTAGCCTTTTTAATAGGAACTACTCATGAAAATAGAAAAATAGTAGATTTCTTTAAGCCCTCTTTTTCATCTGTTTTCATTTTATCAGAAACTATAAATCTTATCTCTTTCTTAATACTCCATCATAAGAATAACAAACTGTGGTGCAAAGGTGATTCAATGGCCATGCAAAAATATCTGCATTTTTTGAAATAGCTGCAAACTTACTTCTTTGAATGGGGTGTTGACACATCATTCTATTAAATATTTACACTATGGGCCCCTTTCTCTGTGTTTTTAATTTCTAAGTCCCTGGTCAAATAGATGCTTTATTGGCCTCTTCTTCCTTGGTGTTATGAAATATTTTATCCTGATGACATAATTTTCTTTACATAACTCTTTCTTTTAGTGGTTTCTGTGACAAATTTCTTTGGTGCTTTTCTTACCCTTTGTCCTATGATGTGCAATTGTTATTCTTTTCACAAAAGAAGGTGGAAGCAAATACCTCAATTCACACAATATATGTCATTTTATTACCACATATGATCTCTAACCAGAGGTCAACATTTCTTTCTTTCATTTCAAGGTTATCTATTAACACGTTCAATACACTTTGGAGAGGAGCAAAAGGCTAATATGGATTTCTGTATACACAAAGCACAAACTGAGAGAAGTGAATACAAAATCAAAAGCCATACCATTGTTTTACAAATAACAGGTTTGTTCACATTCTATTTGGAACAGAAAAGGCCTTTGAAGAGTCTGCCTGTAGTAACAGTAGTGGATACTGCAGCCTAAAAACAGTTTCTCCTACATAATGGAGAAATATATAGCAAAACTCCAGTCTTGTAAAATACATTATCATATGTTTGATTTGGAAAAAAATACATGAACACACATTTGCAAAACTATTATGGAGAGCTAAATAAGGTTAGTGCAAAATTTATATATATAATTTTGCGCTAACCATATATATATATATATATATATATATATATATATATATATATATATTTGTTCGAATAAGAAATGGGCCAAATACAAGTTGAAAATATCTGAGAAACCTCCAAGGAAATATGGGATTATGATTGAAATCCAGTGAAATGGGTAGAATTTTGAAAACTAGAGCTTGTGATGGAAGGTAAAGAATTGAATGAAAAAAATACACACACCCAATAAGACTTAATATAATTTAGGGAACAATACCAGAGTTGATAAGAGCATGGAAGCAAAATTTAAAAACTTATTTGTGTCTATTTTCTACCTCCATTATAATGATCAATGCTACAGATTATATTATTGTTCACAATATATTTTATCCCTAACTGGGTGCACATTATACTTTCCAATCCCATGAACATCATGTCAGGCTATATGATTTATGGTACAGCTCCATCCAGTTGACTTCAGAGTGGGTCATATGAATTGCTTTGGTCAATGACTTGGGAACAGAAGTGACTAAATAACTTCCAAGTTAAAGCTTAAGAGCAAGTTTGGATTTGGCACGTTTCTCTTTCAACTCTCCTGAAAAACTAGCTGGACCTCAAGTACAGGCTGCTTTGTCTTCAGATGACATAGAGCACTGTTGTAGCTGACCAACAGTAGACATGCATTATGAAAAATAAACCTTTGTGGTTGTAAGCCACAGATTTTTAAGGGAGGTTGTATGTTAGCCTAAACTGATTGTTAGAAATTTATCAAGAGATTCTTTAAGAAAGAAGTGGTTGTGCGTAACATCTTAAGTCATAGATAAGATTTCCACAAATAGAAAATATAATTTGATAATATGAGAAAACAAAAACAGCAAACACCTACATTATTTTTAGTGAAGCAAGTAATACAGTTTAATGACTTAGATATTTTTTCATTTCTTAATGTTTTTATCTATTTATGAGTAATATTTGAGCTAAAAATCTTACTTAAAAAAAGAATGATCAGTACTAATAATATTCCTCCTATCCAAATATTTGATAACCTTAGAATTTAGTAAAAAAGGAAACTGCTCATTATCAATAATTATTCATAAGTTAATTGTTCTACAATTTCAGAAATAGGATGTGAAAGTGTTTGCAAGTGGCTTACTAAAGATGAGTCACACACTTGAGAGCAACACAGTTTTCAACCAGATGGATATAACAGAAGATAATTATTTTAAAATGGTTGTGAAGGAAATTAGTCATGGTGTGAATCAGTGATAAGAATCAGTTCAAGTGTGTGTGTGTGTGTGTGTGTGTGTGTGTGTGTGTGTATCTCATAATCTCAGTCCTGTGATGCTGTGCATTTTTCCAAAAATCTTTGTCTTTTATGTTCTTTCAATGGTAAAAATGTAAAGAGGATAATAGGGTATAGAGTACAAAGGAAAATGTACAAACTGCACCACCCCTGCACCACTACATACATGAGCCTCTCCACTGCCCCTCCAACAATGTAAACACTGTTGTGTTCTGGCCTGGTCCTGAGTTAAGATGACACAATCCTAAGGAAAAATCAACTTGGAGGCAAAACTGGCTCTCTTGGTAGGATAGTGTAACTGAGAGGAATCTCAGATACCATGGTTATCTGGGGCCCAGACTATGTTCTATGTGAAGTTCCATTAAGGGACATTGCTGGGTGACTGCCAACAGACTTTTTTTTTTTATACAGAATTTAAGATAGAATATATTGTATAGATCTTTACATGAGATCATTAGGTACTTGGACATGTTTTCAATTATATTTTTACTAAATATTTATGAAACGTTATATATCCACATCATATTATCCAGAAATACTGCATTTTTACGAATAGAATTATCTTTCTCCACTCATGGAATTCAGACTGCCTTGTAAATTATTTTGGGCAATAAAAATGAGGCAGAAGTGATATTGGTCTAATTCTGAGCCAAGCCTTCATGATGTTCTTTTCCCTTAAAATCCTGATGAACTACAGTGAAAACAAGTCTGGGCTCCCCTGCTGGAGCAGACATAAACCTTCCTATCTGAGGCCAACTTAAATTAGCCACCCCCTAACAGATCTGGGAACTAACTGCAGCTATATAGGGAAGCCCAATCAAGATCAGAAAAATTGTTAAACTGAGCCTAGAACAAATTAACATTCATTCAGTCTTATGAGTTAAATAAATCATTAATATATATATATATATATATATATATATATTTCTTTATTGATTTGAGAGAGAGAGGAAGGGAGAGGGAGAGAGAAATAGAAACATTGGTGATAGAGAACATCGATTGGCTGCCTCCTGTATGCCCCCCACTGGGGATCGGGCCCACAACCTGGGCATGTGCCCTGACTGGGAATCGAACCAGTGACCTCTTGGTGCATGGGTCGATGCTCAACCACTGAGCCACACCAGCCGGGATATTTATTTATATTTTTTAATTGTAGTTTTGCATTTAACACATTTTTGTATTAGTTTCAGGTGCACAGTATAATAGATAGATATTCATATAGGTTACAAATTATTCCCTCCAATAATTCGAGTACCTACCTGTAGCTATGAATTAGTGCTTCGTAACCCCATCACCTTTTTATCCCTCCTCTCAGACCTCTACCACTTTGTTCTTTGTATCCAGAAGACAACTTCTATCTTGTTTGTTTTCCAAATTCCACATATAAATATGATATTTATTTTTCTCTGTCTGGCTTTTTTCACTTAGCATAATACCCTGCAGGTCTATCCATGCTGTCACAAATGGTAAGATTTCATTCTTTTTTATGGCTGAGGACATAAACATGGCACATAGACATATGAAAAATTATTCAACATCACTAATCATCAGAGAAATGCAAATCAAAATCATAATGAGATAACACCTTACACCATTCAGAAAAGCTATCATCAATAAATCAACAAACAAGCGTTGGTGATGTTGTGGAAAAAAGGGAACCCTACTGCACTGTTGGTAGGAATGCAGATTTGTGCAGCCACTATAGAAAACAGTACGTAGGTTCCTCAAAATATTAAAAATGGAATTGCCTTATGACTCAGTGATTTCACTTCTGGGTACATCTCCAAAGAAACCCAAAACACTAATTCTAAAGGATATATGCATCCCGATGTTCACTGCATCATTATTTACAATGGTCAAGATATGGAAGCAACCCACGTGTTCATCAATAGATGAATGGATAAAAAGTTGTGGTAGATATATACAATGGAACATTACTTGGCCTTGAAATCTTAACTGTTGCAACAGCATGGATGGACATGGAGTGTATTAAAGGGTTATTGTTTTTAAGTCATTACATTTTGTGATGCTTGTTACATAATAAATGTTAATGGATACAGTTATAAGGCAAATATATCAAGTTACATTATAACCCCATTCCAAATCTGTTTGAACACTGGTAAAACCACTGTTCTTGAATTATAATAAATCATAATTTAAAAAATATATAACAGCCCTGGCTGGTTTGGCTCAGCAGTTACAGCATTGATCCTCAGACCATAAGGATCATAGATTTGATTCTTAGTCAAGGGCATATATTTGGGTTGCAGTTTAGATCCTCAGCCCTGATTGGGGTCATGTGTGAGGCAACCAATTAATGTGTCTCTCTCACATCAATGTTTCTCTCCCTCTCTATTTCCCTCCCTCCGCTCCACTCTATCTAAAAATCAATGGAAAAATATCCTTGGGTGAGAATTAGCAATAAATAAATAAATCAGAATGCAGAACTTTCAATAAGTTCTTATTGAACTTGGATGTTTCCCTAGATAAAATAATAAAAACAACTGTTAAAAGACAATTATTATATGTATAATTGTTAGTTGTAGAGATAAACATTGTCTTTGAAGTAAAATAAAGCACTGTCTCTTTCTCTTTGGGCTATCACAGTTTGAAACCATGTCAGTCATCAGATCTCTTACCTTTCCCTTTTCACTTCCTTTCTCAGTATATTTTGGATAATTCATGAGGTATTACATTGTTTCAGTTTATAATCTTGATTTACAGGAATCAGTTCCCAAAGAGACCAAAATTTTTGCTGGTTCACACTTATTTATGGAAAGATCATTACACTCAGAGCATTTATATATGACATTTGAAAGACCTGTAAATGACTTTTCAACAGACTTCCACGCGGTAATTAAACATTACAATGCAATAAATGATGTGATATATTCCAGTGGACAAAAAATATCAAGCAAGATGTTTAAGTAGCTCACACACCACTCAGGACCCTTATCCAGTTGATCTGACCAGTCATTATCTCTTTGATAAAACTTCCTAAACAACTCATTAATATTTTAAAAGCTATCCAAATTATAAACTTTCAACAGCAGAATCTAAATGTTATTTATGCATAATTCAGAAGAACTTGTGAAAAACAATCCTTGGATTGCAATTGCTTTCTAATCTACCTCTTGAATTTCTGCATAAGAATTCAGCACCAGTGCAATTCAAATCAATTCATTCATGGTTGATGTTAAAATTTCCTCTATATGGATAGTATGGCAGAAACAAAAACTGTGAATTTAACAAAGGGGGAAATCATAAAAGGTGAGAATTGTCTTCTGTAAGTAAGCTACACAATTTTCACATTATTTGGTGGTTGCTGACAGTATAGGTATAATCAAATTCTTACTTAAATTATATCTGTGAATCTTCTTCAATGGTTTAAAATAAATTCTCTGCTCAAAACTGATGCTGTTCCCTATTGAAACCTAATATGATTTGTTTTTATTATAATTGAGTTGACTTCTAAGATTAGTAAAATTCTTGAGCTGTCATTGACACCAAAAAACCTGGAAAAGGAAAAGTATCCCAGTTTAGCATTGATCTCTCTTTACTTCTCTTATTTATATAGTGTTGCTATACAAGTTTAATAAGTGTTGCTCACAGGATTGAGGTAAATAGTTTATTGATGTGTAGCAACGTATCATCACATAAACACAAGATAGTAATAAAATATATCCTTGTGATATCATCAAGATGAGTTTTTGTCTGATAAAGCATAGTTATCATAAAGACAGATTATGAATATAGACAAGGTGATTAGTTGAATTATTTGGAATTATGAACTATATTTTATATGAATGCAAAATGGAGTCACTATGATTAATGTTGCCTCAATGAATACAAAATGAATAAATAATTACACTCCACTTATTTTAAAGTATTACCTTCAGTATATAATTCATACAAGTTACATTCAATTTACAGCAATGTAAAGAGCTTAGTTTAAACTGACAAAAGACAGGAAGTTCGGAGTCAAAGCTGAAACTATCTTGAAGTGTTGGTCTCATAACACATATGGTAAAAACTATCTAAAGTATGAATTCACATATGGTAGGTCTTTGAATGGGTTTCACTTCCCTGAGGAAAGGGAGTTTCCTGTGAGATAAAAGGAAGAAGCTCGTATATTATGCTCATTTGAAAAATGGCTGTGTGTGAAATGTAAATGCATAATGTGTACCATATACTTCTAAAGATTCCTGTTAACCAATGGCATGCAAGCATGAACAGAAGTTAACAATATTCTCTAATCTCAGCTGTCAGTTCACTAAAATGTGCTATAAAAAGCAGAAAAGTATGGATGACTCAGCATAATCTGTCACCACAACTTGAAAAACAACCAGGTCCCACAGACAAAAAGCAAGTACATGTTATTTGATTTTCCATATTTAAATGGACTTGGGATATTTCCTAGCCTACAGATTTATTGTGGAGCATAAACTTGTGAAGTTTTGCGGAAAGCTCAAAATTTTGTTAAGCATTAAATATTTTGTAAATTATTTTAAAAAAATATATATAAAATCTCTATTTTAAAAATATATAATACCGCCCTGACCGGTTTGGCTTAGCAGATGGAGCATTGGCCTGCAGACCAGAGTGTCCTGGGTTCAGTTCCAGTTAGGGGCACATACCAAAAAGAAAAAAAAAAAAATATATATATATATATGTTACATTATATATATATATTATATATATTATACTACATATTTACTGCATTCTATTCAGTTATTTAAATATTTATTATTTTGATTTTGCATATGAAAATTTTGGAGAAATATTAAAGTTGTAAGAGCTGAGTATAATGTAATATCTATCTATCTATCTATCTATCTATCTGCAAAATATTTTAGAATGTATTATGCCAGTGGATAATGAACACAATAATTTTAAAAAGAGCATTATGAAATAAGAACAACATTCATATCCTTTGTAAACATTAAACTAGCAGAGTTTGAGAAATCACATTTAAATTCCAATAAAGACATGAACCATGATCAAATACATGGGAATCAGTATAATTATTTTTATAGTACTGCACAATATACAATGAAATGGGATAAAGTATGACTTTCTTTTTAAACAAAAACACCCATTTATCAACTATTCAACTATATCAACTATGTGCATGTAGCTCTGTAAATTAGCATAAGCTGAAGACCCCTTACTTGGGAAACAAATAAACTAGGTCTAAAAGAAATTGGGCTGTGCCATTAAAAATACAGGCAATTAATTTATTAAGGTTATTAAAGATATTTCTAATTAGATACAACAAAAATAACTGGCAATGGTTATATATAAATTAAAAGGCTAGTAAAATGTTGATGAACTTTATATTCCAATTTCAGGTTTGACAAAATTACATAATAGTTAATAATTGGCAGTCTCTAAGTAAGTAGAGATCATAGTTCATGGTCACAAAAATGAGTAGGAATCAATAAACTATTGTCAGTTTAAATAACAAAATAGCAAATTAATTTGATGCCAAATGAAAGTCTCAGATGTGACCTAATGAATCATCAGATGTGATCAGAAAAGATCTTGGTTAATGTCTGATTTGATTTCCTCAATGAGTAGATGCAGAGTGTGGCCCAAAAAAGTGAAGAAACATATCCAAATCTCTAAACTAATGATTAACAGTGCTGTATCCAGAACTGTTTTCCACACTACCCAGAGTCGATTTTTAGTAAACTTTACCATTAAATTACTTCAATTTTCCCCGTCACATGAATTGTGGGTAAATAAATCCATTTTATCACTCAACACATCTACTACCACCTATGTTCCAGATATAGCGCTATGCTAAGTATAGGGCAGAACAATGAGCAAAACAATATAGTGTGAATACAGAAGACGTCTAATATAAAGAGGCTACTCATATCTTGGAAGTATGGGTGAGAGTAAGAATGTGCATCTGTATGTGTGTCTGTTTGCCTGTGTAGGGGAGGGATAATGCTTTAACACTTCTGGAAGTTACCATATTCATCTTGAGAATAACGTATTGCTTATGATCACTGTAGCAAGATATTATTAGTGGAGGTATATTCAGCTTAGGTTGAATGCCAGTCCTGGCTGTCACTGCCCAGTCCCATTAAATGTAGCATTCCTTGCTGTTAGGAACAAAGCTACCAGGGCAAAATTTTAGTTGTCCCTTTAGAATCAACAAATTCTTCAAAGCTACTCATGCACTAGATAAACAGACAGACAAACGGCCTCATTTTTCTCATTTCAAACAAAACAAAAGAATAAAATAACCTTTCTTAGTAGAAAATAGTAAAATAGCCCGGCCGGTGTGGCTCAGTGGTTGAGCTTCGACCCATGCACCAAGAGGTCACCAGTTCGATTCCCGGTCAGGGCACATGCCCAGGTTGTGGGCCCAATTCCCAGTTGGGGGCATGCAGGAGGCGGCCAATCAATGTTCTCTCTCATTGATATTTCCATCTCTCTCTCCCTCTCCCTTCTTCTCTCTCTAAAATCAATAAAGAAAATACTAAAACAAAAGCTTCAGACATCATTCATCAGAATAGAATGTTTGTTTAAAAATGGTTTTTATAAATTTAAGGTTATTGGGTATAATTTTTGGTATTGTTTTGTCTGTTTATGTTGATGAAATAAAACAAGTATTTAATCTCCGCTGAGTTGGTATATATATTTCTGCAGGAAATATTTGCTATATTCTCCCTTGTACATTATTCCCCCCTTGACTGCAATGTGAACACTCTATGCCTCTCCTCGGATGCCTGAAACCGTGGCTTGTACCCAACCTGGTACATACGATGTTTTCTCCTCTCTATGCATAACTATGATATTTCAATTTAGAAATTAGGCACAATGAGAGATTAACAATAACTAATAATAAAATAGAACAATTTTAACAGTATACCATAATAAAAGTTATATGAATGTGGTCTCTCCCTCTCTCTCTGTCTCTTGTAACCAATATGATAACCAAGACCACTACTAAGTGACTAGTGGGCAGGTAGATACATCATGGATACCCAGGACAAGGGATAATTCACTTCCCCGGCAAGCCATTGAAAACTTATGAATAGTTTATTTCTGGAGTTTTCCATTTAGTATTTTCATAACACAGTTGACCGCAGGTAACTGAAACCAAGAAAAACAAAACTGCAGATAAGGAAAACTACCATGTTAACTGTGATCTACTAAAAGTATTTTTAGACCAAAAGGTAGTACATTTGATTTCTACTCTACTTCCTTGTGGCCAAAATCATAGCTGTATCACTGGGTGACTGACAGTTCTTCCATTCAGAATCAGTATCCCTTGCTATAGCTCACATTGTTAAGAGAATTTTTTCAATGATTATAATCATCAAAATTGACTGACCAACTTTCCCGTGACAGGTTCATTTGGATAGGGTAAGTGTTGAAACCAGAAAATAATTAGACCCAAGCAAAATGTTTCACATGTGATTAATTAAAAAGAGTCTTATATGGTCATTATGTGGTATAGTTATCACTCACGTCAAGAAATTATATCATATTTATGCACCATAAAAAGTAAAAGAAAACATCTTTACTACTTTATATTTTTACATTACTGTAAATGTTGGAGACATTTATTTGAATGTGCTATCACAGAATGACATCGATATACTCAGTGCATTTATTTGATTGATTGCACATTACACGTTCAAATAAACATGTGTGACATGAACTTATATTCAGATAAACACACTGCATTTATTTAAATGTCGTTGGGTTGAACATTCAAATGCATTTAAATTCGTCTCATAAGTGACTCACCGATGCATTGTTAAAAGGGGAACGTGATGCTTGCTAATATGTGACTGTTAGTTTTGAAAACTGCCCGTTTGCCCAAAGCTGTTATAAATGCACAGGTCCAGGCCTAGCTAGACGTGCACTTGGAAAGAATGTGCTATGAGACATCTCGGTGGGAATATGTTTGAAATATTGTGTGGTGCAGAGCAACACATCAGTTATTTAAAGAACGTAAAATTAATAAAACTAATTTTATTAAAATTCCCATAGTGGATGCAAACTAAGTATTGTAACACAAGAGTTAGGTTTTGTAAAAACATGTGTTTCCTTAAGACGTACCTAGCAAGCTTCGGTAACAGTACACTGACGTTTTCAGCCACTTCCCTTAACTTATGAGGCTCCTGACTAAATGAACGCCTTCCACAGCTACCCCGCACATATATGAAAAGAGTGAACTACAAAATTCAACAGACAAAATAAAAAAGAGTAATGACATGTTCAATGTATTACCTTAGCTTTTAAAATCTTTGGGAATTTTCAAACAGGTTTTACCAACCAGATATCATTATGGTAGATATTAGATTGCATGCAGATTTTTTTTATATAATATAAAAACTATACTTGGTATCCTAATATATGGAGGAGAAAAATATTTAATCTATGTATTCTTATTTTAAAATAATATATATTAAAATACAATAGTCAGGATTAAGTTATACTTTTTATGTAGAATTTTTTTTTCTCTTGACTCTAATTAATGTGGTTTAGAGGCACAGTCATGGTCAGCCTTTTAAACAGACTGTTTGCTGGAAGGGTATGACCAAGGTTCTCTCAAGGTGGTGGCGTCCAGCAGGGGATGCTGTGCTTCTTAGGAGGAGGTATTAAACCACGGTTTGACAAGTGAAATTTCCATGCACCTCTCCCCTGAATCCTCAGTGAAAAATAAAATTTTCCCTTTAGGTGCTAAAGACGTCAAGCAGGGTAAGGTAATGCTATGAGATTCTACTAGCCAAAGTTGGCACGAAGCCCCATCGGCCTGCTTTGTTCATGACACCCTTCTCCTCTCCAAAGTTGTACAAGTATGTTAGGGATTTCAAGTGTCACTTAGGTGGTCAGTCAGGGTTGTGATTGGAAATTCGTCCTCTGGTACCGTGGTTTCCCTGAAGCACTGTCATGACCCACCCTCTTCTCAGGCTCGTAGTTTGAGATGGTGGGAGATGCCAGAGGAAGCCATGAACCCTCCTCCCAGGTCAGCAGCAACACTCTCTTGCTTCATGCTCACAGATTGTTGGCACCCTTGTCTTCACCATGCACTTGGGTAACACTTTTTCTCAATTCCCACTATTTGGATTGTACATATCTACTACCATTGCAGAAGAAAAACCCAAAATATTTTTCTTACATCCAATATTATAAGCCATAATTTCTCTCTATGAATGTGAACCAAAATAGCTATTAACTTCCAACACCTTCATTTACCTCTGGGGTCAATGGATCCTGGGGAGAGGAAAAAAAAGAGGGGGGGGGCTAGTCTGCCTTTAAGTGGTGTCGCTAGATTTAGCAAATAATAATAATACATATGCCAAGTTGAACTTGGATTTCAGATAACAAAGACTGATTCTTTTTCAGTATAAGTATATCCCATAAACTATTTTATAAATACTTATGCTAAAATGATTTATTACTGACCTGAAATTCTAATTTAAATATAACTGGGCATCCTGAATTTTATCTGGAAACTCTGCCTGTATTGAAAGGGGGGAAGAAAATTACTTTTCTAATTATTTGTTGATAATTCTGCAGGATTGAGAGAGAGAGAGAGAAATTAATGTTTCACCCACTTATCTTGTTACAATTGAGGATGAAATTGATTGTGTAATCTGTCTCACTTTCCTCTTTGTTTTGGTGATTGTAAAAGCAAATTTTACTCCCAACTACCAATGTGCTAATGGATGCTGTCCCAGTATCTGCTTTATTCTCCATGTCTAAGGGTTTCTACAGGACAAATGAGAAAGAGGCATTCTCAGGGCAGAAGGTGAAGAGTCTAATGCCACGTTCATTAACCCTGCTACATGGCAAGAGTCAAGAGTAGTAAGCACTGGTAGCTGCCTTCTCCTCTTTCTTCTTTTCTTCTTCTTTTTTCTCTTTCTCTTTTTCCTTTTTCTTCTTACTGTTGTTGTTTATATTGTTATCAAAGCCAGTCTTCATCATTATCATTGTCATTGTCATTATCATCATCATTATCATCATCATCATCATCCTAATTTTATTACACCACCTGAGAAAATGAGAACTAAACATAAAAGAAGCTTGTCTGGCTGGTGTGACTCACTGGTCGGTCATCGACCCATGCACCAGGAGGTTGCTGGTTCCATTCCTGGTCAGTACACATGCCCAGGTTATGGGCCGGATCCCCAGTGAGGGGCATGCGGGAGGCGACCAGTTGATGTTCTCTCATCGATGTTTCTATATCTCTGTCCTTCTGAAATCAATAAAAGAAAAAAATATTATTTAAAAAAACCCAAAAACATAAAAGAGGCAATAATCTTCTCTGGCTCATGTATCTACCAAAGAGGGGTCACTTGCTATTTCTACACTCAACAGACCATTGCAAAGCACGTTTCCCACACTTCTGCAGATAACAGGGAGGCCTCTTCACCTGCAGGCGAAGCCACTCTCCACCCCAGGAGGAGTGCTGATGTTGCAGCAGATCCTGGAAGAGTGACTTTCACAGAGCTGAGAGACTTTTATAGCAACTTGCCATTTCTGTGACAGCCAAGTATGTGAACATTTTTCCAGTAATTTATATTTATTATATCCTACAAAAATGTCGGTGTCTGAGATGAGAAAAACCCCAAACAAAACAAAACAAAAACCAAGTTCCTTCACTATGGAGAGAAATTAGAAACACCAATTTAGAGCTTCAAAGCCAAGTAGTGACCTATCAAGTTGGGTTCTTCATGGCTTCTAACCCCAACCCACCCTGTGGGAGAGAGCATATATTCAGGAAGGGACTGCTTTCAATACTCTTCAGTTGGCAGGGGAAATCCCAGATTAAATGATTTCTCTTGTCTGCCTTGTGTAATAGTGTAGTTTCCATGGAGGCATGCATTGCAGGGCAGAATAAACATGTTTTGGGGGACAGGTGGTAGATAAGGGGAGATGGGTAATGTTATCATATAAATGCAGAGGCATTGGACGCTTCACAGTAGTTCATGAAATTTAAAAGGTTCAGCTGTTTGTAAATATTCTTGCTAAAAGTACCTCTTTCAAAGTTGATGAAGTGACCACAGTGAAGGGAAGAAATGTTAAATAAGAGGCAATGGCAGAATATAAATATTCTTAAGTCAGGTTCACATACCTTTTTTCTCAAAGCTTATTGCAAAATTTATGGATGAAATAGGTATGAATCAATTCTAGGGTCTCCCTCAGAGAATAAAAATAAATATTTCAAAGTTCGGCTTAGAAAAGAATCACTATAATATGCAATACTTGCCATTTGAACCACAATGTGTCACATACCTTTAGTTTAGTTTTATTAGAATTTGGTGTAAATGAAGAAAAAACAACAAGTTATATGTGTCTCCATGGTGAGATACTGGCTGTGACTCCTGGAAGGACTGTAGTCAGTTAAAGGGCAGCTGCCGTAACGTTCATTAAAAACTTAGTTTCGATACTTTTTGTTCTTTTATTTTTTCACATTAGAGAGGATAAGTTTTTCTTAGAAGCACTTTTCCTAAAGAAAAGAATTAAAATCAATAGGTACTTAATTTCTCAAGGGGAATGCTTTTAAAACTACAGGGTTCACTTAGAGGATTAGGTCAGTCAAATATAAAAGAATATAAACTCCTGGAATCAAAGCTGGAAAAGCCCTTTCAGTAGAATTGTTCATCAGGTTACCTGAGTTTAAATTCGAAAGTGGAACAGGGTCCTCGGAACTGACACTACAAGTAAATTCTTAAAAGCAAAGCTCCTGTGCTTAAGAAAGAACGATTTTAAAAGAACATTCAGTTCTTTAATTCTTGACAAGTAAGGCTCATTTTCGCTTGCCTTAGATGGATGCCTTACAGGTTACAAATGATTTTACTCCACAGAGAATTTTCAAAATACATGTGGACTCCATTATACTATGATCTTCCTCCCCATTCCATTAAAATAAAAGAAGAAAAAGAATAACAAAAACCTCAACAGTGATACACAGGAAGGTATGATTAATTTTGATCATTTTTTATTAAAGCCTATTAAAACTAGCTGGTCAGTTCCAAATGGTAGATAATTATTCGATTCTTTAATTTTTTTTTTTTTTTGCTCAGCAAGGCATCTTTCCATGCATGCCATTAATATTCAAGGACAGACACATTAGTAAGGAATCCTAAATCTCAATTTGCAAATCTCAGTCTGAGTTAGATTTCCAAAGGACACTGTACAATTTACAAGACTTGTTTAGTTCTGGGTCACAAAATCATTTTAAATGAATGTGGATATATATAGAGATATATATTAATATAAATATATATATGTAAATCAGTTTTCAAAGAAAAATTTAAAAATTACATTGTTTGAATGTGAATTTAACTTAAAACATCACTGTTATTTTAAAAGCTTTATATAAAAATTATTGCATATTAATAAATAAATCTTATGCCAGAAATGGATTTTCTGATCTTATTATGAACCTATTTCTGTTAAGCTTTACACCTTCATAATCCCTTCTTTTCAATTCTATTTATTTTGCCAGGACTTTAGGAGCTTATGACATCAAAATAAATAGCCTGTAGAATTGAATAAAACTGAATAAAAATTTGAGCCCGTATAAAGACAGACAATCCTACATCATAGGATGATGATTCACTACAGTTTCCATGAAGAGGAATAATTTACCACCTTTGAAAATTAGCTTGAGATGCAGTACTTAAAATCTAATCTAAATAAAAGTCTTACTTATTGTTGACAGAAGGCTTTAAATCACTGTATGCAAATCCTCATTAGTTCAAGGGGTCAGGAATATATCCTAAGAGCGTTCACGCCATGCCATGGCCCCTGGCAGTGGGCAGACTTTCTCGGTTCTCCTTTGGGTCTATTTTAGAGCAGAAACAGCCGAAGAAAGGCGCTACTGTTGGAAGTAATCAGTTGGAAAATGACAGTACTGTGTAGGTTAACAAAGTCTGACATAGACTAGGTAGAGATACATGTTAAAGTCTTTCTTTCCAGTAATTTAAGAAAGGTCTAGAGCAGGGTCAAGGAGTAGAGGAGTCATCCTAGACTCCAATCTCCTGATGGAATGGGTGTATGGTGCTGAGCATTCAAAGGCGCGTCGAGTGAGGAAAGAGAAACAGCACGAGTGAGGGAAAGATAGACTTATGCAGATTTGGATTCATAGCATAATCCATCCGATTAACAAAAAAATAAGTAGTTAAAACAGAATTTCTCCAGTCTTGATATGCTTTCAAGGTTTCTAAACAATTTAAACACTTGGATCATTGTAGATAGAAAAAATGTTAAAGTTTTTGTCAAACCCATTATGATTTCGTTCAGTGTGTAGATAGTTTTCTGCATGCTCATCTTAAAGATCTATATTGTTTAAAATGGAAAAAAATGAACAACGGTGGGGTAAAAAATAAAAACAAAAAACAAAAAAACCCACATCAATCTGATCAAAGCTGAACAAGACCTACAACCACAAAAAATTTCTATCAGATAATTTTTCTCTAAGAAAAGAGTTATTGCCCTGGCCGGTTTGGCTCAGCGGTTAGAGCGTCGGCCTGCGGTCCAGAGAGACCTGGGTTCAGTTCCCGCTAAGGGCATGTACCTCGGTTGCAGTTTGTCCTCGGCCCTGGTTGGGTCGTGCGGGTGGCAGCCACTCGATGTGTCCCTTTCATGTCGATGTTTCTCTCTCTGTCTCTCTCTTCCTCTTACTCTAACTGAACAAAACAAAACAAAACAAAAACACGAAAAAAATGTCCTCAGGTGAGGATTAAAAAACACACAAAACTTTAAAAAAGAAAAGAGATATTTATTTGCATTACCTTTTAAACTAGAATAGCCATCATGATTCTCAGCCAAATATGTTGGTCTTTTTTTTTTTTTTTTTAACCTCTTCTCACTGCTATTGTCAAAAGTGGCTGTAATCTCATGCAGATGAGATATTGATCTGTTGCCGATGTTCACTGAGCAGCCAAAGGGGAATCACATTACCAGCTACAAACTCCATCAATCATAGTCTCCTTAATAACCGCACTTAAACGATCTCTCTTGGCATTAGCGTATATTGCATCCATGGCTGGCATCCAGGCTTCAGAAAAGAAAAAGGTTCATTTTGAAGGGTAGGCTTGAGGCCACTATAGATGATTTAAATAAAAAAGTCTCAGGCATTGCGCAGAACAATAGGGTTTATCAAACTAATTGATTTAATTCAATTAATTTAGATCAAGTCTATAGCAATAGAGCAAAGATTCTTGTACTTGTTTATAGATACAGGATTGTGTCCTTAGCATGCAAATTAAATACACATAAGTGAAGCTTGAAAGCATACATGGGACATAAAGGCATGGATTTGGATTGAATCTTGATTATTAAATGTCTCCTTTTATCTCCCTCCATCCCTCCTCTTCCATGCACACATTTATAATGTTACCACAACATAAAAACACAGGGAAAAAAAAGAGACATAAAAAAAGATGAGAGGTATTAAAGTAATAATAATAACTAAATTATATCATCATTACTGTTGAGGAACTAATGAACTATTATTTTCAATAGCATGCCTCTGTCATAGTATCAACTCAGCAGTTCCACTTCATCGTCAGTAGCCTTGCGGACAAGGAAATCAGATGAAAGACATAGCAAGCAGAAAAAGGGTCCCCCTTCTCACTACATATTTTCTCTGGCTCTCTTGCAGTCTAAAAATACCATCGATTTGGAAATAAGTCCAGGAGAAACAACTATTCTTCCTGTCCCATCCCATCTCTACCCCAACCTAGCTTTACTACATTTGTGTTCTTCCAGAATACTTAGGTTGAGTTCAAGTCCCTATTCTCAAACTTCAATGGAATAAGACTTTTTCAGATAGATGATTAAAATATAATTTTAAATACAAGAGTCTTAGGCTCCCCCTATGTTAATTCAACAGATATTAGTGAGGTAATGCCAAGGACAGGGCATGTGTAACATGGTTCCAGGAACCAGGGATGGTGATCTTTAGAAAATTGTATGAGCATTTTGGATCAAGTATAAAAAGACTGCATTTAAGCTGTTTGTGTGGTTTGATTTACATCCAGAAGCTATTAAATCTTGATTGCTTCAGCAGCAGTTGGGAAGGGAACGCTATTTGATTTGATTTTCTTTGTGTAAAATTATGTGATAATAATTGCAACTCAGTAAAATCTAAGACTAGAACCAATAAAAACTATGAATCAATAAATTAAAATGGAAGAAATTGCTAATTCCAAACTAAACCACAACCCCTTTTTATGTATGTGTGTGTGGTGGGTGGTGATGGTGGTGTATGCATCCAGCCAAGTCAAATGATGAGCAAGCAGAATTTTGTGTTCCCAACCACCCACCCCTCTTCCAAAACACACAACAAAATATTTACATATTATTAAAACAAACACAGCAGGTAATCAAATATGAATTTAAACCAGGTATCCTACATTGCATTCCACAAAACACCAATCCACTAAATGTCCAACAATAAAAATTCCTGTGTTTAAATTAGTGTGAGAAATGTTGCATTCTAATTTTGCATGAACATTAGTATATTGGAGACCAGGAGAAACAACTATTCTTCCTGTCCCATCCCATCTCTACCCCAACCTAGCTTTATTTACCTTACGTTAAATATTATTTAAAAAGCTATTACTTTGGAGAAAAAAGTAAGTCATGTTTTTATAACTTATACAGATGGTTACTCATTTTTAAACTTTGGTTTAAAAATTATCCTTTAGTCTGGCCAGTGTGGCTCAGTGGTTGAGCGTCGACCCATGCACCAAGAGGTCACCAGTTCGATTCCTGGTCAGGACACATGCCCAGGTTGTGGGCCTGATCCCCAGTGGGGGGCCTGCAGGAGGCGGCCAATTGATGTTCTCTCTCATTGACATTTCTATCTCTCTCCCTCTCACTTCCTTTCTCTCTAAAAAAATCAATAAAGAAAAAGAAAATCATCTTTGAGGAGAATAAAAAGACATTTTCCTGTATAAAATCATCTTACATGAAATTCATAAATTAGTAGACATGCAATGGTTAAATTATATAAGTGGATTATATATCAAATGTCATTTGTTTGATAGAAAAATAGAATATATCTAAGATTGTTATTTATGATCACATTAGTATATAAACAAAAGGCTATTACTAAGTGTTAAAAATATTAAATAAATTAAACCATAAAAAGACTTAAAGACATGTGTTTTCTTTCTTACATTTGCTGTCTACATAAGTCATGTGGAAAATCAGAAGAGAAATATATATCATGACATTTATAAATATTTTCTATTTTTAGGCATTTTCTTTTTTTAAAGCATGTATTTTATTTTATTTTTCATCACCATGTATCCCCTGTATGCCCTCTTCCACCCTAAGCCCCTCCGTCCCCCAGTGAACACACCGTTGTCCATTTCCATGAGTTCTCTCTTTGTTTTCTTTTTTGCTCAATCTCTGAAACCCCCTCAACTTCACACTCCACCAGAGCTGCCTCATGACTGCTGTCATGTGCTCCAGCAGACTTAGTCCCACATGTGCCACCATGAAGATGATAATGTGCAATTTAATGTGTTTTTCCTCTAGTTGGCTATGCATGTCTTTCCTTGTATGTGGTGTCCATGAGTGCATATGTGTGCACAAATGTGTGTGTTTATTCTCCTAGATCTATAAACATTGAAAGGCAACATGTGTAAAATCCAAATCCCTGAAAATCGAATTCTACTTTCCAACACTGTTTGCTACATCAAAAATACCTCCTGCCTCTCTATTTTCTATTGAAATCCTACTAATCCTTCAAAGACACTATCATTCAATTCTATTCTATTCTGTGAAGCTTTTCTTAGGAATACATTGATCCCTGACCTCTATCCAATTTTGCTAGAGACATTGGCACTTGATTATATTAAAACATTTTTATTTGTTTAAATGCGGACTTGCAATAACATTACTCATTTTTAAAATATGTAATGTTAAATCCTTTCCTTAATATACTTAATTTACTTTGTTGCATAAAGTGTATTTGCTAGATGGACAACTTTCATCACTTATAATTCAGCACTATGTATTGAATGCAAGTTAAACTGAAGTATGTGAGGTGTGATAAACTTCACAGGCTAGTATTTAGTGTAGCCTGCTGTTTAAGAGTATACATTCTAAAATCAGACTTTTGGGTATCCAGACCACATATTTTAGTTGTATGACCTCAGGCCAGTTATTTAACTTTTCTGTGCTTTAATTTTCTCATCTCAAAAATCAGGTTATAACTGTAGGGAGAAGATTATATGAATTAATGCAGGTAAAACTCTTATAAAAATAATTAGCATATATTATGGGGGCAATAAATATTAGCTCCTAATGCAGGTCAGATTTCTGGGGAGATAGATTATACAGATGTTGGGCTATGATGCTTTTTAAACCGTGGCATCAACTAACTATATAGAGAAACCTGAAGCTGCAATGGTCTTCAGAGTTGTCTTGCATTGCAGCTAGGGGACTGTGCCTTTACACTGTTGCACTGACTACATATTAGTTTTAGACTGCCCTGGGAAGGGCACATGACCTTGGATTAGGCAACTTCTTCTTGCCTAGGATGTAGTGCTGCAGGGTGGCCACCCAGCAGAATTCTGAGGAGCTGAATAAGTAAGCCAGCCATTAAGAGGAACTGGGAAGGGCCAGAGCAAGGCAGGGGGTGTACATCATAAGCCTTCACTTCATCTCCTATTGTCATTGTTGTTGTTTAAATAAAAATAAGTCATGTTGTAACTAGCTTTTTACATGTAAATGCTATAAAAGTTTTAAAGGCAATGGTGAACACTAAGAATACAAAATAATTTTTCTTCTTCATGTTTATACCCCTTCCATTTAGTACTGATTTGCTCTGTTTGCTCCTTCTACAAATGTTTTGGGTGTATAAGAAATCAGACATATTTTATTCTGGAGTATAGTTTCAACATATTTACTCAGCAGGAGCTTTTTTTTAAGGCATTATTTAGAATCACTTTCCAGTGGTCATAAAAAAGTATCATTTTGGAAATTATTTCTGAGGAATTTGTGTTTTTTTTTTTTCTTTTATATGAAGAGATGGCCATAATTTCTATGAGACCAAAGTCAGCAGTCACTGTAAACAAGTTTACTTTTTGTCCACATATATTCAGTAGCTTACAAATAAAAATTTAAAAATTATAAGAATAGAGTAATTTAAAATGCTTACTTATAATGTTATGCAATTATATAATTATATGTTTTAAAAATCTGAGAAGAAATGCCCTATAACATATTTTAAAGAATAGGTAACTAAAAGATGCATCACGATTTTATTGGTTATATTTAAGATTGTGTGACATAACTCATAATACTTAGTATTCCAGCTGATATTGCTGTTCTTATAAGGAAAACACACACACACACACACACACACACATTCAATTTTTCCATAGTATTTATAAAGGTAAAAGACAAGCTTTTCTTTCTGCTTTTTTTGTTTCTGATCTTAGTCACTCCCTTAAAAAATTTTATTCACACATACACATACCCACATCTATATACACATATATGCAAACATTTGCCTACAAACCTAGAAAGAAGTAGTTATTTAAATTAAAAACAAGGAGAGTCAAAACTTCATTTTATTCTGTTCATGATTTCAAAATGTGTTCATTGTGGCCCTGGCCGGTTTGGCTCAGCGGTTGGAGCGTTGGCCTGCGGTACAGAGAGACCCGGGTTCGGTTCCCACTAAGGGCACGTACCTCGGTTGCAGTTTGTCCCCGACCCTGGTTGGTCATGAGGGTGGCAGCCACTCGATTTGTCCCTTCACATCGATGTTTCTCTCTCTCTCTCTTCTTCTCTCTCCCTCCCGCTCTATCTGAACAAAAAATGGAAAAATGTCCTCGGGTGAGGATAAAAAAAAAAAAAAAATGTGTTCATTGTGGGATTAAGTCAATGAGTGGATCAGGTTAGTTCTGTTCCCTTTGCACATATAGAAACAACTTTATACACATCACAAAGGCAGTAAGATGGAAGCCATTTTCTGAATAATCCATTTGCCTCTACCACCCCTCCCCGAAAAAACTTAATCTGAAAAGTTAGACTTGTATGATTGAGTATTTCTTGCATAAAAACATTGCCTTAAATGTGTTTAGAAAATGTTTTTTAGAGACACAATATCCTCAAATAAAATTTCAGCTCTGTTACTCCCTGGCTTGTGACCTTGATGAAGTTATTTGTATTGGGGCATTTATCTCTTCATCTGTGAAATGGAGACAATATCCAGTTTACCAGTCTCAGGGGGTTTATAAAAGGCTTAATGATTTCTGTAAAGAACTGGACACATTTTCTGCTATAAAAATTGTAAACGGCAAAGGATTGGTGGCTTCTCTTTTGTGTATGTCGACACAAAACTTGAATACAACTTTAACCCATGGAGCTTTCTCTGTTAGAAATGATGTTAAGACTCAATTACATTGTATAAACATATTTCGTTCTTAGAATTTGTCCACAGGAACAGGAGATGGAAGGATAAAAGTTTTGCTTGATAGGAATTGAGCCTTATTATGTTTATCTTTCTCATTTAAATATTATTCATGCTGAAATACTGAAGTGTAGCCATTGAAGTCCATTGTATTGTAAACATGAATGTATATAAATGTCTTATGCTTGGGCATTATCACTAAATGTGCAATTATATATAAGTAAATTAAGACCAGTCTTTTGTCACATTTTTGAAACAGATGAATGACATGCTGTTGTGTTGCTTAGACACAGATTTTTTTTTTGTGGGGAAGAAGCATTTTATAGAATAATAGACAATTTAATCTAGCTCACCTGGGTGAACTCCATGTTTCCTCTCTCATGAAACCATCAAATTAAAAAACATCTTATGTCATAAACTCAAATCATTCTGAACTCTATAAAATTGAATAGCGCATTCTACTTTTAAATAAAATTTGCATACCAACACAATAATCTCTTTCTTATTCCGTGCATTGATTTGATATAGTAAGGCTGTCTGGTCATCATTATTCATATTTTCTATTTCAAACATTTTCATGTTATATAACAGAAATGGTCCGATATTGTTTGAATTCATCTTTCCCCCTTTCCTTTGCTGGTGAACATTTTAAGTAACATTTTCTACAACCGTTGTGCAGCAGGAAGCTTAATAGAGATGCTGTTTCCATAACAACAAATAGGATTTGAGCAAAAACACAATGCTCAGTGGTTACTGTTCCTCACAGCAGGCAAAGGCAGTTATTCAAAATTACAAGCAGCATGACACTGAAAAAAATAAATTAAAGCAAGGGGTGCTAAGAGTTCTGTTCCATATTTAGTAAATGTTTAACTCATAAATGCTTGAGGGGGCAGCTGCAGGATCCCACTCTGTTCAGTCTTTCCCCTTATATCATGACCTAAAATGAAGAGTAGGCATGGACATTCATTTGTCAGATATCAAGAGTTTTGTGAATCAAGGAAGAACCAAAAATGACAAGGTAGACTACTTTCTAAATTGGCTAACTGCTTAAATGAGATAATAGTTTATATATAATTTCTAATTCTTATAGAGATATTTCTGTTTTTTCAAATTGCCCTGTATTTAACTTTATTAATTTAATTTATTTAAAACTAAGTAGGTACCTATTAAGATGAACAACTTCCTGAAGACTTTCCAAGATGTTGTGGAACAGGTAAGAAACATCATCTGACCTGAGAGATGACCGTGTTTTCATAGATTACTTCAAAGCCTCTTGCTGCCTCTGGTTTGCATGTCTTGGCTCCTGTGGTTGTTCATTTTTGAAATGTGCACACTTGGAGTGTTATTGATTTGTTTGCCTAGAAAGAAAAATAGGAGAGGTTTTTTACATTTAGAGGAATATAAGAATTAAATAAAAATACAATTTAAGGGTACTATGCTATAGTACCCTTAAATTATAGTACCTTTAAATTATAGTACCTTCAAATTATAATTACCTGAAAATAGTTATAATAGGTTATTTTTTAGAATATTTAATTCGCAGAATGTTTGGGAAAGAAGTTGATGTGTAGTGAATTGAAACACAACCCCATTAAGAAAGCTCTTTGTTTATCATTGGTAAGGAGTGGGGATTCAGTCCTATGACAAATTTCAGGAAATCAAATGTATTGCTCCTCAGTGTGTGATTTTCCATTTACAGACAGCTCTAATTGGCAGTTTTTCTTACTGTAAGTAGCTGATAAATAAACTAAAACCTTCCTCTTTATATAATCTATTCACTAGTTAAATATGAATCATTTCAGCCCTGGCCAGTTTGGCCTAGCAGTTGAGCGTCAGCCTGTGGGCCAGAGAGTCCCCGGATTCGGTTCCTGCTAGGCTCACGTGCCACAAAAAAAAAAAAAAAAAAAAAAAGGAATCATTTCACTAGATGCTTTGTCTCCTGTTCTCTTTAGTTACAGGAGCTTAAGGTGGAGACTTTACATGCCAATGGCTGTGTGTCATTTATAAAATCATCTATACATTCATTGTTCAGTTTGATATCACCTGGCTCCTCATAATTTCCACGATATTTCTTTTTGAGCCTCAGTAATGGAACACAGTTTGATTTATATTAAATTTTGAAGGGTGGTGTTTGCTTTCTCTTTCTTCTTCACTGAACTAATTTCCTTTAAAGTGTAGATTGGGATCTTTTCATCTTTGTATCCCTAGAGCTCTCATGACATCTTGCATGAAGAAAGCATTCAGTAACTTACTAGCTCTTTAATGCAGTGGGTAAAAAATGATCAGAAATCAAGGTGAGCAGAGAAATGGCTCAGCTCTAATCCCACTGTAGTAGGCAGCATTCTAAGGTCCCTGTTTTCCTATAACCTGGTATCCACACATCCATATAATCTTCTTTCTTTGAATGTAGGCAGATTCTGTGACTTACTTCTAACCAATGGAATATGACAACAAGGTGTAGGGATTTTGCAGATGCAATTAAATTCTCTATTAGACTTTGAGCTAATCAAGAGAGATTATTCTGAATCAGCCTGGTCTAATGGGGTGAATCCTTTGAAAGAAGATTCAGGTCGTCTCTGAAGGAAGAGACTCAAAGTGGCAGAGTTGCTCTCCTGCTGGCCTTGAAGAATCAAACATCTATGATGGGGACTTCCTATGGAGAAAGTCCAAGCACTGCAGACAGCCTGCAGGAGCAAAGGGCCTCAAGTCCTATAGCCACAAGGAACTGAATTCTTCAAAAAACTACATGAGCTCTACACTTCAGAAAGGACTACGTCTTGATTGCAGCTTTGTGAAACCCTGAGAAGAGGACCCAGCTAAACCAAACCCAGACTTCTGACCCATGGGATGAGAGAGATAAAGAATGAATTGTGTTTACTGCTGAGTTTGTGGTAATCTGTTATGCAGCAAGAGAAAACTAATATAACCACCAAGGAATCCCTGATCATGCTGTAGGGCTACAGTCAGAATTTTATACCATCAAGTAGGTAGACACACTTATGGTCCCAGCACAGCTCCCTGTCTGATTCTATACTTGGCAAGTGCAAAGTTTCAAGTTACAAAATTGGATTGCATTGGTTAATAGCTGTACAGCACTTTGAAAAAATATAAGCCATTACAAAACGTAAAAAGTAGGTTTTATTTTTATATCACCATCAACCTCTACTATTCATTATAAACTTAGAGTATTAGTAAAAATAAATGTATTTCTTTCTCCCTTCCTGTATTTCTCCTTGCAATCATACATTTACCCAAAATATATTTGTTAAATAGATGCTATGTGTGTAAAAATGCTCTGGGTTAATGGGTATTGAAAATGTGTTTAAAGGAGAGTTAGGAAATACATCTTTCAGTATTTAATTTTATTAAATATTATATAATACTATAAGAGGATATAATTATCCAAATAATGGCATACATTTGGAAAATTCCCCTATAATCAAGAAGATCCAGATCAAATTAATCATTGTATAATATCCAAACTTCCTTCTAGTCGATTATATTTTGGGGGAAATGACAACTTCATTTTTATATTTCTAATTAGAAGTCACCTCTTTTGGCTGCCTGTAGCTATGTGACCATGAAAAATGATGCTATCAATAATAATATATATATATATTTTTTTTTTTTACCAAGTCACTGAAAACCCACTTTATTTATTTTTTTTAGTTTTCTTTTTTTTAATTTATTTTTAATTTATTAATTTGTTTTTGTTACAGATGTTTCTCATTTTTCCCCCATTGACACCCTCCTCCCTTTCCCCCCTTCCCATCCCCAGTTTTGTTGTCTATGTTCATTGGTCATGCATACATGTACGTAAGTTCCGTGGTTTATCCCTCCCCAACACCTCCTCCTCTGAGGCTTGTCAGTCTGTACCCTATCTCTGCGTCTCTGGGTTAATTTTGTTCAGCAGTTTGTTTAGTTCTCAATAAATTTTGATAAGCTAGAGCTTTTATAGCAATCGGTTCAATAGAATTTGAAATAAAAGTTAGATACAAATTAAAGGGACAAATTCAATCACTGTCCATTGGAATATGTAATGCTAAAATCTACATGTTAAACAAATATTTGAAGTGTCTATTTTTACTTCTGTTTTAAGTGTGGGCGAGGATATTCACACCAATTTATTCACAGATGGGCAATTCAGAGTATTGAGAAAGCTGGGGGCACATTGCCAAGGCTCAAGTTCACAGAATCAAAACAAAGATAGACATTCTCAAATTAGAGGCTAATCTATGATGAACAATTTTATGGATCAGTTCTCTCATTTACTCACTTTGATAAGACACATACTTTTCCCCCAAACAAGGAACAGTGTAGTGTTCAATAGCTATCATCACAGATACATTTTCTGTGCCTTGTTTAAGATACAAACTACTATATATTCAAGCGATATTACAGTGTGCCTACCCTGGAAAACAAGCTCAGTATGGAAGTTTCATAATTATACCCAAGCAGATAATTAGGCAATTAGAGCTATTAAAAGTTGACAAAGCACCAAGCCTGGATGAATTATACCCCCGGTTTCTAGGAGAAGCAAGGTAAATCTGCTCAATAGCCAAGTGAGGAAAAAAGTTGTGCCCAGAGGGCAAATGGTGGGAGGATCTGCTTCTCTCCTCTCATCCCTGGGATTCATGAAGAGGATCAAGAGAGGATTCTCTGGAGAAGTGAAAATATCGTATCATTTGCACAGAACTATATTGAACACATTAATAAGGTAAAATTAACTTTGCAGAATATGTACTTGAGTTAAAACATGAAATGAAAAATAAAACAATAGGACTAATGTTTTAATTTCTGCAAAGCAGCTGATGCCTTGGCTCACATCAAACATGCATTTGAACCAGGCTAAGAAGCATGGCAAGGAGAAAGGTTATTAAGAAGATTTCGCTTTAAATGTGTAGGAAACACAACAGATTTAATTGAATTTTGCAAAAGAATAATGCAAAATAGGAAGATGAAAAAACTTAGTAGTCCTTGCTCCCTGATCTACTTGTTAAATTCATGGCGATTATATATGACTTAATTTTATTGCAGTTTCCCAAATTGACAAATGTAATTGCTGAGACTGATGAAAGAGAATATTGGGATGCTGGGATGCTGCTTTGGATTCTGTTGGAAAGTACTTAGGAGTTGACAGATGGTGCATATATTCAGAGGTTGAGAAGGGTAAGAAGGTAATGAGACTGGGGACCAAAAACAATTAGAGTGTCTAAAGCCTCAAACACAGCGTAATTGTGTCTGTAGAGTAGGCAAAACAATTGAGTTTAATATATTCATAATGTTTGTCAGAAGTGCAAGAAACAAAATCTGGAGGTGTAGATAGTCTGAAAGCATAAGTCAAAGGACTGCAAAACACTCTCTCCGTTCAGTCATGAGAAAATTCAGGCAACACATATTTATTGATGCAAAATGAATGAAAGAGTGTCCTTGATGACTTTGTACTCATGGCATTAACAAACATCAGTATATAGTGAACAAAAGGAAGTGGAAATCACCAACTATGGAACTCTGTTTAACATGATTACAGAAGATAATAAAATTGAAATAATAACATTAAAAGTTTGGGTGATGGGATCTAGAATAAATTTGGCTTGAATATAGATAACGGAGGTCATTTTTATTTTTTATTTTTATTTATTTTTTTATTCTCACCCGAGGATATTTTTCCATTTTTTGTACAGATAGAGTGGGAGGGAGAGAGAGGAAGGGAGAGAGAGAGAGAAACATCGATGTGAAGGGACACATCGAGTGGCTGCCACCCGCACGACCAACCAGGGCCGGGGACAAACTGCAACCGAAGCACTTGCCCTTAGCGGGAACCGAACCTGGGTCTCTCCGTACCGCAGGCCGACGCTCTAACCGCTGAGCCAAACTGGCCAGGGCGGGAGGTCATTTTTAAAGACCTATAAAGGAAGTATACATAAGAGTCATTGACTGATATTGAGGAACTATTAAAAGAGTAGTAGAGCCTCTAAGAACAATATTTGTGGGCAAATTCGACAGTGAAGATATTGTAAGTGGAGGAGGGTGGTATACATAGTCTGATTTTGACCCATTACATTTTATCTGTTGGAAAGTCATTTACAGTAAGAGAATCATTCATCTCTAAACTCTTGAGAATGGAGAACACAGCTAATCCATCATTGCATCACCAGAAGTACCTAACAAAAGGCATGACACATCAGGCAGCAATAGGTATAGAAAAAAAATAATTTATAATTAAATAAATATAATAAAACTGAGATTATATGAAGGATTTTTTAAAGTAATAAAAATCCTCTTTAATTTTATTTTGCCAGAGCAAAACTACTTCAACAACTCAATATGTAAGCTTTCAAAAGTTCTTTTTTTTTCCCTCTAGGCTCATGGTTACTTCCTTTTTTATTATTTATTTTATTTAGTTACATTAAGACACACATTTTTGTAAATTGACACAAAATTTGTTTCTTATTTTTACTGACTGGTTTGTATTTAAGTTCATGTATTGCTCCATTATTGGATATTTATTTATTTGTTTATTTTAATTTTGGCTATAATAAACAATAAATACTGTGTATAATTTTATATGTACTTTTTTTATTATCAAATTTTGAGAATTTTTGGAACTGTCACTCTTTTCGGACCTACATTATTTCTCAACCCAATAACAGCCAGAGTGATCTCATTAAAAAGGCAAATTGCATCTGTCCTCTGAACAAACTCTCCAGTAGTTTTTCATCCCACCCAGAATAAAAGCCAAAATATGTGCACTGTCACAGAATGGCCAGCATGTTCTCAGGTGAAGCATACATGCTTCTCAAAGTCGTTGCCTGGATCACTGTCTCCTGTGATATTTACATGATTTACATTTTCATTTCCTTCATGTCTTTTCTGAAATATCTCTTAAGTTTGAGAGGGCTTACTTAACCAGCAGTATTCTCCTTACCTGGTTCTATGAATCTCCTTCTAGCATGTTTTATTTGCATTAATTTTCTTCCTGCCTGTCTTCACAAGAATACAAGCTCTTCAAGGGCAGGTAATGTGTCTGCTTTAAAATTTTAGAGGTTCAGATGTTTTAAATAGATAATAACATGTCGACTCATTCATTTCTTCAACAAATATTTATTGGATGTTAATCATGTGTTAGGCCATGTGTTTGACCCTAGGCACACCAAAATGAAAATGACTGGCACAGTCCCTGCCAAGACTTGTACTTTCACTCTTACAAAGGAGAATTCAGTTGTGACTTTGGAAAGATCCCTGGCAGTGGGTAAAGGACATCCTGGGGATTTGAGGGACTGGATGTGGGGGCAGCAGTCCAGAGCATTTTATTTTTATTTACTTATTTATTTTGCTTAATCCTCACCAATGGATATTTTTTCATTGAGTTTTAGATAGAGTATGAGGGAGAGGGAGAGAGAGAGAAACATGATGTGAGAGAGACATAAGGATTGGCTGCCTCCCACACAACCCCAAACAGGTATCAAACCTGCAACCAAGGTACATGGGAATCGAACCCAAGACTCTTTGGTCTGAGAGCCAATGTTTTAATCACTGAGCCAAACTGCATTTTATAATGGAAGTCTGGGTTAGGGCAATAACAATATGTACAAAGGAAAAAGGAGAATCAGAAAACACTTTCTTCTTATTAGCACCAGTTACTAATGGAAGGGACTTGCTATGAGTAAACAAGCTCATTATCTCGAATGTGCCGTAATTAAGAGTATAGGGAATACTATTGATTCAGGCCCTTGACTGCTTCATTCAAGACTAGTTGGTAAAAATGTCAGTAGCATGTGGATTCTCTAAATTCCAGTTATAAGTAGATTAAAACTGCATATTCATACTCTATTGTGCTAATAGGTAGGTTATTTCTGAGCAGCAAAGGGCAGATGGTAAAAATGAACATGCTCGTTATCAGGATGTATGTTGACTCAGTGTGGAACACAGTAATCCAAGTTTGGGTTACCCATCCCAAAGGCCAGCTTCTTGTACAGCTATGGATATCTCAATCTGCCCATCGCATTTTCCACTGTACTCTGATGTTTCTATAATATGTACTTTAAAATCATCACACATAACCCTCTATATCCCCATTCTTCTGGTTTTAATAAAGTGAGAATCTGGCCTAAATGTTCTTATTCTGTTGCTCATTTACTTATTCTTCTCCATTATGGAGTACCAGAATGGGGGTTAAATTTTCTTTCTGAATTAGATGTGTTTAATATATAATGCATGACAGTGAGCGTGAAAAATTCTGTCTGTCTCTCACTTTCCTCTCTCCACACTGGACAACTATGATGTTTGCACTGATGTTGAGTAAGTGTGCCTGTGCTAATAGTCAAATTAGTACTCAAGTTAATTCTCATGTGAGCTGGTTTAAGACCTAGAGCCAGGAGCTATGAAGAACTAGTAGAATTAGTTGTTCTCATACTAAATCTCCTCTTTGGCATAACTTTCTCAGTAAAAACAAGGTGAATTTTTTAAAAAATGTTTTATTTGCCTCATTTCTCTGTTTAACAAATGGGAAAGGATCCATAATCAAAAATAAAAGAAATCAAGAACTTATTTGCTGATGGACTCAAACTCTAACACCAGCCATTCTCATAAACAGAATTTCCTAGTCCTCTGAACGGTGGTAGGAGTCATGTAGTAAAGTTTGGTGTCTCGAATTAATAAGAACATCTTCCATTTCACATGGCTTTATGCACACCAGCTCACATTCTCTCCTTTTTCTCACAGACAGCTCCCTGCATTCTCCTTGCTCCCTCTCCCAGTCATCCAGCACCCACGCGGAGGCCAGCACTTCACACCAGGCGGTGCTGGGCAGGCTGGAAGTGTCTAGGAGAAGACAGTGGTAGAACAGGTAGGGAGGGCAACTAGTTCACCCAGGTTTTGTAAACGGGTCTCTGAGCCAAATTTATCCAAGTTCCAAAGGGAATAGAAATCCCAATAATGTTGAAGTTGCAAAATTGTTCTTGAGATGATTAAATCAATAAAAAGAATGAGACCTCAGTTGGCCTCAATTGGCTATACGAGAGAAAAAGAAGGGATGATCTTAATGGGGTTCTCATCCACGGAAGGCACTGAGTTTAACCCTTTTATAATGTAGAGAACGTAATCTACACTGTGTATGCTATGAGATTGTAGTCCATTAAATTACTTAATCATGACTCATTTCACATGAGATTTGAAATGGCTTTTTACTAATGCATACTATAAGACAGAAACAAAATAAATTAAGATAAAAGTGAAAATAAAATAAATAATTTAAATAAGGTAATATTTCGGGTAAAGCTAGAGCTAAATAATACGTAAATGGGAATTCAGATTTATTGTATTGTTTGCCTGGTGACTTGGCTAAGACCAGCTTAGCCGTGAAACCAAAGTGAAGGATAAATCTCGTTACATTACTTGGTTTTTATTAAAAGTTAGAAATTCCATAGTTTTTCCTGTCACTAAGAATAGAAAAAATAATTTCCCCATGGATACTGTTAAGTTTTTTTGTTTTGTTTTTTATTGCCAGTATGTAGTGGTAGAAACTTCAAGTCATATTTTGTAATGGATTTATGAAAGAAACAGAAAGTTTCAAGTTAAGCTTTACCCAACTTTGCTTCTAGATAATATACAATTTTCCATGATGTCATGTTTTTTGTCAAATGTACTGATCAGGCAGGAAGTAAGACTAAAATAAGTGCATTTCACATCAGAGCCAGCTCTTCAAGCCATTGCCTGACACAACAGCCACGCACGGTCCCGTGCTGCCCACGTTCTTACTGAACACTAGTCTCATTCACCCGATGAACCCTAACATAAGAAAACACATACCACCTAACAAAAAGGAGCTAAGCGTATTAAAGATACAAGCAATCAAGTGGCACACATCTTGTTAGAAGTTGAGAAATTTCAAACAACCAAAACTGCTAACATTGAATAAAGATCCAAAGTAATAATGAAATAAATATGTCCTTATTTAAGTTAAATTTGGAAGGCAGCAAGATTATTTTAATTAAAGAAGCCCCCCCCCCATACATTACTGGCAAAACTAACTGTGGAGATGTATATCCAGCTTCAATCCTGTTATTATCAGATAATCAAAGGAGTCTGGATTTAGTAAAGGGATGATGAAGGGACTGGAAAATCTGATAAGGAGAACCTTAAAATATATTAATGTGTTAAACCCAGCAGGTTGGCAGCGACCAAATTAAAGCAATGATGAGTCTCTGGTAATTTCAGAAAGTAGTTAGTAATAAGCAAAAAAGGGAAGGGCTGACTTCTTTTATCTGAAGATGATGCTCTGGAAGGATGTTTATGTGCGGCTTAGCAAAAATTAATCAACAAAAGATATTTTAAAATTTCCTTTTAATTTAGATTTTGAATGACCTAGTAGTGGAAATCTGTAAGAAAGCAAAAAGAGATCTAAAAAAAAAACAGTTTTCAATTAATATTTAACATTTGTTAATTATTGTAAAAATATTAAGGAACATATTTCTGTGATTACTGTACAGAATGGAAACTTTTGACTTGGCAGGTAAGAATTTTAAAACAAAGAAACCATAGGTACATTTAACAGAAAAATAATTAGATGTTAATTTCTCAGGAAAATGTGGAAAAAATATGTATCCTCTGAGACAAAAAATAAGAATTTCTATACAGCTAAATGTCACAGTGTGTCAATGCAGATTGATTTGTGATGAGAATAACATGGCTCCAATATGAGTAAAGCATGTGTTCTTCTCTGTTGTCATTCGTTTGGGGAGTACTGAGGCCCACCCATCCTGTGGTCCTCTCACAGTGCACGAGACACCGCAGAAGGGAAAAAGAAAGAGAATGGTCTCACGGAAGTAATACCCTATCTTTGCCTCTCTTTTTCTCTCTGACCTTAAAAATAATTTCCATTCCAACCATTATTCTTTGGAAAGGGGAAAGGTTTAAGCAAAAGGAGGCAACATAAAATAGTTCTATGCAGCCAAAAGGAATTGATGAACATAATGGTGAAAGAAAGATAAGAAATTCCAATTGTTGCAGAAGAAGAAAATACTTGACTTGCTGGAAAGGCAGAAAAGGAAACCCTCAATTACATGAAAAACCCTCGCATACATAATGGTGACAGCTTTACCCTTTTATTAAACCAACACAAGCAATGCATTTTACCTGCTTCCCCAGTAATGGTTCTGGTTTCCGGAATTTCAGGGCTTTAAGTGTCAGGCTGTGGTTTTGTGCTGCAAAACGACTGTGATTCCAGTTTCCTTTAGTATCTAACACTGTGAATTATAACGTTTCTTTTAAATGATTATTAACTAAAACATTTAAAATAGATAGGACAAGAATAATAGAGGACATATCTACTTTCTTTATTTCCTTATGGTTTATAAAATGAAGTCTAGATGACCTTTATTTTTAGTAATACCAAATATAAATAATTTATATGTTATCGACATTTTGCAGTTATGATTTAGTTATTTTTTTATTTTCTTGCTAAAGAAGCTTTACCCCTGAAGACGGTTTATGTGACCAGAAATTAATGCACAATACAACTAAAATGTAAATGATCTTCTAAGAGTAATTGATGAGCTTACAATAAACACTTCAAAAATTGCTTTATTTTTTCTTCAGCTAGTCTAAATAGCTGCGAAATAAGCATATTTTATGCTTTTGTCCACTTCCTTAGATTAACATTGTTTTCACGGACTCTGTCCTGACTTCTTCGGTTACTCCTCGCGGCTCTCACTTCTCAAGCACGAGGCAGAGAACTTGAGCTCTTAGCACAGCGGTGGAGCTGTTGTCTGCAAGTTCACACATCATTTCCTAAAGCACTAACTCCGATGGCCGCATTCTCCTTGAGTGTATTTATTTATATACTTTTATACCAAATATTGTAGAATATTTTAAATATGCCAGGCATTCTATAATACCCTGATGGCCCCTAGGTCATATCCAAGACCCATGTGACCTCATCATGTGTGCATGATGGTGTAGTCTCCCAACAGTTTTTCTGCTGAGTCTGGATCAACTTTCATGTAGGAGGATGGGCACTGGCTTGTTTTAGTGAAACCAGCATAGACATAATGAATTAAAATAATTTCTAGAGCAACAGTCTCCAAGAGATCTTTCCAAAAGATAAAAATGTTCTGCCTTAGCTCTGTGCAATATGGTAGCCAGCCACCTGCTACACATAGCCATTGGAGCACTTGAAATGGAGCCAGTATTATCAAGGAATTGTATTTTAAGTTTAATGAATTCTAATCTAACTTTCCTGTGTGGCTAAGCGGTTTTGTTATTGGACAGCACAGTTCCAGAGCAAGATTTTCCTGTATCATCTTTTCTTGAGACACTGAACTTGCACGTCTTCAGTACAAAAGAAATCAAATGTCTCTCAATCTCCATTGTCATTTGTTTCATCCTCACCTCCCCCCCTCCCATGAACTTCTGCAGTCTGGTTTCTGCAGAGAGAAAGGCATTCATGTTCTCAATATCACAAAATCAGTGACCTTTGACCCTAGGTCATATCTCTCTTTTCTCGTATCCTTCTTTAGTTTAAGTCACCCTTGTCCTGAGTTTCCTCTTGTTTTTCTGGCCTGCTTGATTTATTCTTTCATGCAGTATATCTTTACTGTCTGTCTAGTATGTGCTAGAATTTGGGATGATGAAAAAAGGATACTATCCCAGTTCACATGTAGTTTATAATCTGTGGTGCTCATTTTATAAATTGGTAATGTTCAACCAAATGGATCACACTCTAGAAATATGTTTACCTTGCCACCCAGGAGACACATACGTGTGTAAATGTATTCATGACAAATGTTTCAGGAAAAATATCTTTATTCAAATTACAGGTGAAGCATATTAATAATTTTGGTATTATTTTTATAATACTGGTAGAGAACTATTCTGCTGGTTTATGATGCACTCACAACCGCCCGAAATGCCATTTCTCCCTAAGGCCCTCATGCTGGCTTCAGACCGTCTTGTGCAGAGCCCTCGGGCAGGCGCGTGGCTCCAGCCCCTGCCTTGGCTAAGGTTCCTTTCTTGGTGATTTGTTCACCCAGGCTCCCCACAAGTCAATTTTGAGACCCAGCAACCTCTCAGACCATTGACCTATTTGTCCCTAGGTTGCCTCTCATTCGCTGGGTACAAATCTGATTTCATACCCTTTTCACAAATCTTGTTCCTTCTTCTATATTTTATTGGTGAATGGTTCCACCCATTTACCCTAGAAAGAAACTTGGAAGGCATCTTCAGTGACCCCCCTCTCATCACTCTGCATCACATGAAGCATCGCAGAGAGACCCCTCTTCAGCATTTCATCGCCATCACTTCATCTTAGGCTCTCCTTACCTGCATGTAGATCAGATACCTCGAGTCTTCTAGATCAGCTCTGTCCCATAGGACTTTCAGTGATATTGGAAAATTCTGTATCTGCACAGTACAATATGAAATCCACTAAGCATCTTTGGGGTTCTTGAGAACTTAAAATGGGGCCAGTGCAACTGAGAAAATAAATCTTTAATTTGAGTAAAAATATATGAATATTTAAGTTTAAATGTGTGTCTATTGACTAATGTAATGGACAGCAGGGTTTGACGTGACCTTCCTGTCACCAGCATAGTCATTTTCAGTCCCTGGCACAAATAAAGAACAAGCCAAACTTGACAAAAACTTTTACTTTCATTCTTTGCTGATAAATGCATGTCTCTGGCAAAAACTAAAATAAAATAAGGTAAAATGTATTTTTTTCAATATACAACTCTTAAATATATAGCTGCTAAATGTTGTCAAAAATATCTTACAAAAATTTAGCCATTTGTATGTTTTCTGCAATGTGTTTTAAAATGTGTTAAATATTAAATGTTAAAATTTAAATGTCTCACTATGTATTCTGATGTATCCATATTTAAAATTAAGCAGATTTTGAAAATAATAGGAATATACTGTTTAGTCAATTGTATTTCCTGCTTTATATATACATTCAAATGACCAAGTGATGACACAAAAGCAAATGATTCTTTTTTCTTTACTATTATTAACATTTCATTATTTTTTTATATTCTATAATTGGAAAAAATATAAATTATATTTTACACACACTTGTTATATATCCATAATAAATATTTTATGAGCCTGAAGATTTCCAGTAAACAAAAGCTAAATATTTTCCCAAGAAAAAAAATGCATTAGGAAATCAAAATATCATCTTTATTTCTGATAAAGGTTAACTTGAAGGGCATGTAATAATGTAAGATCTAAATGGATCTGCTTAGTTTTTGCAGGAACATTCACCAAAGAAAAATTTAAGTCTGCCATACAAACCAACTTACCAAGTTCATTACTTTTCAGCTGATAAGTCTGGAAAGGAAAAGTAGACTAAATCTCTCAACTGAGGTTCCAGTCATGGAATGTAGACTAATGGCTATTGCCCCACAGATGACTCAGTCTCTCCATTGAGAGGGCCAGGTTATTGGATACATAAGGAAAAAAAATCCCCATTATGGAACATGTGGATATATTTGCATCCTAATATACTCTACTTTTTTAAATCTAGCTTATTGATTTTAACGAGTAAGCTATTTGCTCTCCAAATGCTACACATTGTCTATGTGTGGCCAATTGTACAACATTCTAAAAGTCCTCTGACTTGCACCAACCCAACACTTAACCTAAAACCCTGAATAGTCACAGTCCCTTGGCTTCCCTGAGGCAGCTGACTCTAAACACCATGGAACAGGGGTCGTAAAGAGGATGCTTACTGTGGACACTCCCTTTATGAAAGAGGAAGAGAGCCACAGACTGGTCCACTCATATCACATTTCTCTTTTATGTTTAGCTATCAGATAATTTATTTCAATTACATGGGGAAGAGTAAAAAAATCAATTTTCAAAGAAATGCTTTCCTTCAACAATATATAACATTGGTTTATTTTAAAACTGAAATGATTTCTATATGACAATCTACTAGGGAAAAAATGAGATAAAATAGAAACAAATAAAAAACAGTAAAAAAAAACAAAAACAAGAATCAGAAAGTCCTGGTTTGGCTCAAGTCCAGTACCAAGATGTTGGACATTGTGCAAGTAATTTTGTCTCTCAGAGCCATAGTTTCTCAGTCAGTAAAATAAAAGGTTTAATTCCAGACAACTTCTAATTATCTATAATCTTAAAACTGTCTACGTCTATGTTCCCAAATATATAAAGAACTTCTCAGTGATAAAATACTGTAGAGTTTTTGCAAACTCAGCTACCAGAAAAAATTTCTTTATATGTTAGACACTCAATGTTTATTCTTCTTTTTGATATTAATCAAAAATAAATTTGGCAAAATCTAAAAAAAACCAACCAGGCAAACTCATCAGCTCTTCATTTCCTGAGTCTGTGATATGCTACTGAAAATAGGAGTTGTATGATTTGCACATACAAAAGGAAACAAGACATTCATTTGTCTCATTCTGGCTTTTTCTCTTGGTTATCTTGACCTCAGGTGATCTCTCTGTGCACCTTCCTAATGATAGGGATGTGGGCTGAAATACCTGTTGACTAAATGAATTTAATTTGTATTAAAAGATAAAGATATTTATCATCACTTTTCTGAACAACTATAGTGATACACTTATCAAGCCCTATTGCCAAATTTACTTTCTACTAATAGATATTTACACTACTTAGTGCTTACCTGGTGTCAGACATTGTTCTAAGTTCTTTAAAATATATTATCTCACTCTTAAGAATACTTTACTGACTCTATTATAATCTTAAAAAGAAAAACAATTATTTTCTCATGCTATGTTCTGCCATCATACTAAATATGAGTGTTTTATTATATATTTATATATTTTATATATGCATTGTATATTATTTATTTATTTGTCTATCTTTTTATATATAAATATATTTAACAAGACTATACATTTTAGTCTAACTCTATTCCATTGGCACATGGATTACCCTTGCCTTCTCCCCTTGTTTTTCTGCTACCTCCCATTACAACAGAGGGAAAGCTGGCTCTCATTACCTCTATTTACTTAATTATATAAATACAGTATACCTGTATAGTAGTTCCGACTTTAAATAATACATCCATAGGAAACATCTTTATCAACTAGAGTCCAATATTTATGTACAGTTACCTTTTACCTGTAGTCTTACAGACTCTACTCATTTCCTAAGTTGCTTTGGTTAGTGCCCTTACTCAGCATCCTTCAGTGAGGCCTTTTCTTTTACTACATTTATAATGCTTTTAGACTATTTGGTCAATTCTGGATTCCACGCTGGATCTCCTGACTTCCTACATGGTTTATTTTAAATTTGCACACAACAGTAATATTCACTCTTTCTGTTGTTAAGTAGACAAATGAGTATTGATAAGTTCATAGTTTTATATATTTAACCTTACAGTATCATATAGAGTAGTTTCATCAGCCTGTAACATCCTGAACTTGTCCTATACAAACCTTCTACCCTAAATTTTTGGCAACCACTGATTCACTTATTATTTGTATAGCTTTGCCTTCTCAAGAAAGTCATACAAATGGCCTCATACAGTATGTAGTCGTTTTATATCATTTTTTAACTTACCATATACACTTAAGATTTATCAAAGTCTTTCCATGGCTTAATAGCTAATTTCTTGTTAATGTTGACCAGTATTCGATGTTACAGTTGTAATAGAATTGTTTATCTATTCACCCAGTGGAGCACATCTTGATTACTGCCAGTTTATAGTGACTACAACTAAAGCCGCCATAAACAAAAATGTTCAAATCAATACCTAGGAATATGATTGCTAAATCATATGGTTAAGGCTATGTTTAGTTTTATAAGAAGCTAGCAAACTTTCTTTCAAAGTCACTGTTTTATTTTGCATTCCCATCAACCGTAAACTACAGTTCTTATTGCTCTGAATCATCACCAAAAATTGGTATTGTCAGTTTTTATACTTTAGCAGTTCTAATTGGTGTAAAGTATTAATCATGGTTTTAATTGTCATTTTTCCAATGACAAATGCTATTGAGCATTTTTTCATATTCTTATTTTCCAGCTGTTTATCTTCTTTGAGGAAGTGTGTGTGCAGATCTTTTGATCACTTTTTAACTGGGTTGTTATTTTCTTATTGTTGAGCCTTAGTATTTTTTTATATATATCAGATAAAAGTACTTTATCAGATATATTTTGCCTATATAGTAGTACTCTTAGTAGTACTCTTAGTAGTACTTTCATACTCTTAGTAGTATATCTTGTAGGTCAGAAATTTTTAATTTTAATGAAATCAAATGTCTAAATGTTTTCTTTCATAAAAATTGTTGTTGTTGATGTTACGCTTTTGATAGCATGTCAAATACTTTATCACAAAATCCAAAGTCAGATAAAAATTTTTTTTCTTGTGTTTTCTTCAAAAAGGTTTATAGTTTTCTATTTTACACTAAATCCTATGACCCACTTTATGTTAATTTTTTGCATATGGCTTTTCAGTTCCAGCATTATTTTTTAAATACTTTGTAGATTATCTGCATGCTACATATTTCAAATTGAATTATTGCTGTTTTAAGTACAAATTGCATATTTATTATTAAAATAGAACTTAGACACTACCGTAAGTTGTTGAAAGTAAATTTGAGCTTCTATGTATCCTGCAGGATTATATCATAATTTAAAAATTTTCAAACATTCTCTGTCAACAATAAGTAGTAGTTACCTTTCTTTCATAAATTTGTGTCATGTGTAATTCAAGGTAAGGTTGATCATTTATTCTTTAATGTACATTATTGCACAGGTTAATCTTAGTCTCTAAGCATTTTGAAGGCATTTTATCATTGTTCACTGTAAAATTTTATCAACATTCTTCACTAATCCAAAAAAATTTTTAAAGTACAACTCAAATCGAATTCATTTTTTTTCATGAATCTATACTCCCTGTCATTCCCAAATCAACACTGAATTCCATCAGTTGACCGGAATTGTGATCAATTTAAGCCATTTATTTTTAATTTTAAAGTAATTGTTTATGAAGCTAACATTAATTGGACTCACTGCTAATTTTTAATAAAAATTAAATAGAGAAAGTAAAGCAGCTTACAAATGATCACCCTGAATTAAAGCATAAAATGCACCACTATTTCTTAATTGACTGAGTATTAGTAAAATAACCTAAGAAAATTAGATTAGTTAAGCAGTCCCAGATGTTCCTCAACACACCTCTATTTTTAATAGAATATCAGTATTTTAACATATTTGAAAATAAGAAACAAATGAGAATAAGAAATTGAAATTTTTCATTCTTGTGATCTCCAAGGCATAATTGAGAGTGACTAGAGTCAGTTTTAAGACTTGATAGAGAATATCTGTGAATATTTATTTCCAGGATTTATTAATATTTCTGATATATCTCTTAGAATAGTCAAAGGTCAGAGTGTTGTTGAATAATACCCTCTTTGACCAAAGCCTCTAGTAAGAGATATCACATGGAAACAATTTCCTATAATTTAACAAGAAGGGAAAAAAATGTATTTCTCTACCAAAGAATAGTCTGGAGTTGAGTAAAAATTATGTTACTGGATTGACTGATGAAAGTGAACATGTTAAGTGCTAAGGGAAGACAATATAGAGTTAAGGAGGATGCTTTGGAAAGTTCTTAAAGATTTCCAATAATTTACTCACTCTTTATTAAATCAATAAGTTACATAACCTTGCCTAAAAACAAAATTAAATAAGTTTTTTTGTTTGATTTTTTTTTTTTTTTTATCCTCACCCGAGGACATTTTTCCATTTTTTGTACAGACAGAGTGGGAGAAAGAGAGAGGAAGAGGGAGAGAGGGAAATATTGACGCGAAAGGGACACATCGAGTGGCTGCCACCCGCACGACCAACCAGGGCCGGGGACAAACGGCAACCGAGGTACATGCCCTCAGCGGGAACCGAACCCGTGTCTCTCGGGACCGCTGGCGGACGCTCCAACCGCTGAGCCAAACCGGCCAGGGCTTTTGTTTGATTTTTAAGTAAATATTGATCTGTGAACCATTCTCTACATTATAGTGTTATGCAGCAACTTATAAATTTATATAAAATCTATTCTTTGGGCACTTTTGCTTTTTGCATAAAAAATTATCCCTATGACAGAATCAGAGACATTGGTATTCATTCATTAATTTGCTGATTTTTTCTAAAAATACTGACTGCTTCTATTTGCCACACTCTGTACTCAGCCTTAGTGTATAATGTGGAAAAATAAACAAACAAACAAAAAATTATATTTTTCCAGCTTTACTGAGGCATAATTGACATACAACATTGTGTACGTTTAAGAATTCATCATAATGATTTGATATATGTAAATATTATAAAATGATAACCACAATAAGGTTAGTTAACACATATATTACCTCACCTAATTAAAATTTATTTTTGTTGTGGGAACTTTTAAAATCTACTCTCTTAGACACTTTCAAATATGTAATACAGTATTATTAACTAAGTATATGCTTTTATGGTTCTTATAGTTTTGAGTAAAACAAGTCTGGTGAGAAAGAAAAAAAATTGGTCAATTGTTGGGTAAGTACCTTCTCATTAAATTGCAACTCAAAGAAATGTATATCTTGAACATTCTGTGACAATAGATTCACAAATAGCACCATAGTTAGTCATTGTAATCTTAGCAGATCTTATAAAATGAGAAAGGAATTTGCAGAATATTGGTAGAGAAATTAGGTGATGAATGTGTGTTTCTATGGATGAACAAGGAACATAATCAGGTTACTCAACTTCCAAGGTGAGGAATGTAGTTGCAGAGTGAAAACTGGCCACGTGTAGAAAACTCTTAGTATAATTCAATAAGTCCTCACTATCTGTACTGCTTAAAACTGTCCCCATGTATCTATGACATAAGTATCTAAATCTGAACATTTTTCTCTACAAGATGATAAATGTGAATTGTATATTACTTTTAACTATTGAAATAAAGAGTTAATTTCCTCTGGCTACTTACTATTACAAATTTATCATTTGGGTTATTAATTTAGTAAGGTATCCAAATGTGCTGAGGTCCAAGCTCTTTAAATCTTAATCATATAGCTTTGATCATCTGACTCAGTTGAAGCTAAACACCACTGGGTCTTTATGGAGATTTTAGTTCAATTCTCATAGTGAACACTTAGCAAATGCAGATAAAAAGGGAGCAAGCTGAAGGTCATAGGGAGGAACAGTAATACAAGTGTGGGGGGGTATGGCAGGGTTCAGAAGGTTGAGGTGGGAGGGGCTGGGGAAGTGCAGTGTGGTCCTTAGAACACTTGCTACACTCTGGAGAATATGAAAACATATGGAGGAAAGAAAGTAGGAAGACCCTCACTGAATGCAAACTTCTATAAATTTGAGATGTAAGGTGCTTGGAATAAGTTTTTTGAACCATGTGCTTGACAGATTATGCAGTGAGACTATCACTCTTTATACCTAAGAGGGTGTGAAACTAAAAGCGTGAAAACTGAGATGTAAGTTGCTTGAACTAAGTCTTTTTTTAAATCAGGGGCCTGACTGATGAGCGACAGCACCAGTCTTTGTACCTAGGAATGTGTGATATTAAGAGCGTTGTGAAAGGTGGGTGGGCAGCACCCTCAGATATACTGAGTTCTGAGAAAGAGTGGTGTCATCTTTTCCTAGGTAGATGCCTGTGTAGTTCCATACCTGCCCACTGTAAGAGTTTAGTGCATGCATGATAAAATTCAGTGAGTGGAGTATACAAGATACAGAAAAGGAGAATATAGATTTAGGGCATGGAAGATACAAACTAGATGATACCATGTACTGAAACAAAAATAACAGAATGTTCTCATAGTCTCAATATTCACACAACTACTCTTTGCAATTTGCTAGTAGCTAGGGTAAACTAACGGGGTATAGAAGCAGGTTATAGATCTTTGGATGTGCGACCTAGAGTACAGTGAGATTTTGGAAACTGAAGGGCCCATCTCCCTATGGTATGTGTATTTGTTCTTGATCTTTGATGAAGCAGCAAGGACAGGACTTTAGGATTTGCCGTTTCCTTGATTCTGGGAAGTCCAGAGGCTGTTGTTACTATAGTGTAATGGAACCTGGGGGTTCAAATCTAATTTTTAAATTACTTTCTACCCCTAGTTCCTATTGATTCTCTTTATAATACTGACATAAATAACACATGCAACATAGTTTCAAATATAATGGGGCAATCAAGTAAATTAACATAAATCTCTACATACATAATGGAAAACATAGCTCTACTTTTATCTATAGCAAGTGAAAATGCTTTGATTTGTTGAATATATAATGCCAATGCATATAACGTAGATCCAGATCTTTGCAGCTTCTTTTGGACCTTGTCTCAGTCAATACTGAATTGGGCAGCCTAAAAACCACGTGATTGTTAGGACAAAATCATTTTAATGTACTGTTAGTCTACAAGGCGGATACTATTGTATCACAGGTGTAAAGACTGTATCAGTCATGTTGAATGAGTTCCTAATTTTATTTTTAGTTTTGCTATAAGTAACTATACTTACTTATTTCCACTAAAAGTGTTTTTATTCATATTTCTTTCAAGTAATTTTCTATTTATATCATTATTATACTTTATTCTAGTTGACCCTGATACCATGAATAAAACCTTTCTTTTTGAAATAAATGATTCGATTAGCCTTCTTAAATTATTATATTTAGGTTTACTTTTAAAATAGTTGGACTACATTCTTTACTTAGTTATTGACTTATGAACTGATTTTACTTCTGTGATTGCCAAGTAAAATTTTGTTTTTAAGCTGACTAGAACCAAAGTGCACATATCTTTTGAGTTTTATGAAATTTGAACATTTTCCATTTCCCCTTTTAATTAAAATATTATTTCACGGCTCCATTTCCCCTATTTTTCTATGAGCAGTTGAAACAAGTGTAAGTGGGAAATCTCAAAAGAACAGGAACACTTGGCTGTATTTCTGGCTGATCAAGAAGCAGAAAATGCAGGAAATCTAATGAGAAGGCTTATTATTATGATTTGCACAGCTCAGCGTTTGCATAATCAAGCATGTCAATGCACTCGCACATTTGCGAAGGCTGCTTGGAACCACACATCTGATTCTTTTTAATGTTACTCCATTACCGTTGCTTTTGCTGCCCCACTCAGGAAGCCATCATCCATGACCCCAATTTTCAAAATGGGCCAGCTGAAAACAAAGCCTGGATGTGTTTCCTAATCCTATCAAATCTTTTTTTTTTTTTTAAGCAGAATGAAAACAGGTGGTGTTCTTGATTTTTAAAGGAAACGAATTATGAACTGTAATCTGAATATGGCTGTGATTATCCAGGTACAATTGCTCACATGAAAGTTTGTAGAACTGTAGAAAAAGGTATGTAATATTCAGGTGATCTTTGTTAGCATCTCTGGTGCTTTTGTCCCCTTACAATCATGCAAGACTTCAGTTAACGTTCTAGGAACATATGTTGCTATTTGTCAATATAATAGTGTAATGCATATGCATGAAGGAGCGTGTCTCACCAAGGAAATGGCATCTATATCTTCTTCAAAGAACTGATGCAAGTAGTAAACACCCTCCACTCCCTTTGTCACGCTTCCCTCATCCCTGCACTTAACACTCACAGTAGAACATGGAGCAATGGCGAGGACTGTAAGACACACTTCACCATTAGAGTCCCTTTTATTTTATTTTATTTTATTATTTATTTATTTATTTTTATTTAATGACTTTATTTATTTTTGTTACAGATGTTTCTCCTTTTTCCCTCCATTGATTCCCCCCTCCCCACTCCTCGCCCTGTCCCAAGCCTTGTTGTCCATGTCCACTGCTCATGCACACTTGCATGTAAGTTCTGTGGTTTATCTCTCCCCTACCACCCCTATTCTGGGGATTGTCAGTCTGTACCCCACTTCCACATCTCTGGGACTACCCCATTTCTCATTTTATAATTCTTGGTCAGTGTATAACAATAATTATAGGGCTATCCATTTTATAGCTAATTGTTATGAAATTATCGTTATTTTATTATATTTGTGGTTATTGAATGATTGATTAGACCAGTCATTCTGAATAAGAGAGGATGGATTTTAAATCACATTTTCACATGGGTTTTTGTTTTATGTATAATGGGGTGAAATAAAAGTTGAGCATCAGTGATTAGTATTCCCTAAAAGACTTGATGAATAAGAAAGACAACATAGGTGATGGTGAAATTCAGTGGGTGTGTAGCTGACTGAAGAATCCCTCACAAAATTGCTGTTTCATGGGTTCCTGGGGACCTGCAGAGGCTGCGGGTGGTGCGGTGACATGGGAACAGGGACCTACTGTCAATATCCAGAGGAGGACACTGAGGCCTTTTTCATTAAATGTAGAGGTGGCACAAAAGCTATAAACAGGGTCAGAATACAAAATGATGTCAACAACATGGAAACAATAAGTAACAAATAATGAATGGCATTTCAAAACACTGAATAGAAAAGATTGACCTTGGTCTGACATAACACTGATTTTTGCAAATAGAACATAGCATGGAGAAGTTGAGACATAACAAAAACATGTGCTAAGGATTTTATCTGGTGGAAAGATTAATATGAAACAACTGCATGATTAATAAAAGCACTCAGAACATTTATAATACATCACCTTTTGGACAGGGCTTCAACTGTTCCATGACAGATTTTAATGTTTCTTCCACAAACTTATATTTCTAGGCCTAATGTTGAAACTGAATTAGTATATTAGAATTTAAAATCCTGAAAATATATGTAATATTATCATAATATGTGAAGGTTAAATAAAAACATCCCCAAATGGGTTAAAGTACATCTAAGAGAACACACTTAGTACTGAATTAGAAATATAAATCTGCTTACAAATACAGGCAAACAACATGAAAGAACAATTTACAAACATAGAAAGTTACCTGGTAAAATATACAAATATCCCAACTTGTTTAAATGAATAATAATACAAAAAAAAAACTAGTTGAAAACACTAATGCAATTTTTTTTTTTTAACAAGGCGAAAGAGAAAGTACATAACAAAATTCTATGAGGTCAAATTTGCAACCACAAAAGAGGATATGAGTGCACAACTCATGCAGAGTATTTTGTTATGCATTTATCAAAAGCTATCAATTCACACATTTTAACCTCTTCCTTCTTTAATTTCAATCTTAATTATGAGACATTCTCCTATGCAAAAATAAAAGCAGGATAGAAACTCTAGTTATGTAAGTTCTCTTTGATATATTGCATGAAATTTTTGAGGGCAGTCAATATACTCAAGAGTAAAGGAGTGGTCTATTAGATTATGGTTGTTCTCTCAGTGAGATCTCAATGTTTTATTAAATAATTTATGAAGTTTTTAAAATGGCATATAGGCATGACATATTGTCAAGTGAATGCCAGGTTACAAATTCTAAACATATTATTAGATAAAGCTGCATAAAATATGTAAGCATATGTAAAAGAAACTTGTAAACATTGACAATAATTTTTTTTTAGGATGGCTAAAAGATGGGATGATATCCACATTGAATTACTTTAAAATATATTTAAAATATAAAATCATACTTCAAACCAAGAATAACATCTGGGACATATACATGTTACTTATATATACCTGATGCTGAAGCATATCATAGATGAGTTAGTATAGAAATAAGTAAAGAAAGTATAGAATATAAATGAAGAAAGATCTTTGGAAACTATTGGTGGAAGGGGAGGGACGAGATAAACCAAAGAACTTGTATGCATATGTGCACAACTAATTGACACAGACACTAGGCTGGGGAAGGGAGGAGTGGGGTGGAGCAGGAAGAAAAGGGGTCAATGGGGAAAAAAGGGGGACATCTGTAATACTTTCAACAACAAAAAATAATAAAAGCTATACCAACAATAAAATGAAAGAAAGGATAGATGATGATAGATAGATAGATAGATAGATAGATAGATAGATAGATAGATAGATATCGATAGATGATAGATAGATGATAGATAGATAGATAGATAGATAGATAGATAGATAGATATAGAAGATAGAGAGATAGATATATAGATGATAGATAGATAGATACCTTAAAAAAATAAAAGAAACTATTGATATTTAAGGAAGGGGCAAAGGATGAGGACTCTCTTTAGCCTGAGTACAAGGAAAAACCAGACTGAGAAAGATTGCATTGGCTACTCCATCTCCAACAAAGTGAAAAGTTGAGCTCTATACAAGGGCTGGTACTGTAACTGGTAAGTAGCTTCCTCTCCTCTCTAACGGTCCTGAATACAGACAACAGACCATCACTACTCTGAAGTAACCAGATTATATTTCTCCACCCTCAGGATCCTGTAACAACTGATGTGCTTGTTTGCAATTGAGCAGTAGCGGACCTGAGTCGAAGCTGTCAGTTTTGAATCGGCTTCAAGAAGGCTGTGTCCAGGATAAAAGGCTCTTACAAGAAGCTGTCTGCTCTGATCCCCTTTCTAAAAACTGGGAGAGCTACTACAGCAGATGGTGAAATCATGTGGGTGAAGCAATAAGGTTGCAAGGATGTGCACTCTTCCTCCACCTAGGCCAAGGCCGGGGTGGGGTGTCTCCCTTCTCTGCCGAGCCTGAGCGTGGATGTCTCACTGCACTGCAGTCTCCTTGCTGCTGCCCTGCACCCACCGTCTTCTCCTCCAGGCAGTGCTCCCATGCCAGCCCCTCCACTTCACCATCACCTTCAGCCAAGAATCTCACTCTTTCTTAGCTAAAACAAATAACACAACAGAGAAGTCCAGCTCCCCTCACCGCAAGCAAGCCCGAGAGCACAACAGAAGTGTGTAATTGAGGGCTGGGAGGGGGGACGCATTTTTACATGACTTTGCCAGGAAGTGTTCAGTAAAGCACATGTCCATACTGACCCCAATTCTAGGCCAAGTGTGGAGTCTTGAAAGTTACTACAATGGCTCTTCACTTATTCAATAATGTTTTAATGAACACTTACCAACCTGGCAAAAGAAACATTGAGATGAATATAATTTTCCTCAAGGTTAATGTTTAACAGATGAAAATTTTTTTAAAAAAGCATGTGAAAATACTTACAGTACTTTGATATGTAGTAATGACAGTGCAGATGCAAAATTATACTAGCAACAATGGAATCCTAGCAATGCATAAGGACAGGGTAGACAGATGCCAGAGAATTAGGAAGTGCCCTTTGTACAGAGCCTAGAAACACTGGCAGAAAGTCCCCTGGAGAATTACCAGACTGTTCCAGGCAGGAAGAAAAGCGTGGATGAGGTAGAGACACTTCAAGCAATCAATCATTTTATCGAAAGTTCTGGTGGTTTTTCATAACTAGAGCAAAGGCATGTGGCTGACGAGTGCTAGGGAATGAGCCTTTTAGTAGATTTCACTGGGACGCTCTTTCAAAGTATGTATTAAAAAGAGGAGAGCAGAGTTAGGTGACAGTTCTTGAAGCTGTGAAAATTATGAGTGATGTGATTCTGAAAGGCACATGGGACCTGGCCAGTGTGGCTCAGTGGATTGAGCATCGTCCCATGGTGAGAGGTCCCAGCTCAATTCCCTGTCAGGGTACATGCCCAGGTTGTGGCCTCAAACCCAGATAGGGTTGTGCGGGAGGCAGCCAGTCGATGTTTCTCTCTCTCCCTTTCTCTCTCTCTAAAAGATCAATAAAACATATTTATAAATAAATAAATAAATAAATAAATAAATAAATAAATAAAGAATAAATAAAATGAGAGGCACATGGGAATGAAAGGAGGACTGGATACGAGATATTTCAGAATATGAGAGATGTTTTAGAACTGGGATTCAGAGAACTTTCACCGGTAAAGTGTAGGTAGCTCCCCTAAAACAAAACTGCTCCTTTAGCTGAGATGGTTTTCAAGAATGTGTTTATTAAAATGAGTGTGTCTCATTATGGCAAACATATTATTTATGTTGGTTTCACAGAGAAGCAGACCCTGAATTGGTACAAGCAGTTTGCTATGTAGGTCTTCTCAAGAAGCACTAGTAGGAGAGAGGAATATGAGACAGAGAAGGAAGGGAGTCAATACAGGTGCATAAGGGAGTAGGTTTCCACTGTGAGTTACTGAAGTTCAGTCCCACTGGGACATGCTTCCAAGTTATTCCACCCAAAGTGTGATTCCATTCAACAACTCCATCCATCAACTGGTTGTATACTACTCGTGGGGGCATTAAATTGTTTGCACTCTGCCTTGACCCTTGCCCACAGACTGAGAATATTTTTATAGTCAAAGAATGCCTCCAGACGGAGAGTCACAGGTGTTTGCAGTAAGAGGTTGTCAGAACTGTGAGTGCCAAGGAGATTTGGGTGGGACCACAAAGCATCTGCTACACACATTAAACCAGTATTTCTCAACTGAGACTTTATATATAGATTTCTACAATACATTTTAATGTGTTTTAAAAATGTTGTTTTCATCCTACATAAGCACAAGCTTAAACATATTTTGATAAGCATATTCTGGATAATGACTTTAAACTTATTTGCTTCCTGATGATTTCAGTGACTAAGTGATAAATGATACCTAGAAATATAAATTTAAACAGTAAATAAGAAAAAAAAAAGTCAATGCATATTGTATGAATGGAGGTTTCAGAGAAGTACAAATAGAGGAAAGTGGAGATTTTATCCACATGGCCCAAGCTAATAGAGACATACTGTAAGGGGTTGAATTGTGTCTGAAACAGATTGATATTACTCTTCTAAGATCTAAGTTCCATGGTATGTCCAGCTTCACAAAAATATCTCTATGATGGTTAACTTTATGTATTAACTTGGCTGGACCACAATTATTTTGGATGTTTCTGTGAGTGTTTTTTGAATGAGATTAATATTTAAATTAATGGACTTGGATCAAGCACATTGCCCTTCATAATGCAGTTGGACCTTATCCAATTAAGTGAAGCCCTTAAAAGAACAAAGACCTTCATAACAGGGGTGGGCCTTATCCAATCAGTTGAAGGTTTTAAAAGAACAAAGACTGACCCATCTGGAAAATGAGGGATTCTACCAGCAGATGGCTTTGGAGAATACTGATTAATCCTAAGTATCTGCCCTAAAATAACTTACCTGGACTAATGTGGGGCGAAAATGGTACCAGTGATCTACCTTGAGCCATCTTTGGGCCAATCAATGGTGAGAGAGGACTGGGATATGAAAATTATGTTAAGCCCCTTATGATCATTTGGTCAACAGTTGGAGTAATAAAAATAATTATTTTTCCAACAAACAAAGTTTAGAGAGCTATATGAGGAATGTTTCACATGTAAAAATATGGTTGCTGAATTAACTATAAAAATAACATATTTAAGATAAAAGACAAGTAACACTAATGTTTGTGTGTGGCATTCTTTAAAAAATAAAAATAAAAAAGAGTGTAATTCATTTCATTTGGCAAAAAGTAACATGTGGTTAAACTTAATTAAACTGATGAATTTCAAAGTACACCACTGACTGGCCTCAGACATCTGCTATTTTTCTAAAAATGACATTTGTAGAGTTATATTAAAAGTGTCTTGGAGCTAATTTATTTTCATTATTAAATGTAATCTATATTTAACATGTATTACAGATTATATAATATATTGCATAAAATATACAATTCATCTGATTTCTTATTTGGCTTGCATTTAATCTAAACAAACTATGTATTGAAATCTTAAAATCAAATAAATATTGCAATATGCTAGTCTTTTATGTTTTAAATTTTTATGGCAGCTTAATTAAATTTATAATGTGCAGTAACTATTTACAGACTGATAATATGATCTAAAGGATGTCCAGATATGAGTGAAAGACTCATGTTTTCCCCATAATTTCATCGCAAGCTCTTTGTCATAGATTTTGTCACAGTGATTGGGTATATGATTTGTGGTTAATTCTGGACAGTAGACAGATTTCTTTGGAAGACAGGACTGTTAATTTCTATTTTATAGTCTAGCACTCAACAGGAAAGTGGAAGTCTTTTTTATTTCTGGCTCTTGACTGTGATAAGAGGCTCCCCTTTCTTTCATTTAGCCCCTAATATAAAGTACTACTACTCTGACACAGACTTAGCAATATATCCATTTTATGAGGAATGCATTAGTTTTTCAGTACGTGAATTCATATTCACAGAAACCTGGAAGGGAGCTAGCTGGCCTTGAAAGCTAGACAATGTACATCCTTTTGCTAACTCTGCCACCCATTCACTGTCATTAAGAAAACGTGAAATCTCTGGATATTATTTTCCTCAGTTGGATGTTGTGGGAAATAAAAGGAAGTTTCCAGGTTTCAGTTAAATAAAAATTTTTTTTTCAGTTAAATAAAATTTGATTCTACTATGGATAACTATTTTTTTAAAAATACATCAACAATTAGGATAGTAATGGTTTCCACTGTTCACGGAACAACCATGTTCATTTCCTCAAGCACATCTCATGTCTTTTGCTCTGTCAACAAGGTTCTTTGGGAACTGAAACTCTGAGACTTAGTGCATACATTTCAAAAATCTGCAGATACTTTGGAATTTTTGTGCATAATGGGATACTTCTCAGAAAAAAAAAAAAAAAACTTAGCTATGTGTGTACTATCAAACTTGCAGATTGAATATTTTAATGTCATATTTTTGGTCACTGAATGGAAATCTTTCTCAACTAAATACATAATCACTGTAACATATCCCAGGCTCTTGTTTCAATCTGTGCCTTTAAGTTTCTTTCAAAATAATATGACTATTTCTAAAAGAGCCATTAATACTCCCCATTTGATAAAACACATCCCTCAACCAATGTTCAGGTTTACATTTTGCTCTCTCAGACTTATTTTCACGTATCATTTTTTTTCCATACTTGTTTATTTAGTATTTACTTTGCTTAACTGATTATTATCAGTTCAGCTGCTAGGTGCTGCAGTACCTACTGCATTAATATTATTGTTGCACTTCAACTGTTTCTTCTGGTGCCTGCAACAAACCATCCTTCAAGTACCACTGCAGAATAGGAGTAGTACAGCTTCCAGGAGCATTCAATATCCATATTGATCGAAACCCCAGGGGTATCACATAATTATCATGGCAATGTGAGGGGGTTTGTTTGTTGGTTGATTTGTTTTAATTGTATTTATTCATTGTTTCTTTTATTCATTTACCTTGATGTTACTGGATTTTGTTTGGGAGTAATTAGGAGTGGGAAGTAGGTCTCATTTTTCATAAAATGTTTTTTTCAAAAGCCACCATTGTGAAATGTAGGTATTTTCACAAAACTTATGGTTTTTTAACTTATTTTATATATGACAAAATGTTACTTTGATTTTCAGAGACAACACTGAATTGTAACTATCACACATTTTCTTACGCCGATTCTGCCTGTTCCGGCTTCTCTACTTCTCTCTTTCTCCCTTTTTACTTTAATTTCCCTTATCAGCTCACGACTTTTCTATTTTGTTGCTGTAATTTTGTTACCTATTTGATTGGTTTGCTTTGCTTAGCTATCCAATTATTTTTATCAATTAAGTCATAATAGATATCACATTAAGAACCTAGTAAGAATTCTTGCTTTAGACAATTTGGGATAACAGGCTTAGATTGCAGGAGTTTTTAAGCCTGTTTGCTTTTAAAGAAAAATAATAATATATAATCAGGTGAAATGAGTTGGGTAGTCTAGAAACACACTGAATTAGAGTGAAGGGTATAATATGTTTACTTGGATCAAAGATTTGCTTCCATCTGGACAAATAAGGTGGGGTCACTAGTAAGCAAGTTAATTCAGTTATGATAAAGGTACAACAAAACCTCATCCAAAACAATGGAAAGCTCTGAAGGGAATGTTTCCCTGCAGTGACTGCATCTGGTTATAATGCCCAGGTCTTTGTACTCCACCTCACTCATCAACAAGATCCAGGCTATTCCAAGAAAGGCAGGACGGCGGGCAAGGCAGCTCTCTGCAGCTGAGGCAGCCCTTGCTGGAGCTGATACGTGGAGACTTTCTGGTGACAGAACTCCTACAGATGGAAATAAATCCTTCCTTAAACCGGGACCTGGGTGGAGCCTTACCGTGTCTACAACATCAGAGAGAAGTAATTTGGAATATATCATAGACAGATGTTACAGTATATACAATCTGGCTCAGTCCCAGGATATTGTTCCAAGTTTCATGATGAAGGAAGCTGTGAAACAAAGTGAAAATTAACTTTGAGAACCTAAAATAAATTGTAATGTCTCCAAGGTCAGAATATCTCAGTAGACTCAAGTATTCATAGAAGAAAACTGAACTTTAATTTCAATAGAAATATAACATTAGCCATAGTTACTACATTAGTAGGAATAATACCCATTCAACAAGAATTTAAACATTCTTACTATGCTTAAGACTATGTTAGAGGCAACACTGATGATAGGGGTGGTGGTAAAAAGATAGTAAGTTTCAACCCCAGATGATAATTGCCCATGAACTAGCTAGTAATAGCTTGCTGTTGCAATAATCCAAATTCAACGAGCTTTCACCATAAATGTTTATATTTTAGCCATATTAGGATAAAGGTTTTGCTTGTTTGTTTGTGACTAATTCAGGAACTCACATTTTGTTATGACCCTTTCAGGTCAGGGACCCAAGCCAAGATCTTTCTGCCCAGTACTGTTAGGTGAAGCAGAGCAGAAACTTGATTCTTTGATCAGGAATGGAGAAGAATGCATTCATGCTCTAAGCCTAAGGGCACCTTTTCCCTAAGTGGGGAGGAGCCTTCTGTGTTTTTAGGCTGTGGTGGGGAGTGAGTAAATCCTTTTCAGCATGCACAGTTGTTCTTCTGTTGCATTCAGCCCTTTGAATGTGATGCCCACTGCCCTTATGGTCTTTGGTTGAGTACCTTGTTGCTCGGCCCTCTTCATTTTGCGGTGGGAAATCTTTTTCAGTTCCTATAAGCAAGCATTGCTCAGAACATAATTCGGGTATTGACAAACATGAGGGTCTTTTAAATGATAGCCTGGTGACAGTTTCTTCCCCTGCGTTGTTTGACTCCATTATATTAAGCCAATAGCTGGGAAAGGGGAAGGATGGTGGGCGGGTGTTCCTAAGGACCATGTCTGGTAGTTCACGGGTCATTATACTCACATTCATTGACCATAATTCAGTCCCAGATCCATCTGCACTGCACTAGAGACTGCAATGCGAAGCCTGACAGGGCACCAGGAATAATGATCCAAGTTGGTATCTGTTCTTAGCAGTTTAATATCTGATACATCCTCTATCTGAAGACAATATATTAAATGGATTTTTGGAGCAGGGAGATGGCATAGGAGCTTGCTCCATCCACTCCACCATTGACCGGGTATAGCAGTACCTCCGGGAAGGGAGCATAATAAATAAATAAGTAAGTAAATAAATAAATGAAAATAAGCCAAATTGGGCACTGGTGAGCATTTCTAGCCTCTGCTAGCAGCAGCTTCTTAGGTGAGTGAGAACATAGGGAGGATCTTAAAAAAGCAAAACTGCTGGTGGGGTAATTATATCAACTTAGAGTTCAAAGCAAGGAGATGTGTAATTGTCAACCACCTGAAGACAGTTTATGGAAGGAAGAACTACAAAATAAGAATAATGCATTGCACGTTTGCTCTATTAAGCAATTATCCTAGAAATTATTTAAAAGTTACATAAGGGGAAAATCTCAACCATTTATCATTCAATTTTTTTTTCTTTTAAAGTACATAATGTACAAAGATCTATTGTTAAGAACTTAGAATATTTCTACTTACTGAATTATAAATTTCTTGTACTTAGAGAAAATTAGTTTGCATATTATATAATCTTTTATACAGATTCAACAATTATTGAAGTGTGGGATGATGGAGTACAGTCATTATTTTATTTGAAACCAAAATAAGTACCTCCAAACTATTATAAGTGTCAAGAAAAGTAATAAAATATGTTGATTCGTTGTTGCCCTTCAGTGGCATTTAAATTTTTGATGAGATCGGGATGGGGAGAAAGGAGTGAATCCAAATGATCCATACAGCTGTCAATCTCTTTTTGCCCCACTTTGTATATGAAATGACTTCACTGCTAGGAACCATACGATTTGTATTACTTGAGGATAGGGAATACTAAAACTGAAAAAATAGCTGTGCTCCAAAAAGAAAAAGAAATCCTCATCTATGGCTCTAATATGCTCCCACCATAAGCCCACTGTACAACAATGTCTTGTGGCGAAGGGTCACACCAGGAAGAATTTACATGGAAAACAAAGGGTGGATGCCAGTTAAAGAACAAAGGGACTACTGGGAAAACATCCAGAAAGATTAAATCCATTGTAAATCTGTTAATTCAAAATAAACTACTGAGGAGTTAAGAGAATGAAGTAAGAAAGTGGCTTTCAAATTAGAATGATTAAATGGACCAGACAATATATGAAGGGCTAAGCAGACTTTTTAAAGGTACAGATTTGATTTAAAAAGGGCTCACTTCCAAAGACATAGCTTCTGATGGAGACAACAGGTGAAGAAAAGAAGAAATAATCACATTTTGAAATTGGGTAATAAATGGAAAAAGAAGAAAAATTTAAAAAATTAGTATCTTGAACAACAAAAGAGAACTGCAAAAATTATAGTACTCACAACTACTCTGCGACCAGCAAAATACTGGAACAAAAACCCTTGTTCAACTTCAGTACGCTTGCAGAAAAGGATACCATTAAATTAGAAATCTGAAAAATACTCCAATATCATAAAAGTAGACAAAGGGAAAGTTTTAATTTTTTTTTTTTTTTTTTTTTACAAAGAGAGAAGAAGGGAGAGAGAGATAGAAACATCGATGTGAGAAAGAAACATTGATTGGCTGAATCATTCACATCCCCCACTGGGAATCAAGCCTGAAAACCAGGCATGAGCCCCAACTGGGAATTGAACTAGGACCTCTCAGTCCATGGGATGATGCCCAGTCCACTGAGCCACATTGGCCAGGCTCAAGCAACATTAAAAAAAAATCATAATGGAAGTTCTATTTTTAATTTTTTGAGGTAATACCATATTGTTTTCCATAGTGACTGCACCAGTCTGCATTCTTTTCCTTTGAGATAACATGGAGGGACCTGGAAAGTATCATCCTAAGTGAAACAAGCCAAACAGAGAAATACAAGTATCATATGATCTCACTTATTTGTGGAATACAATGAACACAACAGTCTGAGGAATGGGGTAGTCCCAGAGACGTGGAAGTGGGGTACAGACGGACAATCCCCAGAAGAAGGAGTGGTGGGGGAGAGATAAACCACAGAACTTATATGCATGTATGTATGAACAATGGACATGGACAGCAAAGCTGGGGACGGGGCAGGGAGGGAGGAGGAGGGGGGAATTAGTGGGGGACAAAGGAGAAACATCTGTAACAAAAATAAATTAATTAATTTTAAAAAATCATAATGAAAGTGTGGAACACGTATTTTATACCTAGCTAAGCTGTTTTTCAAATACCAAGGCAGTAGGAAAAGAATAAAAAACATTTTCCAACACACTATAAGTTAGCAAATTCTGCATCCATTGGCCTTTCTTGAGGTATCTATTAGAGGATCAGTTTCATCCAACCAATTATGACTTGTAACACTACAGCCAATGGAACGATAATAAATTTTTATTTAACCCAGGTAGAGAAAGCCTTTCTAACTTTGACTGAAATCTAGAGACAATAAAAGAAAATACTGCTAACTTGTTTACTTTAAAGTTCATGGCAAAACCCACCATAAACAAAAGCAAATGACAACTATTAAGACCAGGAGAAAACATTCACAAAATATAGCATATAAAAAATAATTATAATCCTAAAATAAATAATAATTAATTCTAAAATAAGTATTCTTATTAAAAAATTGAGAAGTCAAGGACCCAAAACCTAATATAAAAATGGGAAAAATATATAAATAGGGTATTCAAAAATAAAAGGTAAAAATGGCCCTTACACACAACTGTCTGCTAGCTGACAGTTGAGTGATATCTAGAACATACAGGTAAGTAAAAATCCAAAAGCTCAGAAGAGTATCCGTGTTATGTTACACCTCATATAGAGAAAAGAGGATATAAGAATATACGTACACACATGTGCTCATTGGTTACACATAGGGAACATGGTCAAATGGTGGTAAGAGGCAAGAATGGGATAGGGGCAGCAGAGATGCGGAGGGAGTGATGCTTCTTTTTTGTTTAACTATTTTGTAAACTTTGACTCTTAGAAATATAGTTATGTTTTACATCCCCCTTACTCCTCCCCGCAAATAAACAATATTAACAGTATTACATATAATAGCAAATTTTTTTTTTTTTTTTATCCTCACCCGAGGACATTTTTTTTTTTTTTTTATCTTCAGATAAAGCGGGAAAGAGAGTGCGGGGAAGAAAGAAAGAGAAACATCAATGTGAAAGAGACACATTGACTGGTTGCCACCCACACGACCCCAACCAGGGCCGGGGACTAATTGCAACCGAGGTACATGCCCTTAGTGGGAACCAAACCTGGACTCTCTGGTCCACAACCACTGAGCAACACCGGCCAGGGCTAAAATAGCATAATTGTACTGAAAATTGTACTGAAAAAAAAAAAATGAGACAAACCCAAATTAAAGGAAATTCTATGAACTAGTACATCAGTACTCTTCAAAGTTGTCAAGATCTTGAAAGACATGCATAGTTATAAAAAGGATAATAGTAAAGGAAGCTAGGCAAAGGCTATACAGAAGTCTTGTTACTATTTTTGCAACTTCTCTGTAAGTCTAAATTTAGTTTAAATAAATTGCTAAAACCAAAAAGAGATGGATTGTTTGAGATGTGGAATTAGAATTTCATTTCCTCAGCAATAGAATTAGAATGAAGTATAGCTTTTGAATGGCCCTAATTAAGAATATTTTTCAATTTTATAAACAGATGATTAGTAAATAATTTATATTATGTAAAAGAGTATATCATTAATAAAGAGCCAGGTGGACAGAGTTGGTAAATGCTCAGTAATGCAAAAATGACGTCCTACTAATTGTTTAACTAGCTGTACAACATCAAATCACATAATGTAGTAAAATAAAATAAGATGGATAGTATTATTCTTTGTGAATAATATTCACCATATATCTTTATACACAGCTCAACAGTAATACATTTTCAATAACTGATAGAATATTTAAAATTTAGTCTTGACTTATTCAATAGGCGAAAAATAAATAAATATAATCAGAGAAACATATTTAAATGGTTATATCATGTTCGTAACAAGAAAACATCCAAGAATTTTAATTTTAGTAGTGTAAAGGCTTGGTCCTGTCAAAGCAAGATAACTTTATAAAGAAACTATGTTATGTAAAACTAACTTTCCTAAACACGAGATTGTTTTGAGTATTTTATTTCAAAAAGTTAATTTTCCCTTTCTTGAACACAGATTCTCAAGGAGTATTTCAGAGTGAATTAAGGATTAATCAAGTTAATCAGTGTTGCAACAAACTAAATGTTTAGGTGCCCCCAAATTTCAGATTACGAAACCTAATCCTGATGTGATAGTATTTGGATGTGGGACTTTTGGGAGGCAATTAGGTCATGAGGGTGGAGCCCACATGAAAGGGATTAGTGCCCTTGAGAAGAGACCTGAGAACCAGCTAGCTCTCTTTGTACCATATGAGGACACAGCAAGAGGAACGGACGTCCTCTGTAACAAAGGTTGAAGGCACTCTCCAAGAACCCTACCGTGCTGGCACCTTAATCTCCAGCCTCCAAAATGTGAGCAATAAATGCTTATTGTTTATGTCACCCTGTCTATGGTAATTTGTTATAACAGCCTGAACTGACTAAGGCTAGCTTTTGTTTTTTGTTTTTTCCTATAGAGCATTTCAAACCCTCTAGACTTAAGAAAATAAAAGGCACATTCAAATAGAGACAAAGCAAGGGGAATTCTAACTAGCAAAAGAATTGTGGATGTTTCAATGTTTTAAATCATTTTACATCTTAATTTAACTGAACTATAAGCAAAATAGAACTGTAGTTCTAAAATATATTTCTTTTCACAATTTAAGCTTCCGCTTTTTCAAAATACAAACAAAACTATCACAAACCAGTATATACAAATGGAGATGTACATATTTTTACTATTTCCAGAATCAAGTATTTATAGAAAGAAAACAAAGGTAGATTTTTTATTGTTGCCTTTAATCGATATTAGCAAAATGAAAATAATATATTTTTCTTTCGTGCATGCCTAAAAGTTAATGATGAATTGCAGGTGTATGTAGTAACAGAAAATAAGGTCACAAACTATTGATTCAGAAACCTAATCATTAACATGAAAAGGGAGCTTTACATCCCAAGAATTTTCATCTTAGGGATAAGTCCAGGACCAGAATTTCTAGAAGACACACTCACTTTATTAAAATACCCAAGTATATTACTTAGCATCATCATCTGAGCATTGATTCTAACTTCATGATTTTAGTCAGTCTGTGGTTTGATGATAACAGCGCATCTCATCTGAGAGCTGCTTTTCATTTTGCTTTTGTGGTTTGGAAGGTTCCACTTCCTAAAATCAAATATCTCTCTTTCTGCATGAAGTTTTCAATTACCATAGCTAAAATTTTTCTCCCAAATGTGTCACTGAGGTGGCTGCAACACCCAGAGACCTTTTCTTGATTCTATTGTATGTGACATCTCCTTTCTGGCACCACAGGCCCTTGCTGCTGTTTAACTTCTTCATCAAGGACTCTTCACTCCTGCAGAGAGCTCCGCGGAGTCCATGGCAACTATGCAAAGGAAAAGGTTGCCTAGTGCTCTAAGGACATCATTATCATCACTCCCGCCTTTTAGAAACGGAGTTCATCTTGGGGAAGAAAAATCAAACACAGATTTTTACAGCATCACATTCATTCAAGCACAATGAACGTAATGTGCGATTTCCAATCATGTATACAGGGCTGCCCTTGTTGGTGTTTCTAAGTGGTTAGATCATCGGCAGGTCGACCAAAGGATCACAGATTTGGTTCCCAGTCAAGAGCACCTGGGTTGCAGGTTCAATCACCAGTCCTCATCCGGACACATGTGGGAGGCAACCAATTGATGTGTCTTTCTCATACTGATGTTTCTCTCCCTCCCTCCTTCTCTTCTGCTCTCTCTAAAAATCAATGGAAAAAATATCCTTGGGTGAGGATTTTTTTTAAATGTAAAAAAGGCTGTTTTTATCACTGATTCCACATCACATTTGGGGTGCTTTATTTTTTTTTTTTTTATCCTGCAAGTAGTATGAGGGGGAGGTTGGAATGACTATTGAAATACTAAAATTCCAAATATTTGTAACTAAAAATAATATGGGCTTCTATGGCATTTTATAATGTTGGACCATAGATTATCTCGATGCATTTGCAAATCACATTTCCGTAGAGTTAAATGACTTAAAAAAACACACACATTTCTGTAAATGACTTAAAAATGACATTTGCTTGGTGCAGTAAATCACCTGAAGATTTGTGGCAAGTCAGATTTACTCTGATCCCTTAATTAGAATAAGATGTTAAATATCCAGTAGTTTAAATAGGACACTTGAATTTCATTTTTTGACTAAAGGCATCATTTTTGGTGTAAAGATAACAATCATTTGTCCTTCCATACAAGACTGAAGGCCAAATACAAGATGAAAAGAATTAAATAAAACAGACCAAAAGACCCATGAACTCAAATATATTTCCATGAACTGAAATACATTTACTGGATTAAATATTGAGCTTCCTTGCTTTAAATAATCTATTTCATATTTGTTAATCCTCCAGCTTAATTCTCAATAAGTAAATTTGTCAGGCAGTTATATAAAGTTGGTTTAATTTTCTGCTTACCAAAAGAACTTATTATGTTTCTCCCACATCTAAATTCCTAGAACTAATTCTTTTCTCATCTTATTTCTTGATAACATATTAAAGTGTTGTATGATTGCTATAATAACTATTTGCAAGTATTTAACAAATATATACCTTGAAGGTTCCAAATAAAATGATTTACCTTAATTTTTATTTCATTTAGCCTGATACATTTAAGAAAATTATGACTAATACAAATACATATTTTATTTATTTATTTATTTATTTATTTATTTATTTATTTATTTTATTTTATTTTTAAAACTAGTTCTACTAGTTCTGGAGTTTAAAAACATGACTCAAAATGTTGATAATTGTAATTTGAAACACTGAACAAGTTCAACACTCTGCACTTACTCTGCCTGTAAGTCTGCGTCGTGACTCACGTGACTCCGCATGAACTTGGGTGAAACAGCAGAGCTGACTGGGGAAGGCTCCCTGCTCCTTCTTTCCTTTGTTTCTCCCTCTGCTCCTGACATGTCATGACTGATGTGTTTTTCATTCTCTTTCCAAAATGAACTATTTGCTTGGCTGGACAGGTATTTTTTCAGGTGATTGAATCAGAATTTTTTTTGGTACAATCATTGTCCCTTTACACATAAAAATGTAAGTATTTTTGAGTGTAAGGAACAAATGGTTAAAGTTAATGTATTTTTGGTTGAAGCAGAAATCTAGCATTCCAAGAGCACTATGGACTGCAATAAATTTCTACAAAGCTACGTTAGTGTCAGCTTAGTGAATGTTTCTATGAAATAAAAATACTTGTGGTAATTTTTGGTAATTGTTACTTGCAAAGCAAAGACAAAAACCCAAATGACATTTCTGCTTCTAAATAAAAGAAAAAGCAACAGGTAATTTTCTTGACAAAATTTTCCAACAAGTTGCCGTTAACTTAAAGGGAAAGGAAACACTGTCATCATTTGTTGTTTTTTGTTTGTTTTTTTTCATTAAAAGCTGATATTCTGCAAGTTGATAGTAATGATAGTATTTGGGAATAAAGAAAGGTAAAATGGAAAATGTCTTGCCAAAAAAACTTTAAAAAGCTATGATCTTGTGTTCCTAAAACTATTTCAATGATTTTGTCCTTGAGTATAATTTTTAAAACGTTTAATATGATCTGAAAATGCAACTAGAATACACTAAATAAAACTTTGTAGATGAACATAATGGAATATTATTCAGACATTAAAATTATGTTGTGGAAAATTATTTAACAGAGAAAATATTGATAATATAATGTGAAAAAATTTACCAAAAATATCTTTAGTATGACCTCAATGATTTTAAACGGAGTGTGTATAGAAAAATATTAACATATATTATAGAATGTAATGTGAATGTGGATTTTTTTCCCCTATATTTCCACACATCAGTCACTCAGGTGAGTACAAATGAGACAACAAGCCCTAATGAGGTTGTTCTTTCCTAGACCAAGTGAGCTTTTTATTTCAAATACATAAGAAATTTTAAAATGAGATTTCTAATCCTGTTCTAATAGTTTAGACAGCTACACAGTATAACCTGGGTCTTCAGAGTAGAAAAAGAAAAAAAAAAACAATCTGAAAGGAAAAGAAGTGGCTATTTAGCTTTTTCTCCCTTGAGCAATGGCTCTGATTAAGAATAATTTTCAAATCCTCGTTTTCGTGTCAATGAAAGGAACATAACTTTCCCGAGTCTCGTTTTTCTCCCTTTCTACACGCTGTTACAGGAGGTTCTCCAAGGAGGATTGCCTTAATGAAAGCCATTTAGCCCACATTTTGGGATCTCTCTCTATTTGATCTGTATCTTTAAAGAATGAATTACTTGTTGTAAAACTAACACTTAACAAAGTAAAGACAACTAGGTTCTTCCTGTAGCCTCCTTGCCAGGCACAAAACTGTATCAGATTCCACAGTGAGAAGACTTGTGGGTCTGTCTAGGGTTTTGGCACAGTACGTGGAATATCACTGCTACTCAATAAACATATGTTCAATAAAAGAATATTTAAATAAATTTTCTTGGACAAGTCACTACTTTGGGTATAGTTTCTGATTTATAAAATGAGAATGCTATGGCCTAAATGTTTGTGTCTCCCCAAATTCATGTGTTTAAATCTTAACCTCAGAACGTGATGGTATTAGGAGGTGGGGCCTTTGGGAGGTGATTGGTCATAAGGGTGGAGCCCTCATGTATGGGATTACTTCTCTTATAAAAGAAATCCCACAGCAGTCCAAACTAACTAAGACGGAAATTATAGGAGGTCATTTTAAGAGCACCATTTCCTATTCTAAAGTGTCTATCGTTCTAACAGGAGGCCATTGTCCTGGGGCAAGAGAACCGAGAGACCACCAGAGCCAAATTAAAGCCAAATAGAGAGCAAAGCCGGCCGGCCACTGGTCCCGAGTTCTCGGAGATCAGCCCCGACTTTCAGTTACTTTTTTATTTTATAAGGGGCTTGTTACAAACTTCTGCAACTGGCATTTCTTATTGACCTTGAGGGAGAGCAAGCAAGTACAAAAACGGGAGCAGTTAGCGATAAGTGGGAGAGAACAAAGGTAGGAGGGAGCTGAGACAGAAGGGAACTGAGTGAACTGGGTCAGCACACATCTACCTTGCTATTCATTCTATTTTCTAAGTTCTAAAAAATAACAGATTCACTTAGGGGACAAGTACATTTAGAGGAGTACCAAGCCAGCTGGTACTTCCTCAGTTTGCCTCAGAAAGCCCCATAGTTGGCCTTTTGTATTATTTAATCAGGAAGAGGTGATATGAGCAGGCCAGTACAGCTATGTTATATAGTGCCCTGAAAGAAATGATCTGTCAAACAGTGGGTCAAATTCTACTGGGTAGGTTTGAGGGGTGAGCACACCCTTCTCTGCATTTTCAAAATAATTGTTCTAAATTAACAATGGCTTCCTTACCATAAAGTATATTGGCCAAAACTAGAAGGAATAAATGTATCTTATATAAAAACTTTATTCAGAAGTTTGTATAAGATCAATGTCAATTTATTTGTGATATATCAGTAGTTTTATAAGTCAATATATAGATTGATAGAATGGTTGAGAGCTTTTGTATAGAAATCAATAAACTCATCTTGACAATACACTGGCTTTTTTTATCCAGTAATATTCTGAGAGTTAGTATGTTTTCTGGAAGGTAATTTCCCCTAAGATTTCTTTCATTTTGCATATTGTGTGAAGAAGTTGAATTTCCAGTAATCTTAGCACCCATTCTGATGATGAGCTGTAATGACTTCCAAAAGAATCCATACAGGAGAGTCTGATTTGGGAAGGCACAAGATGAGTCTACAAAATCCCAACTGTAATCCAATGCTCTCTGTCTTCTTTACAGATCTCCCACATAAATGTGAGATTGTATTTGATGCTATTCACTGACATTTTCTGCTGATGTTTCTTGTTCCTCAGTAACCTTGCTCCATTTGAACATATAAAACTCTATGGTAGCCTTTGCTTCATAGTAAGACTATTATAGAAGAAAGGCAGAGATATATCAAGGAGATCAATTTGGCTTTAAAATTTTGAAAATCATACCAAACAATGAAGTTTAATAGAATAAAGATTGAAATGTATAGATATGTAGAAAAGATACAGTAGACATCGTAGATTAAGGGATTTCAAAGCAGAGAGAAATAGGGTCCCTTTTCTCACATAATGCCTAGAAAATGAATTCAACCTCACAGGACCTTTCTGAGTCCGACAAAGAAATGGCTTGTAAGCCTGAGTTAGCATCCCAGAGCTTCCACTCATTTCGACAAGTTTCTGAGAAAAGTGAAACTTCTGGAGGATTAGATAGATGCCTTCGCCTTGTTCTGGAGGAGAACAAAAGGGGGTAAGTGCCTTAGAGACAAGCGTATCGAGTTTTTTATAACCATAAAGACGTACAGAAAGGGACTGAGAAATAGCAGAAAAAGCCAGACTTGGATCTGTTCTGAAGTTAACAGATACAACATCCAAGTTCCCAGAATAAACGGACAATGGAAGCCAGGTTGGAGGATGCACACCCCAGAGCCTCTGAGTTTTGCTATCTGATGACAATGATTACGTATATCCCACAACACAACGATTGTACAGTGATCCCATTATGTCACTCCAAAGGACCTTAACCACAACTACCTAAAAATGAAAATAGAACTGAATTAACCAAGATTTAATTTTATCATAACGTAATGACACTTCCAAAATAGACATTAGCTTAGTTATTGTAAAAGAAAAGTTTTACATATTATACACTTGAGATTGTAGCCTAAAATTTTCTATACCTTACATATGTTTTAAAAAGTGTTTTGTATTTATGGCAAAATCATAGCTAAACATAAAACCCATTTTTTTAAAAAATAACATCCATTAGATACAAAGTTAACACTTACGTTCAGTAAAGCTGTGTCTTTGTAATGAGTTTACAACTATATGCTGCTTTTGGTTTTGGTTTTGGTTAGAGGTGTCCGAAAACTATATCAGCTTGTAGTGCCAGAGGGTAATATCCATTAACTCTACTCTCAAACTCTAATATGCTCATCAATTTAGGAACTAGTGTTTTGTCTCCTGATAAAACACATGAAGCTATGTTAAATTATAAGTCATATCATATCTTTTTTTAGTAAGTAAGAAATAGATTATCAATCACAAATTATCACCAGGAGAGATACTCTCCCTTACATATAAACTCCTTAAGCATCTTTTTTCAGGTCTCTTTCCTTCTGTCTTCACTGTTCATTTAGCCTGATGAATTTGTCTAAACAGGTCTTAAGGAAGAAGATGAGCACATGTTATGCTTCATAAGGGACCTCCATCAGCTAACCCCAGCACTAGCCCTAGCCCCAGCCCTAACCTTAACCCTACCCCTAACCCTAATTTTAACAATCATTTTAAAGCCCATAGAGATACTGGGTGTTTGCAATCCTTTAATTAAAAAAATGATAATAATGAAAACCTGTCTTCAAGCTACACAGGATCTTTAACTTGATATTTAACTTCCCTGTAAGGACAAATTCATTAATAAATATGTAGTCTCTACTTTTAAAATTTCTGATGAAGGAATTGATCATCTCTTAAATGCACATCAACGTTGTTCAACTACAGTCTTTGAATTAGCAGGACAATGTTTGTGTGTTTCTGTGTTTTTGTATTATTTTGTTGGGTTGTATTTTTTTAGACTATGCCAATTCTTTATTTTTTTTAAATTAAAATTATATATTTCCTATACAGCTATTAGTTATCAGCCTATATGAATATGAGGTCATCTTCCTGAATTCATAAAAGAAGCATACCTTTAATCCTATTGAGATTGTTGTTGTTTCTGCTGTTGCAAGGTCAGATGGTGGCGGACAATGAATAAATCTTTGTTTCCTTGCAGGAATAAAAACAAGACTAACTAAAAGTCAACTTTTCTTAAACTAATCCAATATATTACATCAAGGTTAGACTGTCCCAGCTATGAAATTCTACCATTTTGATCCATACTTATTTTTAAAGCATTTATTTATAGACTATGCTTTATGGCACTTTGAACAATGTCATATCTTTCTAATATACAAATTACATATATATTATATATAATGTATATATGATCACAGAGTGATCATAGCTAATGACATCATTACAGTAATGACGGCTAGTAGCTATTTAATATGTGCTTATTATGTGATAGGTTAATATCTTTACATATGGCATGTCTTCAGTTGTCTAAGCCCTCTTATTGAACATGCATTCTTGCATATCTTTACAGATGAGCAACCTTAAAATCTTAAGGGGGAGGAGGCAGAAAGAGATTAACCAAAAAATTATATGCATATATGCCTAGACAACACAGATAATAAGGTGGTGAAAGACTGGGGCAGGGGGACAATAGGAGGAAAAGGAGGGCATCCGCAATACTCTCAACAATAAAGATTTTTTTAAAATCTTACAGATACTAAGTCAAGTCATATCACTACTATGTGGTGAATATGGGTTTAAACCTAATTGATTCCAGCAGTTGCTACCTTAACTGTGCTCCATTTTCTTGGAGTAAAGAAAAAATACAGTAACTATAGGGAAGTTGAGAGTAGAATATCTTTTTAATAAAACTTTAGTATTGTATAGGTATTAACATATGACTAGAAAAAATTAGAGAAAAATAATATTTGTAGCTATAGAAATATACAAAAAAGAAAGAAACGTGGTGAAATATTTGTAGAATTTTGGTAAATCTAGTGATTTTAAAACTTTTTACACTGACATGTTCTGAGTCCTTTAAGGAAGGTTACAAGGTTTGCCTGTAGAATCCCTCCCTTAGCTTCATCCTTTTTTATTTTTTCATTAATTTGAGTAAAGATGGTGAAAACATTCAGATACTATAAAGCTGAAAGAATAGTAAAAATGTTGCAAGACAGAAACAGCATGCCAAAAAGTCGATAAGTTGAATTTGAGAATAATAGGCAGGGTATGCACCACAGTTACTGTAAAATATTTACATACCTGTCAATTGGAGGAGGAATTTGCTGCTCTGTAAGTCCTCAAATGTTCTCAGATAAGCTACTCCTGATTCATGCTCCAATTTCACAGTACAGGTCAAGCATGTTCTTTTCTTATACCACATAAAACACTTTCTAATTATTTATTTATTAGTGCTATTATTGAATTATTTATCTTTTACTATACTGTAAGCTTTATAAAAACCTAAATCATGATTTTTTTACCACAATTAAATACCCATTGCCTAGCACACCACCTCAGTGACATATTGCATTTTTGTTAAAAATCAAATAAAAATTTAATAAATTAAGAAATAAATAAATGTCAATGTCTGACCATTTATAAATTTAAGTCCTATCATCATAACATATAGTTAGGTATTTTATAGCTATAAAGGTATTTTATAAATATCATATATATATAAAGATTTTTGTCTCTCTTAGATGCATAATAAATAATTTTTAATCTGGTGAGAAGAAACTGCAAAAACATTTTTTTTTATTGAGGAGAGCTAGCACAAGCCTTATTCTTCTTAAGTCTGCTGTGGTTTATTCAAGCATACACATATGTATCTCATTTTGTCACTGAATTGTTAACGGCCCATATCTAAAACAAATTATGAGCATATCTGAAGTAAAAAGATGCGATTACCTAAAGCCAAAAATGTTCAGAATTTTGGAGAACTCACAAATATTACTGACTCTGCGTTTGTCAAATAAAACTGTAAATGAATAGAAAGTCAAATATTATCATACCAGCACGTGCAGGAAGAAGTTGTTAAGTTATGATAACCATGTCAATCTAATTTTTTCCCCCAGAATAATTATCACATCCTCAAAAGCGGCATGTAGAGAAGACATAGGAGACTTTTTCTCTTTCTTTATAAATCAACCTGGATATTCTGGAGTCTCTACTCTATCCCAGTAACAGCAATAACGATGATAACAACAGTGTTCACTGATAATACTGTTTGAAGACATAACAGCACCTATAGACCCCAAGGCAGTTTTATTATCAATTCACATTTATAAAAGGATTTCTGAACCACTGTTTAAATTGAAGTTTGGATTAGGTGAGTAGATAGCTTGGTGAGATAAAATTTAGCATTGAGCACCATGCTTTACATATAGCAGATATTCAATATGTATTTGTGGCATGGATAAATGAAAAGTAAATAAATGACAACTTTGTAATCTAGTTCAATGATTTTACTTTAGAGATTAGAGTGATGAAAAAAGGCTCTCATGTGTTTAAAGTTACAGAGTTATTTGATGGCAGAACCAAATCAAACTTCATGGTCTAGAGTTTTTCTACAAATCTGTGTTGTCTGACTGCGTTCCACAGAAGTGAAATCGTGCCATAGTGAAGTGGAAGAAAGGATGGAATTTGCAGCTGGAGAGTCTAGATTCGTATCCTTGCTCTCTCACTCACGAACACTGGACACTTTTGCAAATTTATCCAATTCTCCATGCCCTCTTTAGTTTTTTATGCTAGTCAGGACCTTCTTAGGGTAGTTGTTGAGGAATAAATGAGTTAATATTATAAAGAACCTGAGTAAAGTCCCTGATACACAATCAAGACTCAATTAATAATGTTATTGCAGGTAATTAAAGTAGTACCTCACTTAAGTCAAATGTGATATGCAATGATGATCAATAATGAATGCTATGACTTATTAACTAGTTTCTAGGTATCAGGAATTTATAGATTTTATTTATAGTCTCACACATCTGTGCAAGGCAACTTTGATTAGAGGCAGTGTCAGGAGGCAGAATGTGGTAGTGGTGGAGAATGAGGGTTCTGGATTTACACTAAGTGGGTGAGACTTCCTGTCCCACCAATTACCAACTCTGTAACTAGGCAATTTTATTTCATTTATTTTATTTAACAACATTTATAAGCTCTTACCATGTGTCAAGTATTGTTTTAAATACTGGGTAGTTACTGAGTCATTTCATCTTCATAAAAGATTATGAGAGCTACAGACTTTATTATACCCACTTTGCAGATAAAGAAACGGAGATATTAACAATAAGCAGCATAGTGTAGTGACTGAGCACATAGCTTCTTGAAGATGACTACTTGGGTGCCCTCGCTGCTTCCCGGTGATGTGACTCAGATGACTTCCGCACGCTAACTCTGCATCAACTTCCTCATTTACACGGTATGATGATAATAGTGCCTGCCTCAAAGAGTTGCTGCCATACTTGAATTGAACAACACTACAAGAAATTAGAAAAATTTTGGGCACATAGTTAAGTGCTCAAAATGTGGTAAAGATTAATATTGAACTCTTGTTGTTGTTCTTAATATTACTACAGCTGAGAAAACCAAGGCTCCGAGAGGGAGTCAGTCACTAGACCGAGGTAAAGGGGACAAATAAAGAAACAAGCTGGAAATCAAGCTCAGTTTTATCTGTTCCAGAGCCTGGGATTCCCCAATTATAACCTTTTCTTTATGGAGGACCATTGGCCTTTATTTGTGGATAACAAGCTCGCAGCTAGTTGGCTTCCTCTTGGTAGAGGAAATAGAAGTGGAGTGACTCCAGGAGTCTGAAAAGCAAAATAGATTATTTCCAAGCATTAATCAAGGCTTTGCCACAGACATCTCCATTATGTAATTCCAGAATATCAGACTCATGTCACATGCTCCAACCCAATGTTAGGTTAGTCACATTTTTGTATACATGCCCAATTGGCTTCCCCTTTGATGAACATGCTATGATGCAAATAATGAAGACAAAGTACTTAGAGCCCTAAAGTGAGTAAAGTGATAGTTTTGGAAACAGAATATAGATATCTTTAGTCTCAGCTTAGCTGAGTTCCTATACGTCACATCGTTTCTTGACTGTTTTAACATTCACACAACTTTATGCTGATCACTTCCAGGTTCTGTTTGTCTGTTGCTTACCCTCCCTTCTCCTGCCTTTTTTTAAAAACCCTGGTTTATGTCTTCATGCTGACAAAAGATGATACTGCCATACAGTTTTTTCATTTGCACATAGCTACATCTGTGATTTTTTAAAAATACGATTTTCTGTAAACATCTTCTGTTTAAAAAGAAAATTATCCTGGGAATTGTAGAAACAGGAAACAAGAAATGCACCAAAGAGAAACAAAATTAGCACTAATTGGATTGCTTTGCAAAGTTTCAGCAACTTCAGACTTTATTCAGTGTGAACACTTGATTTCAGAATAGAGTATTAATTATGTGATGAAGTGAATAAAACTCAAGGTATTCCTTTATGGAAGTTTCCCAAGGCCATCACTGTCTCAGCTGAATAAACTTCTAATATCATCGTGCAGGGAAATGAGAGTTTCAGCATAAGAATGGTGCCCCTGAAAGCATGATGATTAAGTCTGCCCTTCTCCTGTAGGAACTGCCCACTTCACCATGCCTTTCTCTCCAGCAATCATGCAATGTTATTAAACTACAAGTGAATCTCAAATTACAAACAGAAATTATCCAGCTACAAGCATTCTCTCTCACAGTATTCAGTTCAGGTTGGCACATATCCACACATAATGGAAAGCGTGTTGGAAGAAACTCAAAACACCTTGGCTTAAGTCCCAGAGCTAGCACTTTCTAGTTTTGTGACCTTGGGCAAGTTATTTGGCCTCACTGGTTTACGGTTTCCACATTTTAAAACCAGAAGATGATAATGTGTACACTTTCAAGAGTGTGAGGATTAAATGTAATATCTGTGTTTGAGCGCTTTAGAAATGACTGACTTCTATACAAGAAGGGTGTATGGTTTCAGTTGCTTCCCTTCCTCCTTTAGTTTCAAAAACATTGGGAAGCACAGTTAAATTACAGGATATATAATCAACAAGTATACCAAGAGATGATTTGGTGGTGAATATTATTATAAGTACATTAATTGAACTATACATTTAACCATCAGCTATCAAGCACCTACTGTGTTGTTGCTATAATAACACTGGACCCAAGAAGACAAGGGGTCCAAGAAAGAAGAATTAGTGATGCTGGCTCAGTACAATGTCATGCACCATGAAAGAGGATTCATAGCTTTGCATAGGATATGGATGGAACTCCCCAGTGATTTGGGCTGAGAAAACAAGAAGGGAGTGAGGAATGATGAGACTGGAGACGTAATAAGGTCCAGAATCACTTTATAAAACACTTTATTTTTTAATCAATTTTATATTTTGATTTTTAGGGTGCAAACATATTTAAAGCATCATTCTCTTCTAAGTTCTCCAATAGTGATGATGCCCTTAAGAAGCATGTAAATATGCCTTCTTTAATGCAGCTGCCAAAAATCAACAAGCTACTATGACAAAAGCTAGTTTGCTGGAAGACATCTTTAATAAACTAATACCTTCAAAAATTGGAACTCCTTGCTTTGCATAGTGAGCACTATTGTTTGGTCCCTTTATTGCTCTCTTATTAGACCAACTGAAATTAAGGTTCGTTGTTTGCTGGCCTAATTAAAAATATATCTACATATACAAGTTCTGGTATAGTGGTCACTATAACCACTTCCCACCAGCTATTGGAAATGTCCAAGTTCATATATATATTTAAATGACATAACCTTTTTAAATGCTGTATGAATATATGACATGTAGAAAGTATACTTTAATTTTTTAATTTAATTTTTCAAGTAAGTTCATCATTCAAATTCTTAACACTACTTTTATATTTTTTTATTCACTATTTCTTATGACTTCTATCTGACTTCTCTAAAACCATGAGGCTATTTCCATACACTATACAATCCCAAGTCTTTATCAACGACCATATATATCCCTATCCTCCATGTGAGTGTTCTGAGCATCCCAGGTCCTGAGCCCAGTGATGGTTAAGCTCCCAGACTAGGTGGAACCAGAGTGAGCCCTCAAATTCTTTACTATGGCTCTTTATATCTGAGGCATCTACCAATTCCAGGTTGGTTAGGTAGGCTTCTCCTCACTCCCTCTGGTCCCACAAAATCACATTTATATATGACCTGAAATTTTTCTCTTTCTGCAGGGTGACCTGAGTGTGTTAATTAAAGATGTCATGTAGCCTGGGATTCTGTAATCCACCCTGAGGCCTAAACCAGGTCAGTGAAAAATTAGCATCTCTAATTAGAACTATTCTGTAAAGGTACACAGCTGCCCTGTCACACATGCTTGGAGAGTTACAAAATTTATTTTGTCCCATTTTTTACCTTGCTCTCAGGCAGATGTCAGCAAAGTTTTCCTGTACATGATCAGGTAGTAAGTATTTTAGGCTTTGGAAGCTGACTGTCTCTGTCACAAGTGCTCAACTCTGCTGTTGTTGCACAGAATCACCCATAGACAATACCTAACTGAGAATTCCAACAACTTGTCTGAGACCTCACAAGTAGTAAGTGACTCAGACAGGTATAGAACCTGCAGCTAAAATTAAATAATAAAAAAGTTTCCAAAATTATTTTGTTCATAGACCACATGAATACCTACCGTCATACAGTTAATGAGTTAAGAAAATCAATTCCCTTATGTAGTTAAAATAATACTCAAAAGCTTGAAATTAAAAGTCTTATCTTTTTTGAACCCTGATCCAATTCCCCAAAGGCAGTCTCTTTGACCAACTTTTGTTTTCGGCCTCGTTAGTCACCGCCATAACACCGTGTTTACACACCTCTTCCAGGACTTGATTACCTGCCTCTACTTTCCTGAAGATACGGATACGATTCCCCTTTCCATTTCCTGTTCTTCTTTCTGCTTTCTTCCAAATTCCAAGTCGTTTTCAGTGAACTTTTTACAAGAGTAAAAATGAAATCTGGTTGAGATTTTTATCTTTACATTTTTTTTCTGTAATGGTAATTGCACATTCTGTGTTTTGTAATTAACTGATTCTAAATGTTGAAAGCTAACTAAGTAAAATATGTCATTTTAACTACATCAGTATTGCTTCGTGCAGCTTTAGGTACCATTCTGTCACTTTTTTTTTCTAAAGAAGTAATACAATGTTCACCAGGGTTCTCATTTTTCTATACATTACGAGTAATCTTTTAATTTAGCAGTCAGATATGGACTGTGCCATTACAATAATCTTCTGAATATTCAACTTGAACTGAATAGATTGTCTTAATATTTAAAAATAAAATGTTAATATTTATATATATTGCTAAAAGTTAATAAACATTTTAGAGAGGTTTGCCTATTGCCCTAACAGTGAGAAATATAGGCTCTATCTTGGAACATATAGAACCTCTTTTATATCTAGAGTACCATTTCTCATTTGTACAACATACTTTCTGTGTGAACAGATTAGGAATAGAAAATAAAAACATCCAGCAGTATCATTTACTTTTCTTCACAATTTAGAGATAGATTTTTATTTTCAGAAGCAAAATATGCAGCAGCAATTACAACATTTTAGTCAAACAAAACTTTATCATTTCAGTATGTCCTTAATGAGGAGATAAAAATGGTCTATTTTCTAAATGACTACTTGTAAAAATGACCCTAACTGAAGTTCATTGTTTTCTTTGATTTTGCTTTTGCAAAGTCTTCTATTTTTATGCTATTAGGGAGAAATTATCTTCACCTTCGTATTTGATAAAGAAGATACCTCTGACCACGTTCCCAGCATTTTCCAATTTGTCTGGAATAATAAGGTAAGCCTGTATTTTGAAGAATAAATGACAATTACACATTTCACCTACTTTGAAAACATATTTACTTCATAATTTTTTTAAAAAATGGTTTCTATATGAAAAATTAACTGAAAAATTGCTTCATAATATACCTACTGTATTATTTGTAAGCATTACCTTGTTGAAATTTGAAATAGATTAATAGATCTCTTTCCTTCTTTAAGATTCAGTAGGGATATGATTTTGTGAATTAAAATCCATAAAGTGCCCTGGCCTGTTTGGCTCAGTGGTTAGAGTGTCAACCCACGGACCAGAAAGTCCCGCGTTTGGTTCCCGCTAAGGGCTCCTGCTTTGGATGCAGTTTGTCCCCAGCCTGGTTGGGATCATGTGGGTGGCAATCACTCTATGTATCTCTCTTACATCGAAGTTTCTCTCTTGGTTCCTCCCTCTCTCCTTCCCACTCTATCTGCAAAAAAAAAATCTGTAAAGTGTTTTTCAGGGGGGGCAAAAATCAGTGTTCCTTCTCACCTTGGCTGGTGTGGCTCAGGGGTTAGATCATCTGAGCACCAAAAGGTCTCAGGTTTGATTCCCGGTCAATGGCACAATCTGGGCTGCAGGTTTGATCCCTGGCCCCAGTCAGGGCACACATGGGAGACAATGAATCAATGTGTCTCTCTCACATCTCTCTCTCTCTCTCTCTCTTTCTCTGTCTCTGCTCATCCCTCCCTCCCCCCCCCTTCCACTCTCTCTAAAAATCAATAAAAAAAATAGCCTCTGGTGAGGATTAACCGCCCCCAAAAAACAACAAAACAAACCACCACCACCACCACAACAACAAAAAAGCATTGAATTATATTCTTTAAAATGGTCTGATGTGACTTAATTGAATTTGTTAAAGGTAACTATAAAATAATAAATGGTTGATAAGGTTATACATAATTCTGTAAAGTCCACTCAGTTTAAGGTAAAGCCGAAAGCAGACAATTTACAGATAAATTTGGATAGGGTAGAGTCAACCTGGAGTCTTTGGACACCGATCTTTTTTTTTATATTCTTTTCTATATATTGTTGTACTTATTTGTGTAGAAATGTGGAGAAATAAAAAGCCAGTGTGATTTTTTCTTATGTTTTTATGTCATATTATTTTATCTGATTAGCAGTGTTTATGCCATTACAATAACAGATTCTAAAGAGTATTATAAACATATATTCATATTTATTCAGTTCATGTTATCCATGCTGAGGAAGGGGGACAGTATAAGGAGAAAGTAGAATCATTCATGTGAGCCTTTAAAAATGATGTCCCTTCCTCTAAGAATTTCCAGTATTATAAACATAAGGTTAAGATTTCCAAAATTTCCTGTTCAGATTCTCCCTCCTGCCCTTCAGCTTAATTCATCCACACCCAGCATTTCCCACTCTAGACAGAACTAAGCAGGAGGATTAACAAATATGAAATAGATTATTTAAAGTAAAGAAGCTCAATTTATAATCCAAAAATTTCATTTCAATTCATGACTCTTTTATCCACTTTATTTTTTATCTTTATCTTATCACTGGCCTTGGAAGAATAAATAATTAGACAGCTCCAGACCCAATATCAATGCCTCTTTGTCAAGAAGTTATTCAGGGACCTTTGTGTAAACTAGACTGTTCTGCTTGCCAAACGCAGAAAGAATTACTTTCAAAATAGAGTCTATCCTCCTCTAGCTTGAGACAAGAAATCATAAAGTAAAGACAAAACAATGATTTCATAATTACTTAGTTACAGCCAAAAATAATATTTCTTTTCCTCTCTTCTGCGTATAGATGTTTGGTTTATTGACTCCTGGACTTCGTGGTGTTCCACAGTAATGCTAGAATCTGCCCTTTCTCTCACCCCTGTCCCAGCCCCATGCTACATACCCTCTCCAGGCAAGCCTCCCACTCTTACCATCCTTCGTTTGAACTCCAGTAGAAGGCCAATGAGGCAACAGCAGCCTTGCTTTCATGGAGAATGAGAAGTTTTGACTGACCCAGCAGTTCTTCAAGTAGTCTGACCATTTCCATCTATGATTTGGGCCTCACGGTTTTCTTCTGCCCTCCTGTCTGCCCACCCCAGCCTGAATTTGGTTCTGGGTTTCATTGAGTTCCACCCAGTGCGCTACTTCACGTTTCTGCTGTAACTGTTTTCCTTGAGTGTTTTTGGTATAAATTTTCTTTGCTCTGGTTATTGATATTATCCTATCTGCTTTGGGTCTTTCAGAAATCCATGGAAATATTATTCTTTCTTACTGTTTTATCAGCCTTGCAATGGACTCTTTCTCCTACACCATCTTTCTCCTCCTTTTTTCCCTTCTCCTTCATTATAGTTTTTTGTTGTTGTTGTTGTTGTTTTTTAAAGTAAAAATGGGTATTTTTACTGAGCTAAATCAGATAAAGATGCAGGGGAGGCAAATAGTTTTCTCTCTACCACCGGAAACTGGAAACCCTTGATGATATTGTATGTATTAAGATGCAAGCACCACCCTGGCTGGTTTGGCTCAGCGGTTAGAGCATTGGCCTGTGGTCTGGAGAGACCTGGGTTCAGTTCCCGCTAAGGGCATATACCTCGGTTGCAGTTTGTCCCTGGCCCTGGATGGGTCATGTGGGTGGCAACAACTCGATGTGTCCCTTTCACATCGATGTTTCTCTCTCTCTCTCCCTCCTACTGTATCTGAACAAAATACCGAAAAATGTCCTTGGGTGAGGATTAAAAAAAAAAAAAAGATGCAAGTACCTATGGAAATGTGAAAGGGAGATGTTACTTCATTGCTGTCTGCTTACTTTCCTTTCCACACTGTGGATGGCTGTATTACCCCTACCGGCTCCCTCTTTCAACCCTTCTCTCCATTAAATCTGAGTACTTGGTTCTACCTCTGTGTTTCCTTGGGTTGAAGTTTTGGGAAGAGTAATTATCTGTCTGTTTTATTTTTTTCAGGAAGGTTAAGTCCCTGAATGTAATCATCCTGAAAAGAAATGTCCATTAAGAGCAATAATAGAAATCATGATAAATATAATGTAATATAATCCCCATTCTTGGCTAGTGGCAAAAGCTCAGTTTATTATTGACCACATCATGCTCAGTATACTGTTTCAAATGATCAGAGCCTATCTTTTAAGTGGACACTATTCTTTGGGTATAGCATATGTGCTGTGTCTTTTTTTATTGTCAATGCCATTATTTTTCCCTACATGCAATTGTTTACAAATAACATAACAAAACAGGTCTCTTCACACAATAGCCAGTGAAACTTCCACGAAGAATTTCAGACCCTAGAACTGAGTATATGTCCATAAGTTCTTCATTGACTCAAAAAGGATATTGGTGTCCTGTATTTATATTCTTCCCACCTCTTCATCCTTTATTGAACTTGTATGTCTGTATGTATTCACATATTTAAAAGTAAATAAATAAATGAGGAATACAGTAGCACACAGCCTTCAATATTCATGCAATAGCCAATTACACAATTCTTCATCAATGATCACAAGTACGTGATTAAAAAAGGTAGATCACAAATTCTGACATCTCCTTTTCTCCCTAGTTTTTCCATTTCCTACCTACTGGCTATCTCTGTTAGCAATAAATAAACCAAATATAATTGTGGAAGATTCATAATTACAATTAATAACTGAGCCTAGGTGTCAGACATCAAGATATTACATCTATTTTTATGGATAGGTTTGCATGTGTATTCTCTGTGAACTATCATCTGTGCTCGCGTTGTCTGAATAAGAGCCTGCAGAGAGAGAGGGGCATGGTTAATTTAAACAAAACGTGACTTTACCAGTGTCAACAGAATTGATGAAATAAAAATAATAAAGCCTATGTGGCCTCAAAAGTTATCTACATATTGAATGGAAGAGCAAGGGAGGATAACGAAAACATTTTATGGGCCATGCTTACAAAAAGGATTTGGTAATTCACCAGATTTTTATATGGCTAAAAAAATTTGCATTATGAGAAAATACAGATGAGTACATAGATTTTATGCTAGCTACTCTTCCTCTAAGCACCTGAAAGCATAAAGATTTCATGTTATTTGTTATTGCATTTAAAAAATGACATGTTTCTAGTTAAATCCAACCGAGTTGTAAAAATGTTAGACAGTTATAGTGCACTCGCAATGTGATCTTTTAAAATTGGTATGCATGGTGAATTTCTTGGGGAGTGTTTAATGGAGAAATCGTGTCCTTGAAAGACAGAAAATAAACTTGAATGACAAAGTGAATTTTATTTTGAAATATATCAACCAAGAACCAGATAAGTATTGAATAAAATATATTTTTCTAAATATCTGCATTGAATTTTCTTCATAAGTATACCATTTAAGCAAACTTGAAATTAAAATGCACTTTCTGTTTATAGGCATTCTTTGCTATGCTCGTCCACTGCTACAGTATATAGGTGAAGAGAGCAAAATAATACATAAGACCATTATGAACTACTATCAGCACAATATTAGAAATTTGCCTTCATTGTTTTGGCAAATTATAAATCAAATTGTAATTTATGAAAAAAAATTATTCATTGATTTCAGAGAGAAGAAACTAGAGAGGGGGGGAGAGAGAGAGAGAGAGAGAGAGAGAGAGAGAGAGAGAGATTGATCTGTCGTCATTCCCTTTATTTATGCATTCATTGGTTGATACTTGTATGTGCCCTGATCAGGACTCAAACCTTTGCATATCAGGATGACGCTCTAACCAACTAAGCTATCTGGTAAGGGCTCAAATTGAAATTTTTAACAATATATAGTGTAAAGTGTAAAATTTAAATGTTTTATTTTATTTTTTAAATTTTTTTATCCTCACCTGAGGACATGTTTTGCATTCATCTTCAGATAGAGTGAGAGGGAGAGAGGGAGAAAGGGAGGAAGAGAGAGAGAGAAAAACATCGATGTGAGAGAGACACATCCATTGGCTGCCACCCAGACAACTCCAACCGGGACCGGGGACAAACTGCAACCGAGGTACGTGCCTTTTGCAGGAACTGAATCCAGGTCTCTCTGGACCGCGGGCCAATGTTCTAACCATTGAACCAAACCAGCCAGGGCAACTTTAAATGTTTTAAAGTATTGCTTCTGCCTTAGAAACAATATGATTGCACAGGAAAAACAATTCATTTTTTAAATTATTACTTAATACATTTTTATTATAGAGCTAACATAATCTCATTGTAGGTAAGGTACAAAAGTCAGAAAAATATATTATTACCCATTCTCCAAATATCTATAGATAAACTTTGTAGGTTATTACATTAGTGTCCACTGCTTACTTACATGGGCTTGGTCTTATGATTTCTTTGGCCAATAGGCATAAGCAAAAACAATAGAAACTGAGGCTTGATCTACATTGGTGACTGCTTTCTTGAAACATTGCCACCACATGTGAAAAACCTGGGCAAAGGAGACCGCGTGGAAGAGAACTAAGGTACACTGACCTGACGTCCCTGGTGTCATGTGGCTCGGGCTTTCTTGGATCACTGATCACTTAGCCCTAGGAGAGCAGCTGATGGATGAACCTGTGCAAAGTGACCTCAGATTAAATCAGCAAATAAACTGCCCAGCTGAGCTCAACCTAGACTGTAGAATAGCAAACAAACAAACGTTGTTGTTTCAAGCATAGGTGGCTGAAACAGAAATTGGAAACTAAATCTGGGGTCCAGCCCTCCAAAAACATTAAACATTTGGCTTTGAATTTGTGCTGGGCATCAGGCAGAGAGTGGAGGAGTGGTGAACAAGCTTTTAGTGAATGTTGAAAAGACAGTGAGCAAACCACCACTGGAGGCTACTAGGATGGTGAGCTGTATTGTAGTGGTCAAGTAATAGTAGAAAATGTAAAGTATAGGATGAGAGGGACAGAGAAGTACAGAAAGAGACATAGTGCAGAAAGAACTGTTTAGTTTTTAAGAATAAATTATGGGAAATGGAGAGCATTTAAGAATTGTTGGGTTGAAAAATTTTAAAAAATGAAAAACTTTCTCAAACCCCTTCCACCTGACAAAACAAAAGATTCTCGAAGAAATGGCTTCAGAGTAAGAATCATTCAGGGGTGCTGCTGTAAGATACTTTGAAAGTCACCTTCAAAAGTTGAAGTTGATGTCTGAATACATAAACTTTAAGCAAGGGGAAAAAAAACTTCTAAGAATGTTATAGATATGGTTCTGCAGAACTCTAACAGCCCAAAGAGCAGTGTGGATGTGCTTTTGGAGCACGGAATAAGCCATGATTAGATGCATAGAAAACTGAGAAACTTTTAAGATAGTGGTGCAGCCCGGCTGGTATGGCTCAGTGGATTAAGTGTCGTCCCATGGATTGAGAGGTCCCGGTTCCATTCCCAGTCAGGGCACATGCCAGGGTTGCAGGCTTCATCCCCAGTGGTGTAAGGAATGAAGAGGCAGCTGATCAATGTTTATATCTCTAAAAAATCAATAAAAACATCTTTTAAAAAAATAAGGTAGTGGCATAAGCTTGGACAAAAAGTATTAAAGACAAGTTAAAATGAAAAGAAGCTTCTGGACCATCTACTTTTTATAGAAATTAGACTAAAAGATCTCTTCAGCTTCAATATACCTATTTATTAAGGAAAAGGAAATATATCTCAGAGTGAAGAGCCAAACACTCATATAGTGAAATCAATGACAGGAGACCAAAATAGATTAGGAACCACACCGAGAGAGCAATACTCACTAATCTGGGAACATCTCCTGCCCCTAGTATAGAAAGCATTGGTAGCCTGTGTTCCACTAGATTTCAGAATCGCCCTTTGCTGGTGTTTACTGAGGTCTCACACTCCTGCAGGTATTATGGGTATCCTGCCTTTGCCTGAACATGATAGGGTAGGTGCTTGCTTGTTTGCTAGTTTGTTGGTTTTTCATTTGGAGAAGTCAAGAGCAAGAGTATCTGCAGTTGAGAAGCCTCATCTCCAGCCAGACTGAATGAAGATGAGCAGATCATGACATTCGGGCATGCGTGTGCCAATGTTCTCCAGCCAAAACCACCAGGATGCACCTTCAATGGAACAAGTGTTTATGGATGCATTGCATTGAGGGATAATGCACACCATGGGGACCATTGGGTATCTCAGTAAGAAGGTGTTGCAAAGGATTTACTGTAGGATTTGGGTTTGTGTTCTGCAATTTGAGGGAAAATTCCAGAAAGTGGGGTTTTGCTCTGAATTTGATTCTCTTGGAAGTAAGAGTAATTTTAAGACAGAGTATCTTAATTTTATCTAGAAGCGGGAAATATTCGAGTGAGGCTAATGATATAATTGGTAAGAAAATACTGCATGCTAAATTTAGTCAGAGGGAATGTTTACTATTTTTTGTGTGTGTGTGCTTTGCATAATAAACTTGCTTTTGTTGTGCTTATACAAAATTACGTAATGGTCTTTTTTGGTCTCACTTTATGATGGTTTCATCGTGGCCTTATTTTGTTCTGGTGTTCTGTGAGATTGCCTATTTGAACAGAAGAATTACACAGAGTGTCAGAGAACGCCAGGCCATGTCTAAAGCACTGTGACACAGATCTTAGTGTCAGGAGCACCTCGGGTGTCGGGGGCTGACTTCCTCTTTCTTCCCTGCTCTTTTCTCCTCTTTCACATGCATCTCGCATCTGTTTATGTAATATCAACATATCCAGCATTAAAGCCAGTCCTACTTCCTGATGGGACCAAATTCATAGCAAGACCCTGTTACCTTGAACATTGTGAGGAGATGAAATATTTGGAGGGTCTCAGGAGAGTGAGCGCATTTTGCATGTGGAAGGGTCTTTAATCATTGTGTCCAGAGAACAGGTTGCGGTAGATTATTACATTAGTGTTTCCTGGTAAAGCATACTCCTGAGGACCACATCCCTCTGCAGTCCACTCCTGTATCGATTCTGGGCTGGGTCACATGAGCTCAATTATCATTTATTAATATGCTTTAAATAAATGCCAAACCTACTAATAGATGCCAGTCAGCAATGCAAAGCAGGCCATTCGCCTTGTTATCCTCTCCTTTTCAGGTTTTATTTGCTACCCTTGAGCCACCTGACCAACACATGAAATTGCAGCTGGTTTTGTGGACATATTTTATTCTGAGAAACCCTTTTTTATTTTAACCTATTTGCTTTATTGTCAAACTTGTAGCCATGAATCTTGCTCATATCTCAATTCCTTCTATACCCAGTTTTCTTATGTCTAACACGTGATTAGAAAACCCCAAGTTCTAAAATCTTGGTTGCTTTTTCCAGATTCAATCTGTGAGTGGTTCATTTTAGTATAGCAACACTGTAGATGAAGTTTCTTATGATATCCCATAGATTTAGCTTAGTTAGGGATCTCCCGGCCTTGGTTAATGCAGTGTACTCCCAACGAACACCAGATGCCTACATAAGTTTTCTTTTGTGAGGGGTAGCATATGCATGAGCTTTGAGGCCAATGAGGTAGTTAAAAGTGAAATTGTTTGGATTTGTCACTTTGTGTGTCTTCAATTTACTGTGTCACACTCTCTGTCTATGTAGTTGGTAATAATAATATTGCTCACTGATTTTATTGTAAGGTTAAATAATGTCACACATGTACAATGAGACATTTTGCACACATAGCACTAAATATGCGTTATCATTACCATGAAGAATTAGTAGGATTTGAAGCGACAGGACGTGAACATGAATTCTAGGCAGGGGTAAGCACATAGACATGGAGGCAGAGAAGCCTACAGCATATAAAGAGACCCATGTGTGTGAAGCAGGGTTTATAGGGGGAGCAACACTTGCAAGCTAGTTTAGAATTATTCATTTCATCTAGGATTTGAAAGGTGCTGAATGTCAATTTAATGATCTGAATCTTTTTTTCTAGAAAATGCCATTTTAGCTAGTTAAAAGATGTAAAGATTTTAGTCTAGAGAAAGAAGTACATGGTGTGCACATTTCATTTTATAATACAAAAGGTACTACTGCCAGCTGGAAGAGATTTGCTCTGTGTTGTTCAAGATAGCAAATCTAGAGCTTCCAGTTTAGTTTACATGCAAACATATTTGCCTTCAAAGTAAAATAAATTATTTACTTCAAACAGATGTCTGTCACGGTAAAGGGCTACTACATACAACAGTGAAGTGCTGCTCACTGGACTTCGAAGAGCAAAGGCTGGAAGACAAACTACAGATGCTGCAGAGGGTATTAACATAGAGTTAATATAGGAGTTAATGTGTATATGTGAGCCTAGTTTATTTGTCAGGAAAATGGGTACATGATTTCCTTAGTCTCTGAAAAAAATCTATAACTCAGAAAGGGTTAAGGTCTATAGAAAGATAATATTGGGCTTAGATGTTCAATGGGATTTTTAAGGTCCTGAAGGCTAATCTGCATTCTCAGAGAAACAGTCAGATTTCACAGCCTTGCATAACCTGGTTTTCTCTAATTCATCATTCTGGGGGTCTTCTCTCTTTACTTTGATACCTATTGCTATGTTTGCTTATATGGTTCATTTATTTAAATTCATATCCTGGTCATCTGAGCTATGCTTCAGCATTCTTGTTTTGTGAGGTTTAACATTTATCTTCTGAATTTCTACCTTCACAGTCACCTATAGTCTAAAAGGACCAGAAGCCTCCCTTCTGAGTGTTTCTTTCAACCTGCCATACCCCACACCTGGACACCCCACTCCAATCTTTTTGTTGCTTTCAGTGACAGGTCGTACTTTCATTGTCATTCTTTTGTGAAGAGTATTGTTTTCAGGTCTGGCATTTATTAAGCCATGGACTTTATCTGTAAGTCAAAGTCTGTTTAGGGGGAAAAATGATTCTGAAACACAAAGCAAGCTTGTGACTCTATCAACTGCAAGTTATTTCAACTTTGTCGGCAGATTCTTATTCAATTAATTTAAAGGAAGGAAGAAAACAAGTTATAAATCCAAATACAGTGCCAAACACTGAATCAGGCACCCAGTGGTACATTTCTCCAAAAGGCTACTTACTGCATTACGGTTCTCCTAGGATGCTGGCAGGTCTATGACACTGTGACTCCTTAAACAATCACATTTCAGAGCCAACGAGTATGGCTTTATAATCCATAATAAATTTTGTACCTTCTGTAACTCCTTCAGTGATCTGAAAGTACTCAGGTCTTCACGCCCTTATATTCCTCTTGACCTTTAAAGTCACGAGTCCTTGGCTCATTCTTGTGGATTCAAAACAAGTCAGACACAAGGCTGTCCTTTATGAGTCTGAATGACAAACACTTTATCAAGGCTTAATTAGATTTTTTTCTCTTTACAACCAATGGCTCCATATCCCTTTCATAAACAACGCTAACAGGATCCGTCCATACAAGTCCAGGGGGAAAGGAGTCAGTTACCTAAGCCGTCCACTGACATGGAATCAAAGAAAACCGATAGGGCTGAGAAGCTGATTTTACATGGAGTAGATAGTGTTTCATTTACAACACAACACTTGGTATATAGATTCATGGCATTATGTTTTTATCTTGCAAAACTGACACTCTGCTGGCGGCTCAACCCCTATTCCACTAGAACATCTCATACAACTGGGATTTATCTGCTGCCCACATGAAAACAGATAAAGCAAAGAGAAAAATTATTAAGACTTTTTTTTATCACCACATGCACCTCCAGAGTCAAAGCTTTTAAACCTCTATCATGAGCAGTCCGAAGGAAATCTCATATGTAGTAGGAGCAAGTTGAGGAGCAGTGGCAAAGTGTACGTGAACAGTATCACTCTGCGTCAACCCACACAACCTCTTCGATGAAATATTACCCTTCAAAGTCACAGAAGAGCAAGGAGTCTTACTTTGTCCCCAATTCTGAATCATAGCCATAATAATGCTTTGCCTAGAAAGTAGTAAAGAGGTAGGTGGTGAAAACGCCTAAAGTCATAGCCCTGGAGCTGCTTGAGAGAAGAGAGAGTAAGAGGGGATACAAAGACAGAAAAACACAGTTTTAGAAGAGATTCATCCAACATGGAGGCGGTTGATCCTACGTGGCCAGTGGGATCTTAGGGAAGAGTCTTACTGAGATAGTGTGAGTGAAAAGTAAGTTTATCTAATTAGCCTCGAAGGTGTAACAATACTTTGCAATAGAAATGTGTGAGACGATGAAATGTCTGAGATCAACACTCTCCCAAACAGTACCCACAGCCAAGTGCAGCAGCTGAGCACGTGAAATATGACTAGCTGGACAAGAAAACAAAATTTGAAATTGTATTTGTTTTTAATAAATTAAAATTGTTGCATTTGGCTAGTGTTATTCTGTTATTGCACAAAATAGATTTCAACTAGAACTAATTAAAGCTATCTATAAAACATTAGTTTGAGAAATTAAAGGGAAAAATGTTCTAGCTCTGTAGGTGTAGAGGAAACCCCATGTTCTACCTTCTGTGCGTGAAAAAAACAAAACAGTTCTTTCCTCCTATGTCTTTCTTCCTTGTATATCCTTTACCTTTACAGAGATCACTTCATTTCTGACATTTCTGGTCACCAAATGTGTGGAGATCCCACCACACACACACACACACACATACACACACACACACACACACCCCAACAGTCAATTCTCAGATAATAGCAGGGTGTCTAAAAATTCAACTAATTCTGACACTGTCTCCCCAGAGAAAACATCAGATCCCACATACTAAGGGCCTTGTCCCACATGACTGCTCCCCCCACACCCCCACTCCAGGCACCAGTCTCAAGCCCAGGTTGTCACTGTGTTTCTAGCCAACAGGCTATAGATGGGAGAATTCAATGACCCCTTCCTTGGGTTTTATTAATTTGCTAGAGTGGCTCGCAGAACTCAGGAAAACACATTTACCAGTTTATTAAAGGGTATGATAAAGGATACAGATGAACAGCCAGCTGAAGATATACATAGAGCACTGCCTCCCACAGACATTATCAATTATTAACTCCATTTCCAGCCTTGCTCCCCTCCCTGGAGGATGAGGGGTGGGACCGAACATTCCCAGCTTCTAATCATGGGTAGTTCTTTCTGGCAGCCCATCCCCATTCAGGAGCCCACCCAAGGTCACCTCATTGGAACAAATGATGCACTTGTCTCCTAGCAGTTTATAAGGATTCTAGGGGATCTGTGCTAGGAACCAGGGGCAGACACCAATACATATTTTTTTCTATTAACTCAAAGACCACCCCCTTTGAACCTCTCACAGCTCAGGTCTTTTACAGCAAAATAATACACACTCTAAAGAAACAGGCACATTGCTAGAATCCTAGGCAGGGACTAATGATCATTCTAGTCTATTATCATATTATATGAAAGTCGTCTCCCAGGGAAAGGCCACTCTGGTTTGCAGGTTTCCGTTCAATCTCATCAGGTTCCAAAAGCAGGGATCTCCACAAACATACGGTTTTACCCTTTCAGGGATCTGATGTAATTGAGTTAAGAGACAATATCATCTTTTACTCTGAGCCGCCTTCCAGATATTAATGTATTATTGCATTTCCCTTACTTCATATTCATCTATCCGTTATTTTACCCTTAGTAACTCTTCCTCCTTATTTCCATGAATACCCAATGTCTTCCACTCTGGAAGGGACCTTCGGTTTGGCCACTGTGCTGGTCTAGATTGCAGGCAGCAATACTAGTCTAGGAAGTTCCTGCCCCTCAGTCCACTCCTGTGCATGTGGGGTTGGGTCACACAGGTGTCGGACTCATGAGCTGTCTACCACCAGGGAACATAGCTCAGTTACTCTTAGGCCCCGATTTTGCCAGATGAGGGGAAGGCACATCCTGCCCCATCAGACCCTTAAGAATTGTGACATAAAGGTTAAAAATGTGTTTACAATTTCTTGCTTAGTAATTATTCCTGCATCTGGCCCTTGTAATTGCAGACCTGGTCGTATGGCTGCTGCATCAAGTCAGGGTTTGGGGGTGAGGTGACATGAGAAAGAAAGAATGCCAGCACCTTCTACTCTCTCTCCCCAGATCCAGTAGAACAATAGGAATATATCCAGTGGCACACTCCTTCAGCCCACTCATGTTCATGTTGAGCAGAAACACATACTGGTGAAGGCATGTGAGCCAGGCCTTCATGCCTTTATCTCCCCTCCATTTTCATTCATTCATTCATTCATTCATTCATTCATTCATTCATTCATTTTAATCCTTACCCAATGACATTTTTCTATTTATTTTCAGATAGAGTGGGAGGAAAGGAGAGAGAGAGAGAGAAACATCTATGTGAGAGGGACATATCAACTGGTTGCCTCCCATATGACCCTGACCAGGGCCGGGGATGAACCGCAACTGAGACATGCCCTTGACCAGAATTGAACCTGCAACTCTTTGGTCCATGGGCAGACGCTCTAACCACCGAGCCAAACCTGCCAGGACTCTCCTCTCCATTTTAGACAACGAATAATTTAATTGCCTGTTCTAACTTTCTATCAAACTAGTACTCTGAGGAGGATAGCTCTCTGTCCACTGTAAAGTGTGTTCTTCATTCTGAAGAAATGCTGCTCAGCCCTCCAAACTGGTGCAATCTCTTCTGTCCTGGTTGTTCCATAACTCTGAGCATTTGCATCTACCACCAGGTAAGCCAAGCCCAGGCAGTCACTGTCTAGACCCATTTGTAGACCCCAAGGCTACTGGGATCATTCTCACCTGCCAGCTACGCCCAGGGCGTCCTCCAGAATCTGCTACCTAGCCACCTGCAGCCTCTGTCTTTTGCTGGCAGACAGAACAGTTCTTATTGGCATCTTGTGCCTCAGAGGGTGTAAAAGGACCATATCGAGATTCAGCCCACACCTGCATTGCTGCAGGACCCCACATCTACTCATCTCACAGACCCAGGTGGCCACCCTAAAATTGCTTGTTAATTCTATCATCTTCCAAACCTGGAAGAGAGTTCTTTTGATGGGCATTGACATGTCTTAGGTTAAGGCACCCCTAAAATCCCCACAGTGATTTCCAGAGGGCTGTGCCTTATATGGGCATCCCTTGAATAGGCCAGGTTTCTATTGCTCTCCTACTGGGCCATATGGCCAGACCATTGACCACTGCTCAATAAAACCCCAAATGGGCTTTTTCTGCTGTTCAACATTTCCATCACTGCTAGAAAAACAGTGTGCAGTTCAGCCCACTCAGCTGATTTATTTTCACCTTCTTCAACCTGAGTAGTGGCCTTCCAAAGAAAATGCTGGAGCTGCCATTCCACAAACCAAGCAGCAATACATCTGTCAGTTGAGAACTCGTTACAAGACACTGCCCAAGTGGCAAAAGAACCAAGCAGCTCCTCACGCAGTTCCAGAGTCCGTCCTAAGCAGAAGGAAGCTCCCTGCTCATCAGCGCCTCTTCCTTATATCCCCAGACAGCAGGGTCCTGGACGAAAAACTTCCATTTTATTATGGAGATCTTGTGGGCACTGCCGTTGCCAGCACAGGGCTTCTCCCACATCACCCTCCACAGCATGGGATTTCAGGTTTCAGGATCACCATATGTCCTTCGGTCATAGGGTAGCTTCATTTAACATCTGATAGCAAGGTAGCACCCCTCAACTGGACATTCTCTAGTACAAAGTGAGGAGAGTGTCATACTAATGTAGGACATAAACGTAGAGGAAACTGGCTACGGGGTGTATGGCAATTCTCTGTACTGCGTTTGCAACTTTTCTGTAGAGCAAAAATCCAGTCTAAATTGAAATATTTCTAAAAAGTATCACATGGTATAATTTTAACATGTGAAAGTTATTGTAGGTCACTTATACTATAATAAATGTGATAAAAAGTATCCAACAGAGAATTCAAAACAAACAATGGGTTTAAATTAAAGAAAGCAGAGGGAAGAAACAATACTAAATATCTGAGCAGATACAATTGATGTGCAGATTCTCGGTCTCTGGGAAGAGCCCTGTTCTCCTACCAGCCGCTGCCCCAGTGCCGGCGGGCATGCTCTTGGCTGAGACATTCTCTCGCACAGCACAGTCTATTCCATGTGTGTTGTGATTGTAGTGTATTTGAAGTAATTATTTACATATAGCAGAGTTCTCCACTGAGAACAAATTCCCCTTTTTAGTCTGTTCATTTCTGTATATTTTCTAAGAAGCTTTACACCCTTGGTGCTTTGGAGCCAGCGTTTCTTTTGAATCTTGTCATTTTCCTAAAGCATTGCGGAGTTCATTCACCAGCAGAGGGGAAAGCACCTCCTCCCAGAGCGTGCTGGGTTCCTCTCTGCCACATGGGAGGGTCGCAGGCCTTTGACGTGTCCCTGGCATGTCTGTGAGGTGCTGTGGGGAGCAGCACTGCATCTCACCTTTATGAGAACATTTGCTTCCTGCAGCTTCAAGCCCCACCCTACATTCTGGGCCTGACATGGTGTCATGTCTTTATTCGCCCTATCATCAAGACGCTGCTGCTGGACCGGCGGGATTATCTCCATGGGCCTGGTTTGCAGGAAGAGGTTTCATTCACATTGGAAATCTGAATAATTATTGCCTGGCTCTTCTTTTTGCATGACAAATAATTACTGCCAACTGCCTATAAATTAACTCTAATAATGTGCACACAGTCTTTAATCTGTGAAAAAAAAATTATGAGCAGACATTAAAGAATTAAGAAACAAACTTAAAACAGAATAAACAAAAACAAGTGCTGGTTATTTGAAAAGACTGATGCAATAAGCAGGCCCCATGAATCACAAGGAGAAAAAAGGAAAAGTGGACAAAGAAATATAAAATAGGGAAATTTTTATGCTAATAATTTGAAAGTTTTGACAAAATACTAGTCTCCAAAAATTACCAATTATTTTAAAAAGAAGAAGAAACATAAATATGAGTAGGATACTTAACATTAAAAATATTGAAAAAATACTTAATATCCATCTATTGGATTTTAAGTTGGTTTAACTACTTTGCAAAATTGTTTGGCAGAGTACATGATCCAGAAATCCATCCCCTATATATACCCAGCATAAATATATATGCACACAAAAGGCATGTGCAATATTATTTATTATAGAACCATCCAAATCCCTATCTACATTTGAATAGATAAGTTGAGACATATTCATATAATACATTCTAATTAAGCTATGGAAAGAAACTATGGTTAACTATGAGGGTGACTATTACAAACTTAGTGTTGAATTAAAAATACTAAATACTGCCCTGTTCGATTTGGCTCAGTGGTTAAAGCATTGACTCGTGGACCAAAGAGTCTTGGGTTCAATTCCAGTTAAGGGCACGTACCTCAGTTGCAGTTCAGTCCCCAGCCCTGGTTGGGGTTGTGCAGGAGGCAGCCAGTTGATATGTCTCTCTCACATCGATGTTTCTCTCCCTGCCCCTTCCTTCCCACTCTATCTGAAGATAAGTGGGGGAAAAAATCCTCTGGTGAGTATAAAAAAAAAAAAAAAACAGCGAAAAACCCCCAAATACTAAAGAGTTAATTCCTATAAAGTTTAAAAAAATCAAAACCAGCCACAACTAATCTATGTTTTTTTAGGTAAAAATAGTGGTTATGTTTGAGGAAGAGGGAATGTAAGAGCAAGGATTGGGGGTGAGGGAGTTCTAGACACTGGTAATATTTTATTTCTTTGATGGTGGCAATTAGAATTTGTTCACTTGGTGAAAATTCAAGTAATCATATACTTATAAAAGTATCTGAGTACATATTCAAGAAACATGGCATTCTGGCTTCCAAATAAGGGATGATTTTCCATCCTTGATATCAAATTCATGCAATGACAGAATGCAGAATGACAGTTACCAGCTAATCTCATTTTGCACATAGATATAAAAACCTTAAACAAAATGTTAGTAAATAAAGGATAGATAGATAGATAGATAGATAGATAGATAGATAGATAGATAGATAGATAGATAGATAGATAGATAGATAGATAGATAGATAGATAGATAGATAGATGATAGATAGATGATAGATGATGGATAGATAGATAGATAGATAGATAGATAGATAGATAGATGATAGATAGATAGATAGATAGATAGATATAGATAGATAGATAGATGATAGATAGATAGATAGATAGATAGATGATAATGTTTATTGAGAAGCATGGGTGGAGAAAAGGAGAGAGAGAGAGAAAATGATTAACTCAGCAGGGTGAGAGAGAAGTAATACATTTGAAAATGGGTTAACTAGTGCCTTTGCTCATTAGGATGACTGGTAAACATTAAATAGCATTTAGACAATACTAAAGATAGAGATTTGATAAAATGGAGAACTATCTAAAAAAATCAACCAGAATAAAACACAGCCAGGAGATTAAAAAAAAGAACTCAAAAGACCTGGAGGATAAAATGAGAACGTCTACTATTTGTCTCACCAGAGAGAATATATAGAATAAGTGAGATACATTATTTAAAGAATGTATTAGCATAATGTGTTTTAGAGCAATCTCTTATGTGTTTCTTTAGCTCAATAACAAAATTCTTTTCTTATATCTGCACAAGTGAAAGGAAGGCCCAGGGATATATTGATACAGTTGTTAGGCTGATGTCGAGAGGCAAGCCACGCCTGTGGGTCTGAGGTACCCAGAGTGACAATAATGCCTCCATGCACCTTCACACTGACACATGTTATTTTATTTGCACTTGGAAAGAATATACCAGGAAATCATGCAAATAATTGAATAAGATGAAGGAAGATAATACCATTATGACAGCTTTTTTATTAAGTAAAACACATTTTTACCAGATAGCCTGTATTTTCCTTTTAAATTCTCTACTCTTATAAATATAATAATGCCATTTTAATAAATAAAATACTAATATATACACCTAAGTTTCATATCTAGCATTTTTATTCCTAATTTAATCTGTTCTACCAGTTTCTTTAAAGTATATTAAATAAAGAATATTTCCTTTAGTGTTTAATTCCAATTTCCCCCCATATTAAATTAGAGACTTTCAGAGCAAGAAAGAACAACACTCTATTTGAGAACAACTTTATGGTATGTTTAACCATAAAAAGCAAAACAAATTTTGTCAGCATCCAAATGTTATGATGCTTAAAAAAGTAGGTTTTGTTTTCTTTTGTAAAGCCATTACCTACATTAGGCTGGGAATTCAAATTTAGTGGAAGTGCAGTAGGATGAAAAAGGGCTTTTAGTTGTCAAGTGTCAGAGCTGAAGTTACAGTATTTGTTTGGTGAATTAGAAACAGTTTTGACCAATTGGGGAAAGTAAAGCTAAACTCATTTACCGAGTAAATGAGTCCTGCCTGAGAGTGTCGGTGTCTCAGCTGGGAGCAGGAGCGGCAGCAGATGCACGGTTATTCAACAGCAACAACCAGAGGTAAAGAGAGACGGTCCCCATTTGATGGTTAACACATCCGTGATCTGTAATAACTTCAAACACACAGTACTGCTCAGTGATTGACTGAGGTCATCAACGGCTGGCTCTTTAGTCAGTCCAAAACATAATTTGGCTTCTTGTAGGAAAGTCTTTCAAAAACTATGCTTCCTTTTCATGGAATTCATTGTACTTTTATACATTGTACAGTTTTCAAAAATTCAGAAAATGGTGTTTTGGTATATATGTTATATTTCTTAAACATGAGAGAGACAGGGGGGATACTACCATTCTAAAAGACTTAGTGATTTATAGGTAAAAAAAAAAAAAAAGCACATAATAGAAATGCATAGTATTACTTGTTACTTATACATTTTACTTAATCAACAGTTACATCTACTAGTAGAAACAAGAAAAATTGAAAATAAGCATTTTCAATTCTTTTGGTTCTTGTTTTCTCTCAGAATTTAATATGTTTTCACGAGAAAACAAATGATCACACTTTTATTTCCTGTTGAGTTCTCATTTTTGATTCCCCAAAGGTGAGACAGGGGAAAAACTGCACATCACTAGAAAACACAGATATCAGGAAAAAATATGTATGTCCTTCTTAAGAATCCTTATTCTCTTACTACTTGCTAATGCTTTCATTTACTTTGTGCTTTTCAAGCCCAATAACCTTTTGATTTCATGACATGTAATGTTGATTTCCATTTTAGATGAATGAATTTGAAATTACTAACATGTCAGAATAAGCTAGTAGGGTAAACAACTTTGGTTACATACATTAAAACTGTTTTTTAATTATAGCAACACTTAATTGTGATACTCATTAGAACGTGAAGTGAAACAACAGAAAACCTATGAGCTTTCCCAATTAAACTAAAAGCTTAATAGAGATTTGCTATTAAATATTTCTCATATTTTGACATTTCAGTAAATATACACAAACACTTAATTACATAAATCATTTTTAATTTCTTCAACAAAAACAAATAAGCAAGAAAATATTCTCTGAGACCAGTAAGTGCTATGAAGAAAAACAAAAACTGTAACATAGAGGGAGATGGGATGACCTTTCAGAATAGGTAGTAAGAGAAGGTCTCTCTGAGGAACTGACTTTGAGCCAAAACTCAATCAAGTGAGGGGCAAGCCATGTGGATTTCTAGAGGAAAAGCATTAAAACAGAGAGAGCAGAATGTACAAAACTCTGGAACCAGGGAGTTCACAGCGAGTTTAAGGGTAAGAAAAGGAAGCTAAGGTGCCTGATGCTCATTACAAAAAGATGGTAATAAATGTGTTCGGAGAGGTAGTTAGGACTAGATTTAGTTGGATTTTAAAGGCATTAGTAAAGAATTTAGATTCTATCTTAAGTGCGATGGTAAGTACTGGATAGGTCTTAGAGTATGGCTATTGGTAGATTTGGAGAACAACCAAGTTCAATCCCTTCGTCCTTAGTTACAGAAAGTAGACTAGGCTGGTAGATAAAAAGTCTGAAGATGAGAAATAACAATTTTGTTTATACCTGAGAATTATATACTATCCCCTAGCAAATACATTTCTATCTTTATGATCGAAGTGATGATTCTGTCCCAGGTGAATGAACAGAGCTAAGAGTTCTATAAGGTTATATCCTGGACTGCATGTACTCACTTCATGTAGCTATAGGTCAGACAGAAGATTGTTAAACTTCCGGGAGGTATGTTATGACTCCAATTCATTCACTAGCATTTTACATTACAACTTGGCAAACATTTCTATGACCCTAAAGTTTACAGTTATATCCTTGTCAATTTGTCTTTCCATATCTATGGGTCTGTGGGTTCTGCAACAGTTAATTCAACCAACCGCACATCAAAAATATTCTAAAATAAAAAATAAAAAAAACTATGTTGTTTTTGACATGTACCATGTAGTTAGGCCTGAGATGACTGTGTCAGTAATGTGCATGTACAGACTTCTTTTTTGTCATTACTCCTTAAATAATACCATATAACAATTTTCATAGAATTTATATTGTATCAGGTAGAATAATAACCTAAAGATAATTTAAAGTCTACAGGAGGAGCTGCATGGGTTATATGCAATTAGGATGCCATTTTATATAAGAGACTTGAGCATTCACAGATTTTGTATCCATGGTGTTCCTGGAATTAAACGCCCCATGGACAGATACCATGACACAACTTTGCTATGATTCTGAGCTCTCCAGTGTGAATTCCTACTCTACCGACTTTTCCAAGAATCATTTAGATAAGCAAAATTTGTTTAACTTGTCTACAATATGTCTGAATCTGGTCTATTTATCAATATGTACTTACTACTGAAATTTTTTGATACAGTCACATAACAAGAAGTCATTGTATGATATTAAGCTGGGGAGAAACATGATCTGACTTGCTTTTTAAAAGAATATATAACACATATAATGAAAAAAATAAGAACAGAAGATAGATACAAGTAAAGGCTTTCTTATAAAATGAAAACAAACGAACAAAAATAGTGCCTGGAAAAAAATGACAGTGGGGGGAGTAGGGATGAGAAGTGGTCAGATTCAGTATATGTTTTAAAGGTATAGCCAAAGTAGTTTATATATATATTTTAGAGAGAGAGGAAGGGAGAGGGAGAAACATTGATGTGAAAGAAGAACAACAATCAGCTGCCTCCTACATGTCTCCTACTGGGGATTGAGCCGGGTTCTGATCAGGAATCAAACCAGTGACATTTTGTTGCATGGGATGATGCTCAACTAACTAAGCCACACCAGTCAGGGCCCCAAACAGTTTCTAATAATCAATATGGAGTATGAGTATAAAAGACAAGTAAAGGATAACTAAGGTTTATGGCTCAACACTGAATGAACATACACTGAAGTGTGGTACACCACAGGAAGAATGGGTTTGGGTAAGCAGAACTTCAGTTTAGGGTAATTCATGTTTGGGGTCCCTTGTAAGATCCAAGTTGAAATATCAATAATCAATTAAATGTAGAAATCTGCATTTCAGGGGAAAATGTGAAGTTGTAATAATAAATGTGTATGTCATCATTTTATATATGATAACTAAAGTCATGTGATACAGTTGTGACTATAAAAGAATAAGAGAAAATATTCTTCACATCAAGAATTGGGGTATTCTAACTTTTAGAGGTAGAAAAAGAGGATTCTCCAGTGAAAATAACTGAGAAGGAATGGCCCTGAAGCAGAAAAACATGTACACACAAATGTGTGTCACAGCAGAGAGTGAACAAAGGGTTTCAGGAAAGAGTGATCAACTGTTTCCTATGCTTCTGTAGACACCAAATTTCATATAAAATAAACGGAGATAAGATAGTGAAAATTGGCCATCGAAGACCTTTGTGGAGGTCATTGGTGACATTGATAAAAGTAGTTTCAGAAGAGTAAAATTAGGTGGTCTTTAAGAAAGAAAGGATATTGAGAAAATCAGCACATTGTATTTATGAAGCCAAATGTAATTCTGAGTACTGCTGAGAGCAATTGGTAGGGGTAGGGAGGGCTGGTTAACAAAGAAAGGATACAAAGTATACTCCTTAGGCACAGCGGATCTCAACCTGTGGGTTACGACCCCTTTGGGGGTTGAATGACCATTTCATAGGGATCGCCTAAGACATAAAGGTAAAATTACAGTTATGAAGTAGTAACAAAAGTAATTTTATGGTTGGGGGTTACCACAACATGAGGAACTGTATTAAAGGGTCACAGCATTAGGAAGGTTGAGAACCACTGCTAGGGAAATGTAGTATGACTTGGGGGCTCTCTCTTTTTTTTTTTAACTATTGCTGGGGTTTTTTGTTTGTTTGTTTGTTTGTTTTTCTTTATTGATTTTTAGAGAGAAAGGAAGGGAGAGGGAGAGAGAGATAGAAACATCAATGAGAGAGAACATCTATTTGCTGCCTCCTGCATGCCCCCCACTGGGACTTTGGCCCACAACCTGGGCATGTGCCCTGACCAGGAATCCAACCAATGACCTCTTGGTGCATGGGTTGACACTCAACCATTGAGCCACACCAGCTGGGCTTGGAGACTCTCTTAAGCTTTGTAATCATATTTACAGTAAGCTCAGTGAGATTAGTTGTGTGTTTTGTTTTTCCAGCCCTGCCTAGTTGCTCCGTACAAGATGAACATAAGTAGATAGTAGGATTTATGCTGTAACTAGCCTAGTCAAAGAGAACAAGAAAAGGTAAGGAAATTGAGGATAGATGTTAAGAGATGATTTTGATAATAGCCCAAGGAATTTAATCTTGGTAATAGGAGAGTAACTATTAAAGTAGGGAGATCAATAATAAATTATTGGTTTCACTGGATGAAGGTCATAGTAGAATCAAAGAATTTGGACAGGAGTGTTTTAAATTAAGATTTTGGAGGTGGTCCAAATATAAGTAATGATAATGTCCAGAGGGAATGATGATGAAAATGGGTGATTGAGATGAAGTGTAGGACAAAATTACTAGAGGTGAGGAAAGTACAAAATTAAAATTAGTGTGTTGCATAGCTTGCCTATATAGATCTTGACATCCCTAATAACAACAACATGAGTACTGGTGGAAGAAAGGTAATAAGCAAGGTGGTAAAACACCAATATTATTTGGGGTAGGTGTGTACTTTTATTATGGAAAACCTTCACATAGTCTCCTGATACACTGTAAATAGGTTGTTGGTCATTGTTTTAAGGAGGAATGAAAACCTATCTTAACTCCAGGACCATTACTACATGAGATATGAGTGAAGCAGTATTCTCAAGTAATAAGTAGATTTTGGTTAGAACAAACAATGGAAAGAATATTGAGGCACATGGAAATTATAGGGGATTTTCTTTGTTCAGTGGTCACATGTAAAAAGTTTACATGCTGAGAGAATGAGTCACTCCAGTGGATGCACAAGCCTTGTTTCTATAAGAATCCAGGTGATTAAGGAAGAACTGAGTTTGAATTACTTAAGAGGTTGACCTCAATGAGGATATAAAGAGTATTTAGATTAATTTTGATGGTCTCTTGTGCGATGTGTTAATAACTATGTCCTAGTTATGGTCTTCTATGAAGCAATCTTTTCAATGTTTGCAGTTATAGGACAGGGAGGTTTCATCATATGCATGGGGGTTCTCAGATTCCCCCGTCTTTACTCTTGATGTGAAGAGGTGGTTTCACCAGGAGCATAGGGTACTCTGTGGGACCTTTGTCATCTAAAATCAGGATCTACCTCCCAACAAAGTGGCTCTCCTCATATGATATTAAATATCAGGCTTGATTGAATAAAAGCTCATTCTCCTCTATTTTGTAAGAGGAAAAAAAAGAGCTTTGCTTCATAGAATGAAGCAAAATTATGATAAGAGAAGAAGCCCTCATGATAAATTAGCTTTTTGGTGGATTATGTTAAAAAAATTAAAAAGCCAGCCCTGGCCAGTTTGGCCCAGCAGTTAGAGCATCAGCCGGAAGACTGAAGAGTCGTGCATTCGATTCTAGTCAAGGGCACATACCTCGGTTGCAGTTTGGTCCCCGGCGCTGGTCAAGGTCATGCGAAGGGACAACCAATTGATGTGTCTTTCTTAGAATAATGTTTCTCTTTGTCTCTTCCTTCCTCTCTCTCTTCCACTCTATCTGAAGATAAATGGAAAAGTGTCCTCAAGTGAGCATTAAAAAAATAATACAAAGAAATAAATAAAAATAAAAAAGCCACACTTGCTTTCCTTTGTGAAAAGAAGGATACAGCTGGGAAGAAAGGCAACACTAAAACTGAAGTAATAAAAAGTGATAAATATTAATGATAATTTAAATAAGATGTGATTTCAAAGTGTCAATTGTATTTAGTGAAAAAAAATTTTTATTATTGTTTTAAGCATTCCAGAGAATATTCTTACATGATATTTCATGAAAAATGGTTTTTATGGACAATTCATTTTGGAATACCTTACCTAATATATGCATATCTTGGATTCAGACAATTAAAGTTATTGCAGTAACAGTGTTTGAGAATTCTTGCTGTAAAGAGACTCATATGCCTTTGTTTAATGTTTCTCATATTTGACCATAAAACTTTATGTGTATGTACGTGTGTAAATACTTATTGAAATTCTGCAGAGATATTGTCCCAATGATTAAATTCTGGAAAATATTGATTTAGGAGGCTATTGTGTCTCTACCCACCACCAAAATTCAAACACATGGTAGGTGTTGCATTTAGTTTTTACCCACCCAGGCACAATGTCTGTGGGTAGAGCCTTTCAATTTAAACTATTGTGAGGTCATCTAAGAAAAGTGAAGTTCAAAATGTACGTTCAGTTAAACCTGAATTTTCTGTTTAAGAAGATACAGATAATTGACATCTGACAATTTAAATATCTGACTATATTGTGGAATATAGTATATAAACACCCATGTGAACTTAAGACTTTCAAAACAAAGAGCATAGACATTACTTTCGAACCAAACATAAATGTATAATGTCTCTTGATAGTATGTGTAGAATCATGTTACAATCTGGTTTCCAAGTTTCTAGCTTTTTTGTTTTTTTAAAGAATAGTTTATTGATTTTTAGATAGAGAAGAAGGAAGAAGGAGATAGAGAGAAACATCGATGTGAGAGCACAACATTAATCAGTTGCCTCCTGCAGGAACCCTACTGGGGACTGAGCCTGAAACCAAAGTATGTGCCCTTGACTGGAATCGAACCAGCAACCTCCTGGTGCACTGGACCACAAAGCTTCTAGCCTTTTGAATGCAAGGTTATTGAAATTACCAGCTTATACTTTGTTTCCTTCTTTATCCCCGGGCACTGGGAATAAAGTCATTGGTTTTTTTAATGGTCTACTAAACACAACATACATCTACTAATGTAGATATATTTTTTTACTTTACTTTTGAAAATTGCTTTTCTTTTCAGATCAAAATAAGATCTGAAATAAAGCAAAAGCAAGACAATTTTATACATCAGTGATATCTATCACTTGTGAATGCAAATCCCCTTGTATTTCCTTCAAACAAAAATAATCAACCTTTTTCTTTAGATCATCCATTGGAAAATTCTCATAATGATATCCTCCATTCAGGGATGGCAATGATAGGATAATATCCACTTATTATAATAAAAACTTTCAACAAGATAACATTCACAAAACTTAATGGCTCAAGCAAACATTAAACGAATAATTTTAGCAACTATATGGTTTAAGAAGATCAAGTATATACAAATTACCTAATATAACTATTCCATGTACAATGCAGAAGAAAAAGGAAGGATTAGGCCTTCAATACCTATAAAACATGTGCAATAGCACAATATAATGAGATAAAATAAAATGTTATGAAAATAAACATTACAAATGATGTTTTACAATCATGTAGACATTTCAAGTAGCTTATTATGGTTACACAAACACATACACAGAGACACATATAAAATGCACATACATTTTACTAGTAAATTTTTAAGCATATGAGAAAAAATATTAGATTATAAAACTCTTAAATGGGTGTAGTGAATCTTCCATGGTTAGTAGATTCATAGTCAATTAGATGGCCTTTTGTCTTCCACATTATAAATTTATCAAACTTAAATGATAATTACAATTTGTCACTTTTTAAGAAGTAAGTGATCTTCCATGCTGTATACTTAGTTACTTAGGAGAAATATAACTTGCATCAAGCTTAAGCTAAATCTATAATAATCCACTAAAGACTAGCATTTAGTAGTGTTCCGAGTCTTTTAGTATTTAGTATTCTGTGACAGCCTTCAAGTTAAATAACTATAAGATCAAAACTGTACCACATTTTATGCAATAAAATCCATCAACCATGCTTCTACTCACTATGCAATTCAACTATATTCACTATACAAATATTCACATTTTTGGCATCATGTAATCTATCAATGTGAAATAAATCAGAGATAAAAAATAGAGATATTCTGTCCTCCAGTTTAGTATTTCTCAAAGTCATGCTCATTGAGAGCCAACTTGTATTGCAATCAATAACTTTTGTGTTCCCTTTTCCTTTATCCACATCATTTAGAAGGTTATATTTAGTCAACATTAAACAAAAGACAATACACATATTAGTCTGAATTAATGTTGGGAAATATGTTACCTAAACAATTTGATACGTTCACTTTAACAGCTTTCAAATCAGAAGATATTATTGTTTACTGAGAAAATCAACAGAAAAAAAATGGTCTCTTTCTATTCTAACATGGGTCAAAATACAGCATTTAATATGAAGAGCTATAAAATAGGACTTCCATTGCTTGCTAATGATATCAATATTAAAATATAAAATATATATCTACATAATTATGTATTATCAAATGGATTAACATTCCCATCCATCTGTATTAATATCCATATATGATATAAAATATCATCTGATAAAACTGAGATATTTTTCTCCAAAATTGCCTGCCCAAAACTTTGTTACTCTGAGTGAAAAAACATTTTTAAGTCTGATAATGTAACAATAATATCAATTTTACTCATATTATGATTTTTCCCTCAAGTACTCAAAATCCACAAATCCTATTATGCTGTCAACACCTGGAGAGAGGAGAGAATGTTGTTTGAACACAAGCTCCACGTTAAAGATTTATGTCTAAAATACAAAAAACAAACTGATACAAAATACACAGGTTTGCTGATAAAGCATCTGCTCCCTGCCATCACTCTTCAATGGTGTAATTGATCTGAGGAAACTGATTATTGCCTCCAGTGATGAGCAAATGACTAAGCACAGACAGCTCCTTTTATTTCCATGGTTCACACTTAAAGTTCAATGGTCACCTGCTCCCAGTCAAAAGTGCTCCACCATACCCTCTACTCTTTCCTGTAAAGCAACCCAGTTTAGTTATTTTGAAACACATTGCACGTGTTTTAAAAGTCCTAATCATTGAGACTTATTTGGAACATAATGAAGGAAATTTTCCCAGTGTCATTTTCATTTTTCAACCTTTTCTCAGACCATGGAGATTTAGCCCATAAATACAGAATCACAGGCCAGAACTGGCTTTGAGGAGTCATTGGCTTCATCTGCTATTCTATATTTGACTATCACAAACAGACAAGGCACTTAACGATTCTTTTTAAAATAAATGTGGGTCTCAATAGGCAACAAACAAATAGGAAAACAAAATTAATCACAACAGGGGAAGGAGTAAAAATATATAACTCCTGAGCAAAATAGGGCATTGTTAAAGGGCTCAACTTTTCATCATCAAAACACAGCAACCATTTTATATTTCAGGCTCAAGTGTAACATACAATTATATTTCCTTCTCAGATATTTAAAATTAGAAGACTCAGTTCTATCTATAGGGTTTGACAAGACGCACTGATACTCTTATGTTTATGAGTGAATAAAAATGAAAGCAATTTTCATCAATAATACTTTTACTTTATTTGATTGAATACTTCAACAGCATCTTACTGTTTTACAACTTAACTGACTGAGAGATAAAAAGTGATGCAGTCAATGACACATTAACATCTTTTCATTTTCAAGTATAACTCTGCTTTGGCATGGCATTTTCTTGCCTGTCTTATTTTACTTTTGTTTCTGCCTTTCCATAAAAGTAAGACACGTATATTTCCGAAGGAAGCATGTATCTCACTGTATGAAGATTTTCATCAGTATTCCGTTGAGCTGCAACATATGCTCGATTAATTTATATGGCCAAACTGAGGGTGGCCTAGTCAGCTTAATTTAGATCTCGATTTTTAAAAGATTGAGATTGACTAGAGCGCCTTTTCCTTTGTGTGTCCCGAGTTCATTCTACCTTACTACAATGGAAGAATCTCATTTTGCCCTTTATTTCAACCTAGAGGGTAGTAAGTCACTCCCTTAGGTGTAATAACCCAGGCACTAACTGTGATTCAGTTAGCAAGATGGTGATAATGATAACAATATCTCAGACTCTTGTTCCCTGGAGACGCTCAAAGACACCAGCAGTACTCACTCTCCCGCATTATGAGTTTCACGAACTGTACCTGAAGGTTTAAATGCAGCCCTAAGCTGAAAAGTATTTTTTTAAGTGGCACCTTGTTATTATTATAGCATACATCTGTTCCCTGTGTGCCTCTGGAGTTGTCCTGGCTTATGACAACAACAAGTTTTTACGACTGTCAGCAAGTGGCAGCACAACTGGGAGAGGGTGAGGAAGAGTGTCTAGCACTGCAACGTCCCTCCCAGTGTTCCTCTGCTGCGAATTGTTACAGAGTAAATATATACTGAATGGAGTCAAATGGTGCCAGAAAAAATGATCGGGGCCATGAAAGGGGGGAGAGAGCTGAATGCTGTCAAGCTATTTTATGTTATAAGAATAATTTGGCATGTCATTTTTGCTCAAAGCAATGTCTCATTAGTGTCCAAAAGGCATTCTGTTTGTTTTTTTTTTAATTTATTTACTGGATATATTTGTGTGCCAGTCAATAGTGACTAGCATCTCTCATATTTTCTCTCATTCATTTGCTCCATGGGGTGAAATGACGAGGCGCAAAGAAGACAAAAGGAAGAAAATGTGTTTATGAACAGCTCATCTTTGATCAAAAGTTGTTTTTAATAATGATGGAATGAGTATGTGACAGAAGACAAAGAGCAGAGGTTAAGACGGAGTGTGGGGAGTGTGTAAAACATTTCTTTCTTTTTGTCCTTCAAAATTAGGCCCTGTATTTATGGATTGTCACCAAAGTGTACTTTGATTTCAGGCACACTGTGACGTGTCCGAGGAAAAGTGGGTCAGTAGGAGACAGGAAAAGGGCTACAGGCAGTGCTGACCTTTTCCTGAAGGGGAGGAGGCTCGGCCACCAAACAGAATACCAATGGTTTTGCTGTGCTGAGTAAGGAAAAGGAAGCGCTGGTCAGTGCAGAATCTGGGGGTGATCTTTGCATATGATGCTGGCAGTAGCGGCTGCAGCCTCCATGCCTTCCTCGTTGACCTCCACAAAGGACTTGTGCATGACCTTGGACAGAAGCAGTTCTCCCTCAGATGACATTCCAAAAACTTCTGCCCTGTCCCACTCAAAGGCATCAGTCATGCCCAGAGAGCAAGGACAGTCTCCATGTCGCAATCCCCTCCATTTAAATCTAGGGAGGAACGCTTCCACCTCTTCATCCGTCATATCTGGCCTTGTCCATTCTGTGGATTTCTCATAAGTAAGTTCTTTTTTCCCCACTGTTTCCTAACTGACATTTTCATCAGGAAGCATGAGGACCATATTCAGCTTTTTGCGGACATGAGGCAGCAACAGAATTTTGTGACTATTTCTCCTGGGTAGGTCATATTAAAGGTAGATTTCTTGAACATCATTTACACAGGTTTCTCCTCATTCTTGCTGACTTTAAATAGTTTTAACTTGGTCCGCTGTTTCTCAAACTCACTATCCCAGTTTCTTTTGAAGTAGATGGCGTTCACAGGAACCAGACCGGTAACTTGATTAACTGAATTTGGAGACAGCAACTCTGTAATTTTACCTTCTGTCTTGGGAGCTACCCAGGTGGCTGTGTGTTTTCTACCCTCCTCTTCCATCTCTGCTTGGTAGACAGGAATCTCTGAAAGATGAGCTGCCATCACAAGAAGCATGATACTTTTCTCGAAAGAGCCTGTTGGCAGTTCTAAGCAATTTCTAATATTGGAAATTTTTGTTGACTTTTAAAGTAATGATCAGAGATGTGTTTGGGAGTATTAAGGTTGCAAAGGTAGTGTATCAAATTGAACTATAATTAGATCATTTTTATCATTAGACTATTTTGACTGTCATTCTAGACTTTTTTAAAGGACAGCAGTAAAACCATTTTAATAATCATTTTCTTTAATGAAGTATCTGAACTGAATACCTTGCATATGCCTATGTGGGCAGGTACTTGTAATCAACATGTAAACTCACTCTCATGATGACATGCATGGACAGAGGTAGTGATCCAGAAGGAGGTAAGAGAACAAACAATGAGAACTACTGAAATTTTACTTTGTCTGAAATAGGCATGGACATCACAGTCTAATATCTGATTCCTATTAAGCAAGGAAAAAAGTGTTTGTCCATTGTTGGCAAGGGCAGTACCTTCATTTTTAATAGTAATGGAATTGCAGGTGCAAGGCAGCATTTTGTACGACTATCTAGCTCCCCTTCACAGGACGGGGAGCACAGTAATGGATTTGTCAATGTTTTCAATTACTTCATATCATCTCAAATATTCATGACCAATTCCGCCCCCCCTCCATGAACTTTATCTTCCATTGTCTTCACAAAATGCCATGTCAAGCTTTTCCAACAAATTGGCTCTATAAGACTTTGTAGATGTTTAGCACAAATAAGGGATGCATATATCACAGAAACAGTAACACACACACACACACACACACTTTCTTCAAATAACCTGTGTTGATATACAATAAGAAATATGTAGTCAATGATCAGAATGTAAAATTTTCCTTATCCCAGTTTCTTATTTTAAGCTCCAATGATTGTTATTATTATGGAGCATGAGATATGGGAAACATTTCATTTGCATAAACTGCTCCTCAGAAACCTTCTGTGGTGTGATTTAGTCACACTCTACATACAGAAGAAACGACAGCCTGTGGATGTCAGGTAACTTCACAAAATCACATCACAACTTTAAAACCAGTTGATTCTCCTGATCCAAGTATAACTATAGAAACTGCAGTCTTGGTTAAAGAGAGAAAACCTATGCAATTAAAGATTTAGGAAAGGTAGGGTACATTTGCTCCAAGTTATGTTTCCATGAATACATTCCCAAATCAAATGGCACCGTTTTCTCAGGACTGTAGAAACCGACTGGGGTCTACTGTTTGGGGCTATTAACTGACAGCAGGCTTGTAGGCACAAACTTGCTTTCATCTGCCTTGACTAACCATATGTAGGCCAATATTTAAACAGGGATTTTAACCTAACTGACTGTAACAGCTCTAAATGACTCATTATGAACTATCGTCGAAGTACTCCTTAGTTCACAGATAATTGGCCTAGAATACTAGAAGTACTTGAGCCTTTCATATCCATCAATCTGTTATTACTCAGATCACCTTTTCACAGGACTGAAGCCCATATGTAATCTTCAATAAGTATTCAATGATTATACCCTATGGAGCATTCATGTATAAAACACTTTCCCAGACATTTTAAAAAAGGGCTGCTGAATTTATGAATAACTTCACACATTCCCATTTGTAAGAGTCTATCCTTAGGGATTTCATTCTGTAAAGATTAGATGGCAGACCTCCAAACTAAATAACCTCTTGTTTTGTGCACTTGTTTTATAAGTAATGGAATAAAACTGACATTCATCCGCACAGGTGACTCAGGTGGTTTTTGATTTATTTATTTCATTTATTTAAATAGTCATTTTCTAAAAATTAGCTGGCCTGTTTAAAAAAGGCTTTAACATCTTAATATCCTAGCAATGATCAGAATCTTTTCCCCAGTATTTCCAAGGCATTTTAGCCTAATTTAAAAGTTAATATTTACATAATTCAATTTAATTTATACATTTAATTTAACTTAAATTGAAGGGTAGCATGTGCATTTTAAATCTCAGATAGAGGATGGTGGGGGGAGGGGGGTGCTGACCATTCAATGATTACATTATTTGTAAACTCAACACCTTTTTCTTCTCAAATTGTGCCCTACTGTCTGTCAGCAGAAAGATGGGCTGAATGCTCTTTCTTTCAAGATTACAGTTCTGCCAATAATGGTTTAAAATAGTGAATTTACTTATAAGATTTCACTTAGAAAAACATGTGTGCCACTAAATTTCTTCCAAAAAAATCTTAGTGTAAAACATGAACCAATATTTACACATTCAATAATTTATTTTAATTATAAATAATTGGGAGAAATGTTTTATGTTCAATTTTTAGATGGAAATAACTTCAGTTTTAGCACTATAACATTAATGTACACTATACAAAATATGTTGTGGTAGTCACAATAAACTACAGTACTTTTAAAATTTAATATTATTGTAAAAATTATTTTATTCACTGCTATTCAGAGTATTATCAGGCATCTCTTCATAATGTCATTAATAAATAAAACTGTAAGACACCTCAAGTATTTCATATGTCTTACCTTGATTCTTGCAATATTATATGATCAGAGTTGTATCCATGTAAACATAAATAATTATACAAGGGTATATTTTACAGAAATCAAATGAGTGTTATAGGTTTAAAGACATAGATGTCCAGTCTCTCCCTACACCTATTCAAACAGCATAGATGGACCTAGAGGGTATTATGCTAAGTGAAATTAGTCAGTCAGAAAAAGACAAATAACATGTGATTCATTCATATGTAGAATCTGAAGAACAAAATAAACAAATAGCCAAAACTGAAATAGGCTTATAGATATAGAGAACAGACTGAGGGTTGTCAGAGGGAAGAGGGGTTGGAGGACTGAGTAAAATGGATGAGGGGATTAAGTACAAATTGGCAGTTGCAAAACAGTAGTGGGGATGTAAAGTAGAGCATATGGAATATAGCCAGTAACCGTGTAATAACTATGGATGGTGCCAGTTGGGTACTGGAAATATTCGGGGGACACTTCGTAAAGTACATGATTGTCTAACCACTATGCTCTGCACCTGAAACTAATACAAAATAATATTAAATGTCCATTGTGATAAAAAATAAAATTTAAATAGAAAAAACAACAATTTTCAGTGCCTACTGCAAAATGAAAATGTGTGTGCCTTTGTTTAAAAAGAAGGAAAGAAACATACCATTAAGGTGTAAACTGAAAAGCCTTCTCCTTTGTGCTGTGCACCTTCTCCCTTACCTTGTCGTCATGTTTACCGTTTGCTATTTTGCTCAAGTAAAGTTAAAATTTTAAATTATTAACATGAATGTATGTTCATTTTTATATTGTGTAATGCCAGTTTAAAATGAAAATATTAAGAGCATTTAACATGGATATGGAATTACTGAACTTACACAATTTATAATTTTAGTCAATACACGCTTAAATATTTACTTCTTACTTGAAAAACAAATGTTCCACAAAACTGACTCAGTTGTTATTTTACCTCCTATTATGCACACATTCTACCAGCTCTTTCTACTTATTGATGAGTAAGAAAGTACTAAAAGGAAAGAGACTATGGGTTGTCATATCTTTCCGTTTCCTTCCATGCCATCATTATTAGCATAAGAGATTGGCCAATACAGGAAAGTAACAAAAGTAATAAATTATATGATGGGGTTCTTTGGTCGTTCATTTCTTTCTTTCTTTTTTAATTAATTAATTTATTTTTGCCACAGATGTTTCTCCTTTTTTCCCCACTGATTGCCCTCTCCCCCTCCCTCCCCACCCTGTCCCCAGCTTTGTTGTCCATATCCATTGTTCATGCATACATGCATATAAGTTCTGTGGTTTATCTCTCCCCCACCACCCAGTTGTTCGTGTTTCTTCGAATGCCACTGCCTTCTTTAAACACTACTCAGGGTTATTTCTCTGCTCACTTGGTCGCAGATGTAACATGCTCACCTTGCATTCACTTTGAGTCTGCTGAATGCCCAAGCACCGAGGTCCTCAAGAGTTCTGTGATCACGGAGCATCACAAATGCTGTGAGTGACGTGGCAAAACAGTGGGCAAACGTGTTACATACAGCTCCTTTGCTAATGCGCATGCTCAACTGCCCCGCTGAACTTCACTGACAAAACATTAGTTCAAAATAAAATGGTTAAGAATTTCAAGATGGTGAAGCAAAACAAACCAAATGTGGAGACCTTCCTGAGTATGGGTCCCCGTGCTACTGCACAGGCCTCACACCTAAGATGTGGCCTCTGAAAGGGGTAAGGGATTTTGCTTTTTAAATAAGCACCCCAGGGGATTCTTATTTATTTAAAGTTTATGAACCATAACGGCTAGTAGATTTCAGATTTAGGACAGTTGTCTTCTACCTGGCTATGAGAACTCGTAGACTCAGATGGTCCTGAGCTAGTTTACTTGAGAACATTGCTTCCAATCTTATTACTACTTGCTTGAGCACCCAGATGTTGGTATTCAAGTGTTTGACCTTTAATTTCAAAGAGTGTCAATGATGAGGAGAAAAGCTTGGAGACCTGAACTGGCCATCATGTTTCACAGAGAAGTTCCAAATTGATCAAAGTATTAATATCATCCATATGACTTCCTGCCCCTTCACACACATTTCAGAAGTTGAACATGACATTCCATAGACAGGCATGTGGCCTAGAATACTCAGTTAATTGCCCTTGCATTTTAAACCACTATTGAAATAACAATTTTTTTAAAAATCCTCACTCGAGGATATATTTTTCCATTTATTGTCAGACAGAGTGGGAGGGAGAGAGAGAGAGTGAGAGGAACATCAATGTGAGAAAGTCACATTGGCTGGTTGCCTCCCGTATGACTCCCTGCCCTTGACTGGATCGAACCTGCAACTCTTTGGTACTTGGGCCGATGCTCCAACCACTGAGCCAAACTGGCCAGGGCTAAAATAACAAATTTTTAAATATTGAATTATTGTATAGTAAACAAATTTGAAAACCAAATACACAAAATCAAACATTTTTTAATATAAAAAATTTAAAAGTATTGTATTTCACATGAAACAATCTCTGGTATGCAATAATTTTGTAGTTTCAAGAAATACAATTCTTCAGAATTCTTCATGGAAGCCAAGATAATCAACAAAAATGTTCTTTTCACTATGACCATATCAGTTAAAATGAAAACATAATTTGATAATGTGAATATGCTATTTTATCTGCTTCTCTTTTAAGAACTTAGTTTCATAAACTATCAAATGCATGAAAATTCAGAAATGAACAGAAGGAATAAATAAAAGTGGTGCTACAAATACATACTCTTTAGTAATAATAAAAATGTCTTTTTTATCTGTAAGTATTATCAGTTTCATTCATTTTCACAGATAAATGGAAATTGTCCTTAATGCTGCAAATGTTCTTTGGAGAATTTAACCTAAATTTATAAAAGATGAAAAGTATACGTTCAAAGTAGATAGAAGAATGCAGATTTGTGGAAAACTATTTTACTCATATGTGGGACACAAAACTGAAACTCACAGGCACAGACAACAGGATGGTGGCTACCAGGGTGAAGAGGGTGGGGGCAGAAAAGGGTATAGGGGCCAAATCCATGGTGACAGGAGATGGTTTGAATTTGAGTGCCGGGCACACAATGCAATATAGAGATGATGTATCAGAGAAACACATACTCGAAACCTATATAATCTTATTAACAGATGTCGCCCCAATAAATTTAATTTAAAAAAAATCCTAGCTAAGAATTAAAGAGACAACCTCATAAAAAGTAGATTCACCTTCATGGAAAGCATTGAAACCAGAATCAATGAATGTTTCTTCATTCAGAGGAAGTTTGGACCAGACATCTCAAAAGGCATTTGCATCCCTTTGAACATACTTAGGAAAATAGTTCATTGTTCTGCCTTCCTCTTTGGTTCTCTGACTCTGTTCTAGTCTATCTCAAAATGAACAGAAGATTCTTATCCTTCCCTCTTTGTTGGAATAGATACATTTGTGTCATATCACCACAAGTAAGGCCTATGATCCTTCTACTTCTAGTCTCGCTTCAGTTAAAATGTGCTATTACTCCAAGGGAAAGAAATTTATTGAGTTACTTTTACAAGCGTAACATAGAAGTCCTCATTAAAGTATAATTTACCAAGAGGCATTACTATATGACTCATGCTGAGTCATTTAGTTTTTAAGTTAACCTACACCTTAAAGAACTATGTAATTGAAGATCTTAATTTTTTTTTTTTTGTAGTTCTGAGTGTGCTTTTCCAGTCTAAACTCATTTGATAGACTGTATTGATTATGAATCCAATTGTGATAGATACCCTTCACTGAAAGTTCATATTCACTATTCCTACAGTCATCTACCAAAGACCTTAATTTATTTTCTACAAAGACCTTATTATTGTTTTTGATAAAAGCCACTAACATTCTGGATAAAAGTCATGACAGCTTTTGCTTGACATGAAACTAGATTGGCAATCAAATATATGTTTAGAAATACAAATAATTTTGACATATTTAGGCTTCCTGTAACTTAAAACACTAGTGAGTCCTTAATGTTAAAGCCTGTAATCTCTTCAACTCTTTTATTCTATCAGGAGATTCCCGAGGATTTGGGCAAGGTTTGATAAAGTAGGTAGGCTAAGGAAACAAGGAAAAACACAGTAGTAATAAGAGTGCAGTGTGAGTTCCCTTGTTATAGTCAGAGATACTACCTTCTCATCCATTTCTGTATCGTTGCCCATACCCACGGACAAATAACTTACTCATTATGGGCGTCAATTTCTTAATGTTATAAAGTAAAGGGGTTGGGCTATTTGACTTTTAAGGTGCCCTTTAACCCTAAAATTCCACGTTCCTATAGCTTTCAATTGATGAACTATACAGAGAGAGGAATAGTTTAAGAATAACCCTCACAACCTACAGGCCAATGATGACATAGATGCTGATTTTTTGAGGAGGTAATAGAAGTTTCTTGATCCCAATGGTTTGGAGTGTCCCAGCTGTGATAAAGGAGAAGAGCTGAGAAGCTTCACAACATTAGTATTCTTTGTCTCTTTGTGGATGACCCTTTCACATTAATATGAACATCAGAAACTCTGAATTCAAGAAAAGAAAGGGAGAGTCACACATTCTTTCAATAATCCTTTGTCAGTGAACATTTGAAAACCACAGGAAGCCAAATCAGACATCACTTAAAATAGTTTTTGGGTCAAGATTACAAAAAAAAAGGAAGACAGGAAAGAACAGTGGAATCAGCAGGAGTGTGTCCCCTAAAGTCCCTTAAACTAAGTTGGAACGCAACCCAGAGCAAGTTAGCTAGAGCACTTCTCAGTGGGATTTTACCCGCGGAAAGGCATTTACCACAAATTGTTCTCTGAAAGTGTTTCCCCTAAACACCACAAATCATTGGGAAAAAGGAGGTTAATTACTAAGGAAATGTTCAATAAAACATGCATGTCAAATCATACTGTCTACAAAATTTATAATCAAACCTGAAAATGAGCATCTTAAACTGTGGAATATGGATCTGAGTATGATCTTGTCCCCCAATCTCAGTACAAGATCATATATACGGCAATCATAAAGCTACTCTAACTGCTGACTATTATTCCCAGGTTTCACCAATGTATGGAGGGGAAAAAAGGAGTAATAATAAGCAGTACTTCTCTGTACCTGGTTAAGAAACAGTATCTTCTAGTTGTATATAGAGTTAATTTTTAAAGTTACAAGTGAATTTGGTTATCAAAAACAAACCACAGAGTTATTCACATGCAGAGAGCACTTTGGTTTATACAATTAAGACAAAAATAAAATTTCAGCACAATATGAATCTTTGACACATCTCTGGTAAACTGCTAAAGTGTAATTCACATGGTCAGTAGACCACAATATTTACCATTTTTTTCAGAGGTTTTCCTATTCGATTCTTTTTTATCCATTTCATATATTTAGGCTGTTCATTTTCAAAATGTTTATCCAAACTAAGTGATATACTATGAAAACAAAATATTCTGTGTCCAATATTTTATGCTACAGTTGATGAAATTTTCAAAGATTTAATTGTTCTAAAAACTAGTTTAAAGTCCTATAAATTAAGAAATATTAAATTTAATTGATTAAAGTGAGATTAACATTTGCTATATAGTTTGCTTGTGAAAATTATCTGAGCACACAAAACTTGGGAAACAAAAAGGAATGTGGAAATATGACTCATTTTACTCATTTCAATTGTGTGTTCTTAACTGGCTATATGTAAATAAATTGAAGAACTTTGGAGCAATACTTGAATTAATTTCTACCACTGCTAAATTTTACATAGAAATAGATACTGTTTGTAGTCTCAAACCATAAATAAGATTAGATTTGATTATTTAGCATAACTTTACAATGTATGAAAAATAACATTATATAGCTGTTTAAATCAGGATTAAATTTGTATGAATTTTATTATAGTTTTCTTTCATTGAAATTCCCACAAAAACAAAACAAAGATTATTGAATGTTTTGTTTGTCATATTTTAAAAGCCATAAGAGATAGTTTTTAAATTTAGTATGTCACAGAATAATGCTCTCCAAGTGATTGGCCATGCAAACAGTGCATTTTCAAGCTGACAGTTTTATGTGGCTAGCATATATACTTATTCTTCTCCTTTCACACATGCAAAAACTCATTCTAGGTTAAGTGCTTTGATCTGTTTTGTCACAGTTACTTCATCATTGTTTTCTGTTTAATTTACATAGTACACAGTCTCAATTTTACGAATTGACTTTCTCTTGGTTTTATTAGATGTCATTGTTTTCAAAATAATTTGCTCTTCAGTTATATATAACTAATGCAAATTATCTTGTCAAAGTGATTTTTATTAAGACTTGTATGTATTTTTTATAGTTCCTTATCATTAATACACCTTTAAAAGAGACAAATATACTTCAGCAATGGAAGAAACCTGTGTTAATACAGTAATTTGACTTCACAAGTATGTGTAGACCCACTTGTTTGAGTATGATAAACACAATTGTGGACTATGTGCAAACAAGTTTAAATAAGCATGTTAAAAATCATGAGAGACTAAAAAGTAATAAAAATATCACTGTAAATAGTGTCTGAATAACCTGTGTTTTATAAAGCTAACTTAACTGAAAAATTTGAAAACTTATTAGTTGGAGATGATTTTATTATTTATTTATTTATTTATTTATTCTTTACTGATTTTTAGAGAGAGAAGAAGGGAGAAGGAGAGATAGAAACATTAATGAGAGAGAACACTAATTGGCTGTCTCCTGCATACCCCTCACTGAGGATTGGGCCTACAACCTAGGCATGGGCCCTGACAGGGAATTGAACCAGCAACCTCTTGGTGTATGGGTCAACACATAACCACTGAGCCATAACAGCTGGGCAGTTGGGTGTGATTTCAAAACCACAAACTCATTTACAATATCTAGATACAGTAAAAAAATAATAACAAATCTGTAGTTTGTTCAGCTAACATTTTGGGAACAAATATCCTAAATCAAACTAAAGAGTCCCTGCATTTTTATTAATACAATAGCTTGATATTTTTAATCAATACAGTACCTTTTGAGCACTTCTTTAACTTCATTACATACAAATTAGCATACCTTATGTTTTTATTATAATTAATTTCAAATTAGACACTTAAACACAGAGCTCCAAAATATATAAAACAAAAACTAATAATTGAATAGAAAATAGAAAATTGAACAAGTATTATTAAACTCTTCAATAGCTCCACTTTCAATAATAGGAATAAAAAATAGGCAGAAGATTAATAAATAAATTAAAGATTTGAAATTACTATAAATCAAATAGAAATAAGAAATATGTAAAGAACATGTCATCCAACAACAACAAAATACACATTTTCCTCAGGTATGTATACAATACTCTACAGAAGAGACCTTTGCTAGGCCATAAAAGCCTCAATAAATTAAAAAAATTTAACATCACACAAAGTGTGTTTCCAAATGCAATGTAATTAAAATATTCAATAGCAGAAGGAATTTTAGGACATTGACAAATAGGTGGAAATTAATGAACATAAACTCATAAATAATAGTTAAATTAAAAAAAATTACATGGTAAATTAGAAAATACCTGGAGGTAAATGAATTAGAAGATATTTTGAGATGAATGAAAACAAAACTTCATATCAAAATGAACCTGGGGAGTTTTGGCAAGATGGTGGCTGTAGATGGATGCTGAGCTCAAATTCTCATAAAAACACACAGAATGTACACCTATATTTAGAGCGAATCCTTCTGTGAACAAACTGAACAGCTTCTGCACAACAAGCCAGAAACAGTGACTGCAAAGAGATGGTTACTGAACCACAAGAGCTCTATGGGAGCTGAGGAAACAACCAAAGGCCAGAGGAACCAGTGAGTGCCATTGTTTAGTTTCCCCTGAAGGTGGATAGTAGGTGGGAGCGTTGTCCACATTCTCTGGCCAATCTGCAGGACACTGTAGCATGTCCTCAGACACCCCAACTGGAGACAGATCTAGCATAAACAGGATAGTGCCATTGTGTACACACAAGGGGCCCCTTCATCTAGAGATTTATCCGCCAGGTGCAGCAGGTGTTATTTCTTGGTCCCCCTGGGTTGCACACACAAGGGGCTCCCACGCAAGAAAAGAGTTCAGAGCCAACAGACTGCTGCAGCAGCCATCTGTGGGGTAGCAATGCCAGAGAAAGTGTGGAGAGAGAAGGGTGTTCCTGTGTGCTCAAATGGGGCTCTTCCTCCTAGAAGGAGTGAAGAATTGACAAAATACTTTAGCACCCACTTGCAGGGCTGCCTGGTCTAGAGAAAATCTGGAGATAATTGGGCAATACTGCATGCACAAGTGGGAATGGGCAGTGGAGAAAAGTGTGGAGTTGGAGGGATTTTGTGGTGCCCATACATCGGGCTGTCCTGTGCAGAGGGAGTGGGGTACTATATTGCTTGGCCCACCCAATGTGGGAACTCCTGCTCTGCCACAGCAAAGTCCACAACTATAAAATGTTGACTGTGCAAGGGAGTAACACTGCTCCACCTGGACAAGGGTCAGAGTGTGGCAAGCAGACAGAGCAGTCCTGCCCAGACCTTATGTTTCTGCATGCAAATAAAGTAACAGGTCACACAGCAGGGTAGACCTGTGCTGAGTGAAAGGGGTGTTGCTATTCATGTACTGGTACAGGAGAGCCTGCCCCTGCCTCAGGCTGACTTTAGAGCTACCAAAGTGCAGCAGTGTGCATGCACGTCAGGCTGCCTCAGTGGAAGAAAGGGAGGAAGTAGCAGGGTTTTGAGATTCAGGCATTTATAGAGACCCTGCCAAAACCCTGCTTTGACTGCAGAAAATTTAAGCAACAGGGCAGGCACACACAGCTGCCTGTGGAGTGAGAGGACCTTGGCTGAGTACCAAGGAGCTGTGCTGCCCAGAAAGGGAGCAGAAAAAGCAAAGTGCTGAGTTGTATGCATGCAGGGCTGCCCCAGAAAGAGAGGGCGGAGCTGGTGGGGGCTTGAGAACTAAGTTCTGGAACCAACCCCACTTAGACCCAGCTAGGTGAACAGACAGTTTAAACAACATGGCATTCCAAGGGTGCACGGTGCAGCCCCATTGCATCAGGCAACCCTACCCAGATTAGAAAAGCAAAGAAGCAAGCACAGAAAGTGAGACAAAAGAATATACTCCAATGAAGGAACAAGAAAAAACTCCAGAGAAAAACCTTAACGAAATGGAGATAAGTAATTTGCTTGATAAAGAATTCAAAAAAATAGTTACAAGGATGCTCAACAAAGTGGAAAATACAATACAGGAGCTCAGAGAATACTTAAACAAAGAGAAAATGTACAAAAAAAGCTCAATCAGGGATGAAGAATACAATAGCGGAAATGAAAAATACGTTAGAAGGAATGGACAATAGATTAGTTAATACAGAAGAATAAATTGACTACCTGGAGGACAGAATAGTGGAAATCACCTGTTCAGAAGGCAAAACAAAAAGAGAATTTCAGCCCAGCCAGTGTGGCTCAGTGGTTGAGCGTCAACCCATGCACCAAGAGGTCACCAGTTCAATTCCAGGTCAGAGAACATGTGCAGGTCATGGGCCCGATTGCCAGTGGGGGGCATGCAGGAAGGAGGTGGCCAATTGATGTTCTCTCTCATCGATGTTCTATCTCTTCCTTTCCCTTCCTCTCTCTCTAAAACCAATAAAGAAAAAAATAAAAATCAGTAAAGAAAATAATTTTTTTAAAAAGAGAATTTCAAAAATATAAGGATGGTATAAGAGATCTTAGGGATAACATCAAGTTCCTTAACATTTGCATTATAAGGATTACAGAAGTAGAAGAGACACAGAAAGAATATTTGAAGAAATAACATCTGAAAACTTTCCTAATCTAGGGAAGGAAACAGACATTCAGGTATGGGAACATAAAGAGTTCCGAACAAGATGAACCCAAAGACATTCACACCAAGTCATATTCTAATTAAAATGGCAGAAGTTAAGGATAAAGAGTCAATCTTAAAGGCAACAAATGAAAAAACAAGTCACTACAAGGGAAACCACATAGGGCTATCAGCTGATTTCTCAGAAGCAAAGGGAGTGGCAGGAAATATTTAAAGTGCTCAAAGAAAGGAATCTACAACCTAGAATACTTTACCCAGCAAGGTTATCATTTAGAATTGAAGGAGAAATAAAGAATTTCTTAGACAAGCAAAAACTAAAGGAGTTGACCACCATTAAACCAGCTTTACAGGACATGATAATGGGTCTTCTTTATGAAAAATAGAAAAGGCCATAACTATAAATAAATAAAATACAGGAAAGAAAAAACATCTTACTGGTAAAAAATATATAATAATCAATGAATCAACCACCTAAATAGTTAATAGACAGGTTTAACAACAATAGCAATGCCCTGGCCAGTTTGGCGCAGCAGTTACAGTGTCGGCTTGTAGACTGAAGGGTTGTGGGCTCAATTCCCAGTTAAGGGCACATACTTGGGTTGCAGGTTTGATCCTCGGCCTGGTTGGGGTCCTGCAGGAGGCAATTAATCAATGTGTCTTTCTCACATCTCTCTCTCTCTCTCTTTCTCTCTCTCTCTCAAAATCAATGGAAAAATATCCTCAGGTGAAGATTAATTTTTAAAAAAAGACAATAGAAACAAAATTAACTATAACTACAATAAATAATCAGGAGATACAGAAAATAAAAAATATAAAACATAAGGAGGGTATGAGGAATTAAAAATGTAGTACTTTAGAATGCTATTGAACTTCAATGCCTATCAGCTTAAAAATAAATTGCTATAGATAGATAGATGATAGATAGATTATAGATATAGATATAGATATAAATACAGATACAGATACAGGTACATAGATATAGATATAGATATAGATATAGATATAGATATATAGATAGATATAGATATAGATGATATAGATGATGATATAGATGATGATATAGATATATCGATATATAGATATAGATATAGATGATATAGATATAGATATAGATATAGATATAGATATAGATAGATATAGATATAGATAGAGGAACCTCTTGGTAAACAAAAACTACACAAAAAATGAAGAGAAGGGGATCCAATCATACAAAAACTACACAAAAAATGAAGAGAAGGGGATCCAATCAAAAGACTAAAGAAAATCAACAAATCAAAAGAAAATAGATCAAAACAAAAAGAAACAGCTAAGAACAACAAAAGAACTAACAAAATGGCAATAAGCACACAGCTATCAATAACTACCTTAAATGTAAATGGACTAAATGCCCCAATCAAAAGACATTGGGTGGCAGAATGCATAAAAACTAGACCCATCAATATGCTGTTTACAAGAGACTCACTTCAGTTAGAAATATACACAGACTGAAAGTAAAGGGATGGAGAAAGATATTCCAAGCAAATGGAAATGAAAACAAAGCTGGAGGAGCAGTACTCATATCAGACACAATAGACTTCAAAACAAAGGCTGTAAAAAGAGACAAAGACATTACATAATTTTAAAAGGGTCAATCCAGAAAGAGGATATAATAATTATAAATATCTATGCACCCAATATAGGAGCACCTAAGTATATAAAGCAAATGTTAATGGATGTAAAGGCAGAAATTAACAGTAATACTATAATAGTTGGGGACTTTTAATACTTCACTTACTTCAATGGATAAATTATTAAGACAGAAAATGAATAAGGAAATAATTGCCTTAAATGCACATTAGATAACACATTACTGACCTTTTCATCCCAAAACTGCAGGTTATACCTTTTTCTTAAGTGCAAATGGAACATTTTTCAGGATAGATTACATACTAGGCTACAAAACAAGCCTCAATAAATTTAATAACATTGGCATACAGCTAGAAACTACAGAAAAAAATTAAAAACTGGAAAAATCACTAATACATGGAGATTAGAAAACATGCTTCTAAACAACCAATGAATCAAAAAGGAAATAAAAAACTGCATTGACAAATAAAAATACATACACCACCTTACAAAATTTATAGGATGCAGCAAAAGCAATTATGAGAAGAAAGTGGATAGCTATACAGGTCTTCCTCAAGAAGCAGGAACAACCCAAATAAACAATCCAATTTACACCTAAAGAAATTAGAATAAGAGGAACAAAACTCAAAGTAAGCTGAAAGAAGGAAATAATAAAAATCAGAGTGGAAAAAATAAAATAGAAAAATAGTAGAAAAAAAATTAATGAAACTAACAGCTGGTTCCTTGAGAGGATAAAAAAATTGACAAGCCTCTGGCAAGACTTTTCAAGCATAAAAGAGAGAGAACACAAATAAATAAAGTCAGAAATGAAAAAGGAGAGATTATAACCAGCACTACAGAAATACAAAGTATCACTAACAAATACTATGAACAATTATATGCCAACAAATTAGACAATCTAGAAGAAATGGATAAATTTTTAGAAACATACAATCTTCTAAGACTAAACAAGGAAAAAACAAAGAATCTGAGCAGTGCAATTACTAACAATAAAATTGAAGCAGTAATAATAATAAAAAAAATTCTTAACAACAAAAGCTCGGGACCAGATGGCTTCACAGGCAAATTCTACCAAACATTTAAGAAAATTAGTACTTATCTTTCTCAAAATATTTTAAAAAAACTGAACAGGAAGGAACACTTCCAAATTCATTCTGTGAGTCTAGCATTACCCTGATACCAAAACCAGACAAAGACACTACAATGAAAGAGAATTATAGGCAATATCCATGATGAACATAGATGCCAAAACTCTCAACAAAATATAAATTCAACAGTACCATGATCATGTGGGATTTATACTAGGGATGTAAGTGTGGTTCAACATCCTCAAAACATTTAATGTGATTCATTACATTAACAAAATTGAGAATAAAACCTTATGACTATCTCAATAGATGCAGAAAAAGCATTTGACAAAATTCAACATTCATTTATGATAAAACTCTCAACAAAGTGGGTATAGGCAGATCTTACCTCAACTTGATAAAGGCCATTTATGACAAGCCCACAGCTAACATCATACTCAATAGTGAAAAGCTGAAAGCTTTTTTTCTAAGATAAGGAACAAGACAAGGATGCCTGTATTTACGATTATTATTCAACATAGTAGTGGAAGTCCTAGCTGCAGCAATCAGACAAGAAAAAATAAATAAAAGACATTCAAATAGAAAAGGAAGAAGTAAAACTGTCACTATTCGCAGATGACTCGATACTAATATAGGAAACCCTAAATAATCCACAAAAATTAATAGGATAAATAAAAAATTCATTAAAGTAGCAGGATATAAAGTTAATATACAGAAATTTTTCATGTTCCTATACACCAATAAAAAGCAATCAGAAGAAAATAATTTCATTAACAATTGCATAAAAAAAAAAAACACAAAAAACCTAGAAATAAACTTAACCAAGGAGATGAAAGATTTCTACTCTGAAATCTTTAAGACAGTGAAAGAAGAAACTGAACAGGACATAAATAAAGGGAAGGATATACCTATGCCATGCTCATAGATATGAAGGATTAATATTGCTAAAATGACCATACTACCCAAAGCAATTTACAGATTCAATGCAATTTCTATCAAAATACCAATACCATTCATCTCAGAACTAGAACAAATAATCTTAATATTTATATGGACCCACAAAAGACCTTGAATAGCCAAAGCAGCCTTGAGAAAAAATAAAGTTGGAGGTATCAAGCTTCCTGATCTCAAACTATACTACAAAGCTATAATAATCAAAACATATGACACTGGCAGAAAAACAGACATGTAGATCAATGAAACATAATAGAGAGCCCAGAAATAAACCTTTACTTATATGTTCAATTAATCTATGACAAAAGAGGTATAAGTATAGACTGGAGTAACAGCAGTCTCTTCAACAAGTGGTGTTGCGAAAATTGGACAGATACATGCAAAAAATAAAACAGAACCATTTTCTTATACTAGATACAAAAATAAACTCAAAATGGGTTAAGGACTTAAACATAAGGCCTGAAACCATGAAAGTTCTAGAAGAAAACATAGGAAGTAAACTATCTGACATCACTCTGAGTAATATCCATTTGTACATGTCCCATGAAGCAAGGGGAACAAAAGAAAAAATAAACAAATGAAACTACATCTGCACAGCGAAGGAAACCTTTAACAAACCTAAAGAAAAACTACTAGCTGGGAGGATATACTCACAATGAGATATCCAGTAAGGGACTGACATCCAAAATATGTAAGAAATTCCTACAACTCAATACTAAAAAATAAACAATGTGATAAAAAAAAAAAAATAGGCAGAAAACATGAAAAGACTTCTCCAAAGAAGACATACAGATGGCCAACAAGCAGATAAAAAGATGCTCAACATCATTAACCATCATGAAAATGTAACTTAAAACCAAAATAAACTATCCACTTCATACCAATCAGAATGGCTATTATAAAAATGTCAACAAATAATGTGTGTTGGCAAGATTGTGGAGAACAGGAAACCCTGTGCACGAAGAAAACAAAAATAGACTCATAGAAACAGAGGCCAAAGGGATGGTTACCAGAAGGGAGGAGGTGGGAGATAGATGAAAAGGGGAAAAAGAATACAGTCAATAATGTTGTGATAAGTTGATATGGTGACAGATAATTCCTAGCATTAGTGGGGTGATCACATTGTTAGCTATAAAAATGTCAAATCACTGTATTGTACAACTGAAATGAATATAACCAATGGAAGATTTTATACCAAGTACACTGAGATAAAATATAAATTTTAAAAAGTACTCAATGCAGTTAAAGAAATTAGACCTTAAGAAATCAGAAAAGGATGGAAAACGAAACTTGAAGCATGAGGAAGACAGTAAGACAGCAGTGAAAATAAATGAAATAGAAAACAGAAAATCAATGAAAAACATCAATGAAATAAAAAAAAATGATACATTGAAAAACAAAAATGCAACAAAATTGGTAAACTTTTAGCTATACTGAGTAAGAGAAAAAGAAATGACTAAAATTATTAAAACCAATAAACAAGGGTAATTACTATAGAACTTAAAGGAAAATAGCTGTTTTAAAGGATAAGAAAACACTATGAGTATCTGTTAGCTTACAAAATTAGATAAACTAAATAAACTGGACAGATCCCAAGAATACAAAATCTACCAAAACTGACTGAAGAGGAAGTATAATATCTGAAGAGACTGACAACAAGCAAAAAGTTGGATTAATGATACATAATTCCTCCTAAAGAAAAGCTCAGCCTAAATGGCACCTCTGGGGAATCATACTAAATATTTAAAGAAGAATAAATATCAATTCTTTACAAAATCTTTCAGAAAATAAAAATAAATAAAGAAAAATAATGCTTTCCAATTGATTCTGTGAAGCCAAATCTAGGCTAAGAATATACAAAAAAAGAACATTATAAACAAATCATGTCCTGTAAAATTCTTCAACAAAATCTTAGGAAACCAATTCCAGCAACATATAAATATGATTGTACAGCATGACTAAGTGGGATTTATTGAGGAATGAAAGGTTGGTTAAATTTTTAATAAACCAATTAATATATCAAACCATATAAATAAAGGTTTAGAAACCACATGTTCATCTCTATTGATACAGAAAAAGCATTTGGCAAAATTTAATCCTTTAATTATCAAAATAGTCCAACTAGGAAAAGAAGGAAACTTCCAGCGTTGATTAAGGGTACTTATGAAAATCTCACAATTAAAATCATAGTTCACAATGAAACTGAAAACTTTTCCTCTAAAATCAGGACTAAGACAAGAATGTCCACTCTTACCACTTCTATTCAACACCGTAATGGAAGTACCAGCCAAGGCAATTTGTCAAGAAAACGCAATAAAGGTCATCAAAATTAGAAAGTAAGACATGAAATTATCACTGTTTGTAGATCTTATACATAGATAATCCTTAGGAAATACACAGTAGAAATATTGGGTATTTCTACACAGTACTGATGAAAAGTACAAAAATGAAATTGAGGAAACAATCCTATTTTCAATAGCATTAACAAGTGAAATACTCAGAATAAACTTAAAAGAAATGAGGAATTAGTACATCGATTAGTATAAAATACTGGTGAAAAGAATTAAACTTTTACCAAATGTAAAGACATTCCTTGCTTATGGGTTGAAAGACTTAATTTTATTAAGATGGCAATACTCCCCCAAATGGTCTACAGATTCAACACAATCCTTGTAAATATACCCACTGCTTTTTCTGAAGAAAATGTCAAATTGATTCTAAATTCATATGCTTATGCAAGAGATGCATAGCAGCTCATACACTCCTGAGGAAAAAAACAAAGTTGGAGAACAATAGAACAACAGTAATTCAAACTGTGTGGTACTAGTATAAGGACAGGCTTATTCTCAATGTAATACTATTGAGAACCCAGAAATAAAGACCTATATCTATCACCAAATGATTTTCAATGAGATGCCAAATTGATTAAATTGAGGAGGGGGGGTCTTTTTAATAAATGGTGTTGGAATGACTGGATATTCACAAGCAAAAAAAGAAAAAAACAAAACAAAGCAAAATTGGAATTCCTACCTATCTCCATACATAAAAATTAACTCAAAATGTATCATAGACATAAATGTAAGAGCTAAAACTCTAAATATATTCAGAAGTAAACATGTAAGTAAACAAATCAGTGGTTGCCTAGACTTGAGAATGGGGAGGTGGGGATCAATAGAAAGTGACTGCTAATATGTATCAGAATTATTTGGGGCATGATGAAAATGCTCTATAATTAAAGTGTAGTAATTATTGCACAATTTGTGAATATACTAAACTCACTGGATTATATACACTTTAAATGTGTAAATTTTAAGGTAAGTAATTACATCTCAATTAAAATCTTTAAAAATATACAGATAAAACCAATATTTTAGTATCACTTCTTAGCAAATTGTTCAATGTAAACCATCTTGGAGTAGAATCACATACTATTTTATTAAAGATGGTTCAATTGCAATATAAAAAAATACATATTTCAGAAAGAGCATAGGTTTTGGACACCATTCTAATTGTCTGAGAGAGTTCCTTAATTCAATTTCTGAAAAGTATTGTTTATTTGTTTGATACTAGGATTCCACAAATTCCCTGAACTATACTGTGCACATTATATCCTATTTCAAATACCTTATGTAAGTCCTTCCATTTACTGTTACTCACTGATAGCAACCTACTCAATCTTCTTCCAAAAATAAGATAAGATTTCATATTTTAAAGCAAGCTAAAAATTTAAGATTACGAACATAGTTTATCTCACTTCCACTGTATTTTTAACAATGTGAATAACACTTCTGGAAGCAACAGGGTACCCAAAAAACCGCAAGGTGGGCCATAAATCTCTAGTACATATTATGTGGCTATTTCTTGTATTAATATCTTTTGACAGGAAAACTGCCTGTCTTCTCAGTTGTTTAAACTATAGAGGCAGACACTGTTCTAACTTTAAAGATTATCTTTACCTACTTTTTTTTTCCCCCTCAATGCTTTGCTTTCATCTTCTTTTCCCACAAAACTTTAAAGTTTCTGCTGACTCCTCTGCTACTCTGATAGTGCTTATTTTGGGACTTCAATATACCTTGCTTCATCTAAAAATGTTTCAGTCTCTTCTACCTTTCTAGGGTTTATGGTCTTAGAGTTAAAATTTCAAATCTACAGAGCTTGCCTATTACTAAATCTTCTTTCTTTGTGGAAACTAGAACCAGGAATAGGAATCATGTAGCTAAAATGAAAATCCTGGGCACTGTAATATAAAAATCCCAAAGATGACCCCCTGAACTCTTCCATTCCTGCTCGTGATGCCACTCCTCCGGCTAAGAGATCTCTATTTCCCCTCATTTTCTGGGTTGGCCTTGGGGTCTATTTTTAGTGATAGAATGCAGTGAAACTGACACTAAATTAGTTCCATGCCTTGCTCTAAAAAGGCTTGGTGGCTTTACCTTTCAATCTCTTGGAGCCCTGAGGTACCACATTAAAAAGTCTGGCTTCTTCCCTGTGGAAACAAGAAGTGAAAAAAAGGGTTGCTTGGCCAGCCCATAGCTGTTCTGGGCAAACCCACTGAGGCATTTTCATGTTAGTTGAAGCGTGGTGAATATTCCCGCTCTAGTCAAATAATTCAGCTCCCAGCCAATCATAAGAACAAAAATGAGCCCTGCCCAAATTTTAGGATCATGGGGAAATAAATGGTTGTTATTTTTGGCACTAAGTTTTGGGGTGATTCATATAATAGCAATAGCTATATAAAAATAAACATAAAGAAAGAACCCACAAAATAATAAAATGTAGAAGAATGTTTACTGTGGAAAAAGAGCTATTATAATGAAAAGTATACATACTTAGAGAAGAATCTTTGCATTGATCTGTCTGTCTTAAAAGAGTACATGCATATAAGAAGATACTCTGTAGAAAGTCAGTAATGCTGAAGTGTAAGGGACAAAAATGTATTTTGATCTTTTCCCCAGAAGTTTAAGTCAGTATGGTAAATGCAAAAAATCGAAATTAAAAAAACTGTATTGATAGGGTGAGTTATTATTTATTGATCAAAATATGTTACAATAACCTTCTTAAGTCTTGGTACAAATAACAATGAGAATTCATAGGTTTTAAATTTCATGATTTCCAGGATGTACAGGAATGGCAGATGCGAAGGGTAAGACCTTCTCCTTTATTATCTTCCTAGAAATGACAAGATGGTATTGGATTCTTTTTACAACTAGCTTTTGTTCATTTGGTAATTTTCAACACTACAACTAACAATTTTTAATGACAATATTAGTTATCTATTGCTGATATGAAGTTGTTGCAACACCCAGTGGCATAAATCAACAAACAGTTAGTTACTATTTTATGGTTTTTATAAGAATCCCAGCCTGGCCCAGCCAGTATGTCACAGTGGATTGATCGTGTCATGGACTGAGAGGTCCAGGTTTGATTCCCAGTCAGGGCACATGCTTGGGTTGTGGGCTTGATCCCCAGTGGGGGGCATGCAGGAGACAGCGATCAACATTTCTCTCTCACATCGATGTTTCTATCTCTCTTTACCTTCCTTTCTCTCTAAAAAAATCAATAAAAACATATATTTTAAAAATGTTAAAACCTGTAAAGTATGTAAAAGTGCAGAATTGTTAAAGAAAAAAAAAGAATCCTGTAAGGTAGCCAGATGCCGCAGGTGGGAGGTGGGAAGAAACTGAAGAGCCAAACAGCCGAATAAGCAGAAATCAGGCTTTATTGGGTACACTCCAGGCAGGTTCACAGACTCGGGGGGTCGAGTCCGAGAAGCCGCGCCCGATGCTGGGGTTTGTGATTTTTATATCTGCGCCTGTGGCAGCGGGAACTTGTTGTTAGGGTTAGGTCCTGAGGGGCTATGCATGGGGGCCCCTGGAATGTGAGTCTATTGTCCTGGAGCAAACAGTTCCTGGACTAGGACAGGAGAATGGGACAGGAGTTGATCTATGAGTTCGGGGCAAACAGTTCCTGAAACAGGGTGGGAGTTTAGGTTGGGTAAGCGAGGTAATGGCTGAGCAGTTTGCCTGGTGCCAGTTCCCAGGCTCTCGGACAAATCCCAGTCTAGCTTAGCAGGTTGCCTCTGCCTCAAGGTCTCTCATAGGCTATAATCAACATATTAGTTGAGGCTTGTTCTCATATAAAGTCTCCAAAGGGTAGGATGTGCTCCCAAACGCAGTCACATAGTTGTGAGCAGGATTCACTCCCTGTGGGCTGTTGGACTGAGGGCCTCTACTTGTGGCTGTTTTGGGGCTCCTTCAGGTCAATTCACATTCCATCAGAGATAGCTAGTAAGAACAAGAATGAGCATACATAATCGAAGGCAAAGTCTTCTGGTAACCTAATGTAGGCAGTAACATTCTATCACTTTGCTGTTTCTATTTGTTAGAAGCCAGTCAATAATTCTAGGTCCCCCTCAAGGGGAGGAAATTGCAGAAGACCACGAATACCAGAAGGTGATGATCATTGAGGCCAGCCTAGTGATCTCTAACACAATAATTCACAAGAATGACTAATGTCTTCTAATCACACATCACCAAATGCATAAAACGTTTCTTTCAATTTAGAGTACAAATGAAAACAAGTTATTCCATTAAATTTTGTTTATATTTTAATAAGAATAGGATGTTATCCTTTAACAAGATTATATTTTATTTCTTTTTAACTAATCTAAGTAAATTTTTTTACTCTTATATAGCTATTTATACATAACTATAGTATACTATTTTTTTGGAAATTATATGTTCTATATGATTTTTAGGTTAGCAAATTAAAAATTACAAAAGCATTCAAGAAAGCAGAAAATAATCCTGTTTTAGGAGTATTTTGGTATTTATTCCTTTTAATGGGGCAGATGCTGATGGTGTGAAAAAAACAAATACCATGTTCTATTTTGGCACTTTGAGTTGCAAAGAAAAGAAAATATATTAAAGTTATTTCAAGTAATAAGAAATTTATTTTAAAAATAGGTATAAAATTGTTCATATTACCAATGTATATGTAGGAAAGAGGAAAAGAAGGGGGTTCGATGCAAAACTGTGAGAAAGAAATACACTAGATTTCATGAGGAGAAGACTCTCCTTTTAACACTGGAAGGATTAATTTTAGTCCCAGAAACTTCAACAGCAAGAATTTGGGAGCCTCCCAGCTAATACTTTGCCCATTAATTTCACATTTGATCATGGGTCTCTTGCTGTCTCCAGTCCCTAATTCTCATTTTCTTTCCTGTATAAATATTTCTACTTCATAATTCTAATTTCCTAAATGGTCCGTGCTTCTTCATAACTTCAGTCTTTCCTCACAGATGTAATTCTGTCTCGTGCCATCATTTCATGCTCGGTTCCCACCACTAACTGACTTTTCTCTTACTTCACATTGCCAAGTGAGAGAATCGGATTGGTCCTGTTGATCTTTTCACACTAGGGCAAGCTACAGGTGCCTTGTGAGCCTACAGATTTGCTGACCTTGGGAAAGGTGCACAATGCAGAACCAAACATTTATGACTGCGGGCAGGAAGTATGGTGCTATGAAACACCATTTTTTTCAGGAAGGGCCTGTAAGCACTATAAGCAATCTGGTTAGCAAAATAAGTGTAGTTCATTACTAGTTCCTAAGCTCTCATGATAATTTGACTTGAAAATTAAAAGACAAGAGTGAGATCTGAATTACTCCTTATTTATAAATTTCTAGAAGGTCTATTAAATTTAATTATATTTGACAAGGAAGCACACCCCGTAGTAGTGAGCATATTAATTATCAACTGTCTGCTAGCAGATACTAACAGGAATTACATTTAAGATAGATACTAGAGGGTAAACAAGGAGGAAGATAGGCATTAGGACAGAGACTCCTGAAATGAATAAATGATGAATGGACATTTTTGTTGAGCAGAAGGCAAAATATACATATATATTATATAAAATGTATATTTTGTATGTATATACGTAATCAAAAAAATAAAAGAGGTACTGGAGGACAGTAATAAAAAATTAAGAAGTCGAAAAAAGTGGCGGTGGAGTGAATGGAAGCTACACAGACCATCTCCCAGGACCAAACTGGAATTACAATGAAAATAAAAACAAATCGTCAGGAAGGGGCAACCAAAAGGCAGCTTGGAGGACCACATAACCAGGGACACTGACTCAATCCTGGTAGGCTTGCGAGGACGCGAGAGGGGGCTGGGAGCCCACAGCCCGCAGCGGCCTGGGCTGGGATCTGCAGTGGCCTCAGCTGGGACCAGTGGCCTTGGCTGGGAGCTGCGCCCTCAGCTGGAACCTGTGGCCTCGGTTGGAACCAGCAGCAGCCTCGGCTGGGACCTGCAGCCTCCACTGGGTCCTGCTACCTGGGCTGGGAGCTGTGCCCTCGGCTAGGGGCTATGCCCTCGGCTGGGAGCTGCTGAAAACTCACCAACCCTTAGCTGGGAGTGGCGCCCTCGGGTTAAAGTCCCGGGCGGCTCCACAGTGCAGAGCCTGGACAGAGGCAAAATTGGCAGCAGCCACTCACCCTGGGCTCCAGCAGAGGGAGGGCCGACAGGACTGGAACTGTGCGGGGACACTCGGGATTTTGAGGGTGCTCAGAGCTTTTGCTGAGTGCAGCCACGCAGGACTGTGCTCATCTTATTCCTTCCCAGGGCCCTGGGGAGAGGCCACTGCACCTCCCTCAGAGATTCAACGCCACCCTGTGGCCATTGAAATGCTAATTGAGGCCCATTAACAACCAGCATCTCCCCCATTCTTGCGAAATCCTCTTACACTGAGCACCTGAGGGAATTTTTCTGTCAACTCAGAAACCAAGGTTCTTCATGTGACCACTACTAATAGTCTCCAGTCAAAAAAGTTAGAGGATAACTACCATTCCCTGGGCTAGCAACTCTAACCAGGAAAGTAAGACTTGGCAGTGGTGTTTAAAGTGGGTCCTCCCTGCTTCATCCAACCCAGGAGAAGGAGCCCCAAACAGCAGAACACCAACACTCACAGGGAAAATTTGGCAGGCTCCAAAGCCCACTGTTATAGCCAGAATGGTGAAACACAGAAACAAAAGCGAAATGAACGAACAAGAGACCTCTACCGAAGATGAGATAAATGAGGTGCAGTTAAGCAAGTTAACAGAACTAGAATTCAGAGCCCTGATCTTGAGGAAGCTCAACAGCATGTGTAAGGACATGAGCACCATGAGTAAAGACAAAGAAATGTTGAAAATCAACCAGTTGGAAATTAAAAACCACCAAGAAGAAATGAAGAATGACATATCAGAAATAAAAAACACATTGGAAAGTCTAAACAGCACAGTAAAAGAAGCTGAGGACAGGATCAGTGAATTAGAAGACAGGGTAGAAAAAAATCAACCAATCAGAAAGCCAAAAGGAAAAAAACAATTAAAAAAACAGGAAAACAGCTTAAGAGAACTGTGAGCAACTAAAGACGTAATAACATTCACATGATAGTAGTCCCCAAAGAAGAAGAAAATAAGGAAGGGTTAGGGAATATATTTGAAGAAATAGTTACAGAAAAATTCCCTAATTTGGTGAAGGAAGAAGGCATTCAAGTTCAAGAAGCACAGAGAGCCCCAAGTAAGAAGAACCCAAACAGGCCCACACCAAGACACATAGTAATCAAACTGTCAAAAATTAAAGACAAAGAGAGAATCCTAAAAGCAGAAAGAGAGAAGCAATAGGTTACCTACAAAGGAAACCCAATAAGGCTCTCAGCTGACTTCTCAACAGAAACACTACAGCCCAGAAGGGAATGGCATGAGGTAATCAAGGTCATGAAAAACAATGATCTGAATCCAAGACTACTCTACCCAGTAAGGCTATTATTCAAAATAGAAGGTCAAATAAAGAGCTTCTCAGACAAAAAAAAAAAGGCTAAGGGAATACATTAGCACCAAACCAGCACTGCAAGAGATGTTAAAAGGACTGCTGTAATTAGCAGGAAAAATGAGAAGAAAAATAGAACCACACTAAACAAAAATGGCAATAAATAAGTACATATCAATAATCACCTTAAATGTAAATGGATTGAATGCTCCCATAAAATGACACAGAGTAGCTGATTGGATAAGAAAGTATGACTCATCTATCTGTTGTTTACAAGAGACCCACCTCATAACAAGACTCACGTAGGTTGAAAGTGAAGGGATGGAAAAAAATCTTCCAAGCAAACAGAAAGGAAAAAAAGCTGGGGTAGCAATACTCATATCTGATAAAATAGATTTCACAATGAAGTCCAAAACTAGAGACAAAGAAGGCCACTACATAATATTGCAAGGATCTATCCAACAGGAAGATATAACCTTGATAAACATATGCACCCATTATAGGAGCACCAAAATATATTCAAAATCTTCTGGAGAACCTCAAACTACGGAATTCACATTCTTCTCAAGTGCACATGGGACATTCTCAAAGATAGACCACATGTTAGGACACAAACTTAGTCTCTACAAGTTCAAGAAGACTGAAATCATATCAAGCATCTTCTCAGATCACAATGGCATGAAACTAGAAATCAATTGCAACAAGAACATGCAAAGACATTTGAACACATGGAAGCTAAATAGCATGTTATTAAACAATGAATGGGTTACCGAGGAGATCAAGGAAGAAATTAAAAACTTCCTGGAAACCGATGAAAATGAACACACAACACAAAATTTATGGGATGCAGCGAAAGACGTTCTGAGAGGGAATTCATAGCACTAAAGGCCTACATCAAAAAACAAGAAAAATATCTAATAGAATATCTAACCTCACAACTTAAAGAACTAGAGAGAAAACAAAAAGAAAACCCCAGAGCAAGAATAAGGAAGAAAATAGTAAAGATCAGAGCAGAAATAAATGACATAGAGTCCAAAAAAAAAAAAAAAACAATTCAAAGGATCAATGAAACAAAGAGTTGGTTTTTCGAAAAGATAAACAAGATTGATGGACCCTTAGCTAGACTCACCAAGAAACAACAAGAGAGAACCCAAATACACAAAATCAGAAATGAAAGAGGAGAAGTAACAACCGACACCACAGAAATACAAAAGATCATTAACAACTACTATGAACAATTTTATGGCAACAAATTCGACAATCTAAGCAAAATGAACAAATTTCTAGAAACACATAGTCTCCCAAAACTGGACCAGGAAGAGATAGAAAACTTGAACAGACCAACAACAACAGAAGAAATTGAAGATGTAATCAAGACCCTCCCAGCAAACAAAAGCCCAGGCCCGGATGGCTTCACGGGGAAGTTTTACCGAACATCCAAAGAACTAATACCCATTCTCCTCAAACTATTACAAAAAATTGAAAAAGATGGAAGACTTCCAAACTTGTTTTATGAAGCCAGCATAATTCTAATTCCAAGACCAGAAAAAGAAACTACAAAGAAAGAAAACTACAGGCCAATATCCCTGATGAACATAGATGCCAAAATCCTGAACAAAATACTAGCAAATCGGATCCAGCAATGTACCAAAAAAATTATTCACCATGACCAAGTGGGATTCATCCCAGGGATGCAAGGCTGGTACAATATTCGCAAATCAATAAACGTGATACACCACATAAATAAAATGAAGAATAAAGACCACATGATCATATGAATAGATGCTGAAAAAGCCTTCGACAAAATCCAGCATCCATTTCTGATAAAAACGCTCAGTAATGTGAGAATAGATGGATCATATCTTGACATAATAAAGCCTATATATGAAAGACCTATAACCAACATTATACACAATGGGCAAAAACTAAAAGCATTTCCCTTAAGAACAGGAACAAGGCAAGGATGCCCACTTTCGCCACTCTTATTTAACATAGTACTGGAAGTCTTAGGCACAGCAATCAGACAGGAAGAAAAAATAAAAGGGATCCAAATTGTAAAGGAGGAAGTAAAACTGTCATTATTTGCAGATGACATGATATTATACGTAGAAAACCCCAAAGACTTCATCAAAAATTTACTAGACTTAATAAATGAATTTGGAAAAGTAGCAGGATACAAAATTAACGTCAAGAAATCGATGGCATTCTTATACACCAATGATGAACTCACAGAAAGAGAAACTAAGCAAACAATCCCATTTACCATTGCAGCAAAAAATTAAGATACCTAGGAATAAACTTAACCAAAGAAATAAAGGACCTATTCCCAGAAAACTACAGGTCATTGAAAAAAGAAATATAGGAAGATATAAAAAAGTGGAAGCACATACCCTGTTCATGGATTGAAAGAATTAACATCATTAAAATGTCCATACTACTTGAGGCAATCTATAGATTCAATGCAATCCCCATCAAAATACCAACGGCATACTTCACAGAATTAGAACAAGTACTTCAAAAGTTCATATAGAACCAAAATAGACCTTGAATAGCCACAGCGATCTTGAAAAACAAGAACAAAGTTGGAGGGATCACATGACCAGATTTCAGGTTATACTACAAAGCTACTGTAAACAAAACAGACTGGTCCTGGCACAAGAACAGGCATATAGACCAATGGAACAGAACAGAGAACCCAGAAATGGACCCAAGGCAATATGCTCAATTAATATTTGACAAAGGTGGCAAGAGCATACAGTGGAGTAAGGACAGACTCTTTAATAAATGGATTTGGGAAAATTGGACAGCTACATGCAGAAAAATGAAACGAGACCATCAACTTACACCCTACACAAGAATAAACTCAAAATGGATAAAAGACTTAAATGCGACTTATGAATCCATAAAAATCCTAGAAGAAACTGCAGGCAACAAAATTTCAAACATCATATGCAGCAGAATTTTCACTGATACATCACCTAAGGCAATAGAAACAAAGGAGAAAATGAACACATGGGACTACATCAAACTCAAAAGCTTCTCCACAGCGAAAGATACAATCATCAAAACGGAAAGGCTACCCACTGTGTGGGAGAGCATAATTGCAAATGATATGACAGATAAGGGGCTAGTTTCCAATATATATAGAGAGAGTGCTCATACAACTCAACAAAAGGAAGACAAAGAACCCAATTAAAAAATGGGCAGAGGAACTAAATAGACACCTCTCCAAACATGACATACAAATGGCTCAGAGACTTATGAAGAAATTAGAAACATCACTAATCATCAGAGAGATGCAAATTAAAACAATGAGGTATCACCTCACACCTTTCAGAATGACCGCCATCAACAAATCATCAAACAACAAGTGTTGGCGAGGGTGTGAAGAAAAGGGGACTCTAGTACACTGCTGGTGGGAATGCAGACTGGTGCAGTCACTATGGAAAACAATATGGTGCTATCTCAAAAAATTAAAAATTGAACTTCCATTTGACCCAGTGATCCCACTTCTAAGAATATACCCTAAGAAGCTTGAAACACCAATCAGAAAGAATATATGTACCCCCATGTTTGTAGTAGCACTATTTATAATAGCTAAGATCTGGAAACAGCCCAAGTGTCCATCAGTAGATGAATGGCTAAAAAAGCAGTGGTACATATACACAATGGAGTACTACGCAGCTGTAAGAAAGAAAGATTTCTTACCTTTGAGACTACATGGAGGGACCTGGAAAGTATTATCCTAAGGGAAACAAGCCAAACAGAGAAAGACAAGTATCATATAATCTCACTTATTTGTGGAATATAATGAACATAACAATCTTAGGAATGGGGTAGTCCCAGAGACGTGGAAGTGGGGTACAGACTGACAATCCCCAGAAGAGGGGGTGGTGGGGGAGAGATAAACCACAGAACTTATATGCATGTATGCACGAACAATGGACATGGATAACAAAGCTGGGACAGGGCAGTCAGGGAGGGGGAGGGGGGATTCAGTGGGGGAAAAAGGAGAAACACCTGTAACAAAATAAATAAATTAATTAATTAAAAAAAAAAAAGAATTAAAACCTCCCGGCTGGTGTAGCTCAGTGGTTGAGTGTCTACCCATGCACCAAGAGGTTGCTGGCTCCATTCCCGGTCAGGGCATAGGCCCAGGTGTGGTCCTGATCCCCAGGAGGGGCATGCAGGAGGCAGCCAATTGATGTTCTCTCTCATCGATGTTTCTATCTCTCTCTCCCTCTCCCTTTTTCTGTCTCTAAAATTAATAAAAATAAAAAATAAATAAAACTTTCTCAAAAGTATTTATAATTAAAGATTCAGAGAAAGTTTTATTTTATTTATTTTTTTAAATCACTGTGTGAGGTACAAACTAAATAAATCTGGATGAAGAGCCAAGCAAGGCATGGCAAGATTGCTAAACTTGAAAATGTCACAGAGAAAAAAAAGAAGTATCCACATGGGTACATTTAGTAGTGTAAAAGAAAGAAATGGGACCAACAGTTGGAAATACTTCTTAGATACAAGACAGTGAGTTGGGTTATATGATAAGAATCTACATGCTGGAAGATTGGAATGCAAAGTAGGAACCCAACCAAGGTTAGGAATAGCAGTAAGACTGAGCAGATGCTGATATTGTTGTTAAGCTGATTAGTTATCACCCAAATCTTATTTCACTTCTACACATATAAAATTAGGGTTGGCGGGGCTTGAGCTGACCCACTAGGGCAGCGATCTTCAACCTTTTCCATCTCCTGGCACACATAATCTAATCACTAAAATTCTGCAGCACACCAAAAAAATATTAAATTTTTGCCAATCTGAAAAAAAAGATATAATTTTTATTGATTTACAAAAGATAATAATAATAGTAATTACCTATCCTTTTAGCTCCAAAGTGACCTTTGAATAAAGCAAGTGCCTATACTTGCATATAAAGATTTCTGATACCAAGAATTAACCAATCAGGTGAAACGTTATTAAGTGACATGACCAATAAGATGCAACTCTACTATATGACCTATACATTTATGGTTCAAGACAGGCATTCACACCAGATGGCTATTGTGTTGGTTGTTGTCATTTTTTTATTTGACAGTCTAAGGAAAAAGAGATCAGTGCCCCTGACTAAATAGTCAGGTATTGCATGTTTTTAAAATTCTGGCGTCCCAGCAGTGTGCCTTGTATGGCACACCGGTTGAAAATTGCTGCACTAGGGTCTTAACACCCATGTCAGTTCCAAATAGAAGAAAAAAACAGCAACAACCTTTGGGCTCATACTGAAAACTCAGTATGTTCAGTCTCTTACTCCCAGCACAATTTAGTTCCCATAGTACTATATTTAGCATTGGGACAAAGAGACAGGCTCGTATCAGGTTTATAATGATTACACTGGACACGTGTGGAAAGCACAGGAGACTTTCTGCACTGTGCATATCTGAATTACAGGGAAAGCTGCTTAAAATCACAGCAAGTCTATTTGCATATTGCTGTCCAGTTGTCAGATGGTATCTCAGTTTATAAATGTGAAAAATCATAGAGGATTTTATTTTCATTGAGATGTTAGACTTACTTATTCAAATACAGCAAGCATATCAACAAGCATCTCTAGGTCTCCATTATTATATATGTGTAGTATGGGGCTAAAAAATATAAAGAGTGGGAGAGGAGAGAGCAGATTTTCCACCTAAGAAAAGTCTCCAAAAGTGACACCTTTTCAACAGAAAATTTTAAATTGTAATACTTGATATAAGTATTGAGTTTAGAGACAGGTGACAAATATTTTCAAAGAAGCAGCTTGAACCATAAGGAATGTAGAGAATATAATCAACAAGTATTTTTTTTTTTTTTATCCTCACCCGAGAACACTCTTTGATATTTTGCTCAGATAGAGTAGGAGGGGGAGAGAGAGAGAGAGAGAAACATCAATGTGAAAGGGACATATCGAGTGGCTGCCACCAGCACGACCAACCAGAGCTGGGGACAAACTGCAACCAAGGTACATGCCCTTAGCGGAACCGAACCTGGATCTCTCTGGACCACAGGCTGATGCTCTAACCGCTGAGCCAAACTGGCCAGGGCTCAACAAGTGTTTTTAAGAGCTTCCCTCTTGCCAACTAACTGCAGAGGCTCTATTTACTGCCCCCCTTCCCTATCTCTCTTGCCCCATATTTACTGCCCCCCTCCTTATCTCTCTTGCCCCACATTTGCTCCAGTTGATGTTAAAACATGGCATTGTCTCTGACTGACCAGTTGTTAAGTGTATATAGCCCGATAATCCATGAAATTTAGTCTAGTTAGGAATATAAGTATTTGAACAAATTTAATCATTGGAAAATAAAATATTCACATGATTGATCAATGACATGAGAGGTATAAATTGCCATGTGAGTGCCAAAGGAGATATTAATTCTGAATAAGAGGGCAGAGGAAGAATATATCAACAAACAACACCAGAATAAGACTTGAGAAAACTAAGAGGGTTTTTCTAAGTAGACTATGGGGGGAGGGGGCACTTATTCAGTGAGAATAATATGAGAAAGGTACGAGTGGGGAAAGTGCTGAGCCTGTACTGCAGTAACGATCAGTGTGCTATAACTAGACAGAGATGTATGTGCCTGTGGAGAAGAGGGGACATATTTGAAGAGAAGCCTAGAAAAACAGACTAGATAGATTAAGGGAGGGCGTTGATTGCCATGCTAGGAAATGGTAAGAAATCCGATGCCAGCGAAGACATTTTACTACAGTGTCACTGTGTCTAGATCCGTGCTGTAGAAATACTACGTAGAAGCTCATGGAGTGCGCATGTGCACAGCAACACTACGGCTGTGGGTGGTGTGCGCAGTGCTGAATGCGTTCATGTGTGCCTCGCTTAGTCAGGTTACACAGAAACAGGACTACAACGTGAACAGTACATGGGTATTTCATATGAACATTACACACACACACACACACACACACACATATTTCTTGTACTTACATCTGAAAATAGTATTTTAGTCAAAATTATTTTTAATTGTATTATAGTGTAACACATCACTTTGTATTAAAGATCATTTCAATTTTGTTTCATTGTTATACAAAGAGGAACTTAAATAGTGCAATACCAACCTGGGTCACATGAGAACTACTGGCTTAGAAATGAACATTGGCCAAGTCATTAGAAACGAATAGCTGTTTAGTGGTGTGTGGGAAATGAGTTGATGGTCACAGTCCAGTTCCTACTTAACAGGTGTCTACCTCATAAAAACCACCATCATAATCAGCACTTATTGGCACCCTATCGTCAGTATGAGGAGAGAAGCCAAGATTTAAGATTGCTTTCTCTTCTCTGTCAGGACTGTGTGGGGAGCTTTCCTTCAACCTTTTTAATAGCTTCATGTTTTCCTTCTAACAATATTAATTTCTAAGATGAATTTAGTATCTAAGAAGCCATCTCAGGGGACTATCATTGACTTCTTAGATAGTAAATTCATTTTAGAGAATAATATTGTTGGAAGGGAAACATGGAGTCTTTGTGAAAGGTTGTTTTTAATGAGAACAGTTGAAGAGGTCCCATATAGAGCAGCAGTTTTAAAGACAGACATATGTTTCCACCACAGGGACCCATCCTACAGCTTGAAAACCAGGAGAAAATTCATTGCTTGACATTGTTAAAGAATCACACTCAAACTTAATCATGACTTACAGAATGAAACCCACAACTCTACTCAGTGTTGCTTGTGACATTAGATGCTACTCAGTGGAAGGAGAATTTGTTTTTCCATGCTTGCTAACATGTCATCTTCCACATTTTATGCTTTTAAGCACGAAATCTAGTTACATAGAAATAAAAAATATCCAAATCAATTCATTTGCAGTAGAATTATTTTGAACTTTCACTTACTGAATAAACTAGTGTCAACATTCCTCTTTTGCACAAAGCTATATTTATAGATTTAAAACACTTTATAAACAGTCTGTTGGTTAGTATTTATTCTTGATCACTTTCACTTTAAAAAGATGTTTACTGTGGTGGTGTTCAGAAATAATTAGCATTTAAATGACTTAATGCAATGTTTCAATGGCAATTGTTTTACAGTATTTTTTGAGGAATGAAGTGGCAATGGACTTGAATAGAATTTTCAATTTATAAGACAGAAAGAGCAAATTGCTAACATACCAACAAAAACATTTATATATAATTTATATATATTATTATATTTATTACATTGAAAATAAAAATGAACAATTCACAAACATCTATATTTTTTGTTAAGTTTTTTCTTTATTGATTTTAGAGAGAGAGGAAGGGAGAGGGATAGAGATATAGAAACATCCATGAGAGAGAACATTGAATGGCTGTCTCCTGCATACCCCCCACTGAGGGTTGGCACCACAACCTGGGCATACCCTGACTGGGAATCGAACCAGCAATCTCTTGGTGCATGGATCGATGCTTAACCACTGAGCCACACCAGTTGGGCACAAACATCTATATTTATAAGAGGTTTTATTCCAGCTAGGCGAGCCATACCAAAACAACAACAACAAAAATAGAACTTTCAGGATAGAATTAAAACTACAAATCATTCATAATTTCGCCAGTAACTTCTTAATACATATAATTGACTTTTGTTATTAAAAATTTTTATCAAAGGAAATATTTTAAAATATTCAATAAAACAAAGAAAAAGGTAAATAATTTGAGGGTGAAATGTAAAATGTATATTTGCTTGTTGACTGAACTTTTTAAAATACACAAACATTGATTTCTATAACTCATTCATTACACACTTTTTTGTATTCTCTCTTCATTCTTGTCTACAAACATAATTTTTAATTACATGCGATTGAGTGTTCTCCAACAAGTTGATATGTTAAAATAAAAACTAAAATAAAGTTCTATATATTGGCTTAAGTTTTGATATTATTGCTGTCCCATAAAGAGAAAATGACACATATTTTATATAATTTAAGGAAAAAAAATTCAAAATACGTCATTTGCTAATGACAAAAAACATCCAATCTCACAAAACTACTTAAAGGAAGAGTAAAAAATATATATCCATGTTCACAGTTTTCATTGTATAATAAAAGATTTTTCAAATATTCCTGTGGTCTGTTCTTTCTTTGAATATGTAAGTCAAATTAACAAGTTCTTCCACAGGTTTGCCATTGTGCCTTAGTCCTGTTCTGACTTTTAGTAGAAACTCAGTAAGTGTATGTTAATTTTAGATTAAAACAATAAAAAGATACAGGAATTATTATAAAATTCATAGTAGTATTCCATTTGGAAGCAGACAGAAATATCTCACTTACCTTTAAAATTATTCCTAGGATCAAGGATAAAAAAACATATTTATTAATTTTACTCTTAAGTTAAATATGTTAGTTAAAAATAAGTTTTCTTGTTCTGAAAAAAGCATGACATTTTGATATAGCCTCACTTTTTTATAACTGGTACAGAATATTGTTTCAATTGATGGTTTTACTCTATTTTTATTTTAGAGGAAATCCACTGCAAATGTTAGTTCTGTATAATTATTAAATTCAGTTTAAGAAAAAAACACAGTATGATGATTACCAGAGGGAAGGGAGGCAGGAGAGGTAGAAGAGAGTAAAGGAAGGATAAATGGTGATGGAATGAGACTTGACACTAGGTGGTGAACACAAAATACAATATACAGATGATGTATTACAGAATTACACACTTGAAAACTATATAATTTTATTAACCAATGTTATCCCAATAAATTCAATGAATTTTTTTTAAATATTACTCTGAAGACTTAGTATGTTCCCATTCTTAGTTAATACACAAAATACTTCATAAGATATTTTTATTCTGATTATCACAATTCTATTCACTGAGTAGTTTAGGATAACACCAAAATGATACATCTTACCTAACTTGTTGTGCAACAACAACAAAACACATGAAAAAGCCATTTCATATGAATATTGACAGGTGAGGGTTCATAATGTGCAAAGAGACAAATGAAAACCTATAATTAATTGAAATATAAATGTGAAGTATTACAATAATGCCACAAGTTAAATAAGATCACAGAGTTTTTAAAAAAATCTTTATTTTGCGATGTAGAGTTTTTGTTTTTATTCTCTTCAAACTATTAATTTTGTACTTACCATCTGAATGCCATTTTATTCACTGACGATCTCTTAACTTTCCAAAAGTGGAAAATATTTCAAGGCAGTTTAAAGGCATCTCAACAAAGTGGTATGTTTTGAAACATTTCGATTTAATTTTTTTATTTTTGTTTCACTCGCTACCCAAGCACACCTCGACGGCTGTACCATTCTTTGCTATCACTGCAGTATATCCTCAAACAGTATCGCCAACTGTCAAACCTGGCATGAAATAGCCTGCAAGGTTTTTATGTTGATTTTAAGGAATTAGAAGCATCAAGCATGTTATTTATTCTAAGTTTATCTTCAGTGATGTACACTGTTACCAGCAGCACTGGATTTCATCCTGAATAATATTTTCAGGATTGGCTGCAGACGTATTATATTGTTGTCTGGATTAAGGTTGTCTATACTCTACCAAATTTTACATTTTTAGAAGGACTCCAGGCTATTAAATTCAGTCAATAAGAAATCTAGCTTCTCATAGTTAAAATTTACAAGATCAGCTCCCCAAGCTAATATAGAATACTTAGCATATTCATATTTTACACATTTATTTAAAGAATCAGGGTCTCATCTCTACTGCTCACCCGATTAAAATTTTTTGTCATCTTTTATTGCTAATGAAGAATAAGAGAAGAAGACTATGCAGGTATATAAACTATGAGAGTAGAATTTTGCAAAATAACTTTTGGCAATGCATATTTGACAAATGCAGTTTCAAAATCTTGTTATTTTATTTTACCTTATTTTTTCCATCACAATTTATGCCCTCTATGCCTTTTTACACCCCCACCCCACCCTCACCCCCTCTATCACCACACTGTTGTCCATGTCCATGAGTCCCCCCCCCTTTTTTTTTTCTTCTTTTTGGCTCAATCTCTACAACCCTGCCCTGCTACCACCCAACAGGAGTGGGGGCTAGAATATACAATGGGAGGAGTAAAGAGAGAGCAGAGCAGACACCCAGAGAACCGATGAAAGTCTGAGTGATGGTTTCTCCCACAGACTGTTCTTGCTTCCTTGGAGTCCACTGCTTTTCCTCCCGCCAGCACTGACTCCTTGTCCCTCAGAGGACCTTGGACTGGCCAAGGTCAGTCACACTTGGACTAATCACAGATCTAGGTCTCATTCTTCTCACTGGTCAAATTAGGAGTTAGAGTGAGGTCAACTGTTCTTACCCATTTTTAGTCAAATTTCCCTTTGAGAAATAGAGGACAGTTTTGGAATCTCTCCTTCACCATCCCTTCCCCCCCAAAAAAGCATGCAACATAGCATTTCAGGAGTTTTTAAGCCTATTGATGGCCTCTAAATTAAGAATCCAGAGAATAGAATATTTCAAAATTATAGATATGATTTCATAATATGCATTAATTTCTTTGGGCTTTCTTGTCATCACAAACTATCTGCACTGGACATGCACGAAAGAGCACAACTTCGGCAGCTACACCACCTAAGTCGTGTTAAAGTGATTAGACAAGGAGGACATTAGACTGAGGTCACTCTAATGCCTTGGTAGCCTATGTAATCAAATCAAAACCTAAGCCAGTCTGAGGTTTTGAATCCAAGAAAATGAAACTTAAAAACAACCCATCACAAACAGCCAACTAGACTTTCCCAAGTAACAGGAGAGGCCAGGTGAGAATATGCTGACCTGGCAAAGAGCCTACTCTGAGGGAAGCCACCAGCCAGCCTAGCTGGGGAAGCAGCTTTTGAAAAATCAAGTTATTTAAGCTGTAGCCAATCAAGTAATTTCCTTGCTGTGTTTACCCATCCTCTCTATCAAAGCCTGCCCCCTGGCTCCCATTGGCACAGTGCTCCAAACCACTTTGGGTTTGGGACTGCCACATTCAAATCAATATTTGTTCAACTAAACTCTTAGAATTTTAATGAGCCTCAGTTTATCTTTTAAGAGTAGCAATCTGCACTCAGCCACAAACTCTTGAGTAACATTAGGAAAGTTATTTAGTTATATACCTTTTTTTCCTTCATTTTCCTTATTGGTAAGTCAGGGATAACAACATTTATATTTAACACATATGGTGTTGTGTGTGTGTGTGTTGTGTATGTAATCTAGGCCTGGAATTTATACACAGCATGCTTGTAACAGGGCCTGGAACATGATAACTGTTCATTTTTTCTTAGATACTGCTTATGTAAATTTTAAACATTTCTATAAACATGCATACAAATAAACTTAAACAATCCATGTTTTATTATTTAATTTAGGTGATTTTTTTTTCTTTTTAGATTTCAGGAGCTTGCTTCTTTTTTTTAATCCTGTTTTGTTTTTTTTTATCCTCACCCAAGGACATTTTTGCATTTATCTTCAGATAGAGCGGGAGAGAGAGAGAAAGAAACAATGGGGCCTGGGACAAACTGCAACTGAGGTATGTGCCCTTAGCGGAAACTGAACCCAGGACTCTCTGGTCCGCAGGCTGATGCTCTAACCACTGAGCAAAACCAACCAGGGCTGAGCTTGCTTATTATACACAGAAATTAATCATATTACATAGTTGGCATTGCGATAGTCTGTGCATTTTCTAAACTCTTATGTTTATAGTTTCTAAATGGATGCAAAAAGAAACAAGGGATATTTTTATATCACCATAGGGAAAGAATGAGAAGCTGCTTCCCAATTAAAAAAAATACTGGGAAGGATACAATAAATAATGCTTATTGTCTATGTAGGAACGTCATTTGCATTTATCATCCTTCACTGTAATATGTGACTTGGGATCATGTCCATCTCCCTCCCTTGCTTTTCAATAATGTGTATCAAGCTTTCTGCCTTTTGGGATTGGCATATTATTACTTAAATTTATACATGTAGTCATTGCTTAATGACTCTTTTCTTAAAAGGCTTTCCTTGCTGATGTAATCTGCAAGGAAAGTGCATTCTTAAAATAAATTTCAAAATAAGCTTTTCTAAACTAAATATACAAAATTAATACAAACAACTATGTGATGCCTTTCTCCTTGACCTATGCTTTTTACAGCTACAAATCAGATGTTTTAGGTAGGATTTGGTTGAAAATTGTTATACCAGGTGCAATTTACTTTTTAACCTCATGTCCCTCAGCATCTCCTTTCTTTTTCCTATTCTTTCACTGGTGAAGTGTGACAGATAAAATGTCATTTCTGTTCAACAAGAGGACATTTACACTCAACACCACTTTCCACCTCCCCTCTTACACTTGTATTGAAACTAAGTAAAATATAAACAGTTGGAAAGGGAAAGCCACATCCATTTCCTGCTTAGTAGACGTAGTAGCACCCTCCCTTTTCTCTTTTTTACATGGCACTGCTTTCTTGCTGGTACTATATTGTTCCCTTCCAAAAACAGCTGTTACATTCATTGTGCACTTCATCCCTTTTCTGCGGCCAACTATTTTTCAAGTCCTATAATTTTGCCTCCATTCTTCTCATCCAAATATGATATCTCTCTCCCCCTGACATACACAGACACACTCTATTTTAGGTGCCGTGGCATGTCAATAGCATCAATCACCATTCGCACCATCGATCATGCAGCTACCAAGCAGTTGGATGACATCTGCCATAACACCCTCTGTGCTACGATGATGTACTTGCATTTTGATGCAGGAGGATATTGGTTTGCAGATTTGTAATCAATCTCAGCATCTTTTCAAGCAGAATATTTTGGAGTTGTAGCAGAGAATTAATCACATATTCTCAGAGTACTTTTGCACATGAATACAAGAGAGTTCCATGTTGTTGACTAATATTAAATAATGAAAATATAATTCACAATGCACCAACACCTAATGTCACATGAATTATTTCAAACAATATATTCCTCTTTTTTTCATCTTTAGTCCTTTCCTCCATAAATATTAGTATTCTAGGGTTTTATTTTTTATTACTAAATTTTAGCAAGACTGTGGCATCCTAAAATGCAAAGCATAAAGATAGTTATCTCATATTTAGTGTTCATGAATCTATTGCCATTTAACATATGCAGATTTTATTTTATTTACATTATACAAAACATTTTTATTTAGAAATACACTGCTTGTTTTCCTTTCTAACTTTGTATTAAACAGTATTATTTAGGCTCTTGAGTTGCAATATTGGCATCAATCATCATTGAGCCAATTTTTGCATCATCTAACAGTTTTTTAAAGGACATCCTCTTCACTTTCATCCTTATCTTGTTTTTTCAATCTCTGTTTCTTGATGATGCTTTCATAAGAAATGTAGTCCCAAAACACAGTATCAGTTTGAGTTATATTAGGATAGGCTTTTCCCCTGCTAGTACTTATGTTGGTGTGTTTGGTACATACAAATGAATGTGTCGCTTTTAAAGGTGAAAATTTAAAGGCTTGTTTACAACAAAATAGAGAGAATTGTCATTATAAAGCAAAACAGTTATTCCCAGGAATATATGCTAAAATCACATTAAATGTCTTTGTCTAATTTTCTAGTGTTCCAGGAGCTGTGTCTTCTTATCAGTGATGTGCTGGGAAACGTGTAAACTGGTATGCCGGAGTGAGGGGCGGGGCAGATTCCGATCTGTACTACTTTCCAGTTTCCATGCTGTAAATACTCCCATTCTGGCCAATTGAGTTTTAAATTGAGGTATAATTGACATATAATATTATATTAGTTTCAGGTGTACACCAATATGATTTGATTTACATTGCCAAATGGATATGCACATTTATACAACTATATAGCCCTTGCATTATTGATGGTGGTCTCTGGTATATGGAAAAATAATAATATATCATAGCAAATGTGATTAAAGTAAGTTTGTAAATCAAGTAATTATTTACAAAAATAAATTATTTATAAATAAGAAAAAGTGTGTAAATAAAAACAATTTAAAAATGAACAGTAAAATATATCTGATGGGATTTTTTTAACTTGATATCACTTGAAATTAGGTCATTAGATCTTAACCTGAAGCTCTCTAAAACTCTTGATAATTTGTTCATCTTTTAAAATTTCATCATTGTAGCATTTGGAAAAATGCATTATTTACACTTAAATATGTGTAATAATACAAAAGATGTTTACTGCAAGCCTAGACACTCGCTGTACCAAACTTAGAGCTCTCTCTTACTCATCACAGAAAATGTGAGGGAAAGGAGAAATAGGTTTTGCCTCAAAGTGGGTGTTTCATTACATTCTACTTCCCAGAGGAAAGAGCAGAAAACAGAGAGGCATGGGAGGGAGAAGAGGACTGTGTTCCGATCCCAGACTCTGCCTCTCCTTCCTGGGGGCAGAAGTTTCTTGGGTGGAGTGTTCCGCCAAGTGCGGAGCCCGAGCCTGGCAGCCACAGAGCCCTGTGCTTTCGGCGAGGAAGGCAGACTGCCTCCCAGGTGCCAATGCTGGAGCAGGTTTTGTCTTTGGGATTTGATACTTAAAATTGGCTAATATTTTAGAACACTTTGAAGGTATATATACATAATATATTATTGGATTGCAGGCCAACAATTGGTAACCTCAGCTCAAATTCACAACTGTTTCTTCCGTCTGAAAAAGTTTGGCCCTTTCTGCTTTTGTATTTGTGTTTAACTTCATGGATTGAGAAATATTTAATGAAAAATGACTAACTGATTACGTTAACTTCATTATGTCCCATAATTGCCTATTTCCATGCACATTTCTTTCTTTCCTTACAAATCGCTCCATGAAACTTTTCCTGATTTCCTCTGGAGAGAATTAACATTTTTTTTCTTTCTGTGTTCCCATCTTTTTTATTATTCACTTTTCAAATCCTGCCTTGATTTATATCATTCTGCCCCCTTTATACCATTCTGATACTACACATTCAGAAAAATAATAACTAAATTGGACCAATTGCTTGTGAATATTCCCTAGTATAACAGTTTTGTGGTTTGTGAGGTTGTGATGAATTAGTTATTCATGTAACATACTTAGCTTAGAGCTCTACTGCTCATAGATATACATGTTAATTGTATCTTCAACATAATGCCTTATTCTTTAATCTAATCAGATAATGAAGTAATGTAATTAATCAAATATTCTGAGTAATATATATAATAAATAAAAATATATGTTTGTATACATGTATGTCAATATTCACACATACCACCCATTAAACAATAGGATGCATAAAATACACTTATCAAAATCCACACTGTTTCCATTAATTATTCAAAGGAATTTCAGGGACATTATTCATATAAACTATACGCTACAAAAAGTGGTTAACGTATTTTAGAACTGACTCCTATTTTATGGTTTGTCTTGCCCAAAACTAGGTCAGTCTCATTCTCAAATTAATCCTTTTACCACCATAGTACATATCTGTAACTTTTTATGACTAACAACCTTAAGCAACAGGCAAGGTAAAAAAACAAAAACAAAAAAATTTCAATCAGGAAAGCATCTTCTCATCAAAGTGGGAAAAATAAAGGTCGATAATTTTTTGCTTCCAAGTGAATATGTCTATTTGGAATGTATGTAATGCAAGAATGGCTGGCGGGATCGAATGTGGAGGGTTTAGTGCTGCATTTACCGCCCTAAAGACTAGAGAAGGTTGTGTTGAAAATCAACCTGAACCTCGTACCTGCATATAGCAGAGGACGATATATTGTAATTATTTATCCATATGTACCCCACTTTAAACCTTAAGTTGTATATGAATAGTCTTCATTTCTAGGCTCCCTGTACCAAACTCAAGTATAAAACTCACATAGGTACTCACCTATGTAGAGGACATGAATGCTGCTATACATCTTCCAATACACTGGCAAGCCCACCCCCAACCCCCAAAAAAACAAAGAACTATCTGACCCAAAAATGTCAATAGTGCTGCGACTGAGAAATCCTGATTTAGAAGAATCATGAAGGAATATGAAAAAATATTATTTTTAATTGGTTCTGAAATGGTACAGGGAAAACATTATCACCTCTACTTTAGGGGGTCATGAAAGCCTAATAGAAGAGGAGCACATGGATTGGGGCTTCAGGTATATCTGACAAGAATATAAGATGATGGAAGGATGTAGTCACAGAGGAGAAAATACACATGTACAACAGCAGAGACATGAATTCTAGTGTGGTTGTCAGTATATGATAAGTAACATTATGTGTAATGATGCTGGAGAGTGAGACAGAGATTAAGGTAAGAACATTCTCCTTAGTATGATATATTCATACATATTCATTTGATATGAAACCCTTGTGTGTCATACTCAAGAAAATAGATTGCATTCTAGACTACTGGAGAGTCATAGCATGATTTTTTTAACAAAAATATAACAATGAGATATGCATTATGTTTTACAAAAAAATAATAAGAGGACTAGAGAGCAAGTGGGAGAGCAGTGGCCTACTGCAGACCAAAACCCAGCCAGACTTGACTTTACAATGAACCCTGTGAGACACCATCACTGTCCAAATCAAGGATACAGCAGTGAGAATGAAGAGAAAAGATGAGTTTAGGTACAACTAGGAAAACAAGTGAAAGTAGTTTGCAAAAACCATCCAAGAGATGTGAAAGCAACTAGAGAGTAGAAAATGATACTTAGGAGTCTGGCTTGCCCTGTCAACCACAATGAAAAGTGACCTTGGGAATAGAGTTTGGATAAGATGATACACTGGGTCCAGTGAATTATATGTCGAACTTGTGATTCCTGGACAATATGCAAAGTGAAACTGTCCGGTGAGTGTTTGCATGTGGAATTGGGAAATTAGTTCTGGGTGGGAAATACTGATATGGGAGTCATCAGGATACAGATAGACATGTGACTCATAGAATGGATGCGTTTATCAGAGGAAAATATAGAGAATGAAAGAATGCAAATGAAGTCCAATGAGTCAGCTGCTAGGAATCCAAATAAGCCTATGGACAAACCCATATTTAGTAGGAAACTTGTTAAATGATGCAGAAGTGTGGTATTAGCAAGATAAACAAACTATGCTTAACTTTTTTAATTAAATACATTTTTTGTACAAAGAAAAAGACAATTAGCAATAAATTAATAAAAATGTGACTTGAGGGCACACATGATATTTTACACTTCTTCTCGGTACATGAATAAATGGGATGGCCACCTCAGTGTTAGCAGTAAAGAGAGGTATGTCTGGCACATAGCAGGTGCTCAATAAGTATTTCTGGAATGCAGGTACATCTGTAAATGTGTGAGAGGTAGAGCAAACCTATAAAATTCCTAATAAAGTGAAGTGTAACTGGCAGAGAAGCTAGGTCAGCTGTGGCAGAGACTAAAGCTAATATCCTTTCAGGAGTTACCCACAAGTCTTTTTCAATTTGTAAACACCAAATTATTCTGGAAACAGAAGAAAAAATGCTGGTTAGCATAGGAGAGTAAAAAGTGAATGAAGTATTTTTATTCTTTCTTGTTTCTCTCTCTCTCTCTCTTTTTAATTCATTAAGTGAGGAGGGAGAGTGGTTTGGATTTATTCTATATTATATAGGTGAACAAATAATAGTTCACTTTATATTTATTTGGTAATAGTATTTTATTGGTTGGAAATTAAAGCAAACTCAAGTTTTAAGAAGTACTTTCAAAATCCAAGATTAAATAACAACATGTACACTTTTCATGTCTTGAGATATTTCTATCACTTACCTTATTGACCTTGATCTTTCCAGAAAGAAAAGTAGTTTGTGGTTTCTTATTGTTGTTGTTTCATATTCCCAAATGTCAGTGCCTTCCTATACACTTTGTCATCTTTATTGTGTGTTTTTTCTGAACCATCCTATCCTTTCAGGAACTTGTTCCTTTCTGCTTTCTTCCCTATTCTTTACTTTCAAAATCAACTTTTTCAAAAACAATACAAGTTGCTTTTATCATTGTGTGCTTTTAAGATGCTGCTATATTAATTAACCAATACATTAATTAGCTATAACTATAGGATAAATGCATCCTTTTGTGTGTTTAAGGCATCAGTGAAATTGTTAATGTAATTTATTTGGATGCAAAGAAGAAAGAAGAATGACTATTGAACACTGAAATCACCCTATGCAGTAGTTTTCCTTCATAGAAATGCACTGAAATAAGCCTCTCTCACTACTCAGTTCAGAAGATGAGTATTTAATTATGTTTCTCCTTTCAGAGAGGCAGTTCAGTTTAAGTGGATACTTAAAAACTCAAAAAAAAAAGCAGTTATTACTTTTAGTTTTAATAAAAATGTAGATTATTTCTCTTTTTTCTAGAACTTTCCTTATGCTATTGGATTTCCTATATTGCCTTTCATTTAACTACACATACATGCAAACACATACACACAATTTCAAGAAGTGTTTTCTCTTATGGACCATGAAAGCCTTTCAGAGGTCATTTATCCTCTGCCATTCATTCAGAGAAATCTAATCTAGCATCGAACAATTCTGAGCTGCCAGCATACCATTACTGGGTAAAATTAAATTTTATTATAAGCCTGAGTATTTTCATATGCACTTGTACATTTACTTTCTTTAGTCCAACTTTTTCTTTTAATTATTAATTTAAGTAAATCCATTTACCAGATGAATTCATTATTTTGCTTATAAATATCTGACTATTTGTGAAAAATGTTCCCTTTTCTGCATAAGATTTATTGTTACACATGAAAATGAGCTTTATATATTTGTTGTTGTTGTTTTTATTTTTTAACTCATCTTTATTGTTGAATGTATTACAGATGTTTCTCCCTTTTCCCCCCATTGACCCTCTCCTCCCCAGTCCCGCCCCCTCCTGTCTTCCCCACACTATGGCCGGTGTCTATTGTTTACGCATATATACACAGAAGATCTTTGGTTTAACTCATCTCACCCTCCTTCCCCCTTCCCTTTGAGGTTCATCAGTCTAACAACCAATCTGTACTTCTTAATTTCTTCATCTTTTTCACCCATCCTCCCAGCCCCCACCCACCTGGCAAGCAACAAAAAGTTCTCTGTATCTATAAGTCTGTTTCTGTTCTGCATGCTCATTTTGTTTGTAGATTCAATTGTTGATAGATATGTATTAATTGCCATTTTATTGTTCATATTTTTGTTTTTCGTTTTCAAGAAGACCCTTCAACATTTCATATAATACTGGTTTGGTGGTGATGAATTCCTTTAGCTTTTTCTTGTCTGGGAAACTTGATATGTCCATCGATTCTAAATGATAGCTTTGCAGGATAGAGTAATCTTGGTTGTAGGTCCTTGCTTTTCATCACTTTGAATATCTCTTGCCACTTCTTTCTGGCCTGCAAAGTTTCTTTTGAGAAATCAGCTGACAGTCTAATGGGAGCTCCTTGTAGGTAACAGACTGCTTTTCTCTCGCTGCTTTTAAGATTCTTTCTTTGTATTTAACCTTTGGCATTTTGAGAGGAACTGATGGGATTTCCACAGCCACAGCCTCCCTCTGCCTCAGTCCCAGCTGGTTTTTACAGCCAGAACTCATGGGGACTTTTCTTCCTGGCACTGGGACCCTGAGCTGGGCTCCTGGTGTGGGACAGGAACCTCTCACTCCTCAGGGAGGACCTGCCCAGCTGAGGTCTCTCTTGATTTTTATCTGTCACACATGGGTGTGGGACCAGACCACTTCTGCCCCTCCTACCAGTCTTGATGTGGCTACTTCTTTAATTTTGTGTAGGACTTCCATTCAGCTCAATTTCAGGCTGTTCTGAATGATGGTTGTGTTGTAGTTTTGTTGTAATTTTGCTGTGGTTGTGGGAGGAGGTGATACTGCGTTTACCTACGTCGCCATCTTGACTGGAAGTGAGCTTTATATATTTATATATATGACCAGAAGGAAACAGGTGGTAGGTAGCTTATTTCCTATACAATTAATACCTAATATAATCTTAGATCAGTACTGTTCAGTATGGAAATAGTGTGATGATAAAAATGTCCCACTGCACTGTTGAGTATGGGTCTCCATTGGTTACATGTGGCTATTAGATACCTGAAATGTATGGTTGACCCTTGAATGTACAGTTCACCTGGTCAGAAGTGCGGTCAAAATCTACATGTAACTTTGGAGTTCCCCATAACTTAAGTATTTATATCCTACAGGTGATTGGAAGCCTTACCGATGACATAAACAGTCAATTATGATATATTTTATATGTTCTATGAACTATATACTGTATTCTTACCATAAAGTAAGTTAGAGAAGGAGAATGTTATTAAGAAAATCATAAAGAAGATAAAATTCGTACAGTATTTATTGAAAAAAATCTGCATATAAGTGGATCATGTAGTTCAAAACCATGTTCAAGTTTCAACTGTAGTCAGTGTAACAGAGAAAATAAATGTTCAGTTTAACTTAATTTTTATTAATATAACTTCATATTAAATAATCATATGTGACTAATGGCCATTGTATAGGGTGGCATAGCTTTAGCTGATTATGATCTCAAATTCAAATTTATAAAAAATTATGTAATTAGTATGCTTTTCATTATTACCTTGTAGAGTAGTTGATAGAGATTGTGTCAGAAAGGAATAGATATGCCATATACCTCTCCCCACACACCAAAAGTTTACTCAGTGAGCTAACCCTACTTTTTAAATGTCACTTAAATTGATACCATTATAGTTATTGTGATATATGTTCATAAAAACTACAACTGCTTGTCTTGTATTTCCATAGTTTATTTAGTCTCCACATTGATGTAGTAGTTGTTAGTTTCCTCTCAGTTGTCTAATTAGCTATGATATTGTTGAAACTCAAATAATATACATACCTATATATTTTCACATATATAGCTAGGTTTCATCTGTACCATAATAAAACTTTGTCCTCTGTCCAATTCCCTAAGTTAGATTTTACTATTAAATAATTGTACTTTAAAAAATATCTCCCAGATGATAATGATTCACTAGTAACCCATTTTTCTCTAACCCTCTAATTCAATTTCTTCTTTCCTTTCTTACTTTCTCCAAGTGCTTATTAATGTACACTATGGACACAGTGACATCTGTGTATTTCAGTTTTCTAGTACTGCAACAGACTAACACAACCCTAATTTAAACAACACATATTTGTTATTTTGCAGTTCTGGAATTCAGACATCCTAAAGACATGGTGTAGGCAGGGCTAAATTCCTTCTCAAGTCTCTAGAGGACACAGTTCTTTGCCTTTTCCAGCTTCTAGACTCTAGAATCTAGAGTCTACCTGCATTCTTTTGCTCATGGCTTCTTCCATCTTCAAAGTCAGCAGGGTAGCATTTTCAAAGCTCTCTCTCTCTCTCTCTCTCTCTCTCTCTCTCCCTCTCCCCCCCCCCCAGTCTCTCTCTGTCTCTCATATCCTGGTCACATTTACTGCTCTGTTTTCTTGCTTTTCCTTTTATCTAGACCATTGTGATTACATTGGACTCAACTGTTTAATCCAGGATAATCCTTCATCTCAAAATACTTAACTTAATTGAATCTGCAGAGTCTCTTTTGCCATGAATTTAACATAGTTGCAGCTTCCAGGTACCTATCTTTGAGGTAACATTATTTTGTCTACTACACACACATTTCATAAGTCTTTAAAATATAAAAGTTATAGTAATGTTTTGAAAAGGCTAATTATCTTTGTAAGCATATGTGTAATATATATTGTAGTATATATATGTATATATTTCACTTAAAAAATACACAATAAAACACAAATAACTAGATATGTGGTACAATAAATGATTGATGTGCTTATTCTTATATCTCATACATTTTCAAGCTTTTATCCAAAAATTGTTTTTGGAAGATTTCTGAAAAGCTCACATATTTCCTGATATCACAAATCTCTTTTTTGACTTTGCATCCTTTTGATTCCATTCTCATACACTATTCTTAACAAAAATAGTGTTTAATTATGCTTTTTGCTAACAGTTTGATGATTCAAGTTGTATTTTAACAAATTTATCGATACGTAAGTAGTGTGGCACAAAAGTCTTGCTACTGCCAAGAAATATTACATTAATCATTTCACCTCTATATACCAGGCCTATCACTCTAATCTAGCAGATTGAATTTGTGGCAGAATGAAAGCTTTCAGTCCAAAAACCTAACAATTTGAACAGCTATGCCAAGCTTTACTTCACTGAATGTGGATCTAGTTAACAGACCAACTTTTGTCATGAAAATTTATGATCCCACACTTAATTCAATTTGCTTTAAACCACTCAACACTGTGTAGTGGAAAGAACACTGGTCTAAAATCAGATTAATACTGGCTTAGGCTCTGGCTTGCTTGCCCACTGGACTGTGACTTTTGGCTCATCTCTTCAGCTCCCTAAGTTTTGCTGCCCTCGTCTGTAAGATGGAAATAATATTTATCCCTATAATCCTTACAACAGTGGCTGCTTGACACTGAGGATCCTAAGTAAATGATAGCAGGTTTTATCATAATCACTTTTAATAGTAGAAAGAAAAGGATAAAGCATAGTACAAGTTATTAAGTCATGAGTACAATCAAAGTTAAAGTGAAAATAAAATATCAAGAAATAGAGATTTTTTTAATATATATTAAACTGAGACAGAAACACAACAATTAGATACTAGGTACTAGAAAATTTCTAGTAATATACAATTTTGTCTTTATAAAGCTATCAGTTTCAGTTTTTACATGGATCCAAACTTTGTCAGATATTAATCTATTTTTGCATTCATGGTAAGGAATTTGATATTTAGGTTTTAATGTTATGGGTTTGTTTCCTAATTTTATCATTTCATTTGCACAAGGTATTCTGATTCTTTTTTTTTGTTTTGTTTTGGTAAACATTTTTTTTTTTTTTAATTTTGATGTAAGATAGTCTTTTTTATTATGTTATGAATTGGAACAATCAAGCAAGGTCATTTTAATTCCAACGTTCATAACTTGTTAAAAATATATAGAAAGAGTTAACAGATAAAGCTAAATATATACATAAATGAAAGCACTACTTATAAATATTTATTTATTTATAAAGTTATCACATAAAATTGACACAAATAGATACACACATATAATGACTACTGACAAAATGACTATTGAAATAGTCTCCTGAATGATATCCTTTTTATCAGCCTTTTAAATCTACCTTATCTATTTTAAGCTATTCTAATCTGTTTTTCAAACTATCAAGATAGTAACCTTTCCGACAATGTATATTTAATGTTTCTATTTGGTTCTAAAATTTTTAATGAGACTCCATTACTTGAGAATGACAAGATAAGACAACTCCTCAGGAAGGCCTACAAGGATCTTTACAATCTGGCCTTTCTGACCTTCCCAGGTAAACCCTGGGCCTCATCACTTATCTCATTATTTACATCCTGTATGTCACTTTGGTGTTTTGCCCCTCACAGTCATTCAACTGATTTCTTTCTCTATTTGGTTGACCTTCTGTATTGATTTTCCCCTCTAACTACCTGCCTGGGATAATTTCTATGTATCCATAAGACTTATATTACAATTCTATTCTTCTGGAAAGCTTTCCTTAATTTGTTTAAGTAGCATTAATCATTTTCCTTTGTGTCAGCAGGTTCTAATACCTTCCCCTGTAGTACTTTTTAAGTATTTTTTGGTAGTGTGCATGCTTATTACCACTGTCTAGACTTCATGATGCACCACTACTGTAGTGCTTCTGACATAAGAGGTATACAGGAAATGTTTAGTCAAGTAAATGTGCAAATTAATAAAATTGATAGATGGATTTTATTTTGAAATTCAATGTTTCAAAATCACCTATTATAATTATACTACTAGTATATAAATATATGCTTATTCAAACCAAGGAAACACTATAGAAAAATATTGGGTACAAAGTTATGGGCTCCCAGAACCTCTACCTACTGTATTACCTTCCCTAGAGACAATATTATATATAAACAAGTATATAAACTTGAATATTTAGGTTTAGAGTTTTAATAGTTATATAAATCAGTTTATTCTCTAGAAAATTGGTATATATTGCTTTTCTTGCTCAATACTATAACATAATGCTTTCCTTGTGCCATTACAAAGAAATCTCTCATTCTTTTTATCCAAAGCACAGTGTTCTAAGTGGTATAATTATTTTAATCTATTAACCCATCCTCCATTGATAAATATTTAGATCATTTGTACAGCGTTACCATACATATTCTCTCACACACACGTACACAAAATTTTGTTCATATGAAAACATAAAGTTCAGATTGTTTGAACAATAACTCTTTTTTTTTTCTTTATTGATTTTAGAGAAAGAGGAAGAGAGAGGGAAAGAGAGATAGAAATATCAATGAGAGAGAACATTGACTGGCTGTCTCCTGCATGCCCCCCACTGGGGATTTGGCCCACAACCTGGGCATGTGTCCTGACCAGGAATTAAACCGGTGACCTCTTGGTGCATGGGTCACCACTTAACCACTGAGCCACACCAGCTGGACTGAACTATAATTCTTGTACCTAAAGTTATGCATTTTAAATTAGATGCACACTACCACACGGTTCTCCAGAATTTTCAATAATAAAATCAATTTTTAGAGTTAAAAACTTAAGAAAAGTTTAATAGAAAAAACTCAGATTCAATAAAATTTCTCCTTGTTACTTATTTCCCCTCCAGAAAATTGGCAAAAAACTTCATTATCATATATTAAGATGTAAGTGGCATTATTTTCCATCTCCAAATAATCTAAGTCTGAATAATATCATATCCAAATCAGCATAGTTTAATTATTATTGCCTTATGGTTTATTATTGACTGGAAGTTACAATATATATATACTTACTGGAGTTGGTTATTGAATGTATTAGAAGTATAAGATTAAGTATTTGGATTGAAAATTATTTTAAATTAGTAGCTTTCTGACAAAGTTAGACTGTATAACTAACCACTATAGCTACCTTGGAGAATTAATGGGTTTTTGGCATTACCATTTACTAAGGTTCTAAATGTTGAATCATATTATAAATATGAGATGATCTTTCATATTGAATATCTATGTTCAATGAATTTGTTTTAAGCAGTATAGAATCATTTGAGTGAAGTAAAACAGGTTATTTTTAACACATTTTTCTATTCATCATATATCAATTTTTAAAAATCTAAATATACTCAATGTCTTTAAAGTTTAGGCAATACTGATAAATTATATAATTGACAATAAATGACTCACTTTGTGATTGGGCTTACAGAATAAATCTAACAGACTTTCAATTCAATTAGTCAAATCCATTGTTTATTTGGCTTAGAAAAACAATTCCATTGAAAAATAGTTGATGACAATTCTTTTGTGATAATATTCAATTATATTATTGGCAGTCAAGAAACAAACTATTGTATGCTAATATAAAAACATCATGTCTTACCTTGTTTAAATATAAAATTTATATTCAGTTGTCAAGAATCATATAATGTAAAAGATCAATAAAACAAACATATTGGAAACAGACTGAAAATTCACATTCAAATTAAAGATTCTCACTGTTCTGATTTATTTAGATAATAACCAACCAGCTGGGTAGGGATGAAGGATGTGGGTTAATAATGGTATACATGGGAGATACCTATTTTTAACCTTTGCTGTAACATAATGCAGTTGGCGTTTTAAAAAATATAAAAATTCTAATATTGCAAAAAATTTCTCTTTGGTAGTGAATTGCCAATTCTTTTATCTTTTGTTTCTGGCAACGATGAGACCCAGATGCTAAGCACTGGAAGATATTTCTTCCAATAGCAGCATCTGGCGTGCTGGCAGACTCCATAAGCAATTTTGTTTTACAGCTTTAAAGCAGCTTCTGGGTCTATTACATGGTTAATCTGATGGGCTGTTTGGGCTGCCTTGTCCTCCTGGATGCCATATGCCAACAGCTAGAGATGCAGTGAACTGTCTGCCCATTAGGGCTGCTATAAAGAGCACACCTGAAAAAAATCAGCTGCAAAGAGAGTGTTCTACCATTACAGTACCAATGATGAGTGACTTGGCTAAAACAGTGCTAAAATCTTGCCAAAAATGTTCAATGCCCTCTGAGCACCAGAGGAGATGAGACAACTGTAAATAATAAAATATTCAGAAAATCATTGTATCATTTGATAGTGAAACAAGCATTTGCAATTTTCCCCCATGCAAGAGAAGAAACACAAAATGAGTATAATTGTGAGGATGAGAGACATAAATACCTCTATTCTGTGGCAAATGATTCATGAGAGGATGAATTCACTGAGTGTGGGGGATTTTGTCTAACTCATTTTTATACTTTCAGGGCCTACCAGAGTATTTGATTATGGTAGAAATAAAGTGGTTTAAAATAAATAAAAGCAAATAACATCATAATACCATTACAGTTATGCGACACATTTTATAATCTTTAAGCCCAATGCATAATTTATTTCTTACCTTTTAGGTATTATGTTTTATATAGCTTTTTCAGGGCATACTTTCCTTACCATCCAGACTAGAGTGGACCCCAAGAGTCTATACAGCCCAATATCTGCCAATACATGCCATTATATCATTTGGCACAATTTACATTTATTTATACACTTGTATGGTCATAGTAAACTGCAACCCGGTCATTTAATTAAAAACAATATAATTTTGTTTTAATTTAAAACATCTCTCTGACCACTCTTCTGTCATACTCTTCTGTTTTCAAATCTCATGTGATTAGAGTAGGCCCTCCCAATAATCAGGATAATTTCTGTATTTTATTAGTCAATACATTACCAATATTAATTCCATCTACAAACTTCATTCCTTATGAAGTTTTTTTCATTCCTTATGAAGTTTTTTTCTTTTTTTTTTTTTAAATTTTTTCTTTATTAATTTTTAGAGAGAGGAAGGGAGAGGGAGAGAGAGATAGAAACATCGATGAGAGAGAACATCGACTGGCCGCCTCCTGCATGCCCCCCACTGGGGATCGGGCCCACAACCTGGGCATGTGCCCTGACCGGGAATCGAACTGGCGACCTCTTGGTGCATGGGTCGGTGCTCAACCACTGAGCCACACCGGCTGGGCTGAAGTTTTTTTCTTATAACAACACTTATTCCTAGGGTTTGAGATTAGGACATAGATATCTTACTGTCTCCCACAGTGCCCAGTCACTAAAATTTAAGGGTGCAAATAGAATATAATCTTATAAAGTTTCCAGTTGAGCTCCATGAGTTAGATATGGAAATAAGAGAAGGTTCATTGATTCATAGCATATTAATGCTGATAAAAATTTTTAAATGCTTTAGTCTTGCACCCTCTATTTATATAAAAAAAAAAATCAAATAATCAAGACTTAAATTGCAAAGCCAAAAGTACCTACTTTAAGAATTAAGGGTAATGCCCATTTTTCCAACCCTTAATTTAGAGTTCTTTCTTTGTACAACATCATCCCCCCCACCCGCCCGACTTATCTGTTTCTGGTTCAGGCCAAAAGTACACTGGAGTCTATTTTACAGGTGATATAATACTTAATGATTCAGGAAAAACATACAAAAATAAATATAAAATTACAATAACAAATATTACATTGTTATAAAAATTGTAATAAAATTTAATGGATGAAATCTATAGTTTCATTAAAATAATACAAAACCACATAAAAATGTACTATACTAGCCACATCTATAGAGCTTTGTTCAGGTACAGCCAGGAGAAAATATTTGGAAGTTGATAAATTAGTATTAGGGAAACTCACTACTCTAGGCTTCATGCTTTTAGGAAAATAATTTATTCCTCCTCATTCCCTGCTCCCACTGGCTCCTTGTAATAAATTCATGGTAAACTGCTTTTACATGTCTTTTTACTAGTATGTCACACAATAAAACAAAGAACAATTGTGTTGAACTACCCAAGTAATTAGAGATATGACTTGTCAACCCAGAAAATTTAATAACTAAGAACCGTACCTAGAATATACACTTTTAAACCTGAAGCACTTGGTTGTTGTACTCCTGTGTCTACACCACAAATATTCACTGGATAAATCACCCAAAGGGATTCATTGTATGATTAATTTGGCTGAGTAGATCTGGCTTCACTGTCACTCCAGATCTTGTTTGTCACTCTGGCAACTTAGCTGCACTAGAGGAGCTGAAACCATAAAGAAGAATCTTCATGCACAATTTATTTTCTTTTTTTCCATTCAACAGTCAATGCCCTGAAAAGACCTAGGTACCGAATATGCTATTGCCATCTGGTTTCTCTAACCCCTGGCATTTCCTAGCCTGGACACTGGAAGCCAAATTGAATATGGTCTTGTTCATTGAGTTTTGTTTTCATATTCCTTCACTTAGAAAAGATGCTGAATAATATTTCAAAATCCTTATAGTAGAAGGGATACTTTATACTGCAGAAGACAGACAAATGATTTTGAATCTAGTTGCTTTCCACTTATTTATTTTTGATTTTATCATCTGTGCTTTGGTGTTAATTCCAAAAAGCCATTGTCAAGACAAACGTCAAAGAATTTTACCCCTATTTTTCTCCTAGGAGTTTTATAGTTTAGGGTCTTATTAAGTCTTCAGTCTATTTTGAGTGGATTTTTGAGTATGGTCTAAGATAAGTATTACATTTCATTCTTTGCATGTGAAAATGCAATTATCCCAGCATGATTTATTGAAGAAACTATTCTTTCCTCATTCTATTTTCTTGACACCTTTGTGGACGATTAGTTGACTGTATGTGCATGGATTTATTTCTGGGCTCTATATTCTGTTCCATTGGTTTGAGTAAGCAATATTATAAAAATTAACCAGACACTGCCTATTGTCAAACAGAATACATAAACTACAATGGTTTATTTTGTTCTTAAGAAAGCAGTAAATATTGTTAATGACATAAAAATATCTTTGGCCTTACCCAATCTCCTCGATCTCCTTCATTGTTGCACTGTTTCTATATTTTTTTATAATCAGAGTAAAAATTTAGATAGCTACCAATAAAACAAACAAATCAACAGAAAACAAGCAGCACACCATCTTATTCCTCTCCTTTACAGGTAAATGATATGCTCTTGTACTAATATATATACAAAAAGAAAAGCATATGGCGAGTTCACCCTTGCTTTATTAACTAAATAGCCAATGGCAATTCTTGGACAGTTTAAGAGACACTTTAACAAAAGTTATAAACATTTTGCCCTGGCGGGTTTGGCTCGGCGTTAGAGCGTCGGCCAGTGGACCAGAGAGTCCTGTGTTTGGTTCTTGCTAAGGGCACATGTGTTGGTTGCAGTTCATCCCCCGCCCCAACAGGGGCTGTGTGGGTGGCGACCAGTCCATGTGTCTCTCTCACATCGATGTTTCTCTCTCTCTCCCTCCTGCTCTATCTGAAAATAAATGCAAAAATGCCTTCTGGTGAGGATAAAAGAAAAAGTTATAGACATTTCTATTTAAAATTTTTGGAGATTTATTTATTTATTTATTTTAAATCTTCACCCACGGATACTTTTCTATTTATCTTCAGATAGAGTGGGAGGGAAGGAGGGGGGGGGAGAGAGAGAAACATTGATGTGAGAGAAACACATTGATTGGTTGTCATTGCACGACGCCGACCAGAGCCAGGACCGAACCACAACCAAGGTACATGCCCTTTCCCAGAATCAAAACTGACATTCTTTGGTCCACTAGCCAATGCTCTAACCGCTGAGAAAAACTGGCCAGGGCAAAATATTTGGGGAGTTTTAAAATATAAAAATATTATTTGAAGCCAATTTTTACAGGAAAATACTAAGATATATTTTAAAAGTACACCTTTGTGCATCAGGGGCAGAGTTCACAGTCTTGTATTACAACCCTCATGCTGTGCTCTCCTATGATTGGTAGCCCAGAGGCAGCATTTTGAGTGGAATCATATTGTTTAGCAGTAGTAACTCATGCTGTTCTACAAAGCAATCATTAACAAAAATCAATTAGACTGAATAGAATTAAAAAATGAAAGAGGTAGTTAAAATACCATTATTTCTAATATCAAAGATATTAAGATAGAAGACATTGAGAGTGGCCTGAATAGAAATTACATTGACTTTTATAAAATATTTTTAAATACATACTCATGGCCCAATAAGTTTAAAGTATGATATATATTTTAAAAGCATACATTTGGATATGTAAAGTGCATCAGATATATAAATATAACATTAATCTGATTCAAATTGGTTAACATTGATAACTGACCCTGCAAAGCTAAGCGATAAACCTCCCCAAAATGGTTCTAATGTTTTCTTAAAGTTTTCATTAGTAAAATGAAATGTAATTCCCATGTTTAAGATAATTTTATAGTATTTCAAAAGATAGCAGTTTGGTGATATAATTTCACTTTTGACACTTCTCAAAGCTTTTTATGTCTCTAATATAAACCTCAGAATAATGTCAGAAAATCGCACCTTGGTGACAATGTACACTATCTAATTTCCAGAGATTAAGAATTTCTTTAGAATTAACTAGTTGTAATTGAAGAAATGTGGCTCATAAAACATGAAGAATTGTGTCAAATGGAGTACAAATGGAGACAAGTCTGCAGAACAAGAGAACCAGTTTCCAATTCTGATTGTGGTGTTTTTAAACTCTGTGACTTTGTATAAGTTCCCTAACAACTCCCTGTACCAAACTTCCTTCTTTTGTGAAGATAAGGAAAAAAATATATATACACATATAGCTAAGTGATTGCTAATTCACTTCCTATTGCAACATTTTCTATATCTTCAGTTATCCACTCGTTAACATCTCCAGTCTGAGTTTCACATACATGAACTGTGCCTTGAAAATCAACTGCCAATTCATTCTTTATGAGTGGATGAACATATAGGCAAGGACAATGTTAACTATGAAGACTCAACAGACCAAGGTAGCAAGTTCATCTGTCATACTTTTACCAAAGTGTATATTCTGTTATCACATTTACAATGAGGCATGCTTCATCAGGCAAGCTTTCTTTACATAAAATCACCTTGAAAAACAAAACAATTAATGTAATGTATTATAATATATTTAATTATAATAGTTTACAATTATAATTTTATAATTATAATTATAATAGTTTTTGTTTGTTTAGAATAGAAGAAAAAATATACCCTAAATAGAGGGTCAAGACATTTAAAAATAAATAAATAAAACGTTTTTCTCCATATATATACACATATTATATCTCTAGATCTATCGATCTATGTAAGAATGTTCATAATTTGCCCCAGTTGAAAGCCTGAAATTTACCAAAATAATTTACATAACAAAAAGATAAAAAGCATTCAAGGGCATTGGTTGGCTTTTGTGCCTCTACAACAGAGGTTCTAAACTTTAACTTATTATATAAGACTTACTATATAATTAGTTACTACATAAGACCAATGAATAAAGAGGTAATTATCTCCACTGAATCTTCATTTGACAGCCTCGTTTTGCCTGTTCTTAAACCCAGAAAGAATAAATGGCCTTGCATGGTAAATGCCTGCAATCTTAATGAAGTGGCCCCATGCAGTAAGGCCCTACTCACTACCCATATTATGGACTGAATTGTGTCTCCCCAAAAATCCACGTTGCAGTCTCAACCTCTAGTACCTTAGAGTGGGACTATATTTGGAGATAGCCTTCTTAAAGAGGTAAAGTGAGGTCATATGCATTTGGACAGGCCTTAATTCAATATGACTGCTGTTCTTAGAAGAAGAGAGAAAGACACAGAGGAAATACCATGTGAAGACAGAAGAAAAAGACAGTCACGTAAAAGCCAACAAGATAGGCCTCAGAATGATGCCAACCAACTTTACCAACACCTTTATCATGGATTTCTAGCCTCCAAAATTGTAAGAAAATAAAATTCTGTTGTTTAAGTTATGAAATCTGTGTACTCTGGTATGGCAAACCTAGCAAACACATAAAACCCAATATTATTGGAATGTCTAACTCCAGTCAGCAGCCAGTAAATATTTTGCTATTCTAAATTTGGCTAATATATTTTACTCGGTGCCTATTTTAACAGCCTCTCAGTCACAATTTGCCTTCATCTACAAAGGGACATAATACACCCGTGATTAGGCCATGCATGGGTACCTCTGTGGACCTGCTATGGCACACCATCTTTACAGACAAGATCTTAACTGTATCCATTTGTCTACAGGGACCTAGGTATGACATTATACTGATAACATCTTCTTCCAAGAGATTTCATTGAACTCACTCATTAAAGACATATCAGTCCAACATTTAAAAATCCTTTTTGGGTTCAGGAGGCAACCTATTCCTTATTTACCAATTCTACTTGATCTCACTGATGCTGCTCCTTAAAAATCAGTCTCCTTTAAATGGAGTCCCTTCCAACAAAAGGTGCTAAAATCTGTCTAAATTAAAATCAGTAGGTTATCCTATCAGTGCTCTCAGAGACTCCTTCATTGTAGAGCCTCTGGTAACCACTTTGCATGCCTCTTGGAATGCCTATGATGCTTTAAGTTGCCAATGGGCTTCTGATATTTAAAAAAAATGCTTTTTTATCTCTGTGCTATAAATAATAAGAGTGAAAATTGCTTGTCACATACTGGCCTCCTGGAAATAATGGCTCTCACAGACCCTGAGCCTGTGACTCTCCTCACTTACTTGCCCATTATGTTTCGGATCATGAAAGCAGCACTCAAGATCATCACTGAACTGTTGAGGCCTTCCTGATCCAGGATGGAGCCAAATCTGGGCCTTCTGACATATTCTGTCTTCAGAAGAAGATGGCCTCCCTTGTCCTCAGTCCTCTGTCAGATATCACCTTCTTGGAGGATGCAAACACTCCCCAACCTCCTTGACTACCTGGGGTCCCTGTGGATTGAGTGAATAGCAATGGGAGCTCATAGAGCATATGGTCACATTGCAGCCATCATAAATCATGGAGCTGAAGGGAATGTTGCTGCCTTCCATCTCTTAACCAGGATCACTCTGACAAAGGAGCAGACCCAAGGGTCACCACAGTTGGCAAAACTTCAGGCACTCATTCCGGAACTCTGGAATCACTTGCTTCACAGATACCTAAAACATAATCAAGGTCACACATGTCTCTGTATAGACTAAGTCAAAGAACAAGGTCTCACCACACACTCCTTATTCCCTTCAGAGTCCTAGACCTTACTGATGCAGTCCACCCTCATTTATCGCGGTTAATCAGTTCCAGAATCTACGCGATAAATGAATTTCCCCGAAGTAGGATTCTTTATTTATGCAATCGTCCCTCGCCACTTCGCACTTCTACTTTTCGTGGTTTCACTCTATCGCGGTTTTTTCAAATATAGTACAGAGAGAAGCCGCAAAAGTCAAAGTGCAAAATGGAGAGGGATGACTGTAGTGATCAACACACATTTCATTTCTTAGAATACACAATACTGGGCTCTTGAAAAAGATGTGCAATGAAACTTCCATTTCCCTAATAGGTCCCAGGCAGCTAGTTTAATGGAGAGACCTAATGGGCCCCTCAAGAACTCCTGTTTAAGTTAAAAAATGACAAATGAACCCTTAAATGGGTCTCTGTCTTGCTCCAGGCCTTAATCATTCTTAATTCAAAGCCTCTTAGCCTACTCACACCTCATGTCAACTTTAACAAAACCTTCCCATCATTCTTTCTTATATTTAAAGGGTGATATGTATTGCCTCTGTGTATAGAAATACTCATATATGAGGGTCTTTAATAATATATTCCTCCATCTTTGTGGGTTTATGATCCTGCCCCCATTCCAGAAGGGCAAGAAGCCAGAGGGAAGGCAAATATTCTCCTGACACCAGAAAAGGAGACAGGCACTTGCCCACCTGTCAAAAATCTAGCTAAGCTATTACTCCTTGTATTATAGCCTCAGCATCCATTTTGTTTGACCAAGCAGCCTGTAGGGACCTGAAACAGACCCTCATGCACATGCATAGCTAGGTAGTAGCCCACAAAGTCACAAGCTAATATAAATTCCTGATATAAATTCCTCAACAGCCCTTGTGATCTAGTCTCCCGAGCCTCCTAGCACCTTTACCTTATGTGTCTCTTAAATAACACCCCATGTGGCTTACCAAACACTGCTATCTTGTCTTGAATTGACCAATCCAGCCTTGTCTTGAATTGCCCCAACCCTGCTTCTCCTGGCTGCACTCTGCCTTGATCTTTCCATGTGGCCCCTGGAGACATGCCAGGTACTTTTTCCAGAACCTGTGAGTAATAAACTCTATTTCAATTTCTCTTGTGGTCTATTGTTAACTAGCAGGTCACCATCCAGCATCCTGTGTTCCATTTAATAAGCATTAGCTTGATAAACTCATAACGCCATTTGATATAGGACCCATTTAAGACTAAACCGGTACTGGCCAGACAGCATGGCTCAGTGGCTGAGCATCGATCCATGCACCAAGAGGTCACCGGCTCGATTCTCGGTCAGAGCACATGCTCACGTTGTGGGCCAAATCCCCAGTGGGGGGCATGCAGGAGGCAGCCAATCCATGTTCTCTCTCATCGATGTTTCTATCTCTCTTCCCCTCTCCCTTCCTCTCTCTCTTAAATCAATAAAGAAAAAAAAAAAGACTAAACCTGTACTACCCCAAACATCTTCCTCAGTATTCAAGTCTTCCAAGCCTTCCTTCTGTCCTCTCCAGGAAATGAAAATTAATGTTCCTAGGTCATTCCCATAGAAAGTATGAACCACCAAGAAGGGAGATTAAAAATGAAATAAAACAAAACAATAACTATTTAATAAATAAAAATACAATTTGGATGTAATAATGGAATAAATCCCATAATGATGAAACCAGAAAACTCTTCCTTGGTAAAACATATTAGAGACAAATAAACAACAGACAACAAAAGCCTGTCAAAAGCAGCTGCACACCATTCTGTTGACTGTTGGTCTTGTTATTGGTTTGGGTGCATCCATTGATATGTGATCTGGAAGCCCAAACCCTCCAAATAAACCACTGTTTCAACAAAAACAGCTAATGCTGAGGGGTTCTATGTCATTGAGTGTGGCTGATACAGGCTCTGCCTCTCAAAGTCCTCCCTGGCTTGCCTGTCATCAATCAAACCAGCAACTGAGACAAAGGACTCACTGTCACTGACTACCCTAGAGGGCATGCCTATAGGCTAAGTAGAAGCTCCAACTTCACCCACAGATATTTAAATTAGTAAACAACTTGACACTCTATTAAAAATATACACCCAAGTAGGCTATATAATTTTAACCCTATTCTAAAGCACCTTTTCTCGCCCATCAGGGCAAAACCTTAGAATGTTGGAATCTTTTAGATTTGGCATCCTTTATCAGGGCCTTAATTGTATCAATCAGGTTGTAGCCCTTTAGTCCAATTACAGTAGCATCACAAATGCCAGTATCACATTTACTAGTTGTGCACCTACAAGGCCCCTTAAAATATATTTGCAAGTAAAGTCTGCAGGCCTAACAGTGCCTTCAATTTTCTACAAATGGCTCAGCTTTATTATAATAAATGAAGACACAAAAACATGACCCACATCAATCCAAGTTGGTATCTTCTAGGGAATGATATTCCAGACTCACATCCCAGATGGTATCACCCTGGCCCAAGAGCTCACATCTTTATCACCCAGGAGATAGGATCACTTCAGAAGACATTGCCCCAACCCAAGACCTTGCTGCTGGAGATGACTTTTCCCCTTGTACCAGAGATGTCACCCCTGACACTGAGACCACTGCCCCAGCAATGCCTACAGGCTGCCTTTCCTAAGGCACTGACAAGTTAGACATAACACATTTATTACTTGTCTCCATTCAATATTAGGAATTTTATTACATTCCATGAGCTTAGTATTTATTTAATCCTTGAACCCCATATTCTTCTTGCTTTTTGCCAAAATATATGCCCCTACAGTCCCATGTCTGAAAGAAAGTCTAGTAAAGCTTTGTACTAACTGTGATACTCTAAACATTAATGGAGATCATTGCTTTCCCCAGGAAGCACATTCTTCATATTGATCAATACTTTGACCCCCCTGGGAAGAGGACTCCCACTTTTCAGCACCTGCTCTTACTCCTCACAACCCAGCTTTCCACAATGACCTCCTGTCCTGCATCTCCAACCATGCCCACCACAACCAATCCTTCCCCTTGCTTGCAAACAAATATCACTAAAAGGTCAGACCTCCCAACAACATAACTACAGGACCTGCCACCTTGATTCAAGAAATACACCAAGATATTATTGTAATAGAAAATATAACCTATATTTTTAATATACTTTATGACTCCATCAAGATATTACTAAAGACCCTGAAATTCCAGATCTGTATTCTTGGCAAATATTCCATAATGGAAAACTTGGTTATCAGCCAGCCTACAAAGACTTCTTATATGTAAACCTGTTTTTCTACATTTTACTCTCATAATAAATGTTTTCTATGTCATTTAGGTTAACCTATGCCATACTCTCTAAAAGTCTCCTCTGCTATTTGCATCACTCAAATACCCCCAAATAATCAAGCTCTAAATGAATGTCAAGATAATAACAGGTGAATTATAATATTTTACTTTTTTCCAGCGCTGTCTTGACCCAGTTTTGAGGTCTTGTTTTAAGGCTGGTCAGTTCTCCTTTTTGAGCATCTGATTAAATTTACACCCCACCACTTCCTTCTCTGGTCTCATACATCACAGGCATTGTGCATTGGCCCTCATTCACCAGGAGTCATGCATCAGACAACTAGGGACAGTCTCAAGCCCTGGAGCCCAAGAAATTATTCAAATGAGCTAATTTACAGGGAATGGCACAAACTAGCTAATCCTACCTCTTTGCTTTATATAATGTGTCTCTTTCAGTTCTAGCTTGCTGTTACCCTATTCCCAGTACAACCCACTATGAGGCCTTGTCCAGAAGTCTCCTCTAGTTTTGATCTGCAAAAACAAGAGTTATATCTTTCATCTATATGAGTGTTAATGTGTTGTGTCCTACCATTAAAAGGATATTTTTGATCTTATAAAATATGTATGCAAAAGATATCCCTGGCAATATACTATATGTGGAATTAGGTAAGGTTAATATAGTCAGAAAATTTACAGAAAGGAAAAAAATGGCCTATTCTCTAGGTAAAATAAATTATGTTCTGATTTGGAGAACCCTAAGTACAAGATACCCTCAGTATCACTCTATTTTCACAAACTAAGATGTCTTGAATTTAAGCTTTACATTTGATTTTCAAACTGTGCACACCAGCCTTCTAATACTTCCCCCAATGTCTCTTTCTGGGGTAACTATCTGCTATGAGAAACTGTCATAAATTTCTGACTCCTGAGTATCTTGGATGAGTGGATAACATTTATAGAAGTTATAAGAAAAATGAAAAACTATAAAGGTAAATTTTTATTTTTAAACCATTTCAAAATTAGGCTGGTGGCTTCTGTTTGGAAATATAATAATGATAATAGTCTAGAAATGAAACATTTCTAGTTATCAGAGCCCTAAAATGGCTGCCATCTTGTTAAAAGAATTTCAAACATTCCAAGTAGCAAATAAAATAAGCCTGTTAAGAATCATTTGTGTGCCCTTAAGAAGTTCACAAATTCTCAAAAATATACAAGCTATATTATCTATCCAATATAGTCTGTATATTACGTTTACTTAAACACAAATATAATCTTTTCTTTGCTTTGGGTAGAAAAAAAATGTTAACATTTTGAGACAATTAACAAATTTGTATGCTATTTGATGAACACACTGCTATTGAATTTAACGGAGTAATTTTAATTTTCCTTCACAATTAAGCAAAATCATTGGGGAAAAAAACAACAGAAAAGCAGTTAGAGAGAACCCATATAACCAGGGATGGAAAGAGAACACCAAATCGAGCTATGGAGGAACTGCAGAGGCACAAGAGGGTGGGTTGGGAGCCCATGGACAGCAGCTGTTTTAGCTCTGGGCAGTTACCTCAGGGTTAAAATCCCAAGCCAGCTCCACAGTGTAGAGAGCTTGGACAGAGCACTAAATTAACTACAGCCACTCACCTTGGGCTCCAGCAGAGGGAAGGCAAGACTAGACTGGAACTGAGTGGAGAAATTCAGGCGTTTGGAGAGCTCGGAGGGCAATAGGAGTTTAGTACTAAATCACTCTCTCATAGGACAGAAGCCATCTTACTCAAAGAGCCCATTTGTAAAGCCCCAGGGAGAAGCAACAGCCTCTCCCTCAGGAATTTAACACCACCCAGCCAGGCTATAGAAATGCATATTGAGGCTGATTAATAGCTAGAGATGGCCCTCAAGAATCTGCCCCACCCACTGGAAATCCTCTTACCCTGAACACCTGAGGAGTTTTTCCATTCAGCTGAGTACTACAACCCAAGGCTTATCAAGTAACTAAAACTATGGCTAGCAGGCAAAAGCTAGAGGAAAACTAAACTTTTGATTAGACTGCAAATCTACCCAGGAAAGCAAGACTTGACAGTGTTGCTTAACATGGGTTTTCCCACACTCATCCAAACCCAGTAAAGGGAGCCACAATAAGCAGAACACTAAACCCCTCAAAGAAAATTTTGCAGGCTCCAAAACCCATTAAGACAGCCAAAATGGCGAAACAAAAAAACAAATTCCAAATGAAAGAACAAGACAATTTTATAGAAGATGAGATAAATGAAATGCAGTTAAGCAAATTATCAGAGGTAGAGTTCAGAATAATGATCACGAGAAAGCTGTACAGCATGAGTAAAGAAATAGAAACATTGAAAATCAATCAATTGGAAATGAAAAACCACCAAGCAGAAATAAAGAAAATGTTGGAAGGAATAACCAGCAGAGTAGGGAAAGCCAAGGATCAGATCAGTGAATTAGAAGACAGGATAGAAAAAAATCATCCAATCACAAAACCAAAAAGAAAAAAACAATTAAAAAACAGGAAGACAGCTTAAGAGAACTGTGGGACAACATGAAACATAATAACATCCGCATCACAAGAGTTCCAGAAAAAGAAGTAAATGAGCAAGGGTTAGAGAATATATTTTCAGAAATAGTGTCAGAAAACTTCCCTAACTTGGTGAAGGAAAAGGCATACAAGTTAAAGAAGCACAGAGAGTCCCAAGTAAGAAGAACCCAAAGAGACCCGCACCAAGACACACAATAATTAAAATTCCAAAAATTAAAGACAGAGAATCCTAAGGGCAGCAAGAGATAAGCAACAAGTTATCAGCTGACTTCTCAACAGAAACACTATAGGCTAGAAGGGAATGGCATTAAGTAATCAAGGTAATAAAAAACAAGGATCTGAATCCAAGACTACTCTACCCAGCAAGGCTATCTTTCAAAATAGAAGGTCAAATAAAGAGTTTTCCAGACCAAAAAAAAAAAAGGTAAGGGAATACATTAGCATCAAACCAGCACTGCAAGAAATGTTAAAAGGACTGCTGTAATTAGCAGAAGCTAGAGAAGAAAATATAACCAAAATGAAAAAAAATGGCAATAAATAAGTACATATCAATAATAACCTTAAATGTAAAAGGATTAAGTGCTCTGATAAAAAGACAGAGTAGCTGATTGGATAAGAAAAATTGGATAAGATTGTTGTTTACAAGAGACCCATCACACAACAAAAGACTCACATGGGTTGAAAATAAAAGGATGAAAACAAATTTTCCAAGCAAGTAGAAAGGAAAAAAGAGCTGGGGTAGCAATACTCATATCTGATAAAAATAGACTTCAAAATGAAAGCCATAACTAGAGACAATAAAGGCCACTACATAATATTGAAAAAATCTATCCAACAGAAAGATATAACCTTGGTAAACATATATGCACCCAATATAGGAGCACCAAAATACATTTAAAAACGTTTGAAGAACTTCAAAGGAGGAATAAACAGCAATATAATCATAACAGGGGACTTCAACATCCCACTGATATCAGGATAGATCCTCTAGACAAAAAATAAACAAGGAAACACAGACTCTAAATGAAGCACTAGATCAAATGGATTTAATAGATATCTACAGAGAATTACATCCCAAAACTGCAGAATCCACTTCTTGTCAAGTGTACATAGGACATTCTCAAGACATACCACATGTTAGGACACAAAGTAAATCTCTACAAATTTAAGAAGATTTAAATCATATCAAGCATCTTTTCAGATCACAATGGCATAAAACTAGAAATCAATTACAATATAAACACTCAAAACCCTTCAAACAAGTGGAGGCAAAATAGCATGCTATTAAACAATGAATGCGTTACCAAGGAGATCAAGGAAGAAATTAAAAACTTTCTGGAAACCTGTAAAAATGAACACACAACACAAAATCTATGGGATGCAGTGAAAGCAGTCTTGAGAGAGAAGTTCATAGCACTACAGGCCTACCTCAAGAACAAGAAATATTTCTAATTGACTAACCTCACAATATAAAGAACTAGAAAGTAAATAAAAAAGAAAAATGCAGAGCAAGTTGAATGAAAGAAATAGTAAAGGTCAGAGCAGAAATAAATGAGAGAGACACTAAAAAAAATTGAAAAGATCAATGAAACAAAGAGCTGGTTCTTTGAAAAGAGAAACAAGATTGATAGACCCTTAGCCAGACTCATTAAGAAACAAAGAAAAAGATACCAAATAAACACAATGAGAAATAAAAAAGGAGAAATAACAACTGACACCACAGAAATACAAAGGATCATTACAAAATACTATGAATAATTATGCAACATGAAATTGGACAATCTAGGAAAAATGGATAAATTTCTAGAATCACACAGTCTACCAACATTGAACTGGGAAGAGATCGAAAACTTGAATAGACCATAACAACTAAGAAAATTGAATATGTAATCAAGAAACTCTCAGCAAACAAAAGCCTGGGAGTGGACAGTTTCACGGGGGCATTTTACCAAATATTTAGAGAACTAACACCCATTCTCCTCAAACTATTTCAAAAAATTCAAGAATAAGGAAGACTTCCAAACTTGTTTTATGAGCATAATTCTAATTTCAAAACCAGGTAAAAACACTACAAAGAAAGAAAACTACAGGCCAATATCCCTGATGAACATAGATGCCAAAATCCTTAATAAAATATTAGCAAATTGGATCTAACAATACATTAAAAAAATTATTCACTATGAACAAGTAAGATTCACCCCAAGGATGCAAGGCTGGTACAATATTCGCAAATCAATAAATGTGATACATCACATAAACAAAATGAAAGACATTAATAAATGCTGAAAAAGCATTCAACAAAATTCAGCACCTATTTCTGATAAAAATGCTCAGCAATGTGGGAATAGAGGGATCATATCTCAACATAAAAAAAGGCTATATATGAAAACCTACAGCCAACATCATACTCAGTAGGCAAAAACTAAAACATTTCCCTTAAGAACAGTAACAAGATAGGAATGCCCACTTGCACCACTCTTATTTAACATAGTACTGGAATTCTTAGCCACAGCAATTAGACATGAAGAAAAAAAAAAAATCCAAATTGGAAAGGAGGAAGTAAAATTGTCATTATTTGTAGATTACATTATACTGTACATAGAAAACCCTAAAGACTTCATCAAAAATCTACTAGAACTAATAAATAAATTTGGCACAGTAACAGGATACAAAATTAACATCAAGAAATTGATGGCATTCTTATACACCAATAATGAACTCACAAAAAAGAGAAACTAAAAAAACAATACTATTTACCACTGTGGAAAAAAAAAAAAAGAGATAACTAGAAATAAACTTAACCAAAGAAATAAAAGACATATTTGCAGAAAACTACAGGACATTGAAAAAGGAAATAAAGGAAGGTATAAAAAAGTGGAAGCATATACTTTGTTCATGGATTGGAAGAATTAACATAATTAAAATGTCCACACTACCCAAAGCAATCTACAGATTTCATTCAATCCCCATTAAAATACCAAAGACCTATTTCACAGAACTAGAACAAATACTCCAAAAGTTTATATGGAACCAATAAAGACTCCGAATTACCTAAGCAAACTTGAAAAAGAAGAACAAAGTAGGAGAGATCACAATACTAGATATCAGCTTATACTACAAAGCCATTGTTATCAAAACAGCCTGGTACTGGCACAAGAACAGGCAGATAGATCAGTAGAACAAAGCAGAGAACCCAGAAATGGACCCAAGGCAATATGCTCAATTAATATCTGACAAAGGTGGCAAGAGCACACAATGGAGTAAAGACAACCTCTTTAATAAATGGTGTTAGGAAAATTGGACATCTACATGCAAAAAAAATAAAATAAAACTAGACCACCAGCTTACGCCATACACAACAATAAGATCAAAGTGGATAAAAGACTTAAATGTGACTCATGAATCCATAAAAATCTTAGATGAAAATGTAGGCAACAAAATTTCAGACATTACACCCAGCAGAAATTTCATTGCTACAATGCCTAAGGCAAGAAAAACGAAGGAAAATTTAATTTATGGGACTACGTCAAAATAAAAAGCTTCTGCATAGCAAAAGAAACAAACATCAAAATGGAAAGGGATAATTACCAACGACGCTTCAGATAAGGTGTTAATTTCCAAAATATATAGAGTACTACTACAACTCAACAAAAATAAGACAAAGAATCCAATTAAAAAATGGACAGAAGACCTAAACAGACACCTCTCCAAACAGGATATACCAATGGCTAAGAGACATATGAAAAAATGCTCATTGTCACTAATCATCAGAGAGATGCAAATTAAAATGACTGTGAGCTATTATCTCACACCTGTCAGAATGACTACCATCAATAAATTATCAAACTAGTACTAGCAAGGGCATGGAGAAAAGAGTATTCTAGTACACTGCTGATGGGACTGCAACCACTATGGAAAACAATATTGTGTTTCCTCAAAATATTAAAAATTGAACTGCCATTTGACCCACTCATCCCACTTCTAGGAATATATCCTAAGAAGCCTGAAACGCTAGTCAGAAAGAATATATGTACCCCTATGTTCATAGCAGCATTATTTACAATTGCTAAGATCTGAAAACATCTCAAGTGTCCATCAGTAGATGAGTGGATAAAAAAAGGGATGGGAAGGAGGGTGTCTAGGGGAGAAAAAGTAGAAACATCTGTAACAAATATAAATTAATTTAAAAAATTAAAATATTAAAATACCTATCCAATTGTGTAGAAGTTTTCTGCTGTCAAATCATTGGCTTCCAAGACAATGTGTTAAAATATAAAATAAAAGATTATTCATATATATAATCTCACTCACAATTTCAACACATTTCTGTTAAGATAGTAGAAAAAAAATTTTCATGCTACATAATTTAACTTTTTAAATTTATTTTTATGTTTTTATAATTTAAATATAGTGAGGTGACAATGGTTAATAAAATTATATAGGTTTAAGTGTAAAATTCCAGGATACATCATCAGTATATTGCATTGTGCGCCCACCACTCAAAGTCAAATCTTCTATCACCATATATTTGACCCCTTTTACTGTTTACTACTTCTCCATTCCCCCTTCCCTCTGGTAACCACCATACTATTATTTTTGTTTATGAGTTTTTGTTTGTTTTCTTATTTATTCATTTGTGGCTTTAAGTTTTGCATCCCATATATGAGAGAAATCATATGGTTCTTGACATTTTCTGTCTGATTTATTTTGTTCAGCATGATATTCTCAAGATCCATCCATGATGTCGCATGGCAGTATTTCATCTTTTCTAATGGCTGAGTAATATTCCACATATATATATATACACACCACATCTTCTTTATCTAAGCCTCTTTCAAAGGGCATTTGGTTGTTTTCATGTCTTGGCCACTGAGAGTAATGCTGCAATGAACATGGGGGTGCATGTGTCTTTGCAAATAAATGTTTTCAAAATTGTCAGGTACATACTCAGAAGATCTCTGGGTCATATGGCTAGTCTGTTCTTAATTTGTTGAGGACCCGCCTTACTGTTTTGCATAGTGTTTGTACCAGTTTACATTCCCACAAGCAGTGAATAAGAGTTCCTTTTTCTCCAAAACTTCTTTGACATCTGTTGTTACCTGTTTTTTTCCATAACGACCATTCTAACAAGTGCAAGGTTGTATCTCATTGTAGTTTTGATTTGCATTTCCCTAAATAGTTAGTAAAGTTGACCATCTTTTCATATATCTGTTGATCATTTGTATGTCTTCTTGGGAGAAGTTTCTGTTCAGGTACTCTGCCCATTTTTTAATTGGATTGTTTGTTTGGCATTGAGTTGTATAAGTTCTTTATATAGTTTGGATATTAATTCCTTGTCACAGCCGTTATTTGCAAATATCTTCTCCCATTCAGTTGGCTGCCTTTTTTTTGTTGTTGTCAGTTTCTTTTGATGTGCAGAAACTTTTTAGTTTGATATAGTCCCATTCATTTATTTTTGCCTTCACTTACCATTGGGGTCAAATTTATGAAATCCTCTTAAAGTACATACATTTAGTACCTATATTTTCTTTTATGTGATTTATTTTTAAGATCTTATATTTAGGTTTTTTTAAATCTATTTTCATTAACTTTTGTACATGGGGACAAACTGTAATCTAGTTTCATTCTTTTGCATGTGGCTTTCCAATTTTCTCAGCACCATTTATTGAAAAGGCTTTCTTTTTTCCATTCTGTGTTTTTGACTCCTTTGTCAAAAAGTATTTGTCCACATACATGTGGTTTTATTTCTGGGCTGTCCCACTAGTCTGTGTGTCTGTTTTACCAGGCTGTTTTGATTACTGTCAATTTGTAGCATATTGAAGTCAGGGAGTGTGATACCTCTGGCTTTGTTCTCTTTTCTCAGGATTGCTTTGTGTGTCCGGGGTCTTTTGTAGTTCCAAACAAGTCTAATAATTTTTTCGTTTTAGTTCTTTAGAAAATGTCATTGGGCTCAGGCCAGTGTGGGTCAGTTAGTTGGGTGCTGTCCTGTGCACCAAAAAGTTGCCAGTTTGATTCCAGCTTAAGGCACATGCCTGAGTTTCAGGTTCAGTCCCTGGAAGGGGTCGTGCAGGAGGCAGCCAATCTATATTTTGCTCTCACATCAATGTCTCTCTCTCTCTCTCTTTCTCACCCTCTACCTTCCTCTGTCTCTAAAAATCAATAAAAATGTGTTTCTAAAATGTCATTGTGATTTTGGTCGTGATTGCATTAAATCTGTATATTGCTTTGGATAATATAGACATTTTAACTATGTTCATTTTTTCAATGCATGAACATATTAATATGGAATATTTTTCTATTTCTTTGTGTCTTTTTCAATCTCTTTTTATTTATTTATTTATTTAATTTATTTATTTATTGTTGTTGCAGATATTTCTCCTTTTTCCCCCACTGATTCTCCCCACTCCCTCTCTCCCCACCCTGTCCCAGCTTTGTTGTCCATGTCCACTGTTCATGCACACATGCATATAAGTTCTGTGGTTTATTTCTCTCCCACCACTCCCTCTTCTGGGGATTGTCAGTCTGTACCCCACTTCCATGTCTATAGGACTACCTCATTCCTCAGACTGTTATGTTCATTATATTGCACAAATAAGTGAGATCATATGATAATTGTCTTCCTCTGTTTGCCTTGTTTCACTTAGAATGATACTTTCCAGGCCCCTCCAAGTCGTCTCAAAGGATAAGAGATCTCTCTTTCATAGAGCTGCGTAGTACTCCATTGTGTATATGTAGCACTGCTTTTTTATCCATTCGTCTACTTATGGACACTTGGGCTGTTTTCACATCTTAGCTATTGTAAATAGTGCTGCTACAAACATGGGGGTACATATATTCTTTCTGATTGGTGTTTCAGGCTTCTTAGGGTATATTCCTAGAAGTGGGATCACTGGGTCAAATGGAAGTTCAATTTTTAATTTTTTGAGGTAACACCATATTGTTTTCTATAGCGGCTGCACCAGTCCGAATTCCCACCAGCAGTGTACTAGAGTCTCATTTTCTTCACACCCTTGTCAACACTTATTGTTTGATGTCAATCTCTTTTTTTTTATTTGAATTTTTTATTGTTGACACTATTGCAGACGTCTCTTATTTCTCCACCTTTGCCCACCTTCACCCAGTTCCTTCCCCATCTCTCCCTTGAACCTCCCCGCACTATTGTCTGTGTCCATGAGCTATGCACTCTTTTAATAACACTTCATAGTTTTTAGTGTATAGGCTCTTCCCATCCTTTATTAAGTTTATTCCTAAGCATTATACTCTTTTCATTGCAATTGCAAAAGAATTGCTTTTTCTATTTCTTTTCCTGAAATTTTATTGTTAGTATATAGGAGTGCAATACATTTTTGTACATTGATTTTGTATTTGCTTATTGTTTCTAACAGGTTATTTGTTTGTTTGTTTGTTTTGTTCTTTTGTCAAATCTTTAGAAAAATTTTAAAGAATATGTTTGCTAATATGCTATTGTGATGCCAGATAGAATTAAAAACAGGGTACGAATCCTTAAAGTTACTAAAAAGTAAAGAAAACTAAGTGACACATAATTTTTTAAGGTACAAAATGTATTACTTTATTTCATAAAAAGTAACTTTGCTAAATCATACCATCTATCTACATTTACTTTTAAAATTTGCTATAAAATTAAAAATATATTACAGAATTTTATTTTTCATTCAAGTAACTGCCTTTCAACTTTCTTAATTTTAATGCTTATGATTTAAAATTTATTTTAAATTTTTATTGATTTGAGAGAGAGAGAAAGAGATTGATTGATTTTGTTGTTCCACTAATTTATGCATTCATTAATTGATTCTTTGATTCTTGTACATACCCTGATTGGGATTGAACCTGCAACCTTGGTGTATTGGAAGGATGCTCTTACCAATGGAGCTACACAGTGAGGGCTTAACACTTAAGATATTAACTCTACGGAGATAACTGTTTATATAAATTCCTTCAATATAAATTCCCACATTTTATTATATTTAATTTAATAATTACATGTTGTATTAGTAAAGGTTCTCCAGGAAAACAGAAATGAGATGTGTATAAATATATTCAAAGATATTTGGCTGACTGGAGACTCAGGAAAAGAGATGTAGCCTGAGTCCAAAATCAGTCTGCTGGTGAACCAGGAAGAGCCAATGTTGCAGATGAAACCCAAAGGTAGTTTGCTGGAGAATCCTCTCTTGCTTGGGAAGGTTTGGCCTTTTGTTCTATTCAAGCCTTCAGTTGATTAGTTAAGGTCTATCCACATTATAAAAGGCAATCCATTTTACTCAAAGTCCACCAATTGAAATGTAAACCTCATCTAAAATCACTCTCACAGAAACATTCAGAATACCATTTCACTAAATAAATGGGCTCCATAGCCCAGCCAAGTTGGTATATAAAATTGACTATCATACACACACATTTCTACTTTCCCTGTAGGAAGTATAATAACTAAACAGGGGGGAAAAAACTGAACAGATTGATTAGAAGTAAACCCTTTTGATGTGTTTTGATTTGATAATTTACTAAGGTTTTGCCATGGTTGATAATTGTTCATATGTTAACATTGGTGATATCAGTAATAAAGCATCTTTCAGGTAAAGTTTTCTTTAAGGAAAGTTTCTCTCTTAGATAGTAGAAAATATGTAAAATATCAGAATCATAAATCTTAAGTAATTCTTACTTCCACTAGAAGGGGCTAGCTAGAGTCTCACAAGATCACAAAATAAAACGAACCTGTTTAAATATCACACGATCTCAATTATTTGTGGAATATAATAAACAAAATAAGCTGATGAACAAAATAGATCCAGAGACATGGAAGTAGGGAACAGACTGACAAACCTCAGAGGGAAGAGGGTTGGGAGGGTGGAATAGATAAACCAAAGAATTTATATGCATATATGCATAACCCACAGACAACAGTATGGTGAAGGTGTGGGGGGGGGTGGACAGAAGCAGGGTGGAGGATATCAATGGAAGAAAAAGGAGGGACATCTGTAAAAAAAAAAAAAAAAAATGGAAAAAAAGAGAACCTGTTTACTTGTTGCCTTACAGATCTCTAAAGTAGCATAATCCATCTGCAACTAGATCCTGTGTTTCCAGTTTTATAGCAAGAATGAAATAAACTGAAATTGAAAATGATAAACTGTGAAGTAATTCTTCCTAAAATGTCATCCTTCTAGTTGTCTAACGTCAACAATATCAATATCCTATTTCTTTTTTTTCAGGTTTAATAACTTGAAAAAAAATTTCCCACCATGCTCTCTCACATTATATACATTTTTTTAACTTGGTATAATCTGGTTCATTTTCCTTTCTTATTTTTATATTAAAATGCTCTAAGCTTCCATTTCTTTATACTTGGAATTGCTTCATTCTTCTCACTTGACTCTATTTTCTGTCTACTTGACTCCATCATTATTTTCTAGATTATGATGTGCAAATAATATTCTTCAAACATTATTTCTGTGGACATTTAAATTAAAATTTTATCAAACTGCAATCATCCAGCAGAACACTAGTCTAAAATAAACCTTCAGAAAATAAGTTCTATATATATATTTGAAAACATCATGGTTCATCTCTTTCTTGTAGAGTCAAAATTAGCAGCACATCAAATTCTGAGAAATCATCCATTCATACCAAGCACTTAGTATCTACTGTGTACAGGCTCTGCTCTGGGCGCTGAATATGCAGCAGCAAACAAAACAGGTATTAATGTTATACTTTCCTTCAGTATATATGTCACATACTAAGTGCTATAATGGAAAGTAAAGCAGAGAAAATGGCAAATGAGACAATGCTGTTTTTCATGTTTTATTAATTGAGTTATAACTGACACAGAATAAAGTACATAAATCTTATATGCATAACTCAACTTTTCTGTCATATATAACTATGTGAGCACCCAGATCAAGATGTGAGGGGTTACATTTCAGATACAGTGGTCAGGAAAGTTTTCACTGATGCAATTATATTTTAGCAAAAAGCTAACACAAGTGAAGGAACCAGCAGTAGTACTCAGAAGAAATAAATACGCTTTATTTAACTGGGTCTTCTCCAATGATTTGATCATGCAATCAATTACCTATGGAACTGTTGAAATCCTGAAGAAATGACTACATAATACAGCCAGAGGTGTGGAGGTGTGATGTATTCCAATTGCCTCTCTTATGCCATAGTACTATATCTTCGTCTTTCAGAAATGATTTCTCCTTACACATCATTAATTCTCCATTTCAAGCAAGAAATGTGAGAATCAATTCTCATATTTAGTTCCACTACTTTTTTTTCTTGGTGTACAGAATTCTCTTCACTGCCAGTTACTGTTCCTGGCCTAGTATATAACTCCCTCAACATTTAAGAAGTTACCTTTGGTTTTCTAGGTTCATTCCTTTACCTTTTACAATAGTGTTGCGTTAGACCCTTGACACTAGAGTAATCAATACATAGTTTCTTCTGTATATGGTCAATCTCATTTTCATATGAATACAGTTCATGTTTACATTTATTTCTTAGTTAAAGTTTCTATTAACCACAATGAAATTTACTATCTGATCATTCACTATGCCACATTTTTCTTATTTCCTTGAACATATTTATAACAGTTGTTTTAAAGTCCTTGTCTGCTTATTCTAACTTCTAGATAATATCAGGATTGCCTTTTATTGATTGTTGTTACCCTTGTCTAAGGGTAATATTTTTACATTTTTCATATGCAAGTGGATTTGATTGTATATTGTACATTGTCAATTATACTTTACAGAGACTTCAGCTTCTTTTATATTTCTCTGAAAAGTATTGACTTCTGCTTTGGCAGGCATTTGGATTATTGATAGATTTTTCTTATCCTGTTAGGTTTGATATTATTTTTTTTCTAAGGAAAGTATGCTGCAGTTTTTACTTAGTTCTATGGCCTTTACTCTAGAGCATTTTTTTAAAGATGTATTTTCATTTGACTACTCCACTGTTCAGTAGGTCTTTCCATTATGGGTGGGCTAAAACTCCAACATGTTCTAGCAATATTATATAAGAGATATCTTGATTCATTTTTTTTTTTTTCCTTTTTGGTACGTGCCCCTAGCAGCAACCGAACCCGGGACTCTCTGGTCCGCAGGCCGACACTCCAACCGCTGAGCCAAACCGGCCAGGGCTTGATTCATTTTTTTTAAAATCCCAGTAGCAATTATTCTTTTCTCAAACTTGCAGAGTTTCAACCTGTGAATGTACATCCCAGAAATCAATCAAGAATTCAAGCATGGGCCTTTTACAGATATCTACCTACATTAATTCCCTCAGCAACATTTTCTCTTCGGAATCCTGCCCATGAATTCCCTGTGTGCCTGCTCACCTCAGAGAGACCATCGCATTCTGTGGTTGTACTTCCCTAGTCAGGAAATGCCACAGGCATAGAGCGAGGGGGACTTTGGATTCATCTTACATGTTTCCCTTCTTTAGAGGATAAACCTCTATGATGCCTTTTGTCTGGTATCTGCAAGAAGATGCCACATATATTTTGCCTACTTTTTAAAAGTATCTTGTTAAATTTTAGAAGGTCATATCTAGTAGCATTTCCTCTGTTGTACAAGAAATGAATGGGCACTTTGTTTCTAAGTTTTTAAAATTTTTCTCTAGTTAAGTATCTCACCTGCTCCTCACAAAAACATTCAAAGCTGTGAAGGAAGGTTTTCTTCACCATTAGATCTCCATTTTTCAGATAAAAAATAGAGAGGTTACTGGAGTTGTTTTAGTTACAGTATTTAAATATTCTGAAAGTTCTTAGTTTCTCAGTTTTCAGAATAGTGTCCATGACATTTATGATGTATTCCTTTGCTTTATCTATTACATAATAGTGTTTTCTGCTTATGCAACTCTGTTTTATATAATAATAATGGTTACAAATTACCAAAATTGATTTTAAACACTCAGTTGCTAAAATACTTACTTTTGTTACTTTCTCCTAAATTTTTAGATAACAAAGACTTCCTTAAATATCAATGTTTTGCTATTATTTGTTTGAAATTTAGAATTTTATGTCTCTGAGTTAGAAACAAAAATGAACCATACAGTACAAATAAATATCCTTATCGCTTTTTTACTTTTTAATTTTTACCAAAAAAACAAAAACAAAAAACCTTCATCCCTGTGTTACTATAAAAGTGTTGTGAAATCATCAAAAAGACACTAACTTTACGTAGTGCTTATGTATAAAACTTGGGATCATAACTATGCCTTTGATTTTTAAAATTATGCAGTAAGTCATTTTCTGTCTTCACGATCTTCATGCACTGCCCCTTCTGTCATTTTATTGTTAGGTCTCAGCAACCAAAGATACTATAAATGGTTATAGCAAATTTTTTTTAATTACTAGCATAACATCAACCTCTCCTAGTCAAAACTGGCTCTCCTTCTTGCATATTAAAAGGAACTGTTATATTCCATAACAAATTAAAAAAAAAAAACACACACACAAAAAAAACTATTCTTGGTTAAAAAAAAAACAAAAACACTCAATACAAGTGGTCTGTAAATTGTATCCCCAAAATACTGTAGGGGGTAATTGCAATTTTCTTATAAGTAAACAAATTCTTCTCTCACACCCTAGTTTCCAGGGATTTATTGTCAGTGGGTTTCACAGCACTGAGCTGGAAATACATAATGAAAGGGAAAAAATAAAGAACTGTTTAACTTACACTGATCAAGAAATAGAACCATATTTTTCTATACCACCGTTATTTCTCAGCAGGTTACATATGTACAGGCTGATATACATTCCAGATCCCACAGGCTCTTAAAACTTAAAGACCTCAGTGTCCTTGGCCCGTTTATGATTTACAAGAGACATAAATATGGTTTGGGGATTAGGAATAGAGGCATTGCATGCTGCAAATTTTAAATTGTCAATTAAACAGCATCATTGAATCCTGAGTAGAACTGCCAAGGGCATGTTTGTCTGAAAAGGAATGGATTAACACAGACAGTCCCCATTGACTTTTAAGATACATATCTATGATTTGGGACACTTGAGGATCTGTATCTAAACAATGTGATCACATTTCAAGTGCTGGAAGCAATTTTTGTCTTAGTAAACTGAAAAACCCTCAATCAAACAAAGAAAAACTCTTAAAATATACTTAACTTTTGTAAACTCTTTGTCAGCAGCTTTTGCATTCACTATCTGTACATGTGATATTAAGCAGACACCGAAATACAGGTCCCTTGGACATGGTTGCACTGAATATAAAATTAAAAGACTGACTGCCATTTCTGCACTCTGTACCTTTGTTGTGTGGTGAAGATGGTGTATTTGCTTTTATAAGAGTAGAGATTTATAAACAAAAAAGTATAGACGTTTGAACCGACAAAAAAATTAGAGTGTTTTATATTTTGACTTATTATCCATAGTAATTATGTTTCCTTCTCAAACAGGTAAAATAAATACAAAAAAAAAAAAAAACCCAGCAAAACAAGAACAACAATTATTTAAGTCTTTAAAAAGACTGCAACTCCCCCCTTTTAAAAATAATTTCTTATAACATTCTTTTCATGATTGAAAATTGAGAATGTTTATTTTAAATAATTCTAATTAGATTTTTACTTTTATTTGTATAATTTAGTGACTCACAATGGTATATATGTATATATAATTGTATATGTATGTATATATCATTAAATATATGTATATTATTGTATATGTATATATTTGATATTACTGAATTATACAAATAATATATATAATATAAATATACACATATATACTAATATATACATATTACACAGTGCAATGAATTGTTTGATATAGTGAGAAGTATACTAACATATGATTTATAGCAATTTTCAAGAAAATTATAAAAATTCAATCTTTAATGGAAAATGTCACCAATATTATTATTACAGGATTTGAAAATAAGTTATGAGAATAATATTAATTATTTTACATTTAGAATGTTATATAGATGATGTTCTGGAAAATAAAAATTTTTAGAAATACTCTGCAATTTAGACGTTTTTTAGAAAATTAGGCTTAGCCAACATATTGGTATTGATGGCAAAACAAGTATGATTTTTAAGGACTGTAAAATAAACCTATACAACTTGTTGAAAGAAAAAAACATGAATGAGCTATTATTGGTACAACATTATTGTATCAGACTGCATCATTTGTTGCTGCTACTGAACCACATCCTGGGTATTCACACACCTGTGTAGACCCTTCTCCTTGACTTTGGAGTGGTCTTAAGATAAGTTTTTACCAATAGAATGTAACAACACTGAAACTTTTCCAGTTCAAGAACTAAAACGTAAGAAGGCCAAGCAGTTTCTGTATTTGAAGTCTTGAAAACCACCTATATTGTAAGAAGTTCAATTACCCTGAGACCACCATGTTGTGAGGAAGCCCAAGCAGCTAAATATAGGTACAAAATGAAAGAGAACAGAAGCCCTTCACTGTCAACACCAATTGAGCTCTCAGCCAGGAACCAAGGGGTATCAACTATCAGCCATGTGAGTAAGTACATTTTAGACCCTACAGTTATGCCAGAGCACCACCAGACTAAAGCAGTAGAACTGACTAATTAACCAAAGAACTGTCATCAATAATATTTTGTTATTATTTCAAGCCGCTAACTTTTGAGTTGAGATAACTTTAAGAATTGTAATAAAAGATAAATGCTGCTAAGATCACCATATTGGTTAAGATTTTGTTTCAATTCATTTTAGTTAAAGCATTTAAGTACCATACATAGAGAAACTTTATTTTAATGGCAGGTCTATTATTGATAATTACTGAAACATTAGGGCAAAATGGAGGCTGAATAAATGACTAAAAACATTTAGAAAGCTGTAAGCCTACCTAACCTGCTCTTAATTCCTCTAGCTTTACAAGAGCCAGATAAACTAGGTTCACCTGAGAGAAATGACTGTGGCCTGGTTTGAAAAACAAAATATTTTCATGCTTAATATAGAAAGAAAAAAATAAATAAATATACCAGTCAAAATAGCAAAATCAATTTGTTGTTCTCTAAATATTTGAAAACTCTTTGGTTATAAAATTCTAGTAGATATTTTTATTCATAAAATTGTTTTCTAAAGAGAAATCTAAAATTTTGTTGTTAAATAAATAATTGTCATTTTTTAGTTCAAAAAAGTCATTTCATTTATGCCCTACTCATACACCCATATCCTTAGTGCCTTATGCTTATATAATGCAACAGCATCCTACCTAGCCTTCTTCCCATCACCATTCATTTAGGCATATTGTTCCTAGATCACTTCATGCAGGTAATACTTACCTTGTTACTTTGTTTTCTCAAAGGCCTATAATGGCACCTACTTTATCACATATTAAAATCTAAAATCCTCTGTAAATGGTTATACATGTGTGTGATGTATGTATATGTATATTTGTTTTTACTTCAATTGTCCCAATAATAAATGTTTTAATTCTTGGACACTGGGGTGTCTCACTATACCCTAAATATATAAGACACTTTTTTGTGTGTCTTTGATTACATTTCACTTGTTACCTGAAATATCCGCAACCAAGGTATCTTATTGTTGTCAAAAACATTTGTGATGCACAAAGAAGCCCATAGACACTTCCAAGTATGATACAATTAAATGTAATGCAAGCACATACAAAGTGACATTTTAAAAAGTCACCATTGCCCTGGCCAGTTTGGCTCAGTGGTTAGAGCGTCAGCCTGCGGTCCGGAGAGACCCGGGTTTGGTTCCCGCTAAGGGCACGTACTTCGATTGAGGTTTGTCCCCGGCCCTGGTTGGTTGTGCGGGTGGCAGCCACTCGATGTGTCCCTTCATGTCGATGTTTCTCACTCTCTCTCCCTTCCTCTCTCTCCCTCCCACTCTATCTGTACAAAAAAAAAAAAAAAAGTCACCATAAGTTTAAATAACTTTCATGTTGTATAATTTTCATGTTGTACATATCACTATTATCAAATAAAATGATTGTGTAAGACTTTAAAAAAGCATTCACTGCAATCTAAATGCCTAGTGTTTTTAAATCTACCCTCACACTTTTGAAAATGTTTCTCCTTAATAACCAGTTTATATAATTCCTTTTTTATCCATGAATTTATATTTCTATCCCACATGCCCTACAAATTAGTTTTTCTAATATTCTATAACACATATTTTACTTGAAAGTTTTTACTTATGATTGTATCATAATTCTTTTAAACAAAAATATGCATATGAATTGAAGTTATTAGTTTCCTGAGACCAGAAAGAAAAACATTTCAATATTATTATATAGCTATTATAATTTTATAACTGATGAAAAAATATATCATACATTTTGAAAACTTATTAAAAAAATAAAAATGAGACCTCAACTCTGCTATGCTGAAGTAACTGGTAGGACATAATTTATAAAATAACACTGGGAATTGGACGCTGCAGGACTGTGATGCCCGAGAGAAGAGAAACAAAAAAGTTTTAATGATAATTTTTAAATGATATAAAGCTAACTGTATGGTGTCTATAAAAATGTATTTTAAGTTAAAAAATGAAAGATTACATTAAAAATTATGTGCACACCCTAATTATGAGAAATCCAACTTGAATATATCGATATTAGACAAAACAGAGATTAAGGAATTTTATAGTAATAAAGAAAGGTATTAAGGATAAAAGGACTAAGGTATCAAAATATAAAAATTATTAAATGTATATAAACCAAATAATAGACCTACAAAAAATGTGTGAAGAAAAGAACTGAGAGAACTAAAAGGAGAAATGAACCATTTCATTGTTGGACAACTCAAATTCTCTCATCAGTAGAATAAGTTGACCAATAATCAGTAAGCATACGGAAGACCTAAACAACACTATCATCAATTTGATCTACTGGACACTTGTAGATTATCACATACAACAGCAGAATTACATTCTATTCTAGTACATAAGCAACAAAGAATACTGTATGCTGGATCAGATAACACACTTTAAACATCTGAAATAAGAGAACATGTTTCCTCATAAAAATGAATAAAAATTAGAAATCAGAAACAAAAGCATATCATAATTCACAAATATTTGGAAATCAACCAACATTCTTCAGAATAATACATTTCATGAAGAAAAATTATGAAAGTTTAGAAAACATTTTTCAATAAACTAAAATAAAGTCACAAGATATATTTGTGTGACACTGCTAAAACAGTACTTAGAAGATAATTTACAGTTTCAAATGTCTATGTTTGAGCAAATGAAATACAAAGCAAATAGAAAGAAGGAAATAATTAAGATAAGACATAAAGCAACAAAATAGAAACAGAAAAGCAATAGAGAAATGAAATGTAACATCAAATATCTGGTTCATAATAAAAACAATAAAATTTATAAAATTTTAACTTGACTGAGGAAACAAAAAAAAAGGACATAGACAAAATATTTAAGAGAAGCAATTTAAGAGAAGATTGTATTGTGAACAACTTGGTGATAATACATTCAAGTATTTAGATAAAATTAGTAATTTCTTCCGTGGCTGGTGTGCTTAATGGTTAGAGCCCAAGAACCAAAGGGTTGTGGGTTCAATTCCCAGTCAAGGGCACATACCTGGGTTGCAGATTTGATCCCCACCCTGATTGGGGCACATGTGGGAGGCAACCAATCAATGTGTCTCTCTCAAATTGATGTTTCTTTCTCTCCACCACCCCCCCTTCACTCTCTCTTAAAAAAAAAAAAAAAATCAATGGAAAAAATATCCTGAGGCAAAGATTAACAACAAAAATCACTAATTTTTTAGAAAACACATTGTCAAAGGTATCACAAGAAGAAACAGAAAAGCTGTTGCCTTATATGTCTTACAAATTCTTTCCCGTCATTTAGAATATTCTCACAGAGGACACTCTGATCCAGATGGCTTTTCTGTTGAAGTCCATCAACATGAAAGAGGAAATGATGCCAACCTACACAAACTCTTCCCGAAAATAGAATAGGAACCACTTCCCAACTCATTCATGAAACCAGCATTAACCTGATACCCAAAGTAGATATAGACATTACAAAAAAGCATAACTACAGGTCAATATCTTTTAAGAACATAGATAAAAAAAATGTTAACAAAATATTAGGATTCATAATATATAAATAACTTATACAACTTAACACCAAGAAGACAACCTAATTAAAAAATGGGCAAAGGATCTGAATAGACATTTCTCCAATGAGGACATACAGATGGCCAATAGACATATGAAAAAATGCTCAACATCACAATTCATCAGAGACATACAAATTAAAACCACAATAGGATATCATGCTGGTCTGAATAGCTATCATCAATAAATCAACAAACAAGTGCTGGCAAGAATGTAGAGAAAAGACTCTAGTACACTGCTGATGGGAATGCAGTTGGTTCAGCCACTATGGGAAACAGTATGGAGTTCCCTCAAAATAGAACGGCCCTTTGACCCAACTATTCCACTTCTGGAAATGTATCCAAAGAAGCCAGAAACACTTATTCAAAATAATATATGCACTCTTATGTTCATTGCAGTGTTGTTTACAATAGCCAAGATCTAGAAACAGCCCAAGTGCCCATCAATAGATGAGTGGATACAAAAGCTGTGGCACTTACACAGTGGAATATGGCTTGGCCATGAAAAAAGAAGGAACTCTTACTTATGTGACAGCATGGATAGGCCTGGAGATTATTATGCTAAGGGAAATAAGCCAGCCAGAGAAAGACAAATACTGTAAGTTCTCACTTATATGTAGAATCTAATGGACAAAATAAACCGAGGAACAAAATAGAAACAGAGATATGTACACATGGAATAGACTGACAGCTGTCAGAAGGGAGGAATTTGGGGGTCTGGATAAAATAAGGTTAAAGGATTTTAAAAAATATATATATATATAGCCCTGGCCGGTGTGGCTCAGTTGCTTGGGTATTGTCCTGACAACCGAGAGTTTGCCAGTTCATTCACAATCAGGGCACATGTCTAGGTTGTGGGTTGGATCCCTGGTAGGGGGTGTGCAGGAAGCAGCCAATCAATATTTCTCTCTTACATCAATGTTTCTCTCTCTCTCTTCCTCTTACTTCCTTTCTCTCTAAAAATCAATAAGCATATTTTGTTTTAAAGAAAAACTATACCTTAAATTAAAACCACATAACTCTATTGCACTTATTTGTTTTTGGTTTGCTTTGCTTTCATTTTATTTTTTGATCATCTAAATAGAAAATCCATTTCATTTCAGAAAATTTATTTAATTCTTCTATTGATTAAGGGATTGTGACTTATGACTGGCTTATCTTTTATTCTTGGGATTCATTTCTACCCAACAAGCACTTGAGTTCTCAGTATTTATTAAACAAAATGTTACCTTTCATTCCAGTGGGCCCCTAAGTTCCTATTTTAAAGTTTTAGTAACAGCTTGGAAAAAAAGCCACTTTGACATTATTATTATTTCTAAACCATAGAGCAACAGCCTCAATGTTCATGAAGTTGTACAACAGATGAAATATGACAAAACAAAGGGGCCATAGGGAATTCGTAGTCAAGTAGTTGACATCTCTAGTATTAAACAAAACAAAAGCATGACTTATGTACTCTCTTTGATGTTTTCTTATGAGATATAATTAATATTTTCATTCAACCACTTTTCACATGATTTAGCACAGCCTGACGCACAATTTTAAATCCATTTGTACATGACACAATTATTGTAACCTGCTTTGCCCAAACCAAGCAAAAATCTAACTGTGGTGACACTTAGGGTATGTTTCCTTGGGTCTGAGACTTTAGTGGCTCTATTTCCCACATTAGTGACTTGATTAGAATCAAAGAGGGAATTTTATATTCTGTCGATAATTGAAATTTAGAAACTGACAGGAAAATAAGTTTATTATAGCAAAGACAAGGCAGGGATTTATAGAAATAAAATATCTTTGATAGTTTTTGGAAAAAACAAAAACAAAAAACTCTACCCTTCATTTCCACCTTTTTTATTCCTTCCTGCCTAGGAAACAAAATCCTCCAGGGGGCTTGCCTGTGAAATTGAGCCATGCATCACAACCTAGAGTTCCAGCCAGGACAGTCACTGCCCAGGCACCAAAGAACAGACTCCCCCTGCACCTTCAAACTGCAGGACAAATAAAGGATCACCTTGTCAGAATTCCACCCTAGCTTACCCAAATTGACAAAAATTTTCTGAATTATATTGTTCTAGGGCTCCTGTATTGACAGGAGGCAGTCAAGCCTGACCACCTTTCCCTCTAGTCTGTTATCTTGAAATCAATTGCACAGCCTGATGCACAGAATAATGGCTGTGGACTATTCTGCAGGACTTGGCCCATCTGGTCACGGAGGAAGACAGCATTGCCGGCTTCCTATCGATCTGGGAGGAGCATGCTGCTACACAGGGGTGACCTCCATCTCTCCACCTGGCCCTGCTATTGAGGAAATCAGTTTCACAAGTGTGCTCATTCAGAAATAAAAAGAGCTTTGTACCAAGGCATATCCATCTTTGTTTTTAATTAAGAGCTCTGGCCTCTTTCAGATTATATATTAAGTGAAAGCAAAGGAAAGGGCATGAATTCTCTCTGTCAGTCTCGTGTAAGTCCCTTATTCAAAATCTTAAAAGATCGGACTTTTCAGTAGGGAAAAAATTAATTTGGCTATTTTATGAAATCCCATTGATTTCATCTTTGAAGGAAATTCCTACATTAGAAATATAATATTTTTATTGGTAAAGTTGACTCGTGTTTCTACAAAGATTGGTGCTCAAGTTGGTTCTCTCAGTTAAGTGATTGATTTATACTGATTTGTCTGAAGTTGATTACACAGCTTACCTGTTTTACATTTAAAAGAATTCCATTATTGGTGAATTATAATAAGTGAACCCTGAATCTATAAAGGCTGCAAAGTGCTCCTAACTTCTTTATTGGAAAGAATGATGAAAGCCAAAAGCAAGAAAGCAAGTCAGAGCAAGAAGAAAGACTGATTTATATATTTAAGCTAGCAAAATGTTTGGGTGTTTATATTTCCATACTTCGATTTTTAGAGTTTGTTTTTTTGTATTAAAAAAATTATCTGGCTTTTATGAAATTTCTCGTGTACCCTTCTGTAAATTAGCATATTGCAGAAAACATACAGCATTACAAAAGTCTGCTCACTGGATCTCCTGCCCGACTCTTGTCTTCCTGCAGTACATCCCCAGCTGCCCAAAGTGAACTTTTAAGACCATACAGTTATACCTCTTTCCTCTCAAAACCTTAAGAACTTCCAATGTCACTCACAATAATAACTCAGCTCCTCCTGCACATGGCCTATACCATCACCCCGTCCGTCTCTGACCTCATCATCCAACAGCCTCCACTCCTGCTCATCCCGCTCTAGAGAAATATTTTTGCAGCAGGCCTACACTTGATATCTAACTGTAACGTCAAATGTCAAAATTCATTTGTCACAGATGTCTATTAAAAAACTCAGTATAATCTCATAGATTACAAACCCCATGAGGTCGAAAGTTTTGTCTGTCCTGTTTACCACAGTATTTCTAGTGCCTGGTAAATATGTGTTTAATTAAGATAGTATTAGTCATCTGTTTATCTCACATAGCTCTATGAGGACAAAATCTAATAGAGATTAAAAATCTTCTGTTCATCACAATATTCACACTACCTTGGGTAGTTCTGTTTTTTTTGTTTGCTTGTTTGTTTTTTATCCTCACCTGAGGACATTCTTCCATTTTTTGTTCAGGTAGAGTGGGAGGGAGAGAGAGGAACAGAGAGAGAGAGAGAGAGAGAAACATCGACATGAAAGGAACACATCGAGTGGCTGCCACCCACACGACCAACCAGGGCCGGGGACAAACTGCAACCGAGGTACATGCTCCCAGCGGGAACTGAACCCAGGTCCCTCTGGACCGCAGGCTAACGCTCTAACCGCTGAGCCAAACTGGCCAGGGCAGTAGTTCTGTTTTTTAAATAGTTTTTTCAGAAAAAAGTTTTTTTTTAAGGATATGTTTTTATTGATTTTTGGAGAGAGATGAAAGGACAAGGAGAGAGAGAGAGAAATATCAATGTGAGAGAGAAACATCGATCATTTGCCCTCAAGAACACTCCCCGACCAGTGATTAAATCTGCAACATTTTGGCATATGGGACAACGTTCCGACAAACTGAGCCACCTGGCCAGGGCTATCTTGAGTAGTTCTGGAATATAAAACTCACTTAATAAATATTTATTGAATAAATGGCCTAAAAATTAACCTAATAAATAAATGTAATGGGAAACTGGGGCAGAATTCAGGACTGTCACAAACATTCCAATAATATGGACACTTTAAAGAGAAACTAAAATAATATTAATAAGTTTACACAGCTTAGAGGCAATGTTATTGGTAGAACAACATAATTTTGAGCACTACCTATATCTTGATCCAAATAGTGGCTCTATCATTATTTGTACATTTATACATTTCATTATTTATACATGTATACATTTCACATACATATCATTATTTACACATTTGTGCATTTGGCCACATGAATCAATTGACTGTCTTTCTCTGCCACAAAGGATGGTTACTACTATCTCCTAATAGGTTAATTTGGTAATACCGGAACTTGACCAAATGCTAGTACATTGTAAAGAATTTTAAAAAATCATTTATATATCATCAATCTAAGTCTTATATGATATACTTTTATGTCTGAATGATTGTTGTTGTGCACTTCAGTGATCTAAAAGGTGGGACCACTGTGAGCAATAAAAATAAATAGAAATAAATATTGCTTATTGGAATTCTCATCCCATCTAGTTCACTGGGAGCCTTATTATGTATGACAGCACATTAATATAAGAAGAATCAAAATCCCTTTATCATATAGCAACAAAAAAGGTGTCCTTTGTTTGCCTTCCATGAACTTCAGAATGAAGCCCAAAACTACTGGCTTTAATTAACTTAAATCGATTTTTTTCTTTTCTGTTTTTGGTACGTGCCCCTAACAGGAACCGAACCTAGGACTCTCTGGTCCGCAGGCCAATACTCCAACCACTGAGCCAAACCGGCTGGGGCTAATTAACTTAAATCAATTTGACACTGATGAAGTCTTAAGAAAATGGCCTACTGTGTGAAGCTAATTCACTTTTGACCCAGAAACTTAATGAGCAGAACTCTTGGCCAGAAGGTCAGGAGAACACAAGAACACAGGTTACAGAAGACTTGTTGGTAGGTTTGATATTACAAAGCACATTTGCTATGGGCTGTTTCAAAAGAGTAAATCATGCAAAAAAGCAACCACAAAAAAAAGTCCACTTTCACAAAATAGGCTATATAGATACTCAGGATTAATTTATAAATTATCATGAGTTTATATCACAGATTCAGGTGATTTTTTTTTCCACATCAGAGTGAAGACAAGCTCCCTCATACTCAAACGGTTCAATGCAAGACACTTCAAAATACTGCATAATTTAAAATCATAAATGACCAGGACTGAAATGAAAAATCAACTATCATTGTGATTTATGAATCAGAAAAGAAATAAAAAAGCATGGTTGCTATTGGAGACCACAGTAGTTCTTAGAGTTTACTTACCAAGAGATTTTTAAGAAAATGTTTATCATTTTTATTGCATATGTAAGCAAACTACCTATATACAGAATTCATTGCTTATGTTATCTAATCTCTTCATTCTGGGATATGATCCCCTCCCGACCAATGGTTAACAAAGAAATGACTATTTTATACACTTTGTCTCTGCTTCACTGGTCATAGTTGATTGGTCTAAGAATCCGAGGTTGACCCAAGCTGAGCTAATAAAAGCACTCTTCAGGAAATTTTGAAACTAGACATAAAAAACAGAAGTAGATATTCCAGCAAATAAACTGGAAAATTATGAAGCCTCAGCAATGTCAGCAATCATATGTGATATAACATGGATTGGAAAGCTTGAGAAGAAAACATAAAATATATACACAGAGAGAGACAGAGACAAGAGTGAGAGTCTGGATGACTTTGGAATATCTATTTCCACTCAGTTATTCTGAGTTCTTAAAACCATTCCTTTTTTGTAACATTTCTATTGTTACTTAAATTAGTTTAAATTGAGAATGGCAGTGACTGCTATTTACTCCCCCAATAACCATTCTCCCTTCCTTCCTCAGTAGAACAGGTATATAGAATTGTCACTGGACAAAAGGATACATTTCACAGGTTTCCTGGAAACTGTGTGTGGAAATGGGATCAAATTCTAACCCAAAGGCTGTGCGTTGATATGAGATATGTAACTTCAGAGACTGTATTTTAAGAAGTTCCCTATCCCTTCATATTCTTCCTTTTTACTGGATATAAGGTGGGCATAATGGATGGAGCTTCAAACTGTCATCTAGACACAAGGAGGAAGTCAGGCATTGAGCTTGATGGTACAAAGCATTAAAAAGAGGCTGGTTCCATGATACTGGAGCCCAACCTGAACTGTTTATGTTTCCATAAATTAATAGAAAAATAAGTAAATGATCTATTAGGCCACTGTCCTTTTTCATTTTCCCTGTCTCATGGACAATCTTAATCTCAATTAATTATACACGCATTTCTATATCTTGGAAACAAAGCATTATAATTAACATATCCTCTTTTTAATTTATAATCACAAATTCTTTCTTTTTCCATTTGCCATATAAATATATATGACAGAAATGATAACTATATTTGTCATCTGTTAGTCAGTATTTGCCATTCTACTTAAGCCATAGTTCATTATTTCATTCCAAAATGACCTATCCTAAACTGATGGCTTCTGACAGCAGTGATGCTTTAAGGTCTGTCAGCTGTAAACAAACATCTGTGCAATGAATTCTGCTAATATTAACTGAACCTACCCATGTTAACAATGAAAGCCTATGCCCCAGTGTAACAGAAGATAGCCCTTGAAAAATCCACTCTATAACAACCTTCTCTTAAATTATTTAACTTCTAATTCACCTCCTTGTAAAATTTTCAATGTTATTTTGTGCTAAAGTACAACTGATAAGTATTTATCTTGCTTTTAGCCCCAATCAACAGTCATGCATCATAACTTTTTAACATGAAGCAGTATTTCATTCATGGTCGTATGTCTACCATCTCTCTGACAATTACTAGTGGTGCCCTACAGTCCTTGGGATAACTGATAAAAAGTGCCTGTAGCCCTGGCCAGTTTGGCTCAGCGGTTGGAACATCAGCCTGCAGACCAGAGAGGCCCAGGTTCGATTTCCGCTAGGGGCACATACCAAAAACAAACAAACAAATAAACCCAGAAGCAGACCCCCAATCACTGACCACACATATTTTCTAATATCAAAATTCTGCAATAGGAAAAAAGAGGGAAAAGTAGATTATGGCCCTATCATGCAGGTAACTTGAGCCAAGGTCCATGCCTGTACATAAATGACTGGAGAAGGTAAGATTTAAATCAACTTGAGTTTGCCCTGGCCAGTTTGGCTCACTGATTAGAGCATCAGCCTGTGGTCCACAGAGACCTGGGTTCAGTTCCCGCTAAGGGCGTCAACCACAGTTGCAGTTTGTCCCAGCCCTGGTTGGGTTGTGTGGGTGGCAGCCACTCGATGTGTCCCTTTCACATCCATGTTTCTCTCTCTCTCTCTCTCTCTCTCTCTCTCTCTCTCTCTCTCTCTCTCTCTCTCTCCCTTTCTCTCCCTCCTACTCTATCTGAACAAAAAATAAAAAAATGTCCTCAGGTGAGGATTAAAGAAAAATCAGTAAATAAATAAATAAACAAACAAACAAACTTGAGTTTAATATTTTAACCACATTGGCTATTATAACTGAGCATGGAAGCATATGGAATACATTTAAAAATAGAGAAACAATGCTCATGATATTAAAACTACTCAAAATTGGTTAAATTTCTATAAGCTTACATCATTAAATAATGGTCTGGTCAGACCTTAGATGGGAATAGCCCTAGACTCATTAAACTGTTTTAGCCTCTTCATTTTGCCTTACCAGAAACTTCTGAATTTAAATCATGTGCATAGAAGATTACTACATGTATCAATGATCTCAGGAACTACATTGGTACCTCACCTAGTGATTGTTTCTTGATGACCAATTGGTATCAGAAAAGTCCTACCTATATTATTTAGATACTCAAGTGTTGAAAATAATAAAATTATATATTCAACAAGATAAAAGATGGTAGAAAACTTGGAGGTGTAGAACACAAAAGAAAAAATCTGTCTGTGGAAAAGTAAGAAAGAGGTTTAATTAAAACTGGGTCAAAGACCTTAACAGACACCTCAGCAAAAAAAGATATAGAGATGGCAAGTAAGCATATAAGAAGATGCTCCACATCATATGTTTTCAGGGAAACGTAATTTCAAATAACATTGAGGTACTGCTAGTGCAATGGTATCTGTCGGCAGGGCAGAGTTCCAGAGTACCGATGAGACCCAATGCTGGCGAGGATGTGGAGCAACAGGAACTCTCATTCCTTGCTGGTGGGAATGCAAAATGCTACAACCACAAGCATAGTTTGGTGGTTTCTTACAAAACAAATATAATCTTACCATACGGCCCAGCAACTGAACTCCTTGGTATTTATTTATTTATTTATTTATTTATTTATTTATTTATTTATTTATTATTTTTATTGATTTTAGGGAGAGAGGAAGGGAGAGGGAGAGAGAGAAAGAAACATTGATGAGAGAGAACATCGATTGGCAGCCTGTTGCATGCCCCCTCTGGGGATCTGGCCCACAACCTGGGCATGTGCCTTGACCAAGAACAGAACTGATGCTCAACCACTGAGCCACACTGGCTGGGCAAACCTCCTTGGTATTTAAACAAAGGAGTTGAAAATTTATGTTCACTTAAAAACTTGTACACAGATGTTCATAATTGCCAAAACTTAGAAGCAACGAAGATGCCTTTCAGTAGGTAAGTGGATAAATAAACGGTGGTACATCCAGAAAATGGAATTTATTTGGTGCTAAAAATGAATATGTTAAGCCATGAAAAGATATGGAGGAACCTTAAATGCATACTACTGAATAAAAGAAATCACTCTGAAAAGGCTGCATACTGTTATAAATCCAGCTACATGACATTCTGGAAAAGGCAAAACTATGGAAACAGTAAAAAAAATCAGTGTTTGTCAGGTCTGGGGGTTTGAATAGGTGGGGCACAGAGGATTATTTGGGCATAAAAATATTCTATATGTTACATAACGGTACATACATGTCTATTCATTTGTCCAAACCCATAGAATATACAACACCAAGTGTGAATCTTAATGTAAATTATGCACTTTGGATGATTATAATGTGTCAGTGTAGGTTCATCCATTGTAGCAAAAATACCTCTCTAGTGGAGGATGTCGATAATGGGTGAAGATATGCATATGTGGGGTAGACAGTATATGGGAAATATTTGTACCTATCTCTTAATTTTGCTGTGAATTTAAAACTACTCTCTAAGATGGAAAATATATGGATAATATAAAGGTACCTATAAAGTTGTAAAAATAGAAGAAGAAAGAGATAAGGAGCAGGAGGAAGGGAAGAAAGAGGAAGAAGGGTAAAATTTCACTTATATGTGGAATCTAAAAAACAAAATAAACAAAACAGAGACAAACTCATATAGAGAATCTTTTTATGGTTGCCAGATAGAAAGGGTTTAGAGGGATGACTGAAAAAGAAGGGATTAAAATGCCCAAATTGCAGCTGTTAAAATAATCAGTCACTGGCAGGTAAAGTACAGTGTAGGGAATATAGTCAATAATACTGTAATCACTATGTATGGTGTCAGATGAGTACAAGGCTCATCGGGGTGATCACTTCTTAAGTTATACTGATAAGAATAGATACCTACGCTTGATCTTAGTCAAAATGCCGAGAAGCAATTTTTTTCCCAGAATGTCTCATAAAACAGCAGAACATACCTCTGTGAATCGTCTCTTCTTTTTGTGTGAATCCATAAACTGCCACAGATCATGTTATATAAATGTCAAATCACTATGTTGTACATGTGAAACTAATATAATATTGTGTGTCAATTGCAATTGAAAAATTTAAAAGAAATATTTAAAAAGAGGAGGAAGAGTAAGAGAGTGGAAGAGGATAAGAAGGATCAAGGGACTAATAAGAATGTATAACTCAAAATCTAGAAAATATGTACTTAATGCAATAAAAAAAAGAAATAAAAAGTAAAATGAACATGGGAAAGTTCAGAAGAAGAAAAAACAAAGAATGTCTTAGGTTTGTTTAAAAGAAATACTTAATACTTAAATCCCCCAAATGATAAACTACTGATTTAACTAAACACGGATATAACCTTTAATGCCATCTACCACCTGCAGCATCCTAGTTCTCTCGCCTGTAACCTCCCACTCCAGGGTGAACACACTGCCTCCCACCATCTTCATTCACTTACTGAGTTACTAAAATCCAGTGAAATGTATTGTGGTATCGGAACTGATGCCTAGAAGTTTATCCTCTCAGGCTATCATCGTAAGTCTCTTGCACTTCATCAAAATTACCCTTTAACTGTTGCTACCAGTTGACAGCCCCTTCAGCTCCTGCTCCAGGGAAGCATATCTCGCTCTGACTGCCTGGGTTCAGTTGGCCCTCTAGAATTCAGGTGGTCGTTTGACTTGGGACTAAAGTTCTCCCGCCACCTCTTCTTGTATTAAGGATGGGAGTGATATCCCCCATCGGAGTTGAAATGGGAAGTCTACTTCCTTTTTCTTCCACGAATTAGCTTAGGGTTCCACTATAAAATCAAAATGTTTTTCTTTATAAGTCAGATAAGTATTTATATGGTCAAGTGTGTTAGAAAAACACACAAACGAATGCTATAATATTTTGTAGATTTTAAAAAGCATTTTTATTTTATTTCTTTCCTTTTTCAATTTTGAAAAAAAAAAAAAGAGTTAAATAAATTTTGGGGGTTACGATACAGATTCAGCCCTGGCTGGTTTGGTTCAGTGGTTAGAGCTTCAGCCTGCAGTCCAGACAGATTCAATCTCAATCTCTCTCTCTCGGTCCCTCTCCCTCACCCTTTATCTTCTTCTTTTGCCAATACGTAGGATGTCACCTGAGGTTCACAAAATAATTCACTGTGGCTCTCCCAATCATTCTTCTCTTGTCTTATGTGTTTATGTGGTTTTTCCAAATTATAATTGTTTCTTTCCAATTTTTAGCTTAGAATTCTTTAAGAAATCTATGGGCATTCTTAGATCCACTGTTGTTATCAACAACGGAAATGTTTTTGGTTCTGAGGTACAACTTCATTGTGGGTAAATTCGGGGGGGGGGGGGAAGCAACAAAGAAAGCTAGTGTAGTAAATCCTAAAACACATAATGGTAAAACTGGATAAAACTTTACACATAGTTCAATCATCTCAGCTTAAATATGAGAAATGAAACCTAGGAAAAATAAATGATTCACTCTTCCCATAATTACATGAAAAATAATTTCTTGATTTATAACAATACTATTCGTTCTTTTTCTGAGAATGTGCATCTATGTAAAAATGTAAAGTGTAGTTTTTTTAAGTGAGAAACAATAGATTTTTGTATCCAGCATAAAAAATATACTATCTAACAGTTTTACAAGTGTTTCCTGCATGCAGCATATTTCAAAGAACCTGGTGGGTGTGTTTGCTTGCTTTTGTAGTTCTGGTTGCTGAAATTTAAATATAAAATTGTTGTCAAATAAGATAGCTAGATTGCAGTTGTAAAATACATGTGAGCCATTTTGTTGTTATTTTCACATCAATATTTGTGTCCTTTGAATTTTTTTTTTCCTGGAAAAGAGAAAGAAGCTGGTAAAAGCATGTTTGTATTAGATGTACTTTGTTAACTGACATAATGAGATATATAGAAAGTTTAATAATAAAAATTAATTAATGTAAAAACAACTATTTTTATTTAATAATTTAAAATGTGTATGTTCTCACTAAATGAAATCAAATTAAACTGGATTCTGATCATTTCATTGTGTTTAATTAGACCCAATCATGACAATTCTGTTGTTTTTGTTCTACCTAATTAGGGCAAAAAAAAAAATTGTGTGTCAACTTGAATCACATATTTAGGTGTCATTTTGTTTCCTTTTCTCCTCTGTTCTTCCAGCTATACAGTATCCACTTAAGAATGAAAATGCATTCATGTGTATGATTACACTCACGTTCTCTTGTCCATTAGACTGTACACCACAATGACAGAGCCTCCCTTTATTCTTTTCTCTTATCAAATGTGTTCAGAAACTACAAAAACTGAATAATGATAAATACATAAATTATTCCAATGAATATATTTGATGGATGACTTCTGAAAGAATTAGCAAAGCTTCAGAAGTTATTTTTAAAAATATATATATTTTTATTGGTTATTAGAGAGGAAGGGAGGAGAGAGAGAAGAACATTGATGTGAAAGCAGAACATTGATCCACTGCCTCCTGCACACCCCCTAGTGGGGATCAAGCCTGCAACCAGGGCATGTGCCCTGACCAGGAATCAAATAGGCAACCTTTTGGTGCAAGGGATGAGGCCCAACTGAGCTGCACTGGCCAAGGCAGAAGTTCTTTTCTTTTCTTTTTTAAATTTTTTTCTTTATTGATTTTTAGAGACAGAGGAATGGAGAGAGAGAGAGAGATAGAAACATCAATGAGAGAGAAAGAACATGGGTTGACCACCTCCTGCATGCTCCCCACTGGGGATCAGACCCACAACTTGGGCATGTGCCCTGATTGGGAATCGAACCAGCGACCTCCTGGTGCATGGGTTGACACTCAACCACTGAGCCACACTGGCCGGGCCAGAAGTTCTTTTTGTAAAAGGACACTGTGTTTTATTCATTTCTGTCTTTCATGGGGCCTTTCAGTGCAGTGCCATTGAGTGTAACTGTCAAGAAATAATTCCAGAGCTCATAAACAAGTAAAGAAACTGGATTGTCCTTCACACTCAAAGTACATAAAAATGGTCTCATCACCAGTCATTCACTATATATTTCCTACTTCTGTGTTAGTAAATGTTATAAAAATTCAAAGCAATATGGGAAAAGTCAAATATTTCTATCATTTGCTTTATACTTTCTCCCTGGGAAATTTCAGCAGTTAGTTGAACTTTCAAGGCACAAGTTAACACTTTGTAAAATAGAAGGGATCTGAATCTTGAATGCTCTTCGTGTTTCCTTCCAACTTTAAAACTTTACAGTCTAAGTCCAATGATTATCCACGCTGTGTGCCCCGACTGGATTCAAATCACATGATTGTACTTTATGTAAGTAAAGATTTTACTTAACAAAACAGGTAGAGGTTAAAGAAAAAAACAACAACATAGTCTACCTTTTTTACCCTTGAGAAACAAACCAAATTCTCTGAGATTGTTTTAAAGACATAAAAATGGGTATCACATTTAAATAGCTATCACAATTTAGGACTTAGGGACACAAGTGTCACACGAAGTGGAAATGTGTAAATTGCAGAAATAACTGTATATCTTTTGCCCTAGGTTCTTTTAAAAGGTTATAATGAGTATATTTCACTGTCTTGACCTTTCATTACTAAAATCTGGGTGTATTTCCTCTTTAGTCTTAGCAAATGGGACATAAATCACTCTCCTTGGCATTTTGCATGGTCTGCCATGCAGGCAGCCAACTTTTACAGATGCCCTTCCTGGCTTCAAAAAGCAGAAGCCCGCAGGTAGCAGAAAATGCCAGGTTTCTTCTCACGCCTGAGAAGGTTCTGTTTGCCATAGAAGAAACCTGTGTGCTGTGATAAACGCCACTGTGCCGAGTCAGCATGGTGGACAGTTTAACTCCATGACCTTCTGCAGGTAGACAGCCTCCCCTGTAGATCGTCTTTCACACAACCTACAATGTGCAATGTCAACACCAGTCTAGCGAGTGGAGTCTGGACTCATTTTGCAGGGAAACAACTGACTTTCAGCATGGAGCTCAGGGGCCTCCCATCTTCCGAAATTATTTCTTATACTTGATTCTTTCTTTTGTTAGTCATATGTGCATGAAAACTTCATCTGTGAGTTTTCACTGGCTTACTCTTGTTCTGTCACTTTACGTCACAGGCAGGTTGAGGTCTAGGACTCAGTTTCTGGAATCAGCTTATGAAAAAATGTAACTAAGTGTTGTTGTATTTCCTGTCTTGATAACCAATGGAACAGCTCCTGATTCCATTATGGTGACTGTGATTCCATGAGAATAGCTTAATCCTCTCTGTCTCACACAAGTATCAGCAACTGACATGTGGAAAGAGGAATCACAGAGGGGGAAGTTGACTTTGTAAAAGTTAGCCTGTGTAAATAAGAATCGATCTAAGTTTTCCCCTGTGAAACAAATCCACCTGTCTTTAAAGCACTATCCCTACCTGCCCTTCCTTCCCCCTTTTATTTTACTTTACTTTATTTTATTTTATTTATTTTTTGCCTCTCTGCTCTTTGAAATGGTTTGGAACAATATTTTGTTGTGTTTTTTTGTTTTGTTTTGTTTTTTAATCACAGAAGTTTCTATTTATTTCAAAAAGTTTTAGTATACAAGCTATAAAATGACAAAACACTAATACCTTTTCATTACTGCCATATAAGAGTGTAAATTTATATACAAAACTTTAATGTGAAGGATAAAAGTCTCTGGAAATTCATGTTGAAAATCGACTTCATATGTATGTATTTTGGAATAGTCATCCAAGCAACCAATGCAGAACCAAACAGATCACATTTTCTTGTCTTACTTTTTTTTCTCCTTTCTTGTCTTCTAGTTACTATTTCACCAGTCCTCTTTCCTGTCATCTACAAAACATGCCGTTGTCTGCACAATCAAAGGATACTGGCTCTCTATCTCAGGCTGTGCGGCAAGGGCTGGCAAACTGCATTCTGTGGTCCAAATTCAACGAGCCAACAAGGTTCGTAAAGAAAGTGTTATTGGAGTAGAGCCAGGTTCATTCACTTACATATTGTCTCTGGCGGCTTTAATTCTACAGGTTATTTTTTATCTGTTGTGTAAATGCAACTGAGACTATATGAGCCACAAAGCCTGAAATATTTACTGTCTGGTCCTTCACAGAAAAAGTTCACCCGTCTTGATCTAAGGTTCTGTTCTCTGTCACTAACAGCTGGGTGTCCTTGGGGAGCCACCTAGTTTTTCCTGTCTTTTATAAAGTGAGAAGGTTAGCCCTGGCCAGGTAGGTCAGAGGTTACAGCATTGTCCTGTGCACCAAAAAGTTGTGGGTTTGATTCCCGTTCAGGACACATACTAGGTTGTGGGTTTTCTCACTGGTCAGGTCACACATGGGAGGCAATCTTCCAATGTTTCTCTCTCTCTCTCAAATCAGTAAACATATCCTCGGGTGAGAATTTAAAAAATAAATAAAAATGAGAAGGCTAGACTAGTCAGTTCCTCTAGGGTGATGGGACTTATTCACATTTGCACATTTGGCAAGTCTTACAATCCAGATGAAATTTAGTTCTCCTTTGTGTTCCTGGATTCTCTCCAGCACACTGCACACTTATTTACATGTTACAATCTACTTTACATATTTAATTAGTCTAATTTAACTCAGATTTATTATCTAGGTATTTAAGATGCTTGGGAGACATACAGTTAAGCTGATTCATGAAGGATAAATAAGAACTAGATAAAAATAGGGGAATAATATATTAGCAAGCAGTCCTAAATTCTAGATAATAACCATGAAGAACTTGGAAAGACTGATAAAAATTTTATTTTGGTGGCATTAGTCCATCAAATACCACACAAAAAAATAACTGAAATAAACTTAAAAATAAAAGGAAGGAAGGAAGGAAGGAAGGAAGGAAGGAAGGAAGGAAGGAAGGAAGGAAGGGGGGAGGGAGGGAGGGAGGGAGGAAAGACTTTGTTGGGAAAGAAGGAGATGGGAGAGAATGGCCTATTCTAAGTGATCTAAGGAAAGTGCATCTCCTTCAGGGAAGAAGAGAGAAGAGAGTCATCTCTCTTCACACTCATTCAAGTACTTCAAGTTAGCTTTTGGAAGCTTTATATGTAGTTTTGTGCTTATAGTAAAAGAGCTCTCTGAAAAATAAATACATAAATATGTAAATAAATAGGCCCAATTTGTAGTGTTTGATGATTTCAGTAATATACCCACCAAGGACAATTTCAGGAGACAAACAGTTTAATAACTGGTTCACAAAATTCCTAAATATTTAACAAATGGCTCTGGCTTGAAGGAAGTCAGTATGAGCTGACTCTAGCAGATTGCTGCATGAGTCCACAGCAGTTTGAAAATTGAGGGACTGCAGTGTCCAGTAGTCTACAAAATGATCAAGGAAAATCTAAGAGTTGTCTGAGATACCATCCAGAGAGCCTAGAAGAACACACCAAAAGAACAAGGATGGTTTACATCCAATTGAGTGAGTCCAACTTACTTATTTAACTTACTAAAACAATTACATATATTTTATACAATTAAATCTCCGTTATATTTGACCCATCACAATTGCCAGAAAATTCTATCTCAGTCATCATCATATTTTTCCCCTTCATATTGGTTGCACTAGATAATAGAGAGATTGATTAGGGTGGTTTTTGAAATAAGTTGAGCAAAGAATAGAAATTGAGATCACTATAAAAGGAATTAGAGTTCTAGATAATAAAAGCGTATTATTTAAGAAAGTTCATATATCTGCAGCACCGCGCAAATCTATTATTCCCCCCACTGCTATAGTTTATGAAACCATGTTAACTCTGCATTACTGTCTGGTGACATCATTGAATAAAATATAACTAGGAGTATAATGTGGAGAAGGCAGTTTTTATGAGTTGCATCATAACTTGGCACTGAAGCTCGATGATTCCATTTCTCTCTCTGCATTTTCTTGCCCCTAAAGAGGGCCTAAAAAGAGGAGAACAAGTGAAGAGATTATTCTGCCATATTTGATCTGTACTATTTCTATTGGTTTTCACCCTATTATTAATGCTATCATCCAAGGATGGGTTTCTTCATTTTTCTGAGAAATAGAATAAATTAAGGGAAAAAAAGGATTTCTTTTGAGATGCTACGTTAAAGATAATGCAATTAAGATACTAATATTACTGTCTTGGAAGTCAAGAGTCTAGGGTTTGGGACATTTGAGGGGTACCTAACTGGTTGAGAATACACCCTTCAGTTGACAGCCTTAGTGGTTCTCTATATTCCTCATAATTTGTTAAACTCAAGTCAACTACTCAGTTTCTTCTCTGAAATTTGTAATTGAAAGACCATTGATATTTCTCAGTGTTGCTGCATGTATAACACATGAAACAAGAATTGGCTGTCCAACTTCTGTGCATCCATGTGAGCCTACTGGTAGAGAACCTTGATCCAATAAAAAAGAGAACTTATAAAATCTAAAAGGGAGGAAAAGGAAACACAATAATGGAAAGATAATACTCCAGGTTCTCATTCTCTGTCAAGCTGGCTTTTAATTCTGCTCTTAGATTTTGTCAGATACTTGTTGAACCATCTATAAATATAGCAAATTAAAAGAACATATTCTTTTACAAATAATTTTATTGACATTTTTAGAGAGAGAAGAAGGGAAAGAGAGAGTGAGAGAGAAAGAAACATCAATGTGAGAGAGAAACATTGACTGGTTGCTGACTGGGGATCGAGCCCACAGCCTGGGCATATGCCCTGATCGAAGGTTGAACCAGCGACCTTTTGGTGCCCATGACGACGCTCAACAAACTGAGCTACACTGGCCAGGGCTAATAGAACATAGTCTCGAAATATGTTATGTTTAATATCCCAAAGACTCACTACTTCATGATAAAGAAGGTAAAATTCCTACATAAATATGAAAACATTTCAGGTTTATCTCAGTCAATATTTATTTCACAATTCATTAACCTATTTGATTTGTTACTTAAATGTCAAAGATATGGACTCAGTGCATACTCAGAAATGGTTATAAGGACCTCTCTTGCTAAATAAATTATTATTATTATTATATACATCAGAATTTTTAAAAAACAATAATTATAATAATTAATGGTGTAGCTATAACTCTTCCAGCATGGTGCCCTAAAACTTAAAGCAATTCTCAAGTAAGTTTTAAACAATATAAATATTAACAAATTCCTCAATATATTGTTACATGTTGGCCCTAAAATCCTCATCTTGCTTCAATATAAACTTAAGGAGATGCTTTCAACTAAGCATCAGTGGAAAATAAAGGTCTTTTTTTTTTTAATTCAAAAAACTTAAAATTATTTTAGGAAATTTAAGAAGCAGACAAGGGAAGTGGTGACCTTATTAGAAAAGTGAAGGAGATAAAATTATCTTCCATGAAACTTTTCTCATCCATTTATTAGAGGCTATGACTTTGAGAGCAAGGTACAGTCAGGGTGGACACACGGAGAAAGAAGACCGATGAATAGTAAAGTCTGTACTGAAGGTAGTTTAGGTATTATATTACATACAGGGTGTAAATTAATTTTTCAATAAATGCATATGAGGATTTTGGAGAAGACTTAACTGCATTCTCTCAAAAAGTATTTACAAATACTTTATTCCAGAGTGGATAGATGAAAAATATATTGGAAATTACAAATGCTATAAATAAACAGAAAATGACAGGGTGTTTTCTTTATTTAGGAAGATGGGACTGGCACTAAGTTATAGACCGTTCTTAGGAAATAGCCTCTTGTATGGTGATACTCATGCTAAGACGTAAAAGAGGTGAAAGAGATTCTCATTGAGAAAGTCAAGAGTTCAAAATCAATGTGTTACATATGGGAGTGAATTATAAAGGAGGCAAGAAGAGAAACATGCTTAACATCTTTGAGGGACTTCATTAATGATACAAATTGCATTGTAATGCTTTTCTGTTTTAGATTTACATTGTCTTGTTTTTGTTTTGTTGTTTTTTAATGTGATGCCATGCTTGAACTGACTACAAATTGGCCTAGTTTTATTTGGGTTATGTAGAAATTATTTCAAAACAAAATTTTTCAGATATATGATAGACTTCAGTACACCTGTTTTATCCATAATCGCCTGTGTTTTACCTGTGTTGATTTTTTATTTGCTTGTTTGTTTGTTAAAATATAGGGTTTTATATTTATTTTCATTAAACTTCATTTTGAGGAATGAAAAGCATGTTAACTTCAGCCAATGGTATTTCTTTGATTCTTGGCCCATTATCCAAATTATCAACCAAACTTCCTTCTATCATATACTCTGCAAATTCAATAAGCACAAAATCTCTTTTCTCTCTAAAAAAATAATAAAAATTTGAATAAATCAATTTATATACATATCCAGGAAACATATTTCCCTCAAAATTCACTTTTGCTGTGAAATGGAACTAATTATCAGATCAGTAGTAAACTACTTAAAATTGTTATGAAATGTCATTAAATTCATTTTTCCATCTTACTCACAAGAGGATTATTAAAGACTTTTCCAAATGAGTTATTGAGTTCTGAATATGCTTTTGATGAGGTAAGCCTGGAAAAACTATTCAGATTGAATCCACTGAATAGACTTCTTTTGTATTAAATATTCCAAAAATAATACAGTCAATCCTTGAACAACATAGATTTGAACTGGATAGCCCACTTACATGTGGATTTTTTTCCAATTAATACTGTAAATGTATTTTCACTTCCTTATGATTTAATTAATAACATTTCCCCCCCGTCTGGCTGACTTAATATGAATAAAATACAGATTAGATATAATATACAAAATATGTATTAATAGACAATTTACGCTCCCGGTAAGGATTCTGGTCACCAGTAAGCTATTAGAGTCAAAAGTTACACCCGAATTTTTGACTGTGCAGGATTCGGTGGCCCTAACCCTGTTGTTCAGGATCAGCTGTCCATCTCCAATTACCCTCTACCAATGGGGCCAAACTAATGGTCTATATTTTAATAAATCAATAGTGTATCCGTTTTTTCTTTCCCTGAATTATTTATCTTCCTCTTTTCCCAAGACAGTAAATTTAACTGGGTGATTTAAAAGCCTCTCCTACCAAATTGCATCAGGAAAACAAAATAGGATTTACTCAATATTTATTTGAAGCAATTAAGTGCTAACTTTCAAATTTGCTTAATTGGCCTTAGAAATGTTTGCCATATTACCCTCACTAGTTTTGCCTGTTTCAGTCTGAAATCACCTTGACAGAAGGTAGAAAGAAATACTAAATTGATATGACTAGAAAGTAAAATATTTGGCTCTAACAAATTAGGAGAGTATAAAATTGAGGTTATACAGGATACAAAGTTATTTTATTTTATTTATAAATATGTTTTTATTGATTTTTTAAGAGAGAGAGATAGAAAAACTATGAAGTTATTTTAAAAAGAAAGCCTTTATACTATACTTCATACTATACTATACTATGGGAGCAAAGTGAGGGTGATCTACTAAGCTATGAATGACGATAAGTCTCATTGCATGGAGAGATTCTTAACAAAATTTCTGATCTCTATCTTGCTGGTAAAACAGGAGTTATTATTTTCTTTATATTCCATATGATGATTATTTAAGAGCTGACTTATACATAGTATGTGCTGAAAAGGACTTTACAATCATTATCTACGGGATCTATATGACTATAATTAATGCAGAACAGATCAAATCTGAACATTTTGATTCAAGTTCTCTTACAGTATTCATGATTTTTGTGCATTTAAAATATTTTAAAAATAAAAGTCTGTATTTTGAATGTTATTCAACTGATCATAAACATTTAAAAATATCCATCTTTATGCTGAAAAATCACTTGTATATCAAATGGAACATGTGTTTCCCCCAGAGCTGTCCTTGCCCTGGGCTTCTCATATAATTGCTGTGCTCTTCCCAAGCTCATACCCCTGCACTTGCAGTTCAACAGACAACACAGGTTGGTAGAATAAGTAGAGTGTGATGAAAAACCCTATAGTTCTACTTGAAACTCCACAGTCATGTGAAGATCAAAGTTACACACTGTTTTAGTATATTCTTGATCATTAAAAATAGGCACATTTAGGTTGTGTCCTCCTGGGGCTGAAAGGTTGACTGTTTTGACTAAATTGGTAATATTTTGCACCAATTTTTTAAAAACTTATGTGAGTCTTTGCAGGACAGACAAGGTTGGCTAAGATCACTGTTTTTCATTTTTTTTTTTTTTAAATAAATGTTTCACAGACATTGCTAGAAAACATCAATCTAGTCTCACATCTTGTAACTGGTTTTTTATTGTTTTTGTTGCTTTTTATTTACAATTAATATAAAGCTTCCATTTCAATAAACCAAATTTTTATTTAACTGATTATTTTTACTTTCCTCAATAAAAGGAAATAAATATATAATTCCTTTTGAAAATTTCACTTTGTGATAAATATAAGTTAAAAGATAAAATGATTTCTGCTTACCAAAATTCTGTTACGTAAAAAACTTTTTAGACTTTTGCAGGTAAATGAAAAGGGAAATATCAGTCAAGGTACTTTTTCCAAAAAGTTCTTGAATACAAACATTGTTAGCTTCCTCCTCATCCCATCATAAAAAAAGATCAAAGGATTTTTGGAGCTAAGAATAATGCAATTCACATTTAAGATTAACTACTGGTCAGAGGTAGCTTGAAATCCATCTCTACAGTCCGGAAAATGCTTTGTTGTGCTTGTACCCAAGGACAGCAATCTGCTTTCATCACACTGGCAGAAAATCACAGCGAAGAGATTAAAGTATGACTATTAAAAAATAGTTCTGTTTTTAACAGCATATCACACACACACACACACACACACAAATATATATATGTGGTCATTTACAAGTATATAAAGTTTGTGTAATGTAGCAATTTAATCTTCAAGGGACATAAACACACAAACCCACAACTTTTTTTTTTTTTTATCCTCCCTGGAGGACATTTTTTCATTTTTTGTTCAGATAGAGTGGGAGGGAGAGAGAGGAACAGAAAGAGAGAGAGAAACATCGACGTGAAAGGAACACATCGACTGGCTGCCACCCACATGACCAACCAGGGCCGGGGACAAACTGCAACCAAAGTATGCGCCCTTAGCAGGAACCGAACCTGGGTCTCTCGGGACCGCAGGCTGATGCTCTAACCACTGAACCAAACCAGCCAGCAAACCCACAACTTTTTACAAAGTTCTTTGTATCTATTAGTAACATCACATCCCTTTCTTAAAGAGAATTAATCATTCATCTTATGCCATTTAAAAATTAAATTTTTATTATATTAAATGTTTATTATATATAATTTGTAAATCAATGAGACATAAAAAAAAAGTAAAAATCTAACTTCATGAATAACATAAAAACTGTGAGATATAGTTTTTGAGATCTTGCTTTCATCATTTATACACACAATGTAGGTTCTTTTTTTTAAAGAAAATTGTTATAAAATATTTTAATTTACTCTTTCTTATATAACTATCTCATGAATATTGTTCCATGTCATCAGATATTATTTCACAACATGATTTTAACTGCAGGATTAATATAGTTGATAAAGCAGGCTTTAACTAACCATTTAACTTTATTTCAACTTATGAATACAGCTTATTATCTGTGAATTAAATCCACAAAATGATGCTATTGGGAAATGACAAAAGGTGAATCAGTTAGATTTTAATATATGCTGTTGTTTCCTAACTTTTTCCTCAACATTATTATGATACTTGATTTAACAAATACTTAAAAAGGCACAATCTTATAAGCACTTAGGCAATTTACTTTTTGTTATAGATATATAATCCTCTTTTGCTATTACATGGTAAAGAGCTTAGAGATAGAAACAAAAGTTCTGAAAATAGAAAATAGCATGGTTACTTAAAACAATATAGAAAGAAAACAAATAAATTCAACCTGTTTTTATTTATTGCATTTATAGTAACTGAATCTGCTTGTCCTCCCTGAAGTACAGAGTAGTCCCCCCTTATCTACGGGATACATTCCAAGACCCTAGTTGATGCCTGAAACTGCTGATATCACCGAACCCTATATATACTATGTTTTTCTCCTACACACCTATGCTAAAGTGTAATTTATAAATTAGGCACAATATGAAATTAACAACAATAACTAGTAACAAAATGAACAATTATAACCATATACTGTAATGAAAGTTATATAAATGTGTTCTCTCTCTCTCTCTCTCTCTCTCTCTCTGATAGCCAATCAGATAACCTAGATGGCTACTGAGTGACCAGTGGGCAGTAGCACAGATGGTGAGGATACACCACACAAAGAGATGATTCCTCCCAGGAGGGACAAAGTATGATGGCTGCTTGAGAGCTCATCACACTGCTCAGAATGTCAACCAATTTAAAACTTATGAATTGTTCATTTCTGGAATTTTCTATTTAATTTTTTCAGACCATGCTTAATTGTGGGAAATTGAAAGCACAAATAAGGAGGCAGGGGAGGCGGCTGGCTGCTGTATACATCTGCTTTCAATGCCTTTCTTGATTATAACACCATCTGACATCCTGAAAAACTCATATTCTTCTATTCAAAGTTATTACACCTTTAATCCAGGAATCTCAAAGTTTAATGAATGCACTCTCCTGCCTTTCCCCATGTGCTCTTCTAATCCTTCTGCATAGGTTAGGACTGCCAGCAATTATATCGTGGATAAATTCTTCAGATTTAGAAGTCTCAGGCCCCTGGTTTACCTCATTATCTTTTTCAACAGCTCCTTTAGAACTCAGCTCCTGTAATCTGACTGCATTCACTTATCTCCTTATCTTTCTCTCACTCTTGCCTCTGTCCTTCTCTCTGTTTCTCTCTCTCTTTGTTCTATCCATGTTTGTTTCATGTGGGTCATAGGTGAGATAACTTCCTTAGTGTTACTGTCCATCTTCCCCTTAAGTTCAACTACATCCGCATACACTCAAACTAGATGTCCTTAGCGAAACTAATCTTCACTCAGTATCTATTTCCAAGTCCACAATTCTTTTGTTGACCTTTATTAAACACAAAACAGAAAAAACCTTCTACCAGCTTTCTTTTTCCATAATTAATGTTTCTATTTATAGTATAACCTTTGCTATAAACTCTAGAGTATAATGAATGCTTTACATATTCTTAGATTTTTATTTGAGGCCTGCATGTGTGTGAATTCGACCTCTAATTTTAAAAGGCTGGAATTCAGAGATCAAATTTCTCTTTTTTCACAGATAGAAATTAAAAAAAAAAAAGATAAACAAAGTTTAAAAAGCAGTAAAAAATTATGTTAATTGAGAATTAATTTTACCATAATTGTGAATTCTTGTAATATCAGAAATTCTCATAGGAAAATATCTTATCATCTAAGTAGGCAAATATCAAGTAATATTTTATATTTTCTACAAAAATGGAAACAAAAGGCTATGGTTTTTTAATAGTGATCTTTTGGTGGTATCTCTTAATTCCTTCCAGGGACCACCAAAGGTTTCTGTAAGGGCGGGCTGCCAAGGAGGCTGTCTGTTCTCTGCGTTAGATGTAAGGCAAGATCATTGCAAGATGCGCATGGAAAAGAAGAGGCACATTTGCAAGATAGAGGGGAGTTGCTTCTTCCTCATGTCAGACCCAGGCCTTGGCTTATTGACCACAGTGCAAGCTGACCTAGATCACTAATCACACAGGCTGGTGCAGGGGTCAGGAATGGGGGCTTTGGAGTCAGACTGGTCAAAATGGACTTACTGAACTTGGCAGCTTCAGGCATTTGTCCACATCACTGACACTGTACTTCAGCTTCTGCATATTTGAAATAACAGCTTTGCATAGTTGGAATAACAGCAGTACCTGATTCTTAGCATGGCTCTGAGGAATAAAAAAGTTAATCTGTGAACTATACCTACCAGAAAAAGTACTCAGTGAATGTCAATATTATTTTTCAGTTCCAAACTGAGAACATTTATCTTAGGCATTTGAATGTGTAACCACCAAGTACTAGAATGAAAATAATATTTATTCACTACCTTGTCTTAATTGCTTTTTTAGTGATCCAAATGTTATCATGATATCTGTGGGGTGGTTGTTGTTGTTTTTTTTTCCCAATTACAAAATTGGAACTTTGTCAAACTTTTACATTTATAAGACTTTAAATAATGTTATTCAACAGTATTTTGCTAACTGCTCAACTTATTCAATTTGAATCTGTGTTTCGAAATATCAACAAGTCTTATGTCCCCCCCCGCCCCCGCCCAGTACATCCTAATTTTACTGTCCATATGGTCATATAAGATGATATAAATGGAACTTCTTATCTTTTCCTGTTGTAGTAGGGCTCATATTTAGAGTTATAGTTACCATCTCTCACTGTGTATCAGAATGCTCTGGAGAAATTGTAAACATACCTCTGCCCTAATCCACTCCCAGATCAATTAAATTACACTCTTCAAGGATAGAATCTGAAAATTGTTAGTTGTTTTATCTCCGCAGGTAACCCAAAGGTGCTCCTAGAGTAGAGAACCACTGATCAAGAGACTACTGAAAAGATAGCCTCTCCTCCCAAGGGGTGTCAAAAAATTTCAGCAACTGTCAATTATGTAAAAGTGTTTAGTTTACTTAGGCAGACATTGGGGTATTGAAGACTCGGAGCAGTCTGGATTCCATTAACATTGAAAAATCCAAAAGAAAAACTCTTTAGGTTATCCTCTAGGTATCAGAAATTTTAAAAGATTGATACATGCTATATATTTACTCTACCCATACCGCAACTAAAGCAAACATAGTAAAATAATCTTTCAGTGAAATAAAAAATGAGCTACACTGAAAATCCCAGTCTATTTCTCTGTGATGTTTAGTACTGCACCTGGAGCAGACTCCAACCATACATGTTGCAGCTGCATTGTGATTGGTGTAAGCCTGGTGTACAACTGCATATCATAAATAATGAAAAAAGGACAAATTGACTTTATAGACAACATAATTGCCTACTTAGGATCAATTAAAGCAGTAAAGATGTTAAATTTACCTGATGTTCCCATTACTTTGGTACATGGTCCCAAATAACTAAATGCCACTGTACAAAAACATTCAATTTACCATATGTTGCAATTCTAATGTAATTGTCATTGATCACTAAATCACATTCTCTTTGTTGAATGATTAACAAGTGAAGAAACACTCTATTATGATCCAATCACTACAAGATATGTACAGTATGAGTAACAGTATATTGCTGAATAAAAACATATAAGAGCCCAGCCAGTGCGACTCAGCGGCTGAGCATCGACCCATGCACCAAAAGTTTGCCGGTTCGATTCCTGGCCAGTGCACATGCCCAGGTTGTGGGCCAAATCCCCAGTCGGGAGCATGTAGAAGGCAGCCAATGGATGTTCTTTCTCATTGATGTTTCTACCTTTCTCTCCCCCTCCCTACTTCTCTCTCTAAAATCAATAAAGAAAAAAAATATATAAAAAACTATTTATTCTATTGATGGTGACTTCAAAGTACATTTTTAAATTAATCCATATATCTACTTTTTCTTTACCATGGATTTTTATTCATATTATTCCTATGTCTTTTATTTATTGAAAAAATAGCATGACATTTCTTCTAATTTTAGGAACCCATTCTCAGTACAGTCTTAAAAGATATCAGATTATCTTCTTAGGAAAACATTTCATGTCACTGCAATGACAGAATGAAGCAACTCATCTCCAACTAAATGGGTCTCTATTTATCAAGTATACAGACTGCTAATATGTGCTAAGTCCATTTAATGGACCTGCTGAAATATTTGAAATGTATGATTCCCTCTAGCCCCCATGTCTCCACAAAGCAGTTAGTCCAGGCTCAGTTAGGACATTTTACAATATTTAAAACTCTTCCCTTCCCCAGAAAATCTTCATCCCAGGTTGCCATCATCTGTATGAAGCCAGTAGAGGAAGACTATCCACCAGCTTCTGCTGAAGAAAGGGGAATTTACAACAGCATGTGCAAGTGGTCAGTGACACTGTGTGAGCAGGTTCTTTATGTTCTCAACTGAGAATTCTCGAGCTCTCTTGATTAGCAGGTGAAGAAGTCCAAAAAGGCCTGCTTCAGGCCAGCTGGCTTCACTGAACCATCCTGTGAAGGTAACATCAGCTAGAAAAAATGAATCTCTGACTTAACCTCTGTTCTGTAGCATCAAAAAGAGCTGGTGTTGGATTTTAAAAAGAAAAGAAGAAACAAAATCTAGCAGGCTGTTCAGCTATCATCTAGCAGTGTGGGAGGACCTTTGTGGGGTGACAGAATCACAGAGCCTGGCATTGCAGGTAATAAAACTCAGTGTGGCCAGTTCACCCAAGGATGATTCAACATCTCAGATTTCTTGATTAAGTGTGGGTCTGCAGTTTCGAATCCATGCATTGTGACATCCTAGTCTAGACACCCATAATCTTTTACCTAAGTTACAGCAATGCTTTTATCACTGCAACAAATCTTACTTGGTTTCTGTCTCTCTTCCACCTATTTTATACCCTGTAATCAGAATAACCAATCTGAATTTCAGATATGATCGTGCCATTTGACTGGTTAAAGATTTACAGTAGCCACCAATTTGCCTTTATAGATAAAGTCCATACAGGACCCTCTTGTCCAGATTTTCTCACCCACTTCCCTACTTAACCCTTTTTGATCTGCATATACAGGGCCTTTTTCTACAACATACCATGTCCTCCCTCTGTGGGCCTTCACAAGTATTGCTCTTCCTTGTCCTGCTCTCTTGTTATCCATAACTCCTACTAATCTTTATCATCCTCTCAACTGCTACTTCTAAGACACTTCTTTTCCATGATTTTCTACGTGGTTCTATAGCTCCTTGTAGTTGCTATTGCTAGGCACTGTCCCCACTCTGTTACAATGCTATGCTTGCATATTTATCTCTATCAGTAATTTTAAGCTCTTGGAGGGTTGTATTTTTCAGTTGCATTTCCCATGACCTAAATCAGCATGTAGTACATAGTGGGTGTTCAATAGATGTTTGTTGAAAGCATAAGGAATGAGTGAGCAACATGTATTTGATAAGTCAAAATGTATCAATGACTCTTAGATTCTATTTATTTCTTTTTGAAGAATGTTTACCATTTTATGAAACTGCAGTTCAGTTATGTTCTTTAAAACATTTATGCATATTCTCAGACCAGATATTTTTGTAACCAACAAAATACTTTTCTTCTAATGGATTGTTAAATATAAAATGTATGCACCAAAAGAGGTCTCATGTTGAATACATTCTCTTATAGCCCATATTATTTTTGCCTAACATATAATACTAATTTTAATTGAAAAATAACATAATTAACAGGTACATAGTATACTAACATGGTACCATAGTATACTAACAAATAATAAATGCCAAACAATATTTTATTTTTGTCTGTTGTTAAATTTTAGTTTTATTTACAACTTTTAACTATTATAAATAATGTCTGGATATATATTTTCTACTTTATCAAGCAGTTTAAAGATGATTTAAGCTTTTCTAGAAGATGACATCATCTTTAACCTCATTTATTGTACAATATTGTAATGCACTTTATACTTTTAGTCAACAATTGTTTAGCTTTATAAAACTATTATACTTTTGGCCAAGAATGTGCTCAAGTTTCTATTGTGATTTTTTTTCAGTTTCTTTCATTCCACCCATAGTACATGTCTTATCACTTCATGTTTCCCTATGTACCTACCTACTATTTCTAACTCATTGCTTTTAATCCACTGAAGGTTTAGATGTGAGCTTACTAGGCTTGATCAAACTAAATATAACCATAAATGCATAATCTGATTGAAGTAATGGTATAACACTTAAGCTTTTACTCATTACCTTGTACATATGCATACAAATATACATATATACAATCTTACGGGCATTTGCATCAAGTTTACATTATTATTATTTTTTGTCCAGATAGAGTGGGAGGGAGAGAGAGAAACATAGATGTGAAAGGAACACATCGAGTGGTTGCCACCCTCACAACCCAACCAGGGCCGGGGACAAACTGCAACCGAGGTACGTGCTCTTAGCGGGAACTGAACCTGCATCTCTCTGGACCACAGGCCGATGCTCTAATCGCTGAGCCAAACTGGCCAGGGTTCAAGTTTACATTTTTAAGCATTGTATTTGATTGAGCTGGTTGGAAAGATTTACAATAGACATTTAAATCTGTGTCTATTATAATTCATGTTTTAGAGCTATAGGCTACAATAAATAGCTATCCAGTAATTTCAAGAGTATTCAATAATTTCCCAATGGTAACTTCTTCTTTTTGAGAAGGCATAGATTACTTCACAGCTACTCTTATCCTGGAAACACACATTTGACATTACTTTGAACACTATCTGAAAGTTTTTGAAAAATAAAATTGTATTCGATCAACTGAGTTGTACTTAAGTCATTTATGAAATCAGCATGTCAGTATAGAAACAGTGACTCTTAAGGAACTGTGTATGGAATTTGCATCTTGTTTTTAACATAGTACATCCTTAAGGCTTTAGTAATGACTAAAGAAACTGTAGATGAGTTATGCTGGTGAAAACATTCTTATGCAGTCACAGTTCACGTAGCAACAACCACTTTATATCTGGACAAGTAAACTGCTGGTGACACACAGCAAATACTACAATGAATGGGTAAATTGTACATCTTTAATAAATGCCTAAAAAGGGTGCTATCTTACTAAAACACTAGACTTTTTTTTCATAGAGATCTTAAATGAGAAACATCACCACATTTTCTTTAACTTCTAGTATTACAAAAATGTTTGCATTTAATCTTAGTTCCAGATACAGCAGATGACTGTAATAATATCAAATGCTTTGTGTGCCTTTGCTGCCCCCTTAAGACAAATAAACATAAATAAAAATCTAGTAAGAACCTAAAGTTCCTGAATTTGTTTCCTAAAAATCTGTTTTTGTATCTTAAAAACACGTGTGTGCATACACACACACGCGTGCGCGCACACACACACACACACCCCTGAATGAAGAAATGGATGTAAGATTACTGAACAATTAAATCAGTATTTTGTTTGCCTCTTCTCCAAAATCAATGAAAATATTAGCTTTATTTATTGGTCTGAGAAAAACATGTATATTTTAAGTTCTAAAAAGTCTGAAATTGAGTACTTATTTTTGTCTAGTACATTTTATTATTTTTCTTGAAGTAGATCATTGAGGGAAATAGCACTTTTCATTTTTATGCCTTAATTATAAAAATGGAACTCAAGACTTTAATATAATTTATAAGACTTAACCATCTAAATAAAAATATATGGCTCATAAGTGTTTTTATAAGTATTATTAAAGGAAAAGAAACATCATATTAGGATGATGCATGAAATAATAAATTCTAAATTAAAAAATACAATTATGTTAACTGTTTATAAATTTTGAAAGAGGACAGATCATAATGTGATGTTTACTATTGGCTTTATTTCTAATAAAATAGAACTTACAATAATTTTGTGTTCAATTTATTCTTTAAGCTATGTTTTCTCTGTAGAGTGCATTCATTTTTAATCAGAGAAATATTTTAGTTTTATTTAAAGCAAATAAACAAATTGTAATCAATAAATAAACATTAAGCATTATATTTAAAACTGTTCTGTAAGGCATCCTTGCTTTATCAAAAACATGACTCAGTTTTGAAAAGAGGCAGTACACAAATACTGATAAAGGATACTAAAATTTTCCAAACTCCGCAATATATTATTATCAGAAATACATTAGTCTTACTGTTCCTTCAGTTTTAAGAATTAAACCCATTATTGCTCTAAATAAGGATATTCAATGACCACCAATATTCCTCTGTTTTTTAACTTTCATTTTGGATGATGTACATAAAGTAAATATTAATAAATTTGAAAATATGTAGAACATTATGTTGAGGACTAAATAAGATGTTTTGTAAATAAATGCAGGATTTAAGCATAAAGACTATTACAACTCATGTTTGATAAAAAAAATCTCCTCTGTCACTTCTGCTTTATTATCTAAATAATTCTACCACAAAAAGGAATATGTTATATTTATTGCTCAAGCAAATATATTTAAAAAATATTTTGCTCTATAATTCTATCTGAAAAAGTAATAAAAGTAATAAAGTGACTTACAAAGAAAGCTGTGTGTGTGTGTGTGTGTGTGTGTGTGTGTGTGTGTGTCTGCTGAAAAGTTAGTATGCTGAGTGGGGGGAAAAAGGGGGGAAATGTCCATGGTGCAGAACAGGTCAACCTGGAGGAAGCCCCTTTCATTCAGAAGACAGCCTGGAAGTGAAAGGTGTTGAAGGCCAGGACAAGCCTGAATCATACTGGTGATAGGGGTTGATGGTGGAAGTAAAGCCCCTTGAAATACATTTGTCCTAGGTTTTGTCTCTCTCTTATCAAGTACAGAAGATTAAAAATACTGTCAGAGTGGGGCATGCCCAATAACCACAGGCAGGCTTAGGTTGCAAGCAACAAGCTACGACAATTCCCCTTTGCTTCTGCAACTACCAGAGAGCAATCAGATGTATCTGTGGGAAGCCTCACCTCACTGTGAATGGACTGACCAGTTCAAGCAGAGTAATTCCTAAAAGCTTTGCCAGATGTTCCAGGAAGCCGGTGGGCTTTTCAGTTCTACTACTTAAGTGAATACTCCTCAAAAAAACTGTGTTAGTTCCTTCAGTGGATATTTTGCCTTCTACAAACAAAATAGATTGTGAAAATCCATGTTTATTATATTAAAACCTGTATTTTTTGACCTACTGTTATTCTTATGACTATGTCATGTTTATTCAGGATTGTAGAATGTAAATAGCATTTCAAATTTTACTTTCTCATTGATTATTATATCAATTTTATGTAGCACAAAATAATTATCATTGTTCCAAGATTGTGATGACAAGCTAGCACAGAAGATTCTTCAGTAAAAAATGTAAACTACATTGTGAAAGTCCAGTCTGACAGCCTCCACGGTGGGAACTGCTTCCCTTGGTCTTGATCAGTACATTGGTCAGATTCAGAAGAGTTACAATATAATAACAAATGACCCCCAACATTTTAGTGCAGTTCAGTAATACATGATTGTGTTTTCTCCCTCATGTTATGTATTTATTTAGCAGTCAGCTGAACATTTTTAACTCTGGGACCAAGAGCTATGAATTAATCTTATTTGCATTATTGTTGAAAGAAAAAAAAAAAATACGATGGAAGAAATTGATGGCTCTTAAATACCCTGCTCAGAAGTGGCAAAGCATCTCTTTTGCTCACACTGCATTGGCCTGACTAAGCAAGGTAAGTGGGTAAAACTTATACCACGGGAGTGGCTGAGCCTTATCCTCTCTGGGAGGGGCCCTACAAGTCACATGGTCACATGGCTGGGCATGATATCAACAGGGTGGGAAATGTAATTCTTCCACAGGGAGAATAGAAATATTTGAGGAGAAATAACATGACCCTTCATGACTGTGAAGGGGTCAAACAGCTATGAAGTAATTCCTGATTAGTATGCATCCGAATAGCACCCTAGTTGTGAAGGCAGGTTCACATTCGGATGGAATCAAGGAAAGATCATTTCACAGCTGTGAACCTAACAGAATTATACACTCTAGACAGTAAGTTAAATGTGGGTTGCCCTTAAGTATCTAGGGAGTGAGCTTGAGATGGTAAGTTTCCAAACTATATTTCAGAAGTCCCCCCACTATATAGATATATGGTTAGTGGCTAATGCCTATATTTCTCTTCATTGTCTTTAATACAAAATCCTTCAGATGTTTCTGATGTCTCCTACTAAACAAAGTACTTTTTGTGTATTACCAGGACAGATGGTTAAAGGATGAGTTGTGTGTCCCATACTGCCAGCTTATTAATGGCAGAGAAAAACAAATAAAAGACCTCAAGAGAAGATAAGATTCATAGTGAAAAAGGTAGTGCCACTTATTCCTGCTATACTTTACTTTTAGAAATACTGCCCTGGCCGGTTTGGCTCAGCGGTTAGAGCGTCCGCCTGCGGTCCGGAGAGACCTGGGTTCGGTTCCCGCTAAGGGCATGTACCTCGATTGCAGTTTGTCCCCGGCCCTGGTTGATCGTGCGGGTGGCAATCACTCGATGTGTCCCTTTCACATCGATGTTTCCCTCTCTCTCTCTTCCTCTCTCTCCCTCCCACTCTGTCTGTACAAAAAATGGAAAAATGTCCTCGGATGAGGATAAAAAAAAAAAAAAAGAAATACTCCTTCCAGTGTTAAACTGAAATGTAGGTTTTATTTCATTAATAGAGACAGTATGCCCTTGTGTACCTCAGGGATTAAAACTGACCCTATAAGTATTGGGAGATATAATTTTAATCACATCAGTTTATAAAAGTTAATAAAAATGTATGTGCATTTTGTCTTTACTATAATTATTAGACATGGTAGGACCTTCACAGCATCTTTAACATCTTTGCTGTTTGTAAAACACTGATAAAGCACAGGATATATCATTTAATTGGCCAAAGTTAAACCAAATTCAAACAGAAAAGCCCGTTTTTGTTATCTCTCCTTTTTTTCTCTTAGAAGTAAATTCGGGTTTCCATCACTTCCAGACTCAAGGTTGCTAGAAAATCTGACAATCATTTTTATCAGGGCCAAATATTCTCAAGTGTCAGTATGCAGAGAGCTCCCTCAGCACAGGTCTGTTCCACTCTCAGTATCTTTCAGGTTTAATCCTCTTTTGATACAGTAGCTAAACAGAATGAAGTTCATGAAAATCAAGCCCGGGAAGGTTTGCATATGACTCACAGTGAGGAGTATAATTGAGCTTAGCTTTTCACACTGGTCTAATTATATGTATTTAGTGTTCTTGCTGCTTGGAAACTTGGAACTCTGAATTGAGGTTATTTTGCCTGAAAGATGGCATACATATCATGATAAACAACTGTGTAGATCTCTGTATCAGGCAGTTAGAAGGACAGTTATGTGACCTTTAAAACAAAAATAGATGTTTTATACAGATACTCGATACAAGTATGCATTGATCGAATCAGTGTTTTAATGGCAGAATATGCAAATGTTGTTAAATGCAATCAAAAGCACTTCAAAGCCCTAAAGAATAAGAATGTTAAAATGTTGTGATTCCACATTTCTACTTTTGTTCTTTTGCTGTGTGAGCTTGTGATTTTATTAGAAAATAAATGTCAAGATATGACAAGTGTTATAATATAATTTAAAATTTCATATTGATGTTTGTGTCAGTGTTTCTTAGCACAAAATGCTAATCAATGTTGCACAGGAAAAATATTGTCAAATTCTTTTATGAAAACTGTTCTAAATGAATAGTGATGAAGTACATCTCATAGCCTTTAATTTATTAATGTACATTATACTTTCAAAACAAAGACATTCCATGCAGTATTTCCCAAATTTCTCAGACCTTTTCCTCCAAGGACTTTTCCCCCTGCAGAATAGTCTTTAGTAGACATTATTCTCAGAAAATATTGTGGTAACCCACATTTCCCATCTTCACCCAGGGGTGGTCCTCTAAACCAAGCCTTGCTGCAGCTCTAGAGAGTGCAGTGGTTGGTAGTCTGTGAAAACCCCTCTGCACAGAGAGGCCTTAAAGTTTTTGGCTGGTTTAAGAACAAAAGAAAGGCAAACACATTTAAAAATGGGCAGAGGACCTGAATAGACACTTCTCCAAAGAGGACATACAGATGGCCAAGAGACATATGAAAAAATTCTCAATGTCATTAATCATCAGAGAGATGCAAATTAAAATGACAATAAGCTATCACCTCACACCTTCCAGAATGGCTGCCATCAACAAATCATCAAACAAGTGTTGGAGAAAAAGGGACTCTAGTACACTGCTGGTGGGAATGCAGATGGGTGTAGCCACCATGGAAAACAGTATAGTTTCCTCAAAAAATTAAAAATGGAACTTCCATTTGACCCAGTGATCCTAATTCTAGGAATATATCCTAAGAAGCCTAAACTCCTATCAGAAAAAAATATTTGCACCCCTATGTTCATAGCAGCACTGTTTACAATAGTTAAGATCTAGAAATAGCCCAAGTGCTCATCAGTAGATGAGTGGATAAAAAAGTCGTCTTACATTTACACAGTGGAATACTTCTTTGCAGCTATAAAAAGAAAGGTTCTCTTACCCTTTGAGACAGTGTGGAGGGACCTGGAGAATATTATGCTAAGTGAAATAAGCCAATCAGAGAAAGACAAGTACCACACGATCTCACTTAATGTGGAATCTAATGAACAAAATAAACTGATGAACAAAATAGATCCAGAGACATGAAAGCAGGGAACAGATTGAGGAATCTCTGAGGGAAGCAGGGAGGGGGAGAGGGAAGGGATTATCCAAAGAGTTTAGGTGCATACATGCATTGCCCATGGACACAGACAGTAGTGTGGAGAAGGCCTTGTGGGGGGAGGGGGCAGGAACAGGATGGAGTGGGGGTCAGTGGGTTCTTTCAACAATAAGGATAAATTAAAAAAAAAAATTAGAATACCAAGGTTTTAGATTTCAGCCAGCAAGGGTTGAATGGGATATTAGACTCTGTTTTGTTCTAAGATAGATAAAGAAAGAAGTTTCAAACCCTGTCTTCCTAACTAGTCTGCTTATTCCTCCGAAAGCAAGTGTAACACTACAGATCCAACCTAAAACTGGCCTAGCTCTTCAGTGCCACCAGGACGGGAACGAGCTGGCAATGGCTTCGATGGACAGTCATTTCTGCCTTCCTCATATTTCTGCTGTACCCACCTGGTCTATTCTACTTATTCGTTTGGATTTATCAAACGTAAACTTGTGTTTGAAGTATTTCATTGCCATCAAGAGGGCATGCTCTCTGGGTTCACAGAGTCTGCCTGAGATTTTTAGTTCCATCACTCAACAGTTGCATGGTGGTGCATAAACTACCCAACCTCCTTTACCTCAATGTTCTTATCTGTAAAATGGATATAGTGATTCCCAGTAGGAAATATGACATAGACAAAGTAACCACACAGTGCTTTCATAAATTCTGAGTGAAAGAACACCTTTAGTGATAAAGATATATGCTTAAACACTAGATATAATAGGATAGAATCAAGAAAGCTCCTTACAGAAATTTGGCTAACAAATGCTTTTATTACTAAGGTTTCACAAAGGGCAAGATATTTTCAGTGACAAGTGAAATAAAACCCAAGCTGAACTGGCTTCTGCCCCCAAAAGAGTAACTTATTGGCTAACAAACTATAAACTGTAACTCATGCGTAATTCTGGTTTCAAATATGGCTTGATTCAGGTCTCAAACAAATGTTCCCATTTCCATCTCTCAGCTCTGCTCTCTCTATAGAGGCAGCACGCTGTGCTTTGTATGTTCTACTCCGACCTTACCCCATTTCATCTATCCTTAGCTTCAGGTTCTCAAGCTTACAACACTAAGATTGTAGAATAATAAATTCTTCTAGGATATATCCTTCTCATGTCCTAGGATTCACTCTTTCCTATTGGAACAAATTAGTTCACATTTTTATTCTGGAAAAAAATTACTGACTGCTCTAAGCCTGGGTCTATGGCCATCTCAGAGGTGAGAGCTACACTTACATCCATAGACAGAGAGAGTCAGGAAACTGTGCTGTCTAAAGAGCGGAATGTAGGTAAGAGCGGAAACAACTGTCCCATTTTGGTCGGCCCGACGTTACACTTCCTTGCAGGTACATCTAGGAAGAAAATGAGGGGCGTTGACCAATAGCCTATGGTAGTTGTTCCAACTACTCATTTTTTTGCAAAGATATGGATGATTCAAGTAGTTCAGTTTGTATTCAGGATATTTCATTATTTTGGGCATGACAAGATATTTTCCTATATAATTTTTGTTGTTTAATATTTTAATTAATTTGTATTTCTAAACCCAATACTAACTAGTAACTAGGAAGAAGAGGCATAGCATTATGTGGTATTAAATAAACTGTATTTTGGTATTAAATTATTATATAAATAATCCTAAAATTAATAATCAATGTTAAATTACTCTTTTAATAGTATATGGGTAATATAATTCTAAAGGGTTTGGCTTTTCTATTATGACATATAGTAATATTAAGTTTTATTTCATTATTTCAAATACATGTGAAATAGAAAAAAATTGGAAATTCAGTAGATGCTGCATGTCTGTTTATATATGCGTGTATAGGGCTTACCCACAGCAACACATATAAACATATGTAAAGATTGTGAAAGAAAAAGATTTTACATAATTTCTATGAGTTATACATGTTTTTTTGTTATAATTGATATAATTTGTATGCATAAAAAGCTGATAACTATTTAAAATTATAAGATAGTTAAATATCCTATGCTGGTGTGTATTAAAATTTAAAATGAATTGTGGAAAATGTTTGGTTAGAGACATACTTAATAAAGAGATCCAGAAAATATAAAATAAATGGAATATATAAAGTTGGCTCATTAATTCATTCACTTATGCATGGCTCAGTAAAGATTAATGAGTATCTTTTGTGCCAGGCACTGAACATATACGGGAAATTCATCAAGAATAAGACATGTATGGTGTCTACTTCCAAGTTCACTTTCTGGTAGGTTATTACTCCTCGATGAGTGCCTATTATATGCTAAATATTATATATAAGCCCTGAGACACAGCAGGTACTTTCAAATAACACTATAGACACAATACTATTTTAGTGTGAATTAATGACAGGAAAAAGTGAGTGCAGAGTTCTTGTGAAGTTAATAATAGAAGCACTTGAAGACTGGAATGATAGAATCATTTCCTGACAAAACTGATGAAGAATGAATGGGACATGGAAGTAGAGAACAGATTGACAAACTTCAGAGAGAAGGGGGAGTGGGGGGAAGAGATAAACCAAAGAACTTATAATGAACATATGCATAATCAATAGATTCAGAAAATAGTGTGGTTAATGAGGATGGTGGAAGCAGGGAGAAGGAGGTCCTTGGGGGGAAAGGGGGGGGTATATATATAATACTTTCAACAATAAAGATAAATTTTTTAAAAAGAATGAATGGAATAAGTAAATAAACTGTTTTAGGTACTAGGGCTAACACCAAGGATGAGTCAAATATTAACCCATATTATTAGGCAATCTTAAAATGTTTAATATAATTGAGTCATGCATTGCAAAGAAAAGAATTAAGAGAAGCAACACTGATTGATACAGGCAAGAATCAAACCATAAAAACCTTCCAAGTCACTCAAAGGATTTTATTTTAAGGCTATAGTGGTAAGCCACTGGGATTTTTAAGGTCAACAGCATTTATATACGTGAAAGACCATGCTGACAATGGTATAGGGGATGAATTGAAAGTAAGAGAGTAAAAATAGAGAAATGGTTATTTACTACAAAGGTATATCAGTTATTTAAGTGGTAAAAAAAATTGCAATGGGAACTAAGACAGTAACTGAGGAATAAAAAGAAAGGGAAAAATCAAGAAATATTCATTAAAGAGTTGAATTGTAGGATTGGGAGATAAGGAATGGTTGTTTCTACGTTTCTAATATGACAGAGATAATACTGCTCCCTTCTATGACACTTACGGAGCAATCAAGTGTCTTCCACATTGGAGCTATTTGGAATTAGGAAAAAAATGTATTATTTACAAGAGAGAACAAGGTTTACTATTGACCTATTAGACTTGAAAGTTTTTCTGCCTTCTGATTTAATATTCTTTCCTTAAAATATTCATGCACATTTTTTTTTTTACTTTTTAAGTGTGATGATCAAAGAAATGACTTTAATAAGTTAAATTGCACAAAATAGTATTAAACAATCTCATATTTAATCAAGTCTAACTGACCTTGTCCAAGGTGCCGTTCCATCCATTGATCTATTTATTTTTTAGTTCTTTGCCTTGAAGTCATATTTTCAGACATGCAGATAGGTACTTTGAGTTTTTTTCTCTGTGGCAATGACAATATTAGGACATGAAAGAAGACATTACACATAAAAGAGGACAGGTAATAGTTTAAAGCCAATTTTATTTTAAAGTCCCTGTTTGGTAGTCATTCTCCCTGACTATTCCTGCACCACAGAAAAATGTCCAAGTGTGAGACAGAGCACCCATGAAAAATCACATGAGGATGAACAAAAGTGTGTAGTTTGTGGAATGTATCCAACCTCAAACCTATAGAAAGGGTCACATTAGCAAAATAAGTAAGAAGTAAGCACAACAAGCTTTTTATTATTTAATTTCCAGGGCAAATGATTGCTATTTTAGATTGTTTGAGTATGTTAAGTTCTCTTTCATGGCAGCCATGAACAATTATAAATTCAATAATGGGTCTAGAAAAGGTTATTGATTCAGGACACACTGAAGTACAACTTTACTACGCTTATCATCCCATTACCTACTGAATGTTCCTATTTCAACATTGAATAACTTTAATATATTATTGAGAAGCACCTGGTTCGTTGGCTGGTTGGGTCGTCATTGCAAAGTAAAGTTCAATCAAGGAGGAAGAATGAGAATATATGGTCTGGTGCCACAGCAATTCCCGGTCATAACAACACACTTATTCAGAGGGTTGTATTAGAAGGAAGATAAAGGCAAGTGTATGAGGAAAAATGTAAAAATCAGTACTTCATCATTGGCAATATCTCTTGCTTGCCCTGAGGATGTTCATAGCACGCAAGCTAAACCTGATCAGGACCATGGCATTTGTCAGGTGGTAGAAATTTGATCTGAAATATTCTGGAAATATTCTCAAAGTCTTAAGAATCTGTATTAAATGTTACCTTTTCTCAAAAAAAATATAGTGTTCAAAATACTTTTTTTCACTCTGCAAGTTTTCTACTATTTAAAACCTTTTTTTAAGGTACTAAATTCTATGATGACTAACAAGAATTTCTTATATCTTCTATTTAAAAACTATGTAAATCCTTTACACTGTATTTGGAGTAGCAAGTTCAATGTGATTACATCAGTGTGAGTTCAAGATGATATTAATTTTCAGCTGTGAATATGGTTCGACTACCTATATAGTTTCACATCTGGAAAATGTTGCTCTGTTCTTCTGTAATTAATTGGTTACCATAAGTAGGTGTTATCAAAGTTCATGATATCAAGATGTTTCTTGAAATTACATTACCACTTTTAATAGTCTAAGAAGAAGAAAGGAGTTTAATGTATTTATGTTTAACTCATTGAATAATTGGTTGGTAAATAGGGCTGTGTTTCCAGGCAAACTGGGTTTGTAATATTTGACATCCCGTAAAACAAATTTAATCACAGAAGACCTTGAATCAAGCTGGGTTTGGAGCTTGCCTTGTTTTAATGTAATAAACACAAGAACTTTTTTTATTCAAGAATACTTCTCATATTGTTGGCTTTTCCTGTTATAAAGTTTTACTGTTTCAAATTTCATTTTAATCAGAACAATAAAATGATGGCCAGATACTGGGAATATTTTTAAGGGAAATATAATAAAGACTTTAAAATAAATATACTTGGACCAAATAAGACAATTGTTCACACTAAACAATCTTACTCTGACAGAGTTGGGCTTCCATAGAATCTGGTTGTTTATAGACAAAATGAAATGAGAAATCTGTTTCTTTGTTTAATGATATTGCCATGTTTAGCATTTTATGTTATTTTAAAAATATCAAGTGTTCATTTTGTAACTGGTGAACAATGATATTTTATGATTGTAGCTATTCTTGCCTTTTGAAATATTTCTTACCATCCACAGATATACATAATATAAATAAATAAATACATAAGAACAAATAAATACATAAGAATACTTAGTAAAACAATAAAAATAATTGTTCTAAGTAAAAAATAAATAGCTTCCTTAAATTTTCTATTCACAATTTTTTCAATCATTTTCCTTTAAAGGCTTAGATAGGCTCTTTCATTTTGTTTATATTTTAAGACTTACCGATTTATTATTCATTTCTGAATTGAGATAACTGATATTGACCTCTATGTTTTATAGATTATCATTGTCTAGATAGGAAGTTATTCTAAGGATGGCATATCTGGAATAATTAGCATTCTTGGCAGAAAAAAAAAAATCAATATCCAAACCTCAAGAAGAAGCTTTATTTTGTCTTGCTGTTCTTAAAATTGTTGAACTGGGGAGAGCTTAAGTTGGGTTGTTACAGAATATAAAGCTATCTAGAGAGCTTAAAGTGCTATGGACATGAAACATACAGAAAGAGCAGTCATGTCAGCAGGCATGTACTTGGCATGAAAAAGTCCTAATCTGAAATGGCCGTAGACTGAGTAGATCTTCAAAATATTTTTCAAGGAACTAGCTGGCAAAGGGATTTCACAATTTAGGAATATAAATCAGAACTTCTTTCTCAAAATGTGTTGCACATCTCCTTCCTTCAAAGTTTGCCTCTTCTTTCTATCAGAGAACAATTATGTTCAGATTCTAAATGAAGATATTGTTCTTCATGGTTCTTTCTCCCTCCACATACAATGATGAAAATGTTCAAACCTTAAAACAAAACATGGTCAAACAATAAGTAATACTTCTACTTTTATATTTAGACATGAAAGATAGATACATGAATAAGCAAACAAAAGGTTTAGCCATACAATTCTGAGATGCCTTCCTAATTCTCTATGAAAATATAAATATTATGTCACAACACACAGTAATTACTGCCAAGATATCAAAGATACCTACAATTCAGATAATTTCACCATTTTGGTATGGAAGAGATTTAAAATATTTGTCTCCTAGTCTCTCCAACTAAATCTCATCCAGGAGTGTTTCTTACCATATATGTGTGACACTTGTCAGTTTGGCCTACCTTGGCAGCTTCCACTCTGTTCCTGACGCCTAATGCATTTGAGAAATTATGCAAGAATCTAACTTAGAGTCATAACATTTACATTAAGAAGGAGCGACAGTGATCACTCATTCCCGCACCCACGTTCTACATAAGGGGACATTCACACCCGGAGGATGTTATAACAGTCAAATCATATATAAGAATGCCAGAAGTGACATTTTAGTATTAAGAATTAAATAACAAGATAGATGTATAATAAAAATATTAGCATGATTTCTTTGTGTTTTTTTTAATCTGGACTTAGAACAAGAAAAAAAAATCTGAAAGATATTTTTAAAGCAACTGAAATGTACACTGACCTTAAAAATGATATAGAAAGACTAACACGAGGATCACATGATTTACATTAAAGCTAAGGGAAAATGAAAAAGTAAATCCCAAACTAGTCTTAAGAATATCAGGCTTCCTATTATAACATACTATTTTAATTATTCCCAACAAATCAAAGTGTATTTTTTACTATAAACTATATTGACCTCCATAAATAAGTTCAATATTTCCCCAAACATTTACACACATACTAATTTCAATACTCTGGATACATTTTTAGTTACTTTTATTACAGCATGTCCTCAAACTGATAAAATTCTAAGTTATCACCATGTTCAATTAATTTAAACTTTCTAAATTAAAATTTTTATTTTGAGACAACTACAGATCCACATGAAGTTATATAAAATTAATAGGGGTTTCGTGTATCCTTTGCCCAGTTTTCAATAATGGCAACATCTTGCAAGATCACAGTGTATTATCACAGCCAGGAGTTTTACATTACAGTCAAGATGCAGAACAGTCCCATCACCACTATCATGTCTTCTACTTCATAGCCATACCTACCTTCCTCCTCCCCATCAGGTCTATAATCTCTTGTAACTACTAGTCTGTTTCTTATTTCCACAATTTTTAAATTCAATTTTAACAAAAGTCAAAGAGATAGAAGTATCTGAAAGAAAAACTAAGTTTTTTGAAATAGCAAATAGTTATTTTATAGTATTGGTCTCTCAGTATGTAGCATTCATATTTTTCTAAACTTTACGTTAATGTTTAGATTCTCAATAGCATAAATTTATCAATAGACATTTCTTATTAAATAAGACCTTTTTTGTTTATGTTTTTTGGAAAATTTCAAAAATTTAAGGGAAATGTTAAAAGGACAAAGGCAATTAGTTGGAATTTAGAAACTGGATCATGTTATTTCTCAGTGATGTGTCCTTAGAAAAATAAATTATCTTTCTGGGTCTGTTACCTCATGTAGAAAATTTCAGAGGCTTCAATGATCCCTAAAGCTCACATAATGCATAATTCCATTTATAGTAAGATAATTCATGTAATAATTTGAACCTTTTCCTCCATAATGACATTTTTTAAAATAGAAAGCCACAGAGACACAAAGTATAGCAATAAGTAAGTATTAGATGTGGTAGAAATACAGCAAATACAACTTGTACCCACTAGCCACCTCCGCTGGAATTCAGACATATGTGATATATCTTACCAATGAGTGTGATGGTGCACCTATAATTAATTGACTTGCTCAAGGGTAGAATCTCCAGGAAGAGACTTCATCTTATGAAAATTGGATACTTCTTTCTTTTCATGCAACTTCAGGAGTGGAAAATTTTGGAACTTAAATGTTATGACGTGTATCACACTCATGTCTTGGCACACCCTTCTCTCTTCTCCCTCCCACCCCTTGTCAACATGGGTGAATATTTGGATCTAAGGAGAAAAAAAAAAGGGAAGTGGAGGGCTATGAGCAAGAATGTGAAGGGGCTATTCCACTAAAAATGTTGAAAGACTAATTCATTCATTCAAAAATTGTGCCTAATATATACCAAGCACTTTTCTACATGTTTGAAATTAAACAGTGAACAAAAAGAAGAAATCCCTTCCCTCCTGGCACTAACTTATAACATCACAAAAGCAGCCAAAATATAATACCCGTATGGGGGAAGAGCACATGAAGCAAGGAACAGAAAGACTTGCTTTTCCAGTTCTGTAGTAGCACACATTGACTTCAATATTTTCCACTACCAAGCACAAGTCCATCACTAGTGCTATTGGCCACGGTGATTTGTTGGAAATCACATGACACCTAGTGGAAATGTAGGCAATGTCAAGATCTGGTTAGTTCTTCATGAGTTCAGCAATAAAACAACAGAAAAAGTGTCCAACAGAAGGAATCTTAACCCCAGGATGTAGCTGAAGTGACTCAGAGCTTTGAAAACCCAGCAGTGCCTATTAACTGGAATAAAAATATACTAAGAGATTAAATCAATGTTTTAAGAAATTGTATACTACCAGGTAACTGGAGCATATTTTTATTGAGTTTAGTTCTGTGTACTAAGAACAAGAAGGAAATAAAATGTAATGTGATTTTTATGTTTTGTACAGTAAAGACCCATGTTATATATGTGAAAATATCAATAAGGAATGTTAGCAGTAATATATCATATGGATATAACTAGACATGTAAGGTCAAAAATGGGAAAGTTTTGTTCTCATGTTCAGAGAAGGAATGATAAAAAAAGAATCATGTGTGATGGATATTTTTTATTGGAGAGAATATCAATACACAGGATGGCATGCAAAAGGGTATGAATCCTCAAGAAATGGTGAATCAATCAGATTAACTGGACTATTTGTTTGAAAATGATTAGAAAAGTGGTTTGGGGTGAGACTGAAATCCTTAAAAAATTATGGATGTGTTATTTTTTCCAAAATCTATACAAAACCATTAAATAGTTTTAATCAAATTAATTTTAACTTGAGATTCAATCTGCCTATAGCTAGCCCTAGGTCAACAGAAAGAATATTTTGAAATTGGATGGGATTTTTAATTATGGGAAGCACTAAAGAAACAGTAGTAGGTATAAGCAGGACATAATGAATGCCTAGCTTTGGACTGAAAATCGAAAATAAAAGACTAGAAACTGCTGAGTTAGTGTCTGAAAATAGATCCAAGGTGGAGCCCTGGCAACCTTACACATCTTCACATAAGCCAGACATATGCAAGGCTTAACCAAGTCTGATCCAAATCTTGATGCTATATCCTATGATCATCCCTGAAACATTCTGGGAGCAATGTACAAGTCCCCTCCCTACTTGCAGAGGTTCTCTGTCTTATGGAAGGCTGCCACAAGGGTATTTCCCTTCTGCTTCCCTTCTCTTTCTGTCCCATCCCTTTTTGGGGTATAAAACTGCTATAGCTGACTACTCAATGTACATAATGACTCACTTCTCATGTCATTTATTATCTGACCCACAGGGTTTGGTATTATTTTATGAGACTGGGAATGCAGGGAGGTGACACCATGCTTTGCTGCATATTCAACTGTTCGACTCTTTTTTTTTTTTTTTATCCTCACCTGAGGACACTTTTGTATTTATCCTCAGACAGAGTGGGAGGGAGAAAGGGAAGAAGAGAAATATTGATGTGAGAGAGACACATCGACTGGTTGCCACCCACACAACCCCAATCAGGGTAGGAAACAAACTGCAACCGAGATACATACACTTAGCAGGAACCAAACCCGGGTCTCTCTGGTCCGCAGGCTGACGCTCTAACCGTCGAGCCAAACCAGCCAGGGCTGTTCAATTCATTTTTTTAAGTGAGAATGTAAGAGTATTAAGTCCTTCTCAAAAAACTATGGAGTAAATAATTTGAGGGAAATAATGATGGAAAGTTGATCATGAAAATGACTCAAGATTGAGGATTGTCAAATTAGAAAATATGGTACAGTTTTTGGTGTTACTGAAGTAGAATCGCAAGAAAAGCTTCGGAAGGTGATTTGGCATCTTGCAGTGTATAGATGTCTAAAAGACTGAGTGATGGGGAGGGGAATCAAATTACTAAAGATTATATTGAAGATCAAAAAATTTAATCAGAGTGAAAAAGAGGAAGATATAACAAAAAAAGAGGTTGAGTTAAGGTTGAAAATTCCACGATGAGAAAAACCAAATCGTGAGCTCCAAGAGCCTATAAATATCTTTGTTATTTTATCTCCCATGCATGCTTTGAAAGAAATGCTCAATGGATAATTGAGAAATCATGTCACAGAGTTTAGGTTTCTTACAGAAAGCATACATACTCAAAAACTTTCTTAATCCTTATATACATTTTGTCACCCTATTCCCTAACACACACACAAAAAACTATTGCCTTTTTTTGTTACGTTTTGTGTATTTTGACAAATCCACAAAAACTCAGTAATGAAATAAAATCTATATATAATATTAATCTTATGAAATGTTATACCTTTAATATATTGCACTTTACTACAGTTATCAGTAATGGCTGCTATGGGCAAAGAACTTTTTGTGATCTTGGTTTTTCACAGTTAATAATATTTTCAGTGACGTTTATGAAAAACTATAAACCGTATCATTTCAACATTCCTAGTGTGCGATTGTGATCACTATTAAGCATTTGCATTATTATTAGCAATAGAAAACATGCACTCTTCAATAAGTAAAGTTACTTTTATCGCTTTCTTGGTAATTAAAAATGAGTTTCAGAGTTTTATTCTTACTACAATATCTAATACATTAATTATCTTTGACTTCTAAACATGTTACCGTGTATCTAGGCAGTTAATGCCTTTCCAAAGAAGCTTTACATTCAAGTGCTGAAATGAAAATCAAGAGACGTCAGTTACAAAGCCTGCAATATGACAATGCGATCGGTGCACCATAGGACTTTAGGAAACAAGCCACTCATTCTTCCAGTGAGGAAAATCTGAAAGTCAGTTTTTCTCACTTGACAGTAGATCAGCATAATCAAAGTAAAGTCCTCTTTGGAGAATTGTGAACATAATGGAAAAGAAAGTCATATATTTGCCATGTTGTAATAGAATATTTTGTAATAACACTCATTTTGAAGCATTGCCAAGGCTTTTGTAAGAAGTAATGGAAATGCTGCGTTAGTGTGAATAAGAAACGATGATTCTCTCCAACAGTAAAAAGAATGATAGAATTCTTTAGTGCTGTTGCCAGAAAATTTATACTGACAAGTATACTTATATAATTCATGGCATGACATAGTATGTTGTATTGTCTTGTCAAATAAGTGAGCATTTTAATTTAAGATAAATTGTACTTCACGAGCTGGTACAGTCTTCATAGATCATTTATCAAAGTTCTAATTATTATGATTGATTTCTAAAAAGTTAAAAATGAGTTTTCAAATACTCTGAATATGAAAAAAAAATTTTGAACTTGTAGCCACGTTTCTAAGATTATAATCTAGAGAATCAAAAAAGTGAGATTCTTTATCAAAGGAGGTTTCTTTGGTCCACAAGTTTCTAAAGATTAAGGATATTTCATGCTTTGGTTAGTTAATAGAAGAAAAAATAATTTTGATATGGTCCACTTAGCAAGAATTGTAATACAAATTAAGGAGTTCATGGAGATATTTTAATAATTTCTTTGCCCTGAATCAATAATGGATGCTATTAATAGAAATAATTCATTAAATGATCTCACTCTGATTCAATAGGTGTAAATCAGCAAAGTATGAATTAAAATAACAATAATAGGCTGAAATAGATTAATTTTCATTTCTTTTTTTCTATAAGAATATTGTAATGAGATATCATATGATAAAGAGTACTTACATATAGCTACATCTTCTTTGTAATAAATTTTGTTTCAGGTTTAAAATATTTATTGGATAATAGGGAAGAATCAGGAACAAAATTAAAGTCCTAAAAATTCAGTTTGAGAACGGTACTAATATCAACAAATTAATAAAAGGGAGAAACTTGGTAATATGTTATGTTAAGCTACCCAGATGTTATATTTAAAAAAAGAAAAACATTAGCATATTTTTCAATTAAAGTTCTCATTTTAAAATGAAGACTTTTATAACATGCATGTTTTAATGTCAAAATTTAATGAAAGAAATATTAGTCTTCAAGATAGCAAATCACTTGAGACAATACAAATGATCATAAATTAAGATTAGGTATTTAAGTGGTATTCATAATGATTATAAGAGACCATAAGTCAAAGTAGAGAGGGTAGTAATATGATTGATAAGAAAAACAAGTAAATTATGAATTATGCTTATCAAATATGATCATGAACTGTTGGTGAATGCATATTATGGATCAAGACATACATTTTAGTAGTATTCTTAGTCCTTGTCTAAATTTAAAAATCAATCTATCAAATTAGTAAAAAATTAAATCTAAATCATTTTTTAATTATAAAACACATAATATTTGATGATATCGACTTACAAATATTTCCTCAAATACTGTGATATACTGCATAGAATCCATTATTACCCAAAAACTTAGGTTAAAACTTTTAAAATTTGTCATTACAAGAAAATATGTTGCTTTATGTAATATATCAGAGATAGGTATTGTCCGTCTTTAAGGGCAGCCATACCACTGTGGAAATAATCACTAGCTCAATACACTCACATAATTGTATTAATGCTTTTATGCATCTCCATAACTGTAAACTATTGTTAGTGAAATGAATTTCCAGGAAATTGAAGCATGCTAGGTGTGCTAAGAGAAATAATATCCCCAAAATGTCCATGACAAAATGCAAGGAACCTATGAATATTTTCAGTTACATGACAAAGGGGAATGACAAAGGTTGCTAATCAACTGCTCAAAAGTAGGGAGATTATTTTAGATAAATTCCCCCCAAAGGAATGACAAGGATCCTTAAAAGAAAAAGCGAAAGCAAAAGAAGACTCAGGGTCAGAGAGATGTGATGTGAGAAACAATCAACTGGTCATTACTGGCTTTGAAAATGGAAGTGACCTAATAGCCAAGGAATGTGGGTAACTTCTAGAAGCTTCTAGAAAACAAACAAGGAAATGAATTTTCCCCTGCAGCATCCAGAAAGAAACATAGTCCTGTTTCTTGATTTTAGATGAAATTTGTCTCAAACTTCTGACCTACAGAACTATAAGATAATACATGTGTTTTATTTTGTCACTATTCTTGTCGTCATTTGTTATGGTAGCAAAACAAAACAAAACAAAAAAACAAAACATTACAATAGCTACATATAAACCAGCACAAATAGTCTCTTAATTTATTACTTTTTTCTTTTCTTGCTTTTTTTAACATTAATGCTTTACAAGAATCAGTTCTCAATAATTATTTTTTGAGGATCTTAATCACTATTAATGTGCACAAATGTATGTGTATGCACACATATGAATATATATTCATTATAAGGAGATAGAGGCAGGTTAAGCAGTGAGGGACTAGGAACAGGACTATGGGAAAGGTAGGCTGAGACACATGGGGAGTTTGAGATAACTTGGAGCTCAGCACCCGGGCAGACAACCCAGTACACAGTATATCTCAAGGTTTATTCAGACTCTACAGATCTCAAAATAAAAGTAAAATCAACAAGGAGATTGTGGCTCCAAGGCCAGAAACTGCCAGCCCTCATTTATAGAGATGCAAATTAGAAGTTCCTGGAAGCAGCACAGGTCAATTATACAACAACATCAACAACAACAAAACCAGAAAGGCTGGTTTCATACAAGAGGGGAACAGCAATTGTATCCATTACTTTTTCTGGGACTCTGATGGGTTTGCAAAGGAATTTTATTTACTGTTAAAGACTATAGTGCTGCCCTGGATGGTTTGGCTCAACGGTTAGAGCGTCAGCCTGCGGTCCAGAGAGACCCGGGTTCGGTTCCCACTAAGGGCACGTACCTCGGTTGCAGTTTGTCCCCGGCCCTGGTTGGGTCGTGTGGGTGGCGACCACTACATGTGTCCCTTTCACATCGATATTTCTCTCCCTTCCACTCTATCTGAACAAAATATCGAAAAATGTCCTAGGGTGAGGATAAAAATAAATAAAAATAAATAAATAAAAGACTATAGTGCTGGTGATTCTGACCTATTCTAATCAATATACCTACTGGTTTCTGGGAGCAAGGCAACAGGATTGCTGAATGAGTTCTGCTGCAGAACTACAGAATGTGTTCCTATTGCAGAAAGCCAGGTCACCTAACAAAGAATTATAGAAAATCAAGATTGGGCCCTGGCCAGTTTGGCTCAGCAGTTAGAGCATCGGCCCACAGTTCAGAGAGACCCAGGTTCTGTTCCTACTAAGGGCATGTACCTCAGTTGCAGTTTGTTTCCGGCTCCGGTTGGGGTCGTGTGGGTGGCAACCAGTCGATGTGTCTCTCTCACATCCATGTTTCTCTCTCTTCTTCCCACTCTATCTGTAGATAAATGAAAAAAAAAAAAATGTTCTTGGATGAGGATAAAAAACAAAACAAAAAACCAAGATCGGATTTGGGGGAGAAACCAAAGGCAAGCATAGGGGGGCTCCACGGGCGTTTCCCCTCCTCCTCACTATTAGTCTGGGAAATTATCAAAAAGGGGAATCCACTAAGGCCCCCAAGCTTTGAAATGTATGGATGTTGCTAAGGCAGAATTCCTTGAAAGGAACGATCAGAGGCTAGCAGAGTATATATATCTACCCCTAGACAACAGAACCCCGCAGGCATCCTACTTGGATCCCCTCCCTGCTGTGGGGAGTTTGTCTGTCTTTCAAATAAACTTTCCTTTCACTTACCCCTTGGTCTGTAAACTAATTCTTCAATTTTGGGAAACAACAAACCCAAACACCACCACTTGGTTTCAATTACATTTTTATATGTGTATGTGAACGTATATATATACTTATGTTTATGTATTTCTTTTTTTCGAGCACATAGGGATGAGATCCAGGGACATGTACTTCAACGGTTCATTTGAATTTCCTTCCTTTAGGTTGCCTTTAGGAAAGTTGAATTTTGCAGACAGTAGCCATTTTGAGACTGAGAAAGTTGTAGTGAAATCTAAATGCTAAATTTAACTCTCTTTTATGATATTCACATATGTATATATGTGTACATGGAGGGGGTGAGAAAGAGACAGAGAGGATCTAAATGACACCCAAGTGCTCAGGAAAGAAGTAAAACCAAACCAAATACTCAAATCTTGAAAGGGAAATACAATATAATACAATGAGTCACTGATCAAAGTAAAATGATCACTAAATGTAAATAGTGCTTCTATGAACATGGGGGTACATATATTCTTTCTGATTAATGTATCAGGCTTCTTAGGGTATATTCCTAGAAGTGGAATCACTGGGTCAAATGGAAATTCAATTTTTAATTTTTTGAGGTATCACCATATTGTTTTCCATAGTAGAAACAGCCCAAATGTCCATCAGTAGACGAATGGATAAAAAAGCTGTGGTACATACACAATGGAGTACTACACAGCTGTAAGAAAGAAAGATCTCTTATCCTTTGAGACGACATGGAGGGACCTGGAAAGTATTATCCTAAGCGAAGCAAGCCAAACAGAGAAAGACAAGTATCATATGATCTCACTTATTTGTGAAATATAATGAACATAATAGTCTAATGAACAGGGTAGTCCCAGAGACGTGGAAGTAGGGTACAGACTGACAATCCCCAGAAGAGGGGGTGGAGACAGAGAGAGAAACCACAGAACTTAATGCATATATACATGACCCATGGACATAGACAACAAAGCTGGGGACAGGGTGAGAAGGGAGGGGGAGGAAGGTGTCAATGGGGGAAAAAGGAGAAACATCTGTAACAAAAATTAATTAATTAATTTAAAAAAATGATCACTAACTGTATCTACAAGTATTGTAACAGAGAAGATACAGAGTGTTCTAGACGTGTGTGGGCGCTGTTTTCACAGAAAATCTGGATTGTACTGGCTTTGTAGGTTATTAGTCATGTCATCTAAGGCAAATAATGCACTCTCAGAATCATTTTCTATTTCTGTCAGAATAAAAGTAGATAGCATAAAACCTGGGTTTTAATTTTTTGCACAATTACTAATTACTTAATTGATATTAGATAAGTATCCACAACATTAGAGTCATTTTCTTATTGATAAAATAAGTTTGATTAGGTGAGATCTAAGGTCTGTCTTTGTGTTGCTATTCAGCAAGTATATGATTTAATTATGTATCTGACTTATAAATAAATTCTATTTATTAGTTAGAGCAGAGCCTTGCTGCTCCCCGCTGCATGAAGCCACTCTCCACCAAACTTCACATCCACACTTTCCCACGATCCATGGTTGTGGCATTCTTAGGACCATAAAGACAGAGACAGATCTATCATGTAGATGTTTTGATTGAGTTGCCAGATACACCAGAAGTGTGGTCCCTTAAATTGGGTGCCCCACAAAGTAAAACTAAAGTGCACTCTAGAGTTCTCCTTTAAAAGGTTTTCTATTTACCCATTGTCCTTAAATTGGCCCAGAGTTCAAATAGTCATACAAGAAACAATGAAACTTAGAGAAACACATACAGGTAAACTCAGATTATTTCATATGGAGAGTCATTCTCTGACTACGTAGGAGTCTGAAAATCTTTCACTGACATATAATGCAAACATATTTGTTTTAAGCAGTAAGGAAATAATTCGAAGCATAACACTAGGTTTTCTAAATATCCCCTTTTTAAATTACACAAACCTTAAATTTCACTGTTTAACCCTTTCTAAAACTACTAGCCCATTTTAGTTTTGTTAAATAGTCCTCCTCACTCTCTGCAGATGCTGAACAAGGACCACCCAAATCTATTAGGCCCTTATCCCCGGAACCTTAGATGTTACCTTATAAGGAGAAAGGGTCTTTTCCGATGTGATTAAGAATCCTGAAAGAAAAATCATCCTGGGTTATCTGGATGTGCCCTAAGTGCAATCACAACTGTCCTTATAAGAAAGAAGAATAGGGAGATGAGACATACACAGAAGAGGAGAAGGTAGTGTGGCCGCAAGGAACAGATCAGAGTGATGGGCCCGCAAGCAAGGGGATGCCTATGACCCCCAAAGCTGGGAGAGGCAGGGAACAAACGGTCTCCTATACCTTCAGAGAAAGAGCTCAGCCTTACTGACATCTTGTTGTCTGCCCTTGAAACTAGACGGTGTGGTATGACCACAGAATAGATACACAGATCAGTGGAGGAGAAATGAAAGCTCAGAAATAGACCCACTCAAACACAACCAACTTTGTACATGTACAAAGGTGCAAAGGAGAAAGGATGATTTTTACAACAAATGGTAGGGAAACAATTGAACAGTCACATGCAAAAAAATAATAATAAACACAGAACGGAGACAGAGACTCTACCCTTTCCACAAAAATTAAATCAAAATGGATCATTGATTTACATGTAAAATGCAAAACTTTAAAACTTCTAAATCAAAATAAAAGCAAGTATACATAACCTAGGGTTTGGTGATGAGTTTTAGGCACAAGAACGAAAGCACAATCCATGGTTGAAATGATGAATACATTGGACCTTGTTCATTTCACTTTCATATTTTCACTTCCAGTTCTTATTTATAATCTTATATATTTTAATAGGTAAAATATAAAATTTATACAGTATGTGTTCTGTTTTCCACTATTAGTACACGTTTTTCTATATCATTATGCAGTCTTTATGGACTTGATACCATTTTTAAAGTGTTCACATAACTTAAATTACTTTTAAATGCAAATATAAAAATATTCCACAACTGCTAAACTAAAATATGATTAATATCCTATGTGTAAACAGGTAAGACTCGGGAGATCTGGAATCATAAAAATGTTGTAATTTTGATATTACTTTCACTAGAAAATGTATAGTAAATCCAACTCTAGTACATATGATTAGTTCAAAATTAATGACTACAACTCTCTTGTGATATCTTTTTTCAAATACTTATTGGAAGTACACTTTTGTAAGACTAAGCTGACTAAAACATGTTTCTTTGGAGAACTAAGGTAACTATGAAACCACAGAGGTAAATACAAAAGTAGTGCTGGATCCTGTTTTCTGCTGCACAGGGGTTTTGTCCCAAGAGAAGCATGATGTGATTCTGAACACCTGCTGCATTTTAGAAATGATTCCAAAGGCGTCTCACATGAGACACTCACTTGAGGTCAGTGGCATCGTGGTGAAATCACGGGCTGTTCATAATGCTTGGGATCGAACCCAAGTTCTGCCCTTTGCTAGCTGGGCGACATTCTTTCTGTGCCTCATGTCCTCGTCTTCAAAACGAAGGCAGCACAGCACCTTTTCAAGAGGATGCTTTGGACTAGAAAGAATCTGTGCTGAGTATAGCATAAAAATTAACAACTATAACCATCTTTTTATCATCTGTGATATTTTACATATAATATATCATAGTTTACCCATAGTAAAAATACCTGAACATGTGAATTAGAAATAGCCAAAATGTGCCCTGGCCGGTTTGGCTCAGCAGTTAGAGCATAGCCTGCGGTCCAGACAGACCCGGGTTCGGTTCCTGCTAAGGGCATGTACCTCGGTTGCAGTGTGCCCCCGGCCCTGGTTGGGTCATGCAGGTGGCAGCCACTCGATGTGTCCCTTTCACATAGATGTTTCTCTCTCTCTCTCTCTCTCCCTCCCACTCTATCTGAACAAAATATCGAAAAATGTCCTCAGGTGAGGATAAAAAAAAAAAAAAAAAAAGCCAAAATGTATTAATTTATGGTCTTCTAAAAGTAAAGAACACATCATTTCCCCATTTCTCTTTCTCTCTCTCTCTCTCATACACACACACACACACACACACACACTTCATTAAAAAGCAAAATATCCTCAATTTGACATGATTGCAAATAAATTAGTATTTTCTATTGCCATTGAAGATCCACGTATACTATTGATAAAATATGTGCATAAATTCGGGAATAATGGAAAGGAAGCATTTCCCAGAAAATAACGCAATTCTCTAAGATTCATGTTAGTAAATTAGAATTTTGGTGCCATACCTATATTATCTGCCACTGGAAACAATATTTAATTTTTTTTTTCTTTATTGATTTTAGAGAGAGGAAGGGAGAAGGAAAGAGAGATGGAAACATCGATAAGAGAGAACATCAACTGACCACCTCCTGCATGCCCCCACTGAGGATCGGGCCCACAACCTGGCCATGTGCCCTGACTGGGAATCAAACCAGCGACCTCTTGGTACATGGGTCGCTGCTCAAACACTGAGCCACACTGGCCAGGTGGAAACAATATTTTCAAGTAATCTTGAATATATGCATAACCTAATGTATGGTTATAATTTTTTAAGTGTTTTATTAAGACTATAATCCTATAGCAGCGAGGTTCACAGCAAAAGTGAGGGGAGGTACAGATATTTCCTACGTGATCTCTGTCTTCACATTACAGTTCCCTTTTGGTCTTGAACATTGTGTGGGTTTGGACAAATGTATAGTAACATGTATCCATCATTATAATTTCATATAGAGTATTTGGGGAGCCCTAACAATCCGCTGTGTTCTGTCTATTCATCTCTCCCCTTAATCCAATCCTGGCAAACACTGACCTTTTTATTGTCTCCATAGTTTTGCCTTTTCCCGAATGTCATATAGTTTTTCAGATTGGGTTTTTGTGGTTTTTTTTCCACTTAATAATATACGCTTAAGGTTCTTCCATGTCTTTTCATGTCTTAATAGCTTATTTCTTTTTAGTGTTGAATAAGACTTAATTATCTGGCTGTATCACAGTTTATTCAACTACTGAAGGGCATTTTTGTGGCTTACAAGATTTGGCAATTATGAATAAAGCTGCTATTAACATCTGTGTGGATGTAAATTTTCGTGTGGGCATAATTTTTAGCTCCTTTGTGTAAAATCAAAGGAATGTGATTGCTGGATGGTATGGTTAGAATATGTTTGGTGTAGTAAGAAGCGAAGCATCCAAACTCTTTTCCAAAGGGGCTATACCATTTTACAACCTCCCTAGAACTGAGTGAGAGTTCCTATAGTCCCGCATCCTCACCAGCATTTGATGTTCTGAGCTCTGGCGTTCTAATTGGTGTGTAGCAGTATTTCATTGCTGTTCGAATTTGTATTTGCCTGGTAACATCCAAGGTGGCCCTTATTTCACATGCTTATTTGCCATCTGTATATCTTTTTGGGTGATATTTCTCTGTCTTTTCAAGCTGCTCTAGGAAAAAAATACCATTATCTGGGTTGCTTAAACAATAAATATTTATTTCTCATAACTCTGGATGCTGAGAAGTCCGAGATGAAGGTGCCAGAAGAGCCGGTGTCTTGCGAGAGTCTGCGTGCTGGTTCCCACCACATACCTTCCTGCTATGTTCTTATACTGCAGAACAGGGCGGGAGTTCTTCTGGAACTTTCCTAGGACACTAATCCCATTCATGAGGCTCCACCTTCATGACCTCGTCACCTCCTCAAAGCCCCACATCCAAATACCATATTGGGGATTAGGTTTCAACATAAAAATTTCCGGGGACCCAGACATTCAGTCTATAGCAGTGTTTTGTCCCATCTTTTAACCACATTTTTTGTTTTCCTAATGTTGAGTTTTAGAGTTCTTTGTATATTTTAGATAACAGACCTCTATCAAATGTGCCTTTTTCAAGTGTTTTCTCCCAGTGTGTTATGTGTACTCCCATTCTCTTGACATTGTCATTTTCAGAGCAAATGTTTTTTTAAAAAGTTTTATGAAGTCCAGCTTATCAATTATTTCTTTCAGGGATTGTGCCTTTTGTATTATACCTAAACAAAATCATCATCATACTCGAGGTCACCTGGCTTTTCTCCTATGTTATCTTGAAAGGGTTTTATAGATTGCATTTTCCATTTATATTTATGACCTATTTTGAGTTAATTTTTATGAAAGTGTATCTAGATTGAAATTTTTTTTTTTTTGCATATGTATGTCCAATTGTTTCAGCACCATTTGTTGAGAAGACTATTTTCACTCCATTGTATTGCCTTTGCTTCCTTGTCCAAGATTAGTTGACCATATTCTTGTGGGTCTAAACCCTGGCTCTCTTTTCTGTTACACCGATCTGTTTATTTATTCTTTCTCAAAACCTTGCTCCCTTGATTACTGTGGCTTTACAGTAAACAGTGTGCAGTGTCCATCCATCCACTTCATTCTTCTACTTCAGGCTTGTGTTGGCTATTCTGGGTCTTTTGTCCACAATTATTTTAGTTGCATTATTCATTAAAAATATTTCTGGATGGAGTATGCAGTTATATCACAGTGATACTTTTTACATTCTATTTCAGAAAGATAAAATTCTATTGCTTCAATGAAAATAATTTTCACAATTACTTGTTTTCTCACTCTCTCTTTCCCTTTGACTCTTGAACTAGTTCTCACTCTTAGGCTTAGTCTTTTTCCCTCTCCATCACCGAGGCTCAAATAAGTCAAATATATAACACCAATTTGGAGGAAGTAGGGTACTTAAATTTAATACCCGGCACACACTTAAGAAATACTTTCAGAATTGTTGAAACAAATAAATACATTTCTCTACAGAGAAAGATTAACTTTATAGGTGCATGTTTGCTCAGATCTGAAAGAAAAGTAACTTTCTTTCCTGTTCTCAGTCCAATGCTTGAGTTAGGATGTTGGGTAACTGAAAGGAGATATAGCTATATTTTACACTATGTTCTTTCTCTCATACTCTCTAATATAAAAAATAAAATCTTTCCTTTGTCAGAAGGCTTTAAAGGGTGTAACTTTATTTCATAACTAAATACATTAATAATCATTAAATATTATCTTTTTTATGATTAGGTAAAATCACTAGGTTGTAAGATAATCAAATTTTGTAAGTGGTACATCCCCACTTTCATGGCCACTATGTTTATAGAAGCATTCTACAGAGTACGATGTAAGTTCTAAATACATGATCCCCATGACAACAAATCGATTGCGTTTAATTATGCAGCTTTTGTAAGATGCTTGGCTTCTCCTTTACACCATGCCCAAGTTGAGATGGAGACCAGGAAACAAATAAATTATGGGGCTTAAAATGCAATTACAATGTACATTCTTAAGGAAATGAGTCACAGTTACATAGAATTTGATTGGTTAGAGAAAATCTGAAATTTTCACATGACAAACAGCTACTGCTCAGAGAGATGAGGAGATTAATCCAGGTTGCTCATAGAACATTTACGTGCTAGATGCCATAACATTTTCCAAGGTAGAAGAAAAGTTCCAAAGTAATACAGATAACCACATGTAAGGACGCTAATTGAGTAGGAGGGGTTTATAGACCTTGAAAATAGTATGAGGCTGTCAATTATTTAGGAAAGTGTAACCAAAATGAAGAAAGAATATAATGTATCTTAATGAGGAACATTTTCATGCCATAAAATGTAGTATTGGTTCCAGTAACTGATTAAAATCTCCTTCTGGTTATTAGAATCTCCAGGCTTATTTGATTTAGCTTAAAGAAGGTGGGACAGAAAAGGGAAAGATAGTTTTTCATGACAGGGTGCCAATAAACAATTTACTGTAAGAAAAAATACAACATCGGGGACTATATGCCATTATATTTTTGTTTTAATTGACTATATACAGATGAAAATAGAAAAAGTCGTAAAATTTAAAACCACAGTTAATTGTTCCCCAGTCATAAATACAAGCATTAAAAATAATTTTTCAGTAATAAAATATCTTTTTTTAAGGTCCAACTGCAGTAGAAATTATTCTAATCTATATATTTTATTTAATTTCTCTTCCCATTTTTCTTTGGATGGATATGTTAGGTTAAGGATATGATTATTTGCAGTGAAATATGACCTAGAAATTATCTTTAAAGCTGGGGTTTTAAACATTATAATGAAAGATTTAAACACTAATTTAAACAAATTAAAATGTCCTTGAAACTGTTTTTCCTGTCTGTCGGGTCCTCATGTGCGCTCCCTTCCCTGTATGTGAGCTCCATCCAGTCTTTGCTTCAGGGAGTATCTTTCAAGGCAATTGAAGTTGATGAGAGCTTCTGCCTGAGATCTCACATGGAGTGAGAGTGTTTCTGTGTGTGTTGGCCGTAAATAATTGATGACTCTAAGTGATTCCAGATTGGCAACATGCAATGTGATACTCACTATCTTAATCTTACATTAAGCAGAGGATGCCCCATAGTGCATCTGGCCCCTGGACACACAAAAATGTACTTGAATATTGCTCACTTAGTAGTCCCAGAGAGAGACATGAAAGCTAATACTATAATAATCTTAATTATTAGGCCATTATTATTATGACTTCATTAGAGAAATGGCTCAAACCTCAAATACTAAGCAAATTTTTAGAGTTACAAAGCAAAAGAGGAATGGAAAAAGTGATACTTCTTTTTGCTTGTATTAATGATACAGTGAAAATTAAATCTTCATTGGTCATGTTTTTGAGTTTTGTATTCTGAGTGAGATGTGATCACAGTGCTATTATGGGTTGTTTGTGCTATGTGGGTCTCTCTGAGACTTTGTCTTAACCTTGCTAATAATAAAAGTAGATAAACTGGATATAGTGGAAGGCAAGAATGGAAACTAATGAGAATCTACCAAATATTAGTCCCTGCCCAACACCATGGCAACTACACACTCTATCATACTCTCTCTGTGTGAAGACAGGGGCTTTGTGTAAAACATTTCTCTATTTTCTAGTCTATAGAAATTACACCTTAATGAGAGATTGTCATAGAAAAGACTAAGGTATTAATGAAAAGTCTAAATCTAGACTACAGGTTACTTAGAATAAAATATGATATAGTGAGCTGACCTGAAATTATGAATCCTTAAATTTGTAAAAGGAAATGCTACACAATGAGGGTCAGACGGCAGATTGCCTCACATCATTTAACAGCAGAGAACTGAAATTTCTACTAAAACACAAGAGATATGGTGTATATATGAGAGTAATTCTGATGAAAATGTTAATATTACTGAAGCAGAGATGGAATAATATAATTTTAGGATATATTTAACTATCATTTTTATATTTAGAATTATCCACAGAATATCATGTATTAACCAGTTCTTTGGGTTATTTTTTTTTTTACTGTTTATGTTTAAATATAGTTTTGCAAAACTAATAGATTATTAATAAACTAAATATATTTTATTATTGATTGGTATGCTTTCAGAAAATCCATTTTACTCGAATTGACAAATACATAAACTGCCCTGAACTAAAGGTCAGAAAATAGAGTGTTTTTAAAGAAATTTAGTACCTAGTTAAGTTTTTCTTCCTGATATACCATGAAAATTCAAATATTATTAGGAATGGAAAAGTGATGGATAAAAAATTACTTTTAATAGTATGTGTCAGAACAAGTATAAATTTTTCTGCTTAAACCTTTTATAGAAATCTTCTCTCCTAAATATGAAGAAATTTGAAGCTCAATATTAAGCTAGATTTGTTTTGGAAAAATATGTGATTAAGCAGGATTACCAAATGAATTAAAATATATTGAAATGAGATGTGACCTAGTACACCCTTGGGTTATTCCATTTATTCTAAGCATATTGCTACATACACAAACACACACACCATTTTTACTGTATGATATAAGAATATTTAGTGATGTTGAACATTTCTTCATATGTTTCTTAGCTATTCATATGTCCTGTTTGGAGAGGTGTCTATTTAGTTCTTCTGCCCATTTTTTAATTGGGTTCTTTGTTTTCCTTTTATTGAGTTGTATGAGCACTCTATATATATAGGAAATTAACCCCTTATCTGATATATCATTGACAATTATCCTCTCCCATACAGTGGGTTGCCTTTCCATTTTGATGATTGTATCTTTTGCTGTGCAGAAGCTTTGTTCAACATCACTAATCATCAGAGAGATGCAAATTAAAACAACAATGAGTTATCACCTCACACCTGTCAAAATGGCCACCATCAACAAATTATCAAACAACAAGTGTTGGTGAGGGTATAGAGAAAAGGGGACTCTAGTACACTGCTGGTGGGAATGCAGACTGGTGCAGCCACTATGGAAACAATATGGTGTTACCTAAAAAAATTAAAAATTGAACTGTCATTTGACCCAGTGATCCCACTTCTAGGAATATACCCTAAGAGGCCTGAAACACCAATCAGAAAGAATATATGTACCCCCATGTTCGTAGCAGCACTATTTACAATAGCTAAGATCTGGAAACAGCCCAAATGTCCATCAGTAGATGAATGGATAAAAAAGCAGTGGTACATATACACAATGGAGTACTATGCAGCTGTAAGAAAGAAAGATCTCTTATCTTTTGAGACAACGTGGAGGGACCTGGAAAGTATTATCCTAAGGGAAACAAGCCAAACAGAGAAAGACAAATATCATATGATCACCCTTATTTGTGAAATATAATGAACACAACAGTCTGAGGAATGGGGGACTTAGTCCCAGAGACGTGGAAGTGGGGTACAGACTGACAATCCCCAGAAGAGGGGGTGGTGGGAAGAGATAAACCACAGAACTTATATGCATGTATACATGAACAACGGACATGGACAACAAAGTTGGGACAGGGCGGGGAGGGAAAGTGAGGGGGGAATCAGTGGGGGGAAAAGGAGAAACATCTGTAACAAAAATAAATTAATTAAAAAAAAAGAGTTTAGTAAAAACAATATTTATTAGTGACATTTTAATCATTAATAGATTTTGCCATGAAAACAAAAAAGAATATTTAGAAGTCTCCAAATAACTGCTGTTCCATCAATAGTTTCAACATGTAAAATACTATTGAATATAATCTAGGAAACTGAATTAAATTCCCCCTCTCTGATATAGTTTTCACCAATGTGAGGTTTCCTAAAGGCACCATAAAATTTTTGGTTCAGTATATGAATAACTCGAAGTTACCCAGGTGCCTTGTAAGCTTTCTTGAACTTGAATAGAAACATTTTTTCTGTGATCACACTAAAGTATGGATCACAGTAAAGAGACTAATAACCTAAAACCATGCAAATTACAATGCTGGTTTTAATGTTCTTTTAAAAAAAAGTACTGAGACAAATAGGGAAAGTCATATTTTGATATAGTGACCACACTTGTTTGTTCTTGTCCCCTCTACCCACCCCAGCTTATGAACACTCAGCAGAATGCAATTCTAGATATGTGGTAGACAGGACTGGGTAAATGATTAAAATCGCTACAATATACCTGATAAATTCATCCTAGGGGAGAAGTGGGAAAACATTTTCATCAGTGGAATAAGTAGAGAGATGAACTCAGATTTTCATTTATTTTAAACTCACATATAACTAAACATTTAGCATGTCTGAAGAGCACCTAGATTAACTACCTTCTCAGGTAAAACGCAATTCATTATTTTTTCTAACTGCCCAGGAAATTGTTTATTCTATATTATAGGATCTTCACCTGCAAAATTTCATTTCAAAAATTACCTGTTGATGAATGAAAGACAAGAAAAAAATAATGATTTTTAAATGAAGATATTAGCTTCCATTTTCTTGCAAATTTGTGACATGAGACTAATCCACCTGCTGATTATCAATTTGAAATACACATACACTCTCTCCTTTCTCTTGTAAAAGTCTATCATAGTAATTCTGATACCCTGAAAAAAACACATTAACCCTTTCATCACACAGTGATGATCTTTTAATGCACTGTGGTTATAAACATTTCCTGGCCCATACACATTTTTGCTCTCTAGAATAAATTATTTGGTGGTGAGAGGCGTGAAGACTATTGGAATAAAAGCAAGAGAAGTCATGAACAGTTGAATGCAACCATCATTTAATGAAACCATAAAGCAAATTAGCAGGGCATGTCTCTTTTTCGTTATTATGAACCAGAATTATGATACATTATTTTAAAAGTTTTTGCTTTACAAACAGCTCTCCATGATGTATGTATTTTCTTTCTCTTTACAGTTCAGCAGCATTATTCCCACATTCCACTGAAAAAGCCCAACAAGCAGTGAAGTGAAATGGACTTGAAAGCAACCTATTGCAACGCTGAAGACAGAGCATCAGCTGGAATGGTATATATTTGGACAGTCGTAACTATGATATTAAAGGAGACAGGCCATGCCTGACCTGCTGTTGATATAACCACAGGCTGGCAACACATTCCTCAGAGCTGCACAACCTTCCATCATTCAAGATTCGTGGAGGACAGATGTTTTCCATCAGAGTGATAGTATTTTTACACTGCTTTCATTAAACTGTCATTTCTTAAACTGCTTCCATTTCAGACCCCTTTTATCGCTTTGTTAGTTTCAATGCATCTCTCTGTCCCTTGGATGTCAGGGAGGGAGCACTGACTTTAATTGTGTGTATACTTGCCAAAGATTGGGCCATACACTCTCACATTCCCTCTCTGAAACTGTACCTACTTGTAAAGTAAAGGCAACATCGAAACAAGCAGCAGCCTAAAGTTCACTAGTTATTCATGGCATGGGGACTGAGAAGTATTACGTTATGTATTAAAATGCTTTGATGTGAAACATTTATGCAGCTCACATTGAAAGAATCAATAACTTTGATAAATTAGTGTAGCTGAAAATATTGTTCATTTAACACAAAATGTACGTAAGTCAGGAAAAAAAATGAATATTCGAAACCGAACAGAGCTATCTTGCAATCTCAGTAAACACCCTCAATACAGCTGAATTAAATAATCCTTTCTAAACGTTTATCCTTAGTACAAATGTTTAAAAGCATCCATCGTGTGCACTTTTGGTATTAAATGACAATATTTACTTGAATATACTCATGCAAATGTTTATTTTATTTTATTGTTTGTATAACTTGTGAGGTACAATCCTCAGGACCTTAGTTCAAACACAGGCTTAAAGGGGGAAATTTATTAATAAATCGTAATTTTAGAGAATGGTGAATATATCACTCATTGCGTATGGGAGCCAATCGATAAGAGAACCTGTAACACATCAGCTCATTCTAATTTGGTTTCGATTTTCTACCACAGACTTGTGAGGAAATATCAGAAATAAAAATTCTAAGAAGACTGTTTTAAAGTGAAATTAAAATCCTCTGAATGTGTGACTTTGCTGTACATATTTTGATAAAAGATCAAAATGAAGAGAAGACTGTGTGAATGTTAAAAGTTCTGTATTTAAAGTTTCTGAAATTAATATAAAGATACTAAATTATATTCTTGATCACTGTGGAGTCTTTATCTGGAAAATTATCCACTGACACTTCACTTTTCCTTGCAAATCACATTTTTGGGTTATTATCACAATTGTGAGTGGAGTTGTTAATGTGGTCTCTGGTCTTTTGGTAATAAATTTGTACTCCATTAAAAGGAACAGACAGTAAATTAGAGGTCAGTTAGATATTATCACAATATGAATTGAGTTCTTTGAAATTCACTTTCTAGATTACATTTTTGTTGTTGAATGTTTATTTCTGAAAGCAAACAAAATTTTGTGATGCTTGTGTTTTTTGCTAAGTAGTCACTAAACAAGTAATCAAGAAATTATCTCTATATGAAAAGAAGATGCATTGTCATCCATACTCACTAATGTACAACTCGTAATACAAAATTTAATTAGCCAAACTCAATAATTCACAAAGCTGGTAAAAGAATGATAATGAACAATCACAGCCTAAGTACAAGGATACTGTGCACAGACATATTTCATTAATGGGATTAATTTAGAATTGCAATTAAATAGATTCCATACTAGCCCACACTAGAATTTTATTAAACTAAATGATAATGCTTCATCACCAAGTATCTATTACAGAACCCTCCCAATTGTGGCATACATTGTACAGTTTCACACATTAAAAATAGACCAAGTTTTATTTTAAAAATGAATCCTTCTTTTAACTATTCTCAGGCAGTTTTTATGCTAAATAATGAGTAAATCTGAAACATAAAGTTTCACACAAAGAGATTTATTCAAATTGCTCAAAATTTTATAAATAACCTAGTCCATATGAAAAGATTTTTAAAAGTATTCCTGTGTACTCTCTGTCTAAACTTGAGACTAGTTTGCATGTGTATATTCAAACATATATAACACTAGAAAAGTTCTGATTTATATATATCCTTTATTCATTAACAAACACTGACTGTCTAGCATGTGTCAAGTCCTGTGCTAGATGTTGGGGACAAAATAAGGAAATTGACAATATAATGCTTGTCCTCATAAATGTTACTATTTGGAGTTTGGTAGAAAATTTGAGAAGATGACCAAAATATTATGAAATTTTATGGCTGTGCAATTTTATTTTTTCTTTTCATTAATGTTAAGTATTTTGCATTTTCACTCATAATTTTCTATTAACATTATTATTTTAAGTAATTTTGCACACATATGCTCTCCTACAGAAATTATATCATCATTTATGTTATACTGAGTCTACTAAAACATAGTATATTAGACTTGCATATAACCAAAAATTGTATGGAAAACTGAGTCATTTTAATAAAACAGAGATTTAAAGTACAAAGATGTATTCTACATAATATTTTCTAGTTATAAATTTGGTCATTATTATTTGAAGTTTTATATTTGATTCAAATAGAGAAAGATTATATTTTTCATGTAACCCAGGACTAATGTATTATACACCTAATGAAAATCCATTTTAATACTTTATTTTTTCTCTTTAGTATATTAATAATCCTTTATGGATATGAAAGTAGATGAAGAGCAGTTATGATACAAATATTAATATGTAATAATCTCTACTAAATTTTAATAATAATGGATATAAAAACTGGTGGTTAATGATTTCTCACACAAATAAAATATTAATTATATTTAAATGTTATCTTAAAATAGTTCATACAACTAATAATGTAAAATCTTACTTTTCCTTTTTTTTATTTACCTTTACTATAAAAGGATATCATAACTGGCTTTTCAAATAAAAATTCGAAAATGCATAAGGAAAATGTAAAGAAAAGTGAAGACTAAAGAGTCCAACAATTAGTTAATTTTTATCTAGTTTTTTTTTCCACTTTTATTTTCATGTCCATTTATTTTTTTTAGGGCTGCTATCCATAATTTTACTTTTAAAGCTATACTAGCTTTGGATGAATGAAAATTTTCTCTTCTACTTCAAGTGAATTATAAGAAATTACTTTTCTTCCCAGATTATAAAAAATAAAATAAATTAATAAATAAAATACCCATTTTCTTCACATCAAAGAATACACATGCTAATATTTTATCTTATTCGATCTACTTAATATTTTATATTGATTTTTGTGAGTTAAACATAAATAATTTATCAGCATATGGCTTAATCCCATTCTTTCAGTTATAAAATACAGAAACTAGCCATTAGTTTAAATAATTTTATTAAAGAAACTACCAATGAATAATTTTAATTTACCTAACCTTCAATATCACATACTGTGTGTCTGGATTTTCAGTTATGTAAAATTTGTTTTTTAAAAGTATTTACAAAGCAGAATATAATCATTCTTTAACTTTTTATACAAACTATGTTATTTGACTCACATCAATTGTCAATTATTTAACCATACATTTACATTAGTCACATATAAATATAGTTTTTCAACTTAGATGCAAAAAGGTACATCATAATTGTCTAACAATATATATACATCACACAAAACAAGTACAATTTCAACCAAGTTGAAATATAAGAGACTAAATTTTTTAAATGTTGATTATCAATCCATTATAAATGGGATAACATATATTTGTAGAACTTGGTTGCACTAAGTGAAATAAAAAGAGAAAAAGCTTCGAAGTAAGGCAGACACAAACTGATTCCAACTCCAGCACTTGCTAGCTTGACTATCAGCAAGTTCCTCTCTCTCAGCCTCATCTCTGAAGTTGGAACACTAAACTCCATTTCACAAAACGGTTACATTTAAAATGTACCTGGCATATTTTATATTTTTACTAAACATTAGCCCTCTTAAATTGTTTAATGACGTTCATCAGTTTGACATCTGCACATGAATTTAGCAGATACCACATAAAAAGTAAAACTTTAACAAAGAACTTCCACAGACTATAAGTCTTTGTCTCCATATACAATTTAATTTTTAAAATTTGTTTTAAAAAATACAGGAAACTACAAAGGACATAGAAGCAAATTTCCATAAATCAAGAATTAGCAAACTTTGGTGATATTCCCTCATGTTTTCTAAACAAAATATTTACAACTTTGTAAATAACATAAATATTTCAGTATATTACACAGGATACGTTGTAAATTATTTCTCATCTCAGTATATAATCGAATGCAATGTCCTTCTTCCTTATTTACTAAATGTGTCAATCCTAGCAATAAGCCATCCACTGGATGGTGAGTAAACTAAAAACCACCACCAGTCAGTGGTAGGCAGGTTGAGGCTATGTCATTGATCAGGTGTAACATTATCTAGCTACATATTAAATAGGACTGCAGTCTCTTCTCTCTCTTTCAGAACTCATTATATTTCACTCAAGTGGAAGCAGACAGATGAATATATTTTACCCAACTCTTTCTTATAAAAAGAGTTATCAGAAACCTTTCCACACTGTCTATATATTAAGTGCCACAATGCCTCCCTCAACTCAGAATACGTTGTCTCATTTTTTTTCCCTATATAGTGACACATTGAGGTACATTTTTTTACATCTTATTCCTGAGGGCATAACTAAAAGGATCATTACCATCTGCCAACCTTGTCTGTTTTGCCTCTTCAACCCAATGCCCACATTCAGTTCCTCTCTGTTCAATGCTATAAAACTGAACTCTGTTCATTGAATAAAAAGTGGGTGGCAAGGGTGCTGTCAGTAAGCTAAACTGACATTATATTGAATAATAAGGAATATGCAAGTGGGAGAACCTATATGATCCACCTAACACCTCATTTCATGATAAAATAAAAAGGAGAGGAATTTAATCTAAATTGAATCATCCTCCTTTGAAAATGAGACTCTCTGAATAAGTAGGAACAAAGGACAGCCAGTGGGTCTTAGGTATTGCAGCTGCCAAAGATGAAATTCTGCTCCAGGACATATTCATTTCACCAGTTAAGTGCTACTTGAACTAACAGCAATTTCTTAGGTGAAAAGGATTTTGATCCTTTTCTTATTTTTCCATTATGGAGCTTTGGCATTTCATCAATTGGCATACACTACCGCATTGTGCTGAAATGTTTCAAAGGTTTTGCAGAAAATATGGAGGGATGCTTTTGTCTATAAAATAAACCATCATTTTGGACTGGGACCCCCCCACCCCCACCCCAGAAGAAGTGAAGTTGATTACTTGGCATCAGTCCTTCAACACAGATACTACTGAAGAAAAAGGGAGTGTAAAAAAAAAGCGACTAAAGGACATGAAGCCCATGGGGAAATAATGAAGTATAAGTGCTGCAGAGAGCAGTCAGAAATGGAATAATATTTCTTCCATAAGGACCTCAGTAATAACAACCCATGAGTGATGAGACTTATTGCAAACGGCGAGAGTGCTGTGGGAGAAGAATAAAAAAATACTCCAATGTGAAGGATACCATTGCACATGCCCTAGCTTCTTCCCTTTCTTCACAGATCATTTGGGCTCCTTTTTCATTACTACTCTTTCCAAACAACAATAAATATTCTCAGAGGGCCAAATATCTGCCACAGACTAAAAGGTTCTGCTATGGAAAATAGATGATGTCTGATCTCCAAAAGACCCAAATTGGATGTGAAAATAAATAATCAGCAGCTATAAAACAAATACACAAACACCAATAATGTTGATATGTGGAGGATCTACAAAGAAAGGAGAATGTAATTGCAACCATTAAGTTGGCTAGAAAAATATTCACACAGGAAGTGTCATTTATGTCTATGGTAATAGAGGAGTAGGATTTTGTCAAGCTAAGAAGTGAGGAAAGGAAATTCCAACTAAATGGGTCAGCCAAAGCAATATATAACAAATAATCTGATTGTTAAGAGGATTTACTGTTTATAATGCTGAAACTGAAAAAAATATGCTGTGGCAGGTTCCTGAGTAGCTTTATAGATCTTACAGAGGAATATGGAAATTATATGAATACAGGAAACAGGAAGCAAATGTGGATATAAAATAGGATTGTGATGTGATTCGGTGTGTATTTCTAGCGACACTATGAAGAATGGGTAAAAGGGTAAAAACGTTGAAGGTAATTATATCATTTAGGAAATTATTATAATTATCCAGATGAAAGAGATGATAAAAACTCAAATAACAGAGAATGAAAAATAGATTCACTGAGGACTTGACAGGATCTGGTAATGGGTCGAATGAGACCAGAGATGGAGGCTACTCTACGATTTTGCTCTTGCACACATGATTATACTCTGATTCCTTAAAAAATATTTGGCAGATGGGGGAGAGAGATAAATGTTAAGTTTTGAATCCAGAAGTGAGTTGTCTAGAATTACATTTATTCTTTATACATGTTTTCCAGAAACTTCACTTCATATTCTTCACAGAAAGTAGAAATAGAGCTACAATTTAGAAATTCAATTAGCTATATCATAGCTATAATTCTTAAGTGTTTATAATTGTAGGTTTAAAGTCTAGATAGTCTGAAAAATTATAAATCCTTTCAGATCACAATTGCTAGTTTTATGTAGCTAATTAACAGACTTTAGTGCACCAGCTTTTCAGTTCTGACTATAGCTCAATAGAGTGAAATACTTAGGGCAAAGAATGGATTCTGTCCTTGAATGACTTATTAAATTTTATTAATGACTGTGAATGATATATGTTTACAAAGTTTCAAGTCAATTTTCAATTAACAAATGGTTAAAGAAATATAAATTTAATTATGCAAAAGAAGAAACCCTAAACATCTGAATACTCATCTATTCAATTTTACATTCAAGTGAGCATAATAAAAAAGCCGTTGTAAAAATTTGTAATAAAAAAGTGCTTTTATAAATTTGTTTTAAATTTACTTAACTTAATCTCACATGTACCTGGCAGTACAATCTCTGTTTTATAGATAAAGAAATTGACAATTAAAAATATTAGTCTCAGAAAGTAACTTGGTTTTACCAAAAGTCATACTGCTTTAGATAATGAAGTTAGGATACAAACCACACTCTCTGACCCCAATCCACTCAGTAAGTCTGTAAGAGCCATCCAAGACTACGCAGAACAACAATATTAGTTGAATTTCTATGTTGTTTTCTCTTGTGATGTCTTCAAAAGGAGAATCTGCTAAGACTTTATAAAAATAAGACTACTTAAGACATTCCTGGCAGAAAGAAATCGAATAAAAGCAAGAAATAATGACCATAAAAAGCGAACAAAAAATGTGGTTCAGATTTATGATGCAGATTTTTATTCATGGGAGACTCTAAATATAGTCTGTGGTCATATTGCAGAGAAACCTTAATATGAGGTTAAGGTATGACTAAATTAATTAAAGAAGGCAGAGTTTTTTGATATTTTACTAAGATATATAGTGCTTTCAAACAAAATCTCATACGGAACTCTAAAATATAAAATATATTAAATTAAGACACCTTGATAGAAACTGGAATAAGGAAAATAGAATTTTGTCTGCTTACTAGGATAAATGTGACGGCATTAAAATAGGCTTTTATGCCACAGGAATCTTTACAAAGTGAAAATGCTCTGATCAAAGTAAGCATATAAAATATTTCCAGAAAATGTGATAGACATAGAGCTACTTATTTAACACAGAAACATAACATAAATTTGTAAGAGAAAAAAAAGAGCAACTACCCAAAACATAAATGGTTGAAGCACAGAATGGGAATATGTACACAAAACAGGCACTCATAAAAAAAAGTACTCGCCCAGCTGGTGTGGCTCAGTGATTCAACATCGACGCATGCACCAAGAGGTCACCAGTTTGATTCCTGGTCACAGCACATGCCCAGGTTGTGGGTACAATCCCCAGTGCGGGGCATGCAGGAGGCGGCCAATTAATATTCTCTCTCATTGATGTTTCCATCTCTCTCTTCCTCTCCCTTCTTCTTTCTCTAAACAATAAAGAAAAAAAAAGTACTCAACATAATTAATGAAATTCAGATTACAACTACTTTAGAATAAAATTTTTCTTACTGACTAACAAGTACTAAAAAGTTATAATGCACAATAAGGACATGATGAAAGAGGCCCTGGTATTTCCCAGGTGAGAGAATTAGTCTCTGCCTTTGATGAGGAGATTGGACAACTAATTAAATTTAAAAGTTATCTGACCTTTGACCTTGTAATTCCTCTTCAAATATGTATCATATATACATGCTTTTACTGGGTAATTATGTAATTACTGTGTAATTTTACAGGTTTAAATATATAAATCAAAACTATAAAATGCAAGGCTGTCTTTAAAATTCTAAACCCGTAGTGCTTTGTTTTGAAACATTCTCAATGATATATATAAGTGAAATTTAAAAAATAGAAGCACTGTGCATCATATCCTCTTATTTGTGGATTTATAATTTTATAAAAAGCATAAAAGCTTGTTATGGCAGTTGTGTTTTCATATATTAGTTACCAGTACACTGTGAATTTTTATCAACTTACGTATTATGGTATGGAGAAATAATAGCTTGGTTTTAGTAATTATAAATAAGTAAAAGCAGAATGAATCATAAAGAATATCATCCCAGCTGGTGTGACTCGGTGGACTGAGCATTGCCCCCCAGACTGAGACCCCAGTCAGGGCAAATGCCCGGGTGGCTGGCTCGATCCCCAGTGTGGAGCATGCAGGAGGCAGCCGATCAATATTTCTCTCTCGCATTGATGTTTCTGTCTCTCTTTTCCTTCCTCTCTCTTTAAAAAATCAATAAAAACATAGTATAAAAAAAAAAGAATACTAGCTGTTCTAAATTAAGAAAATAACAATGAAATGCTGGTAAACCTACTTTAGAGTAAAACCAAAGGCAACATAAATCTTTACCCAGGACCTATGATACATAGATCAGAATCTAACAACTTCCTGTGTGAAGTTTCTTGAGCTAGGGGGCAGAAGGATTGAGAGGAGGCAGGCAGTGCAAAGTAGGAAAGCAAAAACCATAAGAAGAAAGTTGAGGGTCTTTTTGTTTGGTTGTTTTTTGTTTTGTTTTTGTCCCCAGTGTTGATCTAAGAAACCACTGAATATGGAGAAAGGCCAGGATCAATATCTAGGATGGATCCTTATCTTGAATAAATACATAGATTTTTGCTTTGAGCCCTTGAAGTCTTCTTAGAGTATAGAACTGAAATAGTTTCTTTGCCTGTAAATTCACATCCACTGTGAAGTACCCTTCAGCCCGCCTAGAATGTTTATTAAGAATTCCATCTATTCCAAAAATAATTTCCATTCACCAAGGACTTACTAATAATACCATATTTCAGTGGCTACCTGAATGTGGCCTGAGGCTGTCTATGCTGGAAAGAAGTTATGAAAACTCTTCCTCTCCTTTAAAAGCATTATCCACCGGAAGAAAGCCAACTCTGGCTTCTGAGAAAGAAATCTCCATTTGGGGCTCTTTTTCTTAAATGTGGGATCCTTATTACCTGCTTCCTGTTGCTATCCCTGGCTGAATAGACAGGGATAAGTTCCATCCTTGATAAGAGTCAAAAAATAAGTTTGAAATCAGGCAACTTGTTCAGTCATCCAGATCCTTTTTCCATTCCAAAGGCCAAGTGGTAATAAAGTAGAAAGAAACAGCAAGGTTTCCTTCTGGTACAGTAAAGATAATAAGCCCTACCCTTTGTACATAAATCAATCACTGTATATGAAATCACTTTATAAATATTAAAGCATTGGCCAATGTAATATAGAATTATTTGGCACAAAAATAATAAGACTACCTACAATGTACCAAGAGACCACTACCTTGTTCTTAGCTCTTTAGTAACTTGTGACCTATTCTGCCTTGGCTGTATTCCCCCATGAATATGACTTTTGCCTTTGACTTTTCCAAACTTCTATCTTTTCTCCAACAAGTGAAATGTGCTCAGAGAAGATAACTTGAGGGGATTCATTATTAATAAGGGGAGATTAGACTTTTCTAGGAGGCAAGTATCACCAACAGCAGCTGAACCCTTCTTGAAGTGTTAACTATTAAAAGTGTGTTCACAGTTTCTTTAGAGTAGTTCTAGAGGTCAGAAATCTTGCAATGGCTGCATGTTAAGCAGAAATGAGGTTGAACGTCTTGGTGCCTCTGACAAGAAGTTTCCATTGGCATGCTTGTAAGTCGGGGGAGGGGGAAATGGAGATAAATTACTTCAAATATTTAAAGAACCTGAGTCTATCGTGTGTCCCAGACAGCAGAAGTAGGGTTAATAAGTAAGAGGAGACACCAACTTATGCTCTAGGTGCTAAGAGTATCAGATAAGGTTCTCATTTACTTGTCGTTTACCCCCTTCTGGTGTGTTCAAAATTTATCTGTATTAGCTACACTCAACCAACACTTGAATTTTCTTGCAATGGTGACATCAAGACAATTGAGTTTCACTTTATTTCAAGGGAAAAGGGATAAAGAAAAAAGAAACACTTTTTATAGCACCATGGGAACTTAGCTTAATAATTTTAACATTTATTTTCATGAACTCACTGTGCAGGAGTTTCCATGGATTACTAGCTGAACTAATTCCCAGAATGAGAGTGCCAAACCAGGGGAACTATCTAAGATCCCCAGCTTGAAAAGGGGAGTATGTTTATTTTTAAGTCAGGAGATTTGTCCCATAACATGCTTTTACTCTACATTGTATTTATTTTGGAACCAGACATGAATTTTCATAGACTATTCAAGGCAAGTATAGTATGAATACAACTGATTTTGAAAAGTTGACACTCCATCTATTTATATGGAAAAAAAAGCAGGATAAATTAGATACAAGTAAGAAAAATATAAAGTTCAACTAGAAAAAGGGACATCCCCAGATGTCAAAAAAAAGAAAAAAAAAGAAAGCAAAACTAGAATGTTCAGGGGGAAGCTGACTTTCAGGGGGCTAGTCAAGTTTTCTAATTGAAATTTGGCTCCAAAGTTTTGAGTCTAGTATCTATTAGAAAACAAAAGCTACGTTCCAGGTCTGTACATGTTAAGTACAAGCCTCTCTTATATTGAAATGTTACCCACCTTATGGAAAATCCAGAAAAACACCATAAAAGGTTATAGTTTCTCTGAACGTTCTGGTGTGAAGAAAAGCACTCATGAGAGAAAAAGTTCAACCCTGGGTTCAATGTGAGTGTACCGTCCACATTAATGCTACCTGAATTGTGTAGACGCTGAGCTGTGAGCTGCTAAATTCATATTAAATTGACTCTGGAAGCATTAACACAGGAAGATGATTGGAAGGAGACACAAATGAGAACCAGCAATAAAAATGAGTTTTCTAAGGTTTTCCTCTTTTCTTATCAAGCTTTAAGCCCTGGAGCCATGGCCCAAGTATGTGTCCTCAATATTCCATTTGTACTGGATCTGTCTCAGAGTTTCTTCACTTTGAAAAGGGCTAGAGCCCTGGCTGCTTTGGCTCAGCGGTTAGAGCATCGGCCTGCGGTCCAGAGAGACCCTGGTTCGGTTCCCACTAAGGGCATGTACCTCGGTTGCAGTTTGTCCCCGGCCCTGGTTGGGTTGTGAGAGTGGCAACCACTCGATGTGTCCCTTTCACGTCGATGTTTCTCTCTCTTCTCTCTCTCTCCCACTCTATCTGAACAAAATATCAAAAAAAAAAAGGCTAGAAATCTGTGATTTAGAACAAATAATTTCTAAGTCTACATATCTTACCTCAATATTTGTAACTCAGGTTACAAATAAGATAACTCTTTATGTATACAATTAAGTACAAAGAAGTTAATATTTTTAAGGGATATAAAAAAAACTTAATGAAAGTTAAGGGCAGGAATGAGTGGCCCTAAGAAAAGAATGGATCTATTAAAAGTAAGACTCAAGCCCTGGCTGGTTTCACTCAGTGGTTAGAGCATCTGCCCACGGACCAAGGAATTACTGGCTCAATTCCCAGTCAAGGGCAAGTACTTGGGTTGCAGGTTTGATCCCTGGAATCTCTTTCTATCTCTATCTCTATCTCTATCTCTATCTCTATCTCTATCTCTATCTCTATCTCTATCTCTATCTCTATCTCACCCGCCCCGCCCTCACTTAACCTCTGAAAAAATATCCTTGGGTGAAGATTAACAACAACAACAACAAAAGTAAGACAATAAAATCCAAAGACAAAAATCTAAATTAGTAATGAAGAATTCTTAAAAGTAACTAAGACCTGGGGAGGATTAAACCCTGGAGAAGTAGAGCTAACACAAGGAGGAAGAGTTTCCTGTTCTACTTCTTTTTCTTCTTGTGGCTTTGCCTTGAGTGTAGTCCTGGTCATACACTATCATGGAAAAAGAGGCTAAGGCAGATGACACATTTATAGAAACCCCTCTTTCTAAAAATAGGGGTCATGGGGGTGACTGTGAAAAGTATAGTCACAGAGGGGAGATAACCCCAGAAAGCATTCCTGTGCTTCCACATATATGAACACTCAGAACTTAGTCACACACACCCAGGAAAGACCAAAGGCAAGGCAGCAAAAGCTTAGAGTTCTGAACTCTTGAACTACTTCCACAAATCTCAGGCTAGCACCTGGTATATGCATAAGAGAGACTTACACAGGTATAGTGAAAACCCCGAGAACAGAACTAAGATTTGAACTTTTGTCTACAGCAGGTAAACCACAACTTAATCTCATGATGCTGCCTGGTTTCAGTTTAAATTAATATCTAAATCTAAAGTCCTAGTGACCCGGAGTAATCCTACTACAACTTCTGTGATCTGTTCACAGTCCCACACACACCTTCCCTTCTCAGTTCAAATTTCTATCACCTCCCCCTTCATCCTCACAGTTACTCTATACCCTTGCTGCACAGTTCACTGAAAAAAATAGATAAAACCAGAAGAGAAGTTCCATGAGCTCCTAGAACAGAGGTGCTTCCATATTCCACTTGAGTCTTAGGCCATATTACCAGGGATAAACTGCCTGTCCTTCTAAGTGAAGGCATCACCTCCTTCCATGCACCTTCCATGCACTCATCTTTCTCAGGAAAATTATTCAGAAATGTACTCCTCCCATTCTTTCGTCACACTTTTTTTTCTTTCTCTGTTGGTTCTTTTCCACCAGTATACAGCCAAACGTCCATTTCTTCCATCTTAAATAAACAGTTTCTGAACATTACTTTTCTCTTAATTCACTGATCATTTTTTAGTTTTCCATTTAAAACAAAATACTCAGAAAATGTTTATTAAATCTGCTGCTGTCTAAATGCCTTTATCTCCCACTCTTTCTTGAACACACTCCAATCAGACTTACATCATGTCTTTTTAACACTATGCAAACTGTTCTAACCAAGACCACCACAGACCTTCACATTATAAATCAAATGGTAAATTCTGCCTAATATATTAAGCATTTGACAGAAAGGATCATGTTCTACTCCTTAAAGCTCTGTCTTCATCTGGTGTCCAAGATAAAACACTTTTCTGGTTTTACTCCTACGTTACTAGATACTTCTCTATCTCCCTTTTAGATTCTTCCTTACATCTTCAAATTCTGTCATGAGATCTTTCCATTGTCTTTGTGTCTACTCCACTGATAATCTCTTCCAGTCTCATGGATACAATTTAATGAATATGCTGAGGACTCCTACATTATTATTTCAATCAGAATCTTTTCCTGAACTTTAGGCCTTTGAATTAATCCCTTAATTAGGACATACAATTGAATAATATTAGGTATATCAAACTTAAGAAGTCCAACTGAATTCATGGTCTTCCTCCAAGAAAACATGCTCTCCATGGTTGTCCTCATCTGAGAAACATGTCAGTTTATCTTCCTAGATATCCAGGAGTCACCCCTGAATTTTCTGTTTCTTTCAAACCCAATGTCCAATCTATTGGCAGATATTATTTCTACCACCATAATAGGGAATCTGATATTTTCTTGTTACCTCCACAGGTACCAAGCTGGTTCATGTCACTTAATGTCTCTTATTTCAATAACTGTCTAGTTTGTTTTTCTACTTATATTCTTTGATATTTCATATTAATCTTAAAACAACCAAAAGTAATGTAGTAAAAAATAAGCTGGATCATAATACTGCTCTAATCAGGAAATTTAATAACTCTCTATCTTTCTCATGTGAAAAGCCAAAGGATGGCCTGATGTTCTACAGAGTTCTCTAAGATGTTTGGCTTTAACTCTTCCTGTTCTTCTCCTTTCCTATTTCTCACAATCATACTGGTTTCCTTTATTTTTTTCACTTATGCCAGTCACCTTTTTGCCTCCCGGTCTCAGCAAATTACACTTGGCTCACACCCACTATTGCATTCTCTGTTCTCTAGTGTAGAACATAAGCTTCATAAAGACAAGGATTTTTATTTGCTTCTTTAAGTGTTATTGTCTAGTATTTAGCATACTGCCTATTTCATATTTAGTACTGAATAAATCTTAGATGAGTAGGTGTGTTGCCTCTTTCTCTGGTGATTTAATCAGCTGTGATGCTATGGATGCACTGCAGTGTAATCAGAGGAGCACTGAACTCAGAATCAATGGGTTTGGGTTTGGGTTCAACCTAAGTCCTTTTATATCCTCAATTTAAAAGTCCCTTATTCTTTCTTAGCTTCAACATTCTCATGTGTACAGTTTTTTTGTTTGTTTGTTTGGTTGGTTGGTTTTCAGGTGTTCATGTGTTTGTGTGAGCAACAATTAAGAAAAAAATGTATAAACCATCAGAAATTTATAAAGTAGTGTACATAGGTAACCTTATCATTATTTCATCCTAGGTCCTATGATTCCAAGCCATGTTAAATACAGAAATAAGACAATAATGCCATAGTTACCATATAGCTAAAAATCTATCTAAAACATGAGCTAGATAAATTATTCCATTTCTAAAATATGAGAAAACGAGTCTCACAGTCATTAAGCAACACTCTTGATGCCACAGAGCACTTAAAGTAGTATTTATCAAAAGTTATCCTTGGACCTGGCTGGTGTTGTTCAGTGGCTAGAGTGTTGGTCCATGCACCAGAGTTTCATTCCAGGTCAAGGGCACATGCCTGGGTTTCAGGTTTGATTCCCAGCCCCATCAGGGTACATGTGGGAGGCAACCAATCGACGTGTCTCTCACATTGACGTTTCTCTCTTTCTCTCCCTCTCCCCTTCCCTCCCTCCCTTCCACTCTCTCTAAAAAGCAATGGAAATAATATCTTTGGGTGAGGATTAACAAAAAAAAAATTTTATCCTTAGATCACTAGGATCAGATTCCTATTATTATATTGTATATTCCTGAGTCCACTCATGACTTGGTAGCTGAAATCTCTGAGATTGAAGCCAAGGGACATAAACTTTGAACAAGCTCCTTATACCATGTATATCTCCATGTTCAAGATCAACTGGATTATAGAAAAACAAAACAAAAGCAACACTTTTTGAGCAGCCGGCCAGCACTAGGGATGCCAATAATATTGAAAGAGTTTGCACATACTGTAAATTAGGTATTATATTTTAATTTTAAACATTAAGTTTTATAAACTTGAAGCAATTATCTGTATTTTTTTAGTCAAAGTGGCTTAAATTAATATAAATATTTCCTGTAGGAGGACTTCATGGACTAAGCAAGTGATGTCATTAAGGTATCATGCATATGGAAATTTGCCTATTTAACATTTATAATTATTCTTTGGAAAAATGCACAATTTTAGAATAAGTATTATTATATTATGTATATGTCCCTCTTTGAAATCAAGTGTCAAATTTTATTAATTAGTGCCTCAAAAGTTCAGGTATATAAAAGAAAAAGAAAACTATCTTTTAAAACTGTGTTATATAATTACCAATAACCAAGTGAACCAGAAGACAAATCCTCTCATGCCGAAAAGTAGCAGATGCAGTGTTGGCTTGCTAACCTAAACATAAGTTCAGAATACTGTTCCATGAAGCTCTAAAATTGTTAATTAGAATAGGACATCCTAGGTTTATTTGATCTTTTATTTGCCTAGTTTCTATTTAGTATTTAGTGTTCACATTCTAATTTCCATGACTTGTATGACTCTCAGAGATTCTGGAACTCTAAGGTTCAAGAGAACTGGAGATTTTATGCCTAAATCTCCATAGAATTTTCACAGTAGACATCAATTACTTGGTACAAAAATTAAGAACAAATAGAGAGCACACTTCCACGTCAGACAAACTGGATCATTGTATATCAGAAATGACACAGATAGGTTCTAACGTTCCTGTATCTTGCTAGATAAACCAACGGCAGTGCAATGTTGTAAATAAAATACAGCAGGTGGACAGAATGTTTGGTTTTATTCTATCATCTATTCTAACATACACAGTTGGTGTATTCATACTTGCAGAATGTTTGCATTATAATTGTGTCAAGCTAAAACAACAAATCAAAGGAGTGGATTATTCTCATGCAGTTGAAGAGGAGACTGAGTTGGGTCATCGGAGGCTGACCCACATGTATCTGAAGTATTTTGCTGACAGGAGAATATGCAGGTGCAGAACCAGAAAAAAACTTTTGGCAGCACGTCTTATAAAACCTAGGGGAGAATTCAAGTTGAAACTGTTAAGACAAAGTTGACTCTGTGAGAACTGAACCAATTGTTGCTTGCCAGGAACGAAGCAGCTGAACCAACAGATACCTTCCAAGCTCAGAAAGGAACTTCTCAGGTCTGACTGTGATCTACAACCTGGGGGAACTGCTAATCTTGCCATTTCCAGACAAATGAAGAAGAGGATCCTTCTTCCTTTCACCAACACAGCTTGCAGTTCCAGTCATGATATAGAAGCTGTATCAAGTTTTTTTATCTCACTATAAAGTAAAATAAATAAATAAAAATAAAAATGGACTCTCACTCTCTCTCTCTCTCTCTCTCTCTTAAGCATTGGACAGTTGTCATTTTGAAACCACAATCTATGAGGCCAACACTAACAACAGCTTTCTCCTTGAAAGGGGTGGACACATCTTAGTGTGGGGACAGAGAGGCCGAGAAGAGAGATTACAGTGGGCAGAGGAGGTCGGTATGGCCTAAGCAAGTGGCATTTGAGGGACTGAATCCTGGAGAAAAGGCTTCAGAGAAACAATCCCCAGTGTCTCTGTATGCCTAGCACACTACGGCCACTTGACAACCAGGGAAAATGTGCAAGTATTTCAGAGGCGGTAGAAAGCTGAGAGTTGGAGTTTGGAATTCAAGCCCGGCCAGAATGAAGTGACCTTGGAGCACATCCTGGACCTTCAAGTAAAATTCCAGAAAGACCATAAATGATGATTAAAAAGCACATACAAGGAATGATTTTTTTCAACTCCAGTTGAAGGAGAACCTGAAATAAACTAGCCCTAAAATGATTAAAAAGAGCCTTTGTAGGATCAAGGTACTGTACAAGGAATTTAAAATGCATGACAGAAGGCAATTTAATAATTTTTTGTAAAAGATGACAATTCCAGTATTCTATAACATATACTATTTAAATCTAACACACAACATAAATGACCAGTATACTGCCATCGGGCACTCCATGTTCAGCACCCAGCTGGTCCGGGCCTGGGTGCTGGGCATGGGCAGCAGTTAGGCAAGGAGTACCTGGAGGCTTCTGGCCCTCTGCCGTCCACCCGAGCAAGCCACCAGCACAGCGTTTGGCCTGGGGGTTTAAACAGACACATATCTCTCATGTCTCTAAGTGGCACAGATGGAAAATATTGGTGAGAAAGATTTGAACAATTTAAATCACTAATATATTTAAAATCCTTGTCAAAAAGGAAAGAGTTAAGTCACCTGGTTTCACTCATGCATTCTTCAAAATATTTAAGGGATAAATAATCTAGAATATTTCCCCCCAAATCTCCCATAGAATAGAAAAACAAGCAACAATTGCTATCTTATTTTATGTAACTAGCATAAGGCTGATACAAAAACTTTACAAGGACGTTAAATGAAAGAAAAATGAGACCAAAAAAATGTTCTTAAAAAATTTTAGCAGATTTAATCCAGTGATATATCAAGTGTTAATACCTGACAATAAAGTGGGATTTATTTAGGGAAACACGTTTCTTATAATTCACCAAATTAACTGAATAAAGGATAAAAACCAAGAGCCAGAAAAAATCATTTCTTAAAATTCAATACCATGGTTAAAAAATTATATTCTCATGAAACTAAAAATAGAGATTTTTTATGTGACCAAGAGAGTCTATCTACCAAAATATCTGTATCTAACATTATACTGAAAGACAAAATGTTAATGCTTTCTAACAAGGTCAAAATTGGATCTACTATTAGCACTACTATTCAAATTTTACTTAAAGTTCTAGCTACTGAAAGCACATGAGAAAAAAATTAACAATGAGTATGACTGGAAAAAATTAAACTAAACTGGTTTTACTTTTAAATGACAAATTTTGCCAGACATAAGGTCAACATCAAAAAAATAATATAAATATGACACACATTCATAAATAATTTACACATGATTTTATATACATATATATGAAACAAGAAAAAATGAAGTGAAATATCAGTTATACTTATCCACAAAAATAAATATCTGGAAATTATATAATGAAAAGTAAACAAGACCTTGAAATTGGAAAATACAGAGAATTACTGAGAGAAACTCAATACCAAAATCAATACACATCAAAACTACATTAGTGGATAGAAAGACCCACTATGAAAGTACATCTCTATGATGTACATTCTCTCCCAATTGATATATAGTTCAACACAATCCTAGAAACATATTTTAAAATCGACAAGCAGTTTTACAAAATCTACAAGGAAATATAAAGGATAGAATAACCAAAGCAATATTGAAAAGAGAGCACAAATGTGAGGGACTTTCACTATCACAGTTCAAGACGTTTGCACTAACTGGAACTCATGTAAGAAAACAATTACATATATAATATTTGATTTGAAGCAATATTCCACTCCAATATTGGGGGGAATATTATTTTGTTTTTGTTTTTTTGTTATGTGCCCCTAGCGGCAACCGGACCTGGTACTCTTTGGTCTGCGGGCCAATGCCCCAACCGCTGAGCCAAACTGGCCAGGGAGAGTTTTTTTTTTAATTTAAATAAGTTATATGGAAGAAAATAAACCTTAACTGCTCCTTTATACCATAACCCAAGAATTAATTAAGGATAAATTAAAAAACAAATTGTGAAAAGCAAAGAAATCAGTCTTCTAGAATGTAACATCAGAGATTTCATGGTTTACTAAAGGTAAATGTTTAATATACAGAACCCTAAAATCAATAACCATAAAATAAAAAATTGATCAACTTTACTAAAGGAAGGTATTAAGTTAAATACTTCTGTTAACTAAGGGTAGGGTAGCTCACTGTCCTGGGGTTTCCCAGAATAGGTCATTTTAGTGCTAACACTGGGCCAGTCTCCTGGCAAACCAGGATGGATGATCATCCTATCTGCAGACAGGATAAATTATATATGGGACTTTTTCACCATAAAGAATAGGATGGAAATGAAGGTATGTGATTTTCAAAGCTAGAATATAAGAGGCAGTTCAGTTTCTGCCTTGCCCATGGGAACACTAGCATGGGAGCTCAGGTAAGCAGTCTAATTGCCCTCAGGCCACCATGCTAGGAGGGCGCCTACGTTAGTCTAACTGGGAGATCGCTTGAACAAGCCCAGAAACTGCATAAAAAAGAGATGTCCAGAAGAGCCCCTCACTGCTCCCGCCACCTGCTGTTCCATCTCATCTACCATCTGGCCGAAATTTCGAAGAGAGACCTGAAGCCATACTGTGCCACCAGTACATTCCCAAATTCCTGACCGAGAGAAACTGTGAGAGATAATATAATGATAGTTGTCACTTTAAGCCGTTAAGTTTTCGAGTCATTTTTTTGTTTTGTTTATTCTCATCCGAGGACATTTTTTTTTTTTCATTCATCTTCAGATAGAGCAGGAGGGTGAGAGGGAGGAAGAGAGAGAGAGAAACATTAATGTGAGGACACATCAAGTAGTCACCACCCACACGACCCCAACCGGGGCAGGGGACAAACTGTAACTAAGGTACGTGCCATTAGCGGGAACTGAACCCGGGACTCTCTGGTCTGAGGGCCAGTGCGCTAACAGATGAGCCAAACCGGCCAGGGCTGGAGTCAGTTTTTATGCAGCGACAGTAACTGGAACAGTAACTAATTTAAAAGTACTCAAATAAAAGTTTTCCATAAATATATATATTTATCATATTTCAGCCTTATTTTTAACCAAGTGTCATATTAAGTGAAAAAATTAAAATAGGTATAATATAATATCATATATATGTATGTGTATGTACATGAGTTAAGGAAATTTTGATGAAATCTGACCAACACAATTTTTACTCTATATTGTTTAATTTTTTAAATATGTTTACATGTATCATTTGTATAATTTTTTTAATGAATTTATTTTTAATAAGAAAGTCTGTTGGTGCGAACTACAACATGAAGGTTAAATAGGAACAGCTTTACAAGGAAAAGCTAAAATAAAAGTTCTATCTTATTTTTTGTTATTGTTAATCCTCACCTGAGGATTTTTCCCATTGATTTTTAGAGAGAGTGAAAGGGAGGAGGGGGGAGGGAGAGAGAGAGAGACCGATGTGTCTTACATATCAATTGGTTTCCAGGCTGGGAATCGAAACTGCAACTCGGGTATGTGCCCTTGACTGGAATCAAACCTGCAACCCTTTGGTCCACCAGGCTGATGCTCTAACCACTGAGAACCAGGCCACAGCTAAAATTTCTATCTTAAAGATACATTTTTGTGATTTTTATAATGGAATCAAAATAATGAATGACCTATTTTACTATTTATCATTAGAGTATTCCTTTGCTTATAATTATTACAAATTAACTAGTTCACATGACTAACCTAAGAAATAATTTAGGCCATCACAAATAAAACTTCTTTCTAATTCTTTCATTGATTCTCAGTTCATAAGTACTCAGGTTAAACAATGAAACAATTTCATTAGTGAAATTCTGTTTTCTAAAAAAAAATGATGAACTGTCTTCAAACTGGAGAAATATTGAAGTAGAAAGTAAAAATACACAATATAGGGGATTTTGAAGTGCCTACCCCAAGACTCTTCTCCATAAATATTAAGTGTAATAATTTATGTAATTCATTATCAGTTTCATATTTAATGCATTAATACCAAAGCGTTTTAGCATTGGTTTAATAAGATTTACAATCTATGAATATTCTTAAAACATAGAATATTTCAATAAAAATGTCTATGTTTGTTCAGAAACAAAACAGGGATGTTGGCTTCACAAGTTAACCAAATTCTAGATACAGATTTCATCACTGTTTTTCACTTTCATGTACGGACTACGGCAGAGTGGCAGGTGTGGCGTAAGGGGGACTTGTGTAGAAATGCAGAGGTAATCCTGCAATTGGTTCCTCTGCTATACAATTGTCATTGGGAGGAAGAGGAGCCTGAACTACTCAGAAAGACACAAGAATGAAGATAACAAAATACCAAGCTTTGGAAACCTTTTGGGCACGAAACAAAAATAAATGAGATCCTCTGAGTAACCTACCAACATTAGTCATAGTTTCATAGCCTCCCCCTTTTACAATTCCTAAATTGTACAAATCAAGATAAAAAAACAAACAACTTCCAGTAATTTATGCTCACCTATTTTCATTATTTTATGTCTAATGTTGGAGCATCTAAAGCCCCCCAGTGGCAACAGATCATAGATGTCTTGGCAAAACAACATAATAATTATATTCTCTAGGTGCAAGCTATTAAAAGTTTAAATATTAAACATTAAACTCACAGTTTTCTGCTTCCCTTTGTTTTATTTTCTTGGTGGAGCTGGCTGTGGAATGGACTGGACTTCTCGTGTACCTAGAAAAAGAGAAAGACAATTACTGACTACAGAGAAATTATAAGTCAATGGAAAAAAATAATTCCTTTTACTATACTAAAGGCATTTAAAAAGCAAATTAATGAACAAATTGTTGTTTAAACATTTCCTTTATATGTATCTACATATTTATTTTATTAATAAATAATTATTCTATTGATTTGCCCATTTCAGATTTTTAAACAGTTCTGAAATAAGATTTTTTTTCATAATGTTCAACACAGTTCTACAAAGAAAAGAAATTTTATTGACTATTGGAAGAACTATACTTAAACATGTTATTCAATCCAATTATTTAAAAACTGCCTTCCACCCAAATCAATGTATACTCTACAACTAAGTGAAAAAGGAGACACAGGAAACAGAAGCTCATTTTTAGACCTCTGGCTTTACAGCCGAACTTGAAAACACATGAAGACTGAAAAAAAAAGTGATCCCTCTGGATCTTTCCCTTTTAAGTGTGACCCACCTCTATCCTCTGAGACATTCCCCTCCCTCACTTCAGTTTTAGTTCCCATGCTTATTTTCTTATCTCCGATAAAGCAGTCTATGAAGTCTCAAAGCTATTAGGACTCAGGACTAGTTTTCAAGACAGGCTTTGCTTGTAAAAAAAAAAACAGCTGTCAGAAGTGACAGGGTACAATTGTTAAAATGTCCGAAATAAAGGCTAAATAAATGCCTACATATGAAGTGGTATTTTTCTGAAATAAAGGCTAAATAAATGCCTACATATAAAGTGGTATTTTTCTGCTATGCCTACACAAAGCACTTTCTCTCCCTTCATGTTGCTGGACTCAATGTGTCACCTGTCTCACTCATTAAAATGAAGTATTAGTGCAATGCTATACATCGTCATTGAAATCCTGGGGAAGTTGCCTACACTACCTAAGATACACAGCAGAACCGCATTATGATGTTAGTATTGCTAAAAGAATGCACAGTGGTCGTTTTACTGGCTGAACATATCAAATTGGGTTTTATTTGGAAAAAGTGTACAACTATATATTTTCAATGGTTTTAATTCATAGTCACACTCAGTATTTAATTCTTGTAGGGATTTAATATCTAAATAATAATGTTTATATATTCTAGTTTGAAAATTCACCGAGGAGTATAAAACTTACATTTTTAAGATGGTGGTTGATAAAAAGAAAAAAAGAAAAAGAAAATTCTGGGACAGAACAGAATACACTGAAGGAACCCAATGGGAACCTCCACCACTATCATCAAGTAATCTGAAATGGTAGGTAAAATGGTGTGGAAAACACAGAGAAATGGCAAAATACCAGAGGAATGAGAAACACAGTTTTTCTGTCTTAGAGCACAAGCCTTAGCAGATTAGGTCCCTAAGAAACATCCCTGTTATGTGAAGACAATGTCCGGCAGGGAATCATCAAAAGTAAAATGAGAAGCAGATGGACAAACTGATCCACAGTTCTAGACCAGAGAAAGGAGACTCTGTTTCTCAGGGAATCCAATTCTCAGAGTAGAGTTAATGCCAGTGGTGTACAAGGACTAAGACTAGAGACCATAATCTCTTCCATTCGCAGTGGAGGGCAAGTCCCCCTTGGCAAGTCCAAGGATAAGGCAGTGTTTCCTTATGCCTAGGAAATGTCCAAGAAGCGGAAGCAACATCGATGGTAAGAGGTCCCTTAGGTAGAAATTGGATGGAAAGGTCTCAGTCTTGCCCTGGCCGGTTTGACTCAGCGGTAGAGTGTTGGCCTGTGGTCCAGAGAGACAGGGGTTCAGTTCCCGCTAAGGGCATGTACCTCGGTTGCAGTTTGTCCCCGGCCCTGGTTGGATCGTGCGGGTGGCAGCCACTCGATGTGTCCCTTTCACGTTGATGTTTCTCTCTCTCTCTCTCCCCCTCCCACTTTATCTGAACAAAAATGAAAAAACAATGTCCTCGGGTGAGGATTAAAAAAAAAAGTTCTCAGTCTGTTCATTATCTTACATAATACCTGTCCTCCCAGACAGACACACTTTCATCATTTCTCCATTACATATGTGTATAACTCAATATCATTTTATCCTATTCTTGAATCTCCAGAAACAAAATTTTGTTTATGCAAGTGAATTAGCGAGCAATATATAAACAATTTAATATTTTGTAGATGACACAGAAGAAAATATTTCTATCATATACACAGAATCAACAACGTAATCAAGTGCACAACTTCTTTCACACCACTGCCATCCGGAGGCTTTCTACCCTGTCCACCTTTCCTTGCACAGGGCCCCACCTGCCGTGCCCTCCTGGATGGCCACGTCCCTCTTCCTTCCCCACCGCTCCCTTTCACCTGCACTCCGATGACCACAAGTGTCTTTGCATTTCTCCCACTACAAAGCAATTTTTAAATAGTAGTTAAAAACAGAAAACATTCTCCATATATGTCATATGAAAGCTTTTTAATAATTATGCTATATAATAAAAATGTTCCATTTGCCTATATCAGAAATAGCTATTTATATTTCTTAATAGAATGTATTGCTGTTTGATAGTATCCATCAATAAACACAGATAAAAAGACCAGTACAATTTGAAGGAGCCTACCTTGAATGATGAACGCATTTTGATAATAGCGCATATGGCACTGGAATTATAGTAGTACACTTCATAAAGCTGCCTCGTGGAGTGCTAGTTAGTAAAATTTATTTTTAAAAGAACTTCCACAAGCATATTTTTTTTTATTTTTTGAAAACTTGGATTTCCACGCAGAAAAGTACATTAAATTGTAACATACCTATAGCTCAGTACATAAAAGGTGGGAACAATGGAAAAAGTCCAGAGATGAGGCTCCTCTTTCTAGGATCATATCCTGGTGCTTTTGCCCCCTGTACCTTTCTACAATATTCCACCTACCATATAAATCTGTGCTTATGATGTTCGTTCTTTAAAAGCTTTCTATGAACAGCTCTTCCTTTTCGACTTTCATGATAGGACCTTTTACAACCTTTCCAGGAACAGCTAAATAAATGAAAAGTTTTTCATTTCTTCTTTGGTCTGCAAAAATAGCTTTTGTTGATGATGAAAAGTGCAACCTCCCAAATTTCTCATTTTTCCATGAAGCAAAAGGTTTACTTTCTGAAGGTTTCACAAGTGCTATGAATCACTATATTTATCTTCTCTCTGGATGTAGAAAAATGGGTGGCAATTTAAACCCAGACCTTGTATGTTTCTCAAAATACAGAGCCATGACCATGACCAGAATTACTAATTTTTGACCTAGACTCTAATTTTACTTTTGATCAAATTGGCATGCTTAACTGTAGTACAGTTGTATATTCTTCTTGTCAAAAGAAACAAAAGATACAGTTTAGCAAATCATTCAAGCTTAGTCTCCAGCTATGAAAAAACCAATAGCTGTAACTAAAAAATAGAACTATTTTAATTTTATGTTTTTAATTTTTTTATTGAATTTATTAGGGTGACATTGGTCAATAAAACTGTATAGGTTTCAGGTATACAATTCTATAACACGTCATCTGCATATTGTATTGTGTGTTCACCATCCCAAGTCAAAAATATTATAACTATACCTCCAATTTACTGAAATACTATCTTTTATGTTTAAGACAACTGATGTTCAATAATGCAGTTTCAACCACTGATATAATTATATATAACAGTGAGGTTTTTCAAACAGATATTTCCTTTTAAAGTATCAGGAAAATACCACAAAATTGGTTTTTATCCCAATCATTTATTGCTATTTCACTGATATACTGGCTTTTTTCTGAAATGTCATTTGAAGTACAGACTTAAAAGAGAAAAAAACAACAATATAAGTGAGGCTTTTATTTTTGTGTATAAAAGTATACACAAACTTTACTTTAAAAAAGTAAAACTTTAAAAAAGTAATATTACTGCCATTCATTATTAGCTCCTAATATAGATCTTTAAAATGACTGGCTGTTGTTCAACCAATTTACATTTTCACTTGTTTGTAATAAGCCCTGTATTTATGGAAAGATTATAATTATTACAAAGTGTACACATATTCATAAATCAATTTATAGTGGATGCTTTACAATAAGTATTAAACAAGTATTTTTTAAAACCCATTCTATGCACAAATATGTGAGCCTTGTAAGTAAGAATAATTACTGCATTAATTCATTACATTGTTTATACTTCAATTACAGAGGCAAATAAAAAGTTGTTCGTGTTCTGCTTGAATAGATTTTCAGCCAAGTGCTGTCTGACTTTAGTTCTTTTCTAAAAATTAAGGATATTTAAAAGTAAAACATTTTAAAAGGCAATCATAAATTCAATTCATTAGGTGACTGAAAGTGAAGAAATTATACATAAAATAAACTATGAAAAAGAAAGTTATATAAACACAAAACCTGAAAATTTGACCACTAATATTTGCTAGTGGAAATAAGTCAAAATATGGTCAAGTGTTGTTTACACACACACACAAAATACATGGGTCAATTGCATGTATCGATTTGTGGTCATGTAAATACTGCTCTACATTAGGCTGAATATATCGTGCTATTCATTTTAAAAGAAGATTTTTAAATTAAAGTTATTGGAAAACAAATGAGTTATTCATGAATTCAATAACAAATTCCACTTTCTTTACCATCCTACTTACTAAAACAGCTTTGTCCTCAGGGTCTATTTGAAGAGTGAACATCCGTATTTGTTTTTAATTCACAATCTTACAAAAGGTGTAGGGCACTAGTATTTTAAGGCAAATTATTATAGTTACCTATTTTATTATGACATCCCAGTGGAACCACACATTATAATTTCAGGCTTTCAGGCCTTTGTCAAACACACACACACACGCACACGCACACAAATTAATTTTTTATGATTTTCAGTTCTAGTTAGAGCCTTTGTCCCAAGGGCTTGTTAATCTTGTATCCCATTCCTGCCCTGTTACAATTTAAAGATTGTCACAAGAAGGATAAATTTCATGCCATTTTCTGTTCTCATTACAATCTTCAGATTGTTATGAGAACGGATTAATTTTGCTCAATTTTCTGCCCTCGTTACAGACTGTTATGAGAATGGATTAATTTTATGACATTTTCTTCTTTCATTATAATCTTTGTTATGGGAATGAGAATATGTAATGAGAATGAGAGCATATCAAGCATTAAAAGGTCTGTGAGAGCTCATGACAAAGATTGTAACAAGAAGAGAAAACGGCACCCAATTCATTCTTGTGACAATTTTAAGATTGCCAAGCGAACCCAGAGTGACACTACATTTATCCACTCTGAAGACAAAGAGTGTTGAGAAAATGGGAATAAGAGCAAAATTAATCAGGTCTCCTGACAATCTTGAGATTGTATTTAAGCTTACAGTATTTTTTTCTGTAATACAGTACTTACATAAAAACATGTGCAATGCAATTCAATGTTATTTATTGGAAAACGTCTTCATATTTTTTCTCTTCCTTTTTTTCTTTCTCTTTCAATCTCACTCACCTTTTTGCACTCTCCTTCCTCCCTCCTTCTTCGTTCCTTTCTTCCTTTTTTCTGTCTTCTCTTAAAGTAAAACATGACCTATATTAAAAAAATATATATTATGACATTTAAATAAAAATTATTATCATGTAAATTTCAATAAAAACAAAAATACCCCTCAAAAAGCCACAATAAAATAAAAGGCATCGTATGGTCTCTATTAGCCATTGTTTTCAAAATTTCAATAGTGTATTTGAATCAATTGTCTCCACATGCCCAGAAGAAAAAATCAATTTTGCTTTTGCAGAAGTTACTAGTCAACACAATGATATCATTCTATGCTGGCAGATGCATACTACTTAAAAGCTTTATTTGTTACTAAAGACTATACCAGCTTCTCATGCTTCTCTTAAACTTCAGGGATGTATATCTTCTACTGTTCCCACTTCATGAGGAGCAATCCAGTAGTTTGAATACACCTGTTTCCTCTTCACTCTATTAGAAAGTTAACAAACATTTCTCTAGAAACATTTTTTTGTACACAAAATATCCTAATTTGAAAATTCATGCTATTTGAAAAATTTATTAATGTATTTGCGGTTGTATATGTATATATGAGTACATACATACATTTGAGAATTTATATATGTATATACTGAGAATGTATATATGTATATGTATGTATGTGTATATATGTGTGTGTATGTATTTATAGGTGATGTATCATCTTTTTCAATGTTGTGTATTGGATGATACTCTGGAAAAAAATTAGATTGGCATAATCCAACACAACCACAAATAATATCTGTAGCAGTATTGAATACCTTTTGTGTAACAGATAAAATATTCAACAATATCACAAAATTCACTTTGTCACTATTTCAGGATTGTATACTTGATTTCATATATGTATTATATTCCTTGACTTTTCTACCTACTATACCCAGGAGGCAAAGTTCTCACAGAATCCTGAGATCAATAATCCTGAGTTCATTAGCTATGTCTCTTATTTCAAACCATTCTCTTCATTGTTATACATGGAAAACATCATTGGAAACTAATGTATACTGAGTGGTTGAAAAAAAATAAATGTTTAGCATTGATCAAAATTTTATAATCATGCTCATGAGAGCTTCCTCATCACATGTTGAAATGACTTCTCTGTTTGTTTTTGATGAATGGGTCTCATTTCCATTATCAGTGCAACCTTAATGATTTCCATTATCAACTCGCCTCATCCAGATTTTTTTTCATGACATAAAATCCTTAGTTTCTCTCCTCTCTAGTTGGAACTGTCATTGTTTACAAGTTTGTGCTTATCTATATTTGTATGCAAGTGTAACATGACTGTAAGCAATATTCTCAGAGTACTGAGTGGAGGCCAGAATTGTGGGGTGAAACCAACACAGGAGGCCTAGAGACCTGCCGGAAGGGGAAGCCTTTCTGTCACAGAAGAAGCTCAAGGAGAATCAGCAGGAGTTGGAGGCCAAGGGCACCGAGAAGACGTAAGGGCCCCATGAAGCTGAGAACCCAGGCAGAAGCTGGACTAAACTCTTGGTATAGGCACTTCCTGGCCATGGATGGACTTACAGTATTGAGCAAACCATATGAGCCCAACTGGCCTGGCCAGGCACGTCTCACGTGTACATAATCACAATAAATTCCACTTCACTCCCCTACTTTCAAAGGATGTTTTCCATCTTTCTGACTCGAATTTCCCTCATTAAATCAAAAAACACTTTGTTGACATTAGCTCACATTTTAGCAGATGTTTCCACATAGTTAACATTCCACGGGTTGGCTCTGCTCTCTGCCTCTTCTACAGAAGCCTGCCTTTTATCTTCTAAATCCGATCTGTTACCATCCAGCGTAAATGGAACATTCAGATCTTCTTTCACTCTTAAAATCTGCTCCCTGAAGTCAACTGTGGCTGCAAAGGATTCCAGTTCTGTAATAGAGAAGACAGAGAGGAAACCCTCCCCACTCTGGGAGTAGTTGTCTCTAACTGCAGCCGGGCTTCAATAAAGCAATATCTGTATTAGCTCCTTACGAAAAATAGTCTGTCATACTAATTTAACCTCTTTATTTGACTCAAGTTCTTGACCTAAATCATTTCCTGCTATAAAAATTAAGGACCAGCCCTGGCCGGTTTGGCTCAACGGTTAGAGCGTTGGCCCGAGGTCCAGAGAGACCAGGGTTTGGTTCCTGCTAAGGGCACGTTCCTCAGTTGCAGTTTGTCCCCAGCCCTGGTTGGGTCATGAGTGTGGCAACCACTCAATGTGTCCCTTTCACATCAATGTTTCTCTCTCTCTCTCTCTCCCTCCCACTCTATCTGAACAAAAAATGGAAAAATGTCCTTGGGTGAGGATTAAAAAAAACAAACAAAAAAAAGATTAAGGACCAGGTCTAAGTCGGTCTCAGAGCTCCTTATAAATGTATCCATCCCACCGTTGCTAGGATGACCTATTCAAAATGCAAAGTTTAGCTTCATCTCTCTGCTGCTCATCAGTTACCCATCATCTAGAGAACAATGTCAGAGCATCTTAACAGGACATTCAAGGTTCTCGGTGACTGGCCCTTGTCTATCTCTCCAGTTCTCATCCTTTGTACTCTCTGCCTCATGCTTTCAGTAACAGCCCCACACTATGCTGTTCTCACCTCTGCTTTTGATTATGTAGATAGCCACTCTGTTTTAAACATACTCCCAAGTTAGTCTCACTGATCTGTACCTCCTCATCCTCTGTGACATTGCTTGCCATCATCTGTCTAAAAAGGTCTAGGGACCCAGGTCACTTTGGGTACCCTTCCTTGCCATTGCCATTATACCTAGTAAGCTCTCCATTGCTCCTCTGTGCTTGTGTGTATGTGTATATGTGTGTGTGCATCCTTCTTCTTTGCTTTATCTCAAACTCTTTGTTTCTAATTTGTCTTAATTTATCATCTAAGCACCCAGCATATTGCCAACTCACAGTGGGCACCCAAGAAAACATTTATGAAAGAATGAACAAGGATTAGTTCTTACAGTGAAGTAATATTTAAAGATATTATTCCTTATAATTTATACTTGTACAGCTAGCCTAGCAGTCAGAAATATTTATTGCCCTCTTGTTATCTACCATTCACTCAAGTACAGTGATTCATGTGCATTATCTAATTATATTCTCACAACAATCCTGTGAGTTAGGTATTATCATAATCCCCATTTACAGTGAAAGCACTTGAGTATTAATAAGATTATGTATATTTCCCCAAATAACAAAACTTGATGGCAGAGCCAGCCACTGAATCTATATCTTTATAGATCAAGAATATACACACTTAATCACTGTATTTTCCTCATTTTTAAAGTACTTTACCCTTTTTGTTTTTTGAGAGGAAGTTTTCATGTAAGGAAGAATATATATTTCAATGCAATATAAATATTAATAGTAAGACTTGACTTATTTTAAATTTAATTTTCTTCAACATTCTTTATGATGGAAACAAAAAAAAAAAAAAAAAGGAGTTTTTAACTGTTTCAGTTCCTGTTTCCAAAATAATGTTGAAATTATATTGAAAGACATCAATCTTAGGGTAGATAATCTGGCAGTTAAAGTAAATGAATAATATTAAGGCTATTTTAGTGGAAAGCTAGGGAATTTTCAATAATATAGATTAGTTAACTTTATATAATTGATCAGATAATCACTTGGCTCCACAATTATTTTATATGCATATTCATTATATATGTTACTCTACCAATTAAATTTCAACATATGATAACTAATTTGTAGAGGCACCTGTATTAGGAGGCAGTTCTGTATTAATAGAAACACCATGGATTCGATTCTATGAGTGGACTCCATTTTATGAGAAAACTCCATTTTCAATGTGCAGTCACTGAAGAACATCTTAGTGGATTTAGGGTACTCGTAATTTTGGGAGATGGGAATCTACTCCAAAATGGTGGTTGGAGAAAGTCTTGTCTGCTAACTACAAACATGCTGATTATGTAGCTTTATTTGAAAGTCTAATATCAATGATGTTTTCCTTTGTTTCTAAAAATCAGTGACTTAAATGAAGCACTTACCATTCATTTGATATGCCTTGAACTACTTTAATATCTCACACACACACAGATATAGATATACACAAAACACACACCATTGCTGGGGACACGGTGCTTAGTAACAACAACTTAAAAAAAAAAAAAAAAAAAAAAAAAGCATCCAACAAACCCTGGGAAAAAGCTAAAACGTACTCTGTTTTCTCATGGTCTGATTGTCAGATGTAAAATAAATAGGTCTGTTCTGAGGTCACAATGAGAAGAAAAAGATCAACGTGACCTCTGGGAAATAAAGGTTATTTGACATTTTGGGGATTATCTGCTACAGTCTTGACAGGCAGGGGAAGACTTCATTTTTCCCAAAGTTAAATATAAAGCCAGAAGCTCAGCCCACACCTCCCCTCAGCTGGAGCAGTTGCTGAAATCAGTAGCCTTGATCGATGATGCATTTTCAAAATCAAAACAAGCATCAGTGTCTCCAATCTAATCACATCTTCTAAAACTGCTGCTTCCTGTGGGAATTTAATTGCTGCGACATTAGACTCCAGACAACAGGCTCTTCTCAAGGGTACCCATCAGAGCAGGGACAAAAATCAGTGGGATAGTGGCAAAGCTGTTAGACACCAAACCTGTTAACAACCCCATGTGTGTAATTTTCCTTTCTCAGTTTCAGCAGTGAAATTTAATGGATCTTCAATGACAAGTTTAAAAATGTCCAGCATTATACTAACCATGAAAAAGGTTTAAAAAACAAAAATATGTTGTCTGCTAAAAACTCAGCCTTACTTCTTCCATGCTCTGAAATGCACTCTGACACACAAAACACTATGGTTTATTTATGATCTTCTTTTATCATAATTTCTGTAGAAAGACCTGGAAGTTAGAATATTAACCTTTTTTTCAAAGGCTTATTGAATTTTCAATTAAATTTTTCATAATTCAAGATTTCTGTATATTAACCCAAAAGAACAATAAAATATTTTCATGACCAATAAAAAACCCAACTGATTTCAGATCTCATGTTCATTAAATATCTTTAATACACAACACTCCTTTTTCAACTATTCTCCTAAAGACCCTTTGCCAAGAGAAACACTATTTTTCCCTGTTTCATAGGAACTAGATGCATTACCCATATCGTAGAGAAAATGAACAAAAAACATTAAACTAATGAGAATTTAATGGTAAGACCAAAGTAAACTTTAAAATAGCAAAATGAAAGATTCATGGTGAAATATAACATGGAGAAATCTCATGATATCTAAAATAATTTTATGGGTTTTCATTGAACATTACAGGATATTTCTTGATACTGTACAAAGTACTTTAGAGTACTTGGCTAAGCTAGAAATAGGATTCGTTGCTTTTCTTCCCTGTAGAAGAAAAGTCAAGCGTTTTACTAATAAGTGATTAGGAATACCAACTGCAACTTTCATCTCTATCTAAATTTTCACCTCTATCTATTCCAAGCAGTGAAAGCAGAGAATTATAGATCTCTTAATGCTCAGTATCAGAAGTTACACAGATGCTTATTGATGCAGCATTCCATTGGTCACAAGGAGTCATAGAAATAAGATTCAGATTCTAAACAAGTGTATCGTTATAATTCAATTTACTAACAGGATAACTGATGTGTTCATTTATTACTGACATAGTAAAATCATCTTGTATTTCATGCCATACTTTGTGTTTTAACGTTTTTTCACATGTATCATCATATTTGACAATTCCTAATATTTTGTAAGGCATTGTAACCTCCAGTTTATTGATCAGGAAATTAGAGTACGTGACTTGTTCAGAATTCCTCAGCTAGCAAATTAGGATCTAGAGCTTAAAATCAACACAGTGTTTGCAAGTCTAGTATTTTTTCTACCACACACAGTATTCAATGTTTAGACATTTACTTCTGAGTACTTGCTGACCTTTTGTCACTCATTGTTTCAATTATCCATTTCTGCATAATAAACCATCTTGAAACTGGGAAGATTAAAACGACAGCCACCATTAATTATCTCTCATGATTCTGTGGGTGGACCAAGCTGTTCTTTTTACTTAATGTGGTGTCATCTGGGGCACAGTAATGGCTGAAATTGCATCTATACGGCTGTATGTTAGACTAGCTGCTGGTTGGGAGATCTGTTGGCCAGGAGCCTCTATACTCCATGTGGGCCTCTTGATGTGGCTTCTTTGATATTCTCGAAGCATGGCAACTAGGAATAAGAAAGTATTCCAAGCAGTGAAGGCAGAGAGTTATAGATCTCTTAATGCTCAGTCAGAAGTTACACAGATGCTTATTTATGCAGCATTCTATTTATTGGTCGCAAGGAGTCATAGAACTAGCTGTCTTCACCAACCACCCCTCTTTACCTGAGGCCAAGACGTTCTCTGGGACACAGAAGTTTCAATGCTAAAACCAGGGTGTTCCTGGGAAAATCTGGAAAGTTGGTTAACCGAGATAGGCCAAGTTCAAGAGTGAAGAAAACAGATTTCACCTTTGATAGGGAGAGGAAAGGTTAGATTAAAAAAAATTAAATAAATAAACAGAGATAGTCAATATTGTTGTCTTCTTTGGGAATACAATCTAATACAATTACAGAGTTTGGGAGGAATTTTATTTATTTATTTATTTATTTATTTATTTATTTATTTATTTATTTATTTATTTTTATCCTCACCTGAGGACATTTTTCCATTTTTTGTTCAGGTAGAATGGGAGGGGGAGAGAGGAAGAGAGAAACATCGATGTGAAAGGGACACATCGAGTGGCTGCCACCCGCACGACCAACCAGGGCCGGGGACAAACTTCAACCGAGGTACGTGCCCTTAGCGGGAACCGAACCCGGGTCTCTCGGGACCGCAGGCCGAAGCTCTAACCGCTGAGCCAAACCTGCCAGGGCGGGAGGAATTTTATTTTTGATAGTTACATTTAAGCTTAGGATATAAATCTATCAATCTAATCAGACTGAATAATACATTTGATTATTTACTGTTTTGTTGTATGAATAGTTTTATATTTAGAGATTTACCAGTGGTATATACAGTCTCACTCCTTCTCACCAACTCGGCCAAAAGTCTGAAAGGCTGAGAGAGACTTGAGAGTCGTCCTGTTGATGGTGAATATAGTTCAGTTGCTACTAAACAGACGATGTAGATCAGGATCAGACTGCGAATCTAAACTACACTTGTAAATTTTGTTTTTGTCTTTGTAAAGTTTATTCTGAATTTTCACATTTAACACATGTTGCTTCTTTATTGGAAAATAACCATAAAATATAATAACTTGGTTCTTTAGGGGTGATTACATAGCTAAATATGGCAGTGTTTTCAGTTTAACACTTTCTATGACTGCATTGTCCAATAAAACTTTCTAGAGTGCTAAAAATGTTCTATAATGTTGCCTCTAGCCAAATATAGCTATTGAGCACTTGAAATTGGGTTAGTGTAACTGAGGAACTAAATTCTTAGTTGTATCTAATTTTAATTAATTTAAATTTAAAAAGCCAAATGATGTTAGAGTTTATATTACTGTGTTGCACAGTTTTCATATAATTCTTTTTAGTCAAAAATAATGGCATGTACATAATATTGTAAAATCATGTGTTAGGTTAACAATGAGGCCAATTATTATGCTGACAGAATGATCTAGCTTGAAGATGCTTTCTTCTAGACGTAATAAGGTAAAGTCAGTGTTTAAATTATTAATTCAACCTTCTTTTCTTTTGTAATTATGACAACAGACAGTGTTTTGAAGACAGGGAAATATATATATTTATATGGAATAAAATAGATTTTCTTTTTTCTTTAAATATGTTTTTATTGATTTTTAGACAGAAAGGAGGGCAGAGGGAGAAAGAGAGAGAAATATCAATGTGAAGAAGAAACACCACTCCCTACTGGGAACTGAATCTACAACCTGGGCATGTGCCCTGACCTGGAATCAAACCAGCGACCTTTCAGTGCACGGGAATACACTCAACCAACTGAGCCACACGGGCCAAGGCAGTTTCTTGACTAAGTTTACCTAGATGGATCACACATTGGCCTTTTCCAGACTTCATTTATTTTGGTCCATTCCATATAAAATTTGGAAGGCTCATACGGTACACTGAAATGATAATGAGGAATAATTTAGCATAGTAAGCACACAACCTCATGGACATTGCCAGAAAATCATTCTCTACTTCCACAATAGACTGTGAATTTGTACAATTCATTCTGTTTTGACAATGCTAAGTAGGTTTTCTTCCATGTCTCCTTTGCCTCAGTATCTTAATTCTCGCTGTAACTCAATCCTTGGAATTGATTCTCAACAATATAGTCAGTTATCTCCCTAGCAAACTAGGCACTTACAATTCTGAACTTTTTCTTATCTTGAAGAAAATTAAGTAAATTTAAGATTAAATTAAATTAATTTAAAAGTAAATATGTATATTCAACTACCTAAAGCTGCTGAATGTAAACATTTATCCTATAATGCCTATATTTCTAAAGGAGATAAAAGTCATTTATATCAGCAAGAGATTTATCTTGGAGAACAGTGAACAGATGGAGATGACACAAGTGCCACTTGAACTGATCATATGTATTTGTCAAAAATAAGATTGTCTAGATAGTGAAATAACCCCCATTTTATTTATTAGAGAATAGGAATTTTTAGTCTGTTGACATATTAATGTGATTTTAAAATTGTGGACCACAAAACACCTTCATCAATTGATTGTTTTCTAGAATAGATAATTTAATGAAATTTCTTATTATGTAAATGAAAATAAGTGTATGGTTGTTCAAGTCAAAAAAGTCCTATAACCATTTTCCTCTTCTTGGCCTAAGATTAAGATAAAAGCAAAAATATATGTAATGACTATGTATTATAGAATATGCAGGAATTTGTGTTTATACTAAGAGAAAAATTTATACATCAAAATAATCCTCTACTTGCTCTCAAACTCTTTGGCCTCAATGTCAAATGTGTCTAAAAACAGATGCTGGACATTTGTCATTATTCACCTACTTAAGTTTTTGAACAGTGTCAGTCTAATTTTTTAATGAATGCTCTTCCCTATTTTAATGTTTAGAAGAAAAGATAAACAAAATAGCAAGGCCTATTTTGTACCTTGGTTACTTCCAAGAAACTATGTGCATATCACCATTATGTGCATATCTCTGTAGGTACTGACAGCATCATGCATTTACTCTCAAATAAAAAAAAAAATAAAAAAAATTAACCCACACACTAACTCTTAATTAACCTAGAATAATAGCAATGCTCCCTTCAAATTATTGGTTCAATTACTCCTAAATGCCATTTAGGATTCAGAAAAACATTCAATTCATGTCTCTCCTTCCTCCTCCTTCCACTTACTTGCTATCTAGTTTAGATTCCGTGACCCAACTCCTTGGCCACTACTGTACCAGCAGCCTAAACTTTCCAGCCTTTTAGAGAGCAAAATCCTCAGGAATGACATAGACAATTACTTGTCTACAAATTAGACATTGGAATCCTTAGATAAATTCTACCCTTCACATCTTGGAGATGTATGTTATCATTTTAAGTAACAGAAAACTGGTATCTCTTAAAAACCCCTTATTTCCATTTGTCAACTGGACACCTTCACATGAATACTGCACAGGAGTCTCAGATTCTTCATCTGTGGGCTTGTTTTTCCCTAAACTACCATTTCTAACTTAGTTCTCTAAGAACCTAGGAATCATCCTTGATGTAACCCTCTCCCACATTCATCACAATTAATCAATAACTAAACTTTACCATGTCACGTTTCTAAGTATTTCAGGAAATTTCCCACATTTCTTACTATTCTAAATCATCAGTTGATCTCAGCTAGTTGACCTTTACAGTGTTTTAAAGCATCTCTTCTACCAAGTTTGGTTCCTCCAAACTATCCCTCCCTGCACAGACAGTGATTTTTCTAAAATACAATTTGATAATGTAACTATGCAAATATTTTGTTTGGATAATTTCATTGTGTTCTAAATAACTCATAAACCCTTGAGAATTTGCCATCATCTACCTCTCTAGTTTTATCTCTTCATTCTTCACCTAGTAATTCTGAACATTTTCCTCTATATTCTCTTACATTCAATCCTTCATTTTCTATTATCTTTGTTCTCTTTGTAACCTTGTACCTATCTAACAGACAAGTTAAAAGTTGGCTAAAATAGCTCAGTAAACATATTTTTAATTTAGGCAAAGAACCTTTTTTTATACTTAAGAAAAGTATTTTCCTACCTTAGATTGTTTTACAGTATAAAAGTGACTCTCAAGTAATTTCATATGTTTCTTAAAATTTCCCCACTGCCTACTCACTCCCTGGTTATTGAATCTTATTGAAGTTTTTTAAATATCATTAAATAATTTCCTAATATGTTACACGCTATTACCACATATTCAGGTCACCAGTACGTGAATAAACTTTTTTCCTTCTCACCAGCACCTGACTCACAGTTTGGCTTTCTTTGTGGCTTTCTTTGTGGCTTTCTTTGTGGCAGGCAGCCAAACCTGTGTTCAGTTACATAAGGATGTGCGGACTGTCTGCTTTCAGAGTTCTGAGCAGATAACAGGGGCTGTATGGGCCGTTATAAAGACTTTGGCACTTAATGGGAGACAAATGTGAGGCATTATAAGATCTCAAACAAAAACACATGATCTAACTCAGGTTATAGTGCATGATCTGACTTCCGTGTGGATATTACACAGTGGATGAAAAAACTGAGAGCAGGAAACTAGTTAAGAGGATATTACAATAAAGAGCGAAAAATAATCAGAAAAAACAGTAATGAATAATGATGATACAGTGTATACTTTTAAGGTATAGCCAAAATAATTTTCTAATAGACTACATGAGGGGTGTGGGTGCATGTGGGTGTGTGCACGTGTACATGTGTGTGTATGAAAGAGAGAGAGAGAGAGAGAGAGAAAGGGAATTGGAGTGTTGGAAATAAATCTGACTTTAACACAGGGTTTAAAAAGTAATATTTAAATGTAGAGCACAGGAACAAAGACAAAATGAAGGGGCAATTAGAATCAAAATCCTGGGACTTGTCTTTCTCAGCACTTTAAAATTTTGACTTCATTTTACTTATAAAAACCAAAGTAAGTCCTGGAATAAAAACAAAGTTGATTCAAAATTTTCTCGGTTTTAAAATAAGATCATACTCATTATCACCACAAAGAGGATATAAGTATTGAAAGAGAACTACAAGCAACTTTAGACAGAGTTGTCTGTTGGCAGCAAAATGAACATTTTGAGTATTTTAGGAATAAGGGAGCTCTTTTGTGTTTTGCTCACCAAATTCCCATGTATGTCTGGTAGGGAGAAGGGGGAAGTTTCCCCCTACAAACAGGCAATTCTTGGGACACAAACTGTGTGTCCTACAATTTAACTCAATTCTGACACTATTTACCTGGAGATAGCATCAGATTCCACAAGTTAAGTGCTCAGTACTAGGAGACTGCTCGGCTTTCTGCCTTCAGACACCAGTCACAAGTCCACATTGCCCGTTATCAATTATTCTGACCCCTGGCTGTATACTGGAGCTTCCCAAGACACCTTCCTTGGGTTTGATTAATTTACTGCAGGGGCTCACAGAGCTCCATGGAGGTAAAGTGTGTGGAACTGAAAGCTTCAACCCTCTAATCACATGGTTGGCTCCTCTGGCAACCAGCCCCTATCTTCAGATGCTTTCTAAAAGTCTCCTAATTAACATAACAAAAGACAACTTTTTGTCTCTCTCATCACTTAGGAAATTACAAAGGTTTTAGAACTCTGTGCAGAAGTAAGGGTAAAGACCAAATATATATTTCTTATAAAATACATTATTACAGAAGCATTTTAGCTTTGCCACAGTAAAACATGTATGGTTGTACTTCATCACATGCATCTATGTGTCCTCAAAGAAGATTAAGTCTTGTAATTAATGCATAAAACTGATTTTTTTTTTCCTGAAAAAAAGCATGCTAATTAATCTTGCAAAAAAATGCTGAGCATAAATTTATAATTTTCACAGCCGATCAAATGTAAACAAAAAAAGGAGGGAAATGTTTTAACAGATTACAAATTCTACCTACTATTCTACACACTTCTATAATCATTTTAGATATTTAAGTTGAACTATTAATGCCTGCAAGTATTTTAAAGGTATGAGCCAAACTGGTAAAATGATTCTGTCACTAATTCCTTTGTAGGATCATAACCTATTTGTCCCTGAAATGTTTATATCAGTTATAATTTCTTTATTAATTTTAGAGAGAAAGGAAGGGAGAGAGAGATAGAAATGATTGGCCACCTCCTACATGCCCCCTACTGGTGATCAGGCCCACAACCTGGGCACGTTTCATGACCAGGAATCGAACTGGGACCTCTCAGTCCATGGGACGAGGCTCAATCCACTGAGCCACATCGGCCAAGCTCAACAATATTAAATCCAGTTACTATTGTAAAATTATTTATGCTGTCATCATTTAATTAACTCAAAGTATTTGATATAAGAAGCCAATAGAATACAAATATCTTAGGTATGTAGCCTCAATTTAAATAATTTGAGTTAAAATTTGGTCGGCTTTGAGGAATGGTGAAATTGAAAATAAGACAAGGTTCCTTATGACCGATTAAAATTAGCTTTATAACCTAGTTCTAGAAATCATCTCTCTTTCTCTCTCTCTCTCTCTCTCTGTCTCTGTAAAATATATATCTCTCTCATAGACCTAGCTTACCCCCTGATAATCAGCAACCGACAAGGCAGTAAAAGACAATAACCCAGACCTGACTAATGGTCACAAGGTCTAGATCTCTGACAGGATAATGATGATATCTTGACCTAAGTTATGTTTTAGCTCCTGAGAGCTAAGGTGGTACGACCCCCATGGCTACTTTCCCATGAAACCCAATAAAGAGACGCCAGAGCGTCCTCAAGACCTGAAGAAATGATTTTTTATACTTACCTCACCTCAGACCAATCAGTTCCCAGCACCACCCTGAACCGCCTAACCCACAGTGTCCTGTGATTTTACTCCATATAATTTGTAACCTATATGCTATTAGGGAGTAGGGTCTTCAAAGCACTAGCTCCCCACACTCCAGATTGACCAATACAATATTAAGCTATTTTTTCTATTTTTCAAACTCTTGCTCACTCACTTCTTTGGACCATTACACACAGACAGAAGGACTGAAATACTGAACTCCTGGTAACAAAACAGAGCTTAGAGAAAGTTTATAATACTACTTCCTCATGTAATAGATTTAAAAAAGTGAAACCCAAAGGGGTTTTGGTATGAACCTAGGACAATGTATATTAATGAATCACAAGCATTTGAACTTGGACATCTTTCTGTTATGTACTTATTGCTTTCTTGGGATAATATTTATAAATGTATACGGCTCTTTAACAGAAAAGAATGTTTTAAATAAACGTATTACCTTGTACAGCTCCTGAAGACACTATGACAAATAGATGTGGGAGGAACTAGAAAGCCACTCCCCTTTTTCAGTTTCTCAAATTCTACCCTCACCCCTGACACACACCTCCCACATACTTCCACTTCACTCAAGAAATGAGAGCACTGCTCTGCATACTCTTAGAGTTGAACATAAAAAATACCAGCCAGAGTTAGTCCAGTCTCTCTCTTTTGATATTCTGATTTCTTCATTCCTAATTGCTAAGGGTATTCAATACCAGTTTGAATTTAAAAATCTTTTCCTAGCAACTGAGTTTTGATTATGGAGGGGCATGCTACTGTTACATCAATTCAGTCTTTTCTTCATCTCAGGCTAAAGGGAGCAGTAGGGAAATCAGCGATCATACCCTCAATCATACTATGATTAAAGAAGTGCTCATTCATTTTCAACTCTGCTCACTTTTGAGAAGAAATCCTAACATGATGGATACAGCACAGTACAGTGACAGTACAGTGGCTAATAATCAAATTGCTGATGTGCCTGGCCTGTGAGAAATGAATACATGAAAAAACAACTATGTCAGAAGAGATAGGTTATAAATGCCTAAGGCAAAAGATCCTTAGGACAAGCCTATGTTCTTGCGAGAGCTGACAGCTACAGGCTCCAAATTCATGACCCAAGGACAGAGAGTAGTGGAAGAACACCCCCACCCCCACCCCCACCAGAGTGTGTGGTGAGCGGTCACTTTTGGGGGATTCTTCCTCTGGCATCTCACCCACATCAATGTGGCATTATACTTTTTCATAATATCATGGCCACTTAACGCCCACCAAGAACCCTTACTCAGAAAAACCATTTTTACTGTTGATGAAAATCAGAAACTTTTCACTAATTATAACCCATTGAGACCATTTTATGACACCTTTTGGTCTTAGGTTCAATTTACTTTTTATGCAGAGAAAGGATTAGTTGAATTAGATAAAGGAAAAAATCAGTCATGCAAAACCAACATCATACAGAACCTTGCTATTAAATAGCTTTAAATACATTGACCAATATTTCTGAATGTCTGTCATTATGTCTATAAATTATCACTAAAAATAAACTATAAAATCTAAACAGTCCTTTTTTTCTGACTTAAGTTTAGAAAGGGCTTAGATAATTAGTTTTGAAGTTGCATTGGGAGACAAAGAAAAGCGAGTATTCCAATTTTCAAAAAGGTTTCTGTTTCTTAAAATTTATTCTAATTATTTTCAATGACTTTAGAGCATATTTCGTTATACACACCAAATAGTTCTGTAACTGTAAAATATGGGCAAGTAATTATTCACATGTATTAGTATTAATAATTAGTATAAACCCAATCTGATTACTCTGATTGTGTGATTAAGTGTTAATGGCTCTATTAGACAGCTATTTCTGCAATGATGTTGTTAATCAACAACTCTAAACTTTCAGCAATTTTTTTTTTTTTTTTTTAGAGAGAAAGGGAGAGAGAGATAAAAATATCGCCATAAGAGAGAAACATCAATCAGCTGCCTCCTGCATGACCCCACTGAGGATCGAGCCCACAACCTGGAAATGTGCCCTGACTGGGAATCAAACCAGGACCTAAAAGTCCATGGGACTGACCTCAATCCACTGGGCAGCCATGTGTCTCTCTTAATATATATGACAGTTAACACCCAAAGTAGTGAAAATTATATAGCTATAATATATGTTCATGATATAGGCTATGTCCATGTTTCATATAGCAACTATTTTTCACTGGTTAATATTTTCCATTGGTAAATAGTATTATACAAATATAATGTAGATTCCAAATGTTTTTTTTTTTCATGTCATTGTAAAGCCAGTTGTCAAATATATTTAATTGTTCCATGTTTTTCTAAATCCTTCTTTTAAGTATTTGATTTTTCTAATGTCTAATCCTGAAATATAATATGTAGGCATTGGCAGGCTTATCCAAAGTTAAGAAGGGTTAAAAAAAAAAGTTATTTTGAGTAATATAAACCCAACATCATTAATGTTCCAAAAATTATTGAAAATTTTATCAGAATTAATTGTGACTCCTTAATAAACCTAGATCCAGAATTTCGAGAACAATATAGAAAGTCATATAAGCCTCCACCGAGTCCTGAGAATCAGAATACAAATTGCAAAGCCACTAGAACAGCAGGATGCACAGCAGCTTTGGTATTACAAAGCCTGCATTCAAACTCCAGCTCTCCGCCTACTGACCTTTGACCCTGAGCAAATGTCTCGACCTGTCTTAAAGTCAATTTCACAACTTTTAAATTGAGTTATTGGATCACCTTGCATAGGAACTTGTTGAGAAGAGAACAGAATGTAACGTATGTAAGGCATTTAATATAAAATCTTATATTTGATATGTGTTCAGTAACAGTAGCTAATATTAAACGAATAATAGAACAGAAATTCAGGTGTGGTCTCTAGTGTAGGACTAATTAATCTTCAACCTTAATCTTGAGTACTCTGACTTCTCTAGGGTACTTCTGGCTATTTGATGACCCAGAGGTTATGTGCAGATTACCTGATGGTACAAAGATGTTTCAAATGCAGACACTTTTACAGATTTTCATAAGATATCTTTTCAGATGTGGCTTAACATCAATTGCGTGATGCCGGCAACCACAGTTATCAGACTGGCAACTGGTGTCCTAGCCTTACAGCCCTGTGGGAGTTTTCTGGCACCCCTGCAGGCCACAGTGCTTGCCTAGGCAGGGACGTACTGTTGCCAGTGGAAATCTGGGCTTTCTGGCACAGCAGATGCTCAAACGACTACTCCAACAGAGCCCAAAGCTGGGGCTCCCAAAGCCCCATAAATTGGGAGAATCTTTTGCCAAGAGCCCCTTTGTTATGGCAGACAGTGATCACTGACTATCGAGGGACATCTTTAAGAGACTGTTTGCTAAAGCCTGGCAGGCAGCCACTTTGAGAGGTTTTCGAGACCTGATTGTTGTATTATCCCAGAATTAAAGAAATGCCCACATACTCACAGTTTGAAACCATTTTACCAGTCATGTCCCCTTTCAAAATACGCTTTGTCACATGGGTTTAATGATACCTGAAGCCTAAAAATAGTTTGGGTTTTGTTGGTTTTTTTTTTTGAGAGACAGAAAGAGAGAGGGAGAAGAGAAAAACTAGCCCAGTTCTAAAACTCAGCTTTCTTTGAGAAAGAAAGAAGACTAAAAATAGAGACAAAAATATAATTCTTATCTACAAAAATAGCAGAGAAATACTGACACAGTATTGTCCACTGAATCAGGGTTATATACCAGATATTTGGCTTCGTGTGCCTTTTAAAATAGCATGCCTGTCCATACTTATTAAATTTGGATTGCCCCCAAGAGTTCCTTTGTGGCTAATTTAACACCTGTGAAATTATGGTGATACTAAGTATAAATTCATTGCCTACTGCATGGATAATTTTATTTTATTCCAAAGTTATTGCAATAATTAGTGAAATTCATAAAAGTTCATATTGGTTTAAATCACTTTGTTCATTTTTTCCATCAATTAATTAGAAAATAATTTTATGACTTCAATTAAAAAAACTCTTTGATGGCACATATTAAAAACTAGGTTGGAAACAGAACTGCTTAACCATATAAAAAGCACCTAAAATAACGACGTTGAAAACACTGAGTACAAATTTAAACATTGTGTGAGGTTATAACTTAATGCCTTCTTCCAGTCTTCTTTTTCATCCTTAATCTCTTTATTTTGTCAAATGTATTTTGTGAAAAATTGTTGGGATGTCTGTTGCAAAAATTATCCTATTAGTTAGATAAACATATCAGGATGTTTTATTTTATAGCAATATACATTGAATTATATAAACCAGATACCTTTTATTCTTGTAGGTTCTATTATACATGTAACATTTTAGAGTTAGCGTAGAAATTAGCAAGATAAAATCTAATTGTAGCTTAGTAGAGTAAAATAAATTTAGGAAAATCTAAAAGCAATAGATGTTGAAAATACAAGTTATTCTAGTTTATGGAATTTCAAGTACATTCGAATAATTTTAAAATATGTTCTTATTAAAAAGTAAACTAGAGTTAATAACACATCTGTAATGCATATTTAATATGTTGAAGTTTTAACGAGGGGTTATATTCATATGAATTAGAAACCGTAGTTTACAAATAAAATATGTCAAGAATTTAAGTGTTTTGTTTTTTTTTAAGTTAAGCACACATATTTCTATGCACACATAATCTGGAATTTAAGTAGCATTATATTCTATTGTAGTTTTCTTTATTTGTAAGAAAAATAAAGAAAATCAAATACACGTTATTTATAATTAACATTAATTTTGTGCCCACATGTATCAGATATTTTTTCAGTTAGGCCAAATATAGGTATAATACAAACTGAAATTAGATTACATTAAGAATCTCAAAAGCAAATACTATAAAGATCATAGAGGTCATTGTAAATGAGCGAAACAGGACTGATGTAAAGGATCGGGGACCAGTCAGGACTTGGGAAAGAGAATGTGTGTTCATCTGAAAGCACTCAACCTTACAAAAAAATCAACTGTGTAGATTAAAACCAATATACTTCAAGGTCTATATTGGATAAGAAAATAAAAAAGAGCTTCTCTTTAGCATTCAAAAATGTAAATTATACAGTTATTAATTCTTCATTAAGAAAGTAAAATAGTCAATCATTCCTAAAAAAGTTATTTGCAAGATATAGAAGTAAAGGACAAATACATTCATTCATTCTTTAAATTTCTCAAGATACATTTGAGTGATTTCTGTGGACAAGACATTGTACTAGATATAGAATAGAAAAGACAGATTTGGGCCTTAACATTTTAAGGCTATTAGTTAATAGACATAGATGCAAAAGAGCCATGGCAAGTCTAAGGAAGGAAGTAGTTCTAAATGACTCTGCTGCTTCCACGAGGTGGGTTATAGATCCATCATGTCCATGCACCAGAGGCAAAAGGTTTTCACCTGAAAGACACCTCAGGAGAGGTTTGGGCATATGTTAAGGGTAGTTAGCTAGTATAATGGAGGGATTCCTCTGGTAGCTGGTTTGTTGGGGCCAAGGCAGTTAAATAGTCTATGGTGTGCTGGTAAATTGCACACAATGGAGAATGTTCCACCACAGGATACCAGTGGTGCCCTGGTGGAGAAGCCTTGTTTCAGTCAGATCTTCTTGTCTCCAGTAGGAGAACCATATCCAAACTCTTCACAACTGTTATTCGACTCCTTGGCCACAGGTTCTTATTTTTTAAATAATTTTGGTGTCCCTATTGCATCCAGTTTTTCACCACATCAATATCTAAAGACCCTATAATGTTTTTCTTTCCCCAGCACCTCTTTCATGTCTTCTTGTCTTGATTACTTTTCATTTCAACCCTTTCTACACTTAGCTCTCTTACCCCTCTCTTCCTCAACTGTACTGTGCTGGCAAAGACAATCCAGGTTTATCCAGGGTTTTTCTGATTCCCTGCCTACCCCATATAGGAGAACATACAAATAAGATGACTTTTTTCACTTATTTTACCCTCCCAATGTCAAATTTGTCCTCAGCCCTCGCTGAAAACTAATAGAGTTCCCCAAGAGATGTTCTGTCTAACCAAAACATTTTTCAAATGTCTTTTCTTCTGTCACTAAGGTTTCACAATACCCCCTTGTACTCGTTCCTCTCAAATGATGTATTTGTTCCCTAATTATTTCAGAAAATGAAGGTGATCAGAAGATATCTACCTTATTTTCCTACCAAGTGTACTTGGATGTCTCTCCTTCAGTTGAACTTTTCTCTGGTCAATACTGACCAACAGTCCCTTCTCTCTTCAAATTTAAATTCTAACTTGTATCTTGGATCTTGCTTTCATCATTCTAAAGAGAAGAATATTTATTCTAATGTTCACCTCCTCTAATCTAGTAACAATATTCCCAGTTGAATGGATCATTTCTATTAACACATACACATAATGCAAGTGTTCTCTCCAGCTGCTACTTCACTTCTCTATAGCCGTCTACAGCTACAAGAATATATAATATATAATGAATGAAGAATATATAATATTTAATGCCTCCCATTTCTCTTGATCACATTCCAATTACATATTTTTTCCTCGGGACTCTGCAAGGTCACCAACATTCAGTTTTCCAAGTCTAATGATTCCTTGTGCTCACTTAAAAATTTCAGTAACTTACATTTTAATCTACCTCCTTCTTAAAATATGTCTCTTATTTATCTTCTAGCATACCACAATCTTGTTTTTGTTTTGTTTGTTTGTTTTCTTATAGTTTAAGTATTTGAGTGACCCAAGACTCAGTGTTTGGGCCTTCTCCCTTGTTCATCTAAACAATGACACCTGGTTCATTCTACCCAGCTCACTGCTTCAAGTAGTATCTATATGCTGATGACTCTTAAATGAATAACTTCAGATCAGAATACTCCCCTGCACTCCAGACACATATATCCAACTTCTTAGTCAAGGCCTCCTCTCCTATGATAGTTAGGTATCTCAAACATAATGTCAAATAACTTGTGACTCCCCTTCAATCCCACTTCCCAAACATGTTTTTCTTTAAATCTACTCATTTCCATTCATAATCTTACCATTCACACAATGGCCCAATCTAAAACCCAATAATTATCCTTGAATACTCTTTCATGTCCATATTCAATTCCTCAGAGAGCTTTACCAAGCCTTCTGCAATTGTCACCTCTTTCATCCCTCATTCAGATCATTTCAAGTATCTCACATACGTATTACTGAAATATTTACTCAGAGATCAAACGTCCACTCACTGTCGTCCGTCCGTATCTAATATATTCCTTGCCACAAGCACTCTCCATTCAATTATCTTTTAATATTCAACACCATTTGGAATTATCTCAACCATTTTTAGTTAACTTGTTTATTTTTACTTACTCTAACTTAAAGATCCATGGAAAAAATAGCAAAGATCTTATTTTCACTGTTAATAAAATATTCTAACCGTTAATAACAGTGCCTGCAATAAATGAGCAAAGGGCTGTATACTAACATAATAGATTGGTTTATAAAATAATTTTTATGTGAATCAGAGACCCTAGCCATTATTAAGGTTTATAAATTTTTTAAATGCATAAGCTATTAGGAGACTCAGTCCAGCAGAGGCCTAGAACATTGATAGCTGCTCCCCAAATTCTCCATTCCTCCATTGGACATGCACTTTCTGGCCTAGTGCAGACAGTCATTAACTAAGTTACATAGGTCATTTGCCCACATCATGGGAGATATTAGCTTATAAAAAAAAATCCTTATTTTATATTTGTGGAATATAATGGACATAACAATCTGAGGAATGGGGTAGTCTCAGAGACGTGAAAGTGAGGTACAGACTGACAATCCCCAGAAGAGGGGGTTGAGGGAAGAGATAAACCACAGAACTTATATGCATGTATGCATGAACAATGGACATGGACAACAAAGCTGGGGACAGGGCTGGGAGGGAGAGGGAGGGGGGATCACTGGGGGGAAAAGGAGAAACATCTGTAACAAAAATAAATTAATTAATTATAAAAATAAAACCGTTATTTTATATTCTATGACCTTTTCTATGGAGCATGAGTCATAAAATAGATTCTACATTTTATTTACTATAAACAATATTTAAACAAGGATACCTAATGTTAAAACATTTCACAAGCCCTGGCCAATGTGGTTCAGTTGGTTGAACCTTGTGCCCTGCACCAAGCGGTCACCAGTTCAATTCCCAGTCAGGGCACATGCCTGGGTTGTCAGCTGGATCTCCAGTAGTGGTGGTGCGGGAGGCCGCCAACTGATGTTTCTCTCTCATCCACATTTCTCTCTCTCTCTCTCCCTCTCCCTTCCTATCTCTCTAAAATCAATAAAAACATGCTTAAAAAATATTTCACAAGTAAATGACTTACTCTTTATAAATATTATTTGACCATTTACCTGAGGCCCAGTAATCATGTTGACCAGATTAGCTTGATTTGTCTACATTCTTGCTCTCCACTGGCAATGTACCCAACCAAGATAATCATAAAAGCAGATCATATTCCAGCTGCTTTAACTTCCTCTTCAGTATACCTGGTTGGGTTATAGAGGACGAAGGTTTGTTGCAGGGGTGGGGAAGGTCCAGCCCATGGGCCACATAAGGCCCACAAAATCAATACCAGCTAACGTCACACACCTCACCAAATTAGCCTGACCACATACAGAAGGCAGATATTTAAGCTGATAATTTTGTATGGCCCACAAATGATGTCATAAATATCCAAAATGCCATTGGAAAGAAAAAGGTTCCCCACTCCTGGAGGGTCAAACGAGGTAAAGGATTACCAGATCATGAAGGGCCTTGTACAGCAGCGAAGGAGGTTACCTTTTATCCACTATGTGGTTTGGAACAAGGACATTATTTAATCAGACTGGGATTCTTAGAACCTCAGAGTTAGATTTTCAGCCTTTAATCTCATCCCTCTATAATGTTACCAAGGTTTCCAGGGCCTTGTTGAATAGAATTGGGCTCTTTGGGCATTCAGGTCTTAATTCGAATTTGGGGGGAAAGATTACAGAGTAGGATGTTTGCTATAAGTTCAGGAAAAATACTTTATCACCTTCAGAAATTTTTCTTTTACTTCTAGGTTTCTAGGAGAATTTGTTAGTTTTATCATGTATGGTTAGTGAATATAATAAAAGAAATGTTTGCTATCTAGTAAGATTATTGGACTTTCCACCTTAATTTTGTAAATGTAAAGAACACAATTAGTTGATTTTTTAAAAGGTAAATTAGTATTGTGATTCAAGAAAAAAATCTAACTTCATTTTAGGTGTTTTCCTTGTCCTATATTGCTGAGTTCAAATGGCTGTATTTTCTAAAACTTTCTGTATCTATTTCTTGAAAGAGACTAACTTGTAATTTTATAGTCCTATATATTTTTATTAAATTTTGGAATAGAGGTTATGCTGGTTTATAAAATGTTATAAGATTCCTCTTTTAAAGCTTTTTCTAAATTAGCATTATTTATTTCTTAGAAAAGTCTGGGTTTAGGCCTATGTGTTTGGGAAAACTTCTCTGAAAAAGTCTTCTTTCCTTGTGTGAATGTCAAATTTCTTGTTCCCGCTTGATTCTGACAAGTTGTGTTTATATAAGAGTTTTCCATTTCATCTAAATTTTAGTTAATTAGTACAATCTTTTCCATAATATCTATTTTTTTTATATATATGTAGGCTCTCTAATGTTGTACCTTTATTATTCTAAGGATTGATCAGTTTTATTAGTTGTTGTTGTTTTTAATCTTTAGGCATTGTTTATTTTCTACATTGGGCATTTGTTTTGTGTCACAAATGTTTGCACTTATTTTTAATGTCCGTTCTATTTTAAGGGGAAGTGAAGTACACACACACACACATTTATGTTCTCATTATAAAAACTGGTTATTTGGAAGTCATTTCTTAATATCTAAATATTTGTAGAATTTATACATATCTAGACTTCTTATGTCCCAATATTTAGTGAATTTTTAATTTTATTATAAGTAGTATGCTATTTTAGGGGAGCTAACAACAATTGTGTTTTTATTGGCATTTATAGTATAGTTATATTTGTTGTGATTACTGATATTACTACAATCTTTTGACTATTTGCTTTTTGTTTATCCTAGCTGTTGTTTATTTTCTTCTATCTTGACTTTTTTGATGAATAGTTATTCATCCTTCTCATCTATTAATTTTAGTTACAGTTTATAATTTTTTTAGTGGGTAGACAAGAAATTACAACCTACATCCTTGACTTGTTAACATCTACTCTAAATTAGAACGTTTACCATTTCTAAAACAATGCTAAAACCTTAGAACTTTTTGTATCTACTTGCCTTTTGTAGGAAATAAACTTGATTGTACATATAGTTTAAATTTCACAAAATATCATCACTACTTTCATTATGCCAGTATTCTTAAGTCATCTTGTTTACCCTTTGCAAGGCTGTTCATCTCATTGTGCATGTTCATGCTTCTTTCTAGAAACATCTTCCTTCTTCCTGAAGTACACTCTCAAGTATTTCTTTTAGTACTAGTTGGTTATGACAAATTCTCTCAACCTTTTTCCTTGTCAAAAAAAATGTTTCTCTTTATATCATTTTTAAAAAGTGGGCTCAACACAGAATTCTATGCTAGTGGTTATTTTTTTTTAAACTCTGAAAGATATCCCACTTTTTCTGCTTTGACTTGGTGCAAAAGTCATCCGGTCATGTTGTCTGTTCCATCTTTAAAGTTAGTTTGTTGATTTTCTTTGGCTGATTTTAAGATTTCCTCTTTCTTTTAAATTTTCAGTCACTTCATTATGATGTACCTACATTTCTTTCTCCTTTATTTACATTTACCAAGAGTATTGGGCATGCTTGCATGTGTGTGTAATATTATTCATGAATTTTACATCTTTTCTACTCTTCCCTTGAGTTTCTATCTTTTCTTTTCCCCTTTCCCCAGTCTGGATACCTTTTACTGATACGTTCCAGTCACCAGTCCTCCCTTTTCGTCCGTGTCTTCTATTGCACAGCTCCTGTATTGCTCACTGAATTTCAGTATGTTATTGTCCAAATTCTCTTGTAAAATAGTTCTTGCCACATATTTTCCTAAATATATTCAACAACTTTATTTCAATGTCATTATTATATACTGTGCTTATATATATTTCCTGTGGATCTGTATAAAAATTTCCCCCTTTAGTTCTTTTCAGTTATGTCTTTCTGTCTCATAACATGCCTGATAATTTGATTTGAATGTTGGACACTGTGTATAAAACATTGTAGAAGTTCTGCATTATGATATCTATATCCAGAAAGGAATATATTTTATTGTATCAGGGAGTTAGAAGACAGACATCATGAGCAGGTATTATCCAGTTTCTTACCTGTTGTCAAATTTTCAAGGATACAGGCGATCAAAAGGCTCAGTGTAACAGAGAAGTCTCGATGCAACAGAGAAGTCTCATATACTGAGGGTGACTCCCCAGATTCTCAGATTCTTCATCTCTACATTGGGTATGTGCTCTCTATTTAAAACAAAATTTTAAAATCACTGTCTTTTTTTTCAGAGAGGCTTCTTTTAAGCTCCTCTACCTAGAAAAGTTCTCATGAATAACATAATTTTTATCATAGCACTTACCACAACTATAATTTAACAACCACTTTTTATAGTTATTTGTCTTTTCTGCTAGATCCCAAGCATCTTTTGTGGCATGTGGGATTCATTCCTTCCTTAAAGGAAAATTCTACATCTTAGATTAACTTTATATGTAAAACCTATCTGGAAGTAGGATATTCAATTATATTAGCATTTAGAATATTGATATCCAACTACTGACCTGTGTGTCAACCCTAGTTAAGACTTTCCCTAGTTAAGACTTTCCCTAGAAGTAGATATTACTTTGAAGAGAGAAGGAAGACATTGGCAGTAAAAAAGCTCCTGTATAGAAATTCCTTTAGTGAGCAGAAAGCCAATAATATAAAAAAGAATATTGAAATGCATGTTGTCTTCACAAAGCTGAAATGTGGGCAGACAGCTTATTGCTGTTTTAATGGCACCTTGCAGAGATGAAATTTACATTTGATTTACATGAGTGTCCTTGGGCAGAGGCAATTGTGACTACTCACATCCACTGATAGGAGTTGAATTGGTTTTAACCTCTCAAAGAAATAATCTAGAAGTTATAATAAAAAGCTAAATGCAGATATCCACTTTATACACAGTGGTACTTCAACCAGTAAGAAAGAGACTACAGCATAGCAGTATTTTATACCTATTAAATAGCTGTCCTTTAAAGAACCAAATGATTTTCTAACATTTTCTAATGTGATGCACTAGTCGTAGAATCTGACTTTATCTTTTTTAAAGAAATCTATGATTTAGGACTCATGAGACCATACAACTAGAAAACTGGAGCCACAAACTCAGATGCCTTCAGGGTCTCCAGGGTATCAAAGATAAAGTAGCCAATGTGGCATTTTCAGAAGGGACAAGGAACTGTGATTAACTAAAGAGTACAGATCTTGTTTAAAAGCAATCAAGTTGATGGTTTTAAATTATTTTTCTGCTCAAATAAAATGTGTACATAGATCAAATTGACCCATAGGCTACTGGTATTTGATCTATGATTCTAGCTCATCCTCTTTATGTATATGTATCATTCAATGTTTAGATAGGCAGGTCACACAACAGATTGATAGCAAATGGATAATTATTCTTATTCAAAGGATGTTATTATTACTGAAGAGCCTTAGTTCAAAATAGTTATAAATTCCTGTTTTGCATGATCTAATTAAGACCTAAAATGTGCTTGACAATGATCATTTTCCACATTTATAAACTGAAACACCAATGCTCTAACATATTATAATGTATCCCAGAATACAGAATAAAATATTTAGGCACCAAGTTCCATGTGAATTATACCATTAATAATTACAAAACTCTCTAATAGAAATCCTAATAGTAGTGGGTTAAACAATACCTCACACGCCCTGAATTTATGTCCACCCAGAACTTCAGACTGTGATCTTACTCGGAGGAAGATCTTTGCAGATATAATGAGTCAAGGCAAAGTCATACAGGGCCTTAAATCCAAGCACTGGTGTTCTTATAAGTAAAGGACAGACACATGGAGACACACAAAGACAAGAGACAGGCCTTGTGACAATGGAGACAGAGATCAGAGCGAAGCAGCTATAAGCCAATGAATGCCAGGGATTGCCAATAACTAGCAGAAGCCAGGAGGGAGTCATGAAATAGATTCTCATTCACGGGCTCTGAAAGGAACCAGCCCTGCTGACATCTGGATTTCAGACCTCGGGCTGGAATTAAGATAGAAAAATTTCTATTGTTCTATACCACCAGCTTGTGGTAGTCCAGGAAAATAACGCGTAGAGAAAAATTTAGGTTACCAATTGAAATATTAAATAAAAACATGTTATAGTAATCTTTTTACCTAATTCAGGAAACTCAGAAATTCATGTCAGTATGAAAGAGCACTATGTATCCAAAGACCACTAATTTACTTTTTCACCATATTAGTTTTTTTCTCTATGTTAATGGTGATATGCTTACATTGATTTCAAAGCATCTTCATTAGTTTTAAGGTTTATAGTTTAAATACAATTCCAGGAGGAATATTCTTAACTTAAAAGAAATATTTGCATTTGAAACACCTTAAAAATTCTCTGAACCTACGATCATTCTTGCTCCCTTAGTGTGCAGGCATTGATAAGCTACCAAAAGCAGAACCACATATTCCTATATTTTCAAGCCTTAAGAGTTGGTCTAGTAGAAGAATAAAAGGCTGAATGTGATGTACAGCTTACATGGAGTCTCCATCAAGTCAAGTGGCGGATCTTTGGTTTCTGAAATTCGGGAATACAAATTATAGAGGAGCTGGCATTCTTCCTGTATGCATTTCACCCAAGAATGGTGATGTCTGCACGTAGAAATGGAAAGGATCCAAGAAAGAACAACAGGTATTTAAAAATAGGTATAACAACCTTTTCCATGAAAAAGAAAAGGAAAATAGCTAAACACATATGATGGTGGTTGTATATTTTAACTGAATATGAGAAGGGAGGCTTAATAGACAATCTTATTAAATCTTTAAACCAGAAACAAAAATAATATCATTTAGAATATGAATATAACTATCAAATAGATATAAATATTAAATTATTATAGTTAGTAGACAAATAGGCACATTAGATATTTTAAATCTATAAATAACCATGTAGTATTTTATTTGCAAAACCCACATATATGGAAAGCATATTGATTACTACCCACACTGTGAAATCATATTCACTCATTTATTAACCTGAAGCCCATATAATTGATTTGGTTAAAAAGAATCTGAATTTTAAAAATTTGACTCATTTAGTTCAGTAATATTGAATTCCTATCTTAGACACAGGTGACTTAGTTTTATGATAAAGTTGGATCATAGTTTCAGGACTTTGTTGGAAGTAAAACCAAATTACATGTATAAATTATTGTTATTATCATTAACACCCAAATATAAAAAGGCTGCAACTGAGGAACAGAATCCAAAACGTGATTAATAACTCAGAACTACAAAGATTATTAGTTAAGATCCAACTTAATCCATAATGTAGCCAAAATATAGAACACAGAATGGAATAACAACTACTCTATTATCACCTTCTTAGGAAAAACCCTTTTGTGGCTTTAGTTAATACAATCACACCTTGCCCAAAGTATTCTCTGTTGTAGGTACTGCCTCCAGGAGACTTTTTTCCTTTCTCACCTATGTTTAAGTCTCCTCAAGTTCCCTGCTGTGGACAGGGTCTCAGAAAAACTAAAATTGGGATAGCTATCAAAATGGGGAGTTTGGGGGACTTGCTTAGTAATAATAATTATAATTATGTGCTTATTAATTGATTTGTAATAATAATAACAGTGGATTTATTAAATAAGTAACTCCCCACACAGATCCTTATACAATAAGTACAGTCAATATCGTTAAAGCATTAACCTTCCAGAGACATTTTTAGGTTTGGCCTAATGTTAGCACTTTCCATAAAATATTTTAATTCTTACATTATACATCATCCTGAATTAAAGTAGATGTTAATTTATCTACTTTTAAATATGTTTAATAATACATGTATAAAGTCCCTAAATGGGTTCTGTGGTTTTACCCAAAACTTTAATTAGATGTAAAAAGTTCAGTTAGATTAGTGAAAATATTGAATAAAACAGTTAATAAGCTAGCTATCTTAGCTGAGAGAGATATTTCTGACTAAAAAATATGGTCAATGACTACTTTTTATATAAAAGTGTTGAAGGCTGCAAAATGTGATATACAAGAAAAAAAGTCTATCTTGTTAGTAATCCACATTAAATTTATTTCACTACTTTTTTTGTTGTGGCAGAAGTTCAGTCGAAAGAGACAGACTGCATGCACTTGGAGGATTAGAAAATGACTGTTTAATGCACACTGGTGCTGGCCCAGCGGAGTCCCCTCCAAAGGCTGAGCACCACACCCAGGTTTCAGCCACCTTTTGTGCATGATAAGCTTCCAGGTATTTGGGGACTGTCTAGATCCACTGTAGTTTTGGTGGTTTGCTAATGTAAGAGGCAAGCAAGACTACAGAAGCCAAGGGCGGGGTCTCTGCAATGAGCACTAAGGGGGGGGAGGGGTGTCTGCACCCAGCTTGCCTTCTCATTTTAAACTCAAAAATATCAACTTTTAAATATGTAGTCTACCTCTCTATCCTTTGCTCATCTATTATCCTGAACTGACAGCTAGTATATCAACTCTTTCCTTTGAACATCTTTTTCAGCCATCTCCCTCCCCAGGCATCTAACAATACTTGACTGTGAAATCAAGTCATCACAGAAGAATGAAAGGAAAAGAAGACAAAACAGAAATTTGAAGTAAAGTTCTTAGTAGGGGAATTATTATAGTGGTCATAGCGCTATGACATCAGATAATCTTGATTCAAAGCTCCATAGATTAATAATTAATCATGATATTATAATCAAGTTCCATTATCTAAGATCATTTAAGTGGGAAAGCTAATACTACCTATCTTATAGATTCATGTGAGAAATAATCAGATGATCTATGTGTGGACTAAAAGGGGCCACATGCTAACCTGACAAGCTCAGGGGAGGCCTGCATAACAGCCTTGCAAACCCAAAGACCTAAAGAACCACAAAGAATGGTCTGAAATTTAAACTTTTTAACTGAAAGCAGTTTATGGCAGGTTGGCAAGTCCTAGGCTGGCATCTTCCCTGACAAAGGTCAGTTTTCACCTTAATTGAGCCTATTGCCTTTTCTTTTTTGCATCTAAGATAACACACCTTTGGAATGTGGAGTAACTTTCTTTTTTCAGACCCCTCAGGACACAATTTATACACCAGGGTAGAAAACACAAATCCCCTCATTGTTATTATTATCATGTTAATTGTTGACTGTTAACTATCCTGTACCCACCTACGTAAAAGAAGGATGTGTCTATCATTTTACTTTTTGTCCAATCCCAGAGGTTTCTCTACTTTGCTTTCTCCCACCTCCCTAATCTATCACCAGTGGATTTCATGTAACCCATCTACATCTTATCTTTTGATTGTAATGTATAAACAAAGGTGCAAAACTGCCATTCTCTGGAGCTTTCTCTCAATCCCTTGAGATTTTGATTCCTGGCATTTGTCCACAGTTTGGCTCAAATAAACTCAGAAAATTTTTCACAGGTTTGAGTGTTTCTTATGTTGCCACATGTAAAATACTTACAACTATTCCTGTTACATATATATTATATTATAGCTAGTATATTACTTGGTGAGGAATTTATGAGAGGAGAGTTAAGACTTGATTTCAAATTTCAAGTCTCAGTAAAATTAACACAGATATAGAAGTATAAGAAAGTAAGTTTAGTTGTATATGTTCTTATTGTATGTTAACAGTGGAGCATCTGAGTAGAATTTATTGAGTTACAACTGGGGATTGAGAGTCAAACTGCAGTTGAAAATTCAGGATGAGAAATAAAATAGAACACTTGTAGGAGGGAAGAATGAGCATGATAATGGAAATGAGACATAGCTCCTGTTCTGTCCATCATGCATCATTCTTGAGCCATATTCTTGTTCAGCTAAAAAAGAAAATGTATAAACTATACAGTGTCTGAGATATTTTGCAGTTTTAAAACTATGGGCATTTTATGGTCATCGATGGACAATATTCTGTGTTTTATAGGAATCTTCAAGTTCTTTAACTCAATAAATTATTTTACTTGGGCTAATGTTACAAAATTAACTTTAATATAGTAACAGCATAGGTGTGGTTAATTGCAATTATATCTATGAAATTACTGCTTGGGGGATCAAATGTTCAAAAATTAATCTTATTGCCAAGAGAGTTGCAAAATTCAGTTCAAATTATTATTGTTAAACCAAAGTCTATAGAGGCATCATCAAAATTGACTTTAAAAAAAAGAAGATGGTGGAAGCAAGTTTTGTAAAATAAATTACATTTAAATTTCAGTATTTTAAATGGAGAATTATAATAGATTAAATTTTGGGAAATATTTTACTCACATTATCTTATGTGGGCCCAGGGTCTTATAGGATTGCAGCTGCTTTCAAAGAAACTAATTAGGACAAAGAAACGAACCCAATTTTCTCATACTTAAAAGAAAAGTAAATGTAACTTCTCTCACTAATATGAAGAATAATTTTTGCTTATGTCATATAATTTTTTTAAATTATATTACTGATGTTTATGAGAGCTCAAAAATAGAAACAGAACAGTCCAGCCAGTGTGGCTCAGTGGTTGAGCATTGACTCATGCAGCAAGAGGTCACCAGTTTGATTCCTGGTCAGGGCACATGCCCAGGTTGTGGGCCTGATGCCCAGTGGGGAACGTGAAGGAGGCAGCCAATCAATGTTCTCTCTCATCAATATTTCTATCTCTATATCCCTCTCCTTTCCTCTCTCTTTAAAATCAATAAAAGAAAAAAAATTTAGAACAAATCATTGAACCCATGATAGCATTTATTATATTATAATGGTAAAAATTAGACAATTCAAATAGAATAGAAATTTAAAGACATTTTATTTGATTTTAGATTTTTCAATTCATTTTGTCATATACTCTGAAAGTAATTAATTGAATTAATAGAAAGTATACATACCTTGAACATTATTTTATATAAAGCTTGGTACAGGGGTAGAGAATCATTGAAAATAAGGGCAAATACTTATTAAATAAAACAATCTTTAAAGCTCATTGAAACCCTGGCCAGTTTGGCTCAGCAGTTAGAGCATCAGCCTGGGGACCAATGAGTCGCTGGTTTTATTCTGGTCAAGGGCACATACATTGGTTGCACTCCGTCTCTAGCCCTGATTGGGGTCATGCAGGAGGCAACCATTCGATGTGTCCCTCTCCTGTTGAGGTTTCTTTCTCTCTTTCTCTCTCTCTCTCTTACTCTATCCGAACAAAAATGGAAAAATATCCTTGGGTGCCTTGGCCAGTTTGGCTCAGCAGTTGGAGCGTCCGCCTGCAGACCAGAGAGTCCCAGATTCAGTTCCTGCTAGGCCCTAGTGGCTAGGGGCTCATACCAAAAAAGAAAGAAAAGAAAGAAGAGGAGAGAAGAGAGGAGGAGAGGAGAAGAGAGGAGAGGAGAAGAGAGGGGAGGGGAGGGGAGGAGGGGAGGGGAGGAGAGAAGGAAAAATATCCTTGGAATATATAAAGCTCATTAACATATAATGTTCTGAAATCATTTTAAGCAAGATGATCAGAAATAATTTTCCATTGAATCCCAATATTGCTACATTCTTTAATTGACATTTTTGTGAATATTATTTAAAACTCCAGCCAGAAAATTTATATTTCAAGTATAGTCACAGTTACAAAGGCCAAACAGATTTCACATACATTTCTGAAAGCCTTTCTTATATGTAATTAGGATGGTATGATTTATCAAATAGTTTAAAATTTTTATTGATGGTTTAGAGAAAGAGGAAAGAGAGAGGGAGATAGAAACATCAGTGAGAGAGGCATCAACATCTATCAACTGCCTCCTGCACGTCCCCCACCTGGGATCAAGCCTACAACCAGGCATGTGCCCTTACTGGGAATCGAACCAGTTACCTCTTGGTGCACAGGATGACAGTTAACCACTAAGCCATACTAGCCTGACAGATAGTTTAATTTTTTAATGGTCCTATGAGTCTTTTGTTCCAGCTCACTACAAGTACAACTGTTAAAAATAAGGAATAACATTAGCATCACAAAAATAGTAAAAACTTCTTTTCCATTTATAATACAAAGTTGAAATGCCTTTTACTGTTGCCACTTTCAAACCTACTATTCATATGTTCTTAAATGGGGGGGGGGGGGGGGTTATAAAATCACACCTATAAGCCAGACCACAGTTTCCCAAAAGAATCCATTCTAGTGGGAAAAATAGGTGCTTACACAATCAAATGTATACACATATATCTTTGTTTAAATAGAATATTAATATATTAACTCATTCACTTCATTCTATAAATACTTAATAAATACCCTGGCACTATGATTGAATTGGAAATTCACCATGTTGAATCAGAGATGAAACCTGCCCTCTGTACCCTAATACTCTAGCAGTAAAGAATTAGAGATCACTGATCATTGTGATCAATTATGTGACAAAATCAGAAATCTAATTAATTCAAGGAAGCCTCATGGGAGAATAGTTTTAAATTGGCATAATTTATTTTGCATTTTTAGTTCGGTTTAAAAATCTTTACTATTTATTTTTTAAAGGTTGTATATAAAAGCTATAAAACTTTTGTTAATTTTTCTTTTTTTAATTTATCTTTATTGTTGAAAGTATTATAGATGTTTCTCCCTTTTCCCCCCATTGACCCCCTCCATTCCACCCCCAGGCCTTAATGGCATGGTCGTCTATGTCTATGTGCTATGCATATATGCATATAAATTCTTTAGTAATCTCTTCCTGTTCCCCCTCCACCCTTTCCTCTGAGATTTGTCAGTCTATTCCCTGCTTCTGTGTCTCTGGATCCATATATATATCTTTATTGTTGAAAGTACTACAGATGGCTCCCTCTTTTTCCTCCATTGACCCCCTCCACCTCCAGACCACTTCCAGACCTTCATGGCACTGTCGTCTGTGTCTCTGTATTATGTCTATATGCATATCTTTGGTTTACCTCTTCCCACCCCTACAAGCTCCTTTCCTCTGAGGTCTGTCAGTCTGTTCCCTACTTCCATATCTCTGGATCTATTTTGTTCGACAGCTTATTGTGTTTATTATATTCCACAAATAAGTGAGATTGTGTGATACTTGTCTTTCTCTGGTTGGCTTATTTCACTCAGCATAATACTCTCCGGGTCCCTCCATGAAGTCTCAAAGGGTAAGAGATATTTCTTTCTTTTTCATTTTTCTTACTGTAATTTTTCTTGGAGAAAAGGATTCCCAGGGAATTCCTTAAAAGAGTGTCACTGGAATTCAGTCAACATTGCTAAGTCCCCTCATGTTCACACTGCTCTAATTGTCATGCATCTGTAGGCCACCTATTTCATCTCAGGAAACTCACGACGAGCCTTTTAATAACAATGCAATCCCTTATCTGAGGATTATAAAGAAAGAGTTGTAGAAGCTATAAAATGTACACAGAAAAATACAAGAATAACAACATGTACATTGATTTTATTTGATCTATTCACTGTCACTGTGGATAGGCAGTGCTGGTCTCAACAGCTAATTGCATATTCTTGCTCAGGCAGAGTAGTAGCTTTGTATTTTTCTACATGACAAATATATTTATTTTATATATTTTTAAATATTAAAGAAGATGAATTTTCCAAGGCCTTTATGCTGATATAACATACTGCCTACAAAAAACATGGCCACCTTTTTATTACATCAGATAGGATATTTCACCATTATACTGCACAGATTGAGAATTTATGTAATTTAGGTAGAATCTGAATTACAGTTTTATCTTTTCACAACTCTTGAAAAAAATAGGTTTATATTATTTCAGTACATGTTAAACAGTTTTTTGAAGTCCAAAACATATTTTGATTTTTTTTTTTTTTGCTTTCCAAACTCTTGTTAACATAAAATAAGAACCTTGAAATGACTGCCACTTTATCACATACTTTCATAATTACTGATATGCTAGAATATGTCCATTTAGAAGTCCTGGTGGAAAGCTTTACTGACAAAACTTTGCTAATATATTCAATTGAACTATGTAAACTATTTTCATAGGTTAAAAATTGTAAAAAATTTGCTTTTTGGCTAATATATTGGTAAAAGTATTATTTGTCTGGATGCTAAAAAGCATGCATCCATTTAATGAAACATGCTGTTTTGATATTTTGGTATGTTCTTCATCTAATTTAAAAATATTTCAATATTTAAATATTCCATTGACATCTTTTAAAAAGAACAAGGAATTTAATGATTGGAGTTCATGGTATTAGTTTGGTTTAGAAAAGTAACTCTGGAAGTTTGTTTATGGGCTACTAAAAATATAAAATCATATATCCCCAAACATATTAAAAACAGATCTACCAAAAATAATTTTAACTGTATTATCAAGAATCATATTAAAACTAAATAGATATTTCCAACAATTCAAAAGCCCGCAAAATCTAAGATTACTTAATTGCTCACTAATCTACAGTGGCTCAAACAGCATTTCATATTTTATGTAAGAAAACGTATTCAGGTCAGACTTATTCACCTCAGAAACCTGAAGCTGTACAAAATATGTACATTTTTTTTGAAAGGACGGCCCTCCAGCTAACTGCTGAACTGGAGAGACTGTACATGATGCACAGGCATTGCTCATTGCCCTGTCTAAAGAAAAGAGCAGAATATTTCTGATGATAGTGGTGACTTACCTGTTAACAACACAAAAGAAGGTTATTTAGAGGAGGCAAAAGTGACACCAAATAAAAGTAAATAAAAAAAAAAAAGTGACTTTGTTTTGAGTGAAAAAATAAAAAGCTGCACCAAATGATTATACATTCTAGAAAAGAAAGAGTCCTTATCCCCCTAAGTAATGTTTTAGAGAGTCACTAGGGGCATCATAACAAAGGCATTGAGGCCCAGCTCCCAGGTCTCAGGACACATGTTCTAGCAGCGTACCCCTTGAGCAACAAGGACATAGTAGTGTGATGCTGGCTCCATCACCACTGCACATGCACCTGCCTTCCAGTGAAAAATACTTGTTCTGCAGGCACATCTCCAGTTTGTGACTGCTTGATGTGATCCAATGTTCATGGAAAAAAAAAATAGCATTTTCATAGGATACCTGATACATTATACATTCCATCCTTTCTCTTAGTGTCCAACACAGAAGAGGACCAAGATAAAATAGAAAGAAAATATTTGAATTTCTATTTATATTTTTTCTATCTCATGTTGTTTAATTTGTATTTGTGTGCATGATTTATAGTTCAAAAAACTAGTCGTTATACATTCATAAAAAATTTTCAGGGTTAATATAGTTAAAATTAAGATGAAGGCTCAACTCTAGGTATCACATTGTTACTAAAAGAGACATAGTCTCAAACAAACAGAAACTCATAGACAACAGTGTGATGGTTAGCAGAGGGAAGGGGAGAGGGGAGTTAGTAAAAAGTAAAGAGCCCTGGCTGCTTTGGCTCAGCAGTTAAAATGCCAGCAAGTGGACTGAGGGTCGCAGGTTCGATTCCTGGTTAAGGGTACATACCTGGGTTGCAGGTTTGATCCCTAGCCCCACCGGGCGTCTTGCGAGAGGCAGCTAGTCAATATGTCTCTCTCACATCAATGTTCCTCATTCTCTCTCTCCCCCTCTCTTCCTTCCACTCTATCTAAAAATCGATGGAAGAATATCCTCAGGTAAGGATTACCACAAAAAAAAAAGTTTTTAAAAAATAATAGTAAAGCAAGTCAAATATATGGTAATGGAAACAGATTTGACTTTGGGTGGTGGGCACACAATGCAATATACAGGTGATGTATCATAGCAATATATACTTTAAACCTATATAATCTTATTAACCAACATCATCCCAACAAGTTTAATTAAAAAATTAAAAATTTGCTCTAGTACTCTAACATTGATTTGAACTAGATCATTGGATACTTACGTATCTGAGTATCTGACAACTACATCATGCTTTTAATGAACTTTGCTTTTAGTAATATCATTTACTACTACGAAGGATTGTGCCTCCACTGTCTTTCAGAGAGTTTATACTCATTCAACATTTCTTCCTTTTCTTCACTAATGCGTGGACACACAACCAATATCAAATAGACTCCCTGCCCCTTGTGCATATAAATCTTGAACACAAAAATAACAAACCTAAAAATAACTACCACTGACCCACCCAGATAGTAATCTCCTGAAGAGCTTACCCAGTAGTTGTTCATTCAATGGTTTTCTCTACACATACAATAGAATCATTTAGTCTATATTTTATAATAAAATTATTTCTGACATAAGATGAAAAATTAGAACTTAGATGCCAATGATTGAGATACCAAAAGAATATATATAATTTATATATATATATTTATATATATAGTAAATATATATATACACACAGAATATATATATATTCTGATACAGAATATCATTTAGGCTAGGAGGGTGGTGATTTCTCTAAATGAGAAAAGTGTTGAATTTTCTTAGAGTATAAAAATTTCTCAGCCCTTGCCAGTGTGGCTCAGTTGGTTGGGCAATGTCCAGCGTACCAAAAGGTTGCTGCTTCAATTCCCAATCAGGGTACATGTCCAGGTTGCAGGCTTGATCTCTGGTAGGGGGTGTGAAGGAGGCAGCTGATTGATGTTTCACTCTTACGTTGATGTTTCTCTCTCTCTGTTCCTCTCCCTTCATCTCTCCTTTAAAAAAAAGCAAATCAATATAAAAATATATATATAAATTTCTCAGAAGTATAGAAATCCATATATTATTTCATATCACCTATTTCAACTGAATTAAATGACAAATAAATAAAGTAATCAATGGTGGTATGTATAGAGCTCTTTCAATGATGTGAGCATGTATCAGCTTTTGATTAATAATGAAACTAGGTGACATTTATCACATTATTGCTGCTTGCCAAATAAAATTAAAAGTTTTGTATGCATACTAATTATATTAATCCTTATAATGAGTGTAAATTAGTTATAATAATATCCTTTATTTTACACACAATGAAATTGAGACAATTAGTTATATTTATAAAAGGTCCACACACAGCTAGTAGGATGGTAAAGCATATATATAAACTTAGGCACTGTGTATCCAAGATCTGTCCTTTTTCCTCCATACTGCCTCTCATGTAGTATTGAAAGTTAAATATTTTGAATTTTGTTTATTGTTGCAAATAATTCAACTGACTTCTAGTGTAATTTCCTAGTCCTTCACCCATCCCTTTCCTGGCAACAAAAGTCAAGCAAAGCAAGATTTACATGTGCACAAGAAAAGAGTAAGACAGTAAACTCAGCTTGTCCAAATCCTGCGCATTCAAATGCAAGGTTCGGTCCTTGCATAGCAACTGAGAGATAGCCTTTAGCCCTTGGAATATCCAGCATAATAAGAATGTCTTTGTTTACTTGGAGCCTTGGGCCATGCCAGGATATTTTATGCTAACAAAGTGATTTATTGCTGAGAGCCATGAGGCACACAATATCAGTTTGACATCTGGAGTGGCACCAAAGTTCTTAGTTGACAAGTTAAGCTTCCCTGCTTGGCAATATTTTGTGCGTGTTGTCACACATTGTTACTGAAAGAATTAAGTGCTGTCTGTAAGATTCCATTAGAGAAGAGAACTGGAAACCTGCATCTGTTCTCGCCTGGACTCTATGTGCCTTGTACCTTTGTTGATCTTAATCTGTAGCCTTGCACTGAAACAAACCATATTCATGAGTTTGACTACTTTCCCGAATTCTGTAAGTTCTAGCAATCATTGAACCTCAGAGTGGTATGGGGAACTGTCAAATACAACACTATGTCTTCTTTGCTTTTAAAAAATTACATGCGCCTGGCCAGTGTGGCTCAGTTTGTTGGAGTGTTGTCTGTACACTGAAAGGTAGTGGGTTCAATTCCCAGTCAGGGCACATACTCAGGTTATGGGTTTGATCCCCATTTGGGGTGTATCCGGGAGGTAACCAATTGATGTTTCTCTTTCACATCAATGTTTCTCTCTCTCTTCATTCCTCTCTCTCTAAAATCAATAAAAACATAGCCTCGGGTGAGGATTTAAAAAATTGCCTTCAAACATGGAAAGATAATAATAACTTTTAAAGGAGATTAAGAGACACTGATCCAAACTTACAAATATGAAATTTTCTTAATTCTCTAGATCAGCAGTTCTCAACCTGTGGGTCACAACTCCTTTGGGGGTTGAATAACCCTTTCACAGGGGTAGCTTAAGACATAACAGTAGCAAAATTACAGTTATGAAAGCAACAAAAATAATTTTATGGTTGGGGTCACCACAAGATGAGGAACTGTATTAAAGTGTCATGGCATTAGAAAGGTTGAGAACCACTGCTCTAGATGATTAAATTAAATCTTGTTAAAAGTATATTTATCTTTCTTATTTTGATAATATAAACTAGGCAGTTGTACTTCTGGCTGACATGGTAGAAAGTACTGAAAAAATTATGATATCAGAAACCACCCATAATGCAACAATCAAGGAAAAGCACTATTTAAATATTGTGTACATGTTCCTTTCTTCCTTCTTGCCTTTAGGTACTTCATTTTAGACTGTAAGCTCATTTTCTAATGAAGGTATCACTTTTTCTGTCTGGTAAGGTGCAATTTAATAATGCCAAAAAATGTCAGGAGAAGGGCCGTGATATGTTCTAAGGTGGAGAATCTGTGGGAATGCAGAAAAATCTATGTTTCTTTTTTCCTTCTGGGACGTTCCACCAGGCAAATAAACCAATCAGAGTTTATAGTTTTAAATCTTCAAAAAATAGTTTAATTGACTATCAGAAAGAGAAATTTAAAAAACAATACATTTACAATTATATCAGAAATGAGTAAATATATTCCTAAATACCTAGAAATAAATTTAACCAAGGAGGTAAAATCCTTTGCTCAAAAAATTATAAGACACTGAAGAAAGTGAAGAAGATGCAAATAAATGGAAGTATATACCATGTTCATGTATAGGAAGAATCAACACCATTAAAATGTTCATATGACCCAAAGCAATTCATAGATTCAATGCAATCCCTATCAAAATACCAATAGCATTCTTCACAGAATGAGAATAAGTATTCCTAAAATTTACATGTATCCAGAAAAGACCCCAAATAGACAAAGCAATCTTGAGAAAGAATAACAAAGCTGGAGGTATCATGCTACCTGATATCAAACTCTATTACAAGGCTATAATAATCAAAACAGTATGGTAATGACCAAAAAACATAAATCAATGAAACAAAATAGATAGCTCCCCCCAAAATCTATGCCTATCTGGTCGATTAATCTATGACCAAGAAAGCAAGAATATACAATGGGGTAAAGACAGTCTATTCATAAGCGGTGTTAGGAAAACTGGTTAGATACATTCAAAAATATGAAACTAAATCACTTTCTTACTCCATATAAAAGAGGAAACTAAAAATGCATTGAAGACCTAAATGTAAGACCTGAACCCATAAAACTCTTCAAAGAAAATATAGGCAGTAAATTCTCTGACATTGTTCTTAGTAATGTTTTTTTGCACATGTCTCCTTGGGCAATAGAAACAAAAGAAAAAAATAAGCAAATGATATTACATCAAATTAAAAAGGTTTTGCACAGCAAATAAAACCATAAACAAAATAAAAAACACAACATACTAAATGGGAGAAGTTATTTGCCAATAATACATCTGATAAGTGGTTAATATCCAAGGTACATAAGGAATTCATACAACTTAACACCAGAAAGGCCAAGAATCTCATTAAAAAATGGGCAGAGGACCTGAGTAGACATTTCTCCAAAGAGGACATACAAGTAATCAATAAACATATGAAAAGATGCTCAATGTCCCTAACCATCAGATAAAGGGAAATTAAAACCACAACTAGATATCACCTCAATTAGAAATCACTGGCAGAATGGTTAAAACCAACAAATAAACAAAAAAGTGTTGGCAGGGATGTGGAGAAAAGTAAACCCTTGTGCACTGCCGGTGGTTTGCAAACTGGTGTAAACACTATAAAAAACATAGGAGAGAGTGCCCAGAACAGTAGATCAGTTAGCTAGCATTTATTGCAATAGACACTTATGCTATGCTAATGTTCTTGGGAAGAAAAGTAGATCATTATCACCAAAAGAAAAATCAGACCTTAAAATCATTCCTGGGACCAGATCCTCTGGCCAAACTCTACTCTAGACTTTAGACACCAAACCTTTACACACACACACACACACACACACACACACACCACTTTAAGATAGTGTTCAGATTTGCCAGAGGTTTCTTTCAGTTGGTTAGGTTTGGTTTAGTACTTCAAATCAATATTTTCTATTACTATTATATTTTCCAGAACAATGATTTAGGGGAAGGCAGTCAGGAGTTAAAACTTCTATTAGTTCTCAATATTTTCAGGAAGCAGAAAACTCATAAATTTATAAATATGTCTTCTATGTAAACATATATTTATGACCAGAATTGTGATAATTTTATACTCGGCTTTCCCCTCAATTAACAATTTGTAAACATTTTTCTTATATCTTTTAATAATCTATAAAAATGTCTCAGTGACTCTATAGTGCTACATGGTATGATTCTAATGAATAATTCCCTATTTTTGGACATTTTTGTATCTGTCCATTTTTAATAATTACAAAAGTATTTAAATGAGCATTTTTATAAGTATGTATTGATGTAGTTCTTTAATTAAATATTTGGAGTAAACTTATATAATTAGAATTATGATTCAGTGAATATAAATATTTTGCTTGTTCCTCAACTATTTTAAGAAATTTTTAGTACATCCCATGTGTCATTTAACTTTATTATAAAGTATGCTCTCAGTATAACGTTTTTAAAAATCCTTTGGCCTGCATTTATATAATTTAATATAAATTAACTTAAAAACATAGTAAATTCCTAAAGTTAAATGGTATAAAATATTTTCAGGTGTTTGATGTGTTTTCTCAAATTACCACCAGAAATGTTGGAATTTGCAATTTCACCAACAAAAATTGAATTAATTCTTAAAGTCTAGTTGACATAACTTGGAGAATTTACATATTGAACTTGACAGTGATAGTAATAATATTTAGTACATGGTGAGCACTTACTTCTTTATTCCTGTTCACGTTGGATCCCCACAACAGTGCTAAGAGATCGGTACTATGTTATTCCCATTTCAGAGATGAGAAAACTAGTTAGGGGTACTATTTAACTTTGTCAAGATCCAACAGACAGAAAGTGATCATAAATATCATATGATCACAAACAGTCTGACTCTCAGTTTACTCTGGAGTCCTCTGAGCTACTAACTAAACAATACAAACATATTTAATAACCTAACAGTACCATAGAAAAAATAAGTTCATATCTAAAAATATCTTTACAGATTTGTGTGTGTGTGTTTGTGTATCAAATCTCCCTTGGAATTTACGAAATTAACAACTAAAATATATAATTTATTTTAAAAGTAACATTTATATAAGATGTTACTACAAATAAATAATGAAATTATAAAATAACTATAAATATACTTTCAAACAAGTAAACAAATATAGATTTTATATTTTTTCAATCTCTAATATTGTGTGTTTTATCTTGCAATTTTATTAGTCCTGTATTGTGAAATTTACACCTTTCATATTTCCAAAATTATTTTTTGCAAGAATCCATATTTTGATATGAATGAAGTATATTTCCTATTATTTTGTCTCTTGTTGATGAAAGCAGACTGAGATATAAAGCAAGTAGAGCAAATGTAAAGTACTTTCACGTGAAGCTCTGCTAGAGGGGTCCAGCATGATGAAGTATGTTTATATGTAATGATATATGCCATCACAAGAGCTACAATAAAAAGGTGTCTAAATATCAAATAATAACATTAATTTTATTCCTGTAGTGTCACATTATTTTTCTGCTTATATGGAAGAGTCTATAATTTACACATTTTTAAAAAATTAAACTCAGAGTTTTACTATGGAAAGAATAAAAAACTAGCTTGGAAAACTAAGTCTAGGTTCATTTTTGCTACTTATTATCTGTGTCACATTAGGTAAACAAATTAGCATCTTTGGTTCTTGTTTTCCCGTATATAAAATGAAGTGATGGTTATATTACATTATTTAATTTTATATGGCCTTTCTGGTTTCAAAATATCTATGAATAAATTACTCAGCAAGTGACTTGTTTAATTTTCACTTGATTTTTCTCCCTGAGAGTTGTGACAAGTTGTGACAAGAATTAGCCATGTTTACTGTAACTTAGTTTAAATACAGTCAGGGATTTGGGGTTACTTGTGGTTTCTGGAGCTTGTGGACTGGAAACCATTACAGTGTTTTGAATCTTCTACAACTTGCAATCCTGCTCACTAGTATAGGTTGTTCACCATATCACTTCTTTGTGGCTCCCAAATGAGCTAACTTAAGACATGCTTAAAGTTTTAAGCATAATTACCACAGGTTTAAAGGTAGAGGAGAGGTCGCATTTTTGTTTCAGGATGCAATCATAGAAATACCTATTTTAGAAAATAGTTTTAGAGGTATTTCAGCATCACAATCCTATTCATCCTGGATGCAACAGAATATCTTTGTTTTGAGTTAGACCAGATTTATTTGTTATGATGATAGCTACTTATTGAATGCATGTAAGAACCAGGCACTGGCCTAAATTCTTTCTATGCAATATTTAATTACTTTTATATCAAACCTACGAGTTCTATAATTTTGGTTTTATCACTATTTCGCAGCAGAATAGCAGAGATTTAGAAAGTCAAAATGACTTGCCCAAAGTCACATAGCTGGTAAAGCATTAATATCCAAACTCAGATCAGTCTGCCTCTAAGGCTCATGCTCTGAAACACTACATTTTACATCCTTTAAAGGAAAAAAAATGAAAAGAAAGAAAACATTGCCTTAGGAGGCAGGAGCTGACTCATCAGTCTTCTCCAGCTGTTAATCCATGTCAGGATGTCCCGATTCAGAACCCCTTATAGACAATGAAAAGTGGTGTTAAGAACAAAGAGACATTAAGGAGAGAGTTTCCTTAAAATAAGGCATAAAATTTGAACTACATTCAAGTTAGCCTGAATAAAATTTTTGGGGCAAGTGTGTCAGAATTTGGATTCAATATTTCAGAAATGTAATAAGGTACATACTATTTACTACACAGCACCATAGTGTTCACATTACTTGGGCCAAACAAGACTCTAAATAGACTTGTGTCAGTTCGGGTCAGGATTTATAACAAAATAAGTTATAAAAGAGCTTTCCTTTGTAAAGTTCTATAAATTTTAGAATAGTAGATAAGAAGTCATAGACCTATACTTCCTTTCCTTCTGTAAATAAAACAAAAGCCAAGCAATATGATCTTACATTACTATTACTTATTGTACTTTCATTTTATTTTTTATTTAGTTTTATTTTATTTTGTATGCAGCACTAAGCAAGCTCTCCCTTTAACTACATCCTGTAGTTAGAAAAAAAGAGAAGAAAAGTCAAAGATTTCATTCAAAAGTTATACCAAGAAATGCAGACATGCTTAATTTGTCTAAAATTTCTGACTTTATATTATTCAAAGTTGTGTCAATCCTTTTATTACTTTATAGATCTTTTATATATAGATTCCCAAAGGCACTACATTAACTTATATTTATTTAGTTTTCAAATTTTCTTATAAGCCCTCATAAAAAATTATAACTGTCTTAATAAAAGAAATTATGTTCTTTAAAAAATTTTTAATCACAGTAGACCTCTACGAATATTGGGTATGTTGTGATCCTTTTGCACAATAACTACTAGGAATTTAAAAGTCTTTTGCCTCCCATAGGACCCCAACCAGGGCCAGGAATTGAACCTGCAACCTAGGTATGTGCCCTTGACTAGGAATTGAACCTGCGACCCTTTGATGCATGGGCCGATGCTCCAACTACTGAGTCAGACTGGCCAGGGCCTGATGAAGATTTTTTAAATGTTACATCTTATAAATGTTGACTTCAGATTGCTTCTTTGGTGGTACTAAATAGATAAAGATTGTTATTTTTTGTTAAGAATATATTATAGTTACTTTTTGGTAAACCATAAGGCATCATCTGAAAAACAGGTTTTATGCAAATTGATAACTGAAAAATTGTTTTGCCTAGAAATTAAGAGTAATTTACTCAAAGATTATTGTCTCTGTATCTAGTTTATCTTTATGAGAAAATTATCTTGTCTCAGGAAATTTCACCTTATCTATTAACTAAATAAATTTTGATCCTAGGGGGGACTCTAATAGTAAAAAAAATAAAAAAAAATAAAAGTCTTTTGTCTTTTTGATTGCTTCAGATAAATTTGAAACTAGGCAACTATCTTTAAAGAATTTATTTTACAGTGCTAGCAAAAGATAACTTTTACGAACTTATACTGCTCCCTTAATTTGATTAACTTGGAATAGCTAAAAAGCAAAATGAAATTTGAACATGTACAATTATCTTCTCCAAAAATTACGTGAATCATATCTCATTTATTTGAACTGTGGCCAAAGAATCAGATTACTTTCTTCTAAATACCTTTCCAAATATGAAAAAAAAACCTTTGAAATCAAAATTAGCCATAAAATCATGGGCTACCACTAATTTACTTATAGGAAAAAGGTAAGGATATTTGGCTTAGCTAATAGAAAGGGATTTTCATAAAATCCCCAAGTTTCTGGTTAATCATCAAACTCTCAAACATAAATCATATCCACATGCTGCCAAATAATACAAAGACAAATTCTGCTCCAAGGAGAAAACAGACAAGAGAAAGAGGAAATATACCATGTCAATGGGTGAAACTACACGACGTTGGTATTTTATGTCACTGCGTGATGCCAGCTTCTTATTATGAAATATCATACATCAACATTACAAGCCAGAAGGAAAGAACAATAGTAGCAATGCCAGTGGATGCTATTTTGAGCAATTGAATAGTTCGGGACCTCATTTTTGACAGCTTATGGCTAGACATATTTTTACTCTCCCTCTCCCTATTTCATTTATTTCATTTTAACAGATTTGTAATTCAAAATAGCCACTAAATTGTCAAAGAGGCACTAACAGCCTAACATCGTCAATGCTTTAAGGTGAAGCCTAAAAAAAAATCATTTCCTTGAATATCCAAGATAGATAATTAAAATAATTTTGTTTAAGATTGGCAAAGAAGAAAATAAAATCTCAACATCCATCTATTTTAGGGACCTAACATGTCATATATTGAAGAAACGTCACATAAATACATTTAAGATATCTAACTAAATTCTGCCCATAAAACCTGCAATATTTAAGGATGCAATAAACTGTCTTATATGGACACAAATATGTTTCATGGATTCAGTTTGTTATTTAAAGAAGACTCTCTAGGTAAATAGTAATAGTCATCTCAAATATTTGCCATAGATTATAAGAACTACAAATGTGGTTTCTCTAAAGAATAGACCTGTATATTCTGCAAGGATCAGTTTAAGTATTTTTAAATGGTTTACTGTCAGAGTTTAGTTTAATTAATATGAGAACTATATTTATAGATCATCTAAAAGTCTTTAAAAGATCTGTGGGATGGTTTTCATAATTGGTATTAAATTTCTTGTAAATAAGAAAGCAACGGTATGGAAATTACAGAAGGAGTCATCAAGTTGCATGTTCATAAATAATGCTGTTCCACTTGAGAAATAAGCTTCCCACAGCATTGATTCTATCTCAGCACAAATAACTCATCACAAAATACTACATACTTGCCAGGCCTGTTTTCATAGCCTTTGGAAACAGAGTGCTTAATAACTAGACTCATTAATACTAATGGTAAGTCAGTGAGATTAAATATTTCTATAAATCATTTTATTAATAAAACAGAGGGCTCATTATAGAACTATTGAACTGTTAAGCTGCAATATTTCAGTATCAGCACTTTATAAACATTTCAATTAGCACAGGTGACAACACCCAAAAAAGGTACAGAACACCAATGCCACTGGATAGAAAAATGGGCACTGGCCAAGCAAATAATAAAAAAATGCAATTTTCTCTAAAATACTCTAATGTAGGGTAGCAAGACATATACAATAAATGTTTTATATATATGTATATGTATATATATATATTACATTTATTATATATATATAATCTTCCCACCTTCTCTCTTATGTAGCTTTCAAGAACCTCTGAAGAATGGTATGCTATGATATTCACTAGCACACTTTATCATTTTACTATTAACCTTAGATGGATCATGGAACATGAATGATATTTGAGCAGTTGAGGCTAAAGGAGTGAATACTTAAACACAAAAAGAATAATGATAGCTTACTATAGCTCTCAGTAAGAATGTTCGACAGACAGACATAAGAGCTGAAAAATGAGAATAGAGACAATGTATTTTAAAGAGTGAGCAACAGTCAAATGCAAGAATGACCACAGACAAAGTGGTATATAAACATACGGAGTGTTTGGAGTTTCGTATACATGTAGTTTCACTCATTATTTAGCTTTTATTTCCTTTTTGACAGCCAAACACGTTTGTGTGTGTGTATAAATCTATCTATAGATATATCTATCTATAGATAGTTTAAGTCTCCAACTGCAACTGCACATTTTGATGAAGGGGGGGAAACTATTCAGTTGGTGGAATTAAATTTACTTTTCAATGCTTCTGACTTTCCAGGAAGTGCATATTCCTTTAGGGGAAGTGGGGATCCAAAGTGCAAGAAAAACAGCAGAACTCCTGGCAAGGTGATTGAGGGAAAAAGAGCCCAGGATTCAGAGAAGCTGGATAAATACTGAAATTCAAATCCCTTGTTTACTATAATGTTTTCCATATTGGGAAAACAAGTCGACACAGCTTAGAGTCTGTGTATCTGAGAGAGGAACACAGGTGACTTTTTTTTTTTGCCAGGCTATTGTTTCTACTAGCGTTTGGGGATTGAGCTTTCTGAAGCTTTCTAATTAGAAGGTGTATGGTAAGCCATATGTTAACCAATGCAGCGCTGGTCTGAAATAGAAAAAGCAAAATTAAGAAGTAAAAATAATTAACTATCTTTTCATATTATAAAAAATATATAAAAGGAAAGATTCCCACAGATCTTTTCACTGTATTCCCACAAAAAGGTAGGAGTTTATCTTTGCCCTTCATCTTGAATCGAGGAAAGACTGAGATTGCTTTGACCAACAGAATGAGGCAGAGGAACATGATGCCATATCCTTACTGAGGAATTTAGAGGACTGACAGATTTTACTTTGATGTCTGAGATCCTTGAGCCACACACTATAAGAAACCCAACTACTCTGAGAATGCCATGCTCTAAGAAGACAAAAACCCCTGGAGGAGACTTAGAGCATGATTCACCTTGTGGAAAGTGAAAGAAAAAGACCAAGGACTAGGAAGGAGTCAGACCTGGAAGCAGAGTCTCTGGAACCAGACATGCCAAAGGACCTGTATCCATCAGAGACTGAGTACCCAGCCTAATTCTTCCCAAATCTCTGACCCAAAGTTATTGGCAAAATGAAATGATTGTTTTAAGCCATGTGTTTTCAGGGTAGTTTGTCACACAGCAATAAATAACCAAAACATGACATTAGCAATGAGAATCCTCATATTTCCACACATTTGAGCTTATAAGAAAGCCAATGCAGGGCTTTTGGCCAAGATGCTGAGTAGGTAAACAGGGCACCCGCATCCTCCCAGAACCCCTCAAGATTACGGCTGAACTACCGAACAGCCATCATTTGGAACCACCTGGAATCTAGCCGAACAAAAGTCCTATAACTAAAGATATGCAGGTGAAGCCATGCCACGACTGGTTGGAGGGGCTGGCCCCACACCCATGTGAAAAAAAATCAAGAGGGATATATTAGCTGCTGAGGATGCCCTGAGAAGCGAGGGGTCCCAGCTCCATGCCAGGCTCCCCAGCCCAGGATTCAATTGCCAGGAAGAGAAGTCGCCATAACTTCTTCCTGTGAAAACCAGTGGGGATTATGGAGGGCTTCAGGAGTTACAGGCATTCCTCTTAAGGGGCCTCAGACTGATTCGCTCTGAGCTCCAGTGCTGGGGCAGCAGCTGGAAAGGCAGCAGGGGTGTCATATCTGGGTCTCCATCAACCTGGCAAACACTGTTTACCCTGCCTTGGTGATTTGCTGAGCCCTCACCACCCCCACCCAATTTGTTGGCCCACCCAAGTTGCTCTCAGAGGCTTTTCCATACAAAAAGCCTGTATAAGCTCATGGTGGGGATGTTCCTTAAATCTCTCAAAGGTTCACAAACTCCAAATAAGCAACATCTGCCCTCAGTATGTTCTGTACCTCTTGCTAAGTGGACCCAGGCCCGACACTGGCAGCAACTGGCCTTGGTTCATAGCTTGGTCTCTCCCAGACACCTCCAAGCCCAGCACAGGTAGCAGCCATCTGCAGACCACTCTGTAGCCCATACCAGGTAGCCCTGGGCAGGGCACAGATGGCAGCACACTGAGTGGACAGTTTCACACCATGCTAGATCACCACCAAACCATCGCCATGAGCGACACACCCAAAAGGTGGCCTCATTGAGCACCAGAGCCCTGCCGAAGTGAGTCTTGCTCCTTGGGGTCAGCCATTAGACAGTAGCTCCTCCACTATAGTTGCAGCTGGTCCTCACAGCCAGCTGAACTGGGGAAGGGGGCGGGGAAGGGTAAGTCCCTCCCATTGAGGTGCCAACAGCAATTAATACTAAACTACAACATGGGGTGCCCACAGCCCACACAGGTGGCACACCAGTGGTGCCTGGCTTGAGTGACCTGGGAGGCCTACCTAATACATTGAAACAAACACAGGGAGGCAGCCAAAATGAGGAAATAAAGAAATATATCCCAAATGAAAAAACAGAACAAAACTCCAGGGGAAAAAAAAAAAAGGAATTCAATAAATTGGAGACAAGCAATTTACCAGATGCAGAGTTCAAAACACTAGTTATAAGGATGCTCAGTGAACTTAGGGAAACAGTAGATAAACTTAGTGAGAACTTCAACAAAAAAATAGGAAAAATAATAATTGAGACAGAAAACGTTTTAAAAAGTCAGAAATGAAGACTACATAACTGAAATGAAAAATACATTACGGGGAATCAACAGTGGAGTAGATGAAGCAAAGGATTGAATAAGCAGTTTAGAAGACAAGGTATCAGGAAACACCTAATAGAACAGCAAAAATAAATAAATAAAATAAGGATAGGTGGTTAAGGAGTCTCTGGGACAACATCAAACATAACAACATTCACATCATGGAGCTGCCAAAAGGAAAAGAAAGAGCAAGGAATTTAAACCCTATGTGAAAAAAAAAATGATGGAAAACTTCCCTAATTTGGTGAAGTAAATAGACTCACAAGTCCAGGAAGCACAGAGAGTCTCAAAAAAGATGAACCCAAAGAGGCCTACACAAAGACACATCATAAATAAAATGCGAAAAGTTAAAGACAAAGAGAGACTTAAACTTATTATTATTATTTTTTTTAGAAAGACAGGAAGAGAGAGGGAAAGAGAGAAATATCAATGAGAGAGAACATCGATTGGCTGCCTTCTGCATGCCCCCCGCTGGAAGTTTGGCCCACAACCTGGGCATGTGCCCTGACGGTAAATTGAACCGGCAACCTCTTGATGCATGGGTCAGTGCTCAATCACTGAGCAGGGCCAAAGAGAGACTCTTTTATTTTTTAAATCCTCATCTGAGGATATCTTTTGCATTTGTCTTCAGATAGAGCAGGAGGGAGGGAGAAAAAGAGAAACATCAATATGAGAGAGACACATCGACTGGTTGCCACCCACACAACCCCAACCGGGACTGGGGACAAACTGCAACTGAAGTACGTGCCCTTAGCGGGAACCGAACCCGGGCCTCTCTCGCCTGCAGGCTGACACTCTAACCACTGAGCCAAAATGGTCAGGGCCAAAGAGAGACTCTTAAAAGCAACAAGAGAAAAGCAATTAGTTACCTATAAGCCTGTCAGCTGATCTCTCAACATACTCTTCAAAGTCCAAATGAATTGACACAAAATATTTAAAGTGATGAAAAGCATGGACCTACAACCGAGATTACTTTACCCACTGAAGCTATCATTTAGAATTGAAGGACAGGTAAAGAGCTTCCCAGAAGGAAAAGCTAAAGGGGTTCATCACCACCAAACCAGTATTACAAGAAATGTTGAAGAGTCTTTAAGGAGAACAACAACAACAAAGATAAAAAATATAAATAATAAAATGGCAGTAAGTATATACTTATCAATTTTACTTTAAAACCAAATGGATTAAATACTCCAATCAAAAGGCCTTTACATATACTGTCTACAAGAGACTCACTTTAAGAGAAAGACACATACGGACTGACAATAAAGGAATTAAAAAAAAAAAAAGATATTTCATGAAAATGGTAAAAAAAATGGGGTAGTAATACTTATACGAGACAAAATAAACTTTACAACAAAGACTGTAACAAAAGACTAAAAAGGACCCAGCAATTTCACTTCTGGGTATTTATCTGACGACATCCAAAACACTAAATCGCAAAAGACGTATGCATCCATATGTTCTTTGCAGAATTATTTATAATAACCAAGATACGGAAGCAACGTAAGTGTCCATCAATAGTCAAATGGATAAAGATGAATTTGTTCCATATATATACAAATAAATATGATTAATTCATAAAAAAGAATGAAATCTTGCCATTGCAAAGCATGGATGGACCTAGATGGCACTGTGCTGAGTGAGAGAAGTTAGAGAAAGGAAGACAAATGCCATATGATTTCACTTTTTTGTGGAATCTAAAAAAAAAAAAATTAAACAAACAAGCAGAACAGAAACAGACTCATAGATACAGAGACATGTTGATGGTTGCCCAGTGGGTTGGGGTTTAGGAAACTGGGTGAAAAAGGTGAAGGGATTAAGTACAAATTTGTATTGACAGAGTAGTCTTAAGGATGTGAATACAGTATAGGGTTCATAGTCAAGAATATTGTAATAACTATGGTAGGTGTCAGATGGGTACACGATTTATCAGGATGTTCACTTTGTAGGTTATATAATTATCTAATCACTGGCTTGTACACTAATATAATATTGTATGACAACTGTATTTTAAAAATTATTTTTAAAAAATTTATTCAGAAAAGCCTCTAAAATTTTACTCCTGGCACAGAAAATGTCCTTCGAACTATTAACAATGGCTACCTCAGAAAGAATTATGACTTTTTTTTTTATTTGACTTGCTAAAACCAGAAATATTACATTTTGAAATTTAAAATATTTAGCAACATAAATTTCATCACAAAAAAATAATAAAGTCTCACTTTAAATAAGTTAGTAAGCCCTTAGTTTTTATTAAGCACACGGACGACAATTCATAAACTCATTTGCCATAAGCAAGAAAATGCACCTATTTCGTTGTATTTATTTGTGGGAGTTTGTAGTGGACAGTTGACTTCTGTGTCTTATTGCTCATTATCTTATTATCCATTATCCTATCACCCATCTTATTTGGAAAGAATTTCCCTGATTCAACTAATGAGAAAAATTTATCTTCCATTGCTGAAGCGGAAAGATTCAGATATCACCTTTCCCTGATCCCCTGAAGTGCCAACTCATGATACTGGACCAGTGAAATTCTTCAGCTTTGACCTTGACTCTGCAGAGATGCAAGCGCAGTTAAAGACTTTGGCAGAGCCTCACCAAGAGTCCTGCAGAGATGCCAGGAGTGGTATCCTCAGCGTGAACTTGTCTGTATTTCCTTGTTCCTATCTTTTTAGTGTCTGGCTATTTTCTGGAACTGATTCTCTAGCTTTCCTATATATTCTTGAACAAATCATCATTCTTTCAGGAAAATCATTCCTTCTTAACTTATCCAGAGTTGGTGTTGTCTCTCACAACAAAAGCTATGGTGAAGAAATTGGTATCTGGGAATAGATTATAGATAGCAGATTCTTAGAGAAAGGAGGATGGTCATGGCCTAACGTGTGCTGAAGGGGAATGAAAATCTGTCACTAACCACAGGGGGATATCTGGCAACAAAAATATGTAAGGCATGAGGAATTCAAGACTGTAGGATGGAGTGGCTACTTATAATTATACTAGAAAGCTTAAAGAAAGAGAAAGAATAAAACCTGTACCATTAATTATGATAGTCACATCCTCATATGGCTAAATAAACCTTGCATATAAAAGACATAATACTTAAAAAAAGAATGTAAAATATCTCATTATTAATTTTATGCTGTTTATATGTTTAAAATGCTTACACATTGGATTAAATCTCTCTCTATACACACACACACATATATATATATAACAATGTATCAGAGTGTTTGATTTTTTTTATTTTTCTTTTTCACTCCTAATTAATGTATTTTTTTTGTTGTTCTCAATAAGAATCACTAATTGTAGCAAGACATTCAAAGCCATCCATATATTTTGGCTTCTAATAAATAAACTATGCTAATAAAATATTCCTTATTCCTGGATGCTGACTTTTACCAGCTAGGAAAATTACTTTGTATATAACTGCTCAGGCTTTAAAAAAAATAAGCCTAAAAATATTTGTCTGCACCTTAGTAAATACTTTAATAAAATGTTTTCTTTCTTTAGCTTACTTTTTATCTTAATCTTTTATAATGAATTACATTTTTAATGGGATAGTCTGAGGCTAATGATAACACATTTTATAAAGGATTTTTAATATGCATGTGTTATGTGTGTTTTTTAAGGATGTTGTGAATATAAGTGATCATATCAGTTTTATTAATTTGGGATATTTGTGCTCAATGAAATATTTACTTCAAAGGAGTACTCAATAATTAATTCTCAGTTTACCACCCCACTGCCTAACTGTGCACATGCTATATTTATAAATGGATTAAAATATTAGGAAGAAAAAATTAGAAATGTAAAATAGATCAAAAGGTTTCTTTGTTTTGTTTTGTTTTTGTTTTGTATTAAGAATTTGCCACCCGAAAATATACTATAGCTTTTTCAATTATAGCATGGGAAGAAGATAAACATTTAACTGGGTAGAGGAACAACACTTAAACATAGTTTAGTATAATACAAATGCTAGATGCCATAAGAAGATAAAATCCATACATTTAATATTTTAATTTTAAAATCTGCATACCTAAATTAATCCTTCAATAACCATTTTTGAAGTTTGTCTAAATGCTACAGCATTTTTCAACTATCCTTGGTTATTTAAGGTTGTTTTTTTTTTATCCTCACCTGAGGACATTTTTTCATGTTTTTGTTCAGATAGATTGGGAGGGAGGGAGGAGGGAGAGAGGAGGGGGACAGAGAGAGAGAGAGAGAGAGAGAGAGAGAGAGAGAGAGAGAAACATTGACGTGAAGGGACACATCGAGTAGCTGCCACCCGCACGACCCAACCAGTGCCAGGGCCAAACTGCAACCTAGGTACATGCCCTTAGCGGAAACCGAACCTGGGTCTCTCAGGACCGCAGGCCAAAGCTCTAACTGCTGAGCCAAACCTTTTATTATAAATTTATTAATATATACAGTTTCAAAGCTAACTAGCAAATGTTATCTATGTTCTGTATGCAAAATACATGGATGGAGCCTGGCTGGCGTGGCTCAGTGGTTGAGCACTGACCCATGCACCAAGAGGTTGCTGGTTCAGTTCCTGGTCAGGGCACATGCCCAGGTTATGGGCCCGATCCCCAGTAGGGGGCATGCAGGAGACAGGAAATCGATGTTCTCTCTCATCAGTGTTTCTATCTCTCTCTCCCTCTCTCTTCCTCTCCCTAAAATCAATAAAGAAAAATTTAATATATATATGTATAAATGGATACATTTTTATTAACACTTAGTAACCTAGATTATTTCATTAAAAAGTGAATATACTGTATTGCCCCATATACAAGTTTCATTATTTTAATGATAATTTATTTAGCAAGACATAATAATATATTAGTAAGACAGGAGGTTTTAGAGCCAGATTTCTAGGTTCAAAGGCTGATTCCACTACTTGTTAGCTATAAGATTTTGAGGAAGTTACTTAACTTCTCTCTGTCTTACTTTCTTGTAGTATAAACTTATTTTATAAGTTTATAAAATAAGTATAAACTTATTTTATACTAATAATACTTATTTTTTATTAATAAGTTTAATAGAAGTTTTTCATAGAGTTACTGTGGAGATTAAACAACTACTTTTGAAGCACTTAAAACAGTTCCTGGAAAAGAATAAGACTTCTGTAAATATTACTTCTGTAATATTCTGTAAATATTACATCTTCATCAATACTATTACTGTTATTATTATTAACACATGTAAATCACAGCCAGGGTCAACTCCACACATAGGCAGAGTTGTCACTTGTCTCAAACTCTTCCTATTTACGTTTTTGCCTAAAATTCCTTAGTAATAGTAAGAACAGGATTTTTGAGGGGACACTTTCCAAATTCTCATCATTTTAGATATAAGCTCAAAGGAGAGGACAGCAGGTACCACGTATATCCTTCAGATTCAAAAGAGAATGGAAAAAAGACATCCCCTGCATTGCTTGGTAAGAGATGGTTCAACTCATGCGTGGATACCCCATGGTCTGTGTGAGCAGATACCTGAGAAACATAAAGAAATGTAAGGGCATTAATGGACACTGAGTCCTGAGTTTTTCCTCCTCTCTTTTGATAATTTTTAAAAATACTGACTTGGTGGGGAAGAAGCATCTGAAGAGGTGGACCTAAGTACCTGACAGAAGAAAAATCTGAGTGAAGAGGGATTCGTGGGCAGAAATTAGTGATACCTGATAAAAAAGGGAGGCTGGCATAGTTTACCTCCTTTTGTAGTCAGACATTGCTGTTCTACACTCTGTTTTATTTGAGCAGGAGGAGATTGTATACAGAAGGAGTAAAAGAAGTGCCCACCAAGAAGGCTACTGAGTCGGCAAGGAAAACCCCAGGAAAAAAGGGTTTGGGACTGCAGCAGAATATTCCTGGCGTCTTCACACTACTTAAATATGTAGTTCACAATAGAGGCTATCTTTGGATGTCAGAAACTCAAGGACTTTCCTTGAGGAAGGGTACAGCAGCACTAATTAAATAAGGGGTTGATGTTTATTACTTGTTTCCCCACCAACTTAAGATTGCAAAATATACCAGTTAAATTTTATTTTTTTATTGTTTTTATTAATTCTCACCAGAGGACATGTTTATTGATGTTTTAGAAGGAAGGAAAGGTAGAGACATACAGAGACAGAGAGAGAGAGAGAGAGAGAGAGATCCATCATTTGCCTTTCCATATGCACATATGGGAATTGAACCCATAACCCTTCAGTTCACAGGATGACACTCCAACCAACTAAGTCACACCAGCCAGGGCTAAATTTTATTTTTTATAAATTTACTATGAATCACTTTTACAGAGTCTTATACAATCTTCCAAACAACCTAGAGAATTTATACTCTATTTTCAACAGAGGCTCTATATTTCTTTGAGTAAGGAAGGTAAACCAATATTCCAAATGCATCTCATTTTTCTTCAAGCTGTGTTCAGCCACTGACACCTGTAGTTTAACCAGCAGAGCAGGCCATGGGAAACAGCCTCGGATCCAGTAAGCATTCGTAAGAACAGCAAAGTTGTCACGGGGAGAGAGAATTAGTTCCTGGGGATGGGAAACCAAGGTGCAAAAGAAGAGCAATGGTATTCTAAAAATTTTATGGTAAGGGGCACTGAAAAAGCCTGTGATTGGGCAATAGTCTACTTAAAATGGAAAAAAGAATAATTTTATCTTTTTGTTGTTGTTCAGATAGAGTGGAATGGAGAGAGAGAGAGAGAGAGAAACATCGATGTGAAAGGGACACATCGAGGGGACACATCGAGTAGCTGCCATCCGTACAACCCATCCAGGGCTGGGGACAAACTGCAACAGAGGTAGTGCCCTTAGCAGGAACTGAACCCTGTTCTCTCTGGACCACAGGCCGACAGTCTAACCATTGAGCCAAACTGGCCAGGGCTTAATTTTATCTTTTTTGCTCAACCACAGCCTCCAGTACAAGATTCTTAATTTTTTATCTCTACTGTCCAACTACTGAAATTAGGATGCTAAAAATAATAGTAATCAATGGAGAATCTGAGGAATCATCTGTGTGAAGAGTAGGTCTGTAATCCATAGTTCTTATTTAATAGAGCAGAATTGACTATGTAGTGCAATTTCATGATAGTTGCAAAAAATATACATGATGAAAAATTATATGATCGTCTTTGAGTTTTCTTCGGAAAAATGTACACTTAAATGCTCTAAATTTTCATTTGTTAGCTGAGCAACATAAATGAGCATTCTAAAAGCAATTTAATGTTTTTATTTTGTCTATTGTCCTTTTACATATCAATCTTTAAAGAAAAAAATGTAAAGGGAGTTCCAGAAATGTAGCACGAAAATATGTAAAGGCAAATAGCAAACTGATATTAGAATTGATTTTCTTGGCTACAAAAGGCCAATCTAAAGCAGAAAAAAAAATCACAAGAAAACAAAGTATTTTTCTTTAGTTTATGTTTAGTCACCTATTGCTTATGAGAGACAGCAATAAAAAAGAAAAATGACATGAATAGTAAAAAATATGAAGGATCAGAAAGCGAGTAGTGGGAAGACTTCTTCAAATTCAGGATCTAGAAAGAGTAAAGTATCAGAACTAATATAAAACCCAGTTGTTAAAATCATAGGGGTAGAAATCTGCCAATGTGGAGGCAAAGGAAATTATTCCTTTGAATTTTAATGTACATATTCATGGGAACAGATGAAAACATGTATTTTCCAATAAGGCTGCTTTCTCTGGGGAATTATGTGAAAGGAAGCTTTGGGCTTCTGGCATTCAAATGACAAATGAAATTGAGAAGATGGCAGTTTCAACTTATAAAATGTGCCTTTAAACTTTCAGTATGAAACCATTAAAATGCATGATGTTATTTAAGAGGAAGAGACTAGTCAACTGCAACTGAGTTCTGCTATCACATTCCAAAAGCCACACCAGCTGCCACCTGGCTTTGATTCCTCCCTGGATCGGGGTAGTTGTGCATGAGACAGTTTTTGTCCCCCCAGATCCAGTTCCTCTGCAGACCCACATCTTCTATTCTCTCCTTGGCTCACTGTCCTCATCCTTCCTTTCTTGTGATTTCAATCAATTAAAATTCTCTCCAATGCCAACAATACATACATGTCAACACCAGAAAAGCAGGTGAACAACTCTGTAGGGTTAAATATTCATGAACTGAAGTGCTCAGGAAAAGGGTAGCATGATTAACCAAATAGTCTTAATTAGTATGATATTGAAAATACTTAAACAGTGCTTACCATGTGTCAGAGGTAACTCAAGGGCTTTACATTTATTAACTCATTTATTAACTATCCTCCCAACAACGCTATGTGCTAAGGACAATTAACTCTATATTGCAAATGAAGAAACTGAGACACAGAGAAGTTAACCAATCCAAGGTCATATCCAAAAAAAAAAAAAAGGCAGAGGCAGGGTTTGAATGGAGGCAGACTAGTTGCAGAGGTTGGGTTCCCAAAAAATACAAATCTCATTGCCTCTCAGTGTCACTAAAGATCTTTCTCAAGTATTTGTTGATTTACTGCTATAGTGAGTCAATGAACCATTTAATTCTATCTAACTACCTTGATAATCATGCACTGTTTTGGGATCATCATGCTGACAATGAATTGTCATTATATAATTCAATAAAAGCTGAAATGAAAATACAGGATATTGAGCATACACATTCACTGTCTCAGTAAACTTTCACTTATATCATATAGGATGATAGGACATGGAATAATAAACTATAGCAACTGTCCCCAAAAGTACACATTATTTGAAGACAGAGATGGGAATACATCACTGCAATACAGTGATGCCAATGCTGACCCAGAATGAACAAAACACTATGAGAGGCCCAAGAATAAAGTAACAAAATATCTGGGGGCTGATGAGGAAAGACTCCTGGGAGAAGGCACATTGAGCTGAATATAAACCGATGAGTATTCTCCAAAGTCTGCAGAACTTAGAGAATGATAGAAAATGAAACCTCCATAAGTTGATCAATAAATAGATACCTGTTAGGATGGCAAAAATTTGCAAAGACAAAGGATAGCAAAAAGGAATATGTCCCTGGTCTGAAAAAATAATTTTGTATATTACAAATCAAATTGCTGAACCAAGAAACATTTTTGAAAAGCTAAACAGTACTATAGATGTTATGCTTGTATCCCTTTCTTCTAAATTGTTAAATGTAATTAAACAAGTAGATATTAGACTACTACTGTGAATAGAAAGCTTGACAGATAAATCACCAGTGAAGACCTGCTGTAAAACAGCTCAGACTCTGTCAAAACAACAAAGATATTCACTACAACCCTGATAACAGTAGACTCGGACAATTCCATTAACAGGGTTTTGACTAAGCACTACGTGAGATTAGGTAATAAAGACACTAATTCTATATGATGATATGTGGTTAGTGTGGATGAAAAAGGGGCCACATACTAAACCTATCCAGCTCACGGGAGCCTGTATGGTGGCCTTACAAACTCAGAGACCATGTAGGATGGACTGAAATGAAAACTTCCTAACTAAAAGCGAGTCATGGTAGTCAAAGTAGTAAAAGTAGTCATGTCCTAGGCCAGTATCTTCTTTGACAAAGGTCAATTTGTACCTTATCTGAGCCTGTCTACTGTCTTTTTGCATGGATCATAACATAACTTTGGAATGTCAGAGTAATCTCCTCTTTCAGACCCCTCTGGACACCATCTCTTACCACAGCAAAAACCACAGAACTCCTCATTGTTATCCTGTTCCTCCGTATACCAGCTCTATATGCTGTAAATGTTCATTGTGAACTGTCTATACCCACCAATGTAAAAAGAGTATCTGTCTCTCTGTTTACTCTTTATCCAATCTCAGAGACTTCTCCTCTTTGCTTTCTCCTGCCTCCCTAATCTACCAGGAATTAATTTCATGTAGTCCTCCAGATGTCTCCTCCTTTGATTCTAATGTATAATATAAACTGCAAAGTTGCCATTCTCCATAGCATTTTCTTAATCTGTTGAGACTTTGCTTCTTGGCAATGGTCCTTCGGCTTAAATAAACTCATTAAAATTCTCTATGGGTTTGGACATTTCTTACGTTGACATTAGAGAGTAAAGGTAATTTTAGGCAGAGGGTCTAATAGCCAAGGTTTGTCAAGTATTTATGTAGTAAGAACTGACTAATATTCTTAGCAGTGCTATGATATAGTTACTACTAAAGTTTCTCTTTTACAGATGAGGAAACTACAACACAGAGATGTTTTGGTAACTTATCTAAATTCCACAGAGTAGGAGGGAACCGAGGAAGTCCCACTACATTACTTCATTCCTAAATGCTACTTTTACTACATCTTTAATGCAATAAAAACAAGAAAGTGCAGAATATGTTTGTACTCAGAAGAAAGAAAATGACTATATAATATTTAGTAATAATGATCAAAAAAGAAATTTATAGCCCTGGCCAATTTGGCTCAGCAGTTGGAGCGTCGGTCTGCTGACCAGAGAGTCCTGGGTTCGGTTCCCCACTAGAGGCATGTATTAAAAAAAAAAAGAAAGAAATCTATAAAGATAGGGCACATTATTATAGTACATTAATAAGCAATGAGTACATGAATACATTTTTTTCAGAAAGTTAGCTACTGTAAAATAACGTGGAAATGTATGCTATTTATTATGTTGATAGAGTATGCCAGATCAGAGCATCCCACACCATTCAGGAAGATATTCAAAGGTCCAAGCACAATCAAGAGGAAGAGGTTGCTGATTTTATTCTAATGATCACAAGAGTGAGGTGAGCTAAAATCTCAGTTGGAATCCAAGAGTCTCATTTTTATGTTAATAAGAGCTACATGAAAATGAAGTAACTATTAATAGGAATCTCCAGAGCTATATTCATTTCAGCAAACTCTACTTCAGCTGGAGTCTCAGGTAGACTTTCCAAAGAATTTAAGTGGAGGACAGATACTGAACTCTTAAGACATACTAGGTATAGCAAATATGGTCTATTTCCTGCAGATATGGTTCAAATGAGTTTTTATAAACTATCTATCTACCATGAAAATCAATGTTTGAAAGAAACTCTGGACCAGAAGGAGTTAAATTTTTAAGAATGTTTTACAGCCCTGGCGGGTTTGCTCAGTGGTTAGAGCATCGGCCCACAGACCAGAGAGTCCCGGGTTCGGTTCCCGCTAAGTGCATGTAACTTGGTTGCAGTTTGTCCCCCGCCCCATGGGTTGTGTGGGTGGCAGCTAATCAATGTGTCTCTCTTATATCGATGTTTCTCTCTTTCTTCCTCCCTCTCTCCTTCCCGCTCTTTCTGAAGATAAATGCAAAGATGTCTTTGGGTGAGGAATAAAAAAAAGAATGTATTACAGAAAAATTGGCAATCTGCTGCCTACATATTGGGCCTGAGCCTTGATGCCCCTAAAAGGGTTAAGATGTATAAACATGGAGTTAAGAGAATGTAGTAGAAATGGTAGTGTGTGGAGGAGTGTGTGCTTTTCATCCAAATACTCCTTTCCCTTTCATTAGTAGTGACTGACTTATAGCATGCTGTATGTCCATTTGGAATAAACATACAATTCCTAAATTCTCATTCAATTACATATGTTCTTATGCCTGAGACATAAAGGAACAGAAGTAGAAATGTTGTGTGACAGCATGTTATCTTTTCGTTTCTCCTTTCCCCACATTCTGCTTAGAACATAGGTAGCAACACTCAAGTTACATTTTGGATTATGAGGTAAACACCACACTTTGGGGATGGCTAGGCACAGAGCTCAGGTCCCTGAAGACTTTCGGTAACAAAGTTGCTCTACCATCACCTGATTACTTTCCCTTAGCTTTACGCATGAGCAATACATAAAATTTAGTCTTATTTCAGTCATTGTCATTTTGGGCATCAGTTCTTAAATATTAGCTCTAACTGATACAGTTCAACTCTTATAGAAATGTTTAAAAAAGCTAGTCACTACTATATCAGAAAATTTTGATTGCTAAATTTAATTATTTATATCCTGAGGAACCATTATTATAAAGACAACCAATGAATGTTTTAGGGTTAATGGGGAAGATCCAACATAAGATCAAGTACCCAGGCCGAAGAGGCCATTATAATGGACCGGGAATAATACAGGAAGCATTTAAACTTTGGAAATTGAATATAAAGAATCGCATTTTTAAAATCCATATATTTCATATACACCCTTCTCCTCAAGTTTTGATCTTAGTTTATTTGCTTTGATAAATTATATTTTTAATCAGTTCAAATATCTAAAACTGCTTTCTTTGAAGTAACAAATCTACTTCCTTTTATGAAGTAGAAAAATTTTCACCAGCTTTCTCTCAGACCTTAAACTGTTAGTAGTGAAATGGTACCTGAATGAATGAGTGACTGGACGTCGGTTCAGCAAACTCAGTACTTGAATTGTGGCTAAGAAAGAATGCGGAGTCAAGACTCAAGTACAAGCAAAATTTTATTTAGAAAGTCACAGAGGTAAAAGAAGTGAGCCCTGGGAGAAGTGAGTTAGCTGGGCTGCATGGGCTCAAGAAACAAGTTATAGAGGCAAAAAAAAAAGAGCCTTTGGAGCATATGAAAAGAAATGCTGAGAGAATGTGCCTGGGGAAGGAGAGGGGGAAAAGATGTGGGCATGCTGGAGAGACAAAGAAAAAGAGAGAAAGAGTACATTGGGTTCTTTGTCTTAAGAGTTTTTATCTGCAGGTCTCAATAGAATATTCATCAGCTTTTTGGTGTGTCCTTTCAGGGTCTTGGTCTCTACTAACTGGTCAGTACCAAGGTAGGGGGTCATTAGTCATCGCAGGTGGTCCTGGTGTTGGCCATGGTGTTTCACCACCTGGCCTTGCTGCTTTTCTGGACCTGAAGCTGAGATACAACTGAGGCCCAGATGTCATCTCCAGTTTAACCAAACTCTGTCTCTGTGGTCAACAGACCCAAGGCTTTGTTCTAAAGATTATTTGATGCAGATCAGAACTTTATTGTCTTGAGAGCTTAATGCATAAGAGAGTAGTTATGCAAGGGCTTATAATGGAGTCATGTGAGGCTATTCTCTGTCCCCCTTATTCCTCCTCTAAGAGGTCTTACCACATGACTAGTGACATGCCACTGGAGGAAAGGTCAGGGGAGGGTCCAAACCACATGACCACTTATATGAAAGGTCAGGGGTTCTAAACCATAAGATGAGCAATATTCTAAAGAAGAAAATGTCACCCTGGGGGTGAGGTCCCACTTTACAATTGTCTGTTGCTAGGCTCCCAGGCTGGTGAACTTCTGGTCTATTGTTCCTACTCTGCTCATGCCTATTTAACTGCCCACTACAGAACCTCATCCTTCTTTATTACAAAAACAACCCTATGTAATGATGCTAAACTGAACAGAGTGACAAAGAGAGTTGTGCATTTGTGTACAGGATTAGAAAATCTTGGGCAAATTTAAGGGCTTTTAAAATTCAAGGTTGGTTTATGTGAGAACAGTCCACAAAGTTAAACAACTAGGGGTTGGTATTTATTACAACAACATTTTCCCAGAGAATTGCATTCTTGTTTATGTTATTCTGAGACCTTGTAAGAAATGCCATTGTTTAATAAATCTTGTTCCCTAGTTTTTTCTTTAAATAAAATTTTCCTATAACAGGTACATTAATTTGATTTCCTAAATAGTTAACACATCACAAATTTTTTTTTTTTTATTTAGTATATACAATGTATACCAGACATTTAAGTGGAAAGAAAACTTTTTTTCCAGTTAATGAGCACATACATTAGGTGATATTATATCTGTTTAACTTAATAACTTTTACACTAAAATTATTCCTTTATAGTTTAGGATAAGGAAAGTCAGTTCTGAAGCCCACATGCCATAGAATAAATAATTTACTTATTTGTTTCTTCAACAAAAGCTTACTACATGCCCTGTGTTAAGAATCATGAAGGGGAGAGGGGTTGGGGGCTGGGTTAGGGGAGAGGGGTTGGGGGCTAGGTTAGGGGAGAGGGGTTGGGGGCTGGGTTAAAAAGGTGAAGGAATTAAGAAGTACATATTGATAGTTACAGAATAGTCACAGATATGTAAATTACAGCATAAGGAATACAGTCAATAATATCGTAATACCTATGTACGGGGCCAGGTGAGTACTTGAAATATTTCGAGGACCACTGTGTAAAGTACATGGTTGTCTAACCACGATGTGTACACTTGAAACTAATGCAGAATAATATTGGATGTAAACTGTAACTGAAAAATTAAAAAAGAATCATGAAAAAGGATGACTAAGATGTAGCACTTTCTATCTCAGGTTTCATAATATAGAGATAGATCCCACAATGGAGGTAGCAGTACTGTGCCATGGTGAGTCTTAAGAAGAGAGGGAGATTCTAAGAAAAATTCAAAGTCTTCTAGTAATGGCAGAAGCAGAAGTTGTTTTGAGAGTGGAAACAGGAAACAAGGCTCATCATGGCAAGAGTTTTGCTCCACAGTTGTTTTGGTGAGAGAGAGAGAGAAAAGAAACAACAAAACAAAAAAAACATTGGTCTGCAGTATGAAAAATGAACTGATAGGAAAAGAACCAAAAAGCAAAGAGAAGAAGCTATTCCACCTGTCCAGATGAAAACTGATGACATGAACAAAAGCAGTGGAAGAATATGGACAGGGGATGAGACAGATGGGAGAAATAGCAAGGAGGTGAAGTCAGCAGAATTTAAGCTCATCTGAATATGTCATGCACATTGGAAACTTAAGAAGTAAACAATATTTTTATGATTTCTACTTGTGATAAAGAAACAGACACCATGCCATAAGTGAAAATGTAAAATTAAGAAAAGAAAAGAATTTTGAAGATTAGGTGAAGGATGGAAATTTAATAAATTTTTTTGACATGTTGACTTTGAGGTATGTATGAAACATTCACAAGGAAATATCTAGTGGGCTGGCACATACATGAATCAAAAATTGGAGAGAAAGACTGTTCTCAAAATTTGAACATTATGATAGCCTAAAGGTATTACATTGCTCCTTCTTAGCTTTCCATGATACGGGGCTCACTAGATTTCATTCTACAGTTCTGACTTCTCAGTTATACAAGTTTCTATTCTATGATCAACTTCTTTAAATATTAATATGACTTAATATTCTATCCTAAGCTGAATTGTTCTCCTATCCGCATGCTCTCTCTTCAAAAATTAAAATGTGTCTATCATTTTAAAATTATTATAATAGAAATATTAGGTTGAGTTTGCTGATATTTCTCTATTTTTGAGTAATAAAATGACAATTATATAAGGTTGATTCTAGTCATAAATATTATAGTATTATACCAATTCCAAAATACATAAATTATATACCACAATTATCCATAACCCCACTGATTCAAGATTACAATATTAAATATATGGTGATATTTTTCATGTTTTTTGATATTAATAAGCATATTTATAAAATTGGAAACTTACTGTGCAAACTATGAACTTGTTTTTTTAATCTAGTATATTATAGCCATTTCTCTTATTAATACCTACCTTTTAATACTTGCAGATACTGCAATACTATCTTCTTTCATTGTTATAAAAATGCATCAATCAGCCCTGGCCAGTTTGGCTCAGCAGTTAGTGTATAGGCCCGCGGAACAGAGAGTCCTGGGTTCAGTTGCCACTAAGGGCATGTACCTCGGTTGCAATTTGTCCCCAGCCCCGGTTGGGGTCGAGTGGGTGGCAACCACTCAATGTGTCTCTCTCACATCGATGTTTCTCTCTCTCTCTTCTTCCTGCTCTATCTGAAGATACATGCAAAAATGTCCTTGGGTGAGGATAATAAAAAATGCATCAATCAAAGTTGTTTTACACATATTTTGTGCATGTGTCCAATTATTTTTTAAGACAAATTTCATTCTATTAAGGAACTTAAGGCAAATCTAAGTTCTCTCAGAGCTTCGACATGCAGGAAACTTGCAGGTAGGCACATATATTCTAAGCACATTACCCAAAACATGTCCAAATGCTCAATTAAAAAAAAAATTTTTTACTTTGGTATCTCAAAGTTTCTTCAATGCAATGTGTCTTTAAAAGAATATCCTCTCTTCCCTTCCTTCCCCTTTTCCCATTCTCAATTTTCTGAAGAACAAGATCCTCTTTCCAAAATAATTATAAACAAACAACCCTGAGAATCATCCTAGAATACTAACCACCCACTTCCAAATCAAGCTATATTTGCAATGGGATAAAACCTAACCATTGAATTCTAAGTATGATCTTATATTTCCTTCCTGGACCCTGCTTATGTTTTCATCCTGTTCCTTGCATCATAATTCTCTGCCCTTCACTCCAGTCATACTGAATTACTAAACATTCCCAAATACTGTCATTTCTTCCCAATTCAATTTCACTGAATCTCCAAACCTTTTTGGCCACCTGGCTAACAGCATGTGCCCTTCAATACTCAGCATTATTTTACCTTTGAATGCTATCCATTGCCTTCTTGTTAGAATCTCATCCATTGCCTTTATATTTAGAATACTTATATATGATTTTTCCACTTCTCTAGAATGAGTAAGGAACTATATCTAATGTATATTTATGTCACTAACACCTAACCAAATGTAATTTCTGAATGAATCCTGGATAGATGAACAGATGGATGGATAATGGATAAAAGATGGGTGGAGAAAAGATAACAAAAATTCACGGGAAGTTGCCTGTGGATGAAAACTAAGTGAAAAATCTATATTTACTTGTTTGTAAAAAAGAAAAAAGAAATGAAAATTTATTAAGAAGGTTTTCCAAAATAAAAGAAAAAAGAGTATAAGGGTAGTCTGTCACAAAGGAAGGAGAAATTTTTCAAAGAGAAAATGGTGAACAATTTAGATTGCTTTGGAGAACCCAACCACAATGACAAAGAAAGGAGTAGCTAATCCAAATGTAGCAAATTCAACATTTGTGAATGTTCACTGTATAATTAACTTTAATGAATATTTTAATCAATTGGTCAGAGTAAAAGACTGTCATAAAACTGTGTCACTTAGAGGAAAAAAGATAACATTTTGACCATTATGTAAATAATTTGTAATTGCTGTTTTAAATATATATTACACATATCCACAAAATGTCTGGTGTCTGTTACTTAGACTTATGTAATTTCAAACATGACAAATACTTCTAATTCACAATATGTATTCTTCTGTATAAAAATAAAATTTTGATACTGTAAATTATTGCAAATTTAGCTATAGCATTTATTATTTCAACAAAAATAGTATTGTAAGAATACATATATTTACCTGTCTATTTGTCAATTTATCTGTCTTTCTGTCCTGTATCTGTCAGTCTTCCATTATTTTATCTATTCTGTATTTTGAAAAATATTATTTTCTCTGTGTATACAGGGTGGGCAAAAGTGAGTTGACATTTGTGAGTACACAAAAAAGTTTATTCAGGCATTATTATATATTAATTATTGTATTATTTTCCATATGAACAACTGTAAACCTACTTTTGCTCTACCCTCTATTACACTAACTTTTCAATCTTACAGCGGATTCCCCTGTTACTTCAGCACTTACTGTTCTTAAATATTCTACTCTCACCTAGCCAGTGTGGCTCAGTGGATTGAGCATCATTCCCTGAACTGAGAGGTCCCGATTCGATTCCTGGTCAGGGCACATGCCCAGGCTGTGGGCCCAATCCCCAGTAGGAGGCATACAGAAGGCAGTCAATCAATGTTTCTCTCTCATATCAATGTTTCTATCTCTCCATTTCTTTCTCTTTTAAAAAAAGTCAATAATATATATATTATACATATATATATATGTCTACATATATATATATTCTACTATCAGTACCATTAAGTTCTCTAGGCAAATTTGGCTTCTATATAATGGAAGTTCAGGTAGACATTAATTCTATGTTGATTCCCAGCCTTATCCCAGAAAAGATCAAACATTCCACAGCAATATATTAAGTGATTCAATGAAAAAGTTTGTTAATTTATTTATTTTACTAAGTAGTTTAAAACTAAATTGAAATAGAAACATTACATTGAAATAAATTGTTCTTCAAATAATTACAAAATAGTCATTGGATATTGACAAGATAGCATCCATTGGATACCATCATCTATAATACTTTACAGAGAATAAAAGTTCTCTGAAAAACAAGTGCATTACATGCTTCAGTGATTGACTTAGACATTTGAAGAGTCATGTTTTCCTTTTATTTTTTATCCTCACTTGAGGACATTTTTCGATATCTTGTTCAGATAGAGCGGGAGGGAGGGAGAGAGAGAGAAACATCGACGTGAAAGGAACACGTCGAGTGGTTGCCACCCACACGACCCAACCAGGGCTGGGGACAAACTGCAACTGAGGTACGCGCCCTTAGAGGGAATCAATTCCGGGTCTCTACAGACCGCAGGCCGACTCTCTAACCACTGAGCAAAACTGGCCAGGGCATGTTTTGCTTTTTATTTAGTAATTTAACTAAACATATATGTATATATACATATGTCATTGATAGCCACACTTTGCATTGGAACAATTGATTGACAAAGGTTATAAGACAAAGTATGTCTTCTCCCTAGGTCATCGATTTTCAAATATTTAATCTTTTATATTGAAGTGAACTTAAGCAAAATAAAATTCCTTCAGCAACTTTAGTCATTAAGAGAGAACAACAACAACAAAAACAAATAAAAAGAAACAAATAAATCAATACTGTTTTTTTTCATTATTTTCCTTTTTTTTGTTGTTTAAGTAAAAGTCTTCACTTTGAAATTCCTTAATGGCTTCAATTTGATTATGATTATGGTCATGCTGAGCAAATAAAGCAATTTTTTCTTACACTATTCTCATTCTTCTGTATTCCTGACTTAGACCATCATTGTCATTCTGATCACAACATTACAGAAAATTTACCTTTGCTGTTTCTTGGTTTCCATGTCCCCCTCTCTTTCTTGACATAAAGAAACAAATCAATATTGGAAAAATATAAGACTAGTGGTAAAAAAAGAATTCATGGAGGGAGGGAATAACAGCATAATCCATATTTTTGCTACCTCCAGAATGTATGACTCGAGATACATAAATATGTTCACACAGACATCTCTTGAGCCTCAGTGTCCAGATATAAAAATTTAGATGTAAAGCACCAGGTCACGATAGGGACACAGTAAAATTTCCCACATAAAAATGTTTAATTTTTTAATATAGTACTTATATAATGTTTAATATGGTACTTCTCTCCTAGTCTAGTAATTACAGGATTTTAGATACCAGGCTCAATAATTCTGATCTGCAAACATTGTTTCAGTGTACTGAACAATAGTCAAACTTTCAGAGATGTAGTAATAGTAACAGTTATTAGGAATCACTTCAGTTTTATTTTTTATACTCTTAATATAAAACTTCCCTGTCTTTTTCTATTATATTTTTATTTTTTTATTTTTATTTTTTTATCCTCACCTGAGGACATTTTTCCGCTTTTTTTTGTTGTTGTTGTTTCGATAGAGTGGGAGAGAGAGAGAGAGTGAGAAACATCAACATGAAAGGAACACATCGCGTGGTTGTCACCTGCACAACCCAACCAGGGCCGGGGACTAACTGCAACTGAGGTATGCACCCTTAGTGGGAACCAAACCTGGGTCTCTTTGGACCGCAGGCTGACGCTCTAACCGCTGAGCCAAACTGGCCAGGGCTCTATTACATTTTTATTAACAAAAATAATGCTTCAAAGTTCAGGGTAAAAAAGTTCTAGTTGGGTCCTGGCTGGTTTGACTCAGCGGTTAGAGCATCAGCCTGGGGACCAAAGGGTTGTTGGTTCAATTTCCGGTCAAGGGCACATACACAGATTGCAGGTTCAATCTCCAGCCCTGGTCAGGGTCATGCAGGAGGCAACTGACTGATCTGTCTCTCTCACATAGGTGTTTCTTTCTCTCTCTCTCTCTCTCCCTCCCTCCCTCCCTCCATCCCTTTCACTCTAAAAAAAAAAAAAAAAAAAGGAAAAATATTCTTTGGTAGGATTAACAGCAACAACAAAAAAGTTATAGTTATTTACAAATTAAACTAATAAGCTCATCAGATCTCAAACACTGCTGGTGATACCACTGTAATAATCTGGATCTTATTTAACAGGAAAAGAGGGAAGGGAAGACCAGATCTTACAGGCATGCCATTTGTGCAGCTTTGCTGGGAAGCTGCAAATTAACCAGCCCAGGTCTATTCCCTGCAAATTGATGGGGGAAGGGACTGGACAAAGGAAATTTAGACACATGCTCAGTAAGGTATGAGTGACATGGAGAGGTGCTTACCTGTCTGTCACACCTGGGAACAGGTAATTGGCCAGAACTGGTGTGGCCACTGCAAATGTACAAAACCTGAAAATGTAATCTCCTGAACAAAAGAAGGTTTGCTCTCTTGCCTCTTGCTTCTCTCGCTTGCTGCCTGCACTGGACTCCTGGCTCATGGGGCTCCAACACCCTGCATTTGCCCACATGGCTTACGGCCATGTGGGACACACACAGTGGACTGATGGACTGCAATTAGCCTGACACTGAATTGGAACTGGCTGCAACATGTAAAGAGAACTCTGGACACTGGCCCTGCTTCTAGCTCTGCTAAAGCCCCAGCTACCCCTCTTCCAGGACTGGGTTAAGGAGATGGGACATTACAACCCCAGGAATGTAACTCTACAGAAATAAAGACGATTCATTCTCCCGTGCAAGTCTTAGAAAATTTCTTTTCTGAATATATCCCAGAAGCCCCACTCCCGCAAGCGTAGAGGAAATCTGGCCCAATTATTTCCCCAGTAATACGGGGAATTCTTAGACCCTTGAAAACCAGCATTAACTCAGATCCAAAGGCTTGCTAGGTCATTAATTTAGGGTGGTCTACATGTCTACTTTTCTTTCTGTTATAAAATATTTCCAGGAAAACTTTACTTGATGATCTAGGTATTTCATATCTAGTAAGCAGTTGATTAGCCACCCAAATGGTGAATAGGAGGAATGGAGGAGAGAAGGAAAAGAGAAAATTGGTATCAATTGGTCCCTGTTTTACTTCTTATAATAATTATGGGCCAAGTAAGCTTGTAGGCATAGATACAGTTAAAGCTAAAATCTCAGTTGGTGGTTTCTTTTCCTATCAAAATTCACATGGCAGGAGACCTAGAACAATAAGATTTCAAACCTGAGTAACTATGCAATGGGCCTTTTACATAAAACAAAGAACAAACTATTTTTTTGTTGAATATTTTATTTAATACTTGCAATCCAAGTTTGTCCACAGTATAACCCTCTCGTTGACACTGATACCTAGTCTCCAAAGCAGGGCAATGATGAAAATCAGCATTAAAAATGGCATGAATACGCTATCTTCGAAAATGCACTGACTGCCCCATCACCCTATCCAGCGTCTCTCCTTTAATTTTTATCCTAGTGATTTAAAATGAAAAAGGCAAGTCCTTACCTTCAGCTTTTTGAACCATATGCTAAAAAGTACAGTATATTTCACAAGATTTATTCTTGTGTGAAAGTTTTCATTACGTCGTTCTATGGAATAAATAAGCCTAGTTTCTCAAAAAGAAGAAAGGTAAGTCATCTCAGTTATAATAAAAGCTGTGGCAGCTTCTCTTTCTTTAATTTATTTTGTAAACATTCCTGATTATGATTGTTTATGGGCATGCAACATCACCTTGCCCAATCACACAGCAACGACCAGAAATAGAGAGTCCTTCAGATAATCTTGTCCTTTTGCTTTACTATGCGGAGAATAAATCTTTAAACAATATTTTCATAGCAGCCAAGTAAAAACTATCCTTTGCCTGCTGCACTCTGGGGAAATAATAGAAACTTCCTAGTGAACTCAATTAAACTATGCACAAATATGCTAGTCTCATTTCTCTTCACTATATTAATAAATTGGGGAAGATACTTTCATAAATACCCATTTTTTAACTAGTGTGACAATTTATTTTGGCTTTTGGTTTCTGCATATCAGGCTACTTTGCAAACTTTAGGTGTCAAACTATGCCAGTTATTTTGTTTTTTACTCCCATAGTCCCATCTATTAGGAAAATAAAGATGTTATTCCACTGTTTTTCTCAGTATTTAGATGTCAGCAGTACTCTGAAAAAAGAGGTAAAATAAAGACAAATAGGACCCAGTGCTGAGAAGGACTATATATTTCCAAGGGCAACATAAGATACCCTGTGGATATAAACATTTTTATTTATGCAGAAAATATTATTTATGAAATCTCTGGACAGAGACATTGTAATAATTTAGCACTGGAATCAAAATATATTATATTAAAGCATGACATTTACCCTATGTTTTATGTTTATCATACATACAAGAAATTATGAAAGTATATATAAAACATTTGCAGAGTTATGAAAAATATAAAGGTCATAAAATCACGAGTAAACCAACATAATCACTAATATTTTGATATAAGTTCTATTGTTTATTTCTATGCCCACATATTTGTTAACACTGTAAGTAGGTTTATATCATGTATATTAAGCTTCTATTTATATTATTCCAAATTATTCTTCAAAATCACCATTTTAATGATTACACAAGATCTTGTCACATTGATGACTCATAATGTACTTACTCATTCTCTTTCTTTTTGGCCATTTATACTTCTTATACTATTTCATAAAAACAACTTAAACAGATATTTAGGGAAATCTTTGCCAGTTTCACCCTTGTTGACTTACAGAGTGCTATTTGTATTTTTATTGCAGAAATTACTAAATTGTTCCTGAGGTCTGCAAGATTGTGAGATAGTGCTCTTAGTTTTCAGTGGCACTTATGTAATTTCATAAATATTTCAATAGGAACACGAGGAAGCACCAATTAGCCAGCCAGTATCTTCATTTGAAATCAATCCCTGGAATATCAAACAACCTGTATTTATTAACTTTGTTATAACAAGACATTAATGACTTTATTATTGAAACATATACCACAACTTCCTACACAGAGAAAGACACACTTACACATAACTTATGAGAAAACTCTCTTGCAGTTCTAACAGTTGGCTGTCTTTGATTACAGTCACTTTGACAAATGTTACACTGACAATACTAATGCATTAAGGTCATCCATATCAATCATATCTAGCTTGAAGGGTCATTTTCAAAGTTAACAGCTGAAGGCAAAGTCACCAATTGTCAATGGTTCCAAATAGTAACTGTTCAGAAAACTGTGGATATATGCCACATTTAATCATATTTCAAATAATTTTGGAAAGTGATTAATAAGATCCTTCCAAAATATTTCCAAAATGCATAAAAAGATTTGCATATGTACTTTATTACTATTCATTATACTTATTCCATATATGAATGCTAATACGATTCCCTATTCCTAAAATGTTTTATTACCAAATCTCCACACAGCACCAACTTCATATGTAATGTACTACAAATTCTCTGAATAATTGTCAGTTTTCAAACAGTAAGTAGTAGGTGAAACAACACTTTGCTGTAACATAACCTGGTCGTGCAATGAAAGCCAAGTTACATAAAAGATGCATTTTAAAAGAAGAATACAAAACACCAAAAATAGAGTACTGTGCAGATACCATCTATCATTACAACTTATATCATGTGGAATTAAGCTTGTTTTAATTATTATTGCTAGTGTTTTATAGACAAGTTTTTACTAAAACTTTCAGAGAATTTAAAAGTTGTAAATGAAAGTTTTAAAAGGAAAGCGTGACTTATGAAATCCTTAAAAAATCTGAAATCCAAGTACAGTAGTAACCCCGCCGCTCCCATCTGTAGGTATTTGTTCTAACACCCTTAGTGGAAGCATGAAACCACAGAGAATACTGAAATATATATATAAACGTATACACACACACACACACAATATTTTTCTTCTTTACATACATACCTACAATAAAGTTTAATTTATAAACTAGGCACATTAAGATTAACAATAATAATACAAAATAGAACAATCATACACTGTAATAAAAGCTATGAGAATGTGGCCTCTCTCTCCAGTACAGACCTATTTCTGAGTCTGTGTAACAGTCTCTTACGTACATACAGTACACAGCTTGGTGCCACTGGTTTTCGGGATCTCTTACTGAAGCCGTTTTGTAGGCTCAGTGCTTCTTGGCACAAGACATTGCATTCAAGGGAATACGTTTTCGGTCCACGTCTTCCATCCACAAATTTAATGCCTTTTCCATCTTCACTAAGCATGTATCACACACTATGGCTTTAACTTTTGAAGTTTGGGGTGAAGGACAAAACTAACAGGAATTTCTTTTTACTTATTTACAATTTCACGGTGAGAAGATTCATTCTCACCGTTGACCTCAGCAACCTCAGCATACAACTTTTTCCTTTCCTTATTAAGTCAAGAATTTTTACTTTTCACTTAAAGAAAGCACTTTATCACTTCTCTTTGGCATGTCTGAACTGCCAGCATCACAATTCTTGCACTTTAGGGCCATTATTAAATAAAATAAGGGCTACTTCCACACAAGCACTGTGATACCCCGACAGCAGATAACAGCAGATCTGATAACCAGGATGGGTGCTAAGTGACCTAAAAATAGGGGTATGTCCAGCACAAAGACGCCGGAGTAACATTCTGGGAGGGATGGTGCCTGACATCACCAGATTTCATCATAGTACTCATGACTGTAAACTTATGAATTGTTCATTTCTGAAATTTTCATTTAATGTCTTTGGACTGAAGTCGGCCAAGAGTAATAAACTGTGGAAAGTGAAGCCACAAATAAAGGGGCCTTCTGTCATTTGGATTCCCTTAGTAATCAGTGCTTCATATCCTGTTCTAAGTGAGAATTCTTGTCAGCCAATTGTTTCCATAATAGTCAATGAGCTCACTGTCAGACCAGCTCTGTGCAGTTTTGCCACAATAAATAGGTTTAACTTTCAAGCATTGATTGAGAGAAAAATAATATGGAAAAAATATGTGTAAAACATTTAAAGTATTATAATTTTTGTTTTATAGCATAATGATAAAAACTGCCTAGGCTGAAATCCTACACTACCACTTACTAGCTTCAGGAAATTGTGAAAATTACTTAAACCTTCAGCGCCTCAGATTTTTTTTTGTATGTAAAATGGACATAACAATAATCAATCAGGGTTGTTAGGACAATTAAATGTCATAATATGCAGGAAGCATTTAGAGCAGTTCATGGCACCGAGTAAGTACTATATTATTGTTTGACAGGATTATTACGTTTGGATGGTTTTCTATCACGCTCCATCTACTGTGATGCATCAATGACAGAAGAAGAAATATGGATACTTGAAGCTTATCTATCTATATATAATTTCTATAATTGAGGTCAATGGGAGATAACAGTTGTGAAGAACTCAAGAAGTTCTCCAGCATGAAGAAGTTTAACATGTTTCATGCATTATCCTGATTTTACTCCATTCACTTCTCATGGCGCTCTTCATCTTCGGTGCCAAGTCACGTTCGGTCATTGCTCACGGTAGAGCTTCAGAAATGCACGCGCTGTGCTGCTCTTGCTCTGTTTACTATCTACTTGTATTTTCATCTGCTCTTTTTCTAGTTTCTTAATGCGAAGATTTACATGGCTGGTTGGAGACCTTTCTTCTCTTCTTATATAAGTACTGAAGGCCCAAAATTTCATTCTCAGGAGTGCTTGGGCCGCCTTTCACAGAATTTGAAATGACTTCTGTTTTTATTCAGTCTAAACTATTTTTACATTTCCTTGAGACGTCCCAGTAATCGGGGATTTTGTAAATATTAATTTGTTATTGGTTTCTAGTTTAATTATGTTATAACCTGTGAAGATACATGGAATGATTTCTATGCTTTTAAATTTATTGAGGTTTGTTTGGGGGCTGGGAGATGTTATCTATAAATTAATGTTTTACATGCACTTTTAAATAATATGTATTTGGTTGTCATGAATGAAGTGTTCTATAAACATCAATTTGGCCTACTCAGTAGATAATGTTGGCCAATTCTTCTATGGCATCATTGATTTATTGCCCACTTTCTGAGAGAGCAGTAATCACATCTCCAACAATCTCTTTAGTTTTTCTGTTTTTCCTTTTAATTCTATCAGATTTTTCCCTCATGTATTTGGAAGCTCTGTTGTTAGGTATATACATGCATTCAGGATTGGTCTGTCTTCTTGGTAAAAGGACCCCTTCACCATTATGAAATTCTTCCTTCTATCACTAGTATTATTTAAAATTCTGAACTCTAACTTGTCTGATATTAATAAAGATACTCTTTATGCTGTGAACAGTCATCTTTTTTCCTAGGTATTCACAACTCTTTGAGTGGATAATGAGGGTTGAATTTAGAAGCTAGTCCATTTTAAGCCAGAAGCCTGACAATTGACTTTTAACTTAATTCTCATTAGAAACTGATTTTGATGGCATGCTTTATTTTCCAAAGTATACTGCCATTGCGTAAGGAATGTGGGTCACAACAAATAGAACATATTAGTGACCTTTCACACTCAGTTACACATGAGCACAGCCTTATAAAACACAAATTACTAAATGTGTCTGCATTAGATGCTCATAAATAATATCATTTAAGAGTTACTTAAGTTGCAGCATCATAAAAAGGACAGAGTACAGAACTAGAAATGAGAAGGCTTATGTATGAGACCTGCATTTATAGCTTACTGATATTTTTAAGAAAGTCATTTAGCAGATAAAAGTCCCAGCTCCTGAGCAATAAGAAATGGATACAATATGACTACCCGAGTTAATCACCAAGAGACTTATTATGGGGTACAAATTAGGTATCTAGAACGAGAGCACTATAAGGTGTTACACAATTATTTACTATTATTGTCAGGTTGATTTAGTTTCAGGTTCTTTTTGACAAACGCTGTCAAGTGCCAGTTTGGTCCAGGTAGGCACTGAAGTTTGGAAACTGCGATCACATGTGGATGTACATAATAACATCTAAGTTATAATAACGAACAGTGCTGTCAACTTCTATGTCTGCAACCCAAAAGAATTGGAAAGGCAATTATTATTTTTTTTCTTTGTAGGGACAGTATCAAAATCGAGTGTTAATAGAGATTTTTCCCAACATCATCACTGTAATAGTCTGTAATTCCCTTGTCTCCCTTGGGATGTCATAACTTATGATTTGACATTGATGAGCAGTACTAGGATCAGGAAATAGTGTGGTTAGTTTTCTGGCAGCTTCTTGCTGTCAGTCCCATCAGTTACTCTCTTTTCTCATGTGCCAGCTTAACACTGCCCAGTCACTCCCAAGCTCCACGTAAGAGGCTCCCACCTCTCTCTCTCGTAAGAAGGAAGTCCCCCGAGTTTCTCCGTCATTATACATTCTTTAATCTCTTTGAAAGTAACATGACCCACTGTATGGTTTCCCCTTTATTAATGCAAATGTTCCAGACAGTATACTTAAATGTCTAGAATTAAACATTTTTCTGTCAAGTTCAGAAGATGGCATTCTGTTCAGATAATGAGAATGCTGCTCTACCACAAACCTTGCTTTAATTGCTGCATTATAATATCCAGACCTGAACAGCCCTGGAGACCCAGATACATAAAGTGCTTTTCAGCTATGCTGGTGTGGAATTCATTACAAGTGCGTTTTAACTTGGGACTATGTCTTCAACTCACTGAAAGAATATCAATGCCTTTGGGGCACTTGATAACTTGAGCTATTATTTAAGGTATAATGATAGTGACATAGTAAAAGAGTAAAAAGTAAGAATGCATGTAATTATAACTATGAGGACAAATGTGCATTCACACACCTAAGAGAAATAAATATTATCAGATATTTGCAAAAAGTAGGGGAAAAAATTAAATCTCTCTGTATAATAAAAAGCATTATCAGTAGAAGGACAGTATTTTAAGATGGTTGGTTGTGGTAAGGATAAAAGTGAAGTTTCTACTTTTCATAGCATGAATGGTCCACTTTATTATACATACCTTAAAAGAAACTTCCAAAAATGTATGAAATATAAATGCTGTCTAATAATATGTCTGTAAGTGAAACACATATATACATCAAATCTTAAGAAACTTTTCTCTTCAACATATCCTTATGTGAACATAACGTATAACCTTTGTTTTGTGGTCCCTGTGTGGTATATTCGTAGCTAAATCATTGGCAAATGCCCATCTTGCATCAATCAACAGACTACAGAACCAAGTTCACATGTTTCAACACTAACGACAGTACAGAGTGTGGTGGGGTTTTCTCATTCCATTGCATCATGATAGAAATAATTTCTAAGGCCAGAGCAGGGGTAGTCTTAGTTGAGTGGATTTCTCTGTTTCCCCCTTAGTCACATGTTAACTACTTGTCCTCTGAATTAACTGCATGGGTCAGGATGAAAGAAAGAAGAGGGAGCACAAGCCATGTCAGTGAGTATATTAATTGGCCTCTGTGCATTATTTTTTCTTTGATGACTTAATTTAAAACCATTTTTCCTGAGAAATCTTTTGAAAGAGAACATGCAATTTTCAAAGGAAAGTTGTAAGACAAGCGGATCAAAGTGCCCATCAGCTGGAAAAACATTTAACTGTGGGTGACCTGAAAATCCGCATAATGGAGCTTAATCACATAAAATGGAAAAACAAAATGCACAGCAAGCATGAACATGGTGACACAGACCTCCATTGCCAATCAAGCACACAGCATCTCAATGCTTCAGAGAGAAGACAGCAATCAGGCAGCGGATGTGCTGTCCAGCTTGGCACTTGTGTTAACCTCCTTCCCTCCTGCAGAGAAGAGGTCTGAGGACAAAGCTTGGCCACTGAAACAAAAGAACAGTAGGTAGAGTATCACCAGGACTCCCTCACTGCTCACATTCATGTTGACCACAGAGGACCAAAAAATAAAACAATGCATTGAGTGTAATACATATTCGAAAGTGGTAAAAGTACACATAACCATTTCAAATGTATAAATGTGGTTATTAATCAATTTCATTGATTTTTACATTACAATGTTTCTAAGAGATCTCATACAACATCCATGATTGTAAGATTTTATTCCAGGTGTGTTCTTTTTTGCTTTGTTTTTGTGTTTCCATGTACGAAGATTCAAAATTGAAGATATTCTTTATAGAAAAGTATCTTGCTTTCTCTTAAATAATACTCAAGTAGAAATTCCATCACAATGATGAAAAAACAAATCTATCCAACAAATGAAATTCCTAAACTCGGCAAGAGAAAAGGTTTCTTAGTGTGTCCTACACATAGTTGGAAGGCTTTAAGTGTTTTCTCTATTAGTATTTCTTTGTCTCAAGTGCAGAATATGGATGGAAAACACATAGAACACAACTGACTAACTCAGTCTCTACTACATAACAAAGTATGCAGAAATTACATGAGTACTGCCCATAAATTCCCATCTTTGCTTAATCAGAGCACCTCAAGTTTTTTCATCTATTAAATATATCTGATTAAACTGTTTGATTTCTATACAAACAATATTATATGGGCAAGTTGGTTTCTGTCTAAAAGTTAGATTTTTTTTTAAAGAAAAGAGACGACTGTAACATTTTCCATAGACTGGGTATATAGGGATCAAATGACTTGCTCAGTCTCCTGAGCTATGACAGGTTTCCAGCCAGTTCACTGCTATTTTAGAAAGAAGGCCAAGTTGCCACACTTAGCATAGCCTAGCAGAGAATAAATACATCAGAGACATGGAGATTCTGTGGGTACAGATTCTGATTACATTTTACTGTGTAACAGAACTTTAACACAATAGAGTTAGAAAATAAAAATGCTATTTTACTCCTATTCCTTAAGGTAAAAAGAATAAAATGGCAGAGCGAAGCATGGATTTGAGACATTCTTTGGGAGGAAAAAAGTGGCCTCCTTGTATGTGTTTGTGGCATTAGGAAAGGTGAATTTTCCAAGCCACAGTGACTTTTTTAGTTGGTTTCCTCCTTTATGAGAAGAGCCTGTTCCATATTTTATGCTCACGGACTAGAGAAAGCATGCTTGTGGTAAAGCCATAGCAATGGGAAGTAGTTTATGTTCTGCATTTATGTGGGAATAACAAATCATAACTAGACATATGTTTGGTTTCAAAAGTATGGTTTTGTTATAGAAGATTTACTTAATATTTGAAATATTGAGGTGCTATTAACCTGGGGTTTGGATAGGAATAAAGAAAAGTTAACAGGTTATATTTTTGCCAAAGTATTGATTTACACTCAACAGAAAACCTCTTGCTTGCTTTATATATATATATATATATTTTTCTCTATATTCATGGAAACAGAAATCTGTGTTAAGTATAAATATCAAGTTATAGTACAAATGATTAATATAGGTTACTGAGAGTCTGAATTTTAAGAAAACTTAAATTTATTTCAGTTCTGAGACCAAGATACTTCTAAAATATGTCATACAGGTTCATTCTAGGCATAAAGTTAACAACATCTAGCTTAAAAGTTAACCCATACCTTTTAGACCCAAATCAAAATGGTTTGGATCCATATAGTGTTTCAAAACCTATGTTACTGGTTGCAAAGTAAAATTAAATTCCAAAATAACCTCACTGCTTTCACTTATAAATAAGAAATAAGGCACAATCCACAGAGAACTTTCTATTCTGTCCACTGATGTCAACCTCCTGTATTACAGATGAGAATTACTAAAATCACTTCTCTCTTGCTTGCTTTCTTGCCTTTAAAAAAAAAAATGATTTCCTAAACAAATTAAGAACAGCAAGATTTTTTTTTAATTGTTGAAAAAAATTCACTATTTTGCTTTCTCTTTTGGTGTAAATCTTTCACTGTATCTTCCATTTTTCATGTATGAAAAACGTTAAGGATTAGTTCTTCCTATGTCATTCACTGAATTGTGCAAGGTGATATGCAGTGAGTATAACATTTGTGTTATTTCCAGACAATGAGAAATGCCAATATCACATTTTCTCCTTGGGTGGAACATTACCTGATATGGCATCAGCTTGGTCTCATATGTAAAAAATGAAATATCTAATTTGGAAATGGATCTTGTCAATCTCTCATTTATTTTGCTTTACCAATGCACCCATCCATCAGTACTGACTTCCTGTAGTATAACTATTTCCCTTTACAAGGGTTTTTATGTAGGAGTCACCAGATCTATAATTAAATGTTTCATCATCTAGTCTTTGAAAACTGATGTGACTCAAAGCCACCCAATTTACTTATCTTTTACTGTCATTAGGCAATATTAATAAATGTGACCTAAAGATAATTGAAACATACTGAACTTTTATTCAACAAACCTTAAAAAGAGAAACAGGTTATTTTAATTATGTGTTGAGAAAGGAAAAGGTAATTAGATATAACAATTGTGTAGGAAACTGAACCTGTTAAGAATAATTACAATATTTGGAAATAGAATGTCCTATTTGTATATATAAGTAATATAGTACAACAAAAGGAAATTCTTATAGGCTTTCCTCGTATCAAAACCACACAGCCTGAGTTACTGCAAATAGAAAAATTATGCTGGATTTATTGTGTCAATTCAAAAGAATGTGTCTATTTTGAATGCTTTTAAGGAAATCATGGACAAGACACATAATTGACAATTTATCCATTCTAAATTGGCTAATCTAATTCAAATATTTCATTAAAATAAACTCTAGTCACTAATAGAGACTTAAATTATAAGTACGATTTATGTCCTAAACTATTATATAAAGATCATTGTGTTATAAGGTAAAGAATATTTTATAATACTTGACCATTTTTCATTCTTTAAATGTTCTTACTTTATGGCAGGACGTAAAAAATGAGTAAACTATCACTGATCTGAAAAAATAAAATTATTTGTTGCTGATCTAAAGCTTCACCAAAAGTTAAAAAAAAGTGATATAAGCTAGATTTATATATTTTTATAAACAATTTAATGTGCTGTTGATAGAGCTACTGCTCTTAACTTTCTTGAGAACTATAAAATATTATATAAAACATAATTCATTTCATAGCAGTTTTGTCTTTGAACATAATCACCATTTTTTAAAAATGGATGTTATAGTCTAAATCTTTGTGTTACCCCCCAAATTTATTTAATGAAAACCTCCCAAGAATACAGTATTAGGAGGTGGAGCCTATGGAAAGTGATGAGGTCTTAAGGGTAGAACCCTAATAAATGAGATTATTTTTTTCTATGAAAGAGGCACAAGAGAGCTCCCTTGCCCTTTCTACAAAGTCAGTAGGAAGTCAACGTCTCCGACCTTGAAAGGTGCTTTCTCCAGAAACAGCCTCCAGAAATGTAAGATATAAATTTCTGTTTTTTAATAAGCTACCCAGTCTGTGCTATTTTGTTATAGCAGCCAAATAGAGTAAGATAATGTACTGGACATATATAATGCCAAAAAAAAAAAATGTAATTTCATGTAATTAAAGATTGACAAAGTTGACTCATAAGGGATTTATTTTAACTTCATAAAATATTTAAATTTTAATATTATGCACATCTTAAATAGTTATATGGTTTTTCCAAACAGTGTAAACCCTTTGATGTATATTTCAAATAATTATGACTTCTCTAATATTTAACAGAATATGTGATTTTATAGTGCACATATTTGTAGAGTTAATATATTCTAAACTAATACAGGCACACCTCGTTTGATTGGGGTTTGCCTTATTGTACTTCGAAGGCACCGTTTTTTACAAAATGAATGTTTGTGGCAATCTTGCATTGAGCAAGCCTATCAGTGCTATTTTTTAAACAGCATTTGCTCACTTGATGTCTCTGTGTCACATCTTGGTAATTCTTGCAATATCTCAAATGTTTTCATTATTATTATATTCTTATGTTGATCTTTGATCAATGGTCTTTAATGCTGTCATTGTAATTTTTTGATGTGCCATAAACCACACCCAACTATGTCAGTGAAGTTAAGAAATGCTGGGTATGTTCTGATTGTTTCACTTACTGGCTGGTCCCCTGTCTCTGTCCTTCTCCTTGGGCTTCCCTATTCCCTCAGACACAAAAATATTAAAATTAGTCCACTTTACCCCACAATGGCTTCTAAGTGTTCAAGTAAAGGGATGAGTTGCGTATCTCTCACTTTAAATCAAGAGCTAGAAATAACAAAGCTTAGTAAGGAAAACATGTTGAAAGCCAGGATAGGAAATTTAAAGTGCTACACCACCGAACATACAAATGACAAGAATGTGAAACACCTTATTGGTAATATGTGGTCTGGATTAAAAAGAAGAGCCAAAGAACATATATGCATAGCCCATGGACACAGACAACAATGTTGTGAGGGACAGAGGGAGGGGAGGGCAGGGTCTGGGTGGAGATGAGCAAAGGGGTAATATGGGGGACATCTGAAATTATGTCAACAATAAAATGAATAAATGATTAAAACTAGCCACAACATTCCCTTAACTCAAAACCTAATCTAGAGCCCTGGCCAGTTAGGTTCAGTGGTTAGAGCGTCGGCCTGCGGTCCAGAGAGACCCAGGTTTGGTTCCCGCTAAGGGCATGTACCTCGGTTGCAGTTTGTCCCTGGTCCTGGTTGGTCGTGCGGGTGGCAGCCACTTGATGTGTCCCTTTCACATCGATGTTTCTCTCTCTCTCTCTCTCTCTCTCTCTCTCTCTCTCTCTCTCTCTCTCTCTTCCTCTTTCTCCCTCCCACTCTATCTGAACCAAAAAAAAATGGAAAAAAAGTGTCCTCTGGTGAGGATAAAAAAACAAACAAAAAAACCCAAACCTAATCTAGAGCAAAGCCCTAACTCTTTTCAATTCTTTGAAGTTTGAGAGAAGTTAAGAAACTACAGAAGAAAAGTTTGAACCTATCAGAAGTTGGTGTGTGAGGTTGAAGAAGTCATCTCATAACATAAAAATAAAAGGTGAAGCAGCAAGTCTGATGTAAAACCTATAGCAATTTATCCATAAACTCTAGCTAAGATCATTAACGAAGGTGGCTGAACTAAACAACACATTTTCAATGTAGACAAAACAGCCTTCTATTGAAAGACAATGCTATTTAGAACTTTTACAGCCAGAGAGAGGTCAATGTCTGGCTTCAAAGCTTTGAGGACAGGCTGACTCTCCTGTTAGGGACTAGTGCAACTGGTGAATGTAATGTGAAGTCAATGTTCAATTATCATGTCAAAAATTTCAGGGCCCTTAAAAATTAAGCAAAATCTATTCTGCCTCTGCTCCATAAATGGAATAAGAAAAACTAGATGTGGTGCATCTATTTACAACATGGTTTACTGAACATTTTAAGCCCAATATTGAGAACTACTGCTGAGGAAAAAAAAAAAGATTCCTTTCAAAATAGTATTGCTTGTTGACAATGTACCTGGTCACCCAAGAGCACTGATAATGTAGCACAAGATTAATGTTGTTTTCATGCCCGCTAACACAACATCCATTTGGCAGCCCATGAATCAAGAAATTATTTTGAATTTCAATTCTTATTTAAAATTACATTTCATATTACTATAGCTCCCATAGATGGTGTACATACCTCTGATGGATCTGGCAACCTCCGGAAAGGATTCACCATTCTAGATGCCATGAAGAACATTTGTGATTCAGGGGAAGAGGTCAACATACCAACATCAACAGGAGTTTGGAAGAAGTTGATTCCAACCCTCAGGGAAGACTTTGAGGGGTTTAATACTTCAGAGGAGGAAGTAACTGCAGATGTGGTGGGAACAGCATGAGAACTAGAATTAGAAGTGGAGCCTGAAGATGGGACTGAACTGCTGAAATCTCAAGGTAAACTTTAATAAACGGGGAACTGCTTCTAATGGATGAGCAAATGAAATGGTTTCATGAGATGGAATCTACTCTTGGTAAGGTTGCTGTAAAAATTGTTGAAATGACAACAAAGAATTTAGAATATTACAGTAAGCCCTCATTTCTTGCGGTTAATCAGTTCCAGACTCTACCGCGATAAATAAATTTCCACGAAGTAAGATTCTTTTTTTATATACAATCATCCCTCGCCACATCGCACTTTGACTTTCGGAGCTTCACTCTATCGCTGTTTTTTCAAATATGACTTGTAAACTTACTTGACAAATCAGCAGGAGGGTTTGAGAAGACTGACTTCAGTTTGTAAAGAATCTGTAGGTACCATGCTATCAAACAGTGAGTGTTGCTTGCTACAGAGAAATTTTTTTGTGAAAGGAATGATCAATTGATGTGGCAAACTTCACTGCTGCCTTATTTTAAGAGATTGCTACAGCCAACCCACCTTCAGCACCCAGCACCCTGATCAGTCAGCAGCAATCAGCATGAAGGCAGGACCCTCCACCAGAAAAAAAATTACAACTCAATGAAACTTAAATGATTGTTGACATTTTTAGCAATACAATATTAATTAAGGTACGTTGATAGTTTTTTAGATCTAATGCTACTGGACACAATAGACTACGTAAAGTATAAACATAACTTTTATATGCGCTGGGAAACCGAAACCATTCATGTAACTTACTTTACTACAACATTCCTTTGATTGTTGTGGTCTGGAACCAAATCTGCAATATCTCTGAGGTGCTTAAAGATCACCTGTTGAATATTCTAGCTTTCGGAAGATTTATGGTAGTCTCTTAAGTGGGTCAGTTTATGACAGTCAGATCATCTAGGTTTCTTTTATGGCATGAATTTATAGTATGCTTTTTCATATTTCACAGGCATTACATATATAAGTGTCTAAAAAAGTGTAGTTGCTATCCTAAAAATACTACCCTCAGTCAATTTTCCATAAAATACTTTTTATTAATCATAAATACTTTTTAAAAAATCTCATTGCTTTTTACATGTGCACATGGTATTACATTTATAAGTATTTTTAAATGAATAAATGGCAGTTATTTTTTTAAAACAAAAAATAGTAGAAAGAAAAGATAATGGTAGCTTATTTTTGGATACAGAATTAAGTAGCAAACAGGCATGGAAATGCTCAGGGTACTTTGCATATTACAATGGATACTGTACATATAATCAACTTTACCTCTGGCTACAGGGGAAACATTCAAATTCTAATGCTTATAATTGTTTTTTTCTTTTTTATAAAATGTTAATACTAAGTAGTGCCAGGAAATGAAAAATACAAAATATATAATATTTTAGTGTATTTTAAATATCACATAATAAATAATCATATTATTACTTTAATGTATTTTAAGAAGAAAAAGACAAGGATAAAATGTTTGAAAAATTAACAGCTGAGGAGAAAGTTTACTCAGCTATAACCTGAGTTTTAATTAAAGCCATGATTGATAACAAATGCCAACTTGCAATGTGACCTCTGGAAAGATCTACAGCTGTTGAATCAATTGAGAAGATGGTCTCCACTGTTTTCAAAGTAAAGCGCAAAGAAGATAAATCATATCTAGAATTATTAATCATGTGAACATTGTATTAGGTATTTGGAAATCTGAAGACAAGACAAAAAAGTAGTCCTAAAAATGAAGTGAAGAGCTCTGGGGATGCCTTATTTGGAAAGCCATAATTTCCAGATTATTAACCTAATCATTTAAAAAGAACTTTTCACTGCATTAATCCCATTTAAATGTAAGATGGAAACATTGAATAGAGATGAAGCTCTATTAGCTGCACAATGTGAATCAAATGGGACAGAGCTGGAGATAAAAAATGGAATGGTAAGCAGACTTTCAAAAGACATCATTAGCCTATAAATATCCAGCCAGAAAGGCATTTGCATTGGAGAACTCCCTTACCCACGAAGAGTGGCTATATCTGTACTCACATTTGATTAAGTCTTTGAAAGTCTTTAAAAGAAAACAAGTGATCAAATGAGAATCACAAAAAAAGGGGAAAAAAATACAAGAACATGCTCACAGTGTTCTGACATTGTCAGTGAAGACCACAGGGCAGCTGTGCGATTTTTTTCAAGAGATTTAAACATTGGTCTCCTAGAAAAGCCAGCAAAACCAAGGTCAAACCCCCTTAGAACTCTCTGATCTGAGCCTATTAATACAAAAAGGAAGAAAAGAACTCAACACCAAGAAGAAAAATAAAAGGCAACTAAAGTTGTTGAAAAATAAGTGTTTTTAATGTAAGTTAAAAGCACATGAATTATATAGTTTGAAAAAGAGACATTTTTCAGTATTCACCTGTAAGTATAGGAAATTCTGTTATTTAGACATCACTATGTGTTCTCAAGAAGCAGAGCAAAAGGCAACAAGCTTAAATAGCATTGAGTGGGATTTATGCTCTAAAAAAGACGAGATTTCCTGCACTAGGGATTGCTAAATCTGGGAATAAGAGACAGAAGGAAGCTGTACTTTTTTTTGAAGGGGTAGAGAATTAAGGTAGCTCCTCATCTGTCAGGAAAGTTTAAGGCAGGGTGAATGGATTAGGTGACCTTTCAAAATTACTTCCATCGCAGGATTTATGATGTCAATATAAGCCAGCAGTCCCAAATGGAAACTTGGGCAGGAACCACTAACTCTCACACGTGTTTCTGCTGTTCCCTGAACACAGGCATAGTCAGGTAAAGGTTTAGACTCAGCCTGGCTTCCAAAGACTCTGAGTTTCAGCTTCTTCAGGCACAAATGGTGGGTAACTATTGTGCTTGTACCATTGGATTGTCGAGAATAGTAAGTGAGATGATATACATAAAGCAAACAGCTTGAAATAGGTGTACAAGTCAGCATTCTCATTAGACTCTGTTCTGTCACGGCATCAACCACTGCGGTCCAAAATGAGGCAGCTCCACCTTTCTCCCTGGTCTGCTTCTCTTGCATTTCTGTTCCTCTCCACATCTGCTCTCGAAAGAAAGCCCTGTGTCTATCAGGAGAAACGTTTAGTTACTGAAATTCATTATTAGATACAAACAACACAGACTCTGTTGATATATAAGGAGCAGATGAAGTAGACAACTAGACAACATCATTGAAACATTGGGAAATGTGCTAAATATCAATAAACTATGGTTTCCTCTGAATGACATTTTATGCATGTATTAAGATACTTTGTAAAACTATTTAATGACATGGTTAGTTGCTATAATATAAACAGATAAAACTGAACAAAAAACCAAAATAATAGAAAACAAAATAATGTCAATATAATAGATTTGGAAAGATAAAGTACTCCAAATTATTACAGTGTATGCCTCTATATTACCTCTTTTTTATGGCACTGATTTGAGTTTTCCCCTGAAGTGAATTTTCTAAAGGTTATTTTCTCTACATTGCAGATTTTATTAGAAAAAGTACTTTTTTTGTTTTATAAAATATGGCTTTTTTATTCTTCCTCTGGTTTTTATAATTTTTTCAAGAAGTTATCAGCTATTAGTTCTTCTGACTGGTCAATTAGGAAGGAACTGGACACTGCATTTTATTTATGACATCATTTAAATGTCTTCAAGTACACAGATTTAATAACTGCTAAATAATCTTTAAAGTTTACAAAGATATATATATGTAAATGCATAAATATGCAAGTATCATCTCCAAATACTGTAACAAGATGTTAGTGGTGAAATGACCATAAATTTGATACTCTCTTTTATCAGACTTTTACTATAGTTCACTTTAAACACAAGTTGTTCTTTTTTTCTTAATTTGTCTTTATGATAAAATCTTAGAATTCATTCAGGATTTTGCTAATCGGTGATATTTTACCAAATAACTACATGGAAATAGATACAAAATCATAGATAAAAGTCTATAATTAATGTTAATATTTTTAAAGCATACAGATCTTTTTTGGCAATTATTCTTAATAAACTCTTTCATTTCCTAATTACATGTACATTTCTTCCTAAGAGCCAACTTTTGTTTTCTTGGTGTATAATCTCATTAAGAACATTTTCTTCTCTGTGCCCATGGACCATTTTAAAAGTGAGTCATGGAAGTTTTTCTACCCTCATTTTCCACTGATAATGCCTCATTCCCAGATATTTCAAAAAATATTATAATAACCATACTGATAAAATACGAGTGATAATAAGCAGCTAGCAATAACAGGGCCTCTTTGTCTTCTCATCCACCTTAAACACAGTATTACTGACGTCTATCCACTGTTTCCTTCATTCCAGGCACTGTGTCGAGGAAACAAAGCCAAATGTGACATCTGTATTTCCATGATACGTCGTATTTTATTTTTTTTTAGTATGTTCATTTTTTATTATAAATAATTATATTTCTCCCAACTAGACTGTAAGCAACTGGAGAGTGAAAGCTATACTGACATTTTATGTTTTTTTTTATTTTTAGTGCCTGACAAACATTCTGCTTTTATGGGTGAGTGAATCCATGAATAGGCATGAACTAAGGGAGTCTGTCTTCTAAGAGGCGTGTTCTCTATTCACATATTAGACACCAAATTGAAAAGGATGTTAAATTTCTTGTTCCCCGCAGGTGTGTCAGGCCTCATTTCCTTTCAGTCACTGTCTCTAATGCTAAAAATTTAGGTAAACATAAATGAGAGGAGCTCCGTTACTACTTGTTTAATTTTCATTTATAGACTAATTGTGTCTCTTTGGTATTAAGTAACTTTGGAAAAATCATTACACCATTTAAGTTGTTCCCCAATTACTTTGTCCTTTCTGGTGTTTGGTTGTTTATTATTTTTTATTAAATAAACTCCAAGTGAATACTGGTCAACCATGAATCCACATCTCTATTGGTTGTTAATTGGTGAGAACATATTCCTTAAGAAAGACAGAGATAATTAATCAAGCAATTCTTACAATTTCCCTCTTCTTATTAATACGTTTCCCCAGATAATTATATCATTACTAATATAGTGGAGGAAGCTACATATATACCACTAGCTGATAATAAAAGAACTGATAAAAAAAAAAAAATTCTGTCAGTCATTTTAACAAATGTCACCCCCAGGAAAATATAACTGAGAATGGAGCGCATACTGCATATATCTGCTTACATCCCTTGGGCCAAAAAAAAGTCTTATTTATGTCTTTGACGGCTCTGGCTTACTGATCTTCTCTGGACCTCTTGACTGTCAATATTTTTGTTTGGGGGGAATACTTTTCTCTTTCCAGACTGAAAGGAAAATACAAGCTTGTTTTTCTCCTTCCCTCCAGGATATAAAAGAAGAAAAACAGCAGTTAAAAAGAAACTCCTTTAAAAAGCAACAGCCATAAAAATGGGAAGCAGACACACAACATGGGAAGAATTCAAATGTTTGCTTATTTCATGAAAAAGTTGATGCCTCAGAATGTTGACTGCCTTCACCAAAGTATCCTTCTTCCATTTATCAAAAAGATGAATCCTTCCCAATTAAAAAGGCAAAGAAAACCCCAAGTCTTGGTAGATTGTATTAAATAGAACCATTTCATGTATTTGTAAGGATGTGAGTCTTATTTTCAGAAAAAGATAACAACTTTGGTGCGGACTGCCGTAAGAAACCCAGTTGATTGGCTAGGTATTATCTTTCTTCTCTCCAATCCAAACATGAATGCTCTGGAATTGTAAGTGTGACATCTTTGGTAATTACAAATACATCACCCCACTATGGATTCACAGATTCCATATACCAATTTACTTCTAGTTCACACACACAGAAAGAAATTTTTTTTTAATCTTTATCTATTCTAGAATTAAAGTTTTTAAAATCTGTATCCACTCTAAATTATCTTTTTGTCATCTGATTATATTTTTTATAATGTTTCTACAGATCTTATCTAATCAAGGAATTGTTCCTGTTTATTTTGCTGCCCATAGTCTAAACAGCCACTTTGTAAAAGTATAATTTCTGGTTATGGTTTTACTGCCTTCCAAAGATGGGAAAGTTAGAGAAAAGTCCACAGACATACACATGAATCTGCCATGCAAAATAACAGGTGCACCCATGCTTCCTCTCTTTGAAACTGGCATGCTCTGCTAATCAACCAGAATTCCCTGTGTTGTGCACCGTATATAATATACTTTAGACACCAGTGGACTCAAAATGTTTCTTTTTTTCTACTAGTCTCAAAATGCCACAAAGTTATAGAGAAGCACTGTGATGTGAAACCGGAAAGTTTTCTGTGTGTTCCTCTTTCTCCAATCCTTCTTTTCCTGTGGATACTCACACATTTCTTATAATTACCTAAAATGCACGGGTAAACCCTGGCCGGTTTGGCTCAGCAGTTAGAGAGTCGGCCTGTGGTCCAGAGAGACCCGGGTTCTATTCCCGCTAAGGGCACTCACCTTTGTTGCAGCTTGTCCCTGGCCCTGGTTGGGTCATGTGGGTGGCAACCACTCAATGTGTCCCTTTCACATCGATGTTTCTCTCTCTCTCTCTCTCCTCCCACTCTATCTGAACAAAAAATGGAAAAATGTTTTCGGGTGAGGATAAAAAAAAAAAAAAGTGCATGGGTAAAGCTGGTGCATCTCTTTACATTTCCAACTTTGTATATGCATACTATGATTTAAAAACAAAGTATGTACTTCACATTTGAAAACCTGCTAAAGCAAGAAAGAATTTTAAAATCTTCATGTTTGTTTAATCCCACAGTGCACTTGCTAACAAAAGTTAAAAGTCCAAATAATCACGATAGAAAGCTTGTTTGAAGAAAACTCAAAGCAAGTACAGTAGCATTTTTACTGGATACTTTGGTATGAATGAGGCAAACACAAATATCCTCCATTTCACTCATCTACATCTATTCAAATATTGATTTCGAAATTTTAAGAAGAGCGGAACTACCAAGGCTCTCTGGGGTTCACCTGTTCCAGCTTTCTCAGGCAGGCACCCTGAGGGTCTGGGCTAGAAGTGACTGCGGTGGAGCTGAGCCTGTCCTGGGTGCTGGCACTGCGTTCAGCAGAGGGAGAGCTCAGGCCCTTGCAGCCTGGCCTCAGCAGAAGCCCGAACTGGCCGGTTCAGCCAGGACTCAAGGGGCAGCCACCCTGCAGCACTGGCCATTGCCGCTGCAGAGAAGCGGGGTTCTCTCTCCATCTTGCATCTAGCACACGTGAGTCAGTGTGTATCAGGTTGCCACCAAATGTTTCAATTCTACTGAAGAAAGGGTTTTGAAGAGTTAAGAGAAAAGAAATTTTGAAAATAAGTTCAAATCAGTGAGAAACATTTGAATAAAGTGAGTTATAGTTGGAGTTCTCTACCTATTGAAATTACCGTCAGGGTTTAATGGACTGACAATAGAAATAGTTTTCATGGTAAAAAATGAACATTTTGGTCAGGAGTTTAATAACCTCAATGAGATTCTTGCATGTCCGAAAAGGCACATAGAACATCTAGATGTTACAATGATAACTCCAGGGTTCTTCTGGATGTTATGTAAAAAACCCAGCAGCCTAAAAACATCAACTTAAACAGATAATTATAGGAAGTATTAAAAGTGTTGAAATATTCTCCCCAATTTAATGTTCAGATAATAGTCATGCTTTTATTTTCTGAAAAGTATAAATTATTTCCCCCTAAATCCTCTAGTCCAGAAGCTTTCTTGAAACGATGACAAATATTTTAAAAGTACACAAAGTAATCTGACATTTTTTATCTTCACATAGCTTATGTTTAAATAGAGTAGTCATTTAAATAATCATTTGTTTTGTTTTTTTTTAAAAATACCATTAAGCCCTAGCCGGTTCGGCTCAGTGGTTAGAGTGTTGGTCCGTGGACCAAAGAGTCTCGGGTTCAATTCCCAGTATAGGGCACGTACCTCGGTTGTGGGTTCGATCCTCACCCAGTCAAGCAGGAGGCAACCAGTTGATGTGTCTCTCTCACATCAATGTTCTCTCTCTCTCTTCCTCTTTCCTTTCCATTCTATCTAAAAAAGTCAATGGAAATATATCCTCGGGTGAGGATTAAAAAAAATGCCATTAAGCATGAAATTATGAAGCAAGACAACAAAGGTGAAAAACAAATGCCATTAGTGAAATTAGAAACTACTTACTGAAAACAAGAAAATTCTTTTTTAGCACAATTAAGAAATACATTTGGAGAAATAATCTTTATTTAGACTACTTAGCTGGAAAATGGAATAAGATAAGGAAAAATAATGTTTCTTCTTTCTACCAGCACTATCGTTTTACCTCTCTGAACTGGCTGCTGGGTTCGCATCTCATTAACTGACCCACAGCATCCTTGGGGCTGGAGGGCTAATGGCTGCTTCTCTGTCTCACCATACCTATTAAAGCAGTCTGCACATCTTTAATGTGGTGTAACTTCCAATTAATTTTTTTAAGGTCAGCCTGTCACATTGTCAGCAGTCTTATTTGCTTGTGAGTATATGTCCAGAAGATCTGTGTTCTGAACCTCTCTCAAGTTTGGAGTGGACTATACTTGCCTTCATGCTTTCAGAAAATATATTTGGAAATATTTTACAATAATAGTGTATCATATGCAGCACTAACATAAATATATAATATATGTAATATCAAGTGTCTCCATTTTTTTTTTATCCTCACCCGAGGACATTTTTTCATTTAGCCTCAGATAGAGCAGGAGGGAGAGAGGGAAGAAGAGAGAGAGAAACATCGATGTGAGAGAGACACATCAAGTGGTTGCCACCCACACAGCCCAAACTGGGGCCACGGACAAACTGCAACCTAGGTATATGGTTGCAGGAACCAAACCCGGGCCTCTCCGGTCCGTGGGCTGACACTCTAACCACTGAGCCAAACTGGCCAGGGCAGCAAGTGTCTCCATTTTTATAGCCTAGAAGATTTCATAGCAATTCAGCAATACTAATTTTGTATAGTGAATTATTTGATTTTTCAAAAATAGAAGAAAAATTACTACTCTATTAGATAAGTGGATTCATAGAATGTTTGGTATATTTTAGTTAATAAGGTATATTGATGTGTCTTCTATGAAAGTATGTAATTGTAAGAGGCAAAATAATGAAGCTGACGTCTCATATGTATATGATTGACGATTTAAGTTGAGTAACTTGAAATATACGCTTCCTACCTGCCAATCTTTACAAATACAGTGTCAAAATAACTGTCTAATTTCTTGAAAAAGAATTATTGTAAAAGCATATTTAGAAATCATTCACTAAGAATGCATTACAGAAATATAAACTAATGAACAATATCTAAATGACAAGATGTTTTCATAAAGTCTGTGCTTGTGATCACCTATTAAAAAAAAGCAATACCAAAGGTCAAAACAAACAGATTCTGACCTCTTCTTGCTCCAGATCATGGAGATGAAATATAAATCTGAACCCATAACAACTTAATCAAAGTCTTGTTTTGGATTGCGGGGCACAGCATCCTGATACGAAAAAAAAGAGGAGATGATGCATACATCCTCACAGGCAATGTATCATTAGAATATTTTAAAAAAAAGAACTAGCCCTGGCCAGTTTGGTTCAGCGGTTAGAGCATCGGCCTGCGGTCTGGAGAGACCCGGGTTCGGTTCCCGCTAAGGGCATGTACCTCGGTTGCGGTTTGTCCCCGGCCCTGGTTGGTCGTGCGGGTGGCAGCCACTTGATGTGTCCCTTTCACGTTGATGTTTCTCTCTCTCTCTCTCTCTTCCTCTCTCTCCCTCCCACTCTATCTGTGCAAAAAATGGAAAAATGTCCTCGGGTGAAGATAAAAAAAAATAAAAAAAAAGAACTAAATTCTGTTTGTCTGTTTTTTATAAGAGTGCAGAAGAGAGAAACTAGTGAAAACTTAAAAAAAAAAAAAATCATTGACGATAGAGTTAAAAAATAATAGAACTGGCCCTGGCCGGTTTGGCTCAGCGGTTAGAGCGACGGCCTGCGGTCCGGAGAGCCCTGGGCTCAGTTCCCGCTAAGGGCACGTACCTCGGTTGCAGTTTGTCCCCGGCCCTGGTTGGTCGTGCGGGTGGCAGCCACTCGATGTGTCCCTTCACGTCGATGTTTCTCTCTCTCTATCTCTTCCTCTCTCTCCCTCCCACTCTATCTGTACAAAAAATGGAAAAATGTCCTCGGGTGAGGATAAAAAAAATAAATAAATAAAATAATAATAGAACTGAAAAAAAAAAATAATAGAACTGAAAAAAAAGCAATACCAAAGGTCATTTGTTATTGAACAAAAGGAAGCTGACCCATTTTCCTTAGCTACTCTTGCAAAAGAAGGTATAGTAGCTCTGCACAGAGCTAAAAGGAGAACTCTGGGAAGGCTGATTCCCGCTTGTGGTGGGCTAGCTCGAAATTCTTTTGATGACCTAAATCCTGATTGTTTGGGATATGGAGGACTTGTCTATGAGTATACATTGGGAAAACTGACGTTCACCTTTAATGGGAAATATAACAATCTTTGCTCTGTCACATTACTGATTAGAGGACCAAATAAGCACACACTCACTCAAATCAAAGATGCAGTAAGAGATGACGTGAAGGCCATGACAAGTGCTACTGATAATGGCCGTGTAGCTCCAGGCGCTGGTGCATGGAAGCGGAATGGCAGAAGCCCTGGTTAAATACAGGCCAGCGTAAAAAGCAGGGCCCAACATGGAGTTCAGGCAGTTGCTGATGCATTGCTCATTATTCCCAAGGTTCTTGCTCAGAATTCTGGTTTTGATCTTCAGCAAACACTAAAGTTTAAGCAGAACATTGGGAATCAGGCGAACTTGTGGGTATGGGTGTGAACTCAGATCAGCCAACGGAAGCAGAAGTAGGCATCGGGATAACTGTCCAGTAAAGAAACAGCTTCTTCACTCCTGCAGTGTAGTGTGATTGCCACCATTATCCTCCTGCTTGGTGAGATCATCAATCTAGAATGTGTTCTCTAAAAAGCTGAATTGAAGCTTCCCTTCATCTGAATCAAGAAGATTCTACAGTCTGATTCTAAAAAGACAACTACAAAATTTTTGTGTAAGCTTGAAATGATTTTTAAAGAAATTTTCTTTTCCCATATGAAGAAAGGAGAGAACACTGGCACCTATTCAAATTCCAAAGTCTGAAATTATAATCACAGTATTTTTTTTTTAAATAGCATACAGTGTATACACAAAAAGCAGGCTGTCTTCACCCAACGAACAGGATGTTTTTGCTTTAGCTTCAGTAATATAAAAACACATATTAGAAAAGCATATGTTATCTACCATATTAAATATTCCATGGGGGAAAAAAACAACAAAAATTTCATCAGAGTACTGCAAAATAAGAAAAAATAAATAAATGAATATTTGATAACTGAAAAAATATAGTAGTTGAAATCAACAATAATATAGAGTTGTTTATAAATGATTAAACAGAGCTGAAAATAAAATTAGAATTAAAGATAGAGGAGGAAAAAATAATATCCAGACAATAGGATGGAAAATAAAGCCAGTACTATAACAGGAACATGGGATATGAAGAATAACAAATGTGTAAACACATCCCGGGAGATAGGAAAGAGAATGAAGCAGAAGCAAGGCCTAAGAGCTGATGTCAGGGAAAGTGACAAAATAGATGGATGACATCCACCCATATATTCAAGTTCTTAAAATCACAATAAGAAAACTATAACCAGCACCTTCATAGTAAAACAACAGAAAGGCTAAGACAAAGGAAGTATCATAAAGCAGTCGGAGGAAAATAAACGCCCATGTCAAAAGAGCAACAATATGACTGAAAGTATAATTCTCAAAAGAAACAATAGAAGGCAAGGACAGGAGGATGATATACTCAATGTGCTGAAAGAAAATAATTAAACAGTATGGTGATCACAAGAGAGAAAGGTGGGTGAGGGAGGTAGTACAGGGTAAAAGAGGGATAAACGGTGATGTAAAGAGATTTGACTTTGGATGAACACATAATACAATATACACATGATGTATTATAGAACTATAGACTTGAAACCTATATAATTTTACTGTTCAATGTCACCCCCATAAATTCAATAAAAACTAAAAAATACAATATCCAATTTGAAATTCCATATTCAACAAACTGCCAATTCAGAACTGTGTATATGTACACCACGATTATCCATAAAAGAATCTGAAAGAAATGTCAGAATAACAAAAACTGAAATAATCTATCATTAGCATACCAGCACTTAAAGAGTTTTTCTCAAGCAGAACATGAATGATCTCAGGTGGAAACTTGTAGATACAGGAAGAAATAGAACAGTTCAAAATAAACATTAACTCTCTGAAATAAAAACGTTGTCTAATTGAGTTGAAAAAGAATTAACAAGTAAAAAAAAAAAAGTAGATACTGTGAATATATAGTAACAAAAGAAAATTGGGTACCACTAAATGAATATTAGGAGAAAGAATAAGCGTAGCCAAATGCATTGTTGGCGGGGAGGGGACAAATGAATGAGAAATATTTGAATCAAAAGAATCAGAAATCAATGGAAAAAGACAAGACTATATCAATGTGGGAGATGTTAGCACATTTTTTTTTCCTTTAGTAAAAAGACAACCAGATCAAAAACAAACCCAAACAAAGGCAACCCCCTTCCCTGCACATTCCTTTCAAATGCATACAAGATTGCCACAATTATCCACATTCTGAAACAGAGTATACCTCTTCAAAACATACGCTGGAATCATAAAATATCACAGAAAAATTAAGCTATATATCAGTAAAAATAAGATTACTAGTAAATCTTCTTATGCTTGGAAATCAAGATATTATTATAGCTTAATTATTCATGGCTCAAGTGAATCCAAATGGAACTGGAAAATAATTAACTAAACAATAATAATAATATGATACATCAAAACTTATGAGATGAAGCTACAGCTATAGTAAGAAATTTGATCCTAAATGTTTTCGATGAGACAAAGAGTTCCCATTATATAATCATTTATCTCTATGAGAGAAAAATGAGAGCAAATATAACTCAAAGAAATTAAAAGAAAGACCTAACTTCTATAGAGATGCAAAAACTGTCAAATGGAGGATCAACAAAGATTAGTTTTGTCTTTGTGTCTTTATAAGGATCAATAAAATTGCTAAAACTTTGGCAAGGCAAATTTTTAAAAGAAGAATTACAATGCCAATTTCAAAAGGAAACAGTAGAAGATAATATCATAAAATTTATGGATATTAAAAAAATCTAAAAAGATATTATTAACTACTTTTTATCAATACATTTGAAACTATTATGTGAAATGAGAATAATAGCAAAGTTTGATTTCCAAATTGTACAGGAAGAAATAAGAATCTTTACTGATGATACCTAAAAAATATGTTAGTTGAAATGTATGTGGATGGGAAAAATGTAGTAAAATAAAAATTCTACACTGAGTGTTGTGATTGAAAAAAATCTGAGGTTAAATATTTGGCATCTAGAAAAATAGACTGAATATTAAAAAAATGTGTTTTAAAATGCTCAATATGAGCAATTTTTACTCCTATTAATAATAATTGCTAAGATTTGTTTCCTTTCTCACTTTTATCTAGACTTCTTTTCTTGGTTCTGGTTTGCTTAATTTTGATTCTATTCCAATTTCTCCCTGGCAAGGTTGTTTTAGAAGTTAACCTAGGCTTGCCCTGGCCGGTTTGGCTCAGCGGTTAGAGCATCACCTGCGGTCCGAGAGACCCGGGTTCGGTTCCCGCTAAGGGCATGTACCTCGGTTGCAGTTTGTCCCCGGCCCTGGTTGGGTCATGCGGGTGGCAGCCACTCGATGTGTCCCTTTCACATCGATGTTTCTCTCTCTCTCTCTCTCTCTCTCTCTCTCTCTCTCTCTCTCTCTCTCTCTCTCTCTTCCTCCCTCTCCCTCCCACTGTACCTGAACAAAAAATGTCCTCAGGTGAGGATAAAACTAAAAAAAAAAATAAAAATAAAAAGAAGTTAACCTAGGCTTGCTCATTTTGAACTTCAGGGGGTTTAGTCTACTTGTTACAATTTAGACATTTCTGTGGACCCCCTACTGTCCTTTTCTATTGGAGTGGGCAAAGTCTTCCTAGGTTTAGCTCTTCTTGAATTATCCCTCCATGTTTTTCTTTAAGTAACTGTTGATTGTTCTAGAGTTCTCAAGTCAATTGTTGTCCCTTTTATTTCCTGCACCTTCTCATGCTCCATTGTTGTTATTATACAGGTCTTGTAGCTTTCAGTAGTATGTTTTGATCACATACAGTCGTCCTTCGTTTATCGCGGTTAATCTGTCCCACACTCTAGCGGTTGCACCTGGTGTTGAAGGATTCCTGGGGTGCTCAAATACATAGTCCTACAGTCCATACGAACAGTAATTTTAATTGCAATTGTAATACAGGGGTGTATAATTAACTCAGACAACCGAGCGTGCACTGTATCATTTTCACTGTCTCAATCAACTTTTTAATGAATATATTTGAAAAAAACTGCAATAGAGTGAAGCCGGGAAAGTCAAAGGGCAAAGCCGACTGTATTGAGATTCTTGGTGATTCTTGGTCACCTGACTGTTTTGTAGACTGTGTCTATGTGATTGTCATTTTGTTGCCCTACTTGCTTTCATTGTTTCTATGAAATGTGCAAAAATATTCAAAATCCTTGCCACTACATCCTTCTCGGAATTTCCTCCAATGAGAAATAGTATATCTATATCGGATAAGACCTACATATCCAATAAAGTAGTCTCTAGCCCCATATCACTATTTGGGTTTAAATTTAATTTAAATTAAATTAGAACAACTCCCCAGTCACACGAGACTATGTAGTAAATGCTTAATAGCCACATGGAGCTAGTAGTTACCATATTAAACATAAAGAATATGAAATATTTCCATCATCACAGAGTTCTACTGCATAAGGATGAATTTGTAAAACACTGTTTTAAATATCTTTTCTACATTAATCATGGTTCTTATTCTAGACATATTGTCTATTTTATTTTTCTCATTTAAAATAACACATTTTATAAACATGACACTCTTTAAGAAGAGTTTAGCACATACCCTCCTCAAAGAATTGTTGTTGTTGTTTTACAAATAAAAGTACAGAGGATAAATCCACAGGACCAGTGGCAGACCTCTGCTGGCTTAGAGAGTCATTTGCATATATGAAATAATATGTTTTTTTCGTTCTGATCTTCAGCCTTTAAACCAGTAAAGCAAAGAAATATAGCTACCAAAACTTGATGCTTATATTCCAAAATAAAGATCCACTCTTTTGCGTTAATTCTGTTGTTCATCAAACAATATTCTGATGTGACCTTTGGAAAAGGACTATTCTGTGGAGATATTTGAAAGCCTTATTCAGGACAAATATTGCTTTCATGTCCCTCTTTATCCCTACCCCCACCACCAGTTTATAATTTATAACTTAGTTTGCTAATATAAATTTCTCTGTAGCAAGGAGTTCTAGAGTCTTATAATTGTAGGTAAATGGGGGGAAATGAGTTTAGAAAGATGCAAATCTAAGGACTGTATCATAAATGTTGGCAACTCACTTAAAATGCCTCTAGTCCCTAAGGCCACTCTTGAAAGAACTGATGATGTGTTCAAGGTCAGTATAACCAACTCTGAGGTTACATTTTTTTAAGGTATTCAATTAAATATTCCAAGGTGTTCTTTTTAAAGTTCAAGAGCTCTTTTGAAAATGTTGAAATATTGGATGTATTTTTATCTTCTGAAACTGAGAGGATTCAAATAAAAACATTTTTAAAAATTTGATTATATGAATCCTAGATGTTCATTTTGAGTATGTGCCTAGAATATATGTTTACAATCTCTAGGCCTATGAGTATGGTGGTAAAAACTTGTAGCGTTATAGATGCAATATGTGTGCATTAACATGTTAGAAATAAAGCAACGTCCTGTGGGAATTTAATATTTAAGAAAATGATTATCAAGGAAAAAGCAAACTTTGATTAAGATTTTTAGTACGATAAAAGTCAATTGATTTTTGTTTTCTTTTTTTTTTAAGTATTATAAAAGTAAAGATTTAAACCATTTTTATTACGAGAACATTTTATAGCAAAATGTGTTTTTGAATATCTTCCCAGGCATTAATATAGGGAAACATATCTAGTCGTTTTTGCCACATGTTATGAAAATCTCAGCTTAAAAATAGTAAGAACCAACCGGCTGGTGTGGCTCAGTGGTTGAGCACTGACCCATGCACCAAGAGGTCACCAGTTTGATTCCCAGTCAGGGCACATGCTCAGGTTGTGGGCCCAATCCCCAATGCAGGGCATGCAGGAGGCAGCCAATCAGTGTACTCTCTCATTTATGTTTCTATCTCTCTCTCCCTCTCCTTTCCTCTCTCTCTAAAAATCGATAAGAAAAAATAAAAATAAAGAATAAACAAATTTTAAATTATAACTGGTCATTCCAAATGACAAATTTCAACTGACTATATTTGACAAATAGAGATAAGAATTGGCCCTGGCCTATGTGGCTCAGTTGGTTGGGTGTCGTTCATGCACTGAAAGGTATTGGGTTTGATTCTGGTCAGGCACGTGCCTGGGTTGAGGCTTAATCCCCAGTAGGGGGTATCCAGGAGGCTGCCTGCCGATAGATGTTTCTCTCTCACATCAATTCTCATCCTCTCTCTCTCTCTCTCTCTCTCCCTCTCCCTTCCTCTATCTCTAAAATAATAGATTGAGAAATATATTTTTAATAAATATATAAGAATTGGGTGCTGGCCAGTTTTCTCAGTGGTTAGAACATCATCCTCTGGACCAAGAAGTTATGGGTTCGAATCTTATCAAGGGCATGCACCTGAGTTGAGGTTTGATTCCCAGCCCTTGTTGAGTCGTGCAAGAGGCAACCAATCAGTGTATCTCTCTTATATCAATGTTTCTTTCTCTCTCTTTCTCTCCCTCCCTACCAATCTATTTGAAAGTCAATGGAAAAATATCCTTGTGTGAGGATTTATATGAATGAATTGGAACAATACCTTTTTGTCTACAAAAAAAAAGGCTGGTTTTTAGGTACATAACATGTATTTACTGAATGAATAAATAATTAAAGCAGTCACTTTGATTAAAAAAAATGTTCTATTTTGAGAATCTACAAAAAAGTCTGACATTTTATTACTACTTTTTAACTTAGAAATAAAGCTGGCAGAAAAATCATAAAAATAAAACGAGTTTATTGTTTTATATTAGGAAATACAGGAAAGCATACAGTATAGAAATAAATTACATTTCATGTTTTTTAATGTTTGATTGCAACTTACACTAAAAAAATTAAATCAAGTGTGATAATTATTGAAAAAAATAATAAAATAATTAATTTTCACACATTTACTACTAGAGCCAGGGTCCCCCATCTTCAGATAGTTATTTCTTAGTCAGAAGAGGAGTGTTCATATCATTGTCATGGAATGAACGAGAATCTTTTCATGTTTATCTTTTGCAGCTTTTCCTTTTGAAAGATAAAAGTAAAATGAGAAAAAAATTAAAATAAGACAAGGCTCAGTAAGTTTTAGCTATGCTATTCAAAGTGTATAAATGTGGGTTAAAAATACTTTCTCTCTTTTCATCCTCCATCCACTCTTTTATTTAATGTAGGAACTTTAAAATAATCCCTGAATGGAGAAAATACAAATGGCAAATTACAAATACAAGAACTATTAAATGATTATAAGACAGTTAATTTTGATTTCTCTGACATTTAACAATTTGCTTTCCCTTATTAAAAACACCTTAGTGATTTTTAAAATATTTTTTGATTCTTACTGTATTATTTATTTAAAATGTTGCTATAAATCCAGTGCTAAAATTTGAACAATAAAGATTTTAAAATGTATAATCTTTGTACCACATGAAAATCTGTTGAGTTTCAAGTCACCTACAAAATACAAAAGTTAAAAAAAAAACAACAAGCTTTTTCCTCGAGGTTAGCATAACGGCATTCTAGATATCTAGGGATTGCAGGGTCAAAAAACAGAAAGCACTCTTCCACCTCCCTGTCGGAACTGTTCTCTGACCTCTGAGGCTGAGCAGGGCCAGAAGCATTCTACAGCTACTGCTGAGTTGGTCCATTGTGCTTTTGGTTTTCCATTTTTTCCCAACCTAACCGAACTGATGCTTACTTACAAGCTGGGTGTTTCTGTTGTTTTTTTCCCCCTCTAATATATCTGACTTTTGATTGACAGCAAGTTTATTCAGTATCTGAACTTGAATGGCACTGAACGCTTCAGATACTCCTTTCTCTTGCCAGGTCTCTTCTCAGAAGAAGACAAGAATCTCTGACTGTTAATTCGGAGGGAAGTGATTTCTATGCACATGTGATTTTTACTCATTGAAATGCATGACAAATGTTGAATACATAATATCTACAGATACAATGTGTGCGTTTGTTCAATGTACACAACACTCTAAAACCTCTAATATTGTTATGGTTCTTGAGCATGTTTATGTACAAATGAAGCATCCTCAGTCAATCTCGGAAAACTGTTTATTTAACCTCAAAAGCTTGACTGCAACCAGTAAAAGCCAGATAATTCACAATAAATAGTGAATTTTTATTCTGACACTTCTATTCATTTGGTGGTATTAAACTTTCCTTTTTCATTTTACTTTTTAAAGTTTAGTTACAGAAAGATTTGCACATTTAAAATTCCTCATAGACAAAAGCTTTGAAATAGCAACAATACAATAAACAGGAAGTTTAAGCATACATACTTCTTTTATAGTGCAGGTGAGTCAGCAAGTAGAAGATTAATGTTTAATATGGCAGATCTGTATCTGTTTACTGTGCTTTAGAGCAATGGTACTTTAAGTTGGGATTTTTCCAGTGCATTTTATGCAGAAATATCTCTGGCATTTCCATAATTCAACAAGAAGTGAAAACAGCCATGGCATGTGTGGCTTCCTGATTAGACTGTCAGCCTATGCACCGAAGAGTCCTGATTCTGCCACATACCTTGGTTGCAAGTTAGATCCCCTGCTCTGGTTGGGGCACATGCAAGAGGCAATCCTAACAGATGTATCTCTTTCACACTGATGTTTCTCTCTTTCTCTCCCCCTCCCTCCCTTCCTTCTATTCTCTCTAAAAAAAAAAAAAAAATCAGTGGAAAAAATATCCTAAGGTGAGGATTAACAAAAAAAGAAGTGATAATAGTAATCTAGGTTAATATTAAACTTTTTGCAAACTTTGTGCATTTTTCAGAGCACACAGCATTGTGCGTGAATCTTCACAAAGAGTATTATTGTACGCATCATTCACCAAATGTATTTAAAGAAGAAATATCTTTTAAAAGCAGAATCAGTGCAAACTATTATTCATCTGAACATACTTTGCAAAATGGTAGACTAGGAATGATATAAAAGAATTTCACATTAGTCCTTATATTCTTTATATGTCTCACTTCTGGTTTTACTACCCATTCTCTAACTTTCCATTACTTGATTAGCATCATGGATACTCTATGGGTGATAAAGGGCCTCTGAGATATCATGCTTATATTTTTATTTTGTGCCTTTTCTAAAGTACCTCATATTTCTGAATGGATGATTAGAAAGTATAGTATGTAAATACCTCTGTTATGGACTAAATTGTGTTCCCCTCAAATCCATATATTGAAGCCCTAACTCCCAATGTAGCTGAACTTGGAGATAAAGCCACTGAGAAGATACCGAAGGTTAAATGAGGGCATAAGGTTGGGCTGTAATTCAATAGATCCTCATAAAAAGTAGAAAAGACCAGAAGTACACTCACACAAAGTAAAGGCCAAGTGAGGACAAAGCAAAAAGGTGACTGTAAGTCAAGAAGAGAGACCTCACCAGAAACCAATTCTGCCAGCACCTCGATCTTGGACTTCCAGCTTCCAGAATTGTCAGAAAATAGATTTCTGCTGTCTAAGCCACAGGGTCTGTGGAGTTTTGTTATGGTAGCACTAGCAGACTAATACAACTCTCAAATTAAAAGCAAGGTCCACAGAAACACTTTTGTGTCTCTGAGTTGTTTTTATCATTTCCTCTATTATTGCTCAATATTATTTATCCAATGGGGCTAAATGATTGAAACCTGTGACCAAGCATAACACAGAAATGAAGATGCCCCTTCGAATGGAAGAAGGGGAGATAAAAATTTTACTCGACTAGATTAATTTAATTTTCTTAATAATGTCCATCCCAAAAATCTCTGGGGGTGGTAATACTGCTTTTTTCCTACTTTTAAAACAGTTGCTACTTACACAGCTACCAGCACTTTTAAAACCGTCTTGAAAAGAAAAGAAAAATCCTTTACTCAATAGCTTTTCCACTTCAGCAACATCTTTAACCACAATCCATTCTGATAAATTGTAAATAATTACTCCATTCGGTCCTTGGTAAAGACAGTAAGCAATGGTTCACTAAATTTCATTAGGTTAATCAGCTCTCCACATGAACCATTTCCACCAATGCAAAGCACCCTAACTCTTCCTACACACTTCTGTTGCATGTGTTAGTGGCCAAGGACTTGGAGGGTCGAAAAGATACTCCAATTCAATTTGAATTATTTTCAAAGTAGGTGTAGCAGTCCTTCTATTGATAATTAAGTATTTACCATATATAAAGTTTACTTGATAGCATGTCAAATATTTATGATTTTCTTACACTTTTTTATTTTAGCTATTTATGATTAGTATATATTTATGGAATTGCAGATGCACATAGGACCTGGGTATATAAGAGTGCTAAAGATTATGGAGTCCCTGCCATTTAATATAGCAAGGAAGATGGACAATAATTAACTGAATATAAATATAGGACTAGCATAAACCAAAGGAACATGTTTCAATGCCAGGAGTAGAGAAGGGGTGAGGGTGTGGACTCCCTGGCATTTAAGGTGATATCAAAATTAAGAAAAGGGGCCAGAACACTGGAGCAGATGAGAAAGCTAAAAGAAATGTCATGAGAGAAAACCCTAACCTGGGGACAGCTGGCCCTGTCTGAGGACTAGGATAAAGGTCAGCAGAGCTGGGCAGCAGTGGACAAAGGAAAGAGTGCTCAGTACACAGAGTGATGAGAACAGGATCAGTACGTGGCTTGAAGGCCACAAGAAGAGCTGGTTATTCATGAAAGCACAGTGAGAGGCACGTTGTCACAGACACATCATTGCTGGGGGTAAGGAACAGGAGATTTTTTCTCTCTGAATATAATGGTCAGAATGTCAATCAAAGGAAGGCTAATAAAGAATATTTAGATTCTCTAATATTTTCATTAACAATTGTTAGGCAATAGGCTTACTATACTTTAAGTTTAGTTGTCCATTTCAATTGTCCATCTGATAAAAGGAAGGAGAGGAGGAGGAAAAAGACAAGGAAGTAAATGAAGCCTTATATTGCTTCTTAAGGTAACCCATCACACAGCATGAAAGCCAGAGATGATACCACACTTTTTATGGTTTCCATGCTAGTAAAAACAGCTTCTTGCCCTATAGCTTCCACAGTGTAAAGGATCTCTATAATAAATTGCAATTTTCCTGGGAGAGAAAAATAAGTCCTAATGCATCTGTACTGTAGCTTAATATAAAGCACACCATCTGGTGCTTGCTTTTTATTTGGCAATGATCTATAATGACATATTATAACAGATTTTATCTGTTAATTACTAAAAAGCAAAAGTGATTTCAATCTCAAATTCAATGGAGCAAAATAATATAGTTACAGTAATGGGAAAAGTGTTTCTTAAGAATTGAAAAATTACTTCAGAATTCTCAAGTCTGTTTTTCTATAATATTACTATTATTCACTGGTATACAAACTCATAGCAGAGGTTTAGAATACTTTTTTTTGTCTGCATTTCCAGTTTTTAATTTGTAGATGTTTTCACAGTAGTGAAATTCTTTATATGCATTCAGACTGAAACACTAAAATATATACCTTGCAAAAGAACTATAAGTTGCTTTATCTTTAAATTTATATAAATCCGATTGCTTAATTAGGGTGCATCACTATACTTACAACATGGAAAAATCTGCAAATATATTTGAAATATGTATTTTTCTCACTGACATACCAAAATGGAAAAAAAATGTGAAGAATCAAATTAGAAATGTTTAGCAGGTGATGATATCAAGACAGACGATCCAATGGTCTCTCTCAGGAACATCTTTAAAGAACAGTTTTGATCAACTAAACCTCCCAGAGCCCTGGAGGTTTGCTGTTTTATTAAAAGTAATTTTATAGGTTGGAAATACATTTTCTTCATATGAAGGTGGATGGTTTGAGCAGCATTCGTGGGAACACAGGTCAACATTTTCACTCTTTTAAAAGACATCAGTGACACTGATGGGTTCCCTATCTGCTAGGAGTTGTCACTTGCAGGATCAAGGCAAAATAATGTTGTCCTCTTAAACCTTTAAGTTTAAAGAATTGAAATAGAAAGCGTAAATGTATGTAGACAAGTAGAGGGGGGTTTAAAAAACTTTATGTCTATTCAAGCTTAATTTGATACTCCATTTACATTGTATTGCAATGGTACACCATAGCATATAATTTAAAAAGATTACTGTTATTGCTGAAAGAGATAAGCGCTAGATGGTGAATCAAACAGCAAGCTGGGTATAAGGTTTTGCTGCTTATTCTGGGATTACATAGATATATTTTTAATCTAATTTAACCACAGGCTACTAGATGGTACTTCTTTTTATTTTATTTGAATCTATTTGCCATTCTCTTCTTGGTTATTGAATTCCCAGTGCTCAGCTTGGTACAAAAATGCTTAGAATGAAAATAGCATTGACTATCCTCCCTTGGAGCTAGGTGTAGCCATGACACTAAATGCTATCAATGCGAAGTTAGCAGGTTACCCCCCTTACTGAACAACAAGCCATTTTATTCACATTGAGAATACCAGTTTTATGGTAACAAACTAATATAACACTGTAAATAATTTTCTTTTTTTCTACATTGTGAAATCAGTTGACTAACATCAAGTTGAAGAAGTGCACTCACCATTGCTTTAATGTAAAAAATATCATTAATACATTGGGGGGAAATTCTGTTGAGGTCCCCTAGCATAAGTGGGAGCAATCCACATCTGGAATTGCTATATTGGTTCATTTGCATTTCACAGTAAGTCGCCAAGCATCAAATATTCTAATCACAGAAAGATATTCTATACTGTGGAAGAGTTATCTGACAGACACCCCAAAATCTATTCTCCACGTATTCCTTTTAGAAATACAACTACCCTTGCAGCTGGGCATGACCATAAGACTAGGCTCTGAGATGTAAATAGAGCAGAAATAATGAGTCAGCCTTTCTAAAGAGGAACTGTTTCCCTCCACCTGCCTGAAAAATGGTAACAACAGGAGCAACTGCTTTGGAGCCAGATGTGGAAGTCACATACCCGACAGAACCACTTCACCACCCTGACCCACAGCCACTGGCCAGGGACAACGATTTCTTCAAGCCATTACATTTGTTATACCAGCATGCCCGTATTCTTAAAAACAAACAAACAAAAAAATACCCGAAACCTAAATAACAAAGAAAGAATAATTTGAAAAGCCAAGAATCTTATTCTTATAATTTTGTAATTTCAGTTTTTTTAATAACTGGGGAGAGATGCATTCATGTCCAGGACTTCTCCAAACTCCCAGGGTCAGTTTTTTATACCTGATCTCCATTGCAAAAATTTTATAATAATCAAATAAGTGACTGCTGATCTTTAAGAGTAAATGATAAATGTCAATCAATATTTGAATTACAGAGTAATGTGTTAATTAATCTTTTATGAGGGGGACATCTTAAAAAACTATATTTGATATTTCATAAAATCTAGTTGGAGGCAATTAAATATTGCAGACTGAATTAGTCTGCATTTTTACTATATTTTAACTTTATATCACAGATGAAATCAATGGAACATAAATCTAATTTGAAAGCCATACCTTCCAAGGCATCTATATGTAAATACAGCAAGTACAAGTAAACAATCGATATAGATACTCTCTCAGTAGTAGCTATCACTAACAACCAATATTAACTATTCCTGACACTAGTATTAAAAACAGTTTTAAATATCAGCTTATAATTTCTATCTGAATATCTGTCTTAAGTGTAAGTCATCATATTCTGAAAATGGCAGTTTTAATAATGTGCCCCTTACAAGAAAGCCCTTTAAGTATTTTAATAATTGGTATAATTTTAAAATTTTCAATGTTTACTGACACTACCAGACAGTTCTGCTATTCTTCCTTCTTTTGCAATGGTTATTTGTTCTTGTCATTACTTATTTTGTATAGTTGTTCTTTCTTTCACTCTGGCCTTTATTCAGTTACCATTTAGCTTATCTTTTTAACTTTTTTCAAATATTTGATATGTAAATTTCTTAAACAAAAGTTTCTGTTTTATATCTAGTTTCTATCTAATTACTTTGTTTATATGTTTTTATTACTTAATATTTCTTTTTCATTTAATTTTTTATTATTTAGCTTTCTGAATTGGGAATAGATTTATGTTCAATTTAAAATTTTTTTATTCATAAAAGGGCTTAGTATTATTATGTTTCCTGTAATCACAGCTTTAAATCTATCACACAAATTCTGATATATTATGTTTTCATTACTATTATTTAGAAATTATTTTCTTAGATCTAGTACTTTCCCTTTTGACCAAGAATTGTATAAAAAGGAGGACTTAATTTCTGAGTGCCAATTTCTTTGACTGTTCTTTATATTGTTAAGAATTCTTAGTTTCCTGTACTTTGATCCAAGAATGTTGTTTGAAGTATTTCTCCTCCAGCCAGTGTGGATCAGTGGTTGAGCGTCGACCCATGCACCAAGAGGTCACCAGTTCGATTCCTAGTCAGGGCACATGCCCAGGCTGTGGGCCAAATCCCTGGTGGGGGGCATGCAGGAGGCAGCCAATCAATGTTCTCTCTCATTGATGTTTCTCTCTCTCTCTCCCTCTCCCTTTCCCCTCTCTCTAAAGTCAATAAAGAAAAAAAAAATTTTTTTTTTTAAGTATTTCTACTCTACTCTACTCTAAATAATACTTTCTTCGTACCTTATTATACAATCATTTTTCTGTGAATGTTCCATGACCACTTGTGAAAAACTGCACTTTATACTAACAGGGTATGAGATGCATACATGATTAATTATATTAATAAAAATTAAATCTGCTCTGTTGTTTTGTTCTTCTTGTTAAAACATTCCTATTAAACATGTGACTTTTTTCTTTTTCTGTCTTCCATCCTAAGAAATTTGTCTCGCTTTTTTATTAATTTCTTCTGTTTCACTACTGTTTGCTTGTGTGTTGCAGGGGAATTTGCCCACTGAATTTTATAAAATCACATTTCCATTTTAATTTTGTCAAGTTTTCAAAGAAGAGTGATTCTCTGCATCTTTGTGCACAGAGGTGACACTATGTTATGTTTTATAAGAATCTTGGCTCAAAAGCATCCACTCTGCCTCCGTAACAAGGTATGGCTCTTTATTAGCTTTTTCTTAATGGGGTGATAGGTTGTGTTTTTTAATATTTTTAAAATATATGAAATATTCTGAATTTTCCCTCTTATTTTTTTTTCCTTTTTACCTGCTTCTTCCAAAGGATGCCTTTCCCTTTCTGTTCTCTCCCCCCACCCCCACCCGCCCTCAGTCTTAATCTTTGCATCTACTAAGTCCGTATAAATCTTATCTCTATAATTTCTATTTTCACATGTTAAATGATCCTTCATTTCTGATGATGGTTTGAGATTAAGTTCAGACTCTCTGCTAGCTGCCCTCTCTATTTCATGTGTTTTTGTTTGTTTGTTTGTTTGTTTCCTTTGCATGTCCCAAAGGCCCTCACCAGCTTATGGGGAGAGACTGCCATACAGAAACTAGGGCTGTTAGAGGAAAACAGCAGAAAAAAAAAAAAAAAGCAAAACAAAAAAAAACAAACAAACAACAAAACAACCAAATTTGAACTACCAGAAAGGGAAAGAGGGAAATGACCCTACATTCAGTCTTCTCCCTCTCCTTCATGTCTTCAGTTTCCTGGGGGCTCCTCTGATTAGTCAAACTAAAGAAGCCAGACTGACATATCTCAGAGGGGAGGGGGGTGGGGAGACGGGAAGAAATTAACCAAAGAATCGATATACATATATGCATAGCCAGTGGACAAAGAGAATAGTGTGGTGAGGGTCTGGGGTGGGGCCGGGACCGAGGAGGCCAGAGGGGAGGGGATTAGGGTACATCTGTATACTGTCAACAATAAAAAACTTTTTTTAATTTTTAAAAAAGGAGGCTGAAGGGCAAAGCAGCCCATTGATGAGGTTCAAACAATCTACATCCTGAGGGGGAAGTAGATCTAGGGGGACAAAAGGAGGTGATCCAGTACATCCACACAAGTTTATACTATTACAGAAATGCTTACAGTAAATATAATATCATCACACCCCACAGTGAAAGCTCTAACACGTTCTTAGAAAAAAATTTGCAATAAAGCAAGCATTACATTTCCCCATGTCGCACCAATGTATATAGCCATTGATTTACTCTATCTCTTCATTCTTTTCTGTTTTGCACAGCTTCCTTCCAGCATTGCTTTAAATGTATGACTGAAGACAGCATATTCGTTTGTAAGCTAATAGGGATGGTGACAGCAATATATGGTTAGAACTAGAAAATGAAACCGCAATAACGGTATACCAAAACCAGTTTACAATTTTCCATTTTACTTTGGAGACACTAACTTCAAAGACATGAATATGTTTTGAATTGTATTGTGCTAGTAATTCAATACAAAATTTAAAAAAAAAAACTCTCAAGTTCTTTCAACAATGGAGAAAATAACTATACAGTAAAAATAACAATCACTTTCTAATTTATTTTTACACTTAAAATAAAGATAAGAACAAGGTATTTTATGGCATGTAGTACTCATATAAATTCTGTGTGTTCTGTATCATAGAATTCCCAATTATTTAGAGTAATTTATAATCCACCAATGATTAAGAGTAGAATACAGAAAAATTACACTAAGGATTGGAAAGTGAATGACAGAAACATGGCTGATATAACCTAGATTAGGGAGATGATACCTCTAATGCATTATCAGTCCTAACAATTAATGCATTTACTATATACTCTTGTTATATCCTGTTCAACTACATTTTAAATTTGTTTTATCTTACTCTCTTTAATATTTGCATATGTAAAATTGATTTCTCCCAGGCAAGTGTGCACAATCTGTGCTCTGGTAAGCACTCCGAGTTGATAGGTAAATGTTTAATATAGCAAAGATAACTCTGCCAACTGTGATGAAATGCACTAATTTAGGAGTTGAGAAATAAAACGAGAGATGCTGCTCTATATAAATGTGGACTATAGAGGATATCTAACAATGCCTACATGAAGATGAAAAGATAGATAACAGGCACATAAAAAATAGTATTGTCCTGTCTGCAATCTACTTTATTGATAAGACCAAAAATGTTCCCACCCTGAGATGACATGGAGGAACCTGGAGAGTATTATCCTAAGTGAAAAAAGCTAATCAGAGAAAGACAAATATCATGTGATCTCACTTATTTGTAGAATATAATGAACAAAACAAACAAGCTGATGAACAATATAGACTCAGAGACATGGAAGTGGAGTGCATACTGACAATTCTCAGAAGAGGTGGAGCGGTGAAGAGAGAAGAGATAAACCACAGAATTTATACACATGTATGCATAAACAAAGACATAGACAATAATGCTGGGGGGGGGGATTGGGAGGGGTGTGTCAATGGGGGGAAAAGAAGAAACATCTGTAACAAAAATAAATAAATAAACATTAAAAAAAATGTTCCCACCCTGGCTGCGTGGCTCAGTTGGTGGGAGCATCATCCCACACACCAAAAAGGCTGCAAGTTTGATTTCCTGTCAGGGCACATACCTAGGTTGTAGGTTTGATCCCAGTTGAGGTACATATGGGAGGCAACCATCAATGTTTCTCTCTTACATCAATGTTCTTTTCTCTCTTTCTAAAAATCAATAAAAACATATCCTCGATGAGGATTTAAAAGAGAATTTTCCTCAATTACTGTGTCTTTGTGGATAACAAAGGCCGTGCCTCTTATATATCCCTATATAAAATCTTTATCTGAATGACAAATGTAAATATCATGGATTATAATGAAGCCGAAGTATAGGTTATTATTTGTCTAGTGAACCCATACCAAATGTATCATGTCATGAATAATTGTTATATTATATCAAACAATTGATAAAAGAATTATTCAAGGATAAAATACTCAGATGTCACTCCATTTTAGTACTTTAAAACACAAATTTTAAAAGACATTATTTATTAACAGAATCACTTATTCTTTGTTGATATTTTGTATGTATGTGTGAAGTGCACTACTCAAAAGATTTATGAACACTTCAATTTTCTTTGAAGACTTTAAGATGCAAAAATTAAAGGCAATTTACCTTTTTACCTTTCAGATTTCATTGCAGATTTTATATATTATTGGTTCCATAGAAACACATCTTGACATAAAAGTTCTTCTAACATTTTTTTCATACAATTTGGCTACATAACCAAAGAGTAGAAATTACATTTTTCCTACATAAAGAAAATTTTAAAACAATATACTTTTGAGACACACACAGAGACTGAGCTAATTCATTTTCACTAGTAAAAGGAGAATAAACTAGACTTGGTTTTTAGCCAAAACTAACTATAGTGACATGATAGATTTCTAAAGCATGCATTGTTCCAACTTTATTTACATTAATAGTGGAAATCTGGTCCAGGTGTGGCAAACCTGGTTTGGTGGGGCTAGGGGTGTGGGAGAGTTGAGACATCCCTTCCTGCTGGCTACCATTAGATTTTTGATGTGTGGTTTCAGCTTTTGGTGTCCAGCACCTTGGGGATTCTTCTAAATTTTATACAGTAGGTGAAACCTTTTCTGGGAGGAAGAGTTGCTTACCGCAACCAAGCTGGATGAAGGAAAACTAACAGAAAGGGTAATTGAGGCTACAGATGCCCAGTGAATAACCTATGCCAGACCTCCAACCCAACATTGGACATTGAGATGCCTGCTGATAGTCTCACATCAATATTTGAATTTGAGACTAGGAGGAGAAAGGAAGATAGAATAAATGACTTTTGAAAACAAAACTGGTTTGGCTTATGTTTGTCCTATAAGGCAAAATTTGAGCTTATTAAAAATGTTTGAGGTTGGCCTGTTAGTAAAATGCTGGCACAGCAACCTAGGTGCAGGGAAAGGAAAGTAAATGCTGGAAGAGATATATTAATTTTAGTTCTTTTGTAGATGGAGGAGAAATGCCAAGTATAAGGAATAAAAAGGCCAAAGAGCTGAAGAAATTGGCCTCTGTAGTTGTGCTGAGAGGTAAAGTCGTGCTCACATTTTGAAAGGGAGGATGGGTGAATCCCACAGGCCAGCAGACTGTGTAGGACAAGACTCAAAGCTATTTCTGTCAATCCCTTTGCAAGACGTTCTGACTAGTATGCAATGGGAGCCATCTAAACTTCAACAAGTGTCTTCAGCATTTGGGCCAAGAAACAGTGTGAATGGAAGAGAAAAGGACTACCTCCTAACTTCTCACTGGACATAAGCCCCAGAAATGTCATTGGCCAGTTGAAGGAGTTTTTTTGAGGTGCCCTGAAGATTTTGATGTCAGGTAATAATAATTCAGAATTCAAAGAACTAATTCTTGGGTTAGAAATTCAACTGGGACATGGTCAGTTCAAGGATGCTGATAACATTCAGGAGTCTTGATCCTCAGGACCTTTGGCAGGTCTTCAAACTGTCTGTTAGATTAACATGGTGAACAGTGCAGAGGTTATGGGCTTAATAAAGGCCCCAAATTCCTCTAACTTTATGAGCTTCTTTCCAAGTTACTAGTCCTTCTGAGCCTCATTACATAGCAGCTGACTTTCCCCAGGCAATCAATCCAAATGAGAGTGAGCGCTCAAGGGAGAACTCAAGGCCAAAGCCATAATATTTTTAATTTAATCTTGAAAATGGCATCTCGTCAATTCTTGCATATATTGTTCCTTTGAAATAAGTCAATAAGTCTAGGCCACACTCAAGGGGAGGGGGCTACAGAAGGGCATTAATTCCAGGGGGAACTCACCGAAAAACTTAGACAGCTATCCATAGCCTTTCAGGTATCACCTTTTATTTCTAACTTTATGAAAATAGCCTAAAATTATTTCTATAACAAGTAAGGATGTACTTATACAATCCAGTAGATATATTATCTCCTTATTTTTCTTGGCAGAGAATCCCAAATAGGACATTCCAATCAGCGGGTACTGTATATTCAGTGACAAAGGGGTGTGAATGAGAACAGGGGTCCCAGGGGGTAATAGAAACTACAGTACGTGTTTAGAGCACAGTATGTGTCCTAATAAGCAGCAAACACAAGGCTGGAAGGTTAAAAAGGAGCTTTGTATGTCATCCTAATGATTTTTGGACTACAAGTGTGGTACCAGTATAGGTAAAAAGGCCAACATCGGTGTGTATGTTGCAGGAGTAGGTTTTTTAAGAAATGATGAAGTAAGTAAAATTTGGATTTGAGGAAGATCACTGTCAGAACAATAGAGAATGAATTACAGGGAAAGAGAAAGAATGGCAGTGACTACATACAATAGGTGGTCAAGTTCCAAAAGGAACCTAAGAGCTCTAATCAATGGGGTGTACAGTACAGGGAGTAAGTGATAGAAACTAAAGATGTTTTGAGAGGTTTTCAATTTGTGGAAGAGATAAATATAAATGCCATTAACTGACAGAGGACATAATTTAGAAAAAGCACAGAGGGATAAAGGTTAACAATTTCAATTTTGTACGAATCGAGTTTGTTGTACCTTAGAATATCAAGGTGGAAATATCTAAGTAAAAATGTGTGGCACAAGTGATAAAAATATGAGTCTTTCTGTAGGCAATGTTAGAGCTAAGGAAAAAACAAACAACAACAACAAAAATGGATTTTCCTGTAAAAATTAGGAGGGTGAAAGAGCTGAAGCAAAGAAATGAAAGGTCAATGGAGAGATACTAAGGTAAAAGACAAGAGATGCATCATGGATATCAATCTTTTAAGTCTTGAATTGTTTATTTAAAATACTTTTTCTTTCTCATTTTGAGCATCTATGTGGATTCAAATTGCTTTAATGTTCATACGTGTTGAGTGTGTAATTTGTGCAAAATAAGAAAAAAGAGGGGTAACATGAGCAATGTAGCAGAACAGGAAGCCCAAGACACTCTTTGCTCCCATGGATACACTGAGAACAATACAAGGACAAGATATTAATTATTAGATGCCTGCACCCCAAACAAGCATGAAACCAGCTACATCGAAGCAGGCAGAGAAGTGTGGTATATATAATAAAATATTAAGCCATAAAGAGAAGAAAATCCTGTTATATGCTACAACATGGATAAACCTGAAGGGCATTATACTAAGTGAAATAAGCAGTCATAGAAAGAAATTCTGCTCGATTCAACTAATATGAGGTATGTAATGTAGTCAAGCTCATCAAAGCAGAAAGTGCAGTGGCAGTTGGGTTGCCAGGGGCTGGCTGGAGGGGAAATAGCAAGTTGATATTCAACGGTTATACACTTTCAGGCATGAAAAATGAAAACTTTCTAGAGATATACTGTACAACACTGTGTTTACAATTAATAATACTATACAGTACACTTAAAAATTGTTAAGAGAGTAAGTCTTCTATGAGACATTTTAACCATATTTAAAAACTGTAAATATTAGGGAGGCTGGGAGAGATGAAGATTATCTAACAAATTCTGAGATTTCTAAGAGTAAGGAGTATTTATTTTGCAACAATGGAAATGAATGTATCACTTAGGCAAGTTTGGAGTCATTAAATTGCCTTTTAAATTTTTCTTTATTTCTCGTCCTCTCTCTGTGAAACTCTTAAGTTTTTATGTAAATGGTACATTTGGTATTTTACTTTTCTATGACCATTTTTAAAAATGAAAAGATTTTTAATTTCAAGGTAATGTACCCCAGTCTAAACAATTAATTTCTAATAATGTTAGAAAACAATGGAGAAGCAGCTGGATTGAATAAATAATATAAAACAAAAACATAAAGAACATTCAGATGAATTTTTTTGTAATCTTGGAATATGAAATTAATTCCAATACTAGACTGAATAGTGTCCTGGAAAAATTCATGTTCACCCAGAACTCATGAATGCAATCTTATTTAGAAATAGTGTCTTTGCCAATGTAATCAATTTAAGATGAGGTCATAATGACTTAGGATGGACCTTAAATCTAACATAGTTGGTGTCCTTATAAGAAGAAGGAAATATGGAAACAGATACACGGAAGATGGCCATGAGAGGAAGGGGGAAGAAACTGGAGTGATGCCAAGGAATCTACAAACCAAGGAATACAAAGGATTGCTGGCAAACACAAGAAACTAGGAGAGAAGTAAAAGAACAGATTCACTCTCAGAGGCTCCAGAAGGAACCAACCTGCCACCACTTTGTTTTGGTTCCAGCCACCATAACTGTGAGTGAACTCGTCTGTTATTTTAAGCCACCTGCCTTGTGGTAATTTGCTGAAGCAACCACAGGAAACTAATACACCTCTTAAATTATTTTTCTTTAATAAATAAGGACAAATAAAATAAGTGACTATTTGACTTAAGATTTAAACATGTGTTTATAAAGAGGCAAAAGCCCTGGCCAGTTTAGCTCAGCGGTTAGAGCGTTGGCCTGCGGTCCTGAGAGACCCGGGTTCGGTTCCCGCTAAGGGCAGTTACCTCGGTTGCAGTTTGTCCCCGGCCCTGGTTGGTTGTGCGGGTGGCAGCCACTCGATGTGTCCCTTTCACATCGATGTTTCTCTCTCTCTCTCTCTGTTCCTCTCTCTCCCCCCCACTCTACCTGAACAAAAAATGGAAAAATGTCCTCGGGTGAGGATAAAAATAAATAAATAAATAAATAAATAAAGAGGCAAAAAAATGAAGAAAATATTTGAAACATTGAGGACAGATACAGGGTTAAATAAAGCATACACAAAAATATGTAAGAATAGCAAGTACCCATTAGAAAGTTGTGCTAAGAATACAAATAGACAATTCAGCAAAGAAGAAACAAAAATATCTAATACACATATGAAAATATATCTGATCTCTCTAATAATCAAATAGGAAATAAAATGAGAAACTATTTTTACCTACTTAAGTTAAAAATAACAATAGCAAAAATGTTCATGGCATTGCTCTACTTTACATATTACTAATTCATTTACTACAATAACCCTGTGTGGTAATATGGTTTTTATAAGGTAATATTATCTTCATTTAGTAAATGAGAAACCTAAGGCATTAAACTTGGCAAGAATGTGCTGAAATAGCCATTCATATACACCACAGATTGGCAGGTAATTTGGCAAATGTATCAAGAGTTTTGAAAATAATCAAATTTTTGATGCAAGAATTTCACTTTCAGGAATTTATCTTTTAAAAAATTAAACAAGCCCTGGCTGGTTTGGCTCAGCGGTTGGAGCATCGGCCTGTGGACCAGAGAGTCCCGGGTTTGGTTGCTGCTAGGGGCACGTACCGAAAAAAAAAAAAAAAATGAAACACAATTTAAAACAAAAACAAAAATAATTTCAATTAGAACTACAAAGACTAGGAGGAAAAACTAAGTCAAGCACTAGTGACTGTTCAGGCAATAATAATCTTGTAAACATATACTCATGAAAAGGGTAAAATTATTGGACACTGTTTTAAGCTAAAAAAAAAGTTTATCTACATGATAATCTAACATACACACAGAGAAAACAGCTAATAAATCAAGCTTTGAACTTATTTTGAGGAATATCTAATTCAAATGTTAAAAAGTACCAGCCTACTTGTCTAATATGTCCCATGGACATGTTTTGTTTGACAAACAAAAAGCTGGAAATATTTGGGGATTTAAATATGATTAGACTGGGTATGTACTTGCAAGATACTCATAGGCCCTAAAGTTTTATTTTGTTTTAGAATATACCAGTTCAAACATTTGTGTCACAAGGTCCATGCAGATTGTTAATACAGTAATGTCTAATTAAATGCATTACATTTAAAAATAAATTAAATTATTAAAAATTATATAAGGAGTTGCGATTAGCATAACAACAGATTTAGAAAGATCTCTTAGTAATGTAATGAATGTCTTATTGTTATCTTACCTACAGGGTATTATACTAAGTGATGTAAGACAGACAGAGAAAGACAAATATCATATGATTTCACTTATATGAGGAATCTAGAGAACACAATAGAAATAGTCTCACAGATACAGAGAACAGATTGAGGTTGGCAGAGGGGAAGGGGCTTTGGGGTGGGTGAAAAGGTGAAGGGATTGAGTGCAAATTAGCAGTTACAGAATAACCACAGAGATGTGAAGTACAGCATAGGGAATATAGTCAATAATATCATAATAACTATGTATGGGACCAGAGCCATTTGAAATATCAGGAGGACCATTCTGGAAAGTACATGATTGTCTAACCACTATGCTGTACATCTGAAACGAATACAGAATAATATTGAATGTAAACTGAATTGAAAAAGAAACAGTAATAAAAGAAATATTAAGATGTGGGTAACTGCAAAGCAAAGGAAGTTAAAAGTTTCCATAAAGTATGAGTGTACATTTTTCTTCCTTCAAAAACTACTTAGACAATATTAATAACAGATCATGAAAAGAAACAGAAAATGAATGAATGGTACTTACTAAAAAACAAACATCTCTACAAACAAAATCTATTATGAGTATCTCAACCATCAATGGTAGAACAAGAAATGGGATTCAATGAATCTAGCTACTGGGAAGGACATATCTAGCCTTCAAGCAAGGCTTCCGTGCCAGTTCTAGTTTAATCCAAGTCACCGCCGTAGCTAAATGTCAACGGCATCTGACAGCTACTGCAGAACTGATATGACATGAGTTGGCTGCCTCACTTCAGCAGCTCCTTGCAGACAGGTGTTTACCTCCTGGAAGCCATATCCAAAATGCCATGCCAATATCACTTAGACAGTATATTCCCTTCTCACGAACCAAAAAATAGTGTGTATTTAAATTACATCAATCATAATTATTTGATTGAGGGGTTTGTATAGTCTTTACAAATGAGGGGGAAAAAAAACTATGTCCTGAAAAAATAAAAAATAAATCAAAAATAAAATTTTAATTCTGTTCAGGGCCTTTGGCTTATCTCTCTTTTACAGACTCCCCCCCCCCCCCCCCGCCCCCAGTACTAACTCAGATTATCTAAACATAGGTCAAATGTGACAGTTGTTAAAGCTATTGTCTGATTAGATATTGAATGCTGGAGTTCAAGACTTTGTCAAGAATATAAAAAATTTGTCAGTATTTTATTAAGCAGTCCAAGTGAAAAATAAAATCAGTGAAAGATTACATATTGGTTAAGAAACTTAGCTGAAAAACAGGTTTTCTAAGTAGCATTTATTTGTGATGATGACAGATCAGTGTGTGATTCGGTAATGATGTCAGGAAATAAGAAAGCTTTGCATGACCTGCCTGAAAAAGTACTCCCTCCAAATATGAGCCACATGTTTTCTTTGCTAATTTTCTATAGTAAGGCTACTTACCTATTTTACCTATTTTTAGAATAAATATGACTACTACAGATTTCTTTCCTCCTTCCATCTAGAGAGCATAACAACATAAAGAAGAAATCAACCTGCCATTGTGTTACTTGCAGAAGAAGCAATTCACACTACTGTGCATTCTATTACTGTGAATGGGAATTTGAATTTATGAATGCAGAGGGAGGATTTGAAATTTAGTAATCTCCTAGCCCAGCTTCTGGTAGGTACTAGTTACATTCAGGAAAAAATTTAGAATATAAGTTAAGTTGAAGCTATTCTCCTCTGTATTCATGGCTGCGAGATACAAGAGAAAGCTGCAAGAGTACTACTTTCAAGCAAATGCCAGAGTGTTGAATCCAATATGAGTATATGTTTGCCCTGTAGAGATGCTGTTCAAATGATATATTCACTTGCTACAACTCATCACTGCCATGAAGCCCTTCAAACTTTCTCCTAGGCTATATACCATCCTCGAAATTATACCTTCCCAATTATTTTTATCTCACACCCCCCAGATAACCTATAATCATACATTAATGATCCAATGGACCGATTTCCTAAAACTAACCCTTTAACCCTGAATCGGCCGAGGTGCTACAGGTTAGGTAAAAATCTAGAAATCCCAAAGGTTAACATATTTTCACCATGCAAATAATTCTAGTCACAGCTCTTTTATTTTGTTTATTTAGACATTTTTTTAAAAGAAAAACACACATACAAGCACACTCACTATAAAGCTGGAAAAAGAAAACCAATTTTCACCTCAACATCATGCACTAAAAAGAGAACTCCCCAAGGCCCCAGGAAAGCAGTGAAATTCAGTCTAGTAGTGGCTGGCTTTGTCTTCTGCAGTATGTTAGCAAGGTATTCATGTGATTTATAATCCACAGTCATGGAGACTGGTAAGGAAATACAGAGTAGGGCCAAGGAAGGTTTACAGTTACTTGTATGAAAAATAACACAATAATTAATCTACAATCATACAAGAATAAGCTATGTACTAACAACTATAAACCTAATTTTGCTCCAACCTGCATAAGATTTTAATTAATGGGTTTACAAAAACGCAGATATTTTATTGAATATTTCAAAGAACAAACACTTCTACCATATAACACAAAATTAAATTTTAATATTCTAATAGAATTATATGTGTGTGTGTGTGTATTTAGAAGGCGTTATGATGCTTAACAAGAGAACTGTATACATCCCAACACACTCATAATTGTTTTCAAATACAATTTGAACCAAAAATTAGCATCAGAGGCCTACATTTTGGAAAGTCATGAAAAGATAAACTCAGAAATATAGTGTTCTAAGAAATTGCAGTTGAAGATTTAACTTTCTTACTAGCGCTGAAACTTGTTTTACATTAGTATTAGAGAAATGAATTTAAAAATAAAAACTGCAAATTATCTTTTGAGACATTTAACTCTAATTTACCTAAGATGGCATTGCCTTTATTGTGTTTCTCGACTCCTATTCAGATTTATACCAATCAGAGAATTTCTACCACAGGTAGTAATATTAAATTAAACTTCATTTATTTTTTACCTAAAGGGATAGTTACTTTTCCCAATTGCTTATAAATGATTAAACTGGCTTCAATGATTACATGATGAAGCAAACTTCAACATTTCCTTCTTTAGGACAAAAAGCTAAATACCTTGGACCATATGCATGCTGTTTATTCAACCACCCACATTTATTAAAAACTTATTATTTACCAAACACTGTAAGAGTTTTCAACAAATGAAGATTAAAATGACAGTCCACCTCAAATTATTCAGATGAGTGGAGAGAGAAACACAAGGAATGGTAATTATAATATGCTAAAATCCATAATGTAATAGAATTATGAGAAAAACAATATTACTTACTCTGGCAATTTTCTCCAACAGGAACGCAAACAACATTTTGGGTGAGGTGATTCTTGCTCGTACATATTCTTTATACATGGTTCCTTAGATATTGTAGAATTTAGCCTCCCAATAGCATTCTTCAATCATTATGGCATTTATCATAATAACAAAAAAAAGTTCTGTTCCATATTTCCAAATGCCTCCTGAGAGAGTGAAACCACCCTCTTTGAGAATCACTGTACTTAGATATAGTCTACCTAACAGTTTGATACTGTCTTTAAGACCTCTGAGTATTAGTTCTATGGAAGGAAAGGACCTAGAAGTCCACTTAAGTCTATCAAGATTTTCATGTGTTCATGAAGGCTATACGAGTTTATGGGCATCTACTTAAAAAGCAAAGAATATTGTAAAGATATGCGTAATTCCCTTTATACCATTTTAGCATATACAGCATGCTATTATATATGATTTACATTTAAATTAAATTCTAGGTGCAGTCATTTGCTCTAATCATAAATTCATGCAACAAATATTGTCAGCTATCCTTCTTATCAGAAATTCTTTATTATGAAGAAGAGCGGTAGTTACCTTTAGCTCCTATCAATACAACAGCCTTTGCTGAATAACACAGTGGCTTAAAGAAATGGGTTGTCAATAGTTTAACTAGTGGTGGTCACTATAGTTGATGCACTGAAATATTTTACAGACACTTCTTATTCTTGCTGAAAAGAAATGATCTCTATAGCAAACCAACCTGTGCTAGCCAGGCCATGCCTCCTGCAGACATCAGAGAACTTGGGAGAGTGCAAAGATTTAGCTATTCTACCCCAACTTCCCAACTATGCTGTGATGAACGCATACCTCAAAACAAATTCTGTCACACAAACTAACATTTAAAACAATCACACATCAGCAGGCAGGGACAATTTATAGTACCTCTTCTGTCAAGTATATTATTTTTCAGTTCTCTATCCTTTTATGTTCTCTGATCAACTCTTTGCATGAAAGTTTCTCTACAGTCAGATGACAACATTCCAAGGCAGAATTCTGGTTTATAGGAAGCATCAGGGAGCCACTAATCCTCCTAACTCAATTATGGCACAGTCACATTTAGGAGTCAAGCTTCAGGTACTAGACCCTATAGGAGTCTTACAAGCTGGTCAGGAGGCTGAGGAGTAGCTAAGGCCTTGAATACCTCTAGCTATGTATCCCAACTCACCATGTGAGTTTACAGTCCAGCATTTGACATGATTATTAACAAGCCACTATTTCCAACAATGAAAATCAATTTCTGATATTCACTCTTTTAATTACAAAGCACAAAATGTTGATACAGATAACAGAGGCTTCTGAAATTCCCTTTATGAAACATACTAGCTGATCACTCATGGAATATGGGTTAGGAAAATTGACGGCATCTAGGATGAAATATATCACACTTGCCTATGTTGAAATATTTTAAGTAAATTATTAAGATCATAGAAACACTCTGGAATTAACCCCTAATATTCCTGAACCCAGTCATGCAGCTTGATGATTTAGTTGTCTGAGATAAACTTAATAGAATGCTGACTTTAGAATATTGTTATATATGTCTTCAATTAATCTTTAATATAAGTTTTAATTTAAAACCTGAAACAAGAGATCACTGAAAATTCACCAAAGTTAATACAGTTTGTATGACTTTTTTTTTTTTATGTCTGCTCTCTAATAAATATTTACACATACGGCAGAATGTGATCTGGGTCTTGATGACAACTTGAAAGTTAAGGTTGTAGAGAAATAGCCAGCACTCATATACCTTTAATTATTGGCACCAGCTGTAATCTGGCTAAAAATAACCTAGATATAGAGAACAAATTCTTTTACTATTTATCTTCCTATTTCTTGTTGTAGGCTTTCCCTGATTTCCAGATCAAAAAAATTTTTTTTCCTTCCTGTGTTCTTGATCTCCACCTCTCTACTCCCATACACAGGTCCTGTGCCTTTTTGGAGACACTATTTTATCACATTTCTATCTCTTTCTTACGTATTCATCAATCTCTCTCTTCTGATTCCTTCTCCTGATCTTACAAACAAGATCTAACCTTTTTTATTGAATAAACACTCTCTAAATTCTGTCCCTTTAAAAAATCTGCATTATTTCTTTTATTCATACTTAACATTGAACAAGAATTCTCTAACTGATCTCCATACTTTGTTTCCTCTCAACCCTTCAAATGTGTCTAAATAAACTCTTCTACCAGAATTTCTCACCAAGTTCTGTTAATTACTAGATTTGATGACTTCCTCAGTGTCTTTACCCAAATATCCCTTCACCTTCCACACTGTTTACCATCATCTTCTTGAAATGTTTATCTTTTCCCATCTTCTCTTAAACTACAATTCTAGCTAATGTTTTTCATTTTTATTCCCCAATTGTTTTTCCTTTTCCTATCTCTTAAATCTTGGTATTTCCAAGTGACTTTAATCTCATCACGATTCTCTATATTTATCTTCTTTTTCTTCCATACAACACTATCAACGTTATAATAACTGACTTCTATTTTGTGGACAAAAAAGAATCACATGTTAACCTGACAAGCTCAGAGAAGGTCTGTGTGGTAGCCTTACAAACTCAGAGACCTAAAATAACCACAAAGGATGGTCTGAAATGAAAACTTTTTAACTAAAAGCAGCTTATGACCGGTAGTCATGTCGTAGGCTGGCATATTCCTTGACAAAGGTCAGTCTTTACCTTAACTGAACCTTTCTATTGTCTTTTTGCATCTACAGTAACATATCATTGGAATGTCAAAGTAATATACCTTTTTTCCTAATTTTCCTTTTCCCTCGACCCCTCAAACCACAAATCCGCTCATTGTTACTGAGTTATTGACTGTTAATTGTCCTGTACCTACCTATGTAAAACATGTATGTGTTTATCATTTTACTTTTTTTTCTTTATTGATTTTAGAGTGAGAAGAAGGGAGAGAGAGAGATAGATAAAAACATCAATGAGAGAGAACATTGATTGGCCTCCTCCTGCATGCCCCCCACTGGATATTGGGCCCACAATCTGGACATGTGCCCTGACCAGGAATCAAACCGGTGACCTCTGATTTCATGGGTTGATGCTCAGTCACTGGCCATACCAGCTGGGCTCATTTTACTATTTGTCCAGTCCCAGAGGTTTCCCCCTTTGCTTTCTCTCACCACTCTAATCTATCACCAGTGGATTTCATGGAACTCACTTGCATCTTCGATTTCTATTTTAATGTATAAAACAAGGTGCAAAACTGCCATTCTCTGGAGCATTATCTCAATCTGTTGAGATTCTGCTTCCCAGAAATTGTTGACAGTTTCGGCTCAAATAAACTCACGAAAATTCTTCACAGGTTTGAATGTTTCTTACATTGACAATTTTGATTTGATTTGATTATTTCCATCACCATTTATCCCCTCTATGCCCTCTTCCACCTCCACCCCAGGCTCTCAAAATAACCTCTAGAGACAGACTCATAGATAGAAAGCAGGCAGACAGCTCTAGAGGGGGTGTGGGGTGTTGGGGGTGGGGTGAAAAGATTGGGGGGAAAAAAGGACCCATGGACATGGGCAACACTATAATGACTGACTTTAAAGTCATATCTCCTGGGTCAAATGGAAGATCAATTCTAAAATCGATCTTCCATTTGACCCAGTGATTCCACTTCTAGGAATATACCCTAAGAAGCCTGAAACACCAATCAGGAAGAATATATGTACCCCCATGTTCATAGCAGCACTATTTACAATAGCTAAGATCTGGAAACAGCCCAAGTGTCCATCAGTAGACGAATGGATAAAAAAGCTGTGGTACATATACACAATGGAGTACTATGCAACTGTAAGAAAGAAAGAGCTCTTATCCTTTGAGACGACATGGAAGGGTCTGGAAAGTATTATCCTAAGTGAAATAAGCCAAGCAGAAAAAGACAAATACCACATGATCTCACTTATATACGGAATATAATGAACATAAGAGTCTGAGGAATAGGGCAGACCCAGAAACATGGAGGTAGGGCACAGACTGACATCCCTCAGAAGAGGGGGTGGGAAGTGGGAAGAGATAAACCACAGAACTTATATGTATGTATGCATGACCAATGAACATGAACAACAAAGCCGGGGACGGGGTGGGGGGGGATGGGGAGGAGGGTATCATTGGGGTAAAAAAGGAGAAACATCTGTAACAAACAAACAAACAAACAAATATTTTAAAAAATAAATAAATAAAATAAAGTCATATCTCCTGCTGTAGCCTCTTTTGAATTCCAGACCTGTATTGTATCCAAAAGCAAGCCTTTAAAACTCAAATAAACCAAACAGAATATATTATCTCTTAACCATTTCTGTTTTAAATGTCAAGCCTGCTCAGCAGTGGCTAAGCAGCCAGTCTCCTATCTGTAGGGGAAGTCAAAATATCACTGTAAATATAACAAGATGGAAACTGTGTTTCTAGAAGTCTATATGATTGGAAGTGATAATTATATTAAACATTTGAGAGTTGATTCAAGACTAATCTTAAATAGGCACTTTCCGTAGTAACTGATATTTGTAACGTGTCCTGTGAAGTACATGGGTCTAGCTAACTACAAAATTCATTTTCCTCACTAGGATGTGTAAACTAAAGTACTACCACAGGGAATCTTCCCTCTTCACTCTATCCCAAGGCAGCATGCAAGTTCTTCTCTAATTAAAAGCTGAAAAATTGTTAAAGAATAAACACTTGAAAGGATACCAAATTAGTATTTTCATCATTCTCAGACCTTGCTCTGCTCTTTCTTCTGTCACAAACCTTCTTTTCTTTAATTTTCTTTGTTAGAGAATGGCATCCCACCCATCAGATTAACCAATAAAGAAAACTGCTTTGTCCTCAGCTCTTTTTCATGATTCCATACATAATTTTTCACAATTTGTTAATTGTACTTTTAAAAGAATCTGTTTCTATTTTAATGGATAATTCCTTAATATAGATACTCACCATTGTAGTAGCTTCCTTAATTTATTGTTCTTCCTTCATACTTCCCCCCCAGGCCCACTTGTCATATTTTTTTTTAAATGTCACGTTATTCAAAAAGTAAGCATTATAGAATACATCTTCTTTAAAGCTTCTAGTGATTAAAAATTATCTAAAGAATCAAATACAGAGAAAGACAAGTTTCACATGATTTCACTTATTTGTGGAATATAATAAACAAAATAAGGTGATGAACAAAATAGACCCAGAGACATAGAAGTAGGGTTCAGACTGAAAACTTCGGAGCGGGGGAGTGGGGAGGAGGGAAGAGATAAACCAAAGAACTTATGCATATGAGCATAACCAATGGACATAGACAATAATACGGGGGGGGGGGGGCGGAATGGGAAAAGGGTGTCAGTGGGGAAAAAAAGAGAAACATCTGTAACCAAAATAAATTAATTAAATTAAATAATCAAATAAAAAATTCTGTGAACTTCCTAAACTCTATGTATGCAAATAATATCCTGATAACATGTCCAAGCTTAAGAAGTACTTCCTCCACAGATTCATATTTTACCCCATACTATGAAATAACCTCTCCCTCTTCCAAACTACTTAGAGTTTATTTTTACCTTTTTCACCAATGTTTTCACTTTCAATCTTATATTACAGCCATTTGTGTGCATGTCCAACGTACATAAGTCAAAATGGTAAATGCTTTCAAGGACTGTGTTTAATTCTCTTTATGTACTCAATAATTTGTTGAATTTATAGTAAGTCAATATTTAATTCTGCATTTGGGAACATATGTACTAAGCTTAGAAACATTACTCTGAGAGCTGATAAGTAAAAAACTGTAGACATGGTGACCAGTTGGGAGGCTACTAACGCACTTTTGGCAAAAGGTCATAAACTAATATATAAAAAAGCCTGAATCTCATTTCATCATCCATATTTTATTGTTCAGCTTCTTTAAAAAATATATCATTAGCATAAATTGTCTCATAAATTTTAAGAACTAATATTATTTTGCTTGGAAAGTTGACTCTAGTAAATTACACAGGTCCTGGTTGTCGATCTCAGATAGGTTTAAGTTCTGAGCAAATACTGTATTTTCTAATGTTGTGTATCTGAGTAACCAAATGAGGACTGTAGTGGGAAATCATCATCCCTGTCTCAGGTGCCATAACTCTGTGAAGCCTGGCTCATCTTTTTTTCATTAGACAGCAAGTAAGAAAACTGGAAGGCTGGGTTGATGAGTGTTAGATCACAACCATTTAGAGGACACACAGCAAAAGGCTCACCAAAGGAATGACAACAACAAAAAGGAAACAATTGGGTTTCAAAATGCCCCAAACCACAGAACTTATATGCATGTGTGCATGAACAATGGACATGGACAACAAAACTGGGGACAGGGTGGGGAGGGGGAGGGAGGGAGGAATCAGTGGGGGGAAAAGGGGAAACATCTGTAACAAAAATAATTAAATAAAAAAAAAAAGTCCAAAACTGATAACCAAGTACCAAGTCATTTTCCAGTAGTCTTCTCTTGACATTTTGTAAGAAGAAAGGCCAAGCACATGGCCCCTGGATTGGTGAGGAACCATCTTGAGTTTGTGAGTCTGTTTCTGAATTGCAGATATTATATATTTATAGTTTTCATGTGGACTGTATGTACAGTAAATATGTTTGCTATAATACTGATGGCAGCTGGTTCTATTAGACTATACCATATTTAAAATGTTATATAAAAGTGTAGATGCAAATGAAAGCTACATGAGTTCCCAAATTAAACAGTACACAGAATCATACATTTGCATGGGAATATCTCCTACCCCACATATAATGATATATTACTACTCCAGAGCCGAATTTAAAATTCCTTAAGGATCCATTTTATAATTATACCATACTGTACAGTGTCAGGTTCTAAAACATACATAATTGCCTATACCCACTTTTTATTGCTACCATTTTACAGGAATCTGGGAAAGTACAGAAAAACTATGACCAGAACAGAGTAATTTTTTTTTCCCTAATGTCATCTGCAAAAAAAAAACAACCCTCAGATCTTCCAGTTTCAAAGACAGTGCGAGACTTCAATTAAATGCTAAATTAGTGTTGCATCATCATCACAGGTCCCATTTCATGATCTTTCTTTTCCCTTTTTCCATGACCTTAATGTTTCAACCACTCTTCCAAGAGAGATTCTGCTCTTCGAACCATTTCCTCACTTTTCCTATCAAAATGTAGTTGCTTATGCTTTGTTTTCTTACAGCAGACTAATAGATATAGAAGCTGAATAATACCCAAGAAGTATCACTGCAATTCTATAGATGAGCAAATAGAGACACCAGTGGTTTCCTTAATTACACAGCTAGTGAGCTACGGATACAAGATGGGATCAAATTCTAACTTCAAACGCAGCAGTTTTTTTCTGTTATCATCTCCCATTAAAGGCCATTATACTGAAAACCCTACATGAACTGGTTCCAATTGTGTGTTGTTGTTGTTTTCTTTCTTTCTAACTTTAATTTTATTACTTGACCATATTTTTTTCATTCAAGTTGAAATTTATGCTAATCCTTGAGCATGCTTTCAGATTTCTTCTTCCATTATTCTATTATCATCATTTAATTCACCTTTCATTGTCCTTCTTCATAATCCCTAACTTTTGGAATCCTTCACCTGAGAGGAATTTCAAATACTGCTTCTTTCATGGAGTGAATGCTTTCCTTATAAGAAATAATTAGCAATTATTAATTTCTATTGTTCCTTAATATATTATTTTATAGTAACTTGTATTAGATTTATTTATATACATTTTTTCTCCTAAAGCAACATATGCATTGCTTGAAAGATAATTTAATTGTCCATGTGCCTAAGTTTGGTAACTATCAGCAGGAACTCACATGGAATGGGTGAGTTCAACAAGTTAAGTTTATTGGAAGTATCCAAAGTAAAACATCACATTAGTGTTCACTGGGACTAAAATTCCAAACTTCTCAGGCCAGAATTCCTTCCCATATATATGCCTTACCTTGAAGAATTATTACTAAATTGTATATAAGTTCAATGTGATTAAGCATAAAAACAATTAGAAAAATTGACAAAAGTTATGAAGTAAATACCATCTCACAAAATGTACTTTCTATCTTTATTACTTAACACAAATACTATTTCACTTCTATCTTTTTTTAGAAGAGAGACAGTGAACCCTTGATTATTTGAGTACCGATTATATAGTTTGTAAATTATTCAGGCCATTGAGTTCTCCTCCCTTTTGCTGAATGACGTTTGTTCATTTCTCCCTTCATTAGTGAAGTGAAATTCAGAGGAACATGCAATTCAAGGCATTCAATTTCGCTTCTTGCAGTGGAATAAACAGTAAAGGATGGATTTCAATTATTTGTAAAAATAATGCTGGGAATTTTTATGTTCCATCTCTGTCATTAATACAGTTAATTGACAGTTGACTCTGCATTTGGTATTAAAAAATAAATCAACATTCTTTATTGCCCCTCCAGCAGGAATATTATTCGTTTTGATGAGTGACTATTTGCAAGACTAATCAACGTGCAATGTGCCAAAAGGTCTATAAATTACTGTGATGTTCTTAACTAAATAAAAACCATAAATATACAAACTGTGTCCAACCACAATACACCTCCTCAGTTACAGGATTTTATCTTAACAGCTGAAGAGGCAAGCTATCTTCCCAGGCACATCCGATGGTAAAATAAATATTATTTCAGGCAACATCTCATTGTGTAAGCAAGTTTCATTAAAGTATGTGGTGTGAGTTATACTCTCAATGTCCCCAAGAGGATGAAGTGAGCATTGGTGGAGAATGAGAAAGCTGATTAGGGACAATCCACACAGCCTCTTAGGTAACTCTTTTAATGTTCAGTCTATAATACTTCCAACAATACCTAATGTTAATCAACTGCTCACTAAAGAAAGAAAGAAAAAGGAGAAAAGCTAAATGATCTGATGCCTACTTACATGGAAGCAACTTCAAAGAAGCACAATCACTGGCACAAAAGGAGGTCTGCTGTGTAACAGAAAGAACTAAATGACAGACATTTGCTCCAACTATCTGTAGGATCCTTTTGATTTTAATAAAAGTAGTTCTTCCACAATATAATGGCATTGCTAAACAAGGTTAATATCATACATAGTGATTTTACTGAAACGTAGGTGACTAATCGATATGTAAAGACCTAAATAATACGTGGAGAAATGAGCCATTTCTCAAGATATAAATACAGAAATATGCAGAAAGAAAGAACATACCAGAGAATGCAATTAAATATAGGGTGCCCCCATGAAATATATACACAATTTTGAATAATTATAAAGCCAGTGTTTATTAAAATACATTTCATTTTCATAATTTATCGAATCTATAGACACCCTGTGTACATTTTGGGGGGACCTCCCATATAATTCAAACCATCTACAAAAACTATGGTGTAAGTTAGATAGAGGAGGACAAGAAAAGGATTTAGAGGACAAATAAATTTGGTATAAGATTTAGAACATTTGTGTACTGGAATATGCAGCCATATTTTTGCCTGAACTTCTGCTGTCATGTTCTTATTGGAACCCACCCTTTCTTCTGTCAGGGTTGTCCATTAGGCTCTTTCTCTTCAGCATCAGACCCATTCTGGTCATCGGAGTACTGAATTTATATGACTTAACAGAACCAATCAAAGTCCTTTACACCTGGGGGGTAAAACTGCATTTGTTCTTTCCAGGTTTGAGGTATCTCTGACATATAACAGTGTACAACATGTTGATATGATACACATATATTGCTAAATGATAACCACCTCAGCTTTAACTAATACTTCCCTCATATCACATAATGACCATTTCTTTTTTTGTCTGGTGAGCACATGTAAGATCTACTTTCGTAACAATTTTCAAGCATATAATACAGTATTATTAACTATAACCACCATACTGTAGATTATTCATCTTATAACTGGAAGTTTGTACCCTTTGACCAGTATCTCCCCATATACCTCACCATCACCATCATCCCTCCAACCCCCAGTTCCTGGTAAGCACCATTCTAACTCTCTGTTTCTATTACTTTGGCTTTTTTGGATTCCATATATAAGTGATATCACACAGTATTGGTCTTTCTCTGTCTCACTTATTTCATTTATCATTCATGTTGTTGAAAATGACAGTATTTCATTCTTTCTGATGGTTACACAATAATATTCCATGTTATATAAATACCACATATTCTTTATCCATTTACCCACTGACGAACACTTAGGTTGTTTCCACATCTCATACCATACCTATGGTGAATATTGCTTCAATGAATATGGGAGTGCAGATATCTCTTCTAGATCCTGTCTTTATTTTCTTGGATATATATCCAAAAATGAGATTGCTGGATCATATGACAGTTCTATTTTTAATTTTTTGAGGAATCTCCAGTTTTCCATACAGGCTGCACCAGCTTACATTACCACAAACAGTGCACAAGTGTACACTTTTATCCATATGCTCACCAATATTTCTTATCTTTTTTGTTGTTGTTGAAAATAGCCATCCTAACAGATGTGAGGTAATAGCTTATTGTGGTTTTGATTTGCATTTTCCTGAAGATTAGTAATGTTAAACATCTTTTCATGTACTGTTGGCCACCTAAATCACTTCTTTGGAACATTGTTTGTTCAGTTCCAATGCCCATTTAAAAAATTGTATTGTTTGTTTTTCTATTATGTGGTATGAGTTTTTTTATATATATATTTGGATATTAACCCCTTATTAGATACATGATTAGCAAATATTTTCTCTCATTTTATAAGTTGCCTTTTCATTTTTTTATTGTTTCTTTTGCTCTGCAGGAGCTTTTAAGTTTAATGTACACTCATTTATTACTTTTTGTTTTTGTTGCTTATGCTTTTGGTGTCATATCCAAAAGATCGTTGCCATGACCAACATCAAGGAGCTTTTCCCCCTATTCTCTTCTAGGTTTATTGTTTCAGACCTTATGTTTAAATCTTTAATTCATTTCATGGTCATTTTTATGAGTGGTGTAAGACAGAGATCCAATTTTATTCTTCTGCATGTGGTTATCCAGTTTCCCCAACACCATTTATTGAAGAGACAATTATTTCCCCAAGGAGACTTCTTGACTTTCTTATCAAATATTAGTTGAGTGTATATGTGAGAATTTACTTCTGGACTTTCTATTATGTTCCATCGATCTGTGTGTCTATTTTTATGCCAGTACCATACTGTTTTGGTTACTATAGCTTTGTAGTATTGTTTGAAATAAAAAGTATGAGGTCTCCAGCTTTGTTATTTCTCAGGATTGTTTGGCTCCCTAGGGTCTTCTATGGGTCCATAAAATTTTAGAATTGTCTATATCTGTGAAAAATGCCATCGGAATTTTGATAGGAATTAAAATGAATGTACAGTTTGGGATAATATGGACATTTTAGCAATATTAATTCTTCTGATCCATGAACAAGGAATATCTTTCTATCTGACTGTGCCATTTTTAATTACTTCTATCAAAGACTTGTCACTTTTAGTGCACAGATCTGTCACCTACCTCCTTGGTTAAATTTATTCCTAAGTTATTTTATTGTTTTTGATGCTGTTATTAATGAGATTGTTTTTGTTTCTTTTTCAGATGTTTCACTGTTAATGTATTGAAACACAACTGATTTTTGTATGTTAATTTTGTTTCCTGCAGTTTTATTAAATCTATTTATTAGTTCTTACAGATTTTTGGAGTCTTCAGGATTTTCTATATATAAAACCGTATCATTTGAAAAGAGTCAGTAATTTTATTTCTTCTGTTCCTAATCTGGATAGCTTTTATTCTCTATCTTGTCTAAATGCTCTGGATGGGATTTCCAGTACTATGTTGAATAGGAGTGGTAAGAGTGGGCACCCTTATCTTGTTCCTGATCTTATAGGAAAAACTTTCAACTTTTCACCATTATGTATAATGTTAGCCATGAGCTTGTCATATTGGCCTTTATGATGTTGAGATCTATTCTTTCTATATCCAATGTGTTGACTTTTTAAAAATTATGAATGGATCTGTATATTCTGTCAAGTGCTTTTCTTCATATGTTAAGGTTAAATATATTTTTAAATTTTTCATTCTATTAATATGGTATTTCACATTTATCGATTTGCATATGTTGAACGATTCTTGCATCCCAGGAACAAATTATATTTCATCATAGCATATGTTCCTTATAATATGCTATTGAATTTGGTTTGTTAATATATTATTGAGAAGTTTTTAATCTAATTTCATTGGGAATATTAGTCTGTAATTTTCTTTTTGTGTGGTGTCCATATCTGGCTTTGGTATCAGGGTAATTCTGGGCTTGTGAAATGAACTTGAAAGTGTTCCCTCAATTAAATTTCATGGGAAGAGTGTGAGAAGGATTAGCATAAATTATTTTTAAATGTCTGATAGAATTTACTGGTGAAATTATCTGTTTCTGGGCTTTTCTTTGTTGGGATGTTTTTCATTACTGATTCAAATGTGTTATTGGTCTATTCATATTTTCTATTTATTCATGATTCAGCCTTGGTAGGTTGTATGGTTTTAGAAATTCATCTAATTCTTCTAGATTATATCATTTGTTGGCATACTATTGTTCATAGTAGTTTCTCATGATCCTTTGTATTTCTGTGATATTTGTTTTAATGCTCTTCATCTGTTTCTTTTTTTTCCAATTTTTATTTATTGATTTTAGAGAGAGAGGAAAGAAGAGGAAGAGAGAGAGAGAAAGAAAGAAAGAGAAAAAGAGAGGGAGAGAGACATCGATTTGTTGTTCCACTTATTTATGCATTCATTGGCTGATTCATGTTGTGCCTTGATTTGGATTGAACCTGCAATCTTGGTGTATTGGGACAAAGCTCTCAAGTGAGCTACCTGACCAGGGCTCCTCTTCCATCTCTGATTTTACCTGTTTGAGTCTTCTCTCCCTCATCTAGCTAAAGATTTGTCAATTTTGTTTATCCTTTTGAAAAAAATTGCTCACAAGTCATGACCAGAGGATCTAAATAGAAAATCTTGAAGAATGAATCACAAGATTTTGAGAAAATTATGTAGATGGTGGTAAATAAACTGAGTAAAAAATATAACAAGCTCTTAGTGTCATATACATCTTTATATATCTATATAAACACATCTATATAAGCACATAAAGATAAAATAAAATAAAAATCACCATAATATTATTACCTAATAAAATCACTGTTGTCATTCATTAATATATCCATATATATCTATTTATACAATTTATCACATTAATATTTTGGGATATTTAGAAAGGTTTCAGTTTTTCACTATTAAAAGTAGTATTGTAACAAAGGTATTTTATTCCTGTTAATTTACCTGAAGTTAATTCCTAAAAGTGAAACTGTTAACCAAGTGCAAAAATTTTTTCAATTGACAGTTAAAAAGACAAAAATGATATAGTGGTATTACAGTTTTGTTTTTCTTTAGTTATTATAAAGGTTAAATATTTGTACATATTTACTGGCTAATTATTTCCTTTATTATCAGACAACTGTTTTTTCTTTTAGATTGTATTTTTTAATTGTGTGAAAAATTTCTTAATATATGAGGGGTATTGACTTTTGGCTTATTATGTGTGTTATATTATTTTATGTGAGGTTTCCTTTGCCTTTTTATTTACAATTAGTTTTTCTAAAGAATAATTTTAAATTTTAACTTGTTATATTAAAGTACATGAACATAATTCAGGGGTATTGAGATAGAAATGCAAGAATGAACCTGAATAACCAGAGAGTTAAAAAAGGAAGATCCCGTGATGCTCAGAAAAGACAAAGAGGAAAATAACCTGAAATAAAACCAAGTTAGCTTGGGGCTGGGCAGTGCCACAGGCCGAAGAGAGTAACTGAAGAGAAAAAAAGAGATGAGGAAGTAGACAGTGACTATCTGAAGAAAATATGACTTTTTTTTTTAAATTGGGAGAAATAATAAATAAGAGAATATTATAGAATTACTCTTGTAAAGGAAAATATTTTCTTTCTTGTTCCCTCTCTCCCCACCTCCAAACTTTCCATCCTCTCGCTCCTCTCATTTCCCTGATTCTCCCATCCCTCTCTCCTCCCTTTTGCTCTTGCTCCTCTTTTATTACCCCTTCTATCTCTTGCCCTTAAAGGCCTTTGCATGGTGCACTGTGTACTGACTTAGCTCTAAAAATAGATACTATATATTATGATTTTAAGAACTTGTTTGTTTTATGGTCTTTCATTGACGTATCATAGATCTAAACTCTTTCTCTAACTCCTGAAATGCATGAGGAGGAGAAGTGAAAAACCCTGAGTTTTCTTATGCATATAGATCTAGATCCTTAGCAGTTTTATTCTTAATTCATTGCCCCTATTAAAGATCTGGCCGTTTTTTAACACAAATATTCTCTGTTCCAATACTCTTTCTGATTTTCTAATTGTCCCTAATGTAAATTCTGGCACACACCACTCTAGTAGAAACTTTATATATATATAAGTTCCTTCTTCTAAAGCCTTACCTATAAAAAAAAAAAGTAAAGACAATATATCTAATTTGATTCTATCGGACATGATTTTAGAAGTTGCTCAGAGGAGGTGAAAGCCCTGGTATGGTTCCAAAGTAAATGTATTAAATCTCTCCTAGAAAATTTACATGCCCCTGCTTTGCACATTTCAATTTCTGTCATTTAAAGTTGCTCTATATATTTCATTAGGGATGCTAATTGGTACCAGCACATTATTTATAGAAAACACCTTTAGCCTACAAAGTTCCATTGTAATTACTTAGTAAGATGTTATTTGCATTGTTCATAGCACCGTAACTGGTACTAACGAAAATAGAAATCTAATCTATTCTTCTCTAACTCTCTCTGAGGCTCACTTAATTCTTAATTTCTATAAGAGTACAGGGTACTCTTCCAGGGTACAGATAACATCTTAGATATTATATGTAAGAAGTGTTCATTTTCTGTTTTCGTAAATGTTGGATTGATAGCATTCCTGTCACTACCACCTAAAAAATTTCATAGAATTTATTTTACTGCCAAAAAATGTTTTCATGATGATTGACATAAATATCTCAGGGTCAAAAGAACGATACAGTCTTTCAAAAATCAGAAGGATTTGGTTCTAATCATAAATACATTTAGATATAAGTTGTCTGACTCATGATGTGATTATTGGAGTTATTTAGTTTTTTGTTTTCATGCCAGTTAAAGTAAAAGTGGTGAAAAATAAGATGTTCATTAAAAGGAACAAGCAATATTAATCCTAAGAATCCATAGGCCCCAGAATTAAGCTTGCATACAATTCTACTACTTAACAGTTGTGTGATTTTGACAAATTCATTTCAAAATCTGAGCTTAAGTTTCACTTGTTATAAAATAGTAATAGTGCCCTACATCTCTTAAAGGGATGTATTGAATGCTATAAAAATAATATCCATAAAGAACTTAGCAAAATGTCTGAAATGCAATAAATTTACAATAAGATATAGTTATCATTATTGTTTTCATTCTATGTCATTTCACCTATTAAGTAAATGAAAAAAAAAATACAACCATATAATTGACTATCCTTGTCTGTAGCCCTTTAAACAAGCTACTAATATACCTTCAAGAGCTGTTTAATCTGATTACAAAAACTATGTAAAACTAGATTATGTTCTAGCATCCCTCTTTCCATATTCTGTTACCAACTTAATAAACAATTTATTTGATTATCTGAATTTTATAGAAAATAACATCATAAATGTTCTTCTTGGTACTTGTGCGATATCATCTTGACCAAGAGGTAGAGTTAAGCAGCAGATAAAATGTGCTGGTTATAAGGAAAGCTTAGTGATGCTCTCCAATATTTAAAACTAAAAATATCGCCCTGGCCGGTTTGGCTCAGCGGTTGGAGCATTGGCCTGTGTACCAGAGAGTCCTGGGTTTGGTTCCCGCTAGGGGCACGTACCAAAAAAAAAAAAAAAAGATATATTTAAAAAACTAAAAATATCGTCATATCCTACAGGTAAATTCATTCAAACACAATAGTCAAGAAGACATCTTAAGGTTCCTTCATGTTGATTGGCACTTCAGTTTGTAACATTCTTAAAAATCAGATATTTCTCAGATCAGTATTAAATTTCTCTAAAACCTGGGTTATCATCTTTTTAGATCAAATAGTCTCTTTTGTACTTGACAGTGCAATTTGTTTGGGAGAGAGTTGTCTCACCTTTGTAAGTTCACAGGCTATTTCCAAATCACTTGGAAAAAAATTATCAAACCTATTTTTGGGTGGTTTTAAGGTAATCTCTTCATTAAGAAAAAATGATTTGTCATGGAGGACAATATGAACTGGATTCATAAACCTGCACGACAAATATCAAGTGGGACTTTAGGGCACATGCAACCTGTTTAATCAACACACTGACTCATATCAGTCTGTTGGTACCACTAACTGGACATAGTCTTACAATCATGAACTGCCTGTTTAAAACATTTGGCTCAGAGAGATGGCCACAAGTATGTGAACTATTTCTTCTTCCTTTTTTACTAAGCTCTTTTCCTCTATATATAAGATCTTCAGAAGCAATGAACTTGAAAAATACATAATAAAATGCTTATATTTTATATGTGGCATTATTAATAATGAGGCACAAACATTTTTTGAGTGTCCTATATTAGCTGTTTCTCTGTTGGACACTGCTATGGAACGTCTATCTCGCCAAACTCGTACGCAGAAATTTAATCCCCCAAAACCATGTGATGGTATTTGGAGGTGGGGCTTTTGAGAGGTGATTAGGTCATGAGAATGGAGCCCTCATGAATGGGATTAGTGCTCTTATAAAAGGAACCCTGGAGCGCTCCCTCTTCCCTTCCATCATGTGAGTACATAGTGAAAAGACAGCCATCCATGACCCAGGAAGAGGGCTGTCATTAGACAATAAACCTGCTGGCACCTTGATCTTAGAATTCCCAGCTCCAGAGCTGTGAGAAACAAATTTCTGTTGTTTATAAGCTACCCAGTCTGTGGTATTGTGCTATAGCAGGCTGAAAAGACAAATCTTTCACACAACCTCTCCCTGAACATGACAGCCCATATTCATGTTATCACAAAAACCACAGAGACATAGGTTAACAACCAGCTCAGGTTGAAGTTCTAGGGACTCAATTCTTTCTTACCCCTGACCTTGTGATTTTTATAATCTATAATACTTTAAACAATCCTTCATAAAGGCTTTTATGACTCTCAGTGAAATGTGTATAATGTAGGAAGTTAATTTTTGTTGAAGATTTTTTTATACATTCATACATGAGAAATTTTACAGCTTTGCATTTCTCATAGATTAATTCTATATTTTACAAGTATTACAGAGAGGTTCTTTGTAAGACTTCTGTGTGTGTCTTTAACACATTAACATACATATGTAAGTGAACATTTCAAACACATTTTGATCATATTTTGATATATATAAGAACTACTGTATTGAATCCGATCCCTAGTAACTAACTTAGACTGAATTATTTAATAACCAACTTCTTTTTTTTTCATTTCTAAGGACCTTCTGTTTCCTAGTGCTATGGTCCTCTCAGTTCTCTGTCTTCTCCTGGATTCTTGCCATTCATAGTGACTTCTCCACAGCTTGCTTAGACGCCAAGGAATGAAACGTTTCCCTTGGTCATTGTTTACATTCTCTGGGTAATACTTTATAAACTGCACTCCCCAGGCCATTCATCTAACTTGGACTCGCTGTCATAGCAGCTGCTAATCAAATACAATGGAATCAGAATGTGACCTCCTGAGTATATTGTGCCTCTCTACAAAAGCTTCTAAAATAATGGAGAAAATCAAAAGGATCTATTACTTGATAACTATTTCAAATGCAATTATTTTCTATTTAATCAAACAATTTTGGAAACAGCTTGAATTATATTATATGCTTGTTGTCAATTTGAAAATTATTGATTCTCTCCAATCCATCTGCATAGAAATCTTGTCTTTAACTTATACACCATCTTACTCTAGTAAGAATCTCCTATCATCCAGATAAAAGACATTTTCTAAAATGTCATTGCTATGAGTTAACAAAAGAGCAAGAGCACTGTGATTATTTCTATAAGGAAGGAGGCTCTTCAGCCTTCAGAAACATATTAGTAATGTGTTTAGAGAACCTTACTTTACAGCCTTTCTTATTTTAAGTCCAAAAGTTTTTTTCTACTTCATACAATAGCCAGGAATAGAATGTGAAAAACACGCCTTTTTAATCTATTAGAAAAATACATTTTTCTAAAACTGAACTAGTTAGAAACATTGTGCTACTCAAGGGACCTTATGGGTAATTAATCTTAAGTCATCGTCTTTTCTTTGGAAGTTATTCTATCTCATGAACTACAGAGAAGTACATGACACTGTAATTTATTACACAGATATATGAACTGAAGAATTCTATATACTTTAGGAAAACAGCACTTGAAATCTCACCGACATTTTCACAACAGACCTTAGTTAGACAATCTGTTATCAGGCAGCAGGGAGCTGTTGAAATTAAGAAGCACCACCAAAATGACTACTAAGGAAATGGGGCAGAACAACTGGACAATCACCTAATGACGTCCTGCCTTGCTGCCCTCAACAGTTCCATACAGATCAGGTTAAAATCAAGTTATAGTTTTACTAAAAAGGGAGGGGATATTATTTTAAAAAATGTATTTGTGTGAAAAATGTAGAGTTAGATAAGGCTCCTGTTTTATTGTCCTTGTTATTGTTCATCATTATTCCTCCTTTGAACTAACAAATTTGCATTGAGGGCTTACTGTGTGAAAATAACTACATTAAGTATTCTCTATATGATGATGAATTAAAAATATAGGAACTTTACACTCAATAACATTAGAGGATACTAGACAAAAAGTACTCAAATAATTGTAATTAACAATATGTATACTAAAGAGGAAAAATGAGGCCAACAGTAAAGAATGGGAAAGAGATGTTAATATCAGGCAGTCTAAGATGGCCTCTTAAAGAAGGTACGTTTCAGCTATGTCTGAATGATAAAGACAGAATTAGCCCAATATTTACTACTGAGACACTTCAGTATGCCCTGTTCCTAAGAGTAGTGGGAACAGTGTGAGGCTCTCCGAGCCTGGAGCCCTACATTTTTTCTGTTTGGAGCAGCCAAGCTTAACTGCTTCCTCAATTATCTCCACTGGGTATATTTCATGACAACTTGTGTCCTAATAGACTAACTCCTTTTGACTCAAAACAGGGCAAATCTAGTTTCTCAACAGTGAGGAGAATTATAATGAAACCAATATCCAGGTTTTTAAGATATATGATGGATTATTGAATGTGCTAGAGTCCTATCTGTAGTATTTTCAGATTATGTTCATCTACTTTGAAACAGTATATTCTCTCCCACTCGAATCTTCCTCTGCCTTCCTTTCCTTATAGTTTATCATGTGCATAAAGGACCATAAAAGTTGTCTCAATAATCTGTTTTTATTTATTTTATCAAGGCTTCTTTCTGTCCACGATGATGATGATGACAACAGCTAATATTTATTGAATGTTGATTATGTCCCAGGTAGAACTAATTAGCAGCAAGCATTATCTCAGTTTTTCCTCATATCAATCCTATGAAGTTGGTCATATTATTAAACCTATTTAACAGATGAGGAAGCATATGGGCATTTATCCAAAGTGCCTGAATTGTCAAGCAAATGGAGTAGAAATAAGACCTGTCCATATCGTTCCAGAGGCTGCACCCAGGAAGGAGAATTACGACATTTATCCAGGCAGCATTTTCTAATGCCAATTTTGAGTAAGACTGAGTAAAATTCATATCTTCCCTGAGGTCTTTTATATTACAGAGAAAAACAGTGTGATTGGTATTGGTAATCTAATGAATATACCACAACAAAGTCCTTCTATGAAAGGGAAAAAATGTAAAGCACACACTTAGAACTTATTAAGGCTCCTTTTTTTTTGGTAAAGGCTATTAGGAAGAATACACACACACACACACACCTTACCCCTTACCCCCTTCATAAAACAAGCAAACAACAACAACAACAACAAACCAGAGCCTTTTTCATATAGCAGAGTAACTGTTACAGTTTCCTAAACTATCTGACCAATGGGCTGCCTTCTTGGGATAGAAGGAGAGGGTGGGGCTTCTAAGGGAATCAGCAGTTGACAAAGCCAAAATATCTGAAGCCCCTGCCAGTCTGGGGCTGAATTCCACTTTGACAACCATAAAACAGAGAAGTTGCAAGTTCTCTCTAGTTGCAACACTTTGCCTATGTCAAAATAGTCCATTATGTGAGCCTGCCAATCTTTCACAAAGCTCTCCATTTAATTTAAGAGAAGAACATAGATGGTAATCAAATGTCTTTGATTCAAACAGCATTACAGCTGACATATGAAAAGATTCAGAAGAAAAGAAAAATAAACTGATTTCACAATTTCCATAGTCTTAACAAGAAAGGCTCATCACTCCATCAAATGAGCACTTCCTATGGCCCTGACAACCAGACTTTGAAATAATCACTAAACACTTTTCACAGTCTATTAAAATACAAGTCCTCGTGCATGCAGTTTTAAAATGTCAATGTAACTTCAGATTTCTAGTACTAATTAATCAAGTGGAAAGTATATGATCATAAAAGACCTCAGCGAACATGAGAAGTCATCCACGGAGGTTGTAGAACATGATGGTTAAAGGTGTGACTAACAGGAAACCTTCAGCAATGTACTGAGCATCTCTGACCACATCCCATCTCTCCCTCTCTCATATGATTGTTTTGAAAATCAAATGTTTACTATAGGTAAAGTGTTTGAACAATAACTGGAATGTGTTAAACACTCAACATGTATTAAGTGTTTTTATCTACAACACATATCTCTTTACAGCCGAGAACCCAAGGATGTGACAGAGCTGAAAACAGAAGACTGGCATTAGGAAGTCAGTCTAGTACAGGGATCCACATAGTGTGGTCAAGGAACGGGTGGTCACCTGTGAACTGCCTGTTACCAGTGCCTGATAAAAGTTGGTATATAAATAGGAAGTAAGCATTTAGAAAAGTTTACAGGAAATTTAAAATGCCTGAGAAATCTAATAATAAGGAATTAGAGAGTGAATTCTGTATGTCATTGATCCTTAAACTTATTTTTTTATTTCATTTTTATTGTATTTTGCAAAATTAGATTATATATATATTTTTAAAAAACCAACAATCCTTCAGCAGAGATAGTCTCTGAGGTGTGTTTTTTAGAGTATAATCAGATGCATTAAATCGTGTTAATGGTGCATGACTTACAGGCTAAAAGCTGGTCCAATCCTTAGTTTTACACTAATTCATACATACACACGTACATACATACATACATACACAAACAAATAAAAAAATAAATGCTGGCTTGGTCTTAATCAAATGAGTATATATTTTTGTGTATTACATATGCTTCTAAAGTGACACCAGGCTCTTGTCATATAATCCAGTTAAAAGGACTCCATTTTATGAACATATTGTCCCTATTTTCTCCTCTGAACCTATCAGATTAATAAAAAGAAAAAGTGGGTTCTCAGTGAAAAAGTATAATTTAGATAGATAAAATCTGATTTAGAAAATTAGTATTTGTTGACAATGTGAATACTTAAATTTTTTTAAAATGCAAGTTATTATTAGGACACACATTATTCTATCTTTTCCTCACACCTTGTGCCCAGAAGTTATTTAATATATAAATAAATTTTATTGCAAAAAAAAAGTTGAATTTATTATGCATTAGTCAAACATATCCCTGTCAAAATATAACTTTCAACAATCTATTTGCTCATGTGTTATAAAATTATCCTCTTTATGTACAACACACCATTGCATCAAAACTTGAATAATTTTCAAAGTATCTATGATTGAGTAATTACTTAAATATTGACCTTTCTTATGAGAAGTCCTCAATTTTGGCTAAGAAAAGATATTTTACCTAACATTACTTGAGTAATTCCATTTTAGTTAAACTAATTAATGTAAAATGAAGTCTTCATTTGTACCAGCAGAGGAAGAATTGTAGTGGTAATCTAAAGTTATTGATCTATGTGAAAATTACACTGCGAGGCTCTTCATTGTATGTCACAATCTAGTTGGCTACAGAGGATATTTGTTATCAACTTCCACTACAAGATCATGTTTCATCACCAATATTACACTCAAGCTAAATACAGAAATATAGACCTGTTCCAGAAACAGGCCAATCATATATAGCATGTACTAATTTATATTTAAATGAATACAAATTTTAAAAATTATTTTAACACAGTATTCACTTTTAAGGTACTCAGAGACCATTACAATATATCACAGTTGTCACAAAATAATTTAGTTTACTATGTTAACTATAGTAATATATGAAGAGTTAATATTCCTTTTATTGCAATAAACATGCTACACCTAGGGGCTCTGTAGTGCTTCTTTAAATAAATCATAACTCATCTATAAATTATAAATGTAGTTTAAATATAAATATATTTAACACACATTATAATTTATATACAGTTTAATTTATATTTAAATTTAGAAAGGTCTCTCTATAAAAGTTTATTTCTTAATCATTATTACTCTTAATTCTTCTGTTATTTATCATTGCCTCTGAGTAGGGCAAGCTATACATTATCGTGAAAACACATTGAGGTGTCAGCATGACACCACTAAAATATAATGTGTTATCTCTCTCCATCTGGCATAACAGTCAGAGTGTTTTAGGGAATGGGATTCAGAAGAAGCTGAATTCCTTAAGCAAGATTTTTCTTTAAAAATAATGAATTATTGAATAAAGATTTAAAAGAGATGTGAACCACTGTATATGTTTCCAAATGATCTTATTTGTGAAGAAATGTATTGTTATATACATCTCTAAGTGATGGGTAGGCAATAAATTTTACTTCTAAAATAGTAAATCAGGGATAATCTCCATTGTTGTTTAATTGCTGAGGTACAGATGACTTGAAGCCTTAAGTACATGGTTCAGGGTGTCTCTGTTCTGGCTACCTAATATTTGTTGATTATAGATTTTAAAAATATATACATATATATGCCCAGCCTGTGTGGCTCAGTGGATTGAGCGACATCCAATGGACTGAGAGATCCTGGTTCAATTCCCAGTCAGGGCACATGCCCGGGATGCGAACTCAATCTCCACTGGAGGCATGCAGGAGGCAGCTGATCAATGTTTCTTTCTCACATCAATGTTTCTATCTTTCTCTCTAAAAAGTCAATAAAAATATTTTTAAAGAAAAAAAAGGAGAGTCATTATTACAGCAACAATCATAGAAATATTTGAATGTGCCAAAGCACACGGCAGTAGTATGATACCAAAACATCTGGATCCAGACAGGTTCTAATGTAGTTATTTCTCAAGCTAATTTAGTTTTGTAATTTATTATGCATTGAGTATGGTTCAGATACATTCTGAAAACTTAAGGCATGTATCTCTGAGAGCTACCTGTTATTATAAGGAAATATAATATAATTTTACCAATATTTTTATTTTATATTTAGAAAATGAATTTAATTAATTTTGCACAGTCATTCACACTTCAATTGAATTGTCATTACTTATGAGTGTTAACCGCAACATCTTTTCTGGTTTCCTAAAGCACACTATAATTGACATTTGAACCAAAACCCAATTGGAGACAAAAATTAATTCTGTCATTGAATAAGTTGTGAATTTTAAATGGGCAAAAGTCCTATTATTATGTGACTTTTCTGAATCTTCAATTATTTCTAGGATGACACGTTTCACATTATTAATATATACTTTTATCAATATAGACTTCTTTATTTGAATATTGTAGGATTATAAATATTAAAATGTGGTGTAATTTTATGTGATGACAAACATGTGAAAGTATACTAAATGGCTCTCTGACTAGCATCATTTGACTAGATTAGCCTCTTCCACTTGCTCACAAAATAACTAACAAGATACACATAAGGATTAGAAACATCAATAACAAGAAATTTAATAATGACAGACAAGTCAAAATCTTGGATGAACTGAGAAAAACTAAAGGCTGATAAAGTTTGATTGGAGAGGAAAAAATTTCTTGCTCCCTGTGAAATAATATAAGACTATGTGACTTTCTTTATCCAAGAAAACATAAATAAATTGTATGTGTTATTTCTTAGCTGGAATTCTAAGGGTCATAGCACAATTCACCACATCTTTTCCTACTGCTGTGGTCATTACATAAGATTGTGTAGGAATAAAGCCTCTGTTAGCCTGGGTCTCGTTGTAAATACAGAAAACCAAGCTCTCAGACAATCCATATTAGAGTATCACAAGCTAAAGTGTCTAGTCAGTAAGATTATTGGAATGTTTATTAACACAATGTGACCTAGCCTATCCTGAAACATGCAAGCATCCTTGATATCTGGAAAATAATTTGAAGAGTGTGATTCCAATTTCTTGGGTGTTATGGACATAGTTTAGATAAAGGGTTTGGACTTTGTAATTGAACATATCTGAGCTTTAATTCCAGCTCAGTCATACTCTCTAATGTCCAGAAATCTGCTCAAGCTCTCTGAATCTATTTGCTCTTTTATAAAAGTGATGCAACAACACAAACCTCATAAAATTATTTTAAGCAATAAGTGAGAGATCTTTGAAATGGTAGAATCCTGAATAATATGTGACCACAGTATGTGCTTCGTAATTTTTACTTCTGTCTAATTCTTACTAAAACCTACTATGTACTCTAAAAATTTATGACTAAATTGAGGAAAGAAAAAATGTCATATGTATATAAGATGTTTGGAAGAAAACTTGTTCAGAATTTAATACATGAGCTATATAAATAGAAGTAGAAACTAAAATTAATTTAATTGAGTGGATTTTATTTACCATGATTAGACCAATTTTGACAAAATGTGACAGGACCTGATTGATACTAACATATTAGGATGCCTTTCACTGATTCATTTACAATGAACTTCGGGAGATTATAAATATAAAATTGTATGCACCTCCAGTTCATAAAAGATTTTATTTAGGCTAAATTTTAAATTGATATAAAATGCATAACTTTAATTTGGATCCTTAAAGTAATAAGCTCTAAACATTAACTTGAACCCAAAAAAATGTAAGCTTTAATATATTATATTTAATGTCTTTGTTGACTCTTATACTACCTATTTTACTGTTATGCAGTTTTTTAATGAGATACAATGACCAAAGAATAAACTGCCGAATTCAATGTCATTTAACTTTTTACCAAAAAAAAAAAAGAGAGAAAACCTAATGATATGTAATGTATACAATGTTGCACGAGGTAATAACCCCAAACTTTACAGCATATTCCTGCTAGTCATATAAAACTTGGTTTTTAAACTTTTTACTTGGCAACCATTCTTTTGGTAATATTACACAATTCCTGCCAAGTAGCCAATGAAAATTATTTATTATTAATGTAGATTCCAAATGGTTATGTTGTAGTATAGACAATATTACTTAATTTAATTTATAATTAATTTTGCAAAAATCACAAAGAATTAGAAAGTATAGCAGAATTTAAAATTATTCTAAATTTCTTCATTCAGAGGTCATTGACGTATAACTTGTTCCAAACATCACTTTAATTACATCCTTTCTTCTGCATACAGTGCAGACTATTGTGAGGGCAAAAGATTACATTAGATTTGAATTAGTTTTATTAGTTTCATCTTGCTTTTTTTTCAATTTCATATTATTTTCCTTTAAAGCTTTCTGCCAAGATGAGGTATTATAAGATGTTTACAAAAATGAAAAAAAAATCACCAGTTGGGGGCAACTATATGGATTATCTGGGGGGCTCTATATGTAATCACAAGTGTCCTTGTAAGAGTGAAGCAAGAGATTTGACACAGAAAGTCATTTGAAAGAAGCAAAGGGAAACAGAGTCAGACAGATGCTACACCATTAGATTTGAAGATGGAGGAAGAAACCCAGGATCCAGAGGCACTGCTTTAGAAATGCGAAGCACATTGTCCTCTAGAGGCTCTGGAGGAAGAACAGCCTTGAGAAAATCTTGGTTTTGGCCCAGTGAAACTACTTTTGGACTGAACTTCTACAGGAACTGTAGGAGAGTAAATTCACACTGTCATTTGCAACAAAGCATGGAGGATGTGAAGCAAAGGGCACACTCAAAACAGTCAAGCTTGTGGCAATAGGCAATTTGGAGGAGATTCAAGGTATAAGCTAAATAGTAGGTCAAGGAGCTAGAAGCAGAGAAATGGGCAGTACGTCAGATAAGAGAAATCTTTCTCGGATCAAAACAAATATCAAACATTGATCTTTGACACTATTCCTTCAAAGGATCCACAATAGGATTAGAACAGTTTGCAGAGCAGTTTATGCCCCAAAACACTGTTGAAATAAACAGAGCAAGAGGCAGCAGTTGTTGACTAGCCGTGTGGTGTGGACAGGAAAAAAATTAAGTGAGCTCTGCCAAAGACCACTGTCAATCTCGGATGACTGTGGGTGTACACAAGCCTGAGCTTCCTTGTGGAGTGAAGTTAGACTTCACTAAAGTAACACAGCCAGTCACTGTTAAACAAATTAAAAAGCAAATAATAACAATAAGCACTTTTGTGCTGCAGTAGACACCATGAAAAAATTATAGAGAAGCCAGGGAATCTCGGATACATTTGTAAATCATGACTCTCTATTCAGAATGTATAAAATCTCTTACAATTCAATAATAAAAAGTCAACTAACCCAATTAAAAATGGCCAAAGAGATGAATAAATATTTCTTCAAAGAAATACAGATGACCAATAAACACAAGAAAAGATATTCAACATCATTAGTCATCAAACCCACAATAAGACACTACTTCACACCCACTAGAATAGCTAGAATAAAAAAAAATCAAGCCCTGGCCGGTTTGGCTCAGCGGTTGGAGCGTTGGCCTGTGGTCCAGAGAGACCCGGGTTCGGTTCCTGCTGAGGGCACGTACCTTGGTTGCAGTTTGTCCCCGGCCCTGGTTGGTCATGTGGGTGGCGGCCCCTCGATGTGTCCCTTTCACGTCGATGTTTCTCTCTCTCATCCTCTCTCTCCTTCCCACTCTGTCTGAACAAAAAATTGGAAAAATGTCCTTGGGTGAGGATAAATTAAAAAAAAAAAAATCAGGGAATATAAAGTGTTGGCAAGGATATAAAGAAATCTATAGTCTCTTACATACACCACTGTTGGAACTGTGAAATGGTGCAGCCCCTTTGGAAAACAGTCTGGTAGTTCTTCAAATGATTAAACATGAAGCTACCATTTGATACAGCAATTCTACTCCTAGATCTATGCCCACACAGAAACTGGTACATGAATGTTGATGGCAGCATTATTCAATTGGCCAAAGTTAGAAAGAACTTAACTGGTTATCTAGTGCCAGGGCAGTGGAATGAGGAATGACTCTTAATTGATATGAAGTTTTTTTGGGGGGTGGTGAAGATGTTCTAAATTTTAATGTGATGATAATTGAACATTATCTGTGACTATGTTAAAAACAATTGACTTATTGAATTTAAATGGATGAACTGCATGCTATGTGAATTATAACTTAACATACCTATCAAAATATTACAAAAATATTCAAATCATTTAAAAAATTTATGTACCCACCATCAAGATTAGAAATATTCTCAATTATTCTAACGGTTCCTCTGTGTCTTCCTCATCACTCATTCTTATCCTGTTGACATAAATTACTTGTTTATATTTTGCTCTCATGTTTTATATACATGTATATATTTGCAAGTATCATAGGTAGAAAGATATACAGATAGATATGTAGATATAGTAAACATCAGGTAATTCAAATTTTAAACAAGAACAAATATACTGGTGATACTTATTTAATTCAATTCTTACCAGTATTTCCATAACAGTTTCTACTGTACTAGAAACTACTTCTAATGTTATGTATGCTTGATTTTGGTTTAAAATTATAGTGGATATTTCAATAATACAAATTTGATATGGGCTTCTGGTGCAAGCAATGCTTCCTCAAACTGAAAATAAAATGACTACTGATTTTAACTAAAGTTTAGTTATTTAAGTAGTGCATTTGGCATATTATAAGTAAGTTAAATTTAGCACACAAAAAAAGTTGTGCCTTAAAATGGCCCTCATGATAGTTTATATCAACTATGCAATATTCTAAATGCAAATGTTTTTTAAAAGCAATTGCATCCCAAGGATTATGGGCTTTTCTATAGAATTCCTTGGATTCGAAGCAATGTGCTGAATTGTGAGTTAAACCATCCTAGTTATATTGATTGGTTTGATGTATGTTAATATTACTGTGTAATGTATTTAATAAGTTATATAATAGTCCTCTCCTTTGCCTTCGAAGTAGGATAAAGATAGATGGAAAAAAATTAATAATGGACAAAATTAAATCACTCATTCTACAATGTGAGTCTATCTGCATATTCCAACATGGTTAATGATTCACTTTGTAGAATGATGTGAGAACAGGACACCGGTACATTTGTACAAGTCTTTTAGTCCCATCAAGAGCACCTTGCAGCAAGCAAAACATGTCTGTTGCAACTGAAGAGTGAGTAAGTAGATCTGGGAACCAGCACCCATGGGTAGTATAAAGTAGCATGGTTCACACTGTCTGAAATTGCTCATGCCCTGGTTCATCCAGCTGGTAATGAAGCAGTCAGCATCCCATCTCTGGAGTGGAATAGGCAATTATTCTAGCCTGAAACTCTGCCCTTGCAAATTGAGTGTGGCAACAATTCACATTGGCTGTCATTATGAAGTCCCTCAAAACGGGGTAGCCATCCATATCAGAAGAGAAAGAAAAATCAGAGATGCCTAAGTTTACCTTAACTTCAAATAGATTACTCTACATTGATGACATGGATATTTAAAATGCTTTCTGAGAGACCTTTTTGTACAGTTTTATTCTTCAAACTTAATGCAAATTGCTCCACATAAATCTAAAATTCTAGTTACATAGAATATTTGCATAGGTTCTCATTAACCAAGCTCCTATGTTGTCATACATTTAGAGAACAAAAACATTTATCATTCTCTTCTAGTTACATTTTGATGCTGGTACAAGCAATCAAGAAAAGAGAAAACTCTCCTGGGAATCTGACTCTTGGATTTACAGGAAACAATACTTTGTACCTGTAGCTCTCAAACCTGGCTTATGTCTATGTCTCCTGGGAGCCTTTAAAACAATACCTGTGCCTTGGCCCCACCTTATACTAATTAAATCAGAATTTCTGGGCTTGGGATTTACAAATAATTGTTTTTAAAAGCCCCTCAGATGATTCTAGCATGTTCAAGGTAAGCACTACTAAAAATATAATATGCATACAAATAACCTAAGGAAGTATTTAAACTGCAGGTTCTAATTCAGGTGTTCTGTAGCGGGAACTAAAAATCTGAATTTATATCATGTTTCCAGATAATGTGCATGTCGCTGGTTTACGGACTACATTGTTCAGTAGCCAGATTCTAGACCAGAAGTTCCCTAGCTTAACATTAGCATTCCGTAGGGGGATTTTAAAAATCCCTGGAACCATGACTCACACTCCAGACTCATTACATCAAATACTCAATGGGTGCGATTTAGTCATCAGTCATTTTTAAAGTATCTTAGGTTATGCAAATGTGCAGGAAACACTGAGAACCCCACTCATCTAGGTGTTTTCATCCTCCTGTATTACCTATTCATTCTTCCCTCATTCCCCTCACTTTTCTCCATGAATTAATGACATCAAAAATTTCTCATGAAACAAGTCTTTAAAACTGTGATCTCGCCCTTTGCAGCATCCCCGTATCAGTTGCCATGTTTTATTCATTCAGTTGCTAAAATACCTGCTGATACCCTCTCTCCTTTGCAACAGTTAGCACATATTTAAGGCCTTCATTAACCTTTGTCTACAATGGTCTACAACATTTGTTTCCAGTAATTTCTATCTGACTCAAATTATTTAAAAACCCATTTAAAATATATTATCCAATGTTGCCAAATTAATCTCTAACTCATTACACAAATAGCATTCACTCTCTGATTTAGATTCTTCATGTTGCCCATTTGTCTATAAAATTTAAACCCCTCAAAGTAACATCCAATATTCTTCATATTCAGATTTCTGCTTAATTTGCACTTGTGTTTTCAGTCTAATCTCTCATTATATAGAGAGATTTCCTGGGGATCTTACTTATACTTTGGTCACTGTAATCTGTTCCTCAAACAAAGCCTACACTTTCTTATATACGTCAATCTCTGTTGTTTCTTCAACCCCAAATACTTAACCACATCTTTATGTCTTAAATGTATTCAATTTTAAAAGCTACCTCTAAATCTCCTCAGAACACACCAAACAAAGTGAGAAGCCCCTTCTTGGCCCCCCCCCTTTATTTTATTATATTTTGCTTATAAAATATTGTTATAATTATACTGAATGTTTCCCTAATCTCTTTCCCAAATTTCTCTAGACCATAAAATCCTGGAACACAGAAACAGGGTTTGGATAATCCCCCAGAAAACCTTGCCCAAAATAAGTGATCAGTGTCACCCCAACAAATATAGATAAATAAATAATCAATGGATGTTTACTAAAATAAAATGTATAAATATCTTCTTTTTGAGTTACTATTATGTATATATTAAGACATGATGTCTCTCTTTAAATTTATAGTACACAGTACTAAAATATGCAAAGCAAATACCACATAAGGAAACATAGTTAATTCCCCAAGGAACCAGTGATTTTCATAGTGAGGCTTAATACTCTGAAACTGAAGCAACTACAATTGGTACCCAGTATTTGACGCATAATAGGTTCCCAAAAAATAGATTCTCAGAATTCAAAGAGAGGGGTTCTTTTGTCTATACAGGCTTTCAAGAGAAACCTAAGGATTTACAAAGCCTGTGAGAAAAAAATGAAACCGGCATATTAGATGAGAAACAAAGTAAGCATAAAGGCTTATGGGAGGAAATGCAAATGGCAGGTCAGATGGAGAACGAAGAGACTGCTTTGGCTTTGCCAGTGTGTGTGGCAGTTACTGTTTTGAATTTGATAATGTCTAATGAACAAATATTTACAAAATGTTTCATTAATTACTTTCTTGTTAGAGAAGATAGGACCAATTAAAAATATTTCAAATACCATCTAAACAACAAGAAGAAGACGGTTAAAAGACAAGTAGATTTTTACTACTTACCCAGGACACTTCAGGATTTGTCTAAAGTAAAACATAATTTACTTACTGGTTGCTGTATTTTTTGCGTGGCTATTCTAGATTAAAACAATAGAGAAAATAATAATCTGGTTTTATAATTAAATATATCTGTAATTATAATCAATTTAGAATAAGTATACATCTTACAATAATTATACTATTATTTAAAATCTTGGGATTATGTTATAAACATATCTTATTGCTATCACCTTAAAACAAATGTAGTAGTGATATATATATATTTTTAACAGCGACTAAAATATATTAGTCTGGTTTAATAGCTAAAATTTTTTTAAATTTTTGCAATTCTTTGAGTCATGAATTTGCCATTAGTTTGACATTCTTTAATCCCTGCATCTTATGCTGGAATTTATAAGTGCCACATGTTTCTGGTATCTATTTTACCAAATATTTAAAAAATGTTTACTATGCATTGAGTTCCTTGGGTTCTTAAAATTGTCTCTCTTGTGGCACTTTACTTAATTTTGTTATTTTCAAATGCCTTCTTTCTATAGTACCCTACTGTGAAGATATCTAGAAGACGCAACTATTGCCCAGAAAAGCGGAGTGTAGTTTAAATCGGGTTTGAGTTCTTACGCTCTATTTTTAAATTTCATGCAAAATTTAACACATATACGACAATAAATTAATTTTTAATATAAAATGCTGCCCTAAATTATTTATCTTTAGGTAAAATGTGCAATTCAATAAAATATGTCACCCTTAAGCCTGATAAGTACTACCACACATCTTTTTAGGGAAACTTTCTTCAACTAACTCTGAAAGAAATAATTTTCATCCCATCACACCTAACTGACCTAAATATGTGCATGCATCATCCTTTTGTTTTTAAATAAGTATGTTCACAAAGTTTGCACCATTTCATATATTGCCTTTTTTTTTTTTTTTATCCTCACCCGAGGACATTTTAGCATTTATCTTGAGACAGAGCGGGAGGGAGAGAGGGAGAGAGTGAGAGAGAGAGAAAGAAACATGGATGTGAGAAAGACACATCAAGTGGTTGCCACCTACATGACTCCAACCAGGGCAGGACAAACTGCCACCGAGGTACGTGCCCTTAGTGGGAACCAACCCAGGCCTCTCTGGTCCACGGGCCAACGCTCTAACGGCTGAGCCAAACTGGCCAGTAATACATTGCCTTTTAAATAGCATGCATATAAATAGATATTTCTGCCTTACCAGAAAGAATATATGCACCCCTATATTCATAGCTGTGCTATTTACAATAGCTAATATCTGTAAACAGTCCAAGGCCCATCATTATATGAATTAATAAAAAAAACCTCTGGTACATTTACACAATGAAATACTATGCATCTGTAAAAAATAAGGCTCTCTACGCTTTGAGACAGCATGGAGAAACCTGGAGAGTATTAAGCTAAGCAAAATAAGCCAGTCAGAGAAAGACAAATATCATGTGATCTCACTTATAAGTGGAATCTAATGAACAAAATAAACTGACGAACAAAACACATCCAGAAACATGGAAGCATGGAACAGACTGACAAATCTCAGAGGGAGGTGGGGGGGGTGGGGGGGTGGAGAGATTAACCAAAGAACTTATATGCATGTATGTATAACCCATGGACAAGGACAATAGTGTGGTGAAGGCCTGGAGGAGGGGTGGAAACAGGGTAGAGGGAGTCAATGGGGAGAAAAAGGGTACATCTGCAATACTTACAATAAAGATAAATACTTTTTTTTTAAACTGAAAATTAATACAAGATAAAGACATGAATGACAGAAAGCAACATTCCTAAAGTATTTTACACAATAAATAACATAGCATTTAAGGCTGAATAAGATCAAACTTTAAAAAGAGAGTAATCATATTGTTTTCCACAGAGGCTGCACCAGTCTGCATTCCCACCAGCAGTGCACTAGAGTCCCCTTTTCTCCACACCCTCACCAGCACTTGTTTGATGATTTGTTGATGGCGGCCATTCTGACAGGTGTGAGGTGATACCTCATTGTTGTTTTAATTTGCATCTTTCTGATGATTAGTGATGATGAGCATTTCTTCCTATGTCTTGTAGCCATTTGTATGTCCTCTTTGGAGAGGTATCTATTTAGTTCCTCTGCCCATTTTTTTTTTTTTTTTTTACTTTTTTTTTTTTTTATCCTCACCCGAGGACATTTTTCCATTTTTTGCTCAGGTAGAGTGGGAGGGGGAGAGAGGAACAGAGAGAGAGAGAGAGAAACATCGATGTGAAAGGGACACATCGAGTGGCTGCCACTCGCACAACCGACCAGGGCCGGGGACAAACTGCAACCGAGGTACGCGCCCTTAGCGGGAACCGAACCCGGGTCTCTCAGGACCGCAGGCCGACGCTCTAACCGCTGAGCCAAACCGGCCAGGGCCCTCTGCCCATTTTTTAATTGGGTTCTTTGTCTTCCTTTTGTGGAGTTGTAGGAGCACTCTATGTATATTGGAAATTAACCCCTTATCTGATATATCATTGGCAATTATGCTCTCCCATACAGTGGGTTGCCTTTCCGTTTTGATGATTGTATCTTTTGCTGTGCAGAAGCTTTTGAGTTTGATGTAGTCCCATGTGTTCATTTTCTCCTTTGTTTCTGTTGCCTTAGGTGATGTATCAGTAAAAATTCTGTTGCATATGATGTCTGAAATTTTGTTGCCTACATTTTGTTCCAGGATTTTTATGGATTCAGGAGTCACATACAGTGTTACCTCAAAAAATTAAAAATTGAACTTCCACTTCACCCAATGATCGCACTTCTAGAAATATACCATTAAGAAGCCTGAAACACCAATCAGAAAGAATTTATGTACCCCCATGTTTGCAGCAGCACTATTTACAATAGCTAAGATCTGGAAACAGCTCAAATGTCCATCAGCAGACAAATGGATAAGAAAGCTGTGGTACATATACACAATGGAGTACTATGCAGCTGCAAGAAAGAAAGATCTCTTATCCTTTGAGACGACATGGAGGGACCTAGAAAGTATTATCCTAAGCGAAACAAGCCAGAGACAGACAAGTTTCATATGATCTCACTTATTTGTGGACTATAATGAACATAACAGTCTGAGGAATGGGTAGTCCCAGAGACGTGGAAGTGGGATACAGACTGACAATCCCCAGAAGAGGGAGTGGTGGAAGAGAGATAAACCACAGAACTTATATGCATGTATGCATGAATAATGGACATGGACAACAAAGCTGGGGACAGGGCGGGGAGGGGGGAGTGGGAAATCAGCGGGGGGGGGAGAAGAAACATTGTAACAAAAATAAATTAATTAATTAAATTTTAAAAAAAGAGAGAGAGAGAGAGAGTAATCAACCCTAGCTGGTTTGGCTCAGAGTGATGGCCTGTGGACCAAAGCATTGTGGGTTCAATTCCAGTCAAGGGCACGTACCTTAGTTGCAGTTGGGTCCCTGGCCCTGGCTGGGGTCATGCAGGAAGCAACCAATTGATGTGTCTCTCTCTCACCTTTTTTTTTTTTTTCTCTCTCTCTCCCCAACTCTGTCTGAAAATAAATGAAATAATATCCTTGGGTGAGGATTAAAAGAAAAAGAGAGAGAGAATAATCAGAAAGATCTTCATGAAAAGGTAGAGTTTAAGGTGGTCATTATCTTAAATAATGAATAAAGTTTTGGCAAGTAGCTCGGAAACAAGAGAATTTGGAAAGAAGAAAACATCTGAGCAAAGGGAGAAAATAGAAATGTAGGGGGCCTTTATCAGAAATAAAATAATAAATTGATTTTATTTGCCGTACAGAATGTATACAATAGATGGAGCAAAGACAGGAAAAGTAGACTAGCCTCACACTATGGAAGATCATAGGTATTAATACTAAGGATGTTATACATTTCTACACAGTGAGATGTTTCTAAATTGGGAGTGACAAGGTAAAAATTGTTCTTTAGAAAATTATTTTGATGATGAAATGTGGGATGTTAGGAAAGCCACCCAAAATTTTCTTAGCAGTAATCTATAAATTATGCTTTTGTCAATATAGTAAGACTTAAAAAATAATTATTCAAGAGAACTGAAAGGATGAATTTTATTTTTATTTTTTTCCTTTATTGATTTTAGAGAAAGAGGAATTGAGAGAGGGAAAGAGAGATAGAAACATCAATTATAGAGAACATCAATTGGCCTCCTCCTGCATGCCACCCACTGGGGATTGGGCCCACAGCCAGGACATGTGTCCTGACCAGGAATTGAACCAGTGACCTCTTGATGCATGGGTCAACAATCAACCACTTATGCCACACTGGTTGGACATGAAAGGATACACTTAAGAAATCTTTTCAGGTAACTTTTTAACTGTAAAATCAGTGTGATCAACATTTCTATCAAGAATGTATCAGGGTGAAGATGGTGGTGGGCAGGACCAAAGGGAGGGTTAGTGTGTGAGAGAGCATGAGTGGATGTGAAGGTGGACAACCAAACCCAAGCAGTACAGAGACACGTAGCACAAGGAGCAGCCAGCTACAACAGTACGGGGCTCTTCAGTGCGCTTCTTCCTGCACCCCGGGAAGGTCCCACCATTTTGGAAGATCTCAGTCTTCCCTGGGAGGAGGCAGTGGGAGCAGCTAGGACCCAGCAACCTGAGCTCAACAGCACACCTGGCACCATCAGACCAGTGGATACTCTGTGTCAACACAGACCAGTGCACAGTAGAGAAGCTCCAAAGGTGCTGGTCACGGAAGCCACAGACAGCCCGGAGCCCAGCACCATCCCCCATAGTAGCAGCCAGATCAGAGTTAAGATATACCCCTAGCAACAGAGGCTGGGGAGCAGACATCCATCCACAGGCAACAGAAACACAGACCAGAATATGAGACCCATCCCCAAAAACTACAGCAAAAGTTGAGCATGAATTGAGTCCCACGGGGCAGCAGCACTCCCCAGCTGCCAGCAGCGGGACCTGGGGCTCCACTAGCTTACAAGAGCAGTGGGAAGCCAGAGCCCTAGAGTGATTGGTGCGATCCAGCTGCCTGCCTGCAGAAACTGCAGGGTACAAGGGCCCCAGAGAGGCCTGTGAAACCCAGCAGGGACTATGCAATCCAGTTACCCATGGACCTGCGGGGCGCTAAAGCCCCAGAGAGGCCTGTGTGACCCAGCAGCACATAACATAGGTATAGAGCATGGTCCCCAAAGAGACTATGTGATCCAGTTACCCACAGAACCTGCAGGGTGCAGAGGCACCATAGAGGCCTCTGCTACCCAGCTGTGCACAAGATAGGCATAGAGGATGTCAACATGGAGGCATAGTGAATGGAAGCTACACAGATGATCTCCCAGGACCAAAACGGAATTACAACTGAAATGAAGACAAATCCTCGGAAAAAAGCAACAGAAAAGCAGCAGGACAGGACCATATAACCAGGGACAGGTAGGATCTACAGAGGTGCCAGAGGGTGGCGGGATGAGAACCCATGAACAGCAGCAGTCTTAGCTGTGAGCAGCACCCTTGGGGAATAAAGACCAAGCCTCTCCACAGCGCAGAGAGCCAGGACAGAGCACTAAAACAGCCACAGCCACTCACCTGGGGGCTGCGGCAGAGAGAGGGCAGACTAGGCTGGAACTCTTTGGGGACGCCCAGGATTTGGAGGACACTCAGAGTTTTTCTGAGCTGTGGCCACAAGGACGGTAGCCAGTGTGCTCCTTCCCAGAGCTGTGGGGTAAAGCAGCAGCACCACCACCCCGCCCCCCACCTGAGATTCAGCCTTTCCCAGGTGAGACAAAGAAATGCAAATTGAGGCTCATTAATAACCAGCATCTATCCCACTCTCTGGAAATCCTCTTTTGCAGAACACCAGGACTACTTTCCAAGGCACAGAGTAACTGAGACTACCAGGCTCCAGGAAAAAGCTAGAGGATAACTAAACTTTCCTGGGCTTGCAAATCTACCCAGGAAAGTAAGACTTGACAGTGGTGTTTAATGTGGGCCCGCCCAGGCTCATCCAAACCCAGCAGAGGGAGCCACAAAAAGCAGAACGCCAACACCCCCAGAGAAAATTTGGCAGACTCCAAAACCCACTGAGATAGCCAAAATGGTGAAACAAAGAAACAAATCCCAAATGAAAGAATAAGAGAACTCTATTGAAGATGAGCTCAATGGAATGCAGCTAAGCAAATTATCAGAGATAGAGTTCAGAGCCATGACCTTGAGGAAGCTCAAGAGCATGAGGAAGGACATCAGCACCATGAGTAAAGATATACAAACATTGAAAACCAACCAAGTGGAAATGAAGAATGACAAAGCAGAAATTAAGAACACATTGGAAGGACTAACCAGCAGAGCAGAAGAAGCTGAGGCCTAGATCAATGAATTAGAAGACAGGGTAGAAAAAAATCAACCAATCAGAAAATCAAAAGGAAAAAACAATTAAAAAACAGGAAGATAGCTTAAGAGAACTGTGAGACAACTGGAAATGTAATAACATTCACATCATAGGAGTTCCCAAAGAGGAAGAAAATGGGTAAGGGTGAGATAATATATTTCAAGAAATAGTGACAGAAAACTTTCCGAACTTGGTGAAGGAAGAAGACATTCAAGTTCAAGAAGCACAGAGAGCCCCAAGTAAGAATAACCCAAACAGGCCTACACCAAGACACATAGTAATTAAAATGCCAAAAATTAAAGACAAAGAGAGAATCCTAAAGGCAGCAAGAGATAAGCAACAGGTTACCTACAAAGGAAACCCCATAAGGCTGTCAGCTGGCTTCTCAACAGAAACACTACAGGCCAGAAGGGAATGGCATGAAGCAATCAAAGTCATAAAAAACACAGATCTGAATCCAAGACCACTCTTTCCAGCAGGGCTATCATTCAAAATAGAAGATCAAATAAAGAGCTTTCCAGACCAAAAAAAAAAAAAAGGCTAAGGGAATATATTAACACCAATCCAGCTCTACAAGATATGCTAAAAGGACTGCTGTAATTAGTAGAAGAAATAGGAAGAAAAATAGAACCACACTAAACAAAAATGGCAATAAATAAGTACATATCAATTATCACCTTAAATGTGAATGGTTTGAATGCTCTGATATAAAAACACAGAGTAGCTGACTGGATAAGAAAGTGTGACTTACATATATGTTGTTTTCAAGAGACCCACCTCACAACAAAAGACCCACATAGGAATAAAGTCAAGGAATAGGAAAAAATCTTTGAAGCAAATGAAAAGGAAAAAAAAGCTGGGGTAGCAATACTCATATCTGATAAAGTTGATTTCAAAATGAAGGCCATACCTAGAGACAAAGAAGGCCAATACATAATATTGAAAGGCTCTATCCAACAGGAAGATATAACCTTGGTAAACATATATGCACCCAATATAGGAGCACCAACATATATTTAAAAACTTCTGGAAGACTTCAAAGAAGAAATCAACAGCAATGCAATCATAGCATGGGATTTCAACACCTCACTGACATCACTGGATAGATCTTCTAGACAAAAAAATTAACAAAGAAACACAGACTATAAATGAAGCACTAGATCAAATGGATTTAATAGATATCTACAGAGAATTACACCCCAAAACTGCAGAATTCACATTCTTCTCAAGTGTGCATGGAAAATTCTCAAAGACATACCATATGTTAGGACACAAACTAAGTCTCTACTAGTTCAAGAAGACTGAAATCATATCAAGCATCTTTTCAGATCACAATGGCATGAAACTAGAAATCAATTGCAACAAGAACATGCAAAGACATTTGAACACATGAAGGCTAAATAGCATTGAATAGATTGAAATAGATTGAACAATGAATGGGTTACCGAGGAGGTTAAGGAAGAAATTAAAAACTTCCTGGAAACCAATGAAAATGAATACACAACATAAAATTTATGGGATGCAGCGAAAGCAGTTCTGAGAGGGAAGTTCATAGCACTACAGGCCTACCTCAAGAAACAAGAAAAATTTCTAATAGGCTATTTAACTTTACAACTTAAAGAACTAGAAAGCAAACAAAAAGAACACTCCAGAGCAAGTAGAAGGAAAAAAATAGAAAAGATCAGAGCAGAATTAAATGACATAGAGACCAAAAAAAAAACAAGTCAAAGGATCAATGAAACAAAGAGCTGATTCTCTGTAAAGATAAACAAAATCGATGAACTCTTAGCTAGACTCACCAAGAAACAAAGAGAGAGAACCCAAATACACAAAATCAGAAATGAAAGAGAAGAAATAATAACTGACACCACAGAAATATAAAGGATTGTTAACAGATATCGGGAACAATAATATGGCAACAAATTCAACAATCTAAGCAAAATGGACAATTTTCTAGAAACACATAGTCTCCCAGAACTGAACTAGAAAGAGATAGAAAACTTGAACAGACCAATAACAACAGAAGAAATTGAAGATGTAATCAAGACTCTTCCGGCAAACAAAAACCCAGGCCCAGAGAGCTTCATGGGGGAATTTTACCAAATATTCAAAGAAGAACTAATACCCATTCTTCTCAAACTATTTCAAAAAATTCAAAAAGAAGGACAATGTACAAACTTGTTTTATGAGGCCCACATAATTCTAATACCAAAACCAGAAAAAGACACTACAAAGAAAGAGAACTACAGGCCAATATTCTTCATGAATATAGATGCCAAAATCCTGAACAAAATACTAACACATCGAATCCAGCAATACATCAAAAAAAAAATTATTCACCATGACCAAGTGGGATTCATCCCAGGGACGCAAGGCTGGTACAATATTCGTAAATCAATAAATGTGATATACCACATAAACAAAATGAAAGATAAAAATCATATGATCATATCAATAGATGCTGAAAAAGCATTCGACAAAATCCAGTATCATTTCTGACAAAAACGTTCAGCAATGTGGGAATAGAAGGGATAATATCTCGACATAATAAAAGCCATATATGAAAGACCTACAGCCAACATCATACTCAATGGGCAGAAACTAAAAGCATTTCCCTTAAAAACAGGAACAAGATAAGGATGCCCACTTTTGCCACTCTTATTTAACATAGTACTGGAAGTCTTAGCCACAGCAATCAAACAGGAAGAAAAAATAAAAGGGATCCAAATTGGAAAGGAGGGAGTGAAACTGTCATTATTTGCAGATGAGATGATACTATACGTAGAAAACACCAAAGACTCCATCAAAAATTTACTAGACTTAATAAAGGAATTTGGCAACATAGCAGGATACAAAATTAATGTCAAGAAGTCGATGGCATTCTTATACACCAATGATGAACTCACAGAAAGAGAAACTAAAAAAAAAATCTCATATACCATCTCAGCAAAAACATTAAGAAACCTACGAATAAACCTAACCAAAGAAATAAAGGACCTATTTGCAGAAAACTACAGGTCATTGAAAAAAGATAGAGAAAGATATAAAAAAGTGGAAGCACATATCTTGTTCATGGATTAGAAGAATTAACATCATTAAAATGTCCATATTACCCAAAGCAATCTATAGACTCACTGCAATTCCCATCAAAATACCAACGACATACTTCACAGAACTAGAATAAATACTTCAAATGTTCATATGGAACCAAAAAAGACCTCAAATAGCCACAGCAATCTGGAAAAAGAAGAACAAAGTTGGAGGGATCACATTACCAGATTTCAGGTTATACTACAAAGCCACTGTAATCAAAGCAGCCTGATACTGGCACAAGAACAGGCACATGGACCAGTGGAACAGAACAGAGAACCCAGAAATGGACCCAAGGCATATTGCTCAATTAATATTTGACAAAGGTGGCAAGAGCATACAGCCTCTTTAATAAATGGTATTGGGAAAATTGGACAGCTACATGCAAAAAAAAAAAAAAATGAAACTAGATCATCAACTTACACCACACACAAGAATAAACTAAAAATGGAAAAAAGACTTAAATGTGACTCATGAATCCATAAAAATCCTAGAAGAAAATGTAGGTAACAAAATTTTGGACATCATACGCAGCAGAATTTTCATGGATGCATCATCTAAGGCAACAGAAGCAAAGGAGAAAATGAACACATGGGACTACATCAAACTCAAAAGCTTCTGCACAGCAAAAGATACAATCATCAAAACGGAAAGGCAACCCACTGTATGGGAGAGCATAATCGCCAATGATATATCAGATAAGGGGTTAATTTCCAATATATATAGAGTGCTCCTACAACTCCACAAAAGTAAGACAAAGAACCTAATTTAAAAGTGGGCAGAGGACCTAAAGAGACACCTCTTCAAACAGGACATACATATGGCTAAAAAGCATATGCAGAAATGTTCAACATCACTAATCATCAGAAATATGCAAATGAAAACAACAATGAGGTATCACTTAACAACTGTCAGAATAGCTGCCATCAACAAATCATCAAATAATAAGTGTTGGTGAGAGTGTGGAGAAAAGGGTACTCTGGTACACTGCTGGTGGGAATGCCGACTTGTGCAGCCACTATGGAAAATGATATGGTGTTACCTCAAAAAATTAGAAATTGAACTTCCATTTGACCCAGTGATCCCACTTCTAGGAATATACCCTAAGAAGCCTGAAACACCACTCAGAAAGAATATATGTACCCCCATGTTTGTAGCAGCACTATTTACAATAGCTAAGATCTGGGAACAACCCAAATGTCCATCAGTAGACAAATGAATAAGAAAGCTGTGGTACATGTACACAATGGAGTACTATGCAGTTGTATGAAAGAAAGATGTCTTATCCTTTGAGATGACATGGAGGACCTGCAAAGTATTATCCTAAGCAAAATGAGCCAAGCAGACAAAGACAAATACCACATGATGTCACTTACTTGTGGAATATAATGAACATAACAGTCTGAGGAATGGGGTAGTCCCAGGGACATGGAAGTAGGGTACAGACTGACAATCCCCAGAAGAGTGGGTGGTGGGGGAGAGATAAACCACAGAACTTATATGCATGTATGCATGAGCAATGGACATGGACAACAAAGCTGGGGACAGGGTAAGGAGGGAGGAGGAGGGGGAGTCAGTGGGGGTAAAAGGAGAAATATCTGTAATCAAAATAAATAAAAATTAAAAAATTAAAAAAAAAAAAGAATGAATGTATCAGAACACACATAAATTCAAAATTAGGAAAGTTAAAAAAATCAGCCTTTCTGCTTGTATAGTGACTAGGTAATATAGATTGACCTTTCAACTGAGAACTACTTAAAAAGGTAGAAAATATTTAAACATTTTCAAAGAAAATATGCAGCTGTAAAAAAAGAAGTATCTCTTACCCTTTGAGACAGCATGCAGGGACTTGTAGAGTATTACACTAAACAAAATTAGCCAGAGAAAGACAAGTATCACATGATCTCACATATATGTGCAATCTAATAAACAAAATAAGCTGATGAACAAGATATATTCTGAGACATGGAAGTAGGGAACAGACTGATAAACCTCAGAGGGAAATGGGGAGAGGGGCAGGAAGAGATAAATCAAAGAACTTCTGTGCATTTATGCATAACCAATGGATACTGAGGTGAAGGGGGTGGGGTGTGGAGAAAGGAGATTAATGTGTGTGGGGGGGGGAGACATGTGTAATGCTTTTAACAATAAAAATAAATTTATAATAAAGAAAATAAAAATAAATATATTGAACAACTAACAGGATTGTTAGGTATTACATAATCTACTTTTAGGGTAAGAAAACCCAGTAAAATGATTTCTAAAATTTAAGGATTTTTTTAACTGGAAGGTGTCTATGGATTCCATACTAGAATAGCAATTACTAAGGGACTTATCAACTGAGAAGAGTTTTCAAAAGACTCACAGGAGTAAGACAAAACAAATGTAGGTTAAGTGCCAGGGACTAAGACTCTAGCACCTGTCATGATTTGCATAGGCTGATATTCTAGGATTAGGGGAAAAGTGACACCAGTCCTTGAAAAGACTGTGGCGTAGCTTTGAATCATCTCAGTCCCTGAGTGCATGAGATGATCTGTACATCTGGGTACCTTGGTCTTCTGAGAGAAATGTATTATCTTTTTGGGGAGAAGATAACATGATCCATGTCTCAAGTCATTTCTATAATTTTGCTGTATGTTGTTCGTAATTCAAGAATTCACATCTGCAACTTGATAAAAAAAAAATCAGGCATAATAAGGCACATGACTCAAAACCATGAAAAAGTAAAAAAGAGAATATAAACAGCTCATGAGGCATTTAGATAACAAAGAAATAAGACATAGATTTTTACTATTACTGTGCCAATAAATTCTGCAAAATAAAATGAAAGATTGAAGTTTTCAAGAGGACTAAAAATCATAAAAAAATATTCAAATGGAAATTCTAGAATAAATAACATAAAAACTAAAATAATTCAAAAGATCATTTTAATAGCAGATTAGATCCATCTGAAGAGATAATTACTGACTTGGAAAATAGATGAAAAGATCCAGAATGAATCACAGAAAGAAAAAAAAATGAAAAATTTACAATGAACTCTACTGCTATAAAGGGCAAATGTCTAATATACATGTAATTTCAGTTTCAGAACTAGAAGAGGTGAAGAATCTATAGTTAAAGAGTAAATGAGGCCCCCCCAAAAAAAAATTGAAGAAAGACATCAAGCTGCAGATTCAAAAAACACAACAAATCCCAAAACAAAAAAATACACTCATACAGTCTTACTAAAACTATTGAAAACCAAAAACAAAAAATCTTAGAAGGAAAAGAGAAAGAGGGTGTCATGTTAACACTGACAGCTCAGAAAAAGCAATGCAAACAGAAATCATTGAAATTATATTTGTACAATGAGGAAAGAATATATCTGCTGACCTATAACTCTATTATATCTCTGAAAATATTTTTCCAAAATAAAATCAAGGATCATATTTTAAACAAGCAACCATATCCAATAAGTAAATGGATAAATGAATTTAAAAAAGATAATCAGAAAAACTTAAAACCTGGGTATTTTATAATATTAAGCAATTAACTTTAATTTTCTTAACTATCATAAGGATAGTGGTTATATTTTTTTAAAGAATCTTTAAATACACAGAAATACATATTGAATCTTGTTGTCAACTAAGTTGATTTAATGTACTCCCTGATGAAATCAATTAATGTAGTTTCTTGAATGGAAAATTAAAAGATCCTCTCCTCTTTTCTAAGGGGTTGTCTATTTATCCACTTATGCAGCAATGATTTTTAAAAAACATTTTTTTTCTTTATTGATTTTAGAAAGAGAGAAAGGGAGAGGGAGAGAGAGAGAAACATCCATGAGAGAGAATATCAACTGTCCGCCTCCTGTGAGCCCCCCACTGGGGATTGGTCCCACAACCTGGGCATGTGCCCTGACCAGGAATCAAACTAGCAACCTCTTGGTGCATGGGTCGACACTCAACCACTGAGCCACACTGGCTGAGCTTCCTTGTAATTTATTAATATTTTCTACCCTGGCCAGTTTGGCTCAATGGTTAGAGTGTCAGCCTGCAGATCGAAGAGTCACAGGTTCCATTCCAGGTCAAGGGCATAGACCTGGGTTGCAGGTTCAATCCCAGGCCCTTCTTGGAGTCATGTAGGAAGCAACCAATTGATGTGTCTCTCTCACATTGATGTCTCTCTCTCTGTCTCTCTCCTCTCTCTCTCTCCCTTCCATTCTATATAGAAATCAATGGAAAAATATCCTCAGGTGAGGATTAACCAGTAAATAAATAAATAATATTTTCTGTAGCTTACTTTATTGTAAGAATGCAGTATATAAGAAATATAACATGCAAAGCACGTGTTGATCAACTGTTTATGTATTAGGTAATGTTTTAGATAAATAGTAGGCTACTAAGACTTAAGTTTTGAAGGAGTCAAAAGTCATACACAGATTTTTGACTGTGTGTGTGTGTAAGGGGGGAGGTCAGTGTCCTTAAACCCTGCATTGTTCAAGGGTCAAATATGTATGTGTATGTGTGTGTGTGTGTGTGTGTGTATACACACACATATCTATACTATATATAGAGTACAGTCTCAGAGGTCCTAATCAGTGGTCCTGTGCTTGGAATAGAAAATTCTGGTAGCACAAGGGCTATGGAGGCATATGTCAGCCTGTGTCACATGGACGTTGTGGCAAGGTAAGTGGTCCAAGAAAGGAAACTTGAGGACCCTCTTTTTTATTGTTGAAATTATTACATATAAAATCTTTATATTAAATATAAAATCTTTTTTTCCTCTCATTGACCTACTTCTCCCTACTTCCTCCCCTCTCCTGCTTTCCCCAAACTAAAGTCTGTGCACATATCATATAAGTTCTTTGGTTTACCTCTTCCTGTCTCCCCATCCCCTTCCCTCTGAGTTTTGTTAGTCTGTTCCCTACTTCCATGACTCTGGATCTGTTTTGATTGACAGCTTATTTTGTTCATGATAAACCATAAATAAGTGAGATCATGTGGTACCTGTCTTTTTCTGACTGGCTTATTTTGCTCAGCATAATACTCTTCAGGTCTTTATTCACTAGATATAGGATTTTAGCTTGTAAGTATGGAGGAAAGTTGACAGATGGTAATCTGGTTTGCAACTAGACTATGATAATGAAATACCCTAATTCTAAATAATCAAATACACTTAAAAATCCCTGTAAAATACTGAGTTCACTGTTAGTCATAAAGATTTATTATCTCAAAGAGAGAAAGGAATATTACTAAATGTCCTAATTAGTGGTTACTGTCCAGGACAGAAAATACAGTAGATTGGTGAATACAAGTTAGGGAGAGTTGGCCCTGCATTAATATCACTGGAGAGCACAGGTGGATTGAACCAGAACTGTGTTCAGGGCTCAGATAATCACACTAGGATGTTCTTTCTTTCTCCACCTTTGCCTTCCTCTGTAGTGTCTACAGTGCTAGGCAAAATTTTCCTCATGGTGGCAAAGATGGCTATAGATTTATTATTCTAAAGCTCTGAAAAGCATCTTGTTCCCATGATTTCAGTAATTATTAAAGGACTGAAACTCATTCTGGCGTGGTTCACACTCTTTATTAAATCAATTACTACGGCTAATAAGATGGGGTCAAAGTGGGTTATACCTAGAGCTGGCGGTTAGAGTCAGCCTTACCTAAGCCAAAGACTGAGAATAAGACAGGCTGATTTCTAAAAGGAGAACACCCAGGAGCTCCTAGCCACTACAAATGTAAGGTACACTGGGCAAGCAGAAATGACAATGTCCCTCCAGACTGTTTCTTAGAAAAATTTCAGGTGATTAAATCAATTTTACCAGAAAAGAAATAAAGAGCCCTGTTGAAGAAAGTGGTAATGAGTGTCAAAGGTAACTACAAACAAACAAATAAAATGTATCTAATTATGTTAGGAATTTTGGGGAATTCTAATTATTTACAGAAGATTTATGTTATAAATCCCAGTGATGTAAAAATGAGAGTATAAAAAATCTGAAAGAGGTAGAGAGGAGACAGAGGCTGAATTAGGAGAAAATGAAGAAATATAAACAAACTGATTTGACCATCTTTCACTATATGGTGCTGACAGATTAAAAATGGAAAATGAGAGTCGTTTCATAACAACATACACAGCCTTCAGAGATTATTTAAGCATTCATCTGAAAAAGCTGGGAAAAAAAAATTTAGCCCTGGCCAGTATGACTCAGCAGTTACAGCATTGGCCCACAAACCAAAGAGTCGAGGGTTTGATTCTGGTCAAGGGCACGTACCTCAGTTATGGTTCCATCCCTGGCCCTGGTCAGGGTCATGCAGGAGGCAACCAATTGATGAGTTTCTCTCACATCGATGTTTTTCTCTCTCTCTCTCCCACTCTATCTGAAGATAAATGGAAAAATATCCTTGGGTGAGGATGAAAATAATAATAATAATAATAATAATAACAATAAAATTTAAGGAAGGCAAAAATAATAAATTAGAAAAGAAAATAATAACCTGAAAAACGAAAAAGGAGGGAATTTTTTGGAGGAAAAAAAAATCTAGCAGTTAATCTAAACACGACAGAATGCAAAAAAAAAAAAAATGCTTATTTTAAAATAACAGTGAAAAAAATGGGTACATTGATAAATAAAGGAATTAAAAAACAAAACCTTGGTTGAAATGTATTCATATTAAACTGAAAGTCTGGGTATCAAAGACCTTTAAGGAAAATATAAATTGACTCAAAAAAACAATTTAAAAATAGACTAGTAATTTCTGCAGAGAAAAGCAAGGAAATACTTAACAAAATTTTAATTTTACTCATTCTTATGCACAAGATCATAGAAATATACTATTATGGTTTACTTAAAATATGTACATACAAAAATGGATGCAACGGGTACATACAAATGGAAACAATGTATGTATTAGCTAAAAGTCAGAATCAACACAAACATTCATCTCTAGGAACTAGGTATGTTAATTTGTTATATATTTATGTAAAAGAATCATAGTAGTTAACTATATTTATATGTATTAAGATGGTCAGATTTCCTATTATAGTATTGAATACAAAAGTTCAAGAAAAATATATTTTAAGGGAGATATAGATCCCCTTTGTCATATATTATACCTTATACCTACTATATATGTATAGGTTTTTACTTTATAGCCCTACAATAAGTACAACCATATATGCATATTTATGCATGACAAATTTCTGAAAAAACACAAAGACACCTTAGTGGTAATTTATAGCTATTACCACTAGTCAGTAGAGAGGGACAGGGGGTTTACTAACAATAAAATTTCACTTTTCATTGAATCTCTTTCTGTAACATTTTAATTTATAGTATTTGTTTTATTTTTACAATAATAGTAAAGAGAAAAAGGAGTTAGATTATCTGCTAGAGATATCATTTAATATGAGGCAACTAAGAATAAAAAAGAAAATTCCTGAAATTCTTCCTGAGATTCAAAAAGAAAACTCATTGTTCATTTATCTTTTTTTTTTTTTTTTCTTTTTTCTGATAAACTACTTCTTGGATAATAAAAAGAGACAAAATACAATGAGAGTTTCATAAATTTTTAAATAATATTTTATTAAATCGGGTTTTATATGTAGTACCATTAATAGGTTTTTTTATTCAGTTCATTATGTATGCTAAATTTTGTGCTAGATATTAAGAGATAAACACTTTAAGGTGCTTGTTCTTGGGTAGCTTTAGAATACAGGATAAGGTTTTTAAAACAAAGAATTGTACAAGGTAAACTATAAGGGTCAAATGAGTACATGAACACTTACCCTAAGTATTATTATACCCATTTAATTTCATTTTAAATTCTAACACTTCAGATTCTTCAAATTTCTGCTTCCCCCACTCACCCACCTACCAAAGGTTTGACTTTAATAATGAGTCTGCCTTCATTTTATTAATTGCATTAAATATCAATTAATTTGCATCAAAATATAAAATAACTTTTTTCTAATCCCAACAAAAGAAATTACCTATATATCCTCATGTGGAATCCTGAAAGCAGAAATTATTTCTTAGAATCTTTACACTGATGGAATTATTCCCTTTTGTTATGAAAGTAAATAATTATTTTAGCTAAACCTGTGAATATTTAACTCAAAGATTAAGTGCAAATCTTAACAAATAAGCAGAGATCTTGAAATATCCAGAATGAGAAAAAACTTAAGTAGGTAGATATGCTTTATTTCTAAAAAGTGCAAAACTTCTTCATGAAAATGTTTAACCACAAAATAGAATCCTGTTGCTAAGTGTTTTTGGCTTCAGGTTTTGTGGGAAAGGCAAGAGATGGCAGTTTTCACCACATGTCTAAGAGAGATGCATAATTGAATTCCAGAGCCTAGAATAAAGTATCAAACACGGCAATACAAGGAGAGACATCTTTCACAATAGCCTTCAGTATTCTATAGTTAGTTTTGAGAGTTAATTAGAAGCAATTTCACATATACATTTTTCATCTTTGTCTTAAAAATGAGAACAGAGTCAGCTTTTTGAGCTCTAGCCAGGTGCTGATTTTATAACCTTAGCTATGTAGGCTAACTGCTAACAGCTCAGGATCTGAGCCTTTCCAAGTTATTTTTAGGACATATCAGTTAATGAGCAAGTACAAACTTAAACATAAATGAGCAGCAGGGCAGAGGCAACCAAATGTCAGGGACAGTCTCAGATGGTAGGACAAACTGTAATTATTCAATCCAGTTGTGGACAGTGATGAGTAAAAATAAACCGCTGCCAACTGCTATCCAGTCAAAGGTTTCATTTTTATGCATATAAATAGGAAATGCATAAGAAACATGAACATACAATTCATGTCAAAGTAACACACTCCTGCTGCTTTTCATGCAAACAGAAAACATAGTTTCCTTTCCCTTTCTGGAGCTTCCCCCATGCCACCATATTAGCTGTAACACTGGCATTGTAGCTCTAATGAATATTACATCTTTGTTTTGTACTAACTTATTTACCTTCTTGAAATGGGTGCATGCAGGACTGGAATGAGAAGGGAGCACCTCTACCTGTTCCTCAAGGAGGAGTGAATGAGACTTAAAGCACTTATTGTAGCCAAAGAAATCTCTTCACAAATCTCCCTTCTCTTAGCCCTTTTATATTCTCTTCGTAAATTTCAGAGCTGCCCAAGGGAGTATTCCTGTATATCCTTTGAAAATATACATATCAATCTGATCCTCCTCTTTGGGATCTTTTATCTATTATAATTTGACATCTAAGTTGAAACTTGAGATTTAAGATACTCTCACATACTATAATGTCATTTATTGATCACTTGGAATGTGCTAATTTTATATCTATTTCCTCTTATAAGCCTCAAAGGATCTTTATGAAGATGGTTTATTATTCCAAATTTTAGATGAGAACCCTGAAGCTTGAGGAGGTTGAATATTCAATTGCTGAGTGTTTTGTTTTGCTTTGCTTTGCTTTAAGCTCTATGCTACATTAACAGTCATTAGTGGTATATGTATATATTAGTTACTGAAAAGAAATATAAGGAAACAATGTGTCTCATTCTATATAGTTTCCTATATATTTTGGCACACTTTGGGTCTGATTTTAGAGAAAACCAGAATAAGCTTAACTATAAATGGTCTAAAGTACTATGTTTAACTTTATTTTAGAAAATTTTAAACATGAATGTTCTACAGATGGTGATCTATCAGTATATTTCACTTCTTTTTCTTCTAATGCTGCAAAGAAGGTCTGATGTATCCATATTGAGAAATACAAATTTCAATAGTGAATATGTCATCTCATAATTTTCTGGCAATAGAATTTTTTAAGTATATCATAGTATTCTCTATGCTTTCTCAATAATGAGAACAGCTTCAAAGTTTAACTTCTCAGAGGAATTTCCCCTCAGTTTTCCCTCTGATGCCACCCGTCCTTCCCTTGCCTTCTGCTGTTCTTTTCAAGCTTGTTCTGTTCATTCTCTTCTTACAACTCTTGCTATTAGTCAAGAGGCTCACTTATGGCCTCTGTCGCCCCAGATACTGCTTGAGAGCAGCATAATAGGGATTGCACAGGATTAAAATTCCATTCTGAATATGTGAATATACACATTTTAGTATTAATTGTTTATTTTGCATTTAGTATGACTGCAGGCCAGCTGGCTTCCTCGCTGAGCTTCTTCATCAAGCACGTGCCAACTGACACTTGAAACGGCTCCAAACTTCATAAATGTGTGCCTTTAAGACTTAAGCTGCCACTTAGCTCTGCAATAAGCATCACTCCAATTTCTTTATACACATGACTTCAGCTAAGCCAGGAGGAAGCAGCAAACACTGTCCTTGATGCTAAGAGGTAATGACACATATGTGGAGTACATCTTCTGTGATCCTTCTTCTTAAAGTAACTTTAAAATAAGTTTAGTTGGATCTACTGCCTTTTCAGAGGGCTCTTTGATGTTGGTTTAGTTTTTATTTAATTTTTATTTTAAGTGTTTTATTTTTAAAAAGGGAGACTTCTCTGTTTGTTTCCTATGTTATACTTATGATCTACATATCCTAACAATTCATTTTAAAAGAACTTGGTATATTCAAAAACTATGCCTATATTTACACTAGTATAAGTAATTTCCATTATAAAAAGTTGAGTTCAGTTAAATCATATTTTTTTGGAAACATGCATCTATCTATGGCACAAAATTCACAAATGACATTTGAATTTCATTTCTAAATTAGTTGTTTCATTTTCTGAAGAGACAGTCAAGGTCAGAGCCCTAGGAAAGGTTTTCAATATGTGATTGTGCTTCCCTCTGCGCCTTGGAGACCACAGAAAAGAACCTTATCTCAGACTTCAATTTAAATAACATTCTGAGCACCCCACCCTGTCCTTTCTAAACCAAATACACCTGCCAAAAATGCTGAGGGACAGGCATCTTTCATTTAATTGTAAGTAGATTGCTATTAAATTTAAAGATGAATTGAGAAAAATTTTAATTCCAATTAAAAAAAAAATACACAAAGGCAATGTGCAAAGGGAGTATGCAAAACACGTACTTGAAATGTATGAGTATACAGAAGGGCAGACAGAAAGGTTTTATACTATGTATAGAGAAACAATTCAGAATTAGAAGGGTTTGGGGGAGGCTATGTCATGGAAAGAAGAGAAACCTAAACATTTTTTAAAATAAAAAACATCCTTTCATTTTCGAAAAAGAATGTCTTGCTTCTTACATTGTTATGAACACTATTATATTATCAGAGCAGGTTAGCTTATCAAAGGCTAGCTTATCAAAGCAGGTGAGCAACCCATGTCCTACTAACTCCATTATATTGTTAAAAGGAACCATTTGTCCCAAAAAATAGTTGATTTTTTTTCCTGTATGATTATCACATTACCTATAAGATTTTCTGGATTTCATTGAAAAATTCAAATTTTTGCAAACTTTAGGCCATCAAAATATTTACTTAAAAGCTATAGATTCTGTCTCCTTAGTGTTTTCTAATTCAAACCATTAACTCTTGTAGGCTTTTAGTAATAGCATATTTACCTAGAATCTACTGTATCAGATGTACAAAGAGAACAGCAATAAAAAATAGCAGTATGTTTCTTTATGGTTAAACATGGAGTTGACAGTGCAATTTGGCCGTACTGGCTGTTTATATTTTCTTCTTCCAAAAGAAATTTGTGTTGAAAAACGATGTTTTTCCCTGACCAAATTTTTCAAAATAGTTTTGAAGACAACAATAAATAGTGACTGCCATTGTTGCTCACATTTAAGAAACATGGTTTAGTCACTGAATAGGGTAGAGTGGAAAGAAAGGTAGAACAAAGACCGAATGGCTCAAGAACTTAAAAGAACAGATAAAATTCCTTTGAAGTTACATAGTGGATTATCAAGGAATATTGTGGGCTTATCAGAAAGATACTATATCTATATAGAATTTGTGAATATATTTGAATTTTAAAGATTCTGTGTTCATTACAGCAAGCCATAAACAACTTCTGTCCCATTGGATCTCTTCATACCATAACATTTGATGGTAGAAATATTAGACTTAAAAAGCAAACAAACATGTAATTACTAGAAAAGATTAAGTTCATAAGATAGAAAAACATAAATACAAATGTCAAAGAATATATATAAAAATATAAAATATTCATTCACTCAACATATGTCTACTAGAGCCTCTTACCAGGCACTAGTTCAAGCACTAGGATTTCAGCGCTGAACACAATAGACAAACATCCCTTCCCTGAAAGGCTTACAGGCTACTGGAGGAAGACAATAAAGAGGATAAGTAAAATATGTAGATTTTTAGATGGTGATAAACACTAAGGAGGAGAGGAATAGAAAACGTGTTTGGAGAATAAGGGTTTAAAATATTAGAAAGAGTTGCCTGAATAAAGGGAGAAAGGAGTCACGCAGATACCTGCTGAAGGAGCATTTCAGGTACTGGAAAGAGCAAATGTTAAGGAGAAGGCTAGGTCAGCTGGAACAGAGTAAGCAAAAAAGAGAGTACTGGAGGTGAGGTAAGAGGCAAGGCCAGCCACACATATTGACCGTAGAGGTCCTTATGAGACTTTTTAAAATTATGTGTGAGGGTTTTAAGCACAGAAGTGTAAGCACAGGGTTTTAAGCACTGGCTGCTGTGTTGAGTATAGGTAGTCAGGTAGTAAAAGATGAAAGAAAGAGAGACAGCTGGAAGGTGTCCAGATGTCTTCCTTTATTCCTCCAGATGTTCTCACTCTCCACCCTCTTCACCCTTTCTCTGCCCTAGGACACTGACCTGTGTGGGCTACATCCGCAGAGCTCCTAGGAGATTCTGGGAGGAGATCAGAGGGACGAAGAGGAAGGAGGTCAGGGTTGTTTACTTGACTTTACCCCATGAGTTTGCCCATGGGTGGGAAATAGTAAGTTTAATGTTGTTCATATGCAAAGACATGCAGTAATTTATGATTACTGAAATAGCTTTAACTCAAAGAATGTCCCTCACAACTGTAAACCTACTTTTGCCCACCTCTGTGCAAGGTCACTGATTCTTTCAAATCTGCCAGATTTACCCAACTCCCTAAAATGTCTTCTTCCCATTCTCCTCACTTATATTAGCTTCCTAGCATTTCTGTAACCAAGCACCACAACCTAGGTGGCTTAACAGAATTCATTGTTTCCCAGTTTTGAGGCCAGAGCCTAAAATCAAGGTGTCAGTGGGGTTAGTTCCTTCTGAGGGCTGTGAAGAAAAAAAATCTATTCCATTCTTCTCCCTTAAATTTTGGTTCCCTCATGTGTTCCTTGGTTTACAGTTGGTACTGTCCTTATGTCTTCACACTGTCTTCCTTCTGTACATGTCAACATGTCCAATTTGACCTAAGGATACCAGTCATATTGGAGTAGAGCCCACTTTAATGGCCTTATCTTAACTTACTCATTTCCAAAGACACTATTTCTGAATACTGTCACACTCGTAGGTACTATACAGACTTCAATATATTTTTGTGGGGGACACAATTCAGTCCATAACATGATTCTTCCAGGCTCAGGAATGAAAATAACTTATGCCTCTAGCTCTGCTTCTGGTTTTCTTGACACGTATACATTCATAAGATTTCTTTGTAAATGAACTCCTTAATTACCATATCATATCTGAATATGTCATCTGTTTACTGTTGGGATCTAATTAAATAAAAGTCCATACAATAACAGAAACAATGGTAATCTGCATCAGAATGCTGGCAATAGCAGCAGTGAGATGTAGTCACCAATCTGGATATAATTCTGAAGATGAGACAACAGGATTTGCTAAATAACTGACTATGGAAAAAGACAGAATAAGGTAATTCCATGACATTTGACCTGAGCAACTACAAGGATGGTGTTGCAGTTTACTGAGATGGAAAAGACTGTGAGAAAAGCAGGTTGACAGAAGCATGATTTCAGAAACTCAGTTCTGAATATGCCAAGTTTGCGACGATTGTTGACACCTAAGAGGATATCTTGGCTATATGTACTTGGAGTTTATGAAGAGGTCTGTCCATGCACATTTGGGAATCATCAGTGTCCAAACAGCATTTAAAGCCATCAAAGGTCTAGCTCTTGAAACTCTCAAGTTTACACAGAAATGAGTAGGAGCCAATGAAGTTGACTAAGAAGAAGCAACCATAAAAATAGAAGGAAAATCGGGCGTGATGGGGGTCAGAAGGGAAGTGGAAAATATTTTCAGAGAAGAGAGTGTTCAACTGTGTCAAATACTGCTAGTGGGGAGGTAAGATGAGTTCTAAGAATTGATCATCAGATCATTAGAACTTAGGGAATAAGTCAGAGCGAGAGACAGGGGGCACAGGTGCAGTCTTGTGCACAGCTTGGGGCCCAAGTCAGATGACTGGACAACTTTCGAACTAATGTGAAAAGGGTTAAAATCACTGTATCACATGTCATTTATAAGAGATATCTGTTTTTGTAGAGCTCATTTTATGCCATTTTAAATTTAAGTATTAACTTTAACATAGCAGTGGTTTATCCTAACGCGTGGAATTGGCTGAAAAAGAGATAAGTTTTACTACTTTACAAAGGTCTATATTGTTGAGATGTTTTACAAGGAACGTGTGCTGTTTCAGTAACTAAAAGTAAAAATAACATAGTCAAAAAAATGCATGTAGAAGTGATCAGCTTCCAGTGCGGCTGTATCAAGAGCTCTGCAGACTCACTCCCCAGTGGAACTCATTAAAATTATTTTTTTTAAAAAAACAACCATTTAAAGCCTCTGGAAATGGTCCAAAGGGCACACAGAAGATGAAGAAGCATCTAGTCAAGACAATCTATGAAAATGTTGTAAGAAAGGCAAGAATCTAATATTTGAACCCAAACCTCTCCCTCCCTCTCCTCTGCCAGACAGCCAAGCAGAGGCGCCAGTCCAGACAGTGCAGCCGAGAACACAAGGCTGCCTCTCGTCCAGCTCCCAGCCCAGGGCTTGTCCCAGAGAAGCAAGACTTCAACTTTTCTCCTCCTGCCCCCAGGTGCCTTCTGTTGAGGATACACCTGAACAAGTGGATCAGGAATAGTATGTTCAAACACATCTTTCTAATGAGAAACAACACATTTCATGTTGAGGGTATGGGTAAAAAAAAGTCATCTTTTCCCTGTTCATTTCCCCAAATGATAGACTGTTGTATTCTGATTATGAAATTCAAAAAGTATAAAAGGCTCAGCTAGACAGCTGACTTGAACAAGAACATGTTCTCGTGTATGAATAATTTACAGGTAATGTGATTTAGTAGCATATGCTTTTTTACATGAAAATGTTACTATGACTACTTCAAGAATAGTGTAAATGTGAAAATAATTTTAAAAAACACAAAGTATCTTCTCTTCCAGAAAATCAATCAGAATAACACATGTAAGGCAAAATCCAAACTACATTTCTAAGCCTTTTTCCCTGTCTCCCAAATATTATCCAGACTCTCTATTATAATCCCCCTATCTGTTCCCAATTACTTTTATCAATGTTACAGTGTATTAGAAATACTTTTGTCTTGGGAATTCTCTTCATCTTTCATTCATATCTTTCTCCTCTCCCAATTTCTTCTTCTATACTTTTCAACTTCAGTAAAACATGTTTGCTTTTCATTTTCACACGATTCTTTAAAGACTTACAATTCATGGTTCAAACTTTCCATTTCTTATAGAAATATAGAACAATCAGCTCTACCTACCCAGATTTATGTAATAACACACACCTTGGGGCATTTTAATGTTAAATGGAAATATCATTACTCACAGAATATAAGACTTGTCATTTAGACATTTCATATTACTTAGAAATACATGATGCCATGGCCTATGAGGAAGATAAAACATACTAATTCAACAAATGCTTCTTGAGCACCAACTGTACTAAGCTAAGGACATATATACTGAGTAAGACAGATGTGGTCCCTGTTCTCTGAAAGTTTGAGTATTGAAAATGTTTTCACTCACCCACATGCACTGAAGCAGGAGGATCAGAAAGAATTAGTGCATTATTTATTCAAGGTCACTCCACTACTGGTGGTGGAGCTTACAGTGTCACTCATTCCAAAGTTAATTATCTGAATACACTCTGCCTGAATAGATAGATAAACCAGCGTAGTCTGAAACTAAGAACTATTGTTCTTAGGATATGTTCAAAACAATCAGTTAAGGTTAATTACGAACATGAAGAGAGCAAGGGCTCTCTTGGCCAGTTTAGCTTCGAGCATCAGCCCATGGAGCAAAGGGTTGCAGGTTTGATTCCCAGCCCTGGTCGGGGTCAGGAGGTAGGCAATCAATTGATGTGTCTCTCTCACATAAATGTTTATCTCTCCTTCTCCCTCTCCCACTCCCTCTCTCTCCCTCCCTTCCACTCTATCTAAAAATTGATGGGAAAATATCCTCAGGTGAGGATTAATAAAAAGAGAGAGAGAGAGAGCAAGGGCTTTGGAGTAGAAAACAAAAACAATAAAACCTGTAGTTTGAATGTTTCCCCACTAACGATTTTTTGGCACTGTTATTTAACCCACTCTGTTACCCCATCTACACAAAATAGGAACAGTTAACATTCACCCCATAGGTTATTGTGGGCAACAACAAGGGAACTTAGCAGGGTAAAAATGTTTAGGGGATATTAGTAAATCTGTTGCACATAAAAATATATTTATAGAAGGCTTCAGTCATTTTGTTTTCTCTTCATCTGCTTTAACAGAATGAAGATAGAGAAAGGAGTCCACAAAAATGTCCACAACCCAGTTCCATGAATCTGTGAATATGTTACCTTTAATGCAAAAATGATTTGCAGATATGATTAGTTTAACGATTTGGTGATGTAGAGATTATCCTGCATTATCCAAGGGGGCCAAATGTCATCACAAGGGTCCTCATAAGAGGGAGGCAAGGAGGCCCAAGTCAGAACGAGGAAATGGGTGATGGAGGCTGATGCCAGAGTGATCCCAACACTGGAAGACTGTCCTGAGCCAAGGAATGTGGACTCAGTTTCAGACTTCTGACCACCAGAATTTTAAGATCATAAATTTGTGTTGTTTTAAGCCACAAAATTTGTGGTAATTTATTACAGTAACAATAAAAAACTAATACAGGAACCTACTATTAAAACAAACCAAATGAAGCTTTCATGAGAGCCAAGAAAGCAAGAGGCTATGAAAAGCTTAGAGGAGCTACTCTCAGGCAAAAATAAGCTGAGTTATCTGTTGATCAAAGTTTTCTTCTAGCCATTGTCTTACTTTCATTCCAGTGTACTTGGGTACAATGGTATTTTACAAATTAAAGATTTTTATTTAGAGTAAATGTTCATATTCATTGGTATTTACACTATTTTAAGCACAGTTCTAAGTGCAGTGATATATCACTTATTACTTCCAATGAGATAAGACTGTATGAGGTAGATGCTATTATTATTATTTCCTATTTATAGGTGGAGAAATTCAGGCATAAAAAAAAAAAAAAAGAAAAAACAACAACAACAACAAAACAGCCTAATATCATGCAACTCATAAGTGATACAGCACAGACTTAAACATAGATAACCAGACTAGAGAGGTACACTGCTCACATTTCATCATGGAAAAATTGTATATATCCATCATAACTTGGTCAGAATTAGTGTGTCATATTGTCTTCTAGGTAACAGTGGAATGGAATTTTAGTATAGGAAAAGGAATGTGCAGAGGAGGTTAGTTTTAAGTCATTTATAAATGATATGGCTAAGGATGCTAAGTACTTGTGGAAACAGACATTAAGAAGCAGTTAAAAGGAAGGACTAAAATGAAGGTAGGCATATGTTAAAAAACAAACTTTTATTTTTCTTCTAAGTTTTCCAAGATTGGCCAGGTCATCACAAATAAGACAGGAAACCCCTCTTTTAAATCAAATTTATGTTCTCTCTGGTCTCAAATCCCAAGCTTTTATCGCCATTATATTTTACACTAGCTGCATGTTTTATCCCTAGAACTTTAGAGATTGCAGGTGGGATGATTTGGCAAGTTGAACAGAACATGAAGTTAATCAGCTAAATATACTCATGACTTGGTGAACCTGGAGTTATCAAAACAGTAAGTCGTCTTCCTAGCCTCAATCCTCCGATGAAGCTTAATCGCCTTGTTTCGACCTTTATCCTCAAAGTTTAATATACCACTTTTGAATATACAACTATTGACATGTAAGTATAAAATGATTTCTTTCTAGACATTCCATGATGAATCATTTGATGGTTCTATTTCTAAATTTTCCAGCCAGGTATTCCAGTTTTTCTTTAAATATCTTTTCAAGACCACTGATTTTGACTATTTTGAAAATGTCTATTTGAATTAGTAATCTTCTATTTTCCAAGTGAGAAGTTTTAATTGATAAATATAAAATAATCATTCTCTCTTAGGCTTCAATCCATGTCTTTGCATTTGAACTTATTGCCAATACCATAATGGTAGCAAAGATGTCTGTCACGCTTTAAAATAACATGATTAGTGTCCCTATCATATTGCAGAATATGTACAGCAGTGTACAGTCTGGTTTCTAACAGTGTCTTGGAGCCCATGCTTTCTTAATTGATGTTGATTTTCTAGATTATTTGTATGTGACACCCAATTATAAGTTATTATGAGACTGTTCTCATGTTTCATAGACATTTTACTCTGATTCTTTTTATCTCATAATGCTGATGGATCCTTCTTGTAAGGATTGCTAAACCAATTACATTGTCAGGAGTGATGATAGTTAACAATGATCTGGGTATTGTTTGTGCATGGCCCCTCCTGCTTAAAAAACAGTTTGACACAAAACATAGTTAAAATCTGTTACTGCATCATAATGGGAGAAATAAAGTTACTTTACAAGTAAATATGTTCCCAAGAGAATCAAGTGACATTAATGAAAATGGCAGAATAAGAATCTTCCAAAAATCTCTTCTATGTATAAGCAATTGGCAATCTTTTTTTTTTTTTTTTTTTTTTTATGTCAGAATCAGTTCATTTCAGAATCAGTTCATTTTTAGAACTCTGGAATTTAGCCAAAGACTTGCAGCAATTCTAGGGCATTTATTAAAAACAAAACAAACAAACAAAAACAGCTAAATCTCAGTAAAAACAGTGAGCTTTGTAGCATTTTAATTTGTCCTAATCACAACCCCAACGCCCCATCTTGGCGGTTACCTTGAAAACCACCAGACTGCAATCACAGTGAGAACCGGCAGCGCGGCAGCCGACTCAGGGGCCAACAGCGTTAGAGCTCTTCCAAAGCTCCATTTCCAAAGAATTATCAGTATTTGACGTGTTTGGTGATTCCCTCACTTGAAAAATGGTCTTTACATTCCAAGTAGGGAAAACTCAGAGAGCCACACGTAGACACATCAAACTGTCAAAAACGAAAGGCAAACAGGAACTTTTGAAAGAAGTAAGAAAAGACTTACCAAAGGCAATGTATCCTCAATACAGTTCACTCACTCTGAGCTTACCCAAAGTGATAAAGCTTTCCCTCTTGGGTATGTGTTGAAAAAAATTATAGGTACTTGTTTAAAAAATTATGGTACAGTGGACATGAGTTTGGGCAAACAAAAGACTAAACAAAAAACTTAAAAGAAAAACCTTTAGAATGAGATGTCCATAGCGTCTTTGAAAAGTTCCAAAATATTCCTGGGAATCTAGAAGGCTATGGTACATTCATAGGGTTGTACACATGCAAAAGTCTCTGAACATGCTCAGGAAATACCTAAGAAGGCCCTCAGTTCTCACTATTGGATGACCGTAAACATCTGTTCAAACAGTAAATAAAGGCTAACATGCACATTACAACTGCATAACCTGGTGTTGAAGACATGCCTTAAGACACAGGGCTACTCTCAACAAAGACACGGGCAATTACTGGTTTTAGCTGTTTAACAAAATCTGTCTCCAAACATTAGCTGACCATTAAACTAAATGAGCAGAAACTCCATTAGTCACTGAGAATGAAGAACGTAGACTTTAGAGAAATAGTTCAGAAAAATCATTAAAATATAAGCAACAACAATAAACCCTATGATTTCCAGAGTTGCCACATTATATTATTTTAAATGTTCCAGTGTTCAACAACAACAAATCATGAAAACAAACAAACAAACAAACGAAAGATACAGCCATTATGCAGGGAGAAAAAAAAAAGCAATTGATAGAAATTGTCCTTGAGAAAGCCTAGACATTATAGTTACTAGGCAAAGAATTTAGCTACTTTAAGTATGTTCAAACAGTAAAGAAAACTATGTCTAAAAAAATAAAAGAAAGTATGACAACAATGTTTGACCAATATTTTACTAAAATAAAATCTTTACTAAGGAAGGCAAAAAAGAAGATCTAAGCAGGTAGTAGAAAGAATGAATAAACTTGAAGATAGGTCAATTTAGATTATCCAGATAGTGAAAGAGAAAGAAAAATGAATGAAGAAACTTAACTGGCTCTAAAGCACATAGGTATGTGCATGATAGGAGTACCAGAGGAAAGGGAGAGAGAAAGGAGAAGAAAGAATACTTGAAAAAATGTCTCCAAAGTTCCAAAATTTGATAAAAACAGGAACTTATACCACACATTCAAGAAATCCAACACATTCCAAGTAGGAAAAATTCATACCTAGACACATTATAGTCAAACTGTCAACACCCAAAGGCAAATAGGGAATCTTGAAAGAAGTAAGAAAAAACTTCTCATCTACATTGTATGCTTAATAATATTAACTGTTGATTTCTCATTAGAAACCATGGAAACAAGAAGGCAATTTAAAAACATATTGAAAGTGCTGAAAGAAAAAAAAAACTGTCAAACTAAAATTCTGTATCCAGAAAAACAATTCATTTAAACTCAAACAAATATTTTTAAATTACAATACATACAAAAACCAAGAACAATTTTCACTCAGACTTGCACACCAAGAAATATTAAAGAAAATCCTTCAGACTGAAATGAAAGGTACTAGAGAGCTATTATGATATCAAATCTCTACCTCTCATGATATACAAATGTTATTCAAAATCGATCAAATACCTAAATGTAGCATATAAAACTATCACACTCAGAAGAAAATAGGTACAATTATTCATGACTTTAAATTAATTCATGGTTTCTTTAGATATGATCTCTAAAGTATAAGCAACCAAAGAATAAGCAGATAAATTGAACTTTATCAAAATATAAAACATTTGTTTTGTGTTCCAAAGGACACTGTGAAGAAAATGAAAAGGATACTCACAGAAAGGAAGAATACATTTACTAATCATATATCTCTATATAAGTCTCTCTCTCTCTCTAATACATACACACACACACACACACACATATTTGTGGTGCTCATGCTCCCGGCTCTCACGCCTTCAGACTGGGCCTGAAATCTGCACTGTCAGCATTTCTTCTCTCAGGCCTATACACTATAAGCTATGCCACTGGGCTTTCCCTGTCTCTAGCTTGCAGGTGGCAGATCATGAGACTTGTTAGCTTTATAATATCTTATAATAAATCATAAATTTATATATTTATACACACACACACACCAAAAGTAATACCTAGCAGTTCTGTGGTCCTGATTCTCTGGAGAACCTTGATTATTATGATGTGGTAAGTCCATACAATGGAAAAGTATTCGCCTGAAAAGGAATGCGGTACTGACACATGCTACATCAGTAAGCCTTCAAAACATTATGAAAGAAACCAGACACAAAAGTCACATTTTCAATATGATTAAATTTGATACAAAGGCCATATGATTCAATAAATAAAATATCCAGAATGGGAAAATCCACACAGACAGAGATTCGTGGTTGCCAGGTTTGTGGGGAGTTGGGATTGGGGAGTGACTGATAATGACTACAGGATTTCTTTTTAGAGTGAAACTGATCTGAAATTAAATAGTGGTAATGGTGCACAACCATATGAATATACCAAAAAGGATTGAAATGTACATTTTAAACTAGTGAATTTTATGGTATATGTATATATCTCTATAAAAAAAAGAAATGATAAATATTAATAACTGATTTAAAATTAAAAATGAGAGAACCTTCAGAATTCACAATAGCATTATGGACTTGGTTCTAGTTAATTCAAGAAGGTCTCTAAAATATCTAAGAACTTTAATAAGAAGAAGGAACGCCATAAGCTTGCTGTTTTAATTAACGTGTAGGCCTCAGTGCCTCATGAGTTTTTTCTATAAAAATTACCAAAAACTTCCTGAGAAGCCAAACTTGAGAACAGTGAAGATATTTTTTTTAAAAAGTATCACATGTATATAATGTCTACCAAATATAAACAAATCAGCCCCTAGAAATGCTTTAACACTGGTCTTCATTTATATAATACAAACTGGTATAAAATTATGCAAATTTTTATTTCTGTTTCTAGGCCTGGAGGCAAATGGTTGTGTCTAAACTTCTGTCTTTGTAATACACACGATGAGACTGACAGCAACTAAGCTGATCTAGATGTATCAATTACTACACATTAATGTATAGTTTAAGAGGATTTCTTCATCTTCAAACCCAGAGAGGAAAAAACACAATTGACATATAGACTTTCATTTCTTCCTGTCCATAGTGATTTGTGACCTGTCATCCTTTAAGGCAGTTTGGACTCTAAGACTGATATTCTGACAGTTTTCTTATCTCTATTAGAGAAGATACACCTGGCTCCGGTTTACTCAACTCACGTTATTGAGGCTGCAATTATTACTGAGAATTAGATGTTGAAAATTGCAAGTAATTATGAACAATAAAGAAATAAACTTCTCTGATCAATTATTCTTTAGTGGAAAGGGATTCACCAAAGTACATCAAATAATTCTAAGATGTTTCCATAGTTGAAACCCAACTAGAATTGATTCATTTTTCCTTGGACCTATATTACATTTTCTGTGTACCTCTGGAAATCAAGTTAGCACAAAGCAAACAAAAAGAGCATTTATGTGTTATTTTACTTTCAGTGAAGATCTCTTTATGTGCTATATTTCTGATTAAATTTTAATTTCCTTGAGAGTAGGGAACATGTTATTTTTAACTTTCCCTGTGCACAGATCTGAAGATAGACATTCAATAACTATTTGTTAAAAGGTTTATAAGGAGGTAGCAAATAAAAGTCAATTCATGGGTCATGTAAGCCCTTGAGGATCCAGAAGGGCCTCCATGTTTTTCTGGTTCATATATTGATACTCAGATTTCTTTAAGTTTATTTTGCAGAACCTAATATGATAGGCTTAAATTAGTTGTCTGGTGAAAATCTCATTAAAATATTACATTTTCTGAAATCTACATTTTGTAGATAAGTGATTGTGGAATTTGATGTTATGTAGATCGCTTGAAGAATTTAAAAACCTGTTCAAACTTGCATGAAACTACCCAGCAGCACACCTTTACTAAGCTAAGGGAATTCATGGAGTTATGAGTTCCTAAGTCAGAGACAAGCAGGTCCTCTGTCCTTCTTCCATAGTAAGTGTCATATGGCAGTAATGACTGCCCAGCAAGAGGTATTTCCCAGACTCCCCTGAAAATAGGTTGTAAGAAGAGTGGCTGTTTCAACTTTTGAATCATCTCCAACAGGTAGCCTACTTCTGTACTAGTGTTCTTTGTGCTGTGAATTGAAATAATGAGGTGTTTGCAAGCAAGCTCAGATGATGCAGATGAGAACAGCAACTTTGTGAATTGTCAGTGGAGAGAATGGATTCAGTCTCAGGTTGAACATGCAGAGCATACCCACTTCACAGTCTGGACGTTTGGCTCAGGACTATTAGGACTGCCATATGAGAAAAAATGTACTTCTTTGTAAGCTACTGTACTTGGGATATCTATGCTACAGCAATTTAGCCCTTACAATGATTAATACATTTCCAAAACAGACATGAAAGACCAAATTTCTTGGGCTTCCTTCAGACTAGAGAGTTCAAGCATAGGGCCGGCCTAGCTCTGCTAACTACACACATTTAAGCAAGGCTTTGATTTAGAATCTAGTGATACAAAGAACAGGTTTCACATAGTGTGTCTGATGATGATAAAGCATATATATTAAATATTTGATAAACTGATTAAATGTGTGTTAGCTATTTATTAGATTTTGTAATTAAATAAATTCCAAGGAAATTAGAATTGAAATAAATACCAGGTCCTATTCTGAAAGCTATTAAAATATCAAGTTACAAAGTGAAAATCTGCTACTGTTACATTCAAACTGCCAGAGCCAATAGCAAGCCATTTTCTTTGTTGCTGTATTTTGATCTAATGTCTTTTTTGGCCTCTGAAGAACTCATTTGATAACCAGAATAATTGTTCATTTACCTATTCTTCAGCTTTACAAAATGACATATATGTCATCAAAATGTCTTAGCATAAGTTTAACCATGAAGACACTTTAGAATGTAAATGCAAGACACATTGATATCATTCTCTTCCACAGAATTGAAGTTCAAGTCCCATCCCTGTGAAAATGTGAGATCTCTCCATTTGTCTAGATCTGACTTTTCTCATATCTGAATGGCTAGGTTTGGCCTATACTGCATAGTTCTGTGATTCTAACTGCACTTTTATAAATAAAATAAGTGTTCTATAAATGAAATAAGAAACACATTTAGTTGATTAATAGGACAAAAATATTTGCTAATCACAGAATGAAGGTATTTAAATACCGTATAATTCTATTTTAAGTTTGAAGCAGTATCAAAAGAGTGCCCTCAGCATGTATATCTTTTTTATGTTATTTAGAATGTTGTAAGTTTGAGCATTGAGATAACTGGAGTCTTTTGTTTAATTTTAGTTTCTGATGGTTTATAATAATTTTATTTATGTTGATAATCAGATTCATTATATCATTGAAGATTGCAAAAAAAACAACAACCTTAAAGTGGAGATAGACTGCAGGTGTATTTTAATGGATGATTATCAGATTTTGCTTTATAGGGCAAGTGTAAGTTTTGTCAAAACATAGCTAAGTAAGGAAAACAAAAACAAAACTTAGAAAATGTCAAAAGGGACAGCTATACATTTAGCTAAGTTAATGAAATGCTAAAGTATCTGATATCAAAAATCTACCCATTGTGACCAGAATCCACGTGACATCCCAGGCTTGAGGGATGGTGCTAAGAAAGGTGCCCGTGTTCAGGAATTCCTAATTATAAAGGTTGAATTCCAGGTTTCCACCTGAAAAGCCTAATGAACTGATTACCACATGAAGACATTTTGTAAGAGAATTCTAATAGAACTGATGTATTTTAGAAAGCAAAAGAAGTGCTTGAACAAGCAACTTTCTCCCATCAGAGGCAAATCCTTAACTTCCACAGGGAATGCAGTTCCTTCAAATGTGATCTTTGCCATCTAATATTATTTCTCATCTATATCATCTAATATTTGAAAGTTGTGTTTCATCTTAAAAATAACAGGAGAAAATCATAACTCTACATACAGTTTTATAAGTCTCTTATGCTTCTGAGGTGTTTTATATAAAATAAATTTATATTTAGAATTTAGAATAGCAGAGACCCGATTATTGTTGGTTAATAGAATATGTCTGTTATTTGATATATAAATAAATATGAATGAGCAAGAGTCAAGAACAAAAAGAGAAACTTAGTATGATACAATCTAATTTATTATTTTTAATATTTTTCTGAATAACAATATGCCTTATCCAAGGAGCAGCATTGCAGTCAGATTCTATAATGGATGTTACTTGAAATTGTACTCCTCTTAAATTAAAGCTTTAGTGACAGGAAAATAATAAAAATTGCTTAATTGCTATGGAAACTATCACATTTTCTAATAAAAATGGAATATTTCCTTTTTAAAAAGCAGTATGCAAATATTTAGGGTTCTTTTAGTCGTTTAATAGCCCCTGGAGAAAAACATGCTCACATCTGGTCTTTTGCTTCTTTTGAGGCCACTGTGTGTCTCCACTCAGCTTCTTCTTATGACGGACAAGAGAAAAACCTCAGAGGGCTGAACAATCTGGAAGAAGATGTCTACATTTACTTTCTGGTGTGTGTTATTTCATTTTTTTTAAATAAAATAAAAGAGAAGAGCAACATTGTCTAGATCAAACAGTATGTGCAGTGCTTTTTGTGCAAAAATAACTACATCATCTAACATTTACATGGCATGTGCCAGGACTCTTCTAACTGGTTTCCATGGATTAACTCATTTCAACTTCACAATGACCACACGAATGAAATACTATTGAAATGTTTTTTTCCTTTTTCCTTTTTACTTCTGCACACTTTTCTTTTGTGCTATAAAAGGAATTTTCCTTAGACTTTCTCCCTAATGACTTGATTTTTTGCACATAAAGTGTAGAACTTGTGGAATAGTTCTCTCGATCTCTGTCATTCTCTCTTTCTCTTTCTCTTTCCTAAGTTTGGTAGAACTAATGTACTTAGGAAGGTGTAAATCCTAATACATCCTAAAGTACTGGCCTATTCATTGCAAGGAAATCCCAAAGACAGATACTAGGATTTTTCTTAATAAATGCAATAGCACTTAATAATAAGTAAGTATTTGAAATAAGACAGCTGTAGCTGCATTTATACAACAAGTTAGTGAAAAATATTGTATTGGTCATTTTAGTTACTTTTAAATGAAGAATTAATCAAATGAGGTGCCAATTTTTCAGATGAATATTAAAAGTAGTTAAAACATGGTATGTTCTTCAAGATACAACTGGAGATCTCATTTATAAAATTAGCTGTGGCCAGCCCAGAGTGGCTCAGTTGCTTAGAGCATCATCCTGTACACCAAAAGGCTACCGGTTCAATTATTAGGGCACATGGGTTGGGGGTTCTGTTCCCAGTTGGGGTGCATACAGAAGGCAACTGATCAATCTCTCTCTGTCTTTTTTTCTCTCTCTGACTTCTCTCTAAGCTTGTCCTTGGATGAGGATTAAAAAGAAAGTTAAATTAGCTATGAATGGAATATCATAGGCTCCAGAGATTCAGCATTAAAGAGCCATTTCAAGCTTAGCATGGTGAAGATGTAAGTAGTGTTTACTGATTGACAATACTAATAACATAGTAATAATTTCGGTACTATTGTCACTCTAATACAGACCTTCTACTCATTTGATCTAAAGTAATAAGTAGCATGAAAACTTTAAGAACTATGGCAGGTTTGGACTCTAAGAGAGGGGAAGTAGTGGAGAATTTTCAGCACTCAAAACTTCCACCACATAGAGGTGTTTGTATTTTTTTTCAGTTATACAACAGGCATAGCTTTCTGAATGTTTAGACTAAACCACTATAATTTTGTTCCAATCTTTGTTTGCTGGGCCTCATGTACTGTGCTCATAGTCTGTAAATAACATTTCAACTTTCTGATTTCTTTTAATATCTAACCTCCTGTCTCTGTTCTTACTTGAAATCTCCATTAACCTTAACAAGATCATTCCATCTGTGTTCACACATATCCTTACCCTTATTTGAAACTTTTTTTTATTTTTTTGTTCATCTATTCCTGATCTTAGGCAAAGTCCTTCTCTCTAAATGTCATTAAACTTGCATGCTTTATTACATTCTCTTCTAATTTTGAGATGTATTATTTCTAAATATCTTCTCTCTAGCATTTTAAGTGGCAATTCTGTCTCATTTTATTCCAGTTCTTTCTCATATTCTTCTAATTCAGATAAGAAGTATTTTCAAAACTATAAAACACCAGTTATATCAAAACACAAACACAATTCTCTGCTATCATTACTACTCTGACCCCTACCTATTGTTCACTCCTGAAGTTAAAATTCTTACATAATAGTATCTAATTATTGCCCCAGATTTTTTGTTTTGGTCTTCAAACTTCTATCAACCACTGAAATTGCTATAAGGTCCATGAAAACCACCTTATGACAAAGTTCAGCGATGTGTTTCCGTCTGTCTTTCCCTTAGCCACCCAGCAGTTATCACCCGCCTGGACCACTGCACCACATAATTGTAACTTTTATGACTTCCTCCTCCCAAAGGTATTCTCCTTTGTCTATAAAAACAGTAGACTGTATTTCTCCTTTCTTTCATTCCTCCTAGACTCTCAGTTTCTTTTACTGTATTTCCTTTAAATGAGTTCATCTCCTCTAACTTAGATTAAAAACTTCTAGGGATATTTGCTTACATTGTCTTTATAGAAATGCCCATTTCTTTATTCTAAAGAGGTAGAAAATTAAGATATGGCCTCTAACAGGAACTCTACCTCATTATTTCTTCCAGTGACTATTTCAGAAGCACCTGTTTTGTGAAGTCTCTCAAGCCTCCTCAGCCCAAAGGTCCTTCTGTAACCCTTTTGTATCTACAATCTGTCTTACAGGGTAACACCTGGCTCAACACCATTCTTCACTCTTGCCTATTTGTTGTGCCTCTCTGGCTCTACTGTGATTTTTTTTTTTTCCAGTAAGCACCAATTTATCTATTTCAATATCTTTCATAAATACCAAAGAAAACTTTTGGATTTTATTTCACTTAAAGCTTCATCAAAATAATGAGCTATTTTTAGCCTGCTGCGTGTTGAAAACTCATCAAGAACCTATAGTAATATAACAAATTTGCTTCCTTAAGAAAAAAAGACAAACACACAAAAATTCAAATTCAAGAAAACAAACTAATCATTTTTTTTTCAAATCCAATTGGCAATTATTATTTTTAATTTCTTATTATCCCATTTGCCCCAAGAAAAACAAAAATCTCGATCAAAGCTTAAAAATTTCATCCTAAAATAGGAGAGAAAATAATTTATTTCAGTTCTTTGGGTGAAACTAATATTTTTTTGTATTGTGAGAAGGCTGACATTTTTCCAGTAAGTAAAGATGTCCTCTACTAGGAAGGTTGCCATTTAAAGAACAACCTGGAAGCAAGTCAATGAAGAGGAACTGTTAGGGCCAGGTTTCTTGCTGCATTCCAATCATGTTCTTTTCAAAACCTGGTTTTATGGATTTTAAAGAAATCCTGAGGGGAGACCCTTTCCCTTTGTCCCACTGAAATATCATCATTAAACTCCTCTAAAAATGGTTACTGATATGATTTCGCTTTCCAACTGAGGCAACATTTTCTGTACCTAATAACAAAACAGCTGAACTGAGTGCAAGCAAACTGGGCAGATACTCCTATCAATCCTGATGGGACCAAAGGGAGCCCTGTGTTAACTTCTGAAGCACCTGAACTTTCTGAACCAGTTAGTTTTGACTGAAATTGGAAATGCTCTTTTACTTTCGAATCCCTGCCAGAGGGGGCCTGCTATGGTAGACTTCTCTAGCTATTTTTCTTCTTTTTCAGAGGAATTCAAGACGGGAGATGTCAATGTGTGTGCTTAAGCGTAAAAGTGATCATTTTTTTAACCACTGGTGGGAAAGTAGTTTGCCAGTGGGGAGCTAAGTGTTGAAATCTGGCATTAATCCAGCAGAGCTGGGCCAATAGATCACAGATAACTATATAGTATATGACGGTGACTTCTCTTGCTTAATATGAAAAAAAAATGGCAAGTACTGAGAAGTGAGACAGGAGATTTTTCAAAAGGTGCACTACACTGCTCTATTGACTTAAGCCAGCCACAAGGAAATTTTAAAACAATTTAGAGAACAGAGTGCAACTACCTCTATGAAGATCACTCTTCATAACATAGGTGGATCGGGAATATTCCAGCATGAAATATTGCCTGGCATGCGTGTTTACCTTAAAGCTTCAGCAGAGACTATATTGCATTCTAAAAGTTTGGTGAATTTAAGCTGAACAGACCATTTATGTCAACCAAAAGCAACAACAGTGACAGCCCCAAAAAGTGGAAGTGGAAGTAAATAGCCAAGTATCTGTTTCTTGAGGGAGAGTTAATAAACAGAACTCCAATCCTTTCACCAGGATGACGGTGAGCTGGTGTCTGTGTAAGTGTGGCTCAAAGCTCCAACAGCAGGCTGTTCAGGTCGGGTCACAAATGCAAGCTGCTTGGGTTTTTTTTTGTTTTTGTTTTTTATCCTCACCCAAGGACATTTTTGCATTTTTTGCTCAGATAAAGTGGGAGGGAGAGAGAGAGAGAAACATCGATGTGAAAGGGACACATCTAGTGGTTGCCACCCGTATGACCCAACCAGGGCCGGGGACAAACTGCAAACAAGGTGCGTGCCCTTAGCAGGAACCAAACCCGGGTCTCTCTGGACCACAGGCGGATGCTCCAACCACTGAGCCAAACTGGCCAGGGCCTGCTTGGTATTTTAAAATGATGATCAAAATAATGTGATTTGAGGAATCATTTTTAAATAGATATCAGACAGAAATTCTAAAATAAATGTTGCATCCTTTTTTCAAACATAATTGAATTACCATGTCTGGAAGTGGAATTTAAAACCCTAACCATTTGAATTTAAAATAACACCCCAATACATGCACAAGGCAGCCAATCAATGTTTCTCTCTCATCAATGTTTCTGTCTCTTCCTTTCCCTTCCTCTGAAATCAATAAAAACATATTTAAAAACAAGCAAAAAACCTCCAAATTTATTTAGTTAAAGCTAATCTTTAATTAGAATAGGTAAGAAATAAAAAAGAACACCAATTCCATTACAAATGTGTTTCCCATAAGTCTCTTGAAAAGTTAAAATTATAATTTTTAAAGTTTTATATGAAAGGAGCCAAAAGTTTTCCATTCCCCTTTTCTTTAGAATGAAGTCAGAGTATATTTATTTACATACATCACCACACCTTTCTGCTAAAGTATTCATTTATTCACCCAACACTTGTTTGGTGATCATTGTGCATGATATTGAGTTTGGTCCAGAGGTAAAAAGGAATAACAGGACTCGTGGTTGTAATTTACAATTTGGTTTTCCAAAATCTCGAACATGGAACTACAGGAAATAAAGGTACTTTTTACAGCAGTGGTGGATGTTTTCCAGTCTCTTATGAGAACCTGGAGCTGAGACTCCAAAGACCTGATTTTTTACTGTCCTTTCTCTAATTTTCCAGTGCATTTAGAAGCAACCAACAACCTTCGTTATTTTTCTTATTTACCCTCCCTAACATTTCTACAGCAGTTACTCGTTGGTCACCTAACTTTTTCCATCTATAGGCATTTATTTGTTACAGGTGACTACATGTGATAATTTAAGTTATTGCTTTGCCACTACAGGCCATAAGCTAGCAGAGCTTCCCAGAATCGCGATGTATTTAAATGTAATTAGATACGAGAGCCACTTACACATTTCCTTTTTTGTGGTTCTTTTCCATGGAACCATTTCTAGTGCCAATTTCTGTTTTGATTATCTCTACAAAAGCTACCCTAAAACACAATAGTTTAGAACAGCTACTTCACTACCTCTGAGAGTTCTGTGGGATGACTGGGTTCATCTGACTCCCATGTAGTTTCATCCAATGGCAGCTGAGACTGGAATCGTCTGCATGTTCGACTGCAATGCGAGCATAGCTGGGCCCTCTTCCTGCTCATGCAGCCGCAGGGCTGCTTCTAACTGACAAGGCCTCTCCACGTGGTCTCTCCAGGAGAGCAGCCAGACTTCGTCCTTGTGGCTTCTGAAAGTGACTCTTCTAAGAGCAAAGAAATGGATATTGCCCATGCTCTTAAAGGCATGGCCCAGAGCTGGAAGACCATACTGTATCTGCTAATGCAAATGACAGGACACCCAGATTCAGAGAGAGAAGGTAATATAGAAAGGCCTACTGGGAGATACAGTTCATTTCATTAGGGACCATTTTTGGAGACTAGGTACCACAAACAGTTTGGAATTTATGTGTCTAGTTGTCTGGTTAAAGAATTATTATTTGTTGGGTATGTAATATATAAGGTCATATTTTAACAATTAGTATTTGAGTTATATCTAAATTATAGGCTGATCTACTGTATCAATCTTCATAGTTTTACCACTATGCATATTTTGTCATTTAATATGGAAACTGGAATCGATTGAAAATGAGAAGGATAACTGAATATAGTATTTTGGGTATGACTATGCCAGAGATCAATGGAGACTGCTCTCATATTGTGGAAAATAAGATAGTACTTGCTACAAAAAAGATAAAGTTTGTAAATGTGATAAATTTGTTGGCTTTCATAGGGTCTAAAATTTATTTTTAATAATAATGACTGTCAAATAAAGCTTTATATATAATAACTATAATATGAGACATATGAAAAAAAAATACTATGGAAATGTTTTGCCTTAGTGGACTGGACTTGTCTAGTCCTGCTAAAACTTTGATAGCCAAGAATATAATAGAAATTTAAGATTATGTACTCTTTTTTTGTTTGTTAAGCTCATACAAATGTCCTGTATAGTCCATATTGATATCTTTAATTGCCTTAATTATAATGATCTCAACTTTTTTGAGATTCCTAAGTAAATAAATTAAATTGAAATTTTAGAATTATTGTTCCCATATTGACTCACCAGAATCTACCCTTCCAAAATAGAAAGTATACATATAACTACTTCCTAAATTATATTTATTCATATTCCTGTCTAAGATTCCTGGCACATTCATATTACCAGGTAGCTTTTCATAGAAGTCACAATTAAATGCAGATATTTTAATTACTTTCTTTCACCCTTAAAAGAAAAATATACTCAACCAAGTAGGCAAAATAAAGTTTTATCAAATAATTTTTTTGCCTATAGCAAAATGGCCGTTCTATCTGGTATTCAGATCGTTCAATTTATCTATCCATCCATCCCTCTTCCTTCCTTCTGTCTTTACTTCCTTCCTTCCTTATTTTTCTTTTTGTAGGCTTACTCAGATGTTCCATTCCATCTTGTTTTTTAAATATCCTTAATGCCCAATGTCAATGTCTTATACACCAGGAAAATTGCAGACACTAAGATTGTATTTGGGGAAAAAAATCAACAGTAGTCAAAAACATGTCATGGCATTTAAACAGTTATTTAAACTAACTAAATGGAGACTTTACACCTACACCTGTAAACACAGACTAAATTCTCCCTTAAAACTTGTCTTACCTAATGGAAGGAGAGAAACTGCCAAGTATATCCATTCTAACACATTCTTATTCTCCTTCAAAATGGCCCTACTTCTCTATGTTCATATGACAATTAAGATATACAAGCTATGTTAGGTACCTACAGTAAATTATTTTCAAATAAACTAAATGGTATACAGAAAAAATTAATTTACTTTACATGCATAAGGCATTGATCCCAGGGTTTATTTACTCTTACTGGAATGCCAGCTGTTTCAATTGTTCTTCTTATTGGGAAAAAATCTATTATAATCCTTTTTATTAGGTTTTCCTTACCATAAAATTCTCTAGTGTAAAGCTGATTTTCCTTTTCCATGCAGATTTTCTTTTATTCTATCTCTGCAAATTCCATTTCTAAATTCATCTACTTAATAAAGTGTTTCTATTTAAGACCATTATAAGACTTTGGTTTTGGTTGAATCTGGGGGGAAGAGAACAACTGGTACCGTGGGGGAAACATTTTTTTTTTTCCATAAAATGTAAATAATTTTGTTGTTGGAAAAGGAAATAAAGTGGATACTCAAAATGCAAAAGATTCTAAAAATCCAGCTACTCATTCATTCCTGCATCCACAAAAAGAAGAAAGGGTGAGGAAAGTTGAGCAACTTTTTGCAGAGTATAATTTAGAGGCCTGATCATATAAAATAGCTACAGCCATTTTCAAAACAAGCAGAGACAAATACCACAGCCAGGGATTGTAGTTGGGATTGCATTTTTCCAGAAACCACAGGGAGGTAATATAAGGTGATAATACATTCTTGTATTAAAAAAACCTACTCCCTGCAGTTTCTCTACAGGAGGAGGGCAAGAGAAACAAAGGCTGATTTTAAAAGGAAAAAAAAAAAAAAAAAGTAAAATATTTTCAATTCAGTAAAGCAATTTTTTTTTCCTTTTGGTAACCAACTGAAAATTATTTTTCAAAGTATGCTCACCAAATTTAACATGTTTAAGCATTGCTTTTCCTCCCTAAAGGGTGTACAAACATTCTCAACATAGGAGGAGAAAACAATTGATTAACAAATTAAAGTTTTAAAGTTTGTTTTTCAAGAGGAAAAAATATTTATAAGTTTATTAGCTACAAACAGTTCAGCTATTTGCGGAAGAAAATTACCTTTCTGTGGGATCAAAAAACAAACAAACAAACAAACAAAAAAGTACTTTATTTAGAAAATGTTCTACTAATCAGTTAATTTGTTGTTTAATTGATTTGTACCAGCTATATGTATAGCCTAAACTGTTCCCCAAATATGAGCCCTTTCAAGTTCCCCCAGATATCCTACAGGCACCTCAACTTTAACATGTCACAAATTGTCCTTATGATAAACCACTTTCCCCTGCACCTATATTTGTTTGCTCTTCTCTGGAACCACTAAGCTTGCAGTAGTCCTATCTCCGGATCTGGGAGAGCCGGGTCAGCTTCTAACTCCAACAGTGCCTGCAACTCATCACTGTGTCCCAGCAACTCCTTAATCTCCTTAATCTTTCTTACATCAGTTTATCTTTCTATTTCTTGCACTCTCTCTATTACCATATTTTAGAATACTTTAAAAAATCCAAATCACCTTTAATTGCATTATGTATAGGTCAACAAATTTAATATTCTTCTGTATATTTTAAAATAATGTATGCATATAAAAATCTACAGTATAGAATAATTCTGGAGGTTTGATAATATTCTGGTTTTGTTTGTCTGCTTGTTTGGCAAGAATGCTTTATACTGGTACTCTGTATCATCTTGAATTTTCAAAGAAGCCGGATAGCAGATAATCCACAGTTCCACCCTCCAACCAAATTCTAAGAGTGTCAAACATCTTATAACTGAGGAGTAAACTAATATCTCACTACCCAAAAGGCAGATGGCACAATTAGGGTCTTCACTTTTTTTTTCCTTTATTGATTTTAGAGGGAGAAGAAGGGAGAGGAAGAGGGAGAAAGAAACATCGATGAAAGAGAGCATCGACTGGCCGCCTTCTGCATGCCCCCGACTGGGGATCGAGACCACAACCTGGGTATGTGTCCTGACGGGGAATCAAACTGGCGACCTCTTGGTGCATGGGTCGATGCTCAACCACTGAGCCACACCAGCCGGACACAATTAGGGTCTTTAATACCAAATGAATACTTGACTAGATTAACGTACATGTCATTCCAAATATGTCTATACGGAAGTACAATGATATGGTTAACATTATATTATCACAGTAAAAGCAAGATACACCTATTGGGTGCTCATAATGTGCCATAGACTGTGCTACCTGTTTCCTGGCTTTATCGCAGTTAATTCTGAAGCTCACCTTATAAGGTAGGTATTACTGTCATCATCCATTTTATGGATCAGGAACCTGAGCCATAGAGACATCAAATCACTTTCCCAAGATGAATGAGCTAGTGGTACCAGAGTTAGGACTTAAAGTTTTGTTTAACTCCATAGTCACAACTTCATCACTGAGGGTACTGCCTCCAAATTACCTATGTCTGCTTTTCACTTAGGGCTTATAAAGACCCAGCATTGTGTTTAAATGTTAACAAATTTATAAAGTTGGGCCCTTTATAATATACACTCACATGACTTTAAAAATGGAAACAAAATCTTGAATTGCCCACATTGGGTTAATCAGAAAATAAAATAACACTTAAAGCTCACTGGGGGAGGTGGGGAGTAAGAACAGTGAAATTAGAGTTGTTTCACTCCCAGGATTAATTGTTTTTCTTCTACCATGAGGAATGTATCTGCTCTTTGATGAACTGTTGACAAGTTTGCCACACTGTGGGAGAGCACATATGCTCCACTGTGATGTTGTAAAATGAAAATGTGAGCTGGAATTCTGTTGCCTACAGCTGTTAACTTTTCAGGCAGCATTAGAAAATTTCATCAAATTAATTCTATATATGTGTATATACATATACTTATTAGAACAAATAAAATAAATAATTTCTTTTATTTTCACTGAAAAATAAGTATATAATGAAGGAGAGGACAAGTGGGCATAAAACTGACATCCTTAAAAAGACTCACATTAGATTTTGATACAGCTCTTCACTTGGCTGAATGAATGGAGGAAAAACAGAGATAAATACCTTGTTCTTACACGTATACAACAGGAAGCAAACTTAGAATAAATAATTAGGTAGGTAGAATCAGAAGTGTCTAAGAACAGAATTGAACAAACACCTACTGAACGATTTCTGTTTGTCTGGGCCCAGAAAATTCAGAAATTCTATTGTATTTAACAAGTACTGTCCTAAGACACACTTAACATCATTATTCCCATTTTATAGTTGAGGAAACTAAAACTCAGACTTTACGATCCTCAGAAACTGAAGGGCTTTTTAGTGCTAGAGCAAAGATTCCAATTCTGGTTTTATGACTCCAAAATCTGTTTTACCTATCATACTACACTGTGTTACAAGGTATAAAATAACCCAGATAAATAAAAACTTTTTTGAAAATTAAGAAAAAGTGTTTGCTTCATCATTAGCACTGAAAACTTAATTTTTAAAAAATAGATAAAGAGATCTGGCTAGAAGTTCTGGGCATCTGAGAAGAGGGAGCACGTTCACCAAGTCAAGTCAAATGAGTGGCTTTGAACACAAAAGAGCAAGAAATCTAGTCCTTGAAAGTCACCTCATGGCTTAAAGCTGATGTTTGATGGAGACCAGGCAGGATCCTTGTGTGTGCAATAGTATCAGCAGCCACCGTTGTTTACACCTGCCACGTGCATCCTCTAACCAGCGTCTGGACCAGCTTCTTCACATCAGCAACTTGACCTTACCCAGACGTTGCAACCTAGAGCACAGAAGCCGTGCTGTCAAATCAGAAATCTTTTTTGTTTTGTTTTTTAAACTGTGTCATAATTCCTCTCTTCTGATAAAAGCACCGTCTCCCAGATCCAAAGCAAATGTGACCTTTTCTGATCTTTCCTTTTCTTTCATTCATTGTCTAAAAAAAAAAAAATCAACATATCTTGAAAGAAAAACTCACATGAACTGACTGCTTTAATGTTTCCCAAACACAATTTATAAGTCAGACATCAGTTGACCCTTTGGTCCCCAGAAGTCCTTTGTATCTGTGAAATTTCTTTCACTCACTGCTGGCAGTTTGTCTTTGGCCGTTTTGTGAAGCCTTCTGGGGGGGACACACGGACAGACAAATGCAACAACTCAAATGCTTCATTCAAAACTATCAGCAAGTGTCTAAAAGCTACACTTTCAGGATACATGGACACTGTTCTCTAAAGAGAAAGACCAAAGTAATTCTAAATTAATCACCTTCCACTGTAAAAACAAACTATGTTTTCTATAGGACTAATAATTTCAGATAACACAGTAAAATGTATTGGCCCAGACCTTACAAAGTTTCCTCTAAACCCATAAAAATTCAGTTTCTAGTAAATGTTATTCTCCCACTGATCTGCCAAGCAACTCTCATTTATGCATTTATCACCTTGGTGGTATAAATCTTGTTCATGCATTAGCTACAGTGGCAATTAAATTAAACCCAGTGATTAGAATATGCTCTCCAGCTTTGAAGTTCAGTGCTCGGCATCCCTTCAGCTCCCATGTTCCATGCCACCAGGACTGCTTTGCTCTAGGGCTCACTTGAAAGACCATTCCATTTGCGGGCTTTACTTTCATGGCCGGAGCCTGCTTTTTTTTTTTTTTTTTTGCCAATCAGATTGGTAGAAATCAATCATGTTGATAGAAATCTTCAAAATACCGACACTGGATAATTTTTAAGAATATTCGAAGTATAAATCAGGATGTTTTGAGGGATGACTAGGAAAATGACTTTAGAAAACACTGCTTCTGAGAATACACAGAGGTGAAAATATCACTTAAATCTACTAGAATAAATAACTTTATTTAGTGCCCCCTTTTTTTGACAATGCAGAATATTTGGCATTCCTTTAGATGAGAAATATTTAATATCTGGAGGACATTTCACATCAAAATTCCTAAGTTAAAAAATGGAAGACGGATCTAGTCATGCTTCCTCATATATATTATTTCCTTTTTTTCATCATTTCAACCAGGTAAGGTGGGAATGAAAGTTACTACAGACCATTTTACAGGTGAATTGGTTAAGGTGCTACACATCTAAGTGACTTCTCCAAAGTCATACAGCTTACAGAAGTAGGAGGCGTTGGGGACAGGGTTAGGCACAGTCGTCTCATTTCCATTCTTCCATTCAATAAAATGCCAGAGGCCTGGGTTCCTTCTCCCACACCTGTTAAAGGCTTCTGGAGAGGCCAGATGAATTACCTAATTTTCACTGTTTCCGCTTCCTGACTGGAAAATTTTTTCTGTAATTTTATTTATGTAGTGAGAAAGCTGTAGTGAAGAGAGAATGGGAGAAAGAAAAGGAAATGTTCATGTTGAAGCTGCTAATGGTTTTATGTTTGGTGCAACCTTTGTAGATTTTTGTTTGGTTTCGTGTGTTTTAATTTTTGTTGTTACTGCTCTTAGTTGGAACGTCCGTAGATGTTGAGCATGCAATCTTATCTCCATAAATATGTAAGTTCTTAACTTTAACTCTGCATTAGAAACTGTTTTCTTCATTGTGCACCTCAAGGGCCCACATGGCGACTGCAACAGAGTAAGTAAGTGCTCATTAAATGTCTCCTGGGCTGAACTGAACATTTTCTTCCTCTTCTGAGCAAAGAATCAAAATGGTAAAAGTTTCTCAAATATCTGACTCAGTCCAGCGATTCTGTCCTTATGATAAAGAGGGTACATCAATGAGGTCAATTTGCTCATATAAAACCTTACACCAACCGTATGTAACTTGTAAAAATCTCATTTGACACAGACTGTTCATTTTCTGCCCTTTGTCATGTAAATCCATGGTAGGTACATAGGAAATTAAAATATATTAATAGTTGTTCATTTCCTAATGGAATTTTATGGCAAAGTGCATTATTCTATTTGCTTCTGGTATTTCTCCTTAGCTCTGAGAAATACATAATTTTCCATATTTTCCAAGCAAGTCAGCACCAATGACAGTTAGAGATATCATAGTAAGTGGTAAACAACGACCTCAAAGCCACATTTAAAAAATACAGGCAAATTTGATACTGAACATTTACCTCCAGGCAGCCTACATTCTGACAGGGCCAGTTTCTCATATTTTCAAACCCGAGGGGACTGTCTCGGTTAAAAATACAAGCTGCGGAGGCGATACTCTGCAAGCGGTGCCCCAGAAAAGCACTGCCGTTGATCTATGACATGACTGAAACCCCACTGAAATCTTAATTTTTTTAGTGTCTCAAGCTTTCAAATTCAGGTTTTCTCTATTCCTCTCACATTACAATTATTAGTTTTACTAAGGAAAATGAAGTCCTCTGAAACTGGGAAATGAAATTTAACTTGGGAGCATTTTCACTTATTACCTATTAAGAATGGTTACATAATTCCTAAAATATGTGGCTTCGCCTGTCAAACATGAAAAATTGAGAATTGTCGTTAATGACATCTGTTTCGCAGGTATCATGCTCTTACGGGAGAAGTAGTTTATGCTTCTGGACATTGTTCTCAGAGTGCCTCTCAATCCTAAATTACAAGCACTATGGACCTTTAGAGGAATAAGAAGGCAATTTATTCTCTTTTACATGCAGGCTAGACTGGTGTTTAAAATCAAGGCTGCCAACAAAGCAATTGTGTGGTGTTTCTTTAATGAGGGTGTTGCTGGACCAGAAACACAGCTGAGACATTTAGATTTATTTTATGGCAGTCCTGAGAAACGATCTATTCCTAATCAGAATAATTTGCCCGTAAATGACTTCTGACAGAGCTCCATGAGCAAAGCAAATCTAAGAGTCCTAATCTCTCCAAAGCTGCGAATCCCAGGAAGAGACACATGGACCTTTGTTCAATAAGCTTGGAAAAAGACACAACTGTTAAATAGGAATAAACAGAATACATTATTATAAACCTTCTCCCTAAAATGATAAATAAAACTGTAGCTGGCTTTTAATTTTAATCTCTAAGTTTTAGGGATCTTAATCTTAATGTCTAGATGTTCAAAAGATGACTGTTATTCAGTCTCTCCAACTACATTTAAACTAGTTTTACTCAGTGCAAAACTCCAGTTATAAAACTGCCCACTATCCATCAAATTTTAAAGGAACAGCAAAGTTAATAAAAATAATTTATTTACTCTGAAATGTTCTGGTGGTCTCTTTCTGCTTTTCGAATACTCCTTCCATCAAATTAAAATTAAAGTATTAACTTGTTTATATAGAAATTCTAGTTTCACATAATTTTGCACAATAGATCATAAAACCAAAATTGGCAGGGAGGTATTTTTTATTCCAAAATATACAAGAAAAAGAGAAAATTCATTTCCAGAAGGTATGAATAGGGTAGAAAGTGACAATCAGCATATTTTATCTAGTAATTTTTAAAGGGAAATGTTATAATAAGTCTTTACTACAGCTCTCTAATTAAGTAACTATAAAATTATTGTGTATGCAAGTCTTGTGCCACTTAATAAATTAACTGGGAGTATTTCTTTAAAGTATTTTTTTCAGATATTCTACACAAAGGTGTTTTTTTTTTTTCAATTAGAAAACAAATTGTTAATTTTAAGTGCTCTTTCCTCTACTTTTTTTTTTTTTCTATGAGAGCATTGGTCAATAATTTTGCACATGACTAGACAATAAAATTTTCAGCAGACATAATGAGCAATATTACTTTTCTCTTTTAAAAGCAGGACGTTTTCCAATGCAGCACTTCACAATGAAATGACATTTGGCAGTGAAGAACCTTTCTAAAGTTCAGGGACTGCATTAAAAAGAGAATTATAAAGGGCATCATTAAAATTTAGGTAGAAAACTGTTACTGAGCATTTCAATTACAGAGCTACATGACTGGCAGTAAGAAATAATAGGCACAAATTAGTACTATTGACTCTTTCTTAACATCTATTCAGCAGGCCTGAGGAATGACTACCTTGGATACTGTCTTAGACTCTGTAATGTTCTAATATCTTGTCTGATTATCAGTGCTTTCTCACTGTGACAACTCTGAAGAACTTCTGTTGGTGCAAAAATTATAGATCCAAAACATTCCCCTTGTTAGCCTGATTGCAATTCTAGTTAGCATTTTCCCCACTTCTCTCTCTGCTGTAGACATACATACTTTATTTAAATTTTACACAGTAGTTAGAGGCCAAGAAAATAAGGAGAAATGCTCATTCCATAAAATGTGATACTTCTAATTAGTCTGCTGAGACTTTGGAATATGCATAAAGCTGTAGATGTGGTATTAAATCACATTTTTATTACCCAGAAATTAATGTTTACCATGTGTATGCAGAGGTGTTAAGAATTTGAAATGTAGGTTTTGAAGATACTAATAGTTACTTGTTTCTATAATACAGTACACATGTATAATTCTTTTCTCTTTAAAAAAAGACTTTGGATAAAATACCTTGCTTTTCCCTCCTTTGTTTACCATAATTTTTTATTTAACTTCACTCTTTGTTAGACTGTTCAAAAAATATATTATCTGCTGGTATCTGAAATATATTGTATTTGGGTAAAGTCTTTCCTGTTGCTTCAGATAGTTGAAATGAGATGAAAAAAATAAACTCTAAAAAACAAAGAGGGCACCACTGAGCTCAACACTGTATTTAGTTCACTAACAGAGATACAGCATTATAGATTTAAACAGTACTTGGCTGTCACATTTACTCATAAGAACTGACAACTTTGGAATGGCTGACAGACAGGAATTGATTTATGAGTTTGTGGAAATGGAAGAAAACCAATGAAAATGCCCTTATTAAAAATCTGCAATGTTTTACTCAAGCTAATTTGCCATAATAAATGTAAGAATAAGCTTGATTTCATTCAGAATTAATGTAGTTTGAAATTGAAATGAGTCTCACTTCCCGCCTCCAGGAGGTCTTCTGACATTTCTACAGATGTTTCGGAGACCACACATGATAAATAAAATTCATACACATATGTGTATACCTATGTATACATCATATCCACCAAAAGGAAAATTAATAATAAGTAACAGCTTGTCCAAAGCAAAGAATATTAACTGTGGAGGTAAAACCCATAGAATTGAGAAAATGTCCTTTTGGTAATATTCTAAATAAGTTTAAAATAACAATAGCTATTAGTTCTATTTTAGCTAATGAACTTGGTTAAGAAGAAATATTCAATAAAAAAATTATCTTAGGGTTTTTTCTCCCCACCCCTTTACTCTCTCTCTCTCAACATTGAACACTTTCCTACGTCAGAAACTGCCAATACCTCACTCATGTTGCAGAGAAAATTAACTTTATTCCACAATAAGGGTCAGAATAAAATAGAATCAACTCCAGCATTAGCAACAATATTATAATGAGGTTTAAGCAACTTTAACTACAGAGGGAATTCTAAGCAAAGGTTTACCTTGAAATGATAACCCTCTTCAGGATGGTTTTATTTGGAAAATAAATGTCACCCTGTAATTTTGAGAACCATATTTCTGCTAGAGTGAAGTTCCCAGGCATACATTCTAAGGAGCCTTTATCAATCTGAAACTTGGTATTTCCAGTAGTTGAAATCAGCCATTGCACGTAATGTGGCAGTTGAAGTTCTACGCTACTCTTTTGTTTCCCTCCCCAGTAGTGCCCATGAGGCTTTTATAAATGTCTTCTGGTTTAAATTCAGTCAAATTTAAATTGATAGTCCATTACACTGATGGATCTTTCAGCAGAAAGAAATTGGTCACCAATTCATGTGGTGAGAGATTTGACAATTGAATTCAGGTCAATAAGTTCTTATGCTTCAGCTGGCTGTAGCTTTTGGTATAAGATGAATATAGAATGTATCTCTGTGATACCTAGAAAGGTCAAATTTTTATTGCCTGAGAGAACTTTTACTAGCACTGACTACCGCAAATCCAAGAGAAACAAGGAGTACATATCTGTTCCAATGACCACCTAAAAATTCTTTATCTTAATAAATAAATTAAGTATACAATGAAATGGTTTAAGCTAGAATCTAAGAAAGCATAAAATGTATTCAAAACTAGGTACTATTAAAATAACTCTGGGCTCAAAATAAATTCCCAGGACAATGACATAAAACAAAAAGGTACGGGAAAGTGAAAAAAATATAAAAAACAAGTCATCAAGATTAATGATGGTGACCTATAAGTCAATGGAAAATAAAGCAGATTATTCATACAAAAGAATAATCAGAGAAAATTATTATCTTTTCATGTGACAAGAAATTCTCTTGTGAGTTATTGATGTGTAATTTGGAACTCTATGAGAAAGCAAATAATATGTAATTTAGAAGGGTCAATTTATATCAATTATTTGGCTCCATAATTCCAAACAACTTTAATGCAACAAATAATAAGCTTCAAAAAAATACTTTCTTGTCATGTAGTTTTAAAAAATTTATTTGGGCCCTGGCCGGTTTGGCTCAGCAGTTAGTGTCAGCCCATGGTCCAGAGAGACCCAGGTTCGATTTCCGCTAAAGGCACGTACCTCGGTTGCAGTTTGTCCCCGGCCCCAGTTGGGGTCATGTGGGTGGCAGCCAGTCAATGTGATTCTCTCACATCAATGTTTCCCCCTCTCTCTTACTCCCTCTCTCTCTCTCACTATCTGAAGATAAATGCAAAAAGTATCCTCAGGTGAGAATAAAAAAAGAAAATTGATTTGGTACCATAATAACTTCTGAAAAACTCCATTTACAGAAGTAGTTAGTAAGTGTTTGATTGAATAGCTTATAAAAAGTATTTATCACAAGGGTCAAAATTCTTGGGGGCTCTCTTAAAAATCTACCTGATACAATCTGTCCTTTGACCCACAAAAATTCATGTTCCTATGAAATATAAAATATATTCACTCTTGTCTAAGCTTCCCAAGAATCCCATTCCATTCTAGCATTGGCTCAAGTCTAAAATTCCACCATCTAAATCTAAAACTTATTATCTAAGTGATGTAAATTAGGGCTGATCAGGTACCTAGTTATAATCCATTCTGGGTCACAATTATTTTGCATCTGTGGACCTGTGAAATTAAATATACAGTTATGTGCCCATGTATATTCACAATCTATAATAGTGAAATTAGCATGGAATAAAAATACAAACCTTCTTTTCAATAAGGAAAAAAAATGCAAGGTGAAAAGGAGTCATTGGACCAATGTAATTTTGAAATCTAGTTAGGTAAAATCCTATTGAAGTTTCATAATTAGGTTTCAAGGCTTGGGAATAATCCTTCGTGGCTCTTGGTTTCATCTTCTGAGTCATCCCTCCTTAGTCATTAAGATACAACATGTTGGCAGCTAAGTAGTTTTACAAGCCTGCTTCTGAGCAGTAGAATTTGGGGTGTGTGACAGCCTCTTTTTATTTCATTCTCATTCTCATTCTTTCTTCCTCTTCCTTCCTTTCTTTCTCCTCTTCCTCTTCCTCTCCCTCCTCTCACTGTTGTTCTCTGCTTTCCGCATCAACAATCCAAGCTGAAAATCTTTCTGTTCATATGATTTTCTCAAGAAACACATAGATCTGTGAATTATACTGGGTTTCCTTCCATTATACAAAAGTCACAACTATAAATTTATTAGACATTATGCTTTTTGTTTTTGCTGAGATAGCTGAGGGACAAGTCTCGTAAGCTTCATAGAGGTCACCCTGTTTGTTTAAGATCTGTGAGGCACAAACTTAATCTCTTCTAAAATTCTTTTGTGTAATTGATTTTTTTTTTAATCTTTCTAAGGTTTTATAGCCACATCTTTTACTTATACTCCATGCTATATTTTGAAAGTAATATCTTGATTTTATACTCTTTTGCCATATAGATAAGCTGATAGTTTCCCAGATAATCAAGTGCTTATTTATTTTTATTTAATCATTTTTCTCTTCAATTTGTTTTCTCCTCTCACATTTTACTATAACCAGGAAGAACAAACAAGGCAGAACCTTCGGTATTTTACTTGGAGCTTCCTTAGTTGCATATCCAAGTTCGTTGTTTAAATGTTCTACTTTGGACATAGCTGTAGAGTACAAGTTTGCTAATCATTCTTCCACTACACAAGAAGGACCGCCCCCCACCTTCAATTTCCAATAATACATTCATCACTTCCTTCTGAGCCCTCATCGTCAGCATACTTAAAGTCTACATCCTTAAAGGAAATACTTAAAATATACTTCAAAGCTGTTTAGGCGTTCTCTACCATATTCCTCAAAATTTTTCCATGGCCTCCTCACATCCCAGTTCCAAGTGTTTACTCCCACATTTTGGGGTATTTAGTATATCAGCACGCTACTTCTGATACCAAAATCTGTATTTGTTTTCTATTGCATAACAAATCACTACAAGTTCTGTGAGCAAAACAAAGTTATTACCTCATACTTTGGGGAGATCAGGAGTCTAGGTACACTTTAACTGGACCCTCTTTCAGGGTCTTACCAGGATAAAACCATGTTTTCAGCTAAGGCTGCTATTTGCAACTGAAGCTCAGACTGCTCTTCCAACTAAGGAGTTGAGGGCAAAAGTGATGCCTCTCTGACTATATCAATAAGTTTCTGATTTTTTGCTACCTGTCAAAAAGAAGACAATCCCAGCTACTAGAGGCCACCTGCATCCCTTGCCAAATGATCCTCTTTAGCATCAAACAAGCAAGGCTGCATAAAATCCTTCTCATGCTTCAGATCTCTGATTTTATATTTCTCTGACCTCTTGACTCAGATTTAATGTTCTCATGTGACTAAGTCAGGCCCACTCAGATATTATCCTAATCTTAAGGTATACTGCTTTATACCCCTGAGATCCTCTTATAACAGTGTCTAGATATTGTTTTATTGACTAACTGGAAGAAAATATGGATATGCCAGGGACTGGAAAACTTGGGGGCCATCCTAGAATCTGCCTACCACAATCCCTATGATGTTGATAAAATTATATTTGAGTAAGATTTTCTTTCTTATACATTCTTCTCACTGAAATTTGAATATACCTGGTTTCAACTCCTGTCTTAGTTATGAGTTAGGTGTATGACCTTCAGCAATTTCACTAATCATTTCCTCTTCGTAAAGTGAAATAACCTTATCGGTTATTATAATATTTAAATATGTTCTGATAGATCATCCAAATGGAAAATTAATAAAGAAATATTGGCCTTAAAGGACAATTATACCAAATAGACATAATTGACATTTAAAGAGCCTTTCATCCCAGAACATCAGATTGTACATTCTTCTCCAGTGCCCATGGAACATTCTCAAGGATAGACCATATGTTGGGACATAAAACTAGCCTCAACAAAGTTAATAAGATTTAAATTACACCAAGCATATTCTCTGACCATAAAGATTTGAGAGTAGAAATCAACTACAAAAAGAAAGTAAAGAAAATCACAAATATGTGAAGATTAAACAACATACTACTAAAAAATGGGTCAAAGAAGAAATAAAAGACAAGATAAAAAGATACAGAGACAAATGAGAATGACAATATGGCACATCTAAACTTCTGGGATGCAGCAAAAAGGAGTAACAAGAAGGAAGTTTATATCATTACAGGTCTATCTCAAGAAACATGAGAAAATCTCAAGTAAATGATGTAACATTACACCTTAAGGACCAGAAAAAGAACAAAAGCAACCCAAAGTCAGTAGAAAAAGAAAATAATAAAAAGAAGAGCAGAACTAAATAAAATAGAGAACAAAAAGATTATACAAAAAAATCAGTACAACAAAGAGCTGGTTCTTTGAAAAGATTAATAAAATTGACAAACCTCTCACTAGACTCACTAGGAAAAAAGGGAATAGACTCATATAAACAAAATCAGAAATGAAAGAGAAGTTACCATAGACATCACAGATATACAAAGGATCATATTAGAACACTATGAAAAACTATGTTCCACCAAATTTAATAACCTAGAAGAAATAGATAAGTTACTAGAAATGTGTAACCTTCCTAGACTGAATCATTAAGAATTGGGAAATCTTTAAATAGACTGATCAACAGTAAGGAAATTGAAACAACCATAAAAAGCCTCCAAACAATAAAAGTCCAGGACCTGATGGCTTCACTAGTGAATTCTACCAAACCATCAAAGATTTGAACCTGTCCTTCTCAAACTCTTCCAAAATACTGAAGAAGGGGCAATACTTCCTAACACATTTTATGAGGCTAACATAACTCTGATACCAAAACCTGGCAAGGATAACACAAAAAAAGAAATCTGCAAATCAATATCTCTGATGAATACAGATACTAAAATCCTAAACAAAACAATAGCAAATCAAATATAACTATACATTAAAAAAATAATACATCAGGATCGAGTCGGGTTCATTCCAAGAGCACAAGGATGGTTCAACTTGTGCAAATTGACCAATATGATACACCACATTAACAAAACAAAGGACAAAAATCATATGATCTTATCAATAGATGCAAAAAAAAAAAAAAAGCATTTGGCCCTGGCCAGCTTGGCTTAGCGGTTAGAGTATCAGTGCACAAACCGAAGGGTCACAGGTTTGATTCCCAGTCACACAATGGAGAAAAGAAAGCCTCTTCAATTAATGGTGCTGGGAACATGGAAAGCCACATGCAAAAGAATAAAACCAGATTACAGTTTGTCTCCATGCACAAAAATTAATTCAAAATGGATCAAAGACCTAAATATAAGACCTGAAACAACATATTACATAGGAAAAGACATAGGTACTAAACTTATGGACTGTGGTCATAGGGAACATTTTATGAATATGATTCCAAAGGCAAGAGAAGTAAGGGAAAAATAAATGAATGGAACTATATCAAACTAAAAAGTTCCTGCACGTCAAAAGAAACATAACAAAACTAAAAGGAAACCAAATAAATATTTTCAAACAGTTCCAACAAGGGGTTAATATCCAAAATATAAAAAAAGAAAAAAACCAAACTCATAAAACTCAACACCAAACAAATAATCCATTGAAATGGACAGAAGACCTCAACAGACATTTCTCCCAAGAAGACATACAAATGGACAACAGATATATGAAAAGAAGTTTAACTTCACTAGCTATTAGGGAAATGCAAATCAAAACTACAATGAGATAACATCTCATACCTGCTAGAATGGCTATTATCAACAAGACAGTAATAGGAAGTGTTGGAGAGATTGTGGAGAAAAAGGAACATTTACTGCTGGTGGGAATGTAAACTGGTTTAGCCACTATGGAAAACAGTATAGAGGTTCCTCAAAAATTTAAGAATAGATTTACCACATGGCCCAGCAATCCCTCTTCTGGGTATCTACCCCAAAATATTCTAAAACATTTATTTGCAAAGATATATGCACACCTATGTTCATTGCAGCATTATTCACAGTGGCCAAGACAAGAGAACAATCAAAATGTCCTTCAATAGAGAATTTGATAAAGAAAATGTAGTACATGTATACTGTATACTATCGAATACTACACAGCCATAGGAAAATATGAAATACTGCCATTTGCGACATGGATGGACCTTGAAAATATTACACTAAGAAATAAGTCAGACAGAAAAAGCTAAGAACCATATGATTTGACTTATATGTGGGATACAAAACTGAAACTCAGACACAGACAGGCAAAAAATATGGTTGTTACCAGAGTGAAAGGGGGTGGTGGGGTAGTAAAGATAAAGGGGGCCTAATATATGATGAAAAAAGATTTGACTTTAGGTGGTGGGCACACAATGCAATATATAGATCCTGTATCATGGAAATGTAGACTTAAAATCTATATGATCCTACCAACCAGTGTCAGCCCAATATTTTTAACTTAAAAATAAATAAATGAATATTCTGGCACATAGGAGGTATTTAACAATTTTTTTAACCTTTTATTACTGTCCCTTGAAAAGTCCAGTTCAAAATTACCTCACCAAGATGTTTTCCCTCTAATAAAAAATATATTCTCTCCCTCCCCCATCTCTCCCTGAATATATTGTTTATAAATATATTGCAAAGTGATCCTCAAACTGGACTATACATCAGAATTGTCTTGAGGACTTGTTAGAACACAGATTTCTGTGCCCTATTTCTGCACCCATCACAGTTTCTGAATTAGTAGGTTTGAGGTACAACCTGAAAATCTGCATTTTCAGTAAGTTCCATGGTGGTACTAATACTGCTGATCCAAGAAATAAACTTTGAGGACCTCTATATTATATCACTTAAATGTCTTTTTATTATTAAATTATTAAAATACTGCCTTGTATTATTTTCCTTGATCATATCAGATTACAAATATCTAGAGAGTTGGGTTGACTTATCCATCATCTTAAATCTCACCATGTCTAGAAAAGGGCTTTACATATAGTGCATGCCCCAAATTAAATGATTACCACTACATTATTTTAAATGGCTCAATATAAAGGATATGATTCTACTTTGACAAAAATTACATTTTGCAATGAGGATATTTTGGTCAATTAATCCATAAATTTTTTCTTACTTTATAAACTGGATGACTTTCATAAAATCTATGTAGCAAAACATATTACTTATTTTTAGAAATCTCCATATAAAGGTAATAATATGTATAGTTAAAAATCTCTCATTAAACTTGGTACAAAATGTGAATAATGGGTATGAGAAAAATAATAATAAATAAATTCTACAATGATCATAACAACATGTAACCATAGAAAGCCTAAAAAATCCCAGATATAGCAGAAATGCTTTGGCATCTGATACAAAAGAGCAGTGGTTCTCATTTTAAAAAGCATCCCCATAATGATGTCTCAGGTGCTGTGCTATGCTCTCCAGACAGCCAAGGGGAAGTAAACTTCTGACTCACAGGCAGGGCTGATTTATTCCACGTTAATTTTATTTGACAGCAGGTGCCTGGTCTGTATTTTAGCCATTACACTATTTTTTTTTTCCTCCTGCTCCTGAGAATCTAACCTAAACAGAGCTAGGTAGCCAAAACCTGGGCATAGCAACTGCTAAAGTAATGATATCAAGAGAATAATGGCCCTAAGTTTATTTTATTTATATGAAAGGGAAAAATTTTATTTAGAATAAAGCCAAAATGGCCAGAGAAGTAAGGTGTTAGTTTTTTTATATATAGAAAATGGGCTATGTAGGCTATAGTAAAAGTTAAATAGTAACTAATTAAGGAAAAATGTTTTTAATAAACCATATAGAGAATTTCTTGAAATTACTGAAACCAGAATGAGTTTTTTAGGACCATAACAAAGTTTTTAACTATTTGCTCAATTTATGTCTTTAACATCTTTCTTACATTTCCTTTTTTATATGCATATACAAATATGTTCTTTTCTGAAAATTGTTCACAAACCACATTATCCTATATAGAGCTTTAGACTCCAATAGATTCACAAGAACCATTCAATTTGTTCGTTTAAAATTACACCTAAATACTGACTGAATGTGCATTATCTTTTAAGCACACCTGTAGTCAAACTTGTGTTTTCTTTTCTTGTTTGTACAATTTTCTGTTGGAAGCAAGCCTCTAAGGACTTTCTATAATTTGAAAGACAGCCTCGAGATTCAAATTTAGATTCCGCACCCCCCACTTCTAAATCCCACCTAAGACCATTCTAATGGCTCCAGCTGTGATAGGATAGTTTTGATTCTAATCTCAGACAGCTCATGGTCATAGTCACAAGACAACTGAATCCATTTATACTACACGTGTAGTACTGATTCCCTTTCTGCTGTTCTGATTCTAAGGAAGCTATAACTCTTTATGGCCCACAGTCCTTTCCTCTATGCTTTGAATAGTCAAGATTTATAAAGATTTCAAGTGTCTCTACACTTTCAGCCCAGAGATACTGAAAACAGATGTGTTCTCTTTTATTTTAATGATATCTTCTATTCTAATACCTGTCAACATCCCATGAGTTAACAGATCTTTACTATTAGCCTTCTGAATGAAAATCTGCAACTTATTCTATTCCATTCCAAACATTGGTGTTGCATCGATTGGAGATATATGTGTGTGTGTGTCTAGTTACTCTTTATAAACTGATATGTCGATTCCTGATATTCTCAGAAGGGTAGCTCTAATAGAGGTGTCAAATTCATGTCTCGCTCTGTGAAGGCTTTAAAAAAATTGGGGAGTTGTAAATTGATTTTGGATAAAGTTGAATCTCCCCAAACTATTTTTTAAACCACGGAAATAGCTAAAGCTTAAACCTAGGATGAGTATGATGGATTGTGATTTCCTATTATATCATTTCTAGCTACTGATGTATGTTAGGTTTCTTAATCCATTCTCCCCTATCCCCCCGCTACACACTCCGGCCTCTAAACTTATGTACTTTAGAGTTCCGTAGTTCATAGGCTGCTACCAAATAACTAGTTCCCAGTCAAGTAATGAAGAATGCTGGGAGTCTAAATGAATACAATGTCCCAAGTAATGAGCACTATTTTAACATGCTCTAGGCAAGACGATTGCTATTTTTGCAAAGAAGATAGAGATACCATTGAGAGAACAACATCAACTAAATTCCTATTTCAATAGGTGAGAGACATTTTCAACATTCAGTTCAAAGTAAATTTCAGTAGTTTCTCAATTGACTTTGATGTCTTCTTTGTGTTGCTGAGTACCAAAAAATAATAAGTAATGTTTAAAAACTGCCAAAAAAAAGTGTGAGACTCAGAAAACAAGATGTTAAGCTGTATCCAACTTCACTGAATTTATAATCCTTTACATACCTCACTCACACTGCAAAGTGTGGATCTGCCTAAAATTAAATTAATCCCTGTTTACACATACCACAAAATTCTCTCTCTTTCACCCCAAGCAACAACAAAGAAAATTTCTGAGACAGGAGTGAGCATGCCAATTTTAGCCAAAATGAAGTATAAGGAACTAGTAAGTGTTCTGTTATAATATAAAAAGAACTGAAGTACTACTCACCAATTACCTCCTGCTCTTAGACATGCAGGTTTCCCCACTGAAAAACTTGGTTTCAGATGTACAGTCTTGGGCAATTCCATGAAGACATTTTAACCCTATGCGTTCTAAAGTATGTAGCAGAGACAAAGAAAGAGCAAAGATCCCTCAGACTTCCTAACATGGATGACTTCTGTATGTTAAAAAAAATTTGGAAACAGGAGGTTGCATATTACTAGGCAAGTCAGATTAGATGCTACTTTATGGATCAGAGATATTTTGTAGGGTTCAGAGTAATTGTAAAGAGTCTTGGGGGAATCAAGATTTTTTTGAAAACTCTACATAGCAGCAAAATTTGTAGTTCAGCATAGTAAAACTGTACAACTCTAGTTCAGCTCCCAAAACTATAACAGTTAAACCAAGAAGTAAAATTATTAACTAAGGAAACTTAACATATAATTTAACTAAATCTATATATATATAGACTTTTATATATATAAAATGTTTAATAGCCTCTGTCCTCCATAAATGTCACTGAAGAATTACAGAAACGATACCAATTATTTTAAATGCTATAATATTCAGGATTATTTGATATGGACAGAGATGATAGATGACAGATAGATAGATGACGATGATAGATAGATAGATAGATGATGATGATAGATACATAGATAGATAGATAGATAGATCGATAGATAGATAGATAGATAGATTATAGAAAGATAGATGATGATAGATAGATGATAGATAGATAGATAGATAGATAGATAGATAGATAGATAGATAGATAGATGATAGATAGATAGATAGATAGATAGATAGATAGATAGATGATAGATAGATGATAGATAGATACATTGAAAATTGTTCAGGTCTATAAACTTTTCTCCCCTCTACCATTTTATTTTGTCTTCCCTGAACTACATAAAAAGACATGTTAAAGAAGAAAATTAAGTATTCATATTAGTTATAGTCTCATTTTTGAAAAAGAAACATTTAGGTTATTTGTCCAAGGCCTTATGAGTATAAAGGGACTAAACTGGGATCTAGGATCCCTGATGTGTGGTGCAATAAGCATCCACACCACAATGATGCTTTTTAATCAAATCTCTGTTATGTATTTGTTCAAATGTGTTATCCAGAATTATATCAGTAATCCATATTTAGATACACTGCGTTCAGTATATTCCTATATACTGGAGTGTAGTGTTTATTGTTGTTGTTGTTGTTGTTTTTTGGTACCCACTATATCTTTTCTCTTTTTTCTCTTCCTAATAATAAACATTCCCTAATTCCCTAGTTTCAGGGTACAGTGATTGATAAATGGTTGATCATCATGAATTAGACCATTTATCCTGGACGCTGGATTGGAATGGGAACAGGGGACACTAAGCAGAGTCCAAGACTGTTCTAAAAAAAAATAAAGAAGAGATAGTGTCTTTTCTGAAAACATTACTTAAACTGGGATTGGCTATGAGAGTCATTTTCCCAACCATATGAAGGGAAACGCTGCAAAATAAAGTTGAGAACAGAGGAGAAGAAATTAGAAACGGATGGGGAGCAGAGTCCTGGTGAACATGAGGTTCCAGTTTTACCTTTGAAGTGTGGTTCCTATTTGATTTTCCACAGAGCCTGAGAGCTTTTGTACTGCTCCTGACTTTTTATTAAAGCTAATCAAAAACAAAATAATATATGACAATGTTTTCTGGGTTGTTCCCCATATTGTTTCTGATGACAGATGGAACAAGATTGGCCTTTTTGATGAAAAGTATATGCTAGAATATCTTAAGAAAATAAAAAACAACTTATTTCATTTCTTGTCTTATTAGAAAGTTAAATCCCCCTTATAAAGAAAATTAATTACTTAAAATAATTTACATATATTTATTTTTATTTTTATTAAAATTAATGTAATTTTCTGTCCACTTAGAAAACTTTTGATGTCTCTGTACAAATGATTTCAGTAATTTTTATTTCTTTCCATTTTTAGCCTTTAAGATTTTTTGTTTATTCCAAATTTAGATTTTTCAAAATATGAAGGCCTCTTGCCTTAGGCCTTACCTAAACACGCACAGCTTCAATACCTTGACCCAAATCACTGATCTATTTCACTGCTGAAACTTGCCTGAAAATATAAACTTTTATATATCTTATATACATTAATATATGCAATATATTACTTATTAATAGGTGTAATATATTACATGTTTATGTATATAATATATATTTTAATGTTTATATTTGTATTAGTAAAGAAACAGAAACAATAAGAGTACATATATACACACACATATGTATATTCATGCATATTACCATATTTAAAATATCTTACATATATACTTTTTAAAACTGGTTCACACAACTCTGGAGGTGGAAAAGTCCCACCATCAGCCATCTGTAAGCTGTAGACTCAGCAATGTAGGGTGTTAAATCAAGCAGGTAATATAATTTAGTCTAAGTCCAAATACCTGAGAACCAGGGAAGCCAATGGGGTAAATCTCAATCCAAAAACAGGAGAAGACCATGTCCCAGTTCAACCAGTCAGGCAGAGGAACAAATTCTGGCTTCCTCCACCTTTTGTTCTAGTCAGGCCCTCAAAGGGTTAGATGATCTCCACCCATCTGGAAGGACAATCTGCTTCACAGGGTCAAATGTTAAACTCATCAGGAAACACCCTCACAGAAACACTCAGAAATAATAATCAAATATCTGGGTACCCTGTGATTTGCTCAAATTGATGTGTAAAATTAATATTATTCTCTGTAGAGATATAGAGGATACAATTATATCTATAAAGAATGGATGGATGGATAGATAGATAGATGATAGATAGATAAATAGATATAGATATAGATATAGATAGATATAGATATAGATATAGATATAGATACATAGAACAATAGATCCCCTATATTGAATAATATAGAAGGCCAACAAGAATAGATTTTGATGAAACCAAATGTCTACGTTCACATTCAAGATAATTGCAACTAAGTTAAGCACAGTTTGGACTATACTAGACAAAGTAATCACTTGTTGAAAAAAGACTTGTGAAGTATAAAACATACAGAAGTTTGGCAATAAGAGAATGAGTTAATTTTAGCTTGTATTAGTAGAAGAGCAAGAGTAGAATTAGTAATATTTTATTGTCCACTTCTGGCATTCTTTGATCCAACATACACCAAGGAAGTAGAACACTTGCGGGGATATATATGTTTACAAGTCAAAACTGGAAACAAACATCATGTCAAATTAAGAACAAGTACAATTTATTTTTAATCTTGCAGGAGGTGTACAAATATTTTTTAAATGCAGAGAATATAATGCTCATTGTGGAATATTAAAATCGAATAACTTTGTAGACATTATGAACACTAACTGCAAACATTATGTAAAGGAACATATGGACCATTTTTCACACTATTTATACCTTTTGTTCATATTTTCATGAATGTTCTATTTAATACTTATTTAATCTCAATGTCACATTATCGGTTTAATTTTTTTATAATAGATGTAACAATCAAGAAAAATATATTATTCTTGAAGTTACTTAAGTATATTTTATTGTACCTTTATTGACAGCTAGATAAATATACATTCTAAATGTATGTCTCCATACCACATCCCTAATGATAATGATTCCTAATGATGTGCTTAAAACCTACGAATTTTCTTAAGTGGATTTTTCAGATAGATAAAGACAAATTTCTTAACTACTGTGTTGCCTTTAACCTAGTTCTATTAGATAACTCTTTATGGTGCCATTTAAAAGCACTTTTTATTAATCAAAATTACATTTTTAAAATGAGTTAGAGATAGTATTAAAAATTTTTATGAACTAGTACCATTAACTGAAACATACTTTCTACAAGTTGGGAAATAATATTTAATGATATGCTACTAAAATGATGGCTATTAAATTGTGATACATTAAAAACTGCATAAAATGTTTTCATTGATGTTTATAAATTGATTCTGCTGTGTGTACCTGCAAAGTAATTAAAATTTTAAATTACATACATGCTTTTATTAATGTCCTCTATTTGAAGGTTGGAAGACACAAAGGCTGGTCTATAATAAATGAAAAATGACTAGAAACAAAATTAAGAGTAACTGTTAAAGAAATTTTGAATAATTGGATTGTTACAACAGACTAAGCTACTCTGAAATATATTGAGCTCCCCATCCCTAAAGGTGCTCAAATATAGAGTGGATGACCTTTGAGTCCGATTATTCTATATAATACTCATGAATGAGTTAGGAAGATGTAAAAGATGAACTTGAATTTTTCTTTTATTGTCAGAACAAAACTGAACAGAAGGAGAATCTACGTGAAACAAATTGAGGAAAGTATATTTCTGGGTTTGAATACTGATATATATTATGTACAATATATATCATTTATATATTTACTTCAGTACAACATACAATTTTTTTATATAAGTATAAGCTTGTCCACACATTTCTGTGGACATGTTCCCAATCAACAAACATAAAAACAGCATGCACCATTTATTGATTATCTACATGCCAGACACAGGAATAGGATTTTTCCAGGTATAATCTCATTTAATATTCACATACACTCAAAAAATCTGTAATATAAAACTGGTATCGAGTATTTAGAAATAAAAGAACTGAAGCTTTATAGTGTTTATGATACTTAATCAAGGTCACTCACCTATATGGTATCCAAGATGGGATCATCCAAGTCGATCTTATTCTGAAGCCCTACAATTTCTACTTAAATCAAGTTTCCCTGCAAGTTTCCTGTCATATTATTGTTATGATGCATTTGTCTTTTTAAAAGCATCTTAAAAGTACCCTCATATGCTTTAGGTTTTTCCAAGAAATAGGTGAACTCGGTGTAATATTCACAGTAATTTTATCAACTGCTAATTTGGAAAATTTAAGTATGTTAAAATATATCATTGTCATTCCTTATAGCTCACTCCTGTAAACATCAACACCACTTCCTTGTATAATTTCATGCTCTTTATTTTGCAAACTACCATTTCAATTAAAAATAGTGGCTAGTTGCCAGATTTAAATAGCAGTAATTGCTTGTCTTGCTAATTAAATACACAAACACAGAATGATTTGACAAGGAGAAACATATCTTTATTTTCTAAGAATAACAACCCCCCAAGCTGATATTCAGTGGCTATCACAGTGAAAAATAAGTGCCTTTGAAATTAATCAAATTATGTTGTATTACTTAATAATCAAATCAAATACGTAAATTTTTCTTTATTACATGCCTGCTTTTCCTATGTAATATAAAATTCTAAATAAATATAGAAATACTATGATAACATTTTATATAATGTTTAAATTGTGTACTTTCAGTACCATTCTCCAGAAGAAATCAGTTAGTAAATATAATCATAGCTAAACTTGTACAATAGAATATTTAAAATTTGGTGGTGAAGCATAGAAATCAGGGAAAATGACTAGGTTTTGTTGTTTAAGATTATTAGAAAAACCAGAAGATACTTAGAGCTGATGATAAAAGGTCCATTCCATCAGATTAGGCTGCTTTGCATCTCAGCACAAAGCTTAGAACATTAGATTGCCCAGTAAATATGTCATACTGATTAATTAATGAATTAATTAATGGACAAACAAATGCATTGAGTTACCAAGGGTCAGGTCCTCAGCTATACAAATTGAGAATATCATCAAGATCTTTTTGTTTACTTGTTTCTTTGTTCTAATTTTGTTCTTTTCTTTGGTTTTTCAATTCCTGAATGACATTCCATTTCTTAGAAATGGAACACACAAGAAATCTTTAAAAGGGCTTATTTTAAGCTACATTGATAATTTATTAATAGCTACTATTCATTGTATAGAATACTTCCTTCTGATGTATAAGTTCATTATGAAACCAAATCATATAAAAGAAACTGCCTGTTAATCACAGAATAACAGAGAATTTTGCTTGAAGCATATTTACATCAGGCTAGTATGTTATCCTTTATATCCTCAGAGATACAAATATCTAGAATATAATCAGTGCTGGTCATTCGTCTTCCTCCACTAGTGCTGGAAAAATACTAATAACATTGTTGGTACCAAGTACTTCCTCTCAGTATCCCTAAGTAAGCCACAGGATTTGTCTTGTTACAAATTTTTAACAACTGCCATATTATAATTATCTAGACAGCAGCTATATGATTATTTAAAATCTGTTAAGATTTTGGGAAAAAAGAGGTGTATATACAAATCCTTTCCTAGGATGAAGTATTCCAATCTGTCAGTCAGTCCTTGGTTCAAGAAAGATTTTGTAGTGGACATTTGTGATTTCTTCCACAATACCAATTCACAGCAGTTCTCAGTGCCTACACTGGGAGTCGTGTGGTTCCAGGAAACCTTGCTATCGGTGGTGAAGCAGGTAAACTAGACTAATCCTGTGAGGGAGCTCATCCCCTGGACATATAACAATGTAACCCATGCCTGATGAGAATCTCTTCTGCTATGGAGTGTGCAATGTATGAATAAGAGAGCTGGAACTCCTGCAGCCACTTTGCTTCCATGCAGGAAGCCAGTAAAAAAATGGAACCAATACATGAAGGAAGGAAGAATGGAAAGACAGAGAAAATTGCAGAAAAGTAGAATGAGACCCTGACATGACAAACCTCTAGATCAAATAGCACCAAAACATGAGCCACCTCTGTAATTAAGACAGCTTCGTAATCTTGCAATCTACACAGTCACACAGGGTCCCATTTTCAAAAGGGACCTTCATACTTAAGTTTGTTGACTTCTTGAAACTCTTAATAATTTCATCTTAGGACCTGTGTTTCTAAGTGAAGTCTATGGAACAATGGACTGTGACTATGAGCAAGAATGTACACTTAGCAGCAACTAGCACATGTGGGGTGTCCAAGGGCTCCAGGGGAAAACCCAGCAAGGACCTGGGTGTAGAACCTCCAAAGTAGTAGGTGGGGAGCAGAAAGGAGGGGATCCTCCAGAGAGCAGTGCATGGGGTCTGGCTTGCCTGTCTCTGCACCCATCCATCCCACTGGCATTTACACAAATGTTAACTCTGGGGACTGTCAGAACTATTGAAAGTACATTGCAAGTAAATAGAAGAATATACTTGGAAATTACAATAAAACATTAAAGAATTATTAAAATCTCTTAAAGAGTTTAGAAGCTCTCGTTTTGAACACTAGTACAATCTGCAACATTGTAAAATAAATATCCTCAGGCTTAGAAAAATAGAAATCAGAGATAGCCAAGTCCTAGTACCATTAGGTGTCAGTAGATAAGCATCCACATTGTGATTAAGAGACCAAGGATTTTTCCGTTTTGTGTTTCACCATCTCTAGGTGTCTCTGTCTGGATCTAGAGAGAACAGAGAAGAAAAGAAAATATGAAGTATTCCATGCATAATTTCTGCCCAAATTTCACTGGTCAGCGCTCAGTGATATGGCCCCACCTACAAGGGTTTGGGAAAAGTGGGATAATGGTGTTGTCAGGAAGAAAACGGGAATTCAGATAGCGGTAAACACCACCACTTTCGACCCTATGATGCTTATGTAATATTAAGGTTCCCCCCTTTGGGGAAGGGTGTGTACCGTTATTATCCCCACATTCTAATCTGGTGACTGTCCCATTTCTAATGTTCCTACATAGCTTTGCACCTGGGGAAAAATGAATTTATATTTCCTATTCCCATTTCTTTATACCTTAGTCTCTGTTCATCCCACTGTAATTTGACTTCTTTCTCAATCATTTTAGTGAACACATTTTGTCAAAGTCACAAATGCCTGATTTATGGGTTTTTTGAACACATCTTTCTTCTACATCTTCTCCCAAATTCTCTGGACTCAGGACTCTTCCCAACCACCTGCCAGGGTCTCCCCAGACACAAGCCGCCTCCTCTCATTTCTCTACTCTTGGGGCTCCCCCACCTCTCCCGGCTAAGAAGTTCCCACAGCCCAGACCACATTCCTCTAAAAAACACCCTCCCAACCTCCTGGATTCACTCCCCCCCTCCCCCATTCCTCCATCTGCTAGGCCCCTCCCCGCATTTCCCCACGCGAAGTCCTCTGACTCCGTTTTGACCCCTCGATTGTGTCGCTAAGATCCCTCACCCAAATTGCCCCAACGCAGCCGTCGCCTGTCCCCCCAAAGCCTCCCGGGCCAGTGCCCGGTCCTCACCTGGAGAAGAGTCCTCCGAGGGCTGTGGCTGGGGCGGCAGCAGGCGCGTCCGGACAAGGAAACAGCGCCCTCTGGGGCCGAGCGGCGGGGCGGCCGGATCACTCCACACTGCAAAGGCCCTGCACCTGCGAGGCCTTGCTGCTAAACTGTCACGAATGACCTCTTAATCGCATTAGTCAACTGCAGTTATCAGCGTGTAACCGAAATAATAGTATATTTTGACCGACTCCCCCAGTTAGATGCAGTTATGCTTCATCTATGGGACATTTATCTCTTAGTCATGACCATTATGGATGGAACTTAGCACATTGTATTTTTTTTTCTTTCTTTCTTTTTTTTTTATTAATTAATTTTTGTTACAGATGTTTCTCCCTTTTCCCCCACTGATTCCCCCCTCCCCCTCCCTCCCTGCCCCTTCCCCAATTTGTTGTCCATGTCCACTGTTCATGCATACATGCATATAAGTTCTGTGGTTTATCTCTCCCCCACCACCCCTCTCTTTAGGGGATTGTCAGTCTGTACCCCACTTCCACGTCTCTGGAACTACCCCATTCCTCAGACAGTTATGTTCAGATAAGTATATTCCACAGATAAGTGAGATCATATGAAACTTGTCTTTCTCTGTTTGGCTTGTTTCACTTAGGATGATACACATTGTATTTTAAATATCGTGTATACATCTTATGTAGACTCCTCAAGGTCAAAAACCATTTATTATCAGTTATGTGATTTTGATCCCTATTGCAGTGTCTCGATTATACCAGTATCTCAGTAAATATTGGTTGACAGACAAGTGAATGATTAGCCATGTTGTCTCTAAAGTATATATAGGAAACCCAACTAAAGATGTCTCACAGGTCGTTGGTGATATCTAAAAAAAGAAGTCAATCTAGGAGATATGTCTTCCCTAGTTGAAAGTCATCCACAAATATAAAGAAGTTGAAACTCATGCATGTGTGTATGTTTGAGGTTTCCTTAGTTTCTAGGATCTGTGAGTTAATAATTTCCATCAATTTAGTGATATTTTCTATAAATAAATTTTTTGTTTCCTACTCTTTCAGGAACTCCGGCTACATGTGTATTAGGTCACTTGAAGTTGTTCCACAGGCTTAATGTTTTATTGTGGTTTTATTGTTTTGGGGTGGGTTGTTTTTTTTTTTTAATTTGGTGAGTTTTTATAACTTTAAATTTACTAACATTATCCTCTGTAATATCTAATCTCCCATTAATGCCTCTAGTGACTTTCTCAGACATGGTAATTTTTATTTCTATAAGTTCCATTTATATTTTATGTTTATATTTTCCATGTCTCGTGATTAATTTCTCACCTAGCTTTTACAGTATATGTAATACAGCTAAAATAAGTATTTAAATGTTGCTGTTTTTTAAATTCTAACATCTGTATCAGTTCTGAGTTGGTTTTGATTTAATGGCTTTTCTCCTCTTTATAGGTCATATTGTTGTGCTTCTTTGGATGCCTTACAATTATTTTTTAATTATTATATGCCATCCATTGTGAATTTTACCTTGTTGAGGAGTATATATTTTTGTATTCTTATATTTATACTTGACCTTTGTTCTGGAACACAGTTAACTTATTTTAAATGCTTCAATCCTTTTAGATCTTCCTCTCAAGACTTGTTAAGTGGGATCAATGCAGCATTTACTCTTAGGATAATTACTCACTACTGAGATAAGACTTCTGAGTACTCTGCTGAATATCACACATACTCTGAGGTCGTTCAGTCTAGCTGGAAAACAGATAACTCTTCCCAGCCCTGTGTGAGCTCTAGCTACTACTTTTTTCTAGTCCTTTTAGGGTGATTCTTTTCCCCACCTCAATAGTTCCCTCAAAAACATCTGCCAATCACTACTCTGCTGAAGACAGAGGAGGACTCTCTACAAATTCTCCTCTGTCCATTTCTATGCGTGTTTCCTCTGGTGCCCTCACACCTGAACCCAAGTTTCTTGGAGAGCCCAGATTTTCAGCTCTACTCCTCAACTCAGTGAGTCTGCGGGAGTCTTCCTGTGCCCATTTCATTTGCTTCCGGTCACTCATGTTCCACTGCCTTTCATTTCCCGATGTCTGATGTTTAGAAAATCATTGTTGCAGAGATTTTATCCATACTTTCAGTTGTTCATCTTTCTTATTCCATTTTAATCAGAGAGGCAGGAATCCGAAACTCATGTGTTTAGATAATTTTACATAGAGGAGTTATTAGAGACATGTAACTTTGTTGTTTCAAGAGGAAAGGGAAAGAAATGTGTGGAGGTTTTCATTTCCTTGTTTTTCTGTGAATTAGGAAAGTAATTTCCTGAATGAGTTTCCTGAATAGTCAAGTGCATGAGGATATTCACAAAATGTGAGGGTCCATCCAGAGAAGGGGTGAAAAAGCAGGGTGTGGCTAAACAGTAAAATCTGGGGAGCAATGAAGGTGTTGCTCAGCTGAAGACTGGAAACTGATTTTGAAGTAAAACTCCATCATCCAGTTGGCTTTTTCCCCTTCCTTATGCCATTTATAAGGCATAAAAACAGACAAGGATGGTATGAACAGAATCAAAGTTGAAATTTTGCAAGGTGGCTCTGGTGAAAAAGAAAACAGGTAAGCCCTGGCCAGTTTGGCTCAGCAGTTAGAGCGACAGCCCTCAGACGGAAGTATCTCGGGTCCAATCCCCATCAAGGGCACATACCTCTGTTGTGGGTTTGATCCCCAGCTCAGTTGGGGTCAAGTGGGAGGCAGCCAATTGATGTGTCTTTCTCTCTCTCTCCCTTCCTCCCTCACTTCCACTCTATCTAGAAAACGGGGGGAGGCAAGCGACTGGGAATTGTGATGGGTGTGGAAGAGCAAGTGTCGAGAGCAAGCTGGTAAAGAACCCAGATAAACAGGAAGTTGTGTAAGAGTGGAGCTGTGGTCTCCAAGACTTCAGAATGGAAAGAGCTGTCAGTGACGACTAGCTGTCCTGTGGAACCATAGTTGTGGGTTGCCGCTGCTTGGAATGGAGATGATGCTTTCACTAGGACAATCAAAAGGCTAAGGGGCTGGATTTCACATGCAAACTGCCCTTGGGGTGGCCAGGCTAACTTGAGAGACCTGAGGGGAGAAGGAAGACCTAGAGTAAGCTGCAAAATTCTCGAATATATGCAAAGTGTCAGCTAAGTGTGAGTGGGATGTGACAAAATAATGTCCTTAGCATTCAAGGACAAGGTCTTTGATCAAGAGTGGATACTCCCAGTATGACATGTGTGTGGAGGATGAGAGAATGAGCAGAATTCTCCTAAGAGGAAAGTAATCCAAACGGCACCTTTGAGATCTTTCCACTTAGTTTCACGTATTTTATATGTATTCTTAATTGTTTCAGTTTCAAAAAGTATTTTCTGACTTTGTCTCTGAATTTTTGGGAGCAACTTATGTAATTAAATCACACACACAAAAATACCCTAATAGGCTATCTACAGAAACAGGAGGAAAAGCATTTAGTCCTATTCGTCAATGAGGGCAGTGGGAATAGCAGTCTGGAAAACCAGTTGGGTAACAAACACAGATCTCCCCATGGCTGATCCACAAAGGCAGTGTTAGACCGACTGGGAAGCCAGGTCACAGTCAGGCCAGCATACATCCGTAGAGTTTACTCCAAGGAATCCTCACTCCGAAGACAGTATTTGATTTTTGATTAATAAACATAATTTTTTAAAAAAACATTTTTGCAGTTGAAATGAAATACCACCATCCCAGCAATTCTTAATGCTCCAGGAAGGCACATCCTAAACACTAGGAATAATCACCTCCTCAGATGCCCAGGAGTACAGATTTCAGGCTCTGAAACGTCGGCCAGTGCTGGGTTCCCGGCTTTGCAACCAGAGCAGTGGCAGAGGACTCTGTGCACAAAAAGTCTGGCAGTTGAGGATTAATGAGACTTGGGTTGCTGTCCTGAGATTCTTAGTAATTTCATTTTTGAAATCAAGTGCCTTGGCATAGTCCACAGGAGATTTGTAGGATGAGCCTCTCACCACCCTGATCTAGAGAGCTAGTGCCTTCCAGGATTGTAAATCCATCTTGGTTGGAGCCTGGTTCGACTTCCCTGCTCTTGATGAGGTTCACATGTTGGTCTGGGGCCTGGAAGGAGGTGGGGATGGGCAGCTGGTGGGCCATGTAAGAATTTCAGTCACAAGACATGGTCCCTGGGCACCTGTGATCGTCTGCGGTGGCCCTCCAGGTACCCTCATGCCCTAAGATTGTGCCATTAAATAGTAAATTTAGAATGTATGTTTTCCAGTTGAGAAAGAAGGAGAAAGACCATATAAGAAGGAAATTTTATATTTTAGTGCCTTTCTAGCATCTGTCTCCTATCTGAACGAGGGGAATGTAGTTTCACTTTACACTGAGACCCAAAAAGTAAAAAATTGATCTTGCTCCCAGCTCTCAGCAACAGACATGATTTGAAGAAGTAAAGCCATTCACGTGCATTTGACAGATTCCGCAGAAGGTTCATAAACACATTCCAGTATCCTTCCATAGAAAAATGTCCCTTCCCTTCCCATGGATATAGTTCTGTGTTTGCGCCTGTCTACGACATCTTCAGTGCTGGAGACTGGAAATTAAATAAGGTGTAATACTTATGAACTGAATGACTTAAATACGCCATCTTCATAGTTTGTTTTAAAATTTGATAACTAGTCCCAGGAAAGGGACTAGTAGTCATTAAAATTTTCCTTCCCTTAGAGATTAAGCAAAGAATTTATATGCATATATGCATAGCACATGGACACAGATAATAGACAGGTGAAGGCCTGGGGTGAAGTAGGAGATGGGTTGAAGGAGGGGTGCAAAGGGGGACATCTGTAATACTTTCAACGATAAAATAATTTTTTAAAAATTCTCCTTCCTGCCCTGGCCGGTTTGGCTCAGCGGTTAGAGCGTCGGCCTGCGGTCTGGAGAGACCCGGGTTCGGTTCCCGCTAAGGGCACGTACTTCGGTTGCAGTTTGTCCCCGGCCCTGGTTGGTCGTGCGGGTGGCAGCCACTCGATGTGCCCCTTTCACATCGATGTTTCTCTCTCTCTCTCTTCCTCTCTCTCCCTCCCACTCTATCTGTACAAAAAATGGAAAAATGTCCTCGGGTGAGGATTAAAAAAAATAAAAATAAAAAAATAATAAAAATTCTCCTTCCTTTAATATAAGTTACACTCCATGAATACAGCCCAATAAACACCATTTGTAATGGTGCATTCACTAATTCCTTAAAATCTACTACAGATAAGATAATGTTTACTCTTTTTAAATATCTGTGCCCTGATGCATAATCTCATTTAACCGTAAAAATCTGTATCTATGGTAGCAATAATCATTGTTCCTATTTTATATGTGAGGAAAGTGCTTGGAAGGGGCTATGTAATGTCGCCAGTTACACAGTGGGTGGAGTTGGGAACTGCATCTGGCCCAGATATGGCAACAGACCAATATCCAGATTGGCATGTTGGACATGTCCTAGTAAACAGAAAATCCTCGACTGGAGATATTGGAATTTATAAATTACTGTGTGATTTTTAGTTCAGAAATATGATTTGAAAAATAAAAGTCTGTTGTTCCTTTAAAATAATGCTTTGACTGCTCTAAACCAGAAGTAGTTTCCTCTACCCCCCAATATGAATTAATATAATGTGTTTGGGTATTCTGGATAAAGCTTTTACCATCCTTCTTTTATAATTGTCTACTAATTTCACAAAATCAGATTTTTATGCAAGATATAACAGGATATGGTGGCATAAATGGTTTGATAAAGAAAATTTTGCTCACAATGTACTTGAAGAACTGCATTTTAGACATTCTTTCATACAGCATTCTGTGTCGTCATACATATTGAGAAAATTTATCAAATGCAAAATACATTTATAAATGTCTGTTTTTAATAACCTATAGTAAACTCTCAATTTTCAGACCTCGATTTAATCGATTTTGGATTTAATGGACAACATTTCCAGTGTATATGTCATAAGTGAAAATTAATACCCTGTTCATTTTAAAATGCTTTTAACCAGGATTTGCTTATCATTAAATTAATATATTATTTTCTGTTATTAATTCACTGTTATTTTTAAAACTTTTATCAAATAGGCCATATGTTGGGGAAAAAAGCACTGTAGTAATTTCACCGACATAAATAAATATTACATATCTACAACTGTAGTCTACATATTTACATCCAATGCTCAGTTAATGATTAGCAAGTGATCACACCACACTGGGCATGGAAACTGGTTTTGTTGGCATGTGGTGTGACTTTCTGTACCAGTCTTAATACATGGCCAGGTTTTCACATGAGCTAAGCCATGCTCAGCCATGTGCATTTGTTTACTCACGGTGACTGGTGAATGCATACATTTACTAGACCTATTCAGTATAAATTTAAAACTACTGTAATACATATAGAAAACTTTCCTGTGAAATTAAACTCTTCAAACATACTTAATTTTAATTACACAAACATGTCTACATAAGTAAAAACCAGTAAACGAACTAATTTGTCAATTTTTTAACATACACATTCAGAAAAGCTACTTTATTATATAACAAACTATCAGCTTTAGCGGACATCCCCTCGCCTTAATTAGTCCATCTTATCAAGGTTCTACTGTATTTGAAATTCACTTATTAAATTAAACTAAAATAAATAATCAGTTTTTCAAAACTGAAATATAACTGGGCATTTTGTTCATAGATTATCAAAAAATTATATTAAATGTTTTAATAACTTCAATTTATTATTACTTTGGATATGCAGATTATAGAAACAATTCTAATATGCTTTCAATAAGTATAGTAAAACAGAATAAAAAATAATCTTCCATACATACACCAGGGAAAATAATTCATGTATCTTTGAAAGAGAATTTTGTTTCTAGAATTTTACTCTTGGTTCAGACTTGAATTTTAAGTTCCCAAGTAGAGAAATGAGAAAAACTTAAGTGGTAATTGCTGAAGCAGCGAGCCCATTTGGATAAAAAAGATGTTGTTTAAAGAACTAAAGATAAAATATGTTTTTATTGTAGCCTTTAGATTGCTTCAAGATCTATTGCCTTTAAGGCTGGGAAAAAAAAGCACTCCAAAGGGGACAATAACGATTCCAGATACAAACATTATACCCTACTGATGATGTCCTTTCCTATCCTCCTGTAAGTGGTTTTCTATTACTGATGTATACCAGACCAAATTGTGTACCTTTCTCCATGAATAATGAAAGCAGGCATAAGCACAAGAAATATAAGGGGACTGCTGTAAACAGATACTTCTGTTTCATTACCACTGTTTTATTAACAAATTACTTCCATTAAAGAGATTATGAGGTTGCAAAAAGCAATCCAAAATGAAATAGTCCAGGCCTAACTTTCATTCTGTAATGAATTGAAGTGATTTGCCTGCAGTGGGCTCAGTTCCTCATTGTTTCTGTGACTGCTCAGTCTATTTTGTATCTTGAATTGTGAGTGTGCTCTCCCCAGAAGGGCTTTGTGAATCTTTTCTAGGGGGAAAAAGATGTTTCCAATTAAGTCAAGATATACACCTCTCACCTCCTAATGTGGAGAGTGCTGTGTTATATATAATACACATCACGTTGGAACAATATGCCAAGAGCCCCATATTTCTTACTATGGTTATTTTACAATCCAATAGTTTGTGACAAAACTGTACGCTTTTAAAGCAGTCATGACTCTAAAACTTACTACTAACATCATTCTAATCTGAAACCAGTACTTTTCTCTCTATATTTTTTATTTCAATATTGAAACTTTAACCTTCTAAATTTCTAGGGAGATCCCCAAAGTATCCTGTTTTGAGCTTTTTTAAGTGAAAGGAACCAAATGTTGGAATAGGTTATTGTGTTTCAGAGCCTATAGCATTTTAGGATTATTCAGGCATATACAATCTTTTCTTTAAAAGGGTGAAAGAGATGTTAGTCATATCTTTGTTTCATTTTTGGAACTTGAAAAAACAAAAGGAGGGCAGTATTCTGCCAACTCCAAAATTGAACTTGAAATGGGCCTGGTCTATGGAAACCAGAAACCTGATCATCACAATTACAAAAGAAACCCAGTGTTGCAAGGTAATGACTCAAACTGATACCCTTAAGTACCGACACTCAGGAAATATGGGGGTTAATAGAATTGATTTCTATGATGAGTGCTAGATAAACAATTAAATGAAATTTGAATTTACAAAACTCATTTGAGATTAAACATTCCTCTGTCGCTCAGAATCTCCCATATTTGCAAACTACTGTGTTTAAATTTTCTTTATATAACATATTTAATAGACTTCATAAACAAGGTTTTAATCAGTCAACATTTTACATGAGAACTTAAAAACATAATTGAATTCTGAAAAATGCAAATAATTATTTTTAATGTACTTTTTTATATGATTGAGGACTTTTTATATATTTCCAAAGTAGCGTAGATTTGTTTTTTCTTGAACAATCAAAAGAGCAAATATTCAGAAGAATATTTGAAAAACAGAAAATTATAAAACAAAAAATGAAATAACCATTAAAGCCCTAACCAAAGAAATTATACTCATTATTTTACAATTCTTTTTCTGAGCATTTATTTGTTTAAGAAAATGGGGATTTTACTGTTTATATAGTTGTCTTATCTTTTTACCTGAAATGTATCTTTTTTTTTTTTTTTTGGTATGTGCCCCTAGTGGGAACCAAACCGGGGACTCTCTGGTCCACTGGACCACACTCCAACCGCTGAGCCAAGCAGGCCAGGGCTGAAATGTATCATTTTAAAAGGAGAAGTCCAGGTAACAAAGCAGGACTATAAAATCTCGATTCACTTGCTATGAGGTAAAATGGAAAAGAAAATTGAAATAACCAAACAGAAATTTCAACAGTTACAGCAAACCGAGTTAGAAGTATATTTCATGCTATCATCTTTGAAAAATCTTGACCAAGAAAAGAATTCTGTTATAACATCTGGAAGTCATTTTCAGAAAAAAAAAAAAAAAAAAATTGTGAGTCAAGAAAATCTCAAAATTCTCACCAATACCCACCAATTTGAAGAAAAATGGATAAGCATGGTGAGTAGACAATCAGGGAAAAGCAGAGGCTCAACCCTACAGAATAAAAGCCCCTAGCCATTTTCAGTTGATAATCATAGAATGAAATGGAATAAGCACTACTAAGAGAATTACTTCAAATAGAGTCAGGAGGCCACTGAGGAAGTGGGGCCTCTGCACATCTGGTGCCTGCCTCAGTTCTCAGAGTTGCTATTAAATTGCTAAATCTGTTGCTAAACTCAGCTCAAGGCTGAGTGGTAAATATTCTAGAACAACAATGGCTGTATGGAAACATGAGGACTTGACCTCCTCCTTGTAGTTTTCGCTCCTGATTTGCATACTGGAACTAATAAACCTATTTGGGGGAAGGAATTATACTTTGTGGGTTTTTTGCCTTTCTTTGTTCTCTCCAGAGCACAATTTTGATTGCTACCTGAGTGAGTCTCCAAGGTTGCAACTCTTTTGCTCAAATAAATGTTATTGTTTCTTTGTTTGTTTGTTTAAAATAGCCCGAACCTCTTATTTTGTTAACAAAGTGCTGATGATCAACTAGAGAAATGGTTAGCATCTCCCAAGTATTCTGCCAAGGGAACATGCTATCTTCTAGCAAATTGCAGGGAACTGTTCATAACATTTCACATGAACTAAGAAATGCCCATGATATTCAACAAAGGCTCCTTCAGCAAAGCTCTTCCTTCAAAGTAGACCAGAGTCACATCTCGAGTCACAAAGTTGGATCGTGGAAGGAAACTAGAGTTCAAGTAGAGCAGGCATGGAGACAGGAGAATTAATCCACATGATGTAACAACAAAGGTTTTAGCACAGCAAGATGAGAATAAAATGCCTGGCAAGTAAGCCAGAGTACCTCAGGAATAGATAAAAGAAATGCACATCAAATTTTAAAACCCGTCAAAGAGCCCCATGTAAAAGGAAACCCAATGCAAGGAAAAGAAAAAAAAAAAAGAAAAGAAAGCAACAACTCTTTGAGAGTGTCTTGCAATCAAGAACAACCAGGAATATTACAGTTAACAGGACCCAATAAATCTTACAGAAATAACACTCACTTAGAAACATTGTGAAATAGACTAGCAATGCCTAAAAATTGTAGTGTTGCTATAAACAAGGCTTCTACTGGAAAAGAAGTAGATAATCCAACAAATGAAATAAACATTGTGATGAAACTAGTATATATGAATATTAAAATGGCACACTGCATTTTTAAAAATAATGTGCTAAGGAATAAGAGACATCAAAACATACTGTGATTATGCCATTAAATTTGAAAAATAAAGAATTCTTTGGGATCCTTGAAGAAAATATCAACGGTGGAAGTTAGAGATGAACCAACTCATATTGATCTTAGATATTTCCATGAAAAATGTTCTGACAAGAGTGAATAAATTTTCATAGATCTGAGGGGGATATATTGTGATGTAAGAATATTATAAACAGTAATTTCTTTTTGTTCACATACACTGGCAATACAAAGTTTCCTCAAAATTAATGAACTCTGAGAATCTGTGTGTATAACATATGCATATATAAAAATAAATATGTTTATAAATGGAGAGAAAGAAACTAGAAATAATATTTTCCCAATGTGTTATTTCTGAATGGAGATATTTTATTTTGCTTGATTCTTCTGCTTACTTTTTAAAATAATGTTTATTATTTTTTATAAAATTAATTGATTATTCTAAAATGTTTAAAACCCAAGTTTAATGATTGCCTAATATCCATTTTATGTATACTATAATTGATTTAATTATAATAGTTTACATTTCATTTATTCCTAATTTATTACTACAGTCAACCATATTGTGATGAAGATCTTTATATATAAACTTTATATCACTGATTAGTTCTAGAAACTGATTCTAAGAATTACTACTTCAAAGAATGACATTTAAAAGTTTCTTTAGACATTAATACATTGCTTTTCAGGGACAGTATGTACATTACTCTTCCATCAAAAGTGAAAACAATGTTTATCTGACTACACCCTATTCTAGACTGAGCATTTAAATATTTTTTACTTTTGTTCAGCCACTGTGGCTCAAGGGTTGAGCATCAACCCATGCGTCAAGAGGTCGCCAGTTTGATTCCCGGTCAGGACACATGCCCAGGTTGTGGACCTGATCCCCAGTGGGGGGCATGCAGGAGGCGGCCTAATAATGTTCTCTCTCATCAATGTTTCTCTCTCTCTTTCTCTCTTTAAAGTCAATACAGGAAAAAAAATTTTTTAAATAAATAAGTATTTTTCACTTTTATTTTCTAGTTGTATTTCTTATATTAATTGTGTTTTCACATCTGCTATTTGTTACTAAAAAGCCTTTTTATATATTAAAGATATCAATGTTTATGGACTTTTTTAAACTTTATATAAAGATTATCATACTACATGTGGTCTCATTAATACTATCATAATAAGATTGCCCATGGTATTTCACATAGCCAGAACACCTTTATTTTTTCTGATGAATAATATTCCATTATGTGGCTGTAATAAAATTTACCTACTTATTTATGGGATTTATGATGTTTCAGGTTTTTTTTATTAATTACAAAAAATGTGTTTTGAACATTAATTGTGCATGTTTCCTGGTGCACTTTTGAAAGAGTATCTCTTGGAAAAATACTTAGGAGTTGGATCATAAGGGAAGCAAAAGCTCTCTTACCCAGGATGATGCAAAGTATTGTCCATACCGATTATCCAATTTAAGCTTCTGCCAGTGTAATTGACCCTAGTGACCCACATCTGTAACACTACGTATAGTCAGACTCATGTTCCACCTACTCAGTGGGTCTAAAATAGTATCTCATAGGTATCCTTATTTGTAATTCTGTGATTATTAATGAAATTCAGCACATTACATCGTGTTTTGTCATTTATATTAGTTTTCTTGCAAAATACATGTCTGAATATTTTTTCAATAAGTTTACTTATTGATTGTTCTGCAAGTCTCATATATTTGAAAATTAATACTTTGTTTATATATGTTTCAAATATCTTATGCCAGTTTCTGTTCTGTCTTTTCACTTCCTCTAAAGTGCATTTTCATAAACTAAAGTTCTTAATTTTTATATAGTCAAATCTGTAGTCTTTTACTTAGCATTATTGCCTTGTTTCGTGTTCAATAATCTACATTTTTGAAGTCCACTCATGTAATAATTACACCTTTGCTCAAAAATCTGCTATGCCATGTCTGTCATAAAGCAAAGTTGCTCATAAATAGGGATCTTTTTCATAATCCTCTGGTCTTAGCTAACCTTTCTCTAGCTGAAAAAGAAGGAAAATCATGTGTACTCCTCAAGGCAACAGTCAGATGCCCAGAGTAAAAGGTGCTAATAGAAATACGTGGTAATATTACTATGTCTTCCATAAAAATTAGCACAGGTGCTACTGGTTTTCCCCCAAATAAATTCCCAGAGCCTAGACACTACTTATTCACCATGAAGGTCACAGTTTAAACTCCCACTGAGCTGCTATGAAAGCTCTCAATGATTCAAGTCTAGCCAGGAACCAGAGAACCGAACTAATTGGTTAAGTCTGCTCAAGGTGACAAGCTGCCGGCTGGCAGAGAAAACATTTCGAAACCAGGCTGAAAATGCTACATCTAATTTTATTTAGGATGTAAGAAGAGATCCAGAAGACTGGTCTGCTAACCGACAATGAAACATGTATTCCCACGCTATTCCCAGATCACCTGGCAGGAGGTGTGCTCTTGCGGGAAGAAGTCAGCTCGGCTCTGCGAGCCTTTGCCTAATTGTTATAAAAAACATGTTTGTGGCCTAATATACAGTTTGACACAGAGAATGTTCATAGTTTTCCACAATTGTAAACACTACTATTTAAAAATCTTTCTTTAACCTAATATAAAAAGCAAGCAAGCAAATATTTAGCCATCTAAATTATAATGCTTTACATTGTATTCTAATTTAATTTTCTATGTTCAGAGGTGTACTTTTTCAAGGCTCTGTGTGCTGTGTATGTGTATTTCATATAGTCTGCATATGAGGATATGTGTAAGGGGTGTGCAACATAAGAATATTCTGCGGGCAGAGAAGGGAGTTAAAAGTGTATCGGTGTTCTTGGGTTGACAGTTCCACCTAAATTCTTCCAGGAAAATCCCTAAACATAAAATCTTGCCATGCAGACAATGTGAAATCATTGCACCTCACTTTCTATTCTTTTTTATACTTTGATTAGCAATCTGTGTAATCATTTATTTTCGGAGTTGTGTGGCCTCTAGTGGTATATAGAGAAACCATACAATGAAAATATATCAAGGCTTAACACGTCTGTCTCCCAAGACTAAAAACTGTAAAAGTTGCTATTATTTTAACTTAAAACAATTATTTAGGCATTACTTTTACTTAATACAATGCTGACATTTGACCATTTTAGAGTTTGGTCCACTTGTTCCAAGGATGCTGCTATTTCTAGACATGTTTATAGAAAAATTATGTGGAAATAATTATTCTAATTTTTCTTCATTTTTTTTTTTCTTACATTTTCCTCAGAGGTCAATATTAATGTTTAGACTTTAAAATAAGGTATTTTCTCCCTGGCCCGTTTGCTCAGTGGTTAGAGTGTCAGCCCGCAGATCAAAGGGCCATGGGTTTGATTCCTGGTCAAGCACATGTATCTGGGTTGCAGATTTGATCCCCGGCCCTGGTTGTGGTCATGCGGGAGCAACCAATTGACGTGTCTCTCTCACACTGATGTTCCCCTCTCTCTCTCTCTCCCCGCCCCTCCTTCTCTTCCACTCTAGCAAAAAAATAATGGAAATAATATCCTCAGGTGAGGATTAACAACAAAAAAGAAGGTCTTTTCCCCAAATCAGTAACAGTTATTTTCAAGAGTATAATTAAATGTTAAAATGTTGCTTAGGAATGTTATATGCATTTTACCTTTAACTAAAAAGTAATCTTTAATGAATTTAATTTAAACTACACATTTTCTAGATTACCTAGTTTGTACCCAAAAGTTCCGCAATATTTACAAACTCTAACATGAGATTTGGCAGAACTAATAAGATGATCGATAGATATCAAAATAAATGTCATTATTTTTGTTCAATATGAAAAGCCGCCACCTGCATCCTGGTCAAGAGTCACTATGTTGAAAGACCTTAAATGGCAGAGTAATTAAGCTTGTGAACCAATTTACCAATGTGTTGTTCAAGAAATATTGAACTAGAAACATTGAAACGTGATACTATTTCAACTTCATTCTGTATTTAAATCAATTGCATATCTTCCCTATTCTGACAAATAAAAAAATGGTATTGCTTCGAAGGTGGCACCGACAAATAAAAAAATAAGAAGCATGTTCGACTGTCCATAATTAGCTTTTTGGCGTTAGTGTCTTTTGACACAGTACTAACTGCAGAACAGGGATTAACTCTGGGGTTGCCAACATTTCTTCTGAAACACTTTTTTTTTCTATTTTAAAATCATACAGATTGCAAGCCTAAAACACGCTGAAAGCAGATGGTAGTATGCTCCACAAAGTATTTTCAAATTTATTACAAAGTATTTGCCTGCTGCTAGAGTTATTCATTAGACTAGATATTTTAAAGACATTTTCCAATTTATCATGTTTACTACCACAATTCCCCTCAGATTATAATGAAGGAGTTTGTAACTAGAGATTAGAAGGTGAAGACAATGGTGTATTAGTGAGAAACATAGAGTTATAAGAAAATGCAAACTAGGTGTCTACTGATGCCCTTTACAAGAGATTATTCTGCAGCTTTATCACACTTAGACTTTACAGGGTAGCTGAAAAAATGAAGCATAGGAATATGTGAGCCAGGTACTGGCAGTTATTGGAAATGGATTTTTGATTTAGTTGCCAACTGAGAATTCAGAAACCAAGTAAACCCTTTCATGGCCATCAGAAAATATGACTTTCTAAATAAGAATAATGAATATTGTCTACATAAATGATCCCCATGTTAATTCATCCAACATCTTTCAGAGCCAGAATGGCGCAATTTTAATAGAATTCTGATGGTGAACGTCTAATATTGAAAAGTCACTGTATACACACATAAAACCATGTTATATAAAAGTCTGTGAGAAATATCATTCCCATGATGAAATTGACAAGGAAGTGTGAAACTCTTTGTAACAGGAAAATTCTTCAGAGTTGGCAACCTCCCTTAATGCTTGCATTACCAAGGTTTAGTGGTAGGTAAAAGTCAACTCTGGTTGGAGTCTTCCTGGGTCCAAAAGAATGGTAAGATTGGTGTGCTTTCAGAAAAAGTTTGTATTTGGGGTACATGTTTGGGTGCACTTTCAAGTCTATAGAATCAGATGTCATGTTTGAGTTTTTATTTAATATTATTATTCTGTCAGTCAATATTTATTGACTGTGGTAATGTTTTATTTTTTAAATGTTTTATTATAAATATTTTCAAATATAAGTAAAACAGAAATAAATTACCATAATGAATTTCTATGTATGCAACATCCAGCTTTAACCATGTTTATGCTTTGTACTCTATTTATTGAGATCAAGATGCAAAAGTTTGGTTAAATAGAGACGGTATGATATCAGTATAAGAAACTTCTAAGCCTTTTTAGGAGAATGGTTAGTAGTCACATTTGTTTTTCTCAGTCAAATAAAATAAGATAAAATATTCAAATATTGGTCATTAGCTTTGTTCATTTAGATGTGTTAAAACAAAAAGGCAGGTTAGTTATTAATTTAATAAAAACTAGGTCCTAGGAATTTTGGCCCTGATTTGACTGCTATTGTATACCTTTTCTTATCCTTTTTTTTTCACATTTGAAAAATATGTACAACACGCCCTGGCTGGTTTGGCTCAGTGGTTGGAGCGGCGGCCTGCGGTACAGAGAGACCCGGGTTCGGTTCCCGCTAAGGGCACGTACCTCTGTTGCAGTTTGTCCCCGGCCCTGGTTGTTCGTGCAGGTGGAAGCCACTCGATGTGTCCCTTCACGTCGATGTTTCTCTCTCTCTCTCCCTCCCGCTCTATCTGAACAAAAAATGGAAAAATGTCTTTGGGTGAGGATAAAAAAAGAAAAAAATGTGTACAACACAAGTAATATGTTATCTATACATATACACACAAAGACACATATGCTTTGATAAGCTGGTATTTATATAAACTTTATATAAATACCAATCTATATGGTTATTTACATGAATACAAATATCAGTGTACTATACTAGTTGGTAAACTTTGACAAAGGAGGCAAGAACATACAATGGGTAAAGATAGTCTATTCAATAAATGGTGTTGGGTCCTGGCTGGTTTGCTCAGTGGTTAGAGCATCAGCCTGCAGACTGCAGAGTCCCAGGTTCGGTTACCGCTAAGGGCATGTACCTCGATTGCAGTTTGTCCCCAGCCCCGGTTGGGGTTGTGTGGGTGGCAACCACTTGATGTGTCTCTCTCACATTGATGTTTCTCTCTCTTTCTCCTTCTCTCCCTCCCACTCTATCCAAAGATAAATGCAAAAATGTCCTCAGGTGAGGATTCAAAAAAAAAAAAAAAAAAAAAATGATGCTGGGAAAATTGGACAGATGCATGCAAAAAAAAAAAAATGAAACCAGGCCACTTTCTTACACTATACATAAGAATGAACTCCAAATGGATTAAAGGCTTAAATGTTAGACTCAACTACAAAAACCCTAAAAGAAATCATAGGCAGTAAAATCTCGGACATATCTCATAGCAATATTTTTTTTGATATATCTCCTCAGGCAAGGGAAACAAAAGAAAAAATAAACAAATGGTACTACATCAAACCAAAATGTTTTTGCACAGCAAAGGAAACCATCAACAAAATGAAAAGACAACCCAATGAATGGGAGAACATGTTCACCAGTGAGATACATGATAAGGGATTAATATCCAAAATTTATTTTAAAAACTTATAAAACTCAACACCAAAAACCCGCAAACAATCCAATTAAAAAATGGGCAAAGGACCTAAATAGATACTTCTCAAAGGACTTGAACAGATACTTCAAAAGAAGACATACAGATGGCCAATAGAAATATGAAAAGAGGCTCAACATCACTAATCATCAGAGAAATGCAAATTAAAACCATAATGAGATATCACCTCACACCTGTCAGAATGGCTATTATCAATAAATCAATAAATAAATGTTGACAAGGATGTGAAGAACAGGGAACCCTGGTGCACTGTTGGTGAGAATGCAGATTGGTACAGCTAGCCTGTGGAAAGCATAATAGAGTTACCTCAAAAGTTAAAATGAAACTGCCTCATGATCCAACAATTCCACTTCTGGGAATATATCCAAAGAAACCAAAACACGAATTCAAAAGAATATATGCACCCCTGTGTTCATTGCAGTGTTATTGATAATAGCCAAGATTTGGAAGCAGCCCAGTGACCATCAGTAAATAAATAGATCTGCAATAGCCCAGCTGGTGTAGCTCAGTGGTTGAGCATCCCCCCAAGCATGGAGAGGTCACCAGTTCGATTCCAGGTCAGGGCATATGACCAGGTTGTGGGCCGGATCCCCAGTCGGGGGCATGCAGAAGGCAGCCAATCAATGTTCTCTCTCATTGATTTTTCCATCTCTCTCTCCTTCTCCCTTTCCCTCTTTCTAAAATCAATAAAGATAAAATATATTTTTAAAAAATCTTTGATACATTTACATAATGGAATATTAGTCTGTCATAAAAAAGGAGACCTTACTTTTTGTGATAGCATGGATGGATCTGGAGAATATTATGCTAAATGAAATAAGCCAATTAGAGAAAGAAAAGTACCATAGGACTTCACCTATATGTGGAATCTAATGTACCAAATAAACTAACAAACAGAATAGAAAGAGACTCATAGATACATAGAACAGACTGATGGGGGTTATGGGGCCAAGTGAACAAGATAAAGGGATTAAGTAAAACAAAACAAACAAAAAACCACACCTCAGGCATCAGTATGGTGATTACCAGAGGGAAAGGGGCTGGGAAGAGGTAGAAGAAGGTAAAGGGATAATAAATGGTGATGGAAGGAGACGTAACTTTGGGTGATGAACACACAATACATATACAGATGATGTATTATACAGTTGTACACTAGAAACCTATATAGTTGTATTAACCAATGTTTCGCAGTAAATTCAATTAATAAATAAAAATTTAAAAAAGCAGAAAGTGCAAATTCATTGAGACTGGGGCAATTGTCTTACACTAGATCTTATGCCCCGCACTGCAGTGTGTATAAAAGGTGTTCAATAAGAACAGGATGATGAAATGTACTGTCTTCGTTTCGGATGATGCACCAGCTGATTATCCTAAATATTTTTTTTTCTTTTTTTAGAGAGAGAGGAAGGGAAAGAGAAATAAAAACATTGATGCGAGAGAGAAACATTGATTGGCTGCCTCCTGCATGCCCTCTACTGGGATTCTTGCCCTGACCGGGAATCGAACTAGGACCTCTTAGTCCATGGGATGGCTCTCAATCCACTGAGCCACATGGGCCGGGCATTATTTTCTAAAGAAATGTAAAAAAAAGAAAAAAAGGAAATAAAAAATATCAGACAATTTTCATTATGTTTCAAGCACCATGGCTCAGTTTTCAACCATCCTCTGTACTCCTAAGAGGTCTTGAAACTCACAACCCCACTCACAGACTTTTAGAAAAGAAAAGAGAAAACAAAAACAAAAAAACAGACCACAGGCAGGTGTTAAGTGGTGGGTTAAATGGTGGTTCTGTTATAATAAATAGTCTAGGCCAATATCTCCTGAGAGATATTACTATGTTTAGTAGACACAGATAAAGTCAATTGAAATTAAACGTGACTTAGAATGCTAACCAAGTTGGAGATAACGTCTCTGAGAATTGCGGTATTTTCTCTAAATCATTAGTTTATATGAAATGTTTTTCGTCATTTCAACACAGGGCATCAAAAGTAGATCTGGTTTTCCTGCGAAGAGCTCAGGTGTCACATGTGTCTCCAAAGAAGGTGGGGTAATAGAAGGGAAAGAAAGGACAGTCTCTCGTCACAAATGGCCAAAGCCGCTGCTGCTCCAGCGAGAGAAATTCGACGACAAAGCTCAGTGTCTTTCATACTGAGTACAGCCTTGAAGTAAACTTGTTTCTCCCCCTAGACCTCCTTCTTTGACAAAGTTCAGCTTGACTTTCTAAATAAGATTAATGCTTATGGTCGACACAGATTATTCTGATGTCAGTCAAGGCACAGCTCTTTCCTCGGTTACTAAAACAACATTGGGACTGGCAGGTACGAAACGCTCTCCAACACAGGCAGACAGCGAGTTCATCTTGGAGTCTGAACCCAAATTAGGTCCCATATTAATTGCCCATGATAAAAACCGTTGCTTTAGTTTTTTAATTAAGATTAATGATACTGGTTTGAAGGGCTGATAGCAAGACCCTGGCATTTGCAGTGATCATTTCTCAACTGTGGCAAACATGCTTTCTTTTGGAAATACTTTCTGGTCCAAAGTAAGAGTTGGCAAGAAGGTGGTGTTGAGAGGAGCAGAAGATTTGATAGCAGCATTTCTTGAGACTAAACCACAAGTATATTGAACATGAAAAAAAAAACAAAAAAAACAGGGAAAGCATTTTTTTCAGACAGCACACACCCTGCCAAAACCTGCTCTCCAGAAAAAGGGCTCAGCTATACGAGAAACAAGGGGCTCCATGTTCTTGAATGAGGTTCTATTGAAAGTTATAAATAACTGGTAAAAATAAATGTTTCCAATTAAAGTGCTTCTGAGTATCTGTTGATTGTGAGTGAGATGATTTACACGGAGTGCACAGCCGGAGCACAGACACACCATCTGGAATTACTAACCGAGAAGCCCATAAACTCATCGATGTATTACATGACTTACTGTCAGGCCTCCGTGGAGTAGGTATCATCAGATTCAAAAGCTGCACATTTAAACCACTTTAGAATTCACTTAAGACAGAAAATGTTTCATTCAAAAAAAAAAAAAAAAAATCTCCCCTTTTGGATTGTGTTGTGTGTGCACTGAAAACAAATTCCACAGAGAGAGATGAAAGAAAATCTAGGGAAATAGCAACCAGTAAGTTTTTTCCTCCCAGCTGCTTTGTCAGCTCTGGACAACCACAGAAATTATACAGTGGATTTTGTTCCACAATCAGTAATACACGTCATGTCTGAAAACATAGACCTCTTTGGAAGGATGACTGCTTGGTACCCTTAGGATTTTGAGGTGTGTGTTTAAGTTTTTTTACAATTATATGAACACAAGAGGGCTTTTGTGTGCCAAGACATACATGTTCTTTAAGCAAACAAAAGTGGAAAATTTTAGCACATTCTGTATTAATAGACACAGAATTGAATTTGCCTGAGTTCGTTTATGAATGGCATTATTTATACAGCTGTGAATTGTATTGAAACATGACAATGTGGGGGAAAATCTACATTCATCGAATTATCCAGCTGACTTCTGCTTTTTCAATGCATACTCATCATTAAATCTATCAAATATTGAATGCTTTTAGAAAAAAGCTTGAAAATTTTTTCTTTTCTGGTATAACTGCTTTAGAAATTGGGTTATGACCTGTTGAATTACATATATGGATTTATTTTATTAACATATTTTATCCTTTTCTTCCTTTAATTGTGAAGACCTTGTTCTCTAGCCCTAAATGAAGGAAGAATCCCATTCTCCAGTTTCTCCAAAAATTGATTGGCTATAGAGAACCTATGGGTTTTTATCATTCCCCATAGTATATCAAGATACTTCAAACCACTCCTCTTGAAATGGACAAAACAAAAGGTCAGAACTTTTTATTTTTTCTCTAAAGTAGGAGGCAGATTTAGTCATGAAAAAATTTGAGAGCTCCATATTAAAATGGTACAATCAAAAGCAATATTAAAATGGGTCAATCAAAAGAAAAATCTCTATAATCACTGCCAACGCTGACCTCAATTTCATTGCCAGGAATGTTATACTAAAGAGGTTTGTTCACCCCTGGCAATGGCGGTGAAGAGGTGTAAACAGCTATGCTGGGCAGCAGTGCAGGGCCCTCAGAGGGGCGTGAGGAGGGAGGGTTCTCAGTGACTCCAGTGGCAGCTCGGGGGCTTGCTTAGCTATGAAACTCTAACTTCCTTCTGGTCTCTCACCATTATTTTCCTACCCCGTATATTCCTAAAAAAGTGGATATTCTTGAGTTTTTGAATAATACCAAATGGTGCATAAGTTATTGAATTTTTACATAGTTAGTTGATTGGCAGAACTGATCATTAACCAACTTATTGACTTGCTTTTTTAAATCTGCTTTTTATCATCAGTGTTAGGCCTTTTTTTAAAATTTAATTTAATTTTATTATTATTTTTTAAATTTTATTTAATTTTATTTTTATTTTTATTTTTTTGTTACAGATGTTTCTCCTTTTTTACCCCATTGGCATACCCCTCCCCATCCCATTCCTGCCCAGTCCCCGGCTTTGTTGTCCATGTCCATTGGTCATGTATACATGTATATAAATTCTGTGGTTTAGCTCCTCCCACCCACCCCCCTCTTCTAAGGGATGTCAGTCTGTGCCCTACTTCCATGTTTCTGGGTCTACCGTATTCCTCAGACTCTTATGTTCATTATATTCCGTATATAAGTGAGATCATGTGGTATTTGTCTTTTTCTGCTTGGCTTATTTCAATTAGGATAATACTTTCCAGGTCCCTCCATGTTGTCTCAAAGGATAAGAGCTCTTTCTTTCTTACAGCTGCATAGTACTCCATTGTGTATATGTACCACAGCTTTTTTATCCATTCGTCTACTGATGGACACTTGGGCTGTTTCCAGATCTTAGCTATTGTAAATAGTGCTGCTATGAACATGGGGGTACATATATACTTCCTGATTGGTGTTTCAGGCTCCTTAGGGTATATTCCTAGAAGTGGGATTACTGGGTGAAATGGAAGTTCAATTTTTAATTTTTTGAGGTAATACCATATTGTTTTCCATTTGCCCTTATCAACTTTGTTCCAAGACATCTGGGGCTTTCTGTTGTATTTTATTTCTTTATTCAAAATTCCCAATTTTCATACTCTGTGAAGCCATCTTAGTATACGTTTTTTATTACCGTTTTTTAAAAATGTGCACAAACTTATTTAGCATAAAACAACCTAAATTTACCCTTTGTATTTCATAACTCTGACACTAGTCTTACCAGGCTAAAATCACGGTATTGGCAGGCCTGCATTTCTTCTGTTGGCTTTAGGGGAGAATCTAGTGTTTTGTCTTTTCCCACTTCATGCTGCTTCCTTTCCTTGGCCGACGGCCTTCTTTCTCTATATTCAAAGCCAGTGTCATCACATCTCTCTGATTATTCTTCCTTTGTCTCATCCCTTTCTCTGAGGATAGCCTGGAAAGGTTTCTATTCTTAGAAACACATGTGATTAGGTTGGGTTCACCAGATAATCCAGGATAATCTCCTAATCTCAAGGTCCTAGCCTTCACTCACACACACAGTCCCTTTGCTGTGTAAAGTAATATGCACAGGTTCTGGGGATCATGATGGGGACTACTTTGGTAGTTATCTTTCTGCCTACCATGCCACCTGAATAATTTTGAGTCTCACTTGCTGTGACTTAGCTATCATAATCTCAGATCATTACAAAAAGCGAAGATACAGATATGGTAGAAAAACTGTAAGATATTGGGGGAAGGCCCACGTATGTGCCTCTAAAACTCATTATGTTTAAAGGATAAAGTCATCGCTTTGATTTACCAGTAAAAGAAAATTGTAGATGTATCTTCAATAGCCTAAACATCTTAGTTATGTGTTTCCAATGAGCAACTCAACCAGTCATGAATACACAAGTATTGCCCCTGTGTCTGTAGTTATTCAGATAAATGAGGAATAACGTAATTGCCTTTAATATCGAGTTCTTCGTTTTCACTGATGTCATGTCTGTTTTACTGCATGTTTTGCCCTGATCTTCTAATTTTTATTTTATGATGGTTTCCCAGAATTTTAGATCTGCCTATTTTCTCTAATCACTAATTTGTGTTCTCCAAGGGATTGTTCCTCTGGCTATCAAGAAATTGTTCCTCTGAGTGTTCTCAACCTTGATATCTGAATACTGCCCTCTAGACAATATCTGGATGTACCTCTACTTAATACTGCATACACTGTTACAACCTCCAACTCCACTGTTGTCCCCTGAATCAGCATCCAAAAAGGAAACAGATGTCACTCTCACATTAGGATAATTTGAAGAAAGGCTAATAAACAGATGATTTACAAAGTTTCAGAACACCACAAGAGATAGTGGGATAACCCAGAGCTAGTAAAAGTAGAATTGTCATCATCCCTAGTAGGCCCAAAGGAACAAGAGGAGGAAATGATTACCAGAATACATAAGGTGAATGTCAGTGGAGAACAGTGAACTTTGCTGAGGAGTATAGCCAATCCAAGATGACTCTGCAAAGAGGAAGTTAGAATAAATAACCTTCCCTTGGGCTGAACCCCCTGGAAGTCAGAAAGCTCACTGCTATGATCCACATGCATGAATGACACTTTTATTTTATTTTATTTTTTTTTAAGCATTTTATTTATTTATTTTTTTTATCCTCACCCGAGGACATTTTTTGTTCAGATAGAGTAGGAGGGAGAGAGAGAGAGAGAAACATCGACGTGAAAGGGACACATCGAGTGGCCGCCACCCGCACGACCAACCAGGGCCGGGGACAAACTGCAACCAAGGTACATGCCCTTAGCGGGAACCGAACTCGGATCTCTCGGGACCGCAGGCTGATGCTCTAACCGCTGAGCCAAACTTGCCAGGGCTGAATGACACTTTTAGCTTGGAGAGTAGAGTGGGGAAGAGTAGAGAGTAAACAGGGATGGAAAAAATGAAAACTACCTAACAGTCCCTCCCTCCCCACAAGTTTAAACTAGGGCCAGTCTATTCTCACCCTGATCTGAGCTCTCTGTATCCCAGGTTCTTATTCTGGATCCAATTCTATTTCTGGTACCAACATAGATTATCCAGATATAATGCAAATAAATTAATTAAAAATAATATTAGAAAAAAAATAACTTACAATACCTGTTCAACATAAAATGTGATGAATGATATATTTGAAATATATATCTCCTTTAATTTGGTCTTCCCAATAATAATGTGGTTAGCTACAGAGTAAAGTTATTCCAGCCTATGAATCAGAAGTAACATATTTATGAATTTTTCTTATGTGTATGCATAAAACTAAAAGGTTAATTGTTTATTTACCTAGCTTTAATTTAAGTCTCATAATAACTCTTATCATATAATTTTAGATGTGGTTACTTTTTTCAAGTAAAAATGAAAGAAGTGTAAATAATAATGAAAACTAGGAACAAATGAATATGATAAAATATATCATTGCCTTGCCATCAATATAAGAAGTTAGCTTAAAATAATGTTTCCAGAAACATCAAAAGAAGATATTAGTGTGTTGTCATTCACCATAGCAGGAACTATGTTTCATTCATTTTTGTACCCCTAATATCCAAGCAGAACTGTACCTAATCTGCAGAAAATGTCCTATAAATATGTCTGTTTAATTATGAGACTCTTGTCTTACACATGTAACATGTATCTATGTAGAGTTATTTTTTTTATTAGCTGTAGGCATTGATTTCATGTCTTCTAATGCTGATGTGCTTCCACATTCGACCACACTGGCTCATCACAGAGTGATCACAACCTCTGTGACCTAATCCATGAAATACACTGTCTTCTTGTATTAAATGAAGGTTCTTTGACATGCCTAACTGGTCACCTCTTTCCATTCCAAGCTCTCTAAGGTTTAATTGACTGCTGCAAACATGGCCCTTCTCTGCTGGAAAATGCTCTTTGATTTGTTGTGCACTGCTTCCTGAATTAAGGAAAAACTCCTTCTGGAAATATTCAGGATCCTCTGCTATGTAGCCTCAACTTATCTTTCCGAATCAATTCCTCTTTGCCTTACAAAATGTATAACCCACTAGCCTGCAGGGCACGTTTGTGCCAAGGAGTAAAAGGTACCAACTCTGGGAAGATAAAACCCTGACTGAAGTTTAGGCTAGCTAGAGTACAGGACCGCTTCTGTGAGAAGGAAAAGACCCTTTCCTTTGGATGAACACACCCTGCACAGCAGAGCACGGGGCTTGTCTACAAAAGCATGGCAACACAACAAAAACTGCAGAACCATACACCTGGCACACTGTATGGTCCCGTGAAAACGGATCATCTGCAATTCTCAAAGTACCTTCATTATTCCCTACTTTGGTGCCTTTATTCACATTCTTTCTCCCCATTTATGTATTTGAATGCTTTCTTAAATTTTCCTAAACTTCTACCTTATTTGGTTAGGCACTTGACCTATATTTTGTGAGCCTATGTGGCAGGTACTATGACTGGTGTTGGGGATGCACAGATAATGCTTATTTTGTATTCATGATCTCGCTTCACCCCCACAACTCAATATGTTTATTCCTTCCCCTAACCACCTCAGTCTCCAACACACACAATAGTTTATGTGTACTTCCCTCTGAGAATTTTCATTTGCTGCTGTCTCTAGTAATGTTTTAGTAAACATATCTTTTCTTTGTTATTAACTTGATGGCATAGACTTACTAATCTTGGTATTTAAAAGAGTACCTAGTTCTGTAACTTGAGAAAAAGAATTCAATTTAATTGAGCTCTTCACTACCTCTCTGTAACTGTAACTGCCACATTGTGACTGTAACTCAGCACATGTATAAGATGTCAGTGAAACTGGGTGCATTTTCTGTTCCACGGTACCTTGAGTTACTTGACGATTACACCCTTCTGCTCATCCTCAAGCAGCATTTAGTGGCATCTTTCAGACATGTGGCACTTGCACAGCTGGGGACAGGATGGTATAATTACAGTTCTTTTATTTCTTTCCTTTCTTCTCAGTTTTGGCAGCTCTTCACCTAATGATGAAGACTGTTTTTTTCTACACTCTAGCCTTCTTTGTCGGCTAAATTTCCCATCAACACATGACCCAGATAAAGATAGCTGTCAGCATCTTCAATTTTCTCTTTCTATGTATCTTGACAGATCCCTTGGTACAGTATTAATTTTATCTGCTTTACATGGAGGTGATTATTTCAACTCATGTTTATGCTTCTGTATATAGATGCACCATTCAATTCCAGACATGGTTGCTATGTGAAAATGGACGTTATACTTATAATGAACATAAAATTGGCCAATTTAGCAATACTTAAGTAAAGTATTTTAAACTAAAGTATTTTTCATACTCAAAAAAGTTTGTCTAGAAATGCCCAAAGAAAAGTATTGAACACTCCCAGTCCAGCTGTAAAATAACTCTACTCTCTATAATTAGTACAATAAGTAGAAAAATCAGATTGAAATTGGTCAAAGAGAAAAATAGGAAATGAATATGACACAGAGACAACAATTTGTATCAGTTCCTTTGATAAATCTTTTTAGAAAATAATGAGTTAATAATAGAGGTGGGTATGAGATAAGAAAAGACTTAATGGAAGCCAATCGAGTATGTTTTATGCTAATGAGGATCATTAATAATAATGTGGAACATGTAGAACTAATTCTGCAAGTAGATAAATTAGGATGCAATTCACAGAACAAATCTCTGTCCTTACCTTATCTGACCTATCAGGAGAATTCCCTAAGTTTGACGACTTCTTCATGCCTAAAACATTTTCTTATTTATAAATGCCTGATATAACATATTCCTAGTTATTTTCTCTGTTTCAAGGGTTATACCATTTTGGTCTTCTTTGTAGATTATAAATATAATGCTGCATATTAGGACTTCTTGACAACATTGTAATTATAAATAAGTAAATCTAGAAAGCCTGCAATTCTGGTAAGATTTTAGATGATGCAGATGCTGTATATCAATGGAGCATTGAGTAACAGGGATTTATAGAATATCTATATGCTAGTGTATTTCAGGAATGAGGTCTGGCATATTCCTCTTTTTTCACCTCCAAGTATTCATAGTCCAGTAACTTTAAATAAGATATATCTCCAATACAGTTATCTAGTAGGAAATTCTGATTTAACAAAAGGTCAACTTGACATTTTAGATGTTCAATTGCAAACTCTTGGTTTTAACCCTCAAGTCTGTTCCTCTCCTAATCTTTACCAATCTGTTTACTACTTAAGTCAAATGACTATGGGACATCTCTTACTTTAAATATTTTTCTTGCACAATCAGCCCATTAGCACTTCTCCAGTTCTATCATATTCACTTGTACACATCTCTATCTCTAATGTCAGCTTCCTATGCCTAGTCACCACAATGTCACCCAGGGTTCTCCAAAAACTTCTTACCGCTTTATCTCCCCTATGGTCTTTATATATTCCATTCTTCCCAAAAGAACCAGAGCTATCCTTTATAAAAGTACACTAGACCATGTAAATTCACTCTTTAACAGTCTTTCGCGAAACACATTTTGAGTGGCAAGGCCTAAGTAAGGTTCCTGCCTGTTTTCCAGACTCTGTTTATGATAGACCACTGTTATGAAAAAGGGAGCAATCCCCGAAAGGATTCACTCACACATTTGTGTCTGTCCACAATGCCAGGTTTATTAGGAGAGACTTCCTCAATAAGCCAATAAACTCACAAGCAGGTTATACACAGAGAGGGGTAGTTTATGCAATAGAAGCGAGTAAAGTGAGTGTTGGGCATGAAGTCCCAAACACTGGTGGTGTCTGCAGATGGAGAGGCAGGCGTGGATCTCAAGCCAGTTGGCTACAGTGGTGGCATGCATCCGGTGGAGTGGAAACCTGGCAGAGCTCCGAGTGTGACCTGTGATACAGCCAAGCTCAAGCATCAAGTAGAGCTGAGTTCTTATAACCCTCAATGGGTGGAGGTACCACTCACATGAGTGCCCAGATGAAGTCCTTATCCAAGTGTCCAGACTTGTGGTTTTGGGCATTCCAGGCCTCTCCCAAAGGCATTCCCATTATACCCCATGACCTCAGCCTTGACATAGCACTTGATATATCTGTCACGCTGACACTGACTCCATGTCAGATTGTCAAAGGTGTCCAGAAAGTCCACTCCATTCTTGCTCTATGCAGCCATGGTCTCCAGCTATGTTCACAATGGCATTGACTCCCTTTCTCTTCCTTAAACTTGCTATGACAGCCTCTTTCCCACCTCATGTCATTTGCATTTGGAGATGACAGCCACCACTCCACCTCCAACCCAGGATGTTTTTCCCTCAGCTATTAGCATATCTAATTATTTTTTTTTATTTCTCTAGATCTAATTCAAATGAAATGTCCTCAGAGAAACTGTCTCCAGCAACTGTATTGAAAAAGCCACCCATCTCCATCTTTACCCTAGTTACTCCCTAATGTAACACGATTATTTTTGTATTACTTATTACAATCTAAAATGACCTACTTTTTAATATTTGTTTATGTGTATGCTACCTGGTTCCATGTAGTTGAATGTAACCTCCAGGATGTCAGCATCTCCCCTGCCAGTGAATCCCCACTGCTTAAAACAAAGCGGTCAAGAAATTATCTATGACATTTTTGAATAATCAAGAAACTACTGTCTGGCCGGTGTGGCTCAGCGGTTGAGCATTGACCCATACACCAAGAGGTCGCTGGTTCGATTCCCATTCAGGACACGTGCCCAGGTTGTGGGCCAGATCCCCAGTGGGGGGCATGCAGGAGGCGGCCAATTGATGTTCTCTCTCATGGATGTTCCTCTCTCTCTCCCTGTGACTTCCTGTCTCTTTAAAAATCAATAAAGGAAAAAAAGAAAGAAAGGAAAGAAAGAAAGGAAAGGAAGGAAGGGAGGGAGGGAGGGAGGGAGGAAGGAAGGAAGGAAGGAAGGAAGGAAGGAAGGAAGGAAGGAAGGAAGGAAGGAAGAAACTACTTGTAGCATTTTAATATTACCAAATGTGGTCTGCATAATTTAGTGCACTTTTATTTTTTTGTTGTTGTTGTGCAATAACTATTTCCACCTACTCTTCTGTTTAATAAAATAAATAGGTAACTGGGAATTTTCCCATTTAATTTGTTCTCAGCATGTTGATAAACTCCATATTAATTTAATTTTAGAGTTTTCTTTAAAATGATTGTATCAAATTGTTTCTACTATACTATTCACTTGAAACCTAGGTTTGCCACAGATTGAAAAATTAAAGCTCCCTCCCCCCTTTTTGTTAATCCTCACTGGAGGATATTTTTCTTCTTTTTTTTTTTTTCCCAAATCTTTATTGTTGGATGTAAAATGTATTACAGATGTTCCACATTTTTCTCCCATTGACCCCCTCCTCCTTACTCCCACCCCCCTCCCACCTTTTCCCACACTATTGTCTGTGTCCGTTGGTTATGCATATAAGTTCTTTGGTTTATTTCTTCCCACCTCCCCCCCAACCCCTTTCCCTTTGAGGTTTGTCAGTCTAGCAATGAATTTGTGCTGCTTAATCCCTTCACCTTTTTCACCCATTCCCCCAACCCCCCTCCCAACTGGCAACCAACAAAATGTTCTCTGTATCTATGAGAATGTTCCTGTTCTACCTGTTCATTTTGTTTGTAGATTCCATTGTTGATAGATATGTATTCATTGCCATTTTGTTTGTTCATACATTTTATCTTTTTCTTCAAAAAGACCCTTCATCATTTCATATAATAACGATTTGGTAGTGATGAACTCCTTTAACTTTTTCTTGACTGGGAAAGTTTTTATATGTCCATTGATTCTAAATGACAGCTTTGCAGGATAGAGTAATTTTGGTTGTAGGTTCTTACTTTTCATCACTCTGAATATTTCTTGCCACTCCCTTCTGGCCTGCCAAGTTTCTTTTGAGAAATCAGCTGACAGCCTAATGGGAACTCCCTTGTAGGTAACTAGCTGACTTTCTCTTGCTGCTTTTAAGATTCTCTCTTTGTCTTGAACCTTTTGTATTTTGATGATGATGTGTCTTGGTGTGGGCCTCTTGGGGTTCATCTTGTTTGGGACTCTCTGTGCTTCTTGGACTTGTATGTCTGTTTCCTTCACCAAGTTAGGAAAGTTTTCTGCCATTATTGTTTCAAACAGGTTTTCGATTGCTTGTTCTCTCTCTTCTCCTTCTGGCACCCCCAAGATGCGAATGTGGGCTCGCTTGAAGTTGTCCCAGAGGCTCCTTACACTATCTTCATTTTTTTGGATTCTTTTTTCTTTTTGCTGTTCTGATTGGGCATTTTTTGCTTCCTTATATTCTAAATCGATGGTTTGCTCCTTGGATTTATGTACTCTATTATTGAAGCTGTGTAAATTATTCTTTATTTCAGTTAATGCCTCCTTCAATTCTAACTATGTATCCATGATTTCTAACTGGTCCTTTTTTAATGCTCTTGAGGCCCTCCCTAAGTTCACTGAGGTTCTCACTAAGTTTATTGAGCATCCTTATAGCAGTATTTTGAACTCAGTATCTGTTAGGTTGCTTATCTCCATTTCGCTTAGTTCTTTTATTGGGGTTTTGTTCTGCTCTTTCATTTGGGACCTGTTTCTTTGTCTCCTCATTTTGGCTGCCTCCCTGTGTTTGTTTCTGTGTATTACTTAATGAGAGGTATGGGGCTCGCTGAGACCCGATGCTGCTCATTTGAAAGAATTTAGGAAAAACCTGAAGCAGGATCCAAGACAGGTCAATCCTATGGTTAAGCAACTGGCAACAGCTTGGGTGGGCTTGAAAGTTGTGTGGGGCGGGGCCTCAGGGAGTCAGCAGGGCGGGGCTACCAGTGTGAGCCAGGTCGCTGGAGTCCCAGATATGGCGACTGTCTGTCACCCCAGGGAAGGGCTCACCAAAGGAACAAAGGCCTCTTACAGCACGTTTGTCCCCGAGAAAGCCCCCTCTCCAGCCCTCGCTCCAGTGGCAAACAGCTCAGTTCTTCCCTGTATGTCTCTGTTGCCCCTCGAGCTGCCTCCCCTCCAAGCTTAGAGGGAGAGAGTCCGGTAAGTCCGTGCGCGGGCCCTTTAGGGAGCTGCCTGGGGCTCCAGCCGCGTCAGCCTCCCGGAGCCTCAGTTCCCTCTGGTTTTCCAGCCAGAAGTTATGGGGATTCTCTTCCTGGCACTGGAACCCTGAGCGGGGCACCTGGTGTGGGACGGGGACTCCTCAGTCCTCAGGAAGGACCTTCCCAGACGCGGGAGCCTCTCAGTTTTTATCCACCACACTTGGGTGTGGGACCAGCCCATCTCACCTCCGCCGCCGCCCCTCCTACCAGTCTGGATGTGGCTGCTGCTTTAATTCCGTAGTTGTAGGACTTCTATTCAGCTTGATTTCAGGCGGTTTTGAAAGATGGTTGTTCTGTAGTTTAGTTGTAACTTTGATGTGGTTGTGGGAGGATGCGATACCACGTTTACCTACGCCGCCATCTTGACTGGAAGTTGGAGGATATTTTTCCATTGATGTTTTAGATAGAGTGGAAGGGAGGGAAGGAGAGAGAGAGAGAACACAGATATGAGAGAGACACATCAATTGGTTGCCTCCCACATGAACACCAGTCAACCCCCAACCAGGGCCGGGAATGGAACCTACAACCCAGGAATGTGCCCTTAACCAGGAATGGAACCCAAGGCCCTTCACTCTACAGACCGACCTCTAACTACTGAGCCAAACTGGCCAGAGAAAAGTTAAAGCCCTTTTACTCTCTTGTTTTAAAGTTCATTTCCATGAGTGTCTTGTATATTCCACTGGCACGGGACATTTTGTCCCTCTGAGGGAATTCGCAAACTTTTGAGAAGGCAGAAGGCACAGTTTCTCTCTGATCCAGGCATTATTCCAGTCTCTGGGGTTTCACTAGGCTCTGATGAAGATCTACTCAAAGGCAACATTGATTTACTTCCTTCTTTCATTCATTCAATCACTCTCTAAAAAAATCGCACTGGGTACCTACTTACTGTGTGTCAGATCCTGTTTTATGTACCAGCGATAGAAGTGGAGGCAGACACTTGACAGGCTGTTCCTGCTCTCATGGAGTCCATTGTGGGAGACACATATGGAGGGTATAATTATCGAAAACATCATTTAATCATGTGGAATGTGCATGTGAAGTGAACCTTGATTTTATCTGAATTCTTGAGAAACTCACAATATTAAGACAGAAATAATGGTATATGCATTTTATATGTGATATATATATATATATATATATATTTGGTGGGGAGTGAAGAAGTGACCAGTTATGAGGAGATGTGGACAAAGATTAAGGAGGAACAAAAAAAGAGAGAGAGAGAGAAAATAAAGATGAGCATTCTAGTGCTAAAGATATAATAAATATGAATTTCCAACCAACTCTTTCCTTAGTCCCCATACAAACTCATTGCCAGAGAATATAATCAGACCAACTGAACAATAATCCCTCATTAAGAATCCACACAATTTTCTTCCTAATGTCTGTTTTCATTCCTTTTTCTTGCATAAATACTTTCGAGTAGAAGAGATACCCTAATTCTTGAATTTCAGATACAAGTTAGTAAGATAGAAGCTATAAATAATTCATGGTGACTTAATCCTTCTTTTTTCTATTTTCCAATCATCTTTAGCTTAACTATTCCCACTGTGGCATTTCCATATTCAATTGGCTTAAGTGAGCCCCTCTTCCCTCCACCCATCTCTATTCCTTACACATCCGTTTTGATCCTTGATATTATTTATATGGCCTGTAGAAAAGTGCTACATAGTGACTTGGGATTGGAGAAAATTATTTAACATCTGTGCTTCATTTTCTACTTCCCCATCTGTAAAACTTGATGTCATAATATTTATCCAATACCGCACAGAAGTGATATAAGAATTTATTCATGTTGGTAAGAAACATTGAGACGTAGGGCACAGCAGAAGTATAAAATGCTGTTATTATTCTCTGACAGGCTGGTCAAGCTCTATAAATAATATAGTCAGGCCTTGAGAAACATATTATGGTCTGTAATGACTTGCAGGTGGGCCCCAGTCAAGGAACTTGGAGCTCTCATTCTAAAGTGTTGTGTCACTGAGGCTATGTAAATGTCATCATGCACATTTTGTGGTAGTAGCCTTTCAACTCCATAACTCTGAATTAAGTGGCTTTAGAGGTTATAGTTTAAAAGGTTTTCTTGTGTGCTTTCATTGGAAAAGGAAGAGAGAAACCACATAGGAAGGTAACATTTTAAAAGGGCAAAATAGGACCACAACTAGTAAAAATATTTTAATTAAAAATGTGCAGATCTGAGAAAAAAATGAAGAATCAAACTAATAGTTCTAAAATAGTTTTAATGTGAAAAATTATGTGCAATAAATTTGATGGTCACTAAGGAACCCACTCTTGACCTCGCTCTCTGCATTCCTCTTTATCTTTCTACATATTTATATGACCAAATGCATTAAACTGCTTTTTCTAACCTCATATATACCCCAAAGTCCTGTCTAGTCTTATCAAACTAAGAATGGCTAAAGCTGATTGACAAGTATAGCAATGTAAATGTTATGCAAACCCTACACCTTTACAAACATTAGGAATGACTGTGCAAATGTGTAATTTGTATTAACTACTAAATCCTTAGGTTTAATCAACTGTACTTGAGATGAAGAATACCTAAGTCCTGAAATTTACACAGTCTGAAGACAGTTAAACTACAGAATTTCCAGTGAATTGATTAATCTACCTACGAAAATGTTTTTGCCCTCATAAAACTGGACTATGCAGAGAGAAGATTAGATTTGTGGGCAGTAGCAATAATTTTAAATTGAACCCAGAGTCCACAGAAAACAATAGGGGAATTTGGAAGTACAAGGAGAAATAAAAATGGTTGTAGTGACTATTTTGATATTTTACCTTGTTTTAGAATGATACTTTGTCTTAGAGTGCATTAGCTTATTAAAATGCATTATAAAAAAAGAAAAATAAAAAAATTAAAGCAATAAGTTATAATGACACAGGAGAATGTTGTGGTTTTTTTGTTTGTTTGTTTCGCAAGATGTTGAATAATAGAGAAAGTGGAGTGGTTAAGGTAGCTATGCTACTGAGATATGTATTCTATGTTGGTGGCATCAATGAGGAAAGAAATAGCCTTCCTGCATTATCCATAAGCTCACAAGTTTTGATATATGCAACTGTCTTTACCTCAGTACTTCAAGATAGAGTTTTATAAAAAGATAGTGTTAGGAACCCTTCCAATTTAATCTCAGGAATCTTCTAATATAAAAACGTTCAGCTTCTAGTGTCTAAAAAAGGAGGATTATTTTTAATAAGCACAAAATAATATATAGAGAGAGAAACACAATTTTCTGCAGAAATGATAACCATTATATATTTGGAGGAATCACATATAAGAAGAAAATAGGTAAAAATGGCAAAAGATGGCCAAAGAAATCTACACTGAAGTGGTAAAGAAAGTTATAATATGTTCAGCTTTACAGAGAAGTAAATAAGAAAGATGAATTAGAGTATCCATCCACCACGTTGGGTAAAATACTCTAAAGAAATATGAGAGTGTGAACATTAATGCCTAGGTCTGAATATAATCACATGGGATCTTAGCCAAGTAGGGAAGTTGTTTTCACAAACATCTTTTCTCATTTCCCCTTTCTCTGGAAGTAAAATCTAGATATAATTGCACATTTTTTCTTTTCCTTTCCTTCTTTCCTGTTAAACCCCCTCCTGATTGTTATTTCATCCTCATATTTATCCTTCCTTTCACCTTCATTGTCATTACAAAGTCTGTCATTATCACAGACAGACTCCCAGGAAACTGGCTAGAACTGCAGTGTAGTTAGGTAAGCTTGTAGGAATAGTTTCTTTTTGGGTGAATCTATTCAATATTGAGCAAATTAGGTGGAAACCTTGGAATCTCTTCTCTGGGCTTCTCTCTTTTTCAGAGGTGATTAAAATGTTGTCTTTACAAGGGGAAGAGCATCTTCCTGTTGCCTCTGTAACAGATGAAGCGACTTTATCTTCCAAAACTTTTTTGTTAACTGGAAAGTGAGCTCTGAGCAGAGGCTCTGTTTTGTACACCCTGCATCCTCCAAATTGAGAACAGTACATAGAACAAGCACTCGATAAATTTGTTAAATGGATTAATGGACCTTTAGGATACTGTTGCTCCATTAAAGCCTATCTTAAATTTGTCTGACCCTAGGTCTGTTCATCCTCCATTGTCCCTTCCCCCACAAACATACATACTCACCAGAAAGCAAGAATCAATGTACCAATTTTTCTTATTCCATAGCCTGTCAGCAACACTCTTTGCTGACATATTTGTATTTGGGTTACCTGTCTGAGTTTGGGTCTTGAATGATCAAATCCCTCTCTCATAAGTTTATCCCCTTATGATTATATGCATATTGTGGATGTTTTATTCACTTGTCAAGCCATTATCAAGTTCTGGCTATGATTCAGAAATAGAGCTTGTTCAGTAGACACAAATTTAAATAATTCATAATGCTTTTCCAATAGATGTTCCTATAGTTGTTGTGAGGAGAGACACTTACAGAAATAATGACGCTTCAGTGTGTCACATTCTATAATAAAGCAATATCAAAATGCATATTTAATAAACATTGGTTGTTAAAATGTATAGTTTTAATTATGACTCTCAACTTTGCTGATGTTTAATAAAAATTTATCAAGCAAATATTAATAGAACGTTTATTTTAAACTTATGGAATGGTATGTACTAATATAATTGAAACTTCAAAATGAATTATCTTCTGAAAATCTTTTCAGGCAGCATTTAATTTCTATTCTAGTTGAAGAAAATATAATATTTATAAAATTTGAGTAAAAAGTTCCAAAATTATCAGGATTTTGAGATTTATGTGCACATTATTTTATTTTATTTCCAGTCTTGAATTCTAGATGATAGATTTATTTTGATAACTATTTCTAAAACAAAAATATAAAGTAAGGCGAATTTTAACATTTTACTTAAATCACAAAGTTAATAATAAATTTATGATGACATCTGACTAGTTTTCTAGATTTAAAGAAACAATCATTGTTACTACACGTTTCACAGGGAGCCTAAAGAGGTAGAGTGTGCCTTCTCTTATATGTGGGTACCAATGGCTAAGTTAACAATGCCAAGTTACAGAGGGATAATCAGCAATGTAAAGCTATAGAAAATGAGGGGAAAAATTTTTGATGACTGAGGAGAACAGGTTTTGTTATATCTTTTTCATTCATTTTTATAAAACACTCTAACACTTAGTCATTGTCTTAATGATGACACACTTGTCACAGGGAAGACCTCTACAAGGTGCTATACAAAAACAACCCTTATGGTACAGGAAAGGCATAACACAAAGCTATATTTCAAACATATCTGATACCTTTCAAAGGAATAGATTACATACCACACCTTAGGGCTAAATAAATTAAATACTAGAGACCTTCAATACATTCTCAGACGTTTTGATGTATGGTTATTACCTCATCTGCCTTCACAGAGGAAGCAGGGATGCTTAGGAGGAACTTTGAATCATGTAATCAGAGGAGTCCTGTGCCACTGGTGGGTCAGCAAAACAATGTGAAGTGTCTCCTGCTGGCTAGAGATCAGAGGTCATTGGTGTTTTCATAATTCTAGCTACAAAACAAGTCCTTGTCATTAGAATCTGTGTTTATACGTTTCAATCTACTGACAAACAATGCACTAAAACATGTGAGAACATTTATCAAATTGAGCTTGATCCTACCCTGACCCCTTTTAAGGAAGCTTTCTTCAAGGCATTTATAACAGAGGTCATTATCAGATTACCTGTGACTCAGGGTATTATATCAATATTGAACTTCTAGACAATGCTGATGACTTGGGGGCAGAGGTTGTGTCCTCCATGTGCTCATTAAACAAAGCTACAGTGATCCCTTCAGCTCCCCTCCTCTTGGCACACAATTGTGCCATTTTTCCTCATCTCTCTTTCAGTGAGCTGGAGGAACACATAGCCGAGAATGAACCCTCTCATCATTGAAAAGTACAAACACAAAAATGTCTATTTCTTCACTATATCAAACTATTTTTCGCCAGTGTTTAAACTATAAAATTGCATGGGTATCTGTGTCTCATGAGGCTTTATCCATAGAGCTTCAAGGCAGGAGTCAAATAGAGAAAGAAAATTTCCTTCCATCAACTTCTTCTCACTCCCAAATGCACACGATACACACACACACACACACACACACACACACACACACACTCGTGTGGGCCTGCACACACTTAACTCAGCTACACTCCTAATCTGTAATGATTTTTCCTTAGCCCCTACTCCAATTTCATCCCCTTGGCTCTTATGGAGAGGAAAAATTCTCTGATGAACTAACTCAGGAAAAGGAGATCTTAACATTACTTAAAGCTATTCATATTTGCATTTTAAAAGAGTGTCCAAGAATAGTTAAGCATTAATTTTTTTCACAGAGGTTAGCAAGAAAAAAAAAATGAATTACTATCTCAGGCACTGAGAAATTATTTATTTCTTCAAAAAATTTATTGAATGCTAATTCTGTCCAAATATTGAAAAACACTGAGGACATAACAGAGCTAAATGGGCATACTTGTGGCCCCAGGATGCTGTTAGTCTAAAATGGGATATGAAAATTTACCACAAACAGCCCACTACAAATGAGACAAAAACTTCAAAAGAGAGTGTTTATAGTCCTATGGGGTTGGATCAGGTAGAACCTGGAAAGCTACCCTAAAATACAAAGACTGAGATGAAATTATAAACAATAATTAAAAGAGTATTTAAAATGCTTATAGCTCGTGGACTTCAAAAAGGGTGTTCATGGTGAAGTTCAGTGGAAAGTAGAGCTTCATACCTAATGGGATCAGATCACACAGCACCTCCACAGGTAGGGTGGTCCTGTAGAGGATTCATCCCCACCAAGGCAATTTTGAAAGTGAAAATGGTTCCCACTACTAACAACAGACATGGTTGAGTTACCAGTTACCAAGTAACTGGAGATCAATGGTCATTCTCATCATAGGCCATTTGAAATAATGAGCTTTATTCTAAAGACAGTGATGAGAAATTTGTTAGCAGAAAGGAAACAGCTTTGAACTTGCTTGATTCTCTGCCTGCACAGAGGAGAATGGATAGCAGAGGGACCATTGTAGTGGCTGCATAATATATAATGACAGTTTAGTCTAGGGTGAAGATAATAAACGTTGTGAGGATAGTGACAAGGAAGAAAAGAGTAACGAGGATAACTCCTAGGCTCCTGTCTTACACCTGATAGGTGGTAGTAACATTCATAAAAAAGAGACAGAAAGGAAACAGCTTTAGGCTGGGGTCATGAGTAGGAAGAGAAGATCTCATTTCACTTATAGTCTTACAGAGTTTAGAGTGTGTTTGAGAGAAGAAATCATGTGCAGTGAATTAAAAAATAAAAGTGTTTCATAGGTGCCCGGCCAGTGTGGCTCAATGGTTGAGTGTCAACCCATGCACCAAGAAGTCGCCTGTTTGATTCCAGGTCAGGGCACATGCCCAGGTTGTGGGCTGGATCCCCAGTGGGAGGCATGCAGGAGGCATCCAATTGATATTCTCTCTCATTGATGTTTCCATTTCTCTCCCTCCCCCTCTCTCTCTCTCTAAAAAAAAAATCAATAAAGAAAAAAGTGTTTAAATGTGTTTCACAGATGAGAATCAAAGTTGGTGGTCAAATCTTTGAGTCATTTGCATATCAATACTAACTGAAGCATGTACATGGATATTGCCTAGAAAGGGTTTAAACTGAGGAAGATAGGAAAGAAAAGACAAGACCCTACAGCACTCCAGCTTGAGAATAGATGGTTACAAGAGAATGCAGGTGCAGAGGAAGCTGAACGTAAAGTTTCCTAAGTGGTACAGGACAACTAGGAGAGGATGACATTCTGGAATCAGAGGAAAGAAAGTCATTGGAAGAGGAAATGACAGTGATGACAAATGACAGGTCAAATAAGGTGAGGGCTGAAAAATGACATCTGATTTATTAAAACTGAGGGTTGGGGCATGGATTTGGTAGCAGATTACCCCAGTTAGAATCTCGCCTCCTTCATTTACTACCTGGTCCTAAAGCAAACCAAGGAAACAGTCTTGATCTCATTTGTAAAATGAGGAAAATTGTCATTTTACTCAAAGGGCTGTTTTGAAAACTGCTTATCAAAGTGTGCTCTGTGGACATAAAGAGATTCCAGAGACCCTTCCGAAGATTTGTGAGATTAAAATTACTTTCAAAATAATGTTGAGTTTTGTTTTTGCCCTTTTCACTGTGTTGACTTGTACAAACCAAAGTAGTAGCACTAAAACAAATCTTCATTGTATGTTTCCTGGCAATCCACTTGCAGTTTAGAAAAAAATAATATTCTTTTAAGAATATTATTGATAAACTAGTAAAAATATTAATTTTATTACACTTTGATCTTTCATATTATAAAATGAAATGGGTAAACACTGCCAAGATCAACATATCTCCGTGAACCAATACTTTCAAATGCATGATATTCCAAAATTCTACATGGGTAAAAGTATCCATTCAATGTGGAAAATACTCCAGTGGATTCAAATGTAACAGACTATGAAAAATTTAGTGACATGATTTTGGACTCAACAGTATAAATAACCTTTAGGTTATTAAAATAGTCCTCCATTTTTCTTTTTCCTTTTTTTTTCTTCTTTTAAATATGGAACATTTTACAAATGTGTGTGTCATCCTTGAGCAGGGGCCATGCTAATCTCTGTATCATTCCAGTTTTAATACACGTGTTGCCAAAGCCAGCACCCATTTTTCAAATAGATATCTAAATAAAGCTATAATTTTTCTTATGCTTTATGGAAAACATTACATCACAACAGACTGAATGCAAAAGAAAATATAAGCATTAAAGATTTGGAAAACATAAAACAGTGCTACTCTTTTCACAGTATTGTGTTTGTGTTGGAAAAATAGCTTAATTTTCATAAAAGTATTTGTTAGCTTGCAATGATTTTATCAGTGCTGTTGCCAAATAAATAAATAAATATTTAAGCAGTCTCGATTTCATTTTTAAATATGGAAAAACATCAATAAGGTCTACTATGCAACAGCACTTTGAGATCTTTAATAAGAGTATAAATGGTCTCTGACAAAAAAGCTTGAGATCACAGGTTTTCAGGATAAAATAAGGTAATTCAATGTATGAGTTAATTCTTGTTTTGTACATAGAACAATGTCTCAAGATTCTGTATGTGTTTATGAAGAGAGACAGACAGACAAATGGGTGGGTAGAAAAGTAGATGACAGAAGGAGAAAGAGAAAGATAGGTAGATAGGAAGAAAAATAGACAATTCACAGATGGATAGATAGGTAGGTAGAGAGATAGATACACAGTCATTGGTTAAAGTACATAGTGTTTGGGGGTTTTATTGAGGATAGAATCTGGACTGAAATATATAGAAGAGACAAATATTTTGGAAACACAAGCAACACCTGTCAGCAAAGTAATTTTCTGCCTCCTCCAGAGCTCCATCCTGTATGAAAATCCTGATGTGTTACTTCATTCACTACCATGGAGATATGACCTGATGCCTTTTATTAGGAGAAACAGGAGAGAGAGAGAGAAAAATCAATGAAGAAAAAACAGAAATCTTGATAGAGCAGTGTGATAGAGACAGAAACTTCAATGAGAATTCCATATGATAAGTTAGTGCTCCAGAGAAGAAAAATACTGTGAGAAACAGAATATAGACATTTCACTTTAAAATAAAGGCTTCTAATCTGCTTTTCTCTGTGAGAGAAAGCTGCTTCCTCTCTTTATCCTATCAGAGACCTTGAATGAGCCTGCTGTTTATAGCTAAAGAGAAAGTCACATTGACAAATAGCTCCTTTCTCAGATCCTTGAGTTAAAGGTTGATCTGAAAATCCATCAGTAGACCCTAAAGTAATGGAAAACCTGTGAGAAGATGACTCATGACATATGAGAAATGCATTTATGGGGCAGTAAAGTATATAGAAAGTATCTATTTGGCAGCCTGGAACTTACCCTCATGTCTTTAAGGAGTAGGAGTGAGGAAAACAAAAGGACAGTTGTCCTTAATTTTGTCTTTGAAAAGACATCATTAGTCCTTTGAGAATCTGGTGAAAGGTATGGACATGCACCCCAGAAAAACATGCTTAGATATTTTTTTAACATACATTTTCAAGGGACTATATTCCACGCCTAAAAATCATCTATGTACAGGGAAAATAATCAGGGAATATCAGGAGCAAAAATAACACCTCCTATGGAAGTTCCATTTGACCCAGTGATTCTACTTCTAGGAATATACCCTAAGAAGCCTGAAACACCAATCAGAATGAATATATGTACCCCCATATTTATAGCAGCATTATTTACAATAGCTAAGATCTGGAAACAGCCCAAGTGTCCATCAGTAGACGAATGGATAAAAAAGCAGTGGTACATATACACATGGAGTACTACGCAGCTGTGAGAAAGAAGGATCTCTTATCCTTTGAGACTACATGGAGGGACCTGGAAAGTATCATCCTAAGTGAAACAAGCCAAACAGAGAATGACAAGTTTCATATGATCTCACTTATTTGTGGAATATAATGAACATAACAGTCTGAGGAATGGGGTAGTCCCAGAGACGTGGGAGTGGGGTAGACTAACAATCCCCAGAAGAGGTGGTGGGGGAGAGATAAACCACAGACCTTATATGCATGTATGCATGAACAGTGGACATGGACAACAAACTGGAGAAAGGGCAGGGAGGGAGAGGGAGGGGGGTATCAGTGGGGGGAAAAGGAGAAACATCTGTAACAAAAATTAATTAATAAAATAAAATAAAAACAAAACAAAAAAATAACACCTCCTAGAACCATTCTTCATTACATTGCCCTAGATTTTTAACACACTACAAAAGCGATCTCCTGATTGCCTGACATAGATGAGGCTTGATATGGAATAAAAGTGTAGTCATGGAAAGAGGTATTTGTTTGGACCAGCTCTCTCACTTCACATAAGAGGACATTAAAATCTAGAGATGTTAAAAATCTTGCTCAGAGTTACAAAATCAATCAGAGAACTAGCTGATCCTCCCAATAGTCTAATCAATTTCCTCCAATCTCCTGAAGACAACAAGTTGCATCTGTTCAACTTGTATAGAATATTAGTGGCCCTACACTGTTGGATTCCAAATCTGGGAACATACATTACCAAAACTGGAAGACTATGTAGCAAGTGAAGAGAGATGTTTTATCTCTGGAGACTAAGAACACAAGTATACAGTAAAAGTTAGTGAAATACAATTAAACATCACCAATTGCATCCACAATTGGTATTTTATACCAATAAAACAGCATCTTAGAAATGCACCACACAATGGAGTGCATAATTTGGTTGGGTCAGTTATTCACAATTGTAATCATTTGATTACAAAATGCCCCTTATCAGCCAAAGTCACGGAAGGAAAGAGATATCATGTCAAAAGGGGTAATGGAGAGTTTACCTAAAGGACTACTTAGAAGTGTGTGGGTAGTGTTAAGGTAAACCAAGAATACTCGGGCTTGCCACATGGACAGCCATTGCACCCCTTAGGACTGAAGGCATAGCCACTGTACAGGAATGTGGTAGGGTTGGACCTGTGGAATGAATGTCCCTGCCTATTCACCATTCCCCCTCCAATCTCCTGCCAGTGCCTTATTTGGCCAAACCAGTAGCCAGAGGGAAAATGTACCTATTGATTCCATTCAAAACGATAACTCCAAGACACAGAAGGTGGCGAATGATGGGTCTGAATGGCGAGGACCTGGAAAACCCCCAGAACACATTGTTGGCTCCTCAAGCTGTGGAAAACTCAGAGCCATTTTTCAAGGACCCACACATTCTATGCACAAGGCCACATATTTCTAGATCTTATATTTCTAAGGGGAGCCACTAAAGAGAGGGAGCAACGTACTCCCATATTCGATACACACTAATGCAATGTTAGAAATCACCTTAAGTTAGTGGGCTGTGCAAGGAGCACAGCAATCTCACGCTGTGTTTCAGACTCTAAGTTCACCAGGCAATCCTTGGAGATCAAAAAGTGCTTCCAAAGGAGCTGCTGCTGGAGGGATAATGTTCAGCAATATAGTGTCCCAAGACACTAGGTGGTAGAACTGATGAAGAAAGTAACTGATTAAGACGGGCAGGGAAGAGTTTACCCCAAGATTTTTGCTCCCTACTTCTCAAAAGGGGCCACATGGTTATTGACCAGTAGCCCCTTGGAGTAGCTTTCTGCTAAGAATGCCAGAAGTTCAAAACTAATAAGGGAAGCCTTTGGAAGCAGCTGCCAGAACTAGAATACACAGCTAGAAATACTTTCCAAAAGCCTAAGGTAGCAAATAATGCCCATGATAAAAGATGTAATGCAAGCAGCCATCTGACTCTGTGCTGGGCTAAAAGAGCATTAACCCCATAGGGCATCATGCATATCCCTCTCCTTCATACCCCTTGCCCATCCTTGGGGAACACAGCACATCAGAATAGGAATGGATTCCTTACTGTTAGAATATCTCCAGCAAGAGGACAGAGTTCTCCAAATGTCTCTTTGGACAAAGAGGGAAAATATTAGCCTGTTAGAGATTTGGTAACCCAAATGGATACTGAAGTCAACATTCAGACTGCAAGTAGTAAGAGGTGCATGAAAGAGGTTTATATTTCATTTCACTTTGTAGTGCTGATTTTAGTCAAAATAAATTGTGATATTCAACTGAAGCATAATCCTTCATTGCTTTAAACTTGAATAACCTCAGTAAATTGTGCAGACAGATGCTTAATGAAGCCTATATTTATAAAACAATATTTTCTTCCCAGGACCATGGACTCTAGTATATTTCTTCTAATTGGAATCCAGTCTCCAGACTGGAGTTCCGCTGCCTTCTCTGAGCCACATGCTCAGAGCTCGTGGGATCGATCCACTGTGCCAGCTGCATCCTCATTACGTAAAAGGCATTGTAGCCCTGGCTGGTTTGGCTCAGCAGTTAGAGCGCAGGCCTGCGGACTAGAGAGTCCCAGGTTCATTCCACTAGGGGCATGTACCACCCCCCCAAAAAAAAGGCGGCCCTGGCCCATTTGGCTCAGCGCGTCGGCCTGAGAAACCACTCAATGTGTCCCTTTCATGTCGATGTTTCTCTCTCTCTCTCTCTCTCTCTCCCTCCTACTCTATCTGAACAAAATATCGAAAAATGTCTTTGGGTGAGGATAAAAAAATTAAAAAAAAGGCGTTGTTGTTTGGACAGCATGGTTGACACAGATGACTCCAGTTTGGCAGCAATATGCCATCCACATGTATGTGTAAATGTGTGAGGTGAAATTAAAAGCTGGGAGTGTGAGCCCAAGGGTGGGGCCATTTAAACATGTAAATTTTCAAAACAAAGACCATCATTTCTTATTGTAAATATAGTTACTTCCTTAAAGGGTAGGAAGGAATGTTGTGTTTTACCCAATTTGACTATCAGTGGAAAGCACTGGTAATCTTCAAGAGTTAATAGTGTGTAGATAGCACATTACAAGCTACTAAACAATTCTCACATTACTCTGAGATCAGAACAATTAAGTAGCTCTTATTCATGTTTAAATTATCTCTTCAACTCTCTTCAAATGCATTATGCACCCCTCCCCCCGTGCCATCAGGTTGTGGCATATGACTTGGGGTTCTTTCCTTGCCCTTCTGAAGTCAGGCGTGGCTATGTGATTTGTTTAGGCTGATTAGATGTCACGTCTAATCAAAAGTTTTAAGAAGCAGCATGTGAGTTGCCAAGTCCTTCTCTTCTCTCTGGAACGGCCAGTGGCAACGCTCCAGGTGGGGGCCGAGTCCTGAAGGGAAGGCCAGGGAGCAGTGCAGGGGCTGAGCAGGGATGGATGCACAGAAATACCTTCTACCGTAAACCACTTAGATTTTCAGGTTGTTACCTCAGCATAATCTAACCTAGCCTGTCTGATGTAATAATGCATTAAAACAAAAATCATGGTAAAAACCCAACTTTTGAATCTTTTTCCCTCATTGATGAGATTTTAAATAGCTTGTGTTCTTTATTGTGCTTCTAAACTGGAGACTGAATCCAATCAAAAAGTCTAAAAGAAATTATACCCTCACTCTAAAGACATTTAAAATAATTCACCCAGAAAAAAATTACATTAAATTGGCTATGGTTTTTGTTGTTTATGCTCCTTATACTTGCAAGCAATTTCTTATGAAGCAGCTACAAAATGTTTACGAAATAGCTCAGCGTAAGAATAAGATGCCAGTCATCCTTAGTGTCGCTTAGCACCAGAAGTCTAAGGATTATATAAAGGTCAAAGTCAAATAAATTCTAAGGCGCCACAGATTTAAATTCAGCTTTGAGTTTTGGCCAGTAATTAGACTCCATTTCTGACTTTGGAGTCATCCAAAGTTGGAGATTATTCCCTCTACTGTAGATGAACTGAAATATCCAAATCAAATTCAGATATTAAAAAGCAAGTTTCTAAGCAATAAGAATTCATTTGGAACTCAAGATTTAACTACACTAATGTGATTACATATATTATTCTCAATCATATCAAAGATAAATAGTGTGGAAAGTATAAAGAATATGTACACCAGAGTCAGATACAAATGGACCTAAATTTGACTTGACCTCAAATAAACCACATGACCTTATTTGCTCTCTCCGTTTACTCTTCAGTAAAATGGGAATAGCTTCTTACAGGTTTGGTAAAAATATTAAATCATGTGTGAATTGCAGCTCTTAAAAGAAAAGAATACAAATGTTACATGAGCTCACTTTACATTGATTTATATTTATTTATGTATTGAAATTTTATCTTTATTAATGGTATTTACTAAATACACTCACAGAGAATATAACATTTATTTGCACTCTCTTTGTACCAGTTTCTGTGTTAGGTATTTGGAATATATAAGTGAACCAAATAGATGAAAGTCCCTGCCCACATACAGCCTACTTATTGGGGAGGAAAGACAGAATCAGAAAAGGGATATAATGTGTTAGGTATTAAAAAATTTCATGAGCCCTGGCCAGTTTGGCTCAGTGGTAGAGTGTCAGCCCATAGACCAATGAGTCCTGGGTTCAATTCCAGCCAAGGACATGTACCTCGATTGCAGTTTGTCCCTAGCCCTATTCAGGGTTGTGTGGGAGGCAACCAGTCAATGTGTCCCTCTCACATTGATGTTTCTCTTTGTCTCTCTCTTTCTCTCCCTCTCTCTCCCTCCCACTCTCTCTGAAGATAGACAGAAAAATATCCTTGGGTGAGGATTAAAAAAAAAAATTCCATGAAAAAAAAATAATAAAGCAAGGCTGGAGAATAAAAAGTGGGGTGTGGTACATGTCGCAAATTTAAATTGTATGGTCATGTAAGTCTCACTGAGAAGACGACCTCTGAGCAAAAGTTTGTAAAAATCGTAGGCACACGTCATAACAAAATATCTTCTGGAACAAAGGCTCAATACAGTGCATTAGTTAGCATTTGTAGAAGGCTAAAGATTTATTCATAGACAGACTAAAGGACATACACTCATCTAGCCTCAAAGAGTTTCTCTCACAGGGGTACACTGAAATACTACTGAGCAGCAATCTGTAGACTTATTTCATGGCTGCCTAGAGGGAGAAAATGATATTCTCAATTAATCTTTAATATATAATTTCCTCACTGCAGGGAGAGAGCAGAATGTAGTGAACAGCACCAGAGAAGCAGAGCAGAATGCCCTGTTTGGAGGATGTGTGGTGTCAGTTTATTTGAGGTAATATATAAAGAAGCAATCATGCAACTGGGTAGGGGTGACTCCTACATCTCCACCATTCTGAGTCTAAAAATCTCTGCAACAACACACATAGGAGAGGAGACGTAAAGGTAAACATGGCCCCTGAACTTCATTAGGCAGCATCCTTGCATCCGTCAGTAGTCACGTTAAAGCACAGTGGATCCCAGAGTGCATTTTAAACTTACTGTATTCCAGGAGCTGATCTAGACCCATGGGGTAAAGAGAATTACTAAGTATATTCCAATGCAGACTCCCAAACTCCCCATGGGCCACCTTGAACCTCACACCTCTCCTAGTGCTGAAATACTTTGTTTTACCCATTCCATCCTTCTCACCACTTGAAAAAATAAAATGGCTAAAGGATTGGGTGACCCCTGGGTGAGGGAGAAATTCACAGGCTGTATATTTGCATTCTTTCATCCTGAATATCTGGCTGAACACAACCAGAGAGAAGTCGGTGAAGGTGGTACTTCGGAGACCAACAGAACAGGCAGCGGAACACTCAGCACTGATTTGCCCCCTGGGGATCTAACTCTTCTGCAATGCTCATTAAAACTTAACTTAAATTTTTAAAGGGTTTAGGAAACCCTTTAAAAAACATTTTCCAGTGTGACCTCACTCCAACTGACTGTCCTGCTTGGTTAAACTTACTGTGGAGGGAATGGAATTTTTCTGCTGGGTTGCAAATGATTGTGTAGACAAAGGGAATAGTTAAAATGCTTTTACTTGTGATAAAATTGATTGAACAAGCACAGAGGTTCCAAATCTCCCTAATTAAGCTCTAAAATGGCTTCTGCATTCTTTTTTTAAACCAAGGGGGAATTCCCTTGCAATGAACACATATTTTTCATACGGTTAAGTATTCATTAAAATAAGCAACAGGGAACGAGCACAGTATCCAATATCAAGAAGAAAACTGAAAAATGGAAAAGGATAGATAAATAAATTAATAATCTAGGATTTTGGCAGCCAAACCAAATTGTCACCTGTTGTTCTTGTTTTTCTAATTATTCTTTTTCTAATTTACTCAGCTGTGCCTATAATTCTCAAGTATGTACCAAGTTAATACAGGAGTTAAAGTTGTTAAGGTCAGGCTAACTGTTTATTTTACTTATAGCCATTTCAGTAAAAGATAATACACATTTATTTTTTATAAGAAATTTCTAAGAACACAAGATTTAGCACTTTCTAAAAATAAAAATAAAAATATAATGCAATGGATTTATACATTATGTAAGGTACCATTTAATGTTTGGTTGCCTTTTTTTTCTGGTCCAAGTGGTGAATTCAATATAGTACTTCAATTCATTTTAGGAATTTAATTATTAATAGTAATTCATAGTTTTAAAAAGGAAGCTTAAAGCAAATTAAAACAAAGCCTTGTCTAAAATAAAGCTTTTTCCCCTCATTTTAAAGTCATTTTAATTTTTCAATTATAGTTAAAATATATTATCATATTAGTTTCAGGTACACCCCAGTGATTAGACATTGCATAACCTACTAAGTGACCAACCAGATAATCTCTCACCCATCTGACACCAAACATAATTATAAGAATATTGTTGACTACGTTCTCTATGCAGCACTTTACATCCCCATGACTATTCTTTTTCATTATTATTAGTTATTTGAGAGACAGAGAGAGAAATATCTATTTGTTGTTTTACTTATTTACTTATTCATTGGCTATTTCTTGTAGGTGCCCCTGACCGGAGACCTAACACACAACCTTGGTGTATCAGAACAATGCTCTAACCAAATGAACTACCCAGCCGGAACTCCCATGACTCTGCAGTGACAAGCAATTCCTGCTTCTTAATCCCTTCACCTTTTTCACCCATCCCACCAATCCTCCTCCCATCTGGAAACCATCAGAATGTTAATGTTTTATAGACAATTTGCTCGAGATGGAAATTTACTTATTATTCTTCATTTAATTTATATTCAAATGTAAAAGGATTTCACAATGTAAAATTTAGATGCAAATAGCCATTAAATACTGAAAAAATAATTATACACAAAGACATTCCCAATATCATATCAACTGAAGTATCTTATAAGCAGTATTTCTTAATCAAACAAACACACACACACACACTTTGTATGGGTGTAACCATTAAAAAAATAAACCTTTAACATTGTGGTATCACACAGGGAACAAATCAGTTCAGACTTAACTGCCTGCCGGATATAAAATATTTCGATGTGAATAGGATTTGTTTCATGCTGATGTTTATACTTTATCTTAACTTTGAGAATAGATAATGTAAGAGGCAAAAAAGAATAATTATCTATAGTGATGTTCAATTGATAGGATAGCACCTGGTTGGTTTTCCCAGTATTATCAGATGGCAAATTAATACTTCGGTGCACTAAAACATATGCTAAAATGGAAAGATATATTACACTTTGCTGTTTCTGATAAGGATGTTAAAGATACAACTTCATACAAAAGAAAGATCATGTTCAATAAACATTATTTCCTCTCAATGAAAATAGAGGCATCCTATTTATATCTGACCAGGTTTTCCAGTTCCCGAGTCATCTAAACTGCAAGCTAAAGCAATTTCTTTGGGATGAAAAGTTCTTATTTGCTATACACCATACTCTTAGCACTGCCTTTATTATTTTTTTCATAATTTTTTATATTCTATTTCACCAACTTCGTTCCCAGTAGCCTTGGTAATATCTGATAGCAGTCATTAACTAAACACCACTAATTTAAAAAACAGGAGGCTGAAGGAAGGTTTTTCTTTTGAGGATACAGTTTTCAACAGGAAGACTGAAGCAAATTTTGAAAGCTGTGTCCCACAAAGAACACATCGGTTTTGAAAATTTCTGTCTCCACACCTCTTAGAAGCAAAACTACACCTCATGCCAGTTCTCACAAACAGAGCAAACAGAAAACAGACAGAGCCCATGTCAAACAAAGTGGCTGGGCCAGCAGGAAGTGTCTGACCTGTTAGGAAACTATATTTTTAGTATATTTCTCTAAGTTATATATTTTAAAGACATACCAAACATCACCTCTAGGAAGAAAAGATCACGTTTCAATTCTTTACATAATTATGCAAAAGACCTCTATGAACTAGCTTCAAAGGCATAATTGTTTCTCTAGCTTTTGTCTCTCTAGAGGTACATAGAATAAAGAGCGATTTAATTTCAATGTATTTAAACTTCTGAACAAATATAGAATATGTAAATGTAAGAAGTATTTGTTTATCTGAAACATACAATAGTGAAATGTGCTAAATCAGAGACAAATAAACCCGGAAAGCTACGACAATCGGAGAGACCTGACCATTCGGCAGCTCTGTAACAACACAAATGTACTTTCAGTGTCTCCTTTGCTGCGTGAGCGAGGGCACCAATTTCATATGCAGGCTGTGTGGCAGAGACTAAAGACCACCAATACTTGCTGGGTCACTGAGAAGCGTGTTAACAATACTGGTGCCACTTCCAGGGAAATTAATGTATGGAAATTAGAGAAGTTGGTCTGAGGACAGGGTTAGCATGCCAATGAACAGAAAAAAAGAATGACCTTCAGACACAGAAGGAGAGGGTTTTAAACAAGGAGAACAAGCTAATAGGAGCTGGGAAATAATGACTCACAATTATTTGCTATTCACAAAAAGGAAATACTGAAAGAAAATTATCTTCAGATAGAAATAGAAAGAACAACTCTAGATCCAATTTCAGCCTTCCATTTGTTTCAAGAAAAAATAAATATTGTTTCTCATCATATATTTTGACAAAGCCCACAGTCAATTATATCTAAAAAAGAATTACTTTTAAAATACCATTGGACTCTATATTTTATTCTTATTCATATCATTATATATATCATTAATAGATTTCTAATTTTTTTTTTTTATCCTCACCCGAGGACATTTTTCCATTTTTTGTTCAGATAGAGTGGGAGGGAGGGAGAGGAAGAGAGAGAGAGAGAGAGAGAAACATCGACGTGAAAGGGACACATCGAGTGGCTGCCACCCGCACGGCCAACCAGGGCCGGGGACAAACTGCAACTGAGGTATGAGCCCTTAGCGGGAACCCAACCTGGGTCTCTCTGTACCGCAGGCCAACGCTCCAACCGCTGAGCCAAACCGGCCAGGGCAGATTTCTAATTTTTTATGAAGATTAATGATACTTTATTAGTGATTGTCCCTTCTTCCTGATTTTGAAATGACTCACAAGTGATGTGTAAATATAATTTATAATAGAGAGACAGAACACAATTATTGTCATACAATTTATAAAGAAATGGAAATACCACACGAGTAATTCACTTTCTGCTAGGCTTTGTGTGGTGTATTCACCCACAGTGCGGAAAACATCCATCTCTACATGCATGTAACAAAAGACACCTAAAACAACAAAAAAAGTCTCTATACAATGATTGAAATGTATCTTGACAAGGTGTTGGTTCAACATAAGGCCATGTGTAACTGGATGCTACTGTGCATCTTAAAATCAAATGCATGCCTGTCATTCTCTCTCCAGTGTCCTAAGTCAGACTCCAGCATTGATTGTTCTAATGCTTCTACTTTGGAAGGAGTGTCTGGCAGTCATGGAATAGCTTGCCTCATTCTGCACTTCAAACAAAATTGCAGATAATGACCAGAAAATAATGTTAGCAAATTAAAATTTGCTACTGCTAGTTGTATCCATTACTTAAGAATGAAGGGATTGTGAAGAAAAGAACCAAGGGTTGGATAGTTTAAAATTAGACCTTAAAAAAAAAAAAAAAAGAAGGAAAACAAGGGCACTCAAGGTTACTATAGTATCCCTAATTTTCAGACTTGATTTTCTTTATACTTAGAGAATAAATTTCACATTATTAAATATATGTACCTCTGGTAACATTTGTGAGGATTCTTTCTGTCCAATTCAGAACTATCATTACCAGGCACAATCCCCTCTGGGTGCAGGGCAGTCTGCTTACTTGGAATTCTTCAATTAAGCATCTTAATTGGACCTACAAGGGCACTGGAACTTAGAATACAAAAGCAATGGACCATTTGGGAATAAAAATCTCAAAATAACATTTTGCCTAATTATTATCCATATTTCATTCTGAAAGTTACATTTGGGATACTATTGCATCAATCTACGTAGTTTACTGAAACACACTTTAGAGGTGCCTAAAAGGCTCTTTACCCTTTAAAGTGTCAGTTCAGGATTTTCCATTTCCCTGGAGATAATTGATGCCAAGCCAATGTCCTTAAAAAAGTGCACAGAAAACAATCCTTTTTATGCATAAGGTCATGGGTGAATCTAAATGTCATAAGCTGATTTCCCCATTGATCAATTAAGGTGCTATTCCTGACCCATTTAAAAAATATATATGCATAATGTTAACTTTCCAATATAATTTACATAATAAATACATTGAAATACTTTAAATTCTATCTACTTTTAACATTTTGCATCAATGACATTGCTGAACAGATTGCTTCAGAAAACATACTTGTTGAAATATTTGTCAGGTTAATTTACTTTGATTTTTGAGAAACCACTGTCTCTGCATTTATGTATCAAATGTATTATTACTTAAATGTATTTTTATAACTCACTTATGCTTTTTTCTCCATAATTAATAAAATGCAAATATTTGATGTAATAGTTTCTGATTCATATTTTCTAATCTGATAGAAAAATCATAGCTTATTTAGCCCTTTGCATTTTCGGCATTTTTTATTTTATATTTGACATTCACAAAAAAGGCACCACATAAGTAGGGGAGGAAAACGTTTCCTTCTTCCTCCTTAGTGACCCTGGCTGGGTCTGAACATTAAACTGACAAGGGCAACCCGATGGGAGGAAAGTATACAAATGTGTTAGTATAAGTTTTATGTGACATGAGAGCCTTTATAAGGAAATGAAGACCCGAGGAAACAGAGCTGAGTATGTGCTAGGTTTGTGAGGAGTGGGCAGTCACGCAGAAACCTGTGAGATCAGGGACGATGCGGTAAATGCAGTACACTGGGGTAACTTAGCAAGACCTTTGTTAGGATTCTTCTCAGCATCCTTTGTACTCAGAGATAAGGATGCTCCATTCCCCTGGAATAGGAGAGTACCTATCACCTGAGGATTGTCTAACTTATTTAAGGGGAGACAGGAGGGAAAATGATCAGGGTGACCTTTCTGCTTCTGCTGTTTTTGCAAATTCATTCAGCTTAAAATATTCAGCATCCCAAGGTGCCATATTTTGGGGAAGCATGTCCAGAACCCCATCACAAATAACAACTCAGACTGCCATTGCATGAGATCTCTTTCATAGAGGGCAAGATTCTAAAGTCAACCAGAATTTTTGAACTAGTTATGTATACAGGTGTGGACTAGATTGACCATACAATTTGTTTCCTAACCCAGGCTGTTTTAGAGTGAAAATGTGTGCTAATAATAGTTATACAGCTAGCAAAGTAATAAACCGGGAGGGAAATATGGTCACTCTGGGATGATCAAATATTTGATTGTGAGGTAAAATATTTCTTTGGTGTGTGCAGAAACATTTCAAATGGAATCAGCTTTTCAAGGGAACTTATAAATTGAGAAAAACTATGAAATGAAAAATCATTGTTTTTTTCCAGCTTTGAGACTTTATGACAAAGAGACATAAAATCAGTACATTGTCTAAAATGATGCAGGCAATGACACCATCTCTCATCACTCACCAAGTTCATAATATATTCTCATTTTAAAGCTATTTTAAGGTAGGAGAAAATAAAGTAGGAAACAATTTGCTCAATTGTTTCATTTTTGCAGCTTTACAGATGATACTGAGGGATAAATAAAATCACCATAAGTCTTTTGATTGTATAATGTAACCACTAACTGTTCATTCACCAATATTATGTATCAATAATGGAAGATGACTTTCTTGGAAATCATAACTGGGATAATATAAATCAATTAATAATTATTTTTAAGTTTAAACCATCCTTTTTTTGAGGAAAATAAAAAGGTTGCATTTAGTAGAAAAGCATCTTTATGCCCAAAGCAAATAACAAAAGTTCATAATAATTTACCTTATCTATTTAAGGTAAATAGACCACATAAAACAGTACCACAGAACATTGTAATTAAAATTATTTGCTTTGCAAAGCATACTAAAAAAGTCATACATCAAATATATAATCAGCAAACATTGAATTTCTTAGAAATTCCAGTATCTTTTGGTAAAAAGACATCTTTTTCTACCTCCTCATGAACAGTTAAAAAATAATTTTAATATTTTTCTGAAGGAATTTTACTATATCTTGTCATGCTATCTAAAAACAAAAACAAAAAAAACAGCATATCCTGTGTTAATGCACAAACCTATTGAAATAACTAGCATGAATCGACATGGTGGTATAACCCTGCATCTCACCCCACCATTACTGGCAGCAGCAAGGTTGTGCCATTATAAGACAACAGTCACTCTGTTGGGTACCTGCTTTAGTCACAGTCTGGTTCCTCCCCCCTACAGGCTGTTGAAGGAAAATGCAAACCTGCAATTTCTATTACTGACAACAGAGATCAACACAGGGATCAGGTGTTGCACACTTCCTAAGTTGTCCACTCTGTTACAAGTGTTGATAATTCATGGTGAAGAAATGCAACTGAAGTAACATGAGGTTTTAAAGTACTTGCTTAAGTGTAATCAAATGCAATACATGGATCCTTCATCTAGCAGGTGAAGTCGTTTTCACAAGCATAGTGTGTTGCAGGTGCTATATGTATTTATGACTCTCGTCCCATAAATTCATGATTTTCTTGTAGGTATCTAAAGGCCAAAATACTATTTTTTTTGAATTCTTATTTTAAATAGTTAATTATAACAGCACTTATATCTTCCATTTCTGAAGGAAAATACATTCCATAACCACTAGGGCATGGTTTTCCCAAATATACAATTATGCCTGCTTGGAAGAAGTCAGCCATGCATTACCAACAAAAGTTAGCACTCCTCTTGTGGCTGATGTTATTCCCTTTTGTGTTTATCTTCCAATATCTATAGATAAAATTCCCGTGCACGTAGTACTTTTTCTTTAACTCGGTCTGACCGACTGTTTCTAAGGAAAACATGGTCATTCTCTGCAACAAGTTTCATGTTCTAATCAATGAAATATGCAATGAATAACACAGGTAGTGTATTTCACTAGCATGAAAACATTAAGAGTAGTTTGTAAAAGATAAAGTACAGAGGTAGTGCAATGTTCTGTTTTTCCTAAATATATTCCGGTCTGTCTACTAGAGTGGGTACTTCAGGGCACATTCTGACTATAATTTAATCACTTTTAGTAAATGAGTATCACTTACAGTAAATCTGATCATACCCTGTTTAGAAGGATTTCTGCAATCTTTTTATTTGCTGTCAGCTCCTTTTCAAAATAAATTTTCCCACTATAGTCTTACTCTTAGAGTCACAATGATGCTCTACATAGTGCTCTGTAAAAGGAAACATAAGCTAATTCAAATATGAGGATTTGCAGCTCATAACATAAAACCATAAGTGTCTGAAACCTTTTGGCTCAGTTCTATGTAATAACTAATTTCATACATGGTTATAAATCAAAATTTTTTCAAATGACTAAAAGATTGCCATTAAATATTCTTTTTCTGTTTTTTTTTTTTTTTACTTTTAGTTTTTAAGATCTTAAAATATACAAAAAAAAAATACCAAAAATAGAATAAACTTGCATATCTCTATCACATAATGACAATTTTTTTCAATCCATAGCCCATCTTGTCCCATTCAACATCATTTTGAAGAAAAGCTTGACTACCATGCAGTTTTATTCTTAAATATTTCACATGTATATATATATATGAAATAGTACATAAAATATTATATATGTATATATAATGAGGATTTCTTTTTAAAATATAGCCACAACATTATAATTACTTTTTCAAAAGTTAATAATGCTTTCTTAATATCAGTCAGTGATCAGATTTCTTGTATCATAAATGTCTTAATTTAAAAATGTGTTTTTCTTGTATAAGGATTCAAATAAAATCTACACATTGCTACTGGTTAGTGTGTTTAAATATCTCTCTCATTCTCTCTTTTGCTCTTTTTTTATGTATATTAATGCTAATGGATACTGGCTGATTAAATTTACTAAACCTCTTTATTTTTTATTGAGGTGTGGTTGGCATACAAGCTGTACATATTTAATGCATACAACTTGAGTTTGGAGGTAAGTACAGACCTGTGAAACCATCATTACCATCGATGTAATAAACATATCCATCATTATCAAAAGTTTCCTTCTGCACTATTTGTTTACTTATATTTTATTTTTTTTATAAGAACACAATGTAAAATCTACTCTCTTAGCAGATTCTTAAGTATTCAATACAGTACTGTTAACTAGAGTCTCTATGCTTATAGTAGATCTCTAATATAACTGAAACATTGTACCCTCTGACTAATACTTCCTTTTTCCCTCTCCTCACCAGCCTAAGGCAAACCTCAATCTACTCTCTGCTTATATGAGTTTGATTACTTTAGCTTCCTCACATAACTGTTATTATGCAACATTTGTCCTTTTGTGTCTGGCTTAGTTCACTTAGCATAATGTTCTCCAGGTTCATCTATGTTTTGGAGATGACAGCATTTCCTGCCATAATATTTAATTTTATGGACATACCACATTTTCTTTATCTATTCATCCAGTGATGGACATTTAGGTAGTTTCCACCTCTTGAGCCTTGTCAACAACGCTACAATGAACATGGAGTACAGATTCTTAAGTTTTTTTTTTTAATCTATAGGTTTCCACTCCTCTCACATGCACAGTCTCTCTCTCTTCCTTGCAATTTATTTTGTGAAGAAACTAGATTTATTTTACTATCCAGTTTCCCATAGTCTGGATTATACTGATGGCATCTCTGTGGTTCCTTAATACTTTCTGCTATCCTCTGTATTTCCTGTAAATTGGAAATTGGATCTAGAGGCTCAATCAAATTCAGGTTTAACGCTTTTGGCAATAATACTTCTTAAGTGCTGTTGGGAAGTGTTCTTTAACAATAGGAACACTCACATTTTGACCATTGCAGGGTTGTAGCTAAAAGCACAAGCTCTGGAGGCTGACTATGTGGAAACTAATCCTTGTTTTGCCTCAGGGTAGTAGTGAAACCTTATGCAAATGAATTAGTCAGTACTTCGCTTTCTTCACCTGTGAAATGGGGGTGAGAAACATACCTAACAAATAAGATTTCTGTCAAGACTAGATAAATTAATTCAGATAAAGCACTTCAAATAACACTTGATCCATAGACGTATTCAATATATATTAGCTATTATTACTAAGTAGATGGAATTAATTATAAGAAAAAATATACAAAAAATATTTGCAACAGTTTTTATACACATAGCAGCTAAATTGACAAGTCTAGGACGAATGACTTTTCAATTCCTAATATAAAAGTTGAAATGCGAATAAACCAAAAAGTCCAAATATATCAGGGAACCGGTGATGAAAGATGCAGCCTTTTGCTCGTAGGTCAATAATTGAACACCCCACAGGCCGCTAATGATGTAAAGAAATTGCTGCTCTCCAGTTCTGTTAAATGTCTTATGTCCTTCCACATATACCATTCTGAGTTCAACCTCAGAAAACAACCACAAGCTTTATCAATTCACATTTTATTCTTAATTAAATATATTTTGACAACGTCAAGCTAAGAAGAACAATTCTCCTAGCTAGGCAGAAGAAATGGGTTCATCTCTTGCTATACAGAGCAATGTTTGTGAATAGAGTTTTTCCTCTTTTAGAGCTATGGCATAAATGTTTCACACATTCAATCAGTAGTTTATAGAATTTCCAAGGGAGCACAATCACTTAACATGCATTTTTAAAAATCACGATCTTGAGAATGGCTACTAACTAAGAACTTACAAACATTAAGTTATACAATCCATAAAGCTGGAAAGTGGTGAAGATTTGAAGTTAGTTGAGCAATGGAAAATTTAGGCTAGGTATTTAAGGAAACTGCCTATTAGCAAGAACTATTAGATAATGGAATGGTACTTTTCTTAAGCTCCATAAATTTCAAAAGTAAATTGGAAAACATATTGGAAGAAAATGTTCCACCCCACCAGAGGAATAAATGAAATGGTCTTTTTGTCTCCTGTTTCTGTAAGCTGGTCTGCAAATTAGATGTATAAAATTTGCCTACCCAAACTATGACCACGGTAAGTCCCACATTAGGCTTAGTGCGAGTTTCACTGGGAAAAGTTCCATTTCCAGGTCTTCAGCCAAAAACTGAATAATACCAATATGGAAATTTGGAGCAAAATCAATTGTTAAAGTCAGATTATGAGATTTTAACTGCCATTCGATGTTATTTCCACTTGCCAGATCAACACCCAAGAGTCATTTTGACATTTAGAAAAAAAAAATCCCAATTACACATCCAACTGCTGATTTACAAAGCAAAAGCAACCTGTGATTTTGGCTTTACAACCCAGTTTGCCTCAGGGATGGCTGGATAAAAGAAATTCAAGCCTACTGTTTAAGGGCTAATATTCCCACATTTCCATATCCCATTTAGGGCGGGTCGATTTTAGTACTTCAGCTTAAATGGTATCACTTTATATAAGGTGCCGAAGTGGAGTAGGCAGCAAGCAGAATGGGATAATAAATGCAGAGAGCAGCGGCGGCTGCTGCAGGTAGCCTTCTATGCCAATTGCCAAAGGAAAATGTCTGTAAAAGCGAGCACATTTTTTTTCCATGAGCGAGAGATGAGAATTTAATAGTAAAACAGTCAATTGAGTGTCTGTCCTGTTACCTGTTACTAGAAATTCTTTGTTGTCCTTTGCATGGGGAAGGTTAACAGCTCAACCTAATTCTTCACTCCAAGGAACTTTACAGGCTGTCATTTGGTTAAGGTCTAATGGGCCTTCCGGGATCCGAGAGCCCAGGGGCTCTCACCGGAGCAGGAGCTCCGCAGAGGGCCTGGAGAAGAATGTTTGAGTTGGAGAAGGTGCTGCTGCTCCGACTGCTTTTCCACCTGCAAAAACAGAACCTTTGGGGACAGTAGCGCCGCAGTTAACAGGGATCCCAGGAATGAGAAAGGTGTTAAAGTAGCCAGTTCTTCTGTTTGCCAAAGGTTTTCCGGCCTTGATGTTTTTGGCAAAATGTTGAAATATCCCACTTCTCTCACCCTGAGCTTTTCCCTTCTCGTTTCTCAGGGATGGTTTTGAGAATTGGGCTGACTAGTCCAAACAGAAAGACAGAATTTTAAGAGGATGTGAGAGTCACACTCCTGGGTTCCCCGTATGGCTCCAGGCAGCACTTGGCTGCTGTGGACATTTGGGGTTGAAGGGCAGAACAGCAATAAAAGGATCAGGTTGCCAACCACCTCACCCTCACTATTGGAGGAGGTACTCCTACAGTCACTGGCTGACTATTTCACATGGAAACTTTCAAAACATCACCAATTGAAAATGCCCCAGATTTCACTCAGCGGACTCTGAAAGCAAGTTCATATTTAACTATGTTAAATTGGGTACAACATTCCTGATGAGAGCTCCTTATGAACTATTTCTTTTCTAAAATCTCCAATGAAAAACCTGAATCATCTGCAGTAGCCTGTTGTGATACGGCAATAGAGTCCTTTGTCCCAAACCTAACGTTTCAAAACGTTACTTAGATTATAAACCACACACAACTTGATTATTGTCTTATGTTTCCTTATAAAATTTGTATTGCAATAAGACATATATAGCATAAAAGATGCCATTTTAACCATTTTATGTGTCCGGATCAGTGGCATTAACTACATTCACAGTGTTGTGCAACTATTATCACTACCTATTTCTAAAAACTTTTCCATTACCCCAAACAAAAACTCTGTAAAAGAAATATTTTTAGAGAGTGGTTTTTGCTGTCTTGGCTCTCATAAGTTGTGGTCCATGCAACCTCAAAGTAATCGTGATTAGCATTCGTATATGTATTTTCTAAAAAAAAAAAAAATGAATTAGCGTAAAATAATTATTGGAACAGTGTAAAACCACTGTCATGAAAGCTGCACGGTCCATATAGTAGCTTTGATTAATTTCAGCTAAGCAATCAGATAATTTTGTATAATGTAAAATTATAATAATTAAGATCAATGACCAAGATGATCATACTAATGATGAAAAAATAATTCGAACAATAAAAATAAACAAACAAAAGTTGGATGTCATAACAAAGGCTAAAAATGCAAAACTACAAAGAGAATTCACAAGGCCAGAAGAATCAAGGCATAATCAACATCTTGAACTCTAATATATTATTTTAGAAAAATTTATTTAAATTAATAATTTGATTCCAAAGAAAATTTAGATGTGCTTTAGAAATTACTTTAGGTAAGAATCCAGAATATAAGTTTAGGGAGTTCCTATATAAAGTTATCTCAGCTGCTGATCAAAATTGCCCTGTCTTTCAAACGCAAAAGTAAAATATGAAATATAGATTTACCAGTTTTAGGCACAGCTTCTCATTTCAGTCAACTCTTGCTCATTGATTAGTAAATCCAATCAATGGCAATGACAATTTGAGAAGTAAATCCCTCCATCAAATCTTAAATCTTGCACACTGCATCTTTGAAGTTCACCCTTTCCTTTCATCACCACAAATTTCAATGCCATGTGAGGTAAGTGCATCATTTATTTTAATCCTGTTGAAATGAATGGATGAACTTAAATAACAATGCGAGCCTTTTCCCATATTGTCTGTAATTCACTTTGAAGTGATAGCACTTTTAGGATTAAGACGTATGCATTTTGGTTCTTTGACTGGTTGTCCTTTCTTTGTGTACCATATTAATAAGAATTTAAAGCAAGACTAAGTCACATCTGCTTTCTAATACAAGTCTTAGGGTCTTAAACAAAATTCTACCAGAGCAGCCAGCCAAGATGCGTAACTATTTTGAAAGGAATAAAACTATCATTTAGTGCTTTGCTATTTAATCACCTGTGTTAGAGTGACTATCGATAAAATCAGTCTTGAAAATATTTTCATCTATTATCACATTGCCAGCATTATAATGAAAAAAGTTTAAAATACTATTACAGAAAAAAAATAACGATTTAATTTTTCATTTAACTTGATGCTTACTGCATCAAGCAATAAATTCATCCCACTTTTAAAAATATTTCATGTGTTCAAAATAGATACTGTCAAAAAGAATATGCATAAAAAGAAATATGCTAGTTATTTAGAACACATGGTAAGGAACAATGTAATATAGCTTTCTTAAAAAATGTTTTTTTAGAAACAGTTATATATAAAAACCATAATATGCAATATTTAGATCTTAATATGCTTACTTATTTTAGATAAAAGTTACCTACTAACAGTTTCCATTATAGAATTGTTCAGAAGATGTCAGAAGAAGGAAGTCTAATATATCACCTCCAAAAGATAATCATTCTTAATATTTCAGAAAAGTTCTTTCCATTTTTACTTTAACAATGTTATTTTTCCTAATTAAAAAGTAATATATACTGCAATATGAAAACTTGGATAAATCAACAAAGTAATATAATAAAATAATATCTTTAAAACTCATATATTTCAACCACCTAAAGACTATCATTGTAAATGAATTGGCATATGTTCTTTGAGTATGTTTTTAAGTGTTTATTTTTTGTATCTTTTTCTCCAAACTTTTTAAACAGTAATAGTTTTGTTTTCCCCTAATTAAAAAAATAAGTAAATGCCTAATGCAAAAAAAATTAAGCATTAAGGCAGAGGGAGGAGAAAACAGTATGTAATAAAATCATTTATAACCTTAACCAACAAAAATGCACTGATAATTCTATTCATGTACTGTCAATATACTTTGAAGTCTATATATTTCTGTTACTCACAAATAGATGCTAACTTTTTCAGTACGGTCCAGAATATCTCAGAGCAATATCTTAGAGGTTCACTTAAGGAAGGAAAATCAGAAATATTTGTGATACTGTCAGGGGAAGTCATGATGAATCGTCACTTTCATTCTTAACTCTCAAGGCCCTCCAATGTCCCCAGACCCGGACAAGCTTGTCCTGCCCTCCCGTCACTTTCTGTCCATCTCTTATTAAGTCAGATCCCCTTGCTGGTTCCACTCATGCTATTCCCCATTGTCGCAATGGCACCTTTTTTTTTGTGTGTCATTGTTTTTGTTGTTTAGTTGTTGCTGTGTGTGTTTAATCAATCCAAAGTCTAGTCTTCCTAGGGGTTTGAGTCAACACTTTCCCAAAGCAGTATGTCTTTTTGTACAGCTCCAAGACCATACTCTCTGACATGTATTTGAGGCAGGGACTCCAGACACAGGGAAACAAGAAAGAGACTTAGTTATTAGATTAGGTCAGGAGCTGACAAGAAACAGGGGTAAGGTACCAAATTCCTGGAAACTGAAAGTCAAAGATAGACTTCAAAGACGACCTCTGCAGACAGACTGAGCTACTACTTTCAAGTTTTGCCTGGGAACAGAACTGATTTCTAACCAGACCCAATGTTTATCAGGGAGATGGCTAAACATCCCCAGCAATAAAAACTAAATATGCTGGAAGATAAACCAGGCAAGGCATTACTATGAATGACTTTAGTCAGTGAAATAATGTGATATTTAGGGATGATCCAGACTTTGTGAGACCTGAAGATTATATAATTTGCTGGGCTCTCTAAGAAAAAAGAATACAAAATTACAAATACAGAACAGGTATGAAAGTGATCATTGCTTCAGAATGAGAAAAGAAATGACAACAAATTATTGGAGATGCACATGCGTTTCTATTTTTAGATCACTTCAGAACATTTACAAGATCCCTATGAAGCATTACGTAGCAATGCTTCCTGACAGCAACATGCCTCTGCTCACCTGGAACGTTCTGCAGCCCCCAGCACTCACAGGGCCTGTCCAGGTGAGGGGCACTGAAGCTCAAACATGGCTAGCTACATGGCAAATCTACTTCTGGTTTTAATTATAAAACTTCAGGCAATAGCAGCCATATGGTTAGATCACTCGAGCAGGCAAGCAGTCCTTCCTAATTTCCTTCAAAGTGCACCAAATAGAACTCTTACTGAATGATATAAAGGCAGAAACAAAGTACAATAGTGTGAAAATACGACAGTTTAGCAGAGGAGGAAGCCTAAGTGGAGTCTGAGGGAAAGGTGTTAGGGGTTGGAGAGGCTTCCCAAAGCTGGGCCCTGAACAGTGCCTTAGATTTCAATAGATGGGCAGGGGCACTCAAGACAGGAGCTGAAACAAGTATGAGAGAACAGGCCAGCTCAAGTGAAAGCGAGAATGTCCAGTGGAGTTTGACATGTGACAGGTGGGGTTTGGAAAGAGAACAGCGAGTGTAACCATAGACACCTCGGGATGTTAGAGGGTCCTGAGTGCTGTTTTAAGGAGCAGGCACAGAATTCAGATGGCAATTAGAACGATACAGAATAAAGCAAGGGGTTTTTTGTTTTGTTTGTTTGTTGGAAAGAAAATTGGAAACCTTTAATGACATGCACAGTTCATTCAGCAAATAACCAACGGAACAATCAGAGGGTTGCTGGAGAGTTTTATTATTATGACATCTTGGATCGCAGTAGGCAACATTTTATATGTGTGGCAGTGGAGATTGGAGTAGAGATTCAAGAAGAGGAAAACCAACAGGTTTCCACCCACAGAGAAAAGTCCTCTAAACGCACAACTCATGTAAACTTCAGATACTTGCTCATGATGTATCAACTGTGTTAATGAAAGAACTCCACTCAGAGCAGTTAAGAAGGCAAGTCCTACACTTAGATCTTCTGAGTTTGAATCTTGACTCAGTCCCTTATGGTGTGACTTCGGGCATGTTGCTCAGTTGTGTGCCTCAGTGTTATCACTAGTACAGTGGAGTTCTACCATCTACCCCATGTTGCTGTGTTGAGGATCCACAGGCGGTAGGCTATGAAAGCACTTAGCTGTGCCTGGCTTGGTTAATGTGGGCTATGTTAGCCGTAGTTATTATTTCTGTTTCCAGTTTCAGTGTCACTTAGAATAAAGAGACAATCCTCTTTCTTCAATTCAAGACTAAATCCCCTACGTTCAATCTTCTCCTCCACTCAAACTACATAGCCCAAGAACTTTCCAAAGTTCACGTCTGACCATATCTGCCACACCCTCAGGACAAAACCCAAATTTCTTCTGTGGACTCGTCACTTACTATCTTTTCCATCTTACTTGGTCACTCTCCACCTAATATTTTAGGACTCGGTCCTCCTGATTTCCAGGTCATTTGACTTCTGGCCTCTGTGGTTTAGTGGAAGTGGCCCCTCTCTCTTTCCTCGACGACCTGGCTAATTCACCCTGTTTCAGCTCCTGGTTTAGTTGTCCCTTTCACTGGGATGCCGGACCTGATGTTTAAGCTGAACTTAGCTGTCCTCCGAGGAGCTGCCAGAGCACTTTCTTCTTATCTCGATGGTAGCTGTTAGCACACAGTATTGACCTTTCCTGAGTATAGATCTAGATTCTCCACAACAAATTCCTTGGAGGCAGGAAGTATGTCGTTCACTTCTAGCAGCCAGCACAGCAGTTAACACAATAAAGCCTCACTGAATAAACAATTAAGAGTAAGAGTGGTGGTGAACTCTGGGGAGAGGATGACTACTGGCTGGGAAAGGGCAGGGGGAAACCTCTGGCATGGTAGAAATCTGTCCCTTGGCTGAATGATGGCTACATGAGCAGACACACATGTAAACGTTTATTGAGCTGAACTGTTACAATTCTTACACTTGCTTTGCTTTAATGAAAACATTTTATTCCTAAATTTGAAAAAATGAAAAAAGTATGAAAAATGGCAATACTCATCTATGCCATTAGGAGGTCAGAATTATGGCAGTATGTTATTAGACATCAATTACTAGTAAGTCTTCAGCCCTGGGTACTGGGTATTTTCAGTTTATGAAAATCCACTGAGCTCTACACTTAAGATAGGTGCACATTTATGTTGGTATATCACACTTGACAAGTTAAAAGAGTGAGAATGAGTGAATAACAATATACAGAAATATTACATAAAACTTCCCTATTTGTGATGAGAAACAAGTCGGTTTCCTCAAACTATGCTCCTTAGTCTCATATCAGAATCAGCTCAAATAAAATTATAAAACTCGCTTTTGCTCTCTGATATATGGCCCATCTATGTAGATGGATGTTTCTAAAGCAGACCCGTGTTGTGTATACACGGTGCAGCACATATGTACTTTTGTAACTTCCATGCAGTGGTGAATTGCTCCTCTCTGCAGCACAACTTTTCTCGATGCTATTTTTTAACACACGAGTTTAAGAACAATTAGCTAGGATTACTTTTGCTGTAAAGTAGTTTTCTTTAATTACGTTCTTTCACAGATCTGAGAGTCACAAAAATCTTTATACATTCCTCTTGCCTCAGATGAACTATTCTTTAAAACAAGACTTAAATAGAAATGTAATTTAGATACATCTACTAAAGATGCTCTTAAAACATTCCTAGAACTTTAAAACACACACACACAGTTTCACAGACTCTTCCCAATTTCCCAGTAGTGCATGTATGCATGATTTGGACTTTCTCTGGAACACCCACACTGACGGCAGGAATTCTTGATATAGGTGTACACTTGGCAGGCACATGTAAACAACATGGATAAAAGAATAAACATAACTTCAAATCAAAATTTCAGCGTGATGCCCTCAGCACCCTAAGGCGAGGAGGGAACCTTCAAACCCAGAGTCCATAAATGGTACTTGACGAGATTTCAGTTAACTAATTGTAGTCAAGCCTGTGTTAAAGGGCAACCCCATAGGATAAAAAGGTACCAGCCTACAAGGATGGAGAAACTAATACTCCATCCACCCTGCCCTGCTCCAGATCACATGCACAAAAAGCCTAAACTGCAGTTCTTGTTAATAGAATCCTATTTATCACAAATCTTTCAAAATTATTGTTGGCTTTAAAGTGCCAAGAATGTATTTTATTTAACTAAAGAAACCTTCTCATTATATTTTGCTAAATTCTCTTTTTCATCTATAATTTATTTTCCAAACATGTGTTTCAACAACTTAGGAAAGATTATATTTGAAGAAAGATTTAGAGGCAGCTTTCCTCTTCCTCAAAAGACAAGATCAGAAACACATCAGTCATTAGTGTCAATTTGTGACAGTTCAAACCACCAAATGTATTTGGTATACTTCAATCACTGTCAGAACTGTAAAGGTTACTGGGCATCTCCAACACAAATTAATTACAACAGCATTGCACAAATGTGAGAGCGGGTATGTGAGTGACTATATGGGTGTGTCCTTCACAGTTAAATCTTCTAGTATATCAGCATTAATTTTAGCCACATATAAAAATAACAACAGCAATAAAAACACCAAAAAGATGACTATTAAGATGAACATTTATTCTCATTCAGTAATAGATTTAGGCAGCCCAGAGTTATTTTGTAGCTTACTGATACTCTGCCATTCTTAGTGTGCTGCCTCATGTCACAACATGGCTGCCTGTGCTCTCGTCATCATGTCCACATCCCAAGAAAAAGGACAGGGACTAAGAATAAAAACCTCATTGGCTTTGAAGACATTTCCTGAAAGCTTCATATAACACTTAGTTCTCATTGGTCACAATTTATTCATAAGGCCACAATCATGGGAAGGGAAACTCTAGTTTATGAGCTGGGGAACAAGGGAGTCAGCTAAAATCTGAAGCTATTAATAATAAGAAGAGGAGAATTGATACTTACTCAGAATATTTTTCTTTTACTTTAAAAACAGATCCCCAACCTCCTAAAAGAAAAAAAGAACAACAAACAAACAAACAAAAACCTACTAGATGATACAATCAAATAATTAAAATAAAAACAAACATTATCATAATGCAAATATAAGCTATTTTTGAATATATGGAAATATAATTAAATTTTCATTTTTAACTGACTATTTCACTGACTTTCATAAATATAAGTGAAGAAATATTTCTATGTATGAAAGAACATCAAAAACTTTAAAAATCTGCATAATTATATTTTATTGGTCGGGGGACAGATGTGGGGGCTGATTAATTTCTTTTAAAAGCGAAAAGTCAGCTTAGAAATAATTTCATCTCACTACTAAATCAGAATTAATGCTTTCAGTTGGGAGTTATGCTGTCATATTTGAGAACCACTGAATTGAACATACTATTTCTGGAAATGATTTCTTTTAGTAATTACTAACAGTTTATGAAAAGATCTGCAATTTTATTTTTCCAAACGTTCAAGTAATCTTAACTCATCAAAACGCTAAAATCTTTTGTATTACAGTTGTCTAAGACTTACTCATGTAAATGGCCTGCCTGTTCAGGACAGCTGGAACCTCTTAGTACAGATCCGCAGCCCAAACTCCACCCAAACACTGGGACTCGTCTGGCCTGTGAGCAAGAATCCGTAGTTCATGGTCCAACTACAGCTCCGCTCTGACCTGGCACCCAGATTTTAGTAGCAGGTTCTGCTCTTTGCCTGATGTCGGGCTTTTCTCTTATCGGGCAGCATAGCAGTCAGTCCCCTGTGAATGAACCTTCAACTAATGGGAACTCGCTACCTGTTCACATCACCTTTCATACTGTTTGTTTGAACACCCATTCTTGTACTTAGTAAACCAACACTGAAATCCGACTAGTCAGGTGTGTTGCCAGGCACTGGTAAGAGAAATATCAGGGGCACGTCGCCTGCCCTCTGGTGGAAGAGACAGCTGTAAAGGTGAAAACGATATTCCTTATAAAGAGTCAGATTTGGTCTCCTAGGGCATTTCATCCACTGTTCTTAAATCTGAATGCTGTAGTCACATGGAATAGATTCCATGCAGACTTCCAGAAATCCGCCCTCCAATCTGGAGTATTTCAAATAGGATTATATTCGCGTCAACATCCCCAACCTTCACGGCACACCCTATGTCCTACAAATAGCTTCCATTAGAAATAGTACATTCTTTTCTTCTTCAAGCTCTTAAAACCCTGTTACTGCCTGGCTGGTGTGGCTCAGTGCATTGAGCATCATCCCATGGACTGAGATGATCCCAGTTCAATTCCAGGTCAGTGCACATGCCAGGTTTGTGGGCTTGATCCCCAGTGTGGGGCATGCAGGAGGCAGCCAATCTACATTTTTCTCTCACATTGATGTTTCTACCTCTCTCCCCCTTCCTCTCTCTTTAAAAAAAAAAATTAATAAAAGTACATTAATAACATCAACAAAACCCTCTTACTGTGACTCTTACATAAAATGGGTTTTTAGTTAATTCACGCTCTTTTTGGATAAGTCCCAATTTGAAAATATCCTTCTTAAAATGCAGCATTGAGAAGTTATTTAAATAAAAATTATTTAAATATTTTAAATTATGTAAAGAAAATGTCTTACCTCTACTTAACAAAAGTTAGATATTTAATCTACAATAGCATGCCAAGATTCTTGACAAAAAAAGAAAAAGAAAAGAAAAGAAAGAAGGAAAAAGAACCCTGACTGGTGTGGCTCAGCTGGTTGAGTGTCGTTCCATCCACTGAAAGGTCACTGGTTCAAGTCTAGGTCAGGTCACAAAGCCAGGTTCTGGGTTCAGAACCTCCCTGAACAGGAGGCAACTGATCAATGTTTCTCTCTCTCTTGGTGCCTTCATTAGCTGGTTCCCTCTGTGAGGCAGTCTGGTGTATGGTTCAAGGGTCCATACTCCTTAAGGTTTGTGAAGGTGATATCAGCCAATAAACATAAAGCCCTCTGACTGTTACAGAGGAAAGATTTGATCTATGTCAAAGACCAGAATTAATAGTTATTATTTTAGTTATAAGCCTTTCACTTATAACTTAGGATTAATTAATCAAAAATAGACTTTAGGTAATCTTATAAAGCCTTGTCATTCATTTCAAGAGATTTTCATTAACACAATGTGTGTTATGTTTTATGCTAGGTTTAGGTGGTGCAAAAAATAAATTAAGTTGTCTTAACCTCAAGAAACCCAATGTTTAGTAAAAACCTTCCATGTATAGAAAGTTATTCCACGACTGAACAGATAGGGCTTGATAGGGCAATACCCTTGTTACCCCATTACACCCCATTCCATTCTAGATACAATGTTCCTCAGCATCAGCAAACATTCAAAAAATGCTTGGTGTTCCATATGCAAATATTTTAGAAAAATAGTAATGTTGACTTTGTTCACAGTATACCTTGGTTTGGGGCTTTATAAATCAGCTTCTTTTTATCTTGGAGTAGTATTATACACACTGGTACTTCCTACTGCTTGGGATTTAAGGGATTGTAAAAAAGCACCACTACTGTCTCCCAGAGGAAATCTCTAGAAAGTCAATGGTATGAGGCTAAATATGTTTGTTTACAATATTATACAACCTTTTAAATGTAACTAGGCATCAAAAATTTATTTGAAAGATATATTAAAAATGATTATATCTAGGTGATAAGATCATGAGAGATTTTGTTAATATCCTCATATTTTAAAATTTTAAACACTTCTCAATCAGTGTGCATATACAGAAGAGATACACAAGGAACTCTAAAAGGAGAAAGAAAACAAGTGAGTGATGGGGGCCCAGGAATATGGATGATGGGAGATTAAGAAGCCATATAAGGGCCTTGGATGTATAAGGGTTACAATATAAGAATAAGATCAACAGTAGAAGGAATTAGAATGATAATGAAAATATAGTTTTACTACTATTAGAGTATCTAGTTCTCTTTACATTTTGGATAGCCATATCTCCAATTTTGTTACTGAGAAGGTCCATTGGCCAATGAAATGTTTGAAGCATAATGATTTTAGCCCATCTTCTCAAGATATAGGTAAAAATATGGAAATGAATCTGGTTGCAACTTTTAAAAAATGTGTGAAGTGTCCTTAAACACATTAATCATAGTAATGTTTCACAACAGAAAAAAAATGAACTAAATTGATTTACAAATCATACATACAAAACTTTCACTTATTAACAAAGTAGTGCATTTTAAATTCAAGACCTTTGATTTTAAATATAAGAATCAAGATAAATAGTTGTAGAATTAATGAATAAAATTAATCTTTTATTATTGCTGTTAGTACCTTAAATTCTTCTCTCTGAAACAATTCATTAGATAGATAGATAGATAGATAGATAGATAGATAGATAGATAGATAGATGATAGGTGATAGATAGATAGGTAATAGATACATATATATGATAGATGATAGATAGATAGATGATAGATAGATAGATAGATAGATAGATAGATAGATAGATAGATAGATAGATAGATGATAGATAGATAGATAGATAGATTGATTTTGGCAGAATTATATTATTTTTATTTATTTTTTCTTTATTAATTTGAAAGAGAGAGGAAGGGAGAGGAAGAGAGAGAGAGATAGAAACATCGATGAGAGAGAACATTGATTGTCTGCCTCTTGCTGTCCCCCCACTGGGAATTTGGCCCACAACCTGGGCATGTGCCCTGACTGGAAATCAAACCAGCAACCTCTTGGTGCACAGGTCGACGCTCAAACACTGAGCCACACTGAGCTAGGCAGAACTATATTATTTTAATAGTATTCTTTGTTTTCTCCTGATGGATGCAGAATTTCTTCCTCTGAATTCCTAAAATCAAATCAGTATCTTAATCATGTAACTACATTCTCTTTTTCAGTATAAATATTTATTTATACATTTTATTATACTTTCTGGACTGTTCGTTCTGAGAGTTCATTATTTGTGTCTTACCCATTGTGTATTCCTTAAGAGCAGAGTTAAATTACTTTCAAGACTGGCATCATAAAAAACAAACAAAAGTGTTCCCCAAAGTTCTAAAAATGTTTTGTGAACTCAATCAACATTTATTACTTTAATAAAATATTTTGCATTTCGTGAAACTAGATTGTGGAAACTGCCCAGCTGCATTCCAAAGCTACTTCTCATATGAATGCCTGTCAATCTTTTATCTGTTCTCAACTTTTCCTTATAAATATGATGCTGTTTTTTTTTTCTGTTCAATTGATTTCTGTAATCACCTCTCTTCATATTCGTGATGGGGATGGGGGATAAAGGTTTTATGGAGAACAAAACTCTATTTTCTTAGACTTTGTTAAGTTGTAGCTTTCTTTTTAATACTGATATAGTCAAACTACAAAATAACCTTACATAAAATCTGATTTCACATATATTATTTGTACCTAGAGTAAAAATTCTCAAGGTGCTTAGGGAAGTGCTAAACACTTTGTATTGACAGACTACCACTGTTTAGCAATCTAGATTTGCAGCCTGCCAAAAGGAAAGCTATAGTTGGATCTTGTTTGTTGTTCACTGTATTTTAAATTACAAATGATGTTGATTTTAGTCTTCTTTGCTCTATTCACTCACAAAGCTGGATGCTGTACAAGTCAGCTCCCAGAATCAGTCTAAAATACTTTTACTGGGCTTAGCACTTACATAGCACATTACACCTTCTAAATGCTTTGTAAACATTTACTAGTCAATCCTCACATAAGAAAGAGAAAATAAAAAATATCTTGATGTACTGAGAGGTATGTGTAAAACAGGTCTTAAGATAAGAGTTTTAATATAGATTAAATCTGAAGGCAAGATATTTATTTAGCTGTTTATTTTCAGCCAATAAAGTATATTTCAGGAATTAATTGTCAGCTCTTCACTTTCCATTGTAACTGAGCACATAATTTCAATATTAGCAATCATACGAATTACAGAAGGATTAACATTATTAATGAACAATAGAATTTATGCCATAGGAGGAAGTCTTAACATATTGAATGTTGCTTTGCACACTATGTAAAGCAAATGTTTTGTGATAAGTCAATAAGGCTCAACTGTCTCAGAGAACTGACATGTATGTATAAATTATTGTTTCTTCTTCCTCTCCTGTAAGTAGCAGCAACTTCACTTGGTATAAATGCAGGTAAGACTAACTTGGACCCATTATAAATGAGTCCCCAAGTTCACATTAAATATATAAAAATATAGAGCACAGCAGGAGTCGAACTAATATATTATTTAAAGAGTGCACTATAAATTGTGTTTCCAGTTTTCTAAGTAAAATATAGCTTCTGCCCTCATTGGTTCTGCATTTCTTCCATTCTTCCTTTAAGATTATATCATTTTAATCTGTTTTCAAAGAGAAAAGTTTATATATTTGTCTTGAAAACTGATACATTTACTGTGACCATAAAGAAAAAACTTAATGGAGAGACTGAGATACTATTAATATTATATGTTGTATTGAACATTAATTGAGATTTTTTAAATTCATACCATGATACAAAGCAAAGTACTTCTCATTATTGCTTGTTATAGATTTGGATAATGAAAACAGAATGAAAAGGGTCATACAAAGAAGAAACTTCAAGGTCAAGAGCAATAGATAATTTGATACCCAATTAAGCCATGGCCATAGCTCAGAAACCGAAAGTTACATGTGAAATATCATTACGGAACACCTGTGTTATATTTTCAACAATTAAACAATCAAATGCAACACATTATAGTCAAAATTAAAAGCTATATGCATAAAACTTTAGATTTTTAATTAAGAAAACTGTAAATTTACTGATTTATTGAGAATCATGTTTCTAAATTCTTTGAGGGTTCTTCACCAAGGAAAGACAAGTTAGGGACTGAAACTTGAAATAAACTACTGTGTAATTCAATTTAAAAGCTGTTAATAAACCAAAGTGATCTCACAATCTTCTACCTCCTTTCTTCTGTGTAAGAATCATAGGGTTTACTTCCGATAAATAAAAGAAAATTCTATGCACATCCATCAGAATTCTGTAACATATTTAGGACAATCTTTAAAAAATGCAAAGCAAACCTCTTAACCATATGATGCTATAAAATTTTTACACTGAATTTTATGTCTAATTGAAATTTTCAATATTATTAGCAACACTGTGATCTTGCTAAAGTATCATTGCAAAAACATTGATCCAAAGATGGGGTCTTTGATCATGCACATATTCCAGGAGAGTGATATTCCAACTATAAAAACGTAAATCAAATATATTTTAATATTGAAGTTCAAGAGAACAACATCAACATTCTAAAACTAATGTGTTTCTATGAATTCATTATATGGCCTATAAAGGTAAATATTTAAAAATCCCCTAAATAAGATTTAATGTACACATTTCAATCCTGGTATTTTTATCTTTCCCTCCAGAAACTCATCTCTTATCAGATGCCAACTCCTTATCATGCACTCAAGAAAGAGGTTAAACAGGTCTGGCAATAAAGTTTTTTTTTTAAAAAAGAAATGAAGTAGAATTATCTTTGAGTATTTATATGAAGAAAATACAAACATTAACTCAAAAAGATATATGCACCCTTATGTTCATTGCAGCATCATTTGCAATAGCCAAGAGAGGGAAATAATTGCAGTGTCCATAGATGGATGAGTGGATAAAGAAGATGCAGGGTATGTATATACATGATGGAACAGTGCTTGACAATGAGGAAAAAAGAAATAAATTCTGTCATTTGTGACAACATGGATAGATCTTGAGGATATTATGCTAAGTGAAATAAATCAGACAAGGAAAGACAAATACCATATGATTTCACTTATATGTTGAATCTAAAAATCAAAACAAATGAACAAACAAACAAAACAAAGCTTACAGATACAGAGAACAGATTAGTGGTTGCCAGAGATGGGGATGGGGGGTTGGGAGTGAATGAAGGGGATCAAGAGGTTCAAACTTCCAGCTATAAAGTGAGTAAGTCATGGATTGTAAGGCAAAGCACGGTGACTATGGTCAATAATATTGTACTGCATACTTGAGGAAATTTTGTAACTCTGTATGGTAACGGACGGTAACTAGACTTGTAGTGGTGATCATTTTAGAATGTATATAAATAACAGATCATTATGTTGTACACTTGAAACTAATCTAATCTTACATGTCAATTATATTTTAATAAAAAATACAATAAAAAAAAAAACACTGCAGCAGGAAAAAAAGAATAAAACAAAACAAAAAACAAGAAAGCAAATGACCAGTTAAGATGTAGTTTCTGTAGTCTCAAGAAGGAGTGTTTGCCCAAAAAGTAAATATAAGCTATCCTTTCCCTTTCTCAAGTGCCTAAAATTATACAATTTGATATTTCTGGATTGACCATTCGATTAAGTAAATATTGTTAGAAAGAACATTACTTTAAGCTTTGAAATTCTAAAGTCACAAAACTACGTTATTTACTTGACAAAGTCTGCCTAATTTCAGCCTATTAATTATCTAAGCTACAGATCAAAAGTATCCACTAATCAAAGGCTGCTTACTCAAAGCCTGACTTTATTTCATATAGCTGGTTATAGTTATGGCACAATTTATATTTTATAGCTTCCACATATACCTTGATGGGAGATTGGCGATGACAAAATAAAATGTGAAATAGCAGGAAAATACTATAAGCCAAAGGGGTAGCCTGTTTTAACAACCTACTGTCAGAAAAATTTTCCTCCCATCAAACCTAAATCTCTCCATCAACAGCTAAGTACATTTAAGGCCATTCTCAGTTGTTCTAGGGTTCTGCTGATTTCTTCTTTTTCTTATGGTTAGGACTTTAGATTTTCAAAGTGCTTTTCAACCATATTTACTACTTTTTCCTCACAAATATCCCTGACATTCAATACTTTTTTCACTCTTTTACAGATCTTGATATTGAAGCACAGAGATATTAAGAGGCATGTTCAAGGTTACACAGCACATTAAAAACCCAGCAGAGGATGGACTACAGTACACCTGAATTTCCAGACTGCTGCTAGGCCAACTGATCCATGGGGTACAATGACTTAAGCAAAAGAAAGAAACAAACTAGAACATGCAATAATAAAAGCAAAGCCAGGATTGCGTTTTCCTTTTCCACAGATAGATATAAATACCCCGGGATGCGATGCTTGCCATCGAGCTTCTAGGTAGATTTACAGGCTGATTAAGCTAGTTTTGTCTGCTCTCATACTTTCTCACTCATTTATATCAGGACATAAAATTTTAGGAAGTAGGTCCTGTACCTAATGGCTGAAGTGAACATGTTTGTTGCCTAATCTCTAAAAGCCATAAAGTGGAATTATTCAGACAAATGTCTGAGCTCCTCTGCTCAACTTCTCTTTACCAGCTCCGTCCTTTCCAATCAGTACTTATGATGGAGATCAGGGAAGAAGAGAAAATATTAAAGACTTGGAATCTGGGCTTGAACAGTAGAGTAATACATTTGGAAATCAAGAGCTCTCGAGCCTGGCCGGTGTGGCTCAGTGGATTGAGCATCGTCCCATGAGAGGTCCCGGTTCCATTCCCACATGCCCGGGTTGGGGGCTCGATCCCTAGTAGGGAGCGTGCAGGAGGCAGCCAATTGATGTTTCTCCCTCACATTCATGTTTCTCTCTCTCTCCTTTCTTCTCTCACAAAAAAAAAAAAAAAAAAAAAATCAAAACATTAAAAAAAAAAAAAGAGGTCTCAAACTTCCACTAAGCCCTCATTTGCACAGAAGCACAAAGTTGTTGGGGTAGGAAGTATGATGAGGTAGTGAAACAGCAAACAGAGGTCTCAGTAACTACCATATTGATGTATCAATACTTAAAAAATATTATCTGAGACACTTCAGAAATCCAAATATCCCTCTGTCAACAGGCATTCTTTGAATGCCCTTAATGTGTCAAGATATGAGCTTGGTGATAGGGAAACGCCATGAAAAAGTACTATTCAAGCAATAACCTAATTCTGTCCGGGGTGTCAGAAGAGCGTTCACAGAAGCAATGCTATTTCAAGTTGAGATGTGAAAGATGAGGAAGAATTAGCTAGATTGAAGAGGTTAGGAAGAGGAGGACTCAGGCGTGGGAGGCAGAGCATTCAAGGCATTAAGCTTAGCAGGAAAGCGCATGACAGGCTGAAGGAACTGAAAACAAGGCAACAAAGAGTGGAAACAAAGAGGCAAGTTAAGATTGAGATGTAGGCAGGAACCAGATAATGCCAAGCCTTGTAGGTAAAACTGAATATTTTTCCCAATTCATTCTAACTGCCGTAAGATGGAAATAATAATTGAATTTGCATTTTTAAAAGATCACTCAGGCTTTGTAGGTACTTACCTGTTATCCATATTTTTTGTAGGTCCACTTGTAGGTGTGTTAGCTCTTACCATACTCAAATCCTGTCTCATACAGAAGATGGGGCTGTTGGAAGAGTCAAAGAATTGAATGATGTCAATTTCCTTGAGTTTCCATAAGTTACTGTAAATTTAGCCTCCCACTGAAATAAACCAACTGGTATGCTCATGAAACTCAAAATTATGCTATCATCAGCTAAGCTGAATGAAAAGAAATTAGACATGGAAGTAATAGGCAGCCCATTTTTAACATGGTATCTTTTATAGAAAAATCATTATTTGGCAAAATTAAAAAAGGAAAATTTATTTGAATGTGAGTTGATAAAACATAGTTCAACAAAAGCAAAACTACAAAAAAGAATCCTCTGAAACTACCAAAAGACTATACTCAGAATATGAAATTAAAATCTACATAATAAATCTTGAGATTAATATTCAGAAATATGAAACATTGTCAGTATTCAAGAGATAGTCAAATTCATTAGAATACTAAGACTAATAAGATACTACCTTAAATAATTTATCATCAAAATTATACATTATTTTATACAATGTCTTCTTAGTTATATCACAATAGCCATTTATAAGTGGCATCTTATTCACAAGTAACTAGGAGCTCCTTCAGGCCAGTGCATGTGACAGGGTTTTGTTTTTTTTTGTTGTTTCATTTAATTTTACAACCTTTTAAATTAATACTAAATCAGTCAAGCCCTTCATTTTATTTTATGTAGATTGAATTTTAACATTTACCAGAACTAAATAAAATCTCTCAGCCTTGGAAAAGATTTTTTTAAGCAAAAAAAAAAAAAAAGTGAAATAGCAATTTCCTATAATCAAGTGATTTACATTATGATTCTTAAAATTCTTTTTTTATAGCAATTGAAATCCAAGGGAGATGATAATAATCTATTTGAAAAGCCACTTAATAGCAGTATAAGGGTCAGAATTGACTTCTGATGCTCAGCTCCTAAATTCAGACCAAAATTATCTCATTATTGTACTGATTTCCCAAATGATTCTAATCAGGAATAGCCATTAATCAAAAAAAAAAAAAAAGTCTGAAAAACATTAGATTTTCCAGACTGCTAGACTATTCTAAAATTTTAACAAAGAACAGAGATGCTAATTCTAGAGGCATTTAGATGTACTAATTTAAGCAGATACCAATTTTTAAACCCTTATTTTAGCAGCATGATGAATATAAAGTATGTTTTGTTAACACCTATTGCTGCTGATATGCATTTGAAGTAAAAGAATATGCCTGAAAATTATAAAATATATTATATATCCCATTCTATAAGGTCAGTTGACCAAGAAATGATCAACTTTTCTAAAATAATCATTTTCAGAAATGAACTATTTTTCTATAGAAAAACTCAGTTTTTCTCTTTTGTTCCTTTTGAAATTCCTCCTTGTGCCATAATTTAATCTTATGCAATTCACCAAATATCTCCATTTACCCATTCACCACCCCTGGTACATGTTCCTAGATTAGCAGAACTAATTGACAGAGGGAAGGTGTACTTTGCCTGGGTCCATTCGCTGTCCCCTGAGCATCCACTGAGGTAGTTCTGTTCACATCTAACCTTCCATTTTAGTTCACACAAATAACACCAAATCATTCCTCTTCTCAAATCATCAAGTCAAGCCCAGATTGTTCTAATACATCAGTATCCTTCTGGAGTTCACAGGCCCATTCCTTCCCTCGAAAAGAATTCTTATTAAAGAAACTTTCCCTTTAAACTCCATGAAACTAAGGTTCCATTTCCCTGCCACTTACATAGGCATCATCTGTTCTGCTGGGGAATCCAGGCATTCAGAAACTCTGCTGAGTCTCTCAGACATCCCGCCCACGGCTCACCTCCTCAGGTTGTTTTGGCCCCTTCCTTCGGCATTACTGTGGAAGTGAGAGAAAGTAGGTCCTGGGCACATGTGTACACCTGTCCCACCTGGGGTTCCTGGCCTTCCAGGTGCAGACCAAAGACCTCTCTCCTCAGGCTCCCACCACTCTCTTAGCTGTGTTTCTTGTTGGATTTCCCTCACCATGGTGTTAGGGAATCTGCTTCAGTCCATGCAAAGGAAGCCTTGTTCCTGAAACAGGTGCGAGTCTTAATCTACCCAATCTATATGATCAAAATGCTCTTATTGCTTTCCATCCTGCTCAGTAATAGAGGCGTAATTTCAATTCACTGAGGCCCCTACCTAACCACACCTGAGGCTGTGTTAAATTTAAGAGGCTCTCATGCCTCCAGGGCTGGAAGAGAACCATCTAAACAGGACTCTACTTAGCTCTATCTGATCAGCACCTGAAGACAGAGTTAAAGCATCCCTTTCCCCAGCTGCAGGGCCTCCTCAGAAACCCATTCACTCTTTTACTCACACCACTCGACCTGAGGCATGAGAGTTTGGGAACCTCTGGAGTGATGAAACTTCCTGACTCCACCTGTCTCTTCTTGTCCAGACACAGCTCACAGCCACTCCTCTGGGCCCTGATGTGCTCCGAGCTCTGTACAGAAAGAGGACTGATCACCCACCCCCTCAACCTGCCCTGAAACATCAGTGCCTCACCCAAGCCCGATCCTGGCAAGCAAGGCTCTGAATGCCCCTTCTTTAGGGATCCACGCTATCTAGGTATCTACCCTTCACTTATTCTTTTGTGACATAATTATCTCTCTTGCTCTTTTGTGTTTCTTGTTGAAGGTAGGATGTAAAGAGGAGCCATAATTCTAGGCTATTATTTTTAATTGGTAATTTTATCATCTAAACTAAAAAATGAACAGGCTTTGCTTTCTCTGTTTTCTGTGGTCTCATCCCTTTCCTGAGGCAAAGACACTGAATGCTTAACTATCTGAACATTTAAAAAAAAAAGTTTCATTAAGAGAAAAAATTATTTATATATAATTTTAAATATAGATAACAATTTGAGAATATTATACCATATTATTATTCTTCTCATCATTCCATGTGGGTTTTACGTTCTTCCATTCAGAAACATAAAATTTAGTACTTATTCAAATGGATAAGTCTTTTAGTTGTTTATGGTTCTAGCTTTGAAGTTTTACATAGGATCAACAATTTAGTTTACAGAAAACAGTAGGAAATAATTTGAGAAATACTGGACTGCATTCGATAATGTCTTCCTTTAAGTCCTTAAATATTAAGGAATAAAATGTATGACACACACAATAAAGGCCATACTAAGTGCATGGTGAATGTGAAGGTTTTTGTAAATTGTAAAGTCTTATAAAATATTATATTGTAATCTGAGTTCCTGAAAGACAGAAATTCTCAATCATCTAGAAGGCAATATTATTGTCAGCTGAAAAGATAGAAAAGATTTACCAGTTTGAAGAAAATGAAAAAAGTTTATACTTTAAAACACCACCTTTCTGCTCCATGTCAACAACAGCAAAGATTCCACAAGTGTTCTGAGCCTCTACATCTGAAATACAATGTATAAGAAAATTTCCTGTTTTTCTCAGTATTCGGCATGTAATAAAGTTGCGTGTCATTTTTCTTTAGCTACCCCTGCTCTCACGTCTTTGTCATAAATATATGGGCCCAGCTATTGTGCATCCTCTGTATTGATGTTTTGATCCCATGCACCAGTCACGTGGACTTTCGTTCCAATTGTATTCTTTAACCTTTGGGAAAGTACATGGCAATGGCAGGTATTGGAGCCCAGAACCCTGAGCAAGCAGGGGTTTTCACCGACGTCCTTAACACTGCAGCTGAATTTCAGACTTGACTCACCCCTCACTATTTCAGGCTTAAGCCTTTCTTGATTAAATTGATAAAGGGTAAGACATTGAAAGCAGACGCAGCAGGCCTTTGATGCCAAGTCTATCTCTCTCTCTAAAAAAAAAAAGCTTTATAAGCTCATTGTGCACTTAGCTTTCCATGAGTATCATTTATCTACAAGTCAATTGCTAATCCTCAGTAAATGCAGGGAAATTCAGATGGCCTTAGCATAATGTCTCCACTTCCATAAGTCATAACCAGCAAAACCCATCAGGCAACTGTGGCTTTTAAAGTCAAATTATATTGAAATATAAGGAAATGGCAACATATTTTTGATAACATATATATCTCGATTGGCTTAATAAAAAAGATTAATATTATTGTGATCTAAGCGCATAAATATCTAACCAGATTACATAAAATACATTTGAATTCCACCCCTCTTTTTGTTTTGTTCACGTTCATGTAACCATATTTCTATAGAAAAAAAAAATGAAAGCTCAAACTTTTCCTATTTTTTTCTTTTCTTTTCATGATGTAAGACATCAGAAACTACCCAAAGCTGTTGTTCTTGTAGAAGGACCAATAAATTCATCCTCACAGCTGAACCAAGGCATCTGGCCCTCCAAGATTGTGTGAAAGCACTTAAATAAATAGAAGGTATTCTGCAAAAGTCAAAAATAAGAGCAAATTATTCTGAGAGCTTATAAGGTATAAATAATTTTTTTCAGAAACACTAGAATTACACTGGGATAACTTCTACCTTTGGATAAAATAATTGCAATACACTTGTGATACAGCTTAAACCAGTGTTTTACATTTTATTTAATATTTAATTTCATTTTTTATCATTCTAAACCAACTGTTCTTTTTGGAACAAAATTATCCTATTTGACACTATATTTTATCATTTTCACCTTATGGCACACACCCGCATGTGGAGGGTTATTTAAACAAATGTTTACACAAAAATGTGAGAAAAGATAGCCTGTGGTGATAACACTGAAAATGTACTTTCAAGTGATTTTAAAATTCCAGGCTGGCTTCAATATATTCAGTAAAATGTCAGAAACAGAAGAACTTTAAATCTTTCCATTTACTCATTCTTATTCACCCATATAGAAAGGGGAAAAAGCTACTCTAACCCTATGACATATGCAATATTTGTTTCCTGATGCTGATGGTCTATCATAACCAGGCACTTGGCTATGTTCCTTAATGTGCTGCGTATCTGGCGATGCTGCTGAGTTGGAGGTCTAACAGGAAGTTTATTTCAAGTTCATTCATATAATGCTTTCCTATAGGAATAGGTTATAGCACAGGAGCAAATTATTCAAATCTAATTTAACAGACTCAATAATTCTCCCCAGTTTTATCTCGGGCATTGTGTATTTGTTTCCCTATACCTAGTGGCTATGTAACAATTCAATTACCAAAGTTCTTCATCCAGAAAGTGCAGTTGATTTCTGGTCATTCTTATTCTGTTTGATTTCTCTTTTTCTCCTAGCGCAATACACGCCAGTTGGCGTTGACTGAGTTAAAGATCTTGAAATAAGCCTGGCACTGTGTCAGCATGTAGGTTAGGAAATATATTTTTTTTAATTAATAAAATACACACTAGAAATGGAAACTAAGACAAGCCGTGACATTTCTTGTCGTGAGGGCATTTTCCATCTCCGCACACAAAATAAAACAAGCTCAAGGCAGCTGAAGAAAAGAGGAACAAGAGAGATGATAGAAATGGAAAGATGAAGAGACAGAGGGTGAGTATAAAGGAGCGTGTTGAGAGCACAGAGTCAACTGGCAAGAAAACGCAGCTCCAGTAACCTCAGAAAGGAAAACCCCAATTAGCAGATCAAGTGGGTAAGAAGCAAGTTTTGAAATACAAGAGCAATAGCATAAGCAAATTCAAGGAAGATTAAAAGAGGAAGGTAATACAAGTATTCAAGAGTCTTTGGAGATTATTAGGAATTTTAGGGAATTACAATAATAAGAAAATTATAAGGAAAAAGTCCTTCCATATTCTTTCATAAAAGAAAATCGCCTGTCAAAATCATTCTGCATGGACACTAGTATTAGATTCTTGTCCTCCGGGAACAAAGTATGTCTTCTGATCAGATTTGGGTTCATCTTGCCTCCATTTCTCTAAATAATTTCTCTCTGTTTGATAAACTATGCACATAGAAGTATATACCAATAAATAAAAATAAATATTGGAACTCAAAACTCAGAGAGTTGGAGAAAATAGATAATGTAGGAATTTCATAGAATTTATTGGCTAACTGAAATAGTCTAGCAATTAAATTTGAAAGTGAACTCCCATAAATCTTCTAGGTATATTAGCTATATTTACAAACAAAAAAGATTTTAGAGGTCATCAATTACCTGGTTAAATTATGCAATACAAGAAGTAAATTTAGATGAGTCAGATAAATACATATTTGGGGAGGAGGCCTGACCAAAATCCCTTTGTCAGTATTGATTAACTGAATCAGACAATGAGTTTCTACATAATATGTGACAGGTGCCCACAGAGCCTCTGAAAGTGTCCCTTTACGGCTCTGCAAGCTGGGTAACAGAAATACAAATAGTTAACATTTTAGAACTTGTCTACTGTTTTTGTGCTCTTGTACTCCATAAAGAGTTTTCATAGACTTCTTTCGAAACAGTGCTGTATATTTAGGTATATAGTCATAAAGAGTTAACACAACCACCAACAACTATTCAGCCCTTACTAGGAGGCAGACACCTTTACTGTTCCAATTTGGAGATGATAGAAGATAGGACTGGAAAGTTATTCCACTGTTCTGTTTCCTCTGTGTTTAGATTTCAATTAGATTATATCAAGTACTTCTACATGTCAATAGAAAATATTTTTATGGAAAAATGGTCAACATATAAAGATAGCCAATTCTCATTAAAAAAAAAAAACTATTTGAAAAGCTGATCAGCACTCTCAGTAATCAAAGCAATGAAAATAATGTAATAATTAGTAGAAAATAATTATAATAGATTATATCTGGCTTGGCACTGATAGAGACAAAAGGCCATTTTACATTACGGATAGAGGAGGGTGCTATAGCAGAGTGTACCAAACTTCGAAGTGAGCATGATGAGAAACCATTAGTTCTGTTTCTGGAAACATATCTGTAAGAAACAGTCATCTGTATACACAAGCATATGAAAAAAGTTATTCATGGGAGCACAATTTGTTAATAGCAAAAATATGGCTAAATTGTTCAACAATGACGGAATTGTAAATAAAATTATATCCTGTTCCTACTATGGAAAACTCAACGTAATTAAAAAGAAAAGATAAACCGTATATAAAGAGCTTCATGGCACATTTTAAGAGAAAGAAAAGAATCAAGACTAGTAAATTGATAAGAAACTGGCTTTGTTACATCAGTAGAAGGGAATGAAATATGCTGCTGAGAGCTTAAAAGCTATCCTGTTTTAATTCTATATACTTCTGGGTTTTGGGATAATTTATAAAGTGTTTCTATATTACTCATGTAATTAAAAAGCAATACAGATATGAAATTCTTTATTGGTTTTATATTTTCTCAAGGAGTTACAGGACTAAATTATATGTCTAAAATTATTTATTTGACTTTTGCATATGTGTTTCAAATGGTTCAATAAAATTAAAATTTCTCACAAATTACCATAAACCCCACTATATTGGAAAAGACAGCACATTATAATGATAGAAGTTGGCATTTACTCTTTTTAAAGACTTTTGCAGCCTGACCTCAGTTTCCCCTATTTAAAATCATATCTTTCCTGTTTGACTTTTCATCTCCATAATCATATGTACCTTAGTTCAACTTCCAGAGCCACTGTCAAATGCAAAGGAATTCTATAAAATTCTCTTTGCAAATAGCACAGCATTATATACATTGATAGGTACAGATGTAGGCATTTAGTTAAGCTGAGACTATTGAGGGACAATTATGTGATAACCAATGCCTTTTTTTGTTTTTCAGATAAGTTGCTATGCAGTTATACTAAAATCCATTAACAAAACTCAAGATTCAACCACTTACACTTAATCTTTTCAAAAATATTATCATAAAAATTTTTACAAACTGAAAAATAAATTAGCCATTGGCATTGTTTCAGAAGTCAATATTAAGTTTTACTGCATGCCTAAAATCAAGACTTTGTGAAACTAAAGAAGATGAACTTTTATTTCATTTATTAAATATGTTTTAAGTGATTTTTTAGAGAGAGAAAAAGGGAGAGAGAGATAGAAACATCGATGTGAGAGAGAGAAACATTGATTCACTGCCTCCTTGCATGCCCCCTACTGGGGTTGGAGCCTGCAACCCAGGCATGTGCCCTGACTGGGAATTGAACCAGGACCTCTCAGCCCATGGGATGATGCTAAATCCACTGAGCCACACTGGTTGGGCAAGAACTTTTAGAATAAAATATTTTACTTGCAAAAAATTCAGGGCTGGTGAGCAGCTTGTTGTAATAATTGAATGAATATTCAGAGAAAATTATAATAAACAGAAACTACATTTCTGTGTTATTTTAGAAGAACTCTATTAAAATCACTCATAAAACGGAATAATTTTTTAACCTAAAATTGCTTAGGTTAAAAATCAAATGTTAATTAAGATAGATGATTGATGGATGGATGGACAGACAGATAAATGCATACATGCGATAAAAAATACAGAGAGATACAAGTTCATAAATTACATTAAATTCAACAAAAAAATAAATTACTTTCATTTGTTTCTCTAACATTTACTATGTGATTTCTACCAAAAAAACAAACAAAACAAAACAAAAAAAACCCAGCCTGATTAATAAGCAACTTCATGGCTTGGAAGTTAATGTGCACGAATAATTTTGATGGTGGAATGTGAAATGTTTACTTTAGAAAGCGACAGCTTACAAAGGAGAAAAAGGAAAAAGCAAACAAAGGGAAGACACAGTAAGAAAATGATTTAGAGTGAAGGTTATAGCAGCTGTGCAAACAAAGAAAATGGTGCAATCAACAGTTCACATCCTTCTGATGGATCCTTGGAAAGCTCTGGGTAAATAGTTATGACGTTCAAGCTCCTATAGAATATAATATAGTTAAAACCATGCAAGCAAGGATCTATAAAGTTGAAGAATCTTGCAGTCATTTTTCCTCCAGCAGATACAGGATATTGATCAGCTGATTTATATATTTAAAAAATAACTCTCAAGAGTCATGATTTTTAAAAATGACAAAGAACTGCCACCTTTGGTGAAAGACTCAGGAAAGGTTTGAGGGCAATAAGCTGTGTTGGATCCTGGGTGCCACACAAATGACAACAGGATGGCCTGGACTGGCGCCTCAGTGCTAAATCAAGTCTCTAAATGGAGAAATTTTTCTCACCTTAAGATTTTTTTTTTTTAAGTAAAATAAAGTAACAAAAGTTAATGGCCTGCCAGATGTTCACCACAGGGAGTTTGCTTCACGGAAATTGAAGGAGGAACTTAATTTTGAATTTATGGGAACGTTTCCCCCCCATTTTTTCTTGTTTGTCCCAGGTTGCTTTTCAGCTTTGTTGACCAATGCCAGAAGTGCCACTCTGGGGCTCTTTCGGTGCTATTCATCTCCGCATTAAAAAAAGATGTGTTTAACTTCACTTTAAAAAAAAATCTCTCCGGGGTATAGAATTAGAAGTAGCAATAAAATTATCCTGCAACTGACAGTTGCTCTGACAATTTTTGATTAGATCAACAGAAAATGAATCAATGAAAATATCTTCAAGCATCGACACTTAAGCTGTAGCATACTGTGAAACAACTTCCTTTATTTTTCAGCTTCCATGTTTAGGTCGTGTGTGTGTGCACTGTTCACTTCTGAAGCATTTTAAAAAATGAAATGAAATTGAAACAATGCACTTGGGTGGTCTCCAAGACTATATGAAACAGTAATAGTGGAGGAACCAACAGTTTCAAAGTAGTCTTAGGTTAAGGAGTTGGGGAACCTATGTGTGTTTACCTTGAGAAGGGGTTGAAGCAGGGAGAAGAAAGGGGAAGAACAGAAAGGGAATTGAGAATGAGAGAATAAAAGCAATTGGCTGTTCCTCAAATTGTAGAACCATATTTATTAATTATGTAAGGAATGTGTTTAATACCATCTATATGTGTAATTCTGCACAAACACTAGACTCAGTCTCTGCTCTTTCTTTAAGAAGCTACTAGTCTTTGAAGAACAAACAGAAACCACCTCAAAACTTGTTAAAATTGTGAACTCCTAGACTCTGCCCCTAGAGAAATCACATTTTGGAACGTATCTCAGGAGATTTTCTTCAGATGATGCATTACCCACAATTTGCAAAATACTGCTTTAAATTATTAAGACAACCCTCTCCCCCCCAAAAAAAATCTAAGATAATTTTACCTAACAATTGTGGGTGGCTCTCTTTTTCTTCATATCAACAAAAATCAAGCTAAAATTTAAAAAATAAACATTTTAATAAGTATACTATACTTATCTGAAAGAGAAAATAAAATCCTAAAGAATATATGTCAAATGTGCAATTGAAAGAATAAATACGCAAACTGAGTTACTCGAAAATGGATACGTACATTTTCTTTTTCTTTTTTTTTCTTTTTTTTTGGTACGAGCCCCTACTGGGAATTGAACTCAGGACTCTCTGGTCCACAGGCCGATGCTTCAACTACCGAGCCAAACCAGCCAGGGCTATACATTTTCTAATCTGGAATAAAAACCTTACTTAAAACTGGTTAACTTTCTTCACAATGTATGATTTAAAACCAATTCTTGTGTTACCTAAACCAAAGTAAGCAAAAGAAATATATTAGTGGGCAGTGCACAGTTATGTATTTTTCTCCATTGGAAGATATCAGTCTAAAGCACTCTTGTTCATTGCTGGTGAAAACAACAAAATGCTTAGTGTCCGTCTATGAAATGAGACAAACACAATGAAAAAATACTTAAGACACTTAATTTTTCCCTTTAAGGGCAGTGTTTCCGAAATATATATTATATATATTGTAGCTTCATAATTTTGGCCATACCCTTGTAAGACACATCAATGTGTCATGAAAAAGAACACAAATAATTGTTGTAGACATACCTAATTTATGTCACACTAATTCCAGTCATCTCATAAAATCCCTGGTGTATTTTGTTAGCTGTATTTCCTATCCCACATTTAAATTTTAAAAGTCTCGGCTATTACAGTTAAAAAGTGTTTGGTCTTCCACCACCTAAAATTAGCTCATGTCCTAGCAGGGACAAAATTCAGTGTTTTGAGAGAGAATGCTCACAGAGTCCCAGTCCCAGAACTGCACAGCCCCTCAGCTGCACTCACACCCACCTATGAATGGACCATTCCAAATCTTCTTAGTAAAGTCTTCAAATGTTCAAAACACTCTAATGTCAAAGAGCCAAGCATTCACTAGCTCTTCCCAATGATCTACGTCAAGGAGAATCGGGAGTGGTGATTGTAAATGTCTTTGCTCCCACTCCCTCCGCACTTCCAAAATCAAGCTATATTGAAAGAGAAATCCCCAGGCAATTCCCAGAATCACTCTTTGGGTTATATATTAAAAAACAAAACATCAACCAACAAACAAACACCTTAAATCTACATGATTCAATTTTCCAAGTTAACTCAGACTAAAATGAGGTGGACATTATTCCTAAATTATTGACATAACCATCTCTCTACAGATATTTGCCTAAGAAGAATTGGCCTTAACCGGATGAGTCACATTTTCTAATTTAATTAAAAGTCTAACTTGTATGTGTTTTGTTTTATTGTGTTAAGTTTTACTCAGGTTATTACTATGTAAAGTCTGATTTGGGGCTTGGAAGAAAACAGACATTTGACTAAAATGTAATTAAGTATACAAGAAGGCTATGTATGTTGCTATTTTATATCACAGAGAGAGAAACTCAGGGACAAGGAAGAAAGGATTGCCCTCAACTGTCAAAACGATTTCTGAATTTTATCTTTACATTGAAAATAATACCAACATCTACAGGCATTTGAGTAGCAAAATTTAATTAAATGTTCAAACTAATTTGTATCTTATCTCAAAATAATAAATCAGGTACATCAAGAAAATTGAATAATATTTGAATATTATCAGCATGTTGCCCATGCAATAATATGGTGAAATGGAAAATAAATGCTTGATTGGAGCCCTGGCTGGTTTGGCTCAGCCGTTGAGAGCATTGGCCTACAGACCACAGAGTCCCAGGTTTGGTTCCCACTAAGGGCACATACCTGGGTTGCAGTTTGTCCCCAGGCCCGTGTGGGTGGCAACCAGTAAATGTGTCTCTCTCACATCGATGTTTCTCTCTCTCTCTTCCTCCCACTCTCCCTCCTGCTCTATCTGAGAATAAATGTAAAAATGTCCTTGGGTGAGGATAAAAAAAAGAAATGCTTGCCCTGGCTGGTTTGGCTCAGCGGTTAGAGAGTCGGCCTGTGGTCTGGAGAGACCTGGGTTTGGTTCCCGCAAAGGGCATGTACCTCAGTTGCAGTTTGTCCCTGGCCCCGGTTGGGTCATGCAGGTGGCAGCCCCTCATTGTGTCCCTTTCACATCAATGTTTCTCTCTCTCTCTCTCTCCCCCCCTCCCCTTCTATCTGAACAAAAAATGGAAAAATGTCCTTGGGTGAGGATAAAAAAAAAAATGCTTGATTGGAGCGTGACCTATTTGAAAATTTAGCATTTTTTTTTTACTTAAAATGAAAATTTCATCTCATAAATGACCTAGGCCTTCCACTGGTCTTCCCAGAGTTACCAAGTATTCTGCCCTGTCCCCAGGCTACCACGAAATAGAGGTATCTGTGTGCTCCAGCTTTATGTTCTCACTAAAACTACATTAATACATAGAAGTGAATAAAACACAATGTACGTAACTTTGCAAGTTAATAAAGTATTTCAGCTTTCTACTGAAATAGAAATATGCAAATAAAATTTCTGATAAACAATGTTTTCACTTTAGGTTAGCTATGATTTTACATAAACCTAACCCCACTGAGTGTACACTGAGCGACCCGTATCCATTCCCAGAACAAATATTCAGGAAGCCCACAGTTTTCTTGGAGTAGCAAAGGCAACCAAGTTATTAAGTCATAATGATAACCTGGAAATGTATGTGAAAGGGCCCCAAGTTGATGGAACAGTACAGAGAGAAACAACTGTCCAACTTATGAGGCATCCTAGGAAAGTGTTTTAAAATTCACACATCAAAGGGGTATCTTCTCTTATGACTACTCTACAATGCTAATAGCAACTAGGAATTGATATGGTGTCCATATCTGAATGACTAATCATGTGATAGATAGGGCCCTTATTAAGTATTTTATCTACCACACCTTATTTCATCTTTGTAACCACCCTGTGAAGTACACATTATTATTCCCCTATTTCACAGACCATGGAGCTAAAGTTTAGAGAAATTAAGTTACCAGAGCCTCCTGGATGGTTAATAATGGAATCAGACCTCGAACTAGGTTTGTCTGACTCCAGCACCTGAGTTTTGGCCCCTGGACTGCACATCGCTCTGCAAACAACTCCTCCAGTCCTCCTGGGCAGAGTGCACAGCTGCCTGCTCCAAACCGACCTCCCCTTGTTTTTTGTGTTTTTTTAAATTTTTTTTTCTTTATTGATTTTCGAGAAAGAAAGAGAGATAGAAACATCGATGAGAAAGAACTTCTATGAGAAAGAACATCAATTGGCTGCCTCCTGCATGCCCCCCACTGGGGATTTGGCCGTACTTGATTTCTCAAGGCTGAAAGTGTCTGGAGTCTTTTGGTACATGGGTCAATACTCAACCAATGAGCCACACTGGCCAGGCACCGGAACTCCCTTTGAAATGTGGAGCTTTATCACTTAAATTCCTGTGAAGGCTGCTTTACTCAAAAACAACAATAGTAGATGTTTATTTTAATGGCAAAGTTTTGGAATCTTTCCAAAACAACCGGAGCAGCATTTTCATATTTTTCATGAAGACAGTGACATTCATCCTCTGTCTTTATGTTCCTCTCTGACACTTGTATAATTTGAGAAGGTCAGCTGAATGATATATAAGAATTACAAAAACACACTATTAAAGAAAATAAACTTTTAAATAAAGATGAGGAATTCAAAACAGGAAAATAAAGGTGGAAAATATTTTAACCCTTGAATAAAGTTAGTACAGTAATGCCTTATTAACTGTGGCTCTAGCAATCACATTTTATTTTTCTATAAAATGGCTATATATCTGCATAAAACTTTTAAATTGCATGCATATTTCTACATAGAATAATTTCTATCCCCCGAAGCAAAGAGTCTACTGGAATTATTATTTTCCCACCTTACTGGACCATTTCAATGAGTTTAGAGGACACTGCAGGTATAAAGCATCTATTTAAGCCCTATGCTCTCAATATGTTGATAGAAGAGTAGAAATACATGTCCTTTAAGATCTTGGTAATTTGTGAACATGCCAAGTACTTACATAAGAGTTTGGCTGAGAGCTGCTAACAATGCAAAGAAGATTGTAGGTGTAAGATACAACAAATTTCAAGTCAGTAAGGGGTTTTTTGAAAACTTTAGAAAGAAATGCACATTGCATAATATAAAATGTCTAGGAGAATCTGCCTCAGAAGATTATACCACTTCAGCAATATTTCCTGAACTAAAAGTGATTCCAGAGAAAAGTTGTGTGTGTGTATGTGTGTGTGTGTGTGTGTGTGTGTGTATGTGTAACATGTGCTTTGGTGTCAATGGAATGGATAAATTTAAAGCAGCTTTCTAACTCAGATCTAGTTTATTTTGCAAATGGATCTTTACTGGAATTGTTATTTATTGAGGTTTAATTTTTAAAACACATTAAATGTATTTTTTTTTTTTTATTCTTTTGATCCAGTCAACTATAGTTTTGCCACACACTATACTTTTCAGGAATGCAATACCTATGGCTGGCAATTGATCACTGTGCAAAAATAGATGCCAGGATGACACAGTATGCTTAGTAGATGTGGAACATGGATTTGGACCCAAGATTTTCAGAATATAATCGATTACATGATTCATCGCATCCAGGAAATAATAATAAACCACTGACAGTCAGGACATTCTTTCTCTTCCATACTTGATTTCTCATCCAGGCTGAAAGTGTCTGGAGTCACCTCTGACGTCTCCCCACTTCAGGTCCCATATTTAATAATCAAGTCTCATAGTTCCACTGTCATGGATCTTTCAAATCAATTTCTTCCTTTCTATTCTCATTGCCACCACCATATTTCAGACTTGCATTACCACAATCTGTTCTGTCACAATACAGGTTTCACGCTAATCAATCCTGAAAATGCCATCAGGTTAATCTTCATAAAATGCAATTCTAGACACGTCACTTACCTGCTCAGAAATTTTCAACAGCTCCCCAATGCCTAGAGAATAAAGTCTACACTTCTTAGTTTAGAATTCAAAGTGTTCCCTTGTATCATAATTATTGCTGGATGCTTAGTTTCTTCTCAGGTGGTAGAACCATTTTTAACATGTATGCACATACAGTACCTGGAACAGAAATCTACACACAGAATCATGTATTCATCCTTATAGATTCAATCATGACTCACATCTACCATTCTCAATTCCATCTAATATGTAATTATCATAAGATTATGGTCTCTTATTTTTAATTGCCTCTGAACTATAGTATTCATTACTTCAGAAATTTTTCTATCATGGCTTTTAAGAATAAGTACTGGAGACAGTATCTCAAAAGTAGCCATTGCTGTTTATTCTACATTGCTGATATGAGACAAAGAAGAAAAGACATTGCATTACTTATCTGTGCAGCATAAAATCCTCGAGGTCAGAGTTTGAACATAATCTTTAGTCCTCCTCAATCTACCTTCATTTCCTTCTCCAATTTCTTGGTAATCATGTATGAGCCAACAAATGTGCTGACTAACTTCTGAATGAGTCCAACAATTGTGCTTTCTTACATCCAGCCACAGAAAAATCATTTGGGAGGAAATATTTCTAAAGACCCTACTAGTGTGAATGACTTATTTAACTGACTGTGAGCTAGATGTCACTGCCGCATTCACAGCCCACCTATTCGGGGGTTCTTATCTACGCTGCCTCTGCACAGAGAGTGGTTCCAGGTGAGTCTCCACACGGGTAATGGAGATGGGAGCTCACTTATCAGACCACTTGTGTTCACTTCAGAACTAAAAATACTATTGGGGCCCTATAAATGTTAAACAGCACTAAGAATAATAAAAACTAACCTCTCCGTGTACATGTGCTCCTGAGTACATACACTCGAATCTTTTCCCATTACAATTCAAGAACATTTCAGCTCCCTTTATTCAGGACCATTATTCAGGCTCTTCTGGAAATGTTTTATTCAGGTTGCATATCTCATCTCCACAATCTTTGATTTAGAATTCAGCTCTTTAATAAGGAGCAGAGACTGGGGTTTGAAAAGGAAAAAACACCATTTTCGTAAGTGATGAATGCTACAGGCACGCATTGTCTTAATCTGAAACAAAAGAAGAAAGAAAAAGAAAACCTGAAACATTTTCCTAAACTACTAAAATGCTCGAAATTGAAAACAAAGTAAAAAGGCAAATTACAATACAATCCACCATTATTTTTAAATACATGTGATCACATCTATGACATACATAATACAGAGTATCATCAAAAATGGGCTGAAAGCATTTTAGCGGTGTTCTCTAGGCAAATTGCAACCCAAACAAGACATGCATTGTGAGCATAAGAACAAAAGATAAAACTCATTTTTTTGTGTATGGGGATACTTGCTGTTATTGTTGCTGTTGACAATAAAGAAAAAGGTCTGATCTTTACAGGACAGCTGTGCTCAACCCTTACCTAGGGTGTAGCTTACTCCCTTGAGGACAGTTGGGGCAACCTTTTAAGCCCTATAACGAGATCTGAACAAAAAAACAAAAACAAAAAAACTTTCAAAATAAAATCAGCCCTGTTGATCCCCAGGTCAGGGAGTCAGGGTAACTCATTGTGAGATTTCCCTTCTTTTATCCCTGAAGCAGGCTGTTTGGCTTGGACTCCTTTGTAAACTCAAGTCTAGTACATATCCACTTGGCCATTCTTATCAGAAACAGACATACAGGCAGTCAGTCCTGGAGCAGCTGAGCACTGGACGGTGAGCGCGCTGAGGGGCCAGCCGAGGCAGCCGGGACCGGAGCTGAAGGAGTGCTGGTTAGCAGAGAAGTGGGAGGACACGGCGACGCAGAAATAACGTCAGACAAGTGTCGCAGCGGAGAAACCTCCCACCCAGCTATAACTTGCTCAGGAAATAAGGATGCACTTAGAACCATCTATTTTTAAATGACCACCGTGAGTCCTGCCAGTGTGGCTCAGTGGTTGAGCGTGGACCCCCGAGCCAAGAGGTCACCGGTTTGATTCCCGGTGGGGACACCTGCCCAGATTGTGGGCCTGATCCTCAGTAGGGGGCACGCAGGAAGCAGCCAGTCCATGTTCTCTGTCATCAATGTTTCTATCTCTCTCTCCCTCTCCCTTTCTCTCTCTCTAAAAAAATCAGTACAAGGAAAAAATGTTTTTAACAAGTGACCGCCATGACCAGAGCTGTGAAGGCCAGCGTTGGACAGGTGTGTGCGCTCCGAGCTGGCGCGTGGCGCTCCCGCCTCAGCGGCAGAACAGGGACGGAGACCGCGCAGGGGGCATTCTGCCTGCGCACCGGAGCTGTCTGAAAGCCAGGGTAAACATCCCTAAGATATGTATCTAACGTTGCTGGTCTTAAATTCTCAAACGGATCAACTTGAAAACATTTCAGATGTTTGTAAGTTATAGACCATCACACACACTTCTGCGGACATCTCTCAGTTGCAAAGCTCCTACTCAGGCCAGTTTGAAAATTACCTTGGCTAGGACTCCTGCCTGTGCTCTGGTAAGATCGCTGACATATATTAATTACTACAGAATGAAACAGAACAATGACCTGGAATGAATAAAACATTGTTTTTTTGTTTTTGTTTTAAATCCTTTGTTCCAATAGTCTTCACTTGAATTAGTTAAATTTGAAAATACGAACATAAACTCTACTAGGCAGGTGGGGAAAAAAAAACAAAAAACACCTTGCAAAATATTTTTAAATATCCCCTCCAAATTTTATTTTGTAAGCAATAATCTTTTCTTCTTTTTAAAATACTATATAAGTACGAATGTAATGGAGCATTTTTTTAAAACATCTCAGCTCAGCAATTCAAACAATCTTCAACTCTATTCAAGATGTTTTGCTATGCATTAAATAGTGTAAAATGATAAACACTAGCCTATATCATCAAAAAACTTATTCTATGAGTAAAAATTACATATTTAGAAAAAAACACAAATATAATATATAAAGAATTAAATGCCATAAGAGAAATATAAAATAATTGACAGAATACTTTTTTTAATTTAAATTTTTATGTTTTCATGAGACACAACTTGGACACACGAATTAATTTCTACAGAAATAAAAGGTAAGGCCTTTTCAGAAAAAGAGAATAGTTGAAGTAATATTAAAATAGACTTAATAAAATTAAGTTATCTTTGTAGATAGGTTAGGAGCTCAGTTTGCCTGGAACAAAGGATGCATAAATAAAACCTAAAAGACAACAGGAATAAGATCATAGAAGCCTTTAGCCATACTAATGAGAATAAAATGTGCTCTGTAAACTGAGGAAAATTATTAACATGGATTTTTTTTTACTAATTTATTTTATTTGACAAGTAATACATAATAAAACAACATTAGAAAATATAATAAATATTGCATGATCTCTCACCATGGTTAACATTTTAATGTGTGTCATTTTTAAAATATTTACAAAATGGGCGTTGGCATGTGTGGCTCCTGGGTTAGGACATCGGCCTGGGCACTGAAGCGTCAAGGGTTCCATTTACAGTCCAGGGTACAAACCTGGGTTGCAGGTTCTTCCTGGTCCAGGTTGGGTGCTTTCAGGAGGCAACCAATCAATGCATCTCTCTCATATTGATGTCTCTCTCTCTCTCTCTCTCTCTCTCTCTCTCTCCCCCCTCCTCTCCCTCTCCCCCTCCCCCTCTCCTCTTCCCTCCCTCCCTCCTTTCTACTCTCTCTAAAAAGTTAAAAAAAAAAATCCTCAGGTGAGGATAAAAAAAAATATTTACAAAATGAGACCATACTGAGCATCATGTTGTTACTTGCTTTTTACATTATACACACACACACACACACATATAAAATGAAAGTCCTTACATAACACACTTCTCTTCATCTTTCCATTAAAAAACTGCATAAATTTTATTAATTGACTGTATCCTAATTTATATAACAATTTTTATATTGTTACACATTTAGATTGCCTTTTATTATTATTACAAACAAGTACAACAAAAACAAATATTTAGTATTTTCTAAACACTTTGCATAAAACAGACTAATTACCTGCTCCCTTGGAACTTAACATTTTGGACTTATGATAACATCTTTTTGTACATGCATCTCTAGCACTGGTTTACTTGTATCTTTATAATAAATTCTGAATGTAAAATTTCAATACCAAAAGAATTAAATGTTTTTAAGGGAATCAATGCATAACCACAAGCTGTGTATGAGAGTATATTTTTCACCATACCTCTGATAACATGGAGTATTATCAAACATTTTGGCCTATGTCAAAAATGATGTAAACCCCATGTCATTTTTTTATAATGTATGTGAGTGTGAGTGTGTGTGTGTGTGTGTGTGTGTGTGTGTGTTGCCTTTATTGATTTTAGAGAGAGAGGAAGGGAGAGGGAGAGAGATAGAAATATCGATGAGAGAGAACATTGATTGGCCACCTCCTGCATGCCCCGCACTGGGGATTTGGCCCCCAACCTGGGCATGTGCCCTGACCAGGAATTCAACCAGCGACCTCTGGGTGCATGGGTCAAAGCTCAGCCATTGAACCACATCAGCTGGTATAATGTATGTTTTTACTTTGCTAGTTATTTTGAACATTTTCATTTTTGCTATTATTGGTTATTATTTTGCATGTATGAAATATTTTTTTATCCCCTTGACATAAAGATTTTTACTTGTATTTCCTATTTATCTGTGACACTCATTATAAATTAAGAAAATGTTTTGCTAGCCCTATTTTTTTTCCAAAAATTTCCCCGATTTGTCATATACATATATATATTTTTTAACTTCTTGTAGTTAATTTTGCTAGAGAGTTTTATGATGATTTTTGGCTTTTTTAAAAATATATTTTTTCTTTATTAATTTTAGAGAGAGAGGAAGGAAGAGGGAGAAAAAGATAGAAACATTGATGAGAGATTACATCGACTGGTCACCTCCTGCATGGCTCCCACTGGGGAATGGCCCACAACCTAGGCATGTGCCCTGACCCGGAATTGAACCGGTAACCTCTTGGTGCACGGGTCAATGCTCAACCTCTAAGCCACACCGGCTAGGCATGATTTTTGGCTTTGATGATATATATTTAAATGACTTACCAATGTCAATAGTTACACAATTTACACATATTTTTCTCTAGTAATATAAAATATTTTTTACATTTAAGTCATTAACTAATTTATGCTTTGTAATGTAGGAATCGAATTTGTTTTTTCAAGAGGTGAGCCTCCTGTCTTCATACCATTAATTAACAAATCCATCATTATTCCTCAATAATTTTTTCTCAAACTGTAAGTTCTAAATAAATATTTTCTTTCTTTAAAATATAAGATGCAAAAATTTTAAAAGCAGTTTTTTAAAGCCCTTTTCCCCACAAGTTTCTCCAAATGCCTAAGTAAATGCTGTTCAGGATTAAGGCAGTAGCTTCTAATTTCTTACTGATGTAAGAGAATTCTGAAGTTCTCTCCTATTTCATTACTATGAGTTGATGAATTTAAAAGCCACTTATTTTTTTTATTTCTAAACATCTTACTTTCTAATATCCATAATTTATTTTGTTTTCTTACATGAACACACTGGCCAGATCTTTTAATGGGCTATACTAGAAAAGAAGACAGTAGCAGCTTACAGATTAGATTTCTACTTGTATTTCAAATGCCGTGCTATCTGGGTGATCCCAGGAACATAACAAACACCTCTATGTTCCAGTTAAACAATAAGTTTATCATGGGGTCTGCTACAGCTAACGTGTCCTTGCAGAAACGATTAGCAGTAGAGCCCTAGCTCTCACACTAGCAGGAGGTAAAGAACCCATTGGTGAGGATACTGTTAAAGGCAGGGTGGGAAACAGGCACAGGTAAGTGGTTAGCCACTTTCTTCTTTTTTGGTAACATCCGAATGATAAAGTTCTTCTCCGCCCCTACAAAGTTTTGTTGTAAAGACTTTTTCAAATTGTGTCTCTTTATGTGAACTTGTTGGTTTGTTTAGTACTACATCTATTTTCCACACTTTTATATTCTAGAGGCTTGATGTTAAGCAGATAGTAGTTGCTCAAAAAATGTTTATTGGATGATTCATGATTAAACCCTTAGTTAATATAGAAGTGTTTCTCAATGTCGGTTAATACAGAAATGATTCCCAACATACCCCAGAAACTTGATCCACTTCCAGCAGAAATAATGGCTTACTGTGTAGTGGTTTTAATGGCAAATGAGAGGCACAGAAAGATTTTCACTATATGAGGTGTGTGGGGGACGTATACTTAGTTTGAAAAGTCCTGGTGACTGATATGTTCCCCTGCTGCAATATGGCTTCTGGACAATATTTAATCATTAAGCACCTATATGATAGGTATAAAGCCAAGCACTTTGGGACTATGCAAAAATACTAATCCAGTCTTGGTGAGTCAAGGAAAGATATCCAGTGACTTTGCAATCTGTGTTGAAACCTAAAGAATACAATTAGTTAGAGAGAAGGAGAAAAAAGTTCCTGACAGAGGCAACAGCCTACATTAAAGCCCAGAAGTGATGGATTGTATTGTGTTCGAAAAAATAAAAAGTCAGAATGACCAGAGTGTAGAATTCAAGTGGAAGAAAGGGAAAGGGTTATCAAGGGAGGTACAGAGATAAAAGATGAGGCTAGACACGTCAATGGGGGTCAGATCATGAAATTTCTACTACATCACGCCAATGTATTTGAATTCTACCAAGAGAGCATGGAAGAGTAAATGAAGATTCTAAACAGGACAGTGACCTAAGTTTTTGCGTTAGAAAGAAAACCCTGATGCTAATGTGCAGAATGCATGAGAGGAGGATGAGTCTAGAGTCATAGAAATAAGTTAATATTCCAACTCATTGATGTTTACTTCTCAATAAAAGTTCAAGTGAGTATTAAACAACCCGAACTCTGTGGCTAACCATTGATTACTCTGAATTATCTAGTTAAAACACAGAGTCTTAATTGTTATACTTAATAATTGCACTATATATAATCTAAGTTGTTTACTATCTGAGGTTTAACACTCAGAATTGATTGAATTGGGTAACTCCTCTCGTGGATGGAAGCAATAACTTTCAATGGAATGCTAACTACCTCTGAGAATTGTGTTTAACTCAGACTCTCATTGCCATAGGCAGAAGTAATTGATTTTAGGCTGGGTGAACTGGTTCTTAATACATGTGCCCACAGGGAGAATGTCATTTTAATAAGATGCTTCTATAAGGCACATCCTACTTAAAACAGAAGGTTTTCCCTTTGTCTTCATAAGCAAAAACTGAAGGGGTCCTGTTTGCCCTTATGTTCACAGTAAACAATATGAAGTAACGTAATACTGAATCGGCAGTCTGCAAGATCTCTGTTTAATTTTTCTTTTTTTTTTTTTTAGCTATAGCTTTCCTAGTAAAATACATCCATGTTTAACATTCTTGAATACCACTAATTACCGTAGCTAAATCTGCTTGTATTGGTCGTTCAGCAGTTGTTCTCTTGATTTTATGGTCCATTGTTTTGCTCTGCTACCACTATGCCACAACTAAAATAAAAATATTCAAATAATTGAATATTGTGGAGATAAACAGCTTTATCTCAGATCAAGGCAAAAAATACAAAGTCTCTTAAAAATATAAAAGCATTGCCCAGCCAGTGTCGCTCAGTGGACTGAGCGACATCCCATGGACTGAGAGGACCCAGTTCAATTCCCTGTCAGGGCACGTGCCTGAGTTGCAGGCTCGATCTCCAGTAGGGGGTGTGCAAGGGGGCAGCCGATTGATGTTTCTCACATCAATGTTTCTATCTTTCTGTTCCTCTCTCTCTATAAATTCAATAAAAGCATATTTTTAAAAAATATAAAATCATTGATTAATCTGAGCAGTCAAATTCGGATGATTCACAGATTTTACTCCATGGAGTATAAACACTCAGGGTTGCTCCAGACTAGCAGCATGGTAGTGGGGAGAACTGTTTACATATCTATTTCTATTCAAGTCTGTGTGCCATCCTGTAAAATGTTTAAGTTTGGTGTATGTTTTCTAACTCACATAACATACTAATTATGTTAAAATTTTTATGAATACATAAATTCAGGTCCAAGCTACCTATATACAATGTATAAATTATACAACCAAATTTACTACCCATTGTTCATACTGTGCAGTATTGAGTTAACAAAACCCCAAGTATAGCCTCCTTTATAAGCATTTATATAATTAATCATTTTTTAAAATAACAGCTTTAAACTTTTCAAGTCATGGCTGGTATTATAATTCTTTAAAAATAATTTTCACAAACTTTAATTTGTCTCAAACTTCTGGTGGTAATTTGGCTTATTTTACATGATACACAGATAAACATTAAAAAAGGTTTAAAAATTTTTAGGTGTGCATTAATTCAAATGTCAGTGAAAAAATAGAGCTCACACACAAACTCCATGGAATTAAGTGCCTGGCTATCCGGACTTTGCTGCCACTCCCAAGGACAAGGCCATCATCCTGGACATGATCTACAAGTCCCACTTTACCTATTTCCTCCTGGAACACATGGTCCCCTGGAAACATCACCCAGGCTTCAGCCTCAAGAACCAGGGGACCTACCAGGCAACATGCCCCATTTCCACCATCCTGAAATGACCTGCCCAGATTTCAACATCTACAGGAAGCCACCCACCCACAAGCAGAAAGCCCATGAGAGGCAGTCCTCAGAGCAAACCTTTCACTGAGGCCCGCAGCATGGAGTCATCCAAGTACCCTGCAGCCCAGCCCTCTGACCCAAGCAGCCAGCCAAGACTGAAACCAACTTCTGGCCATGGCCTCCATTGTTGGTCATTGTGGAGACAGAATAGAGGAAACAGGAGGCATCTTGAAGGGAGGCAGAGGAAGAAGAGGAGGTAAAAAACGATAATTCCAGAGAGGAGCAGGAGACTCTCAGGGAGCATTAGAGAGAGGAACTCAGTAAGGTGACTTCCATCTTGGGAAAGATGATCTTGAAAGACGAGATGGAAAAGTCATTGTCTATCTGGAGGAAACTTGCTCCCTGTCTGACCGGACACACGTGTACCTCCTTAAACCCAGGATGTCTAAATCTTCTCTGTACTTGTAGAGAACTACCTTGAACAAATTACAGTCCACAGACTTCAGCCCATTAGAAGTGAGACTGGAAGCCCAGTCTGTTTATCCCTATGAAGTGCTGGTGGTGACCAATAAGGGGTGAAACAAGTTGCCTCTGGGTGTAGATCAGATGAGGCTTGAGAGGCATCTGTCAGCAGAGAATTCTAGGTTATTTTCCAAGTCTCCTGAAAAGCTTAGCAAGTTGGCTCTGTCGAGGCAGAGCAAACTCAAGAAAAAGACTTATCTTCTAATTGCCCCTACCCTCTTCATGACTCATCTTACCTATGTTGTTCAGGTCACTGGAGCTGGGGTCACTTTCCCCAGGGCAGCCTCTTCCCCTGGCCAGCTGGGACTGAGCACCTCTTTAGGGAGCAGGGAAGTAAAGCATAGGTGTGGTTGGCTTCATTCCCCAGGTGCAGGGGGAGCCAAGACATCTGCAGTCCTACGGTTATGGAACATGGACTTTCTTCCCCAGGATGAGAGTGGCTTATTCTCACATCCCTGCTTCTTACTGCACAGGACCAACTCAGTCTGGACTCCAGCACACACAGAGTTAATGTTTGTATTCTCTCCCAGCCCCTCACCCTACGTGAAGGTCCCTAGAAGAGAGTGAGAAGAAATGAACATGACACTTAGTGGTCAGGCCAGCTCTCTGGAGAATGAATGGGTAAGGTGGGAAACAGCCATGCAGACAGGAAGAGCTCTTGGACCCTGTGTGCATCAAGCACACCTCTGCACCTCGCATTCAGCAGCTTTCCCTGCACCCGAGCCTGCTGCTTCTCTAACTCTAGCAGGAGCAGGCTCTAGCTCGGCCCCCAGTGGGGAGGCCACCGTGCCTTTAGTTCACCCTGTCCTCTAATTGTGATTCCCAAGCTTCAAAGCCTCTTGCTCCAGCCCTGTGGCTTCCTCAGAAGCCTTGGGTTAGAGTAGAGATGTCATCTATACAAAACTTCAGCCCACCATCATCCTCCAGGCAACATCAGCTAGAATTTTACTCTCTAGCTCCAATCCAGGTCCTGAGCCAAACCTAGGCCTTTAGATTCCTTTGAATGGGATCTGGAGGCCAAGCTACAAGAATATTTCTGAGTGTCCTGGCTACCAGGTCCTGCCCATACCCATGCATTCCCCATTACATGCTCTAAAAAACGTAGTATATTGGGGTGCACCCCCTGCTTTTCTTACCTATCGCTGCTCTACCTTTTTTTTCCACAAATATATATGTGTATATAATTTTACATATATAAATTGGGGGGGAGGTTGTTCCAGCCTTCCAAGACCCTGGCATCCTTTTCCATTATGTGCAAGATAATGCTCAGGAGGGGGATTCTGCCTGGAATTCAAGATTGCATTGGGTTCCCCCTCATATATACATATATTTACATGAACAGTCTATTCTTGCCAATATTTAGTAAAAGTAAAATAAGACATAGTAAAAAAAAGAGGATTTGAAGTGTGTGTGTGTTGTGTGTGTATGTGTGTACAGACAGAGAGAAAGGGAAGGGGAAGAAGGAAGGGAGGAAAAGAACATATTCAAGTACACATGATACTGAGATGAGGCAAAGATTATAAAGGTGGCTTTTTTTCCTGCCTTCAGACTTGAACTGAAACATTGACTCATCCTGAGCCCTGAGCCTGATGGCCTTCACACTGGAACATGCCATCAGCCCTCTTGCTTCTCCAGCTTGCTAAATCACCCTGAAGATCTGGGTGAGCCAGTTCCTCAGGTCCTTATAATAAATCTCTGTCCCCTGCCCCAGCCTGGTGGCTCAGTTGGTTGGAGCGTCATCCCATACACCAAAAAAGGTTGCAGGTTTGATTCCCAGTCAGGGCACAAAGCAAGGTTAAGGGTTTGATCCCCAGTTGGGATGTATACAGGAAGCAATCAATCGATCTTTCACATCTATGTTTTTCTCTCTCCCCTGCCTTCCGCTCTCTCTCTAAAAATCGATAAACATATCCTCAGGTAAGGATTTAAAAAAAAATCTTTCTTTCCGTAGATAAGTAAAGAGAGAGAAAGAAGCAAAAATGTTAGAGACAAGTTTTTTATTGTACTAATGCCACTTTCTACACACACACACACACACACACACACACACATGCGTGCGCACACACACGCAATGTGTGTTCCTCTGCAGTACCTAAGTAATACCTTGTTACATGAGAAGACTGACGACCACATCATCCTCCAGCACGAGGACCAGGAGAGCAGCTCAGGCTTCACATGCTATCCAGTGGTGGAAACAACAGAAAGAACCGTCATCTCTTCATGTGACACAATGACTTCCATAACACTACACATTTTAGTAAAATGTTAACCTGAAAAAGAAAAAAAGTTATTATTGAGGAAGCCAAAAGTTGTCAGTCTCATTAATAACTGTATTTTTAATTCTTTTCTCACCAAATAATTTGCTCCTAACCGTGAAAGGGCACTTTAACAGAGCGGCCGAGCGTCGGGTTAGGGAGGCGGCACGTTTACCATCGCGCAGTAACACAAAATCAATGGCAGCTAGTCATGCAGGCTTTTCGATTTCCATTGCACATGGCACACAGCTCTTGGTTCAGCTGATAATCCAATTGTAAACAGTGACTCACTGTTAACAACTCTAGGAAATAGGATTAGCAATTTCTAATTTCAAAGTAAACCTATTTCATTTTTGTCCTGCAAATAAAAACAATGTGTTCAGAGATATCCCTTTTCCACTTTCAGAGCTCCCCAGAAACAAAAATGATGGAAACACATTTTTATTCTACTGATGCCATTAATGGAAGCCATTGAGTGTATGTTTCTAATATCTTTTAACAATTTTGTACTAAAAAATAAATAAATAAACCTAAGACCCAAAATAATAATAGATTGAAGTTCAATTAGATAAAAGTTAAAATTGAAATTAAAAAAAAAAATCAATTGAACCTCTGGAAACAAAATCTTGGCAGTCACCTCTACTCAATATAATCAGGAGACAGATAAAAAGTTTGTATATTATTAGAAAGCTTTCCAAAACAAAAGTTTAAGGAGAGATTTCAGGAATCTGGTTAGCCTGAACACAGTTAAATTGAATCAATGATTTTGTAATTTTTGTGAATTATTCATTGTACCATTCTAAAACCTATTTTTCTCTGTCTTATCTGCAAATTTATTTAGTGGACATCACCTCAATTGAAATCTATAGCTCTGCACTGAGTTACAGACTCTTTTCTGCTTCCTAGTCTGAAGGACAGAGGATGATGGCTTTTATTCTGCTTTTAGAACACAAAAGTGTCACTGTGTTAGGGTTAGGATCTCAGTCAATAGTACTCATGATTGTTGTTGTTTTTTAAATGTCCGTGCCTGAACCGTATACATAGAGATTTCTTTAATTGGTCTGGCTGGAAACTGTTAATCTGTGTTTGTTAAGCTCTCCAGATATTTAGAATAGAGCTATAGTGGGAAACACTGGCTTAAAATAATGAAGGAAGGAATACTCCAAAAGGAAGCCTAAGGCTATGTAACTGGGATTTAGAAACATAACACTTATTGTCCAAGTTGGTGGCAGAAAACTACTGAATTCAAAGGGCAAATAGGATCAATCAAGAGACAGAATAAAATCAGTGGACAGGAAAGTCAATATTGCAGACTGGACAAGTTTTGTGAAACAGTTTTTATGACTTGTGATCATTAGCAGAAATAGATTCAGGAAATAACTTGAATGAGCCATTTAGGCTAAAAAAAAAAAAAAAAAAAAAAAAACAAGAATAAATGTCTTCCTAACACCTTCTTGTGGGAAACTTCACTCCCTGTCCAAAAATATTATACTATTCTGATATGGCAAGTTACCTTTTTCTATGAACTCATTAATGGTCAACAAAGTTTCTCACATAATTCTGATGTAGGCACATACTATCTAACATGAGATTAGAGAAGGTTGTGTCATTTACAAGTTTAAGGTGGAGATTAGTTAAAAATCAGAGTTCCATGTTCATGGACTGACCAATCCTACTCACCTTATAAGTTCATGAAGTATTTTTATAAACATGTATTCTTATTGGATTTGGAAGCCACTTGAAATTAATTCATTTGTCAATCTTTTATTTTTTATTTATTATATCTGGTAGGTTCTAGGCACTCAGAAAAAGTTATATTCTTTGTCCTCAAAGATGCCACATTCTCATAAACTACACAGGAAGTTACCCAACAATTAAAATATACTTATGATACTGCATAATTAGTGATAAGCTAAAAGATAAGAACAAGGTGTGAGAAGGGCAGGCACAAAAGTTAAACAATTGTGGTTCAGAGTGCACTGCTAAGAACCATCAAAGTGCTTTTGAAAGGAGACTATATTTACAGTAATTTTTGAGTCATAGAAAGAGAGGGTTAAGTCGCCATAGTGCAAAGCCACAGAAAACTGAAGAATATGCATTAAGGAATGGGCAGAACAGGGGCTGAATATAGAAAATGACATGGGAAAGATAGACTATGACAAATTTATGGCCTTTTTCTTTAAACATCCAAGGTAGTTTAAGTTCTGTCTTGAAGGTAATGAACAGCAGTTTGAAGATCTCACACAAGCATGTGAAAAATCATATCCTTAAGAATTAAAAGAAGTTAAATGAAACAGACACATTAATTATAAGCCTTAAAATAATACAGTTGAGAATTATGCTAAACAGAACTAAGACAGCCAAGATAGAGTCTGTGAGTATAGATTTAACAGAATTCATTGAAGAGGCATTTAGGAATTGACAGGATTTAGTGAACAGTATGAATGGGGAGGACTAGAATAATATAGGATGACTTCCAATTTGGGAGTTATGAAAGAAAATGAAACTGAAGTGCCATTTACTAAGGAGATAAAATAAAATAATTGATTTAGGGCATAGAAACTATGAGTCTAATCTTGTACGAGTTGAACATGAGGTGCCACTGGGTGGTCAGCAGGAGCCGTTTTTGAACTGCTGGAGATATACTATGATGCATGGAAGCAAGTTGTGCTTGAGATGCAGATTGTAGCATTATCAAATTATATTTCCTTATGCTGGCCATGGGTCTTCTCAGAAGCATGGCTTCCAGCTTTTCCTTTCTACTGCACAAGAGACCACAGAAGCAGTTGATGATAACATTGAGGTGACAGGAAACCTGGTAGAGTTTACATCTTTGGCAACCAATACATTACTGAGAAGATATCAGGGCTTCAGATGAAACCATGGAAAACACAAAACATAGGGTGTGGTGGAGGGTCTAGGTCCAAAAAGGAGGCTATGAAAGATAGCTCGGAAAAGTAGACAGAAAACAATGAAGCCAAGAGAAGAAAGCATTTCAATGGGAAGAAAATGAAATAGTCAATTTTACTATCAAGTACTACTCAGAAATCAATTATAGGAGAACCACAAATTACTCACTCAATTTTGCATAGAAGTTTTGGCAATTTTGGCAAAAGTGGTTTCCTGAATTTCCAGGGAACTGGAATTCCGCTAAGTACAGCGAGCTGAGTGCAATTGGCATGAGTGAGGAATGAGGGACATTCTTCCAGGAAGCATGTTGTTAATGGACAGAACAACATGGTATGATGCTTAGAAAATATACAAAATTGAAACGAGTTCTGGGTTTATTCACTGTTTTAGGTTAGAAGGATGAAAATTTGTTGAAAGGAATCAGTATAGAAAGAAATGTGGAAGTAATAAGATCCAGCCATGATACCTGATGGATTGACGTCCCTGAAGAAATGGGGATGATGGGGTCCATGGCAAAGCAGGAAGATTTTTATTAACAAAAAAATTATTGCCTCTTCTGAAAAGACAGGATAAAAGGCAAGAGTGGATATGTTACAGGTGAGAGGTTAAGAAACTAGAGTCCTCCTAGTCCCGTCTGTTTTCTCTATGAATTCCAAGTCACCGTCATCTCGTGGGAAACAAAAACTAGGAGTAGATTAGGAAATCTAAGAAGAGTTGTGGGAGCTTAGAATAACAATGCATGGAAGAGAGACTGATGAAAACTTACAGGATTTCCAGGAAGATTTAAGTACCCAGTTGAAGCTAGAAACTATGAATTCGTCCTTATGGGATTTCCTTTAGTGGCGCTCCGTTGCCTGGACCTAGCAAACACATAATCTACACTGACAGTTGGGCCTTAAAGTGTAGGCATAAAGACAGACGTGGAGACAGAGCTGTTGAGGTTATTGAGAAGAGGGACTTAATTGGGGTTTCATGTGTTCAGGATAAAATGCAGAAAAAATAAAATAAAATAAAGCCAAGATAGGAAAATAGAAAACTGGGTACAGTGAAAAAAGGAGTTGAATGTCAGGCACGCATATTCCATAAGTAGACTGCTGGGGTTCACAACTGCATACGCAGCAATTATTTCACTTTGTATCCTCATCATCCACTATATGCCTGGCACGCAATAAGTGTTTGTCAAATTAAACTTATTCTGAGATAACTAGAAAAATATTTTTAAATTGAGGAATAAACCATATAGTGGTCTGCTATGTTGTAAAAATACTTTCCTCATATAGACAGAGCATAAAGGTCTTATATCCAAAGCTAGTAAACCACTCAAAAGCCATAGTGAGCGCTAAGCCTTCAATTTCAAGCTAAAACTCGGAGGATATGATTCAAATACCATGCTTTGACCAGTAAAATCTAATTTTAAAACTAGATGAGTCATGGGATATTTTAGGTAAAGATTGTATGAGACTTCCTATCAGCATCTAAAACTAACAGAGGGGAAACATAGCAAATTATACACCATCTTTATTCTTGGCTTTTTTCCCCAGAAAAGAAGTGTTTTTTTACTCTACTGAAGAAATTGATCCTGGGGATGCATATGTTGACAATCACTTGTAGCAATATCCACTATTCTCATTTTAGAGGGAAGAAGTCCGTAGAGATCACTAATTCAAGCACTTCATTATACAGCATAAAGAGCAAGTCCTGAAAGAAGGTTAAGTAATGGGTTTTCAAGGTCATGTGGAGAGCAAGCAGCTGTACTGTAATCAGGACCAAACTCTTCAACTACAGTGAAAATCACTGGAATATTAAAGAAGCTCTCTAACTTACTCATGTAAGTATGCATTTCAGGGAAAGTGAGTGAAACGACCATGATTTCCATAGAAGCAATTGCTTTCCATCCACCCTTTACAAGAGTACTATGGCCTATGAATACTTCTCATGCACTCTTGTTTTGTTGTGAATGAGCAATAGAAGGTTTGGATAGTCAGTATTACACACACACACACACACACACACACACACACACACACAGAGACAGAGAGACAGAGAAGAGTACAGAGAGGAAGAAGATATATAAAAATGTATAATTCACAAACAGAGTTTTTCTCCCTAAATAATTAGAAACAGGCTATATCCACCTACCCCTCCCCCCAATCCCTGATGTGTTTGCCTAAAATGCTAATTAGCTATATTTTCCATTTTGGTTGAGATATATTGTATATCATGTGTAGTATAGTTCTGGTCTCAAGAGGGAAATAGATAAGCAGGAGAATATTTTTCAGTGTCCCCTCTCTGTAAAGATTTACTGAGTTGTCTCTAATGTACACTGACAGTTTCTGCATTAAAATCAGAGGAAAAGAGACATCAACATTAGCAAGCTAAAATAAAAACCTCTCCTCTCTTTCATTTTCTCTACTAAAATAAATCAGGTCCATATCTTTTAATATTTTACTAGAATTGTTCATTTCTGAAGGTCAAAAGCAAAAGAACTTTGCAAAGTTTAAAAAAGATTCAAAAAAGGTAATAGCTAATTGATAGTCTCCAGACACCAATGAAAGGCTGGAATGAAAACCTGAAGCCATATTAATTTCCATGCTGAAGTTGCCGGTGTTACTCAATGTTGTAACTTAACTTTGGTGTGTCCTGTAGTAGTTATTTGTTTGCAAACAACAGAAACTCATTCTAGATAGCTTATATGAAAGAATTTTATTAAGATCTCAGGGTGTGATCCAGTGGATAGAATTGTTAAGAACCAGGATTAAAATCAGAGCAAGAACCCAACTTGGAACTGCTTTACTGCGAAGGAAAAACTCCTCAAATAAATGAACTCCAGCTATTTCTTCCATCCTATTTCATTCCCTTTGAGATTTATAATCTCAGCAGAGAGAATCTATTTGGCTAAAGATGTTTTTCACTTGTAGCCCTTGATTGTATCTGAGTACTGAGATGTGGGCACTCATCAGCTTCAATAAGTTGAAAAACAGTGTAATATGATTAACTCCATCTTCCAAACTACATACAAAGGGAGAGAAATCACTTTTCAAAAGACAACTGGGGTATTGATAGGAAATGGGAGTTGATGTTGGGCAGTCAAAATATAAAAAATGACTACCTTGCCCTGGCCAGTTTGGCTCAGCGGTTAGAGCGTCGGCCTGCGGTCCGGAGAGACCCGGGTTCGGTTCCCGCTAAGGGCATGTACCTCGGTTGCAGTTTGTCCCCGGCCCTGGTTGGTCGTGCGGGTGGCAGCCACTGGATGTGTCCCTTCACGTCGATGTTTCTCTCTCTCTCCTTCCTCTCTCTCCCTCCCACTCTATCTGTACAAAAAATGGAAAAATATCCTCGGGTGAGGATACAAAAAAAAAAAAAAATGACTACCTAAAGTCAATATTCTTAGTGTTGATTTTGAAGGAAACAAATAATAATAATAATAATAATAATAACTCTAAGTACTCCACTGTAATGCAAATATACCTTTAACATATAAAAAAAATGAATACATTATTAAAATGTCCCAAGATCCAGACAGCAGAAAGTGCACTGGAAACCTGTGGCACGTCCCCCTCTGAGTAACGGTGTTTATGAAGATCTCTGGCTAACCAGCAGCAGAGCGAGTGCCATGATGACCAACAATTTATTTCTTCCTCCCAGAGCCAGAGATCAAGCTTCACACGCACAGCTCTGGTGAGTCACCATAAGTCTAACGTAGCAGCAGGCAGTCAGCCCTGCCCTGGGGAAGAGAAGAGAAATCACCTCAGAAGTCATCTAATATATGCTTCCAAGTGGCATATATATCCTAAAAACCATTCCTGACTGCATGAACACCTGAGAGAAATTTGCATTTGATAGTTCTGATCTGACAACCATAAACATTAAACCCTCATAACAAGTAATGTTGCAGAAGTTGCACATATCTGCATTCATAAAGTACTGTCTGCATCAAAAATAAGCAACCCAACATAGATGGGAATGGTCTCAATTTAATTTGATGACTAGTGAAACAATGCTTAGCACTGAGCAAAACTCTAATTTCCATCTCAGTGGTTACAACTTTGAAAATTCCTGAATTCATAATCATTTTAATATAGTTAAATCAGATATAATATCAACATTTTCTTTTATGTATACTGTGTATTGTTTGAAAAATATATTTTTAGAAATATCAATAAGTTGAAATAATTCCAAAAAAATAAATCATTTTATTTATGAACCAAGATAATATTTTAGCACAATTTCTAAAGGATGTTGCATACAGTTACAAGATATATGTCTCAGAAAGGTCATTGAAAAGCATTTTAGTTCAAACTGCATTTCATATCAATGCTCTATAGTATATATTTAATAATTAAAAAAACAAGTCAATACAGAACACAGGATTGAATCTGGACAATTTCCAGCATGCTCCTAAATATAAACAATATCTGATTCCAAAAAATGATATGAAAGCTGATACATTGCATCTTGGGTCAGAAAAAAAAAATCATCTTGAGCATTAACTCTTGCCTTTATTTTATTTTTTTTTTGCCAGAGTTGCCAGTTTTCTAACATCTAATAGCAAATTACTGCTGTATAGTGGTTTCAAAGATCTCGGCTCACAGTCCTTTTCTCCCTTCCTCAGGATCACCACAGGTCTGTAGAGAAAACAATTAGCTCAGAAGTAGAATATATCAAGTAATTTCCCAAAGAAATATGGCAGCAAATTCTCACAAATTGGGATTGCTGTAAGGAAAATGGGTTTTTGTATAGATTATCTTAAAAATAGATAAATTTATATAGATCAAATCATAAGCTTATTTTATTTTGTTAGAAACACATACACGCGCATACACACATGTGCACACACACACACACACACACAGAATCAGACTTTTAGAATTAACAGAAACTGTACAGATAAACTAGATTGTAGTTTCCTAAACACAGTATGATCCATGTAGGTAAGGAAACATTACTTTTTAAACAGGCAATTATTTACACATTAAAAAAAAAAAAGTATGAGTAGAATATCAAACTCCTTATTTTCCAAATATTTTCATTGAAAAGAAGCTAAAGGTTTGATTTGGCTTGGTTTTGTTTTGGGGTTTTCTGTTTGCTTTGTTTTTCAAAGACTATTTTATAATGTTAACGATTTATGACTATAGATAAAAGTAATATATGTATTCACTTTACTACTCTTGAAATTTTATATGTGCTTGAAAACCATGATTAGTTACTTCATGCTTTTATGCATGTTGCATACATTGACCTTCTCTCTCTTTATTCTATCTAATCCCAATCATCTTTAGGCTCAACTATCACTCCCTCGGCCAGGTGACCTGCCCACACAGAGCCCCGCCCTCTCCCACCTATAATGGCATTATGCCATAGACCAACGATATTTGTCACATTTTTCATACTTTGTTATCAAGACCATCTCTTCCACTTCCAATCATACCAACTACACATGTGCAATAATCATATGGAGAAGAATTTTCAAGTGCTGATATAATTCCCCACTCAGGCTTGGTGTGGAATGAGAATCCATATCTTTGAAAAGTCTTCTGTTGAGTCCGGTGTTCATCTATAGTTAAGAGTAACTACATTAAACAGTGAACTCCTCAATGTCAAAGAGCTTTTCTTACTTAGTTACATACAACTTGTTGTTGATTTAAACACGGTGCATGGTAAGAACAGAGCAATATTTAGGAAGTATCGATCAAGGATGATGGTGAGGACATCAATGTACGGAGAAGTAGAGAGTGGTCTGGAAACACCAATCAGGCTTCAATGAGCGGAGCATGCAGGCCTGCAGGGACATGACCTTCGAGTGAGGTTGGGACGAAGAGACAGTGAGAGGCTCGTCAGTTCTAGCAGCACACACTGCTTTGTGCATTCAGGCACGGATCTATGCTAACAAAGAGAGAATACTTCCTGCTGTGGGAATCAGAGCTCTTGGTTAAGTTGCTGCTGTAAGAGCAAAAGCTTCTAATGCTCCAAAATAACCGTACACTTTTTTATTAATAAAGAACTCAGTTGTGCATTTAAATATTTTCAGGTAGTTTGTGAGACTATTTCCATGAGGTTTAAAAACAGACCTAGTTTTATTACAAATCTTTTTTTTTTTTTATGGAGTCCCATGTCCCTTTCCTCTGTAAGACTATATAATCCTGTCTTCTTTAAAATAGTTTCCTCAAATCGAGCATTCTGAAAACCCTAAAGAAATGCTTTATTCCACATAATTCAGGTAAATATACCAGGCATGTGGGAATCGTTTGGTTTACTGAATAATGAGCCACTACATGACCCTGCACCTAGGACAGGCCATCCGTTACGAATGAGGCATGACTGGGTGCCTGGGCAGAACTTCTGCAGACCCTCCATCTCCTCCCCACGTCTCCTGTTATTCATGCACAAAACTACTCCTTCTCTCCTAGTGTTTCCTGTCTTTTATGTGTAGAAATTGTGAGGTGTCATCAGGTAATAGAAACTCAAGTGTTCAGAGTCCATTTTAATATATAATACTAATTACATTAATTCAGTAGCAAATAGCACTGCAAAGGCAAAGGCACAAACATGGCTGTCACCCTCTCTGTTTCCCCAATTTCTAGAACAATGTCTGGTAGAAAACAGACACAGGATGAATATTTGTTAAATAAATCAATGAATTAATGATATTAGGTCTACTCTTCCATAGAGTGGACAGGGTAAAGTACAGCAAAAGTGGCTTATTCTCCCTGTGCTATAAAATACTTACTTTTTCCTCTCAAAACTTACACTTGAAATTGCAGAATACCATATCTTCAAGCTCAGGAAGCTGCAGTCAACCACAGTAGGAACTTGAGACTATCAGCCGACACCCCTCCTGTCCCTCTAAAGCCTGATTTAAGAGCCCTCGAACATAATCCAAAGCAGAATGAAGGAAGATACCGAGGAATGGGGGTTTCTACCCAGTTAGCCAGCAACAGTAATGGAAGTAGAGAGAGAAACCCACAAGACCATCCAGAAATGGAAACAGCACATTTTAGCAGGTAGAAGCAAATGCATTCTCTTCTACTATGGGTATGTTTATAAAATGGAATTAAGCTTCCTATCATCAAAGACCCAGAAACGTCAAGAATTGTTTCCCAAATTATTCATAATTTAGAAAAAAAAAAATGTCATGATTGATATCACAGAACCTCTAAGTTGGTGCCTTTTAAAAAATTTCTTGCTGGGTACAAAATCATTAACAGAAAAATATATCTTTACTAACATCTCATACAGAGGCTTCTATGCCTTTAATCTTGCTATTAATACCTACGGACATTCAGAGCCTCTTACTTATTCACTCTCATTGTTTGTACCTGATGTCAACTTTGGCAGAATGATTTGTTTAAAATATGTAATTGAGTAGGCAGGCACCTCAAGAAGTAATGTGGAATGCATAAACCTAGCCTGCCTAATTTCAGGTGAAATACAAGAGAGAAATGCATATTAATGTAAAATGACTATAAATCAAAAGCTATTCAATTTTCTAAGGTAGCGTAAAAGCCGAACCTGTTTGAAACCATAATTCAGCTGTCATAATCTCTTCCATATACCACTGACCTTCCTTGAAAGTTTCTGTCACGCAGAAGTGAGTGGATCCGGAGAAGCAACATTAACTCACGTGGCCTTCCTGAGAGCAAGGTACTTGAAGGCAATTTAGCTCATGCAAGCAGGTCTTTACCTACAAGTCACACTTACCTAGATACAGATTCCTTGTGCTGTGCAGGTACATACATTGACAGAAATGCATTCACTGTGCAGAGTATACAAAAAGATTCATTATATATTCCATGCCTGTGCCTACATATTTTCTTCAGTTGATATTGAACTCGATGCTTCAGTGTTTTCAAGAAACAGCTGAAAGATTTTGTCTTGTAATTCCTGCAGCCACATTGTCTGGTTAACTTAAGAATGTATATTTTCTCTTGGTGTTTTATATTTATTATTAATAGCAGTAGCTAACATGATTGCTTGGCTGCCTATATCTCCAAAATGAATTATTCTGTGAAAATTGTGACTTTCAATGTTAAGCCTGAGGTAGGAAATGGGCTTGAATCCAAAATCAAGCTTTTCACCAGTGCTGGGATTGGTGCTAGGGATAGAAACAATTCTTTTCAGAAGGAGGCTGAAGAACAACCTGCTTTGGAACTTATGGGAACTAGACGTTTATTAGATTCCATCTGCAACCTGTTACTGAATTCTCAGTGAAGCGACTGTGTTGTTTCAATGGACAATTATTTTATCATTACCCCTCCCAAAAGGATAAAAAGGTTAAATTGTTATTTTTAAAGCTTTTCAATTTCATCAGAACTTGTTATGCTTTCGGATGAAGGAGACAGTAAGATTGAGATACACACACCCCTGCTCAGAGCTTCGAATAACCTAGGTGCTGGAGAACAGATGGGTGGATCCAAGTTCCACCTGCAAGGTCTCTTAATGCATATCTCCTGATCTGCAAAAGTTTGGGGAGATAGGAAGAAGAAAATTGTTCATTTTATAGTTAAGGAATAGTTGATTCCTTAAAGGGCTTAGAAACATTTTAATAATCATTTCGATTATCCAATACAAAAACTGAGAATATCCATTTAAAACTCTGCTGATAATGTATGCATGACCAATAGACATGGACAACTAAGCCGGGGACAGGGTGGAGGGGGGGTGGGGTGGGGGGTGCCAATGGGGTAAAAAGGTAAAATATCTGTAACAAAAAAATAAAAATTCATAAAAAAAATAAATAAATAAAAATAAAAATAAAACTCTGCTGATAATTTTCTGGGTGACTTACACTGTACCACAATTTTGTACTTACAAGACTTTCAGGTAGCCCTGGCTGGTTTGGCTCAGCGGTTAGAGCATCAGCCGGCGGTCCAGAGAGACCCGGGTTCGGTTCCCGCTGGGGGCAGGTACCTCGGTTGCAGTTTGTCCCCTGCCCTGGTTGGTCCTGCGGGTGGCAGCCACTCGATGTGTCCCTTTCAAGTCAATGTTTCTTTCTCTCTCTCTCTCTCTCTCTCTCTCTCTCTCTCTCTCTCTCTCCCACTCTGTCGAAACAAAAAAAATGGGAAAATGTCCTCGGGTGAGAATAAAAAAAAAAAAGATTTCCAGGTAAGGCAATAAAAGCTAAAAGTAAACACCCTGCCTATAGAAAATGCTGAGTTTCTATTATAATAATAATAATTAATGTATTCAAGCATGATTTCAAATTATTTGTGTAATTAATAAATGGGTGATCAGTAAGTACTTGTAATCCCATTTCTGTGGATAGGGCATGTAATATATGATGAATAACATTTTTTAAGTAATACATAGGCTCTGACTTGACAAATGTTACAGTTTATATAGCAAAGCCAACTTCTCAATGGTTTCATTCATGTTTCTAGTCATTTATAGACTGACCACAAAGCATAACTTTATAGCCATTCTTCACCCTGCTGAACACACCAGGTTGGGTCACTGCTAAGGAAACTCAGCACAACGTCACTTTGTTTCTTGAGAAAAATACCAGGCAGATAGTTTCTTTTTTTACATCCCAACCCTCAAACTATTTTAAGGTCTTACATAGAAGTAGCCCCGATGAATTAAAAAGCTGTAAGAAAAATACTACTCTTCCATACAAAATCTGGAAATATTTCTTCCCATCACTAAAATCAGGCAATTTAGCACCCGCCACCTCATGATTCTGTCCCAGGTCTTCTGAGACTCCTATGGTGCACCTTGTGCCTGGGGTGAAAATAGCACACTAGGGATTCTGGCTCCACCAGCTTCTCAGCCACACGCCCCGTTTCCACCTGCTTTTAGGAGCATCACCACTTCTGCCATATCCAAGCATTCCTCTCATAGTTACTTTAAACAACAACAACACCATTCACGAAACAACTTCTACGGAGAGAAGTTGAGTACTGCTGGTCAACTCTGTCATCTAGGACTCATTCACAGAAGTTGACTCTCTCTGATGGGTGGGTCGATGTTTGAATTCCCTGTTATTACAATTGGTGCCAAATTACAGGCTAGCTCCACCAGGAAAGAGTGGGGAGAGCAAATATTTGTCTGCTACCTTAAACTGTTTCCCCTGAGAAAAATCATTTAGGTGCAGATCATTTTAATAATATAAAGAGGAATGATGAAACAGAAAAAAATGGGATATGTTAGGAAAATACTTAGGTGAGTATAACTTTTTTCAAGGGCATTTATGTAAGCCTGGAAAGAGTGTAGCATAAGTATCTTTGCTTCTGACAACTACTTAACTACCAATCACCAAATCTTACAAGGTTCCTGAGGTGCCTACACAACCTATGCCTATGAGATGTACGATGATATGTAAGATACAAAATGAAATATAAGAATTCACACACCGCAAGGAAAGGACTACATTCCTGGTGAGAAAGAGATTGAGAGAGTGAAGTGTGAGGAAACTGGTTACAAACGTGTCACAGTGTTTCATGGTGTCACTGATGAATAAGGCAAATTCCTATGAAGAACAAAAATTGCTGCAAAGAAAAACATCTGATAGGATATGTTATTTAATTGAGAGCTGAGTCACAGGACAGACATCTCATGCATTCTGGTTGTTTCAAAGGTATCTAAATTTTCAGGACTTCCCAAAGCTCTATTTCTACATCAGAGATAGCATCTGAATTCCATTCCTATATTTCTAATGTCTACTAGACACCCCCAAAGGAATGTCAAAAGTCAACTCACACTGAGCAGGTCCAAACACTGAACATATTTATTTTACGATGGGCCTACTCTTACTCATTTAGGCAGCCAATCAGTCCCTCAGTCACTTATCCAATATTTATTCAGTCTCCATTATGTGCTTGGCATTTTTCTAGACATTGGGGATGCAATCAGGAACAAAATTTTCAAAAATATCTTCCATGAGGTGTTTAAATTCTAGTGGGGTTATACAGACGAGGAAAAGATAAAACATAACAGATAACAGTAAGTTCTAAACAAAGAGTCAGAAATGGAGAGGGGTTCTTTGCTGCTGAGAATGTCACCGACACACACTCAGCTGCCAGTCCAAAGACCAAGATTTAATTTTGATGTTGCAATTATTTTATATACCCATAATAACTCTCTGGTTTATTCAATTATTTCTTTCCCAGTGCTATGACTTTAGGTCAACCTGACATTATATCTAGACAAAATAATTACAACAGACCTCTAAAAGGTTTCCAAGCTTCAGTCTTGCACAGCTTGAGTTCATTTTCATACTGTAGCCAGAGAGATCTTACTAAAGCATAATTGTTAGGGCTGCTCAGTTTCCCCATGTATAAAATTCAAATGCGCTATTTTTCTCTCTCACCCTTTCCTCATCTCCATCACTTTATTTTGCATTGTATTCCAAAGCCATATACTGAACTTCAACAATCCCCTGACCTCTTCACTTTTTCTTGTCTCTACATGTGCTATTTCCTCTCTCTTGAATACTTCCATTCTCTCCCTTTCTCTCTCTCTCCCTCCCACTTTTATTTTCAACAAGATAGATTATATTTATTTTTTGGTTTAGGCATCACCTTTTGTAGGAAGTCATTCGTGAGACTCCCTGGAACTAATCCCTAGGACTTCCCATAGCACACACTGTGCAAACGCACATCAGGAACTTGACAACACTGTATTGAAAACCCAATCACTGATGTGGAGAATGACACTTTATAATATTAACTTTCACTTTCTTCTTTCTTTTTCAAATAGGTAGCTGGTGCTGTAAGTGTTGCTTCAGGGAGAGAGACATGAGAGTACAAAGGAAAAGTAGAATGGAGGGGATTTTTAGGTGTAGGCCAAATGATTAGGTTTACAAGATGAAGGAAAATAGATTTCCCTGCTATTGGAAACTCTTGTCATGAGGGCAAGGAAAGGGTTGAGACCAGAGGTCTGTGGGTCAAAGAGCAAAAGGAGATTGGGTTTGTTTTCTATAGCAGAGTCCAGGGACCAAAATTGTTCTGTGAAGCAGCTCACAGATGGATCCACAGGCAGTTTTCAAAGACATCCTAGCCCCAAGAGTAACAGGAGCAGTACTATGCCGCTGGACCCGAAGCAACCATGCGAACCAGGCTGGCAGATGAATCAGTGGTGTTTGGGAGCACTAGAGACTGAGGGCTTTTTGCCTTGGCAGTACATGAGAGTCCAGATTTTGGCAAAACCAAGCTGGAGAGATCATCAAAGCACTCAAGGGAAATGTGGAAGGCATGCCTGGCTGCCTACTTACCACCTACTTAAAAAGAACCAGTTCTCTTCAGGGTGTCATGTCAATGTGCCTAACCAAAACCTACAGTTTCCAGCCTTCCATGTGGCTAAGAGTGGTCAATAAGATTTAAGCCTAAGTCCGTAGAGGGACTTCCTAGAAAGCTCCTGAAAATGTGCCATCTTGGTCTGCATACAAATTCTGCCCTTTGCCTTTCAGCAATGTCCTGCCTGTAAGCTAATTGGTGACATTGAAAACTCTTAGTCACTGTGTTATCCCCCCAAAAGTACAGACTGCAGAGTGATCATTTAATAACTACTGTTCAATGAGCTGAATGCATAGAACATTGCTTTGTGTAAATGCAAATGATTACCACTTTTGAGGCTCTGAATTTCCAAAGCACCTGAAATAAAAGAACAGCATTTAGGTCACAGTTTCTTTAAGAGTAAGGACGTATGTATTATCCATATTAGGTGCATTTTCACAGAGCCTGATGTCATTTTTTATAATTACCTCTAGAGCATCAAAATATAAGGTAACAATTTTGAAAAAGTACTCTGAATCACATTTTATTCTAATCATATGAGGACTTTCCCTTAGCTGCTAAAATTGTTTGCCCCTGCTGTTTCTTCCAAAGAAAAGTAAGGTCCAAGCCAGGATAGGCTAGTTTATGCAAGAGTAGTAAACACTTCAAATCTCAGGGATTTACTACTACTAACATTTTTTCTGGCTCATGCCAGGTCTGCAGCCAGCCAGGTGGTTCTTCAGAGCAGTTCTGCACCAGGATTGGCTTAGTATCCCAAGCTGCTTTCATCTTTGGCACCTTTACGTCAACACATGCCTCCAGGGTCACAGTGGCAGGAACAGAGTTCTTGAAAATTTGTCATCAATGGACCTGACAGAGTAACATGTCGTTGCTACCCACAATGCATTGCTAGAAGAGTCATCTGTTCGATTGTAGGGATGTGGGGAAGTATATTCCTCCCATACTTCCAAAAGGAGAAGAATAATGGACATGATGAATTCTGCAGTCTGTACCAGACTTAGGTAATTTGAAACATATGAAACATTCTCATATCCCTAAAGACAGAGTTTCTCAAGATTTTTTATTTCAGGATCTCTCTATATTCTTAAAAATCAGTAAGGGCTCTCAGAGCTTTTGTTGATGTTGATCTTACCCATTAACACTTATTATATTTAAAATCAACTCTGAGGGAGTTTTAAAAATATTCATTAATTTTTTTGAAAACAATAGTATAAACCCACCATACATTAACATAAGTAATATGGTCTGATAGTGAAAACTATATTTCTAAAGGAAAAAGTACAACAGTGGCATTGTTTTGTATTTCTGGAAAACTCTTCAGTATCTTTAGTCAACGGAAGACAATGAATCTCACATATCTGCTGCATTCAATCTGTTGTGATATCAAACTTTACATAGCCTCCGGAAAAACTGAATTGTGTACCCAAGAGAGAATAAAAGTGGGAAAGGCAAATAACATCTTAGTATTATTATGGATATACTTTTGGCCTCACCGAACCCCTGAATGTGTCTGTCAGAATACTTTTATGACACTTTGAGAAGCAGTCGAGATGCCTAATGTAACTGCTTGATAGCGCTGGGAACGGCAGAAAGGTAAAATGCTTGCTGCCTATAATGTCTCCTGCTTTTCTTTATTTTTGCTCTGAGAAGTTTTATTGGGTCAACTTATTGTGCTTTGATTGGAAGGCTTTCAGAGCCTTGATCAAGGGGTAACTTGCCTGCTGGGTTTTCCATAAACAATCTGTGAAGAATGTCTCCATTACCTTAAATAATAGTATTGTTTTCTTCTTCTGGTGTGCCTTTCAACATTCTCAGTGAATTCATCTGTTATTTTCTGATCAGCAGCTGAGTAGGACATTTGCTTTCATGTCCTATTAAATTCACTTTCTCTGTCTGTCAGGACCCCAAATCTTATAGTATGGGGTCGTTATCCTTAGCATTCTCTATCTTTCAACCTGTGGGGTTTATTTTCTTACCCTCTTTTTTTTGTTTGTTTTTGGATAGTCCTATGGTTTAAATCCATTTATCAATAGCAACATGGTTTCTATAAAATAAGATAAACACACACTTTCCCATTTTCCTTGTAATTAGAATATTCAAATCAACAAATACCTACTACATACAAAAGATTCTGCATTTATTCAAAAAAATACAATTAAACCTACAAACTCAGTAGTGATTTAAATGTTATCTAAACAAAACAATAATGAAGCAGAAAATCAGAGGACAAAAATACAAATGTTTTAATTTGAGTCCCTTCCCCTCTTTTGAACCTCAGTTTCTCGATCTATAAAATAGGACTGACTCACAGAGAGGTCCTAGAGACGGCTAGTGTCCTACCAAGAGTGAGTGGGACTCAGGCCTTCCATACCCTCTGCATTTAGTTGTCGTTAGAGCTTTGCCCTTGCCCAGTATACCCAGACCTCTGCATCTTCACATCTGTAATTAGGGCATCAATGGTCCTATGTTACAGGTCAGGACACCACCTGGGAATGCCAACCCCCTCCAGGAAGCCCCTACGCAGCCAATGCACTGGTCTGCAGTGAAGGACCTGAGCATTCTGCAATGTCCCCTCCCACAAAGAGTCCTTGTGTTCTGGAGATCTAAGTCCAAATCCTCACTCTGCCACTCCTGTGAGGCCTTGTGCAAGTTCTTGAACTCTCTGAGACACAGAATAACGACATAATACTCGGCACATACTAAGCATCCAATACATGTTAGCTTATTATTATTATAACTTTTATAAAAAATCCTCACTTGAGGTTATTTTTCCATTGATCTTTAGATAGAACGAGAGGGAGGAAGGGAGAGAGAGAAACATCGCCATGAGAGGAACACATCAACTGGTTGCCTCCAGCACGACCCCAATCAGGGCGGGGACGAAACTGCAACTGAGGTACCTGCCATTGACCAGAATTGAACCTGAGACCTTTTGATCTACCGGCCGTTGCTCCAACCACTGAGCCAAACCAGCCAGGGCTATTATTACTATTTTTATATTTCCATTTATTAACTGTGTGACCATTATCAAATAACTGTTGTTAAGCCCAATTTTCCATACTTATATATTTAAGATAACTGCAACTATTCCCTAGTACAGATGTGAAAAATAAGGTCTTGGTACACACTGAGCCTCTCATAAAGTTTGGCTCATTTGATTTCCATCCCCACTCACTAGCCACGTGCCTTCCTCATGTCCTTCACTTCTCTGAGCCTCAGTTTTCTCATTTGCAAAAGTAGGGCAAACAGCGTTTACTTCCTACCACTGTGCACATCCAATGAGAAGATGTTTGGCACATAGTAACTGCAAACACAGGTTAGCATATTAGTATTAGTGTCCCTGTTGTTGTTGTTGTTGTTGTTGTTAGCCCTCCTTACCTGTGTGACCTTGAATGAGTTCCTTAGCCTCCCTGAGCTTCCTCTGCATTTTATTGTGAAGACGAAATGGGTACATTAGTGCTCTATTCTTACCAGCTCTTTTTCCTGATTGACTGCAGGCAAATCTCTTCCCCTCTGCACCTGAGTCTTCATCTGCCCCAGGAATCCCTCATTCTCCACCTTGTCTGAGGCTGAAGGATAAGGAGAAAGGAGGAAACACTCTCAGACTGGTCCGTGACTGGCAGCACCAGCCAGTAGTCCTGCAGCAGCTGCACTAACGCCCAGAGGTGGGGGCTGTTGTGCCGAAGCAGCTTACTCTGCAAGAGTGAGAGACCCCGGGGAGCAATCCTCACCCAACCTTCTCCAAAAAGGCCCAGAGACCACTGGGAGGCTATGTGTGACCCAGTTCTCTTCTAAAAGCCCTTCTATGACTTACTCGGGAGATGTTCAAACCCCTAGAGCTGCAGAGAACAGTGGATGTGGAGTCAGGCAGCCTGAATTCAAATCATGGCCATTTCATTGATCAGGTCCATGGAGAAACAGGTTTTGCCTTAGATCTACTGTCAATTAATGACTGCTTTAGACTTTATTCTCCTCAACCAAAAGAAGAATATTTTACCACGCACAGTCATTGACCTCTGTCATTCTATAATACAAGTCAGGGTCTGATTAAACCATCTCTGTATTAGCAAATCCCCTGACATGTGTTCCTTTTTCATCATCTTTACACATACACTGTGGAAACTCTACAAATATTAATGAGTATTTCATAGTCAAACATCATCTGAAATTCAGAACAAGCTCTAGAGTCTAGACCAACATTATAACTAATGCCTTCTTGAAAGAAAGAACAAAGTAACAGGGCCTTCCACAAGGTAGCTATTGGCTCTTACCTCTTACAAGTCATAGACGTAAAATGAATGGTTAAATTGCTAGTAAAATATTTAAAATATTAATAACCCTGTTAAATATAGTTGAAACGGAAGAATCTGAAGTTCTCCAATTGCTATCCTCAAATATCATGGGTTGAGAGATTGTTGCATATAATACATTTTGAAATGCATGCATATTGAGTCTCTTCTCTTTATACTCCTTTTGTTAAATCATTTAAAAATAAAGTTGAGGAGAAGGAAAAAATTTGGCAATAGAAACCTTAAAATCTAAGATTCAGCATATGTGCCTGGTTCACTATCAGAGGCTGAAAGAACCTCTTTAGCATTATGGGGAAGGAAAGCAAACATGAAAGAAACCAATCCAGTGGTTCAGCCCATCACAATCATTGGAATCAGAATGACCCAAATATGATTCCCACTTTTTCATTTCTAGAAGTATATTCCTAGACATGTTATTCAACCTTGTGGAGCATGGGTCTCCATCCGTATGGAGTCCTCCTCGTTTGTATGGCTGAAATGACTTCATACCTGGCATACTTTAGGAATTCTAAATAATTGGTTGATAATATCCTGAATTTGACTGAATTATAAGGTTGATGTGAATTTGAGGGCTGAATTATAAGAAAAATCCATTTAAAAATATCCAAATTTTCTGCAACTTTGTCATATTCCTTTCATGTGATCTCTGTGATCACTAATCACTATAGAAAAGCTGGATCATTCAAATAAGGAGAAGTCCAAGAATAGAACCAGAGCTCTGATTTTCACTTTGTTTATTAAAGTGGTGTCATGTAAAGATAGGGGCTCTTGAAATATTCTTTCACTGAAGTATAAACCACAAGATTTAGAAACATGATTTTTAGAGGACAAAGTTAATATAAATAGTTTTAACCAGCTTCACAAAATGAGTTCTTGAGGAAAAAAAAAAAAAAACAACACACACACACACACACAACTAACCATCTTCAATATTAATATCAATAGTAACAATGATAGTTAAATGTCATTTACTATAGTCTCACCAAAACAGTAATGTTTTATAGTCTTAAGTTCATGTTGGAGAAGCAAAGTGTACCACCAATCATACAAGACTGGAAGGAAGGATGAGATGTCCAAATGAGGATGCAGTGCCTTTTGGGCCCTTTTGACAGATAAAATGAGTAAGGACTTATAGCTTTCATCAAAAGAGAAATTGAAGAAAAAGGTACAACTATCTATAGCTTACCAAAATATAAGGGGGTTATAATGTAAAAGACAGGCACGACCAGAAGGAATAGCTTCAAATGGGATGTCAAAATGTTGTAGTGTATCTTTACATTGGAAACAATATCATATTTGAATGGGAAAGAAGTCCAAAGACTTCTTAAGTGATTCAAGAAACAAATTTCACCTTTCAAATATGTAAAAATGTAGAAAGGTCTGCATGGAAAGAATAATAAGACGTTTTAATATAAAAAATAAATAAATTTAAATATCCCTCTATGCATAATTGTCTACCTCATAAAAGGCAATAATCAATATTGTACTTACCCTCCCCACACACACAAACACACAATTACAATAAAATTTCCACATTGGTAATTTCCCCAAGTAAATATTTCTGTAGTCACAACTCTAATATATCTCTAAGTCCACATTTACAGATACAGAAATTATTCGGGTATATCTCTATCTGGCAATATTATATGCTATTTTCAAGCTGCCACATACTTGTCTCTAAACAATTCCATAGTCACATTTATGAGAGTAAAAATTATGTTAATATCTGTATCTGGTAAATATTCCAATGTTGTCTTAAATTTTCCAGTCTTAAATATATCTTACAAATGAGACAATGCCCAGGGAAGCTTACTGAACTCATTACATGTTGTCCACGAAGGTGGCCCCTCCCTGAAGTCATTTGAGGAGTGGTGACAAGGTGTGACTATGCTTGTTGTTTGACTTAAATCAAATCATTTCTGACACAGTTTAAATCCTTAGGAACCCATCTATGGCCAATTCAAACAAATAAACACTCGAATAAGAAAGGCAGAATGAAGTCCTGCTGTCATGCATTTCACTTAATAGCTGCTTTCCTGATGTATTTGAGAGGAGTGTTTGAAAAGACAGTATGTATTTTTCTGTGATGTCAAAATGTCAATTCAAAATCCATCTGTTTTAGCAGAAAAAAATAATAGTTTGTCATAAATGTGAGCTAACAGTCAGTATTCTACCTGGAACCCTGAGGAAATTGAGAAAATCCTCTATTGTCCTAGTGCAATATTAGTTATTATTTATAAGGTCTTATGGGGAAAAAATAGTTGTCTGACATTCATATAGTTTTCTTGGAGAAATATTCCCTTTCATCAACAGTGTTTAAAATATACCTGGACATCCAGAGCTACAGTTATTTACCTTGATAATGAATTATTTTTCTAAAGCTTGCCATCTTAAAGAAGAGACATTAAATATTGATAAAGTTTGGTAGGTTCCAGGGCTTCCACACCAAGAAGCATAGAGAAAACCAGGAATAAAGTAAAACTTGTCTCCCACTGTGCTGTAAATTCATTTCATTCAAACCTGGTGTGAATGCCCCTCAAGTCTACAGTCCACAGGTTTGTAAGACTAGAAGCACATCAAAGTTAAGATTGCCAAATTAGTACCAATTTAGTGCAATTTGAAATTGTGTAATCTTGTATAAGAGAAAACAAGCTGAGACTCTTTTATTTGTCTAGTGACATTTATAGCTGTCTCACTGGTCTTTATTGCTTCAGTATTATTGTAGGTACAGCAAGCATCTTTCCAAAATATCATGTGGTTTTCTGGCTACCATGGGGAAAAACACCTGTGGGGGCCAATTGCTGGTCTGGTGGGTGTCCATCTTTCAAAACACCCACAAAGTTGAACGAACTAGCCAAAGAGACCGATTTGCTTTTAATAAATAAAAAATTGCGATTTCTAGCCATAACATTTTATCCAAGATGTCATAAAAGTATGACAGATGATTCTTTTATAAAAAGGATTTATAAATAAACATAAACAAAAAAAGCTGGGAAAGTAGGAGATGGGGTAATGATTTCGTAAACTAGATAATACTCTTGAATTTATTTTGAGTGTCTTTAACCATTGGAGAAAATTGTCCTCCTAGCCTCTTCCCAAGGTATAATAAAACAACTTTTGATGTTAGTCAAGCACCCAGAAAACAATTTCATCAGACCCTACATCTTCATGTGTAAAATGAGAGCATGGGATACCGTCATCTATTCATTCATTCATTCATTCACCAGCTCACTCCCCAGGTACTACTGGGTGCCACATGTCAGGCCTATGCTATTCTGGGGCTATACCAGCCAACACCACAGACATGGTCTCTGGACCACTGTGGCCTACATCCTCTGAAGGAAGACTTGCATTATGCACAACAACAACAACAAAAATCTATTTCAAATGTGTGATAAGTACAGTACTATACAGAAGCAATAGAGGGTGATACGGAAGCATTTACCAAGAAACTTGACCCACAGTTGGAGGGGAGGGTCTTCCAAGCAAGAAAGAATAAGATCTAAAAAAGCCCTGGGGTGGGAAAGTAAATGAAGTTTGCTAAATGAAAAAAGAGTGTGTGGTTGGAACCAAACAAGTCACAGGCCAAACGGAGCAGGACGGGGCTGAAAACGGATGAGGAACCAGATCCAGTGGGGCTTGATTGTAAGAACATGAAGTGCTCCAAGATTGTAAGAAGGGGGATGACATGACACGCTTATCCCTGCGGTTGATTCCAACTCTAAAATTCTACAACAATGCCTTTTTCCTACTATTTAAAATTGAAGTAAGCAGGGCTGGCATCATTATCACCATTTTACTGCAGAGATTATGAATTGAGATAGGCACAGAAGTCAAGCTGATAAACTGGAACTTCATTATCACATTGTTAAACTTCATTTGGCTTATTAGCCTCACTGCCTCATGCCCAGTAATGACAGGGCAGCTCAGTCTTTGCAATTCCAGTTAAGCAGTCATTTCCACTTTAAACCTTGGTCTCTACTTAGTACAACTCAGTTAACTGCAGTCACTCCCCAGGATTCTTCCACCGCTCCCATCCCCATCGGACTTCCTTTACCTTTCTTACTGGAGATCATCTATGTTCTCAAAGTCCTTTTGCATTGTTGGGCATCTGGCCCAGGACTCTTTATTCTCCACATTGTATGTAATTCATCTCCTCTAGTCTCCTTCATAAGGTGTTCATAGTTTCTGCTGATGACCTGGAACCTACCTTGTATCTATGCTTCATGCTAACAATTTATTTTTGTGAGATCTCTTTCCCCATCTTAAAAAAAAACAGGACTTGGAGATGGTCTGCCAGGCACAAGAGGCAGTGGTGTTCACTCTGCCCTTTGCTGCTCTGGTCTCCAACAACATACTAGACACAGGTCTGCCCAAAAAAGTCTGTAGTCTCACATCAACCTGTATTTAGTGAGACAGAGGATGTCTCTCATCCTCGTATGGGAATAGTCTCTCATACTCCCAAGTTTCCCTGTACATATTTGTGTTTTTATATACTCCCCCGCCCCACTCCCTACCCCCACCACCCAAACCATGACTCTAGGCCGCCTCTGAGTTCTAATCCCATTCTCTCTGATCTTCTTCCAAACCCTGATCAAAACTGGCTCCATCTGAGTGGGCACAATGCTTTCATGTCATTCATACAGTGTTCCCTGGTCTGTGGTTTATTGTGTAAACGCTGTGCCCTGAGTCCTCCAGGTTTTGCTCTTGACATTCAGAGCCCATCGTTTGGAATTCAAACGAAACAAAACAAAACTGTTCTCTGTGAATAAATTCTACCCATTCCAAAAGAAAAGAGCTTTGACTTTCAGACTACCGACTTTGCAATAGATTTATAAAAGAGCTCAAAAGCCACGAATTTGACTCTTTGTTCTTTTTAGATTATTGTGTGTGATTCTTTCAGTGGGCAGTAGGCCTCAGCCTCTCAAACCAGTTATATTGGGAGACAGGTTCCAGGAAGTAAAGGGATGAAAACAAAACTATAAACAGGTAAACGGCATCTGGTATTCTTTCAAAATTTTAACTCAGAACATAATAAATGAAGCACTAGCATAAGCTAATAGGTTGGAAGATCTGAGGCTGAAAACACAAACTTCAATGCTAACTTGCAAAGGAGTATAAATAAAACATTTCAGGTTTAGTTTCCAGAATGAGGCCTCCCTTCTGATAAGCATATCTTTATAAATTTAAAACACAAACAAAAATGTGGCTTCACTATTGGCATAGGTTAGGAAAGAAGTCTTACATAGAACAAGGCATATCCTGGGACAGAGAATTTGCTCTCAGGGTTCATAGAAGTTGATTACAATGTCTTTCCTCATAGTTCTGAAACTCAAAGAAACCAGATCCCAACAAGACCAAAGTATATTTTCTCCTAGACGTAAAATATTTTCATTTAAAATAAAGGAGTGTTAATGTGTTGCCAATAGGGCTTTGCTACTCAAAATGCGCATGAACTATAAGCAAAGGCATGGTCTGTGAGTCTGCTGGAAATACAAGTTTTCAGGTCCCTCTCCAAAAGTAATGAAGCAGGATCTGCATTTTTAATGGAATGGACTCCCGTGATGTGTCGATATTGAGAAGTTCTCTGTTAGTGTCTCAAAAAATAAATAAATAAAAAAGGAATGGAAACTTTATTAAACATAGATGTAACCAATGTAGTAATTAGAGGTCCTTTCTGAAACTAAAGCTAAGTTTAATGTAATTTACATAGCATTCAAGGCTTAAATATGTAAAGTTACCTTACAAGGTACATAGGTGCTAATGAGCCAAGCACAATAGATGAGTGAGCCCAAACTTTCCATTCTTAACCTCTTCTTTCCATGCTAACATTATATCAACTCCACTGGCAAGATAATGTTTAGAATGTTACTTTGTACAACTCGATTACTCAATTGTACTCACACTATTTGCTGCAAATTATGCTTTTGTGGCCTGAAATAAAGTTGAAATCTTTAAATATTTTTCTGAGAGCCTTGGCTGGTTTGGTTTAGTGGTTAGAGCATCCGCCCTCAGACCAAAGGGTCACAGGTTCCATTCCCAGTCAAGGGCATGTACCTGGGTTGCAGGTTCAATCCCCTGTCCTGTTGGGGTCATGAAGCAACCAATCGATGTTTCTCTCTCACATTGATGTCCCCCCCCCCCTCTCCCTCCCTCCCATTCTATCTAAAAAAATATATCCTTGGGTGAGGATTAACAACAACAAAAAAGACATATTTGTGTGAGAAAACTCTCCATGGTTTGACAGGTTTGTGGGGGTGGGGGATGGGTATTGTGGTTATAAGCTACCACCAACTGAATATTATAAAACAATAAAAGAGAAAGCATCAAAACAAGTGTTACTTTCAGGTCTTTTAAAATTTTCTTTGGAATAACTCATACATTAAATAAAGGCATGTTGATGAATATGACATATTTTCACAGAATCATATTTTCAGTGGCTCCATCAAAAATCTGAAATCATGTGTGGCATGATTTTTTAAGGAATGTGTTTTTAGGAATCACAGTAACATCTTTCTGTGATCATTTCCCATCATGAACACTGTCTTATGTGCCAGCGCATGACCATGTCTTCAGAACTCAAGTAAAACTGGAGTTAAGCAATCATTCAGTAATTTCTAGTTTCAGGTATGTTCTTGACCCTAGCAGATATGTTTAAAGCTGCCACTACTTGCTTTGAATTACCCATATCTCTAAATAATTGCAGGCTTCATTTGGATTCTTTAACCCTGGCATGTATATCTATCTTGGATAAGGTCTTCCAAACTGTTCTGGAATGCCCAAGTTTGAAGTCTTAATGTTCATCCTCTTCCAGGCTTCTAATTCTGTCTATTAAAATGATAGCATCTTGATGAACTGTGAAGACTAAACCTCAAAATTTATTCTAAATTACTTCTTAGGCAGAAAAAATAACTTATTCCAGGCCATCTGTAATCTCTTTGTTCTTAAGGGCCGTAGCACATAATTGTGAGACAACTGGTTGGATGAAAATATAGTAGGTGGTGGTTTTCCACCATAACCATTCCTTTCATGAAATTTACTGATCTAGAAAGAATTACAATAATAGCTCTGGCTATTCATAGTTTTGTGTCTTTCAAATAATGAGCTAGGTACTCTTCATTTGTTATCTCATTTAATCTTAAAAACATCCTGTGAGGTAGGTGCACCATTAATCATGTTTTACAGATGAAGAAACTAGGAGCTAAAGCCAAATAACTAGTAAGCACCAGACCAGGACTGAAAGCCAAGCTGTCCTACTCCAAAGCTTTTCTCTCTTCTACGTCTTTCATTACTATGACTTTTGCCTAATACAGTGCCCTGACCTAAGCTATTCCATCCCCACTTAAATAACACTGTTCAGATGAGTATAATTAACCTTTATATTCTTAAAACAGAAACCTACAAACACATATATACTCACAAATACAGGCTTAAAATGGAGTTTTTTCTGAGTCCTAAGTACTATACATGAATCAGCACACACAAAAATCTTAAAATGTAAATAAAATGAGAATGACTATGCCATCCTCACTGCATATCTAATCTCTCAGACATCATTGCAAGTAGCCAAATGTACATGAAAGTGAGAATTTATATTCTCTAAATAAGACATACATGTCCATTCCAATTTGCACCTATACATATGGACCTTCACTGTCAAGATCCACAAACAAAGGACTGTTGTTACTTGAGAAAATCCTTGGGACCCACTGAATTCAGAAGTCCACTTCAGGAATTTGTTCATTCCATGCACATGGACATCATTACAGGCTGAAAAGCTTATTAACTATATAATCAAGAAGGTCCTTTTGGAATTATCTTTCTTAACCTGCTTCCAAGGGAAATCATTTGTAGGTTTCTTCAGGGCAATGGTTATCAACCAAGGCTCAGGCTCATCTTCACATGTTCCAGACCAAATTTACTGTGATAATGATAACCACTCTCTCAGTATCCTGATTTTTTAACTGCTGTACATCTTTTCATCTATTTCCATTTCCCTTAGGTAGAGTGCAGACTAAAAAAATCATCAGGCCCATTTTTCAATCCTATATATCATCAGAAACAATTTTGATAATCATATTATTAGTGTGCATAACCCCATCCTTCAGAACTCTGCTAAAAGAGTCACTCAAATGTCCTACTCTTGTTCATATGCCCTATTTATATCTACAAATGTCAAAATTTCTAAATGAAGGGTGTGAGTCTTGATCGATAAAAAGAGATGGCTCTCTTTTATAGCAAGTATAAAATAGTTAATAAAATCTTAGCACCTGCCGAAAATTGATCTTTAAGATTCTTTAAAATTGTTCTTTAGTTAATTCAGGTGACACACATTTGTATCTCACTCAGTTCAGGAATAGTTTTTTAATGCATGATTATTTGGAAGAGAATATTAGATTTATTACCTTTGCTAATGAACACTTAGATAAAAGTGGTATTCTCAGGATAAGCATTCTCATGGGGTGAACTCTGATTATCATATATTAATTTTTATTTCAATTCAGAATTATATAAAGAGTGAACCTGGTAGCTTTTACATATAGAAAACGGGACCTCTCCAAAGTGTACTCTGCCATAATTCTCAAGTGTTCCCTGTCACTTTTGCAATGTCACACAGCAGTAGGACCAGAATGTTTCACATGGAAGCAATTCCAGAGGTTTAAAAGAAGCAGTGGAAACTTTGAAGACACAGGATGTAACTTCAGGTTATTAAGATAGGTGTGTTAGCCCTTTGGGGAGGTGCTGACTTTAAGAATGATCAGTGGATTGGTTGAGATGCTACCCAAGATTGTCTCTTATATATCTGCTTCTTTATCACAACAGCATTTCACACACAGTCAATGCAACAGAGAATGCAATTCTAGTAACTTCAACATGCAGCTGCATTTCCATCCAATACTTGAGACAATGCCACAGCTTCTCAGTACTAAAGCGTGCCTCCAGGGCCATAGGACTCGTGTTTTCCTGCAGAATATGTCCTTGTTCTGAAGAGTCTTGGGCAGATGAATATATAGGAAGCCAAAATAATGAGAATTTTACCAAAAAACTTGATTTGATCTTCTAACTAACTGGATTTGAGCAGGAAAAAATAAGTGCCTTCATGAAGTCGAAGAACTACAGGTGCTTTGGACCATCCTATATTATGATAATTTATGCCAGGTCACTTGTTATGGTAGACCTAAAAACTATCAATTTGTTGTGCAGCATTTGCTACAACAGAGAAATAACACATCTACACTACGACTTAGCCTGTTTATTCTTAATATTTTTATTCTTCGTATCTTTAAAAAAAATTTTTTTCTTTTATTGATTTTAAAGAGAGAGGAAGGGAGAGGGAGAGAGAGGTAGAAACATCTATGAGAGAGAACAGCTGTGATTCATTTATTTTCCTTGTTGTATAATGTTCCAATGCATCACTACACCACAATTTATTTACCCTTTCTGCTAATAACATTTAGTCTTTTCAGTTTTTTTTTTTTTTTTACTATTAGAAATAACATTTCTATAAATATTCTTGTGTGTCTTTCATGCATAAGCAAACATATTTTTATTACATGTATACTTAACACTAGAATGCTAGGTCATATGGTTTACAAATAGTTAAACTTAGTTCTTAATAACAAATATATCTCCAAGGAGTGTGAACAAATTTACATTCCATTAGCAGTATGTGGGAACTTCTGTTGCTGCATATACTTGACAGCAATTGGTGCCATGAGAGATCGATATTTCACCACTTTTCTCTACTTAAAATTGATCCCATAAAGATATATGGAGACTGTAAAAAAGATATATGCAATTCATGTAACTGACAAAGAAATTGTATCATGATTATATAACAAAATTTCTACAAATCAATGTAGGAATATAAATGAAAACAACTCAATTTTTAAAATGGGCAAAAGACTTAAAAAGTCATTTTTAAAAGAATACCAAATGGCCAAAGAATATATGAAAAGATGCTCAACATCGATCTTAATCAAGAGTCAAATGCAAATTAAAATCACAGTGATATACCTACTAATACACACCCACCAGATAGGCTAAAATTAAAAAAACTAAGACCAAACTAAGAACCAAATGGAATTCTTATACATTGCCAGTAAGTGCAAGGTGGTATAACAACTAAAAGTATTTATCAATTTATTTGAAAGTTAAATACATCCTTACTTTAGGTATTCTATTCTTATATATTTACAGTATAGAAATAAAAGCAAATATCCACAAGAAAAAAATATAAATAACTTCTCATTGTGAATTTATTTATAATTGTCTAAAATCTAGAATATATAACTCCAAATGTCTATTACAAGAAAATAAATAAGTTGTAAAACATTGTGGTTTATACATGCAGTTGAATTTCACTTGACTATAAAAATGGCCAATTTACTAACATGCACAATATAGATGAATTTCAACACATTCTGTTGGGTAAAAGAAGCCAGACACAAAATGAATATGATTTCATTTATGTGATACTGAAAAATAGACAAAATTAATCAATGGTAATTGTATTAGTTTGCCAGAACTGTCCAATATCACAGACTGAGTGAAATAAATAATAGAAGTTTATTTTCTCATATTTCTGAAAGCAAGAAATCCAAGATCAAGATGTTGGCAGGTTTGATTTCTTTTGAGGCCTCTCTCATTAGCTTGGAGATTATCACCTTCCCACTGTGTCCTCACAGAGTGGTCCCTCTATCTATTGTCTGTCTCCTAGTGTCCTCTTCCCTTAAACCTAGTCAGGCCTGGCCTAGTAGTTCAGTTGGTTAGAGTGCCATCCCCATACACCAAGGTTGCAGGGCACATACAACCAATGAAAGCATAAATAAGTGGAACAAGTCAGTGTTTCTCTCTCTCTCCTTCCCTCTCTCTGAAATCAATAAAAAAAAACAAACAAAAACACTAGTCATATTGAACCAACAAGGCCCACCCATTTTACCTTAAATACCTCTTTAAAGAGCAAATCTCCAAATGCAGTCGTGAGGTACGGGAGATGAGGTGCTCAACATATAAATTTGGGGGAAATACATTTGGCCTATAATAGTAATACGGTAATAGAAGTCAAAATAGCAGTTATTTCAGTATGGGAGAGGAGGTGGAGAAAGTCAGGAGGAAACCTTCCCTGGTGCAGGAAATGTCCTATATCATGTTCTGGGTGATAGTTATGTAATTGTGTACACATATGAAAATTAAGTGAGGTGTGAATTAATTTTAACACTATCAGATATTATTTATACAACAGAGATTGAGAATATTCTATGCGGTAGATGTTGGAATATAAATATAAAAGCCAGTTTCATCAAGTCTTGCATATTTTAACTTGAAGAATTTGGAAGAACTTCAGAAAGACTTTATTTCCTTTCCTTCATCAAAATCCACACTATTCTACCCTCTTAAAAGAGGAAAGAAAATAATAAGTCATTAAACAAAAAAACATGAGTTTATTTATTTTATAAAGTTGTAATCATTCAAAAGATTAAGTGTTCCTAAAGTAAGAAGAGAAATGACATAAAACCTTTTTCCTAAATCATGTATTTATTTGTTTAGATAATAAAATCATTTAATACCACCAGGCTTAAAAGAGATAATGTCGTTTTAACCATGCTTTGGAATCTAGATAATTAATGGTGTCCATGCAAGTTCTTATTCTAATGGTAGATAAAAGAATCCCCAAATCTGGATTTTGCCTTCAGTTAATTATCCTTTATCAAGTTTCAGCAGCTGGGGTCCAGTAAGGTACTGGTGAATTATAACATAACAAAGAAATGACGTATAAGAAAGCCTTTTAAAATGCTTTCCCACACATGTAGCCCTGTTTCAAAGGCACAAGAAAAGTTCCACAGACTCAGTCATGTTTAACATCCTAGCAGATCGAAAAGGCAAAACAGCTGAAACACAAAGTGCATCCCCCCACTACTTATCATAAAAACACAGATATCCCGAAAAAAATAATACATTAACACGACTGTGAACTCCAGAATGTCAAGAACCTCAAATTAAGACACACTCTATTTCTGCTCCATAAACATTACTTTGCCAAGAGAAGAAAAAGGATCCATCTTTAACAAAAGAGATGACTGATTAATTATTACAAATATCCCAAATACAAAATTTCTTATTTTCTTCTACTCATTGATAGTTCTTATGCATCAATTAAGCAAAAACAGTTAAAGGCAAGCTTCACACAATGAAAGAAAAACAAAGGAGGGAAGGAGAGGGGAAGGCAGGAGAGAGAGGAGGGGAGAAATACTTTTCCTGAAAGGCTCTTCCATAAGTCTTGTCATAGCTTAGGTTGATTTCTCATTTTTTCCCCATGTCTCAACTTAGATTCTACCTTCTCAAAGAAAACTCTTCTGTTCCCTCCAGTACTGCCACCTAAAATTGTCTCCTCTCCCATTATTTTTATTATTATTATTTTTTTTTTAGTTTTTGGTTAATCCTCACCCAAGGAGATATATATATATATATATATATATATATATATATATATATATTTTTTTTTTTTTTTTTTTTTTAGAGAGTGTAGAAGGGAGGGAGGAAGAGAGAGAGAAAGAGAAACATTGACGTGAGAGAGACACAGCGATTGGTTGCCTCCCACATATACCCCGACCAGGATTGGGATGAACCTGAAACCCAGGTATGTGCTCTTGACCAGGAGTCAAACCTGAGACCATTCAGTGCGCAGGCTGACGCTCTAACCACTGAGCACACCAGCCGGGACCCATAATTTTTCTCTATTTTCTCTGTTTTATTTTAAAATATAAGATTACATGTTTATGCACATATATCTTCTATCTTCTATCTCATCTCATATTTACCACACTTGTATGCACCTCCATGAGTGCAGAAACTTTGTTTTGTTCACTTCTGTATCCGCAGTACCTAGAATATGGGTTGGAACATAATGAGTGCGCAATAAACATGTTGGATGGAGCATGCAATGGTAGTTTTTAATTAAATTCCATTATCGGCTGAAATTAGAAACAAGAGTGCCTGAAAATTATTTTCTAACATTTATTTTTCTGACATGATTATTTTAACTAAAAGGATTGTTACCCAGTCTGGGTGGCGCTATTTATTCTTTCTCCTCCTCCTCCTCCTTCTCCTTCTTCTCCTTTCCGTCTTACTGTGATCAGGTACAACCCTGTTAGAAAGATAATACTCTTGCTGCTGAAATTTGCTACCTCAAGACAGTCTGAAAGAATGATCATGGAATCCCAGTGCTCCTGAGAGCCCATTGGCCCGTGTGTGGGAAGATCTGTCATAATTGTGTTGTAAAATCTCAATGGATAAGCCATGGATTTTGTTGTTTGCCATAAGCAGGGCAGTGAACTCAGCTTTTACGTCCAAGAAATCAATAACAATACCATTTGAAACATTTTAAATAAATTTTTAACTAAAACATAGCAATGAGCATTTCCTAGTTCCTGAATTATCAAGAAATATTCTGGACAAAATGAAACCATTTCAATTAACAGGGCATTAATTCTGCTCTGAAGGGATAGGGAGGAATTGCAGGTTCCCTCCCCCCGACTCGGTGCTGTTCACCTGGCCGTGGCCTGAGTGCTTGGCAGGTGCAGGGAGAATAATTGAGGATTATGTTTATCCTTCCTGTTGACATCTGGAAAGAAACCCCAGGCAAAAGTCAGCAGCCGTTAATTCAAATTAGTATACTTCCTTTGACAATGCAATTGGACATCTTTCTTATTTAAAGATATAAAGTCTCTAAATTCATCATGTTTTTACCACATCTGAGCTTTGCTACACAACTTACATGTTGGGAAGTTGTTCAAATAATATTGTAAGTATTTCCTGCATCTCTAATAAATATGTAGTTATAAAAGAATATTTTTCAACAGCCCAATTTTGGGTAGCTTCACACATATACCCTGCCATCTATCTCTACAGACAACTTGCTTTCTAATATTGTATATTTTAAATATTCATATGTATTATTCATTAAGTATTCCTAATTGATATTTGTTATGCAGATGAACTGCAAGGTTCTGGATCTTCCCATCTTTAAAAAGCATGTAATCTGGTTGATACAAGATTAGAATCAAACTGAAATATTTTATTTATTTAATAGTTTCTTTGTTAGTTTGGGCAAGCAAAGTTCAATTGTATTTGTGACTGGCAACTTATAGCTTCTGTCTCCTAAAAAGACAAAAAAAGTCTTTGGCCACCAAGGCTGTCAGAATACAATTCTAAAATGTTTACACAAAGTTCTTGCATCTCAGCTGCCTACTGTTTTCAAGAGCTGAGTCTTCAAAGCCTACAGAGAGAGAAAGAATAAAATATAGATGAAACAGTTGCCACAGTAGCCACTTAATTGCAAATGAGTAGTTCCATTTTTGCCAGAGCTATTCAAAACACTATTCCGAGACATAATTCCTTTGTCTTAAAAACATATATTTCAGTCATTACAATAAAAATTTTATGTTTTTAAACTTTTACCTTTATTTTTGGGGTGGAGGGGTGGGTGCTGAAAAACTTGATCACCTGCTTCATTGCAATGTTTTAATGTACAGCAAAAGGCTGCACAGTAGTGAAGTCTCTGATGGCATAAACATGCCTTGAGCAGGATTCCTTGAGAACCCACAGATTGGTAAACCAATCCTAAAGAGAAATGTTTCCTACAGCACTATTATAAATCCCAAATTACAAATGAGAAAACTATCCATAGCTCTCTAGGAGGATTGCTTCATTCACTCCTATAGCCTAAACATTCACTCATAGTATATTTTGTATTTTTATTTATAAATATGTATGCATTTATATTTATAAATATGCATCTACTCATAAATATGTATGTTTAAAATATGTATATATTCATAAAATGTATATATTTATGTTTATAAATATGTATATATTCATATATATGTATATATTTGTATGTGTTTATTTCTACATATGTGATTTATTACTAATTACTGATTCTTAAAAAGTCATCTTTTTACAGAAGATTTGACTTTGGGTGGTGGGCACACACTATAATATACAGATGATGTATCAGAATTATACATGTGAAACTTACATAATTTTATTAACCAATGTCACCCCAATAAATTTAATTTTAAAAAGTCATCTTGAAATATCCCCAAACAGATACACAGGCAAGTGACTAAATCTACCCGTTTTTCTCATTTTCTCTTCATTGTTGTTTTATCATAGCTGGGTGTATTTCTGTTACAAAGTAGTTTTTTTAAAGGCATCAATACCCAGTAGTCTATTACACCACATCAAAAGTCATTTTTTTTTTCATAAATAGAGAGGAAAATGCCTTGGAGGGTAAAAAAACAGCACCGTTTTATAATCATGGTTTGACACTGATTCTGTTGAATTTATGTAATTGTGGATCGTTACTGTTAGGAGTCCTCGGTTACCTAAAGGGATCTTCATTAACCTGAGCGATCAGACAGATAAACACAGTAGTGGACAATGTAACTGAGCCCTTTGCCATGTTCTTCTTGTCATTGCTGAAGGCACTGCATTCCAACATGGAATAAAAAAGACAAAACCGAATTTAAATTCTAAGTGGAGAGAAACAACAAAAAGTGATAATAAGGCTTCACTTATGAAGTTTACATGAACAAAACTAAATGCTCTGTATTAATTTAAAAGAAAATTCATATTAGGAAAGATGATATTTAATTTTAGGCTACACACTGAAGTGATGAAAGACATTTTCTTCAGAGAGAGTTCTTACGAAAAACATATACTTGAAAGACATTGACACTTGAAGCACTTTGTAGAATTTAGCAAATTAGCAAGACCTGTTTTTGTCTTTTCCTTCAAAAATGCTGACATATTTTATGATATATTTAAAATATCACATAATACATATTTTAAGATAAAATGATACTCTTTGTTCTCTATGGTGGTGAAGGTTATTTTTCTAGAGGATTTGAACAACATAGCTATAGATTTGGACTTGATAGAGTTAGAGGCATGTGATGAGGAGGACTGCAAACCTTAAATCTGTTCCCAGGTCCAACCCTGGTGCTGGAAAGGCCTGAATTAAGTGATGTATGTTCCTATGTTCCTTCAGTGATTTCCTCTAGATCAGGTAAATTTAGAATAATTATCCAGTGTACAGTGACTTTAATGCTTTTATTTTTGATGGGTAAATAGTTTTAAGAAAATAAGAATCACACACACACATATGCACAAATGTGGCAAACAAGTGAATACATATTTAGGGCATGTTCTACACAACCCACATTTATCCTCCCCATCACCAAAAAATTTGAGACTGCCTATAATACACAAGCCTACTTCAAGAAACAAATCTCAAATAAACAATCTAACTTGACACTTAAAGGAACTAGGAAAAAATATACAAGCAAAGCCCAGAGTGAGTAGATGGAAGTAAGTAATAAAGATCAGAGCAGAAATAAATGAAATAGAGTCTAAAAAAATACAAAACATTAATGAAAGAGCTGGCTCTTTGAAAAGATAAATAAGATTGACAAACTTTTAACCAGACTCATCAAGTAAAAAAGGAGAGCCCTGGCCAGTTTGGCTCAGTGGTTGAAGCATCAGCCTGTGGACCAAAGAGTCCTGAGTTTGATTTTGGCCAAGGGCACATACCTCAGTTGCGGTTCATCCCTGGCCTTGGTTGGGGTCGTGTGGGTGGTGGCCAACTGATGTGTCTCTCTCGCATTGATGTTTCTCTCTCTCTCTCTCTCTCTCTCTCTCTCTCTCTCTCTCTCTCTCTTTTCCTCTCTCTTTCTCTCTGTCTCCCTCCCACTCTGTCTGAAGATAAAAGTAAAAATATCTTCACATGAGGAATAAAAAAAAGAAAAAGAAAAAGGAGAAAAGAATAGAGTACTCAAATAAATCAAATCAGAAATGAAAAAGAAGTAATAATTGACACCAACGAAATACAAAGGATTGTAAGAAAATAATGTGAACAACTACGTGCCAAAAAATTGGACAATCTGGATGAAATGAATAAATTCTTAGAAACATACAATCTTCCAAAACTGAATCAAGAAGTAGAAAATCTGAATAGACCAATTACAACTAATTAAATTGAAGTTTTTTAAAAAGTAATAAAAAAACACCCAACAAACAAAAGTTCTGGACCAGAATTTGGCTTCACATGCAAATTTTATCAAACATTCAAAGAAGAAGTAACACCTATCCTTCTCAAACTATTCCAAGAAATTCAAGAGGAGGCAAGACTCACTCCCACGTTCATTTTATGAAGCCAGCATTATTCTCATTCTAAAACCAGATAAAGACATTACAAAGAAAGAAATTATTCCTGATGAGCACAAATGCTAAAATCCTCAAAAAAATAGTAGCAAACTAAATCTAGCAATACATTAAAGAGATCATACACCATACTCTCATTGGATTTATTCCTAGGATGCAAGGTTGGTACAATATCCCCAAATCAATAAATGTGATATACCACATAAACAAAGTAAAGGAGAAAAAATCACATGATCATATCAAGAGATACAGAGAAGGTATTTGATAAAATCCAGCACCTTTTGTAATAAAAACTCTCAGCAAAATGAAATAGAGGTAATATACCTCAATGTAATAAAGGCCATATGTGACAAACCCACAGTCCATATCACACTCAATGGGCAAAAACTACAAACATTCCCCTCAAGATGTGTGACAAGACAGGGATGACCACTTAAACCACTCTTATTCAACCTAACACTGGAAGTCCTAGCCACAGAAAGCAAACAAGAAGAAAAAATAAAAAGCGTCCAAATTGGAAAGGAAGAAATAAAACTGTAATTATTTGTAGATCACATGATCTTGTATATAAAGGACCCTAAGGATTCCACCAAAGGAGGAGGGGAGAACTGATAAATGAATTCAGTAAAGTAGCAGGATACAAAATAAATATCCAGAAACATGGTGCATTTCTATACACCAATAATGTACTATCAGAAAAGGAAATTAAAAAAAAACAAAAAAAAACAGTCCCATTTACAATTTCATCCAAAAAATAAAAAAGTACCTAGAAATTAATGTAATCAATGATGTAAAAGACCTGTACTCAGAAAATTATGAGACTGAAGAAAAAAATTGAAGAAAATACAAATATGTGGAAGCATATACCATGTCCGTGGATAGAAAGAATTGCCTCATTAAATATGTTTATACAATCCAAAGCAATCTACAGATTCAACACAATTCCTATCAAGATACCAATGGCATATTTCACAAGACTAAAAAAAATACTCCAAAAAAACGTATATAGAACCACAAAAGACCCTGAATAGCCACAGCAGTCTTGAGAAAGAAAGATAAAATAGGAGGAATCACACTATCTGATATCAAACTATACTACAAGACCATAGTAATCAAAACAACATCATACTGGCATAAAAACAAACATGTAGATCAATGAAACAGAATAGAGAGCCCAGAAATCAACCCATGTCTTTATGGTCAATTAATATTTGTCAAAGGATGCAAAAACATATGGACTATAGATAGTCTATTCATAAATGGTGTTGGGAAAATTGGACAGATAGGTGCAAAAAAATGAAATTAGACCACTTTCTTACACCAAACATACTAATAAACTTAAACAGATTAAAGACTTAATTGTTAGACTCAAAACCATCAAAATTCTACAAGAAAAGACATAGGCAGTAAAATCTCAGACATTTCTCATAGTAATATTTTTCTCTAATCATGTCTCCTCAGGCAAGGGAAACAAAAGATAAAATAAACAAATGGGAGTATATAAAACTAAATGTTTTTGCACAGTAAAGAAAACCATTAACAAAATTAAAAGACAACCCACTGAATGAGAGAACATATTCGCTAGTGATATATCTGATAAGGAATTGATATTCAAAGTTTATAAGAATTTATAAAACTCAATACAAAAAAACAAAAAAACAACTCAATTAAAAAATAGGCAAAGAACCTAAATAGATACTTCTCCAAAGAAGACATACAGATGGCCAATAAACATATGAAAAAATCCCCAACATCACTAATCATCAGAGAAATGCAAATTAAAACCTCTATCACCTCACATTTCCAGAATGGCTATCAACCATAAATCAACAAAAGACAAGTGTTGGTGAGGATATGAAAAAGGGGGAACCCCTGTGCACTGTTGATAGAAATGCAGATTTGTACAGCCATTGTGGAAAGCAGTATGAAGTTACCTCAAAAAATTAGAAACGAAACTGCCTTATGACCCAGCAATTCCACTTCTGAGACTAGATCCAAAGAAACCCAAAACACTAATTCCAAACACTATATGCACCACTATGTTCATTGCACTATTCCTTACAATAGCTAAGATTTGGATTCCCCCAGTGCCCATCAGTAGATGAGTGGATAAAAAAAGCAGTGGTACATATACACAATGAAACACTACTTGGCCATAAAAAGAAGGAAATCTTACCTTTTTCAACAGTAGGGATGAACCTGGACAGTATTATGCTAAGTGAAATAAGCCAGTCAGAGAAAACTAAATGTCATATTATTTCACTTATATTTGAAGTCTAATGAAAAAATAAAGTAACAAACAAAATAAAAACAAACACAGATACAGGGAATAGACCGACAGCTGGCAGAGGGGAGGGAGTTAGGAGGACTGGGTGAAAAAAGGTGAAGGGATTAAGCAAAAAAATAAAAAAAAAAAAAATAAACTCATAGACAGACAACAATATGCCAATTACCAGAGGGAAAGGTGGGAGGGGAACTAAAAAAGCTAAAGGGGCATAAATGGTATGGAAGGAGACTGGACTTGGGTGGTGAACACACAATATAATATACAGGTGATGTATTATAGAATTGTATACCTGAAACCATGTAATCTTATTAACCAATGTTACCCCAATACATTTAAAAATGTGAAAAGAAAAACAAACAAAACTGAATATAGCATTGTAAAAATTAACTCTTAAATCAGACTGCTTAAGTCAAATTCCATCTCTGAAAATTATGGTATGGTGGCCTTGGATAAATTACTTAATATTCTTATACCTTCATTTCCTTAAGTAAAAAAAAAAAAATCTATCTCTAACATTAACTCGTTCTGATGATGAAAATTATGATATAAGTGAAGATACATGTGAACAGTGCCCAGCTTGTAGTAAACACTACATGAAAATTTTGTACTAACGTATATATAACAAGTAGTTATAACAGAGTATAAACTTAAGCCATCAGGCAATCAAAATAAAAAACAATTAAAATTATAAAATAAAAGAAATAAAATTTTATGCTTGTCTTTACTCAAATAAAAAGAAACAAGTATGCAAAGTTCTATTTATTATTTTTATTACACTTACATCTACTACAAATGCTCTAAAATTCATCAAATTGTATCATTTCATGTATTTCTTACTGTTTTGATTCAAACAAGTTCCCTTTCCACTCCCCCAAAATATGAAAATAATATCAATTGCTAAGAAGCTTAATCATCATTATATAAATGGTTTCTATGTCTGAGACAGCTTGATAAGGGAAGACAAATGATAATTTCATGTTTAGAACTATAAGAGCTAGAACTAAATTCACCAGTTTTTGTTTATTTGTTTGTTTGTTTATTTATTTATTTTGTTAATCCTCTCCCCAAGATATTTTTTCCATTGATTTTTTTCAGAGAGAGTGGAAGAGAGGAAAGGAGAGCGAGAAAGAGGGAGAGAAAGAGTGAAACCTGGATGTGAGATAGACACATGGATTGGTTGCTTCCCACATGGGCCCTGACTGAGGTGGGAGATCAGACCTGCTACCTAGGGATGTGCCCTTGACTGGGAATTGAACCTGCGACCCTTCAGTGCTTGGGCCAACACTCTAACCACTGAGCAACACTGGCCAGGGCCACCTGTTTTATTTTTTAGAAAACATTTTTTCAACGCTATACATAAGTTATGGCAAAGACGATTTGTTGGGAGGACAAAACTGAGCTATACCATTTGGAAAATAAAAGTAAATATAAAATCTGATACTCAGATAAGACTGTGCTTATCAGTATATGAGGTACCCTGAGATAATGTCTCTGAATAAGTATAAATGTTTTAAGTTAAAAATATAATCCCATAAAAAGTATATTTAGACATTTCAAAATTTATTCCAACAGAATGCCTTTCAGAAGTTTGCCTTAAATTAATCAGTACTGCATGTGTGGTTATTGGGCAGCTCCTCTCAGTATGTTTATGAATTTTGTACGATTATTATTATTTGAGACCAGGGCCTAGATCTGCAAGAAGCATGGACAGATAAGACAACTTGTTTTTCCTAAACAGGTTTTAAAAATGTACTTAAAACAATTTTCAAACACTTTAGCACTTAGCTTTAAATTCAAATATGATTTCAATGTTGACATATATATTGGAATTAGTGGTTTGGTTGGTTGCCTTTACAAGTAAAAAAAAAAAAATTAACCTATTTATAATGTATTTCCTTAGTTATATAAATCATGTCTTTTTCTCTTTTTATAACAAATATATTTGCCACATCTCAATAGAAGATAGCTGTTTGTTTTTCTTAATTTTTAAAAATTTATATTCATCACTACCATGTATATTTTCACTAATTACTCAGTAACAAGAAAATGTATATCCACACCTTTCTATTCCCAGTTAATTTGTTCCAAAGAGTTGTACCACATGTTAAAAATCCACCTGGGGTTGTGGAGACCAAATTTCTCTAAGAAAGAAAATATCAGATGTATGACAATATAACTGCTACAACATAAACTTTCAAGGGATGCCAAACTCAGGTAATCCGGAAACATAAGCAGAAACTAATCTTTATTGGCAAAACACTTTTAAATTATGCTAGCTCTCTCCTCCTCTATGACAGAATTCAGTTTCCACATCATCTTACACTCCAGAGTCACAATAATAAATACCAAAAACTTGGATTCATACTCCGCCTTTCGAGTAGCTCAAAAAACATTTACTTTTATAACCATCTCAGTAGTTTCTAGAGAAACTATTTCCTCAAGAACAATTCAGTAAATAAGATACTCTTAACAAACAAATGTTTACTGTTTATACCCTTTATTGCCTTTGTCATACATTTTGATCTGTCAATTCACATTAAACTGGTCAGATAGTTTTTTATCCGATATAAAAATTACAAAAATTAAATTACATAGTCACACAAAAAGTTGGACAGGGGTGTTCAAGCAGCAACATTCATAATAGCCAAAAAGTAGAAATAACTCAATGTCCATCAACTGATGAACAGATAACCAAAACATAGCATATCCATTTAAAAAAATAATAAAGTACTGATAAAATCTACAACATGGAGGAACATTAAAAATGTTATGGGGACCCAAATAGCCACAGCAATCTTAAAAAAGAAGGACAAAGTAGGTGAGATCACACTACCGGATATCAGGTTATACTACAGAGCTATGGTAATCAAAACAGATTGGTACTGGCACAAGAATAGGCATAAAGATCAGTGGAACAGAACAGAGAATCCAGAAATTGACCAAAGACATTATGCTCAATTAATATTTGACAAAGGTGGCAAGAGCATACAATGAAGTAAAGACAGCCGCTTTAATAAATGATGTTGGGAAAATTGGACAGCTACATGCAAAAAAATGAAACTAGACCATCAACTTACACCATACACAAGAATAAACTCAAAATGGATAAAAAACTTAAATGTGACTCATGAATCCATAAAAAGCCTAGAAGAAAATGTAGGCAACAAAATTTCAGACATCATACGCAGCAGTATTTTCACTGATACATCACCTAAGGCAATAGAAACAAAGGAAAAAATGAACACATGAGACTACATCAAACTAAAAAAATTCTGCACAGCAAAAAAAAACAAAACAAAACAATCATCAAAATGGAAAGGGAACCCACTGTATGGGAGAGCATAATTGCCAATGATAGATCAGATAAGGGCTAATTTCCAAAATATAGAGGGTACTCATAGAACTCAACAAAAGGAAGACAAAATTTAAAAAATGGGCAGAGGAGCTAAATAGACACCTCTCCAAACAGAACATACCAATGGCTAAGAAAAATATTAAAAAAATGCTCAAGGTCACTAATCATCAGAGAGATGCAAATTAAAGCAACAATGAGGTATCACCTCACACCTGTCAGAATGGCCGCCATCAACAAATCATCAAACAAGTGTTGGCGAGGGTGTGGAGAAAAGGGGACTCTAGTTCACTGCTGGTGGGAATGCAGACTGGTGCAGCCACTATGGAAAACAATATGGTATTACCTCAAGAAATTAAAAATTGAATTGCCATTTGACCCAGTGATCCCATTTCTAGGAATGTACCCTAAGAAGCCTGAAACACCAATCAGAAAGAATATATGCACCCCCATGTTTGTAGCAGCACTATTTACAATAGCTAAGATCTGGAAACAGCCCATTCATCAGTAGATGAATGGATAAGAAAGCTGTGGTACATATGCACAATGGAGTACTATGCAGCTGTAAGAAAGAAAGATCTCATCCTTTGAGACTACATGGAGGGACCTGGAAAGTATTATCCTAAGCGAAACAAGCCAAGCAGAGAAAGACAAATATCACATGATCTCACTTATTTGTGGAATATAATGAACATAACAGTCTGAGGAATTAGGTAGACCCAGGGACATGGAAGTAGGGTACAGACTGGCAATCCTCAGAAGAGGGAAGGAGGGGGGAGAGATATACCACAGAACTTATATGCATGTACGCATAACCAAAGGACATGAACAATAAAGCTGGGGATGGGGTGAGGTTGGGGCAATGAGGAGGAGGGTGTCATTGGGGAAAAAAAGGAGAAACATCTGTAACAAAAATTAATTAATTTAAAAAAACATTATGGGGAAAGAAGCCAGTCACAAAAACCCCTATATTGTTTGATTCCATTTATATGAAATATCCAAAATAAGGAAATCAATAGGCAAAGATAACAGTGGTTGCCTAGGGATGGCATTGAAGGAGAGGGCTGCGGAAAATGGGGAGTGATCGCTAATAGGTCCAGGGTTTCTTGCTGGAAAAATGCTCTATAATTGATTTAAGAATGGTTTCATAAGCCTGTGAATACATATGTTTAAAAACATCAAACTGTATAATTTCATTAAATTGGTGAGTTGTATGACGTGGATTGTATCTCAATAAAGCTGATTTTAAAAATAGCACCCTGTTCGGTTTTGCTATGTTGTTACAGCATGTCCCATGGACCAAAGTGTCTCAGCTTCGATTCTAGTCAAGCGCATGTACCTGGGTTGCAGGTTGGATCCTGGCCGTGGCCGGGGTCCTGTGGGAAGCAATTCGTCAATGTGTCTCTCTCACATTGATGTTTCTCTCTCTCTCTCTCTCTCTCTTTCTCCCTCCCTTCCACTCTATCTAAAAATCAACAAAAAATATCCTTGGGTGAGGATTAAAAAAAAAAAAAAAAAGAAATGGCAAACTTCAGCTGTACTGTTGTTATATTTCAATTTGTCTTCCCTCCATTTGGAGGACATTTATTCAGTACGAAGCTTTCTAACCAAATATTTCAAGTTAATGATTCTCCTGCCCCCTGTCCAGTAGAGATGACTCAAAGGGATAAAGGGACTGGCTCATGATTACACAGCTACGTGGCAGTAACTACAACCCAAACGTTCCCTCCCGACATCTATTTTTTGCCAGTTTCTTGTCTGCTTTTTAGGAAATGGGTTTTGCACCAGCTATAAATATTCACTAACAATCTTTTTGTTATATTGTGACCATCTTCTACCCTATGTCTAAAATATATTTTACTTGTTTTTAAAGTACTACTTTGTCTCAACATATAAATTAACTGTCCTCTTCCTTGGCCTTTTTCTTTTCAAATAAAACACTCTCACTCTATATGTGGTAGTTAGGCCTTGCACATTTAAAATATAACCCTTTTTAGCCCTGGCCAGTTTGGCTCAGCGGTTAGAGCGTCAGCTTGTGGTCCAGAGAGACCCGGGTTCGGTTCCCGCTAAGGGCACGTACCTCGGTTGCAGTTTGTCCCCGGCCCTGGTTGGTCGTGCAGGTGGCAGCCACTCGATGTGTCCCTTTCACGTCGATGTTTCTCTCTCTCTCTCTCTCTCTTCCTCTCCCTCCCTCCCACTCTATTTGAACAAAAAATGGAAAAATGTCCTCGGGTGAGGATAAAAAAATAAATAAATAAAAGTATATAAAATAAAACATAACCATTTTTAGAATATATTTATGATATTGAAGGGTGCTGGAAATTAATTTATGAAAATACATACTAGGGTTTTTTTTCTGTCTTTGCTTGCTTAGGAGTAGTCTTTTAGACAGTTAGTGCTTTAAATTTTTTTTTCAGGTATCAATTTGGATTAAAGCTATGGTTTTCACGTGACATTGAATCACTGAAAGCACTATGTCAGGATCATCCTCTCGACTTCATAACCTAAGTTCCAAAACATAATACCCACATAGGTGTTTGCGGATCTCTCATTGGTCCTATCCTGATGGATTACCCATTGAAAGATGGGATCTGTCCTCAGCCCAAAACACTTTCAAGTTTTCACTTTCCTCTTTAATTCTTCTGGGAACAGTTTTTATTCTGCCGTTTCATCTGTGGATTCATCCCTTTGTTCCAATCACCTTACGTCTCTTGGTGCCCTCCCACTCATTTCCCGAACAATTTTCTTCAGCAGAATTTCTTCCCAAGTTCACAATTCATCTTAGCATTTACCTAGAGGGTGTCACAATTTTCTGAGAATTCCAGTAATAACTGATTCTTGCATTTAGAAATAAATTAACTGAGACACAAAGAAGTCAGTTTGGGATAACACTCCTGTAAGGCCGTATGATAGTTAAGTGTCAAAAGTTGGATCTCCTTAAATTCCTCTTGTGCGAGGTAAGGATGAGTCTGTGGAAAACAACCAAGCTCCTCCGAGGGGTGGAAACCAAATGGCTCCAATTTAAAAAGTCGGACTTCAATGTCTGATGACTCATCCTGGAAGGGAAAGCCATCTGCAGAATACTGAACAGTGGAAAGCATACTAGCAGCATCTAGTGGCCCAACTCTGTAAGTACCCCAGACCTAGGTCCTGGCGAAGACCAAGTGAGGTCCTAAGCACAGTGAAATACTGATGGACTTGAATGGATTTTTCCTTTCTGGGAGAATAACAGGGGATATGACTGTTGTCTAGACTACCATGTTCAAAGCATCATGGGAAAGAAACATAAAGAAGCATAACATGTCCTAATAGTTTAGTAGAACTGTATTTCTCCTGCACAGATTAGCAAGTTAAACCTAAATTAGTAAAGCATGGTTGATATATTCATCTTTTCACATTTTTGATCAATCCATATATAAAGCATTAAAGTAATGAAGAGTTAATTTTGAGAGAGTAACATATGCCATTTCCTGCACTCAAAGTAGATATGGTTCTCCAGCCCTCTTAGATTCTGCTTCTACATCTACAACTGGCATTTTTAACCACCTTCTTCCAGGAGCACTTCTGTGTTGTGATGTTTAATAGAATGAGAATTTTTTTTACTATTTGCTGTTTACCTGCCTGTCTAAATCATTTATCCTTATGTCTATGGTGATCAAAACATGGTTTATTCTAAATATTTCTGAAGAGCTGTTGAAATAAATCATTTGGAGAAATTATTCTATCAAGGAGACAACTCTACCGATAATTTTGCAAATTATCTGTGCATCACAGAACATCAGTGTAGTTTTTCAAAGCAATGCACATTTAACAAAATTATCAAAATGATCTTAAAGAGATGGAAGCAACTTCTAGAAAAAGAACTATCTGTAAATTGGAAAAAAAAAAAAAAAACCCAATTCATTAAACTCTCCTTTAAAGCTAGAAAAGAAAGGGACATTACCTGAATTCTCACTCACTTGGCTGCTTTTACAATATTGAGGATTTAGTTCAACTTGACTCTAACTGCTGTATTAGAATTTAGCTTTGATAACTTACGAATCACTCCTTTTCGGAAAGCAATATAGTTGCAAGTTTCTCTTTAAAGGCTTTTAAGAGGCAGTTCTTTTTATTCACAGCTCACTTCTTTTCTTAATTAGTAGCTTGAATGTGATTTTCCTTTTTTTAAATTGAGCAGGCTGTGTGGCTAAATGGTGTTTTTGACATTCCTGCACTGGGACAGATTCGGAACGGTGGCAGAAGACAATAGAGATTGACTACATACTTCATGGACCCGAATGGAGGAAAACACTGGTAATTACAGGAATCTGAAACACTTTGTCTCTTGGCATCTGTACTTGGAAAAACAATGAAATAATCATGGGCAAATATGATGCGAAGTGTTTATGGAGCGGCATATTTTATTAACACTGAGCACTGCGGAGAGATAAGCACCACTTGCTAATTTTGAAACTTCTATGAACTGTGGCAATTACGTCTAATAATTATTTAAAGACTATAATAAAGAAGAGTCCATTGTGCACTGCATTTTAGAGGAGAAAAAAAATAAGTATGGTGCTCAAGTTCAGTTTGGATGTTGCATAATTTTGTATGTTTCCTACCTGGTTTAATGTGAAACTGGGAACATCTCCTAACACATATTTCCTCAGTTCACATTTTGCTTCCTTGCTAATTTTCTCTTGTTTTTGTTGTTATGAAAACTATTTGTTGGGGGTCATTTATGCCTTAGATGTTAATTTTATAGAGTGTTGCTGAACTCCACGGGTGGTCATCAGGAAACAGTAGGTCTAATTGAATAAAACATTGAATATATTAACGGTTTCTTCCAGAATAGCCATTTTTCCCATTACAGAGTCTCAGTAACAACAAAAAACCGCTAATTGTTTTAGTCCTTTGATGGAAAACTAGGGAAAGAAGGCTTGTTAGAGCCCTGGGCAGAACACATCTTACACCGCATTAGCCCAATAACAACAGACTCTGGCTGGATATCAAAACCACCAGAGCCGGCGTCTCTGGAGCACGCCCATCCATGCCTTTCTTCCCTCTCAGATGTGCACCTCCGAACCTCTAAGGGTCCCCAGGAGACTTGCAACCAGGGGAGCACCCGGTAGTGGCAGCTCCTCCTGGGCTTCCCAGAACCTGTCTCCAAGGCCCCCTGTGCTGTGATATTTCAGTGAGACAAAGCAGCCCCACCGTGGCTCCCTTCTTTCCTACAGTGATTCTGGAGGGCCAGAGAGAGCCCATGGAGGTTCCTCCTGTAGCTTCTTGTACCCCTAAGCCCTTTGTGTCACTGTCCCTGGCTTTAATAAATATACTCTCAAAACAAAGAAACAAATGAAATGAGAAGACACTGAATTATTCATCATTAATAAAGGTTTATGTTAAGGAAACATGTAATATATTTTAGCTTGATTTCCTATGGGGGAGACAAAACATTTCTATTAATTTGTGTATTAATTAGCGTATTCTCCATATTTGTGTGCTATCTTTTGCAATTTGTTGTCATTTCCTGAGTTTTTTAAAAGATAAACTTGTATATTTTACTTTGTAGCATGGGAATGAAATACAATGAATAGCTATTTTCTGAGTATAAACCAGGGAATGCCAAGCTTCATTTATCTCTGTTCTTTCCTCACAGAGCAAGTTTCTAATGGCATTTAGACTGAAAAAAAGTATTCATTATATTTGTTACAGAATAGGGAAGTTGCCAATAATATTTATGAGCCAGAGTTCTGTCTGCAGGAATGTAGTGATCCCCCCACCACCCAAAACAAAAATCTCAGATGAGTTGATTTGCAACACTCTGTCTATTGCTTGTATTCTTCCTGCATTCTCAGCAAGATTATTCCAAAACTTGATAGGGAGCCACATTACAAAGGAATATGGAAGACAGAGTGTGCCAGTAGCAAATTGTCTATGCCCACCTTTTTTATTTGCGTCTACATAGTTGAGAAGGAACAGAGCTGGCCTTGGGCTAAAAGATAAAACAGGAAGTCTGAGCCCAGCTTCTGTCAGTGGTTCTAATCCTCCTGAGTGGTGAAGTCTCCCCAGCCGCCGAGACTTCACCCACCCTCACAAATGCACACAGACCTCAAATCCCAAATCCGCCTCCTCTTTGTTTCAGTTCAAGGCTTAACTTTTTGACTCCCTGCACAAAGGATTCAGGGTCAAAGAACTGACTTTTTCTGAGATATATGTATTTTAATCTAAATTTCTGTGGTGGAGATATAAAAATTGCCTCCATTTGGAGAGGGGAAAAGGTAAAAGGTCTTGCTCAAGGGCGGAAGGCTGAGAGGAGGGATGAGAGAGATTTTGGGAAGAAGGTTAGGCAAGCTTGATTCAACTGCATCAGGGGAATGGAAAGAAAATGTGCAGAGAAGTATCGACATGAGAAAGGCCCACACAGGGTTCTCGGGTCCTACAGACATGATGCAGCTGCTCCCATTTAAAAAGAAAAGAAGGAATTAAGGGAGGGAGGGAAGGAGGGAAGGAGGGACAGGAAGGAAGAAAAGAAGGCATTTCCCACTAGGGCTTATGGGCCTAAAGAGGCAACATGCTAGCGTCACCTGTTTCTTCCAATCCCAAGTTCTGATTCAGAACTTAGGTTCTGAAGTCTGTTTTTATATGATGAAAATCACGTGGAATCAACCATCAACAACTTTCCTCAATGATATCATTTCAGTAAGTTCAACACTGACCCAGAGTTCTTTTCTTCCCTCCAGTCTTGAAGGCAGATCAACTGCCTCTTAGCTGAGTACTCAGTGAAATGTGGGAGCTATGATATAAAAGTACTCGCTTTGATTCTTGTCCGTTTTGAGATGCCCTCACTGTGAGAGGCACACAGCAACTGAGTCTCAGAGAAAGTAGGATCTCATCTCAGGATGCTGTGTGCAACATTACTGGGCAGAGTGATGGACACACGGGGATCCGGTGTATACTGACAGTCAAATGTAGGACTTTTTCTTTTAATGTATTCACACCTCTGGTGAGAACACTTGATAATTAAATAGTGAGAAGTATTAGGTGGAAATGAAATTATTCACATAGTTTTGAGGCACTGGGGAAGTAATAAACAGAGAAAAGAAGAAACTACAAATTTGATTTCACTATGAAAAAATATCATAGCATTCATGGCTAGTATAGAATAAAAAGTATTACATTCATTAAAAAGTTGTTTTGGCCCTGGCTGGTTTGGCTCAGCGGTTACAGTGTCCGCCTGCGGTCCGGAGAGACCCGGGTTCGATTCCCGCTAAAGGGCACGTACCTCGGTTGCAGTTTGTCCCCGTCCCTGGTTGGTCGTGCGCGTGGCAGCCACTCGATGTGTCCCTTTCACATCGATGTTTCCCTCTCTCTCTCTTTCTCTCTCTCCCACCCACTCTGTCTGTACAAAAAATGGAAAAATGTCCTCGGATGAGGATAAAAAAAAAAAAAAAAAAAAAAAATTGTTTTGTTTGGCTTCCACTAGTTCTTCTGCATGCTCTTCTGCATGGTCTCCTCATTATTGTTTTTAGTCCAGATAATGTGAAATCTACAGGGGTTTTTGTTTGTTTGTTTGTTTGTTTGCCATTACAAAATATTATTTAGGAAGAATATAAATTTAGGAAGAATATAAAAAGAATATATAAGAATATAACTCAGCATTACTGATAGGGTTAATGGGATTGTCTTATCAAAAGACTACAAGAAGGGGAAAAATGGGAGACATCTGTAATACTGTCAACAACAAAATTAAATTTAAAAAAACTACAAGAAGTCTCTTCAAAATAATAAGGGACCAAAATCCTGCCAAGCTGAAGCGACCATTTTGGGATATTGATCTTAAGCTGGTTATTAAGAAACAAAAGACTATGAAGGACCCTTTGAGCTTCCCTTCCCTCTCCTGCCCAAGCAATTCGGACAGAGAAACCTGTTTCAGAAAGGAGATCCCAGGATGTTCGTCTTCGCCTGATTTTCACTAAGCGTGGTGAACAGGGCTCTGGGCAGGTGCGCAGTGTCCCGTTGTTTCTGAGTTGCCCAGCAAGGATTTTCCTGCCAGGTGTGTTCTGCACTTCCTCAACTACCTCTAAATTGCTCATTCTCACTTCTGAAATCTCATACCCCATCCCACCCACCTTCTCCTTTGTCTAAATTGTCATATATAGCCAATGTTGTCTCACTGTCGGAATTTTCATGCCTATGCGAATTCTCCCTGCATATGTACTAAACTTTGGTTTTCTCCTGTTAATCTGTCTCTGTTAACTCATAGTTAGCTCAGCCAGAAGAATTTAGAGGATGGGAGGGAGAGTATTAATACATTTTAGCCCCTACAATAAATAGTATGTATGCCAAACCAAATCTTCTTTTCATAAGGAAATATAATACCCACACACATAGGTATTATGCTTCAGAGATTGCAGATCTGTCACATTGATTATGAAAAAATAGTTTCGATATGATTTGGAGTAGCACTAGCATGTCCTAACTCCCCCTCACCACCCCCACATGCACACTGCTCTTAGCTTATGATGATGAAAGTTTCTCATTCACTTTGTAGTTCAACTCAGATACCCCTGTCCAGAGAGCCACCTTCTTCCACGTAGTGTGATTCGTGGACTCAGGATCTATCTATCTTATATGTCTTCTATCCCCCGAGGCTTTGTAGTCCTCTGGTAGGAAAGGAAAGAATATGAAAAGGGCATATCTATTTTCTAAAAGGTTTGCCGTAGAAGTGACACACATTATTCCTCCACTACTCTGTTGCATTTTGCTTGACTGCTATCTCCTAAGAATTTGCTGTCATCAGCAGGTTTCCAGGCTTCTTATTTTGTAAAAATTATTCTTTTGTCCCATTTCCAATCAGGAAGTTGAGAGCACAGGCAGTGAAGACTGTGCAGGAAAAGGGGAGTGGAGCTCACGTAGGCATCTATGAATGAAACCATCGGGGATCTAACATAAGTACAATTGTGGGGAAAAGTCAGGAGCTACTAGTACTACATTTTTATTCTGATGGCACCTCTGCCTTTAACTTATTGGGTGACCTTGGGAAAAGAGCTGTACTCTTTGGGCCTGCTTTTGTATCTGTAAAATAAGGACTTTTACTAAGGACAACCTCATAAAACCATAATTTGAGATTAGATTACGACATAAACCTGCATTAATTAATAACCTACATGGTCTTGCCATGGGTGAATGTAAAGTTTCTTTTATTCTTCTTGAGATATTAAAAATACGTCAGAGACTTTATTATCTGTAGTATCCCTACCACTACAACTATTAAAACTAGAATTTGAGCCCTGGCCAGTTTGGCTCAGAGATTAGAGCATTGGCCTGCGGTCCAGAGAGACCCGGGTTCAGTTCCCACTAAGGGCGCGAATGTACCTTGGTTGCAGTGTGTCCCCGGCCCTGGTTAGTTGTGTGGGTGGCAACCACTAGATGTGTCTCTTTCACGCCGATGTTTCTCTCTCTCTCTCTCTTTCCTTTCTCTCCCTCCCACTCTATCTGAACAAAAAAAAAAAAAAAGGAAAAATGTCCTTGGGTGAGGATAAAAACAAAAAACAAAAAAAACTACAATTTGAATTAAATGGACCTTTTATTGAGTGATCTCTATCTGCCATACATCCTGCTAAGTGAAACGTATTTATATATCAAGCTCAATCAGCCAGAAGTAGCACAGCTGAGACACAAACCCCAAGCCAACCTTGAAACTGTAACTATTCATGGCTATATTATCTGTGAACTCTGACCAAAGAGAGAAGAAAATTCACTGTGCCCATGATTCCACCAAGTGCCCTTCTTCAGTCTGAACACTCTGTATCTCAGTTTCCTTATTTAAAAAATGAAGTTTTTATAGCTTCCCAACGCTCCCTCAAATATCAATTAAGCCACAGCTCCAATGTAATAAAAAACCCAACTTCTGAGAATTAAACATATGAACATAAGGTAATGAAGTCAATTCAATTAGCCATGGTAAGAGATGACGAGGAAAAATAGGATTAAATTAAATATACAGGTGTCCCCAAACCACATTTTTGCTATTCACCTCAGCTCTTAACTAGCGCTAATAAGCTGCAAAATAGATTTGAATTTTATCACTGTCCCTCTCCACCCCCTACTCTTGTCTGGTTTAATGCTGAGGGGCAGTCAACCACCCTTTGAAAGGCAGGGAGAGCAGAGGCTGGACTGTGCAATCAATAGACTGGATAATTAGCCCCTGAGTAATTGAGAGTTAAATGTCTTATATTAACCTCACCCCATTACTCCCAGAATATGAACAAGCCAGAGCAAGTCGGACACAAATATAAGAAATCAGAAGAAAAAAAGAACGGTGGTAAAGGAGCAGAGTGCTTTCGTCTGGGGGTTATCGTAGCATGTGAACTCTCATGACACAAAACCAGATGACAACCGCAGCCTCGCAGAGCAACTCCAAACACGACACAGGTCACAGGAGCTGCAAGAGAGAGGTTTCCTCCCAGCACCAAAGTGTTTTTCTCTTTTCTTCCTACAATAAAAGACTCACTCTAGGCTTTGGCTGTGTTCCCAAAAGATTGGGTAATTAAACAGGTAAGATTTCCAAGGAGAAATAAATATTTTTCAGTTACTAGACACTGTCATTGGGCTTTGATTCAAATGTGCATAATTTTTTAACAGGAAACATAATGAAAGGAATGTTTCACAAATTAATATAAAGCCCAAAGGCCTACCTGGCACTCTCTTACATGAAATCATTGTCTTTCATAAGCCAGGAATGTCGACTGAGTACTCATCTTGGAAAATGCTTTTCTCCTTGTAGTATTAGCATTGGTTTTATGGAAGGAAAACTCAATTTGAAGGGAAATGCTTATAAAATACAACCTAAGCCTATTTTTTTTTTTATAGGTTTAAAGGCATTTTAAAATATAATGATATTGGTTTCGGCATAATCAGTGAAAATAGTGCCTCTTCTTCAGAGGTTGAGAAGCCAGAGAGAAGGGTTAGGTAACATGCATATTCATAGAGTGACTAATTCAAATTAGAGGTTTGGATTTAAAGTGCTGGGCTCGGAGCCCAGACACCGAAACTCTATTCTCTAAAAATAATGTGAAACTCTGAAAGGTAAAATGGCTTAAGAAGCTAAAGAAATTCCCCCAAAATATAATTTTAACTATGCAAGTGAGAATGAGTCAAGCACAAGATGAGCAGCAGTTTTAGAGTGTTGGAAAATGACTGAGTCATCACCAGGAAGATGGAGAAAAAGTTTTTCCCTAGAGTGGTGATAGGTTTAGGGTAATCATCCTACACGCTCTTGTCAGTTTTCCCAAGAGCAAAAAGTAAGATAAAGGTTGAACCATGCAATGAGAGATGTGCTTAGCAAGGCTGCAATTCATATGAACCTGATTTAGGAAATTTGAAATTTGATAAAAATGTATTTAAGATTCTCATTTCATGCAAAAGGTAAAATAACATGAATATTTTTAAAAAATTAAACAAATCAAGAACAGTTTAATTTCTAAGATGATGGTGAGCTGATGGATTTATAAATTCAACTTGAATTGGTAAATATTCCTATTATCTGAGCAATATATTTCATGTGCTTAAACACATTTGTAAGTGATTCGGGATGCATAGTATGTCTTTATTTTAATATTCACCATCAGTGTAATTTAAAATCTTTTTATGGTCTATATTTTTCTATTGATTAAGTGGCATAATAGTGTTTAGCGCTAGGGGCAAAAAATCTTTAAATCAATAATTTGGTACTAAAATTTAGAAGCAATAACATATTAAGATAAAGGCTGAGCCTGTTATCAAGTCACTGTCTGTTGGCTCCAAACACACCCTTTGTTGCCTGCTCAATGCAAAAGGGAAGGGCTCTTTAAGTACTTTTTTCTTTTGCGTGTTGGCTGATGGGACGCATTGTCCAGAGGATGCTGGGAGGGTTCTGCATGAGAAAAATGACTTTTCTTCCTGGCTCAGGTGTGCTCCTGGGCAGGCCCCTGCACCACAGGCCATTTCTCCAGTCCCAGACACCTGCTCAGGTGGTCTTGTAGTTGAGAACATTCTGGAAAGACTTTCCCCAGCACCCTGAGAGGTGAATTTTTGGCAAGTTCTCCAGGGCAGATTTAGCAAGTCTTGCCAGTGCAGCAACACAATGATTTCTCTGCCATCCAATGAGCCATAACCATGACCACTCCATCAAGGTCCACATCACAGCCTTGGAGAGGCAACTCCTCCCTGGGTGCTCTATCTCATCCCTGGGGGTGAGGGCTGCTCTGTGTATCTACTAATACCATATTCTTTAGAATTTTCTTATTACTAGAAACCCTTAGTAACTACAATGCCCTGTTATAGTTAATAATCTTTCTTATAACTTTCCTTGTTCAAATCACTTCAGATCTGTCTTTTGAATGGACTCTGATACAAAATGTTGACGGACCCACTGTGGTTCTCCATAATGTTAATACTAGAGAGATCACTGTGAATATTTTAGAGAAAACAAGAAAAATGTTAACGTGCTAAAAACATGAATATTTTTGCATTTGAAGGAGGCATCCACTGTTTACATTTATTCTTCTGAAAAATTTTCTTGAATTATGATAATTTTGAATTATGCTAGGTCTTCAGGAACTCATCCCTTATATGTGACTGTCCTACCTATACACACACACTCTCTCTACAATGTCAATGTTTTAACGCCAGCCAAAGGCTCACTAAGTGTTGAGTTTGCAATTTATGTGCAAATTCAACACTTTATAATCCCATATACACAATCACACACTGACCAAAATTACAGAATGTTTAAAAATATTTTGAAATTGAAATGAGTTGGTAACTTTGTTCTCAGAGCTACATTCTTTAATGCATCTCCTACCAGTATTTGCATCATGCTGATCCTATCTGCTCAGTCAAGTATCTTTTTCTTTGCACTCAAAAAGAGTCACAGGGGGAATAAACTACTAGGCAGAATGAATCAACATCCAGCTTGCAGACCATTGTGAATATTTATAGAGCATTTGAGCATTATTAGCCAAGTCTTTTTCTCAGAGCTCTGCTTTGTTTCATATGTGACCAGCATAACATCTGAGAACAGAAAACTCTGTGTGTGTGTGTGTGAGTGTGTGTGTGTGTACGCGCGCACATGTGCTTACGTGCTCACATTTGTGAGACTTGCCCATTGGCATTGTTCCTGTGGTGTTTTCAGTCTCCTCCCCAGGCCCAGCTCCCTCTCTCATCTCTCATTGCAGGAATCTTGCAAAGTCTAGGACTAGACCTTCCTTCTCTTGAGGCACAAGAAATGGAAGCAGGGTTCACTTTATAAAAGCAATGCAGGCCTCTTCAAGAGAAATCAAGAAACTCAGATAACAAACATCTACAACCAAGGCCCATAATTCCTCCAATGTATCCAGAGTTCATTTCTAGTATGACCTTGTATGACACATACATATGTTTGCATATTCACATACACAAGTCACAGTGTTCAAGGTCTTTGTCTAAATTTGCAATATTTGTATTTACTCTCTTCTAATAGATTTCCCAACTAGTCTAGTTGTATTGCATGTTACATTTCAGTACTACTACATTTCAGTAGTGAAGAGAGTACAAGGTAAAATCAAATGACTAAAAGTGGAATATGATTTTTTTTTTTAATTGAAAAAAAAAAAAAGAAGCCTGGCACTAAGAATATTTATTTTCTAACAAAATGTTGTATTGAGCAAACAGATTGCTTTTGGCTAAGTCCTCTTTTGTTGAAGGAAAGCAGCAGCGTTTTTAATAATTAGAATTATTGAAATGCAACCAAGAATGTATGAAGTATGTCCAGATATATCAGAAATACTGCTCAGGTCAAAAGTTTAAGGTTCACAAGACTGAGATAGAGAGTAGGAAACATCAAAGCCAAACAGGCCAGTTGTCTCTCAGTGAATTTTTTGTCTTATTTCAGTGCCAAAGAAGACTGAGTTGATATAGCTGTCTCAAAGGCAGTTATGAAAAATTACTTTCTCTTTCACACAGATTGGTCATAATGAACTTCACAAAGCAAGTAATTTAGTGAATTAAAGTTTGCCTTAGGATCGATACGTACTTTCTAAAGCATGTGTGTGTGTGTGTGGGGGGGGGGGTGTGCATCTAACTTGCAGAAAACGGCACTCTTGTAAATATCTTAAAGGTTTTTCTTTGTTACACAATCTTATCTCAGAAGACAAATTATAGAATAGATATTTTTCATCTGCCAAGGAAACTGAAAGGATCAGATTTGTGTCACCATTATCTAAAAGCAAGATGACATTCCACATTATTCCAACTCGAGAGAATAAAAGAAATTCCTAGTGTCTAATTATTTATTTTTATATTTAACAAGTCACTTGTGGAAATATGTAATCCAATTTAATAAATGCCTTTTTTTTTTTACTTTTTATTGAATTTATGGGGGTAACATTGGTTAATAAAATAATATAGATTTCAAGTGAACAATTCTAGAATAAATGTTTTCAAAAACATATTGCTATCAGTAAGTAGGATCCTCTGTCAAAATTAAATTATTTAACAGCAATAAATACATTTACTAAAACTTGAGCAAGAAATAGAAAACATATTTTTTATTCTTTCTACTCACAAGAAATTTTCAGTATGATTCCTACAGGATTTCAATATACTTTAAAGGAATTTTTATTCTATCTTTCAGTATTAATGTACTGCTACTGGTCTGACTTCCAATAAAAGAAGATAATCTAAACAATCACATACTGAAAACTTCAGTTTTTTAAAAATAAACCTGGAAAACTTCCCAGGTGATATATCTTCACAATAAATTGCATCTAGCTCAGAGGGTTAGACTGATCAAAGAGGCAAAGAAGAATTAGTAACTAAACTTATTCTTCATGGATGAAATGTTCACCTAGATAAATAAGTAGGGTTACTCTGGCCTGGCATGCCTACTGTCTAGCTGCTTTAGAATACATGAGGTCATCATAGTTAATGTTACCATATCCTGACATTTAAATTCAGCAAGTACCTTACCAAAGCACCCATATTGTGATTTAATAAATATTCAGACTCATTAGAATAGTGGAGTTTTACTTTGGCAATTGAATGCCTACTGTATATAAAAAAACAACTTAGTTACAAGGTATTCAAACACATGCAAAAAATTAAAATGTCATTAGAAAGAGAAGATATGCCCTGACAGGGTTTCCAAGTGGTTAGAGCATCGGCCCATGGATCAAAGGGTCACGGTTTCAAGGACATGTTCCTGGGTTGCAGGTTTGATCCCAGGCCCCTAGCGGGATCATGCAGGAAGCATGTTTTGATCTTTCTTTCTCTCTCTGTCTCTCCCCCTCCCTCCCTTGGGTGAGGATTAACCAAAAAAAAAAAAAATAGAAGAGAAAAAAAAGAAAACATAATGTGAATATTACAAATAGAAGCTTATTTTAAGAGATACCAGTCACACGGTAAACCCTTACGTATGCGTATTAAGTAAACTGTGGTTTTAAGCCTAGCCTTGAATGTATTTTTATTTGCTACAATCAGCATTCTTCATATTTATTAGATTTTATCAGAATCCAAGTAAAATATTTTGCTGGTTTAAGAGGAAAAGATTGGTAATTTCAGACTGTGTTTCTCTGATAATACAAAATGTTGATTGTGAGAAATCCAAAACCTCAGAGACATTATCTTCTCAATCTATATTATAAACTGTTGTGATGATCATCAAACACTCATTTAAGAGTAACTGAAATCTTGAATCCTGTGAACAAAAGTGGAACCTTGGGCAATGTGGTTAAATCTCTGTTGTGTAAACTGATAAGGATAGTCTCAGTAAATAATTACTGAGAATATTCAGAATTATATAGTATATACAGAATAAGGGAGTTAAGACTCTTCCAGAGATATTTTGGATAGTAGAAAGGTGTATAATTCACACACACACACACACAACCGTAAGAGTCACAATGATCTCAAAAGGTCAGTTGATAGCAAAAATACAGCTGATTTAGGTTCAATATTGGTGGATAGTCCTCTGTTTCTCGCATTTGCAGTAACAATCTTTTTTCAAGGTAGACAACAGTTGAGGAAAAGAAGTTGCCCACCAATGCTGGCTCTAAAGAGTAGAGATAAGAGTTTAAAAGTACCTTTAAAATTTGGCTTGTAATTAGGAAAAGCTGAATTCCAAATTTTTCTTTGTGGAAATTACTATTTGGTTCTTAAGTTTCCTGTGAGTCTACCTTCACTGCTTCTCACAGAAAAGCACAGACTTTTCCCACTTCCGAAGTCTGCCTTCCCCAGGATACATTTTGAATTGAACCATGGTTGACAGTTTTATTACAAATATGTTGCACTTGTAATTGTTACACCAAAGAGAGTGATTGAAACATTTTGCAAAGTTATAAAATTGGACTTTAGTTCTGTGGTGAATGAAGAAATAAATGTTAGCTTTAAAAATAATATCCTCAGAGATGTATATATTGAGATGAAAAGATTCAAATTTGATTTATTATTCACTTTGGGTATAGCACTTTCTGATCTGGGGGAGAAAAAAAACCTGTCTGAAATTATTTCACTTTACATAAGTAGTGACAAATCACTACTTATAGATTTATTTCCAAAAGCCTCACTGTCCGTGACATAAAATTGCTTGAAAGGGTTGTGTGTTGCTATTTTAACATCTCCCACCTCGCTATACAAAGGCCAGCCTGCCCACTCCGCCTGCAGGGCTTTCACAAAGCAGCTTTCTTTAAAGGTTACAGGTGATGCTATGGCTTCTAAGAATGTCAGGTCTCCTGACAGTTCTCCCTGATGTCAACACGGTTGATACTAAAATGTAGGTAAATGAACTGAACTTGAGAGAGGATTTTATTCACGACTTATTTTTGTGCTTGCTCATTGTTTCATAGACTGGTTTTATTTCCAACAAGAGCCATCCTGCTCCGTTGGCATAGCTTTGAGCTTTAATTCCTTTATGTTGACTTTTCACCGGGTAAAAGGACACCTTTTTTGGGACCCTTAGGCCCTGGAGGGGAGATGTTTTGTTTAGAAACAGTACTCAGTCCCACCCGGGTAATGGAGACTTTGTCACACTCTTCATTAGAAATCCGCATCCACAAAAGAGCAAACTGAAAAGTTTCAATGATAATTCACTTATAGCTAGAAGGGATTTGATTGTTGTGACATTAAAAAAAAATTTTTTTTGTTACTTCGATTTTAAAAAGCTGGAAAAATACAGGCTTTAGTGTACTCTTACAAACTTAAGAAAAATAAGTGTGACCTCCCCAAAAAATTGTATGACCAGCCTTCTGATCATCAGCTGAGCAAATTACTATGCCTTTTAGAATTAAAAGTTACACAGAAATTCAGTTTGCAAAATTCTAATGCAAATATGTAAGATTTTATTTTATCCTGCTGTTTGGAAAAGTTTACTTTCAATACCCAAATAACAGCCCACAGACTAAGCTAATCAATGTTCTCTACAGCATTAAATATGCATAAATATATTCTCCCTCCTCAATTTGCAAATAATTCAATTACAAATTAGGTATTTTTTCTGTGCTAAAAGAAACAAACTACCTTGTATATTTTTAGTAAGAACTGGGATGACAGTTTGATAATGTTTTCACAATGATTCAATGACAAACAAAAATAAACTTTAAAAACTCAAAATGTATCCCACAAAGATACAGAGAAAATATATATAAAATTGACAAAGCCCTGGCCGGTTTGGCTCAGTGGTTAGAGTGTCAGCCTGTGGACCAGAGACACATGGGTTCGGTTCCTGCTAAGGGCAAGTACCTCGGTTTCGGTTTGTGTGGGTGGCAGCCAGTTGGTGTGACTATCTCACACTGATGTCTCTCTCTCTCTTCCTCCCTCTCTCCCTCTCAGTCTATTTGAAGATAAATACAAAAATGTCCTCGGGTAAGGATAAAAAAAAATTGACAAAGTTGTTGAAAATGCATACCTAAGCATAAGTAGTATTAACGTTTAAAAAATCAAATTATACTATGCCAAAAGTGCAGGCAAAGTCATAATATGTCAGGGCTTCATAAAACTACAACTGAAATAAAAGCATCATTTAAGCTTATTGTACCATTGCATGGACTCTGTCCAATCACCCAGCTGGTTCACAAGACTCAGGAGATGGTCTGACTGTGCCTGCCCAACACTACTATAGGGAGTCACTTCACTGCCCACCCAGATTCTGGCCTCACCACTGTCCCTCCTGCTGGAGATCTCTTAAAGCATTTTCAAAGTATTCTAGGAATAGACTCATCTCTGTTATTGGGCAAAGTTTAAGAAGCAACATGGGTTCTCAGAGTTGTCTTTACATAATAGTCTATGTTAGCACAAGACTGTTGTCAGACCATGTCCCCAGTAGCTATGACTTTGCATCCTTACATCCGCGCAGAAAGCTCTGCGAACCTCCCTCAGATGTGGGGGCGATGACTGTGGCACACTGCCGTCTCACATGTACCATCAACTTTAAGTTTACCATCGATACATAATGTTCTCCAAACTGCACAATCCTCATGGGAGACTTGTTTTATCTTCTACTCCCAGAATTCCCTCTCCGTTTCTTTGGCACCCAGGTGTGCAGCCCCTCAGTGACCTCTTCCACCCTCAGGTCGCCCTCCGGCTATCTACGACAGAGCTCAAGTCCTGTTGCTATTTTCACCGGCTCACCAAACTTATAGCAGCTTCAATAAGAGCTGGTGAATTTCAGTGTTAAAATTTTCGTGTGAAAGGCAGTATAAGCCCCTGTTGCAAGTATGTGCAGTCCCAACACACCCTATATATTGAAAGAAAGAAAGAAAGAAAGAAAGAAAGAAAGAAAGAAAGAAAGAAAGAAAGAAAGAAAGAAAGAAAGAAAGAAAGCCAAAGGAGGGAGGGGAAAAGATAAGCAGGAAATAAAAAGGGTGAAAGGCAGGAAGGCAGAAAAAATGAAGGAAAAGTTCTGTCTGCCTTTAACTAGCTGGCTGGTTATGGGGGGAAAAAACATCCTTTCTGGGTGTCAATTTTTTTTTTCAGTTGTAAAATATAAATCGCTGTTTTCTATAATTTTATTTTTACAACCACACATTTAATTAAGTCTGAGGTCAAAGTTCAATAAATTTAAGCAAACTCAGTCCTTGCTCTCTGCCCTCCTCAGAACATAGTACAATAATCCCTAGAATAAGAAAATAATAACTATGTTAATTGAGTTTACCACCAGTCCACTATCCATTTGTCTAGCAAAATGAGTTACTACTATGAACATTGTGGAGGGAAAGGGGCTTCTATGGAAGATAACCCCACAGGGGGATCGGATCATAAATCCCTGACTGGGCAGGTCATGGTGGGTAGTCACATACCAGACGTGTAACTTCTTTAGTAAAAAACGTATCTTTGCCTCGAACAAGCCCTGTCCATGGTTTCTGTGCATTTAGGTCAACACACTTTGACATGCCCCCTTTCACATTCTCCAGGAGAGCACACAGCCTTAACTATCCTGTAATCCCACCTCAAGTTGCTTCTTCCCACCTTCATGTAACCTTTACTTTCCCTCCTTAATCTCAGATGCATAAAAAGAAACTGCAAACTGTTCTTCTCCAAAGCATTTATCTCAGTCTGTGGAGATCTTGCTTCTATGTGTATCCTCTTTTAGACTCAAATAAATTTTTATAAAAATTCTCTACAGATTTGAATGCTTTTTTTAAAAAATATGTTTTTATTGATTTTTTTTTTTTTTAGAGAGAGAGAAACATCAATTAGCTGTCTCTTACACACCCCTACTGGTTATCTAGCCTGCAACCCTGGGCGTGTGCCCTGACCAAGAATTGAGTCCGGACCTCTCAGTCCAGGGGACTGACACTCAGTCCACTGAGCCACACCCACCAGGCTGATTTGGATGTCCTTAAGTCAAAAACAGGGAGCAAGACAAAGTGCTGTTTAGTGCCTAAAATGCAGTCCGTCTGTTGGGGTTGGAATGTCAAAGCCAACACTTGCTTATCTACATCATTTGGAAATTTACTAAATGTGCCTGCCTCGGTTTCCTCATAAGTAAAATAGAAATAATATTACGTTCCTTATGGGCTTGGTAGTGTGGGGTTTCAATAAGACAAAGAATCCAAGCACCCAATAAGCCCTCAGTGCACATCAATCATTCTCATTATCTCCAATTTATAGATTAGGAAAGTGAGGCTCAGAGAATTTAGGTAACAAAGGTCATGGCTGAAAATCAACCCTGTCTTCAGTCCCCAAGCCAGACTTCTATCTACTTCATCAGATAGGATTTCTTAGATCCTCCACTAGAGAATGTCTGCGATTCTGTGACATATTCCCCCGAAGTCATCTCCTGTTCTTATATCTTTTTTATTGGTCTACTTTTCTGACTAACTGACCTTTAATAACCTTAAAATACAAACCCTAGCTACTTGGGTAATGCTACTAGCATTTTTTTTAAATTATGGTTATGTACATATGAAAATGGAAATCTCTCAAAAGTGAGATTATACTACCTCATAATTCTGCAATTTGTTTGTGTTATGTGTCTCAGGCACCTTTTTACATCAAAAGGCACAGAACTACTTTTTAAGAAACACACAGTGTAATGGGCTCTTTGCCTCCCATTGAAGAGAGTCAGCCCCTGTCAGTGCTGCACCTCGGACCATTTCTCTCCTTCCCCAGATCACGTCTCTGCCTGAGCGGAGGTGAGCATCGGATGGTTTCTGAATAAAACGCTGTGTTCTGGAAGCTATATGGGATGGGGGAGGGGGGGACTATTTTTCAATTCTTGGGAGATCCAGTGTGTCACTTTATATAACTGGAAGTACCATAACGGCCTTTGACCTTAAAACTCCCCTTTAATGATTTGCATATCCTTGCCTGTCCCTAGGGGCTATAATGAGACTGCAGGTCATCTTGACAAGCCTGCAACTTCCCAAAGCATTCTTTCCTTGTTTTGGGACATTTAAGATTTTCTTTTCTCTTAGAACACTGTGTTAATAGTAACTAAAACCTATTTGTAACAAGCACCTATAAATATCTCGGTTTTTAAAACTATGAAGCAAATATCATTGCCCAACTCTAAGGTCACTGACATTGTGGGCCCACTTTTTCTCTTTGTAAGAGGTTCATAGCGTTGCATCATATGATATCCATAATCACTTTTAATAATTCTTACTCAGATGTTTTTGTAGATCTTGGAGTGGGGGGTTGTTTTTGTTTTGTTACTAAAATCTTTGTGCATTGTTGTGACTATATTTATAGAAATTTCTAATACTGATAAATTGATATCACTATGTCAAAAGTTGTGTGCTTTTTATATTATGCTAGATACTGTCAACTGCCCTTCAAAAAGTTGTATCAATTCACATGCTCACCAACAGTGCATGACAGTACTATTTCCCCTCTCTCTCCACATTTTAACAAATAATTAAGAAAATTCAAACCAAATCTGCAAGTACATTATGCTGGTTAGCCCCTTATTTACTTGTACTATACTATGCTTTAAAAAGATTTGAGTAGCTTGTAACATTAACATATATGTAAATGGGACTGTTCAATTTAAAATATAAATATGAATCCACACCAATAAAAAGAAGGGCAAGTATATCAGGAAATTTGGACATATTTATTTCTGAATGCCTGGCACTCTTCAGGTAACGGAGATATGCTAGAGAGTAGGACAGACAAATTCCTGATTTCCTGCAGCTTATACATTAGTAGAATAAGTAAATTAAAATATAAATAAATATGATCATCCACTTAGAAAGCCTAGCCAAGAAATAAAGCAGTGCATGGGGAGGTTCACTTTAAAGTGGATCAGTTCTTAACAGAGAAATCATCGGACTTGAAAGCAATCCATAGGTTTTCAATCACTAATTGAGAGAAGAAAGAACTCGATTCCATGTCCACAGAGAATGAGCTGCTTAGTGAGAAGGGAAAGGGGCTTATGGCAACTCAATCACTACACTCAAAAAAGAAAGTTCTCACATCCAAATGCTGTTTGTCTTGTCATTTTCCACAATCGCTGGGACTCCCTGGTTCCTAATCATTTACTGTATGCTGTGAGACAGAGGAAATTAAATCTCACATCCAATGAAGGTCATTAGAAAGTAAAAAATGCAGGAAACCACCAGATATACTTAACTTCCATAACCAGCTAATACAAAGAATTCCCCTCTCTTTCAACAAAATTGTTTTCTGGCTTCTCAGAAAACCTAAAAGTTTTCATTCCAAAGTAAAGACATGAAAGTTAAGCATGATTTCCTGAACATCAGTAATGAGGTGAGACAACCAGGGTATTTGTGAGTCTCTTAGACTGTCGTGCTTGAAATTGTAGAATGTTAAGCAGACTACTGATTCACTAGAGAAATACTTACAGTTATCTCAGGTTTGTTTACAACAACAAAGGAGAGACAGAGCTCATAGATCAGCATGTCATAAAGTGGAGACAGCTCTCCGCCAAGGGCACATTAAGAACTCTGAATGAAGAAAAAAAAATACCGTTGCCCACAGAGCACCCAGAGATAGAAATCCAAGTGAGATGATAATAGTGTCACAATTATAACTGCCATATACAGTACAAGAAAGATCATAAAAAGAAACTTTATTCTACTGTTGTAATTAGAAATTAATGGGAAAATTTCAGCAAAACCTTTAGAATGAAAACATAGCCTGGAGGGATCCACCTGAAATGATTTACCAAATTAATGATTAATTGTCAAAGGACCTGTACAAGAAACAACAGAGAAGATTTTTTAAAAATTATGTATGTGCATCCGGCTGCTGTGGCTCTCTGGTTGAGCATCGACCCATGCACCAGGAGGTCGCCGGTTCTATTCCCAGTCAGGACACATGCCCCGGTTGTGGGCCAAATCCCCAGGGAGGGCATGCAGGAGGTGGCCAATCGATGATCTCTCACATCGATGTTTCTATCTCTCTCTCCCTCTCCCTTCCTCTCTCTCTGAAATCAATAAAGAAAAAAATTTATATAAAAAAATTATGTATTGTGATTCTGTGATGATAAATTTGAAAGCATCAATGAGCTCTGAAAAATACAGTTACAAAATCTAGTTCAAGTAGCAAGAGAAAGCAGGAAGAAACCAAAAGCCATAAATAAATATATATAACTGGTAAAAATTATAAAATGTCTCAAACGTTTACCAGCAACTACTTCCACATTATTAAGGAACAGATAATTGGTATATTTACCATTAAAGAATAAGAAAGATGAACAGTGGATGGAAGGATCGTAAGTTTCTTGACAGTCTGCTATAACTCTCATAAGAATCAATGTCCTCACAGAACTTATATGCATCTACACATAATCAATGGACATGGACACCAAAGCTGGGGAAGGGGTGAGAGCAAATGGGAAAGAGGGTATCAATAGGGAAAAAAGGAGAAACATCTGTAACAAAAATAAATTAATAAAAAATAAATAAATAAGGTTCAAGAATCAATGTCCTAATGCAAATCGACTTGATTAGCAGCAATAGGGCCTTTTCCCTGGTTCTTTCTCAATTCCTTTCTAATCAGAATAGATATGAACCAAAGAGGTGGTGGGAGAAGTGTTTGGTATTATGCTTTTTGATGTTCCAGGATGTACACCAATAGGATCAAGTCCCTGATTCTAACTTTGAAAAGCCTTATTTACCTAAAAGTTTCCTGTGGGAGAAATCTGGGAAATAACTCTCCAAAGCAATTAGTTTGGTACAACTCAAAGGACAAAGGAACAAGAGGAAAGACGTTATGCAAATGTGTGGCTTTTCAAACTATACTGCCTTGAGAAAAGCGTGGTCAGATGTCTAGCAGAGAATGGCAGATGAGGTTTGAAAATATTCCGCTGCTCTATATTCATTTCCAATTCTGTTATACTATTAAGCTTCAATTGGATTACTATTATACCTTTGACACATAAAAATAACCTTAGAGGAAATTCACTTATGAATATAGATATGAATATTTCTAAATAAGATACAAGCAAATTGAATTCAAGAGCACATCTACCATGACCAACTTGGTTTTAATTCAGGAATACAAATCCTAGGAAATCTCCTTAATAGCAGTATGTTGAAATAAGAGAACACTTTTGACAATCTCAATAGACTCCAAAAAGACATGTGATAATAGTCAATACTTATTCCTGATATATATTTTAAGAAATGAATAATTCACCATTATGCACCTTAAAATAGCACCAAAAGTAAAGGTCCCAGGAATAAGTCTAGCACACTGCAATATTATTTAACATTTTTCTAAATATCCCAACAAATACAGAAATGTGAAACAGGAAAAAATATATAGTAATGAGAAAGGAAGATACAATATTCTCATTGCATAATTCTATATTTAGAAAATCCCAAAGAATCTATTATAAAATTTTATAGTTAATAATGAAATCTATTAGTGTAGCCTCTTACAAGAAAAAATAAATAATAGCAAATTTGAATTAGCCACTACGAACTAAATTTTTATAATTCCATTAATATAGCAAGCAAAATCTAGGCAGGATCTTTAAGAAAAACATGAAATTTTAAGGTCTGAGTAAACCATGAGCCATTCCATTTTTAGAAGTTACAAAATTAATTACGTAAAAATTGCAGATTCTTCCAAACAAATATACTATAGATTTAGTATCACTGTCTACAAAATTCACATGGACTTTTAAATTTTTTTTAATTGATTTTATTTTATTTTTTATTTTTTTTTAATCCTCACCAGAGGATATTTTTTCCATTTTTTGTACAGATAGAGTGGGAGGGAGAGAGAGGAAGGGAGAGAGAGAGAGAAACATCGACGTGAAGGGACACATTGAGTGGCTGCCACCCGTACGACCAACCAAGGCCGGGGACAAACTGCAACCGAAGTACGTGCCCTTAGCGGGAACCGAACCCGGGTCTCTCCGGACCGCAGGCCGACGCTCTAACCGCTGAGCCAAACTGGCCAGGGCTTTAATTGATTTTAGAGAGAGAGGAAGGGAGAGGGAGAGAAAGATGGAAACATCGATGAGAGAGAACATCAACTGGCCGCCTCCTGCATGCCCCACACTGAGGATTTGGCCCACAACCTGGGCATGTGCCCGGACCAGGAATGGAACTAACGCCCTCTTGGTGCATGGGTCAACGATCAACCAGTGAGCCATACCAGCCGGGCTACTTACGGACTTTCTAAAAGGTAACACAGTGAGCCTCAGCCGGGCAGCTTGGTTGGTTGGAGCATCATTCCATACACCAAAAAAAGGTAGCAGGTTTGATTTCTTGTCAGGGCACATACCTAGGTTTGAGGTTTGATCCCTGGTCAGAGCAAATACAGGAGGCAACCTGTTTGACTGATGTTTTTCTCTCTCTAAAAATCAACACAAACATATCTTCAGGGCAGGATTAAAAAAAAAAGAAAAGTTAACACAATGATTCTCAAGTTTATATACAGGAATTAACATGTCTAACAGCTAATATGTTTTTGACAAAGAAAAATAATGGAAGAAAATTTGTTTTGCTAAGTGTTAAAGTGTATTACAAATCTACAATAATAAAATAGTGTAATATTAGCAAGAAAATGTACAGACATAACAAAAACCACAAAGATAACTCTAAAACAGACCTTTGTACACAAAATAATTTAATATGTGATATAAAGGATCATGGATACCAATAACAAGAAGTAAATTATTCAATAAGTGGTATGGAAAAATCATATTTACACTTCATAACATACTTCCATATAAATCTCATATGAACTAAAGTTAAAAAAGAATGCATATCAGAAAAATAAAGACATTATTATATAGCTGATTTAAGAAAGGTTAAGAACTTAGACTAGTAAATTACTTAGAAAAAATATATATTTCTGTGCGTGTGTGTGTATAAAGTTTTAAACCACACACATGTCAAAAAAACTAAAAAGAAAAGTAAAAAGCAGAATAAAATTTGGAAAAATGTATCACACTTAGTACCCTTTATATTTTTAGACACATTAAACCAATGTCATTACAACAGGGCTCTTTGTGTGTAGAAAACAGAATAAAAATACAACTCTGCATATTTTGTCATTAGGCTTACAAGCATAAGAAACAGACCAGAAATCAGCAAGTCACAATTATTAGGCCATATTTATGATTCCTGATGTGTTCAGTTTCATATTTGAATACCTACTCCATGCAAACCTTTTTGCAAAATAACACAGAAAGAGGCAACATATAAGCAAAATAAAATAAAAACTTCAAAGAGAAGAGTTTGTTGATAATGTTATTTTGGTTATTATTCTGTTTTCAGGCTAAGAAAAGGCAATGGGGTGACTCACAAAAATAGAAATAAAAAGAGAAATAATGGACAACTCCCCAAAATGGCCTAAGCCACCACCTTAAATACTTTCTCAAGCTAAGACAAAAGAAGATGTTGGGCATCCCTGGCTGGTTTGGCTCAGTGGTTGGAGCATCAGCCTGCGGTCGAGAGAGACCTGGGTTCGGTTCCCACTAAGGGCACATACCTCGGTTGCAGTTTGTCCCCGGCCCTGGTTGGTCGTGTGGGTGGCAGCCACTCGATGTGTCTCTTTCACGTCGATGTTTCTCTCTCTCTCTCCATCTCTCTCTAAAATCAATAAAGGAAAAAAAAAAAAGATGTTGGGGAGTAGTGGTAGTAGTAATGTGAGGTTACCAGGCAAAGCACAGTGCACAGGGGAATGGCTGTGAGGCAGATGTAAGTCTCGCCTTCTTCATTGATGAGAGTTTCTGGACTTTTAGAGTCATCCTGCTCCTCCTGGTATAGAGAGGGAGACACCCTTACAGATGGAGAGTTCCCTTATAAATGTAAATGTCTCAAGTTAACTTCTGCTCAGTTTTCAGAGCTGCTCCTGGGTCTGTTATTTCTTAAAAATAACCAGTTCAAGATCATCCTTATGCCAAAGAGACATATTTTGGGGTGGCAAATTCTGCTCCCCTGTAACATTAAGGATAGGTGACAGCAAAAGAGATCACTTAAGGCTGTATATAGTGGTTACCAGTTGGGTCTCCTAAAGGCCATTCCTACCTCCCATGATGTTATCTCTCAGGTCACTACCCCCAAACTAAGACACACTTTCCTACCATTCTCTCCTCTCCTTTCATCAATGCATCATCCTCTGTCTCTTACTCACAAAACTCCTTGCTCATAACTGGCTGTATTATGTAATAAACTCATTTCCCCTAAAGTTCAATTAGACTACATAGGTCTACCTACCCCATTCCAAACATAACACATGACTGTGACTTTGTCACCTGTATACCCTTGTTGACATAAGAAACATCCAAACTTACAGAGAATTTTCATAAGAGTTTATTTGAGCCCAAACTGACAACAATTGTGGGGAAGCAAGATCTCAATGTTTCTTTAATGCTTTTGAAATTAAGGAGGGAAGCCAGGAAGAGTACATGAATGTGGAAGAAAGCAAGCTAAGGGAGTTAAGGGTTGGCTTACAGGTTAGTCAACAAGATGACATGCTCTCTTGAGGGCTGTTACCCTTATTACAAAGTGTGTTAACCTAGATGCCCAAATACAATGGACATGAATCTTACTTAAGGCAAAGATTAAACCTTTCACTAAAAATTTTTCTGTCTTGGACATAACTATCCACCATGACCTGCCCAGTTAGGAATTTATGAAAAGATCACCCTGTGAAGTACTTTCCACAGAACTCCACTTTTGCCCACACCCTGAAAATATTGTAGGGGAGGAAAATATTTTCTTACACCCTTCTAGTTTTTTTTCGGTTGATCAAATGATCAAATTAATGAAACACAGACGAATGAAAGAAAAACAAATTTAATTACGTTCACCCAGGGGCCCCATAAGAATATGAGACCCAAGAACAAGTTGGGCAATGTAGGCTTCTATGCCATCCTGAGCTAAGAAATGGAGTAGGGTCTTGGGACTTCAAAGAGGAGAAAGCTAATTCACAGGATGGTAAGAAAAACAAATACTTTGCAATTAGATGTCTGTCCTGCCATCCAGAAAGGTCATTCAGATAAAAAGTTATCTCTGGTAACAGCTCTCCTTCTGGGCTAGGTCTCCTAACTAAATTCTTTGGGGTTTAATGAAGGGAGAAGTAAAAGTTTTTCTTGAGTCAGCTGAGTTTTGATCGTCTTCAACTCAAAATAGTCCACATCCAAAGTGGCACATTTTGGAGAGGTTCGTTCTGAACTTGTTCAGTGTAGTCACCAAAAATAAACAAACAACCTCTTAAAAAATATGTGGGTGGATCCATGTGTGTGGACGTGTGCATTTTAGTTATGCACAAGGCACAACATGTAAAATAATTCACTTTGGGATAAGATATGCCACAATCATAGGCAACTTTAAATTTCTATGTTTAAATGAAGTTTTCAAAAATTCTGTTCAAGCCCGATCTAAAGGGCTTACTGATCTAGGCCCTTTGAGAAGTAAAACTTCAAAAAAGCAAAGTAGAAAATTGTGATCACTAAGCTGGAGTGACCACTGTGATGGTCCCTGTGTAGGGCTTATTCAGAGCCCTACAAAAAAGAACACAGAGTAAGCTAGGAGCCTCTGAAGCTCCAGCCCTATGCTTCTTCAAGGCTGCAATCCTGTGAGCTATTCTTGCAACAGACTTTGATATAAAACAGTGAAAACATTGGATTATCCTAAGAATACCATTTCAAAAGAGAAAATCTCTGGGGTCGTTTTTTCCCTACTGTGACCCAGAAAGACCCACCTATCCATGGGCAAGCAAACAGAGAGTGTGACAAGACCAGTAGAGATTGCTTAGCCAGAATGAACCTGGAGCCACCATGCTCCACAGTAGAGACAAATCATAATCCTTGTTCCTATAAAGGCAGAGAACTGTCAGGGAAGGGATGCTGCAGGTGGGGAAATTCTAGAGCCAAATCATTATTCCAGCACTCCTTGGTTGCCTTTTCACAAATGAACAGGGTGAGAATCTTTGGTACCACCAATTATTGATAAGCATGATAAAAGACATAACTGTCTGTAAATGCCACTTTTGAAAAATAGATGTTCAAACCAAAGCCTCCATTAGCTCCATTGAGCCTCCATTAGCTCAATTAATTTACAAGTGTTCTCCTCTGAAGCTGTGAGCAATGTTATGTCTTAGTCACAGTCTCTGAATGTTTTCTAATTTAACCTCACTCAGTTACAATCACTGCCTTGGGTTATTTATTCCAATGCACACTGCATTCAGTCCACAAAGCTCCCAGTCATCTGGTTTGCACTCACCCATAATAAGCTGATATCATTACTCCAACAATCATCTCCTGGACTTTTTTTTGGTCGTCACTGCAAGCGAAGTGAGAACTGAGTATTGGTTTCTGGGCATGTGACCACAGAATGCTCCTCCACATTTCTGGGAGGCAACAAAGCAACTTGAACTGATTTTTCAAGTCAGCTCTTTGCCCCATGTGATCTACTTTTATTCTATCAGCTTATGCTGAGGACGTGGGATCCATGCCCTTCAGTGAACAACCAATGCCAATCTGAGTCCATTTTCCTCCCCTGTTTTTAGCCAAACATGGCTCCTATCTCTAAACTCTCATTGTCTTTCCTTCTGTCACCACAGCTGGTTGCTGTCCTAGGTTTTATCTCCCCCACAGACTAGCAGTACAGGATTGATTGCTGCACTGGGTAGAAAGAATTTAATTGGTGAATAACAGTCACTTTTGTTCCCTTGCATGCAAGGAATTTATAAGCTATCTCTGTCTTTAAAAAAACAGGGCCTTCAGGCAAGAAGAGAATTTGAATCTGAGCATCAGCCATTTATCTACCCCAAGCACTCAGAACTCAGTGAAGTTGCATTGTTACTTAGAAAGTCTAATAGACACAAGGGACCTTGGCACAGTCTCTCTCACACACACATAAGCAGCCTGTCAACTTTCTAAAGGACAAAGACCCAATACAGCAGCTCTCCACCTTCCTTTCGAGCTCTGCTCCTGCTCATTTAATTTCTGTGTATCGCAAATTAAATCATTTAAGGCATTTTCCCCTCTAAAATGACAACTAAACTGGTGTTATAAAAAACACTAATATTGGTCAGTCTTTCTCAGAAACACAGGAATTGAATTAAATTTTAATACTTTGAAAAGAATAACTGTAATGTGGCCCACAGTTATTAAGATTCAAATAGCAAGCCCAGCCTGTACCCTCAGGCAGACAAAAAGAGGGTGCCTTTAAGGGACTTGTCCTCCTGCACGAATACCCACAAGTTGTGTAGCAGGTCTTTCCACACATCTGCCGCAGCCATAGAGCTACTTCAGTTCTGCACTAGAGAACCAAACTATCTAAAACTGCCCTGTACACTGGCATTGAACAGAGCCAGCTGTGGTTACTAACATCTGGAAATACATTCAATGTTATAGGACATGTACCTATTGAACAAAGTAACAGAATGATTTATTTTGTTTGTGGGTGAAGAAGAAAATTCACACGGAAAATCTAATGGAAGAGAAAGTGAGTAGTTCCGACTGTACGATTGTTGAGTCTGCCTCGGGCCGGCCTGTAGTGTGTGGGTTCTTGACTTCATGCATGAAAGATTTTACAACACAAGTCCAGGTGATTTTGAGGGTACATATGTTAAAGCTGGGGACAGCCTGCCCAGTGTGGCTCAGTGGTTGAGCGTTGACCCATGCGCCAAAAGGTCACGAGTTCGATTCCCGGTCAGGACACATGCCCAGGTTGTGGGCCAGGTCCCCAGTGGAGGGCATGCAGGAGGTGGCCGATTAATGTTCTCTCTCATCAATGTTTCTATCTTTTTCTCCCTCTTCCTTCCTCTCTCTCTAAAATCAATAAAGAAAAAAAATAAAAAATAAAAAAACCTGGGGACAGTGAAATAGGAAGGGCCTAGAAAAGAAGAAGCAACAGTATTATCAGTGAGGCGCCCTCTGTGTCCCCACCTGTAGTCGGTGGAAGTGGAATCCTTGTGATGGGCAGGGAAATAAATTTCCTGAGACTCACATGGGAGAATGAGTGATCTTTATTTCTGCAAAATTAAACCCCTGGGTTTCCAAGGCCCCACTTCCCTCTATCCCGTTATGGAAAAAGTCCAGTCTTATCTTCAGCAGGGCTAGTAGTAAAGCCACTGCTCGAAGTCTCCACTCCATGTTATAGCACAGTCCAGTCCAGCATCTAATTAGCTTAGTTTGTGTTCCCAACTTCAGTCCATTGCATGTAGGGTCCACTGCTTAAGGCCGAATGGCCATGGAGGTGCACAGGCAAGTGTGGGTCACATAGCAAGAGAGTGCAAGAGAGCAGGAGCAAAGCAAGAGACAGAGAGAGAGTGCTCTGTCTTGGGATTAACCAATTAACCCTCAGGATTTTATGTGCTTGCACTGGCTCCACTCTCTTAGCCAATGATCTTTTCCCTGGTTAGACTGACAGGCAAGCACCTTCCCTACATACCTGACTTCACTGTGCATGCCCCCACTTTCCCCTTTGTTGGACCCCTTCCCCCAGTGATTTGTAGAGAATAGACCCTGGTGGCTCCCTGGGCAGTGTGAAGTTGCAGCTTCCTGGTCAAGCTGCCCAGATGACCATGCTTATAGTATCTGGCCTTCCCTTTGCTCTCTATCTATTATCAATATGAATCACTAGCTAATGATGATGATAAGAGGGTGATTTAAGCTATTTACCCCTGGTTGTGCAGGAGAAATGTAAATCCTTCTAAGTGTCCTTGGTTAGGGAAGATAGGATTTTGAGATTTACCAGATGGCTGTAAACTGCTTGGCCATTTAATCATCTATCTCAGTTCTCCTGTTGTACTTGCCCTGGTTTACTGGCTTGACTCATGATGAATTGAATGGCAATCTGGAAATCCATGAGTGGAAATTAGAAAGGAATCAGTGTCTTTAGAAAACCGAAGTTCTCATTTCTGCCATCATTTCCACCCTCACCCCAGTCACACTCAGCTTACAAATAATAGCAAACTACAAATGCATTACAAAGAATTATCTAGCAATAGATTTTATCCCCATAATGACTACCTTCTAGATCCTTGGCTGAGACAGGTTAACTGGGTACAAGCAAACAAAAGTTTAACAACATGTTATCTCTTGTATACATGGGAGAAACCAGGAAAAGTGAGCAACTCTCCCAAATGGCCCAAACCACCACCTTAAGACCTTCTCCAGCTAAAGACAAATGATGTTGGGGGTGGGAGGAGCAATAGGGGAGGTTACCAGGCAAAGCACAGTGCACAGGGTATGGCTGTGAGGCAGATTTAAGTCCTCGTCTTCTCCACTGTAAGAGTTTCTGGACATTTAGAGCCATCCTGCTCCTCCTGGTACAGAGAGGGAGACACCCTTACAGATGGAGAGTTCCCTTGGAAATGTAAATGTCTCTTACAAAAAAGTAACTTCCACTCAGTTTTCAGTTTTCCCTGTTTGCTGTTTCTTAAAAATAATCAGCCTAAAATAATCCATATGCAAAAAAGTCATATTTTGAGGTGGTATATTCTGCTGGCCTTCACCTACTTTTCACACATATACGGCAACATTTCTGGTTCATGTTGGCTAGTCATTGTGTTATTGGAATTATTATTTTAAAATATAGAAAATCACTAAGCCTCCTAAAGTTTATAATAAATAACTAAGAGTTTGGTATAGCCTAGGCTTCAGAATACATTTCAAAACAGTCAGAGAAAAGATTCATATGTCTTCATAACCATAGACTCTGAAAGAAAATTAACATTAAGAGAAATAGAAAATTTCAAAAAAAAAATTAAATTCAAACCTACATTCTTGAATCAGTTTGATCCTTATGCCCATGCTATTTACTTAGACTGAGATTTCCTTTTTTTTTACATTGTAAATTATATTATTTAACAGGTCGCACAGAAATTGCTTTTGTATATATCTAATCTAATTTTTGCTCTCTTGCCTCACATGTGGCCCTATTTTCCTTTATTCATTCTTGCATCGACCCTCTTTCCTCTTTATTTTTCTTTTTATTTCTAGAAACATCCATGATGAACTGAATTGCTAGAGAAACCACAGAATGCTGGCAACTAATATTGCACCCTGGCTCTGACAGACAGCTCATCATAGGTGTCACTGGGCTACGCAAAGATGTGTGAGAACAAGAGGAGTGCAGCATGAATGACCTCTTTGGAGAGTCTCCATTCCAACTAATGCTAACATGCGATTCATGAAGCTACCTCCTCAGCACTCCAATCTGCCTGAGGACAAGAACCATGATCACCATTCCTAAAGCAAGAAGTTAATTTCATTTTTTACTTTGGCTTTCTTAAAAAGAAGTACATCAAGAATTATGCAGGTATGCACTCTGCTTTTCGAAATGGCACCTTTTGCATGAATTATCTCAGGGCAAAAATATAGTAAGTTAAATAAAAATGCATGAAAACAACAAAATGGAATTGAAAGTATAGACTTATTTTTTTTATTTATTTTTTATTTATTAATTTGTTTTTGTTACAGATGTTTTTTATTTTTCCCCCATTGACACCCTCCTCCCTTTCCCCCTTGCCCCATCCCCAGCTTTGTTGTCTATGTTCATTGGTCATGCATACATGCATGTAAGTTCTGTGGTTTATTTCTTCCTCCACAAAACCCCCCCTCCTCTGAGACTCGTCAGTCTGTACCCCACCTCCATGTCTCTGGGTTAATTTTGTTCAGCAGTTTGTTTAGTTCATTATATTCCACAAAGAAGTGAGATCATGTGATATTTGTCTTTCTCTGCTTGGCTTGATTCGCTTATCATAATATTCTCCAGGTCCTTCCTTGCCATCTCAAAGGATAAGAGATCTTTCTTTCTTATAGATGTATAATATTCCATTGTGTACATGTACCATAACTTTTTAATCCACTCATCTATTGATGGACACTTGGGTTGTTTCCAGATCTTAGCTATTGTAAATAGTGCTGCTATGAACATGAGGGTACATATATTCTTTCTAGTTGGTGTTTCAGGCTTCTTAGGGTATATTCCTAGAAGTGGGATCACTGGGTCAAATGGCAGTCCAATTTTTAACACCATAGTGTTTTCCACAGTGGCTGCACCAGTCTGCATTCCCACCAGCAGTGTACTAGAGTCCCCTTTTTTCCACACCCTCGCCAATACTTGTTGTTTGATGATTTGTCGATGGCGGCCATTCTGACAGGTGTGAGGTGATATCTTATAGTTGTTGCAATTTGCATCTCTCTGATGATTAGACTTAAACTGTTAGCTTATCAGTAAAAATTTATTTAAAAAGTGGCATGTCATAATGCCATAAAGGTTATTCCATGGCATATTCTAGAAGCATGACTAATCTAGAAGCATAAAGTTGAACACCAAAGTATATATTCTCTGCCTTCAGTTCTGTAAAGTATAAATTTAGAGTGGGTTAACAGAAATATACCAAATGACTGCAATATTCATAATGATGCAAAAGAATCCCTTCCAAAAGAGGGTTATCATGGAATGCTGATTTTATTCTTTCTTAAAACTAATGTCTGTGTAAGTATGTGTATGTGTGTGTTTGCACACGCGCGTGTGTGTGTGTGTCTTTTTATGGAGTATTACTCTGAAAGAGAAAATGAATGTAAAGAGGGGAATAAAGCAAAACAACAATAAGCAAATGTGAAACTTTGTAGAACAAATTTGTATTTGAAAAGAGAAAAAGTTAAGAGTAAAGACTATTTTTCTTAGGAAATCATTGACCCCTATAACCTCCCCACATATGCTCTGATTAGCTCAATAGCAGTCTTTATCTCATCCAAAGCCTTCAACCTTGAAAAAGCACTCATCTCTATGCAAAGCAATCAGGTTAAAAGTGTGCCCTGCACAAAGTAGGTTCTCAGGGTTGGTGCTTTGGCCATCCAGAACAACATGGGAAGGAGGCAGGCATTAATGAGTCAGGTGCTGAAAGAAACACACATTTTAGAAATAAAAGGCTTTGCTAGAAAGGGCATAATTTCATCTCTGAAGGTCACAGAGTCCTCTGCATTCACTTCATTTCTGTATATTATATGCTGAAATTAGAATAGTCCTCCTAAATTTGGTTAGCATCTGCTGAACCAAGTCAGCAAAAAGAAACCAACTTTAGCATGATTTGAAATTCTAATTATTTCAATATGGTCATTACTTCTGGGGAAATTGTTACAGGAACATATACTTGTTTAATTTTGATTTTTGCTCTCAAGCATATGAGCAATACTAAGGCAACTTACCAGGAAGAACTAAAAATTCCAAATTCCTCCAAAAGCATAGCAATAAACCTAGAATAGCAGTACCTGAAATAGACTTAGACTCCTAAACCAAGGCTTAGTACTATTTTTTTGTTGTTGTTAAATTTTATAATCCTAAACCATACTTTAAGTTGAAATTGCAAGATAGGCACAGCAATATTTTCCCCAAAATATCCCATGTTCTGGTCCCACATGCTCTTCCGGTCCTTGCACCTTTGCACCAAGAGCTGTGGTCTATTTCCCCTCCCCTTGAAATTGAGTAGGTCCCTGATTATCTTGACAGAACACAAGAAGAGATGTTATGTGACAACAGGTCAAAAAAGACAATTCAGCTTCTGTTTGCTTTCCCTTTCTTTCTCAGAGCATGAGACTTGGGAGCCGTCTGCCAATTTGTAAGAAGTTCAGCTTCCCTGAAGCCGCCAAGCTGGCAAGACCACACAGAGACTACAGAGACAGAGAGAGAGAGCACAGAGAAATTTTCAAATAATTCCGGCCTCCAGCCTTTGATGCACAGTGAGTTTGCTGGTGTGTATGAGAATGAAGATGAAGAGACCAGCCTGGGAGGTTCTGAATGAGTCCCAGTGAAAGAAGGTAAGACTGGGGACAAGAGGAGATGTCTTGTTGATAGAGAAAGTAGAATCATCCAGTGCAAGATATTAAACCACATTTCTCACTGAAAAGCAAAGACTGTAAAACCTTTAAATTTTGTTCCATATGTATTGCCCTTGGTAAATCATCCTATCATTCTCCAGTTTATAAAAAGAAAATGTATGGACATATTAGTAAATAAATTAGCCCCATAGAAAATAAAATGGAAAATATATATGTTTCTTTGAAAACAAGATAAAATTTTAGCATTTTCTTATTTTATGAAGTTTATTTTATCATTGAAAAATGAAAACGTCATGCTCTGACACTTACAGTAGAACAAGCAAACCCAGAATTGTAAAGAGTCTTTAAAATATTCTATATATTTTAACAAAAGAGTAAAATTCTCCTTTGTATTCACCTCAATCCCTGTAAAGAAAATGACAATCAAAAAAGAAGGATAAAGTACTTTTTTTCTTTCTTCTCAATCTTAAAACAATTCATATAAGTCCCATCAACATGTTGCACTTGTATATACAGATCTAATTAAAAAGCCTAGAAGTGCATGCTCAGCTAAGCCTCAAGAATTTGAAATTGCTAAAAATCAATAAGAAATTAACGTGGTAAACTACAGTTTGTCTTGAAGATCTTTGTAAATTCACAAAACGCTTCCAAATCATAGCAGCCATCCCCAGGGCTCCAAGGAAACCAGATAGTTTAGTCATATTTCTGTTTCCCCTATGAATGGTAATGCTAATTATTCTCCCTTCCTCCCTAATATCTTGTCCTATGTCTTATTACAAAGGGGGACAAAAAACAATAATTTATAAACATGAAATCACATCAAAGGGCCAAGGGCCAAATGGATATACCAGCACCAAGAACCCCCAGGGCAGAGTAAATGCCCAGGATTTCCACACAAAGACTCATGGGCAAAGTTTCAAGAGCTATTTGAACAGAAAATGAACTAAAACAATTAAAATGTTGATGCATTTTAACTGACACAGAATTGCCTTCTCTCCTTAATGACTCTGCCAAAGCTAGCCTCACAAGCAAATGTCAGGGACTGCATTTCAATCAAACAAGAACAGCTGCATGTGTCTGGCACGTTGGAGATTGAGAGCATTTACCAGACAGACAACCTGGAATAGTAGTCAGATTTGTTAAGTATGGACAATGCACACCTCAATGTTCATGAGAAGATAGTCTATCAAAGTCTGGGGAGAAAGGGAAAAGAACGTTTACTCCCAGGAATAAATGTGTTCACACTGGCACTCACGTGAGGTTCATCCTGTGACGCTCTGTGTGCGTTGTCTTCAGTCTTTCCCACGTGCAACTTTGTAAATAGAAATGCCTCATACTGGCTATGAGTGGGCCCTTCTGCTTGTAACAAGGCCACCAAATGTACTGAAGGAAGTGATGCAAATAATGAGGGAGAGATGTGCCATCGGCTTTTCTCCCCATAGTGTTAACAGTGTCCTAGTCACTTTCTCACTCAGATAGCATTTAAAAAAGCCCTCATTGAACATTACTGAAAATACTCTTCTGCCTACAAAAAAGTATGCTGATTGGAACTCAGCTGGCTTAATCTTTTTAGTGTTTTGATCTTAAGGGTCTTCATTTGTCTCAGCCTTTTCCATTAGGAAAGCTATTCTTGTATGATCTCTGTTCACCAATTAATTGCTTGACTTGAAAGCCACTAAACCTCGATGCAAGTTCTTCTATTTCAAAGGAGTGTAAAATCTAGAATGCAAACTGCTGAAACAAAATGTAAGCACCTTTACTTATAAGACTGAATCATATACACTTTATATTTTATTTAATTTTTTATTCTCATTAACTTTCATCACATTCTTTCCCAAGTACATATCAAATATCAACCTAAGCTGCATGTGCTCAGAGTCAGGAAAGAATTGCAACTTTCTTCTTGCGCAAGATATTGGTTATTTTCATTTATGTTTTGACCTTGACACACTGGCATAACACACTAAAAATAAATATAATCTATTCAAAAAGGCATAAATTTGCAGATCAACATAGCAACAAACTTTGAATAGTAGGCATAAATGTGCCTGTTGAAAACATATCCATAATGACACCAGTAAGGAGTTGCAATAAGTATATTAAAATAACCACTGGTAGGGTTCATTTCCCATGAAGCTCTCCCATGTTGGCAGGACACAGATATCTCTCGGTATCCGTACTGTATCAAACTTCCCAATTTTTTCACTGGAGTGCTTTCATACAATAGTGTACGGTATCGTTTCAGCTCGTCCCAACCAGACCCTTTTCCTCACTGCCCTCACCCGTGATCACAGCTAGAGGACTGCTGGCAGCTAGCCTCGGGAACAGTTCCTAAATATGAATTACCAAACGTTCGGGAGAAGGAATTCCTAGTTTGATGTGATGTAGGTAAGTCAGATCTCAGGACTTCTCTGCTGAAAACACTCTTGTGGATGCCATACTTGGTAGAATAAAATCCCAGCTTCTTCCAACAGCTCATAGTCCTGACTGGTCTGACTCTTAGGTCCCTCTTTGACCTCAGCTTTATCTATACTCGTACTTTCTCATTATACTTCAGTGATACCTGCCTTCCTCCGGTACCTCCAGGGACCAGCAATGTGCAGTGCATTAAGAACATAGGCTCCTGGAGTATCACTTGTGGCCACAGCAATGCCACTTCCTAGCTAAGTGTTTCCTTCCCTCTAGGCTTGTATAACTGTCCCCTTCGTTAGAAATGTTATTATGCCCGCTATTAGCACAAATGTCCACTCCTCAGATCAGCCTTCCCTAAACATCTCATCCAAAGAAGCAAACACCACGCACCCTGCGGGGTTATGCTTTCTCTCAATGCCCTCATGGCTCCCTGTCACCACCTCCTCAGTTTCTTTCCTTTCGTTCTTTCTTTTCTCATTAAGACGAGGGCAGAGACCTTACTTCCCTTTGACTCCCCAGCTCTTGACATAAAATTTGAACACATATCGAGTATTTGTTTAAATGTATGTTTAATTAGTTAATGGGATCAGGAGATCTGGATTCCAATCTCATTATTTGGAAAGTCACTTAATTTCTTGAAGTTTCAATTACCTTGTTTATAACTGAAGATAATTATATCCTCTCTACCTCTGCCTCACTGTGAAATTGTAAATTGGATAATCTAAATGAAAGTGCTGTAGAGACTGCAAATATTACTCAAATATTAGTTGCTATTTAAAACAAACAAACAAACAAAAACCAAAACAAACAAACAAACAAACAAAAAAAGAAAAGCTAACACATTAGAACAAGTACTGACCAAGAGTCAAAAACCTAAATGCAACTTCCTTCAAGTCCTTATTGTGAGTCTCTAGGTAAACATGTACTTTGAGCATCCTGACTGTTCATTGCAAATTGTATGAGGATTACATGACTCATCTAGATCATTGTAAAAGTCTCATGTGAATATGGACAAAAGGCTGCTTATACAATAGTGGTATCACACCAAGATAACCTTAATGTTCCCCTCAGCTTGATTATACTTCAGACAGGGATATTCCTGAGTATACGTCCCTATCTTCCTATGTTAGGGTAGTTTTAGGTTCACAGTAAAATGTAAAGGAAGGAAGGTACAGAAATGGCTCATATACATCCTGCACAGCCTCTTTATTATCAACATCCCCCACCAGAACATAATAACCACGCGAAGGCCATAGTTTACCTTAGGATTGATTCACTCTTGGTGTTTTATATTTTATGGGTTTGAACAAATAATGATAGGTATCCATCATTATAATATCAAAGAATGTATTTTCGCTGCCCTAAACATTCTCTGTGCTCCACCTATTCAACCTTTCCTTCTCTGTCTCCCACCCCAAACCCTGGCAACCTGTGTTTTACTGGCTCCATAGTTTTGCCTTTTCAGAATATCATACAATTGGAATAAAACAGTTTGTAGCCTTTTAAGATTAGCTTCTTTCACTTGATAATATGCACTTAGGATTCTCCCTGTCTTTTCATGGTTTTATAGCTCTCTCTTTTATTTATTTTTTAGTAATGAATAATTTTCCATTGTCTGGATGTACCACAGTTCATTTATCCATTCACCCAGCAAAGGACTTTTGGTTGCTTACATGTTTTGGCAACTATGAAAAAAGCTTTTATAAACATCTGTGTTCAGGTTTTTGTGTGGACATAAGTTTGTAATTCCTTTGGGGAAATACCAAGGAGTACAGCTGCTGGATCACGTGATAAGTTTGATGTTCATTAAGTAAGAAACTGCTGAACTATCTTCCAGAGTATCTGGACTGTTTTGCATTTCCATGAATGAGTGTTCCTGTTGCATCCTCTTCAGCATTGGGTGTTGTCAGTGCTCTGAATTTTGGGCACTCTAATCGGTTTGTAGTGGTTCTAATAGGTGTGTTGTTTTAATTTCCATTTTTCTGATGACATATGATGAGAAATGTCTTTTTACATGCGTATTTGCCATCCCTCCTCTTTATCTTCTATCTTTCGTGTCTAGTACATCTGAAAAACCATCATCACCTTTAAGTTTCTCCCTATAATAGATGTTCACAGGTAAATAATTTGTTGACAATAACTGCTTATCTAATTTTATTTTACAATCTTTATAACATTTGACATCCTTGTCATTCAACATCAGTCACTTCAGGAACTCGGTCTCTACTTCTGTGAAATGAGTAGGTTGCTGAATCTAAAATGCTTTTCAAAGACTTTATTTATATTGTGATACTGCATCTACAAACTCTTTGGATGTTTAAGGAAAGATGCCAGGGATGGTAAGGCCTCTACCCAGAATATGCAATGTATCTGCGCCACATCATTTTTAAAAGTTTGAAATGTATGGGTTTTTATCACTTTCCTCCCATCATTACTACTGTACTGACACTACATGGACCAGCAATCTTACTTAAACCTCCCTGGAATAAGTTCAGCTCTTATTGACACATGGTTAAATCAAGTTTAGATACTAGGTGTCAAGATTAAATCACCATTTATTTAGCAGGACATTACACTACTTTACATTTCCAAGGATTTATTTTAGTCTTCTTAGTTTTTTTTTTTTTAGAAGTAATCGGTTCTATGGAAATATTACATTATTGAGGAAAGTTGTCCTGGGTACATTTACATTTACTGATCTCATACCTTTGCCTGTGAGTCTTCCCAGCTCCTGAACCTCTGTGCTCAGGGCATCCCTAAGCTCAGAACTGTCAGAGCATCTGCTTTTGGTACATACATTTGGAATTTCCAGACAAAGACATTCATGAAAATCCAACCAAAGGTGACTATCAGAGAAAATGATATTTATTTATTGACTTAGTGACTGATTTTTATTTGATCAACGGACTGATTTCTCTATTATCCTCTTGCATGTAGGTCACTGTTCCATGTCATGGTTGCTTTATGTTAAAACAAAAGGAAATTATGATGCTATCAATCTATGAACTTAAATTCAAACATAGTAAAAATTTGCTTGAGAGCTATGAGAAAATCTTTTTTTTTTTTTTTTTTTTTTTTTGCATTTTAAAGAACCAGTGGGTGCAGACAGATCACAATCAATGCCCCTTCCATGTTTATTTGGTCTTCCATTTTGCTACCATTTGATAGTGACCATCTTCATATCATAAATGGCAGATGCATAGAGCAGAAAGTTATTTTTTAGAGATAAAAAGTATGGGTTAAGTTCTCTGCAAATCAGTGTGATATAAGACGCTTCAAGAAACAAACTGCAAAGGATTCCAAATGCAGCAAACACTTGATATTGAGCCATAGTATAAAATAAATTAAAACAGTCTCACCATTATTCTTAATTCCTTTTTTCCCCTGAATAATCCTAAGTAATCTTTTATATTGCTAGAATATTTTCTAATACATCTTACCAATTACCTCCACTTAGAGAGTCATAAAAAGGAAAAGAAGTCTAGCATTTATTGAACACATATATTGCCTCATTTATCACTCACAACAGCCATGCAAAGGAGAGAGTTGGTATTTCCATTTTACAGATAAGAAAACTGAGACTTGGCGTGCCTAAGTAGAACTTACCCAAAAACATAAAATAGAAATGTTAGAGTCATATTTGAAATTAGTTCTATTTAAATCAAAACCAATACTACATAATTTTCTTTATACTACACTGTCTCTGGCATGTTAAGAATGTTCTTCTATCAAGAGGATAGAGTAATGTTAAAATGAAAACGGCCAATCTTATAATACATGAGATCTGTCCTTCAGTCCCTGAAAAATGACAAGACTAATGTGCTGGAGTGTTTCATTAGACAGGGTCCTACAAAGCGGTAGGTTACATGGTTTTCAAGAAAAAAGGATGTGAGGACTTAAAAATGGAAGTAATTTTGCTCTAAGACATTTGCAATAGATTAAAGAGAGAGTAGTAAGAAATCAAACATCTTTATGTAAACCTAATGGGCAGAGACTTTTTTTAGGGGTTTTCAAAGATATAACTAGAATTCAAGACCAGAGATTACTCTTCCATTCCAGATGTAAAGCAAATTTGTTTCTAGTTACATTATGAAATTCAATTGCGTCTTTGTCCATACCACAGGTATAGAGACCTCTTGCATTACCAGGCTGTTTTTCCTAAAGCAATGTTCTAAATCGATTGCTCCCAAGGCCAGTAATCCTAAATAAAAACTCCCAATGCTGCCTGAAATTAGTAAAAAAGTAGAACTAGACACTGTTACCTTAGGACTTTTCCTGTACTTCTAGACTCATTGCCTAAACTCCGTTACCTGGACTCTGGTCCAGCAAATGGAAGTTAATAGTCAGCCCCTAAGCCCAACCCATCCTTGAATTTGTTCATGCTGTTCTCCCTGCCCAAAATGTTCTTCATTCCACACTCCAACACTACCACTAGTACCACCTAAGGAATTCCTAGATTTATTACTTGCAAGTGACAGAAAATTCATTTAACTGTGTGAGTTACAAAATAAAACCTTAAATATTCCAAGTTTATAAATGCAAATGAACTGTTAATTTTCTGTCATAACACTTTTTAAGAAGCCAATGTTTCCTTCTTTAGTTGTATGATCACCAGACTGTTGGGATTTATTACATAGCATAACAGTCAACGTGACCGCTGCTGGAATTAGACTGCTTGAGTTCAAATCTACATCTGCTTTGTCGCCTTGAACGTAAGCAAGTTCTCTGACCTTTAGTTTTTTTCATTTATAATATAGATAAAAATTGTATCTAGGATTTAATGACTTAATATATGAAAAGTGAAGACCTAACATTGTAATAGGAAAAACTGTAGTAATCTTAAAATAGTTCTTGGCACATAATATTATATAAATATTTTCTATTATTTTGGTGCTCATTAAGAAATGTTGTCTCCTCTCTCCCTTTCTCTTTCTCTCTCTCTTCTATCTGATAATCAGAGAAGAACCATCTCCTAGAAGCACCCAGTAGCTAGCTATCCATTACAGTTTATGGGCTAGGATAGTGTCACATGTCTATGCCAAGCTGCAAGGAATGTTGGGAAAGGAGCTTCTGCTATGTTGTGGGCATCAGGGCTCTGCCAGCAAGGAAGTGGGGAAGGTTAGAGTAGGGAGGCTGGTGACTGGTGTATATTCAGCCAGAGGAGGCTGCCAACATCACTCTCTTTAGCCATAAAAAAATTACTAGTTCTTCAAGGGTCCCTCTCAAATACTCCCCCTTCCCTGAGGCCCTTCCTGACTTTCACACCAGGCATGGTTTTTTCCTTTTTTCTGAATACTCCAGACAGTCAAGGTGAGTGTCAAAATCGATCATGTATTATAGTTTTAAAATGTTTAAGACCAGATTTAAGGCTGAATGAAGCTGTAAACATAACCTAGTGTAACCCATCAGTGATGGTTAAATTACTTCTAGAACATATAAATCAATTAAAGTAACTAAAAATTGTTGCCTTTCTTTTTTATCCTGTGTCAGGTGTGATAATAAGCGATTTTATCTAACGATTTTATTTACTCCACACAACAGTCCTACAGCATTGGAGGTACAATTCAACTTTCTGCAGAACATTCCCAGCAAACCTCCATTCCCTCAACCTTTTAAAAAATGTAGCTATTCCACGATTCAATTTAATTCTCACAATAAAAACAAATCTATAAGCACACACACACACACATAATTACAAAGGTTTAATATAGAGAAAACCCTTTGAGCAAAGAGAAACTTCAACAATTCTCTATTTAACTCCCCATTTTTCACTGGGGATTGATAGCCCTTAAAAAAAAAAAAAAAAAGTGGTGCCCAGAAATTTGCTTACAGACTTTCCTTTCATGCTTTCATTTAATCCAGTTCAATGACTGACAAATTTTAATGTATAAGAAGTACTGTGTGTGTGTGTGTGTGTGTGTATGTATTATTTCATAAGTGATGGGCTATTTTCAAGCTTAATATTGGTTATATGGGATTATCATCTAAACTTTTACTTTAGAATCAACTCAAGTATAACATGGAATCCATTGTACTATTACCATTTTACAGATTCATAAAATGGTCTCAAAAAGAAGTTATTTGACCAAGGACATATAGCTAATAATTACTTTAAGTGGACAATTGTAACCCCTATTGGTCTAACCTAAAAGTCAAAGAGGTCAGTAGCTATACTGCCTGCTTATTCTTTGTGGATAGTGTTAATTCCTTCAGAGCAGAAATTGGCTTGGTGTTTTATGCATAAGAGATGCTCAATGCATATTTGTTATAATTGTTGTAATGAGGATTCTGAAAATTAATCACAAAAGGTTCTGAGAGTGATCTTTCTTATTTTCTGCCTTAGAAGTACTCCAAGTCTCAGAAGAGGAGCAGCAACCAAAGTTGACTAGAACTGACAATAAGACACATTCCCCCTACCCTCTAATTCTTGCAACATAAATAATAGAATTATTTCAATTCCTAAATGAGTGTTCTTTCACAAAATTAAAACTTAATGTGTGATATAGTCCTACATTCTTTAGCATTTCTTTTGGGCTGTGGTATCTAGACTCCAACCTCTCTTTTTATGTGTCACTTGTCTGGCCATGCTACACATGGTAAAGCAGATCACCCTACAATGCAAATGGGCCATATCCAATGAGTTAAAGGCTTAAAACTGACCTTTCCTGTGCTGGAGGGAATTCTGCCTGCAGTTTCCCTCTGGGCTTGGGCTGCAATATTAACTATTTTCTGAGTTGCCAGCCTGCCAACTCTGCAGATTTTGAACTAGCCAGTTTCCACAACTGTGTAAACCAATTCCTTAAAATCTGTGTGTGTGTCTGTGTGTGTGTGTGTGTGTGTGTGTGTGTGTGTACATGCAATATTGGTTTGGTTTCTCTGGAAAACCCTGACTACCTACTATATTACAATTACACTGGGGACACCACACACACTACACTATTCTGGAAGTGATCATTAATATTTGATGATAGCATGAAACTTCCTGAAATAATTACCCACTTCTAATGCTTAATTTCATTCCTCCACCCTTCCTTTCCTTTATTAACTTAACATGCACATTTAATTAATTCAATTTGAAGAGATATAGGCAAAACATCATCATCCCTTGCTCAAATTATTACAAAAGTGACTTGACTAATATCTTTGCTTCAACTCTTCCATTCTCCATAAAGCAGTCCACATGATCTTTTAAAAATATAAGTCATTTCTTCTTAACATCTTCCAATGGCTTTTCTGCATAAGTGTAGTAAAATCTAAACTCACTGTCACCATGGCCTATAGTGGCCCAGCTGATCTAGCCTCTGCCATCTCTTCACATGTGTTTGATACAACACCCCTGCACACCAGCCACATTGGCCACAGTTCTAGGGTTCAAACAAGCTAATCTTTATAAGCAAATGGCATCTTGGGCCTTTGGTAATTGCTATTTAAAAGGCTTGGGATTCTGTTCCCCCAGATCTTCTCTGGCTGGCTCTACTTTTCCACAGGGGACACAGTGCAACAGTTCCCTCCGCAGACAGAACATCTCTGCCTGCCTAGTCAAAGTCCAAACACCCATCCCACCTTTAGCTATTTTCTCACACTGGTTTATTTTCTTCATGACACGTTTTATTATCTGAAAATATTTATTTACTTGTTTACTTGTATGCTGCCTGTTGAAGCAGAGATGAGGGAAGTTCATCACATAGATTGGGGTTTGGCAAATATTTTTATAAAGTCCAAAATAGTAAATATTTTACCTTTTACAGGCCTTAAGATATCTGTTACAACTAATCAACTCTGCTGTTTTAGCACAAAAGCACATTTAGATAATACATAAACAAATGAACATGATTGGGTGCAACTAACACATTATTTATGCCCTGGCTGGGTAGATCGGGTTGAGCATCATCCCCATAGGTCAAGGTTGCAGGTTTGATCCCAGGTCAGGGCACATATGTGAATCAACCAATGCATGCATAAATAAGTGGAACAATAACTCTCTCTCTCTCCCACTTCTCTCTCAAATCAATTTAAAAAACATTATTTATGGACACTGAAATTTAAATATCTTATGATTTTTAAAATGTTTTATTTTGAGGTAATTTTAGATTCACTGGAGTTGTAAGCAACAATACAGAAAGATGCCATTTTATAAAACTGGAATACAGTATAACAACCAGGAATTCTCCACCACCACAGAGAACCTCCTGTTGTCCTATTATAGCCACACCTAATGCTCCCCCATTCTTAACCCCTAGCAACCACCAATTTATTATTTATTTCTATAATTTTGTCATTTCATAATGCTATATAAATTGTATATATCACATTTGTTCATTTTCATTGCTCAGCAGTATTCCATAGTATATACTATATTCTATACTTTTTCTTTCTCTCTCTCTCTCTCTCTCTCTCTCTCTTTCTTTATTTTTAACTGTCTTTAGTTTCATATCAAGGCACTACTAGCTTTAAAAATTGAAATAGAAAATGTTCTCCCTCTATTCGGAACTATTTTCTGAAAGAGATTGTGTAAAACAGCATTATTTCTTTAAACTTTTGGTAGATTTCTCCAGTGAAAGCATCTGGGCCTGATGTTCCAAGATTCCTTCTCTTTTCATTTAGTTTAGAGAGGTTTTTATTAGCCATTCTTTTAGAGTAGGTCTGCTGATGACAAATTATTCCAACTTTCTTTCATCTGAGAATGTAAGGATTTTCCTTTCATTTCTAAAGGATAGATTTACCAGATATAAAATTCTGGATTGATAGTCCTTTTGGGATTTAAATACTGTGTGCTATTTGCTTTTGGTTTCCATGGATTTTTTGATAAGAAATACATTGTCATTTAAATTGTTTGTCCCTAACACAGAAAAGTCATTACTCTCTCAATGCTTTCAAAATTTCTTTCTTTATCTTTATCTGCAGAAGTTTAACTGTAATAATGTCAGTGTGGATTTCTTTTGATTTGGGGTTTGAACAACTTCTTGACTAACTTTTTTCATATTTAGGAAGCTTTTAGCCATTATTTCTTTCAGTACTTTTTTTTAAGCCCTATCCTTTATCTCCTCTCCTGAGGGAACAACAATAATATGAATATTAGATCCTTTGTTATAGTACCAGATATCCTTGAGGCTCTGTTTATTTTTTCATCCAAATTTACCTCTGTTGTTCAGATGAGATAATTTTTCTTGTTCTATCTTCAAGTTAAATGGTTTTTCTGACCCTTTATTCTGCTATTGAGTTTTCCCATTCAGATTTTTATGTCGGTTATTTTTTTAATCCTAAAACTTCCATTTGGTTCTTCTTTCTATCTTCTATTTCTTTGCAGAGAGTTTTTATTTTATTGCCGAAACTTTCTATTTTTTCATTAACTGTGTTTGTAATTTGTCATCAAAGCATGGTTATGATGATTGCTTTAAAATCTTTGTCAGATAATTCTAAGATTTTTGTCATCTTAATGTTGGTATCTATTGATTTTCATTCAAATTGAGATTTTCAGTTGGAAACTGGACATTTTCAGTATTGTGTTATGAGATTCTGAATGCTGTTTTAAAGCCTTGAATTTTAGCTGTGTGTTGTTGTTTTCTGATACTGCTCTAACGATGTAAGTGGGGTACTACCACCTCATTGCTGAGATAAGGGCAGAAGTCTAGGTTCTCCACTTGATGTTCATGACACTCAAGGGCAGTAGGGGCTCCTTGAAACTGCTGGCAGGAGTAGAAGTCCTGGCTCTGCATTAGACCTCACTATCACCATCCTGTCTGGGAGGAGCCCGAGTGCCTCCACTGACGGTGTAGGTTTCTGGGGGATTGCCCTTGGGCACTAGTGCAGGTCCCATGTGTCCACTAAGACTCCTCTGACACCACCCAGTGAGGAAGAGGAGGGCCACTCCATTACTACTGAATAAGGATTCAGGCTCCGCCAGATGTTCTCCACAGATGCTAGAGGGAAGAAAGTGGGGACCCTCCTCCTCCAGACAGGGATAAAAGTCTTGGTTCTCCACTCAGCCTTCTCTGCCAAAACCCAAACTGGATTTTGGGGTGCCTCATCACAGCCGCACAAGGGTTCCATATTCGGCTTTTGCTGACAGGGGAGGTAAGTTGAACTGCAGTTTTTGTTTTGTTTCCTGTGTTGTTTACCTGGAGTATATGTAGTAGTTATTGTCTAAAAGTTTTCTGTCTTGCTAGGCTGATCCTTTCCTGGTGTTTTGGCTAGAGAGAGAACGCTTTTGTTGTTGTTGTCTGACCATCGTCATTTCCAGGCGTTGGGCTCCTTCAGCTCAAATACATGCAAAATGAGGCAGAAAGAACACTGAGGAAATTCATCACAGTGCTATTTCTTGGGTCCTGAAGACCCTAAATGGTTTGCCTTTTCCTCGCTGACTTTCAGGGTCTTTTTTGTTTGTTTTATATGTAATGTTTTTAGATATACGTAAACACTTTTTTTTCCCCTACCATTAAAAAGTGTGTAAAACCATTCTTAGTGGGCAGGCCATACAAAAATAGGTGTCACTCTGAATTTGGCTCAGGGGCCATCATTTGCCAGCCCTTAAAATGGATCAAGATTTCAGAGCTAGAAGTCTTTTTGTTACCTTAACACAACAGCTTGCCCATGAAAAGGGTAAGGTAAACATTAGAAAGAAAAAGCAGCTTTTCTCTTGTTTTAATATCTAGGAACTTGGAAAAGAAATACTGGTTGTGAGATTGCATTATCAGGATCAGATTAAAATGAAGAAAGATCCCAAATGTCACAGAGAGTTTGTGGTCCCTGAACATAATTCAAAATAAAAACAATACTAAGTCCTAAAATGAATGCAGGAAATGCCAACAAAAATTCTGCTTTTTCTAATTATGACTACTTTTATGCTTATTTGTGAAATATCCATGACTTCAAATAAAATTTGGAATAATTTCCCTTTTTTGTTTTTACTCTAATTATAGCTCTAATTTGCTTGCTGACTAATTCAACTTGACAAATTAAATACATAAATACAATAACATCCTCTTATATATAAGCATAATTGTATTAAGAAGGTAGCAGAACACATTCAAGCAGATCACAGTCCAAATATTAAAACATGTCAAACAAAGTCATAGATAAAAGAGGTAGATTGAACGTGGCTAATAAAAACTATTAAGACAAAACTGAAAAGAAATTAAATACCAGGGAAGCTGGAAAATATCCAGCAAAGTAACAGTTGCAAGAACCCAAGACAAAATTAACTTTAGAGGAGAAATTCAGATAGAGTCTTATGGTGGAAAAGTCACACAGTTGCAAAACATTTTGAGTGAAGGCTGGGCAAGGGGTGGGTAGGGGAAGACAATGTTGAACTCACATGGCCAATGAATGCACTACCACATCCTATTGTTCAGCTGAGCCAGTCTGAACATTTATACAAAGTGCAGAGTTAGTATGCATAATTTCATTCTGAAGCTTTCTTCCTTGAATTGTTATTAAATTTTAAATAAACTGAGACATGAGCATTTACTACAGTCATTATGATTCCATTACCCATGGCATGCAGATCGGTACCCACCATGCCAGTCGCTCTTCGCACTGAATTTTGTGCAAACTTTCTTTTCTGACTTTTTATTCATTTAGTTTGCAGATCTTCAGTAAGAAACACCAGTTGTCATCTGAAAGGACACATATTGCAAGAATCTAATTTCCTCCCTTACTGAAGCTATGTGGTGTGTGGCTTCCCATTGAGTACAACTGCTAACAAGGCACAGGTGTGCACTGCATGAGGAGGTGAAAATGTGATTATGGGAAAAGAGGTGTTGTGATTTTGTCCCTGTATCCATAATGCAATCATCCCCAAATGAGTGACTGCTTTTCTTTCTCATAGTAAACACCAAGCCTGGGAAGCAAGGAAACCAAAAACCTTGCCATGTCCAGATTCACAACTACTACAATTGGATTTAGAGCTAAGAAGAAAAGCTTTCTTCCTCCTTCATCGATGCTTTGGTTCACTACAGAGAATTGTTCTGGAACTCCCTTTTCTTTCAATATCTCCAAGACACACTAGCTGAATAGGTAAAATCCAACATCAAGTGGGTTTTTCTTTTTCTTAAATATAACTAAATAAACCACTTAATACTTCATTCTTTAAAGGGTAGTTTATAAAAAGAATAACTTACCTTCGTTTTCAGTGACAAAAGTATGGTTTTAATTGGAAATGTTGATACATTTAACTCAATAAAATGAAAATTGAACTCACCTAAACTGAATAAGGCAAAGCATTAAATATCATTGCATCAGAGTCAAATATTATTAATTTAACAGTTACTAATTTCAACTCCAATTGGTGCAAATAATACATACAGGCTATTCAATGCAGAATTGCTTGCACTAGAGAAAGTTGAGGAAAAAATAAATATCCATTAATAGGGGACCTGTTAAATAAACTGTAGTATATGTTTAAACATTTCATCCATAGTAAAGGAATAACTAAGAGCTTTATGGATGAATGTAAAATAATAATCTCTGATATGTACCACTATAATATTCTACCACTTATTTAAAAAAAAGATAAACAAGTATATATGTATTTATGTACTTGCTTATATATGCATATATCTCTGTAAGGACATAAATAGCTAATTTTAGTTGCCGGTATGAAGAATATTCAGATGGCTGAGAAACATTAGTGTAAGGGACACTTTTACTATTATTTTACAGTTTTTGAATATTTAAGCCATGTATTATAATTATCTATTCAAATATATATTAAATTTAAAAATTTGAGAAATAGATATTAAGTTGCTAGATGTTAAAATGTAATAAATACAATCAATAACTCTACTGTACTCCATAGACAGATTAACACTAATCTGGGGCTGAATGCATCATATATCATACTTATATCTAACCAATTAAAATCTCACGAGATAAACATGATCAGGGTCAGTTAACTCAAATGAGCCCCTAACACTGAAGTCTACTCTACAGAATTGACTTGACTTATGGGAAGAATAGGCAAATTAAGATGCATTATGAGTGGGAGACACAATATATATCAACATGATCATATTGAGCTCTTCTGTTCAATCATGCTTTCTGAAATTCTCCTAATTGGTAAGATATAGGAAGGCCTATTACCCAAGTTTACAACACATTGGCTAGTTTGCACATTAACATAAATAAGATAATATAACTTAATGCAATAGCTGGGTTCAGGGAACCAAAGCACATAATACAGGACGGTTTTATTTTTGCAGAGAGAAAAATTTTGGAATCATCTAGAGTCTTTGTTGCCTCTATTATATATAAGAAATAAACACTCCCAGTACCTTATAACAGAGTAGTTAAATATCCAAAGGAATAATTTAAATAGAGGTTAGGAGCCTTAAAAGAAACTTGGTTGAATTTTAAATTTTGACTAAGACTAGCTCCAAGCAGTAGAAACAGAAGTTTTATTAAATATAGGCAAATGTCCATTGCCATAAAGGAATTAGAAATTCAAAGTAATCTCTAATTGAATAGTTGTTTGTATTATTAAAAATCACAATGTCCTAAAAGTGCTTCACTGCTTAGAAAACATTTCCTTACATTGGTACCAAAAGAAGCCAAGTAAAAAAAAATAAAATACTATAAGCAAGCCCTGGCCAGTTTGGCTCAGCAGCTGGAGTATCAACCTATGGACCAAAGGGTTGCAGGTTTGATCCTCAACCCTGGACAGGGTTATGCAGGAGGCAACCAATAGATGTGTCTCTCTCACATCAATGTTCTTCTCTCTCTCCCCCTCCCTCCCTTCCACTCTCTCCAAAAATTCAATGGAAAAATATCCTCAGGTGAGAATTAACAACAACAACAAAAAATCAATAATGGTAAGGTCAAACAGTAACTAAAGTTTACCATGCAGTAATTAAAATAACAAAAATATTCATGGAGTGGGACAAAGGTTAGATACCATCTTTATACTTAAATCAGTTCTGGGTGTGTCCTACTTCTAGGTATTTTCTTTTCTATTGGATCTTGTTGGTGTAAGAAGCAGACCCTAAAGTATTTAAGTTGGGATTTACTCTTAAGTGTATGCATCAAGTCTGAGCTAAGAATGCCATTTTGGATGGTAATAATTTTTTTAAGTAACAGCAAGGAAGTAATAAAAAATAAATTTTTAAAAAGGAGTTTGTTTTAAGCAAAAGTATTCCAAATGATTGGCAAAAAAAAATGTAATGGCAGGTAGAAGTAAATTTTTAATTAGAAATATGTTTTTAAAATTATATCTGATCCTCAGATATTTTAAAAATGCACCTTCTTTCTCAGTAAAAAAAATGCATAGCTTAGAGAGAAAAATTAGGTCATGGGATCAATGGTAAACATAAATCCGTTTATATGAATATAAGAAAAGTTTAGGAGTAAGTATTATTGCCAAAGTGAGAAGAAGTTCAATAATTAGAAACACCATTTTTAAATTACCCAAGGTTATTTTAGGATCCCATAAGTATAGGGCTTTCTCTCTTATATTAAAATAGTTATAAAACTCAACCAAATAAATTTTTCTCAAGAGAGATGTATTAAACGTATTGTTCAAGATTGAAATAAGGCAAATAACCAGGCTAATCTTATCCATTATTTCCAGTGCACAAAACTTCTACATTTTGGAAGGAATGATCAAATAAAAATCAGGAAAGAAATAAAAAATATATTTAAAAATAATTAAAAGGACAAACCACCATTAGTCCAGTCTAAGAAAACTGCAATTTCTTCACATTTTAATTTTAGTTTAAAAAAAAAAAAAAGTGAATATCATGGACACAATGCATTTTGATTCTGGTAACATTTTCTTTGTGTGTTATAAAATTGTATTCAAAAATGAACTTAACTTCCATAGAAATAATATTATAATGTAGAATAAAAACTACTTGGGGGGCTACAAACAAAGGTGAATAATAATGAGAATGGAGCCTGTTGTGAAAGCGATTAAAGGGCTGACAAGGGGTCTGGCTCATCTATCTGCATCAGTAACGGCTTGGAAGAAAGATTATGACATTTTTAGGTCATGATCATGGTGTTGCAGATTTCAACAAGGAGAGAGAAGCTAGACAAATGGACCTGAGTGAAAAGAAATATGGGTAAGAAATAAAATTGGATACAGTTTAGAAAAACTGAAGTTAATATTGCACGTTATCAGAAATGTAAATCATCCCTGGAAAATGTGGGAAAGCAATGTCAAGTTGAATCCCTAGAATTAGATAAAAAATTGAGATGATAATAAAATGTGCTTAATCAGAGCCAGGTATAGTTTCAAAGTCACAGTATTGAGTTTATGGATAATATTCTCTTTCAATCAAAATAATTTATTATGTGCATATTGACTGCTGTTCATCAAACTAAAGGAAGAATTGAAGTGATGACATACCATTTTTTTTTTGTCTGAGATGTCATAAATTGGATTATATCTGTATACTTACACTCACTTTTTAAACCACTATATAACTTAAATTGCTCAATATTTATAGATGCAGGTGCTGTTTTTTTAAGTAAGTTAGGCAAGAATGAAGGAAAGAAAGAAAGAAGGATGGAGAAAGGGAGGAGGAAAGAGAAGTTAGGAAACTAGAAAAAAAAATTCAATACTCCCCAAATAACCATTTACTTGACTAAATGTTTCATTTTATCTTCTACTTCCCCAAACATTTCTAGGTAGCACCACACTGATTAGACAGAAAATTCTCACTTAGAATCTCCATAGAAGTTTCCATAACCTAAATAAATAATTAGGGTCATCATAAAGTCAAATGACACAATCAAGGTGAGAAAAAGAAGTAAGGACATGGTTGAGTATATTTTATATGTCAGATAGGTTGTGTACATTATTAAACTTAATTTTCACAACTACACTAAAAGGTATATCACTGGAAAATAAAATGAAGAAACTAGCCACAAGTCAAAGAACTGGTAGGTAATTAAAAGCCAAGTCCGTCTGACTCCAAGCTTTCAAATATACCACATGTTCCCCAAACTGCAGTAAGCACCTTAGAAAAGAAAACATATTCAACTCTATCACAGGGCTAGCAATTAAAATAGAGAAAGAAGAAGGAGAAGGAAGATGAGAAGAAGGACAAAATGGAAGAGAAAAGAAAGCCACCATGATCCTTGCCTGCTAGTTACTTGAAATCCTATCGAGGCATGAGATTACTATAGTTTGGAGGTATAATATGTAAATATTAAACCTTCCAGGTTTTACAGACGAGATTTGTCAGTGTAAATTCTGACAGGGAAGGTTCATGGAAAAGAAAATTTTCAATATGGGTAAGATTTGGATAAGAAAATTAGAGAGGAAAAACTACAATAAGATACCAGCTTACACCTGTTAGAAAGACTATTACCAACAAGACAAAAAATAACACATGTTGGAGAGGTTGTGGAGAAACAGGAGTTCTCACTGACTGCTGGTGGGAATGCAAACTGGTATAACCACCATGGAAAACAGTTAGGAGGCTCCTCAAAAACTTAAGAAGAGAGTTACCATCTGACCCAGTAATCCCTTTTCTGGGCATCTACCTGAAAATTTTGAAAACATTTATTTGCAAAGATACATGTACCCTTATGTTCACTACACCATTATTTATGGTGGGAAAGACATAGAAACAACCAGAGTCATTTCATAAATGATTGGGTAAAGAAGATATGGTACATATATTCAATGAAATGCAACTCAACCATAAGAAAAGGTGAAATCCTGCCATTTGAGACAACATAGATGGATCTTGAGAATATTCTAAGCAAAATAAGTCAGACAGACAATTTCACAACCATATGATTTCACTCATATGTGGATATAAAACTGAAAGCAACAAATAAACAAGAAAAACAAACAAAAACTAATAGACACAGACAGCAGCATGGTGGTTACCAGAGGGACGAGTGTGGGGCAATAGTAAAAGGTATATGGTGGTAGAAGATTTGACTTTGGATGGGGGCACACAGTGCAATATACAAATGCTATATTACAGAATCGTACACTTGAAACCTATATAATCTTATTAACCAATGTCACCCCAAGAAATTTAATTTTAAAGAAAGAAAAAAATCAGGGAAAGAAGAATTCAAAGAAGGGAAGTAACTCTATTTCTAGAAGGAAATGATGGCAGCACAAAGGAAGGAAGGATCAGCAACTCCCAATATTTTCTGGAACCTCACATCTGTTCATATCCCCAAATGAACTTTCATGCTTTAATATCTTTTTATACTCTAACTAGCTTAGTTTCCTCATTTTTGTTGTTGTTGTTGTTTATTTACTAGACTTTAAAATTCACGGGGGTTTGCAGTATTTAACTTTTGAGATGAAATCATGACTCATAATCTAAAGTTGTTCAAGGGAGGCTGAATGTTCCATATGACCAATTATCCATAAATGGCTGACATTATTTGTTGCATTTTAAATCCCCATCCTTAAATTCACCCTGATTGAGGAATGATCTTCCTTTTGTGGTGATAGTTCTTTCTCACACTCGGATGTGTTATTTATTTCCTCAACAGAAAATCTGTATGGGACCTGCCACTAGGAGTTCTTTTCTACTGGGACCATAGTGAAAAAACTTCTACATTTTCCAAACATTACATTGTCAAGGTTTCAACCCTTTGATATTTTTTGCCCAAACAATAGTTGCACTGTTGAAGGATAGAAGTGAATAGCTTAGTTGAGCACCAGAAATAAGGCAAAGCTATTACATAGACTTTTTAAAGTGTTTTTATTGAGTTTTAAGAAAGAAGGAAAGGGAGAGGGAGAGAGAAAGAGGAACACTGATGAGAGAGAACCATCTATCGCTGCCTCCCACACAACGCCCAGTGGGGATCAAGCCTGAAATCTGGGCATGTGCTCTGACCAGGAATCGAACCAGTGATCTATTGGTGTGTGGGATGACACTCAATCCATTGAGCCACAGTGGCTGTGCTATTACACAGACTTTTGCTTATGTATGTAAGCTAACCTTACTCTCCAAAAGGATAACAGCTTTGCCCCTAGAAATCAATTTTTGCCTTCTAGTTTTTCTTGTTTCTTTGGACGATAGATGATATTTCTTAATACAGATCAGAAAGGGCCAATGAGCGTAAGACTGTTTAAGTTAAAATAATTGTTAAGATTTTTATAAATCTCAAAAAAAAACAACAACAACAATAAAAAACAGTGTGGTCTCCCATTTTTATATCTTCTTTGAAGACCCATGGATCACAGTTGAGGGCAATCTTATTGTCAAAGAATGTTCCTAATAGCAGAGAGGAGACGATGAGTTTCTTAAATCTCAAAACTCTGCCCTTCCTGCATTTAGTGTCACTCACCTATTTACTTAACACTTATATCAGGTGATGTGCCAGGCATAGGAGAAACCACAACAAACAAAGTCTCTGCCCTAAAGGAGCTCACATTCTAGTGGAGGGAAACCAAACATAAGTAAATATATAATTAGAGGTATAGTGTGTCATATGAGAAGTGCTACGGAGGAAAAGCAAAAGCAAAGGAACTCCATCGGGAATGCTGGAGACAGTGGAGAGAGAGATTGCCGTTCTAGACAGGATAATCAGTGAGTTGCTAAAGGCCCTATTCTGAGTGTAAAGAAGATGAGGCTCATTCTGAGTGTAAAATAAAATGGCTACAGAGACAACATGCAACATGCAAACACTGAGACCACACCTAGACAGCAAGGTCCCCAGTGTGGTGTCAAGGAGCTCTAAGCTGGTAGCCGTCCCAACCCAAAGCCCCAAGGGCTTAACTGAACAGTGAAGAAATCACTGAGTTTCCAAAGAGTTATAATAGTTCAAGTGGACATATAGGAGTTGGAATCACAGCAGAATTAAGACCTTTGACAAGAATTGGAACTTCAGAGAGACAGAGACCTGGAACTAAATGCAGTTCTAGAATAAACAATTACAATAGCCCAAAAGTAAAGCAAATTCAAACCACATGATTGACCTTATGGTCCTGACGCTATATCACAGGAACTTTTGTGACTTGGCCCAAATGCTCAGAGTAAATGAGGATATTATGTGATCTTTCTACCAAAAGCAAAATCCTTAATGCGTAAAAATATATATAATGGGAAGGCCTGATAGATATGGACTTATAAGCAATCTGAATGAAGGTCTTATTCTTCTCTATTTTTATCATAACCTGGGCCCTGGATTTCTCAGAGAAAGATATAATACATATACCAAGTGCCCATGTATCAGCAAATGTATTAAGAAGATAGAAATGATAAAATAGGTTAAATCGTGGAATAATGGTATTTAGATAGGAAGAGAGTAACAAGGCACTTACAATCTTTCTTTATAATTTTCAAGGATGATTATAAAAGGAAAAACGCCACTTTGTTTATAAAATAAAGTTGCTTTGCTTTACAAAAGATTGTATTATATATTCTATATTATAACATATGCTCTATCTTCATAGCAAAAATACAGTTTTTGTTTACACTAGCATTCAGATTGACTATAATTAAACTCTGTTCTCTTGGATCAGTAGCCCATGGATTGCTATACAATTTGGTTTAAAATGCATGTCATTTAATTTGTAAAATCTAATATTGTGTAGCCACTATGCTGTATACCTGACACTCATATAAAGTAATACTGAATATAAACTGTAGTTGAAAAATAAAATATAAAAACATAAATAAGTCTTGAAGTCAGTGTAAAAACTATGAGTCACTATGCTATAAAACTTTGGCCATATTCAAGTTTCACTCTTAAGTACAAAATGTGGGGTTTTGCTTGGCTAAATTCTAGACATTGAATCAACCATCCATGTACATTCTTCAGGTTGGCTTCCACCAGGGGAAGCGAGGCACTGCGAGTCCATGGCAATGCTCCAAACCATGACGAACCAGGCAATTTCATTTTTGTTGACCATTGCTTCAGGTCATTGTAATTTAATGAGTAGTAATCCTATTTAAAAACATGTTGCAGGCAGCAAGGTGCCTGCTGGGAGAAAGCGGCTGCGCATGAACAGATCAATATGCGTTGTGTGCTTTCAACCATTCAATAATCGATTCACCCTTGTTATAAGAAAATAAATGCCGAAATTCCCAAAGTTAATTTCTGAAGAAAGCATTTACAAGGCTATCAGATTATTAAAAGTTTCCATGGGCTATCTTCTGTTTGTTTATTTGTTATTGAAATCTCTGCTGCATCTCACAATATCCCATTTGAAAACTGTAAGGGAATCCTAAAAGTGAACTCCAGCAGGAAGATTGGATGCATTTCCTTACTATCAGCAAAGTGCCGAAGGCTTATTGGGACTAAAGCATTTTACAGACTCAACTCTTTTTTTTCCCCTCTAGTCTTACTTTTAAACATACCAGCTGCATTTAATAAGCTATCAAATAAGACTTTCTGCAGGCTTAACTGTACGGATGTCAGATCATCTGCTTGATGTGTCATTCAGTAATTTTCGATTCCTCAAATTTGTGCATTAAAAGAAGATAACATATTCTTTAGACTAGTCAGAATTTTCTAAAGTCTTAGTTATATGCTATGGGCTTTCAATATTCCCCCATTTCCACAAAAATGGGTTTATAAAGCACTGGATCTGCAGTGTAATCACAAACATTAAATTGGCATATAAAAGCATTCCAGCCTAGCATCTCTACAGTCTGTGCTAATGGCTTCGCTGCTTTTATAGCAGTATCTTACCAGGCTGTAATTCATTCAGGAAGCTTTAAACACTGTCTTTCATTGAACCGAATTTCAGAGGAGTGTCACACATTGTGTACCATTTCTCTACTAGCTAGCTGAGCTCTCACACTCTCCTGGCCACATCCATCAGTTCTCAGGATTAGAAATCAAACCAGAAAACTATACACATTTGAGCACCGAAAGAAGTACAGGAATCTTACTCATTCGACTTCAGTTAGTGGGATAATGTGAGTGGTAAACAAGATTCATTCTAGAGATCCCAATCACATTGCCATTTAAAAGAAACTGATTCCAAGGTCACTTCACTGAGTCACCTAAGTTACTAAGTTTGATTTCCTCAAATATTTTTCTGAGAAGGTTATTGATAACTCCAAAGAACATGGCACTTATATATAAATGTGAATGTGTTTAGGGTTTCACCCAATTAATAACAAGTCCACTCTGCCATTAAACCAGTCCAAAGAAACGTGAATGAGTTATCTAGGTAGCCTTAAAAAAGTGATATTCTTGCAATTGTTCATTTTGTTTTTCTGCTATAAAGTTCAATTGGGATTCCCAACCCTTCTATTTTAATGGCTCAGAACTTTGACTTTAACTCCCTCCAGAGCAGAAAAGCAGATGTTCTCTTCTGCTATCTACCTACAGTGGAGTTAATTACATTCCTTCTTGTAACTAAAACTAACAGGAATCTAAAAATTAGTAGCTACCTTAATTCTTCAGTGTGCCATCTTTCACTGTAATCTTTTAGAACAGGCACTGTTCAGAACTTTTCACTCAACAGCGTAGAACTAGTTTCATTTGAGCTGATGTCGGTCGTATTACTTTTATTCTTACAAAGGCTAAGTCACTTCCACAATCTTCAAAGGAAACACTTGACTCAACTCATCCTAACCAGGCAAAGAGAGTGCCCAGTGCCATTTGTCAAAATAACCAAGTGTGTCTGCTTTCCTCACATTTTGGTTAGAAAGCAAGGTCGAGAAAAGTGAGACCTAGTAATTTTTGTTGGTTTTGCAGCCTAGCATCCTTCTCCACTTCTTGTGATAATGATGCCCTCCTCTCATTCTATTTGGTTCTAGTGAGGATGAATCTATCCCCAGCAATGAAATGCAAACCGTACTTAGCTAATTAGGATTTTCCACCGCTCAACCACAGGATTGGTTGCCGGAAGGCACAAGATCCACATTAAACCAGTTATAGCAACAGGTTTCAAACATAGAACTCCGGCTCTCTTTCCCCTGAAACTGACTTGTGATGCTATGAATTGATGCTCCTGGAGGAATAAAGCCAACACAGTAGAACGCAGAGCTAACAGATGGTAGAAAGTAAAATTGTAATGTTATATTTCAGCCCACAAGTTCAGTTGTACCCTAGGACTTTCCAGTAAGGTGAGCCAGTTTGCTTCAGCCAGACTGAATCAGGATTTTTTTCACTGACATGAAAGAAACAGATTTGAGCTTCAATATTGGAAACCAAAAGGTTCTTGAAATCTACTCTGATAAAGATAGAGACATCACCCATAAAATGTAAAATAATCACTTTTGATACAAGAAAGAGAAATAAATTATCACAATGTTTAATTCAAAAAAGTTAAAGAAATGGAAAAAAATTTGTCTATCAGAGCAATTTAACAGCTTTTCTTACTTAGTTTTTAGTCAATTCCTTTTATCCCCAGAATCAAAACACTTTTTACATTATCAGTTATAAGTAACATAAATTTTACTTGATTACTGTATTTATCATTAATTATGGGTTCACTACATATTCTGTCTGGGAATAAAGAGTTGATGAGCCAAATCACAGCAGAGATTATATTCGAGTAGGAGATAAGAGAAAGAATAAAACAGAAAGCATTCTATTCAAGGTTCCTAAATATTTCTAAATAAATTTGAATAAAACAAAACAAAGTAAAAACATAGTACCAAAGAACTTTAGACCTGAATTGTAAAGCAGATTTTCCTATAACTTGTATTTCATTAGCAAGCCCTGCTGATAGTATTAAGACTGGGCAAAACACGTTTTGTTTCATTTTGGCCAATATGATGGCTAATCCCATAAATTGTTTAGATCATTTATCAATTTCTCTTCTAGCAATGTTACATCCATGGTGGTCAAATTCATGACTCTTTTTCTTTTTCTTTTTTTTTTGGTGGTACGTGCCCCTAGCGGGAACCGGACCTGGGACTCTCTGGTCCGCAGGCCAATGCTCAACCGCTGAGCCAAACTGGCCAGGGCTATGACTCATATTTTTATAAGGACCTAAAGTACAATCAATGTAAATTAAGGTCACAACTTGAATTAATATCATAATTTCCTTTTAAATGTATAACAAAATGCCAACATTAGCATGAACCAAAAAAAGTCACAACTTTCAACCCATGAAAACTACATCTCTCTTTCACTACTAAGCACACCGGGAAACATGTAAAATGTCTCTTTAGAAAGGACTACCCATACTATATTATAACTGATATAAGCAAACTTTTCTTAACCCAAAGTTCTCCCCTTATCTTCTTTAATCTTCCTACCCTTGAGAACAATGTATCCTTTCTCCATAAAAAAAGTACTAACTTGTTTTAACTATGTGCATATCACACATCAGCTATTTGCACTAATGAAGATGAAGTACAAAATACTTAAGAGCTTTTAAATTCAGATAGATCTATTTCATCTTTCAAAGATGAACAAATTAATTCACCTCTCTGAGGCTCCATCTCTTTATCCATGAAGAGATCATAATAATAACTGACCTAATTGGTTAAGGAAAAAAGTGAAATATATAAAACACTTAGCAAAGTACACATATATAGTAAGGCCCAATAAATGATGGTTAAGAGTAAATATACCAATCCAACTATTCAGAAGAGAGAAACTTTAATCTAAAAACTGAAAATATTTTATTATATAAATTATATAGCTGTATTAGTTTTCTGTTACAGTTGTAGAAAGTTATCAGAAATGCAATGGCTTAAAACATCAGTTTTCAACTCGGGTGCCACAAGAATTTGCAAAGCACGCACTACTTGACTATTTAGTGAGGGCACTGACCTCTTTCCATTAGATTGTCAAATAAAAAAATGACAATAGGCAAAACAACAATAGCCAACCAGTATCAATGCCCTGCCTTGAACCATAAATATGTAGCTCATATATTAAGAGTTGCATGCTATTGATCACATTACATAATAAGTTTGAGTCTAATTTGTTAAATTTTGGTACCAGAAATTCTTATGTACAAATACAGGCACATGATTTTTAAAAGGTCACTTTGACCCCTGACTGGTTTGGTTCAGCAGTTAGAGTGTCGACCTGCAGACTGAAGGGTCTCAGGTTTAATTCCTGGTCAAGGGCACCTACCTGGGTTTCAGGTTCATCCCTGTCCCTGTAGGGGTGGGCTGATGCAGGAGGCAACCAATTGATGTCTCTCTCACATCGATGTTTCTTTCTCTCCCTCCCTCCTTGTATTCTCTAAAAATCAGTCCTCAAGTGAGGATTAACAACAACAAAAATAGTCACTTTGGAACCAAAAGAGTGGGATACACACACACAACCAATCAAATTTTACGTATTTTCTTGTCAGAACAGAAAAATTATATATTTTGGTGTGCCATAGAATTTTAGTAATTAGTGTATGTGTGCCACGAGATGAAAAAGTTTGACAATTGCTGGCTTAAAACAGCATACATTTATTATCTTTAGGTTCCAGAGGTCAGAAGCCCAGAAAGGGTCTGGGCTAAAACCAAGACATTGGTAGGGCTGCATTCCTTCTGGAGTCTCTAGGGAAGAATCTGTTTCCTTTCTTCTCTAGCTTTTACAGGCTGGACTTATGGCCTCTTTCTCCATCTTTAAAACTAGCAGCATAGCATCTTCCAATCTCTTACTCTGACTCTTCTGCTTCCCTCTCAGGGTTTAAGGACTTCTGTGATTATACTGGGCCCACTGGATAATCCAAGGTAATCTCCTCATTTTATTTTATTTTCTAAATTTATTTTGCTTTAGGAGAAAACTATCTTTATTTGAATTTAATTATTTTTTAATTAACTTATTTAATTTTGTTATAGATGTTTCTCCTTTTTCCACCACTGATTCCCTCTCCCCCTCCCTCCACACCCTGTTCCCAGCTTTGTTGTCCATGTCCATTGTTCATGCATACATGCATATAAGTTCTGTGGTTTATCACTCCTCCCAACCCCCTCTCCTGGAGATTGTCAGTCTGTACCCCACTTCCACATCTCTGGGACTACCCCATTCCTCAGACCGTAATGTTCATTATATTCCACAAATTCGTGAGATCATATGATACTTGTCTTTCTCTGTTTGGCTTGTTTCACTTAGGATAATTCACTTAGGTAAATAGTGCTGCTATGAACATGGGGGTACATATATTCTTTCTGGTTGGTGTTTCAGGATTCTTAGGGTATATTCCTAGAAGTGGGATCATTGGGTCAAATGGCAGTTCAATTTTTAAATTTTGAGGTAACACCATAGTGTTTTCCCAGTGGCTGCACCAGTCTGCATTCCCACCAACAGTGAACTAGAGTTTCCTTTCTCCACACCCTCACCAACACTTGTTTTATATGTTGATGGCCGCCATTCTGACAAGTGTGAGATGATACCTCATTGCTTTTTTAATTTGCATCTCTCTGATGATTAGTGATGTTGAGCGTTTCTTCATATGTTTCTTAACCATTTGTATGTTCTGTTTGGAGAGGTGTCTCTTTAGGTCCTCTGCCCATTTTTAATTGGGTTCTATGTCTTCCTTTTGTTGAGTTGTATGAGCACTCTATATATATTGGAAATTAACCCCTTATCTGATATATCATTGGCAATTATGTTCTCCCATACAGTGGGTTGCCTTTCCATTTTGATGATTATATCTTTTGCTGTGCAGAAGCTTTTGAGTTTGATGTAGTCCCATGTGTTCATTTTCTCCTTTGTTTCTGTTGCCTTAGATGATGTATCCATGAAAATTCTGCTACGTATATGTCCGAAATTTTGTTGCCTACATTTTCTTCTAGGAATTTTATGGATTCATGGGTCATATTTAAGTCTTTTATCCATTTTGAGTTTATTCTTGTGTATGGTGTAAGTTGATGATCTAGTTTCATTTGATTACAGTCACTTTGTAGTATAACCTGAAATCTGGTAATGTGATCCCTCCAACTTTGTTCTTCTTTTTCAAGATTGCTGTGGCTATTTGAGGTCTTTTTTGGTTCCATATGAACTTTTGAAGTCTTTGTTCTAGTACTGTGAAGTATGTCATTGGTATTTTGATGGGGATTGCACTGAATCTATAGATTGCTTTGGGTAATATGAACATTTTAATGATGTTAATTCTTCCAATCCATGAACAAGGTATGTACTTCCACTTTTTAATATCTTTTTTCAGTGACCTGTAGTTTTCTGCAAATAGGCCCTTTATTTCTTTGGTTAGGTTTATTCCTAGGTTTCTTAATTTTTTTTGCTGAGATGGTAAATGGGATTGTTTTTTTAGTTTCTCTTTCTGTGAGTTCATCATTGGTGTATAAGAATACCATTGATTTCTTGACGTTTATTTTGTATCCTGTTACTTTGCCAAATTCATTTATTAAGACTAGTAAATTTTTGATGGAGTCTTCGGGGTTTTCTACATATAGTATCATGTCATCTGCAAATAATGACACTTTCACTTCCTCCTTTCCAATTTGGATCCCTTTTATTTTTTTCTTCATGTCTAATTGCTGTGGCTAAGACTTCTAGTACTACGTTAAATAAGAGTGCGGAAGTGGGCATCCTTGTCTTGTTCCTGTTCTTAAGGAAAATGCTTTTAATTTTGGCCTATTGAGTATGATGTTGGCTTTAGGTCTTTCATATATGACCTTTATTATGTCGCGATATGATCCCTCTATTCCGAGATTGCTGAGCATTTTTATCAGAAATGGGTGTTGAATTTTGTCGAATGCTTTTTCAGCATCTATTGATATAATCATATGATTTTTATCTTTCATTCTTTTTATATGGTGTATTACATTTATTGATTTATGAATATTGTACCAGCCTTGCATCCCTGGGATGAATCCCACTTAGTCATGGTGAATAATTTTTTTCATGTATTGCTGGATTCGATGTGTTAGTATTTTGTTCAGGATTTTGGCATCTAAGTTCATCAAGGATATTGGCCTGTAGTTTTCTTTCTTTGTAGTGTAAGTTTCTGGTTTTGGTATTAGAATTATGCTGGCCTCATAAAACAAGTTTGTACATCTTCCTTCTTTTTGAATGTTTTGAAATAGTTAGAGAAGAATGGGTGTTAGTTCTTCTTTGAATATTTGGTAAAATTCCCCCAAGAAGCTCTCCGGGTCTGGGCTTTTGTTTGCTGGAAGAGTCTTGATTACATCTTCAATTTCTTCTGTTGTTATTGGTCTGTTCGAGTTTTCTATCTCTTCCCAGTTCAGTTTTGGGAGACTATGTGTTTCTAGAAATTGTCCATTTTGCTTAGATTGTTGAATTTGTTGCCATATAATTGTTTCTGATATTTGTTAACAATCCTTTGTGTTTCTGTGGTGTCAGTTATTATTTCTGCTCTTTCATTTCTGATTTTGTGTATTTGGGTTCTCTCACTTTGTTTCTTGGTGAGTCTAGCTAAGGGTCCATCAATCTTGTTTATCTTTTCAAAGAACCAGCTCTGTGTTTCATTGATCTTTGTATTGTTTTTTTTTTTTGGTCTCCATGTCATTTATTTCTGCTCTGATCTTTACTATTTTCTTCCTTCTACTTGCTCTGGGGTGTTCTGTTTGCTTGCTTTCTAGTTCTTTAAGGTGTGAGGTTAAATAGTCTATTAGAAATTTTTCTTGTTTCTTGAGGTAGGCCAGTAATGCTATGATCTTCCCTCTTAGGACTGCTTTTGCAGCATCCCATAGATTTTGTGTTGTTGTGTGTTCATTTTCATTGGTTTCCAGGAAGTTTTTAATTCCTTCCTTGATCTTCATAGTAAACCATTTATTGTTCAATAACATGCTATTTAGCTTCCATGTTTTCAAATGTCTTTGCATGTTCTTGTTGCAATTGATTTCTAGTTGCATGCCATTGTGATCTGAGAAGATGCTTGATATGATTTTAATCTTCTTGAACTTGTAGAGAGTTAGTTTGTGTCCTAACAAGTGGTCTATCCTTGAGAATGTCCCATGTGTACTTGAGAAGAATGTGAACTCTGCAGTTTTGGGGTATAATTCTCTGTAGATGTCTATTAAATCCATTTGATCTAGCGACTCATTTAGAGTCTGTGTTTTCTTGTTAATTTTTTGTCTAGAGGATCTATCCAGAGATGTCAGTGTAGTATTGAAGTCCCCTGCTATGATTATAATACTGTTGATTTTTTCTTTGAGTCCTCCAAAAGATTTTTAATATAGGTTGGTGCTCCTATATTGGGTGCATATATGTCTACCAAGGTTATATCTTCCTGTTGGATAGATCCTTGCAATATTATGTAGAAGCCTTCTTTGTCTCTAGTTATGGCCTTCATTTTGAAATCTACTTTATCAGATATGAGTGTTGCTACCCCAGCTTTTTGTTCTTTCCGTTTGCTTGAAAGATTTTTTTCCATCCCTTCACTTTCAGCCTATATGAGTCTTTTGTTGTGAGGTGGTTCTCTTGTAAACAACATATATGTGAGTCATGCTTTCTTATCCAGTCATCTAAACTGTGCTTTTCATCGAAGCATTCAAATCATTCACATTTAAAGTAATTATTATTATTATTTTTTTTTTTTTAATCCTCATCTGAGGACATTTTTCCATTTATTGTACAGACAGAGTGGGAGGGAGAGAGAGGAAGAGAGAGAGAGGGAAACATCGATGTGAAAGGGACACATCGAGTGGCTGCCACCGCACGACCAACCAGGGCTGGGGACAAACTGCAACCGAGGTACATGCCCTTAGCAGGAACCGAACCCGGGCCTCTCCGGAACGCAGGCGGACGCTCTAACCGCTGAGCCAAACCGGCCAGGGCTTAAAGTAATTATTGATATGTACTTATTTATTGCCATTTTTGTTTAGTGTGGTTCTATTTTTCTTCCTATTTCTTCTACTAATTACAGCAGTCCTTTTAGCATAACTTGCAGTGATGGTTTGGTGTTAATCTATTCCCTTAGCCTTTTTTGGACTGGAAAGCTCTTATTTGACCTTCCATTTTGAATGATAGCGTTTCTGGATAGAGTAATCTTGCATTCAGATTCTTGTTTTTCATGACCTTAATTACTTCATTCCACTCCCTTCTAGCCTATAGTGTTTCTGTTGAGAAGTCAGGTGAGAGCCTTATGGGGTTTCCTTTGTAGATAACTTGTTGCTTATCTCTTGCTGCCTTTAGGATTCTCTCCTTGTCTTTAATTTTTGGCATTTTAATTACTATGTGTCTTGGTGTGGACCTGTTTGGGTTCTTCTTACTTGGGGCTCTCTGTGCTTCTTGAACCTGAATGCCTTCTTCACCAAGTTAGGAAAGTTTTCTGTCACTATTTCTTCAATTATATTCTCTAACCCTTGTCCATTTTCTTCCCCTTTGGGGACTCCTATGATCCGAATCTTATTACATTTCCAGTTGTCCTACGATTCTCTTAAGCTGTCTTGTTTTTTAATTGGTTTTTCCTTTTGGTTTTGTGATTGGTTGATATTTTTCTACTCTTGTCTTCTAATTCACTGATCCGGTACTCAGCTTCCTCTACTCTGCTGGTAAGTCCTTCCAACGTGTTCTTAATTTCTGCTATGTCATTCTTCATTTCCACTTGGTTGGTTTTCAATGTTTCCATATCTTTACTCATGGTGCTGATGTCTTTACTCATACTGTTGAGCTTCCTCAAGATCATGGCTGTGAACTCTACCTCTGGTAATTTGCTTAGCTGCATTTCATTGATCTCATCTTCCATAGAGTTCTCTTGTTCTTTCATTTGGGATTTGTTTCTTTGTTTCCCCATTTTGGCTATCTCAATGGGTTTTGGAGCCTGCCAAATTTTCCCTGTGTGTGTTGGTGTTCTACTGTTCGTGGCTCCCTCTACTGGGTTTGGATGAGCCTGGGTGGGACCACGTTAAAGACCACTATCAAGTCTTACTTTCCTGGGTAGATTTGCAAGCCCAGGAAAAGTTCAGTTATCCTCTAGCTTTTCCCTGGTTGCTAGTAGTCTCAGTTACTCAGTGCCTTGGAATGTAGTTCTCGTGTTCTGCATAAGAGGATTTCCAGAGGGTGGGATAGATGCTGATTATAAATGAGCTTCGATTTGCATTTCTTTGCCTCACCTGGGAAGGCTGAATCTTTGAGGTGGGGGCTGCTGCTTTTTCCTACAGCTATGGGGAGGAGAATACTGGCCACCATCCTTTGTGGCTGCAACTCAGCATAACTCTGAGTGCCCTCCAAATCCTGGGTGTTTCCAGAGAGTTCCAGCCCAGTCTGCCCTCCCTTTGCCAGAGCCCCCAGGTGAGTGGCTGTGGCTATTTTAGCACTCTCTCCTGGCTCTCTGCACTGTGGAGCGGGCTTGGTCTTTATTCCCCAAGGGCGCTGCTCACAGCTGAGACTGCTGCTGTCCATGGGCTTTCAACCTGCTACCCTCTCATGCCTCTGCAGATCCTACCAGTGTCCCTGGTTATATGGTCCTGTCCTGTTGCTTTTCTGTTGCTTTTCTCTGAAGAGTTTTCTTGATTTTAGTTGTAATTCCCATTTGTTCCTGAGGGATCATCTGCATAGCTTCTATTCACTCCGCCTCCATTTTCACATCCTCTATGCCTATCTTATGTGCAGCTGGGTCACACAGGCCTTCCTGGTGCCCCCGCACCCTCCAGCTCCTGTGGGTAACTGGATCACGCAGTCCCTTTGGGGACCCGGCTCTATGCCTATGTTATGGCTGTTGTGTCACACAGGCCTCTCTGGTGCTTCAGCACCCCACAGGTCCCGTGGGTAACTAGATTGCGCAGTCCCTGCTGGGTCGCACAAACCTCTCTGGTGGTGTACCACCGGCGGGTCCTGGGGGTAACTAGATCGCACAGTCTCTGCTGGGTTGCACAGGCCTCTCTGGTACTTCAGCACCCCACAGGTCCAGTGGGTAACTGGATTGCATAGTCCTTGCTGGGTAACACAGGCCTCTCTGGTGCTCCAGCACCCTGCAGATCCCGTGGCTGAGCAGCTGATTGCAGGAGTCTCTCTGGTGGCTCTGGCTTCCCACTGCTCTTATGGGCTACTGGACCACACAGGCCTCTGTGGAGCCCCAGGTCCCACCGCTGGTGGCTGGGGAGTGCTGCTGCCCCTTGGGGCTCAACTCCTGCTCAGCTTTTGCTGTAGTTTTTGGGGATGGGTCTCAGCTGCTGGTATGTGCTTCTGTTGCCTGGGGATTGATGTCTGCTCCCCAGCCTCTGTTGCTGGGGGTATATCTCGACTCTGATTGGGCTGCTACTATGTGGGATGGTGCTGGGCTCCTGGCTGTCCAAGGCTTCTGTGACCAGCACCTTGGGGGCTCCACTACTGTGCACTGGTCTGTGTTGACATAGAGTGTCCACTAGTCCGATGGTGCCAGTTGCGCTGGTGGGCTCAGGTTTCTGGGCCCTAGCCGCTCCCACTGCCTCCTCTCAGGGAAGACCTGGGATCTTCCAAAATGATGGGACCTCTCCGGGGTGCAGGGAGAAGTGCCCTGAAGAGCCCCATACTGTGGTAGCCGGCTGCCCCGTCCACAGCACAGGAACCTTCTGCTCCGAGTCTCTGCACTGCTCAGGTTTGGTTGTCCACCTTCACATCCACTTACACTCTCTCACACACTCACTCACTCTCTCACACGCTCACCTTCCCTCCAGTCCTAACAGCCACCATCTTCAAATGAGAATTTCTAATCTCTTTATTTTATGGGTTAACTGATTATCAACCTTAATTCCATCTGTACCTCAAGTCCCTCTTGCTGTGTAACATAACATATTCACAGGTTCCAAATTTTAGAACATGGGCATCACTGGGGAGCCATTATTTTGCCTACCATGATATTTATTCTTTTTTTTTTTTAACCCTTATCAGAGGATATTTTTCTATTTATCTTCAGATAGAGTAGGAGGGAGGGAGAGAGGGAAACAAAGGAAGAGAGAGAGAAACATTGATGTGATAGAGCCACATCGACTGGTTGCCTCCCCTAAGACCCCTACCAGGGCTATGGATGAACCGAGACCGAGATAGGAGCCTTTGACCAGAATCAAGCCTGCAACTCATTGGTCAGTGGGTTCACACGCCAACCACTAAATCAAACTGGCCAGGGCTTAAATTTATTCTTTGAATTGCAAAATGACAATTCCTAGATTCACCTTAAACCACTATTATATTTCTATTTTTCATTGGCCCAGAAAACACACCCACCCTAGACCCTACAGTAATTAAGTTGAAAAGATCTAAATTATTCATTATTCGTATGTTTACCTCCACAAATGATTTGAAAACATACAGTCATGCCGTAGAACACCCGGATTGCCAAAAATAATCTAGTAATTTACAAAGTATCATTTTTGTCAATGTTCTAAAATGCCATGGATCACAGGTCAAAGATTTAAAAGGGACTTTAAGTTTCATGTATTTGAAATGTATTGTATGGCTAAATTCTTTCATTTTGACTACATTTTTTTAAGGTTTATTTTGTATATTTATTCCCTGATTTCTTGTGTAAGGGACATATACAGTGTATTAGGGATATAAAACATCAAAGTCAAACTTGTAGGTAATAATTGGGTGAGCAGGAATGTAGAGATGTGAGAGAAGAGACATTCACAGAGAATCTGTAAATCTATGATTCTTGCTATTTTAAAAGCTTGACTCAAATTATAATTTTAAACGATTGGAATAATTTTGGTAATCCTGGTTAAACTAAATCATGCCTTTTTTCTTGAATCATCTGGGGAACTAAGCTTAATGAATTATAAATGGTTTTGTCTCTACAATAAATTTAATGTGTGAATCCAGGGTTGAGGCATTTTCTGGGTCAATGAAAAATATTAATAAAATACCTATTTATATTTCATAGAATGGATACCTTTGTCTTACCCAAGTTACTGAAGTGTGGGCAATGGTGAGAACCTTCACACAAGAGAACAGTAGGATTGCTAAATAAAATACAGCATAACTAATTAAATCTGAATGTCAGATAAACCATACATTTTATATATATATAATGTTCACAATATGTCATGGGATATGTTTATACTAAAAAGTAATCAGTGTGCCCGGCTGGTGTGGCTTAGTGATTGAGCATCGACCCATGCACCAAGAGGTCACCGGTTCAATGCCTAGTCAGGGCACATGCCCAGGTTGTGGGCCAAATCCCCGGTAGGGGGCATACAGGAGGCAGCCAATCAATGTTCTCTCTCATCAATGTTTTTTATCTCTCCCTCTCCCTTCCTTCTCTAAAATCAATAAAGAAAAAAATTTTTTTAAGAAAAAAAGGACTCAGTGTTTTTTAATTTCATAAGAAACTTGAATTTAATTGGGCCTTCTGTATTTTTAATCTGACAACACTGAAGAAGAATAAAGTTCACTCTAAATGCCCCTAGGAAGTATTTTTTCTTCCCAAAGCTCCCTCCGCAGATCTAGATAAAGAATGCAAGCTAGAAGGTATAGCTGCTCTTAATTTCTAATTCTCAGAGGAAATAATGTCACATAGCCCTAGAGCAAAACTGAAGAAAATGAAAGTTTTTCCTATCATTAACAGATACACCTTTTGAAAAATCTATCAAATTCTACACGAGAAGAAAATGGGTATAAGTGTATTCCATCAGAAAGCCAAAGGCCAGTGGAAAAGCCAAGATGAATGTCAAAAATATAAGAATTTGGGCAACAAATACAAGGCCATCCTCCTGCCCTCCTGAGTTGTGTATGTGCATAGAATAGCACATATTGCCCAAAACAATGATTATTGTCATTAATTTGGGGGCCATGCATCCATTTTACAGAATATTAAAATACTAGACAGATGCCTGTGAACACAATTTTGCATAATTTTCAAGGGATTCAAGTGCCCACTAAATCCACAGAACTTTGGTTGTAATCTTTTGTCATAAATATTGAAAATATACACTCAGAATATTAAAATTTTGAAACATATTTATCAAAATTTCCCTTTTTGTTTGATGTTTTCATATCTTAAGAGATATTTTTCTATAAAAGCATAACAAAATCTCCCAAAATGTCTTCTAATTACTTTAAAATTTTATGCTTTACATTGGTTCTCTAACTTACATAATTTATTTTTGTATATGGTGTCGTAATGGTTCTCTTTCACCTGAAAGCCAATTGTATTAACATCATTTATCGAACATCCTGCCTTTCGTCTATGGCTGCATATCAAGCACATAAAATTCTTACTTAAGAATGAATCTGCTTCTGAGTTTCTAGCTTGTTTTATCAACCATTCTCCATAGTATTCCATTACTTTACTGAACTCATATTGGACCATTACTCTGCCACATTAATTTTTAAATCAGTTCCTACATTTTCACAGAAAAATTTATTTTAGGAATATAATTGAAATAGCATTAGAGAGAGAGTAATCTGAAGGGAAAGTATCACCATTATAAAATGTATATCCTCATTATTAACATAATATAGTTTTCCATTTCCAAGTTTTCTTTCATGCCTTTTTACAACTTTTATTTATTTTTCCATATGTCAATACTATAGTCAGCAACATGTGAAACTCTCTTAATGCTTCTAACCTATTATATGTTCTTTCTAGATTTAGCCTTTAGATGATTATAGTATCTGCAAATAAGAAATTACCGTTGTTTGTTTCTTTCAATAGTTTAAACTTCATTTACTTTTGATGACTTAGTGCAATACAATATTGAATAGTAGGTATAATGTGGGGATCGCCATCTTGTTCATGGTGTCAACGAAACCTACTAAGAAATAACTTTATCTCTCACTTTTCACATTTCCATCGACTTTCATATTTATGCTATGTGGCTATTGCCACTACTTCGTCAAAGTGATGAGTTCAGGAGAAGGAACTGAACATGCTAATCAATCCTTTCTGAGTTACTTTTTCTCAAAACCATGTTCCCTTTGGAATCCTAGGTTATGTGATCATCTATGTAGCACTCATATTGAGAATTAAAAAGGCCTATATTTGGAGAGTTAAGTTCAATGCAGAAGGACATAATTAGAGAGCCAATGTGACTGTACATACAAATCATGTCCTCCAAGAATCTCTACCAATGACAAAGCTGTGATATTTTATTTTTAAATTTCTGCGTCTGTGTTAACTTATCATTTGTTTTCAAAACTAGAAAGAAATGATAGGGTAACTTTTATGTCTCATTAAGTAACACCGAACTGTTCATCATTAGTTATGATTTGGAAATTTTTTAAATTTGTAACTTTATCACATTAAGAATTCTCTCTTCTATTCCTAACCTGATAAATATTTACCATGAACAAATGTTGAATTTTATCCAATGGTTTTCTACATTGATTGAGGTGTTCATTTGTTTGTTGTATCTTATTCTGTATAGGAAATTACATTGACATAGTGAATTATTCTTGCATCCCTGAAAACAAAACCCACATAAAAAAAGATAGCCAATAGCAGAAATTGTCCAAGATAAGATTTATTGTTCTTTGAACTTTCGAATAAAATTATTTGTTAAACTGTTGAGGCCTGGTACTCTTTATGTGATTAATTCTTACTACTAATTCAGTATACAGTGGCACCATTGATTACACATTTATATCTAGATAACCTCACATTTCATGTCAACTTTGGGCATTCAAAGCTGTGTTTTATGTCTTTTTTAAAGTGGTATCATTTCTTATATCTATGTTTTATTTAAAACATACTCTATTTGTCCTGGCCGGTTTGGCTCAGCAGTTGGAGCATTAACCTGTGGACCAGAGAGTCCCGGGTTTGGTTCCCACTAAGGGCATGTACCTCGGTTGCAGTTTGTCCCTGGTCCCGGTTGGGGTCATGCGGGAGGCAACAACATTGATGTTTCTCTCCCTCCCACTCTATCTGAAGCTAAATGCAAAAATGTCCTCAGGTGAGGATAAAAAAAAAAACAAAAACATACTTTATTTAAAAATTTTTATATGTCTTGCCAAAATTGCAGCTCTTTCAAGGAACACATTCTTGTTTTGTTGGCTCATTTATTAAATTTGGTGGATTGTTTTCTATTTTATTACATTCTTAAAACTCATAATTCTTCAGTTAGAGGAAGACTTTAGATGAATACTAGATACATCGAAGTTTAAAGAATAAATTTGTCTTCGAATCACTCTATACATTCAAAGCAGTTTAAACTCCAATCCCCAAAATATTTTTCTACAGAATAAAATCTATATATAAAGTTTATAATAAATTAATAAAAATGACATGAATGCCAAGAAGGTTCATGTTAGAAGGGATTAAGATTCAGTCAAATGATAATATAGACATAGTCTCTTCCTCAATTAAGATAAGTAAAAAGTACAGGGATTAAAATGGGCTTTTCACATTCAAAATGACTCAATAAAATAGGAAATAATAAATTGTTTAGAATTACAGCTATACAGAACTTGACCTGATGCCAATCTTTTGAATGTATACATCAATCATATTGGTAGATTGCATCTCTTTGATGGAGGTCCAGGTAGTAAAAGATTAACTGCAGGTCAAGTTCATGAACTGACATTTTTCCTTGAAAAATAAGCATTTGGAAATATAAGCACCAGACTTTGATAGTGATTGTCCATGGGCCTTAGAATTTTAAGCTAATTTTTACTTCCTACTATATACATATGGTTTTTTTACTGACTGGATTAGCCACAATGAATGTGGGACTATTTTATAATAAAAAATAATAAAATATTTCAGCTATGAGTTATAAACCCTTATTTGTTTGTTTGTTTTTGGTTCTTTCTCCCCAGAGGAAAAATTATGTTCTTCTGTTCCAAATTACATTTATGTGTGGTATTATCTATGCGACAGGCAGAACAGTGTCTCTCTCAATGATATCCACATTCTGATCCCTGAAACCTGTCCATATGTTACCTTACATTATGACAGTGATTTTCATGATGTGATCAAGTTAAGAAGCTTGGGTTTTGTAGATCATTTTGGATTATCCAGGTGGACACAATGTAATCATGGGGTTCATATAAGGAAAAGAGGAAGATGGAAGAGTCAGAGAAGAAGATGTGAGAATAGAAGGTCAGAGAGTGGAAAAGAAAGAAAGAAAGAGAGAGAGAGTTTGTAAGATATTACCCTAGAGGAAAATACTAATCAACAAGGAATACAGACTGTCTCTAGAAGTTAAAAAGACAAGAAAACAGATTCCTCCCTAGAGCCTCCAGAAGGAATGCAACTCTGCTGGCACCATAATTTTAGAACGTCTGACCCCAGATCTGTAAGATAATAAATTTGTTGTTTTAAGCCACCAAGATTCTGGTAATTTGTTAGAGCAGCAACAGACACCAATACAGCCCACAGTATGCCATGTGCAAAAATGATCAAATTCCTTCACATTCTTTAACATCAAATTAATTTTGACTACAAGTCTATCTCTCAGCCAGCAGGGTTTAAGATTGAAAATCTGTCATTCTGCTCCCCTAATATCCCTCCCCACAAGATGGTTTATGGCGCCCTGAAAGAACACTGAGAACACCAAATGTTGGCAAGGATGTGGAGCAACAGAAGCTCTCATCCATTGCTGCTGGGGATGCAAAATGGTACAGCCACTTGAGAAGACAGTTTGATAGTTTCTTAAGAAATGTATCCTATGCTTACCCCATTATCCATCAGTGACTCTCCTTGGGATTTCCCCAAAGAAGTGAAAACTAAGTCCACACAAAAACATGCACACAGATGCCTACAGAAGCTTTATTCACAATTGCTAAAACATGGAAGCAACCAAGATGTCCTTCACTACATGAATGAATTAGCTGTGGTGCATCCAGAAAATCAAAATCTAACAAGAAATGACCTATCAAGCTATGAAAAGATGTGGAGGAACTAAGTGCAAGAAGCCAATCTTAAAAGGCTACAGACTATATGCCTACAAACTTATTAAATTCTGGAAAAGGAAACAGTAAACGACCAGTGGTTGCCAGAGGTCTGGAGGGGGAGAAATGAATAGATGGAGCATCAAGGATCTTTACTGCAGGGAATATACTCTGTACATACACATAGATATTTCCAACAGGGCAATTTCTTTGATATACAAAATTCTATTAGAGAATTTCCTGTTCAACAGGGCAGATTTTATACATGTAGTCATGTTTACTCTCTTTTGAACCCCTACCAAAATAATGACATAATAATAGAGAGTTTTAAACCACAAGGAAAATAACAGAAGGACACAACAGTGGGCAATACATGTCAACAAATGCTAGAATATGGAAAGGAAGTGAATGAGTTGTAACATACTAACTGTGTGGAAAAAACCATATGCAGCGGAGCACACCAGTGAGATTGACCGGGTCATGCTGCAGAACTCTGAAGAGCCTTAGGGAAGCCTCCACAGGTGGAGAATTTGGTGAGTGGTGTCCTAAAAGCCAGACATATATATCAGAACAACCCCTCCCCTCAGACAGCCCCCCATTCTCCTCACGCCCAGACCCCTCCCGGGACGACCTAGCAGCTGTTCCCTTTGGAATGAGATGAAGTGCTTTAGACTTTAAAAAATTGACTGGGGAGGCTAAAAACATGGGGAAGACAGGGGTGAGGAGAATAAAGTTAAATTCTATGTATTAAATAATGAGTGTCCAGCCCTCTCTCCCACCTAAACTCTCATTATGCTGGCAGCCAGGCACTCTAGCAGTAGACGGAATTAATCCTTGGAGAAAATAATCAGAGAAAAAGGTCAACAAGACATTCAGGGGTCCCATAATGAATCTTCTAGATCTCTGTTAAACCTACTTTTATAAATAACACCTACTCCACACACACACCGTGAAGTTTCCCATCAGTTTTTCAGTCCTTGCTACTAAATTTGAATGGTTGCCAAGAACAAAAAAAAAGTTGAAAAAAGTCTCTAACATGAAAAAGAGGCAGCAGATAAAAAGAACTTAGAACAGAGACAATGTAATAATGTGATGAGATTTTTTAAAAATACATAATTTAAGAGATAAAAGAAACTACTTTATCCTCAAAACAGAAAAAGTTAGCTGTTTTTAAAAAATGATGTACAAAGAACAGAAAATATTAGCACATGAAAATATTAGAACAGAATAGCTGAAATAAAAGCATTAATGGAAAGTTTAAAAGAAAAAAAGTATATTCAACAACCTTGTTGAAAGAGAACCTTTCTAAAAATACCAAAAAAAAAACAAGAGTTGGAAACTAGGAAGAAAGGATAAGAAAATTAGAATGTCAGAGAGACAAGTCAAGTATTGTATTTATCTACCAAGAGCTCCAGGTTAAAAAAGGGGGTTGGGGGATTATATAGTAATAATAACATTTCCTGCAACTAAAGGTCAATTACTGTATTGAAAGGGATTACTGAATATCAAGCACCTTAAATTGAAAAATACACCAACACTAAAGCACTGGTATGAAAAGCTTCCCTTAAAAAAAATTTGAAGACTATACACAAAGGATTGGGACGCAACATGACATAGTAATTCTCATCAACACAGTGAAATACCTTAAAATCCTGAATAAAACATTTCTAACTATAATTTTATAACCAACCAAACTATCAAACAAGTGTGAGAGTAGAATGAAAATACTGTTAAACAGGCAAGCTTCACATCTTTTGAATGCTTTCCTGGAACCTACTGGAAGAGAGCTCCACCAAAATGAGGTAGAGACCCAAGAACAAGAAACACCTAAAATGCAGGAGAGAGGGATGAAGGTAATATTCACCATAATGATAACGAGAAGACCCAGGACAACAGTCATGCATATGGTCTGGAGAACGAGTGCAATCTGGAACCAGGGAGCTCAGGCAGCTGCATTCTCATCACAGTCTGTGTAAATGTACACCCTGGAGTTGTGCTGCACACAGTAAGCCTGCGAGAGCTCCAAGTCAGATGTTCCTTCATTAAAAAAAGACACTGATTGATTATGTGAAATATTTTGTCATGTGGAGAAAGGTACTTAGAGGTGTTTCACAGTCCCACAGGAGAGTTGAAAATAATTAGTAATAATTACAGAGAAAATGTTTTAAAGTGAGGCAATTTTCAACTCTAGCAAAACTAAAAGATGTACAATAATAGAAAGATGAGTAGAGTATGCCCCTTGATATGTCAGTTAACAGTATTTATATAATTATCAATATAAGGACTGAATATTGCCTGGCCTGTGTCACTGAGGGGATTGAGCGTCATCCTATGGACTGAGAGGTCCCGGTTCAATTCCAGGTCAGGACATATGTCCGGATTACAGGCTCAGTCCCCAGTAGAGGATGTACTGGAGGCAGCTGATCGGTGTTTCTCTCTCACATGGATGTTTCTATCTCTCTCTCCCTTCCCCTCTCTCTCTAAAAAAAAATTTTTTTCTAAAGGACTGGATATTTAATAAAATATTATGATATAACTGTGTTGGAATAATAGTTTTTAAAAGAACGTACACATACAAAAATTTTTTTATTTAGAAATATGAGGTAAATATCAGGAATAAAACAGCTATGAGTTTAATGTAGTTTCTCTAGGAACATAATGTGGGGTGTGGCATAAGAGAAAACTCATTTAAGCCTTATTTTATAAACCCATTTCACTTTTTTTAGTGAGTAGATACGACTATTGCTTTGATTTTAAAACTACATCTGGAAAACATGAGCGTCAGACATCAAATGCCACCCGTTCGTGCCTCTTCTGATTGCAGATTGTATGAGTATTATTTTAATATGTCGATATTGCTTACATGATGTGATCTGTGACATGGTACAAATTTGATCTAGTAGAAATTCATGATGAGGAAGCTATTTTTTCTCAAATTCTAAATGCATTTTTTGTTTTATCTTTGTCAATTTCTTTTAGAAAAAAATAAAAAATAAATAGGGCTGATTACAGTCTATTAAGAACAGATGGATAATGTTCCCATTAGGAAGTGGATCAAATGGACCTAATTTTTTTCTCCTTTTTTATGTTCATCATCTGCAATGGATACTGGAACAGACAAATATGCATATTCATAGTACATAAATTGAAAAAAACAAACATTCCTAGACTACAGGTTCAAAATCAAAAGGAAGGAATTGTATTTTCTTACTAGGGACAACAGACAAATGACAAACTCATCTTCACAGCTCCTAATGAGATCCCAAGGTGACTATGATGGTCTCAAAGTGAAATAGTTGAATATCTGAATTTAAATTAAATGCTTTCCCAAGAACCTTCTAGCTGTTTTTAACAAAGAATGTGACATACAGAATACTGGATAGCAGAGGAATAACGCATTTTTGCAGGCTCGGGAACTATCAAGATTTATAATCAGGAGTTCAGCACTGATTAATGATATCACAATGAATACCAAAAGGGAGCAGGGAGAGATTTGTCACTTATTATAAAGTGTAGTCACATATGTTTTAGTTTCTTGTTGAAGGTCCAAGGAACCAAAGTCATTACTTTATGAATGAAATATTGTATGCTAGATATTAATAATAGGGCACCCAAAGCTCCCCAGCTCCCCTGGATTATCACTGTGCATACAATTTTGGAAGGCAATAGAGTGAATTGGTTAGAGCTTTGGAATACTTGAGAGTGATAGCACGGCCTGGGGCAAGACCTGGCCTTTTTGGCCACAAGGGAATTGTATAACTAGCGAAGTCCTTTAGCTCTCTCTAACGGAGGTCCTCTCCATCCCAGAATTATTTTTCTTCCTAGAGTTAATGAGCCAAGGGTTAATTTTGTTGTGAATATATATTAATTTCTATCTTCGATGTGATTTCATTTTAGGTGCATTAAATGATATACTTAAATTTCATCAATTAATTTGATCTAGCAGAGTTCTTCACTCTCTAATTCAAGGACACAAACCTGAATCCGTCACAGCTGACTGCAGGTTACAGACCCTGTTAACAGCTAAACTTGAGGATGGTTACATGCCTTCATCCAACAGCTTGTGCTAATGTCAATTTTTCTTTTTTTTTTTTTTTATCCTTACCTGAGAACATTTTTCCATTTTTTTCGGATAAAGTGGGAGGGAAAGAGAGGAAAAGAGAGAGAAACATCAACGTGAAAGGAACGCATCGAGTGGCTGCCACCCACACGACCCCAACCAGGGCCGCGGACAAACCGCAACCAAGGTACGTGCCCTTAGCGGAAACCGAACCAGGGTCTTTCTGGACCACAGGCCGATGCTCTAACCACTGAGCAAAACTGTCCAAGGCTCAGTTTTCCTTTTAAGTGTCTGTTGTATGTAGCTTTGTTTGACAAGAACTTGAAATGCAATGTAAATTTGCATGGTAAAAAATTTAACTGTACTTCTAGCTCACATACTCTCAACTGGGTTTTTTATTAAGTTTTAAAAGTGTTCATTTATTTCTCATCTCCATCCTGTTTGACTTTATAGACATTTGATCTATTACATTTTGTTTATTTTCTCTCGCGCGCGTGCACGTACACACACACACACACACACACACAGAGAGTTTATGATGTTAGCATTAATCAAATTTTTAGGATTTTAAAATGTATAATTTTCTAGCTCGCTAAGGGTAAATTTTCAGAGCTCATCATAAACTGATTTAGCAACTTTGCTTCTGTAAATATAATAGAATTAATATGGCTAAATTCCCATATCTTGTGCTTAAATCTTAAATGAAATTGTTTCCAACAGAGTAACTTTAGAAAAATAAGCTTATCAGTCACACATGACTTCAGAATCTTTAAGTACTTATAGAATATAATTAGATACCATGTTTTTAGGGAATAGTCATCAAAGAGATGGAAATGATCACCCTTTGTCCAAAACTAGCAGAATTCTCTATAAAGCATCATGACATCGAGTACTAGCTGTTGCAAATACTGGGACCTGGGTAATTCCCATGATCTTCACAGTCTTGCTAATGCCCTACTAATAAAATCTATGATAGTAGCCCCCCTTATCCATGGCCACACATTCTATTGTTTCAATTACCCACGGTCAATTACCATGGCTTGTTGATCCAGAATCACCGGGAGCAGACGAGCCTCCTTCTGACACATTGCCAGAAGGTCAATAGCAGCCTGACACTAAATCCCAAAGCCCACCTGCAGCATTCACCTCACTTCAGTTCATCACACAGCCATTGTGTCATCTCACATTAACACAAGAAGGCCAAGTACAGTCCAGTAAGATATATTCAAAGAGAGACCAACTTTTATTAAAATATATTGTATAACTGTTCTATTTTATTACTAGTTATTGTTAATTTCTTAGTGTGCCGAATTTATAAATTACACTTTATCATAGGTATGTATGCATGTATGTATAGGAAAAAGCAAAGTATATACAGAATTCGGTACTGTCTGCCGCTTCAGGTGCCCAGCGGGGGTCTTAGAACATATCCCCGTGGATGAGGAAGGACTGCTGTACTCTTTGATAATAAGGAAAGCTTTGAGTGTGTGAAAGTGTCTGTGACAGAATTTGACATTCAACTTGAGTCCTTAAGATCTCGCTGCCCCTACCTTCTTCTAGTCTTAGTGAACCACTCTTTTTTTATTGAATGTGTGGTGGTGACATGGGTTAATAAAATTATACAGGTTTCAAGTGTACGTTTCTATGACACATCATCTGCATATAGTATTTGTGTTCACCACTCAAAGCCACGTCTTCTCATGTGTCTACGGCTGCTCATCCCGAGTCGGTTCTGCTGCCACCAGCTTTTGTGCTCAAGCGCAACCAGGGTAGATGCCTTGGACCATCTTCCCCCCAGTGCCTCTGAATGCATCAACCCAACTCCCAGCTTCCTTTTTGCTACTTCCTTTAAGCACAGAGAAGCACTCTGTCCTCTCTGTTTCATGTAGATTACGGCTGCAGAGTAGGAAACTCACACACGTTGGATTTAACCTTCTTCCTATTCATACAATGAGAGTAGCATGTGGAGACAGGGAAACAAGCCCAGCCGCCTGCCAGGACCAACTTCCAAGTCCAGCACACCCCTTGCTGTGGATTTGTTAAGAGGTAGATAGGACGGTGAGTGGGGACTTCATCTCCTTGCCCTTGTTTATCATTAATTGGGTGAGAAAAGAGAGGGTTCATAAGCGAGTCAGGGTTACAGAGCAGAATAGATGACAGCCCATCTGGTGAAATGTACAGGGCACCATAAATCTGTGAGGGAACCAATACCTGCTGAAAGATAACTCACAGAACATCAGAGCAAGAGGGAGCCTTCAATTTAATCTGGTCAAACCCACCATCTGAGAGTTTAATTCCTTCTAGAATTCCCTGCCAGTAGTTGTTTACCATCTTTTAAAAAATATCCCTTAAGTTTGAGGAAGCTGAAGTTGAAATACACTGGGGTTAGGATTAATAAGAAGCATAGAAGTTGAGACAATAAATTCAAGAACGTGGTAAAAGGAAAGAGAGAAAAGACTACTTGTAGAAAGACAAAGGAGTTCCCTAGCTTCTGAGGGAGGCCTTACTCTCTGAAGATTCTAGTTGTTAGTTCAATTTGAAACAAATTCAATCTCTTTGTTACTTCACTCTACACACAATTGTCTGAATACCTAGTATTTGCTAGGATTTGAGGATACAGAAACAATCAATACCTGGTTTCTTATACCTTTCAGTTTAGACTGACCGAGACAAATGCTGCATAAAAATATCATCTCGCACGGTTAGTGACTAAGTGCTAAAACGAAATACTCCTGTAAGAGAAAGGGAGTTGCCTGCTGGGATAATTGCACGAAGGAGGTGACTTTTTGTCCCGGAATATTTGAGGGGGACTGTGCCAGGGGACAAGCAGATAGCTTGGGTGGGCAGGAGGCTGATGAAATCCCAAACAGTGTGATGTGAAGCATAAAGTGTACGATATCACCAGTGAAGAGTCCAAAGTCAGATGTCACTATAGCTTCAGATGGATGGGGAACAGGTGGGAAAGGAGCTGGAAGGTAGTGGAAACTCCATCCAAAAAAGTATAGTGCGCTAAGGAAATTCACCTTCACCAAGCAAAACATCTGCTTCTTACTGTGGGGATCTGGGGATTCCAAATTAAAATAAGCAGCAAAAGACTGTTACATGGACTAAAGCAAGTAACTATTGCCTTTAGTACAATAGACAGGGTTTTCAGTTACCTAGAACAGTGATTAGTAATGTATTTCAAAAAGCAGAAATAAAAGAAAATGTACATAAAACCTTAAATGTTTCATTTTTATGTGAAAAATAAAGCCCATTACCTAAAAATTTTTTTAATGTAGGACAGGTCTTTTCTTAATAATTGTATGGGTCTGCTCATTGTAATCCTCCATTTTCTTTAGTTCACTAACCATACATATAAATCATTATAGATAATTTCTATTTAGTGTCATTTAAGCAAGAATTTTTAAATGTTATCAAAAAACAAATCTCTAGTCTGGCTGGTGTGGCTCAGCGGTTGAGTGTCGACCCATGCACCAAGAGGTCGCCAGTTGGATTCCTGGTCAGGGCACATGCCCAGGTTGGGCTGAATCTCCAGGAGGTGGCTAGTCGACATTCTCTCTCATCCATGTTTCCATCTCTCTCCCTCTCCCTTCCTCTCTCTCTAAATTCAATAAAGAAAAAAAAAAATTTTTTATCTCTAGATTTTAATAACTTTTCCTCCAATTGTTTATATTTGCCTTTCTCACACCTAATTTGACAGCAAACATGGTATTTTTTTTTGGCAATTCACCTCTATCAAGCCTTTCTAGAGCATTCTAAGTAATTATCATGGTAACAAGTCCCTTCTCACACTCACACTACATTCACTCCTAGATTGTCAAGTAAATTACATAATTATAGTAATAATTGACACTGTCAGTTCACAATAAAGCAACTGGAAGTAGAACCGCAGAAACACACCAGACAGTAGAGCAGACTGGTAGCTTGTTAGCCTTGTGTGCTCAGCAGGCCCAGGGCCCAGGATAGCATGTTCTGTGAATAGAACAGAGAAGAGTGTTAGCTATTCTTCTGAGTTGGTTAAGTGCACAGGGAGAATGGACAGTCTGCCTTGAAAACCATTTTCTTATCTCCCCTGTGTATATATTTAGACATTTCAAAGACCAAACCAGCCTTTTCAATCATGTATTCCCCTATGCTCCTAACAGAAGAAATAGTAATTTTGAAGATTGTATGCTCTAGGGATTTTTCAGACATACTAGAAATGCCTCATTAGATCCCTAGTATATCAGAGATGACATCTGGGTTCAAGTCAGAGGACTCACTGTCCAAAGGAGTTACATATCAGGGGAAACTGACTCTTAGCTAAAAATAGAAAAGCACTTATGTAGGATGCAAGGCAGGCAATCAGAATTCTGGTGAGACAGGGACACCCAGCAATAGTCACTACTGAAGTACATCAAGACTCTATCTCTCTCCTGCACCAAAGTATCTTTAAGTCATATGTACACCACCAGAAGACCATAGGCTGATAAGAAGGCATACGTTTTGGCACTTTGGACTTTATAAAGGCCACGAAGTTCACACATCTTCCAAATCCAGCCACAATTATAATGACGAGTCTTCACAATCTTAGGAAAAACACGTGACTTCCTTATTCCCATGAATATTTTCATTAGGTAGGTGGCAATGAAGGCAAACCTTGAAGAAGCTTTGTGACTTGTGCATTGGCACACATCAGCCTCAAAATAGTATGAAACTGGAAAAACCCATTTCAGTTTTTTAGGATCCATGATGTAACTCTCTAAGATTCTTTTCTTTTTCTGAGTTATTATGCAAAGTGTCCCAATACATTGTTAGGATTTTAAAGCTGTTTCATAAGAAGACAAAGTTCATTTAAAACTAATCTCAACAACTGCCGTAAAAGCAATATAGAGCCTTGGCCAGTGTGGCTCAGTTTGTACACCAAAAGGTGGCCAGTTCAATCCTTGGTCAAGGCACATGTGAGAGGCAACAAATCAATGTTCCTCTCTCACATTAATCATCAATGTTTCTCTCTCTCTCCCTTTCCATTTATTCTAAAAAACAAAACAAAACAAAAAAACATTTCCTTGGGTGAGTTTTTTTTTTTTTTTTAAAAGAGCAATATAGAGAAAGTAAATTATATACACATATATACTGCAGTATACTATATATTATATAAAATATATATTCTTTATACCCGATGGAACCTAAAGATTGGAAGAAAAGTAGAAGAGCTTGTTTATTGTGTATAAAATATGATTGATTAAAAATAGCACTTTAAATCAGTTGAAATCACTAGACAAATTAGTAATGATTCTTCACAAAGTACTATAGCTGAATTATAAGGGGAAAAATACGTTTGTGTTGCTATTCACTACAGGCTAGCAGCTTTGGTGACAGTGGTAAACTGCACAGTATTTGGAGGGGCTCATGAATGACAGTCCATACACATGTCAACCTGAGCTCCACTGACCATCCCATTTCCAACAAATGCCCAGCATCTGGCACCAGGCAGAGGGAGTGCTCCTGTTTCTCCCGCACACATATGATTCCGTGATATAATATTACACATGTGACCTAGCATAACTCCTAAAACCAAAATTATCTATTGAACATGGGGAAATCGGGTACTGTGTATTTGGATAAACATTCTTCATTTGGGAGAGTCTATGTGTTTTCTTCAGGAGAGAAAATAAGTATCTAACATATTTTCTTTTCAGCATACATGAGTCTCCTGTTGAAAACCTTTGAAATTTTATTTAGTAAGTTTGTAAGTCACAAGTTAATTTTAAACTCACTGACGTGGATTTTTTTCATATTTTGGAATTGAGTAGGGGGCAATACATCATGAAAAATAATCAAATTTTACAAGCTGAGCCAGAGTGTCACTGATTTGGGTAAAGAAATAAATAAATAAATAAATAAATAAATAAATAAATAAATAAAATGGCGACGATTTGAAGAATACTAATAAAACATTTACTTAGATCCTATGAGCAGGAGTATTTTTTTTTTAAGGTAACCATCTTCCAAGCAGGGAAAGCTTTCAGATATGCACTCAAGCGAGGCGTAACGGCCTCAGGCACAGGCTAGCTCCAGACCCCTCTGAGCAGGGACTGCTTCCATTTAGGCGATGATCCCTAAGCCTAGTTCAGCCCTGGCACACTCACCATTCCATAGCACAGAACAAGCACTGTGCTGTGGATAGCTCATCTGGAAGTGAATGAATATTAATAGCTTCCCCCATCAAAGGAAGGATATTCTTTCAAAGCAAATAGGAGTGAGCTAATGTTTTATCACAGAGGCTTGGAAATTTTTGCAAAAGCCTTGTGGTAGCTTCTAAGAGTAACTTTCCCCAGCCATCGAAGTTTTAGGTGGAGAAAAGGAAGGAAAATATTCTAACCACGAGAACTAGAGTAGCAAAGTAAACAGATCAGTTTGGATAGAGCACAGGATCCCTGCTGGGATGTGGTATAGGCTAAGGCAGGCGAGCTGAAGTAGGTGGGGAAAGTAAGCAAAGACCACATAGCTGCCCTTGACTGCCAGGCTGTAGTGTTCAGACCTGACCCAAGTTTTCAAGCATCACAGTGTCATAATAAAACGGTATTATAAAAGCTGACATTCAAGTGGATGCCAGGTCTCCAAGCAGATGTAAGATGAAAATAAAGTCGACGTGGAAGTGGAGAGCTGCTAGGAAGAATGAGATTCTCAGCATGCTGTAGCAAAGGGAGAAAGAATTCTAATGACAGACAGCAAACAAAGCCAAATGTTCAGAGAGTAAGAACAGGAAAAAAAAAGTTGTTGGATTTGGTGATTAGGATCCTGTCCATGAAATTTAAGAAAGGGGTTTTTGTAACCTCATGATAACAAAGCTAAATAAATAGGGGCTTACATTTAGAGTACAGAATGACGATGAGACACGTGGTTGTTAATTCTGAATTTAACATTTTGGCAAAGGTGAGAGTGAAGCGAGACCTTTGTATGTTTGCAGGTTGCAGGGAGAAAAGAGAGATTGGAGATGGAGAGATTGAAGATAGTATAGTCAAGGAAAACCATGAGCGAGCAGGGTCTCTGAGGAGAAATTGGGTTGTAGTTAGCCCTAGAGAGAGGACAGGACAGCCCTGGCCGGTTTGGCTCAGCGGTTAGAGCGTCGGCCTGCGGTCCAGAGAGACCCGGGTTCGGTTCCCGCTAAGGGCATGTGCCTCGGTTGCAGTTTGTCCTCGGCCCTGGTCGGTTGTGCGGGTGGCAGCCACTCGATGTGTTCCTTTCACATCGATGTCTCTCTCTCTCTCTCTGTTCCTCTCTCTCCCTCCCACTCTACCTGAACAAAAAATGGAAAAATGTCCTCCGGTGAGGATAAAAAAAAAAAAAAAAAGAGGACAGGGCAGCTTTCCTCAGACAAGGAAAGCAGCAAGGGAGAGAAGAATAGCAACAGAAGACGCTGTGAGCAGTAAAGAGGGAAGATGGACAGAGTTGTGATTGAACTGATGGTACAATTATCTGACAAGACTGGGCCTGGCAAAGTGAGAGGAAAGCATCAAAGAAATCAGATTTCAAAAAATTACTAGAAAATTGACATATGAATAAAAAGTCTCACTATTCTGTGAGTTAAAAAGTAAATTAGAGCCCGGCCAGTGTAACTCAGTGGTTGAGCATCAACCCACACACCAAGAGGTCACCAGTTCGATTCCTGGTCAGGGCACATGCCCAGGTTGTGGGCCAAATCCCCAGTGGGGGGCATGCAGGAGGTGGCCAATTGATGTTCTTTCTCATCGATGATTCCATCTCTCTCTCTCTCTCTCTCTCTCTCTCTCTCTCCCCCTCTCCCTTCCTCTCTCTCTAAAATCAATAAAGAAAAATAAATAAATAAAAAGTAAATTAGAGACCACAGTGAGTCAAATCAACACATCTTATAACTCTATAGATGTTCTATACCGGGAGAATAAAGAAGATACACTGGCCAGGTATCGATTCAGACAGAGCAGATCTGGCTGCAGGTTTACGACAGAAGGCAGTCTAGGGCGTGAGGACTGCTTAAAGGTGACAGGTGGGAATTCTAACCCAGCTAGGATGCAAGTGTGGACACAGGGTACAGCAATCTTACAATGCCAAAGGTATGGCTGCTTTCTTCCTAATAATTTTCCCGGAGCCTCCCAAACTTTAATAAAAAAATAAATGGATGACATAATCCAGGAACTTGCACTGAAAGAAAACAATTGCCTACAACCATTTGTTTTATTGTTCAGTTGCTAGAATATTGGTAGGAAGACTCAGCCTCACTAATAAGAGAGACATATCTGCTACTACTTTTCAAACAGCATTGGGGGGTTAACAAGCATTAACAAAATTATATGTTGAAGGTAAGATGAACAAATTCACTTCTTTCCTTATCTAATCAGCTTTGTGGGGGCAAAAATCAAACAGCTTTGAAATACCATTAATTTTCGGAGAACTCTAGAATGTTACGTTAGTAAGGTAAGTTTATATTAATTCCATAAACATTTATTGAATGCTTACCATGTGCTGACATGCCATACTAGGAAATCCAAAGACGCCTAATCCACTGAAAGCTTTCATTCGTGTATCTCCTAGAAGAAGTTTTAAGATTGGGGGAGGGGAGGGGAGGGATTAGCAAATGCTCAGCCATGATGACAAAGGGTAAGTTAAGGGTTAGTAGTGAGTAAATATGAGAGAGAAAGGGGGGCTGTAAGTCAAATGAAACCTCAAAAACAAAAACCTAGTTGGAAAAAGAGAGAGAGGATAGGGAACAAAATATCCAAGCCACAACAACACCATGAAGTAAAAGGAGAAACATAAACTGAATTAGAAGAACAGTGTCATCTTCAATGATCAGGGAGTTGCAAGTAAACAGGATAATAAGCTAATGACACTGGTTTAAGAGGGTATGATTGTTAATATCTAATCTGGAGACAGTAATTGTTTGTGCTCCAAGAATAATTTATTTATGGTAACTGAATGTATACTCAGTATTCAAGGTGATGGAGCTTGTGGATAAGAGAGGTAACCAGCTGAAAGAAAATTGTATTGAGGGGTGTGTGTGTGTGTGTGTGTGTGTGTGTGTGTGTGTGTGTTACAGGTAAATAAAGAATTAATTACTAGATTGTGCATTATCCCCAAAAGTCATTTATGTATTAATCAGAATGTATTTGCTTGCAATGGACAAAAAACTACCTTAATTCAGTACAGCAAAGAACAAAAAAAGGAAGGTACTAATATGCTATTTTCTGTGAGAATTTCAGAGGATATGTTAGCTTCAGGCATGGTTGGACCCATAGGCTCAAACAATATGACTAGTATTCCATCATTTTTCAGCTCCTGGCACAGCTTTGTTTTGCAATAGCTTTATTTTGAGCATGACTCTCTACATTGTGGGCACTGACATTTTCAGACCTGCATTATTGTAACAGAAAACAATCCCACAAAAAATAAATAAAAAGAGCTTCTTCATATAAGTTTACGCCCAAGTTCTTCCTGGAACTGAGTCTTGTGCACCTACTTTCTTTGTGTATCAATTTTTAAACTGCAGCCAGGGATAAAAAAGAAAAGAAAAGAAAAGCCCTGGCCGGTTGGCTCAGCAGTTGGAGCGTCGGCCTGCGGACCAGAGAGTCCCGGGTTCCGTTCCCGATAAGGGCATGTACCAAAAGGGAGGGAGGGAGGGAGGGAGGGAGGGAGGGAGGAAGGAAGGAAGGAAGGAAGGAAGGAAGGAAGGAAGGAAGGAAGGAAGGAAGGAAGAAAGAAAGAAAGAAAGAAAGAAAGAAAGAAAGAAAGAAAGAAAGAAAGAAAGAAAGAAAGAAAGAAAGAAAGAAAGAAAGAGGAAGAAAGAAAGAGGAAGAAAAAAAGAAAATCCATATGAGCCACTCCCAGCACCCTAGGTTAGACTGAAACCAATTAGTTCAACTAAACTGTATGGACTAGAAGAGTGAAAGGTGGTTCCCAAAGGAAAGACTGATGTAGTGTTTTCAGAGTCATGTTCTAAATTAGTATTTCTCAAACTGGTTTGGAGTGGAAAGAAGTGTATCAGAATCTAGGAAATGGAAGGAAGAATTTTATGTTTGAGTAGGAGATATGGAAAGAAGGAGGACTATGCATAGGATAAAACTGAGAACTACAACTCTAAATATACATATATATATACATATAATCTTTATATGTATGTGTATATATAATCTTTATTGTTGTGAGTATTACAGATGTTCCCCATTTCCCCCTCCACCTGATTCCTGCCTCACCCCAGGCCTTCACCACTATTGTGTCTATCTATAATAAAGATATAATCTATGGTATTTCTCATTTAAATGTCTACAAAGCACATATATTGTTTTCAGATCCAAATTTACAAAAAAATAAAAGGAAAAAGAAACTTTCTATGCCCTGTTAACCTATTTCCTCCTAAAAATTCTGGAAAAAAAAAACCCAGAAACTGTCCCTCTAATCATTCCCTACTCTGTCTAGTTTTTATTAGTGCTGCACATTATAAACATGCCCAGTACAAATAAATCATTTGTGATAAAATGATGTAGCATGAGATGGCTTTGTGTACGAGTGTGTATGTAAATATTAGGTGTTACTACTTACTTTGACACATCACATACTTCAAATACCTGTGTTTAAACTTTGGATACTATTTAGGATAACATTAAGTATACAGTATGTAAATTTATCTCAGAAATAATATCTCATGTCTAGTTGCCATAAAATGAACTATAGGCTAAGACATTTAGAGGCACAGTAAACTATAGATTTTAATTAACCTTTATTGTATTGTTTTACAAAAAGACTTTGTAGTACATAAGAATCACATTACTTATGCATTAAGTTATTAAAAATATAATTATATAATGTCACATGTTTAGAAATGTATTAAATCATACCTTTTATGACTCTGGCCTATTTATGAAGATAAATCACCACAATTCAACTTGAGAGCAATAAAAAGCATTAGTTTCTACCACAACATAGCACATAAAGTGAAAGCCATGCAATGAAGAGAAGGTATGAAACATGAAAGAAACATTGTATAAATATCGTCCTACAACATGTTAAAATGAAATTACCTCTAAGAGCTGAATTTAGTTTTTCCATATTCCATTCCGGAACACTAAACTGTTTTTTAAAAATTATTGAAATTGCCTGGCCGATGTGGCTCAGTGGTTGAGCACTGACCCATGCACCAAGAGGTTGCCAGTTCAATTCCCGGTCAGGGCACATGCCCAGGTTGTGGCCAAATCCCCAGCGGGGTGATGCAGGAGGCGGCCAGTCGATGTTCTTTCTCATCAATATTTCCATCTCTCTCTCTCTCTCTCCCTTCTCCTCTCTCTAAAATCAATAAAAAATGTTTTTAATAAAATAAAATAAAAATAAAAATTATTTAAATTATGGTAATGAAAAAGATGCACAGTACATTTTAAAAAATTGTTTAAGAAATGTGAAATTTGGGAATTTTAACATTGTTTTTTTGTGTGTTCTAGTTAAGCCATTACTTTGGTTTATTTTTTGGACATTTGACTAGAGTCTTTTTCCAGTTCTGGTTTAACTTCATCAATCAGAAATGGTACAAAATTAACAACTCTTAATAAACTTAGATATTATAAACACATGTATGTATTTCACATTTAGGTTTCTGATTCTTATTTCTCGTCATACTCTTCTCTGTCAGGTCATTTCCAGCCATAGTTCTTCCAAGTCAGACTTTTTACCAATCATATAGTAGTCACTTCTAGTACACTTAGTTTTTAGGCTATTTTTATTTTTATTTGTCATGATATGTTCAGTTTAACATATCTGTCATCCAAATTGTTAGTAGTCATGGACATCATACACATATAGCAAGTTTCATCTAATAAGAAACTGATTATTTTCAGCTTCATAAAAATCAATTTATGAAAGAAGATCAGTCCCACTTTTGAAGTTGAGATAGCAGAATTGTTTATGTGGTTTTCCGGTCCTTGGCGTACTCACCACAAGAGGGAGACTGACATCTGATGGGGTACATTGACCAATCTTGTCTAACTATCCAAGACATTACTCATTCACAGGAGGAAAAAAATGTTGTCACCGTCTATACTTAATGGTAATGACTACATTGCCATTCCAAGATGTTCTCTACATTTGAATTTTATTCTAATTCACCTATGCTTACAGAGTTGCTTTTTCCTTTTATAAACAAATTTCCCCTGAGACAAATTTGAAATACGTCACTATCCTCAAATAAATTCTCACTAGCAGTCCCTCAAGGCTTTGCAGCGGCATCCACCCTGGTTCCAGCATCCCAGTTGTCATTCATCAGACCTTCTGATTTGACTCACTTCTATAAAAATGCACATCAAGTGTTTACTCTCTCCCCTTGAACGGTCTGTCCCTGGGCCTTGTTTAGCTGTCCCTCACATATGCTTACATTTTGATAGCAGAGAATGATAAAATGAGTGATTCTTAATAAGTAGACCTTTTAGAAAACTGACATCTAGAGGGATGTCATTAGAGGAATCCCTAATTATGCTATAGTATTCTCTATCTTCTTAACCAAAAAATGCTGAACATAAATTTGATATTTCCCCGATGACTTGGAGCCATCAAACGAAAGCTCTTCAGTAGAACATAACGTAGCTATGGGAGTGGATATCCAGTCCCTGCCTCTTCTAATTGTGCAACCTCATGAAAATGACTGACTTCTCTGAACCTTTGTTATTTATATAGTGAAGATAACAATAATAGGTGTTTCAGAGATTTATCATAGGGATCAAGTATGAATGTACACCTGAAGCAAAGCCTGGCACATACAGACCACTCAGGAAATTAAAGCCATTACAACTACCGTTATCATCATCAGCATTATCTTAGAACCATGATCGCCATCATTATCCTGAGCTGTGCAGTGCTGCCCTCCGGGACCCTGGAGCTTCATCAGCCTGTCTGCTCCCTCACCTGCAGACGGTCAGGGCCCCTGCAGCTTGCCTGCCTCTAGATTGGTCCCTCCTGCTCTTCTTTTAAAATAGTTTTGAAATAGTGTCAGTAAAGTCATCAGAAAATTATTTACTGGATCTTTTTAATAGAAACTTAAACAATTGCTATAAAAGGATCTAAGAAGCTTCCTATGAGTACAGTTCCTGAAGTTTAGTACATGGGCACATATGTTGGCAACCACAAGCCTTATTTCTCCACACTTTGGTTTTCTCTTCTGATCCAAATAGAGGAGGTACTAGGTACGTGACTCCTTGATAAGTGAGGGGATAATTCCTTGTCTGCTTCGGTTCCCACTGTGCTCCAAGTACTGCACATCAACTTTTTTCTGAGTCCTAACTGCAGGGGGAGAAAACCCATCCAGGCATACAGAGGCATTACTAAATAGAAAAACTTCTTAAAAAATAAAATCAAGTCAATCCCTTCTCATAGTGGGATTGTCTTCCGCAGAAGAATTGCTACTCCAGTTAACTCGTATTAATCCATGTGGATCAACAAGAAGTGTGTTGTTCTTTTGAACCAAGCAGACGAAGGATAAGGCCAGAGAAACAAATTCAGAGACTGCTTGGTTTTCAGCATAGATATATGGGCTCAGAATTCTAAAACATTGAAAGTAATTCTTGAAAAACATCACTATCACGATTTTCCAGGCTGTTTTAACATCAGTCCCTGAAAGTTTGTTTCTTTTATGTCTTTGAGCAGCTTCTAATCTCTCAAGTATCATTAATTCCCACACACACATCACACACAAAAACTAGCTACTTAATAAGAGCAGCCAGGATAGAGAAATAGCTTGCAAACAAAACAGAAAATGCCTTGTTTTAACGACTCACAAATTACTTCACCAAATAACCAAAGAGACAATAAATTTAGGTAGTATTTTATGAGGTTTTGTACACATTGGGGGATAAGAAGAATGCCTTTTTTGAACAATTTAATACCTTAAAACTGTTTGTACATTTCTTTTTTTTTTCTTTTAAATACTCAGTGCAATTCTAATTAGTGTATATCATATTTTATCATGTTGGCAGCTGTTTCAATGTCTGCAAAATGTTTTCAGAGCCACAAATTAAGAAGAAGAAAAAAACCCTATGTATTCAAATGGATAAAACATTTTTCAATTAAATACAGGGATTAAATTCTTGTTGGCACTCATTAAATAAAATCTCATTTCAAAAATAATGTGTTATTACTGATTTTTGTATATTACGAATGCTTTTTATGCCAGGATGTTGAAGAGCTAAACTATTTACTTTTCCTCTTGAGTTGTTGGCAATGATCACTTCAGCATACACGCTTATGTCTATTTGAATTACGCTGAATTGCTTAGCTGTGTCAGAACTGTCTTGAGACCAACTCACCTTGCCTTTTAATGCTACTTCAATGTAGTGGATCAAACTACATAAAACATATAAATCCAGGGTAAAAGTTTGAGGTTGGTGGCTATTATATAACCAGAGTGATAAAGAGGTTCAGCTTGAACTTGTAAATCTTTGAGATTCTTTTCCTTATTGTCCAGTGAGGGAGGGTATGTTTTCATTGAAATTCTAGGAATAATGTATCAAATATAGGCCCACCTGGGAGAAAATGACCATTTAAAAGAGGAATAAAACTATAAAAAGAATAATGAGAATGCTAAATTCTCAGAATACTTGCTTTAGCTCTTGCTCCTTCCTGAAAACTCATTAAAATGACAATAAAGTATAATTTAAAAGCATAAACTTGGGAAAAACAAAGAAATACCAAGAGAGAAGACAGCAGCAACAACATTTTGAAGCTGGGAAGTTGATGGACAAGCTGTGTTATGGAAAGCTAGAACCCTGAGCTGCCACAGAGAGAGGAGAGAAACAAGCACTCATGCAGAACCCACCACCAGGCAGGAATGGGCCCTAGTCAGTCAGCCCTAAAAGCAGGTGGAAAAAGAACTAAAGGAAGGAAGGTTGGTTGAAAATTGGCATTAGAAATAGTTGCAGCCTCCACAGATACCTTCCTTCTCTTCCACTCTGTGTAGCCAAAGAACTCTCTGCAAAAAAAAAAAAAAAAGTTGGAATTTTACATTCGGGGGGCAGGGGGTAAGAAAGGGCCTTTGAACCCAGAGTTTACAAGCACAGTTAAGAGTAAGAAAACATTTTTTAATTGGGTTCTTTGTCTTCCTTTTGTTGAGTTATATGAGCACTCTATATATATTGGAAATTAACCCCTTATCTGATATATCATTGGCAATGATGTTCTCCCATACAGTGGGTTGCCTTTCCATTTTGATGATTGTTTCTCTTGCTGTGCAGAAGCGTTTTAGTTTGATGTAGTCCCATGTGTTCATATTTTCCTTTGTTTCTGTTGCCTTAGGTGATGTATCAGTGAAAATTCTGCTGCATATGATGTCCGAAATTTTGTTGCCTACATTTTCTTCTAGAATTTTTATGTATTCATAGGTCACATTTAAGTCTTTTATCCATTTTGAGTTTATTTTTGTGTATGGTGTAAGTTGATGGTCTAGTTTCATTTTTTGGCATGTAGCTGTCCAATTTTCCCAACACCATCTATTAAAGAGGCTGTCTTTACTCCACTGTATGCTCTTGCCACCTTTGTCAAATATTAATTGAGCGTATTGCCTTGGGTCCATTTCTGGGTTTTCAGTTCTGTTCCACTGGTCTATATGCCTGTTCTTGTGCCAGTACCAGGCTGTTTTGATTACAGTCACTTTGTAGTATAACCTGATATCTGATATTGTGATCCCACCTACTTTGTCCTTCTTTTTCAAAATTGCTGTGGATATTCGGGGACTTTTTTGGTTCCATATGAACTTTTGAAGTATTTGTTCTAGTTCTGTGAAATATGTCATTGGTATTTTGATGGGGATTGCATTGAATCTATAGATTGCTTTGGGTAGTATGGACATTTTAATGATGTTAATTCTTCCAATCCATGAAAAGGGTATGTGCTTTTTTATATCTTTTTTATATCTTTTTTATATCTTCCTCTATTTCTTTTTTCAATGTCCTGTAGTTTTCTGCAAATAGGTCCTTTACTTCTTTGGTTAAGTTTATTTCTTGTTCATAATTACTGTGTGTGACTTAATTCAACAAAAGGAAGACAAAGAACCCAATTAAAAAATGGGCAGAGGAGCTGAATAGACACCTCTCCAAACAAGACATACAAATGGCCAAGAGACATATGAAGAAATGCTCAACATCACTAATCAACACAGAGATGCAAATTAAAACAGCAATGAGGTATCATTTCATACCTGTCAGAATGGACGCCATCAACAAATCATCAAATAACAAGTGTTGGGGAGGGTGTGGAGAAAAGGGGACTCTAATACACTGCTGATGGGAATGCAGACTGGTGCAGCCACTATGGAAAACAATATGGTGTTAGCTCAAAAAATTAAAATTTGAACTTCCATTTGACCCAGTGATCCCGCTTCTAGGAATATACCCTAAGAGGCCTAAAACACCAATCAGGAAGAATATATGGACCCCCATGTTCATAGCAGCACTATTTACAATAGCTAAGATCTGAAAACAGCCCAAGTGTCCATCAGTAGAAGAATGGATAAAAACGTAGTGGTACATATACACAATGGAGTACTATGCAGCTGTAAGAAAGAAAGAACTCTTATCCTTTGAGACGATATGGAAGGACCTGGAAAGTATTATCCTAAGTGAAGTAAGCCAAGCAGAAAAATACAAATACCACATGATCTCACTTATATACGGAATATAATGAACACAACAGTCTGAGGAATACAGTAGACCCAGAAACATGGAAGTAGGGCACAGACTGACATCCCTCAGAAGGGGGAGGGGGGGGAGATAAACCACAGAACTTATATGCATGTATACCTAACCAATAGACATGGACAACAAAGCCGGGGACGGGGCGGGTGGGGGATGGGGAGGGGGGTGCCAATGGGGTAAAAAAGGAGAAACATCTGTAACAATAAAATAAATAAAAAATTTTTTTAAAAAAAGTAAGAAAACAGAAATAAGTGAATACAAAATTCTGCCCTATCCCTCACCCCCAGAACTCCTCTTACCTGGATCCCAGAATAACCAGATACTCTCCAGCAAGATGGTTGGATGATATTCATCTTGGGAGTCTGGCCATCCCATAAGGAAAGACCTGAAGATACTGATATCAGGGGTTCGTGGAGAAAACAGCCCAACCAGCCACTTTGAAGTAAAGTACACAATTGATAAATCTGATCCAAATGATCAGAGTTTCCAATTAGCATTTCAGTGCCTTGTAAATGTAAACTTTTCTTAGGAAAGCCTCTAACACGAACAAGAGTAAAATCATTTAAAAAACAAGTAAACTAGCCCAGCTGGTGTGGCTCAGTGGTTGAATGTCAACCCATGCACCAGGAGTTTGCCGGTTCAAGTCCCACATGCCCAGGTTGTAGGCCAAATCCCCATTGGGGAACAAGCAGGACGCAGCCAATCATTATTCTCTCTCATCGATGTCTCTCTCTCTCTTTCTCCCTTCCTCTCTCTAAAATCAATAAAGAAAAAAAAATTTTTAACAAATAAACTTAGAAGAAAAAGATCATATCACATAAGAAAAACCTCAAAAAACTATCATTAATATCCAAATAATAGGAATTCCAGAAAGAAAGAATAAAAGGGAGAAAAGTATTAAAGAAAGACATCAAGCCCTGGCTGGTTTGGCTCAGTGGTTAGAGTGTCAGCATGCGGTCCAGAGAGTCCCGTGTTCGGTTCCCGCTAAGGACATGCACCTCAGTTGCAGTTTGTCCCCGGCCCTGGTTGGTCATGCGGGCGGCAGCCACTTGATGTGTCCCTTTCACGTCGATGTTTCTCTCTCTCTCTCTCTCTCTCTCTCTCTCTCTCTCTCTCTCTCTCTCTCTCTCTTTCTCTCTCTCTCTCTCTTCCTCTCTCTCCCTGCCACTCTATCTGAACAGAAAATGGAAAAAATGTCCTTGGGTGAGGATAAAAAAAAAAAAAAGACATCAAGCAGTTTCCCCAAAACTGAAGAATATGAATTTCCAGTTGAATGGGCCCTCTGAGTGACCACCTCCATGAAGCATGTCACTGTGAAAGTTAAGAACACCGGAGATAAAGATTCTGTAGGCTTCCAGAGAGGAGAAAACATAATAAACAAAGCATTAACTATTTAAAGAGATTTGGACATCCTCAAAGAAAAAAATGGAAAGCAAATTTAGTAGCACAATACCCTCACATTTCAGAGAGAATTCTCTTTAACCTAGAATTCCAAACCTCTTTGGGATACTCAAAAGTGATGTTCACTCAATATTCCCAATTGTCTCCTTCCTATTTTTGTGTGAAAAGGGAAGAATAAAAAGATTATCCTACATGAACTCACTTTTGAATAGCATTTACTTCATCACACTTAATTTTGATCTACCCAAATTTTACTCTAACATTTTGGGACAGGGAAGAAGGGAAATGTACATGTATGGTAGATTAAACAAGACTAAATCCTCACTTTTCTTAATGAAAATTCAATAAATAATATCTTAAACGAAAGCTCCATATACAGATGCTCTTTAAAGATGTGGAGACAGATACCAAAGGGATCAGCTGGAGTCATTTCAAACTGAACAGGAGGAAATACTTGAGAATTTGAATGAATTATCAGTGTCGGCTTGATGGAGAAAGGCCTAGTAGATGATCTAAGATTTTCCCTGCGTCTATGAATAACCAAAAAAAAAAAAGCCACTTTAGGTTAGCAATCCAAATCACCAATTTAAGTAAGTCCATAGCACGCAAACTTGACCCCTCCATTGGGTTCATAAAAGCCACAGTTAGAAGTTCTTTGTAAGTGAAATATAGCACTTACTTACTTGGCTAAATAAAAGACTTTTTTTCTAGTCCAACTCAAAGTAGCAATTCATACCATTCAGTATTTTTGTTGCATTTCACACCACAGGTGTGTTTTTACAAAGTGTCAAGTTCCCATTTGTCACTTAGATACTGGACAGGTGAGCCAGCAGTCATGTTGTGCTATAAATGTACAACCATATGTGGGTCACAATGAGAAATAGCACATCCACAGATCACGTGACAGTCACTCGAAGCACACAACGGGCATCACTAATGCAGGTTCGACACCAGCAAGTACTGAACCTTCTCTTCAGTCTTTCCCTCATTTTACATGTGTCACCCACATTCCCAGAGCACGTTTTCTTGCAGTGTTCACCAAATACTCCCATCTTCCACAAGGCCTATCTGCCGCACTCTCCCTCGGCTTCCTGCTCCCATCCACCTGCGATCTTCCACGACCTCTAGCGCTTTACTATTCATAACCTGGAATCACGTCTCCCACTGGACTTCCTCCAAACACCTACAGTCTGTGTTTACTCTTCTGAACCCCCTTTTTAAAAGGCAAGATAGTCCTCTGAGCTTTGCAGCTTGCTAGAGATTAGGGTCTACAGAGGACGGAGGCTTTAGGGCAAGAAACTGCTAAGTGAGAGCCTGTGAGTGCAGAAAGTTCATGCAGAATCTAGAAGAAATCTTTACGAGATGGCGGTGGGGACGGGGTGAGAAAAAGAGTCAATGTCTAAGTCGTAACTATGACAATAAAGAAAGAGGGCAAAGCTGGGATATATTTATTGGTTTCTGAATAGACTGTTATATCAACCTAAAAATGGCTCTATTTTCCTGCCATTGTTTGCTTTGATTAAGAATGTAAAGTGGGTGACCTACACATTCATGGGTAGTCATGTGATTTCTATTTGTGAGGAAAGTTTGTGACTTTGCAAGAATGAGAACTGCATAACCTGAGTTTATTTTGTCCTCCAGCAGGGAAAAGAACACAGCAGACCTCTTGAGTCTCATTTTCAAACTAATGCATTCGATTTCTAACAAAGAGCAAAGGATAAATAATTAGACATTACATGTAACAGAACTCTTACCCACCTGCCAACAATTAAACCCAGTAATTAAAAATTGTAGGAGAATACACACAAGCGTATCCTCAGCAGCAATCACACCACGGCCAAAGAGGGGGAAAATCCTTTCCTAATAAGTCCCTTTCCTACTTCTCAGGCTGCTTTTCTTGACATGAAGCAGACACGAGACTCTGTCAACTGTTTCACTTTCTTTAAAAAGAGGGAAATCCTATTCTGCGTCCCCTGGGAGGACTATTATATACAGGCGAGTGTATTTTTTTATTTAGTTTAATAAATGCAGTGTTCGGAACAGATGTTAAAGCTTGAAATTGTCCAGAGAAAGGAACAGCTCAGGTGGCAATGATGCCGGCTTCCTGCCTGCTGTGCTTTCTCCTTTGTCTTGGGAAGAGCTACTTTCACAGGTGAGAAGGTATTACAGTATTTATAACCACTCAAGTCCTCACCACTGGACTGAAGCTGACAAACGGGGTGCTAATTAGTACCAGGAGTGGGGGTGGTGATGGTGGTTTTATGATACCGTCATCTGGCCAGTAAATGGGACAAAGAGAAACAGCACTTTTACAGAAGCATTGCAAATCCAGCCATAGAACAGGTAAAGGGTGAATGTGAGGGCTGGTGTTTTCTTTTTTAAAAAGATGGATTTTCTCTAACACCAGCCTATTTGGCCCTGCCACGGTTATGCTCCTCTGTGGATTTTCTAATGCACTCGCTACTTATATCACTATAATCCAAAAGGATTTTATCCGAGTACACCTGTGAATAATGATATGCTTAGGATAGAGGAAAGATATTATTAAGGTCAGAGTGCGTATCCGTCCTCTGAGAATTATGATTTATACAACAACACATCTCATTGTAAATAATAGCCAAGCTATTGTTTTGCGAGCAAGAAAACAGTAAAACTGATCAAATGATAATTACCTTTCAGTATCAATAATAAAATTCTTGACACAACTCAGTATTTTATACATTTTGTAATACTTTATTTAGTTTAACTAAAACAATCTCGTTTATAAATGTGGCCAGAGCATCTACATCGTCTTCATTGTTTTGGTGTCAACTGTGGCTGTGATCAGGAGAAAATATGATACCATGAGGGGGAAATGAAATCATTATTTAAAAAGTTTAAGCCCCAGGAGCATGTCAGTGCAGTTAAGAATAAGAACTTTCAACTCCAAAAAATTTGAAGTAAATCAAGATACTTTTTGCCACTTATAATATGGTCTTCAGCAAGGTAATTGCTCTGAACCTCAGTTTCTCCGTTCATAATACCTATTTTTTTTAGGTTACTGTGGGGATTAAATGAAATAATATATTCATTTGACCACTGAGCAATGTGAATGTGTGTGTTTGGGACTCCAACCCTGTGCAGCAAAAAATCTGCCTATAATTGTTGACTCCCCCCAAATTTAAGTTGTCCCTTGGTATCGATGGAAGATTAATTCCAGGACTCCCCCTGCATACCAAAATCTGCAGATGCTCAAGTTCCTTATATAAAATGGCAAAGATACATGCATACAGTCAGCCCCCAACATCTGTCAACTCCCAACCACAAATGAAAAATGGCAGGAATTAATTGAAAAAATTCTGCATATAAGTAGACCCGCACTGTTCAAACCCATGTATTTGTTTAATGGTCAACAGTGTAAACCAATCAGCAGAATTCCTGATGCATTACAATTGTTCATTAAATGGTAGATATTCTTTTTCTTCATTTTTTCCCCTCCATTTTAATGAACACTTTACAAAGTCTAAAATACACTCTCTTTTGGGGGGAACATTAGGTACTGTTTTTGTCTGTCATACTGTACATGAATCTCGAGGGTTTTGCTTCTTCAACAAATAAAGTAAGTGTGAGGGGCCTGGGTGTAGGGCTGCCCAGTTCTCCTCATCACCCAGGGACAGATGTAGGTGTCACTGCTATTACTGGTGACCTGGGGCATGCCATAAGGGCTAACTCCCCAAGATGAGGCCCTGGGCAGGACAGAGGCCCCTCCGAGCCCCACTGTGCATCCAACATCCCCACCTCAGGATAACAGAAATGATTTTGGCATAGAGTAAGGAGAAGGCTTGGGGTTTTGTGTGAGGTGTCCCCTAACCCAGTTTTTAAGCCAAACCTGCTCAGTTCTTCCTGGACCATTTTCTGAATAGGTAAACTGAGGCAGTGATATAAAACACATTGAGCTTGGACCCTGTCCTGGGACTTGTATTTGGCCTGTTTTTCATCTTTCCCCTCCCAACTCCCTGGTCTCCAACTTCACAGGGCACTTCCCGCGGGAGCCCCAGTGTGGGAGGTATTATTAAGACTGTTAACTGTTGCAAGAAAGTCACACCACTTTCTCCATTGTTTAATTTTTTTAAGTTTATCCCTGGTTTCATAAAGATTAAATATGATATTAAATATGATGAAGTATTCAAAATCACTTAAAAATTATTAAAAGCTACATGTACACTATTGCCGAGGAACTCAGATATCTTCTTTTCCATTGAAAAACTGGTTTTCAAAAGCAGCTTTCCAAAACTAATTTTTATCATCACTATCATTCACTTCATACACATCTAATTCTCCCAAACCACCTTTCCCCAGAGATGTTGTTCCAGAATAACAGGGATGCAGCCGGGCATCAGAAAATACACACGTGCAAAATGGCTAATTATTTCGTGAGGAGCAGAATGATGATGGTTTTAAAGAATGTGCTCAGCTCACAAGCACAGACTGATTAACATTTAAGACTCAATACTTAAAACTACAGCTCAGAGAGAGACGGCCTTGTGGAGCAGCAGAGGACACAGGGGCTCAGTTCTCGGTGGGAATGTTTCTTCATGCTCCAGAAAGTTCCAAATGGTCACAGCAGGTGAACACAGTAACTCTCCTCAGGAACTACAAATGAAACTAATATTAACGTAACAGGTTATTCATTCTGAGATTTTAAACCTCGAAATTAGCATGTAATCTATGCAAATTCATAGAATCCAATAAATTCTAAACAGAAAGTTTCCATTATCACAAAAATGCAGTCATAGACAACCTTATTTGTGAATCTCAGGGTCAACAAAGTCTATAAAATTGAACATGAGGGCAAAAAGAAAACACACAAAAACTTGGAAGTTTATAGTTTGTCCAACATAAATTGAAATGCAGCTCAGAATTGGTTTATTGGAGTTCCCCTGAGGGCAGTGCTTTTCCCCAGAAATTCCTCTAACCCAAGCCAGGAACAGAGAGGCTCCCTGTTATGACTTCCTATTTCCTTCAACGCTGGCTTTGAAGCTCTGTACAAAATCCCTCCCCGTGACAGATTTGTTCAGTGCGTCCTGAGTATTATACCAATTCTTAGTCTATGCTTTAGTAAAAAGGAAATTGCAAGGTGACTGCTGGTATAGTTCGCCCAACAAAACTTCAGCATATGTAATGATTGCTAAATCTAAGAGTGTCTTAAATTTACTGCTAAAGATTTAAAAATGTATACATTTCTATTCCCCACCGCTATATTACCTAACTCATTAAGTCTAGGATACAGCCTGGGCGTTTTCATTTTTAAAAAGCCAAATAGATGGTTTGGAGGCACATCCAGAATTGAGAATATCTACAAAACAACCCAAGGGAAAAGTTTTAAAAAGTCTTCTTCCTTCCCACTACTATCCCTAGAAAAGCAGTCTGTATGGAAAAAGTTGCATAGCCCACCTTGGACAATAATACCTATTTACATGTTGAAGAGATATGTAGTTTTAAGCCCAGAACTGGGCTGGTTGGGGTAAATTGAAGCCAAATTACCTGACAGAATCTTCTGAGGACTGTCACATTTATCATACCCTGCCTTCACAGATAGCTGGATGATTCATTACTTTGCATAAAACAGAATATCCCAATGTTATAATTAAATAGTGATGATATTCATAATAAGAGAGGATAATACACACTTATTTGAATTAAGATAATTATATTACATATTTTTCCATAGATTCAATCCAAGCATTAAAAAGACCAGGAACTAAGTAATTTGAATAGTTCCTAAATTTAAAAACCAGAATCAATTTCATGTCTTGGTACATTCCACTTCTCAGCACAGAAACTTGAATATTGCTTTGCTTATCATGTGCAAAGAAAACAGCTACAGAACTGTATTATGAAAGAATGTACATGATCTTCTGAGCGTGTTATTGGGCACAAAGAATAAATGTTGCCACTGTGATTGATAACACAATCTTGTAAGATCTGACTTAATGGAGAACAAAGCTGAAAAGAGAAAACAAAAAGCAAATTCTCAATAAACCTGGAGCGAGCTGGGAAGTTTGACCTGTGAATCCACCACAATTAAGTGTTTTTACCATCATTAACCAACTGACCTTAAAGGGGAATAGTGAAATCAATTAAATCATTCACCCTGATCTTTTGGGAATATGAATAAATTTTTTGAAAACTGTGTGCTTGATAACTTATTTGTTTAAAGCTTCATTTATGAAGAGAGGGCACTTTTTTTTTTTTTTTAATCCTCACCTGAGGACATTCTTGCATTTATCTTCAGATAGAGTGGAAAGGAGAGAAGGGTAAAGAGAAAGAGAGAAAAACATCGATGTGAGAGAGACACATTGACTGGCCGCCACCCACACAACGCCAGCCGGGGCCGGGGACAAACTGCAACCAAGGTACCTGCCCTTAGCGGGAACCAAACCCAGGACTCTCCAGTCCGCGGGCGACGGTCCAACCACTGAGCTAAACTGGCTAGAGCTAAAGAGAGGGCACTTTTTAAATAGTGTGATACCCATGAGAAAGAGGTTGGTGGTCTCATATAATTTTTTAGTCAGGTATTTCATAAAAAGCAATGTATATGTATCTTTTGGCAGATATTAACCCTGTTCTGTTATGAAATTATTAGAAAAATAACAATAATGACAACACAATAACCTATACTGAGCACTCAAGTATCAAGCACTGTGTTCAACAATTTACATGCAATGACATCATTTAATCATCACAATTATATATCATGTGCACTATTAGCCCCAGTACAGACAAGGAAATTGAGACTTAGACCATTAACATATCCAAAACCATAAAACTCATAAGTGGTCAGGTTAGGATTTGAACCCATGTGTGTTGAGCATTTTACTTAAGAATGCAACTCAAGGATGATGACTGTAGCACAGAGACAGACTTCAGTATATCAAGGGAAAAACTGAAAGCACATCAAAGACAGCCACAAATAAAAGCAAAGAAAGTTGATATATTTATAAACTAAAAATTTGCTTCCCAAGTACAATAAAGTACACATCAAAGCTATGATCATTTTCTACCATAACACAAGCACAAGGCGTGGGTGGGTTGATTCAATTGTATGCAATACATTTTTCCTAATAAGGCCTTGAATATGTCTCTTTATGATGAGAATATTTTTTTTCACACATATATTTAAAGAACAAGTTAGGCCCTGGCTGGTTTGGCTCAGCGGTTAGAGCATCAGCCTGCGGTCCAGAGAGATTCGGGTTCGGTTCCCGCTAAGGGCGCATGCCTCGGTGGCAGTTTGTCCCCGGCCCTGGTTGGGTCATGTGGGAGGCAGCCACTCGATGTGTCCCTTTCATGTCAATGTTTCTTTCTTTCTCTCTCTTCCTCTCTCTCCCTCCCACTCTATCGGAACAAAAAGATGGAGGAATGTCCTTGGGTAAAGATAAAAAAAAGAACAAGTTAGAAGTGAAACTGGACTAAATTACAACAGTCATGAAGAATGTGGAATATCCATTGTGGGGGTTTTAAAATATTCTCACCCGTTCTTTGACACTCTGTCCTTCAAAAGGTGGAAACTAATTTCTTTGTCCTTGAACATGAGCTGGAATTAGCAACTAACTTCTAACAGATAAAATGAAATGAACAAGTTAACAGATAAGCATGGCAGAAATGATAGAGTAGGACTTCAGAAACCAGGCCATAGAAAGTATTGTTCTCTCTCTCTTTCTCTCTCTCGCTCTCTCTCGCTCTCGCTCTAGCTCTCACTCTCTCTATCCCTCTCGCTCTCTCCTCACTCTGTCTGGAAGCCGACCACGACATGATGAGAAAACTCAAGGAGCTCTGTGATGAGGTCCACATGGCAAAGATCTGAGGCCTCCTGCCAGCAGCCAGAACACTTACCAGGCATGTGAGTGTCTCACCCTGGAAGGAGATTCACTGACCTCAGTCAAACCTTCAAGTGACCATAGACCAAGACATACCTGCAAACTGATGAAAATCCCTTTGTCAGAACTACCTAGCTAAGTTGCTCCAAAATCTCTGACCAACAGAAACTGTGGAAGGTGTTACTAAATTTAGCTACTAGGTTTTAGGATAAGTTGTTATGAAGCAACGTGTAACGAGTACAACCATGCCGCCTACACAACCAGTGTAGTATAATATCACAGCACTTACTGCCTCTCTGACACGTTGCTATTTCTCTTTGCACTTCAGTTCCATCATCTATAAAGTGAAGAAAATATATATACTTCCTGGAGTTATGAGGATTCAGTGAGATGGCTCATAAATTCTTATTAGAAGAGTTCCCAGCAGAGTAAACTATAAATAAAGGTTAGCCATTATGATAGTTGTTGATTGTTGTTGATACAACATTTCTCTACTGTGCTTGGAGTTCTAGTTTGACTGGGAGAAAGCAGAGTTGAACGGCCTACCTACTAGTCCTGGCTCTGCTTCTTGATGTCACTCCCATTTTCATCCCCACAGCTCTAATGCCTCAGCTTTAAAAGAGAAGTAGTAAGATAATACAAGTGAATCATGGTATTTCTTCTATTTCCTGCTACTTCTTAAAACTTCTTCCATTTGGGCAGCTAAACATTTGCCATCTATGAAAAGTCTGGGACAGAGGAACATAGAATAAACTTTGGAGTATCAAAAACCTAAGGCCTAGGGAGCTTCAAGGATATACAGAATACAGAAGGTAAAAGTAAAGAGATCTACTTCTACTAAGAGGAGAAGAAAAGAGAGCTTAGACATGGATGCAACCCTAAGAAAGTCGCCTGTGCACTAGCCTTGTCCTTCTCTTGGACCAAGACTAGAAGAGGGGAAAGAATTCCAAAGAGTTGTGGGAAATCCAGATTAAGGGAAACTACCTCACTTCCCAGTAGAGCCAGGAGAGGGGAGGAGCCCAGAATTCCCCTGCACACCAGACGTGACCCAGGAGCAGAGGCTGCGGGTAGGTTTAGGACAATGGGCCTCAGACAACCATGCAGTTTTCACTGTCCACTGGGATGATGCAGGAAGAGAATAAATATTAGGACTCAGCAGAGCCAAAGAGGCCTAATAGCCAAAACCAAGACTTGGCACAAGCACAGCAATGATCTGGAAAAAAATGCAAAGACCAAGGACCCAATGAGATGACTACAGCGCAGCAGGTGTCAATCACCAACGGGGGCTCCAATCCCAATGCATTGCCTGGGCTCTTCAAAGTCCCCTAGAACTTGGACTCAACCTCAGGGGAGGGATGAGAACTGTGTATTGATTTAGATTTTCTATTACCCAGTAAAAAGGAAGCTTGGAGTAGGTAATAAAAAGTAAAGTTACATTTCCAGCTCACCTGAGTTTGAGACTCCTATCGCTATGGAGTAGACGGCGTGGAATGAGTTCTAATACCCCTTTAAGCACTTCTCTGCCCACACACATCTCAGAATGTAAGTCCAATTGGCTGCCCTTTGGTTACTCTATTCAACTACTCACGGCTCAGATTCCCTCAAATTCCCTGCAATGACCCATCTTCTCAGTCTCTTGGGTAGTTAAATCCCCTCCTTAACAGGACGTTTTTACATTCAGATGTAAGTAGCCTTTTCCCTACTATGGCTGCAAATTGATACTCATGTTTCCTTTTAGTGAAAGTCTGACAGGTTATTTTCAGGGACTCGGAACACCATTTGTATGGCATGAAGAATTATTACAAAAAAATATATACCACAGAGATGAAGTTTTATATTTTCATTTGCCTCCAAGGGGCCTAGCATGGTGCCAGGCTGTACCACTTACTGTGCAACTGAAGGCATATTATTAACCTCTCTGAGAGCTTCAGTTATTTCCTTGGTAAAACAATGGCAAATATTCCGTTCTTGTGACAATTGAATGAGATAAATTATTGTATGCTTCTCGATCTAGTTACTTATGACATGGAAGCTATTTTTGCAAATACAAAGGTTTACATCGCCAAATCAGACTCACATACATCAGAGCTCTTCCCCAGAAGCAAGAGGCAAAGGCAAAGCAGGGAGACTCCTGGGCAGCCCCTGTGGCTCTACAAGCCCTTCCTTCCTGTATCCAGCAACAGATACGATCCCAGAGAGGATGTCTCGTAACCCCCAGGTTCCAGATGTGTCTGCTGTAGGCAGGCCTACAGCAAGGAGCTGCTGTGAGCATTCCAGAGACAGGGGCTCTCCTGCTGACGATATTAGGAGAGTTACCAGCACGGGTACAATGCTGCTGAATGGGGTCACTTGCCCCCGTTTCACAGGGAGGAAATTTGCTACTCTGTTATTCTGGTAATCAATGTTTTAGGAAAGAAATGGGTTACAGGCCACTTGTTTTCATCCTTCTCGTTGTGTGTTACCCTGTTCAATCACTATTGAATCATTATTGGATTACTGTTTAACATGATTTAATCATAAGGTGATCTTTGACCAGAGTCCCCTGACTATTCACTCCAAATGAATCCTTCTTCATATCTCAAGTCCTTCTCTCCTTCCTTCTCTGCAAATAGTGACACAGCTTTGGATTTTTTCCTCTGAAAATATGTTTAGGAAACTATTTATAGCAATGACACCCGCCAGACAATGATTGTTTTCCATCTGAACTGTAAATAATATATGTTCATGTATATCAATCAATATCCATTCTTTTATTGTGTCACATCTAAATATGGTTTGCAGCATAGATGGGAAACTGATTTATGAAAAAAGTATGTAGTTACCACTTCCTTAGAGTGAAAGAATGTAAAGGATCTCATGGGCGAGACAAACTTTGGAACTTTGTTTTATTGCCCTAGAAAGCAGAAAAAAGTTCTGATTTAAAGAAAAAAAAAAAAACCCTAGTGTGGAGAGACTTGTTCAGTTTATCCAGCTCAAGTCTCTGTTCCTCTCGTTGGTTGAGTGGCTCTGATGGTCCTTTAGCGTTCACATAAAGATGCCAAAGAGGTGCCTGTCTGGAAATGAGCACATTTCCACCCAAGGACTTTTAAAGTACTTAAAAAAAAAAAAAAAAAAAATCACATACTTTTAAAAGTACTTTTTAAAATGTTCTAATGAATTTTATTAAATCTTTGTTTGCCCTTGATATGATTTTTATCAAGTGTGCTAATTTTCCCACCCTAAATAAAAATGAACTCACCCTATTATGTAGTTAAGTATTTGTCAAAAAAAAAAAAAAAATCCTGGGTACAGAACATTATTTAAATCATCTTTGCTTCTCCTCTGTCCTCAGGCATCAAGAAGGGAAATGGGAACATTCTCACGGGCTCACACACATCTTCAGCGACATACTGTCAAGTATTATGGCAAAGAAAACAGCGAGCTAGCCACCGGGTTCCCTATTCAGGCACTCTTCAAACATACCTGAAAACAACAATACAAGTACCAAGAGAACAGTTCCACACCTGGAATATTTTCTAAATAACTCTGATTTTCATTCATGGTGGTGAATTTCACCCAGGATAGAAATTAGAGCCAAAGGGATCAATCAGTTTATTGCTATTAAGAAGATGAAGTCTCCTTACAAAAATGAGGATTAACTTAAAGAAAAAATACACTTAGAAAATTATTTTTGTGCTTCCAACACTGTTATCTATTTTTATTCTCTGCTGTACTCGCTCATTTAGTCTCTTCCATGCGTTCACTTAAAATTATCTCTCTCTAAGAAGCTGACAACACACTTTGAATTGCCTTTTTTTTTTAAGTGAAAGAATCAATTCTCAATTCTGAAAGCCAGGCTAAAACACCTCCGCCACATCCGTACAAATTCTTATGTTCCAGCAGTGTGTGCTTCTTTGTCTTTAGCAAGGTGTATACTTTTTCTACTTTTTTAGCCACTAAAACTTGTTAGAAGTGGAAAGATAGGATCTGCAAACAATTATAGGTAAATGGCTCCCAAGGGTTATCAGTCTTAAGTGTATGCCATCCGCTAAAAGAATAAAAACAATGCATAATAAATCTTTGTTACTTATCCATATTATCTTTGACGACAAGAATTGATATAAGTTACAATTTTTAAAATGTTTGTTTAAAGCTCTGGGCTTGTACAATTTGACTGAAAGTGCAGAAGTATGGACAATCGGAGCTAGAAATAGTATGGAAATTACAAATGGGTCAACAACGAGTTTTGTGGAAAACCTGGAGGAGAAATAACAGAAGTACACCGAAATAACAGGAAAAAAATCTCCAGGGGATTCAAATATATGTATATATATGGATGTGTATATATATATATATATATATATATAGCCCACCCCCAAATATATACACAATTTGAATGATTTGTCAGTGTTTATTAACTTACAGTTCATTTTCAAAATTTAAAAGAATCTACAGAAATGAATAATTTTTTTGGCAACACCTGTTTTCACACTGATGCACATTCTGGTCCAGGCACTGCTGATAACAGGAAGCAATGGAACCACGGACATCAGGGATCATTTCAGTCAGTACTTGTGCGCCTTCTCCTTCTAGAGCTGTCCTTAATTCGTCTACTGCCGGTTTTGTACTGTAAACTTTATCTTTTATGCATCCCCATAAAAAAGTCTAGTGGATCCATTTTCTTTGTTCAAAGCTTAGGCTGGCTTCAACCTTTATTTCAAATTAATCAAACCTAAAAAGGAGTGAGAATTAGGTGAGTTATCATAAAGCTGTTAAAATGTGCATACATTTGGGGGGCAGCATATACATATATCTTTGCATAGAACTTTTAAAACATCTGTTGACATGATACTTTATCTGGTAGTAGACTTTTCCTATTTTTCCTGGTATAACAGTAATGTATCTAATGGTAGTCAAATTAGGAGGACAAATGTAGCTTCAATATTGATGGACCCACTCTCGATTTTTAGGAATAGATTAATTTACTCTTCTATGTACTATTTTATTGCAAGTCAGGCTTATTTCTTTCTGATCTAGACTTGTGAGTCTTTTTAGTCATTAAATATTTATCAACTAAATGAATAACTTTAAGTGTAGTATATAGTTCACATTTAATAGATGACAAAATAAAGGTAGGATAGTATTTTTATTATATATTCGCGTGTGTTTTCTTGTTTTGAATACTAAACTGTTCATCTTGAGAAATATACTTAAAACATTTCCCAAAAGTGAGTTTTGACAAAAGATCTGGAAAAGAACAGATGGCCTTCTTGCCAGATTGCAGGTGCAAAGAAGAAGGGACAACGCTAAGTCGGAGTCCAGGGATCTGGGAAGCAGGTGTGAGAGACAGAAGAGCAGTGAAAAGTTCATCGGGAGGAAATGGATAGATATGGGAATGAAGAAAGGAAGCAAGTGACAAGAGATAGTAGACAGTAAGATGTCTACCTGCTGCGACACATCTGTAGAAAACATCTGTAAATATTCCTCCCTCACCACCGGGAAGGAGGACCCCTGCACGGAGATCTACGCAAAGGCTTAACAACCTGCAGCATCTGTTTGAAGGGCATGCACAATGCTCAGTGCGCCAGCCTCTAATTACTCTATGACAACCCCAGTTCTGTCTTCCCAGTAGAAAACATATGTCAAAACATTTAGTATTGATTAAAACACAGGAAAATCCTTTGATTTATCTCTTTCCCCACAACAGCCTGCCTTCACTCTCATTTGTCTAAGGAAAGAGAATAAAAAGTGTTTCCTTCCAAAGAGAGATAGGAAATGGCTCTGACCCATTTATCATACGACTGTTTTGCTTTGCTTTTGTTCCTGAGGTTACACAAATGCCGCTGACACTGCCTTGTCAGACCGGCACTGGACACAACAGTTGGAATGACAAAGGTCCTAGCAGCTGGGAGAGAACCCTGTCCGCAGTGCGTGCACTGACGAGAGGCTGGCCACCTGGAAGACTGAACAAATCGTTAGAAGGTAGCTTTAAAAAGCCTCGCCCTTCCCGCTGTGCTCCCCTGGAACATCTTATCCTTCTCATGTTCCACATTATCCCACTTACAGCTCACTCCGGTCTAATGTAGCAGAGAGGATACTTGGAGAAGTCAGAGACAGAGAGAGAAATCTTGCAAATGGGAGAGAAAAAAAAAAAAGGATTCTTTACTTTGGTAAGTGGAGTTCATAGCTTTGAAAACGAAAACTGTGGCACACAAATGTTTGTGTGCACATTATTAGCCTAGGCCCATCCACGTCATTCGATCAGGTGCACTGCTCCCCATGGAGTGAGTGCACGTGTCAGTCAACACAGGCACGTTAGTGTGCATGGGCTGCTTTCACAGAGTGGGGGTCTCCAGGTCAGCGACGAGCCCGCCGCGGCCAATGGTGCCACTCTGAGTGTGACTGCTTCTGAGAGCTGGTGCTTTTGAAGTGTGACCAGCTGAAAGAAACAAGTAACCACAGAAAATATAATGGAGTCCAAAAGAGACCTGGGCAAAAAAATGCACATACACAATTACCTGATTGTTAGGCTGGATATTCAGTTTCAGAAGTCTGTTATCTTGACAATTACTTGCTGAGCGGTGCTGGAAAGTCACTCAACTTTCTATGCTACTCGGTTTTTCAATCTATAAAATAACTTAATAAAAGCAATTTGATATAGAATAGTGTTCCATACAATCAGGTGTCCTTGAAACCATTCACTTTATTTAAGAGATCAAATAGATTAGCTTCCTATTGACAGCCTCACATGCTGTCTTTGAAAGAATCTATGAAGGACAACAATCAAATGCCTAACGCAGTCATAACACTGAAGTTTAGTGTTAGTTGCATTTAAGGAGACCTCTTCTCTTTTGTTGTTTATGCCCTCAAATTAAAAAAAAAAAAAAAAATCAAGGATTCTAAGCCTTTAGATAAATGAAGTAATCAAATTCCTTTCTCCACACAGCGAAAAACAGTCACAGAGGTGGATCCACTGTGCCTAAGAACTGAGTCAAGAATTGAGGTTAATAAAAAAAAAAAAAAAAGCTAGGGCCTGGTGGGGTAGCTCAGCTGGTTAGAGCATCCTCCCAGGTTCACTCCCAGTCAAGGCATGTATGGGAATCAACCAATGAATGCATAAATAAGTGGGATAACAAATCAAAACCTCTCTTTCTCTCAAATCAAGGAAGTCAGAAAGGAGCTAATATGTTGCTCCATGAAGCAATTCAACCATATACCTCCTCCTCTCAAATCACTTTGTGCTCAGTGTGTAAGTATCTGGAAAATCTAAGAAAAGAAGAAAGATTTTTTAAATGAAAGTAGGTACAAGCCCTAGAAGAAAGGATGGAAAAAAAGAATGAAGAGCAATCTATGGAACACAAACATGCACACTCAAACACCACTACACTCATGAGGACAAAAACCACTCCCATTATTTCCTACGCACATCTCCCCACCCAAACCACCAGGTTCTCTTCTCCACCAGCTTTTAGTGAAGTATCACGCCAACTCCGTAGATGGCTCATAAATGTTATCAAGTCCCCTTTGAATGCAGCGATCACTCCTGGAAACAAGTATCACTGTTCCATACTTTAGGTTTATAAAATTTGGCAGGAGAATGGATTGAGAGACATATAGCTCTTGGAATATAGAAGCATATTATTTTGCATCTGTATTTGTATCTATTCAAGCATGGAATTATTTTTTTAAATCTTTTCCCAAGCTTGTTTCATACTTCTGTACAAATAATTTTATAGGGTGAAATTTCATCTGCACATACATTTATATAACTGCTGTAAGTTCTATCACCTTTATTAGATGGTATGTTTCTTCAAAGTGAAGACTTGTATTTTACCTCCAATTCCTAATAAATGCTGTATGATGAAGAGATATTTTTTAGAGTCAGTCTATGAAAGTACATAGTTCGTCTCTTGCCATTGCTAATTTTGCACTCATTTTTAGTCTTTTGTTTGCTTGCTTTTGTTAATATGAACCATCTGTGCCTCTCATCCTGTGTTTTTAAATAAGCTGCCTAATTATAGGGTTTTTAATTTTTATATTCTACCCTCAAGCCTGCTGTTGATCATTTTTGTCAAAATTGAATGCTTGCCCTTTCAAAGGTCATTTGTGAGGTTTAAACCTGTTGGTTTGTGTTATTACAGCAAATCTCACCCCAGAATGTTTGGTAGTGTACAATAACCACCTGTCCACTGCTGTGCGAAATGAATAACGGAGTCAAAAGCCACTATTATCTCTTCATTGTGATCAACTTTTAAACATACACACATTCTGCGATTTGCCATTTCACATTTCTCAAGCAGCTAACAAGTCATGTTCTAAAGAAGTTTGCAGATGCAGCCCCATTTAGGCAACTTGTTGAAAGGTAGTATTGTTATATAGGAAGTATGGTGAGACAAAGATAAATTTCACTAATACACTCAAATTATTTCTCTAGTCATAATATTCCTTGGACTCATATATTCAACACTAAATGATCCTTTATTTTTATTTGACAGAACATCGTGCCATATTATTCAGTGGAAAGAGAATATGGCCCTTTTTTTTTTTTCTAAAAAGAATGGGATTGTCTAAATTGTAAGCATACTACCCAAAAATGTGGATATGAATACAGAATAAAAATGGATTTTAGAAAAGAAATAAAAAGCTTTCAACAATGAGATTAGGCATTAGTTACAACAAATGTGTACTAAATTTGACTCTAGGTTTACAGGAAGCCAGCGGTAATGGCTGTATGGGAGTGGCTAGGGAGGGAACTACTGTGGTCTTTAACTCCCACTTAATCATTTAGGAGACACACACCATAAAGTTTTTCTTGATAACTGCAAAGTTTACAGGGGTCCCAAAAATGAATATTGGAATTGCCTTTTGGAACTGAAAACCATGATCTCATGGGGTCAAATGCTTTAACCTGGATAAATTAAGGAAGGAGTACAGTACCCCTCAGAAGTATTTACTGGTCCAACAAAGCCTCCAATTTTGGAAACTAGTAGTAAGATTAAGTCTGATAATATTAGAAATAACAAGCAACTAGTATATTGGTTCACGTTATCATAAGCACAGTAAATATATAATTAAGAATCCTGAAAGATAACCATCTCAAGATGACAGGTATTTCAACCTCTATAATGTTTTTAATACATATACTAAAGGGGGCAACAAAACAATAATTAAACTACTTGCTTTATTGGCTCTAAATATTACAACTATAAAGTGTGTATTGCTCCCTTTAAATTAGTTATCTTAGAAGGTATAAAATGTACACAATGGTTCAAATAGTAATAGAGCATAAGTATATGAATCTCCTTTAAAATTAGTTTGCAAGAACACAAGCCTTATATTTTACTATATGCATGGTATTCCACGGTCATTTTTCTCATTTTTATTAAAGAGATATAACAGAAAAGTCTGAATTTGAAATCTAACTTCACACATTGCTGACCCAGGGCACATTACTTAACTACTTGGTATCTGTTTCATATTCTGCACAACAAGGGTAATAACAGACCTGGAAGACTTCTGTGAAGATAAAATGATGTAAGAACACTGTTTATAGTCTCTTATACACAGTTGCTGCTTAGGAAATCTTATTTGTCCATAAACAACCTCTTCACCATTACATAAAATGAAACAGCAGAAACACTTCTATGTTTAATTCTGGAAATTATTTTACAGATATTGCTAATGATATAGGAAGTTTTATTTTTTTATCACCACTATCAACAAAATTCTATTTTATTTTGTCATTTTCTTGGTTCCTCTCTACTTCAATTTTAGCTCACTATAATTACACATAATCTCCATATTTTTTGCTATAACACAATCATTTAAAAAAAGGTTTTAATTGATTTTTTTAGAGAGGAAGGGAAAGAGAGATAGAAACATGGATGTGAAGCTGCCTCTTGCACGCCTCCTACTGGGCATGTGCCCTGACAGGGAATCAAACCGGGACCTCTCAGTCCATGGGACGATGCTCAATCCACGGAGCTACATTGGCTGGGCACTATAACATAATTATTAAAAAGGAGGAGGTGAAAAGAAAGGTAAACTAATATGTCTCTTAGTATCAACAAACACAGGTACTCCTAAAAGAAAATACAGCTGCAAGTAATATTTTCAGCAAATCAGCATATTTTGAAGTTGTGATATTTAATGTTACCTTAAAAAATCCACCTTTTAGCTTTATATTAGTACTATTAAATGATTCCCAAAAACCATTCTAATCATAACCTTTATCTTCAAAGAACTAGTAAGAGTAAAGTAACAAAAAATAAATGGATATAAGGAATATCTTTGTAACCTTTATTTGGTTTTAAATAGTGTTTTCTACTCTGAAACATCAAAAAGGCCTCATCAATGTATCCCGTTTTATTCAGAAAAAACATACAGCTTCCATTCTAAAAGTGTCTAATTGAAAAAAATAGTTTTGCTACTAGGATATTTGCAGATAAAAGACCACTCTGTGAATAACATAACGTTAACAGCATGTACTAATGGTGTCAATCACGTGTTCTTATGAACACTTTTCATTTTAGAGGAAAATGAAGCATTTTACATTGCCCATAATAATTTAAATTGTGTTTATGGTAATTTAAATATTTAAAACATAAGCCCAGATATAAACTCCTTACATAAATATAAAATCAAAAACATATGAATTAAATATGATCAAAGCTATAAAAGCAAGAAATTAAAATTAATATCAATTTAATGTAATGTCTGGAGATGCTTTGCTTTACCAGAACCAACATATTTACATTACTGGCTTCTAGAACACAGTTCTCTAAAGTTTAGTATAACTACATAACGGCTTTGTATAATGACTTCATTTTCCCCGCTACTTTATGAGATGCCTTTGAACCACAGACAGGGCATGGCTGGTGGGCATGGCTGGTAAGCAACTGCACAGAGGAGTCCAGAGTTCAGGGCAGTGGCTTAAACTGGAGATCTCAAGTTGAACACAATTTCCAGATACTTTGTGAGACCATGGGAGGAATGAGCGTAGAGAAGAGGTCTCATAGCTAACAAATCTTGATAGAAGTGACAATAAAATAATAATCCAAATCCACCAAGAGAAATAAATACCTCTGTGTGTCTGGGTCGCCTGCTTCTTTCATCACTTGTTTGTGGGTTCGCTGTATCTTTCTTTCATATTAGTGGGTTTTTAAAGTATAGGAAGAAGGAAGCAGAGTTTATAGAAGTGTCTCCGTGGGTGACAATGGGGAATGGAGAGAACAGAGACACGTGTGAGAGGCACGTAAGCTTCCCACCACTGCTTCGAGTGTGCTTTCAAATATTAGGGAGTTAAATATTTCACTTAAAGAACTGGTTCTGCTACTAAGAAACATGAATAATTCTCATTGTATGTCAAGAAATAGAGACAAACTTGAGTTATCTTTTATGAGAAGTGTACCATTAGGATACATGACTACAGAAACTCAGGACTATCTGGTGCCCAAAAGGGGGGAAAAAAAACTAAAAACTTGTAACATGGTAGAATCTTTACATTAGTGTTAACTCTGTTACTTGCTAATTACATGCTTTATGAATGCTATTTATACAACTAGAGAGAGATCTGAAATCTTTTCTTCACTTTGTAACTTCTGCTTACTCACAGTTCTGCCTCCTCAGAACTCTGGCTTGTAACCATCACTCAAGGGTTCTAATTCTACCTTGTGAAATCTTTCTGCTCCTCTTCTTAGTCACTGGTTATTTCATTATTTACCACCAGTCAAATCAAGGAGACGGAGTTCCATCATCTGCACAGGTCAGACTCTCCAGCAATGGCTGTGCACAGGTAAGACTGACCTGGACGGATTATAGTTTTTTAGACACCAAGCTTGATGTCTATAACATAATGAGCACAATTTTCTCAACATATATCTTCAATGAGAATGAATATAAAAGTTTGTATTTTAAATAATACACCAAAGGACAATTACTAATGGTATAGTATGAGAGAACAGCTGTAACAATAACTACTAGAAAAATGTATTAATTTTATCCAAATATTTCTTGATCTCAGTGACATTTATATGTGTCATGCCGCCCACTATAATTTAAGAAGCAATTTATAAAAATCAATATAATGTGCAGATTACCTCTTAATGATTTCTGACATATTTCCTGCTCCAAGTGGAGGAGATTTAAGCACCTCAGATCATGGTCATAGGGGATCACTAGGTCATATTCAAATAACCTGAGAAATCACAGCTGCCAGAAAAATAAAGTAGATGCACTGTATGAATTTTACAAAAAACACTTCATATTTATTCCTTTTCATAAGAATGATTGAGGACAAACAAAAATAAATCAACTTTTTAACCATGGTAAAAATCAATTTTTAACAACTATAAAATGCTCTAGTTTAGAACTGCCAACCGAGGAAGCAAATGTGGGAGCTTTTAACTTAGATTTCATGAACACAAAAACATCTTCCCTCACTGCTTCCCCGGTCTCTAAAAATCTCCTAATCCTGTATACAGAAAAAAGTAAGTCCGGAAGAGGATAAAATCTTAAAATATTTAAACCTCAAAATAAACCAGTTTAGGACAGTGCTTCCTTAAAAATTCTATTTTTCATAAATGGTCATTAAACACCAAGAATGTAAAGGTAAGGGCATCAAGTCTCATAATAAAAAATCTTCTCACGCAGATGAAAACTCCGTATCCAATGACTCAATTATTTCAATTCATTGTGAAGGTTGAGGCCCCAGTGTTGGAAGCATTTTAATTTCATTCTCCTTTCTTAAGGAGTTAGGTCATAATTGTCACTGAATTCTGTGTATACATTTAATAACTTCTATTCTATTTAACAAATATTTGTTTTATTCACACAGAAGGTTGACATATAGAGTTTGGCACAATTAGCCAACGGCCTGAAGAGAGGTGCAAACATAGCCACAGGAAAATTCTGAATGCCTTTGGACTGTGCTTGGAGAACCATCGCCTTGAGAAACTTTAAGTCATCTTTTGATAAATGATATCATGCTGGCGTGATATTGTTGCTGCTATTTTTATTTTTTAATCTTCACCGGAGGATATGTTTATTGATTTTTAGAGAGAGAGAAGAAGGGGGGTGGGAGAAAGAGAAATAGATGTGAGAATCCTGGATAAGTTGCCTCCCATATGCACCCCTACCAGGGACTGGACCCACAACCTAGGTATGTAGGTATGTGCCCTGACTAGAATCAAACCTGCAACCATTTTTTTTCTTTGTGTGTGTGTGTGTGTGTGTGTGTGTGTGTGTGTGTGTGTGTGACGACACTTCAAGCAACTGAGCCACCCTAGCCAGGGCACTGCAGTGAATAACAAGAATATCATTACATTCATTTCATTATACTTGTATAGGTTTAAGGAGGGTTTCTTTTTTCTTTTCTTTAATTAACATTGCCCCCAAAATGTTATTCTAATTGGAACTCTAAAGAAGTTTAAGGGTTTGAGTGAAATCACAGATTGACCACACTGCAAGTTATTTAAAAGGCAACATTTTTGATCTAGAGAATAATGTTACAAAGACAGTATCATCAGCTCTTCACAAAATGTAATTTGTGTGCTGTTGCCATAAACCAAGAGTCATTATATTTTAAAGTTGAAAGGACTGTTCCGATTTTCATTCTCAACTTTCATATTTTACTGATAGAAAAAAAAAATAGCTTTCAAAACTTAAATAGTTTTCCCAGTGTCAAATAAATGCTAATGAAGCCTGCATAAAAATGCTTGTGAATTCTTCTGACTGGAGTTTAAAATCTCGATGGACTGTGTTGCTAATTCAGAGAGCATGTTTCAAAAAAAATGAAAATAAAAAATCATACAAAATTTCTGTAGAGAAAATGGTATCGTAATAAATAGATATAAATTTAACTGATAGTAAAAAAATGTTTTCTACATTCCTTCTGCCTTTTAAACTTTGTATCATAATTGCTTATAAGGCGTTAAATTAAAACAAATAGGAAAATAAGCATTCTATATTCAGATAATGTTGTCTTATTATCACTATCCAAGAATGGCCCTAAGAGATTATTAGTCCTGCTACAAGGAAGAAGGGGTAAAACATTGATTACAATAACAAAAAATGAAACAAGAAATCATTATATTTGGCAGAAATTCATTACCTTTGAAGTCAGAAAATGCAAACTAGAAGTTTGTCGTTGAACTCTGGCCTTCAACTTTGTTTGCTTGACCCATTAAAGTTTTATTTTTATAAATTAAAATAATTATAAATATTAAAAACTTAGAAAATTTCAAAGAAAATCCAGATTTTCAGATTCTCTAAGACATTTTAAAAACGTGACAGTACTGGTATTGCATTTCCCAATGGTAGCAATTGCTAGGAGTGGAGTAGTCGGCCTTCATGCACATTACACCTTCTTTGATCCAGCACAGTCCCCGTCATTCCCTATAGTTCACTCAAGTACATTAACTGCCTGGACCCTGCATTCTTATGAGGTTGTAACCTGTTTGGTAATCAATATCTAATCATTAAACATACCGGGTTCATTTGTTCAACTCTCTAGAGACACATATTTTGGTTAACAATATTCCTTAAAATATTTTCAGTAGCAAATAAAATACCTAACTGGAATTTGTTAACAAGTCTATTTATTATCTTGTATGTCAAGACGCTCGGAACCCTGTGTTCTTAGGTTGGCTAACTCAGCAGCTCAGTGATACCTCCAGCAACTAGAATCCCTCAGCTTCCTGCTTTGCCATCTCAAGCACACTGACGGCCTCAGTTTCTTTAGCTACCTTCTGCTCTTATCTCAGTTTGTCCAGGATTGGGCCTGGTGTCTCACCAGCCAAGAAAATCTAGAGTGCTAAAAAAGAGGGTCTCCTCGAATGGATAAAAAAGCTGTGGTACATATACACAATGGAGTACCATGTAGCGGTAAGAAAGAAAGATCTCTCATCCTTTGAGACGACATGGAGGGACCTGGAAAGTATTATCCTAAGTGAAAGAAGCCAAGCAGAAAAAGACAAATACCACATGATCTCACTCATATATGGAATATAATGAACATAACAGTCTGAGGAATACAGTAGACCCAGAAACATGGAAGTAGGGCACAGACTGGCATCCCTCAGAAGAAGGGGTGGGGGGATGGGAAGAGATAAACCACAGAACTTATATGCATGTATGCATGACCAATGGACATGGACAACTAAGCCGGGGACGGGGCGGAGGTGGGGTGGGGTGGGGGGTGCCAATGGGGTCAAAAGGTAAAATATCTGTAACAAAAAAATAAATAAAAAAATTTATAAAAAAAAAAAAAGAGGGTCTCCTCTTTGGTATCTACTTTTATCATTGAGGGAACATTTCCCAAAATGTCTCCAGTACAATTCCTGTAACATTTCATGTTCCCCTCCTATGGCTGAAAGAATCACCAACTTCTCCTGAAGCAAATGGCAACTATATTAATCAGGTTTCTCCAGAAAAAAAGGAACCATTAGGATGTGTGTGTGTGTGTGTGTGTGTGTGTGTGTGTGTGTAAGGAATTCTTTCTTTACGAAATTGGCTCACATGATTATGGAGACTGGCAAATCCGAAATCTTCAGGGTGGCGGGCAAGCCAGAGATCCAGGAAGAACTGATCTGTAGTTGAAGTCCACAGACTGTCTGCTGGAAGAATTCCCACTAGCTAAGATGAGGTAGGTCTTTTGTTCTATTCAGGTCTTCATTGACTGGCTAAGGCCCACCCACCTTAGGGAAGGTAACCTGCTTTCTTCAAAGTGCATAAATTGAAATATTAGTCTCATCCCAAAACACGCTCATAAAAACATCCACAGTAATGTTTGACCACATGTCTGGGCACCATAAGCCCAGCCCAGCCGAGCTGACACATAAAATTAACCATCACACTACACAAAACTTCAACAATTCAGGAAGAAAGGTAGAGATGGGGAAATAGCAACAGGAGGCCAGAGGTGATTTATTCTGAAAGACAGCAGTTGGTCATGTTGCTTAAATTTGAAGGTACCAGAGAATAATCAGAACAACGACAAAAAAAAAATGCTGCCTTCATAAATGAAGTTCAGATTAATAAAAATTGGCACTGAAATGAGTCTCCTGATGCTAAAGTAATTTGGGTCATATACCCAACTGGGAAGCCAAAGGTGACTTCAAAACAACTCTTTGAGTCTCCTTTAATTATATGGAGGCTGATTCATTGCCCATTTCATAAATGTATTCTTAAACAATGAAAATTAAATGGCTTAACACATTTCAGCTTTTGCAATTATCACCAAGAAATTTAGACTCGGCTTTATATCCAGTCATATCCACTTTAATAGCTGTCTTCTCCTATTCGTAGCCTTTAAGAGACAGGATAACATAGTAGTTAAAAGCATAGATTTTGAAACCAAATTGCTTAGAATCAGATTCCAGTTTACATTTAAGAAATGTGTGACCTTAAGAAAGTTATTTAACCTCTCTGTTTCCATTTCTTATGAAAACAAAATTGTTTCTAAAATGTAAAATAAGATAACATGTATGTACTTAGAACAAAGCCTGACATGTAATAAATATGTTTTCTATTTCGTTTTTTGTTTGTTTGTTTTCTGTTTTATTATCCCCCTTATAAATTCTTTGTAACACATTCACTGAGTCAATTGTGCTGTGCTATTTTTCAAAGTGGCATCGACGCCTTTTAGAAAACAATAAGGAGTTTCTTCAGAGAATGGACATTCCTTTTTTTCCTTCAAGTGTAGAGAGAAGAGAATTATCTCTAGATAGACAAGGAAGAAGACTTAGGGAAGGTAAGTAACTGTCCGGACAGTTTGTAAATGGAGCAAGTTTTTAAGAGAAGGAGGGAGGCAGACAATTTGATATGAGAGAAGAAAAACTAAAGGTTTCTTCCTATATTTATGCATAAGTTGTCTACTTCTGCACAATATTATCACACACTTAGTGCTTTTAACAAGACACACTTATTAGCTCAGTTTCAGTGGGGACGGAGTCCAGGGACGACATGGCAGGGTCTTCTGCTGCAAAGGTCTCGTGGGGCTTCAGCACAGGTGTCAGCCAGGGCTGCAGCCTTATCTGAGGTTCGAATGGGAAATGACCTGCTCACGTGATTGCTAGCAGCATCCAAGTCCTTATGCTGCTGGAATCAGGGCCTTAGTGTCCTACTGGCTGTGTTCTGGTGACGACCTCCCCCTTGTCATTGGCTTTCTTCATATGGTAGCCGACTATATGGCATCTTGCTTCTCCAAACCAGCAAGTAAAAGAATTTGAGAGTCCTAGCAATAAGGGTGGTAAAATCTTATGTAACCACTCGCATAACCATGCAGTCACCTTTGCCATACTCCCATAGTTAGAAGTCATGGGTCCTGACCATGCTCAACGGGCAAGTGTACACAAGGCCATGCAAACCAGGAGGCAAGGATCATGGGGCCACAGAGTCTACTTGCCTCATATGACTTACACTCTTCCTTCTACTCAACAACTTTAATCACATAGGAATCATATCGCTCTTTCTGTTTGGCCACCAGGAAGCCCATAGACAAAATTCTGACTCAGTTTTAGAAACCGCAGAAAGCCAGTGTTTGTATCTGCCCTGTAAACTCCCCCTCAGACTGACCTTCCCTATAAAAAGATGTTAACTGTTGCCATTAATTTATAGTATCTCTTTTACCCGTTTATTTTTAATATGTTCCTATAATTCCTGCAAATCCTCCACAGAATGAGACATGGAATCAATAATCACACCATAAGGACATTGTTAAAAAGAGTAGCGCAGCTCTGGAAGTCATGAAGTCGCAACGCTGCATCAGCTCTTCGGGCTCTCTCCATTAGTACTGCAGATCTCCCTGGTGAACGCGCGTCCTGCCCCTCACCCTGACGCCTTTACTGACCTCCCTAATTAGAGCACAAGTCACGCGACTCAGTTACTATACTTAGTACAACTTTCACTTAATCAACAAGAATGTCCTTTTCCTTTTGACTTGTTCAAGGTCTCTCGTAAAACCTGTGCAAGAAAAATAATGCAAGAAATAGGATCACATCAGGAATTAGAATTAGTAAGAATATTGTTTCAGCTTATGGTGTGCATTTGTAAATATGTGCATGAGTCAAAGCAGTGGGGAGAAATGACACTGTTTAAGAAAAGCGTTACTTCAAACTGATTTCCATAATACAGGAGAGAATTTAGAAGACTAGTCCTTAATTGTGATCAATATTAGTATACAATTTTTAAAAGCATTTTTGTGTTAACATTATCAAGCACATTTTTATCTCATGTTCTTCATGTGTTTTATTCAAATCATAGGACGAAAACACCATGAAAAGAATTAATACCCTTGAAGTCATCTATAATTTTTACGTCAGCTCTTCAGCAGTTTTTGTTTCCCAGTGAATAACAATTTTATACTATGAGGAAATCAGAAAAATGTTAAAGTATGCTTTCATCTTGTATTTTTCTAACCTAAAAAATTAAATAAGAACACTAATTATTTTCTGGGGTTAACTTCACCCACTCATAGAATTAAATAATACTCCTTGGCGTTCAGCTCAAGCAATAGCTGTTTGATAATGGTGACTGCAATCTTCTCTGAGGAGATGATTCAGTTGTATGGGCTGTTCAACTCACTTTACACAGAGGCAGATTAAAAAGGATTTCAGTTCCCTCCTTTTTGGTAAACTACAATTTCTTAATAGTCCATCAATAGCCCAGTTTCTATCACCATATCTCCAGGGTGATGCAAGCACCCTGATTTATAACAGAATAAGGTTAGTCCAACACTCAGCAATATGTACGGAATATTCTTTGAAGTGTCCCTGTGACTTTAAGCGTCAAGAGTTATGTGCATGCTAAATCTAGATGTCATTTAAGAAGGAAAAAGGGCATCACGAAGCTACCGCAGAGGGCCAGTATGGTGTGGAGGGAAAGGGGCAGGGGTCCACTATAAAACCAGACATACCTGCTTTGGGAAATTAATCTCGCTGTGTGCACTTCACATGGGACTATTTGTCAGCAGATTGCTTTCTGTTCATTATAACTCTCATACTCAGGAAGGAGAATTGGCCAAACCAGTCATATAAATGCATTGTATGCTCTACCCTCCCCCTTTATGATTAATTCTACCAGTGGTACGAATTTGCATGAATGAATGTCAGTGTGTTTTCTGCCCTGAACATTTCCTGCTGGTTTCAGTTCAGCCCTGCTGACATTTATTACAAATAATAGCTAAATATTCCTGATTTAATAGCTGCAGTGGCCCCACATCTGAAGGTGATGTCTGTAATAAAAGCAGACAAGACAAGCTTATAACAAATACTAATCAGATTGTGTTTGCACACATAATGGAAAAGCCTCACAGATATACCCACAAAATGTAATGGTTGTTTTTTAAATGCAACTGCTAGAAGTCACAGTTCAAGAACACATTGGTCGCTTTATTTCTTTTTCATTTCCCTTCTTCCTCCACCTCCTTAAAGTACCAAAGGCCTCTGAACACAATCAAGATAGAATATTATCCCCTTTTTTATCTGGAAAAATGGGACACTAAACACAGAAGACTGGCTGTGTCCTTTTATTCATCTTCTGTTGCTTCTTCTAAACAAAGGGCATTGTCCCCTGATAAATTCCATTTTCTCCCTCTTATTCAAAGATGGTTTACACACTAGCCGCGGTGATTCTCACACAATGCAGCGACTGGCAAAGATACAAAATAACTTTCAAAGTTCTTTCAACCTGTTGACCCGGGTGTCCCTTCTGAAAGATATAAACTAGCCTTCCACACCTCTCACAATTGATAAAGGAGACTATAAAACCTGGGATTACAAAAAGAAGACACACAGTGCCTACTAAAGGCAGGTTTTAACAGCCGTGGGGAATAAAAGGCACTTTCTCTTTATCCTGCCCAAACTTGCACAAGCCTCCATATGAAAAGTGAAGGAGGGCAGATAGCATTGTCTTTCCCTTGACACTCGAACACTTAGGAATTTTACTCACTTGGCATAAATGGGGGATAACTTTTTGAAAATACACTTTCTTTATATTTGCAGTTTTCTTCCCAGAGTAGAACTATGTAGAAAATTATAATGAGAGATGATTACAGCCACAAGAATTCAAGACATATATATTCCATTGAGGTATATTATTAGTTGATTGGCAGACAATCTCTGCAGTGCACAATTGACTGTGCCACACTTGGGAGAAAAAGCCTTTTTTTTTTTTAATCTTTTCTCTATTGATTTGAGAGAGAGAGAAAGAAAGATAGAGATATCGATGAGAGAGAACATCGACTGGCTGCCTCCTGCATGTCCCCCACTGGGGATCAGGGCCCACAACCTGGGCATGTGCCCTGACTCGGAATCGAACCGGCGACCTCTTGGTGCATGGGTTGATGCTCAACCACTGACCCATACCAGCTGGGTGGGAGAAAAAGTCTTAATCACAGAATTTTGTAAGATCTTCCACAGTGATTAACCCCAAAAATATACAACTTGAAGCTTAAGCATTAGGAACTGAGGCACAAGCTAAGGGTTGAGTATGTTTGTTGAAGGCCCAACAGCATATCCTCTTCTACAGAACCACCTTGGGAGGTCCCCGGTCGTGGTTTCTCACCCCACCCCTCCTCTGATTCCTCCAGCAGTGCTGGGGTCAAAAAGGCAGTGGACATGGGTCTTGGGCTTCTTCCCAAACTCTGCATTTCTACCTCTACTACCTGAGTGTTCACACCGGTTCCAAGTAAATCAAGATCTTGAATGAAGATTCAACCAAATTTTTATAATCTTGATATTCAGAAAGATGCTTCGATTGCCCACCTCATCACATTGGTTTGGCCCAGTTTCCAAATCAAAACTTGGTTGTTGATCGTGATCTTCAAAAGAACTAGAAAATTAGACAAATTGTATCCCCATTGGCTCAGAGTAGAAATTATCCTCATTGCACAGACGAGGACACTGAAGCCGCGGAAGCTGAAGTGACTTGCCAAAAGTCACGCAGTCAGTGAGGACAGAATGAGAACAAAAGGTGTGTTGCAGTCCCCGTCTTACGTCCTGGGTCAGTGCTCCTCCACTACGCTAGTCTCCATTCACTCCGATCTCACCTGTTCTCTTCTGGTTCATGAGAACCAACCACTTCACTTGTGTCATCAGTCCTGAGCTGCCAAGTGTACTCTGGATGCTCAATCTACCAGATCCATGTATCATATTATCTATGGACCATGTGGCTGCCCGTCACTTGAGGGTGCCATTGATTTCTAATATATACTTTCTCCCTCTGGATGAGAAATGTTGCTGAGACCGACAAAGAAAGACTTCATACACATGCCTTGATTGCTCACTGGAACCTTTTCTTAACCAGCCCTTAGTAGCCAGGCCTACAGGCACAAAGGTGCTGAACTCTGTGTCCTCCTTCCCTACAGCACTATTTTTCTCCCACTTTTATCACTATTATGCTCCTTCCAGGATCCAGTTTGTTCGCTTAGCACATTGTGTTCAGATTTCTGTCTCCCACCATTTGCTTTGACATATATTCATCTTCACCTAAATATCCATTATGGTTCTGGGTACATCTTAAATAAATCTGTTTGAGCAACTGTGCCCTTGCTATGCCCTGGGCTGGGAATACCATTTCCCTACCCCATTTCAGTTCTATTCAGATACTGCTGCTTCTTTGAGCTTTTTCCTGACTATCATCAGCCAGATGATTTCTTTCTACTCTGAGTACCTAATGCCCTTCTTGTCACTTCTATTTTCAGAGCACTTATATACTGGCCTTCCTGTATTACAATTATATACACTAGGTGCCCTAGACCATGTCTTTTATAATCCATCCTTATACTACACAGCACACAACACAGAGCCTTACTCTTCATTGAGAAAAAAAGTATATATACATACTTTAATCCTTAGCAAAATACATTTTTTCCATCATAGAAATAATACATCTTTACAAGTCTATGTCAAAACTAAAATGAAACATGCTATTTCAATGTTCTAAGAGCTATATGAAAAGTAAACAGAAAGCTAAATGAATTTGATATTCTAGCATTTTGTATCTAGTAGAAGTTGTGTGCCTAATACCAAAAGGTTAAGTAAGGGAAACAGGAATCATAAGCAGGCAATCAATAAACGGGTGAAGGAGGGGGCTGACTACGTCAGTCCCCATCTGAGCCCAAAAAGCCAAGAACCAGGAGCTGATGTCCACTGTCCAAGGGCAAGGGAAGATGGATATCTCAGGTCAATCAGAGAAAGCAAATTCATTCTTCGCCATTTTGTTCTTTTGGGCCCTCAGTGGATTGGATGGTGCCCCACCCACACTGGGAAGAGCCATCTGCTTTATTCAGTGCACTGATTCAAATACTAGTCTCTTCCAAAAACGCCCTCACAGACACATTCAGAAATAATATTTTACCACATATCTTGGGCAATCGTTAGCCCAGTCAAGTTGACACATAAAATTAACCACCACAGAAGGAAAAGTATTCAGATATTTCAAAGTCTAGTGTCTCTAGCCAGGGTCAGAATTCTAGAAAAATTCTTAAAAGATGAGAATATTCCAACCTAGAAATCAAAAAAATTCCACTGGGGTGATTTCTAAAGTCTAGGTAAAGGAAACTATCACCTAGAACCAGAGATCAAATATTGATAGGCAAATGGCCCAGAAAGAGGACAATGCATAGCCATGAGACAACAAGAAAGCTGTGTCAGCAAGGACCCAGACTCAAGCAGTGGTGGGCGTGGAATCTGCCTCCCCTCAGTGAGTGCTCCTTAGTCGCTGCATTGTGGGAAGTCAGGTGCTCTAGAGTAACCTTATAGAGCCAGTTACTGTCCTCATATTTTCCCAAGAAAACACTACTGATTTGAGCCTTAAAAAGTGAACATGACCCTGGCTGATGTGACTCAGTTGGTTGAGCATTTTCCTGTGCACCTAAAGGTGTCCAGTTCATTCCCTGGTTGGCAACTCAGATGTTTTTCTCTCACATCGATGTTTCTCTCTCTCACTCTCCTTCCCCTTTCCTCTCTCTCTAAACTTAATAAAATATGTATTTTTTTAAAAGGACATGAATTTTTAAAAGGCAACCCACCTTACTATGGGACAAACACCCAAACTTTAAATATTCTCAAACTTTAAATCACCTAGGGATTATAGATTATGACTCAGTAAACCAGGGAGAGGCCTGAACTTCTTTATTTCTAACCAAGTACCCATGCTGCATACTGGCTCCTAGGTCAAACTCTGAGTAAGGAAGCCCTCTGCAATGGCTAAACTGGAGCTTTAAATATATAACAGTCATACTTTAAAATTGCAATGTAATGCTTAAATTAAGCAATGTACATACATAACTTATACACAGACTATATAATTTGTTATGCTATCTGTAATAACATGTTATATTACTTCAGCTCTCAGAATATATGTTGTTACACTCCCTTGCCAACATATAACACAAATTTTGAAGCACTTGTTTTCCATATTTATCTCTTGCCTCTGTCTGCTTATATTCTTTTTAATAGTTTCCAAATGAGAAATGTTCACTTCACAGATTTTAATTACCTGAAATCCTTTTTTCCTTATTGATTACCAAGAGCAAAGTAGCTTTTTGCATTAACCTTTCAAAATGTCCAATTTAATTTATGAATACAATATTTTTTCAGCTCAGTGTGTATAGATGATGCATACTGTTTCATACTACCGTTATAAAAAGATCATTTTAATTACCCCACAGAAAAGTGCCTGGGAATGGAGAACTCAGAGTTCACGGAAAGAGCTGCCCAACAATGTATTGGAAGAGCATCCGGCATCCACAGAACAATCATATCCATGGCAGATAAAACATTCCCTCGACTGCTGGGTAAATTTGTTTTGAGATCACATTAGGATTAAATCAGTTATGCAATATTCCATAATGGCTGCCTTTATTTTGTATTTTTTTAAAACAAAAGCCTGATTTTCTGGATTCTTGCTAACGGACGAAACATTGGCATAAAGCCTGGAGACATCTCAGTAGGAGGAAGGGGGCTGCTGGTGATGAGGTCATCCTGAGGCATTTGAATCCAGGGCTCCCATTATTCCAAATGTGGTAGCTATTCTGGGAAGCTTCAAGGTCACAAAAGCAACACTGCTTGATTGCAGTCACTTCTCTGATGCCTTCAGCAAATGTTTGCTCCTTTTTACATTTTCTGGGCTTTGAAATTCACAGAGCAAATTTCTCCCCCCCACCCAATCAGAAGGCTTTCATGCAAGCCATTCTGCAAAACACAAAATCAGGGGGGAAAGAAGCTAAATCAAACTCAAATAAAAAAGCAGTGATAGAAGGCTTCAACAACGTCCACACAGGGAATCAAACCTGCTTTTAAACAAAAATATTGACATAGCAATTTAAAATAAATACCAGCTTCATATGCTGAACACTTTATTGGCTCACAGGACTGCAAATATAAGGAACACATTCTTCTCTGAAACATTGCCAAAGGCAAACCTCTTAAAAACCAAACATTGTGACATGTTCTTAAGTAGCTTGCCATCATGTCGACTGTTGCATTTGGTCTAACATAACGCCTGCACATTCATTAAGCCTGCATTTTGCTATTAAGGTACATATGTTTTGCTTCTCCGATGTCTGAAAGCCAGGTGGAGCGAGTCAATCGCTCTGGTGACATTGAGCATTCTACAACGGTGCTGAATTCTAGCTCAGTGTTTTGCATAGTCTGCCTATTATACAGAAAATGGAATTGCCAATATGTCCTTTTGTGTAAAGCTGTACAAGCTCTGATCTTAGCGAATACTGACTATGTTGCTGCTAAGGTATATGAAGCAGATGCCTACCATTATCCTGTTAAAAAGTTTCATTGTAAAAGACCCTTCAGATAAAGTACTGCTGCCGGTAATTGCACATTAATTGGCTTCATTCCTCTCTGAAGGTCTAGCAGAGCAAAGCCCTCTGATTTGCTGCCTTCCACAGCACACTGTACACTAAAAATATCGAGGGGTCCTTGTTCTTGCAGTGCCTCTTAGTCTATAAGTAATGTGCCTATAGAAATAAGGCCAGTGATTCTGTCCTGACAGTCACTATTTCCTCAGATTTTTAAAAAGCAAAATAAAAATGGATTTCATGATGACGTGGGACTGGTAACACCTGAGAATAGGAGGCAGCAACAAAGTCAAGAGGCCAACCTAATGTTAACATGCTAAGCTTCAGTTCGCTAGAACCTTGAAACTTGAGCACCTGGGCAACTGAAATGTTAGGTGTCAAGTAGCTACACAAAATATGGATTTTACAAATAAATCCCAACCCTGCTAGAGTTGTGTGACCTTGCCCAATTGACCTCTCCCAGTACAGTGCGAATAACTCTCATTGTGATGTTAGGAAGAGCTCATTAGCTGAAAGCTACATCTGGGGTGAAAGGACAATGGGGAGACAAAACAAAGATTGCTTCGGAATTGCTCTGGGTGTGTACTCGAGAAGGTTTTGGGGAGAGAGCTTCGAGTGCAAAAGCTCTTCCTGATATTTCTGACAGCTAAAGCACCTTAAATCGGAATGCACTCCTGCATGACAGACTAAGGAAAAAAACAAGTGCTGGGCAGTGTTGATGGTCACGGGATGGGAAGTCTTTGCTCTAAAAGCCCTTGCAACTTGAAGTTGTTTGTGTTTTTTAATTTTGAAAATATTAAGCATAGTACATGAAATCGTCCATGTTTAACTACTCGGACTCACCCACACCCAGGCTCCCACACGCACCACCCCCAGCTCCGCGGCATCCTTCACTGTTTCTCAGGAAGGTGGGGTTCACCGGGACTCGGCCTTTATGATTTACTAGGGACAGAAGAAAGGGCAGGAATGGAGCAGGAGAAGTGATACCTGAGGAACTTAAGGATTCACCTTTCAGGACAGTGAAATCAACAGGAAATAGGAGTCTCAGGACCCTTCAGTTCAGCGGTTCTCAGTCCCTTTGGGGGTTAAATGACCCTTTCACAGGGGTCGCCTAAGACAATCGGAAAACACGTATTTCCGATGGCGATTCATAATAGTAGCAAAATTACAGTTATGAAGTAGCAATGAAAATAATTTTATGGTTGGGGGGTCACCACAACATGAGGAACTGTATTAAAGGGTCAGAGCATTAGGAAGGTTGGGAACCACTGCTTTAGTCACTAATCTTGGACAACTTATTCAATCTTTCTTTGATTTCATTTCCTCATGTGTAAAACACTTGTCTGCATCTAGTTTGGATCCCTACGGGGACTACAAGTTTCCCACTCGGGCATGTACTGCTGGTGTTCTTTTTTTTTTTTTTTGGTACGTGCCCCTAGCGGGAACTGAACCCAGGACTCTCTGGTCCGCAGGCTGACACTCCAGCCGCTAAGCCAAACTGGCCAGGGCTCTGCTGGTGTTCTTAAATGCCAGCATTCTCTTTTCCTCTGTAGTGGTTCATCAGGGACAAACAAGATTTAGGGTTATATTATGTACATCTTCCTAAGGGAACCTTTATTCAGAAATTTTCATCTGTAAGCATATGAGAAATACTCAATGAAAAAAATAATTTGGGGAGTTTTAGTAAATCTAAAAAAATAAATAAATAAAAGAATGAAGTGCTTGCAACTATTGAAAGCATCTCAGATGCCAGATGGAGTCCCCATAACATAAAATCTTCAAAGATGGTCAAAATTTGGAAAGAATTTAAAAGAGCTGAGAACTTCATAGTGATTTAACTAAGACTCCAAAAGGAATTTATCAGAAACACAGGTCCTAATTTATGGTAAAACATTTAACTATATCTTAAGTAAACAGAATAAAAGAATACACAGAAATTAAAAAAAACAAATCCTGAGAGCCTACTGAGTAGAAGTATGGTCCAAGATGCTGAAAAAAAGATGAACACAGCCCAGCAGGTGTGGCTCAGTGGTTGAGCGTTGACCCAGGCACCAAGAGGTCACCAGTCTGATTCCTGGTCTGGGCACATGCCCAGTGGGCCAAAACCCCAGTGGGGGGGCATGCAGGAGGCAGCCAATCGATGGTCTCTCTCATCAATGTTTCTATCTCTCTCTCCCTCTCCTTTCCTCTCTCTCTCTAAAAATCAATAAAGGAAAAAAAAGAAAGAAAGATGAACATAATGTGTACCCTGCCAACAGGATATGCCTACTTTGTTAAAAACAAAAACAAAGATACTACTTCAAGCTCTGAGCTGCAAGCACACCACAGACACCCAGGGGCAATTAGAGATTACAGGGGCAACATGAACTCAGTTAATCAAATCTATTCACTAAAAGGACTATATATCGGAAAGCTGAGTGGAAAACCATCAATCCAGTCCAGACAAAAATCAGACAATTTGGTTAGGGTGCAAAAGCAAACCACTATTCGGCTCATTTAACAGACATTCCACTTTGAACCAGGTGTTTGGCTGACACTAAGCTTCATCTAGAAAGTGGATCTGGTGTGTTTTATTGTATTTTTTGGAACATAATAAAAGAGATGGAAAAACAACAATAAAAATAAATGACCAAGATGAATACAGAAATCACATCAACTCTAAAGTAAAAGAAAGGAGAAGAAAAATGAAAAGATTTGAATTGAATGGTTTCTAAATGACCTTTTTCAGTAATTAGAAATGATCTTTTGATTGTATAACAAAGATCAGAACTTAGAGTAAATGAGTTCAGATCATCTAAACACCATCAATAATTCCAGGGTTGTACATAAAATGATGTATTTCAAAGTACATTTATCCAAGGTTCTATTTAAATTATTTCTACTCAAAAAATTGTCAGAACATAAGTGCTAAATTCAGTGCTAGGTTTGAGGATGAGTAAGATACATTTCATAGTTATGTGAAGAATACACACATACTTCCACAAACTGACATTTCTTTCTTGTGAGCACTTAGGTTATTAAATGGCACTAAAATTATACAGAACATAATGGTATTCTTCAGCCAGTTACATAATTGTATCATATTTTGGTACTGTCTTTGAAAAATAGATTAAATGATATCCGATCCATATACTTGACCCAAAATTTCCTATTTGTTTTATGTGGTATGTTGGGGGTGAGTCCAGGAAAGAACTGCTCTAAGAAATACAAACTGAGGAAGACCACATTTGCATTGTAATGAAGTTTCCATGTTTCAAGTTTAACTCTGTCTCTAGATATTCTCTCTTATGTCTCACCCTTACATTTCCTTTAACTGAGACAGCATCACTCAATTCTAGAAATTGCGATAATCATTTGGAAAGACTGTAGTTAAAATGCTTCATTTCCTGTGTGTTAAAATGGCATTTCCTGTGGGTTTATTATGAGGCAAAGCCAGTGGGTAAAACTGCAAGATTATTTTAAATAAAACTAAAAGCTAAGTTAAGTGAATTATATTCACTGATGCTCACTTGAGTTTTCCATGGCAAAATATCAGTACTATTTCCATGCACTGTTTATATACACCTATCATGCTGCACTTAGCACACAATGTAAAAATACTATGAGTAAGAATAAGTCACAGTCCCTTACAGGGTAGGTAACGTCTAGCCCAAGAGCCATATAAGGCCTGTGGAATCAATACCAGCTAAGATCACACGCCTCGCCAAATTAGCCTGACCAAATATAGCAGGCTCATTTTTAAGCTGATAATTTTGTATAGCCCACAAATGATGTTATAAATATCCAAATGGCCCTTGGCGGAAAAAAAAGTTTCCCACCCTTGCAAGTCGTGAAACATTCAGATTCTCCAAAAACATACACTGAAATTAATGTTTTAATATCTTACATATAGAATCTTCTAACTGCCTTTATTGCAAAGACCGTACGTGATAGAATTTTAGACCTGAAGACTGTCTTACAGACTTTATAGTCCAGGGTCGCAGAGACACAGGGCTCGCATGCCAACATTCTTCTGTCCTAAATCCAAGGCCGGTAACACCAATCAATTCCACCTTCGTTTTTGCTGAGCCTCCGTGTGGTCCCCAATGCTCATCCATGTAGCACTCCAATGTCCTTACCAATGATCACAGTTGGCACAGAAGAGGAAATACATTTGCTAACTCTACTTCAGTCCAGCATCCTCAATATACAAACGAAGAAGCTGAAGTAATGAGAATATAAGTAATTCCCCATTTTGCTATTTCATTAGTTTTGCAGCAGAGCAAAGATTAAAACAGATTTCGAGCTTTTACAGCTATATCTTGTTGCCTTAGAGAACTTTTTTAATATAAGAGACAGGAGGTTTGAAATTAGAATATTTTTAATTTAAAAATCTCATTGCCTTATTTTCCTCACGCTGCAGCTGCTGATTTTCATATACATAATGTGTTGTTATTTTCTCATGCTTCTCTTTGTAAGCCAGAAACACTTCTTAAGAAAAGAACATTAGTCCTCATTAAAAAAAAAAAAAAAAAAAAAAAGTATTAAAAAAGTTATAGTTTGTGACAAATAGACTTCAACAATTAATGGGGCCAGTCAGCCCTGAAAATAATTTCTCCTACCTAGCACATCTCAGGTTTGCTTTTCTACTCACCCAAAATTTCTGGGGCTGTCCACTCCACATGAAGATATCCTAATTGGTTACTGTGATGCCTAATGAAGTCCATCACCCGTCTTCATGCTACATGAATCAACATCATCACTCAGGCGGAACTAGCATTCCCTTCCACGGACTGGGTTGCCAACCAGCTGACACTGGAACTCTGGCCCTATTCTTTCCCACACACACTTTTTCTCCCTCTTCCAACCCTGCCACTCAAGCATGATAGAACCCAGCCCTTATCACGTTTAAGCAAGATAAGAAGCATCTTGTTTCCCTTACCATCCAGTCATCCATCCATTCAATAAATAGTTGCCTAGTACCTAGTATGTGACAGGTAGTATTCTAGGTGCTAAGATTAAGAATACAAAAACCCCGACGTGACTCAACAAGGTAAAAAGCCTGCCTCAGTCAGTTTATATTGTCATTTAAATTTTAGCAAGTATGTAGACAGCATGTCCAATGTTGTTTAGGGCTGGAGAGAATAATAAAGGAAGGCCAAGGGTACAGGAAGCGACGAGGGAGGCTCACACTTCTATGCAGGTTGGTGGGGAGACCTGATTAGGAATCCAATATTTGATCAAGGACCTCAAGAAAGTAAAACAAACAGCAACAAAACCAGGCTATTTATATATGGGCAAAGAAGGCATTGGCAAAGAGAGAGTATTTACAGCCACAAGAATAAAAGGAATGACAGGGAGCTATACTCCACACTTTGAAGGGCAGGGCAGTGAGGAAAAACTGAGGGGGAATCTCTTCGTGATATAGAGACCCGGGTAAAGTGGCAGCCTGAAATCAGTTCAAGAAAGTGCTTCAGGACGTGAGGAAGAGTTTCACTGTGCGAGGTGATGCTGTGAGGCAGAGTAAGACATGGTCTGAGAACTGACCATTCCATTTGGCCATAGACAAGTCAGGTGTACTTTATGGGAGATGTTTCAAGGTCATCAAGTAGGCTCATGGATGAATGGGGACAAAAGTATACAGTATGTACAGAACAGCCCTTTCTAGGAGTTTTGCTCTAAAGAAGAACAAATAAGTGGAGTCATGAGAATTTCAGGGATTTTGTTATTATTATTTATTTTTAAGATAGGAAGAAGCTTATGTTTATTCATTAAGATGATCTGGTGAAAAAAAGCAAGGTATGATGAAGCAAGATAGAAAAGAATTGCTAGAACAATGTCTTTGATTAACCAGAAGAGATAGAGTCTTATAGGAGGGAGATGGAGGGTGTTGCCATAGGCAGACACATTCTATCTAGAGGGAAGGATAAAAGGTAGAATTTATGTGTATGAATGCAGGGGGTTGAATGATGTGACGATAGGAAGATAGAGAAGTGCTTTTCTGGTTACTTCCTGTAAAATGATACTTCTCTTCTGTGAAATAGGAAAGAGTCATAGCTAAAAATGAGGAGAAGGAAAGAATATTGAAGGTTAGAGGAGAAAAAAAGACTCTCTCTCCTCTGTCTACTAAACCTGAACCAACTGTCCCCTTGCCCAGATTAATAGAAAAAGGTAGGGAACAATCTGCTCTTTGCTAATTATCCACACCACTGCTCCCTTACATAATCAAGTTGACCGGTGTTCCAGAAAGACTGGCAAAGGGTTACTTTATTATTTTCACCTTGAAGATAGTTTTCAAAAATCACTCAGCTCACAAATATGGTATATACTCTCTCTCTCCCTCTCTCTCTCTCTCTGTCTCTCTCTCTCTCCCCCACCCCCACATCCTCAACCATATCCTAATTGTAACTACATAATTTTAAGGTTTTCTCTGCCTTCACTCAGGACATATGCATCTTTCTAAAAGAAACACAAAGTTCCTCATAAATGCACTCACTTGGGAACCAAAGAAGAGGAAAACTACTCACTGTCCTTTAGTCCTTCCAACTCATTTTCTTTCAACTTCCTCTTTACCTCTTTAGTCCCTTAACCCCTGATTATAAATTGTGGTCTGATAACTATGCCATTGAATTTGAAAGCCTGGAAATACATTAGAAAGTAAAAATTCTACCATTACATAAAATCTGCAGTAGTAAAATGAGTAATTGTTATTTTCATGGTATTATATTGAGACATAAATGTAAAATCAATTCACACCTGTGACGTCTCCAACGTGCAACCTAAGCATGCTTCCGTTTCTCTGTGAAAGAACAAGGTGGATTGAAGGAGCTGTCCTGGATGTTTGTTGGTACCTCTAAACTCACCTTCTCCAACAGGTAAAATATTTGACTTAGATACTATGAAAAGCCTTTTCTGGTCAGTGTGTCCCAGGAGTAGAAATCTACTGGAGTAGCAAGTCACACTTTACTTAGAGTAAGATAGTCACCTCACAGGAAAGAACAAAAATTAATTCCGTTGACTTCAGGTGCAGATGAAAGCGAGGGATGGAAGATCTTAGGGAATCAGAGGGTTCTCTTTTCCTTAAACTTTCTTAGGAGGAGCCTTACAAATTTGCAATGTATTGACATTCATTACTATGAATGACTCGGCCCGACTGCCTAAAACCTAGCTGACACATTACTCAAGAGGTGGGAGAGAACATTCAGCGGTGGTGGAGGGAAAGCAAAGGACATTCATTGTAGGGAGAGCATGTTTGATCTCTAATGGCAGTATTTGAGGGGATATAGAAACTGAGGTGCATAGAGGAAAGTAAACACAGTAGAAGAAAACCAAAAGAAAAGGGATAGGATGAGCTATAGGAAGTGAAATGAGAAAAGTAAAAAAAAGGAAGGTGATATTGCATTAACAGGGAAAAAATTAGCTTAGATCCTCTCACATTCAATGACAAAATAAATGTCTAATTGACTAGATAATTAAGTGCAAAAGAAACTAAAAAAGTTAATATATTTTTCATTATCTTCATGAGGCATCACATTTTAAACATAAAAGTAGTATCATAAATCATCAAAAAGAATTGAACTATTAAAGTAAATGTAAAATTTCTAACATCAAAAAATATCATAAAATAAAGACAAATAATTTATTTTCTGTGTCCTTCTCTCCTTCCTTTCTTTTCCTGCAAAATTCGATCTAAAACTAACAGCTGCCAAGCAAGACAGGTGCCAGCATGGGGCTGCAGGTGGCCTGTTGGGCCAGTGAGAAGCTGCAGCATTTGTGGGAGAGACGGGCTTCTAGGAAGCAGGAAGGGATCAAGCGCAAACAGGCAGCCTAACGGAATGTCCGAATTCAAGTGGGCAGAGGAGATGATGGCCACATGAGGTGCAGCCTGACGTCGGTGTTGAAGCTGAGTAAAGTTAGGGAGACGTCCAGAGAGGGGGGAAGGGAAAGGGATAAGAAGGAAAACTGGTTACAGAGAGACCAATCAAATAAGTAAATATGTCGACAAGGGCTACTTTTTTTTTTCACCAGAAACCTTCTCACTTGGAAAAAATAACAAACAAAGTGAAACTAATTAAAATATCTATCTAGTCACACACATGTGGAGAGGTGACAAGAATGCTGGGTTTGGGGTCAGATGGACCTAAATTTTCATCCAGCTCCAGCATTTATTTATTAGTAGTATGAATGACCTTGGAAAAGTTTCACCTGCAAAAACGAAAATAACTATATACCTCATGTGGTTATTATATGGAGTAAGAGGTAATGTATTAAAGTTTTGGTACACGGGCAATACATAGTACAAATGAAGTTCTTAAAAATGTTAGATATCGTTATCAGAGAATCTTCTTGGCAAATATTTGCTGGAGTTTTCACTTATTTTTCTTTTTTTTTTTTTCATATTTTTAAAGAAAATTCAGCCACATCCAAATTTCCCGAAGGTTCTGATTCTGTTATTTAAGAAATCAGAAGCTCATTTCATTCAAGGGGTCAGACTTGCATATGAGATCATCATCCAATCTTCATCTATTATGTAGAGCAAAATTATTTTTCCAAAGTGATCCACCTTTAATCCAGTCATAAAGAGATAGCTGTTCCCAATTTTAATTGACAAATCTAATTACTGTGATGAGTTTATTTATAGTCACTATTCAATATCTATTGATAGTTTCTTGACCTTGAAAAATATCATCCAATTAACATGGCAATATGTGTTAATGGATTTTTAAATTACTTTACACTGGATAAAAGGTGAAAGGAAAAAGGGAAATTCATTTTCAGAAGGAAGAATCACTGGCTATGGAAACGAGCCTTTGACGTATGTCACTGAATATGCAACAGTGAGGGTTTCCTCCGCATTCATTCGATACTATGATGGTGGAGCAAAGTCACTTTATTGACTGGCGGCATATGTTTTTGGAATTTTTCAGGGACTCAGTCCCTAAATTCAGGCAACAAAATGCCAGCCTCACTCCAAGGAGAGATCTGTTGTGTTTTTAAAATTTGTTAAATTTTACTTCATTCTTTCAGAATGTAAAGTTAGTGAGTGATCGATTAATAAAAATCATCAACTCTCTGAAATGCACGAAAGACAGAGAGTCATTCTTAGAAAACTGCAGGGGAATGGTCAAGGTCACACTGGGGACCCCTGGAGAGGGAGCAGCTGCCGTTCAGTCATGCTACCTTCCCATCTTCCATATTATTTCATCCCGTGTCTCAGGCCTAATTTTAGACACAGACTTAGAATCACAGACTATCAGAACTGTCAGGAACCCTAGATGTGACTTACCCAATCCATCCTTTACAGGAAAAATGCTGAGCAATTGAGAAGTGAAGTCATTTATCCTTGGTCAAGTGACTCACACTGGGGTTTTCTTCTCTGTATCCCTCTATCATACCCTAAGCCTCTCAGAAACAGGGGTCTTGTGTTAGGGTGTCATGCAAACTAAATTGTGTCTCTTCCAAAATGTCTATGTTGAAATCCCAAATCGCAGTACCTTAGAAGTGACTGTGTTTGGAGATAGAGGCTTAAAGAGGTAATAAAGTTTAAATGAATTTATACGGTTGGGGCCCTAATTCTATACGATCCGTGTCCTTATAAGAAGAAGAAGAGACCCCAGGGATGCATGTGCACAGGAGGAAAGACCGTGTGAGAACATAGTGAGAAAACAGCCTGTCTCCAAGCCACGGAGAGAGTCTCTGGCAGAAACTAAACCTGCCAACACCTTGATCTTGGTGTTCCAACCTCCAGGACTGTGAGAAAATAAATTTCTGTGGTTAAAACCACCCCTACATGTATGTGGTTATGGCAGCCCTAGCAGACTAATAAAGGGAGTGTCTCAGCACCTGGCCACAGTAATTGGCACAAAGTAGGTGCTCAATTCACAAAGAAGGAAAGGAACAAAGGACGGAAAGGGGAAGGGAAGGGGGAGGAAAGGAAGAGAGTCCCTTAAAGATGGAAATTAGTGTCTAAAGGGCAAAAACCCAGAATGTCTTGGCTGTTTCCACTGCAGCAAATGCTGACACTTCTCGATTCTAAACCCGGGTCAGCACTGGGTTCCGTATGTGCCTCGCATATACTTTCAACCTTTCATGTTTATTTTATTATTATACACCTGCAGGGCAGTAATCTTATCATTTATGGTCCCAAATCTACATGGTTGAAATCATCAGTTACATCTGAAAAGAGAAATATAGACTTAACACCTGTGAAATTCCTATTTTGTTTCAAGCGGTTTATTAAGAAATATTTTAGGTACTGAACAAAAGTAGCTTTGCCAGGTTACATCTCAAGAATTTGCAGTTACCACAAATTATTTTGCTCTGATATCTGATCTTTCCAAGACAGGGAAGGGGAAGGATAAGGGGAAGATGTGAGTATTTGTTTTTTTGTTCGGAAATATTTTCTCTCAAGACAATACATAAGAAAGAAAATTGTGCCTCTGGAGTGTAAGAAATACTCATTTTCTTGGCATAGATAAATTGGAATGGACTGTTGCACTGAGAACTATCTCTAGCAGAGTGAAGTGTAGCAAACTGATGCTCAGTGAGGCTCACTGTGCATGAAGATGCTTCAGTCAAATGCACTCAAGCACAGTTCTGAAATTGTTCTTTATTATTCTGAAAGATGCCAGGTAATAACCTATTTTAAACCATATCTTTTAATACTTTCCTTTTTCCATCTGGAACAAGGGTTGGGGGAGGCTGCATTCAGGGCTGGTGGAGATCAGATGACAACACAGGACCTAGCCGGGGAATTCGGAAAGGCAGACCTTGGCTGGCAGGCAGTCTCGTTGCCACTCGTCCATTCTGTCTGAAAGGCACCCATGGGTCATCCTTTAGTCCCTACTGATTCTGTGACCCTGTGGATGCCATAAGTGCCTGCCTGAAGGAAAATAATATCTCTAATGCGGTTAACTGAATCTTTTGATACAGTTATGGTCTAGTAATTCATTTACTGTGGCAGTTGTATCAACATTGTGTCTCATCCTGTTGCCTAAAGCCACTGAACAATTCAAGGTGAAAACAAAAGTGTGTATGTGTGTGTATGCACGTGTATTTGCACAAAAGTTAGTATATGTGTGTGCATGTGTGTACATGTGTATTTGTGCATGTTTGTATGTGTGTATATATGAGTATGTGTATGTGCATGTGCATGTGTGTCTGTCTGTGTTGGAGACAAGGGGCAGAGAGAAAGAGAAGACATGATTGATCCTTCCATTAGAACTTTCTCAAATTTGTTTATGCATATTATTCATTTCAACCTCAGAAGCCAACAAAACCATCACAAATTACTCCAATCAATAATTGAGTAATGCTTGTTTTATTGCTGAATCTATTTGTATACAAACTGCAGTTTGATTTTTACTCATTTAACCTCCCAACCTTGAATACCTACCTACAAAAATCTTATCCATTCTCCAAGCCACCAGGAAATTCCTTTTTAGCTTTAAACAGAGTTTCCTACCTAAGTGAGCTTTTTGCTATTGCATACATCATTTGCAACCTCGGGTTCACAAACCTGGCGGGCAACATGAGTTAGTGAATAAATATACATACTTGGTATCTATGTATATTTCTCATTTTGCTCACACTTGATATAGACATGAGTACAAGAAATAATTTTTGTCCTAACTCTAACACAAGAAAAAAGTTATGGCAGCAGGATGATAAATGGCAGCTGACACACAACATACGTGTGGGAGTTAAACGGGAGTGAGGAGACTGTGCAAACTGAAGAGTGAACCACTTCTCAAGTGTCCTCGTACGAATGCGGGCAGAGGATATCCAAATCCCCTGAAATAGCTGGAGAAGCAAAAATCTTAATATTTATCAAAAGTCCCTAGTTTTTAAGTACTGAAAATTAATTTAAAATTTAAAATAACACAGAAACTTTTTCAACAACCTCCAGGCAAAAGAGAGTGTGGCCCAGACATCTAGGGGACAGATTTAGCCCAAGCCACCACCTCTGGAATACACATTCATTGAACATGTACTGCCTTATGTGATCTCCCATTACTGCCTAAAATGTAGGACCATGTAGCATACATGCTCTGCGGCCAAACTGTCTGGGTTTAAATTCCATTCCACCATTCACTCGCTCTGTGGCCTGGGACAAGTTACCTAACCTCTCTGTGCCTCAGTGTCCTTCTTTGTAAAATGCAGGTAATGATGGGGTGTTTATAAAGATTAAATAATGTCCCACTGCTACAGCAATTAGAGTACTATAAGATGGTTGTTATTAAATATTATATTGTATGACAATTTGCTATATTTGTTTGACACCTCCCCCAGTAAACTGTAAATGCCTTGATGGTATCTTTTTATACAACATGATGCTTAACTTAGTTTCTTTTTATAGAAGGATCTCAGTTAGGTCGTTGTTGTTTTTTAAGCCCAAAATGTGGTCGAAATTGTAAAAGAATATTTAAAGAAATTGACTGGAAATCAAGGTCACGCCACTGCTTGTCCCTGCGTTTGTCCTGTGCATTTAAAGCTGCTGCGAGGCCAGCACGTTGCACCAGCCCGTGTCGACTTGGTCCCCGATCGGTTATGATGAATGTTTTCCGAATCCCAGATGTATAATTTTCTCTTTGATATATTCTATCCAGTCTGCAGTACAACAGACAGGAACTATTCATGTCCTTTTCTTTTTCACCTTTTGAAAAGACGACAAGAGACTTAGGGTTAGACAGAGCAGTGGGAACATGTGGGGCAGCCTTGTGTGCCGGCAGCCCCCGGGCCTTTCTCACTGGCCGCTGCTGAAACTGACACGGGTTACATCACAAAAACCTGACAGGGTGCTTGTGAAAACGGAGCCATTATTATCCTCATTCTTTTCTTCCACTATGATCTTTGTTCTCTTTGAAAATAAAGAGTAGGTTCTAGAAAGGGAGTGCTACAGAATGGAACCCCCCTATTTCGCAGCATGAAATTCAGAATTCTGAGACATGTAACACAAATAGAGTTTTGCACTGTAGGCCAGGAGAATGACTGTACCACAGAACTTTGGGAGGCAGGCTTGGAGCACATAAAGTTAAAGGCATGTCTAAGTCCGATCTAAACTTCTCTCTTCCCCAAATTACATTTAAAGTGTCAAACACAACCAACACAGACCATGTGTCACCAAGCAATCAAAGCACTTTTCCTACGTCCTAATGGATTGAAAGTAGCCACAATGGAGTGGAGTCAGAGAAGGTGGAGATTCAAGGTGGTTTAAAATGTGCTGATATTAATATCAATGCTTGTCAGAGGAGATTCTGACGTTAAAACAACAGTCACCAATCCTGGAGCACTTTGCTGTCTAGGGCACACAGGTTACACGTGGGTTTACATGGAGGGTGGGGGGTGGGAGACAATGTAGAAAAGATGGATTTCAGAAGGAAGTGGGGGGTTTAGAAGAGCTTTGTGAAGAATCACGTAAATCATGTGGTGAAACCTGTCTTGAAAATTTGACTTAAGCAAATGTGAAATTTGAGGGAAATTAACCATACCAGAATTTGCAGTAGTCATCATTTTCTTCAAATAAATATTCACTGATTGCCTACTTTGTTCTAGGCATGGGGCTTGATTTTTTGGAGATAACAGTGCAAATGAGACATGGTATTCTGCCCTTGATGGTGTGTCCGTGCGTTGGGAGTGAGCTTACGAAAAAGAAAGGAAGGGAGGGAAGGAGAGGGGGGAGGGAAGAAGAAAGGAAGGAAGGAGAGGGGAAGAAGGGAAGGAAGAAGGAAGAAAGGAAGGAAGAAAGGAAGGAAGAAAGGAAGGAAGGAAAGAAGGAAGGAAGGAAGGAAGGAAGGAAGGAAGGAAGGAAGGAAGGAAGGGAGGAAGGAAGGAAGGAAGGAAGGGAGGAAGGAAGGAAGGGTGATATAATTTAAAAAGAATATAAAGGTAACGTCAAAGGAGAGATTGATCACTTAGGGGGAAGGAGTGGTAGGAAAAGCTTCATGAGAATTAACTCTTGATCTGAGCAGGTATTGCTCAGGCAGATGGCAAATGAAGGGTATCACTTCATAAAATTAATCATTTTAAATGCTTATTTAGCTTCTTGTTTCACAAATTCCAAAGCTATGCCTGATGAGTTTCAGGGAAACTCATGTATGCTCCTGCATATTGCCAGGTACTTTACAGCAATCATATTCTTCATATCCTAAAAGTCACACATAGTTTGTGAGAAAAAAAAAAAAAATGAATAGTACTTTGCAAAACATATCTAATGTAATTCTACCTAGCTCTCTGATAAACTCTGTAGAACCCAAACCCAGAAAACACAAATCAAACGTAGAAGAAAACAGGCTTAGTATGATTCAAAAGGCTGTAGATTGAAACTTGCCAGAAAATGAAACCAACCCTAGCTGATTAAAAGGAATACTAGACATATTTCAGGCTCACTGGAAAAGTTCAGGAAGCAGAGGCATGGCTGTCCAGCCAAGAATATTGCCCCAGATCAGGCCACTGACCTGGTGGGATCAGAACACCACTGCTGTCTCAGGACACAGGACACTACACTTTGCAGGTTGCATCACCAGCACTGCTAGTCCCGATCACTGGACACAGGCACCTCACTGGCAGCACTGCCCTGGCTACCCCTGAGATTCGATCCAGCCATGCACTTGCCCCTGCTGACAAAAGAGCACTCCTCAAAATGCCCCTATCCGGGGATGAGTGCATCTGACTTGGCAAAAGCTAGGTCACGTGTCCTTGTCCTAGCTGCAAGGGAAGCTTAAGGAAATAAGTATATAATATGTTCACTTTCTACCACAGGAGGTAGATATGCCCTTTCTCAGACTCATAAGGAAAAGAGAATTCCTATATTTGAAATAGGGTTTAAATGCAGGTTAATCAAGAGGAATGGCAGGCTAAGAGGTAGTTTTCTCTAGCAGGAAAAAATATGAAATTTGAAATTAGCCAAATCTTGACTTGAATATCTCCTCAGCCTTTTATTAGGTATATGATGACTTCCCTGAGACTCAGTTTCCACATCACAAAAACTGGGAAAACTATGTCTATATTTCTAACTTGTGGGAAGGAACGCACAAATACACACACACTCATATATAATTTGGAATTGATTCACCTATACTTTTTCTCTCTTGGCATCTTTTATAATAGGAGAGAGATTTCATTTACCATGAAATATTTGTGTTGTTTTTTCTAAAGAGAATGGACATAAACAACTTTTTTTTTTTTTTTTTTTTTAATCCTCACCCGAGGATATTTTTCCATTTTTTGTTCAGATAGAGCGGGAGGGAAAGAGAGGAAGGGAGAGAGAGAGAGAAACATCGATGTGAAGGGACACATCGAGTGGCTGCCACCCGCACGACTGACCAGAGCCGGGGACAAATTGCAACCAAGGTACATGCCCTTAGCGGGAACCGAACCCGGGTCTCTCAGGACCGCAGGCCGACGCTCTAACCGCTGAGCCAAACCGGCCAGGGCTAAACAACTTTTAATACACATTTATACAAAGAAGATGTTGTACATATATACAATGGAGTGCTACTCAGCCATAAGAAAAGATAAAATACTGCCATCTGTGACCACATGGATGGATCTTGAGAATATCATACTAAGCAGTTAAGTCAGACAGAAAAAGTTAACAGCCATATAATGTCACTCATGTGTGCGATACAAAACTAAAAGCAACAAATGAACAAACAAGAAAAACAAACAAAAACTCAGTTACAGACAACAGTTTGGTGGTTTCCAGAAGGAAGAGGTGTGGGGGGTTAAAGGGCACTTGGTCAAATATATGGAGACAAAAGAAGATTTGACTTCGGATGGTGGGCACACTGCAACATATAGATGATGTAGCATAGAATTGCACACTCGAAACCTATATAATCATATTAACCCTTGTGACCCCAATAAATTTAATTAAAAGTAAAAAATTAATTTTAAAAACATCATTTATAAAAGTTTTGAATCCACTCAAGGATCACGTAGGGACATGACATGGAGGGGTCTCTATGCTGATTACCTGGCTGTAGGAGTTTCCATGAAACCAAAATGTTGTCACCAAAAAAAAAAAAGATCATAGAAGAGAGAAGGGGCATCCAGGGAGAAAACATAGAAGGAGATTTTCTTTGCAGAATTGGGGAGCATGCATCCTTCCTCTTTCCCCCTCACCCCTTCTAGGAGTAGGCAGACATCTCATAGACAGTTCATTACACAGCTGGCTGTTTGCTGAGCACCAGGGCTGCAAGCAGTTGGGAATAGGGCAAAGACTGCTCTCTTCAATTCTTCTTCAGCTGAGGCTCCATGGCAGGGGCTCTGAGGCTTTGTGAGCATCTAGAATAGGCTGCAGATGTGATCTCAGGCAGAGCTAGGTGGTCACCACAGGAGCACACACAGAGACCATCCATTAGGGATTTTTGAGGGGAAAAAGGTGACACTGACCCCATCAGATTTCTGAAGTTAGGAGGCTGCAGAGAAAATGCCCTCTGGGCACCAAAGCCCACCTCAAGTGGCCACACCAGGGAACCGGCATTTAGAGACTAGCTGCACCAAACCTGACCAGGCAGCCCATGTTGAACAGAGAAGGGGCAATGGCCAACCACCGTGGTGCCCCGATTCCTCCCCAAAAGCATGCAGTCCCTCACAGCCTTACCTATACCCCCAGGCTCCAGCAAACACAGGGGAAAGAGAAGGCAGGCTACTACCCCTCTACTGAAAGTAGACATTGACCATAACAAACACTGAATTGAACCTGTTAGTTTTTTTCCTGAATGTATCAAGATACTTCTGTAAAGATCAAGATTGTTCACTACCCAGCCTTATCAGTAGGTAGAAAACAGAAAATAATGTTTATATTGGAAAACATTTAACACTGCATATTGGTATGTTGCTGAGTTGAGACTGTTTGATGCACTGCTTTTATAATTATTTCATAGTTGTGTGTGGAAGAGGCTAGAAGGAGAAAGGGTGTGTGTGTGTGTGTGTGTGTGTGGAGTGGGACAGAATGAAAAATGGAAGCCAGTCAGCCATCACTAAATTGAGTAAATCTTACCTAACAGAACAGATTTTATCTGGTACTTAAGCATCTTACAATTCCATTTTTTTTTAATTAAGAAAATGTTTTTGTGAGTCCTAAATGAATCTATGGTTTAATGCTCTTCCTAGAAAAAAAAAAGTATTATACCTGAATCTTGTATCTATTTCAGTAGAATTCTCATAACATTTAAGCTGAATTCTTTGTTGATTTCTTAAGTGAAAGCCTCTCAACTCTTGACTGGCATGTTGTGTATCCCAATGTACTGCTAATAATAATCATTAACTTTAATAAAAGCAATAATTTCCAGCACACAATGTGTCTTTCCTCTGAGAAACTCAAAACAATTTCCTATTTATTGTGTTATCTGTTCACAGGCATCACTGTGAGGACTGGAGAAGAACAGGAAGCGTATTGATTGTGCCATTGAAAAAGACCCAGTGAGGTTAAGCACTAGACCAAGGTTACAGAGCCAGTCTGTAGCAGACCCATGATAGATATTGCTAAGGCTAACTACATAAACTGAAGCTGAGCTAAACCCAGTAATAATGGATTTGATTAAGGCCCCCATCTCAGAAGCAGAGACAGTGAACCTCCTCACCAGAGTCATGAAGTCTTTGCCCTGAGTGGACCTCAATCTCTCTTTCTCAAGGTGCCTTAAATCATCCTATCAGCACCGTTTTCATTTTCCTTTCTTTAAGCTGTTGGGGTGTAGTGTTTTCCTGGTCTGCACCAAGCTAGATGTTTCAGCCGAGACCATGGGTAATTTTGCTTCCCAGAATTCTAACAATAAGTAGTTGCATGACAATAAAATAGTTCTAAAATTGAAGGAAATTATTTTTAGTACATTTGAAGAACCCATAGTCCCCATAATATGTGTTTACTGTTGACACTCTTAATCAAAATGATATTATCAAGTTGGCATGTGATTGGCAAATATAGATTAATTTTGCCTTTTTTATTTGACCCTACTTGCCCTTGTATCTCTTTGCACACTGACCAATTCAGATATTTGCTTTAGGCTAACATGAGTGGTTTCTTGGTGCTAGTAGCAACACCTCCTACAACATGTCTTTGCTTCCAGTTCTTGCCCATTATTTACCAAAATCTAGACTTTCAATTCAATTATTTTGCAACTTGCCGCATTCTTATTTCTATAATCCAATATGGAAAATTTTGGCCAAGAGCTAGATTTTCTAAAACACAGAACAGATTCTTTTAATACAAATTTTAGAAAGAATTTGAGCAAGTAGGCAATGGGATTTTCTACCAATTACCATGAGTTCTAAAAGAAAAAAATGACTTTGGCTTTATTTACTAAAATAAATTATTTTTAGTCCTTGCCATAATGTCAATGGGTTCCCTCAATAAAAAAATAAAGCTTGCCAAGTTTCCTGAGTGTTTATAAAGCCACTCTACAAATAATTGTCCTCTCTCCATGGTGGCATCAATCATGGCACAGGGCACAGGGAAGAACTGAAGTCCTTGGAGCCCCATCTTCCACGGACAGAGAAGTGAGGGCCAGCAAAGAAGCCATGCACCACATTTATGAGTTGTGGTCATTAGGACTTGCATTGCCTTCAGTGGGTTAGCGGCCAAGTTGTATTTGGAAATATTAAGCAGTCAAGAGGCACAATCTAGTTAATTCAAGGGGAGCTGACTTTGTCTCCTTACTTATTATTCCCTATGGAATTTCCTCCCTCTAGTTTCCTTTTGAATTGTATGTAGAGAAACAGCATGTAAGGAAGACAAAGAGTTTCATGTTCTGGTTCTAGTTCATCCTTCAGTCAGCGAGGAGCAGCCTCCTTATCAGCACAATGAAGGCAATAATGCCCACCCTATCTCTCTTGAAAAGCTGCAAGAATATATAAAAAATAATTCAAAAGTGCTTGGTATACTATAAAGAACCACTCAAACAATTCACACATATAGTACTGATTTTTTTTCTCAAAGCACTCTAAGTAGGAGAACATTTACTCTCTTTTCTCCAGGAGTGAACAGCACTTTTCAAACCTTAATAAATGTCAAGGTTATAAAGGTACAATACCATTTGTAAAGTTCAGCTTAAAGGTAAACAGGGCAGCTTATTAGCATCCACAAGAATTGCAAGTTAATTTTAACCTAATAAAAATTCTGAAAATACCTATAAGAAGATAGACCATTATGCCAAAGAAACTTATCCTTTAAATTAATGTCATACTCTATTGGTTTCTGGGCATGCTGCTAGTTTACTCTTTTTGCAAACTTTTATAATGCCAATGTCTTCCGTGACAGAGTCTACCTGGTACACCAGTGAGCTGTGAAGTCAGCTTAGATTCAAATTCCTCCTCCCCACATATTAGTTCTGTGATTTGAGGAAAAGTATATAACCTCTCTATGCCTCAATTTCTTTAACTCTAAGATAGAGAAAATGATAATGCCTGATTCATGAGAATGTTATACAGATTAAATGAAATAATAAACATAAAACACTTAGCATTTGATATATAATAGCATGACACTAATTTTAGTTGTTATTATTATTAATAATGATTATTATTATAATTACTAATAATTATCATATATTATCAGAACATATTTATGCATTGGGAATCTTCATAATTACTTTGATACTGAATGACCTAGTATATAACCATGAGCTGCTCTGGAAGGGAGTGAGATGTTTCAGTGCCGAGAAATGTAAACAGGACAATTTTTCATCCCAGCTTGCTGCGAATAGGTATAAGTTAGTTACAATCATATCCCACATGTCTCTTTTTCTTTCTGTTGTCAAGTATAATTGTCCAGTGTGGAAGGACTTTCAGAAACTTCCATGCATGAAAGTAGGATTTTGAGGTACTTTATGTAAACAAGAAAGCTATGAAATATATAAAATAAAGTTTAGGAGAGCCAGGAATTGTAAACATGTTAACAACTGTATATGACAAGTCACGCAAGGCTTCTGAACACAATGACTACATTCTAAGTTACAAGTGACAATAGTCACAATGCAGGCAACAGAAGGCATCCATTTTTTATGATTTACAGGCTTCAAGCTATGTAAAAGCGTGGGTTCTCCTTCTAGGTGTAACACTCCCCACGCGGTCCCACACATCCGGTGGAATACGAAATCATCAATTCGTTTGAAGAGTAGTATTCTGTTCCCTTTTCAGAAAATAAAAGAGACACAAAACTGTTTTCTAAACTTCCAGGTCTATAAAAGTACCCATTTGCTAAATAATGTGTGCCATGAGAAAAAATAATGTTGCATGCTTACCACTGAAATAGCCACAGAAAAGCTGTAGGAGTCATAGTTCAGCAATTCTGAACTTCTCTTGATTCCTGAACAATTATTTCCTCTTTTAATTTGGAAACGTTCCATCTGCTGCTCCCTCTGTCTGCAACACGTGTCCAGCCCCATCCGACTCCTATTTGCACTGTGTTAACTTCTCTGAGGCTTTGATTTCTCCACTTAAGTATCACTCACACTGGCAAAACCTCTCCAACTCCCCATGTCTCGATGAGATGCCCTTGGTAAGTACTCACATGCCTTGTACGTTGCCTATGATGTACATTTTCACACTACACCTTCCCTACCTATATCCCTTACTAGACAGTAAGCACAATGAAGGCAGGAGTCATGTTCATATCCTTTTCATTGCATCCCAAGCACCTGACATGGTTCCTGGCACTTTGTAGCTTCCTGTTTAATATTTGTTGAAAATTGAGTTAAATGCTCTCAAATTTAAGCATCACTTTGAAAATGCAGCTAAGCAAATACAACTGGTATGTATTTTGTAAATAATTTCATTGTTTAATTTTCAAATAAATATATAATAAGCCATGCTCTATGGTACAGTCTTCATCATAGTTTTAAGTTTTCAATGCCCATAACCAAGAACCCAGTTAGAAAATACTTAAAAATAAGAAATCAGACTTGGCTTTATTTTTCCCTTTGTCAGGAAAGTACTTCTAAAGCCTTCCAAGAGCACCTCAGCCATTTTTGCATTCTCAGATACTAAGAGAGACACTTACTCTGGGTTTTAATGAGAAGATGCATGATGTAAAGGAAGAATACATGAACTAAGAAGCAGACAAAAGTCTTGGCTCTGGTCTTGGCAACCTATGTAAACAGGATGCTGTTTAACTTCTCCAGCTATTTCATGTGCAGTGATAAGATTGTATCTGGCAGTTCCTAAAAGAGGAAAGTTTATTATACATCATTAAAACAGAAAGAATAGAGGCTATTTTTCAAAAAGTTCTTCAAGGACCTGGTGGTTGGAACCTGGATAAAAACAGAGAAACTGGGGCCACAAAATTGTACCAAGGAGGAAGGAAGTCTGACCAGCAGCATCTTCAGCACAACAGGATGTAAAGGTTCACCCTGGTCCACACAGACTGGGGGCAGGGGACCCTCCTGTTCACTCTACCTAAGCTCTCCTTTGTTCACATGGGTCTACTGTTAAAAGATTGTGTTTGGTCTGTTCAATTGAATCAAGGTTTAATACATAAAAGTTTGGACTGGAAAAATATATCCAGTTAAGTTAGTTAACTGTACTGTTGTGTAATGGAACACAGTAACTGTGTCAAGTGTCTAGAGTTCTCCTGAACCAATCACTTCTTTTAGTGCACAAAGCTGAATTCTGCAAAACATACAAACAAACAAACAAAAAATAGATCTCAACTTTTTTCCCCCAGTTTTATATATCTTATTTAATAGACAGTAATAGTCTCAAATTTCTTTCTCTTCATCTGACGTTTGACTTGCCAAAGTGTTGGTCTCTGAGCTTGAATGTGCAGTTTTACTCTATCAATTGCATGATTTTCCTTCCTTTTTCTTCAGAGGAGGTGTTGTAAGAACCTTGTTCTAATACAGCACTGCCACTGTCCTGAGATGTCCCTCTTTCTATGACTAGTGTTTGCTAGCTCCCTGCCTTGATAAAAATGGAAAAATAAAAAAGTTATGTTTATGTTCAGAGCACTGGTGGAATTCAGAGCTAGTTAGTGAAAACAATAAAGTGATGATGATAAAGCGCTATAGCTTTACAGACACATATCTGTGTTCCCAGTTTTACTGAGCCACTAACTAATATGTGAGTGGTCGGTACTGTTGTGTAATGAGATGTAAAAACTGCTTCAGGCCTCCAGAGTTCTCCTGGACCAATTAGTTCTTTCAGTGCACAAAGCTGAATTGTGCATGCAACCAAGACTCTTTCCTCGCTCTGTGTGTGTGTGTGTGTGTGTGTTATTATAAAGTAAAACAAAAAAGAATATAAAAAGCAGATCTTTCTTGATGATTGCTTGGGACTGGCTTTTCCAGTAGCCATTACCACTGATCTTTTCCTCTCAGTGACATTCCGTGACAAATGTGCGGACTCTCGCGTGTGGATGGGAGTAGTGAGCGGTTAGGAGACAGAACTGCAGCATCCGCCCTTCTTCGGAGAGCCATCACTGAGACTGGAGCACCTTCAGAATCTGAGCAATTTATTTGTTTGGAGGCAGTTTTGGAAGGACTGACACTGAAGAAAGTTAAGAGACCTGAGGACATCTGAGATATACCCCCCTCATCAAAATTTGATCTGCAAGACTACCACGGGGAATAAATTTCCATCATAATAGTTAGATCTTTAAGTTAAAAGACTTAATTTCCAGCAAAATTTCAGAGTTGGGTAACATTTAAATAGAAGTGGAAAGGACATATTTCAACTATTTCTAGCCATTACTATAACAACATAAACATTCACTTAGTAAAACACTATTGATTAGGATAACAAATAGTTAAGTTTGGAGCAAGAGGGAGATGGAAGGGGGGGGGGGGGAAGCTCCAAAACAAAGTTGCCTACTGAGAAGGGAAAATCAGCGTTTGAGTATCTGAGAAGGTGAGTAAGAGATAAAGCAGACAATAAGTACTGAAGAGAGGAAATGTCTACTTTCTAGTTCTGGTAATGTTTCAAGAAATAGTCCTGGCCTTAAATTAGTATTCACCTCATTCACTCATTCAGCAATTTATTAAGTAGCTAGTATGTTCCAAGCTCTGTGTTAGGCACTTGGAACACCAGCACACGAGAAACTGGAAAGGGAAGGAAGGACAAAGTTCTCTCTGAAAGATTCAGCCACAAGAAAGAATGTGCTCCTGGTTTTACTTTCAGAATGGAGAAATAAGTGTTTTGGGTCCAAAAATAACATGTGAGGGATAAAACAGTATTATGTCAACTGATTTTTTTGTTTGTTTCTTTCGTCTTGTCTGCCAACCTCACTTGGAGACCCTGCAACATGGAGAGCGGGAGGCCTGGGGGGCAGAGGGAATATGAAATAGTTAAGTCTGTTTGATGTAACACAGCAGCAGAACAGGCTGAACAGAGATGACCAGTGGATAAGCCTCTGAAGATGGGTCTGGCACACTGAGTTACAAGTCAGTGCCTGTTCTCACCTATAACATATAGGTGCTTCTCCTCAGTCCTGACATTTTCTCTGTGATGTGGGAAATCAAATGGTGTGACATCTCTGGTTTTTGCTGTCTCTACTCACAGAGACAGGGATACAGTGACTTCTCTGAAACTGGTTAAATTTGCAAAGAATGAACCAGAAAGCTCAGCACGGAGGCTCCTCCTCCTCTGGAAGAGCTCCTTCCTGACAAACGTCTGACTGGTCAGGCTCCCACTGTGGAGACCAGGCCTGATTGAACTGAGACTCCTTTGTCTTGTTTATCAGCTTATTGGCCCCTTATTCTTTGGCCCCATCAAAAAACCCAAGTCTCCAGTTAAGTCTGTTAAATACAAGTGTTGAGTGAACCATGCTTTAGGAAGGAAATATCACTGTTTTAGAAGAGAAATGGTCCAGAGAAAGTTGGAGAAGTGTAAAGGATATGAGATGACCGGAGGTGATCTGTGTGGAGGACCAAAGCAACAGTTCAATAAAAGACATTCTTGGTAATAGGGAAAATGATAAACTCTCCATAGGAATTTTCTGAAGCACAAGGGGAAGACTAGGACTTGTACAACATAGGTTCAGATAGCAAATGGAAGGTGACCCTATAAAACTGTAGATTTGGGGGTTGACCTAGGTTAAAGGTGCCTCGTTTTCCTCAAGTGTCAGTCTCTGGGACAAATGGGTGTGTGCCAGGTATTAATCTATTACCTCTTAGCGTCAACCCACCTTACCCTCGCTGCTTTGAAATACTAAAGCCAGGACTTGACACACTGTGGTTCTCCTTTGCCCTCTGGCCAACTGGGGGTGCTGAGGGGCCTGAAACTCTAGAATAGGAAGAAGCAACTGACTTTCCTCTTTTTTGTTTTCCCCTTAGAGGTGTCAGAGACACTGACATGCTGTGGGGACACGCTGTTTCCCACAGAGATCTCTGCAGCACTCCCATCTCCGGGCTGGCCGCAGGGTCCTGGGAGGACGCCTCAGGGGTCTCCTTCACACCTGCGGCAGACAGTTGTCGGAGCAACCGAGTCCTCCATTCGAAGGTGGTCCTCCCAGCCTTGTGGAGATATCCCTCTAAATTTCTAAATTCCTTCCTGGTCCACTTACCCCACAGTCACAGTCTGTAGTTGCTACCTCTGTTAGAACACTTTCAAGTTTTCTTTACCCCTATACTGCCTTTTACCAACTTGATAATTATTTGTATTAAAATTTCTCTGTTCAAAATATTAGTGTGGTTATGTCTTCTGAATCAACCTTAACGATAGAGATCACATTTATAGTAACACTACCAATTTTCTGGTAACTTTTCTCCATTTATTAATTTAGAATGTCAGGTTCCTACCAGTTCCAACACCACCACCATCCCAATTAAATGTTTCTGAGATCCCACAGTTACTTGCACAGACTTATGAAAAAAATATCTTCCAAGTGGCATCTCATTGGCATCAACAGATGTAGAGAGTGTCATACAACAGGGAACCATGGTTCCCTGAGGCCACCACCGGACCTTCATATAATTAAAGCTTTAGTTTTATGGAAAAACACAGGAGGAGTTCTGTTTGTTTCACTCGGGGAGAAGATTCACAAAACAATAATGCTGGGTTCCTAATGTCTTACAAAGATTTTAGGAAAACTTCTCTTCATTATTCTTTTTTTAAATAGCTCTCTCATACTTAATCTCCTAGGATTCAGGCTTGTGCCCAACAAGGAGCTGAACAAGTGACGGACATGTCAAACTTGAGGTTGGCACTGCTCTTCTGTGGCTAAGAGGTGGCTAAGGCTCACTTATGACAACACACTTATTCTTCTCTTCCCTCAAGACAAATTCTTCTAAAAGTTCTCTAATGCGACCAGCCAGTGTGGCTCACTGGTTGAGCACTGATCCATGGACCAAGAGTTCGCCGGTTCAATTCCTCCTATTCTGGGCACATACCCAGGTCGTGGGCTTGATGCCCAGTAGGGGGCATGCAGGAGGCAGCTGACTGATGTTTCTCTCTCAATGTGTCTCTCTCCCTTTCCCTTCCACTCTGTCTCTAAAAATAAATAAATAAAAGTTCTGTCAATGCACAGGAAAAGTACACACCCCACAAGGTTTCTAGATAAATTACATTATGTTGACACCTCACTTAGAACCCCTCCATACTTGTAAAGATGTACTGTCAACTAGCATAACTTAATAACTCAGTATAATTGGATATAAATGATAGAGGATGGAGAGGGAAGGCGGTGGCATGAGATGAAGTCCCTCACATGAAAAGGGCTAGTTTATGATTGCTCAATAACTCACACTTTCCTGAGGACAACGAGAAGCAATCTGTATTTCTTATAAATAGAATTGGATTCACAGGATAGATTGGGATGGGGCAAAAGGGGGATTAATTTAAAAGAAGAGAATTCTTTACCTCTTACCTGTCTTTCTAAAGGACAGACTACCAACAGAGTCTGGGCCAATATTGATAAAGTACATTAAATTCCTCTTAGAAAAAAATGTCCTCTAACCCAAAACAGGATAGAGGAAACAGCTCTTCTCACTTAATCTGATTTTTAAAATATAACACTGAACATAATTTCTATTCTTACAAAGAACAATGAGTTTGATTTTCAATAGATGCAATTCACAAGTTCCTCATCAATTTTTAAGAAAAATGACTAGACCTTCCAAAGATGACATATGAGAGTTCAATATACCAAAAAAATCAAAATTGGAAGTCATTGTTAAATATAAATGTCTGAATTACTTTCTTGTATGAAATTGAAATAATCTTTCTATATATGTTAGTTCAGTATATTTCCTACGATGCATTTAAATGACTGATGCTTTTTTTGTAACAGTCACACAATTTGTGATTCTTCTCCACATCCCAAGAGGAGAATATGCTGAGATTGAAAGAGATCTATACAGGTGGAGATGCTAATACTTAAACTTCATGAGTTTCATCTTCAATTCATTTCTGGAGTTAGGTATTATATATTTTATGTTAGAGAATTATTTTAAAAGTTTAAAATGATCATTGAAATTCATTTGAGGTATAAGATTACAAACTCCAATTAGATGATATAAATATTACTTCCAAGTTACAGCTTTGTAAAATTTGAATCACACATGTTGTTGAGTCTAAGAGAGTATGATTATACTTTGCATTAGCCTCTGAAATATACTAGAGAAATAATTAAGATCACTTCCCTTAAGATTAGGGACAATATTCATATGTCAACATATATGTGCGTATGTTCTTTAAATATGTCATTTTTTATGTAACCATAAATAAATATCAATCAGAGTGGCTGAGTACCAATTAGGGAAATGCCCATTTTACATCATCTTTTGCATATTTCAAAAAATTATGTAACCTATATACCATAAATATGATCACACAGTAAGAAAAATATTCTGAGGATAACAAAACATCATTTAAGGTATTATCTTACAACAGTCCACTTAAGCATGTAAGGTACACACTGCAATTCCTAAGAATAAACTAGTAGTTTAATCTCCTTTATGTTAAAAAAAAGAGAGAGAGAGAGAGAAAAGAAAATGGCATTCTAAGATCCAGCTGCATAGACTATAAGATGAATATTCAACATCTAACAGACTGACTAATTTATCTTTACTCCATCATTAAGCATTTTTGTGATAAGTTGGGTATTCATACCATTAGAGTTTGTGTTTGTGTGTGTATGTGTGTGTGTGTGTGTGTTCTTTTTCTCTAATGTTTGCTCATGCCCTCTCCTGGCATCCTGCAAAACTAGTCTTTTCTTTTCTTTTCCAAATTTCTGATTACCCATATTGTTAGACACTCATACTCAGAGAACTCTTTTTAATGACAGGAAGGCAAAACCTTGATCAAAACTCTCATTCTACCACCAAAACTTTGATATAATAGCTTTCCCCTCAGCCTACCTTTTAAAAAATGTAAGTTTTTCATTGGCAAATATATATTCTTAATTATTTTTTGCTCACTAGAATTCCTTCTTTATACTTTCAGACTACTCCTAATTCAGGAAAAGGTTACTCTTTATTTTACACCAGGGTTTACCACTCCAAAGACTTGATCTTCTCAAAATAAATTATTCTTTTCATATATCTTTCATTGCTATATACAAGATAAAATATTTGACTGGGAGGGTTTCGTCCAGTTTTAGATCATTCACTGAAAAGATATTCACCTAATAGCTCATTGAAATCAATGTCTAAAATGGATTCCTAGTGTTAAGCTGTTAAATAGCACAGGTAATAGGACTGAACTCTGAGCTCTAGAATCCCTCGTCCATCACACTCACTAAGAAGCTTAGTATGAGATTTTTCTGTAAACGGTAAAATGAGCAAACCTGTTAACTAGTACATTTTATAGTTCCTTTCCAAAAATTTGACAAGAAATAATATTCCCTATGTAAAAAAGTAATCGATATGAAAGTACATCATCAATGTAACAGCAGCGCTGTGGCTCCTTCATTTGTTATGTATTCAGCACCTTCTTTATGTCTCTCTCTGCCACTGAGATCATGACCAAACATCGATGCATGTTAACACATTCTCAATATTTATAAGCTAAGGGCTTAGATCCAAGTGTTTCAGCAATTGTCCTGCTACTCCATTCATACTCACCAGCATCTCAATTATACTACCAAGAGGCATCCTCGGGAACTTATACAAGCCAACAGTTTTTAAAAAATCTAATTTAAGTCAGCTTTAGGGTCAGGATTGCCATATGTTTCACTCATACTATTGCCTGTCTTCCTTGAAATACTTATTCTAGAAACAGTTATGTTTGCCACATGACAGAATGTGTAGACAGGTGGCTGTGCTCAAAATTATACTTGCACTGTGATCGTACCAAAGTTAAATAGGAAATAGCATTGTCTACCAATATAAATAGCAGTGACTAGTAAATAAGAGAGATAAATGTCAGAAATCCATGTTTTTCTAAACAAAGATGAGTGAGAAATGGCACTTGTTTACTATAAATATACAGCAACATAACTTAGCCTGTTTCATTGAACACCAAATAGAATCTGTTTCCTTTGTTAAAATAAATGTGATGATTTAAGCCAAGTGGTTTTACAAATGACATTGTAAATGTCATTTCTCATTAATAATGCATATACAGCCCTGGCCAGTTTGGCTCAGCTGTTAGAGCGTCAGCCGGCAGACCAAAGAGTTGCTGGTTTGATTCCGGTCCAGAGCGCATACCTCAGTTGTGGTTCGTCCCCAGCCCTGATCAGAGTAGCTCAAGAGGCAACCAAGTGATGTGTCTCTCTCACATCAATGTTTCTCTCTCTCTCTCTCTCTCTTTCCCTCCCTTCAAAATATATATAATAATGTATATACATGAAAAAGACTAATATAGAAATATTCAAAATATATATAATGCATATACATGAGAAAGACTAATATAGAAATATTTAGTTTATGTAGAAAATGAATACTAGACACATTTTTTAAGTTTGTCTATTCAAAATTTGATTTGTAAGAATTTAAAAGATGGACACATGCCTACTGTCTTGAAGGAATGGAGATTTATTCCTTAAAAATACTATTGCACTGCCCAGCCAGTGTGGCTCAGTGGTTGAGTATCAACCCATGCACCAAGAAACCTGTTCGATTTCCAGTCAAGGCACATGCCCAGGTTGTGGGCCCGATCCCCAGTGGGGGGGGGAGGGGGTGATGCAGAAGGTGGCCAGTCGATGTTCTCTCTCATCAATGTGTCTATCTCTCTCTCCCTCTCCTTTCCTCTTTCTCTAAAATCAATTTAAAAAAATAAATAAACAATAAAATAAATACTATTGCAAAAAAAATTCAATTAACAATACCAGGAATGGAAGAATGAACCCTGGTTACTGGAAGGCTTCTTAGAAAACATGCCTTTTAAAAGGTTTTGACTTATTCTTAAAGAATATTTTTAAATGTTAAGCTTCTTATTTTATTAATATAGAGTAGAAATTACCTTACCATTAAAATTTAGTTGATTTATGCACCTAATATATTACTTAAGGTTTTATAGACTGAAGAATAGATGGACTCTTGAATCCTTGTTAGTTTTATGTCGAAATTGGAAGGGTTACTTTAGTTTATAAGTATAGTTTTAATTATTCAATGATAAGATATTGCTATCATGACAGATTATCATCAGCAAGCATCTGCCAAATGACTTCTCTTTGTTTTAGTGTTCTAGAAATTCGATTAAATGCTAGAATCAGAAGAATCACAGCTCCAATTGGATGTTTTTATGCTCTATTTTACCTTACATTCATTCACATACACATATCCTCCAAACTAAATGTATCTTCTAAATAAAAGATATGTAGGAAAAAAAATTTTTTTAAAGATATGTAAGGAATGTGTCCTAACCAAAACAAAGATAGAGGTGAAATTGTTGCTTGCTTGACAATAGTCTTGAAATTTTTATTCAGATTAGTAAAATATGCTAGAGATGAGTACCAAATATGTTGTAAGCTACTCCTTTTTAGTAAATTCTTTCCTGGGAGGATGGTTTCTTTCTCTCTCTTTCATACACACACACACACACACACACACACACACATACATACACACCCTATGTGACTATCATATATCATAAGCTTGCATAGAGAGTATATTTAATCCTCACAATATTTTGATAGCTGATATCAATAGGGGCCTTGCTTAGAAATACTCAAATATTTCAATATCACACTTGCACAACAACTTCAAATCTCTGCAGTCCTAATGAGATCCAGGAAATAGAGTGTTTTATTAAAGAGCTCAAGGCAGTAAAAATAGAGGTCAAAAGCTATATACTAAAAGATCATACTCCTACATTACCAAATTTGTAATGTTTTTAAATATCATCCAGTGACTAATTATTCTTACTTCAAACAAAATTCTGCAAAGTATAGATATGATTTTTTCCTATTGCATAGCAGATTAAAAGCAGAAAATTAGAGAAGAGGAAAAGCGTACATTAAGACACAAAAGTCTGCTGATTAAAGATATATATTGCAGTATCAAAAAATATCTGTATCTATTAAATGCAATAACAAAGAATTACAATGGTGGTTTAACCTAAGAAGATAATGACCAAGAACTCTAAGACTCCTAATACCTACAGTACAGTATACACATGCCTTATCACCTATACATAACTTAATCTGGCTTATTATACTTGGTGAAGGTAGAGAGATGAGTGATTTTCTAGGGAAAATTTTCTGATCAAAATTGTCTAAGAATATAATCTGAAAATAAATCATAGTTTTTGTTGTTATAAAATTCACTTAAGAATATTGCATTCAGGAAAGATGGCAGCAGGCAGGACCGGAGGGAGGGTGAGTGCGTGAGAGTGTGAGTGGACGTGAAGGTGGATGACCAAACTCATGCAGCAGAGAGACGCGGAGCAGAAGGTTCTTGTGCTGCGGATGGAGCAGCCAGCTACCTCGGTAAGCAGCCCTTCAGGGAGCTTCTCCCTGCGCCACGGGGAGGTCCCACCATTTTGGAAGATCCCAGGTCTTCCTTCCCTGGGAGGAGGCAGTGAGAGCGGCTAGGGCCCAGCAACCTGAGCCACCAGCTCACCTGCCACCATCGGACCAGTGGACACGATGTGTCAACACAGACCAGTGCACAGTAGCGGAGCTCCCAAGTTGCCAGTCATTGAAGCCGCAGACAGCCCAGAGTCCAGCACCATCCCCCATAGTAGCAGCCTGATCAGAGTTGAGATATAACCCCAGCAACAGAAGCTGGGGAGCAGACATCCATCCCTAGGCAACAGAAGCACAGACCAGCAGCTGAGACCTATCCCCCAAAACTACAGCAAAAGCTGAGCAGGAGTTGAGCCCTGCTGGGCAGTACCACTCCCCAGCCTCCAGCAGTGGGACCTGGGGCTCCACAGAGGCCTGTGTGGTCTAGTAACCTACAAGAGCAATGGGAAGCCAGGCCTGAGAGAGACTGGTGTGATCCAGCTGCCTGTCCTCAGGAACTGCAGGGTGCGGGGGCACCAGAGAGGCCTGTGCGACTCACCAGGGATTGTGCGATCCAGTTACCCACTGGACCTGCCTGGTGCTGAAGCACCAGAGAGGCCGGCATGACCCAGAAAAGACTGTGTCATCTAGTTACCCTCAGGACATGTGGGGTGCTGAAACACCATAGACGCCTGTGCAACCCAGCAGGGACTGTGCAATCCAGCTACCCACGGGACCTGTGGGGTGCTGAAGCACCAAAGAGGACTGTGAGACCCAGCAGGGACTGTGCGATCTAGTTACCCATGTGGCCTGTGGGGTGCTGAAGCACAAGAGAGGCTTGCGCAACCCAGCAGGGACTGTGCCATCCAGTTACCCGTGAGACCTGCATGTGCTGAAGCACCAGAGAGGCTTGTGCTACCCAGCAGGCCATAACATAGGCATAGAGCCTGGTCCCCAAAGGGACTGTGCGATCCAGTTACCTGGGGAACTGCAGAGTGCGGGGGCACCAGAGAGGCCTGTGCAACCCAGCTGTGCACAAGATAGGCATAGAGGATGTGAAAATGGAGGCAAGAGTAAATGGAAGCTACTCAGACCATCTCCCAGGACCAAACAGGAATTACTACTAAAATAAAGATAAATCTTCAGAAAACAGCAACAGAAGAGCAGCAGGACAGGACCAGATAACCAGGGACACTGGTAGGATCTCAGGAGGCACAAGAGGATGGCATGCTGGGAGCCCATGGACAGCAGCAGTCTTAGCTGTGAGCAGCGCCCTTGGGGAATAAAGACCAAATCCGCTCCACAGTGCAGAGAGCCAGACAGAGCCCTAAAATAGACACAGCCACTCACCTGGGGGCTACAGAAGAGGGAGGACAGACTGGGCTGGAACTCTCTGGGGACACTGCGATTTGGAGGGCACTCAGAGTTTTTGCTGAGTTGTGGCCACAAAGGATGATGGCCAGTGTGCTCCTTCCCAGAGCTGTAGGAAAAAGCAGCAGCCCCAACCCTCAAAGATTTGGCATTTCCCAGGTGAGGCAAAGAAATTCAAATTGAGGCTCATTTATAACCAGCATCTATCCCACCCACTGGAAATCCTCTTATGCAGAACATCAGGGCTACATGCCAAGGCACTGAGTAACTGAGACTACTAGCAACCAGGGAAAAGCTAGAGGATAACTGAACTTTTCCTGGGCTTGCAAATCTACCCAGGAAAGTAAGACTTGACAGTGGTCTTTAACGTGGTCCCACCCAGGCTCATCCAAACCCAGTAGAGGGAGCCACAAACAGTAGAACACCAACACACACAGGGAAAATTTGGCAGGCTCCAAACTCCATTGAGATAGCCAAAATGGGGAAACAAAGAAATAAAACCCAAATGAAAGAACAAGAGAACTCTATGGAAGATGAGATCAATGAAATGCAGCTAAGCAAATTACCAGAGGTAGAGTTCACAGCCATGATCTTGAGGAAGCTCAACAGCATGAGGAAGGACATCAGCACCATGAATAAAGATATAGAAACACTGAAAAACAACCAAGTGAAAATGAAGAATGACATAGCAGAAATTAAGAACACATTGGAAGGACTAACCAGCAGAGTAGAGGAAGCTGAGGACCGGATCAGTGAATTAGATGACAGGGTAGAAAAAATCAATCAATGAGAAAACCAAAAGGAAAAAACAATTTAAAAACTGGAAGACAGCTTAAGAAAACTGTGGGACAACTGGAAACGTAATAAGATTCACATCATAGGAGTCTCTGAAGAGGAAGAAAATGGGCAAGGGTTAGAGAATATATTTCAAGAAATAGTGACAGAAAAGTTTTCTAACTTGGTGAAGGAAGAAGGCATTCAAGTTCAAGAAGCACAGAGAGCCCCAAGTAAGAAGAACCCAAATAGGTCCACACCAAGACACATAGTAATTAAAATGCCAACAATTAAAGACAAAAAGAGGATTCTAAAGGCAGCAAGAGATAAGCAACAGGTTACCTACAAAGGAACCCCCATAAGGCTTTTAGCTGACTTCTCAACAGAAACACTACAGGCCAGAAGGGAGTGACATGAAGTAATCAAGGTCATGAAAAACAAGGATCTGAATCCAAGACTACTCTATCCAAAAAGACTATCATTCAAAATAGAAGGTCAAATAAACAGCTTTCCAGTCAAAAAAAAAAAAAAAAAAGGCTAAGGAAATATATTAACACCAAACCAGCACTGCAATATATGCTAAAAGGATTGCTGTAATTAGTAGAAGAAATAGAAAGAAAAATAGAACCACACTAAACAAAAATGGCAAGAAATAAGTACATATCAATTATCACCTTAAATGTGAATGGTTTGAATGCTCCCAAAAAAAGACACAGAGTAGCTGACTGGATAAGAAACATTACTCACATATATGTTGTTTATAAGAAACCCACCTCACAACAAATGACTCACATAGGTTGAAAGTGAAGGGATAGAAAAAATCTTTCAAACAAATGGAAAGCAAAAAAAAAAAAGCTGGGGTAACAATATTCATATCTGATGAAGTAGATTTCAAAATGAAGGCCTTAACTAGAGACAAAGAAGGCCACTACATAATATTGAAAAGATCTATCCAACAGGAAGATATAACATTGATAAACATATATGCACCCAATATAAGAGCACCAACATATATTAAAAATCTTTTGGAGGACTTCAAAGGAGAAATCAACAGCAATACAATCATAGCATGGGACTTCAATGCTCTGCTGACACCACTGGATAGATCCTCTAGACAAAAAATTAGCAAGGAAACAGAGACTCTAAATGAAGCACTAGACCAAATGGATTTAGTTGATATCTACAGAGAATTACACCCCAAAACTGCAGAATTCACATTTTTCTCAAGTGCACATGGAACATTCTCAAAGACAGACCACATGTTAGGGCACAATCTAAGTCTCTACAAGTTCAAGAAGATTAAAATCATATTAAGCATCTTCTCAGATCACAATGGCATGCAACTAGAGATCAACTGCAACAAGAACAAGCGAAGACATTTGAAAACATGGAGACTAAATAGCATGTTATTGAACAATAAATGGGTTACCATGGAGATCAAGGAAGAAATTAAAAACTTCCTGAAAAACAATGAAAATGAACACACAACAACACAAAATCTACGGATGCAGCGAAAGCAGTTCTGAGAGGGAAGTTCATAGCACTAAAGGCCTACCTCAAGAAGCAAGAAAAAATTTTAATAGACTATCTAACCTTACAACTTAAAGAACTAGAAAGCAAACAAAAAGAAAATCCCAGAACAAGTAGAAAGAAGGAAATAGTAAAGATCAGAGCAGAAATATATGACATGGAGACCAAGAAAACAATACAAAGGATCAATGAAACAAAGAACTGGTTCTTTGAAAAGATAAATAAGATTGATGGATCCTTAGCTAGACTCACCAAGAAACAAAGAGAACCCAAACACACAGAATCAGAAAGGAAAGAGGAGAAATAATAACTGACACCACAGAAATACAAAGGATCGTTAACAAATATTGTGAACAATTATACGGCAACAATTTCAACAATCTATGCAAAATGGACAAATTCCAAAAACAGATGGTATCCCAAAACTGAAACGGGAAGAGAGAGATAACTTGAACAGACCAATAACAGAAGAAACTGAAGATGTACTCAAGACTCTCCCAGCAAACAAAAGCCCAGGCCCTGACGACTTCACGGGGGAGTTTTACCGAACATTCAAAAAAGTTCTAATACCCATTCTCCTCAAAATATTTCAAAAAATTCAAGAAGAAGGAAGACTTCCAAACTTGTTTTATGAGGCCAGCATAATTCTAATTCCAAATCCAGAAAAAGACACTACAAAGAAAGAAAACAACAAACCAATATCTCTGAAGAACATAGATGCCAAAATCCAGAACAAAATACTAGCAAATAAGGTCCAGCAATACACCAAAAAAATTATTCACCATGAACAAGTGGGATCCATCCCAGGGATGCAAAGCTGGTACAATATTCGCAAATCAATATATGTGATACACCACATAAACAAAATGAAAGACAAAAATCATATGATCATATTAATAGATGCTGAAAAGCGTTTGACAAAATCCAGCACCCATTTCTGATAAAAACGCTCAGAAATCTGGGAATAGAGGGATAATATCTCAACATAATAAAGGCCATATATGAAAGACCTAAAGCCAACATCATCCTCAATAGGCAAAAATTAAAAGCATTTTCCTTAAGAACAGGAACAAGACAAGGATACCCACTTTCACCACTCTTACTTAACATAGGACTGGAAGTCTGAGCCACAGCAATCAGACATGAAGGAAAATAAAAGAGATTCAAATTGCAAAGGAGGAAGTGAAACTGTCATTATTTGCAGATGACATGACGGTATATATAGAAAACCCCAAAGACTCCATAAAAAATGTACTAGACTTAATAAATGAATTTGGCAAAGTAGCAGGATACAAAGTTAACGTCAAGAAATCAATGGCTTCTTATACACCAATGATGAACTCACTGAAAGAGAAACTAAAAAAAACAATTCCATTTACCATCGCTGCAAAAATATTAAGATACCTAGAAATAAATTTAAGCAAAGAAATAAAGGACCTATTCACAGAAAATTACAGGTCAATGAAAAAAGAAATAGCCCTGGCTGGTTTGGCGCAGTGGTTAGAGCGTCGGCCTGCGGTACAGAGAGACCTGGGTTCGGTTTCCGCTAAGGGCATGTACCTCGGTTGCAGTTTGTCCCCGGCCCTGGGTGGTCATGTGGGTGGCAGCCACTCGATGTGTCCCTTCACATCGATGTTTCTCTCTCTCTCTCTCTTCCTCTCTCTCCCTCCCGCTCTATCTGAACAAAAAATGGAAAAATGTCCTCGGGTGAGGATAAAAAAAAAAAAAGAAAAGAAAAAGAAATAGAGGAAGATATAAAAAGTGGAAGCACATACCTTGTTCATGGATTGGAATAATTAACATCATTAAAATGTCCACATTACCCAAACAATCTATATATTCAATGCAATCCCCATCAAAATACCAATGACATACTTCACAGAACTGGAACAAATACTTCAAAAGTTCATATGGAACCAAAAAAAAGAAACCTCGAATAGCCACAGCAATCTGGAAAAAGAAGAACAATGTTAGAGGGATCACATTACCAGATTTCAGGTTATACTACAAAGCCACTGTAATCAAAACAGCCTGGTACTGGCACAAGAACAGGCATATAGATCAGTGGAACAGAACAGAGAACCCAGAAATGAACCCAAGACAATATGCTCAATTAATATTTGACAAAGGTGGCAAGAGCATACAGTGGAGTAAAGACAGTCTCTTTCATAAGTGGTTGGGAAAATTGGACACCTACATGCAAAAAAATGAAACTAGACCATCAACTTACACCATACACAAGAATAAACTCAAAATGGGTAAAAGACTTAAATGTGACTCATGATTCCATAAAAATCCCAGAAGAAAATGTACGTAACAAAATTTCAGACATTTTACACAGCAGAATTTTCACGGATACATCACCTAAGGCAACAGAAACAAAGGAGAAAATGAACACATGGGACTACATCAAATTAAAAAGCTTCTGCACAGCAAAAGATACATATAATCATCAAAATGGAAAGACAACCCACTGTATGGGAGAGCATAATTGCCAATGATATATCAGATGAGGGGTTAATTTCCAAAATATATAGAGTGCTCCTACAACTCAACAAAAGGAAGACAAAGAACCCAATTAAAAAATGGGCAGAGGAACTAAATAGACACCTCTCCAAACAGGATATACAAATGGCTGAGAGACATATGAAGAAATGCTCAACATCACTAATCATCAGAGAGATGCAAATTAAAACAACAATGAGGTATCACCTCACACCTGTCAGAATGGGCAGCATTAACAAATCATCAAATAACAAGTGTTGGCGAGGGTGTGGAGAAAAGGGGACTTTAGTACACTGCTGGTGGGAATGCATACTGGTGCAGCCACTATGGAAAACAATATGGTGTTAACTCAAAAAATTAAAAATTGAACTTCCATTTGACCCAGTGATTGCACTTCTAGGAATATAACCTAAGAAGCCTGAAACACAAATCAGAAAGAATATATGTACCCTTGTTCGTAGCAGCACTATTTACAATAGCTAAGATCTGGAAACAGCCCAAATGTCCATCAGTAGACGAATGGATAAGAAAGCAGTGGTACATATACACAATGGAGTACTATGCAGCTGTAAGAAAGAAAGATCTCTTATCTTTTGAGATGACATGGAGGGACCTGGAAAGTATTATCCTAAGTGAAACAAGCCAAACAGAGAAAGACAAGTATCATATGATCTCACTTATTTGTGGAATATAATGAACATAACAGTCTGAGGAATGGGGTTGTCCCAGAGACGTGGAAGTGGGGTACAGACTGACAATCCCCAGAAGAGGGGGTGGGGGGGAGAGATAAACCACAGAACTTATATGCATGTGTGCATGAACAATGGACATGGACAACAAAGCTGGGAATGGGGGGGAAGGAGGGGTTGGGAGTATCAGTGGGGGGAAAAGGAGAAACATCTGTAACAAAAATAAATAAATTCATTAAAAAATAAAAATAAAGAAAAAGAATATTGCATTCCTTCATGGTAGATAGTTATTAATTGCTATATGAACTCAATATTTTTGTGCATCATGTACAAATACATGAGCATACAATTCTCATGTACACACCTTGCTACATGGACTATTCTCTAAAAACTAAGAAAACAAAAAATCTATTAATATCTTTGGGCCTATCTAGAATAGGAAAGGAATCTATGTCAAGCAAATAATCAGCCTGAATAATGAACCCCAAACCAATAAGGTTGGGTTGTTTCTGAAGGAAAAAAGAGAGCATAAGGAAAAGCAAATTAGAAGAGAAGAAAATAACCTATGTCAAGGTATGGCAGGAAAAAGCAATGACAGGACAGAAAAAGAGATCTATATCACACATGAAATTCATATTACACAAAAGAAGATAACAACAGAAGAGCGGTGGGAACAGGGGATTCAGGTCCAGGATCTCAGGGTGGCAGGAAACAATCAGAAATCAGGCCCTTCTTAAATGGAAGGCTTCAGGGCTCCAGGAAGTCTGTCCTATGGAGAAAGGACTATTATTGTGGCCTAAAGATCAGCCTTCAGACCTAATATGAGAAATAGAAAATTACCACCAATGAATACTCTAGCCAAAAAGTCAAATGTTCTGCATTTCTATCGAAAAGTACATAATCCTAATCTTACTACTTTGGTTTTAGGAACAATCAAAAAAATTCAACTACTGTAAAATGATAGACTCATAAATAACCTTGTCCTAAGTATTAAAAACTGATCTATGAAACTGGAAGATGATTAAAGTATTTTGCTTAATCTTTCTCCCAACCCTAATTATTTCTTTCCTTTCCTTATGTCCTTTGTGTGGAGGACAAAGCCTGTCAAAATTCGTGTCTTGAACACAAACACAACCATCTTCCCTCCAGCTCCCAAACCAACTGTAGATCCATCATTTCAAAGACAATTCCATAGGAAATCAATACGTTGAAAGGAAGATTGCTTCAACTACTGCAGCGTGGACTGTGGGTGCAGCAGGTGAATTCAAGAAAGCAGACCCATTTGTAGCTGCTGCTCATTCTAGCAGGATTGATTGCAGGTAACTTCCTCAGAGAGGAGGTGGAGGAGCTATTCATTTCTTCTTCTCTTTTCAACTTACTCCTCTCTTCTGGATCAAATAACAACAGTCCTAAATTATACATAGCAGCAGGAGGTAAACAAACACCCTGGCCCACTCAACATGCTAAATAATAACTCCACTGTTGTTTAAAGATTGATGTTCTTCCCATTCAACATCTTCTTTTTTCCGTACTGCACATTACTAACCGTGGATGTGATTCACGGATGTTACAACTCAGGATAGCCCATCAAAAAAAAGTGAGCAAATGCCCCAACTCACAAAGCTTCTTTGAACACTGCAGTCAAACAACCGAAAAAACCTTAAAAGCTTAAAACTTCAGATTTCTTTCTGCATCCGACATTTTAAACTGATTTATAAAATACTCCTTTTAAATTATTTATTCTATTTTTTCTGAGTATGTGTAATGCAAAATAATGGGGAAAAAATTAAGATTCAGAAAGGAAAAAAATACAACTACAATAAGTCTATCCCCCAAAGATAATCATTGTTATATATTGAATCTATTTCCGTTTAATTTTTCTATACAATTGTTTTACATAGTTAATCTTATATTGAGGGTACAATTTTATTTGTCCTTTAGAAAATCTTTTAAAACACAAACATTCCCCATTATCAGGGACACTGATCATTAATATCATATTTCAGGGTTGTACAATAAATTGTTTTGCACAACTACCACAATCTACTTACTCATTTCACTACCACTGATATTTAAGTTGTATCCAATACAGTATTCTGTTATTAGACATAACTCTGAGATAAACACTAGAATGAACTTCAAAGATGTTTGATACATATCGATAAATCACTTTCTAAAAGGATTGCTGATGTGCTTTAGACACATTTTTTAAATAAACCTTGTTTAGCTGATCCCTGATGTAGACCATCAGAACTGTCTAGATATCTTTATGTCAGTGTATGAAATATGTTTTCTCTAAGAAGAGTTGAAATGGAGGATTGTTCTATATTATTGAGTACATCAGCCAAAGAACAAAGTGACCATCAGTTTAATCCCCCAAAGTCTGTCTTAAGGTACATGAATTGTCAGGCTCCCTGATACCAAGGATATTAAGACTAAGTACATGGTGCAAATCAGCCCAAATTCATGTTAGTACTTTATATGTACTTTCATTTGATCAGTTTTCCAATTTTAAGAAGAGGCTGAATAGTGTTTTGTTAATGGTCATATAACAGACAAGAGCCAAGGATTCTAGTTTTGGACCTAACAAGCTCTGTGGCCTTAGACAAGTCAGATAAACCCCCTGAATATGAGCATCCTCTGTAAACTGCTTGGTTGGGAAAATTAATCTCTCTAACTTTCTATGACATTTAAAACTTCTTTCACTCTCTGTCTTGATTTATATATAGCAAGATAAAATCTGTAAATTCTTTCCCTCATTTTTCTCACTGTTCTCTGCCCATGTACCCAAGATATTTGTTCTCAAAGGTAGAGAGTGGAACATAGACCAAAACAAATAATTCAAATGAATTTTTTATGCACACTGCATACATACAGGTCTAAAATCCAAAGTTCTTTCTATTTGCAAGACCCAGTCACTCAAAAAAGGGATGATATCTATCTACTAGGACTCTAAACCTCTGGCTTTGCTTACCAGCAGCAAGGAGGGACTCGCAGCAAAGGTTTATAGCACTGCTTTTCAAATTGCTGGTGAAGGCCCGTAGTATGTCATGAAATCAATGTCCTGGGTCTATACTAGCATTGCTTCCCCCCCTGACAGAACAGAATAGAATAGAGTGCACTGCAATTAGTGTAAGGGAGGTATGTGATTGGGGGGGGGGGGTGATATAAAAATGGGTTTATCACAAAGCATTTCTATAAAAAAATTTTGAAAATATTAGTTTAGATTACAAGCCACCTTGGGGCTGGGGGAGGAATATGCTTATATAAATCCAGTTCCCCAGCACACTAGTATGTGTACACATGAAATACTTGGTGAGGACTAGGGCAGGAAGCTGTGGGCAACAGCTGCGCCTGGTTCCTCCTTTGCCCACAGAAGGCTTGAAACCCGGAGAAGCGGAGTCTGTAGAAACCATCAAATGTCTTAGGATACAAAGGCAGAAAAGTCTCCGTTTCTTGTCTGGATTTTAGTCAGAGACAGCCTGGCAATATTATGCTTGCCAACATGGAGCCACCACCTTTGAGTATAATTTACAACAGGGCAGGGTTAGACAGAGAAATACCTTGAGATTCCTGCCCACATCACCACCCTTCTTTGAATCCTACGGGATATGGAGAGAAACTGAAAAGTCACAAGGTGAAAATTAAGATATGGGATCCCTGCCCTGGCCAGACTGGCTAAGTGGTTAGAGTGTCAGGTTCCATTCCCGGTCAAGGGCACTTACCTGGGTTGCAGGTTTGATCCCCAGCCCTGGTCAGGGTCATGCAGGAGACAACCAATTGATGTGTCTCTCTCACATCGATGTTTTTCTCTCTCTCTCTCTCTCTCTCTCTCTCTCTCTCTCTTTCTCCCTTCCACTCTGTCTACAAAGGTAGAGAGTGGAACATAGACCAAAACAAATAATTCAAATGAATTTTTTATGCACACTGCATACATACAGGAAAAATATCCTCGTATGAGGATTAACAACAACAACAAAAATATACGGGATCCTTGAAGGTTAAAGGGGTGAAGAACGGGGGAATTTACTGCTCAGAAGAGGCTTCCCAAATAAACACTGCACTTTGCCAACACTGAGAAAACAGATAGCAAGTTATTCCAGCAATGAACACAGCAGATAGGAATTCAGCCCATGTTCTCTCACTTCAATGTCAGGAAGATACGGGAGCACCAAGAACCTAGACCATCTGGAAAAGAGAAGATGGACAGAAGCCTTAAAGTTACCTGAGTTTATCCAGAAGAAACAGCCTTAATCTGGAAGTTATCTTGATTTGGCAAAATTGCCTTCCATCATAGTGGAAATGTGGGCTTGGAATACATATAAAGTTCATTCAAAAAAAATAAAAAATGTAAGTGCGTAACTTTTTATTCATTACATATCTCTGTTACACTAGGTTTTAAATACTTTTAAAAGCATAAGATATCTCGTTTGTTTTTAAGTCACTTTCAATTCTTAGGCCAGTATCTTCCATATAACTGTGGTTCAATAAATGCTGCTTTCAGGTTTCCCAACCTTTTTCTCAGTATGGCATATGTAAAAATTGGAATTAATAATTGTGTGCTGGGGAAAGTGGAAGAGGGTGACCTGCTCAGAGTCTGGGCCACCACATATCCCACTGATGTATCTGAAGGTGAAGGGCATCAATAATTGTACAATCATTTCAAAGAGGTCCATTGCATTACTAAATACAATTGCACAGTGGATTAAACTCCTGTGTGTGATACTTATCACGGTACTACATATATAATATCACATTTACCGAAGCACACACAAACATTGCTAGCAATATCTGTGGTTTGTTGTTAATTAATGCAATCAAATCTTTCAATGTCTTGTAAACATTTAGAAAACTTCTGTTAACAAGTTTCTACAGTGATTCCCATGTATCAACATATGAGGCGCATAATGCTATATACTACACAAGTGTTCAAGAGATTAATCCAGAATTATGGCACTGGATGAAGCATTGTGTCTTAAATAATCAGCAATATTTCCCTTCTTAGTAATGGCTCCATGAACAAGCCCCTCAGTACACAGAAGTGCCAGAGGTCCTGTTGAAAACAATTGCAAATAGGTCATATATTATCTTTTCTATTGCTTCTAAATGCTATGGTGATTTTTCCTGTTTTAAAATGTGCTTTTATTGCACTCAGAATTGTTTTATTACTCTAAAAAGCCATTTGAGTCATTTTTAAGTCTAAAAGTATATTTTACTGAGTGACCACATTGATTCTCTTGATCTCTGGTGAATAAATAATGTCCATTTTTAATGACCTATTATTTTTCCAGGAGATCATGAAAAATTTTAAATAACTCTCTGGAATTCATGTCAGCAAACTAAATTAAAAATATAATATAGAATTTTATCTACACATAATAAATATATATCTTCATGAAAATAATAGAATCATTTTATTCTAGAAGTTCCCTTCTTCAATCGCAATGGCAGAAGATAGGATCAAAGAGGGCATGATTTACTTTCTTTTTTATTTTTTTTCTTTATTGATGTTAGAGAGAGAGGAGAAGAAAGGGAGAGATAGAAACATCAATGAGAGAGAACATCAACTGGCCTCCTCCTGCAAGCCCCCCCCCCCCCCAGCCCCCCGCACTGGGGATCTGTCCTGACCGGGAACTGAACCAGTAATTTCTTGGTGCATCGGTCGACACTCAACTACTGAGTCTCACCAGCTAGGCGGGCATGATTTCTTTTTAATAATTAGTCAAGTATTCAGCCATACAGATTTACTGACTTCAACTGTATGTTCAAAATACTGTGAAAAAAATTTTAGTTACTTTTTTGAAGGTGAAGCTTTTACTGGACATATATAACCTACAAGGCCTCATTCCAAGACCACCTTCTCCACAAAGTCTTCCCTGAGCGTCCATCTTAGAAATTGATGTCTCCCTCTTCTTGACTCCAACAGCACATAGAATCAGACTGCTCACATAGTACCTATGATATGTGTCCTTATAAAATGATTGAGGAAAAGAGAACATTTATCCCCAAACAGAAGGGAAATCAAAATATCTTAAATTATTCAATAAAGATGATGGCAATATTTACAGATCCTTTTTTATCATTTACATGTTTAAATCTGTTCCAAAGGGAACCAGAAAACTGAATATTGTTAGAATAATGGAAACAGCAAAATGCTTTATCCATCATGATGTTAAATCTCTCATTTTAAGGTTTCAGTTTATGAATATTTTATTTATTAATATATACACCAAAGAAGTAATCTACATATGCATGTGTGTATTCATAGCAATGTGGCTTGTTCTTTCGTGCAAAGTAGAATTGTACTTTACTTGTCAACATTAAAATGCCTGTACTAAACAATAAAGTCATTTGTAAACAAAACAAGAAATACATTGGCAATGCTTGACAGCATTTTTATAACCCTTTAGTAAACACATCAGTTCCACATAAGGTTACTGATTTTTATTTTTCCTCCTCTCTCTTTTCCATAACAATGAGTTAAATTTTCATTGCAACCAATGTACAAGGCTGGATAATCCCAGTGCATAAATTATAACATGCCTGTTAAGGGTTTAGCACAGTGGCTAGCTCCCTCTAAGGGCTCAATAAAAGGTTTCTATAATAGAAGTCTTACTTTGGTTTCACTTGTGAGAAATCTATTTAAAGCTTCCTAAAAGGACAAAAATCAATTATCCAAAGAACATTAGTTTATTTTATGAAAACCAAAGAATAATTAGACAACCAAGTTAGGAGAAAACAAAGTAGAATCTGAACCTCGGGAAAAATCGAGGACAAGAACTTGACACCATTAGGCCACTCAGCTCTTTCCCTCACCTCATTAGCCTCATTCTTCCTAGTACAGAAACCTTTCTCAACATACATTCATCATGTCAACCAGCAATCCCACGGCTAACTGTTTATACACATGAAATAAAAACTTAGTTCACAGAAAAAACCTCATATACAAATTATGATAAGAGGCTTATTGATAATAAACTATAACTAGACAAAACCCCAATGTCTCTCAACTGAGGAATAAAGGAGCAAACAGCGGTACATATATATGCTGGAATATTATTGAACAATCAACAATAAAAGAACAAACTATTATAAATGCAACATCATGTGTGCATTTTAACTGTATTTCACTAAATGAAAGAACTCAGACTCAAAGGGCTACATACTACATGATTCCCTTTATATGACATTGTATAAATGCAAAACTATAGAAACAGAAATTTCATCGGTGATTGCCAGAGACTGGTATGGAGGAAGTTCTCAATACAAAGGGGTATAAAGAAATTTGGGTGATGGGCATGCTGGAACTGTTCCCACATCTTGATTGTGGTAACATTTACCAGACCTAATACATTTCTTAAAATCCATAGGAATGAACAATGAAATGGGTGGATTATACTTTATATAAATTACAACTTAGAAATTTTTGAAAAAGTGACAAAAATGGCTTAGATGGAAGGAAATGACAGATATTGAACGGATAAAATACTTAAGATACTGTTGCAGAGAAAATCCAAGATATAGCTCACAGGTGTCCCTCAAATTAAAAAAAAAAAAAAAAAGGCAAGGAAACAGAACAAATACTAAAACCTAATATTCAAGAAAACTTTTTTTAATTAAAGATTTGAAACTACATGTTAAAAGAGCATTTATGTACCTGACAGTTCCGACTCAGAACTACTATCACTAAGTACACGCTAGTAAAATTGCTAGACTTAAAATAAACAAATGTAGGAGCATTTTTAAAAAGCATTCATTTTTTTTAAAGAAAAATAAAATTAGATTATAATCAGATTTTGACAGTAAAGCTTTATGCCAGAATAAAAGGTAGTAACATATTTGAGAATCTCAGTGACAGAATATGTGTGTCAGGAACTGACTTTCAAATATAAAGGGCATAACACAAACTATCGTCAACATTAAGAATTCAGAAATGCTCTCATGAGCACTACCTGAGGAATCTACTAAGAAAGAATTCTGGCAATCAAAATAACTAGAGAACTATCAACATAAGTACTGATGGTGAGCATTATGTTAATAGTTACACATATAACCAAAACTAAATGAATTAAGTCAAAAGGAAAACAATATAGTGTGTATTGTTATACACTCAGACTTTACAGATATAGTTCATCCATTAAAAAAAATGATCAAGGAACAAGGATAGCATAAACAAAAATCACTTTTAACTGTGTTCCATAATCATATTAACAGTGGTCATAATAGTATTATCATTTGGAGACTGTTGTGTGTAATTCAGGATGAAGGAAATAAGAAATTATGAAATAGTTCTAATTCTATCATCTCCTATGTCCTTCAGGAGAGGTTAAGTAAAACCCTGTAATACTTAAATTGCTTTGAAAATATTAATATAAACTCATTAAGTATATTATCTTTGGATATGTTTAATGACACATATTTCTGTGTGTTTCTTATCTCTGCCTACATATTTAATTTTATTAAAATGTCTAGAAACAGTGACCAGCCCAAGATAAATAAGCACCCCTAACATCCAGATTTTAATCTTGAAATCTAACTTTCCACTAATACAGACTTTGATTTCTTAGAAAAAGGCTGATTCTAGGACTGAGATAGGAAATATACAAGACAAGCCCGGAAAACCTTGTCAAATCAGATAGAAAGTAAGTAATCAAAAACTACTAGAGTCCTGTCAAAACACTCATGAGCCAAACAGAAGAGGCTCCCACTGGCCAAAAATGAGACAGTTTGAGCATTAATAAGATAATAATGCCAATGGATTGAAACACATCAAAACACATTTAAATCTATGGGTTCATAATGATAGGGGAAAAGCCAGTGTGTCTCCAGAAGATGAGTAGAAATCAATTCAATATCTTGGAAACTGGTAAATTAAGAAAAAGAGTTAAGCATCTATTCTGCCTTGCTTATATGAATTGTACCACTGGGTAATCATATAACTGATGAAGAGAAACATTTCTTCATCAAATTATTCCAGCTGATAAATAAAATAAAATACTAGAACTAGAATAGCACCATTTTCCAACCCCCAATGAATTGATTGATTAAGGCATTCACATGATAAGGTTGCTAACATTATAATAAAAGAGATACAGAGAGTGAGAGAGAAAGTAAGTGAGAGAGAGAAACTGAGAGAAACACAGACATTATGTGTGCCCTCTTGAAAAACTGCCACTACCAACAGACTTGCAAAAGGATTCAAACCCATCAAGCCTTTGGAACCCACTGCCAATCTGTAGGAAGTCCGAGGGCAGGGGGATGTGTTGAACAGTATAGCATTCTGAGTATGAAATTACCAATCTGGACTGGGAAACTCTGTAGGTCAAACAATCTAGGTTCTTCAACAAATGAATTCCAAAGAAATACAGATATGGAGAGAAACCGTATATTTAAAACTACAAAAGACACAGCCAATACGTAAACAATGTGCATGACTGTAGTTTAGAAATGCCCACTTGGGTGATAAACTGATAAAGAAATTCAAGGGAGCGATTAGTGTAAAAAATTGAATATCTAATTCATATGGTAAAACTGAAAAAAAAAAAAAACAATAAAGGAGATAAATAAAATATAGCTTAGGTTGGGGAGTTTTAAACAAAAGGAATACTTCTTAAGATAGTAATGAGATCCAGAAAACACACAAAAAAAGATATTGACATATTGAAATAAATGGGGAAAAAATCTTCTCAAAGGCAAAATATAGTATAACTAATTTTTTAAACATCAGACTGAGGTAAAGTATTTGCAGCTTATATGACTGACAAAGGATTATTGGCACTTACATTCAAAGAAGGTTTATATATCAAAATAAAAAGCAATAATTTAATAGAAAAAAAAAACAGTCAAATCATGAATAGGTAGACAGACATATATATTCCATATAAAAATAATGCTCAACCTCACTAGTTGTCACATAAATAAAAATTAGATACCATTCACAATTTTTAACCTAATGCATTTTCAAAATTTTCTAAGTAACAACCAATGTTTGACAGTATACAAGTACACAGGTACTGTCACAGAATGGTTTCTCCTCCTGAAAATCTGTTAAATGAGTATAGAATTTTTGAACCTACATGAATTATTTCCTTCACAGTTTTCACCTTTTTGTCTTTTGTGAATTTTAGGTGAACTTCTTTGGTCAATCTTCTTTTTTTTTTTTTTTATCCTCACCAGAGGACATCTTTCCATTTTTTGTTCAGATAGAGTAGGGGTGGGGGGGGGGGGGAGAGAAACATCAACGTGAAAGGGAAACATGGAGTGGTTGCCACCCACACGACCCAACCAGGGCTGGGGACAAACTGCAACGGAGGTACATGCCCTTAGCGGGAACCAAACCTAGGTCTCTCTGGACTGTAGGCCGACACTCTAACCGCTGAGCCAAATCAGCCAGGGCCAATCTTCTTAATTACTAATTAAATCTTATTCTATCATTAGACCATTTATTGAGCTTTTTATTTTGATGATCTATAATTAGTTGTTTTTTTCTTTAACAGCCTGTTATTTTTCATGGCTGCATTAGTTTCTTTTACCTCTTTAAGGATTATTAATTATATTTTCTTAAAATCTTATTTGTTCTTTAGCTCTGTTTTCTCTGGAGTTATTAATAAACTTCATGTATTTTTTTATCATTAAGTGCTTGGTGATATTCGGTTGATTCTTCATCTTCTGCATAATCTGTGCTGTGGTCTGAGACTTTTCCTACCCAATTCCTTTTCTTCTTTCTTTTGGAACAAACAATGCTGGAATAAATATCCTTACATATCATTCCTTACACTCTGATGCTTCTCTTTTGTAGAATGGATTCATGTAAGTGGGTAAAATATTTGTACACTTTAAATGTAAAATAGATAGTGTTAGATTATGTTACTTGCAAGTTAGAATGATTCGCACGCCCACTACCAATCTGTTAGCTAGCCTCATTTCCCCATATCATTACCACCTCTGATGCTTGCTTTCAAGGTAGATTTTGGATCTCTCTAAGTACTGCTAGTGCAGTAGGAATTAGATATGATCTTATTTGTAGCTGTACTTAGTAAATACTTATTAATTAGCTGAATAAATAAGTTCAGCTTTTGGGTCTGTAGCCCTGCTCTACTTCTCTCCAGACAGTAATTTTTACCTTCTAGCATACTATATAATATACTCATTTATTACATTTACTGCTAATATTTGTCCTCCCTACCGAAACAAGCTCCTCAGGGCTGGAATCTATTTTGTTCACTGGTATTACCAAATGCCTAGAACATTGGCAGTTACTTGACAACCAACACATATTGGTTGAATGAATATACGAATGCCCATAGAGAATATCCACTTAATATCTTAGTTGGGACTTTAAATATTTTTCCTTAAGAATGTGTTGGGCCCTGGCCGGTTTGGCTCAGCGGTTAGAGCATCAGCCTGAGGTCCAGAGAGACCCCGGTTCAGTTCCCGCTAAGGGCACGTACCTCGGTTGCAGTTTTTCCCCGGCCCTAGATGGGTTGTGCAGGTGGCAGCCTCTCGATGTGTCCCTTTCACGTCGATGTTTCTCTCTCTCTCTCTTTCTCTCTCTCCCTCCCACTCTATCTGAACAAAAAGTGGAAAAATGTCCTCAGGTGAGGATAAAAAAATAAAAATAAAAAAGAATGTGTTGGAAAGTACTTATTATAAAGATATATCCCTCCTCTAAAAATGTATTAATTTCTATAATCATGTAAACATGCCAAGCTGACTATACAACCTGCTACAAAGAGAAAATCAATATAACGTAATTTCTTCTTGGAATCCATTCAGGAAGCATAAACCACCAGCAGAAACAAGAGAGTAGGTACTGACCTATAATTGGCTTTTGAGTGTGGACCCTGAGGAGACCGTCTTAGAGAAAGGCTCCACTGTAGTCATAATCAATTTATCAAGTATATTAGTTGATCTGGAAGTAATAACAAATAACATTAACTTGGATAAATTTAATATTGTTTGTCATTTTAATATACCAAACATCAAATAATATAATTTTAAATAAGGTTGACTTAATATACACCAATAATATAGTTTCCTATTTTTAGAAACAGTACATCCACATAGCACTTGTAGTTTTCATTGGAGCTTCACAACAACCCTGGGAGCTAGGAGGAAAAAATAATATCACACTCATTTCAAAGATCAGGAAATTGAATGCAAGAACAGGTAAGTGACCGATAGGAAGTAAGGAAATCAGCACTTGGATACACGTCTTTGGACTCATGGCTTTCTGAAAAAGCAATATATGAAACAAAAAAACAATATTTGGAATTAGAAGCAGATTTCTATTCTGACACTATAATTATTAGCTATGGAAACATCAACCACTGAATTATCTTCTCAAAGCCTCAACATTTTTTTATTTGCCATTAGGCAGAAAAGGAAAGGGAACAGCCACATATCAAAGGAAATCTATTATCCAATTATCTATAAATTGAAAATATACTAAGTTGTTTTATTTATATTGTTAATTCACGGGTCTTCTCTGAAATATGACACCATTCTCTATTTTTCTTCTGTTAGCAAGATGCCTCCAGGTCTAAGAATTCGCTGTTCTGCAACAGAAGAAATTGAAGATGTAATCAAGACTCTCCCAGCAAACAAAAGCCCAGACCCGGATGGCTTCACAAGGGAGTTTTACCGAACATTCAAAGAAGAACTAACACCCATTCTCCTCAAACTATTTCAAAAAATTCAAGAAGAAGGAAGACTTCCAAACTCGTTTTATGAAGCCAGCATAATTCTAATTCCAAAACCAGAAAAAGACACAACAAAGAAAGAAAACTACAGGCCAATATCCCTGATGAACATAGATGCCAAAATCCTGAACAAAATACTAGCAAATCGGATCCAGCAATACACGAAAAAAATTATTCACCATGACTAAGTGGGATTCATCCCAGGGATGCAAGGCTGGTACAATATTTGCAAATCCATAAATGTGATACACCACATAAATAAAATGAAGAATAAAAACCACATGATAATATCAATAGATGCTGAAAAAGCCTTCGACAAAATCCAGCATCCATTTCTGATAAAAACACTCAGCAGTGTGGAAATAGAGGGATCATATCTTGATATAATAAAGGCCATATATGAAAGCCCTACAGCCAACATCATACTCAATGGGCAAAAACTAAAAGCATTTCCCTTAAGAATAGGAACAAGGCAAGGATGCCCACTTTCGCCATTCCTATTTAACATAGTACCGGAAATCTTAGCCACAGCAATCAGACAGAAAGAAAAAATAAAAGGGATCCAAATTGGAAAGGAGGAAGTGCAATTGTCATTATTTGTAGATGACATGATACTATACATAGAAAACCCCAAAGACTCCATCAAAAGTTTACTAGACTTAATAAATGAATTTGGCAAAGTAGCAGGATACAAAATTAACGTCAAGAAATCGATGGCATTCTTATACACTAATGATGAACTCACAGAAAGAGAAACCAAGAAAACAATCCCATTTACCATTGCGGCAAAAAAATTAAGATACCTAGGAATAAACTTAACCAAAGAAATAAAGGACCTATTTGCAGAAAACTACAGGTCATTGAAAAAAGAAATGGAGGAAGATATAAAAAAGTGGAAGCACATACCCTGTTCATGGATTGGGAGAATTAACATCATTAAAATGTCCATATTACCCAAAGCAATCTATAGATTCAATGCAATCCCCATCAAAATACCAACGGCATACTTCACAGAATTAGAACAATTATTTCAAAAGTTCATATGGAACCAAAAAAGGCCTCGAATAGCCACAGCAATCTTGAAAAGGAAGAACAAAGTTGGAGGGATCACAATACCAGATTTCAGGTTATACTACAAAGCCACTGTAATCAAAACAGCCTGGTACTGGCACTAGAACAGGCATATAGATCAGTGGAACAGAACAGAGAACCCAGAAATGGACCAAAGGCAATACGCTCAATTAATATTTGACAAAGGTGGCAAGAGCATACAGTGGAGTAAGGACAGCCTCTTTAATAAATGGTGCTGGGAAAATTGGACAGCTACTTGCAGAAAAATGAAATTAGACCATCAACTTACATCCTACACGAGAATAACCTCAAAATGGATAAAGGACTTAAATGTAACTCATGAATCCATAAAAATCCTAGAAGAGACTGTAGGCAACAAAATTTCAGACATCATACGCAGCAGAATTTTTACTGACACATCACCTAAGGCAATAGAAACAAGGGAGAAAATGAACACATGGGATTACATCAAACTCAAAAGCTTCTGCACAGCAAAAGATACAATCATCAAAACGGAAAGGCTACCCACTGTATGGGAGAGCATAATTGCCAATGATATATCAGATAAGGGGTTAATGTCCAATACATATAGAGTGCTCATACAACTCCACAAAAGGAAGACAAAGAATCCAATTAAAAAATGGGCAGAGGAACTAAATAGACACCTCTCCAAACAGGACATACAAATGGCTAAGAAACATAAGAAGAAATGCTCATCATCACTAATCATCAGAGAGATGCAAATTAAAACAACAATGAGGTATCACCTCACACCTGTCAGAATGGCCGCCATCAACAAATTATAAAACAACAAGTGTTGGCAAGGGTGTGGAGGAACGGGGACTTTAGTACACTGCTGGTGGGAATGCATACTGGTGCAGCCACTGTGGAAAACAATATGGTGTTACCTCAAAAAATTAAAAATTGAACTTCCATTTGACCCAGTGATCCCACTTCTAGGAATATAACCTAAGAAGCCTAAAACACCAATCAGAAAAAATATATGTACCCCCATGTTTGTAGCAGCACTATCTACAATAGCTAAGATCTGGAAACAGCCCAAGTGTCTATTAGTAGACGAATGGATAAGAAAGCAGTGGTGCCCTGGCCGGTTTGGCTCAGCGGTTAGAGCGTCAGCCTGCGGTCCACAGAGACCCGGGTTTAGTTCCCATAAGGGCATGTACCTTGGCTGCAGTTTGTCCCCGGCCCTGGTTGGGTTGTGTGGGTGGCGGCCACTCGATGTGTCCCTTTCACATCGATGTTTCCCTCTCTTCCTCTCTCTCCTTCCCGCTCTATCTGAGTAAAAAATGGAAAAATGTCCTCGGGTGAGGATAAAAAAATAAATAAATAAATAAATAAATAAAAGAAAGTAGTGGTACATCTACACAATGGAGTACTACGCAGCTGTAAGAAAGAAAGATATCTTATCCTTTAGGACTACATAGAGGGACCTGGAAAGTATCCTAAGTGAAACAAGCTAAACAGAGAAAGACAAGTTTCATATGATCTCACTTATTTGTGGAATATAATGAACATAACACTCTGAGGAATAGGGTAGTCCCAGAGATGCGGAAGTGGAGTACAGACTGACAATCCCCTGAAGAGGGAGGTCGTGGGGGAGAGACAAATCACAGATCTTATGCATGTATGCATGAACAGTGGACATGGACAACAAACTGGGGAAAGGGCAGGGAGGGAGGGGGAGGGGGAATCAGTGGGGGGAAAAGGAGAAACATCTGTAACAAAAATTAATAAATAAAATAATAATAAAAAATAAAAAGAGGTAAATTTCTCTTTCAAGAAAAAGAATTCACTGTTCTGTAATTTATTCCTCTTCCACCACCCAACAGGACTGTCAAAGCTGGGCCAGCCACTTGGCACTGTGCAGTGACATTGCTAACAGAATACGGCTCTGTTATTCTACTCTATAATCTTCCCTCTACCCCAAATGCATCTGTGGCCAATGGTAGGACATTCATGCCATTCCTCTTTCACGGCTACCTTCAGTCCCTAAGCACTCAACTGTTTTGCAGTTATGTAAGGAATGATCTTGGTAATTAATCAGGCTAGAAAACAAAGTCCCTTTCTTCTTCTATCTTCCCTCTTCTGCCCTCTTTGGCTAGCAGGCTTCTTAACATTCTGTTACTCCGTGAAGAACACTGACTCCGATCAGTTTGACAAACATTACTTGAGTGCTTTCTATGCTGGCAAAACTAAGGTGCTAGAAATGGAAAGATATGTACAGCACAATCTCTATTCTTAAGGAAATTATAGTTTATTAGGGGAGGGATAATTAAAGGAATCATATTGCTATAATTTGATATATACAGTAGTTAAAGATAAGCTCGAGGTTTTATGGAAACAGAGAGGAGGAACGATTAACCACTCTGAGGGTGGAAATCCAATTAATAGAAGGCTTCAAGAAAAATAAAATTTGATCAGGCAGCACGAATAGAAATTAGCAGATGAAGAAGAGTGTTACAGGTGTGAAAATAATATGAGTAATTACATAGAAGCCTGATGCCAAAGATTTTGTTCAGGATACAAGCAGTTCATTATTTCTGGGGCATGAAATATGCTTGAGTTTTGGGCATGTGCATTCAAAGTGCTTGTGGAATGATTATGTAGAAATGTTTATCAGGAAGCTTAGGAGAAATCCAGGCTAAACATTTGATATCCATTAACAGTATAATAAGATGAAGACAAGCATAGTGGAGAAAAATCAAATAAGGTAAGGAGGAGAGAGCACATTGTTATTTTATATAATGTGATCAGGAAGTGCTTCACTTCAAAGGTGATTTGTAAGCAGAGATCAAAAGTAAGTCAGAAAATAAGTCATATGAATATCTCATGATAGAACTTTCCTAGAAGGAGAAACAGGAAATGGAAAGGCCCTGAGTTAAGAATGTGCTTGGATACTCAAGAAGAACAAGGGATGAAGAATACGATAGGTGGAGAGAGTGGAAAGAAGTGATATTAGAGAGATAACAAGGGGTTAGATCAAGAAGAGCCATAGTGACCATTACATATGCTTCATTATATGGACTTTGGATAATGTTAGAAGTCAGAGTTTAGATTGGAAGAGTAATATGATTTATGCTTTAATAAACCTACTCTGGCTATTGTCTATGGAAACTACTATATGGGGCAAGAAAAAAAAACAGGTTTGTTTGGTTTTTTAAGGAAACTTTATCATTAATTCATGAGAGAATGAAGGTAGCTTAGAGGGGTAATAAGAAATGGTAGGATTCTAAGTATCTTTTGAAAGTAGAGCTCACAGGATTTTCTGAGTGTGTGATAAAGGATAAAATTAAGGCTCAAAAGATAATGAAAAGTCTCAAATATGAAGGATCAGTCAGTGAGAAAGGACAACAAGGTAAGAATGATAACACAGAGCAAAGGAAGTATACTTGTTTAAAGAACATTTAGAGAAGGAGAATGCAGCAATCTTGTCTAAAGAAGAAGAGTCAAAAAAGGATAAAAATAGCTATTGGACTTAATTTTAAAACTGTCATCCTTGGCCAACGCAGTTTCAGTGAAGTGGAAGGAAGAAATCAGATGGCAATGGGCTGGAAAGTGAATGGGCACAAGGAATGAGAGATAGCACTAAAGTTTATCATTTCCAAACTCGACATAGCAGGGGAAAGAGGGTTACAGTTCTTGGGTACCTGGAGTGCAAAGAAGATTTAATCAGTCATGTGATGTGATTCAGAACCAGGAAGATCCAGAGTAATCTCTTCTAATCCAGGGTTTCAAGGCCAACTCAGTGGAATGAGTCATTTCCACTTCCACTCATCAAGATTTAAATGCCAATTTTCCTTGAAACCCATGTCAAGGAGAGAACTCCAGAAGAATAACTCAACTATTCAGCAATCATCCAGACAGAGCATAATGGAGCCAGGGAAGTCACCAAAGCATTAGTTAAACTGTCTCTGGGAAAATGACACACTCATTAAATCCGTATGGCATTTTATTCAGTTGTACTAATACTGGTTTAATAACTTCACCTGATAAATCATCTGTTCAGCTTTAATTTTTGCTAAGCAGATAAAATGTTAAATTCTATTAAATAATCATGCATCTTACTTTCCCTTATTTAAATGAAATTTATACAGATTAAAAGATTTAATTATAGTGGTCTCAATAAGATCTTAATATTTTTCAACTTTTAATCAAGTGCGATCCATCACTTATAGATTATGCAATATCCCTCTAAAGTTTCATATATTAACTTGCATTTTTAAAATGCCCTTCCAATGAGAACACACAGAATAATAGTCATACAACTTTGAAACTGGAAGGAGTTTTTGAGACATAGAGTTCAAACACCTTCGTTTAGAAATGAGAAAACAAGTGCAGGAGGTCACCTTGGTCAGGTTGAGGTTACATAAATACCAATAGAAACAAGATGAAAATCTGGGTTCCTGGATTTCAGTAGCTTTCTTTCTACTACTGCCACCAACAATTCTTTTGACCTGTCTCTGGAAAAAGTACTGAGATATCATCACCAAAATTAAATATCCAAACTATATTGATTCCCTTCCTGTTTCTAGGCATCGTTCTAAGTCTTGACATAAATTATTTTGTTCGATCTTCACAGCAACTCTAGGAGACGGGTACTATTATTACCCCATTTTACAGGTGGAGCAACTAAGCCTTAAAGAGACTGAATAACTTTCCCAAGGTCACTCCGGTAGCAAATGGCAGAACTAGAATGGCATGCCAGGCTCTGGGCAGTCTGCTCATTTCCTGAAGCAGAGTAAGTCTTTCTCAAGATTTAATTCCAAAAGCATCGATTGAAATGCTACTATTGATTGAAATGACACTGTCTTAGAAATTGAGTAAGATATATAAGATACAGAGCTTAAAAACCTATTGAAAAGGAGAGATGAGAATACCACTAACTGTAATGCAGGACAGAATAGGTGAAGAGTAGTGGTGGAGGGAAGATGGGTAAAAAACAAAAAAGCAAGTGCATAGTAGCAAAAGCAATTTCAGGGCTGGGAGTGGACATGAAAATGGCCAATACTGCCTTATAATCTGTGGAGATATGCTTTGAACCAATCTATTATCAGCAGAGCCCAATGGATACAGAATATTTCCTTTTAATATTCTTTTCACACCAGACTGAACACAGCCACTTCTAATTGTGGTTAGCACTCAAGGCATTTCTTCGATGTACACGGCGCAGAGGGTAAAGAGCATGTAGAAAATAAATCAGCTGCGCCAAAGCTCCTAATGTATCAAAGAATCTTTACAGAAAGTTATCAGAGGCCCCAGTCTCCATAAAATAAACCCTTTGCATTCACTGTCCACTTAAGTGGCAACCTCTAAATTTATGAGTTAGCTACTAGCTGAAAAGACATATAACTTGCTGAGTGTTAATTTCTTAGATGACCCTGGTCTGGTACAAAAAGAACAAACAAGAGTCAGACTAAGGAACTAACTCCTACCAGATATATCCCATTTCTGGACTCTTAAATAACCAGTCCAAACCACTCAGGAATGATTTGCCCCCTCAATGAAATTTTTTTTTGAGAAACGATTATGTTATGGTTTATTGAAAATTAGGAATGCATCTATGACTTTTGTTTCAGACTGAAAAATTTAGCTGTATTTCTTTTCAATTGTTGCCAGATATGTTTTATTTTAAATACCCAAATTATATAATAAACTGAATATGGTTTTATAAAGTCAAAAGAAAAACCATTGTTTTCTCCATTTTCTTATTATAAACATTACTATCACAGGCTGATTTGTACAACCATGAAGTAAGAGTGTCTGTCAGTGAATACACTAAGTTTCCTTTTTATTTCAGGTGTGATGTATCCAACATCCACTTTAACTTTTGCATTGCTTTCCCTAGCACAGGACAAGGGGCTTTGGCACCCCTTCCCAACGAGCAGAGTTCTGACCACTAAGAAGATGAAAGTACACGGGAAAATGTGGGCAGATGCTGCTCGGCCAGACATCGCTGGAATCGCTCATACATGAAAGAGGTCCTGAAGCATTTCTCTGCATCACGGCCCCCTCATTGCACACTGTGGTCAGGACTTGAATCTTATCTCTAGAGCATCTAGACTCATGTACTTAATATTTTAGTTTAAATGAAATCATTATTCTCACTTAAATTTACCTTTAAAAACTTTCTACCTCTATTGCAAATGAAAAATCAGTATTACTTGCCAAGGTCTGCTTTCCAATTATTAAATAAAGGTATGAGCCCTGGCCGGTTGGCTCAGCAGTTGGAGTGTCAACGCAGAGACCAAAGAGTCACGGGTTCGATTGTGATGAAGGGCGCGTACTTCAGTTGCAGTTCGTCCCTGGCCCTGGTTGGGATAGTACGGGAGGCAACCAGCTGCTGTTTCTCTCTCACATTGATGTCTCTCTCTCTGTCCCTCTCTCTCTGTCCCTCTCTCTCTCTCCCCCTCCCACTCTGTCTGAAGATATTTGGAAAAATATCCTCGGGTGAGAATTAAAAATAATAATAATAAATAAATAAGGATTAGTGATTATTTAGGACACATTAGAACCACACGGCAGGGTTTTTTCTCCTTATTGTAATTAGAAAACATAATTGCAAAGACAGTGCCCTTCTTTCTAAGTAGCTCAGTGTATTTAATGTTGTGCCCTTGTACCTTCTAAAATTATCTCCGGTACCTCCAGGCAGCCAAGTAGCATTCTGAGAAACACTGTTGTTAATTATCCAGAATTCCGTAAACCTAAACCCTGTTGCGTCTAACTGATCCAGAATTCAGTATCTCTGCTGTCATCTACAATCTTGTCTGAGCTCTCTCTCCGCTCCCGACCTCCACACCTCACTGTGGAGTTGGTCTCAGAGCAGAACCAGTCCCATTGTCTGCAAACTCTGTTCCCACCTGGCTTCTCCACAGGCAAGCAGTCACCATTACCTAGCAATTTTCTGGCTCAATTCCCATATCAAAAAATAATAATAATAACAGTGGGCCTCATATCTACTCACATGTCCCCTAGATTTACTCTTTTACTTCAGTGTTCTGCTTCCAAAAGTTCAGTCATTTCTCACAAATAATGAGATGCCTAAAAAGCCTGTCTTCCTTGATTTCTGCTGTCCTGGACTTTAACTACCACGTTTAGACGAATTATTTTCCTTCATTCTCCATGTTAATAACTCTGCAATTCCACTGGGAAAGAAGGTTTATGTTCTCAGCTGTGGGATAACTCAATTACTAATTCTATTTTCTATAGACGCTAATGTTAGATACAGTATTTTTCTTATGTACAATATTCTTAAAATATAAATTTCCCACATATTTCCTACTAGAAAACAGTCAAAAAATGCCAGCATGATACATACTCTCTTTCTGAAGCTCTCGGAAGAGCTGTGTGACCTTATGAAGAAATCTTAGCAGTCAAATTAAGATGTTCTCTATTATCTCTATTAAAATCCCTTTCCCAATTATCCTAGTTTTTAAAAAATAAAATTTAGTATTGTTGAAAACTAGAAATACTCAGCACCAATAGAAAATATGAGTCAGGCTCTGGCCAGTGTGGCTCAGCAGTTAGTGCATCGGCCCACAGACCAAAGAGTCACAGGTTCAATTCCTGTCAAGGGCACGTACCTTGGATGCAATTCATCCCTGGCCCTGGGTGGGGTCGTGCAGGAGGCAACCAATCAATATATCTCTCTCACATCAATCTCTCTCTCTCTCTCTCTCTCTGTCTCTCTCTCTCTCTCTCCCTCTCTACTGAAGATAAATGGAAAAATATCCTCAGGTAAAGACTTAAAAAAAAGAAAAGAAAATATGAGTCAGTGGCCAGGGTGAGTTGTGGTATATGCACTTGTCATTTTTCACAGGACCAAACTTCTGCCCGAGTATTCCTAAACATTACATTTGATCAAATGACTTCTCACCCATTTTACAGGTTTTCAAAGACTCACCATGATTTTACTTAGAGCTATTATTTCTAATACAGTTGGGTAGTGACCTGATGACCCATCAGATCATTCAGATTATAAAACAAAGGACATATACTGGCCAATTGCTAGTTGGCAAGTCCCTGAGTGACCAGGTCATGAGTGACCTAAAAACTCTCAACAAGTATGAAGAAAATAATTAATAGAAAGAGAAAGAAAATCTTCCGCTAAGGTCAGAGTAAAACTAGCTATTCTATGGTGTATTAAACACAAAACTTGGCCACACTGGCACAGAACTCTATGCTGGGGTGTTAACCACTCTCAGGCAACTTAAATATTCTTCTTCTAATTAATAATGGTGCCTACAGTTGACCAAGCCAATGATTTGAATTGAAAATAAAATATACAGTGCAGTGAGATGAACTACATGTCGATAATTAATTAAAATGGTCTCAAACTGAGATGGTTCTACATAGGGGAAAACTGTAAGAAAGAGGCAATTAGATGATAAATACGGTACTCCTGGAGTGAACATTTGCAGCAGCTCATCATATTTACCCAGGTATATCTTTTAGGTCTTATTTGTGAAGGTTTTGATAAAACCTAATAGAACTTTAAACTCATTTGGCTTTTGAGATTATCACTCTATTTAACCTTGAAAGCTTTTTGCATTTTCTCATGCCTTTGTTTGCTTTTAGGAATTTATCTTCATTTTAACTTTAATCCGTTTTATATCTCCTACCTCATCTTTGATCCACAAGTTTCAACCTTTTTTTTTTTTTTTATCTTCAGTGTCTAGTGTAGGTGGGGGTAGGGAGGGCTTCCATCTCCTTTTTATAAAGGAATATAATGTGGTCCTCTTAAAAAGGTTATACATGAATAAACATGATAATGAAAATAGAGCTTTACTGAGGGGAAAAAAAGGTTATACACACATATGTATGTGTGATTAACCTGTGATCATTTTATTTGTCAGAAAAACTGGTATCCAAGTAACAGTTGTTCCATATTAAGCAGCGGTTTCACCTGGGATTTACAACACGGATTCTGTCAGGTATACTATCCTCAAGGTGACAGCATTTTGTCTCCAGAAGCCCAAGCATTTCAACATTACTTCTGACAAAAGTGGAGGCAAACACTTATCAAGTTTGCCGTAAGAACCATGAAACTAGCTTTGCAATGGCTGTCTTAGACTTCTGTACAGAACTGTAATAGTTTAGACAAGCTTTCTACAATCATGGGCGTTTTTTACATCAGGTACTGCAAACACAAAACCTAGGATCTCTGAGCTTTCAAAGGGCCCGAAAAATATTATATATCAATGGCTCCAAGAAGATAAAGATTCAAACAATGTCCACAAACGGTATGTCAACTGCTGTTCAACTTATATAGAAATAATAAAGTTTACATCTCAAAAGCAACAAAAATAACCTATTGTTTTAAAATAAAATGATCTTAAAATTTTACCTCAAAAAAAATAAATTTCATGTGACGCATTCAAGTAGGTGCATTAGAATCAGAATTTGAGGAGATGGGAATGATGTCTACCTAACTATGCATGCCTAGGACACATGCTGTGATCACGTAGATCTTCATTTACACGTCAGCCATGCAGTAATTAGAGTGTAGGACACTGAGAATTTTGTAAAGCAACAAAAAGTCTGTAGCATAACTAGTTGTAGGCTGGAAATTACTTTCTCACAGAGATTAAATCAGATAAATTAGGATTTCCCTGAAATCTTAACCTGTGAAAAGAAAATCCCATCAGCCTTGAGTCTTCTTATTATAATTGGTCTTATTCTTATCTCATTTCTGAAAACAATATGAGTGGAACAGCTATACGCTAAGGTAATTAAATATGGTTTATACTGTCCCAAACTTATCATGGGTATCAATGTATCTATGACAGTTTTTTTTCTTTTTTTTTTTGCCAGTAATTTAAACATGTCAAAAATATACCACAGCAGAGACACTCAGGAAGTATTCCCATAGAGTAGTTAATTATTTTATATTCATTTTATTTAACAACTTGGAGTGTGTAACAATGACCTCCGTACACTTCTTATCTGAGAAAAATCAGAACAGAAAATTCTCAGTAAAAATGATACGAATCAGACTTATAAACTACCTTATATCAAACCACCACATCCTATTACAGTTCCACACCTTGCTGAAGGCCCAATACAAACTTGGATTTGAAATCAAGCACCCCAGTGTTACAAGCTAGCCTGTTTTTTCACAATAACAATTCCATGGAGAGAAACTGCTCTCACTTTCTAACAGGTTTGAGACTCTGAAATGTGACTGCTTCTCTTCAGTAATTTTCCATCAAATGTGCAAGCTACATCTTGACAGTGAAACACCATTTCTCATTTACCTCTTCGACAAGATTGAAAATATTCCTTCTATATGACTGGGCATTCATTTTACTTAAAACCAGGGCTGATCCTCATGGCTTCATTTCTTTTTCCAAATAGCTCCTCATAAAAACAAACAAAAAAACAAACATTGATTTCTTAGCTCACAGGAATTGATGGGGAAATTTCTTTTTAACATGCTACCTGTACCTAAAAGTTATATGCTGATGACGTTATATGCTATTTGAGTTAGACTAAGCCTGTCATATTTAGTGGCTAGCTTTCTTGGTGACCAGAGATCTATTTACTTTAAATACAAGTTGCAATAACAGACATGATTTAAAGCCATGAACTAAATATATGGATTAGCAAATCTGTGCTTACAAGGTCTGCTAGGGACTGAAAGTTTTTAATTAAAGTAAAACATTTCCAGCAGCAGAAATGAAAATGAATCATTCTGAAGTGATGACTTTTATCACAAAGTTTCAAAACTGAGGTTACCATCATCCCCTCCAGATGAGTTATTTTGCTGTCTTGTGAATGGGAAGCCCACCCCACTCATAAATCAATCAGAAGCACTATTCGGGATGAAGTTTATTCTGAACTGCAAGTCCTTGTACAGGAATTTGTCTTTGTCAAACAGTCAGTGGTTCTCTTCCCCAGCTGCTAATACCTTGCTCCAACACAATGGTAGATTGGATGATAAATAATAAGAAAGGCATTTAATCTTTAAGGCCTCTCCATAATAAGCTTCAGTTAACTATAAATGATACTAATGGCCTGAAACCTTCCAAAACTTCCTGGGAAAGGGGTAAAAGGAATATATAAAGTTTATCAAAGTTTATGTATATAAAAGAAGAATGTAGATGTTATCATTTCCTGGATAGATCTCACTACTTTGAACCAGGTAGAAAGAAGTCCCATATAAAAGAGTGAAAGATCATACTTATTCTGTTTCTTTTTAAAGAAATGTTAATACTTTCAAACTACAATGGTGCTTTGGGTGAGAGTAATATGGTAGGTTTTCACTTAGGAGCCATGAGAGCCCAGTTTGCATAAGTTTCTCACATTCTCTGTTCCTCAGAGAATTTCCTTGCCTGTAAAATGGAGCAAGATTAAAGGAAACAACAATTATGAAAAGGTTTTCATTGTGCAACCTGAAATGTTGTGGGTGCTCACAAACATTCATTAACTTTATATCCCACAATAATTATATAAGATCAATAAAACATTTCCAATAACTATATGACAATTCTTGTTCAATAACATAAAACATAATTTCATATAACATGAAATCATTTTGGTTTTGGGGTATCAATTTTATGTGATTAAGTACTTCCAAAGGTCTAAAAATTGATTGTTGTCTAAGTAGGTTAGTACATTTTCTCCCATGATAATTTATTCATATTTTTCATCTGGTTAGCAGAAACAATAAACAAAACAAATAAATAAAGGTCTTCATTTTTATCAAAATGTCCAAATTCAGCACAGCATGTGGGCTGAGTCAGAAAAGCTGTGTTCAAATCCTAGTTTTGCACTATAAACATGTTTAATTCATTTAAGAGGCTTGAGCTTCAGTTTCATCTGTAAAGCTAGTAATAGTGCTTTGCAAAGTGAAAACAGATAAATAAAAATGTGTGTATGTGTATGAGAAATTATATATATTTAAAATTATATATACATACATATATAAATCTGGCGATGTTTTTTACAAATAATAATTCAACCTTATTTTTTAAGTTGAGAATTTATGATTAATGATAACCTGATTAATAAATATTTCTATGGTGTGCTTAACTTCTTGGTGAGTACCCCCTGCACTCGATTCCATCTGTATAAGCCATGATACCTACATTTGGACTTCTGTACCTTAAGGCTTCTCGTCTATAAGGGTATGCTCAGAATCTTCATAGAATAAGATGCTATTTCTGCTCCTCACCTAACTGCCAAATAGTACAAAGAAAAAATTGTAAATATAACAACTGCTACTAGGATGCTTAATTTTTCAGGACAACTCCCAGAAAGTGCCGAATTAGCGGTGGGCTTACTCTTCCTTGGGAAATTATGTCGACAGAGCTTTAGAAGATTTTCTAAGCAGTGCCCTCGCTTGCCACTGGAATATTTTTTTTCTCCTAGCAAATGAAAAGGGTATAATGTAAAAAGAATATAAACTACTTATTTGGCTTTTTAGAGTTGATAATTGTCTGTTTTTGGAGTTAAGGGTCATATTCTAGAGAAATTTTAGCTCACATTTTAGCTATGAGACTGTCAGGTAATAAGACTTAAGAGCTCATGGACTTTAGTTCAAGATGGCTTACACAGATACCTCTACAGAGTCCCCTTTCACATGCAGAGCCTCATGCCCTCTCTCCAGCTGCTGACTTGTTGTGGTTTGGTCCCCTGTGCGTGGAATATGCAGAACCCCAGACCTTCTTCCTATGCCACTGTCCTTGTCATTCAGTTCTTAAATGTCACCTCCTCAGAGAGGCTTTCCCTGACCAGTTCCTAAGTAACTGCCCCAATCCAACCCACATCACTTTTTTTAAATTAAATGTACCGGGGCAACATTGGTTAATAAGATTCTATAGGTTTCAAGTGCACGGTTCTATGAAACATCATCTGTATATTGCATTGTGCGCCCCCACGCGCTGTTTATCCTATCACTTTGTTTTGTTTTCTTTCAGCAATTATCGTTTTCAGGTACATGTTCACCAGCTTAATAACCTTATTTAGTTTGGAATTCATCACTGTACCTCTAACAGCTAAAATGCTACCTGGCACATAACAAATGCTCACTAATTATTAAATGAAAGAATGATTCTTGATGCTCATTACATATAGTGAAAAGGCTAAGCACTTTCGAAAGCACCCTGCCTATCTAGACATCCTTCGTCAAGGCAGGAGTCCACGCTTCTTCACGAACTGCACTGGCCTCAGAAGAACACTGTTAGCGCGGTACTGTCCTTGGCCCAATCCACCTCAGGCCGTAAGTGAAAGTAAAGGGAGCCACTTATCCAGAAAGATAACAACAAAACGGGTTCCTGTTAGGACTGAAAACACAGGTAGCCTCAGAAAGCGAAAGCCTGAAAGAACAGTGCCAGACAGTAAATCTATGTTTTCGCAAATCTGACAGATAACACAAGTTTTTGTGAGATGCTAAAAGGAGACAATATCATGTAGTTCTAAGTGATCCAGCATGATGCATTGCGGTGCGGTATCTACCCCTCCTGAATTAATTACTAAAAAGAAAAAGAGAATTTTGACATTGAAGTACAGTTTGCACTTCAGCAATTTCTTTCTCTCTAGAGAAAAAGAACCTTTTATTTATTACATATCCAAACGACCATAACATCCCCGACAGTTCCGCAGCCGTTTCTGGGTCGCACAGCCTCCTTACACGCACCTGGAATACTGCAGGCCAGCGCTTCCTGGAAGCAACGGAGACCTAGGCAAGGCCGTCTGCTCCTGACATCCAGAACTAATCCCCCATTTTCTATCATCTGGTTTTCCAGTTTTCTACCCCCCAATTGGCTACTTACACCTGCCTCAGGCCTTTCCTTTACTTCACTTTCCTCGGACACATTTTATTTTCCCATATTTAGGATGTCTGGTTCTTTCCCACAAAAGACAGACTCTCCTGATTTCTAACACTTTAGAGGAGAGGGAGAGCTCACACTTCTTCATTAGGCATCAAAGGAATATTGTAAATCATACAGTGATTCTGGGTGTCAAGTACGTAACACAGCATTCTCTGGCCACTGATAGCCTCTTTACAATAACTGTAATAATTCTCAGTTACCCTGAGAATTTCTTTTTGTGATGATATTCTTTGTTTCATCCCACCTCCTCCACAGCAGCTCTTTGAGGACAAGGACCATGTTTTACTCAGCTTGGAAGCCTTTGCTACACTTAACACAGTACTTTTAAAAGATATCAAATTCGCCGAATTGAATTAAATTCTGGACAAATGAGAATTTTTGTGAAAATATTAATGTCAAGTTTTGATTTCTAAGACTTCTATTTTATAGATCTGTTTTGTTTGGATTAGCCTTACAATTCATTTAATAGTTTTTGCCTAGCCAGGAAAACCAAATTTGAACACATACACAAAATAACATATAAAATGTATTATCCAAATGAATCCTGGTGGTGCATGTTAGAATCAGGGAGATTAGAAAAGGAGATGAGGTGGAGAAAATTCCCAGACCTACTTCCTGAATTAGAATTTCATCTGGCTTGGACATATACCCCTGATAAGGAACCATTAGCAGGCCCTGGCTGGTTTGGCTCAGCGGTTAGAGCATTGGCCTGCGGTCTGGAGAGACCCAGGTTGGGTTCCTGCTAAGGGCACATACCTCGGTTGCAGTTTGTCCCCGGCCCTGGTTGGGTCATGTGGGTGGCGACCACTCGATGTGTCCCTTTCACAAGTCCTCGGGAGAGGATTAAAAAAAAAAAAAAGAACCTTTGGCAGAAGTACAGGCAATTGTAAATAAAGGAGTTTGGGAAATGAAGATATCACACAGAGATATTGGGAGAATCAAGTGAGCGTCATTTTGAGAAAGGGCATCATCAACTGGAAAGAGCCATAAAATGTTAACTCTCATCAGCACCATCACTTCCAGCAGGAATTTTCTGGTAGCTGCCTAGGGAGAAAGACTTTGAGGTTGGCCTTCAGGGATGTACTGTTCCTGTGACAGACCATATTTTTAAAACATCCCATAAATCTTCACTTCCTCAATCTGATCTCGCGTCAATTGTTCACCAATATTTTTTAATTCAATTCAATGTTTAAAAATCACCACTCTTGACCTGATTTATAAAACGTTCCTCTTTAAATATCACTTTGATTTTAAATCCATCAATTGCTTCTAACTTGAATTATTATTGTTAATTTAAAAATTCATAAAAGAGAACATAGTCCAAATTGTAGACTAATATGTGGTGCTGGCACAATTCAAGCCCCAGAATACATTAAATAGCCTCACTCACAACTTAATCTGAAAATACAAAAATGCTTATTATATTCAAAATACTTTGATAACTGGTTGATTTGCTGCAATATGAAACTTCACTAGATTCTATTTGGTTTTATGCCATAATTCTAATTAATACTCTTAGGTTCCACAACATGGTACAAAAACAATGGTAAATCATTGTGCTACAGACAGTGATTTCTGAATTAATTTCTAAGCACCAGCAGCAATTCTGCTATTACAAGCTGCATTTAGATCATAAATTATTCTGTGGGCCCCATTGCCTGTGCCAAATAAATGTGAAGTTACTAATATGTGTAAAGACGGCAATTTGGCAGTAACATTTAGAGCACAAAGAACAAAATTATTACCTCCTCTTGGTAAGGACTCTCGTGTAGCTGAAAATGATGATGAGAAAGTAGCCAAATGGTCCCTGAAACACATTTGTTGAAAACCTGCTGCATCTTCAGCAGACACCTGAGAAGAAACTAGTTAACAGCTTGACAGATTCAAGACAGGGACAAGCATCTTTCTTTGGCACTATTTTAAATCGCTACATGGGAGGGTGAATCAGTGAAACTGGGGTCAGGAGAGAAACAGGGAATAATTGCTTGTTAGGGAAGACGAGAAGGGCAACAGAGAATAATAAAAGAAAATGTTAGACTTGCAAAACATATATTAAAAGCAAACCTTTATGAAATTACTTCTAGAAAATAAAGATATGTGGCTAGAAATAAAAAAGGAAGCATGATTTTTAAAAATGATATTAAGTGTCTGGAGCCCGTTCAAGAATTAGCTAATCCACAACTCTTGAAATATTGCAAGAGTTTTAATAGGGTCACAGGAAACAAGAAAATGTTTTCTGAATATCAGTGTGATGTAAAATAGCCATACCTAAATTAGATATGGCAACAGCAACCCTGTAGGATAGCAGCTGGCAAACACACCTTTGGTAAAGGGCTAGATAGTAAATAGTTCAGGTTTGGGGGCCATAAAGTCTCCGCCACACTTCACTTTGCATTGGAGCAGCCATACTCAATATGTAAACAAGTGGGCATGGTTGTGTTTCAAAAAATTTACAAAAACAGGCAGTCTACTAGAATGGCCAGTATCCAGAGCACTGACATCACCAAATGCTGGGAAGAATGTGCAGCAACAGGAACTCCATTCATTGCTGGTGGAGATGCAAAATGGTGCAGCCACTTTGGAAGACAGCTTGGTGGTATCTTACAAAACTAAACATACTCTTGCCATATAATTCAGCAGTAATGCTCCTTAATTTTTACCTCCAAGAAGTTGAAAACATATGTCTACACAAAAACCTGCCTCATTCATAATCAACAAAATTTGGAAGTAATAAGATATTCCTCCTAAGTAAAAGAATAGACTGTGGCACATCCAGACAATAGAAGAGTATTCAGTGCTAAAAAGAAGTGAGCTGTCAAGCCATGAGAAGACATGGAAGAATCTTAAATGCATATTACTAATTGAAATAAGCCAATCTGAAAAGTCTGCATACTGTATGATTCTAGCTATGTGACATTCTAGAAAATAATGGAGACAGAAAAAAAGATCAGTAGTTGGTGTGGGGGAAATGAAGGGATGAATACTGCAGAGCACAAAGGATTTTGGGAACATTGTATGATACTACAATGGTGGATACATGTTATCACACATTTGACAAACCCATAGAATGTACAATACCAAGAGTGAACCCAAATGTAACTTACAGAGCCTGGGTAATAATGATATGTCAGTGTAGGCTAATCAATTGTAACAAATGTATAACTGGGATGGAGATGCCGATAATGGAGGAGACTGCAGGTGTGAGGGCAGGAGGCATATGGGAAATCTCTGAACCTTATGTGCAATATTGCTATAAACATAAAACTATTCTAAAAAATAAAGTCTATTAAATTACAAAAAAAAAAAAAATAGCAGCTAATTGAACTTGGTAATCCTGCTTTGGTATTTTAATCCTGCATCAGGAAACAGAAGACAAGTTCTTGCTGCTTCTGGGAACCACAAACCTCTCTCTTCTTCCAGTTTGGGGAATCTCACTTTAGTCACAAGAAAATCCTCCTCTGTCTTGTTACTTTTTTTTTTTTTTTTAGAGACACGTCATCTCTCTTCTATTTCCAAAACACCAATTTTTTTTTTTTTTTTTTTTAGAGCATGGAAGAAAGGGAGGTAGAGAGAGAGAAATATCCATGTGAGAGAGACACATCAATCAGTTGCCTCCCACACGACCCAGACCAGGGCCGGGATCAAACCTGCAACCCAGGTATGACATGCTCTTGACCAGCAATTGAGCCTGAGACCTTTCAGTCCATGGGCCAACACTCTAACCACTGAGCAAAACTGCTGAGCCAAACCAATTGTGGGCCAAGACACTAAATTTAACCCTCTCCTGAGTTCAGCTTTGGAAATCCTTAATCCTTGCTAGAATGGAAAGTGCTACAGAGCAATTCTGTTTGGCATAATACAATTATTATATGGTCACTGTAGCTCTCTGTTCTCATCTGAACAATGGCAATAATAATACCCACCTCAAAGGGGTGCTGTGTGAATTAAAGGAGTTCCCATCTAAAGTGTTTTGTAAAGTTCCTGACATTGAGAATATATTTTTTAAAATTGCTATTATTTTTACATATTTGCTGTTCCATAAACCTCTGAGCAAAAAAAGCCCCTAATATTTTACCTGAAAAAAAAAGGGGGGGAGAAAATACAGCAAGAGAAATGTTTTTTAAAAACTCAAAAGATTATCCTACCACACAGAGTTGACCCAACATGGCAACGATCAGGATCATTACCAGCATGTAATCTCCTTAAAATACTTGGGGGAGGGGGGTGGGGGAAGGGAGCCTGTTTGACTCACTCAAAGATCAAAGATCAAAACACACAATCGGTAAGCAGTTCATCCAAACTCTCACATTTGTCTGTGGACTGGGAGAAAGCAATATGGAGACAATAAGGAGAGACTTGATAATAAAGCAGTAATAGCAGCCACAGCATCTTCAGAGAGCAGGCTGAAGGTCAACACAGCTTTCCAGGTAACCACCAGGAGAACACAGCTGGATCCAACAAAGCAAAGGTGAGTGAACATAACTTTGACCATCACCCACTGAAGCTAATAAAGAGCCATACAAGTGAATCCCACCCAGAGAGGCTGTCCTTGAAACAAATGTCTCCTTCAATACAAAATGAGCAGGTACATAATAACCCTGACTTTCCTACCTGTTCAATTCAGGAGCAAACCCTAATTTCCTGACTGAGGAAAGCAAGTATATGGAACTGCATATTAAAATCTTATTCTTCTACATTTGGAAAAAACCTACTCATCCTGTGGACTTTGAAAATATTGATATTCATGGTTACTTTTATGCACACTGAGTGTTGGCAGTTCTGGACACAAAAGGATAATTTATATAATGTCTCAAACAAACACAATCTTGACCTTTTAAAATTTGTTTAATCACATTTAAGTTACTATTAATTAAATGACTTTAATTACAATTAATTTACTTACTTTGTATCCCAAGATATCTTTATATATACAGTTCACATCCAAAACCTGGGCCACATAAGCTTAAGAACATGTTCAAATTATGAAAATAAAATTCATGTTCATATTATTACCAAGATAGAATCAAATATACTTTAACACATTAAACAACTTAAGATTGTTTTAGTTAGCTGTCTTTTAAATACCTACATTAAACATGTCTGCCTATTTATCCCTTTGTTTCATTAACAAAGCATTCTGGAGACACCTACTAGGTAGCAATAGTAAAAATATCTGCTTTCTTTCTGCCCAGTATCACTCAAACTTTCAGTATTTGGAAAATTAACTTTTCGATGGTAAATTCAGTCTTACATTAGATGCAGGAATCAATTTCATACCATAAACTCATCATACCAAAATTGATCATCAAATCAGCTTATGGATGGCTGTTTCTAGTAGTACCTAGACTCTTCCCTTTTTACCTGAATATCTACTTGGTTTCTTAAGTCCCAAATATAATAATTTGTTCCATATCTTTAACTCAGATATCTAAATTAGAGTCTTGATTCCTTTCCAGAAATCATTTTCTCCTGTCCTGTCTACCTAACTGAGATTTCTGTTTTGTCTGGAACTCAGCTTCATGGTTGCCCCTAAGGTCTACCACTTCACCTGTTCAGGACTGTACAGTCTTCTCTCCTCCTGCCCCTACCACATCCTAATTGACACTTTCTGTCCCAACTAAGACGCAGTTCTGATAAGTTGCAGAACACAGGTCAGATGTTAGCATAAGTCATGGCTATGCAAATTGCCATGGCTAGGAAAATAAGGCACATATTAATTAGTGATTTGCTTTAACTTATGTTTTCAGGAATAGATGTTAAAGTTAAAATGCTTTCTTATGAATATCCATAATATTAAAAGAATACAAATGTCTGAATTTTCTCAAATTTGCAAGTTAAGATATAAACTTTCACATAAAGTAGCCCACATTATAGTCAACTCTCAATGATCTTGAATGAAAATGACCTTTATTTAATTCATCTAAGGAAACGTTGAAGTTGTTGATGACACCTATACTATCTATTATTATTTTATTTGTTGATATTCCCCTTCATTAATAGTTATCACATAACCCACTCAGTTTCAAGTGAATGCACTGAACCATTTATGTTCCCAGGGTGGTATACAAAATGTTCTAAAGTAGAACCAGCACTGGCCCTGGAGGGCTAGTTCAGCTAGTTGGAGCATTGTCCTGATACGCCAAGGTTGTGGGTTCAATCCCTGATCAGGGAACATATAAGAAAAGCCAATGAATGCATAAATAAGTGGGACAAAAAAGTGATGTTTCTCTCTTTCTCCCTCTCTCTCTTCCTCTCTCTCTCTCTAAAATCAATCAATCAATTTAAAATAGAACTGGCACTAACCAATTAGAATGGAGGCTGGACATAACTTTGGGACACAATAAAATTTTTTTCCTACTCATATCATACTTCAATTGGGTGACCTAAGGATATCTTTCTACACTGTGATTCAGAAATGCGGGCTCCTTCCTTCTAGTGGTTTCTCCTCATCATTTACATCTATTCAGAAGATGAAGAAAACAAAACATGAAGAAGGAATACCGGCTCTTAACCACTTTGGCCTGGAGGTGACACATATCCCTTTCACATACACTCATCAGAAAGAGAAAGTTATATGCCCCACAGAAATGCCAGCGGTCTAAGAAGTATAGCATAGGAGTATACTCAGTGAGTACAAACCACTGTCTCCGCCACTTATAAAATGTATTAGAAGATAAAGTGGCGTGGGGAAAAAAACTGAGCAAAAGTAAAGGGCATTTGGAGTGCTGGGGGAGGTGTCACAAATGTCAATAATGTGCTCAGAGTAGGTCTCATTCAACAGGTGACAACTGAGCAAAGGCTTGAAGGTTAAATCTATAGATGTATAAGGCAGAAGAGCAGTTCAGGATCAATTCATTCAAAGGCCATGATGTGGGGCGGTGGCCAGCAGGTGTAAGTCAAAGTAAGGAGACTGTCATGGTGAGAGCAGTGTTGCAGGGGAGGCCCGAGAACTAAGGGGGTCCCTAGATTTTTATAAGCTGTTGAGACGAAATGTTTGTATCCCCCTAAAGCCCATATGTTGAAGTCTTAATCCCCAAAAGGGATGGTATTTGGAGGTGTGGCCTTTGAGGGGATCAGGTTTAGACGAGGTCATGAGGGTAGACCCCATAATAGGATTAGTGCTCTTATAAGAAGAGGAAAAAAACACCAGAGTTGTTTCTCTGCCATGTGAAGACACAGCAAGAAAGCAGCGGCCTGCACGCCAGGAAGAGGGCCTCATTGAGAAATGAATGTTCTGGCATCTTAATCTTGGACATCCCAGCCTCCAGAACTGTGAGAAATAAACTTCTATTGTTCTAGCCCCTCTGTCTCTGGTATCTTGCTGTAGTAGCCGGAGCTAACTAATACATAACTCATTGTAAGGCCTTTTGCTTTGACTCCAAAGAGAAGGCACTTGGTGGGTTTGAGTTGAAAAGTAATATGATATGGGTTACATTTTAACAAGACTATTCAGACTATTATTTGAGAATACACTGGAGTAGGGCAGGTATGAAACATAAGAGACCAGTTAATAAACTATTAAAACAACCCCAATGAAAAAAGTTGGTAGGTTGGACCAAGAGAGATTGTGATCAGTGGCAAAATTCTGAATGTATTTTGAAGGTAGAGTTTATATATAATATAACATATTGTATATGAGCTGTGGGAGAATAAAAAGAGTCAAAGATGACTCCAAGGTTTTGGGGCTGAGCAATTAGAAAGTGGGAGTCATCATTAACTGATATGGGGGAATCGTGAGTGAAGCGAATTTGATGGAGGAAAAGAGTAGGAATCTCTTTTGGACATGTTAATTTTGAAACATCTATTAGACATCTAAATGGAACTGTCAAATCATCAGCTGAATATATGATTCTGGAATAAGGAGCGAGGTCTTGGGCAAAGATATAAATTTAGAAATTGTCAACACATGGATGAGATTTAAGCCATGAGGCAGATGAGATCACTAACATAGTAAGGACAGAGAAAGAAGAGGTCCAAGGTCCAAGGCCTAGGCCAAACAAACATTAAAAGGTTAGGATAAATAAGAAAAAGCAAACAACAGGAGAGAGGAGGGGCAGTAGTAATGTAAAAAGAAATCCAGAAGAGTGTGGTGTCCTGGGATTAAGTGAGAAAGAGTTTTCAGGGAAAAGCAGTTACCAACCGTGTAAATGCTGCTAGCAGGTCATGTAAGAGGAGGACTGAGAATTGGATTTAGGGGCCTTAGGGTCTTGTTGACCTTGATGAGAGCAATTTTGGTGGGATGTGGAATGGCAAAAAACCTGAGAATAGTGAGTGTAGGAGAGATACAAAGAGAGAAATTGGGGGCTGGATCGCAGGTAACTCTTTGCTGCAAAGAGAAGCAAAGAAACTGAGCTCAAAAGTTTTGTTAAGTGATGGATTTGTGTTTTAAGATGAGTTAATGCCATGTTGTTTACAGTATGTATCAATGGTGAGCTTCTTTAAACTCAAGTATAATCACAGACATGCTCAGATTTACACATTTCTTTAGATGCTAGTGATAAAGGCGCAATTCCCCGTTCTACTCTTAGTCAAGAAAAGAATCATTTTGGTTTCCTTTCAATGATTTACATAGAAAAATGCTTACTCAACCCTGCTAACAATGTATTACATTTTAAACATATCCTATCAACAAATGCCTTCTCCCAGTTCAACTTAAAGTTAGCACAGTTATCACACTGGGAAAATGTGAAAGGTGTATTTATCTTTTTGTACCTTGCTGTCAAAATGTGTCCCACACTGGTGCCTTTCCATTTTTAATCTGAATCATTAAACCGTGTTTCTCCTCCAATCCTTTTGCTTACAATCAAGAAAAGATATATCCTCCAAAATTAGAAGAAACACACAGGACTTCAGGAGATTAATCTTAACCTAAAATCTCAGGTCACCCCTCACATGACATCACTCTCACCATCACGTCTCTACCCAGACTCAAGGCAACAGAGGACCAGCTTCTGAACTGCTGAACTGCTGCCCAGTCTTCCACCCCTAAGAAGAGTTCACGAGGCAACACTGCCATGTCCTGTTGACAAGTTTCCACTGAACGGCATAGGGCTGAAGCTTTCAAGAACTGATATTCATAAAACAAGAGGGAAATGTTAGAATTCAATTACTATTTACCAGGTTCCCCACAGTAAGCAATGTTTAGCTTTCCGAGCCACCTGTTGGGTCTAGTAAAGCAGTCCAGGCGCCAGAAAGGGTCGGGCTGTCCACAGTCCTCTTGAGACCGCGTCACAGCCCACCCCTCCCTGCACTTCCTTCACTTCTCTTCCAGGGGTGTTGGTCCCAATATACTTCCGATATGCTGATCTCTAGCCCACAGTGAGCTGACCTGGGAACCCAGTCTCCAACCTCTATCTTTAAGTACAGTAGGATTCAGGTGTTTAAATGATGTTATCAGTCAACTGGCTCTATCTCTCAGCTCTGCATTAAATTCACTTTAACAAGTCTCTCCTCTGTGGTAGAGAGAGGATTTTAGGTCATTTCACCAATAACATTTTCCAAAAATCAGTTCTATGAAAATAAGTCTATGATGAAATTTTGTAAACAATTGCTAAAAATAAAGTAAACTCATGTACCATGTGAGGACTTGGTCCAAGAAAGCTAAAAAAGCCTAGAACATTTAAAAAATCATTCAAAAGAAGAGAAAAGTTGTTCTGGTTTCTCACAATAAATAACTGAATATGTGAACTTGGAAATGACTTACTAAAAGATTTCACTTAAGCCCTGGTCAGTTTTGCTCAGCGGTTAGAGCGTCGGCCTGTGGTCCAGAGAGACCGGGGTTCGGTTCTCGTAAGGGCATATACCTCGGTTGCAGTTTGTCCCCGGCCCTGGTTGGTCATGTGGGTGGCAGCCACTCAATGTGTCCTTTTCACATCGATGTTTCTCTCTCTCTCTCTCTTCCTCTCTCTCCCTCCCACTTTATCTGAACAAAAAAATGGAAAATGTCCTCGGGTGAGGATTTAAAAAAAAAGAAGATTTCACTTAAAATGATAAAAGTATTCAAAACAATATTAGAAAAAATCAGAATGACCAGAAACAATTATTGTTATTACTGTAATGTACTATATAATTACTATGTCATATATAACACAAAAGAGACAAAAATACAATTGGGAGGCTCAAAGTAAAAATTAGCTAAATTATATGTTTAAAGTATAAAACTAACTAGAAAGCAAAAGAAGGAATCATACCAAATACTGAGTTTTATTATCACATTTTAGAAGTAAACTAAGGTTTAAATACCACATAGAAAATTGGCAGAGCAGTCTTAACAATACTAAGATGTCGATGCCATAAAAAAATAATACTAAATACACCTGAAGTAAACAGAAATTGAAAAAAAATCACATAAAATGCTACAGGTTATTGATGATGTATTGTTTTCTAAATATAAAATATGTATTTTAATAAGAATCCTTAGCATTCACCAACTATAACACTCTTTAAAATGTTTATATAAAAAAATAAAAGCTGCCCTGGCCGGTTTGGCTCAGCGGTTAGAGCGTCAGCCTGCGGTCCCGAGAGACCCGGGTTTGATTCCCGCTAAGGGCACGTACCTCGGTTGCAGTTTGTCCCTGGCCTTGGTCGGTCATTCGGGTGGCAGCCACTCGATGTGTCCCTTTCACATCGATGTTTCTCTCTCTCTCTCTCTTCCTCTCTCTCCCTCCCACTCTATCTGAACAAAAAAATGGAAAAATGTCCTCAGGAGAGGATTAAAAACATATAAATAAATAAATAAATAAATAAATAAATAAATAAATAAATAAATAAATTAAAAAAAGCTAAGTATCTTCAAAGGTTTTAAAAGCATTCTACCCAGTATAAGTCATGGTAACCTTTGTAAGTAGTTAAAAGAAATAAGATTTTGGTAAACTACTAGATTTATCATGTAGCAAATTTTCATTTGAGAAATTTAATTTCTGAAAACTGGTTTTTGTAGAATTGATTTTCAAGTTTTCCTGCCTTCAGCAAGATGGCCCCTGGCAGCCACAGTTTATGTTCTACCAAGCCAATCAACCACAGCTAAAATGCACCGTTACAAGAGTTCCAGCTGAAGTCCTGGCATCAGCACTGACCAAGACTGCTTGGGTCACGAGCCGTTCCCTGGACCGGTGACTGTGGTCAGTGATATGGAATATGGTGATCATTCAAACCTGATCCTTCTCACACCCTCTGGAGCTGGAAGAGCAGGCGGGCCCTCTGTATCCCGTGGGCTGTAGGTGGGAGAGAGAACACTCCTGAAAGGAAAACCTGGGTCTATTACCAGAAAAGAGAACAAGCTACAGCTTTCATTCTGAGACTTCAAATCAACGTCTCTCACGTTTAGCAGCATTTCTCTAACCACTGCTAATGGAACCAAATATCATCATGGTTTTCAAAAGAGGACACCTTATCATGCTTTCACTTTTTCAATCCACGTGAACTCAGGAAGAGTGCAAAAGAAAAATTTTCTCAAACAAAAATTTGTTTGTTCCCTATAACATGCTATAAAGAAGAAAAGTTATCCTTTTTCTCTAGTTTATGATTTCTTTAACTAGTCCACTTTTTTGTTTGGATTCCAACATTCAAAGTAGTATTCTACACTTCTGACTGACAAGAGGATAGAATATTCCCAAATTGAAGTAGACACAATTTGATACATACTTAATATATTTGATAGATATTAGTATTACATATTCCATTAAATAAAACAAAAAAATAGACCCTTTTTGGTATACAGAACTCTTCTTTCCTATATACCAAAATTTTTAGCTATTTTAATTCGTTAACATATGAACTACTATTAATTTTTACCATGTTTAATTTTCAAACCAATTAACTCTATCCTCAATAATTGAGAGTTGGCCTATTTGTAATAAAGCAAAATAAGGTTACAAGTGTCTAAACTGAATCATTAGATGATACTTAAAATGCTCTCACATTATTTCTTTCAACAATCATTCAATAAATATACATTGTGAGCCAGCACTGGTCCAGGCACCAGGAATGGAGCTAAAAGAAATGTCTCGCCCTCCTGGAGCTTACATTTACCAGCAGAAACAGAAAGCTAATCAATAAATACAATATACCAATTATTGGTAATTGTTACAAAGAAAAACAAAAGAGAGCAAGGGAAGAGTTGGTGGTACTCAGTAAATAACACACTTAAGTTCTATTTCATTTGAGGAAAAAAATAAGAGCCCTGGCCGGTTTGGCTCAGCAGTTGGAGCATCGGCCTGTGGACCAGAGAGTCCCAGATTCGGTCCCTGCTAAGGGCACGTACCTCGGTTGAAATTTATCCCCGGCTCCAGTTGGGGTTGTGTGGGTGGTGACCACTCGATGTGTCTCTCTCACATCGGTGTTTCTCTCTCTCTTCCTCCCTTTCTCCCTCCTGCTCTATCTGAGGATAAATGCAAAAATGTCCTCGGGTGAGGATAAAAAAAATAAAATAAAATAACACCGATTTTGGAAATGTGTCTAATACCTGTGGGCAAACAGACTTCCTAGAATTGATTGAAATCCACAATCAGATAGATCTGCCAACCCAGTTGTAGTCAGTGTGGAAATCCTGCAGGCTCCCCCTAGGGTCCGGTGCCTCTCACAGCAGCCAGCACGGGGCATGAGGAACTCACTTTCCTGCAGCAGCCAGATCCCAAGCCGGACAGGGGAGATGCCCCCAATTACCCCTTTCAATCTCCCACACAGATAAAGTAACATCTCTAGTGTAGAGGGAATGAGAGGACAGAGACAGAACAGGTATGTTATTAAAGCCCCTCCACATGGAAGGAAACAGGGGGAGGAGGAAAAGAAGCACCTTCCTAACATGTTTTTTCCTCCACATTAGGCTGCTGAGGTGCAGATGCAAAGGTAGGCAGAGAGTTGGTTGGATTTAAGCAGGGTCACAATCTGATGAATGCTACAGAAAGTGGGTGTGGGGAGGAGGATGGAGAGAGGGGTGTTGAGCATGTCTGCAAAGGAGTAACTGAAGCAAAGGACCACAGAATATAAATTGGATAAGAAGAAAAGTAAAGTCCATTAAGACAGTATTAGATGATGAATACGTAACACAGTAAATGGATTAGATCAAATGTAATCAAAGAATATTGGAGATGGAGAATCAGTAAGTGACCCAGAAATGGAAGATTTGGTAGAGGTTTGAATATGGGTAGGGAGCAGGATGTTCTAATAAATGACACACTTTTTTGGCTGTGGAATGAAAAGCAGGCAAATTCCAAGGTACCAATTTTGAGGAATGGACACTTTTTTTTTTTTTTTTTAATTTATCTTTATTGTTGAGAGTTATTATAGATGCAACCCTTTTTTTTTTTTTTCCCTCATTGACCCCCTCCATCCACTCCTCCCACCTCACTGGCCTTTACACACCATTTGTCTATGTCCACGGGTTTGAAGCCACCAGGAAGGGTCCATGGCAGCAAGGGATTTATTAAAGGTACCTAGTAGGTTTAACAATACATTTCATAAAAGAAGATAATACAATAATATTTTACATCTTAGAATCATTTTCCATTCTCATGCTGTCTTAGTCAACTTAGGCTGCTATAACAAAAAACCATAAACTAGGTGGCTTAAATAAAGGCACTATTTCTTAAAGTTCTGGAGGCTAAGAAGTCCATAATCACGGCGCTGGCAGATCCGGCTCCTGGTGAGAGCCCTCTTTCTGGCCAGCAGAGAGCTGCCTTCTTTCTGCGTTCTCGCATCACAGAGAGAGAAAGAGCTCTGGCCTCTCTTCCTCTTACAAAGACACTAATCCAATCGTAAGAGTCCCACCCTCATGACCTCTCTTATTTTAAACAATGTAAATATTTAACATTTTAAAATAAAACCTCCTCTCTCAAAGGAAGCCCAATGTCAAGAGATGCTAATTACAGTATTTTGAAGTTGACCTCATTCCTTCCCCTTCCCCCAAAATAGCTACTTCCCTAAACAAGGGTGCATGAATCTAACACAACATTCATTCTCAAATTCCTATCAAGTATCTAATCTGAAAACTAATAGCAAGAATGCCACAGAAGTCTAAATTTACAATGTATCGCATTAGGGGAGAATAAAGTAACCAAGATCCAGATAATACTTTTGGACTTCAGTCTGTGGTGAACACCTAAATTTCATCTGGAATCAGAGCAGATCACGGAACACTGATGTAATGTTCAAAAGAAACATTATCACAGTTTGATTATGTAGTAATATAATGCATTTCTCATGTTGGTTTCATTAAAATAGCATCATATCCACAAAACTTTTAAACAGACCATCTCTGAAGAGAGTAGTTCAGAATTATCATCTTATTAAAATGGAACTCTTCCTTTGGTTGCTTTTCCTTGCTTTCTTTAAAGCTCCAAACTATGGTGTGTGTGGCCAAAGGAACATATTTTATCCCCGAGACCTAACAAAGCAAGGCCTCCATATGACACAGAGGGCCAGGAGTGTATTTTCCATGCTTCTTCTTTGAAATGCATTCCCTTCACCCACCACCTGTCCCTCCTACACCCAGGACATCCATTTCTAAGTTAAGGTTGAGATGAATACTCCAGATATTAGGTATAGCCCAGCCTCATTCACTTTAAGTCAGCTTTTTTTTTTTTTTTAATCCTCTCTTTTCTGTCACAGAGCCTCCGAGAGTTCTGCACCTGAATGTCATGACTTGTCATGACCTAAGCTGTGTTCACTGACAGGTGCTTGGGAGAAAAGGAGCTGGGAGAAATAGATGTGACCAGAGGAAAGTCAGAAAGAAAGCTAAGAAAAAAAAAAAAAAAAAAGCGGAAGAAAAGGAGGATATTCAGGAGTTTCTCTCAAGCTCTCATTTTCCCAAAATTACATACATTGTCTGGCAGCTGTTCCCGGTCTCCTTTCATTTTACATTCACAGGATCATAATGATTTCAGGCAGAACACAGGGGAAAGTTAAGGCTGTGAGAGGTCATTCATCTTCCCCATAAGGGAAGAAAAAAACAGTGTGTAGTCATCCCCTCATTCTCAGAGTGACCCACTGTAAATGATGATTTTTATGTCAAACTGGACTTTTCTTCATTCTTTCTTGTATAAATGTATGAGGGCTATTCCACATTGAGATAGGTCACCAAGGTAGCTTATAGATTTTCCTTCCCTTGAGAACTTTAAAGAAGATAGATATCAAACTGTCTTTGAAGGACGGGATAGAGTCTTTGTCACAGGTTGGGGAATGAATTAAAGAAGAAAAAAAAAATCTTTTTCTGTCCCTAGAGTCTTGTAAGTAAGGAAAAAAACAAAACATTAGCTATAGTCACAGTATAAAACAATTATTTCTAAGCACTAATTCTCTGTTTCCAATGTGGTGATTTTTCTTTTTTAACTGTAACTCTCTGCCACCCTGACATTAAATGTCAAAGCAGCACCAACTGTAACCAGTTGAGCTACAAAATTAATGGACTACTATGAAGAATATCAATAGAGCATAATGAGCCATAAAAGACCCATATCAAAACTAAATTAGAAGACATAACTGCTTTTAATAATGCAGATATACCTAAGTCTATCATGTCCAGAAATTACTGCAGGGTTACTGGGATGTTTATTAAAAGTACTAGGATATCTAAGGTCTTCTGAGTAGCCACAGAATTTAAGGTAAAAATAAATTCATCTCTTTAGAATGCCAACTACTGAAAACTGATTGGTCTTAAAATAGCAACAGGTTGACAAACGCCTGGCATATAATAACAGAATGTTGAATAAATGCACTAGAGCAAGATATTTGTTACTTCCATCCTTTTGGTCTCTTTGAGATGACTAGTTACTGCCCCTCAAAATATGCTCGGACCTCTCTTTCCTTCAGGTATGAAATCTAGATCAAAATATTCTTTTTTTCCCCCAAAGAACAATTGCCTATGTATAGAAGAATCCTATTGGCTCATTTTATACAACTGAGGTGTGTGCTATTTTTTGTTAATTCTTGAGATAGGCATGAATCCTATTAGATCATCCCAATCATTGCTAAAATACTTTTCTTTTCTTTTGAGAACTTAGCAAGACCATTAACTTTCTTCTCTAAATTGTCCTCCTTCTCCATCTCAACTAGAAATTGAAAGAGTAGAGTATAAACTGAACTAGCTCCCGACATCAATGATAATACTTAACATTCATATATAATAAGTCTATGATATTCAGTGATTGTCATTTTATCATCCCAAAAATTTTGTTATAACAATTTACATGTAATAAAAATGTGCATAGGTATAAACAGAGATATTACTACTATCGGATATCTAGGGATATAATCTAGATAGACAGGAAGATGGTGATTTTTAGAGGCTTCCTGTGGTTCTAAGATCTTGATTATGAAAAAAAATGAGGAATGCTGTGAGCTTTGGGGCATCTCTTAGTAGATGACATCCTACTACAAAAAAATGTTTCCACTGACTTAACATCTCCTGTGAGATTTCACTTCAAAAGTTGATTTTATTTTGAAAAGCTAACATAAAATCACCAAAGAGATTATTTCTAAAGCAGTTCTTTCAGATACAGCTTTACAACTAAATGTCCAACAATGATTTATTTTTATTTTCTCTCACAACTAATAGACGATACAGTTCTTAATTTTTTCTAAGGTTATCACAAAACAAACAAAAAATATTATTTTGAAAAAAATCTGATCTCATCTAATTGTCCAACTAAGACCATGCAAAGAAAATGTATTAAAACAACTGCTCTATAAAAAACACCTTCTTTATTCCCTCTGTCAATTAATCTATTAATATTTAAATTGATTTTAGGTTAGTTGTTTGGTTGAGGTTGGGTTTGTTTCTTAAAATTTGCAAAGGACCGAATAACCCATTAGAGTTATGTTAAATTACATAACATAGAAAATAATTTTAAGACCCCAAATAATAAACAGAAACTTTTATATTTACAAGACATTTTATCGCCTTTTTGTCTTCTTCTTCTTTTTTTTTTAATGTTCCCAAAGCCTCTTATTCTAAGAATTAATTTCCTCTTCCTGGTCAAAGTCCCTCTTCATAGTTAAAGTGTAAAACTTAGGATCTAGATTTCTCTAAAATGGTAACTTATGACTTAAAAGACCCTAGATTCAGTTGTTTGAATAGCAGCAACTGTAATTATATCCCCATTTAAACATTGCTTTACTGATTTGATCACATTTAAGCTTTTTAAGAATCAACATAGCGACAACTTGCTCATTCAGAAGAAATTTTTACAAAGTAGAACTATACTCAAATGAGCATACACTCATGTCAAGTTCAACGAAAATGCTCTGGAAGCTCTAAATGTTTTCTGAAATGTCAAATATCTGATGGTCGGGAAGACTTCTCTCAGTCACTTCTAAGTCCAGGAACTGGGTTTGTGCATTTCTACAATGCCTTTGCGCCCTCTCATGGCCATTTTAGAATCTGCTTCATTGGGAGCAATTCATTCAAGGCTATTCAAAGGTTTCACCTTGTAAATTTGAATTTTTATTAGAATAATGACATTTACACACTTTACACTTTAAATCCATGATTTTATAATCCCAAATATTAATTGAAGCTCACACTTCTTCACACTGTTGAGAAAACAGAGTATATAGAGTTGAGGTTACTAGGACAATAATTAGGAAACAATCCATACTTCCCAATTATGTCTGACATATTAACAAGCTAATAAGAATTTAAGACTCAGCCTTCTAGGCACAAAGCAATTCAACAGTCAGGCCATCAGTAGGTATCACAGTTCTTATTTCCTGATATTGAGATGATGAAATCAACTTAGAATCTGTGCGGGCCTGTTTATATGAAGAATGGAAATGATTAGGACAATATCTGAAAAAGAATAGCAGAATGTAGCTGCCCTTCAGTAATAAGTGGCAATAGCAAGATTAAACACACACACACACACACACACACACACACACACACACCTTTACAGCTTCATTGACTCACATTGTCTCAGAAATATTAAATTATTTTAAAACTAGAGGTCTTTAAAAACCTAATGATCAATCGTTATTTCTCTATTATTTGACACCCATAATAAAAAGAAAGGCTCCTTATTCCTTTCCTGACTTAAAATCTCTTTGCCTTACTTACATATTTAGAAAACATTGAGAAAAATGTGAAAAGTTTTTATGATAAGTATTATTTCTGAGTTCATGCTGCCACCAGTGATAAGGATACCTGCTTGTGGTGAAGACAAACAACATTCCAACTGCACATTTGGCAGAACTGTTTAAAGTGTTTATGAGAACTGTTACATTTCCTTTTCTTTCCCTCTTTCCAGGGTGACAGCTAGACTGTTGAAGATACTTTTAACTTGAAGAGAAGTGTAACTTGAGCATTCTGTGGATTTTAAATTCCAAACTTATATTATGTCCATATTTTTGTCAGAAAAGTACTTCAGAACCTATACATATATCTATAAATCAATAACGCTGGTTTCAAAATACAAATATGTTATTAATGGTGCACAAAAAGCATTCATCAAAAGGATAAAAAAACCCATGCTGAATAACATTTGAGGAGACAGAAAATACAATTTCACCAACCTGACATCATTTAGAATACAGGAGGATCCTCTAAAAGTTTAAAGTATGTATCAAGTTTCTAATTACAAATATTAAATTCAAAAATAAGAGTTTGGGTGGTCCATGTGAAAAATGTGATTACCTCTCACAATAGATAATAGCACTTACAAAGATCACCAGTGCCTGCAGGGCATCGATCCACAGGTGTCCTGTGCATAATGCAGTGTGCCAGATGTGCTGACAGCAAATACAGACTTCAGAACATTAAAGTTACTGCCAGCTCCAAACATATCCTTTATCTACAATTATACTTTCAAAGAATCTAAAATCCTACAAGTCATTTCTTTCACAATGCAACCACACGTACTGTCTGAAATACCTTGTTTGTATTTCACAAAAACTGAAAAATCTGATAGGAAGTTGCCAAGTGAACAACTACCAGTACCCCCTCTTGTATGTGCTCTTTCACAGTAACAATCACTGACAATTAGAATCTCCTTTATAAGTAACTGTATCTTAAAAACAAAACAAAACAAAAAAAAAAACTGCATATGCTGCGTGAATGATTATTGCAAATACTTGTGATCAAATGTATCCTGTCTTACAGAGTCTGATGTGTCTGTCCTACAGAAGTCTGATCATTTAAGTTACATTCAAAATATAAAACAATTAAATCCACTAGCACCGACAGCCATTTAGGAAATACTAATGAGGGTTGTTTGAAAGCAGAATGACCCAGGGGTCCTACACTATTTAGCATAAAATTCCAGGCCCTTAAAAATCAGCCACAAGGCAGTACTTTTTATTTCTTCAGCATACACCTTTTCACATCTCAGTGATTACACATTTAGCTCCCTCTACCAGAAAGAATTCCCTCCCTTATATCATTATATATAAGGACTTATCACATAATAATGCAAATTATTTGTTTGAATGTCTCTCTCTCCCAATAGACGACCATATGAATTTCTTGAAGGCAGGAACTGAGTTGATTCACTTTTATATCCCCAGTACCTGAAAACTAGTAGGTGACCAAGCAATAGGATGCTTTGAAGTCCAAAACATTAGTATGGAGAACTGTGTTTTAATCCTAGGCTCAATCACTTAACTTTCCAGTTTCCTTAAATGTAAATGAGTAATAAAACACCTTTCAGGGGTGCTGCAAACCTAAAGGTTCCTATAAAGTGCCTAAGCCAGTGTCTGGCACATAGAGGCACTGTTACCTGTGCTCTATTAATGTTAGTTGAATTGATCTTTCCATAGAGCTCTTTCCATTTGTGTATTAATGCAAAATCTTTCCAGATTTCTCAAAATTGAAACCACTATCTTGTTCCATTTTACTCTTTCTCATATACCATTAATTTCAACATAAGCATAGCTATAAAAATAAAAAATTTTACTGGGTATCATGCAATTTGGGCATTTGAGGGCAGTGAGTTCAATTATTTCCTAAAATAAAATGTCCTAAGGAATGTGAACTAAAGTTCAGGGTATTCAGCTTTATTTTTCTCTTCTCTCACCAAATGAGAAAAAAAAAAATGCTTCAATATTTATAAGACTAAGAATAATAAATGTGCATAATTTTGCCTTAATATACATTTCTGCCTTTTAAACCCAGTTTAAACTCAGTGAAAGGCCAAGAACATAGACTTAATTATGCAGAAAAAGAAAAGATGCTTGAACCGCAGTGCACATTCAATAGACAAAATCCAAAGAAAGCAGTCCTGTCTGAAACGTTTACAAATCAATTCATTATATTGACTTGGAAGGAGTTGTGCTGTAATTTAAAACATAGATTACCACAGGCCAAATTTGATAAAGTTCTATTTTTAAGGCACTTTCACTTGGTTATACACTTGACCTGAGGATTTTCAAGAAACACAAATTTGTCTAACCTTAAAAAAAAAGCTACTGTATATAAATAACAGGTTTTAAAGTGGTAATGATTAAGCATTTAGTCATAATGAAATTTCAAAAGTACAAAATAGTGTGTATTGGAGTTAATAACTTCAATAAATCACTGATATTTTATTGAGCACAGGCAATGTATTTCTATTTGAAAATGATTTAACCCTCATACAATGTATAGAATGTTTCCACCTCATTTCCTAGTTCTAATGTAACCTTGGAAGAAAATTTTAAGGTTTGATTCTCTTTTGTTTGTTTTTCATGGAAAAAGTTGCTCCTTGGAGAATCAGCAATTACACCTAAGAGTCCTTTTGTCCTATTCAAGTCTCCTGATCACTTACTACATTATCTTAATGCAATGTAAATATTTTGTTATTTTTATCACCTATGAATCTTAAAGTGTAGAAATAATAAGAGCTGTCACTACATAGGGTACTTCTTAAAAAGCACTGAAACTACAGGTTCAGGAAGACTCATCTAATTTTAATTACACATCAAGCAAATGAGGTCATGAAGTCAACTATTTAGTTAATTAAGTGACTAAAACATGTACTTCTTGGAGACGATAGAATATTTGCCAAAGTCATTTTCTTGATAATAAAATATAGGACTGAGTGACTGACAACCCTGCCACCACCACCACCCCCAAAAATTGCAGGAATCCAGAGAATATAAATAAATAAAATAATAAATTGCAATTAAATCAGTCCTGAGTCTGCCTGAGAAGCAAGATCCGATGTGACAAGGTCTTCCCATACCCTTAAGTCTCCTTCAGTGAGGTCTCCCTGGGCCCCAGTTTCTTCATTTGAGCAATGATCACCTGAGTTCTCAATTCTGTTGTAATTTTCAGTTTTCTAAACTCTTTATAACTTAAATTTGATTAATAACAGAAATCAATATTCTGCTCTTATCTAATGTCTAGATGACACGTGGACATATTAACATATGGATGTTTAAACAAGCAATATGTACATGATTCAAACACATATATAGATTAAAATCCAAGAAACAGTTTTTGATATATCATCCTCAAAATTCTTCATTGTTTCTAGAGAAATGACACAAAAATTTAAAAAACAAAATAGAATATCTCAATGAAAACAAAATTGTTTTATTTTCCAGGTTCCTTTTCTTTAAATTGAAAGAGGGAAAATGCAACACAAGTATGGTCTAGCAAACAAATTGTAGCTAAAGATGATATTTTAAATTATTTTCACAAATGCCCATAGCAACTTAAGCCATCTAAAATATATTACCCTGTTGAACCAGAATACTTTATCTTATAAAAGCTTTCATGAACTTTGCCACAAAATTTCAAAATAACCACCTTTTATCAAGAAAAATAAAAGATGTTGCTGTGAAATTTTTTTCCCAAAAATTTTAACAGGATTCAGGCTACCTAATCTTTCAATTGTAAGTATTCAATTATAGACTAAGGATAAAACAAGCTGGTTTTTCTCAATTAAAACAAGATTCTAAACTGAATTTTATTTAAAATAAAATATCTTACAATGTTATATTGATTCTTCAAATAATTTTTTAAATAAATTTCATTGGCAATAAATATAGGTCTCTAGGTAAAGAGGCCTTACGAGCTGTTTTATCAGTGTGGATTTGAGAGATTCATTCCTTTCCAAGCTGCTTATATACCAAAAGTCACAACCTTTGCTAGCACTGCCACCTGCTGTTGACTGTAATTCATTTTCCAACAGATAGAAATACAAATAAAAATAGATGGAATGGCATGGGCAAATTGGTCTGGAAAACAAGCAGCGACACAGATTTTAAAGACAATATGTGTGCAAGCCACTGTTGAAGTTTGTTTTTTTTTTTTTTTTTGGCAATGGATAGAGTTATACCTCTATCATAATAACTCTCTTGCTATGCAAGAGGAGTATAATAGGTCACTAAGAGGGCCCTTGAGACTTTGGGGTTATCCACATTTGGTCGAGGCATATTTTTTTACAAGAGCATCATTTATGTGACAAAAAAAAGAAGTGGCTGCAACATCCCACCCTTCCCCTCAAAATTGGAAGTAATAAAGTTCTTCCAAGAGGAATTAAGTAATTTCCTTTTAATTGAGTAAACCATGTTTAATAAGTGAAGGAAGACATAAGTAAGCATACATGTATGGAGATAATAAGCAAATGTGAAAAAAATTTGTAAATCCAGCTCAAGTATATATGGGAAATTATTTTTCTATCCTTTCAACTGTCCTTCCTTAGGTTTGCAAAATTTCTAAATAAAATGTTGAAAAAATATAATGCACTGATATTTTTAATCTGCTTTACCAGTGAAGCTAAACTTCACAGAATTTAAGATAACACGGAAATTATATGACACAAATTTAATATGTATTTTAAATTCTGAGGAAAACTGAAATACTTTTATTGAAGCTTTCTCCCCTCTCCCCCTTTCTATTGGAACATGATTTACAGCAGCTGTGGGTCTTAGGGGAGATGGCGAGTCACATTGCTGAAGTACAGGCATAATACTGTATCTTGGGTAAGGCAAGAACAAAATGAATAAAAAAACATGAGTATACCCAACACGTTTTCCTTTTACAATGTAAAGGCTCCAAAGCTGCCCTGTTAGGCCAGTACAAAAGAATGATGGCAGCCCCGTTAGCTTACACCCTAACTCAAAATGGATTAAAGACTTGAGTGTAAGACCTGGAACCATAAAATACATAGAAAAAACCATAGTCACTAATTTTCTGAACATCAGTCGTAGTGATGTTTTTGTGAATTTGACTCCAATGGCAAGGGAAACAGAAACAAACAAACGGGATTACATCAAACTAAAAAGCTTCTGCACAACAAAGAAAACTACCAACAAAACAAACAAAAACAATCAACCAAATGGGAGAAGATATTTTCAAATGATACTTCTAATATGGGGTTAATATCCAAAATATATAAAGAAGTCATACAACTCAACAACAATAACAAAAAATTAACAAAATGTAAAAACCTGATTAAAAAATGGGCAGAGACAATCTGACTAAACATTTTCCTAAGGAAGATATACAAATGGCCAACAGACACATAAAAAGATGTTCAACATCACTAATTATTCGGGAAAACAAATCAAACCACAATGAGGTATCACCTCACAGCTATTAGAATATCGATTATCAAAAAGACAAGAAATTAGTGTTGGAAAGACTGTGGAAAAAAGAAAACTTTTATACACTATTGGTGAGATCATAGTTGGTACAGGTACCACAAAGAACAGTGTGGAGATTCTTCAAAAAATTAAGAATAAAACTACCATATAATCCAACAATTCATGTTCTGGGTATTTAATTCAAATAATATGAAAACACTAATTTGAAAAGTTACATTCACCTCTGTGTTCACTGCAGCAATATTTACAAAGCCAAGGTATGGAAATGACCGAAGTGCCATTGGTGGAGGAAGGGGTAAGGAACATTTGTACATAGACAACAGAATATCACTCAGTCATAACAAAGATGAACTATTGCCACATATGACAACATAGGTAGACCTTGAAGGTATTACGCTAAACAAAATAAGTCAGACAGAAAAAAAACAAAACCATATGATTGCACTCATATGTAAAATATAAAACAGAAAAACAAAACAAAAATTCATTGATAACAGACAACAGATTGGTGGAGGAAAAGAGAGGGAGGGGGAAGGCAAATAGGTAAAGGGGGGTCAAATATACAGCGATGGATGAAAACTAGACTTTTGGTAGACAGCATGCTATAATGTATATAGCTATCAAATTACAACATTAGATACCTGAAACATAATATAGAAATAATGTTATCAATATTATTAATATTAAATTTTAAATTATTATAAGTCATATTACTGAATATTTATATAATATATAAATGTTATTAACCAATGTTACCTCAATTTTAAAAAACTGACCTGTTAGTTGCCTGGAAAGCTTGATAGGTATGCTTTTATCTCCCTTTCTATCAAACATCAAAAAAACATTGCTGAGAACTTCTTCAAAACATATTCATGAGGATTTTATTGTTGTTGTTACAAAGAAAAAAAATTCATTTTAAAGCTGCTTATTTTTACCAAAAAATATAACATTATAGTTTTGGGGTTGTCTATCCAACCCTTTTTTTCTGTGGGTTTTCCCCTCCCAACTCCCCTATCCACCAAGATTGAAATGCCATGACCCTAGGCAGAGACAGCCCACCACACAGCACTTCTCTCATCCGGAAGTTCAGAACTGGGATTCAGAAAGGGTAGTTCAGCGTCTGTTTTTTGAAGTGGCCACAGGTAAACTCAAGAGATATGTTGTTGCCACTGAGAACAAAAGGCATGGAAGCCCAGAGAGAAATGCCCATATACAAAGAGGAAATAAGGAAAAATATGCACGGGGGAAAAAAAGAGAGGGAAGAAAACACAGAAAGAGAAAGATGGCATAATGCCCGCCGGCCTTCCCGTCCGTCCCACGTGAGCCTGGCTTCCTGCCCGTGGGTTCCATGACATTCTACTGTGTCCATATGACCCCTCCCCCACTGTATTCACACTCCTGACCTGTGGAATTCTGTTTCTTGAAGCTAAAAGCCTCCAACAATCTGCTGACACAGGAGATGCAGAGAAAATTTTGATACAACAAAAATATTAGAACCCTAAGAATAAAAACACTGAAAGATGTAGATAATTGCCCATGAAATACAATTTTAGAGAAAAGCACCATCCATAGAAAACTACAATATTTATCTTGAACAGAGTCCATACCTAGGAATTATCATGGCACCTATGGTGGATTGCATTATTTATTCAAAACATTCACTCCTCCTTCTTGTAAATTTCCTCTCTAGTGACTCTCCCTGTGAAAGAAAAGTATTTGCTACTGTCACAATCTCAGGCGTGGCCACACGACTTTGGTCAATCCACAGTAAACCCAAGTCACTTGTGCCATTGCCCAACACGAATGTGAATGACATCTTGTGGCTTCACAGAGGCTGTCCCTTCTCTCTGACTACACAAGAAAGAACACAAATGTGGGCTGTGTTACATGTCAACCTGCAATGGACTTGTAACATAAACGACAATAGACCCATATTCTTCTAAGTCACAGAAATTCAGAAGTTGCTTTGTACCATGGTATAACCTGACCAAAACTGGTATGTGTCTCAAATAGATTCTCATGATAAATAAAGCCAGAAGGTATAAGAAAGTAAATATTTAATTCTGGAGTTCATTTAAATATTGCTAATAAGCTTACATCTTAAATAAACCCTTTTCATTTTTAAGCTATCCCAATGCTGATGATTTTAAGGATCTTTACACATAATAGTTACCAAAGGATAAATTTACTACTTCCTCCATGTTTCTAAGCATTGCCAACAGATTCATCTAAAAGATGTTTCATCTTAAAATATGTTTTAAAGATAAAAATCTCAGGCTAGGTCAAGATGGCGGCGTAGGTAAACGCCCACAACCACATCAAAGTTACAACTAAACTACAGAACAACCATCATTCAAAACCACCTGAAATCAAGCTCAATAGATGTCGTACAACTACGGAACAAAGAAAAACAAAGCAGCTACATCCAGACCGGTAGGACAGGTGGCGGCGCGAGGGGGGGCGGCGGCGCGGCGGCAAGACGGGCTGGTCCCACACCCAAGCGTGGTGGATAAAAATCAGGAGGCTCCCGCGGCTGGGAAGGTCCTTCCTGAGGACTGAGGGGGTCCCCGTCCCACACCAGGTGCCCGTTCAGGGTTCCAGTGCCAGGAAGAGAAGTCCCCATAACTTCTGGCTGGAAAAACCAGCGGAAACTGAGGCTCAGGGAGGCTGAGGCGGCTGGAGCCCCAGGCAGCTCCCTACAGGGCCCGCGCACGGACTTACCGGACTCTCTCCCTCTGAGCTCGGAGGGGAGGCAGCTCGAGGGGCGCCAGAGACATACAGGGAAGAACTGAGCTGTTTGGCACTGGAGCGAGGGCTGGAGAGGGGGCTTCCTTGGGGACAAACGTGCTGTAAGAGGCCTTTGTTCCTTTGGTGAGCCCTTCCCTGGGGCGGCAGACAGCGGTCATATCTGGGACTCCAGCAACCTGGCTCACACTGGTAGCCCCGCCCTGCTGACTCCCTGAGGCCCTGCCCCACACAACTTTCAAGCCCACCCAAGCTGTTGCCACTTGCTTAACCATAAGATTGGCCAGTCTTGGATCCTGCTTCAGGTTTTTCCTAAATTCTTTCAAACGAGCAGCATCTGGTCTCAGCGAGCCCCATACCTCTCATTAAGTAATACACAGAAACAAACACAGGGAGGCAGCCAAAATGAATATACAAAGAAACAGGTCCCAAATGAAAGAACAGAACAAAACCACAATAAAAGACTAAGCGAAAGGAAGATAAGCAACCTAACAGATACTGAGTTCAAAATACTGCTTATAAGGATGCTCAATGAACTTAGTGAGAACCTCAGTGAACTTAGGGAGGGCCTCAAGAGCATAAAAAAGGACCAGTTAGAAATCATGGATACACAGTTAGAATTAAAGGAGGCATTAACTGAAATAAAGAATGATTTACACAGCTTCAATAATAGAGTATGTAAATCCAAGGAGCAAACCATCGATTTGGAATATAAGGAAGCAAAACAACCCCAATCAGAACAGCAAAAAGAAAAAAGAATCCAAAAAAATGAGGATAGTGTAAGGAGCCTCTGGGACAACTTCAAGCGTGCCAACATTCGCATCTTGGGGGTGCCCGAAGGAGAAGAGAGAGAACAAGAAATCGAAAACCTGTTTGAAACAATAATGGCAGAAAACTTTCCTAACTTGGTGAAGGAAACAGACATACAAGTCCAGGAAGCACAGAGAGTCCCAAACAAGAGGAACCCCAAGAGGCACACACCAAGACACACCATCACCAAAATGCAAAAGGTTCAAGACAAAGAGAGAATCTTAAAAGCAGCAAGAGAAAGGCAGCTAGTTACCTACAAGGGAGTTCCCATTAGGCTGTCAGCTGATTTCTCAAAAGAAACTTTGCAGGCCAGAAGGGAGTGGCAAGAAATATTCAGAGTGATGAAAACCAAGAACCTACAACCAAAATTACTCTATCCTGCAAAGCTGTCATTTAGAATTGATGGACATATAAAAACTTTCCCAGACAAGAAAAAGTTAAAGGAGTTCATCACTACCAAACCGTTATTATATGAAATGATGAAGGGTCTTTTTGAAGAAAAAGATAAAATGTATGAACAAACAAAATGGCAATGAATACATATCTATCAACAATGGAATCTACAAACAAAATGAACAGGAAGAACAGAAACTGTCTCATAGATACAGAGAACATTTTGTTGGTTGCCAGTTGGGAAGGGGGTTGGGGGAATGGGTGAAAAAGGTGAAGGGATTAAGAAGCACAAATTCATTGCTAGACTGACAAACCTCAAAGGGAAAGGGGTTGGGGGGGTGGGAAGAAATAAACCAAAGAACTTATATGCATAACCAATGGACACAGACAATAGTGTGGGGAAAGGTGGGAGGGGGGCGGGAGTGGGGAGGAGGGGGTCAATGGGGGAAAAATGTGGAACATCTGTAATACATTTTACATCCAACAATAAAGATTTGGAAAAAATAAAATAAAATAAAATAAATAAAATGATTTCATCTAATGAATAACAAATCTTCATCCCTACTATTCAACCCTGTGGTTTTTTTTCTGGTTTGCTGATTTTTCTTCCCTTCATTAACAACACCGTGCCATATTCCCATTTTAAAATTTAATTGTCACATTTCTGAAGTGAGATTTTTCTTTCTGATCTTTAAAAATAATTTTTTTTCACATCTGCTTTTAACACTGGTACTTCTTTGTTGCACTTTTAGTTGAAGTTCTTCTGCAATATATCTTTTCATTAATCTAAAAAACTATTCTGTAGTTTATTTTAAAAATGCTTTGAACACATCCAACAATAAAGATTTAGAAAAAAAAAAAGATAAAAATCTCTACTTTACTAAAAAACTGTGAATTGAGAAAAAGTTCATAACAAATGTTATATTCTCCTTCTATAGAATGAAAACAACCTGACACCAAGGATTCTTCCAAATAATACAAACCAAAAGCAACTGTTAACGCCACTCCTCTTGGTCACTTTATAACACCAATGGTCTTAAGTCTTACATGATCCAGGTATAAATTTTGCTTTTGTTCAAGTCTTTTTTCCTGAGAACAACATATCATATTTCATAGAGAGTTTTGATAACTAAAAAATATGATTAAATATGAGGCTAATTCTGTACATTCTGCCACTAAGATTAGCTGTGCCTTAGGGAAGTCATTCAATTTATCTAAACTGGTAGAGAGGCTTAGAAAAATGAGGATCATAATCTACGCCTACCAGATAGAGTATAAACCAACTAACACTATAACTACAACTAACATTATAACTCTTTCCCTAACCTAAAAAAATGCGCCACGTGGTCACAACAGAAGAAGCGGAATAGATGATTACATACAGTTTCCATAAACTATAGTATGAAGATTAAATAGTTGAAGAATCAACAGTGTTGGAGATTATTTCTATTTCTCTACTAACCTCACCATTATAACCACAATGAACAGTATTAGTGACAGAATTTTTTCATGCAATTCACTTTTTTATTCTAGGTGGTCATTTAATGAAACTCTCCATTTCATCTCAAGAAGAAAACACTTTTAGTTTAATGTCCTTAACAATAAAGAGATTAAGAACTAATTAACCCAATTACTTTAAATTACATATGAAAATGTTTTTCTAAGCTTTTTACTTGTATTACTCATTTAATCCTTTAACAATTCTATGAGAAAGTTACTATGTATTATTTAATCCATTATTCAGGTAAGAAAACAGACACAGATGAAGGAACTAGCCAAAGGTCACAGCTCATAAGTAGCAGAGTCAGGTTTTGAACCCAGACAGGCAGCATTAAAACTCCATGTCAACCAACTGTTATCATACTGACACAAGTGAAGCAACAGGAATTTGGGGAAGAAAAAAAAGTAGTTTTGCCAAGAAAATAATAAACTATCATTTCATACAAACATACATATCAAGTATATCTTTTTAAAAATTCCATTTTCTTAATTATTGAAGTTTCAAATTAACAGAAATCATGTGACTGCAACTACTAATATAAACGTTGTTGGTCTAAATCTATTACTTACAGTGCAACAATTTATTTCACTGTTATTGATGAATCAAATTTGAAAAGTCCATTTTTATTTCAAAGGGGCTGAGAAACTTTACTCCTTGAGTTAGATTGTGTCCTTGTTAATGAAAAAGTGAAGTTGGAAAAAGGCAGGTAAAGATGACAATGTTAAAATAAAATAAAGTCCCAAGGAATGATATATGTACATGTAGAATAACTCTGCAAATACTTAATGAAAAAAAACAAAACACATCTTATATTGAGATTTGAATGTTAATGACAATTTCTTGCAAGCTATTACTTTTATAAAGATATGCCATTTAAACAAACTTCATTTGAGAAATCATTCAATAACTGAAAGATGTGTTTCCAAATTTCAACTGTATTCAAAATCATCAAGAAAGAAGCACACGATTCAGTTTAATTTAAATAACTTAAATTTGACATGTTCAAATAACTCAGAGATTTAACTTTAAAGAAATGAAAAGGAAAATATCCTACCCCCAGTATCAAAGAAAGGTGACAAAAATGCATTACTTTTAGGAGAAAAGAGCGAACCATTTCCAAGGAGACTATTTGATTCCTTAAAAAAACTAATTTGCCTAAAGTGAGCCAAGATTTTATCATTAGTCTATTATGAAAAAGTAGACCTTAAGCATTTTATTCCATTTTTTCAAATAAGAAAATGCAAACAGATTGAATACAAAAGGGGAGCCCTCCATTTTTACATTTAAATTTGCACAAAGACAAGATATTAACAGAACAGAAATTTGATTATATTTTAGTATCACGGAATCATTACTAAAGTGAGTCAAAGAGATAAATATCAGTTTCTGCAAATTCTCAAAACAACTTTTTTGGCACTGCAAACAGCATAAAACTAAAACAACTGGGAAATTACTACATTTTAGCTTTTAAGAGGCTTGGTGAAGATCATATTTTTCCCCAGAATGTATCTGTTGCTTTTCTAACAATACCAATAAGCCCAAGAGCTCATCTATACACGTTTCCAAGTTTCAATAACAGCCAAAGTATTAAATAACTAATCCAGTATAATGCACTATTCCAAAATAGAGTGTTTGGCCAATATCTTCAGAGAGATACCGTAAATGTTTCACTCTATTTCAGTGAATGATCTATGATGAAAGTTGTGTTTTAGGATTAACCTAGAGCTGTGCCCTGTGGGAAATGAAGAGTCTTTGTAAAATGTGTTACAGTTTACTAATAAGGATGAAGAAGAAACACAACTGATGAACCAGCAAATCTACTCTGACTTACTTGGTCTTTGCTGAATAAATTTGAATATCATCAAAATACATTATCCTAATATATAACCTGCTTTCTCTGATTCGCTCTACCCTCACACTCATTACAAAAGGAACCTTAAGCACTTCAATATCTGACATACTTGTGCTGGTCCTACGGCATTATATAAAACAATATATTATCCTAAAGAACAAAAATGAAGCTTTCAGTAAGAAAAGGTTACCAGGAGAGTATTTAGGGTCTGGAGAAAAACAGAGAACATTTACATAGCAGTATTTATATTTGATGCTGATATATAATAAATAGAATTTCTCACCTAAAATAATGCAAAATTATCTTCTCTGAATATTTACCAGTTGACCATTGGGGAACCACGGAGATACAGACTAAAATTCTCCACATACCAGTAACAGATTGCTTTATCTTGAATGCACTTGTTAATTTCGCTCCCCCTCTCCCGCTCTCTCCCTTCCATCCTTCCTTCCTGATTCATTCATGAATGCATTTAACTTTTATGAGAGCTAAATATGTGCTGGGCATTATGGTTGCCTCTAAGGATACAAAGATGAGCAAGATAGTTGCTCCCCAAAGGAATGGGGTTAGGGGGTTAGACAAGGGGATATAATTCAGTTACTCTGAGGTGGTGACATATGAACATAGTTTTGAAAAATAGGATTTAGTCATGAAGTTCTATGGGTAAGGGGGTAGAGTGAGGCAGGTATGTCCACCAGGAAACAGGAGTTTATATGCCACAGACTCTGCAATTATATTTAATTATAGGTCTAGGGTACATAGCAAATAGTGGAGTGATGGAGTTCGGTTCATGCAACCAGGGTTCATACAATTATAAGAGTACAGGAAGAAATTATTAGAATTTTTTCTTACAATTAGTCTTACACTTTTCTTTTTCAAAATTCAATTTCTATACATATTACATAATGTACATAGTATTTTAATATTTTAAACATGTACATGTGTATAACATATAATTTATAAATAACTATATACTGGGTGTATATCCTCCAAAAATTTTAATTATTGGTATTATAGCTTAAAAAAAAATCATACATATTCTATATTATCCTAAAGCTGATGCATAGTAATAAAGGATTTTAAGCAAATGAAGAACAATTTAACGCCCGGCTACATGCCAGGAGGTAAACTGGAAGAGGAGATCTGAGACAAGTGCAGCAGTTGTGATGCCACGGTGGTAACTGTGGTGAGAAGATCCTAAACAGTGGTGGGGGTGGGGGGCACAGTGGGCATGCCAAGGAGGAGGCAGAGGCAGCCTGTAGGGAAAAAGAGATTATAAACAATAAATCCATTTGATTTACATCAATCATTACATTTAAGTTTCCCTTTATTTATTTACTTATTTATTTATTGAATTGATTTGAGAGAGAGAGAAACATCGATTTGCTGTCCCACTTATTTATGCATTCACTGGTTGATTCTTGTATGTGCCCTGACCAGGATTCATTACATTTTGATCTTACACAATTCCACAAGGATAATTTATACATCCTTCCAAAAGCAGACTTACAAATCAAGTTAAAATGTATTATTATTCTATTTGAGATCATTAAAACTCAAAGATAAAATTACATTCTGATTTCCTGACTAGGACAAACATTTGAAAACAATGTAATCGCTGTCCCAGTTATATCAATCTAGTTTTTCTTATGGAAGCTAAATTAAAACCTTGATCACAGAAGATGGGAGAACGGAATGGAAGGAGGGGAGAAGCAGACGGAAGGGTAAAAGTTACTAGCTAACTCACAGCTAAGATGCTAAGATCAGTATCTGATTACTCCATGCCATCATATTGGCCATAGAACAAAGACAGTATTTTTTCTGTTTTTTTTCTTTCTCTATTTTATGAGATTCCATAGGCCAGAGACTTTTAAATAAATCTGCATCCAATACAGCATAGATTTCCTCTACTAAGAAAACCAGAAACCAAGCAAAGGGGATGAATACTGAGACATAACGTAGGTAAGTTATGCTTTCTCCACCAGAGCTTTAACATTTGGATTTAACAAAATTAGATCCACGCATGTTGCATAACTGACCTCTGTTACATTTGAATTCAGGAAAAGAAAAAGATCTGATACTAGACTTTGATTACTTTATTCTCCATGAAAAGTTTAAGAACTTCTCACCTATTTTTGAATGAATGAATGAATGACTGTTCAAATTCCATTTCAGTGCTTGGACCTACACAGGAAGTACCACTTTGATGGTCTTGTTGCCAGAAAAGTTCCATGTAATTTAAATTGGAAATGTTTTCCTCCATAGCAGGTAACTTTTTAAGTAGGACAAGATGGAATATTCCACGGGATATCCCTAGTAGCATTTTGTAATAGCTCCTCATCTTGGTGTTCTAAGTATTTCACCCGGCCTTCAGTGGCATAGCTCCTCTTTTAAATTACTCTAGCTCACACACAGTTCTGTGGGTCAGGTTTCTATTGAAACTGGCTAGACAGCATTGTGGAAATAAGTGAATTCTCAAGACTATTTCACAAGAACTTAAAATACGTATAGCATTTTTAACAATGTTAATGATCATATATAATGTTAAAAATCAGGTTTTTTTCATCTTAAAAATATATAAATACCTTTTGGAATAGAGAAAATAGTCTTGTAGTTGTTTTGTTTTGTTTTTTAACTAAAAATCTATTGGATTCAGACTAACAGTTCAGTTCAGAGAATAAAAACAAAATGCTAGCCCAGTTTCAAAAAGTGTATATTAATCCTTCTAAATTTCATTCCTCTTTTTAATGTATTCTGAGAATACCGCAGCAATCAGCATTATATTATTGTTGTAATGATACCTTAGGAGGCAACAGCAATCCTCTCTGGGAGACTGAAATCAGACAAGTTGGGGACAGCTGACGGAGCAGTCACCGTTGGGACATTTTGTTTAGAAATAACAGGTAAGGTGCCCTCTAATCATAGTAAAGTCATCTCAGTTTTTCATTCCAAAATTTTAGACTCACTTCTGAACTAATCCTCTGTGGGGCTCCAAAACAGCCTAGATTCCTCTCCAGTAGTAAATTAACTGACATGCAAGCACATAACATGTGGCTAGAAACACAGTACTAAATTATCCGTCCTCCACAGAAATAGGCTGGACTCATTCAGAGCAGGTAGCGAACCTGAGGCTCTCAATCCGGGCTGAAGGAATTTACCTGCACTGCAGACACTCCCTCTCTGTAGGTCCTTGCTTCACAGCCTGGAAACAATCCCTGCAAACCGCCTTGCAAAGCGCCTGAGGCGTCCTGTGCTCCGGAGAGGCAGAACTCCTCTTCTTTCAAGGCTAGAGGTCAGAGCCATGATCACAGCTCAGTCCAATTTAAAGGAAAAAGTATCTGGGGTCAAAAATATCCTAAGGAAAAATACAAGACTAAAGCTTAAAAAAGTAGAGTGTGCTCCTCTGGGCTTCAGCAGGGTGATGAAAAAAACCTGTTGCAGAATATTAAATTTAGATTTTTTTTTTCATCTGATAGCTTCAAAATAACTAAACTAAAACTGAATACAGAACGTGATGGATGTCACACTGCAATCAGTTTTGAGGACATTTGTAAATGCTACAAATCCATTTAAATCCTCATCAGCCCAGACATTCTAAAAAAAAATCAAGTTTAAGTGACTTACACATGAAATATGAGCATCCGCTCGTGATTAAATGACTGCATCAGTTGACTTGAATACACAGAGCATTGCTTTTTCAAGCAACGTTCATTCTGCCTCTGATCAGACAGACTCTTCCTCCCATCATGGCTGCTGCTTCAGAAAACACAACTCATAGAGCAAAAGGGGAAAGATAATTTGTAAACAAGAATAAACTGCTGTTTGGGAACGCTTTACAAAATACATAAACTAAACTGACATTCGTGTGAAAAATGCAGTCCTTTCATATACTTCTAAAAGTGAAAAACTCCAAAAATTGTTTTTATAAGACAGATGAAATTACCATTAAACTCAACAAAAGTGGCTTGGTCCCCATAAAAATCATGACGGAGCATATTTAAAGATTAGAGACATTTCTGGATGTACGCATTGCAAAGGGTCGAGTGTAGTGCTTTATTCTGGTCATCCCCGCCAGCTGCTATTACATGCTGTCGTTGTCAGCGAGGGAAATGAATCTGCAGGAGAGTGAGCTCAAAGGGCCTTAAATCAGACACGTTGGGGACTGCTGACAGAGCTGTCTGCCCCTGCCTACCAGGCCCCTTGAACATCAGGAGTTTATGGTAGGTTTTTCTGACATATCTGTAACTTAGTAGGCCTTACAACCTCTCTCTCTCTTTTTTTTTTAATGTTTTTTATTGATCTGAGAGAGAGAGGAAGGGAGAGGGAGCGAGACAGAAACATCATCAAGCCCATAACCCAGGCATGTGCCCTCACCAGGAATCAAACTGGCGACCTCTTGGTGTATGGGATGCTGCTAATCCACTGAGCCACACCGGCTGGGCGAATCTACAACCTTTTCATCCACTAGTCTACTTCTATCTCTAAGTCTGATCCTACTCTTTTAAAGGACAAGGTTCTACCCTGGCAAGAAGAAAAGGAAAAGCCCCCAACAAACAGACTTTGTCCTTTCATTGTCCCTGGCTTTTAAAAACTCATTTCAGAGGTTACCTCCCCAATATTTCTTACGTTACTCCAAATAGATTAGGTCATGGCAAGGTAGCAGCTTAACCCTGGCATCTCAGTGGCCTACACAGAAAGGGTTATTTCTTGCTCACACAAAGTCCACTGTGACTATGGCAGCTCTCCATACAGCTCCCTCCTAGGGTGAATGCCAGTCCTATCTCCTTGTGACTTGGTCATCTTACCATCCAGACCCAGACTGCCATCCAGAGTAATAAAGATCTAGAGGGCACTTTACTGTCTCGTAGCTGCTTTGGCCCAGAAAGAGCACCCCCTCTGTCCACAGTGCACTGCCTAGCTGTAAAGAGCCTGGGCCATACCCTTTTCCCAGCAGCTCTGGAAGGAGAGAAAAATAACACATTGGTAAGCACTTTAAGCCTCCGCTGTATCTTTCTTAACCCTGGCCTGTAAATGTGGATTGGGTGCCCACAACATGCTCTCCACTTTGTCTTTGCTGTATTATAGAACATGTCATTGTTTGCCATCTATTTTACTTCACAATGAGCTTCTTGAAGGGAACAATTAGATCAATATTTTCCTGACTAAATTCCATAAGTACACAGAAAGTTAGAGGCATGCCTGCTCAATGTTACAGAGAAGTCCTAATTATCCAGGTATGGCGGAACATCAAAAATATATTTGACTTCACAGGAAAACCATCATTTATTCAATGTCAACAAATATTCAATGAATGTTTCCTATATACCAATCAAAATTCCAGGTCCTGTAAATGAGGTAAACTAAGACCTTCTCATGTAGTAGTTTACATTTTAATAGGGAAAAATAGCCCTGGCCTATTTGGCTCAGCGGTTAGAGCATCGGCCTGCGGTCCAGAGAGACCTCGGTTCGGTTCCCACTAAGGGCATGTACCTTGGTTGCAGTTTGTCCCCGGCCTTGGTTGGGTCCTGCAGGAGGCAGCCACTCGATGTGTCCCTTTCACGTCGATGTCTCTCTCTCTCTCTCTCTTCCTCTCTTTCCCTCCCACTCCATCTGAACAAAAAGATAAAATAGAGAGAAATATAAATAAACATCAGAAACAAAAAATAATCAAAAACAATAATGCCAAAATAAGAAAATAACAGGAGAGTCCCTGGAAACTGAGTGATCAGTGAAATCCTCTAAAAAGGTGATATTTGAGTGACACATGAATGGCAAGAAGGAGCTTACTATTAGAAAATCTAAGGGAAGAGTATTTTTTAGATGCCTTCATTTTTATTTAGTTTTTATTTCATTTACATACAGTAAAGTGCATAAATCTTAATTTATACCAAATAAATCTTGGAACGTACAACTCACAAAAATGTTATACATATCTATAGACAGATTAAACCATTCTGGTCAAAATATAAAATATTTCCAGTGCTCTCAACAAGTGAATATAGAGGGAATGTACCTCAACATAATAAAGTCAATCTATGACAAGTCCACAGTTAACATCTAAAAGTAAAACACCAAACTCATAGATATGGAGAACACACTGGTGGTTGCCAGAGGTGAAGGTTGGGCAAAATAAGAGAAGGGAATCAAAAGGTACAAATTTCCAGCTATAAAATAAGTCATGGGGATATGATGTATAGCATGGTGACTATAGATAATAATAGTGTATTGCATAAATAAAAATTACTAAGAGAATAGATCTTAAAAGTTCTCATCACAAAATAAAAATAAAATCTGTATCTATGTATGGTGGCAGATGTTAACTAAACTTATTGTGGTGATCATTTCACAGTACATACAACTATGGAATCATTAGGTATGCACTTGAAACTAATAAAATGTATGTCAATTATATCTAAATTTTTTTAAAAAAAACTGACATAGCTAATCTCTGGAGATAGGATCAGAATGGCAGTTATCTTCGGTGGGGGTACTCTTGAGAAGAGCTTGAGAAATCTGCTAGTAGAGTATTTTAAAAGGAGGGAACAGCTAGTCCCAAGTCCAAAGCAAACTTGGTGTATTTAAGAATGTAGAATTTTTGGCCCTGGCCAGTTTGGCTCAGCAGTTAGAGCGTCGGCCTGTGGTCCGTAGAGACCCGGGTTTGATTCCTGCTAAGGGCACGTACCTCAGTTGCAGTTTGTCCCCAGCCCTGGTTGGGTCATGTGGGTGGCAACCACTCGATGTGTCCCTTTCGCATCGATGTTTTCTCTCTTCCTCTCTCTCCTTCCCACTCTATCTGAACAAAAAATGGAAAAGTGGCCCTGGCCGGTTTGGCTCAGCGGTTAGAGCGTTGGCCTGTGGTCCAGAGAGTCCCGGGTTCGGTTCCCGCTAAGGGCACGTACCTCCCGGCCCTGGTTGGTCGTGCGGGTGGCAGCCACTCAATGTGTTCCTTTCACGTCGATGTTTCTCTCTCTCTCTCTGTTCCTCTCTCTCCCTCCCACTCTACCTGAACAAAAAATGGAAAAATGTCCTCGAGTGAGGATAAAAAAAAAAAATGGAAAATTGTCCTCGGATGAGGATTAAAAAAGAATGTAGAATTTTTGTATGATGTATATAAATTAGAAATGTCCCTACCTGCAGTTACATGTGAAATTATCTTCTATCAAGGACATATGTAGAGTTCAAGATCCCTCACTTTTATTGAATTCACCTCTAAATTGTGCAGCGTTAAAGCACAGTTCCCAGCATACCTCATCATCACCAACCACCAACTGCTATTCAGTGCCTTATATGTGAAAGAAACGCAGCTGTTACTGTAGAAGATTTTTTAAATATCTGACACACTTCATTTTAAAATCTACTAGAGAAAATCTATTAGAGAAAAAAGGCAAAAATATATAGTTAATACAAAATTTTAAAAGCAATGTGTGGCAGGAATAAGAATAAGACATATCTCAAAATAGTGTAAGATTAATTACCAAGTAAAATTATCTACATAAACTTTTATTTATATATTTTCCCTAAAATCAAGTTCCTTTCTGGTTAAGGGAAAATGACCATGAATTTTCACTAAATTTACAGGATACAATAGCATATTTCTAGGATACATTTATACAATGGAACACTACTCAGCTGTAAAAAAAGAAGAAGAAAATCTTACCTTTTGTGACAACATGGATGGACATGGAGAGGAGTATGCTAAGTGAAATAGCCACTCAGAGAAAGACAAATACCATATGATTTCACTTACACGTGAAAGCTAATGAACAAAACAAATAAACAGAAACAGACTCATAGATACAGAAAATAGACTGACAGCTATCAGAGGGGAGGGGAGTTAGGTGGGGGTGCTGGGTAAACAAGGTTAAGGGATTAAGCAAAAAAATAATTAAAAACCTCATAGATACAGACAACAGTATGGTGATTACCAGAGGGAAAGGAGGATAGGAGAAGCAGAAGAAGGTAAAGAGTGGATAAATAATGATGGAAAGAGACATAACTTGGGGTAGTGAACACATAGTACAATATACAGGTAATGTATTTAGAATTGTACATCTGAAACCTACTTAATTTTATTAACCAATGTTACCCCAATAAATTCAATACAGTCTATGTGTTATATATAACATTCATTTGCAGAGCACCCAAAAAAGGTACAGAGTAACTTTCCAGAGCAGCTAAACTTAAAAGTACAACAAAAAGTCCGTGAGGTCTTAGAGATCCAGTAATAGTAAGGGATAAGCCATTTTGTAAAACAATACTATGGATAAGCAGAGAAAAAACAGTGGTTCCAAATTTAAACTCCAAATTATTTGACTTAAAAAGAAACCAATCCAAATTTCAGGCATTAATTTGCAATAACTTTGGTTCTCATACACAAAATAGAAGACAGTATGTTCTCGAATGAGTGGTAATTGGGATTTACTTATTTAATGATAGTTAATGATTCTCCCAAACTATACAGAGGAGGCTATCTACTACAACTACTATAAAATATAGTTATGAGTTGAAAGGAGAAAATAATCTTGTCTTAGTGTGGGATTGCCCAGAAGTGAATCTGAGACAAGGATTCACATGCAACTGGTAATCTAGGAGGAAACAATGGTAGGGGAGGGAAAAAGTGAGACAGGGAAGGGAAGGCAGACAGTAAAGGGTAGTGTATTAACCAAGTGTCCACTGTAGCTATAAAAAAACAAGCAAACAAAACTAAGCCCACTGGGAAAATCTGGCAGCCAGTTGAAAATAGTGTAGCAAAGGGGACAGAAAGACTGGGATAGTATTTATATATTCATTTATGTCAGTAATTAGATGAGGGCACACCCAGGCAGTATTATCTGGCATGCTGGTCTGCTGAGCAGATGGGCAAAGCGGGCTTTGGTGATAAGAAGAAGCCCTCAGGCAAAGAAATACTATGACTGGCTAATGAAAAAGGGGCCAGCACACACTGAAGGGGTGAGAACAAGGGGGAACTAGTGGTAAACTGACACTCATATGGACAGGATTGATCTAGAAGACCCAATAAAAGAGGGACTTTAGGCTTTGAGAAATGAGTAGTATTTGGTTAAGCGAAAGCATTTAAGTTAGGAAATTGGTATAAGCAAAAGTATAAGTAGGAAAGCATAACCTGGGTAATAAGTCAGTTTGTCTAGATCAGAGAAACAGTTTATATAGGATATCCTTAGGGAAATATAGCTAAAAATATATGTTGGGCCCACATTAGGAAAGGTATCTAATTCTAAGCTAAAGAGTTTCACTTTTTCTTGTAGGTACTGAGGAATCTTTAAATTTCTAAATAGGAATGTAATAAAATGAAAACATTACTTCAAGGCATTAACATCATGATGGTATCATTAATGTCCTTGGACTGTAAACTCCTTTTGGGTAGGATCTGTATCTGTTCAGTTTCTCCAGGAAAGAATTGCATACAGAGAAGTATTCAGTAACCCATTAGCAATGAGGACCCTGAGTACAAAAACTGTGCTGTCTAAATACCATTTCTTACTAAAGGAACCAAGGCTCCTTGGAAAAAGGGCCAATTTCAGGTCTGTGAAGAATATTTATGAGTCTGAGACATTTTTTTCACCCCAGAAATGAAATTAAGTATCAAACACTAAGTGGCTTGGTCATAACTCAGGAATCTACTTGAGAGGGTTCCCACTAGCCAAAGAAGAAATAATTGAGCATCAAAATAATAAATGTTATAAAAATACTTTATAAATAATATCTTCGATGACATAAAATATACGGCCGGTTTGGCTCAGCGATTAGACCATCAGCCCGCGGACCAGAGTCCCAGGTTCAGTTCCCGCTTAGGGCACGTACTTCAGTAGCAGTTTATCCCTGGGTGGCAACCAGTTGATGTGTCTCTCTCACATCAATGTTTCTCTCTCTCTCTCTCTTCCTCCTCCTCTCCCTCCAGCTCTATCTGAAGATAAATGCAAAAATGTCCTTGGGTAAGTATAAAAATTATATATATATACACACACACACACACACACACACACAAACTAAAAATTTTAACATCCACGAGTTCATAAATATACTTAAAAACTTGAAGGATATTAGGGAACTAACTCATTACTCTGAAAACTACAAAATAAAGAAAAATATTGCACATTTATTCTGGTCTTCCTGTATAAAGTGTACAGACATTTAATAAGGGAAAGTTATTTATTATAAAAGAATTTCTGGCCTGGCCTGTGTGGCTCAGTGGTTGAGCATCAACCCATGCACCAAGAGGACACCAGTTCGATTCCCGGTCAGGGCACATGCCCATGTTGTGGGCCAAATCCCTAGTGGGGGGCATGCAGGAGGTGGCCAATCAATGTTCTCTCTCATGGATGTTTTTATCTCTCTCTCCCTCTCCCTTCCTCTCTCTCTAATATCAATAAAGAAAAAAAATTTATTTTTAAGAATTTTTGTTAGTGAATGTAGAATGAATTATCAAATTTGAATGTCACCATTTTGAAACTCTAAATGAAATAATGGACCTATGAGATAATCATCAGTGGCTGCTGAAACTATTAGCTGGAAAGTGGCTGGAAAATGTTTACATTTATCACAAACTTTATCAGGCTGATAACATCTGAACTCAGCAGCCAATTATAACGTGACAAAAAAAGATACAACCAGACAGTGTATGCTTCTTAATGTAAGGCAATAGGGAGTAAGCGATAACACCTATAAAATATTTTTGCCAAAAATAAAAAAAGATGAATCTGGATAATCCTGTAACTTTAACTACCAATTTACAAGAAATACAGGAGAAAAAACACCATAGGAATACAATTTGCAAAATTCAAAATGTGAGAAATTCTATAGAACAAATGATCAAATCAAATATAATGTGGAGACTTTGTTTAGGTCCTGATTTGAGTAAAACATATTAAATTAAATTTATGAGATGATAAAATTGGATCATGAAAGTCTCATGATATTATAAATTACTGAAAAATTTAAGTTGCACTAATGATGTTGTAGTAATGTTATTTTTTAATCCCTTTTATATTGTAGATATATATTAATAATTCCAGAAAGTTTATTCTTAAATATTTACTAGTAAAATAATATGGTGTCTAGAATTACTTCAAAAGAATCTAAAGGACTGGAAGACTATATATTAATAATTATTTATGCTACATGATTAATATATGAGTGTTCATTATACTAATCTATTTACTTGAACATATGTTGGACTACAAAGATTGGGTATTCCAAGTAAATTAACTAAAACTCCCGCCAATCACTGACATCATTAGGGACTAAAGACAACTATTGATAGACAGAAGCATAGAACAAAGCTAGAAAGAGCCGTTATGAAAGTACAAAGTCAACAGGTACATAAAACTTCACTTTGAGAAATTTCTAATAGAAGCAGAATAGTAATGCAAGGCCAGGTACAGAAGGTCACCAGGACCGAAAGCTCTGCATTCCTAGCAACAGACAAAACGAAGAACACAAGTATTATATTATATCCCACCCAGGGTGACCTTTCTTCCACTCATGTATCGCTGCTCATGTGATTTAGACCCCCTGACCTTTCATATCACTGGTCATGCAATTCAGACCCTCTCCTGACCTTTCTTCCTCTAGCATATAGACCCCCTTTGAGGAGAAACAAGGGGGAGAAGGGTCAGAGAACAGCCTCACAAGATCCCTATACAAGCCCTTGCATGACCACTCCCTTAAGCAGTAAGCTCTCAAGACAATGAGGTTCTGAGCTCCATTAAATAATCTTAGGAACTAAGCCTTGGGTCTATTGACCATAGAAAGTTTGGATCAGATATCTAGGCCTTGGTTGTGTTTCAGTTCCAGGCCCATAGAAGTGGTAAAACCAGATGAAGCAATGCCGTGGCTGACATCAGGACCAGCTGCAGTGACTAATGACTCCCTACCCTAGCGCTGACCGATCTGTACAGACCATGACCCTGAAAGGACACACATGGAAAGCTGAAAAACATTATATTGAGATCCTCCCCCTGAGTCCTCCAGATAAAAACCCTTAAGAGAAGGACCCAGGGTGCAACATCTTTCTCTTGAGCACCCCTGTGCCTTTCCTTCCCTTTTTCTTTCCTCAAGATACAGACCTTGGCTTTCTTCCTCCTAAGCTCCAAGGGCCCTTCTTTTGCCTCTGTAACTTTCTTCCCGAGTCCACACAGCCCAGCTGGCTCACTTCTTCCACAGCTCACTTCTTCTACCTCTATGACTTTCTAAACAAACTTTTCTTATATTTTGTTCCTCAGCTCTGAACTCTTTTCTTAGCCAAACTCAAAGATGAGGTCTAACATCTGATGCTGTTTGCAATTAACATAATGACTAAAATCTGGGCAGGAATCAATGGTCAACGTTCAGAGACTCAAATGTTGCCCTGGCCGGTTTGGCTCAGTGGTTAGAGCTTCGGCCCGCAGACCAATGAGTCGAGGGTTCAGTTCCAGTCAAGGGCACATACCTCGGTTGTGGTCCGTCCCTGGCCCTGGTCCGGTTGTGCAGGAGGCAACCAGTTGATGTGGCTCTATCATATCGATGTTTCTTTCTGTCCCTCTCTCTTTCTCTCCCTCTCCCACTATATCTGATGATAAATAGAAAAAAATATCCTTGGGTGAGAAATAAAAAAAAGAGAGAGCGAGAGACTTAATTGTTGTTGATTGCCCAAAAGACAATTTAGTCAAGAAGAACTCTGGAAGTTCCGTAGCTTCTGGAGCAGAAAGGGAAGGAACTGAAATAATAAACAGCAGCAGCAGTAATAATTGTGTTGTGGGTACTAGCTCTAGACTTAGCACTGTCCTAAAGCTCTGCGTGCCTTATCCTACTCAAACCTCGCAATAACGCATCACAACAACCCAAGAAGGCGGTGTGGGCTCTTGGTATGCACTTTCTAAAGGACTGCCGAATGAGGTGGGCATCAAACACAGGGCGCCACTTTTCACATGAGGAGGTTGAAGTTCAGAGGCCAACACCACGTTGAAGGTCATGGACTGGAAGGTCTCGGCCCAGTGCCTATTCCAGTTTCATTTAACACGAAAGAATGATTTGAACACTCATTGCATTGGACTTGATGGGCTGGGTGCGGCATACTAGAAAACGGACATTCTTTCCACAGACCCAGAGTTTTCCATTACCAGCACCGCACTCCACACATCTGTCTCCCCGGGAAGAAGAACCAACGCTTCACTCCCGTCCAAGGAGCCGGGAACTCTTGCCCTGAGTGACAGTCTTCCCCCCAAGCCCCGCCCCTTCTCGGGCCGCGCACAGCCTTTGACCTTCAAACTACATCTCCCACAAAGGCGCGCGCAGACTCGGCCCCTCCACCGGAAGTCGAAGGCGCTAGCGGGCGCTCGGCAGAGTAAGTGGGGGTTTACCGGTCCGTCGACCGCAGCCGGCTCGCTCTGTCCCGGTCGTCTCTCGGGTGGTAGCTCGGCGGCGCGCCGTCGGCCGCAGCTGGGCCGGGGCGGTTGCCAGCCGTCCGTCTGCGCGCTGTCCGCCGGGGCTGCTCGGCGCGGGGGCCGTCCCTGCGGGCCGGGGGCCGGGGCTGGGGCTCCTCCGGCCCCGTCTGAAGTGGGGGAAAGGAGACGCTGCCTCGGATGTGGTTTCCAGTTTAAAGAAGGAACCTCACAGTAGTGGCGAGAAAATAAACTGTCCCGAGGCGTTGGACCCTGTGAAGAGAGCGTGCAGGGTGCACGATGGGCGAGCGGGCCACGTTGGGGCCCGTCGGGCGGGCGCTCGTGCAGTAGTGGTCGTGGCCCGGGACAGGTCTCTGTTGAGCCCTGTGACCTGGGGCCAGTCATGGGCCCCGAGTTCCACATCAGGGAAAGTGGGTGTTGGTTGGAATAAAAGCTAAGACCCTTTAACCCTCAGATTCATTTATGCTCCTCCTGGAAAGCGAAGGCGGCGTTCAGGTAACGGAATCGCCTCGTCCTGCCTTCATTCAGATCGTCCCCTCCGAGGACCTGTCAGCCAGGCCGCAGAGCCGGGTTTCAGGCTTTGCGTGCTTCCCTGGACCGGTACCGGTTCTGTTTCTAAGTGGCTTTTATGGTAAGAAAGCCAAGGGGGAAACTGTTTTCAACTTTCTCCTGAAAACACTGAATGCATACACATGGCGCTAAGGCTTCTGGATGGTACAGTCACGATGGCCGGTCCATGGGGAGAGAGAGGACGTGACCATGACTTCAGAACCTGAGGCAGTGAAATATTGCTTAAAGCGAATCTCACTGAAGGGCCTGTATGATGAGATTGCAGAGAATATAAATTTAAGGGCTCCCCGCCCCCGCCCCCGTGTGGCTCCATTGCACCAAGAGGTCACCAGCTCCATTCCTGGTCAGGGCACCTGCCTAGGTTGTGTGTGGGCTTGATCCCCAGTGGGGGCTCTGCAGGAGGTGGCCAGCGATGTTTCTCTCTCATCGATGTTTCTCTCTCTCCCTCTCCTTTCCTCTCTCTCTCAAAAAAAAAAAAACAAATTTAAAAATTTTAAGGGAACATTAATTTAGAAGGGAGACTACACGAGTCTGTATATAGCAGTGCTTCAAAACCAAGCCCTGAAAAGTTGTGTCTTTAGTACTCATAATACTTTTAAAGCATTTAGACATCTCAGTATAAACAGAATGGTCAGGTGAATTCTCGGTTAAATCAAAAGAAATAAGAAATTGTCTTCTAATATAGAAGTCACTCTTATTATTTTAAGTTATAAACAGATTTTCATTATTAGGTTTTATCTAAATGTTTACATTCCTGTGAATATATTTTGCCTATTTATAATATTCACCTATTAATTTATAAGTAGTGAACGATACAAACAGGAAAGGTGAATGAACACAAAACAAAGTTAATCTCTCTTGCCCATTTTCCCCCTACTCCTACCGTAAAATTGATCTGCCAAATTGTAGTGTCAGAACCCTAAAAACAAAAGCTTTAAAAAATTATGGATTATGACCTTTCCTTCTTTTTAGCCTAAATATCTTATTGCTTAGAACAGTGGAAACCTAATTAGAAGGCCCAGTCTTTTCTTAACAGCATTTCATAGAAAAAAAGTTTATACATTAAAAACAGGTACTTTGAGAAATTCATAGACAACTGAAACATGAACTATTTCCACCAAAAATAGATCAGTTTGTGCCCTACCACATTTAATCCATGTTTAGGCAACATTTATTAAGGTATGAAACAATTATTTTCTTTATTTTTTCTTACTGAAACAACAGAGTGATAAAGCAGGCAAAGTTAGGGTTTAAAAGGTTTCTGTGATTCAAAGGTAGACAAAGTGACAGAACAGTGTCCACTGATAGAATTAAAAATATATGGTCGTCTGATTTATGACTACAATAATACTGCAGTGCAAAGGAACAAAGATAGTAATTTCAAGGATGATGTCGTCATATGGATTACTCAGTGAGATAAAAATGTATCTTGAACCCTGGCCAGTTTAGCTCAGCGGTTGGAGTATCTGCCTGCGGACCAGAGAGTCCGGGGTTCAGTTCCCGCTAGGGGCACATACCAAAAAAAAGAAAAAAAAGAAAAAAAATGTATCTTGACCCCTATCTCACATCATGAACAAAAATCAATTCCAGATAGATTGCAGCATTGTGCAAGGAGAAACAATAAATGGTCTTCATGAGAAACTTAGCTTTTGAATAATTTGTTATAGGATCATGATTTCTCTGAGGGCAGGGGCCTGTTGTTGGTACCCAAGAATCTAAGGGAATGCTACTTGTCAGGTGCTAAAAACTGTCTTTACTTCTGTCTGCTTAAAACCCTCCCATTGAAGTACCTCTGGTCTACTTCACATACCTGCTTATCTTTGTAAAGCTGTTAACTAACTCCCTCTGCAAAGGATATGGCCCCATCATCCGTATTACCAAAGTTCTATATATGTTATTTTATATATCCATCATGTTGAATTATATTTAAAATTATCAACTAATGACAATTTTGAAATGTATGCTGTGATGACAGTTGACTACTAATTGCCTTTTGAAGAGTATATTATTTTAGAAACCATAACTATTATAATTATATCAGCACTCAGATAATGTTCAATCATTGATGTAAAGAGCAATTGCAAATGAGTTTTTTCTATTCTCCTTTTTTTAAGGAAGAAATGTCTTCTATTAAAAAAAGTCCAAAGCAAGAAATGATTTCCCAGTTTCACTGTTTAGCTGCGGAAGGAAACATTGCCAGATTAACAGCAATACTCAGTCATTCTCCGTCTCTTCTCAATGAAACTTCTGAAAATGGCTGGACTGCTTTAATGTATGCTGCAAGGAATGGGCACCCAGATGTTGTCCAATTTCTACTTGAGAAAGGGTAAACATTTTAGGCTGTAACACCTGAAGGATTATTGTGGCGTAATTTCTAGGTTACATCTTTTCTTTTAAATTTTTCTTGTAGCCATATTTATATCTTTGGACTTGTAAATAACTCATTGACTAGTTTTGTTATATAAAAATGTAGCATAATTTCTTACTAAAAGCTTGTAACCTTTTTTAGTGAGGAATTACCTTTTCATACTTAATAGCAAAGAAAATTATGAGCTAATCTAATATTTTTCCCAAATACAAAACGTAAATCTACCCACTATGACTCACTCACAAATCCCTTGTAAAATTTTAATATCTCGTAGCACATACTACTTTATCTTATAATTCTTCAGAAAATTAAAATATCCACTATCTCTAACTTTTCATCATTTTTGATTATTTCTTTTAGCCTTCCCACTTGTAAATTATGTATTAAAAGAAAAAATTCTATGTAATCATTAAATAGAGGGACTATAATATGCATCTGGAAATATTTTATTGTAATAAATACTGGAGAAAATGTTTATTTCCTATTATATTTTTCCTTTTATCTATAGGTGTGACAGATCTGTTGTGAACAAATCAAGGCAGACTGCATTAGATATTGCTAAATTTTGGGGTTACAAGCATGTAGCTAACTTACTAGCTAACACTAAAGGTGGGAAGAAGCCTTGGTTCCTAACCAATGAAGTAGAAGAAAGTGAAAATTACTTTGGCAAAACACTACTGGACCGGAAAAGTGAAAAAAGAAATAATTCTGACTGGCTACTAGCTAAAGAACGCCATCCAGCCACAGTTTATATCCTTTTCTCAGATTTAAATCCCTTGGTTACTCTAGGTGGCAACAAAGAAAGTTCCCAACAGCCAGAAGTCAGGCTTTGTCAGCTGAACTACACAGATATAAAGAATTATTTGGCTCAACCTGAAAAGATCACCTTGATTTTCCTTGGAGTAGAACTTGAAATGAAAAAAGAGTTACTTAATTATGCTAGGGAGGTCCCAAGAGAAGAAGAAGATGGGTTGGTTGCCTGGTTTGCTCTAGGTATAGATCCTGTTGCTGCTGAAGAATTTAAGAAAAGGCATGAAAATTGTTATTTTCTTCATCCTCCAATGCCAGCTCTTCTGCAATTGAAAGAAAATGAAGCTGGTAAGAAGTGAACACTCTGCACTTGTATTGGTAATAATCTGGTTTTTGGAACTGTATGGGAGTTGTATATATCTTGAGTTTTTAGGGGGCATGCTTTTTCCGGTAAGCAATGAAATGAAGCTATGTCTTCATTAGAAACTTGATAAAGTTCTCACCCTAGGAGACTACTCTTCTGGGCAATTGCAGCAGCCTTAATCAGCCAAGATAAATTTCCCCAGAATTAACCCTAATGCATGATGGTGTCATTTGATTCTTCAGTGAATAATTATCGAGCACCTGCTGTGCAATGAGCCTGATGGCAAAGACTCTGACTAGTATTTTGTTTTGTTTTCTGTTGCTGGGTATGCCAATTCATGTAGGGCCTTTTATGCCATGGTAAAAAACTAGGAGTTCTAGTCTAAGTTCCAGTTAAATATTATAACCTGACCTATGTTTAAGAAAAAAACAAAAACCCTCACTTTGACTGGTTTGTAGATGATGAATTGTAGGTAATTAAGTATGGAAGTCAGGCCTCTTGTGAGGTGATTAGAAATGACCACATCCCAGGTAAGAGATTGTATTGACTTGGATTAGTGGAGTGGCAGAAAAGAGAGGGATTGAGATATTCTGGAGGTAGAACTGACAGGCTTGATCAGTAGGTTGAGACTATTATGAGTGAGAGGGAGATGATAGTAACCTGGACTATAACCTGAATTAAAGTGATAATAGTAGAGATGGTGACAAGGAGGTACATTCAAGGTATATTTTTTAGAGAAAATTGACAGTCCTTGATGGGATGAGGGTAGATTATATAATAATGAAGGGAAAGACCAGGAATGACTGCTAGGTTTGAGACTTTAGTAGTTTGATAGATAGGGATGCTATTTTTTGATAAAATAATGTAGGTTGATGAGTAGAGCAAGGGAAGCAGGACAGACTTGAAGTAAGTAAATCAAGATAGTTTTGGGTATGCTAAGTTTTACAGGATATTAGAAGCTGGAGAGAGGAGAGGAGAGGTCTGAGTTGGAGATATCCACATGGGAGTCATCGCCCTGGCCAGTTTTGCTCAGCGGTTAGAGGGTCGGCCTGCGGTCCGGAGAGACCCGGGTTCGGTTCCCGCTAAGGGCATATACTTCGGTTGCAGTTTGTCCCCGGCCCTGGTTGGTCGTGCAGGTGGCAGCCACTCGATGTGTCCCTTCACGTCGATGTTTCTCTCTCTCTCCCTTCCTCTCTCTCCTTCCCACTCTATCTATACAAAAAATGGAAAAATACCCTCGGGTGAGGGAAAAAAAAAAAAAAACACATGGGAGTCATCAGCACAAATATGGTATTTAAATCCCAGGAAACTACTGAAATTACTTAGAGAGTTGAGAACAAGTAAGAAAGAGAATCGGAATCATACCTGAATCCTTCAATTTAGAGGTCAGGTAGAAGTGGAGGAGCCATCAAAGGTGACGTTGACAGTGTAACCATAAGGTAGGAGGAGAACAGGAGACATGGAAACCATGAAAACAGTATTGTTTGGAGGTACTGGTCAAATGTGTTGAATGCTCTTGAGAATTTGAGTAAGATGAAGACAAACTATTTTTTTAAAGGATCTTTGGTTTAGTAGTATGAAGGTATTGGTGAATTTCACAAGAGTAGTGTCAATGGAGTAGAAGGAACAGAAGCTAGATTATGATAGATTGCGGATTTAATTGGGGGTGTGCAAGTGGTCACTTGCCAGTGTTCACCTTCCCTGAGGTGATATGATGGCCCTTCCAGAGACATAAATGTTGTAAATACAGTATTTTTTTTTTAAATACTCTGTGTAGTTTTCAGTTGTAAACAGGATATGTTCCACAGGGACATGGAAGGACCAATGGTGGCTTAGTCACCAAGGTAGAGATGAGTTCTAGTCGTTTGCTAGTAATATTGCCTTCTAAAGTTCAAGTCCAAGTTAGGAACTGCCTTTGTAGTGTATTTTTATAAAAGTATTCATTATAAAGTCACTATTTGTAAAGTCACTATACACCAGAATCTTGTATATCTAAAATTTCTGAATCACCTATAGTAAAAGCCTGAGCTAATACAGTGTGTAAGATGGATGTTAGTACATCTATCTTATATGAGTTACATTTTCTTAGTTCAGATTGAAGTTAACTCTAATTTTCATCTGTGATATGTAGAATTAAGTCTTTTACTTTTAAAAAAAGTGTACACATCATAAAAATAGGAATGCTAAATCCTTGATCACACAGCTATTCAGAAGTATATGCTTTATTATGACTTAAGAACTTTTATACAATATATGTCATCATTATAACAAGAATATTTTACATATACAATAACTTGTTTACAATTTGTCATAGAATTAAAACTCTTTCTGTATCTTTTAAAGGGGTTGTAGCTCAAGCAAGATCTGTTCTTGCCTGGCACAGTCGATATAAGTTCTGCCCAACCTGTGGAACTGAGACTAAAATTGAAGAAGGTGGCTATAAAAGAGTATGCTTAAAAGAAGACTGTCCTAGCCTCCATGGTGTTCATAATACATCATATCCAAGAATTGGTAAGCCTTTTCCTTTACAGTGAAATCTCAGCCAAACGAATCTTGGGGAATAAGACATTGTGGAAAGACATGATTTTCAGTGGCTGAGGGGTTTACCTTTTTATTAAGGGCATGTTTAATGTAACCGTTAAGACTATAAGTATTAAGTTATTACATACTGTCATGACTTTTGAGTAAAGGACATTGTACATGATCATTTCTTAACTCTGGATTAATCAATATGAATTTGATGTGTACAAATACATGATTTCAAAAGCCCACCAGTCTGGATCTACTTAGTGCAGAGACACAAAAAAAGCCCCAATATTTCAGTGCCTGTTTGAGGCATCACCAAAGCAGTACAGCCTGTAGCTAGCTTCTCATAACTGCTAGTGTCTGCCTATACCTTCTCTCCTTCCAATTGCTGCTTTGAGTCTGCTGTGGATTTGGAAATCTGATAACCCAGCCCTTTAAAACTTTGTGAAAAAAGAATAGACGCCCTAAGCAACATCTAAGGAGGTCTCCCGGGAGTAAGTAAAGTGCATGGTTTAATGACATCTGTTTCTATTGCTCAGGAGCCTTTTATATCTGATTCCTGGATCTCAGTCATATAGAAAAGACAATTCATTAGAATAGTGACTTCCAGAGAGGCAAACTGTTATTTAATTTATATGTATTTTTGATGGCTTAAACTTAACCATAGAGCCACCTTAGCTTTCAAAAACATTTTGTTAAGGATTGGGATGGAAGGGAGAGGGAAATTCACTATGTTTACTATGGTCAAATTTGAATTTTCTACATGCCATGTTTATCTACTCACATTACTTTCTTATAAAAAAATAAGGATATGCCTAGCATACCATAAATACACAGTAAATATTACTATTAAGATAAGAAGGAGGATAACAATGATCTTTTAGCTTACTGACGGTGTTCTATACAACTTCCCTGAAATACTGTCATTAGGCAGAAAGAAACAATCTCTTGTAACCAGACAAGAGCCTTGTTCTTATAATAGATACACCTTTTAATTATCCTCCTAAACAGTGACTGGACATACACAATGAGTCTAAATCATTTTTCCTGTCATTCATACATATGATTTTTTTTTAAATAGATCCAGTCGTAATCATGCAAGTTATTCATCCAGATGGGACCAAATGTCTTTTAGGCAGGCAGAAAAGATTTCCCCCAGGCATGTTTACTTGCCTTGCTGGATTTATTGAACCTGGTAAGTGTTTTTAAAATAATTTTGTAATAATTTTTATTTAACTTATAATTTCTAAATAAAAATTTTAGACAGCATTTCAGAAATAATCTTTGATATATTATCATGTTATAAAATGGATATTTAAAAATTTTCTATATATATATATATATATATATATATATTTTTTTATCCTCATCCGAGGACATTCTTTCATTTTTTGTTCAGATAGAGTGGGAGGGAGAGAAAGAGAAACTTCAACGTGAAAGGGACACATTGAGTGGCTTTCTGCACAACCCAACCAGGGCCGGGGACAAACTGCAACTGAGGTATGCACCCCTAGTGGGAACCGAACCCGGGTCTCCCTGGACCACAGGCCGACGCTCTAACCACTGAGCCAAACCAGCCAGGGCTATTTTCTATATATTTTAAATGATATCATTTTTGTTTTTACTAATGGAATAATTTAGTATGTTTTAAAAATTCAATATTGGTGTCCTGACCAGTTTTGCCTAATGGTTAGAGCGTCGGCCCACAGTCCAGAGAGTCTCGGGTTCAATTCCTGGTCAAGGGCACATACCTGGCTTGCAAGTTTAATCCCTGGCCCTGATTGGGGTCGTGCAGGAGGAGGCCAATCAGTTTGTCTCTCTCACATTGATGTTTCTCTCTCTCTTTCCCTCCCTCCCTCCCGTTCCACTCCATCAAAAAAAAAAAAAAAGAAAAGAAAAATCAATAGAAAAATATCCTCGGATGAGGATTAAAAATAAATAAATAAAAATTCAATATTTGGCTTTCATATGTCTTTCATATATTGCTGTTACCCAAGATATTGGCATGATTTACACCTCACTTCCTTCTGTGCTAGACTCAGCTGTCAACTTTTCAAATAGGCCTTCCCTGTTAGCCCCAAATACATTACCCCCATACCCAGCACTCACAATCCCTGTTATCCTGCAGGTTTTTTTGCTATAGCACTTATCACCACCTAACAAGGTATGTATGTGTGTATGTATGTATGTATGTGTCTTTCTATCTACCTATCTAGCTATCTACCTATCTTGTCTGTCTGTCTGTCTGTCTCTCTATTTATCTGCTCATACCAGAAAGTAAGTTCCACAAGGGCAGGGACTTTGTTTTATTTATCAGTGTATCCCAAACCCTTAGAGCAGTGCTTCTTATATAGTAGGCATTCAATGGATGTTTGTGGAATAAATGAATGAATATATCTAATAATGCATTATTTAATCTCAACTTCCAATATTAATATTCATTGTTAGATAATAATAGTAATAAACATATGTAGAGCCACACTCTATTCTGAAGGCTTTCCATATATTAAATCATACGATCCTTAGCAGTTTTACAGATCAGGCACTAAGCACAGGGGCTGAATTACTTCCCCCAAAACAAGCAGCTAGTAAGTGATAGGGCAGGGATTCAAACCTGGGCAGTTTGGCTCTGAGTCCATGCTCTTAATCATTGTGCTGCCTCAAGTAGCTCTAGGTTATTTATGTATTTACTGCTGTGTAGCATTTGATTTATGAATATCCTGCAATTTATCTGTTCTGTTGGATATTTAACTTATTTCAAAACTCTTGATATTACAAGTAACACTGCAATGAATATTTTTATACTACTCCTTGTACACATTTGCAAGAATTATCTAAAGTATGTGCCTGAGAGTACGATTGCTAGATCACAGGCTATGAGCATCTTAACCTTTCTAGATATTGCCAAGTTGCTCTCTAAAGTGTCCCTGCCAATTTACATTCCTTCTAGCAGTATATGAAATGTCCTATTATTTCTACATCTTCACCAAGTTAGAATTTTCAGACTTTTTAATTTGCCATTCTGATGGATACGAAATAGTATTTCACTGTAGTTTTCATTTTCATTTTCCTACTAATGGAGTATCTTTTTCAAATATGTGTAGGCATCCAGTTTTCTTTATCCCTGAGTTTTACATGTTTATGTTCTTTGCTTATTTTTGTTTTGTTGTTATCCTTTTTTTCTTACTGATTTAGGAGTTTTTAAATATGTATTATATGCTAATCTTTATTTAGTTACGGTCTTGCAAATATCTTATACTAGTCTATGACATATTTTCACTGTTTTTTGTGAACATAGGTTGTTAACTTTAAATATAGAAAATGTATCAATCTATTTGAAAAGACAGGTATATTTAAATAGCAAGACATTTCTAAACTTCCAGATAAACTTAACTTAGAAACTATTCCCTCTATCCTAATTCTCAATTCCAACAAATCAAAATATAAAGTACATTTATAGGGATCATTTTATTTAATCAAAGCTGAGTCAACAGTTATTTTAGAGTAGTGATTTACAACCTTTTTCATCTCGTGGCACACATAAACTAATTACTAAAGTTCTGCAGCATACCAAAAACTGTATTTTTTTGCCAATCTGACAAAATAGGTATAATTTTTATTGATCTACAAAAAAAAAAAAATGTTAATAATAGTAATTACCTACCTTTTTTTGGTCCAGTGACTTTTTTAAAACTCAGGTGCTGCTCTGACCCATATAGCTAAGTTGGTTGAGCATCATCTTGTGCACCAAAAGGTCGCCAGATTGATTTTCAGTCAGGGCACATGCACGGGTTTCGGTTTTGGTCCCAGGTCAGGGTGGGTACCGAGGGCAAATGATAGATGTTTCTCTCTCTCTCCCACTCTCTTTCTCTCTCTCTTCCCCCACCCTTCCTCTGTGTCTAAAAAAATATATATATATATATTTAAAAATCAATTTTAAAAATCAGGTACCTATCCTTGTATATAAGGATTTCTGGTACCAAGAAATAACCAATCAGATGCAACCTTATTATGCAATGTGACTAATAAGATGCAACTCTATTATATGACCTATATATTTATTACTAAAGACAGGGCATCCACACCAGGTGGCTATTGTTGTGTTAGTTGTCATTTTTTTATTTGACAATCTAAGAGAAAAGAGGTCAGTAGCCCTGACTAAATAGTCAGATATTGCATGTTTAAAAATTCCTGTGGCACACTGTTTGAAAATCACTGATCTAGAGGAAAATAATCATTTAGAAAGAAAAATACTGAGTTTTACTTAATATGTTTTTTAAACTTTTAGTGTTATCTATTTTCTAACTAGCTTGGAAAGAGTTATCTACAATAATTAGCAACATGAGAAAAGACGAGTTCGACGATTTTAGTGAGGAAAAGAAAAGCCATTAAAATAGTTATAATTTTTAACTATTTAGTGATAATTTATAAATGAAACACTTTATAAAGTGTTTACAAGGTTTTTAACCAATAGTAGGTGCTAGATAGTTGTAGATGTTATTTTTTAAATGTCGCTAAAAATTTGGACTTTTAAAAAATGAGAAGTTTGTTGATATTTTGATTCTGTATGTGGTCATAAACTTTAAGACATAATGTTTTCTTGAATTCCAATCTAGTTTTAGGCTTCTGCTTTCTGATTATTTGAATTGGGTTTCTGTCCAAAGTGATTTCCAAATGTTTGAACCATTTGGAGTACAATATGTCCAGGGCATGTTCGTCAGCTACTTGTTCTTTTGGCCCATTTGATTAGGGGAGACAATAGAAGATGCTGTTCGAAGAGAAGTAGAAGAGGAAAGTGGAGTCAAAGTTGGCCATGTTCAGTATGTCTCTTGTCAACCATGGCCAATGCCCTCCTCCTTAATGATTGGTTGCTTAGCTGCAGCAGTGTCTACAGAAATTAAAGTTGACAAGAATGAAATAGAGGATGCCCGCTGGTTCACTAGAGAACAGGTAAAGTTCAATTTAATTTCCTTCTTCTATTGATTGTTCTCTGACTGTATCGGTTTAGGCATGCAGCAAGGGTGCTTGTTTTCAACAAGTTGAATGAATGGCTATGGCCCTCTCATCATGCATGGATTACAATGTAATTGATGTGTCCTATGTTAACTCATTCTGTGAGATTCTTCTAGTAATGATGATTCTGTGCCATTTTCTCATTTCAAATGCCATTACTTCAGATTAATACCTTTTAATGACTTAAAATAGGTAACAATTATTTCAGAGATGAGAAACAAGAATATTATTTTTAGACATTTTATATTTTAATTTATAGCTTTAAAACAGCTATCAAAAAAGATCAGTGAAACTTGAAATTTGTGAAAAGTTTTTGGTTTATATGCTTAAGGGCAAGAATGACAAAACTGTACAACAAAGATGCATTCACAAGAACTTTTTAAAACATGATTAAGTATTATAATGAGAGATGAATTACTTGTTCTGTGTCTTGCATGACCTAAAGTATTTGTATTAAAATGGATAAACTACAGTATGAAGACCTGAAATCCTTTTGGCTGTGTCTAAATAAAATTAATTCTATTTTATGCCCAACCTCTAAAAGTATAAATTAGATTTTTTTTCAGAATTTTATAAAATGAAACCTGTCCCAAAGTTGACTTTACTTTGAAAATAAGTGTGGAACATGTACTTTGCTTTCTTATGATCTTATTTTCATAAGGAAATCTGCCCTTCTCAAATATTTTAAAAATTGAATCACTAACTCAGTGAAGCAACTAAAGATGTACTAACTTTTGCATGTTGAATATGGATGTTATCACTTTCTACTGTTGTTATTACCTGTAAAAGTCATCACATTTTAGTTGAATCATATAAGCATAGAAATAGTATTTCAGTATGCCAGTGTTGGAATCCTAATACATTTTATTATGGTATATTTTAGGTTGTGGATGTTCTGACCAAAGGGAAGCAGCAGGAATTCTTTGTGCCACCAAGCCGAGCTATTGCACATCAATTAATCAAACACTGGATTGGAATGAACCCCAATCTCTAAGTCAAATAACTAGACTTTGAGTGCTAATTGATTTCTAATACTACTCATTTCCTCAAATGAGATTTGAAATGTTCCATGCTCTTTAGACTGTCACAACACAAAATATCATATTGGGTTTTTGAAATATTTTCAAAGTGTAGTTTTCATCTTAACCACAGAATTCTTATCTTTATAAATTACAACATTGCTCAGATTTTGTTAAATCTAGATCAACCTTCTGTGAACGTTTTTTTTTTTGGTTGTGCTCCACAATTTTATCTCACAAAACCATATTTCTAATAAGAGAAACCATGTTCTAAAGAAATAAGTTCTAAAAGTGTAAGTAAACCTAAATTCCACCACCTCTTATAAGCATTAGACCAGTCATTAAAGAACCTTCACTGAAATTAAACATATTTGAAAGGAATTCGCCTCAAAAGTCAGATGTTATATAAATCCCAGAAAGATTTACATACCTTTAAAAAACACTGGCTTTATGTCACTTTCTGATAAGGTTGTATCTGCATTAAAAACAATTATATAATCATTATTAATAATATTTATTAAACTCAAATATAATTTTTTGGGTTTGGCCTTAAATCATCACATTCTAAGAAGCCTTTATAAAGTAACTATATCTTAGAAATGAATCAGTAAGATTCTAGAGAAAGTAAATTGTTGTTATTTACAATTTTGCAACATAGAACTATCATATTTTACAAAGCTGTTTTGAAATTGTTTTAACAGGTAAATTTTGAATATATAAATTTGTACAGTTTGCTCTATACTATAGTATGTTAGAACTGAAAGAGACCTCAAGGATAACATATATAGTTCATTGCCCTTCTTTATAGATAAGATAAAGGAAATCCTAAAAGGTGAATTTAATTAATTTAATTCATTAAAGGTTAATTAATTAATTAATGAAAGTTACACAATTACACTTTACAATTTTTAAGACAATTAATTGTAATTATAATTAAGTAACTTAATCATAACAGTCTAGACTGTGTAACCCAGTGCAGGATTCTCCCTCTAACAAGAAGTAGAAACTATTACTAAAAGTATAGATAGCATAAATCAAAATAACAGATGATAACAGTAAATTCAGTTTACCAAATATTGTTAATTAAAATTTTAGATACTAAAATGTATTTAACTTAAATACTTTTATTAGCTAAAACTTTATTTTACTGGTAAACTGTTTTTTTTAGTAGTTGAAGGCTTATTGGTAACAGAATTTTAAACAAAACTAAGACTTACACAGGACATTTAGATACATAGTAAAATCTGAGTTACATAGGTATACAGAAAGTGATGTGCCTTGATTATTATAAAGTGTATTGACTTAAGGTTCAGTTTTACTTCAAATATACTTTTAATACTTACAGATCCTAAAATTACATAAAAAATTTCAGGTTTCCATAATATTAGGATAGCCAAGTAAAATACAAAGTATCAAAATAAAATCTAGTTACAAACTTAGTTTTTGATATTTAATCCCATGCTCAGGGAAAAACCGGTATCTGAATAAATTATTGTTTTAATAATTACTCTTAAATTGCTAACCTCTGAGAGGTGAATAGCTACATGTAAGTAGAAGGAATAGCTAAGAAATGATAGAGGTTAAGTGCCATGAATGTATGCTAATGGAAATGAAGGTAACCATACATTAAAAAATTTATTTTCTGTTTTTTTGTGTTATGTATATTTTTTAATGTTTTGATAAATGTCATCTGAAAAAATGGAAAAAAACAGTGTAGTGAAGGCAGGGGCCAGGGTGGGAGCGAGGAGGAGTGTGTCAATGGGTAAAAAAGGAGGGACATCTATAATGCTTTCTGCAATAAAGATAAATTTAAAAAATAGGGAAAGTGAGAAGCAATATTAAAAGAGGTGCAGGGTAAGAATTTGTAAAGAAAGACATGGCTGTCTGATTGAAATAATTTTTCATTCAGCAAACATTCCAAAGTGCTGAGAGTTAAAAACTGGCAATCCTGAATTATATGCCCAGCTGCAAAGATTCAAGATTTTAAAGAGTGAAAATTAAAGGCATTAGCTTAATATTAAAAAAATAATAATTATCTCTGCTATAATTTGTTGTGTACTCACTTACCAAGTAGTAAAACCAGAAATATATGAACTGGATATATAGCAAATTCATAGGGAGGGAGGAAAATTGGACTGAGGAGGGAGGGTATCATTGGCAACTTCAGTATTGTATGTATTTTACTTTTTAGAAAAAGCAAATATGAGAAAAAAAATATTTCAGTTATCGGGTTAGAATGATTGATCTGTAAAAAAAAATACAAAAGCCTTTTTTAAAGCTGTGATATTGGAAGACTTAAATTTTTTTTTAATCTCAATTTTGTAGTTTTGGGTCATGCACGGATGTCTACAGTATTTTATATATACATATATACTCACATATAAATATATGTCAATAATTTATCTTCAGATTTAGTTACATATCTAGTCTGTCTATTTTTATAACTTGTCTAATATTACCAGTCTTTGCATTTTGGATTTGTCTTTAGTTTACTGTCCAAAGAAGGACTAAAAGAATTAGAAACCGACATATTTTATTCAGTTGGAAAAAATGACTAACTCTTTTAAAGATTGAGTAAGGGATATGGGTAAAGACAGAAAAGAATAGAACAACCTAGGTGAGACCATGAGATAGAAGGAGAAAGTATGAGTTTGTTAATAAACTATTCCATCTCATATGAAAACACTAGATGGAACTGATCCTAGAACCTGTTGCTAATGTATATATAGCAAAGTATTAGGTAAAACTGTTCTATAAAACAAATTCATTAATTTTTTTAGAATAGAATTTCCACAACGTAAATTTTATTAGGGATGAGGGCCATTATTAGGTTCTGAATATTGTGTGTGTGTGTGTGTGTGTGTGTGTGTGTTGAGTGAAATTTATGTGTGTGTGTTTTCTTTAGTAGAATAATACCTAAGACAATGTACTTCACAGACCAAAATTAAGAGTATCTGTGTACAAATGTCAAAGATCTGGGTCTTGAGGCACTTACAAGAGATTGGAGAAGGAGAGTTTGATTTCAGTGCAGATGGGGGAGGGTGCTCAATAAGGGGGCCAAATACTTGGGAGCTTTGACATCACAGTGGTAGATGAGAGACAGACACATGGTATGTTTTGAGTACTCCTATTTTGAGGTGATGGATAATACTGTTGCCAAGATCCTCCATCTTCAAAAAGAGTCTCATTGGTCAGAAGAGAACTAGAAAGGAATTGTTTGTGAAAATAAACTCAGTGCTGAAAGTGATTTTTTTTTTTTTCCTACACTACATCTTGTTCTTTTTTTTTCCTGAGACACTCAGAATTCTAAATAGCTTCTGAAAGAGAAAGTACAGTGTGTTATCATATACAATAGATTTTCAAATAATTCCATTTGCCCCAAGTAGAAATGCTCAACGGGACAGTTATTTGAGTAATAAGGATGGCATGGGAAAAAATGAGTAGTCAGAATTCTGAATTATTTTATTGTTCGAGAAAAAAATGTTCAACTATACATGAACATTTGGACATGTTAATTTGGCTAACAGGCAGGTTCCTTGTTTTTACTAAAGGATATGCACATATAGTAGTACTCTTTGGTGCTAGTAGCACTTTCAACTTTTCTTTAGTCCTTCAACAATACTATGTTCCTCTTTTAGTGCTAAGCAGACAATGCCATTGCATTAGACCATGGATATTTCTCCTTTTCACAATTCCTATTAAAATGATACTCTAGAGAATAGCGGAGGCAGCTGGGAAATTTTAAAACAGATTTTAAGTTTAAAAAAAAAAAACCTTTCTGTTAATGGAAACATTTTTCTTTCTAACTAAAAATCTGATAAGAAACAAACTACAGCATAAAGATTGGAAAAAATGTCCTGGCTTTCCATTCCTGTACTCATGGGAACTAGACCAGACCATCTCCTTGTCTCACCCCTGATGGATTAAGAACATGCTTCTAATTGCTTGTGAGGTAGCTTCATATTTAGTAATGTGGAAGTTTCACCCAGGAGCAGAAATTGATAATGGTACTTATATCTCTTTTAGAACCTAAGAGTAAGTGGACAAGTGATCTAGTCTGAAGTTCATTTTTATTTACTTTTTCTTCAGCCCATTTTACTCTGGCCTGAAATTGCAGTCTAGTGGAGCAGTGTGAGGTTTTGAATAAATACCTATTACTACTTTTAGATAGCAGTAAGCTGAAATCTTCTCTATAAATAGGGGTAAAAACTATTTAAAATGCCATTGATCCAACAGCTTTGCTGCTAAGAGTTATTTTGCTTTTGTTGCTGGATTCGTTTGTGTTGTGAAACAAGTTTGAAAACTCTAGTGCCAAACAGTTGGTATGGTTTGGAGCTCCAAATAAGATGCCCTGACAATAGGTGTCTTAGTGAGGGCGTCGGTAGGATGGTAGCTATGAGTGGGAAACCGGTAGGAACTTTGTGTATTCTGGGTAACACCAGTAAGGATGAAAGCAAATATGCCATCAGTACTAATAAATTGTAAATTTAATTCAAACTCAGATTTCTGAACTTTGTCAAAGTTACCTTTTGCTTGTTCTTTCCTATATATTTCTAAGAACTACTAATAGATCTCTTAACAGTAAGCTCCTAAAAAAATAGAATTCTTTGATTAGCTCATTCTCATAATACTAATGCTATTGACACAGGACTTTATGTATAGACTGTTGGCAATTATTGTTTTTTTAATCCTTAAACTACCCTTTGACATGCTTATTAATACTGTATCAGGGTCCCCATTTTACAGTTGGTGTGGAGGAGTTACAAAGTCACATTGTTAATACATCGGAGAGCCAAAACTTGAACTCAAGTATTTCACTCCAGATCCTTCATCTTTACACTTAACTGTGGTTAAGAGCTATCCTTACAGAAGTGTCTTAATTCTGCAAAAGCACATCCAGTCATGATTTCCTATTTCAATTCCTTAAATTTTGGTCATTTTTCAGGTTGCATCTTTTATGATTATTACACATTTTTCACAACCTTCAACTACTTATTTGGTTCCCAAATTTCTATCTCCAACTGTCTGTTAGACATATTTGCTTGGACATCTCAGAGCCTCCCAAATACTACATATGTAAAATTAAACTGTTTTTTCTCCCAAGCATGTTCCTGTTTCTATATCCATATTTCAGTAGTCTTGCAAGTGCCCAACATAGAAATTTGGGTATTGTTACCTCCTTTGTCTACTTTATCTCTCACCCTACCATACCCCACAGCCACATAATTTCTAAATCCTATCCATTTTATTTCTTTATTTCTTAATACTTCTTAATCTCTCTCTCTCCCCTGTGATCATCCTATTCCAGGCTACTCACCTGGTTCCTAGCTCAGTTCGACTCCCTAAATTGGTCTCCCTCGTTCAAAGTTTTACCCCCAATCCATTCTTCACAAGGAGGTCTTGCTAAAGGTCAATCTTATCTAGTCTTTCTCTTAATGTTCTTCAGAAAGATTCTGTGGATGAATCCAATTTCCTTAGCATGGCCATTTACCTCTAACACTGATCACTTCTCTTTCTTCCGACCCCTTATATTTACATTCTTACAAAAAGCCATAGTTATATTTTGCTTGTTCTTTCCAATATATTTCTAAGAACTACTAATAGATCTCTTGACAGTAAGCTCCTAAGAAGATAGAATTCTTTGGTTAGCTTATTCTCAAAATACTAATACTATTTACACAGGACTTTATATATAGAATGTTGACAATTATTTTTTTAATCCTTAACCCTGTGACATGCTTATTAATACTGTATCATTATCCCCATTTTACAATTGGTGTAAAAATGTTATTATGCATTAATAACATTTATTAAGGATCATCTGAATAATTATGACCAATATCATAAGGTACTAGTTTAAATAGAAATGCTTCATGTATTTAAAGGTTTTAAACTAAATTTCTAAACTATATTTTTATTTACATATTTCGCAGTATTTCAAAAATCTAGGTCAAGGTCTTTATTATTTATCCCAGTTTTAATAAATAAGCACATTGAGTCTAAGAAGTCAAATGACTTCCCCAAGATCAGCATAGGATATGGAAATAGGACTCAAATTTAAATCTTTCTTTTGAAAGTTCACAACCTCCACAATACCATGCACCACACTGCTTCTGTCCCTGTATCTTATGCAAAGAGAAACGAATCAGCTGATAAAGAGCCTAACTAGATCATTTAAGTTTTCACTTTTGTTTGGGTTTCTTCCTCTTCACCTGCACCATGTGAACATCGTAGCTGTGTTTCATAAATGCCCCCATCCAAGCTCCCGAGCCACAAGAGCATCATTGTGCAGGAGAAGTATATTTGAAAATAAACAGACCTTAGGAATGGTTAAGACGAATAATAGGCTAATTAAAGGATGGTAGATCATTCCTGACACTGCATAAGATTAAATATGGTAATCAGATTTCAGATTTAGACGACCCAGATAAATCCAAAGTAGGACAAGGCGAGGTCCTCAAATCTTTACTTCATTTTCTTGCCTTTCAAAATACATATTTGCATTTAATTCATATCTCCTTCAAGGCTGAGGAATTTATGAAGACTTTACCCAGGTGAGCTGATTATATGTTCTTTTTATTTATTTTCTATTTTTCTATGCTGTTTTGAATGAAGTACTCTATTTTAATCTTTGTTGTCCCATATTAGTTGCTTAGCAAAGGATAATAGCAAAGGGAAAATTATTTGAATGTTATATATGAGGACACTTTAATAATGTACTTCTTTACAGTCACAGAAAATCTAACAGCTGTTTGTAACTTGCTCTGTTATCAGAGAGAATGCCTGTATCAAAAAAAGAAAAATTCTCAATAGTCAATGTGTTAGGCCTCTTTTATTTCGGCTAAGAAAGACATCATATGCATATTTGAATAGCCAACAGCCAGATCCTAATTTGGTTATTTGAAATAAATTGTGCATTTGGAAAGCAAGGAAAATGCAATTGACAAGCTAGGCTTCTAAGCATAATTGAACTTCATTCTGAATTCAGGGAGGGTCCATTTCATTTCAAAGCAGTAATCCTTGTTTTGAATTTCTATATTCTGCTTTGTTTCCATTGCAGCATTAAATTTACTACCAAATGTACATTTGATTTTAATAAATCACCAAGTTATTTTCTCATCTGGTTTAGTTAGTAGGATTTTTCTTCATTAATATTACCTTAATTTTACTTACATAAATGTTCTTATTTAATTTTTGAACTATATTCATCACCCAAAACATTGTGATCTGATCTCAAGAAAGAAGACATTAAGGATTGCTTTTTTCTATAACAATAATTGAAATTACTCTGAAATTTAAACCCATTTCATAGGCAAATATTCTGGCCAATATTTTTTGTGTAAATAATCCCAAATCAAAATTTGCAAAATTATGTATTTGCAATTTTACTGTCACTTGGTCTTTAAAAAACATGTTCCAAGATTTTGATGGAAGTATATATTTACAGTCAAAGATTTCTCTCAGGATCAGGAATTTAGACGGTCCTTCTTACCTTCCTCATTCTTACTCAGAATTTAAATATTAAATGGTTTTTAATCCCCCTTTTCTTCTTCCAGAATATAAACATTAGTTTTTTGGGTTGTTTTTTTTTTTAAATTATACTATCAGATTACCTTAATGTTGAATAAGTATCTTCAAATTCTTTATTTGGAAAGAAAACTGAAAAATAAATTTCTATTTTCTACGTAGTTTTTAGATATTCCTTCAGTTACTAACAATTCACTTTTTTTTAATTTTACATAAAGTCATTTAACTTCTCAAATTTATAGGAACCATGTGAGAAAATTACAATCAGGAAATCAACATCCTCATAAAATAGTCTCGGTGTCCTCGGGGAAAATCGCCCAATAACCAAATTTTCAACTAGGTCTTTAAAATGACAAACCAGGATCTTAGATGTGATAGGTCAAATTCTCAGCTGTCTCATCAGCTATGAAGCCTCTTTCAGAGACTGGTTCTAGATATTTTTGCAAAAGGAATAAAAATTCTCAGTGTGACCTGACTTGTGAAGGTATACATACTAACTACACAAAGTGCACTGATGCTATTCTTATCTCAGGGGACGCCGAGACCTCAGTGAATTTGAGAGATGGGATGGGATGTTAGCACTGATTATCTGCTCAATATAAACCCAATCATAAAGTGATTAAATTAACCTCGCAGGTTAATTCTAAGCATAATTTCTCATTCTAAGCATAACTCTCATCATTGACCAGACCACAATTTAAACACTTTTTTATGATAATGGGCCAAAATACAGCACAGTAGTTCAAGCTATGTAAAAGGAAGAGCAGAAAATATCAAGCATAGAAAAATATAAAATAAATGACATTTTATTGCTTTCTAAAACATACATTAATTTGGATTAAGCTACAGAAATGTATTCATTTTAGTGAGTAAGTACAATGAGCACAGAAAATGTTAAGAAGATCTGGCCAGTTTGGCTCAGCGGTTAGAGCATCGGCCTGCGGACCAGAGAGTCTTGGGTTCAGTTCTGGCTAAGGGCACGTACCTCAGTTGCAGTTTGTCCCCGGCCCAGTTGGGGTCATGTGGGTGGCAACTAGTCAATGTGTCTCTCTCACATCGATGTTTCTCTCTCTCTCTTTCTCCCACTCTCCCTCCCGCTCTATCTGAAGATAAATGCAAAAATGTCCTCAGGTGAGGATAAAAAAAAAGAAAGAAAATGTTAAGAATTGTGATTTTTAAATTATTGGAGAAGCTATCTCCTCTAAATCTTTTGATTGAAGTCTCTTTGATGTCCTTACATCTTGTTTACATTAATATCCTTATCAAATTAATTTTCAGAGGTAACGGTAATTTCAAGATAATTCAAGTTTTCTTGAATTATGAATTCTAAACAAGTAATGAGGTTTAACATTGCCCAAAGTACACTAAATACTGCTAAAAATAAAAAACTTGTCTCTTACTAAATAGCAGGTGATAGATAACATTTCCACTGAAATATTAGAACACATTTGTTACTTTATTCTGAATGAGTTGAAGAAGTAGAATTAATCTACAGCCATTTTTTAGGGCACTGTGAGAAAAACAGCTTTATGCTTAGAGGGTAAGAAGAGAGATTCTGGGTAAATATGTGAGATTTTTCTTATTCTCTTTAGAATTTAGCACTGTGGTTATATATCAGGTTTGGGGTGGGTGTGTGTGTGTGTGTGTGTGTGTGTGTGTGTGTGTGTGTGTGTGTTTGTTCTGGGCAGGAAAGGGATGAAGATGGTTGTTTTACACAATCAAAACCTCTGGTGTCAGCAGAATTGATGAGACATGCTCCTGGGGAATAAAACTTCCTCAATGAAAGAATCTGAGGAATTTTATATTCTGGGGGAAGATCAAGACACAGTATAGTCAAATTCTGCTTCAAACTGAAGTTTAAGGTTGAATGGTTCAAAGTTAAGAGGTTATCATTTAAACCCATCAAGAGTTGGTAATTCAGCAATTAAGTAATCAGAGAAGCATAGCTCTTCTGTAATATAGTCATTGGAGTAGTATGCCTCCACTTTAATAAGCAAAGAAGGAGACAGCCTTCCTCTTTAGAAAACTCAAAGGTATTCTTCATTTAATTAATAGGTAGGGAAAGTCTTGAGCAGAAAAGAGTAGTCCCTGAGATCTATTCAATTAGCCTTTGTGCCTATTCTTTTGCTAACTTTTACAAGGTAACTAATGACATATTTAAGTGCACACATGTGCTTTATTTTTTCTCTTTCTTTATCTTAATGAAATACACCATTTTAGTAAACTTTTTATTATTTGAAATATGTGTTGAAATGAAGTCATCACCTCTTGTCTAATTGAAAGCAGCATAACTAGCCAAAGAGGAATAATGTAAAGTGTCACATAGGACTTGAGTGAACAGAAATGGGTTTCTCAAGATAGGTTCTGAAAGTCCCTGGGCTGGTCAGGTCAGAGTAGGAGAAAACCCTAATTACAGATTTCTCACACATAGCAATTGAAAAAAATGTAGGGTACCTGGGGTTCTAATTGTAGTTGAATTCAGTGGTTCTCTTCATATACTGATATTTATTCATGCATCATTCTGCATCTGGGATTAGCTAAATTTACACTTTAATAGTCCTTCTAAAACCAAGGAGGACATTAAGCAAAGCAAAATACACTTCTCCAGGGTTTTCTAGTCTAATAATGTCATGATAATAAGACATGGAGTGAGTGACATGTACCACTGCTGGTATGCAAAATTGTTTTGGGTGGTGGAAGATGAAGATATTTTTGTTATTTTTAAATTATTTATTTGTTTCTATTTTAATGTGTATCAGCTACAAGCCATAATTTTGCATGTAGTATTGTCTAATACGAAACTAAAGTAAAAAATTTAATGAATCAAAAAAGGAAGCAATAACAACAGCACAGCTATTTCATGGGAGGGTAGTAAAACTCTTGAAAGTAGTCCACAGATGACTGAAGTTGGGAAACAATAGTGCCCGTTGCATTCAGTCATTCACTCATTCATTCAGCAAATGTTTATTAACTGCTATGTTCTCCCACATATACAGAACAAGAACACATCCATGTATTAGACAGACCAGATCTCTGCCCTTGTCTCATGATCTTACATTTTGGCCCATGTCTCATGATTCCTCATAAGACTAGGATAATCTGAAGCTGCACACACTGGTGTGTTTTGTCTACCTCAGCTGGACCCAAAAGTAAATTCCTTCTAGAGCTCTTTTGGCTCACCTCAGGTTAACCATGGAGCAGCCAGGGGTCAGATTCAATCCCAGGAAGATAGTCTCACTGGGGATGCCTCCTAAAGAACCCTGCCCTATAAACACTGGAGCTCTGCGAAGATAGGTGCACCATCATAAATAGGAAGATCACAGTTCAGGTGCCCTGTCCACCGGCAGACATCCTCCTTCCGAACACTTCCACTCCACCGTAATCCTCCATGCCAACCACTTTAACTTGCAGAAGTCAAACCCAAAACATAGTACAGGAGCCCTTTCACGCTGAGAAACCAAATGTGAACAGAGACAAGCAATGGAAAATACAACATTGTATCTCCTCACTTCAGTAGCCCTGGTCTACTATTCCAACTTGCTAAATTTTTATCACAAGTTCTGTTTCCCACAGACCAATGAGAGATTGAGGCATTAACACCTAAGGTTGATTTAGAACACAATTTGGGTAGAGACCCTTTTTACAGGAGGCTGAGAAGAAATAAAAAGTGATCTCTCAAGGAGGTTTTGTATTTTATTCTATTTTTTCCTAGAAGTTTGCTGATATAGAAAGAAAGAGAATCTGTGCTTAAAACAAAAACAAATAAAACATTTAAACCTTAGTGGGTTCCATGTGGGAGAGGAGGAAGGTGAAGTGGAGTTCAGTGAAGCTGAATTCATTGTTCCCTCAAGCCTGACCCAGACTATTAAAGATTTTCGCAACGAGGTTCCCTTCCACCAATCAATTGTATCTGCTCCAACAGTGCTTCTGAAACCAAAATCACTTGGTGTGGGGTTGGAGGGTGGGTACTTACTGAAAAATGCATATTCCGGGGCCCCACCTCAGAATCTGAATCTCTAAAGTGAGGCCCAAAGTCTACATTTTTAACAAGTAGCTCAGTGCTTTTTAAGCCCTCTCAAGTTTGAGTATCCTCGTGCTAACCTATAAATTCCTTTAAGTTTGCATTGTTTTTACATGTTTACATTAAGTCCAGCACAGAATCTTGAACCCATAGCCAACAGACTGCCAGACTCGTAAGGCGACCTCAGCAGGAAGTACACCGGGTTTCCCCAATTACAACTTTGCTCCTTTCACTGGAATCATTCTGCAAGAAAGCGAGAGAGGAAAGGAAGACTTGCTGAAGCATGTCAGGAAGAGCCTCTACAAGAACACAGTAAAGCAATAAAAACCTTTCCGAGGCTTGCCGTGTGGAGAAAGAAAAGTGAAGCAGCATCTCCCCTCTGTTTCCTGGGGTAACTCACGACACCTGTGTCAGCCTCCTCTGATAACAAAGAGGATCTGGGAGGATGACCTCACACCTCCCTATCCATGGGTAGACACATTTGGAAGTATAAGAGATTTTCGTTTTTAGTTCATCCTTCCATTCCTTCACTGGTGTGACTTAATATATCAAACTTGATAAAATAGTGAGTTTAATTTTCTTCTCGTTCACTAATATAAATTTTTACCTAGCTTTTAAAATGTTAATAATAATAGCAATGATAACAATAATAAATTCCACACTGCACAGTGCTCTTTTTCTTTTATCATCCTCACCCGAGGATATTTTTCCATTTATCTTCAGACAGAGTGGAAAGATGGGGGGTGGGGGAGGTAGAAACATCGATGTGAGAGAAACCCATCGATTAGCTGCCTCCCGCAGGAGCCTGACCAGAGCTGGGGACCGCACCACAACCGAGGTACATGCCCTTGACCGGAATCAAACCTGCAACTCTTTGGCCCGCGGGCCGACCCTCTAACCACTGAGCCCAACCGGCCAGGGCCACAATGCTCTTTTCTACCTGCATTTTATTTCTGCAGATTCTGCAAGGGTGGACTCCTTGCTCTTCAAGTGTTACCCTCATCCCCCAAGATATGTTTGACCCACTATGGGTCAGATAGAGTGATGACATTCCAACAAAGCTTATGTTTAAAGATCACTATTTTGGCATTAAAGTACTTTTATATTTATTCTTCTGACTGCAATACCTTAACAGATGTATGCTCCATTGATTTCCAAAAGTCTCTTTTGCAGATGGACATGAATATTCTCTGTGAGCTTCAACAACCTGCCGGTTGTATGCTCAGGGAGAGACAAAGTTGGTTTCAATGGACATGAGATTTGGATGTTTTCATTTTTAAATTTTAACCTAATAGATTCTAAAAGTTTACCCATAGGAAAGTATATAAATATAGATATAAAAACAGTCTTCAATGTTTTCAACAGAGGAAAGAAGGTAGAGGCATGAAAAGCAACTTGCAATAGCTTAAATGATCTTAACTAAAGCTGTTCAGTTTCCGGACACTGGGAAAGTATTCATTAACAATTACTGCCCAACAGCCAAGTTTGCTAAGTTTTATCCTTGCAGCCCCATGGTGTAAGTCTGAAGTGACATATGGGTATTATTGAAACAGATGTTTTCCAATATAACTCTTCTCATGCTTGTACATACTTAAAAAAAAATTTAAGACCAAAAAATGTAAAGTACATGCTATTCAAAATCAGGAATGACAAGAGATAAGTTTGTATACTTAAAATGTAAGTAAATAGAAATGTCAGAATTTTCTTCTCTTTGAATATTTTTAAACTTAAAATTTTCATAATATGTTTTATATGTGTACATTTTTTTTAACCATTTAGTGCAGAGAACATAGGCTTTGTGTTAAAATCCAGAAAATAAAGTTATAAAAAATAGACTAAAGTTGCTTTCAAATTCTACAGAAAACTGGGGTGAATAGGCATTAAAATGAGTCCTGGATGGACTCGTGGTTAAGCATGTAACCTTCTGAATTAATTTTATGTTAGTCTCGTCTAACATTTTAATAGTGATCATTATTTATACTTTTATGAATCTTTCTCTTCTTATTGATAACAGAACATTTCCTTTGAATGTTCCAAGGAAAACATTTCAGCTTAACAATACAAAAGAAATTTTTAAGTAATTTGTCAAAAAAGTAGCACTAGTAAAATTTTCTAATACCTTTAAAAAAAACTTTACATTCTAACAGTTTTCTCAGAATAATGCTGTCACTATGTAATTCTACAGTGGAAAGATATTGTTAGTATTTCCTTTTTACATTTTTTTCTCATTCTCCTGTGAATTATAGTAATGAGTCAGAGCTCAGTTAGAAAAAAAGGTCTATAAAATTCAATACAAAGGTCTCAAATGTGATGGAATTTGGCTGATATATAACTGCAATCATGGTAACTTTCCTGAGCTTTATTGCCAATTTTGCACAGAACAAATAAACATTTATGAAAAATATAAATCCAGCAAATCTGTGGTGAAATTGGTACCTTAATGTATATCCCAAGGCCTAGTGGTGATGTATTTCACTTGTGGAAAAAATTATACTTTATACATGTGTGTAAAAAAAAAAAAAACTAAAGTGCTTAGATTTTTTTCAAAGTGGAATGGGAGGCCATTAGAGAGAGGGTTTTAAACAGGGGATGGCATGGTTTAATTTATATATTTTAAAAACCTGGCTGCTATGTAAATAATCAAAGGATATAAATATAGAAGAAAATCAGAAAGCCATTGCAATAGTCCAAATTTAAAATATAAATGAATATATATTTAAATATATTATGCATATATTATGAATATATATTATATATATATGTTTTTAAAGTCTGAACTACATATGTATACATGTAAAGAAGGGGGCTTAGAATGGAGCATTAGCAAAGGAGAAAAAAATTAGTGGACATACTAAGGATAAGATATTTAAAAACAGAATATGGAAAGCTTGCTGATGGGTTTGATAAGGAAAGTGAGGTAGAGAGAAGCGTCAAGGATGACAGCCAGGTGTTGATTGGAGTTAGACAGATGGTGAAACTGTTGACTGAAATTGAAAGGATTCTGGGAAGTAAAGAATTGGAGAAGGCAGAGGACATTGGAGAAGGTGTTTGTGACATGATAAATAGATTACAATTAGACATTCAAGTAAATATGCCAATTTGGCAGTAGGATACTTAAGCCTGGACTTTGGGGAAGGGGAGTCTGAAGTAGAATTATGAATTTAGGAGTCATCTGTATAGATTATTTTAAAAGTATGAAAATGATTAAGATTTCCTGGGAAGAGAGTCAATAAAGAAGCGAGAGGAACCCTGAAAATGCCAAAGATTACAGGTTGAACGAGAGGAGACCCAGCAAAGGCATTTAGGAAGGAATGGCCGGTAGAGCGAGACAAGGACCAGGAGAGTGTGACATCATGGAACTAAAAGAAGGACTAGATTCAAAGGAATGCAGCGATAACTTTTGTCAAATTCTTCTGAAAGTGTGACTAAGCCAACTACAGAGAAGTGACTGTTGGCTTTGGCAATATAGATGTCCCTGGTGACTGTCAAGAGGGCTCTGAGAGGTGTCGTAAGGATACCAGACTGTGTGAAGTGGGTTTGAGAAAGGGTGTGAGGAGAGAATGTGAAGTCAGTACATATAGACACTCCTTCAAGATGTGTTGCTGTAGAGGTGACCATGGGCACGCGACAGTAGATGGAGGGCCCAGGAAATGTTTATATGCTAAAATAATAACACGATGGAAGATACAAATTGATGTTACAGAAAGAAGAGAATAATCTCAGGAAAATGGCGCCAGGGACACTTACTTCATCCACAAAATAGAAGAGATTTGATGGTATATGATACAAATCAAAGAAGTTGGTAGTTTTTTTTTTGTTTTTTTTTTTTTTTTTTTTTTTTTTTTATCCTCACCCGAGGACATTTTTCGATATTTTGTTCAGATAGAGTGGGAGGGAGAGAGAGAGAGAGAGAGAAACATCGACGTGAAAGCGACACATCGAGTGGTTGCCACCCACACGACCCAACCAGGGCCGGGGACAAACTGCAACCAAGGTACGTGCCCTTAGCGGGAACCGAACCCGGGTCTCTCCGGACCGCAGGCTGACGCTCTAACCGCTGAGCCAAACTGGCCAGGGCAAGAAGTTGGTAGTTTGAGTATTGCAAAATGGGGAGAACTTTTGTTAGCTTCTATTTCCTATGAAGGATAGAGAAGGAGGAGAAGGGATAGAAAGTGGGAAAAGGAGAGAAACTGTGTCATACTTTTTTAGAGAAAGGAAATAGGTAAATATTGTGAATTCATTGTAGAAGAGATTTAAAGTGATTGTGGTGTCCTCATGTGAAGTTTAAAATTCTGCCCAGCTGGTGTGGCTCAGTGGTTGAGTGTCAACCCATACACCAAGACGTCACCAGTTCAATTCCCAGTCAGGACACATGCCCAGGCTGTGGGCCTGATGCCCAGTGTGGGGCATGCAGAAGGCAGCCATTTGATATTCTCTGTCATTGATGTTTCTATCTCTCTCTCTCCCTTTCCCTTCCTCTCTCTCTAAAATCAATAAAGAAAAAAGAAAGGTAGCCTAAGGAAAAAAATTTTCAGAAAGTTATGAGAATTTATGGAGGGAAAAAATTTGAAATCAACCCTTACTATAAGGTAGCAAATTTGAAGAGAGAGATAAGAATTTAAATACATTTTTGCAAAAACTGACCACAAACCAGCCTATTTTATTTGAGTTATGGTAAAACAGAAAAAAGTTGAGCTTCTCTGCTGAGATATGTAAAGGCACAGCCCGCCAAATACACTCAAAACAAACTACTTCAGTGGGGGGCTTTCTCTTTGCGTCTTTGCAGACAGTTCAGTCTTCTAAAAGCAAAGCAATGGAATCAGGCTTAACTCTAAGCTTAGGCTGGTGCCTACTGCAAGTGATACCTGGAAAGTTAGGAGGCTGCCTTTCCCCAAATATCTCCCCACAGACACTTTCTATTAGCTAAGACATCAACAGACAAAATAAGTCTTTATTTCACAATAAAGATAAAGAATTAATTTGCTCTTCTACAAAGAATATTTCGTGTGCATTTAAACTTGTATTTAAATATAATGTATATGATAATAATGTAATGAAAGCAATCCCTCTCCCTACTTCACTTAATTTAGCAGGACAAAAAATTAGATAAAATATTTAATTTAGTTCAACTTCATAAAAAAATTAGTTATTTCTATTAGGCCAAGAAATATTGGAATATAAAATAATCAAACAGAATATGATTTTATAATTTGCATCTTACATGTCTACACATATGAAAAATATATGTTTGAATGTTCATGTAGTATAAAATAATGTACTAAATAGTTGGGGTAGAATTAAACAAAGAGGGAAAGTATAATTATGATAAAATGTATTCAAAGGAGAACACTGGGATACCAGAGAAAGATACTATATGCTATCAAGTTGGCAATTAGTTGAGTTAGTAATTTTACAAAACTTAAATTTAGAGTGGAAAATAATTTCAAATTTTATACTTTCAAAGGACGGTGAAAGCTGAAGACCCTCAGCTCCCAAAAATGAGAAAAAGAAGAAAAGCCTATAAAAAATGGAAACTCTTGAATCCCACAATATGTACGTCCAATTCATTGCTTTCATACGTATGTGTAATATGCAATACCCAGCTTATGTACTTTCTTCTTTATCACAGAATGTTTATAAAATGATTTAGGATTTGGTTAACTGTAATTACATATATACTTCTGCACTAATTATTGATAGTATTGTGAATAAAATTTCAATAGAAATATCTACTTATTCAGACAAAAGCTATTAAGACCTCTATCCTTAGAACCCGTGTTTAATACATTATCATGTAACTACCTCAGTTCTATCTCCTTATTTGCAGAAATTGAAGTGTAGTCAATTGAAAGAGGCTATAAATTATAAAATTGAAGAGGGCTATAAAATGAACTGTTCTTGGCATGAGGGTGCTTTTTAAGAATAAATTGTAATCTACAGTTCTGGAAGGCAGCCTATCGGTCTATAAACTGCTCTCGTGAACATGCTGTATTATAAATGGGTTTTAAAGGGCATGTCTTTATGTCTTTTCCCCCATGACTTCCATGTTATAGCTCTCAGATTCTAACCAGGCCCACTGGAAACTGTTTCAGTACTTACCATGAAAAAAGCCATTCCTTCAGACTAAAAGAGAGGCAAACGGGAACCGTCAACGCTTTAAGGAAGTTCAGTATGCTTGGAGAACATGTGTGTCAAATCAGAATTTGTATAGCTCTCCTGAAGCTGGAAAGTTATGATTCCTAAACCTCTGATTCTTTATTTGACTCTGAAAGAACAATTATTATTATTATTTTTTTGCATTCCATACTTCTCTGCCCCCTCTAGCCAAAGTGGTGGGGTATTGTTTATTTTCCTGTTGAAGAGAATGTGTGTATTTACTCTTTATATTAGTGTTTGTATAGTTTGTTTTGATATTTTATATTAAAAACATATAAGCATATTTAAATTAAGAACATTTCCAGTAAATTTATAAAGAATCCTTTATAATATTTAGCTTCATCAACTTATTAAAAATATCCTTGTGGACACGCGGTTTAGGTGTCGTTTAAAACATAATATCAGGTCTTCATATTTTGTTCAATGTTTTTGTACTCAAGGTCTGGGAACTCATGCTCAAGTCCACTAATTTCTCATAGCAAAAGACTCTAACATTATAAAATAGTGGAGTAAAATTTGCAAGCTGGCAGTTCTTGGGCCAAAGCTGGTGCCTAAATATATTGGCCTCCATCTATAGAGGGTTTTTCCAAATGTGACCCAATCCCCAGAAATTGGGAGGTTTCATATAATAAATCCAGACTCTAGTTTACTTCTGGAAAATGAGAGGACCCGGCAACACTAAAATACATTCTCTGTCACATAAAAAAACCCCTAACCCAGGCAAAGGGAGCTATCGGACCTCTTTAACAGGCTGCCTAGAAACTGTGTTTAGGTATCTTCCATTCACTTTACCTACATGTTTATTTCCTGTACCATCTCAAATTAGTTCCAGCTTGGTATTATAATGCTATGTTCAAGTACCTGAACATGGCAACTTGCTCTTTATCAGGAAGTCTTTTAAAATTTATTTGCATCAATTTGCTCTGAAATTTTTACTTCACTCATTTGGAAGTCTCTTTTAAAGTTAAGCTTAATTAGATTCTTCCTAAAACAACCAAGTGATATTCTGCATTCTAAGATAATTGATTTAAAGTAAGATATTTATTAGAAATGACTTTTATGGTGAATACCTTGACATACTAAAAATGTTATTCAAAATACTTAGAAAGGATAAGCATTGAATTTCATCCTAGTATTTGGAACATCTGCTCTCTAAATGGACACACAGAAACTTTTTTGTTTTTTGCATACTCTTTAGGTGAACCTCAGCCTGCTAATCAAGCATGCCAAAAAAATGTAAAGGGTCTTGAAAAGGAAGTCAAAGGAGAAACCTCAGAGGCTGTGTTTCATCAAACTGGGGCATTAGGGAAATCTAAGGAAAATGGAGAAGAGTGTACATCTGCTTCTAGGACTGAAAGGCAGAATTCCTCTTTTCTCCCTAAAGATAAGAAGCGACCTCCATCTGGCAGTAAAATAAGTAGGGAGAAGGAAAATGATGATTCTTTCCCGTCCATTTCTCATCAACTAAGGAAAGTCTTTCCAGTGGTCATGTTTAATGACTGTGAAGAATCATTGTCAGAAAAAATTACACTGCAGGATTTCCCGAACACAATAGAAGGCTATGAACCAGCAAAAGGCAAAATTATCACAGAAGTAAAATGTGGGAATTTCTATATTCAAGTAGCAAACAAGAATAGAATTTTCTGTAAAACAGAAATGCGATTCCCAACAAAAAAGAGATGTCCAAAATGTCACCAGTGTTACTCTGTCAGACATAGTCCAAGATGTTACTCTTCTAGAAGCCGCTCTTATAATTACAAGAATATATTGATAGAAGAACTAAAATCTGAGTCTTTGTCTAAATACGAAGAAGAAACCACCAGAACTGAGAACCAACCCTCACTAAAAGTTAGCATTGTAGGAAAAGGAATTAACATCAAATATGTGAGTAAGAGGCAGAATATAATAATTAATATAACTCATCCTAAAAGAAGGGGGAGGACAGCTAAATACAGAAACGTTTCCTTTGATCACACGACTAAAGAATGTTCCAGGTCTTCTGCACAATTGGGCATTGGGCTACCTGAAAAGCGGCAGCTTGAAAACCAGCAGCGGAGTCCGGATTGCTCGCATGTCTCTCCTCCCATGGCCTTTGCTGTCCAGGAGGAGAGTCGTGACACAGTTGTGGTTTCTCTGGGCTCAACCCCCAGGAGGAGGAATAAGCTTGATGCACTATCTGCAGTCTTAGATGACTGTGAGTTAGAAGCTGCCGTCTCTCAGCAGAAGGACTCTAAAATTAGTCATCAGGGCACCCTGCAAAAGAAACATCTCTTTGAAGCTGCGACTCTTCTCAAAAATGTTTTTCCTATATCACATGAGGCCCTAAAGACCACAGGTTTAAGTGAAACAGACTTAAGTAAAATGCCTTTTGAGGATCCTAAAGATGTAGCTAGCGACAGAAAAACCAACTTTGATATTCCAGAAAATATCACATCGAACTCATATACGCAGCAAAGCACAGAAGGAATAAATAACTTGCCAAGTACCATTACTAATATCTTCCCAGTTCTGGACAGCAAAGACTCTGACTTCTATTCTTCATCTTCTCTCAATGCAAAGCACATAGGAGAAAAGGCAGCCAACACATATTGCAAAGGCAGCAAAATTCCACCTGCAGAATACTGTGAGAACTCAAATTCCAAGTCTTTCCCTTCCAGTCAGAACACTGTGACATCTTCCACCCCATTCTGTCCATCCCACTGGGCCACCAGACATTCAGAACCTAAAGAGAACCCTGGGGATACATTTTCCTTTGATCACTGTGCTGAATGTGTGATACACCATGAGGAAGCGCAGGTTGATGTGACTGACAGAGACGTTAACAAAGCCGCTTTACAGAGTGACTCTCGTACAGATGCGCAGCGACTGTCGGAAAGGAAGAGTGCACAGGGTCCAAGTCTCAGCCTCAACAGTCGTAGCCACAGCTCTGTGGAATGGGGCCAAGCAGAGTCCCAGGCAAGCTGTGTGGAGACAGTAGCCCCCAGCAATGCAGAAGTGTTGGTCATGGCCTCGATAGCTGATGAGTTTGAGCAGAGATTAAATCTTCAAAATGATAAAGAAAGCTTGGCTGATTGTGAGTGTCCCTTAGGAACAAAAAACCTTAAAGAGTTACCCCGCTTTCTGGAAAATGTTGAAAAGGACACGTTCCTCATGAGGCCAGTGGCAGAGACTACGTGCCACAGAGATTTTGAAGACCTATCAGCTGAGAATCATGATGAAACCTGTTTTCAAATGGATTTCCCACCAAACACTGCTGAGTTCAAGTCTGCCGTGTGTGCCACAGATAATCTGTTTCTTATTGAGAAACCACCGACCAGTGATGCAGACCAACACAGTAACCGTGATGAAATAAACTTTGGACTCACCAGCTCTAAACAGAAGGTGGCAGAGTGCCAAAAAATTGCATCGAGAAGGCCAAATTCTGCAGAGGATAAAAATGGTCCAAAGGAAAATTACTATCACCGAATAGACATACTGCGTTCACCTCAGAAGCAAAAGATTTTGAGAGGTACAGTGCTACACACCATCTTTCACTTTCTTTACTTTTACATGTTAGAGCTTTGGGAAGTCTTAATGGGAGGGCTTTTTTTTATTACTTTGGATTTTTTTTTATTGCTGAAGATATATGGAGTATTTTAGAGTTAGATGAATACGGGCAAGCATATATCACCCACCCCACTCATAAACAGTGCATAACAAAATCACCAAGGCTACAGTTTAATATAAAGTAAAAAAAAAAAATCAATTTCTCTTTAAAAGGTTGATGTATTGCCAAATCAATTTTGTAGGAGACATTAGCCTTTTGCCACTCTTTAAAAAATCTACCATTTCTTTTCTTCCTGCAAGCTAAGCATGTTTAGAAGAATAGGAAAAATGTGTTTGTGATAAAGTGTGTTTTGAAAGCTCGCTGTGGTGTTGCAGAAGCATGGTATACATGTCTCGGGAGGCCATGTGGAATAGTAATTAAAGCAAAGGACAAAAACCAGAAATGGCCCTGGCTAATCCTGACTGAGCCATCCATGGGGCCTCTGAACTCAAGCAGATCTCTGACCTCCCTGTGCATTGCTTGGCCCTGCTCAAACCCTCGATGGAACCCAGAAACTCTCCAGACCTCACGAGGACTGAAGTGGAAGCTCTTTCCTAAGTACATAATACTGCCTGTCTGCTTTCAATCTGGGATCCACACTATACCATTTTGGTCACTCCATAAAAAGCCCTTGTTGTTTTTCTCAGTAAGTCCAAAATATTTTATATTTTGTGTTAGTGTTATTGCACATTATATATTAAATTATATCTTGAGCAAATAAAAACTTCATACTGCCAGTAACATTCCTAACTTCTCTGGGAATTTGGAATGCTGAAACTTCATTGAGAAGCTCTCTCTTCTTTGTTGTTCTATTTTAAAGTAGAATTAACAAAATGTAGAAGTTAATATAAAATACAAAAGCATGATCAATTACTTAAGTGTTGTCGTGAAATGTGAAATGTACTGCATGGAGAAGAAATGTCCTACAACAACACACAATCTACACAGTCACCGCTTGAGATGAGTACCCTAAAGCAAAGATCTACCAGTCACAGTTGGCTTCCCAGAACCAACATACCTCCAGATGCCAAGGTGGATGGCATTCATCTCAGCATGGAGTTCAGTCCATAATTATCTAGGTCTTCAAGACATAGACCTGCACTAAGAGTACTGTGTCTCCCAGAGAAGACATGTGCTCATCTAGATGTATATTCTTCCCACCCAGGCTGACTCTCCTTTCCCCACGATATGCCCTTCCCTGGACTGTCTCTTCCAGCAAGGCGTATGTCCTTAATAAAATTAATCACTCAAGTCAGAATCCTCCCAAAGCTGATATTGCACTTTAATAGGCTCTTAAATGGTCACATTTGATGCACAATTGCAGCACAACTCTCTGTGTTACTGCGACTCATCAAAAGGCTGTTCCTATAACTCTTATTCCTCTACTTCTCTTGCTCCATCACTCTGTTCCAGCCACATGGACTCCCTTGAGTTGCTAGAACCTTCCATAAAAGATCCCCCATCAATCCCTTGCTTGAGCAGCTGCCACTAACTGAATCACCTTCCCTCATGTGTCCACATGGTTCACTTTCATCTCTCCAAATCTTTGCTCACATGGTGCCTTCTCAGTGAAACACTCCATCACAGCCCAAGCACACTCTGTCTTTCTTCCATGTTTTACTCAAACACATAGCACTTTTACTTTCTAATGTGCTACACACACACACACACACACACACACACTACTGGGGATTTTGTTGTTGTGGTTCTGTCTTCTCCCACTAGGATGGAGTCATGAGGGTATGGATTTCTCTGATTTAATCATTGCTATATCCACAGCACCAGAACAAGGCCTGTCCTGTAGTGGACACACTCAATGAATATTGTTGAATAAAATACTGAATTCAGGGAAGTCACAACAGGCTTTTTTTGTGTAAAACTCTGTTCACATACAAACACAAAGAACCAGGAAGATAATTCAGCAATTTAAATGTTTATATTAAAAGATATTTGAATCTATAAATGTTGCATGACTTTGATTCTCCTTGAGCTCTAAGTATTTTTATACTTTGTTTAATACTGTTTTCATCATACTATTGATAGCTCAGGTCAAGATTTGGTCATTGTTTTAGGGTGCAGATTGCTTTGAGAAGCCAGAACATCTTTGTACTGTTTCACCAGAAAATCATGCATTTGATATAGGCACCAACATATGCCTGTATTTTCAAAGGGGTCCTTCAACTCCTCAGAGTCCAGCCGCGAACCTCAGATTAAGAATCCCTGGCATGAGTGCATCATTCCCTCCACCCATGAGCATGCCCTTGGGATTTAACTAGAGGTCACCATCCAGACTGCAGACAGGGCCCAGGCCTGCCGTGTAAATGAGTGTAGCCGGCTGCCCCTGAGTGTTGGTGAACTAGAGGGAGTACTGTCCTGAGGGAATGAGAATGTGGGTCTAGTACAGCAAGGCTTTTTGCTTTTTTTAAGGTAGCTGGAGATCTGGATTTTTGATATATATAAATTCTAGATTATATGACTTAGAAGACAGTGCAGACTGAAAAATCTACGACTTCTGAGCTGGATAAACAAGAGAGGGTGGGGATGGGCAGGTGGTGGGAGGTAGAAGAGCCAGTGGCACAAAGGGAAGGATATCAGCCTGAACACCTCAAAACTAAATCCGGGTTCTCCTCTGCCAGGTCAGGTCTGTACCTTCTTGGGTAGAGAGGTTTCTCAGGGACTCATTTCTTCAACTTTAAATGGACTGAAATACATTTTCAAAATCTTTGCCACAAATTCTCAGAAACTCTGTCATAAAAAAATTATAATGAGAAAACCAAAACTAGGCTCCTCTGAGAAAATAAAAGATGAGAGGAGTAAATGACATTTCAATGGCATAGAGATATTTATAATTAGACAGCCCTTCATGTGTAATATGTCACAAAATTTGCTTGCACTGTGTAAGATATTCTGTTTCCCTGTGCCCCTAAGGAAGTCATGATTCCAAAAGCCCACACCAATGCAACAAGGTACAGAGGACTGCATCTCTGAGAAGCTTTGTGGTCCCAAAGTCTGCACCAAGATGAATGAAAGCTGATTTCTTTTCCAGTAGCCGAATACAACTGCTGAGATCATTTCCAACAGGCTGATTTCTGGTGAAATTGGGAACTTTCCGCACTTGTGCCCATTTCAACATTTCTCAATAGATGAGCAAGTCCAGGGCCCAGGGTCCAGGGCCCAGCCATGCCCATGCTGTCCTCCAGCCAGGCTCCTCCCAGATGTGCTTTTTCCTCTCCTTGGCTTCCAACTCACTTTCCGGGCCGACCTCTGGTTTTCAGAGTGGTAACTTTCTCACTCATGCTTGATAAGATATTAAGGTGTTCTTTAACGGATTAGCATATTGTTTCTGCAAAGTGATAGTGTGTATTTTGACAGAGATCCTTCAAGAAACTTCAGTGTCTTCATTCTAGCCCCAACCAAATTGCCTGATTCCTAGAATGTCTCAGTAAACATCTATTGGGTATTTATGGAATGAGGGAGACAGTAACATGTGAATGTAGGTTACTAAGATATAGATTCAATTTGCTGTGGTAAAACTTTCTATCAGCTTGAAGTACTCAAGGATCATGCTGATTCAAGTAGTAAAAAGGTAGCAAATTTGAGTCTGCAAAGTGTTCAAGCTTAGACTGAATGACTACTTGAAAGAAATCTTGTAGAAGTTTTTAAGCATATAAAAGGTGTTCTACATTTTTGCAAACCTGAGACTACAAATAACAAGCGGGACAATGGGAATGATGCTTTGCACTCAAGTGGGCATTACAAATTGTCTCAAATGAAACTTCAAAACATGCAGTAGGCCACATATTTTCTCCTCATTTGAGTACATAAAAAGATACTCTAAATGAAAACTTTTCCCACCGCGTCACAGGGCCATATTTCCATCACACAGTTTCCTAGGACCATAGGACTTCTTTTTTCTCCATTGTTTTCCATTTCAGAAACAATCACTTTTAAATGTAAAATATTTGACATTAGAAACTTCTTCTCATGGATGGCTTGGGATCAGCGCGGACATTCTGTCGCTACAAGTCATGGAACTATAGGAGCATTGGAGAAAACGGCCAGAGGCCAGTTCTGTAGCATTTTTTAAAGTTCCACCGCTCTGTCAAGTTCCAGAGGAACAAAAGTCCTCTTGTTCATAGCTGTGGACCAAGTCACCAGCATGGTGGAAATTAGTATCTAAAAAGAGAGCAGTAGTAAATATCACAGATTTAATGTTGTCTTTCTGTCACCCTCTCACCTCCTAGGGAACAGGTAGGAGTCAACAGCGGAGTTCTGGAAGACCAAAGGAATGAATAGTAACTCTTTCCCATGGTGTGTCTTTGGCCCTGACAAGTGAAATTTAAATTATTATGCAAATTATCATTAATAATTATACATAAAAATAAAGAAGACAATTTACTCATGGATATATCAGAGATCCTTAGACAGTCCTTAGATCCCTAAATAGTTCTGAGAACAAACTTTGATACTGCTAAGTTAGAGTTTTGTTTACAAAGATCAAGTTTTAAAAACTCATTTGCTCCTGGGAATAGAATAAAAATAAAGGATAAGAGTCGGTCTCTTTTTAAATTGATGTTGTTTACCTCTTCTTATAGTACCAAAAAAGGTAAAGTAAGTAAAATCTTAGCCAATTCTAAACCTACAAATGACTTTCTAGATATTATAGGCTCTGCTACTTTGGTTTAGTTTTATTTCACTTTATTAGTTATTTTCTTAAAGTTTGTATTGTAATTAGTTTATTTGTAATTTTCTTCCTTTTAATTAATACACAGTACTGTGGCTTGTGATGACAGAATGCAGAAGTTTTTAAATTCTTATTGTTATTTATTAATAAATTATTAAATAGTTATTTATTCAAAAAGAAGATTATCAAAAGTTTATGTACTCTGGCTTTTTCCCCTCTTTTTCTCATTTTGAACCAACACCACAGCAAGAAAAGCATCATGAAATTTTTATTCTTGTGATTAATGGAAGTCAAACCATAAAGACCTTGAGTTCAATAGTAAACTTAGATTATAATATAACTAACTCAGGTAATAATATCTTGCCTTCTTATTGAGCATTCAGAGGACATGATTAACAATTTATTTGCACTTCGCTCCTCCAGAGTAATTAATATAGAATTGTGTATACTGCTGGTGCTCGAGGGTTAACTGTGAATTTAATCTAACTGAGGCAATGTGTAGTGATCCCTCTTTCCTATATAAATCGATTTTCCATTATATGGCTCTTCTTTTTTAAGTAATACAAGTTTAGAAAGTGAATCATGAGGAAGGTAAATTAAATTATTCTAGTTCTAGTCTATAGTGATTCTGTTTTAAAGATTGGAATATGTGAAATTCTATCTTGAAATATTATCTCACTTTTCTTATATACTGTGGTTTACTCTAGATTGGAATTTGGAAATAAATAGCCTCTTCAAGTTACCCCAGGAACTGGCTCCAAGAGGTTCAAGGGCCAGTGATGGTTCCCAGGAGGAAGCAATAGACCAGTGGGCCAGGAGGAGGCAGCAATTCAAAGGCCAAAGATGCAGCTCAGCAGGGGGAAGTTCCTTTGCCAGCAACATCACTGAAGAATCCAGTGAGTAAACAATTACCTTATTTTCCAAACCCAGAGCAAAGGCAAAGTCTTATTGAAGCTTGACCAGGTCCCCTCCCTCTTATTTCCAGAATATAAACCCTGTTGTTTGAACATGGAAATGTGATAATTACATGTTTTTACATAAAAAAATAGTTTTAGAAGCATCAACTCTATTACCCACTAGGAATCCCAGTTTTGCAAATTGCCTCCTTCAAAACATACAACTGCCTACTAAGGTTGCTTTTCTTTTCAGAAACTGAAATAACTAACCAGAGGTTTCTTTACTGAATTAAATTTGTGTCCTACTTCAAAGAATTAGAGATGGTTTTTCAGAAGTATGTGTACAGTGAGAAGACAAGATTAACATGTTTGATTATAAGAAACAATTTTGTTCTTTTTTTAACATTTCTAAAATAAGGAAGTGTCTTTAGATGTATACTTTAATGAGATAATGTTTCCCTTGCTGCTGAAAGGGTGCTATTAAATCAGCATTATACCCCAGCCCACAGTGAATGACAACTGAGAATGCAAGGTAGGTCATCACTGAGGAAATCCAACTGAAGGGGAAAATCATTTAAAAAATAAAGGGTGGCATTAGTAGATTTAGTACATACCAATACTGATCTGGCTCTAAAACCCTAACACCTAAAATTGTTAGAAGATAGTTACCCAATTAGTAGACACTTGTCATTTGCATATTATTGACAAAAACAAACCATTTGTTCAGGAAAAACACTGATGCTGAAACTTAAGCAAACTTCATTTTTTTAAAATGTAAAATACAGTGTTGTTGCAATGTTGTGATTTATAATTATATATTTGTCAGTCAGATGACTAAAATACATTTCTCATATATATTGTTTGTCCACCGGTTCTTGACTCAATCTTCTAAAACCCTTGGGATATCCTGTGATGAGATCCATGAAGGTGTCTTTTGTTATGTTAATGAGGCAACTTTTGCAGAGCCCCTGGTAACCTAGGGTCGGGCTGATCACTCAGGGAACCAACTGTGCAATTAGGTGAGTGGAGCTTTCGCTCCAAGGAGGGGCGAGAGGTTGGAGGTTGAATCAATCATGCCTCTGTGATGAAGCCTCCATAAAACCCAAAAGGCTGGACTTCAGAGAGCTTCCTGGTTGGTGAACATGGTGAGATCTGAGAGAGTCCCAGTCCTTTCTCCATACCTTGCCTTCTGCATCTCCTCCATCTGGCTGTTCTGGAATTATATCCCTTTATTATAAATCAGGGGTAAAAATGCAAATATCTAGTAAGTATAATGTTTCTCTGAGTTTTGTGAGCTACTGTAGCAAATCAATGGAACCCAAGGAGTTGGTCCTTGGAACCTAGCCAGTCAGTCAGAAGTACAGGCAACAACTTGGAGTTGCAATAGTCATGTTGAGTTGAAGGAGGTCACTGGAATTTTTAGTTTTTAGCCTGTTGGTCAGAAGCACCTGGACCTGAGACTGGCATCTGAAGTGGTAGAGGGAGGAGTAGTCTTGTAGGACAGAGCCCTGAACCTGTGGAATCTCTTGCTATCTCCAGGTAGACAATGTCAGAATTGAGCTCGATTATAAGACATCCAGCTGGTGTCCAGAGAGTTGCTTGTTGTTGGTCTGGGGAAACCTCACACACACGTTGGAATTGGGCCCAGGAATTCAAGAGTTGTGATGCAGAGAAAGGTGTCTTTATGATGGAGAAAATAGTGAGTGTCTTGGGTTACGTCCTACAGACAAGCTGATGGAATGATGGGAGTACAGTTCACGAAGGCAGTCGTGTAATTTATCCGCGTGAATCAGAGAGCTGGCTCAAGTTAGGGACTGAATGTAGCTACAAATGTGTGGACAAAATTGTAAGCAATTTCCATAAGTACTGTATCATCCCCACCACATCATTCTTACATTCACATGAACAGTGAAGGATACAATTTAAATGCTCCATTTGTCTTGATAGTTTTTCTTCTTGTCCTTTCATCGATGTCTAATTTCTCCAGGTGCTTCTTCCTATTTGGCCTCAAGGACTCAGTGTCTGGAATCTATATTTTATTCTTACATATACTACTATACAGGGTTGTTTTATTATCCTTCTATTGTTCATGGATCCTTGAAATACTCCCCTGGATAATATCTTTTTTATTATTATTATTGTTGTCACTATTACAGATGTCCCCCTTGCCACTCTCCTCCCACCTCTGCCCAGCTCCCGTTCCCCACTTCCCACTGGCCTTCACCACACTGTTGTCTGTGTCCATGGGCTGTGCACACATGTTCTTTGGCTAATCTCTTCGCCTCTCTTTATCCAGACCCCACCACCCCAACCCCACTGACATTGGTCTGTTCCACATATCCATGCCTTTAGTTCTATTTTGTTCGTTAGTTAACTTTGTTCATCAGATTCCACACATAAGGGAGAACAAATGGTATTCTTCTTTTTCTGACTGGCTTATTTTGCTTAGAATAATAACCTCCAGGTCCATCCATGTTGTCAAAAGGGTAAGAGGTCCTTCTTTTTTACGGCCGGGTAGTATTGTTCATGGATCCTTGAAATACTTCCCTGGAGAATCCTTTCTATATTATGGTAGACTTCCAATAAAATATTCTTGCTGCCTCACATTTTATAATATGTTAATTTTTCCCCACTCATATTCCCCCTGCCCCCACTTATCAATTTCTATATTCTAGAATTTGGTTCAGATTTTTTAAAAAATATTTTAATAATGAATAGTTAATATAGTTCATTAATTTTTTTCCTCATCATTGCTTTTTTTGCACCAATTACTTCCAAAAGGATTTTTTTCTTATTATTATAGTAATCCTTTAATAATTTTTCACAGAGATTCTTTGGGAAGTAGACTGAGTCCTTATATATCTGAAAATATATTCACTTCTCCCTTAATTCTGAATGGTAGTTTGGCATAGTTTGTATAGAATTCCAGGTTCAGGTTATTGCAGAACCCAGTTCACTATCTTCCCATAACCAGTGCTGCTGATGAGAAGTCTGAATCCAGTATCATTCTCACAACTTTCGTCATTAACCTAACTTTTGTCTCTATTAGTTCTTAGGATTTTCTCTTTATTCTTGACATTTTAAAGGCTTTCTAGTATGTACATTATTGTGTGTATTTTTTATATATTTTCATCTTTGGCAGTTCGTAGGCTATTGATGCTTCAAGTCTCATAAGTTTTTAGATACAATTTCTTCAAATAATTGCTTTATTTCTCTTTTCTATTGCTTCCTGTTCGCGCCCTTTTTAAGCTTTTAAGCATTTTAGGCATTTAAGCTTTTGGCCTATCCTCCATATGCCTTAAGTTTCCCTTTGTACTTTGCATCTCCTCAACAGTGTGCTACATTCTGAGAGATGTCTTAGCTCTGCCTTTCAACTCAGCAACTCTCCCTACACCTAAATCCTTCCTTCTCTTTAACCTGCTTTTTTAACTTTTTTTATTTCAAAGATCTTTAAGTGATTCTTTTTTATTGAACATCTTTTATTTTTTATACCTCTGAGAACATTGCATACAGTGTGTACAGTTTTAATATAATTGCTCTGGTTTCCTCAGTTTGCTGAGTTTATTATCTTTCATAGTGTTGGCTTTTCTCAGATGCTTTGTGATTTTCGACTGGGTGTTTATTCTTTGGTTCAAATTCCCTGTCCACCCGATGCCTCCGACTGAGCTCCCTATCTGGGCAAGTAATGAACCAAGGACGGTTTTCGCTGTATTCAGTGTGAGGATGTTTCAAGTTGCAACAAGCCACTTACCACTGCACAGGATATTCTGTATCCCATCTGGTGTCCTCAGTCCTTGGTCTTTGACTCTTCACACACTTATCTGTTCTTGGCTGGAGGCAAGTACAGTCCTTGCTGCTAATTGACCCATGCTGGAGTTCAAAGTGAGGGCCATGCAGACATCACATTACCTGCTTCTCTGCCCTGGCGCTCCAGTTGATCATCCTGGCGTTTGGACCTAGGGCCTCTCTGGCCCCTAGGTTCTCACTCTTGGTCATGCTCCCAGCATTCTGCATCAAAACTTTCTCACGATGACGTCAAACAGAAAAAGACAAGTACTGTACTATATCACATATATGAAATCTAAAAAAGCCAAACTTGTTAAAATAGAGAGTAAATGATGGTTACCAAGATATAAGGAGTGGGGTACAGGACAGATGTTAAGAGTACAAACTTGCAAAGAGTAGTGAGTTCTAGAGCCAAAATTCTCAGTGCAGTAAATACAGACAACAATATTGTATTATAATCATCAAAGTTGCTAAGAGACCAGAACTTAATTATTCTAACCACTCAAAAGAAAGGATAATCATGTAACGTGATAGAGGTGCTAATTATCACTACAATGGCAATCATATTGCAGTGTATAAATGTATCAAATTAACATGCTGTACACCTTAAATTTGCACAGTGCTATGTGTTAAATATATTTCAATAGAAAAAAGAAACTTTCTCACATAGATCCTCAGCTGTGATTTCACTCCACGGCTTACAGAATAATTCTGGACCTGTTATTTCCCAGTTACTAGTCTACTGAAATTTTTCTTCTTGCTTCAAAACACACCTCTCTCCCCTTCCTGATTTTCCTCTAGACTTTGAAATGCCTCTCTCCTTTATTAGGTAGAAAAAATTAGCTGCAACCCCTGCTTCTACATAGGTGTAACTGAATTCACCATGGTGTTCATGAAATAAAAACCTTCAGGAATTAGGGCCTACCACATATATACCTTCTAGCTTTTCTGTCAAAATGGGAGACTGGGTTTGTGCTTATTCCACTATCTTGAACCCACACCTTCAAATAGCTTCCATTTGCCCCTGTACCTTATTTTTTTGCTTTTCCCCCACTTTACTTTCTGCCCCCAGAGTCTTACCTTTTGGAACTCTTTCAAGGGTCTAATGTGTCCTCTGGCTTCCTGTTGGGCTTGGCCAATAGGGAAGATCAACAGGAGCCTGGAGGGAGCAGGTCTTAGACACTGAGGACCAGAACCTGCTTCCACAAACCTCAGTCTAAAGTACATGACCTTACCCCATGCCTTGTATTAACACATCTTTACTTTCCAGGACACTCTTGAGTAGGCAAATATTTTTATTGTTCATTACAGAAACTCACCCCCAACCCTGCCAAACCATCAAATTTTCAACAGAAAGCACCAACAGTTTATTTCCTTAGTCTCTTTGAAACCCTCAGAATCTTCACCTTGCATGTCTGTAAGTGCCAGCCTGTTAAGTCATGGTTCTGACCCAGTCCTGATCAAGGGCTCACCTCGAAGGACCTGCCTTAAACCCAATTCTAATTCTTGATAAAATTGGACTTTGCCTCGCATTCTCCCTGGGGTGTGCCACGGGCTGGTTGTGTCCCCAAAGCCACACTCCTGTGAAGCGGCCCCTCCATGCAGCCTTCTGTGGCTCTGGTTCTGGTTTGGTATCTGCTTCCTCCCCTTACCTGTTCAATGTTAAACGGACTAGTCTTAATTCCACTATATCACACCTGATTTCCTTAAAACCTAACAGCACTTTGTAAATAGTACTTTTATTAAACTGTCCCTACACTACTCATCTGAGTGTGCCGCAGCGCGTGCAACACCAGTGCCGTGTGCTCACATTACAGCAGCGATCGAGCATCACCCACAGGCACACTGTGAGGGGTGGGGAACGTCTGGCCCGCCGCGGGCCACGCAAGGCCCTCAAAGTCAACGCCAGCTAACATCCCAGCCTCACCAGTTAGCCTGAACAAGTACAGCTCATTTTTAAGTTGATCATTTTGAATGGGGCTCAGATGATGTTATAAATATCCAAAGGGCCCTTGGCAAAAAAAAAAAAAAAAAAAGGTTTTCCACCCCTGAAGGAGGATACCCCCTCGACAGTGCTCTAGTAATGCCTCAGACGGGGAAAGGCAAAGTAGATTTCATTGAGAATTAGAGGTTTTGTTCTCAGTGTACGCAAATCAGCCTCAGTCCTGAGGCGAGTAAATAGCTGAAATTTCACCCAGATGGACTCCCCAGACTGGATTGCCCAGCCTGCCATATTCCTGAACTGTCATTCAAGTGTCTCTTGACCTTGTGTTTGATAAACTCCCGGTCTGAAACTTTTCTTTCTTTTCACCTAAGAATACAAGTCTTGTGTTATGCATGTAAGTCAGATACAATAGCCACTGGCCCTACTCTTCCAGTTCCCTCCAAAGAATATACCTACACACACCAAACAAGACATCAGAGGAGAGACGGAGGGAGGGCATACATCATACCCTCCAGGGCAAACAACTTCAAAACACTCCAGATACCAATGTACTTCAAAGGTCCCTGGGCTGCCCTTCCGTCCCCGGGAGGCCCTTCCGTAGCACTGCTTCCCTGTAGAGCACCCCCAGAGTTCTTTCCTCCTTCCGAGTTACCTCAGACCCTTGAATTGCTTCATCTTTATACTGCAGACAGTTCAACTGTAGTTCACACCTCTAAACCCATGTCACCAAAATTATCAAAGTGTTTAACAATTAATACTACAGTAATCAGAATTAACCCCTCATAACAACTAAGAAGGAAGAATCGGAGGGAAGAACAATTTGATTACAAATAAGAAAAACAGAAGCAAAATTTTACATGGAGTAAAAATAGTTATTAGATGCAACAAGAGTTTCCATTATTACCTGGAACAAATTATGATTGATCTAAACTAAAAAATGAGATTGAACGGAAACTATCTTTCGTTTGATTAAGAACAGATGATGTTTATGTGCCATGGAGGAAAGGACCACTTGTTTCATGGAGAACTCTCCCAATATGAGTGCTCCTAGACGTTCACGTCCGTTCTGCAGTTCTTAAGAAAAAGAAATAAGGGAAGGTGTGCAAGAGCCAGCCCACAGTGGTTCATGACAGCCGAGTTCGCACATTTTTTTCTAATAACTGCAATTCAGCGGCATCAGATTGGTAGCTTCAGATTGGCCACAGGAACTGGCAAACACCACACATCAGGGCTTTTTCATTTCCTTTTGGAGACTCATTGGTTCAACATTTACCAGTGCCCACTTGAAGCAACCCAGGAATCAGCTAACTCGCACCAATTCAAATTTCCGGCCAAATTAACATAATCACTTGCATTAAAACGATTGTATTTTCTCTGGGATGACTTCTGTTTTTAATGTCTACTTATACCAACAATTTGTTTTTACGTTAGACGTAAGGGAAGGGAACCGGCTGCCACTTTACTCTTCAGTGTATCCAAGCCCCAGCCACTTCGGAGGCATGTTGTATTTCTTCAGCAGCTTTGCAGGGGAGACTGCCCTCACCGAGAGCTGCTGGAGCTAGCACTGTTTCATGGGTGGTTTAAATTTTATCTCATTTATGGAGTCGGGATATGCTACTAATCCATGGCGTAGAACCTGACAGCTTTATCGAGCATCATTACAGCTGGTGCTTTCAGTCTGCTAACCTCATTGGCTGTGACGTCCTACGTGGTAACTGGAAAAGACATTAGGAACGGCGTCTGAATGTATGTGGGCTCAGCTGATCAGTCCCGCTCGGCTGTGGGGAACGCCGACCATGGCACACCAGGTCCATAACCCGAAGGCTGCAAACCAAAATCAGAAAAGCCTGCGGGCTCTGGTTTTTGTCATCTCGAATGACTCCAATCTCACCAAGAGATGTGGCAAGGAGTGGGGTCTAATTGTGAGGATACTTGAGAGCATTTTTCTTATTTCAGCTGTAAAAATTATTATGGAAATGTATTTTCTAATATTAGTTTGCATGGGAATAAGAAAGCAGGAGGGTGGGGTGGCGAGAGAAAAAGGGAAAGGGAGGAAGAAAGGCAGGCAGGCAAAAGGACTGTAATTTCTAATGATAAGATCTAAAAATTACATTGTGCTTCCTCTGCGAGGCTTTGGAGTACATTAGCTTGTTCATTCTCCCAACAACACTGTGAGTTAAGTACTATATTTTCATCCTCACTTTCCCAGATGAGGAAGCCCGGTCATGGACAGGCTACGGGACTTGCCCAATGTCACTTGGCCGGAGTTAGTGACGGACTAGGTCTCAAACCCAACCTGACCAGGGTCCCTGCTCTTGAACACTGCAGCTCACTGCCTCTGGTTGGACCATTCTAACCTGACCTTGGCCTCTCTCTCCAGAAAAGTCCAAACAGGGTCTTACTTCACTAGATACCACTTTTTATTATCAAGTAGTATAGTGGAATGAAAGACATATGAGAATGTTTAAAGACACCTGGAACTGAGCTAAGTATTTTATATTTTTTCTTCTAATGTCAAAAAAAGGAAGCAGTCCTGGCCACGTGGTTCAGTTGGTTGGAGCATCGTCACATACACCAAAACACTGTGGGTTCGATTCCTGGTCAGGGCACATGCCTGGGTTTCAGATTTGAACCCTCGTCAGGGTGCATGTGGGAGGCAACTGAGGGATGTTTCTCTCTCATATCAATGTCTCTCTCTCTCTCCTCTCTTCTCTCTCTAAAAATCAATAAAAACGTATCTCGGGTGAGGATTAAAAAGGGGAGGGAAGTATTAAAATTTTTCAAGAGTACAGAAGTCGATGTGCAATTTTAGTAATAGCAAGATATTTAAGGGCTCTTTCTGTGTTAAGGTTTCACTTATTAAAAGGCTCATCTAGCAAGCCAAATTTTGGTGACAAAGTCTCATTTGGATATGCTTTCTATTTGGTTCAAAGTTCCACAGGGACCGTTGCTGAGAACCCTAGCAGTCTGAAGCTGCAGCAGGTGTGGGCTTGCTGCTTCACTGGACTTTAACACACATTTTATGTCTGTGTTTATGTAAGAGTATGTTGATTAGCTCTGTCTTGGTAACCGAATGAACAGAAAACTGCTCATCCACATAATCAAATCTGCTTGTAAATAAGTGAGCTGTTTTAACAGTCCCAGGCATGCTGTTAAAAACAAAGATCACAATAATTTAAAGGCCTACCCTCAGACCTTTACATAATAGGAGGATGATTACATATCCACCATGGACAGCTACTGCAAAAAGAAAAATAATAATAAAGATAAATCCATGGGCCCAGGAAGGTGTGCATATTATAGTCACGAACATTAAAATGTAACTGAATATTTAAGGCCAAGGATGTAGAAAATAAATCAAATAAGGGAAAATGCTTTAAATTCCTTTGGGGCTTCTGTAACTTTAGTAACTGCTGTGTATGAAGCAGCTTGGATTTAGGCTTAAAGCTCAAAAAGACGGATCAGTAAATTATTATAATATTTGGGGTTTACTTTTCCGACTATATAAAGTCAAATATAACACTCAGACTTATTCAAAAAAGAATGCAAAACAACCTTAAAAGATTTTGAAATATGATGCATGGAAGACGGCATCCCGTATCCTGAGTTAAAGTAGTCTGTTCTAAAGTGTTCATTGATTTTATTCCAATAAACAAGATATCCCACAAATTCTCATATCATTTGCATTCCAACTTTGCCATCACATAATGTTCCCATAATTCATCTCCTTTATTTTTACACACAAAATTATGTTTATTCAACCAACATGGTCTGTTTTTCCAGTAGCTATTTCTCCCCTGCAGGCTATTCATCTATACCAGGTCCATTTAACAGTCCACAGCCCTATCCTCCTGTAGAAATTCTGTCCACTCCTCTGGGTCCAATCTAATGATATTCTTCCTTTAGTCCTGCCCTCCCTACAGCCAGAGTCACTCTCCTTCCTCTGCATTCCCTATCTTACTCATCTCTCTGTCTCCATTGTGCCTAGCATTGCACCTTGCTCATGACAGAGCAACTATTCTAAATGAATTCAGCTTAATAAATGATGATGAATACATCAGTGCGTGCACCTGAAACTAGATTAGTATCAAGTGACTAATGACATCTTATTTGGTGAACAAAATAAAAGCTATAAGAACAAGCATTGTTTTTGAATGTCTGCAAAAAAAACTGTGCTTTGAGAATATACTACCCCTGACCATTTCTACACAAGTTAAACAGATATATGAGCTAGAAAACTACTGTTACGCTTATCTGTGTGTCAGGACAACAGCTAATATTCACACTCTTCAGTCCAGTTCTAGGAAACAGAGGTAATAAGGTAGGGACCAGGACAAGAGCCACTGGGAACGATTCTCCAGAGGAAAATCCGCGAGAGCAGAAGAACCATTCTTCCTGGGACTACAGCAAACTGACCCACAGCAGAAGTCCAGCTGGCCATTGCTGGACAGGCTGAGGGGAGGAAGGCAAACTGTTTACCTACAATATTGAAAAGAAGGGTGTGGGAGCAACTATAGTGTGTGAGAAGAAATTGAAAGAAGAGGTGTTTTGCTCTTGTTGTTATTGAAGAAGAAGCAGTCTGTGGTCTTCAAATCCCACCCTCTCCCTGGGAGTTGAGAAATCCAAGTAAAGGATTTATCCTTTCGAAATTACATTTTGGTTATGAAATGGTTCTTCTTAATTCTGCACCCTTGAAAGACTGGAAGACTTGGGGCATGACTTGACTCAGGTTCGAACTGCTTGCACAGGGCCACAAAGAAGCCCTTGAAGGCTAGTATGGAAATGCAATCTCATTTCCTTAAGTGGCACGGGCTTCCACACTGTCCAAGAGACTCCCTCCCAAGTACACAGAAAATCCCAAAGTGCTAGGACTGAAACAGTCGTAGGAAACGAAGTGCGTCCCTCTATGCTCTGTTCTGCACACGATCACAGTGAGTGTCCTAGGGATGTATGTTTACTATGTTGTGCCTACTTTGAAGCACAGTGAGATAAGCATGATTTTTTCCCTTGTGCTTGGAATATTTAAAGGAATTCTAAAGCTAAGTCTCAGTCTTCTGTGGCTTTCTCTTCATGCCCATATACTAATATATACATCTCAAAGCAAGTGTTATTTTCCATAGTTTTCCATAACAAAAGGATTTATATCGCTCTCTGTAGTCTACTGACTCCCGTGGTGTAGGTCCTCAAGCAATGTCTGTTTTATTCATGATATTTTTAGACTATACTTGTTCTCCCCAAGAAAACTGTCTGGCCAACTTAGCTACTTGTTTTCAAGGATGACACTCTGCCCTGCACACGTTCATCGGTTGTTTCTCACCATGGCCGTTAGCGTGCACACCTTCTTCCTTGCCAGAGCACAATTCATGGTGTCACCTTTTCTGCTCCTCAGTCACCTCAGAAGACAGCCGTTCTGTGGATCTTGGCTTTCGAGTTGATATCGAGGCAAACGGTTTCTACACGGAGAATTTCCATTCAGCAGCCTGGGTTTTTCGAGGGGATGATGGGAATCCTGAGGACAGTCCCAGGTGCCTTAGTAAAAAGCCCAGACCAGCAGCGGGTAAGGACTCTACGGTTATGACAGAGTGAATATGTATATCTGAGAGAAGCTGTCACCGGGCTCCAGGCAAGTGTCGGAAGTCGGCAAACTTGCACACTGGGTGTAGCATTTGGAGAGAAGTATGTGTGCTCAAATATATATACCTATATAATGTATTTATTAATACTATGAAAGAATCTGAAGCTATTAAACAGTCTTAAGAGCTCAAACACAGAAAGTAATTTCAAAGTTGGAGTAAAGATTCATAGAGGAAGAGTCGGATCTATTTCATTCTATGAGTAAAAAAATACTATTTTTCAAAAATGTACTGGAAAGCATAAACAAGTAACAAATTATCATTTATTGCTCCAACACTGAAATATAACCATTTTATTGTTTCTGCATTGTCTTTTTATTGTATACATAAGTAGTCCTGCTTTAAACATATATGAAATATGCAGTCGATATTATGATGTATATAGCTTGATATGTAAGATTTATAGCCTACATTTTACATTTAGTAATACAATTGCTTAATAATTATACCTTCATTTAATAATATAAATATTTTTCTTGTGTTTTGCAGGCCTCATTAACAATCTAATAGTTTCATTATTTTTTATGAGATTAATTTTTAGTTTATTAAAACTATGCAATTTCCCAAATGCAATAACAACTTAATGATTTTTTAGAAGACATTTATACCCGAATTACAAGTTTCAGCATGTGAAATTATTTTAGTCTAATCTTTCCTGCAAAATGTAAGGTGTAGAACTTTTGTAAATTTCTCTATCAGTATAAATAGATGACCTTGATTAATAACAAACAATTTAACTCAAGCAAGCTAAGATTCAGGTTGCAAATCATGTTTTAAATTATTTATACAATCATGCATTCAACAAACACCATGCCTGCTATGGTCCAGGCACTAAGGGAACTTATACAGATAAAAGATACACAGAGAGAAATTACAAGTATGAATTTGATAGATTCTACAAAGAGGTACTTAAATATTTTCAGTACAGGTATCAAAATTATCACCATATCTACAACTGTTTATGGTCAGCAAAGAACAAGCATTTACTTGGTTAATTCACTATTATTTGTTTTGGTAAAAAGAGAAAAAAAGTGTTCAATTTTGCCAAAACATTTGAGATATATATATACACACATACACATACACACACACATGCAGATACATATACACAAAATATGTATATATTCATATGTGTAAAATTTATATATACATATGCAAAATTTTTGGATGTTGTGAGTTTTATGATAGCATTTATTACACTGAACCTCAGTTTAAGAATGTGCTAGTCGTACTAAGACTTGAAGTGTTACATAGATAAAATGCATATGTTCTTAACTATGTGATAAGAGATCAATAAAGAAGATCGAGATGGGGAGGAAAGATGATTTGTAGACAAATCAATCATTTTAAAACTGAAAATATCTTTATTAACCTAATGGCATTCTAAAATATTGCAATACTAATTTATATCTACCAGCATGTACTTTGTGAGACTAAATTTTATACCTTAAATAAAGATTCCAAGGTAGTGTTATCTGAGGGGATAAATTACTTGAAGATGTGCCCACACAGTCTCTGGAAAGACAATGACATTTATTTGTGGTTTTTCAGCAGATGAGTCATACATTATCCACCAGACAGTGGCAAGGGAAACCAAGACTATAAATCTTAAAATACGAGAAAATTGTCTTCAGAACAGGAGGGGAACACGTTGCAAAACATTTGATTGTCTCGTCTCTCACAGGAGAGGGCTGCAGTTGAGCTCACCATTTAAAGACTTGATTGAATTCTTTATATCTTCACAATATCATGTTCTATGGGAAACAACAAACAATTCTATTTGAATCAACACAGTAAAAATTCTCCATTAAACAAATACCTGTTGGGTAATCAATATGTCAAAAGCAGAAGACAGTATCAATAGGGTAACCTAGAGGGAGCAAGAATTTTTGACAAGTGGGGAAGTTACAAGTAATTTCTACAAAGGCCAGAAATGTGGTTTCTGATTTTTTTTTTTTTTTTTTTTTGTCCTGATTAGCTACCAGCCTATTGCAGACAGTTAAAATATTATTTCGGTAACTTTGAATTTCCCAGTTCTGCTTCTGAAATTATACTGAGATCCAGTAGCTGGCAGTCCAAACAATCATGTAAAATGACTGCCACAAGGTGATTGTACTAACAAATGACAAAGATCTTCCCTGGAGCACAGAATAGAGCAGAGGACATAATTGTAGGGCTGGCATACACCAGTACCTTCACAGTAACTTTGGAATGCTTTTCCTGATGCTGTTTTCAGCCATAGAAAAACAGTATTTTCTCCAGACATTTTGGAAAGATGAACATTGATTCAGGAATCCACATGAATAGTCTTTGTCCTTCCTGTCTTTGAATGTTTGACAATTTTGGCAACCAATGTCTATTATGTAAACTCCATGAAGAAAACTCTCTTGTCTGTCTTCACCACTACCGTCCTAGTACATAGAAAAACACCTGGGCACATAGCAGGTACTTGGTAAATGTTTGTGAATGAACCACTTCTGCTGTTAGGCTGCAGTGGATCGTTAAAGACAGAGAGGCTTGTTTTCTTGTTTCTATCAGATATTTTTATTCCCTAGCTGACCGAGGAGATGGTCGCATCCAAGCACATCTGTACACTTGACTGATCTTTTACTGTCTTTGTCCTTTCTTATAGGAAACTTAAGTTTTAAAAAGTATTGGTTTTCCCCAGAATAAGTGGGAGAAATTTTAATAAAATAATGGCACATCTTCTTACAAACTCTGTACAATATACTGTAAATTTATAATAATACTCTATCTCCAAAGATTAGAGATTCACCCACCTAGAGCATCTGTCAGAGATGACAAGGAGATTCCTCATTAAAAGGGAAGCTGGACTAAGGTCCTTTCCCACTCAAAGTACAACCATGAAGTCATCTTAAATTCTCAAGATTTCCTTTGACCTCACGATTGCTTCTAGTTCTATGCATGTTTTGTCTACATTATGCATTCTGTAACAGCCTTTGACTGTGTACCTTAAGAGGATGCAACCCTGCAAAGAGGAAATACTCTTGATATCTAACCCTGAGGAAGATAGAGATATGAGAAATGAGAAAATTCAATACAAAAATACAATAAATTCTAATGTGTTCCTATTTTTTAATGAAAGGATATCCTATTAAATTATAATTTTAAGGTGATCATTTACCTTGCCCTTCTTAATAGAGCAGCATTCTTATTTTATAATTACCTCACTTTCCCTAGAGACCTACTAATAGGGCTATTACTAATAATTCACTTCCAAGGCTCAAGAAGTTTATCATGATGCTTTATTATGGTTTATTCTTTATCATGTAAAGATATTATTAACAAATACACATATACATATGTATACAATTATGTATACATATATACACATACACAGAAAAGACTGTGTGAAGGCAGTAGGAGGAAAAAGGAGAAGATACAGGGAAAAGCAGGCTGAGAAAAGGCTGAGCCAACTTAACTAATGATCACTGGTCTAATGGAAAATCCACAGATTCTTACTGTGAAGTCTCTGGAACTCTCCACCTTCAATCTAGCACAACTTGACAGTTACAGCTTCTGCAAGGCTCAGCTATTTCTGTTGTGTGGTTTTGTTTCTGGTTTGGTTTTTTTTGTTTTTTGTTTTTTTCTGAGAAGCTCAGCTGTTAGGTGTTCTTGGATTCTATAAGATCTAAATGTATGGCTAAGAATTCTAATTTTTCATATGTCCACCTATAACCTCAAAATAAATGTCCCATTATTTACGGATCTGAGTGACACGGACCCGTAGGGCTCAGCTGCCTCTTGGGAGTCATACTGCCTTGCAGTAGTTAGCAGTCTCCCTTACTCACTGTGTGACTCAAGTGAGTTTTTTAACCTCTCTGTGCCTCAGTTTCCTTCTCTCCAAAAGAACAATGTTAATAGGCTAACCAGAAGAATAAATTAGATAATACTTGTAAAATGCTTAGAACATTTTTATTAGGCCGGGCATGCAATAAATAAGCAGTACATACTAGCTACTCTTATAATCATATGTATACTAACCTAAAGAGTAACTCAAAAAAATGCCCTCTTTGCTTCTTCTATAGTTCGAGAGCGAACTGTGAGGCTCTTCAAAGGAGCTGGCGATCCCTGGGGCTTCCGAATTCAGTTCTCCAAACCGATCGTGGTAACGGAAGTGGATGCTAGTAAGTTGTCTCACACAGCAGCTTTAATCCAGACCAGACTACTGCACAGCCTTTGATACAATAGTCCTGTAAAGCATGCATATGCAGTAGAAGCAATTTCCAAATCTCAGTCTGTCAGAAACTCATGATGATTGACAAGTGCCCACATTATTGTCGATGGTTTTTATAAGACATGCTGTACTGACGGAAAATAATCCTCCGGTATACATAAGGCATTGGTCTCTCCACCAACGAATAACCCCACCTGAATCTATGGAGCTGGGCTCAAGCTCCAGGGAGAGGGAAGCTCTTAAAGCTCTTGAGAGTAGGTTGTTGATGATTTATTAGTAGTTAGTATTTTCTAGGAAGTGTTCCCTTCCCCCTGAGTTACTTTCCTATAGCTTCTCAGATCTCCTTATTTCCTAACAAGCACATTAAGAATTAGTAGATGCCTAATGAGAATTGAATCATTTGCTCTCTGATCTATAACATGAGAATAATCTGAGATCAATGCTTTGAAAAAATTGGGGCCAGAGCACTAAGACTGATAGGAATGTGAAATAAAGATGTCCACACGAATATCTAGATAGAATGTGAGATATTCTTGGTGCAGCAAAGAAACTAAGTTTTATAATTTTAGGACCTGTCCTAAGAAAACTTCTTAGAGATTATCACTTATGCCAGGTGATCAGTGGCACAGATTTTGTGTAACACAGTAGAGGCTTAGTCACCTTTAAGCATAAAGGGATTATCTAAGTACTAAGCAACCTGGATTTCATACTCATTAATATTTATAAAGAAAGAAATTTACTTATTTGCAATATCAAAACAGTAAGTAAATATACTTTAAATATACAAGCCACGTGATGTTGCAGAGAGGAACAAAACGCACATTCATTGGATACCTATTATGAGCAAGGCATGTTATATGTGTTCTCCCATGTTTCTGTACAGCAGAACGTGAAACTTGATATGACCACTTCCATTTAACAGATGACTATGTTAAGGTTCAAATTGGTTAAATGACTTGCCTAAGGTTATATAGCTATATCATGACAACTCCAGAATTCAGATATCAGAATTTCTACCTCCAGAACTAGAGTTATTTCCCTATGACTTATATCAGTGAGCACTCTGTCTTGCAACTAAAAAAACTCCAGCCCTGGCCAGTTTGGCTCAGTGGTTAGAGCATTGGCCCGCAAATCAGAGTCCCAGGTTTGGTTGCTGCTAAGGGCACATACCTCAGTTGCAGTTTGTCCCCGGTCCCAGTTGGGGTCGTGTGGGTGGCAAGCACTTAATGTGTCTCTCTCACATCGATGTTTCTCTCTCTTCCTCCCTCTCTCCCTCCTAGTCTATCTGAAGACAAATGCAAAAATGTCCTCTGTTGAGGATAATAAATAAATAAACAAACAAAAAAAACTCCAGCTCAAAATTATTTAATCAATGAAGGGGATTGACTGACACAAAAGTTGAAGGTTCTGAGACAGCACAGGTGTTTCATTTGTTTCTGTGACTCAATTACTTTATCAAAGGCACAGTTTCCTTTAGCCCCTTGCCCTAGACATTTTTGATGTTATAAGCTTCCCATTTGGATCCAAAACCATCTCAGCCATTCTAGTCATTCCCATCACCCATCAGAGTCATAAAGACGGAGGGGACTGGCTTCAAATGTCCTCATGTTTCGGTGTCCCCTGGGGACTCCTGTGAACTGTTTTACAAGCCAAATGAGAGGGGCAGTGCACTGTCTAAACTGTTGGTAGGAAACCTGACCCACCCTGGACCTGAGGGTGGGGTGATGCTTCTTTGCTTCCCCAAGCTCCCACATAATGGAGCAGAGATGGAGGAGGTGTGAACTGACCTCGGGGAGTTCTGTACCGCTCGTCCTCAAGTCATAGTGACACGGCGACACGGTACCCAGTGACTGATAAGCAACAGTCACACAGTCACACAGACCAGATGTCACTTGCAAATACAAAGGTGGTGTTTGGTCTCTTCTTGATGCAATATTACTGTCATCTAATCACATTCTTTAGAAATCCTATTATTCTTATCAAAGAATTGCTTTTGAATTTTTCATGACTTGACCTAGTTTATTCTCAACTGTAAAGAAAAATATTCAATACATTGAAAATCACATCAACTCTTCTTAACTACACAGTAGAACTGATATTATCTCAAATATCTTGTTTACGGTTGAGCAGGATTTAGCCAAAGTATTCTATAAAATAACTTTTTCTCAATACTCTCCATTAAGTTTACCTTGCAGACGTGTATTTCCGTGCTCTGGGTGAGTCCTAGAATGGATTTTTTGTAGTCTCTCTTGGACAATAAAAACATTGTTATTTTCTTACTAAGGTTCTGTGCAATCTAATAATTATAGAACTACAGGTCAGTCTAGTGCAATAACCAAAATTTCTGAATTCTTATCCAATGTAGAGCTTCTCTGCTCCCCGAGCTTGAGCTGCCTCCGGCTTGCCAGCATGGATTTTCTTCCTCACTATCTCCCATCTCTATTTTCTCCTAATCAGAAATCCCACCGCTATACCTTCAAATGTACTCAAAGTTTTATCTTTTCCTCTGTTTCTCTTTTTCAACCTTCTCATGACTTGCAAAAGATAAGCAAATTAAGAACAAATGTCAATTTCTTTAAGGTAATAAAAGGAATTCCTTTTTCTCAGTTCCTGTTGTCTGATAAATAGACACCAATACAAGCATAGATGTGCAAGAGATCGGAGGAAATCACTGTGACAGACAGAAGGGGACACACATGGGCAGAAGAGCCTCGGGCCATGAGTCAGCCTAGCACCTGTGAGGAGGGAGAGGGTGGGAGTGGGGCTGGGTAAGAACGTCAAGCTGTACTGCAGCTCTGAGAAATCTGAGCCTGGCTGGTAGAAGTTCCAGCGCAGTGTCCATTCGAGAAGTCCCGCACTGGCCAGAAACAGCCCGGCTCTGGCACCCTCTCCAAAACCAATCACTGGCATGAAGCAGTACTTCCTGGGGAGAGTGAAGCTTTAGTGTGAGGCGCGATGATCGGAAAGTGTGGCGGTGAACGGCTTTCACTAAATTACAAGCCTCACCTCAGGATCTCCTGAAGGTACATCTCAGCAGTGTGCATCTAAGACCTCCACCCAGGGTTGGAATAGAAAGCCCTCAAGTCTGGTGAGCAAATAGATAGGAATAATTCTAATAAAGAGGCAACAAATATTAGTTTGAAATTAACAAAATAGAGAGAGAAATGTCAGAATATCTAAATTAATGGCAGGAAAAACATGTGTGTCATTTGTAAATCTTAATATTTAAAAATGTCGATTCTTCCTTAGCTGTAATCCCAGTGAAAATTCTAGCAAAGTAGCTGTTTTAGTTTTTGCTTGTGTGGGAAATTTTAAAAATTAGATTCTAGAATACTTATAAAAAAGCAAAGAGCCAAGTTATTAAGCTGAAAATTCTTTCACCCAGGGAAAAATCCTTTTATTCTGAGTTAGATATTAAAACGCAAATACATGGATATATCTTTACATTGATGTGAATGAATGTCAATTAAAGTTTCATCAGCTAATCAAATATATAAATGATGATTGAACAAATAATTATCTTATTAAGGGAAGGGGAAGGGAGGAAGTTTACCCAAATGTTGGTGAGATTTGGGGGTGGAAGAGCAGACCCCAAACAAGTGGGGAAAGGTAGAGGGGGAACATGGTGACAGAACTCAGATGACAAAACAAAGATTGCAAACTTTGTCTCTGGTCAACCTTACTTGGCCCTGTAGTGCCCTTTGAGTTAACAAGAATGAAAAATAATTGAGGGATTAATTATTTCTGTACAGACACAAAGACAGGCAATTTTTATCATAAAGTGGCTTCTGATTGTTTTACTATGTTTCTAAAAGACATCTGGCTTTAAGGAAATAAGTGTTGATTCATGGGGAATGTATTCATGGGTGTTCCACACCTTCCGGCCCCACTTCCTTCTCGCCCCCCCTCCTCTTGCCATTTTTTTCTCTTCTCTTTCTTTTTTTCCTACCTCTTTCTACCTCTGACTATGCAAGATTAGTCTTAAACAAAGAAATAAAATAATTCATAAGGAAAAAAAAAAAACAACTACCCCTTTTTCTTAAAAAAATCAAGCAGGTCTGCCCTGGCCGGTTTGGCTCAGCAGTTAGAGCGTCGGCCTGCGGTCCCGAGAGACCCGGGTTCGGTTCCCGCTAAGGGCATGTACCTCGGTTGCAGTTTGTCCCCGGCCCTGGTTGGTCATGCGGGTGGCGGCCACTCAATGTATCCCTTTCACATCGATGTTTCTCTCTCTCTCTCTCCCCCTCTCTCCCTGTTCAGGCTCTACCTGAACAACAAAAAAAAAAATATCCTCGGGTGAGGATAAAAAAAAAATCAAACAGGTCTGACTTCATAACTTTAGCAGATTTTTGCAAAATATCCAAAACCTTGGCAGACTTTTTGTGCCTGTCATTCTAGATAAAATAACTAACTGCATTTTAATAAAATGTTATGATTGCTGTAATTTTTGATACCTTTGCAACTGTTCGACTGAAGTAGTTAAGTGTATCTCATCCATTCAAATGTGAAACAAATAAAAATATTTGCATTGCAAATGACTTTGTATTTAGGCAGACCTGAGGTTTTGTAATAGGAAAAGCTGAAGCCTGTCTACTGTAGCAGAAATGGTACAATACATAGTTAACCTAGGATTTTATTCAATATCAGAAAGTGTTGCCCTGGCAGGGATTCATGTAGCTGCTGAGTGTACTTCTCCTTTTTTAAAAATGTATTCCTCAGTGTTAAAGAGTAACCTCTGAAACACATTGTCTAGTCAAATCTACGAAATGAGTGGCTGAGGGACTTTAAAATTACACATATTTTCAGCACTTCTGAGAATCTCATTCGCACCACAATACATTGTTCTGGATACACTAGAGAGGCTTAATTACACACTGAAGATAAAAAGATAAAGTGGGTGACATGTAGGTGGGATGGAAGCGATTATCCATAAGTATACAGAGAGGGAGCTTGCTTGTAGCTTCCATAACTAATTGCCCACACCCAGCTGGCATTTGCATGAACATTTTCTATGAAAGCCTAAATGCTTGTGAGGTCTGTTGGCATAAACAAAAGAACCAGATGTTCCAACTTTGATACCAAGCAAACTTGAAAAGAAAACTATACATTTAGGGATGGGCAAACCACAGAGAAAATTATGGACAGGCCCATCTTTCTGGAAGCTCTAGAATTTAAAATGCTACTGTTATAGTACAATTTTTTTTAATGCAGAGGACAAGTCCTTTTTTTAATTATAAGGTTTTCAGATTCTGCATTACATGTAAATATGTATAAAAGGATAAAGTAGCTCAGCATTTAACTTTTTACAATAAACCCAGAGCTATGCAGTCAAGTATCCTTTTGGGGAAACAAACTTAGAAAATTATGATGGTCTGTTCAGCCAGTGTAGCTCAGTGGATTGAGCATTGTCCCATAGACCGAGAGGTCCCAGTTCAATTTCTAGTCAGGGCACATGCCCGGGTTGTGGGCTCAGTCACCAGTAGGGAGCATGCAGGAGGCAGCCAATCAAAGTTTCTATCTCTCTCTCCCTCCTCTTTTTCTAAAAAAATAAGAAATAAAAAAAATTTTTTTTTAAGAAAATTATAATGGCCTTATTTTTCTACCACCTCATTTCTTCCTGTGCAATGTAGGATACATATTTCCATCTGCTCCCAAAACCAAGTAGGGCAGCCTGTGGCATATTACAGAGTCACCTTCAAATAGCTCCCTCCTCCAAGAAGTCCTAATGCTTAAATTCCTACCATAATTAGGAGATAAAAGGAGAATTTTTAAGTTGCATTGCAAAATGGAATATAATCACACCCTCTATGATTAAAGCTAAAAAATAAATAAACTATCAAAGAAGGGTTACACTTCAGAAATAAGACCTTTAAAAACAAGAATCCTTTTTACTTTCATAACCCAAAAATATGAAGATGAATAATGTAACAATTTTTAAATGAGTAAAATATTTGCGTGGACATTTCTCCAAAGAAAAGGTACACATGGCCAATAAGCACATAAAAAAATGTTCAGGCCCTGGCCAGTTTGGCTCAGCGGTTAGAGCGTCGGCCTGCGGTCCGGAGAGACCCGGGTTCGGTTCCCGCTAAGGGCACGTACTTCGGTTGCAGTTTGTCCCCGGCCCTGGTTGGTCATGCAGGTGGCAGCCACTCGATGTGTCCCTTCACGTCGATGTTTTTCTCTCTCTCTCTCCTTCCTCTCTCTCCCTCCCACTCTATCTGTACAAAAAATGGAAAAATATCCTTGGGTGAGGATAAAAAAAAAATGTTCAGTAGTCACAGACACATGCAAATGACAGCCACAGTGAAATGCCACTTCACACTCACGAGGGTGGCTATAATCAAAAAGTCAAAAGCAATAATTATTGGCAAGAATATGGAGAAATCCAGAACATTTATATAATACCAACAGAATGTAAAATGGTATGACCATTTTGGAAAACAGTCTGACGCTTCTCAAAAAGTTAAATATAGATACCATTTGACTCACAATTCCACTCATAGGTCTATACCTAAGACAAATGGAAACCTATGTCTGCAAGAAAACTTGTACACAAATGTTCATAGCAGCATGTTTATTCAAAAAGTGGAAAAATACAAATTCCCATTTATGGATGATGGATAAACAAAATGTTCTATACAATAAAATATTTACTCAGCAATTGAAAGAAGTGTGATACATGCTACAGTGTGGATGAATCTGGAAAACATTTTGCTAAATAAATAAAGCCAAACACAACAGATGACATATTACATGATTTCATTTCTAGGAAACGTCCGCAATAGGCAAGTTCATAGAGAAAGAAAATAGATTAGTGGTTGCCTGCAGCCAAGAGTTTGGAAGAAATAGAGAGTGACAGCTATTAGTTAGGGAGTTTCTTTTTGGGGTAACAAAAATGTTCTAAAATTATATTGTGGTGATGGTTGCACAACCCCAGGAATACAGTAAAACTCATTTAATTATATACTTTAAATAGGTGAAATATATGGTATGGGAATTAAATCTCAAAGCTGTAGCAAATGAATGATATCCATATAGATGGATCCATGAACTTAAAAATTATTGTTTGAAGGCCGTTTGCTTAGGAGTTAAGACATGTTATCAGACACTTATACCTTTGATGACAGTGGTTTATGACTTTACCTAGTCAGTTATTTAGTATGTATTGATCAGCACAAATAGTTTAAACATTTGTCTTCCATGTCCATCATACCCCTTAAAATTCTTTTATTATCATTTACTTTCCCATCTCCAGATTTAATCACTTCCTCTTGATTCTTGTTCTTGACTTCTTGAATAGACTAGAGTTTTAAAAGGTATTTTTATGGAATTTTTTGTGGTGTCACTGTAGCACTGGGGACCATTCTCTCCACCTTGAAATTCTTCTCTTGCCTTCACTGATCTTATATTCTTGCGTCCGTGCTCTCTGAGGTCTGCTCCTTCTTTATGTTCTTCTTCAGTTCCTCTTGACCTCCTCTCCTTAAAGGTCATTATTCATCAAGACTGTGTCCTCAGTACTCTGCATTTCTCTCCTTACCCTTGTCCCTTTGTTAATACATTCTGCATACAATACTTAGACCCATCACATATTCTAGGCTTCGAAGATACTTTTCTGTCAGCTGAATAAACATTTTCAATGTTCTCTTCCATGGTTACTCTAGTATTATGAAAACACAAACACATATATATAGTCAACTTTTTAAAAGTCCCTACCATGTGCCAGAGATTAAACTAGACATGAGAAATACATACATACATCAATGCCACTTGCCTATGAGGTGCTCATAGTCCATTATGGGTAGAGAGGCAGACATGCAAATGAGTGCAATGAAGTGCTTTAGGTCCTGTGACGGCATTTTACGCCTTCCATTCATTTCTAGTTTCTATTCCCAGAATCATATTACCGGTCTGTATTAATTCTGATGATAATATCCTTGCTGATCTGCTTAACTTAATCTCTCCCTATTCTAAATTAATATTCTGAAAACACTGCATATCTATTTTCTGCTCACAAACTTTTGGTGGCTCTCTGTTGTTGAAGGATCAAGTGCAAATGCCTCATCTTCACCTGGAAGACCCTTTACACACTGGCTGCCTCTTCCATCTTCTCCATGCTCACCTACCTACCCACGACCTCCGCTGCAACTGATCTGAGCCACTAACTTTTGGGCATGTCTTAAAACATTCTGCTTCTGAACTTTGGTCAGAAAACGTTTCTTTCTTGGCTTGCTGATTGAGGCGATGCCAGCTTTGGTAACAAAAACATACAAATGGCTTAAGACAGCAAAGTTCACTAGTCCCTCATGTTAATAGTCCAATGTAGATGTTTTGATTGGATGTTGGCTTTGACCCACAGAATGTTTCACAATCTAGGTGTTTTGTTTTGTTTTTGGTGTTGAGTGTTCTCACCCCCTCACCTAGGGCCTTGAAGTTATCTGCATCCAGCAAGCAGATGGGAGAAGAGTATGAAGGGGGGTCCATAGGATGTCTTTATGGATCAGGCCTAGAGGTGGCACACATCACTTCTATCCACATTTCAGTGGCTGGAACTCAATCATATTGCTTATTCGATCACCAGAGAGTCTGAGAAAAGCTGTCCCACTGTGAGTTCAGATAGAAGAAGAATTAGTTTTGTGAATGCCCAGCAGTCTTCGCCACCCTGTCCTCCTCATTACTCCCCACTGTGGAGAATCTATTTCATACTCGTAGAGGTTAGACCAAGTGTCACTTCCTCTGGAAAGCAGTGCTTAACCACTTCAAAGGGGAGTGAGAATTCTCTTTCCTGAAGTTTCACAATACCTATTGTCTTTGTCACTTATTTTACACTTACCACGCACTGTATTGAAGTTACTTTTCTTTTTCGTCATGCATGTCCTTTCATCCCCAGTGGAATCCTAAACCTCTTAAAGGCATACTTTTTGGGTCATTCTTTCATTCATTTATTTAATGGACAAACTTCTATCTATACGACTTAATATTTGATACCATAGGGAATACAAAAGTTGATAAAAAGTCATCTCTGGACCTATATCATCATTTTAGGATTTGATTTAGAAAACATTGACATGAGCAAGTCCTCTGAGTTCTTTAAAACTAGGGAGGAAATTCATTTAAATGATCAGCCACACCATGAGACTTTAATTCATTATAAGGATGACATTATGTAAATGAATGGAAATATTAAATAGTATTCTTCATTTCCCCTTCCACATTGATTGGCCATTGGGTAGCCAAGCAGTGAAAACCTTTTCTACTATTATAAACAGACATAGACAAATTGTGGTCATTACTGAAAATATTCAGTCATGTTGCCTCACCAGTTGAGTCAGGCTTTAAGATTAAGTCTTTGAGGAGGTCTGTGACATCCTAGGTGATGACAGCCTGGTATTCCTACACAATTCTCTGCATGTCCGTGAACAGTCCACATGCATCTCTGACACTGAGAGCTGAGAAAAAGGAAATGGGTTGGTTCACACTGAAGTGAAAAAAAAAAAAAAAGATTTAAACTGCTAGGCAAGGAATCTGGGTTAAATATATGGGAGACTTTATTAAAAATGAATTAACCTTAAAATGGCTTATTATTAAGCCCTTTTTTACCCTTCTAGAAAATATTAGGTATGTTACAGTAAGTACAGCTGCTAGAAAACCAGAGGATAAAATAAATAGCCTCTGGAGAGGTCCTCCCCACCTTGCAAAGCCTAAATCCTAAGGCTTAGGCTATTTTTGGCTTTCTTTCTGAGATGCCTCAGAAAGGAGCCTATACAATGAAAGTAAAAGCGGCTCTTTATTTCTTTTTTTCTTTCTTCTCTGACTACTCCAAGATCTGTTTTTGCCACCACTTCATGAGTATTTCAATTACTTGTTCCCTCAACAATCCTGCAGAGAAGCACTGCCCCCACCCCCTTTTTATAGATGAAGATATTGAGGTTAAGTGATTTTCTCAGGGTTACAAAGAGACCTAGCAGCAATGAAGGAATGAGAACTAGCAGATCAACCTTCTGGCGGATGAATAGATTGAGTTTCCGAGCAGCTGCTATTATATTGCAAAGAGGCCACGTAGGCACCCGGCTGAATGTGCAAAGAAACCGGGTCCTGGAAATGAAAGGGAGGCTGCGAGGACAGCTTTTTCCTTCTTATTAATGACATAGTCCATTGTTTAAAGTTGGAAAGAAAGGCCCTTAGAAAAAGAGCTTTTTAAAAAGGGAACAAACAGCAGGGCACTCAATTTGGGACCCTGCCTCAATGAGACCCTTGTTGTCTGTCTACTTGCAGACAGCGCCGCGGAGGAGGCCGGGCTCCAGATCGGAGACGTGGTGCTGGCTGTCAACGGCACCGAGGTCGCCAGCGTGGAGCACGCAGAAGCTGTGCACCTTGCAAGGAAAGGTAGGTGGGTGGGCTGCTGAGTTTAGAGTTAATCTGAGGACGCGAGAGCTGCAATGGGTAGAAGAGACAACACGATTCTTTTGTAGAAATTAAATCACTTTTCTGCCCCATGCTCCTCCGTATCGATGGCCAGCCACAGAAGTGAAACCGGAAACAGCAGTGAGCAACCTGTGCTCTATGTAAAGATGAACACCAAAAGGTGTGCTGCAACCCCTTGTCATGAAAAATTGCATTGCAATGATTCTCTGTATAAGAATTCATTTACTGCTTCTCTTCCTTCCTCTCTTCTCTGCTTCCCTCTATTGTCTCTTTCTTCCTTTTTTTCCTTTCTTTCCATCAGTTGTTAGAGTTAAGAGACTCAGAGTTTTAATATTAAAAAGAGAGAGAAAGAGAGAGAGAGAGAGAGAGTCTGGCTGATGTGGCTAGGTGGCTGAGCGTCGACTCATGCACCAAGGAGTTGCCAGTTCGATTCCCGGTCAGGGCACATGCCCAGGTTGTGGGCCCAATCCCCAGTGGGGGGCATGCAGGAGGCGGCCAATCAATGTTCTCTCTTATCAATGTTTCTCTCTCGCTCTCCATCTACCTTCCTCTCTCTCTAAAATCAATAAAGAAAAAAATTTAAAAATATTTTTTTAAATAAAAAAGAGAGAGAAATGAAGAAATTACAAATTATAAGTTACAAATACTATAGATTCCCTAGGACCACTTGTAGCCTGCCCTTAAAGCAATTCTGATACAGATGGAACCACAAGAGAACAATAACACATGTCCCTTGTATCCACTCACATTAAACTTTGTGGGAAGGCTAATAACATCTTTCTCTCTGTAAACCAAGTTCCTTCCTGTGGTGACAAGTTACAAATTTTTATCTCCCCACAGACCTAGAAGTATAGAGACAGCAAATGCTATATTCCATCATGGGGCTATTTGGTGAGGGTCCTAGTCCTGGCTTCCCAACATCTGTATGCATCCTCCCTGCCCCCGAAGTATATTATCAGGTAATGAGATATTAAAATATGTGCATTTGAAATAGGCCACAGGTGCCACTTGCTGAGCTATAAGGATCACTTACCCTTTCTCGTGATATCATTATGCTTAGGGGTTAGCAGCAGCAAGAGATTCTCCAGTGCAGACCAGGACAAGGAAATCACTATTGTGCCCTGGGCCTTTTTAAAGAAAGAATGTGGCTTAGTATTTGGCTGCTCTGAAGGATCCGTCTTATACCAGGGGCACCAGGAATCCACGCTGGCAGCATGTGCACAGCTCCTTGTGAGTCCTACACGAATAGTTACTCTATGTGCAGCACAGAAGGGAAATCCAGACAATATGGTAATGATTATACTAATAAATTGGTAGTATCGCATACATTTTATCCGCTTATATTTGGATTTACCTGTTCCTTGGTTCTTTGTCACAAGTGATTACTTCTAATTTTTTGAGTTAAATAAAACCTGATTTTTAGTAATATTTACACTCTTAGGATTTACTTTATTTTCCTCCAAGAAGCTTAATGTTCTTTATAATACTGAACCATTCAGCTTCACCATATCAGTTTATGAAAAACAGGAAATATCTCTAAAATTTAAATGGAAGGTTTTCAGATTTCTAAAAGATGACGAATCAACATTGATCCTGAGAAAAAAGCTACGCTGAACACCCTCGCTTGTGCTGTGCTGGCAGCTACGCGTAGGGTGAATGTATCTGCTGTTCTGGCTTCCACCGCACCCTGGTCCCCCTTTCCCAAGCAGACACTGACCCTCAGGGAACCTCTCTGTGTCCTTGCCAACTTTTCTCTGACTCATCAGTGGAGATGCCTCAGAAGCGGAAAGGCGAATTCTAGATCTGAGGCTCTGACGTGAGGACAATGAGAAACTTTTGGGAAAACAATGTCACTGTGGATGTTCAGAGCGGTGGGATCTAGAGCCAACAGCAGAAGAGGGCTGAGTGCCTGGTGTAGGGCATAGCTAAGGGAGCGTTTCTTAGTGTTTTCTCCCCGGATGGCCCTTGGTGGCCAGTTCCCCACCACTGAAAGCCAGGCAAACAGCAGCACCTGTATGGACAGGCCGTGGGAAACAAGGTGGTCCTTTGGCCCAGCTGGATTAGGGAGATGAGTATTTCTTTCTCAGGCTTAATCTCATGCACATCTCTAAGACTACTTGAGAAATAATAAAAAGAAAAAAATGCAAATAAAATAAAAAGGAAACAATAAAAAATAGGAAAATAGTTTTAAAAAATAATTAAATACTACTTTAAAGGACTGTGTAACAATCTGAAAACGAGGTAAATAGAAGATGAGGCGTAGGTAAACGTGGTACTCACCTTCTCCCACAGCATCAAAATCACGACTGAACTGCAGAACAACCATCTTTCAGAACCACCTGAAATTGAGCTGAACAGAAGCCCTACAACTACGAAATTAAGGAAAAAGCCACATGGAGACTGGTAGGAGGTGCGGAGGCACAGAAGGGCTGGTCTCATACCCACGTGTGGCGGATAAAAATCAGGAGGGTACCCCGGCTGGGAAGGCCCTCCCTGAGGAGTGAGGGGTCCCCATCACACACCAGGCCCCAGCTCAGGGTTCCAGTGCCAGGAGGAGAGTCCCCATAACTTCTGGCTGCAAAACCAGCAGTAACTGAGGCTGAGGGAGGCTGAGGCTGCTGAAGCCCCAGGCAGTTCCTCTTAAAGGGCCCACTCATGGACTTACTCAGACTCTCTCCCTCTGGGCTCCAGCACAGGAGAGGCAGTTTGAAAGGCACCAGAGACATATCCAGAGACATACAGGGAAGAACTGAGTTGTTTGGCATGGGCATGAACAGGAGAGGCAGCTTTCTCCCGGACAAAGGTGCTGGTGGAGGCTGTCGTTCCTTTGGTGAGCCCTTCCCCCACAAGGCAGGCAGACAGGACTTCTATCTGGGTCTCCAGCAACCTGGTTGACACAGTTTTCCCTGCCCTGGTGATTCTCTGAGGCTCTGCCTCACCCAACTTTCCCGCCCACCCACGATGTTTCCAGTAACCTTACCACAGGAAAGGCCTGTTTGGGCTCATGCTTTGGATTTTCCTAAAGTCTCTCAAACAAGCAGCATCTGGCTTCAGCAAGCCCCATACTTCTCGCTGAGTGGCCCCAGGCCTGGCACTAACAGCAGCCGACTTTGGTTCACAGCTGGCCTTCATGGGCACCTTCAAGGCCAGCACAAGAAGCAGCCATCTGCAGAGAGCTTGTAGCTTATGGCTGGTGGCCCCAGGTAGAACACAGGCAGTAGCTGACCTTGGCCTGCATCTCCCGGGAGGCCCCAGAGCCAACACACCCAGTGGACAGCTTCAGATCATGTTGAAGCACCACGACCCCACCACCTCCACAAATGAGACACTCAAGGGTTGGACTCAGTGAGTACCAGAGCCCTGCTGCAGCAAGTCTTGCTCTGTGTGGTGGGCCCCTGCCCAGCTGATCCTCCATATGTCAGTGATAGTGGTCACAGTCAGTCCTTGCAGCTGTGTAAATCAGTTTGCTGACATAGCAACAGCAAACAAGACTCAATTAGAACTGACGGGTGTATAATCTACATAGGAGGGTACACCTTGAGTGCCCAGCTGGAGTGACCAGAGAGGCTGTGCCACCAGACCCTTCAGAACACCTACTATAGTAGGCCACCCTACTAAGCCTAGGACACATAGCATAGAAACAAACACAGGGAGGCATCCAAAATGAGGAGACAAAGAAACATGTTCCACATGAGAAAGAACAGAACAAAACTCTAGGAAATAGAGCTAAACAAGATGAAGATAAGCAACTATCAGATGCAGAGTTCAAAACACTGGTTATAAGGATGCTCAAGGAACTTAGTGAGGACCTCAAGAGCATAACAAAGGACCAGTCAGAAATGAAGGATGCACTAACTGAAGTAAAGAATAATTTACATGGCCCTGACTGGTTTGGGTCAGTGGTTGGAGCACCAGCCTGTGGACCAGACAGTCCACAGTAACCAAAAAGTTACTACGGGTTTGGTTCCGCTAGGGGCATATACCTTGGTTGCAGTTTGTCCCCGGCCCCATGGGGTTGTATGGATGGCAGCCAGTTGATGTGTCTCTGTCACATCAATGTTTCTCTCTCTCTTTCTCCCTCTCTCCTTCCCTCTTTATCTGAGGATAGATGCTCAGTGAGGATAAAAAAAAAAAAAGAAGAAGAAGAAGAATTTACATGGAATCAATAATAGAGTAGGTGAAGCTGAGAAGCAAACCATCAATTTGGAATATAAGTAAGCAAAAAACACCCAATCAGAATAGCAAAAAAGAAAAAAGAATCCAAAATAATGAGGATACTGTAAGGAGCCTCTGGGACAACTTCAAGTGTACCAACATTCACATCATGGGGATGCCAGAAGGAGAAGAGAGAACAAGAAATTAAAAGCCTATTTGAAAAGATAATGACAGAAAACTTCCCTTGGTGAAGGAAACAGACATACAAGTCCAGGAAGCACAGAGAGTCCAAACAAGATGAACCCAAAGAGGCCCACATCAAGACACATCATAGTTAAAATGCAAAGGGTTAAAGACAAAGACAGAATCTTAAAAGCAGCAAGAGAATCCCGGCCAGTGTGGCTCAGTGGTTGAGCATCAACCCATGCACCAAGAGGTCGCTGGTTAGATTCCTGGTCAGGGCACATGCCCAGGTTGTGGGCTAAACCCCCAATAGGGGGCTATCAGGAGGCAGCCAATTGATGTTCTCTCTCATTGATGGTTCTATCTCTCTCTCCTTCTCCTTTCTCTCTCTCTCTCTAAAACTGAATCAAGAAAAAAAAGAGAAATAAAGGTATATTGTCTAGGAGGAAAAAAACAACCATTATTATTTGTAGATTATATTATTATAACAAAATCAATAGACCAATGCTTAGAACTAATTAGAAAAATATTGACCAAACCAAGATCTCCTTATAAAAATCGATAGTGGTCACCTAAACCATTTAAAACCAAAAAAAAAAGGACACTATGATATGATTAACAGTAGCAAAAAACCTCTTGTTGGACAATAGGCATTTCAGAGAGCAAGCTGGTCAACTTCTAGTAAAGTACCTATAAATTCTTTGTCCTAGCAAATTACACTTCAGGGTTTATAAGCCTAAAGAAACTGCTGAGAGGACAAATACAAGGACATTCAATGCAATGTTCTATGTGGTGGAGTCTGAGTGACCAACAATAGATACGTACTTAGACTTCTATTTCGCACTTTGAAACAATAAAGGAGATGTGCATTTAGCCAGCACCATGGATAGATCCTTTGAAAAACCGGTTTTGAGATTTTATAAAAGGACAGAAATAGAATGAGATATTAGCATACTATCATTTCTGTAAAATAAAATGACATACATGAAAGAATGTGCCTTAAGTCCTATATCAAGTGTGTTTTATGAGCACCTATTGTGGGGAGCAGAATGGGTGAGGGAAATTAGGAATAGAGGGAGAACATAAAGTAAAATAAAACAAAACAAAAGGGAGCTGTGTTCCAAAGACAGTTGTGTGCAATAGCCTGAGTGCTCTGATGGGGTGGGCAGTCCACCCAAGTTCAAGAGTGACGGATGAATACCTCCTGAAAGGAATCCAGCCATGCACAATCTTAGCCCCATCCTCATTCTATAATGTATAGGTGGTAATGGTGATGGAAGGCAAAAACAAACTAGGATTACTGAGATGCAGTGGGTCTGAGAAGAAACTAAAAAAGAGGAAGAGAAAAAGGAAAAGTGATAGGAATAAGTTAGTTATATGTAGTACTTTACACGCTCAATTTTGTAACAAGCCTATAAACTGGTCAAGGTATATCTGGAATGTATAGAATCTGAAACAAGCTTTTGGGTGTCTTCTCTGAGAGAGAAAGTCACCAACTTATCTGAAGAAAGCAATCATCATGAAACAACTGATAGAGTCTTTTGTTAAATTCTTCTGCTTTAGAGAGATCTTGAAGTATATATTTGGGATGTATCTATTAAGAGCTTGCTGAAAAATCAAAATGTTTCCATTTGCCTTTTGTATCTGTTTGCCTAAACTTCTTAAAAGTCAACTAATATCATTTTGATGGCTATATATTTCTGCAGTTTTATTCCCATGCATTTTATACTTTGGTAAAATCCTATTATATTACTAGTTGCTACTTTGCTGATTTAGATTTATAAACATTAAATCACTTTTCTCAAAACATTAAATCTAACAGCATGCCAGACCCACCAGAGACACTCTTTTAAATAAAGAATTCCTGGTAGTGGCCTGCACATTTGTCATTTTAATCAACCCTCCTGGTAGCTCTCTCACAGGCATCTCAGCATCAGTACACAGCCCGGCATCTTGGAGGCATGGCCGGAAGGTTACAGCCATAGATTAGGAGTCTATTTTGTTAGCTATTGGTGCAGGTGTTATCGTATCTTCCTAGACTAACATTAGAAAGGGGACCCACCGTCTGTTGCAAGGTCAACTTTTCAATAATCCTATTGACATAATAATTCTATTTAATAATAATCATAATAATATATTATAGAATAGTATAATATAAAATAAAAATAATCAGATAATAATTCTATTAAAAGTTACTACTAATCACACTCACTTGTGCAAATTACCATAATTTTGCTGACGGGGAACCTGGAACAGACTTTAAAAAGTGTTCAGTGTCACACCAGGAATGACAATGGTTCCATGTGACTCTATATTTACGTCCCTCATCTGTTCTAGTTTGGGTTTTTATAGAGGTAGTAACTTGCAGACTCAAATAGAAGATTTAACGATCAAGGGGAAATGCTGGGAAGAAGAAAAGGAAAAGAAAACAATAAAGCTTAATCCACCTGGAAGTCCTCTGAGCCTGTGAGGGCTGTTTTGTTTCACTCTGAGCGGCTGCACTGAAAACAAGACAGGAATGCCTGCGGAACCGGGACCTGGGCAGCGGCACCCGGGGCCAGGCCACCGCGCAGCCCAGGGACCCGCCGGTCTTGCACATTTCTCTTCTGCGCCTGCGAGGGTGGCGGTTTGTCTGACAGCAGAGGTGTGACTCTGACACAGTTTAAGATTGGTGGCATTATGAGAAGACAGTGATCCAAGGAGAAAGTGTGAATTAGAAAAAGAAATCATTTTTCTCTCTCCTGTAGCTGTAAATAACCTCACCCACAACTCCTTACTTCCAAAATCCTAGGCCAAAGTGCTAGGGAATAAAAGTTTGCTAGAGAGCCTTTCTTTTTACGGAAGTCACCACCAAAGAACTATATTTGTTAAAGACGTCCTTTTTGAACTCTCATCTCCTGAAACAGGTAGTTCTCTCGACTCTTTCACCTCAAGCCATTCATCTCCCCACATCCTTCCTCCCACCCAGCCCCAAAGAGCAAGCAAGATCTCTGGGATGTCCGACGGGAAGGCAGTGGTTATGTGCGTTCTTTCCCCAGGGTGGAGGAGCACTTCGGTAAAGAAGTAAAGGATGAAAAAGCTAATAATTTCGTTGTTGGAAAATACTGGACCTGAGAACGAAAGCATACAGGGGAAATTAAATCATAGCTGAGGAAAAAAAGAAGGCTGATGGTTACTTATCCAGTTATGCTTGTGAGCAGAGCCTCAGCCACTTAGAGATGCCTGGGGACTTGACACACGCATTGTGGTCTGACACCACCAGAGAGCTTGTTACAAACACAAAATCTCAGGCCTCGCCCCCAACCCGCTGAATGAGGATAAGCATTGCAACGGACCTACCAGGTAATTTGCATCTACATTATTTTGAGAAGCACTGAACTAGGACATTTCAATATGTTTTAAGCATCCCAGTAAATTCATAGATAAAAAATAACAAAACCAGGAGATTTTAATTGTTTGTACTTTCAATTGAGTTCTTTACACACACACACACACATACACATTACAACGACTACATAAATAATCTAATTTGGAGATAACATCTAAAGTCTAAAATCTCTGTGAATGCCTGGGTCCCCCCAGCCCCTGATGGAACCCACAAAGAGGATAACACCACCATCACCAAGCAGCTGTTTGGAGCTCAGCAGCTCCCCGTGCACCAAGATCATGTTCTAACTCTGAGTGTAAAAAACTTTCCTTGAATATGATGACACCATGCTGCAGCAGGACCATTTGTACCCTTGCCCCAGAGAGAATTTTTTTGGTGCACCAGGTCATGCTTATGGCTGGCTGAAAATCAAGCTTAGCCTGATCAGCATCAGAGAAACCCACAAGCAGTCTGTGTAAGCAAGAGGAAAAGGACCTCCAGGGCAGCACACTGCAGCAGTACATAAATAAATCAGCAGATGTGTCAACGATGCATATTAGTCCAGGAGTGCAGCTCTTTGGGGACTGGAGTCCAAAGACAAAGACATTTGTGGTTGCTGGTCAATCTGGAGCATTTCTTCTAATTTTTCTGGATGTGTTTTTGACAGGAGCTTAAGGGCAGTTCGATAAATTAAAATGTATTTACATGTCAATGAAGAATTATCTTGACACACAGAGTTATTTAATTACCAAGGTGGCTTTGCGTGCTGCTGAAGTTAAGGCTATGTCAGCCTTTCTGGGACAAATCTTTATTTTCAGGGCCATGCGGCTCAGCCAGCAATGATCCCCTGGGTTGGCACTTGTCATTTGTATAAAAGCAGTTCTCCTCACTGACCCCCATTTCCATAGACAGCTCTAAACAGATCGGCAATCTCAATGTCAGACATCATGATGAAGTCAGCACCGCCAAGGCCAAATGTCCCCCTTCAGGGATGTGGCCTGCCTCTCAGAGGAATTGTAAATGAAGCCGTATCCCATTTGTAGTCTTCAAAGCATGTCAGGGTTGCCGTCTTTCCGAATGACATTCAGAGAGTTTTCTTGGGCGTATGATGCAAGGCTGTGTCCACGCTGGCGGCATCAAAGCACAGGTGGTAAACAGTGATCTCACATTATCAGGGACAGGGACAATTCCCCCTAAGCTACGCACCACTCTGAACGTAAAGGACAGGAGGTCCAGGCTCCGAGGAAGGCACTCTAAGAAGTCGAGGACAAGCACCTGAAATCTCAGGGTCCTCAGCACTGAGTTAGGTAGAACTTCTGTCTACTTCCAAGTTCAAAGGTTTGTGACTGATTTTGATCAGAGATAATATTGGCGACAGATACCTTAGCAATGGTTTAGATACTCCCTTTCACTCACCCAGGTCAAGGAGGCTGATTGAATAAAAGTGAAATAGGAAAGCCAAACATCACGTACCTTCTTTCTTAGGTTGTAAATCAAAATAGGTTAAAGATTTCGCTTGACATTATTATAGACAGCGAGAAGGAACAGACTTGAATCACTCACGATCAGTCCCAACAAGGCCAGGTGGCTGAATGGAGTTCTGCCCCAGAAGTCAGGACATCTGGGTCCCACATCTGACTCAACCCCTTATGAGCGGTGGGTCCTCAAAAACGTCGCTTTACCCCCCAGCTTTCATTTTCCTCATCCACGTGAGAGGCTGAATTAATGAAGAATTCTGATTCATTCCAGTTGTGGGGTTCTGTTTGATTTATTCCATTATGAAAACTCTAACTTCTTTTTTACCCAGTTGATGGAAAGATTCAGCCACTGAACTATCCCAAATTGCCTCCTCCAGGCCCAGACATCTTGACTCTGGTGGTGGGATCTGACATCAGCCGCTGTCCCAATACCCCTTGGCCCACCTGCCGCGGCTACCTACACAAGAGGACTCACTCTGGGTTCGTGAAGGGTTGGCGGAAGCGGTGGTTTGTGCTGAAGCATGACGGCTGCCTCCACTATTACAGACACAAGAAGGTACACAGAGGGGAGGTGGGAGGGTTGGCACAGCCGAGAAGAGACCCTGGGACGTGCGGTCGGTCCATTATGTGTCTTGTGAGGTGGCACGATTCTGACAACTGTTCTGTTCTATGACTTTTAAAGAACTTTTCCTTCTTCAGAGGTTCAGAGAATTGTAATTTATTTTCTCTGCTGCTGCATAAATCGAGGTTGGCATGAGTTTCTACCTCATTTATTCCTATTTTCAGATCCTCTGTGAAAACTTCCTTATCAAAGCCAAAAAAATAAGAACCAAACAGCATACTTAGTACCCTAGAGAAATCAAGGTGGGCGAAGGCAAAGTACCACTAACATCTCGCTAGACCGCGGTGCCTGGGCACCGTGCCCTGGGTTACAGTGACGGATGTTAGCAAGGCTTCGGGCGCAGATCACCCCCAGAAAGCCACCCTGGAATACCTTGTTCCATGTCCCAGATTTCACTAGCATGGTGATTCCTAACTATAGGTGAAGGTTGGAATCTTCCGGGAAATGTTCTCAAGTTATGCAAATCCAGTCCACCTCCCAGATGTTTCTCATTCCGCCATCTGGGAGGGGCCTGGGCCTGCTGGTGATTCTCGTGGGCAGTTGAGACCACCAGCCTGCAGGCTGTGTCTTGTCAGCAGATGTGTTTTCCTAGCCCTGTGTAATCCACTGTTTAATTATTTTAATCTGATGCAAACACAAAATTCAGAGATTTCGCATAAATTCCTTAACATTTGGTGGGAGCTAAACAATGACTCCCTCTTTGGGGAGCATGGGAAGTATCCAGTCCAACAAAGGGCCCCCTGCTTTCTACTGTCTCCCACCCCGCTGCCTTCACGCCGAACCACGTGTTCGTGAACCGCTGTCAGTAAGTGTTAGAAACAGGAGTTTGGGTTGTTTACCTAATTTACAGCACAATCTTATTATTTCTGACTTTATTTTATATTGCCCTGGTTTCTTCATTTTAAGCTTCTTTTTGTGTGTGTGTTTTATATATATACAGGGTGTCCCCAAAAATGTATACAGGGTGTTTTCAGATTCTATTACATTTCTGGAACAAGGAAAGAAAAATATCAATAAAGAAATCAATACACCTTAAAAATGAGGAATAATGGTGCATATTGTATCCTTGCGAAGACTGTCTATTCCAAGATTGTTAGTCACTTGTTTGTGATGACACAGACTAGGAGGTGTCTGCGTTTCGTGGTAATGTGAGCTGTACAGCTACTGTGAGAAAACTCTGTCTCCCTCCAGTGCAGGAAAATAGGATTCTCTGCAGTCGGGATGGGAAGGGAGGGTCCAGCCTCGCTCTCTGTGTTCCGAGTATTACAGGGGAAAGGAGCAGAAACGCAACCTGGGTGTGCTTCCGAGGCCCCTGAAGAATTTTCCAAAGTGCCGGCACAAACCATCTCCCTCCCCTTACCTCCTGCCTGGGCTCCTGGAGATGGGGTGTTCTTTTGTAAGCTTTCAAGGTACTCATGATAGACCTGATCTGTAACCTGGGTGAATCCCACGACAAAGTCTATTTCCACCTCTACTCAGAAGAGAAAAACGAGAATGCGAGCTTGCCAGTTTTTCCTCCATGGTTCTTTTTCCTGAGATTGTGTTCTTTCTACCTTTCGGTGATAATTTTTGCTTCCTCTTATTAAATAGTGACAGCAGTCGATGCTGGCGTTTCTTGAATGGCCTTCCTCAGCAAAACAAATACATAAAAGCAACCTTATGTCAAGCACCCCATGTTTAAAATTCCCAGTTCTTGAAAGTCAAAGTGGTTCCTGGAGCCCGTGTGTTGGGTCTGGGTTTGTCAGGTGGCACTCGTGGGACGGGACTGCCTGCAGGTGTCATATTTGGCTTGCACAATACTTTTATAAATGTTTTAATTAAATGCATTCAGGTGAAGCATGTGCTATCCAACGTGCCATACTCCTCATGTCCTTACACTGAGCCCCATCATTTAAACTACCCACTAGGCCCTGGAAGGATTGGAGTCTATGAATCCGGGGGTAGAATTTATGTGAAAAATTAGTTATGTGGTTGTATAGCGGTCAGAATCAAAATAGACTTTTATAACTGCGTCTAGTCCTCTTTGGAAAAGAAATGTGGACCTTATAGTAAGTGTGGACATAGCTAAGAAAAAACTATTTGAGTAACTATAGTTTTAACCATCATTGCCACAGTGGGTTTTAATGTGGAAATGATAAAATATAAAAATGCAGCTTTATTTTGTTTATAGAGGGCGAAAATCAGATCCCTTGTGGTGCTACAAATTCCAGAACACGTTGTGCTTGATCTTTAGAATAGATAGCAATGGCTGAGAAGAATTAATGGTGCATAATAACAACATAGGAGAATAAATTAGCAGAAAATTAACTCGGCCATACAGTATTTATTCATGCAACAAATATGTATTGAGTGGTTTTTATGAGCCAGGCATCATTATGCTAAGTACTGGGAACACACACACACACACACATACACTCTAACTGACATTGTACCTGCCCTGTTTGTGCTTCCATAGAAGACACTGGCATTAAGAAATGGATTCACAAGTAAATATGTAACTGTGGCTCGGGCCGGGTGGCTCAGGTAGGAGCATTGTCCCATACACCAAAAGGTGGCGGGATCAATTACCAGTCAGAGCACATACCTAGGTTGCGGGTTCAATCCCCAGAGCACATATGGGAGGCAACCAGTCATGTCTCTTTCTCACATCGATATTTGCCTCCCTCTCTCTCTCGAGAATAAATAAGAACATATTCTCAGGCGAGGATTTTAAAAGATATGCAATTGTGGGTGGTACATAAGTAAAATTACAGAATAGAATAAGAGAAATGTAGCCATCTGGATCCAAAAGGTACAATCCCATAGTGATTTAAACAAGTGAAATTTAATATAAAGTATTATTATACTATGACAAAAGGATAACTGTAGGCGGGGTAAGAAAACTGCATGGTTCCAAGGGAGAGTACCAGAGGACGGAGGGAGAAGGGAAATCCCTCTGAGGCTGAGGACCCAGCTCTCCTTGGGAAATGCAGTGGAGACCGCTGGACAGCAGAGCAGCTCGAGGGCCGCCGGGTCAGGCCAGTCCGCAGTCGGGCCAGTCCGCAGTCGGGGCCAGTCCGCAGTCCGGGCCAGTCCACAGTCAGGCCAGTCCACAGTCAGGCCAGTCCGCAGTCGGGGCCAGTCCACAGTCAGGCCAGTCCACAGTCAGGCCAGTCCGCAGTCGGGGCCAGTCCACAGTCAGGCCAGTCCGCAGTCAGTCAGGCCAGTCCGCAGTCAGTCGGGCCAGTCCGCAGTCAGGGCCAGTCCGCAGTCGGGGCCAGTCCGCAGTCCGGGCCAGTCCACAGTCGGGCCAGTCCGCAGTCGGGGCCAGTCCGCAGTCAGGCCAGTCCGCAGTCAGTCAGGCCAGTCCGCAGTCAGTCGGGCCAGTCCGCAGTCAGTCAGGGCCAGTCCGCAGTCCGGGCCAGTCCACAGTCAGGGCCAGTCCACAGTCAGGCCAGTCCGCAGTCAGTCAGGCCAGTCCGCAGTCAGTCGGGCCAGTCCGCAGTCAGTCAGGGCCAGTCCGCAGTCGGGGCCAGTCCGCAGTCCGGGCCAGTCCACAGTCGGGCCAGTCCGCAGTCGGGGCCAGTCCGCAGTCGGGGCCAGTCCGCAGTCGGGGCCAGCAGAAAGCAACCCTTCAGAGCACGGATGAGGCCGGCGGACTGAAAGCTGGTAGCGGGGGCGTGGGTGTATAAAAGGAGGCGGAGGCCGGTGCGGCCCAGGCCTGGAGCGCGAGGTGTCCTGTCGGGAAGGCCCCGTATAGAAGGTGGCGGTGTGGGCAGACAAACCTAGGGGAGAGAGGAAGCGAGCGGAGGAATCAAGCCACCGGGGCTGGCAGAAGACCTGGAGCATAGGATGTCCACACGGAAAGGGTCACAGGAAGCCATCACCAGGCCACACTGGGACTGCAGGGTCTCCAGAGACACTGTGTTCTAGGTGCGTGGCTGGGACATAGCACCCCCACATCATAGCATCACCCATACTACAGCCACACCGTATCACCTGGAAAGAGCAGTTGTGCCCCCCCCCCCAATGTTCCTCTACCGCCCCCTGCTGAGAAAGCTTACATCAGCTACTGTACAGGAGTTCCATCCAGGGTTGCAGAGCATGTACTGAGGGGTGAATTTGGAGCTGAGAAGCAGTAAGTTGACAACTGGCACACGAGTAAAACGGGGAGTCTAGTATAAATTAGGAAAGGGGGGAATATGTAATGAATTCCTTCTTGAGGATATAATGTTTCAGCTGAGGCCTGAGGGTTGAATAAAAGTTAGCCAGACAGAAAGTTGAGATGAGCATTCTCCATGCAGAAGAGACCAGAGGCATGAGGTCCCTGAGCTGGAAAAGGGTGTGGAAAGTGGAAGGAGCTCAGCAAACCCAGTGTGGCCAACTCAGAGAACAGGGGGAGGAACAGGGGAGGCTCAGGCAATTCCGGGCCCCGGGTCGATGACGGGATCTTCAGATATCCTTCTAACTACAATAAAAATCCACCAAAATATCTTAGACAAGGGAATTTTCAAAAGATATTTCTGACTGTTATGTAAAGAATAAATTGGAGGGGACAAGAAGGGAAATACCAGTTAGGAAGTTAGTGCCATAGTCCGGCCACAGGAGAGTGTGGTCTTGACCAGGGTGGGATAATGAAGCTCAGTGGACAGATCTCCAGACATGTTTAAAAGCTAGAGCAACAGGATTTGGCAACATTAAATGTGGCAGAGAAAGGGGAGATCAAGGGCAATTAAGGAGGACTTTGACGTTTCTAGTGAAAGTAACTGATTGGACAAGGTATCATTTGCTGAAAAAGGAGCAAGTTACAAGGGTATAAGGTAAGGTAAGATCAGTTGTTCAAATTGAACTACTGTGAGATATATAGATATATTTAGATATAGATATAGACATATATATGCAAAAGTGGGTTAATAATAAATAATACAATAATTAATAAGTAAATAATAATACAGGAATAAATGTTTTCATGTACTCACAACTGTAAACCTACTTTTGCCAACCCCTGTATATGGCATTAATAGTATTGTACATAATATTTATGTTCAACATATATAGAGTATTTAAAGCCACAGAATGAATATAATTGCTAAGGGAGAGAATATAAAGTGTTTGAAAGAGCCCTCAACTTAAATCCCAAGGGTGGACAGAGGAGGGCATAGGAACGGTGACTGAGAAGGGTGACTAAAGAGGTACAAGCAAAACCCCGGGAAGTGTGTGTCATGGGGCCAAAACAAAAAAAGGGGGGAGGTGTCTAAAGAAGGAAAGTGATAAGTGTTTCCCAGTGTTGCTGAAAGGTTATACTATGATGAGTATTAGGAAGCATCCATTAGATTTCATTTGCATTATGTAAGTCACTGGAAACTTTGGCAAGAGAAGTCTGGACTATAGAGAGAGAGTTGAGAAAGACACTATTAATGTGAATTGGAAAAGTGTAAATGCCATGGATTATCGGGACCCCCCTAAGTCTGTTTCTGTCATCTGCCACCTCTGCAACTTTGTTTCAGTCAGAAGTACAAGGGCACTAATCCCAGCACTGAAGGCAACCTTCAGTCCTTGTCAGGGTTGCCCTTTTTGCCATTCAACCCAATACCCAGGTTATTCCTCGGGATTCAACTCAGAGCCTGATTAATGGGTTCTGAATTCCACGAGTCTCTTGCAACCTCTGCTCAGCTTCTCAGCCTCTCCAGACAAAAGTGACCCAATGTTGGGTTCATCTTCTACTGATTTTAGCCCCGTGTTGTTCACTGTCTTACAAGCTCTCTGGTGTATTCAACGGGGTATTTATATAGTCTTCAGCTTTTCTGTTTCTAGCAGTGATAGAGTTGGTCCTAGTTCACTAGTCCGCCATTACGAAAAGTACAATTCCAATGTCAGCAGAAAAGAAAGAAGGTTTGAGGAAAGTGGTGTTTTTGTCATTGTTTTTAAGGTGTAAGATCCCAGTGTAAGTATGCATGCCTTGAGGGTAGACTCGAGCAGAGAGAAAACATTAAAGGTGCAGAAAAGGAGGAATAACTAATGGATACATAAACCATCTATCCTAAAAGTCGGGTACCTAGCCCACAGGTACCAGCAGTAAAACGGAACTTGATGAAGGCTAAGACTGAATGTTCAACTAGGTTAGAAACAAAAGGACATGTTCTCTATACAGTGTAGCAGACAGAACAAGCCAGTTTTTGTTTTGTTCTGTGAATCTGTGCATGCAAGAACCCAAATGTGGGTGTGTGTGGGAGAAACAGCGACTAGGAGACACTTCACACACTGGGCTTAACAGATGCTCAAAGAAGAAAGCAGTGTTATGTTTCAATAACTGCCTCTATTCAGCACTTCTGATCGTCACAGCCTATTTGCTTTGCTATGTTGGAGGGGGAGTCCTGGGGACTGGACGGCAGACAATAGTGTGAAGGACTTTATTTTGAACCAAGAGTAAAATTTGGAGCATGAAATTAGATTAATTATTTCAGTCGTGTGTCTTGAATCCCTTTGTAAGTGAGACCTGTTAATCTTTGATTTTTTTTTTCTATGAAAGGCAGGTGAATGATGTTCCTTTCCAAAATTGCCAAGATGCTAACAATTCACTTTTAAAAGCTGTAAAGCTGTTCTGGGGATTGTCAGTCTGTACCCCACTTCCACGTCTCTAGGACTACCCCATTACTCAGACTGTTATGTTCATTATATTCCACAAATAAGTGAGATCATGTAATACTTGTCTTTCTGTTTGGCTTGTTTCACTTAGGATAATACTTTCCAGGTCCCTTCATGTCATCTCAAAGGATAAGAGATCTTTCTTTCTTACAGCTGCATAGTACTCCATTGTGTATATGTACCACAGCTATTTTATTTATTCGTCTACTGATGGACATTTGGGCTGTTTCCAGATCTTAGCTATTGTAAATAGTGCTGCTACGAACATGGGAGTACATATATTCTTTCTGATTGGTGTTTCAGGCTTCTTAGGGTATATTCCTAGAAGTAGGATCACTGAGTCAAATAGAGGGGGTGGTGGATGAGAGATAAATCACAGAACTTATATGCATGTGTGCATGAACAATGGACATGGACAACAAAGCTGGGGACAGGGCAGGAAGGGAGGGGGAGAAGGGAATCAGTGGGGGGAAAAGGAGAAACATATGCAACAAAAATGAATTAATTAATTTAAAAAAATAAAATAAAGAAATGCGTTAAGTACAGTAAGAAGTTTGACTAGACATGAAAAAGAACTTCAAACCAGTTAAATATTAAAGTTCCCAAATAAGAGTAATAAAATGGTTCTATTAAAAAAAAAAAAAGCTGTACAACTAAACGGAGGCTGGTGAAGTAGAATAGAGTGTGGGCTTTGAAGGTCAGTGTAGCTCTATGACTCCAATCTTAAAATATAATACCCCTTTTTCCCCATGGGGAATGCCTTCCAAGACCTCCAAGTGAATGCCTGAAACTGAGGATAGTACCTAGTCCCAATCTACTTCTTTAACTCCGCCGAGAACGTAGCAGCATCTTCTTCACGGCAGAGGCAGCTTCTCCAGGAAGTGTTACATTGTTTAGACCAAACCTGTCCTTGAGTCTGAGTAACCACCCCTTGCTTACAGTAGCCAGTGTGGTGTCGCTCGTTTCCGAGGTGCCTTGCTGACGTCTCCATGCTCTCTGGCGCAGCACCTTGCCGTCAGTCAGATGGTTCATGTTTTCCAGCCATAAATGTAATGCCTTTCCGTTTTAACTACCCACTTACAACACATTGTGGCTGTAACGTGTGCAGTTTGAGGTGCAAGAGCCAAACTAGCAGGAATTTCTTTTTTCTTCTTCACAATTTCATGGCTGGAAGAGTCATTCTTACCCCAGATCTTAGCAACCTCACCATACAATATTTTTCTTTTCTTATTAAGTCTAGAACTTTCGCCTTTTTCACTTAAAAGGAGCCGTTGATGGTTTCTCTTTGGCATATCAAATTGCCAGCATCACCACCCTTGCACTTTGGGGCCATTATTAAATAAAACAGGGTGACTGGAACACAAGCACACAATCCAAGACAGTTGATCTGAAAACCAGGACAGCTACTAACTAAGTGACTAACAGGCAAAAGTGTCTACACTGTGAATACGATAGATGATTCACATCCTGGGCTGGATGAGCAGGGCGGCAGGAGACTTCATCGCTCTACTCAGAACGGCCCACCCACAATTTAAAACATATATTGTTTATTTCTGGAATCTTTTATTTAATAGTTTCGGATCATGGTTGACCACTGAAACTGCAGAAAGGGAAACCTCAGATAACGGGGGCCTAGTGTAAATTTACACTACATCTTTCAGTAAGCCAAGAGTTACCAGGAAAAATGGGTAACTCCTGGAACTTTCCCTAGAACTGATCCAAGAAGCAGAGGAAAACCACTCCCACAGAATGAGTTTGAATAGGCAGTGTAAGGAATCAACCTAGTTGATTTGTGATGACACCTGATGGCCCTACTTGTTACTAAAATGACCCCAAGCCTATCGGTATCCAGGTGACCATATGGAGAAGACAGAGAGCAGGACCTCTGGGGAGTGATCTGGGAAGGGATTCAGCTAAACTATTCATTTGCAGGTAGAGTTGGCAGATATGCCTTGAGATCACTGAGGAAGAATGTAAATTAGAAAGGAAAGAGCTGAGGTCAGAGTCACAGGGATGAGGACAGAGATAGTCAGAAATCTGGTGCAGGGAAGAGGATTGGGCGTTAGAGGCTGAATGGGAACAGGCAACTGGACAAGAGGAAGGCCAAGGGGGTCTTATGTTCTCAGAGCACAGAGCCAAATGTATTTAAAAGGTGAGCGTGGTCAGTGGAGTCAGCCGCTGCTGTGCAGGAATGGCCCGCCGGCCAAGAGCCGTGTAGTGGGAGAGCAGGCTTCCCTGCTGCAACTGGTCTGCTGTGGGTCTCGCTTTCTCCGATCTGAAAGCATATTTGTCTCGGCCGTTCTGGGAGGGGAGGGCAAACTGCCTTGAATGCTCGTTTGGGGGGACTAACTTTCTATCTTTCTTTCCCCTTTCTAAGGCAAACTCTTGGAAAGAGTTGTCTAACCCTATCTCCCCCCCACTTTCTGTCCTAACCCACTGCAACCAGGAGTCTGCTTTCGTTCTACATGTGGTGTTGAATACAATTATCCCCAGATCACTCGGGAAGAGAGTGTAGGATGAGAAAAACACTGGGCATTTAATGGAACATGAAACGATCTACCTGATAAGGCTCTTATGTGAATTGAATGAAGTAACATATGCAAACCAATAATTACAGGGTTGGCACACAGTTTCTTTGCCTTACTCTAAGCAACCTGCCTGTGGTCATATAGCTGGTAAGAGAGAATAGATTTAAACTTGTGTCTGCTTGGCTAAAAAGACCATGTTCTTTCTTGCTACTATGCCAAGCTTCCGTCCCAATGCTTTTGTCCTGCTTTGGGCCTACCTGCAACCTACCTGCTCTAGAAACCACAGTCCCTGACCCCTTTCCCAGGTTCACACCTCAGAGCTTGACCTCACTCTGCTAACCTGGTTCGTCTCCAGATAGCAGCCCACCCCATTCTCTGGATGCCCATCTCATTTGTCCTCACATCCTAATTGTGTCAGCTCCAGAAAAAGATGCAGGACAAAAGAGAGGGGGATGTAAAAACTACCAAGTGAGCTTTATAAGCATCATTTGCTGAGTTTACCAGAATGGAGCGAGTGCATACCCCACCAATGAGAGAGCGCTGTGGCCTTCAGAAAGCATAGACCGGGTCAATATGAGCATGTATGTGCTCAATGCAATAGGGGTCTACATGTGTCCAACAAGCTCTCCAGGAAGTTCATCTCCAAGTCTCAATGCCTCATTGGAACCTTACTTTGTCATTTAAGAGATGCCCAGTAGGTGGAGTAGCTTACTCACAGATGGTTTTTTAGAGACTGCCATGGGTAACAGTTTGAATCATAAAATTCTTGTTAATTCGGGAGGAGATTGAAAAATAATTGAGACCAACCTTCTCCTTTTCCAAAACACAGAAATGAGGATTAAAAATTACATAATTTACAACAGAATATCCATCACTTAAACCAGGTGGCTGATGTCCACCTGAAATCCTATTTGTTATGAATCTCCGACTTGGAGTAACTTGGGGTCACTCCCTGTAAGAAGGCCATGCGGTGGCACAAAGCAGCAAGTTCTGGATTAGGAGGGTGTAGGGGCACATAGTGACATCGTCTGCCACAAGATGACCACATTTCTTAGGATGATACCCTGTTGGAGCTATTTATCCTGTGTTAATAAGTCCCAATAAAAAGGGACATTTTAGTACGGGAAGTGTACACACCTTAGCCTGTTTGGCTTTCTCCCACTGCCTTCTGCTGTTTCCCTACAACAAAACCCCACCCCACCTGCAGAGTTATGCTCAGGGTGTAAAACAGCAAAGCCTGTTTCCCAAGGTGAGTTTCTTCCCGGCGGCCCCAGTACGGGGAGTCCCCAGGGATAAAGGCAGGGCCATGCATCATGTCCACTTTTAAAGGATATTTCTGGGAGAAATTCACATCCACTCAGTTACTGGCAAAACATTTATTGAACACTTACTATATGCTAAGAATAAAACTGTAAAACTAGAAGACAAAGCCAGCAACCCTAGTGGAGTCACACTTTACCTTGGGAAGAGACAGGAAAGAAGCGAGATAGTTTCAGATCCTGGTAGGTATTTGGATTTGACAATGCCTGAGGGAGGGTTGGGGTTGGGAGATTATTTTCAAGGAATGATCAAGGAGGTGTGTCTGAGAAGGTAATATTTAAAACAAAGATCTGGGGGAATGGTTTTGGCAGAAGAAACAGCTAGTACAGAGAACCTGAGGAGGGAGTTAAAGCTCTTTTCAATCATTACATTCTTCATAAACATTAGGCAGTCTGTCAGGAGGCTTCCCAAACGCTACTTGCTGCCTAGTGCAGAAAGAGACTGAAGGGACTACAGTTGAAATGCGGGCAGGGAGGGATGACCGATGACCGAGGCGCACAGCGGGCGCGTCTCCTTTCCCCGTGGAGGTGGTGGAGGTGGTGGACGCCAGCCCGCGCCAGGAGGGCACAAGAACGCAGAGAACACTCACTGAAAGGGACACACTGAGGCTTCAAATACACATCGTGGGTATTTAAAAGTAGCTCTTAAAGGATCTTTAAAATTGCCTGCTTATGTCCATCTCAGTGTTTCTCAGATTGCGGTCTGAGAACCACATGTCAGGACCACCCAGGGACTTGTCGGATCCAGGTCTATGGACAGGGCTCAGGCACATGGATTATAATAAGCACACATCCCGTGAGTATCAGACGCGCTGAAATGCGTAACTGGTGCGCTGCAGGACACGATTCACCGGCGCTGCGGCTCTTCAAGCTATATGTCTTCTACTTCCTCCTAGCACAGGGTCAGCTCTTCAAAGCTGGAAGAGGCTAGAGCAATTCTGAGGAGAAAATAGGAAGGTTATGCATAACAGAAACCTGCAGAACATTAGCGAGTTTTTCAAAGTTCTTTAGTAGTTCCATTTATAAAAAAAAAAAAAAAAGAGAGAGACATAGGTCTTTGGTAATTTGTGAGTCTTTCACCTATATGTACAGCAGCACTTTTCTCTTTGGATTTGCATAAAAAAGGGTATTAGGCTTTCTTCAAGGGTTCAATTTTCCTATGGAAGGTGTCATTTTATGGGCAATAACGTGCTCTCCCTAAACCTCAAGGGCATTGAGCTCTCACAATGGGGAGAAAGTTCCATTCCTGAGACTGTGGGTTGGCTGAAGGCGTCTTCACTGTCCACAGACAGCAGTGAGGGCGCAGCACATGCACTTGGAAAAATGGATAAATGAGTACCTTCCTCATGTCCCCTGGTATCTTTGAATTCAAGTTAGAAAACTGTGGCCAGAAATGCAAGAGTAAATTTGGACTTCTTACAAACCCACCCCCCATCTGTAACTGGGTATTGAGTTTTTTGTTTGTTTGTTTGTTTGTTTAACTAACCCTTCCACTGACCGGGTACCATAAACAAACAAAAAGAGCCTGGTTATCTGGTTGCCTGATAAAGTCTGATACATTTAATGCTTGATTTTTTTTTTCATACTTTTATCATTAAAAATTTGAAGAGAAAACCTGTGACTTCTCTCTTCCACAGATGTTGCCAGTAGGCCATATGCCTAAAAGCAGCAACAGCAGCAGGTACCACGGCAGGGCCTTTGGAAAGATGTTTCTTTTTTCAGAAGCCTAGCAACCTTTGCTAAAAGACGGTTCAACCACTATTCACACTCTTCAAATGTTTGTACCTAAATGTCAGAGGCTGCATCTGGGTGGAAATTACTTTAAGGCTCCACAGTACATTATTTTTCTCTGCATTAGCCTCATCTCCTTATTTTAGTAAAATATCTGCTAAAAACGCAAAAGGAGAATTTGTCAATTAAAGTTTGTGGATTTGTCCTTCACAACGAGTTCCCGGGTTCCAAGTTTAAGAATGGACCTTTGAGGCCAATTATTCATGAAGTGCCTGTTTCATCATATTTTTCCCTTTGGGATACATCTGTTATCATCAATTACAAGGAGGATATTTGCTTGCAAATCTGCCCTTTTACCTCAGAACAAAGATAATGTCTCTATTTAAACTGAGTCATCCTTGTCCTAAATATTGCGTAGTGTCAAGGACTGCCATCTCCTGTTTCCTTGGGCCAAGCATGATGACAAAGCAACCTAGGCTATGGTCTCTAAATCTCTTTGTACTCAATGCCATTTTGTGTGGTGGTCAGATGTGTTTGTCATGTTGCAGAGAATTATAATACCAAAAGAGTTGCATAAAATTCTACCCAAGAAATTTTAAAATAAAACGCTTGCAAATGAAGTGTCTGTTCTAGCTATGAAAAATGTGTTCTGAAAGCACCGAAGGAACATTTGCAACTTGAAACTTTTCATCAGAAATTGAGAGAACTCAAGGTCAGTTTAATATTCATTCTCCCCAGCGCTTTTCATCTAACAGATATCACGTTGCATTCGAATCTGGTAAAGAGATATGAATTTAGGTCAGTGTAGCCTTCAAAGGACAAATTTCTTGAGAAATGTTCTGTATCCATCTGTTTAGTCTTAAGTATCACAGGTTATTTTGAGGTAAAAATGACCAAAACTTGCCTTTTTCATAGAAATGAAAATTCATTTCTGGTAAGTTGAAACTGCTTTTGAATAATTTATAAGGACAGAATTAATCAGATCTGATAACATCAGTAGCCATGAGATTACCTTGTTCTGTAATGGGTGCTATGGGAACTGGAGAGCTGGAATGAGACTTTCTGTCCAGAATCTCATACAGGCTAAAAGCAAGCAACATTTAAGAAATGGCAAGTCTGGGTCAAAACTATGTAAAAAGGAACCTTAAAAAAAATTGCTTTAATCTAAACGATATTCTCTAGTCCTCTGTCCCTGATGCTGATATTCATTCCACCACAGTTCCCAGACAATATATAGGCCTCATCTCTTCATATCACCACCCTCTCCTCCTTTTTCTTAGATGGAATGAGGAAAACCTCCAGTTTGTTCCTGATCAACCCCACTTTTCTACACCTGCTGCTGAATCTAACTACCTGGAGGCCCACCCTAAATTCAAAACTTTATTATCTGGGAATGTCCCCAGTAATCTATCTCAGAAATATCTTGTTCATTCATTTAAAATGCTCTATTGATCATCTTTGGTGTGCAAAGGACACAGCTAATCATTAGTCTAGAAGCCAAGTTGAATAAGACAAAGTTCCTATTTTTAGCATGAGCAGAATTTCTGAACATATCATGTAATGTGGGAAAGAAAATTTCAGATGGAAGCAACAGGCTGAGGAAAGTCTGGACAAGAATGTGTTGGGACCCAAGCCAGTTGTGGACCAATTTGATTGCATCACGGTACGTGGAGATTTAGATCGTCAAAATAGACCAAAGCCAAATGCTAACGAACATTACATTCAGAAGAGCTATACCCTATTTGGGTGGCAATGAAGAACCACTGAGTGATTTGAACCCCAGAAGCATAACTGAAAGATAAAGGAGGCTATTGTGTAGGATTGTGTGGTGGTGTGGGAGGTTGGCTGAAGGCTGAGTTAGGAAACCTTGTATTAATTCAGACAAGAGATAAGAGGCTGGATTTAGATAACGCACAAACAAGCAAGGAGGGAGAAAATCTATCTCAGAAATATCTTAGTTATCTATTTGCTATTCCACACTTTTTTGCTAGTCTGCTTTTACCATTCTTGTGTCCTCTCTTCCACAGTAGACACACTCCTTTGCAGTTCCTTGATCAATCTCTTCAGCCCCTAGCTATGGAAGTTCTTAACCTGGAGTCCAAGTACCCTTGAGGGTGTAATATTAAAAGGTCCTTGGATGGGGGAAAAAAACTACATTTTTATTTTCATTAACTTCTACCTGAGACTTAAAATTTTCTTCAACTGTAAAATAGGACACAAGCCACCATAAAATTAGCTGTACTGTCAACTTTCTAATAATAGAAATTACAGATATTTTATATTATATTGGAGTTATTGCTCACATATTAAAATACAATTTATATTAATCACTATTTCAAAATCAAGATAGCAATGACCAGATGCTGTTGTTTAATGTGCTATTAAAGAAGATGCCAGGCCCTGGCCGGTTTGGCTCAGCGGTTGGAGCGTCGGCCTCGGTCCAGAGAGACCCGGGTTTGGTTTCCGCTAAGGGCGCGTACCTCGGTTGCAGTTTGTCCCCGGCCCTGGTCGGTCGTGCGGGTGGCAGCCACTGGATGTGTTCCTTTCACGTCGATGTTTCTCTCTCTCTCTCTCTGTTCCTCTCCCTCCCACTCTACCTGAACAAAAAAAATGGAAAATGTCCTCGGGTGAGGATAAAAAAAATAAAAAAAAAGATGCCAGTCCTGGCTGGTTTGACACAGTGGTTAGAGCGTCGGCCCATGGACCAGACAGAGAGTCTCAGGTTTGGTTCCCATTAAGGGCATGTACCTCAGTTGCAGTTTTTCCCGGGCCCTGGTTGGGGTTGTGTGGGTGGCAACCAGTCGATGTGTCTCTCTTGCATCAATGTTTCTATCTCTTCTCCCCTCTCTCCCTCCTTCTCTATCTGAAGATAAATGCAAAAATGTCTTCGGGTGAGGATAAAAAAATAAATAAAAAAAATAGATGCTAGCGTTTCACTAATTTTTCTTTGATATTTTGATAATGGTATTTTCAATTTAATCAGTTTCCTTTGTAATCCCCTGTACTTTGATGAATGCTTTTAAACATGTTATTCTAAAAAGAGAGAGAGAGAGACATAAGCTTCTCCGGATAAACATCAGGAAGCCTTGTAGAGATCTGGGTCATCATTTGAGATCGTTGCCTGACACAGTCTCCAGGGTCTAGTTCTCTATCCTTGAGAGAAAAACATTGCATCTCGCACCCCTTCCGAAGGCAGCCTTGCGTTTGTAGACCAGAGGAGGAAAGGCGTCCCCTCACTTGCCACCTCATTGCTGGTTTCACCTCTTCCTCACTCACGCTCCACCCCCCACATTTTCTTTTTTCTATTTCATGAACCTTCCTTGATAGACCTTCAGAATGCCAATTTTTCTGTAACCAAGCATAATCTCAATCTCCATTTGTCCTTTTTATGTTTCTTAAAGAATTCTTCCTATGCTAAACAAAATGGATCCAGTCAGTTTGTTTTGCTGCATACCAAAAGCCAACAACTTCTAAAGGTGAATGCCAAGTCTCCTCTGATTCACTTCCTCACGAGTGGTAGCAGGAGATGAGAGAGGCATTTCCTGCTGGGAAATTAATGCTGCATGAAATGCCTTGTCCAGCCTGTTGACCATCCACTGATGTGGACAGAGAGGCCAGGAAGGAAATTGTTGACTAGAAAAGAGAGTATTTTTAGGGTACAAAGAGTGTACCAAACATGAGTTTTGTCTAGAAATGACCCTGACTGCTCCCACTGCATGATCTTGTATGTTAAGAATCTTGGCGCAGGTGCATAATTGATAACCTCTGTTACATAACTTCTCAAAGGGCACAGACTTAAGCCACACGCTGAAAATAAAATCACAGTAAATATTTTCTTTGCTGACATTGTGATGAAACTAGAATAATTTTAGCAGATTTTGTTTTCATGCATTCCTTCCAGTTTACCTCATTTCCTATGACTAAGAGATGGCTTTGGTGACAGAGAGAAGATACTATGCATACTGTAGAACTTTGTGGAGATTTCAGTGTGGTCTGGTTTTGTTAGTTTTTCCCTTCTTTTAATATACACATTACATAACAGATGAAAAACTAATTTTCTGGAAGACTGTACACAGAATTTTCATCAGTAGTTTCTCCATGATTAGAAGTAAAGAATGAGATTTCAGGGGTTGTCTCTGAACATTTGTAACTTGTCATTTTCATAAATAATCAAGAAAACAGGAATATGAAGTTTGATCAGTAAGACTGGAGCCACAGATGCAAGGATGAGGAGTATCACAGGCCTAGAATTCAAGTGACTTTTATAATTTGAAGAGGTAGTTGGCGGGTGGGACAAATATACCCTGAAGGGAGAGGAGCCAACTGTGTTTTTGTGCAAGACCCATGTGTCAAGGGGCTAGAGTAGAGCATGAGCATCTACAAAGCAAAACTAAAATGGAAAATGCTAAAATGCCGACTCTCTGGCCCCTGGGAAGTCATTGTTTCGGTGAGGATTGCACCAGGGGTGCTTTACCCGAGCCTGTGCCAGGCGCCATAAGGAAGGAGGAGAACTGTCACAGAAAAGGTACATGTTCATACAGTATTCAGAAACAAATTACATTTAAAAAAAGTACAAGGGGTGTGACATATTACATTTGGGGAAAAGATGATTATGAGAATTAGGGTGTGCAGACCAGTTCTGTTCTATGGTGGTATTCAAAGAGTCCACAGTAAAAAAAAAAAAAAAAAAAAGGACAATGTATAAGTTGTTCATAAGTAAATTATTTTAAATTTAATGGTTTATTCTTTCTTCTGCAATTACATCCCTCCTAATTTTCTGGTGTTGTCTTTTCTTTTAAAAATATAAATAATAGATGGTAGTCTTTTCTTACACACTCATCCTTGAGAGAAAAAATTAAGAATTAAAATGTATATCTAAGATCCCTAATTTATATTAATTTTCTACGTTGAGAATGGGTTGTTCAAACCAGTGATCTCTGAACTTATTTATTAAATAAATTTTTCAAAAAAATTTTAGCACACATCCCTAGTATATGGAACTTTTTAATGTGCTGCTGTAAAATATATATTGATATTGTTAAATTACATTCACATGCTGCTTTATAACATATATTGATATTATTGAACTTACACAAAATGTAAATTTAAAAAGATAAAATGAAAAATAAACACTAAAACTTATTTTATTGCCTGGCTGGTGTGGCTCAGTGGATTGAGCGTCTTCCCATGGACTGAGAGGTCCTGGTTCAATTCCTGGTCAGGGCACATTCTGGGGTTTTGGGCATGATCCCCAGTAGGGGGTGTGCAGGAGGCAGCTGATGTATGTTTCTCTCTCACATCAATGTTTCCATCTCTCTCTCCCTTTCTCTCTCTATAAAAAAAATAAAAAATAATTTTTAAAAACTTATTTTATTTATTAAAGATTCAAATTACACTTTATGATCTCTCTCATTTTAAAAATATTGTTGAGATCACCTTATTTTTTAAAATCTTGGTATAACACTTTGTGGAACAAGAATTCAGTTTATTTTCACCTGGAGTTTCAGCGACTGCCATAATTTGACTGCACACTTTACAAAGACAACAGAGATCCAAACAGAAAACTTATTGACTGAACTTCCTGAATCATGCTCATTTTTCAGTCCCATCCACCAATTATGCAAAAGCTTTTCCTTTAAATTTGTCTAGTAAATTCCCATTTTCCCTGATGTCAGTCATTCATCCATGCAAAGTAACTGGGCAGTGTTGCATTTTGCTATTTTTAACAAATGGATTCAGAACATCTTATTTGGAAGTTTTTAAAATTCCAAGTTCCTTAAATGTGGAGATATGAGTTTTATAGGTGAAACCCACTGTTTGTGGCAACTAATCAATAAAAGCAGCATTCCCCCAAATGCTTTCTTCATAACGTGAGTTTCTTTCAAAAGCAGTTTCTTTCTCATTCATTATTAAAATGTGACCTTTACCTTGAAGGGGCAAATCAAGTCTGCTTATTTTTTCAAATATCTGCCAGGTAATACACTACTGATAGCTACTTGTCATCACAAAAAAGGTCAGCAAATACGGCTCGTAAAGGTTTGGTTTGGTTTGGTTTATAGACATAACCAGAAAACCTCTGTGTTGTGGGAAAGATTTTCATGGCCATCGCCCCATATCCTTAGAAAGTATTTTAAAGATATTTTTAAATACAAGGTGATGTAATTTTTAATCCTCTTACCCACATAATAATTTAACATTGCGATATGCTGAAAGGAAACACACAGCCAACACTTCCGAGAGTGGAAATCACACTCTGCCTTGGGAGGTGGAGCCTGGGCCCAGGTTCCTAACCTGTGACTGCTGGAAGCACAGGCTGTGATGATGCCTGGGAGATACAGTAAATATTTATAAAGCTTAATCTATTACTATGTTTGTAGATAAAAGTCTAAAAATAGAAGTTCTTTTATTTTCTTCTTGCATCTCAGTCTCTGAGGAGTACATATGGTGAATGCCAAGGCTTTTGTTGATTTGGATAATGTATTTTTTCATTTTTCTAATTGACTTTCCAAGATCAGTAGTTTAAATGGCAAAGTTTATTATTAACATTTTCAGTTGTCTTTATGAACACAGTGGGCTATTATATGAAGTGTGGTATCCACAAGTTTTTTAAGTTTGCCAAGAACAAATTAAAAGTGTGGGGACATGAAGCTTAGAAAATAACTCTGGATAAATTGAAATAAGAATTTATTTTTAGCCCTGGCCGGTTTGGTTCAGCGGTTGGAGCGTTGGCCTGCGGTCCTGAGAGACCCGGGTTCGGTTCCCGCTAAGGGCGCGTACATCGGTTGCAGTTTGTCCCCGGCCCTGGTCGGTTGTGCGGGTGGCAGCCACTCGATGTGTCCCTTTCACATCGATGTTTCTCTCTCTCTCTCTGTTCCTCTCTCTCCCTCCCACTCTACCTGAACAAAAAATGGAAAAATGTCCTCGGGTGAGGATAAAAAAAAAAAAAGAATTTATTTTTAAAGAATATTGTTAAAATAAAAACAAATTCTAAAAAACAAAAAATCTTTCTCTCCAGATTTGTTGTAAAAAATTAAACTGAAATCTATAATAACATGTTGGATCCAGACTTCCCTGCTAACCTATAAACACACAACCTTCGAGCTTCTGTGTCTGGGTTTCCACAAGAAGAACCTAAGTACAGCCTTTCCTGATTCCCTAACAAGTGCATTCTCTTTTCAGTTAAAAGATGCATTTGATTTCTATTAATACAACCATTATCTGGATCTTGTGATTATTATTTAAAAAAATCAATGGAAGTTAAACACAAACAGAAATTTAGTTGAGGATCACTAAGAGTTAATAAATAGCCTGAAACAAGTATCCAAGGGATAAAATTATGAAAACATTAGCCTTTGACATTTTGTTTCAATTATGCTTTTACCAAATTGAGAGTGTAAAATTAGCAGACCATAACAAAAGACTCTAAGAGCATAATCAAATGAAATTGGTATAATTGGGTCATATAAGTTTACCAAGAAATAACAAGTTGCCAGAAATATTAAACAAAACTTGCATATTTGCAAAGGCTCATATTCTTCTAGTGTTTATTGATTAAACAACTAACCTATTATATTATTCTTACAAAGACAAATTTTAAAAGTACATTTGATTCTCATTATTCTCCATAGTTATATTCTATAAAGTAACTGCAAAGGCTGAATTAGTGAACACTAAACCATTGCTCCTAGCAGAAATACAAGGTTAGGTTCCTGCAGGCCTCTGATCACATTTTCATCAACCGATCAATATATTACCTCGTTTTATATGTGTTTCTGTTTAAATATACTTTATTTCATATATATTATTGATTCATTGACATTGCATTCACAGCCTGTAGCCTTATAATTAATTCTTGAACAAAGCTTATGTAATATAGATATTTTCTCTGTGATGAGGCACATCACAGTCTTCTCGAATTTAGGAACATTAGCCAGCAATTCAACACTATGTTTGGAGGCCATTTTTTAAAGTGAAATTACCAACCACAAAAAACATACACATTCAAAGAACTTGGTGCTAAATAGACAATGAAAAGGGCACTTGTTTACAAAATAAGAGCTGAAATAAGAAGACAGAGCATTGCTGTGCTTGGCCTCAACTGAAAACGTGGGCATTAGACATCTCAAGATTTTTGAAACCTTACACATGTCCACGAATGACCATGAAAGTGCTACATGTATTGACTGGGGAGTTACAAATACATTTTAGCAAGCGGGTGGATCCCCACATACAGAATCCATGAATAATGAGGGCCATCTGTTCCCTACAAAACTTAAAATACTAAATTAATGGAATAGGGAAGCAAAATATGAAAGATTATTCTTTGTTTATTACCAAGTCTTATTTAAAAGTGGGAGGAAACTATTGTAGTAAAAATATTTATTTATTGAGTTTTATTCTGAACAAAATGTTAAGCACTTAAACTTTTGATCTCAACAAACCACTGAGGTGCTTAACACTATGCCTATTTACAGGTGAGAAAACTTGTGCTTAGAAAGGAAAGCATATTCACTAAGCTCACCCAGCAACTAACTGACTGAGCTCGAGCTCAATTTAAACTCGAAGGTCAGAGTGCTCCCACAATTCTATGAAATATGATTTTCCTAAATTTTAATCTTAGGCTCTCATTTTGAAATTGTTTGATAAATTTACCATAATGCCATTTTTTAGCTATAGTGCTGTTGCAGTTTTAAAAGTTTTTTCTTTGTTCGGGTTCTTGTACACTTTTCATCTAAATCATCATCTTAACCATGCACACTCATTCTGTTGGCATTCTTATAAATTCTGTGGAACATAAAAGAGCAAAATGTAAACTTTCAGGTAACACCATCTTTTTGTTGTTGTTGTTCCTTGTGTTTGTTCAGGAATACACTCTTTTATATACAAACTTACAGTACTTCCTTAAAAAGAAATGAGGAAATGTGTTCTTTCAGGAACACAGATGGTAAATACTTTTCCCACCTTAAAAATACTGCTAACTCTTCTTTATATTTTGTTATAAATAATGGGGATTTGTGTCATTTTGTTTAAAAAGTTTCAGTAGCTCCTTACTATACACTGAGCAAAGTCAAACTCCTCAGCCTGGCATTTAGAGTCTCCGCAACAGGAGTCCAGCATCCTCCGTAGCATTCCTCAATGCTCACTCTGCTCCGTTCAGCCCATTTCACCTGCTGCTACTTCAAAACACCCTTTCGCTCCAACTCCCAGGCCATTCCTCACACCATTGCTTCTACTTGCCTCTCTTGCCTTCCAATACCTCTAGATGCCAAAATGTGGTCCCCTTCTTAGGCTTCAGTATCTCCAGGTCATAATTAGTTTATTCGACCTGCATAACTCCTATATGCCCTTGTCTTTAACAAAGTGACTACACGTCACAGATGCCCAACATATGTCAGTCAAACTGAAATGAGAGAGCCGTGAATATCTGTAATGTAGGCATATCTATTAGGACATCTTTTACAAAAGGCAGCTGAAATGTCACTGCTAATTCTTGAAAAATGACTGAACTTTCCATTGGGACCAACTAGCTCTGGGTATTTGGTGATCAGTCAATGAAATCAACCTTTTAAAACAGCTCTTTGTTTTTGTTAGTATTCCTAACTGCCTGTAAAGATATTCACTACCCATAGATTTGGGCCAATTCAAATCTTGGGCTAGCGAGATCTTGACCATATCAAGAACTGTCAGCTGATCCGTAAGAGAGCAGGGGTGAATTTCATTTACGATGCTCTTGCGAACATAAATGTGCCCATGTCCTTGCAGTTAGTTAACTGCCAGTGTGGGGATCAAGAGTGACTCACAGCACCTTCCCCGTGCAGTGGGGAGATTATCCTGGATTACCCAGGTGGGCCCAGTGTCATCACAAGATTCCAGACCCAGAAACAGATGTGGCGAGGGAAGCAGAGGTGGAAGTGAGGTGCGGCCGCTAGCCTAGGAATACAAGCAGCCTCGGAAGCTGCGTAAGGCAAGGAAACAGATTCTCCCCTACAACCTCCTGAAGGAACGCAGCCCCGCCAACTCCCCAGGTTTAGCCCAGTGAACATGATTTCAGACTTAGGACTTCCAGAACTACAAGAGACTAGATTTATGTTGTGTTAAGCCACTAAGCTTGTGGTCATTTACTGCAGCAGCTACAGGAAACTAACACAACGTCTATGGCTTTGGAGTGGAGAATGGCTTGGAGACAAATCAAAGGTGGAACTGGGAGGCCGGTTGAGATGCCATCATAGCAATCCAGACAAAATAGGTCTGTCCAAGCATGATGGCTGCAGAGACCTGAGCTCAGAAGACAAACTGGAGACATACTTGGGGGTAGGGCTGATAGGACTGGCCAAATTCCCTCAGCTCCTAAACCATTCTTTGTTTTGGCAGAAGCTGGAACCCCTGGGTACTGTTTGGCACGCTAGAGTCATCAGTCTTAGAAAGCAAGTGCTGTTTTACTAGGTGACTGATTTGACAAATAAATTATTTACTCACCACCAGGAACATCCAGCCAAAGGGAAAAAAACCAACTCAGAGCCCAGACTAAACAAGTCTCAAGGCAAACTCTTTGGTTCTGTGCTGTCACAAGGAGTGGAAAAGCAAGGTCAAAGAGAGCAGCAAGCACAGAAGTGGGTGCTTTCCATGGGGAAAGTGTGCTGTGGTCTAATTCCAGGCTGTGCAGCGTTTCCTCTGTACAAGAAGTAAGAAAAATTATTTTCTCCACAGTGGAAATGAGAAGGAAAACAATAGCTTTTTCACCCCAGTACCGTTGGTCAGACCTCTCTGAGCACCCTTCTCCAGTCCTGCGTGCCTCGTGCAGGCCAGGCCCCGCCTGGCTGATTGCAGTGAGGCATTCCCGTGGGCAAGACTCCAGGCTGTGGCCTCTGCCCGCAGGCCTCTCGCTGGAGCCCAGGGCTGTCTAAAATGCTAACTTGAGCACTGAAGACCCAGGGAAGGGGGCAGTCCCACAGGAGATCAGCAATGCTGCCCTGTCACACAATAGGCATTTTCATCCGAGGGAGAAGGCTAACATAAAGCCTTCACTCTGCCATGTCGGCCAGGACCTTGCCTGCGGGACTTCCCTGAATCACCTCCCGAAACCAGCTCCACCTCTCACATCATCACACCTTTTTCTAGCAGTTCCCCAAGCCATCCTTGACTTCCTGAGGAGGTAGCTGACCCCAGCAGACAGGTCTCAGGAGCGACAGCATGATTCTTATTGATCCCACAGTCTGCATAATTGTATGTTGTGCTGTGTGTGCCACACACTGCCCTGCCCTCCAACACACCCTCCGTGAATGTCTAACTCTCCTTGGGAATGAACCCGCTTGTCATCACAGCACAAAGGCGCCCCGTCGCAGGGTTTTGCAAGGTTGAGAGGGAAAAGGAAGCCATCCTCATCATTACCATTAGCAAGGAGAGTGCCAGAACCTCTTCTGTGGTGTAGGTAAGGGAAAAGGAAGTTGTGTGAACAAGTTTCAGAAGGCTGCAGCCCTCTTCCTGGCTGGCCTCCCAATCCCCCTGCCTTGTGCATAATTGCTCTGTCCTTCAGAGCCTGGAGACAGTTTGCAGCTCCAGCCTCTTATTCTCGAGCTTAAGAAGCCTCCTCTCAACCCAGCTGGCCCAGGTTCACCAGAACAGATCGCGCTTCCATTTATTCAAGTACACCATTTTGACTTAATGGTCTCATTTCTGCGCCAAACCTGTCGTTCTCCAGATGAATACCTCACTTTACCTTCTTCATATCCCCTAGATTCCCCAAATGATGTGTGGGCATCTCCATTTTTATTGATAAGGAAAGTCAAAGGGCTTCGTTGAAAGAACACAGATGCCCAGTGCTCATAAGGAAGGTGCCCTCTGGCTCTGATTCCTCCCATCAGAACAAGACCTCATCCCTGGTCTCTATTTTGGGAAGCTTTTCATCCCACAGGCCACAGAAGCAACCAATTCCCTGAAGAGAACGGCATTGTGACGAACAGAGGTCACGCTGGCTACTGTGTGCTGTCAGTTGATTACCCCCCTCCCCAGGCCTGTCCTCGGTGCAGACGCAGTGAACGCCTGTGCTTCCAGTTCTGACAATTAGTTTTAATCTCTCTCTGGCTTAGCGCTGTGTCCAGTCGTTCTGAAAGAGAACAGAAATGCTGTCCCTCGGCGCCGTTTATTTTTATATCTACATTCAGTGAAGACTTATTGAAGCCCAGGTCTCTCCTTGGCATTGTGAAGGAGAGAATGAATCATTCCCCGCCTTCAAGAAGAGAGAAAACAAGTAACGAATAAATGACATACACTATACTCCAGTGTTCGGAGGAGAGAAAGGGCCCTTCCTTTATTCAACAAATACTTGCTGGGCATGGCTTAAGGCCTGAAGATAGAGATGTGAAGAAGGCTAACATGATCCCTATCTTCATGGAGAGAGACGATTATTAAACCAATAAGAAAATTAAATATACAAAGTTCATTTAAAAAGTGACCAATACAATTATTAGAAGAGGAATGGTCCAGGATGGGATGGGGTTAGCTTAGGGCAGGTGTTCGGGTAAAGCTGTCCGGAAGGTGAGTTTCTTTCTGAATGACGAGATGGTTCTAGCTGTACAAGAGGCAGAGAGAGAACAAAGTGGAGAAAACAAGTGCCAAGGCTACGAAGTGGGCACCGGCTGGGAGCTTTGGAAGAGACATGAGAGTGCAGCCTCGAAGAGCGGTTGAATTGGCATTTTACCACCACAGTGGCGTGAGCAAAGGCGCAGAACGGGAACGCCGCCCGTAGCTGGCCGCAAGCCTGGGTGTGAGTCGGCGGGCGCGGAGAAGCCTGGACCTGCGGAGACTGGATGCGGGCGGGCGGTGCCCCGAGCCCCGCTCACTGCGCTCCCGGAGCCGGCGCGCTGCAGGGCGGAGCGCAGTCTCCGGCTTCTTAAGAAGGTGCTTTAGGAAGATTTCTGCGGCCTTCGTGGGAACTCTTTTTTGCCTTTGACAAACAAGTATTCCTCTGTGCTTCTGTCGAAGCGTCCTGTTTCCTGATGCATACGCATCTCCCTGCTTAGGTTTCTCTCCGAGGCCGGGCTGTAGAGTAGTTTTAAGCAGTGCTGGCAATGGAGTTTGTGGGGCCCAGCGCAAAATGAAGATGCCGGCCCTTTGTTCAAAATGCAGTTTAAAACCGTTGTCTTTTCTTCAGCCAACTCTGTCGAGGCTTGTCACAGTGTTTTGTGTCTGCAAGGGCAGACCGTCACTGGCACCAATGGCCGCCCTCTCTCTCCTGTCTCCCTCTGTCCCCGATGAACCCCTGGACCCACACCCAGCCCCCTGCAGCAGGGGATGGAAACGTGGTCGCTGGGTGGGAGCCAGGGAGCAGGAGGCCAACGCCCTGACCTCGGAGGCAGAGAAATGGAACCACCCAGGAGCCAAGGCCCCCAGCCCCCAGCACGTGCTCCATCGTTCCGCAGAGTTCCCATACAAAACGTAATTCAAAGGTAAAATCATTAAGAACGTCCAGATGCTGATTGCAGCCTTCTGCTTAGGGGGCTTTGTGGGCGGGCACAGCCATGAACCTGCCCTGATGAGAAGGTAGCCGCATCTCAACATGGATTGTTTCCTTTTAGAACTTAAACTCAGTGCCCTGCTGCCCGTCAACCACACACAAGCTACGCTAATTCTATAGGATGTTACCCCCGGGAAACTGAGTGAACGGTACATAGGTCCTGTCTGCATTATTTTTCAACCTCCTGTAAATCTACAATTATTTGGAAGTAAAAGGTTATGTACAAAAAGCCCTCACACATGTGCTAGTTTTCTGAAGTCAGTAGGAGAGACACAGGGAGAAATAGAACGAAGGAATAGAAGAGCAAGACTGAGAGGATGAAACTTAGTGGTCCTCACATGGACATCACAAATGACCTGGCGACCTTAGCTGGAAATGCAGACCTTGTCCATGAGCTGGGGAGGGATGCAAGGACATGGTCAGGCTCACATTTCCAAAGGTGAGCAACTAACCAGCTGTTTCTGACCACACTCCCCCTTTAGCCTGTTCAAATCCATCGAACGGTCACTTACAGATTGCTCACGGTGGGCAAAGAATGCACCGCACTGCCCTGTGCCCCCGGGATTGCAATATAAGCCAATTGCATTTTATGCAAAGAATGTTTTCTCAAGAATTGATGGAATCCAAGGAGAATCTTGACAGAGAATGGCAAATATTTCTAGTTACCAGCTAAAGAAGTACTGCCTTGTGGCAATAGAGTGAACAGAATTCTCTTGGCCCATATGTTTTAAAATTCTTGTTCATTTTTTATTTAATTTGGGAGTATATCTGATTTTGTGCCTGATGTTTGCATAATACTATTCTGAATTTGCATAATTCAAATAGTCATAAAAGGAGCTGTACAGATCCTAAAGGGATATCGCTGGAATTAAACTAACATATATAAAGCATTTGATGCAATCCTTGGAATCAAACAGGCAGAACATTAAAGGTAGTCATTCTTATTGTTGTTATATTCAATAATACTTCCAATAAATCATAGTCTCCAATCCTGAAGAATAGTATCTCTAGGCTACAAAGCTGGGGCATTTTTTAATCGGTGTGAGAGAATAAAAGTGGAACTCATAGAGTTGAAACATTTCAGGGGAAAATGCCATTTAGCATTGAGGTTCTAAGTCCACTGAAAGGAAAAGTAATACCCAGCCAATTATTCTGCTTCTGTGCAAATGCGGAACAGATTAACAAATTAACCCTACTTATCATCCCAAAACTTCCATCTAATCAATGATTAGAAGACCTCTTCTATTATGTTATTTCTCTGTGTCCTCATCCTGGGGGAAGGATTCACAGGTAAGTGGGATCTCTGAATTAAAGGCACACAGTGGTAGAAGCATTATGCAAGGTCATCCTCTGAATCTACATGAATAACAGCCCACAGTGATCTTCCACGCCTGGGTAACAGCTAGCGAGCAAGGCACCCCGAAGCAGCAGAGCAGGGCCAGAGCGCCGGAGCTCAGAGCACCCAGCACCATCCTATGCCATCCAAAGTCAGGCATCCCTTGGGCTCTGGCCATCATCCTTGTCATCTGTCCTGAGTAGTGTGTCCTCCAGAGCCAGTCTTTTATATCGATGGGGTCTTGAGGCTCAAAAGAAGGCCCAAGCCACCAGCCAAGTAGCCTTGACACAATTCCAGGGAGAGGGAAATTTTGCTGAACACAGAACCAGGGACTCTGCCTCTGGAGGGATTATGTCCTTGTTGTGAAGAAATACAACAGAACACTAGAAACTTATTCCCGAAGAAACTGGTACTGGGTTCCAGGACTCTGGGCTCCCTAGCAGTTGTCCATCTACTTGAGTACTTTCTCAGGATCCAGCACTGTCTTAGCTAATCTCTGGGAAAAAACACAGTGTCTGCTCAGATGGAGCTTGTATTTACCTTGATCCATAATATCCACACGAAATAGTTCATCTAACAATATACTGAGAGCACCATCTCTGGATCTCACAGACCGGGATCTGGGCCTCAACTCTGTGAACTTGCTACCTAGATGGACCTGGGCAATTCAACGAGGTTTGGTTTTTAAGCGTTAATCCTGAACTATTCGATGGGGATAATAACAGCCCGGACCTCCCAAGGCGAAGGTACGCATGATATGCAGTATACCTGGCCATTATGAAATAAACTTGATCTCGTGGAGACAGTCTCATGTTGTGGTTAGGGAAGCCTTGGTTCACATCCTGGCTTTACCACTGTGTCTCCTTCGTCAAATTACTTAACCTCGCCTGCCCCCAATTCCTCATTTGTAGAAGGCAGATAACGTAACCCTCACAGTGAGATCATTTTATAGCCTTGCCCAAATAACCTAGGAGTGTTAAGACGCACCTTTCTGGGCATGAAGAATCAGGACAAATCTGCTGCTGTTTTAATCTTCACTCAAGACAAGGCTAAACAGCATTCAGGAATCACCTACACTATATTTAGCAGTTTGCTGATGAAACTTCTTTTCCTTTTTCCAAAAGGCTGAGCCATTCCATTTTCTTGAGGTTAGACATAAGGGGGTTTGCTAGAAACTCCCAGTAAACTCTATGGACATGACACAGCAACTACTAAAAGAGGGGAAGGTTTTCTGACCCTTTCTATCACCTCCCTGGGGTTTCACCATGGATCACAGGATGGTTTAGTTCACTGTAGGCAGGTTCAACAGAAAGGCCTCTCTTTATTATTTACTAGAAATACTAACCCAGAAGGCAACTATCTTTTTCAGATGAACAGAGAGATTTCTCACAGGAAAATGGCAACATTACATGCCTCTCCCTCATTTATATGCCTGTCATTTATTTTCTGAAAAGGGTGTGCCCTGACCTTATGATGTCTTACTTAAGAAAATAGACCATGGTTTGATAATTTCATTTGGTTCCCCAGAACAGGAATAAAATTTTATATTATGTGGTGACTCAGGGGAGCACATAGATCCACACAGAGAGTGTTTGATGGAGTATCTCCCACTTGAGATAATTAAAAGTGCATGGCACAGTGCCTGGTGCATAATAAGAACTCAATCTAAATAAATATTAGAGGAAAAAACACACCAGACCACATGAGGCACTGTAGAATTCAGCATTCAGTTATATGGCACAGGCATGCTTTGTAGGAAGAGAGAGACCAGTGTTAGCTGCAAGAGACAGAAAAGACTTCGTGGAGGAAGAGGAATTTGAGTTGGACCTTGAAAGATGGCTAGAATATGAATGGCAGGAGAAGAGATGGGAGGGCACGAATGATGAAGGAAACTTGAACACGGGCAGAGAAGGAGTGAGTGGTGTATTCCTGGGACACTGAAGGCTGTTAATGAGTTGGACAGAGATGGTGGACCAGGTTATAGAGGGGGCTGAGAATCAGCAGGAGAACCTTGATTGGATATTTTTGATGTGCTCCTGAGTCTATCAATCTGGGCCCATTCAAGAGATAGCAATCACACAGTATATAAGTCAGGGTTCTCCAGAGAAAACAGAACCAGTAGGGGGTGTGTGTGTGTGTGTGTGTGTGTGTGTGTGTAGAGAGAGATTAAGAAATCGACTGATGACTAGCAGGTCTGACTTCTACAGGACAGCCCAGCTGGCTGGAGACCCAGGAAAGAGTAGATGTTGAAGTTGGAGTCTAAAGGCAGTTTGGCCCAGCCAGCGTGGCTCAGTGGTTGAGTGTCGACCCATGCACCAAGAGGTTGCTGGTTTGATTCTCAGGGCACATCCCAGATTGTGAGCCAAATCTCCAGTGGGGGGCATGCAGGAGGGGGCCAATTGATGTTCTCTCTCATTGGTGTTTCTCTCTCTCTCCCCCTCTTCCTTTCTCTCTCTCTAAAATCAATAAAGAAAAAAAAATTTAAAGACTGTCTGGAGGCAGAATTCCTTCTTCCTCTGGATGACCTCAGTCTATTTCTCTTAAGGCTTTCAACGGATTGAATAAGACCAACCCACATTATGGAGAGTAGTCTGCATTAACTCAAATTTTGATGATTTAAATAGAAAAATACCTTCAGCACATCTAGAATGGTATTTGGTCAAATGTCTAGGCACCATAGCTTAGCCAATTTGATACATAAAACTCAACACCCCACACAGTAATTTAAACAGAGGAAGTTTCATGTAAAGAACTACTAACTGATGATAGGAAAGCAATTACAAAGAGAACTCTAAAAAGTATCTTAAAGCAAAGGGGGAGGGGGACAACCAAGGAAGCACACATTTGAAAGTAGAGGTTCAGACCTCGTTGGAGAGGTTGGTGGCAGCCATTGAATGATGGAGGATTTTTCTGTGTTGCCTGGACCAGAGGTAGTCTACAGTCCCTGGACAAGCGAGAACAACCTGCTGGAACTCAGGTGATCCAAGGCTGCTGGGCAGTGCAGCGGGTCAGGGGTGCTGAGGGTGTCAGACTGTTGCAGGGGAGAGGTCTAGACAGTATGGTGTCTGCATTGGGACAGCCGCCGAACTAATGTCCACAAGAGAGGTGAACCGAGGCTGAGTACGCAGAGGCAGCTGGACGCACGGAGGGTGCTGGGGTGCCCCTGTGTGTGCTGTTAGAACTGGGAACTGGAGAGGCCTCCCTCTGTAAGAGCCTAATGAACTTTTAGGTACCTCTTAAGCCAGGGGGCAGCAGATTCCTATATGTGCAGTCCCACCAGGCCGAGGAAAGGGTTTGCAGAACAGAACCCTGGGATAGAGTATAGGCATCACCGTCTGGGGTTCCCCACAATACCACGGCTCCTAAAGCTGAGAGCCGGGGAACCCGGGGGAAGCCACATCCTGCCGGCACTGGGCACCGGGGGGAGCTCTGAGGGCGAGGAGCGGAGTACAACGCAGCACTCTCCGGGCTGCTCTGGAACTACCCGCAGGACCAGGAAGAAGTGTCCTCCTTCCTGCAGCGTCTCCGCAGTGCTCTGTGCCGGCAAAGCTTTACTGCATGCCAACTGGCAAAGGAAAAAATGTTAAAAGTCTCAGAGAGTTTTCACAAGTCAGGCAATGCGGTGTAGCGGAGGGGCGGGCGGCAGCCGGGGCACCGCGGGCAGTACCGGGAGCGGCGCTCCTGTGGGCGGCACCAGACGGGTCCGATCCCGTGTCAGGAGCTCACTGGTCCCGGGAAGCCCAGCCAGGGGCGGCTGGAGGGCAAAGGCACGAGATGCCAAGGCCGTGGAGCAAGGCGATGCCAGGAGGAGTGAAATGGAAGGGTGGAGTGAGATGTTTCAAAGGAAAACAAAATTCTTCCTCAGGTTAATCACCCTGCTGTACGTGGTCCGTTCAGGCTGCTTAACAAAAATACCGTGGACTTGGTGGCTGAAATAACAAACATTTATTTCCACAGTTGTGGAGACGGAGAGGCCCACATCAGGGCTGTGGCAGAGCCGGTGTCTGCTTCAGGGAGAGCCGTCTTCTGTGCGCCCTCAGGTGGTCCAAGGGGCACTGACCCACCCGCGAGGGTTCGACCCTGTGACCTAATCACCTCTCCAAGGTCCTACTTTCTAATACCATCACCTTGAGGGTTCGGATTGCCACATGCAAACTTGGGGAGGGGGGCAAAGACTTTAGTCTATAACACTTTCCAATTTTTTTAAAGCAAAAATGTGAGGTCTGTGCGAAGAGATGCGAGGAGAGCCCCGTTCCTCCCCTTGGCGGGCCGAGCAGGACGTCCTGTGAGAGATAAACACCTGCACCCACTGGGAACAAACGCTCCCCTCTGGGGAACCGGGTCACCCCGCTCAGAATGAGAGTCAGAAGGAGCCAGAGCACCGTGAGTAAGAACGCACGGCGTTCGGGAAATTCCCGTGACCTGAGAACAGGGCCAGAAGAGGGCCTGAGGAATTGGGGCTGAGGCCAGGTACTCAGCCCAGGCCGAAGCGTGAGTGCTCCGTGTGCAGCTCACGGCGCGGGAGGTACACACGCTCAGTTAGCACCCACAGGGCGGGAGGTACACACACTCAGTGTGCAGCTCACGGGGCGGGAGGTGCACACGCTCAGTTAGCACCCACAGGGCGGGAGGTACACACACTCAGTGTGCAGCTCACGGGGCGGGAGGTACACACACTCAGTGAGCACAGGTGAAAGGAGGGGAGGAAGAGAGGCTGGCGAGGGGAGAGACCCCTTTAAAACTGGGAATGTCAGTCCCAGAGGGGCAGGGTTTGGCAAAGGTCCACAAGGTAGCCTGTCAGAGAAGGCAGAGAGGGTAGCAAGGCAGCTCTCCGAAGCAGGCAGCCTCTCCTGTGGGCTGGGGGAGACTCTCCAGCCAAACGCAGCCAGAGGCAGGCACTGAATCCTCTGAACCCCTGAGTGAGGGATAGAGAGCATCCAGTGAGCTCCGTCACTCAGATGACAAGAATCCAGGCAGAGAGCCAGCCACTCCCATCAGCACAACTCCCTTCAGAGGTGACAGTGAAGTCAGCAGCCCCCCACCCCCCCCACCCCCCCCACCCCCCCCAACCCCGTCCACCCAGGCAGGAATCCCTGGGAGGGGGCTTGGCTGGCGGAGAGCAGGAGCTTTTCTCACAGCTGCCTGAGTCCTAGAGACAGTGTAGTGATGCCTCATTTGCACTTAAAGTGAAAGTGGACCCCGGATATGGGAAAGAGAGACTCTCCATCCAACAGCTGTGTGCCAAACACATGGTGTGGATGACCTCAGCTCACCCTCACAAATGAAGGTGCTTTACCTAATTTTATAAGTGAGAACACTGTGATTTCAAGAGATTAAATCCTTCCCCTTGTTTGTGCCACCTATAATTCTTGGAGGGGGGGAAAAAAAAGACAGATAAAAGGACTTAGTTTAAATAGTTACCCTGTCACTCATATGAAAGCTTCTTGGCAAACTAATTTTCTGGGCTCTTACACCTCACTTTCATCAAATTTCTACATAGTAATGAAAGCTACCTTGTATACATCACTTATGAAGGGCCAGGCAGTGTTCTGATCACTTTGTGTGTGTGTGTGTGTGTATATATACATATATATAGCCTTAGTCCTTATGAAACAACCCTGTTTTACAGGTAAGGGAACAAAGGCACAGAGAGGTTAAGTCACTTGCCCAAGGTCACTTAAGTGATCTAATCAATCGAATCAGTGGTGCAGTGAGGACCCATCTACAAACCAACAACACACTGAGCCCAGAGGGAAACCTTGCAGGACAAACATTCAATTGCAGAGCATAAGACGGAGAAAGTGTCGATTTTAAAGTTAACTTGGTAACTTTTTGACAACTTTGAACAAGGTCATGAGCATGACTCAGACTTACTACTTTACAGTCTTTTTCTTTTGTGATGAAAGTATTGGGTGGTAGTTGTTGACTCTAAGGGATAGTTTAGGAGCCAAGGAAAATGGTGACAAATGAGACGTGATTGAGGCCAGAAGTGTGTTTTCGACGTCGTAGAGCCTGGACAGCCCGGCCCCACCATCCACAGCAACCCTCCGTGTGGCTAAGTCTCCAGCAGGAAGCCCGTCTGTGCAGATGAGCGCCGTCAGCCCCACAGCCGCCTGGTTTCCTGGAGCCCAGTGTCCCCAGTGCCAGGGAACAATGTGGTGCTGCCAGCATGTGTTTATCACTCCTAAGAAATGGTTCACCACGCCAGGCAAACCGAAAAGAAAAGCAGAAAAATCCGAGGTGGCAGCCAGTTCCCTCTGTGATGTCGCAGCGGCAGCTGGGCAGCGTTCTCAGTGTGGGGAAAGAGCAGTAGTACGTTTGGACCAGCGACGTGCTGCAACTTTGGGGCAATAAAACTGTCATCATCTCAGTTTCTTAACGAAAGCAAAAAGAGAGATGTTGAATTCACGAAGCTCTGACGGGAACCCATGCCACCCATGCCTTGTGGCCCACACACAGGGTCTGATTGCATGCTCACTTTACCTTCTGTTCTCTGTTTTCGCCCATCTTTTCTTGCCTACCTGGAGGGGGAAAAAAAAAGCACAAAAAATAAACAAGTTCTGCCCAGCCGGTGTGGCTCAGTGGTTGAGTGTCAACCTGTGGACTAAGAGGTTGCCAGTTCGATTCCTGGTCAGGGCACATGACTGGGTTGTGGGCTCGATCCTCAGTGGGGGGAGTGCAGGAGGCATCTGATCCATGTTCTCTCTCATCGATGTTTCGATCATGTTCACGCTCACATATTCTCGTGTATGTACGGAATGATCGTGAGTGGTGTAGTGAGGGGTTTACAGTGCCCAGGGTCAAGGTTATTTCATCACAGGATGAAGGTTACAAAGCCACTACAGTGAGAAACCACTCTTGTATCATTCCCTCCTTGCTTTCGCAGGCTTTGCTGCTCTCCTGATCCTATCAGCTAAGATATGGACACAGACCATCATCTCCTAGCTGTCGTCACCAGTGGGGAATGGTGCCTCCAAACTGCTGCTTAGAGATAAAGGGCTCTCAGCACCATTAATAAGGTGCCGGGAGACACTCCTCCTTCAACCTGCTAGCTTTAAATATAGCACCCTAGATGTATGTTTCATGCACCCTTCCATGTGGTGTGTTGCTTTAAGACATGCTTTTTTCCCTCTAAATTTATCTATCTTAGCTCTGGCTTCCCCACTGAGATGTAGCTATTTTTCATGGCTAAAGATGCCTTTTTCCTCCTCCTTAGTTTGTGGATTTTCATGACTGTGCCTTCAGATAAAATAAAATATGTGGGTATGGTGTCCCAGCCTTTTCTCTTTTCTTAGACAAAGAGGCCTAACAAGAACAATTTTAAAAAGTTCCAGCATGTTCAAACCAAAATTTTGACCAAAGCAAGTAACTCAAAAACATCTGTAGGGAATTCGATTTTACCAGAAAGCCCAAGTTGCTGTCAGACACAAATGTCCTTGTCTGTATTCTTCTTTTTAAGAAATCATTTCATTTAAAAGTAGATTCACTCTGGGTTGGGTTTCTGTCATTACTATTGTTTACGGTTTCCCTTTGCTGAGCAGTGTGACCTTTGGGATTACAGCTGTAGAAATCGTATTTCCATGATAGACAATGTCAACATTATCCTAGGCCATCTGGCATAAACAGCCCAAGTTCCTTTATTCTCCGTCGATAGCTGCTGGACCTCCCCGAACAATTCCTTGGGAAGTCTCTTCAGCATCCCTGCTATTTTAATCAATCTTGCACACATGAGCAGCTGGATCTCTGATTTAGTTCAGGAATTTTTTACAAAATGGAGCAAGAGCTTTTTCATGTCTTGGAAAGGAGAACATAAAGTTGTGGGAAACCAGCACTGACAAAAGTGAGACTCTGGCAGAGCCAGAGAGAAGAAATGCAACAGAACCCACTTAAGAATGATTGCCACGCTGAAGGACTGAGCTTTGCTTAAAGGAAGAGTTGAAAACCCTAAGGACATGGTATAAAATAGAAAAAGGATTCTAGTTTCTCTTTACCTCTTGAAAACATTTGACTGGGGACTGTGGAACCACAGTCCAAGCAGCATTAGGACTTGATTGAATAGAGAACATTTTCCAACCACTGTGTCTCCACAAGATTGGAGCTTCAAGGCGCTGGGGCTGGTGAAACCGAAGTTAAGAGTCAGACGAGTACACACAGCAGAGAGCGCACCCCCAACCCAGGCTCTGTGTCCATGGTTTTTATTGCAGCTGCGTCCAGGGCCCAAGCAGGCTCCACATCATGGGAATGAGGCCGCAGGTGAGATTAGTGAAAATGGAATCCGGGCCCTGACAGAGACCATTTAAGACACGATGGCCTCATTTTTAATCTGGTTTATTCACCAATCAGTCATTCTCTTCACACAGCTGCAACTTGAGCAGAGGGGAAAGAGCCTCAAAGGTGACTTCGGTACTATTTTTAGTGTGTGTCATATGCCAGAAGAGTGTACTCTTTTGCATGTTCCAATAGCAAAGGATGTGGGAGAAGCTTGTAGTTCCAGAGAAACCTAATAGGGCTGTTTCTGAGACACCAACATAGTATATCACAGTATCTGCACAGTGGGCCCGCAGGAAAGCAGACCCAGTGAGTATTTGCTCTTAGCAAATAAGCAGAAAAGAATTTAATCTCCAGGCTTGTTTTATGTTTCCCTCTTTCTTTCTTTTTTTTGTATTTGTTTTTGTTTTTGTTTAAAATGCTCTTAGGGAAATGATATAAATAATTAGCCATGATTTATAGTAGTCTAAACTCTTTATCCTTATTAAAGCAAATGAGAATGTATTCTTCTGGTTTCTGATGTCATAGTATTGACTATATATAATTATAAGACGTGCTAACTTTCTAATATTTACTAAAACAGATCAAAATTTCAAATCTCTGTCTCTTCAAGGAAAGCTGGTGGCTTCAGGAAATACTCTGTCTTCTAAAATGTTGACGACCACAGCCTTCAAGGGCTGACCCTCAGAGCCAGCCCCGCCCAAACTGCGGTGGCCCAGAGGCAGACATGTGGGAGGAGCCGTGTGGGAGGCAGTCAGAGGACGGTGCTTACCTTCTGTCTCTGTCTGTGCAACCTTGGGGCATCTCATTGAAACTCTGTTTCTTTCTCTGAAAAATGGGGTAACATTAGCTTCTCACTTTATAGAATAGTTGTGAAGAATAAAAAAGATGGGGTCCATGAAAAGATTTTATAAACTGAAATGTCATACAACTTCGAGATAGTGCCTTTAGAGGAAGAATATCTTTGTATCCATTTATTCATGGGTTGCAAGAAAATTTTTGCATATGTGTACATGCACACATGCATATGTATTTACATTTACACACATATATGAGTATACACACACATTCATGTGTGCGCACACATGCATATATATGTATTTACATACGCACGTACACATTTACGTATTTGGGGGAGGTCCATAGTTTTCATCAGCTTCTCAAAGGAAGTCATTTTCTAAAATTCGTTAAGAACCTCTGCACTAAATGGGGTTCCCCACCATCAGTTATTAGAAATACGCAAATTAAACCCACTAGGACATACCACTACATGCCCAGTAGGATGGCTATTATCAAAAAGACAAGCAACAGAGAGTATTGGTGAGAATGTAGAGAATCGGGGACACTCATACACTGCTGGTGGGAATGTAAAATGGTACAGTCACTGTCAAAAACAGTTTGGCAGTTTCTTATAAAGTTAAAGATAAACTTACCATATGGCCCAGCAATTTCACTCTTAGTAATCTACCAAAGAGAGTGAAAGCATATGTCTACACAAAGAGCTGTGCGCAAATGTTCACAGCAGCATTATTCAAAACAGACTAAAACTGGAAAGAGAAGTCTCCATCAACTTGTGAAGGGATAAGCTCAGTGAGACATAACCATATAATAGAATAGAGGGTAGGGCAAAAATAGGTTTACAGTTGTGAGTACGTGAAACACAGTTTATTTTTGTATTATTATTTATTACTTATGGCATTATTTTCCATAAGAACAACTGTAGCCTGGCTGGTGTGGCTCAGTGGTTGAGCATCAACACATGCACCAAGAGGTCACCAGTTCGATTCCCTGTCTGGGCACATGCCCAGGTTGTGGGTCTGATCCCCAGTGGGGGGCATGCAGGAGGCGGCCAATCGATGTTCTCTCTCATGGATGTTTCTATCTCTTTCTCCCTCTCTCATCTTCTCTCTCTAAAAAAGCATAAAGGGAAAAAAAAATTTTTTTTAAAGAACAACTGTAAATCTACTTTTGCTTCATCCTGTGTAGCTCAACAATAAAAGGAAATGAAGTACTAATAAGTGCTACAACATGAAAAATTATAGTGAGGGAAAGCAGCCAGTCATGAAAGACCACACAGTACCTGATTTTACTTATATGAAATGTCCAGAAATGGCAAATTATGGATAGAAAACAGTCCTGTGACTGCCTGTGATTGGAGGGGCAAGGGTAGCAACTGAATACACACTGGCTCAAAGAACACTTAGAGGTTGATGGAAATGTTCTAGAATTGCATTGTGGCAATGATTTCATGGCTGTATAAATTTATTAAAAAATCACTGAATTGTACATGTACACGAGGGACTGTATGGTATGTAAATTACACCTCAATATAGCTGTTTTTAGAAAAGACATGAATAATGGAAAGGATGTTTTGAGATAGAACTGTAAAATAAATGTAAATAACAAAATATCTGTAAAAAGATTTAGTCTTGCTTACATATAGTGGTATTTCAAACTTGTCATTTAAAGAAAAGTGTTTTTTTATTCTCTCTATGCCGCAGTTTTCTCATCTGTAAAATAGAGGTAATAAAAGTAACTACCTCGTGAGCAATTGTGAAGATAAATCAATTAAGATTATGTGAAGTTTTTAGAAGCAGTCCTGACTCACAAGCATGAAATACGTGTTAATGAGACATAACTAGAGATTCCATGTGACTACCAACCACACACACATTTTATAATATCAGTTTCTTTTTTCTGATAGGAAACGTGGGCATTAAAATTTAATGATACTTTCCTAAGTTGGCATAAATAAAATGTGCATTAGCAGAGGCTCTTCGAAAGGGATGTGGGAAAATATCATGGCTGGAAATTTGGAGTTCCATGGAGTATGTCATGGAAAACATAATCTACAAAAACTCCTTCTGGTTTTACTTTTATTTCAGAACAAGCAATCAATTTAAAAAAAAAATAACAAGTCCTTCCTTGTCTCATTGTTTCCCTTATCTGCAGTGCCCATGCTGAACCTCTTTCTTATCAATTACAGGATGAAGGAAAATGCCCACCTCTGGAGGCAATAAAATTAGAAGGTGCAGCAGTTGACGTTGACAGCAGTTTGGGAAAACCATTTGTGTTTAACTGTGTGCCTCAGTCTGGAAACAGAACTTTTTGCCTCTGTGCAACCTCAAACCAAGAGATGAAAAGGTAACTCATGAATCTTTTGTCTTACCAGTTTTATGGGGGGCGGGGTGCTTCTTCAAGAGCAGATTTAGAGATTATTGGGATTGAACAGCAAATTCATAAGGAGTCAATAAATTATCTGTTTCTTAGATGGGAGAAGTTCGGTGCTCCATTATCCCTCTAGGTTTTTCTAACAGGATTTCTAACGAACACAAGCATCTTCTCCTAACTTATTTACTTTGGATCTTCACATTTTCTTAAAAAGCTCAATAATGCCACAGTTCTTATCTAGTTTTCCCAAAAGTTATGGAATTTATATATTTTAAATATATATATACTAGCTAATCGAAGAGCTAGTCCTGGTCATAAAAGTAATGTGGTATGGTTACAATGTAACACACTGCAGTGAGGTGAGAAAAATAAATAATAATGATGTAGCTTTGTGGGGAATGAATCCAGCTGACATTTGTAAGCGTACAACCCCATCGGAAGATGCAGACATCCTCTGAGGGTACCTACAAACTCCATCATTTAGAGATCGATGACCATTATTCAGTGTGTCACCCTGAGGGAGTGGAGATCATTGGTCAATCCAGTGAGTCAACTGACAACTGTCATGTAAATGCTGCTAATTTAGTGTGAGGGGTAGGATGGAGTAGTGGTTATGGAGACCATGACAAACAGGTAATGGGTCAACAGTGTTAGTGTTGATGGCATATCTCTTTGAGAGAATTTGGACTCAGCTCCGTTTTTAAAGAGTGCCCTAGATCTGGAACATCTGAGGCAAACAATATACTGTCCCTATATGGGGAACATTATGTATCAAATGCATACTGTTTTAAAGAACAAACAGGGAAATATGATGATAGCGACTTGATTGTATTTCAATTCACAGACAAAATTCAGGGTGGGGCAGAAGCAGGTTTATAGTTGTTCCTATGGAAAATAATACAATAATTCAATAATACAAGAATAAACTCTGTTTCGTGTTTTCACGACTGTATACCTACTTTTGCCCCACCCTGTATTTACTGAAAGCAGCTAATGTGTTTAAGATTGCTTTAAGGTCTCTATGACTATTAGTATGACTACGTCTTCAGCAAAGCTCTGAACTAAGAATATGGGGCATTTATTCCAATATTTTAAACTCATAATAGAAGAAGTGCTATAGGAGAAGACAGAGGTGGCCAGGAACTGAGGGGAGGGGGAGAAGGTCTGTGGAGGGGGCAGGAGGGAAGACTCTGTGAAGGGCGTGGCATAGGGTCGGATAAGCACACAACAGAAGTGGACCAGGATAGGGCAGGGGGAATAAACCAAACTTTGGGAAGAAGAACAAGATGTATGGTTTGACCGAAAGTTCCGGGGTTCAAAAGGAAATTTTAAAAGATTGGCAAGATGGGATGGGGTGGGTAGGCTGGTCACGGCTAAGGAGACAGGACTGAAGAAAATCAGTTCTTGCGTGGAGGCATTAATGGTGCCCCACAGGAGGTCACTGTGTCCAAGGAGCACTTGACAGTGACCATTGACCAGGCTTTCCATACTTTGACAGCTAGTGTCTTACAATTGCAGACTAGTTGTTACCTGCCCTGCTGGTGTAAATAAATTTACGTACCTTGGTAAAATAAAAATGAATGAGTTTTCTCTTAGGCACTGATTGAACTACAGTAAAGAATAAGAATAATTTATTTTAAATATGCCTGATGGGAGTGGGGTTTGGCACCCAGTCACAGTGATTTTGTAAGAATCAACCATCAACTTAGAGCAGTGAAATGTATCTGAGCCTCAGGACTGTTCTGTCTGAATGATGGGCTTCAGGGAGAATGAACGGCCCCTCCGAATGGCACCTATTAGGGGCCCAAGAAGAGCGCCTCCTGTTTTACTGTCTTTCAGGTGGCTTGAGGCAATGGACAAAGCGGCCCATCCCGTCCGCCTGGTAAGTGTTCTTGGTGTTTATCTCCACCTTCACTCCGGTTTTCTCCCCAGAGGGGCAGAGGACCAAGTTAGATGCCGTGCGGTCCACCTGGGACTTCTCAGATCTGCTCTAAAAGCTAAGAAAAAGGATTTTAAGTCAACAGGGTGTCCTACCCAGAGTCTACGGGGGACCTTGCATTCCTGCTGTTCTTTTTCTTTGCGGGGCTTTGTACGACATTTCTCCCCATGAGCCGGGCGGGGAGTCACAAACTGGGGTGGAATTTCTGTTTCACACAGAGCAGTGCCTGGTTCCCCATGAGGCTAAGACACTTGGGCTGTTTTCATTCTCTAAGCACAAAACTTCAGGGCGGCTTGGGATAGTGCAACTGGCCGAACAACTCATTAGAAAGTGTGTGTCTTGTGTTCAGAAATGCAGTGCTTTATGCTCAGGTCCTCGTTCTGGAGCCTTATCAGGCCACCTTCTTTCATTGATCTTGCCTGGTCATGATTCCCAGCCCTGGAGCCGCATAATTTTAAACTTAGATTTAACCTGTCAACTGATAGATCACTTCGTAGCATCAACATGTGAGTCATCCCTTTAGCCCCTAAGGCATTTGATCGTCCTCTTTCTGAGCTAATGCTATGACCTGTGGGAGTGTGGGGTGCTGGAGGCGTTGCTTTAATACCCAACTGTTTCCTTTTTATACTGTGTGTATGATTTCTAATGAGGTGACAGATTTCCATTGAATATGTTTATTTCCTCACAAAATGGCACACAATCAAAAGGCATTTACCATCGATTATCTCTACATATTTTGGCTCTTGCATATTTTGGGAAATTTGCATCACTTGGGCTTGAATGTACCGCCCCATGCCCCGTAACTGTCCTTTCAGAACAGCCACTGGCATCGTCCCGTGACAAGCAGCGGACTTGTGTTTCATTTTACCTGGAACACAGCACCCGTTACAGTCACCCGTCTCTCCAGTGCGTCATCCCAGTGAGCCTCGACGCTAAGCGGGATCTGTTCTGCTAATGCACTCAGTGTCTGTACCAGAGTGAAAAAGGAACAACCAAGCTCCCAGCAGGCTCCCACTTCACAGCAACAAATAAAGCTGGCTCCACATTCCGGAATCTTTTGCAATGCCTTGTTAAAACTCAAGAGCAAAAATGAAACCAAATATAGAAGAGACACTGGCTGGGCGCCAGGCATGGCGTTCTGATAAAGAGATGAAGCCCTGGGTCCTGTGCCTCAGGTCAAGTCCCCAGGAAGAACCTGCCCTGAGGGCCTGTGAACACAGGGCTACGCTCCAGGGTCCAGGATCTGGGTTTATCCTAGGCCTTCCACATCACTCACCCTGAGAGCCAAAGGCCCGACCTGGCCTGGGGCATTTAACTTGTTCCATTGCACAGATTGGTGTTCTAGATAAAGTAAAGTATGAACAGGGGCTGCTATTCTTAGTCACAGTAGATTTCACCAGGAACAGGGCTGGGAGGACAATCCCCATAGTGCGTGAAACAGCAGAGCTGGACGAACCCTTATAGACAGCACCATTCAAAACCCCCTTTGCTGAGGTGGCCATTTCCATTTCCTTTCTAGACGGCACTGGTGTTCTTTTGAGTTCCTCACAACAGAATAGAGGCCAAAGAGAAGGGATGTCTACGGACATGAAAAGGGAGAAATCCTCTATGGCCAATGGGTAAATTCAGGTTTGCCTAGCTGGTTGTGCAAGGATTCAGATTGCCTTGGCAATGAAATCAGTTAGGACAGTGGCTTCTCTGAAGTCGAACAGCCTGGGGAAACCTGTGACCACTGGCGCAGGCTGACGGCTCAGATGATCCCTTTGTGCTGCACCTGCAGAACCATGTCTGGGAAGACGTCACTCTGCACAACAGTGGCCTCCCACCCCTGGCTATCAAGAACCCAGAGTGCCTGGGCCTCCTGCACCGACTGCACGGAAGCACAGACGTGTGGGTCCAGCACTACTGCGTCCTGAAGGATGGCTGCTTGTACTTCTACGCCGGCCTCCGCTCCGCCCAGGCCTCAGGTACGGGCGCCACTGTCAAGTGAGATAATAGCAATTACACTAATAATAGTAATGACATCTTAGCTTTATGGAGCCCTTACCGAGTCGTGTGCTATGTCATTTACCTAAATTAGCTCATTTATCCTCCAAAGAGGTGCTATTATGATTTCCATTTTACAGGGAAGAAAACTAGCTGGAAGGTCTCCATGACTTGACAGATTACATGCAGGAAGCAATGAAGCTGAGCTCTGAACACAGTCAAACAAACTCCAGAGCCTGTACCCCTAGCCCCATGCTTTTACTGCCTGGAAAAGTGAATAATAAACTCCTTCGTTCTTTTAGTCATTAATGACATTCGGAGTCAATGCCAATAGTTTTCTTGTGTCCTGACTCCACCCTTTTCTCACAGTATCCCTAATCTTAGAAAAGTGAGTAACAGAAAAAATATTAACTGTCAATTTCCCCTGGGCAAGTTCCTTAACCTCCTAAAACGTACTCTCCTCATTTACAAAATGAAAACAGCTATCTATTTCACAGGACTATTCTTAAGATCAAATGAGATCATTGCCAATAGAGTGAATTAAAGCTCTACATAAATCTCTCTACATAAAAAGCTCTCTGTATATTATAGATACAGATAGAGATATACATTTATTATATTTATTAAATTGTATACATTAAAAACTATATATACAAAACAAGTACGTAAATAATGTAATTTAATAATAAAATAACTATGCCTGATTTCTACAAGAAAGATTACTTAGCCTTCTTATAATCTTTGACAAAAGAGATTATTGGTGTTTTATTTGCAACCGAACTTTTTCCAAAATGAAAAATCCTTAAATAATTAGCAGTAGTGAACATTCTGCAATCTCCGTCATTAAATATCATTCTTTAGCATTAATGCTTAGGTCTAATTAATCTAGAAAGACGTGCCAAATGGGAAATGGGTACCTGTGATAATTTTTGACCTTGGGAGGGTACAAAAAAGGTACAAAGCAAGCATGGTCCATTTCGCAATCACTGAGAATGAACAATACAATGATTCTCTTCCACTTAATCACTCTTAGGTTTTGAGAGTTAAAACATAACCCAGGTCCGGCCAGTATAGCTCAGTGGTTGAGTGTCGACCCATGCACCAAGAGGCCACTGGTTTGATTCCCAGTCAGGACACATGCCCAGGTTGTGGACCTGATCCCCAGTGTGGGGCATGCAGGAGGCAGCCATTTGATTTTCTCTCTCATCGATGTTTCTATCTCTCTCTTCCTCTCACTTCCTCTCTCTCTAAAATCAATAAAGGGGGAAAAATTTTTTTAAATACATACGCAGAATATCATTCAGCTAATTAAGAGATAGACGGCATCCCTAAGCATTGAAGGACAGGCTGTTCCTATTCAACTCCAAATCCACAGCTGCAGGTACCTGATACCAGGGAATGAAGTAAACAAAACAAACCTCCAAAGTGGTCATTACCTGGGACTTCTTTTATAAAGTATCACAAAAGCCTGAACATTTTAATTACCAAGTCAATGATGCTATGTTTAGGATTGAATGCTCAGATTATTCCAAACTGAAATATTTGCAAAGCACTGCCAAATCCCTGGGGCCAGAGCAAGCTGCTAATTCCAAAAATTTAAAATAGCTAATGACAGCCACTAGATGGCTTCCCTTAATCTGGAAGGTCAGAGGAGGCCCTACTTGGAAAGTCCTAGTTGGAGAGCTAGGAAACAGCTACTCATAAATAGCCTACACACCAAGGCTGAGGATTTGATCCCCAGTCAGGTCACATACAAGAATGCATCAATTAATGCATCAAAAAGTAGAACACGTCAATGTTTCTCTCTCTCTCTCTTTCTCTCTCTCTCTCTCCCCCCCCCCCTCTCTCTCATCAATAAAAAAATATTTAATAATATCAGCAAAAGCAGTGTTATCATTCAGTGGATGCAGCTTTTGTAGTGGTCACTCTGTTATCATTTCACTTAATTACTACAATTCTATAAGATAGCTGATTATCCCAACTATATGTTTGGAAACTGATGCTTAGCAAAAGGTTAAATCATTTGCCCACATTCCTCTGGCTTGTAAATGGTGAAGACAGAATTTAAACCCAGATAGCTTAAGTTATTCCAACAAAAAGAAAAAATAGACAAGTGGGAAACATTGGAAGGTTTGTTTATCTTCAGCTCTTATCATTTCACACATCTCTCCAGACTCTTGGATGGTTTTCTGTTGTCTCTGGAGCACTTTGGGGCCTTATACTTTACTCTGAAACCCTTCTTTCTGCTTTTCTCTTCCAATCCTGTGTTAAGCACCCTGCACTCTACCCAAACATGGTCACATTCTGTATTTCTTTTACACACCAGCTAGAACATTTTTCTGACCTGTTTGCTTGTGCTAGTTTCTTCCCCTGAGACATTCTCTACCTACTGATTTCCTGACACAGGTTGCCCAGATTCTTCAAGTCCTTATTCAAATGATAACCATCTCTGTTATAAAGCAATCTCAGATGGCCCTAAATAAAAAAACATCTCCTTTTTCTGAACTTGCACACTTACCTATCTTATGACATTTATCACCCCCTACTTTGTATTTTTATCTCTATTTAGCAGTTCCATCTTTTCTAAGGGATTATATGCTCAGAGATATAATGTATATTGAGTGAATGAATGAATGAATGAATGAACCATATTACCTCATTGGCCATTATTCCCATGAACTATGAGAAGTTTGTCATTCCCTCATTTAATAGCAGAGAAAGATCAGAAAATTCAAAAGTCAATTCAAAGGTAAAATCAGAACTCAGACTACCAGATAGATGCCTAGATTTTCTGCCATATCCCACTCTTTCCAGCTATCACGAATTATCTAATTTCTATCTATTTTTAATTCCTTTCTTGAAAATGTATTCTTTTATGCTTAAAAAACATTTAATCCAAAGCCATTCATTCTTTTCCAGCCTTAAGTCTTGAATATTTCTCTCCCCATGAGCCCTCAATTTCTAGCAAAAATGATCTCAAATATGGATTAAAATAACATTTTCCTAACTGAAAGTCTAACAGAAATTGTATATGTAGGCCATGGTCTAAAATAGACGCCTGTGATTTTTAGTTTCATATGGTTCTCCCCTTCCTTGAATAAAAATGACCATGTGCCTGAGCACACACCTTGTTCCAGAAGGTGCACTTTACTGCCACCCCACCCCCACCCTGACAGCTGCTGGGGCCCAAAGAAGCACTCCCAGGGTTGATCAGTAGCTAACCAGTCTTCAGCATTCAGGGGGCTGTGCAGAAACTCTTCTAAAGTCTTTTACCCTTCCCTAGACTTTAATTTTCAATTGAAGCTTACAATCTATTTTGAAAGTCCTGCTCAACCTTCTTGTACATTTTAACTTCACTCATGACCGGATATTCACAGCCGGTGATCTGGAACAGTAAAACCAGAGATAGGATCCATGCATATTCCTGTGGGGAATTCCCAAAAGAAATACGCCTCATCACCACTGTCCACCAAGAACTGTGCACTGGCTCACCACATGTCTTCAGAGAACTGGATCATTCTGCTCAGGTGTATGGGAGTGGGAAAGTCAGCATGTACTGCTGAAGGCTTCCTATGTGTCCAGGGCTTGGACAAGCACTTACGTTCATTATCTAAGACTAATATTCTCAAAACTATCCACTGTTATTGCACCGTGATAAGTGAGAAATGAAGGTTTAGAAAAGTTGACTAATATCCAATGGTCACCCAGCTGGTAAGTGACAGAGACAGAATGGGAACAAATGCTATCTGAATCCTATGCCCAAACTCTTAACCACAGTGCTATGTGTAGCACTCCCTGACAGAAATTAGTCTTCTTTTTTTAAAAACATTTTTTCTTTATTGATTTTTAGAGAGAGGAAAGGAGAGGGATATAGAAACATCTATGAGGGAGAACATCGATTGGCCGCCTCTTGCATGCCCCGCACTGGGGACCAGGCCCACAACCTGGCATGCGCCTGACTGGGAATCAAACCGAAGACCTCTTGGTGCATGGGTCAATGCTTAACCAGTGAGCGACACCAGCTGAGCAGAAATCAGTCTTCTTAAAATAGCACTCAGTCAATGGCACTGTTTATCTGGTCTCTGCACTCTGGACTTCAGCACCTGACTACAATTACCTGGGTCCACCCAGTCCAACTATTCAACACAAGAGCCATGGGAGTTGTGAGGATAGCAGAGAAACTTGCTGAGAATGGCTGAATCCATGATGTGCCATGGACACTACAGGCTCTAAAATACTTCATTTGACTGAATCATACTATATGCATGGGATGTGAGTCATTATTATTTTCATAAAGATTATTCAGAGTCTTACTACTCAATTTCAGTTCTTCTAGGTGATGCCAAGTGAGTGATCTCTGTTCTGGTCTAATCTAAAATTCCTCCTTTACATGCATTGTCTAAGCTCTGCTTGGCGCTTGCACATCTCACCCTAGTCTGGTTCCTTGTTCTCTAGCCTGTTAAGGTCATAACCTTGAAATAGGCCTCGATTACCATTTATACCAAATTGCAGGTTTTGACCCCATCACTGAATCATGCAATCAATGTAATAGGTTCTGACCAGTATTTAAAAATATAATAGGATAGAATTGAATTGAACAGAAAATATTATACAGCACACTACAATGTTTTACAAAACTTTGGGTCTAAATGTACAAAAACATGTAGAGGTCTGTATTTCTCACAGGCAAACAGTTAGTAAAACACTGATATACAAAAACACCGTCTCTGAATACATGCTTGTTCAAACAGTCCGTTTTCTGTTCAGAATCATAGAGTGCTTAGAAAGGCTCCTTCCTTTCAGTTCACTTCAGAGTATGCCGACCATAGCAGTTGCTTTGTTATTAAGACCCAGGCTTCTGTGGTCACCGCTTCATAGAGACATGGTCCACTAGTTGTAGCATCCTTGATGCTTTACTGTTTTATTTTTATTTATTTTATCCCATTGCTTTATGTTCTTTATGAGAGGCCTGGGAGATCTCAGTTGATATTTCTCATTCCTGAAGTATTTGGGGCATGACTTATTTCTTGTAAAGTCATCTGAGACGCTGAGGCAATACTGAGGACAAGAAAGAGAAGACGTGGAAAAATAACAGTGAAATGAGGGGAATGAGCAAGATCTGAGAAGCCACACGGCCCCAATTTCCTGTAAGAACCACATTAGATGCTAATCCCACATTTTACTTTCAGCTAGATAAATATGCCTCTAATGTGTACTGTGGCAGTTAAAATAGCCGCAGACAGGTCCCTGAAGTCTTCCCTTACTGTCAAGGAAAGTGCTGGTACTTTCACAATATGGATTACTGGCTGGCTGTGCCTGCTAATATTAAAAAGGTACTGTGTGAGGTTTCCAGAAGCCTGTTAGTCAAGTGCTTCTCCACAGGCCTGAAGCCCCTTGTCATTCACCATGCACTTGATTTTTCCCCCTTTTATCTCTCTCCAGCAAAAGCTGGAAGTAACAAATGATGATGTTTAACTATGGTTCTTGAATAAATCACATCAAGGTCTGTGAGCACTTCTCGAAAAGATACACATAGTTTACATTATTGCAACAAATGGAACACAGGATGCTTGTACAGTTCTTGTGAGAAATCTCTGTCCAAGATTAGGCCAGTTTGCTATTTACTGCTGCTGCCCAGTTACAGAGAGAGACCAGCCCAATGAGGTCACCTCAAATGAGGTAATTGGGATATAATTCGTTGTCTTTACTGCCAATCATTTCTGCACTATAACTGGTTAGAGAAGAGGTCAGATAACCCTCCTGTTTGTAGCAGACACATTTGGACAATGCCCTTCTATCCATCTCAGAAAGGGTAGGGATGGAGGAGGGTATTCATACCTGCTCAGATAAATAAGAAAAGGAAATCTCACAAGCAGGAAGACATCAGATACCAATACAATATATAGATGCTGGGTACTATAGTTTGGAGCAGAAAATTAAGACAGCAAAATTACCCTTTGATATGTCTTTAGGTACCTTACATCCTGAAACACCTAGCACATCGCTTATTCCCCTTCTAGTCTATACCCCAAAACATATATCTATGTAAACACTTGCACATGAATAGTCATAACAACATTATTCACAAAGGAAAATTAAAATTGTCCATCAACTAACAAATGGATAAGTAAAATGTGGTACGCCCATTCACTAAAAAGGAATGAAATACTGACACATGATACAATGTGGATGAACCTTGAAAGCATCTTGCTAAGTGAGAGAAGCCAGATACAAAAGACCACATATTGTATAATTCCATTCGTATTAAGAGTCCCAGGAAAAGCAAATGTACAGAGACAGAAAGTAGGTTTGGATCACTGAAGCTGAGTTTGGGCAGCAGATGGGGCATGATTACTAATGAGTATGGAGTTTCTTTCTGAGGGGATGAAAATGTTATAAAATTAGATTATGATGATGGTTATACAATTCCATAAATACACTAAAAGTCATTGATTATGCACTTTAAATAGGTGGATTTTATGGTGTTTAAATTATACCTCACTAAAGTTGACACATATAACTCAAAAGAAGGAAGTCACTCTCTGATTTTAGTAAAAACCATTTTACTGGGGTCTACATAAAAAAAACAAATCTAACCATTTCTAAAATGAATGTTTTACTAGTAATTCTAAAGTTGACTCTTTTTTTAATGAAAAAGTTTTTAAACTTTATTATTACATCTAAATCCAGGAAGAAGGAGCCAGTGGGAGGGCATCTGTAATATTTTCAACAATAAAGGTACATTAAAATAAATAAATAAACAAACAAACAAATTTTCCCCTAATTTTTAAAGTCCAAAAGCCTCTCATTCTATTTAAAAAGAAAAAGATATGACTTCCTGACAGTGTATGTTGGCACCAGGTTAGCCAAAAGGAAAACAAAAGTCTGCCGTAGTCAAAGGGACCACATTTCCCCTGACAGTCCCTCATAAACACATGGGCATGAACAGCTCTTGTGCAGGACAAAACTCCAGCCATGGTTTGGTCAGTACAGGGCACCACAGTGGCTCCTGGGGAGGCAGGTATGAGAGTGAGAGATAGTGAGAGCAAGGGAGAGGTTTGTTAGTTTTATTGTTTTAAAGTTTTTTTAAATCCTTACCTGAAGATATTTTCCCACTGATTTTCAGATAGACTGGGAGGGAGGATGGGAGGGAGGACGGGTGCGAGGGAGGGAAAAATATCGATGTGGGTGAGACACAACCCAAACCAGGGCCAGGGACCCAACCACAACTGAGGTACCTGCTCTTGACTGAAATCGAACCCACAGCTCCGGTCCATGGACTGGGCTCTAACCGCTGAGCCAAACCAGCCAGGATAGCAAGAGAGAGGTTCAAACATCTCCTTATCGCTGCTGGTGATGCTACCTGAAGTCTCTGCGTGAGATTCAGGTTACTCAGAGCATCCAGACACTGTAATAAACACCGAAGCATTTTGATTTTTCAGCACCTTCTACTAGACTGATATCCTCCCCCAAACCCCCAAATAATGGAAAGAAAATTCAGGCCAAGCAATATATAACCACTAACATAGATTCAAAGGACCATGGGGAGGAAAAAATCTTTTAAAACCAGTCATTTACTCTCATTTTAATTCAAGTTGGCTCCCTCACATCACCCTGTGGGTTCATATTTTAAATGTGCTTGGCATTAAATATGCACAAAGAAGGTGAGAATCTGTGTTGGTTGTGGAAACTGCTGGCATTCTGCATTATTCTTCAGAAAGGATGCCCTCATTGTTCTGCCCAGTCAATATGATTGCATTTCCCTCTAATGTTATGCCATTGCCGATGTCACTCTTTGATGCTGACAATTTTATTTCAAAATGTGTTTCCCAGGTAAAGAAGTTAGCTTAGTAGGCCCACAGTAAATGAAAGCGCAATACTGAACATGGAGTAAGAAGGCTGTGAAAGTGAAAGCCAGGAAATCCAGACTTTATTACCAGTCTAGCCATTAATCTTAATGGATGTCCTTACATCCTGTACTCTTTCGGACTCTGTTTCTTCATCTGCAAAATGGGACAGCCGGACTAAAAGTTCTTTAAGATGCAAATTGTTTTCTTGATACCTTTTCAGACTCTTTTTTCTTATCTAACTCTTTCATTAATTTCCTCCCTGTTTTTGTTTGTTTGTTTTGGTTTTTGTTTTTTGGTTTTTTTTGGTTCTTTCACCTTCTGTAGGTGGCCTGTATCTGCAAGGATATAGGGTGAATGAGCAGACCCTTAGCTTCAAGGAATCAATAATTGAACTTAAACCTCCATCTGAAGAGTTAAAGACTTTCTATTTCTGTGCAGAAAATAAAACAGAAAACCAACGGTAAGTCAAGATCTGCATATTTCTTCTTCTTTCTCTGTCCCGACAAAAGCTCTCATAGCAAACCCTTATTCTCATTTTCCAACTTCAACTCCGTATCTTCCATCAAGTCACTCCCTTTCTTTGCACTGTCTCCATAGTTAATATCACCCAGGATTCTTCTTCTTTCAATGCATAGAAGGTTTGCATTGCTTTTAAAAAGCCCCCCCCCAAGATGAAAAAGGGGTTCACAATTTTTCCCTAGGCAGTGACTGACTCAGGCTTCAACATAAAAAAAATCTACTAATACCATAACCTGTGATGTTGCAATTGATTAATTCACAGATTTGCTGTTTCACCTCCTTTCACATAACTCTTAATCATATGTCCATCTGAATTTGGTCAGGTTTTTGTGTGTTTTTTTTTTTTGGTTTTGTCATAAGCCATTGAAGGACATAGGACTTATCCATCTAATTTGACATGTTCACGATCCAAATTGGCATGTACAAATGAGCTCTTGGTTCTTAATGATTCTGTGGAAAAAGCAGTCGATTAACAAAGATAAAACCATGAAGCAGAGGAAGTGTCTCTGGTACCTGGGGCATCCTCCTGCATCTTTCAGGTTCCCCTATCTTCACTCCACCCCCAAGGTAGCAGTGCCCTGCAACCGCTTGGTGGCCATCCCTCACCTCACAGACACTTTCTCCCAACTAATAAAAAGGATCTAATAAAACGTGCACAGTAATTCATTAAAACAGATGATATGGTGCAACTTCCAGAGACATTTGCAATAACTAGATACAAAGAAATAAAACTCTGAAAGTAGAATTTCTGGATCTCCAGCAAGTGACCATTTGGGGGAAGGAAAAAGGATCTCCCTTCACCATCTCCCGCTATGTAAATCTTGTCTGTTTCACCCATTCCTGAGGACAGGCTAGAGCGAGAGGATAATGAATGTAGAGTTGCTAGATATTTTGCCAAGATCTTCATCTCAGGCCTGTGCTATACGATCTGGGTGCCAGATTAAGATGGTTCCCTTGAGGGCGAAGCTCCAACTTACATATAGAGGAGAAGAGTCAATGAAATAAAGTTAAATCCTGTTGAGTAAAATCCACTGGCTTCTCTGAGAGAAGAGGTTGAATACCTTACCACCAAATCCATGAGTGAAATTATCAATAGGAAATACTATGGAATCATTACAGAAATATTTCAAAGCATAAGAGCAAGGGTTTCACAAAGTGTGGTTCATGGAACTCTGATTTCACAAGATGCCCCACTTGCAAAAAATAAGTAAGTGTAGGAAATTATACAAATCATATTACCCTCTTAGATAATCACAGAGCACATTAACTTATTAATGTTGCTAAGACAACCTCATACAAAGAATCCCAGTTAACTCTCCATAATTTTCATTTCTTAAGCTTATCTGGCACAAACCATTAAAAAAAGAAAAACCTTGCCCTGGCCGGTTTGGCTCAGCGGTTAGAGCATCGGCCTGTGGTCCCAAGAGACCCGGGTTCAGTTTCCGCTAAGGGCACGTACCTCAGTTGCAGTGTGTCCCTGGCCCTGGTTGGGTTGTGCGGGTGGCAACTACTCGATGTGTCCCTTTCACATTAATGTTTCTCTCTCTCTCTCTCCCTCCCTCCCACTCTATCTGAACAAAAAATCAAAAAAATGTCCTCGGGTGAGGATAAAAAAAAAGAAAGAAAGAAACACCTATCAATGACCCTTAGAATAAATGTTATATTTTATAAAACACCATCCAAGAAAATGAAAGGAAGGGACAAGAGAATGAAAGAGAATTAACCAAAGAGTTGGCTGTGGTTTCCAGAATATAATAACAAAATATTTGCCCTAATGGCAATATTTTATTGCTATATCTTTGATCAACTATACTTTAAATTTAAATAGAAATACTTTTTAAAGTCCTATGGCTTTATTATTCACTATTTACAAACACTGTACCCTCTTCTGATCCTATTATTTATATTAACATAATTTTACTTTGGAGCGACAATTGCATACTTCTCACTTGGTGTTTTACCTTTTGTTCAATCCAAAATCTGAGGAGCACTGTTTACCTTATTAATTTCAAGCCAAATAACCAAGAGAAACAATTAGAAAATGAATGAAGTGTTTCCGTAACAGTTCACCTCCTCAGAGTGAGATGATGTTTTAGTGACCTGTCATGTGCTGTTATTTCTGCAGCTGGATTACAGCTCTGGAAATGTCTATCAAGAAATGGCTTCCTTTGCATCAGGCTATTCAAGACTTCATTAATCGACCTCTAGAGGAGACCAGAATGTGAAAGGAACCCTAATCTTAAGAGAAAAGATCCACAAAATCATCACCAGGTGGTTGTGGGAAAAAACGAAAACATTTGTCATTATATAGCTTTTCAAATGAATGGTTCTCCAAAATAGTAAAACCCTGTGATAAGATTATAATTTTGTTTTTGAGCTAAAGCACCAGAATCGAAAGTGACATTCAAATAATACAATTTATATCAACATCATGAATACCACCCCCCCATCATATATTTCCTCCTCAGGCTATACGTGTTAGCATCAAAATATACCATGCTCCATACCCCTGTCTTTTGAAAGCAAAAATACAACAAAAGTTGATTTATTTTATTTTCTCTTTTATATTCTTTCCTGAATGTTCTTCTCTGTGCTTTAGCTATAAGCTTCTTAGAATGCCTACAGGCCATGATGTGGGAAGCTGATATTTGGGAAAATTAAGATCATGGAAATGAAGTGGCTTAAATGATGAATAAATAATTCAGCTAAACAAGGTCCTCTCTGTTAGGTCATCTTACAATCAACTGACTCAAGTGACTCCCAGGTCTTTCCACATGAAAGAAAATAGTAATATTGTTGTTATAAAAATAAAACAAGGAAAGAACTAGACTAAATTTGGAGGAGAAAAACGCAAAGGCCTGGGTCTTATTATTACCCAAATATTTATCAGACTGTATGGGGCAAACACAAAAATAATTCAAAATGTCCTGCCCTTGATACTGAAAGTAACATTCAGAGAAAAGGAAAGTGAATTCTAGTCAATGGGTTCATTTCTCGGGGGAACAATCTCTATGTGTATCCAAGATTTGTGATGCTTTGGAAGTCCCATGCCCTCACTAACGGAACACTCAACACACATTTCAGGGAGCTCAACTATCAGACTCCAGTGCTCTGCAGTAACTCAAAAATGAAAGAAAATTGAAATCTTGTCTTTTCATAAAATCATAGTGTTTCTCACAAGAGCCTTGCAACTCTTTTCTTCTTCTTTTTTTTTAATCCTCACCCAAGAATATTTTTCCATTGATTTTTAGAGAGAGAGGGAGAGAGAGAGAGATACATTGATGTGAGAAGGAAGAGAGGGAGGGAGGGAGGGAGGGAGGAAGCGAGAGAGAGAGAGAGAGAGAGAGAGAGATACATCAATGTGAAAAATACACATCAAGTGGTTGTCTCCAGCATGACCCTGACCAGGGCCAGGGATCAAACCTGCAACCCAGCTATGCACCCCTGACCAGGAATCGAACCCCATGCTCTAACCACTAAGCAAAACCAGCAGTGCAAAGATTCCATATCTTAATTTTCACCTTGAGTTTTTTTCAGATTTCCTCCATATCCCGTAGGATTCAAAGAAGGGTGGTGATGGGGGCAGGAACCTCAAGGTATTTCTCTCTCTAATGAAACATCAGTGTATGAGAGACACATTGATTGGTTGCCTCCTGCATGACCCCAAATGGAGATCGAACCCACAACCCAAGTACGTGCCCTTCGGTCTATGGGCCAATGCTCTAACCGCTAAGCTATACTGGCTAGGGTTCAACCCCTTTTTTTCAAGGCTGAGGCTCAGGGAGGAAGTTATCTGTTAAAGATCACATTGTTTGTTAAAGGCAGAACTGAAGCCGAGCCCAGATCGTCATTTCTCCATCCACCGTTGTTTCAGCTCATCCTACAGCTCCTCACTGTGCTCAAGAACAGGGTGTATTTTCCCAGAGACAGTGCAATCACCCACTCCCCAAAGTTATCGAAAGACTCCTAATCTTTGGCCGAGAACTGAAACACATCCATTCCAGCAATGAATCATGTTTCTATTCCCACGATCTCGTAGAAGAACTTCATTCAAATTATATCCTTTTCCAGAGAATCTTAAACATAAAAAAGATATCAAAATTCAAGTCATTTTTCCCATACCCTTCACCCCTCCCCCCAAAACTGTGCGCTCTTCCAATAGAATGCTCCAGTTTGCAGCTGCCCTTCACAGCAGCTCAGATAAAGGAGGCTTGTGAGTGAGGAAGCATGTGCTACTCGGTTCCCATGTTAAGAGACGCTGCCCAAATGAACTCATGCCCAAAACGACATGCTGTAATACTCTGGCCAACTTAATACTATAATCAAAAATATCCAATTAACAATAACAGCCCTCTGTTCTGAGAATGGCCCCTTTGTTCGCCCGGTATTTACCATGATAATAAAGAGGCCTTTCAGCAGGGGCGTCATCAGTAACATTCGTGTCAGAAACCTGGAGCTCACACATCCGCTCCCGGTGGGGCACTGTGCGTGTCTGGAGCCCCGCCATGGAATGCAGAAACTGCCCAGCCAGCTAGTGGCCCCAGCCAACTGTAACACGGACACGGAGCTTTCGCCCAAAGGAGAAAACCAAAAGCAACTCCCTCAGTAAAGTGTGAATACCAATTTGCCTGAATTAAACACTCCTATAACTTGCTTGCAAGTGGAAGGTATCAATATTCGAAGTTCCGAGTCACTCCCCAAAAAGTACTGTTGTTGGTCCTGAAGGTTCTAGGGATCTAAACCATCCCGGACACTATGCAAAAAAAAAAAATGTGTGTGAGTATTTTTATGTGGTGTGGATTCTAAGTTTTTAGATGGTTTTCAAGGGATATGTGACCCAGAAATAACATTTTAGTTCTAAGATTAAGAGCATGGATCCACAAGTTTTTCATTTCCAATAGACAAATAGGGAGGGAATAGTTCAGGATCAGCCTTTTACATATGCACTATCTGACTGCACATTTTAGGGTTAGCTCCTCTTTGGGCAAATCAAAAAGAACTCCTTATGAACCCAATGGTCAGTGAATCAATAAATGTTCATTGAGCACCTACTGTGGGCCAAGTGCTGGTTGCCACTCAGCCTGCCCACACTGAGGAGGCTGAAATAATTGTTCAAAGTATGCACTCTGCAGCCTGAGGGCCTGAGTTCAAGTTCTAGCTTTATCACTACTGTCTGTGACCTTGGGCAAGTTACTTTAACTCACCCTGCTTTAGTTTACTCATCTATAAATGGATATTATTACAGCATCTGTCACATGTGTTTATGAGAATTAAATGAATGGTGCATGAAAAGCACTGGAACAGTGAGCAACCCCAGTGAACTCTCAATACAATGATAAATACCGTTAGCAAGAACTGTCAGCCGATTATACACAGACTTCCTGTTCTGTGGTCAGGTTCAGAAGGAATACATCTTGTCTCATTCACCTCACTACCTGCAGAGGGGAGGATGGAGAGTTTCATCAGGGAGGAAATTATATCTTTTTCCAGAGAATCTTTCAGGCCTTCTGAGTCATATGCACCATAATTTTGCTTATTTAGAACCTCAGAGACTGAACTACAGTTGTCAAAACGCAGCTCGCCCCACTCCATGATATACTTGGAAGATTTCCCATCGGCATTCCTAGAAGCCCTAAACTAAAACCAGGATGTTTTCAGAAGGTCCCCGCAGGGCTTAAGTAGTGCTGGTGGAACTCCAATTCTTGTTCTGCCTCGGCTGCAGTCTTAATGTGCACACAATAAAGAAAATCCAGAACTGTTCTGTACTTAGGAATCACATTTAGTGATGATAAATTAATAAACATCAAAGGCACAGTAATTTGTTCCCATGAAAGAGGAACACTAGAAGCAATCAGTCTATTTTCTTATTTGCCTTACCCACTCAGCCTGAGAAAATGATCTCAATGATCCCTTGCCTCCAAATCACCTCTCAAGCTTCTTCCAGGGTTTGGAACAACCTCCCCCACCCTCAAACTGAGAAGAAATGCTTTCTCTATAGAGGTTTGGCTAACATAGCAGATTTGTCTTTTCCATCCCAGTCCGCCCAACAACTGTGTAAAGCTCATTTCAAAGACACATCCACAGCAGGATGTAAAAGTTTATGAAATGATAAAGCACAATTTTTAAAATGTAACCACTTTTTCTTACAAATACTTTATATCTTAGATATGTATAATATTCATACATGTATTCTTTTGGTTTAAAAATATCCCTTCATATTTTTCCAAATCTGTCTTTTTTAGAATAAACCTCATTCTTAAGCCAAGAATTTTCATTGTAGTGACTCTTCACAGTCTATGAATACCCAGGATATTGTTTGATCAATTTTTTGAAGCAGAATAGGAAGGGTCTCACACCTCTAGTTACTGGTTTGGTGATTTTAGGGAGGTAGGAACATGTCTGTCTTCCGGTGTCCCCTGAAGCTAGCACAATGACTAGCATACGTTAAGCATTTGATATTCATATAGTAAATGCAAAATAAATGAATTCCAGGTATTCATCTAATTACAGATGAAAATTAAATCTGCACTAGGACTTCAAGGACTGCAAATTACAGAAAGATTTTAGAGTTAATTTAAGCATAAAGGTATTATAATTATGAAGATATTGTGGCATATTATGGAATCTAAAGGCAAGAATGCACCTCAGAGGCAGCCTCAGTAGGAACTGGAGCATAAGAAAACCAAAGTATCTTCTCTGTCTGCTCTACCACTTGTTATCTGTGCACTTTATTCTTCCTTCTCCCTGCAAGTTGACTCTAATTTGATATAGAGAATGGATGCATGAATTGGGAGTCAAAATCCTAGTGACAGTCATAGACTCTTATCAGCATAACACTTGAAGATTAACTCCTAACCTGCGTATTTGTAAAGTATATGACTAGAGGATGGGGTAAAAATAGCTTTTGCAGTGATCATATCTAGAGTCAATATGTTAAGATGAGCTATTACTCTGTTTATCACCAGTAACAGCAACGGCCTATCCAGCAACACTTGGGGAGAACTCAACTCAGAAAAGGGTACTTCCCCCTTACCCAAGATAAGATATAGGAGCCTTCCTAGTTCAAAGGCAATTGCTCCCACACAGAGGGAAATGCTGTCCCTCCACTCTTTTCCATGTCCATATGCTTGAAAGTTGTGTTTCTTACCTTGGATGCTGGTACTCAGATATCTAGGCAGCTGCTATTCAAATCGAGCTTCTATCATTTGCCATCAGAGTCTTGAGTGATTAAGTTAATCATATAATTAATCTTCCAAATCAGGACATTTTGAGAAAAGACACCATTAATAACTATACTGAGACAATAGATATAAGCAGGCAATATCTCTGCAAAGTGAGACATATGTCATCTTATGAATACTGTACAAAGGGGTATTCTCTGCTTCCTTGTCCACGTGGAGGAACATGATTTTAGCTGACAGCTTCAAATATGTATGTGCTCAGGTCCAGTTCCCTGTGACAGAATGATTTCTCTCTTTCAACACCAATTCCAACAAATTGAAAGAGACCAATTACTCATGAGCAAGAAGATAGGTTTACAATTAAAAAAAAAAAGATTCTGGGAGCTCTGTAGCCCTAACGCTGTGTTTGTTTGGAGTAGAGTAGAGGGAGGAAGAGTTGGATTTCCATGAAAATGAAGTCTCTGGGAAGCCAAGGGCTGGGATTTTATCCTACTTAAATAAGTTTAATGGAGTGGAAGAGACTTAGAAGCCAAAGAATTTCCATCAAATGACTATACAACTTAATGAGTTAGCCTGCCACAGTTCCACGGATGCTTGCAGAAGACATGAGATTCTTGTGCCTGAGACAAAGGATTTTTTACTCACAACCAAAGCAGCCACTGCCCACCAGCTGTAACCTGTCACCAACTAACCTGCAAAAAAGTCATTTGGCTTTTCAGATATTTAGTCTCCTCACCTTTATTTTCATGTTATGCAGACCCAGCCCTAAAAGAGATTTCAGAACTAATTTACTTAAACAACAGTTCTTGAGAAATTATTGTTTTTCCTGAGCTCATAAGAAAATAATGGAATTACTTACTGCACACTTTAAAGGGATTTCTATATTATACAATAAATTACAATACAGTTGAGATTATGAGTATAGTAGTCTATAATTAAAATTATAAATATAGCCCTGGCCTGTGCGGCTCAGTGGTTAGAGTGTTGGTCCTTGGACCAAAGAGTCTCGGGTTCGATTACGGTCAAGGGCACGTACCTCGGTTACAGTTTGTCCCTTGTCTCAATCAGGGTCAGGGTCATGCAGGAGGCAACCAATCGATGTGTCTCTCTCACATCAATGTTTCTCTCTCTCTCTCTCTCTTCTCTCTCTCTCTCTCTCTCTCTCTCTCTCCCTTCCTCCCACTCTATTTGAAGATAAATGGAAAAATATCCTGGGGTGAGGATTAAAAAAAATTATAAATATAAAACAAGAGACCCTTTTAGGTGGACATTGTTCAAATAACACTGGATTCAAAGCTTACTTTTCACAGAGCTCCAGTGCTGTGTTGATTTAGCAGCAAAGCTATGAAGTGTTATATTGTAAGTGTGTGTTTGAAACAGGAACTCTCTTGGGTGAATGCCATTGAACCACACCAAATCCTTTATTTTGCTAAAATCCCCCTCTCAGACAACTTTCCAACTGATTACACATATTTGTCCTTTATGCTTCATCAGTTTCTCAACTTGTAGATATAAATAAAATGTTTTGCTCAGGGAATCTGCTCAGTTGTAGTTACTGTAATTATGACTTCATTTTTAAAGGATCTGCTGTATTTTTCTATGCTATAAGATAAGTTAAAATTTTGTTTTGAGGAATTTTACTCTAGTTCTTGTGGCAACATAAGGTAATATGATCCAATAATTTTGTTCTACTTTCATATGGAATTTTCATTCTAGCTTCTCTCGCCATCCTCTGGAGTGTTAATTACCTTTGAAATCTGATACTAATTGGACCAATAGACTTATATGTAGCCTAGTTCTTTCAGCATTATTATATTTACTGTGAATTAGTTAATTATAGATTTCCATGAAAATATACTGATGATGATATTCTCACGGTTTGTTTTTCATATTCTCATGAGAACATCTTCTTGATCTTTTGAAAGGAATGTGTGTGTGTGTGTGTGTGTGTGTGTGTGTGTGTGTGTTGATCATCCTTTTTTAAAAAATCTTTATTAGTAATTCCTAACTCTGAAGTATACAGATTTTTTTTTAATTGCATGACAGGGTTTTAACTGAACACAATGCTCTTTGATTGCCACAGCAATACAGTAGGTCCCCCTTCCACTACAGTCCTGAAAAGAGAAGTATCATTAAAAATTGGAGGTTCCTCTTTTCTCCTATAGCATCAATTTTTTCTGTCAACAACGGTGGTGTTTTTACCCAGGAACCGCTTAAATCTGGTTTCAAATGCAGTAGCTGCTCAGGCAAGTATATAAGCTGTAAGCACACATCCGCACAACCCAATCTCAGCAGTGTGCTTCCTGCTGCTACAGTGAGGACCAGCTCCCCCACCTCTATCCCCAGCCCTTCTGTGTTCCTTCCCACGTACAGAGCTGAAGAGGACATTCATCCCTAGACTCCGTAACAGCTTCAGTTCCAGACGGGATTTTCGCTTCCACCAATCAGATGCACAAGTACGAGACTCAAGTTTGGAACTCGGTACCTGGGAAAAGAGTGGAGCAGGAGCATTTATGTGGAGAGCTTATTTCTCAAGCTGATCGATGGGAGGGTAGAGCTTCAACTGGACAGGCAACTCTCCATAGGTGGCCAGGGCAGCAGCTCCTTGGCAGCTCAGTTTTGCCATGAAGGTTTGGGAGCCATCCCACAAACTCGGTGTAATATCTTTTTTTTTTTTTTTTGTACGTGCCCCTAGCGGGAAGCGAACCTGGGACTCTCTAGTCCACAGGCCGACACTCCCACCACTGAGCAAAACTGGCCAGGGCCTAATATCTATTTTCAACTATAAGATGTATACAAGAATGGTATGTATCTTTAGGCCGTTGTGGGTAGTAATCTACTGCAAAAAAGAGGCTTAGCACAATGATCGGCCCCTAGAAAGCAATGACTGTTAGCTATTATTAGAATTTTAATGTTAGTTATTAGGATTTGAATTCAAGGTTTATCACAATGGAGGTTTTTATTGTGAGTGAGATTCTGACCAGACGTGAAACTGATTACGTTTTCCTCTCACGGAGAACCGAGGGGAAAAGTCCCTTAGTCTGGAGAGAAGTTGGAGAAGCATCTTCTTCCATTAATTGCTGAAAGACGATAATAATTCTCTCAAGCAGGTAAGAATAAGAGATCTAGACTACAGGAACCTGCCACATAGCAATATTTCAGGAAACTAATTACCTGGGACTGCTCACGAAAATGTGTGCAGCTGGAGGGGCCATAAATAGAAATGTCCCTTTGAAAATAACAACACAGAAAGCAAAATAAACAAAAAGTCTTTGCTGCTCAGTTCTTATACTAATGGAGAATGTTGATGAGGTTGAACTAATTTATTTTCTAAGACTTCATTTCTAGAGGGCACCATTAATTAATCCTTTAAATGGCTACTGAGCCTCCCTTGTGCCAGGAACTGGGATAAAATATCAAAAAGCAAATGAGTAGCCTATAGTTGCAATGGTGAGGGTTGATGGGAGCTGAAATGAGACTGTGAATGGGAAATAATCAATCTCAGAAGACAGTTCTCAGGATGGGTAGGATTCAGTGGCATAACATTCCCCATAAATTTGTATCCCTTTGTTTATACTTTACATCAGCCTTCTTCCACATTCCCTTTGACCCAGAGAGCACTAACAACCAATCCAGAAGCAATGCTATGAGCTGCCTCGCAAAAGTCAGGGGAGCAACTTTAATTTTTTAAAATAATCTAAAATTTACAGAAAGTTTACAAGTATGGTACTAAGACATGTATTCCTGAATCATCTGAGAATAAGTGACTGCCACGATGTGTCATCACACTTAAACACGTTCGTGGGCATTTCCTTCTCGGACGTTCGCTGCACAACCACAGTGCGACCATCCAAATCAGGAAGTTCACACTGACGTATTGCCACCAACTCATCCCCAGACCCCATTTGAGTGTCACCAACTGTTCCAATGATGCCCTTTGATAGCAGCCATGTCAGAATCCTGTGTTTCGTTAAGTCTCCTTCCATCTGCAGCAGTTCCTTGACCTTCATGCACTGGGCATTTTTGAGGATTGCAGGTCAATTTTTTTTATAGCATTCTCTTCAATTTTGGTTGCCCTGATATTTTCTTGTGATTAGATGAAAAACATCACAAATGTAAAGCTGTGTTCTGTTGCATCTTATTAAATGGCAAACGATCTCTGTTTGCACCATTAGGGCTAATGTTCACTTTGATCACTTGTGCAAGGTGGTATTCGCCAAATTTCTCCACTGCAACCGTATTCTTTATCTCCTATAATTAATAAGTAGTTGGTGGAGAGGCACTTTCAAACTACATAAACAACCTGTCCCTGACCAGATTGTTTTTTATTTATTCACTTATTAATTTATATCAGTATGCCCTCATGGTTTCCTATTTTATTCAATGACTAGTCATCCATAGTGTCATTACTTATTTTGATGTTCAAATTGTCTCAGATTTGGTCAGTGGGAGTTTCTTCAAACTGACTGTGTCTGTTTGGTGTTGCTTACCTCATTCTTTGAGCACTTTTTCACTTTCTGATGCAACAAAACACTCCAGATTTGGGTTGTGCTTTCTCTGCCCAATCCTGGAATCAGCCACTTCTCTAAGAAACTTTGACTCCTTTGGTTGAAGGTAAGAGTGTTGTCAGTAAGCTGTCGGCCACCTCAGGGAGTGCCTTAGCTACACATAGTGCCTTACCCAAGGTCACACCCTATCCTGGGCAACACAGTTGCAAGTCTGTCTTAGAGTGTGCCTTCTGGGAAACCCAAACTATACCTGAAGCCCAGATTAGTTACTAATTGTTTTCTTTAATATTGGGTTCATGCTGCTCCTAGACCCTCTCAGTGGGTGGAGAGGTATTTGGTGTGTGTGTGTGTGTGTGTGTGTGTGTGTGTGTGTGTGTGTTTGAAAAGGAGGGGAGCCTTTTTATATAAAATCAAGTTTTAAAAATCTTGAGATGGGGACATGATCATGGATTATCTAGGTGGGTTCGATGTTATCACAAAGGTTCTTATGAGAGAAAGGCAGGCAGGTCAGAGTCAGAGAACACGCTATGGAAATGGAAGCAGAGGTCAGGGGGATACAGGGTCATAAGCCAAGGAATGTTGGCAGTTTCTAGAAGCTGCAAAAAGCAGGAAAATGGATTCTCCTCTACAGCTTGCAGAAGGAATGCAGCCTTGCCAACATCCTGATTTCAGCCCAGGGCACTTGACTTTGAACTTCTGGCCTCCAGAACTGTGAGAAAATTAATTTCTGTTGTTTTAAGCCACCAAGTTTTTGGTAATTTGTTACAGCACCCCTAGGAAATTAATCCAGTATCTACCACCACAGAGAAGCCTTCCTTTAACCAGCTCAGACTCTGATACCCCGTTATCATGCCACTGCCCCTGCACCCTGCTGGGCTCCAACATCCTGTCGTGAAAAGCACTCCCCTCCGCCCCCCAGAATGACCTTCTCATCCTGCTCAGGCTCAGACACCTCATGCTGGGCCACACTCTGTACAGATGCTCTCCTCACCCCACGGAGGTTCCAGCTTCCCATGCCCCACACCAGGCTGCCTTTCTGTGCAGAAGTAATGCATTACACAGCGTTGCCTTGTAGCTTTCTCTGCCTCGCTTCCCCCTTTCCTTCCCTTCACCTACCCGGGCTAACAGCCAAAGTATCAAAACATTAATCCCTGCGTTTTTAAAAGATACAGGCTTAAACAACAATATACATAAGTTTTATAAGTTTTCTGATATTACTGATTTTAAAAACAATCTCTCTATATTACTTTCATAAAATAAAAATTTATTTTATAATATATAACTACCATCATATGCATTTAAAATTGCTCACATACCTTTTATGAGTTTTCCCCGTAGTTCAAAAGAACAAGCTAACAACTATTTTAGTAGTGTTATAATAATGTTGTGACTTAAACCTCCGCATTCATACACATTTTATAGATTTTTCTAAAAAAAACCTTTTATGAAAAGTGAAGGAAGATGTCACCTGAAGATCAATAATACCTCCTTGTGTTCTGCTTAAAGTGCTATGTTCTTGAAATGAAGGCAAGTGCTTTATGGCAGAATAGCAATAAGTCAATCTATAGACTCATCTTAATGAATTATAGAGGAAAGAGAAGCAGCTAAAAAAAGAAACCATTTTATTTTTACATTGACTGTCTTTTGAAAAATGGAACTGAGGATGGAATTAATGATTTAATTAAACCACTTAATGTTTTATTAAAGTCAATATGGTCTAGTGTTCCTGTGCAACCATCAGCTTATCAATAAAACCTCATCTTTATTTTTGCCAAAGAATTCATATTTATTCTTAGATGTGCCTGGGTTACAAGCCTCTAATTGTTTTCAGGACCTTTCCATTAGGGGATCACAAAATTCTACTGACAAAAAATCAGGTCAGGTTCTGAAGGCATGATTTATTCAGCTGGGTTGCTACTCGCCATGAGGAGTTCTATTTCTGCTCTGTTCAGCAGAATACCTGCTTGACTTTTCCAGCAAAGGAGAGACTCAAGGTCACCCGTGCAGACCCACTTGAGGCTAAACATAATCAGCAGCAAACTCTGAAGCATGGAAGAGGATTCTCTCACCAGAACCGTTAGTTCTTCCCCTTTCTTCGGAATGTGTCTTTTCTCATCCCTGACTCCCCCATTTCTCTATCCAACAAAAGTTACTGAAAGTAAATGGCCAGTTAAGGGGAGAGAAGAAAGTTGAGAGAGGCCTCTGAGGTATTTTCATCTGAAGCATGGGGATTGGATGGGAACGGCCCTGGCAGAGAGCAGAGCGTAGAAAGAGATCCAGTGTGTATGCGTTCCCTGCCCCTGACCTGCCCCTGATGTGGCTTCACTTACATACCTTCACTTACAAGACCTAGGACAGTCAGACCAATGATCAGTTACAGAGGCCATTTTTCATGCCCACACCAGTCCTATTAATATTTTTGCTTTGGTCTATATATTGCTAGAGGGAAACTTTCCAGACAAAAGCTGCCTTTTAACCAGAAAGAAGTATCTGTTCCTGTAATGCTGACGTCTGTGTTCACAGATCAAAGTCTCTGTGGGTGGGTCATGTTCCCACACTCTCTTTTCTAGCCCCTCAATTCGCAGAAAACACAGGCACACAGAAGAATGTTTTCATCAAATGTATGATACACAAGCTTCAGGTCGACCCAATCAATGGTACAGACTCATTTTCTCCACACTTCGGCCCAGTGTATTTTTAGAACATTTATTTGATACAAATTAAAAACTTTTTAATTCACAGGTTTCACGTTATTTGTTTTTTAAAATACTGACCTACTGGCTTGACTGACTTTTAACATAACTGACTCGCTGTGTGATAGACTTGGACTGTCCCACATGACACCTTAGCTTACATTCTCTCTACCTCGTCATCTCCTGCCCCATTTGTCCCTGTGTGTCTTCTCTCACCTTTGATTCTTTGTCCCACGTATTTCCATGTCCACATTCTTGCCCTGAGTATGAAATATGGAATATGAAGTATGAATTGGGTGCTCTTTCTCTTCCTGTTTTCTTCTAGGGAATATCTGGTAGGAAAATAGGAGATCAGTGTTAATATTGGCATTTTATACACTATACACACACACACACATACACACACACATATATATATATATAGAGAGAGAGAGAGAATAATCTTTTTCCCTAAAACGTAGAAAAATAATAGTACTTTTATTTCTACAGTCCATCCCCATCATTAATACCATTTAATATTGAATTAATTGCTCCAAAATCTTTTTCTGTGTGGATAATTTTAAATAAAACTGCACAAGAAATTTATACTTGCATTATCTTAAGAAAAGAAGGAAGGGAGAGGAAGGGAAGGAATAAAGTTCTCCTTGACAACCACCAACCTCATTTCTCATCTCTCCTCTTTATTCTCTGCCCCCTAGGCAACTCCCCCACACCAGGCAACCAGTAGCACAATATACATAATTTTTCAAAATTTTCATACTTATATATACAGCCAGAAATAACACACTGTACATATCCTTCTGCCACTTGCTTTTTCACTCAGCACTAGGTTTTCGAGCTCTACTCCTGATGGTTTCTACAGATCCAGGGCACTGCCATTCACATCTTCATCCGAAGTCCCCTCTCTACTAGCTAAGAAAGTAGCACCATTTGCTAAGCACACGGGGACAAGCTCACCCCCTCCACCCACACGAAGTGCTGAAAAATAGAGGTTACTTTGGCAAATTCATAGAAGGACAACTTTACAGTAAAGTCCTGATTTGAAACCAAAATGAAGAGCTGTCCTTTGGAGCCTAAATAATTTTATACTTGAAAAAAGCATTCTCCAGCTGGCTAAATTCAGGCACTATGAGAGTTCAATCCAGGAATACTCCTTGGCTTTGAATCCTTGCCTTTTCTTGTGGTTGGAAATCAGATATACTTCCTTCCCAAAAGCTCTTGCCAATGTGTACTTTCTTCTAAAAGAGTTAAATAAATGTCAATAGGCAAGCCAGCTCCCTTAATATTTCCTTCTCTCAGTGATCTATTTGGGCTGAAGTTTTGCATATAGAGATGCACTCTCCTTGACACATTTCCAGAAAATATGCAAATCAGGCTCATACTCTTCTAAAGCCTTTTGAGCCACTGGATGTTCAAAACGTAACATTCCTTCTCCCCACTGCCTGCAGCCTCACTGTCTCTTTACTTTGATGCCCTCAGAAAAGGGAAAATGTTTCTAAAAAGTTCTTCTCTTTTATCCCTTACCCTTGTCCTACTACTGAATGTTTTAGGAATTGTTTACAGATAGGATCCATCTAGCTGTCCACTGACTTTGCTTTTTTAAGCTCTCCATGCCGACTCTACTGCTCCTTATCCTCTAGAATTTTAAGGAAGCTCCCAGCAAAGGCACATGTCTGCAGAGACTACGGCGTTGTGCACGCGTGTGTCAGGAGGATGGGTACCTGAATTACACCCAGTCTTTACCAAACGTACTTCCCCTCTGCTGCTGAAAAATCTCTCCGTGCAGAGCCAGCCGTGCCCAGCTCTCTTTCCTCCTACTTTCCCAAACTCTTGTAGTCTCAGTCACAAAACAAGCTATTTCTGCCCATAAATGCAAGATTGCTTGGTGGTGTCATTTTAGGCACCATAAACCCTATCCTATACCCCCTTGTGGAAAGTAACGCTGCCTTCAGCTGTTGATGGGACAAAATTGGTGTCTGCAGATGAGAAAAAGAAGCACAGTGAATGAAAACAGAGCGAATCCACCACATATTGAAGAGTACTCCAGCCCTGGCTGGTTTGGCTCAGCGGTTAGAGCGTCAGCCTCCGGTCCAGAGAGACCCGGGTTCGGTTCCCGCTAAGGGCATGTACCTCGGTTGCAGTTTGTCCCCAGCCACGGTTGGGTCGTGCGGGTGGCAACCACTTGATGTTTCCCTTTCTAGTCAATGTTTCTCTCTCTCTCTCTCTTGCTCTCTCTCCCTCCCATTCTAGCTGAACAAAAAAAAAAAGGAAAAATGTCCTTGGGTGAGGATAAAAAAAAAAAGAGTACTCCATACCTGTACAGTTAGACACTCTGGTTGATCCATTTCCCCCCAAATGGTTCCTGCCCTTTTTCCTACTCATTCTCCACTTCAAACTACTTCTCTCTATCCCTTCTACAAGAGGAACGTGGGTGACCTGAAGGTTAAGGCCTGCAGGTGTTAAGAGAAGAATTGTTCGTCTTGCAAGCTGCCAAGAACCAGCTCACTCCAGATACTCTGCAGAATTCAGTACTGAAAACAAAGAAACATGACCTTTCTGTTTTAGGATATAAGTTGTTCTATGTTTATTGTTTTTCCCAGTTCTGCCAGGAATTTTTGGTGAAAGCAAGTGACAATAATACCTAGACAGTCTCATCTTAAGCCCTTCAATGACTCATCTTTGTTTCTACCATCTGTGCAAAAAGAACAAAAATATAACGTTTCTTAATTATCTCAATGTATGTTATTCTCCTGCAAAACTGATATTTAAGCTGATTTCCCCTCAACATGCTGTGGAAGGAAATCCCCTCGTCACCACTGACTCATGCTGAGAGAATACAAACTTATTTTAATATCAACCTAAGTAAAACACACAGTGGAAGATATATATGTTGCCTAGATTGATAGACTGTGTTCTTGAGTCAAAGCGTTACCGTCGTCATTGGCTAGCTAATGTTCATACAGAAAGAGAGCAAAGGGAGGCCAGACATCAGAAGCATGGTCATCTGGCGACTTCACCAGGAAGCTGCAACTTCACATACCCCACAGGGAACCACCGGTCCATTCCCTGCAGATCGCGGGGGGGGGGGGGGGGGATCAAAGGGGGAGACGGGCACATGCGCAGTGAAGTTGGGGTGACTTCGGGAAGGTGCTTGCCTGTCAGTCTAATTAATGTTGGGAAAAGGATGACTGGCTAGGAGGGTGAACCCTCATGGAAGTCCGCAAATATTTGAGAATACATAATTCCAGACAAAGGTTTTCTTTCTCTTCTGCTCTTGCTTCACTCTTGCTCGTTGCCCCGCACTCGCCCTCGCGGCCCAGGGCCAGGCGGGCTCCACGCGGAGGATGCGGGACTGACTGTACTTCAACACGGGGCCTCTGGAGACTCAGGGCAGCGGCCCTCATTCTTGCCTGCTGAAGACATGGTGGATTTTTCCCATGGCCGGACGGAGGGAAATGGGACATTGGAAACCCGGGGGTTTAATTCCACGGAAATAAAGATCACTCATTCCCCCATGCAAGTCTCAGAAAATTCATTTCCTTGCAACATCGCAAGAACCTCACTTCTATGGGTAACAGATGGGAACACAGAGGGCACCGTACCGATAACAAAAGGTATGTAGTCTAGGACTTAGAAATTTATTTTGGATGACCTACACTTATATGAACCTCTATTTGATGACTAGATAATTATTTGATAAGTAAATATCTGATACGTAGGTAATTGGTATCTTATTGTTCACCCCTCAGAGTTTCTAGAATGACTGCTTTTAGTGTCAAAAATGAAAACTAATATATGTATGTAGAGTCCTAGTCTATATAACCCTGTCTCTGTGTCAGAGAAATTCTGGTAACTCTTTGATGGTCTGGATTGTGCAGCCTCACACTAGGGTGAGAATACCGAACCCAACCTGCTCAACACCAAACTCACCACCTTTAAAACACAATATCTCATGTAACCCACTACGCTCTCCCACCTCCCATACATCTGTCAGCAAACCTGGTCAGATATTCCTAAACACCTTAATTGAAGTCCACATCTTTCTGATTCTTCCTGTCGTTGCCCTCATGGTTTCCTGTTCTATTAGATCATCATTCTTTCTCACTGTCTCCCTAGACTTACCCATTCTCTACCTGACTGCCGAAAACTCTTCCTAAAACACCACTTTTATCATGTCAGGACCTTCTCCTGAAACCTCTGCTACGCAGCAGGGGTTGGCAGCATAGTGTTCCCCAAGGTTAGCCACATCCGATATCTGTGGCATGTCATGTTATATGACATGAGAGACCTGGCATATATAATTAAGGCTACAGATCTTAGAACGGGGAGATTATCTTGAGTTATCCAGGTAGGCCCAGTCTAATCACATGAGCTCTTAAGAGCAGAGAACTTTCTCAGGCTGAAAACAGAGAAAATACAGTGGAAGGAAAAGTCAGAGAGAGTCACAACTTGAGAAGGACTCTGGCCATTACCACTGGTGCAAAGATGAAGGTCAAGAAAGCAAGGAATGCAGGTGGCTTGAAGGAGCTAAGGGACGGTATCGGCAAGGAAACGGACTCCAGCCCTGTGGCCACAAGACACTGAACTCTGTGAACAACCTGAGAGAGCCGGGGAGCAGATGCTCCCCCAAAGCCTCTAGCGAAGAGCTCAGCCCAGCCACCATCTTGATTACGGAGCAGAGAAACCAGACTCTGACCTACAGAACCCTAAGATAATAAATATGTGCTGTTGTAAGCCACCGAGTGTGTGGTCATGTGTTATGACAGCAAAAGAAGACTCCTGCCCCAGCTAATGAATCCACACTCTTCCTTCTTCAAGACACATCCCCATCTAGGCCCACTCGGCGCATCTTAATTCATTTCCCTGTGCTCACGTACACCGGCTCTTGTTTCTGCCAGCCCAGGCTCAGCTTTGACACAGAGCTTACATCCTTTGGAGAAGAAAAGAGAAAACAGTGAGAAATAGGCAAGCATTATAAATTCAGAGAGTGCGCGGTGGATGCGAAGCTGTGCTCTCCAGAACCCCTTCCAGAGAGAACGTGCTGCCCAGCGGTGGGGAAGTACGGTCAGCAGGCAGCTCCCGCTGTCAGCACTTTCAGGACCCACTCGAGGGGCGGAGAGTCACCCTTCCTACGGCCATACCCTCTCCAAGGAAGTTTGTGTCTGATGATTGAGCAGCAAGCAGGGATGAAGAGGCGCAGCCACTTGGCTCAACACAGGCCACTTTGACAAGCAGTGTTTGCCCCAGAGCTCCCCCCAGGGCTGGCTGAGGCTCGGTCGGGCCCACATTGCAGTTTGACTTCTTTCTGTACCCAATCTGCTCCCTGCTTTCTTCCAGATTGATTCCTGAATAACAGCTTGGACCCCAAACTCTACTTCAGCGTTTGTTTCTGGAGAGCGCACCCTGAGACAGGGAGGCGAGTAATAAGAAAATAAAGAGAGAGTGTCTGGGATAGCAACCCAGAGGAACGAAGAGCATAAAACTTGTCATGCAACAAGGACTCACAAAAGTCAAATAAAAATGTTTTTAAAAGTATGGCTAAGGTCATGGGAAAGTAAAAGATAGCCCCAAATGCAAGAAACAAAGGTGAAACTGCAAATCAAAATAGTAAGAGTGTAAGCCGACATGGTAGGGTATGGGAAGCAGTTGGACCCGGAAATGGGACTTGATGGCTAGGGGAGTGTATTGTAATCCACATACAGGGGCACAAGAAAGGGATTTAGGCCCATGCGAGGCAGAAATCGGAGCTGAGACCCTGCAGAAACCTGGCACCCTAAAAGGTCTACATACTCACTAGAAGAAAAGCTGGAAACTCAACCCATATTCCAATGAAATTATAGGGAAACTTGTTCTACCATGAATAAGAAAAAGAAATAGTCCATAAAAGCCAAATACCCAAGATTGTCTTGCACGTGCATTAGACATTCCACTTGAACTGTAAGACTTTCCTATACTTAGTAATAGAAGAATTTCAAAGCTGAGAATTAAGGTAAGTCATGAGCCAAAATATCTCTGGAGAATAAAGCAGCAGTAAATCATTCTGCCCTGGATTCCCTCAGAAAAAAAAAACAAAACAATACCAGCAGAAGATGTGTTCCCCAGTTATGACACATGGTAGGGAAGTATATAGGATGAGCGAGAGGCAGACAGCATAGACGAGAAAATAAATGTAATTAAAATAATGCAACCAATGTAAAGGTTATAGAAACTACATGAAAAGACTAAGACGCTGAAAAAAGGAAACCTGACATATTTGAAAACAAAAACTAAAATAACCCCAAAAACAAAAAATTAAATCATTGGCCGTGAAATTCAATGGTTAGGTTAAACAGCAAATCAAACAGAACTGACGAGAGCATTAGCAATGTAGAAAATGGACCCAAGAACATTTTCCAATGTGCTTATGGAGGTGTGCCACTCAGATCTCTCTGTGAGACATTCTATTGAAGAGAGCTTAACTGACCAATACCCCCACTACTCCTGAACCTCTAGATTCACACTGTGTTCACTCTGGAGACTATCTGACTAGAGTCAGGTCATTGCCACTCTATACAATTCTTCTAATAGGTAACTTTTGCTCAGGGACTTGTCATCAAAACATCCCAGAATTATCCTGCAGTCTGAGCTTCTTCCTACTGAATCCCTCTTTTCTTCTCTCCCTTCACAGTGGTCAGCACTGCAGGACAATCTGAAGGCTCTCCCTGTCTGTTCCTGTTCCCTCCCTCTTTATCTTTTATTTCCTACAACTGATCTCTTGCATACCTAATCCTACCTTAACTGCTGCTTCTCAGAGAAGCCAAACTTACACAAAAATAGAAGTAAAATAACCAAGCAACATTAGCATTGACTACAGAAAGAAGTAATCAACATTAGTATTTTTAATAATGGTTCTATCGTTATGAAGGCAAGAAGTTTGCCAGAGAGTTTCATTAAATTTTAATTTTGTTAAGAAAGCATATATGCCCGGCTGGTGTGGCTCGGTGGTTGAGCATCGACCCATGCACCAAGAGGTTGCTGGTTCGATTCTCAGTTAGGGCTATTGCCCAGGTTATGGGCCCGATCCCCAGTGCAGGGCATGCAGGAGGCAGCCAATCGATGTTTCTCTCATCAATGTTTCTATCTCTCCTCTCCCTTCCTCTCTATATAAAATCAATAAGGGGGGGGGAGGGAGAAAGCATATATAAAATATAGGGACAAACATTTTTTTTCCAATTTTTATTCATTTATTTTTGTTACAGATGTTTCTCCTCCCCCCCCACACTCCCTCCTCCCCCTCCTGCCACCCCCCCCAGCATGTTGTCTATGTCCATTGGTTATGCGCACATGCATATAAGTTCTTTGATTCATCTCATCCATCCCCTCGTCCCCCTACTCTGAGGTTTGTCAGTCTGAACCATACTCCTTTCTATGTCTTTGGGTCTATTTCATTCATCAGCCCACTGTATTCATTATAGCCCATAAATAAGTGAGATCATGTGGTATTTGTCTTTCTCTGATTGGCTTATTTTGCTTAGCATAATACTCTAGAGGTCCCTCCATGTTGTCTCAAAGGATAAGAGATCTTTCTTTCTTACAGCAAAGTTTTCTTTATTAATTTATTTTTATTACAGATGTTTTTCCTTTTTCCCCCATTGACACCCTCCTCCCTATCCGCCCCCAGAATTCATTATTGTCTATGTCCATTGGTTATGCATATATGCATATAAGTTCTTTCATTTATCTCTTCCCCACCCTACCTCCACCCCCAACTCCACCCCTGCTCTGAGGTTTGTCAGTCTGATCCCTACTTCTATTTCTCTGGGTCTATTTTGTTCATCAGTTTATTTTATTCATTATATTCCACAAATAAGTGAGATCATGTGATCCTTGTCTTTCTCTGACTGGCTTACTTTAGTTAGCATAATACTTTCCCGGTTAGGGACAAACTCTTAAAGATTACAAATAGAGTCCATTACTGTAAACTTAGAACAGAGGAATAAAGAAAACTTTATTAATCTAATAGATGTATAAAAGAAGAAAAAGCAAAGGAAGAAAAAAGTGAGATAACTAAAAAGCACAATTTAAGATGGCAGAACAATCCAAGCAAAGTAATTACAATAAGACACTGAAACTATTATAAGTTTATAAAAAATCAAGCTATATATAACAAGAGAAACACCTAACCTTAAGATTCCCAAAATAGAAACAAAAGTTATATAGAAAGTTGTTATGACAAAAGACTTCCTAAAAGTTGGGTTGCATTCTTAATATTAGGGGGGATGAAAGACTTTTAAAGTCTATTTTTAACGCATTACAGGAAAAAGGAGGAGTATTTCACAATGATAAATGAAATTTACTGGAGCCCTGGCCGGCTTGGCTCAGCGGTTAGAGCATCGGCCCGAGGACCAGAGAGTTGCAGATTTGATTCTGGTCAAGGGCACGTACCTCGGTTGTAGTTTGGTCCGGCTCTGGTCAGGGTCGTAGAAGGGACAACCAGTCAATGTGTTTCTCTCACATTGATGTTTCTCTCTCTCTCTACCCTCCCCATTCTATCTGAAGATAAATGGAAAAATGTCCTCGGGTGAGGATTAAAAAAATTTTATTAGAAATATTATAATCCTGAACCTGTAAGCATTTCACAACATAGTTTGAAAACATATAAACCAAAATATAAGGCAAAAATTTCTAAGAGAAATAGAACATTGCACAATTCTGATAAAAACTTGATACACTTCTCTCAGGAACTTAGAAATCAAGGGAATAAAAATTATTGAGAATATAGAAGATTTGAATATCATAATTAATAAGAGTAATCTAATAAATATATATAAAATCCAGCACAAACTACTAAAGAATATATATTCTCTTTAACTACATATGGAACATTTACAAATATTGATCAAATTTTATTGAGCAAAACTTAGCAAACATGAAAGCATTGACATAATACAGATCTCATTCTCTGACCACAATGCTATAACAAAACGAGATATCATCAACAAAATAACCCCAAATCCCATACATTTGAATATCTTAAAACACAAAGGTTAAATTCTGTGGTTCACAAATTAAACTATAATGGAAACTTGAAAAAATACTTAGAACTGAACAACAATTTTAAAAACATAGAAGAAATATCTGTAACAAAAATAAATCAATTAAAAAAATAAAAATAAAAAAACTATATATCAGAACTCGTGAGATACCACTGACCATACTTGAGAGGAATTCACAACCTTAAATTCATGTATTAATGGAAAATTGAAAAATAATAAGTCAACTCTCCACTCAAAAATTCAGTGTAATACTTAAAAAGTAAATTCCCAAAATGTGAAAAGTAAAACAACAAAGAAAAGAGAAAGAGTGGGTAGGATGAAAATGGTTATTTATTTTAGACAGAATGGTAAAAAGTAGAGAGGCCTTTTGGACAGAAATGCAAAAGATAAAAATTTAAGATATTAATAAAATACTTTTAAATAACAATATGCACATTTCACTTTCTGCTCTACCAACGAAGGTGACAGAAAATTGGCTTACCAGTCTGCAGTTCACAGCAGGTGTATGGATACAGTGGAAAAATCATGCATCTCTTGGCTCATGAATCCTCCCTTAGGGATGAGGTCACAAATGCAGCAAGTGCTTGGAGACTAGACCCTCGAGGAAAGGATGATGACAGACTGTGTGAAGGGCATTCATACTCCTGAAATTTGAAAGCCTCCCAATTCTGTTGCTCGGTGACTCCAGTGAGAGTCAGCATCGGCACCTTGTGTCCCAACCCACACAACACTGCACCCCTGGCCCTTTACCAGCAAGTAGGACTACCCCTCCTGCTGACAGCCCCACTCAGTAGCTAGTGCTTTAATCCTAAGCATTTTTGCTTATCTCTTTGCTCTCACACCCTGTTGATCACCCATCCGATCCGGAGTCAGCTGATTACTCAGATTCTCCCAACAGATAATTCCCTATCATAGTCAAATCATTGTCATGAATGCAGATCATCCATCATCACCCAGATGTTCACCCTTCCCCCACTATTCTGTAGCTCCACTAATTGGGTCCAACTGTCCATGCCTGCCAGCCTTTAGAAAATCCACCATGGAACTGCTCATCACATCTGCTTTACTTCTCTACAGAGGACTTAGCATCTGGTCATTTTCTTGCTTATTTGTTTGACCGTTTCTTTCATGTCTTCCCCCATGAGAATGTAACCTCCATGGACCTCTGTGTCTTTCTTGTTCACCACCATATGCCAGCTCACAGCAGTGCTTAGCATCTCACGGGGGAGCTTCATACATATTTTTGAACAGACGAACAAATTAACGAATGAATGTCTTCATGTATTTCAGGGGATCTTCTCTCCATATGAAGGCAAGAAGGAAGATCATTAGCATTAATGTTCCTTCTTTCATATAATCCTGCCATTTCAGAATCTGTAAGTGACTGCTGAGATATTGTGCAGCCCCCATGTCCATCTTTCTCTGCCACATGAGAATTATGCCCCTGCTATGCTGGCCCCATGCCCAGATTAAAAGGACTACATGACATCGATCTTAGCTGGGCAAAATGCCAACCAAGAGCCATTTGGGAAGAATTCCCCACAGTAGGCAGAAAGTGACACTCACATGCAAGCTGAACGTGATGCTCAGCGGGCTCCATGTGAGACTGCACTGAGGACAGCACACCTGGGCGTTCTGGAACATGACTCAGCAGCCCAGACTGTTCCTGGTACAAACCCCAACCAGGCAAACCTAGGAAACCTACTCGCACAGCCAGAAACCTACTACCCCTTGGCAATTGCAAAGAGTTTGCAGCCTCTAATTAATCCCTGCCTCCTTGAAGGTTTTTTTTTGTTTTTGTTTGTTTGTTTTTTGCCTTTGGCATTTACTTACTTCAAAGTTGCCTAATCGTTTCAACAATCAACAACTCTTATTCACATTATTTTTGTTTTTGTCAGCAAAGGTGTGTGCAGATTCAAAAAAATAAAATGGCAATTGAGAAAAGATGGCCACAGGATGGAAATGGTATCTTAACCAACAATTTCCCTGACAAATATTCATACTGTGGCAGAAAACTTACTCTAACACTTAATGAATAATTTGGTATAAATTGCTAAAGACTACATTTTAATGGTTAAAACTACCAGAATTTCAACCAATTCAATTGACTTTTACTAACCACCAGAAGGCCAGCCACATGAGGTCTAATTGGCTGACCTCTAGGCTTTGCAAATCACCTTAAATTTCACTTCTTCTAGAAAGAAGAAACTTCTCTACCCCTTTCAAGACTAATTTAAATGACTCTGTTGGTTGTTTTTATAGAATCTTTTATTTACTCTTGCTGATTCTTATGAACTCTTGTTTCCTCAATAAAATATAAGCTTCTTAAAGATGGGGATCATGTCTTGCTGTCCCGTTGCATCCGTGGGGCTTAGCACATGGCCTGGGATAGAATGAATGATCAATAAGTGCATTTGGTTGAATAGCTGGGTGAATGGATGGATGGATGGATGGACAAAAGGAGTGATGAATGAACCAGAGTAAGCGTTATAACAGACTCCTTAGGTACCTGTAGAGCCTTCTGATGTTAGGACCTCTGCAGTAGACAGTACGTGAAAGCTCAGATAAACCCTCACTGCATTGCCACTCAAACATATTCTGTGTCTTTCTGCTTTCTGCTCAGGGTCTTTTCTGATGTCACAGGTGCCCACTGAGCTCAGCAGAGGCACAGTGTGGTCTGAAAAGCAGGAGAACTTACACCCTCCGAGATGCTCAGGCAAGAAGGTATGAGTGCCCCTGAATGGACGTCCCAGCCACCTACCCTCAGAAGCATTCTGGGCATGTCCCATAAGGCTCAGCAGAGTCGAGCCCCAGTTCCTACAGCAATGCCCTTGATAGTACATCCTCGTGCTGTCTGTCACTCTTCTCACTCCTTCACATCTGTTTCCTGGGATCATCTCCCCAGTAAACTGCCTGCACCCAAGTCCTTGTCTCAGGCCTCACTTTTGTGGACACCCAAAGAAGGTGTCATAATGAATCGAATGTGAGAATCTCAACATGAAAAAGACGTTCAAGGACCTAAAAGATCTCAGACATGACATCCTCAGAGAACCCAGGTAAGTATCACATTACATATGGTTCACCACTAACAAAACAAGGAAAGAAAGCACTGGATACAGTCCCTAGGTCAGACAAGTGCCTGGCAAGTGGTCCTTCCTTGTTTCCTAGGTAATTCCCATCCTTTCCGCATTGCGTCCTCTATACGCTGTGTGGGAGCATGTGGGTGCAGGCTGGTAGACATCCACCTCTAAGCTACTTTCACCACCTTCTATGTAAATGTCTCAGAAGGTTTCTTACTCAAAAAATAAAGGCTCCTGGTGAGTAACTGTATTTACACAGAGAAAACAGAAGTGACCAATGAAAGTTATAACAGCTAATGTTGAGTAACGAACACAAACTGTAGTCTGGCCAGTATAGCTCAGTGGTTGAGCACTGACCCATGCACCAAGAGGTCGCTAGTTCAATTCCCGGTCAGAGCACATGCCCAGGTTTTGGGCCATCTCCCCAGTGGGGGGTATGCAGGAAGCAGCCAGTCAATGTTTTCTCTCATCATTGTTTCCATCTCTCTCTCCCTCTCTCTCTCAAATCAATAAAGAAAAAAAATTTTTTAAGAAGAATACAAATTATACTCTGGTGTTGGTATTTAGATCTTCTTTTACAGAAAGTAATAATTGATTCATTAATATTATTGGCTGACTAAATTAATAAAATCAATAACCATATTACAAGTACTGGAAGATAGTCTGTGCTGCTTGTCATTCTTACCTTTACATAGCTTAATTGTTAGATCCATAAAATTAAATTTAGATGTAGTTCCCAGGACAGTCACATGTGGTCAAGCCTTCTAAATCTGAATCTGAAAAATTAGTGTGGACATTGCCACTTCTCCAGATTACATTTTCATTTGAGGATTTTACCCAAAGATGTGAGATAGCTTAGGGTTTCAGGCACTGTGGATAACCAGATGAAGAGATTTAGGGGACAGAGGTGACCTCAAATCAAAGCACATAGGTATTCCACCCAAAGGCAAGATCTAACCTCAATCCCTGATGAACATTATCGCCCCTTTGAAATGCCAATAGTGCCATTCATAAAATATGAAAAATACTTTAATTTTACCATCTCTTCAACACAGCTAGAAAAGCCTTGGATTATTCGAGCACCCAAACTTAAAGTGAGCAAACATCACAGATCCTGCAAACATCTTGTGTCTTAGGGGGAAATCACAGCACATGCACTGACTGCTCTGCTATCGCACTTGCAATTCTCAACGACTTTCTCAAACACCTTGTTTCTGCAAAGAGAAAAGTCATCCCCAGTCTAGGAAGCAGTGCTGAGTGAAACTGGCAACATCGGAATTCCTCACATGTCTACTCTTAACCCTATTGTTAAGCAAATTAAACTAAAAACAAAAACCCTAAATATATTTTGGGAGGAATGTATCTACAGTGGGGGCAAAAATGAGTTGCAGCCCTACCCCTGTCTCCAACAATACACTCAAAGCCCCAGGAAGCATATGGTTAAGTAATGACATGGGGCTAGCTATGCAAATGAGGCTCTGAGAGGACCCCTGTTCTTGCACCAACCTCAGAGTCACCCCTGATAAGCATGCAATCTGGGCTTGCTACACAAACAAACATAACATGGAAACCAACTCTAGCTCCTCCTTCCAACCACACTGTCATCCTAAACCTGCTTTCACAGGCACTCTGGGCCCACTATCATTTATCATTTAATTTTTTAAATTTTGTAAGTGAGCTAAAAATTGTAATAACTATATTTAGCCAAAGATGTCATTTGTGGTATTATTTTTAGTCTTTTATTTTCTATTATTATTACGTGAAGTTTTTTTTTTTTCCCAAGAAGCTCTTTGAATGATTTCAGAGCATTTGTTTTAATTAAAATATGGAAAGAATTCTATTGTCAACATTAACAATTTATTGCCATCCGATTTGATGTAGGTTCCAACCACTTCAAGCAGACATTCCTGTCACTCAAATAAATGCACTGATCAATTCCAGGACGCATCTTTTTGCACCTTCAGCACTGGTTTTCCTACTTCAGCAAGGCCATAAAAGAAAACACACTGAAGATTTTCATCTGTGTTGGGTGCTCTGCCACCCCAACACCCAGGGGTCATTAAACGTTGCTTCTGTCTCTCCATTAATAAGAGGGGAGCCTAGGGTTCTGAATTGTTTAATAGCTTGCTCAAGATCACAGTGACAGAGGCAGAACACAGACAAGAGAGGTTGAAAATCACTTGCTAATACTTGCTGCTGATGGTACTGAAGAGAGTTAATTGGATAAAACTATTTGTCTCTCTGTGTCTCATCTCATTGGAATTCGAGGAGGAGATGCTACAATGACTAGTGTGTACTACATCTTGCTAGAAGATGCTCTGGGAGTTTACTAGAAAACTTCCTTTGAGCCCTGGCCAGTTTGGCTCAGCGGTTAGAGCATCGGCCCGCGGTCCAGAGAGACCCGGGTTTGGTTCCCGCTAAGGGCACGTGCCTCCATTGCAGTTTGTCCCCGGCCCTGGTTGGGGTCCGGTGAGTGGCAACCACTTGATGTGTCTCTCTCACATCGATGTTTCTCTCTTCCTCCCTCTCTCCCTCCCTCTGAATATAAATGCAAAAAAAAAAAAGTCCTCCGGTGAGAATAAAAAAAAAAACTTCCTTTGAAACCAGGAGCTAGAGATTATTAGAACTAATGAGAAATAAGATCATCGCCCAAACGGGGAATAGCAAGATCGAGGAGTGAAAACAGACATGCAGTATTTGTATTACTACAAATAGCAGAAAATGGTAAGAGCAAGGACAGAGAGAGGGTCTGAGCGTGGAGAACGTAAACTGGGAGTTCAGAAGCTATGTCTTGCCAGATAGATGGTAGTTTGGTTCACGCCTGTCAGTGAGTTTCAAACAATCGACCAGAGAAGAAGCGGAATAAAAACCATCTTTTCTGTAAAGTCTTCAGTAATGTACATTTAGCCCAAATCACAATGCAGAGACTTAAATAAACTCTGGGTCTGAAAAATAAAAAAAATAAGCTTATTTTTTTTTATAAGCTGCTCCAAGAATCAAACTGCCATTAACAATCAAGGTCGTCTCTTTTCAAAGTCAAAGGCACATGAAGGATACTGTGAGCAGCATTCGCGAGCGTGAGTAGGAAGTCCTCTCAGGTGACACACCTTTATGGTTTCAAAGTCAGTGCCACCAGAGAGCAAAAGAACTGCCCCGGGGAGGGGACATGTATGCCCTGTCTTGTGAGTCTCCCCACTTGTGAGAAATTAATGATCTGGAAAAACAGTACAGATGTCAAGTGGCCTGAGGACAAGATTAAGTGAAACAAAAATTTCTTCCTGGGGTTGGAGGGAAGGCGGAAATGGGGAATGGATGAGCTGCAAAATCCTCATTCTTCAAGACTGACATATCACCAGCAACGGGAAGAAAACACAGGCACACGCCCACTGACAGGAAGAGCCGTGGATCCTGGGGCTGCTGCAAACAGCTGTATCTAGAGGTTAATATTCCTCAGCCTCTTCGTCTGCACGTCTCTTGTGGCCCCGGAGCTTAATCTGAGCTCTGTATTAACTATGCATTACAATTGCACATGGACATAGGACGCACACATGCTGTGATGATGATGCCACGGTGGTGGACTTGCTCTGGAACGTATTCAGGTCACCTCAGCTCCTGCGGGTTGGGCGTTTGCTGTTTAGTACCTCACACTCGATTTTCTCTGGAGATGCCTGTCTGGAAACCAGCTTCCTCCACAAGGCAAACTCTTTGCCAAGGATTTCCAAAGGGAACACATTACCTATGCGGGGTAATTAATATGCAGTGAGCAAAAAATGTGTACCTGGTGACAAATCAAAATTTCCTGACAACAATTCTTAGGCAAGGTGGCCTGATGTGCTGGGAGGGCGTTGCTGTACATGTGGTAAGTCCCATCCAGAAGGTGGTTTTTAGGTTGCACGGGAAATGGATGTTGAAGGCTTTTCCTGTCATCGCAGCAGTTTGGGCGATTGCAAGACGGGCCCGGGAACAAAGACTCGGCAGAAATATCTCTGCACCTCCCCCAAGCCCAGCTGCCTGCCCTTGACATCTGAAACTGGCACTTCAATGGGCTCTTGGCCTCTGAGAGCAGTGCATAAAATGCGAGGCCAGAAGCATCTATTTATTAAGCTTGGTTACTAAATGAATCTTTCCCTGTGGCCAGCTCTGAAGTTGAGTTAATGAGGATGAAGCAGAAGCTGAGCTGGGACATATTTAGCCTTGGGCTGCACCTCGAGGCCTCAGTCTCTGGCAAAAGAATCAGGACATCTCCCTCCTGACATCAAAAGGGCGTGACAGGGACCTACAGGCAGAGAATCCTGGCAACTTTCACTTCCCATACCCTCTCTCTATTTCTTACTGAAAACCAGCAATATGGTTGCTCCCACACAAGGCTGGCCTCCCAGGATGGCAGTCTTCCCACGAGAGCTGGGCTTCTTCACTTGTAAATCCGCCAGGCACGCATTGTATATATTGTGTCCCTCCGTGTCCAAGCACTGTGCCATGTGCTGAAGATTCGGCAGTGAACAAAGACAACCCCTTCTCTCAGAGACCTCACGGTGCCATGGGAGTAACAGACAAGGACCCGAACACGTACGCACACATTTTCAGGTTGTGATACAGCCTTGGCAGCAGCGCGGCTGACCAACAACCCTCGATGGGGTGGTCAAGGACAGCTTCTCTCTCTCGGGAAGTGTTGTTTCAGCTCTGCCAAGCCCCAGGTAGAGACCCAACCACATTCTCTAAAAAGACACGAGGGTGGACAGCTATCCAGAGGGTTAAATACATCTCTGCTTTGATAAATGCACTTGCATTTGATCTTCCCAATAACGTAAGAAGAGGTATTTATTATTAGGGACACAGCTGTGAACGGGATTTAGGTTGTTTGGTCAGTGAAACCCCGAAGAGGCCACATGATGAAATGCAAAGAGACAGACCCAAGTCCAAACTCCTGGCTCCCCACTGTGTCCCTTTGGGCACGCTCTTTGACTTCTGCCTGCCTCGGTGTTCTCACTGGGAAAGTGGGTTGGTGTGGGATTAAATTTCGGAGCATCCCAGAATGATCTGGCACAGTTCTTGGCTCATAGTAGGTGCTCCAGGAGTGAGTCAATAATCACGTGCAGGCCAGGTGAGAAGGTAAGCCCTTTGAAGACTTTTAAAAACGTAATTCCCCTAATGAAATGGATACTGTTGCTGTCACCTTTTTGCAGATGAGGAAGCAGAAGCTGAGATGACCTAAACAAATTGCTCCATATGTAAAACTGGTAAGTGAGAAAGCTGGTACTTGACCCTGGTTTGACTCCAGAGCCAAGCAATCAGCTCACTTCCCCAGCACAACCCGTGGGGTGCTTGTGGGGAGTCCCTCACCCCAGGCCAAGAGCCACCTCCTCAGGCAGCATCTGAGAGGGTCAGGGGGAAAAGAAGCTCCATGCCATTTTGACCTTTTCTTTTCTGGTTTCTTCTCAACTAACATGACACAGAGCACAAAGATATTTTGCTTAACTGCTATAGATTAAGAAAAGAGGCTGAAATAAGCATAGCTGGGGTGAGATTCCTATTGTTTTGTGTGGTTTATCACACACACACACACACACACACACACACACACAGATGGAAGCAGCCCATGAGCAGTACACCATTTTGCCACTTATCTCCAAAGAAAAGCCATCTCAAGAAACGACGAAAACTTTGACAAACCAGCAAAGGGAAAAACAGCAAAAGTTTGAGACTGTCCATGAAAAGAAATCCTACTTTATTCTATATTCTACTGACAATATACAAGGAATTACATAGTCAGATACATAGTAACAAAAAGGAGGGGATAAACCAAGAATTAGTTATTTTAATAATGACTACTATGATGTCTCTATGAGAGTTGTAGGAATACAAAAAAAAAAAGTATATAAAAAAGTATCTTGAAAAGTATAAGGGTTTTCATTCATTTGGTCCACAGAAATTTATTGCTGTATATTATATTCTTTGTACTGTTCTAAATACTGGAGATACAGCAGTAAACTAAACAATTACAAATACATACCATCAAAATAATAATAACAATAAATGCCCACCATCATGGAACTTTGTGCAAATAGTGAATATTATACAAATATTCTCTGTTTTTGTTTTCTTAGCTTTGAAGTTGACTTGTATTTCAGTGCCATCATCTGACAGTATGTCCTTTCATCGGTTACCTGTCCAGGGACCCTCCCCATTCACTAGTTCCCTGGTGGAAATAAAGAGGAGCCTGCAATGCGAAGGTGGGAGGGGTTTGTGCCAGGTGAGGTGGTGGGCGGGGGAGGAAGGAAGAGAATGGAGCCTCTCATATTTTTGCCTACCAAAAACACTGGCAGCACAAAAGTCATTTTACTATTGTTCTAATTAAACCACCAGCTACTGCTTTCAAAAAGGAAAAAAAAAAAAAACCTCACACAACACTTTTCAAAATCAGAAACAATGTGTATAGTCTGAATTACTATTCCTCCCATTAGCATGAATAATCAAGAGTTTACTGTGTGTTCAATCAAAGCCAGCCCCAAGTGAGTCCTAAAATATAGCAATTACATGGTTTCCTCCCACTCCTGCCCCGAATAATGCATCCTGAAGGGGAAACAGTGTTCAAACAGGCAGAAGCAGAATTATCAGTGTGTGGGTAAAGCCATAAAAAGTGTCGCATTTTAAACTAGGTAGGAGAAAGGAGCATGGGTGTGTCCTTCCATGAAACACCAAGAATAGTCCCTTTTTGAAGAGAAGATGAAGCGAGAGTGACAAGATGAGGTGTGATTGGTTGGTTAACCCAAAAGAAAATTCAAGAGATTGAGACCATAGACTAATCCAAAATATTAAATATCAGTTGGTCAAAAGAAGGGGGGGTGGGGAGAAGGGGTGAGAGCAAGGGAAAGGGAAGAGGGAGGCTCCGGGAGTGGTCAGATCTCGGGGACAGGAATGGCACCATTATGCTTGCATTTTCAGAAGTGGCCCTCCTCTTATCCTAGTTTCAAAAGAAGCCCCTCTATTCACCTTCTCATTAAAACAGCCTCTCCAGGAAAAAATGCTGAGACCACACAAAGCAGGACATTCATCACTAGGGCAACCCGTGTACTCAATGAAAGCTGGCAGGCACAAAGGCTCGCTCAAGGCTTTGCAGGAGAGCTGTTCTCTTGGCCTCAGATCATATTTCAGATTTAACATTGAACTTAGATAGGAAGCATATTCTAGTTTGGAATTTCTTGTTTTGTTTTGTTTTGTTTTTGTACTAGGAGAGTACTTACGAAGAACAAAATCATCTTTTTAATCTAATTTTACTTTTTAAAGCAGGCAATTTCTTGGGTAGTATTAGGGACCAACTTTTTAATTTGCCAAGACTACCACCAGCTACATTCCATCCCATTTTATACCATCTCATTCGTACCATCTACATTAAATGTGGCTAATTGTCTCCTCGGATGGCCTCCATACTAAATCTGTGAGGGCCATTCAGATTCCCTTTTTCTCAGCTTTGCCATTACCTGCCTCCCTCACCACAAGTGGCTTCCACCCATCCACCCGGTCAAAGACCACACACACACACACACACACACACACACACACACACGCGCGCACGCGCACATACTCTCCTCCTCAAGGTCAGCAGAAGCCTACTCAGCTATAGTTCAAATATAATGTGTGAAATGACGCCAGAATCTGGCTACAGCACTATTCACACATATAATGGAATGGAATGCAAGCCATTTTTGTCTTATATATTCTTTTTACAGACTTTGAGATATTAAAGCTACAAAAGAAATCTTCATTCCATGGAGGCAAGGGACAGACTGTCTTGCAATAAAACCATTTTAAACTAATTTCCAGTTAGTGTGTGTACCTGATCAACCCTGCTCTATTCCTGGTCATTCTTACATGTCCTTTTCTTTTCCCGGAGATGGACTGAAGCTACTTCATTTGGCCAGAATAATAATACTGTTTCTCAGCGTTATTTTAATTTGCTGTTGACAGAGCTTTTTCTCAGTCACTTTTCACAAATAACATCTCCGAAGAAATCGTCTTTAGCATATTAGAATCTCAAGCAGAAGTTCCATGTGGACACCTGGGGCAATTTTCTCAGCTACAGGACTTCAGCTGGTGTGTGAAATTGGATCTTTTTTCTTGTCTTTTTCATGTGTTCAGAGGAGTGGCGTGAATTGGTTTTATACTCCTGTTTCATAAATTATTCTTTCAGTTTGTTTTAAATCTGCACAAAGAAGCTAAAAAGGAAATTTGAAAAGAAACTCAGCTGAAATCCTAGCTAACTCTTTTATATTTACCAACAAAGAATTAAAGAGATCAGGAAAATAACCAGATAGAGTTAATAAGAGCCAAAAAAGGTATTAAGTTCTGAGTCAGGTACCAGGGAATCTGAGAACAGTAAAACATAAATTCTGCTCTTGTGATGTCTATTCTAGGGGCAGAGTATTTATCCATCTCAAAAGAGAAGGAAGGCATCTCAGAATAGATAATACCTCTGGCTGTCTACATCAACAAGAACTGTTTGAAGGCCTCAATATGTTTCAAAACTCTAAAAAGGGTCCTGAAGAAATCACAACACTGGATATCAGGTTATACTACAAAGCCACTGTAATCAAAACAGCCTGGTACTGGCACAAGAACAGGCATATAGATCAATGGAACAGAACAGAGGACCCGGAAATTGACCCAACACATTATGTTCAATTACTATTTGACAAAGGTGGCAAGAGCATACAGTGGAGTAAAGACAGCCTCTTTAATAAATGGTATTAGGAAAATTGGACAGCTACATGCAAAAAAATGAAGCTAGACAACCAATTTCCACCATACACAAGAATAAACTCAAAATGGATAAAAGACTTAAATGTGATTCGTGAATCCATAAAAATCCTAGAAGAAAAATGCAGGCAACAAAATTTCAGACATCACACACAGTAGAATTTTCACTGATACAACACTTACGGCAAGAGAAACAAAGAGAAAAATTAATACATGGGACTACATCAAACTAAAAAGCTTCTGCACAGCAAAAGAAACAACCATCAAAATGGAACAGGAACCCACTATATGGGAGAGCATAATTGCCAATGATACATTAGATAAGGGGTTAATTTCCAAATTATATAGAGTGCTCATACAACTCAAGAAAAGGAAGACAAAGAACCCAATTAAAAAATGGGCAGAGGACCTAAATAGACACCTCTCCCAAAAGGACATACAAATGGTCAAGAGACATATGAAAAAATGTTCAGCATCACTAATCATCAGAGAGATACAAATTAAAATGACTATGAGATATCACCTCAAACAACAAATCATCAAATAACAAGTGCTGGCAAAGGTGTGGAGAAAAGGGGCTCTAGTACACTGCTGGTGGGAATACAGACTGGTGCAGCCCCTATAGAAACCAATATGGTGTTTCCTCAAAAAATTAAAAATGGAACTGCCATTTGACCCAGTGATCCCACTTCTAGGAATATATCCTAAGAAGCCTGAAACACTAATCAGAAAGAATATATGTACCCCTATGTTCATAGCAGCACTATTTACAATTGCTAAGATCTGGAAACAGCCTAAGTGTACATCAATAGATGAGTGGATAAAAAAGCTGTGGTACATATACACAATGGAACACTATGCAGCTATTAGAAAGAGAGATCTCTTATCCTTTGAGACGACATGGAAGGACCTAAAGAATATTATGCTAAGCAAAATAAGCCAATCAGAGAAAAACAAATACCACATGATCTCACTTATTTGTGTACTATAATGAACAAAATAAGCTGATGAATAAAATAGACCCAGAGACATAGAAAGGAATACGGTTCAGACTGACAAACCTCAGAGGAGGGGTGTGTGGGGGGGTGCATGAGAGCAGATAAACCAAAGAACTTATATGCACGTATGTATAACCAATGGACATAGACAACAATGCTGGGGGTGGGGGGATCGGGAGGAGGGTGTCTAGGGGCGGAAAAGGAGAAACATCTGTAACAAAAATAAATTAATAAAATTTGCAAAAAAAAAAAAAAAGGGAGGGGGGGTTCCTGAGATCAAAATGCTTGAAAACCACTCTTCTAAGAAATGAGGAAACAGACAGCAAGTGACTATGAAAAAGATGGATTATTGTTAGAAGGGAGCTTTGGGGTCAAAGATTGTGTGTTTGTGTGTGTGTGTGTGTTTTAAGATAGATGGTATTTAAATCTGAGAATGTTTAAATACTAAAGGTAAGGGTCCATTAAAGAAGGAGATACTGTATAGCTGGGGGATGAGGTAAAATAGAATAAAATCACTTAGAAGAAGTAGAGATTGGAGAAAGGACAGTCTTTTCAATAGGAGAAATTTAGAAAAGAACTGTTTCAGATATTGAGAAAACTTTAGTTTTTGTGGCAGGAAGTTGAGGAAGAGCTCATCTTATGTCTGTTAAGGTGCTCTGTGAATTAGGAGGTAACATTATGTGCTAAGGAGGAGGAAAAAGGTTGGGAGTAGAGGAGGAGTAGGTGTTTGGAGAGAATGTGGAATATTTGAAAGTGTTCCCATAGAGAATGTCAAGAACATTACAATGAAATCTCAGGTAGGATTGCCAAAAAGCATTGAAAATCCTGTTGACTCCAGTTGAAGATCATAAACTCACAGAGGATTGAATTGCTGGATTATATATATTTTTTACTTTATTGTGAAATATAAAAGTATGTAAAAAATATATTTCGAATTAAACAAATATTTTTAAATTTAACCAGTATCTTTAACCTCCTACCAGATAAGACTGTAGAATGCTTTCACTGAATTTACTTATATGCCGTGCTATTTTCATCATGTATTTTTTTTTTTTTAAATCCTCACCCGAGGACATTTTTACATTTATCTTCAGATAGAGCGGGAGGGAGAGAGAGAGAGAAACATCGATATGAGAGAGACACATCGAGTGGTTGCCACCCACATGACCCCAACCAGGGCCGGGGGTAAGCTGCAACCGGGGTACGCGCCCTTAGCGGGAACCAAACCCAGGTCTCTCTGGTCTGCAGGCCGACACTCTAACCGCTGAGCCAAACTGGCCAGGGCTTCATCATGTATTTTAATACTGTGTTTTAACTGCATAATACATTATCATTTTACATAATAAGCATTCCTATGTAGTTATCTATGTATTTATTACTTTCTCTACTCTCCATTTCTTTTTTTGTTTTCAGCCTTTCATCTGGGCTCACCCTCCCTTAGTGATGGTGTGCTGGTGCAAATACTCCCTATTTTTGTTTGTCTGAAAATGATCTTATTTCACCTTTATTTTTTAAAGATTTTTCTCAAAGTATAGAACTCTAACTTAGCAAGTGTTTTCTTTCAGCAGTTCAGAGATGTCGTTCCAGTGATTTCTGACTTTCATTGCTGGTATTAAGAAGTCAACAGAAAGCTTAACAATTGCCCCTTTAAAAGTATACTGACATTTTCTCTGGCTGCTTTAAATATTTCTCTTCTTCGGTGTTATGCAGTTTCATTGTAAAGTATCTAGTACGGGGTCAATTTGCTCTGCTTAAGATTTGACTGGTTTTTAAATTTTGGATTGCGATATTTCCCCAGTTCTGCAAAATTCTCAGTCATCATTTCTTCAAAAATTGCTTCAGCCCCTATTCTCTCTCTTCTCAAATGAAAAGTATATTTTACCTTCCTCTAAAACCTTTAATTTCTTCTTTGATATATTTTTGCCTCGCCATGATTTATTCTGCATAATTTTTTGTCATCCATATTTCAATTCACTTTCCCATTAGCCCTCTGGATAATTTGCTGTTACATTCAGATATCAAATTTAATTTACGTTACATTTTGTTTTTCACTGCTCAACGTTTTACTTGACTCTTTTTCAAGTCTGTTTGGTTAATTTTTTTATTTTTCTGGTTTGTATTTATTTCTTTAAAGAAAGTAAACATAGATGTTTATAATTTGTTTCCATGATTCCTATCTGCGAAGACTTTGTAGATCTATTTCTTGTTGTTCCTAATGTTTCCTCCTCATGATATTCTGTTGCCTTGTGTACTTGATTTTATCTTTGACTATATACTTTTCACTTTCTCTAAAAAGTATTTGTGGGGATTCCTTGAAGCTTAGCATCACGTTATCTGCCTCCAACGAGGATCTGAATTTACTTCTGCCTTGAAACTAAGGGCACTACCAGTCTAGAATTACTTTAAAACAAATTTTCGGCAAGGTTTTCCTAGACCCCTCAGGATATGTGAACTCAGTTTGCAAATCTGCACAAAGTCTGTCTATGGCCACAACTTTTCAAAAAGTCATTTTTTCTTTCTTTTTTTCCTTTTCCATGTGTAGTTTCAAGGCAACCCTTCCAGCAGTGTCTTTCTAACTCCCCTTTCCTAGAGAATCCAGCCTTTTGTGATTATGGCTTAATGTGAGGAGAGTCTCTCAGTAGATTCCACACTTGAATTTGCCCTGGGCCTTAAATTACAATCTTTTACCCTATGAGGCCACCAAAAACAAAGTGCTATTTCTGTAACATTAGAAAATGCCTTCTTGGCCAAGTGGCCTCGGTGTTCAGCTTACTTCTTTGAATTCCCAGTTTTCCTTACATTTTCATCCAGTGATTCTTTAATATATTTTAAAATTCTTTAATGTTTTAAATATTATATCAGTATTTGAGTCATTTTCAGCAAGAGACATTTGTCCAAATAATTTAGTAAATCATTACCAAAGTGGAACTATAATATTTCTTCAAGAACACGTATCAGCACAGGTATGGATGTAGAGAAAATGGACATTTTGTTACATCCGGGACTGTGATTTTGCCAAATAGAATAGAAAGAGTATGTGGCAAGTCAGCTGAAGGCATAAGTAAAGCAGTGTTTAAAGACTTAAATTATCAAATATGAGCTGGATGAGGAGAAAAGAGCAAATATGGGAGATATTTGAGAAAATATGGGATAAACAGAGCAGAGGTCTCAATGAGGTCAAAGAGTTGATATACTAGGGATAACTTAGTGAGTGACCTAAATAGACAAAAAATTATAAAAAGAGGAGGATTTATGTATATGATTTTCGAGATGAAGACATTTATTGTGCCTAAGGAAGTGGGCAGCTGAAGTACAGTAGTTGAGAGGTTATTTTGAAGACAAGAAAGCTAAAAATCTGAGAAGATTTTTTAAAATTTATCTTTATCATTGAAAGTATTACAGATGTTGAGAAGATTTCGAAATCAGATAAGATGAAATCAGAAATACAAATGGAACAAAAACCATGAGGCAGACTCAGTGTCTTCAGTAGTGAATGTCAATGATTACTTTTTTGTGTGTGGGGGGGATTCATTTGGGGTTTTTATTTAAATATTAGTGTACTTTGACTCAATGTTAGCCCACCTTTGGGCTTAACAAAATAACAATGACAGAACATTCAAACTCACTCTGATGACTATTCCTGGTTCAGAATTGGCCAGAATGTCCATTATTTTTTATGTTGAACCTTAATTTCAAATTACCTGATGATTCCAAATAATGTCTAACTGAATTGATGAGATTCCATAATTCTTTTTTTGGCGGGGTGGAAGATTATTATAAGCGTAGATTTCAGAAACATGGAGAGAGAGAGAGAGAGAGAGAGAGAGAGAGAGAGAGAGAGAGAGAGAGAGAGAAAGAGAGAGAGACGGTATACCAGATGTCATTTCCCTCAGGAAACCAAAAGTGTTTTCATGAAGGGACGGAAGCAGTCACCTGAAAGAGCTTTAAGAAGTAAGGTGATGTAGATTTTCATCCAATCCTAAGGAATGTCAGAAGTGGAGAATTATGACAAGGTGGATTTCAAAAATAACCAAACAGGACTTCTACCTATGAAATCGTTCTCAGCTTTTATTGTATCACTGTAGATCCCAGTGAAAAATTAACATTCACTTTCCTCTCCTTGAGGATCAAATAAAAATCAGGAAGAGATTCCAGGAAATGGAATTTAACATCAAGAAATTAGCTTTTTGAGTGGCCCGGGCGGTGCTCCACAGCCTCCACATTGGAGATCTGGCGTGAAGCTGGTAAGGACATGTGGTTCAGAACACGTCTCTCTGGCAGTACGGGCGCTACGTGCTCTGAACACAAATAAAAATGCTCAAGGAATTTTCACAGAAAAGATCCAAGAAACCTGAGCTCGCCATCAGAAACAGTCACAAAACCCACCAGTAAACAAGCACCTAGCAAGCCAATGAGGACAAAATAGCAGAATCAGACCTATTGCAGCTTCATAAACCAGAGTTAGCAGCATAGAATTTGAAGTAAGAATGCTAGATAAATTTAAAGCAATAAAAAAGGAGATGTGCAATAGAAATGCAATAACCAGGCATATTTGAAAAATATAATAAAATAGGACTTCTAAATCTAAAAATAAAAAGTAATAAAATTTAAAATTCAATGATGGGTTTAACAGCTTAGATACAATTAAGAAATGAATAAATCAGGGATCTGGAGATTTGTCCAGAATAGTCAGGAGATTCTAAGAGATCTGAACATATATATATGAAAAAGAGTTAAGGTAAGTAGAGACTAGACTCATGTTAGGACCTCTCATTCTTATCAGAGTTTCAAGAGCAAAGGAGAGATGAAAGAGAGAAAATTTTCGAAGAGTTTATGACTAAGAACAGGTGAAAAAACAACAAATCCCAAGCAGGGAAAAACAAAACACATGAGCTCATTCTAGCAACGCTATCGACCACCACAGACAGATGACCTACAAAGAACTACAGCAGAGTTCAGCAAACTTTTTTCTCTGTACTGACTCAAATAGTAAATATTTTAGACTTTGCAGGTCTAACAGTCTGTTGCAACTAGTGAACTCCACTGTTTTCAGTGCAAAAACATCCACCAACAACACATACAGGACTGTGGTTATGTTACAATAAAACTTTATTTATAAAAACAGCCAGCTGGGCTGATTTTATTTATGAGTCATATAGTTTACCCACCTCAGAAGTACAGAATGTTCCTGACTTCTCAACAGCAACAATAGTATACAAAGAACAAGGCTTAGACTGAGGCCCAATAAGTGTCTCCTTTCTCCCCACCAAAGCCCTCTTTGCCCACCCAGCCTAACTAACCCTGTTCAGCCCGAGAAACTGGAACTAAGAGAGGTCCTGCTCAGTCTGTCTTTCACTGAACCTGGAACTGCACAGGAAACCAGTTAATAAATGTGGCCCAGTGGATATCAGGTCTTGCCAATCAGAAAACAGCTCCCCACGTAAACAGTATCCCCAGGAAAAATCATCCAATATGACCAATAAACAAGTGGTTTAACCAGGGAGCTTACAGGAGGTTATCTAGACTCTACTTTTAATCTCCTCCCCCCTTCACACTACCCCCATTCCCAAGGCCAAAAAAGAGCAAGACCCATGGACACATAGGCCTTGGCCCATCGCTTCCATGGTGGTTTCCAATATCGCATCCAAGAAGCTAAGCAACAAACCAGTTCGTGGAAAAAGAATTATGGCCACAGATTCCCTGAATATCCAAAAATAGTGCCGCCAAAAGGCAAATATATCTCTAGATGTGCAACTGTGAATACTATGTGAGAGGACCAGTGGAGAAAAACACTATATCTTTTTTTGTTTTTATATTGAATGTATTGGGGGATACTGTTTCTGAGGAATGTCCTTTCATGTCAGCACTGAAAAACAGGGCCAAAAGAGAATAATAAGGTCCAAACCAAAACCACAACAGGCTGCAGGGGCAAAACAAAAAGCAATGTTGCAAACACCAACACACCCTGACGCATGATCCCACGTTCAGGCAGGGTTCCCAGGAGTTTAAGTTAGCAGTAATCATTGCTCCTAATTGCTATCAGTTAACTCTCCAGAGCCCCTCCAGGCCCAGTCATCATCCCATGAAACACGGTGTCTTCCCTCATAATGCGTTTTCAGCCTTGCCAGTAACAGAATTTGTGGCTTTGGTGTTCTTTACAGAAACACTGATCGAATTATCCTAAGACCTTTCCATGCATTCTGGGCTACTGGGCAGAATTCCAAAAACAAACACTGTCATTATCCTCAGATACAATACCCACTTTTTCAAAACTGCTCAGAAGTAGATGTTTTTCAGTCATTTCAGGCTTGGCCATTGATAAAGGCACAGTCCACTTGACATCCCGTTCACTGGCCACTAGACTATGTAGGCCTCATATAATCTCATAACTTCTAAAACGGTTCCAGGAAAAGCCCTTTACAGCCACAGCATCTATGCTCTCCACTGGAAATGTAAACAGGCCAAATTTCTCTTGAGTGTACTCCCTGCACTGTACAAACTCGTTTCCCAAGCTTATTACGTCTCATTGAGATTTCCATTCCATTCAATCTATTCACTTAAAAAACTTCTGCCTATTTCATTAAGTGCCCGGGGGGGGGGGGGGGGGGGGGGCCGGTAAAAAATCACATCCTTTTTTCTCTAGTATGTTTCAGTATTTTTGCAACATTTTAGAAGTTCTTTCTAGTGGCATCGAGAAACACTATCACTTAGAATAGGAATAGGAGTAAAGACTATATGACAATTATGTAGCTGATTCTCCTACTTTGACGGTTGGAGAAACTGAACCTATAGTTTAAATGACTTGTCCAAGATCAACAGTGTCAGAATCAAGTACACTACATTCTAGTGATTTCCTGCCATGTCACTCATATCTTAAAATTTGAACTTTTTTGTTTGCTTTATGCTGTCAGGCTTTCTATAACTTTCCCTTTTCCTACAAACATTGCTGATTACATGCTTTGCCTGTATCTTCACAGTAAAAAAAAAAAAAAACAATCTTTTTAAAACATATACAGGACTAACTGAAGCTGACAACCATATATTCATCATGACGATTTGACTTTCATTTGACCTTGAAGTGTCAGTGTTATTTAATGTGAAGATATCAAGATGATAACACCGCAGATGCTGCCAAATGAGAATTTTGCTGCAATGAGCTTTTCATGAAATATTGAGGCGAAGCAGAGAACCAGTGCCTCTGACAAAAATGCTCCCAGTCACTCCCCGCACTAAATCACGATGTGCAAGCTGCTCTACTCCGGGCTTTCCAGCGCCAGCAGTGACAACCTGACCGCGCTTAGCTGGAGACACCCAGGATGGAGCGACGAACGTTGTATTGCAGCTTCTGAGATCATCTTCATTCCCATTGGTTTACATTCAAAACAAACGTTTTGTTTGGGTTTTTTTTCTTTTTAATTACATGGTATTCAAGAACTTTGTATGAAGGCAAACACTATTTCACATGAGCGGGACGGGAAATGGACTTCTGTCCTGTCACGGCATGAGTGGCAGTCACAGGGTGGAGACACAGTGCATCCTCCCTTCTGTTGCGGTCCTGGTCAGCTGCCACGCTCCCCCCAGGGGCAAAACCTAACACCACACTGTAGAGGAACACAGTTTATTATTCGGTTGCTAGCTCTGATCCACCCCTCAGTGAGGTCAGGCTCGGTTTACAGGAAGAAGAGGAAGTCATAACTGGAGACATGGAAGGGGACGTCCAGGATGCGCTGCTGTGCATAAGGGGTGAAGTGGTGAAGACCCCCTGAGAGGCTTTCAGCTCTTCCTGCTTCACCGACTGGGCCTTCCACATCGGATGATGTCTACTGAGCAGCTACGAGGGGCTGAGATCACAGTCACTGTTCTGCTGAGGAAGTTTTAGGAGATCAGGGATATGCTACATCCCTCCATGGGTACAGAACCCAGAAGTCTCTCCTTTCCGTGGCATGGAGCTGTGGCTGGGGTGGAATGAGGCATACAGCCCGGCCACCGTTCAAGGACATACCCTGACGACACGGTAACCTTCGGTGTGACTGACTGCAATGGCCGCACTGTTCTATTCCTGGCACAATGCTCACTGCTGGCCAGGATTCATTTCTCCCGATTCAGTTCAACTTGTAGTCACATAATAAAATGCACAGTGACAAGATTTCCGGCGGCCTTCAGGTGCATTCAGCAGGCTGCAAGTTGCTATATTTCTAGGTCCAGTGGTTTAAAAAAAAACACCTATTGCTCCCAGACTCCATTTGGTATCCAAACAGAAGCTGTCTAGTATTAGTTATTCAGGAGGCAGTTAAAGATCCTTTCATTCATTTATGCAACAGAATATTTTTAGAGCACCAACTATGTCCCAGGCACTGTGCTCGGCCCTGGTTGATACAAATGTAAATAAGACATAGCCAGGAGGGTCTCACAGGGAAGTGAGGGAGGGAAGTACACGTGTATACAATATGGTGAGTGCAACATAATGATATGTGCAGGGTCCTCAGAGAAACAGCATCTAACTCAGTCTGAAATGGATGAGAAGAGTTTCATAAGAAAGTCTGCCACCACCACCCCAAAAAAAGGAGGGGGAGGGGATTAAAGGGCAGGCATTACAGAAAAATACAAGCAAAGTAAAGGCACATGAGGCAGAATGCTATGTGCGTGCAGTTGCCTTGGACAAGACAGAGATGTATGTGCCAGACGGGGATGGCCATCGACCAATAGCTAGGAAGTCAGGCAGAGGCCAGGTCAAGGAGAAATGTGTGTCCCATGTAAGGAGCTTTATTCTACAGGTACTGAGGAGCCATTGAAGGTTTTGAGCAGGGGAGGGATAGAATCCGTTTGCACTCCTGAAAGATCACTCTGGCAAGAGTGTGGAAGAGAGGCCTGCTCAGGGGATGAGACTAAAGGGAGGGAGAATGGTTAGGAGCTTATTTCAAAAGCTGAGATGAGTAATGAGGGCCTGCCTCTTGACCCCTCGGAGAGCAGACCACCCAGTCTGGAAACCACAGGCTCCCCATTTGTGCAGAGCACAGTCAGCATTGAACCTGCTGTTACAATCTACTGTGTGAAGTGTGGCAAACTTAACCTTGGAATGTCCTCCTGAAGCAGACGGAGGCCATGAGAGAAACGCTTCAGAAACTTCATCCACACCCCTGGTCCCGGCCAGCCTCCCCTCCAGCTGCTGAAGCATGCTTCTGACCCTTCTGCCCAGACGGCCCCACCTCTGTCTATGGCCTTGCTTGTTCTCTTACACAGGTGGCTCTGTCACATCCGTGTCTGCTGCTCAGTTCCCTTGCTCTGCTGATTCTGAGGACTTGCTTCTCATCTGTCTTATGGTCATTGCCATTCTGCCCCTTTCTAAATAAACCTGCTGAGTTGGCCCCTCCACACTAGCTCAATACTATGGCTGCTCCAATTCAGTGCAATATAATGCCTGATGGGGTGAAGAGTAAATTCTGGGACCAATACAGAGGGAAGTGCATTGTTTCCTACCTTCTGGTAAGATACCCTCAGACAATGCAGCCCCACAAGCTGTGAGCATTGACAGGCCAGTCTCCTCTAAGCCCTTCTAAGTCTGGAAACTGTTTTCCCTTCATGCCCCAAGGGGTGCTGTCCTTCAAACTTCTCAAACCGCAAACCCTACACAGTCTTCAGTCACCCCCATCCTGCCTAGCGGAGCCTGTGCGAGGCTCTCGGCTCCTCCACCGACGCTGCAGGTGACAGCCTCCGCCATGCAGCCGGCGCCCCTCCTGTCCCCTGGTGATGACAGAAACCGCTCTTCTCATTTTCTGCCTTTATTGAAAAAAACCAAGAGAAAAAAAATGTGCCTGGGCACATCCTTGTACACTTGTAGATCTTTTCTCACTTCTCAACTTTAAAAGGAACCAAGAAAATGAAGATCCGCACCCAGCCTCCTTCCTACCCCCTACCACGCAACCTCCGCATCGCTTCCTGGACTCCAGCACGAGGGAGCAGTGGCCGAAACAGGCAACCTGTGCTCTCCCCCTTCCGTCAGAGTGTCACCCAACACCATAACTGTTGCTTTACTTTAGTCTTTTTCCTTTAGACGATAAACTCGTTGAAGACACTGGGACTGTTCCCCCGTTTCCTTCCGTCTTGTCAAGTGTCTGGAAATCTGTAGTTGTCGATATATGTTGGCTGAATCAAGGCCCAGTGGCCACCTCCAATGGCTTGAACAAATGACTGTTCAGTGAAACATGCCCCAAGGCATTCTGAGGGCTGCTCCTCCGGGACACCCAGGACTTACAGGCTACAGCTTGCATGGAGAAAACTCTGGCTTGGAGGTCAATATTTTTCTTTCCAGTAGAGTTGTGATCCTAGGCAGGTGTCCCAGAATAGCAGGTGTTTAAAAAAAATAATCAAAAGAACAGAAAATTCTGCACAGCTACTGGAAAGTAAGAACAAGAAAATGTGTGCACCCTCTAATAAGAAGTCAGCATGCACACTGGAGAGACAGCGTCCATGGTGAGCTTAAGGGACCAAGACTTGGGTTGATGCTGAGCACAACTGCAAAAGGCAATTTGCTCTCATGCCCTCTCTTCTCCCTGCTGGCATCATTTTCATGACAGTTCCTGCCATGGGGACCATGACCTTGGAAAACATTCATAGCAGTATGGAACTTGTGGGGTAGTCAGGACTGTTAGGTTACATCAAGCCTGGCATGAAGCCAAGCACAGGGACCTACAACGAGGGGCACTATTCCAGCTATACCCATGCAGACCCCATGGTGTCCAAAGGGCACAGTTAACTTTAAGCAAGATTTAGACAACAATTAACATCAATTCACATCTAGCATATAGGGGAAATTGACTTCTGGCATGGCAGAGTGAGGCCTTCTGCTAACCCACACCCCAGGGAAACTGGTGAGAATTATTTTTTTGAAAAAACAAACAACAGCCATTAAAAGCCTCTGGAAATGGCCCTAAATGCAAACAGTGAATGAAACATCTATTCAAGAAAATCTATACAAAAATTCAGTTAAAAATAGTGAGAGTCAGTGGAATTTGCTCTCCACTCTCAGCTCAGCAAGGTGAAGATTCCATTCCAAATGGCTGGAGCCTAGAGCACAGGCCTCCCTCTAACCCCAGCTCTGGGGCAGAAGACTTTCTTCCCTGGAGAAGCAGGACTTCAGCATTTCTCAACCCACCCAGAAGCTAAGTCCCAGGTAAATGTAGTGGAGAGGTGGGGGCTTCCTTCTTCTGCCCAGCCCCAACTTGGGCAACAGAGGCTCTGCCTTGAGTGCACGGACCAAGAACAAGGGGGCCTGGTTGCCCTCGCCCTGGCTCATGAGGCAGTGGTCCATGCCAGAAGAGGCAAGCCAAGATGACCTCAGTCTGCTGCTTCTTCCCTCTACTAAGCACTGAGCTCCTAGAACAGGGCTGTCACACACAGAGAAGCTTGCTATTGCCCCTACCCCCAACTCTAGGACCCTGATTCAGAGATTTTGCCTAGAAGGGGAAGCGATTGTTAAACAGCTCCTAATCGCTTCTCAAAGGAATTGACTTTATTTGCAATGGAGCATGGGGAAAATCAAATCTAAGGCTCTCTCAAGAACAGTGGAGGGTGTGGTGGAAGGTTATTGAGAGATGTATGGACCTGATGAAGATACAGCCTAGACTGTAAGCCAGCTAATCTAGCAGACCCACCTTACAAGAAATACTAAAGAAAGTTCTTTAGGCTAAGGAAGTTGGGTATTAGAGAGCAGGGGATCAGAATAACTATCAAACATGGACCTCAGAAACTATTCCATCAAAGGAACCTCAGTTTGATTGGATTAGTTTGTGTCTGAAATTTCCAGTCTCCACCCTTACCCCCCACCCACCAATATTATGAAATATGCAAATAGGAAAATATGACCCATTCATAGGGGGAAACATGCAGGCAATAGAAATTGCCTGTGAGAGCAATGAGATAATGGATTTAACAAAAAATAATCTCAAAATAGCCTTCATAAATATGTTCACAGAACTATAGGGAAATGTGGTTTAAAAAGTACAGGAAGTTTGCACCAGATAGAGAATATCAATAAAGAGATCAAAATGATAGAAAAGAACCAAATGGAAATTCTGGAATTGAAAAAATATAATAACTGTCTAAAAATATTTATGAAGTCCAGCACAAGGACAAAATCTTGAAAGTGACCGGAAGAAAATGACTGTCCTTTACAAGAGAATCCCTGTAACATTAACAGCTAACTGCAGAAGAAACAATGTAAGCCAGAGGGCAGTGGGACAATATATTCAGAATACTCGAAGAGAAAACAACTGTCAACCAAGAACTCCTCTGCCTACATCCATCCAGCAAAACCACTGTTTAAAACTGAAGGCAAACTAAAGACTTCGGGGGGGGGGGGGGGAATGAGACCATTATGTCTAGCAGACCCACCTCACAAGAAATACTAAAGAGCCCTGGCCGGTTTGGCTCAGCCACTAGAGCGTCGGCTTGCGGTCCAGAGAGACCTGGGTTCGGTTCCCACTAAGGGCATGTACCTCCGTTGCAGTTTGTCCCCGGCCCTGGTTGGTCGTGTGGGTGGCAGCCACTCGATGTGTCCCTTTCATGTCGATGTTTCTCTCTCTCTCTCTCTCCCCCTCCCACTCTATCTGAACAAAAAATGTCCTCAGGGGAGGATAAAAAAGAAAAAAAAAGCAAATATTAAAAAAAAGAAATACTAAAGAAAGTTCTTCAGGCTAAAAGCAAGTAACCTAGGACAATTCAAACACACACACACACACACACTTAAAGAACACACATAAAGGTAATTCTGTAATTACACAAAAAATGTTTTAAAATACTCTCCTAAAAATTATTTTAAAATCTCTCCTTGCCAATTTCACTCTAGACATAGCAGCCTCCTCACTTGTCTCCAAATACATAGAACATGTCCCATCTTGGGACCTCTGTACTTGTTTTCGGAGCATAGAAGTCTCTTGCACCAGATATTTGCATGCTCAAATAGTTCCCCCATTTCCTGCATGCCTCTGCTCAAATGTCAACTTATTAGACAAATCTTTCTGGATCAGTCTATACAAAATAGCAAGCCCCCACCACCAACCTGGCCCATCTTAACCCCCTTTCCTGCTTTCTCTTTCTCTATAGTACTTGTTTCTATTTTAGTATCTGGAACTACAGATACTAAAATAATGATGAAGTTTAAAATGTCATTTACAATGTCTAGAAAGAACAGTTGGAGATTTTAATGCCTTCAAAACTCAAAGAAATGAAATTATGGTCAAATCAAAGGTGGTGAAATTTAGATCTATAGTTATAACTAAAGTTATATCCCCACCCCCAGTGGTAGGCTAGAGCTGGCTTATACCAGCTCCTGAAAGTCAACTGATTTTTCAGAAACTTTGCAAGCCAGTTGTTAAATACAACCACTATTAAAAATCAAATTATTTAAACTTTGATTAAATAAATAATATTAAAACCAAAGGTCGTAGAAATATATGAAAATCATCACTTTCTTATGATTTTATTACATCTTATTACCATTTGAGCTCTCAAGGTTATTTATGTCTGTTATTAAGATGAGAATACTATGAAATGGTGAGTCACTGAACACCAAACTCCACTTTCCACTGGAGACCTGAAATCTGCCATGGCAAAAGTATTTAAACCATGCAAATCAGTAAATCGCTATGAAACAGGGTTTATCGTTTTGTTGATTGTCGAAACTTAAGAAAGTCATGAAGGATATGTTAGTAGTTTTGATTAAATTAAAATTGTGACATATCTGCAGCTGTTACATTGTGAAAACTCAAAATGTTCTCCTAGTATTTGAAATCTATTGGCTGAGTCAGCAAAAAAGTAGCTCACAGCTTTGAGAAATGAGTAAAATTCCAAAATACATCTTTGTTGTTTCACTTAATTCATGTCATAACATGACGTTCTTGTCATAATTATACCTGCTTGTCAACTGCAGTCATAGTTTATGAGGGATACAAACGGTTGGCAGAAACCAATGAAAGCATTCTAAATATATGGAATTCATAATAAAGAGTGTTGTATAAATTATCACTCAAAAATTACGTACTACACATCCTTTATATCAGAAGAAAATTATAATAAACTCACATATGTACAAATTTGCATACTTTTTTCAGCGAGGTGCTCGTTAAATGTTTCTAGCACACTACTTTCTACCCGGCTCCTCTCACCTGTGTTCTAACTAATAAATGTACTCACTTTGTGTGACACAATAAGAAATATATATTCAATCTCTGCCCTGAGATCCTGGCACAGAGCTCCTATAACCTTGGTAATGTCTTGAAGGAAAGGGGTGATAGGAGCACCTTTTGTCATTATACTTGCTCTTCATCCCAGCGTCTTGACGTAAGAGCTCCCGAGACCCTGGAATCTCGGGAGTGACAGGAGGATTTTTGTGTATGGTCATGAGATGACTGGTGGCTGGAGTCCCCGGACAGCTTCAGGACGGGGGTGAGTCACCAGAAAACCAAGACTTGCTTACGAGGGTTGGAATGTTTCCCCACCCTTGGACCTCTGTGGAGGGGAGAGGGGCTGGAGATGGACTTGATCACCAATGGCCAGTGATTTAATCAATTGTGCGTACATAATGAAGCCTCCATAAAAACACTAAGCTGTGGAGTTTGGAGAGTGTCTGGGTTGGTTCCCACCTGCCAGGGGAGTGGCACAGCCTCTAACTCTACGGGGCAAGCCCTGGTACTCAGAACCCTCTGGACCTTGCTCTGTGTATCTCTTCATCTGGCTGCTCGTCTGTATCCTTTATTATATCCTTTATAACAAAGCAGTAAACGTTATGTGTTTCTCTTAGTTCTGTGAGCCATTGTCGCAAATCACTGAAACTGAGGGGTGGTTCAACATAGGGTGAGCAACCTACAATGTATAGCAGGAAGGTCAGAAGTACACATGAAAACTCAGTACTTGCAACTGGTATCTGAAGTGGGGACCACCACGTGGGACTGAGCCCTTAACCTGTGGGGTCTGCCAACTCCGGGTAGTCAGTGTCAGAATAAATTAAATCATAGATTCTACGATGTTCAGTTGGTGTCCACAGAGAACTGGAGAATTGCTTAGTGTTAAAAACCAACACATTTGGTGTCAGAAGTGTTGTAAGTAGAGGAAAGAATTTTCCTGTGTTTTGTAACTGATTTTACATAAAACCTTCTATGAGAGACATTTTCTAATCTACATCTATAAATCTACATAGAATTTTTTTTTATCCTCACCTGAGGACATTTTTCCATATTTTGTTCAGATACAGTGGCAGGGAGAGAGAGAGAGAGAAACATCGACGTGAAAGGTACACATCGAGTGGCTGCCACCCGCACGACCAACCAGGGCCAGGAACAAACTGCAACCGAGGCATGCGCCCTTAGAGGGAACTGAACCCGGGTCTCTCTGGACCACAGGCCGACGCTCTAACTGCTGAGCCAAACCGGCCAGGGCCTACATAGAATTTTATACAGAAATATATCATAGGATTATTCACATAGAAAAGAGTGTGAATAATTTGGAGTTGCGTATTTTCTTTCTTGCTACATATGACTAAATTAAGTGATGTATTAATACATTGGCATATGCTAACAGTCCTTTCCATTTAGATTTGTAAAGACTCCATTCTGTGATAAATCATAGTAACTACAAAATAAAAAGATAGTGTATGATTTTCTTACAACTCACATTTTTATATTCCTGCACTTGAAGTGTGTGCTACCCTACATAGAGGCATAGTCAGCACAGTGAGGGTCAATGTGTAAATCAAGAAGTAGGTACTTAGCATCTCTGGTTCTGCTTTATGTCTCTGCCAGAAGATTATCATGAAACACAAAATGAAACAGAGCTTGCTTACTTTTAAAAGCAATAGAACATGACATTGTAACTTTGACAAGACTTTTCAAACATCTGTTTTGCTTACAACTCATAAAATATGTCATTAAATGTGTTCCAATGTATATAACTATTAGGTCAAAGCTATTTCATTTACTTTCGTATGATAGGAAAACATTTGCATTTGAAATTTGTTTTAGAATAAGATGACAAAAGACATTTTAATTCTATCTTCTAATATTTAAAAATAAAACTATGAATCTTCTAGCCTAGTTTATTGTATAAGCTTTTCTTAAACTACTTAGATGTGCACTTTGAGGTCTCTTCCTGATAGACCCACATCAACTGAACAACGTATAGATGAAGTTATTCTATATACTGGGGAGGCACTCTAGGAAATAGGACTGGGCAGGAATTAATCCTCCCTTGTTATCTATGCTGCTTGTCTGGGCTTAGTGACTCACTGGCCAGACATTCTGTCCACACTGGTTCGTAACAATTATCAATTGACTGGTTGATTCAGTCCAATAGTGTGACTAGCTTGAACATACAGAGTTGGCAAGATTTCTCCCAAAGGAAGTTTTCTGGTTGAATTTTCCAAAAATTCGAAAACATTTTCCTGGAAAGCATTGTGTGTGTCTGGACTTTATTTCCTCCACCATTTTGACAAAGCCTGTGTCTGCCAGACTTCCAGGCACCAAGATCACAATATCTGTCCAGGCTTTCTGTGTCTCTCCAATATATTGCAGAGATGACCTTGGCTCTGGGATATCTCTTCATCTGTGTCTCCATGATGACAACCAGCAGAAAAGGGAGAAATTAAGTCAAGCAGTGGACTTTTCTTTTTTCTTTTTTACAGAACCCCAATATTTGGGCAGATTTTCTTCTTCCTGTCTTGGCTGATTGTTTGGAGACTGTCAGTAAAGAGTTTGCTAAATGTGAGACTGAGGATTATACATGTGACTAGCTTTAATACGATTGTGAAAGTCTACTTAAAATTAAACTAAACATTACAAACAGTGTATAAATTTAAAAAATAGCATCAAAATGATTACTATAGGCATTGTAATGAGGAAGAAAAAGACCAGAAGATTGAAGACACACTTTTGCTTTTCGTCTTCCATGTGGCATCTTTTTAAAGACCTGTCTGCACATCTTCCATGGTGGCTGTCAGCTGTTCAGATGATGATCTAATAAGAGGACTACCAGCTTGGTCTCTCTGAGCACCAAAATCTTGTCTCCACTCCTAGGTATCCAACTGGTTTGAGCATCTATTGCTAATCTGAAAGGAATTGTTAATGAATCTTTAAAAATAAAAATGGTTAGTTGAGAAAAAATAAACTTCACCAAGGAACAAGAAAACTCTATAGACCATATCTAATAATAATAATAATAATAATAATAATAATAATAGCTATAATGATTAATTTTATGTGTCAACTTGACTGGCCCATGGGGTGCTCAGATAGATATAAGGTCAAACATTATTCTGAGTATAAACCAGTAATCTGAATTAAGCAGATAGCCCCCCAATGTGGGTGGGCCTCATCCAATCAGTTCCAGGCCTGAATAGAACAAAAGACTGACCCACCCTTGAGTAAAAGAGAGTTCTCCTGCTTGATGGCCTTCCAATGAGAACATCAACTCCTCCTGGTTCTATAGCAGCTTCTAGACTTCAGACTTGAACAGCAGATTTGAACTTGCCAGCCTCCATAACTTCATGAACCAATTCCTTATATTAAAGGAATGTAGGTAGGAAGAAAGAAAGGCAGAAAGAAAGGCGGAAAGAAAGGCGGGAAGGAAGGAAGGAAGGAAGGAAGGAAGGAAGGAAGGAAGGAAGGAAGGAAGGGAGGGAGGGAGGGAGGGAGGGAGGGAGGGAGGGAGGGAGGGAGGGAGGGAGGGAGGAAAACAAAGAAAGAACAATCTGGTTTTTCTGGAGAAGCCTGACTAATACAATGGCTGTAACATACTGAGCACTTGCTGTGTGTCCACCACTGTTATGGCCATTACCTCTACCATCTCATTTAATTCACACAACCCTATGATTAGGGTTTAACTCATTGTGCCTGTTTTACACATGATGAAACTGATTCAACGCAGGTAAATTGCATTCAGGGTCAGTGAACTAATTACTATTAGAGCCGGAGCCTGAAAACAAATGCATTGCTTCCAATGTGGTATTTTTACATATTTATTATCATCTTATTTTTTATCATAAATAATCAGTGCTCACCAAAGATCCATGTGCTCCCCTACATTTCCCAGCCTTCACTTCAGTGGGGTTGGGCTGTGCGAATAGTGCCACTCAATGAAGTATGTGTGCATGTGACATGTGACCTTACGGAATAGGCAATTAAGAGCTGATATGCCACCTTCATTTTTCTTCCTCTGCCTATTCAACCCTGGAGGACACCTGTTCCAGCTGGCATAGTTACAAAATGAAAGCAGCCCAGTGCGCTGATTCATCTTTTGGATGAAAGCCATACAGGAAAGTCATCTAAGCCACATAAAACTTTGAGTATGAAATAAACTTTTATTAGGTCAAGCCACTGACATTTTAGTGTTGTTTGTTACCAAAGCATATGGTCCACCTATTAAATTCCAATTTACGCCAATATGAAACGATATCAGAAAAGATAAGCCATTGAAACAAATTGTGAATTTATGTATATAATACAGCATAGCAAGGCTTTGGAACCTGGCTACCTAATTCAAATCCCAGTTTCACTAGGATTAGAGCTTGGACAACTGACTGACCTTGGATGAGTTACTTAGCCATTCTGTGCCTCTCATGTAAAACCGAGGTTATTATAATAGGGTGGTTCTAATAATCAGGTGAGGAAATACAGGCATATCTCAAAGACATTGTGGGTTTGGTTCCAGACCACCACAGTAAAGTGAATGTCTCAATAAAGCAAGCTGGAGAAAGGTCTTTCCTTTAAACTGTAAAAAACACAACATCTGTGAACCACAATAAAGCGAAGTGCAATAGAATGAAGTATGCCAGTATACTTAAAGCTGTATGTCGGCTTATATTAAAAGTCTAAAATATGAGATATGTAGGTGAACAGTAATTTACATTGCCAATGCAAAACAACTTTTTACTATCATTCACTCAAGTTTATTAAACAACAATCTGTTTAGTAGAACCATATGGCCAACACTAAACTAGATTCTGGGGCTAGAAAGCTGAATGAATGAAACATGGTTCTATTTTAGAGAGTTCACAACTTATTAGAAGATCCATGTGATTAAGTTAAAATTCAATAAGCACCATGAAGAACCATTTTTTGGATTTCATAACTATGTCTTGGTAAAAAAAAAGAAAAGAAAAGAAAAACTGTGTCCAGTTTCTTCTGGATGCAATTTGAGAACCTTTGGCCCGAGTAGCCAAGCCTACACTGCTAATGTGGTAGAAGGAACACTTCTCCCAATCCACCTTCCTGGCTTCCGGCTCTGCTCTCTCCAAACCACTCTAGGCTGTCTGCTAGAAACAGATTTGATTAATAATGCTGCTGCTGCTACTACTTGAAAATCTTTGAAATATCTCTATTCCCTATAAAATAAAGTATTGGAGAGTAGCAAGACTCACCTGCAGCCCCATTTCTGCAACTAACATCCTGTCATGTAAAAGGAGGATGGGTGAAATGTTATATAAAGAGAAGAGACCCTGAAGACAGGCCTCAATTCTGCCTCTTATTGTCTTTGTAGCCTTGGGTAAGAATCTGAATTTCTCTAGATCTCAGTTTCCCCATCTATGAGATGTTACCTGTTCTTATATTTAACAAGGTCGCTAAGAGATGACATCGTAAATGTGAAAGGGATTTATGATTTATAAACTATAAACCATTATATATATGACAGTGTTTCTAAAACTTCAGGGTAGAAAAAAAATATATTCTTTTTGGGATGTTGTTTAACACATATTCACTCAAGTGCCTTCCCCAAAGATCTTGGTTCAACGAGTCGAGGGTAGAGACAGGTAATCTGATATTTTGTGAGACAAGCCAAGTGATTCTGATGAAGGTGGTCCATGGACCACACTGGAAAATGCTGATGTAAAGTGTCATAAAGTCCAGAAAGAAGAGTCCTAACCAACGTAAATATTTTTTGACCCAACAAAAATATATCTTGGTCAATATCTAGTTTTCTATTTATCATCATTCTAAAAATGGAAATTGTTGTCAAACTACTAGCAACCTGGTAATGAATATAACTGAGAATCCCATAAAGTTTCATAGGTTTTCACCTCATTTTACACCTTGAAAAAATAAAAATATATAGTTTCATATACTATATGAAACTCCTAATCTAATGATAAAAAAAAAAAACTGAGACTCGGATGCTGTAGAAACCAAGTTCAAATCTCTAGTGCCATCAGGGATGGAATTTGAGACCTTTAAAATCTGCATATTAAACCCACATACTTTCCATTTCTCATGGCTGCCTCCCAAATGGAACCAGAGTTGGCCAGAAGCCAGACGTTGTGGACACTCTTGAGGTGTGAAGGTGGCTATTATCAGTCCTGATGAGTCTCAACTCACAAATCAATATTTTTCCATTACCAGCTCTGCCTCCAGACATTGTTGAATCTGAAACATTGAAAATATTACCTCTATTATAAACATTCCTCATCTCCATATTGACCACCTGACCCAAGGCAGCTCGTGTACAGAGGAATGAGGGCTACAGCTATCCCTAAGTGAGCCCAACAAAGTTCAGGAGACTGATGGCGATAACACTCCAAGTATCTTCCTTTGGTAGAAATTCCAAATAAAGCTCCATTCTATCCTGATGGTTAGAAATGTAAATAAGGAGGTGAATTTGTGTGTGTGTGTGTGTGTGTGTGTGTGTGTAAATTTTATGTATATATATAAAAATTTCTTAAAAGTATTGACTTTGGCAAAGACAAAACTAAGCAATCTAAAGGTCTTATATTTTTGTCAATTAGCTTGTTTTTCATTTTGTTTCTGTTTTTGTTTTTAAACTACTAATAAAATAAATGAGAAAGAATCATAAAATGTTCTGCCCAAAACCCACATAAATCTAAATGAAAACAGAGAACTACCTCTCAAACCAAATTTTCTTGATATTACAATTAATAGCTATAATAAAGCAATCTAAAACTCAGAGGTGCATGATGATATAAAAAATCCTTTTGTTACATAAAAATAATCAAGCCAAGATAGTTTTAAGTCCAAACATATCTTTGTTTTACTTAAGGGAAGCATTCATATTTCTATTTACTCCTTGGTGTCTGCTTGAAGCTAAGTGGTTATAGTCTATCAACAGAAAAATTTTCAGGAAATGACACAGAGTAATAAAAGTCAAAATACATAAAAATATTTTAAATAGAGGGAAAAATCCTGGACACCATTCTATAGCCCACTATCCACACATTTAAAAAAAAACAAAACTGTAACAGATGTGCAGCAGAAACAGAGAATTTCTTACTTGCACTAATCTGAGCTAACAGCTGTTATTAGGGCTGACTCTAATACTCTGTCATCACTTCTGAAAATGAGCTTCTCACACATGGAAAGGGGAATTTGCAAATATGAGAGGGAAACTTTACGGATATAAATTTGGCTGTTATCAGTCCTGAAGTTCATCACCTTTTCAACTCGCAATCAATATTTTTCCATTATCAGCTCTGCCTTCAGACATTTTTATATGGAAGCTTGAAAATATCACTGCTATTGTGGTTATTCCTCTTCAGTCTATTGACCACATTTTAAAGGAACTCATATAGAGGTTTGAAATTCCTGTGCTGCAGATAAACTGCAAATGAATATATCTCAACATGTACATGTTCTGGTGGCTCAACCAAAGGGCACTATAATACAATGATAAATAAACAGCACAGGCTTTACGTTCAGATGGCCCAGATTTAAATATCACCCTTACCACTTTGTGACCCTGCACAAACTATGTAAGCTCTTTGAGGCTCTATTTCCTTCTCTGCCAAATGGAATCATAATAGTATCTTCCAATGTCAAAGATGCTTTGAGGATTAACTATTATACATTTGTATATGTGTGTTTATATGTACATTTATATATGCAAAATATAGGTATGTGCATGTGTATGTGTGTATAGGCTTAGACCCATGTCTATCACATCATATATATTCTTTAAGTGTTAAATGCTGCTGTTCCTGTTATTTATTATTAGTTTCATTACAAAGCTATTATACAACTGAACCTACAAGTAAGACTGGGGCACTGATTAATTCAAAATCTGTGTCTATAAAATGTAACTCATGAGAAATGTCCAACTAAACATAATTCTTTTTTTTTTTTTTTCTTTTCACTGAGAATTGTTTTTGAAGAACTTAAATTTACCGAATGGACTGCCTGTTTGGTATTGTGTACACACATGGTGAATACGACCATGATTCATCTCAAAGTTGTTTTCTCAAATTCAGTTCTCAGTCATGAATCAGCTAGAGGATGTCAGAGATTTCTACAATTTCACATTCAATTTGTGGCAACCAGGGGCATTTGTTTGGGTTAATTACTGTAATGATACATATCAATTTGCGTTATCCAGTATTTAAGCATAAGCTGGGCTTCTTTGCTGCACTGTTTGTAGAGGGTTCTCCTGAGAGGGGGCCATGTTTTTTAAGTCTCCAAGTTGACTTGACGGTTAACAAGGGGGACTGAGGTGTTGTTTTCCAAGTGAGAGAGATTGTGTTTTAACCATTTTTCCTAGAAACCAAAGGACCATATTCTTTTACAATTAGTTATGTAATGTTATTTTTGTCTTCATTAACAAAAATATATAGTTTGTATATAAAGAAAAAATTGCTAAAGGATCATTATTCTTCCTTTTTGCTATAAAGAAATCCCAGTTCCTTTTTTTCTAACATACTCTTCTCTAAATAGCTCTTCTAACTCTGCCCCTTTTCATCTATTAAACATTGATTTTTTTTTTCATCATTTAATGGAATAAAAATTAAGAGGACTATAGTGTGTGTGTGTGTGTGTGTGTGTGTGTGTGTGTGTGTGTGTGTGAACAAAACACCTTACCTTTTATTTCCTTATTTTGATAAAACACGTTTTCAGACACCAACATATTCAAGTTTGTCTTCCCTACCTTCAGAAGAAATATGGTTTTTCATTACCTCCTTCTAAGTCCACAAGAAAAGGACTAAGAGTGAGCATTTACAGAGACTACTAAATATGTGAATTCTTGCATTGCTCTTTACATTTTTTCAGAAACTCAGTGGTAAATTTTTCCAACTCAATATTTTGAAGCAGGAGGCTGTATCTTTAAATTGAGCCCAGTTTTGAGGGTCAGATTTCAAACTTGGCTCTTTACTTGCCTTGTCATTTTAGATATTTCAACAATGCATTCATTTTAGTTGATTAACAAAAAACAACTGAAATGCACAGGATAACAGAATAATAAGACAACTGATAGCATTTTTCCCAATGGAAAGACATGCTTCACAGAAAGCTTAACTGTTCCATACCTACAATTTCAGCTGTTTGAGAGTTTTGATAATAGCCCAAAATGTCAAAATTCAGCTGCCACCACTAAGCTGTCAGCATTCAAAACGCTTTATGGAGTGTTTGTCCCTTAGGGCATAAGTTCCAAGGAGCAACTGAGCTGCCCTACAACTTGACAGCTTATCCTAGTTCTGGGAGAGCCTTGCATCTGTGCAAATCTAGGAAATGTAACTGCTGCTCTAAGATAGGGAGCTGTGATTGGAACACAGCCTCGCAGAAAATAGCACAGAGGCCATGTGGGTGCTAGATAATCAAAGGGCTTTTGAGGTCTCTGGAAAAGAAGCTTACTTCAGCTACACGAGTTGGATTGCAGCTGGACAGAAAGCACTTTAACACTGCTTTCACCAAGACTCTCAAGGTGGAAAATATCCTAGGACCACTCCTTCCTCCGCTGGTGACCCTGCTAAGTAGAAGCAATCTCTCCGATTACGACAGCAATGTCTCATCAAGCATTGCGTAATCCCTATCATTTCAGTTTCCTAAAATAAAGTATTCGTGTCATTTGGGAATTCATCTGGGAGCTGCAGGTCAAATGCCCCATTTGCTGCTAAATTACTGTTCACATTTTTCCTTTTTTTTTTTTTTTCTGATTTATTAGCTATTTACACAGAATATTGCTTGGATATAGCACATTTTCCTCAGTGCAGTGGTTCTATGAAAAAGCAAATCTTTATTTTGTATTGACTCCCCAAGGTCAAGTTAAGGATTATCAGTGGTCCTGAAAAAAAGTAGAGTTCCATCTTCAAAAAATTCACATCACATACAAAAAAAATTCTCCTCTGACACTATCCCACCAAGGTCCTGAATACACAAAATTGCTATTCTATGAAAATAGTTTAGTATAATAGAAAGTAGCCTGGCTATGGGGTTAGTGTCTCAGCTCTTCCGTCTCCTAGCTGTGTGACGAGAGGGAAATTATTTCCTTCTCGTAGCCTAACTGGCATCATCTCTACCATGAAAATATAGTTCGCACCAGTTTTGAGAACAATTGTAAAAGTTAAGTTAATGAATACATAAAGTGTTTATACCACTGCTAGACTTCATAATGCTTGTCAATATTAACTATTATTTTCTACACATTTAAATTGTCACATTATCCTGATTTGATCTTTCAGGATTCATTATTTTTTAAAAATGATAGAGTGAGTCAGCAAACAGTGCATTGATGTTACTTTTGGAAAATGTGTCACTAATGTAGCCATGGAATCTGACCACTAACGTACAGGGATTAGTAAACTAGATGTCCATGCATGTACCTAGGAAATGGAGAAGTTGCCCCCTTACTAGGGAAAGCAACAGTATAAATTACTGAGTCCAGGTCTTACCTACCCAACTGCACATCCTCTGCCAGCCTGCCCAAACATCCCATCTCAAGTAATTCCCGTCACTCAGTTGTATCACCTTGCTTTTTTCTGTTATACATGTAAAAGTACCTGAAATGATCACCTTAAAATGTTTATTTGTTCACTCCTTTATTTGCTGACTTTCCCACACATTTTTCACACATTTCTATTTCTACTTCTCTTTCCCTTTCACGATATTCACGGCAAAACATTCCTACTGCCAATTCATTTCTCACCACCGTGCACAAAGGAGGCAGTGCACGCAGCAAACATACCTCGCGCTCTCCTGCTGCCCGCGTGAAGCATTGGTGCAAACATGTGTGGTTCTCATCATAGGAGTCAGAAGAGTAACAGTTGTCAACCATCACTGTTAAATTCCAATTTATGTGCCATCATTGCATAGATGGAAAACGTGGTTGAAAAACCGTTGTTTCAGCTCTTGTCTCTTGTTCTCAGAATGTTATTCTAGGAATAAAATTGTACACTCTAAATGAAACTATACTATTCTGATATTCAACTGGATCACTTACCTAATTAAAAGACAAAAGAGTGAATATTGTCTTCTTAAACATGAAGATTTCTAAACACACTCATCTCAATTTAAGGTATTTGGTGACTGTTCTGTATCCACAGGCGCCTTGTATTTTCTGTCTGCCACAAGCCTGCTTCCTTTCTGATGATACTAAGGGGCAGCAGAAGAGATCATTTTTGGCCCTGGATTCAGACACAAAATTATTCCATGACAATTATGACAATTAGGTGAGATCTAGTTGGTTGATCTACAAAGAGCATTTTCCTATTGAGTATAGCAAGTTCTTCATGTTGAAATTACTGAAGCACTAATATATTTGGCTAGCTTTCATTTGCAGGAGATCAAATTTAGAAAATATTTTACAACCATCACTTTTCACATGGGGTTGACTAAGGTGACTTGGTGGGTTCAGTTGGCAGATGAAAGATCCCAAAACGATTCCCTCACGTATCTGCTAATATGACAAAGATGGGGGACAGAGGACTGCTGACCAGATCACCTGGACAACACCTCTCCAGCATGGCAGTCTCAGGGTAGTGGGCTCTCCCATGACAGCTCAGCGTTCGTAGACGGAGTATGCCCAGAGACGTGAGTGGAAGCTGCCAGTATCGTAAGGCTGAATCCCAGGACTGCACCATTTCTGCGATATTACACTGGTCAGACAGCGAGCCCTCCCAGATTCTTTGGAAGGGGACATGGACATTAGACCCCCACCTCTCAAAGAGAATAATGTCAAATAATTTGTGACTGTTCTTAATTTCCCATACAATCACTCCATGGTTTCAAAAAACAACTATACAGCATCCATTAGTAAATCAATGAAATGTACTTCTTTTACCATACATAGTTGTTTACATACTTTATTAATAATAAAAAAAATGCCTATGATGAAATATATATATGTGAAACTTAAAATTAAATAGAAAACATAATGATAGAAGACAAGTTATTTTTCTTTCAATAAACAGAAAGTAAAACTTTAAGCAGACTCTTTTTGTGATTGTTATGGGCTGAATAGTGTTTACCCACTGCCAATTCCTATGTTGAAGTCCTACTCTCAGTACCTCAGAATGTGAGTATATTTGGAGATAAAGTCTTTCAAGAGGTAATTAAGTTAAAGTGAGGTCACCAATTTGATGTGACTGGTGTCCTTATAGGAAGAGGAGATTAGGACACAGACAGTGCAGAGGGAAGACCATGTGAAGACACGGAGAAGATGGCAGCTACAAGCCAAGGAGCGAAATCCAGGAGAAACCAATCATGCCAACCTCTTGACCTCAGACTTCTGGCCTCCAGAGTTGTGAGAAAATAAATTTATACTGTTTAAGTCATCCAATCTGTGGTACTTTCTCAGGACAGCCCTGGCAAACTGATTTGGGTTAGTTAATGCACTGGTAAATTTCAGTTGCTCCTTAATGCTGGATGGTGCTAAAGCTAAAATTTGTTGTTCCTTAGGATACTCTAAGTAGGTTTCCATTCATTTTAATTTCAGATGCATAAATAGGAATTGTCAAAAACAAGAGTAATAAGCCATTTGCGTCAGAAACATTTAACCCATATCCTAATATCTATAAAAAAAAAAAAAAAAAACCCTATCTGAACAAATTTATAGATGGTTTTCTTGTTTGCTTTCCTTTTTAATCATGAACTAAAACTGTAATTATTTTTACTAATTATTTTCATAGTTCATTTTTCAATTTCTTTGGCATTTACTATGCTTTTTTCCATAATAAAATTTTCATCTATTTTAATTAATTGGGTTTGGATAAAATTTCTAAAATAAATAAACGAGCCTTTGAAATCTAAGGTCTAGCTGGAATTCGGTCTCTCTCTCTCTCCTTTGCTCCATTGGCTCTCAGATTGCACCCTCTCTTAGTTTTCTTCTTACTTTTCTAGTTACTTATTTTCAGAAAAGTGTTTTGCATACTCCTCTTTCAATGACCATCCTTTAAAAGCCAGTGTGCCCCACAAATCTGTAATTAGATTCTCTCTTTTCCCTTTACAAACACTCCCTGGATGGTTTCATTCATCCTCCAGTTTTAGCCATCTTCCATGTTATCAGACCTATCTATCCAAATGCTAACTGAAATCCCTATTGGGATGTTCTGCTGACCCCTCCAAGTCAACAGTTCCAATGAATCATGTGTCATGAGTCTCCTAAGGTCTCCTCTTCCACCTTGTTTATTAATATTATAAATGATCAGTCACACAACCAATACCCAAGCAGAAAAACTGAAATCATCTTTGACCCCTTCCTTTTTTTTTTTTCACCCCCCCCCCCCCACACACAAAATCAGTCCTCAGAGCATAAATCCACTTCCTTCTTAAGACCTTATGAAGCACCCGGCCGGTGTGGCTCAGTGGTTGAGCAGTGAGCCATGCACCAAGAGATCACTGGTTCAATGCCCGGTCAGGGCACATGCCCAGGTTGTGGGCCTAATCCCCAGTGGGGGGCACGCAGGAGGCGGCCAATAGATGTTCCTTCTCATCAGTGTTTTTCTCTCTCTCTCCCTTCCTCTCTCTCTTTAACATCAATAAATAATAAATTTTTTAAAAGACCTTATGAATCTACTTTTTAAAAATATATTCTTGCCCTGGCTGGTTTGGTTCAGTGGTTAGAGCATTGGCCTGTGGTCCAGAGAGACCTGGGTTTGGTTCCCTCTAAGGGCACGTACCTCGGTTGCAGTTTGTCCCCGGCCCTGGTTGGGTTGTGCGGGTGGCAGCCACTCGATGTGTCCCTTTCACATTGATATTTCTCTCTCTCTCTCCCTCCCACTCTATCTGAACAAAAAAATGGAAAAAATGTCCTCGGGTGAGGATAAAATATATATTCTTGCCCTGGCTGGTTTGGCTCAGTGGTTAGAACATCGGCCCGCGGACCAGACAGTCCCCGGTTCAGTTGCCACTAGGGGCACGTACCTTGGTTGCAGTTTGTCCTGGCCCTGGTTGGGGTCATGTGGGTGGCGACCACTCCATGTGTCTCTCTCACATCGATGTTTCTCTCTCTCTTCCTCCTTCTCTCCCTCCCACTCTATCTGAAGATAAATGCAAAAATGTCTCAGGTGAGGATAAAAAAAAAATTAAAAATATATTCCTACTTCTAGTGCCTGAGTTCTGGCTCTTATAATATATTGTCTAAGTTATTTTAATTGACTCTTCGGAGATATCCCTTCCCTTGGCTTTGCCCTGTCCCTAATTCATCCTCTACTCTGTCACCAAAGTGCTCATTTTAAAAGGGAAATCAGATCAAACCCCCTTCTTGTTTAAATCCTTCAGTGGTGCCTCAGGGAACCACCCCCAGTTCTGGGTAGTCCACATTTCCTAACATGGCATTCAAGCAACATGCATATTTGGTCCCTGTTTGTTGAATAATTCCAACTCTTTATTTTAAACCACACTTTGGAAATCAATTCACCCAAAGTACTTCTTGATCCCCTTCTTAGTGTAACTTCTCAACTCACCCAACGTTTGTCCTTTGTTGCTCTCTGTCAACTTCCACATTGCACCATCATATCCCTTTTACAGTTACACATATGTTTATCTCCCACCCTGGAGGCTGTGAGCTCCCAGAGAGAAGTTGTAGGATCTTATTTGGTTTCCTGTACACACAGTTTCTTTTCAACATATATTTTTTAAACAAAGAAATGGATACCGTTGTCACACTGATAAAATTTCCATTGGAGCTCTCAATAAAGGTGTAAGGTTGAGCAATGATGGATCTCAATGTCCTGAAATAAAGACCTAGAGCCATAGGGAGCACTTCCCAGTGGAAACTCAGTCCGTACAAAGTAGAAGGCCCACTTGTTTGGAGAGCAGTCCTTGAAGGCCCTGCCTGCTTGCTGACTCTTGCAGAAAACCTGTCTGGAAGATGACTGAAGGGTGGTAATTTAAAGAGTCATTATCTGTGCACAGCACTGGAAACATTTCTGATTGGTGGGAAGGAGAAACATAAGGATGCTCTTAAAACAAAGACACTGAGCTGGCAGCAAATGACCACACATGTGAGGCTAATTAACTCTCAGAATCATGACTCAAATATGCAGTGCAAGGATTAAGTGCAGAGTCACAGGACGTAGTATGAACAGTGGTGAAGGGCAAAAATAAGACAATAGCTTGAAAACACAAACTAACTGTACTTGTTGGACTATATATTTACCTTCCTAAACTAAGTTGTTGTGTTTTTGTTTTGTTTTGTTTTGTTTTTTGACAATATAATAGTCATGATTCTCAGCCCACAATTGTAGGTGTGTAAATAAATTTATATTTTTTTTTATAATTTCTGACTCAAAGCACCATTTCTCAGAGATTGTGAACAACTTAATATTAGCTCTCTTTGGTTCCCTGTCCTCTCTAATAGGGTCTGTCAAAGTCCTAGGACCTTCTCCAAGCCAAGACATTGAGAATAATGTGGAGAGTAGACTACCCTGTCCTTGATCACTATTCAGACAGGTGCCTGTGAGGTATATGATATCCTTTCAACAGGTCTGTAGGTCTTTGCTGCTTCTGCGGGGAAGCTATCGACGGTTCTCTCTGCCCAGATAGCTTTCTTCCCCCAGGAGATACCAAAAGTAAAGCACAGGGCCTCTTTCAATCCCAGTATCCATGGACTTTCTTCTCTTCCTCTCATCAGACTGGGAGCCTCTCTACGACTCTTATGCCTACACTGGGCTTTTTTGGTAGCAGAAATGAAATAAATGGACATTTCATATGTAGATCACTTTTCTGATCATTTTGTGCTCATGAGAAATCAAACCAGTTTTTGATGATTTGATAGTCAATTAAGTCCAGATGACCAGGACTTAATCATCAAATGAGTCCATACAGGCTGGCACATGCCTACAGCAACCAGACTGATACGGTAATGTGTGTAGAAGCTGGCAGGAGAACGTAGACTTCGTCTAAGGTGTACGCTGTCCCTCACTCCAGACCTGTGGCAAGATCATCCAATGTTCAAGATATGGTGAAAGTATGGATGTTTGTGCTAGAGCTCTTGGATTTTTAAAAGTCAACATTTGTTGTAACCCAATATGTTTATATGTAGTGCCGGCTAAACAAAACACCCAAAGGTAGACAGACTCAGCCCATGAGTTACCAATTTGCATAATCTAGATACAGGTGTATCACTTGGTCAAAGAACTAGTGTATCCAAAGCTATGCAGGAAGGATTTCTTTTAATCCATGATTTGTAAAAATCAGTTCCCTTTTCCCATTTTGTAATGAAACTCAAATTTCTGTGCTACCAGTTATAAAGGCAGGATATAAGATTTCCTGTCATTAGAAGGAAATCTGGTATCTCTGGCTTTTTGGACATCAGAACCATAAAGATAAGGAATTGTATTTTCTTGTACTTCTCCCCTTTCTTATCATTGCCACTTTCTTAACCTTTTCAAAACACCACCAGCACAATGCAGCCCAACTCAGCCAACAGAGCCCCATTCCCTCAAGCTCTTTCAGTAAATGGGAGTAACTGCTATGATCCACAGAATCATTTAGAATCAGACCACAGTACAAAACTGCACCATCTACACAAACACATCTTGACAATTACCAAACTGATGATATTCTTTTCCTAGGAGACACACACACACACACACACATATATATATTTTTTTTCTTTGATGTTACACAGACTATTTAAGGTACTATTTGCCCTTTTATTTCACTGAGGTGTAACTTTCGTAAGCGTACTACTGTCTGGCATGGAACAGCACTCCTCATTTGTGGTTTCTTTATTGGCTGAATCCAGAAGCTGTACTCTCCAAAACTCACCACAAAACTTTATTAGTATTTGCAAACTTATTAACACATCATCTATTTAGTTGAGGTATAAAAATGCTTCCAAAGACTACTAGTATTTTGGTCATGTTATATTAGTTTTTGTTGCCATATAACAAACTACCCAAAACCTAATGTCTTAAAACAACAATGATCTAGTTTTTTTGTTGTTGTTGTTGTTTTTTTAATCCTCAACTGAGGACATTTTTCCATTTTTTGTTCAGATAGAGCGGGAGGGAGAGAGAGGAAGAGAGAGAGAGAGAGAAACATCGACGTGAAGGGACACATTGAGTGGCTGCCACCCGCACAACCAACCAGGGCCGGGGACAAACTGCAACCGAGGTACGTGCCCTTAGCGGGAACCAAACCCAGGTCTCTCTGTACCGCAGGCCAACGCTCCAACTGCTGCCCCAAACCGGCCAGGGCTGATCTAGTATTTCTTATCATTCAGTGCTTGGCTGGGCAGTCCCATCTGGTTTTGCCTGGACTCACTCATGTAATTTCACTGAGCCAGAGGGGTGGCCAGGCTGGAAGACCCACAGTGGCCTTACTCATGTCTGAGAGTGGGTGCTGACTGTCAGCTAGCATGCCTTGTTCTCCTCAGAATAGAGCCCCAAAATTCACATATGTAATATAATACTTATCTATGACAATGAAGAAAAAGCAATGCAAAGGAGAAAAGAGAATCTTTTCTACAAATGGTGCTGGTACACCTGGACATCCACTTGCAAACAAGTGAATCTAGACATAGACCTTACACCCTTCACAAAATTTAACTCAAAATTAATCACAGATTTAAATATAAGCCATGAAACTCCTAGATGATAACATAGGAGAAAACCTAAATGACCTTGGGTATAACAGTGACTTTTTAGATATAACTCTGAAGGCATGATTCATGAAAGAAATAACTGATAAACTAGACTTCATTGAAAGTACAACCTTCTGCCCTAGCCAGCTTTTCTCAGTGGTTAGAGCACCAGCCTTCAGTCCAAAGGGTCACTAGTTCAATTCCAGTCAAGGGCATATCCTTGGATTGTGGGTTTGATCCCTGGCCCTGGTTGAGATTGTGCAGGAGGCAATCAATCGATGTTTCTCTCTTTCTTTCTCACCCCACCCCAGTTTCTCCCTTCCAGTCTATCTGAAATCAATGGAAAAATATCCTCAGGTGAGAATTAACCAAAAAAAAAAAATTAAAAACTGCTCTGCCAAAGAGAATGTCCAGAGAAAGCAAAAACAAGCCACAAACTAGAAGAAAATATTGGCAAAAGACATTTAATAAAGCATTGTCATCTAAAATACACAAAGAACTCTCAACAGTCAACAATAAGAAAAACAACTATATTTTAGAATGTGCCAAAGACCTGAACAGACACCTCACTCGAAAAGGTAAGCATAAGAAAATATGTTCAACAACACATGTCATTGGAGAACTACAGATTGAAGTAATGAGACAGCACTGCATAGCTGTGAGAATGGCCCACACCTGGAGCAGCGACACTACCAATGCTGGCAAGGACACGGAGCCACGGGAACTCTCACTTACGGTGGGAATGCCAAGCCATATAGTCACTTTGGAAGACAGTTTGATGGTTTCTTTCTAAACATACTCTTACCTTTTGATCTGGCAATTGTACTCCTTGGTTTTTACCCAAAGGTGTTAAAAATTTATAAATTAAAAAAAAACCTGTACATGAATGTGTATAGAAACTTTATTCATAACTGTCAAAATCTGGTTACAACCAAGATGTCCTTCAGTAAGTGAATGGATAAATAAACGGATAAATACATTCCAGACAATGGAATGTTATTCAGCACTCAAAAGAAATGAGCTATCAGGCCATAAAAAGACGTGGAACCTTAACTGTGTATTACTAAGTGAAAGAGGTCAATCTGAAAAGGCTACGTACTGTATGATTCCAACTATAAGACATTGTGGCTCTATCATTTAACCAGATATTTGCCTCAAGTCAAGTGACTTAATCTCTCCTTTCTTAAATTTTTCTTCCACAAAATGGGGCTAAAGAGTGCCTCCCTCATGGGTTTACCTGAGAATTAAAGAAAATAATGCCTCCAAATTGATTTGCACTGTGCCAGGTATCAAACAATCATCTACCAACTCTCTCATGCCTGAGGAACGCCCTTCAGTACACGCTAAGAGATATAAAGAAGATGAAACATAAAATGCTCTCCAGGAGTCATACTCTAGTAGAAACTATGAAAATACACTGACATCAGTTCATGATACATTTCATCATAATGATAAATGTGACTTAATCATGAGTTAAGGCCTTAAAAGGGAACTTCCATTGCAATCAGTTGTAAAAATAGAAACCTTCGGGCACCAGGACAAGTACAAAGACTGTCTCAGGTATTTTCTGACCACACAGTCTTCTGCAGCGCTGACATCCTGGTATCAGTCAGTCTTACAGCTTTCCTAAGCATCACCAACAGGAAGTCCCCGACCGCCTCGTCAGTGCTCTGCTTGGTGCCAGTTTGCCTTTACTTCGAGAACTCTATTCCGTATTGATCCTCCTACCTCCGAAATGATATAACCACCCTTGGGGAAGTGAAAATATACAGAGCTATGTGAGCTAAGCTTAGCTCCAGGATTTATGTCTGCAAGATATGAAATGCTAAGTAGGCAAGAAAGCTCAAGAACATATTTTCGTCAAAAAGACATAGAGACTTGTAGTGCCTGCTATACAAATAACTCCCTAACAACTGTACTGGATGGAAATAGGACCACACAAAAAAAGGCAATGTGTTAGAGCTGTTAATATGATTTAAAATGTAGGCCACTGAAACCTCCTACAAGCTTCACTGGACAGAGTAGAATTCAATACAAGGGAGATCATTAAGGATAAGACCTTACCTTTCTCCCAAACCAACTGCCATAAGTACACTTTTAACACTTATGAAACCTTTTTCATGTGATTTTGAAGATAATTTATAGTGAGGTTCTGACTTCGTTACATGAAATATTTTTGAGCATCACATGGCAGAAGCATATTAAAGGTAGAATTTTACTGAATTCAATGAATAAAACAGTTGAAAGAGTCACTATCACAACGTGTAAAGAATACAATTTAATGCAGTGTCTAATCAAGAAAAATGGTCTTGATTAGACACTGCATTAAATTTTATAAAAATTTACACAATTAAAAAAATATTGAAATGATACTCACGACACCATTTCAGGCATTTTATGTATGCTGTCACTTTGTAAAACCAAAGTAGAGAATAATAGCATATTTATCTTGCATAATAATTCAAATAGACATAATTTTTACCCCAAAGTTGCCTACTGGTAAGTTTCCAATTTCCATTTTTGTAGAAAACCCAATTGTACAGAATATCTGAGGTCCCAAATCATTTGTTTAAAACAAACTATTAAACATTGTCTTTTTGGTTTTTGACATTTAGAGTCAAAATCTGGACAAGCATAGAATTCACATTTGTCACTTCAGAATGAAATGTAAATGTTAACTTGACTTTGTGAAACCAAATGTGCAGCTGATAGGCAGAGGAGGTAGAAACAGGAAAAGAAAAATGAGAAAAAATAAGGGTCCTACTATTTAAATGTACTCATTTTATAAGCAAGGAATAAAAAAAATCTTGTCCCCCAAATGAGTTCTATAATATTATTTTAAAAGTACAAAAGCTTGGAAAAACTAAAAATAATTAATATCAAACTTCAGCATGGGAGCTGGGGATGGGAGAGTAATAAAAGTGAATTAGTAGCAGCCGAAAGACTTTGTCTTTGGGGAGAATAATTGGGAAGGAAGAAGCATGGATGAGGAACTGTTACTTTTAACATAAACTCACCTGTATTATTTGATTATTTACCACATGCACAGGTTATTTTGGAAAAAAAAAAAAACCCATAAAATTATATATGCATATTGGCATTATTTATCAAGATATGTTTAGAGAGAAATGTAATAATAGGTAACTCTAAAAGACAACCTTTGCAGAAAACTTGCATCATAAATCACAATACAATTAAAAAAACATTCTGGCCTGGACCAAGTGGCTCAGTTGGTTGAGCAGCATCCTTATGAACTGAAAGGTTACCTGTTCAATTCCCAGTCAGGGCACATACCTGGGTTGTGGGTTTGATCCCCAGTAGGGGCACATATGGGAGGCAATTGATTGATGTTTCTCTCTCACATTGATGCTTCTGTTTCTCTCTCTCTTTCCCTTCCTCTCTCTAAGCATGTCCTCAGGTGAGGATTAAAAAAAAAAAAATACATTATGGCCCGGCCAGGGTAGCTCAGTGGTTTAGCATCAACCCATGCACCAAGAGGTTGCCGGTTGGATTCCCGGTCAGGGCACATGCCCAGGTTGTGGGCCGAATCCCCAGTGGAGGGCATGCAGGAGGTGGCCAATCCATGTTCTCTTTCATCAATGTTTCTATCTCTCTCTCTCTCTCTTTTTCTCTCTCTATAATCAATAAAAAAATTAATTAATTAAAAAAAATTATAAAAAGTTCAGTATTTTCTAACTTATTAATATTTCCCTGATAAGATATGCACATGATAGAAAAAAATCCTTTTCAACTGCTGACAACCCACTCAGCAGTGTAACAGAAAGAGAAACCAAGAAGAGACTAAACTCCAGGCATAGCCAGGAGTATCTGTGCCACATTGGAAAAGTCACTTATTGTACTGGGGCTTTAGTTTCCTCTGCCACCATATGATAGAGTTAGGCAAAAAAGCCTTGAAGGTTGCTTCAGGCTCAACCTTATATAATCTAGAAACAAGCAGTTCATTTTATATAATTATAATAGAAGATTTCAAAAATTGGAAAAGAGCTTAGAAGTCAGTCTTTCAGAAAGGAAAGTGCCATCTCATGGAACTTCTGGAGCTAAAGGTGGTAGAATCAGACCAGAACCAAAGGCACAGACTCTCATGCTGCCATAACAAAACACCATAGAACCAAAACACCTGTTCTGGAAGTCAGAAGTCCCAGATCAGGGTATCAGCATGGTCCAGTTCTAGGGAGGACTCGCTTCCTGGCTTGCAGATGGCAGCCTCGTCACTGCCTGAGCCCATGCCTCTCCTTGGCACACATACATGCAGAAGATCTCGTTCTCTTCCCCTTCTTATAAAGCTACCAATCATATCAGATTAGGACCCACCCTGCGACCTCGTTTATCCTTAATTACCACCTAAAGGCCAATCACATTGCGGGGTTGGGACTTCAACATATGAATTTGGGAGGAACACAATTCAATCCATAGCATCTTCTTTCATAAAATGTATGGTACAACTTTTTCACATCTCTCCTCTCTGCCAATGTAACTCAACAACTCTTGTCTCTGTATGTCTACATTTCAGTATGAGAAAATAATACTTGAATATAAAAAGGAAACTATTTCTTGTTTCTCAACAATAACTTAAGAGACTAACTATAGCCCTGACTGGTTTGGCTCAGCGATTAGAGCATCGGCCCATGGACCAGTGCGTCTCAGATTCAATTCCGGTCAAGGGCACGTACCTTGGTTGCCATTCATCCAGGCCCTGGTTGCGGTCATGCAGGAGGCAACCAGTTGATGTGTCTCTCTCACATCGATGTTTCTCCCTCTCTTCCTTCCTCCTATTCTATCTTAACAAAAATGGAGAAATATCCTCAGGTGAGGATTAAACAAAAGGAGACTAACTGCATGAAGATTTGTATGTGATATATTTTGCACTTTCTCTACATCAAAGTGCAAATTCAAAGACACAAACACAAAGGTGCTAAGTTCTCCTATGAAAGCCTTCCATACACACTTATCAGTTGCTCTAACCCGTTTTGCCTGTGTCGTCTTCTCTCAACAAAATCCCCAAGAGTAAAAACTACATACTTGCACCCATTAAAGCGAATGGATTTCTATCAAGAAAACTGTTTTGTTCCTTGCCAAGCATTGCCTTTGCAGTCCAGTTTTGTGAAACAAAAGCCCACATCTGCCTTCCTTTCAAACCGGCAGAAGCAGACAATCCAGTCAACATCTGGGTGAGTTCAGGGCTATACTTTCAGTTTGGGGTTGAGGGAAAGAGCTCCTTGCTAAACACGAAAAGCATATGAAGTCCCTGAGATTCAGAAAGAAGGAGCTGAGAATAGGGAATGTAGTTGTGGAGGACACTGCTACTTCAATGACAGTGTGTCTGAAAACGGGAAGAGATGCACAGACCCGTGAAGGTGCAGATGGTATCATTTATTTAGTAAAAGAACATAAAAACCAATGTAAGAGAAAGGATGGGCACTATAAATCAAGTAGAAAATACTTTAGGAGAAGCTCTAGAAACAAAGGGCCACAGACAAGGAGATGTACATGACTTCATACAGACCATGTGAGGAGACAGTGTGGTCGCCCAATACAACCTCCTTTCCTAGCCTCCCCACCGTGACCACCTCCCTCTGCTGAGTCAGTCAGCCCCCCCCCCCACCTCCCCCGGCTCCCAGGGCATCCAGGGTAGACATCTTTACTGTAACCTTTACATGTTGCCTTGCAGTGTTTTTCCAAGTGTTGTTTTCACACCACCGGCATCAAATTCATCACTGATCCCCAGCCCGCCCGCCCCTACTTGGTTATTAAAAATACAGACTCTTTGGCAGTTCTGTAGAAAACATCTAAGAATGAGCTCAGGGATCTGTATTTTACCCATTGATTATTCTGTAAACTACATTTGGAGAATTATTACTGCTATATGTTAGCTTGTCTCTCCCCAAATGGAGTGGCTTTGATGACAGGTACTGTGGTTTGTCCACCTCTTTATCAAATGACAAGCTCCAGCAGGTCCCTGATACGTACACCACCGGGACCCCGAGGAGCGGCTCGTAGCGGCAGAAGGCAGGCAAGTGGAACTCACAGAATGACCGACCAAATCTGAAGAACAACATTAAATTTTCAAACTCAAGATGAAACTAGCAAGAAATGATGTTGGGTTCTGATTCAGAATTGACTCAACATTTTGCAAACTGTTTTTGAAACATTGACTCATTCTTCTCTGTGGGAAACCACGTGGAGCTTAGTTGAGACTCCAGGGAGTCCTGTCCCTGTGCAGTGCCTCCGCAGGACAAGAGGTGGTGCTTCTGGATACAGGGAGGGAGTTGGGGAAGAAGCCAGGAAGTTCCTCACTTCAGGGAGTGCCGAGAAGGATTTGCAGCTGACATCTGAGGTTGCGCTGAAAACCACATGAGAAGCAAGGTGTCAAAATGAAGCCTCTCAGACTCACACAGGAAGCCACACACCAGAGGCTGACCCGGCCATCAAGTTGAGTCCCACCCTGCATCTGTACTTGTGAAAGTACGGATCAGGATGGGAAGCAATCTTTCCAGAAAGAAGAACACTAGGATGACAATTGGTCAGTGGAAAACTGACAGATGAATAGTGAGATCTTTGTTTAAAGCTGTGAAATCTTGCCTCTCGCCTGCATAGGGAAGGTGTAGGGTTTAATTGGGCAACTGCTGTCTTGCTGTAAAAGAACACTCAGGCTTGCAGACACAGAATGTGCTACTGTCCAAGGAGAAAAGCTACAAAATATAATATCAATTCTAGGTCACATTCAGCGTTCATGGTTAACCTAATTATGATACCAATGTTAAAAAAGACTATATTTAAATTTGGTTCCTGGGGAAAACATGCTTGAACTCATTTTTTGTTTTTATTTGTTGTAAGTCACGCAGGTCGAAAATGTTTAGTTTCTTACAAAAGGAAAGGTACATTCTGTGCTGAGGTTTAAACCCAGAAGGCAGCTAAGAACTGATGAGCAGTTCAGAATGGAAACAGTTTACATCTAAGTAGCTAAGGGCACCTGGAGAAACTACTCGACCTCGCCTTCTGATGTCCTGGCATTTCTGTCCATGTCTCTATTCTGCCCTGCTCATAATTCCATAGTGGTTATTCCAAACCATCTTTATAAGTTCCTGACCTCACTGTTCTGCTATCACTTCTGCATGATGACTTCATATTGTAGATCACAGAGAAAATAAAATGCCAGTAACTAGAGCTTCCTCATCTTCCTGCTTGCCCTCCTCCCCCAACCAGAAAAGGAACTTGTTCACACCGTCCTCCCTCCAAAACATCACATACACACATCTGACTTAGCTTATTTGCCCCATGGTTGCTTGTCAGTTGTCCCAACCAGCCCGCAGGGCAGAGAGCAAATCTCACTTCTCCTCCCTCTGGCTCCAGGTCATACATGCTCAATGAATGTTCCTGGAAGGAAAGCAGACATGAGGAAGGCGGGGTATTTGCAAGATGTTTTATAATAGTTAACATTCAAGGTGAATGGCAGGATAGTGTTAATTCGAGGAAACATTTAATACACATTTAAAGCCGAAGGGACCACTTCTGCCTACCTACACAGGCACTTACCTAGGGCCTCGCCAAGCCATGGGCAAGAATAAGATCATGAGCCACTTTTTAATGTTTAATTGTGGTAAAACACGTATAACATAAAATTTACCATCTTAATCAATTTTTAAATTTTTTTCTGTTAATTTTTCTTCATCTTTTTTATTGAATTTATAGGGATAACATTGGTTAATAAAATTATATGGGTTTCAGGGGTATAATTCTATAATACATTATCTGTATATTGTATTGTGTGTTCATCACCCCACATCAAGTCTCCTTCCATAACTATTTATCTCCCCCCACAAAAAAACATCTTAACCATTTTTTATTGTTGAAAGTATTACAGATGTTCCCCCTTTTTTCCCTGTTGACCCCTCCTTCCCACTCCCACCCCATCTCCTCCCTCCCCCAGCCTAATGTCCACATCAACTGGTTGTGCATATATGCATATAAGTTCTTTAGTTTGCCTCTTCTCCCCCCCCCCCCCGCCACCCCCCACCCCCATCTCTCTGAGGTCAGTCTGTTCCCTACTTCCATGGTTCTGGATCTCTTTTGGTCAACAGCTTACTTTGTTCATGATGTTCCATAAATAAGTGAGATCACGTGGCACATGTCTTTCTCTGGCTTATGTCGCTCAGCATAGTGCTCTCCAGGTCCTCATCCTAACCATTTTTAAGTGCACAGCTGAACTGTGTTAAATGTATTCACACTGTTGTACGCACACCACTTTTAATTATATAAAACGAGGTTATATCTTCCTTTTGTACAAAGGACAAATAAAGGCAATAGAAAGCTCTGACTTACGGAGGCTAGATTCTTACCTAAAGCACACGCAGCAGCTATGCGGGGGTTGCCCTCAGGATGAACCACTAATTACCTGGCAGCAGCTTCTGGAGCTGAAGGCAAGACTATCAAATCCCAGTAATTGAAGGCTGTTTTCTGCCAAAGGACAAGTGCAGCAGACTACATTTCTGGTGCTAAGAATCCCCTGGGCTTGACACCTGACAGCGGTAGCCAGTCTACTTTACGCCTGGTCCTCATTAGCCAACGACTAGACACTGAGTGACCTTAAAGGAGCACTACAGCTCCAAAATGTCCCATTAGAAACAGCACACCATCCCACCTGTTTTCCCCCAAAATGCATCTTCATCTAGCCCTAAATTTCTCTGGACTGGACCATTTGGCAAACTTCTATAACAGATGAGTAAGAAAAGAGATAAATTTGAAACATATTGACAGGATCTAAATTCAGGCAATTGATAGATTCACTGGGCCAATTCTAACATAATCATTTCGCAGCACGGGGCAGGTCAGTGCCCACCTAGAAACCAGGGCCGAGTGTTTTACCCGACAATACAAAGCTTCAAATGTCACTTGAAGGACTTAGAAAAGAAGTCAAACTAATTTTCCACAGCTATTTATTGAGGCTCTAAAATGGACCCACTGTGCGTTAATACTACAGCATTAATATCAGCACACTTTGCTCCCAAATTTCAGAAATAAAACTCTCAAACTACATAAAATCTGATCAAAAGTTATATAACCAGGAAGTAAAAATTACTGTATTTCCTTCTGCAAAACTTGGAGACAATATAAAATGACAGAAAAACCTACAATGGACGACAAAGGCAACGTCCTGGAAAGAAAGGACTTGAAAGATTTGAAATGGTTAGTCAGAAGTGGATGATGATCATTTTCACAATCATTTGATTACTTTTCTTGGTCTGGGATATATTTTGACTTAAGAAACAGAATGTTTCAACCTCCCTTAAGCAAATAGTGGTATTTACTAGGAAGAGACATAAATATTTCATTGAACCCAAAGGGCAGAAAATACACCTGGGCCATGCCAGGGACGTAAACACGGAATTGGGATTTAGGAACCGTGATGACTGTCACGATGACCCTAAAAGGTAAGATGCTCTCTTTTCCAGTTCTCCGTTTGTCTCCTTTATTCTTTCCCCCTACTGACAGGCTTGCCCATGGACCAAATATGAAACACTCCTCTCCCCCCAAAAAGCCCTGTTATTCTGACCCCTCACATCCAATAGGGACGCACTGAAGCCTCTGAGACCTAATTCTAAATTCTTAAGTGAAGAAATTGACGAGGACAGCTCAGGTCAAGTGGCCACTCCCAGATGTCTGTTACCTCTGACTTTTCCAGAAGGCTCTACTTCCCAGAATGCCACAAGTGATACTATATTTTTATGTTCTACCCACAGGGTCTCAAAAATGCACTTGCAACAGCATTTGGATTCATCAGTAAACCCAAGTAAAGTTATAGAAATGTGAAGCGAGGGTGTTCTGTGCCAAATGCTTAAATTAATGGATCAATATTGCTGGTTTCCACCCCACCCAACAAAGAGCACAGGCGTTTTTTCTTAAGTGAAGAGTTGCAAGTACGTCCTTAGGATATTCAATTTGTACTATGTTTCTTTGTTGTTGTTGTTTTCCCCCACAAGAGATAAACTCATCTTTACTTACTGGAAAAAGCAGTCTGAGCAGAGCAGTTGTTCTCGTCATCAACGTGGGAGCTTCTCTCGAAAGGCTAAGCACTTACAGCTTTAAGGCCGTTGCAACACACAGAGAGCATAAACCACCATTTCTCACCACAGAGGCTTTGTCTTAGCGATCAGGAGCTGTGCTTGGTAACAAATGCTGGGAGGCACTGGGGTACCAATTACCAACTATTTAAGGGCAATGCCATCTTTAGAACAAGACTCACAATGATGAAAAAGTTGATTCTGTTGCAGGAGCCAAGTGTTTCCAAACTCTCCTTAGCAAGCCTTTAGAATCCATATTTAATCATAAGTTTCTTTGGGAATTCTTGTCTACGGACAAGCTTAAACCATTAATTAAGTCACTGCATATGTGATGCTGGGGTTGTTCCCTTCTTGTTTATAATACACACTTGTCTGCTGGTCTGAATGGGGTTCAGATATCCAGGCGTCTGCCTCTGCAGAACCCAGGCTGTGCTGCCTCGTCATGGGTTGAATTGTCCCCCCACCCCCCCTGCCAAATTCATATATTGAGGTCCTAGCCCCAGTCATTCAGAGTGTTACTGCATTTGAAGCTAAGGCCTTTAAAGAGGTGATTAAGTTGAAATGAGACCACGAGAATGGGCCCTGACCCAACATGACTGATGCTGTTCTAGAAAGTCGGGCATACAAAGGGAGTGTGTGCTCCGGGGACGCCCGAGCACGGAGAAAAGATCGTGTGAGGATACAGCGAGCAGGTGGCCATCTGCAAGCCCAGGAGAGAGGCCTCAGAAGCAACCAGCCTGTCAGTACCTTGGTCTTCGACTTTCAGCCTCCTGAATGGTGAGAAAATAAACCTCTGCTGGGGAAGCCACCCAGTCTGAAATGTTACATTAGGGCAGCCATAGCAAACTGATATGCTCCTCCGTGAGAGACTTTAATATCAGAGGATTCCCTAATACTTTTCTTCAGGGGACCCATTGACGGGTTTAATTGAATGTGACCCCAACTTAGTCTATTTCTTATATTAGATCTGAAGAGGAACCATGAGAGATGTTCCCACCATGCAGGGCTGCCACTCCCTCATGGCGACAACCGACCAGGACACGTGGCAGCTGCCTCTTTCTATGGAACGGTTACACACACAGAGTCCCCAAGACTGCCTACTGTCGTACACATAATGACTCCACCCTTTATAACATCTCCCTGACCTCGGTACGCATTGGAGCCCCTGAAATGGTCTGCTCAGCCCCAGGCTGCTGAAGGTCCAGTGCTTCATGACCAGCACAGAGACACCGCGCAGACACCGCAGGGCGACCCCGCAGCAGCACACCCACCACTGACATTTCCTCTAAAGCCAGTTGACAATGATTTTTTTTTTTGTTAAACATACCTCTGAGGACAAAACAGAGTCACGGAATCAAAGGAGCAATACTTTTTCTCTGGCCATTGCAATTATTGAAGTGGAGTCACCTTGTGAACAAACCAGATAACAAAATAGTGGGGATATCCTCCCCATTCTCATTTGCTTCTTTAAAAATCTGTTATCAAAGGAAGGAAGGTTATTATGTGTCTAAAGGGGGATATTATGGTTTAGTACGAATCAGGGGTTTAAGTTGTTGCAGGACTTCTTAGTCGGGATTGAAAAGATTCACTTCATCCCAGATAAGTGTGGTTGAAAGGTTGTTCTTTGCTGGTTTGTGATGCTACCCAGCAGCACATGTCGTTAGTCCTTGGTTAATTTATAGAAGTCGCCAATAATCAGGAAAGGCCTCCAGAGATAGTCTGTTAGCCCTGTAACCCTATTACTCCCAAGGTCAAGGAGAGTCCCCCAGGACAAAAGCCAAGATGAGCAAGGATGGCAGGGCTCACAGAGCTCAAAAGCAGAGACCTCTCTTGTTCTCCATTTCTCCCCAACACTCTCCCTCTCCCTCTCCTTTTTGCTCCCACTCACTCCACTCTCATCCATTCACTCTCTCCTCCTAACGCATATTAAAAAGGTTTCCAACTTGGAGAGTCTCCAACAGAAAGAGTTCGAGGGTGGCTTCTTTGGGAGGAGGTGCAAGACTTCCTGGGACTTGCTATAGAATCCCCAGGTACAGGCACAGGTTAGCAATAGACTTTAAGGCAGAAAGTAGCATCTCAGCATTGCCTGTACTTCCCCATCAACTAAGGATGAGAAAGATTCATTTGTTCAAATGTCCAAATATTAACTCAGTGCCCTGCCTGGACAGAAGCTAAAGCCACACTTCCCACCAAACACACACACACACACACACACACACACACACACACCAGCCCCTCCCTCGGATACACACTACAATTCTCACACCCCACAAGAAGCACATACCACCAACCACCACACCCACGCACATCATCAGCCACTACTCTCTTTCACACACACTGTTGATAACAAACACCACCCACACACAACCCCCCCACACACACACAATTTCACCATAGGCACATTATAAAAAACTCATTACAAAAATGCAGCCTTCATAAATGAGTTAAAAAGAAAATGAAAAACAAGAAACATCAATAAAATCATCTCGAGCCTCTATTCTTGTTGTTTCAGAATCTCCACCTCTGATTTACACTAACCCAGATTTTAACATTGACTTTTAAAGGGACATGTCTAGTACCTTTGATAGTAAACAATTGTTCTATCTTCCCCAATGTGTTTGGCCCGGAGTCTCCCGAGCCTGTCTCTTTAAGCAACAGGGTCTGCTGTAGTATCCTTTGCTCAGTGTTTCTTAAGAAACAAAGACACAGCTGCATTTTGGAACTCGGTACCCAATCACATTCTGCCTCCTTGCCCAAAGCAATGAAAGCTTCTCTACTAGTGGAAACAATTCTGCGTAAGGTAATCAAGCCGCTTTAGAAGAGTGTGTATTACGTGTGTTACGGGGCATGAGGAGTGTGTTTAGATTTTCAGAAATAAAAATTTGACGTATCACTCCCATCTAATTTGGAAAGAGATTATTCAAAAGCAGTCATCTCATGATCATACTAAGTCTAACGTACTTGAGCCTTGTTTTTTTCCCTTCCGCTGCCTACTCTTTCTCAGCTTCACTGCTCATTACCCTCTTCAGCAATGTGTAGACAGAAAGGTCACCGTGATAAGTCAATCCTTTTGTTTTATCTTTGTAGCTCTGCAAAAGATTTGGAAGAGGAATGAGCCAAAGCACATATGAACCCTAAGGATCACCTGATCCTTAGGAATTTAATTACTGCTGTGCTCTCTGCCTCCAGTTTAATTTAGAGGTTTTTTTCACATGAGATAAATGTGTCTTTATCTCTCCATCCTTGCCTCAGTACAAGAAATGCTCCAACAAGCAACTTGGCAAATGAAAGTAATCAATAAGAGCCACTGCAAAGGGCCTGTTAACTCAAACTATGATGTCTGTACCACATTCTTCTGCCAACTTTTAGGTCATCCACACCAAAAGTTCTCCAAGCTCAGTGTCTCTGGTAGGATTCGACATAAAAAAGAATTGCATTTGAATTGAATGTAGGACTCTGTAATGCCATAATTACACAGAAAACTGTTGTCATCTCTGGCCACTGATAAACTCTACTTGGCAAAAGGAAAGACAACTAAAATTTATGAACTTCAGTAAACCCATCTGCAATAGATCCATTGCCCAAATTCATAGTGACGTGGCTGTGAGTTGTACATAAAGGCTTTTCAAACTGTTCAAGGAGAATTTTAACATTCTGCTGCCTAGGAGTGATTAATAGTTAGTTAATGACTAGTACAGTCAGTATAATTAATTAATGATTAATATAATCATTACTATATGACACATTGTATAAAGTATAAACAGATAGGCTGAATGAGCATTAATGTTAATGGAGGATACTTTGCACTTACATAATTAGACATTTCATTGTTGGGTGCACATTCAATTGGGCTGCATCGCACAGAATGTATTGACTGCTAATTAACTTTAATGATACTTATTCTATTGTTTAAATATAAAGTATTCAAGCTAATCACTGCAGAATTTCCGGAAGCTGTGGTCTTTGTTTCAGTCAGTGTTTGCTTTCTCTATATTGCAATACTTTGGAAATTATCTCAAGCTTGACTCTCTAATTCACCTACAATTTTTAAAAACACAATGTTATAATTTCCTTAATTTTGTAAGGCCACTATCTTGTTGCTCATTTCCGGGTAATTGCCATTGCTTGTGGTGTAGTGACTTCACTCTAAACAGCAAGGAGAAAGGAGCTAAGTTTCTTCCTGTCCTCAGAGATCATCAGAAGTCAAAATGCATAATGGCTGGGAGCTCAGGGTTTAGGAATATGTGGAAAGGATCTGTGCTTTTCCTAAGAATATCTCCTGATTCTGATGATGCTAAGAACTGGGTAGAGAAAGCTTGACAGCTTTAAATGAGCAGACTTACTTCATGTACTAGGTCAATGTCTGAAGTCAGATTTCTATCCACCACAGTAATGATTTCATGTATATGAATAGCCACTGGTTAGATTGATAAAAAAAATTAATGCCAGTGGACCGACGAGCAATTTTACACAAATAAAAAAAGCTGACAATGATATTTTGCTAATTTCTAATGAGAAAGAATAACAAAAACAACTAACATTAGTTGAGCCCTTTCTAAGTCTCAGACACTACTATCCCAAGTGCTTTATAGGGATTACCTCATTGGGTCTTCAAGCAACTCCATGTTGTAAAATCGAGACATATTAGAGGTTGAGTAGCATGTTCAAGGTCACACAGTTATTAAGAGGCAGACTGGATCTGAACCAAAGCATTCCTACTCCAGATCCCCTATTTTAAATTAGTAGGTTACATAGCCTGTAAACTGATTTATAAATTACATCTCTACATAGCCATGCCTGAAATGGTTTTGGATTTCCAACAAAAGAACACATTCTTATCATGCCATTACAGTTTCCTTTCCCTCCACACTTCAACACCCAAAAATACAGGTGGTTAGTTTCAGCCCAGCCACTATGGCTCCGTGGTTGAGCATTGACCCATGTACAAGAGGTTGCCAGTTTAATTCCCCGTCAGGGTACATGACCAGGTTGTGGGCCCAATCCCCAGTGGGGGGCATGCAGGAGGTGGCCAACTGATGTTCTCTCACATCAATGTTTCTATCTCTCTCTCCCTCTCCCTTCATCTTTCTCTAAAATCAATAATGAAAAATTAAAAAAAAAATACAGGTGGTTCAATGTCTTTCAAAGTATCTTCTCATCCAATAGCTACTAAGCTTTATCACTATAAAATTGTGGGGATCTTCATATTTTTGTCAGTATAAAGATTTACTCATAATAAAAATGTTTGACACTTTGGAGAAGCATGTAAACTATTTGATGAGTTAAATTTGTTGAATATTTTTAAATGCACTATATTATTTGTTGGAAATTGGTTGACTCTATCACAGTGTTGATTTGTTTGTGAGTATGAAAGTAGCTAACACACACATTCATACACACCTTTTCTTCACACCAGACAGTTTCAGTGTACATCAGTTTTCTTTGTACGGAATAGCAAAGTGAACAGTAACGTGATAGTTTTAATAACACCAAATAACTGCGGCATTGATGGGCATTTAATTTCTTTGTTACTCGGCTAGATAGTTTATTGTTACTTAATAAGAAAAATTACATCAACATCAAGCACTTCTGGCTTTAAAATTGATTTTATTTGTTCTACCTTTTAAAAGTCCTAAATAGGCAGCATAGATCATTTGGTAAGTGTCATGTTCCTTTTAATACAACAAATATTCTTTGAGTGTGTGGCCAGGCAATAGTCTTTTAGGTAAAAATCCTTATCACACATGAAATACTGACTAGTAAGACAAGGCATCACATGAACAAGAAAATGTGAGTAATGGGACCAGCAAGTGCAATCAAATAGTATTGCGGACTTTCATAGGAAATTTATATAATAAATTATTTCTTATCTTTTTTGTATTTTCAAATCATGTACACACACACAATCTGAATCCATCTTTCCCAATGGGATTTAACGAAAGTCAGATCCTGGGCAGTAAACAAACAAATAAGCAAAATAACCTCCCTTACCCCCACATTTAGATACCATCCTTACCCCGTTTTTCCCTTACCATTAATTTACTCTTTATACCAAAATAGCTCTTGCTAAATTCAACAATGGCTTTCAATATCTAAACCCAAAGGACAATTCTGGTCCTCATTATCCATGCCTTACTGGCAGTTTTGACACGGTTGATCTCTCCCTCACAATTTTCAACATAGCATCTTCTCTGGTTTTCTTGAAACCTCCCTCCTTCTCTGTGTTCTTTCTCCTACTTCAAGGTCAGTAAATGAGGGTTTTCTATGAAGTTTTTCAGTCATCTTTTCTTCTCAATCTATACTCTGCTCTTGGGAATTTTATCCAATAGGAATCCAGATATCAACCATAAGCCCCCAAACTTACCTTCTCCAGTCCATTCTTTCATTCTACAAATACTTGTTAAATGCCTACAGTATGCCAGCCACTAGGGATAAGAGAGTGAGTGAACTCAGACTTCTCTAAGTGTAAGACCCATATGTCCAACTGCCTACTATTTACTCCACTTGAATGTGTCTAAGCCATCTCATAGTAACATGCCATAAGCCAAACACATTATTTCCCCTCAAGTCTAACTCTCTTCCCAAGTACCTACTTCAGTGATTGGCACTACCTTCCACCTAGTTGCTCAAGCTAGAAACCTAGGCATCCTCTTCAGTTTTTCATAATCCTTCACTCCCATATACAATCCACCATTAAGCCCCCTTTATTATTACCTCCTACATATATCTGAATCCAGCAAATGGACTCCCTGTATTCACTTTCATCTTCTTATTCCAATGTACCATCATCACTAACCTGCACTACTGCAACAATACCGCAGCTGGTTCCTTTATTCTGCTTCTCCTTCTTTCAATCTCTTTCTTTACACTGCAGAAGAGGTACAATTTTAAGAACATAAATTTTATATCATGCTCCCTAACCCCTCTTTCCCCACTACCACCCTCAGCCCCGTCTCACTTAAACATACCGTGCTCCATCCTACCACAGGGAGTGTGCAGTCCTGCTTCTTTGCAAAGGAACACCCTCCCAATCTTCCTCCCCGTGCACCTGCTGGAAGCTCCTGTCTATGCCTCAAGTTTTAGACACTTGTCAGTTCTTCAATGAACTAAACCACAAGTTATGTTAGGTTCCCTGCTACATGCTCTTGTAGTTGCCTTTCTTCTTATCACTTGTCACAACTATAACTTTACACTTATTTGTGTGTGTTTTTTAAATTAACAGATATCTTCTCCATATTGGTAACAGAAAGTATTTTATTTTTGCTCGCCATTGAATGTATAGCTCTGGTATAGTGCCTATCACATTTTAGGTTTTTCAATAAAGACTTGCGATAAGAATGAATAAAGGAGGAAAACCCAAATTACTCAAAATCCCAATGTCCCAAAATAGGTAGTTATAGTTTGATGTATTTTCTCCAATAATTTTGATGCAAACATATCTCAACAATTTTTACAATTTGGGCAGATACTGTATATATAATTTAAATTATAATCTTTACATCAAACCCCAAGCATTTCAGAAAGTTCTTGGGATTTGATTTAAACCTCTGTTTTTAATGGCTGCATAACATTTCAACTTATGAGTCTAGTCTAATGTATGTAAGCACTCTCCTATTATTACTTAGGGTTTTTCCAATATCTTTACTGTTATAAATAATATTATCACAACCATTTCTACACATTTTGTGTGTCTAAATTTATGGCTACTTACATGGGACAAATTCTTGAAATAGGCTAAATTACAGGGTGTAGAGGTATAGATTTTTTAAGACTTGGAAATACCTGAATACTAGTATAAGAGCAATGAATGAGTACGAGAGCAATGAATAATATTGTACCATTCATATGTGTCTGTGTTGAATTGAGTTACCATTCAGTTTTGCAAGCATTCGGTTACCAGCTGAAACTACACCTTGTCATGGGTTACTCCAGGGAAAGACTGAGGAAATATTTTTGCAGAATGGACTTGTTTTTCAACACTTTGCCTAGTGTTTTGAAAAAACACTTTTGCAATTTTGGTAATTTTTTTCCCTGCTTTACAAATCTGGTAACACTTTATAGTTCACTGGGGTTCTTCACAATATGTTCCAGGAGTACACAGTTATTTGAAGCTTTACAAAATTAGCATATATACATTCTAAAGACTGCCAATTGTATATGCTTAAAAGTTGTTCCAAATGTTTTGGGGGTTTGGTTTTGTTTCGTTTTTTGATAAGTTCACTGAGGTCCAGTATCCTGGGATACAATAAGAGATCAATTAAAACATTGGGAGCCAGGGCTTCAGTAAGGTGAAATTATCTGTCATGCTGTACACTCCCTCCCTGCTCTCGCCAATTACAGGATTTCCCTCAGGGAGGTTTCCACACAAGAGTCTCAATTAGAAGAGTCTATTAACAAAAACAAAACCCTCTAAACAAGTATTTTTTGCAAGAATATTACATTCAAAACAACCACAGCTAGACTTTCAAAAATATGTTTATAATATTTCTGATGCTCAAAATAGATGTCAGAATCATCCATTTTCCATTCTGAGGATTCAATTCTCGGTCTACTATGGAAGCACACATCAAGCTAGGAAAAGAAATCTACGCACAGCATGACCTACTTTTGATGTACTGTATTTTTTTCTAAAAAGAATTTAAAACTGTCATTAAAAATCCAGTTAGCACCACATTAATACAATGAATGTAAAAGTATATTTCAACATAAGTAAGACTGAGTTGAATTTTTCATGAAGTTCTACAACAATACTTTTTGGTATATTTTGATGTTACATATACTACTATAAACCCTCTCAGTGCTTAGAATATTTAAATACACACACATATCCTCAATTGCCTGCTCTGGCACATCATTCTGTTTGTAAAGGAAAGAAAAACCTTTATTAAGGTTGGTTAAATTTTGATACTATGACTATTCGTATTTTCATCATATTTTTTTTCTTTATTGATTTTTTAGAGAGAGAGAAAGTGAGAGAGATAGAAACAACAGTGAGAGAGAACATCAATTGGCTGCCTTCTGCATGCCCCCCACTGGGGATTTGGCCCACAACCTGGACATGTGCCCTGAAGAGGAATTGTACTGGCGACTTTTTGGTGCATGGGTCGACACTCAACCACTGAGCCACACTGACCGGACTCATCACATTATTACGTTTTTCATTTAGACATGCTCAGAGATGGCCCTGCCTTTATATTATAATTTTATTTTTATTACCTAATTCTTCTGCTTTTGTTATGAAATGCATTCAAAGTTGTTTAAAGTGTTTTTCTAACATTCACCAGAACTCTATGACATATGCGTACATATGCCCATTTTATTTTATTTTTATTTTTTTGAAATTTTTATTTATTTATTTATTTTTTTGTTACAGATATTTTACCTTTTTACCCCATTGGCACCCCCCACCCCACCCCACCCTCCACCCTGTCCCCGGCTTAGTTGTCCATGTCCATTGGTCATGCATACATGCATATAAGTTCTGTGGTTTATCTCTTCCCACCCCCCCCCACCCCCCATCCCCTCTTCTGAGGGATGTCAGTCTGTGCCCCACTTCCATGTGTCTGGGTCTACTGTATTCCTCAGACTGTTATGTTCATTATATTCCGTATATAAGTGAGATCATGTGGTATTTGTCCTTCTCTGCTTGGCTTCTTTCACTTAGGATAATACTTTCCAGGTCCCTCCATGTCGTCTCAAAGGATAAGAGATCTTTCTTTCATACCGCTGCATAGTATTCCATTGTGTATATGTACCACAGCTTTTTGATCCATTCGTCTACTGGTGGACACTTGGGCTGTTTCCAGATCTTAGCTATTGTAAATAGTGCTGCTATGAACATGGGGGTACATATATTCTTCCTGATTGGTGTTTCAGGCTTCCTAGGGTATATTCCCAGCAGTGGGATCACTGGGTCAAATGGAAGTTCAATTTTTAATTTTTTGAGGTAGCACCATATTGTTTTCCATAGTGGCTGCACCAGTCTGCATTCCCACCAGCAGTGTACTAGAGTCCCCTTTTCTCCACACCCTCGCCAACACTTGTTGTTTGATGATTTGTTGATGGCGGCCATTCTGACAGGTGTGAGGTGATACCTCATTGTTGTTTTAATTTGCATCTCTCTGATGATTAGTGATGTTGAGCATTTCTTCATATGTCTCTTGGCCATTTGTATGTCCTGTTTGGAGAGGTGTCTATTCAGCTCCTCTGCCCATTTTTTAATTGGGTTCTTTGTCTTCCTTTTGTGGAGTTGTATGAGCACTCTGTATATATTGGAAATTAACCCCTTATCTGATACATCATTGGCAATGATGTTCTCCCATACAGTGGGTTGCCTTTCCATTTTGATGATTGTTTCTTTTGCTGTGCAGAAGCTTTTTAGTTTGATGTAGTCCCATGTGTTCATTTTCTCCTTTATTTCTGTTGCCTTAGGTGATGTATCAGTGAAAATTCTGCTCCGTATGATGTCCGAAATTTTGTTGCCTACATTTTCTTCTAGAATTTTTATGGATTCACGGGTCACATTTAAGTCTTTTATCCATTTTGAGTTTGTTTTTGTGTATGGTGTAAGTTGATGGTCTAGTTTCATTTTTTTGCATGTAGCTGTCCAATTTTCCCAACACCATTTATTAAAGAGGCTGTCTTTACTCCACTGTATGCTCTTGCCACCTTTGTCAAATATTAATTGAGCGTATTGCCTTGGGTCCATTTCTGGGTTTTCAGTTCTGTTCCACTGATCTATATGCCTGTTCTTGTGCCAGTACCAGGCTGTTTTGGTTACAGTCGCTTTGTAGTATAACCTGATATCTGGTATTGTGATCCCTCCAACTTTGTTCTTCTTTTTCAAGATTGCTGTGGCTATTCGGGGTCTTTTTTGGTTCCATATGAACTTTTGAAGTATTTGTTCTAGTTCTATGAAATATGTCGTTGGTATTTTGATGGGGATTGCATTGAATCTATAGATTGCTTTGGGTAGTATGGACATTTTAATGATGTTAATTCTCCCAATCCATGAACTGGGTATGTGCTTCCACTTCTTTATATCTTCCTCTATTTCTTTTTTCAATGACCTGTAGTTTTCTGCAAATAGGTCCTTTACTTCTTTGGTTAAGTTTATTCCTAGGTATCGTAATTTTTTTGGAGCGATGGTAAATGGGATTGTTTTTTCAGTTTCTCTTTCTGTGAGTTCATCATTGATGTACAAGAATGCCGTCGATTTCTTGACATTAATTTTGTATCCTGCTACTTTGCCAAATTCATTTATTAAGTCTAATAGATTTTTGATGGAGTCTTTAGGGTTTTCTATGTACAATATCATGTCATCTGCAAATAATGACAGTTTCACTTCCTCCTTTCCAATTTGGATCCCTTTTATTTTTTCTTCATGTCTGATTGCTGTGGCTAAGACTTCCAGTACAATGTTAAATAAGAGTGGCGAAAGTGGACATCCCTGTCTTGTTCCTGTTCTTAATGGAAATGTTTTTAGTTTCTGTCCATTGAGTATGATGTTGGCTGTAGGTCTTTCATATATGGCCTTTATTATGTTGAGATATGATCCCTCTATTCCTACATTGCTGAGCGTTTTTATCAGAAATGGATGCTGGATTTTGTCGAATGCTTTTTCAGCATCTATTGATATGATCATGTGGTTTTTATTCTTCATTTTGTTTATGTCATATGCCCATTTTATAGAAGAGGATATTGAGGCTCGTAAATATTAAAGAACCTGCTTAGAGTTCAATGACCAGAGACTGGAGAGGCAGCATTTGAACCCAGTTCTTTCTGGCTCTGCCCTTCTGCTCTTTCCACCACCTCAGGCAACAAACCACATGTGCCACATGTCATTGTAAGTGTCAGAGATTACATAAGTTTTGCCCTGTTTTGGGCACACAGCAAATGACACCTGCTTATTGTCATCATCGTTTTTTATAGTGTCACTTAGCTCTGAGTATTCCTTTGCCAGAGAAACACTCTATAACAAGTCATTTTCAATCAAAGCATATGCTCTTCTTGCCTCTACCTCCTCTCTCTTATCCTACACAATCCGCTGCATGATTGAAATATTCCTCATTGTCTCCTCCACATACATGAGTTCAGGACAGTAGTAGTACAGTAAAAAGGACACTGACTTTTGAGTCAGCTAGATCTGCATTTGACTCCCAACACTACCACTTACCAGCTAAGTAATTGTGGGCAAACCTGACTTCTCTGAGATGAAGATATTTTCATCTGTAAAGGGAATAATGATGCCTATCTTATAGGGTCTGTAGATTAGAAACAATGCATGCACATACTAGGTACTCAGTAAATGATTTTTCTCATAATCATGTTCATCATTATACGCTATGCTTCAGTTAAATCAGACGACGTACTCCCCCCACCCCCACTCCTGCAATGCTCTCTGTGCTTCGCCACTCCACTGTTTTGCAGCTCTCTGCCCATCGCATTATCATCTGATTCATTCTTCAATCGTAGTTTAAAAGTCAGGTCCATCTAGCTTTCCTAGGTCCTACTAACCAGAAGAGATCTCTCCCTTATCTGAACTGCTGCAGCACTTGGCACTTGCTTATTAGACTCATTGTATCTTGTATCATAATGTTTATTTTTGCCTACTTTTGTTACTAAACTGTGAGGACCTTGATTGCATGGACCATGTCTTCATCTCCTCTGTTTTCTCCACAGCACCTAGTTCAGTACCTGGCACTCAACAACTGGATGAATAAATCAAACACATAAATAAGGTTTTTATGAAATCTGTATTCTTTCTTTAATAGTTTCATATCTCTCAATTTAAAATGTGCAGAAACTCTTGGTTAATAGTCTTAGTAATATGACCCATTTCTAAAGTGACTAAATCAAAACTTCTGCTCCTTGACTCCTCCTCAGAAAACATCCCTCCCAGGGTGGATATGACGACAGCGGAGTTTCCAGAAGAGCCTCAGGCACACTCAGGCACACTCAGGCACACTAGAAATGTAGCCTGAAACAAGGACAATGGGAAGACTGGCACTGTTCTGACCTCACAGGGAGAAGTGACGTGGAAAATCAGATGGAAAAAAAGTGCTTCAAATAAGAGTGAACATCTTTTGGTCAAGAAAACATCCTGCTGTATCTGTGAAAAATCAAATAATTGTATATCATTATTGACTCTTGTATTGGTCGGGGTTCTCCAGAGGAACAGAACCAAATATATATATATATATATGATTAATTATGAGGAATTAACCACATGATTACGAGGGCTGAGACGTCTCACAGTCTGCCATCTGCAAGCTGCAGTCCCAGAAGAGCACGTTGGTGAAGTTCAATTCCCAGTCTGAAGGCCTGAGAACCAGCAGGTGCTCTTGGCAGGCCCAGCTGCGTGCATGGGTGCCAGGAGCACCCAGGACGTGAGTGCCAGCCCGAGAGCACCAGAACATCGATGTCCTGGTTCAATTGCTCAGGCAGAGAGAGAGAGAGAGAGAGAATTCTTCCTTCTACATTGGGGAGGACAATCTGCTTTACTTAGTCTATGGATTCAAATATTAATCTTACCCAGAAACAGTCACTGACACACCTTGAAATCATGTTTAGCCAAATCTCTGGGCACTCCACGATCCAACTGAATTGACACATAAAATTAACCATCATAACTTTCAAGTTTAAAAGGATGTAATTTTGGCAAAAATAAAAAATTCAGGGCCCTAACCCAGAGTAATATGTCATCCGTCTGTTACTGAATGAGCCAACAGGTGAATCGTAAGACAGGCCCTGGGCCGAGGGGAATCGAGGGAAACCGGCTCAGGTGCTCTGCCCACCAAGCTACCAAGTCAGCCTGGGGCAGCCTCCCCCTGGAGGACCCTGAGAAGAAATATTCATTTGATGTGAACCCCTAGAAGGAATTTATCTGCTGAGATGGAGTCCCTAGGGTCAACTGACGACCCAAACTTTATGAATGAGGAGGGTCTAGCAGCCATTTGCTGACGAGGGTCATCACTGCACTGGGAAGAAGCTCACATTGAGCTTCCAGCTTCCTGCACGATGCCGCTGCCTGTGACGCCGTCTCAGGGAAACACTGCAGGGGAATCTGAGACCTGCCTGTCCAGTCAGAACTGCACAATCTGGATACCTCATTTACATAAGATGGACCTCACTGGGAACCTGGATGGAAATTTTTACTGTAAAAGGGAAGCCTGGCCAGTTTGGCTCAGCGATTAGAGCACTGGCTCTTGGACCAAAGGGTCTCAGGATCAATTCTCAGTCAAGGGCACACAGCTGGTTTGCAAGTTCGATCCCTGGGGTCATGTGGGAGGCAATCAATTGATGTATCTCTCTCACGTGGATGTATCTCTCTCTCTCTCTCCCTCCCGGCCTCCTTTCCACTCTCTCTAAAAATTAATGGAAAAAATATCCTTGGGTGAGGATTAACCAAAAAAAAAAGGGGGGGGGAGGCTTTTCATTGGTCTCAGTGGAACACAATTTCAGTTGCTACCTGAATCTGTGTCTCCTGGGCTGCAGCTCCTTCTGCTCAAATAAATGCTTTTTATTCTTTATTACAGTTTAAAATGTATTTTGGTTTATATAGCTATAAACCTCAAGGATAGCTGCAAGGCTGTTTCAAATTGTCTCCTATGGTCACCAGCCTGTCGATAAACCCTCTGGGCCAGGCTGCCTCTTCCTCTTTTCCCTGGTAGGTATGCATGCCTTAAAACTGCCTGCCTGTGAACAGGGCTGTAAATGCTAAAAGGTTCAAAAATATTCACTGTTAAAAAAAAAAAATTCAGTGTGGCAAGACTTCACCTGTGCTTTCACTATATATAAATGATTTTAGGGCGAGAGAAACACCTTTAAGTATTAAATACACACAGACACATTTCTGATGAACCTTTGAAAGTAGACACACTTCCAATCTACTGTTTGATTTAAGAGTAACAGAGCCTGAAGTGGGAAGCCCACTATTTATGCAAATACATTGTGAAGACTCCTCCCACGTGCTCTGAGAGGGAAGTGTTCCCAGCATTCCTCCCGCTTCTAAAAGGCACTCTCTCAAGCTTATTTCTTTAAAAGCTTTAGAAAGTAGGGGGAGAAAAAGAAAGACACTGCCATTCCATGTGACAGCCACAGCAATGAAACGCCTCTGCCACTCCCCTAAGCGTGTTCCATCCTCTGAGACAAATTCTGATTCTCTGCAATTTTGACCTCAAACCACCAATAAAACCATAATAATTATAGACTTGCATCCTGGCTCACTTAGAGCCTCCCTCCCACACAAGCCACATAAGCAGCAGCATTTGGAAGCCTGAGGGTAGGATCACTTTGTGGCGGACTGTGGGAGGACAGACGGCAAGAGCCCTGAATGCAGCGTCTGAGCTCCGAGGCTTCATGGTGGGCACCTAGGACAGGTGATGGGAGGAGCCTCCCCGCCCTCAGAAGCTGGCACAGTGTGGAGACAATTACATAGGTGGGACCGCAGAACAAAAACAAGCCCGGAGAGGTACCATGCAGTTCCCTCTGCCTGGAGTCTCTTCCCTGCCCCTCCACTTATGGGAATTCTACCCACTCCTAAAAGTATCGCTCCTCCTAGTCTTCCTCTTCCTCTCTTTCCCCTCCTGCTCGTCTCCTCCACTACAACATGCTCAGAATTCATCTCGACTTCGTCTATAATTTTAACCCGTATGGCCCTTACTCCTCTTTATCAGTATTTAAGTACTGCTGGTTGATTGTGTTTGGATCCTTCTGTTTGTCTCCCGCATAAACCGTAAACGACTTGAAGGCAGAGACTACTCTTAGTTCATCCCTACATACCCCCCACACTAGGTGCAGTGCCTTGTACCTAGCGTTAGACAGGGCCTTTGCACACTCGGCTCCATTTGCCCAAGAAGCACTGCCCTATCTTCCACCCACCCACTCACCATTTAACTTAGTTTACCACTACTCGTTAGGAAGGAAACTTTTATCCCCCACTCTCCCTCCGTCCACTACTGAGGACCTCCCCTGGTGACCTTGACAGCCGGCTGTCCCACTCTCCTGCAGTCCCTCTGTCCTAGGACGGGAAGTTCCATTTGATTGGAGTGTTTTCAAAAAAGGGATTGAGCCCTGGCCAGGGTTAGAATGTCGGCCTGTGGACCAATGAGACCCAGGTTCGATTCCGGCCAAGGGCATGTACCTCTGTTGCAGTTTGTCCCCAGCTCTGGTGGGGGTCATGTGGAAGGCAACCAGTTGATGTGTCTCTCTCACATCAATGTTTCTCTCTCTCTCTCTCTCTCTCTCTCTCTCTCTCTCTCTCTCTCTCTCTCTCCTCTCTCTCTCTCCTGCTCTCCCTCCCTCCTAATCTGTCTAAAGATAAATGGAAAAATGTCCTCAGGTGAGGATTAAAAAAACAAAAAAAATTGAGTACAACCGGTCCAGCCCTTATATTACCCCTATTCCAGCTTTCATCAGGGTGGATTCTTGTCTGTAATCTTGCCCTGTTTTCAAGCATAAATTAAATTCAGAGGTGCATTAGCAAGTTTATGTGCCTACATATGCAATCTACATCTTAAATTGTATCAATAACTAAAGTTGACATTTTGATCTCCAGGTCTCGACCCCTTTGCCTTTCTCTCAATTGATTCCAAGCTCAAGTGGGAGAGTGATGTTATGTACTGTCCTCCTAATATCTCAATACTAGTCATACTTCAGACTATTTGTATTCAGACAAATACACCACTTCTTTGAAAAACGTTCCTTGACCATTGAAACTTGGTTGGGTCTCTCTGATAGATAGATAGATGATAGATAGATAGATAGATAGATAGATAATGTTTTTCTTCATAGCACTTATCCAATAGTATATTTGTCTGTAAGATTTCTTCCTTAAACTTTTTATTATAGAACATTTCAAACATATACTGAAATAGAGAGTATGGTATAATAGATCCCCACCCACCTATCAATCAGCTTCATCAATTATCTACCCAATTTTATTTAAACTATATACCCACAATCCCCCACAAACCAAGACAAGTTTGAAGAAAATATCCCAGACATCACATCATTTTATCTGTAAATATTCTAACATATATCTCTAATAAATAAGCACTAACCTCTGTTTGTTTTTATACTTAACCTATTTGTGGGATTATTTATTTTAATGATTGTTTCTACAAGCTCTCACTACAAACTCCATGTGTCAGAGACCTTGTCTGTTTTACCATGATTGTGTGGCTGGTACATGGTAGGTGCTTGGTTAATAAAATGTAAAGGAAGACATTTTAAAAGGGAATACAGAAAACCATTTGCAACTGGGGGGCCAGGCAGCATCCAGTCCTTCTTTTGGTAACAATAACCGGACCTGCACTCAAATCTCAGTCCCTGTGATTCAAAAACTGTTGACTCCCCCCACCCCCCACCCCCACTTCGGGGGTATGGAATGTGGCTCAGGTCTGACAACGCAAGGGAAAATGGTTTAGAGACGAGCACAGGACCAGAGGCAAACACTCTCTCCTACTGGACGTGAACCTGAGGAACTGAAGGCTAATGTCATCACAAGGACAGAGTGTATTTGAAAATGGCTCTGACACAGGGGATACAGAACCACACGATGGAGAGAAATCAGGGCCTGGAGAAAGCACTTGAGTGCCTGAGTCAAACCTCATGAGAGTCAAGCCTACCTGTGGATTTTTAAAGTCACATTAATAAATACCCTGCTGGCTTCAGAAGCTGGGGTTACAGTTACCAAGATTTTCAACTGTAAATTCCTGTATGATTACAAGGGAAGAGAGAAAATAGAAACAGTAAAAAGAACCCCAACGCCACTCCAATGATAAATAAAATATATTCTTTTTCCATCTGTTACTTGGTCTGGTACTCATCATATATTCTGAGTCCTCAAGGCAGATCAAGCCTCGGGACCTCAGATCTCTCATTCGTAAAATAAAGGGAACTAAATGGTCTCTAAATCACCTTTTGACTGAGAAATTCTATGAGTTTAGTGGGGAAGGCACAGGAGGAATCTGCACTCCTTGCTGCAAACAGCTTAACTGGCATATCTCCATTTTTGGTTTAATTAACTTTAAAGCATTTTATATCTTCCAGAAAAAAATAAATAACTTCCAAAATGAGAAAGATCCCTGATCAGCATTTCTCTGTTGGGCAGTAGATACTCTGTAGCAAAAATAAGTCTTTTCTCATTCGCTGTGGCCCAAGACTGTAATGTCAGCATTGGGAAAATACATTCAGATATCAGGCATGATCAACAGGGAACCAGACATAGGCATTTACAAAATTTTTCCAGCACAGACTTTGCTCTCTACAAAGAATAAGTTCACCTTAGCTTCTGTGGAAATTACTTGTCTTCTCTTAAACACACATGTCTTTATTTCAAGCTCCTCTTGCTGGAACAGTATGGAAATGTTCACCTGTTTGAAAGACAAATCTCAGAATAATATTCACACCCACACCCCCTCCACACACACACACACACACACACTCAGCTGTATTTAGGACTCTCATGGCTAAGCAGGACGTAGTTCTTAAATTCTATCAGGTGAAAATATATTCGTAGACGTGCAACTAGGAATCTACTTTCTTGATCAGAACAAATTGGTGGTGGAGGGGAGGAAATGGCCTCAAGAAGCACCGAGATAGCTCCCTAAGCTATAGATCTCACGTTTGCTACTTACTCTCTCACTGTCAGAAGGAAAGTTAAAGGCAGTTAAAGAACCTACTTCCCACCCTGGCCAGTTTGGCTCAGCAGTTAAGCGTTGGCCTGCGGATCAGAGACTCCCGGGTTCGGTTCCTGCTAGGGGCATGTACCACCAAAAAAAAAACAACAACAACAATAAAACAAACAAAAAAAAAACTACTGAGTTTTTCCTGCCAGGGAAAACCTATAAGGGAAAAAAAAAAGGACCTATTTCTCTCATTATATTCTCTTCCACAAGAAGATTCATGAGCTGGAAAGATTGGTCATTGGAAAGACATTATCTCTGATCTCACAAAATCTGTATTTATCCAAATTGCTGGTTGCAGGGATTCACAGACTTTGTCTAAGGGGCAGTTTGACAATATAGATTTTTTTTTTAATTTTCTTATTTATTTATTTTTTATTAATTTATTTTTGTTACAGGTGTTTCTCCTTTTTTCCCCACTGACACCCTCCTCTCCATCCCCCCACCCCATCTTCTGAGGGTTGTCAGTCTGCACCATACTTCCACGTCTCTGGGTCTACCCTGTTCCTCAGACTGTTACATTCATTATATTCCACAAATAAGTCAGATCAAGTGATCTTTGTCTTTCTCTGCTTGGCTTATTTTGCTTAGGATAATACTCCCCAGGTCCTCCATGTCGTCTCAAAGGATAAGAGATCTTTCTTTCTTACAGCTGCATAGTACTCCATTGTGTATATGTACCACTGCTTTTTTATCCATTCGTCTACTGATGGACACTTGGACTGTTTCCAGATCTTAGCTATTGTAAATAGTGCTGCTATGAACATGGGGGTACATATATTCTTTCTGATTGGTGTTTCAAGCTTCTTAGGGTATATTCCTAGAAGTGGGATCACTGGGTCAAATGGCAATTCAATTTTTAATTTTTTGAGGTAACACCATATTGTTTTCCATAGTGGCTGCACCAGTCTGCATTCCCACCAGCAGTGTACTAGAGTCCCCTTTTCTCCACACCCTCGCCAACACTTGTTGTTTGATGCTTTGTTGATGGTGGCCATTCTGACAGGTGTGAGGTGATACCTCATTGTTGTTTTAATTTGCATCTCTGTGATAATTAGTGATGTTGAGCATTTCTTCATATGTCTCTTGGCCATTTGTATGTCCTGTTTGGAGATGTGTCTATTTAGCTCCTCTGCCCATCTTTTAATTGGGTTCTTTGTCTTCCTTTTGTTGAGTTGTATGAGCACTCTATATATTTTGGAAATCAACCCTTTTTCTGATGTTTCATTGGCAATTACGCTCTCCCATACAGTGGGTTCCCTTTTCATTTTGATGGTTGTTTCTTTTGCTGTGCAGAAGCTTTTTAGTTTGATGTAGTCCCATGTGTTCATTTTTTCCTTTGTTTTTGTTGCCTTAGGTGATGTATCAGTGAAAATTCTGCTGCGTATGATGTCTGAAATTTTGTTGCATACATTTTCTTCTAGGATTTTTATGGATTCACAAGTTACACTTAAGTCTTTTATCCATTTTGAGTTTATTTTTGTGTATGGTGTAAGTTGATGGTCTAGTTTCATTTTTTTGCATGTAGCTGTCCAATTTTCCCAACATAATTTATTAAAGAGGCTGCCTTTACTCCACTGTATTCTCTTGCTACCTTTGCCAAATATTAATCGAGCATAGTGTCTTGGGTCAATTTCTGGATTCTCTGTTCTGTTCCACTGGTCTATATGCCTGTTCTTATGCCAGTGGCAGGCTGTTTTGATTACAGTAGCTTTGTAGTATAACCTAATATCCGGTATTGTGATCCTACCTACTTTGTCCTTCTTTTTCAAGATTGCTGTGGCTATTCAGGGATTTTTTTAATTCCATATGAACTTTTGAAGTGTTTGTTCTAGTTCTGTGAAATATGTCGTTGGTATTTTGATGAGGATTGCACTGAAATATAGATTGTTTTGGGTAATATAGACATTTTAATGATGTTAATTGTTCCAGTCCATCAACAAAGTATGTGCTCCCACTTTTTTATATCTTCCTTTATTTTTTTTCAATGTCCTGTAGATTTTTGTAAATAGGTCCTTTACTTCTTTGGTTAAATTTATTTCTAGGTATCTTAATTTTTTTTGCTGCAATGGTAAATGGAATTTTTTTTTTTTTTAGTTTCTCTTTCTGTGAGTTCACCATTGGTGTATAAGAATGCTGTCAATTTCTTGATGTTAATTTTGTATCCTGCTACTTTGCCAAATTCATTTATTAAGTCTAGTAGATTTTTTAATGGACCCTTTAGGGTTTTCTATGTATACTATCATGTCATCTGCAAATAATGACAGTTTCACTTCCACCTTTCCAATTTGGATCCCTTTTATTTTATTTTATTTTTCCTGTCTGATTGCCGTGGCTAAGACTTCTAGTACTATGTTAAATAAGAGTGGCGAAAGTGGGCATCTCTGTCTTGTTTCTGTTCTTAGGGAAAATGCTTTTAGTTTCTGACCATTGAGTATGATGTTGGCTGTAGGTCTTTCATATATGGCCTTTACTATGTCGAGATATGATCCCTCTATTCCCACATTGCTGAGCGTTTTTATCAGAAATAGATGCTGGATTTTGTCAAATGCTTTTTCAGCATCTATTGATATGATCATGTAGTTTTTATCCTTCATTTTGTTTATGTGGTATATCACATTTATTGATTTGTGAATATTGTACCAGCCTTGTACCCCTGGGATGAATCCCACTTAGACATGGTGAATAAGTTTTTTTGACGTATTGCTGGATTTGATTTGCTAGTATTTTGTTTAGGATTTTGGCATCTGAGTTCATCAGGGATATTGGTCTGTAGTTTTCTTTCTTTGTAGTGTCTTTTTCTGGTTTGGGAATTAAAATTATGCTGGCCTCATAAAACGAGTTTGGGAGTCTTCCTTCTTCTTGAATGTTTTGTAATAGTTTGAGGAGAATGGGTGTTAGTTCTTCTTTGAATGTTCAGTAAAACTCCCCTGTGAAGTCATTTGGGCTTGGGCTTTTGTTTGCTGGGAGAGTCTTGATTACATCTTCAATTCCCTTAGTTGTTATTGGTCTGTTCAAGTTTTGTATCTCTTCCCAGTCCAGTTTTGGGAGACTATGTGTTTTAGAAATTTGTCCATTTTTCTTAGATTGTCGAATTTGTTGTCATATAGTTGTTCATAGTATTCGTTAACGATTCTTTGTATTTCTGTGATGCCAGTTGTTACTTCTCCTCTTTCGTTTCTTATTTTGTATATTTGGGTTCTCTCTCTTTCTTTCTAGGTGAGTCTAGCTAAGGGTCCAGCAATCTTGTTTATCTTTTCAAAAAACCAGCTCTTGCCCTGGCCGGTTTGGCTCAGCGGTTAGAGCGTCCGCCTGCGGTCCGGAGAGACCCGGGTTCGGTTCCCGCTAAGGGCATGTACCTCGGTTGCAGTTTGTCCCCGGCCCTGGTTGGTCGTGAGGGTGGCAGCCACTCGATGTGTCCCTTTCACATCGATGTTTCCTTCTCTCTCTCTTCCTCTCTCTCCCTCCCACTCTGTCTGTACAAAAAATGGAAAAATGTCCTCGGATGAGGATTAAAAAAAAAAAAAAAACCAGCTCTTTCTTTCATTGATCCTTTGAATTGTTTTTTGTTTTTGTTTTTTATTTCTATGTCATTTATTTTTGCTCTGATCTTTACTATTTCCTTCCTTCTACTTGCTCTGGGATTTCTTTTTGTTTGCTTTCTAGTTCTTTAAGTTGTAAGGTTAGATAGTCTATTAGAAATTTTTCTTGTTTCTTGAGGTAGGCCTGTAGTGCTATGAACTTCCCTCTCAGAACTGCTTTTGCTGCATCCCATAGATTTTGTGTTGTTGTGTGTTCATTTTCATTGGTTTCCAGGAAGTTTTAATTTCTTCCTTGAGCTCCATGGTAACCCATTCATTGTTCAATAACATGCTATTTAGCCTCCATGTGTTCAAATGCTTTTGCATGTTCTTGTTGCAATTGATTTCTAGTTTTATGCCATCGTGATCTGAGAAGATGCTTGATATGATTTCAATCTTCTTGAACTCCTAGAGGTTTAGTTTGTGTCCTATCATGTGGTATATCTTTGAGAATGTCCCATGTGCACTTGAGAAGAATGTGAATTCTGTAGTTTTGGGGTGTAATTCTCTGTAGATATCTGTTAAATCCATTTGGTCTAGTGTTTCATTTAGAGTCTCTGTTTCCTTGCTAATTTTTTGTCTTGAGGATCTATCCAGTATGTCAGCAGGGTGTTGAAGTCTGTGCTATGATTGTATCACTGTCGATTTCTCCTTTGAAGTCCTCCAGAAGATTTTAAATATATTTTGGTGCGCCTATATTAGGTGTATATATGTTTATCAAGTTTATATCTTTCTGTTGGATAGATCCTTTCAATATTATGTAGTGGCCTTCTTTGTCTCTAGTTATAGCCTTTATTTTGAAATCTATTTTATCAGATCTGAGTATTGCTACCCCAGCTTTTTTTTCCTTTCCATTTGCTGGGAAGATTTTTTCCCATCCCTTCACTTTCAACTTGTGTGAGTCTTTTGTTTTGAGGTGGGTCTCTTGTAAACAACATATAGATGAGTCATGCTTTCTTATTCAATTAGCTACTTTATGTCTTTTTATCAGAGCATTCAATCCATTTACATTTAAAGTGATTATTGATATGTACTTATTTATTGCCATTTTTGTTTAGTTTGGTTATATTTTTCTTCCTATTTATCCTGCTAATTACAGCAGTCCTTTTAATATTTCTTGCAGTGCTGGTTTGGTGCTAACGTATTTCTTTACCCTTTTTTGTCTGGGAAGCTCTTTATTTGACCTTCTATTTTGAATGATAGCCTTGCTGGATAGAGTAGTCTTAGATTCAGATCCTTTATTTTTCATGACCTTGATTACTTCATGCCTTTCCCTTGTGGCCTATAGTGTTTCTGTTGAGAAGTCAGCTGATAGCCTTATGGGGGTTTCTTTGTAGGTAACCTGTTGCTTATCTCTTGCTGCCTTTAGGATTCTCTCTTTGTCTTTAATTTTTGGCATTTTAATTACTATGTGTCTTGGTGTGTGCCTGTTTGGGTTCTTCTTTCTTGGGGCTCTCTGTGCTTCTTGAACTTGAGTGCCTTCTTCCTTCACCACTTTAGGAAATTTTTCTGTCACTATTTCTTCAAATACATTCTCTAACCCTTGCCCATTTTCTTCCTCTTCGGGGACTCCTATGATGTGAATGTTATTACATTTCAGTTGTCCCACAGTTCTCTTAAGCTGTCTTCTTGTTTTTAAATTGTTTTTCCTTTTGGTTTTCTGATTGGTTGAATTGTTCTACTTTATCTTCTAGTTCACTGATTCAGTCCTCAGTTTCCTCTACTCTGTTGTTTTGTCCTTCCAATGTGTTCTTTATTTCTGCTATGTCATTCTTCATTTCTTCTTGGTGGTTTTTCATTTCCAGTTGGTTGATTTTCAGTGCTTCTATATCTTTACTCATGGTGTTGATGTCCTTATTCATGCTGTTGAGCTTCCTCAAGATCATGGCTCTGAACTCTACCTATGATAACTTGCTTAACTGCATTTCATTTATCTCATCTTCGGTAGAGGTCTCTTGTTCTTTCATTTAGGATTTGTTTCTTTGTTTCGCCATTTTGGCTATCTCAGTGGGTTTTTGAGCTTGCCAAATTTTGCCTGTGGGTGTTGGTGTTCTGCTGTTTGTGGCTCCCTCTACTGGGTTTGGATGAGCAAGGGAGGACCCATATTAAAGACCACTGTCAAGTCGTACTCTCCTGGGTAGATTTTCAAGCCCAGGAATGGTTCAGTTATCCTCTAGCTTTTTGCCTGGAGGCTATTAGTCTCGGTTACTTGAAGAGCCTTGGGTTCTCAGTTGAATGAAAACTCCCTCAGGTGTTCAGCATAAGAGAATTTCCTGAGGGTGGGGCAGATGCTGGTTGTTAAGGAGGCTCAATTTGCATTTCTATGGCCCACCTGGATGGGGTTGGATCTCTGAGGGAGGGGCCGCTGCTTCTCCCCAAAACCCTAGGAAAAAGTAAGATGGCCACTGTCCTGTGTGGCTGCAACTCAGCAAAAGCTCTGAGTGCCCTCCAAATCCTGAGTGTCCCTACACAATTCCAGTCCAGTCTACCTTCCTTCTGCCAGAGCCTAAGATGAGTGGCTGTAGCCAATCTAGTGCTCTGTCCCCTCCCTCTGTGCTGTAGAGCATGCAGGAATTTTAACCCCAAAGGGGCTGCTCACAGCTAAGACCACTGCTGTTCATGGGCTCCCGGCCCCCGTCTCATGCCTCTGCAGTCCTACCAGGATCATTCAATGTCCCTGGTTATATGGTCTTCGCAAGCTGCTTTTCTGTTGCTTTTTCCTAACAATTTGTTTTTATTTTACTAATAATTCCAGTTTGGTCCTAGGAGATGGTCTGTGTAGCTTCCATTCACTCCACTGCCATTTTGGAATCTCCTGACAATATAGATTTTAAAACCTTAAAAGTAGGCATACCTTTTGTGGCAGCCAAGACAGAGCTAAATGACCTTTACCACCTGGCATTCACTCCCTCGCATAGTCCCAATCCACAGTGAACCATGGATGCGAGGCTGCATTAGCATCCTATTGCTGCTGTAACAAATCACAATAGATCTAGTGGCTTAAAGCCACACGTGTTCATTACCTTAGATTTCTGGAGACCAGAAGCTCAAATTGGATCAGGCAGGGCTAATATCAAGGTGTTAGCAGTAAGCTCTAAGGGAGACTCTCTTTCCTCACCTTTTCCATCTTCCAGAGGCTGCCTACACACCTTGGCTGTGGCCTCCTCCACCAATCACAGCACTCCAGCATCTGCTTCTATAGACATTCCCTTCTCTGACTCTACTTGTCCTGCCTCCCAGTTTTACTCATCAGGACCCTTGTGATTATATGGGACCCCAATCCAATCTTGGGATAATCCAAGGTAATCTACCCATCTCAAAATCCTAATTTAATAATGACTGCAGTAACATGCCTTTTGCCATGAAAGATAACATATTCACAAGTTCCATTGTTTTAGGACAACTTTAAGGGATCACTATTCAGCTTACCACAGTGACCATCAGAAATAGTGGAAATAACAGTATATGACTTCTTTTGCATGGTCATAAAAGGCACTGCAACTTCTGTCAGGCTTTCTGAAATGTTTTGTACTGGGGAAGTCAGCTGTCATGTTGATGACACTCAAAGAGCCCTGCAGAAAGACCCATGTGGAGAACAAAGCCTTCCTACCTGTAACAAGCACAAACTTACCAGCCATGTGCATGAGCCACCATGGAGCAGATCCTGAAGCCTGGGCCAGGCCTTCACATGATCACAACCTTGGCCAACAACTGACCACAACCATGTGAAAGCCCCTGCCTAGCCACTCCTGAATCTTTGACCCAATAATAGAGAATTATTTTCATTTTATGCCACTAAATTTTGGGGTGGTATATTATGCAGCATTGTAACTAATGCACCTTTGACCCACTCCTAGAAATGGAGTTCAGTAGTATGTGGAAAGAATTCTGAGGAAAGAATCAGTTTTGTTGCACAAAGAAGTTATATATGCACAAAAAATTCTAAATAGAGAAGTTCATCAGACTTATGTGTTAGTGAAATGTCAAAACCATCTTAAACATTTGGCTGCAGAAGACTGGTTAGACAGAAAAACATATCCATGTAATGTATGAGCGTGTATTTATCTGCAGAACATAAAAATCATGCTGTAAAACAGTGGTTTTCAATTTTTTTTCTGGTTAGAACATTTTAAGTAAAATTTTAGGAGAAGTTTGCACAATAAGGGCAGTCTTTTAAAAAATAACTTAAATTGATTTTTAGGGAGAGAGAGAAAGAAACATTGATTTGTTGTTCCATTTATTTATGCATTCATTGGTTGATTCTTGTATGTGCCCTGACCAAGGATTGAACCCACAACTTTGACTTATCAGGAAGATGCTCTAACCAACTGAGCTACCTGGTCAGGCTAAAAGCAAAGTCTTTCAGGTTGATGGTCAGGTGGAAGCAGGTGTAGTTTTCCAGAGTCAGGCCCTGGCAATGGTATACTCCAAGGACATCTAGGATTCTGGGAACACAATTTGAAACCAATGTTCTAAGAGAATCTTTAATGTCATGTGAATCAATAGGCCAAGCAGTGAGCAGGTTACTGAAAACACAAAATCCCTTTTTAATAATGCACTTGTCTACCTCTCCACCCTCACCTTGCATACTCTGCCCTGCCATCTGTGCTCTGGACTCTGGTTTTCTCAGTTCTCAGCTCAGAGGTTACTTCCTCAGTGAAAACGTACTTGCTGCTCTTTCCTTCCCCGCATACTAACCGGATGGGATCAGGCTCCTTTGTTTGATGACTTCACACCCTCTATACTTGTTCCTGCTATATACCACTATCATTTTGTTATTTATCAATGCTTTTCTCCCAAAAAAGACTGCTCGTTTCAAATGCATTTAAAAAATAAATAAATATCATTTGTGTTCATTTGCCAGGAGTACCACAAGAAACTGCCTACCAGCTGAATCTAAGGTGGAGCATCTTGTTGTACCACATAGTAAGGATGTGCTAAAAAGCAAACAAAAAGACCCACAACAACAAAAAGATGGAGTTACGTCAAAGGGACACAGAAATCTCCCTGAAAGAGCTCCAAATTGCCAAAGGTGGAACATTTTGAGCAATTAAATGAAGCAGTATTGCATTATATATATGAATCCATACTGATATAAAAAGTATTGAATAAATAATAAAGAAAGAAATTAGGTAAAAGAGACAAATCTTCACAGAAGAAGACATTAATGGAAAAAACGGATGAGATCCAAATACAGTCTGGAGTGTAATTTAAAAAGAAAATTATTTTAAAAGCCCATCAAGAATAGAAACTTGATTCTGATATGTAACTGAAGAAAAAAAAATTTCTCACAATTCCCTGGAAGCAGGTAATTCCTATTCTCAACATTCAAATGGGCAAAGGGGACAATAACCTCATCAAACCCACAGAGAAAGTCCCTATTACAATTCAAACTGACTTGGAAAAGTTGGCTCTCATTCTGTGTACATTAGAATCCTCTCAGTAATTTTTTTAAAATATGTTTTTATTGATTTTTTAGAGAGAAGGGAAGGGAGAGATAGACACATTGATGTGAGAGAGAAACATCAATCAGCTGCCTCCTGCACGTCCTCTACTGGAGATCAAGCCCACAACCTGGGCTTGTGCCCTGATCGGGAATCGAACAGGGACCTCTCAGTCCATGGGACTATGCTCAGAGCACTAAGGAACACTGGTCGGGCCCTCTTGGTAATCTTGCATAAAATATATTTTTAAAATATTGCGTTCCTTTCTATTCTCCCTTACATAGCCACAGCCAGAATGCCAATTCAGCTTGAAACTATGTTATGTTAAGAAAGTATTTTATTTACTTTTTTAAAAAGCTTCAAGCTGAATGAACTGATCTCTAAAACCATGCACTTAATACACCCAATGCTAATGCAGCTTTAATCCTTTTAAGGAAGATTGTCAAGAGGAACAATACTTCTAAGGGGGAAAAAAAAGAGTAAATGATTTAACAAAAAGTAAAAAGCCATGTACAATCTTGTATAATCATATCAGGAGAGGTCTTCTTGTACATTTAAACTAATAAGCAGCATACTTTTTTTCATTTCAGTGGTACCATAAAAAGCCACCAAATATAGAAACTTTCCAAGGACTTTCAGGGAGGGAGATACTAAGGAAACAAACAAGCAAAACAATTGTGAAGACATTGTCTTTTGCTCAGATAATCTTTTATGCTATCTAAGCTGCCCTTCTTTTCCCTTTCCTAATTCTTTAAATCCATCTTTCTCCTTCATCTAAAATCAAAGAGCATAATTAGGGGGCCTGTGGCTCCACCTTTTATGGAAATAGCTACAGTCCTTATTTGCATGTGTTTGGAGCCATTACCAGCAGTCCATTAAAGGAAGGAGGGTGACCAGTCCTCCTTGTTATCCAGGAAGATTTTGTTCAAAGCAAAGATTAGAACAGTGCAAATGGTAGAAAATACACCCCCACCCCCACCCCACGAAAAATACAAGAGTAGTTTAAAGTGAATAGAAATTAGTGGATCAGTGAACTGGAAGAAACTGTTATTGCTTCAGAAATAGTCTTTTTTTCCACTCAACTTTGCATGACAATATTCAGTTTGCTATTATGGAGCAGGACTTCCAGTCTGCTTCCCAGCCCAAATAAGGAAGGTTCCCCACCTACCATGAGATTGGTGGGAATGAAATCCAGTGCAACCAAACTTACTTAAACCTTTCAGAGAGGAATTTTTAAAAATCTAAACAATTATTTCTGCCATTAACAGGTGTAAAATGTCTTCTCACAAAAAAGAGCAAAACAGCAAATGGGCTTTTGAAATATGCAGCACAAGCTGCCTATAAATGAGACATTCTAGGAGCCTGTCGGCTTCAATCTTTATAAAGCAGATGTCTGCTGTCCTCAGCAAATAGTTCAAGTTGTTTCCAAAATATGGAAGCAAAAAGCAATAGAGGTACCATTTACACACTCATTAGTAAGGGAGAAAATGCATCTGCTCTGGAAAATTGCTGCTCACTAAAAAGCAAGTTTCCCTAGCAACGGCTACATCACACAACTCAGACCATTTCTAAGCTATGACAGTAATTATAGAAAAATATATAAAAATACTTTCAGCAAATAATTTTTGTCTTCACCATGGGAACATTTCCCCTAAACTTAGATATGCCTAAAGCTATTCTATATGATCAGATGAGAGAGAGGGAATGAATATGTAAAAACAAGGAAATGGTGGGAGGGGATTCCCTACCTGAGGCGTCATCTCAGCATGGGGTATGATTGCTTTGGCTAACAGGACTCCACTCTTTTTCTTTGTGGCATTTCTTAGTTCCTTCCTTAACCAGAGAATCGTTACAAATCAAAGAATTCCTAATTGGATGATAACAGAGTCAAAAGGTAGAGGCACTAAACCCCATAATTCTCTTCATAGTTAATCTCACTCCGCACCCCCAGCTGCCAGAGGTGACATCAGGGAGGAGGTGAGCCTTTCTTTTGCCATCACTCTGCCTAAAAGCTTTCATTACTCAAAAAAGCATTTAGGATTCTCTCCAAGTTCATCCAAATCCAGTAGGAAATATCTTAAATTTTTCCAGGAAAAAAAAATGCTTTTTCGCCATGAGTAGGAAAAAATATTAAAAATAAAGTGGAACATCCGAATTTGCCAGCATTTCTGACTGTTCTGATATGTGTATATTGTTTTAACTGAAATACTGCTTGGGAATAGAGCACATTTTCTGGCAGTGAATCGTCACCTGGCAATACTATATGTGAATGTATTTCATTGCTGATACATGTTTTCATGCCATAAAGAATAGCTTGTTTGAAACGTCTTTTAATTGCACCAGGTAACATTTACAGCTTATCTCTTCCTAAAGGAGCATTTTCAGTCCTGGATCTGAGGGAGCAGTCTTCAAACTACCGCACTCACAGTACTCTGAGATGGAAAGAAAGAAATAAAGCAACGAGTATAGGGATTTAAATTCAAATACACCATCCTGCCAAAACCTAGATGAGGGCAACAAAGGAAAAGGAGCTGAGATGGTCTCAGTACCTGTCCTGTGCCAGGCGTTCTTCCTACATTCTCCCTTTGGTCCTCACATCAACCCCTGAAGTACTAAAGGCATTTTCAGATGAGGGGTTTGAAGCTCAGAGATGAACTAATTTGGGCAGCAGCACACAGGAATCATGGTAGAACTGAAATTCAAACCCAGGTCTGTCTAAAACCAAAGCCTGTGCTCTTTCTGTGTATCCCTTGACTCCTCCAGCGGCAGGGATGGTCATTAGCTGTTCATTTTTTCACCTGGACCTCTCCTTGGAAGGAGTCACAAACTATTGAGCCTTTGTTTGTTTTAGACAAAGAAACTTTATTTACAAATGTGAATTAATTGCCAAATTCAAAGCCAGAAGATTTCATATACATTTCTGATCTGGGTTTTCCCTAAAAATTAGAGCATAAAAAGATGGCACTAACAGCTACTGCGGAGGGACGGCTGTGCTCCTTCTTCAAGGTCGACAGTCTCCAGGTCACCCCAGCCTGGCACAGTTAGCAGCCTGGCTCCGTGGGCATCTGAGTTGCCACCCCTGGCTGAATGGTATCAAGTGAAGTCTCCTAACAGTCACTGAACATTGTCCACAAGCAGGGCCCAGTGCCTTGTAGCGGGAACGGGTGCTGGTAGGCAGGGCTGGGAGCTCTGAAACTGAATGAAGGAAATGGGGTGCAGAGCAAACTTGAACCTGTGAATTCATTCAGAGTGCTTATGTTCTAGCCAAGGGAGATAATGGGCCCAGATGTGTGGAAATGTGTCATAAAAAATGTTTAAACCTGCCCTCAGCTGAATAATGACCTTCCATGAATTTCAGCTGAGAAAATAAAAAGATCAGGGGTCCAAGAATCCGAAACTAGCACGTTCATCCTCACTCAGTTACTGACCCACCTTTAGATCTGTAAACAGCACGAGGCATTGGTTGGATCCAGGTGCCATATCTGTAATGGAAAGAACTGGGCTATTGATGGATATCAGCAGGCAGGTGTAACACAGGGAGCTGCTGCTTCTCTACAGACCGTTGTCACCTGGGGGAACCTGGGCTGAGAGTGGCCGGATTGTCCCACCTTGCCAGACTAGCCAGAAATACATACGAGCCTGTGTGTGTGTTTTAATTTGAACTGTCTGACTCTTTAAAATATTAACAACTAATTCCAAAATCTTAAAACCCCACGTAAGCTGACTCCGGGCTGTGAAACAAAATGTCCCTGGGTTGGACTGGCCCTCGGGCCCTCTGTTTTCTGCCTCTGGACTAAACTCTATCTAGCATTAGGATCCTGTGATTTTAGTACTGAAAAGACACAAGGGATGTAGGTGGATATGTTTGCAGTGGAAAAGGTCAAAAAGATGAAATGTGTGGCGTTCGCAAAGTGGCCCGTTTTGCCACCCTCCCCTGAATCTTGCACTTTGTGAGCAGGAAGCCAGAGGTGTGGGCACAGGCACTGCGCGGGCATCACTCACAGAGACTGAGTGAGGAGATGCTGCTGGGAGCAGAGCAGAGCAGAAGGTGGAAACTACTCTGCAGGGAAGTAGGAGAATGGCACCCATTCCCCGGAAAGCCAATGAGGTAAAAACATTTTAAAACATGTACTTTGTGCTAGGTGCTTTGTATATCTTATCTGGTCCCCAATCTTTAAGGCAGACGCTCATGTTGCTCATCATTATAGTGACGACCATGTACCGAGCATTTTCCATGTAGCAGACACAGTGCAAAGTGACTTAGCTATGTCTTATCTTACCAGCACCGGGGTACGACTCCTTTATGGCCAATACACACGTGAGAAAATTAAGACTCTGAGATCCAGCAAGTTGGCCCAAAATGTACAGCTGATTAATTAGCAATGGGGCTCAAATTCTGTCCACACAGCACTCACTCTTCACTCTGTTCTGCTTCTCTAAAAAGTGAGGGGACGGACTCGGGATCCCCCACCAGGAAGCAGCGAAGCTGACCTTCCGCCGCAGCTGCGGGCCCACAGAGCCCCGGGCTGCTTTCCTATGGCCTGTCCTCCAGTTTCGCCGGGCCGGACACAAGTCCCCAGGGTACAATGCCCTTGAAGACTGTCCCCCAAAATTCTTCTTGAATTTACAAACTTCTGTCCTTTAGTTTTCCTTTCTGGAACACAGTATCCTTAGGGCACACAGCCACTGACTCCCCTAGAGAGTGAAAGCAACACTGAGCTGACATAATTCGACGACATTTAATAATCAGTGTTGCCCCTTCTCCAATAAAGCAAGAAATATTAATGAGAGTGAATGACACAGTACTTACCTGAGAAAAACCACACGACTACAGAGTGTCTGAAAAAGAGTGCATTGAATATATTTCTATCCAGTATGCCTCTTGCATCCCTTGTGAGGAAAATATTGCAGACATTATTTCCAAATACAAACAAAATGCAAAACCAAGCTAAGTGTAGAAACTATTTTGAGTTAAGTGGAGCCCACACCAATACTGACACCAGTGAGCACGTACTGAGCGCCGGGCAATGTCCTAAACAATTTACATGTATCATCTCATTTCATCCTCTTTTCGGACACAGTCAATGAGCTACGAGATGGCTCGGGAACATGCCCAGGTGACATAGTAAGTGACGGAGCCGGCTTTCAAGCCCAGGCATGTGTTGCCAACCCCTTACCAGCCTTGCAGGTTGTCAAGTGACAGAAAGAATGGCCTAATTTGGCAAGTATAACTGCAGAATGTGAAGATCTCTCTTTTCTTTGGTTCGTTCCCATTCTCTAAAAGCACAGGATTTTGACTTAGAGGGATTCCAGTGATACTTTTAGTATTTAAGCTATACCCGCAGAACTCTTTTTAATGTGTATTGAATTAATTTTCACAGATCAGCAGGGCTCTATTAACACAGATACTGAAAATTGCAGAATCCTTGGATAGAAGGGGGTTTGGAATTCCACATTTAATTTAGTTACAAAAGTGTTAACTAAATGGATATACTCACAAACCAAGATAGGTACTTATATAAGGCACAGTCACACAGTGTCCGCTTAATAAATAGCGGACGGATGGATGGATGGATGAACGAATAAATTAATACTGTGTCTCTTAAAATTCATTTACTTATTTATTCAACAAATATCTGGTACCAACTATGCACCAGGCAGTGTTCTGCGCAATGTGCAAGACAGGCAAAATTCCTACCCTCATGGAGTTTACATTATGATAACAACAGAAAATAAACAGGATAAGATACTTAATATGTAAGAAGGTCATAAAGGCTAAAAAAAAAATAAAGCAAAGAAAGTGCATTGGGAGCAATGGATGTAGTTTTGCAGTTTTAGATAGGGTGGCAGGGAAAGGTGTACCGGACAAGAAGAGTCACTGCTTTTTTTTTTTTTTTTAAAGTATTTTACTTTATTTTATTTTATTTTATGTTATTTATTTATTTTTTTATCCTCACCCGAGGACATTTTTCCATTTTTTGTTCAGATAGAGCGGGAGGGAGAGAGAGAGAGAAAGAAACATCGATGTGAAGGGACACATCGAGTGGCTGCCACCTGCACGACCAACCAGGGCCGGGGACAAACTGCAACCGAGGTACATGCCCTTAGCGGGAACCGAACCCGGGCCTCTCTGTACCGCAGGCCGACGCTCCAACCGCTGAGCCAAACCGGCCAGGGCAAGAGTCACTGCTTTTATTTATTTATTTATTTTTATGTTTTTATTGACTTTTTAGAGAGAAAGGAAGGGAGAGAGAGAGAGATAGAAACATGGATGTGAGAGAGATGGATGGATCGGCTGCCTCCTGCACACTCTCCACTGGGGACTGAGTCCGCAACCTGGGCATGTGTCCTGAGCGGGAATCTAACCTCAACCTCTCAGCATGAGACGATGCTCAGTCCACCAACCTACACTGGCCGGGCAAGGGTCACTGCTTCTAAAATACTGACCTCAGTATTTTTCAGTCACTATTAAACATTCAAAATGATAGTTGCCCTACATGTGCCGTGAATTTAACCAAATATATTCAATTAATACCGTTGGGTATTTCTTATGTTTGGTATCGATGAGATGTGATCTTTCTATTCCAGAATATATGTTTAAAAATCACAAAACATGATAGAAAAATAGTATACATCTGACAAATCACTAAGGCAGGTCTAGATCTTTATTGTTTTGCTAATACAGATGTTGAATACATCAAAACTGAATGTAACTCCAACTGAAATCTAAATAAGTAAAATCCCATTTGGAGCGTTCTTAAAAATAATCCACCTGTGCAGATTCCGCTGTCCTGTGTGACCCCTAGGCAGTCTGAATAGCATCTGAGGGTAGACTTGATGACATGGTCTGCCACCTGCACACAGCCCTCCCTAGTGCCAGCAAAGCAAAGCACTTATGGCCACCAAACTGATAAAGTAGCTTTGATCTCTCTCTCTCTCTCTCTCTCTCTCTCTCTCTCTCTCTCTCTCTCAAGTTGTGAAGATTCACTAATAAAATCCTATTCAATACTAAAGCAAACTAATTTCACAATATCAAGTCCTTCAAAGTGGATACTCTGGAATTGGATTAACATTCAGGTTATCAGTCGAGACACAGCCATCTATAGCGAATTCTAAACGAATGATGAGAAAAAGCTCTGCTCACTTTCTTGGGGTTTACCAGTCTTTTCAGTACAGTCATAGCTTGGAGATATTGTGGATGAAGTTCCAGACCATCTCAACAGAGCAAGTCATAATCCTGTTTCTGGTCAAGGGTCTTACCTTTAATTTATTAAAAATGTAACATCTGTGAAGCACAAGAAATAAAGGGCAATGATATAAGGTATGAAAGTGTATTTTGGGCTCAGCAAAAACATTTAAAGTGTTTTATTTCTTTCTATTTTTATTATCATTTCTTTGCCCACAAAAAAAATGTTTACCAAGCTTTCAGTCCATGAACTTGTCTTCATTGCTTCATTACTTCTTACAATGTGTCCATTTTAAAAAATAAATATTTAACATGATGTTGTTTTTAAAAACTTACTAAGCATCAGTCAACATTTTCCCCTTTTGTCATAGAACTTAGTTGTTTTTCTGACTTTAAACTCATTTTCATACACAATATATGGCTGCATTCTGAAAACAGAAAATGTGCAACTTAGACATCATTTGGGTTAAAAACATATCCCAAACTTGCTTATCTGACTAGGAAGTCTTCTAAATTCACGTGGGGAAAAAAACATATATTTACTACTTAGAAAATCTATAAAGTTCTTAGTTATACTTAGGCACACAGAGAACTACCCAAATACATTCAGAGCGAGACCGCCACTCAAGTGCTTCGCCCTCGCCCCTTCAGCTCTTTCCAAGAGGTTTCATCCAGCCTAATAGCTAAATGTCACAGTTCCGTGCCAAGCGCATCAAGGCCTTTCCTGGCACTGATGTGCCTACTGCAGAATAAGTAATATTTCAGAATCATCAGAATTAACCGTCCACTAAATTCAATTTCATAAGGCTGCATCATCCTCAGTGTTTCACCTTCATGCACAATTTATTATAATTTCATCTGAAAAGCTAAAAGCTCAGAACACACATATGCTATCAGATTCCTGAACAGAAAGCCCCTTTCCTGAGCAGTTTTAGACCCTGGATAGCAACTCAGACAGTAATTGGTTGTCTTCTCAGAGCATCTGACAAAGTTCACACAGAAAAAGAGATTAAAGACAAAATGTCAGGATTTACCGACTGTGAGAAATCCCTGCATTCTCCTTCAGCCCTTCAGCACTGACAAGATGAGAAGCTTCAAACAAGGGCTCCCAGGGCCTTTCTGAGAGCTCCAGTCCCTGGCTCTCCCGGGGCTCCCAGCATGCACCACAGACAGCAGGACAGGAACCGCCTCAGGTGCTTTCCAAGTGGGGCTGGAAATGCACCTGATCTGCACTTACGTCTTCTCTTAACTTCTGTTTTTTTTTTATTACTTTCTTCTGTTTTACAAGGAAGAAAAATAACAGGCACTGCAGTGCAGATACAAATTGAGAAGGAAAATGAAGAAACTAAGTAGGGACTGTCAAGTAAAATCTAATATTAGAAACACTAACAAGGCTGTAGCATCGTTTTCTTGGCCTCTAGTTAAAATGGTGCATCTGGGGTTATTTTAAATTCAGGAGAAAGGTTATGTTGAGACTTCATAGGAAGGCTCTAGTTGAAGTAGGTGACACAGATACAAAACTCCCATGATTAAAAACTGAGATCTTTAAAAAACTTTTTTTTTCTTTATTGATTTTTAGAGAGAGAAGAAGAGGGAGAGATAAAAACATTGATGAGAGAGAACATCGATTGGCCACCTCCTGCATGCCCCCACACTGGGGATTTGGCCCACAATCTGGGCATGTGCCCCGATTGGGAATTGAACTGGCAACCTCTTGGTGCCTGGGTCAACGCTCAACCACTGAGCCACACGGGCCGGACAAAATATGAGAATGTTAAGGATGGAGGAGGGGAACTGAATCCTTTCCATGGACTGATCTGATTCATGAGGCCAGTCACTTGTTACCAACTAAATATGCTGGCTGTGTACTCATCTTATAAAAGGGCTATGTTTTCCACAGGAAAAGCAGGAACCAACCACGAGAGGGTTCTTTTCTCGGCAGCCCACACAGGTGCCTCCAGCAGGCAAGGGCACAGGCGCCCAGGCCGGAGGCTCCCAGCGGGGTCCACATGCGGCTGTGGTGGCCTCCCTCGTCTCACACACTGAACAATAACTCCAATCCATCACAAGACCACTTGTCAGTCCCCCTCGGGTAAATGGGTCTTTATTTTTAGAGAACAATGGGAATTATAGGAAGCTGGTGGCCTCACAGCACAGAACTATAAATAGTTGCTGTGACATGCAGCCCTCTGTTTTTGTTTTTCAGTTTCAAATCGCAGTTGATATTTGAGAGAGGGTATTCATCCGGGTCAGTTTGTGATCCTCCAGGGATGTCATCTCATGGAGGTGACTGGGGACTTATTTGGTTTCCAATCAGACAAAGCAGCAGCTCTCCACAGGAATTTTAATCAGAAGCATTGCTTGCTCTGCTGAGATTGTCCCCAGCGCACAGAACATGATTGACCTTTCCTCCACAGGAAATTTAAATTTGTATCATTTGGCTGGTTAGGATTTCTGCCATTTCCCTGTGGATCAAGATTAGAGATGAACTTTCAGGTTCGGTCCTACATTGAAAACACAAACACATAAACTGTGAAAAGCCAGAAGCAGAGTGATGTCGTTCCCCCGATGCAAAGGTCACCGCTGTTTGCTCTCATTCATTCCAGCTGACCACAGCTCCCACGCTTACCGCCCCCATGTAGGGAACTCAGACTGGAAAACAGCCAAAGGTATGGGTGGTCAGCGTGTGCACTGCGTGGAGATTATTACATTTAATGTTGCTCTCATTTGTTTGTTAAAGGAAAAAATTGGTGCCCTTGTGACAGACTAGAACTAATAGGACATTTTTTTTTTTAATGTGTAAATGAGGTTTTATTTATCAGACTAATTCTTGTTTGGTCTAAAAAGTTTCTCATTTTTACCACTAAGGGAAGAAAAAAAAAGTCCCAAGTAAATAAATATTCCTTAGAGAAATCCACTGCTCTCAAAAGAAGCAATGTCAGAGTACAAACTCACAAAACTGCTGTTGTCACATATTAAGGAGACATAGGAGTCACACAGAAAACAGACCCCCAACCCCAAGAGAGTCCATAAAAAATGGCTTAGGAAAGCTACTTACCATGACCACAATATTAAATTAGTGGTTGTTTTTATATTTCTAAAAATGAATTCATGAACTGATACAACTGTGAAATACAGCAATCCCTAGGATCCCACACAACGTGCATTTAGAGTTAGGACTGAGAGCGGTTGGAAGGTCTTAAAGTAGAATTATACCAAATATGAAACAGATTTAATAACCGAAAAGGAACTCAGAACGAAAGCTCTATTACACCTTATTTGAAAGGTCACATTGTACCCGGCCAGTGTGGCTCAGTGGATTGAGCATTGTTCCATAGGCTGAGAGGTCCCAGTTCGATTCCCAGTCAGGGACATGCCTGGGTTGTGGGCTTGATCCCCAGTAGGCCCCTGGGGCAGGAGGCAGCCAATCGATGTTTCTCTCTCTAAAAAATTAATAAAAGCTTATTAAAAAAATAAATAAATAGCCATGGCCGGTTTGGCTCTGTGGTGGAGCATCAGCTCTCGGACCAATGAGTCGCAGGTTTGATTCCGGCCAAGGGCACGTACCTCGGTTGTGGCTCGCCCCAGCCCTGGTTGGGTTGTGCGGGAGGAAACCGGTCCATGTGTCCCTCTCATAGGATGTTTCTCTCTCTCTCTTCCTCCCTCTCTCCCTCTCGCTCTGTCTCAAGATGAATGCAAAAATGTCTTCAGGTGAGGATAAAAAAAATTAAATAAATAAAAAATAAATGGTCACGTTGTCTGAAACCAAGGTCAGCCTACATTTCTACCTCAACATTTAGCTTCTAAATTAATTTTTGATTTGTCTAGCTACACTATAGCATCTGATTTCAAGTCGATGTCTTTTTTTTTTTTTTTAATCCTCATGAAGTATAATGTATTCTTCATAGTTTAGTCATGAATGGGCAGTTATTTTGTTTGTTCTTAAAGGTATTCAAACCCGTGGCTTAGGTACTGTTTTATCTTGATAGGCAGGTTTGATTACACATTGCTTTTATGAATTGTCTCCACCACTAAAATAAGGTTTATATATGAGGGGGAAATCACTTCAGAATTTAGCTAGGAGCAAATATACAATTGCTTGACACTCTTCTTGAAAATTCTACTCAGACCTGACATCCACCATTGCATAATATCAAGTATAAAAGATATCTTGAGCGAACAATTTATTCTTCATAGCAGAAGAAAATGCCCCAAATCGTTTTTAAACTGAGTTTTTGTGGTGTGTGACATGCCATGGCATCATTATAATAATACAAAAAATGAAAAGGAAGTAAAAATGAATGATGCAAACATCCTTAATTATATGTCCAAGGTGAATAATGTCTGTTTCTTTATCATAAGGAAGCTGGAAGAACAAATCAGTAAGCCCAGAACTGAAATCTAGGTTTTGTCCAGTTTCAGGGCCGGTGTTCTTCCCACTGCATATTCTGCTGCTTCATTTCAGGTTGATGCGGCTCCTTTCAGCAGCGCATGCTCCAGTTCCGTGACCCAGCTTCGCAGTGCTCAGAGCTCACCTGCGTGCAGAACGAAGATAACTGCTTCCCTAGGCCCACTTCATTCTTTCCCCGGAGTTTTCCTCCCACCACCCGGCCCTGGGAATTCTGGGAAGGACTCTCGGGTTCTCGCTAAGTGATTACAAGAAGTGCCCAAGCTAAATAGTGCGTGCAAAGAGATTTTAAAATCATTATGGCATAATTATCCTAATCAACAAAAAACGACTACAGCTCAATCAAACTTTGGAGAGAAAAAGACTGTGTGGGAGTTAAATGAATTAAAGCATAAGGTCAGGCTTGTATAAGGTGCTCCAGATTTTATCACCTTGCTCTAATTCTTGCATATTTTGGCAGTCATGTTTTTTTGTGACTTCACAGAAATAACAAGTCATTTTAAAAATCCCAAGATGGTTACAAAAGCACTGTTCACACACACTGTGCACCCACAGATAGCTCACGGTACTGAGAACACTGGGATAAAGTTGGAAGTCTGCAATTGAAAAGTTATTTTTAAATCTGAACCAAGTGATAACTTTTAAAAAAGGAGGTGTTACTGAACCAACTTGGATTTTTTTTTTCTGTTTCCACATTGAATGTATTGCTCCTTTCATTTCTGACACTATCGGTTTCCAAAGGGTTTGAACCGATCTAGAGCAATTATCCCACAACCCTTACACATGGGCTGACTTGAGCATCCTGAGGCCTTTTCTCCACATACTCCTTCAAATATTAAATTAAATTATTTATTTATAAAGATACTTTATCTCTTTGAGAACAGCAATTTCAAAATTTCTTGAACAGCTCATTAGTGGTAGCACATAATCATTACCAAGTTGTCTCACTGATGAAAAACTGTTGTGACAACCCAACTCCATGATACCTTTGGTTATATGTGCACAAAATAAAGAGCAAGCAGTATTTAACTTTATAAAGGAAAACTCACAGGCTTCCTGAACATTAACTGTCATCCTTAAGAGCCAGCTACTACCTAATTTGGTTTACAATCAAAGCATTGTGTGCACACAGTAGATTCTTAACAACAGAGTCTGAATAAACCTAAGCACTTTTAATCTAGGAAATGGTCAGAGGAAAAATATATATACTCTCTAATGATGACTGATTTCAAAGCAACACACAGGCAGAATGAGTATGAGGCATGGCCCACATAAGGCAGGCCTTGAAAAGGGGCCACGAGATTTCCCATGTACGCTGAAGGCAGGTTGTGAATGGGGAGTTATTCATTAAACAGCCCTCATAAAGAGGCTTGTTAGTACAGATTTTAATGGAGCAATGACACACACAGAGGGTTGTTACACAATCTGATTATGTATCTAAATTCGAATGAATGGAACACTGCTTTGAAAAGCCTTTAGGAATTAAATGTCTTGAGAATTTCTTTGATTTCAAAAGATCCAATCACACGCTCACAGAGCCCTCTTCCACCTCAATTGCCCATCGCCTCAGCTGTTTTTATTAAAGCTAGCACTGCAGAGGTATAGTGAATGCAGATTTGGGACAGACAGGCCATTCTGCCTTTTACACTTGTAACCAAATGAAAATTGATTTAAAAAGTTTTTTTGATGGACACTTGGGCTGTTTCCAGATCTTAGCTATTGTAAATAGTGCTGCTATGAACATGGGGGTACATATATTCTTTCTGATTGGTGTTTCAGGCTTCTTAGGGTATATTCCTAGAAGTGGGATCACTGGGTCAAATGGCAATTCAATTTTTAATTTTTTGAGGTAACACCATATTGTTTTCCATAGTGGCTGCACCAGTCTGCATTCCCACCAGCAGTGTACTAGAGTCCCCTTTTCTCCACACCCTCGCCAACACTTGTTGTTTGATGATTTGTTGATGGCGGCCATTCTGACAGGTCCATCAGTAGACGAATGGATCAAAAAGCAGTGGTACATATACATAATGGAGTACTACGCAGCTGTAAGAAAGAAAGATCTCTTATCCTTTGAGACGACATGGAGGGACCTTGAAAGTATCATCCTAAGTGAAACAAGCCAAACAGAGAAAGACAAGTTTCATATGATCTCACGTATTTGTGGAATATAATGAACATAACAGTTTGAGTAATGGGGTAGTCCCAGAGACGCGGAAGCAGGGTACAGACTGACAATCCCCTAAAGAGGGGGGAGGTGGGGGAGGGATGAACCACAGAACTTATATGCATGTTTGCATGAACAGTGGACATGGACAACAATCTAGGGAAGGGGCAGGGAGGGAGGGGAAGGGGGGAATCAGTGGGGGGGAAAGGAGAACCATCTGTAACAAAAATTAATCAATAAAAAATAAATAAATAAATAAATAAGTTTTTTTGCCAATTTGTCCATCTCTTAGATATATCACAAAGCCTTAAAGGGAAGAATGCCATTTTGTACTTTGTCACAGAATGAAGAATTCTACAGTTGTACATAAAAAAATAAAAATAAAAAAAAGACAAATTTGTTTTTATTTCAGAAGCTATGAAAAGCTAAACTATACCAACCATAAGATACTTTGGGGGGAAAAAAAGATCAAAAGATGGCTAATGATTTCTTTATGAAAAACAAAGACAAGCTGAATTCTTTGTCAAAGTCAGTTTGCACAGTGGCTCGACAACAAACAAGGGCATTGTGAGCAACTCCAGAAAACTCCAGCAGAAATAACTAAAAATTTCCCCTCTGGGCTCTCAACTTACCCTAGGCAAAACAAAAACAACCCTAGAAACTAAAATACTCACTAGAAACCAGGCAACGCACTGAGATGACAGCCAAACAAGTCTAATGGAGAGATGTGAACATGCAGGATTGGTACATGTAGGTATTTTCTTCTTCATTGGGAGAGTAAGGAAATGTTGGAAACAAATGCAGGCTGTGAATGGGGATTTCGTATTAAATAAAAGTAAAATGCATGCCTTACAGGATGTTAGGTGCAGCTAACTGTAGCAAATTTAATGAGAGCAAATAATTGTTTCTGGGGGTGCGTTATGTTGCAGTTTGATGACAGCCAGCTGGTCCTAAAGATGGAGAGAACAATGTGTGGGTTATCTGAAGAAAGCTCCTTGGACCACACCTATCCCTACGCCTACAGAAAAAAAAGGTCAAATCTGGCTGTTAGAAGTTGCATCAGCATCAAAGAGGGAAAGGTGAGGAAGAAAAGGAGAGAGAAGCCACTTTCTAGGCACTTTCTTTAGTTGGTATGTATCCCTTTATCCATTTGTTGCCAAAGTTTCTGGAAACAAAGTATATCAGAACAGTCTCTGGTTTCACTCTCCCACTGACCCTCCAGAATACAATTGAGTGTCAGTGCAAGAGAAATAAACCTCTGGAGAGACACAGGCCAAAGAATGAGATTAGAGATTATGCTAGTCTTTTTATTATTACTTTTTAAAATCCTCACTCGAGGATATTTTTCTATTTATCTTCAGATAGAGTGGGAGGAAAAGAGAGAGAGAGAAACATCGATGTCAAAGAGACACATAGATTGGTTGACACCCAGTCAACCCTGACCAGGGCCGGGGATGAACCAAGGTACATCCCTTCACCCGACTGAACCAAGACTCATTGGTCTGAGGGCCAACGCTCTAAGCACTGAGCCTAACTGGCCTGGGCTATGCTAATTTTCTTTAAAAGAAAAAAAAAAAAAAAAAAGATCTTCAAATGATCTGGCTGCCTGAAAGAATTGTGAGATAAGTGGAAATTTCTGCAGGGTAAAACAGTTATCATGTTCTTAAAAGGCAGGACACTAATAACCATAGCCAAGACCTTGTGCAAGACACAAATAATAGATTCTGCAAACGGGATAGTCAACAAATTATTTCATGGCATGGTCCAGAAGTCCCTGAGCAAAAGTATGCTGCGTGTACAGGAAAAGGTTCACACCCTGGCCGGTTTGGCTCAGCAGTTAGAGCATCGGCCAGCGGACCAGAGAGGTCAGGGTTCGGTTCCCACTAAGGGCATGTACCTCGGTTGCAGTTTGTCCCTGGCCCCGGTTGGAGTTGTGTTGGTGGCAACCAGTTGATGTGTCTCGATATTTCTCTCTCTCTCTCTTCCCCCTCTCTCCCTCCCACTCTGTCTGAGGATAAATGCAAAAAAAAAAGAAAAGAAAAGGTTCATGATACAAACTTCAGAAACCTATTGAGACAGGTGGGTTCTGTTCTAGTATCTTTTATTTCCCAAATTGTATTAAGTCCTTATATTAGGAACTAGAAAGCAATTCCAATAAATTTTAAACTATTGCACTGGATAGAAATTACCAGCAAAGAGATATAGAATAAGAATCAAAATAAAACGCCCCATACATATGTAAAAATGCTCTTTATATTTTAATCGTGCTAAATTTCAAGCCCATGTTGGAACATTTAATAGATAATATTCCAAGAAGGTAAATTGGACTGAAAGAGAAAAATTTTCATGTTATAATAGATATAGCCATTTACATCAGTGATTTCCAAGTTCTACGGTCTTAATTAAAAAAAAATTAAATTAAGTTTATATCTCCAGCATATATATTTATTTATACATTTTATGCATTTACTGCTACTGGCAAACTATATGTATGACATATACAAGAAATAAAAAAATTTAAAACGATAAAAAATATTTTTAAAGTAACTCTAACACTTTCTTCCCAACCCAAGTGGACCATGTTTGTACCACTTGAAATGTCAACAGCCCACTTCAGAAAACACAGGTCTATCAATTCATTCATCAGATGGGAGGGGCATCATTGTTCACCTATACTGCTGTCTCTCTCACATACACGATTTGAGGTTTTGCAATATTTTATTCAAAATACTTAAGTTTTAATATTAAAAACAAAAGCACTACTTTTATTTTACTATTTAGAACCTTTTTAAAGTAGTTGTGGGGTGACTAAAGACATGGCAAGCCAGGGGGTTCAGAGATATTTTTATTACGGCCAATGGCTACACTTTACACAGCAACCACCGTGTGACAGGAATTTTACATTACATACATTATGTCTAATTCTCACAAGAACTGCAAGGTAAAAATTGTTTCCCCCCCAATAAAACTAAGTCCCAAGATCAACCCTATCCCACAAATAAGTGGTGAAGCCAGGGCAGGTGAGACTTTATCTTTAAATCACACAAAAATCAAGATTGTCACAATTATAGAACATTATGTCAAGGGCCAAGCATTTTAAGTCTTTCAATATATATATTTTTTTAAATTTATAGCTGGCTCCTGAGAGCAGAGAGAAAGGAACAGAGAAATAAGCTGTTGACTATTAAAATTCTCTAGATTAAAAACTTCGTAACAGCCCCCAGACATGTCCACCTGTCCCTCTTCCCCCTCACCCCCAGCAAAGTTTTTTGAAATCCTAGAAAGAGGCCTGCAGGGGAGAATTCTGGGTGTGGCCACAGTGGTCGGACAAACTCAGCCCAGGGTAAGTTTCTATGGATGTTTTCTGAAATTTCAGAGCCCCAGGTGCACTGTATCCGAAAACAACATTCTCTAGTCTTACAGGAGATCTTGTACAGAGCCGGGCATTCTGTCCCGCCCGAGGGAGAACAAGAACAGTGGAGAGAAAGCAGACCGGGTCCCTCCCCACTCATCTTACGGCTGAAATGTGCAGCGGAGAACATCTCCGAAGTTCTCTCAGGGCCCAGAGTTCCCAGCTATGCTCCCCGAAAGGGTCTGAAACTGGCTACCGGTCCCCAAAAGCTTATTCCTCTTGCAGATGTATGTGCAGCTCACATCTGTGAGAACTCTGGACTGCCAGAGACCCACAAAAACAGAGAGGGTCCTCGAGGCTAGAGAAGTTCCATAAACTAAAAAGGTTGTTGAAGATGGAGAAATGCTGACTGTAAAATAGTATTTGGCAGTTTAACTATCATGATGTGAAATGTCACTGCTAAATTCTTCACCAGAAAATGTGGGTTAAGCTCCATGACTTCCTTTCCTAGAGATTTTTATTTTTAGAAAGATGTATGACATACTTCTGTCCAGGTTGGTTTGGGTAGTAGGAAACGTAGAATGGAAGAACCTTGAGGCCTTTTCCGGTTTTATATTTCCGTATAGCATTCTCTTCTGCCTGGGGGGCCGCCTTTTTACCCACCTGGCAAACTCCGTTTCACCCTCTAGGCCCAAGCATGACTTCTCTGGTGAAGCTTTCCCTATACTTAGGGTGCAATTAAGGACTTTCTCCTCTCTGTGCTCAAAAAAACCTAAAACTATGTTTGCTTAGCAACACTGTTTTTAAAATGCAACAATGTGTTCTTGACTATGGCTTCTGTGTTCATTCACCTTGTATTCTTATCACTGTGCTGGCAAATAATATCATCACAATAAATATTTGGTGGATGAATAAATAAATTTGACAGAGCATAAATTTCTATCAATATAATAGTTTGCTTTAATAGGTGGTTCTATTTCAACATAACTTTGTTTGTTTCTATATATTTTATATGAGATCCATCATAGTTCTCTGAGCATTCTGTTTGGAGCCTCCTAAGATCATATATCTGGAACTCTCTCGCATTACTAAAAAGTCACTAAAAAAAAAAAAAAGAAAATTACAAATTACAAAGAACACACTTTGTCACATGCCTGGATATCTTTTGAGTTCTGAGTGGATTACCTTAGAGCCTAACATAAAATAGTATTCAAACCTATAAATACCCTAACCCCTTACACATTTTTCCTTATAACCACATCAATTTCTTATTACATGAGCATGACACTAAAAATGAGAAACAGTAATAACAATAACAAAACTCAAACTATATTTATAAATAGTAGAAAGTAAAACAAAAATCTGCCAACTAATGCAGGGTTCCAATTGGTCATGTCAAAAGATTATCTAGCTCTGGCCAGTTTGGCTCAGCGGTTGGAGCGTCGGCCTGCGGTCCAGAGAGACCCGGGTTCAGTTCCCACTAAGGGCACGTACCTCGGTTGCAGTTTGTCCCCGGCCCTGGTTGGTTGTGCGGGTGGCAGCCACTCGATGTGTCCCTTCACGTCGATGTTTCTCTCTCTCTCTCTTCTTCTCTCTCCCTCCTGCTCTATCTGAACAAAAAATGGAAAAATGTCCTCGGGTGAGGATAAAAAAAAAAAAAAAAAAAAGATTATCTATATCAGCAGACTTCTTGAGCAAAACACTTCCCATACATGTTAATTTCTTATATACATTATGTCAATAATATATATATTTTTAATCCTTACCTGAGGATATTTTTCCATTTATCTTCACAGAGAGTGGGAGGAAGGGAAGGAACGAGAGAGAAACATTGATGTGAGAGAGACACATTGATTGGTTGCTCCAGCACGACCCTGACCGGGGCCGAGAACTGAACCACAACCAAGGTACGTGCCCTTGACCAGAATCGAACCTGAGACTCTTTGGTCTGAGGGCTGAGGTTCTAACTGCTGAGCCAAACTGGCCAGGGCAATAATATGCATTTTTAAATGTACTTCAGGCCCTGAATAATTAAAGCAAACCTTCTTATCATTCCCACAGCATCCCAGGATTAATTGCAGTGCAAGAGAAAAAAAAAAAAAATCACTAAACTATCCATTTATTTATTTCCTCATAGTTCTCAGCTCCCCTCACCCCCAACTCCAATATTTCAGTTCTTCAACTACACCTTCACCTTAAATCTCCTAGAAAGTGGGTCAGTCTAACTAAGCCGGCCACCAAGGAGGGCAGTGGGGATAACCACTGAACGCTGTCGGCATGCCCTGCTCCTTCTCAATTATTGTTAAGATTTTGCCTTCCTGTATTTTTCATCTCCAAGACTTCCCTATGAAGGCACTTTTTCCCACTTTCTACACAGATCAGCAAAGTGAGCACATCCAGTAAGTTGGCCAGCCTACAGAAGGAAAAATGAACAGATAGTTCTTTCCCAGATTTTAGTCCCAAAGGACTTAAGATTCCCCACACCCCCCGCCCAAATTGCTATTTATTCTACAAAACCCTCGTCTGGCATTTGTCTTATGCCACCTTGCCCTGCTCTCCCAGTGCTTCTTCAAGAAGCATGCCCTTGAAGGTGAAATCGACTTCAAGTCCTTTTGTCCCCAGAGTGCCTGCCTGTGCCTAGCGGGCACCTTGTGGGCGGTGGTAATGGGACCCTCCTCCTCTAGTCTCTGGTTGGAAGGGAGGGCCCAGAATGGTCTCCTCAAAAACCTTCAGACCATTTTCAATGCACACTAAAATCCATTGCAGGGAGGTGTGGTGGGCAAACGGGTTCTATCTCCACTGTAATGCTGATCATGAAAGTAGCAGCTGCTCCAAAGGGCTGGTTCAAGGAGGATAATGAAGCCACATCTGGACTCGGAGTCTGTGCACTGTCGGATGAGAGATGTCTGTCACACGCACTGGCGAGGTGCAGGTGTGGCAAACACTTCTGTTTAAAGTGTTTGCCATCTTGGTTCTAACCACTTAGCCAAAATCGGAATTTCAGTTAGTTCAAGAATGTCTTACTGTGTAAGTTCCTATTTCCAAGTGAAGTGTTAAGCCAGAGATAGACGGTTCAAAGTATTCCAAATATATGTCCATGTGTAACCCTTTTGCATAAAAGTTGGGCGAAGATACTCTTCCTTGGTGAATCAAACTTCCAAGTCAACACCATGAACCCGGTGTTCCCTCCTCTTCCCACGGGCACAGTCAGAACGTTCTCCGGAGCATTCAGGACTTTGCAGGTGCTGCTAGCTTTTCTACAAAAGCAAAAGCATCAGGGCTCTTTGCTCCAGAAGCCACCCCAGCCGGGATCCCTTAAGGACTGCATGGACTGTGGCCACTCTTTCATCCCAGCAGATGCTGTGCTCTTCTGTTTAAAGAGTTCCCTTCTCTCCTTACTCTCCCCCAAATCAAAGACAACTGTAAGATCAGGGGTGACAACGTTTAGGAGATATGGCTTCAGACTTTTTCTCGTGAAAAAGCCATTAAGTCATTTCACAATGGAGAGAAGACAAATTCAACACCTCCCCTCCACTGGGGTAACAAAGTGTCCCGGGGGCTCAAGCAAACTCACCATAACAAATCACACTCGTTCCTCTTTTGTTTCTGGCACTGTTCTCCTCAGCCAGAAAAGCCCCTCATTTTCTTCTAATGTAAAATGTCAAAGAATCCATTTCGTAATTCGTAGTTAAAGGAGCGCATTACAAAGTTAAGCGCATCACTGAGAGCTGACAACCTCCTCTTCTCGCTTTCTAATCGCATTTATTATCTTTCCCAGGCAATCTTCATCAGTTCCCATTTGTCTAATCAAATTGTATTGTTTAAAAGCCAATTTTACTTAATACCTGCTGTCCTCTCTGCATCGCAGTAACCAACACACATCCTTGGTCTCTCTCTTCCCCAACTCTTCTAGGGCGTTCATGCCATTATGGAACTGCTTGACAGGCTCTCCTACTTTCTAGGACTGTGAACAAACACTTTAGGCCCGGGTCATCTAAAAGCTCCCTTAAAAAAATGTCAATGGTTATAATGGAATAAAAGCCTTTGTGAGACAGAACTGTGTCAGAATAAGAAAATAAGTAAAAATAGGTTGCTTTTCTCAAGAAATATTCTTTCTTTTGTGAAAAGGCCAATTTGCCTTTCAAAGTGAATGCAGAATCTTCTAAAAGCTTCCCCAAACCCCAAATATTGAAATCATTTAAATAAACATCTCAAGGAAGAGAAAAAGACGTGACCCACACACGAGCATTATAGGGCACAAGAGGCTACAGACGGGACTCGATGGGCCCGGAGCATTAGCCCAGCTGAGCCTGAGGTCAGAAGGTCTGGGCGTTCTGCATGAGTTTGTACTTTATCCCACCCCCATGGTCTTTTCTTCCCTGACTGCAGACCACAGAAGCCCAACTGGACAGAAGTCAGGTGAGCAGGAGAAGCTCACCTCAGACTGAGGGGAGGACTGGAATTCCATGGCTACTTTATGTATCAGCTGAGCCCTAAAACATATTAAAAATAATTAAAGGTATGTAGTACTGCAAAGTATTTTAAGGGCAGGCATGGCCAAAAGTGTGCCTTGTTTAGTATGGAATATTAAATTGAATAAATATGGGGGAAAATGGTTAAAAAAAATAGAACATGTGATAAGAGTAAAGGAAACAGGATGTTTTTCAGCAAAAAGGATCCAGCCTAACCCCTTTTCTTGTCAGGTCAGTATCTGCTACAGGTGCACTGGTCCATGGAGTGCAGAGAAAGCAAGAATGATGAGCAAGGGGCTCTGTAAATACATTTTGAAAACTACTGACCTAGAGTTTCAAGACTTTCTAGGAAACCAAACTTAAAATTACCTCTTTACTAATCAGACACAGCACATGTGCCTTATCGCCAACTTTTAACCCCTTCATTGCTGCCACAGTTTTACCCGTCTTTAAGTAAAAACAAAACAAAATAAAAAGCTATGTATTTTTATTTTGCTCAAAAAGGTATTTAGGCGCACAGGCAGGGACAGCTCTCACAGGGACACAGAACACAGTCATGGCCATGAATACCTCCTATACCTTGAAAGGTGGAAGAGCACCAAAAGTAATTTTTTTAAACAAAAATGGGGCCTAAAAATAAGTGCATAGGTGAAATTCTTGAACAGTAACTAGCCTACTGATAGTTGACCTTGTTCAAAGCACCACACAACAATGTGTGTTTACATCACCCTTTTATTTCATAGTTAGAAACAGTACAGTTCCACAGGGTAAATCATCAATAAATAACGATGTTTAATCATTAAACGTAAAATTCCAACTCTTTGGCATCTGACAGGATTCTATTTCTTGTCAAACTAATGACTGTATAGAGATAGTTAATCTTAGTGATCATTCGTCAATACAATATGTTACAAAGGTGCAATTTATGTTAAAGTATCAACAGCTGAAAATGTCCAGCCCACTAAGAAATTTGATCAACTCGGTAAGAGGTGGGCCAACTTCACCAAGGTTCTTTCACGTGTTTTGCCTCAGTGAAGTATAATAAATGTTGATTAAGAGTTCCTAGGGTTTTCTAGTACTTATTCCACTCTAAATAGTTTGCCATTCATTCTGGCTAAAGAAAAGTGCACCAGGAACGGCCCACTCATTAATTAAAAGGTGTTCTTATTTTATAAGCAAGAGTGCTAACACCTAAGAAACTCACAGCCCCAGAAATAAAATTTTAAATAAGCAGTTCTATGCTGCCAGAAATGCCAATTCAGTAAGTAATAAATTGCACCTTCAAGAGTCAAAAAAGAAAATAGAACGTTTTACAAAAGGTAAGTTTACATACATTTTTTTTTTCCCAAAATATATTCAAGAATAGTTGAGCTGTATTTGTTACTAAAGCCAGGGCAATATTTCTTTAGCAACAAATTAAACCAGTGCAATTGACATAAATTGTTAAGTAATCCAGGATTAACCCATTAAAACTGTAGAAGCATTTTTAGGCTCCTACACTAATCCTAGAAACTGGAATTTCAGTGAGTGCTTACGCTGCAAAAAACTAAAACTGGAATGACCCAATGCCATGCTGAATGGTATCACTTCATACTTATTTGAGTAGAAATTATGAGTTCCTCTAGGAAAGTTCCATTCACTTACAGGACATTCATATGCAAACAGTTTTATGCCTATAATCCACAACTAAAAGAATCCTTTCCATTTTTAAGTTCCAGATGAATTTTAAATTAGAAAATAAGCCCAAAGGAAACTTTTTCAACTTATGAAAAATTCACATTGGAAACTTTCTGGAAAAGCTTCCCACCCCCACCCCACCTATTGTAAAATAAATACTTTGTATCCCAAATTTAATTTTATTAAGACACATGTTAATAATGCTATAAAGAAATATTTTACAGCCATAGAGATCAGTAACTTTCCATGCGGAAATAAAAAATCCACTGCTCAATAATATTATTGAGTCAAGTGAAGAAAGATTATTCTCGTCAATCTGAATTTTTTTTTCAGTGCAAAACCAGTTATAAAATATTTAAACTCAATATTCAAAAATAAAAAGTGGTCCAATTCAGCAATGTTCAAGTTCTAAATTTCATAAAACAAATCATTACATACATTTTATAGTAAAATACAGAGATTAAAGTACTTGAGTACTTAAGATATAAATTTCTAATGAATCAAGTCAGCAACCACCGAGCAGACAGCATTCCCAATTCAAGAGTCAGAATCATAAAGATCTTACCGTACCAAAGCCTCTTTTTCCTAGCTAAAAAGCTACATGAACTAATGATCAACATTCTATTTTCTCTGTAGTTGCGTGCTCTAGAACAATTTCTCCCCCAAGTACCTGTGATTTTATTTCTGTATTCAAAATTTGATCCAAACAATTTTGATGTTCCTGGAACACTTAGCTGATATAACCATCTAGAATGTGAAGAGTCCTGTACAGAGTACAACACTGGGTTTTTCTAGCCGAGTGCAGGCTGCCCTAAACTGGTTTACACACTCTGCGGGCCATTCATGTATTATTCCTAGCAAACACACGGTCCCCCCTGAGGGTTAGGTGTTGAAGCTGATACTGTAGCACTTCTGTGTCGGCTGGCTCCTTGATGTTCATTTTATCTAGATTGAGGTAGTCCAGAGATTTGGAGTGAGCCCTCTTACCTTTAAGAAGACAAAGAGGCAGAGGCCCATGGAGGGCCTTATAAGGTTCATAAGGTAAAGATTTAGTGCACTTGTCTCCTGAGCTGGGCATCCGCCTTCGCCTCCTGCCGTTGACAGCTGGAATCTCGTATGGCTGGTAGTACCGACTTCTGGTTTTATACAGACGAGAGGACCGTGCAAGTCCTGCATCCAGCTGTTTGGAGCGCAAGGAAGGCACGGCTTCTCCCTTACTCTCTTCACCTCCTGTGCACTTCTGGGCTAACTTCAGGAGTTCCTCACCAGTTGTGAAGCCAACCAAATAGTTCGAGTCCATGTGGAGGATCTGGTAGCCTGATACCGTCCGGCGCATCGGCGAGCATGGCGTGCTGGAGCAGCGGGGCTTCTCTGCCTCTGCCTTCCCCGGGGAGCTCACCTCGGCCACGGGCAAGGGCAGGGTGCTCAGGGTACTTCTGGACTCTCCATTAACATCTACTTCCATTTTAGGCACCAGTCTGCACACCCCTAAAAGCAGATAGAGAGATTAGAAGATTGCAACGCACAGAACCTGGGGCCGAGCTGGATCATTTTTGAAGGTTCAGGGAGCATGAAATAACACTGGCCTGAAAAACAGCCAATGTACAATGGACAGATCTTTATCGTCTATTACACGTTCCACAGCACACATGAAATGACTACTACTTCTCTGCCTCCAAGAACTCAAAGGCAGGTTAAATTAAAGTCCCAAGTAATACTAAACAGTTCAGACAGAGAAGCCTACAGAAAACATCCTGCTCTAAATACAGCGCTCTGTTCAATCACACGGTTTATTCCTTGATGTGATATTAAGCAAATCAAATACAGGTCTCAACATTAAGCAAATAAAAATAATCATGTACAGTTTCACAAGAATCCACAAAACCTTTCCAACATGAAAATTAAAATCTTTCCATTTTCGCCCTGGCTGGTTTGGCTCAGCGGTTAGAGCGTTGGCCTGCGGTCCAGAGAGACCCGGGTTCGGTTCCTGCAAAGGGCACGTACCTCGGTTGCAGTTTGTCCCCAACTCTGGTTGGGTTGTGCGAGTGGCAACCACTCAATGTGTCCCTTTTACATCGAGGTTTCTCTCTCTTTCTCTCTCTCTCAACTTCCCACTCTATCTGAACAAAAAATGAAAAATTGTCCTCAGATGAGGATAATAAATAAATAAAATAAAATCCATTTTCCATCATTTGATTTAAAATAAGTGCTCAGCTCTTCCACGTGCAATTCTTTTAAACTGTGTTTAAGGGGCATATAAGAAAAAAGATAAAGCTGACCTATTTCTGCAAAGATTCCAATTTAGGACTAAAAAATTTTCCTCATAGTATGGAGGAAGGCACTGCCAAACCTTGTAAATGTTCCTCCTTCCATATCCCCAGTGAATTATTTAAAGATATCCATTTTGTAGTTTAAAGGTTAATCCTAAATCCAATAAATCGTGTTTAATATTAAACATATATAAAATATCATGTTATTTTATTTGACCATTTAATTATAAAATATGCCAACTAAGACACTACACTTTTGAATAGTTTAGTAAATGGCAGAAGAATTCATAATGGACACTAATATTACTCATTAGAATAATCACATTACATTGTTTGGAAAACCCCACTGACAAGGAGTACCACAAATAATGGCCAGGTTTTTAGAAAGTTGCAGATAAATCAAATTTTGGAAAATAAAATACTAAGGGAACCTAAATGACAATGCCATTTCTGAGAAACTTTATTTCTACTTGATCCTCAGTTAGAAGTAGATAACATCGTTTTAAATTTGCTAACCAAAATCATGTCAACTAATAATTGATTTTAAAATTAAATATTTTTGAAATAGGCTCTTATATTAAATAATTCCTATGAATCCTTTTGTAAAACAAAACCTTATCCTAACTAAGTCATTTCCTAAAATTTGGGTATTCGTTTACAATCCAAGCAATTAGAAAGCTAAACAAAAGCCATACTTCACTGGCTGCACTTTCTTCATCAGAAAATAAGTAAACCAAGGCTACTGTATGCAATTACCAGATGCCATCCTGCCCTCACTCTGATCCACATCTATAGCACCACTGAAACTAACGTTAATAACTCCTGAGATAAAACAAACGCTAAAGGGATCAATATCGTTTTATTTACTTTTTACTCTAAATCTTAGACTATTTCCCATTTTAATTTAACTAAAATACCTTAGCCCCTCAACCCCTCTACACTTACAGTAATTAGCTTTATTCTACTTTGTTAATGTAAAAATAAATTTGTATTTGAGTGTGTATTTCTCTATGGAGAAGACAGAAGCAGGTAACTACCAGCTACGTTTGATATGCATACTGAAACCTAAAGATTTCTCATCTAAAAAACTTTAGAGGGCCATATGAAGCTTCATCCAATCTTATGCTGAAGAAACAAATGTGTAAGCCAAATGGCAAACTAATTCTTCCTTTCTCTCTCATTCTGTTGAACAGAAAGAGCACAAGAAAACAGCTTATTAATTGAAGGCTTCAACCTATGACATCTGACAGGCAGAAAGTGATTCTGATACTTTATTATGAAAAGATAATCAGAGGGGTGTCAGCAAGGCCAAAACCAGGGCTGTGGAGGAAAGGGAGCATACAGTCGGCCCTCGTTTATTGCGATTAATCAGTTCCAGACTCTACCGCGAAGTAGGATTCTTTATTTATACACAGTATAGTATTTGAAAAAACCATGAGAGAATGAAGCCCCGAAAGTCGGAGCGCGAGGTGGTGAGGGACAACTGTACAGACTGGGCGCCCCACCCAAGCAGAGTTGCCCAGGTGGTGACATTCAACCATCAGCACAAGGAGTGACACTGGTCCAGGTCTCTTCCAAATCTGGCAGTCCAGGAGAGTCCATGGATTTCCACCAGCCACCGTACAGAATTCCCATTTGGTATGTGATGAACTTCCTACAATCCATCATTCACACACTCCCCATTCTGAATTTGGTAATAATTTGAACAGAGGCTGAGCTGAAAGTCATCTTTTTTGCCCACAAGGGATAAAAATTGCTAAGCAAGTCAACGGTGTACAAAGTCACAGCGAAGAGTGAACACAGGCATCAGTGGTCAACAGGATCATCGTCACAGGGTCAATCCTGCTGCATCCAGGCAGACCATCAGGAATTCTTAGAATCTCTCGGGGTTAAGAATAAAGGATGACAGGATACAAAGGTTTGAGAGAAAAAGGCAAAAACTATACAGTAACTAAAAAATAAGTACCTAGGAAATTAGAAAAGTGATGTGAGGCACTATATAAAGGTCAAAGTCTTGGTAAGACCTGAAACAGACGCCACTGTTAGATGAGTAACTATCACTGGTTAAGTTTCCAGCAGCCAGTAACACCACAAAAAATATCACCTGGCGTGGGTAAAATTAACCATCAGATCTTCAAGCATCTAACTGATGATGACAGACGAGGATTTAACCTACATGCTTAACTAGATGTGGTTTAAGAACTCTGGAAATTTCAACCAAGCAGCCTGGTGTAAGAAACCTACATACTTAAATGACATGAACAACATACTCCAAGTAGAAAACACAACTTCATCAGAAAGTTAAAGAAATAGGCACTTCTAATACCCTCTCACAAATATTTAACTAAGTAACTAAGGTCCATACTCAATGTAAAATTTCTGAATCAGAGTCTTGCTGCACTGAAACACAAAAATGCTCATTTTAAGTAATTCTAAGGGTTGAACATTGCATTTTTTAAAGCTGTAAAGCATCAATACTCCTCCAAACCATTGGGTAATTTCAAAACTAACAGATCTTTTAGGTGGTTTCACTGGTCTCCACAGGGTACTGTCTGTCATAAGTACGAGAACATCTTCAGCTCTTGATATTGAAATAGGAAAGAGAATGGTGCAACCAGGACTCCTAAATATTGCTTAGATTTTTTGTTTTGTTTTTAGATCCTTTTACATATTGCCTTTCTAAAGAACATCTATTGCGTGTCACCAAGAAAGATGGGTGGAGGCTGGGTTCCAGACAAAGGAGCAATGACGGGCAAATATTTCCTTTTCAGCTAGGTGGAATGCTGACTAAGCGGTATACCTTCCTTCTTCAGTGTGACTGAAACAACTTTCTATGCTGTTATATTCCCGACAATTTCCTCACGAATTTAAATACTGGAGCAAGATCCTTAGAGCAGTTACAGCATCAACTTTCTCAGGTTATCTTTCAAGTGGTCTTAAGTGGTGTAGGTACTGTCCTACCTGAAACAGAGGAAGTCTATGTATTTTCTAATTCTAGAAATCTACCCAAAAACAGATGATGCTAAAGGCAATAAAGACTGAATGGTTTCAAAGTCAGCATATCTTGATATATGAATGTCCAATATTGTGCACTGCAAAACTTCTTATTAAAAGTCATTCATGCCCAGCCGGTGGGGCTCAGTGGTTGAGCGTTGACCCATGCACTAAGAGGTCGCCGGTTCAATTCCCGGTCAGGGCACATGCCCAGGTTGTGGGCCAAATCCCCAGTGGGGGACATGCAGGAGGCGGCCAATTGATGTTCTCTCTCATTGGTGTTTCTATCTCTCTCTAAAAAAATCAATAAAGAAAAAAATAAATAAAAAAACAAAAATAAAAGTTATTCACGCCTTGGCCCATTTGGTTCAGCGGTTAGAGCGTCGGCCCGCAGACCAGAGTCAGTTTCGATTCTGGTGAAGGGCACATACCTTGGTTTGTCCCCGGCCCTGGTGGGGATCATGCAGGAGTCAACCAGTCAATGTGTCTTTCCCACATTGATGCTGCCCCCCCCCCCATCTCTCCCTCTCTTCCTTCCTCCCTCCCTTGCTCCTTCCCACTCTATCTGAAGATAAATGGAAAAATATCCTCTGGTGAGAGTTAAAAAAAAAAAAAAAAGTAATTCACCAGGAATGAATGACTATAACTGGAGATGGCCTGTGTTCAGCAGCAAATTCTTCCTATTTTACTGTGAAAAAAACCTGCTTGTAAGTTTTTAACCAAGTTATTCATGTCTAAGTATTTTGTTTCACATTCTAAAAGAACCTCGCATCAAAAAAGCACACCGCCCAGACAAACGGCCACGAAGCAGGCCTGTGCAGCCTGCACGGCTCCCACAGCATCACGGGGAACGAGTGTGCACGGAGAAATCTGCCCCAGGCTCACTTCTGCTCTGCAGAACACCACGGACCAGAAACCAGCAATACCCTTACTGCTTCCACTAATGCCTTTCACATATAGTTTAAAGCAAAGAGAAAGACAGAAAACTGAAAAAGTATTGTTATAATAACAGAAGTGCAAAAGCTCAGTGGCTAGAAGCGTCTGAAACAAAAAACGCAATGAGAACAGAAAAGTCAACTTGTAGCTGAACAATGCTTTTAAAACTGAGTTTCTAAAACAAGTACCAGACACAAATATAGTTCTTCAAATGACACCTAAGGGTCTTCAATATCAGATTATCTCATAATCCAACCAGTAACAATGGCAATAACATATATTTATAAAAGATGTGAAAGACCTGGCCATGTTCACAGGTACCACTCTATTTCTTTGAAATGTATGAGGATTCAAACTAGATAACACGAGACAAGCAACACTTTAACATTTACCAGGAAAAGTACACAGTGCGCATTTTAAGAACAATGGGTGCAGCACACACTTGTGAATTTTGGCTGAAACTAGAGCAAACATCTAAACCAATACACATGCAGAAGGAACTTGATGCACTAAGACGAGCACATTCAAAACACTGTGACCGCTATGGAAACTGATCAGCTCTGAATACTTTCCAAGAGGCCACTTCCCACACGTTTGGCAAAAGGAGCAACATTTGAAAAATATAACCTAGATGCCTTAGCTCCTTAGACCATCTCTGAATATAGCTGATAAGTTTCACAACTGCTATACAAAGAATTCTTTTCGAGAAGTACTGAATGTTTTTTTAAATCAGGCTTATCAAAAAAAAGTCACCCTCAGTAATCAAGAAACTGCTCCATATGCTTGAACTGTTTTTAGAAACATACAGCAACATCACTTAAGAGAAAACAGACAGACCATAATTCTAACTATACAGAATAAAAATGTCATCATGTGAACAGAATTTTTTCAAGAGGTACCAGACACAAACCATTCAGAATAGAGCCATTCCTTGGGAAACAAAGTCTCTTAAGCATGGCTATTATCAGTTTAATGATGTCAAGAACCATGACATTTTAGTGCAGAATCATCTTGGAGCCCGGAACCTCCGAAAACAGAGAAGACAACCCTGAAGCCAGAAGGCAGGGGCTTGTCCAGAGCCATGCAGGCAGTCCAGGTCTCCGGCTCCAAGTGCCGTGCTCCTCTGAGTTCACCCTGCTGTGCTTTTGCGATGTGGTTCCAAACTCGTCCACACACTGACATCATCAAAGAAACTTCAAAAATACTGATGTCTGTGCTCTACCCGAGTTGTGATTTAATTAATCCGGGGTATAGCCTGAGCTTTGAAATTTTTAGATCTCCAGGTGATTCTAAGATGCTAACAACGTCTGGGACCCTGTCGGATAGAACTTCTCCGACAGAAGAATTTCACCCCTATAAGTTCCTGCCCTCCCCTTTTTTAAATCAATAATTAAAGTTATATTAGTGACCATCATTTTTAGCTGCTTCCAATTGCTAACAACCTATCTCTGAGGCCTTCAAGTTCACTGTTCCTAATCCGCTGTGGGCTTTAAAAGAATCTGCTAACTAAACTTGTTAAAACTGGATATAAAATAAAAATCTGTGCCGAATGAGAATCAGGTCCTTCACCTGCATACACTTTGGTATAGTTATTCTACCTCTGTCAGGTACAGCCACTTCGGAAAATTTGACAATTTCTTACAAATTTAAATAAATGCTTATTAAACAACCCACGTACCTTACTTGTAGACATCAACCTAGGAAACATGAAAACAGACGTTCACACAGAGAACTAAATGTGAATGTTTATAACAGCTTGATTAATAATCACGCAAAACTGGAAACAAGGCAAACATCCACCAACGGGGAAATGGACATACTGTGCTCCATCCATACAATCAAATACCACTCGGCAACAAAAAGGAGCAAACTGTAATTGCAGTGAGTGAAAGAAGCAGACAGAAAATGCCACAGACTGTGTGATTCCACTTACAAGATGTTCTGGAAAAGGGAAAACTACTGGGCAGAAATCAATCAATGACTGTCTCTGGCTGGGTTGGGGGGAGGGGACAGACTACAACGGGGTACAAGGGAATTTGGGGAGGTAGTGAAATATCCTATATAATGATTATAGAGGTCATTACACAACTGGATATATTTGTCAAAACCCGGCACACTCTATACCTTAAAAGGGTGAATTTCATTGTATATAAATAACACTTTAATAAATCTGACTTTAAAAAGAAAGTTGTCGCCCTGGCCAGTTTGGCTCAGTGGTTGGAGCGTTGGCCTGTGGACCAGAGAGTCCCAGGTTTGGTTCCCGCTAGGGGCATGTACCAAAAAATAGAAAGTTGTCATATACTTCCAAGTTTTTGATGGTCCTCCAAATTTTCTATTCCTGTAGCTACAGGGGCGTGTGTGTGTGTGTGTGCATCCATATTTCTCCATATGCATGTGTACCGATGTATGTATACATAGTTATAGATATAGTTACATGTATAAACAGGACATTCTAACAGAACTGCAGAGGAAATGAACCAGCTTCAGAAGTAGTCAGTTACCTGTCATTTAAGGTATTCAAACATAGGCTGTGCAACCATTAAGCTACCTTCTGATTCGGAGAACATACAATTTGAAGAATTTTAAAAATCGGAGGACCAAATTTTGTGCTTTATTTCAGTTGTAGGAGTTAGTGACCCAGCCACATTCGTATTCAAAATCCTCTAAAAGTACTTTGTACTTAAGATTTTCAAACTATTTGCTCTTTTTTTCAAAAGAAAATTTCAGTAGTATTTCCACTTTCTCAGTGTTTTAAAATGTATTTTCATAAATTTAATAGACTACATCTACGAAACAGTTTGTGTTTCCCCATCGTCCTCTGAATCATTCTGCTGCTGACTGATAATTTGGAAATCACTTATTATGAAACTGCTCTTTTCAAAGAGTGTGACCACTCTAAACAGTTCAGAAAAAGGACCTGGAAAGATATTGGCCAAGTACAATGACATACGAAGCAGGAACTCACACTAATCTAGTTCGTAAAATGCTGAAGAGTTACAAAGATCATTATTCGTTTTCTTCCCCTTCAAAGACTTGGAGCCACATGAACAACTGTGTCAGCACAGATACACAGAGGACACACTGAAAAAGACAACTACTGGAAAACAATAGCATTGCATATTTTTAACAGTTTGAATTCATGGTGTGATAAAAGGACTGTCACGCTTGCAGTGACCCGCTATTTGACTAAGTGAGAAAGATGTCCCTTTCAGTCACCTGTTTGCCATTCGTTATGTATAATAACATACAACTAGAACATTTTGCAAGTTAGTTGGCCAATCTTTGGAAACTAATGTTTTTACTAAAATTTCCCTGAAATTACAGCAACTACATTTTGAAATATTCCATAAGACCTCCTTTATCTTAGAGAAACTAAAAAAGGAAAATCAACTTAATCAAAAATTTCAAATATAATGTTAATTTTGCAACAATAATTTCAGTTCTCACCATTAAAATTTTAACTGTAGTATGCACATTGCAATAATATACTGAGATTTCACATTTATCTGTTCATGTAGTTCTTAAAACACATTATGATATTATGTTCATACAACTGGTTAACAAACAGAAAAAGCAAAATGTAACTCACCAGACTAAATCCCAGAAGATGTCACTGTACAATTTCCAATGAGACCCAAGGGAACACAGGCATAATAATTTCTCTGCTCTATTCCAGATACTAAACATGAGATACAAAAATAAACCTTTAATTTAACAAGTAACAAAACTTATAAAGCAATTATATCAATTCTAATAGCAAAACAGGATGAAATTAGCAGGCAGTACTAATACCAGGTACAGGTTATGCAGGTTACAATAGTAATTACTTTAATTAATTTTGAATTTGTTTAGCTGAATTAAACCTCAAACATTTTATCAAGCTTGCACCTCTGTGTTTTGTTGATTAAGCTCTACCTGGAGACTAAGAATAGCTACCTGGGCTACATCTTAGGGATTTCAATGTTGGTTCCACCACCCAAGTCCTATTTATTTAGAGGTTCAACGCTCACAGTATCCTATGAAAAAAATAACCCTAAGGCTGGGGTCAAAAGAACAGGTCCTACCCTAGTCTTGCTAAGAAAGCTGCCTCTTGACCTTGCGTAAACAGCAATGTTTAAATTGAGGACAGCAGCATCCTTCCTCCCTCACACAGTAGTCATGTGAATCAAATGAGATAAGGTAGGTGAACACATGTACTCTGAATGCTGCAAAGCCCTTTATGATGTGTGGTGTTATTATGCAGTCAATTTTGGTATCCACTCATTTTAGCCATAAAATAGCAACGATAAAAATCCTTCATAAGACTGCTCTGAGGCAAATGATTGGAAGGCTCTTGGAAAACATACAAACAAAAACCAGAACTTGCACAAACACTCCTTTAAGTTATCATATTGCTTAAGGTTTCTAGCACTACCTCCGTGCCTTCCCCTCTTACCTGGGGAGGTAAAGGTGTAAGAAGACTCCCCAAAGTCCTTTCCACCTGTAAAGGTTTCTTTAGTTGAGTTTTCTGTTGTGTTTAACCTTGGAGGTGGGGCTGGTGGGGGCGGGGGAGGCCTCAAATGAACCCAGTGGACACATTTTACCTACATAGGTGCACAGGGTCAGAAGAAGTGGCCAACAGGCCAACAGAATATAAACAGAAAGTGAAAGGATTTTGTCACGTTATTCTTTTCCTTACCAACCTAGATGAGTTTTATTCAAAGGAAATGCATAATTACTGAGTTAAAGATATTTGTTTTCATGGCTTGAGGAACTGGAAGGAATTAATGCACCAAGAACCCTCATTCCAAGAAACTAACACGTTTCAGCTTGGGAACCTCTTAGATTTAGGTAACACACTCTCATTTCTTTTGCCACAAATTATTTTCAAATTGGGTAACCAAGAAACCTAGATGATTAAGACTTGGTTTTACCCCACCAATGAAGCCTCTGGTTTTAACATAAAGTGAACTGTAATGTAACAACAGTGGTTACCTAACAATAACAATTTTTTTAATCCTCCCCCGAGGACATTTCTCCATTTTTGTTCAGATAGAGTGGGAAGGAGGGAGGGAAGAAGGGAGGGAGGGAGGGAGGGAGGGAGGGAGGGAGAGAGAGAGAGAGAGAGAGAGAAAGAGAATCATCGACATGAAAGGAACACATCAAGTGGCTGCATCCCACAGGACCCAACCAGGGCAGGGGAAGAATCACAACCGAGGTTTGTGCCCTTTACCAGAATCCAACTCTCAACTCATTGGTTTGCAGGCTGACACTCCAACCGTTGAGCCAAACCAGCCAGGGCAACAATAAAAATTTTTATTTAAAATAGTCATATCCAGAGAACTTTCCCAATACTGTTAATAAAGTTCATATTAATTCCATATTTAAGTAAAGAGATGTTTAATGGGGAAGGGAAATAAAAGAAACTAACATTTTTGAGCACCTTCTACATGTCAAATGCTATATTCAATGTAATATTTACTACTCCATGAGGAAAATATCCCTGCTGTAAAGTATTTGAAGAAGTAATGCTATTTGAGGGTCAGAGCAGGAATTGGAACCCCAAACCATCTGACTCCGAAGCCCACTGACATTGCTTTAGATACGAAACTTCATTCCAGCTTTGAAAGCAGAGAGGCCTTAAAGTAATTATCTAACTCTTGCACTGGCGCTTATGTGAAGTTTAGGAAATAGTCCGTAATTCCATAGTAAACAAAGTGTAGTAACTGATTATCCCTATTATGCCTGTGCCAAGCTAAAAATAGAATATAAACACACTGACCAAGAGAGCCACAGAGGGCAAACCCAAGGTGCAGGAGGCTCCATTCCACTTCTCATTTTTTACTGATTTCTGACTCTGCTTACTGGTTTGTGTGTAATTGCCTGCTATCTGTGCACAGATGCTAAGAAGAAAATGATGAAGATGATGAAAATAAGAAAAAAATTAAAAGAACAGGGCCAGAAACTAAAAGAATTATTCTTTTTTAAAGAGATTGCCTATAAAGGAATCCACTAAAAACATTATAGTAACCCATCTCCCATTAGAAACAAAACATTGTAATATTAACATTCTCAAAATATACTTTTGAAATAACATCTTTAGAATACTTTAAAAATCTATAAATCTCTAACACCTGCAATCAATTCTGGCCACTGTTTTGAACATGAAAGCTTGTTCAATGGATCACCTCTCAAAAAACAATCAGCAAGAAGGAAAAGAACTCATGTGAAATCCTTACAGGGTAGACTAAATGCTGCATAGAAAAACAAATTCAAATAAACAGAGCGAAGCATTATATAGAGTATATAATGCTTTCAGCTATAAGCAGCTGTAACAAATAGAAAGCCCAGTGACATTACCCTGTAAGCAATGAAAATAAGAAAAATTAAGCACGGTCAAGAGCTGTCTACAGGCCTCTGGAGAGGGAGACCATGAGTGACTAAGCAAAAGACACCCAACAATTGACTGCAAATGAGGCTTCTACAAATAGAAAAGTTTGCAAACAGTAACTAGCAAGTGTGTCAAATTTCTCAGGCAAGATGATAGATAGCATCAGAGGTAAATAAAGAATGTCCTTCAAAAGTCGAGTGGCCACATGTCTCAGGTCATAGCCTCCAGTGCCCTGGCATAATTGTTTACAGTACCCCCTTCATGTCTCAAAAGTATCCCAGTTTGGGAATTATATTGTTATCCTACTCAAAAATAATAGATAACAATGGAAAAGCAATGACTTAAGGAAAGGAGGGAGGAAGGAAGGACCCTCTGTTTGCATAATGGCTTCCCATACAGGTCTGAGGAGTCTCTTTGGGTGTATCCACTCAGCCATTTAATTATTCATTTACCCATTCAGTCATTCAACAATATTTCAAGTCTTATTATGCCCCAGCTCTGTATATGCACTGGGGCAAATACAAAAAGTGAAGCCTGAGACTAGGCAAGAGGGAGAGACAGACAGACATGGAAATACATAAAGCCAACAGACAAAACAGTAATCCTGAATGGCACTGTGAACCCAGAGAAGGGAGTGATTTCACCAAAAATCTAGAAAGCTCCACATGGAAATGTTTAATTAAGCCCACACAAAAGCCCTACATACTAAAAAGCTGTAAAACTCAGGCTTCAGCATAGATCTACTAACAAACTAGCAATAAGAAAAAATTTAACAAAATCTATCAGTTCCAAATCACAAGGTTATAAACATGAAGGGAATTTTGGGTTATAGGGTCTAATTCTAGCTCTCAAACACAAAGAAAAAAATGGAAACAGGTAGTGCTTTTCAGAGTGACTATTTGAGGAGAGACCAATAATGTTAAAAGACTTGGGGGGAAAATAGCAATTTTAAAAGTTCCTTTGAGGCTAATGAAATATTTTGCAACCATCGGTCTCAAAGATTACTCTAAAAACACTAAAAGAGAGAACGACCAAAACATCTCTCAAATTAACAGAACACTGAACAGAAATAAAATGACTTCACAACATACACGATGAAAACACAATGCCTAGCTGTGCACACATGCTCATCTTAGAGTTTACTCTAAAATGATCTTACTTTTTCATTTGCAACTCATAAAAATGAAATCACCAATAATTTTTAAGAAGAGTTAAGGTGTGACTCTTCTGAAACCATTTTCGACCATACAAACAAATCATTAACCTCACCAATGTGGCAAGACAACCCATAATGGGTTCAGGAAGACAAAAATGTGTTTTTCTAATATCAGTTCTTTTAATAGCAACCCCTTAAAGTACAGAACGCGTTTTCTATTTCTGCTAGAAGTTAAAGCTAGATTATCAATATCTTATCATTAGGTGAAAGCATCCTCCTACCTATTTTAGAAAAAAAAATTCAATTTCACTACAAATGTGACTGAGGGTGAGAACTGCAGGTCTACATGCAGCCTTTAAAAGAAATATGCCTCTTTGGAAGCACAGCCAAAATGGGACAGGTGTACACTGTGGAACTGGCAACATTTCCAAATGAAAGCTTAAAACTAGGAACATACTTTGATAGACGAGTGACAAAATCAGTGTTCTGCCTGGAAGTGAAGAGCTGATCCCCCTGCACCCAGGATAAAAATTTAAATCCTGGATATAAAGTTTTGTTACTCCTACCACATTAAATTAAAGGTTAATGTGTACAGTGCCTCTCCAAAGTACACAAAATTATACAGAGAAAGTAAAACTCACTAACTATATGTAAAGTCAATAAATACCCGATATTTTGTATCCTCGTATGGTTACTAAACACTCTCAATTGCAGTAGAATAAACTGTTCTACTGCAGAAGCATATTCTTATCAAATCAAGAAGTCTCTGGGCACATTAATCTTTACATTTCATTTTGGTCATTTTATTAAGCTTGTAATGCATACACAGGTACATAATAAAACACTGAGAAATCTGTGAAACATTCATTAAACATAATTGTGTAAGTATAAATCATGGTATTACAACATCTTCTGTAATAACCAGTGCTGGAGAAATAAAGTAACTGGAGAAATAAACTTTGGAAAGAGGTCATTTCTATCTCTCTAGCGTCTTGCCTGCTCTATGGGGTTAAAATCAAACACCATAACAATTCTAAATTGCAGGGTGCTCATCTGAGAAAACGAATGTAAAACGAAGAGTCTACCAACGTCAGTAATGTTGTGCAAGAACTGTTCTTTCGGCTAGGAGTAGCAAGCACACTATAAAATGCTTCTGCCTCCATTTTTCCAATTCCTCAAAGAGTTAAAAAGTTCCCAGCCCTAGTTTTACCTGTGCACCACAACCACACACACACTCACTCAGCATCTTGGCTCAACACCAACTACTAACCCACTGGGTGCAAACTGACATGGGTGAAGAAGCAGGGAGACCCTGAGGATATGGAACACTGACTGGCAAGGGGAAAAGGACGGGGCCATCGTTCCCTTCGTGTTCCCGTCTCCTTTCTGGCAGAGATGTGCAGATTCCACCACTAGAGTTTGGCAGCCTCACAATGGGGCCGCCTGCTCAAGGTCTGACTGCTGCCCGCATGGAAACCCCTCTCCTCCGCTCCCCACTCGCCCCAAAGTCCACCCGCGACAGGTGGGGCGAGGGCGGCGATGCCAACGACATCTGCCGCTTTCGCTTCAGGCCAGCACCCGGCGCCAATCCACACGAGCGCCCCCGGTCAAGGCCGGGCCCCGTCCCCGCCGCCCCGGCAGACCCGCAGCCGTCACCGGCTGCAGGCTCGCGGGCTGCCTCCCACCACCCCAGCCCGCCGAGCCGGCGAGGACGGCGGGCGCGATAAGAACGCCGAGGCTCGCCCAGAGGCACTATCTGGTCCCGGCAGTCGCACCCGGCGTGCGGCCGGGCACGCGGCCACAGGCGCAGCAGGCCTGGGAAAGAGCTACTTCTCAATGGGGCCCCCAGGCCCGCTGCCCCGCCGGGCTGGCACAGAGCGGAGCGGCGAGTGTGCGCGCCAACGCGCCGGGACTTCCGCGCCGCCGCACCCCGGGAGAGGCGCTGCGGGTCGCCGAGCCCCCACTGCTCCCCGAGTCCCCGCAGCTCCCCGGCGTGCGCACGCCGCGCGCACACGGGGCGCACGCCCCCGCACACTCACTCACACGCGCTGCACACTCACGGCGTCTCCGGCCCCACCCCTGTGCCAAAGAACCGCGGGTTCCCCGCACCCGGCAAGGGCCCCACCCAGTTCACTCTACCCCAGCCCCCTGCTCCAGCGTCCAGGGACCTGCCCGCCGAGGCCGGGGATCACGGGGGCCGCCTACCCCGGAGGCCCTCCAGGCCGCGGTTCACCAGCACCGCGCGGGCTCCGCGCCCGGCCCCGACACGAGGAAGGGAGGAAGGGGCGGCGCCGCGACCGGGGCTGGCACTGGGAGTCGGTTACTGGGGCACCCCACCACCACCACGACCCGCCCGTCACCACCTTTTCTGCAGCACAAAAGGTTGCAGACGGAACCGTGCTCCCCATGCAACCTACCGGTGGCTCACCGCTTCTCCGCCTCTGCCGTGCCTGGGGCTGCGGAGCCACAGACAAGGGCGGGAGCGGCGCAGGGCTGCGGCGCCGAGACCCGGGCTGAGGCCGCCAGCAGAGCCAGCCGGGTACCCTCTCCTCTCCCACCGCGCTCAGCGCCAGCTACCGCCCGGCGTAGTCCCCGCCTCCCCCTCCTCCTCCGCCCGCCTTCCCGCCCTCCTCTGGCTGCAGAGGCGCAGCCCGTCAGCGCTGAGCCCGCCTCCTGCGCCCAGCCAGACACCCGGAGGAGGGCGGACCAGCCAGAGAAAGGCGCTCGGGAGGCCTGATGAAGTTGGCCGGCGGGGCGGAGCTGCTGGCTGAGGAAGGGAAGGCGGAGTCGTAACACCCCCTCCCCAGCCCATTCCCAGCACTACAACTGAAGAGCCTAAAGCCCCAACCCACAGACCTGGCAACACTCGGCTTTCCCCAGTTCAGTGGTGGGGTGATGTTTGTCATTTATGAGTACCCGCTTAAAGGATTCAGCACTGAGCAGAAGTAGAAAAGACTAGAAGCCCATGAAATTACAAATTATAAGATCAATCTTAGAAAAGTGCTAAATATCTAGTGAATGGGAGGGTAAAATTCAAATTGTTACAACTGTTTTTGAATCTTCAGACTTGATTTTTTTCTATTCTTGGAAGAAATTATTTTCTTTGATCAAGATTTTCTATTCTCAATTCCTGTACATCTCCCCTGCCAACAAGTAATAAACTCAGCGATAAGAATATGTACTGATGTTTATTTAGCTCTCACTATGCACCAGGCCTTTTTACATGTGTTTTCAAATTTACAAGGCTCAACAATTCTATAAATTAGTGACCAATTATAATCCGTATTTTAAAGATGTAGAAAGTTGAAATAACTTCCTAAATGTAACACACCTAGTTAGTTGCTGAGCTGAATTTGAACCCAGGCAATGGAATCTTAGAATTATTTATAAACGTTGCTGATTTATGTTCTGGTCCAAGAGAATAATAATAATAATAATTCTTCTTCTTCTTCTTCTTCTTCTTCTTCTTCTTCTTCTTCTTCTTCTTCCTCTTCTTCCAAAATACTTTATCTAAAAATAAAAGGCATAAACGTGGTGTAAATTAATACAAATTTAGACAAATCTTGATTCAAGTTTATTCCAAAAGCTATATATGCCCCTGATAATATAAAGGTAAGTAAATAAATGTGAACACCCCTACTTGATGCCTGGAAGCTCCTCATCTAGAAGACATTTTATACTACTCTGTGTGCCCTAAAGTAAATAAGGGAAGATAGAAGGAAAAGGACATTTTGACTAAAGAACAAGTTTAGAAAACATAACTCACTTTGTTCCAACATAGATATGTATGTAACTTCTTGAGTATAGAACCTGACACAACATAATGTGTGTTGAATAAATGAATGGCCTTTGTTTTTGTGTCAGTGATTTAGGAGAACACACTGAAAGTTATTTCAGATTATAATGTTTGACACAGTAGTGTATTGTTCTGATGATCATGCCCATAAAACCACCTCCAAAGCATTGAATATTTTATATTCAGAAATTTACTTTTATTCTGTCCTGTCTGAAATTTTATAATCTTTTCAGAAGAATGACTTGTACTTGCCCTTTGCTCTGAAGGTTTGGCAATGTTCTTTAGCCAAAAGCAATAAAATCCTGCTTTGCCTTTAAGTTTATTAGGCTCTGGGCTAGCCCTCTTGAGAGAGCATTGTCTCCAAATTGCCTCTCTTCCTGGGTGGTGCTCTAGGTTCCCATTCTAGCCCTGACTCCTCACCCAATCAAAACTTCACTCAGTTCTTGACTGTCACAGAGAACACCTAATAAACCAATTCACCAGGCGGTTAATGGCTGATAACAAACAGCTTTATGTGTGGGCCCTTGGTGACATGTCTATGCCACTAAAGACTATGAATGGGTACTGTCTTAATTCAGATCAGTTGTGGCTTGCAAAAGCTGGGTCTGAGGAGTGTGCGGGTGATGGGAGTGACACAGAAGCCCTTCCCAGGGCTTTTCTATGTTCTGTGAAGGTCTATTCAATCTATTTTTTAAATGGCATACTTATAAAGAATTAGGAACAAATGTAGAATAGGTCTTGTGATCTGAAAGGCCTCTGAGTCTGGGGAGTCAGACACTCTGCCTGCTGTGTAAGTTGCATCTTTGCCTCAAGGCATCCTTCCCACAAAATCACTTTAAAAGAATGGATTTCTGGGAAAGATGATAGTTTTTAAAAAATTTGTATTCCCTACCCCTTTATCTTTGGCAACCATCAGCTTGTTCTCCATATCTACGGGTTATGTTTCTTTTTTGTTTTTTATTGCTGCCTAATATTATATTACACACACACACACACACACACACACATACACACACACCACGTCTTCTTTATCCATTCATCTGTCGATGGACACCTAGGTTGCTTCCATACCTTGACTGCTACTAGTAATGCTGCGGTAAACATAGGTGCGCTTCTGTCTTTGCAAACTAGTGTTTTTGTTTTCTTCAGCTAAATACTCGGAAGTAGAATTTCTGGATCATATGGCAGGTCTATTTTGAATTTTTTGAGGAATCTCCATATTGTTTTCCATATGCACTAATTGACAATCCCACCAAAAGTGTACAAGGGTTCCCTTTTCTCCATATCATCGCCAGCACTTGTTATTGTTGATTTATTGATGATAGCAATTCTGACAAATGTGAGGTGATATTTCATTGTGGTTTCAATATGCATTTTCCTGTTTAGTGATATCAAGCATCTTTTCATATGTCTACTGGCCATCTCTATGTCCTCTTGGGAGAAATGTTTAATCAAATCCCCTCCCTGTTGATATAAATAGTGTCACCCAGCAAAGAGCCAGCTAGAGAGAACAGGGTAGGTAGACTTGATAACAAAGTGAATATAAAACAGAAACTACAAACCGGGTTGTGAAAGAAATACCACACCTCCACCTTTTCTCTAAACCCATTTGTTTCAAGTGGGCTAACTAGGAAATTAGAGACCACTCTAAATATTTAGAAAAACAATTGAATGCAAGGAATTGATAACACAGGCAATGGAAGGACTCAGAAGCTAAATGTGGTTGGAGAGGTAATCCAGAAATTAGCAAGTGCAGCCCATAGCTGGAGAAATCAAGGGAGGAAGCAGGTTACTGGAACACAGGGCCAGGCAGTCTGGCCAGCCTGGGGAGCTGCTGCTCGGAGGAGACAGCCACCACCAAGAAGTCGTCCACTGCGGGGAAAATATACCATAGATTCTCCTCTCCTCCTGTCCTCCAAGCTCCTGTCAGTGCCTTCCATTTAGCCAAACCTAGACACCAGCTGCCATAAGAGCCAGGGAAACAGCCTGCCAGCCTGCAACAGAGAGGTGAAGAGAGGAAGGGCGCGGGATATAAATCTGAGCGCAAATAGGCCCCAGATCATGACAGCATTTTATTTCACTTTCAAGGTGTCAGTCTTTCAAAGGTTTCTCCCCACTCCCTTGGGTAGGGTCAAAGTTCCAAGAGCATGTCATGGCAGGCCATGGGTAGGTGGTGATGACAGGCAGTAGGAGGAGGTTGTTTGGTTTATACTCATCTGTCCGCAGAGGTTTCTATTGTCCTTTCCCAGAGCTGCCACCTATGGCTACATGCTGCAGTACGTAGCATGTCCATAGGTGGGGCGGTTCTGCCCTCTACTCTTGGTGCCTCTCTCCAGCTCTCTCCTGCTCCAGCCCCACACTTGGACCAGACAATAATTCTAAGGTCTGGGCCCATCCTGCTAAGCCTCATCAGTCATTTATATTTAGAGTCCTATATCAAATATAATCATATAGGCAGGTTCCAAGGAAAAGAATGGAAAATATATGATTTATGCAAACACTGTTGTAAACAAAGCAAGAGTAGCTACATTAATATTAAATAAAGTAGACTTCAGAGCAAAAAAAAAAATTACTAGTAACAGAAGGGGATGTTATATAATGATAAAATGGTCAGTATACCCAGAAGACTAATGTATATGCACCAAACAGCAGAGCTATAAAATATGTAAAACAAAGACTGATAGAACTGAACGGAAAATAGGCAAATATGCAATTATGGTAGACACCCCTCTATTAACAATTGATAGAACACCTAGACAATAAATCAGCAAGGAACAACAACACCATCAACCAAGAGGATACATTTGACATCTACAGAACACTCCTCCCAAGAACAGAAGAATGTACCATATTTCAAATGCCTGTGGAATATATCGTTACCAAGACAGACCACATCTTGGTTCAGAACACAAAATCTCAAAAAATTTAAAAGAGTTGAAATCATACAGAATGTCTTCTCCAACTACAATGGAGTAAACCAGAAATAATAACAGAAAGATAACAGGAAAATGCCCAAACACTTGGAGCAAAACAACAAACTTCCAAATAATCCATCAGTCAAGGAGGAAGTCTCAAGGGAAATAAAAACAACTATTTAGCTGAATGAAATGAAAATACAAGATGTCAAAATGTGAGAGGCACAGGTAAAGCAGCACTGAGAAGGAAATTTATACTACTACATGTGTACATTAGAAAAAATGAAGATCTCAGATCAATAACCTTAGCTCCTATCTCAAGAACCTAGAAGAAGAAGAACAAAATCAATCCTAAGCAAAACAGAAGGGAAGAAATAATAAAGATAAGAGCAGAAATCAGTGAAATTGAAAGGGAAAAACAATACAGAAAATAAACAAAACAGAAAACTGGTTCTTTGAAAGGATCACTAACATAGACAAATTGCTAGCAAAACTGACAAGCAAAAGGGAGAAGACCTAAATAGCCAATATCGAGAATGAAACAGAAGTTGTCACTACAGACCCTCCAGACTTTTTTTTTTTATCTTCACCCGAGGACATTTTTCCATTTTTTGGTTCAGATAGAGTGGGAGGGAAAGAGAGGATGAGACGTGAAAGGGACACATCGAGTGTCTGCTACCCGCACGACCCAACCAGGGCTGGGGACAAACTAAAACCAAGGTACATGCCCTTAGCAGGAACTGAACCGGGGTCTCTCGGGACCGCCGGCCGACGCTCTAACCGCTGAGCCAAACTGGCCAGGGCCAGACTCTCCAGACTTTTAAAAAAGGACAATAAGGAACTATTATGAACAACTCTACTCATAAATTTTACAACTTAGATACAATTTTTAAATTCCTTTAAAAATATAAACCATCACAATTCATCCAACATGATATAGCTAATATGGACAGCCATATAACTATTAAGGGACTTAAATTTATAATTTTAAAACTTCCAAAATAAAGAGGCAATACCTGGGCCTAGAGAGGTGCTAAAGAATTCTACCATGCATTTAAATAAGAATTAACCCCACCTCCGCACAGAATGTCTGAGTGAATGCTCCCAATGCATTTTATGAAGTTAATGTTACTCTGATACAAACCTAGAAAAAGGCACTATTAAAAAGAAATCTATAGATAAATATCCTTTATAAATATAGATGTAAAAACTCCTCAACAAAATAATAACAAATAGGTTTCAGCAATATATAAAAAGAAGTATACACTATGACTAAGTGAATTAATTCCAGGGGTGCAAGGCTGGTTTCATATTAAAAAATCAGTCAGTGTTATCCACCACAGTGATAGACAAAAGTTGAAAATTCATATGATCTCATCAATTAATAGAGAAAAGGCCTTTGACTAAATTTAGCATCCATTCATGGTTAAAAAAAAACAACTCATAGGAAAATGGGAATAAAGAGGAAGTTCCTTAATTTAATAAAGAACATCTATATAAAAGCTACAGCTAACACTATACTTATTTTAGTACTGACTAAATGCTTTCCACCTAAGATTGGAGACAAGGCAAAATTGTTTTTTCTCACCACTTGTAGTCAAGTTGTGCTGGAATTTCTAGCCAATACAGTAAGGCAAGAAAAGGTAGACAGATTGGAACAGAAAAAAGTAAAACTGTGCCTATTTTCAGACAACCCGGTGTCTATATAGAAAATCTCAAGAAATCTACCAAAACAAAAACCACCGACAAGAAAACACTCCTAGAACTATTGATTTCAGCAAGGTCTTAAGATACAAGTTAAACATACAAAATCTAGTGTATTTCTATGTACCAGTAATAAATATGTGGAACCAAATTAAAAATACAATAACATTTACATTCACTCAAAAAAAGATACTTAGCTGTAAACCTAACCATAAACAAGTATAGGACTTCTATGCTGAGAACTACAAAATACTATTGAATGAAATGGAAGCTCTAAATGATGGAGAAACATACTGTGTTTATTGATTGGCCTCTAACTAATCAAGATGTCAGTTCTCTACAAATTAGCCTATAAATTGAATGCAACCCCTATCATGATCCCAGCAAGGGCCCTGGCCTGTGTGGCCCAGTTGTCGGGCTTTGTCTCATACACGGAGGGGTTGCCCGGTAGATTTCCAGTCAGGGCACATGCCCAGGTTTCAGGTTTGATCCCTGGTCTGGGTGCGTGCAGAGGCAGCCGATTGATGTTTCTCTCTCTCTCTCTCTCTCTCTCTCTCTCTCTCTCTCTCTCTCTCTTTCTCTCTCTCTCTCGCCTTGGTCACCCTAGTCATAGGAGTGACAGCTGCTTCCTGTGTTCCCTACTCTGTTGCCTTTCTAGTGTACAGGTTGACCTATTTAACCAATTCTCCCTTTTTAAATTATCTCTGTGAAAATAACTGGTATGGTTTCTGTTTTCCCGATTGAATTCTGGCTGACAGATACCATAATTGCAAATATTCAGCATTTTGAATTATTACAATATCTTCTGGCCATTTTGAGACGTGTTTTGAATAGATCACTATGCCTCTGTTTGTCAAAATCATTTGAGCTGCAGTGTAACAACTATGTAATTGTAAGATCAAAACTTCCTCTCCGCAGCTTGGGCCAGAAGTTGAAATAACCTCAGGTTTCAATAACTAAAAAAGTAAAAGTATAATTTCAAAGCTGTTGACAGAACCCTGTGTAGCAAAGAAGTGGGCCATGAAGGTTAGGAGGCTTTGAAATGTACCCTGTGAGGTAAGCTAGAGGGAACTGACGTGGCTGCATAACAACATGAAGTATATTCCATCTGCCCGTGTTATATCACAGTCAGGAAAACACTTCTGCTCTGAGATTTGTTGTTCATCCTTCGTGTGTGTGTGTGTGTGCATGTGTGTGTGTCTGTGATCCACCAGTTACCCCTAGGAAGGATAAAAAGGCATAGCTTTACCTTAAACCTTAAGGATACTCTGCCTTTAGAGTAAGCCCACCTGGACTCTCTGCTGAAGTCCACTTGATGTTCCTGATTGAATATCTCATTGAAAATATGTGGTGGGCCCTGGCCGGTTTGGCTCAGCAGTTAGAGCGTCGGCCTGCGGTCCAGAGAGACCCAGGTTCGGTTTCCACTGAGGGCATGTACCTCGGTTGCGGTTTGTCCCCAGCCCTGGTTGATCGTGCAGGTGGCAGCCACTCGATGTGACCCTTTCACATCGATGTTTCTCTCTCTCTTTTCCTCTCTCTCCCTCCCACTCTATCTGAACAAAAAAAATGGAGAAATGTCCTCTGGTGAGGATAATAAAAAACAAAAACATGTGGTGGAAGATTATTTCATTTCCTGGATTGGACTCTTTGGAGAAGAGGGGGAAACTAGGGCAAGACAAGTCCTGGTGGGGGCCTGCAATAGATAACATTTTACTAAAAAGGGGAGGGATGAACACTGGAGACAAGGAAAAAGAAGACAGGGGAACAACAGAGATGGTGTGTGCCCTTAAATGACCCCTTCCGAAAGGGTGAACTGTGTGTGTGTGTGTTTCTTCTCTTGGACTAGAGAAGCAGATATATTTGGAGTATAATATTAGAGTGTTTTTTTTCTCTGTTGAAATTAATTTTCTTAAATTACTCTTAATTCTTCAGGGAAAACTGTTTCACTCACACAACCTTGACAGCTGGTGCTCTGGGGGCTTCGACCACACAGTAGTAAAAGAACATGTGGTATTTCCACATCACAGCAACATGCAGACCAGCCCAGCACCTGGCGTGGAGGACAGTGGGGAGTTCCAGAAGGTAGCAGCCTGTGGTGGAGCTGGGAGGGGAGGATGAGATGCAGGGTGGAAAACCGAGGTCGCAGGAGTAGATGTGAAATGAACCTTCTCCTTTGCATACCGCAGGGAGAGAGAGTCCAGTCTGCAAGAGGAAGAGGCTGCCACATAGACTACACTTGCCAGACACAAAGTATCCTTACTCACAACATGAAAACCACCCTTAAGAAAAGCAACCACAGTTTCCAATGTGGCCTCTCCCCTTCTTATCTTGGGTGCTTTCTTGCAGTACAGGCAAACTTCCAGTGTCAGAGAGCTGTCAGCTGTGTGGTCACCTAACCAAATAAGACAACAAATCAATCTGAGCCCATTTTAACAGGCGAATTTCTATTAAATCAGCAAGTTAACACCAGTAGTATACTGTATCTACACAAGCGTCCATCTTCATTGAGACAGCCCACAGAACCGCAGCTCGTCAAATCAAGCTTGTGAACAGACCAGTGACATTTCCCCGATGTTTTTGTATTACCATATTGCTTCAATAGCCACATGTGCTAGATGTATTACTGAAATGTTGTAGGAAAAGGATAAATTTTGAAGGTACATCTTTTACTGTAACCTTTCAGTTGCCATGTTGAAGTCCCCACAATAACATATAATGACTCTAACATTCACTTCCCAAATCATTCTGCCCTTGGCTGATGTATAGTTTGCATGTACCAAGTTCTTGGTTCAACTGTAATTTAGTAAAAAAGACAATCAAATCACAGAACTCCATAGACTCATTTCAATAATAGTACACATATGTTAATGTGTACCACAGAGGTGATTTTCATTTCTTAGCTTTTTTATAGACCCTAAGAGATTTTTATATTGAAGTACACATCTTACCAAGTATTCAGCAGGATTCGTGAATAGAAGATTCATGGAGACAGAATGGTACGGATCCTAATGTTCACTAACCTCAGCCTCACTACGTTCATTTATTGAAAAAAAAAGTCTTAATGACAAGACTTTCGTCCTCTTGTGTATGACAGATGTTTTGAAATGTTTTTGAGAGGTATGCAGCTATGAAAGATAAAGTAGTATTCGAAAGGTGTCAGGAAGTTCCTTTTCTCTCATCCTAGGCTACAATTTGTTTTGTGGTTTCCCAATCATAAAATCATCTTATGAATTCCCTGGGAAAATTCGCTAACCAAAGTTACACAAGACGAGCTTGGAGTACAAAATCCATGTAATCACTTCTCAAGGGAAATACTGCTTCCTGGTAGAGAAATCAAGTTGATGTGAAATGCCTGCGTGTTTCGAATTTGGATATGCATACCGTGGACAGTTTGAGCTGATTATCCACGTTCTCTTGGTGGCCCTTTGGACCCCTCTTTCCTGGGTAACCCTGAAGACAAGAGCCCCAAATTGTCCCCAAGCCTACATTTCCACTCCTCCAACTACCCTTTTTGTTCTCTGAACATCTAAGTATTGAAAAAGATGCCTGACTGTCTTACTCTGGAGAGAGCCTCTCTGTATTAACCTCTTAAAATATCTGACAGCTTCTGGTCTTTTTAAGGAAATGATGTCTCCACCCACCTCCACTTAGTGTGTTTAATCAACATGTTATCAAGTTAAGCACCATTAGCAAATAGTAGGAAGGCTGTGGCTTCCTTATAAGGCACTCTGATTTTGCACTATTACTTTATTGATTCTTTTCTAAACTCAAGCTCATTCTTACTGCCTCATCAGCCAAAACTCATAAATCTGCTCTTTGGTCCCTGTGCTTCTCGGTAACATGGCCACGTCAGAGACATCGCATTTTAACCCCTGGCACAGGCAGCAGGCCAATGAAAACCTTTTTTGCTCAGTGCTAAATCATCAGTCAGATAAAGTTGGTTCTTATTTTTAGGAGGAAAGGAGCCATTTATTTATTACATAAGCACTTACCAATCTCTTTATATCAGTCATACATTGTGCTATAAAATAGGAATAGAAAAATAACAGAAAATTACACTATTTTAAGGTTGGTCCTTAAGTCAAACCTGATTGTATGTGTGTGTGTGACAGAAAGACAAAGTAAGTGCTCAATAAATGTTAAGAGAAGGAAAGGAAGGATGGAAGGGAGGGAGAAAGGTTTTGCAAATAATTTGGCAAAAAATATAAACAAAAAACTGGCACTTATGTTTTAAAGCATAAAACTGGCACTTATGTAAAGAGATTGGTGGCAAGGAAATCTTAACACTTACACAGTCAGAAACAAGACTGCCATTTCCTGTGTGTGGGGGGAAAGGCGGGCTGGACATACATTCATGAGGGTGGTGATGATATAGGTGATGATCACGATGACGACAAGGACAATGATGATAATGCTTACTTCAAACCTACTAATTTTTAACCAGAGGTCCAAAAAATGAGAAGAGAATAAACATTTAAGTCAGCTGTGATAATATTACTCCGAATCAGGAACTGTTTTCTATCTAAGCCAGGTTACTTTGCAATATGATAATAATGATAAACACTATTAAATGAGCAAGATTACTTTTATTAAAATTTTATCCCATTAGAATATTAGTCTACTTTGTCATAGTTGTCAGGTAGCATCCAGAATATTGCATACTTAAGATTTGAAAAGAATCAAAGGAAATATTGTATCTATTCAAAGAAATACATATTTTCTCTGGTTTTGTTGAATAACTTGTTTTTCTCTTATATTAATTATTAATGTCCTCAAACCAGGTTGGATTATTTTTATAATGAGCCTTGGCAAACAATTGCTGTTTTGTTTCAATTAACAGGCAAATTGATAGCTTAAGAATATAATAATTTCTTATCTAAAATAAATAGAATAGTCAGAACCAATACAAATTAACAACTGTCAGTGAATTGGGAAACACGATCTACTTTTTCTAAAATTTACAAAAAATATGTATCTTTGATATTCTTAAATTTTATATAATATGCCTAAATGTGGCTTTTCTTTATTTCTCATTTCTGTCACTCTATAGATTTTTCTCAAACGGAAAACATTCATCTTTAAGTCTGGGAAAATTATCTCCATATTTCTTCAAGTATTAACCACTCTCTGTTTTTATTTCTCTTTCTTTCTGGGACTTTTATTTCATAACTTTATTTTTATTGTTGACACTATTATAGATGTCCCCTTTTCCTCTCTTTTGCCCACCTCTATCCAACCCCTACTCCCTCTTTCCTCTGGCCATCACCACACTGTTTTCTGTGTCTATGGGCTATGCATATATGTTCTTTGGCTAACTTCTTCACTTTCTTTCATCCAGTCCTCCACCACACCCCCTCCTCTCTGACAGCCATCAGTCTGTTCTATGTATCCATGCCTCTGCATTTATTTTGTTCATTAGATTCCACCACATATAAGTGAGATCATATGGTATTTGTCTTTCTCTGACCAGCTTATTTCACTTAGCATAATAATCTCCAGGCCCATCCATGCAATTGCAAAAGGTAAGAGTTCCTTCTTTTTTACAGCTGCATGGTATTTCATTGTGTAAATGTACCACAGCTTTTTTTGTCTACTCATTTACTGATGGGCACTTGGGTTGTTTCCAGATATTGACTATTATAAATAATGCTGCAATGAATGTAAGGGTGCATATAATCCGTCAAATTAGTGTTTCGAGTTTCTTTGAATATATTCTCAGAAGTGGGGTTGCTCGGTCAAAAGGCAGGTATATTTTTAATTTTTTGAGGAAACTTCATACTGTTTTCCATAGTGGCTGTACCAGTCTGCATTCCCACCAACAGTGCACAAGGGTTCCCTTTTTATGACATCTTCACCAGCACTTGTAGTTTGCTGATTTATTGAGAGTAGCCATTCTGACAGGTGTGAGGTAATACCTCATTATAGTTTTTATTTGCATCTCTCTGATGATTAGTGACCTTGAGCATTTTTTCATATGTCTATTGGCCATTTGTATGTCCTCTTTGCAGAAGTGTCTATTCAGGTCCTCTGCCCATTATATAATTGGACTGTTTGTCTTCCTGGAGTTGAATTGTATAAGTTCTTTACTCTCTGGGACTTTTAATATCCAGATTCTGGCTCTTCTACTATTACCTCCATATTGCTTAACTTTTTAAAAATATTTTCTATGTCATTATATTTTTCTGGGTTTTTGTTTTTTTCTTTTCTTTTCTTTTTTGGTTTGTTTTGTTTTAATCCTCACTTGAGGATATTTTTCTATTTATCTTCAGGGAGGGAGGGAGAAAGAGGGAGAGAGATAGAAACATCGATGTGAGAGAGACACACCGACTGGTTGCCTCCCACACGACCTGACCAGGGCCTGGGACAAACCGCAACCGAGGTTCGTGCCTTTGACCTTCCAGACTCATTGGTTTGCATAATGCTCGAACCTCTGAGCCAAACCGGCCAGGGCTTTCGGGTTTTTTTAGTGGGAGAGTGCCTCAATCAAATTTTCCAATGTATTAATTAATTCCGCACTGTACCAATTCTACTTTTAATTTACCTATGCGCTCTTTTCAACTAGTATACTTTTATACATAATACTTCACATTGTCTAATTACTGTTTCATATTGCTAATACCTTTATCTGTTTTGGTATATTTCATAACGTTTATTTTGAATCCTTGTCCAGACAGTTGTAAAACTTACTCTTTTAACAAACTCGAATCCAATTTGCCATTTTCTTTGGAAATAGCTATGCTCCTCAGATATCTCCTTATTCTAGACTGTCAGTTGCTATTCCTTTTGGGGTACTCATTGCTCTGTCCAGCAACATATACGGGGAAGGCCAAGGGTCAGACTGCAATCTGACTCAGAGCTGATGACCTTGGGTTATTTGTGAGGCAGGAGGGAGGTGTGAGCCTAAAGGTGAGTGCCGTACGCACCCGAAAACATCTTCATTTGTGCCAGAAGTCCTGGAGGTGGGTGAGGAGGCAGGGGAAGAGGAGAAGTGACTATTCAAGGCTTATAAATCCTCACCAATTTTTGAAGTTCCTAACCAGCATTTGTGCTGCAAGATTTCACACCTGAGGACACCTACATCAGTATGGACTCTGGTACCACTGATGGCCCTGAGGCAAGGCAGAGACCACTGGTGGCCAGGGCGGAGTCATGCCCTCACACAACAACATGAAAGAGCCCTCCGTCTTCCCAGGAGGTTCTGACAGTTCCGTGTCTACCTTGATGTTTCTCTGGTTCCACTGAGGCTGATCTTGGGTGTGATCTTGTAGTACTCAATAGTCCAGTGTCTTGATAGGATTGGAAAGGGTGACAAAACTGACCTTACTTGAACTCTGGAGGAAACTGTTTGTGGTGCTCTAAGCGCTTCATGAAAAGTACTGATTTCGTCTAGGCCCACAGTGGTAGGAAGATACCTGACTGCAATGTGCTACTAACTGCAATGCGGACTTTCAGGTATGTGAATGGTGTTCCATGATAAACTATTAAGGATATGTTGCTGGAAATAGTAAATCAGTACATACCCTAAAAAAATGTTGCCATCTGTTTTGTCTCTTCTATCTGAGCTATATGATTATGTTGTTCTTCCAATCCAGACAGAGATCACCACTGAAGACAGCACCACACCTCTGTGTAAGCCACCTAAGGGCCACCAAACCAGGCTGTCAAATGTGCCCTGGCTACTCTGACCAGCAGTGCTGACCCTGCTTCATTTGCGGGTCAGGGCGGCTAAAGGTGCGTTTTGAAAACCAATCAAGCCTCAAAGCACAGTCGTTTAATACCACGTAAGTGAATTTCTCCCTCACGTTATCTGTCGCAGTAAAATGCTCTGCTTCATGTGGTCATTCAAGGACACGGCTGAGGGACATTCACCACCCCAACACACAGCAGGGACGAGAGTGAAAGGACATCTTATCTCTGTTCTTCTCTGTCTCGCCACAGAATTGAGACCTGCCACTGCTGCTCAAAGCTCATTGGCTGGAACTAGTCAAATTGCCACGTCTGCCTGCAAGGGCCTGGACACACTGCCCTGTACTGCCTGCGAGGAGAACAGAACAGTGTACCGATGCGCCCTAATGTCTACCGTGTCCTCAATGCCGCGTCAATGCATTAATGATAGAAGCTTGATTGCCAAGAGGACACAGAGCTCACATTCTCCTCTTCACGTTCTCTTCTTTTTCTTTTTCCTCCCCCACTGGCTTATTTCTTCCACATCCTTTAAAATGTGTTCCCCAAGGCTCCATTTCTAGCTTTATGCTACATTTCTTATATACTCGTTTTCTTAGAGATGTAAAAATTATCCATCATGGTTTCTCATAGTTCCTTAAGTGTAGAAGTTTAATAAACATTGAATGATTGAGGAACTAATTAAATATTAACTCAAAGCTAAATAGGGATTTTAAAAATTGCATATTTAGCAATGTTTCACACCCAAATGGTAGAAATCTTCAGCACTTTATCTCTTTTTCTCCTACTTCTTTCCTCTTCACCTTTTTTTTCCACCTTAATATCTCAGCTTTACTATAAAAAATAAACATTAACTGCACAATGAGCTCTGTACTTTGATAAATCAGTTTGTAAGTATCGATAGCATGATGATATTCAAATAGTGAAAAAAGTAGACAAAAGATAGTATTATTTTTATATCTTGATATTAAATCATTGAATGACTGCCCTGGCCAGTTTGGCTTAGCGGTTAGAGCGTCGGCCTGCGGTCCGGAGAGACCCGGGTTCGGTTTCCGCTAAGGGCACGTACCTTGGTTGCAGTTTGTCTCCGGCCCTGGTTGGGTCGTGTGGGTGGCAACCACTCGATGTGTCGATGTTTCTCTCTCTCTCTCTCTCCCTCCCACTCTATCTGAAAAAAATATCGAAAAATATCCTCTGGTGAGGATAAAAAAAAAAAAAAAAATCATTGACTGATTAGCTTCCTTTTTAGTTGTCTCTAATTAGAGTTACACAAATAATGCCAAATAACTTTGGAACAGCATTTATTTAATCTTCAATTGGAAGCTATTTAAAGTGGTGTTTTTCATAAATAATATCACTTTTTAGAGTTACAGGACCAAAACAAACTGATTTTTTAAATATTAGAAGTCACTTTTTATTAAAAGGCTTTATATGAATATATAAATAATTTGAGACACAATATTGTTCATTGATTTAAGAATATTTATTCAACACCAACTGTGCTTTAGGCATCTTATTTTTAATATATATTTGTTATTTTTCACTTAGAGTTGACATAGAATATTATATTAGTTTTAGGTGTACAACATAGTGATTTGACATTTGTATAATTTATGAAGTGATCACCCTGATAAATCTAGTCTCAACCTGGAACCGTACATAGTTATTACAATAGTATTGACTGTATGCCCCATGCTTGACTTTACATCCCTGTGGCTATTTTGCAACTACTACAATTTACTCCTTTATAAACTATTTTTATTGAATTTATTGGGGTTACATTGGTTAATAAAATTATATATGCATCTTGTTAATAAATTGAAACCTCTGACCTCTAGGAACCAATGAATAGATTCCTAAAAATCTATCTAATCCCCTTAGATGTGTTTAAGTTTGCACAGTTCTCTGTGTGTAATATATCTGTATGAATATATGCATAATTTCCCTAATGACTAATAATGTTTTGCATTTTTTCATATGCTTATTGGTTGTCCATACATCTTTGGTAAAGTACATATTGAAATATTTTGCAAGTCTGAGTGAAGGTTATAGGAGTGTTTGTTTTTTATACTATTTGTTTTTGCAATATTTTAAAAGTCTGAAATTATTTCTGAATAAAAAGGTAAAAAAGAAAAAATGCTATAAATATGGTTACAAGAATTATAAATGTTAAATCACCTTTAAATATATATTATTAATAATTACATAGTATTATAACATTACAGTAGGATATTTATATTACATTACATTACACTGTAGTTTAAATCCTAAATGACGTCAACAAAGATCAAGAAGTGGAGGAGGACAGGTATGAAGAAATAGAAACTTAAAAAACTTCTCATCTGTTGAAGTCGGCTGAGTAAAAAAGTGTCTGTTTCAGTCTTGATTTGTGTAATTGGAGACCGATTCGTTTAATGAAAGTACATACAAAGAAGTGGAAACCATACAAACCACTGCAGGAGACAAAGCAGAAGAACCATGTCCCTTACATTGACAGAGAGAACACAGGACATGGCATCAAAAATAAATATAAAAAACAAACAAGGTGACGGACAGAATGTGTAGGATAGTTATACCAACAGTTTTTGAGATATGGGACAATGCTTACAATATAATGTGATGTAAAATGCATTCAAAATGACCTCACATAAATTCAACATAGAAAAATAAGGGAAGCAAATACGTCAAAGTATTTGTCGTTGGGCAGTGAAATGACAAGTAATTTGTATTTTCTTAATTATAATTTATCTTTTTTCAAAATTGTCTGTAGTGAGCATGAATTACTTTTATACCAAAATATGAGTTATATTTTTTAAACGGAAAAATATAGCTTTCTCTCTCTCCGTTTCTAGAGCTATATCTGATTAAATGGCGTGTGATATGATAGCTAGACCTTCTGCCTAACATTTTTCCTGAAAAATGTAAGTCTGCCCCTTGGGCAACATTGCTGAGGTAACACGTCTTATCACTTAAGTTGTCTTACCTGGAATGCTATCCCTCACATCACCTGTAGTTTCATCTTGGGTATATAAATGGCCATATCAAGAAGTTACAGGAATAAATATTAATGTCAGTCAGTTTCGATTAAAGTGGAGAAATGTCTCCCATTTCAGAGGGGGAGGTTTTCCTTTACATTTGCAATTGCTGTCTGTCCTGTGAAATGGTTCAGGGTCACCCACCGCTGTGTCCTGTCCCGCGTCACAGATTCACAAAGGCAGCCAAGCGCCGATTAGGAGCTGGACTCGAGACAGAGATCTGGACTCGAGTCCTGGACCTTGAGCAAGTGAGTAAATATCTTTGGGCCTTAGATCCCTCATCTGTAAGATGAGGATGATAAGAATAACACCTATCTTATACTTATTTTGAGATCGTAATGAATTAATATTTGTAACCTGTTCTGAACAGAGTCTGGTATATCACGAGTGATCCAGAAGTCTTAATTAAATAGATATAATTCACTCTAAATTATAGGCTATGGTACTTCTGTCGTCCTCCAGTCTTCTGTCCCCTTTAGTAACATAACATATGATTTCTGGATCTGGTCAGACCCTGATCTGTGAAACACGCTGTGTTTCTCCACTGGGCTCCAGCTCCCTCTGATCCCCAGTCTTCCAGGTACTGTGATTTTCAATCATTTCTTGACCCTCCATCGCCTCGCCAGAAGCTCCCTCTCTCCGTGAAACCTGCTTTCTGGTGGCCCTGCTTTTTTCCACTTTGCAGAAGCATGGCTTATGTACTTACTTACACTAACTAATTTACAGTTGTTCCTTTTCACGGGGCCTGTTTGGGGACAGTGCCTGAACCCTGTGCATCCAGAATGGTGTGGCAGAACATGGGTCAGAGGGATGTCAGGTAGTGTGCCGGGAGAAAAGGTGTTCTGAGCTCCTGCAGCCTTGGTAAATATGCCAGGTTTAGTCAAATGAACCCGAGCAATTTTGAAGACGCTGTAATATGCTCGTGTGTATGTTCCAGTGGGAGGACAAAGGGCGGCATTTCCCCAACTGCTCTAATCAATGAAACCCGGTGTTTTCTCCCTCTGTCTTCCTGTGCACAGGAGGAGCTGGCGGAACACCACTTGGAAAGCTGCTGACTCTAGTGGAAGGAGTGATGCTCTGGGGTAAAAACACCCCACGGCCTTGTGGGGAAGAAATGTTTCTGGGGGCACCCCTCAGATCACACCACTTTTGCTTTGGGGACCAGAACTGGTTCACCCCCAAAATCCCAGAATAATTCTCCCCCCTCTCCTTGCTGGAGGACTGCATCCCACTCACACGTTCCACAGATATCACCGAGGGCCAGCAGCTGTGTGGACCAGCCGCCTGCCTTCTTGCCGTGGTCACGACTGCCCATCTTCCCACAGCCCCCGAAGGCTACGTGCGGAGGACCAGAAACTCTGAACCAGACGTTCAGGTGGGAGACGTTCCCCTCCGAGGAGCCCTGCAGAGCAGAGCCAGCCTGGGTGCGCGTGGATGGGGAGGGACCTGGAGCAGTGTGTTCTGCTTGGTCCCTCTTCACCGCGCGCTGCTTTGGTGTCCTTGACAACTTTCATTCCGTCTTCAGTAAAAGAGCCGTACAACTGAGAGGTAACACATGATGAGGGCTGATTATAAGGACAGTGATGAAAATCAAAAGTGTGTACTACCACGAGCACTTCACTGACATTGCATCTGCTTTCACTCTTCTTGGAGAGTAAGCCTTCTCCGGCTCTGCCTGAACTCCCAGGCAGATCCCATGGTAATTCTTAGAATCGTAATAATAACTTAAGTGCTCTAATCCCTTCTAGGCACGTGAATAGTCTCATTTTAATAATTAACATGTCAGTGCAGTGGAATGAGTAACGTTCCAAACTTTCTTTCAAGGCAGAGCTCCTTCCCTGTCCAGCTGGGTGTCCCGGGGAGGGAGGAGCTGGTGGGGCGGGTTTCTTCCCACTTGTCCTCTGGGAGCAACGTCTCCCTCCCTCACGTCAGAGTTGGGGCGAGGGTGGCAGAAGAAAGGACAGTAGCTCTGCTTGGCTGGCACAAATATAACCTCTGGGTCCTCTTCAGGGGGTGGATCAGTGCAAATGCTTATCTAGCTGAGCTCCCAAACCCACTGCAGCTGAGGCCGTCACAGCTGAGATGCTGCCAGTGCCTCAGCCCACGTGGTCACCCTGCCTCCCTGTGCCCTGGGCTTGTTTGGGGTCCATCTCCTTCATGGTGTTACAGTCATTAAACAAGGAGGCCATTTGACGGAGGTGGCCCTAGTGGCTGGGAAGCCTGTGTAAGCAAACAGAATCCTAAGCAGATTCAATTCCTGTAAATGCACACCTGTGGAGAAAGTGAAATTTAAGACTAACCAATCACCAACAACTAACTGGGGTTTCCCCAGTGATTTCCTTGCTCTGCTTCTGGGTCTACTTTCTAACAGCCTTTCCCACAGCTCCTCCACAAAGCCTCCGGACCACTGCCAGTTTGGCACTGCCAATTCCAATCAGTGTGCTCAGGTTAACTTAAAACTTTAATGTGCCTCAGGTGATCTTGTAACAGTGGACATCACATTGTCCTTCCAGGCAGGGATTCCTCAGAGCCCACACCTGGTCCAGGAGAAACACTTGTCCTGTTGGCCGGCCAGCTGGAGGAGTGCACTCAGTTTTCAGCTCACTCTCTCCTCTCAGCTCCCTCACCCCAGGCCTAATTGGCACAGCTCCTCCTGTAATCTTTCTGTGCCTCGACTCCAGGACTCCTGCCAAGTCTTCCCAGTGGTTCTCCTGAAGATCCCTTTCTCACTCGGGTGACAAGAAACATTACCCCCTCTTCACCAAGGTGAGGATGCACAGTCCTCCCACAACTTTCTTCAAGTACATGCTCTTTAAAAACAATCCTTTCTTTCCACCTCTCCAAGCTCTCTCATGTGCTTCAGATAGGTACTGAGCTGTAGTTTGCAGTTTTGTTTTGTTTTTTTATCCTCACCCGGGGACATTTTTCCATTTTTTGTTCAGGTAGAGTGGGAGGGAGAGAGAGGAACAGAGAGAGAGAGAGAAACATCGATGTGAAAGGAACACATCGAGTGGCTGCCACCCGCACGACTGACCAGAGCCGGGGACAAACCGCAACTGAGGTACATGCCTTTAGCGGGAACCGGACCCGGGTCTCTCAGGACCGCAGGCCGACGCTCTAACCGCTGAGCCAAACTGGTCAGGGCGAGGTTTGCAGTTTTTGACCACTCCTTCTACAGGTACTTTTTCAATGGTCTATCGAATATCTTGCTACAAAATGTAGAAAATGGGAATAATTTGTATGCCAATTTTATGAATTAATTTATACAATGGCATGACCAGGAGTTGATCCCAGGCTTTCTAGCTACAAATCTTATTCTTAACTATTATATTCTACTACTATATTTTATTGTTTTGTCCCGGCCTTTGGGGATTCAATGCAGATGAAGGTAGAGAGTCACACTTTAACATCCTGGTAAATAACCAGTATCTAATTTTAAATAATAGAAATTCTCTGATTATTCACTAGATTTTAATGACTTAGAATATATGTATCACGAAAGCAAGGATTTCTGCCTTTTTTTAAGTGCTGTATCCCCATCTCCTAGAACAATGTCTGACATATGGTGGGAACTCAACAAACTCTGGTTAAATGCATGTATTATTTTACAGATAAGAAAACTGAGTCTTAGAAAATGTAATTAACTTTGTCCAAGGTTATGCAGCCAGCAAACCATGGAGCATAAAGCAACTCCTGATAATCAGATATGTTTTATTAAAGCTTTATCTATGTATATTTCTGTGGCCTTGTATATAATTACTTTCACAGGTTTTTAATTACTTTTATTTCCATAGAAATCTTCTATAATTTTGTTACCCAACTAGGTTTTGGTTCCAATAGTCATTCTGGCTCATCAACCTGTCTACACAATGACCAAACCTTGGATGGCCACACTGCCATCTGGTGTTGTATCTGTGAATTGCAAGTTTAATGTCTACATTATAGGCCTTGAGGTTTTCTAAACTTTACGTGCATTAACTCACTTAATCTTCAAAACAACTACAAGATGGGAACTAATTGTATACTAATTTTATGAATGAATTTACACAGTGGTAGGATGAAGAGTTGATCCCAGGCTACCTTGCTACAAATTTTTTTTTTTAATGTGTTTTTATTGATTTTTTACAGAGAGAGGAAGGGAAAGAGAGATAGAAACATCAGTGTGAAAGAGAAACATCTATTGGCTGCTTCTTGCATGCCCCTAACTGGGGATTGAGCCTGCAACCTAGGCATGTGCCCTGATTGGGAATTGAACTGGGACATCTCAGTCCATGGGAGGGCGCTCAACCCACTGAGCCACACTGGCCATGGCTAGCTACAAATCTTATTCTTCACTATTATAGTTTACTGTTTGTCTAATGTAGGAACAATGAAGAATTTCAGATTCAGGAACCCACTTCTGAGTAAGCCACGTTAACTTTTATTGGAAAGCAATGGTATGTAAGAGAGTTGATTTGCCTAAACATGAATCATGTCCAAGCATACAGAAGAGTTGTTTATAACCTTTTTTTTTTTTCCTTCCAAGATCAAGGTGTTGGCAAGTTTGGTTTCTTTTAAGGCCTCTCACCTGGGCTTATGAATGTCTGACTTCTCACTGTATTCTCAAAGGTTCTCCTCTTGGTTAAATGCACATATTATTTTACAGATAAGAAAACTGAGGCTTAGAAAATGTAAGTAACTTGTCCAAGGTTATTCAGCCAGCAAACCATGGTCTGTATCTGTACATCTCCTCTTTGTATGAAGACCATCAGTCATATTGGATTAGGACCCATCCCATGACCTCATTTTACCTTAATTACCTCTTTGAAGACCCCACCTCCAAATACAGTCACATTCTGAGGCACTGAGGGTTAGGACTTCAGCATATGAATTTAGAGGAAAGGGCACAAATCAGCAGATAACAATTATATTCCATTTAAGGGGATGCTATCAACCAACTCACTGTTTCAGTAATGCCAACTAAGAGTCTCAGGACCTCTGCTGGTTCACTCTTCTGCGGCCTGCTCATTGTCACTTAATGGGGTTATTAATATCTCCACTATCCATTTAGTTGATGCTAGGAGGAAACTCAAAATCATTTTATTATTTACTCACATAATTTTCCCCCTCATTACTTAGTATTTGACTGCTAATCCAAGTGAGAAAAATGATAGTCTGGTATTTCACCAACCATAATGAAGCCTACTTTTTAACATTTATCATCTCTAGTTTAATAAGCACTATGCAAGAATTCACATGTGATATGGTTATAAAATAACCACATGGAAACATCTGCCTCATTCCTTTACAGTTATTCCTCCTAAAGTTAATACTTTTCTACCTGAATAGTTTGGAAGAGAACAACTCTCCTTTGCTGAATAGAAAATCTGATTATTATACATCATTAATCTAATGTCGAAGGACATTTTCTTTAATTTTTTTTTTAAAGTAAGTCAAACTTTCTAAGTGAGACTGACTTAATGTTGTACCCATTATTTTCACCATGCTTCTATCTTTCTAATGCCTCACAATTTACAAGGCACTTTCATAGTTTTTATTTTTTTAATTCTCATAATTACTATTTGAAGTTAAGTATTCTTATTCTCATTTGCAGATGAGAAAATTGAAGCTGAGAAAGGCTTTTGTGACATGCCCAGGGACATAGTTAATAATAGCAGACCTAGGACTAGAACTCTGATGGTTATATATCTTCAGGCTATTTTGAAGGCCTTTCTGATATCCACACTAATGTCAGTTCCTAAATTATCTTTATTTCCCAAGCGATGCCTTCATGAGAAGAGGGTTTCCTGGTCAAATACGCGTGGGGAACACTGTCTATTAAATTCTGCATTGGAAGAATCACAGAGTGGTTATCATTTCTAAAGGCTGTGAGGGTTCTTACATTAATGAAGTCCATTTAACTTTGTTTAATCTAAGCTTATTCCAAGATTTAATTAATCATTGAACTTTCCCTCTCAAGTAATTGCTACTAACATCCAGAGGATCTTCATTAATAACTGTTCTAAATGAACAGCGTGTTATCAACCATTTAAATAGGCCTAGGTGCTACCAATACTTCACGTGGACAAGCCACGTTTCCAATGAGAGTTTAGCAAAGAGTAAAGCAAGAACGTGGTCTTGAAAGAACAAAAAGCAGTGTATGCATAGGGAATGTGGTTAAGAATGTTATAATAACTATGCTGCTGTCAGGTGGGCACTTCATAAGAAATATAAATGTCTGACCACCATGCTGTACACCTGAAATGAACATAACTTTGTATGTCAACTGTAATAAAACATAAAAAAATATTTTTTAAAAAGTTGTTTTGCAATTGGAGAGAGGAATAATTATTTTCTATGGTACTTTTTTTTTTTTAAAATGAATTCTTTCCTTTCCCCCTTCTCTTCTACTCACTCCCGTCTATCTACTTTTATCAATGCAAATTCCTTATCTAAGAACTATACAGTAGAAGAATTTCCAAAGTCAGGGGCAGTGGGCAGACTCGGGCTGGGTGAGACCAGGGCCACAGAAGCACTGGGACACCTGGACGACCACAAATACAGCCCACCAGGCAGATGCATATTAATTGGGTAGCTTCTGCTCCCCTCTCCCTCCATCGAAGTGGAACAGAAAACTTAAATCTAAAACTTCTATGATATCACTTTTCAGTCAGGTCTTTTAGATGAGTAGTCGGGGCTGGGCTTCAGATTGTATCTTCATGAACTGGAAGACATGAATCTTCCATGAGTGATAACTCTGCTTGTGACAAAGGTCAAAAACAATTTTGAACAATTCAGTTTTTCTCTTAACATTTAATTCTTGCTTGCATGAGTGCCTATATGTACACACATGTGCACACGCGCACACACACACACAGTTTACTAAATTATTTCTCTTTCAAAAATGCTGTTTATTAGTAAGAGAATTTGAAAACCCAGAAGCAAGATAAAAAGTCTGAAAACAACTTGTAAACTACCAAGTTATAGTGAACTTGGATTTGAATCTACAGCTGGCTGCCTATTACTCTTATCCCTGAAGACTAAAAATTTTACCTCATTCTAACTAATGTACTTTTGTACTTTGGAAAGCAACCCCTCGCTGATTGTAAACTGCCACCCTTGAATTGCTTTCATAGTGGAAATTTTTACTGAGGGTCAACAATTTGTATTACTCATTCAAGCAAATAAATCTTAACAACAGCTGAGGCTGAAATGTCTTAAATATCCTTTCATTTCCCCCCTTACATTAGCCTAAGATGTATCTCTTCACCTGTCCTGTGTATTGGGGAAATAGTATCTTACCTTGGTGGTGTGCTTTACAATTTACCAAGCGCTCTCCTGAATATCATCTTATTGTTGCTTATAAAACAAAAACCTGGTACAGCAGAAAAAGTAGATGTTATTCTCAGTTTTACCTTGAGGCAACTGAGGTTCGAGGAGGGTGACCAATTTCCCTGGGGCGTGTACCAGAAGAGGATGAGAAAGACAGGTCTCCCAGACTGCCACCCAGTTCTCTTCCCATAACCACACCACAAAGAGTTGCCACATCGGCTGAATAAATAAAAGACAACATTGGGCTGTAGGTCCTGAATGAAGACTCCTGAAACCCAGGCAAGCTACCGAATTTCTGTGCACTAACTAAAATACTTCTAATTTGGAACATACATGTTCATGAATTACAAAAACCCAGTGATATTCCCTGAGAGCTACAGCCACTCAGCACGGTCAGAACGTTAAAGGAATAAACAGCGAGAGGAGAGAGCTAATCACTGAGAGATGGCTCCGTCCACAGACATTGGGACATCCGAATCCCTTTTCTAGCTTTGTCACCGACTCACTGTTTCCTCTGGCAAACACTCTAATGTCAACTTCCTTATCTGTCAAGTAAGAATAATAACACATGCTCTGCTAACCTCCCGGGGCACTTTGGAGAACCAGGCCAGATTATTTATGAAGTTGAAAAGAATGTCTTCATACAAATGAGAGGCCTGTAGTTGAACTACTTGACTAGGACTTGAGCTGTTTAAAACCACACAAATAATAGGAGTAGCATTTTTTGTATATTTTATTGCTGATAAAATTCAGAAAAATATAATCAAATAATATTATGTTTCTTTCTGACATTGTCGACCCCCATTTACTCTGTTTTTGCTTATACTCTTCTTGTTTTTTTTTTTTAAATCCTCACCCGAGGATATTTTTACATTTATCTTGAGACAAAGTGGGAGGGAGAGAGAGAGAGAGAGAGAGAGAGAGAGAGAAAAACAAATGTGAGAGAGACACATTGACTGGTTGCCACCCATGCAACCCCAACCAGAGAGACAAACTGCAACCGAGGTACGTGCCCTTAGCGGGAACTGAACCTGGGACTCTCTGGTCCGTGGGCCAACACTTTAACCGCTGAGCCAAATCGGTCATGGCTGCAAGCTGTTTTTTAGTTGCAAGATTCTGTAGTGCGGTTTTCTGTTGTGGGAATGCCCTGTATGTGCCTTGGATTGTGAAACTGTCCCTATGGTCTATTTTTACATTTGCTTTTTTTTGTGGGCCTTCAGGGTTTGTTAAGATGACGAGCAGGCGTAAGATTTTACAGCTCTGGTTCACAGACAGTGCAGAACCTTTGCTGCTCTCTCCCTTGTGAATGGAGCCCAGCTCCAGCAACGTGCCAAACATATAGTCTGCAATGTCAACCCCTGTTAAACCTCCTAAAGAGTACCATTAGCTATAGGTCATGTTAACCAAATAAATTAGCTCCGCAAAATCGGGGATTGAGTTACCCTTCGAATCCCCTGGACAGAAAGACTTCAAGCTTGACTCAGCTGTTGATTCCTTTTATATTTGTGATAACTTCTGGTTTTAATATGTCACTTTGAAGCTGTTACATGATTTCCAAAATAAATATTTTATCCTGACTTTTTAAGTGTTTGGAATGAAAGAGTTACTCAGTCATTTTGCCATGGACTCTATGATTGCTTTAGAACAGTTGGTTACTACTATACAGTAAGTTTTTTGAAGAATGGAAACAGGACTTTTTTGTATTTGTATCACCAATGTTCAGCACAGTAACTGGTTTATAATCAGCACTCAGCACACATTTGGTGAAGGAATGTCTGTTCTCTGAGGACTGAGAAAAGCATTTGATTAATTATGAGGTTAATGGCTGGATTAGTGAGGTAAGCCTTCGAAGGGCATTTGCATTTAAAAAGGGGCTATCTACATGTTCTGACAGGGAGTTTACTAAGGTTTTCTTATTTTTATTGTTGAAAGTATTACAAATGTCCCACTTTATTCCCCATTGACCCTCTCCTCCCCGCTCCTACCCCTCTCCTGCTTTCCCCAACCTAATGTCTGTGCCCATTGGTTGTGCATATATGCACACAAGTTCGTTGGTTTATCTCTTCCCACCCCTCCCACCCCACATCCTTCTGAAGTTTGTTATTCTGTTCTCTACTTTCATGACTGAAAAAGAAAGTGAGCAAGGGTTAGAGAATATATTTGAAGAAATAGTGGCAGAAATTCCTTCCCTAACTTGGTGAAGAAAAAAGGCATACAAGGTCAGGAAGCACAGAGAGAACCAAGTAAGAATGCAAAAAGGCCCACACCAAGATACATCATAATTAAAATGCTCCAAATTAAAGACAAAGGAAGAGTCTTAAAGGCAGCAAGAGCTAAGCAACAGGTTACCTACAAAGGAGGCCTCGTAAGGCTGTTAGCTGACTTCTCAACAGAAACACTACAGGCCAGAAGAGAATGGCATGAAGTATTCAAGGTAATGGAAAACAAGGATCTGAATCCAAGACTACTCTATCCAGCAAGGCTATCATTCAAAACAGAAGGTGAAATAAAGAGCTTCCCAGACAAAAAAGGCTAAGGGAATACATAAGCACCAAACCAACACTACAAGAAATGTTAAAAGGACTGCTGTAATAAGCAGAAGAAATAAATAGAGAAACATATCTATAATAAATAAAAATGGCAATAAATAAGTACATATCAATAATAACCTTAAATGTAAATGGATAAAACACTACAATCAAAAGACACAGAACAGCTGAATGGATAAGAAAGCATGATTCATATGTATGTTGTTTACAAGAGTCCACCTCAAAACAAAAAACTCACACAGGTTGAAAGTAAAAGGATGGAAAAAAATTTTCCAAGCAAATGGAAATGAAAAAAAACAACAAAAAAGCTGGTGTAGCAATACTCAATTCTGATAAAATAGACTTCAAAATGAAGACTATAACTAGAGACAAAGAAGGCCACTACATAATATTGAAAGGATCTATCCAACAGGAGGATATAACCTTGGTAAACATATATGCACCCAATATAGGAGCACCTAAATATACTGAAAAACTTCTGGAGGACTTCAAAGGATAAATTGACAGCAATACAATCATAGCAGGGGACTTCAACACCCCACTGACATCACTGTATAGATCCTCTAGACAAAAAAATTAACAAGAAAACAGAGACTCTAAATGATGCACTAGATCAACTGGATTTAATATATATTTACAGAGAATTACACTGCAAAACTGCACAATATACATTCTTCTCAAGTACACATGGGTTATTCTCAAAGACAGACCATATGTTTGGACACAAACTAAGTCTCTAAAGGTTCAAGAAGATTGAAATCATATCAAGCATCTTCTCAGATTACAGTGGCATGAAACTAGAAATTAATTACAATAAAAACACTAAAAAAAAAATCCAAACACATGGAGGCTAAATAGCATATTATTAAACAATGAATGGGTTACCAAGGACATAAAGGAAGAAATAAATAAATAACTTTCTGAAAATAAATACACAACACAATATCTATGGGACACAGTGAAAGTAGTCCTGAGAGAAAAGTTCATAGCACTACAGGCCTACCTCATGAAACAAGAAAAATTTCTAATTGACTATCTAACCCTACAACTTAAAGAACTAGAGAGTAAAGAAAAAGAAAAACCCAGAGCAAGTAGAAGGAAAGAAATAGTAAAGATCAGAGTGGAAATGAACAACATAGAGACTAAAAAACAATTCAAAAAATCAATGAAACAAAGAGCTGTTTCTTTGAAAAGATAAGTAAGATTGATGAACCTTTAGCCAGACTCACCAAGCAACAAAGAGAGAGAACCCAAATAAACAAGATCAGAAACAAAAGAGGAGAAGTAACTACTGACACTACAGAAATACAAAGGATTGTTAGAAAATACAATGAACAATTATACACCAACAAATTGGACAACCAAAGTGAAATGGAAAAATTTCTAGAATCACAGTTTCACAAAACTGAACTGGGAAGAGTCAGAAAACTTGAACAGACCAATAACAATTAAGGAAATTGAAGCTGTAATCAATAAACTCCCAGCAAACAAAAGCCTGGGTCTGGATGGCTTCACAGGTGAGTTTTACCAAACATTCAAAGAAGAATTAACACCCATTCTCCTCAAACTATTCCAAAAAATTCAAGAGGAAGGAAGACTTCCAAGCTTTTTTTTAATGAGGCCAGCATGATCCTAATTCCAAAACCAGATAAAGACACTATAAAGAAAGAAAACTACTGATGAACATAGATGGCAACATCCTCAACAAAATAGCAAATCAGCCCAGCCAGTGTGGCTCAGTGATTGAGCATCAACCCATGCACCCAGAGGTCATTGTTTTGTTTCCTGGTAAAGGCACATTACCCAGGTTGTCAGCCCAATCCCCAGCGGGAGGCATGCAAGAGGCAGCCAGTTGATGTTTTCTCTCTTCAATGTTTTTCTCTCTCTCACCCTCTCCCTTCCTCTCTCTTTAAAAATCAATAAAGAAAAAAAAAATTTTTTTTCTTAATATATATAGCAACAAATCAGATCCAGCAATATAAACAATTATTCAACATGACCAAGTGGGATTCATTCCAGGGATGCAAGACTGGTACAATATCCACACATCAATAAATGTGATACACCACATAAACAAAATGAAAGATAAAAATCATATGATCATATCAATAGATGCTGAAAAAGCATTCAACAAAATCCAGCACTCATTTCTGATAAAAATGTGCAGCAAAGTGGGAATAGAGTGATCACATCTCAGCATGATAAAGGCCATATATGAAAAACCTACAGCCAACATCATACTCAATGGGCAAAAACTAAAAGCATTTCCCTTAAGAACAGAAACAAGACAGAGATGCCTACTTTTGCCACTCTTATTTAACACAGTGCTGGAAGTCTTAACCACAGCAATTAGACAAGAAGAAAAAATAAAAGGCAACCAAATTGGAAAGGAGGAAGTGAAACTGACATTATTTGCAGATGACATGATATTGTACATAGAAAACTCTAAAGATTCAATTAAAAAATCAACTAGATTTAATTAATGAATTTAGCAAAGTAACAGGATACAAAATTAACCTCTAGAGATTGATGGCATTCTTATACACCAATAATGAACACTCAGAAAGGGAAAGTAAAATAATAATTCTATTTACCATTGTAAATAAATGAATAAATAAATTAATTAATTTGTAAAATACCTAGGAATAAGTTTAACCAAGGAAGTAAAATATCTGTTCTCAGAAAACTACAGGACATTGAAAAAAGAAATAGAGGAAGATTTATAAAAGTGGGAACAGCTCTGGCTGGTTTTGCTTAGTTGGTTAGAATGTCAGCCCATGGACCAGACTCGTGGGTTTCATTCTGGTCAATGGCATGTACCTCGGTTGCAGTTCAATCCCTGGCCCTGGTCAGGGTTGTGTGGAAGGCAACCAACTGATGTGTCTCTCTCATATTGATGTTTCTCTTTCTTTCTCTCTTTCTCCCTCTCACTCTATCTGAAGATAAATGGAAAACTATCCTCAAGTGAGGATTAGAAAAAAAAGTGGAAACATTTACCATGTTCATGGATTAGAAAAATCAACATCATTAAAATGTCCATACTACCCAAAGTAATCTACAGATTCAATGCAATACCTATTAAAGTACCAACGGCATATTTCACAGATCTGAAAAATACTCCAAAAGTTTATATGGAACCAAAAAATACCCAAAGAGCCACAGCATTCTTGAAAAACAAGACCAAAATGGGAGGGTTCACAATACCAGATATCAAGTTATACTACAAAGCCATTGTAATCAAAACAGACTGGCACTGGCACAAGAACAGGTATACAGATCAATGGAACAGAACAGAGAACCCAGAAATTGATCCAAAACAGTATGCACAATTAATATTCGACAAAGGAGGCAAGAGCATACAGTGGAGAAAAGAGAGTCTCTTCAATAAATGCTGTTGGGGAAATTGGACAGCTACATGCAAAAAAATAAAACTAGATCACCAACTTATACCATACACTAAGGTTTCTTAAAATTTCTTTTCTCCCATAGGATCTTCAGTGTTGACATTTTAGATACTAGATCTAACAAGTAGGTGAGTTATTTTGAGTAGATAAGTCCCTCCCAAATTCCCACACCTTATTGGCAAACCATTTCCTGCTTATGTAGTAGCCTCCTGTAATATGAGTCCTCTGATTCCTATGGGTCACTCTAGTTTTCTAGGGATGATTCTTTTTTTTGGTCAAAATTAGTTATAACCAAGTATTATGATAACATTATAGCAGGTCTATTCTTCCTCATCAAGTAAGAGAGATACGTATCTGTGGTTGCAGCATTAGTCAGAATATACAGGGCAGAAGGTAACAAGAGGGAGGCTTTTCTTAGACTCACAACATTATAGACTGTAAAAGAGAGGTCAGAACCCAGATGACCATTTTACAGATGTCAGTTTAAACAACCAATCAGATAAGGGTAATAATGCATATGAAACATAATCTATACACAGAAAAATTTCCCGACAGTCATCTGCTATATATACCACCCAGATTGATAGTGAGTATAATTTTTTTTTCTTGTGGTTCTAAATATTGTAGCATTAACAGTAAATTCCTCAAAAGAGCTTCTGGGGAACAAGAGGGAATAGCAATGGGAATCAGTCCACTGACTCATTTTTTTAGTCATGCTATCTACCTAATTAGTGTTCAAAAAACACTTGTAGACTATGATGAAGGAAAGAGTGAGTGATAGAAGGAATGGTTAAAGGTCTAGAGTTCGGAGGAGGAAGAGAAGGAAAAACAAGTTCATGCATATTTTGAGGTGAAGTGGCCCGTAGGTGCAGAGATAAGGGAACAAGGGCCTAGCGAAGTCTGGAGCATTGTAGTCTCCCAGACCCAGTAGCAGAACTGAGATTCAACCCCAGGTCTCCTTTCTCCCAGTCCCTTTTTATACCCTTTATAGCAATGACTTTGATCTTTCCTGAAGAGGCTTTGAAAAGTATAGATAAAACCATTATAACCAGGAGCTCAATATACATGCCATTACATGCACAAATTTTGTTGCCAAAGATGGAGCAGACTGTATTCTCTTCCAATATGAGGACTATTGTGTGGCTTAGTCTCTCTTTGTGGCTTTTCCATTTATCCCACTAGGGAGGTAGGCATGGCATATGAGACTTCCAAAAATGTTCCTAAATGACCAATGAAAAATCAGTTATACGAAATTGTGGTGGGTTATAACATTTGGAACTCGTAGGTCTCCTTAAAAAAAAAAAGATTTTTAGAGAGAGAGAGAAACAAGCACTGATGTGAGAGTACAACATCTATCAGCTGCCTCCTGCAGCCCCCTATACTGGGGATTGAGCCTGCAACCCAGGTGTGTGCCCTGACTAGAATTGAACAAGCAACCTTTTGGTGCAGGGGATGATGCCCAACCAACTGAGCCACACTGGCCAGGGCCCCAGGACTCATTTTGTTGTCGTCAATTTTGAGCCAGGCATTATAGGACAAATTATCATTTCTATGTATAGTGAAAGAGATAGTTTTTAATTATTTGGTTTCCAATTTCTTCATATCAGCAATCGTGTGTGTGTGTGTGTGTATGTGTGTATGTGTGTGTTCACAATAGTAAAGTCTGTGTTCTTTTATTCTCTCTGCCTCACTTTCTCTTTTCTCCTTTTTCCTGCCATCCATCCATCCATCCATCCATCCATCCATCCATCCATCCATCCATCATCTGCTTTTATCACTGCTATTCAGCATTGGCTAGCTTGAGAAAAATTTATGGTTTTTAAAAGTAGCAAAGAACATTCAGAAGGTACATTGATTATTTTCTTTAAAAAAAAAATCATCCTCCCATATATCAAGTACTCCTGAAGCACCTTACATAGAATGGTAAAGAAAGTCTTCTTTCCTCATGGAGATATATTCTTATCAGTACTTTAAGATGGGTGTCTAAACTGTACATCCATTACCATACAATGTGCCATTCACACCACACACAATAGGAGATTTTGTAATTTTTGTTTATTTGTTAAAAAAAATTCCTGCTTTATGAATTACTCTATTGTCTTATTTTGAAGATTCTTTAAGTGGAAAAGATGGCAGAATAACCTTGATTTTTTTTTTTTTGGCTTGTCAGATTGTTACTAGGCAGGCCGTTCCCATGGCAACAAGAGCAACCATAAAAGAGTACTGGGAGCTGTCTAGGACATCCTTGACTGTAAAAATGTTGAAATATCATTGAAAACAGAGCCCTGGTTGTCACTTGAACTACATACAACTCTATTACAACAAAAGAATACACATAATGCTTCAACTTTGTTCTTCCCTTTACAGTTTCCAAATTATCTTTTTATTTAATCCTGACAACATTTTAGTGCAGGCAAGACTGGTATTAACTTCATTTAAAAAATATAACTGTGCTGAGAAGACCTGGGCTTCTCCTTTTTCTTCTTGTTATAGTAACATAAAGATGTAATGCCCAGTTGGAAAACAAAGAGGAAATCACTTCCCAATAAAAAATTAACCCCAAATATGAAACAAGTACACACTGTCTTCAACAAAACTCGAAGACACTTGTAAGCTCAACCACAACCTACTGAAAGAGCTGACAGAGAGGAAAGGCCAGACAGGAAGATGTCTGAAGAGAATGTTTACATCTTCAGCTCTCAGTCACTGGAACAAAACTCCAACAGAGATGGCATAATCTGAGGGGCAACGCCAATTCTCGTCTGAAACAATGGGCATGGGGGAGTGCCCGCCTGCAGTGGAGACTTTCTGGATACCGCCTGGTGCCAAGGAGTAGCAGGAGAGGCCACGCCGAAGGAGGAAATGCAGACATGTCACATTCACAAGAAGCAGTCTGTAGCTGAGACAGAGCGGAGCAAAGAGACTCCAAAGGCGAAAGAATAAAAGGCTAAAACAGCTGTCTCAGAACCATAATCTCATCATAGGCAGCTCACTGTAACCCAGGGAGAACTGCTAGCCCACAGTGCTGCCCTACCCGCCCTGTGAGTTTATATCAAATAGTGAGCCACAAAAAACTTGCCTCATTTGAAGATGAATACTAATCGAGAATGAAACCACATAGCATTCACACAAAAGTACTCCAAGAAAAGAAGGAAAGAAACTGGAGAAACAATGACAGATAAAACCATTCAAAAGAAAAAAATGAATCCACGGAGCACATGAAATATGTGACCAGATATATGATCATAACTCAAAGAATTTAAGGAAACCAACAGTCCATAAAGAGATTTATATAGGTGATCAGAACACCATGGCAAAACAACCAAAGGGAACACAATATGAGCTAACAGAGTTCAGAAAAGAAAGAAAAGGGAGTAATAAAGCCAGTCCAGAAATAGATGCCTCATCAGAAGGAATACAGAGAGTGATAAACTAAATTAAAAGAAGGTAAAGAGGAGATAAAGTGCAGTGATTTTTTTCATCTTGATTAACCAGGGGTTCAAAATATAGCATTTAAATTGATAAGCATGTAATAAAGGCATAAACATATTTATAGGCATAAAGTTAAATACAAGGACCAAGGAAACAATACAATCAGCTAAAACAGCCATAGGGGAAAAGCAGAAGGAAGTATTAAATACATTAATTGAGCATCACTCAATTAGCAAGGAGTCAATGGCATCTAAAAAAATTAAACATATAATTCAAAATTATAGTCAAGAAAACCACTAGTAGAACAGAGGAAACTATAGCAAACATAGATTATATAATAAAAGTACAGTGTACTGTGTATATTGTTATTACCTGTTCTCCATCTCCCCAATCCTTCCTATCAGAACCCTAATTTGGGTCATATATCTATCCTTTCTTCATATAATCTTATGCTTTAGGGCAGCAGTTCTTAACTGGGGGTGAATTCTGCCCTCCAGGAGACATAGATCAATGTCTGGAGATATTTTTGATTCCTACCGTTTAGGGGGTTGCTACTGGCATGCAGGATTGAGGTCAGCTTGAGTGACTGACTCCAGATTAAAATCCTCTGCGTGATCTTTCAGGCCTTACTACAGGCAATTACAAAGGCTTTGCCTGAAAGGCTTCAGGGGATAAAGCTGTTCGAAGTCTTCCAAGGGAGTTGTAGCCAAGGAGTCGCCCCTCTGAGCCTGCATATCTGTGTTCCTAGCCCAGGCAACTCCAGAGGTTGACACGCTTTTTAGCTGTCTTCACTGAGACCTCCATATGGGGGAGAGGCCTTGACCAAGTCACTCTTCTTCAGTCTAACTCAGTGTTTTCCACTTCTAGCCCTAGCCCTTCCCCCTCTTCCAGCACCCCACCTCCCGCTCCATCTCCTGGGTTCATAAAACGGCAGGGACCTTTTGTTTCATTCTCTTCTGCACTGCATGCCATTTGATTGACCCTTGCCAGTGCCATTCCATGGGAGAAAATGGCACCGTGAGGAGCCAGCACTGCTTTTCTCCTTGGCCTGGTGCATATTTGATCACATAAGTGAATAAAGACTTGTTTTCATTTTGGCTCATTGTCCTAATTGACTTCCTTGGCATGAGGATACTGCCAAACATCCTACAATGCATAGGACAGCCTCCCACAATGAATTCTCTGGTCCCAAATACCAACAATACTGAAGCTTTTGGGGAACCTGGCCCCAGCACTAGCTCCAACCCATAAGTTCATGGAATTCTCCCAAAGAATGTTACTCCTTCAGAAATATAGATAGACTCATAGATACAGGGCAGGCAGACAGCTTTGGTGGGTATGTGTTGGTGAAGGTGGAGCAAAAGAAGAAATAAAAAAAGAGAAAACTCATGAACAAGGACAACAGTGGTGATTCGACTGCAGGGGGGAGGGAGAGGGGTTGGTGGAGGTGGAAGAGGGCATGGGGGATAAATAGTGATGGAAAAAAATAAAATAAAGAGAAAAAAATACACTCTCAAATGTATAAACAATATTTACTATTCCATGGTTGAGGGAGAAGTTCCCTTAATTTTTGTAGTAGTGGACACGAACAAGAATACATATGGCTCTGACTGCCACTGGCAGTCATCTTGTGAACATGAGGGAAGCAACCTTGGGGTAAAGCTGTACTATGCTGGAGGAGAGGACCTGGGCCCTTGACGTTATGGCTGATGGAACCGTGGCTGGAGCCCACCGTACCTCTGGACCTTCAGAAATGTGCAATAAATTTCCTTAAGGTTCTTAGTCAGATTCAACTTGGAGTTTTTCTTACTTGCAATGAAAAGTGTTCTTTTACAAAAAGATTTTAAAAAAAGAAGTAAAAAGGCAATAAAAACAGAAGCAAAGACATATTGTATATAAACCACACTAATGTATAAAATAAGAGGGATCCTAAAATTGAATCACAAAGCAAAACCCACTATATATTAAAATGAAATACCTAAATAAAGTGACACAAATAGTATAAAAAATAAAAGGATGAAGAAAGATGTATCAGGCAATGCAAGCTAAAATAAAACATAAATCATAATTTTAATGTCTGACATTTTAAATTCCAGGGCAAATGCATCCCAGAGACAAAATAAAGATAGTTATATTGCCCAGCTGGTGTGACTCAGTGGATCGAACATTATCCCATGGACTGTGAGGTCCTGGTTCGATTCTGGTCAGGGTACATGCCCAGGTTTTGAGCTCGATCCCCAGTAGGGGGTGTGTAGGAGGCAGCCAATTGATGTTTCTCTCTCACATCAATGTTTCTCTCTCTCTAAAATCAATAAAAACATATTTTTTTAAAAAAGATAGTTATAATGAAAACGCACAATGAAAATCTAAAAGTCATGAATTCATATGCAACAGAAAACATAGCCACAAACTATATAGAAAAAAGGTAAAGCAAAAACCACAGTGAAAGAAGAAACTGAGAGAATTCCCTAAGTAGACATTTAAATTTACCTCTCTCTCAACTTAAGAAAAAGATTATAGCCTGACTGGTGTGGCTCAGTAGACTGAGCGTCACGTCACCCCATGGACAGAGAGGTCCCATTTCTGGTCAGGGCACATAGCTGGGTTGTGGGCTCAATCCCCAGTAGTAGGCGTGCAGGAGGCAGCCGATTGATGTTTCTCACATCCATATTTCTCTCTCTAAAAAAAATCAATAAAAACACATTAAAAAAAGAAAAATATTATAAAATAATCTAAATACATTTAATCGAGATATAATTTATATAGTTTAAAATAAATAGATTTCATATAGTCCTTCATTTTCTTAAAATAGAGACTGGATCTTCCACAAAAATTTGACCCATATCATGAAAACTTACATGGTACCCACGATTCTGTACAAAGGGCGAGCTACTTCTCCTTGGGAGTCCTTATCACAACGGACTCCTGCAGGAGTCAGCATTGTTCCCATGGGCAAGAATGCTGTTGTACTGGGAAAGAGAATTAGAGGAACTAGAGAGGGAACTGCTGGGCCATCACAGAAGCAATCCCAACCTGATGAAGAATAACACAGGCAATCTACACTAAGTAATTAATGAACACTGTATGTAAGCAAACTTTGATAAGCACACCAGGAAAGACCAATAACTTTCTTCCAAGTATGAACAAACAGAAGACAAAAAAGTAAAATCTTAGTTCAAACTGGCATGGAACTAGATTAAAGTGGACACACAGATCAGTCAGTAGAACCTGGAGGGAACTCGGGGTGACATTTCCCTGGTCTAAAGAGTTTTAGATATTTCTTGAACAGTTACACATTTAACTTTTCTAATTGCCATTTCTGCCCTTTTGTTCTCTGCATAGGCTAAGCACACTGCCACTGTCTCTGCCCCTTTACTGTCTCCACTTCCTGCTCGAGGAAGCCCAAGGATGTGTTCAGCACACTTTTTTCCTTAACCCAAGACTGGTATAATACTCCCCAAACATTTAATAGTAGTTGAGAAACACATTAGAACCAGACAGCAGAATCTGCCAGTGGTAGATTCAAGGGCAAAGTTAGGTCTGAGTTCAGGTATAGGGTTTTAAGGGTGAAAAATTGAAGAATGCACTGTGAAGACAAACATCCCAGGATAACGGGACAGTTCCTCAAGGTGGGTTCTCTCATCTCTTTGCTGCTTGGATGATTGATTAGGCTGCAAAAAAAAAGTATATTCTAGTATTTTACCAAGAAAAAAAACACATCTTCCAGGGTCAGAAACAAGTGAGAAGCAGATGTTTCAGTAAAACTTCCACTGAATAGTGATAGCTATATTATCTTGCTGTAACATAGAAGACTGTTTATTTTGGAAAATGATACTAAGATTTTTACAAATAAGACGGCCTACTCTACAAAGCAATATTACTGAGTTTAGTAACTGCAGTGAATTCATAGCTCTTACATAACAATGGAAAAAGTGAGTTGTACTGAAGTTTCTAGATTAATTTCTAGAAAATGTTACGATGTATATAAGAAATTTTATTTATTATATAAGATAAGCATTGTTTAATATTAAAATGATTCCCCTCATTCATACTACTTTGAAAGTTAAAAGGAAAGGGATAAAGAATATTTAGAAATAAATAATTTGCCATAAGTCACGCTCTGATTCTAGAAATAAAATATTTTAATTCAGTTCCACTTAAAAATAAAAGTAGTTTCTTTACTCCCACTATGAGCACATTAACCACATTTTCACATACAAACAACTTAGGTACATTCAACGGTTTACAAGACACATCTCCATATAATACATTTACATTCACGGGAAGTATATGCATTTACATAATTGTATATATTTGTGACTTTCACATCTCGTACCTTTTAAAACTAACATGTAATATGATTATTTTCTAAAAGTCAGTTTATATATGATGATTTCAGGTTAGGAGAGTCTCTTTTGAAGAATTTTAAAAGTTGCATTCATATGAGAATTCAATAATTTTTTAACTATAAGCTTCAAGCTAAAGCTTTAACAATTTAAGTTACCTGACTGGCAATGCATGGAATTCTTATCGGGTTGTACTGTTTGGTTTACAGTTTAAGTCATTTCAAGTGGTATATAATTAACTATTTGTGCAGAGGGGAAAAAAGCACCAAGGATAATATTGTTTCACACCACAGATGAAATCACAACACAATAATCTCAATTTCCCTTTGAAATCTAATAATTGAAAAAGCATTTATGTCAAATGCTCAATCTTTAAGTTTCCTTAGTGAGATCAACTGATACACTACAGATAGGATGGAGTAAAAACAGGTGCTATACATAATATGTACTAACTACAGAATTCAGATATTCTCATATTGATGATTTCTATTTTTGAACTGAGTTCCTTGGATTTAAAAAAACTCTGAAAATAAGTGTTACATTTATAAACTTGTCAACTATAGATCTTAAAAAAAGAAACTCTAAGGATGTCTTTCTTGCCAATTTATAAAGCAAAATTTTCCTGATGAATGAAAGCACCTTATGGTAAGAAAATATATAAAGAAAATATCTTCTACAAATTAATATACAAATTTATGTGCATAAAGGTATAGATATCCCAGCTGTGTATGTAATATTTTAAATAACACACAATAAAAAAGTTCAAAACACAGATTGAAAAAATAACCCATATCCTGTAACTCCAGTTATTAAATATTGCAGCATATATGTAATTGTAACAATTGGTGGGGGAGGATGGTGTCTAATCTAAATGGTCAATGATTTCTCTTTGGAAACGTACTTTGTAAAAGTCTCAAATGTGTAATCCTGACCATCAAATTTCAACCCAAGCTACAGGTTTCACAGCCAAGATACAATCCCATGATAATGAAAGTGTGTATGGAGGCCACTCCACAGACTGGTTGTCAAACAGCCACACTGGTGCCACACTAGTACAGGCCGGCTGGGTGTTCATGCTCCTTGTCTTTACCACAGGCACATGGTAAACATCGTATTAAGAATGACAGACCTCTATCACCCTAAGTTCTGCTACTCATAAAATGCTAATAAACATTGCTTTAAACATTTCCAGATCATGGCAAAAGTTTCTTACCTGAATATATACAAAGAATTCTATAGATTTAACATATTTTTAAATGAATACAGAGTTGTATAAGAAGAAACACAGAGTACTTGCTATGACAGTTTTTAGCCAGGATCTATCACATGTCTTTTTCTAATGGAACACATGATTTTTGTAAGTATAATGATTTCCAGCTCCTGCTAAGATTTTATTTCTTCTTCCCAGTGGTTTTTTTGAGTTCATGCATTTCTGTTTTGCTAGGTATACTCTTTTTCCGGGATGAGGTATTAGAGACAACTGCACTAGAAGGTCCGCTTGTAGCTAAACAAACAAACAAGAAAAAGAAAACTATTGCTTAGATTTTCACAAGCAATCTAAATTTAAATAACACTGCTGACAGAATAATACACTTGATATTATAATTGTAATGTAAATGAAACATTATAAACATTCAACAGATCATTTTTAACCTTTTACTTTTTAGAACTCAACACCAATACTGAAAAGTAATGTCAATGGGCTGTGTTCACAAAACACATTTCTCTTTTCACTCTACATTCTTCCTGGGGAATTAATTTATTCCATCATTTTTCACTACCATCTATTGTGCTAACAACCTTCAAATTCATACTTCTGGCCCAGGCCTTTCCCTTACCTCGAGATTTGTGTATCCTACTGGAAATCTCTATATAGATATCCGACAGGAAACATAAACTTAACATATCTAAAATTGAATTCATACCTATTTAAAAAGCTAAAAGATTAGGAAAGAACAAAATTTTTTGGCTTAAGGACTCATCCTTTACTTGCAAACCAACATCAAACCCTAATGAGTCACCAGAAAGCAATTCTAAGCTGAGTTACACTTGTATACCAACTGGTAAGCTCATGTCAGACCAATCTTCCTGCACATAGTAAGTATTAACTCTGGATACAGTATGAAGACACTGAAGAGTGAACAAAGGCAGGCATAGACTGGAAAAAAAATCAACACTTGAAAGAAGTGAACATCATGAGATGGTATGTTCCCCAAACCCACCCCCACCCTTTTTAAAGCTTTTGGCCCAAGGACAGGATCCAGTGGGCACCATGTGGAATGGCTAAAACTCCAACACAAAACCCTGTGTCACTAGCATGGAGAACCAGAAGATGAGTACTAGGACACCTACAGCTGCTGGAAAGTCAGGTGGGAAATCCCAGAGAGCCTCCAATTCTCTGTATAAACCCTGATCACATTTACGGTACGAGCAGAGTAAGCTCCAACAAGCCCAGCTAAGGCCGAAAGAGGTGAAGCGACAGTGGAACTTTCAGCCACTTCAAGGGACACAGTTTGCAATCTGAGTTCAGTCAAGGTTAACTTTGCTTAAAAACAAAACAAAAAAACCCCAACACTCTTTGGAGGAACATAACAGAAATAACAGAGTCCAAAGTTTCTACAACTTATCATTCACAATGTCTAGGGTATAATCCAACATTACTCAATATATGAAAAAACAGAAAAACATCTTTCTCCTTGAGAATGGGTCAATTCATTGAGACTAATCCTAAAGTCAGCCAGATTAATAGATAAGAACTTTAAAGCGACTATTTTAACTGTGCTCAAGAACAAAGGCAACTACGCTTATAATGAGTAAAAATATAGAAAACATCTTAAGGAAAACTATGAAGAATTAAAAAGAATGTCTAAAATTAAATAATAAATATCTGAAATAAAAATTCACTAGATGGGTTTAACAACAGAATGAAAATGACAGGTAAAAGTGAACACTGACAAGAGTTACAACACCCACCCCACCCCCCCACCAAAATAAAAACCCCTTTCACATAAAATGATTAAAATGATGCCTAAGCTCAACAGAACAGCAGAAGACAGTCCATAAATTAGTTTGAAAAAATGTATGAGTGTGAAATATATTTTATTAACAGAAGTAGGGGGAGAAGACAATTACCAGAGAAAAAATACTTATATATCAATAGGCTACAGTAAGATTTAAAAAAATACTTTTATTGATTTTTAGAGAGAAAGATGGAAAGAGAAAGAAACATTGATGTGAGAGGACATCGATGTGCTGCCTCCTGCATGCCCCCTACCAGGAATGAGCCTGCAATTCGGTCATGTGCCCTGACCAGAAATAGAACCAGCAACCCTATGGTGCATGGGATGACACCCAATCAACAGAGCCACACCAGCCAGGGCTACAGTAAAATTTTTAACGGTCAGGATCAAATAACTTCTACAGTGTAATGATCCTACTTAAAATAGATCACACAGTTAAAAAGCAAGCTAACTGCTATACGGAATCTATGATATTACACATGCCCAACCTGGTTTGCTGCTTGCTTTAGAGCTCTTTAAGGTAGCTGGTGGTGTTGGGAGGATTTTCGTAGGTGTATATGTATTTAAAGTTACTCTTCTTCTCATAGCTGGACTGGAATGTGAAGCTGAAAACAAAAAAACAAACAAACAACAACTGTGGTAATTCAGTATTTCCTGCCAATTCTATCTTTGCATTTTAGAAAATTTCTTATGCATGTTTAGTGGCCTTATGACTATACACAATAACAGGGAAAAACAGACAAGACAGGGTTTTCAGAGTAAATTCAGCAAATCCATCTTTCCTATAAAAAGTTCTCTCATGTTCTTAGCCAAACACATGTTCTGTTTGTATTGTAAACAATAGGCATTTGACAGTATTCCCCAAGGAATGGCAATAAGAATACAGTAACAGACAATTTTATCCTGCCCGGATAGAAACTCAGATTCTTACGGGATGACAGAAAGCTGACAGTACAGTTTTACTGCCTGGTAACATAAGACAGAGGCCCAAACTGTTTTTCTCTCAAAAACATCGAGATTCAGGGATAGTTCATCTATAAATACAATGGTTTAAACTATCATATTTAAGAACAAACTAACTAGATTACAAGTAATTAAATAAATTACATTGTCGTCCTATATTACCCAGCTAAGATTTATCTTCATGCAAAGGAATTTTAAAGATTTTTTCCCTCTCTCTGAGCAAGGTAGGAAGATTGAGAGAAGTGAAAAAGAAAAGAAAAAGAAAAGTAGAGATAATTCTTAGGTATGCAGCCTTCTGAGGAAGAACAGGCCAGAGTTGGGAAATAATTGTTGGCATGAGCTTGTGGTTTTGTAAATAAAGAGAGGTGAGGAGTTAAACTGAGGGAAAAAAAAAAAGATTTGCTAATAACTATGTATGGTGCCAGGTGGGTACTGGATATATCGGGGGGAACATCTGTGAAGTATATGCCTGTCTAACCACTATGCTGCACACCTGAAACTAATACAAAATAATATTGAATGTAAACTCTAAATGAAAAATAAAACAAACAAAAAAGATTTTACTTTTTTTCCAATTTTGGGGGGAGGACCTGATTGCAGTGAACAGTGTATATCTAAAAAATCAGTATGCGGGTGAATTTTGACAAAAGTGCCTTTGGTGGTTGATACTTACCCTGGATGAATATAAATTTCAGTGGCAGAAGGTCAAAGTAGTCAATAATGAAATAATATACAAGTGACCCCAAAGTCCCTGACACATCATATAAAGCACTACACCGCTGCTCAGCTCCTTCTGCATCCCCTTTTACCCTACTGTGTTCACTCCCATCTCTAACGTATCCCGTTGGTATTCCCACACCGTTTCCCTCGGTCTGATACTGTCAGAACCTCATCACAAGCCGTCTACTAGTTACCACAAATTTAATTTTGTCCTGAGTGAGGAAAAAATCTTTTGTAATGACAGAAGATTAATAATTTTTTTTCTGTTACACCAATATATATAGTTCTATATTATGATGCTACATACTTGACAAGTAAGGGAATTAGGCATAAGTAATGTAAATACTGGGTAGGGCAAAATAGGTTTACAGTTGTGAGTACATAAAACACAGTTTATTCATGAATCATTTATTAATTATTGTATTATTTTCCATACGAACAACTGTAAACCTACTTTGACCCACTCCTGTATACTGTGATTACTAAACATTAATTCCGCAGTTACATTATAAAATACAAGATTCAGATACTTCTATCATAATTTGCATCCTATTTCAATATTCAAAAAGAATAAAAGAACCCATACATTTGAGAAAACCTAGGTTTTAGTCTTCCTTGATTACTAACTAGTTGATTTCCTCAATAGTGTCATTTGAAGTTTCTTTTTAAACAGTAATCTTTTCTCAAATAAAACGTTAAATAAAATGGATCCAAGCCAATACTCTGGTTGGAGCAGCCCCGACAGACACATTCAGCACCCTTCTCTTTCTTCTGGAGCTTCCAAAACCTCTTGGGAGTAGGATGAAGACCAATGAACCAGATTAATTCTAAGGTTCACCCAATTCTATGAACTGCATTAGCAATATTTAAAGTGATGGCATGAAAATTTAAGAGAGCCAGGTAGGTCGTGGTACAACTTCTAATCATGATATAGAAGAGAATTTATTAGAACTGGAAAAGGAATTTAATATTCTTCATTTCACTTATTTACCTCAATATACACTCTGATGAACTGAATTCACTAACCACAAGTAAAAACCATCATAAAATTACAGCCACACAGAATAAACCTTCAAAAATGACCTTTTTATAAAGATTCCACCAAAATTCTCTTTCCAAAACAAACACATTATTACTGCTGCTATTACCTTTAAATCATTCCTTGAAAATCTTCTAAATTCTAAATAGTTTTGATGTATACTCTAGGTTCATATATTCCATATGCAAAATTTGAAATTAAAGCCTACTTCCCTAAAATAATTCCTAAAGTGAAATATTTTAGAACATTCACACCACACTGTTTCAATGAAAGATTGAAAGTTGACCTCTACCATCAGAAGTGGAAGAGAAGGGAGAGGCTGCTGTACTGCAGGGTCGCGGGGGCACCATCTGGATAGAACACAGTTCTCTCGCACAGTACATGTGGCCCAGGAAAGGAAGGAGATTAACAGCAAGACATGAGAGTGGCTTCCATTCCAAGACCCCGTTTCATTCTTTGGAGAAACATATTTATAGCATTCTCCTTACAAAAAGGAATACGGCATACACAGAACGTCTGTAGCTTTTCAAAGACATGACTAGAACCAGCAAGGTTCTTAACTGAAGCAGAGCACTCTCTCCCAAACTCATGCTTCCTACACTGAAGATTCCAACGTGTGAAGGATCCCAGCTCAGCTGACTTCTCACGCCTACAACGGAGGCCCTGAACATTTCCCAAAATGATGTTCCTCAGAAGAGCACTGCATGATGTTTAAATGAATTACAAAAGAAACGTTTCCTCAAAAACTAAGTTTTGGAAATTCAGGGTACACAGGTTTCCTTACAGAAGAACCTTAGCTGATGCAACTATACCTCTTTTAAGGGAGGTAGGATATAATACACAGTTCCCTTTTTATCACACAAACTAACCTCTTCAAAATATTTTCTGAAGAACACAATTTGAAAAAATGTCTTAATTTTCTCTTTAGTCAAAAGCTCTGTCTGAATCCATCTGAGTACTTACCAAAGTGGTGAGGTGACTAGGCATGTATGCATGTGCAGGTTAATGTAGACTGAAATTTTACAATTTTTAAATTTATAAAATGACATACAATAGGGATGAAAAAAATAAAAAGACCAGAGTCTATATTACGTTGATATCTATTGCTGGGTTTTGGATATTTTTCCCTTTTTGTAAAGGAAAAAAAAAAGTTTTGAGTGGAGTAAAAAATGTGGTACATTACATATTACAACAAAGACTTCTAAATTATGTTCCTTTATACCCCTCTCCCTCCTAAAATTCTATTCACTACTAATACTTGAGTTTATGTTTTTGTAACTATTTTTATATTCAGATTATCTACATCCCCCAAATAAAATAATAATAATTTTCCTACAAATTTCAGGGGTCGTCTGTGGAACTTCACTTGATGGAGAAGCAACAGAAGCAAGAAATTCATCCACCTGCTTTAAAGACAGGGCATTGTGAAGAGTTTCTAGAGGACAAATAGACGGCACCATGGAATACAATTCAAAGCCTAGAAAACAAAAACAAAAACAAAAGTTGGATACTGAAAAAAAAATCAGTAATTAAAAAGGAAGCAGAACACTGCTTAGAACTGGACAGTTCGGTCTTTTCAGTCTGTCACATGCAACCACACGGGATCTCGGAAGTCATGACACCAGATGCTATGCGATATAGGGTTGGAACAAGGTGTGACAGAGATTTCACTTTAAAGTAATCACATAGTACAGCATGCACACAATTCATCCTATATTTTCATAAAATCCAAAAATAATACTTAGGAAGAAAACCTGGGGGGAAAAAACAAATACACTTTTTCAGTTTTTAATGTTTTAAAAGCAGGTCTATTTGAGAGGCGAATAAGCTGATGTCATGATGGGTCCCTGATGCCAGGAGTTTAAGGCAACTTTTTGTTAAAAAACAATTATGTAATTACTTGCCAAGAGAGAGTTTATATACTTTTCTAGTCTTATCAAGGCCAATAATACTCTCTAATGTGACCCCAAAAGAACATTCATTTATTTATGCTGAAATTAAAATTCCAAAACATATTTCACCTATCTTGAATGAATTAACAATCATTCTTTTATTAGAAATTGCTAGCTGGGTAAAGTTAGGTCAAATAAAAAGCAATACAAAATACATATATGTTTGCATTCAACAATGGCACAGAAATACAAAAATTTCAAGAAACAAACCATGCAGATTTGTGTTAATACCATCAGTGAAACAAAAATGTTTAAATATACATTTTTCTTTTAAAACAAATAGATATAGGTTATTTGCTTTCTATAAAAATGTCGTTTATACTATCTTCAACTGAATAGCTTTTAAAATTGCTTTCATATACAACAAAAATAACAGGTCTTTCTGTATCTACTCTTTCAAAAATACAGATTTTCCTACAAAGAAGATGTTTTTGATATTTAAAGTTTTACATAAAGTTTAATGTTATTAATTAAAAAGTAAATATTAAACTCAAATGGACTACAAAACTGTCTGCTTCAATAGGCATGTGCTCATTTTAACACTGACATATTCATTTAATTATGGAAGAAAATACTGACCCCAGACCTGCTTAATTCTTAGCTGGAATAGGAAAACTTTGGTTAAAAAGAATTTAATCTTCCAATGAAAATAGCCAAAGGATTTACAAAACCGATATGTTTGATTTTCAGGTGCAAATCAAAGCATGAAAGAATGTACATATACCACCATCAACTATACAAAACTACCATCAACTATATTACCATAATAGCAGCTAAAGCACCTAAATTAAGCACTAGAGAAATTAGGTTTACACAAATACTACATTTTTTAAAGTATAAGATTCATGCAAATAAGCGCAAACCCTTTCTTTGCAGTGCTCTAATATTAGCAATGTGGTTTTTTTAATCTTTCCTTAGAATGTTTTAAGCCTTCCATAACAACCATTTTCCTGCATTACGACAATCGAGTTCTTTTGGACAGCATCCCCCCACCCCATTTATCTCCAGTAAACATTTCCTTTAATGCACAATGAAAGGGTTAGCGCAGCAATATACAAAGCCACCCTGCTGCCATGTTTAGAAGCTATGAAAACATACCACTGAAGCCTAGCAATTCCACAGAGGAAACGAACCAGCACCTATAGAGGTATAGGTGTTCTGCACAGAGGCCCAGAAAATAAGGTAAAGTGCTTTCAGAAGATAACTTGTTTCACCACGTTCCTTGAACTAAAGATGAAGGCAGGGGTAAGTCCATGGTATGTATTAAGATGGAAATAACATGAAAGTTAGCAAGAATAAAAAATGAAAGAGTCAAATGACAATTCATAGGACAGATAACACAACACAGCATAAAAAAAGGAAAAAAGACCCAAAAGAAATAATTCTAGAGTTGAACAGAATGCATTTTATATGCATTAAGTCTCACAATGTGTGGAATGTTCACATTCTTTAAAAGCCTAAACAAAAGAAGTATAAAATTATTTTATTTTCTGTTAAATTTAACAAAAGTACTTTTATAAAGCTTCAGCAAACACAGATTTCTCCTATATAAAACTTGGAATACTGGCTGTGAACACAAGTATTCTGCACAAAAACTATATTCAGTCTTAAACCTGCAACGTCTCTTCTTAGAATTTTGTGACTTCTCTTTTTCTTGTGACTTCGGTTCTTTTGCATGCGGGTTCTTTAGAAGTTGCAGTTGTATCAAATAAGGATCTTTTTCTTCAAAAAGTAGCATTTAGACAGCTACAATTGAGGGAAAGCACATTAAGCTTTAAGGCTAAATTTTCATTTGTTGAGGATGAGATCTTACACCACCCTTCAGGAAGTAATAGTGCACTGTTATTTAGGTATGCTGTTAAAGGATCTAGAAGGGGAGAATGATTATAAACTTGTGTTCAATCCTGTAGTTTCACAGTTTTTGAAAGATCTGACTTGAATTTTTGAAAGACTTATTTGCAGTTAAAAAGAAAAAAAGTTCCAGGAATAAAAATACCTTTATTCTGGATAACAGCAAAAACCTGTATGTTTTCTTTTAAATGATTTAATCCTGAATTATTTCAAAATGATCAGTAAACATTCCCTCTTGCCCCACAAGAACAAGCTCTATGTAAAAAAGCTGTAACAGTGTAATGATTCAGTAGATAAATAATGTTCACAAAACACTTTCCTGTTCAGCCTCAAAAACTCAATTTAATTGAATTGACTTTCCAGAGTCAATTAGTCTTTTTAAGCTTAGTCTTCTTCCTATCAGTGGTTCTCCAAATTTTAACAAAAAGCAGTGGTGCCAAAAGGAATTGGTTGCTTGACAACAGCAAACCATATTGCTACGTGAGGACAAAGTGAATGCTGGATGAGACTGAAGGAGTGCTCTAGACCAAGTTGGGTTTTGCTTTAGACAAAGAGCCAGAGATAAATGATGCTAAACAGTGAAATCTGTATCCCTTGGTTCCTAAGAACTTCTCAAAGATACATCTCATTTGGCGATTTGCTGAGTGTGGCTCTGTATTTCTGTTAAATAGCTCAATAAAACAACCATGTGATCAGAAAAGAAATTAGGAACAATAAAAAAAAAACCATTAAAATTATTATGAATAAAGAATACTAATTTTTTTTTTTAATTGTGTAGGCTGATCACTTTAGAAATTAGAAGGAATTTTCAGAAATTTTAATTTAGTATTAAGACTCATCATCATTGTGTTCATTTAAAAGTTTGATGAGTAGTGTTAATTACTGTGTATATTACAGCTGAAAAAGGGAGCCAGACAGTATCAATCCTTTGGGTGAATTGTAAGCTGGAATTGTACGCCAATTGAAATTAAGGATGAAGAAATGAATGATACTGTTTATCCCAAATTTTGAAATAAAAGAAAAATAAAAAAAGAACGAAGCGGGGAGTATCTTTTAAAATAAAAGCAAAACGTACCATTGGTTGGGTGTCGAGCAAATGAGATAGAAAACCTTTTAACAGCAGTACCGCGTGTGGCGTCTGAGAAAGAGAAAAACAGGTACCTGAAATTCGTAACAGCTACCAAAAGAAGGACACTTAAAAAAAGGGGAAAAACAAATATATAAGGAGGTTAGTATTAAGTGACATGCAGAAGGGACAATGAGAGAAGGTAATAAGCCAAACACTAGTTAAAAGAAGTAAAATGGCTTGATGATAGAGGCAAAGTATTTAATGAAATATACAAAAGAAAGAAAAGCAGGATGAGCTGGCAATTCTGAAAAATCCATGTGTTTCTTACTAAAGTAAATTTGTGGATGCATAAGAAAATGTTTTAAATAAAGCTAACCCTGAAAAGAATAATTAACAAAAGGGACAACTTTCCATGAGCCTCATGTAACTGAAAAAATAAAAACAAAACTCACATTCTAAATACTAAAACTTAAGGTATATTAACAGTAGTGAGAGATCTCCTTCAACTAGGGATTCTAAAATACTCTCATCCTATGTTTATTTTTATAAATATTGCCAATATGATGTTTTCTTCTATTGATTAGATCAATATCAATAAGTAAAATAAGGATTAACAGTGAACAAAGTTAAAAAAACAAAGAAAGATTTATTCTTTATAATATGGCTTATCAACTATCTAAAAGAATAATTAATACACATGATGCAACTCTAAATTTCACATTTCAACAAATTACTCTTTGAACAAGTAAGTCAGTCTAACTATAATTAACTGATGAAACATGGGTCCAAGTTGTGGGTAATAAGAGAGCACTGATAGTCATTGAGGCATAGGATGCTAGGATTCCACTTGATTCAGTCAATGGCCTTAGGTTTGCCTTTGTGAAATACTGTATCCTCATGGGTGTGTGCGTGGGTGTAGGTATGAATCTGTGTGTGCATGTGTGCACATACCATCTATGCAGCCAGAAGAGGTCAGCTTTTTACGATGAGTACGAGCATAATCCTGTAGGTTAGGTGCGCTTGAAGAACCCCCGAGCACCGAGGTGCTAAACAGGCCCGCACAGTGAGACCCTGATGGGAGTTAGAGAAAATACATACAACAACGGGTGTTCTTCCATTCACATTGGGAATTCATGCAGCATGCAATAACATGGCTCTTACCATACATATTTGGCAGTGCCTTCAATAGGCTCACAATTCACTTGTAATGTCAACTTTAATACAGTCAAACCACTATTTATCATATTGTACAAATGAGTGTATTTAACACTGGACAAAATGTTGTCTTCGAGGAAAATAATATGCCCATACAATAATTAGATATATACATATTAAGAGTATTAAAAACACTATCATAAAAATTAATTTAGGATTATAAAAAATTCTGTCAATCAATTTGTATGAGTAGGCCATAGTCCTTCCTAGCCAGATTAAGTCATATTAAATCAATATTTTTGGATGTATATGTGTGAATAAAGAATCTTTTCTAATGCCCCATGAATTTAAAATTATCAATATTTGTTATTAAATAAAGCAAAGCAAAGCTTACTTATTCGTGAGAAGATCAGGTAAAAAAACAATTCCTTTTAGGTCATCCAGGCCTAAATCAGTTTAAATTGTAATACTTAAATGACTTATAATCTTTAATAAGAACCCAATGAAACACATTATTAGCAAATAAAACACAGCCAGTATAAATTGATGCTTAATTTGTAGAAAAAGTCTTTACACCCAAGCAAAACTTTTTACCACTGGGTAAGGATTAAGTAAAGTTCTATCTAATACAGTATAATACAAAAAAGAAGGAGAAATATATATATATTTCTGACAAGGTACTATGGGAATAGTAAAAGATAGCAACATGAGCTATAATTATAGTAACATTAGCTATAATTAACTAAAGAAAGATCTTCAAGTAGGTAGGCATCAACAGACAGCTAATATACTCAGTATAGAGATCACAGTACATACATGATTGAAACTTTATGCTTTTATTAAACCTATTTAGACAGCTATTTACATAAAATAATATGCCATAACCTCATATAATTTATCAACAATGAGCTTAAAACCAAGTAAGTTTAGACAGGTCTTTTTTAATGTTGCTTTGCTTGAGTGTTAGCAAAGACCCAATAGTGTTCTATAGGTTAATGAGTAACCCTGCCAACTGTGCATTGGTTTTGCTTTGGTTTTCCATAATCAAAAGGAAAATTAATAATCCCAGATAGGGTCTGAAACACGCCCTACTTAATTTTTTTAAATCAGAAAAGAAGGTTATTTTTGTACGTAATAGCATATTTCCATCTTTATCAACTGGAAAAATAAAGTTTCCTTCCTAAACTGAGACTTGTTATGATTTTAACTTATAGAATACAAGATTAAAAACTAGCATTGGCATTTGGACTAAGTAGTATATATTGTGGGCATTCAAAAGGGATATAAAACAAAAGTAAAGGCTATTTCTTATTTATTTATCAAAACTCTGTTGTATATTTTGAGTTGTACAACTCAACATTTCTGAATTAGTATACAATTAAAACAAAAACTAAAGCATAGCATTTGGTCATGCTTTCACCACTGAAGAGTTTTACATATGTGCAAAATAGTGAGTTTAAGGCTTGGAATACAATTTTTTTAGACCACATACCTACAGTGGGGTTCTGCTTCTGTTCCACAAGAGTTCTTGGTGTTCGCAGGTAATTAGCATTTTCAGATACAACCTGCACAAGGAAAGCAAAACAAATGAGGTAAACAGTAAGATAAATTCAGAAGTCCATATTTCATTTGCAGCCTGTTCCAGACAGACAAAGGTTAATAAGCTGTATGATAAATATTAGTAGAAATACATAGAACATGAAAGATCATGCAAGATCCCCTTCTCAAGGGAGTCCATTTCATGAGATCCTTGCAATGAAGTGGTGAGAAGCAGGCATTCAAGAATGAAATATCACGTATGAAGCAAGACAGATGAAAAGAAACAATTCATAGATTGATATAATTTCACTTTCTCTTAAAAGAAGCCAAATGCCCACTCTTAAACAGCTCCTGTATTTGAAGGGGGGAAAAACAATCACAAACAAAAGAAAAGACAGACAGAGACTGTTGAGATCACCATACAATTACTGATCCATGCACGGGCTTTATCAGAGTAACCTTTAAATATCCACAGCCTTAATGGATACCATAATCCCTTTTCCTATAATCAAAAGCATTATATTTCCAAAAGGAAATTGCTGAAGTTCTCAGAAAAGTCATGTGTAACAGACAGACTTTCTGTTGTTAAAAAAAAAAACAGAACAAAAAACTTTTAAAATTTCCAAATGTCATCACAGAAAGTCCTTCAGAAGTCATTTTATTTGACCCATATTGTTGATGGGCAGATATACATTGCTCCCTATCTTAAAGAGAGCATTAAAATATTATATAACCAAAAAACCCCCAATGTATGTATCCCTTCAATTAGATACTTCAAGACAATGGAATAACGAGGGAGAGAATGATCAGTATTAGATGTATCCTGCTAATTAACACAGGGCCACATAAATTATGATATTTTAAAAATGTTCAATTCTCAGCAAATTCCAAGTAGAATCTAATTTTTCAACTGTGGGGGGAAAGTTCTTTTTCTTACCATTGAATTAGGTAATTTTAATTCTGAATGTTTTAAAGAATAATTAAGTCAAAGAAAGATTTCTTTTAAAAAAGTTTTACTAACAAAGTACTAGGAGTGTAAATTTATTGATTAATTTTTAAGTCCTGAATATTTAAATAAAAATGATAAACACATGCAATGTAAGTGATTTCTTTCCCTCAAATATTGTTAGATATCACAAGCATTTTAAAATAAACTCAAAATTAAAAAACAGAAGGATTTATCTGAGGTAAAATATAAGGGATTAGATGTCCTCAAAGATAGCTGTTTGTTGCTCTGAATGCAGGGAGGAAAAATGTTTAATGAAGTAAAGTTTAAAAACCTGTTGCCATGAGCCAAAAATACTGGATGTGAAAGCCAATGATTTGGGGGAGACAGGGGAAGAAGTGATTTGTTCCCCTGATCTGCGTCTTCGACGCCCAGTACCCACACCACTGGTATAATGCAGCCAGGTACCAGTACCCTCTGGGCTAGACACACTCAGGGGGCTCTCTTCCTGGAAGTGAGAAAGGGGGCATAAAAAAAAAAAAAAAAAAAAAAAAAAGCAGAGCATGCAAAGTTAGATACAACAGAGCCAATGACCAGAAAGAAAAAAAAATACAGTTTGTTCGCATTTGCTTATCAATTTTTAAAAAAAACTATTTAACAGTAATTTGGGAGCCAAATATTTCATTATTTAAGAAACTGACAGGACTGATATAAATCTAATTGTATGTGATAACAATTATGAGAATTACCTTATTATCTAAATATACAAAATATATTTATACTGCTTAATACTTTTCCCTTCCCTCTTAAAACTGGAGAGATTTAATAATTTTTATCTTAGCAATTTAAAAAATATGAAAGTATTCTGCTTAATTTTAGATATTCAGGAGGTTTTGTGCTAAGTTGGGTAAAGTTTCCAACCCAAAGCATGAAAGAATCATGCAAAGGGTGAAAGATATTTCAATGTATATCATGTAGAAAAGAAAATCTGTCTGCCAGACACTAAAAAAAAATTAACCATAAGATAGATTCAAATGGTACTTGTTTACACTTTCAAGCTATCTATTTGTTTACACCCTCCAAAGGTTATTTATAGAGTACAGTAGGCAAAACATGCAGCAAACATTCTCATTTTACATGTTTGCATGTTCAGGTTTCAGACAGTGAGGACAGAGTAAAATCTACTTGCACAAAATGAAGAGAATAGTCTTTTTCTCTGTGTGTCTTTTGGAAGTACAAACTTCTGATATCCATGCAGATGGCAGACGCTGGAAAGAGTCTTCAAGGTTTTACTTGAATAATTTACCTTATAGAAGTAAAAGTTTAGCATGGCATAGAAATAATCTCTTGAAAGCAACTATTTAAAAATATTTCTAAATGTATTCTGTGTTTTAAGAGTTAGCAAAGGGCAGTGATTTTGCTGAAGATTTTACAAATAAAGACGAGTTGCAAAATGATGGCTGTATCAGTGTTACAGGCATTTTGGAGTGCAGAAGATTGGCGAAATTCTGAACAACCCGATTAACTGCAGATTGCTCTGTTCAACATCAAAATCACTGCCCTTACATGGTTGTTTAGGTTATTTTCTGAAATTAAAGATACCTAAAGATAACCCCAGGTTTCATAGTTTTTAATTAAGCTATAATAGAACTAATAACCCATGTCCTACAATTGTTAAATCATCCTCTGTTATGATGAACTTAAATCACATTTTTGGGAACCCTAATTAGTACACTATTTCCATTATAAAATGACAACAATTTATTGTGTTGATGGTTATTTTTTTCTATACATAATTGTCAAATTGAGGCACATATATATTGAAACCTAAGAATCATAAAGCACTTATGTTTGTATAATTCAGGGCCATAGAAATTAGCATAATTCTCTTTTGTTGTTTATATTCTTATTCACCAACTGCTAGATGACGTTACAGTCTTAAGAATTGGCATATTTAATTAGCAACAGAATATATTTTCTTACTTAAAAGTTGATGGTTCTTCTGTTTTAAAATTAAATTCTTGCTTTATACTTATACTCAAGCATTTAGAAAACAGTTGTAAGCACTGATCTCAATCAATTATGTCCTGCTCCAATAAAGGTATTTAAAGTATAAAAATGTATACAGATATTAAAGATTTACTTAACAAGCTTCATTCCAACTGTTCAACTTTTCTTTTAAATGTTATTTTAGTAGCTATTTAAATGTTATTTTATTAGTGAGCATAACAATTAGAGTTAGTTATTTAATTGTAGATCTTAATATAAAGGTAAACTTTTCAACTATATCATCAAATCTTCAAATTCCTTTAATGATTTTTGCAATCAATCTAACAATTTAAAATGTCATATCTTAAGCTACAGTGTAACTGTAATCAGTTGTTGCTAAAGCACCTCCAGCAATTCCTTTTTACTTTTAACCAAAAATTATTCCTGACCCATTATTACAAAATTATGTCCTGTTCCATAATTAAAGCTGTATTTTCTTTTCTGTTTTATTAAAATATAGTTAGTTCACTTTATGAAACATGCTCTGACACATGCACTTACTTCGTTTGTAGCCATCTTCCTAGATCTTGGAAGTGGAGACTTCCTGTGTATATGAATTGGCTCTGATACCATAGGTTTGAACAATAGCACACCTCGATCAACCTCATCTTTTTTAGAAGTATGTGGTTCATCATCACTATCCATTTTAAAAGATCGCCTGCCTTCATTCTGTGGGAAAAGAATACAACATATAAAAGTCAGATAAAACAACAATCTCTTCTGATGAACAAATTGAACCAACAATTGGTATTGCCACTTAAAATACATATATGGGTTTGTTTTTTCAAGTGAATTAATAGTAATTAAATTCTTACAACAGCCTGGAATTATTCTGGGTATTGTGAGACAGATGACAGAGTTCCTGACTTTAAGAAATACATATACTCGCCCTGGCTGGTTTGGCTCAGTGGTTAGAGCGTCAGCCTGCGGTCCAGAGAGACCCGGGTTCGGTTCCCGATAAGGGAGCATGCCTCGGTTGCAGTCTGTCCCAGGCTCTGGTTGGTCGGGCGGGTAGACAGTCACTCGATGTGTCCCTTTCACATTGATGTTTCTCTCTCTCTCCCCCTCCCACTCTTTCTGAACAAAAAATGTCCTCAGGTGAGGATTAAAAAAAAAGAAATAGATGCACTCTATGGAGAAATTAATCAATACCAAAGCCATATAAAAAATTGCGTAATTAAATTGCATCAAATGCTAAAATAAATAAACAATAATAACAAATACAGTAAAAAAGAGTAGAGATCAATTTTGTTATATAGGAATGGCATCAACCGAAGCATAAACTAAACTGCATCTGAATTTATAAATTTTAGAATACTTAAATTCTATTCCTTTTATGTCCAACTAATGTGATGATTGCATACATGAATAACAATCATTTGATGACTCACTAAATATTTACTGAATGGTACCATGCACCAGGATACAGATGAATAAGATACAGTCCCAGATTGCAAGAATTTCACAGTATATAGTATAGAAGACAGATAAGTTAAAAAATTTATGCCAAATATTCATCTATAATATAAAGGGTAAATTGACGTAGTTATACAGTAAAACACATATTTTAAGTCAATAAGACTGGACAAACTATTACTATAAATTACATCAATGAGTCTCATAAACATAAAGTTAGATAGACAAAAGCTAAGCAGAAATACATAAAACCCTCATCAAACTAAGTGGTATAGAAAATAAAGAGGAACTTCTTTAACTGGATAAAAGATATCTAAAAACCTGAAGCAGGACTTCCGGTCAAGATGGTGGCGTAGGTAAACGCGGTATCGCGTCCTCCCACAACCACATCAAAGTTACAACTAAAATACAGAACAACCATCATTCAAAACCGCCTGAAATCAAGCTGAATGGAAGTCCTACAACTACGGAATTAAAAAAGCAGCTACATCCAGACTGGTAGGAGGGGCGGCGGCTCCATGGTGGCGCGAAGGGCTGGTCCCACACCCAAGCGTGGTGGATAAAAATCAGGAGGCTCCCGCGGCTGGGAAGGTCCTTCCTGAGGACTGAGGGGTCCCCGTCCCACACCAGGTGCCCCGCTCAGGGTTCCAGTGCCAGGAAGAGAATCCCCATAACTTCTGGCTGGAAAAACCAGCAGGAACTGAGGCTCAGGGAGGCTGAGGCGGCTGGAGCCCCAGGCAGCTCCCTAAGAGGCCCGCCCCGGACTTATCGGACTCTCTCCCTCTAAGCTCGGAGGGGAGGCAGCTTGAGGGGCACCAGAGACGTACAGGGAAGAACTGAGCTGTTTGGCACTGGAACGAGGGCTGGAGAGGGGGCTTTCTTAGGGACAAACGTGCTGTCAGAGGCCTTTGTTCCTTTGGTGAGCCCTTCCTGGGGGCAGCAGACAGTCTCCATATCTGGGACCCCAGCAACCCGGCTCACACTGGTAGCCCCGCCCTGCTGACTCCCTGAGGCCCTGCTCCGCCCCACCCAACTTTCAAGACCACCCAAGCTGTTGCCATAGGATTGGCCGGTCTTGGATCCTGCTTCAGGTTTTTCCTAAATTCTTTCAAAGGAGCAGCATCTGATCTCAGTGAGCCCCATACCTCTCATTAAGTAATACACTGAAACAAACACAGGGAGGCAGCCAAAATGAGGAGACAAAGAAACAGGTCCCAAATGAAAGAACAGAACAAAACCCCAATAAAAGAACTAAGTGAAATGGAGATAAGCAACCTAACAGATACTGAGTTCAGAATACTGCTTATAAGGATGCTCAATGAACTTAGTGAGAACCTCAGTGAACTTAGGGAGGGCCTCAAGAGCATTAAAAAAGACCAGTTAGAAATCATGGATACACAGTTAGAATTGAAGGAGGCATTAACTGAAATAAAGAATAATTTACACAGCTTCAATAATAGAGTACGTAAATCCAAGGCGCAAACCATTGATTTGGAATATAAGGAAGCAAAAAATGTCCAATCAGAACAGCAAAAAGAAAAAAGAATCCAAAAAAATGAGGATAGTGTAAGGAGCCTCTGGGACAACTTCAAGCGTGCCAACATTCGCATCTTGGGGGTGCCGGAAGGAGAAGAGAGAGAACAAGAAATCGAAAACCTGTTTGAAACAATAATGGCAGAAAACTTTCCTAACTTGGTGAAGGAAACAGACATACAAGTCCAGGAAGCACAGAGAGTCCCAAACAAGATGAACCCCAAGAGGCCCACACCAAGACACATCATCATCAAAATGCAAAAGGTTCAAGACAAAGAGAGAATCTTAAAAGCAGCAAGAGAAAGGCAGCTAATTACCTACAAGGGGGTTCCCATTAGGCTGTCAGCTGATTTCTCAAAAGAAACTTTGCAGGCCAGAAGGGGGTGGCAAGAAATATTCAGAGTGATGAAAACCAAGAACCTACAACCAAAATTACTGTATCCTGCAAAGCTGTCATTTAGAATCGATGGACATATAAAAACTTTCCCAGACAAGAAAAAGTTAAAGGAGTTCATCACCACCAAACCATTATTATATGAAATGATGAAGGGTCTTTTTGAAGAAAAAGATAAAATGTATGAACAAACAAAATGGCAATGAATACACATCTATCAACAATGGAATCTACAAACAAAATGAACAGGTAGAACAGAAACATTCTCATAGATACAGAGAACATTTTGTTGGTTGCCACTTGGGAGGGGGGTTGGGGGAATGGGTGAAAAAGGTGAAGGGATTAAGAAGTACAAATTCATTGCTAGACTGACAAACCTCAAAGGGAAAGGGGTTGGGGGGTGGGGGGTGGGAAGAAACAAACCAAAGAACTTATATGCATAACCAATGGACACAGACAATAGCGTGGGAAAAGGTGGGAGGGGGGCGGGAGTGGGGAGGTGGGGAGGAGGGGGTCAATGGGTGAAAAATGTGGAACATCTGTAATACATTTTACATCCAACAATAAAGATTTGGAAAAACAAAAAACAAGGGGAGGAGGGGGTCAATGGGGGGAAAATGTGGAACATCTGTAATACATTTTACATCCAACAATAAAGATGTGGGGGAAAAAAAAAAAAGAAAAACAAAAACCAAAAAAAACCTGAAGCAATCAACAAAGTTAGTTATAAGTCACTGAAAGACAAGCACGCCACCATCACTAAATCTATTCAACATTCTACTGGACTTTTGTCATCATTCAGAGATACAATCATACATACACAGAAAATCCAAATTACTCTATGGATAAATTATTAGAATAACTAATAGCATGTAGTAAGGTGCTAAGTATAAAATCTTTATAGAAAAATGAGTTAAAATTCAATGCGACAATAACAGAAAATAACATTTAAATATACCATTTATAATAGCATAAAAAATAAAGAACTTAGGAATTAATCTAACAAAGAAGGTACAACACATAAAAAAATCTTTATTTTATCAAAAAGATAAAGAATAGCTAAATAAATTCAGAGATATACTAAAAGTCCTTGGACTAGAAAATCCAACACTATAAAAGTGTTTTTTTCAGACAAATACCACATGATCTCACTTATTTGTGGAATATAATGAACAAGGTGGGCTGATGAACAAAACAGACCCAGAGACATAGAAAGGAGTATGGTTCAGACTGACAAACCTCAGAGAAGGGGGTAGGGGTGATGGCTGAGATGAACCAAAGAACTTATATGCATATATGTGTAACCAATGGCCATAGACAACAATGCTAGGGGGGTGAGGGTGGGAGAGTGGGATGGGGAGTAGGGGTCTAGGGGGGAAAAAGGAGAAACATCTGTAACAAAAATAAATTAATAAAAATTGGAAAAATGAAAGTGCCCTTTTCCTCTCAAAATTTCAAAATTCCAAAAAGTTTTCTCTGAAACATTCCCCTTCACTTTAGTTTAAGAATGAACAAGGATACTTACTATCAACACTTCTATTCAACACCACAGTGGTCCTAGTCAGTAGCACTTTAACAAAAAGCATATCCAAATGGCCAATAAATATGTTAAAAGTTGCTAATCCTTACTTGTCACAAGGAAAATGTAAATTTAAGCTACAATGAGAGAGCACACTACATGCCCCCCAAAATAGCTCAGCAGTTAGAGTGTAGGCCTGTGGACCCAAGGATTGCAAGTCTGATCCCTGGCCCGGCTGGGGTTGTGCGGGACGCAACCAATCAATGTGTCTCTTTCACATGGATGTTTCTCTCTCCCCACCCTTCCACTCTCTCTCTAAAATCAATGGAAAAATATACTCGAGTGAGGATTAACAAAAAACAAAACAAAACAAAACACTGGTCTTATCAAGTACTGACAAGGATATGACAGTATTTTTAGAAAACAACTTGGAAAACTATTTGCTGTATCTTCTAAAGTGGAACATGTGCATACCCTATGGCCTAGCAATTTACATATAGATATATATCCAAAAGAAATGGGTACATATGTTCAGCAAAAGATTTGTAAAAGAATGTTCATATAAACATTCATCTTCATAACTAGAATTAGAAACAAATCACATGATTATCAAAGTGGAATGAAGTAACACTTTCCACTATATTTATGTAATAGAATCCTTCATGGAAACAGAATAGGTAAATCTCACAAACATAATGAAAGAAAAAAGCCAAATCCACTACCTATCCCCAAAAAGCATGTATTTTGTGATTTCATTTATATAACATTCAAAAATAAGCAAATTAATCTATGATAGTAGGTACCTTTGGGGAGAAGACAGGGAGGTTGTAATAAGGAGAGGGCATAATTGGGTCCTCTGGAATAATGCTATTGTTCTAGTTATGACTTGCTAGTTATTTTACAATTGTATTCACTTTATAATATATCATTAAGGTATATACTTATGATTTAAGTACTTTTATCAATATGTAATATACTTCCGTAAAAGAGTTTTAAACTGAGTATTTAACTTTGTAAGGTTATTATAAAGATTAAAATGCAATTATTCGTGCCAAGGGCTTAGCACAGTGTTCAGCATGAATTAATCCCCAAGTTTAACAACAACCAAACAACAAGCAAAACCAAAACCGTAACTATAGTTTTTTATCCATTCTAAATGATGGTTTTAAAAATCCAAAGTAATCTAGCCCTGGCCGGTTTGGCTCAGCGGTTAGAGCATCGGCCTGCGGTCCAGAGAGACCCGGGTTCGGTTCCCACTAAGGGCATGTACCTCGGTTGCAGTTTGTCCCCAGCCCTGGTTGGTCGTGCAGGTGGCAGCCACTCAATGTGTCCCTTTCATGTCGATGTTTCTCTCTCTCTCTCTCTCTCTCTTCCTCCCACTCTATCTGTACAAAAAATGGAAAAATGTCCTCGGGTGAGGATTAAAAAAAAAAAAAAAATTCAAAATAATCTAAATTAAAGATAAAATTTGAGTATGTCTAAAATGTCCACCTAAATCATACTTTAAAAATGCAAACCATCATGTTACTTAGTACTTGAGATAAGAATTATAGTACATGATAGAAAATTCTTAGAGAAAGTTCATGAAAAGCTAAAACTGTAGTAACCAAGCATTGAAGAGTTTCATCTTCATTACCTCTCTTGAAGCTGGTCTATATCCATAGCCAGATGGTAAATTTTTGTCTTCTTCACATCCTTTGGCTCCTGGACTAAAGTGTAATTCAACATGAAAGCGTTCCTCTGAGGAAAGATCCTAAAAATATCACAGAACATTTTGAAAATGAGAAACTTCAAGCTATTTACCTCAGGTAACATACACATCAAGAACTCGGTTACCTTGTTAGGATCCTCATAAAGCATGATAACGATCTGAGTCATGTAGTTCAGTTCATTGACAACATTTAAATAATCCATAGCTCGTTTCCACTGTTCATCTTTTGATTCCTGAACAAAAAATAGATGGAAAACATTTTCTCATATTATATTACTTGAAAGTCAATTATTTTCATTATGGTAGTCTGCTTAATCCTGAGTGATACCACAAAGAAAGGCAAATACGTATATGCACAAATCTCTGAAAATAACTACACTATATTTGAGTTTCAATAAATTACTAAGCTTAAGTAAATTATTTAAAAAATCTCTTAACAGAAGTATTAGAAACTCTTGTGCTTAACTTTTAAAAAGCTCTGGTCAAGATGGTGGTATAGGTAAACATGGTACTGGCATCCTCCCACAGCCACATCAAAATTACAACTAAATTACAAAACAACCATCACTGAGAACCACCTGAAGTTTAAGACAGAAAATCTATCACTAAGGATATACAGAAGAAGCCATGTAGAGTGGTAGGAAGGGCAGAAACACAGACAGAGCTAGTCCGACACACGTGTGTGGTGTTTAAAAATCAGTAGGGATATCTACGTTGCAGAGAGTCCCCCTGAGGAGTGAGGTCCCAGCCGCACACCAGGCTCCCCAGCCCAAGGTTTCAGCGCCTGGAAGAAAAGTCCCCATAACTTCAGCCTGTGAAAACCAGCAGGGTGAGTAAAGCAGAGGGCTTCTGGAGTTCTAGGCATTCCTCTTAAAGGGCCTCACCTGGACTTACTCAGATTCACTCTGAGCTCCAGCACAGGGGCAGCAGCTCGAAAGTCACTAGGGACATACAGGGAGAAACTGAATTGTCTGGCTTTGGGGTGAGAGCTGGAGAGGCAGCTTTCTCCCAGACAGATGTGTTGACAGAGGCTACTGTTCCTTTGCTGAGTCTTCCTATCACAGAAATGGCAGGCAGGTGCCATATCTAAGTCTCCATCAACCTAGCTAGCACTGTTGGTACAGCCCTGGTGATTCCCTGAGACCCCATGCACACCACCCAACTTTTGGGCCCGCCCAAGCTACCAACTTGAGAGACCTACTATATAAGGCCACCCATCCAAGACTGGGAGACATGGCAGATCTACCAAATATATAGAAACAAACAAAGGGAGGCAGCCAAAATGGGGTGTTAAATAAACATGTCCTAAATGAAGGAACAAAAGAAATTTCCAGAAAAAGAATGAAATAAAATGAAGTCAAGCAAACTACCAAATACAGAGTTCAAAACAATGGTTATAAGGATACTCAAGAAACTCAGTGAGAACTTCAACATCATAAAAAAAAAAAAACATATAGCCCTGGCCTGAATGGCTCAGTTGGTTGAAGGTCATCTTGTGCACTGAAAGGTCACTGGTTCGATTCCCAGTCAGGGCACATGCCCAGGTTGCAGGTTTGGTTCCTGGTCAGAGTACATACAGGAGGCAACCAACTGATGTTCCTCTCTGACATCAATGTTTCTTTCTCTCTCTTTCCCTCTCCCTTCCTCACTCTCTAAAATCAATTAAAATATATGTACTAAAAGAAAACAAAAAGCATAGAAACCATAAAAGAGAACTAGTCAGAAATGATGAATATAATAACAAATGGAAACTATACTAGAAGGACTCAACAGCAGATTAGGTGAAGCAGAGGGTCAAATCAGTGATTTGGAAGAAAAGGTAGCAGAACACACCCAATCAGAAGAGCAAAAGAAAAAGAACAACAAAAAATGAGGATAGTTTAAGGGACCTCTGGGCAACATCAAGCATAACATACACATTATAGGGATACCAGAAGAAGAAAGCAAGAGATTGAGAAGCTATTTGAAAAAATAATGACTGAAAACTTCTCTAACCCAATAAAGGAAAAGGATACACAAGTCCAGCAAGTACAGAGAATCCCAATCAAATGAACCCCAAGAGGCCCACATCAAGAACCATCATAATGAAAATGCCAAGGGCTAAAGACAAAGTGAGAATGTTCAAAGCAGCGAGAGACAAGCAGTTAATTACCTACAGGGAGCTCCCATAAAACTGTCAGCTGATTTCTCAAAAGAAACTCTGCAGGACAGATGGGATTGGTAGGAAATATTGAAAGGTAAAAAAGCAATGACCTACAACCAAGATTATTCTACCCAGCAAACCTATCATTTAGAATTAAAGGACAGATAAAGAACTTCTTAGATAAGAAAAACCTGAAGGATGCCCTCCTGGTGTGGTTCAGTGGCTGAGCACCAACCCAGTCACCAAGAGGTTGCTGGTTCAACTTCTGGTCAGGGCACCTGTCGTAGCTGTGGGCCAAATCCCCATTGGGGAGGCATGTAGGAGGTGGCCAATTGATGTTCTCTCTCATCAATGTTTGTATCTCTCTCTCCCTCTCTAAAATCAATAAAGAAACATAAAATAAAATAAAAGCTTCTCTCTTAAAAGAATCATTTAAAAAAGAAAGTAAAAATAAAGAATCTCTTAAACTATAATACCCACAAGTGAATTCTAAGGGTAAGGAGCAGTTATTAACATTAAGTCCCTAAGTACCTGGTATAGTATCATGCTTCCTAACCAGAATAATATCCTATAAGAGTAGTGCTATTTTTTCCTACTGTCATATAGTCCATATATGTAATACATGCCTATCAGTCAATGGCCCTCATTACATTGCAGTGATATGTTAAAGCAATCAGCAGAAGGAGGCATATGTAGATTCTATTATTATTACCATATTCACCACTACTCTACCTTCATTTAGAGAAATCACTTGTATTTAAACATGTAATCACAGAGCATCAGAATTGAAAGGAGTCATAGAGAACATGTACTACAAGCATTCCAAGTAAAAAATTCTATCTGAAAAGATAAAACTACTCAAAGTCCCAAATGTATAGTCAATGGTCAACAGGGTCTACTTAGACCTCATGTACATCACAGATAATGTTCCTTCACCTATGTCATATACATCACAAATATATAAAAGCATCCAAATTTCTTTTTTTTTATCCTCACCGAGGACATTTTTGCATTTATCTTCATATAGAGCAGGAGGGAGAATGGGAGGAAGAGGAAGAGAGAGAGAGAGAGAGAGAGAGAGAGAGAGAGAGAGACATTGATGTGAGAGACATATCGAGCGGCTGCCACGCACACAACCCCAACTGGGGCTGAGGACAAACTGCAACCAAGGTACATGCCCTTAGCGGAAATGAACCGGGGCCTCTCTTGGTCCGCAGGCCGGTGTTCTAACTGCTGAGCCAAACCAGCCAGGGCCTAACATTTTTTGTATACAATAAAGAGTATATAGTACTTTTTACTTTAGTATAGAATGTGCCTTCTTTTAAAAAACAAAATTTGAAATGCAAAATCCCAAATGTACAAGACCACATTCTGATTACCTACTTTAAAAAATTTCAGCAAAAATACTTAAGTTTTAAATTTACACATTATACATTCTTAAGGCAGCATTCCCATTATGAACTTTTTGGAAGACTAAAGGTAAATCAACATCCTATAATTTGTGTAATTACATGTATTCTTAGCTTCATTTCAACAAATGGCTATTTAACCTCTCAGTGCTCTAAAGCCACTAGAGCAGCTACCCCCAACTTAAGCAACACTCCAGAGCAAAAGCTGCATCTGTGTGTGATTGTGTGTTATCTGTGTTTGGGGTGGTGATATCTGCAAACATGTACATATGTGTGTTTTTTCAAAATTGTTAAGAGAGTTGCACTACATGTGAATCACTAAACGATGAGTTTAAATTCTAACAATTTCTTTTCTTTTTTGTTAATCTTCACCTGAGGATATTTTTCCATTGGTTTTGAGAACCAGTAGAAGAGAGGGAGAGTGAGAGGGAGAGAGATGAGTTTAAATACTAAAAATTTCTTTTCTTTTTTGTTAATCCTCCCTGAGGATATTTTTCCATTGATTTTGAGAGACAGTGGAAGAGAGGGAGAGAGGGAGGAGAGAGAGAAACACTGATGTTAGAGAGACACATCCATCAATTTCTTCCCACTCGACCCGGACAGGTGCTGGGGATGGAACCTGCAACCCAGGTATGCAGGCTGACCCTCTAACCACTGAGCAACACCAGCCAGGGTGGTAAATACTAAAAATTTTGCAGTTGTATTTTGCTAGGTTTGTTTTGATAAAAAGATAAATTTTAATAGCATTCTCCTAAACACAATTAATTTTCTAGAATTCATAAAAAAATTGTTTAATTAAGGCTCATTGTATCTATTCCCTGACACCTTGCTTAATCTTATTTCCTTAACAAAATACTTTTTAAAAGCCATTATGGAGAGATAGATTTTACCCAGTCCACACTGAAAAATCAAACTTTCAACTGGGAAGATACTGAACAAGGTTTTAAGTATATTAGTTACAGAGTCTTATAAGGACAATATGAGTTGGGATAATAATTATAGTTCAAATATATTAATTAAAAAATTAGAAAATAGGACATCCTTTTGGTATAGAGTTTAGTTTTTACTTTAGTAAATACATGTAACTTTTCTATTCTGGAAAGACAGATTTTTTTTAAAAAAAATGCAATTGTACAGTATTTTATTTTTAGAAATGCAGCCAAATACAATGTATACTCAACAAGCTCTAGTTCCAACTGCCACCACCTTGGTTCAAACTATATGATCTTTCTTAGATCGCTGTGATATTGGTTTCCATATCCTAAATGTTTTATCTACCTTCTACATATGTTAAATAAGTGCAAAGGGTCAAAAGGGGACCACCTAAGAAATATAACCCTCCTCTCCAAAAACAATTCCATTGTTACCACTAAATATACAAGCTCTTGCCTTGCTAAGATCATTTTTTTATTCACTATTTCTTTTGTTAAAACTCCACTAATCTACATACGTTGCAAGGGGTGTCACTTTGCTATTCCTTGTTGGATGAAAGAAGAAACTAAAATAAGCGGAAAGAACACATGAACTGGAAAATGTGAGAAGAACAGACCCCTGAAATAGCCTTAGTCAACTATGATAACAACTATTCATCAAGGCCCAATAAGATAGATTAAGAATCTAGATACATGTATCAACTGTTCATTATATATTTAACAGCCTTTTATTTAAAAAGTACATAAGAAAAAACAACCCTGAATTTTCTTTTAAAGATCACTTTTAAAAAAATAGATATATGTGTGTACATTAATATACACATAGAAAATTTTAAAGAATTCTTATATTTTGTGAGTTTAGAGATGGCGAAAAGATAATTTTGATATGTATATATAATTTTGATATCTAGTAGAAGTGTCATTGTATTCTAGGTAATCAATCTATGGTTTGACTATGCTAGAGAAAGAGAATATTAAAATTTATCTCTTTTTAATACATATCAGTACCACTGTCAATCCCTAAAAAGTCATTTTATCTTTGCAAACAAAAACTCCCTTGGAATCTTATCAACAGCCACTATGTCAACTATCATTAATATGTTGATTTTCCAACTCTGTACATTTAACCCCAACCTCTGACCTCACATATGAACATACTACTGGTTATCTTCACTTCACTGGCCTACTAGTCCCTCAAACTCAACCTAAAACTAAATTCATTCCTTTCCTTTTAATATCTGATCTTCCTCCCATTTGTTATCTCAGTGAATGGTAGGATCATCTACCAAGTTACCCACATTAGAAATATGCAAATATTTCACTCTCTTTTCTTCCTTATCTTCAATACCCGTAATCACTATAGGGCCTCAAGAAGAGTGTTGGTGCAAGTTAAAGGACCCCCTTTGCCTGTGATAAACTATGAGAGGAGAGAGAGATGTAGGAAAATTGTTAATTATGAAGGAGCCAAGACTTACTGGGTTAAAAAATACAACTGTTTCTCATTCCCAGCCTCTCTAGAGATGAAACAGTGCTATGATTAAAAAGTAGCAGTAGCTTCAAGGAAGAAAGGAAACATAGAAATCTGTCTTGAAGACATGATTGTGACTGTAAAAACACTTTCTAAGCCCTGGCCGGTTTTGCTCAGTGGTTAGAGTGTCGGCCTGCGGTCTAGAGACCAGGGTTTGGTTCCCGCTAAGGGCATGTACCTCGGTTGCGGTTTGTCCTTGGCCCTGGTTGGGTCATGTGGGAGGCAGCCACTCAATGTGTCCCTTTCATGTTGATGTTTCTCTCTCTCTCTCCCCCGCCCCTTTTCCTTCCCACTCTATCTGAACAAAAAATGGAAAAATGTCCTCGGGTGAGGACAAGAAAAAAACAAAAAAACACTTTCTAAGACTTCAGAAAGATTGAAGATGCTTCATGCATGTTTCAAAGACACAAAAGACTTTCTCAGGATCTTATGAGCATGTCTCTCAGCTGCTCACTATTAAGTAATAAGGATTGCTCAGTGCTGTCCCTCGGTAATCACAGAGAGCCCAACACAGAAAAGGGCTTATCTGTAATAAATTTGTGTGACTTGTTTAATGAAGTAGTTATTGTTTTGCTTTATTTATTTTTTAATTACACTATCTTAAACTAGATAAATAGATCTTTGGATCCCAATCTTCTTTAGGCAGGAAGCATGTTGTAGAAAATTACTCAGCTACAAATAAAAGCTACTTTTCATAAAAAAAGAAGTATGACCCAGATGAAGAGATAAAAAACCCAAAGCATGAAGCCATGAACCATTGTAACACAACTCCCTGGTGGTATGAGAGTCCTAATTAAGGAATAGGAACATGTACGAAGGCAGATTTCAAATTTGCTATGGACCAGTAACTACAATGTTATCTTCTGTTTTTCCCTCTTTTGAAAGGTTATTACAGCAGTTATCCTATGCCTATCCCACCACTGTAAGTTTGGTGTTTGAAGGACAGATAACTGGTCTCCCTCCAGTTCACAGGTCTGTGAATTAAGACTGAATGCTCTTAAGCACTTAAGAATCTGTGTCTGCCCTGGCCAGTGGTTAGAGCGTCGGCCTGTGGTCCAGAGAGACCTGGGTTCGGTTCCAGCTAAGGGCACATACCTCGGTTGCAGTTTGTCCCCAGCCCTGGTTGCTCGTGTGGGTGGCAGCCACTCGATGTGTCCCTTTCACGTCAATGTTTCTCTCTCTCTCCCTCCCTCCCACTCTATCTGAACAAAAAATGGAAAAATGTCCTTGGGTGAGGATAAAAAAAAAAAAAAAAGAATCTGTGTCCAAGGAGCCCAATCCACATCTGAACTGATTTAGATGATGAGATTCTTAGATGTCAAATTGAGGCTGTAACAGAATAAGGGGGAATACTGGAGAGGTTAAGTGAATTCTGCATGTTGGAGAAATATGAATTGTGTGGCCAATGGACGTATTATAATAGATTCTATTTTCCAAAGATGGCCACCATATATACCAATCCTAAGTACTCATCTTGTGAAACTCCATTCATCCAGCAATGTGGGTCTATTTCTCACATTGGGGAGGCTCTTTAACCTAGATAAACCTCTAGACTACCTCAACCAATAAAGCTTACCAGAAGTGATGCTATGTGTCTTTATAACTTAGATAATAAAACTGTCTTGCACTTTCACCTTGTTTCCTTAGGAATCTTATTCTTGGAACTTAGCTGCTATGTTTTGAGGAAGCAGGTCATATAAAGAGGCCAGGTAGAGGTATTCTGTCAAACAACCCTGGCCAAGGTCCTAGCTGATAGCCAGCAGCAAGTCCCAGACCTGAAAGGAAAGCTTTGAGATGATTCAAGTCCGTGTCTGATTGCAATTTCATAAGAGACCCAAAATAAAACTGTCTAAGTGATCACAGTCAATTCTGCAAACTCTGAGAGACAAAAATGACTGTGGTCATTAAGTCAATGAGTTTTGGTATGACTCATTACATAACAGTAGATAAGAAGCACAATATCCAACTAAATACCAAGTCCTATCAATTCTAATCCCTTTATAACTCAAATTCATCAGATTTTCTTTTCTTTTTGGGTTAATCCTCACCTGAGGACATTTTTCCATTGATATTTTTAGATAGAGTGGAAGGGAGGGAGGGAGAAGAGAGACACACACATTGATTGGTTGCCTCCTGCACGACCTTGACCAGGACTGGGGATCAAACCTGCCACCCAGGTATATGCCCTTGACTGGGAATTGAAGCTGTGACCCTTTGGTTTGTGGGTCTATGCTCTAATCACTGAGGCAAACCGGCCCCAGGGCATCAGTTTCTCTCTATCTCACTGACACCAGCCTATAACATCACCTAAAATATTTTATAGTATTGTTTGCTTAAAAAGATCTTCTCCAATGAAAGAGAAAGTGTCTCTATCCCCAACATCCAGCATGGTGCTTAGTATATATATAGTAGACCTTTGACAAATGATGGTAAATGATGAATTATTAAAATTACACAGTAAAAACTGGTGTTAGTGATTTGGCAACATATTCAAGGCAACATATTTGTCAAGTAGGTTGGAGTAACTTATTGTACTTACATTGCATAAGGCACCATAGCGAAGAATAGATAGTAAAGAATGTACATGACTTTCACTGGTGAAATATAATCTGGTACGGACATGACGTTCAGGAGACAGAACACCTCTGGAATACCTAAAGTTAAAAGGAGACAGTGTTAAAACATAACCATATAGTCAAAACTTATTAAGTATTGAAATTATTTTATAAAATAGCATTTAATCTTCTATTCTATTTTCCAAAGATGGCCACCACATATACCAATCCTAAGTACTCATCTTATAGTGTGACTGTGAAACTCCATTCATCCAGCAATGTGGGTCTATTTCTCACATTGGGGAGGCTCTTAAACCTAGATAAACTTCTAGACTACCTCAACCCTCTTCCAACCACAATTAAGAAATTATCTTAGTAGATATTCCTTTAACATGAAAATAACTACAACTAACTGGAACCTCTGAGATTAGTCAAAGAAGAGTTAATATTGGTCAAGTTCATTGTCAATAGGTTACTGGAGATCCTCTACTAAAAATAACTGAGGTCATAACCCTAAAGAAGCTCAGAGATGTTTATGCTGCTGAATGGAGTACATGCTGGATAATGTGAATAATGACACATATTCCCATTCCCCATTCTCTTCAGTTTTCCACTCAATTTGGAGTGAAAAAGAACCCTGGTTGGAAGTTAACTACTAGTAATACCTAAGCAATCCTTATTTGCACAATGTGCCAAGTGACACACTCTTGATTTCTTCACAGGAACATTGAAAAGTAATTTAGATTTGAAGTATGCCAAAATAGATGTCTACAGATTTAAATACCAGTACAGTCTCTTACACAGGATGGAGTTTATTTACAGTGTCATCATCTTGTGTCCTCTGAAGGTCTGAGCGAATTTTTCTAACTAGAGGAGTACAGTAGCCTTTGGCAATCTCCAGTTTTTCAGCTTTGGTTATACCATATTCCTGAGCAGAAAATACATGATGTTAGAAAAAAGTGTATAAAGCCAAAGAGCTCTACCAAATGCATTGCTAAATTAAAGAACTATAATAAGCCTTTTAAAAAAAAACAAACAACACTACACAACTAGTTTACTTTTCTGCAACTGTTAGTATACTATTTCCAAAACTATTAAGTATAATTGAAAGAATTTTTGGTGGAACTGAAAAGCAAATAATTTCTAAAAAGGGGATGATGAATAGATATAATATTTATGGATAGTAGTTCAATTCAACTGGCAGGTTTTAAATGTAGAAAAAACCTTAAAAGAAAGATGGTTTGAGAACACAAACACTACCGCACAGAACAAATAGTTCACGAACATACAAAAATAAATATAAATTGAAATAATGAGATTTTTTTATCTATTCAAATGTTAAAAGATTAAAAAGGCTAACAAATTATTTAAAAGCCTTTAGCCAATACTTGTAAAGTTTTAATTAGTGGTGGGCAAAAAAATGCCATAAAATGATCACATTTCACGATGTCTATAATTATTATAGGTTAATTAAATTTATGAGAAATAGTATGAGTTATCAAGAAAAATATTAACTGTAATAAAAATTACAGTTGAAAGGGTTAGACAGAAAATGATCAGATATGAGAAGAGAAAAATCTGTGATGTGTGTAGATGGGATGAGAGAAGAGAAAAAGACGAGGGCAGAAAGTGAGGTGGGGAGGACAGAGGGAAAGAAGGGAAAGTAGAGAGAAAGAGAAAGAAGTAGGTATATCTCTCTCCAAGTACAATCTGGGATTCTTGAATTTAAAGGCTACTTCCTGCTATCAGGTACTTCCCAGATGTCCAAAGATAAGTATGAATAGCAGACTGCCTAATAAAGAAAAGGCTGACTGATTACAGAAGGAAAACCTATGAAAATGGAACTTCTTGGGTCATTTCCCTTAAACTAAAGCTTGGTTGGTTCATTTATCTGGCCAAGATAGATGACTGTGAGTTAGGTATGCAAAAGGCAGTGTAATTGTGTATGTATAAGTAAATAAAAGGAAAATGCTGGAATTAAATATCCCCAGGGGAAATTTCTGTTCTTAGCAAGTCATGAGCATACACTGCTCATCTGGAAGAAAACTGGTAAAAGATTTTTGAAGCTATAGACATAGTCTCGAGTGTGTATAAAGACATGCGTAAAAAGAGTGAAAGAAATAAAAAAATATCCAGAATTCCACATACAAGAAGTGGTTAAATAAGGTATTGTTACATTACACCATTCAGCCATTAGAAATAATGATGTGTATATATAGCTTTACTGATATGAAAGTTCTTGATGCTAAGGGAAAGGTGAAAAAATCAGGTTGTAAAACAATATGCTTTTCCTTGTTTTATTTTTATAAAGACAATTGTTATATATATGTAAATTTAAAAGAAAAATTATATCTGCTTGAATTTCAGGGAAAACACCTTTAAGTATTTTCCAAAACATTAAAATGTTTTTCTTCAGTTGGTAATGTATGAGTGATTTCTTTGCTTTATCTACATTTCCTAATTTTACAGCAAAGACATATTACTTTTATAATAAATATATCTTTTTTGTTGTTGTTTGTGGTACATGCCCCTAGCGGGAACCGAACCCGGAACTCTCTGGTCCGCAGGCTGACGCTCAACCGCTGAGCCAAACTGGCCAGGGCTAATAAATATATCTTTCCCTTCAAAAGTGACATTTTGTTCATCTGACACCACCAATTAGACCAAATAAATGTTAGATGTTTAAATTCTCATATGTTATCACAATGTTTCTGCCATAAATAGAACAGATTAAACTAACAAATGAGGCCATCTGAAAGCTTATTATATCATGATATTTAATGAGAATGTCGCTGTACTTCACACAGAAAATGCTATTATAAAGCCTTTGTATTTCAAAATCTACAAATAACTAAAGAAATTGTCTGAACCTCAATAAGCATGTGCCAACTCAATGAAGAGAATCTTAATACCAAATTTAGTCTTTAGATGTTCTTATCTATCACCATACCATCATTATTTTAAAGTATCATTTTAAAACTAGGGTTTCTATTTTCTGAGAATTGAGACTGGTTAAAAAGTGAAAAGTTGATTGAATTATAGCAAAAATACCTATTATAATTAAAATTAGTTTAATTGCCCTGGCTGGTTTGGCTCAGTGGTTAGAGCGTTGGCCTGCGGTCCAGAGAGACCCGGGTTCGGTTCCTGCTAGGGGCATGTACCTCGGTTGCAGTTTGTCCCCAGCCCTGGTTGGTCGTGCGGGTGGCAGCCGCTCGATGTGTCCCTTTCACATCGATGTTTCTCTCTCTCTCTCTCTCTTCCTCTCTCTCCCTCCCACTCTATCTGAACAAAAAATGGAAAAATGTCCTCGGGTGAGGATAAAAAAAATAAATAAAAATAAAATTAGTTTAATTGTCAAAGTAACTAAAAGTAATAAACCATGTTTGTCAAACTTAAGCTTAGATATGATTAGAATTACCTAATTCACACTGCATAGACATATGAATTAATTCAATGTAAGAATGGAAAAAAATTTTTATAGAGGCAGAGAGCAACACTTGTACACAATAACATATGTATATATATTTTTCTTGCACACATAGTGACACTCTCTTAATCTAAATTAGTATAATCTAAACAAGTCATTATTTTATATTATGGACTCAGTCATCAAGTCTTTAAGCTTGAAATTTTTTTTTCATGAGAATTATGTACAGTAGTCCCCCTTATTCACTGGGAATATACTCTAAGACCCCTCCGATAGATGCCTGAAAACAGTACCAAACTCTTTGTGTACTGTTTTTTCCTTATACATACCTAAGTACGATGATCAAGTCCAATACAAATTTGGCACAGTAAGAGATTAACAATAAACAATAAAAATATAGAATTATAACAAAATACTATTATAAATGTTATGTGAATGTGGTCTCTATCTCAAAATATCCTATTTTGTACTGTACTCACCTTTCCACTTAAAGGAAGCACTTTATGCTTTTCTTTGGCATGTCTGATTTGCCAGCATCACTACTCTTGTGCTTTGGGGCTATTTATAAGTACAATAATGGTTGTCTAAACACGAGCACTGTGCCACTGTGACAGTGGATCTGATAACGGAGGAGACTACTAAGTGACTAATGTGTGGGTAGCATATACAGTGTGGATATGCTGGAAAAAGAGATTTCACATCCCGGTCAGGATGGAGTGGGACAGCATGAGACTTCATCATGCTGCTCAGAATGATAGACAATTTAAAACTTATGAAGTGTTCATTTCTAAAATTTTCCATTTAATATTTTTGGACTGCAGCTGACCTTGGGTGACTAAATCCAAAAAAAGAGAACCATGGATAAGGGGGGACTACTGCATGCAAAATTTTCATTTTTTCCACTTCAAACTACAGTTTCATTAATTACTATACATGTGTTTTTAATTTTAAGTTATTTGTTCATGGGATTGAAAATGCCTGCATTTTATCCATGGTTTGGATATATGAAGGCTAAAGTAACAAAGCAAAATAATAATACTGAACTGAATTCAATGCTCCATTTAAAAAGCAGGACTCTCAGGTCACAATAAAGAATATCAAGTCAAAAAGTTAGAGAGGTCAAGACCAAGTAGTCCTCTACTCAATTTATAATCCCAGAACTCCAAGAAAGCATATAAAAAGACCTCTACTTTTAAAAGCATTAATTTACCAAAATTTAATCATGATTACTGGAAGCATAGGCATAACGTTGCCTAAAGATTCCAAAGATAAATAATTTATCCAACAAAAGTAATTTTGGAGATGTCTTCATATAAGTTCTCAGACTACTGTTGTAAAATTTATTTATTTCTTTTTATTTATTTTTTTGGTGCGTGCCCCTAGCCGCTAGGGCCTAGCGGAAACCAAACAGGGGATTCTCCAGTCCGCAGGCCGATGCTCCAACTGCTGAGCCAAATGGGCTAGGTTTGTAAAATTTAACATAATTGCATTAAAAGACAATTACTGTAATAGAGACTGAGAACAGGTGAGCATTACAAATTAACTCTAAAATATACAAATGATATGTCAAAGCTTTCCTAACCATTCTAATCTTTAGTATTTCTTCTAATTACAATGCTTTAAAATATTCACTAATAAATATTTGTTATAAGGAGATGGTGAGAAATTTCTTTGGCTATTTAAGCAATATACCAGAAATACATAGAAGAAATTATCTAAAACCCCACTAATACTTGAGAATTCTTTTGATCCCAACTCTTAGAAAGCAACTTTTCATTCCCAATTCTTGAATCTATATATAACTGAGAGAAACACAAAAGTAAACCATGTAATGACATGACATGATTATCTTAACAAATCATCTGTGTATTTATTTAGCCATTAAATATGTGATATATTTAGGTGTACTGAAAATCTACCTTGAAAAATGCATATAGCCAACATAAAGACTTAAGAGGGTCTTACATTTATTTTACTTTTATTTAAAAAAAATTTGTTTTTCTTTATTGATTTTATAGAGAGGAAAGGAGAGAAAGACAGAACTATCGATGAGAAAGAACACTGATTGGCCTCCTCATGCATGCCCTGCAACTGGGGATTGGGCCCACATCTGGACATGTGCCCTGACCAGGAATCGAATAGGTGACCAACTGGTGCAAGGGTCAATGCTCAACCTCACTGGCCAGGTGAGGGTCCTACATTTATAATGTATCTGTTATAAAATATTTTTTTAAATCATCTCCATTGTAAGAATAAGTACAATTAAGATGCACTGAGCCTGAACTGTCAATGCAATCAAAAACAATGAAAAAAATCAGAGTCTTATTTATGCTTCCAATACAAACTAATGTTTACCAGAATTAACAGTAACCATTCTTCTCAGAATCTTTAATAAAAAACATTTGAATGAATTCTCTATCTTGAATTTTACAACAAAGATGGATGCTGATTGGGTAACTTTACTGAATGAGTTATAATCAAATTGGTGTTAGCTCAATGACTATCTATATACCTTGTAGCTAACAGTGAGTTCAGCAAAATTAAGTGTGTTCACCTTGATGGTTATCTTGTAATATCTCCTATAAAAATATAACTTTTTATTCTGTTAATAAAATATCTCATTTTGCAGAGTAAACGCTTTCATTTAGTAAACAAGTTGTTAGAGAACAAAAGTCCTTGTTTCTAAGTCAGTATTTCTTAAAGTGAGGTCCAAAGATGTATTCTTGAAGTCTGAGATATTTTTATCCTTTCTTAAAAAGAATTTATGTTTGCCTTGGTTGGTTTGTCTCATCTGTTAAGGCATTGGCCGCAAACCAAAGAGTAGCAGGTTCGATTCTGGTCAAGGGCACATACCTTGGTTGCAGTTTGGTCCTGACCCTGGTCAGGGTTGTGCGGGAGGCATACAATCAATGCGTCTCTCTCACATCGATGTTTCTCTCTCTCACATGGAAAAACATCCTCGAGTGAGAATTTAAAAAACAGAATTAATGTTTACAAATAACTGATTCATAGAATATATTAAATGGTTTATATTATATATCTAACCAAATAAATAGTTGCTCTTTCATGATGAAAGAGTAAGCTACTTTTTAACATTTACACAAATAACCACAGGTAAGTTGCATACTGTCTGAATTCCTAGTTTTCCAGTCTTTAGTTTTTCTTGGACTTTCTGTGATTAGAAGAGGAAGAGTAATATTACTTTAATCATTTTTATGTATGAGTAGTTTTAGGTGAGACTACTTTTGCTGATAATCTTTGTACTTTTCATATATTACATTTTTCCTGTTTTTTAACTGTAGTTCACAATTACAATATCTGATCTACTCCTATCTCCCATTTATAATATCCAAATAATCTTTAGTAACAGATGTCAAAAATGCATCCAGAACTATTTTCTAAGATATTTCTTACCTCACTTTGTCTTGTCACTTACCTCTTTATTATGAATCTGTTCTCTGCTTAATTGCATTTCAGTTATTTGAATTATGGTTTTACCTTTATTTTCTTATAATTAAAAGACTCATAAACAGCCCCTCCTAATAACCACATCTTGACCTCTAAATATTGTTTTCAGAATACTCTTCAATAAAGTAAAGAACTGTAAAATTTATATAGGGCGACAGCTACCTTTTCTCCCACTCTCCACACAAATCATAGGGCTGGATAGATGGACAATAGGTGCCCAATAAATATTTAAGTAACTTATTCCATCCTGTTCTTAGTTGTCTTGTTAGTGTATTACTGTTCTTTAGTAGGAGTATCAATGCTTAAATTTTAAAAAGTCACTATAAACTATTAGAAAATCAATAATAATTTAATATAACAAATAAAAAGTTCAAAATATAAATTCATAATTAGTTTCCTTTTTGAAGTTATGGGTTTTAATAGACATAAAAATCAGCTGTCTTTTATCCACTGATAGACATTTGTAAAGTATCTATACAACACAATAAGAAAATTGATTCCTAGGAATTACTTACCTGAGGAATAACAATATCTGCTAGTGACTTCGAAAGCCCATATAATTCCATTGTGTTTTCTAATTTCAAGGAACCGTTATGCTGGACATCATATTTTATACAGTCATATATGTCAGGGATTTTACTAATGTCATATCTTCCATTTTTTGTTTTAAAGTCTTTCTCCAACTTGGACCATCTACGTAGCATAAGCTCTAATGTCTCACTATGGTAAAGCTGAATATCTAAAACAACATAAAACTTTTAGTATATTAAAATTAAAAATCATATTAAGAATAGATAAAAAAGTTGATAATTAGAAACTTTTTTGAATGTCAAAGATAAAACTGTTTAGAAGCTAGGAAATGTTACCATAGGCATATACTTTAACAACCATATATTTTGTAGACTTGTAAATAGGTATATATATGTTTAAAACTGGGTTTATAAAAGACCTTTCCATATATTACACACTTCAATAATAATAAAAAGAACAATTATATACAAAACTTTTTTAAGCTAATACATTTTCAACTCTAATTTTTAATTATTTAAATTAGGTTATTTATTTTACTAGATTTACATAACTAACAGCATAAACAATCATTACCAGAAAAAAACTTTAAAAATTAAACAATTCAAAGGATCTACTTTTACTAATAAGCAACCCAAGATTCCAAAGTTGCCCAAGTTACTAATCAAGCTGGTCTCAGAGCCAGAGCCCAGATCACCTTCCTGTGGCTTGCTCTTTCTTATTATGTTGCCTAATTGCTGTTTAGCTATATTGCAATGCTACAGAATTAACCAAATAAGAATATTTATCTCTTTCATGATGGCATGGGGGGAAAAGCAACTATAACTTAGCTATTTATTCTTTTGCTGGATATGTATTAACTCATACCTACATATAGTATGAGAGGCTTTATTTCTTAAGATTAGAGCACCTTATTTAAAAATGTTTATAGTAACTGAATAGCAACTTTTATTTGTTTTATGCTCTAAGAAAAATATAATATGTACCTGATGATTTGGGATCTTCCATACGATGTCTGATTTGAGAAGTCAAACTTTGTATCAAGGAATAAACTTTGTCACAGGTCTTCACAGGATTTTTAATTAAATGCATTGATTTAGTAAGAGAAATGCTTCCAGACGGAGTAAGCTATAAATGGGTAAAGTATACATTTTACATCTGTTCATGTACAATTGTCCAAGAGAACAACATACAAAATTTCCCAGTAGCTGAAGAATAATTCCATACCATGTAGTAATAAGATCAAGGAGGAAGCAAAAACCTCAGAATTTCATGTTAAAAAATTAAATCTCAACTATCATGAGATCATCTATAGAGAAAATATAGCAGAATTACTATAACTTACAATGACATTTTATTCTAACTTATATCGACAACTTGCTGACTCACTTAATATGAGCAAATGTGGTCCTAACAATTTGACATATATTTACATGTAATAACCCTAAGAATATTTTTGTCATCATCTTAAGAGCCCAAGATCAAACCACTAGACTAGAATGTGAAGAGTGGGATAAAAAACAGGTATTCTGGCTATAGAGCTGGTGCTCTTAAACACCACACTAATCCCTTTATCTAAGATTTTTACAAGTCAATAAAAGCCATTAATGACAACATGGCTTCAAATTGTAGTTTTTTTTAAATTAATTAATTTTCTATCTTTATTGTTGAAAGTATTACAGATGTTCCCCCTTTTTCCCCCTATTGATCCCTTTCTTCCCACTCCCACCCCCCTCCTGCCTTCCCTGCACTATTGTCTGTGTCCATTGGTTATTAAATTCTAGTTTTTACACTTAGTTTGGCAAGTTATTTAACCTCATCAAACAAGTTCTTACAAATAATAAAAACTGTAAAGTGGCCCTGGTCGGTTTTGCTCAGTTGTTAGAGTGTCGGCCCGCGGACCAGAGAGACCCAGGTTCGGTTCCCGCTAAGGGCACGTACCTCAGTTGTAGTTTGTCCCTGGCCCCGGTTGGGGTTGTGTGGGTGGCAACCACTCGATGTGTCTCTCTCACTTTGATGTTTCTCTCTCTCCCCCCCCTCGCCCCCTCCCTCTTGCTCTATCTGAAGATAAATGCAAAAATGTCCTCAGGTGAGGATAAAAATGTAAAGTAGAATTCCACTTCTCATTATAATGAACTAGGTAGTTTGGCTCAATCTAACCATTGTAAATAAGTAAAAATCCTGGGCAATAAACTTTTACACTTCTGATTTATGGTATCTGAGAAATAATATAATAAAGAATTACAGAACCAAAACTCATACAGAGAGTGATGCTGGCATTTAATGCTATTTCTGCACTAGAGACATTTGTTGAGCCTGAATAGACATCAGAGAAGTGGAGTGGAGCTTTAATAGTCTTCTTAGTTTAAGGACCATTAAAGGAACAAAAGTGAAGTCCAGAATTCCCAAGGGTGGAATGCTGGTAAACTCTCTGCATTTAGGGTTCAAAAAAGTGAGGGTGAAGCAGAAGCAAACCAACCCACCAACAAACTGCAGATCAGGTTCAGGTCAACTTGGTGACCTAGAAAGATCTGTTCTGAAACTGGATTAAGGCAATCCTAGATTGGATGTCCACAGGGACATAGCAGGAACAAATAAAAAATCCAACCATAATTAAAGATATTCAGGCACACAAGGAACAAGACTATATGAATGCCAATCAGCCGAATAGACAACAGAAATATAACCAAAGAGACTCCAAGTAATACAAGTATAAACAACTTTAAAAAAGAGACTTTCTATGTTCAAGATAAAAGAAAATACTGAAAACCATTAAAGAATTATTGCATATTATTAAAAAATGACAGAATTATATGTAAAAGAGAGGCAAATAAAAATTCTGATATTGAAAAATACACTGGCTGAATTTATAGCACATTAGATACAGCCAGAGATAAATTTAATAAATTAAAGATTGGCTAGAAGATTTCATCCAGAATAAATAAAAAAGACAAAAGGATGCAAAAAATCAAAAGAAAGGAGAAGAGAAAGCTCTAGCAAACATGTATTTGGAGAGCCTGAAGAAAGTAACAGATGCTCTGGCTGATGTATTGCTCAGTGGTTAGAGTGTTATCCTGTACATGGAAGGGTCATAGGTTCAATTCCCAGTCAGGGCACATACCCAGGTTTCTAGTTCTATCTCCAGTTGGGACATGTGCATGAGGCAACCCATTGATGTTTCTCACATTGATGTCTGTCTGCCTGTCTCTCTCTCACCAATAAAAAAAACATATCCTCGGTTAAGAATTAAAAAAAAGGAAAGTAACAGAAAAAATAAAAATAAACTTTTTAAAACTGAAACCAAAGATCTAAGAATTCTATTACACTATTAACAGGATAAATTAAAAAGCAATTTATATCTAGACATAAAACAGAAAAACAGCTGAAAATAAAAGATAAAAATAGAATGTTTAAAATAACACCAGAAGGAGTTATTTAAAAGAAGTTATCCAAAGGTGGAAAAATAATAAGATCAACAACTCACTTATCAAGGTAGAAGCTAAAACATCTTCAAAGCAATGAAAGAGTCATCCTAGAATTATATACCCAGTAAAAAAATATCCTGAGTAAAGTTGAAATAAAAGCATCTTTAGACAAACACAAAAGAATTCACCACTATAAGTGCTAAAAGAATTACTATATTGTTCTTCAAACAGAATGAAAACGATCTTGAATGGAAACTCTGAAATTCAGAAAGAGTAAAGGGTAATTTAATGGTAAATGCAAAGGTAAATCTAAATAAATACTGCTTGTATAAAAGAATAACAACAATAACATATTGTGGGGTTTAAAATATACAGAATAAAAATAAACAATATTATTTATTGTAACATGTAAATTGCAAGCTGAGCAAATGATAACAATGATTTTAGGCCTTGCTGCTATATGGTTCAAGGACTAGTAGCATTGGCATGAATGCAAGTTTATTAAAGATGCAAAATCCCACTCCCCACCCCAGATCGGATGAATCAGAAACTGCATTTTTAACAAGGCCCCAGCCGATTCTTATGCAAGTTAAAGTTTGAAAAGCACTCTTTTAGTCCTTGCATTGTCTAGGAAGAGAGTAAAAGCATGATATAAATATTCAACTGTTAGGAGTCATCAAACCTTATTATTATCTCTGGGGTAATGACAAATCAAACAGTAAAATCAAATAAAAATTTAAAACTAACAGAAAATTACATAAACTATCAATTCCATTGAAGCAAGATAGGAGAGAAAAATAAAAACAGGCAGTACAAATAAAGCACTTAAAAGGGTAATATAGATTCACACTTAAATTTATCAGTAATTTAACATAAATAAAATAATTACCCTAAACAAATATTTTCATAATAATTATTTAAAAAACAACTATATATAAATTTTAAGAGATAGACCTAAGAAATAGATTCAGAAAGATTAAAAGTAAGAAGATATACTATGCAAACATCAAATAAAAGACTTGGAGGCAAAAAGTACTGATTGAAACATATCAATTCTAAATTTGTATGCATCTAATAACATGGAATCAAAATATATAAAGCAAGGATTAAGAAAACTACAAAGACAAAAACATATGCAATCATGCAATCATACTGGCAAATTTTAACACAATAGTAAAGCAAAAAAAAAAAAAACAAAAAACAAACACAAAGAAACCAAAAGGCATTTTTATTTGAACCAAAAGAATATAAAGTTAGAAATAATGAAAGTATAACTTCAAAATGCCATAGGTTTGGAAATTTTTAAAATATACTTCTAAATAACCTATGACCAAAGAAGAAATCACAAAGAAAATTATAAAATGTCCCAAAATGCATAAATCTCAAATTTTATGAATACAGTTAAAACAGTGCATAAAAAAAATTTATAGCCTAGAGCATGTATTTTAGAAATGATTCACAACTTAATAAGCATTCATCTTGTGACATTAGTTTTTGAGAATTAGAAAAACAACAAAATAAAACTATACAAGTAGAAAGAATAAATATTAAACAAAAATCAGTCAAATGGAAAAAAGTATATAATTCAGAGGATAAACAAATCTGAGTTAGTTGTTTGAAAGAATAAAGCCATTTAACCAGGTGGAACTCATCAAGAAAAATGGGATAATGTGATGAAACAAAAAGGATGCCTCCACAGATCCTACAGGCATTACAAAGAACTTAAAGAGACATTATAAACTTTTAGAAGAATGTAACTTAATATGGACACAAGATATAATTAAGTACAAACTATTAAATTACTCTGGAATTCATAATTATAAACTTTACCACAAAGAAAATGCCTATAAAATTTACCATAGGATTTACCAGTAAATTTTACCCAACATTTAAGGAAACTTAAGTACACAAACTATTCCCCCCCAAGTAAGAGCCCCTAGCTATTTTTATGAGTCTAGCACAGCAATCTTGATATTGAAAGCAGACAAAAACATAAAAATGTCAATGTGACTCATGAATACAGATGTAAAACTCCTAACCCAAAATAGTAGAAAATCCAAACTAGCCATATATATATTTTTAAAACACATTAAAAAATTGATTCTAGGAACCAAGGTTGTTTCACATTCCAAAATATTATATGATACAATAGATGAAAAGAAAAAACTAAATAACTTCATGATAAAAATCTTGGCAAAATAGGAACAGAATAGAATTTCCTTATACTGAAACGAGAAGCTATAAAAAAAAATCTACCAAAAAACATCATACTTAATGGACAAGTACCAAAAACTTTCCCCTTGAGAATATGCACAAAAAATGTCACTTCTATTTAACATTAATTTGAAGGTGCTAGTTATCAAATTAAGGCCAGACAAAGAATTAAAAAACACAAGGAATGGAAGGAAAATCCTGCAGATATGCTTTTAAAAAATATCTACAGATAAATTATTAAATTAATAAATGAGTTCAATGCATATACAGTCAATATTAAAAATGTTTTTTCTATATAGCAGCAACGAGAAAATAAAACTTTGAGGTATCATTTACAGTTGCACAAAAAAAATTAAAAAAAATATATATGTTTTCACAAACTACAGATTTAATGCAATCTAGATCTATATCTCAACAGAATTTTTTACCTGATTATTTAAAAATATATATGGGAATGTAGGAAAAGCCAAAAAAAAAAAAAACTTGAAGAAGGAACCACATAGGATTTGGGATCCACAAAAGAATACGTATAGTCTACAAACAGACCAACATATATACTAAAGATGGTATTACATAGTAATGGGGAAAGGATGGTCTTTTAGTATGTCATGCTGGGACACCAGGACATACATATAGTTGGGGGAAAATACTATAAATTTGGACATCCTTACCTTATAGCATACACAAAAGTCAATTTTAGCTGGACTGTGGATAAATGTGAAGGGCAAAACAGTAAAGCTTATAGATCATATATAAGAATATCTTATTAGATATCTGGTTAGAAAAAGATATAAAACAATACATTAAAATGCACTGACCATAAGGAAAAGATTGAACTTGAAATTCATGAAAAACAGGAACTTCTGCTTATCAAAAGACACCATTAAGGCTCAGAATAGGTGGTATAATTTACAACACATATAAAAAATAGTTCATATCCAAAATATATAACAAAGTTCTACCACTCAAAAAGAAAAACACAGACAACTAGTAGAAAAATTGGACAAGAAACCTGAAGAGAAATCCTCAGGAAAGAGGATTGTCCAATGAAGTACTATTATACATCTACCTTCAGCATGGCCATAATTTATTAGTCTGAGAATAACATGAATAGAGACTATGCAGAGCAATGATAATTCTCATGGATTTCTGATGGCAGTGTAAACTAGTTCAATGACTTTGGAAAACAGTTTGACGTCGTCTACTAATATTGAAACATAAATATACTGTGGGGTCACAACAATTCCACTCCTAGAATCTATCCAAGAGAGACATATGCTCATGTACACTAGGAGCCACGTGAGGATAGTCACAGCGGTATTAATCAAATAGCTAAAAACTATAACACTAGTGGAAGCATATATAAATTGCAGTATACGCATAAAATAGAACATGGGGTCAAACTATGGCCTGCAGGTCAAATATGCCCCTAAGCTAAGAACAGTTTTTATGTTTTCAAAAGGTGGTTAAAAAAAAAGAAAAGAATATGCAGCAAAAGACTAAATGTGACCCCCAAAGCCTAAAATATTTACTATCTGGTCTTTAACAGAAAAGTTTGCCAACATCTGAAATAAAATACTACACAGATATGATTATTAACTATTACAATTCTCAAAAATAAGTGTGAATTTCACAAACAATATTGAGCAAAAGAAGCCAGATATAAAAGTAAATATATTCTATTATGAGCCTTAAAAAACAGCCAAAACTGTGACTATGGTAGTTAGAGATGCAGAGTTATCCAAACAAGTATTCTGGATGTGATCAGACTATAAAAAAGAGCAACATAAAGAGTCAGCATAGTAGTTATTTCTAAGAGAAGAGGTTGCAGTGGGGATAGGGGTACACAGGGGCGAGAGTTGGTCCAATGTTCTATGTCTCTATCTAGATGGTGATAATTGTATGAGTATATGCTTTATAATACAATAAAGTCTAAGTGTATGTTTTTGTACTTTTCTGTGTGTATAGTATTTCACTTGTAAAAGTTTGCTGAGACCTACCTTTTCATAATCTTCAGCAGTAAAATCTCTGTCTTTCTGAAGTATTTCATGAAGTCTTGCTTTCACACGTTGCTGACAACTGCTCAAAGAGTCGCTATCACTATCCAGAAGACCGTTCATATTTGCACTTTTTACCATCTGAACAAGAATGGGTGTAAGCTCTCCTTCTAGAGCCAACAGCCCCTAACCACATTAAATAAAAACAAAACAGATGTAAAAATTAGTATGTGAAATAATAAAAAGTATCATAATTATGTTGTTATATGCTAAATTTTATAAGATATAAACTATAATAAAGAAACTTTTGTTAATAATAGTTTATCAATGCCATTTCAGGGCTTTAGTTGGAAGTTTCAAATTTGGAAATTTAATACTGCCTTAGTAGAAATATTTTAAAATGTAATATTAGATGAAAATTCTAGTAATTCTAAAAATACTGACTTATACCTTGGCAAAAGCAGCTGCAGTCATCTGCACTCGTCCTTCATCAGAGGCATATATTTTGAGGTCATGTCGGTAGGTACTATGTAATCTAAGTAAACCACAACCAGGAAATCCTGCATAATCTCCTGAAAACAAATCCTCAAATCACTTAAGCTATATTTTTATTTCACTGTATTTCTACAAATATTTATAACATCTCAAAATAAAGATATGAAAACACAATGTATAAATTTAACTAAATTAAGAGAAACTCCAAGATTTACCTTGACCTCCAGGATACATACACCTGAAAGCTCGTCCAAGTTCTTCGGCCTGGACCCTGCCTGCTGGGGTTAGTTCTCCTCCCCATTTTAGAACCAAAAGTAAGGATGGTTCTTCTCTTCGGCTGTCTAAGATACATGTGAATGGATAAAGCAAACGTCAGATTTGTTTCTTTTAAACAGGCATGCTTCAGGATTAGTATTTTCTCTGTGCGCTCTTCTGCAGTAAAATATGGCCCTTATGTATTATTTTGTTCCTTAAACAGCCTTCTCTGTACGCTTCTGTCAGAAATGTTCCACTTGTTAAGATCTTACTAAAATTTCACAATTTCGCCCATACTTTAGGAATAAAACTCCCAGTTTTCTAAAGGGAAGTATTGCTTCTCTCATCATTGCTCAGCGTTATGACTGCAATGGTACTTGCTCAATGTATTTAACTATGCTACATTTGCTGGATTAAGAGCTCTTTGATGACAGGATCCAGATCTTGTCTTTATATCAAGAGCTGAAGTGAAGAAGATATATTACTTTTTTATTATTAGGAATCAGTGATTTGTATAACTTTTAGGAAGATGTGAGATGATAGAGCCTCATATTAATTATAATTTAACTTTGGGTGAGATATACAAAACAATGTAGCCAAGAGCACTTGTATTCAATCACTTATATTTAGCATTTACATTGCTTATTTTCAAATTGCCTTTGTCTCTGTTAGATAACATATCTTAGGATGTAATAAAGGGCAAGTCAAAATTAAGTACAGAAAGTTACTCATTTATGGTAACTCCTCTAAGTCTGAGAAATACTTTGTCTGGGACATTCAGAGATTCCACAATTCCTAATTTCATTTCATTTATTTATTTTTTAATTATAGTTGACATACAGTATTATATTAGTTTCAGATGTACAACATAGTGATTAAACTTTCACGAGTCTTAATTTTAAAAGCTGTTCTTGGCTACATCGGGGCTTAATAGCTGTATATGCTTTACCATGCACACCAATATTAATTGATAGAATATTTAATTAACTGACTTTTTAATTTAGTTACTTATGGAATTTTTTTGATCATACAGATTAAGATATAGGAAATTAAGCTTACTGCTATTAATCACAAGAATGACAAGAGAACACATCAAATTTTAAAATAAAGATCAACATAATCAAACTTCTGTTTGCATGTAAGATAATAATTATTTCAACTTTTGCTAGTATAAATAGCACCATTTTGAACATCACAAAATATCAATCTTTTCCTGAATATCCAATTACTTCCTTGGGATAGACTTGTATAAGAAGAATTAAGGTTACAGCACATGAACAATTTTTTAAGTTTCTATATATACATTGACAAATTACTGTTCAAAGAGTTATGTCAATTTATACTCTTACCAGTAGACTGAAATCTTGCCACACTATATTCTCACCAGCATTCTCTATCACACCAGTTTGAAAAAAGAATAAACTAAGAAACCACTTTGCCAATGTGATAGGCAAGAGTGATTATTACTATTATTATATTACATGACTTTTGTGCTGGCCGCTCTTAGAAGATTAATCTTATTTAAATGCTTATTCTGGAGAAAAATATCTATTTTAGAACATGTTGATTGTGTATTTTTTTCAAATAGTCTATTCATACTTTTTGAGCTTTTATCCTGTAGACTTTGACTTCTTCTACCAAAAGTGGATGAGGATCATTAAGTTACATTTAGTTATAAACAAGTAAGCTTTCTGAAACAACCCTAGAGTAAAAGAAAGTCCTACGCAGTTTTCAAAATAATAAAATATACTTTTCACAGGATAAAGTATATATTTTAGATAGAAAGCAGTTAACAAAACTCACTAAAAAGCAAGCCAGTCCTTAAACTATTAGAGAAGGTTCAGAGGGAATCAATCAACAATGAGTAGGAATTCCCTACATATAATTAAAACACAACAGGCATTAATAATGACATACCTTCCTCTTCACTAGATGTTTTAGGACAACCATGAGGGAGATAGGTTAATTGTACCTTACGATTTATTCCAGAAAAATGGCCATACCTAAAAAATAAAATGGTAAGTAGAATGATCAACCTGTGGGTTGCGATGCTTTTGGGGTTCGAACAACCCTTTCACAGGGGTCGCCTAAGACATAACAGTAGCAAAATGACAGTTATGAAGTAGCAACGAAAATTGGTTGGGGGTCACCACAACATGAGGAACTATACTAAAGGGTTGAGGCATTAGAAAGGTTGAGAACCACTGTCCTAGAGAAAAACTAAATCCATCCAGAGGAAATAAAACTAACCTTACATATTTATACCCCCTTTCATTTTTAACTACCTTGTTGAATTCTTCAATGTATCCTAGTAGAAAATCTGTAGCACAGGTAGTCACTCTAATGACCTTAAAAATGAAAATACAGTTGTGGCTGGTGTGGCCAGTTGGTAGGAACACTGTCCTGTACACCAAAACGCCATGGGTTCAATTTCCAGTCAGGGAACATACCTTGGTTAGGGTTTGCTCCGGCCTGGTTGGAGCTTGGGCAGGAGTAAACCAATGGATGTTTCTCACATCAATGTTTTTATCTCTCCCCCTCCCTCCCTCCCTCTACTCACTCCTCCACCCCCTCAAAATCAATAAAAATATCCTTGGATGTGGATTGAAAAAGAAAATATAAAAATGTTTCTCTACAAAAGTTAGATGATTTTGAAGAGATGACAGAGTATAGAAATATATAAGAACATAAATGTATGTGTCTTAAAAAAAATAAAGAAATTAAGATTGTAAGTGGTCAAAACTGTAAAGCTGATAAATAGGAATACTGGTGGCATCTACTTCACTTGATTAAACCATAGTTCAAACTTACTATTTTTTAAACAGCACTGAATCTGCTATCAAGTTAGCAAAGTGGACTTCATACTAAGTAGTATTTCATAGAAGATTCTCTTTTCATCTTCTCATTAAAATTAAAACTAAAATGTCCTGGCCAGTTTGGCTCAGCAGTTAGAACGTTGGCCCATGGATAAGAGTTCACAGGTTCAATTTCAGTTAAGGACACGTACCTCGGTTGCAGTTTGTTCCTGGCCCTGGTCGGGATTGTGCGGGGGGCAACCGATTGATGTGTATCTCTCACATCGATGCCCCCCCCCCCCCGCCTCCCATCCTATCTAAAGATAAATGGAAAAATATTCTCAGGTGAGGATTTAAATAAATAAATAAACAAACAAACAAATAAAATTAAAACTAAAACAGTAACCTTCAATATAACATCTTTTTTCTCACTGGTGAAAATAAAAATCTCATTAGACTTTCACTAATTTCTCCTCAGCTACGGTGATAAAGAGCAAAAAGATCAAACTGTGAAGAAAATTAACATGAAAAGTCATATATATTTTTAAAAAAGCATTACAGGTTGTTAACAAAATTAGGTTTCAAAAAGATACTCACATCTCTAACACGGTCTTAAGTTGTTCAAGTTTTGACTTGTTTTCTTCAATGTCAGAATCATTATTTTGCCCCAGCTCCATAAGAAGTTGTCTTGCAATATCCAGCACTTCCTGTAAAATAAATTAAGAAATAATTGAATTTTAATACAACTTTGTGATGAGCAATTTAAAATTCATTAAGAAATCAAATTCACTTGCCTGTAATTGCTTTGGCTTTTTGAGTTTTAATTTCCCGGATTTATATCCATCACACTTTTCAAAAAGATCAAAAAATCTTATAAAAAAGACAGAGCACTATTAGTCATTTGCAAAAATTAATATTATTACCATATACTTAAATCAATTATAATAAATAATAGATCTAGAACTATAATGATAATAAATGATAGCTATGGGACTCGAGATTTCTGGATTTCAAATACTGTAAGTCCTCTAGTCCTTCCTTCACTATACCATGTTGCTTCTTTACTTTGATTGATAAACTTTGGTATTTTCCTATACCATATCAAACTAATAATCACTGGATTTTTTGAAAAAGTTTTCTCATGATACAAACATTGATTATAATACAAAATATCATGTTCTGTGAAGTCACTACAAACACATATGTACTTTAAAAATATCTGTTTCAAAACGTATTTAGTAACTCAGGTTTTCAAATTTTATTATCTCCATATCAAATACTAAATAGAAAAAAACAAACTTTCATTCTATTAATTTTCTTCTAGAAGGCGAGGTTAACGACTGTCAGAGAGCAATGTAAGAGAATAATAAACCAAGATTAAATAGAACACCTTTGCAACAATAAATGAAAGCCAGGTCAGACTGATGGTCATTTATGAATACTGCCACAATAATTTTCAGATGCTGATATATACATTTTACATGAATTTTGTTTGCAACTAGTGGTTTAAATATTAATGGCCAAGGAATGGTGGTAAACAGTTTTTTATATGATATAGTAATCGAAATAGTTACTCATCTATCAAAAATAAAAAGTTATCTCCTGAGTTTTAAATTATTCCCCTTACTTTTGATGCCTCACTTCCATTTTCATTTTTTGTTTTGGTGTTCGATCCCCATGACGTATAACGGCAATGACACATCTAAGTTCCATCCTAAAATTAAAGCAAAAGAAATGATCAATTTTCTAACAATGATTTGTATTGTATAATTCAGAATAATACAACATCTAATTACTCTGTGTTCAATAAGCTTGGCAATATGGGTTTAAAAACAAAATTAAATACCTTTGTTACCCCCCACCTCAGGACTTCTGAGAATATTTAATATGCTCATGTAGGTCTCTAAGCTGTGAATGTGAAGAATATGGTCAACTCACCTGAGTAATAGGTGAATTTCAAGGAGTACATTTCACTAGAATGTTATGACACACTTTGTCAATATTGGTTCAATTACTTTATCTCAAAATTAACTCTGTATGTATGTGTGTGTGTGTGTGTGTGTGTGTGTATATATATATATTTTAGATAGAGCGGGAGGGAGAGAGAGAGAAACATCGATGTGAGAGAGACACACTGAGTGGCTGCCACCCACATGACCCCAACCAGGGCTGGGGACAAACTGCAACCGAGGTACATGCCCTTGGTGGGAACCAAACCCAGGACTCTCTGGTCTGCAGATCGACACTCTAACGGCTGAGCAAACCGGGCAGGGCTATATTTTTTCTTTACATGCTAAAAGTGCCAAAGTTGCATGACCACTGACTATAAACCTCTAAGTAATGCACTTGTTGCCACCCCCTTTATATTTATGGTTTAATTAAACATTTCTACAATTATCCAAGCATTTTGGAGAATTTTATTTGTAACAATATAACAAATTTTTCGTCTAGGAGAACCATTGTAAAGGCATGTACTCTATTGCTCCATCTACAAAATGAATCATATAAAAATATGCCCAGTAAAGTATCTAATAATTATTCAGAAATTTAATCTTTACTGCAGTAGCACACACTAAATGGGGAACACCCAAGGAGCTTCTAAAAGAAGATATTCTAACTTACATAGTTCCAGATGTAGTTGGTACAATTGGGATATCTTCAGCTTCTAAGGGTATTGACCAGGGGATATGAAATTGTGGAGCAAGCTCTCTCATCACAATATTGCTTTGAGAAAAATAAAAAAATTAAAAATTATTTCATTTTAAGACAAAACTAGGTATTTAATGACAAATACTAGAGGTTCAAAGGAGTTAAACTCAAACAAGTATATGATAACAGCACATAAAAGTAATCAATCCTAATCAACAAAAATCAGATCAGCAGTTCTAAACTAGTGTATCAGAACACACTAATGGGATGCCATAAATTTACTTATATACTTTAGGTTTAAAAATATAATGCACACTGAATTCAAATAATTCACTATAACTACATCACATTTATTTTACAAAGTTTCTGAAGTCCAAGATTATCTCTTCTGTGTGGCCACTAATAATTTCTTACCAATTTATTGATCACCTATAAAGCTATTCTAAATACCACTGCTCATTTTTAACACATTTCTATATTTTACTAATAGGGTTAACAATGGAAACGTGTGCAGGTAATTACAAAATATATTTTGTTTTCAGTTTAGCATTTATTCATACTAAAATTTGTAAGTGCCCCAAAATTTCACTGTAAGGGTAAACTCACAAATCTTTGAAATATACAATAAAAGCTGATTCCAATTATTAAAGTACATTTAAAGTGTTTGTTTCTTATGGTTTTGCCATATATACTTTGAAATGGTTTAAAGATAGTTCTTATTTTGCAAGTCTTCTAAATCACAGTGTAAGAAAATAGGTCAAAGAATATAAAGATGGCATTTTAAAAAATATGTTTTTATTGATATTTTTAGACAGAGAAAGGAAGGGAGAGAGAGAGAGAGAGAAACATCGATGTGAGAGAAAACATTGATTGGCTGCCTCCTGTACACCCACTACTGAGGATTGAGCCTACAACCCAGCCATGTGCCCTGACCAGGAATCAAACTGAGATCTCTCAGTCCATGGGACGACGCTCAATCTACTGAGCCACACCAGCTGGGCTAAGCAATAATTTCTTTTATATTTACTTGATAATCTCATGAGAAAGATCTTGAAACCACAGAATTTCTAAGTCTATGACATTAAAATATCTTTAAGCCTTTATCTGTACTGGCCATAAATTAATCTATCTTTGATAATGCAAAACATAATTCAGGATTTGGCATGGTCTTTGGGGATGTTATTTTATAAACATCCCCACTGTCATTTTACTCTACAGTGCTAACAAAATCCTAATCATTTAATGTTTATAGTTATTAAATTTCTGAATAACTAGTATTCACTAGCTCTAATAAAGGTAAAGAAGAAGAAATATAAAAAAAAAATTCTTACCCAAGTATTTTTGCACAATCATCATAATACTTCATGGAATTTTTCACAAAACTGAACCCATTGACATCACAGACATAGGACTGTCCATTGGCCCGCAATAAATCAAAGCCACAAACTGTTTGCTGTTTAAAATACATTATAAATTTTAAAGTTTCATTTGAATTAAGATACAGAATTTACCAGTCTTGTTAGATCATATCAAATTTTATAAATGTCATAAAGTGCATTACTGTTTACTAGTTTACTTCAAAGTAAAAAAAATGAAATCACGGAGAGGGGGTAATCAGTGGTTGAAAAAGGGGAAACATCTGTAACAAAAATAAATACATTAATTAAAAAAAATTGAAATCACATATTTGTAACTTCTGTACTCTGAAAATATATAACACATGCCATAAAATCATCACCATGAAGTAGCTGTATAACAATAATGTTTAAGGAACTAGGGAGGCCAAAAATATTATATATTTTGTCTAGTTCTCTGATTAACATTTCATTAAAAAAAAGTAAAAATATTTAAAGGCTTTGATAAATTTTGTTAGCAGAAATATCGCTTTAATCCAAAAAAATAAATAAAGAAGAAACAATTTTGAAGACATTACCTGGAGGAAATGTCCAATTATCCCTATGAAACTTTTAAACCCTGACAAGCACATACTTGTGAGTACCCAAAATAAATTTACTTTATTTGGGAGAACAAAACAGTTGAAAGGTATGAATGTCCTGTTCAAGCTCCAGGAATTTTCCTATCTTCTATTTTATATTGAAATCATCACATATTAGTATAATGTGATTTTTTAGTAATGGCTTTTGGAATCTTGGTATTACAAATGATTTATACATAGCTAGTAAAACATATTTACAGACTAATATTCCTTCCATGAAAGAGACTTCAAATTATTAGTAAATAATTTACTTATTTAATAACCAATAATATATTGGTTCTATTTAAGTTATTATAATAATTATATAATAATAATTAAGTTATATTTCCAGGGTAAGGCTTTAAATAGGTAATTTTAGATGTTATTAGACACAAGTTGTACAACTTGTACAATTTAAATCTTTACAGTGTAAAAGTCTAACAATATTGATTAATTGAGGGAATTAGGCAAATACCAGAAGTTAAAAGTTTTCTTAAAGAAATATATATGTATTGCTTTCATGAACATATTTGATCATATATAATAGGCCAAAAGATCGGCTGTTAAGGCTGAAGAACACTGAGGACCTTTGTTACTCAACAACAAAAATCATTTACCAATTCTGTAAGTAAATAATACTTGCAACCAGTTTTGTTTTTATATGTTAAACAACATCCATAAACACTGGTTAACTTTACTGTTTTCGTTGTTTTCCTCCAAAATTTTAATTTCTGAATAAATTGACAAAGTTCCCTTGTATATAAAACAGAAACACTATAGAAAAACAAAGGCCTTCGTTTATTATATATTTTTATTATTGGCATTACAAGAATCCCTTGAAAAGAACATAAATTGTTCAGATATATCACTTTTATTTTCTCAGCTTACTTTTCCAACTATGAGCCCAAATAACAGTTATTTTACTCAAAACAGAGAATTAGAATTCCCTTTACAAATCTATATGGGCTGTATATCTTACCTTAAATGCAAGGCAGACTTTCCAAGCAATTAACTTCTCTCGTGCATTGAGAATAACAGGGTATCTTACTTCTTTTCCTTCACTATCTCGTTCCACCTTGCCATCGAGTGCTGGAGATTTTCGAGCTTCAGCATGGGCATAATCTGGACCCACTGTATAAACCTTTCATGAATGTTAAAGTATATATTTTCAAAGATAAAATAATCAATGAAATATATTTCAGTCTCTAGATTACACTTTCATACATATTTCCATTTACATGCCAAAAATTTTAATAATATGTTGGAAGAGGTTATAAATAATTATACGGAAAAACTGGTAAAGTGACATTCTATTCTCTATAGAGAAAGATTATACTAAGCATTATGAGGGAATATGAGAATGTATATGATGTGATTCTTTTCAAATTGTTTTAGTTTAATGGAGAGGTTCAAATAACTATAAAAATATTATAGAAGGAAGTAACTGCCAAATAAGATTTAAAAAAGGGGGAGATGAGGAATAGCATAAATTTGAAGGCAGACAAGAGAGGAAAAGGTGCTCTAAGCAAAGGTAGTCAACACAGATAGAGGGCAGAGGCATGAAATAGCACAAGGTGTTCAGGTAAGAGCAAGCTATTTGGTACAGTAAGAAATAAGGTTCATAGGACAGACAGTGGGCAAACTATGAAATAAATATCCTGTATGCCAGCTTTATGAATCCAATTATTATCCTGTGGTCAATGAGGATCCACAAGAGAATTTTTAAGAAGAGGTTCATGATCAGGTTTAAATAGAACAGTCTGATTAGACAGACTGCCAGAAGATAAAGCAATTAAGACCTTATTTGTTACCAACAGAAACTACACATATGTTTATAACCCATTACAGTGTTGCATATCTTAAAACATCATTTACGCTGATCAGTGCTTGGAAACTATGATGGCTATTAGACCCTTACCACTATATTTTATTATTTAATGTCCTTTTAAAGAAACATACATATTATTATATCACGAGGTTGGTTTTTAAATATTTTGATAACTATATTTCAATAAAATTTGTCTCCTTTTTAATACTGTATGTTTTATTTTAAGCATTTAAGAACATTATTCTAAAAAACAATTATTTTTTAAAAGAGTCTGAAGGCACTCATACTAAAAAACAGATAAAGAATAGATAGTGCTAATTAAAGGGTACTCTATTATCTGTTATCATTGGTAAACTCTAAATACAAAATTAAAATATACTTTAATCAACCCTACCTTAACATCAGTACCATCTGTGGGCATAAACTCTTCATATATATATGATCCCGTTTTTCGTACATTGCTTTCTGGGGAATAAACACTACTTCTACTGCCAATCTGAAAATAAAAGATGTCCATTAACATAAAAACTAAATTATTTCCCTCATTTTTATAATATAACTCTTTAGCATTTATTTACATCTTAGACAAAAAAAAAAATGTTTTAATCCACAAATATTTAACAACATTTACTATGTGGCTAATACTTTATTTTCAGCTGTGACTGTAATTTACGTGTAAGTTAAATAGCATGAAAAAATACAATGAGCATTAAGAATGTTTCTAAGATTCAACCATTTTACTGCATGTAACTCTAGTTTGTTCATTTTCACTACTATAGAATTTTCCACTGTATAAATATAGCGAAATTCATTCATTCTCCTTTTATTGTATATTTGGGTTGTTTTCAAGCTTTAGCTACTAGAACAATGTTGCTTTGAACATTCTTTAAAGTATCCCTGTGGCACATGTGTGCAAGAATGTTTCTAAGGTATGTACTAGAAATGGAATTGCTAGGTGATAGAATATGTCCATACTCAACTTACAAAAATAATGTCAAATCTTTTTTTCTTTTTAACCCTCACCCAAGGATATTTTTCCATTGAATTTTAGACAGAGTGAAGGGAAGGAGAGAGGGAGAGAGAGAGGAACATCAACATGAGAGAGACACATAGACTGGTTGCCTGCCACATGACCCCGACCTGGGCTGGGGATCAAACCTGCAACCCAAGTATATGCCCTTGACCGGAAATGAACCCAAGACCCTTTGGTCCAAGGGCCAACGCTCTAACCAATGAGCTAAACTGGCCAGGGCTCAAAATCTTTTATAAACTGTTTTAGCAATTTAGTCTCTCCAGCAACGTATAAGAGTTCCCACTGCTCTACATCCTTGTCTATACTTGGTATTATCAGACTTTTTAATATTTGCCACTCTAGAGGATATAAAATAGTATCTCATTGTGTTTTTGCATGCCCAAGATTTATAAGTATATGTGAATTTTTCACCCTGATATACTATTAAAAAATGTTGCTAAGAGGCTACACTAATCTGCACACCTGCTAACAATGTTTGGGCTTGTGCTTGTTTTCCAACTACCTCAATCTTTTTGATCTTTGCCAATACAAAAAGTAACTCAGTGTCATATTCTTTAATACCTGATTTGCATTTATTTTATTATGAGTGCAATTTGAGCACACATGCATGTATGTAAAAGTTAATGGTATTACTATCAACTTTGGTTGCTGCTGACCTTTTCCAAAAGACTGCTGATCTTTACCTAAATTTTTTGTATTACAGATATGACAGAAATGTAAATGAAAGGTAGAAGGAAATCAAGAAACTTCTTGGTATTCTGTAGGTAGAAATGTGGCATAAGCAACATTAAGTAACTAAAATGAAACATAGTATATCAGTTTTAATAATTTATATCTAAATTCTTATTTAATAATTTATATCTACATTCTTATTTAATCAGTTTTCATAAATACTCGATTACTTTTAGTAAAATTTATACAACAATGTATGAAGAACAGTATTCACTAGGATAACAAAGATTTACCTTTCGAAAAAGTCTTTGACTTCCACCACCAGCAGATGTTGGATAATAAATGTAAACATTGTGATCTTCTGCACTAACTGGCTTTTCTACAAATGGCTTTTGAAAAACTTCCCCATTTACTTCTACATGATCTTCCCCTTCAATCAGACTGCATTCTATAAATCAAACATAATAGCAGGAAAAATTACATAATATATAGTATCTAGATATATTATTATAAAGTACTGATTTGATTTTAATTTAAAGCACTACGGAAACAATATATACCAACAATTATGATACTTGGCATTAGGAACCTTAGTTGTTCTCTTACGGACTCTCATTTTACCCTATCACCCAAAGAATTCAAAGTTAGATGTGAAATGATGTCAACAATTAATATTGAGAAATAACTCCAGAACGCTATAATTTCTTGAAAAACATGAGATCACTCATATCACAGATACAACAAAACATGAAATTATTTAAATTAGAAAAGTAACTCATATGCAGAGTAAGCAAGCAATCTGATCAGAAAGTAAATTTTTCACTAGACAAACAAGAAAAGTTCCCTGTACAGATAATACCTGTGTTTTAATAAAAGTTGCTTTGAGGTACAATAAAATGATCAAAATTCCCCCAAATACTGTTATTAGAATATTAAATCTTAAGACAGACATTTATTTTGCTTTTTATAGACTAAGCTATGTATAGCTTACATGCTGTTTTAGGTAACCAGGAAAATGAAGCAAAGTGTACCTTAAAATATTAATGAATAACAATATTTCAAAATTCCTAGTCATCAGAAATTTAATTGTGCCATCTTAGCATAAAGTTTCTAATACTTAATTCAATAATCATAGATGAATCACTTGTTTACCCCTAATCAGTACACATTTCTTAAGACATGTAATTTAAAATTTTTTCTTTATTATTCTCAGAGATATGTCATATATAAACCAAAGAAAAATAGGATATATATAATTTCTAAATTATTAGTTAGCCTTTTAGCTCAGTGTCACATTTTAACTGAATACAACACCTGTTTATTTGGATCATTAAAAAAAAAACACAACTGAAGAGAATACCATGAGTTCTTTAAATCCCTTCCACTTAATTATAGAAAGAAAGTGGCTCAAAAGTGTGTTGAAAGATAGAAGGTAGCTTGCTTAAAAATCTCTTACCTTGCCCTGGCCGGTTTGGCTCAGTGGTTAGAGAGTCCTGCAGACCAGAGTCCTGGGTTCGGTTCCCGCTAAGGGCACGTACCTCAGTTGCAGTTTATTCCAGGCCCCAGTTAGGGTCACGTGGGTGGCAACTAGTTGATGTGTCTCTCTCACGTCGATGTTTCTCTCTCTCTCTCCACCCCCCTCCCTCCCACTCTATCTGAAGATAAATGCAAAAATGTCCTTGGGTGAGGATAAAAACAAAAAATCTCTTACCTTTGGGATTATTTGGGTCACGGTTCAAAATTGCATAACGAGGAAGTAAAATACCTTCAGCTTGAAGAATACTATATACTTCCCTCCTGAATAAAAAGGAAAACACATCCTTATTGTTTTATAGCTGTTTCACGAGTAAATCACTGTACTCTTCATAAGTATGTTACTGTTCTACCACTAAAAAAGAAATGTTTATTAAGTCTTTTTTTTAAGTAAACAAATGTCCCTTAAAATACTAAAAAATGTATCATAAATATTCAGCAATTGGAACAAGATTGCATGTGTAACACAATATGTGGCATATTAAAATACTAATTTTTAAAATTAAGAATGTAAATGTATAAAAGAAATGGTTAAATAAAATTGCTACATTGCAATGACAGAATATTAATTACCTAACCATTAAAAACCTTATACTTTACATAAATCTAATGACATGGAAAATGTTTATAGCATAAGAGAACAGTGATCCTAATTTTGTAAAATGTGATTGTATGTATGTATCGCTTTCTACACGAACAAATATGGTAGATGTAGTGGCAGGGTTAAATGTCTTTCTTTATGCTTTTATTTTCTAAACTTCTTAAAATGTATATGCATTTTTATATATTTATAATATATAAACATGCATTAATATGTAAACCTACAAAAATGTTTTAAAATTTTAGATATTAATAATGTTGCTATCTGAAAGAATAGTAAAAAACAAAAAAACTATAGGGCCATATACTTCATAAAGTATTTTCATATATATAATCTCATACTGTTATGCTAATACAAAAGAAAACAGAATGCTAGGGAAATTATAAGGATAACCATTAGAGTGAAACATCAATTAAGTGAAATACATACATACATTCAAATTTTATCATTTCTCTTAAAAATCCATGCTTTTGGCCTGTTAAATGAATGCTAAGTTATATAGTAAAATATTTTTCAAATGGTTACACTTTACCATTAAAAAGTATCTAGTTATAATGAGTAAAGCTCTAATTTCCTCATTAGTCACATGATAAAGTAATTCTTCATCATTTTCAATGGTTTAGTAGGCTTTGGAAATTAAACAAATCTGCTGTAAGCCCTTGTCCTAGTACTTGTGGGACTACTTGTGACTTTGAGCAAATTAATTGATATGCCTAGTTCTCAAGTTTCTTCATCCGTAAAATTAGGTATGAATACCTGCTTCCAAATATTATTTCAAGGATATCACAAATTAATGTATATGAAAACACTGCACACCATGTTTGTTTACAGTAGATAATGAATTAAAAGTTAGTTTTCTTTCCCTTTATTCAGCCAACTTCGCCACTCACTCACCTGTCTTGTATGAGATACTGCATATTCAAGTCATTGATTACAAATGGATTCCTGAGTTTTGCATAGGCAACTGCTTTGTCCAGTGGAAAGCCTAAGAACATATGTCATTAACGTATTCTGTACAATCTCAAGATAAGTTGACATCTACAATTTTATCAACTTGAATTTAAGCCACCTCCCATAAAAGCTGAATTTCATCATGCATATAACTGCTTTCTATAAAGACATGGAATAATAAACACATAAAACTTGATTTAATGAGTACTGTTAAATAAACCTTTTTCCCAGTCAATTTGATTGATAAGGCACAGCAAGTCAGTGATTATATAACCAAATTTAGAGCAATGACATGTTAATCACTGCTTGATTATTCAAAGTTACCTGATAAAAGGTAAGACTGCTTCATAAACAAACAGAAATCTCTATATAAATAAGTATATCACAATCACCTGGCGATTTTAAAAAAAAATATACATCTCCCCTTCTCACTTACATATTTTGATGCTTATATATATAAATTAGCTGGTAGTTCAAAGAACTTATGCATCTTTAAAAATAGCAGCGAAACAAAAATTAATTCACATGCAACAGATATATGCTGAAAATATAAAATACACGAACAGAATAACACTTGCTGCCACTAGTGTTGAAATATCAGCTATTAACTCCCCCAAATTTCTAGACTTTGCTAAAATAACTAATTGTAATAAAGACAAATCAAACAGCAAATAGTCTTTAAAAATCTAAAAACTTTTTAATGATTATATGTTACTCTCTACACTGACAGTAGAAATCTACAGTTTTATCCATCAATTCACATTATTAAGAGAGGCAGTATATCATAGAGATTAAGAGCACAAACCAGGGTTCAAATCCTGGTTCCATCTTTCACTAGTTATGTGATCTTGGATAAATTTTTTTTTTAAATCCTCACCCGAGGATATTTTTCCATTTATTTTCAGACAGAGTGGGAGGGAGGGAGGGAGGAAAGGAGGGGGAGAGAGGGAGAGAGGGAGAGAGGGAGAGAGGGAGAGAGAGAGAGAAACATCGATGTGAGAGAGACACATTGATTGGTTGCCTCCCGCACAACCCGACTTGGGTTGGGGACAGAATTGCAACCAAGATAGGTGCCCTTGACCATTATCAAATCTGCGACTGACTTGTTAGTCCAAGGGCTGACGCTCTAACTGCTGACCCAAATCGGCCAGGGCAAATCTTGGGTAAATTTTTTTTTAAATCTCTAAGCCTCTGATTTCTGGCTGTAAATGGGTATTACACAAGTCTTACCCAATAGGGTTTTTGAGGAATTATATAAAACACTTAACACAATATCTGGCACAGCAAGTGCTCATTAAATGTTAACTGTTATTATTCCTTAAACAACAGTATTTTAATGAATATGTTATTTAAGGAAACAGGTAAAAATCAGCAAGCATGTATAACTTTAACATTTTAATAATAGTATATGACAGTATACCTATAGCATTACCAGAACAGTTAGTAGAGGAAAGAAGTATTACAGCATACTAAAGTTAAAACAAAACAAAAATCTACAGTCAATTAAAGATTTATTCCAAAATTCCTCTTAGTTTTTAAAATTTAAATAGAAATACTCTACACTAAGAATCACTTGATCACAAATTATAAACCCTTCAAGTTTTATGAAGACTCTCAGAAGAATTCTTCACTTGTAAAGATGTCTCAATGTCTATGATTTGAGGCTTCCTAACAGAATTCAGCAAGTCAGTTCCCTGCTTTTGTTGTTACTCAAGAGGAACTTTTACCTCACCAAAAGACAGCATAGGCACATGACCTTAGATAACATCTAGTTTTTATGGCAAATAGGTTTTGTAGAAAGAACCATGAGGTAGTAAGGGAAGAACACCTTAACCTCAAGGATAAGCAAATTTTAAGATTCTCTAAAATGATAAACTTCAGTCTATAAAGAAGACATGGGCCTTGCTTCTCTATGAAATAATAAATATCAATATAAGTTGTGGGAGCAAAAGGTCTCAACAATGGTACATCCCCTTCTTGCTGGAGATGCTTCTTTAACACCTAACGAAAGTGAGACTTTAACACAGCTAGAGACTACATATTTGGTAAAAAGAACCATACAATATAAACACATTTATAAATGAGTGCATATCTTTTATAATTCTTAGTGAGAAATTGACTTAATTCAGAGTCTCGGGTTATTAATTTTCAGATATATATTTAATAATAATTTTGCTTGGTAGACTTACCATGAAGTACTACTTCACTAGGAAGTAAAACTTAAGCTTAACTGATATTTCAGTTTCATTTATACAAGGTAGCAAGTAAAACAGAAAATTCAAATATTAAGTTTTTAAGAAATAAAATATTAATATGGATATGAAAAATAACATTTTCTGTATGGCAAAAGCATAAGGGATTAAAATATTCATAACTCAAGAATTTATTCTAAAAAACTTAAAGCTATGAAAGCAAAGATACATTTGAAGAGTATCAAAACCAATTACCAATTATTTTTAATAGTGAAAACTGGAAACCATCGAATTGTTAGGATATTGGTTAAATATGCTATAGTACATGCACACGATGACACATTAGAACACCATTAAAAATCAGATTTTTGAAGAATGACATGGAGAAAAAACCTTTTGATATAACTAGTGAAAAATAAATAAATATAAAATTACATATACACTGTAATTCTAAATATATTTTAAAAAATACACATAGAACAAAAGGCTGAAAATAAATATGTCAAAATGCTAATATCACCTATCTGTGAGAGTGGATGACTTTACTTTTATTTTTCTAATTTAATATTCTACAATGAAAATATATTAGTTTTATAATCAAAAGGAATAAAAGGGTTTCCATGCCCCTTCTTTAATACCTTTAGAATGGAAAGAAATAAGACAATCACATAAAGGCCAGTTTTCCACTGGTTCATTCAAAATAACATCCTCTTCAAATACTATCACTGTAATATATTTAAATAAGGAGATCCGTTCAAGAATTTCCTTCATTGGTTTGGATTTGGATTTCTTTGCCATGGAACAGATTCCAACCACAATCTGCCTTTCTGGTGGCTAAAACAGAAAAGAAACAAAAAATCAGGTTGACTTACTAAGAACTCCAAAGTACAGCTCTCTTAAATCTTTTTTTCAGAAGTAGATGATGCATGTAATAAATCAATAAAAATGACACATTAACCAAAAGAGGCATTTGTTAAAATTATATCTTTGTTATAATACATACTTAACAAAATAATAGTTTTCTATAAAGGTCTGCAAAAAATTTTAAAACAAAATACTTTCAGAACATTGTTACTATTTTCTTGCAAATGTTAAACAAATACTCCTTTAATTGTCCCTGGTATTTATTTACCTTCCTCACACCACAAAGGGGCAAATAAAAGCCAAAATCTATCTAATCCAAGTAAAAAGGCCAATGGGAGTGAGATAAAGAATTCTCTTGACTAAGCAAGTTGTTGTTATGCTACAAAGATATACATTACTGAACTATTATTGTAGATTGAGTTTGAATATTAGTTGAATAACTACAAAAACTTGGAAGAAAATTTTGGAGAAAGCCACACTGCTAAATGGTGTCAGTGTTCTCTGACATCCCAATCTTCATACTCTAATACCCCTATTTAATGGTAGTGTTCATCTCTGGCACCCTGCTCCAGTTCAAAGGCCACGATTTGTTGTGAAACTAATAGCAGGAAATGGAAATAATAACTTATGAGTAGCTACAGTTTATCAAATTACTCAAGATTCATTGAGGTCTTTGCATTCAGGTGTAGTTTTATCAAATATATAAAGCTGTGTCCAGTTTTTCATTGCAATTCTCTTCTATTTTGTATATTTCACATGCCATTTAAATCTGGGCTCAAATTATGCTAGAGCTAGAAAGTTTTACTAGACGTTTTCTTGTCTAAAAATAAAACTGGATAACATCAGAATTAAATTGTTATTCTTTTTTAGCCTAGAATTATAATTCTTCATTGCTCTAATTCATATAAAATTCAGATTGGTATTGGATTTTATTGTAATTCCTAACTTCCCTGGGATCTGCTTTCTTCCTTTGATCACCCACTTTGATGTTCCCTTATTCAGTTCTTTCCTGATAAAAAGCCTTGACATAGCTCATTATGATGTTCTAAAAGTAATTTCTTAGACAATGCAAGTACTCTACCTAATATTTCATACTATTTTAGTTTAAAAAAAAAAAAAGCTTATACGTTCAGTTTTGTACTTATTACAGATCTATTTAATGAATAGCTGATCATTACCTAAGATGGACCGAGAACATTCCAGTTTAAATGTACAAATTAACCTACATTAAGAAAAAAAATTACAGAATTTTCCTATTAGGTACAACCTTAGAAGAATAAAAATAATTGTTAAAAGAGATCTAAGTTATTTTAATGTCTAAATGAAATTCTTTGAAATCTTAACAGAAGAATGATCTGAAACAAGTTGTTTTATCAATCTATAGGTCATATCAAGCTCCTCAAAAGTGACAACTACACATCATGAATGTAATCTCAATGTAATGAGTTCCAATATTCTAAGAACTATACTAAGCACTGAAGAGTTAGATATACAAATACTAATTGTCCTCAAAGTACTTTGAGTCTAATAGGGAACAGAGCAATAGTATAGTATATTATGATACATAAAATAAAAGTATATATGTGAGGATATAGTAATAGTACTGAGGAAGAAGTGTTCAAGTTTCTCATGGGGAAAGAGCAAGGAGAAGGGAGAGTGAACAACATGAAATCTGAGCTTTGTTTTAAAGAATGAAAAACAATTCACAAAATACCCCCAAGATAGGGTCATTTTATAAAGGAGTGCATACAACAGCAGAGAGGCATGATACAAAATGGAATATGTGGGAAAATAAAAATTGGTATTGCTAAAACATAAAAGGTAGAAGGGATGAGACAGTGCAGTTCTAGATACAGGCGAGAGAAAAAACTTCTCATATAAGAAGACTGGGCTTGATCTATCAGTGGTGCTCAGTGTGTTCAGAACTCCATAAAGAGCCAGGGTGAGTGTAGTAGAAGCTGAGTCAATAGTACTTTCCACTCTATGTCAGCCAGAGAAGCTCTGTTTCTATCTTTTCCTCACTGGCCTTCCAGATAAGACTTCAGATGAAGAAAAGTTTTGGCTAGTAAGAAAAGCTTGAAAATCATTTTTTTCTGGAGTGAGGTGAGTGGTGGAATAGGTTTTAAGTGAGTGCCAGTCTGATCTGCATTTTAAATATGTGTAATCACACTGTGAAAGAATTTAAAGAGTCATCTAATGGTTATTTTTAGTTTGTTTTTACTACTTTTACCAAGTATAGTAGGTTATTTTAAAACGAAATTATCTTTACAATTACAAATATAAGAAACACAAATATAAGTTTGTATTTTAAATCAGTTCTCAGAGTAAAGCAATCTCTACTTGTAAAGGGAAAATAATGACAAGAAAGAATAATATTGAACTAATGGAACCATAGCAAAATAAACATAATAAATGTGTATCATTCTTAAAGATCCAATATGTATATACATTCCAATAGATTAAATCAGAAAAAGAACAAAACTTATACACACACAATCTGTAGATATGTAAGGTAGCCTCTCCTTCTAGGCACACAATTTATATACTTCTGATTTATTAATTAATAGGGATATCTTATGGTCAACCACCATCTGTGTTGACAACATGACAAACTTAATGAAGCTGGTTAAGTAATCCTACTTTGGTACCTTTGAAATTATTTCTAATTCTTTATCTTGATGTATTTGTTACATATTTCTACATATACAAGAAATCCTTTTTTCTTTTTATGGTATGTGCCCCTAGCAGAAACCAAACCCGGGACTCTGTGGTCCACAGGCCGGCGCTCCAACTGCTGAGCCAAACCAGCCAGGGCGGAATCCTTTTGATTATGGCCACTTTTTCTATCCAGTGTTGTGCTAGGCATATCACTGAAACAGTAGGCATCATTAAATAAATTAAAAGTCTGACCCCCATTGTATTTCTTGACACAGCATAAATTCAATGTCACTCATGAAAGAAAATATGCCTTTTCAGTTTAAAATATTTCTAACAAATTTTTAAGTGAAAAAAGGTCTTCACCATTTCAGACAAAAAATATTAATTCACCTTAAGAGATCACTTTAAAGCTATCCTATATTGGTCTTCTCTCACCAAAAAACAAACAACTTACAGACTCATCCTCTTCCTCCTCATCTTCATCTGCATGATGGAAGAAATGTCGATAATTACCAGGGTTGATTTCTGTATCTTCAGGTCCAACAAAGAATCTGGGGGCTTCACTCATTTTTATTTCATTTGATATATGTTATAATTTAAATGTGCTATACTAAAACTGCTTCTAAATAAATAGCATAAGAATGCATTATCTTTATACCAGCTGACACATAGATCTGTTCGAGCTTATTTCTGCTTAAACAGTCACTTGAATTGTGATGACACTTAGTTGGCAAATGTTCTTTTGTTCCCAGATATCATTGCTTCATTGTTGATGCAGTTTAAAAAACAAAGATAGTGAGTCTATTGCTTCAGTGAGATGATTCAGCAATCCTTTTACCTAAAATACAATGAAAAAAATAATTTTAAATGAATCTTACAAAATCTGTGCCAATAATTTGATACATACCTTCAAAATAAAAAGATACTTTCTTCCATAAAATTAAGAAATTAAGACTCTGATCTTTAGTACACATCTTTGTAACTGGACAAACTAATACAAAGTCCTCAAGTCTAAAATTATGTAACAAATTAGTAAACATTTATTTATATTATAACAAAAGTACATTACAAAGCTGAATCCCTTTGCATATAGTTCAGTAATATCTGAATGGAAAACAATAGATAAAATATAATGGGGTTTAAAAAACACTGACCCCTATATATAAGCCTGAAGCTACATTAGGTCAATTTTTTTTTAAAACAGTGTATTACTTTATTGAGGCGGGGTTGGAAGAGAAGACACCATAATGAGGAATGAAATCAATTAAAGGAATATAAAGCACAGGAAGCAATAATATTAAAATAGTAGTACACAAAATGGATAACTGCAATCCCATTCTTAAGAGGACTCGACTCATGAAAATAAACCTTTAATTGCTCTTTAAAAAAAAAAAATCTGCACGAAGTAGAAATTGGTTTCAGTAACATCAGTAGAGAATACGTTCTAGAAATTGGAAGTTGCAGGATGTAATATCCTGGCAGCAATTTAATACCACTGTTCCAGATGGTTAGCCTGAGGCCAACACCTAAGGAGGAGGATGAAAACCTTGTCTGGGAGGAATTTTGAATGGTACTTGGAGAAATATTACTCTGTGCATAAACCAAAATAAATTGTTGTCACGAGTGTTATCAAGTTTCATACAGTTAAAGTTTATTTTCTACATGCACTTCAATTTCACAGCAAGAGTGGTGTAGGATACCTAAACACAAATGAGAGCATTCCTGCAAGAGATCTAACTCCTTGATACAATAATGCATACCATTCCAAATATTTGCACTATCATTACACCTAGGGCTTTCTGCAACTACAATGTGGTGCTTTTGGAAAGCACGGTTCTGGTATCAACACCTAACAAGCAGTCACCACCTTCTATATGTGTTATCGTTTGCGTTTTTTCTTCATTAACTCTGCTGTTGTTGCTGCTTCTTAGCAAAACTGGTAAAAACAAAGTTGTAATCATTGAACACAGCACTCTGGCAATCAAGACATTTAAAACCTTCAATCTTCTGGGGCAAAGAAAGCATTGTGTGACATTTAGAACTCTGGTTTACAAACAAGGTGGTCACAACTTTTCCTTGTTTGAAGACTTCTACAACTTTCTTGATCAGGTCATCATAGGAGATCTGACTTAAGTGTGTTTAAAGCTAACATAAGAAAATTCTGGTTCTAGAGCAGTGGTTCTCAACCTTCCTAATGCCGTGACCATTTAATACAGTTCCTCATGTTGTGGTGACCCCCAACCATAAAATTATTTTTGTTGCTATTTCATTACTGTAATTTTCCTACTGTTATGTCTTAGGCGACCCCTGTGAAAGGGTCGTTCGACCCCCAAAGGGGTTGCGACCCACAGGTTGAGAACCGCTGTTCTAGAGTGATATGACTAGCCCAATAAGTTCCATCTGATTTCATGCCATTCATTGAATATCCACAAGGACCGAACATTGTGGCATCAATGACAGAACCTGTTATCAGGTCATGAATTGCACTCTAACGAGTGACATCCTTTGCAGTAACACCATCTTTCATGTAGAACTGGTCCATAACTGCTGGGTCAAGCTCACTCTTCAGAATTTCCAGAGTTTGAACTGGCTGGCTGATTACTCTACTTTCTGGGAAATCCAAGGTGTACAAGTACCAACAGTCAGAACTCATATGCCCCATTACAATATGCTGCTCCATTTGGAAAAATTGCACTAAGAAACTATTTCTTCCTGGAAATTCTTGTGTGGGTTCCCTCAGTGAGAAGGCTTCATGAAATTCTTAAGAGAATAAAAGAAGCTTTAAATTGAGTCAAAACCACTAGCAGGTTTCTACAGGGGAACCAGTGCTTTCGGCAAGAGGGTGATAACATGTCTTCAAAATAAAATGTGTCTTGGATACAAACATGCTACTCTCACTGAGTAATAAGCTCCCTGTTTGTCAGTTTGTGTCACATTTATAATTAAACATTGCACATCCTACAAAAGCATATCCTGCTTGGATCTTGGGATGGTGTGGAGATCCCCAGATCCTTGATTTGTGTTGGGTTTCCGCCTAGAGAACCACACCTCCAGTAGCTTCTCGGTTCCTTTGAAAAAATATCCAGCATCCTTCACTATTAGACTAGTTAACAGTCAACAACCACAGAAAAATCAACTAAATTAAATCTCTTCTTCCGCTGTTGCTGAGACCTGTTCCAGCTATTATTACTAAAGTTAATAATTTTGCTATAATTTTATATTAACTTAAAAAAGGATTAATAAAATTTACTCAACCTTTTCTGTGTATGAGCAGAAGTTGAATGTGAGTCTGTTGGAAATAGGCAGATATAGTTCAGTCTCTTGTAGTCTACTGTTTCCCTGATTGAGAGAGCAGAGCCAGCGCTAGTTAATTTCGCCAGCCATACTGTGGAAGCTAAGTCAGTTTTTAAAAGGTTCAGTTTCTAAAAGTTCAGTTTGCAAACAGGTTTTTAAAGGGTATTTAACTATACTGCATTCTGGTTTCATATATAAATCAACAAAACAAGATTAGAGTGAAAACAGTATTTGATTATAACAGTAGCCCTTAAACTTTTAGAAGTCAAAACTGGCAAATCTGGTAAAACCTATGGATTCTCTCCTCAGGAAAAAAAAAAAAGTACATGTGCACTAAATCCTACATGCAACTGTATGTGACTGATTGCCTTCCAAACTCCTCCACTTAAACAGATGCCCATGAACATCGGTTTAAGAGTACATATATCAGTGGTATAACCTCAAGGTTGTTTACATATATACTTGTTCCCTGGTCATATTAAAACTAATTACCTGTAGATGAAACTACAGATCAAATGTGTCATTTGATCACTGGTAATATAAGAAAAGACTTAATCAAATATTCTTAAGAGTTGAATGATATGCTAGATAAATTAAAAAGCTCAACTCTGAAAGTCTTATTCCCAAATATCTAATCCAGTAAAATGGGATGATAAATTTGAGATTATTTTGAAGATTAAATGCCAATGCGGACACCACAGTAATTAGAATATGGTAAAGCACTAAGTAAATGTTAGCTGTTTATATATCTTGTTAGCTATTATAATTAAGACAGAGATTTTGACCTAAAATTAACAGGCACAGAACAAATATATACAATTTAAAATGTACCTTCTTACCGCACATGTAATGAAGCTACAGAAATTCCTTTTTGCCATTGCTGCTGCTGGAGACCTCATTACATTTTTTCCAACCTTACCACACTGCTTGAGAGAATAATGAATACTACTGCCTAGAATAAATAGTCATCTCCTTAACATCTTGACCAGTCATGCATGGTCAAAGCTACCTAATCCATAAATGACACCTTGGATTATCCATCACCGCCACGTAGTATTCAGAATCCTCCCTTACCTGAACTTAAAATCTTTCCAAGCCATCATTGTATCCCTTTCTATAGGTTCCCTCAGGAGCCTAACTATGAACTAATAAATCTCTATTCCCCAAATCAGAGAAAACAGGAGCTCCACCTCTTGATGCTCAGCTTGAACACAGACATATAACCAGCTTTCCTGAAATCCTAAAAGCATTTTCCAATTAAAACACTGCTATATAATGGTGACTTATTCAAAGGCACTATTAACTACAGCTACATAATAGGTTATTAAATAGGCTTCAACAGGCTAGCATCATTTATAATATTACTTATTACAAGTAACATGCCAAGTTCCACACATACTTCACGTTTATTTTTTTCCTTCTTCAAACGTTCATGCAATACCTTTTCTTTTTTTGTTAATCTTTACCAGACGATGTTTTCCATTGATTTTTAGAGAGTGGAAAGGAGGGAGAAAGGGAGGAAAATAGAAGGAGAAAAAGAGGTAGAGAGAGAGAGAAACATCAAGGTGAGAGAGACACATCTGGGCTGGGTATCAAACTTGCAACCCAGATACATGCCCTTGACCAGGAATCAAACCCGTGACCCTTCAGTGCACGGACTGACGCTCCTACCACTGAGCCACACTGGCCAGGGCAATGCAATACCTTTTTGCTGGGCCTGTCTTTCCTGCTGCCTGGAATTCACTACTCTCCTTAGAAGTTCCTATTTCTCCTTCAAAACCAACTGGAGAGTCCTCAATAAATGCTTTTCTGACAACTAGCAAGCTTGTCCCTGCCAGCCCTCAAATATGTATCAGCATCTTTTCCCATTCTTTACACTCCACAACATTTTGGATCTATATTTACAATTATTTGTTTTCATTAGAGTTAGGTTTTTTTACTCCCTAACTTTTTATTATGAAAAATTTCAAATACTGAGAAAAGTTGAAAGAATTATTCACTATAAACATTGATCTACCCACCACTAGAATCAACAACTGCTAACATTTTGCTGTATTTACTTTCTATTTATATACACATATATTTGCTGTATCATTTGAAAATAAGTTGTACACATCAATATACCGCATCTCTAAATACTTTGGTATGCATCTCCTAAAAATTGGGACATCCTTCTACATAACCACAATATAATTTCCACTTAAGAAAATTAATTGTTCCATTATACAATTTATATGTAGTTGCATGGGAGCTTTTGGAGAACAAGGACTTCAGCTATATTCCCAGTACTTAATTGGTACAAAGCACTTATTTGGGTGATCAATAGATGTCCTACTTAATACCCTCAAAACAATTACCATGCAAGTCGTAGGAATTTACAACATAAATAGTAAGCTTTGATTGTACAACTCTGAACCTTCTGTGCATCAGCTTAATCCAGCGATTTTCAACCATTTTCATGTGAGAGAGAAACATGATGGGCTGCCTCCTGCATGTCCCCTACTGGGGATCAAGCCCACAACCCCAGCATGTGACCTGACTGGGAATGGAACTGGAACCTCTCAGTCCAAGGGAGGATGCTCAATCCACCAAGCCACACCTGCCCGGAGGCTATTGTCATTTTTTTATTTGACAATCTAAGGAAAAGAGGTCAGTGCCCCTGACTTGTCAGGTATTGCCATGTTTAAAAATTCTTGCAGTACACTGGTTGAATATTGCTGGTTTAATCACTTGCTTTAAACAAGCCCATGCTACAGTTAGTATTTTGGTTTCTTAACTACTTAATTCTGCATCACAATACTTAAGCTCCATAAAGACAGAGATCATGTCTGTCTTTGTTAGACACATAAGTAGGCACACCAAAGACATTTTTTTAATGAATACTTTCAGCCACTGCAAATGTTAGTAAAGAACCTGGAAGCGATGAAGGATACTGGCAGGACAACAGTAGCATAACAGTTAAAGATACAGATTACAGTCTGAAAAATCTGGTTTTTATACAGGTTCAAATGTTTAATATTAGCAATAGTTTATTAGGGCGAGTTACTGACCTCTGTAAGCCTCAGTTTCCATTTCTGTAAAATGAGGATAATCTACCTCATGGAATTGTTGAGAGGTATATGAGAAAGTATGTAAAGCACCTGGCACACAGAAGAACTCAGTTAATGTCAGCTATCCTTATTATTTTATCTGCCTGAAACAAAAACTTTATTTTTCACTGCAGAATCTCAATAGTGAAACAAAAGCCTACCCTAGTGTAGAGCAAAAATGGTAGGTGCTCAAGTCAGCCATGCTTCTCACTTCCAGTTAAGCCTTGCAGCACACTATGCAAGACAAGCGTTACAAGCAAGACTCCAAAGGTCGCAAATTCCCAGGAAGTCGTTGAGAACCTAGTAAATGAGATCCAATGGTCACCACCCTCGCCCCTGCTCCCTCAAAGCGAGAAACGATGCAACCCCGTCCAACTGATGAGGCGCAGCTGTGACCCGCAGCCTCGTCCTCCCTCTGGAAAGCTGCAATGCATGGGGCTTTTTGTTCTTCTGAAGTGCGGGTGGTGGCCGCGAGGGCAGAGGGATCAAAACTGACACGTGAAAATAAGAACAGCCATTTCACCCCACAGCAGTCCCCAAACTCGAGCGGGACCGCAGCCTGGAGTACCAGCTAGAAGCTCGGCTGCTCTTTGCTGAGCGGACACCTCTGGTATTTCAAACCCAAGAAATGAAAAAGGGAAGCAATGGAGGAGAGGGAGAAATGAAAACGCGAAACGACCCGCAGGCTGGACGGCCACTCCTCCGCGCTCCTGTCGCTCTGCACCTGCCCCTAGGAGCAGCGCGTGTCTCAGGCTCCGCAGAGTTGAGCAGGAGACAAAGCAACTGCCCCGCAGCGGCTGGCTGCAAACCTGGGCGACCAGGTTTCGCATCTCGGTTAGTCTTCGGTCTCGGGCTCCTCACCTGCCCAGCTGCGGTTGTCACGGGAGCGGCTGGAGATGGCGACACCATACAAGTCTCGGTTCCCCCTTTAATCCCGAGGGCAGGGGTGAGGTGTTGGTCAAGAGACTCCAGCTGCTGGCGCGGAGACGGCTGTTGTTTCTTCAGTAACAGGAGAGCCACATGGAGGTAGCGAGGCACTACTACACCAGCCAAGCTCGGCCACGCCTCCAGCTCGCCCGCTTCGGGTCTCACTCGGACACCTCACCGAGCAGAACAATTTCCGGCAAGAGCCAAAGGTTCCGCCCTAACCTTCCCTGACCGGAGCTCCCCCGCTCCTCTAAGCAGCCTCCTCTTAACGACCCGGGTAGTTCCGCTTCCGGCAGCACCAGATAAGTCGCGAGAGGAAGCTTAAATCCTGTCGCTTGCATTTAGGACCACTTCGGTGAGTGGTCGTTCTGGGTGTGCTTTATCATACCTGATTAATTTTAAAGTGAGACGTGACCTGACAATAATTTCTAAACCATTCTCTTCCACTAGCCTAGCGAGGGTTTAATTGGAGATTGCGCAGGCGCCCTTGGGGCGGGAGGGCCTTGCTGGGGCGTTGCGATGGCCCCCGCCCGCAGAGCAGAAACCGGGCGATTTCCGTTTTCGGGCCTGGGGAGGTGCTTGCTCCGTGTCTCCGAGTTTTACTTAATGGTCGTTTTTTCTGTGCTAAATTTAGCCAGACCTCGCCTTGAAGATGTAGTTAACGAGCCGCTTAAACGCTCTGGAAATGCTCTTTTTCAGTTTAGAGTAGCGTCCGAGACGACGAGCAGATTCCCAAGTTGAGTGCTGCCCTTGGTCGGCATTAAAGAATTCTCCTCCTTTACTTTATCACGATGGTCAATCTGAAATATTACCCTTTTGTCCCCAATTAAAATCTGTACGGAGAGAAATGCTAGCTCAAGGGAGAATCTTGTCCCATTGTTTTAAAGGAAAATAACCATTTTATCTCTGGGTTTTCCTTAAATGGGCGTTTTTGAGCTAAAGGAGAGAAATAATTTTCAAAATGGCAATTCACTTTTTCACAAGTGGCTTCATTTTTATGCATCTGGAGACGACATTTTTGTTGAACGAATGTGTATGTTGAACTGAAGCAGATTATAGAGAAGTGTCTGGTGTGTGTAGATTTCCCAGTCTTTGACATTGCATAAAATTGTGTTCTTACAATTTTCAGAGATAAAAATAGAATAATTAAGAGGTAAAATTCTGATCATAAGTTGACATGTTTATTGAAATATTACTGATTTTAAGTTTTCAAGTTGAAACACATGCATATAGCTTTTAGAGGTTTAAATTGGTAGCCTTGATGGGTTTTGCCCTTTGTGAAACAGTTAAATCCTGGTTTTATTTAAAATGATATTGTGTTTATTGCACACTCAAGATAAAAGTATTAAAGGAATTAAGTAATAAATATTTACATGGGTATTCACTGATTTTATTTGATGTTGTATAAGTGATAAAGTGTAAAACGTTCAGCCAAATATGACCCTGACATTTCCTCTTGCAAAACTAGAAGTTGTAATGAGCCACCTTCAATATCTTTTCTTATTCTTACTTGTTGTATTTTTTTTAAATATATTTTTATTGATTTTTTTCCCCCAATCTTCACCTGAGGATATTTTCTTTTTCTATTTATCTTCAAATAGAGTGGGAGGGAGGGAGAGAGTGGGAGAGAGAGAAAAACATCAAAATGAGAGAGACACATCCACTGGTTGCCTCCTACATGGTTGAACCACAACCGAGGTAGTGCCCTTGACCGGAATCGAACCCATGACCTCTTGGTAAATGAGTCAACACTCACCCACTGAGCCACACCACCTAGGGTCCTACTGTTTTAATACACAAGCAATATTTTAACAAAAATTCATGAAACAAAGAGCATATCCAAAAAAAAGCCTAATATAATCTTCATATTTATTGCTCAAACTACTTAACTGTCCCTTGTAAATGATATCTTCATTTAATAATATTTGGGCACAGGAAGATTGTTTGTTCTGAATATTACAGCATAAAGCCATTTTCTTATTAACTGTGCAAATGGATGGTTTCAAGGGACCAATAGTGAATATACTTCGAAAATAAAAAAGAAAAAATCTACTGGTTTTTTAAGTTATTCTGGTATGTAAATATAAGATATTAGCAGCAAACTTTTATTTTTTTATTTTTCTTTATTGCTTTTAGAGAGAGAGGAAGGGAGAGAGCTAGAGACATGGATAAGAGAGAACATCCATTGGCCACCTCCTGCATGCACTGGGGATCACGCCCAAAACCCAGGCATGTGCCCTGATAGGGAATCGAACCCATGACCTGTTGGTACATGGGTCAACATTCAACCACACCAGCCGGGCTACCAGCAAACTTTTAACCATCTACTTAACACTACTTTTGTGAACTGATTTTTCTTTTGCATTTTCTGTTTGTCCTTATCATCTGTTTCTACTGCCAAAACTAAAAGCTTGAGAACCCCATTAGACTATAACCTTATTATAAAGTATGCAACTGTTGAGTCTTCTGGGTTTCATTGTTAGTAAGACATGATAAACGTTGACAGAACATAGTAATCAACCATTAATGAAAAGAATGAGGTTTTTCTTTTAATGTTTTTATGTATTTTTTAGAGAGAGAGGGAGAGAGAAACATCAATTTGAGAGAAACATCCTGCACGCCCCCCTACTGGGGATTGAGCCTGAAACCTGGCATGAGCCCTGATTGGGAATCTGACTGCAGCCTCTCAGTACATGGGATGTCACTCAATCCACTGAGACACACCAGCTGGGCAGAATGAGGTTTTTAAATCTTATTCCTTGTAAATATTTTGAGAAAAAGGATTCTCTGTTACTTTGAACAGATTGATATGGATGATAATACTTAAATATTTTAATAATAGTAATTATATATATATATGACTTGTAAAAGACTTTTCAAATTCATTACTCATTGATCCACATAATTGTGAAAAAGGACCGATATGTATTACGCCCTTTTTCCAAATGTGGGTACTGAGTCTTAGGTAACTCGCACACTACAAATTCTGACTCCTAAAAGTCTTACCTTCTTAGCACAGTGTACTTGTAGTGCAATAGAAGTGGTGTTTTTCCCAAAGTGAACTTTGGAATGTGTGCCCTCTTTTAGTTCAGTGCTACCTCTTCTATTAGGAAATGCAAGTAATTATTTCTTTAATGACAAATAGTTGAATGTCCATTGTGTCCCAAACACTGTGTGAAACAATGTAAACATTAAGAATTAATAAGAGCTATTCCTTATTTATAATTTAAATTATTTATTACAAAATCACTTTATAACTTTTCTAGCAGGGACCTGAACCAAGTATAATGAAAGCTGAGATGACAAATAATTAATACCTGGTGTAGCAGAGGGAAAAAACCAACATGAAATTTGAAGCAACAGAGACCAAGGTTCACATGTCAGCACATGGACTCACTAACTGTTGCCTTGAGTAAACTGGATAATCTCTCTGAACCTCGTTTTCTTATCTATAAGATGGATATAAAACCAGTACCTACTTCATAGAATGTTGTGAGGATCTTCACAGTAAAGTACTACATAAATGTTTGCAATTATTTTTAAAATTGCTTATGTAGTTATTTAATTTTTTTTTTTTTTTTTTTTTTTTTTTAGGAACTTGTTTTCTCCCTATAGTTTTGGCCTTCCAGATGTCATATAAGTAGCAGCAGCAGATAGTGTGCTGCCTTTGTGTCTGGCTTCCTTCACTTAGCCTCAATATTTTGATATTTAGCTATGTTATTGGGTGTAGTAGTAGTAGTTCCTCATCAATTCTGAGTAGTATTCCACTGTGTGGATCTACCACAATTTGTTTATCCATTCACCAGTTGAACATTTGGATTGCTTTCAGGTTTTGGCTGTTATGAATAAAGCTTCTAGAAACATTCACATACAGATTTCTGTGTGGACATATACTTTCAATTCTCTTGGGTTGAAACTGGCCAGCATGTAAACATTTTGTATTTTTACAACAATTCTCTGCATCCTTGGTAGTACTTAGTATTTTAGGTTTGTTTTGTTTTGTTGTTGTTGTTGTTTGCCATTTTGATGGATATGTAATGGTATCTTATTGTTGTTTTAATTTGCATTTTTATTGTCTAATGGTGTTGAGTATCTTTTCATGTATTTATTTGCTACCTATATCTTCTTTGAAGAGTGTCTGTTCAAATCCTTTGCCCATTTTTAATATTGGATTTTTTTCTTATTATTGAGCTTGGAGAATTCTTTATAAATTCTGGACAAAAGTTCTTTATTATATTTGTACTGCAAATATTTTTTCCCAACTGTAATTTCTTTTTTATTTCCTTAACAGTATCTTTAAAAGAACAAAGTTTAAGCCCTGGCCGGTTTGGCTCAGCGGTTAGAGCGTCGGCCTGCGGTCTGGAGAGACCCGGGTTCGGTTCCCGCTAAGGGCACGTACCTCGGTTGCAGTTTGTCCCCGGCCCTGGTTGGGTCGTGTGGGTGGCAGCCACTCGATGTGTCCCTTTCACGTCGATGTTTCTCTCTGTCTCTTCCTCTCTTACTCTCCCACTCTATCTGAACAAAAAAAAATAAAAAAAAAAATAAAAGAACAAAGTTTAAAACTTTTTATTTTATGAATGGTCTTTTTGTTTGCTATATGGGGACCTAAGCTTACAAAGATTTTCTTTTTTGTTATCTTCTAGAAGTTTTATAGTTTTACATTTAGGTCTATGACCCATATAATGAGTAATTTTTACAGATGGTGCAAGATATGAGTTGAGGTTCATCTTTTTTCATATTGATGTTTACTTGTTCCAGCATCATTCCTTGTAAATATTATTCATCTCTATTGAATTACCTTGGCACTTTTTAAAAAAATCAATTTATTATTTCTGTGTGGCTCTGTTTCTAGACACTCTATTCTGTTCAATAGGCCAATGGCTGTCATTTTGCCAATACCACCTAGTCGTGATTACTATAGATATACTTCGTAGATATTGCAGGTTCAGTTCCAGATCACCACAATAAAGCAAATATCGCAATAGCAAGTCACACAAAATTTTTGTTTTCTCAATACATATAAAAGTTATCTTCATACTATACTGTAGTCTATTATAAGGTGCGCAATAGCATTATGTCTAAAAATATGTACGTACCTTAATTTAAAAATATTGCTAAAAAATGCTAACCATCATCTGAGCCTTCGGTGAGTCATAATCTTTTTGCTGGTAGAGGGTTTTGCCTTCATGTTGATAGCTGCTGACTAGGTGATTGCTGATGGTTGTTAGGGGTGGCTGTGGCAATTTCTTAAAAGACAAAAAATGAAGTTTTTTGCGTTGAATGACTCTTCCTTTCATGAACGATTTCTCTGTAGTATACAACACTGTTTGATAACATTTTACCCACAGTAGAACTTCCAGAATTGGATTCAGTTCTCACAGGTCCTGCCACTGCTTTATTCACTAGTTTATGTAATATTCTGAGTTCTTTGCTGTCATTTCAGCAGTCTTCACAATCTTCTCCAGGAATAGTTTCCATCTCAAGAAACTACTTTCTTTACTCATCCATAAGAAGTGACTCCTCATCTGTTAATGTTTTATCATGAGATTGTAGCAATTCAGTCACATCTTTAGGCTCCATTGTTAATTCTTGTTCTTTTGCTATTTCCGCCATATGTGCAATTACTTCCTCCATTGAACTCTTCTTGGATCCCTCAGTGTTATCCCTGAGGGCTGAAATCAACTTCTTCCAAACTCTTGTTAATGTTGATATTTTGACCTCTTCCCATGAATAACGAATGTTCTTCATGGCTTTTAGAATGTTGAATCCTTTCCAGAGGTTTTCAGTTTATTTTGCCCAGATCCATCAGAGAAATCACTATGGCAGCTATAGCCTTATGAAATATTTCATAAATAGAGTCATGTAGCGCACAATGACTTTTTATCAACGACAGACCACACATACGACGTTGATCCCGTAAGATTATAATGGAGCTGAAAAATTTCTATCATCGAATGACATCATAGCATCCTAACAACCTAACACAATGCATTACTCATGTGTTACTGGTCTATATGTTTACTATACTAGATGTTTTATTGTTATTTTAGAGTGTACTTTTTATACTTACATAAAAAAAGTTTGCTTTTAAACAGTATGCAGTGTTACACCAGCAGCAACCTCATACATCTCGTGTTTACTGCTTTTCTTGATTGCATCATTTTCTTTTGTGCTTGATTTAATCTCCTGTTGTTATACAACATGCATGTTATGCATGTTATGCAACATGCTATACAGGCTTGTATCCTAGGAGCAATAGGCTATACTATCTAGCTTAGGTCTAGAGTAGGCTGTACTATCTAAGTTTAAGTACACTCTATGATGTTAGCATAGTGACAAAATTGCCTAAAGATGTATTCCTCAGAACTATCCCCATTATTAAGTGGCACATGACTGTGATAAGACTTGAAGGTCAAATTACTCCTTGATCCATGGGCTTCAGAATGGATGTTATGTTAGCAGGTATGAAAACAACATCAGTCTCATCGTACATCTATATCAGAGCTCTTAGTTGATCAGATGTATTGTCAGTGAACAGTGATATTTTGAAAGGAATGTTTGTTTTCTGTGCAGTAGTTCTCAACAATGGCCTTAAAATATTCAGTAAACCCATGTTGTAAATAGATGTGCTGTCATTTAGGCTTTCTTTTTTCACTTATAGAGAGAAGGAAGAGTAGATTTAGCATAATTCTTAAGGGTCCTGGGATTTTTGGAATGGCACATGAGCACTGACTTCCTTAGTCCCTAATGAAAGTCAGCCTGTCCTTTGAAGCTTTAAAGACAGGCATTGACTTCTCTCTAGCTATGAAAGTCCTAGATGTCATCATCATCTTAACCATTTTAAAGTGTACAGTTTAATGGCATTAAGTACATCTACATTATTATGTAACCATCACCACCATCCATCTTCAGAATGCTTTTTTTCTTGCATAACTAAAACTCTGTACCCTTTAAACAATAATTCCCCCATTACTCTCATTCAATACACCCTGACAACCACCATTATAACTTCTATCTCTCTAAATTTAACTACTCTAAGTTCCTCATATAGGTGGAATTATACAGTATGTGTTTTTGTGATTGGCTTATATTAGCACAATGTCCTTAAGGTTCATCCATGTTTCAATCTGTGTCATAATTTCTTTCCTTTTTAAGGCTGAATAATTATTCCATTGTGTGCATATATCCCATTTTGTTTATCCATTAATCCAGTGATGGAAACTTGGGTTGCTGCCACCTTTTGGCTATTGTGAATAATGCTGCTATCAACTTGGGTGTCAAAACAATCTCTTAACCCTAACAGAATGTAAACTTCATAAGGGTTGAGAGGATATATGTCTTGTTTATTATTGTATCTCCATTGTGTGTCTGACATATAGCAGGAGCCCAATAATATTTTTTCAGATCAGTGAATGAACCTCATATTTGTCTCTAGCAACTGTCTTGTAATTCCTTGCCTTTAGAACTAAATTTAAGCTTAGTAAATACACTTTCTCAATGCCCATTCATTTTATATCCCCTGAGGTCTGGTTTCCACCTGCCCTGCTCTACTCTATTGCCAAACCACTAGACACATTTTAGTTCTGATATTATATAATCTCTCCTCTGTTTAAGAGCTCTTTATTCCCTAGACTTCTATGACCAGAATCTCTTCTGGATTTTTTTCCTATTTTTTTGGCTAACCTCATGCTGCTGAGGGATTTACAATATATTTGGCAGAGAGACATGTAAACTTGTAAGTTCAGTAGTGTTGCAGATTTTATGAAAATGTTACATGTACTGTGGGTATACCAAGGAAAGTGTGCACAATTCTGCCTGAGAGGAAATAGATGTGGTCAGGAAGAATTCATAGATGAGCGTACTTATTGTGAATGTTGAAGGATAGGGATATGTCTACTGTTCTTACTAGGTGTACTTTACCTAGGTCCACAATGGTCCGTAGTGGGAAAAACGGTGACCTTCATCTTAAACAGATTGCATATTATAAACGAACTGGTGAATATCATCCGACTACACTGCCAAGTGAGAGAAGTGGAATAAGGAGAGCGGCAAAAAAATTTGTCTTCAAAGGTAAAATTAAGGCCCCAAATCTTGAATACAGAGTTAATACACATGCCTCTCCATATGTATTCTTGTGGAATCCTGAAAATTTCTGTAGAAATTAGTTGTTGTTAAGCAATTACCAGTGGAATTGATGATGCCACTCAGTCAAAAGCAAAATAAAAATCACACTAAAGTTAACTGAAGGCCAATAAGCATGAAAAGGGCATTTAAAATCATAGACCAAAAATGATACCATGAGAAAAACACACAACACTTACCTAAACTAACCTTTCCTGCTAAAGCCTCAGATGATTCCTATTCTAATGGTGCATTTTGAAGCACTCTTATCAGTATCAGTGAAAAACTTACTCGATGCTTAATATTAAAATATTGACAAAGTTCACTTGTTTGTTTACTATATTTATTTCTGTGGTCTCCTGCCACTAAATAATTTCAGGATTACATTTATTTTTGGACTTTCAAATCCCTCTGAATGGGTTAAATATTAGAAAGGCAGTAGAATCTATATCTTGAAATTTTATGAAATTTTTTACCTCTTTCTCCTCTTCCAAAGGGGAAGGGAAGAGAAGTTTGGAATGAGATAAGTAAGAAGTACAGTCACCAGGTAACTAAATGAATGTTGGTGTTATTAATGAGAATGTTGCCTATAAGTACAGAATTAGGCTTTCCTCAAAGCAAGTAAAGAAAATTCTAAGAAAATAAATAAATACCTGTTCATTTCTCCCTATGTACATAACATCCCTTCCAATAACTCCCTTAAGCTTAAGAACAGGCACACCTCTTAGACTGAAGTGAGAATTCATTGATTAATTTATTTAATCATTCATGTAAAACCCAAGTTCCTAATGTGTACAAATCACATCTGGACCTTGGGGATATATCAATGAATAAGATAGATAAGGTTCCTGCTCTCAAGTTGCTTACTTTCTAATTCAAGTAAGGACTGTTCCACTCAGCATGTGCTTAATTAAGTTTATTGTAGTTTAATGGTATAATCTGGAGTTCAAACAGTTACCTCATCCATACTGGAGAGGTGGTGGTTCTCTCCCTGCCCTGGTTGTTTCCTTGATTCTTCTCAGGTGTCCTTCAAAGGAAAACAGAACTATCTTGAAGATTAATGTTCTCTCACTTTCTGGCTTTGCTAACCCCACCTCCAACTTAAATCCAGAAAAATTTAAGAGAGGTTGTTGCTTACAAAAATGTAGTTATGATGAAGTACTGTTTTGGAAAATTCTGTTCCTGAAGTGGCTTATCTGTACATAATTCACTTGCTAATTCATGCCATTTTTAGGAGATACCTTCAGATATTTTTCTAGAGTGAGTAACCCATGGAAAGAAAATTGCATACTCCCATAGTTCTGTGCTTTGGTGAGCAAGATGGTTCTACTTGTATTGCTAGATACAAAGTTACAACAGCTAGAGCTCCTCTTACATATCTAGTAAGTGTAACAGCTGAGGACCTTTCAGATTGTGTATTAGCATCATTACAAATAAATATTCTGTGTTAGAAAAAAGTTTTTAATTTTTTTAAAGAAACCTCATGGTTTAAAGATAAGGCTATGATGATCTTAAAACTATATTGATCTCTAAAAATTGCAACTATATCTTTTTGGTATCATTTATTCCAGAAAAAAAGTTGTTTTATGTTGGAAAAGACAGAAAACAAAATCGTTTGGTAATTGTTTCAGAAGAAGAAAAAAAGAAAGTCCTAAGAGAATGCCATGAAAACGACACTGGAGTCCATCATGGCATATCCAGAACCCTCACTCTAGTGGAATCCAATTACTATTGGACTTCTGTGACCAATGATGTCAAACAGTGGGTATGGCTGTTATTTAGAATATTTTGAATAATGTCTCTGTAATAGATATCCAAAATTCATTATTGCTCCAGATTTATTCTGGATAGCAGTTCTCATTAAGTACTTCTTATGTGGGTAGTTTTTACACAGAAACATTTAGGGAGTTTTATTTTTCTTCAGAATTCTTCTGTAAAATCACTCAAGTATAATTAGAACTAGAACAAAACATTATTTAAACATTATTTTTAGATAGATTTTTTTTTAGAACCAGATTTTCCTCATTGACCTCTTTTGTATAGGCAGAATATAAATGGGCTTGAAATTACTTTAACTAAATCATCACCTCTTTGATGGCAGTCATCCAATCTTGATGTGAATTCTTGAGAGGTGAAAATTTCATAAGTCAGGCCCTGTGTGTGTGACATTTTCATCTTGCATAGAAAATGTCAAATATGGCAGAAACCCAATACCAACTACATGTATTATCAAGTTGTGAAGATAATGAAATTAGTCTGAGTTTTATAACTTTATAACCCACTAGAACCTTCAACTTCTTTAAAAAAATTTTTTTTTTCTTTTCTGATTTTACAGAGAGAGGAAGGGAGAGGGAGAAACAGATAGAAACATTGATGAGAGAGAACATCGACTGGCTGCCTCCTGCATGCCCCCCAGTGGGGACTTGGCCCACAATGTGGGCATGTGTCCTGACCAGGAATTGAACTGGCAACCTCTGGTGCTTGAGTTGATGCTCAACCACTGAACCACACTAGCTGAGCACCTTCAGTTTCTTATAATGAAAAATTCACCCAGAAATTATGGGATTCTTGCTAGCAGATCAACTGATTTCTACTCTTTCTAGTATACTCAATTTTCAAATGGTAGGAATTCCTCGATATGTATGTGAGATTCCTTTAATAATTGTAATAGTGCACCAAAAAGACTGTTGTTTTAGGCATAAAGAACTAAACCAACATTTAATAAAGTTTCATTTATGAGTTATTTGTGTATGAATCTATGCAGGTATTCCAAAGATCTCAATATTTGTATTTGCCTTTAGAACCTGCCACAGTTCCTTACAAACATTTGATGAAATCTTTATCAAATTCTTATCATTTGAGAATGGATGTAATTTTTGGAAATAACCAGAGGTTATTTATATATGAGTTGGAAAATAAAAACTTTGATCAAAAGTAACTATACATCGATGTTTCTCCCTCCTTCTCTCTCTCCCCCACTTCCTCTCTCTATTAAAAAAAAAAAAAATCCAATAAAATTTTTTAAAAAGTAACTAATGCGATAAGATCCTTTTAAAATTTTGTTCAGGAGTTGGTTTGAAAGTAGTTTCCAAAGTAGAATGCTAGAAACATGTTGAGCAATGACTCTATAAGTCAATCAGTTGATCTCATCTCATTCACATGAAAGACAGCATGGGCTTTGTTTTTGTCCAGTCTCTTTTCCCAGGACCTGAGGAATTTTTGGTATCTATAAATATTGTTTGAATAAAATTATGTGTTAAGAAATATTTGTTGAAGTAGATGAATGAATGCATTTATTAATAATAATTTTTTAAATCTTTTGCTTATAGAAATTAATACATATTTACATATTGATTTAAAATTATAGCAAACTTGTTTTAAGATCTAGTCATAAGTATTTATTGAATGTAAACCAGAATGATGTTCCATGTGAGTAAGACTCCTTAAGATGGTTGTTGAATAGTATAGCAACTAATATTTATTTATTATCTTGAATAGGAGGTTTTATTTTATTCTAGAATAGTCCAAAGGTTTTTTCTTTAAAATACAAAGTACCTATTAACTATTAAAGTTCAGATTTATAAGACTGCTTTTATGTTGAATATATTATCATTTTCATGTCTTTATTGTGTGCCTATTTTGTAGGTATACGCTTGTCATCATTGTCAAGTGGCAAAAAATACAGTTATTTTAGCACCTAAACAGCCCCTTCTGAAGGTGGAAAATCCATGGAGTATAGTTACTGTTGATCTAATGGGCCCATTTCATACAAGCAACAGAAGTCATGTATATGCTATAATCATGACAGATTTGTTCACGAAATGGGTTGTGATTTTGCCTCTATGTGATGTTTCAGCATCAGAAATTTCTAAAGCTATTATCAATATATTTTTCTTATATGGACCTCCTCAGAAAATAATAATGGACCAAAGAGATGAGTTCATTCATCAGGTAAGACAAACACCTTAGGTCTAGGAGCATATTTTGTTTACTATTCTGTGTCCAGCACACCTATAGATTATAGGATGCTTAATACGTTTCAATAAATTGCTGCAAATATAGAGGCTTAATATTTTATAGTATAGAGGTAGTTGTACTGGAAATTAAGAGACCAGAATTTTAGTACTTTTTGGGCCTCTTAGTAATAGTAAATCTATCTTCAGGTTTCCTCAAACTGACATAACGTGATTGGACCAAATAATCTTTACCTGTAGCATAAAATTCTGATTGACACATAGAGGGAGAATTGACTAAATGATAAAATATATCATGTTCATGAATGAGAACATTCAATATCAAAAGGTATCGATTTTTCCCAAAATAATTTATGTAATTAATAAATGTCTAATCAGCATTAAGAAGGAGGGAGTTTTTCCCCTTACCCTGGCTTTTTTCCAGATTAAACTTAACCTGAAAGAATATATATGAAAATTCTAAAGTAAAAAGGAATAGAACTACCACACTTAAGATATATTTAAAAATCTGGCCCTGGTCCTTGCCGGTTTGGCTCAGTGGTTAGAGCATCAGCCTGTGGTCCAGAGAGACCCAAGTTCAGTTTCCGCTAAGGGCACATACCTCGGTTGCAGTTTGTTGCTGGCCCTGGTTGAGTCGTGCATGAGGCAGCCACTCCAGGTGTCCCTTTCACGTTGATGTTTCTCTCTCTCTCTTTCTTCCTCTCCCCGCCCCACCATTCTATCTGAACAAAAAATGGAAAAATGTCCTTGGGTGAGGATGAAAAAAAAAAAAAAATGTGACTCTGGCTGGTTTGGCTCAGCGGTTAGAGCGTCGACCTGCAGATCCAGGAGCCTCGGGTTCGATTCTGGTCAAAGGCACGTACCTCGGTTGTAGTTTGGGCCCTGGCCGGGATCATGCAGGAGGCAACCAATTGATGTGTCTCTCTCCCATCGATGTTTCTCTCTCCCACTCCCTTCCCCTTCCCCTCCCATTCTGTCTGAAGATAAATGGAAATATATCCTTGGGTGAGGATTAAAAAATTAAAAATGTGTGTAATTGACAGGGTAGTGATGTAAGAAGAAAATCAGAGCTAGCCACATAATATGAATTTAGAAACAAAAAAGAAATACAACTGACTTTTTGTTTTTAATCACTAGAGATGGAGATAACTTTCTAAGCTTAGGAACAGTGGTGTACATTTTAGTGGGAAACATCACCAAATTTGACTACATAAGATTTAGAAACATTGTGCTAAAATAGCCAAAATATAAAGGCCAAAAAGTAGACGAACAAAAATAAATCATATCCATGCAGGAAAGGGTTAATATCTTTATTATAAAATATTTAAACAAAAATTTAAAATATAGTCAATGGCAAAAACAATTCACAAGAGGGAATAAAAATGAGAAACATGGAAAAATGTTCAAACTCAATAGTAATGAAAATGCAAATTAAGACCATTGTTTGCTTATCTAATCAATAAAAATAGTAATAATACCAACTAGACTACAGGTAGAATGATACAGTCTTACATTACTGTAGCACTGCAACTTGAAATTAACTTGTTTGTAAAATAGTTTGCTGGAGGTTCATTAAGAGCCATAGATATATTTTGTCTTTTAGTTAGCAATCCTACTCCTAAGAATTTGTTATAAGGCAATAATCTAAAGTATTAAAAGACTCTTATTTTAATTTATTTATTATAATTATCACAGTGCTATTTATTTTAACAAAATACGGGAAACAGCGTAAATATCCCCAAAAAAGGAAGTGTTTTGGAAAAATATGCCTAGTCACATGATGAAATAGGATATAGCCATTAAAAATGATGTTTGCAAAGAAAGAAAAGGAAATGACATGAACAGTGTTTACAACATGTTAAATTAAAAACCTGAGTAAAGCCCTGGCTGGTGTGGCTCAGTTGGCTGGAGTGTCATCCCATACACTGAAAGGTTGCAGGTTCATTTCCTGGTCAGGGTATGTACCTAGGTTGTGGTTCAGTGCCCAGTTAGTGTGGCGAAAATGGGAGGCAACCGATCCATGTTTCTTTCACACATTGAAAGAAATGTCTCTCTCTCTCTCTTTTCTCTCTCTCCTTTCTCCCCTCCTTCAATAAACATATCTTCGGGTAAGGATTAAACAAACAAACAAAAATCTGAGTAAAGAATTTTATTACATATATATTATATATTTATATATTGACATAGATAATTATGTAAAAAATAGATATAAAAGAACTAAAATAGAAACCCATAAGTTTAAGCATGGTGTTTTTTGTAAGAGTAATGAGATTATAGGCTTTTTTCTTAAATTTTTAGTTTATATTTAATATCATGTTGCTTTTATACTTTTTAGTGATTAAAAATACATCATCATCTGTTGCTTTTGTGATATAAATTACAAGTGCTCATCAGTAATTAGCTCTCCTAGTCTTCAAACATAGACAGCTCCTAGTCTCTTGCAGGTAGCCAAGCCCAAGTAACTAGATCTAGCCAAAGAGATTGAATGGATAGATGTATGCCACTCTCAGCCCAAGGTAGTGAAAACTCATGCCCAGTTCTTCAGTCTCCTAGTCTTACTCTTTTCTCTGGAGAATTGACAGAATATTCCAGATATTATACTACAGGGCGGTGGAATTTCTCATGCAGAATTGCTGAAGAATAATTGCACTGTGAAGAATAGTTGCACTGGAGAGACATTCTGACCTACAGCTTACTTTGAATGAGCAAGCAAACTGTTGCATTAAGCCACCAAGACTTTAATGTGTTTTGTAACTCCAGCATAATCTTGCCTACCTTGACAGACACAGCAGTGGTCTGCAAAATAGGGTGTATAGGACTATTTTGTGGGATGACAATATTAGAACTTCTGTTTATATTTCTTTTTTAGCTAGTAAGAAAAAAAATAAAACTTTGCTAATAATGTGGGCAGATTTATAATAGTGCCCTGAATCAATAAGGCAAATGATTGTGTGTTATACCTGGTATGTGAAGGTATCTTAAGAGAAAAGTGAAAATCCACAATGTATAGGAATGCACAGGAATCCTCTGACTTGCTTTCAGCAATAATTGAATTCATGGCTATTGTCTAGTTTTCAGCAAACTATAGAATAGTCAGGTGGCTTAAGTTTCTTGCAATAAAACATGAAAATATCAATAATGCAGTCACCTATCAACCATAGGAAAATGACAGAGCTGACATTTCTAATTAACTTGTGGGTACTAGCACTTTCATAGACATATTAATGAAGTGACTATAAATGTGAACTAATCCAGTCTGATAGGAAATTGGCCACCAAAATTCAAAATTATAAAGAACACTATTTGAAATATTAATTCACTTTCGCCTTTCTTAAAGAGGAACTTCTCTAAGTGCATATAGTGTTTCAATATACTAAGTAATGACAGTATAAAGCCAATATGAATTAGCAGTTTTCCAGTCATGTTCAAATCATGTGATAATCAATCCAGGACTTCGAAATTTTTATCAAAGCTAACAGTAAATGTTTATAACTCTTTTAAGAGGTTTAATAATAACAAAAACTAAAAATCACATATGATTGGGAAAATGTGTTCTGTTTGCTATGATTTAAATGGCTTAAATGTTGTACAGAAAGCATAATGGTTACCAAGTAAATGTTCTATTTGGTCAGCAAATACTAACAGAAAACACTGCTAAAGTATTACAATAAGATTAGGACAGTATACACAAAGTGGGAGGTTTATGATATAGTTGAATGAAAATACGTGTTTCTAACATAACTTGGCTTAGAGTATTTGCTAAATTGTTTCAATATACAAAGGATACTTTGTAAACCTCTGAAGAAAATAAGTTATCTTCAGATGTAAAATTCTTTCTTTTTAAAAATATATCTTATGGAAAACCAAAATTGTAGCCACTAGTGGAATGTCTGGTTTGATGGGGAGAAAGAAGGGCTATTGGGATAAGGATATTAAAACAGCATCTCACAAATGGATTCAATGGCTCATTCCTAGGCAGTTTCTTGAAAGAAAGAAGTTGAAGCATTTTCCAAAGGTCAGTCATTTAAAATAACTGATTATGACCTCAGAATAAGGCTGACCCAAATATACCTATTCTCTGAGATTTCTTTTTAATTACTTTAGAATTAAAAGGAGATAGCTTACTTGTACAATAGTATGTTAGCTAGTAATTGTATTCAGCCACAAGTAACACAGAACACCTCTCTTCTTCCTAGTAATAAACTTAAGTACTAGAAGACCAGGCTGTCTGAGGTTGAAAGGGTAACCCTGATTGTCACTGGGAACTGATGCTTGTAGCTTACTGTTCCACCATCTTTAAGAGGTGACTGTCAATCTTGTGCTTCCAGTATGGCTGCCAGAGCCCATGCCAAAAAGTCTACATTTTAGGCAGAAAGAGGGGAATGGGAAATGGGCAAAACAAACAAACAAACAAAAAAAACAACTAGTACCAGCTGAGTCCATCCAACTATTAAAAGCCCAACAATTCCACTGACATCTTTTTGACCAAAACTGTATCCATATGACTGCCCCTATCTGCAAGGAAGCGTGGGAAATGTGGTTTTGTTTTTGTTGTTTTCCCTCATTTATTAGCTTTACCCTTTTATTTTGATACTACTTTTATTCTTACAATTAAGCAACAAGAAATGTATTATTTTTAAAAAACAACAACAAGTTTATCATTCCAAAAGTTTACCCAATTAGAAATAATAAGAAAAGTAATCTGAAGAGTAAGGTAGGAAAAATAAGTTATTTTACATTTAATAGGCTTACTGTTAGAGTTATAAATTTTCTAAACTCATTTTTTTAAAAGATTTTTAAAAAAAATTCTCACCTGAGGATATTTTTTTAAGTAGAAAGGAGGGAAGGAGAGGGAGGGAGGGAGAGAAAGAGAGAAAAAGAAACGCTGATGTGAGAGAGAGACATCAGTTGGTTGCCTCCCGCACAATCCTTACTGGGGCTAGGGATCCAACCTGCAACCCAGGTATGTGCTCTTGGCTAGGAATTGAACCCATGACCCTTCAGTCCTTGGGCCAACACTCTTGACTGCTCAGCCAAACTGTCCAAGGCTTAAAGATTTCTTCTATTGATTTTCAAAGAGAGAGGAAAGGAGAGAGAGAGAGACAGACAAACAGAGACAGAAACATTGATGTGAGAGGGAAACATTGATTGACTGTCTCCTGCACACCCCTTACCAGAGATCAGCTCTTAACTCTGGGCATGTGCCCTGACCAGGAATTGAACTGGCGACCTTTTAGTGCACGGGACAGGACCCACTCAGCTGAGCCACACTGGCCAGAACTCAAAACTCAATTTTGACTCTTTTTAGGCCCTGTACATTATAACAACAGTAATAGTAACATTGAGTTATAAATTGCTTAAATACTTTCCAAGAATTGTTTTAAGTCGTGTTTACTCTTTTAATCCTCAAAAGAGTCCTGGGTAAGATTTTCCTGATTTTACAGATGAAGAAATTGAGTACATATAAATTTGGTGACTTGGCCAAGGCCATATAGATGTTAATTGGATTATATGAGCTATGGTCTTTTTGAGGAACTGGCTACTGAATTAAAATGTTATTTGAACTCGGAGTTGATGTCAAATTCTGTTCTTCCACTTCCTTGATGTATGTATGTCTCCTGCAAGGCACTAAACTTCCCAAAGCTTCAGCTCTTATCTTTAAAATGAGGTTATTATAACCTTATGTGATTGTTGTAATGTATAATGACAATGTAAAGCACCTACTGCATTGACCAGCACATACTAAGGACTCAATAAATGAAAATTACTGTTTTAAACAACAACAAAAAATGTATCGTTTTATATAGAATGGCTGTGGTCAATGCAAAAAGCAAGATTCAGTTTCTTTTGAAACCTTTTAATCAAGGGAAAAATAAAATAACATTTTAAAGTCAGCTTTGTTTTATATATTTTTCAGATCAATGTTGAACTGTGTGGATTGTTTGGCACAAAGCAAATTGTAATTTCTCGTTCCTCTCAAACTGTTAACCAAACTGAAGGTATACCTAACACCATAAAAACATTTCTTTCCAAACACTGTGCTGACCACCCAAACAACTGGGATGATCACCTATCAGCTGTTTCCTTTGCCTTCAATATAACTCATTTGGTATGTGCTTTTTTATAATTTTATACTTTTAAGTTAATATTATTCCTTGTCTCTATAAATGTTTTATTGCAAATTGTTGTTTATTTTTCTTAAAATAGGAGCCTACTAAAAATACACCATACTTTCAGATGTTTAATCGAAATCCTTATGTGCCTGAGACTTCAGATGATCTCCATGAAATGGATGGTGATAATACAAGTATGTTTGCCAAAATTCTAGGTGCAATTAAAGAAGCTGATAAAATAATGGAGAATAAGACAACTTCAGTGGGCCAGGTGATTCTATTTAATAGAAAACTCTATTATAGAATAATCTATAAAGTCATCTTTTAAAAAGTATCGTGTATATACACATGGATACACACACAAACACACACACACAGATATACCCTTAAACCAAGTTCTTTTTCTACCGAATTCTGCTTGTCTTGATTGAACATTGTGCTGACTATGAAATTCTGAGAGACAGTTATGGGAAAGCCATTCATTTTGGAACCAAGTAGAGCAGAATTTAAATCCCTGGTCTTATTGCTTTCCGGTTGTTTGACTTGGCAAATTACTTAACTCACCTCAGTTTACCTTGCTTGTCAAATTGGGGTAATGCTTACTTTGAAATATTGTTTTGAAATTAAATGGGATTCATGCCTACCTTTTAAGTAGCATCTCAATAAATAACCATTCTGTTATGTTATCTGCATTTACTTCAAGAAACTGTAGCTTTTCCCTCCCTTGGTTCTCTTTCTCTTTTCCCCCCCACACTTTTAGATGGAGAGTAACAACGTTGATGAAATACATAAAAACAAAATAATTATTAAAAAGAAACCAAAGCAATTAAATCCATTTCATCTAAAAGTGGGTCATGAAGTTTTAAGGCAAAGGAAAAACTGGTGGAAGGATGGCCGTTTCCAGTCGGAATGGGTTGGTCCTTGTGTCATCGACTATATTACAGAAAGTGGATGTGCTGTTCTGAGAGACAACACGGGGACTAGGCTTAAAAGACCTATCAAAATGTCTCACCTTAAGCCCTATGTAAGAGACTCCAGCGAACAAGGTAACTATCTGTCACTTCTCTACATGTTTACTTCCTTTGAATGAGGAGAGAAGTTAAAAATAAAACTCCATACCCCTGCTGGTTAGGTTTTCTTTTCCCTTTTATAAAATTTGGTATAGTTTGAGATCCCAGGTAGTCTGTTTTATTAGAATGTGTATTCTGGAACCATTGGGAATGTAAGAGATTTTATTTTGATTTCTTGTGTGCTTTTCACATATTTCCCCACATTCATGTGGCAGATACTGAACCTATTTCACAGCAGGGAGAGTTATGTGTTCTCTCTTTTCACATTCAGTATTTTAGGAGCAACTTTGTGCCTCATTTTAGCATGGAAAAAAAAAAAGTGCAACATAATTAATGCCCAAACATACATACTGTCCAGAATCCTGTTGTGAGATCCATTCATTAAAGGACTTCAAAATTTGTGATTAGTTTTTGATGTTGCGTCATGGTCAGGTCACGGGGGTACAAGGGAGAGAGGGCAGAGTGGGGTGTACTCAGAATGTTATAAGGTGCTATAAGAAGAGGTGATAACACCCTAAACAAGGTTATACTTTACCCCAAATGTAGTTCTGAGCAGTCAAGATATCTTGATTTCTCTAACCCTTATTTTATAAACTAAAGCTAAATGACATTTGCTCTGGATTTCAGATTAAATCCCACTTTTTTGAGACTGTTGTTTTGTCCTAGTGTATCTGCTCCCTAGAGTTTTTCTGTGGTGGATAGCTGAGAGGGAGTTCATTGGTACCTTAGCCAGTTAACTGCCTTTTCTATGAAGAATGCTCAAACATCAATATTAATTTGAATGTGAATAACTATTAATGGAAAAATACAATTTAGTATAGTTTTAAACAGTATAAAGCAACTGAGTTACTTAACAGTCTTCAGTAAATTATAATTAGAAGAGTAGCAGATGACTTACACTTTATAGGATATAAAGCCCTTGGGGTCTGTTTATTCAATAATAGTTCAATTGTGCTTCTGATCTGGATCACAACTGTCATGTTAGAAGCTCTTAGTACCTTTCCATCTGCTTGTGACAGACCCTGTTGCTTTAGTTGTAATCTTACCTTGGACTGTTCTAATTCTGAAAGCTCACAGTACCTTCATTCTCTTTGTTAGAAGATAAGCACTTTATTTCTTTAAAAAAATTTTTTTCTTTATTGATTTTTAGAGAGAGAGGAAGGGAGAGGGAGAGAGAAACATCGATGAGAGAGAACATTGGCCACCTCCTGCATGCCGCTCACTGGGGATTTGGCCCACAACCTGGGCATGTGCCCTGGCATTCAGCTTCCTTCTAATGTGTTAACTTTCCTTCATTAATACAAAATTTATGTTTAAAGTGTTGGTGTTTTAGGATTTGTTCAATATTTCACAGTTCACTCTTGCCAAAGAAATGAAGCCATTTTGCTACTCCTGAATATTTCAAATCCAATTGTATAGAACAGTTTTTAAAAAGAGGCAGTATAATCTATACATCATGCTTGAATTCTCTGCAGGTACCTTTCCCAGTAACATAAAGGAAAATGCACTTTTAGTACTAGTGTACTCATTAGGATCGTGAGATTGGTGGGTAAACTTGTTTTTTTCTTGTTAACCAAGCAAGTGTTGATCTGGCAATCTTGGAATCTGGTTCTTGAATACTATTTGGTCCTTTTTGTATGTTTCTCTTATATGCAGAAATTCAAAATAATATGATTTCTGCATTTTCTTTTTCAGTATCACATATTTTCCTGAAAATCTTCACCTCAGAAGCTGATTTTAAAGAGTCTTGAACTGAATTTAAACCAAACAAAATATCTTTGAATAAGCACTTTATTCTTTTATTTGACATACATTTGGATGAGATATAGCCAAAAGAACTATGGATTTCTTTGTACTTGTCATTGTTACTTTTACCAGCTCTGAGATTTCATAGTTGTATTAAAGGCTCGCTGTCCAACGCTGATATGCTTCTGTTGCCAAAGTCTTATCCATTCTTATCTAGAACATAGTGTAGAGAGAGCACATTCCGTACTACATCTACAATGTTTCTCATTGTTATTTTAAGCAATCCTGTCATTTTGTCTAGTTCAATGACAGGCACTTTTTCAAGACTCGTTATTGTAACAAGAATTTTATGATATTACATAGTGTCTCTTTGTAATAATGCTCCCCTTTGAAATGAAAAATGTTATTGAACTATTATTTTATCCATCATAGATTTTAAGTAGTTTAATTTATTTGTTTTGTTTGGGGTAGAAGTTATTGTGATTTGTGTCTGCCTCAAAGATTTAGTGTGATTGCCATTCACAGTTTGTGAAATGGTTTTCATTATATTGTAAGTTTCCTATTGTTGTCATAACCAATAATCACAATTTTAGTGGCTTAACACAACACAAGTTGATTATCTTTCAGTTCACTAGCTTAGAAGATCCAACATAGGTCTCACTGGGCTAAAATCAAGTCATTGTTAGGGTTCTGGTCTCTTCTGTAGGCTCCAGAGAAGAGTCTATTTCCTTGCCTTTTTCACCTTCTAGATCTAGAGGCTACCCACACTGCTCAGCTTGTGGCCTTCTTCAGCCAGCAATGGCAGGTAGTCCTTTTGACATCACATCACTCCAACTTCCTGTTCTTCCACATTTAAGGACCCTAGTCTTTGGGCCCAGCCAGATTCATTCAGATCAGCTGGTTAGTAACTTTAATTCCATCACTGTCCTAGTTCATCTTTGCCATGTAAGGTAACATAGTCACAAGTTCCACACATTAGTACATGGAGATCTTTAGTGGCCCATTATTCTGCCCACCCACAATATGGCCTACATCCATGAAACAAACAGAGCTTAGTTCCTATATTATCAAGCCCATGATCATGACTTTATTATTTAATGTAATTTATGCAAAGAGCCTCCCTTTGGCCTTTATTATATAATCTCTAAACTCAGTCATTCAGTTATCTGTTATTAGTATTGGTTATTTATTATACTAACAATTATGTACTATCAAATTGTAGTTATTGTTATTGTTATTTTATCATGAGGAGATGTACCATTATGGCAGCACATCCTAATATTTTTGGGAGTATCAGGCCATACATAGGAATAGTCTACTCACCTCTCTATGGAATAAGAAAATTAACTGTTCTGAAACCTTATATTTTTCTTTCTATTTGAAGAAATAAATTGATTTTAACTTATTTTTTCTGAAGGAAATTTAATTTTTTTTTTTTTTTTTAACAGAGTAGCCATGGGAATATCAAGTACAGCATAGGGAATATAGTCAATAACTGTGTGTGGTGTCAGATGGGTATGAGGTTTATTGGGATAATCACATAGTAACTTATATAATGTCTAATTACTGGGATGAATATCTGAAACATAATATTGTATGTCAGCTGTAATTGAAATATTAAAAAAGATGGTAAATAAATAAATAACATTAGAAAAGGTGATATGAACACAAATCTGAAAAAGCCTTAAAAATGTATTTAATCTAATATTTTACTCATTAAAACTGCATAAGGAATAGTATGTCAGAAATACTGATAATACCTTCCTGAAATGTCTTGAAAATACTTAAGTTTCTAAGAAACTAAAGACTTAATTATTTACTCTGGTCGAAACTGAAAAAATATTGCTTTCATCAGATGTCATAATCTTAACTAAATCAATAGATTGAAAAAAGAAAAATACTTAAGTCTCTTGTTTAATGTGACTGAGTATAAAAGTCCTTTAAAAATGTTTAACTCTCTATAGTGAGGACAAAATCTTATCTTGTTCTTTTCAATACCCCTAACTCAGAATTCTAGATCAGCACTGTCCAATAGATATATAATGTAAAAATTTTATGCAATATGTAATTTTAAATTTTCTAGTAGTCACATTTAAAAAGTACAAGTAGGTGAAAAGAATTTTACTAATATATTTTATATAACCCAGTATATCTAAAATATCATTTCAACATGTACATAAAAGAGTTACCTTTCTGTTAATTTTTTATAACCTTTTTTTTTTAAGTTAAAAAGCATTTCTATTGGCTCCAGTAGATTTAGACCATCATAGGAGTTGAAACATATTTGACCTTTCTGAATGAATGAGAATATTGTTTATTTTTTCCTACACAAACAAGGCTTGAAATCTCCAGAGTAGTTTTCTATTGCATATAAAGTGATTTATGTAGAATTCGCTGAATACAACCTTTATTGCAATAAGGTACTTTAAAGTTTATCACATATTTAAAAGGAAAAAGTGTGTGTGTGTGTGTGTGTGTGTGTGTGTGTGTGTGTGTATAACCTCTCTTCTGACAAACAAATGAGTTTGATAACGTATATTTGTTTTTAGGTCTAATATAACTATTTCTAACAAATCAAAGTGGTAACTTTTATGACCTCTACATCTTTACGTATTTTCTCTGTTGATACATGTTTACTGGACATCTTGTCAGAAATACTGATAATACCTTCCTGTTTTATCTGTGTGGAAAAAAGTTTTTGAGACAGAAAACTTCCTTCATCAAAGCTCTCTGCAAGGATTTTTGGAAATACCTTAAATGCTATGGGATCTGCTGTCACTGATACTTTGCAACATAGTACGGCCTTAAACCTATGGAATTCTTTATGGCTTACTAGAAGAATTTTATCAGCAACCCTTTTACTATACCTAATCTTTTTAAGTTCTGTTATAAACCACTACCTAGCCTTCTCCAGTACTAACAGGCTAATAGTGAACTTTGATGTTGAACTTTTAGTAGCAAAATCTAAAAAATGTTTCCATTTCATTGATCCTTTTCTTTAGTGCTGCTATTGGACAAAGTTCTTATGAATTGCACAGTTTACTTTTTACCTTTCAGAATTGTTTCTCTGTTTAGCAGTTCAACCCATACTAACATACAAAAGTCTTTTCTTACCACCTTCAATTATCCATACTTTTTCCATCATAAATATGTATATCTTTATAACAGCATCATGAATCTAATTACTGCATTCATATTAAGAATTGGTGGGATTAGACTTGGAAGACCTCTCAAAATTAAAATACCAAGTACACTTTGACTAATGAAGAACTAACTGAGCAAAACTAAATGTCCACACAAATCCAAGACTACTTATGCCATCTGTTGGTAGAAAACAGCTTTGTTTGATCTATTGAAATTTGTAGATTGAACGTTCTTAATGTGTATACCTCTGTAATTGGAATATGCTCAGTAAGCTTTTCATACATTAATGTGAGGATGGGTAGAGTGGGATTGTGTTCCAGGCTATATTAGCAATTTTATCTGCTCCGAGAAACTTTCATTGGTCTCTAATCTAAATGGGTAATTAATCTTTCTTTTGCTATTTCTTAAACTTAAAATTTGAGGACTCTTGAAGCTTTTGAAATCTTCAAGAGAATCTGTTAATGTTTGGGGAGAAAATACAGAAAGAGAAGGCAGCCTGGGCTGGTTGCTCAGTGGTTAGAGCGTCGGCCTGTGGTCCGGAGAGACCCAGGTTCAGTTCCCGCTAAGGGCACATATCTTGGTTGCAGTTTGTCCCCGGCCCTGGTTGGGTCGTGTGGGTGGCAACCACTTGATGTGTCCCTTCACATCGATGTTTCTCTCTCTCTCTCTCTCTCCTCCCCCCCCCTCCTACTCTATCTAAACAAAATATCGAAAAAGTGTCCTCGGGTGAGGATAAAAAAAACAAAACAAAAGAGAAGGAAGGGATCAGGAGGTTAATCAGCCATGGTGGAAGTGTTTCTTGTAATTAATTAAAATATCAGGTAGGGAGGAATCCCTTTATATACGTTATCCTTTATTTGTAAGGATGTTACTGCTTTGCCATCAGTTTAAAATTAATTTTAAGTGTTTTTTTATAGAGATGACATATTTGCTCAAAATAGAAATGCAAACATGGAAAATGCCTTGTCAGTATTTCAGTATAGATTCAGCAAAACCTTAAAAGTTCCTGAGCATTTTGGTATTCAGTTAGACTTAAGCTAAGCTTTTTATGCTACTTACTGCATTGCAGCCTGTCTGCTTATACAGTCCAATCATATGAGCTTGATTCTAGGAACTTTATTTTTGCTTATAACTTCATAGTATAAAAATTTGATATTATTCTCCTAATATGGGTTCTATAAAGACTAGAGAATTATTCAGTTATAAATGTAAGGATTTAACAATTTTACTTTTTAAAATATCTTTCAAGACCCCATTAATTCACCCAGAAATGTTTTGCAAAAGTATATTAAGGATATTGTGAACGTCAAAAATATAGTTTTATAACTTGTGTTTTAACCTATACCATAATCTCCAGCCCCTTCCACCCACTTGCCCATATCTACCGAAGTCAAGTCAAGGAAACAGAAAAAATTGGCTCTTTTTTAAATCCTTGGTCTTTCCTGAATTCTATATATATAAACTCTCAAGTTTATATATCATTTTATTCATTCTTTGAAATGTTTATTTATTTAGTAGGTAGGAGAACTCATCTTACTAATTAATTTTTATTATTTGGGATTTTATTCCTCATTTATCATTGTTTAATTTGAAATCATGTTTAATTATAATTCTAAAAGGCAAACTTACATTTTTTTCTTCTTTCAGACAGTCTTTACCTCTTACAAGGTTCAGTAGTGGCAGATCATGACTACATTGGATTGCCTGAAATTCCAGTTGGAGCATACCAAGCAAGTATTCTGGTAGAAGACGCAACTATTGGTGTAGTTGATAATGAATTATTGACATCAAGCAAGGATGGTGAACTATTAGAATATAGAGATGCCAAAATCTCTCCATTGATAGAAGATAATTGTAATCTTGAAAAGCAGACATTCAGTCTGTTGGACTCCTCAAACCAAGTCCTTGAGTACTTAAGTTAGTAAATACCAAAATTCATTTACAGTACTTGTTTAGGATATATAACTCCTTGAAACTTGATATTTTCCATCAAAAAGGTTGTATAGGAGAAGTGTCTGGATACACTCTTAAAGACTAAATTCTGTTTACTTCATACCTATTTATTGATCTAAAGTTGTACCGTTTGAATGTCAGTGCGTATACATAAAGATGAAAGAAGCATATCATATATAGAATTCACTTTTTCTTCTAAAAAGGGAACAGGCAAAGAATGCTTGTTTCTTAGGAAGTAAAGTAAATTTCAGCTCAAAACTCTCAAATCTAGTACGGTACCATATTTTCAGTTTTAATTTTTTAAAAATATTTCTTCTTTAAAAATGTTTGAACTACCTAAAATGGGATTAATAAATATTTATCCAATCATAACAATGAAGTAAGTGAAATTTTTGTGTCATTGAAACTTCTAAAAACAATATTGTATGAAAATACTTATTTAATGGGCTCTTACAGGAAGGATATTGGTAATTTCACCTTGTTAGACTCAGGATTAGGATCTGAAATGATATATTAGTTTGAAAATATTTGTGCATTTTGTAATATATCTTAAAGCCAAAATCGTTCATTAATAAGATTTTTTTCTGCAGTCTTAAAAAAGTAAATAATAATGATAAAATAACCAATATCAAAGATTTTAAACTATAATTTCTATGATGTTTATAACTATTCAACAAATATTTGTTATAAGGCAACTTTGGAAAAATTAAAAGGTGAGTCAGGATGTGTCTTGTCCTCGTAAGGGACTTATAGACCGTGTAAGCCATGTACAACATACTAGCTTTGCAAAGCTTTGCTGTAAAGTTATGCACATCCTTCCTACTCACATTACAGTGCACAACCTAGTCACACACTGCTAATGGTCATGACAGTATTCTAAAGTTAGTGGTGATGGCTGCATAACTCTGAAAATACTAACATTCATTGCATTTGTACACTTTGCAGATTCTATTATAGGCCATTTATGATGAAAGTTATTTTTCCTGATAAATAGCTAATACAAGCTATTCCAATAAAATGCTAATTTTATTACTGAAATCCCAGGATTCTAATGTAGAAATTACAAATATAGATTTTAAGTAAGCAATGCACAGAAATTATACATACACATAGACTTGTCTCATGTTTGTGGGGCTCCTTCAAGAGTGCAAATAGTGGTCCACATACCACATACCACATACCTAAATATTTAGAAGTTATAAATCCAGCTAATATATTGTTCCTACCTTGACAAAGATGCCTTCCTAAGCTTTAAATGCCCCTTGACCAGCCCAGGCTTGGGCATGTGCTCTCCAGCTGTCTATCCACCCTCCTGGAACAGGCCAGAAAAGCTCTCCAGGGGAGGAAGGTTATGTCTTGAGGCCTGTGGTCTCACCCTACAGGTAAGGACATAAACTCCAGCAGGGAGGAACTAGCCCTTAAGCAAAGAATCTAGAATAAGGTCCCTCTTTCTTGAATTTAAGGAGGTTTTCTATAGGATGACTATATAGTAAAATTTTGACCCCAAAAATCCAGAAATGTTTTTGTGAGGTTTTGTATGCCACCTTGTGGTATTTCTATGAACACTTAACATTTAGCATGATATAGAAGGAAAGGAAGATGCTAAACTTAAATGAAGGAAAAATATATTCTGAATGAGAAATAATTGCCTGGTTTGAAAAGTTTTAAAATATCACGATTAACATTTCAAGTGTGAAATTTTCTAATACTGCTAATCTAAAAAAATTAACTCAATAAGATTTATAAAAAAGAAAACTTACTACATGTTTAGCTGCAGGATTCACTTAATGGACTCAAAAAAGATATGTATTAAATGCTTACCATGTTCCAGATACTGTTCTGGCACTGAGGTTATATCAGTGAGAAACAAAAATCCCTGCCCTCCTAGAGTTTACATTCCAGGAGGGTGGTGAAATAGTAACAAGCAGTTCTTAATGTATTTATTTACATACATCCAGTCTTAAAATCCCATTTATAGTCTTCGCACAGACATCTTGTTGCGATCCCTACCTTAATCCTTGAAAAGGATAAGTGTTCTGTTCTACTTATTTTTGGACTTTGTAGAAAGTTATAACAGTATTTTATTTGAGGTCTAAAAGGGTCTGGGCCTTATATTGGAAAACAAAGTCAAAAAGTAATAATCTAAACATCCAGTTTAATGTGGTATAAAAAGAACAGGTGAATAAACAAAGAAAACAGAAGGTTTAAAATCAAGAAGATAATAAAAATTAATGAAATAGAAAATATACATAAAGTGAGGAATAACTGAGCCAAAACTTTGCTCTTTGAAAATACTCATAGAGACAAATCTAGTAAGCCATATTAAAAAAACAACCTAGAGAATTTATAAATAAACAATGTTGTGGTATAAGAGTCAGAACCATGTATACAATGAGGATGTTTAAAAGGGATATTACAACTTTTTCCAGTAAATTTGAAACTAACAAAATTGATAAATTTTGGAGAAATTTAAACTGCAAAAGTGGTTCAAAAAGAAATAATAATCCACATGATTTTACCAAACAATAAAATTTGAGGAATACATAATTTAAATCTTACATAAAGTTTTCAGAGTATAGAAACTGAAGAAACACTCTTAAATCTTGGCATGAGGGTTATATCTTGATATAAAAATCTGGAAAGGATAGAATAAGAAAGGAAAATAACAGGTCATTCTCTCATGAATACAAATACAAAGACCTGAAAAGAAACTGAATCCAATGACTATAACAATATGCGTTGCAGTCAAATTGAGTGGATTCCAAAAGAGCAAGGCTGGTGTCACGGTTAAAAAAACAAACAAAAATCAATTCATACAATCAATGGCTGCATTTCTAAGACTTGGTAAGAAAGAGATGAAATACCTAAAATGGTTTTAACTGAAGATAATATGAGGAACTGTTTAAAGAAGGATCAGTGGAACCCACAAGGGATGGTAGAACACTTGGCGACCAGCAATAGCCAGAAATCTCTCGGCCTAAAGGGGCAAGAGGAGGAAATGCCCAGTGAGAGATGGGTTATGGAAGAGGGTGTAACCATCAGTATTTGTAGCCAGAGAGGGATGCAACCTTTCAGAGCCATAACAGATCAGAACTGTGACAACCACTGTGAAAATTGTGATCACTCTGGAAGCTGGTGAGTGGATTGAAAAAGAGCAGTGAAGCACTAGTTAGGCGGTTGCAGTAATTCAGGTGCTAGATGATGGCATTGCAGCAATGGAGATGGGGAGACAGGGTTCATACCTGTTCTATTTTGAAGCTAGATAAACAGAATTTGCTGGCGTCGGATGTAGGAGTTTAGAAGAAAAGTCTGTGATTACCAAACTTTTTAAGCTTTCATAACTAGAAGGATGGAATTGATGCTGACTGAGATGAAGACTAGAAGGAGCAGGTTTGAAGAAAAGTTCAGTTTTGAACATGTTGATTTTGAGATGCTTTTTATACATTCAAGTGGATCTGTTGAGTAGACATTTGGACATATGAGTCTGGAGTTCAGGAGATGGGAATTCAGCATTCATTGATGCACGGTTCAGACTCTCCAAAATGAAACTTGAATTAATACGTGTCCCTTTGGGGTGGCCAGTTCTCTTTGCTGTAGAGATCTACACTTGTCGTTGACCTGCCACACTTGTTCATCATTGCTGAGGCAGCGGTCCAGAGCATCTGGTGATTGATTAAACATAATCTAGGGCATTATTTATATTACCTGGCAGAGTGAGCAGATGCGGAAGCAAGCTCTCTAGCTTTATGAGTGATAGCAGCCAAGCGTTCAGCCTCTTTCCCCTTTTTGATGGATATAGCAGATGCTAACACCACATTTAAGGGACTACAAATAATGCAGGCAAGTTCTCAAGACTCTCATTCTCATTTGTCAGTGGAAACTGAATGAGGCAAAACATTAGTAAGTAACATTATTTTGCAATCACATAGTACTTTGGCTTTGCTAAGGAATTCACAATCCAATGTAATTTATATAGAATTTCTGAGGTTGTTCCAATATCACTTTCCTATTTTAACCTCAATTTGCAATTTGAAAACTGACGAAAGAAGTTCTTTTTTCACGAATAAGAGTTGGAAATTCTTTGGAACATCTTTCTTTGATTCCACCTCACAAACTTGAAGTTATTAACCTTTAGTTATAAACTTTTTTTGAATTCCTGTCAGTGAATAGTAAAACCTGCAAGTCTTAGCATTGTATGTAATTTTGCTAAAATACCTAAATCATCTAGGTCACCGGGATGCAGGGCTTTGCTGGAGCACGTGCCACGTCAGTTCTGTTGGAGGAGGAAGCTGTGTTTGGCTCCAGTGGTAAAGAGTTTTATTCCAACTCTGATGAATGACTGGAAGGTCATGTGTAAGTGGGGAAGACAGGTCATTGAAGGCAGCAAAGCAGCAGAAAGCTGGATGTTTCCTGTTCACCCCTCACACAAATTCAACTCCTCCCATAGCTAGCTTCACATCTCCCCTCTGGGGGACCTTCTGTCCCTTAGGTTTTGAATCTCAAAGGCTGAGGCTCCTTTACTGAGGAAGCTGAAGTAGGGAGTAGATCACCCGATGGTGGAGTCGGGGTTTACCCAAGACAAGAGGGCAACGCCAGGCAGGGAGACTGCTGTAGGACAGAGTTTCACACACAACAACAATTTCCTCGTATCTATGGTCTCTGCCTGGGTGAGGAAGGCTGTACTGCAGGGAACCTTGTGGGAGGAAGTAGAGCTGTCTTAAGGAGACCATCTGCAGTGTGTTTCACAGCGTGAAGCTGGGGCATTGCTTAGAGAGGCCCTTGGTGGGAATGGACTAATTCAGTGTGTGAAGGAGCCATGACCCGGTTTTGGAAGCCACAATGCATTTCTATATGACCCAGCTGTGACTGGGAGTTTTCAGGCTTTGGCGATGGTCAGTGGTTTACCTGGCTTGAAGATAATTGTTTTTCCTAGGAGTTTTATTGAGACATAATTCACATACTATAAAATTCATTCTTGTAAGGTGAGAAATTAACATTTTTAGTATTCACAGAGCTATGATTTTAATCACTTAATATAGAAACTTTAATGTAAACAACTTGAAACCACCTCTGCTGAGGGGTGTCAGGAGAGAGTAGAAGAGGAGAGGAGGAGCACCTGCCAGCGCTTTCTCCTATTTAGTATCACTCACCTTCTTTCGCCCATGTTCTCTGCACTCACGCAACCCCTCGTAATCTTTCTCCAGAGCTGCAGGTCCTCCGGGCTTCGGAGAACTCACAGTGCTTGCTTGGCGTGTGTGAAACCAAACTGCAATGGCGCAGGTGGGCCCAGGCCTTGGCGAGGGCAGTGGCGTTGCTCAGTGGGCACATGAGCCTCTGCAGCTTGGCCAGGTCTCCCTCAGGGACAGTGGTGGGCGGCTCAGATCCAGTCAGGAGCCAGTCTACAAACTTGATGGTGGGCTTGGTCTCGATGGTGGCAATGACCGCATTGATGTCTTTTGGGACCATGTCCCTGCTGTACCACATGCAGGAGGCCATGTACTTGCCATGGTGAAGCTCATACTCCACCCTCTGGCTGGTGAGTGTGAAGCAGGCATTGATCTTGGCACAGACAGTGGTTCCTAGGTGGCCAGGGTATAGTGGATGCGGGGCTAGGGACCAGATTGGTCTGGAATTCCACCAAGTCTACTTCTGGGTCCTGTCGAATCACCTGGAGGTGGTGATGGCAGGCCCAGGCTGCCAGTTAAGATGACTGAGTTGGTGTATGTGGGCCATTCGAGATCCAGGCTGTGCTGACGTGTTGTAGATTGCTTTGTTGTCACCATGAAGGTACAGTCAGAATGTTGTAGGATCGCGTGAGTAGTCAGGGTGGAGTTGTAGGGCAATGCTGTGGCTGTGGGAACCTGGGGGCTGGGTAAATGACAAATCTGAGCTTGGACTTCCTGCCATGGTCCAGCTCTGTGAGCAGAGACACAACCCCAGAGCCAGTGCTGCTCCCGAAGCCTCATGCACAGAGCAGACCAGCCCAGGCCTAGGTCAGTGATCTCCTTGCCAATGGTATACTGGCCTCTGGTATTATTCTTGGCTGTGTCTTTCTCCCCAGTGATCATCTGCTCCAGTGGAAGAGCTGACCATAGGTCCCTGTGCGCATTTGATTGACCCTGGGGCTCCATGTCCACAAACACTGCTCTGGGTCATGCTTGCCAGCCCCAGGCTCGCTGAAGAACGTGTTGAACCAGTCATCCCACTGTGGATGGTTTTGTCACTTGGCATTTGATCATCAAGCTGATTTCCATGTTCAAGACCATACAGTTCCCAGCAGGCATGACAGCCAGGATTCCCACCTGTCCCACGTGGACAGAGATGCACCTGCACTTGGTGGTTCTTGCTGGGCTCTCACCGAGCTCCCTCCTCCTCTCAGTCCAGCAGTACTCACCCAACCCTTCTTTACTTTCTTTCCTTTTTAAAAAGCTGAACTTAATTTTAATTCTCTCTTATTTATTAAAATAGCACTAGATTAACAAAATATGTAAATGATTTTGAATATCATTATATATATTATATAAATGTACATGTAAAAAAACACAGCTAGCCCAGCCAGTGTGGCTCAGTGGATTGAGCATCATCACATGGACTGAAAGGTCCCAGTTCGGTTCCTGGCTAGGTCACATGCCCCAGTTGTGGGCTCTATCCCCAGCAGGGGGTATACAGGAAGCGGCAGATTGATGTCTCTCTCTCACATCAATGTTTTCATCTCTCTCTCTCCCCCTTCCTTACTTTATAAAAAATCAATAAAAATATACTTTAAAAAACAGCTAAACAATTTCATAAATTTTGGTTTCTGGTCAGAAAATAGTGACTCTCAGCAAAGAGGACATCGACACTATTAATATCTGTGTGACACCTGACATTCCAGATATTTTCAAGTGCTTGGATGCTTGGCATGATGTAGACATAAAAACTGGATGACTAGAAGCTTTTAAAATTATTCTTCTTAGAAACAGAACCGTCATTCACTGAATAAAACCTCTTTTGTGAGGGCACAAACCCATGCAGATTTCTTACTGAGTTTTACCACCAGATGTCAGCCGTTCACTGCACTGGTAAAACTGCTCTGCAGAACTCAGGAATCCATGTGTGCGGATGTCTCTTTCCTCTCCTTCCTTCCACCTCTCTCGCTCCTTCCTGCTGTGACCATCAGTCTGTCTAACCAGTCATCTGTTGATCTATCATCTGTTTACTTATAATGCACATATCTATTCTGGTCTATCTGAATGAAACAGTATTTTAAGGAAAATAGTTTAAATATTTACATATACAAATAAGACAGAGACACTAAATGTCTTCTAAGCTTCGATCTGGAATTCAGGCTTTTTTCAGCCCAGTAACTCGGGGACTCATGCAGTATATTCAGCCTCTGTTTCAGAGCATACTTTCAACAGTCGTGCAGCCACTTTGCTTTTTAAAACTTTTATTAGATTCTTGTTACTCTGGAATTATACTCTTATTGGAAGAGTATCAACAACATACTGAGTAAACTATGCAATACTTGGTTTTTAGAAAGGCGTCGGGGTTATTAAAAAGCTAACTATTAGAGAACTATGCAAAGAGAATTTCCCGTGCCAACAACTTCTATTTTAATTTCTTCTCTCGAATGCCTTCTTCAACATTTACCTTCTATGATCCCTCAGTCCAGACTTTGTCAGGTGCCCAGCTCTGCTTCCAGTGCTGAACGTTAACAATAGATTTATGTTGTCTTTCCCCTCTAGACTGTGAGCTGTTTGAGGTTTGGGAGCTTAGCAGGTATCTACTGATAAATGAATTTTAGTCCCTGAACAGGGACTGCGGCCAGCCTGCAGTGGATTGCTGGTTGCCTACTCAGCAACTGTTTTCTTCTATCTTTCCTTCTTTTCTGAATTTTGTCTGTGAGTCTAGCACTTCTATTGTGGAGCCACAGAATTTAGGGAAAATTAATTCCACTCACGCTTCAAGCATGGGCCTGAGTAGTCTAAAGTAATCCCATTCCCTTTGCTAGGGAGTAGCTCAGAAAATTGATGCATGTGAGGGAAAATTTTCTTAGAGGGTCCAAGGAAAACTCTCTCCACTCCTGAAAGAGTGAACTAACGCAAGATGAACCAGTGGATAAATCTGCAAACCCATTGTCATTTCTGAAAAAGAAAACGCTGTTGTTCTTGTGTTTCTGAATCCTTTGGGGAATTTAATGTAGATATGTGGAGGAGTAGGGGAGTATCAAATTTGCAGACACCTACCAGAGACATCTTTCATATCACATAGGAAAAAAATTTTAGAGAATGAAACCAGCACGGAGGAAAATAGCTTTTGGGAGAGAGAGAGAGAGAGAGAGAGAGAGAGAGAGAGAGAGAGAGAGAGTTGAGCGTGAGCGCTGGCATTATTCTGTGTGTCCCTAGATACTCTCACTCTAGAACTTTTTTTTTTTAATCCTCACCCGAGAATATTTTTCCATTTATCTTCAGACAGTGGGAGGGAGAGAGAGAAACATCGATGTGAGAGAGACACACATGGACTAGTTGCCTCTCACACGACCCCGACCAGGGCCCAGATCAAACTGCAACCAAGTACGTGCCCTTGACTGGAATCGAACCCGCGACTCTTTGGTCCATGGGCTGACATCCTTAACCACTGAGCCAAACTGGTCAGGGTGTACTCTAGAATTTTTATGAGTCAGTGAACCAATAAATCTCAATCTCTCTCTCTCATTTTACACAAATATAACTCAATGAGATTAGCATTCTGATTGGGGAAGCCTGTGTACGCTACTGGAAAAATGTCTAGAAGCTGGGAGGGCAGTAAGGACATGGCCACTGCAGAAAGAGATTGAACATGGGTTCTTCTTGGAGTGCAGAGCGGGGGAGTTGGGGTTGAGGGCAGGACTGACGGGTGAAAAGAGGTTAAAGAGGTAAGTGGGCTTCTGGGGAATGAACTCTCCTTGGTGTTCACTCCTCTTTTCTAAATTGAAACAAAGTTCAGAGCCTTACTGAAATTCTTAAAGATTTCTGTGAATCTTATGACCATTGGTAAATATAATAAATTTTGACTTTATCAAAAATTAAAAACTTCCCTTTGAAAAACAAGGTTGATAGAATCAAAAGATAACCCACATGCTGGGGTAAATAAAATATTTGCAAATCAATGATCTGATAACGGACTTTTATCCAATAAATATAAAGAACACCTCATTTCCAAATAAATTGGACTACTTTGAGTTAGTCCATATATTAAAAGAATAATTTTGCCCAGCCAGTGTGGCTCAGTGGTTGAGCACTGACCCATGCACTAAGAGGTCGCTGGTTTGATTCCCGGTCAGGGCACATACCCAGGTTGTGGGCCAAATCCCCAGTGGGGGGCATGCAGGAGGCGGCCAATCAATGTTCTATCTCTCATTCTCTCTCTCTCTCTCTCTCTCTCCCTTCCTCTCTTTCTAAAATAAATCAAGAAAAAAAAAATTATTTTCTTTGTCCTCTTCGATAGAAAAAGTAACAATTTAGAACTTTTACTAGGCAAAAGTAGGTTTACACTTATATGTGAAACAGTTTATTCTTGTATTTTTTATTAATTATTGTATTTGTATTACAGCTGTAACCCTACTCTTGCCAACCCGTGTGTGTGTGTATGATAAAATCAAATATATCAGATGTAGTTAAATCCAAATTTATCCCCATGGTTTTGAAACACTTCTTGCTGCACCAGCCTCGCTCACCAGCCCATCTGCCACTTCACCTGTAATCCACCCAATTTAAGCCCTGTTGCTAATCCCCTGATGTGACCAGTTGCCCCTCAGCCCTATTCTCCCTTACTCAAGTATCACCTTTATGAAAACTCAGTGCTCTTCAACCAGAGTTTGATAGTGTTTTGCACGTGCCCCTCTTATGCCTCACACCGCAGTCATTTACAGGCTGATTTTAGCACTCTTGCTAGATTACAAACCCTGGAGGGCAAGATTGCACCTTTTAAAATTCTGTGTATTTTGCACATTATGAAGCTCATTCAGTGCCTGTTGAATGAATCCTTTGCCTTTTAATTTAATTTTTATTAAATTACTTGGGGACATTATCACAGATGTGAGAATTGTGGGGGGAGGGGGTGTTGTTTTTGCTTTTAAGAAAGGAGCACTTCCTTTTTAATGGAGGCCAAACTAGACTAAGAACAATGCTCCAGAAATGTGAACCTCTTAAAGATTTCTGTGAATTGTATGACATCTGGGACATATAAAAATACAAGAGAAAATAAACTAAAAAAAATCAAAATGCCAGAAACTAAATCAATGTAAAGAGAAGCTGGGATTAGTATAACTAGTCAGTTCCTTTCTTTGAGTAAGTATTATTTTAAAAAGTCCATTAATGTATGTTATGGGGTACCCAGTAAGGGATTACATTTGTTTTCCTCTTTTTTAATAAGACAGAAAAAAAAGGAAAAAATGTACACACCACTAGGATGCAAATCCCAGTGAAGCTGGGACCTTGCCTTCCAGCACTGCGTCCCCAGGACTTTGAGTCTTCTGCTTGTTAGATATTCAGAAGTGTTTATTAATGACAAACAGGTGTCAGCAATCAGTTTTGAAACATGGAAGGAAACTTCCCTGGCTAGGGCATCTGGGACCGGAACACTCAGGACTCACAAGGGACGCTCTCAGAAGGGGATGGAGGGCCAACAGCCAGCCCCAGTCCTTGGTCAGGAAGGCTGACGGATTATTCATAATAGCCAAGAAGTGGAATAAAACTAGATGTCCACTCACTGATGAAGGGGTAAAGAAAATGTGTTGTAAACATATAATGGAATACTATTCAGTCTTAAAAAAAAGGAGGAAGTCCTGCCATATAAGACAACATAAATGAACCCGGAGTACATTATGCTAAGAGAAGTAGGCCAGTCACAGGACAAATTCCGTATGATTTCACTTATCCAAGGGGGAGGGGTAAATGCGGAGTTGCTATTCCACAGCTGTAAAGTTTCAGTTATGTGACATGAGTAAATTCTAGAGCTCTGCTGTACAACATTGTGCCTATCCAATACTGTACTGTACACTTAACATTTTATTTAGGTTAAATCTCATGTTCTTACCACAATTAAAAAAAAACCTGGCTAATGCAACTGAGTTTTGAGGGTTTCAGAGGAAACACTCGTGATCTCTAGTGTGGTACAGGGAGGGAAGGCAGGTGACAGTTCTATGAGGCACAGGTATGAGGCTCAGCCCTGACTCAGGACTCCTGGGCCTATCAGCCCTCAAGAAGATGGCTGTGTGTGTGACCCCAGTTCCTACTATGGCCCTCTGGGAGGGCGATCTCCACCGAGGCACGCTCTGGGCAGCAGAGGAGCACCAGCTTTCCTAGGAGTGGTTTCCAGGACAATCTTCAACATTGATATCATGAGGCACAAGCACAATTGCAGTGCGGATGAGTCGGACTAGAATAAGCCCCTGTGGTGTGCAAACCTGCTGATTCCATGCCCCATGTTCTCCTTAGGGGTCTGGAATATTTCTGACCATTTCAGAGAAGGAAAGGAGGGAGAAGCCTACCTTTGAAAGACTGGTAATTTACTTTCTGCCAATAAGAAAGGCAAAGACTTGGCCCTGGCCAGTTTGGCTCAGCATTGAGAGCATTGGCCCTTGGACCAAAGAGTGATGGGTTCGATTCCGGTCAAGGGCACATACTGGGTTGTGGTTCATCCCTGGCCCTGGTTGGGGTTGTGCGGGAGGCAACCAATTGGCGTGTCTCTCTCACAGCGATGTTTCCCCCCCCCCCCCTTTCCTCCTACTCTATCTGAAAATAAATAAATGTGGGGAAGGGGGAGGTAAAGACTTGAGCAGTTATCTGGGAAAATAAAGGTTATTTGACCACATTTGTACCATGAGTTTGGGGAGCATGTTATATTGGTTACATGTTGGTTAGAAAATGAAGGGAGCATTTTATGCTCTTGAGTAGATACTGCCAATGTCTCTTGGGGTGAGAGTCAGTATGCGACTCTTAGTCATTCACAGAGGAATGCCAGCCAATGACATCAAAGTGGCAGGATTAGAAATCCATCAGTATCCACATAATTACCACCAATGTGGTGAAAGGGGCATGAAAGAGTGGTCAGAGGACAGATGCACTCTTTGCACTCTTCTTTTGAGAAGGAAGATCACAGGGAAAAAAAAAAGGAAAAGGTGAAGTTTCTACTTGGGGAGGGCGCCCAAGTTAAATTTTAGTAAGAAGGTGAAAACATATGGGACGTGACAATTCTTTTAATCAGATCCTCTTTGGTATCAATTATAAAGGAAAATAAGTCTATGTTAAATTAGATTTTCTATATAATACAGCTGAAGACATTTTTTTTTTTATAAAGAAGCCTGCATTGTTTTCATGATTAGTCTAGTCCAGCAGTTTTCAACTGGTATGTTGTGGGTGTGCCCCAAGAATTTTTAAAACATGCAATACCTGATTATTTAGTCAGGGGCACTGACCCCTTTTTCCTTCGATTGTCAATAAAAAAACGACAACAGCCCACACAACAATAGCTGTCTGGTGTGAATGAATCAAAATTATACTTATTTTTTTGTCAGATCGGCAAAAAATATATTGTATTTTTTGGTGTGCCACAGTAATTGGTTTGTGTGCCATGAGATGAAAAAGGTTGAAAATCACTGGTTTAGTCAATTAAATCACTACTATCCCAACTACTATGATGCCTGAATTAAAAAGTACTAGACTCTGATTCTAAAAAGAAAAATTACCAGCTTCTTACTAACTTGCATTGGAATATAAAAAACATGTTTTTATAATTAATCTGCAGTCATGGTAAGAGATGAATATTACTATGAATACATGGGAATTTTAGTAAAATTTTTCATTAAAAAGAAAACTATTAGTAACCTACAATGATGGATTCATTTGCATATGTAATTTGAGGCAGTTTTCCTGTTAGCTCTGATCACCTTTTATTCAAGTATTTACCTTCTGATTGATAAACAGGCAAAAATTCTGAATTTTAAAAGAGAGCCTGGTTTTACACATGTATGTATACTTTTAGGCTACTTTTAAATTTATATTGGCTACATAACAAAATATCTTTTTAATTTTACTTAATACAATACATTTCTGTTGGCTGAAGATGTTGAGTTGGTTTCACTATATCTGTGGTGTGTGTAATTTATACAAAAGTTGTATATAAAACTCTGAAATATGCAAAAATTGCAAAGTACACTCTGACAACTAATGCTCTGAAAACACTTTATTACACAAATTACATTCAGATTCTGAAAATAGTGTTCTAACAGTATAACCATCTAAAAATAAGACATCCCAAAAACACACCAACTGAAGAAGAAAATTTAAAAAAAGAATTTAAATAGAGACTTTTTTTCTTTCCCTTGTTGCAATATAATGCTAGTGATTTTAAAAAAATAGAAGGAGATTTAGCAGCTTTGTCATCAGGCTGAGAATGCTGAACAGGAAAGGCACCAAAGAAAGACATCGGCAATGGAAGCGCTACTGGGAAAAGATGTGTTCAAGCAGAGAATGGGGTTATTTACATCCAAATGAACAGTCTCAGAAATGTAAATGAGCAAACCTTCCATCATAAGTTAGTAGTGTGATGGAAGAAGAGGACTGTTTCTCTATTCTATGTTCATATATAAAGACAATGGCACTGTTATGAACTTTTAAGAAACTCCTCAACTAGAAATAGAAGCCAACTAATCAAAAATGAAGTGAATAAAATGTGTACAGTCCCACACAGACTAGTACAGTTTACAATTAAACACACAAAACTCTAACGTGCTAAAGGGAAAGGAATCCGGCATTCCTGGTAGATCTCATCCCCTGATCAAAGCGGGGTTTTCAGGAGGAGGAAGGTGCGGCTGCGGGCAGAGGCGCCGAGTACTCCTCTTCTGATTCACTCCCGTCATCTTCCTCTTTCTCTTGGTCACTTCCCTCTGTGCTCAGGCGGTCAAACCCTTTCCGACTGTAGCCTTTCCGGTTCGCAAAGAAATTACCAAGGTTTAAGCCTCCACTTCCCTTCCCTGAGGAAAGCAAATAACATGGAATTGAGAGGAAATTCACACAAATGATCCCATTCTTGTAAACAAACAGTAAAGCTGGCATTCGGGAAGGGGAAGGGTCGCTATCAGCAGGAGAAACAAAAACAGGTGGACAGGCACATACTTATCCTAGGAAGTCAGAAAGATGCTACTCCACCCATTTATTGTGACCCAGAGGGACAAACAAGGCCCCCCAGGACTATGTGTTTCTGCGGGACTATTTCAGGTTCACTTCTCACCTGCTCTTTCTAGACTCTGGGGAACTGGCAGCCCACAAGCAGCTCTTCATTTCAGTGACTTTAGAAAAGGTCATCTTCACGATGACAAGCACTGACATGCCCACAGGAGTGACAGAAAATTCACTGAAGACAAATGAAGTCAGATAAAAGGCAGGGGGAGAGAACGAGATAGTATGGAATGGCAAGGTGAAAAGTGAAACGGAGATTTACCGCCAGTGCCACACACTAGTTCGCATTCCGCAGTGCATGCCGGGGGGGATGCTAAGCTGCACACGGGGGTTTGATTTCCAGAGAGAAAATACAAATTATCTCCTTGCTCTTTAAAGCTATGAGCTTGTTGACTTTGAACCAAATGTGAAGGATTCTAAAAGGTCACAGGCATACCTCTAAGTTTCCCCAGCATTCTTCCTGAACTGGACTCGAGCTTGTGTTCAGAATCTGCTAGAAAGAGATTTCAAAATGAGCCCCAATCACCCTTCTCAATCCATGGGCTCAACTTTCAATACAAATTCAGAAATTTATAAATGACTACTAACAATGTCTGGCTCAGGCTTGTATGCATTTCCAAGAAAACACAAAGGTAATATATTACTGTGATGCACACAAAGGCCACTGTTGGGCTCGATCCTGCGTGTGTCTCTTACAGGCTGTGCAGCAATCTCGATAGATTACTTCTCTGAGCTTCAGTTTCTCCTCTGAGAAAAGAGGAACCAATGGCACTATCATCTGTGGAGTTTAGAGGAATATTGCATGCAATGTACTTAGAGCGGTGCCTGGTAAGCATACAATAAGTGCTCAATCAATACTACTTATTTTTATTAGGGCAATATTAAATGACCAGTGATTTGTAAAAATTTGCAAGTTTTCATTATTACAATTTATTTAAGGCTTCAGTCTCTCTATGAAGAACAGTACAAGCCCTGCTTGAGAAAGTGTGGGATCCATGTACACCATTTCCCCTTTATATGACTTAAGAGGAGGCAAAGGACCTGAAACCCTGAGTTTTTTCAGTCATACGAGGTGACCCACATGTTCCCCAGGGGCTGCCCATGTCTGTGAAAGATCAACCTGCTTTCCTCATGGAGGCAGAAGTGCAGCTGGACTCCGTCTTCCTGTGCGGTGTATCCCTGTGCTCTGCCCTGGCTTCCACCCCCCAAAGCCCGTTGGGAAACGAGGCTCGGCTCCCCCTGAAGTCCCGAACCAGGACTGGAGGCGGCATCACGGAGAAAGCTAGCAGGCAGGCAGAGGAGGAGCGGAAGCATAGTGGGCGGGGAGGGACACCGGAAGAAGAATCTAGTAAGACTGTTAGAGAGCCGGCACACTGGACTGTGAGTTCTACAAGGGCCAGGGACAGTCCTCGGATGGATCTTCACCCCAAGACTCCAGTGTCTGATGTGGAGCTAACACGCAACATGGGCGTGCTGAATACATGGGCGGCCCTCTAGGAGGGTTACTAAAAACCCTTTAGATTAGATAAGATTTAACAAGAACAAATGTTGAATACATGTGAGGTTGATTTCCTTTTAGAATTAAAGGTGTCAGATTGAACACATAAAATTGCAATTTTTTTAAAGAAAACATAATTACATAGCAGTAACTTTATATGGTTTGACCTGGGTCGCTGCCTTCCCAACACACCTGTGCGGCCTCAGCATTCTGTAACAGTGCCATGTCACCTGAGCTTAACCGCAGACAGGAGAGGCCAGGCTTTCTGGCCTCTCAGCTGCTCCTTCGTCCAGTGTGGGTTGCTTACCAACATCCTGCTACCTGCCCCCAGGCCCCAGGTGCTCCTGACACTCCTGGTCTTTATCGCTGCGCTCACCATGCTTGATAAGCAGTGTTATGTATTTTTTTTTTTCGTTTTTAAATGTGCCATCTAGTCTGTGAGCTCCGCTTATTTCTCTAGTCATTCTTCCCACAATTATTTATCAAACTCCTAGTACCAGGAACGGTTACTTGGCCTGGGGATATATCAGTCAACAAGTAAACTTACAAGATTCTTGTTCTTTTGAAGCTACCATCTACCTCCATGAAGACAATGACCAAGTTTATTTATCTCTGCCCCTGCTTACCAAGTTCCCTACCCATAACGGGCTCAGGGGAAGTCTTGTTGAGGAAGAGGTAATTGTATTTGTGCAGAGCTTTACTGATTGCAGATGAAAAGTAAAAGAAAGTCCTAGAAAAATTCCCTTTCACAACCTATTGCATTGAGTCCTCTGATTGTAGGTTCTGTGACCTTTTCTGTGTTTGGGCTCTGCCATGGGCACTGAATTCCTGCCATGGCTGCCTTGGCCTGAAGTAGAGTCAGATGCTGTCTCTGGATCAAATGCTGCCTCCCACCCTGGTCCATGGATTCCTTCCCAGATGGAGCCGTAGATTCTTGCCTGAGGACCTGGGGACCCAGCCAAGGGACTACTCCTGAGAGGTGAGAGTCACAGGTCGAATTGTTTACTTGTTCGGATGTCCTAAAAGGAACTTGGCACCTGAGTTCTGTACTGTGACAATGATTTGATAAGATGCTGACTCCAGTTTTGGACCCTGCCTTGTGTGGTCAGGAAAGGCTGGCTAATGGCCTACTTTATGACTATTTAAAAACTACCAAACGGTTTTTCATAGAAATAGCTGGTTTCCTAGGAAAGCCAAAGTTAAAGTTAAGTTTTTTTTGACTTCTTAATACTTTCATTACCAATGATTATACCTTAATAATAAGCACTTACTAGGTATCAGGTACTGAGATAAAAGCTTTATGTACATTATATCATTTAATCCTCATACAACCTGAGTGAGTCTTTTATCCCATTTTATAAATGAGGAAACTGTGGCTTAGAGAGATTAAGTAACTTGCCCAAGGTCAAGGAGCTAAGAGCCAGAAAGCCAGGACCAGCGGGTGGGGAGAAATCTAACTCCCAAATAACGGACTCCGCTGTTTCGAGGACTGGGCCTGTGTCTAACAGCAGGCTCCCCTCCTTCCTGACCCTTCAGCTAATTTACCCAGACTGTACTTATCTGTACAGTATGGAGACATTAACTGGGCTCAAGCCAGTTGCTAAAAGGCAATAATTAAGGGTTATATTTTAATCTAACTATCCAAATACCCAAATTTCTGAGGCTCCAGATATATTTCCTACTGTGACACTAACTATAGACAATATCTGGAACATAGACAGTAATGTCGTAAAGGGCAGAGCACATACACACACACACAGACACACACACACCACTGAAAAAAAACAACAGAACTGTGAGAATAATAGGGCCAAACACTCTTTCAAAAGTAGGTGCCAAGTTCAAGGGGCTCATTTTACTTGCCTCCAAAGGCCCTTGACTTTTTCCACCGAATAAATATGGCAATGGCCATCAGGACAACCACCGGAATAACCAGAAGGGTTGTAAGGAGAACAACAGGCACCCCGGAGTCTGGCTCTTTGATCAGTTTCTGTTTCTCTTGCATCTTCTGCAATTCTGAGGAGGCGGCTGTGTTCTCCATTTTGGTTTCAACTGCCTCGGATTCTTCAGGGAAAGAAGAGTTCACAATATTCAACTGACGCAAGGTTCCAAAACCCTCCCACGTACCCCGCCCAGTCCAATCACCTGCTCACAAAGAACCTGTTGCGTCCAATGCATGTGGGATTTGTGTTTCAATGTCTGAATCTATCGAGCTGGCAGCACATACTGTGATTAGTAATTTCCACCGAGTGCCTTTTCACCTTTAAATTGGTTTTCTTTGGTTCTATGTTTTATTTCCTCTTAGCTATAATTCCACAAAAAAATATACCCTTCCTTTGTATTTTTTCAACGATACAATGAACAGGTGGCACGGTGTAGGGGGCAGAAGTGGTGTGCAGGCTGGAGTCAGGTGCATCTGGTCTCCTATCCCAGGTACCTGTGCAATCAGCTGCGTATCTTTGGGCAAGTTACTTAAATGATCTGGGTCTTAGTAACCTCATCTGTAAAACTGTGACACAATATACTTCCTTTATAAAGCTGCTGAGTGTAAATGTTACCATAGAGAAGCTATTCAATAAGTGTTTGTTTCCTTGTATCTTTATGAATCTCTTTCATGTTCAATGAATTATTCATACATCGCATGCACAGTTGCCCACATTGATTCTAGGGTTACAAACTGGAAAGAAGACGTGTGTCCTTTTCAGTTTCTTTTCCACAGTTCCCAGTAAACTGTAAGTGCACACGGATGTACCTTATATCCTTTGACTGTGGGTTAAAATAACTTATAGAACTATTCTGTGATATTGGCAGGTATCAGACCTAAAGTAGTATTTGGGAAATTGATACAATAAAACTACATAAGCTGATGCAGGGATCTTAATAACTATTGACTTAAAAATGACTTGAGCCTTGAGACACTCTTGCCCTCAGGAAGCACAGATGTGTTCGCATAAAAACCCTACTGTGCGAAGGCTAGAAGATACAACCATGTATGCCAAAATGCTCATAGTTTCTGGAACTTCAATTTCTTGGCGTGCCCTTCTACCCTATGATACATGGAAATTTTAAAATGGCAGGGATAGGTTGTTGAACATTGTCAGGAAAGTCTTTGGTTAATGCTTAATGTAAATAGACACAGTTTAGTAGCTTGCTGGACACTTTTCCAAGGAATTACTTCTCAAATTACTTTAGACGCTGGTAAACACAATGTATGGTGTACACAAATGGCAGGTCCCAGCTTTCTGTCTCAACATTCTGAGCCAGCCACCCTCACCGTCCCGACGATACCTACTGAGCACTTAAGGCTGTATCAAGCATTGCTTATTGACTCATCACACCGAGCCTTACAGATGGCCTGTCATCGTCCTCATTTCCTTCCCTGTGCTATGGTTAAGGGAGACCATTATTTCTCTTCTTTTGTCAAATGGAGTGGCTCTTGAAACTTCAGCAGAGAGAAGAAATGGGATTGGTTCATAAATCCAGAGGGTTCGAATTTAACCTAAGTCTCAGAGTCCATGAGGAATATAAATGTGACTCTTACTCTTCCTAACCACTGTTTTATCTTTATATCACCATAAAAAAGGTAAACTAGCTGTTCAATATTCAAGCTCATGCTATATTTAAGCAGGAAAATAACAAAAACCAGACAACAGGATTTTAAAAACAGGCCAAAGATGCAGATTGGCAATTAGAAACTTGTTGCCTTGGAAGAAATGTTTATTTCTATTTGAAGGTGACTACAACCAGAGAAATTACATCACATTTTCTACCTGGCATTATGTTTACATATACCTAAGCTGAGGCTGTACCAGCTCATATCTAGTTTATATTTTTTTATAAGTCAGAGCTAGGATTGGGCTCCTTTATGGGTAAAGAAGGTAACAGCCTAAAATAATTAGTTCAGCATTCATAGAAAGTGTGCTGAGAATGAGGTAATAATTTTGCTAAGATACACTCACTGCACTTTTTATTTATTTATTCTTTATTGATTTTTTAGAGGGAGAGAGAGATAGAAACATTGATGAGCCCAGGCCAGTTTGGCTCAGCAGTGAGAGTGTCGGCCCATGGACCAATGGGTCACGGGTTCGATTCAGGTCAAGGGCACGTACCTCGGCTGCGATTCGTCCCCAGCCCTGGTTGGGATCATGCAGGAGGCAGCCACTCGATGTGTCACTTTCACATCAATGTTTCTCTCTCTCTCCCTCCCACTCTATCTGAACAGAAATGGAGAATTGTCCTCGGGTAAGGGGAAAAAAAAAGAAACGAAACATCGATGAGCGAAAACATTGATTGGCTGCCTCCTGCATGCCCCCCACTGGGCATGGGAATTGGGCCTACAACCTGGGCACGTGCCCTGACCGGGAACTGAACCAGCAACCTCTTGGTGTATGGGTCAACGCTCAACCACTGAGCCACACCAGCCAGGCTTACTGCACTTTTTAAATTCTTGATTTCTATAACCCTTCTGGTGCTTTGAGTATCATCATCTCTTACTGCGAGGTGGAGAAGGGGTAAAGGCTATTCATTTGGTGAGATACAGGCATATCTGTTTTATCCCTGGTAACTTTATTTAAAAATTTAAATTCCTTTCCTAAATTTCTTATCATCACAAATTCTTTTATTCCCACAAATCCCTGAGAACACACTGAAACTCTGCTATGTGACCATTCACAGTTGGGATGAATATCATCAAAGGTTACTCGAATTTGGAAATTTACAATTAACATGTATGTACAGGGCTATCATGTCTGAGATGGTGTTTCTCCCTCTCTCTCGTAAAGGTACTTTAAATCAAGCTTCTGGATTTTGATAAATGACAAACTCTGGAGATCCAGCATAATTTATATATCTTTTGAAATGAGAAAGTAGTCTTTTTAAAGAAAGGTTTAATGAGAGTCATATGGGTTCCAAAAAGAAATAGAACAACTTCATTTGAGTTTGGGTAGTCCTAACTATTAAAATGGGACCGTCATGACAAGACACTTCAATAAAATTTACTATTTGAACTGCTGCATTCTGTCACTGGATGGGAAGTTTTCCAATCAAATGACTCAGTGGTGTACACCAAAGGGAGACAAAATAACTACTGGGACGAACATCATTCATCCCTCACTGGCCAGCCAAGACGAGGTTAGTGTGGCTGGGCTGTTCTCAGCAGGTCATCCAGTACAACCTAGAATTTTTTGGTGGGATCTATTTAAACAGATATGGTTTGAGGCCACTTTGAAATCACAGAGGATTCAGAGTCCTCCACAGCCCTCTCCAACCTAGTTTTGGAAGAATTTATGATGAATGAATCGGTAGTATTCATCTCTCCTCAGTGGTATAGTAATAGTGGTTAAAGGCACAGGCTTTGGTGCCAAACAGAGTTTGGTTAAAACCTAGCTTTTTCACTTATTACCACAGTAGTAATTCTTGTCTTTACTTCCTTATATGTAAAATGGGGATAATGGCAGTTATCATGTGGTTGGTGTAAGGATTAAACTTGATAATTCTGTATAGGCCATTGTTTGTGTTCCATAAATGATAGCTATTATTAATATCTTTTCCAACATTATCTTTATTCTAGGGCAAACAGAACTTATCAATAATTCTGCATATAAAAATAAAAAATGGGGGGCCAGGAACTTTGTCATTACATGAATGTGGTAGGAATGCCACTCTGAAGTGTCCCCTGGGTAGAATCACTACAAATGTCAAAAAATTGCTACTCATTTATTGTATAATATTATCTTACCCCTTTCAACCTTGAGCTGGCTATATTTTCTCAACTGCCTATATAAAATCCCTAAACTCCTTCTGGGTTCTTGCTTCTTTCCATCTCTTTTCCACCTGCTTTCATGAGAGAGGAAAACAAGTAAGCCTAGGGTTACATCTGAATATCTAGGTGAGTCATTTGTAAAGCAACTAATAATGAAATCACTTTGCTACTTAAACATCAGGAACATCTTTAGTGAGTTCTTAACTATGCACGATAATGCTAAAACCCTGTAGATAGTAGAAAATGTACAAATATTAATGGATTCTAGGCAAGAGAGAAAATAATCTGACCGGGTTCCATATGAACCAAGTGGTTGCTTACAGGCAGCTTAATCCTATCTGCCCACTTGCCCATTCTCAAGAATATATACCAATGATATACTTATTTGTATATATATGCACACATGCAAGCACACAAACACACACACACACACACCCTCATTACAGGCGGTAAGTCTCTTAAAGTCAGTCACCGTTTTATTTCCCTTAAACCTGTTATAGTGCCTTACGCACAGATGGCCCTCAGTAAATGTTGGGGGGTCGAATGGTACTAAGATAGGAGCTTGGGGAGCAGCTAATCTTTTCAGGCCCTTATAGTATTAACTCACCAAAGGTATTTTTCACTCCTTTAGATTATAGCCCATTAGGAAAAGGCCTGTTCAGTACACTGAACAGTATTTCTCTGCTTGCCTGAGGTTAACATACTTATAAAAGTTATTAATTTTTTTTCCTTCTGGAATGTTTCTGGCCCATTTTGAAAATAGGTTTCTTAATCACTTTTAATCACCTGAAACCAGTGAATTTGAGCTCATTATCACTACTCTATTTAACAGAAAAAGCAGTGGCAAAATGTAGGTTTAAATGTTCAGTACATACAGTTTGTCTCCTGCCCCAGTTGGGGCTGTGTGGGTGGCGACCACGCGATGTGTCTCTCTCATATTGATGTTTCTCTCTCTCTCTTCCTCCCTCTCTCCCTCCCGCTCTTTCTGAAGATACATGCAAAAACGTCCTCGGGTGGGGATAAAAAAAAAAGTTCAGTACATAGCCCTGGCCAGTTGGGCTCAGCAGTTGGAGCACTGGCCTGCGGACCAGAGAGTCCTGGGTTTGGTTCCCGCTAGGGGCACGTACCAAATAAATAAATACATACATACAGGTTCAATACATAGCAGAAGTTATTGATCATTGACCAGATTATATTTTTAGCTTGATACCTTTTTTAAATGCAATCAAGAGCCATAAAATAATTCAACACAAATCGCCTTGGGTTTCAGAGTCATAGGAGGAATCTGACCAACCTTTGATGTCCTGGACCTCAATGCCAGCCTTTTTAACTGACCGGTGTTCCATTTCTGTAACAGCACAGCAAAGACAGAGTATCAGAATCCCCCCAAAACTTAATTCTGATATTAATTTTACTCAGTAGAAAATATTTCCTAAATTCATCAAATTCATTCTCATATTAGAAAAGAGTTTAATACAATTCGCTAATTAGGTGCCAGGTCCCTGAATCCTGGATACAATCTAGGGAAAGCTGAAATAATATATCTAAGGTCTTCATATTTAAAACAAGATTTTACTTATGGAGTTCATAATATTGATTTATTTCTGAAATATCAACTAGTTCTGTTTTTATGTGGACATCTTAGATAACTGGTTCTGCCTTGTTTACCAGTCTTCTAGCTGATGTCTATAGATGCGACTATTTAAATACGAGCACGCAAATACACAATACACTTGTTTAGCCTCCGATGAGAGTCTCACTGTTCCAAAGGCACTCGCTTCCTGATTTATTATTTGGTTACATTCTGGATGGTGCAGAGAGCTTTTCTGTTTGAAGCTGAGAGCTATATTGCAGTGCTTCTCAATCAGGGGATGTATCAAAACCACTAGGGAAGCCTTTCTGAAATGCACACATTATCATTCCTCTTCTTTCTATTGATCTCAAGTGGGGTCCGATCATGTGTATTTTGAAAATCCTCCCCTGGTGACTCGGATAGGCATCTCTGTTGAGTACCAACCACAAGGGTGGTATAAAAAGCCTAAGACTGGAATCTTAATGAGTTCAAGTAGAATATTTCTATCTGCAAAACGAAGAATTGGCTAGGTTTCTGAAAGTCTTTTCCACCTTGAAAGGTATTTCTTCTCCTTCTTTTTTTTTTTTTTAATTCTGAAAAACCTGGATTCAGTCATGCAACTGGGAATTATCCATCTCTCTGCTTTCCTGTCTGCCCACACCTTCTGGTTCCTCTTTGAGGCGGCAGGTGGTGGGAGCCACACTTGCAAGGGGCTTGTGGAGCCACTGCTGGAGAACAGTCCGTGGGCACCTCTGTGCACTCAGCCCTAACTGGGGCTTTATTACAGACCCAGCAAAAACTGCTCAAAGCATGATTCTGAAGACAGCAGTTACCAAATTTACTTGGGATCCAAGACCTTTGTGGTACCTAATTTCTTTGTTATAACTTGTTTTCTTCCCTTGTTATAATTTGCGTTTTTCCTTGTTTCAGTTAGCATTTCCTATCTTCATCAAGCCCACCTGCCCTTATTATTTCTCCATCTAAAGTGGCCTGTTACAGCTTCTGATACCGAAAATTTAGCATTTTCAATTCTTTTCCTTAATCCCATCTCCTCCTATTGTTTGGACTTTGCCATATTTTAAAAGCATTTTGGATACTGAGGTCAGTGCACTTTAATTTATAAAGCTCTTTTTTTTTTTTAATCTGATATCAGAGGCTAGGTAAGTATACTTTTCAAGAAGTAGAAATAACATCCAAATTGCTTAGAAAATCCCAATACTGCCTGGCTTGATCCTGATAGAGACAGTCTCTTCTGTCCCCATACATACTTTTGATTTACATGAAAATAGAGTAGTTCTGAATTGTGAGTAAGCTGCAGCCTGAAGGACAAATGCAGAGTGCCCCTGTCTGGACTATGACGTGTCTGGCACGGACGCTGGCGTTCCCAGACGTTCCCGCGAGAGCTGGTCCCTGGGCAAGTGGTGCCTGTGTGGAAGCCAGGCAGCCCGCTGGCCTGACCACAGCCCTCTCCCTGCCCCTGGGACCGAGCTGGAGCTAGACCGGCTTGCAGGACAACAGACATGACTTCAGGCATCAAGAATTTCCTGTGGAATATCTGTGGAAACCAGGCGGTAACTGCCAGCAAAAAGAGAAAAAAGTTTCTCTCCACTTAAAGAAATTAATTTAATTCCTGAAATGAATACCAAACAGATCTTTTAACAAGTACCACTTATACCTTGATTTCCCACTCCTACTGACAAAAAGAGAAAGAAAGGCACCCTTTCGCACATGTTTTAAAGCAATAAAACCGAGGGGAGAAATGTGCACTGTTATGGTGTAAAAGCCCTACTTTCAGTCGAGGTGAACTTCCACACGGTGTTGGTCTGAGCGTCTCCCACGTACACGGTCCCGTCCGCAGACGCAGCGATGTCGTGGGGCATGTCGAAGTGCTGCTCAAACAAGAAGCACACAGCAGGGAGGTGAGCCTACACCTGAATTCTCCACAGTCAAAAAACGAAGCAAAGCACCCAACAAAAATATAAGCATATTACTCAAACCAAAAAAACCCCACCGCAACAAACACAAACAAAACCAATAATTCCCATCAAAGCAACTCTAGGCCAAAGAGAGTCACTCATTCATTCTCTGGGCACTGACTCTGCCAGGCGCAATGCTGTACATTAGGAAATGCTAAGAGACCCTTAGCACTGACTTTCAGGTCTTTAAAAACGTGAACATTTACAAGCAGAATATTTTATTCACAGTGTTGATTATTTGGTGTTGCAATATCTACCTATTTGTTTATTTTACCTTCATGTTTCTTCTACCTTGTAATCGTTATCAACTTTGCCTGTTTTAATCCATACAAGTAAAAAAAGACCGGGTATTAATTTTGGTTATTATCCCCATCAACTATCATATGCTACCTTAAAAACTATACATTGATAATAGAAGTCATTGAAAAGATTTTGGGCATTCAGATTCTTTCTTTTATTTATTTTTTAAATATGCTTGTATTGATTTCTTTAGAGACAGAGGGAGAGAACGAGAAACATCGATTGACTGCCTCCTGCACGCCCTCTACTGGGGATTGAACCCACAACCCAGGCATGTGCCCTGATCCGGAATCAAACCTGCAAACTTTTGGTGCATGGGACACCACCCAACCAACTGAGCCTCCCCGGCCAGGGTGAGGTTATTTCTGAAATGCATACCAGGAGATAGGCACCAGTGTGGGGTTGTATACTCTGAAGCACAGTGTTTACAATTATTTTCAGTCAACGGAGGAACCTCATTGAGTGTTACCTCCAAGTACTTCCTCAGCATTGGTATGTAGTTAGATACTTGGTGTTTCACTATGTTTTCATGACATATTTCCATGTCAATCATCGCATTTCTGTCCAAGGACACAGGAGACAGGGGAACACTTTGTAAGCCATTCTCGCGGCGGGACTCAGGGCCACCACCCGCGTTCCTGGAAGAACAGCCTTACAATGCTGTGCTGCTGCTGTTCCCATCTGTCCACCGGAGCCTGAGAAGGAGCCACGTGTCCGCCAGTTGGCAGGACATGGATGATGTTTTTGCCTTTGGGGCCAGCAGGCCTGCCTGAGTACACAGTTCTCAAAAATGGGACCAGTGAGTATGAACAGGGGCATTATCCCGACTGTGGGCTTATCAGCCAGCATCTGTCCACTCTGGTTTGCTGAATACAAAGGGCTCTAATGAGGCAAACTGCAGTACTTGGCTCACTTTGGAGGGGTGGAAAACATGCTCCGGAGGTACTATTGTGCTTTAAAGATCAGCAACAATCATTCACAATGAAAAGAAAAATGAGACAGCAGTGCCAAGGAGGCTCATTCCTTCATGCGATCAAATGAGCTGTGACAAATGTGCACGGGAAGGACAGAGAGCCAGGAACCAAAATGCTGCCTTGCTGAAATCTCGCAAGCCTGTCATTAAAGGTTCATCTTTATTTTGGGTTCAGCTAATGGGTGGCAACCGACTTGCAAATTATAGGCAGTTCCTCTTCTATACCAAAATATGTTCTTAAAAACATCTTTGCAAAACATATGGTTGTAAACGGCTCCATATTTTCCGATAGGAAAAATATTATAATACGTGGGGGAATAACGGTGAGGGGGGAATGTGTGAGCTGTTCATCAGTAAATCACAGTCAGTCATTGGTTCAAGGCTACAATAACAATACACCTCTATCTGAGGTTCTCAAACTGACACTGGGAGCCGAGGGTTCCGTTAGAAATACTCTGGTGCCACTGGAAAGGGTCAGGGGAGACTTAGTGGATGGGACTTACAACTGTAATTGGAAGCACTCAGGTGCTTTTTAATGAACTAATCTATTGCTCTGTGTCATATGAAAGAGAAAATTATGTTGTAAGCTTTAGGATTTCAGAGTTGAAGAGATTTAAAGATCTTCTGATATAGGCTTTGTAAACTCTTCTTCTGAGTACTCCTCCCTAGCCAAATAAAACACACAGGAGAAAGAATGACAGAATCCTCCCGGGTCACCTGGTGACAAAGCCCGGAGCAACCCGCTCTCAACATCGGTGACTTAGTCTTAAATATTCACAAGGAATTTGTGTTTTGTATATCGTAACTTGTTTGATTTAACACAAATAATGTCGAAACTTAATGTTAAGTAAAACGGTTCTCTAAGAAGTTGCTCCAAGTGTATGGTGCCGTGGAAAATATCCCTTGGTATACCGACGTGTGCCTCAGGGGATTAAAAACAGGTTAATCACATTTTAGATTCACAGAGACCTGGGTTGGAGATCCAGGTGTGCTGCTTACTGTGTAGCTTTGGATCCGTAATTTACCTTTTGTGACCCTTTCAGCTCAAATATTGTTAAATATTATCACTATTAATCTCTACAATTAAGCTTGGAGAAATAACATAAATATGGGCCTGCTGGGATGTTTTTTGCATGGAGGGGTGGGAATCATTTCCCTCTTTTTCCACATGGGCTGCCTTGCAGAAGAGAGAACACAAAAAACGGCAGCCTGGCTGGGGCTGGTGTGGCTCAGTGGTTGAAATGTCAGCCGGTGCACCAAAGGGTCAAGAGTGTAATTCCTGGTCAAGGGCTGGTATCTGGGTTGCAGGTTCGATCCCTGGCCCCCACTGGGGTATGTACGGGAGGCAACCAATCGATGAGTCTCTCACGTCAATATTTCTCTCTCTCACCCCCCTCCCTCCCTCCTTTCCACTCTCTCTAAAAATCAGTGAAAAATATCCTCAGAGGGAACGTCTGGGGAGGGGAAGAGATAAAACAAAGAACTTATATGCATATATGCATAACCGATGGACACAGACAACAGTGTAATGAAGGTGGGTGGTGGTGCTGGTGGGAGCTGGGGATGGGTGGTAGGGGATCAATTGGGGAAAAAAGGGGGGACATCTGTAATACTTTCAACAATAAAGATAAATTTTAAAAAGGAAAGAAAAAATATCCTCTGGTGAGGATTAACACACATACACAGAAGGCAGCCTGGCCCTGGCCAGTTTGGCTCAGCAGTTAGAGCATCGGTCTGTAGACTAATGAGTTGTGGGTTCGATTCTGGTCAAGGGCACGTACCTTGGTTGCAGTTTGTCCCAGGCCCTGGTCAGGTCGTGTGGGAGGCAACCAGTCCATGTGTCTCTCTCACATTGACGTTTCTCTCTCTCCCCTCCCCCCCTCCCGCTCTATCTGAGGATAAATAGAAAAAAAAAAAAGGCAGCCTGAAGGGTGTGTGTGAAAACAGACAAGAAGGACCAGAAGTCTTTCCTGTGCTTATGGGGTAGGGGAAGATTTGGGGGACAACTGTGTGCCTTTGCCCTCATAGCTTTTTGACACCATTTGATAGAACCAGCTTTACTGTATTATTGCCTCAGCTTCCCTGCAGAGACATCAGGATGGAGATCATACATTCAAACCAAAACCATTTCTAAAGACTAATAGCAGAAGAGGGAGGACTGAAATACATGAGGAGGGGAGTAGTGGGTGGGCACGAACAGAGGCGCACACTCATTATGTCAAACTTGACTTCTGACTCGAGAGAACGTATTCTTCTATAGGCATCAATACACCTTATTATTTCCTGCACCCACACTTCATCTTTGTGACGATAATCTAATTAAATGAAATTCTGAGACTCGTGAACTGATTTCAGGTTACTGAGTCAACACAGAACAAAGTTCTATGTTCTGGTGTAATATCAAGTCTTGTTTATTGAGCGGAAAAGCAAATTTCACCTTGGCGTTAGAGTCTCTTTTCAAGTTTGCTGTGATGATACACATCCTGTCACTCATTCATCACCGAATGTCTGATGAATGCTAATGTTTGTGCACAGGGCTTTCTGAAACTTAACTCAGGGCTGTCCATGTTTTTATGAGAGTAAGGCTCATTTAGCATCTAACCTCTTGTTTAGCATTTAGTTTTGATTTCTAGATACGTATTTGAATTTAAAGTTAATATACTAGTTGATACAGTACATTGTAGTTAAAGAAAAATCAAGGCAAAATAACACTAGGCGAAGACCTGAAAGTCAATCTCACTGTATTAACAGATAAGAGGAAATTAGCTTAAAGTGGCAAAACAATGAAAATCGAATAATCAAAAAGGATCTGAAATACCAGTGAAGTAAAATAAGTTATCAATGTAATTAATTGCTTTCTGAAGGGCTACTATGATTTGATATTTGACTGCTTATTTCTTTTCAGGTGAAATATTCCTGTGAAAAGTCTTATTTATTAATATGAATAGAAACCCACACAGAGAACCTGTATTGGAACCTTTAGTTTAGATTCAGTTTGCTTCAAATTCTGTAACTCTCACTAAATCTCCATTTAAGGGGGAGGGCATGTCCTGTTTTGTCCACCATTATATCCTTAGTATCTAGCACAGAGTAGGTACTTAATAAATATCTCTAGAAAGAATTCAGATGAACCACAGACTAGCTGTCTGTATTCTAACAGGCACATTTCTAATATATTGAGGCATTTTAAAATATTTTTTTTAGCCATGGTCAATTTTGCTCAGTGGTTAGAGCATTGGCCTGCGGTCTGGAGAGACTCGGGTTTGGTTCCCGCTAAGGGCATGTACCTCGGTTGCAGTTTGTCCCCGGCCCTGGTTGGGTCATGCGGGTGGCAGCCACTCGATGTGTCCCTTTCATGTCAATGTTTCTCTCTCTCTCCCTCCCACTGTATCTGAACAAAACATGGAAAAATGTCCTCGGGTGAGGATAAAAAAAATATATATATATATATATATTTTTAATCTAGCAAATTTGGTATCTTAAAGAATACTATAAAAGTTATGAGTATGGAGATCAGTTTGTCTGGTGGCTTAGGATAGTTGCATTTGATCCAAATAAGCTCAATAAATCTTTACATGTTTTGAAAAATAACTCTTATTTACAGCATTTTAGCAGGCTGAGTTTTTTAAAACTGAGGTACCACCAGCACATTCAGGCAGTGTGTGTGAACATTCTGATCACTCTGGTAATCATATTGCAGAGAAAATAAATGGAGAAGAAAGTCGCCGTGTCTGTAAAAGGCACTGTTAGAATAAACAGTGGCAAACCATTTGAAGAGCCAAAACTAGCCTTTCGTCTCTTACCTAGGCCAAGTCTTCAGGACTTGCATAAATTCCAGGAAGTGCTATTTTCAAGTCTTGTTGCTCAAAAAAAGCAAACAAGATTTCTGTTGCGTCCAAGGGAACTATAAAAGTACAGTTTAACATATTGTGATAACTTCTCTGCTAAGATGAAACCTGAAAAGGCTAATTTTTCGGTGTTCTAACCACAGGGAATTTAAACCTGCCACGTATGCACAGTCTACTAAGAACCTGAGAACTGCATTCAGTGTCACTTTATGGCGAAGAAACAGATCAGAACAGAGAAGGACATTTATTCTAAATAAAACACTGTAATAGAACATGTCCACTAACCTAACTAGGAGAGCAATCTCATTTTCTTTAGGTTTTAAAAAGATTATTCAAGTACAAATGGAATGCCAAGGTTTGCATTTTAGTTTTCTCTCTTGAAAATGGATACCTAGGCATTGTACGTGAATACCTTGCGCACTGGCTTGAAGATGTCTATAATGTCCCCACTGGAGAAGTTCATCACAAATCCTTGTACAGCTTCCTGGTCACCAAAGTAAGGCTTCCCATTCACCGCAAAGAGCAAACCTGTGACAAGGAATATAGTTCAACTTTATTTAAGATGGAAAAGACTGGCCTTCAAATATATGTACGTACATTTATATAAACAATAGATATAGGGTCAATCTGGTCCCTATAATTGGCAACCAAAGTAGAAAATAAAACATTTAGTAAATGTCTTCTTCTGAGTAATAAGATTAGGGGCAAACAAGTTAGGAGACTAATCTCCTAGTAATAGGAAAACCAGGAAATGCTAGACCTGTTCCACTTAGGATCACTAGAAATCAGGAATACATAGATATAGATATAGATATAGATATAGATATAGATATAGATATAGATTATATAGATATAGATATAGATTATATAGATATAGATATAGACATAAATATAGATATAGATATAGATAGATATAGAGATGAATATAGTTACAGCAATGGGTGATATAGGAATAGCAATAGCAATAGATATACTAGGTGCAGACACAGACAGACATAGCTATCATAGGCATCCCAAATAGGTATTGGGAAGAGTCAGGTTATTTAAGGAAATCATTTTAGAGTATCAGTTCTTTAAAAAAATATATAATATCTGCTCTAGTTAAGAGAAGAATTAGAGGAAAATATGCTAAGAAAGTAAGTTATGGTATAGGTAGAAGAATGGTCTGATTCCAAACAACTTAAGTTTGAACATAAGGGATGCATATTTCAGATTACCAAAGATATATTTTATCATAATTAAAAAAAATTAGACCATCTTATTTATATTAATTCAATGAATACTCTTTGTAGAAAAATTATATTTCTTAGCATAGTAGAGTTTATCCAAAGTAATAGAAACTGTGATGTTTTGGTTAAATAAGTACTTCAAATGATTGACTATTACATTTTCAAAGAATTAAAACACAAAATATACACAACAATAAACTGCTATTGAAGATATTTTTATCTTTCTTCAAGGATTTCAGATTAGGGTTCTTTAGCATATCACAATAAAAACAACAACAACACTGTCAACATCAATTACTACTGTGCAATACTGTAGAGAGAATTCCAATGATAACACATGTCATCTTTTGCTTAGATTCTGTTTTTAATCAGACTGCCTCTCATCTTCTCTCTTGATGTTTTTCTCTTCATACTTGATTTGTTTTTGTCCACTGTGAACTTCATCACCCTCTTTGTTAGGTCAATGATCTTGCCAAATTTATTTTTTAAACATGAGGTAAAAATCAAAATGAGACTCTCTCTTTTAAGAATATTAATGAGAGCCCTGGCCAGTTTGGCTCAGCGGTTAGAGCGTCGGCCTGCGGTCTGGAGAGACCCGGGTTCGGTTCCCGCTAAGGGCACGTACTTCGGTTGCAGTTTGTCCCCGGCCCTGGTTGGTCGTGCGGGTGGCAGCCACTCGATGTGTCCCTTCACGTCGATGTTTCTCTCTCTCTCTCCCTTCCTCTCTCTCCCTCCCACTCTATCTGTACAAAAAGTGGAAAAATATCCTCGGGTGAGGATAACAAAAAAAAAAAAAATAAGAATATTAATGAGAGATTTTTTTTAAAATCAATTTTTTATTATTTATTCTTTGGGGAAGCCAAACCTGCTCCTAACCAGCCCCTGAATCCCAATTTATTTCACGTCTTAAATATCCCAAATAAATCTCCAGTTTATTTCATGTCTTAAATAAATTGGAAGCTGCTTGGGAAGGTAGTAGCCATATGCAACTGTAAAAGCATAAGACATATAAATATTATATTGATGCCTATAAATAGTCAATGCTACTTTAATATATAGATATATTTAATGAAATGTATGGCAAAAATTATATGTAATTTTATAAATTAAATATATTTTTAATTGTTCAGTATTCATTATTTAAAGAAATATTATGCTAAGTTATTTGGTAATGTGAATCAAGTGTATCTTATTTTATGAGTTTGGATTATTTTTTCTGGTTTTCTTTAAGTCAAGAAAATCTATTTTGAAAATAGGAAAAAAAATTCCAGATTTTATTGTTCATTCCTCCTGGCATTTAGACATAAGCTTCACTTTCTTTACAAATTTATTTTTTTAAAAAGTGGCCACCCCTTTAAAAAAAATGTCAAATAGAGGTTTGAATACTGATTTTATCAGTCATACATCATCTGTTGATGATGTGTGAAGCTACAATATTAATCATTTACTAACTAGAGCAGATGATCATAATTAAAGAAAAATAAAAATCCATGCTTGGAAAAAAATTTTTAAACCCATTACAAATAGTTGTTAAATCTCTGAGTTCTTCATTATTTCCATATAAACAAGAGTGATACTTCAGTTGAAACTGATTTCTAATACACTAATAATTTTAAAACTATTTGAAGATATAATATATGAGGCACCTTCAATCCCTTAATTAAAAAAATATATAAAAAGAGCATGTTAAGATAAGACAAATAATTTTTAAGAATGGAGCACAGTATGACAAAACACAAAAATAAATTAAGATAAAATACCTGGTATATATGAAATTGCAAATACATTTCTTCCAAATGCTGCATGCTTAATCTCTCGCACAAATTCTTTGGTGTCCGTTTTAAAACACTGGATCCGACCATTCTCCCTATCCGCCACACATAATTCACCCAAATGAGGCACAAGGGCCAAGCTGTGAGGAACATTGAACTGGCCTGGTTTAGGGCTGCTCCCTGAAGACTCTACAAAACACAGAGAAAACTCAGATATATAATTTGTAATATAACCAAAAGTCTGACTCTGAAGTTTTCTTTTCCAGATTCATGACAGTACACAATTAAATACCTGGAACCAGGGGGGAAATAAGGTAAAGTAGTTTCTAAATGTATCCCATTAGTATCTTTTACCCATAAACACATTACATATTTACTCTCTATCTGATAAAATTTGGGGGTAGAAGCATTCTTTTCTCTTGTAAGACTGTGTGTATGTGTGTACACCAACTGGATACATGCAGAAGAACTTCTCCCACTACAGGGGACAATTACATCCTAAAGGACATGAAGGGTACCAATCTCCTGTTCCCAGGGATATTGACGAGCAATTACAATTAGAGTCCCATTGGGTACCTTCTCCCCACTGTGTGATGAACTTTCCACTTGGTGAAAACTGCACAATCCGACTGTTGCAGTAACCATCTGATACATAGATGGCCCCAGTGTCTGGATCCACAGCCACGTCGGTGGGTTGACAGAAGTGATTCTGGTCACTGCCTGGCTGCATGCTCCTTCCCAGGATTAACAGAGGGCCTTCTTTACTGTTAGGATTCAGTTTGAACACCTTTTTCAAAAGGAACAAAAGCCTTACTTGCATGGTTATTATTGACACGCACCCACATGGCTAAGAACATTTACACAGGCAATTAGAGTGGACGCCATCTACTCTTTTTTTTTTTTAATCCTCACCCGAGGACATTTTTCCATTTTTTGTTCAGATAGAGTGGGAGGGAGAGAGAGGGAGGGGAAGAGAGAGGGGGGAACACCGATGTGAAAGGGACACATCGAGTGGCTGCCACCCACATGACCAACCAGGGCCGGGGACAAACTGCAACCAAGGTACATGCCCTTAGCGGGAACCGAACCTGGGTCTTTCTGGACCACAGGCCGACGCTCTAACCGCTGAGCCAAACCAGCCAGGGCTGATGCCATCTACTCTTAAAACAGGTATCAAACATGAACTTTGCTTTTGAGGGAAAGACCTTATAACTATTCTGTGATATTCTATTAACTTCTTTTAAAATGGACAAAAATTTGATGTTTTATACATAAATATATATGTACCAGAGACCTCATCTTTAATTTAGTGAAGATTAGGAAAAGAAAACATAAAATACAAATGATGAAATAGAACTAAGACCTGAGGACATGCCCAGCTATTGTGGCTCAGTGGATTGAGCATCGTCCCATGGACTAAGAGGTCCCAGTTTGATTCCTGGTCAGGGCACATGCCCGGGCTGCAGGCTTGATCCCTAGGAGGGGGCATGCGGGAGGCAGCTGATCCATCAATGTTTCTCTCTCACATCGATGTTTCTATCTCTCCCTCCCTTTCTCTTTCTCTAAAAAACCAATAAAAACATATTAAAAAAAAAAGAAAAAAAAAAAAGACCTGGGACAGAGAGAAGCAAAGCAAATGTGGAAAGCAAAGCAGGTTGGCCCTGAGGTTCCTGCCAATTCAAAGGAGAAAGGTGACTCAATCATTCACCTGTTAGCTTTTCCTAGCACTGACTTCTAAGAGAAAAATTTGAGCCGGGGCTGTTCCTTTTCCTTGTTATAAACTTACTGCATCACAGAAAAAGACCCAGAACATGCTGAACATGCTGAAAGCTTCACTTTATGAACTTCTACTTGAATAACTGCCAAGTGGAAGATTACCTGATGCAGAGCCACGTCTGTGACCCAGTAATTCCCGTCTTTATCCACACTCAAGCCATGTGGCAAGTAAAACCTGCAAAATAAAAATGATTGTCTTAAATATATATCAATTCCCAAAGCATACATAAGATTAATTTGTTGGTAATTAATCTACAAAGGCAATATAAATTGATAAATGTATACCTGCATTACAATAGAAAAGATCAAATGAATTGTTAAGTAAAAATACCTATTATAAAAAGAGACCTCCTTGTGACAAATCTCAAGCATTTAGTCATCCAACAATCTGTATGTGAAGCCTACATATAAATTACAAATATTTATTATAAAGAATGATATATTAAACAAAACAAAGAGTGTCAATTTAAAAATAAGTCCTAAGAGTATAAATAGTAACATCTTAGAAATGTGTATAAACAAATTTGTCTAGAGAAATATTAGTGTATTTCTATAGTTTGAATCATTTAAAAATATAAGGTAATATGATTTTGGATTAATATAAAACATCAACTATATAACTCAAAAGCTTTAAGAATGCCTACTAAAGACAGTAAAACCCAAAGAAGTTTTCAGCAGACATGGGCTGTGCCCATCTGAGCCAAGTGAAGTGGTATGCTGGATAATCATTAGAGAAGGTTAATCTATTTAAAAATCAGTTGGGATGGTCTGGGTAAGAGAACTGTAAATTAATGTAGACAGAAGCTCATAGGCTTAAGGCACCTGGACAGAATTAACAGACACATGGACAATATCTTAATTTGGTTGTGTTCAAAAGACATCTGGCAGTTCCCAAGCTCTGTCTGTCTTCTAGCCTTCGCATCAGGGTGGCACGGCAGATTTTTTTTTTTTTCATGAGCCGAGGCTGTGATCTTGATTAACTGAACTCGATCTCTGTTTTGGTGACTGAATGTGAGAGTTCTGATATGCTTTAGACACAGACACCCCACTGCTGGCCCCCTTGATTTAGCAGCCATTGCTCTGCCTTCTTTCATTCCTTTCTGGGCTGAGAATGCTTCTGGTCAATGGGCGGGGCACTGGAGAACCGGGCACACACACTGAGTGGTGGAGCTGGTGTTAGAATGTGTCCCGACTCACGACCTTAGAGTCCTATTAAACATCTAATTATTGCCATCTCCATAAGCAGCTGCATTCCAAGCGATGGCTCCCGCCTTTCAGAGAAGCTGGCTTCCCCTGTGCCCATGGAGATGGAGCAGGTATGGTTCCTGAAGCTGCCAGGTTACAATGGTTGAAGACACTCTGTAAACAGGTGCCCCTTTCTTTCAATGACCGTGAGGTGTCAGCCAACTTATTTTTGGCTGCCAAATGCCATCTAGGAATAAGACCAAATAATGAGTGGCTTTCCAAGCCAAATTACCTATGCATGCTAAGGAAAGATAAAAAGGCCATTTGTTCAGCCTTCACTTTGAGATGAAAAGACAAGAGCCTTTTTCCTTAACAGTTATTTCTTGACGAGTTTGGTTACATAACATTTCTGCTGAAGAGTTAAAAAAAATCTTCATATCTAGCTGACCACAATTCACTTTATTAGCTATGTGTATCCATGGCTCTCTCCAGCCTGACTACCTATTAGAATCACATGGGAAGCTTTAAACGTATTTTCATGCCTGAGCCTCATCCCAGACTAAATGTGAATCTGACGTCGCTGAAGCTTCCAGGTGTTTTTAATATTCGATCAGGGGTTAGAACTACCTACTTCGAAAATGAAAGATGAGACAGCCCAAATCGTCTCCTGCTTTCTTAAGCTACACTTTCTCAGCACTGCTCTCCAGCACACTCTTTCCAAGACCAGACCCAGTGATGCACTTCGTACCCAACACTATATAGAGCACACACCTTAATAACAACATAAGTAATGCAACTCACAGATTTTTCCCACTGGACTGGAGTACTGAAGCATTATTTGGATCTATGACAAGAATAGTGTCTTCTACAATTGGCCCAAGTCCTCTCTGCTGGTAAACAAACATGCTGTCAAAAGAACTGAAAAAAATAAAATAAAAAATAAAAAGCATTAGAATAAGAAATAAATAAACCAAGTCAATGAACTTGAGAAATGCAGACTATTTACTTGAGATTCTCAATACCGAATAAAGAGAAGGGTTCAGATACATTTGATTTCACTCTTTGTCCTTGGCGTTTCAGATTCTGGATGATATACACACCATCCGCCTGTGGAACTGGGCTGCTTGGAATGGTCAGTGGAGCAGCAGCTTGGGAACGGCCCGGACATGCAAAGTCTGAGATCCGAGCTCACTGAATCCGCAGTTTCACAAGATCCCAGGTGATTCATACTCATGAGAGTCTGAGGAACACTACCTATAACTCTTAAAATAACTAATATATATATATATATTTTTTCTTTATTGATTTTAGAGAGAGGAAGAGGGAGAGAGAGACAGAAACACCCACGAGAGAGAATATTGACTGGCCGCCTCCTGCATGCCCCCCACTGGGGATCGGACCCACAACCCGGGCATGTGCCCTGACCGGGAATCGAACCAGCGACCTCTTGGTGCATGGGTCGATGCTCAACCACTGAGCCACAACAGCCGGGCGAAACTAATATTTTTTAAAGGGTTCTCAAAATATTTTAATATTTTCTTCCAAACTACAAAAGAAAGCATAACTTATTTTAACTTTCTCTGTAATGAGAAGGAAAATGTAAATGATAGCAGGAAGGGTGGTGATCAAAAATATGCTGCTATTGTCCTAGCCATAGGTACAACACACAAGTCATATTATAAAGATATAGAACAGATTGTCCAAATTCTTAAAAAATACAAAACATAACTGATTTCTGAAACAAAAATATACTTAAAGACACAAACTTTTCCCACAGAACATCTTTTCTATAAGTACAAAATAAACAACTATGTCATAATTAATGTAAAAACAAAAATGAATGTAACAATTTTTCCTTTTAACCTCTGTACTTTTCAGGTTATTATAAACTACTATGAACGCATATGTTTGTATATTTTTTCCATTTATATTTCTATCTGCATTGTTAGTTTAGTCATATCTTTCCTTAAGTTGACAATTATCACAGATATTATACTTATTTCAATTCCTGTTTAGAAAATTATTTGGGATAAAGGACAAAGATAAACTTTTCTTTTTTTTTTAAATCCTCACCCAGGGATATTTTTCCATTGATGTGAGAGAGAGACATTGATTGATTGCTTCCTGCACGACCTCGACCAGGGCTGGGGATCAAACCACAACCGAGGTACATGCCCTTGACTGGAATGGAACCCTTGACTCTTTGGTCTGCGAGGCCAATGCTCTAACCACTTAGCTAAACTGGCCATGACAATGATAAACTTTTCTAATATAAGCTTATGTAATAGAGGTATTTCAATAAAGTAAACACTAGGAGACCTACCTACATTTTCAAACACAAAGAACTGGATCAGCATGTAGTTGAGATGTGTGTGTATGGGAGTGTGTGTGTGTAAAAAATACGTATATTTTGCCAGATGAAAGTCAATGAAGGATCAATGAATATTTCTGTAAAATAAAATTTCCTTTATAGAATCAGACAAGGCTGTAAAAAACAATCCATGGTTTGTAATTCAGTTGTATAAGCAAAAATAATCTGAATAACATTAAATATTTATGGAAACATGTAACTTGGAAAGTCAACAGACTGCTCAAATCTGTCATATACCCATTGATTAGCTGGTTGATATTTTTAAGGGACTTATGTAGAGTCCCAGTAGAACAAAAATTTCAAAATACATTCTCTTGCAATTAAGAATATACATCACACAATTATTTAAGCTTCTTGACTGTTATAGTCTTTTGGGTATATTTTTCCTGCAAGATAACAATAAGTCCCTGAGGTAGTTCTTATTAATGACCCATTCAATTGAGCACGAAATATTGATTCAGCTTTGTCAACCTAAGACTGAAGTAATACTGTTTGCATATGCTATTATGTGTAGTTAAAACCACACAGCAGTATCTAGAAAAAAAGGATACTTAAGTTTATAAAATGGAAGTCACATAGCTAACAAAGAAGATTTTATAAGATATTCATGGGCTCATTATTAAATTGAAATGTAAAGTTTTATTAGACAGAATGAATGTAAGAGTATGCAAGGTGTTATTAAATCAGGAGCCTGGTAAAGGGAAAACATGACGTCATTCTTTTTTTTTTTAATTTACTCATTTTCTTAATCCTCACCTGTGGATATGTTTTTATTGATTTTGAGAGAGAGAGAGAGAGAGAGAGAGAGAGAGAGAGAAAGGGAGAGAAAGGAACATGGATGTGAGAAATATTGATAGGTTGCCTCCCGTATTTGTCCCTATGGGGGGTTGAACCCGCAACCTCGGTATGTGCCCTGACCAGGAATTGAACCCACCATCTTTTGGTGTACGGGACAATGCTGCAACTGACTGAGCCACCCGGCCAGGGCATAAAGTCAGTCATTTTTACTACTATAAAACACTAAAGAGTTCATGCTATATCTGAAACTATTTTCAATATGAAGTTTTGTGCTAAAAACATCATAACTATCTAGAAAACAAAGGTACCAGATTCAGTCATTAATGAGATTTTCTCCCCAACTTGACTGTGAGATTGGATAACATCAGTCTAGCACATCTGAGGCTCACAGTGTGCTCCAAGATTCACACTCCTGTGTAACAGGATGAATCTCTCCGTCATTATCTGCATCGTGTAAGTCTTACACTCTCCATCACCTAGAAACATTTCAGTGCTTTGCCATGGCACAACTGCAATCTGAATCCCATGAGAATTACGCTTTCTCTGACTGTACAAAGTCAAAATCTGTTTTCCCTTTTTCTTACATTGAAATTTTAAGATAATTGTAGATTCACATGCAGTTGTAAGAAATAATACAGTGATTCTTCGTACAGTTTACCCAATTTCCCCAATAGTAGCATTTTGCACAACTAAAGTGCAATATCATAACCATGAGATTGATACTGATAAAATCCACTCATCATACTTAGATTTCCCTTTTGTATTTCCTAACTTTTTTATTAATTAAATTGTTTTTGTTACAGATGTTTCTCCTTTTTCCCCCTGTAATTTTTTTTTTTTTTTTAATTCTTGTCATTTATTTGCTTGGACATGGGATACACTAGTACATTACTTCCCTACCCTGTCCCACCTAGGAGTTAGTAATGGAGAGTCGCCATATCCTCATAATTCCTACCAAGTGCTACCATAGCATATGCAGATAGTGTTCTGACCCACCACTGACAGCTAGTAATAGTGGCAGTCCAACTGCATATCCTGATAAAACTGGAGCATATCGGACCTCTGCATACCTAATTCCATATCACCTCTTATTTGCAAAATGACAAACCAAACAAGAAGCCTGCCATATTTACTTGTTCATGATTTCCTCAAGAGCTGGTTGCAGTTATTCTGGAAGATAACTGCCCCTTTGGTTTGTCTTGTCATTTACTTAAATATTTACTATCAGTGCTAAGTCTCTGGTCCTATGGTCCTACTATATTAGGAACAACACTCCTACAACTTACAGATGGGGAGAAAGTAGGAAGGAGACCCCTCCCCCAGGAGCATATACTGAACTCTAACTTAAAACATGTTTTTATAGCTCCAGCTCATTTCTCCAGCATTCGAAAGTTTCAAAATGTAAACTCTGACTTAAACTCTCTGACAGCCGTGTATCTCAGAGTCAAGAACCTGACATGTTGAAGCTGGCTTCACTAGGAAGAAATATAAGTAACCCAGACCAGAACTCCTTATATTAGTCGGATTGAATGAAAATGTTGTAGCTGATAAGTAGGTAAGGGAAAAACATCCATTATCAATGGTACTGTTCTGCACTGCCCACAAAGGTAAGAAAAAAAATGTAGTTGATGCTTTGCTGTCACAAACACAAGTTGTGTGTGGGCATCTCTACTCATCATCTAGAAATGTCAAATTCCTAGTGACAGTAATGAATAGTAATGTTAATTAATATGAGGATCATTCCCTTTCATTTTCTTATTCACTTTTTGGTGGTGGTATAGTAAATTGTGAAATAACAAATAAAGGAGCCAGAAGAAAAATAATAATAAAACTAAATAAGTTACAGAGTAAATAAGTCAGATATTTTAAATAAAAATTGGATACACACAAAATATCCAATCTCTCAATTTATCAACATATCTTTCTCAGTATCATATTACAATATACCAGTTTGCTTTTTTTAGTTGTTGTTTTTTTTTGTTTGTTTTTGCTACCACAAATTGCTCACATGTGATCAGTGTGCACCGAGGGTATTTTATGTGATGTTTAAGACTAGCCCCTCTTCCTATAGTGACTAGCTTTATGATCATTATTCACAGTATTACTGCAATTCCCTTGACCCATTAGACTCTCAATGATAAGCCCAGTTCTTGAATTTACTGTTTGGAGAAATCTGTTCATTTAACCACTACCTCCCCCAAAAAAGAGAGAAAAAACACAAAGTAAACATAACCAAACCAAAGATGATACTCAACTTCTATTAGAATCATTTAAATATATTAATTTGCTTCAGAAACATAAATAGCAAATAATAAAATTCTTGAATTCTCAGGAAGATTACAGCTTTAAAGGAATTAACCACAACACAGAAGGCCCGACCATTCCATCGGAAGTCTCCTGTGATACCCTTTCACAGACAGTTGTGTTTCAACTGGCAGCGTCCAGGGACAGTCACGCAATCCAGTGATGGCCAGTCCCAGACCTTTCACGTGGGATGGCTGGACTTCCTGCAACTGCCAGCTGGCCCCTGGCAGTCACACAGGGCAAGTAAGAAAAGAACTTGGTATTTTTTCTTAAATGGGAAAAATCACGCACACACACAATCTGCCAATAAACTAGTTTATAAACTCTCTTGTAATTCAAAGAAAGGTAACCCTTGAATAGTTCACAAATGGATGTCAGACTACAGAGCTGGATACACCGTTGCTATAGCAAACTGCTTATTTCGTGTTCTAAAGCACTAACCCTGCATTATATGCTGCAGAGAGGTCTTTATTCCAACCACATTTAACTTTCTACAGGATATAATAATACCCTGTGCACTTCACAGTGCCTGGAGCACTGCTGATTTTTGTCTGCTTCTCTGAAAAAGCAGTCAGCCGAAAAGACTGAACTGTGGCCTGTGGGCCGGAATTCATCAGTTCTTTATTTTAGCAGTCTGAATTCCCCATTAATGATTTCGCACATTAGCGGCTAATCAGATAGTTTAGATAGGGCCGAGAAGAAATGCTTTGTTAGAATCACACAGAGAAAGAACTAGAGTAAGGAGAAAATAAACTTCTGTGCCCTCAATCAAAATTAAGGGATACAAAATAAAGCATCTGAAGAAAGTCATAAAATATAAGCAATTATATAAATTAAGAAGCTGGAGAAAGAGCCACAGATTTTCAAGTGAGGAAATCAATGGAAATGTACCCTCAATGTCAGGAAAGCAAAGACATGCCGTATAAAGGCCAGAGAGTGTAAATGGAATATAATTTGATCCTATGTTACGAACACTTACTTCTGAATATATACACATTGCAAAAAATCCCTGTGAGGAAAATAAGTGGGCAGACAAAGAAACCAGTATGATTGGTTGGTGCTTGGATGGACCTGGCATTACAGACATCACAAACAGGAATGACAAGGACAAAGAACAAAGTATCCTGGCACCAGGCTCTGTCTGGTCAGTAAGGGCACTTGGGGACGAGTCCCTTAACTCCGGTTTTTGTTACTCCACAGAATAAGGCATTCATTAAAGCCCTCATTTTTTGGACTAGGGAATTGAGAGTCAAACAGTTCAAATGTTTTGATGTTAGGTCTCAAGGTGAGGAAATGATAACCAAGATTCAAACCCAGGTCTCCTGTCTTAAAAAAAAGATGTGGCTTTCTCTTACTGGGAATGTACTCGATCAAATTTAATGTGTATACGTAGAAAAGATCCAAGAATCGTCACATAACCAAGAAGAATGAGAGGAAGTGGCATACAGCTGGAAGAAAAGTAACTCGAGTGACGTGGGACATGGCAACATGAGAGAGGAGGGTAGAAAATGGGAACACTATTTTTGTAGAATTCCTTACAATGTTCTCTCACATTCTGAAAGTGCTAAGGTACCGCTCAGTCACTTTGAGTTCTGTTTTCCAGGCACAATTGATTCTTGAAGTATGAGAGAATTTGCAGATGTAGAAGCAGAACCTAAAGCAGATATCTTAAATGAGTCTCCAGAAAACCAGTGAGGCAAACCTTGAACTGACTTTTCTGAAAGTTAGGAAGCAGATAGATTTCCGAAACCACTGATCTTGGCAAAATTCCATAAAGCACCGATGTAGAAAAGGGTTGTGAGCTCTTTGGGGGCAAGTGGAAGAGGATTCCCAGAAGACAATATCTCTATGAATAAAAGTTGCTTAACCAACCATTTGACTATTTGAATTTTGTAAACAACATTTATGAAGCTATGACAGGCATGCTCATCAAGCAGATCTAACACAAACGAGGCTGGGAAGGCTAGCTCATTCTCCGGTTAATTAAGAATAAAATGAGATCCGAAAACAAAAGCAATGCTAAATCTAACGAAGTGAAATGTAACTAGAATAAAGACCTGACTTTAAAAACACCGCATGAGCATACATTTCTGGTAAAACCTTGAGCACAATATTGTGAAATGTATTTGGATATTTTAGTATATTACGAATTCAACACAAGGCAACATAGTGATATTGCTGCTGAAGAAGAGTGAATGCAATCTTTTTATACCACTAGATATCCAGAGTACACATCAAGGAAAGTAACTGTATCACAGATCAGAAAATACAGGAGGTACTGTGGCCACTTCTCAACCGAACACTTTAAAGGGCTGAGAAACCAGGGCACTTGCAGATGAAAGTGTCATGTCAGCATCAAGGCTGGGGGAGGGCCTGGGGGCTAGGTGTTCTGGAGAAGATAAGGCTTTCTTCCAAAAGGCAAATAACTGACCTGGATAAAGGGGGGAAATTCATTCTGCACCAGGCTGTCATGAGGCAGAGTTATGGACTCAGATTTGAGATGAACATAGCAAAGAACTTGATAACATCTAGATGAGTCTCATGGTTGGAAAGTACGTCTCATCTCCAGGGAATTCTTGGCACTGAAAGGATGCAAGACCGAAGGACTGGAGAAGACTTTGTGAGATGTCTGCATTAGACGGGAGCCGGAGATGAGCTCTCCAGTGGACACTTTCTACTCTGGGTGCCCAACGTCTAATGCACTCTTTTGTGCTAATGAAACCTCAATTCTTCTTTAGTTGTCCCAACATTTTGAGCTTCTCTCTTAGCCCATTATTTTTCGATGATGTCAGTTCTACTCACACATTCCAGGAATAGAACAACAACAATAAAAAAATAACTGAGACTAAGCCAAAGAATGGATTTCATTCCTCTGCCCACAGTGGTTCGGGGAGGTGGGAGACAGGACCTGAGTCGGACTGAAGAATGCTAAAAAACTCAATTTCAGAAGTTTCTATTGCTTTATCAGGCACACAGATCCTCTCTTCTGCGAAACTAGTGTGATAATGGATTCTCGGGGCCTAAGAATGGAGCCAAGGGGGAGAAAATGTGTTAAAAAAATGGATCCCATTGATGCTCTCTGGGCCACCATACCCTCAAGGTTTTCATTTATACAAACTAACAGATTTTCTCTTTTCCTAAGCTAGTGTGTGTTGGGTGTTCTCTTTTTGGTAAACGAAAGAGTTGCAAGTGATACAGTTTCCAAGATCCCTTTCAACTCCGTGTGAAGATATAATAAGATAAATAAAGGAAACAACATGTAACACCTAAACATTAGGGTTAAACCCACGGTTAGCTTTAGTGGTATGTGATGTGAGTCCTGCACAGTAGAACTTGGACCATAGCTGAGATAAATAAAAGAAAGGCCAAGAAGTGAGTCTTTGACAGCAGGGGTAACTTTAAGACAGAGACCCAGGAGCAGCTGTGACCAAGCCAGGAGCTACCCAGCTCCTGCTGGGAAGCCTTTAAACTTTAAAGAGCTCCAGCTGCCACGCTGCCCCCACACCAGGACAGACAAGAGGCTCTTTAAAATTTCATTACACCCTGCTGGTAATAGGCCTCTCCCATTTCAGCTAGAAGAAGCTTCTGAAAGTAGACATATTGAAGTAAGAGACAGAGAGAAGGAAAATGGAGCTCGCATTGGGAAAGGGAGTAACAATCACCTTTCAGGAGGTGACGTGGATGACGATGATGATGATGGTGATGGTTAAGTAGAAGAGTGAGGGCTGATCAGGGGTATCAGGTAAGAATGAAGAGTAACAGTACTTACAAAGACAGATGATGTGATTATGTCAAAGGAGCTTTGGTTACAAAGTACAATTAGAGATTATTGCTAACTCCAAGCACTATCTGACACAGAATAATCATCTAAAAACTGGGGGACTATTGACTGCTTAGGTTTGATTTAGAGCAAGCCTTGGACTAGTGGAACCTGCAATTTTGTGAACGTGAGAAATATCAGGATAGGAAAGATGCCAAGAAAAACGAATGCAGGATTTCTCACAACTCTATCCAATCAGTGGTTGCAAAAAGAATAAAATTTCCACACAATCGTAAATGTCCATCGTCTCTCACCATCACATCATAAATTCTACAGGGAAGTACTTTTTCTTTGTACAATCCTTGGGTACTTAATGATGGAGAAGAAAAACTAAGTACTCCGTTTATTTTATATAATGTGACTTATGTGTGTAGGAAGGATGATCAAAGAACAGAGCCCACAAATCTGAATCTATTTTTCTAAAAAAAAAAAAACTAACAGAGCAATCCACTTCTAATTCTGTTCATGAATAATGAAGCAGACAGCTGTTGAAAGCAGAGAGCTGATTGCTAGAATAGAATTTCCTCACAACCACGGACGGCAAAGGGTGCTGAGGCCAACCGGCAATACAGGCGAGGCAGAAGGAGAGAGAGAACACATATTCTTACATCTGAAAGATAAAGACGAAGAAGAAAGAGAAGCCAGGATTTCGCGAGTTGAATCAGCACATCTGCTCTGAAGAAGTCTTGCATTTTTAACAACACCCCTTTGTTGGTGCCATTTATCAGAGTAAACACACCAGGGCCTTGGCAATGAGACGGGCATCTATTTACACATGATACCGGTTATCCAGACGAAAGCTAGACACCAGGAAAAAGCAGTTTTTCAGTTAGGACCATGTAAGTCACAGAAAATGTTCTCATGTGGCTCTTGTTTTGGAGTCTCATGTCATCTCTGGAGCTGCCTTGTACTGACCCCATTTTTCTATAGAACAAGTCCAGCCTCTGCTGTTTACTTGGAATAAATATGACATTAAAATGGAGAGTTGGACTTTGTCCAATTCAGCTTTAGCCAGCTGAAACAGCATCAATGGGAGAAAATGATGCTGCAATTTTCTTGTCTGGTAAAATAGGGCTAGAAATCCAAGCAGAAAATGTGGCCATACTCATTAAAATGAAGAATATGTACAATGAATAGTAATAGTTCGCTTTTAAAAGCACTTGTTAAGAGGCCATTAGAAGTTCAATAACGACTAAGATGATGCAGCAGAGATGTATGAATAGGAACACTGAGTTCGACGTTTCCTTTGAACCCTGAAGTGATCCCCTTCTCCGATTCCATTTTCAAGCGTGACAACTGGAAAGGACAATTAAATAGGAGCAAAGCTACCAATCTACTTTGAAATGCTGATTGAATTCCGCCTTCAGCTGCACAAAGAAAACCATATACACGTGTATGGGACAGAGGAGGTTTAGCCTAAGTTTAATCAGCCTCTGTGAACACGGAGGGGAAGAACAATTGAACTATCTATGGAACCTCCATTTTCCTGACCCTGCGGCTGTGCACTTGAAAGGAGAAGACTGATCACACTTCATTGATATTTTAAAGTTTACCTTCACATGTCAATGTGTGACAGAACAAATGAACACATGGATATTCATTACTCAGGAGAATAAAAATAATCAGCTAAACTTTGGAGCAATCTTTAAAAAAAAAGTCACGTCAATGTGCTTATAATCCTATAAAAGGCAGCATCTCAAAGTGGGTACTGATTACTTCCACACATATGGTGGCCAGACCGCTCCAACCGCAGTCTCCAGAAGGCTACTTGTTATCACTGCTACGGAGCATCAGAAAGAAAGGTAAGTCCAGTGACCTTAGAATGGTTTTCCCCTGGTACCTGGAAATAACAACATGCTTTATTATAGTCAAATAATAACTTTTTGTGCACTTTCTTTAAAGTCTTAGAATTCCTCAGCCAATTTTTCTTTTTTTTTAAAACTTTTTAAAATTGACTTTAGGGTGGGGGAGGAGGGAGGGAGGGAGGGGGGAGAGAGAGAGAGAGAGAGAGAGAGAGAGAAACACATTGATCTTCTACCTCCCGCATGCAGCTTGACTGGGGAGGGGATTAAACCTGAAACCTTGCTATGTGCCCTGACAGGGAATCCAACCCACCACCTTTTGGTATATAGGATGATGCTCCAACCAACTGAGCCACCCGGCCAGTCAACTTCTTAACTGCCTTCAGTATTATTCTCCCTAGGAATGTGAAGGTAAGCTTGAAGGGAGCAAAAAAATGGTTAGTAGGCAGAATCATAGATTGTTATAGCCTTCTTTTCATAAAGAAGTTGGTAAAACTACTACTTTGTTTGAAAATGCACAACACTTCCTCTCTGTTACTTGTCCACAGTCATACAATAAAAGGACAAATAGATTTGGCTCACAAAAAGCAAATTCAAAAACAGCCTTCATAGTTCTCGTACCACTATTCTTAGTTTAAGAAATTATACACGTTCTTCTTATCTTCATTTACTCTTTGAAGGAAAAATATTACTTACTTTCCATCCCAGACATGGTCGCCTCTGTGGAAAATCACCAGGTTATTCTTAGGGTCCAGAGCCACCCCAGAAACTTGGCCTGGTAGCAAGTATATTCCAGGCCAATCCAGTGCCTCTTCTACATGGAAATCTAAAAGATAAGTCCATACATTTAGTGTAAACAAGAAAGCTAGCATCACTTCATGGAGGCTCACACTGATTATAAGAAACTCATGCAGTAACGTCACTAGATGCAGAGATAAAAAAAATCAAGCCGTGCTCTACATACAACATACCACATGCACATGCCAAGGAGCTTCTGGAGCTGAGCAACGAAGGAAGCGGCTGAACATGTTCGGGAATGACCTGTTCTTTTCCTGTTGATAAGATGCCTGTAAAACCTGCTGACCTTTAAGTCCTGAAGAACAAATGTGAGACTACCTCCCTCTTAACAAGACTCTTATTTTAAATTAGTATCTTCAGAAAACCTGGCAACATAGATGGCATCATTTTAATATAAAGTTTTTCAATGTTGTAAAGGAAACAGCAAGTGTGACCAATAAGCGCCTCTCTTTCTTAACTCCTGTGTAAATTCTGGATGTTCAATATACTCTAGATTGTGCAATAAACCATCCCTTGAACGAACAACTATATAAAATACCAATTTCATTTTTCCTAACTTCAGTGTTCCTATAAAAAACGGGAGTGGGGAGACTTTCTCTTTCACTACTTATATTTCACTGCTTCCTGACATAAGAAAAAGGAAGAACCACAGGAACTGACTGAATGACTTCTGCATCACTCTCATTTCTGATCGGAATACATTCATAGACAGTAGCTGGGTTCGCTTGTGTTAAACCCTTTCATAAACATGCTCACGAGCCAAGAGGGATGATGTATGGAGCAGCTACACTGAGGATATGTAGTTATGAAGATACTATCTGTTGTATCAGTGTGGGTATTTCTTCCCCTCGCAAACGCTTCAACAGAGATGCTGAGAGGTAGAAAAAGCAAATCGAGTCTCATTTATCCTCCCCACCCTCTGGAGGATGTGGCAACCCAGCAACATCCCAAAGACAGGCATTAAAGATGAGGAAGAAAGGGAAGTACAAGGCTCATATAATTAGCTTCTGAAAACTTGAGAGGACACCAGCGTGAGAACAAACACTTTAAAATAATTCTCTCAAAAGTAAAAAAAAAAAAAAATAGTACCTTTTCACTCAAAATACTTTATCTTTGCACAGTTATCTTTTCTCTTTCATAAAAATTAACAAAACACAGCACAATCAGTAGGATGTTAGATCGGCTCTGCCTACATGCTCTGCTGTAGCAACTTGAACCAACACTCCCTGAGTGTGGTGTCTAGATTCTGGGTACACAGAGAAGTGAAACATCACTTTTGGCGTTGAGGAACTAAACAATGAGAAATAACAAAACAGAAACCAAATACTGATGGCACAGCGTAGGGCAGGAAGGTGGGAGAAGGCCGGCAGCCCTTCCTGAAGCTTGGCTGGGAGAAAGCAGGGATAAGGGTAGAAGTGGGAAGTTTCCCACAGGAAGAAACGTCTGTGTTTGCATGTAAACCAAACACACTAAAAATGGGCAGGGTTCCTTGAGTACAGAAGTGGGCAGAGAACATGTAGATCAGAAAGATCAAAAGGGATGTTTTATAATGGCAGAATGTGCTCCAAGATCTCGACGTCACAGGGCAAGGATACTGGTGTATATCAGGTGGGCACAGGGAAGGAGGAGGCAGGATGAACCGACCCAGAGATCTTGTTTAGACTGGAAAATGCACTGTATACAACATGAAGGAGTATGGATTTAAAAGTGAATGAACGCAATTCTGGGTTGTGATGTCTTGCTCTGTACTATGATTAATTTTGAGGTATGCTGCAAGTGTCTTACTAGGAGCAGAAAGCAAAGAATTTGGGAATAGTTTACTTTTGAAATATGTTTGAGCACACGAGAATGTCATTCTCACTCATGTGTGCTTTGATATGCCTTTCTGGGTTGGCGAGAAGGGGGGCTAGTTACAGCTGGCATTTCTAAATTTGTAAACAATTTTGGGCACAGCAGTGGCTGTGACGGCCGCTCAGATGAGCAGCATTCATCATCGATCACGCCTGTCACAACAGGAGGAAAGGACACAAACTGCCGCTACGGGCGGCTGGAGCCGCTGAAGGTTTGTAAGCACGGGGTGACATAATTAAAACTGTGTTTATGAAAGTAAGCTTTGGAAATAGGGCATAAGCATAATAATTGGAGATGTCTAGATGGATCAACAGATGGATAAATCATTCCCCCAAGAAAATGTTTTAAAGTTGCTTGAATTTCTGGTTGTACTTCATTCATGCTGGTCTCAGTTACAGCTTGTCTCTTTGGGGGTCATCACTCTGTACTCATTCAGCAGCTCCTGAAGGGTCTGGAAGGCTTCCAAGAGAACCTTGAACCTCATGACAATATATTCGGTTGCTTTCATCAGATTCTCAAAGCCCAGAACCACGATAACTAGATGGAATTTCTGGAGGGCAGGGATCGTGTCTTATTCACGGCTTTGTCACTGAGGCTTGTACAAGGCCTGGCCCAGTGCGATGGCCTAATAGGTGCACCAAACTGCACTCTGTGCTTCAGTCTTTCTTGTTTATATTGTCAACCGGCATTTAAACAGCCTTATACTCTTATCATTGTACTACCCCTTTTTATCGCTAGCACCATGCTAAAGACATTGTGAAGAGACTCAGGAAAAAAGACTAGTTCTTTTCATTAACTACAGTAAACAAATATTATGGTACGGTTCCTGAAACTTTTCTATTCAGTGGTTCACCAACTGATACTAGAAGCCAGGTGCTCACGAGGTGCAGAGATGCTAATTCTGATAGAAATACGCAATGTCCAAAATTAATACATTGGTCTGGGATCAAATGTGATTTTAATAAAATACTGGAAGTGTTGTGTGAAGAAGTATAACGTAGTTATAAATGATCTCAATTATCATTGACCTTGGATTGAGGAGCGCTTGAAAATACACAAAAACCATTGGCTAACATAATAGGATGCTGACAAACTATTTTGTCACATATAAGAATCTTTTTTGGTTGGAAATCTTCAAGAAGAAAACTCTTGGTGAGTTTTCAAAACAGTAAGGTGATACGTGAGGGAATATGTAAGAGGTCTAATGCTGAACAAACTGGCTGTTTTAGTCCTGAGTCAGTGCAAAGGGACACTATTTTGTGCATGGTAACAATGTTTGGAGAAATTATATTCAATTATTTTAAATTTAATTAAAAAATATAAATGCACATTTCTTAAGATTACCTAGCCAAGACCTCAAAACCTTCAGGATCTGGGTCTCTGTGTTAACTAGACATTCTAAGACATTTGAAAGGGAAACTGAGCTCATGTTCTGTCTGTGAACATTTGCTCAGTTACTTGATGTTTTTGCCCTCGGTGTCACCACCTTTTTTTATTGTTTGTTAGTTAAGGGCTATTGACTTCAATTGTAAATGATCAAGAATCAAGGCAGTGATTAAGGACGAATGGTGTACGTATATGGAATCAATACTGATGTTTTTCCAGTCCCTGCCCATCTCTCCATGCGAATCATAGGAAGCTCACACTGGGTCATCCCAGGCCATTTTCTTATGTCACAGGAAAGTGACTGTGGGCTTGAGCCAGACTTCAGGCACCAATATTAAGGATGGCTATTTTCTAATAATTACCTGTTAATAAGTTCTCCAATAAAAAAAATCTCAACTTATTGAAAAAATTGTATGATAAAATATATTTGGGTTCTAACTTTAAGTCAACACTAACAATCACAGAGAAGTTAACATTTTGAGTTCAGACTCCTCTTAGCTTTTATTGACGAAGTGATTCAGTACATGATTAATTATTTCTACAGAATTGCAATTTTCATTTGAAAATTAAATACAAATTTCTTAATCTGACCTTGGGAAGCTATTCCCAACTCCAAGTGTCAGCTGCTCTAAATTCAGATCTAAAGTAGAACCCTTGCATTTACTATAAATAAAGGTAAATGCACAGCCTCATATTACATCATATATTTAGAAAAAAGTGACCACTTTCAGAATAAAAATTAAACATTACTATTAAAATTGTATCAATAAATCACTAAAAGGATTAATGCATTATACCTTTCCAAGAAAGAGATCAATGTTAATGATCAATGCTGCTTTCATATGAAATTATTAATAAGCATTTAAAATGGCACTCATTTACCTGTCATACATAAGAATTAATAGAATTAGATAAAGTTGAGAAAAAAAATGTAATTTTAAACCCAGAACTATGACAACCTGAGCATACCAAGGCTGTTCACATTTAATCTGAAGGTAAAGATCCTGACGAAATCACTAGCAGAACTCAACAACAAGAACAGAGGTAGTGGTTTGCTTTTTCTATACTTGCAAATTCTCTTCTAGTGAGAAAAAGATGCCTTATTTTGGTCAGGGATTGTTATTCATCTGAGGTAGCAGTAATGACTATAATTAACTAAAACTATAGGGGAAATATTTATACCCACGTCAGAAAGAAAACAGGAACTAATTATAATGTTTCATTTAATGGGAGCGAAGTGAGGAAGAGAGTTAAGACATAACTAGAGCTCAAAAGCACTAGCAAAATGTTTCTTTTTAAATAAGAAAATTAGATCATCATTTTGCAAATAAGATCATCTTGGTCAATTTGTTTGGCTAGAGATTGAGAAAGCATGACCAAAAGTATATACACTTACAGTTATGATTGTAGGTGAGATAATGGGATGACTGGAAAAAAGCAGTCATCTATCTATCTATCTATCTATCTATCTATCTATCTATCCATCCATCTATCTATGAATCTATCTATCTATTTTTTATTTTATTGTGAGGAGAATAACAAAGTGATTAAAACCAAGACTTGAGCAAGTCTGCTGACTTTGAATCTTGGATTCTTGAACTATATTGAAAGAACTTGGATTCTTTCAATGCCTCAGTTTCTTCCTCTCTGGGTGGGTTTATAAATAGGGTCTTGTTATGAGGATGAAATGAGTTAATGCATCTAAAACACTTAGTTTGGCTCATAGTAAGAGTTATGTATGGGCTTGTTTTTATTATTCTCCTGCCAGAGATTTAAAATCAGCCAAATGAATGCCTTACTTTACCCTGGAAATACTGTAAGACTTGAGCCTAGAGGTAAGCATACAGCAAAAATATGTTAAAAGGATGGACTCTAAGTAAAAGTTGTCCATAGCAGTTAAATTAAATCTAAGTGTATCCTAGAATACTTAAAGACTTTGTGAGTTCTCTTATCTATGGAAAGCATCACACAAATACAGATATATTTTTAGATGTGTCTAGTGGTGTAGAGGCTGAATCAGGTTTCCATATACTAGCAAATAGTAGTCCAATCAAATTTGCCAGTGAGAATAGCTAATGTTTTCAGTGTATTGGTCAATGAGTCTAGTTTCCATATGGCAACTGGAATAAAGACACTTAACATTTTGTTTCTATTCTATAATGCTGTTTCAATATAGATATCAAACTAATGGTGAAAATAAAAACTATGTAAGGTGTAAAAAGGAGTGCATTTGCTTCTCAATTACCAAGTTGAGTATTTTCATAGTGTACATCATATTATCACAGACACCTATCAAGGCAGATCAATATTAGCAATCAGTGATTTAAAGAGCCGCAAACTCCTATTATGAAAGAACCCTGCCAACTCATTTTCATAATTTTTCAAATTAGAGTGCCAAATATTGCAGCTTGCCTACACATTGCAAGAAAATTCTCTCATAGATACTGCTTAAATTAAAGTAATTACTATATAGTTCCACTACTTTGGTGTTTAAATGTTTGAAATTTTCATCCAACATGACATTAATAATAGCAATAATAATCACAATTATTGTTAATGTATTACAACATTTATTAAATGTTTTCTATGTGCCAGAGATTGTTCAAAGTACTTTCCATGTATTATCTGCCTAGGGACCACATAATAAACGGTGTTGCTGGATTCAAAGCCAGGCAGTCAGGCCCCAGAGTCTGATGTGCTCTACATCATACTATGGAGTGGTTTTCAAGTTTTCTTTTAGACAAACGGGGGACCACTTGGGGAGGCGCGTGCTGTACTGTGTGCTCGTGTGCATGGGTGGCAGGGAGGCTGTGACTACTGCTTCCCGCTCACGGCATGCTCCATCCAACAGCTGGAAAACCTGTCTGGGCTACCTAAGCCCATCCAGGAAATTTCTGTTTCTAATACTGTTTTCACAATTGTTGGAAGGAGAGTTTTCAGAATAGACTCTGAACCTCACCAAAAGTCATAAAGACAAGACCTAAAAGAAAAGGTGCTGTCTTTGCAGATGGTTGCACTCTTACAGACACATTGAAGACACGGTGCTTAATTGTCGAGTTGCTAGGAACGCCAAGGATTTTCTCAATTCTGCAAAGTGGAAAGACATCGTCCTGTGGTGTTCTTCATGAATATTGGTACCCACTGATACTCAACCCATAATGAAGTAGAAAACTCAACTTTAAAGGTAGCTGTCAGGGTATAGAACCAAGTGAAATTCAGACCAGTCTGAAGGTCCACAAAATGGTGTTGCCTACCAGATTGTCGAGCTGCTCCAATAATTTCACCTTTGAACCCTCAACTCAGGTGGATGGGATCCATCATGATAGCGCAGGTCCAAAACCTGGGAGGGTCAATGAAATCTCAAGTGCTGCTTCTGAGAATGCCACTGTATTGGCTGTGCTAGTGTCATGAACTGGGGCTATCAGAAGAGGGTCCTGCATGGAATTCTCAGCTTCTGGGCAGTGAGGGTCCAGAGCCCCAAGGAGGCGTATCTACACTGGACAAGCAAGACAGCCCCTCTTTGACTGAGCATGACTGTACTGAAGTGTAGAGGACTAGAAGGTGCACATCAGAAGCCTTAAAGTCCAAGTTTTAAATTCACTCTGTGACCTCATTCAAATGGGTTAACTTCTCTAGCTTCCATTCCTTCATGTGAAAATTAATACCTTTACAATTTAGTCTTAGTAATACTCTCATATGAAAAGCTACTTTCTTCTTAGCAGCTAATATATCTCATAGCAAAGCAGGCACTCAGGGAGACTGTTAATTCCTTTGGACCATTAGGGTCCCATTCTCAGCTTTGCCTGGAGTAAAGAAAGGGTATGAGAAAAACAATGGGCGATTAGCCATTAAATTTATTCTCCTTGCTTATACCCTGGGGAATATTCAGGTATTAGACTACTAATATATTTTATTAAGGCATTACATGCTAATAATGTCCTTCTTTTTTTTTTTTTTTGCAAATAAAAGCTTCCTGAGGATAGGTCTTTTTTGACTTACCCCAAGAAATGAAACATCTTCAATTAAAGTTAGATATTACATTGTGTTATGGTAAACAGTGAGAGAGAATTGAAAAGAACTTTTAGAAATAGGTTACCTAAATATGAGTCTTGCAATTTTGCATTCAATTTTGAAAATGTTTTTCAGTCAGAGTAGTGAAATAACACTAAAAAATAAATCATTTCACAAAGGAAACATGCGAATTTCCTTTCTATGATTAGGATTTGTCCTGTAGGTTACTATCCACAGAACCCATTGTTTTGTTTACTTCATTAAAATTCACTCACATAGCTAAAACGAAAGGAAACTTCCTGACCTGGGTCCCAGAGAAACATTTTTCGCCTGGGCACTGCCATTTTGACTGCCTTGGAAAACATGACGAGCCTTGGGAAGTAAACGTATTTCAGGCATTTTAAGAACTTCTTTCTTAGAAAAATTAAGTAGGCTTCAGGAATATAATGTCTTAAGTAAAATTATGATTTTTACATTGACACTTATGATGGCTATAAATGACCAAGATATCATTTCAAATCCAAGAGTAACAAAAAAACACAAGTCATGGAATAAAGCATGCTGCAGCTCTAACATTTAACACTTGGATAGAATTGTCTTCTCACCAGAGGCCCTTTTGTCTTTTATTTCCATGTCATTTGGGTTACAACTTACTGTCCTTAATATAGAGGTCCACCCAGACACCCCAGTCTGTTTATGAAATGGAGAGCGGTGTGGTACACTGTTGATTTGTACGCATCCTACTCAAGAGATGTAACTTACTGTTCTTTGGCAGGGTTCGGGAGTCTAGGTTTTTCATAAGCACCCCAGATCCTACTGCAAGCGGGGCTAGGGAAGACCTCTTGAGAAACACAGTTTTATTAGATAAATTTAGAATCCACTAGAGGAGGGCTAGTGTTTAAATAGGAAGAGGTAAAAATCTGGGTTGCAGTTAGCATCTCCTAGAGACCATTAAGCCCGTCCCAATGGACAAGGATCGAAACTTTCGTGTGAGCAAAAGACACTGCATGCTAATTTTTTCAATTATAAATAATAATCAGCTGGGTGCTGAATAATTTATGGATTCCTGCAAAGCTGTATTGAAAACATCAAGCAGCAGCCTGTGACATTCCAGCCCACGCACGGACAGCTGCCATGCATGGCTATCAGTTACGTTTTTGGAGATTATCTTCACATGCTGTATTATCTGGCTTTCCACATTAGCAAGTAACATGAAACACAGTCAATATCGCAGAGGCCACAACACAATTAAAGACAAAGAGGAGGCATCCATCGTTTGCCGGTACAGAAACCTGAAGGGAACAGGTATTGTCCTCTAATTATGGAAGCCAATCATGGTTAGAAATAAAGATAAGTCTGACAGTTACTCACTTGCTGGAGGTCCCTTCAGAAATAACTACTCAAGTTTCCAATTAAGATAGTAATTAATGATGGAACTTAAGAAATCAAAGTCATAAACATAGTTACAAAGTACAAGTCAACTGAAGGAGAAGACTCCTTTGAGAGGAAGGTAAAACACCTTAATAGAAGGTAGTATATAAGTAATTCATACACTGAAAGTTTACATACCATGTTTTTGAATTTTCAGTTTCTTTCCATGGTGCAAAATGGAGAATGTTGATAAAATAAGAATTGATTACCCTGAATTTCATATGCTATCGTTCCCAACATTATCCAAGCATTTCTGGTCGTGGTAATTCTGGCTCACCAGTTGAATGGAAAATGAATTTATGTAGTATTGAACCAAAACACAAAGAAATACTCCTCAAACCAAGGTGATATCTGAGAGACCAAATCTGAGCAACTTTTTCTAATAAGTCCTTTTTATTGAGTTTTTTCACCCATTAAGTTTTATTCCCTTCAGATTTTGCTAATGTGGATTGCAGCATTTCACATTTTAGTTTTCAAAAAAGCCCTAGACGCACCTCCTGTGTGTTCTGACTCCCAGGTGCCTTCAGCAGGTAGGGGCTGCTGCAATGAGGACACACTGCTCCCTGCTGGCCTCAGAGTGGATTCTAGTCTGTGGAATTTGTGAATTCTGTCTCTGACAAGAACTGCATTGCCCCTCTCCTCACGCTCGGCACTCTCTCTTGCGTCAGATCGACCCAGGTCCTTCTTTTGGACTACATTTGCAATCTCAGCTACCAGATCTGACTCTGATTCTGCCTTTTCTGTAGGATTATATTTATGTACATGAACAACATCTTCCCTTTCTCCTAGAAGCTTGGAAAGCAGTGAATAGAAATCACCTGTGGAAAAAAGAGAAGAGATAAGGGGTGGAGGGGTTGATAAAATTGCAAAGTTTACACAATTTTGTGCCTTAAAAATAAGTGAAAGAGAAGGTTACTCTCAAACTTTCAAGCACGAAGGGGAAAAAAGAGATGACTCTCCAGAAAACAAAACAAACAAAAAATAAGATAATTCACATTTCATTTTATGTACCACCGATTTCTTTCTGTTATCTCAGGAGCTAACCATACTGGATAACCTCTATTAGCTTTTTATTAGAAACAAAATAATGCATATATGATTGTATTGCACTTGCACTTTTCATTTTTTTTTTTTAATCCTCACCTGAGGATATTTTTATATTAATCTTCAGATAGAGCTGTCGATTGGCTGCCACCTGCACAACCCCAACCGGGGCTGGGGACAAACCACCACCAAGGTACGTGCCCTTGGCTGGAATCAAACCCAGGACTCTTTGTTCCGGGGGCGACACTCTTACTGCTGAGCCATACCGGCCAGAGTGGCACTTGTACTTTTCAAAAAGTGGTTTTCACAGTATAGGTGGATTGACTTAGAAGTTAGATTGATTTAGATTAATCAGATTTCTAAAATAAAATACTATCAACAGCTACAAAAGAAAACAGTTATCTTTACAGACAAACCCTTTGAGAGTGTCCTTAAAAGCCTATTAAAGTATAATCCGCAAGAAATTAAATGTGTGTTTTTGAGCAGGTGTTACAAAACACAAGAAATCTAACAGCTATGAATCGACTTAGCAATTAGAAAACCAAAGTTATATTGTCATTATGTTAGCAGTGCTACTGTAAGTAGCTCGTGTTCATTTTAAACAAGAAATGAACAAATTCTAGACAATTTCATGTTGGAAGAATACTTTTTAAATCAGCTACACACACAAAAAAGATTTTAACAAACTAATATAATTAGAATGATTTATCACTAACATGTATTCCATGTCTTCCTATACTAAGGAGTAAACTTGGATAGGATACTCTAATTCCATGAAAATAAATTATTCATAAAGTATTATGACAGGTATAAAATATGACCACGGAAAGTTCATGAGGCATTTTAATCTTCATCATTTACATGTATGGCTTCAAGTCCATTTACATCAGCTGTGTGAATGAGAAACATATGTATGTTCTCAACAGAAACACAAATCTGATTTCCTCAGCCAAGCCCAAGGAAACCCACAGCTCCCCCTTTTCCTTACTCAAGTATCTTAAGTCCTGCTAATGACATTACGACGACTATGGAGTCCTGCTGCTTGTTTTAATTACATTTCCAACACCATCAGGTAACATTTGTAAAATCTTTCTTATGATCATTAGGCCATGAAAATGATAACTGGTTTAGTCATGATACATTTCACTACAGAATATGTTATTAAGAAACTGGTGCGAGGGGATGTGAAATCTTTCCAAAATGATGCTCAAGCGGTCCTGTCATGTTTATAAATATTCTTGGGCGAATGATTCAAAGCAGGTTTCCAATTCTTGCCCATGAAAGCAGCTTATCCCAGGTGAAATCTTCAATCAGAAAATAATTACCAAGCAAAAGGGCCAATGTCAGTAAAATGAACAGAGCAAATTATAGCTCAAGCGAATCGGCTAGGCCGCAGTGGGATTCTACCTCACAAAGGAGAAATCATTTCATTGCTCCTAAGTTCTGCCCCACACAATAAATAATAGTTTAATATGCTGTGGTACAATGAAACATTTTACATAAAAAACAAAATACAAGATTATTTCGGGGGTGGAGAAACAACATAATTTTAAAATTGGAATCAATGCCTAATGGCTCATACTGATGGAGGAACATAGGCTCACAACCATGCATACAGTCATTCAGGTGTGTCAGTAAAAATCTAAAGTCTACGGTAAAATACCAAATACAGAGCACTCAGTTCCTTTGAGATCACTCACAATTATCATTAGGTTAGGAAAACAAAAATTTAACAGTATAACAGGCTTGGCCGCAGACAGGTTGCACAGGTCTTGTGAGAACGTAGCTTCAGAGATGCCTCTCTATAAATGGCGTGTTGCATGGGACAGAGACCACTAGATGGCTATCTCTTACGTTCTATGCATAACCCAGAAAGGGTGTTCTCTCTCTCTCTCTCTGATGTATAAAGTATATAGAATTGTACGATTTAACTGTTTTTCTTCGTCATATTATGATCCTGATTCGGAAATATATCTAATCTTGAGTGTAATGGATGGAGTAGAATAAAAATGGAGGAAGTTGTGTGGTCTTTGCCCCAATCTCACCTCTCAATATTCCTCTTTCTTTCCAGGCGTAAAGGACTTTCAGTTCCTTGAACATCAACTCTAAGATGTTGTTTCTTCTTCTGGGACATTCTCTCTCCAGTAATCAACTCTCTCCTCAACCTCCAGATAGTACTTAGGCATTACTTATTTCCAAGAAACCTTCCTTGACTATCAGATTAGGGGCCCCTACCATGCACACTCCGGCACTCTGGTGTTTCCCTGTACCGTTACTGCCCGATGTCTGGTGTATATTTCACACTAGTGTTTGCATTAACCCTGATGCTTATTAGCTACTTGTGCCTTTAAGTAAGTTATTTAACCTTATAAAGACAATGACAACCACCTTTAGGAATTGTTTTGTGGATTAAAAAGAAGATGATTGTTAATGCAATGTGCCCAGTCCAATGTATATCAGAAAATAGATACTACAACTGTAGCTATTATAATTACCAATGAAAGATAAAACTGTAGTTATAACATGCATCTGCTTCAATCTACTGTTTACCTAAAGTATAAATAAAAATCAGTTCTTATTTCATATTCAAGAATTGGACTTTTCATAATGGAAAAAAAATAAACCTTTAATGTATAGCCCTCTATTTTCTCAGGTCACTACAGCTGCCGTAGCAACGTGTTTCCTAGCTTTGCCAAGGAGGTTGCCTCTGCACTTTCTCCCTCTATTTTCTGAATCAGTTTTTGGAGAAAGAACTATCCCCACTCCAGTGTTCTGGACGCCAGCCCCCCACCCCCAGCACCCTCTGGAGCCGTTCCTTCTGCTCTCTCTTCTTTTCTAATACTTCTTTGCCAAAGACTTGACTCGTAGGCTAGAACACACTTTCTCTGCGCTGACCGTGCGTGGTTGTGGAGGTGAGGAGAGACCCTCCTCTGACACATGTCTTTCAAGCTTTTCCATCTCCCCCCTCCCTTTAACAAGTTCCAACACTGCCCGAAAGAGCTTTCTGTGACGATAAAAATATTCTGTACCTGCGCCGACCAACTTGACAGCCACTAGACACCTGGGGCTATTGAGTACTTGTAATGGGGCTAGTGTGACAAGATTTTAATGTTTAATTTTACTTTTAATTTATATTTGAATTTAAATAGCCACATGTGGCTAGCGTCTATCACACTGGACAGTGCTGGGCTATAAAAACTGCTACATCCTTCCTCACATCCGCCTCCTTTCCTCAACCAAAGGTATCTATTCCCACTTCTTATTTCACCCCTGCATGACTCCTGCACAAGTTGCTTAAGAGCTTATAGTTGCAGAAGCCAAGAGACTCTTTATCTTGACCAACGGGGGCAGTAGGTCCCCCTTATAACATTGTTCTTTCCAGACCATCGCCACCTACTATCTTTGCTTTCTCTTATTCTGCTGCCCGACATATGAAAATGCTGGTGTTTTCTGAGGTCTATGTCTGGTATACTTTTCTTTTCTAGCTCAGCTACTCACAAGGTTTAAGCTGCTACTTCCAGACAAATGACGCTCAGATCTGGAGCTCTCCAGCATCAAACTGGTATCTATAACTGCCGTACAAAAATTTCCCTCTGGGTGTCTGTTTCACAGGAATCTTGAACTCAGCATGTCTGAAACGGAGCTCTTAAATCTCTCCCCATCACTTATCTGTTTACAGTCTCTCTCTCTCAGTGACGGAACTGATTTTGAGTCAGTCAAGCCAGAAATGAGGTTCCTCCCTCTCTCACCCTTGAATCAGAGTCAACCAATTCATTATGCTGAGTGGTCCATACCACTTCTCCCCACCCCCACCTCCCCTTCTCACTTGATAGTCTTATCACCCTCTGATTGGCAGGCTCAAAGACCCTTCCCTTCCTTCCTTGGAACAGACCCTCATCTCTGCCTTCAATGTCCAGAATGGTACTAAAGCTGCTCTACCTGTGGAATTGACTTGTCATTGATGGTGGCCTGGCTCCTCTGGTCACCCGTAAGGTATATCCCACCTTTTCCTCAGCTCTGTCAACTTGTGTATATCAGGCTGGTATTCTCGGTTTTATTCTGGTCCCCACTGCTAAGGTAACCATATAGTTTATTTCCCAAACCGGGACACACATGAGACGAAAGGGGTGTTGTCAATATTTACTCTAGGCATGAGCTGGGACAGTTCTGGAAAAACTGGCATGTATTATTGTCTGACCTATTGTTGACAGAGATAACATACAAAGAATTACTTTATAAACTACACATGACAATAATGGTAATAGCAGCTAATATTTTTTGAGAGCTTAGCATGACCCAGTCACTTTGCTGAGTGCTTAATACAATTTAACACATTTAATCTCCATGAAATCCTTATTGTCTTCATTTCAGATGAGGACATTAATGGGACAGTACTAATCTGCCCAGCTGTTAGGAAGATGAGCTGGGATTCGAAGGAGACAGCCTGACTGGGAGCCGACTCGCTAACTGATCACCGTACTAAATCCAGGTCCCCTCTCTTTTCTGTACTGGCTAATAAACTCTTTCCTGTGAATTCACCTCAGACCTGTCAATCTTACTATGATGAATGTTTTTAATGAACTGTCTTCTGAGCTGAGGTACTGGGTTTACTCTGTCACTGAACAAGTTTCTTTCTTGTCCTATCCTGGCTTGTCTTCTCCTTATTATAAATAAAATGCTTGGAAACTAGTCACTACATACATAACCTAGTGATTTGCACAAAACTGGCCTAAAGAATAGTAATTGGTTTTCTTGGATGTGATAAAGTAGAAGAGTTTTCTCTTCGTTTTAGTGCTTTGTACTTACCACTATACTTTACATGTATTATAAAATTTTTAAGAGGTTCTAGAAATACTTTTTATACACTGAAATTACCTGGGAAGGGACAAGTGGCAAGGTCTAAATGTGATTTTATATAAAAAATAAAAACCTCTCATTTCTCATTCAATGTCATATTTCAAGTGATTAGTACTATTCCTATACTCAATCAATGATTCTGGAATAAATAATGACTTGTTAAAAAGTCACCCCTAGTTTCTGCATCAGTAGAGGTAAAAATATTTCCATGATGATTTTAAGCTGCAGTGAATCTCTTTTCTTTCTTTTTCTCACTCAAACTTTGACTTGTACCTTATGAAATGCAGAACTGCTCTAAGTCTTTTCAGTAATTTGACTGAGTGGGTTTGGTATTTGGAAAACCCAACTGCGGTAGCAGCTAATGTGTCAGGAGAAGGAATGCAGCATAGTTACAAGAGAATCTAAAATACTGCCAATTAAACTCCAAGTTTAAAAGTTGTGTACTTGCAATAACTTCTTCATGCCTCAACGGGCATTTTTCTATTTAGTAGGGGTCACTTCCTATTCCCTGCCATCAGCATGGACATTTTTTCTTGTTTACTTTTAGGAATATGGTGAGAGCAAACTAAAATAAATGGAAACACACATTGAAAAAAAATGCCCCATGAGGTTCTTTTTTCTTTTTTTTTTTTAAATAAATGCTTTAAGATTATTGGATGAAAAATATATGTATCACTACTTATAGACAGCATAAAATATTAAATGTGGGGGCATTTTTATTTTTCAAATGATCAAGTATCTCTTGGTAATCTTTCAGAATATAAACTCCCATTTCCCACATATATCACTAGTATTTCTTTACTTAAAACAAATAGCTCTGGTTACTGCTTATTGCTCTGTGATTTCTGTGGTATAAAGAGAGTAAGTAGCTTGTTCATCAGCAGTTTAACCACTGACAAGTATGCCAAGTAGCTGAGCCGAGAGAGCTAGGAGGAATGAAAAAAATAAAAGCATTTCTTTTTAGATTTTAATGTTTCGCTTTATGACTCCGTCATGGGTGACTTTTCCTTCTGGTTAAAGTCTATTTGTTTTATTGACTATTTACTTATTACTAACCCACAACATTTATCCTACTAGCCTTAGAGAAATAAAACACAAGATCATGATGACCAGCTCAGGGATAAAAAAATAAAGTGAGCTTTTTTCCTCTTACAGGACTCATCTGATTGAAAAACAAACAAAAGTTACTTTAAAAAAATAATAATAAATGAGACAAATATTTAAAACGCAGAGAAATGAGAAGATGAGGATTTTTGCAACTACCACACACACAGATCTGTGTCAGAAAGCCCAACCATGTGATAAATGATCATTCACATCTGCCTATTCTGTTATTAGGAAATCAATTCAAAACAGCATTCACTCAGCTTCCCAGAGCCTGGCGGGGGGGGGGGGGGGAGTGGGGGGTAGAATAGTGTTTGATAGATGAGTTCAATAAATAAACACTTGTGAGCTGCTCATAAATCAGAGCCCACCGGTAAATTTTTAGTGAATGGGAACACACACAGGAATTGTATCTCCTATAAAAAAGCAAGGTGGTATTGAGAGTGCTTAGAATTCGCGAGGAAGATGCTATTAAAATCATTTGTACTTTATTAAGGAATGAAGGGAGTCTCCTACTTTGAACAAAGCAAAGACGTAGAAATTTTAGCTACTAAGCCTCACCTTTGTTTCGCTGTTCTCATGGTCTGCTGTTCGTTTACAGTAGACCACAGTCATTTTAACTTGCAGCCTTGCTCCCTTTATTTGATAGAACATGCCAATGATAATTCATTTTTGTTAGCATAAAACCACTGTGAAATTACTCTGTTTCACAGAAGGTGTCTGAAGACCTTTAACTACCTGGGGTCATGAAGTGTTTTCCCTCTACAAATTGTATTTTTGTCATATTCTCCCTGTCTTGGGAGTAGAGTGGCTCGTGTTGACCTTTGAGTAGAAAGATTGATTTTATGAGGGCACGAAGACTACAATGAGAGGAGTTTGGAGCAAACTGAATAAAACATGTTTAAGGCCCTTTCCGCAGGAAAAGAAATGATGTCCAGAGCATAATGTACAATAACAAGGACATCCTGGGATTATAGAATTTGACTTGCAATTCTACCTTGAGTTTTTTTGTTGTTTTTTTTAATACGTCGAACCTTCTCAGCACAACTGACATAAATTTCAATGCTGCAACTATACTCTGAATTTTAAAGGAGGGAAACACTCAAATTCAGAATTCTTCAATACAGCGGATAAGCCTTTCAGTTTCAGCCCATATGCCTTGCCTAAACAGTGTTGATACAAAGCTCATACATGAGAAGTCGTAATGCATAAAGAGTAAAGGGGATGTAGAAAACATGCTTTCGCTTCCTCCGAGTGCTAACCACTGCCACGTAAGTGAGGGGTAAGCGCGGCGTGCCGGCTCTGGAACCCGTCAGTGCCGTCGTCCTCATTCTGTGTCGTCTCCTAGGGTTCATTCCCTCTGCCCAGAATCACTGTCTAGTTGGGTTTTATTGTTTAGCTTAGTGTACTTATTACATACATAAATAATTCTTCACTTACGATGTTTTAAAAGACGAGAACATTTCAGTTTGTTTTGAATATTTATTAGTGTTGTTTTGCAGGAAGGCAGGCGTAATCAAGTCATTCACAGATAAGATCACCTATAGGCAAATAGTCTATTTCCAAACAGTTCGGGTAGGGATATTATGCAGTCTTTAAAAATTATGCCTGCCAGTGTACTGAATGGGAGAAGACATACATATGATAAGGGGGTAATATTGAAAATTTATAAAGAACTCATATGACTCAACACCAAAAAACAAACAATCCAATTAAAAAATGGGCAGAGGACCTGAGCAGACAATTTTCCAAAGAGGACATACAGATGCCAGTAGACATATGAAAATATGTTCAACATCACTAATCATCAGAGAAATGTAAATTAAAACCACAATAAGATAACACTTTCCACCTGTCAGAATGGCTATCATCAATAAGCCAAAAAACAACAGTGTTGGCAAGGATGTGGAGAAAAGGGAACCCTAGTGCACTGCTGGTGGGAATGCAGATTGGTGCAGCCATTATGAAAAATAATATAAAGGGTCCTCAAAAAATTAAACATGAAACTGCCTTATGATCCAGCAAATCTACTTCTGGGAATATCTCTGAAGAAACCCAAACACTAAATCGAAAGAATATATGCACCCCTACGTTCACTGCAGTGTTATTTCAATAGCCTAGATATCCATCAATAGATCAGTGAATAAAAAAGTGGTGTATGTATATACAATGGACTATTTACTTGGCCATAAAAAAAGAGCAAAATCTTACCATTTGCAACAGCATGGATGGACCTACAGGATATTATGCTAAATGACATAACTCAGTCAGAGTATGACAAATACCGTATGATTTCACCTACATGTGGAATCCAAAGAACAATATAAATGAACAAACAAAACAAAAACAGACTCATAGACACAGAGAAAAGACTGATGGTTGCCACAGGAGAGGGAGGTTGGGGAAATGGGTAAAAAGGAGAAGGGATTGCTCTGGTCAGTTTGGCTCAGCAGTTAGAGCATCAGCCTGTGGATCAACGAGTTGTGGGTTCAATTCCAGTCAAGGGCACGTACCTCCCGGCCCTGGTTGAGATCATGTGGGAGGCAACCAATTGATGTATCTCTCTCACATTGATGTTTCTCTTTTTCTCCCTCTCTTTCACACTCTACCTGGAGATAAATAAAAAAATATCCTCGGGTAAGGATTTAAAAAAAAAGGTGAAGGGATTAAGAAGTAAAAAGTTGGTAGTTACAGAATAATCATGGGGATGTAAAATACAGCATAGGAAATACAGACAATAATATGGTAATATGGTGCCAGATGGGTACTGGGAATAGTATGGGGAACACTTATATGATTGTCTAACTACTATGCTGTGCACCTGAAACCAATACAAAATTATATTGAAAGTAAACTGTAATTGAAAATGAAACTGTCAATAATTTTAAAAATTGTGCTTAGCAATAATTTTTACAGTAGGAGGAAATAGTCAAGAAATAATACTGTTAAAAAGAGAATAAAACTATGGATGTATTTTGATTTAAATATTAAGATAATGTGCCTATATGGATGATCATATTTCACACACAGATACATGTATATGCCCATATTTCTAGGGCTTATGTATGATTTTTACTTGCTTCTTCATACTTTTCTGCATCTTCTATATTGAGTATTATTTTAAAAATCAGTCGAGGATTATGTTTTAAAAATCCATGCAGACTTAATTAAAGTCTCATTAAAATGCTTCCCATTGCTGCATGATCCAGATAACCTGACAGGTAAAGCTGTCCTAGAATGAGGTTCTTCTGGTGTCTCCACGATCACATCTTTTGAGATAGAGGCTGACATACATTTGCCTTACAGCAGTTTTGGTGCAGAAGGAGCAGATTAGGCGAGGATACCACAGAAGGTTAATGTGTTGTTTCTAAGCACAGGCTGAGCTGCATGGATTTGCACAGCTCAGATATTTCTTTCAAACTCTAGTTAATTTCCGATCAAAATGAATACTCCAACAAAAATTAATGGCTAGAGATTTTAGTGATAAGAACTTCAAAGAAAAGAAAATACTTATATTGCTCCTGGAGAAACAGAGTATTAGACAAACCTATGTTAAATGGATCACTGGTCTGCTTTGAATTTCCCCTCTGTGTTAGAGGTAACCACCACCTCCTGCCCATTGGAGGCACAGCTACATTTCTTTTTCTCAGCTTCTGAAATATGAGTATTACTTTTTTCTTTGCTACCTTAATACAGGTTGTCCTTCTTTCCAACATGTTCATTATATATCTTCACTTTCATTCCTCCTATCTGCTTTCCAATGTTTTATTTATTTTTATTTTTTGGTATGTGCCCCTAGCGGGAACCGAACCCAGGACTCTCTGTGGTCTGCAGGTCGATTCTCCAACCACTGGGCCAAACCAGCCACGGCTGCTTTCCAATGTTTTAAAACACAAAGTAAAAAATACTGTTTGATTTATTCATGTAGAACTATATTATTAAGGCACTGCCCTGGCCGGTTTGGCTCAGCGGTTAGATCGTCGGCCTGCGGTCCAGAGAGACTAGGGTTCGGTTCCCGCTAAGGGTATGTACCTTGGTTGCAGTTTGTCCCTGGCCCTGGTTGGTCGTGCGTGTGGCAGCCACTCGATGTGTCCCTTTCAAGTCGATATTTCTCTCTCTCTCTCTCTCTCTTCCTCTCTCTCCCTCCCACTCTATCTGAACAAAAAATGAAAAAATGTCCTTGGGTGAGGATTGAAAAAAAAGGGCACTGATGGGTATAGTGCTTGCCTTTGAGGACATGTCCTCTGATGTCTTGGGTCTTTTCCTTCCTGTCCCTCAACTGTTCTTTTTCCAATGGGGTTTTCACATCTTCTATGTGACCAACATAGATGCTGTTTGTTAGCTTGTGGCTAGGACAACTGAAATAATTCAGGGCTTTTATTTACTGGCAATTTAAAATATATAAAAATCAGTACAGTCTGGAAGAGTACTTGGAACATGAATTGTTTCGGCCTGAACACCAAACAAAACAAAAGAAACAAATAAATAAACAGCAAAAGGTTAAGTTTGAGGGCTTACTTTAAAAATCGGCATACGTGGAATAATCTATATGAATAATTAGAGCACTTGTATTAGTTACTTGGCCAATTTAACTCCTGAGACATTTGTGCAAACAAACATCTCCAGGAAGAATAGGGTAGTTTCTCAGTAGTAAGTAGATTTTCCCTGTATATTGCAAGGAGATAGATTGATATTATTAGCAAATTAAATGGACTATGTGTACAAATTCATATTTGGTATATTTTTATATTTCCCTTTAAATTCCAGGCCAGTGGTCCCTAAAGACCAGGAGAATAATGCACAGGCTCCACTAACCATTGAACACTTTTGGTGAGATATTTATTTTCATGAAACCTAGGAGGTGACATTCTGATGGACCCAATAATTTCAACATATGAATACCATAGCCAATTTTCTTCAGTATTAAAATTGAGTCAGAATAACGGTTTCTCACTTCCCAAAGAAAATCACTTCAAAGCATTTCTATTCATAAGTAGAAGAAAACAGTAACGACAGGAAACTCATTTCTTATGTATTCATAGAATTCTTTTCTGGAACTGATAAGGCTTTGGGTATATTTAAACTTCTTAATACTATGTATATGCTATCAAACACAAAAGGGTAAATTAATGAATGGAAAAATATAAGTGTTTTAAAGGAGTTGGTTTGCAGCCATATATGATACTCCCTAAATCTTATTATTTGGAAAGAACAGATTAAATCTAACAATTAATGTTCCTCTAGCAAACCTCTGTGTGTCTAATCTTTCAGAGGGTTCAATGGTCCTCTTGATCAACTCCACTAACTTCAGAAAGAAAACAAGTCTGGCCTCAATTTCCACAGGTACTTACTATTTTACAAAATGTATCTACTAAATGGTAGTCTCATTCCAAACTGTACCATGTATGTTGGTATTTGAAAATGTATTCTAAGATGACTCAAATTATTTCAAAAGCGTACATTTCAAACATGTGCAATGCCAAAATAATTCATTTTAAGTCTGATTAAATTTCAGTACAATTATAGAAAATACTGTTAATCCTACTTTATTTGGGCTGTAATTACTGATTTCCTTATATACACAGGGCTGGTAGTTTAGCTATTTAAAATTATACTCAGTAGTTTAGTATAATAATTTAGTATAAACTATTTACTATAAAATCATCTCCCTTTTTATTTAACATAAAAATAGAAACAACTTTATGCTAGGTTGTATTTTTTTAAGGCTACTTGTTAGAATGAGATGTTATGAAATATATTCTACATAATTTAAAAACATTATATTACAGTTTATCCTATACCCCTTTCAAAGTGCTATTTTTTTCCTTTTAAAAGTCTGGATTCTTTAATTTTGCAAATATTAGTGTGGTAGTGATAGTTTTGATTTAATAGAATACATTTTGAAGAATTCCAATAGTGACTTACAAAATCCAAAGAGTCAGAGATTTCTAAATGTTGTCTATTTCCTGTACACTTTATGTTGCCAGTGGAAGTGCATTTGCATTAACATTAAACTAATGTTTTAAAATACATCAGATCTGGGCCAAAAACAACTTGATAACATTCTCCAGCACCTAACATAAAGTACTGTCTTCCAAACATCCGGCAATAAACCAAGACTCAGGAGAGCAATTGTTCAGTGCCAGAGCATGCGGTTTTTGACATACGAGCACCAAGTATCACCACTTCAAATAGACAGAATACAGGAAGAGTGATGCTCTCTTAACTCAGCAGATGGCAACTTAACACAAACTACAAGTGCATAAAATGAGAATCCCTCCTACCTTACCGAAGAATGACTTAAGAGAATCAAGATGTGGGCTTAATTCTTAAGTTCTTTCTTCTTGAACCTCAAATATAGTTTATGAACACACCATACTAAATATGTAGGAATTTAAATGGTAAAAGTCATTAGATTTCAAAAGTAGACCACTAATTGTTTCTAATAATTATATCTGCACTATATATACAAGTTACAATATTAAAAAAACTAAAACAAAAACAGAAAAGTCTAATGGGACTAAATTACACTAATGAATTTCACTTGCATTGCGACCAGTAAGTGCAACAATTGACCATTTCCTCATGAATTATGCATAGCATAAAAACAGCAATATATAGTGTTGGAGGCTGATAAAGACCTATAATATCTCAGTAACTTTAAAATGCAGTTGCTTGTCAGAATAACAAATATTTTTATAGACCTAGTTAAAGAAATAAGCATACATACCCTGTTCTAACACTTCTTCTTTTGGCTGCTGGAGGAGAGAAGTCTTATCTTTGTTCTCAGTTTCTGTAAAGGATTAAAGAAGCTGATTTGTAGTATATATTACATGCTCTAAATAGTTTATTGGAAATATGCCCTCAACATAAAAATATTATTCAGGGTCTTGTGTTTCATTAAAACAATAGTATTAAGAATTTATATGGGAGAAGTGCTCTAATTCACACACACACACACACACACACACACACACACACACACACACACCCCTATAGGTAGCCACAAATTACCAGACTTCTGACTTAATAACTAGATGTACTACCCTTTCAGTAATATACACGATACAGAATTTTAAACATGCAATAATAAAACTGCACATATTTATTTTTCTTAATACTCAACTTAGTAATATTTAAGTCTATTTTAATATTTTAAGGCAGTTTCTTTAAATATATTAGGATCTTAATAAATGATCTGATTGCTATATTAACATCTTTCATATTTCCACCAGGAAGAATAAGTGCTCTGGTATTTTAAGACTGATCTTGCAAATCCCAGTCAAGTCTCAGCATACTTCATTCAATAAAACAGGGTGTGGGTTTTACCATTTTAAACTAAAGAAATGACAATCAATATGACCGTTTTGCAACAATTCTGAGAACGAGACTAAAAAAGGCCAAGACTAGTAATGCCTCATAAATCAACAACTGCTCTGTGCTTGACGAGGCCCATTACACATATGATTGAGGGTATGGTTTGAGATGATAACCATTTTCTTTGGCAAACTGCAGCACTCTTTAGAACATGGTGTATGAACTCATAAATTGCAATACGTCATTACTGGTTGTGGGAAGAATGCTATGGGGAAACAAGAAAACATGATTCCCATGAAGAAAAATCTAAATTTATGGAATTGGTCCCCAAACTAATCTCGTGCATCACTAGTTGAGATTTTTCACTTTAACTATTTCAATGGGGGCATACAGGAGGGAAGGTAGGGTGTGAAGAGGTAAGAGGAAATCAGATGACGGAAACATGTGTGATCATTTGACAGAAGGGTGATTTTAAAAATTAATCATCTAGTTAAGTGAGACACATAAGGAAACAGAAAATACAAAAGCATATGTTACTTTGAATTACACCAATCTTACCTTTGTGATGTCCATGCATCATAACCATGTCAGACTTCACAGGAATTGGAATATTGGCCTCCGGTGGTATGTTTCTGAACATATCCAGAGCTACATTCTGTGTACAGGTCATGAAAGAAACTGCATGCTTGGCTTCCATGTAATACATAATGTATAAGTTGCACATTTCATCATTAGATGTGCCACTGCAGGCAGAAAAAATAGACACAACAAATCAGCCAGTCACATAAAACACATTCTAATGCACGAAAAATGCAACCAGTAAATCTGCCAGCAATGGATTCAAAGGTGGAAATGTTGTGCATTTATTTTATGGCTTTCATTAAAACCCATCACAGTTTTCAACACCAAAATCACATTGTCAAAGGCATAGTATCCATCTGTAGTCACTTCACAGATATTTCCAAATACCGCAGATGGACCTGGCATTGAAGTAGCAGTGAGGTAACTGTGCTCCTCTTCTAAGTCCTTTTATTCTTTAGTCTTTCTTTCATTCGCTGAAACTCTTTGCTCATGGAAAAAATCTTAATTATTTACGTAGTAACAGTGAAATTCAGAACACTTTGACAGAAATGTCATATATTATTTACAAGTCTTTAAAAATGACTTTTCCCATTTAACCCTGAGGGTCTGGGAAGTTGTTTTTGCTTATGGCCTCCTTCCTCATTATGGTCAGGTGCATCTCGAATCATATGTTGATACTAAGACATTATAAATGTATCCCTGATATCTGACGTGGCACCTTGGCTTCTACAGCAGAGAAAAAAAGGGGGGCCTTGGATGATACAAAAGGAAATCAGCCCAAATCTCTTCTAAGGGCTCAGACCTGAATGGGTCTGAATGACTCAACGTTAAAAACAGATTTTACAACAGTGGGATGGACATTTCCAAGAAAAAAGTTCCCAAGTAATATAAATAATGTCTAGTAGTTTATAAAATGTTTTTTTTTTCCTTCCCCAATTCACATGGGTTACTATATATTTCTTTCTCTACGCTATTATTAGGAAGGAATTATTTACACCACCATAAAACTTTTATATGCTAAGGTAGGTTGGGCAAAGGAATATTCCATTAACTCGGACAATTTTAACAAGCCTGTCCTAATAAACAAGCTATGAAGTGGACTATTTGCTGTACAGAAATGCGTCAGTGTTGGTTTTCCCAGCAGCGCCAGCAGCGCTCACTTCCTCTCCATAGCAACAGTAGTGACATCAGCAAGGGAAGGAAAAAAATAAAAATCTTTCCCAAAACAAGGATGTGGTTTCTCTCAGCTCTGAAAATGGAGAGCCCCCGAGAGGCCACAGGAATGAGCCCCTGCCCTGGGAAGCTCTGTGCATGCTTTAAAAATAACCTGGCTTTTCACTCTCCGAATCTGACACCTGTAAATGTACTTGTCTCTCCGGTGAAATATAAGCAAATGTTGAAGTGCGATCCCAAACACACACCTGTTCGCCACACATATCTTTAGGTGTCAAAGCATCGTTTCTAAGAATTACATTTTAACAGCCTTGGAGTTGGTCAGAAAAAATTTGTGCTATAAAAAGAAATGGCTGGACGCAGCCAGTGTGGCTCAGTGGCTTGAGCATCGTCCCATGGACTGAGAGGTCCCAGTTCGAGCCCCGGTCAGGGCACATGCCCGGGTTGCGGGCTTAATCCCTAATGGGGGTGTACAGGAGGCAGCCGATCGATGTTTCTCTCTGACATCAATATTTTTATCTCTCTCTCTAAAAAAATCAATGAATATATATTAAAAAAATAAAAAAGGAATGGCTGGTACCAAAGTAATAAATCACAGCCTCCCATCACAGTGTTCTCCCTCCCCTATGCAAAATGAGGAAAATGTACTGGTTAAGGGAGAGAAAGAAGGGAAAAGAAATTTAAGTTGAGGTTCCTGCTTAGAAAACTTGGAATCATCTAACAGAGAAGGAACGCAAAATAATCATATAAGCTTCTCAAATTAACAAAAGAAAAAGTAGATACATTTATATAATAATAAATAGACCTTGCAACTTATCGATGGACAGATCCTTCCATATTTGATCTGTTTGGGAACCCCATGCCCGTGTTTGCTCTGAACATGCGGTTTGGTGATACAGCCTAAGCAACTCACCAATGTAGTTCATTTAAGGTACTGATTCTGATACAAAGTAGAGTTGATCAAGTAATTTAAGAATCTTTGCTCTTCCAAAAATATTTCATGAAAGAGCTGGGAAAAAAAAGTCATATTTTATTTCTTTCCATCTGTAATTAAACTTACAGTCAAGGTAACTCTGAGCTCTTACCTGAGAGAGAAACTATTGTATCCTAGACATGTTAGGATTCAAATCATTTTTAATGTTAGAGTTTGCCTATTTCATTTTACATTCATCTTTCTCTCAAAAAAGAAAATCACCCCCAAACCTGACTTTAGCCAGAGAAAATGCTTTCAGCATTCCTAAGGGAGAATTCTGACACGCCAACCCTTACTTTCCATAGAGAACAACTCTGTGATTCAACTCTGTGAATCCGAATGATTGTTAACATGAGATGTTCACACATCTGCCCTGACTCCATTGACTGGCCCTTTAAACTTTCCTTCACGCTAGTGGGATTCTCTAAATAATGACTGCTGGCATCACCTATATTCCAAAATTACAGTGGTGCATTTCTTTCACCTCTTTGCATAATAAAGTGCTTATAGGATAACTATTTCTTTATACCAGCTCGATTTAAATCTGACAAAGTGTGGTGAGCCTGGAAATAGTAAGCCTTCAATAAATATTTGTTTACCGAAGAAAGAATGAACAATCTATCTTAATAAATACGTACTTAAATGTTAGCCCTGATATATATCATAATGCCAAGTCAGGTCAACTTTGCAAACTCAATTGATATATGGCATTTTTGAAAAATCTATCTATCTATCAATCAATCATCTATCATCTATCTAGAATCTAGTTGATCCATCCATTCATCCATCCAGGTTCTCTGAGGGTTTCTATAAAAACAAATTATTTCATATTATAAAGATGTATAATAGATATTTAAGAAAGTATTAAGTATCCTGAAATGCATCATTTAAAAAACCCAGACATCGCCTGGCTGGTGTGGCTCAGTGGTTGAGCGTTGACCCATGCACCAAGAGGTTGCCTGTTTGATCCCCAGTCAGGGCACATGCTCAAGTTGTGGGTCCAATCCCCAGTGGGGGGCATGCAGGAGGCGGCCAATCAGTGTTCTGCCTCATTGATGCTTCTATCTCTTTCTCACTCTCCATTCCTCTCTCTCTCTAAAAAAAAAAAAAAATCAATAAAAAAAGACACAAAAACCCCAGATACTATTTACATATACCATGACTATGTTTCAGACAGTGATACTCCACTTTGATGATTCCCCCACTCCCAGTCCCTGTCCCTTACACTCAGCAGATCTAAGGCTTAAAAATAAGCAATGATGGGTACTACTAATTATGAAAAGAAATAGAAAAATTTTAAAGAAGTTATTTCACAAAACTTTTGTTTTCTTTCAAATGTATACATTAAGGAGTTATTGAAACTTTATCTTTGTCTATAATACATTTTTAAATGCTGATTAAAGTGCTGTGCTTAGTTATCTATGAATATTCATTAGGCATTCTCATATATATATATATGAAATAACTGGTTCCAAATGGATAATATGACTAACAAAACTGACCAAGTCTCAAGAATTAAAAAATTTTCGTTACTGTTGTTAATCCTCACCTGAATATATTTTTCCATTGATTTTTGGATAGAGTGAAAGGGAGAGAGGGGGAAAGAGAGAGAAACATTAATGTGAGAGAGACACGTTGATTGGTTGCCTCCAGCACCACCCCAACTAGGGCTGGGTATTGAACCTGCAACCCAGGTATGTGCCCTTGACTGGGAATTGAACCTGCAACCCTTTGGTCATTGGACAAACACTCTAACCACTGGGCCAAACTGGCCAGGGCTGATTTTAAATTTTAGCATATAAATTTTTAGGCAAATTAGCTCACATAATTAGCTTAATTTGTTGATAATTAAATTCCTTTTTTGTTTGTTTAAACTTGACTAAACATTCACAATGAATTTAGTGGTCAGGTTAAATATAAAATATGTAATGCAGTCAGGCACAAAATATTGGTTCCTCATAGGTTAATTAATACTGTTGTCAGTTTATACATTGGTATAACTTTGTCTAAGATATACTACTTATACTTACTATTTAAAAAAATATATATCTGGATTAAAAATGTTACCATTAAGTACATTTATTAATGTCTTATCTTAAGCCTGCCCATTTTAAAAAATTTATCTTTATTGTTGAATGTATTACAAATGACCCTCCTTTTCTCCCCGTGACACCCTCCTCCCTGCTCCCACCCCACCCCCACCCCCACCACCCTGCTTTCCCCACACTGCTGTCTGTGTCCTTTGGTTATGCATATATGCATATCAGTTCTTTGGTTTATCTTTTCCTAACCTCCCACCCCCTTCCCTCTGAAGTTTGTCAGTCTGTTCCATACTTCCACGTCTCTGGGTCTATTTTATTCATCACCTTATTTTGTTCATTATATTTCACAAATAAGTGAGATCATGTGATACTTGTGTTTCTCTGATTGGCTTATTTCACTTAGCATAATACTCTCCAAGTCCCTCCATGTCATCTCAAAGGCTATGAGATCTTTCTTTAAGCTGCATAGTATTCCACTGTGTATATGTACCACAGTTTTTTATCCACTCTACTGATGGACACTTGGGCTGTTTCCAAATCTCAGCTATTGTAAATAGTACTGGTATGAACAAAGGGGTACATGTATTCTTCCTGATTGGTGTTTCAGGCTTCTTGGAATATATTCCTAGAAGTGGGACCACAGGGTCAAATGGCAATTCCATTCTTAATTTTTTGAGGTAACACCACAGTGTTTTCCATAGTGGCTGCACCAGTCTGCATTCCCACCAGCAGTGTACTAGAGTCCCCTTTTCTCCACACCCTCGCCAGCACTTGTTTGATGATTTGTTGATGGCGGCCATTCTGGCAGGTGTGAGATGACACCTCATAGTCATTTTAATTTGCATCTCTCTGATGATTAGAGATGTTGAGCATTTTTTTTTTTTATATGTCTCTTGGCCATTTGTATGTCCTCTTTGGAGAAGTGTCTATTCAGGTCCTCTGCCCATTTTTAAATTGGATTGTCTTCCTTTTGTTGAGTTGTATGAATACTTTGTATATTTTAGAAATTAACCCTTATCCAATATATCATTGACAAATATGTTCTCCCATACAGTGAGTAAACCTATTTTTTAATGGTTGTATTTTGAGATAAATTACTTGAATAGGAAAATCAGTCCCTATTTTTTAAAGTTAACCATGATTGTTCTAACTAAGCAACATTTTCAGCAGTCCTAACATTTCTAGTGGAATACAGAGATTAGCTTGGATTGGGTGGAAGAATCACTCGACTGAAAGTCTTCCTGGTAGGCTACTGATGAAACAATTTTCCTGTAAAACCTTGTTTCCAGATGGCTGCAGAATAAGGTTGAAAACTTGAAGCTGACAGTTCACCCGGTGCATGGAGAGGGCATCTACTGACTCCCCATATCACCTTTGGATACATGTAATTTGTACCTACGTTGGCTTCATGTTCGGGGCTCTAACACACGGGTGGGAAGGAAACACATGGGTGGGAAGAAAAAAGAGGGAAAGGAGATTTATAGAGTATCGTTGAACTTAATAGACATCATAAAATACTAGTTGTCTCTTTCTACTGGTTACATTCTCACTGTGATTCTACAGTACCCTATGGAAGTGGTATCCATCACTTTACAAAACAGAGATACACTGCTGCTATTACCTTTCCAACACTAAAAAGCATATTAAACGCTATAGGAACATTAGGCATTATTATGAGAATTTTATTGATATTTACATTTATTCAAACTTGTCTTACTAGTTTATTATTCCACTGGAAGAAAATTGCTTCTCTAATATAAATTAAATATTCAGACTATGGACTTCATAACTTGATCTCCTGTAATTTCTTTGTTTCATTTATGTTATAAAATGGCATTTCCGTTAGCCCACATGAAATTTGAGAAAAGACAGATTAGTATAGTCATTGTAGGGTAGTATTTTAAAGCAAAATGCACAGTTAAAAAAAAGACAGAATTGTTCTGAACTCATGAAACTGGGAGAGGCCTCCAGAGATCACGTTGGCTTTCCATCCTGGTACTATCACAAGTCATGAATTTCTTGGTTGATACTGCCTCACAGAAGATATTCAAAGGATTGAATCTGACCAAAATTACAAGATCCCCTCCACACCACCAAACTGTAAAGGAATATCTAAGTAAAACATTTTCTTTATTCCACACTTAAACTTGTAGACTAACACATGGAATAGAATGTGTTGAACGGGTTATTTTTACTACTTAATGTACCTATTACAAAGATTAATAAAATAACCAGCAGCATTTAAGTAAAGTTCCTGGGCCTCTACATTAACATAAATCAGAGTACAACTGATCAATACCCTCTGAATCATATTACTTCATGTATTTAAAGACTGTTAGGACCTGAATTGTCAGACTCCCCAAATCTAATTATGTCTACTTTGTCAACCCTTTTCTTACCAGTACCATTTCATGTAATTCAATAATTGTATTGCTTTCCTCAAGTCTCTTTCCAAAATTTATCAAATATCGAAAAGCAAAGTTGTTGGATGCTCCCTGTTTAATATAAATAAATAATTTAACATTTTTGTTTTATCTTTAGCCCTAAAATTGGTGCTTATTAATACAAAAACCCCTTTAAAGTAACTTAAAAAGTCTAGTGCACCCTCTCAGGTGTCTTTATTTTGCCTGTATCAGTGCCTTTTCCTTTTCCCCCGAGCAGCCCTCAGTGCTGTCATCATCAAGAATCAGCTTCAGTGCAGCTAATGCATATTTTCAGATGCCTACTTTCTTCAACTTCTCATTGATCAAAGATAAATGATTTAAAAGCCCAGCTTCCAGGTGGCATCAGTAAATATTTTATAACTTAGTTTAACATGGAAAGGAGGCTCCATGGTTTTTTCCTAACAAAAAATATGGTAAGGGGCTTTATCCTTCTTTTTAAATTTGGGCAAATTTTTTTTGAAAGAGTTCGTAGTGCTTTGAAAATTTTACTTAGTGTTACAAAAATATACTTATTTCAAGGAGGCTCAATATTTGGAAAATTATTTAAAAGCCTGGCATTCTCTTTTGTAAAGTGTCGAATATTATTATTCTCATTTGGTAGACTAAACTGAAAAACACTGAATATATAGAAGTTTTGACAGGAGAACAAAATCATGGTTCTGAGTAATTAATGTGCAACACCTATTGCAGAAATCAGATATTTGCCTAGGTTTGAACACAGGGCAAAGGGATACTTGAGGAGAAAAAACATCATAATCATTATATTTTTCTTCATTAAGATGAGTAATATAAACTCTTGTGTTGACCATAATATGGAGAGGCATAATACTGAAGGTCGTGAATAAGCAGGAAAAAAAGAAGCATAAAAGATAAGCCCATGTTCTAGAGTTTAACAAAATCCATCATTTCTAAAATGATAAAATGCTATATAGTTTGTTCTAATTGTTCATGACAGGAAAAAAATAATGTAATTCATTCACAAAGATAACTGTCACCTATAATCATGCTTTGTCCCAACAAAAGTTTTTCAAATAGTGAAAATTACAGACTCATACCCAATATGTGTGGCTTCTGTCCTTCCTTCACCAGTGAATACACATCTTGCTGCCAATATGTCACCAAAACTAACATCTATTGGATGTTCCACTGGGTAGAAAGCCTGCCAAGAAGGCAAACACGAAGATTCATTAAAATTTCCAATAAAGTGCAGGACCACTTGCTTTAATAACATGAGGCTTGGAGTGCCCTGGGTAGAAAGTATGAAGACACCCCCCCCCCCCCCACACCATGACCACCACCACCATGTTTAGAAGTATTAAGAGAAATTATAAGAAAACCACCCAATTGGAAGTAGTAAAAAATCACAGCAAAGTTAGATTTAGAGATCTTTACATTCTAGAGAAATTCACAAGTGTTCTACAAGAGCTTTTCAAATTATTATCTGCTGCTTAATATTGTTTTTCTCTCAAAATTAAACTAGATTCTACACACCTGTGGCAGTTGGGGGCTCTGGCGTCCAATCAGTGTCCATTGTCCATTTCTTACTCTGTATCCACTTACTACCTTACCTGAAATAAACACAAATTATAAGCATATAATAAGGTATTATAAAAATAAAATCATCATTTGCTTTCCTATCTCAAAATAAAACATGAATATTTTCAGAACCTGAAAAGCTAGATGTTTTAAAAACAAAATGATGAAAATTATACAGAATTTCAAAGCACTGAGCAAAATCCTTTCACTGAAACAAATTTAATGTCAATTTGCATTTTATATTTTTAGCATTAGAAATCACAATGGTAAATATTTATAATTTAACATGTAGTTTAAAGTTCTTACCTAAATGATGAGTGTGAACTCTGTAGGCAAAGACATGCATTGGATAGTTATTATAATGACATGAAATGTCAGAATTCACCACTGTTAGAAATAAAAACACAGAAAAAAGTCACTATTCAACTGAAAAACAACATTATCCTTGTCTAAAAGTATACACAGGGTATGCACAAGGTGCGAGGCGGGGGTTTACTTGGGTGTCACACACTCACACCTGCAGCAGACATTAAGCACTTATTTATGTGCCAGCCACTTTACCAAGAGGAGTTAAAAATCCCTTTGTCCTCATGTTTTATATCATTCATAAACAAAATGACTAGGGCCAAATCAAAATATCCTATCAGTGAAAATATCACCTTTATCTGTTACCTTTATCATGATATTTGAAAGCTTAAACTTTATTTATTTATTTATTCATTCATTTATTTTTTATCCTCACCCAAGGACATTTTTGCATTTATCTTCAGATAGAGCAGGAGGGAGAGAGGGAGAAAGAGAGAGAAAGAAACATCGATGTGAAAGGGATACATCAAGTGGTTGCCACCCACACGACCGCAACTGGGGCCGGGGGAAAAACTGCAACCGAGGTACGTGCCCTTAGCAGGAACCAAACCTGGGACTCTCTGGTCCACGGGCCGATGCTCCAACCACTGAACCAAACCCACCAGGGCTGTTTCTTTTTTTCTTTTTTTAAATTTATTTTATTATTATTATTATTTTTTATCCTCACTGTAGGATATGTTATTTTAGAGAGAGAGAGAGGAGAAGAGGGAGGGAGAGAGAGAGAGAAAGAGAGAGAGAGAGAGAGAGAGAGAGAGAAACATCATTTGAGAGAAAAACATCCATCAGTTATCCCCTGTATGTGCCCTGAATGGGAATCGAACCTGTAAACTACGTATGTGTCCTGACCTGAAATATGACACTTCAACCAACAGAGCAACTGAAACAGGTGTTTTTTTTTTATTTTTAAAACAAGAATTTTTGAAAAATTTATTGCAAACACCTAAGATAACTAGATTCACAGATCCTATCAAGAAGGTACCATTTCAAATACGTTTCATTTCTTAGCTTTAACACATAGTAACTAATCAATAAATGCCTTTTATATTAAGTAAGTGAACAGTCACAATGGGACCATACTTGTCATTGACTTTAAAAGATTCCCAGTAAAAACAAATAAAAATATTTAATAAAGCACTTTCATTAGAAGATTAGTCACAATGATAAATAATATTTTACTTATTCCAGGAGCTTTTTGTAAGTTTAGGAGAATCAGTTATTATTATCCCCATTTTGGGGATAATGGGCAAATAAACCCAATATATCTTTATTCAAGAACTTTGCTAGCTTCTTGATTTTTGAACCTAATATTCATTCTCTGCAGTAGTTTATGCCACAGTGTGCTATCCAGTTTGTTTTTTGGCATCTAAAGAATAGGTGACTGATTTCTAAAATACTCAGTATTTGTTCTTTAATTTATATAACCCACTACCTACCCATGGGCCTCAGTTTTGAGCATCTCAATAAAATAATGGAAAATAATAAACTACTGGCTTGGAATAACGTAAAAATTTATTTTAAACCCAAGGATAATAAATAATTGGTTTATATCTCAAGGACTCAAAAATATTGGTATTTCAAAAGTTTATAGAAATGTTACACTAAATCCATTCCTATAGATCAGGTAATGAGGTAATGGTAAATACTAAGAGATCATTATAACAATTTGGTGATGTGGGGGTGGGAGTGGGGAGGAGGATGTCAGTGGGGGGAAAGAGGAGGGGCATCTGTAGTACTTTCAACAATTAAGATTAAAAAAATAAAAAAGATTGTGACTCACCTTTCTCTCCTGGTGGTATAACAGTATCCACAGACATCATAAGGTACATGCCAGCAATTAAGGGCTGTCTGCAGAAAACAGCAATATTTATCTCAACTACTTGAAAAGTCAAAACTATTGCCTTGGAAAAATAATATACACTTCAATATATTAGTCTATAAAATATGATCTGTGTGAACATTAAAACAAAATAATATGAAAAAGGAGGCAGAATATTTGTTCTTAAAAATAACTTATCTTCTTAGGCAAATAGCTTAATACACATTTTTATGGCATGATGGATGTAGAGGGCAGGATCTAAATGGCTCCTGTGACGGCTGATTGTTAAGTGACCAGCTGTTTGGTTAAACACTAGTTCGGATGTTGCTGTGAAGGTATTTGAAGATATGATTAATATTTAAATCATTAGCTACAAGTAAAGTGGACTACTGTCCACAATGTGGGTAGGTCTCTTAGAAGAAAAGACAGAGGTTCCATGAAAAGGAAGGAAATCTGCTTCCAGACTGCCTTTGGACCCAAGACTGCAGCACTGACTCCTGCCCGACTTCCCAGCCTGCCAGCCAGCCTTTCAGATTTCAGACTTGCCAGCCCCCACAATCGTGTGAACCAAGTTCCTTAAAGTAAATCAATCTCAATCTCTCTCACGTATATGTATATGTACAAACATTCTATTTGCTCATCTTCTCTGGAGAACACTAATGTCCCTCCCAGTGATTCCTAGCTCTGACATTCATGCCCTTGTCTAATTCTCTTCCCTAGAGTGTAGGCTGACCTAGTAACAGGACCCAGTAATTTGTTTCTAACAGACAGAATATGGCAACATGATTGCAGTTTTCTCCACAGGAGTCAGACTATGAAGATTTGTGGCCACTATTATCTTTATCAGACATTTATAATTTAGTAACTTATGAGATTAGGCTATAAAAAAGACTCTGGAGACCACCTTGCATACCTTCTCTTGCTTTCTCCCTTGTTGGCTGAGATGGAGCCAGTTGCCGTGTTATGAGCTGCCCTGTTTAGAACCGATACAGCAAGGGAACAAGGGAGTCCCCGAGCCATCAGCCAGAGAGGAACTGCATCCTGCTAACAGCTATGCGAGTGGTTTTGGAAGTGGCCTCCTCCCCAGTCGAGTCCCCAGATGACTGAAACCCTGGCCAAGAGTGAGACCACCGGCCACAGCTAAGATGTGCCCACATTCCTGACCCACAGGAGACAATAGTAATTGTCGTTTTAAGCCACTAAATTTAGGGTGACTTGTTAGACAACAATATATAACAAACAGTGGATTTCCCACTTTTAAGGTCTCAAACATCGCAAGCTGTCACTCAGCTAAGATAAGTAGCGGTACTTACGGCAGGCGTGTGAGATGTAAGGACACACCAGAACAGTCCTTGTGATCGTCTGAAACACACACATACAAAATACACATCTTAATATGAAACCATGCAAAACAAATTTCAAAAGAATAAATTTTCAATGATTATAACTCAGTACTAACAAGAACTGTATGTTTCATTAGGATGGTGCTTTATAGTTTACAGAGTGCTTTCATATTCATGAATCCATTTAATCTCCAATGTATCACAACCACAAGAAATCTATAATTTCAAGCACTTTGTGTTTTTTCCTTGACTTATCAAACTGACCAGTAATCTGCTCTCTTGCAGACATATTAGATACTAGTCATAAGCTCACAGAGGGAAGTTATTATTTCTCCCTGTGTATTATCTATATTGTTGAAATATCCAGAAAAGTTGTTCCATGGGGCTCTAAGCAGCTACCTTTTCTACTTTTGAAAAGTAGAAATGAGATAGAATCTCCTTGTTTGGTTCCTAAGATTGGCTCATTCCCATATTCTTTTCATTCTTCTTATGCCCTAACTTCAGAGGAACTCCTCTGAGTATCTCTTTATCATTGCCAAGGACATTTCGGAGACCTCTCACCAAGCCTCTGCCTTCCCCAAGCAGAAATAAGGTAAAACTTTAAATTGCTCATCCAAATCCTTATCTGTGTTGAATTTGCTGATGTCTCACCTTAGACACCATGAATAGAAACTCATACATACTCATTCATTCTATTTCTGTATATTAAATTCCCTCTACTTTGCGTTTTATTCTAAGCAATTATAAAACTTTATATCTCAATTTTGAAAGTTGATTTTAATAGAAATAACTATTGCATTGTGTGCATGTGTAAGATTGCTAAATTTATACTAGAAATTAAAAAGTGAAGTGTGCTAACAAATAACTGCAGATGGAATTGTTTCCTTAAGGTAATTTTATTTTTTTTAGCTGTAATTCTCATGAGAAAAGCAAAGGTAGCTTCACAGAAATATATAACAGTTAACAAGATATGCATTTGATTTATCAAAGTTTAGAAAGTATAACAAACTATATTTAATATTTTGGTTATTTTTAATTTTTTGAGGTAACACCATATTGTTTTCCATAGTGGCTGCACCAGTCTGCATTCCCACCAGCAGTGTATTAGTGTACCCCCATGTTCATAGCAGCATTATTTACAATAGCTAAGATCTGGAAACAGCCCAAGTGTCTATCAGTAGATGAATGGATAAAAAAGCAGTGGTACATATACACAATGGAGTACTATGCAGCTGTAAGAAAGAAAGATCTCTTATCCTTTAAGATGACCTGGAGGGACCTGGAAAGTATTATCCTAAGTGAAATAAGCCAAGCAGAAAAAGACAAATACCACATGATCTCACTTATATACGGAATATAATGAACATAACAGTCTGAGGAATACGGTAGACCCAGAAACATGGAAGTAGGGCACAGACTGACAACCCTCAGAAGAGGGAATGGGGGGTGGGAAGAGATAAACCACAGAACTTATATGCATGTATGCATGACCAATGGACATGGACATCAAAGCCGAGGACGGGGAGGAGGTGAAGTGGGGAGGGGGGTGCCAATGGGGTAAAAAAGGAGAAACATCTGTAACAAAAAAAAACAAAACAAAAAACCAAACAAAAAAAATTTTGGTTAAAAAACACAAAAGAAAATTTCTGTATTGTGTAGTATTAAGCTTGATCTTAACAAAGATAGTTCAGAAGTAAATTTATGATAAACATTTTATATTTAATTTATTGGTTTCTTTAGTTTATTTGTTTTTATCATTTTACAAAGAGATCTCTATCCAATCTAAATCAATTTCAGTGGGGTGCTATTTTCAAAATAATTTCAGTGATTTCAAATGAACTTTAAAGTGATGGGGAAATAATAGTAATAATAACAATAAAAATAACAGTTTTATCTTCATTTTTTTAAAGTTTTTAAAACTTAATTTATTTTTGTTACAGATGTTTCTCCTTTTCCCCCCATTGACACCCTCCTCCCCGCTCCCACACCCCCTTCATAGGATTGTTGTCTATGTTCATTGGTTATGCATATATGCATATATGTTCTTCGGCTTATTTCATCCCTCCCGCCACTCTCACCCTGAGGTCTGTCAGTCTGATCCCTACTTCTATGTCCCTGGGTCTATTTTGTTCATCAGCTTATTTTGTTCATTATATTCCCCAAATAAGTGAGATCATGTGATACTTGCCTTTCTCTGACTGGCTTATTTCACCTAGCACAATACTCTTCAGGTCCCTCCAGGTCATCTCAAAGGATAAGAGATCTTTCTTTCTTACAGCTGCATAGTACTCCATTGTGTACATGTACCACAGCTTTTTTATCCACTCATCTACTGATGGACACTTGGGCTGTTTCCAGATCTTAGCAATTGTAAATAGTGCTGCTATGAACATAAGGGTGCACATATTATTTCTGATTGGTGTTTCAGGCTTTTTGGGATATATTCTTAGAAGTAGGATCACTAGGTCAAATGGCAGTTCAATTTTTACTTTTTTTGAGAAAACATCATATTGTTTTCCATAGTGGTTGCACAGTCTGCATTCCCACCTTTTCTCGAGTCACCTTTTCTCCACACCCTCGCCAGCACTTGTTGTTTGATGATTTGTTGATGGCAGCCATTCTGACAGGTGTAAGGTGATACCTCATTGTTGTTTTAATTTGCATCTCTCTGATGATTAGTGACGTTGAACATGTTTTCATCTGTCCCTTGACCATTTGTATGTCCTGTTTGGAGAGGTGTCTAATATTTAGGTCCTCTGCCCTTTTTCAAATTGGATTGTTTGTCTTCCTTATATTGAGTTGTATGAGTACTCTATATATTTTGGAAATTAATCCCTTATCTGATTTATCATTGGCAATTATGTTCTCCCATATAGTGGGTTCCCTTTCCATTTTGATTCTGGTCTCTATTGCTGTGCAGAAGTTTTTTAGTTTGATGTAGTCCCATGTATTAATTTTTTCCTTTGTTGCTCTTGCCCTAGGTGTTCTATCAGTGAAAATTCTGCTGTTGTAATGTCTGAGATTTTCCTACCTACATTTTCTTCTAGGATTCATGAGTCACATTTAAGTCTTTTATCTACTTTATCTTCATTTTTGCCTATGCTTTTAATTATAGAAAGAATAAACAAGTACTGTTTTTGAAATATTAAAAGAAAATTTTTATTTTTGAGAACAAAGTTTCCTAAATGTACTGCATAAGATTTAATAAATTTTCCCAGTCTGTACTACTTTCAAAATGACTTCACCCAGAATTACTTAAATAACTCCACTGATCAAAAGAGAATAGTGGAAAGTATACCATTCATTCATATGAAATGAATTCTAAACTCTAGAGACTCACCTAATTAGCTTAGTAGATTTCAGAAAATATTTCTGGTACAAAAAAAATCATACCTATCTTAAAAGGTTATTTTGAGAAATGGTACTCATCCATCCATTCGAATAATATTTATTGAGCACTCGTGATACTCAGGCATTATTTTATACACTGTGAATACAGTGAAACACAATCTATTCAAGTTTCTTGCTCTCATGGTACTTATTATCCTCTAATGGGAGTGGAGATATAGGGAAATGGGGTAGGAAGAATAAGAAAAAACAAAACACCAAATATATAAACAAGATAATATCACATAGTGAACTCAACAGGATAAGTGATAGTGGGTGGCCGTTTTATCTACTGTGGTCCAGGAAGGATGGAGTGGCTATGAGGCTGGAGAATGTCCAAGCCATGCAGAACATGTTACAAGTCTGTGCTTTATTCTCTGTCTGTAAAGAAGCCATTGGAAGATTTTAAGCAATGGAGTGACGGGATCCTATAACGTGTTCACCTAGCATAGTACCTGGCACTTACAGATTACTTACTAATTCCTGGATGTTGGGTTGTAATTTTTTGTTTTAATTATCAATACCAGGAAAGACTCTGTGCCTCATACAATGTCCGTCCAAGCAGAAAGGTAAAAGTGCAATGCGAATTGTCACTTGGTTTTACATTACATCTTTGCATTGAATGAATGAAGTGAATCACATTTTGATATACAACTTGGCTGATATGCTCTACCACGACTTAAAAAATTTAAATGGGAAAAACTAATAAATAAATGAACACATTTCAAGAACTATTAAAGAAGTCTGGCATTAAAGTTGAAATATGTCACCAAATTAAGAGCAGCGGGAATGTTAGTACTGGCAGTAGCGGTGCATCTTCCCGTTAGATTCTGTATTACAATTGTCTCAATTGAGAGCTTTTTACTAAATAGCCATCGCTATATACTTGTTGTCTATTTGCTTCCTTCTTGAGTTGGAAAGGTGGCCACAATCTCATCACTCACTCCACTGCAAATACTTAGTACCAGATTTTCTTTTAATCCTACGTGTTTATCAAGCACATGTCACATCCTGTGAGAAAGCCAAGAACATCACACAACAATAACAAAACAGCTAAAAACTCAAGTAATAATATGAGATGATCAACACATTTTTTGAGAACAATATACCGGACATCTGACTTATATGTTATACAACATAATGACTTTAGGAAAAACTGGATTCTAGAGGCTCTTAGTTTTGTCCAATAGAATATAAATCTTATATGGGTGGAGGGCTGATGAGTATAAAGATCCAAAGTGAAAATTTTGCCTGTTTTACAAAAAGCCCCAGAAAACAAAATACACAGAAGGAAAATTAGTGAAGAAATAGACTTTAAAAATCACACTACAGTTTCTAAGTCATGGCTGAAGGAATTTGTTTATAGCAAATTTATCTGGTCAATTTGATGCAGTGAATCAGCAAGAAACAAAGCGTTTCTAAAAACTGTGCTGTTTATGTGTGTGTGTGTGTGCATATGAGCATGTAGATATCACGGTTTAGATTATGGATAACACTTTAGATTATCATGATTATTTAACCATGAGGTGATAGAATTACACTTCTAACTGTGTGACTTGAAGAAATTCTATTATTTAGTAATGGATTAAATATACATTTAAACAATGATATTTTAGCTGAACAAAATTCTACAAAGTAAACACTTATAAATCACATTTATATATGTTTTAGACATTATTAGAGTCAACTGCTATTCATATATACATTATTTCAAAATTAATTTTATTATTGTAAATGATTGTGATACTTTCTAGTACAACTTTCCACAGTGTGACCTAAAGGGCCCATGTACTTGCATATACACACAAGTAAGAAGTCACAGTGAGAACAATTCAAAGTCCCTCAAACAAGGTGGTCTGGGAGTCTGGAGGGCTCCTGGATACATAGCTATTCCTATAGCAAGTGACAACTTTGGAGAGAAGCATATTTCAGCCTAGTGTCTGGTGTAAAGATTCTGACCTTCTAACTCCAATGTGAGCCTCGCACCGTGATGATTATTTCCATAACCTCTACACTGATGTTACTTCTGGTGAACTCAGAAACTTCAGCTTGTTTTGCATATTTCACCAGTGGTTTTCAGTGTGCTCTGACTTTGTCTGCCCTTCTACTGTAACACAGTGCTTCAGCTACAAGATATGAAGCCTCATAACAATGAATTCATTTCCATTCACTAGGCTACATATAAAATCTGTCTGACATGCCTCATCATAAAAATGAATGACTTAAAACATTTAGCATCATAAATACATTAGTGCTTCTGCTAATATTTTACCACATAAGATGAAAAAAAAATGAAATCAGAACTGAGACAGTTAAGAAATGTACAGAAAATGAACTCAGAATATCAAAATCATAGGCTGGCTGAAAAAGGTAGTTGGAAAGACTGATTCTGTAACTAAAATGAAAGTAAATAAGAGAGAGGGGAGGAGAGAAAATAGAAGAGTTAATGCAGGGCAGAAGCCCACAGAAACGAAATACGATAGCTTAGAAAAAGATGGGAAGTGGTCTGAAATTATAGAATTGAATTTGTATGAATGAAAGGTAGACTAGCAAGTAGACTATTCCCTTGATTTCTATTTTAATATAAATATTGTACAATATGTAAGATTTGTTGGGTGGAAAATATGGAATTAGTCTGTGCATTTTAATCACACACAATTACTGGCCCACAGTGCCTTGTAAGATCATCATCAGATTTCATCTAGGTCCTTACTGAGTTCCTCTGTCTAAAATGAGTAGAATCTAGAAAGTTATCTATTTGATAACTGATAGATTCATACTCATGATCAACACTGATACCACTAAGAAACTTTAGCCTATAAATGAAATAGTCCATGTAAAGAATATAGCATTCTATTTGGAGCACAGAAAAAATCCAATAAATTCTAGTTATTAATATAATTATGCTTTTTAATTGGTAGATTCCAAAAAAATTTTAACACATGGATATTTTACTTTAAAAATTATATTTCAGCCTTAGTTCTGGAATTTCTTTAATTGAAGAAACTAAAGCACATAAAATTTCTCCAACTAATAGCACAGGAATAGAATAAAGGAGAAAGCAACCTGGGAATTCTAAGTGAGTACAGAGATGGCTAAAAAAAGAAATCAGAATTGAAATGGTATGTTAAAGATATTGCACAAAATAGATATTTTCAAAATGGCAATAGAAATGCTGATTCAGAAGGGTCTGAACTAGGTCGATAAAGAACAGAGTCACCAGTGAGATAAAGACATTTTTAGTTAGAAATCATTATACTAAATGAAATAACCCAGTCAGAGAAAAGATAAGCACCACATGATTTCACTCATATGTGGAATCTAATGAACACAATGAAGTAACAAGCAAAACTGAGACAGACTCATAGATGTCAGCAGAGCTTGGGGGTCTGAGTGGGGTGGGGTTGAGGGATTGAGCAAAAGAGAAAAAACTCATGGACACTGACAACAGTGTAGTGATTGCTGGGGGGAGGGGGAGTAAGGGAGGTGGTAGAGGGTAAAGGGGGGATAAACAGTGAAGGAAGGTGACTTGATTTGGGGTGGTGGGCACATAATACATGTAAAGATGATGTGTTGTGGAATTGTGCACCTAAGACCTATATAATTTGTTAACCAGTTTCACCCCAATAAATTGAATAAACAGGAAACAAAAACCACCATGGTTTGGCTAAACTGAAATGTTTGCATTAGGAACAACAGGACTGTGAAGCAGTTGATAATGTATTGTTTCAAGGTCCTTCCATGACTTTTAGTAATAAAGCTCCCCTTGACCAGACACAAGACAATCTGCTTCTTTGTGATTTCTGGGCTAGAAGAAGTCAGTTCAACAGGATCCTATGTTCATGGAAAGGAGAGTGAGGCCATTTTTATGTTGGTATTGAACTTATAGTAATCTGTATATATTCACTTATCCTATACAACTGTCATCATGCAAAAATCGTGCCAGCTCTTCTTTCCAGGTAGCTTCATTTATCTTATTTTAGTTTTCTTATTCCAATGTAAAATCATTCTGTCCTTCATTGGATTGGGCTATAGATTTACTCTCTCTCTCCAAGGTACACTGGTGAATACTTGACTCTTAGCTATTAAGGTACTGTATTTACAAAGGATTGGACCCAAGACATCCATGTAAAGGAATATTTCATGATTGTTGTTCTTGTTCAGTAAGATACAATTTTAGCAGAGTGGATTTCAAGATATGGAGATGAAATTTCATTCACTAGATAGGCATCAGATGACATTAGGAAGTGTATTTCATTATATGTCCTTATAGCCCATTATAATGACATATGTGTGCACTAGTAGGTTTTGTAATGGTGAAGATATTAACAGTGCAAAAGTTAAAATAATCATTTAAAAAAAAAGTAAAGTAAAATCTAATAATGCCCTAGAAGCATATCATAGCATAGGACAATACTGCTGTACTGGCAGTTGAGTGGTAAGACTTCTGAGGAGTAGTCTGATAATGAAAGAAACAGTATTTCCAGACACTGGATGACACTTGAAAACAGCATTCAATCAGAATCTAATCTTGAGCAAGATGAAAACTGGATGGTCTCTCCACAAGGGTCTCAGCTTTTTTTTTTTTGTTAGAAATTGCTCTCGTCTGCTTAGGCAGAGATGTATAAACACAGCAACGCTATTTATCAAATATACATCCTCATAGAATTTCAGAACTGAGAGGGACCCTGGCAAATAATGGAGTTCAACTCTTGCACTTTATAGATAGAAAGAGGTTACAGAGATTGAGTGATGGCCAAAGTAATGCAGCTAATTGGTGACACACTGGGGTATCCAAACAAATTCTCCAATGTTAACATTTAGTCAACATTATTTATTTTAAAAGAAAAAAAAAAAGGAGTTCTATTTATTAAGACTTCCAAGGCATTTTATCCACGAAATGTCCTGAAGCTAAGATAAAGGAATTCAGCAAGCAGGGATAAGTAGCCAGCAGTGCTCGAGACATCCATTTAAACAGGAAGTTCCTTTTCCTTAATGGAAGGTGAGTGCATGGAATGTGAGGTGGTCCATTCCAAACTATTTAGCTTGCTTTTGTAATAACAGCTTCTAGTTCCTGCTTGGATTGGTAGCTAAGTAGTCAAGTAAGTATGTGGGATAATGCACGATAATAACCTATTACATCTTAGGTCCTTAGAAGTCTGTTGGTGTCTCCTAATCTTTCCCTCTAGAGAGAGCTCTCTTACGCTTCATGAGCTCACCTTGTCCTGGTTGTTTCCTGCTTCAGTAAAAGGATAGGCTAACCGTTGATCCTGAGGGAGCCAGTGTAGTATTATGAACTACATTCCACTAATTGGAAAAGTCCTTCAGAAAGACGGTCGTAGAGTGGATTTTAATTCACTACTCTTTCCTAGGAAGGTAAAGGTAACGTACACCCATTATCTGCTATCCCAACCACAGTTTGGAATAATGGATACCTTCCCTATTGGAAATCCTGAGAAAGCATGCCTGGAACTTACAAAAAACAAAGGAGTAAACATCTTTGATAATAAAAACGTATTCTAGAAAACGTGTAAGCAAATACTTCTACACAGCATTGTACACGTCCACCTTTTCAGTGTCCTGAACACAATTTAAAAGCTACCTTCCTGACTTTCTCCCTGTCTTGAACAAACAAAAGTGAATAAACTATATCGCAGTACACACCAATAATTTTGCAATAATATATGTACACAGATATTGTAATAACTAGTTGAATATTCAGCTGGCTTAATATTTATTTTATGGTTCTTTGTTCTAAATTAACAACTATAAATTAATGGGATAGATGAGGTTTTCCTAATATTAAATCATGGCTCCCAAGGTGACCAAGAATAGGAGATTACTGGGGGATTCATTTCTAAAGTCAGGGAAAATTTCATATAGTCAAAATGACTTGGAAAGTCCCTTAGGAGTCGAGCGAGGTCTCTTAATAGAGCCAACAAAGCCAGTTTCCTTAGCGCTGGAGCAGATTGCTGTCAGGTGCGCCAGCTGGGCCATGTTAAGAAACAAACAAGTTATTTCTACAGAGTTGAACTGTATTTCTATGTAAAAACGTTACCTCTGTACATCTGAAACCCTGCAGCCGCAGAGAGACGGCCACAAGCACGAGAGGCAAAGAGGAAATGAACAGCAGACCAGGTTCTTTCTTGTGCTCACTCTGGGCACAGGCACTCGACATGGAACCCTGGGCTTAATGAAGCAAGACACAGCTCCTTTACCACTCTTTTGGTACCACCTGGATTTTAAATGCAGGTCCTAAAGTCACTTCATAGTATTCAATAAAAAGATGATCCTCCAAATTAAATCAGAAAATGCATACATTGAAGTCTTTCGTTGGCGTTTCTTCAAAACAAAATCCAAGTCACCAAATTTCTCCTGGGGTATGAATGGATCCCTGACAATATGCTCTCAGACTATCAGGACTCTTCAGTTACAGATCAATTGATATGCAACAGTCTCCATTCAAAAAAGCGTTAACACTCATGTTGTCATGGCAAATGTGTATCTGCTCAGCCAAGGTAACTGAAACAGGGGCCCTGTTAATACACGGCACAAAGAGCACAGGTTTCCTGGAGGCTGTTGAAAGCTTCAGTGCTAAATAAACCAGCACTACAGGGGGGAAAAATCTTCAAAAAAAGAATTCCTTTTGAAGCTGCCACTGCAGTGAGTTAGCCTCTTTTGATTTTGTATTCCCTGCGATGGGACTAGAAATTACTAGCTTCCATTTGTCCCATGGCAGGAAGGGAGAATGCATTTACCTATCCTGCAAGAAGATGACTTTCACAAATGATGGTCTCTGCTGTTTCTAAAAAAGATCAAATGGAAGGCAGGCAGGCGGGCTCACCAACAGGCTACTCTAATCACTGTGTGTGTGGAGGATGGTACGGCTCGATGGACGTCTGAGCATGTTCCTGTTTCCATCTTTTATGAATGTAAAAAAAAAAAAAAAAAAAAAAACTACGGCAAAAGCTTAGGATTCACACTATTCTTCCCCCTCAGAATTACGAACCTGTTTCAGAATCACACTTCTAAGGAAGTAACATTAAAAGATAAAACCACAGGTAAATACAATATTTTTTAAAACATGGCACTGAATTTTTAAATTATTGATTTTATTGATAGTTTTCTTTTAACTTTTGTTGAGCTATAATATACAGAAAAATGTACAAATCAGAAGGTGCAGCTACAGGAATTTTAAAAAAACTAACACATCCTTGTAAGCAGCACCCAGATCATGCAGGAAAAGCCCTTCACTTGGGTCCACGTCTTGAGGCATTAAATTTTAAATCTTTATGTTTACGTACAGACAATATTTAGACTTGTCTTTCTGAAGGAGCTGTCTTTTGGCTAAAACCAGGCACATTTAACTAGCTTGTCCACTAGCTTTATGAGCTTTGGGGACAATTTTAAATATTATATCTAACAAATATTTTTTAATTTCCCCTTTCCCTCAGTGAAAAGTCCTATTAAACACTTTTTACTTCCATATCTCTACTTTTAATATATATTCATTTAAAAATGATAATCTAAAGTTTGTTTTGCATTCTTCCAATTATTATCTGTTCTTCCCACTGAGGGCAGAATGTACCTATCAAAATGTAGGAATAAGTCTGGCCAGTGTGGCTCAGTAGTTGAGCATCGACCCATGCACCAAGAGGTTGCAGTTTGATTCCCAGTCAGGGCATATGCCCAGGTGGTGGGCCCAATCCCCAGTGAGGGGCATGCAGGAGGCGGCCGATTGATGGTCTCTCTCATTGGTGTTTCTATCTCTCTCTCTCTCTTTTCCTTTCTCTCTAAAATCAATAAAGAAAAAAATTTTTTTTTAAGTTTTATATATACATATAAAAGGTTTACCTCCTTTCACACCCTTTTAATTTCTCAACCATTTTGTGCAATGTGTTTTCCCTCTTTTACTTAACTTAAACCTCTAAATGCTCATGAATGATAAAGAGGATAACCTAGAGGCAATATCATCCTATTTTGTTTTGAAAATAGGAAGTTTATAGTCTGCAAAAGCTGTAACTTAATTGGAATATGATTTTTCAAAGTCAACCTAAAATCAGTGGCTACATTTTCAACCCAATTATCTTCATCAACTTAAAATACTACTGTGTATTGTGTTTTGGTTTTCCAATAATAATAAAAAAATCCAAAGCATCTAATTTACATGTAATTATGCATGCATGCAGTCCTTGGTATTAATTAGGGAACATGCTTTGAACATTATAGCTCATATATTTGATTTAGCATTGATTTGCAGTCATTCAATATGTTTATGTTGTAATGTGGTAGGAGGATTAATAAAGTAACACTTACAAAGCAATTCTGAGTTGGGAAGTAGTATAAAATGCTGAGTATCATTACTCTATTAATGGAAAAACACTGAAACCCCAGGTGACCTGCATTCTCTCTCACAATTCCCTCAGACCTCAAGCAGGTCTTTCTATTGTAAGATAAAGGGTCAGTGCAGAAGGGTCTGTGGTTATTAATTAGAATTTTCTCTCAGTTACTAGTAATTACTAGTAGGTAGTGCATTACAGATCAGTTCGGTAAACAAGGACGAGGAATACTGGCAAACAAATGGGGCTGGAAAAGTGTTGGGGAGGAGACATTTTCCTACGAGAAGACTTGTAAGTTCTCAAAGATGGAGAAAAGAAGAATGAATATATAATGGAAAGAAATGGAGAGCAAGGTGAAGGGTTTTCAAGTTGGATGAAGAAAAGAGTCATGTTTCTGTTGGTAAACATAGGGAGAGTTAGAAGGGTCTTTTCCGGGCCTAGGAAAGGTTGAAATTTATCTTTTTTAACATATTATTTTGTAAAATTCATTAAATGTTATTTCAATGGTTTCCATCAAACGCTTTTTTGGCCATGCATTTATTTAGGGTATCTTTTCCATTTTATAAGTACGTCAATCAACTAACATAAAAAGGAATTAATAGTAAGTAGCAAATGGAATGTGCAAATCCTAGCATCTCTCTAATAGTTTCAATATTTTCCAGGAGTTCCTAGATCACATGTGTAAATATGCCAAGCAACGAAGGGAGCAGTGGGGTCACAGTGAGGGGAAGGAAAGCAGATGGAGTGTATGTGGAGTATGTGGGGAAAATGCACAGAGTGCTGCTGTGCCCTCAACCACACTTCGCTGAACTGTAACTGTGTCTCCTAATTTCTGAGACAACGGGCAAGTGGCTTGATTTCTCCTCTTACTTTCTTTTGCTTAAGAATGAAATGTTATCTGCTATTAATTTTAATGGCATTTATTACTTGATAACTGTGTAGCTCTGACCAGCTTCAAAATAGGTATTAACCATGAGTGACTTTAAAAGCATGAGTTACAAAGGGGTAAATGAAGATAAAGTATAAAGCTTTCTCAAAAAACCATAAAGTGTGAAAAACTAAATGGTTTTCAGGAAAAGTTTTCCTAAAAACTCAGTTAAGCTAAATATTATATTGTTCAATGTGAAATTGCTTTAAAAACACATTTTAGAGGATGAAAACATTCTGAATATATTCTTTAAAAAAATACTGTAGTGCTTCTCATAACCAAATGAATGAAAATGCAATTCCTGATACTAAATGACCATATTTAAGTATTAAAATAGACAGCTGTCCTATGGAATACATGAGAATAAGGATCATTAGTCTTCCATACTGAAGATGATTAGCAAAGTTGAAATGCAGGAAACTAGAGAATCAGGGCACTCATATTTATGGGAAGAGATTGGCAAGAAAAAGAAAATACTTCAACATAATAAGCTCCTTTTGGATCATTTGAGAGGTATAGAATAGTCCTAAAATCATTCCCATGACTCACATCAAGCTGCTTGTGTATAATGAAGGTTACAGAAGAACATGAAGAACATCCGATTACAATTCTTCTGAAATCAGTGGGATTATCAAGCAACCTGATTTAGAAATATCCCTACATGATAAGGGAAGTGGATTACTTCATGCATCAGAATGAAAAGGCATAAATGAGATGAGGTGAACGATTCCAATCTTTATTCATATTTATTTTATTGTGCATGAATAAATTCATTCCTCTCCCACTGGTTAAGAGGACTTTTAGAAACACTGACTCCATTACTTGTTTTATATAGTTAGGACATGAACTTTGGCACATACACAAACTAGAAATCCAACACAAATTAAATTCGTTTAGTTTTTAATAGCATTAGTCCAGTAACTATAACACCTTAGGCAAGTCACTTAACCTTTCTAAGCATTGATTTCCATTCTGTAAAATAGAGAAACTGGGCTAGATGATCCCTTCCAGTCATACTGTTGTCTTGCGATCAGCCTGAAGAATCAATCTCTGGTACTATAAAAACAAGTGCTTTAAAAATGAATTAGTTTATGACACCCAAGATCTATGGTGTTTACTTCTTTCTTTTCTGGAGAAAATGAAAGAAACATCATTGTTTCCTTCTAAAAATGCCTTCTCAGCCATGTTTCCACCTCTCCCCTATATTTTGGGAGGTCTAAGAGGCTTTGGAATTTCATGCAAGTTGAATGTTACCTTTGCACCAATTATTTAATCTCAGAGTTGCTGTCATGGTTTCTGTTTTTTACTTTCTAGTCTCTATTACCCGATGCAGTCCACTTAAAAAGAAAAAACTGTAAAAAGTGAAGGGATATAACTAATTATTTTTGCTTATTCTTCAAAAAGGTTTATCTATCTTAAGTGTAAAGAAGGATTATTCTGCACACTTATATATAGGGAGAGTGATGGCCAAGAAATTTATATATGCATTGTAAGTGGCGTCTACTATTATAGCATTTTAAAATCCAAAAACCAAATTTGTGAAAAAAGAATAAAAATAAACTGTCCTTCAAGTTTCTAAGTAAAACAAAGTGCTAGAATACCAGACCGTAATTAAATGCATCTTCTTCTTTCAAAGCTCCCCCTTTCTTAAGAGAACTGAGATTTAATTACACTTATTTTGGTAAATGCAAATTATTTTGCTCTTGTCTCAAGCCCCAGGAGATTGCCTTAACATACCAGTACTACAGGGGAAAACATACAGAAGTAACTTCAATCCTTACTAGGACAATTTTTTATGAATATAAAACTTACAAATAATAATATATAATACGGTTTATTATAAATTATATATAACTTGTTGAATATCATGGAACTAAAAATTTTTTTTTTGCTATGGTTGGAACTGATGAGTGAGTGGTTAAGATAAGAATGTTGATAGTCTTGTTGGAACTGCACTTGCTCATCAATGATGTGAGCAGAATCTTTGCTATATTGGATAACAGTTTTTTGTTGTTTTTTTTTTTTTATCCTCACCCGAGGATATTTTTCCATCTTTTGTACAGATAGAGTGGGAGGGAGAGCGAGAGAGAGAAACATCGACGTGAAGGGACACATCGAGTGGCTGCCACCCGCACGACCAACCAGGGCCGGGGACAAACTGCAACCGAAGCACGTGTCCTTAGCGGGAACCGAACCCAGGTCTCTCCGGACCGCAGGCCGACGCTCTAACCGCTGAGCCAAACTGGCCAGGGCTGGATAACCGTTTTTATTTTATTTTATTTTATTTTTTTTTAATCCTCATCCGAGGACATTTTTCCATTTTTTGTACAGACAGTGTGGGTACAGACAGTGTGGGAGGGAGAGAGAGGAAGAGAGAGAGAGGGAAACATCGATGTGAAAGGGACACATCGAGTGGCTGCCACCCGCACGACCAACCAGGGCCGGGGACAAACCGCAACCGAGGTACATGCTCTTAGCGGGAACCGAACCCGGGTCTCTCCGGACCGCAGGCGGACGCTCTAACTGCTGAGCCAAACCGGCCAGGGCATGGATAACCGTTTTTAATACTGGAAGAATATATCCTCAATTTTTTGGCTATTCACAATAACCTTCATTACTAGCATCTTTTCCATCATTTTCTTAAATCTAAACAACCACTGAAATAATTATCAAGCTCTGATTCGTAGCACTGTCAATTTCTATGGTGTCAATTTTCCCACCTTGGTTGATCTTAAGCTACCAATGTGACATCGCTGAACACTGGGCTGGGAAGAGATGAGCAGTTAACACATCATTTTATAGTATTTCCACCATAAGAAACAATAGATATAAATACCCTCAAGAACACAGAAACAGTAAAATAATTTGATAATAATTTTTGAGTATTCATTGACTTTATTTTTAATGACGGCTACAATTAACAATCAGCTCTGTGGTGACTACAAGGAGCGGGGTGTGTGTGGGTGGAGATGCAAGAGGGTATATGGGGGATAAATGAAGATGGAAAATAAAATTAAAATAAAATAAAATAAAATAAAATAAAAATTGCCCAGCCAGTGTGGCTCAGTGGTGGAGCGTCTACCCATGCACCAAGAGGTCGCAGATTTGATTCCCAGTCAGGGTACATGCCCAGGTTGTGGGCTCAATCCCCAGTAGAGGGCATGTTCTCTCTCACTGATGTTTCTGTCTCTTTCTCCCCCTTCCTCTTTCTCTAAAATCAATAAAGAAAAAAAAAAAAAAGGAAAAACAATCAAGCTTATAAAGGATCTGAAAATTAAAAATAGGCTCTCAGGAGTCAGTATGAGCCAGCTCCAGGACACCACTGCCTAGACTCTACTTTTGTGCATCTAATTCAGTAGGTCAGGTTGGAGCCAGCAATTTTCATTTTAAAAATCACCCCAAGGGGATTCTGGTATAGGCTGTCCTTAGATCAGATTTTGAGAGATCCTCACCTAGACTAGGTACTTTTGAGATAATTCTACTCAGACCTTCCAGCTAATTCAAATCCTTTGACAAAGCAATAAAAGGAGTTTCTCTGTTAAAGTAAACATGGGGCAAAAGTTTTCAAGAATGACTCCAGCCAGTGTGGCTTAGTGGTTGAGCGTCGACTCATGCATCAAGAGGTCACCGGTTCAATTCCTGGTCAGGACACATGCCCAGGTTGTGGGCCCGATCCCCAGTGGGGGGCATGCGGGAGGTGGCCAATCGATGTTCTCTCTCATCCATGTTTCTCTCTCTCTCTCCCTCTCTTTTCCTCTCTCTCTAAAAATCAATTAAAAACAAATAAAAGTTTTCAAGAATGAAAACATCCAGTGCAGGTAAGAAAATGGGGCTCGCACATTCACTGTAGGTTGTAAATTGGAAAAACTATTTTCTCAGGTTTGGTGAAATCTGTTAAGGTTTAAATACTCCATGGCCCCAAAATACCATGTTCAGAAATCTACCCTGCAGTGGCAGTATGTGGTTACCTAAAACATTTCTAACATTAACGTTCACTGCAGCATTCCTGTGACAGCAAGAAATCCAGAGCTTAAATATCTTTAATAGGGAACAGGGTATATAAATTATAGTGTATCTGCACAACAGAATACTAGGCGGCCGTTATAAATAATGAAAGAACTTTATATGTACTGTCTTAGAAATACTGTATGCCCAGGGTAAACTGTTAAATTAAAAACAACAGCAGATGCAGATCTATGGAGAGTGTAATCTGATCTTTGTCCAAAACAGAAAAAAGTGCCTATACACATGTCTGTGGCTTCTGTGTGTACAGGGAAATGTTTGAATAAGCATGTGAAAAGTTGGCAGACAAATGGTACTTACCTGGAGGTAGGGGTGGGTAGGAAAGGGGGTGGGATTAAAGAGGGTATTATGATGTTTTTCTTTTTAATCCATATACCTTTTCTTTAACACCTTTATTGAGTTATAATTCACATGCCATAGAATTCACCTCTTTAAAGTGTACAATTCAATGGTTTTTATTACATTCACAGACATGTGCAACCATTGCCTCATATTACAGATTTTTTTAAATGCTAAGGTATTGTGAGTGAGTTTTTAACTTTTATTTTTAATATTTTTCAGTATTTTCCAAAAGATGAAAAAGAAAGTTTGTGATTATTTTAATGGGAAAATATTCAAATTTATCCAGAGTTACCCAATCTGTGTTAGTATTTTCACCGGTAACTCATGTATTAAGGAGTAGGTTTTTCTGTTCTACTACTAGAACTATTTGCAATTCTGAAATCTGAAAAGCCTCAAGTTTTTTCAAAATGTTTGACAGCAAAATGAATGAATATGATGCTATTTAGAGTCTTTGTTTGTCCAGTATAGTGTGACTATTTGAACATTTTGCTATAGGTATATTAGAGTATTTGATTAGAGACAGTGCCTCAGATCCCCAAAGTTGATATAATGTAATATCCAAATTATGCACCTGAGTACTTTCAAAAAGGTTATGAGTTCTTTTTTTTTTTTATCCTCACCTGAGGACATTTTTCCATTTTTTTGTTCAGATAGAGTGGGAGAAAGATAGAGAGAAACATCAACGCGAAAGAGACACATTGAGTGGTTGCCACCCACACAACCCAACCAGGGCTGGGGATAAACTGCAACTGAGGCACATGCCCTTAGCGGGAACCGAACCTGGGTCTCTCTGGACCTGAGGCTGACGCTCTAACTGCTGAGCCAAACTGGCCAGGGAGGTTATGAGTTCTTAATACTAAACCATATCTGCCTAAAGTATTTAAATAAAAGCTTGTATCCCCAGATTAAGCAATATTAGAGAAATAGGACGTGGGAGCTGGAGAAGGGAGAAAGGAGACTTGCTGAATGACACAGGTAAAACATGAATGGCTTTGGGAGAGAAAAGGGAAGCAGTAAAGTGCACTCTTCCTGGAACCATATTCTGTATTTACTGAGGATGAAGCTTGTTTAAGCAGGTGGTTGTCCCTGGTGTTGAGAACCTGGAAACATTATGTGCACCTAGAATGAAAGCTCATGGTAGGAACTAACCTGCCACATTCTGGAAGGAGTGGAAGGAGATGAGCCTGCTGGACCTATCGAGTCAAGGAAGGCCAGGCTGAGTGCAGGCTGAGCGCTAGCAAGGGGCCATCTCTGCCTCCCTGCCAGTGCAGAGACCCACTGGCTTTCGTGCATCTTCCTGGGGGTGGAGTAGCTTTAACAACACCCTCCATATTTGCAATTTCAAAGGAAATTCTTAACTATGAAAAGTAATCCAGAATGTTGGAAAATACCCTGGTCCATAGTATCCCTCACTTTGCAGAGGAGAGAGTAAAAGCAGGCTTGCACATCTCACTGGGAAGCACGCCGAGGGAAGCTCCCAGGCCAGATTTAGGGAGGACAACAGCGGGAGCAGAGAGGAGCAATCTTCCACCCCGTCCCTGCTGTCTCAGCAATCAGGCAGCAAGGAGTCACGCACACTCTAACACTTCCACTGAAGTCACAGGAGTCTGCTCTACCCTGCAGTGAAATAATTTTAACTGTAGCTGCCCTGCCACTGATCTATGCTCCATCTTGTTTAAAAATGCATTAGCAAGAGATTTTTTCCTGGGCTCACAATTTCAGAGCTTTTCCAATAGCTTCCTGACTGTAGCCTTGTAAGGCAGACATGCAGAGACATTAGAATTCCCCCAGAGCCCTCTGTTTCCCCTTCTGCCTTCCACTGTTTGCAGTCCCTCAGGCTCCCTCTATTACGCCTGCAGGTGTGGTGTGGTGGGACCTCCTGCTGTGTGTGTGTGTGTGTGTGCGTGTGTGTCATGTGCATGCACGAAAGCATGCTCCATGTCTAGTCACACCCACCTGTCTGGAACTGAGCTGCTGAGAAGCCAGGATGGAACAGGACAGAGCGGGCAAGGAGAATTCAAATCTGAACAGCACCAAGGCCAGGCCCTAGTACTCCCAAGATTTTATTCAAAAATTTGCCTTCAAGAGCTTCAATTCAGATTCTGCTTAACAGTAATAAGAAACTTAGCTACCTAGATTCCACATCTAAAGCATCAATTTAGAACAAGGGAGAAGGACACCTACCTATAGGAAATCAATCTAGCAATGTGAAATATTTCTCAACTCAGGGGGGTCCTGTCTGCCTGCCTTTCAACCCCGTCTCACTACGCTGAGTGTGTGCTGGCTCGTGTGATTACAGTTATTGTTTCATTTGCTCCCATTGGACAGTGAGCTACAGAAGGCAGACTCTGTTCTTATTCATCTTCGCCTCCCTCCATGCAGTGCTCTGTTTGAATCAAAATGAGTTGAAGTGGTAGCTTGACAACAGAGGAAGCTATAGGAAATACAGAAAAGCAGATAGAAAAAGGCAGAAAGCCTAGTAACATGGAAAAACTCTATCTACTCCTAAAATTTTGAGAGAAATCATTATGCAGAGTTGATATGCAGAATGACATCCCAAAACTACGAAGAGAAGGAGGGTAGGGGAAGGAGGTCAGCTGACATTCACTGCCCGTCTGCTCTATGCTGGACACAGCTGCAAGCATCAAACACACACCAACTATTTAAATCTCATAAAGCACATACTATATTTGGAAAAGATTTATGCCCCAAATGTTTTAAAGTTATAGTACGTAAAGAGTTAAAGCCTTCGCTTTCTGGAAAACTTGGCTATTGGAAATGATTCGCTGTCTAAGGGTTCTAACTAGAATTTCATGATGTGATTTTTACTAATATAACCCCAGGAATTTGGAGATGAAATTTCTTAGAACTCACATAAAGAAGAGTTGAAAACAATCCCTAGGTATCATTCATCTCATTAAACACCCAATATAAGAAAATCTTGTAGCTATATACTCCTAGGACACAGCTAAAACGTGTGTGTGTGTGTGTGTGTGTGTGTGTGTGTGTGGTCTGTATCCTTCATGAGTAATACCTGCTAGTTTTCCTATATGCAACCAAGAGCTTAAGGACAGTAAGCAGGTTGGAAATTTTGCTAACCCAAAGAAAGTCAGAGCTTATGCACTTGGGAATTTTAAATCAGTTCCAACTTCAGTTGGTGCATGTATGGGTTTTTCAATTTCAGAAATGATTTACTGTTGGAGACTAGTAAGCTAAAGCCAGGCACTGTGGAGAGGAGAGGCCAGTTTTCTTAAGATTCCCCTGGGCCAAACATCCTGAAGAAATGTGGCAATTTTTTGTCAGAACTGTCTCAGAACTGTCTCAGAACTGTCTCTTTGGAATAAGACTTTATTACACACACACACACACACACACACACAATTAGAAAGAAAAAATAAAGAACAAGGAGGAATCTCTAGCTCCCATTATTCTAATCTTAAGTGAAGGGACTTGATCTTACAGTTTCTCTGTGTAACTGAACTACAAAGAACCAAACTGCTGTGCAGAACAGGGCACAGACCATACTAGGAAACCTCTGCTGGCAATGTGACAGATGTGAACACCGTCCTGTGTCTACACTTAACCAGAAATCACAACGCTCTCCAAAAGTAGCCAATGGACTCTTCATATTATGGGCAACTATGACAACTACGCCTTGAGAAGAATGTATGCCCACTTGAAGCCTTTCACAGGGATTATAATGATACTAGGTAACATTTATTGAGTACTCACCAGGTACCTTTATATGAACCCTTACGACCCCACTCTACAGAGGAGGTGGGCAGGCATGAGAAACTGGGTGAGGGTAACAAAGTAGCCAGAGCCACTGCCAGGCCATCTGGTCTTAGAGCTAGTCAACCCGCTAACCCCTGCACTATGCCGTTGCCTATATGGGACTCTCATTTCTAATTAGATTACATTCTGTTTTCCACAGATTATAATTTACAAGAAGGCTACATTTAAAAAAGAGAACTGGCCCTGGCCGGTTTGGCTTGGTGGTTAGAGCGTCGACCTGCGGTCCGGAGAGACCCGGGTTCGGTTCCCGCTAAGGGCGCATACCTCGGTTGCAGTTTGTCCCCGGCCCTGGTGGGTCGTGCGGGTGGCAGCCACTCGATGTGTTCCTTTCACGTCGATGTTTCTCTCTCTCTCTGTTCCTCTCTCTCCCTCCCACTCTATCTGAACAAAAAATGGAAAAATGTCCTCGGGTGAGGATTAAAAAAAAAAAAAGAGAACTGGCCCTGGCTGGTTTGGCTCAGCGGTTGGAGCATCGGCCTGCGGACCAGAGAGTCCTGGGTTCGGTTCCCACTAGGGGCACGTACCAAAGAAAAAGAGAACTCATGCTGGCCTTTCAGAGCCCCAATCCCGGCTCACCTTGGTATCCTGGAGCCCCAATCCTTTCCTCGTAAACCTAGTAGTAGTGTTTTCACGCCCTCAAGCCTAGGACTGAAGTTAAAATCTGACAGGGCTATTGTTTGGCTAACAAGCACTCTGAGTGCCTTCAGCATAAAGTCCTAGCAAGACGCTTTATGGTCTGGTCCCCACCTTTCACCTGTTTTCACTTCTTGCCACTCCACCCCGTGCATGTCACGCTCCAGTAACGTCATTACCAGGAGTTCCTTGTGGACACGAGGCTTTTCGGTCTTCCGTGTCTCTGCACACGCTTTTACCTTTATCTGGACTGTGTCTTCCCCTCCTTCTACCAGGGGCTCCTGATCACTATTCAAATCCTTGCTCAGGTCCCATCTTCTAAGAAGCCTTTCGCAGATGCTGTCCCCCTCCCCTTCCAAGCAGACCTGTCCACTCTGCCTTTCCACAGCCTCCGTATCTGGAATGCATTTCTATTATTGCCTATAAACACCCTGTTTTCGTTCTTGTTTCTCCTGCTGGAATATACTACATGCCTGCGGGTAGGAAGACTAGTATACCCAGCACAAGTCTGACACTATGATTGACATGGCATTTAATAAAGTTGTCTGTTTATAAACGATGTCTGTACAGCCTCACATTCCGTGCAATTTCCAAAACAAACAAAAGCCCAAACAAAACAAACACTGCCTATTGTCTCATGGAACTCACACCCAACTCTTTCCTACCAATGAGACCAAGCATACTGACTTGGCTTTAGGTTCTATTCTCTCAGATACTCTATCACATTCCAACAAATATTAGAAGAGATTTTACCTTCACTGTTGGTACTTCATTCATTAAAGTCCCAAACCTGTCACTTCCCTAAAACCTTCCCTGTGTGGAAAAATGCTCACACCTTTAGGTCAATCATCTCCCCACTTTTCAGAAGAGTGCAGGAATTTCCTTGTAGCCTTAGTCTGCTTCTGATGGATACTTTATGTACTTGAGGCGTCATCAATAGCTTTAACAACATTGAGTTAAAATCTTCACTGACACTAATATGATTATTATGGGTATATATATATATATATATATATATATATATATATATACCCGGGGCCGGGGGCAAACTGCAACCAAGGTACATGCCCTTAGCGGGAATCGAACCTGGGTCTCTCCAGTCCACGGACCGGCACGCTAACCGGCACTCTAACTGCTAGGCCAAACCAGCCAGGGCAGTAGGTAATTTTTAAGACAGAAAAAGATATTTTTTTCTTTAGGATAAAAGCCTAGAGCAAGATTTTAAAGTTCTGTGTAAAATGTATATAATGCAGTAAAGTTGCATTCCACAACACCGCACTAATTCACCCAGTTCCCCAAACTCTACCAGATTCACCCAAAGTCTGGTAGGCCTGGGTTTAGAATTCAATCTCCACTCACCCCTAACTTAATAAATGTAAAGTGATCTCTCATTGTTTTAGCGAGATTTCATATCTTCCCATGTGCTTATTTACTATTCTAAGCCATGTATAGCTTAAGGCATAAGGTAATGTCTAATATAATTGAATGAATTATATGAACAAAGTTTTTTTGTTTATATATTCATTATATTACAATAACGTCTATGAATTATAGCACCGGTAATCTTTCTATCTCATACCTCATATATACCTTCTTTCACAAAAATGATTCTCAAAAAAATGAAAGATGAACATAAAAGTTTCTCATCAATCTTTAATATATTGTATTAACTATCAGTATTTTTTGATTACCCCTACATTAAACAAATTACAAATTCCTCAGCAGTAATAAATTAATTGAAATGAAACGATTACAGTAACATATTTTATGAACTAGTATATAATGAACTAAACAAACTGATGAACAAAATAGACCCAGAGTCATAGAAGTAAGGTACAGACTGACAATCCTCAGAAGAGGGGGAGGGATAAACCACAGAACTTATATGCATGTATGCATAACCGATGGACATAGACAACAAAGCTGGGGACGGGTTGGGAGGGGATGGGGAGGAGGGTGTCAATAGGGGGAAAAAGGAGAAACATCTGTAACAAAAATAAATTAAAAAAAAAAAAAGAAAACAGATAGTAAATATCCATTTTGTCACTGCAGTATCTGTTAGGACTACAAAGGCAAGAGGACCTAGATTGAAAGTGATGTCTAGCGCTTCTGTAGAGGATATAGAGTGAGGAGTGGGAGTATGTGTGAGTACGACCAGCTACTTAGTATGGTGGTCAACAAAAGCCTTCCTTGCCTTTTTTTAGAAAAATCTGTGTATTGTCAATGCTTAGGAAGTCAGCAGTCTTAGGATCTGCCTGTTCCACTGATAGCAATGCAGTAAATTTGGAGAGCAGAAAATTTCTGTCTTTGTTCCTTAAACGTAAACATTAATTATTCTTTTGTTTTCAACAAAATCTTGTCTTAGCACTACAGGCAGTTAACAACATAAGATTAGGTTCTGCTCCAAACATGGAAAGCTATTTATATATAACTCAAAGCACATTTTTAATATGAAAACAAATTTTATTCGGAAGTTGGATTCATGGGCTGGTTCCCAGGAGCTTGCTTAATTGATAACATATCTGACAGAAGTACTAATTATAATTTTTCAATGACATATAAGTATTCTTTCCAACATCTTTTTCCTGAGGAAGAAGCATGGATTGCCCCATCCTGGATGCTGAGAATCTGTGGAACGTCTCAGCGGAGGCCCTGGAGGACGTTCATGGGTGGAGATGGACGTGTACCTCTAGACTTAGTTGTGGGACGGAAAGCTAACACGTCTGGAGAGGAAAATGTATCAGGTTGGCTAATAGAAATGTAATGTTCAATTAGAGAACTTGGCGGAATATGCATAAGTCAGCAAGGCAATTTGAAAGCTGACAAGCCAAGGAGAAGACTGCTTAATATTTACACTGCCATGAACGCAGGGGTGTGAACCTGGAATGCAGTTGGAATTTGACTAAATACAACAGAAGGAATACCAAGCACCAGTCCCGGTTTTCTTGGGAAAGGGCTCCTTCCTCCTGTCAATGATTTTATAATAAGAAAAGGAGCATTTAAAGAAAGTGCATAGTAAACTCGGGTTTAGATCAACAGGTGTCTAGGGTAGTGCTCAGTAGCAGGTGTCTAAGGGGTGGGTGGATTTTGCATTAGTGCAGTGGACAGTGAATGCATTAATGAAGTGGACTGTGTGGACTGTAAATAAAGCACTGGCATAAGCCTGAGTATTTGAGAACCTCCCTGGTATTGCAAAACCTGCTGCCTCTCTCCAGGGCTTGTTTACAGAATTAAATAATTTACTAGTCCCAATGCTTTCTGACAGTGCTGCTTGGAAGGAATGGTCTGACAGAAGCAGGCAGATAAGATAATACACTGGAGAGCCAAAGAACCCTCAGGTAAGCATAGGACAAAGCACAGTAGGATGCATATGAGAATGTGCCCTTCAAAATAAAAGTCACCTCCCCAGTAGTCTCAAATGAAAAGAAACCAAGGCAGTTGTTTGACAGTGGGCCTCGAGGGTGTGCTCAAGACTTCATTTTATTATGTGGTTAATAGTATATCTATTTTAAACAATATAGTACTAAAAGTTTTGCTTAGTTCTAATATTTCAAAACTTACCTCTGAATGCACTAATATCCCCATAGTGTACTTGCAGTACAAAGTATTTACTTCCAGTCTCTCCTCCAACTCTGAAGCCAACACCTGAAGATTTATAAAAGATGATAAATTAGTATTTTAGAAATAGAAGTCTAAAATGGAGCTAATCTCAAGTTGCTGATCTGTGAAATCCAAAGGGAAATAAAATAGCAGATCACATATGCCATTATGTTATATGAAAATGAAAGTAAACTAGGCATTTACTGGCAATTTCTAATATAATCAATCAATCCTTCTCAAAGCTCTGATAGAATTCTATACATAATTCCCACTCAGAACCAGATGAATCACTTACATGTTAAGAGAACAATTCACTCATTTTGAAAGAAACACAATAATGCAAAACAAAATTCTGTCCTTGATTTTATAACAGATATTTTATTTTGCATATATTTATATTCATTTTTATTTTATGACTGAATATAGAAAATAGACTTCTTATGAGCATCTCAGAGGAATTACTTTCCTTTCCCTATGAAAACAGGTATCTGCAAAAATGTCATTGCGGAAACTGTTACTAACTAGATTACGAAGTCTAGTATGCCAATAAATTTTGGACTCTGAAGGGTTCCTAATGTCTTACTATTAATAGAGTTTGCTGGTAAGCTAAAAATTATTTACAGAGAAACATATTGACAGGTGGAGAAATTTTTTCTATCTGCTCTACTAATGGACCTTTAAAATGTCAACAAATTCATGACAGACCCCTTATTAATTTCCCAACTCGCTTGGTGGTGGCGGCTGCCTGGTAAACTACAGAGAGGATTCTGAGGCTCATTTGAAGCAAAGCAAAACAGACGTCAGTTAGAGCTGACATGAGTTAGGGAGGCAAGAGAGGAATGTGTACTTCCCAAGCTGCCATCCCTCAATCCCCGGACCAGGGCAGACCTATTCTGTAATGGAACTGCACATTCACTTTGATATTAAGAAACACTCGGGTAATAAAAGAGAGTCTAGTAATTCACTCACACATTGGAAGCTGTGAACAGTTTAAAGGTGAAGTCAGAAAGCCAGCTGAGGTTTGGCATGCCACTAAATACAGGTTCCAGGACTCTAAAAAAAAATCTGTTTGCTGAAACAGCAGTTTATTTCAATCCTCGCTCTCTGAGCTCAAGAAATACTCCTGTTGGCAAGAACCAATGTGCCTGAGGCCAAAGGTGGCTGGAGGTAAACTTGGTTTTCTATCTAAACTGTCGAATTGCTTACCAAATAAAACCTTTTCAATACAAAGCAGGTGATCCAGGCACTTTTTCTCTTTTTTAAATCTTCACCAGAAGGTATTTTTACATTAATTTTTTTTTTTTTTTTTTAGATAGAGTGGGGGAGAGAGAAAGAAACATTGATGTGAGAGAAACACATCAACTGGTTGCCTCCATAATGACCCCGACTGGGGCTGGATCATCCCCACAACCGAAGTACATGCCCTGGACCGGGAATGGAACCCATGACTCTTTGATCTGTGGGCCGCCGAGCCAAACCGGCCAGGGCCCAGGTACTTTTTTAGTGTGAAACTGAAGAATGGAACATTGTCAACGACTGCTGGAAAGGACATATAATAAAAAGTACTTTGGAATCAGAAATCAAGCAGCTTAATATAAGACTCTCCAAGATGCCTCAGATGTACCTTTGGGGAGTCTGGTAGGTGGAGCATTTCTTGCCCAGGCATACAGAATGTTGGCTTTATCTATACAGGTTCCTTCATCACAAAACCTGAAAGAACAAAAAAAAAGTAGCTATTAATGAAGATTCCAGTAGTAAAATGCATAAGTCACTTACTATGGTGGGGGGATAGGAGAAAATGTATGAAAACAAAGTAAAATATTACATCAATATATTATCACTGTAGTCACATCAGCTTTTAGATCCTAATGAAGACTGGAGCAAAGAATATTTTTGATGTGAACAAAAGCACATATGAAAGGGGATTTTTTGGTTTGCTGCCCAGTGTAGAACAATCCTGTGAGGTAGACATACAATTTCTAATCCGATACATTCATGTGTGGAATGTACAGCATGTAATCGGGTAGAAAAAATAAGCATCACATAGAGAGTCTGAATAAACCAAAGCTACTGCAGAGGAAACTTAGAAGTAGACTAAGAAAAACACCATACCTCTCCCCTGTGGGGACCACTGTTACCAATAAGTCTTTGGCTGTTGCAACAAACAGCGCCTATGCCCAGTAGGGTGAACAGCATGAGCAAACCCCACTCAAAGCGTTCTGGTGTCAGAGCTGTATGACTTTTTAAGTCTATGAATACTGGCTGTGTCACACACAAGCTGTTTCATGTGCGAGTCTGTATCTTAGCGAACCTCAGTTTTCTCTCTTGTAAAACAGAGATAGTTAAACTCACTTCACAGAGGTATTCAGCAAGTCAAATGAGATGTAAGTGAAAGCACTTTATAAACCTCAAAGCATAATACCAAAGTAATGCATTATTTAACAAAACTTTCACGTTATCTAAAGGCTCACTATTGAGAGGTAGGGTTGGATGTTGAAAGGAGCACAGGCAGAAAGACCTCTGGGGTGGAATCCCAGAACCTCCCGTAACAGCTGTTTATCTTGGGCATGTCTACCAGCCCGAGAAGGCCTGGATGGAAACCTGTCTGGTAGGGCTGCAAGGGTGATGTGTGTAGGGCACTCGGCTGTAACTAGCATGTTGGTACCTTCACTGGTAGATCCAATCTCGTAAGTGGTAAACTGTCTGACTCCAAACCACACAGTTTTTTGTTTTTGTTTTGTCCTCATTACATTAGTTTGTTCTGTTATCGACCTGGATTTGTTCAAAACACTGTTAGGTGATATCCTTATGCTGCTTTTATAAATTTGTGTTTTGAGAAATTAGCACCAAGCAAAGTCAGAGTCAGTTCAGGCAGATCTGAAAGGCTGGAGGACTATCAAGGACAAGGATAAACAGGTTCTCGGGCAGGATGCTGGCTCACAGGAGAAAATGAGCACAGCCCTTGGCCCAGAGGGTAAGCAAGGGAAGACCGTGGTGACTCCTAGAGGTGAGAAACTGAGGCTGGAAACCTGAAGAACAGCCGGGTCACAAATGAGAAAACCACTGGGGAGAACTTTGTGCCCGGAGGAAGGGACCCCTAACATGTCTGCTGCCAGGAGTGAGGAGAAAGCGGAGCCAGCAAGCCCAGCCCACTGTTCCCTGTCTGAATAAAGGGCTCTGAGGGGCCAGGAACAAGGAGGTCCTCAGAAGGTTATGTTCAGCAAATATTCTTGCTTCTGTAAATCAGGCTGCAGAAAGAAAGTGGGTAATGTGCCATGTGAAACACATCAACCAGTGGTTTCTCACTGCTTACTGTCAAGAACAATATACTCACGGTGAAGGATCATTACCTTACCACGTGAGACCTGTGCGTTGGAACAAATGTCTGTGACGTCCTTGTGCCAAGTGTGCTAAAAGGCGAAGGGTACTGGACAGTGCCCAAAAGCACTCGGCTTCAGGCGATAATGCTTTTAAAAATGAGATTGTCAGATGTGATGAACTTTGTGTCTCACTGCGGTCGGCTGCTACAATTTAAAGATCTGCGTGACAATTTTCATAGCTTTCAGCAAAGATCATCAATGCACAGGGCCTAACATCAACGTGATGACAGTCTTAGGCCGAACAAGACAATTATTTCCTCTGATATGGACATCAATTCAGTGTGTGACTAGTAAGAACTAGAATGAAATATAATAGGGAAAACTGGTTTAGTAAATTTTTTTAAGCAACACATTTGACTATGTCACTTGCTGGCAGAGAATCTTTCAAATGCTTCCCAAGAATAATATCAAAATAAAACCCAAACATTGTAGCATAAGGCTTTTCGTGATCTGGGACCTTGTTATAGCTCCAGAAAAAATAAAAATTTTTTAGTCATGCCAAGTGGCTGCCAGTTTCTAGTCCCTCTCTTCTCCACGGTTCCCTTGGCCTGGAGAACAGCTTCCCCAGCTCTCTGCCTGACAAACTTGTCCTACTCGCCTTCTCCTTCGAGATTCTGGTCAACTCTTCCTCCTCGGGGAAGCCTTCCCTGATTTCCGCCCCATGCAACTTCCATTCTTTAACTGTAGCATTCATCCTAAGAATCACTTTATTTATCTCCTCTTCAATAGGCTGTGCATACCGAAGCGTGGGGTCATTTCTTTACCCTAAAGTCCCAACACTACAACCCTGCCTGGCATTTAGCGTCTACTCAAGAAATGTTTGGAGACGTTAACTGCTAAGTACGATTTAAGCTTTTCAGATACAAATACTTAAAGAATTGAGTTGACCTAAGTTTTAATGTACTGTCAAGTGTAAAGACATCTTTTTAAATTTAAGAAGTTTTAACTAAAGTATTAAATAACAATAAATTTAAATTATTACTTGCCTGGTATTTTGTACAAACAAGCTTACATTCACTCTCGCAAGAATATTGCCAGTAGGTTATACTTTACAGCCGAACAAGCTCAGAGAGTTTAAGCAACTGCCAAAGGTCACACCATCGAGTCATGATTCAAACCTCTGGCCATCACACTTCCTTTTATTTTATCTCAATTTGTGAGAATGATTTGTAGGCAGAGATAGGTATTATATGAAGGTAAGCTTTGATGACCATCACATCTGAACTACACTGCAATGTGTGCATACAATTCTAAAATAAAATTCTACGTAAGTCTTTCTGATTTATCCACCAAAAGACAATGACTTTATATTGAATTCCCTTATCAGTTCTGGTAAGGAAGAGCTTCAAAAGCAAATTTTGGTTTGATTTTTTAAAAAATCTTGTTTTTGATTTTTTAAAGAATATACTAAACTCAAGACTGACTCACTGGACGGAGCTGGGATGTGGAAACCCATTGTAAAACAACGAGAGGCCTGAGGCGCAGGGAGAGCAAGCGGCCGGGAGCGGGGATTCTAGAACGGGCGGCACAGAGAGCGGCAAAGGGCACAGAGAGGAAATCCTTGCACCTCTTCCAATTTCCATTTCCCGTTCTAAATGAAAACAGCATCATATTGTCTCCACATAAAAGGACCGACAAGATAAAGTTGATATTGCATATTTTGGCTCTCCAAAAAATGACCTACCAAAATAGGACTTTCACTCTCCTTGTTAATAAGAAGAGTCGTAAGGTTAGGAAGCAGTGTAACCAACCCTTGATCAATGGCAGCTGTAATTTCAGGCCTCATCAACCAAGCTCCTTATTCTGATAGCAGCTTTTCCTAAAGGCTCCTCCAGATTAAGCCAATTAATTGTGAAAAGATTCACATAGCTCCCCTGTGATTTCCTAGTATTCATTGCAAAAAAAAAAAACAAAAACCGATGAGAATTAACATTTGAAAATAAAACCATTCTGGCTTCTTGAACTTTTGCTGTAGAACCTTTCACCTCTAATCCATGGGGAAACCATTCAGATGGCATGAATACTTTCAGACTATGCCAAGAACTGAAAAGTGCTAGCCTGTCATTTTGAATTATCCAAATAAAACCCGGTTGACTGTTAAAATACTCTCTGGTTGTATCTGTTAAAAGCTACTTAAAATCCAAGGTTACTCAGGGAAGATCCAAACAGATGAACTCATTTCTTCTTTTGGTTAAAAAAAAATTAATAAAATTGTCAGGCCCTCATGTTAAGCCTCTATGGCCTTCAATTCTAATTTTAACACATTAAATCTCTAACAGAACCACAGGAAAATGAATCCAAAGTTAGATGTTTCTTTAAGAAACATAACATAAAATCAATGGCATATATAGCATGTCCTCATGTTTCAAAATTGCATCCAGTGAGTCAGGTATGCAAATTCATTAACTGTTCTGCAAACCCACAGCACATCTTTCCCAATTCAGACAAACCCTATGCCAATTTCAGTGCAATGGGTATGTGTCGACATAGTAATGATCAGGACACTTGATGGGAAAGCTGAACAAGGGCATGATTTATAAGCACCAGCCTAATAAACAGGGCCACAATATCCATAACCCCCATGAAACAAGAGAAGCAATAAAGTCCACAAGAGCAGAGTGTGTCTGTTTTGTCCTCACCAAGCTCTGAGTGCCTAACAAAGTGCTTGCACATTGTGGATAGCAAATAACTATTTTATTAATAAATGAATCAAGATAATAGCTACCACTTATTAAGTACTTCTAATGCCTGGCACATTCCTTGTGTCCCCTCACTCTTCATAATGGCTCAAGAAGGCAGGATTAATATCTCCATTTCACAGATGAGGAAACAGCCCAATACACATTGAATAATATGAATAATATTTATTCAAATGATCAAGTAGTAGAGCTGAGATTTGAACCAAAGACGCTCTGGTTTCCAAGTTCTGGCTCTGTGTTAGATGTTAGATGTTAAATGTTAAATATTAAATGTGAGAGTATTATGCTATAATACTGCTAGTCTGTTTAACAAAAATACTAGTCTTGAGAGGAAAAAATAAAGTTCAAAATAATGTGCTGTATGTTTCTGTTGAAACTGTCCAAATGGACATCCATGACATTCTATTTTATTAAAGTTGACACTAGTCTACTAGGAACTGGTCAGTTGCTAAGGAACCCCTATCAACACCTCTAATCCAAGCACCTAAAAATTAGCCAAGAAATACGATCATTGGTGACTAGAAGTTAGGACAAGATGTCAAGTGTATTTTAATGACGATCTTTTATACTATCCTGATATGCAACATAATACGAGTCCATTACAATATTAAAGTAGAATAAGGAAACGAGTACAACTAATTTTAGCCTACCAAAATTTGTGTCTAAACTTGGCTACTACACTCAAAGACACATTTTACAGTGCTCAGAACAAGGAAAAGAGTAGACTTTGGAGATTGTATCATTTTTATTTAAACTGACAAGGATGCTATGTACGTTTAACTTTAGAAGTTTGTTACGGAGAAACAAAGGGGGCATTGCAGAAGGCACACGGCGAGTCTTGCTGCATCACAAGGCGAGTCTTGCTGCATCGTGTCCAGATGACACGGAGCTGGGATATGCAGAGGGTGCGTGAAGGCAGTACATGCAAATACCATACTCAGTCAAAGGACCATTGCCATCAAGGGGGCTTTAGTAACATCATCCTAAAAAACAGTCATTTAAATGAGTGACCAAGCAGGGTGTTTCACATACAGGCTTCTCTCTATATACAGTATTTACGTATATCTTTTAGCTATTTTCTCTTTCCCCTCATAAGCATCTGTAACCCTGTGGAGATACAGGCATTTAAAAAGACACCGCAGGTGGTTAATAAATAGAAACAGTTGAAAGGGATTGAAGCTAAAGCTTCATAGGATGGTAAAGCCCTACTGCTTTAGCTGGAGAGTGATTCCAAGTTAGAACAACTAGAAATAGCCTCATTTAACCAGCTAGGATTCTTCTCTTCAAAAGAGATCAAACAACCTATCGAAGCCCAGTTTGTTTTGTAAAGAGCAGTTGGTCATAATAAGTGTCATTAGAAATAGTTTTCAAATAAAAAATTAACTGCTAAGGCTAAACATAATTTTAGCTCTGCATAGAAGATCACACCAAAGTACAAAGCAGAATACATAAGAAGCCTGTTCACTTTAATCATGGAATATTATGAACACAATGGTGGGCTGGGTAGTCATAAATTGCTTTAAGCCTAAGTGCTCTGCTCAGCAGGACACAGGTGCACAGCCTATACCATCTCACTTCACAAAGACAGTGCTCCAGGATTATTCCCAATCCCAGAACAATTTATAGGAAGAAAATATCATGACTTTCAAATCCTGGAACTCTCTGTAGCTAACCACTCATTATTTAAATTTTTTTTTAATCATTAGAATAAAAAAAAGCAGAGAAAATATTCATAGAATAGATAAATGCAGTATTTCAATTTCCAGGATTTCCTAAGATTTGCCATTTTTTAGTGGAGAGCAATAATAAAATTTTTATATCTAAATGACTCAGTTTTCACCACCTCATTTCCTTACTGACCCCGAAAAGCCCCAAATCTGCTCACCTATGGTTATTTAGCCAACAAATCTGAGAAACTCAAGGCTATGCTTTGAATTAAGTCTGCAAACACAAATCAAGTCCAACAAATCATGCTATTGCTGTGCTTGCTCCAATCCTGGTGCTGTTACTTTCTGTTGGTCTCCAGATATGTTGTTTCCTTCAAAAGCCTGGGAAAGAAGGTAGGAGAGGTGCCTCTGACAGGTACTGCTGCCTCTTTACACGGGCCAGCAGAGCTGCTGCTTTTCTGCCATCTGGTCCTTATCTGCATCCTCGAGAGGTATGTAAATTCACAACTGAGCACCAGGCCCACTCTAACTATTAAGGGACCACCCCACAGTATATTAAAAGGTTCACATCAATGTATGCAATTTAAATGCACATGCATATAATTAACTAGACACATTACCAGTGTGAGCTGCTAATTTGGAATGAGACACAAAAGACTGGAATATGTGTAGTGGAAAAAAAAAACACGCTAAAATTAAAATGACTACATAATGAAAACTGCTTCATGCTGTGTCTACTATTTTCACGTAAACTTAATATAACTGTAAATATATTTTAATGAACAGTAGAAGAGGCAATTACAAAGAGCAAAGGAGGGCAGTGCAACAGTGAAACATCATCAGAATAGCTCTTTGCCTTGATATTAAAAGTGCCGCCTAAAGACAGGGGAGGAATTATAACTTCATAATTTCAGGGAGAAATGTTTACTTTATTAGAGACAAAGCCCTATTTGCCAACCTGCTGTCAATGAAAATAGAACAGTCAAGTGAATACAAGGAAACCCTATCTAACCAACGGTAGAGAGAGGAAACCCTAGCTTGATGTTTTAGTGTTAAAATATCCTAATATTAGCTTTGTCTTCGTTTACTAAAACACCTTTGTAGTCCCATAAAGTTTCCACTAGAGCATGAATAGGTTCTTGATATTCTTAAGCTTCAAAAACCATTATAGGTATAATCACCAAAAATATATGTGAAAGTTTGGAAATCTTTTAAGTACCGTGTGTCTCTTAGAGCAACTGACAAATAGGTTTGCATCTGTAAAATGAGTGTGATAAATTCCACAACTTAAATATTTTAGAAAAATAATGCAGGGCTTTTGACAGTGATAGATTTTTGTTATTAGTATTATAATTCAGGTGGGACAGATAAGAGGCTAAGCAGCTGGAAAACAGCCGCTGTTTCCAGGGCTGAGCCTGTGTAGCATTGGGGGTAGGGAACAGAGGATGTTTTTGTGAAGCAACTGAGTTCATCCCGTGAAACATCCTGTGAGCTCTAATTCCTTAAAGATCAATGGATTTTGCTAAATATTGGGGGGGGGGGGGCGGTAAAAAAATCTATCCCATCTTTAAATGGAGAGTAAGGCTGGGTTGCGGAAGTCAGAGTCACCGGAACAGTTTTACTTAATGCGTATCTCCCAGTTTTCACATTGAACAGACAACAGAGAGAGCCTACTTTTCAATGTTAGAGGAACACTTTGGGCTTGGTTAAAAGAAGATGAATAACAGCATCGATTACTGTCCTTGTTTTATGGTTATAAAGTCAATTATAACCAGCCTAGAGATTGAGTGGAAATATGGGCTGCCAGACAGATTTTAAAAATCTATTTAAAATGATATGGGTATAATGTCATTAAGAATTCCAATTACTTAATGATGCAACTGAACGGCTAAGCGCAGTAGATTGCTTGCTCGAGGAGATTCAACCAGTGCACACATCTCCAGCTCCTAATAATGATGCCTTTCCAATCTGGCTCAGCATTTGCAAGCAACTTATATTCATAGACCTATGGAATTTTAGAACATAGAGGAGTTCTCTAAATGATCAAGTGAGAATCTCTTGATAATATGAAGGAGCTGGGACCAGCCCACATGGGATGGGTAATGTGTCCAGGGAATCTAGCCAGTGACTTCATTACTCTTTTGAGCAAAATAATACATGTGGCCATTACGTTACTCAAAGTTACTGTTTTCACTTTCATTTACATTTTTCTTTGAATTCTCTTTCCCCAACTTAGACGTCCTTTGCATATACAATAGCAAAATAGTGTATTAAAAAATATGAATATATTTTTTTAAATAGCCAAAATAATGTGTTGGCTCTGAAATTCCCTTAACATGAGAACACTGAATTAGGCTTAGTTCATTTAATATATTTTTCCTTAATATTTAGAACCATAGTGACATTTCATCTTTTTTTAAACTTTTTTTCTTTATTGATTAAAAAAATTTTTTTTTATTGATTTGAGAGAGAGAGGAAGGGAGAGGGAGAGAGAGACAGAAACACTGCTGCCTCCTGCATGCCCCCAATGGGGATCAGGCTCACAACCTGGGCATGTGCCCTGACCAGAAATCGAACCGGCGACTTCTTGGTGCATGGGTCAATGCTCAACCACTGAGCCACACTGGCTGGGCATGACGTTTTATCTTTTTACTCATTCTCTTCAACCAAGGTGAAACTAAAGCAGATTTTTAAATTCACATCCTTTCCGGCTATTCTTAATCATTTTAATCCAAAGGTAAATTTTGCTAATTTCAGAGGACTTAGTTTCAAAACATAAAAATCAAAGGATGTGATTTGCTGAATAAAATTCAGAAAAGCTATCAGAGAATAATCTTTTAATTCCAAAATTTTATTTACAAAAATTTAGTGAAGAGCAAAAACTGGAATGTTGATATCAAAGGGTATTAATTGTGATTTATTCACTCCATTTTAATATAAACCTAGTCATGTGAGTGGGTTCCTATGTGATACGCCCCTCTCATCAAATACTTAAGCCTATTAACAAATGCTTTGATGTTACTTGGTCCATGGAGAGTTCCACTAATTGCCCTGTGCTTTAACAGTTCCAAATATGTATAACAATTGCTTATTATAAAAATGACTAGACAGCAGTTGCAGTGTGCCTTGCACTAGCCTAAGGAGTATTAGCATACACAGAGAAAAGTCTAATCGTCTATAGGATTATGCATAAACAAGACCACAAAAAGGATCCCTTCCCAATGCAAAGGAGGACACACTAGTCATTCTGTACTGTTAAATAAGTAAGAGTGATTCTTGCTATTGGTGCAAAATATGAGGCTTAAAATGCACAGCTATTTTCAAAGTCCACTGATCTTACTCCCCAAAAAACAAAATTAACGGAAAGATCTCAAGCCATAATTATGCTGTAAGCTTCTGATGGTAGAAAACATATCTATTTATCTTAGAACCTCCCATAGCATCTGCTGCATATAACAAGCATTTAATAGATGCTTATTGATTGTTCATGACATGATATTAAGGCTCACCACAGTGATTAAAATAAATTATAAAACTGCAACAGCTACTTGAATAAATGAGACCCAGTGGGCTGAAAAATAAATAACTGGATTTGGAACTAGACAACCTAGGGTTCAATCCTGGTCTGACACTAACCAGCTATGTTTCCTTGAGCAGGTTACTGAATCTCTGAGCTGGCTCCTGTCTGTAAAGTGGGGGTAATATATAACATCTGCTTTGCAAGACGCTGGGATATAATGAAATGGTGTACACAGATTACCCAGCATGGTGTCTGGGATGAAAGAGCGCTCAATGAATACAACCAGTGTGCTCTTTGGGTTGAATCACAAACTTAAAAAAACAAAACAAAAAAAAACATCAGAGTATCTATTATTTAAATTTTTAATCTTTCTTTTCAAGTTGTATATATACCTTTACACACTCTCTCTGACAACAGACATATATATATTAAGTCAATGTCAAAGACTGATGGATGTGCTCCAGAGCAGACTAAATGACTGTGATAATCAAAACATGAGAACTACCTGATGCAAAAGAACAATGTTCTTTTCCAAAAAGGAAATATTCTGCTTATATATTAATCAGCTGTAAAATATGTAAACGCACTTTGTACTTATTAAAAACACACATTTTCTACACCCCTTTGTACTATGGGCCCCCTATCCCTTACCAGTAGCTTCCAGTGGACGAAGGCATATTGCATCCAAAAAGTAACATATGATGGACAGTATCCATGCTGGCATGAGGTTTGAAGTCAACTGTTAAGAGAAAGTAATACATGAATGTGAATACAAGTTACACTTCTGCGTTCAAATGTCACAAGAGACTATTCAACAGTTCAAATAGCTGTATAACAAAGATGTTTTGACGCTCTTAGGAGAGAATGTCCTGGTTGTATAAACTGTCTTATTCCTTAAGATGGGCATGATTTGATCATTTAATTTAGTATGATAGTAAACTGTTACATAACAAAAAGAAAATAATTAACTAGTAGCTTGAAACTACACCTATACCCACACACTTTTTAACGAAGACCCCATTTAAAGTGATGGGAACATAATGTGAGCATAAAATTAAAGCTCCAAGCCATGGATTTACAATACGTTTCCTCCGACTTCAGCAGAATGCTGAATACCATGAAACAATGCACAACACTACACCAGAAACCACAGTGAGTGGTCAAACATGAGCCAAAGGACTCAGAATACAAGCGTGATGCCATCTTAAAACAACAATAATCACTAGGATGTGATCTAGAGAAACAATTTACTAGAAAAGTGAAAAATTTATCTTTACAAAAATACGGAGATTACTGTGCAGGATGAGCACCATGCACTTGTTAAAGGGATACTGACATGCAAGGTCATTTCTCTTTTTCTCTTCATAATAGTGGTGGAAAGACATTAAAACAAAGGAAGTAAATCAAAGCTAAGTGTACGATTATGTATAATCAATATTAAGCACGGGTTCCCAGTCCTGGTTTGGGTTGGGCTCATCTCCTTTCCTCTGCATTCAAAATGTTGTCCCAAGCGGCAGCTTACAAGCCGCCTTTACACATACAAATGCTAAATAGCCTAAAATTATCTTAAGTCTCAAGTGTGTATAGAACTGCATCTTTTAGCTCTTTTTGTCTGTTTGATAAAATTAATAAAGCATCCTGTATTGCTAAAATATGTATCTGAGATATGAGTATTTATAAAATAAAAAATGTTCTACTATAGCACCGTGACTTCCAAAGTGTGGCTGATTAGAAAACACAGGCCACCTACTATGAGATGTTGAATTACAACTTTCAGGGAAAATAAAAAGCCTTTCATTTACTGCCGTGAAAATAAGAATTTAAAGCCTAGGAAAAAAAATCTTAAGATTTTTATACCCCCATTTAAAAAACGAACAGAGGATGGCTGGAAAATGGACTTGATGTAACCTGAGGCTTTGTTTTCTATTACAAAAGAACACAGTAAGCCTAGGAGATTGAAGAAGATACTAGGAAGGAAAGAATCAATTGGAAGTTATAACAGTTCGCAAATCATAGAAAATCATATTGTTACCAAGCCTTAGTTTGTTACCAAGAGAAAGAGAAAGCAAAAGGGATTCTATCTCCATAGACACTCTCACGCTGAAGGCAGGCTCTCCTTCCTCTCTCCCATAAACATCTCAGGGATCATTTCTGGCAGAAGGAAAACTGAAAAAACCCTGAGGTGGGAGTATCTGGTCTGCACTTGTCTTTTATTCACTTTAAATTTATTTTGGTATGTGATACACTTTATGTTATTCATTTTTATCAAATGGCTTATATCACTCCATAAACATCTATAAAATTTGGGTCTGATTGTATGTATCTGCCTCCTATTTTTTTTTTTAATATAAATATCTCTCTGCCAATCAATGAAGGGTTTGTCAAACAAGAGGCGGGCTCCTCTGCTTTTTCAGAACCTATGTAGATGATCATATGGTTCCTATCTCCCTTAGATTCTATTATTATGAGTAAATTATATTAACAGATTTCCTAAAATTTAATCATTCTGAGAATTTCTGTTTTGAACCAACATGACCAAGTGAATTTTATCAAGAATTAAATTCATAAAGATATATGTAACACTATTTTTACTGCACCATTATTTATAATAGCCAAGACACAGAAACAGCCTAAGCACCCACTAACAAATGACTGGATAAAAAAGACACATGTCTCTCTCTCTCTATGTATATATCTATATATCTATCTATATATCTATATATCTATATAGATATATATCTCTCTATCTATCTATCTATTTATATATCTATATATATCTATATAGATATATAGATCTATAGATATATATAGATATATATATCACAGAATACTATTTAGCCATAAAATAAGATTAAATATTGCTATTTGTGACAACATGGATGGATCTTGAGAATATTATGCCAAGTGAAATAAGTCAGATGGGAAAGGACAAAAACTGTATCATTTCACTTACATGTAGACTATAAAACAAAAAGTAACAAACAAACAAATCAATACAGAATGGTAGTTACTAGAGGAGAAGGGGGCAGGAAGAGGGTGAAGTGGGTATAGGCAGGGCCAAATTATGGTAACAGAAAGAAACTAGACTTCAGGTAGAGAGCATGCAATAGAGTACACAGATGCTGAATTACAATCCTATATACCCAAAAATTATATAATGTTATTAACCAATGTCACCACAATAGATTTAATTTTTAAAAATCTGTTGGATGCAAAAGAATGTGAGTTTGAGGTGTCAGCTAAAAATCCAGGTGAAAATATCCTGCAGAATATTAGAATTGTGTGACTTCTATTCAAGAAAGAGACCAGAGAATTGCACATTTGGAAATCACTCAAAAATTGAATCTTGAAGCCAGGAGGGTGGACAAAAGCACCAAAAAGGAAAGTAAGAACCATAGAGAAGGCTCAGAATAAGTTTTAGATAAAGCCCTGAGCTGTCAGGATCTGTGCAGGAGACCCCAACAGTGTCTTTTTTTATATTAACACACTGTGTGAACTACTGAAAAACAAGGCAAACAAAATTTGAAAAAACAGTCAGCTACCATTAAATTTATAAAATGAAGAATATATATTTTAAAGAATACATTTTTATTGAATTTTTTTTAGAGCGAGAGGAAGGGAGAGAGAAATAGAAACATCGATGTGAGAAAGACACATCTATCAGTTGCCTTCTGCATGCCCCCTACTGGGGATTGAGCCCAAAACCTGAGCATGTGCCCAGTCTGGAATCGAACTGGCACCTCTCAGTCCATGGGACGATGCTCAATCCACTGAGCAACACTGGCCAGGCCTATAAAATAAATCTTAATAAGCAAAGACTCAGGTAAGAACAGAGAGGAGATCTGTTGAGAGAGGAATAGACAATGAAGACAACATACAATCCCTGTGGCTTTTCACTGGGCAGGAAAGTTAAATGTTTGGCCGGGGCCCCTCTTATGCAAGGCAATCTTCTAACTGCCCTTTGTGAAGTAAAGGGCAAAAATTATTCAAAGTATAACATCTCCCACCATTTTCTGACTTTTTTCTCCTTCTAACATACTATTTTTGGAGCCACTTACTAGATATGTGTCTAATTTTAGTTTTTATAATGAGAAATGTAGAGGTTCAGAACAAGCCACTCCAAGATGTGCCTCAGTGGTATGGGGATTATTCTGAGCTAAAGGCAACTGAGACCCTGCACGCTCAAAGAAATGTCTGCTCCCCTCCTTACCTAGCTAGAATTTAAATCAGGAGCCTGGCCTAATGACGAGGATTATCACCAGAAATGACTTTTTACCTATGTGTATGGCAAGGCAAACTAATAATTGCTGACCATGTGGTCTCCCTGAAATAACTCTCTGAAGCCCCAATTGTATTCCCTCCTCCCTAGCTCAGAATGTCTTATGTATCCATTTTCCCTTTCTTCTATGAACCCCTCATGCATGTAGGGTCTCTGACTCTATATATGGTGGTGATATATATATATAATTAAATTTGGTTATTTTCTCTTGTTAATCTGTCTCATGTCTATTTGATTATTAGATCAGCCAAACAACCTTGAGAGTAGAGGAAAGTTCCTCCCACAGAAACAGATCAATATCTTTAAGTGGTAGTAAAAGAACATCCCTCAGAGTTCCCTTTCATGAACACTCTCACTGACTCATACATTCCTTCAGAAATTCAAGATGTAATTTAAATGCTAAGTAAATTATTAGTACAGAGTGAAAACAAGCACCTGACCAACTTTTTCATACCTAACTAAAGAGTATATTGATGTATTGGTATTGTTATAGCTCAAAATACAATTCATTGCAAGCTGAAATGAAAAATACCTCCAGCAAAAAGAATGTCATATCAAGATGTAAATCTAAAACAAACAGTGGATGCCATAAAATAAAGCAGGACTTAGACAATTTCACTGAAGGGCCTGCTACCAGTGGTGGGGAGGGGTCAACTGGGAAAAGACTGGCTGACAGGTTCATTTCTTAGGTTGGCCCCATTCCTACTTACTATGCCTGGCTGTACAAAACAAGACCCCAACCCTGGTGAATAACAATGAGGTCCACTACGTAGGCTGGAGATTTCAGCACTGCAAAAAATAGAATGTGGAAAAATATTCTAAAGTCACATCTTAAAAGAAATCCCACTTCCTTCTTATTTTCCCATCATACACCAAAGAAATAAAGGATCCAAGAGGAAGAGAACGAGAGGCTAATAATGAAAACCACTACATTTAAGTGTGCAATTCTGACAGGCAGAATAAACAAAGGCAGCCCTGGTGACAAACAGGCAAAAATACAGTCACGTGCGAATGCGAGGGAATGTTATATCTGATAAGATTAAAAGTGCCACCGACTCTTCTAACACAATAATAAGATGACAGTTGCTTAAGTGAAAATGTTACTTCAGTCTCAAGGGGTGTTAGCAGTTCAGATTGCCTGCTGTAGAAGATCAAGGAAAATTTCAGAGGCAAATAAGTGTGAATAAGTCCTGGGACCCAAATTCTTCTGAAGGACTAAAACTCCACAAATAGTGACTCACGCGCATTAATTAAAGGAAATACAATGACACACAGTACATAGGCTGAAGGAGTTCTCAAAAGATAATGCCATCTGAAATGAAAGACTTGAAAGTATGTGTGTGGGTGACATATTGAGCAAAGAGATAACTAGGTCTATTTTCTGGAGTTCTAAGCAAAATTTGTTCTAACTGCATGAGGTTGTTGGGGATTTATGGCTTCTTTTAGCTAACATCAGACTACAATCAGGGCCATAAAATACATGAAGAATGTGACCTAAGAAAGAATTTCATTTAGCACTTGGCTTTCTATTTTTGCTTTCCAAAAGGATATCCGGGCCTGCATGTCAAATGTTGACATATCTACCAGACCTAGGACGTAGAAAGACTTTGAAGAACATATACAGCCAAGTGAAAGAATGAACAATTAGTGAGATATCCATGTACATATAAACCAACTATAAATTACCACTGACAATGGCTGGAACACCCTCTTTAGCTGAAGATATGCAGAAAAGGAATACTATAGACTATAGATAATGAACCTATTGAACAAAAAAGAACTGATTTGTAAATGCAAGTTTGGATCTCCAGAACTTAGGCATTCTTGAATTGCTGTCTGTATGTATCATTAGAGATAATTATTGTGAACTCTGTTTATGTTTTCCTCCAAGTGGAATCATATTATACACAATAAACAGTTTATTTTGCATATTGTGGCTATTTTTTACATGTTACTAAACAATTTTCTTCAATAGTACTTTTCACTTGGTTCTGTGCATCAGTATTACCTTGTTCAAAATACAGGTGCCTTGCCTTGCCAGTGTGGCTCAGTGGTTGAGCATTGACCCATGCACCAAAAGGTCACTAGTTCGATTCCCTATCAGGGCACATGCCCAGGTTGTGGGCCCAATCCCCAGTGGGGGCATGCAGGAGGCAGCCAATCGATGTTCTCTCTTATCAGTGTTTCTATCTCTCCCTCTGTTTACCTCTCTCTAAAAATCAATAAAGAAAAAAAAAATACAGGTGCCTAGGGTCAATGCTAGATCAGTCCTGCCTCTTCCTTAATCAATATTTTATTTAAATCTCCTGAGGTCATTCTAGGAAAGTGTATCTTTGAAAAGTTTCACAGATGAATAATAGGCGACTCTGCCACAATCAACATTTTTAGTGGCTGAAGATACTGTACTGTGTGAGCATGCTGAGGATTCAGTAAATTCATCCTGGTTAACTTGGACTACCTTGCTCTTTTAAATACATAGGACAAAGAGTAAAAACAAGCTTTCTTTGAAAATAAGTATACAGAAAGAGTTTCTGAAGGTAAAAATTAGTTAATCCTTTAGAGTTGTTTCAATATTGAGAGGATAGAGAGGTATAAGTTTCAAGAAACAATAACGTAAAAGAGTTGTTACAGTGAAAAAAATGTTCGGGCCCCAATTTTAGTATCCTCACATAAACATTTCTTTAGTTCCAAGAAATAAAGATTATACTTCAAAAACCATTGATAGGAACTGAAGATAATGCTCTAAAGTGTAATTTAAGTGTGGGATATGATCAACTTTAATGTTTGTCATCTTGCCGTTGAACCAAAAGGTTCAGAGAAATGTAAAGCTCACAGCAGTATAGTCCATTTGGCAGCATTTTAAAAACCCACAGCAATGGCAGATTATATTAGCTTCTGCCAGCTTCCCACATGTCCATAAAGCAATCCCACATTGACATAAAGACCTTTTGCTTGAACATTCTAATCAGAAAATTGAACAGAGAAATTGTCATTAACTCTCACTAGCATGGACAATGATATACATTCAGAAAGCATCCTCAATGTGGTTTACAAGGACTTTAAGCTACTGTTGCCAAATTGTCCAAGAAATGAGATACCTGAGCAAGCCTATACATTGAACACAAATTAAAAATGAAATAATCCTCACCTCTGAATGAAGGAATTTTAGCACAGAAAAGAATTAGGCTTCTAGATGATATACCTTTTAAAAGTGAACTTTTTGGTACATGCCAGAACTGACTAAATAATCAATAAAATACACTTTATTAGCCAGGCTACACAAGATAAAATAGTATAAGCTTCACTAAGCTCAGTTTTTGTAATGTCACTCCTGTAACAGCTCCCTATTAATTTTTCTCTGGAATCAAGTGCACATCCTCCTCCTTGCCTTTTCAGGTCACGCATGATACTGCCCCAGCGTGCCAGCCCACCACGTCTCTCACACCACAGCCCCCAACCTCCGTTCTGCCCCCACACCAGGCAGCCCACCTCTCTGAACTGCCAGAACCACTAACATTTACTGAGGCTTACTCTGTGCCAGGCTCATTTACTTCTCACAACGACCACAGGAGTCTGGTCTCTTTTCCCTTGCACAGATGAGCCTGAGGCCATGCAGCTAGCAAGCATTGAGGCTCATGCTCCTGCCCAATGCTCATCTCATTGGCCGCTGAAATATTCTCCTCCCCTCTGCAGATCCAAATAGACCACCTTCCCCGATCCAGGTCAAATCTTGCCTAGCTCTCTCATAAAATTTTTTCTGACTAGAAAAACCCATACTGATCTTTATAGAAGTCCCTCACTGAAACAGCTGAAGTGGCTATTTCAGAATGACTGTCAAAGTGCCCCAAACCCCATGCCACTGAAGGACGTTTGCACATCAGCTCTTAGTCAAACCTGGGCTTTCTGAATTGGACATTTTACAGAGGGTAGGAGTATTGCTGGCATTTTAATATTACTGCATTAAAACAACTATGTCTGTATGTCAATTACTTTCTTGTATATATACATTTATTTTTTTATTGAGATGTAATTGGCATATAACATTATCATTGTTTCAGGTGTACAACATAATGATTCAATATCTGTATATATTATAAAATCAACACCACAATAAGTCCAGTTAACATCCATCAGTTAAGTTTTGATAATCTCTAGATGTATCTAGTTAAAGACATTCCTAAATCTCAGCTTTATAAAATATAGTAAAATGATTCCTACTTCCTTCCCTTCCCTTTTTTTATTACCTGAGAAAACCTTGAGGTTTGTTGACGGTCAAGTTGGAAACATGACCATTTGTGTGACCAAAAGATAGAGGACATTTAAGAAATACTCTGCGGGAACAAGACAGGGATGCCCACGTTTGCCACTCTTATTTAACATAGTACTGGAAGTTTTAGCCACAGCAATTAGACATGAAGAAAAAATAAAGGGGATCCAAATTGTAAAGGAGGAAGTTAAACTGTAATTCTTTGCAGAAAACATGATATTGTACATAGAAAACCCTAAAGACTCCATCAAAAATCTATTTGAGTTGATAAATGAATTTGGCAAAGTAGCAGGATACAAAATTAACATCAAGAAATCGATGACATTCTTATACACCAATGATGAACTCACAGAAAGAGAAACTAAAAAAACAATACCATTTACCATTGCAGAAAAAAAAAAAAAAAAATTAAGATACCTAGAAATAAACTTAATCAAAGAAGTAAAGGATCTCTTCACAGAAAACTACAGGTCATTGAAAGAAGAAATGAAGATATAAAAAAGTGGAAGCATATACCTTGTTCATGGATTGGAAGAAATGACATCATTAAAATGTCCATACTATCCAAAGCAATCTGTAGATTCAATGTGATCCCCATCAATATACCAATGACATATTTAACAGAACTAGAACAAATACTCCAAAAGTTTATACGGAACCAAAAAAGACCCCAAATAGCACAGCAATCTTGAAAAAGAAGAACAAAGTAGGAGGGATCCCATTTACCAGATATCAGGTTATACTACAAAGCCATTGTAATCAAAACAGCCTGGTACTGGCACAAGAACAAGCAGATAGATCAATGGAACAGAACAGAGAACCCAGAAATTGACCCAAGACAATATGCTCAATTAATATTTGACAAGGTGACAAGAGCATAGAGTGGAGTCAAGACAGCCTCTTTAATAAATGGTGTTGGGAAAATTGGACAGCTATTTGCAAAAAATGAAGCTAGACTACCAACTTACACCATACACAAGAATAAACTCAAAATGGATAAAAGACTTAAATGTAACTCGTGAATCCATAAAAAATCTAGAAGACAATGCAGGCAACAAAATTTCAGACATCATACGCAGAAGAATTTTCACTGATACATCACCTAAGGCAACAGAAACAAAGGAAAAAATGAACCCATGGGACTACATTAAACTAAAAAGCTTCTGCACAGCAAAAGAAACAATCATCAAAATGGAAAGAGAACCCACTATATCCGAGGCCATAATTGCCAATGATACATCATTAAGGAGTTAATTTCCAAAATATATAGAGTGCTCATACAACTCAACAAAAGGAAGACAAAGAACCCAATTATAAAATGGGCAGAGGAGTTGAATAGACACCTCTCCAAACAGGACATACAAATGGCCAAGAGACATATGCAAAAATGCTCAACGTCACTAGATTAGAGAGATGCAAATTGAAACAACTATGAGGTATCACCTCACACCTGTCAGAATGGCCGCCATCAACAAATCATCAAACAACAAGTGTCGGTGAGGGTGTAGAGAAAAGGGGACTCTAGTACACTGCTGGTGGGAATGCAGACTGGTGTAGCAACTGTGGAAAACACTATGGTGTTACCTCAAAAAGTTAAAAATTGAACTGCCATTTGATCCAGTGATCCCACTTCTAGGAATATACCCTAAGAAGCCTGAAACACTAATCAGAAAGAATATATGTACCCCTATGTTCATAGCAGCACTATTTACAATAGCTAAGATCTAGAAACAACCCAAGTGTCCATCAGTAGATGAGTGGATAAAAAAGCTATGGTACATGTATACAATGGAATACTATGCAGCTGTAAGAAAGAAAGATCTCTTATCCTTTGAGATGACATGGAGGGACTTGGAGAATATTATGCTGAGTGAAATAAGCCAAGCAGAGAAAGACAAATAACACATGATCTCACTTATTTGTGGAATATAATGAACAAAACAAACTGATGAACAAAACTGACCCAGAGACATAGAGGTGGGGTACAGACTGACAAACCTCAGAGGGAGGTGTTAGGGGAGGAAGAGATACACCGCAGCACTTATATGCATGTACGCATGATCAATAGACACAGAGAGCAAAGCTGGGGATGGGGCGGGGGGAATGGGGAGGAGGGTGTTAATGGTGGAAGAAAGAGAAACATCTGTAACAAAAACAAATTAATAAAAAAATAATTAAAAGAACAAACAAACATCATATCCCATTTTCAACCCATTAATTAGAAATAAAGGTACAATTTGGTAAAAACAAAAAAACAAACAAACAAACTCTGAGGCAGGGTCCATAGCAGCAGCTTCTCCTTCATGTTAATGACCGAGCAAATTAGGTTTTGTCCACTTGTCAGAGACCTTAGTTAGAGTATCTTACTCATGCTATGTCAGCTCTCTTCAACTAGCTTTCACTAAGAAACTAGAACAGCTTCCTAGGGTGCCTGCTGGGAGGTACCCAACGGTCATGTTGGAGACACAGGCCACATTACTCATGTTGCAGAAAATCCTAAGTGAGAAAAGCAAGGGTGTGTAGTCAACTAATTAGAAGAAAAGGTGACAGAGGGATTGCATGGGGATGGGGACTTACACACACACACACACACACACACACACACGCACACTTTCATTTACTGCTGTCAAAGCCATAAAATGTAAATATATGAGCACTGCAACCATGCCAGACCTTGAACTTTATAGTCACCCTATGTAGTAACCCATAAACATGATCAGAAATAGGTTGTTCCGCAGTTTTTGAAGTATCCCAGCATCACCTGAACATGTGCTTTGTTTAAGAAAGGTCACATTTGGATATATTCAAGTCTAACAGTGCAATTCTGCAGCAGAAATTGTTCTACATTCAAGAGAGAAGCCCAGGAAAACAAAAAGCAATGAATCATTAGATTAATTTCATCTGTTTCTAAACTCAATGGCTTCTATCTCATTTGTATAGTGCAATTTGATAGATAGGGACCTGCCATCATTCACTAAGGAAAAGACACATTTATTTACTGGTCATCCATGTGAAGGAAAGCAAGTGGATAACGATGACAGTCAAATTTCCTGGCTGAATGGGCTGCTGTCAGAACCAATTCCTCTGAGTGTCTGTAAAACACCTTTTAGACAGCATCACAGTTCAGTGGTCAAATGCAGATTTTATCATACCTTTACCCATTCCGATTCTGAGATTTCTTAGTAAAACAATAAACAAAAGCAGTGCTCTAGGGAGAGCGGTGATTTTGTTCAAAATATAAAAATTATACTTATCTTCAGTCTAGTATTTCCCCAAACGCCTACTTTAATTCACATTTAATAATTCAATGCAGACAAATAAACACATCAAATGTTGTGTGTGCTCATATGTAAATATGACAGGCATATGCACATATAAATTCCATGACAGCTATGATGGGGTAGTCTCAAAATTAAGAAGTATGTTTGTCTAAAATGAGTTACCTAATTAGACACTCAAGCGTAAAGCCCAATTTATGATTTATTCAAGTGCAACTTTGGCTTTTAACACCATCAAGACACTGTTTTAGTCTTAGTAAATGATGTGAATTGTACTCTTTCTTTTGTTATTATTATTTTTCTTCAGAAATCTTCAAAGTACAGGAGAAAACCCTTTTCATATGTCCTGACGTTTGTAGTCTTGCTTTCTTGAATTCTGCCAGGCTGTGATTTCCTTGAATTTGTATTGTACCTCACCTCCCTGTTGCCTTGTCCAACAACTGGCACACAGCAGAATTTATGAACAAGTGGCTTTTCTTACAAAACACTTATTAGCTTATATTCAAACAAGAGTATAATTTAAGGCACAGAGGAAAATTGGCTACTATTCAATATGTTGCCTTAGAAAGTGGCCAAACAAACAAAACACGTTCTCAGTGTTCCCTCATGTAGTAAGCGAGCAATTACTGAGGCCCTACGTAGCCTGTGGCGTAGATCCAGCTGGCATTCAAAAATTTAAAAGGCGTAGCTAATAAAAGCAAAAGGTATAAAATGATAAAAGTGTCATAAGAAAAGAATAAACAAAGTATTACAGGTCTTTACAAGTCTTCCTTTATGAGGACAAGATACCCTGCAACCTAGAATTTGGGACAACCCACAGAAAGGCTTCCCTCATGACAAAGCCTTGGTTAGCACTGCCAAACGTTCACTTTGGGAGTCTGGAAGAGCTATGTATGATCACCCTGCCAACATACATCCTAAACGCACAAGCCCCCTTCCACTTGCAAACCTTTAAAATTTCATGTGTACTGGGTTTTCTTTCCTAGGATGGTTTAAGGTTTACTTACTTTTTGGCCAAAATGACCAGAGTGTTTGTGACCAGTAGGGAGTGAAGGTAAGGGAATAAAAGAATAATTGTATTTGATGTGAAGAAGGCAGAGATGTGCTGTTGCTGTATTTTAGCTTTATCTATCCACTTGACAGCTTCTTTTCTTTCTTCCCTCTACTGTACCACTATCCCCACACCCAACCTGTCAGGATTGAGACGGCGTAGAAGTAGGGTAGCACATAGCTATAAAAAGCTTGGGCATGTTCCTTAACCTCTCTGAATGTTTCCTCTTGGGTAAAATGGTTTAAACATGCTTAACTTTCAGCAGCTTAGTGTCTGTCAGGCTATCGGTGGACGATGGCTGGTCACAGGAACAAGGATTCCATATAAACCATCATCCTAGCACCCAACTAAATCAAAGACACTGATGTTCCTGTCTCTATTTCTCTAACTATAAAATGGGAGTAACTTCAGGGTTATCCTAAGAATTAATGCGATACTACATGCAAAAGTTCCTTTACCTAATCCCTTATATAAATAATTTTTGGTATTTCTCCTTGGTTTTCAATTTTCCAGTTCTAATTTTGCCTAGACGTAAATTTCTGTGGTTGCTGGATTATGCAAATGATGGCAACCACAAACAGTACATTAAAGGACTCACACTGAAAATGAATCAACTGTGTTGAAAGGTGACAAAATCTTTCATATTCACACACTCCTCCCAGCAATAAAGAGAAGAAACAGTGAACTTATTTATCTTAAAAGTTCCTTCAAGGACCTTAGAACTGGGAACAGTTTAATCTTAGAAAAGAGTTACCTCTAACTAAATGTTTAGTACCCTGGTTCTAATATAGCCCTTTATGTGTCTCCTGTCAATATTTTTCTTAACTTATATTCACTTGTACTTTTCAATTTTATATTATGTAACAGTAAACACATTAATATTAAGAGAGCAGTAACACATCCCAGGATATATATTCATAGTTCTTACAGCAGCTCTGAGAGCATATACCACCGCCAACCTCCAGAAACAAACCAGGAACCTGTCAGTGAGGTCTGGAGTACCGTTGTGAAACACGGCCTTCATATTAACACAGATTGTACAGTGGCCTCCTATTCAAAGCAAAGGTGAAACAGGAGGAAGCAAGACTATTTCTGAACTTGCACAAAGAAAACAAAACTAGTAAGGAAAAAGCTTCATGTAAAATTCCTTTTGTGAGTAATTACTATTTTCTCCTAGGCTGCCCCACATGGGAATATGAACTTGAGGAAATCTTTAATGTTGCCATTTTAATGACGAATTCATATTCTAAATCACATTTGGTGTTGCTCCACATACTACAGTTAGGAACCTAAATTATTTTTCTGTCTTCAAAGTTAAAGTTCAGGATCTGGGAGCCCTGTCCGTACTTTTTCCTTGGTAATGTTTTAACTATTACACAGAGTAACAGCAATCAGGCAATGCTCAACTTCCCAACCTCTGGTTTCCAACTACAGAGGAAACTCTGTTTAGAGAGTATTGATATAGGTATATTTTCTGTTGTGATTACCACCAGAGTATGTAAAAATAAATAGATAAAGGCACATTGCTCTGGCTTTACAGGTCTATAATGCACATTCCTGTGAGAAGCACCTCATGAAAATTCATCCTCAGATGGCCCCAAGGCTACTGAACACATTGTAGAATCCGCATAATAGCTGTTTCAGACAGCCCACTTGAAGATTAGTTTCAAGGGACCAAAGTACAACTCTCATTATCATCACTTTCTCTCCAAAATCAACATTTCAAACCAGAAAAGTGAAGGAGAAAAAAACAAATCCATGAATAATTTGCCAATCACACCTCTTCCCTAAACAGTTAAAAGTCTGCCATAAGGCAGGTTTAAATGAAAACAACCGAGATGAAAACAGAAGGTGCTTTGTCACTTTTCCTATCTGATTCGAAGATCCAGTCAGGGAAGGGCTTGTCATTTAAGACTCCTCTTATTCTGTAATAGAGACAATAAGAACAATGCTCCTTCCACCTCCCACCATCCCTACTTCTCTTCTTTCAGTCACTCCTTCCTTCCTTCCTATCCACCTGTCTAACTAACAGGCAAAATATTACATTCTCCAACGTTGATTCTAAGTGCATTCGATTTACAGCATGACCCAGCAAGTAAATAAACAGTCTGTTGAGTGGAGCAGAATTAAGCATCCAGCCACAGACAGAAAGCCAATACAATACAAATGAGACCACATGGTATTGGCAGCCATTGACATCTGCATGCAACCCCTTAGCTACTATTACTCATGCATCTCTCCAGATACAGTTTGTAATCTTATCTCTCAGTGGTTCTCTCTAGTTTGTTTCTGCATTAGGCATGATAAATGCATTTTAAAAACTGACAGTAAAAGATTAATATGCTCATAACCATCAAAGAGAACCTTTCACTGATTTTAAATAACTTGCCCTCCCTTCAACTGACAACTGCCCCCCCATCCAATTATTACTTACTCACGAAGGCTTCCTCATCCGTTGGCAAACGCACTGACATGCAGAAGTATGTATCAGACTATTAAAGAAAAAAAGATACAAAATTCAAATTAAATTGCTGCTAGTAAAGCAGAAATAATAACTTGTCAAAGAATAGTTATATAACTAAAAAAGAACTGCTGGACCTGTCAGGTAAAATTGCTTGCCACACCCTGGGTGCCAGGTTAATGGAGGAGTGAAATCCAGAACTTAGGTAGTCTAAACATTTTTCTAAGACTCTTCAAATCCTATTTATAAAACCAATTTTCATGAGCAATTGTTCCAGTATGTCACAGTTAAAAGGTAACATTTTAGATGTTTATATGAAGAGTGATGCAATTTAATGCAGTTGGTTTTAAAATGGGAGAAGCTGATTTTTGACCATATTTACTATTTGCATACTTAAAGATTTAATTTCCTGAATCACTTTGCAATTGCCCAAAAGGTTAATTAGAGAAGTACAATGAGTAAAAGTGCGTCTTAACATATAATATTATATTTGGTTGTTTTTCCTTACTTTAAAATTTTTATGTAGTTTATTAAATAAATCAGCATTAACACAATTATTCTTTCTTTTCCAGTTATTGGTCTTTTACCTAAAAATGGCTATTTTTCCACTATCAAATATATTAACATCAAGAATCTTTAGTCATAAAAATTGAAATTTAAAGAGAATGAGCTTCTTTTGATCTATGCATTCCACTTCCTTAACGGAAATCGATCTGCAGTGAAATATGTGCTATGGTTGCTGATATACCCAATACAAACACAGACTTAACTCATTTAATAATTCATACTTCATGGATTATCATTGCACAGTGCTGGATCAAGAGACTACACAGACACGAAGAAAGATCATTTGTAGGTTTCTCTTAACCTACTTAGCGCCAAAAAAGTGTGGAATTTGTACCACTTATTTTTGTGTTGGAACTCAAGGAAGTTCAAATACACATCAAACGGGCATATGATAATTTGAAAAATTACAGAACTATGATCCAGTACTCATTTCTACTCTTGTGTATGCCATTTTTTTCTCATTTGAGCAAACTGGTTAATTTCTTACAAAGATTTTATAATTATTTCAATTCACTTTTATTTTGCTAAGAAGGAAATGTACTGGGAAGTGTTCACAGTAAGGAGGATAAACCACATAAATTCTGGAGATGCGAACTGTGTATACAAAACCCAGGAAATACACTGGCAAAATAATGCTCAAAGATTTCACAATCACGTACAAGACTGCTCATAAATATTTTCCAACCTCTGAATGACTAATTTACAAAATATTCCTACTCTGTTCCAACAAAAAATAATAAGCTCAAGATTCTTTTCTATTTGCTCCTCCTCAGCTATGAGTAATATCACTACTGGAAGATATTCAGTGGGTATTATAGCTGTTGTTGTTACCATTATTATTTCTAGCCAACAGTTATTGAATGCTTACAATGTGCCAGGCATGGTTCTCAATGTTTTACTTGTAGTATATCATTTAATAAATAAAACAATCCAATATGACAGACAGATACTATTATGAACTCCATTTTAAAGACGCTCAGAATAAAAACATTTATTGAGCGCTTAGTATGTGCCAGCACTGTTCTAAAAACACTTTGCACATATTAACTCTTTTAATACATCAAAACACATTCTTGTGATAGAGGTAATATCATTATCCCCATTTTAGACATGAGGGGACTGAGGCAAATCAAGGTTAAGTAACTTTACTGTCTGTTCTAACCAAAACCTGACAAGAGGCAGACAGGCTTCTGAACCCCCTTCTTAGCGCAGTTACCACCCAGAACAGTCTTCTCACATTCAAGGAAGTAATTCTGTTCTGATTCTCAGCCAGTGAATGCCTTGCTCTAACTTATATCACTGATTCCTGTCATAAAGATAAGAGAAGTTTGCTTTTCCTCTGGTTAAATGCCAATCAACAAACCCAGATGGCCTGGTCATATGGACCAATCCCCTAACATCCCTCATTCCCTTTCTCTTAACACCCCCAGCCTTTAAAAGGTCTCCTGTCCTTTGTTTCAGCGAAGTTGAGTTCAGTTCACAACTTTGGACCCTCCTCCCTACTGCAATAGTTAACATTGAAGAAATCTGTCCTTACCACTTTGGTGACCACCTAAGTTTATCTTTAACATTAACAAGTGCAGGAGCTGGGATCTGAACATCAGTAGTCTGACTAATGTGTTCCGGATCATTCAAAGCAATGTGAGCAACTAATGACTTAAAGGCAAATATTTAAAAAGTAAATTTAGAGTAGTGAAGTATATATTCATAACAAGAAAAAATACAAGGGTTGTAATGTAATGGAAACCAAACAGAAGTTCTTTTAATTTTGGACTAATAAATTTTGGTTTTATTTTATCTTTGATGTTATTATAAGCCACCTCAAGTTGTTTTTGGAATAGACAAGTTATAGGCATAAAGAAATAAGAAATTCAGCAAGTGGATTCTTCTGCTAAAAGAAAAACCAACTAAGCACAATATTGGTTACATATACAAAACAAAGAAAACTATTTATATTGAAACTTGATCTGATCCATATTGTAATTCTTGCTCTTATAATCAGCTAAGCAATTTAAAATAACAGAATAATGTAGGAATGTCTTTCTTCAAACGATTTGTATTTCTTGGTTTATAACTTTTCTATTATGAGAATGTGTTCAGATTTCAATGGTTTCTTTACTGTTATGTTAAAGCCAGTTTAAAGATGAGAAAAGAAGAAAAATAAGCAGCAGCCCTGGCCAGTGAGGCTCAGTTGGTTGGAGCATTCTCCCATACACCGAAAGGTCTCAGGTTCGATTCCCTCTCAGGGCACATACCCAGGCTGCAGGTTCAATCCTCGGCTGGGGCATATATGGAAGGCAACCAATCAATGTTTCTCTCTCTGTCTCCCTTCCTCTCTCTAAAGTCAATAAACACATATCCTTGGGTGAAGAAGAAGAAGGATAAGAAAAGATAAAGGTGATCCTCTTTAAAATAACCAGTCTCCTGCAAAATTATTTTGGGAGAGCAAAGTCTATATTAGGCACTGCATCAATGGTCTACCATGCACCGTCATACTCCGATTTATGATTTTATTTATGAGCCATTTTCCAAGATAAAGAATAATTGTGTTAGAAGAAAAAAGGAAGTGAAACTTTTTTTTTCTAAAAATAAGCCCATGGAAAAATACAGTGTGTATCAAATCAATAATTAGCCTTCCGCTGAAAGCGCCGAAGACCACACAGTTCAATAGAACAGAGAACAGCTAAAGGTACTTTGTTCTTTTGTCTGCCACTGTAAAGCTACCAGGGATTTGGTCTGGAGTACTCTGGTCCCATAGCTTGGTTTCTAGGATTAAGTTGAGAGCTCAAGATCCACAAAGAGAAGCGAATAAAGGTCATTTACATGGTATAACTGGAGAAGCCAACTCTCCAAGATAAAGCAGGGCAAGTTCTGTCTTCCTCAGGCTGACGATGAGTAACGTTCTTTTCGCGTTCATTTTCTTCTCCTAGTTACTCCATGAATAGGTCAAACAGGCACTGCATCTTTTTTACAGAAATGGGAACTCCCTCTGTAGGTTTTTATCTACCTAAGGCCACCCAGGTAGACAGTGTCAGAGTTAGGAACAAAAGTCTTCGAGTTTAGGCCTTCAAGACTATTAGAGATAATTCTGTATCTTTCTTGCCATTAACTTAAAAAATTGTTTTAAATTTTTCGATTACAGTTTATATTCAATATTATATTAGTTTCAAGTTTTAATCTAGTTAAATTGTGATTTTGGAGAGTCTTTCCACATTCATATCTCTGTTTTTCTAACCAGGGGACTAAATCCTATATTTTAAATACTACTGAACATTCTTCGTAAGTAAATAAACAACTTTTTTAAAAGCAAGATGTGCAACTTGTTGAAGAATGAATAGGACAATGGCCTTTGCAAACTATGATAAGCTCATCTATAGCAGGTCGCCATGAATATATACTTTAAATTTATTATTATTTTCTTCAGAAAACTAGTTTTTTATTTCTAAAGCTCTGCCATATTATTTCTAGCGGGTGCCAATGGTCACCTGCCACACTTGCACAGGTTGTCCGCGCAGCCGGCAGAGAGTCTGGCCATCAGCAGACCAGGCGGAGAGGTACACTGGGGAGGCTGCGCCTTGCTGCTGGCAATGATCACCTCTTGCTTCAACTCATCGACAACCATCTTGCTTCCAAGTCCCAGATCTTGATCTGGGGCCAGTGGCAGCGCAGAGCCCGCAGTGACTGGACTGAAGCACAGGCGTTGATGATGTCCCCACCATCAAGTGTGTAAGGATGCTTGCTTCGCTGAGGTCCCACAGCACGGCCTGGCCGTCCTTGCCTCCAGAAGCACAGAGGGATCCATCTGGAGAGGCAGTCACAGTGTTCAGGTGCCCTGTGCGGCCGATGTGATTGGTCTGCTGCAGCTAACAGTTTCCCAGATTCCATACCCTGACCAGCTCGTCCCGGCCACAGGACACGATAAAGGGATTGCTGCTGTTGGGTGAGGAACGGACACAAGACACCCACTCTGAGTGGCTCTCCTCCTGGACAGTGTATTTGTACACACCCAGACTACTCCATAATTGGACAGTTTTATCTCTGGAGCCAGAGACAATCTGGCGGTTGTCAGAGGACAAGGCCACGCTCAGCACATCCTCGGTATGGCCTACAAATCGGCGTGTGGTGTTGCCTGTCGTGAGGTCCCATAGGCGAAGGGTTCCATCCCAGGAGCCAGAGAGGGCAAACTGGCCATCTGAGGGGATGATCACGTCACTAACAGAATGCGAGTGACCCAGAAGAGTGCGCTCTGGGATGCTGTAGTTGGTCTCATCTGTGGTCAGCTTCCACATGATGATGGTCTAATCTCGAGAGGCGGACGGTATCATGTCCAGAAACTGAGGAGTGGTACTGATCTGGGTCACCAGCCATTGCGGCCCTGAGGGTGTCATGAAGGGTCATCTGCTCAGTCGTGCTGGCAGTGGGTGTGGGTGTCACCGCAGCAACGGGGATGGACCTGGATACCTCAGAGTGACAAGCAGCACCGATACTTTAAATTTAAATTCCATGCTGTAAGCAGTTGGTTTAAGAATTTAAGACTGTAATAACGTATAATCACATAGTTTACCACCAATCCTGGGATTGAGAAACACTTGTTTTTTTTTTTTTTTCGACAACAAAGTCTCCTGAGGCAACATTAAGAAAATTCGAATGATATATTCCTCAAAGTAATAAACCATTACATGACTAATATGTGCAAATAATAAGTTGTTTTTCTTTTTGCAAGTGAACACCAGGAACACTATTTAGCAATGCCCTGATTAGGCAAATATGACCCCACAACCTCTGTCATTCAACAATACAAAAAAGATTCCAATGACTTAAGCAAAAGACGGGTACTTAGCATGATACCTTAAGGGAGAACACTGTGCCTCCTACTTCATTCTGGGAGATTTCCGTCAGTTATTTCTCATGATAATGCCACCAGGTAGATATTACAAACACTCTTATTTTTTTAAAATCATCACCCAAGGATATTTTTTTAATTGATTTTTTAGAAAGAGAGGAAGGGGGAGGAAGAGAGGGAGAGATGGAGAGATGGGGGGGAGGGAGGGAGGGAAGGAGGCAGGAAGGGAGGAAGGGAGGGGGAGAGAGAGAGAGAAAGAGAAAGAGAGAGAGAGAGAGAGAGAGAGAGAGAGAGAGAGAGAGAGAGAGAGACATCCCATACTTGTCCTGACCAGGGACCAAACCTGCAACCTTTTGGTGTACAGGACAACACTTCAACCAACTGAGCCCACCCGGCCAGGGCCAGACTGTCTTTTAAAGATGGAGAAACTTGCCCAGCCAGTCTAGCTCAGTGGATCGAGTATCCTCCCATGGACCGAGAGGTCCTGGTTCGATTCCCAGTCAGGACACATGCCCGAGTTGCAGGCTCGATCCTCAGTAGGGGGCATGCAGGAGGCAGCTAATGGATGTTTCTCTCATTGATGTTACTATCTCTCCCTTTCTCTCTCTATAAAAATCTGTAAGAACATATTTTTAGAAAGAAATGATAGAAAAATTTAATGTTCATAAGACAAAGAACTTGTTTGTGATATTCAAAAATTTCTGGAAACTGATGGAATGGAATTAGAACCCACGAAAGCACTTCTCTTTCCACCATGGAAAGGGTGTTATTAAAAGGCTGCTTTCAAACCCCTTTAATGTTTAAAAAGAAAATGTCAGTTCTTGGACACAATTTTAGTTGTTTACTTGATTAGTGAGAGAAATAAAGGAATCCAAAACATATAAAATGTAACGAGAAGTTTTAGTTCAAATCCTCTAAATTTCCTGTAGCACCGGAAAACATTTCATGAAAACTTGTCGACAAACTGCAAAAGGCCACACTAGAGCCACAGCTATTTAATTCCGTCACTATTTTGATTCTGCAAAGTAAAGCTATTTGAAAACACATACATAACTCAGATCAATGTTCCTTTCGAACACATTCTGAAGACACAAAAGCTGCACCTTACTGCCTATTCCAGTAGTTCCTTCACTCAACCACACTGTCCTAGAAAGGATGCTTCTATAATTCAACCCCAACGACCAGTATAACCTTTCACAATTTTCCATATATCATCATCATGAAGCCTCCTTTTCTCTCTCTGGGAAGAACGCTGTAGTTGAGCTCGGTGCCAGGGGACTGTCGATAAAATACTGCAGATTCAAACTGCTAACATAATGCTCAGATGCACAAAAAGGGAGCCATATAACGTGCATCTACACAGCCATTCCTCCCGGTGCTGTCTGCTGGGCACAGCAGCCAAGTCTGAGTCAAGAGGGATATGATACTGCTGATGCTTCTTTACTGCTGCTATTGGGAACTACCCAGAAATGGCACATTTTCTGACAAAAGAAGACAGTGTGCTAGAAATGAAAACAAATGTGCCTATTAGTAAAGAACTCCTACTATATTCCATTATTACCCATTTTAAAGTGAGTTCTCATGCAGACAGTAACAGTAAAACTGTGTTGACATTATTTAAGAAAAGCGTGCTCTTTATTTTGAGTCAGTCATTCGTGAGACAGAGATACAGTGGTTTCTACGGAATAAGAAGTTAATAACATCAACTGCTTATTTAAGTCAATATGGGACAAACAAAGCCATCTGTATACTATTACATGGGAAAACTGTTCACATGAAACCAGTAATTTTTGTTCTGGGAAACCAGAGGTACCATTCAGATTCTAGTGTTGCGTGCGAGGATCTGATCCTGAGTGGATAATATCCTCACTGCCCTTTTATTGTTCAGGCTTAAAGAATCCCTGCAGACTGCCTTTCTCACGGAGACCATCCAATGTGGTGGCACAAATAGGTGTACAAATAGACAACGTGACCCAGTTTGACCTGGATATGGTCCTTTTGCTTATGTCGGTGGCTATTTGCAAATTGGTTGTTCTCTGTAAATAGGCCATAATCCAGAGAAATATTACATTGTGTATAGTATGGTCTCTGGTAACTTTTCTCTTGTTAAATAAGTAGAGCATTGGAACCGTCTCATGGTGGCAACTGTGACTTTGTGCCTGTCTGAAAAGTAGGCAGTCACCTCTCTACTAATCCAGACCATGCACATTTGAAATCCAATCCAGAGAAACCACGAAGGATCCATGAAGCCCTCCACTTTCACACAGTACTCACTTTGTGTCTAAAGAACTTACGTTCTGCAAAGAACTGGTGGAAATCTCAAGAACTGACAGTGGTTCAGCCAAACCACCAACAGAAAAGTATAGCAAGTGTCCCATCCTCTCTGGCAAGAATCTGAGTTATGGAAAATAGAATCAAACTGCTATTTGCGAAACTAATTTTAATACATGCATTTGAAGCGGATACTGACTCAGTGGTTTTTGTACTTTCAACCTCTCCTAGTATGAAAGGAAGTTACAGCAAAGGAAAACTACACCAAAGTACACACAATTTCCTGCAGCCCAAAAAGCTCCAGTTTAAAAAATCTACCCCTCTGAAACCAGAATTTCAGACACTTAATGACAGATAAAATTTCTTAAGCTGTCACTTTTGTATGGAGTTCATCCTAATTTTCTTTTCCTTGTTGTCTTTCTCTTACATATAAATTTAAAAAATATGCTGTCCACTATATTTATAGTCATTAGGCTCTGGAAGAAACAGTTACAGTGACGATTTCATGTTAAAACATTCCTACATGACTATAAAAGAGAATTCTCCAAAATGCTCCGCTCTTGTCCTTACCATTAAGCGAAGCCCATTCCCAAGCACTTTTTTTTTTACCCTCACCCAAGGACATTTTTCCATTTTTTTGTTCAGATAGAGTGGGAGGAAGAGAGAGGAAGAGAGAGAGAAAAACATTGATGGGACACATCGAGTGGCTGCCTCCTGCATGACCCAACCAGGGCCGAGGACAAACCACAGCTGAGGTACGTGCCCTTAGCGGGGACCAAACCCGGGTCTCTCTGGACCGCAGGCAGATGCTCTAACTGCTGAGCCAAACTGGCCAGGGCCCAACCACTTTTTGGATGTGTATCCTAACCTATAATGCAGTCTTGTTATAAGAATGTCTGCTAGCACCCTAATTATTTAGAATAATATCTGGCACACCTTGGGAGCTCTAAAATATTTGTTGAATTGTGCATGTACCACCTTCTCCCTGTGGTGGCAATAAACTCAGTTTAAGAAAGACTGAAGTGAAACCTGTATTTTTTTAATATATATATATATATATATATATATATATATATACAGTATACATACACACACACACACACACACACATGCTGCCTAATTAGGGTTTTTATACAGCATCACTTTTTCATGTGAGTTTTACCCTTCAGTTGATTCATCCCAGAATCCCATTTGCATTTTTAAACTATAATCACATTGTAGCTGATGATGCCAAGAAGCTGAAATGGAAGCCACTTTCCTGGCAAGGGCTCTTCTTTGGGAATTACCAATGTACTAGCAAATGATGAACAGAATAATATTTTGGTGAGGGAACACCTCTGTCTCAGAGCTTTCACACACATTCATTTAAGAGGAAACAGAAAGGGGCGTACTGACAATGGTGTATAATTAATTACCCAGGCACAGCAGGTGGCAATACTGGTGGGGTCCTCCCTGGCTTCCTGGTTACAGGGGGAGCTATGTGAAGGAAATAGCACTGTTCTGAACAGGGAGTTGCTGATGAGCTATACTACTCACCTTCCCCAAGCTTATGCCATGGTTTACGCTTTTCATCAAGTTTCCTTGAGTACGGAAGTTGTCAATTTTCTGAACCTTGCATCAATAGTAACTACTCACATCTACGTGCCTCTCCTTTAGCACAGCTGACTGGAAAGGAACTATATTTATCAATCTGTTCAGCGAACCTGACCAGACTGAGGAAAATAAGACCGGGAAAAGCCAATTTAATTCTAAGTTAAATAAAGACAATTGTGATTTCTGCAAAATGATACTTTTTTCTTGAAAGGTGAATAAGAGGTACAACAGGCATGGAGTACTTATGTTTAATGATGATGTCATATATTTAACTATGATGATCAAGGGCAAAGTCGTTCTGCTTCTCTTCACCTCCCTCACTGTGATTCCATGACCTACTCATTTTCCTTAGACTTGCAACTCATAAAGAAAACATTGCAATAGATTTGCATCCTTTGCCTTGAACTTCTAAGAGGAACTAGAAAATCAAATGTAAAAATATTCTTTGGACTGCTCTTGGCTTTTTCCTTTGTAGGTCATAAACATCTCTGTTTTAACATTAAGCGTTACAACAAAGCTCCTTATTTGCTAGTCTGTCTCCTGCTATTGGACTGTATTTTAAGGGTTGAAGCCTTGATTTATTCGTGTTTGTATTCCCAAAGATCACCTGGCATAAGAACTGGGTGTGCAGTGAATGTTGGTTGAATTAGTCTGTTGAATTCTCTTACGCTACATGACTAACAACCTTTCATAAAGGGCCTATTCCTCCCAAAATAGCTCCAGAGCATTGAGTCATTTTTTCCTTTAAGAATTTTATTTATGCTTTTTAAAAGGTTATATCAAACCAAATTTATCCCACTGTAATTTTCCAACTTGCACTGAAAGACAATATTAATAATTCAAGGAAAGGAACGACTACAAAGGTTGTCTTTTCTTTGTATCTAAACTATCAGGGGTAGACACTTGTCATATAGTTAATGAAGTTATTATTATAATGAACCAAATAGCTGTAGAAACTGCCAGTGCCCATTTTCCAGACATGTTTTTACTTGTCACCGGTTCATTTTACATTATAAACATAAACACTACACTTCAGTGTATGATGTCCTTCTTTAAGCCAAATTGGAAAATTCCTAATACTGAATTCAATGCTTTAAAATTAGCTTTATTTTCTTATTTTCTCATACTCTTTCTCACAGCATGATAAGTACAATAAAACAAAATAATCCTAAATTATCATTATATAATGAGGCCTCTATAGCCAATGGCCCCTAGTAGACATTACAAGAAAACTTGACCTCTTATATCCAGCAGTTATAGGACATAAACTGTATAAATAATATAAACTAAATTTAAGATTGATCAAACAGTTTATGGGGAACAAGTTTCTTTTTATAGAAGTTTTTCCACTGATAAATTCAGAAGAAATGACAATTAGCACACACACCAAAAGCAACTTCTAATGAATCTAGGCAATTGTCATCATCCATGGCTGCTAAAATCAACAGGTGAAAAGCTGATAGAAAATTTTATAATAGATTAGTTAATCTCACAATTCCTAATTTAATGAGTAAGTTAACATCATAAGAAGAGAGACAATCAGACATTACATGCTTCTTGTTAGTACCACATAACACCACCTATGAAATATTCTTGCCCAAAACTCTGACCTAAATCTGATCCAGCCTTTAGATATACCAGTACAAGGGACAGAGGGACCTGTCAAATGATATTCTAGATGCAGTCAGCAAAACCTAGAATGCAGAAAACTCTTCAGGACAAATACCCTGTTTTCGTAAAAAATTAATTACCAAAAAAAAAGACAAAGGGAATCTCAAGATTCTTTAAACATATCTATCAACAGTATTTACCAGGTGGACTACATTTGGATGTGATAAAGAAACCAACATTTAAAAAAATATAACAATCAGAGAAATTTGACACTGACTAGACAATTTGATGATACAATGATAATATTGGAGATTGTGGTTATGTTTTAAAAAGTACTTATCTTTTCAAAATACATATTGAACTACTATGAAATTAGATGAAACACTGTCTAGTAGACACCCCAAAATAATTCATGGTGTGTGTAGAGGAGGAAAAAAGTAGGTGGATATTGATAAAACAAGGATGACCGTGAACTGAAATTGCTGACGGATAGATGTGTGTGGTTTTATTATACAAACCTTTCAAATTTTTTATATTAAAATTTTTCAATTAAAATGTCTAAAATAAAAAAAGATATAGTTTGTCCCCAAGAATCTTTGATACTAACCAACCAACCAATTAGTGCAACAACCAAGAAACTGGACAACAAATGGATATCGGTTCTCTACGTATTTTTCTTCTGGGACATACAAAAGATATGAAAAATTATTTTCCTTCAGAAACTTCAGAATCTAACGGAGGAGAAGGCTACCATCAGGACATAGAGAAGTGCTACACTTGGTGTTAAGGACTAGGAGGTCAATAGGAATCCAAAGAAGGACGAGGTCAGAGGGCTGACTGGGTCCCAGACAGGCACATGGGTGCAGGGCAGGAGGGCAATTTGTCGAGCTTGACACTCAGAGGAACTTTTCTCCTAACCAGTTTACACAGAGAGCGAGAGACAGACGGGACTGAAAAATGATAACACAACTTACAACTCATGCCCAGAACCCACCACTTGTAGTACACAGATTTAATATCGGTTATAAATCCTGTCATTTTCTGGTGAATGTCACTGTATATTGTACTGTATCGTTTCTATAATGAAAGTATTAATTTGCTACAATATTTAAAATATATCAGTCAAAGTTCTTTAGAAAACAAGGCACAAATAAAGGGGGGAATTTAGGAGGGCTTAACCAAGTAACCAAGGACAAAGCTGTGAGTAGGTTAAGGGAAGCGTGTCTGGGATGCTGAAACCCAGGGATTTATAAAGCAGCAGACTGTTACCACTCAGATGTATGAGGCAAGAAGAGGAACTTATCAAAACCAGAAACTGCTTTAGCCACAGGAGAAGATTACAGGAGCTAAGAGACCCAGTCCCTGTTGACCAGCTGCCCAACAGAGAAGGAGCCAAGGAAATAAATGCCCTGACCTCATCGTCTTTCTTTCCAGTCTTCTGCCAATTCTTCCCCAACTACAGTGACTAGAAGTCAGAGGGCACGAGAGCCCGCTGATGGCGTGCATACGTCATTGTCCCAGAGCTGGGAGTAGTCTGAAGAAGAGTGGAAAGTACTTCTAGAGAGGCCAATGGAGAACACCCACCACGTGGAATACTTCCCTGCTCTTAATACTCCTGCGTTAGCATTTCGTAATATTTAGAAAATGATAAAATGGAAGCCTCAAAAAAAAATTAAGTGAGCCTAGGCTTCTCTTAGCATCTGAGAGGCCCTGAGCAGAGAAACTGAGTCTCTTTTAGGAGGGGAAGAATTCAGATAAACAAAGGTAACAGGAAGAGCCCTGGAGTTGAAAACTATTTGAACAAAACCCAGAGACAAAGGGCACAGACAACAGTGTAGCAAAGGCAGTGGGGTGGGGGTGGGTCCTGGGAGAAAGGGGTCAATGGGAGGGAAAAGAGGGGACAGCTGTAATACTTTTGACAATAAAGATATATTTAAAAACAACAACAACAACAGAAAACAAACACCCAGAAACGGAAGTGAGCATGACGAAAGCAGAGACAAGGTAGTGACTAGACTAGTAGGCACAGAGGTGACGCTATAGGGAGTTCTGAGATAAAAAACTAGATAAACTGACTAAAGCCAGATCATGGAGGAGATTGGGAGACGAGAACTTAGATATGCTCTATTTCGATGTGGTATTAGTCATGGCCAGTGAGTGGAGGGTAGGGGATGAAATCATGAGTGTAGTCCATTAGGAAGAACACTTTGATGGAACTGAGAATGAACAATGAGGATACAATCGGAGGTGAAGTCAAGAGAGTCTGGGAACAAACCAGGAGGTGCCACTCTTCATGTGGGTTAAGTCTGTAACAGGAGAGTAGCAGTGGAAATCCGCCCATTCATCCAGCCATATGTCCCATATATCAAACTGTCCCACAAATGTATACTGAGTCTACTATGGCCAGGTCCTGGACTTGACAGGGAGCATACAATGCTGAGCAGAAATAAATGTGTTTCCTGCCCTTGCATGAGGAAACAGGCATGGATTGAGTAATGGCATGAACAAATGTAAAATGCTGTTGTGAAGGGTGCCCTGAAAAGAGGCATAGGGGCTGAGAGCTATGATAGCTCTTTGAAAGGAGGGTGATACAGGGGAATGGGAGGTAGTCAGGAAAAGCTTCTTTGAGAAAATGATGCTCAGGTTGAGGTCTGGAAGCTGGGAAGGCATTACCCAGTGCAGACTAGCAGAGTGAGCAAGAATACAGCAAGGGCATAGGGGCAGCAGGAAGTGTAGGAAATACAGAGAATTAAAGAAACCAGTGTCACTGTGACAAAAAAGAAACGGGACAAATTTGAAAGACATTTCAAAGAATGAAGTAAAAAGAATTGTAAACACCTAGAATCTAGAACATTAAGGTGGTAAACAGTCTAATATGGTTCCTGCCTGATCAACCTGTATTTGCTAATGTGCTTTGTGCCTTGACCAAAGAACAAATCAATAAATATTTCATCTAAAAAAATACTTATTAGACACTGTGCAAGGCACGGGGAATACAGTCTTAACTAGCCAGACAATCTTTATCACATCACATGAGTCATCAGCCAACTTGCTTTCCTGTATATATCCCAACAGCAGAAGAGCAAGGCACAGATTCACGGAAGATTAATCAATCAATGAATATTCACTGAGTATCTTTTATGTAAAGACCCGATACAAAATACTATGTAAATATTATCTTGTCTGCAGCACTAGCTAGCTTCTTTTAAATATAGATGTCTGTTTGCCTCAGTACGAGCACAAATTGACAAAAACATGCACAAAGAAGAATAAGATGCAATCATTGGTTGCAGAGACCCTTTAATGCAAAAGATTTAAAACGCGAAAATGAATCACTGTAAGCAACAATACAACAGGTCTATAAGAGGGATATAAACTATTGCTACCATGAGATCAGTTTCAGGGAATCTGGCAGTTCACAGGAAAACATATTCTGTAACTTAGGTCTGATTTCAACAGGGGAAGATGCAGGGCAAAGAAATTTTAATAAGCAGAATAACACCAGGAGATTCAGTGGCATCTAGGAATAACAGGCAAAGTGTGGTAGAAAATGAGGGAATTCAGGTAGGAGAATGCAGAGAATAAAAATTAAAGTAGCACTGATGGGGGTAATAGGGTAGAATATTTAAAAAACAAAATATGGACCAGGAAATATATTTGGTCAGAACGAGGAGTTGCCAAAGATTTTTGAGAAGGAGAATAGCATTCTCCGAAATGACTGTTAAGTATGTGCACTTCCGGTCATTTTGGCGGGTAGGTAAACGCGGTATCCGTCCTCCCACAACCGCATGAAAGTTACAACTAAACTACAGAACAACCATCATTCAAAACTGCCTGAAATCAAGCTGAATGTAAGTCCTACAACTACGGAATTAAAGAAGCAGCCACATTGAAATGGGTAGGAGGGGCGGAGGTGCATGGGCTGGTCCCACACCCACGTGTGGCAGATAAAAATCAGGAGGATTCCTTGGCTGGGAAGGTCCTCTCGGAAGACTGAGGGGTCCCCGTCCCATACCAGACACCTTGCATAGGGTTCCAGTGTGAGGAAGAGAAGTCCCCATAACTTCTGGCTGGAAAAACCAGCAGGAACTGAGGCTCAGGGAGGCTGAGGCGGCTGGAGCCCCAGGCAGCTCCCTAAAGGGCCCGCGCACGGACTTATCGGACTCTCTCCCTCTAAGCTTGGAGGGGAGGCAGCTCGAGGGGCACCAGAGACATACAGGGAAGAACTGAGCTGTTTGGCACTGGAGTGAGGGCTGGAAAGGGGGCTTTCTCAGGGACAAACGTGCTGTAAGAGGCCTTTGTTCCTTTGGTGAGCCTTTCCCTCTGGGGCGGCAGACAGAAGCCATATCTGGGACTCCAGCAACCTGGCTCACAGTTTGCCCGCCCGTGATTCCCTGAGGGCTCTGCCCCACCCAACTTTCAGGCCCACCCAAGCTGTTGCCACTTGCTTAACCCAAGGATTGGATCCTGTCTTGGATCCTGCTTCAGGTTTTCCTAAATTCTTTCAAACAAGCAGCATCTGGTCCCAGTGAGCCCCATACCTCTCGTTAAGTAATACACTGAAACAAACACAGGGAGGCAGCCAAAATGAGGAGAAAGAAACAGGTCCCAAATGAAAGAACAGAACAAAACCCCAGGAAAAGAACTAAGTGAAATGGAGATAAGCAACCTAACAGATGCTGAGTTCAAAATACTGCTTATAAGGATGCTCAATGAACTTAGCGAGGGCCTCAAGAGCATAAAAAAGGACCAGTCAGAAATGAAGGATGCACAGTCAGAAATGAAGGAGGCACTAACTGAAATAAAGAATAATTTACATAGATTCAACAGTAGAGTAGGTAAAGCCAAGAAGCAAACCATCGATTTGGAATATAAGGAAGCAAAAAACACCCAATCAGAACAGCAAAAAGAAAAAAGAATCCAAAAAAATGAAGATAGTGTAAGGAGCCTCTGGGACAACTTCAAGCATGCCAACATTCGTATCTTGGGGGTGCCAGAAGGAGAAGAGAGAGAACAAGAAAATGAAAACCTCTTTGAAACAATAATGGCAGAAAACTTTTCTAACTTGGTGAAGGAAACAGACATACAGGTCCAGGACATACAATCACAGAGAGTACCAAACAAGAAAAACCCCAAGAAGCCCACACCAAGACACATCATCATCAAAGTGCAAAAGGTTCAAGACAAAGAGAGAATCTTAAAAGCAGCAAGAGAAAAGCAGTTACCTACAAGGGAGTTCCCATAAGGCTGTAAGCTGATTTCTTAAAAGAAACTTTGCAGGCCAGAAGGGAGTGGCAAGAAATATTCAGAGTGATGAAAAGCAAGAATCTACAACCAAGATTACTCTGTCCTGCAAAGCTGTCATTTAGAATTGATGGCCATATAAAGAGTTTCCCAGACAAGAAAAAGTTAAAGGAGTTCATCACCACCAAAACATTATTATATGAAATGATGAAGGGTCTTTTTGAAGAAAAAGATAAAATATATGAACAAACAAAATGGCAATGAATGCATATCTATTGACAATGGAATCTACAAACAAAATGAACAGGCAGAACAGAAACATTCTCATAGATACAGAGAGCATTTTGTTGATTGCCAGATGGGAGGGGGGTTGGGGGAATGGGTGAAAAAGGTGAAGGGATTAAGAAGAACAAATTGGTTGCTAGACTGACAAACCTCAAAGAGAGGTTGGGGGCTGGGAAGATATAAATCAAAGAATTTATATGCATAACCAACGGACACAGACAACAGTGTGGGAAAAGGCAGGAGGGGGACGGGGGTCAATGGGAGAAAATGAGGAACATCTGTAATACATTCAACAATAAAGATAAAAAGAAAAGTATATGGACTGAAAAACATCGTAACATAATGGTTAAAAGCACAGGGTCTGGAGCCAGCTTGCCTGCGTTCAGGTCCAGACTCCCCGACAGCTACGACTTACAATAAAAAGGAACAAACAACTGATAAACTCAATGGTTTGGATGAATCTCAATAGCAGCATGCTATGTGAAATAAATCAGACACCAAAAACTATATATTGTTGTGATGAAATTATATGTAAATCTAGAAAAGGTCAAACTATAGTGACAGAAATATCCATAGTTGCCAGAGGTAGGGCATAGGGGAAACAGTGGGGGAGGAGAGTCAAAGGAGGCCATGGGAATGTTTTTTGGGGCGGAAAAAGGTTTTTTTTTTTTATCATGTCTTATTGACATGTACACAACTGCATATACTTGTGTGCATGCATCAAACTGTACACTTAAAGTTGGTACATTTACGTGTATCTCAAATAAGGTGATAAAAATGAAAAAAATATGGAAGAGTAAAAAGTTAGGTAGCAGTTAAAATTAAAACATTGAACTTCAGAATATTTCTTACATATTGAAGAGCATGGTAGTGGGAAACTCATGACTTGAGATCACTGTGAAGACTAAAAATACTAATCTCTGAGGTAAGTGTGTAATTTACTTGCTGGGGAAGGGCAGGGATTATTCTTGTTATAAAGAGTATTTCCTTTCTTTAAAAAACATTATTCAACTAATTTTTATTGGACACTAGGCATTGTTTTAGGCCCAGGAGACACAACAGAGACAGACGAGTCTTTTCTCTCAAGGAACTTACATTCTTGACAGTACATCTCAGGAAAGATAGAGATGGGGATGATATTTCAATAGAGACATGAAATGAAATAGAGACCTGTTCTTGCAGTGATGAATACTCAGATGAAACCCAGACTTCCCCCAACCCACAGAAGTAATATTATAAATCACTGTTAGCTAACAAGGCTATTTTATTGATCGCAAAACACAGTAGGTTAGGTACATTACAGTGACTGACTATATTGATGTCTCAATGGCGACATAAGATTAGTTGATAAAAGCCCAGGGGAGAAAATGGTCTGGCAGACTAATATTTAGAAAACAAAGAACTGGAAAATATTTTCCATCTTGTTTACATTTTAATGCCCCAACAAAATTACTTTAAATTTTTATATATGCCTGAATTAACTCTACTAATATTAAAATATATGTGATAATATATTTAAAGTTCACTAGATTTGAATTTATCTAAAAAGAAAAAAAAAGCTAATTTTCAGTCGATGATTTCCTGAATTGACACCTGCAAGGAAGAGACAAGATAATTCTAAATTTAATTAATGTTTCCTTCATAACAGAGTGATTTACAAGTTTGCAAATATTTTTTTTCTCTGTAAATTTCTTAAGCATAATAAATATGCTCAAGAAGATTTGTTAAAATAAATGCAAGAAGCCCTGTTTGGGTGGCTCTTGGGTTGGAGTTGTCCTGTATACCAAAAGGTGGTGAGTTCGACTCCTGGTCAAGGCATATACCTATGTTGCAGGTCTGATCACCAGTCAGGGAGCATACGGGAGGCAACCGATTGATGTTTCTCTCTCACATCAATGCTTTTCTCTCTCCAACCACCCTTCCATTCTCTAAAATCAATAAAAACATATCCTTGGGTGAAAATTAAAATAAGTAAATAAATGCAAGAAAACTATCTTGAATTCATATATTTGTAAACTTAATTTGGACAGCTGACATTTTTGGATCTTGGTAAATACAAACATGTTGAGAAAAGAAGGAAAGTGAGGAAGTGAGTGATACACGGTCTTTCTATGAACTTGAAGTCTTCCAACAGCAGCAGACTTAACGCATTAAAAGAGTGCTAAATTTGGTTTTTATTTGCTTCAGTAGTACTTTAAATCTCTTTGGTTATTGTAGAAGGTTTTTGGTTTTCACAAACCAAAGTGAAAAGGGAATATTGTGGGCAGTAATATGTTTAATTCCTTATTTATTTCAAATGACTCCTGCCATTGTTAATTGAAGTACTAAAGTCCCCTTACACCTAACAGTTGTGGGTTTCTAGAGGCAACGGGGAGGCAACCGATTCATGCTCATCTCTCACATCAATGTTTTTCTCTCTATCCCCCATCCTTTCTCTAAAATCAATAAAATCTAATCAATCAATCAAATAAATCTAGACCCACATTTAAGGGTGCAGAATAAACCGATGATAGGTAGAAGAAAGAATAGTTTATCTAACCTCTAGCAGAATCTGAGAATTCATAGAATAAGATAAATTTTTACTCTACACTCTCACTATTTAGGGTAGGAACTTAATTTTATCCATTTGGTATTACAGAGTAGTTATAACAACAGAAAAGCAATATAGAAACTATGCGCTAACTTCTAAACTTGTTTGACCTCCTACAGTCACCCTGCATTTACCAGGTTGCCAATCTATTTTCTTTCTTACATCTACTGTCTGCCTTTCAAGTCTGAGGTGAGTTGAAACCACCCAACAAAGCACCTGTGAACAATGCTTTAGTAATTATGAAAAATACATTAAGGACCAAAAAGTAAATATTTTAACATGTCCAAAATGGAGAAGCTAAATATTATAACAACATCAACTGCAGAAATAGTGAGGTGAACATAGAATTTACATTTTTATAAAAGCAAAACGATCATTCAGTTGGAAACAAAGGATTAAATCATAGTTCAGTACAGCTTACCACATGAAATAATTTTTCTTTCATAAATGGTAAAGGCTAAATTATTTTATTGGTATTTTCCTGCTTGTATTTAATTTGATGTCAGTTTTTGTTAAGAGTTTGTTGTTTTGGATTCTATTTCCAAATTAAAACATTTAAAAATAATCAAGTAAAGCTTTCTCAGTTATATATGAAATTATTGATTGAAGGACCTTCACCCTTTAACTAAGGGTGTTAAAGCGTTAACTGTGTACACATCTAAGATCTATGAAAGGAAATACTCCAATCTCTCAGAAACATCATTTGCCCTTTGTAAATCGATGTTGCCATGGCAAATGTTTTCATTTAATACTGGATGTGCTGAGGGTGGGAGGATGGCACACAATGCACAGCAGCAACGTACTTGCTATTTTTAGACACCTTCCTCTTAAAAAATGCTCTCAGGTTTCTTTCGTGGAATGACTTTTGCATACTAAGACACAGCTATTCCTTTAATGTGTATGCCAGATTTGTCCCTTTAAACATGATTAAGTAGAATACATTATCTGTGAAAACCAAGCTGTGCCTTGAAAAAGTGTGTTCTGCATTTTTGCTTAAAGAAGCAACATGTGCCCAGCTGGTGTGGCTCTGTTGGCCGAGGGTAATCCCATGCACCAGAAGACTGCCGGTTCAATTCCTAGTCAGGGCATATGCCCAGACTGTGGGCTTAATCCTCAGCAGGGGGCATGCAGGAGGCAGCCAATCAATGTTTCTCTCTCATAGATGTTTCTATCTCTCTCCCCCTCTCCCTTCCTTTCTATCTCTGAAGTCAATAAAAACATATTAAAAGAAAAGAAAGCAACATGCATGTGGGTTCCAAATGCTCCCCAAGAAGAAGGTTATTGAAATGTTAACTCAGTTTTGGAAGACTGTATGTTTCTAGGAATTTATTCATTTCACCCAGATTGTCCAAGTTGTTGGTATATAGTTATTCACAATATTTTCTTAGAATCTTTTGTATTTTTTGGTGTCAGCTGTTACTTCTCCCCTTTCATTTCTGATTTTATTTATTTTAGTTTTCTCTCTTGTTTTCTTGAAGAGTCTAGTTAAAGGTTTGCCAATCTTGTTTATCTTTTCCAAAAAAAGCACCTCTTGGGCTTCATTGATCTTTTGTATTTTTTTATACTCCTCTTTATCATTTATTTCTGCTCTGATATTTATTATTTATTTTCTTCTACTCATTTTGGGATATGTTTGTTGTTCTTTTTCTAGTTCCTTTAAGTATAAAGTTAGGTTATTTATTTCAGATTTTTCTTGTTTCTTGAGGTAGGCCAGTAATTCTATGAATGCCCCTCCCTCTTAGGACCACTTTCACTGTGTCCCATCGATTTTGGGTTGTTTTGTTCTCATTTTCATTTGTTTCAAGGCATCTTTTGATTTCTTCCTTGATCTCATTGTTAACTCATTCATTACTTGATAACATGTTATTTAGCCTGCATGTTTTTCAGTATTTTCTTGTGATTGATTTCTAGTTTCATAACTTTATGGTCAGAAAAGATGCGTGATATAATTTCAACCTTCTTAAATTTATTGAGACTTGTCTTGTATTCTAACATGTGGTCTATCTTAGAAAATGTTCCATACATTGAAAAGAATGCATGTTCTGCTACTTTGGGGTGACATGTTTTGAAGATATCAGTTAAATCCATCTGATCTAGTATGTCATTCCTAGAAACATACAATCTTACAAAACTGAAACAGGAAGAGTGACAAGTTCTGAATAGACATAGTACAACTAATGAAATTGAAACAGTAATCAAAACACTCCCAACAAACAAAAATCCTGGACTGGATGGCTTCACAGGTAAATTTTACGAAACATTGAAAGAACAACACCTTTCCTTCTCAAACTATTTCAAAAATTCAAGAGGTAGGAAGACTCCCAAGCTCATTTTACAAAGCCAGCATTATCCTAATTCCAAAGACAGATAAGACACCACAAAGAAAGAAAATTACAGGCAAATTACAGGTTAACATAAATGCTAAAATCTTCAACAAAAAACTGGATCCAGCAATACATTAAAGAGATCATACACCATGATCAAGTGGGATTTATTCCAGGGATGCAAGGTTGGTACAATATCTGCAAATCAATAAATGTGATAGACCACATAAACAAAATGAAGAATAAAAATCACATAATCATATCAATAGACACAGAAAAAACATTTGATAAAATCCAGCATCTATTTATGATAATAACTCTCAGCAAAGTGGGAACACCTCAACATAATAAAGGCTATATATTGCAAACACACAACCAACATCATACTCAATGGGCAAATACTACAAGCATTTCCCTTATGGTTGGGAAAACGACAGGGATGTTTGTTTTCACCATTCCTATTCAACATAGTACTAGAAGTCCTAGCCACAGTAATCAGACAAGAAGAAGAAATATAAGGAATCTAAAAGGAATAAGTAAAACTGTCATTATTTGCAGAGATGATACTATGTAGAGAGAAACCCTTAAGATTCCACCAAAAAAATACTAGAACTGATAAATGAATTCAGTATAGAAGCAGAATAAAAGATAAATATCCAGACATCAGTTGCGAATTCAGTATAGAAGCAGAATAAAAGATAAATATCCAGACATCAGTTGCATTTATATACATTGATCCCCAGTGGGGGGCATGCAGGAGGCGGCCAATCGATGTTCTCTCTCATCCATGTTTCTATCTCTCTCCCTCTCCTTACCTCTCTCTCTAAAATAAAAAAATAAAAGTTATAAAGAAAAAAATAAACAAACAGGACAATATCCTAGTAAAAAGTTTTTGCACATCAACAAAAACCATCAAAAAATTAAAAGACGACCACTGAATGGGAGAACATATTCACCAATGATACATCTGATAAGAGGTTAATATCCAAAATTTGTAAAGAACTTTTAAAATCAGCAACAACAATCCAGTTTAAAAATAGGCAAAGGACCTGAATAGACATTTCTCCAAAGAGTACATACAGATGGCCAACAGATATATGAAAAGATGCTCAATGTCATTAAGCATCAGAGAAATTCAAATTAAAACCACAGTGAGATATCACCACGCACCTGTCAGAATGGCCATCATCAGTAAGTCAACAACAACAAAAAATCAACAAACAATGAGTGTAAGCAAGGATGTGGAGAAAAGGGAGTTCTCATGTACTGTTGGTGGGAAGGCAAACTGGTGCAGCGTTTGTGGAAAGCAGTATGAAGTTACCTCAAAAAATTAAAAATTGAACTGCCTGATGTTCCAGTGATCCCATATCTAGGAATATATTAAAAAAAAAAACCCAAAATATTAATTTGAAAGAATATATGCATCTCTATGTTCATTGCAGCATTCTTTACAATAGCCAAGATTTGGAGCAGCCCAAGAGTCCATCAGTCGATGAGTGGATAAAAAAGATGTGGTACATTTTACACAATGGAATACTACTCAGACGTAAAACGTTAAAAAGAAGGCAATTTTACCTTTTATAATGGCATGGATGGACCTGGAGATTATTAGGCTAAGTGAAATAAGCCAGTCAGAGAAAGAGAAGTACCATATGATTTCACTTATATATAGAATCTAATGAACAAAATAAATAAACAAACAAACAACACAGACTCATAGATATAGAGAACAGACTGACAGCCATCAGAGGGGAAGGGGTTTGAAGGACTGGATGAAAAAGGTGAAGGAATTAAGCAAAAAAAAACAAAAACTAAAACTCATAGATACAGACAACAGCATGGTGATTACCCAAGGGAAAGGGGGGGTGTGGGGGAGGTAGAAGAGGGTATAGGAGGAATAAATGGTGATGGAAGGAGACTTGACTTGGGGTGATGAACACAATACAATATACAGATGATATATTATAGAACTGTACACCTGAAACCTATATAATTTTACTAAATAATGTCACTCCGATAAGTTCAATAAAAGAAAAACACTCCAAAAAAAGAAATATTAATTCAGACTACATAGATCTGAAAATAAGTAAAACAAAGAGGATTTTCATGGTGGCTAATGAGTGCAAAGGGAAACACTTTTCTTGCACATATCTTGTCGAAAGATATGCATGACTGCCTTCCACAAATATCTCTGACTGACTGTAATAGAAGAATGACCCCCTGAAAATCTGGCTCTATTTGTTTCTAAACGTGTACCAAATTTCATAATTCTTTAATTAATCAGCATCTCTTAATAGTGCTGATGCAAAGCAGAGGAATAGGAATTAAAATTTTATCAGAGGCACTGTGTGGAAAAACCCTCTAGAGATTTCATTAGGGGTTTATATCAGAAAAGTAGAAGATCCTTTGTGTTGGTACCCTTTTTATTAGTGATACTGTTTATTTCTTTATTAATTTTTAACAGTGATAAAATAAGAGATTATCTCTTTAATGATAGACCCCAAATCTACTGTCATCATCCTCCATTGCTACCTCTCCCCTCTCCAAGGAACCAGTGTTCACAGCTTAATGTGCCTCCTTCCACTTCCTTCGTGCCTGTACAAAAAGACAGAACCAAAGAGACACACATGTACACGGATTTTGCTATCATTTCTTTTTATTAAGATGGGATCACACTCCGAACATGATGATTCTATCAATTAATACACACTGAAAATACTTCTAGGGCAAGACATGAAGATCTAGTTCAGTCTTTCTCACATTACATTAATATTCATTAGAATAACCTCCCATAATTTTAAGGATATGAATAGTCTTACTTTAAAAGACAAATCCGGATAACTTGACTGCAGAGCTTGTAGCAATGCATCCTCTCACCAACAATGTATGAGACTGTATCTTTTCATCCTTACAAACTCTGTATATTACAGCACTTTTTAATCTTCTGTCAAATTAATTAGTGAAAAAAATATGGTACCTCTTTTTCCTTAAATTTTAATTTGTATGCTTATTAACAGGGTTGAGCTTTTTTCATTCTGTTAATTTAATATTAATATTCTTCATTTGCTTTTCTTTTGGGTTGCTCGTCTTCTCAGTTTATGGGACTTCTTTTTATACATTGTATACAGCCCTTTTTCTGTCATGTCTTCTTGGTTAAATAATTCTCATCTTTAAAAGTTTGTGTGTGTATGTATGTACACATATAAAAACTTTTACCTTTCCAGTCTCTTACATAGTTAGTAATCTGTTCAGTTCTTAGGTCAATTTGGATAGTTAAGTATTTTCTAGAAAATTACCCATTTTTCTCAAGATTATAAAATTTATCGACATAGAGTTGCACATAATAGTGTCTAAAATTTTTTACACTTTCTATTACTTAATAACATATAATTTTTTGCACATTTTTATCCTTAGGCTTGCCATGAATTTATCCATTTTAAGGGATGTTTCAAAGAATTGGTTTCTTTTTCTTTTTTAACCTATTAATTTCAGCTTTTTTTTTATTCTTCCTTTTCATTAACTTAATTGCTCTTTTTCTCATTTACTAAGTTGAATGTTTATGTAAACTTACTTTTTTTCTAGTTTTCATTGAAAAATAATTATAGGCTATCTATTTTTCTCTGAGTACTGCTTTAGCTGGGTCTCGTGGGTTTTGTTAGAAAGTATTTTCCTTACTATTACTCTCTAGGTAATTTATAATTTCAATTCTTATTTTTTTCATTGTTTAGAAGTTGTGTAGAAGAATTGTCCTTAATTTCTAAGGAGCTAAGCTTTCCATGGCATCTCTTCATGGTCTGTTTCTAGTTCTATTGGATTATTATCAGAGAATGAGAGCTATAAAACTCTATTATAGTCAACTGAAGTTTCTTAATGTCTAGCTGTGTAATTTTAATAACTTTTATATGCATTCAAAAAGAATATATATTCTCTTCCTAAAATGTAAAATTTTATATCCACATAAATATTAAATTATATTTACTATATGTTAACTATATCTTACTTTATTCTGTTGACTGATACATTCAAGGGCTTTTAGAGTCTATTTGAGATACCAAATATCCATAATTATATTTTAATCAACTTCACTTTTAATTTTGTTTCACATGTTTGGCTGATGGAGAGACTGAAGCTCAGTAAGGTTTAAGTATCTTGCCTAAGATTTTGTAGCCAGCAAGTAGCAGAACCAGAGTTCTGAATTGCTTTGTACCTGTAATGACTGATAAGAGAAATGAGGGATGAGAGACACCAGAGTAGGGAAAGACTGAAAAAAAAAAAGTGCTTTGCAAGTCGCTAATAAGTTTTTGGTTTTAAATGGGGTACAGGAAGCTTTTAAAGGGGTATTTGCAGGAGGGTGATGTGATCTGACTTCTGTTTTATTAGATTCCTGTGGCTGCTGCATGGAGCACAGACTCTAGGGATACAAGGGTGCAAGGGAGACCAGTTAGGAAAGCTCTGTAATAATCCAGGACAGAGAGGATGGTGCTTGGGTCAGACAGGGAAAGATGAGTATGCGGAGAAAAGGCTGGGTTCTGGATCTGTTTGGGAGGCAGAAACAACAGCATTTGCTGGCACATTGTTTATGGGGTGTGAGAAAGAGGAGCCAAGAATTCCTCCAGGGTGTGTGACCCAGAGGAACTAGAACCCAGCAATTATCATTTACTGAGATGGAGAAGTCTGAAATGCAATATTTCAAATAAGAAAACTCTTGTTTAGACCATTTACTTATGAAAACCAAGTAGGTAACTAAGGAACAATGTGCTGTCAACCTTTCATTGGTATTTTTAGTCTCTATGTTCTATAAGTCACAAGACACTGTTCACGAGCAGCCAAAGGTTAAATCCATTTTTTAGCGTAAATGGCATATACAATGGTTTCGATCAGGGATCAGGAAACTACAGCCTGTGGGTGGCTGCCTGTTTTAGTAAATGAAGTTTTTTATTGGAACATAGCCAACTCATTCATTTACATACTGTCTATGCTGCTTTCTAACTGCAGCAGTTAAAACTGGGACCATATGGCTCTCAAACCAAAAATATTTACTATCTGATATTTTAAGAAATTATCTGCTATTCTCTGGTTTAGATTTAGACAGGAACAATTCAGAATTGTGTTGAACTAAACTAGGTTGGTTACAAGGTGTCTTTTAACAGCCAGATGATCAGGACTATCCTACCAGAATGAATATTAGCAGCATTTCTTTCTAGATGAACATAAAAAAATATATAAGAAAAAAGTTCTTTAAGGATTTAAGATGGAGCCAGAAATCTTTTTTGGTTGTTTAACATAAGGAAGCTTTTACTTTATAATATATGTGCAATAAATAAATATATGTGTGTGTATATGTATCCTTCATATTTAAAGCCAAATGTGACCAGGCACACATAAAAATACATATAACAACATTCTATGGGAAACACACAGGCCATCAACAGATTAGCAGCACAATATTATAAAATGAACATGGGTTTCAGATTCAAATAACTCTGTATTTAAATCGTTGTTCTTCTATTTACTGGCTATTTTGCTACAGACAGATTATATAATCTCCTTGGGTTTCAATTTTTTATAATAAATGGGAATAACAGTACCTTGAACAGTTTTTATGATAATTGAGACAATGCTTATAAAGTGCTTAATACAGTAGTGTTAGATAGTAAGATTCATTAAATATATTTTCTCCTTTAAAAATTTACCAGAAAAAACAAACAAAAAAGAACTCAATCTTATTGAGAAACAGGTGATCATAATGGAGTCTCTTACACTATAGTTACTTTTTCTAATATTCTCTCAAGGATCATATTAATTCAAAAATATAAAAAATCAATTAAAAATAAAAAGTCTTTTTTATGTTTCTTATTTTTAATAAAGAAAATCAAAGGTCAATGTATATTTGCAGCTCTAACCCAAATAGGTGACATGTTTAGATTATTCTCAGAGGAAAACACTATTAATAGTTCAATCACATCTTCCCTAAGTGAACATTGAGAAGGTTTTAGTAAAAATAAAGAGGAAGTATCAGAATTTAAACTTAAACTATTGGTAATGAACTACATGCAACTTTAATTTGCTGTTTATAAGCTCCATTTAACATTTTTTTGTTTTGTTTTCTATTTAACTTGCAGCTCTGAGCCTCGCTGATGAAGCAAGGGGAGAATTATATAAATAAATACAAGTTGAGAATTTGACATGTAGAATCTTAATGGACACTAATCCTGAGCTTTCAAATTGGAAAGTGGAAAAACCAATTTAATGTGAGACAGATAAGCAAACAAAACAAGGGCCTGGTGACTGTCCTCTTGAACGCTCAGCTTCTCCATTGGTAAAGGAGATTAATATTACTTTTTCAGTTTGTGGAAAGGTCGGGGTATAGCATTTTAATCTCTTCTTGTTGCTCTTATTATCTCAAACTTTGGAATTTTATAAACATTGCCCAAGTCTTTCTAAATAAAAAGCAAATGCTGGTCCAAAATTAGAATATTCCTCGATTTTCCTCCTTCAATAATAAGATCACGATGCCACTTTTCTTTCTTTGTGAAGGGAGAAAAGAACTAAGAATGGAGGAAAATGAAACACTAAAAGCCATGAGTCACGTTCGTTTTTCGGCAATGACTTAATGCATTCAGTGTTCACCCAGGGTCTAGTTTTTCTAAGCAACGTGAATGCACTGGTGTAGGACTGGCTACTGGGGCCTCCGCTTCTGTCCTTCTCACTCGTGGCCTCACAGTTCTTAACATGTTCCGGCACCTTGTCTCATGCAGAGGCAGTTGTGTCAAAAGGCAAACGCACCGGCCATGTTCGTTCTAGTGCACAGGGTGAATTAAATGAGGGTAAGGGTATATTGTTGGAGAGGTGAGAGGACCAGAAAAGAACAGACGGAATGTGGCCGCTGACCACACAAGAGTGGTCAGGGAAGTCACCGGGGTCCCCCTTATATAGACTCTGGAGTAGGTGAGTATCTACTCCGGGCATTTCCCAACAATCAACATGCTGCTTTAGGAGGAATCTAGATCCATTCTCTCTAATGAGTATAACAGATAACCTACTACTGATGCCCAGAAGGCTACTGGTAGCCACAGATTAATTTTCTCCCCTTATGTAATGAGACTTAATTTGGAAGTCAAGATAGCCTGTGAGAGAAAATAGAGAAACTAGAATGTGGGGATTTCCCTTCCTCTTATTCTTGCACTCAAAAGAACACTCAACATTATTATTTTTTTAATGCAAGCATTATTACACACTAATAAGTAAAGAGGAGACAAATAAATCAGAACCCTCAAAGAACTAAAGATTATTCAAGTAAAGCATCATTTTTCTCTAGTTCTTGCTAATTTTGTCCTGAGTTTTAAGCACTTACTGGAGATATCGTGTCCCCCCCCCCCCCCATAATGATTCTACTAAAATATATAATTTACCATATTATTATATCTTCAAATCAGCCAAAAGATGATCTTCTGTTCAACTAAGTAATTATACATGAAAAAGTCTAATTTAATCAGCATCCTGAACTTAAGGAAAGCTCTGCACTTAACTTGTATATTACCTCTCTGATAAACATGTCCTAAGCAAATGCTGTTTATATGTGATGTTATGATTATGGCTTGATATTTTGAAATGTATTTCTTAAACAGGTGCTGTTTAAAGAACCCTGTAAGTGCTAGGTTCTTATTACTTGATTATATATACACTATTGAGGCAAGGAGAATCTCTTCCCTCTTCTGTTAGAAAATGAAAAAATTAAAATATATTAGTAAACACTTTCTAATTATTTTCCATTCTGAAGAAAAAAGCAACAATAAACACTGTGGGAAGCTTTCAAAAATTTTTGTAGGAGTATTTTGTTCATTCTGTTTTTATCTCAGTGACTACATTCTTTCATATTATTTAAAAATAAATGATAACTTAAGACTCTAGTTTCAAGTTTTTCAAGTTGCTGCTCTGGGTTATCTGATATGATCTTTAAACTCAGAATTATTCCATTTCCTGGGGTTTCTGGTGAAAGATAATTGTGCTCAGGAACACAGACAGGGGAAGGCTGCTTCCCGATTTCAATGCATGATGTGTGACTTTTCAAAAAACAAATAAAGAATGAGACAAGAATTTGCAAGAGGTTTAGAAAGGCAAAAGTGTATTTCTCCACAGTTTTCAAACTGCTCCCCAAATAAGAGGAAAATGACTACACTGATTACAGTCTAACACATCCCAATAGGAAAAATTCAATTATGTGACTTCATGTTATTATGTTCAGAGAAAACACTTAAAATTATAGAATTTACAAATTAGTTTGTATTTATAAGGCCATAAGCCAAGACTGCAGAGGATTTAAGTTGAACAAGTTACAAATAAATAAAATGCTCCAAAAACCTAGGATTTGACGGCACTTACATGAGAAAGGAGTAATTTTTTAAGAAGGTCAATGTGCTAAGTCCTTAGCAAAGTGAAGAAATCCAGGCTATCAAACTGATATAAAAAAAATTAGGGCTTCACACCAATGAAACGACTTTTGATAAGTTCTTTTCTAAGCAGTATAAAAGATGTATACAGAACTTGGAGAAAAACATTTCCATTCCCAGTGTTCTTTCATTCTCTGATCATAAGGGACATTTAATGGAAATAACTACCTAAAAATAAGCACACGGAAATATTTACTTCCTTGCTTACTTTCTCCAGGCTTCTCTCGCCCAGGTTCCTGTTTTCTGTTTTTCCTTCCTTTGCGCCACCTTTCCCCTCCTTCAGAATTATTACAACGTCTTCCTTTCTCCGTGAAGTCATTTCTGAAAGCGTAAGGGCTGGCAATTTCTTTCTCATCTTAAGGCTTATTCACATTTTCCTCAAATACATATAATAAAAATAACGAGTTTATATTTTCTAAGAACTTACCCTGTGAAGGCCAACTGAAACATATCATAGGTCTTATCTTGCTTAGTCCTCAGAATAATCCTGGAGAGATAATACTATGACCCTATCTAAGGGTGAAGGAGCAGGACTAGCAGGTTAAGTAACATACCTGAGCCTGGCCAGTATGGCTCAGTGGATTGAGCATTGTACCATGGACCGAGAGGTCCCGGTTCAATTCCCAGTCAGGGCACATGCCGGGGTTGCAGGCTCAATCCCCAGTAGGGGATATGCAGGAGGCAGACAACCAATGTGTCTCTCTCACATCAGTGTTTCTATCTCTCTCTCCTTTCCTCTCTCTAAAAAAATCAATAAAACCATATGAAAAAGAAACCTACCTGAGCCCTAGCCAGGGGACTCAGCTGGTTGGAATGTCATCCAGTACACCACAAGGTTATGGGTTCAATTCCCAGTCAGGGCGCATACAGGAGGCAACTGATCAGTGTTTCTCTCTCACATCAATGTTTCTCTCTCTCTCTCTCTCTCTCTCTCTCTCTCTCTCTCTCTCTCTCTCTCTCTCTCCCCCTTCCTCTTTCTCTAAAATCAACAAAACCATATCTTTGGGTTAGGTTTTAAAAAAAAATAAAGAAATATACCTGAGTTGATACATCAAGAGCTAGGACAAGAATGCTGTCAGCCCAGCCCCAAAGCCTGCATTGAACCCACTATACATGGCTTAGAGTTAGACCATAAACCTTACGTAAAATCACTGTAATTATGCTGTATTCATTTATTTAAAAATCAACCCCCTGTGGAATAGTTAACCCATCAAACTGATGATAACACCTTATTATGACCACGAAGTGGCAGTTTATCAAATTGTTAAGTTTGGCCCTGGCCAGTTTTGCTCAGCGGTTGGAGTGTCAGCCCGCAGACCAGAGAGACCCGGGTTCAGTTCCTGCTAAGGGCACGTACCTTGGTTGCAGTTGTCCCTGGCCCCAGCTGGGGTCGTGTGGGTGGCGACCAGTCAATGTGTCTCTCTCACATGGATGTTTTTCTCTCTCTCTTTCTCCCTCTCTCCCTCCCAGTCTCTCTGAAGATGAATGCAAAAATGTCCTTGGGTGAGGATAAAAAAATTTTAAAAATGAGGAAGAAAAGTACTAAAAGAAGAGTGTGCAGTTACCACCACTTCGAGGCTCTGCTGGCTATGAAGCTGGTGCCATTAGACACCAGATTTTCGCAAAGCCTGAAAAAAACATCAATTAATGAGGAATTCATGAAAGAAGACAAAAATTATTTTTTTAAATTTCAAGTCAGGGAAGAAGAAGAGTGTGCCCACTTGGATTATAAAATTGATATTTCAATAGATAATAAACTACTTTCCCTGGACTCTCTGGAGCCAGTTTAAAGGGAACAATTTTTAAAGGCTGCTCTGAAGTCTACTGAACGGCAGAATGGATTGCCGCTCAGAAGCCTGACATGACTGGATATTCTTTGGTAAGACACTAATCTAAACTTGTATTAAATCAACAAAATTAGTTAATTGTACTGTCTATATTATAGGTAAGGTTCTTTCCACCTCTACTTTGTATCTGTTGTTTCTCTATGCAAGACTACCTAACAATCTCAAGTTTCCCAAGGAAAAGACTTACATCAGAATCTCTGATGTTCCCTTGCCAAAACTTAAGGTGTACTTTATTTTAAAATTTATTGAATGAATGCATCTCTTCAATCAACTTGGTCTGCCTCAATTACTGAGTCAAGTTCTGGCTCCTGAGTCCCACCTGTCTTTTAATTTCGTTGCTTTTCTTAATCTTCTGTCATTAAAAAAATTTTAACTCCTCAGTGCGTTTCTTGTTTTTATGATTTCCTTACTCTTCTTTTTCATATATACTTTTTAACTATTCTTTCTTCATATTATAGTTACTCTTTTACCCTTTTGTGATTTCCTTTACCCTTTGTGTTCTTGATCATTCTAGTCTCTTGTATGTGGTTTCTTTTTCTTTTGACCTATTCTTCTTATTCCCTTCCATCCTTTATTTCTTTCCTCTAGTACCTTTTTATTTTTCTTTCCTTGACTTTTTATCATGTTTCCTCTTAAGAATCTGTGTTAAATCCAGTTTCACCTGCATTTTAAGAAAACAATACTTTCTTCATCAAAAGTACTCCCACAATTACAGCTCTGTGTCTTCCTTACCAAGAACCTCAAGTTCAGGAGGAAAAGGGTATGGGATTCTTTTTTTCTACCTCTTTCTGAATATACTCAATAAGAAGTATAATTACCATTTCTCATTAAGGTTATAAGGTATATAAGCTGTATGTCAGCCGCATCAAGTCAGTAAGCACTTGTGGCATATCATAAAGAGACCGTGATGGGGGAACTGGCAGAAACTTTCACCAACCTGTTCTTAGCTGAGCAGAGAGAACAAGTGAATCACTTAGCCAGTTAGGTGGTTTCAGTTACAAGTCGGAGAAAACCCAACTCAACTTGTTTGAAACAAGAAAAGCTAACACAGTTGAAAGTTCCCTAAGTAGCAATGTCACAAAGACATCTTTTAGTCTCTCTGCATTGCCTTCTATGGTATTATTTTTATTCTAGGCATGGCTGCCCTCATAAACTCAGCCGATCCTAGGACTACATGCCTTTGGCTCACATGCAACAGACAAATAGGATCCCAGCAAAAGTCATAAGATTTGATTGGACTAGCGTTGGTTATACAACTTCTTCTGAACCAATCAATGTGAAAGGGGAGATAGGATGCAATGATCTGCTAATCCTAGTTCATGTGCTCTACCTCTGGGTCCCGGATAGACAACTCCTGGGAACCACAAGGTCTCAAGAGAAGGAGCAACAAAGAATTATATGTTGGGAAGGGAACCAGCACATCTCTACTGCATGAGGCAAAGCTGAATGCAGATAGTACAAAATAACAAGGCTGTAATTTACTAAATATATATTCTCTTTCCATGGAGTTATTTATAGTATTTTGATAATTATAAGATTATAAAAGTGAGCAAACACATCTTATTTTATGAAAATGGTGCTCCTCTACATTCTTTTACAATGAATACATCTAGGAACTCTTTCTGAGAATATTGAACCCAACACAGTTACTTATTATTATTGACAAATAATTTAAATGTTCTTACTGTAAAAGAATGAGAACAAAAGAATAACAAAATAATGAACCACAAAAAATGACTATTTTAGAAAATAATGATATTCTGAGATAGTGGTGGGCAGGACCAGAGGGAGGGTGTGTGAGAGAGTGAGCTAGTGTGTGAGAGAGTGTGAGTGGACGTGAAGGTGGACGACCAAACTCCTGCAGTGCAGAGATGCGGAGCAGAAGGTTCCTGTGCTGTGAATGGGAGCAGCCGGCTACCTCAGCAAGCGGCCCTTCAGGGTGCTTCTTTCTGCGCCTCGGGGAGGTCCCACCATTTTGGAAGATCCTGGGGTCTTCCTTGTGAGGAGGCAGTGGGAACATCTAGGGCTCAGCAACCTGTGCCACCAGGGCACCAGGCACCATCGGACCAGTGGACACTGCATCAACACAGACCAGTGCACAGTAGTGGAGTTCCCAAGGTGCCGGTCGCAGAAGCCCTGGACAGCCAGGAGCCCAGCACCATCCCCCAAGTAGCAGCCCAATTAGAGTCGAGATATACCCCCAGCAACAGAGGCTGGGTAGCAGACATCTATCCCTAGGCAACAGAAGCACAGACCAGCAGCTGAGACCCATCCCCAAAAACTACAGCAAAAGCTGAGCAGGAGTTGAGCCCCATGGGGCAGCAGCACACCCCAGCCACCAGCAGCAAGACCTGGGGCTCCACGGAGACCTGTGCGGTCCAGCAGCTCACAAGAGCGGTGGGAAGCCAGAGCCCCAGAGGGACTGGTGAAATCCAGGTGCCCGCCCGCGGGACCTGCATGGTACAGGGGCACCAGAGAGGCCTGTGAAACCCAGCAGGGACTGTGTGATCCAGTTACCCGCGGGACCTGCGGGGTGCTGAAGCACCAGAGAGGACTGTGCAACCCAGGTGCTCACAATATAGGCTTAGAGGATGTGAAAATGGAGGCGGAGTGAATGAAAGCTACACAGACAATCTCCCAGGACAAAAAATAAAGACAAATCCTCGGAAAAAAGCAACAGAAAAGCAGCAGGACAGGACCATATAACCAGGGACACTGGTAGGATCTGCAGAGGTACGAGAGGGTGGTGGGCTGGGAGCTATGGACAGCAGCAGTCTTAGCTGTGAGCAGCGCCCTTGGGGAATAAAGACCAAGACCGCTCCACAGTGTAGAGAGCCGTAAAATAGCCACAGCCACTCACCTGGGGGGCTCCAGCAGAGGGAGGGCAGACTGGGCTGGAACTCTGTGGGGACACCCGGGATTTGAAGGGCACTCAGAGTTTTTGATGAGTTGTGGCCCCAAAGGACGGTGGCCAGTGTGCTCCTTCCCAGAGCGGTAGGGAAAAGCAGCAGTCCCCTCCACCCCCATTTGGAGATTCAGCCTTTCCCAGGTGAGGTAAAGAAATGCACATTGGGGCTCATTAACAACCACCATCTATCCCACCTTCTGGAAATCCTCTTAGGCAGAACACCAGGTCTACATTCCAAGGCACTGAGTAACTGAGACTACTAGCCACCAGGAAAAAGCTAGAGGATAACTGAACCTTTCCTGGTCTTGCAAACCTACCCAGGAAAGTGAGACTTGACAGTGGTGTTTAACGTGGGCCCACCCAGGCTCATCCAAACCCAGCAGAGGGAGCCACAAACAGCAGAACACCAAAACCCACGGGGAAAATTTGGCAGGCTCCAAAATGTACTGAGATAGTCAAGATGGTGAAACAAAGAAACAAATCCCAAATGAAAGAACAAGAGAACTCTCGAAGATGAGATAAACAAAATGCAGTTAAGCAAATTATCAGAGGTACAATTCAGAGCCATGATCTTGAGGAAGCTCAACAGCATGAGTAAGGACATCAGCACCATGAGTAAAGATATAGAAACAATGCAAACCAACCAAGTGGAAATGAAGAATGACATAGCAGAAATTAAGAGCACATTGGAAGGACTAACCAGCAGAGTAGAGGAAGTTGAGGACCGGATCAGCAAATTAGAAGACAGGGTAATAAAAACCAACCAATCAAAAAAACCAAAAGGAAAAAAAACAATTAAAAACAGGAAGATAGCTTAAGAGAACTGTGGGACAACTAGAAACGTAATAACATTCACATCATAAAAGTTCCCAAACAGAAAGAAAATGGGCAAGGGTTAGAGAATATATTTGAAGAAATAATGACAGAAAACTTTCCTAACTTGGTGAAAGAGAAGGCATTCAAGTTCAAGAAACACAGAGAGCCCCAAGTAAAAAGAACCCAAACAGGCCCACACCAAGACACATAGTGATTAAAATGCCAAAAATTAAAGACAAAGAGAGAATCCTAAAGGCAGCAAGCGATAAACAACAGGTTACCTACAAAGGAAACCCCATAAGGCTCTCAGCTGACTTCTCAACAGAAACACTAAAGTCCAGAAGGGAGTGGCATGAAGTAATCAAGGTCATGAAAAACAAGGATCTGAATCCAAGACTACTCTACCTAGCAGGCTATCATTCAAAATAGAAGGTCAAATAAAGATCTTTCCAGACAAAAAAAGGCTAAGGGAATATATTAACACCAAACCAGCACTGCAATTAATAGAAGAACTGGGAAGAAAAATACAACCATACTAAACAAAAATGGCAATAGATAAGTACATATCAATTATCACCTTAAATGTGAATGGTTTGAATGCTCCGATAAAGACACAGAGTAGTTGACTGGATGAGAAAGCATGACTCACATATATGTTGTATACAAGAGACACACTTCACAACAAAAGACTCACATAGATTGAAAGTGAAGGGATGAAAAAAATCTTTCAAGCAAATGGAAAGGGAAAAAAAGCTGGGATAGCAATACTCATATCTGATACAGTAGATTTCAAAATGAAGGCCACAACTAGAGACAAAGAAGACCACTATATAATATTGAAAGGATCTATCCAACAGGAAGATATAACCTTGATAAACATATATGCACCCAATATAGGAGCACCAAAATATATCTTAAAACTTCTGGAAGACTTCAATGGAGATATCGACAATACAATCATAGCAGAGGACTTCAACACCCTGCTGACATCACTGGATAGATCCTCTAGACAAAAAATTAGCAAGGAAACACAGACTCTAAATGAAGCACTAGACCAAATGGATTTAATAGATATCCACAGAGAATTACACCCCACAACTTCAGAATTCACATTCTTCTGAAGTGCTCATGGGACATTCTCAAAGATAGACCACATGATAGGACACAAACTAAATCTCTACAAGTTCAAGAAGATTGAAATCATATCAGGCATCTTCTCAGATCACAATGGCATGAAACTAGAAATCAATTGCAACAAAAAAATGCAAAGACATTTGAACACATGGAGGCTAAATAGCATGTTATTGAACAATGAATGGGTTACAAAGGAGATAAAGGAAGAAATTAAAACTTTCCTGGAAACCAATGGAAATGAACACACAACAATACAAAATCGATGGGATGCAGCGAAAGCAGTTCTGAGACCAAAGTTCATAGCACTACAGGCCTACCTCAAGAAACAAGAAAAATTTCTAACAGACTAACCTCACAACTTAAAGAACCAGAAAGCAAACAAAAAGAAAACCTCAGAGCAAGTAGAAGGAAGAAAATATTAAAGATTGGAGCAGAAATAAATGACATAGAGTCCAAAAAAACAATTCAAAGAATCAATGAAACAAAGAGCTGGTTTTTCGAAAAGATAAACAAGATTGATGGACTCTTAGCTAGACTCACCAAGAAACAAAGAGAGGGAACCCAAAATACACAAAATCAGAAATGAAAGAGGAGAAGTAACAACTGACACCACAGAAATACAAAAGATTGTTAACAACTACTATGAACAATTATACGGCAACAAATTCATAATCTAAGTGAAATGGACAAATTTCTAGAAAAACATAGTCACCCAAAACTGGACCGGGAAGAGATGGAAAACTTGCACACACCAATAACAACAAAAGAAATTGAAGAGGTAATTAAGGCTCTCCCAGCAAACAAAAGCCCAGGCCTGGACGACTTCACAGGAGAATATTACCAAACATTCAAAGAAGAACTTATAACCATTCTCTGTAAACTATTCCAAAAAATTCAAGAAGAAGGAAGACTTCCAAACTTGTTTTATGAAGCCAGCATAATTCCAATTCCAACACTAGAAAAAGACACTACAAAGAAAGAAAACTACAGGCCAATATCACTGATGAACATAGATGCCAAAATCCTGAACAAAATACTAGCAAATCGAATCCAGTGATGCATCAAAAAAATTATTCACCATCACCAAGTGGGATTCATCCCAGGGATGCAAGGCTGGCACAATATTTGCAAATCAATAAATGTGATACACCACATAAACAAAATGAAAGATAAAAATCATATGATCATATCAATAGATGCTGAAAAAACATTAGACAAAATCCAGCACCCATTTCTGATAAAAACGCTCAGCAATCTGGGAATAGAGGGATCATATCTTGACATGATAAAAGCCATATATGAAAGACCTACAGCCAACATCATACTCAATGGGCAAAAACTGAAAGCATTGCCCTTAAGAACAGGAACAAGACAAGGATGCCCACTTTTGCCACTCTTATTTAACATAGTACTGGAAGTCTTAGCCACAGCAATCAGACAGGAAGAAAAAATAAAAGGGATCCATATGGAAAAAGAGGAAGTGAAACTGTCAATATTCACAGCTGACATGATACTATACTTAAAAAACCCCAAAGACTCCATCAAAAATTTACTAGACTTAATAAATAAATTTGGCAAAGTAGCAGGATGCAAAATTAATATCAAGAAATCGATGGCATTCTTATACACCAATGATGAACTCACAGAAAGAGAAACTAAAAACAAATCCCATTTACCATCTAGGCAAAAAAATTAATATAACTAGGAATAAACTTAACCAAAGAAATGAAGGACCTATTTGCAGAAAACTACAGGTCATTGGAAAAAGAAACAGAGGAAGATATAAAAAAGTGGAAGCGCATACCTTGTTCATGGATTGGAAGGATTAACATCATTAAAATGTCCATATTACCCAAAGCAATCTATAGATTCAATGCAATCCCCATCAAAATACCAATGACATACTTCACAGAACTAGAACAAATACTCCAAAAGTTCATATTGAACCGAAAAAGACCCTGAATAGCCACAGCAATCTTGAAAAAGAAGAACAAAGTTGAAGGGATCACATTACCAGATTTCAGGTTATACTAAAAAGCCACTGTAATCAAAACAGCCTGGTACTGGAACAAGAACAGGCTATAGACCAGTGGAACAGAACAGAGAACCCAGAAATGGACCCAAGACAATATGCTCAATTAATTTTTGACAAAGTTAGCAAAAGCATACAGTGGACTAAAGACAGTCTCTTTAATAAATTATGTTGGGAAAATTAGACAGCTACATGCAAAAAAAAAAAAAAAAAAAAATGAAACTAGACCATCAACTTACATCATACCTAAGAATAAACTCAAAATGGATAAAAGACTTAAATGTGACTCATGAATCCATAAAAATCCTAGAAGAAATTGTCGGCAACAAAATTTCAGACATCATAAGCAGCAGAATTTTCACTGATACATCACCTATGGCAGAAACAAAGGAAAAAATGAACACATAGGAATACATCAAACTCAAAAGCTTCTGCACAGCAAAAGAAACAACCACCAAAATGGAAAGGCAACCCACTGTATGGGAGAGCATAATTGCCAATGATACATCAGATAGGGGGTTAATTTCCAAATATATAGAGTGCTCATACAACTCCACAAAAGGAAGACAAAGAACCCAATTTAAAAAATGGGCAGAGGAACTAAATAGACACCTCTCCAAACAGGACATACCTATGGCTAAGAGACATATGAAGAAATGCTCAACACCACTAATCATCAGAGAGATGCAAATTAAAACAGCAATGAGGTATCACCTCACACATGTCAGAATGGCCGCCATCAATAAATCATCAAACAACAAGTGTTGGTGAGGGTGGGGAGAAAAGGGGACTCTAGTACACTGCTGGTGAGAATGCAGACTGGCAGCCACTATGGAAAACAATATGGTGTTACCTCAAGAAATTAAAAATTGAACTTCCATTTGACCCAGTGATCCCACTTTTAGGAATGTACCCTAAGAAGTCTGAAACACCAATCAGAAAGAATATATGTATCCCCATGTTTGTAGCAGCACTATTTACAATAGCTAAGATCTGGAAGCAGCCCAAATGTCCATCAGTAGACGAATGTATAAGAAAGCTGTGGTACATATACACAATTAAGTACTATGCAGCTGTAAGAAAGAAAGATCTCTTATCCTTTGAGATGACATGGAGGGACCTGAAAAGTATTATCCTAAGTGAAACAAGTCAAACAGAGAAAGACAAGTATCATATGATCTCACTTATTTGTGGAATAAAATGAACATAACTATCTGAGGAATGGGGTAGTTCCAGAGACATGGGAGTGGGGTATAGACTGACAATCCCCAGAAGAGGAGGTTGGGGGGAGAGATAAACCACAGAACTGATATGCATGTATGCATGAACAATGGACATGGACAACAAAGCTGGGGACAAGGAGGGGAGGGAGGGGGAGCAGGAATTAGTGGGGGGAAAGAGGAGAAACATCTGTGACAAAAATAAGTAAATTAATTTAAAAAAATAATGATAGCCCTGGCCGGTTTGGCTCAGCGGTTAGAGCGTTGGCCTGCGGTCTGGAGAGACCTGGGTTCGGTTCCCGCTAAGGGCGTGTGCCTCGGTTGCAGTTTGTCCCCGGCCCTGGTTGGGTTGTGCGGGTGGCAGCCACTCGATGTGTCCCTTTCACGTCGATGTTTCTCTCTCTCTCTCTCCCCCTCCCACTCTATCTGAACAAAATATCGAAAAATGTCCTCAGGTGAGGATTAAAAAATAAAAATAAAAAAATAAAAAATAATGATATTCTTGAGGGGGAAAAGTGCTAAAGATCAGTTAGTGAATTTCTTTAAAAGGAGTAATATAAAGTCAGTTAAGCAAACATAGGAGGAAAGTCACTTTTAACAGTGAGAAGAGACAAGAAGCACATCTCACAAGTGTGCAACCGTTGTTCCCTCTTATTCCCAATCTCATTACACCTCTTCTGACTAAATATTAAATAAAGACCTTATGGAATTAAAGGCCGGGACATTAACAACAAAACATACAGAAGAGTTCATCTGCCTAGTCATCTGAGGATGGACTGGGGTTGAGGGGTGAGGGTAATTGTCACAGTACTAAAAGTAGTTAATTGGAGACAGATCATGCACAGGTATTCAAAGAAATGAATGTCAATCCTTAGTGTCCCCGAAAGTTCTATGTATATTTTCTAGAGCTTCTCAATGTCAATTTCAAAGGAATTCTCCCTAGTAAGTATAATACTTTTATTTTCTCAGTATTTAAAAAAAGAAAAGAAAAACAGAATGTTATCTGCAACAGTGAGTCATCAGCCACTGCAGTTCTACAACACCCAGGTCTCTCCCTGTTGCTGCAGCCCTTAGAATGGAGAGGGCTATCTTTTAATGACACACATAAATCCCGGCACAGCCTGGTTGCAAAGCATAATTAATTCTGGCCTTTTTTGCTTAATGAAACACCTTACACACATGAGAGAAGTGAGTTTTTTGTGTGTACCTCAAACAGGGGAAGCCCTAGCAACAACCTACTTTCACTCAAAATGTTCTGTATGTCACGTTTGTATGAGCTCTGCCATCATTTCTTCAAAATATATCTCTTATAACAAGCAACGTGCTAAAAGAACACTTATAATCCACCACCTGTACGAACAGTTTTCTTAACTTTTAAAAGTGTGAAATATTTTGTTTTTCAGATTCTTGGCAACAAACACATGGTTTTGTCTTTCAGCTTGTGGCTGCGATAGAAGAGTATTCAAACAAAGTAATCTCTTAGATGTAGCTGCTCAATATCATTTCCTTTTATTAGAATAATTTTTCATATTTATACTTATATGTTGCAGCATTACATTGTTGAGAATTTCAAAACATAAAGTTCCAAGGTTCCATTTCAAAACACAACCAACAATATGAGTAAAATTTTTGGAAAAAAAAAATTGTCTGAAAGATTTACTTTGAAAGATATACTCCTCTTTATAACATTCAATTATTCTAGCCCTGAGGAGTCTTGAAAGCAAATGCCTACTTTTAAAGAAGTTACTAATGCTATAAATGAGGTTTCTTGCTTTAATTAAAAATTGTACATAGAACAAGTGAATAATAAAACATAGAATTCCTCTCACCTGTTTAGGTGTAACCCCAGGCATTCGAATATCCAATGCAAAATCGGATGAATCAATAGGACTTACTGGTCGGGAGGTACCAAGACATTCATTAGAAAATGATCTGGTAGTTTCTTTAAACCTTAAAAAAAAAAAAAAGATAATTTCAATATCCTTGAACATAATGAAATCTTAACTTGACATGAAAAGGAAAAAAATAGAGGAATTCTATAACTGTAAAATCAAACATTATTGATTTAGACCTGATGAAAAGATGTGATATATAATATAAATATAAAATATATAATATTTTTAAACATTCTCAGAATTATACTTTATAGCCCATGAGCAATATATATCTAACCTATAAACAAAATATAATCAAAGCAAACAAACAGGTTATATTTAAAACTCAATTCCACAAAAACTTGTCAAAATATTTATATTTTTAGTTAATGAAAATACAGCATTAATAAATTAGAAATTAACAGAGGGCTGACAATTTTCTGATGTAAGAAATATTAACTATAACCTAGTAAAATTTTTGTAACTATTTTATGAGTGCCCAGTATTACTAGTCAGGAACAAAAAAAATCAACAATAATAATGCTAGGAGGCAGAATTGGGGGAAGGGGGAGAAGGCTGTGATGTGAATTACAAATGTACAAGTGCATAAATATTTAATATGGTAATTATGAGGAGTGTGTCTGTTACAGCCCATGATCTGTTTCTCCCCACCACTTACCTATATTGATATTTTATTTTTCCAGCTATTATAAAACAAGAAGGCATTCAAGTCTAAACGACTCTATGCAGTTTCTGAAATATCTCCCCAAGAGGGAGCGATTTGTATTGGAAATCACAACTTCTAATTGAAGTTTTGAAAGCCAGTGCAGCTTGGCTGCACCACAGAGGGGTTTTCTGGAAGGGGACTTCACAAGAAGTTCCTGTGCTAAAATTCCAAGTCGGTTCGGCAAAGTCAATCAGCCTGGTCGATTCCTCCAGCACTCTGGTCCCTAAAAGTGATCACGGTGTTCATCAGCATGCACAGAAACCACCCCGACAACATTCCGCCGCTTTAAAACACACACACACACACCCACCTCTTAAAGACAGACAGTGGGCTTCTGAAGCCCAAACAGCCGCCTGGGCACACGAGGAGGAGGAGTAGCAGGCTCCGAACGCCAGCCATGTCCACGCCGCTCCGGCCCCGCCGGGAGGACGGGCAGCGGCGCGGGCTGGGCCGGCGGTGGGGCAGCGGCGCCGCCAGCGGCCGCTACTCCATGGCCGGGCGCGGCGGGCGTCCTGCGGCGGCCGCGCACCGTCTGCCAGCGAGGGCGAGCGGACCGGGCGACGTGTCTGGATCCCTCGCCTCGCGCAGAAGCCCGAGCGAAGGCGGTACTTTTGTCCGGTCCTCGAGCGGAAGCTTTCCTCCGTCCAGAGCTGCTTTCCCCCCGGTGCTGGGCTAGACTTGAGGGCTCCTTATCACTGGGGAATGATAGGGACTGTGAGGGATGTCACACAAACCCGCGTCAGTCATCATTCAGAACCTGCAAAAATAGAAGCAGATAATGGATGACTAACACATTACAGCACTTGTCCTCAGCAAATCCCAGCTGAGGTTCTTTAATACATTCGTAGTTTCACAAGCTTGAGCCCAAGCCTGGGGAAAATGCTGGTCAGTTGATCTCCCTCCCCCGCACCAGCCCCCAAGATTTCACCAGCCCCCAGAGCCCCAGTTTTGCTTTCTTCCTATCTCATACCCACTCTGTCCTTTTTCCTCTCTACTTTTCCCCCTTTTCCCTCTCATCTACCCCATTCTCCGTATTTCTTCTCCTTACTTGCTGTATCATTCCCTTCTATCATCAAAAATGCACTTAATACTCTGCTGAATATAGACAAACTTGTTCACACAAATGACAGGCTAAGGGCAAAGGAAAAGGGGGGGGGGGCTGAGAAGCAGAGACAAAGCACTTGGATGCAACAGTGAACAGATAGAAAAAGATTTTGAGAACAAAGGCATGTTTATGTGTATGCACCACAGAGCTAGAGATGTAAGGGGAAAGAATACCCCTGTTAAGAAGATCACCACAGAAGCAATCGCTGAAGTTCTCGGGGTTATTTCAAAACCAACTAAAAGTCTACAGTTAACATGATATATATGCAATGTAAATGTCTATTTAATAATTTTGCATGTAATATACAACATAATAATTATTCCTAACGCAATACCACCCAAAACATATTCTTTCGTGAATAAAGTTTGGAAATTTATAATGCAATGCATTTAGAAACAGCAGGGGGAATCTCAGATAGCCCCCAGATGAATTTATCTACAAAGGGTATGATCAAGAACTTAAAATTAATATAAAAGAGAGGCCGTGCAGAATTAGTGCAACATCTGGACATTTTATGAAGAGACTCAACTGGGCTAAATTTTAAAATATGAATGTTTTGACTTTACTGTTGTCTTGAACATTTTTCAGACTGTATCAAGTTTGTAAATTGTAGTCAGAAGGCATTGTTTTCAACTCTATCATTTACGATATAAAAAAATTTTAATCACTGATTATAAACATAGTTTGGGAAACCTCAAATCCAATGGACAGACGAATAACAGTAAACAACGAAAACTGTAAGATCATGTAGAAATACTCCACAATAAGACATTAGCCTCTAAATTATCCTCTAAAAAGCATGAACTAAAATTAAATGTTAAGATTTCATGGTCAAAGCTTTCTAGAAGACACCCAATATAAATAAAACATGATAGAATGAATACCCAACCAATCCAGAGATGCTTGGGGCTCAGCAGCACCCAAGGACCACAGCTAATTTACATAAGCAATGACATTTTTAAAAGACTGATATTTTGTTTGAACTTTCTCTTTGTCTTGCTGTTTGAAAGTTCAGCAACAACAGCAACAAAAAAACTTCAGTTTTGTCCCAGTCCCTGGGTAAAGGAGAGAACTCCTTATAGGGGAATAGAAACAACTGCCCTGAAGGCTATGCTATTGCCTTTGCTAGCAACAAAGTATAATCTTGTCTAATGACAATACTTAACATTCCCCGAAGTTCTTATTTTTAAAATATATGTGGAGAAGGGATATTTTATTTCATGCAGAACAGGTTTCAAGGACAGTCTTTCCAGTTAGCAGGGAGATTTGGTATTATACAAAAACTTGAAAACAAATTTAATATCAAAATTCTTTAAGAGGAACACATCCTTAAGTACTAGCCTTTGAAAAAAAGTCCACTTATCTCTTTGATTGATTTTATTACCTTTGAAGTGCCTAAACTACCCACTAAAAGAAAAGGGAACTTAAGTTGTGGGTGGAAGCAAAGCTGATATTTGCAGCATGAACTAGACACAAGGTCTTATAGGAATGAAAGCTAATTATGCTTCTTGGTACTTGACGCCTTGTAAACGAGAGACAAAATACAAATCATCAGATGAAAAAAGTCATGTCTTACCACTTCACTTGTTATTATATAATTCCTGATACTTTTACAATATATAATACTTTTTAAAAATGTAGAAGTCTTCTGATTTAGGATTTTAAAAACTCAAATATATTTCTTTGAGATAATTTATTCCCTCACTAATATATGTAGCCCGGAAGGTGTAGCTCAGTGGTTGAACGTCAACCCATGCACCAAGAGGTCGCCAGTTCAATTCCCGATCGGGGCACATGCCCAGGTTGTGGGCCCGATCCCCAGTGGGGGGCATGCAGGAGGCGGCCAATCGATGTTCTCTCTCATCAATGTTCTATCTCTCCCTCCTTTTTCCTTCCTCTCTCTCTAAAATCAATACAGAAAAAATAAAACACATATGTAATTCCATATTCGGTACCAAATATTGTAATATGTTGGGGTTTTATAAAATGAATAAAACTACAAGAGAATATAGCCTATTACATGAGATGAGGACCTGACAAAATTAATATAAGGTATGTTTACAATGTAGTATAAAAAGAGTACTATAAAATGGACTCATTTTGAGGTAGGAATGATCATTTCAATCTTCAAGAGGAAGATAAGAAAGAACAGAAAGGTAAAGCAGCCTTCACTGGAAGAGATAACTGCTGAGGAGAGCTTGGAGGGTGGCAGGGTCTGCACTGTGGGAGATGGGCATGGGCACTGCAGGTGCAGAAAAGGCCAGGGGCACTGGAGTCCAGGTGGGGAGCAGAGGATGTGTTTAAAAAATAAGTAATATAATATAGGTTCTGCCTCCTAGACTCTAGCTGTAGGTCCAGATTTATTATTTTATTTGTAATACAAAGCAAATATTCTGTTTACACATCCATGAATTCTTAGTAAGAATAATTTATAGTTTATACCTGTATGGATATTAATTCCAGGAGCAGTGCTATCATTACATAGCAAAGTCCAGCCTGATTCAGAGGACCATAAAACTAGTTCGGCTTTTACAGAGTAGAGTCCATTCCTTTCCATTTTCATTTGAAAAAAAAAGAAACAAAACCCAAAGAAGTGAAATTTTTAATTGTTCAAAGAATCAAATAAATATATTGATCATTCGTTGGGTTATTTATTCAACAAGAGAGAACCCAGTATAGCATAGTGGCTAAGAGCTTGTAAACCAAAGAAAAACGACCTGGACTCCGGGCTCCACCATTATCTGTCTTGTGAAACTGAACAAATATCTAGCCTCTCTTGACTCAGTTTCCTCATCTGCAAAATGGAAATAATTCTACCTATCTCACAGGGTTATTACAAGGAATAAATGAATTCATATTCTTAGAAGAGTTCCAGGCACATAACAAATGTATGCTTTTACTATTGTTGGAACACAGATTTATTGAGTGCCGCAGATTCTCTTAATGCTGGGGGTGGTAATAACTGAGACAGATCAAGTTCCCTCTCTTAAAACAATTACTTTCCAGTGGGGAAAAAAACAAATGAAAATAACTATCAAATATAAATTTCATTTTATTTTAAGGAGATTTCATGTGGTTTCCTACAATGACTTATGATTACACTGATCAAAGGGTGCATATCCATTCACAGAGCAATTTGACTCCAGGGATTTATTCTTGGGCAAAAATTGAACAAGAGTACAAACATGTTGATAAGGATATTTACTAACATTGTTTATAATAACAAAGAACTGGGTGTTTATAACGGAAATCAATTTAAATGTCCATCAATAAAAGATCGCTGAAAGAAATTATTTTTTGATAAAAAACTTGAATACTATACATCCCTTTAATAATATATGATATCATATATTTTTAAAATATTCTATAATGTATTTTGCATACTTTTAAAAAATGTTTCAACAGTCTCAAACTTCCAGAAATGTTGCAAGCGCAGCACAAAAAACTTTTCCCTTTAATTATCTGAGAATGAAATGCTGGCCTGGTGATGCCTCATCATCTCTGAATACTTTTTATGTATTTTCTAAAGTCCATCCCACTAAATAACCACAATATAGCCACCAAAATTAAAATATTCACCTTGACACATTATTATCATCTAATCTTCAGTCTCCTACTTCGCCACTGTTCCAATAATATCCCATATATCAAAAGATCCCATTCAGAATCAAGCATTGCATGTAAAGTTGTCATGTCTCTAGTCTTCCTCACTCCAGGACAGTTTCTCAGTCTGTCTTTAACTTTTATGACCTTGACTGCTCTATTGAAGACTTCAGGCCAGTTATTTTTCACAATGCCTCTCAATTAGTGTTTGTTTTCTACTATAGTAGGACTAGATTCAGGCTGTGCATCTCTGGCAGGAATATCACAGAAGTGATGCTGTATTCTTCCCATTGCATCTGTATTAGTATCCATTCCTGCATATTAAATTACCCCAAAACTTAGTAGTTGAAAACAATAAGCATTATTTTGCAAAGTCTGTGTGCCTTTTGAAAGAGTTGCTTCTCTGGGTGGTTCTCTAGTGGGGGTGCAATCAAAATGTTGGCAAAGGCTATAATCATCTGAAGGCTTGACTGGGGTTGGTGGATTTGCTTGCAAGGTGACATTCAGATGGCTGGCAAGTTAGTGGTGGTGATATGCAGAAACATCATTTCCTCACTATGTGGCCTTTTCTGTAGGATTGTTGTAGTGTCTTTACATTATGTCAGCTGGCTTCCTCAAGAGTGAGCAATGTTTTTTAGGACCTACCATCAGATATCACATACCAGAATTTCTGTAATATCCCACTGGTTACCCAGGTCAACCCCACTCAGTGCAGACAAGGATTACCCACGGGCATAAATACCAGGATATGAGGATCATTTTCTTGGAAGCTGGCTACCATAGCATCTTATTAGGTGGCACACAATTTTGATTTTTCTCATTGTTGACGATATTACTTTGATCATTTGATTGAGGTAGTGTATTCCAGACATTTCCACTGTAAAGTTACCATTTTTCCTTTTGCCATTAGTATTTTTTGGTGAAGAGGTTATTTTTGATATTATAAATATTCCATTTCTCATCGAACTTTGGTTTCATGCATTTGTTTATTACCTCCTAATGAACTAATGTTTTTTTTAAATTTTATTCAAAGGGTTTTAAACTGTTACCAACTTTATTGACATTACTTACTTTGATACTCAAATTGTCTCAGTTGTGGTTCCTGTTAGCTGGCTTCTGTTCCTTCTCACTCGGCCCATCGTTCCTTGAGCTCTTCCTTGCTTTTTGCCCGCTCCCCCATTTGGCCTCAAAACCCTGCACTAGGTCTTTCCCTCCTGCTCTTCATCCCACTTGGCCTTTGCTGAAACCCTGCACTGGGCTGCCCACACACGATGGCCTCTTTACCCCGTTTGGACTGTGAGACCCCATTCCCGGCCATCGACCCCACCACACTGTCGCCTCCTTACCCCAGACAGACTTCACACCCCAGGCCAGGTCACTGCTCCTAAAGGCCCTCCTTGCTGCACCTTCCCATAACAACTTTAGGACTGAATTATTTAGAAAGAGAAAAGAAAGACATTAATTTTTTAAAATGAAATTATAGAATAGTATACACATGTACTTAAAATTCTGAAGTAATATAACCTAATTATATTTCCAATGGTTTTCTATGGGGACAATCGGGGAAAAATGGGGACTTACACCTTCTATTTATATGCTTTTATAGTCTTTTAACTTTCATAAGCTTATATTACTTTTAGAATCGTTAGAAAATATGATTTTATATATATATGTTTTACATATATATGTGTACATTTTAAAATATTGTATTGAATGTGATTCTACAGATTTCAATTTACATGTAATATCTAAGGTGGACTCTGCCCGCTGGACGCCTTCAGCTATGACAACCGAAATGCCTCCAGACAGTGCCAAATGTCTTTTGCAAGGTAAAATCACCCTGGTTGAGTGCCACTGTCGTAATATTGTTCATTAAGATGAAGCTTAATTTGTAAGTCAAATGTGATGTAATTCCCTTCAAATACATGTAATGAGACATAAATCTCCTAAAATAGTTTGCAAATATGGAACTTCTAAAGAATGGGCAAAAAATTCATTACAGCAAGTAACATGTATTGACTATATGCCAGGCATTGACTTTATGTATTATCTCACTGAGTTAAGACATTTTTTTTAAATTCTCACCTGAGGATATGGTTTTATTGAGTCTAGAGAGAGGAAGGGGAAGAGAGGGAGGGAGTGAGGGAGGGAGAGAGAGAGAGAGAGAGAAAGAAACATCAATGTGAAAGAGGAACATTGATTGGTTGCCTCCCATACACTCCCTGACTAGGGATCAAACATGCAATTCAGGTATGTGCCCTGGCCAGGAATCAAACCTACAACCTTTCTTTTGTACAGGATGACACTCCAACCAACTAAGCCACCTAGCCATGGCAGGTTCTTATGACTTTGAAGTACCAGTTATCCCAATTTCCAGAGGAGGGATTTAAGGTTTAGAAAAATTAGGTACCTTCCTCTGGTTACAATGCAGTAGATCAGGGATTCAAACCCTGGCTTGCAGACTCCAGAATCTATCGTCTTACCTCATATTCTTCAACACAGAACAGACTCACTACATTGACAGTGGATATTTTCTTTAAGTACAACATAAGGCGAATCCTCTGAATATGGTTTTATTGTAAAATAAGAATTGCCAATGTTTATCAAGCAATTACGATCAAGCTCTGTATACAGATTAGCTCATCTGATTCCTGAGAAAACTGTATGACATTTATACCATTATCGCTCCCATTTTACTGAAATGGAAACTGGACACAGAGAGACTTGGTAACTTACCCGGGGTATATAACCAGGATATAAACACAGGCAATCTGACGCCACAGTTATTCAGCTATAAATATAACTGTCTTCATTTTTCATTCACATATTAGTAAACATCAGCATTTCCTCTACAACCTGACCAACATTACTCATTTAGACAGAAAGAACAAACTGAATTCCTATGACTGGGGTCTACATATGATCAATAAGTAGGTCTGGTTTGGCTTGCAAGAATTGTTCCCTACTCCTCTCCTGAATTTGAATTCTGAGTAAACATCTCAAAATGAAGATTTCACATCAAACTCAGATTTCTAGCATCTCTTGAAGAGCTGTGAAATCCAGCACCCCTGGACCCACAGTTCTACATGGCAACAATGACCTGAGCCAAGTGTCTTCCCTTTTAGACAGGGCCAGCGATCTGCACCTTGCCGCAGGCTCCACCACGCCCTATGTGCTCCCAGATCCTGAAACCCAGTCGTTATTTGAACTGATACTCAGCCCTGAGGCGCAGATGGCGGTCTGCACATCTGTATTGTTTTTATATACCTGGCCATCTTTTCTCATGAACATTACTAGCTGTATCCTAAAATCATTTGTGTTGTGATCCCAGAGGGACCCTTCTTTATGGGAGAAGGTAAACATCACCATTTATACAGCACAGAGCTGACCACGCTTAGATACGCTATGTTGCTGCTTCTTTTCTTTTAAGGCTCTGTTTATCTTCATTAGCAAGGCACACCAACTTGAACGGTATTTTCTGCACATGGATTTGTTCACACCAGCAATTTTCAACCTTTTTCATCTCATGGCACACAAAAACTAATTATTAAACTTCTCCGGCACACCAAAAAATATATTTTTTGCTGATCTGACAGAAAACAAAAAAGAATTTTGATTCCTTTACACTGGACAGCTATTGTTGTGTTGGCTGTTGTCAGTTGTTTATTTGACAATCTAAGGGAAAAGAGGTCAGTATCCCTGACTAGTCAGATAGTGCATATATTTTTTTTTATCCTCACCGGAGGACATTTTTCCATTTTTTGTACAGGTAGAGTGGGAGGGAGAGAGAGGAACAGAGAGAGAGAGAGAGAAACATCGATGTGAAAGGAACACATCGAGTGGCTGCCACCCGCACAACCGACCGGGGCCGGGGACAAACTGCAACCGAGGTACGCGCCCTTAGCGGGAACCAAACCTGGGGCTCTCAGGACCGCAGGCCGACGCTCTAACCGCTGAGCCAAACCGACCAGGGCCATATTTTTTAAATTCTTGGGGCACACCAGTTGAAAATCACTGGTTTAGACTCATCTCTTTCAACATGTAGCCAATTTGAAGTGTGCTTCCCTTGCAAGTCAAAATTGGTTGGGTATCTATTAGAATATACATGTTAAAAAAGTCTCAGGGGTACCATACAAAATATGACTTTACTGCAAACAACAACAACAAAACCTTGCCGGTAACAAATTCTATTTATTTATTTTTGTTTCCATGGTCAGTAAGTAGCAGATGCCTTTAAATATGTCCATTAGTCATCAAATCTCTCAGTCCTATAAATACTTCCATGGGGAACAAACCAAGAGACATTATTCTTAATTAAATCTCTCAACTTTGAGTAGTACAAATGTTACTTCATAATACATGTTATCTAAATTCAGTGCTGGCATATTTTCATGTAAGAACAGATCCCTGTGTTCCAATCAACCCACATCTTTTCGTTCTAAGGACTGCACTGGGAAGTTCTCAGGAGACTGGTAGACTACCCCGGAAATCATTATCCATCACTGATGACATCAGAGAGGGAGAATGGCCTCTGTGTAGGCTGCCTACCTACCAGGTGTCTTATTCTTTATATGCTAAGAACATCACATAGACTTTAGTTTCAGAAGAAGAGCAATAAGCCGTTCTGCAGCTATCACTTCTTTTCTCCTTTAAAAATTCTTCTGTCGCCCTGGCCGGTTTGGGTCAGTGGTTAGAGGATTGGCCTGCGGTCTGGAGAGACCCCGGTTCAGTTCCCGCTAAGGGCATGTACCTCGGTTGCAGTTTGTTCCCGGCCCTGGTCCTGGTTGGTTGGTTTATGTGGGTGGCAGCCACTCGATGTGTCCCTTTCACATCGATATTTCTCTCTCTCTCTCTCTCTCTCTCCCTCTCTCTCTCTCTCTCTCTCTCCCTCTCCCTCCCTCCCTCCCTCTCTCCCACTCTATCTGAACAAAATATCGAAAAATGTCCTCAGGTGAGGATTAAAAATAAATAAATAAAAGCAAAAAAAAAAAAATCTTCTTGAGTGTGTGTATGTGGTGGCGTGCAGGGGGCAGCCACTGGCCTTGTCCTGCAGAGTCATTTAGCAAGGTGGAAGTCCTCTGTGATTTGTCCTAGCTCTGGCTGAGTCAGCGCTGAGGGCCTAAACTTACCGGCTATCACCACAATGTGCCACTTCAGAAATTAAGCAGCTCTGTTCCTCCTCGTCAGTGAAGTTTTTGAGAAACTAGTTTGAAAGTAATACCCAAGACCTGACTAAATTTCAAATGTCTGAGTTGTTTTTGTCAATGAAGTATGAATTGTGGAATGACCCACTGATTTGGGGATTGAGAGATCTTTTGCGTTACCTTTGAAGTGCTTCTTTTGTGGGTCTTTGCATTATTGTTTTCTTCTGTTTTTAAGAGGAAGTTAGTGTAGAATGGAGACTGGGAGAGTATTGCGCGTAAGTGTTAATTAGGGTCAGACACGGGTCTTGGATGGATGTGCTCTGAAGGTGGGGCTCTGCCTTTCTTCTGTCTTTCTTGCAGTTAATCAACACATTTTTTAATGAGTTGTCCTATTTTGCAGGAATTTTTTTCCTGTTTATGATCCCACATCCTTAGGCATAGTTATTCCTGAGGCATTTTAATACATTTTTTGTTAAATGCCTCCCGATGACTTCAGGGCAGGAGCTGACTACACAGGAAACCTGGCTCAGATCCAGAACATGCAATTACAAAATAAGTATTCTTTTTCTTGATAAGTAAAAATCTACAGGAAATACCTACATTTTCACTCAAATATAACAATGAACTTATATTTTTTTCTTGTGCTACTCATACAGAAGCATTTCCTCCCATCGCAGAATATATTTTCAAGTGATGTTTATGTTTCCCTTTCCAAATGTTCAAATCCTTACCATAAAATGCCCATACACGTACCCCTTTCTATTGTAAAAGTTTTGCTGTCCTTTCCTTTAAGTCTCTCAGCTGTATAATTATAGTATTTAAAGTGGAATCTATAATCATATAATACTATTACATAATTGAAAATTTTATGGGAATTTTTTTAAGATCATGAAAATATCAAAACATTCTCTGATTTATATAATTCTGCTCAACTGAGTTGACAGTAACATAGAGGCATCCTATAAAACATAGAGTACACATTAATCCCTCATTCCATCTCAACTATATAATGTCAAAAGCCACTGACAAAGGAACAGTTACTTAAAAATATTTTAATGTCTTTTCTTTTAGGGTATAGAAGCTACAATAAAATTTAACTTAACCATATAAAGACCATTTGAATATTTAAATATGCAATTCCTGATTGAAAGAAATACAGTGTGCTGAAGTAGTTTATATTCAGATATTTTAATATCTAGTCTATAGTAGTAATAGTTTTCTTTGATCAGCATCCACAAACTCCCCATGAACTGTCAATGAAGAGCTTCCTAATTTTCTCCCTGCTGAAGAAGATCAAAGCATTCTTATGTTTGCTAGAACTCTTTGATACTGGCGTGCAAACAGGCGGTGAGTTTATGTCACTGCTATTAAACTGTTTCTTGCTGTCTTGAGTTTAGGAAGAAGTGGTTTATTTTAATGAAGTGCATACAGACTCACTTGCTCTTCCCCAATTTTTAATTTTCTTTCCAATGTTTTCTATAGCGATTGGTGCTACACCCAGGAACTGAAAATGAGAGCTGAAAAAATGATGAAACCCAAGATCTTACAGGCTTAAGAGAACACACTGGGTTCAGTCCCTGAGAACCCAGTGTGCCCGACTGACCTGATTTGCCTTCTCTCTCCATTTTTGAAGTCATATGCCCTACCCTTGAGTTATAGCATAATTAAAAGTTGAGTTTTTAAGTCACAGAAAAATGTGAAATAGCCCAATTGTTTCTGCCAATTTTAACCAAAATAAAGAAGCCCACAGGCAATATAGTATAAAGAATTGGTTCCCATCTTTGAAGTATGAAAATCCCTTTTAAAATCACATTTCATGGACCTGTACTACGAATAATGAAAATGATATTTAACTGGGTATTTGCTATGTGCCAGGCAGCATTTTAAATACTTTTTGTGTGTAATTTCATTGAATTCTCACAACATCCTATGAGCAATAATATTATCTCCATTTTACAGTTGAAAAAATAGAGGCACAGGGAGGTTAAGAAACTTGCTTGACATTGACATTGGCTGATTTTAGAAGTAGAAGCTATTAATCTCTGGGTTACAATTGACAGGGCCTATACATCTAGTATTTATTTACTAAGAAAATATGTAAACGATAAATCAACTATTATTGATTATTGATTCTGTAATACTTTTAAGTGAATCTGTATATTATTCCACATATAACTAAAATCAATAGTACACATAACTGTAAGACGTCTCACATCACACATCTGCTGCCTGCCAGGGACTGAGGCTCCCCATCACGTATCAGAAATAATGGGCTGTAATCAGAAATAATGCTTCTAAGTCCCGTTTTAGGGATTCACCTGACACTTCAGAGTTTTGGTTTCCTCCTGTGTAAACGGGATATTGATAAATGCACTACCAAAGGGCTAGTGGGAGAAACAGAATCATCTGAGCAAATTCTGAAATGAGTCAAGCACCACAGAGATATAAGTTCTTGTTAGGGTTTCATATTCAACTTTATTGTAACCGAGTAAAAACTTCATTTTTTTTAACATGACCTTTTCTCCTTTCTTTCCCCTTGACTCAAACTAGCCTCATCCAGTGCCCTGACTCACCTGCCTCCTTCTCCCTTGCAGGTCCACTCCCTTAATCGTTAATTCTCAGGACAATGAGGTTCTGATCAACATTAAACAATCTTAGGAACAAAACCTCGGGTCTGTTGACCCCAGAGAAAGAGTTTCGATCAAACTAAAGATAACATCTAGGCCTCAGTTGTGTTTCAGCTCCAGGGCCAGAACAACTTCAAAACCAGATGATGCAACACCAAGGCTGACATTAGAAGCAGATGCAGTGATCAACCACCTCTACCCTAGCACCAACCAATCAGTAGACTCCACCAGCCTGACCATGACCCTAACTCCCTTAGTCACTGTGATTAATGATCTTCCCCTATATAATCCATCCTCTGGAAGCCATCAGGGAGCCAGGTCTTTCAGCACTAGCTTACCTGTGTCTCTGGGAGTGTGTCACTTATTAAAAATAAACCCTTCCTTTCTCTGCTATAAATTCCTATTCTTGTCTTATTGGGCTTTGATGCATGCAGACAAACAGACCCCTTCAGTCCTGTAACATTATCAATGGAAAAATTTTTAAATCTTTCTTTTGTTTTTCTAATTTTGCACTGCTCATTCTGATTCTACTTATATCTCACCTTCGAGCAAAGTTTCAGAGTACCACAACATCTTCAGAGGACAGACACTGGATCACTGAAGAGCCAGGGAAAAAATCTGGGCTAAAAGATCCAAATTTAACATTCTTCCTAATACTAAAAATAAGAGGAAAAACAGAAACTCCATCATTCAGTAAAAATGTAACTAAAATCTTAACCTAAATCATTTTAAATGTGTTCTAGTAATCATGAATAATAATTTATATTTCAAGAAAATTACCAGTTTTACGTCCAGATTATTAGGAAACATTTATTGCGTACTGGCACTGAAAGGTTCTATATGTACTGGCCTCAAATTTGTTTGCATGACTTGAACTATGCAGAACCAATTGCACAAAGAAATCGGCGGTGGAGGTAAATAACATGCATTTATATTCCAAAAGAAGTTATATATTTTCTAGGAACAAATAAGTATGAAATAGTGGACCCAACTAGGTACCTGGGATTTGAATGAGACAAACAGATTTTTATTAGTAATACCTGCCTATCTCTTTATAGGAGTACTGACACACAAAAATATAACTTGTAGTTGCTAAAGCATTTTTAAAATGGAATGTGCTATATGACTACTAAGTATTACACAAGTACTAAATGCTATATGAGTAATCAAGTTTATAATTATTTACTTGATTCTATTTAATTTTTACTACTAAATAGAGGGGTTACATAAATTACTTGCTGGAAGATGGTTCTTTTGAAATGAATTTTTTTCCTCAGCTTTTCAAATAAAATTTTAAAAGGATATATATATATATATATATATATATATATATATATGTATATATATACACACACACACACACACACACACACACAAATTTTATTTTTTGTTTCCCATTATAATGAATTTCTATTATCATAAGGTGATATCTAAAATGGTGACGAAATCATGCAGATAAAAGAACTTGGATCATGAGACGACTAACTCATGACAATATGTAAAACTCCTAATAAAGTAAACAATGTTCTTCTAGTCCAGTAATTCCACCAAAAGACTGTTATCTCTTTTTAAATGATATATCCCTAAAGACTGTGTAAAAATAGAAAACAAAGAAAAAATAGGACCTTAATCTATTAAATATACTATTAATAAAGGTACAGTAGTTATAGATTTAGAGTGATCATATTTATTGTTACTTTAAGGTCATAGTCAAATCCTTTAAAATTCCATTGAAAAGTAAAATTATAAAATAATCATTGGTTCCCATAATCAGCCCTGAGATATATCAGAATGTACTTAAAAGAAACTGAACATTTTATCTTTCAATATGATTTTCAGAAAAATTTATGTCTCTATCAATGCATTCAAAGTTAATGGCCCATGCTTGACTGGCAGGTCATTTCCACTGTCATAATGGCTGGCAAATGATCCCTTTGTTAATTCAGGGATGGACACCAACTGGGAAGGCAGCTTCTAGATTGGTCATGCTAGTATATATGTAAGAAAATACTGTACTCATTACTGCTCTTTTGGCATGGTAGAATTTGCATTTTATTTCATGATTGAAAAAGGATAAACCACTGGGCTGGTGTGGTTCAATGGATTGGGCGCTGTCCCATGGACTGATAGGCCCTGGTTTGATTCCCAGTCAGGGTACATGCCCAAGTTGTGGGCTCAATGCTCAGTAGGGGGCGTGCAGGAGGCAGCCGATCAATATTTTTCTCTCACATCAATGTTTCTATTTCTCTCTTCCTTCCTCTCTTTCTAAAAATATCAATAAAAACATATTTAAAGAAAAGATAAACTGAATGACAGAAATGGAAGAATAATATTGTTAAATTGAGTGGAGTTAATTCAAATATAATACACTTTAAGTTATTCTATTGATTAAGTTAAGGTTAAGAAAAAAAGGGAAGTTTATTCTTCCATAGATAATAATAGCACTATCATGCTACCATTGTCTTGAACTGAAGGCCACAGAGTCTAGGATATTAAAAAGTATTATTAATTGTTTCATTCTGATTAAGCCAAATTAACATTTTGGATGGCCTACTTCATTTCTTGTTTCTGAGACTTGGTAATTGCTTCGTTATCTTTTCATAAAATATCAAAATTTTTCTTGCTATTAAAAGAGGTCAACATCTTTTATCACTACGTTTTATCTTAAGCAAATGATAATTTTTGAAATTAGAAAAATAAACGGATTAAGCAGTATTAATATGCCTAAAAGATAATAAAACTGTGATAAACTTTCTCTTCTATTTTGATACTTAAATCACTATTGGTATTACACTGTAATGAGATAAAGGTTCATTAAGACAGCCTTTGTTATGTAAAAACAAAACACACCAGAGGGGAAATTCTTTATTGAGTTACAATTACCCTCCAAGGATATAGCAAATGAAGCATCATTAAAATATTTAAGTTTAATTATGCAACATGTTCCAATACATATCAAAATAGATATGCACACACCTAACAATTTCATCTACTCCTGAAACTTTCTGAAATTTTCTCCTAAGAACATTAATAAAAGTACAGAAAAATTCTAAGGAGAAACAATCACTTATATGCACATAAAATATTATTTTCTAAACTAAGTGGAGAGTCCATCTGATTACTGAGCAAAGTTCTCCTCATACATTCAGTTTCAGATTCTCTTCACCAGACATTCCTACTGTTGCACACTGATCCAATCAGTACCTTATTCTGGTTTTTGCTTTCTCAAAATGGAACCTGCTAATATGAGTTTCCTGTCCTCTTATATTTACCCTACAAATTAATTTATTTGAATTTGAGACCTAATGATAGTATGAATGAAAAAGGGGACACATACTAAATATGACAAGCTCAGGGAAGCTTGCATGGCGGCCCTACAAACTCAAGACCAAAAGTAACCACATAGGATGGTCTAAACATAAAAATTCCTAAAACAAAAGCAAGTCATGGCTGGTAGTACTTCCTAGACCTGTAGCTTCCTTGACAAAGATCAGTCTTTACCTTAAATTAGTCTATTGTCCTTTTGCATCCAAGGTAACATACCCTTGGAATCTCAGAGAAATCTCCTTTTTCAGACCCCTTCACAGAACACCCACTGCACCAGAGCAGGACACCACAGAACCCCTCGTTGTAATCTTGTTTCCTGGAGACCATCACTATGTGCTATCAATGTTCATTGTGAACTGTCCTATACCACCAATGTAAAAAGAATATTTGTCTCTCCATTGTACTCTTTATCCAATCTCAGAGATTTCCCCACTTTGCTTTCTCCTGCCTCCCTTATCTATCATCAATGAATTTTATGAAACCCCCCTTTGATTCTAATATATTAAATAAGCTGTAAAACTGCCAATCTCTGGAGCATTTTCTCAATCTGTTCAGATTTTGCTTCCCAGTAATTGTCATCAGTTTGGCTTAAATGAACTCATATGGACATTTCTTATGTTAAGAGTAGTCAATGGCTACTGCTGCTTTTCTTTCTACTCCTACATTTCTTTCTTTTATCTCTATTCTTCATATCAGAATTCCCCAAGAGTCTGGTTTTCATAACGCACTGTCTCTGCTCTAAAGGAGACACACCTCAGTTTCCAGCAGCTGGGTACCTTCTTGTCCAGCTGGGTAGGGAAGTCAGGAATAACAGGTTACCAAATGGGCATGTGGCTTCCTTTACCCAATAAAAAGGGAACAAAAGTGAAATGTGTCAATCCAAGCTGAAGTTTTAAAAGCCACTGCCACAATTCACCACACTGGTTCCTTGTTTTCCTTCTATGTTCCAACAAAAATACTCCAACCCCTTCTATTCAGTAATCAGTGATACTCAGAGGAGGCTGCTCCATCAGCCTGACCCAGACACTCTCTGAGGAAGGTAGGGGGCAAGAGGAGAAACAGCTGTAACCATGTAGAAACTTCATTTCTTTAATATGACCTCATAACCTTTCTTTCTTTTTGATTCAAACTGGCCTCATCCAGCTCCCTGACTCACCTGCTCCTTCTCACTTGGAGGTCCACGCCCTTAATCGTTAAGCACTCAGGACAATGAGGTTCTGATCAGCACCAAGTAACCTTAGGAACAAAGCCTTGGGTCTGTTGATCCGGAGACAGAGTTTCAATCAAACTGGAAATAACATCTAGGTCACAGTTGTGTTTCAGCTCCAGGTCCAGAAAAGATTCAAAACCAGATGAAGCAACACCAAAACTGACACCGAGACCAGCTGCACTGATCAACCACCCCTTCTCTAGCACCAACCAATCAGTAGCGACCACGACCCTGACCATGACCCTACCTCCCTTAGTCACCATGATTAATGGTTTTCCCCTTATATAATCCATCCCCTGGAAGCCATCAGGGAGCCAGGTCTTTGAGCATTATTAGCTGTGACTCTGGGTGTAAGCCACTTCCTAAAAATAAATCCATCCTTTCTCTGCTGCAAGCTCCTGTTCTTGTCTTATTGGGCTTGGATGCACACAGGCCGAGGGCACCTTCAGTCTGGTAGCGCAGCACCCTTACAGGCACCTGAATTTAGAAATTACCCACAATGTACATGAAAAGAGAAGGTTAAAACAGAAGAACCAGATTGGGCAGAACTCATTACTTTTCTATCGAGTAGGATGAGGAGGCTATGAAGAAAGAATGTGAATTTCCATACGCACTCCCATGCCCACTCCTACCCAATGCACTGTGTTTGCTAAGGCCTCAAACTCATCTCCAGATAGAAAGAAGCTTGCTTTCTTTTTAATCGGTGAGACCAGAGTGGCAATTTTCAACCTTTTCCATATCATGGCACATGTAAACTAATTACTAAAATTCTGTGGCACACCAAAAAATATATATGTTTTGCTGATTTGACAAGAACAAATAAACAACAACAACAAAAAACAGGTATAATTTTGATTCATTCATACTGGAAGGCTACTGTTGTGTTGGCTGTTGTCATTTTTAAATTTGACCAACTACAGGAAAAGAGGTCAGTGCCCCTGACTAAATAGTCAGGTACTACATGTTACAAAAATTCCTGCAGCACACTAACGTGCCATGGCACACCAGTTGAAATGCTGGACTAGTGCTTTTCCTACCTGTTCCACTATTAACATATTCAATAAATGTTAAGCAAATGAATGGGGACAAAAAATGAATGGGAATGAAGAAACAACATCGCACAATTCTCCACAGTCTCACAGTAATGTTTGAGAAAATTATACATACCAACTTGGAATATACATCAAGTTTTAGAAATAGGAAATATGCTTTTAAAATCAAAATACTATACACACATAGTTAAAAGTCAAATAGTACTAAAATCTCATAATGAAATATCAGTCCTCTGCTCAACTACCCAAATTCCTATTCCTCAGATGTAACTCTCCGCTACTCTTTTAGCAGACTATTCTGGTATTTACCTTCATTTTTCCAAACGCATTGATGTTTCAGTTTATGGATTCACAGTTCTATTCATTATCTATTGACTTCTTACTTTGGAAGACGAGGATTTAAGTCTCTTATACCACTATTCCCATCCTACCAGCTTTCCAATAAACATCACAATTTTGAGTAAAAGCGATATTTAAAGTTATATAAATATTGTTTCCATTGAGCCAAGTATGTGTCTGATGATTGTTACATTTCTTATATACCTTTTTCTTTTTACTGAGTTCAGGAAGTACAACATGGTTCCTGGATCATGCTTGGAATAGTTATTTTATTTTAGCTTCATCCTTCATCGTATTTAGCTGCATATAGATTTACAAAGTGATAATCATTTCTTTTAAGAACTTTAAAGGTGTTATTCTTCTGTCTTCTTTCTTATAATTCTCTTGTTGAGTTAGATGCCGTTCTGATTTTTCATAATTTATCTGTGATCTCTTAATATCTTTCATCCTCCACTCTCTGGAAGTTTTAAAAAATTTCTCTTAGTCTCCTGTTCTAAAATTTTACTGATGTGCACTGATATGAGTCTTTTCTCATTCATTCTCCTGTGCATTTCTCATTTATCTTGCTATGCTGTTTTAATCTGAAGACTTCTGAACTACTGTATTGATAAATATTCTTATATCTTTTTTTGATAATTTCTTTCCTACAACTATCTCTATTATCTTTTTAAGAACTCCTATATTTGATGCTGGACCTGCTGAAATGATCCTCAAATTTTCCTATCATTCCTTTCTATTGTCTCTCTGCTTTGTTTTCATCCTTCAGAGATTTCTTCGACTTTACCTCTCAACAATTTTTTGGTTAATCCTCACCCGAGGATATTTTTCCATTGAGTTTTTTTAGAAAGAGTGAAAGGAAGGGAGGGAAAGAGAGAAACACTGATGTGAGACACATCGATTGGCTGCCTCCCGTATGACCCCAACAGGGGCTCAAGCCTGCAGCCCAGGGATATGCCCTTGACTGGGAATCAAACCCGCCACCCTTCGGTCTACAGGCCGACAATCTAACTGCTGAGCCAAACTGGCCAGGGCTCAACTTATTTTATTTTCTAGTTTCAGCTCTTTCTATTTCCTGTGCCTTTCTACATTGTTCATTCCAGATGAGTTCTTGTTTCTTTTTCTTTCTTTTTCCTTTTTGAATTTGCCCTTTCAAGTCAGATACCTCCTTAAATCTCCCTTTCACCCTGAGGGCTTTTCAATTCATTAGGGAAGAAGCCACGCATCTCCGGAATGGGCAACACAAGCTGCCAGTGTTCTGCGTGCGAGGAGGCCGGGAGAGGGGGCTGGAGCAGGCTCTCACTGTAATCCCCGGTTTTAGCCCCTGGAGCATCTGTACTTTCCATGGCACTGGTACCAGTGAGGCTCAAAGCTTTGTCTGTCTTTGAGGCCCATCAGCTTGTTTCTCATGGGTCTGGCCTATCAGGGGCACTTAGTTGAAGAAGCTACTAGTAGAGTAAACATGTAATCATTCCTCTACTTTCCACTTTCCAAATATGTATTAATGTCTTACTTGCTGTGGAATCTCTCCTATTCTCTTTATCTTTGCAAGTCTATAACTTTTAAAAGTCCTTTTCAATACATTTTAGAGGGATTTGGGGAGGTAAAGGAGATAAAAAGCATGTATGCAGTCTGCCACGTTGAATGTGAAGTCCCAGAAGTACTTTTTTTTTTTTTATCTTCACCCGAGGACATTTTTGCATTTATCTTCAGATAGAGTGGGAGGCGAAGAGGGAGGAAGAGAGAGAGAGAAACATAGATGTGAGAGACACATCGAGTGGTTGCCACCCACACGACCCCAACAGGGGCCAGGGACAAACTGCAACTGAGGTACGTGCCCTTAGTGGGAACCGAACCCGGGACTCTCCAGTCAGTGGGCCAACGCTCTAACCGCTGAGCCAAACTGGCCAGGGCCCAGAAGTACAATTTTAAAGTAAGATTATCCGGAGTTCACTCCCTCATTTAATAGGCTGAAGGAGAAACAAAGGTAGGTTAAGTGCTCTGCTCATAGTTCCTGCTCTAAGTTCAGAACAGAACCAGAGATAAAATGTCTCCTGTCTCTTAGTGCAGAGTTTCTTCAACTCCCAACATAATGTCTTTATAAGAAACCATTTCACGTGTGTGTGTATGTTTTTTTTGGGGGGGGGGTGATGTTGGGGGGTGAGAGGATTGAGTAGAAGAGGGAGAGAACTCACAGACATGGACAGCGGTGTGGTGACTGCAGTGGGGAAGGGGTGGAGGTGAAAGAGGACACGGGATAAATGGTGATGGGAAAAAAGAATTCCGTTGGCCTTCTGGATGAGGGATAAGAAATATACCACTGAACCATTCATTAATTACATAATCTGAAAACTAGTAACAAGGGAGCACATACTGAATGCTTTATGTCAAAAATAATAAGCACTAAGATATCAAGAGAAGGGGAGCTCCCTGAGGACCAGGGCAATTCTGAAGGGCCCCATGAAGCAGCTGAGGTGGGCATTAGGTCCTGTGACAGGAACTCCAGGTAAGGGCGGGCAAGGGCAGTGTTCTGGCAAAGGGTCTGGCCAGGGCCGTGCGGGACGGGTGCTTCCAGACTTCCATCGCGGCACTTTCATGGAAGGTAGAATCCACTCCCACCACACGGCCCTTCTCGTCCCGCACTCTGCCCAGTGCCCTGGACACACACACCACCAGAATCGCTGCTGCTCTTCCGGACTCTCCATCTGTACCTGACCAGAGGATGTTGTTGACTCTTCCTCTCTGTAGTTTGTATTGTGAAATCAATGGGTAGCTTTTCATTTTTTATTATAGTTACATATCTGATAGCCGTTTCCAAACTACCACCCTGACACAACTTCAATATTTCTATATATGACTCCGTGTTGAAGGACTCAAATAGTAATTATAGGATAAAAATATGGCTAAGTGAGATAGAATCTTAAAAAGTCACCTGAATAACACCAAAAACATCTACACTTTTCTATATACCTTTCATATTTCAAAAGAAATCAGAGAGCATGAAGAAACACTTCTCAATAACCCATAAAAGCTTAACATAATGTACAGGGTGGGGCCAAAGCAGGCTTACAGTTGTTCATATGGAAACTAATATAATAATTAATAAATGATAATACAAGAATACACCCTGTGTTTTGCAGACTCACAACCATAAACCTACTTTGGCCCCACTCTGTATTTCAATACTTATCTTTCTTAGGAAGACAACCAAATGTCTAACTCTAAACAGAAACACAGTGATAAAAATGCCACAGCGATTACTTTTGTTGTTGTTGGTATTTCAAGGCAGTTTTTATAGCTACAATATCACCAAGCCTCCACTGTTCTATGACCTTAGCATATACACTGCCTTCTCAATGGAAAAAGGCTAGTTTCTATTTACTTTTGTCAACCTAAGTATAAAGGTATAACTGGGTATTTCAAAATTAAACAAATGCTTTCGATTAATGAGGCATAAACAAAAAAGCACTTAATTTGTGGCAAAAACATTTCCATATGTTTCCTCCTAATTTTTTTTTTCTTATCTAATTCCATTGAAAGTGTAGAAATATTTAGAGATTTAAAATATGCGTGCTTTAGCTATTTGCTCAGGATTGCGGTGGAGAGCCCACTGCCTAGAGTGTAATTAGACTATTTTGAAGAAACTATAACTTAATTGAGGGGAGATAAAGAGGTAGACTATTCAATTCCCTTTAGATTTAGTAATAGAAATTAATGCAAGTATTCCATAACTGTGGATTTATTAATGGTCAAGAAACATTCCTGAATTTGCTCTTGAAACAAGCTAATTCCTGTCTATATATTATGTCTAAGCTCACTCTGCACAGAATTTTCCAGCACTCACTCTACGTATTTAAAGGAGAACAACAAAAGCTATTCTTGTCCTCCTTACCTCAAAGGGATTCTCGGAGGAGGCTCTGCACATATTACTTTAAAAAAAGCTTTCTTCTATGAAGGTCAGTCAGGAAGGTAGGAACTGCTCCAAAAGTCCAATATTTCAGTGTCAGTCTTGCATTATCAAAGTCTGGTCTGTGTCCACCTGATGGGCTACTCAAAGCACTTTTGAAAGGTCAGAAAGCAAACTAGGAGATGGGAATATCTTTAAGCTTGTTTTTGAGGCAATTAGAGTAGGTAAGTGAAGTCTGACTATAGCATCTCTGAGGCTTAAAATATATATATATTTTTTAATATATATATATATTTAAATTAAATATATATATATTTATATATATCTCAATGCTTAAGCACAGACCTAGTGAGCCAGAACCTCTGGGGATGGGCAAAGTACGTGTAATTTTAAAAAGTTCTTCACATAAAGAACTTCTGTTCTCCGGGTCAATGATGTTTTCACCAAAGCAAACCTGCTCGGGTCTAGATGGACCAGATCAGAGGTAAAACCAAGAAGCTGTTTCCAGCAGAAAGTCATAGGGATTCAGGTCATGTTTGGTTCTTCTGAAATCTGAGTTTGATTCCTGGAACCCATAACACAATGTTAAAACTCTAGAATCACTCAGGGAACTTAAAATGCAGGTTCCAGAGTCCACATTTACTGATTCAGACTTAGTAGCTTTGGGTAAGGCCCTGAAATACATATTTTCTGATGCAGGTGGGGTGAAAATCAATTTTGAAAACCATGGCGTAGGAGTTTTGATCACTCCATAACAGGCAGGGCATTCTGGGTTCTTACAGAGGTCTGCCCATCATCTTAAATTTGATGAATAATTCATCCTACTCTTAAGATCCCCCAAATAACAGGATCTCCTCAGGGCCATTTGAAACCCAAACCTAACTATTATTCCCATAAACCCCTCCCTTCTTGACCTTCCTTCCTTGTTCTTCATTTTTTGGGTCAACCACATCTAAACTGATCTACAACACAGGGTGCACTGAAGAGCTATTCTACTTGCACTAATCTAGGATTCCACATTCTGTTTCCAAATGTGCTATCTGGATGAGAATAAAAAGCTCAGAGGCTACCATGAGGCCCTACATGGGGTTTTGATATATGAGGGAAACCAGATATAGCTAGATAGTTTTCTAGTCACAGTGTCCTGCCCCCACCCCATCCTTTTCCTGTGCTGATACAATGAAATCTGAAAGTCAGTGGCTGATACTGGAAGATGACAAGACAAGGCCTCATGAGCACACAGTGCATGTGCTTCAGTTCCCCCTGACCTCTACTTAAACCAGGCCACACTATATTCAAGTTTCAGTGGAGCCTTCATAGCCATCTCCTGGGCCTTGGCAAGAGCACAGATTTCATATGGACCAAAGGAGCATGAGAAGTCATGGAGTACACCACCCCACAAAATTAGTCATTTTGCACAGCTTTATTCATTCCCCATACAATATTTTGTTCCCAGAAGGCAGGAAACTATTCTATTAACTGGACATTTGTCTAACCATCTAAAATGTTTAAAAAAATGTATGAACATATATTCAAATATAACTTACAATAGCTGATAAATACAGGAAGGACAGACAATCGACAAAAGAATTGTTAATTAGAAGCTAATTTACATATAACTACTCTGAAGGCAATAATTGTTTTCTGGAAAGTATTGTACACATTAATGACTTTTATTTGATAAAGATGTATTTAAATTTCTATCCAAAGCCAAAACTATTTAAGGTGAAGAAAATTGTTTCCTAAACTAAATGGCTAAAAAATAGAACCAAAAAGAGAATTCTCATTCATAAAAGTGCTAAATGTCTTGAGTGTAGCATCTACACCATCAATAAATTACAAAAACAGCACTAATTTTCACAAAAGCTTACAGTGCTAATTCTCAGCTTTGGGATTTGGGAAGACATCACACATTTGTGCTCAAAACACTATGCCTCTAAAATGTAATCATGGACTTTCTCTTTCTACCCTCTTAAAATTTCTGCTGCTAGCTATTACTAGGCCTGGTTTTCTTGACTATTTCAGTTACCACACACTTCAACAAGAAGTAAGTGGCTTTTCAGTAGGTTACCAAAATCTTCATATATGGTTTTGGTATACTATAAATGCCATGTATACAAAGAGGGTTCTTGGCAAAATAAATAAGCAATAGACTAGGAGCAAAACAATCAGTACAACAGTCTATCAATATGTAAATCTAGACAGTAATAAACTGGTTGTTGGCCAACTGGAGCTGACTAATTTAATTACGTGCCTGATGATAATGAAGTCAAAAGGGTATATCCTTACTCCTGCCCTCTCCTTTACCTTCTGTGTCAATGTTCTGCCTTCAAAATATATATGCACATAATGTGGACCTGTTATATGTATTATGTCCCATGGCTACTGACTACAGGTCTAACCACCATCAAAACATGAGCCCTGGCTCACAAGAGGAATGTAACAGGCATGTGCGTCTAGATCAGACACTGATCAATCAATCCCCACTTCTAGAAAAATACCGCAGTGCACACCCACTGTGCATCAACGGCTACCAACTGTGTATTCAGTGGGCATCAACAACATTCCACAGGAGCTCTGGGGCCCCTTCCAGCTAAGGCCTACAATTTTGATTCTGTGGCTCCAGACAAACAATTAAAGCTCTAGTAATTTATATCTGTGTCACAGTAACAAGATATAAATTAGACAATAGGGCTGGCAGGCTTTATATTACAGCATACTAAGGACCCTCGTTTCTTGAGCACTGGTTACGTGACGGTGTTCTACTTCTTCCTTTTCGCTGCTATATCCCTAGCATCCAGAACAATGCCTGACAGAGAGCAAGAGCTCAGAAATATTGTTGAATGAATGAATGATGAGTACTTGCCTCACAACAATCCCAGGAGCTGGGTGTTATTGTTACCCTTATTGTGTAAATGAGAAAACTGATGTGTATGAGGTCAAATGACATGTTCCAGGTTACTTGGTAAACAGAAAAACTAGGATTTGAAACCAAGTTTTATAGACACCAGAGTCTACCCGTTACCCACCCCTCTTCCCCACACACCACCTCTCAGTGACAGGCCAGCACAGGGAACACCTCTCCTCTCCTTCCCGAGTGGAAGTAAGCTCTTCCTCCTACTGCTCTGAAGCATCAGGACACTTTCTTTGTACTTCCCTTAGAGTTCTGATCAATTCCTTCGTTTTATTGAAAGGAAGGGAGAAAACCATTTATCAAACACCTATCATCCAAGCACCATGGAGGTACTTTCAGGAACATTCTCTTATTCATACTTTGTCAAATCTACTAGGTAGGTATTTTGTTTTATACTTCATTTAATGAAGGAAGAAAATGAGAGTGAAATCTTTTGTCAGTATTTCCCAAACTTACCCAATAACAATAATCTGGGAGGGGGAGAGGGTTGCTTAAAATAGTAGCAAATCTTTTGACTCAGAATGTTGAGGCAAAGAGCCTAGATTTGTCTGACTCCCAAGCGAAATGCTAATCCGTGAGGGCAGGGATCACATATCAGCATCTTTTCTCCTTTCACTGCACATACTAGGCCCCAATTGTGTCTAATCTTTCCAAAGCACAACAGTTTATAAGGTACATTCACATATTCCACCAAATAATCATAAGTAGCAAGAAAAAGAGGTATCGCTAGCCTCTAATAGATGGAAAAGGGAATGCAAATCAAGTCCTATGGTTAAAGGGAAAAAAAGAGGGAGAAAAAGAAGGTAATAGAAAAAGAGAGAAAGGGAACATATTTGAAACTTCAATGAAAAAACCAATCTAATTCTTCTCTTGGAGTATACCCTCCTTCTGACACTCACAGGAGGGACATCATGCTTCAAGTCTGCAAATTCCACTATGAAGCAACAGGGCTGTCAAGAGGATCATGCAAGAGATTGGGAACAGGCCTCTCAAATACACAGTATTTTGCATCGGCAATAATAAATAAAATCCTTACTGTGTTTTTATTTCCTAGAACAGAACTGGTTCTGTAGAATAAATTCTCAAAATAGGGCATTATAGAATAATTTATAGAATGTGGTATGTATTTAAAGAAAAAACTATAATTCTCTGACCAATTTCAGCTTTAATTGAGTTTCTTTAGGATATTTCCACTTAAATAAGTTTTCCTAGAAAAAATGTGCCCCTTATCATCTAAAGCACTCTCACTGGAATAGTCTTAGGAAGTGGTTTAGGGAGCTGAATGACATTAACCTAAATGTAATTTTACTATCTTTAGCTCACTCAGGTAGATACATTTTCACAGAAGAAGGGGTTTAAAAAAATCTTTCTTTTACATTTTATTCCATTTTTTTCTTCCCAAATAAACAAAGAGTTGAGTTCCCTGAACCAAAAAAAATATATATATATAATAATCCCATTGAGAGCATGTCTAGTCAAAAACCTGAACTTGCTCTTCTTACTTGGCAAGGAGACCATGAGAAGAAAAACAACCCCAGAATTTGAAGAATTTCTCAACATGAAGTGAGATGCTACACCCTAAAGTCTGAGTACGCTGTACCCTGTGAGTGAAGGGTAAGTAAGACCGTGTGTTTAGGAGCACAGTAAAGAGGGACTTGGGAGAAAGTGGTGGGGTCATCATCTACCTCTAAGTAGTGAAAACAGAGCAGTAGCACCAAACACATACCTTCAGTTTTGAATGGTGTACCCTATTGTAAGATGTGACCTCAATCCCCAGCCATATGACTGACCACTTTACTTAACTAGGCCAATCCAAATATCACTCCCTGGGAATTTAAAATTGGGAAAATGAGATGTTAGTTGAGTTCAAAATTCTTGCAGAGTCAGGACCAAATTGACATCAGGGTAGGCCAAAGTGAAGCCATGAGCAAGCTTAACTGACCAAAGAATACAGAAGGCAAAATACCACTTTTTATGTCAAAACAATGAGGCAGACACAAGAGGAATGACAGAAATCAGGCAACACCATGGTAACAACCATGGTTCCTGACTGCCCTCTTCCATCCCCAATGTCTTAGTATATTTCCTATCCTATTTGGGAATGTCCATGAAGTGGCCTGCTCTTCCATTTATATAAACATTTTTATTTGTGATAATCTGAGTGGGTTTCTATTCTTTGAGAGCAAACAGACTTGACTAAGACAGGCAGCTTCATAGAGCAAGTGACTATCTGAGCTAAGCAGCAGGTGTTCACCAGGCGGCCAGTGGAGAAAGAGAATCCCAATAGAGAAACAGCCTACCGGTCAACCTTAGGGAAGGAGAAAGCAAGCTGAGTCCTAAGAACTCAAGTAGCTAAGTACAGACAGAGCACGAGGAACACTGGAAGGGTAAAGGCTGAAAGTAAGGGAAGAGCCAATGCAGGAAGGACCTCGTGATACATGCCAAGGTATTAAGTCTTTATCCTGTAATGGATGGAATCAGAGGTGTGTTGTAGATCATTCTGGCCATGATGTAGAGGCTAAAGTGGAGGAGGCTGGGGCAAGAAGGGAAGCAGAAGACCCATGAAAAACAGTTTCTCAAAGGTACCTTTGCAAGTCATTATTACTTCCACCATCAGGAACTATTGTAAGGGAGGAGGAAAAGAAAAGAGCATTAAGTTGGTCCTAAGAATAAAGTCAACACAGCTCCCTGGGAAATAAGTCTTATAGCTTGGCCAGTGGTGTAAGTTGTGCAGGGTTCTACCCCTCAGGCCTCATGGTTTAAAGAAACAATAGCCTACGGGCTTGGTGACCCATGAGCACCACCAAATGTGATCGAGTACATGATAAAATATAGATCACAAAAGAAACTCACACTTGGAAATACCACACAATTTCACAGTTCATTTTCCCAATTCTCATAGTCATCTAATAATTTCCCATCACAACATAAAGCCACATCAAGATTTAGTTACCTCTGAAAACATGGCACCTTTCATAAAACCCGATAAAAGCTTTAATAATTAAAGACTGACTTTGAAAGAAGGGCATCTAAAATTCTTTGGCACAATGTTTTTGTGCGGCTTAGTAATACAAAAGGAAAACATGAGTACCCTGAATAAATGGAAGCTATGCACGTTCTGATCCTAATTAGTTTAGATAACAGGACAAATCAAATCCCCAAATACTTAAATGACTGAAAATGGAGCTGTCAGCTTTGATGACAGTCGATCTAGGCTGTGGACACAATAAACTTCCCACCTCATCAGGAATTTCTCTTACACATGAATGAAAATAGATGACATTATATTTACAACAAACAGCTCACCGCAAAGCATCACTTTAACATTATGCGTTGACTTGAGTTTGTCTGTTTCCACCCTCAAAATGTCTGTCAACTCCCTTCACTTACAGATGGATTCCTGTGCTTAAACTTCACCCTGACAATGGTCACCTTCTTTTCTCATTCCATGTGTCACTGGAGTGTGGTATCCTAACCCCATGTGCCGTGCTGTTTGCTGTAAGGCCTTCTGTAAGTCACCTTAATGACACACAGCCACAATAGAGGTTCCTTTTATTCTTGCTGCACAGCTGATTAATCCACCAATAACAGCTTGAGCATCACCTGGGAGCTTATTTGAACTAGACAGTCTCAGGCCCCACCCAGGATGGACCACAGTCTGCATCTTACCAAGATCCCCAGGCAGTCTTATGATGTTTGAGAAGCACTGCCAGACATTTTTGGAAAACACAGTTGAGGAGAGTTTAACTGAAACCTAAGATCTGATCTCAATTTTCTTTGCTAGTCTGGAGAAACAACTTCCAAGTCCTGCATGTAAAAACTACTTCTATTTACTTTGGGACTTTCCAGAAGATGGCATATGCTATGGAAACACAGAAAACCTTGATGCCAGAGAGATCTGAATTTGAATCTAAGCACTGCTACTCACATGCAGTGGGACCCTGGGCAAGTTACTTATTCACACTGTTGAGTCTTCTGTTCCCTTTCCCTCAAGTTGAAAGAACCCTTAGTTTTTGTTGTTGTTGTTGTTGTTGTTCTTGTTTGGGGTTTGTGTGTGTATGTGTTTAGATTATTGTAGACTCATATGCAGTTAGAAGAAATAATACAGAGAGACTCCATATACCCTTCACCCAGTTTCCCTCTGTGGTAACACCTTGCACTAGCATACAGCACAAGGAGGAATTCTGTTCTCCATCCCTTGTAAGTTTGTCATCTCAAGGATGTTATATAAACAGAATCATACAGTGGGTATTCTTCTGAGGTTGGATTTTTCACTCAGCATAATTCCCTTGAGATCCATTCAAGTTGCTGCATATATCAATGGTTCACTCCTTTTTACTATCGAGTCCCAGTTCATGATAGAGATGTACCACAGTTCAACTGTTCACCTTTGAAGGACATTTGGGTTGTTTCCAGTTTGAGGCTTCTACAAATAAGATTGCTATAAACAGGCATGTATAGGATTCTGAGAGAACATAAATTTCTATTTCTCTGGGATAAATGCTCAAGAATGCAATTGCTGGGTTATGTGGTCATTTTGTGAGAAATGGTCACACTCTTTTCCAGAGTGGCTATGACATTTAGATTCCCACTAGCAATGTATGAAGGATCCAGTTCTCCAGATCCTTGACATCATTTGGTATTATTTTATAAGTCAAAATAGTTGCAACTGTGAGAAAAAGCAAACAATGCAGAGGCCGTCGCTATGTTATCATTTCAGCTTGTATAGTAGGTGTGTAGTGATATCTCACTGTGCTTTTAATTTCCCTAGTGGGTAATGATGTGGAGCATCTTTACCTGTGCTTATTTGCCATCTGTACAGTGAGCCCTCATTTATTGCAATCAGTTCCAGACTCTACCGCGATAAATGAATTTCTGTGAAGTAAGAGTCTTTATTTATAAATCGAATATTTTCACATTTAGAACATAGAAAACCTGTTTACAACCTTCTAAATATGTTTTTAACATTATTAGAGCCTTCTAAACATAAAATAACACCCTTTAGTCACCATTATACTCGTATTACCCATTATATTAGACAAAATAAGAGAAAATAAGACATATAAGATGTTACAAATATTATATTATTGTACATTTAATTACACACACAGTTCTTACACACAACCACTAACGTTGAAAATAGTGCAACTTGTTCGATGATGAAGCGATGAAGATGAAGAGATGCACTGCACAGCAAAGAAGAGCAAGGTTACTGCTCCTCTGAAGGCACGACCTCAGTAGGAGAGTCTTCAGGTGGTAGTGTCTTCAGCAGGTGCGTCGTCGTCCTCTTCCGCTGAAGGAGCCCTAGGCATAGGTAGTGGGTGTCTGGGTGCACGGCTGAAGAACATTGTGATAGGCAGTTGCTGGTGCTGTCTTTTCACATGCGTGAGGAAGCTTTCGAGGGTCTTATCACTCCATCAAGTGCACTCTGGAACTGCAATGTACGCATCATTTGTGGGTCCCATTCGCCAATCATGTCCTGTACTGCCTTAACAGTTCTCACGACTAGCGAGACACGCGCAAGTGTAAGGGGTGTGTAATTTACTGAGACAACAAAGTGTGCACTGTATCATTTTCACTGTCTCAATCAACTTTTTAATGAATATATTTGGAAAAAACTGTGATAGAGTGAAGCCGCAAATGTCGAAGGACGAAGTGGTGAGGGACGACTGTATAGCTTTTCCAGTGGAATGTCTATTCTCACATCTTTTGTCCATTTTGTAATTTTTTTTACTGTTGAATTTTGAGAGTTTGTTACAGATTCGAGAAACAAGGCCTTCATCAGATATGTGATTTTCAAATATTTCTTTCTGTCTGTAACTTGTCTTTTTATCCTCTTCACAGGGTCTTTTGTAGAGCAAACGTTTTTGATGAGCTGCAATTAACTGATTTTTTCCTGTTACGGACTGTGCTTTTAGCGTCAAGTCTCAGAACTTTTCATCTAGACCTAGGTCCTGAAGAATTTCTTCTATGTTTTTTCCTAAAAGTTTTATAATCTTATGTTTTACATTTAACTCTGTGACACATTTTGAGTTAGTTTTTTGTATAAGCTGAAAGGTTTACACTGAAGTTCTCTTTTTCCCCTTTGAATGCTCATTTACGTGTACCATCAATTTTCACCCTGCACCCTCAATGTAACTTTGTAAGGAAAAAGAAGTATCAAAAGTCATTCCACTAAATGTACATATACCACAGTTCTAGAAACATTAAAATGTTTCCCCATGTATGAGGTCACATCTTAGCAAACCCTTAAGCTGTAGTGGTTTCTTTAAAACACCAGGCCTGAGGGTAGAACATTGTTCAACAGTACCACTGACCAACCTGTAAGACTCCTCGTTTTCATCTGGTGTTCTGCTGACTTGCTTCTTAGGACTATGTTGATGAATTTTTTATCTTCCTTCCTGAAAATAGCCCCTGATGTTGGAATAAGAATATGTCTAGATTAGCAAACTACCCAAACCCTAATATTATCCTGCATATCCAATGGAGAAGTTATGACTGGCTACATGTCTGCTCATAAAAGTCACTCAAACAGCCTGTGTATTAATTCTTTACTTTCTCTCAATTTTATAACTGTATTTATACATAATGCATTGATTCATTATATTTTTAAGACTTAAAACAACACAGTAGTATTCAAAATGAGTTGTGAAAGACTACCTCACACAACAACCTGTAACAATACCATTTCTTTAATTTTTTTTTCCTGTTTTGATTTTAGAAAGAGAGGAGAGAGAGGGAGAGAGAGAGAGAAACATCAATGAGAGAGAACATCGACTGGCCGCCTCCTGCATGACCCACACTGGGCATCGGGCCCACAACCTGGGCATGTGCCCTGACTGGAAATTGAACCAGCGACCTTTTGGTGCATGGGTCAATGCTCAACCACTGAACTACACCAGCCAGACTCAATTCCATTTCTTTAAATAGAATAACTTCTGTGAACAATTTTGCATGTATCCCTTAGCCTATTTTCCATGCATTTATATGGACAATAAATCCTCACTTAATTTCTTCAATAGGTTCTGCGACTTTGAGTGAAATGACATAAAATAAAACAATTTTGCCACAGACTAATTGATATAAACAAAAGTTAAGTTCCTTGGGCATCTCATCAACATTATAACAAAATGACATTGATCAAAATGCCATTCAACATAAAATGTTGCACAAAATGACGTTATTTGAGGACTTGCTATATATGGATATGCACATATGTAAAATTAGGTTGCATTTTGTGAAATCAAACGATTAACATTTTTTCTTTTGTGTTTGTCTCTCACTTTTAATTCCTTCCCCTACCCTGAGATTAGTTGAATTGTGGTTTCATTCTTGTGAATAACTACTGAATCCATCTGTAATATATTTTTGTGTGTGGCATGGAATAGGAATCAACTTTCATTTTTCACAAATAATTACTCAATTTTTTGTATGGCCATATTAAATCCTATCTAGACAGTCTTGACATACTTCGTATCTATACAAATTTAAACATATTTTCCAGATGTTTATTCTGTTTCATTGATTGAACTATCCTTTTTGGGGAGGGAAGGGGTCAAGTTTTAACTTTATAATGAATATGTTTAGACATCTGACAAGTCAAGTTCTGCTTGCTTTATCTGTTAGTATGTTGTTGGCTACTACTATCTTCAGCTTATTTTTCAAGACAAATTAATGAATCTACATTTTCAATTTCAAAAATGAAACAGTCCTGCCCAGTGGGTGCGGCTCAGTGGTTGAGTGTAGACCCATGCACCAAGAGGTCACCAGTTTGATTCCCGGTCAGGGCACATGCCCAGGTTGTGGGCCCGATACCCAGTGGGGGACATGCAGGAGGTAGCCACTCGATAGGTTCTCTCTCATCAATGTTCCTATCTCTCTCTCCCTCTCTCTTCCTCTCTCTAAAATCAGTAAAGAAAAAGGAAAAAAAAATAAAATAAATAAAGTAGTCTTAGTGAGATTTTGATTATGATCAAATTTAGAAATACTTTTAGGAAGTACTCTGTACTCTTTTGTAACTATTCATTTATGTCCCTTAGTAAAGCTATAAAATGAAGATTGAGAAAATTATTGAGAATGCTCTGCTCTGCCTCTCTCTTTTACCCTTTAAAGCTCTTTGGGTCTATATGCATACAACAAAACCGCACAATCTTCAAAGAACAGAGAACCCACAGATGATCATGTTCCGGTAACTACTTAGTTTGATTTTTTTTTAAAATAATGAAATAATAACTATTGTTATGCTGCAAAGTAGAGAAACAACAGTCTCTGTGTGTGTATGTAGGAATTTGAGAGTGAGTAGGTGGAGATGGTAGAATAGGCAAGGCTTCATTCTGGGTCCTAGAACATATATACACACACACACACACACACACACAGTGTGTTACTACTCCAAGTGCAGAGGACAACCGCTGTAAGAAATGCAAATCAAAAGGATTTGATCTAGAAAAAGAGATGGTATTAACCCAGCAATTATGCTAAGTACAATTTGTTAGCATGAGTTGCCTGAAAGAATTAGGCAACTTTACTCTAAATAACTGAATTTTAATGAAGCTTATTATGAGTGTTTACTATTCTCAATGACAAATTGCCTTAAAAAAAATAAATAACTGCTCGATGACACAATATTCCTATACTGAAAAGGACAAGGTAAAATTAAATAAAGAGATGTATGGCCTGGCTGGTGTGGCTCAGTGGTAGAGCCCCATGTACCAAGAGACTGCTGGTTCAATTCTCGGTCAGGGCACATGCCCAGGTTATGGGCCCGATCCCCAGTGGGGAGCATGCAGGAGGCGGCCAGTGGATGTTCTCTCTCATTGATGTTTCTATCTCTGTCTCCCTCTCCCTTACTCTCTCTAAAATCTATAAAGAAAAAAAATTTTTTAAAGAGTATGTTTATTCTCATCTTCCAACAACTAAATTGGCTTAATTATTAAGTGAAAATATCCACCTGTAACAGAGACTACTAGCCTTATAATATCCCTTTTCCTGTTGCACCTTCATAACAAGAACCCTGATTTTTAGCTGGCCATATTGCTGTTCAGTTAAAGGACAACAAACCCCAGCTGCAGACAGGTGGCCACGTGGCAAAGGTTTGTTTGTTTGTGTGCTATTCCTGGCCCCTTCCATCCTGCTGGCTAAGGGGACATGTGGCGGCTGGAAGGTTAGCAGTTACTGAGCCATGAGGACAGGGGTTATAGTGTAAAGATGAAAGAGTGGTGAACTGGAAGGAGCCCAGGTCCCTGATGGATATATGTAAAAACCATACCATCTCATCTCCAAAGTAAATGAATCTCTTTCATTTGTGATAAAAATTAACTTCTATCTTATTAAAGACATTTTCATTTGTTTTGTTAGAGGTACCTGAACCCAATCCTAAATTATACACCACTACTGACCAGTAAGATCAAAGTTTGTGGGACCCATTGTATTGAACTATTTTTTTTACAGAAACTTCTCTTTATATTATTATTGTTATAAAAAGGTGTGATGTCCAACTCAATATATTTTAATTAAAGAATTTCTATGTCAAACATTTCCAAAACAAAATGGATAATTACTATTTTCTCTGGACTTTGTTTTGCCTGTGTTTTTTCCATCAACATGAACATTTCTGAATAGAAACAAAGCATGTTTATAAAAACCATAAGCAACAAATAAAGATAATCCAACTTTCTTCTCTTTTATATATCATTATCAAAAAAGAGTTTGGATCAGTGCTGTTTGAAAGAAAAGACCGCATATTAATTTTAATGTATATTAATTTTACATATAAAATTGTATGTACTATAAATATATTAATTTTATGTGTCTATAATATTAGAACTTGAATTTTTATTTTACTGCTATGGTAAAGACCTCTAATACAATGGTGAACAGAAGCAGTGAGAGTAGACACACGTCTCATTTCTAATTGTAGAGGGAACACTTCTAATGTCTCAGCATCAAACATGACATTTATCGTGGGTCTTGGTGGGCATTCCTTATGCAGGATGTCTATCAACAGGAAAATTACTTTTCTAATTCCAGGTTGTTAAGAGTTTTTATTATGACAAGATACTGGATTTTATCAAACAACTTTTGGAAATCGTTAAGAAAATGATGTTTTTTCTCCTCTATTCTCTTAATGTGGGAACTGCCGTAACATATTTTCCGATGTCAAGCCCAACTCTTTAAGATGGGATAAAACTTCTTTGGTCACAACACGTGTTTTAAATACATGGCTGGATTCAGATTTCATTATTTTGTTTAGGAATTTTGCATCTAATTTTACAAGTGCTTAATTCTCCCTTCTCATACTCCCTGCTCTGATTTTGACACCGTATGTAATGACTTGGGGAGCAAACACTGTTTTAGTCTCTAGATAAGTTTATATAAGATTAGAATTGTTCACAGAACTTTCTGGTAAAAATGTTTAGGCTTTTTTGGATTTTCGATAAATAAGTTTTTTGGTTTTTTCAACAACTGATTGAATCTCTTTAATGGTTACAGACCTTTTTGATTTTCGATTTCTTCTTGAGTTTTAAATATTTACCCAAGACTGTGTACACTTCAACAGTTTTCACTGATTATTTCCAAGCAGTAAAAAGAGCAGTGAGTTCAAAGGGCCTTGTTTAAACTCCCAGTTCCCTCACGGTCCAGGCATTTTGCTCCAGGCAAACCAACATGCACTCTGAGTCGACATCCTCCTTTATAAACCAGACATAATAATACCTGGCTCAAAGAGCTCATGGGAGTATACTCAGTTGTTTGGTAGTACATTGCAAGCACTGTAGTCTATATGACATTATACTCTTATAATGTATTACTCTAAAACACAAATAAATAATAATTATGAAATGCTACCATTATAGCTTTTGGTAGTGTTTCTAGGGGGTAGAAATTTTATCGTAGACTCTTAGAGATGGAAGATCGAGTAGTTTAAGACTCCATCATTAGCCCTGGCCAGTTTGGCTCTGCAGTTAGAGCGTCGGCCTGAGGACCAAAAAGCCTCGGGTTTAATTCCGGTCAAGGACACATACCGCAGTGGGGGTCGTGTGGGAGGCAACCAATCAATGTCTCTCTCTCTCTCTCTTTCTCCCTCCCTCCCTCCCTCCCTCTCCCTCTCCCTCTCCCTCCCATTCTGTCTGAAAATAAATGGAAAAATATCCTCGGATGAGGACTAAAAAAAAAATCCATCATTGTCCACCTGGGTAGAACACCTAAAGGACCAAATACCCACCGCATCCCGAGGCAGCCCCCTCTGTTTCCAGAGAGCTGCACTACTTCAAAGCTCTTTATGCTGAGCCACAAGGTCCTACTCCTAACAGCCCAATTTGGTCTACCTTTTTTTTCTTGGAGAAAAATCAAGTCTTGGCTGTAACAACCTTCAAGTATTTCAAGTCAATTATAATCTTCTTGCCAATAATGAAAGAATAGATTTGGAATTAAGACAGGTGGTTGTGCTACGTGAGGATTAGTGTTTTCATAAAAGAGACCCTGGCGAGCTCCCTCGCCCGTCCCCCAGGTAGGGCGCCATGTGAAGACAGCCACCTCTGCATCAGGAAGTGGGTTCGCACCAGAATACCAATCTGCTGGTGCTTGATCTTGGACTTCATAGCTTCCAGAACTGAGAAATAAATGTCTATTCTTTATAAGCTCCCCAGTCTATGGTATTCTGTTATAACAGCCCAAATGGACTCAGACGAGAGGATTATGATCCATTTTCTTATCTGATACTAGTCTGCATTTATTCTGAGATTCTCATTCCTCACTCTCATCTAGAAATTAATGAAGAACTGTGTAAAGTTAGAGTCACACAGAAATCAAGGAGGAGACTAAATCTAGATAGAAAATGGGGTATGTTACAAGATTATAAAGGTAACACGTGACCGAGACTCAGGTGGTCGGGAGTGAGCCCCTCAGTAGAGGTTCCCGGGTAGATGATAACGCTGCGGCTAAGCAGCCACAAGGAAGCCAATGTGGCTGAACCAAGTTGGGGAAGCAGGTCAGGCAGGTAACAGAGAATGAATCTGTAGGGTCGTGAGGTCACTGCAAGGACTGTGGCTTGTGCTCTGTGTTAAATGGAGAGTCACTGCCAAGTCTGATAAGAATGACATGATTGGATTTCCAGTTCAAAAGGATTACTTCAGCACCTTTGTTGAGAATGAACTGAAGGGAACAGAGGAGCAAGGGAATAAGCAAAGAAAGCATATTATTTTCTGCTGTAACCCAGGTGGTTCTGTCCAGAGTGGTTGATAAGGAAGGTAGTCACCCTTTATCCACAGGAGATACATTCCAAGACCCCCAGTGAATGTCTGACACTGGATAGCATCAAACTCTTCATATGCTGTTTTTCTTACATGTAAAGTTTAACTTGTACATTAGGCTAAGTAAGAAATTAACAATAACTAATAATAAAATACGACAATTTTAACAATATACCATGATAAAAGTTGTGGTCTTTCTTTAAGAACTGATCAGCTCACCCAGATGGCTGCCGAGGGAGTGAGGCGGGAAGCAAGCACAGCATGGATGTGCTGGGAAAGAGATGATTCAGTCCCGGGGGACGGGACGGCTCGAGATGCCATCACTCTCCTCAGAACAGTGCACAATTGAAAACGTATGAAATGTTTATATTTCTGGAATTTCTCATTTAATATTTTTGGCTTAGGTTGGCGATACGTAACTGAAACCATAGTTAAAGGTAAGGGGAGGGACTACTGTGATTGGCTTCTGGATAGATTCTGAAGGTGGAGAAAATAGAATATCCTAATGGATTGTGTATGAAATGTGAGAGACTTATATTAGAAACATCTCAACCAGGAAAAGTAAAGAAGAGACAAAAGACAAATAGATGGGGTGGTAAGATACTTAGGGAGAGATCTGGGGAAAAATATCGATTAGTTCTTGTTCTTCACCCCAGCTAGTAATAATAAAAACCACGACCCCTCAATACATTAAAGAATACACTCCAACAAGAAAAAGAATTCTCCATTCAGAGGTGCTTCTGAAGCCAGACAAGTTGTTCCAGAATTGATAAAGGGTAGAGCGAATCCCCTAGATTTTCTTTCCCGAACGTAAAGAAGAGGAGGCGGCAAAACCTGGAGTGATAAAACACAGTGCAAACCTCGAAGATTAATATCATCCAAAGCTACTGGCTGAAGATATTTTGTATCATGATATTTTTTTTTACAATAGCATCTATGTTTCACAGGTCAAAATAAAGACCTGCTCTGTCTTGCACCGTAGTTAATGTCCTCTGCGTCTGGGATTGCTAGCGCCTCTCTCTTTGTGAACTGTCACTTCTCCGCTGATGGCAGCTTTGTCCTGGCAGCAGTGATTACTAAGCAGATCTGCCATGGAGCACAGACGTGAACAAGGGGGGCACAGGAGAGCGAAAACAGAATGAAGTGGGAGTGCTGATATGAAATCTGATAGAGGAAATATATGTTACGCTCTTTAATTATAATAAACACCTATATTTAAAAGTGATAGTTTTTTCCTCTTTTTTAGAAAAAAATAATGTAGACTTCTGTAGGCTAATTTAATTTCCCTTCCTTTTTTCTTTCTGTTCCAGTAATCTAATTGCATATTGTTATACTGTGCCAACAGCTCTCCCGGGGGAAGGAAAAAAAAAAAAAACCCTGCAGAAACCGGCACCCATCTGCTCTTTGATGACCAGCATCATTTCAGTGATGTTTATAACTCTTTTTACAGTAATGAAGTATCTGCTCAGGGATGAATAATTCAAAATACAGTAAAACAAAACCATGCAAGGTAAAAAATCAGCTAAGAAATAAGTTTGGACATAATGCGATAACCATCAGAATGAAGAAAAGCAACATGTTTTATGCGCAGAGCACTGAGGTGTATATTTAAAGATCTAGTGTCTAGTCAAGAATGGCAGTGGACATATTTTTTCTTCTGAAAAATCTGATTATATGGCGGTTAAATCATTTGTCGGGTGTCTTATTAATCAAAAATTGCCTTCCAGTAGTCACCTGCTAGCCTGCTAGTTCAACAACTGGCTGAAGTTCTGCTGGATCTGCTACATCATCCATCAGGAAAGAGGGTTTAATCCATGTCATTCCAAGCATCCCTTCTCGCCCCATCCTCCCAAACCTCCACAACTTTCCATCTTTAAGCCTCTGTATTTCAAAGACAGAAAGAAGGATGCTTACCACAGTATATTCACCAAATGCATCAACTGGCACAATTTCCTAAGTATATACTTTTACTCTCAGCTACTAAATGTACTTCATATATACCAGGACTACAAATACCTCTTACATAGAGAGGATTTCTGTGGAGTTTCTTTCCAATAATAAATCTGCGAAATTCTGGGGAACAGAAACAACGATTCTACAGATAACCCTTGAATATAAACACTGAAAACAACAGGGACCAGTTTTGATAGAAAGGAAAGGAAATCTCACATAGAAAGGACTTCTGAAATACTAGCAGGTTCTCTCTCTTGACCTGAGTGATGGCTCCACAGGAGTTTACAGCTATTCTTCAGCTCTAGACATGCACCCATATGTATGATAAACAGTTGGTCCTCTATATCCACAGGTTTCACATTCATTCAACTGTTGATCAAAAATATCAGGGAAAAAATCCCAGGAACTTCCAGAAAACAAAAATTGATTTTGCCACATGCCACACACAACCCACACAAATGAAATTATGTTAGGCATACCCTGCTACATAGCCTGTAGGTAAATATAGGTTAAGTGCAAATACTACTCCATTTGATATAAGAACTTGAGCACTGCAAATTTTGTATCCGCAGGGGTCAATCCCCTACAGATGCTGAGACATGACTGTATATCACTTTTAAAAAGTGACAACATTTTCTTTAAAGATCTTTTAGGAATTCAAAGACTTAGGTGTACTTCTACTGAGATTCAAGGAGTTGGATCTGGTATTACAAGGTATATTCCAGACCTGATTCTATATTTGTTACATGTTACTCAATCCATCACTGTCAACTTTTCATATTCAAAAATATTTCAAGGTGAAAAACCAGAAACTCTCCCATCTTCATCAAGACTTTACAGCAAGAATTAAGAACATTCATAATACATGTGTTATTACTAATGAATATGACTATGATACAGAAGCTGCAGACTGGCCCTCTCCACACTATTTTCTTCTTATTTTTATTTACTGATGATGAACAGAAACTCATTTTGAAAGAACTATCCCCTTTCAACTCACAATAAATTAAAAACAAAACAAAAGCAGCCATTTACCTTTAGAGTACAATTACGATAATGCTACACTTCTCTTTTAAATAATAAGACTTATCATTCAAGTAAAACCTTAGAAGCTTAAATAAATTTCTCTGCCATGCATGAAGAAAACAAAAGTTAAGAAAATATCAAATCATATCCATATCTTTTCTTCCCTTCTTTCCATTATATTCAGCTGAATTTACCTTTTTACTGTTTAGACATTAGCATTTTAGAAGGAACAATATATAAAAGGTGTAAATGTTGCTCTTTTCACACAAAAAAATAAACTTAAGTGTCTGTGTTGTTTACAGTCTTTCCCTTTGTTGAGAGTGATTCATACCCAAAGAACATAATGGTCATTCTTTAAGACTCGTATGATTAAAAAGAGTAAAATAATAGACTTTAAAAGACTTTACCAGAAATAGTGAAAAATGCCATGATATTTAGAGGCAATCACTGTTAAGCTGTATACTGATGATACTTATTCCCTTTATTTAAAAGCAAATGAAAAAAAAAATGGCAAACCGTTTTAAAACTACAAAAATGAACTCACTATCATCAATTTCTTTCTGTCTTAGGGCAAACAAATAAAAGCATGTGTAACTAAATATTCAAAATATAATTTTGTTTTTAAATGTTGCCCTAAAAATGTTTAAATTTCTTTTCCATGAAAAATTATAAATACCTCTACGGATTCCTATAAATGCATGACGACATCATGATAAAGTACGTCTTCAGGCCATGGCATTTCTCAGTGTCACATTATAATTTAAGGTAAGCCACATAATGTATTGCATTATAATGAATCATCTAGATCTTCAAATGACTTATCTAATTTCATCTTGCAGTCTAAAAGCACATATATAATCATGTAGTTTCTCTACATGTCTTTTCTGTTTCTTCTGATTAATTCTAAATGTGGTTCAGCAACCTGTTCCCTTTGGTTGAGAAAAGTACATAAATACTAAAAAACAAGAATCATTATTAAGGTAACTTTTACATTTTATTTAATTGACAAGAATGCACTAAGTTACTTAAATTAACCTGTTCTATTACAGTTTATGCTTTCATTTAAACACTTAGGTATCAGAAAGGACAGGAGTATGTGTGGGTTGAAGTTAGCGCTGTAAGATTAAACAATTTATTCACTTGGTTTAAAATACGACACAGTTATTGACACGTATCTGCTTCAGACACTGTGTTGGCCTGTAGAGAAACAAAGATGAGTAGAAATGATGCTTACCTGGCTTTTATTGGAGCAGATGGGGTGGCGTGTTGGAAAGGGATGAAAAACAAATACTGCGAGGCAATACTGCAAGGCCTATAACAGAAACAAGTACAACATGTGTGGTACAAAGAGGATGAAGCACGGGGCAGTGAAAGGCTCAACAGATTCTACTAAAATACATAATAATTAGTGAATTCTTACAAGGAAGTAAAGTGCAGGCACAGTCGGGAATGCCAGTCCATCCGCTGTCTGGCATATCCCTGGAGACGAAGAGTACAGTATGGCATTGGCTTCAACTCTGGGCAGACAGAAGGCTGTGAATGCACCAGGCCAGTAGGCCACTGCGGGCTACAGTGAAGGGAAAATGACACAAGGAGGAAGAAATGTCTGGCTCTCTCTCTCACTCAGGTTTCAGCTTCCCTGCAAGATGAGTGGCCTTCCTCATTCCCCCACACAATACTGCACCGGTCTGTCACTATTCTATGTCTTGGCCTACTCATAGTGACTATTTTCATTTGTTTTAAGTTTTTTTATAATTCACCTTCCTCACAAGATGGGAAGTTTCAAGAGAGCAAGGAGCTGCATTTCTAGCTCCTAGAACAACACCTGGCGTATAGTAGGCACTTGATACTGTTGTTCAATGGGGGAACTAAATGCACAAGAAAAAAGAGAAAAGGAAGATGTAAAGAGTAGTCCATATTTTAAAAAGACAGGAATAGTGAACTATAAAGCACTGTCTCAGAGCAGAGGTCAGCCAGGGGACCAATCCCGCAGCTGCCCAAGAAACCATCTCGAAAGGACTATGCTTACCACATATTCTACATATTGCAAAAGCTTGTCAGCTGGAAAGGCAGAACACCAACTGCACTGTATACGTACTGCTACCTCAAAAGTGAAAAAAGATGTATCCTCACCCAAGGACATTTTTTCTTTTTTGTTTCTTTTTTGTTCAGATAGAGTGGGAGGGAGAGAGAGAAACATCGACATGAAAGGGACACATCGAGTGGCTACCACCCGCACGACCCAACCAGGGCTGGGAACAAACTGCAACCAAGATATGTGCCCTTAGCAGGAACCGAACCTGGGTCTCTCTGGACCGGAGGTCAACACTCTAACTGCTGAGCCAAACCAGCCAGGGCAAAAAAAGATACATCTTTAATGGGGATATTATAATTGAGAGCTTATTCAGATAAGTAGAATTTTCAACATATAATATTAATCTGTTCAATAATCATGTTTGTAAGAAAGAAATGAAGTATTATTGTGAGCCATAAGTTCAAATTCCTATCCTGAGTACTTACATGTTTTTTAACAAACATCACTGCATTAATCTGCCTTTTTTGCATTTTACTGCTGTTACTATTCAAAAATTCAATCTCCTGGACAAATGGCAATTCAAGAACATTCAAATTCCAGTGATATATTATTCCCTTTGACTACAAAGGTATATTTGCCCATTCAGATTTTTTTCATTCAAATTTTGCAACAGCTGTTACATGATATATTTCTGAATACAAAACACACACTCTGCCTTCTCAACTACTATAGCATATAGCAATTTCTACAATCCCTCACCCTTTCTCTGAAACACTTAAAATATAGCTTAAATTTAAATTAAATCACACAGAAGTTATTTACACTATTTCCTTTGACATAACTTGAATAATGTAATTTAGTCAATGTATCTTGTAGGTTAAAAGTAAAATGCCATGAGCCTCATTATTTAAATTCCATATAGAAAACTACCTTTGCCTGAAATATTTGGACATATACAAGGCAACACTGTACCCAGTATTACTGCTCCACAAAAATTAAATATCTTTCGGTATTACAATTCCCCTACAGTAGGAGGGGTTCTTCCAGTTTTAATATATTTTTTTCTAGTTCATCTTTAGACATATGTATCCAACAGAGGGAAAAGATGAACTTATAAGGAGAAAATCATAAATGTTCTTACTTATAAACAATTACCTGTGAACAATTTACAGATTCATTTCCAATAACAATAACAGTCTTCAGCCTGACAGCCCAGCCACCACCAAGGACAGATACACTCTTGAATGAGCTGGCAGCTGAGTAAATACTTTTAAGTGATACCAGATCCCAACCTCCAGAATAGATGGCTATTGCTTAGTTTGCACACACTCAGTGAAGCCAATACATGCACTCCTGAAAAGATAAGAGACCAGTCGCATGACTTTGGTCACGTCCTATAAACCTGGAAACTACCAGCCATTAAACAGGCTATGAGAGCGTTAGATGTGGCAATACATACATACAAGAATGTCCTGAAAACCAGACAAAACCATATATATGCAAGCTTCATATCATTACCAGTAACGACTTTAAAAGCTGCAACATGTCATTGATTTACCTTTTATCCTTTCCATGTAAAATTTGAACCACAAGGGGGGAAAAGTGCAGAGACTGAAAATAAACCAACTGGCCCCTTTGCACTGGTCTCCATTTACAATACACACAGCACTAAGCTCGCTGTAAGCAGACAGACATACCCGGGTTATTGCAACTGCCTCCTAATTCGTCTCCCCGCCTTATCATCTGTTCTCAGTATGCAGCAATCATAATTAGCCTTTAAAAATAAAGCTGTTCTTATCACTCCTGTGCTTAATACCCCTCTGCAGCTTCTCACCCCTGTCAGAGTAAAAGCTAAAGTTCTTGTGCTGGCAAGAACTCTTGTGTAGGCTTGCCCTACAAAAGCAGCCTCTCTGCCCCCGCCACACCCCATGAGTGTCTCTTCCCTCCGGCCTCTCCCTTGCTCAAGGTCACCCAGGCACACTGGCCTCCTTGCTCTTCTTCACACAGGCACTGGCTCCAATCTGAATCTTTGCACCTGCTGTTTCTCTGCCTGGATTATTCCCACCCCATGTATCCATGTGGTTTCCTCTCTTGCTCACCTTCAAGTCTTCACTCAATTGTCACCTCCTTGATGAGGTCTAAAACTGCAGCTGTACCCATCCTCCTGGTGTCCCTTATCTCCCTTTCCTACTCCAAAATATTTGGTTTCATTACAGTATGACCTACTTTACTTACTACTTTGCTTAATTTCTTACTTTGAGCCCTACGAGAGTGGGAATTTTGCTATCGTTGCTCACTACTATACCCCCAATACCTAGCATAGTGCCTGGTACACACAGCAGCATATCAGTAAACTTGTTAAATTAATAGATAAGGGAATGTCACATCATATACATGTGTGAGCTACCTGTAAATTACAATACAGAGTGGGGCAAAAGTAAGTTTACGGTTGTGAGTACACAAAACAGTTTATTCTACTATTATTATTTATTATTATATTATTTTTTCACACGAACAACCGTAAACCTACTTTTGCGCCACCCAGTATCGTAACAAACTGTTGAATTCAGTTCAAGCTAAAAGAAGGGAGAAAGACTGCACAAATAATGAAGAACAAAAGTAAGGTTTTTCTCTTTAATTATACATGCCTTTAATTCTGCTCTATAGAAAATCAAGATTGCCACAAAAACAAACAGGAGATTCCAGTACCTCTTCATTTAGCTCCCATAAACACATAAAAAAACTTTGTATTTTGGCCAGTGTATTCTAATAGCTTCTTGAACAATCACAAATTGCTGAATGTAGGATCTTTTCTCAGAAAATGTGGGTTCCCAGGAACAGGGTGGGGAACCCACCATGCTTCACCTAGGCAATTTTGGGCTCCACTCATTTGGAATGTAAAGAAACCAAGTCTCTAGCTATTTTTCAAGTATTGATGGCAAATAAATCTAATACCTAGAAGAGAAGAGAATGAAGAGAAGAGAAGAGAAGAGAAGAGAAGAGAAGAGAAGAGAAGAGAAGAGAAGAGAAGAGAAGAGAAGAGAGAGAGAGAGATAAAGGAAAGAAAGAAAGAAAGAAAGAAAGAAAGAAAGAAAGAAAGAAAGAAAGAAAGAAAGAAGGAAGGAAGGAAGGAAGGAAGGAAGGAAGGAAGGAAGGAAGGAAGGAAGGAAGGAAGGAAGGGAGAGAGAGAAAGTGCGAATGAACTAATTTCTTCTAGGAAATAAAAATCTTTCAAACAAGATCTGGCAAAATTATCATTTTTCCACTATCTGTTTCAGAATTAAGCTTATTGAGACCTGGTGTCAAACACGCATTTACGCCATTTTATCTCAATGGTCACATTAGAACAGAGAAGTGCAGTTGTCATTCATACAGTGTTTGATCTCCACAGTGTGTTCCTTCCCTCCCCTAATATCCTGGGGCACTGATGACCTTTATGCAACAAGTTTGGTACTTGAACTGTTCCTTGACTATCCACAATGTTTCTACATAAGAGCTCCTTGAAGGTAGAAATCCTCAATTAATAAATACTCAATTTGATGATGATGATAAGTCCCTGTTTATAACATCATCAAAGAAAAACTAGCAAAAAGATTTATCAACAACCTGAAGCAGAACTGACATGATATAATCAGTCAGAGCCTCTACCTTTCTCCAAGGCAAATGACTAGAGGAATGCAGTCTGTGGATAAAGGGGGAGAGAGGAAGGAGAGGGACGAGTTCCTACAAAAAATGATAATACTGGAACAGAGTACCTCAAAATTCATTTAGCACATCTTGACATTTTAAAAAGTGTACCACATTAGCACAGCAGTAAATTTTTTCTAGTTAAAATGAATACTGCATGGGGAAAGAATGATCATTATTGTTAAATATTTACTTTGTGCCAAGAAGGTTACCCAGGGGAGTGCACAAACTACACCCACTGGGCTTAAAACTGTATGAAATATAGTTGTATTGTGCATAACATCATAATAGAAACAATTATTCTTAGCTATGGATAAATATTTCTATTCCACACACATAGATAAATGTATGTTTTGACAAATACCGATAAATAATTCAAGCTCATTCCCAAAGATTTAATCCATGTTGAAATGTGTCCTTTAAAAAGCTGATGACATACTTGGCAGAAGAGCTCAGTAATGAGAGTCAGACTTTGAAAATATGCGCATGAGCTACATTTCTCTTTCACACATCTTTTCTGCATTTTCGAACTTGAATAATGAGCATGGTATTTTTAACAAGGTAATTTACACTCTCTTTGTATATAATACAAATGTCAGAATCTTAACCCTTTATGCTGATATAATGAGTTACAAGGTTAAAAAATATATATTCAATATAAAAGTTTCCATGAGGTTTATAACAAAATGACGAGGATAAATGAAAAGGAGATTAGAAACCCAACTGGGTTCTAATCCAGGTGCTGCCACAAACTAGCTATGTGACCTTGATCTAACAACCTTGAAGAACGTCAAATATATGGCTTTCAAGTAGCAAAAATCCCAATGGACCAGATCTGACACAGAAGTTGAAAATTACCCATCCCTGGACTGGCAGCTTAACGTCTCTGAAGTTCATATTCTGAACTATAAATTGAGAGCACTGGCTTCTGAGTTACCTTCCAACCCTAAGACTCTCAGAAAACCAAAAAACCACAGTCAAAAGGCTACCATCTGATAGAAGCATTGTTCCTATGAAATTTGTGCCCAGACACGCCCGATTGGTGTGGCTCAGTGGTTGACTATCGACCCAGACACCAAGAGCTCACCGGTTCGATTCCCGGTCAGGGCACAGGCCCAGGTTGTGGGCCCAATCCCAGTGGGGTAAGCAGAAGGTGGCCAATCGATGTTCTCTCTCATCGATGTTTCTATGTCTCTCCCCCTCTCTCTTCCTCTCTCTCTCTCTCTCTAATATCAATAAAGAAAAAAAATTGTTTTTAAATTGGTGAGACTCCCTTCAGCCCATTTATTCATAGTAAAAATGTCTAAAATGCCATGTAGAGTATTCTTAATTAATAGTAGATAAGTGTTATTCAGTAATACAGACAACATACCAGGGAAAAGTGGCATGGGCCACATTCTTGGCAACTTGGGCATTTGATGGTATCAAATCACCGGTTAGGATACTAATTGACTAAGATGATTTAAATTCTCTTTATGAAGGTCAATCTGATTTCTAACATTATCAAATATCCAACAAGGACGTCTACCACTTAAACTTAATGATCAGGACTTACAGGATAGCTTCTCAACAGAGGAATTTCAGGTGATAGAGTCATGGGGAAGAATAGATAAGTAGTACGAGCTCTATACCTAAAAAAAAAACAAAACAAAACCCTGGAAAGTCAATAAACAATGATGAAGGTGATCCAGCAATGCATTTTGGTAGTGAGGTGCCATGAACTGTATCAAGCCCTGAGGTACATACAGTATAGTCACAAATTAAACCACAACTCAACAAATATAGTTCTTCCACAGAAAAATGTAGCCAAATGGCAGAGACCACTTCACTCTAATTATTTCAAACTTCCTGTAGTGAAAGACACATAGGGAGATAATGTTACTCTTACATGAGAAAACAGGAATGCAAATACAAATATAAATACTTCCAGGCAGAAGTAATATTCAAAATATTAAACAACTGGTGTTCAGAATGAATACCAGCCATACAACCAGTATGGTCGCACCAGTGCATGCCCACCAAATATAATCCCTGGTTACAGATAGTAATACTTATTAAGGAGATTGAGAGAAATTTATTAATTTTGAGAGAGAGAGAGGGGGGGGGGGAGAGAAAGAGAGGTGAGAGAGACACATTGATCAGCTGGGTATGTGCCCTGACTGGGAATTGAACCTGCAACCTTCCAGTGCAGGGATAACACTCCAAGCAACAGAGCCACACCAGCCAGGGTAGAGTGAAAGAAATTTACATGTTAGGTCTGTAGAATATTGACCCTGGTATGGTACCAGGGCCCATAAACAGGAACTAAGTCAATTCTTTCTAGATTCTGAGCTTTCTAAAGGTAAAACACACACAACATATGTAAGTTTGGATTAGAGGTGAGGTATATTCAGAATTACAGTGGGACCTTGCACACCATGGGTTTGGAAGATGTGGGTCCACTAACACTCAGATTTCTTTCAATAAATATCGTAAATGTATTTTCTCTTCCTTATGACTTTCTTAATAACATTTTCTTTTCTGTAGCTTATTTTATGGTTAGAATATAATACACAGTACATATTACATACAAAATATGTATTAATCAACTGTTTATGTTATCAGTAAGGCTTCTGGTCAACAGCAGGCTCTTAGTAATTAAATGTTTCAAGAGTCAAAAGTTATGCAGATTTTTGACGTACAGGGTGGGGGTGGGTGGGTACCTACTTGTTCAAGAGAGAACTGTACGTCTCACAAGTACCATTTTCTAAGATCAAAAAGCTCCTACCTGCTGATTTGGGGTTCTTTTATTTAAAGACTACATATTAAAGATCCAAAAAGGGTACTTGTTTATATGACTACACATATTCCCAAAATTTACTCATTTCAATTAATTATAACCTTTTTTTTTTTTTATCCTCACCTGAGGACATTTTTCCATTTTTTGTTCAGATAGAGTGGGAGGGAGCGAGAGAGAGAGAGAAACATCGATGTGAAAGGGACACATGGAGTGGTCGCCACCCGCACAACCCAACCAGGACCGGGGACAAACTGCGACCGAGGTACGTGCCCTTAGCGGGAACCGAACCCAGGTCTCTCTGGACCGCAGGCTGATGCTCTAACCGCTGAGCCAAACCAGCCAGGGCTAATTATAACTTTTTAAAGCTTTGCCCAAAAAAAATTAAATTAAAAAATTAGCCTACATTGGCACACTTAGAAATGTTTTGTACATTATAACTTTTAGCCAAAATGTGGAGTTCCCAACCTCTATCACAAGGGTTTCAATATTATATTAGCAATAGCTCACTTTTACTGAGAGCTTAGCACATGCTAAACTCTTTGAATTGTTATATATCTTTGAGTCTTTAAAATAACCTTATGAGGTAGGACCTTCTTATCTGCAAATGTGGTTAAGTCATATATTTTTAGCCTTGGCTGAGAGCCATTATCATACTACCTTAGAGATTACATAGCTTCATTCTTTTTTGTTTTTATTAAAAAGCGATGACCAATGATCAAATAAATAATCAAGGCCACAGCCGATATCAGCACGTATTCCATTTCAAAGCCAAACCCAAATCCAAACCCAAACCCCAACATTTGCATTTCCATGAACCAGGGAACTAAACTTAGTGAGCATCTTCTATATGCCAGACATTGTCCAATGCAATTCAATCCATGTAACCCTCACCACTACCCTAGATGTGTATTACTAGCCCATTTTATAGACGAGAAAACAGAAGTTCAGAGAGGTTAAGAACTTAACACTAGGCAGCCTGAGAATAAGTAGTAGATGGGGCTCTAATGCCAAAGTCTGTGCTCCTAGGGTATACTCTGTGGTTTCCAAAGAACAGATACACCCAATATTCAAAGTTATGACCACGAGCCATCAACATGAGATAAATTAATAGTCAATATAATGCATCGTAGAAGAAAAATAAATGAAGACAAAATTTTATTTAAAAAAAATTGAGAACAGTTCCACAAGAAAAAATTACAATAAATATCAGTTTTAACATGCAATATTTGTTTTCATCTAAATTAATCAATGTAGTGTGAGAGAAGTTTTCATATTGAACTTCAGAGTGATCTTCAAGAGACACTGTAATTTATATTATACATTCCATTGCAATACTAGCTATAAAAATATGCTTCACAAAAACAGATTTGGGATATGTCAAATACATAGACATTTTCGGAAAGTAATATCTACTTACAATATTTAGTCATTATTTATATTAGGATATAATTAAAATAAAAAGAAATACAAATATTAGAATATAATCAGGAATCTGTCATGAAACATCTTTACTAAGATTTTTATCTTGTTTCATTTTCTAAGGATGGTAATGTCTCAAATATCTATACTGTTTCTCCAAGGAAGTAACAGATGGCTTGTTGAAAGAATAGGAAAGAGAAGGACCAAACAGTTCCGTGACTTTTATTCCTTTATATTGAATTCCAACCAAACTAACTGGCTCAGAACATTTTTAGTTACCAAGAGATATGCTTAAACTAAAAATATTTCTTCATATAGTTTTTTTAAGTAGTAAAAGTTAAGGACATTAAAGGAAAAATTTCCCACATATGGATGACTGGCTTATAAAAGCATCTATATATCACTGTATTCTAAATTTGGGTTACCCATACTTTCCTTCAATGATGCCATCATTGAAGTACAAAGATGATCAACAACTAATTTTAACTCTCTTAGACTACTTTCTGCTAAAGTCTTGAGTTTCCTAATCCAGCTAAAGAAAGAGGTCTGAGGTCTGCGTTTTCCATTCCAAGAGTGTCAGTTACATTATAAAACCTGTCAAAGAACACAGTATTACTAGCTAGAACATTTAGAAACAAATTTGTATCCTTAAAGATTGCAGTCCCAACAGAGTACTAATCCCATTACCTCAGGAAAGGTTTGAGGTTGACTCTAAATGGATTGCACAGGGTAAGCAATCCCTAGTGTATTTCAAATGCATTCTCTCAAGAGGGCACCAGCAGCTCAAACTGTCCTCAAATGCTTTTTTCCTCTTAAATTAAAAACAATTTTCCCTAGATATAAAGACTCATATCAACATATCTTATTCACACCAAATCCACCATCAACACAATTTAAAACATTATTAATTATAGAAAACTAAAAACAATGACAGAATCCCAGAGATTCCTCAAGTCCTTTATGCCAGAAAGCTAAAACATTATTTACAGTGGGGACATTATCTGTTTAGGAAGAAAACTTCTCATTCTGCATAAATACTGAGCTTCAAATGTTATTCTTACTTATAAGAAAGTGTGTGGAGTGACACGTTTTCAAGTAAAAGTAAATACATATTGAAGTAGGCATTAAATAACTTTAAACAAAATTAAATTGTATTACATTATTTTAAATCTACAAATGACAATACATTTGTAGAGATTTAGTAAAAATAGTAACTGTTAACAGCAACTATCATTGAGCTCTTACTGTGTAATAATCAGTTTGCAAACACTGTATTCTTATCCTTCTATTAAGTCAGGAAAAACAAGAATTTATTGGGTTAAGAAATGTATCCAAGATTACAATGCCAAAAAATGGTAGAGCCAGAATTCAAATCCAGGTTTTACAATGCACAAATCACTTTCATAAACAATCTCACTTATTTTTCATAATACTCTAATTCTAGAAAGTAGTATTATTTCTCATACTCTTATCAGCTGTGGTAATAGTGAGGCTCAAAGAGATTCCATGACTTGGCTAAATTCACACAGACAGATGACTCCACTGGCCTTTCCAGCAAAGCCTGTTGACATTAAAATCTGGCATTCAATATTAGATCTCATCACAAACAGTTAATGGCCAGTTCCTGTTAAGATTGTCCATGATTCTATGCTGAGTCTATTCTCCTGAACTATTAAGAATATATTTGATTTGAGTAATATTTAATATCTCACCCAAAACTTGGGTCTAAAATTTACAATGTTGAAGGAGAGATAACAGTATTATAGAATCTAGAATCACTTGTATTTAGGAAGATCCATTATCCAAGGTTTCTTCCCAGAAGTTCTTTAAGGAAATGTTTGATTTTAGAAAGAAGACTATTAGCCATTTAATTCATATATTTGGAAATGGCTTAAAATAGATTCGTTCTTTTTTCCATTAACTTAACACAAGAGGCTGATATGTTAGAGGTCAGGTGCCTGCAGGGCTCTCACAGAGGATCAAGGTTGACGGAGAAAAGACACTTCCTCTCCAGCTGCTGAGTCTCTGGGATCCTAAGAAGCCCACACAGGCATCTCATCAAACCAGCACCTATATCACCAGTGGGTAATTCCCTAACAAACCTAATTTGGCACCTAGTCACAGGCTTTTCAATTTAGCAACAATATTCTAACTACATGGATTATAACACAAATGTTTATTTAGAGTGAGTCTTTATTCCAAAGAGTTTACATTTCTTAATTTAAAAAAAAAAAAAAACAGAGGTCAGTTGATCTCATGAATTTTTAAGTGATTTATTCCCACTGTCATAAAACTAATTAGGAAACCTGTCACCTGTGTTTAATACTGCTTTGAAGCCTTCTTTTCCTCACTGGAAAAAAATGAAATTGGCTTGTATTAAGTAGAAAGAATAAAAACTCACAAATACAGTGTTATAGCAAAACAGCCAACTAAAGAACAGGGGAAGTAACCAGATGCCAGCTATCACTGTTATTCACAGTACTAATTAGTTATACCCAGCCTTTTAATGTTGTAAGTGTTGGGAAATATTTAAAGACAAAAACATGGAGATTCTATATTTGGTGTGATGGAGTTTAAATACATAATAGCTATCCCAGTGACTATTACAAATGATAATTTCCATTTGTACAGAGAATGGATAAGACAAAACAGTGTAGCTATACTTTTTTGGCTGGATTCATTATAAAATTCTATTCTCCACAGGTTTATTAAAATGTTACATGAGTAAATATTACAGATTTAGAAATGCTTGTGGAAACCTTCTCCCATGAAATATCTATTTGGTTTCATATAACTACTGCGCTCATGAACGCTTGTCTCTTATATTCCTGAATATTTATGAATAGCGTGGTCTTGAACTCGACAGCATTTTTCTTGGCGTAGCTCTTCTTCCAGATGCAGCATCAAGTATGGTCTTGAATTAAGGATCAAGTAGCATCCTTAATGCTGCTTCCCTAAACCATCTGCTAGTTTTGTGGATTATTAATAAACCAAATGTCATCTTAAATGTTTCCATTTCCAATGCTAACAACAATCAAATAAAAGTGTTAAGTTAAATTAACTTACCGCTTAGTAAACTAGAAACACACAAAGAGAAGATAAAATAATGAAAGTGTAAGCATTTTCCTTTTTCTAAGTAGAGAAGGCAGGAAACGGCTATTACTTCCATGATCAGAGTCTATTTGAGGTACAGTTAGTTCCCTTTCTGTGACTGCATCATCACAGGCTCGGACTTTGCTTTCTGAAGTTTCCATGGCATTAGGTCTGTTAACCGTTAACCTATCAGCATGGGATGTAAGAGTTCACAATAAATTTAAACTCAGGACCAGTAGAGGTTAGAGCTTGATTTGGGGTCATTTGCAGTTTATTTCTTTACATTCATTCTTGGAGGGAAAATACCCATGGGAAAAGCGAGAATCCAAACTCTAATTCTTAGTCAAGCCTGCTAAGATTACTTGGTCTTAATTGCTCACCCTGACTGCAGTTTGACACCTGCTCCAGTGTCCCTCCCAGGAATCAAGCCACAGATGCAAGAAAGCCTGAATCACCCGCTGTTCGGTCTTTCACATCTAATGACTTCCCACACCAAGTTCTACAAGATCGTCACATTCTTAATACATTTTAAGGAGAACAAAATTATTTTAAGTTTTGACTTAAATTATTTTAAAAATCAGGGTACCACATAACATTAATTCCTATTTATGTTTTGAAAAACAATATTTTTTAAAATTTTCCTGTAACTCTCTTCCCTAAAGTTAGGTAAGATTTTTATAGCAATTTATGACTATTTCTACTCAGTGCTATGAAGTAAACATTGTTATTTTATTCTATTCTGCAACAACTTCTGATACTTTTAAAACTCTCTGCTGTGGTGATAAAATTAATAAATGTAAGGGCTCTAACTGAAGCAGCTAAAGCTTTTTCTTTATATTTTCACTGCCTTCTCTATGACTCTACACACTTCATTCATTCTCCTCTTTCTGCACCAAACTTTTCTATTTCAAAGAAGTAGCTTTTGAGAATTTCCTTCTCAATATTGTACAATTAATTCTGCAAAATAACTTCTATCGCATCCACTAGGAAAAGTTTAAATATTCATAACTCAGAAGTTATGGATGGTTGGCAGTACGAAAACAGAGAGCTGAAGAATCTGGACCTCTAATGTTATCCTCCAATTACGCCACACATCTGGCCACCGTGTTTCCTGACTGTGCTAAGAGGAGTTTAACAAATCAAATATAAACATTTATAATCTGTTACAGTATTTGTAACCTGATTTTGGCATTTAGATTTTAATAATCCAGGAACCTTAACAAACCCAAGTGATGGTGGGCTTCACGTCAGAGAACCCTGTTTGGTGTCCATACCCAGTGGGGATTCATTCATCTTGGGAAATACACCATAAAGAATCAAAATTTTGAAATTTGTACAAAGCGCCTTAGGAACATGTTTATCTCTTCATAAAAGTTTTCAAATTCCATTCCTTTATCCCCATGACTTCAGACACCACCACTGCCAACAGCCTATTCCTGCTATATATTAAAAAACAACAACTCTTAATTGGCCCTGGCCCGGTGACTTGGATGGCACATCATCCCATACACCAAAGGTTATGAGTTCGATCCCCAGTCAGGGCACATACAGAAGGCAATCAATAGATATTTCCCTCTCTCCCTCTCTCCCTCTTTCTCTCAAATCAAAAAATCAAGTCAAATTAAACTTGTTAACCAGTTTGGACTTAGCTCTCTTGGGAGCCAGGGCTATAATCATGTAAGTTACTATGCCAAGTCCTCTCCCCTCCCCACCTGTCTGAGGATGTGGGCCCACATGAATTCAGGTGCTGGGGAATGGGATGTGCAGAGCTGTCTCCCTGAACCAAACCTTGGTCACACTCTTGGCTTGTGTCTCTTGCCCACCTCCGTTTTATCCACCACACTCCAATCACTGATGCCTACACCACTATTCCACTTTCTGTTGCTACCCTCCATTTCTAGGGTCAATGTTGCCTTTTGGGTTTTGGAAACATGTACTATTAAGCGTGGATTTTAAGAGTTCAGAGGACTGAGATTAAAAAAGAAAAAAGACCAAAAAAAAAAAAAAAAAAAACAGTACTAAATCAGCGTGGCCCAGAATTCACGGCTAAAATCTAGACTGCCTAAGCTCGTGAAGGGCCTTGGGAGGGTGTAGAATGTAAGGAACCTCACCCGGGTGACCGACACGGCTGCCTGCTCCGTCCGAGCTCCTTTCCACGCCTAGTGCTCTTCTGTCAGGCCGGGCATTACTCCAGCCTCCGTCATCCACTCCCTCTCAATCTTCCACCTTGTTCAATGCAAGACAGTTGGTATAATGCTTTTTTCTTTTTTTCGACAATTGCCACTGTGGTGGATTTTTAAAATTTTATCTTTATTGTTGAAAGTATTACAAATTACAGATGGACAGTACATTTTTAATTATATTATCTTCTAACACTGGTGTCATCTAACAGCAGATCACGCACTGCCAACCAACTTTTTTTTTTTTACTATTAGGACATAACAAAAGAACCAGTTTCAATCAACATTACTATTAATATGCAGTTAAAATAATAATTGCTAATTATTAATAATAATACTATTATTAAATATTTAGGAATAATCCATTGTTAATTATTTCATAATAATTAATTTGCAGTGAAATCATAGTTTAAGCTTTTAACCAAAGGTAAGAATTTAAATTTAAAAATACAAAGAAAAATTTTAAAGGAACAGTTGAAAGTATACAAACACATTATCTAAGAAAAAAGGTGGGAGTAGATGGAAGTACGTTTAATTGGTTAAATAGAAAAACTTGCAGCAGAATAGTGACATGAACTCAACAGTTCTGTACAACTAATATTTATGGACTGTTAACTATGTGCCAAGAACTGTCTAGACGTGTGAGCCTCATACAGTAACTGCCAGATTTAAAAAAGAAAGAAACTAGGGAGGGTCGTTTGAAGATAGAGGAGTAGTTAATTTTTTAAAAAGGATAAAAAATGTAATGTGCCCTGCCAGTTTGGCTCAGCGGTTAGAGCATCGGCCTGCGGTCCGGAGACACCGGGGTTCGGTTCCCGCTAAGGGCACGTACTTCGGTTGCAGTTTGTCCCCGGCCCTGGTTGGTAGTGCGGGTGGCAGCCACTCAATGTGTCCCTTTCATGTTGATGTTTCTCTCTCTCTCTCTCTCTCCCTCCCACTCTATCTGTAGAAAAAATGGAAAAATATCCTCGGGTGAGGATAAAAAAAAAAAAAGTAATGTAATTTTTAAAAGGCCAGGAAAAAAAAAGTCTCATGAATATTTCAAAGTAATAGTTTGCCATGCACACAAAAACAGGGCCATCTTGGACCACCTTCCTAATGTCGCACACTTTTCTAGAGATTTGGAGTTTGCTATTTGGAACCTCCACACTGTTTTGAGATACAATTTTAACATGCATCATTACAGTACTCAATATTTTTCCTTTGCTGTGTATTTGAATGAAATGCATATCTTAAATGTGTAATTTAGTGAATTTCAACAAATGATACACCTGTGTTAGCACGACACCAGTAGGCAACTCCCTCTCCTGTCAATTCCCCACGGACAACCTCTATTCTTATTTCCTTCGGTATATATAAGTTTAAATTTTATACACATTTTTATATACATTTTTAATGTGTGCTCGGACAGTTTGTAAGCTTCTTCTACCACCAACTTTTTTCAGAGCTGTAAGGACTCTAGAACTTTTAGCCCAGATCCCTCACATCACCCACCAGGAAACAAAGCATCAGAGCAGTTGAGTGTAAAACGCGGGACTAAGACAAGGGAGCTTACACTCCCTCAGGACCGTGTACTTTCTATCATATTTTAAGTGAGAGATTTGTTTCTGCACATCCTATTCAATACCTAGTCCAGGTGGTCAGAAATCTCTTTTAACTGGAAACACAGTTAATAAAATGAAACTTCCTTTCCACTAAGAAGTATTTTCTTCACATTGTCTCTCAGGTGCCCATGGGCCTTTAAACTGGACATGAGTGGAGGGGCATAGACAGGGATGAGGTAGGGACCCGCGTGGGCAAGCATGGCAGGGAGTCTGTGTGCCTGTGCATAAACAGTCTACCCCGGCCCAGTCTCTCCTGACTGTAATTGCCATTCTCCTCTTCCCTTTTCAAAGTATAATTTCTCATTGTGAGGCTCTCTTCCCAGTCTCCTCTGTGCTCCTTCCTTGGACTTAAATCCCAAGGGGGTGGGGAGGGGGGATAATTGACTCTCCATGCTCAGGCCTGTTCTAGGAGCTGGGTGGGCCTCAGTGGCACTACCACACAGTAGTCTGGCATTCTGCCTGGAGGAATCCCCACCCCACAACTGGATCAGCTGGGTCATTTTAGGCAATTTCCTCATTCGCAAAATAGGCTAATAATAATGGTACTTTCCTCGTACGTTGCCATGTGAATGAAATGAGAAAGTACTGGGACAAATGTCTGGCATGCAGTAAGTACTCAATAGATGTTGGTTGTTATTAACCAAACGACATTGGATACAGTTTTCTGGAGATCCATTATATATATATATGCATCATAATTGGATGGGTGTTTGCAAATGCAAACTGTTTAGAAAACACTGACACAGTGAAATGGCACAGAAAGAACGAACAGGTTGGGAAAGAAGACAGTGTGGTGGGAGCGGGGGAACTTGAGTGAGTGAGGGGATGTTCACATGGCCTGGGCTCCTCTTAATTTGGGACGCCTCTTCTCTGAACTTCCAGAGCACTTTGTTTATGGTACTTATCCTAGTCTGCTGTATCTGTTGTGTCAAAATTTCTCTTTTTTTAAAAACAAAAACAAAAAAAAAAAAACACCACATTGCTTTTGTTTTTTTACTTAATTTATTTTTGTTACAGATGTTTCTATTTTCCCCCCATTGACACCTTCCTCCCGTTACCCCCACCCCACACACACCCCAGCACTGTTGTATAGAAATTATTTATATCCTTCCCCTAGTGAGAATGTGGGCTCCTTGGGATGAATGTGTACTACATAAACTAAAATGCATTTTAAATAACTAAAGTTAACTCTTTTCTCCCTTCCTTCTCTCAATCTTTACCTTGAAAAATTACAAGCTAGAATAGAGGTGATTATATATTCGGCTAATTCAAAGCTTATCTTTAAAGATTTCTGGTAATTGAAGATGATACATTTCTATACAATCATAATTATTTTCCTTCTTTGTTGTTGGTTCACCTCTAAAACTCATTATAGTTTTCACTCCAACTCTGAAGTGGTTAGCTGTACAAATTTAAACTTCAACTTCTTGCCAAAGTCCAAAAGTCACTGTTGCCCCTTACCATGAGTGGGTTTCCACAGGAACCATAAACAATGAGTGTATTCCAATATTTTTCAATCTGATTCCTTTATTCCTTGCTCTAACATTCTGTGAGCAATAATCTAATTCATTCAATGTCCCCTGTAAGTACTACATGGCATGTTTTGCATCTTGGCAACCATAATTATTTATCCATTTGGACAGGGATGTGGAACTCAAATCAGTTTTCCATTATTTAATTATGAATAGAATCCATGTTATTATGTATAATACATGTGTATTCTTTACAAATCTTTACTTATGTTTGCATAAGTATACATTTCAAAATATAGTTATAGGACAATAAAATAATTATACTTTTCCTCTTCTTTTTAAAGATATCTTTTTTTTTCCTGTGCTTCCAATGTCTTGCTTTTTGAGATAATAATCAACCCACATTCACTTACCAGCATCGAAATTGGATGAATATAAATTTCTATTCATTTCCTATCTTAATATTTAAATAAAGAAGCACCATTTATCATTTATTTCTAACAGTTCCAAATATGCAAGAAATTTTAAATTAGCACACCCTTCTAATGTGTTTAGCATACAGCACACTAAAGTATTTTCACTTGTAACTAGTGCTTACACCCATGGTTCAAAACACAGGACCCTGATTTGAAATAATCTCTAATAACCTCACTAAAATCAAAATGCTCCATGTACTCAATTTATTTAAAAACTTTAACTTTTTATGATGTAGTGATTTTGTTATGCTGCAAATGCTTTAATCAAAGAAAAGGAGTGATGAACTTCAAAAAGCATTTATTAATGAATATTTCATTAAGTTGCACACTGGCTGTCAGGATAACCCTTATATAGTATATGTCATTTTTCATGTCATTTCATAGCTTCTGCAAGAGGAATATACTCTAGTTAAACTGGTGCATGTGATCAGGAAATTCCGCTGCAACCACCCTCTCCAAGCTGACTGGAGGCAGATGGTGCAGACGTGTTCGGCTGAGAGATGTGTTGATCACAGAGTATCTGCCAATCAAATGCTTGGGGGAGCAATGGGCTCCATCTGTGTTTTAATTACTACAGCAAAACCATCCAGTGTAACTGCCATAGCTGCACACTTTCACAGAGTACAAGAGACATACACATACTTTCTTTCATACATGAAAGTAAAAACTGCCATACCCAGTACTAGCAAAAAAATAAAAAATAGCACTGTCAATTAAGAACAAAATCTAGTGACAGTACAAATATCCTCTCAAAAATATTTCTATTTACTTTTATTTTACTGTAGCTCCATGTGTTACACACTTTCTTTAAGACAATTCTAATGAATATGAAAGAGTTATATATATGTAAAGTTAAGAGGTAGGATCTGAAAAGTTAATTATTATCCAAATAGTTTGGACACCTAACAGGAATCCTACTAAAATTCAATACAATGAGAAAATTAATAAATGTACATATTTATATTTTTATATTATTATATTTGTTGATAGATTCTTATATTCATATTACTATAACATTTTCTTTTATTAAAAGAAATACCAGAGCCCTGGCCGGTTTGGCTCAGCAGTCAGAGCGTCGGCCCATGGACCAGAAAAGAAATACCAGAACTGTCAGAACTTTTCTAACAAGTGACTCACTTCATTTTCTCCCAAATATTAGGTTGTCTTGCTGGTGTTCCTTTTGTTTCCAGTTTGCTATTATTTTATAAATGAATTTATTCTCAGACTTGCCTTATCTCACTGCCGTGTGAACAGAAAACGTGAAAGTACAGATATAACTTAAAGTTGGCACTTCTACCCTGGAGGTCGGGTCTCAGGAACTCACTATGACTAGGATGTGCAAACAAGCAGATAGGAATACAGGGAGGGATTAGAGGGAAAGAAATCTCCTTTTTCTTTTCATTTGTTATTCTCCCAACTCAGTCTTCTCTTCAACCCTCTCCCTAGCACCAAATATCTGGCATCAGGGATTAGGGATTCATAGCAATCTCAATGTTTCAGTCATGTTTTGAAATTTGACAAGGGGTGTGAGTACACACAAATATTGACAGTGAAAATATTTCTAAACTCTTAATGTGCACCATAAAAAAATTCATTCATTCATCCAATAAGTGCTTATTATATGTTGACAGTTGAAATATAAAGATGAACAAAGATGGCCCCCGTCCTGCACAATCTCAGAGTCTAGCTAAGTGGCCAATGCCATAAATAACTGAATGTAAAACAAAGACACACATATAATAAGACATATGAACAAGGGACGTGACTGGTGGCAAGAGGAGGGAATAATTAATCTTGTTAGGGTGCAGGGAAACTTTCAGAGAGATAAGTAGGCTTTCACTAGAACAAGTAAGGCAGAAGGGAAGAACACACCAGAGAGAAGGCGGCATGTGGAAAGGCAGGGACTCTTGACAGTTCGTAATGCTTCCTCATGCCTACTTATCTCTTGGGAATGGTGATCTACTGGGCCAAATGCTACCAAGAGGTTATTTGGGATAAGGTTAGAAAAGGGCACAACACATTGAGCCATGTAATAGTTACTGGTGACTTTGTACAGTATAGGTTTGAAGCAGGTTGAAATGAATTAGTGAGCAGTGAAGAAGTGGGTAGCAGTTTGAATAAATGAGATGTAAAGTAGGTAGCAGTTTGGCAATGAAAGGAGAGAGGGAGAAGGGGAAGGAATAGGAGGAAGAGGGAGGTGGGTGAGTATCTTAAAGAAGAGACAGGGTGGAAAGACTTGAGCATGTTAAAAGGTGACAGAAATGGCTACTCTTATGACTGTATAAGTTTGGTTTATTTTTATAATTAATTGAAAAACTATGTTTCTTTTTATATTGAATAATTAGAAAGTTTACATAATCATATAGAAAATATTTACCTTCAGCTAAAATGATCCAGTTTATTTTTTTCTTATCCAAATTATCCCCACACTTAATGACGCCTATCTTCTCATAACTTTATTTCTCATTTATTTAAAAAAAATTTTTTTTCCCTTTATTGATTTTAGAGAGAGAGGACGGGAGAGAGAGAGAGAGATAGAAACATTGATGAGAGGGAACATTAATTGGTTGCCTCCTGCATGCACCCCACTGGGGATCAGGCCCACAACCTGGGCATGTGCCCTGACCGGGAATCAAACCAGGGACCTCCCGGTGCATGGGTCGATGCTCAACCACTGAGCTACAGCAGCCGGGCTAATTTCTCCTTTATATACCCAGAATAAGTAGTTACGAGACAGTGTATGCTACCTCTCTATCACATTGGTAACGACTTGGGCTTCTTGCCTTGAGTCAATTTTCAGATTGACTATGGAATTCAGATAAGCACTATTTACAATCGCTAAGATCTGGAAACAGCCCAAGTGCCCATCAGTAGACGAATGGATTAAAAAGCTGTGGTACATATACACAATGGAGTACTATGCAGCGGTAAGAAAGAAAGATCTCTTATCCTTTGAGACTACATGGAGGGACCTGGAAAGTATCATCCTAAGTGAAACAAGCCAAACAGAGAAAGACAAATTTCATATGATCTCACTGATTTGTGGAATATAATGAACATAACAGTTTGAGGACAATCCCCTAAGGAGTGGGGAGGTGAGAGAGGGATGAACCACAGAACTTATATGCATGTATGCATGAACAGTGGACATGGACAACAATCTGGGGAAGGGGCAGGGAGGGAAGGGGGAGGGGGGAATCAGTGGGGGAAAAAAGGAGAATCATTTGTAACAAAAATTAATCAATAAAAAAAAAAAAAAAAGACTATGGAATTCAGCCCTGGCCGGTTTGGCTCAGCGGTTGGAGCATCAGCCTGCGGTACAGAGAGACCCGGGTTCGGTTTCCGCTAAGGGCACGTACCTCGGTTGCAGTTTGTCCCCGGCCCTGGTTGGTCGTGCGGATGGCAGCCACTCGATGTGTCCCTTCACATCGATGTTTCTCTCTCTCTCTTCCTCTCTCTCCCTCCCGCTCTATCTGAACAAAAAAAAAAAAAAAGGAAAAATGTCCTCGGGTGAGGATAAAAATTAAAAAAAAGACTATGGAATTCAGATATCAATTCAACATCAGACTTCCATAAGCATGGATAATTCAGAATTGAGTATACTAAGAGAAACACTTTCAAAATGTTCTAAAAACACAAAACTTTTGAATTAGGTTTCAAAGATCACCATTATAATGCTAAAATCACCTTATAATAATCAGAACCTTGATCCTCAATTAAATGCTACCTCATCCACCTATCAGGGTAACTAGGTAGCCAATCTAATACAATAAAACTTTTCAATAACTGGCAATCTTTCTTTTCCTTTTTTTTAACTTTAAATTTTTACAAGACTAGAAGTCACAACACCCAGTTCCTTTCCCTGCTCCAACAAATTGTAATTACCTTTTAAAGAAAATGTGTTCTCCATATAACAAGTTATTTATTAAATCAAATTACTAAATCTGGAGTAGAATAAAATAGATTATACTCTTTGTTACATTGCTAAATTAAAGGTTTATTTTCCCACACAAATAAATGTATATATAAAAATAATTTTATAATTAGTTCAATTAAATAAAATGGTGAGGAGGCAGGTGGATAAAAGTTCCTGAAAATAATAGATTCTTTACACGAGAGAGGGAGAGATTTTAAATTTAAAAATTATATATATATTAAAGAACAAAACCCTGGCAAGTGACAGGTGAAAGTAAATTCTTCGACACTCATAATCCACAGGAACTAAACAATGACTCAAGGCTACCAAAAGCAAACCAAAGTTAACTATTTTATATTTCATTAAAAACAATCAAGAAATTATCATACAAGGTTTTCTAACCTGCTCTACAGATACTCCATCCTGTCAACGTTCAGGAAAAAAAAAAAAACAAAAAACTTTGGAGTCATCCTTAGTCTTCTATTTCATACCCTAATCCTTCTGTACATCCTCTTCACTCTACCTTCAAAATATATTCAGAATCTGAGCTCTTGTCTCCATTGCTCCCAGGTCCCTATCATCTCTCACCAAGATTATCACAGTTCCTCCCAACTGATCTCCCCACTTCCAGTCTTGGCCCCCCACAGTCTAGTTTCAAAGGAGCAGACACGGTGAGCCTTGAGAAAGGCAAGTCAGACCACATGACTGCTGAGCTCAGACCTCCCAGTGGTGTCTGCTTTCACCAGGATTCAGAGGGTCCTGCACAAACTGGGTCCGTTACCTGCCAATCTCATACTACTCTCACCTTCATGCACCCCACCCCAGACACTGACCTCTTGATTGTTACTCAAACACATCTGGCACACACCTGCCCCGAAGCCTGTTCCCTTGCTCTTCCGATGGCTGAAACAGTCTCCCCACAGCCCTCTGCATGGCTGCTCTTTCATCCATGACCTCCTTTAGGTCTTGTTCAACTGTGACCCTCAGTGAGTCATTCTCTGACCACCCAAACTAAAACGGGAAACACAAACACCCCATCACTCCCTACCTCTACTTCCTTTTATTTTTCTACTTAGTGCTAACCATCCTAATAGTCAATATTATTTTCATTTCAGTCTTCTCCCACTAAAATGTAAACTCCATGAAGGCATGAATTTTTGTTTGTAGATAAATACTCTTCACACATAGTTGATTCACAATAAATATCTGATGAATGACTTAAATCAGACAGTTCAGCCCTGGCCAGTTTGGCTCAGCGGTTAGAGTGTCGACCTGCAGTCCGGAGAGACCCGGGTTCGGTTCCCGCTAAGGGCACGTACTTCGGTTGAAGTTTGTCCCTGGCCCTGGTTGGTCGTGCGGGTGGCAGCCACTCGATGTGTCCCTTCACGTCGATGTTTCTCTCTCTCTCTCCTTCCTCTCTCTCCCTCCCACTCTATCTGTACAAAAAATGGAAAAATATCCTCTGGTGAGGATAAAAAAAAAAAAAAAAAAAAAAATCAGACAGTTCAGGGAGCAGACAGTTGGTAACAATACATAAAACTCTTCATTTCTTGTACAGCGGTTAAAAGTTTAGCGTGGTCTAAGTTTGAGTTTTTTCCTACAACTTATGTTTTAGGTAAAAAAAAAAAATCACAGAACAAACTGCCTCTGAGGTGCAGTCAAAACAATAAATGAAGACCTGGCACCAAAAATAAAATAAGAAATAAAGTCAATGTCAATGTCAATAATTTGAGCCTGTCCTTAAATATCAGAAGAAATTGAAGAGGGTTATCTCCTATGCCCCCAACCACTGACCAAGCATTTAAAGCACCTTTAGTTAAGGCTCCTTGATGTTAGTACAGAAAGCTTTAGAATGAGCAATAGCATGCAGACTTAGTTTTTAAAGACTATATGAAGCAGAAAATATAATTTCACAACAAAAATAATTTATAAAGCATTCTGTGAGTTTCTTTGCAAACATGACTAAAATAATCCAGTTTGAGTCCATTGACTGCTCCAAACATGCCAAGCCCAACATTCCTAATTAGCAGCAAGCAAACACTCTATCCTAGACATAATCCCTTTCAGTGTGCCAAGTTATTATTAGGGGTATACTTTGGGGGTAACTAATGTTTCTGTAGTACGCAAATCTAAAGTTGTGTTCACAAGATTTCCATTGGCAAATAAAAGCAGTGTCCTTTTTCTATTATCTTTCCCAGAATACCTGCACAACTGAATTCAGAAGCAGGAGCTCCCAAGCTTGGTCAAATGTGCACTTACTATTGAAGAGACTTGAAATGCACATGAAACATTTCAGAATTCAGGGGACATCTCTCTTCAAGCTAAAGACTTCCCAAGACTGAAATCATCAACTTCCCTGAAGACTTACCTCCTTCAGGTTTCCTGGTTCCTTCTTATCTCCCCATCAACTCTGTCACAGGATTAGCAAAGTCATCTTTAACTACTTAAACACACCCACATGCAATCTGTTGCCAAATCCTACAGCTTCTGACAGTGGATGGTTTTAGCATCTTTTCCTTTCACTTTTACAGCTAGCAAGTTCTTAGATCTCAACTGCATGACTACATTATTATCCACTCAACTGGTCTTCTTGTCTCTGATCTCTCCATGATCTGAGCAATTATTCTTTTATGCACAGTTATCAACTGTCTCTCCACCTATCCATTCTCTCAACTATAAGATGAAGTAAACCTTAATCTGCTATGCTTTTGAAGAAAGGATTTCAATGGCTCCATATCTTCCACTGAATTAAATATAGATCCCTCAGCCTAGGATGTCAGGCCCTCTCTAACAATGCCCCACCCTGCCCACCCAGTCTTATCTCCTAGTTAATTTCAGAATAGGAAGCAACAGTCCTCTTATCTCCTGAAACACCTGTAGTTTTTCTCTTCAAATCCCTGGAACACTTGTGGAACTAATGATTCATTTCCTCAGCCATTCAACAAATAGTTACTTATCACTTGATATGTGCTAAACACTGTCTCACAGCTGGAAATGCAGCAGTGAATAAAACAATTTCCTGCCTTCATGAAACGTACGTTCTGGTAGGGAAAGACAGAAAATAAGTTCAATCAATACAAAACATATACATTATGTTAGATATTAATAAGTAGTGAGAAGCAGAAAAAAAAGCAAGAAATGGTGTTGGATGGTTGGGGTGCCTTAGATGGGGTAAGTTCATAATTAAGCAGGGTGTTCAGTACAGGTGTCGCAAAGCAGCAAAGACCTGAAGGAGGGGAAGGCATGGGCCCTGCACATATCTGGAGGAGGAGACTCTGGTCTGGGGAAGAGCAAATCTAAAGACCAAAAGTGGGAAACATGTTTGGCTTATGTTAGGGAGAGTGTAGAAATAAAGTCCAAGAGATACATGGGCACCGGATTTTTTAGGATTCAACTTTTAATAAGATAAGAAGCCGTTGGAAGCTTCTGAGAAGAGGAGAGACATGGTCTGACGTGTTTTCAAAGAATCACTTTGCCACTCTATTGAGATTAGGCTGCAAAAGCCTACAGACCAGTCAGAAGGCTATTGCAAGAAGCTAAGCAAGAGCTGATGGTGGCTTGGACCTGACGGGGAGTCATGGGGGTTAAAAGTGGTCAGATTCTGGATATATTTTAACAGTAGCACTAACAGGGTTTGGGGTATAAGAGGAAGAAAGGAAAACTCCAAGGTTTTTAACCTGAGCAACGAAAACAGTGCTGTACAACAGAAATAGAATGTGTGCCACACATTTAATCTTTAGTTTTCGTAGTCCCATTTTTTAAAAAAAGGACAAAGATGAAATTGACATTTTAAATATCCTTATTTAGCCCCATAAACTAAATACTATTTCAACAAGAAATCAATATAAAAAGTTATTAAGAAAATATTTTGCATTTTTTTTTAACTAAGTCTTTCAGACCTGGAGTGTGTGACATTTACAGCACATCTTAATTTGGACTAGTCAGAGTACTCCGGAGCCACGCGAGCTTAGTGGCTATCATGCTGGGATCATGTACAACCAGAGCAAAGTGCTTGTTTTCCTTCTTTTTTGTAATGGTAATAGTCATAGTTTATATTATGGTAGTTAAGTCATGGGAGCAATTCAAAGTTCACTAGTAAGGGAAGTTAGTAAATTATGATATAACCAAGTAGCTACTAAATGCTAGGTTTCCAAAGAAGATTCAAGGGTATACAAAACAAGTTCAGGAATTGGTGGGGGTGGTAGGGTGACCGAAAATTAAAGAGTATACACAAAATGGTATCCCGAGTGGTGGTGAGAAATAAACACACACACCCACATGAGCCTGGAAAGACATATACCAAAATGTTTCCATTGATTATTTCTGGGATCACTGATATAGGAAAGATTATAGAGAGACCAGGCTTGGCACAGGGGGATGAGGAGTCTGGGACATATTATGTTTAGGATGTGTTTTGGATACTCCTCCAGTTGTCTGGAGTTCAAGAGAGAGGTTTGGATCAGTAATATGAATTTGGAAGCTGTCAGTGTACAGAGGGAACTTAAAGTCAAGAGACTGCATGTGTTGACAGGGAGAGTGAGTTTCAACAGAGAAGAAACCAGGAGCGAGGATTGTGTCCTCAGATATTCCAACTTTTAGAGTGAGGAGGATGATGAAAAGCCAGCAAACAAGATGGGGAAGAAGAGCGAGTGAAGCTGAATGTGGTACTGGTAGGAGTAGAGAATGATCAACTGTTTCAAATGACACTGAAAGCCAGTTCCGAGGACGGCTGAAAGCTGACCACAGCAATGACCTGGCAGCCACTCATGATCCTGACATGAGCAGTTTTGGTGCAGAGGTGGGTTCCGAAAGGAATGGGTTCAGCAGACTAGGAAGAATCAATCATACCACAGATGAATGTATGGGCCACACTTGAGCAGTTTTGCTCTAAAGGGGGACAGAGAAATGTATGTTTCTATCAGTGTGGTATCACATTCCTTGTGTACTCATCTCATCGCTCCCATTATAATGTAAGTTCCTTGAAGCAAGGGATGCCGGATATCGCTTTTGTGACAAAGAATTAGAAATGTGTGTCTAGAGCCCAGCTGGTGTGGCTCAGTGGATTGATCATCGTCCCGTGGACTGAGAGGTGCCAGTTTGATGCCCGGTCAGGGCACATGCCTGGGTTGTGGGCTCAACCCTCAGTAGAGAGCATGCAGGAGGCAGCCAATTGATGTTTCTCACACCGATGTTTCCGTTTCTCCTTCCCTTCCTCACTCTCTAAAAAATCAATTGAAGCATTTAAAAAATGTGTGTCTAGCAGGAACATAGTAATTTTACACAGGCTGACAGACTGACTTCTGAAGTAAACAACTAGATTAACAAGAGAGTTAATTCACGATTCAGATCAACAGGAAAAAAACCTCAACTCCGGCCCAGCCGGTGTGGCTCAGGGGTTGAGCACTGACCCATGATCTAAGAGGTCGCTGGTTCACTTCCTGGTCAAGGTATATGCCCAGGTTTTGGGCCCGATCCCCAGTCGGGGTCTCATCGATGTTTCCATCTCTCTCTCCCTCTCCATTTCTCTTTGTCTAACAATCAATAAAGAAAATATATTTGTTTAAAAAAAACAAAAAACTCAACTCAGGGTAAACAACTTTGAAAAGTAACTACAATCTGATCATTACTGGCTGTCAGGAAGGTTAAGTATACATTTCTGGATAACTTAGAGAAACCTTTCATCTAGAATGAGGTTTTTCTTTTTGCCAGATCTCCAGGTTAAAACCCACTAAGCTACATTTCTTTGACATCACTGCAAAGATATAAAAATCTTCAGGCAGAAACCAGTGAGCTATCTGCTATAACACTTAAAGACCACAGACTGAAAACAAAATCAATACAGGAGAGTGTTACAATGAAAAATACACTGACCGCAAAAATCAATTATTCTTCAAATTTCCAACATTTTACTAAATCTGTACAAATTCCAAGCTCTTGTTTCTGCACAACCAGTCTTTCAACGAGGGTTAAACCTAACTGGAAAATTCTCATAGGGCTAACATGATAGAAGGTGATTCTAGATAATTATCAAGTTTAATATATGTTGATTCTTGGCATAAGAACATCTTCCTCTTTAAGTTTCATTTATAAAACACAAGTTGTTTTTAAATGGAATGTAGGGATTTCACTTTAAAAGTTTAGCAGCCACCGATGAGAAATGGTAGCCAGAGATTGGGCAGGATTGAGAAATAGTTACCGGTGATGTCAAAGAAGTGCAAGGTTTTGAGGTTTTTAAACCTGGGAATTAACCAGTTGAAAAGGATAAACTGGTAATTTAGCGCAGAAGTTTCCATGTGCAAATATGGCAATCTATTTTGCTCAACATAAAATGCCTGATAAAACACAAAATAATTCCGCTGTTGCTGCTTCTTCACCTTATCCCACTGACTTCACAAGACTCCAATGATCCAGCGCCACCTCAGTGCTGTTTCAGTTCCCTTCTTCCAGGTTTGCAAACTGTATCTTCAGTTTCTTCTCCCTATAGCCGACCATGTCCCTTCCCTCGGCCTACTCTCTCCTTTAATTTACCAACCTCCCACCCATCCGAATGAACTGCAGGGGGAGAAAACGAGAGACAGAGGCTTCAGTGTGGAGCGCGGTGCCTTACACTCAGCAGGCGGTCAGTACACTGGAGCTGGGTTGCTTACAATGAATGGACAATGAGTGGTACAGGGAGCCTAAAGGAAGATGGGAATGAAAGTAAAGAGAAGGACTAGGATGGGAATCATTTGCTGTAAAGTAACTATGTATGTGAGTGTGTGCATATGTGTGTGTTTGTGTGTGTGTAAGAGAGAAAGAGAGACATTTATGAGAGCACACCAGAAAGAGAAATGGGAATTTAAAAAAAAATTTTTTCTTTATTGATTTTAGAGAGGAAAGGAGAGGGAGAGAGAGACAGAAACATCGATGAGAGAGAACATCGACTGGCTGCCTCCTGCATGCCCCCACTGGGGATCGGGCCCACAACCTGGGCATGTGTCCTGACTGGGAATCAAACAGCAACCTCTTGGTGCATGAGTCAACATTCAACCACACCGGCCGGGCAAGAAATGTGAATTTTAAAGTCAGGCAAAGGGGACTATGAGGTGGGGGAATAAAATGTTTAACAGGATAACAGTAGGTCTGCCATCAAGAAAACACATCTGTTCATTTAGAATTTTAAGACAAATTTACTTTTCAGTTGAATACAAATAAAATGAATTTACTAAGTCCCAACTGGAATTTGCCAACTGGCTAAAATTAACATGAAAATAAAACAATAATAATTATTCAATGATAAGGAAGTTTTTCTCCATATATAATTCTGCTCTCAGCTGAAACACCTTGAAATCTGAGGTTGCATTGTCGTTTAATTAATTCTGCATTGTGCTTAGTGTACTGTCATGAACATGAGGGCATTCAATAGTAATTACTGAGATTGCATTTTGATTGAAGACTGACCTTTGCCAGTAAGGAAAACAATGCCGCACGACTCCTGTCATACTCTAATGTTCCAATTGGTGAGTCATATTCCTCTATCACTTTCTCTCCCAGGGAAAATTTTGAGCTTACATTAGTGGTATGTATTTGTTGTTGAAAGGTTTGAACTTATAAGAATCTTTTGGCTGGTGAGCTCATCCCCTTATGAATACTGAAGACTGCCTGATGGTCCCTGATTGCCTCCCCTCCCTTGTCCCCTGTCATGGAGAAAGAACATCTGTTTTCCAGCACGGCTATGGTAAAATCCAGGAACCAACCTCCAGCCCCCAAAACAGACTTAGGTTTTTGTAAAGTCATCTAGGACAGACAGTAAGCACCAGGCATGAGGCACAGTTCTCTCTAATCTTCCCCACCTCCTGGATAGTCCTACAATGTAGTGGTCACAGCAAATACGCCTCAGAAGGCAAGCTTCTGTCCCCATGCCCTCATGCCCTTCAAGGTATTGCTACTCGATTTCTCTTCTCCCTAGTAGCTCCAGGCCACAGATTTTGCTTGCAGAACCAGCACCTTTTATTTCCATGAATCCTCACTCTGCTGCAGCTATCTTAGAGGAATTGATTGGGAGCGGAGGGGTTGGTCCATATCAGAAACTGGCAGAAATAGGGCCACTCCACAAATTAACAGAAATTTCTCCATAAATAATTTCAATAACTGTTTTTTTCTTTGCAATTACTGATGAACATCAAATTAAAGCAACAGAAAGTTAAAGGACATAGCTGAAGGTGAGGTCGATGCAGAAAACGCACACAGCTTCTGGTGGCTCCCAGACCAGCAGAACCTCTGTAGCAAGAAGACCGGATTGCTTCCTTGCTCCTTCACTGACTTGCTGGCTGCCTTTACTTCCATTCCAGGAAAGTCCCCCTGGACCTAAAATCGCAGAGCTAGTTTCCAGTCAATTAGAAATCAAAACAGCCTTTGAAGCTTCTGATTTTGAAGTCTCCTTCCATCTTATCAAATACCACTGACCAAATACCACTCAGATCCTCAAAACTGCCTCTCCATTAGTGCCTTTATCTCTGATCTCTCTCAAAGATAAACTTTTAAGATAATTTTTAACAAAGTTAAAGGATCAGTAAAGCAACTGAGCCAGTTCAAAATGATTTCAAGATTAAACAATCTCTTCTATCACAGAGAATGCAGCGGCTTGGTGGAGTTTCTCTCTCTCTCTCTCTCTCTGTCTCTGCCTTCCCCCCCCCACACACACACACACAAGGAAACAAAGGTCTGATCTCTACTCACTCTACTTTACCATAGTTGGGGAAGTTTAGTGTTAAACTGAAAATCCTGTATACATTTGTTTACAGGTGTATGAGTTCTATTTATTTATATTAGCACTTGAAATGGTATATACTATTGATAGATACAAGAAACTGAACACCAAAGAGAGTTTAATATGTGCATAAAATAAGAAACTCTTTCAACTAAATATATATTTTTATTTATAGAGATGCTTTCTATAGATGCATAGCTATTTTGTCATTTATCAAATTATGTAACTAGCTGATTTTAATTTTAACTTCATTGTCAACATCTTCTCTTTTAACAATGATATTATGATTGACAAATAAATCCCATGATGGCATAAAATCAGAGTTTGCTTTTATCTACCATCCTAAGGTTGTTGATTCTTTGGCAGCCTCCTAAAGCAGACACTGACCTTTTCCACAGTGATTGGGTAGGTAACCCCCACTTCCTCAATCACATTTTTTCCTTTTCTGTGGGGTTCCTCTACACTAGAAGTCCCTAGCCACCTTTTCCAGTAAGTAACCAGTATCTCAACACTCGTCTCCCACTCTAGAACAAAACCCATTCTCAGAAAAGCCTGATATTTCTCCTTTACAGATCACTGTGAACTAATGCCTCTGCTACCTCTCATTTATTCTTTCAACAAGCATTACAGAGCACGTCCTATGTGCCGATCCATGTTAGACACCGAGGGTGCAAAATGGTGGCAGCATGGTCCATGCTTCCACACTCAAGCAAAGACCCAGGTCAGAAAAGGCTTTAGAGAGCAAGTGAGAGAGATGACAGAGAAAAGGAAAAGTACTCCCCTAGTTCCAAAAAGAAACAATGTCGAAATGATTACTTCTTACAAAGAAAGGGGACTTCCGCAAGCCCTTCTTCTAAGCAAAGGTCATACAGTACTGTTCAGTTGTCCTGAGGAAAATAAGTCTAAAAATAAAAAGAAACACAAGCAGGAAAACAGCTGGTTTTCCCTTCACCTCCTTTACTTGAGAGAACCACAGCAAAACGCAGTTTTAGGTTTTCTGTCCAAAAGTAATATGTGAAAGTAGTTTCTCTTCTGTGTCTTTCACCACTACTGTTTAGCAAAGAAGGATTAAAAATGACTACTACATATAACTTATCTTACACTTAGTATGGATGGACCCAGGTGCCATGAGGTGGCTCAAATTTATGATAAACACAGGATGTGAACAATGAAAGAAACTATTTTTGCAGCTGCTGGCCTCAAGTCCAGCGCTATTTGTCACGATAATATACTGTGCCTTTCCTAGGAAACCATGTAGGGCTTACCTGCCAGATTCATCGGCTGAGTCTTGTGACTCCTATGGCTTAATGCCAGATCAGTGAACGAGTGTTATTCAAAACTCAGGGTTGCTAGATCTCGCATTTGGGTCTCTAGTGGCCCAGCCATTACCCTTCAGCTTCAAAAGAAACCCAGGCTCATTCACAGAGGAGTTAACTAATGGAATTTTTGCAATCCCAAATCAGTTTTGTTTAATTAACTTCATCTGACGTGAGCGTCTCACTAAAAATATTAAACTGAGAATAGTGTCACTTTATACGGCTCACACCTGCACCTCAGAGTTTTGAATGTTTGAGTTGGCGAAACATCTCTTTCTAATCTGATTTTCCCTCATTACCTATCTTGAGGCATCTTAATATCCTTGGGGAAAACTGCATCCACCCAATTGGGTCAAAATGTCATGGTCTCTACTGACATTCACCAGTGTACTTAGAGTTGTCAGTGAAAATATAATTTGTCAATTTCATATTGATAGAATCAGCCATGCATTTTGTAATCCTTCTGTGGTGAGCAGAATAATGCTCCCCAAAGATGTTGGTGCCCTAATTCTCAGAACCCGTGAACATGTTTCTTTACATGACAGAAAAAACTTTGCATATATGATTAAAAGTTAAAGACCTCAAAATGGTAAGACTATTCTGAGTTATCCAGACGGACCCAGTCTAATCATCCAAGTTCTTTGATGGGGAGAACCTTCCCCAGCTGTGCAGAATCAGAGCGATAGCTGTATAAGGATTTGGTCTGCATTCCTAGCTGTGAAGATTAAGGAGGGTGGCCACGAGCCAAGGAATGCAGGTGGCCCATAAAAGCTGGAAAAGACAAGAAAATTGATTCTCCCCTAGGGCCTCTGGAAAGAAATATTACCCTGCTGACATCTTGATTCTGTAGTCCACGGGGACTTGTGTCAGGCTTCTAACCAACAGAGCTATAAGATAATAAATGTGTATTCTTTAAACAACCAGGTTTGCAAGTCATTTGTTACAGCAACAAAAGAAAACTAATACACTTTCCTAGCTATTATATTGTTTTAATCACTTCTCTTGTAGGGGAAAAGTTGCCTAAGAAAAAAGTACTCAATTCCAACCAGGGAGCGAACTGCCATGCAAATGAAAAACCCGCCTGTAAGTGTGGGTGTCCAGGTCCCAGCCCTGGCTCTGCTATTAAATGAACATAGGAACTGGGCGAAACACATAATCAATTCCTCACAGCTTGAGTTTCAGTCCTCTCATTGGACACAATGTTTATTTCCAGATCCACATTCCCCATACGGCTTCCTCTAATTCTTCTGGATGCTGGTTTGTTTTAACTTATCTTCTGCACAGAGCCAAAATGATCCTCTTTTCTGCCATATTTCACCGTCTCTGCTTTACCAAGTCTACAGACCTGGCATTTTCATATTTCAGCAGGAATAAGTTTAAATATCTGTAAAACTTAAAACATTCTTATTATGTTATAAAAATAAAATGAATACTCTGCTAAACCAATTTTTAAAACCACCCTGCCTAAAAGTGCTTGGAAACACTTCCTGACTGAAGCATGAAGAAAACTGTAATCTTTATAGAGCACTCTATATAAACTGCTACTTGTATCGGTTAAATCGGCAGGAGAATATTTTCATGGGTATCTCAAGGGTTCAAAGCTGCATAAGTATTATTTTTTTATTGCAGAGTTAGCTGTTCAGTAGATTAAATTATATCACCCAAAACATTAATACAACAAAGAGCAAAGCCCTGATATAACAGATCCTGAAATATAATAGTCTTCTTTTCAACATAAGCATTATGAAAGTGTTTCAATAAAAGGGCTTTTTAAAAGTATGGAAACAGTTTACTATATAGATTCAATTTCTTTAATACTTAACCTGCCATAACCTACATTAGGTAGTATCAAAATTATCTCTACTTTTTAGAAAAAATTTAATAGCATTTAACCAGCAAATTTTCAAATACAAAAACAGGATTAAGTAAGAATATAGAAAAGAAATTAAAAGTCAAAGCATTTTAGCATATTTTCAGGGTAGAAAGGAATTCACTAAATAACCGTTTATGATAGTTAAGATAAGACAGCTATCTTCACAATCAAGCAACTAAACTTAAAATTTTTAACCTATTTTTACACTCTCACAACTGTATTTCTCACTAATTCTTCATAGCGAGGGGAATGAAGACTATCAGCAGTCCACTAATACAATCTCACACAAAAGCAAAGCAAAGTTAGACAACAGGGTATATTCCAGGAGACTCCAAAAATACACAAAACAAAATGTCAATTTTAATCAACATCTCTCTAGAAATGAACAGTCTAAACTATTTACCAACATCTCAAAAAAGCCATCTGTCTACCTCCTACACAGAATAAAGGTCAGCTACCTAAAGACATGGGAGAGTTCCCCACCCTGTCCACTCCATTCTCATTCTTTTTCTCTTGCAAAGATATTCATTAATTAATTGGAAACTGCCTTTACCTACCACCTCCATTTAAACACAGTTTTACATTCTTTGCAGGATCTATTGAAACAGTCCCTTGGGAATCAAGGGGAAGAAATAATGCACAACGAACGTTGTCACATGAACAGAACTCTCAGAGTGGAGAGATTCAGAAGTAAGTGGGTAGGAAGAAACCTGTCTTGTGTGTATCATTTATTGTTTATTCCTGAGGCATACTGAGTTAAACAACCGAAACAGAAAACTAACTTTTCAAAGAAAATATTCAGGCATGGCTCTTCTATTTGAATGCTGCAAGTGATTCTACAGTATTCTTTTCATAAAGCTGAACACAGCTGCCTTATCCGTAAGAAGCCTAGCTATGTTCCATAGAACTTTTATGAAGCACTAATTTATTTATCACAAAATAGAAGGATTATTTTTACTATCAAACTGTGAGAATTTTTTACAAACATAAAAGTATGAAATAAGTATGCAATAATGGTTATCAATATACTTGCGACTTCATATATTGCCCCATAACTCTTTGTCCTACAATGTAAGTTTTTATTTCTCTAACATAAAAATTATCAGCCTAACTTGCCCCTTTTTTCTAATAATGTCCTCTAATATCATCTTAGACCTTTCAAATATCAATATTGTTTCAGCTGGATAAAACATATAAAGTATCAACAAAAACATATAAAGTATCAACAAAAACCACACAATTCACACACTTGAAATATAGCCCCATTTGCACTGTGACACCTGTCAAAATACTTTTTATATCATTCAAATAGTTTGAAATTAAAAGCTCTACTGTGTTCGCTATTGCTGCTAACCAGGGAGAGTAGGAGGCGTTACATTGTGCATTCACAGTTATTTTTATGTCTGTCCCACGTGCGCACGTGCACACGCACACACACATGCACACACACTAAGTACAAACTGTGTCTGTTCTAAAAAATTGACTTGAAATGCTCCAATACACTATGATTTCAGGAAATAGTAATATGTCTTAGAAAGCACGAAACCATTCATACACCTAAAACAGAATAATAGAGGCATTTACTAATTCTCTGATTTGCAAAAGAAGGCACTTACCTTCCATTTCTAGAGACCTCTGAAATCGCACTGAAAACCCAGCAACGAGAGAGGGGCTTTATTGCAGGGTGAATCATCCCCACGTAGATGCTCTGAACAACCCCTGTATGCATACTGACATCATCAGGAGAGACTTGGAGGCAGAGGATACTATGGTAACCAAGCAATGTGCTGGGAGACAGAAGCCTTTAATTGCTTTAACAACTTCCTGGGGCTGGAGCTACCAGGCTTGGATTTGCTAAATAGGAAATGAAGGTTGTCACAGAGCGGTGAGTATGATACAGAGCAGGGGGACTCAATGAATTCTGAATCTATTCATTGTGATTAGACTTTTTAATGACAAATGTTATTACATGAATCCATTAGCAATATTCCTCTCATAGCTGAAGCTCTGACGAAGTCACAGGTCAATAAATAATGCTCACAGGTAGCAATAGTATAAGTATCCTAGATGGTTTTCTCATTTAACACACATTAATACTGTTGTATTAAAAACATCCTTTTCCTTAAGGGTGAATACTTGATTCCCTCTGAAAAGAAAGCTCACATCTGTGCCTTTGGAGGTCAGCATACAGATAACAATGAAAACTGATTTCTCTCTATTTACTTCTCCAGAAGGCGGCAGCCACCCGGTCCATTTATCTCCAAGCTCCAGGAAAGCCTTGCCAATACATCACTTATCCAGAAAACACCTCCAGCAAAAAGCCTAATTATGACACCCAGATAAAATCAGAAGAAATCTGCCATCTTCCTGCTACACAGACTTCTTGGTTAAGTCTCTTCTCTCACAGGCAGAATTATTTCTACTTCTAACAACCCCCAAAGCTACATACAATTTAAATCTTCCCTTTGAACTATTTGTCCTGCCCTGTATCTGTCACCCACATTCATGGAATTACAACCCCCTCTCAAAAATACCACGTTTAAAGTGTTTAAATAACCACGTTTCAACATCAAACTGAGTCTATGATGATACAGACGGTAACACTTTAATAAGTATATAATTTATCATCTGTACTATGGAAACTATTGTTTTCTTCTCCATGAATATTGGATTGACATGTTTTGAAACAATACCATGGTCTAATTTTTCTACTGCAAATACTGTAATTGTAAAGATACACAGTAACTTGGCAGACCCTCTCTGAGACCGTCATGACAACAGAAACGAAGGCTGTCATTCTGCACTATATACTTAGATCTAGGCTATTTCAAAGACACTATTATTATCTCTACTTCAATTTAGATGAAGCTAGTCCTGCTTCTAATGTTTCCCTTGTGAGGAAAAAAAAGCATATAAATGAATCGCAATAATACTGCTTACAAAAAGAGTAAAGAGTAAAATGGAATAAAACAGCCAGATAAAATCTGGAAAACTACACAGAATTTAAACCTATTTGACAATTAGAACTTTTCACTATGGTAGAGATCAGAGAGAATTCTGAAAGAATAGTAAAGTCTGCCCTCACGAAAACCACAATAATTTGGTTTCCCTTACCTTAGGTAAAGTGAAAAAGCTTTACAATAAAAATGTAATTACTCCTATCCTTTCCCTTGATCTTCCTGAGACCCTGAGTTTAAGAATCAAAACATGCAACTATTATCCTGATGTAAGTGAAAAATAATATATATGCAAAATTCGCCCTGATGCAAGTGAAAATAGTGTCTATGTACACACACATACATCCTATATATGATTCAAATTTTAAAATAAATATATTTGTTTATTTAAATATGTATTGAAAAATGTCTAAAAGATACACACCTAACTGCTCGGGGTGTTTACCCTGGCTATTTCAAGCACATATTGAGAGCCCTCCAATTTTTATGTTGTATACTTTTAAACTTGTAAAAGTATTTTTTAAGCATGGACATGAATTGCTATTTAATTTGTAAAATGGAAATTCATCTCAGTGTGTTCTCAATTTGCAATCTTGGTTCACCTGCTCTCAGAGAAGATCAATGACTCGTTCAGGGGACCAGATCCTAACATACTAGCCAGACTAGGTTGTTTCAAACACCTTACTAGGGAGATGATCCACCTGTCTGAACAGAATTCAGATAGGTAAAGCAAATAAAGGTTATCTGTATAACACACACACACAAAAGACAGCAGGTTTATTGACTTTTCCAGAGATGTGACAGTCATAAAGAAATAGTCCAACAGTAAAGCTGGTTTGTTAGATTTTCTTTTCAAGGTACTCTTTTAAAAAGAACCTATCCAAAAACAAGACCAAACCAGAAGTCTGACCACTACAAAGGCTGAAGGGAATAGGAAAGACCCCCAGCAGAAAAGAAACCAAGTGTCAGTGAGACAAATAGCTCAGGTGGCCAGATTCAGTGCCCAGTGAGAGATGCCTGCTTTAGGAAACAAGGGGCATCATTTCCCCGATCTCCATGTCCCAATTCCAGGCTTCATTTAGTTTTATTCTCCTCTTAATCCACAAAAACAGCTCGCTGTGTCATGTTCTCGTCTGTGTTCTATTTCCTCTTGACACTCCATTCCATTTTCTGATCAATGCAACCTCACCACCTTCTCAGAAATCATAAACCCTTTCTTAAATTGATAACTTCATATAAAAATCACCACCCCCTTTCCTGGGACTCCCAAGGATCGCACAGAGAGGCTCTGCGAAGCACACACCCGCACCAGGGCACTCAGAGCACGGAGCCCAGCGACTGCACCAGCTCCACCAAGCCCTGACCTATTTTTCCTGGGCAAATGCATGCCCCCTTTTATCTGTCCAACACTTCAGAAAATCTACTTCTTATTTCCCGGTGGATCCCAAGGCTTCGCAGACATCCAAACAATGTTAAAACTTCTCAAACTGAAAGAAAAACAAAAGCTAGAAGGTAGAAATACTCTTTTTTGCTTGGGGGGGGGGGGGGACGGGCAGAGAAATGTAGCACATTTCCCAAAAGAAATAACCCCTTGACTGACAAAGTGTCATAAATCTCATCAATGTCCATGCAACCACCATCCTCAATGCTTAAATTGAACCTTGGGGTTCAACAAGGCCCTGAGCTTAACTTGTTCCTTTAAAGTCAAATCATGTTGGCAACTGCCAGTCGAAGCGAACGGGGACTACAGTGCCACCTCTGAGGGGATATTTGGCCGGGAGTTCGAAACCTTGCCTAGTCAGCTACAGCAGCCAGGCCACATCACTTTTCAGATGATAAGGCAAAACAGGCTTCATCCTAAACTAGCTTTGCCTCAAAATTTATGCTGAACTTCCTCCTAGCCCTCCTAGATGAGCAACATTCTTGGCTCCTCTGGCCTTGATACAACACTTTTCCTAATTCCAAGTAAGCATATTATAAGTACTGGGAAAAAAACAAACAGTGGTGTATGGGATTTTATGATCAGCATTTTGAGTTTAAATTTGTTAAGTAAAACAAATGCATACTGATTTAATGAAAAAGTATCACGGAACTTCCAGTGGCAAAAAGTTCCAACTGTCCATCACCCTGACTGTCCAAATCCAGTCAGTGGCCACATTCCATTGATCTATCTCCTCTCTGTTCTAGTCCCGCAGGTTCCCCTCCAGCTTAGATCTTCTCTAACAGTCATCCCATAATGCTCTGGTCTCCCCGGCTTCAGTGCCTCACTCCTTCAATCATTCTGTGTATCCCTCCGTCCTCGATGAGGCTTCATTACCACTGCCTTACCAGGTTACCACAAAACCCCCAAATCCTAAAAGGCTCCCATTCAGTGGGTCACTGAATTAAGCACAGATTTCACAGCTTCAACATAAGCCCATCTTTGTCAAACTTAACCTCTGGGCACCTTGGGCTACAGCCAATGAGACCATCTGATTCACTAATGTGTCTCTGTATTTCCCCCCCTGGGCCTCTGCTCTGACTGCTTCCTCCTCCTGTAATCCACAGAGCCCTACCCGTTCCTCCCACCACACTCCTTCTGTCTCCTCCCCACCCACCTGAACCCTACCAGTTCTTCAAGACCCGTCTCCTCCATCAGGAACAGGTTCCTCCCCAGAAATTCCGTGTTCTCTACCTTACAAAAGGAATTTAAAACATTCTATTGCCTACTTAATATCATGCATCTTATTTTCCTACTCATTTTAATTTTCTGAGAAGTAGAGACAGAAGTCTTTATTTGCCTCTCATTCTCCATAGAACACCAAGCCTTAGATTTGGCATTCACTCAATAAATACTTATTGAATAAATGAACAAAAATGTTATGTCCTAATTATTTTCATTTTCCAACATACTTAAGATTAAATTATTTCACTTAATCTTTGAAACAACCTAATGTGGTAGGATAAAGGAGAAATTGGAATTTCACTTTTTGAAATGAAAATAAACAGAGGCTCAATGTAATGCTGTGAATTCTCTTGTGTGACATAGCTTCTAGGTCCCCTGATTCCCCAATACATTCCACACCTGGACATTTATTGCTTCTAATGGCAGCCAGACAGGAGGTGTTCTCATATTCCCTTACAGTGAATTCACTGTATCCGAAGAAGTCAGGCCAAAGGGCCTTAATTTTTCTCTCTTACTAATGACCCATGGCATACTCATTCACCACAAGATTCTCAAGTCAACAGACAAGGCCTGGGAGGAACACCTCTTGTTACCCTTTTCTCTTCCCTATATGTAGCTAATGGTACCCTAGAGAGGCTGCTTCCTCTACTCCATCCTACCCTCTCAGAGTAACCAACACTCTGGGCAAATCTTGACTTTTCTAAACATCCGTTCCTAATGTTACAAAAGAGAAGAATAATACCTCATAGTGTAGTCATGAAGACAAAGATAATGCATAAAGTACTGGCACATCACAAGCCTTAAAACAGTAGTTATTAAAATTAATGATAATGAACAAAACCACAGACAATGGGATTACCCACCTTCTCTAAAGGCTTCATTTGTATTATGGAAAAGTGCTGTAATTGGGTAATGAAGAAACAGAAGTTGGCCAAGTAAGGGCCTTTAAGAGTTTGAATAATCAAGTACTAATGGGGGACTCAGGTATTTTTGTCTTTTTAAAATGAGGGTGTTGGTCCTTTCCAGTCTAACACTTCTATGTGTTACGAAGCATTCTGTAGCAATTTCCTAAATTTCTCCCACACACATATCTGCCCTCTTCACACCCAGCAGAGTGCCCCAGTGTGTGGGTACTTTACTCCGTTCAGACTGCAAAAGACTGAAATTATTCAAAGTTTTATCCTTAAAGAATTTTAATTTTGCTCTCATTTAAGAATCCAGGGCTAGATCTTTATATTACTCTGAACTCACCTACAAGTCAATTAACTTTAATGTTTTCCCCAAACTAAACATGGATTATAAAGCCTTCAATGTTTTTAATCTAAAAGTCAAAGGTATTACAGATGATGGCTTACTCTAATACCAAAAACTTATTTCAACATTTCATGATTCTAATTTTGATTACAATTCCCAGAGGAAGTGCTGGATTAAGTTCTAATATACTTTTCTAAAGAAGCCAGTTTTAGATAAATTCCCATTTTAGTCTCTCAATTAGTCGAACTTTAAAATACCTTTTCCCTAGGACACAAAGAGAGAACTTGGAGTGAAATGTAGAGCATGTGTGTGAATCTCAGCATAGATAGTTTTCATGAAATAAAAGGAAGCCTAGGAGGGCTGCAAGACGTTGCCTGCAGCCCAAGAAGACCAGCAGAGCTGAAAGGGTCTGACAGCAGGATGTGGGCTATAATGCTCCTGAATGAAATCCTTTTGTGCAAGGGCATTGCAAAGGGCATCCAGGCAGGACAGTGTGTGTTTGGATTTAAATTAATCAAGTCAGTTCCACAATGCGAAGATTCCTCCTGTTGAACTGGTTAAGGCAGGTTTAGGAGCAGTTCCCAAATGATGTCAATAGCTTCTAAAAGGTCAAATGCAGCGAAGTGCACCACGTCTCCTGGAGTAAGAAGTACCAATAACTTCTTCCGCTATAATCTCCTGGGTGTGACTTATTACGCAGTGGATTATCCCATTTTAATCAACTGCCCTGGTTTTCTTCTTTTCATGTGCCCCCAAAAGTTAAAACATATTTATAACATTTTAATGATATACATGGCAAGACTGTTTTATTCTACAGTAGGTCTGTCTAAAACCAACATAAATGGCCCAGATGCAGCACCAAGTAACACGTTTTTGCACTAGGGGTGGGGGATGAGACAGAAAGGATGAAGGTGGAACTATTCTAACCAACTGGGGCCAAGCACAACCAAAGCATTATCTGTGTTATTAACAAAAACTCATAAAAAGAAAACTACAGCTATAATAAATGGCAATGTCAAGTAATCAATCCTCAGAAAACAGCATGTATATAAAAAAGAACCCAAGCCAGGTGGAAAATTCCATCTGGGATCAAAACCGTGAATTCTAGGCCTTTGGGAGCTTCTTTATAATCCAGTGTTTGTTTTTCCCAAGCAGTAGGGGATTGAATGCATTCTTATAAAATACTAGCCGTGGGTGTCTTGGGCACTGAGCCAAAAGGAAAAAGGAAGGGACATAAGCCAAGTGTACTAGAGTATAAAGTAATCAGGACCAGCTCCTGTCTGACAATGCTGGAGAAACAATAACTGTCAGCTCGGGACTCAAAGGAAACTCCAAGCACCCAACACAGCCCCCACCCTCCTAGTAACCTCCCTGCCCTCCGACTGCAGTGTTGCACAGGTTTTCAGAGCACAGCTCTGGGTCTCCATCCCAGCTCTGCCACCTCCAATCCCTGTGATCTTGGGCAAGGTATTACGCCTCCCCGGGCCTCACTTTTGTCACCTATAAAATTATGGAAATAATAAGCATACCTCTGACGGTTGTTGAGCCAGGCACCGTTTCAGGTATGTGGAGTATAGAGTCGAACAAGACATACAAGTCCACTGCTCTCAGGGAGCTTGCATTCTGGGTTGGGAGATAAAACAGTAAACAAATAAATAACATTATTTCATATATATGGAAAAGGATGCTGAAGAAACACATCATAGGATGATGAGATAAGAAACTGACTAGATAGGAGAACGACTTAACACAGGTATCAGAGAGAAACCTCGTTCTCAGAAGAAATGACATTTGAATAGGGAGAAGCAACATGCATAAAATAAAAGGACAGAGCCTTCCAGGCATAGAGATCAGCAAGAACAAAAGTCCAAGACAGATATGAACCTAGAATGCTCAAGGAACATAAAGAAACCCAGTGCAGGGGGAGGAGAGCAGTGAACAGTGAGCAGTAAATGTAAACATCTATTAGACAACTCAGTGAGGGAACCAAACAATAAAGTCATGAATGGAGCCTGGGTTAGAGGATGAAACTGAAATATAAATTCAGGGATGATCTACTTAACACAAATCTCTGTACAGCACCCAGCACTGTGCCTGAACATTATGATGATTGATAACCAATCTCTCCAGTCCCTCTTTTACAAGAAACTGAGTAGATATTTGCATTAGGGAGACTCAGCAAAAAAGAAAGAGAGAAGATAGGTAGACTTGGACTAGCTTAGGGAGAACAAATACGCTTCACATTGCCAACTCTATAAAATAGTAGGAACTTTCTGGGGTTCTGTGTTGAGCAGGATTCCGAGGCTAAATATGAGTCTCTGTAACAATGTGTTCCATTATATATAAATGGTGACAGATTTCCAAGGCTCTGGATTTGGCAGTTTCTGTTCACTATAAATTCCATTTAATTTTTTTCATATTTGGTAATTATTTCTCATAATAATAATATGAAGTAGATACCATTACTATCGCTACTTTATAATTAAGAAATCAGGCTCACGAAAAAGCCTTCGACAAAATCCAGCATCCATTTCTGATAAAAACGCTCAGCACTGTGGGAATAGAGGGATCATATCTAGACATAATAAAGGCCATATATGAAAGACCTACAGCCAACGTCATACTCAATGGGCAAAAACTAAAAGCATTTCCCTTAAGAACAGGAACAAGGCAAGGATGCCCACTTTCGCCACTCTTATTTAACATAGTACTGGAAGTCTTAGCCACAGCAATCAGACAGGAAGAAAAAATAAAAGGGATCCAAATTGAAAAGGAGGAGTGAAACTATCATTATTTGCAGATGACATGATACTATACGTAGAAAACCCCAAAGACTCCATCAAAAATTTACTAGATTTAATAAATGAATTTGGCAAAGTAGCAGGATACAAAATTAACGTCAAGAAATCGATGGCATTCTTATACACCAAGGATGAACTCACAGAAAGAGAAACTAAGAAAACAATCCCATTTACCATTGCGGCAAAAAAAATTAAGATACCTAGGAATAAACTTAACCAAAGAAATAAAGGACCTATTCGTAGAAAACTACAGGTCATTGAAAAAAGAAATAGAGGAAGATATAAAAAAGTGGAAGAACATACCCTATTCGTGGATTGGGAGAATTAACATCATTAAAATGTCCATATTACCCAAAGCAATCTATAGATTCAACGCAATCCCCATCAACATACCAACGGCATACTTCACAGAATTAGAACAATTACTTCAAAAGTTCATATGGAACCAAAAAAGACCTCGAATAGCCACAGCAATCTTGAAAAGGAAGAACAAAGTTGGAGGGATCACATTTCCAGATTTCAGCTTATACTACAAAGCGACTGTAATCAAAACAGCCTGGTACTGACACAAGAACAGGCATATAGACCAGTGGAACAGAACAGAGAACCCAGAAATGGACCCAAGGCAATATGCTCAATTAATATTTGACAAAGGTGGCAAGAGCATACAGTGGAGTAAGGACAGCCTCTTTAATAAATGGTGCTGGGAAAATTGGACAGCTACAGGCAGAAAAATGAAACTAGACCATCAACTTACACCCTATACAAGAATAAACTCAAAATGGATAAAAGACTTAAATGTGACTCATGAATCCATAAAAATTCTAGAAGAAACTGTAGGCAACAAAATTTCAGACATCATATGCAGCAGAATTTTCACTGATACATCACCTAAGGCAATAGAAACAAAGGAGAAAATGAACACATGGGACTACATCAAACTCAAAAGTTTCTGCACAGCGAAAGATACAGTCATCAAAACGAAAAGGCTACCCACTGTATGGGAGAGCATAATTGCCAATGATATATCAGATAAGGGGCTAATTTCCAATATATATAGAGTCCTCATACAACTCCACAAAAGGAAGACAAAGAACCCAATTAAAAAATGGGCAGAGGAACTAAATAGATACCTCTTCAAATAGGACATACAAATGGCTAAGAGACATATGAAGAAATGCTCATCATCACTAATCATCAGAGAGATGCAAATTTAAACAACAATGAGGTATCACATCACACCTGTCAGAATGGCCGCCATCAACAAATCATCAAACAACAAGTGTTGGCGAGGGTGGGGAGAAAAGGGGACTCTAGTACACTGCTGGTGGGAATGCAGACTGGTGCAGCCACTATTGAAAACAATATGGTGTTACCTCAAAAAATTAAAAATTGAACTTCCATTTGACCCAGTGATCCCACTTCTAGGAATGTACCCTAAGAAGCCTGAAACACCAATCAGAAAGAATATATGTACCCCCATGTTTGTAGCAGCACTATGTACAATAGCTAAGATCTGGAAACAGCCCAAGTGTCCATCAGTAGACGAATGGATAAAAAAGCAGTGGTACATATACACAATGGAGTACTACGCAGCTGTAAGAAAGAAAGATCTCTTATCCTTTGAGACTACATGGAGGGACCTGGAAAGTATCATCCTAAGTGAAACAAGCCAAACAGAGAAACACAAGTATCATATGATCTCACTTATTTCTGGAATATAATGAACATAACAGTCTGAGGAATGGGGTAGTCCCAGAGACGTGGAAGTGGGGTACAGACTGACAATCCCCAGAAGAGGGGGTGGTGGGGGAGAGATAAACCACAGAACTTATATGCATGTATGCATGAAGAGTGGACATGGACAACAAAGCTGGGGACAGGGCAGGGAGGGAGAGGGAGGGGGAAATCAGTGGGGGGAAAAGGAGAAATATCTGTAACAAAAATTAATTAATAAAAAATAAATAAATATAAAAAAAGAAATGAAAGTTGAATAAATGAATAAATACAAAAAAAGAAAAAAGAAAAAAATCAGGCTCAGAGAGAATTATTTACTTGCCCAAAGTGAACAGCCTTCAAACAGTTAAAATCTGGTGTCTCTAACTCTTGAGACTATGATCCTACCCACTGTGATATGTACATGTAAATTTGTTAAATTAGCTCCTTATTTGTATTCCCCTAACTGTAATTTAAGGGTCTTTCCAGCTGAGCCTAGTCTGAGCCTAGTATCTGGTTCCAGTGTGGAATGTCTCGTACAATCATAAATCTAATTCTGACATGTTCCTTGGTTTCTAAATTCACATGTTACCCTTTAAAGAAAGCATCTAGGCACAATTCTTTTCTGGTTGATGTTAGTGGGAAACATCCCAGTCCTTAAAATGTCAAATCCTATTTGATCAGGGATTAGGTAATCTTGTTAGCAGGATGACTTAATTTTAGCAACTGTCCAAATTCCATTGTTTTAGCAATCACCTACATATTTTTCATCACCTACTTTATTCTTCAGCTGATAGATTCTCACAGAGCTGCATTTAAAAGCACACACATGCATACTTTCTCAAATTAAGTTACTGCCACTGATGTTATTGTTGCCTCACCCACAAAATAGTAGATTCATATACTTTGACTAAAGAATAGGAATTTTAGGAACTTAGTCCTAGGGGATAGGAATTTTAGGGATTGTAGGGCTGTGAGAAGTAAAAACTCTTGAACAGGTTGCAGACTAACCACAACAGGGGCAAAACAAGCTAAACTATATTTAACCCTGAATTGCCTTGTCTTTTCTCTCCAGGAAAAAAGCATGCCATATACTACACTGATTTGATTCCAGCAAACTAACCAGATTTTGAATTTTTATTAGCAAGAGCCATAGGCAAAAGCAATAACACCATACCTATGAGAGTGGTTAGTTTTATTCATGAACCCATGCTGGGTTAAGAAAAGAAAAATGAAGGAAAAACTAACTTCAAAGCATTGCTGAGAGATAATTAACTCTTTAGCCACAAGTGACAATCACACAGTCCTTTGATGTGTGAGAAGTTTTAGTGCCTAACTATAAAGAAAGGACATCTACAATACAAGTTTAACCATTAAAAAAAAATCCAATGATACACTTCTTTTGCATCTAGAAAACCAGTAATTACATGGGGGAATAAACAAAACTGGAATTCAGCCTCAGAAATTAAGCCTTAAATGCAAAGCACACAAACAATCTCTCTCCCTCATCATACAGTTCACTGGCAAAATGCCAGCTCTAATACGTTCAGTTCAGAAACTATAACTCTTGACATTGTCATTTTTCCAGAGTCGCCCACTCCACAAAGTACTTTGGACATTGATCGAGCTGCATACACAGCTTCATCTCACAAATTCAACAATGCTTAAATTGGAGTGCTTAATACGCAAACTATGTAACACATTACTGCAAAGACTTCAGTTGTATAAATGCTTATGCCAATACTTTCCTTGAAATAAACACTGACAATGATCTAAAATTGCTAACCTTGAAGCCCTGAGCAACCTCTATCATTTATAGAGTGTATGTCATGGACTATTTTCACACAAAAACTGAGAATTATTAGTTAGTATGTATAATTCTTAAAGGCTGTGTGAAAATAGGCCACGAAATATACTGTATATATTTTAAGAGAAAATGGAAATTATTAAGAAGAAAAGTGTGTGAATTAACAATGGTCTAAAACTTAGGAAAGACAGAAGGCTGAAATCATGTACTTTAAATGGCTTTTAACATGTAAATGTGTCAGATATATTATTTGTTAAAATATTTGTATTTACCAATCTGAATATATTTAAATATTATTAAGACCTAAATGCAGAATAATATACTTTTCTCTTCTCTCTCCTACCCACTGACACATCTCTATCAATAACTACTTGGAAAAAATATGCAAGGCAATCTCAAAAAGAATTACTGTGCTTCATTACGCAAGATGAAATGCAATTTAAAAAAAATATTCTGTCTGACATTCAGTTCTGTATGCTGGTACAATAGGTCAAACACCATTAGCCACCTGCTGAAAATACACACTTGAAAATAAAATGTCCTTCAAAATTATTTTGCATACAATATTCTCAAAATGAGTGAGGTTACATTCCAAATGTTTAAAAACATGATGTCTCAAAAAGAAATACACTCACCATGCCAGAAATTCATATATAAACTAGATTTAATGATGGTCATATAATTTAGAACTTTCACATTGGAAAGAAAGCACCGTGTCTACTATGAGAGAAATTAACTCATAAAAGAACCAACTAACAGTACAATGAGGACTATGGGGCGGTGGGGAGGCAGGAGAGAGAAGGAGGGTGTCAAAGAGGAAAAAAGGAGAGACATCTATAGTAAAAAAAAAAAAAAGATTAATAAATTAAGTATTAAAAAAAAAAAGAAAAAACCAACCAGCTCAACACTATATGGATATTATTGTCTCCTTTTCCAATAAAAGTAACAAAGTCAATATGATTCCTAGGATTCTTAGGACAGTCTCTTTTGCCATTCAGTAGTCTTCTGGGGACTAACCCAACAGTGCTTTTGTATTTTTAAGACATTCTACAAGTGTATTCATGTAGAAAAAGCAGAACACCAGCCTCCATGCCATTGCACATAAAGAATCCACAATCCTGTCTTGTTTAACATTCTGACACTTGGCAATGAAGCATATGGCTCTCAGTCCTTACTGCATTAATAGGTTCTACTGGTAATTATCAGATAGTGGTCATTTAGCACTTTGTACAACCAGGTACTAAACTAAGTGCTTGACATGCCTTAATGCATTTAATCTTCATAACAACTTTATGATATAGGCAATAGCCTATTGCCATTTTGTAAGTAAAGAAATCAAGGCACAAAGAGGTTAAATAACTTGCTCAGAGTTATACATTTCGCAGGTGGCTACATTCCAATGAGGGGAAACTTATAGTTTATAGAATGTGAGGTCCCTAACTTGATGGGCAGCCAAGGAAAAGAAAGTGAAGAAGGCAAAAGTACAGAGTCAAATAAAGGATGAAATAGAAAAAGGAGAAGAGGAGTAGGAGGAGGAAGAGAAGGAAGAAGAGGAAGAAGAATAAGGATAAAGGATGAAATAAATAAAAGCTTCCTCTTTCACTATTTTCTCTAATCTTATCAGGCTGACCGTGGTGTGCTTAATAAACAAAAAGAGGTTCACAGAATGGTAACCAGGTTTAAAAGAGCTAAAATGACATCTACTTAAACACTAGGAAGCTCTCATTTTCTTGCCTTACTTAAGGGATGAGAAATTTCTGCTGTGTGGAACTACAACAACCCAATCTCACTGTCCAAGCTCTGAGATGACATCTGGCGAATAAGTACACATTTTGGTACCATGTCAGATTTGTGGGCTGAAGAGGCACAGGTGGGTATATGAGAGTCCCAGACTATTCCTCCATAAACCTGAGTCCAACATGGATGAAGGGCACCCTGGAAGACGACTGCATGAATAGTCAGTGAGGTTCCCAGACTTAGCTCTAGAGGTCCAACTCTGCTGGTGTTGCCCCCATTGACTTGATCCAATCTAAACTTGTATGTAAAAAATCTTAAACTGGCTCCCCAAAGTAAATGCTCAGAGTCCCTTCCAGGGGCCCTAATCAAAAATCTATCATCAGATCATGGGGCAGGTGGGTGGGGGCAGGTGTGAATGCCACTGGGTTGTTGGGTTTTCTTTGATTTTTTAACAAAAAGGCATTGCTCATTTAAATAGAGTATTGCACGCCTCTAAATCTTCAAGTATAAATTAAAATAGCACTTGGTTAATAAAAATATAAATTCAAACAAAATTTTCCTGTCAAAATGGAGATTCTAAAATATTTCAGGAAAAAAATTCACAAAACTCTGTGATAATAAGGTTGGAAAAGATTTTCTTTTCCATGCCCAAAACAAAGAAAATTGAATTCCTGCTTTAACTGGAGACTTGCTGTTTGTTTTATGGATAAAGGCCAAATTATGCATATTTTTGTGACTTCAGTGAAGAATCAAGGTCAATCACCAGATTTTCTCCCACATCAACAACAGAGCAGCAGCACGAAGACGGACATTCCTTATCTTTTCCACCGTGATTTTTAAAATTTGGTTTTTCCTCTCAGAGCAGCAAAGATTTCTTTGTTTGTCAAGAGTAGCCATTAAGAAAATCACTTAGCTAGTAAGCAAGAAAATTAGCTAGCAAGTCTGATGCAAACAGATAATAACAGCGCTAACAGCAATCTGTGCACACAAATTAAGGCCGTGAAGAGTTGCTCTGATAAGTACTTTTAAACTGTGCCTGGTACTCAAAACCTCAGTGTCACCAGTATTAGGGGTCAGAAAACAGTTTTGAAGATTTGTTCTTATCTCACTTGGTTCCCACAAAAAAATCTCAATAATATTTTTTGAGTTTTATCTGAGGATGTGTAGAGAAAGATAGCGGCAGAGAGAGGAATAAGAAAAAGTATCAGGCCAAGGTAACCCATCTCCCTTTCCAAACACTTTTTTGTATCTTCTTTTATTTGTCACTGTTTGAAGTAACCACTAAACACCTGTTCAATTTTGAGAAAAGCCTCATGACCTCAGTAAACAACACAATGGAAATAGGACTTCTGAATCTCATGATGCCAGAGACAGAGACAGAGAGAGAGAAACATCGATTTGCTGTCCACTTATTTGCGTTCTTTGGTTGATTCTTGTATATGCCTGACCTGTGAGATAAGAACAAACTGCAACCTTGAAGTGTCGGGACGACGCTCTAACCACCTGAGCTACCCGGCCACGGCGGATGATGCCAGATTCTGAAGCACACAGTTATCAAGCAAAAAATTAATATCAGAATTTTCAGTTACATTTTATATGTTCAATACAGATTTTTACAGATGTTAATCTCATTTATTCACATAATTTTTGACAGGGAATAACAACCAAACTGTAAATTTCACTAAATTTCATATTTAATCAGTGTCTTCCATTTCCCACGGAAATTTATTTTTCTTAGAAGACTATATTAAAAAACCATATAGATTAGGAAGAATAAGCTAATTTAATAATACTAACAACTTCTCTCTACTTCTGCCAGTTCATTCCAGAAAAATTCTTTTCACCTGCCAAAATGAATTTTAAAAAATAAAGGAATGTGCATTTAATTTGTTAAGCCATAAGTTCTTAACACAATATATTCAATACATGTTTCACATATTGCTGATTTAAAACTTTTTAATAAATGTAAGAATCTGCTTTAACTTTAATCACTTTACAAAATTGATAAATTAACTCTGTACATAAATCTAGGGCAAAAGTGTTGCTATAATTAACGTATCTAATGTTTTCAAAATCTTTTTAAAAATCTTTTGCTAGTTCAGTTTTGTAAATGAGAAAGGATATTACTATATCACTGTTGAGCTTTAAAATAAAACTAGTACTTTCCATACATAATATACTTAAACTACTGAACTTAACCAACAGCTGTTCTAATTAAAGATTTTCCAATATTTCAAAACTTAAAAATTTTCCATTTGTAAGAGTTTTGATTTAAACATTAAAATCAGAATCTCATGATGCCAGAGAGAGAGAGTCCCTTTGACCTTAATTTATATGGCTATTTAAATATGTATCTAATTGTTTCTCCCAGGAATTTTAAAAGCAAAGGATCAGATGTTCAACCAAATATTCATGAATTTAGAGAAGGTATCTCATAATTTTTAAAGGAAAAAAAGGACGAATATATTATTTTGTTGTAGAAAGAAAATAATGTATTCTGCTCCTATAAGGATCTAGACTTCTGATGACAAAGGGGAGAGCTTTAGAGGAAAAACGATATTTCCATCTTACTTGATTAATACTAAACTCTACTTGGCAGTACTCTTAACTTATTTACTACCCAAGATATTTGTGTTATTTTTTCTAAGATAGCTACAGAAAGCACATATCCCGCTCACGCTCAAAGGGGCAGTCAGTGTGAGACTAACATAAGCTTCCACAATCTCGAAGCTCTATTTTGATTTGCAAGAAGAATAAACCAATGGTAATTATGTTACAAATTCTTCACTTGACAAAATTATGGTTTCGTTAATAGGGAGCAACTCTAATATACAGGGGTGGGCCAAAGTAGTTTTACTGTTGTGAGTATACAAAACAGAATTTACTCTTCTATTGTTAATTAATTGTTGTATTAATTTGTATCATAACTGTAAACCTACTTTTGCCCACTCCTGTATTTAGGAGAGATTTCAAATTACAAAAATTAAGCTTGCCATCAACCTTTTGTGTTGGTACACTGTCCCCATTCCAATTCTTCATAATGCCAGTCAGAGGCAAATGGGTGTCTACCTATCATGTTTTTGAAAACGTAAGGAAACTGCACACCAATGTCCCTAATACACACAAAGAGACTTCAACAGTCAATTGTTTGATAAACAGGTAAAGAAAAAGGCTTGTGCAATGCCAAGTGTCTTTTATACAAACACGTTCATCTCCTGGAACTTGATAAGTATTTGTTTTGAAAGTAACCTGATAGTCTTTTCACATGCCCTTTATCACTACTGGATTGGAGAGCAATTGAGGACAATAAACATCTCATATACCTTTAATATTTTCTCAATATTACGATTTTGGCATTATTGTTGTCATTCCCATCCCCTTGAATGTATAATATAAAACCACATATAGCACACATCAATGTTAAGTTTCATATATCGAAAGTTGAATTTCCTAAATTCCATCCATATTGTGTTTAAATATAAATGATAACCCCAAAACAAAATGGCTCTATTTTCCATTCATGGAAAAAACAATTGGACAGTTGCTCAAGTAAGAAACACAACAGTCAATGTAGGATTATCTTCCTCATCAGCATAGGTACAACTTCTCTCAATGTTTGCACATTGCCCCAGTAAAAATGTCAAATGCTTTTGCATTTCAAAAATACTGCAAGCAGACCCAAATGCAAATGTTCATTATAACTATACTACCCCTCAAGAAAGTCCTACCATGTCATAAATAAAACCCGAGAAACAAGCCATCTGAAGTTTCTGGTAGAGCATAAGACCGAATGCTTTACAACTAAATAACAGGGTAAGTTTTTCTCACCTGGCACTGAAGGAAAGGAATTTACCATATCTATCTTGCATTCAGAAACAAACGCAATATAAAGTGAAATAATCTAACTAAAAGGTGTTTTTGTTGTTTAATTCACTTTATTATTTTCCTTGGCAACATTTGGCAAAATGTTGAAAAGAGAAAAATCCATTGGAGAAAAAGTACAGCAAGTCCTTGAATTAAGTCATTTTGTTAAAATGTTGATAAGAAAAAAAAATAATTGCTTCCCGGCTGGGGCCACTGTCTGTGAAAAATGCATGCATGTTCTCTTCATGTCTGCATGGGTTTTTCGCTGGGTCCTCTGGTTCCTTCCCACATCAGAGACATGAACACTAGGTATTTGGTGTATCAACACTGTCCCAGTCTGAGTGAGCGTGGGCGTGGCTGACTGTAAAGTGTGCCCAGTGATGGAAGGCTGTCCAGGGTGGGTGCCAGCCTTGTGCCCTGAACTGCCGGGATGGGCTCTGGCTACCTGTGACCCTGAATGGGAATATGCAGGTTGAAAAATAATTCTCTTACTTATTTTTACTCATACATTTGTATGTATAGCTCACATTTGTTTCCATGCTTAATATTAGAAGGTTTTGAGGTCTTTACTTAGAAGTTTAGTGATGTTTTTGTGACCAGAAATATGCCATAGGAACTTACTCTTATTTATATAAATTGGCCTATGGCGAAATTGGTTTTGTTAAGTATTGTTTCTCTTAAAGTTGCAGTTTTCAAGATCCATTGACCACAGTTAAGTCAAGACTTACTGTAGTTGCAAAAGAAACAGCACACAACCAGGTTAATATCTTTAACACATAAATCAGTCTTCCAAATGGAAAATAGGAACACATCAGATTAACCATGATATGCAGAAATACATATATTCAACAATCATATAAAAATGCTCAAGTTGCCAATACAAATTAAAATAAATGATTATGATTCTTCATTCTCCAATTGGCTATTAAAAAAAAAATCAAAACCCTAATTCTAGGAGGGGTTAAGGGTGTTCTCATATAGACTGTTATAGAGGTATAAACCTACACAGTCTTTCTGAAGGACAATTGGACACATATGTATCAAATGTTTTTTTAAATGTTCATACCCTTTTATTTAATTTTACTTCTAGGGATTTATTTTAAGAAAATAAATACAGAGAGGCATAAGACTAATCTAAAAATATTTTCATCCCAGAGCCATTTATAAAAGCAAAAAAATCTAAAATCCCAGTAACAGAGGATTGGTACAGGCATAGACATAAAATAAAAGACAATGCAGTTACTTAGAAAGCAGCTGTAAAAAGAATATTTAGTAATATGAGAAAATGTTCACTATTTAATGCTCAGTGGAAAAAAATGCAGGCTGTAAAAGAGAATGATCATTACGATCCTAATTTTATGTATCCCAGTTTTATATCTCTGTTTGCTCGTGTATATGCATATATGGATAGACAGAATAGAAGAATTTCTGACATGCAAACAAATGATATCAGTGTTCATCTCTGAGTGGTAAGAGAATGGCTGGTTTTTAAAATACTGTCATTTTTGTGCTTTTTTTGCATTTGCCAATATTCCATAATGAACAAGTATAATTCAGGAAAAAAATATTTACTCAGAAAAATAAAACTATAACTCCTTATACAGTTGATACCCAATTCCTGATGACTAGAATAACACTGCTCAGAATAATGAAAATAATGTTCCTGAAAGAGGCTGAAATGGACTCTTTGCCCACAGAAATGAAGAGAGTGGCATTACTTTTCCACCTGGCAAAACCAGTCATATGAAGCAGCATTGAGTAACCTAATACTAAACGATTCAATAGGTTTCGCACTCCATCACTTAGATCTAGTCCCAAGTCAATAGTCAGATCACCCTAATGAGAATCAGAGGACTGGGCACATGGACTATTTTCCAGGATAGACCAAAAATTAGGCCACAAAACAAGTTTCAACAAATTTAAGAAGACTGAAATCATATCAAGCATCTTCTCTGATCACAGTGGTATGAAACCAGAAATCAAGAGGAAAACTGAAAAACACACACATACATGGAAGCTAAATAACATACTACTAAACAATAAATGGGTTAAATACAAGATCAAGGAAGAAATTTAAAAAATATCTTGAGACAAATAAAAATGAAAACACAATAACCTCAAATATATGGGACACAATCAAAGAGTTCTAATAGGGAAATGCATAATAATACAGGCCTACCTAGAGAAACAAGAAAAATCTCAAATAAACAATCTAACTCAAACCTAAAGGAACTAGAAAAGAAGGGAAAACAAAGCCCAAAGTGAGTAGAAGAAAGAAAATAATAAAGATCAGAGCAAAAATGGATAAAATAAAGTATAACAAAACAATATAAAAGATCAATGAACCCAAGAGCTGCTTCTTTAAAAGGATAAACAAACTTGATAAACTTTAACTAGACTCATCAAAAAGAGAGGAACCAAATGAATCAGAAATGAGAGAAAAGTGACAATTGACACAACAGAAATACAAAGGATTATAAGAAAATACTATGACCAATTAAATGCCAACAAATTGGACAAATGGAAAGAAATGGATAAATTCCTAGAAACATACAATCTTCCAAGACTGAACCAAGAAGGAACCAAAAATCTGAACAGACTGATAACTAATAATGAAATAGAGTCAGTAATAAAATAAAAAAACAAAGCTCCAAACAAACTAGTTGTGGACCAGATGGTTGCATAGGAGAATTTTACCAAACATTCAAAGAAGAAGTAACACCTATCTTTTTCAAACTATTCCAAAAAACTGAAGAGGAGGGAAGGCACCCAATATAATTTATCAAGGCCAACATTAACCTGCTTCAGAAACCAAAAAAAGACATTACATAAAAAGAAAACTGCAGGCCAAGATTCCTGATAAACATAGATACAAAATTCCTCAACAAAATATTAGCAAACCAAATTCAGCAATACATTAAAAACAGCATACAACATGATCAAGTGGAATTTATTACTGGGAAGCATGGTTGGTTCAACATTCATAAATCTATTAACAAAATATACCACATACGCTAAATAAAGGATAAAAATCATATGATCATATCAATAGATGCAGAAAAATCACTGAACTAAATCCAGCATCTATTTATGAAAAAGTCTGCAAAGTGGGACTAGAAGGAACATACCTCATCATAAAGGCCATATAGGACAAACTCACAGCAAACATTATACTCAATGGTAAAAAGCTAAAGGCATTTTCCTTAAGATTGGAAACAAGACAAGTATGTCCACTTTCATGAATTTTATTTAACGTAGTATTGGAAGTCCTTGCTACAGCAATCAGACATGAAAAAAAAAATGGCATCCAAGTTGGAAAGGAAGAAGTTAAACTGTCATTATTGCAGATGACATGATACTATATAGAGAGAACTTTAAAGACTACACACACACACACACACACACACACACACACAAACTATAGAACTAATGAATAAATTCAGTAAAGTATCAGGAAACAAAATTAATATTCAGAAATCAGTTGCATTTTTATATAGCAATAATAAACTATCGGAAAGAGAAATTAAGAAAACAATCCCAATTATAATTGCATAAAAAAACTACCTAGAAATAAATTTAACCAAGAAGGTAAAAGACCTGCACTCAGAAAATTATAAGGCACTACAGAAAGAAATTGAAGATACAACTAAATGGAAGGGTATACAGTGCTCATGGAGAGGAATATCCGATATCGTTAAAATGTCCATACTACCCAAAGTAATCTACAGATTCAGTGCAATCCCTATAAAAATACTAATGGTATTTTCACAGAACTAGAAAAAATTCTAAAATTATACGGAACTATAAAAGCAATCCTGAGAAGCCAAGCCAGTGGCTATGTGGCTGAGCACTGACCCATGCACCAAGAGGTTGCCAGTTTGATTCCTGATCAGGGCACATGCCCAGGCTGTGGGTCCGATCGCCAGTGGGGGACATGTAGGAGGTGGCCAATCAATGTTCTCGTTTATCAATGTTTCTGTCTCTCTCTTCCTCTCTCTCTAAAAATCAATAAAGAAAAAAAAAAGTAATCCTGAGAAAGAAGAACAAGGCTGAAACAGTATCATGCTATGTAATATCAAACTATATTACAAGACTATAATAATTAAAACAGCAAGGTATAGACATAAAAGCAGATACTGCCATATGACAGATCAATGGAATAAAATAGAGAACCCAGAAATAAACCCATGTCTACAGAGTCAACTAATCTATAATAAAGGAGGCAAGGATATATAATGGGATACACACAGTCTCTTCAGTAAATGGCGTTGGGAAAACTGGACATACACATGCAAAAGAATGAAGCTGGATCACTTTCTTACTTGATATACAACAATAAATTCAACTGAATTAAAGACTTAAATGTAATACCTAAAAGCATGAAACTCCTGGAAGAAAACATAAGCCGTACACTGTTTGACATCACTTTTAGTAATATTTTTTTGGGCTATGTCTCCTTGGGAAAGGGACACAAAAGAAAAATTAACAAATGAGACTACATCAAACCAAAAAGTTTTTGTACAGTAAAGGAAACTATCAATAAAATGAAAGGACAACCTACTGAATGGGAGAAGATATTTGCCAATAATATGTCAGATAAGGGGTTAATATCCAAAATATATAAGGGACACATACAACTTAACACCAAAAAAAAATCTGATTTAAAAAAGGGCAGAGGAACCAAATAGACATTTCTCTAAAGAGGACATACATATGGCCTATAGACATGAAAAGATGCTCAACATCATTAATCTCCAGGGAAATACAGATTAAAACCACAATGAGAGCCCTGGCCATTGTGTCTCTCTCACATCAATGTTTTTCTCTCTCTCCCTCCCACTGTATCTGAAGATAAACAGAAAAATATCCTCGGTGAGAATTAAAAACAAAACAAAACCACAAAGAGATATTACCTCAAACCTGTCAGAATGGCTATCATCAATAAATCAACAAACAACATGTGTTGGTGAGGATGTGGTAAAAAGAGAACCCTCAAGCACTGTTGTAAATTGGTGCAGCCACTATGGAAAAACAGTATGGAAATTCCTTAAAAAACTAAAAATAGAACTACCATATGAACCAGCAACTCCACTCATGGGTATTTATCCAAAGAAACCCAAAACATTAGTTCAAAAAGACATATGTTTATTGCAGCATTATTTACAATAGCTGAGATACGTAAGCAAACTAAGTGTCCATTGATCAATAAATGAAGATGTGATACATACATATATACAATGGAATATTACTCAGCCACAACAAATAATGAAATCTTGTCATTTGCAACAACATGAATGTACCTAGAGGGTATTATGCTAAGTAAATTAAGTCAGAGAAAGACAAAATCATATGATTTCACTTACATGTGGAATCTAGAAAACAAAATAAACAAACAAAAAGAAACAAATTCATAGTTACAGAGAACATTTTCATGGTTGCCAGATGGGAGGAAGGCTGGGGGAGGCAGTAAATGATAAAAGGGAAGAGATTAAGATGTACATATTGCCAGGTATAAACACAGTCATGGGTATGCAAAGTACGGCATAGGGAATATAGTTAATAATATTGTAATAATTATGTATGGTCTCAAGTGGGTACTAGAATTATGGGGATGGTCACTTTGTAAGTTATTAAATGTCTAATCACTATATTGTACACCTAAAAGTAATATAATATTCTATGTTAATTGTAATTGAAATAATTGTTCTAATATTTTTTTAAAAAATCAGAAACTTAGATAAAGTTACTATTATAGTAAAATAAGCACCAGGATGGCCACAAGACCCATATAGATCTTTCTAGATCTATAAAATGGGGATAATAGTGCTACTAATCCTATAGGCAGTCTTTCAGGCAAATATTTCATGAAATAATATTATTGTTTTTTTAAATTTGATTTTTTTATTTTTTATCCTCACCCGAGGATATTTTTCCATTTTTTGTACAGATAGAGTGGGAGGGAGAGAGAGGAAGGGAGAGAGAGCGAGAAACATCGACATGAAGGGACACATCGAGTGGCTGCCACCCACACGACCAACCAGGGCCGGGGACAAACTGCAACCGAAGTACGTGCCCTTAGCGGGAACCGAACCCGGGTCTCTCCAGACCGCAGGCCGACGCTCTAACCGCTGAGCCAAACTGGCCAGGGCAATATTATTGTTTTATATCAACAACTAAAATTCATGGCATGTTTTATAATAACTAGGATCTATTAGTTCCCATAATCTAGTATATTATGCACTACATTTTTTTAACCTACCTGAGGATATGTTTATTGATTTAGAGAGAGGAAGAGAGAGAGAGGAACATTGATGTAAGAGAAACATAGATCGACTGCCTCTCATAAACATCCTGACCGGGTTCAAACCCACTACCCAGGTATGTACCCTGATCCCACAAGCTATTTGGTGCATGGGACAACATTCCTACCAACTGAGCCACCTGGTCAGGGTGTACACTACATTTTTATTGTATTTTAAAGGTTTTATTTTCTACCTGTTCTCTCAACTTTAAGTAGGCTTAACGAGTTATGGTTAAGGTTATTATTTTGCACATGAAGCTATGACTATAATTTCCTGAATAAACAAATATCAATCAACAAATATTTATTGAGCAACTTCCATGTTTCAAGAATTATGTCAAGAACCGAAAGCAAATATTTTTAAATATGGGCAAACCATCCCCAAGATCATATACAAGAAAAGAAAATTGTACTTTCCCAAAATTTATCTAATGATAACTACTGAATATTTATGAATATGAATAATTGGATAACCCTTATATTTGTCTTGTTCTCTAACTGAAAGCATTTTATTGTTTTATAATACTTTATAATACCATTTTAATAAGTTTTGCTTTTTAAAAAAAATATGTTTTTATTGAATTTTTAGAGAGAGAGGAAGGAAAGAGAGATAGATACATCAATGTGAGAGAGAACCATTGATTGGCTGCCTCCTGCACACCCCCTACTGGGGATCCAGCGGCAACGCTGGCATGTGCCCTGACCAGGAATTGAACTGGGACCTCTCAGTCCACGGAAGGACGCTGAATCCACTGAGCCACACTGGCTGGGCTGCTTTTTTATTGTAGTAAAATATACATAACATAAAATTTACCTTTTTAATCATTTTTAAGTATACAATTCAGTTGCATTAAGTACCTTTGCACTGTGGTGCAACCATTACCACCATCCATCTTCAGAACTTTTTCATCTTCCCAAATTGAAAGTACCCATTAAACAATTATTCCCTGTTCTCTACCCCTACCCACTCAACCCTTGGCAACCACCATTCTATTTTCTGTATCTATGAATTTGATCACTTTAGGTACCTCATGTAAGTGAAATCATACAATATTTGTCTTTTGTGTCTGGCTTATTTCACTTAGCATAATGTCTTCACAATTCATCCATGTTGTAGCCATCGGAATTTCATTCCTTTTTAATACTGAGTGATATTCCATTGTATGTGTATACCGAACTTGTTCATCCACTCATCCATTGATGAACATGTGGGTTATTTCCATCTTTTGGCTATTGTGAAAAATACTACTATGAACATTGGTGTACAAATATCTATTCAATTCTCTGTTTTCAAATCTTTTGAGTATATACCAGAAGTAAAATTGTTGGATAAGTATCTCTTTTAAAAATTCCAACTCTCACTTTCATTTCCCTAATAGCTAGTGAAGTTTAGCACCTTTTCATGTATCTGTTAGTAGTTTGTATGTCTTCTTGGGAGAAGAGTTTGTTCAGGTCATCTGTCCACTATGGAAAACAGTATGGAGATTCCTTAAAAGATTAAGAATAGAATTACCATATGACCCAGCAACCCCTCTTTTGAGTATCTACCCCAAAACTTTGAAAACATTTATTCACAAATATATATGCACCCCTAAGTCCATTGCAGCATTATTCATGGTAGCCTAGGCATGAAAACAATGGAATTGTCCTTCAAGGGTGACTGATTAAAAAAGATGTGCTACATATATACAATGGAATATTAGTCATAAGAGAAGGTGAAATACAACCATTTGCAACAACATGGATGGACCTTGAAAATATCATGCTAAATGAAATATGTCAGACAGAAAAAGTGAAGAGCCATATGATTTTACTCATATGTGGGATATAAAACTGAAAGCAACAAAAGAACAAACAAGACAAAGAAATAAAAACTCACAGACACAGACAACAATATGGTAGTTACCAGAAGTAAGGGGGTTGGAAAGGGCAGTAAAGAGTAAAGGGGTCAAATATATGAGACGGAAGGTGATTTGACTTTGGGTGGTGGGCATATAATGCAACATATAGATCATGTATCATACAAATATGCTCTTGAAGCCTATATAATTTTATTAACCAGTGTCACCCCAATACGTTTAATTAAAAATTCCAACTTTCCATAAACATCTTTTAATTTTTAAAAAATCAATATCATCAAATTCAGTCTCTAGCTCTGAATTGTATGTTTTTGTTTTTTTTTTCCTTTATTGATTTTAGAGAGAGAGGAAGGGAGAGGGAAAGAGAGACAGAAACATCGATGAGAAAGAACATCGATTGGCTGCCTCCTTCATGCCCCACACCAAGAACTGGGCTCACAACCTGGACATGGGCCCTGACCACGAATTGAACCGGTAACCTCTTGGTACATAGGTCAATGCTGAACCACTGAGCCACACCAGCCAGGCACTAGACTGAGTTTTTAACAGCAAATGTTATTTTATTGCCTTTCATTGTATGCTTTAAAAACCATGTTAAAATACAAGTACTTTTCATACCTATGACTTTTAAAAAAATATGTTTTGTATTGATCTTTCTTTTTTTTTGAGAGAGAGAGAAAGATAGAAACATTGATATGTGATACATCAATTGGTTGCCTCCTGCATGCCCCCTACTGGGGATTGAGCTCACAACCCGAGCATGTGCCCTGACCAGGAAACCAACCGAGACCTCTCAGTCCATGGGACAATGCTCAATCCACTGAGCCACACCTATAATTTAAAGGTGTGTCTCCCGATAATGCCAGTATTAGTCAACTTTTCTCTAGCAAAGTGCATCACTCTTTGCTAATGTCATCTATAAATAATCTTCCTGTTTTCCCACACTTTCTAACCATTGCCCTTGAGTGTCAACCATCAGGGCACTTAATCACCAACCATCCTGTTCTTGTAGCTAATATGTTCCTTTCCAACTATTAACATTCTTATCTTCCACTTCTAGATAACACATACATATTTTAATTATGATACCACAATGCTCACAATTTTTATGTAAAACCAATAGTTACTCAGTGTGAAGAATTCCAGCTAAATGGAATAAGAACAAAGCAGTATGCTTCAAATAAAATTATAACCCTCCCACAACACAATATTTAATTTCATACCATCATAAAAATCAGACGTAACATAGTTGACCCATAATACAGATATTAGCATTACTGTAATTACTGTTACTTGGTGGTGTTACAAAAGGATTCCATTATATTTTTTAAAAATTAATATATGAGGATACTCACATTAATATGTGAGTAGTTTTTTAAATTATATAAATTCAAGTAAGGAATTTCATCACTATTGTTAGTGGAAATATTATCTGGAGAACAAAGTCACCACTTTGAATTCTTAACTGAATTACTGACCACTTGAGAAGAGAAATCTAGTTTCTATCAAAAAGAAACAATTATGCCTTTCATATAATCCATTACTTTAAGATACTAGTGGCATGATGAAATAATTAAAGTCTTTCTGACAAAGTAAAGACTATAATAATTCACTGCCACCTGCATCAAAGCTGGTGAGTTACAGAGTATATGAAAGGTAATTACCCTTCAAGTAAAGTATGTGGGCAGTTTCTTATTATAAATGTTTATCTTTAATATATAAATTGTCACACTTTGTTAACAAACAATTTAAAGCAGGCTGAATTGTGTGATTAAGTTATAAAAGAAAATTACTTCATAACTGTTCATTTCTCAGCCAAGACACCAAATGTATGATTTCTGTTATAAGGGCCCAGTGGTTAGTAATGAAATGAATCGGAGTTGTGGAAGTGCAACTGAACCCAAATAAGATGTTCCTCGAGTATTTTTTACAATGAGGACCAGCAAAAGATGTTTCACAGATGTGATACAATTTTATTTCTTTTTTTTTTTTTTTTTTTTTTTTTTTTATCCTCACCCGAGGACATTTTTCCATTTTTTGTTCAGGTAGAGTGGGAGGGAGAGAGAGGAAGAGAGAGAGAGGGAAACATCGACGTGAAGGGACACATCGAGTGGCTGCCACCCGCACGACCAACCAGGGCCGGGGACAAACTGCAACCGAGGTACGTGCCCTTAGCGGGAACCGAACCCGGGTCTCTCCGGACCGCAGGCCGACGCTCTAACCGCTGAGCCAAACCGGCCAGGGCCAATTTTATTTCTTAAATATGAAGCTAATTAATCTATTTTTCCAAATATGTCAACAATGACAGCACCCTTGAAATATCTGTAATATAGGTATCAGTAAGTCCCAACTCATGCACTCTCTATACATGCTAAATCATGACTTAAAGAACTCCAACTCCTTAGATGGGGAGCTATAAATAAATATTGGAAATACCCAATATTTCTTGAGAATATCCAATATTAGTTTTATCTCTGTAAAATCGTGTATATTTCCATTCATTCACTAAGGAATCCACCTCTAAAAGAGTTGCTGGCCCTGCAGGGATATCATGAAATAGGGATTTCCTCACTGAGTGTTGCACAATAGTTTCCTTCAAGGAGTACAGCTGACTGGGTCTTATCCAGGCTGTTTAAGCACTTAGAACATACAGTGGCATATTTTCAATACCTTTTACTGAGCCCAGAAAGTTTGGCCCACCTATGGGTCATTCCCAGAACACAAGAACTCCAAGTAGATTAGAACCTGCCTGGACATATGCCCAAGTTACAAGAGCTCTGTGGGGCTGACGGACCCTACACATACAAGTGCCCAGAGTGCATCTATTCCTCATCTTCCAGCTCCTCACCACATCTGAAAGTGGTTGAAAATTGTGGATTGTAAAACTATTTTGAGGATAAGCAAAATGTTAAAGATGAAGCATTTCTCCCTGGCCTTTACACCAGTACAATGATTTCTAAGCTAAGGGAAGATCTGAAGTGAAATTCAGATCATAATTGAGGAGCAGTGAGGAATAGCCTTACTTTACAAATCTCAGATAGAAGAATAAGATCGTTTTCTGCTTCCAGAGATGCTACCTCCTTCTCATTGCCCTTAAGGGTCAAATCGAACAGTTGTGAATTATCATTATTATTACTAATTAAAATCACACTTTGCTTGGTAGCTTTCTTTTATATAACTTTTGATGTAGAAATTGTTATGATATATTCTTAACCTTTATACTATAGGATCAAAAGAGTAGTAATATACTTATTCCTGTTCAGAGTAAATTATGATTTGCTACTGAATATGCTCAGAATGAGGATTAATAAAATAGGATTTAAAATTGTAAAAAAATGTAAAGCCTAGTTCCTCCTGACCTCCTACTTTGAGCTAAATCAATTGAATGTGTTTAAATTGAAAGGTAATTTTAACTGCTATATATTTAGAAATTACACTATGTGTTTGGTACATTTCTATATTTTCTCCATGAATTATTCAGAATTTAATTCCTAGAAATTCTCTGGTTAGCAATCATTCCCTTCAATGTTCACAGTTCATAAATAGATATAACTAATATAAAGACTCAGAAACTATTGACAGCAATAATTTAGAAAATAAGACTAAATAGAGAGTGAGAAAAATGAATTTCCGTAGTAATAAAAGCTTACATTTAATGATTCCTAACTAAATGCTGAGAACTTTTCAAAGTACTTTGAGAAATATTAACTCATGTATTTCCTATAAAAACCCTATAAAATGGATAACATAAATTTGGCGGATGAGGAAACCGAAGCACAGACAGTGTAAGTAAAATGTCCAATGTCACATCTGCTGGAGGCAGGTGGGACTCGGTCTGGCTCCAGAAACCTATAGATTTGATCATGACACAAAACTGCCTCCTTTATCAGCTGCAATGAGAAATTTATTCTTGCTTTCCCCATCCGTTTTTTTTTCCTTTCTGAAAATAAATGTGTTTGGTGTATATCTGACCCAACAATGGAATAGTAAGTTTACAAAAAGTAACTTTTGTTTTACCATAATTTTGCTAACACATTCTACAGATTCTATTAATTATTAAAAATAATGATCCAAATATAAGAGATAACAGATGTGTTTAAAGATCATCTTTATCTCAATATGAAAAGAAATGAATATATTTTGAAATAAATTACTTAGTGCATATATATAACCATCTGAGAAAGTGATTTTAAAATGTAAATTTCATAGTGAGAACTCCCAGTGCTACACCTCCATCCCCCATTTGCTTTTAAAGTTCTAGAACCAAATTCTCAACTAGGCAAGACATCTCTTGGATGCTTCAGGGCACCTCATATTCGGTATCTTCATCGTTTCCCCAAGCTTACACTTTCTGAGGACATTTCTGCCTTGTTTAATGACAACATCCTTAAATCACCCAGAAGGAAACCACACATTTCCTTTGTCCCCACCCCACTCTCTTCTTTAAACACCCCCAAAACCAATTAATCAGTCACAATGTTCCACCAATCCTGTTTCTGGAACGTCTCCTGAAACTAGCATCTCCTTTCATTCCTATAGACACTACTCCTCCCCCCCATGATCCTATAAAGGTATCAGCTTCTAACAGGTTGCCTTACCCTCTGTCTGTTCCTTACTTAATCAGTCCCCTACATATCTATCAGAATTCACTTCTAGAACAGCAGGTTTGTAAAGCTTTTAGCAGTTACCAATTGTTTAGAGGTTCCGAACTTTAAAGTGTATCGGATTCGCCCAGAGGGCTTGTTAAAACAACCACCGATTTCTGAGGGGATGTCCCCAACATTCCAATTCAACAGGGCTGGGATGGGGCCCAAGAATCTGCATTTCCAACCAGTTCTTAGGTGCTGCTAATGCTGCTGGGCCAGTGGCCGTACTTTAGTTTCTCAACCAGTGCTGTGCATTAAAACTACTTGGGATGGTTTTATAAAATGCCCTGCTGAACCCTAAACCAATTATATGCAGGCATCGATTTTCCTTTTTAATCTTAGAGGTGATTCTGATTTGTGGACAGTATTATATACTTGAAAATTGCTAAGCGGGTAGATCTTAAGTGTTCTCACCACACACACACACAAAATGGTAATATAAGGGGATTGATATGTTAATTGGCTTGATTGTAGAGATCATTTCAAAATGTATATATAGTAAAACATCACATTGTACAGCTTAAATATATATAATTTTTATCACTTATACCTCAATAAAACTGAAAAAATATTTAGCCAGGTGTCCTTTATTTTTATTTGCAAAATCTGGCAAACCTACCAACATTTTCATTTCAAATTGGGCCCTACAAATTATGCAACTGATCTTGATCATGAAAACAAATTTAAATATTAATTTCATAAGACAAATGAATGAACTGAGTAATATATGACACCAGCTGAGTTCGTAACAAATGAAAACTGTCTTACTTTTTATCTGAGCCTCTTTCTTTCCTGCCCTCGCACCTCTACACCCCCCCGCCCCCACAAAACACACTCTGGTGTACACATCTCCTGCCAAGTTTACAACTGTGAGAAGGTGTAAAAGTAGTGCTGCCAACCAGGAAATAAAAACATGTAAATGGACATTCATCAGAGATTCTGCTGCAATCAACAATACGAAGACTATAACAGCAAGAAAGAAAACTTTTAAAAGCATTTCCCAAAGCACAATTTTGAAAAAAAAAACACAAAAACTAAGTAGAAATAGAAGCCCAGGTGTTGCCTGTACCAATACACTGGTAATAAAGGAGAGAGAGAGCGCGCGCGTTAGAGCGAGCTGGGAACATATAATTAACTCTGTCTTTTCTACTACCTGGAACTTATAAACCTAATATTGACTTTGGAAATACTTCTAAACCCTGTGATGCTATTTCAATTTTCAAATATTATGTTTGAAAGGTTTGCATCCACTTCTCAATAAATATATTTTTCCTTCAAGTGTCTTTTTGAAATAAGGGTTGGATTTTTTTGTTTGTTTGTTTTTTGGTATAGCTGTCTATCAAATATATTATTTGTATCTACTTCAAACTCATTTGCAATAAAGGATTTCAAAATCTTCTGTTTGTTTTTTTTTTTTGTTTTGTTTTTTGTTTTTTCTGGGGAGAATAACAAAGGGTGAAATAAACAAGGAAATGACTTTATGTAATCCTTTAACTTCAGACCCTGGTTCCTTCCTGCTATGAACTTCATGGCAGAGCACTGCTTTACTGCGCTTCAGCTACAGACAAGATGAAAGAAGCACTTATGTCCTATAAGGAGCAAGGTCACCTTGGTGTGAATGTTGGGGAAGACCGACTTAATTTTTGAAGAAAATATAATGTGCTCTGACAATATTCAAGTTTAAAAGTTTAGCTCCTAGGAACACCAATTTCACCAGCAGGATACAACAGTAATCTATCCTTAAAGCTTGAGGCAAGTAGACTGGAGTAGGTGGTGGACAGGAGCATGAACATGGGCAGCAGAAGGCCTGTTTTCTGACCCCCGCTCAGCCACTTATGAACCCTACGACCTTGTACAAATTTATTAGGCTCTTGGTACCTCATCTACATAAGGGGGATGAATGATAGTAACAGTACCTATTCTATAAAGTAAGTCCCTCTATATATTAGCTAACCTTCTCACTTATTTTTCCTGGTATGCATAATGGAGATCAAAGCTTTAAAGGAAAGCGTTATTTTTCTCTTTTATTTCTTATCAAAGAGTCAGAGCTTGCCCTGGCCGGTTTGGCTCAGCGGTTAGAGCATCGGCCTGCGGTCCAGAGAGACCTGGGTTCGGTTCCCACTAAGGGCACATACCTCAGTTGCAGTTTGTCCCCGGCCCTGGTTGGTCGTGTGGGTGGCAGCCACTCGATGTGTTTCATGTTGATGTTTCTCTCTCTCTCTCTTCCTCTCTCTCCCTCTCACTCTATCTGAACAAAAAATGGGAAAATGTCCTCGGTGAAGATAAAAAAAAAAAAGAGTCAGAGCTTGCAGAAAGCTAAAGCTATTTTAAAGTACAGTCTGGTTGACAGGCACTGTAACATACAAAGAGCAGTGTGGGAGACACCCAAGACATGGATTAATGTCCTGGTTCACAGTTAAGCTGTGACTGCACTTTAGCACTTAGTTCTTTTCTCATCTGTGAAATAAGAAGGTACTCTGTGAATTCCTAATATTTCTTGCAGAACTAAAATTCTAATTTTGCAATCTTTAACATTAATGTTGAACTTGTCAAAAAAGAAATTCAATGAACTCCTACTTAACAAAGGGCTTTCTTCTGGCAGTTTTTCTCGAAGTTCTCATTTTCTATGCTCTCATACCAGAAAAGTTATCATCCTATACTGTACATACTCCCACCCCTCAAAGCCAGACAATTAAATAATACCAACAGTAAAAGCTTTCATTACCAGCTGAGCCTGGCAGAAAAATTAATAATACCTATTAGTGCTGTATGCAATGCTTTTAGCCATATTAACAAATATTATATTATACTAATGACAGATTAGTGCTTTTCAGAGTAGTGCTTCTCAACCTGGGGCAATTTTACTTACTCCCCAGGAGACATTTGGCAATGTCTGGAGTCATTGTGGGTCACAACCAAGGGAGTGCACCTGTATGGAGTGGGTAGAAGCCAGCGATGCTGTTAAACATCCTCCAATGCACAGGACAGCCCCCACACAACAAAGAATTTCCTGACCCCAAACGTTACCAGTGCTGAGGTTGAGAAATCTGCCCTAAAGCAATGGTTTTCCTTGGGGGTAGTACTGCCCCCTAGAGGGCGATTCGGAAAGCTGGTCATCAGGGTTGGTGTGGGATGAGGGCTACTGGACCAGCATTAATTAGCAGGCAGGGTTTCATCATGCAATGTGTAATACAATCAGTCCTTCTTATTGAAGTACTGTACCTCATCTTACTCAACTTTCAAACGTCCCATGAACCACATAGGTCATAAACCTGTTCATGATTATCTAAGCCTAGAACCTAATTCTATTGTACATACAAAAGCAAAAAACTTTTTGCATGGTTTAAAACTTCTATTTTTAGAAAATAAAATTGTGTGAATCAAAAGAACACCATATTTTGTTTGACTTTAAATTCTGCCAAGAATTACTCATGATTCTGGACAAGTAATATCACCATCAACAATGCCATTCGTAGCATTTGAGTGGCCAATACAACAGACATCCACTGCATTCATCACCTATACTGTTTGGCTTCTGAATATACTTAATTACATCTTCTTATGTGATCATAACTAAGCATTTACATATTATATGCCTATTGCTTTATCATAAACTACTTGATTTATATTGTTCTTTTATTTTATAGTTGGGGATTATATATATATTTTTAATTATACATGTAGGCAGGTTATAGTATATATGAATTTCATTTCATGGTAGTATAAAGAGCACTATAAAACACAGACTATAAAAAAGAGGCACTGGGCCCAGATGGTGTGGGTCAGTGGTTGAGTGTCAACCCATGCGCCAAGAGGTCGCTGGTTCGATTCCCAGGCAGGGCACATGCTCAGGTTGTGGGCCTGATCCCCAGTGGGGGGTATGCCAGAGGCACCCAATCAATGTTCTCTCTCATCGATGTTTCTATCTCTCTCTCCCACTCCTTTCCTCTCTCTCTAAAATCAATTTTTTAAAAAAAGAGGCATTGGGTCCAATAGAGTTGAGGATCTGTGCTTTACAGATTACCTCATTCAACCCCTTCATTTTATGGAAGCCCAGGGTCTCGGATGGCAAGTCCAGGTAGTTTCCACAACAGGTCGTGCTCTTCTATTCTGATCTTAGATCCATGCTACCAACAGATCTCTAAGTACTAGGGGCTGCCTGACTCAAATTCACACAAATAATTCTCTCCAAACACACAGTATAAACCTAACCTGTACAGCATCAACCTATAAAGTATTACCATGGGAATGATGACAAGAACAAATTGAGAAAATTGTCATCGCCAACCCATCGGAAAACTAAGCTTCATTCGTTTGGCTGTCTATGCAGTCTTCCATGTAAAAACAAAGTGAATGAAAATGAGGATGACTCATTTCAGAGGTTTCTAATTTGGCAAGATTAAATCACCAAAGGTCTAGAATTTCCTCTGGAACAAAATGCCACAGACCAGGCTTTGGAAGGAAGCAATAACAATCATCTATTTGAGCAGTCCCACAACTCATTTTATCCATTCATATGGGGTCCAGTTTTCACTTTACTCTAAATGCCAGGAAGACCAAATGCCTGTTTTGATTACTCTGACTCCTTAATATGATTTTGGGTCATATTACAATCTCCTTCCTGAAACCTTAACTTTCTCTCTTGTTTACCTGTGAGGCAAACAATAATTGAGTGCTTCTTGTTTAAAATATGGTACACAATGCTCTGGGGAATTGTGCAATAGAAGACAAACAGTCTGTCTTTGACAATATTGCCACCTAAAAGAGACAGAACATGAACACGTAAACACCAGTGCAGGGCAAAATCAAGGGGACTGCAAAAGAGCAGTATGCAAGTATTAAAGGCGAAGACAAATCAAATCTTAAAAGACAAAAACATGTGGGGAGCTGAGAAGCTGAAAAGCAAACCTCTCAAGTCTCCTTTTAAAATTTTCTGTGATGCGGGCTTTCTCCTTCGAACTCTTTCCATCTAGTGTGTGGGGGCAAGAGGTGCATATCCTAAGATGGCACAATACCATCCAAGTCTTAAGTCACAATTAGCACAGTTCTCTCTGCAGAAGAAATAACCACAAGTCTCTCAAGGGCAGAGAGAAATATGGCAGATGACCTTTCATTTTCAGCACCGCAGAAGAAATAAACAGAACCTTTCATATTAATCTCTAATCTAGCAAAACAACTTTTGTCTCTCCTTTTAATTTTCACCTATAAAAATGGAGAGGTAACTTCAATGACCCCTGTTTTGTAGGGTCCATTTAAAAAGTGGTTTAACCAATGCATTTTCTATTTCCAAGGGACAATAAAAGACCTCCATATAGTTAACAGAGCCCTGGCTGAATAGCAACATTCCCTGTCCCCCACATATTCAAATATGAACTTACCTCTTAGATGAAAGGCGGTTTTCATAATGTGCTTTTTACCCACAGATTCCCTCTAGGAAGAAAAAGTCTCTTTTGGGCTAGTTTTTTTGTTTGTTTGTTTGTTTTGTTTTTTGTGATATAGTCTAGTGTTTATTTTATGTTATGGCAGGTACAGTTGATTTTCAAAAATTTAAAACATATAAAAAGTGGTTAGGGACTAACATTTGTATCAACAGTTGACAGATGTCTGAGATTGTTTATTATACAGCAGGGTCCAATGGTAGTGCTAATGCCAACAGGGCAGCATGGAAGTCAGTTTTTAAATTTTCTAGTAGAATCAGATTTCTCACCCTTGCTCAATGAGGTCACTATTTTTAGAAACCCCCACTTACATACTTGACTTTCCCCACCTAAAATTGTATTCATTCCATCGAAATTTACAGAACACTTGCTATGTTCCACTGCTATGTTTATGCTCTGAAAATCTCAGCCCAACGAAGCTTCAATTCTAATGGAGTCAGATAATAAGGGGAAATTGTTTAAGTAAATTACATAATATGTTAGGTAACAGCAAGTGATATGGGGGAAAGTGAATCAGAGGTGAAGCTTTGCAATTTTAAATCAGAGGTGAAGTCAAAGTAGGTCTCAATGAGGAAGTGGTTTGAACAGTCTTCAATTCATAGAAAAATCCCCTTTTCTCTCTAGACTACGACAATTCATATGTTGCTTCGTGTTTTCCATTCCCATATTGCTATTTTAATTGCTACGTGGTGATTTGAAAAAGATCCATTTCAACTAAGTTGAAGTTCCATGTAAAAAAATATTGCCCTATAATATAAACATCCCTCCCCTCTCCTCCCAAAAACTTTTCTGCATACCCACAAAAACAAATTCAAAAATATGAGAGAGCAAGGGGGAAAGAGTGCCCAGTCACCAAAATTGTTTTTTAAAAAAACTAAACATGTAGGAATAACCCTAATAAGATATGTGTAGGATACAAACAGAGAAAAATAACAGAATTTTGCTGAGAGCTACAAATGCAGTTATGCAACAATGGAAAATGCATATTGTTACCCAGTATGAGATGCTATTTATCCCTAAATTAATTGATAAGTTTAATGTAATTCCATTACTAATCTTAAGGTAGCACAGAACTGAGTAGAACAATGCTAATGTCTTTGAAGAGTGGTTCTTAAAAATGACACATATCAGAATCCATAGAGGAGTTTTCTCAAGAATACATTCGGTCATGACCCACTCTGACTTACTAAATTATAATTCACAAAGATTATGTATATTTTGACAAAGCTTCCCAGATGCACAACACTAGTTAAAACAATCAATAATTGGGAATAATAAATGAAGAAGAGCTCATTGATAAAAAATAAATAAATAATTAGAATGTACAATTTATCCGTCATTGTAGCTATTTTCAAGCTACAAAAATGAGATCATTTTGATCTCAAAATGTGATGCCTGAAGACTAGACAAATACATCAACAGAGAATAAACTTATCAAATTCCCAGGAATGGATGCCCTGGGTTCATATACGATAAAAGAAAAATCAAAAACCAATGGAAAAGAAATAGACTGCTCTCTAAATTGTTTTAAGAAAGGAGGGGATCAGACTTTAGGTGTGCCTCACACTTCACACACACACACACACACACGCACACAAACTCACACAACCAGGTGGACTAAAAAAACTAAAAAGGGAAGAAGAAGGGCACACAGAGACAGAATGAAATAATAAGTAAAAAAGAAAAAAGAGAAGAAAACTTAGTCATTTTTACCAGATCACTTGAAAGGAGTAAAAAGGAGCAACAGACATGGACCCACAGATTAACTTAGAATACGAACGGTGAGTAAACAGGCAGTTACACAAAGTAAGCACCATATAACTTTATATGTATCAACACATACATATTTATAAGGAAATATAATCAAATGTTAACAGTAGTTGACTGTGGCTGATATTTTTTCTTAGTTTGTGTTTAATTCCTTGATGTTTTATAAAGAATTTGATTCACATTTTAATGTTTTAATATCTATTTTTCAAAGCCATTTAATTAATATGTGCACTGATTTTTTCCATATGATGGCAATTTGGGCACATAATGGGATAGGTTTAAAACTTTTTATGTGCTGTTAAGTGTTTTGTTCATCTTAAAAAATGTTTTCCCCTAATGTTGTTTCTTATTAATTTTCAGTTGCTCAAAACTGCTGCTGTGGCATATCCATAATTATTTTTTAAAGCTGGAATAACTATGTCCAATGATAAATGTCTGAACATAGCAACAGTTGTGACAATTAAGTGTTCAATAAAAGGGATATATTAGAGCAAACCAAATTTGCAGCAGGGGTGACTGGATTTGGCACTCTGCCTGGCACACAGTAAATAACTACTCGATAAGTGAGCCAGAATATGGCTGTTCAGCCAAAGGTCCTATCACAAAAGATCAGCAGAGCCCTGGCTGGTGTGGCTTAGTTGGTGGTGTCCTATGCACTGAGAGGTCACCGGTTTGATTCCCGGTCAGGGTTCATGCCCAGGTTCTGGGTTTGATCCCTGGTCGGGATGTGTGTGGGAGGCAACCGATCGATGTTTCTCTCTTACATCAATGTCTGTCTCTTTCCCACTCCCTTCCTCTCTCTCTCAGATCAATAAAAACACATTAAATGTGTGTGTGTGTGTGTGTGTGTGTGTGTGTGCAGAAACAATCTGAATGCCCAAAATAGAATTTTGAGCATTTTTTTCCCTACAAAATGTATGCATACCCTTTAAGATAAAGCTGAAACACACAAGATATCCATGTCCCATCTGATCAGAGACATTAGACTTAAAAACATTTCTATTTCACCCCAAATTAGCAAGATATTAAAAAAAGAAAGAAAAAACGTTTCTAAAAGTAATAAGCACAGGAGGACATTATGCTACGTGAAATAGGACAGTCACAAAAAGACAAATACCACATGACTCCAATGCTATGAGGCGTCTAAAGCACTGAAGTCCACAGAACATACCGCAGAACGGTGTTGCCAGGTCTGGGGGAGGAGGAAGTGGGAAGGTGTTATCTAATGGGTATAGCATTTCAGTTTTGCAAGACCAAAAAGTTCTGGAGAGCTTTTGCACAACAATGTAAATATACTTAACATTACTGAACTGTACACTTCAAAAGAGTTAAGATGATAAATTATGTAGTGTTTTTACTACAATTTCTTTTTAATCCTCACCCAAGGATATTTTTTCATTTATCTTCAGATGGAGTGGGAGGGGCAGAGAGAGAGAGAGAGAAACACCGATGTGAGAGAGACAAATCGACTGGTTGCCTCCTGCATGATCCTGACCAGCAACAAACTGCATCTGAGGCATGTGCCCTCGGCTGGAATCAAGCCCTGGACTCTGCTCCATGGGCTGACACTCTAACCGCTGAGCCAAACTGGCCAGGGCTGAAAACTTTTAAAGTAACATGAAATGCTTCATATTACACCAAATTACCAATACTGAGGACCAGAGAATAGTGTCATATTAACAGCCTTGTTTTAAAATATTTTCTTCAGGCCAAATTCCTTTCAACCAAATTGTGTAGTCTGATAAAGTGGCATTTTAAATCAGTATAAAATAAATAATTTTCAATTAATAATGCTGAATTAATTTGTATAATCTATATAAAATATACATTTAGATATTTATGACATACATAAAATTAAATTCCAGAATTAAATAATTAATTAGAAAAGTTAAAATATAGGTAAATATCATTTCACCTTAGATTGAGAATATTTTTATAAAATTAAAAACAATGAAATAATTATCTTCAATAACTGAAATACAAAAATAGAAAAAAAATCATATCTGTGTTTTGAAAAAAACAACTGCATATAAAAACAGAGGGCATGCCCTGGCCTGTTTGGTTCAGTGGTTAGAGCGTCGGCCCGAGAGGCCTGGGTTCGGTTCCCACTAGGGCCACGTACCTCAGTTGCAGTTTGTCCCCAGCCCCGGTTGGGGTCGGGTGAGAGGCAGCCACTCGAAGTGTCTCTCTCACATCGATGTTTCTCTCTCTCTCTTCCTTCCTCTCTCCCTTCTGCTCTGTCTGAAGATAAATGCAAAAAAGGTCCTCGGGTGAGGATAAAAATAACAATAATAATAAAAACAGAGGGCAAACAAAGAGAGAAAAGTGACTTGCAAAGTATCTGACAATGAATTGATAACCTTAATATATGAATAGGTATTATAAAGAACAAATAATAGATATAAATGTAGAAGTCACAAAAGAACAAATAAATTTTAAATGGCCCATAAACACATGATAAACTGTATGACCTCAATGGTAACTAAAGAAATAAGAAGAGCTAAAGCTACAAACTACTTCTCAGTGTTATGTGATATACCTTGTCTCTTATTTCATCTCCCACAACTATTTGAGATACAAAGAAAAATCTTCCCCCTATTTTCCTGATGAAGAACTGAGTCCCAAACAGTTCATAATCCAAGGGAAGGCAGTCTCACGTCAGAGCAACTGTCTTAATCATGACACAACACTGCCTCCAGAAGTGAAGGCCAAGAAGGGCTCCCTTTTTTACTCTGTCAAAGGTCATCTCGGGCAGGCCCCCACAAACTAGGCCCTCAAGTCAAAGTCCACTGCCCGGTTTTTTGCATGGCCTGCATACTAAGAGCAAATCGTTTTTACATCTTTAAATTCTTGTGGAAAAAAAATAAAAGAATATTATTTTGCCATGTGAAAATTATTTTAAGTTTAAATTGAGTAAAGTTTTAAGTACTGCCTATGGTTGCTTTCATGCTGTAATGGCAGAGCTGGGTAGTTGCAACAGAGACTGTATGAGGCCTGCTGAGCCTAAAATATTTACTCAGCACCTCAGAGAAAATGTTTGCTGACTCCTGCTATGGGATGTAGTAAGCAGGGCTCTCTTCTGCCCTGTGACTGTAAATGGCAAATATTACATAAAGCAAGAGCTTTATACCTACATACTTGATGATCCAGTAATTTTCATTTATTGCAAAGAAATGTAAAATTCACAGAAATCTTTATGTAAAACATTTTATTACAGCAGTATGAACCCAGGAAATCTGACTCTAGGTCCAAAATTCAGGGACAGGACTAGGGTGAGGTCTACCCTTAAATATTGGCTCCAAAGTGGGGAGGGGGGAACAGCTTTTCAAATTTATCAAGTAAAACCCACTAAAACTGGTATTCCTGAAGTCCTATTGTTATGAACTATCAAACAATACCTTGAAATTATTACTACCAAGTCATATGACATATTTATTTCAGAAGACTTCTTTTTGTTGAAGCACATTAAACCACAGATATTCAAATATTTATAATACATTAATATCATGAAATCTAAAGGCAGACACAAATTAAACCAAATCCATCTTGAGTATGGATAAATCCAAAATGGAAAGTTAACTTTCAGCAAAATAACTCATCTATCACATAAATTAATGTAACTACTTGAATTTTATTGGTTTTATAGTTTTGTTGGCATTTAATTTGTAAATTTGTCTTACTTTATAACTCTGTAAGTGCTATAAACAAAGACATGTACTCCCCATTGGAATATATTTACATAACATCATGGCAAACACAATTAAGTCCAAGTGGAAGTGAGGATGTTTTCCTTTGAAAGAGCCCGATATATATTTGACAAGTTTGAGCACACTGTACGGATCTCGTGGACTGCATAAGCATCCTAGCACATAAACGAGCTGCAATCTCCTTCTGCTCTATCTCACAAGCTTGGTTATTGAGGGGCAACAGCAGAGTACAACCACCACGATGGGGAGGATAGCAAAAGAAAGACCATTATCACATGCCTTCACATTCCAAACAAAGTGCCTCCCCTTGTGGGCTTCAGTTTTCTGTAAAATAGGGCTACTGGTTTACACTGCAGTTACAGAAAGCAACAGAGATGTTCTAGGTAAGGTATACAACAAATAATAGTAATAATACCTAATGTTTCTGTACTAAGCAGTTAACCATGTGCCAGACTTTTTGTGTGCATTTTAGATGCATATAACATTTTATAGGCAGTACCTCAAAGAATAATTACAACCACCACACTATATGAAATGGGTGCTAGCATATCCTGTTTTAAAGATGATCAAGCTGAGTCACTGAGAGGTTTAGTAATTTGCTAAAGGTCACGTAGCTAATAAGAGGCAGAGCCAAGAATGGACCCGAATGTCTAAAGCCAGGAAGCTAGTTTTCTTCTCCTCTGCACAAAACTACCTCAATAAATGGGAGCAATTACTGTGATACTGATGTTCCTATTTTACCAGAATGAGAACACATAAACACCTCTTCTCTTAGGCCCAGCCACGGACCGTCTGGTGCACCACAGCCTCCGAGAGGGTCTCTGAGCCACCCGGGTCATAAACCTTTCCAGAATTCTATTTTTCAACTGGCATTAGGCTTCTCTCTATAAAATCTGGGGTATATACAGTGTAACTTTATTTTTGAAAGGCTTCAAAATTCTAGCTGACAGCAGTGTAAACATAAATTTCCTCTTCTTCTCAGGATGCTAATGGGTCCCTCCCCACCCCTGTCTTTCCTCCCTTTGTGTTTCTGAGTTGAAAACTCTGGACAGAGCCACTAGGCATACGGACACAGTGCTTATGGGAAGGAGCCAGAAACATCGCCACCACCAAGTTTGTTGTTCAGACGAAAAGATGCTTCGTGAACGTTACAAAGTTGGTGAGTTTAAACCCCAGAAGGGTTGTGCTTTAAAGAATAAAACTACTTTCTTCCCCTCTTCTATGTTTCCCCTGCTAAAAGCATAGCAGTTATGACAAAGATTTTCAATTTCATTCTGACCAGGCAAATGGGTTTGTTTTCATTTTTAATGGTCATTATAACAGAATTCTAATATTCAGAAATGGGAAAAAAAGATTATTGGATGATATAGTTCCCAACCACCCTCAAAACGTGTCCCCTGGAAGGAGCACCAGCAGTTCCCTCCCATCCATGGGGGACACATTCCAAGGCCCAGGACATGCCTCAAACTGAGGATAATAATGAACCCTTTATACACTATGTTTTTTCCCATACACACGTACCTATGATAAAGTTATCAGTTAGGCACAATAAAAGTTTAATAACAATAACTAATAATAAAATAGAACAGTTATAGCAATATTCTGTAATAAAAGTTACATGAATGTGGTCTCTCTCCCAAATCTTACTGTACTGTACTCGCCCTTCTTGCGATGTGAGATATAGTGCCTACGTGATGAGGTGAAGTGAGTGACGTGGTCGCTGTGACACATTAGGCTACTAGAAGGGTAATTTGAACACAGCACTGTTGATTGGATAACCCAGAAGTTACTAAGTGAGTATAGTGAGGATATGCTAGACAACGGGACGATTCACATCTGGCGCTGGACATTTTGCAATTTCATCATGCTCCTCAGGATAGTAGGTAATTTACAGTTTATAAATTGTTTATTGCTATAATTTTCCATTCAGTATTTTGAACTGAAGTTGACTGTAGGTAACTGATATCATGGGAAGCAAAACCATAAATAATGGGAAATCACTGATATATATTGTACTAAAAAAATAAAGGTTTTAAATTGCTACAGGGTCTAACTTCTTTGGAGAAAATTTAAAATGCCCCCAGGAGTTTGTAATGCCCCCAAACCTCAACAAAAACCCTGTGGATTTATTCTTTTTTTCTGCACAGTCACCCCCTTCAGATAGTTCCACTGTACAAAATAATTTAACATGCTAAAATATTAGGTTTAAAAAGAAATATAAATCCCTTTGAGAACCAATGCAAGAGTTACCACCTTGGGAAAAATAAACAAGAGAGAGACATTATTAAAGCCATTTTTCAGAGTCTACAGAGTGTTTGGGGAAATGATTAAATATTATCAAATATGGTTAGTTATGAGTCAGAGTGGACAATCTTAACAGTAGTAACAGTAGTCATCACCACTACATAGTTGTAACAGTAGTAGTGGTGAGGTGAAGCAGCAGACGGAGGACTTGCTATGTGTCCCTTCTAAGTGCATTAAGTGATCATCTCATTTATTCCAAGTGTGATACAGGCCTCCAAGCCAAAATCTGTAGATTCAAATTCTGTCCCACCACTTAATACCTATGTGACCTTGGGCAAATTACTTTAACCTCTGTGTACCTAATTTCCCTTATTTGTAAACAGAAATACCAGTAATATCTTAGAGGGTTGTTTTGAGAATTAAATGTGTTAAAAATATTTGGCATGCTTGGAAAAGTGCCTGGTGCGTAATAAATACCATAAGGGCCAGTTGTTAATAATTATTGTTTGTACTTGAGTTCAGAGATGAGGAAACTGAGGTTTATGGAGGATAAATCACTTCTCTAAAGTCACACTTCTGGTAAATGTCAGACCTGAGGTATGACCCAAGGCTGTCTGATTCACAAGTCCATACCTTTAACCACCTCAAAAAATACCCTGTAGTTTTCAAGTGTATGTATTTTTATATTTATATCTCAGGAAAAAATGTAAAGAATTTATCAAATAAGACAACTGGTATCAATGAGGTTATGACTGCCCTAGAAACTGGTAGCTGAGCATCCCGGGTCAAATACCTCTCCTGGACGCTGAGATGACACAAAACCCCAGGTGGTCCCAGGTGTGGACTGAAGTTCATGTTTTGTGGAGATATATATATATATGAAATCCGGAACAACAATGGAAGATTGAAACAAAAACAGCAAAAATAACATTTTAAATGGCCAGAAACAAGGTCTTTCCTGAGTCCAACAACAAATACACTTCCTTAAAATGTCCTGCCCTAGCCACCCCCACCCCCATCCCCACCGCTCCACAGCTCCACCGCTAGCACATGAAATTTCCTATCCAACACATTCTCTCTTCAACACATTTTTTGGATGAGGTTATCACTTCAGTAACTGTTTTGACCTTCTTCAGGTATTTACATTAGAAGACAAATATTTGTCAAAAAACTTTACTTAAGAACAAGGAAGGCCCTGGCCAGTTTGGCTCAGCGGTTAGAGTGTCGGCCTGCGGTCCGGAGAGACCCGGGTTCGGTTCCCGCTAAGGGCACGTACTTCGGTTGCAGTTTGTCCCTGGCTCTGGTTGGTCGTGTGGGTGGCAGCCACTCGATGTGTCCCTTCACGTCGATGTTTCTCTCTCTCTCTCCTTCCTCTCTCTCCCTCCCACTCTATCTGTACAAAAAATGGAAAAATATCCTCGGGTGAGGATAAAAAAAAAAAAGAACAAGGAAGAATCAGAGTTTGCAGACAATGAAGATTACGGTAGCAATAAATTTAACCTCTGGTCCATCATTTTATCCTTTTTCATATAACCCTCACATTTTTTTTATAGTTTCAGAAAGAATGTATTCAGTTAAATTTGAAAGATTAAGATAAAAACTTTTTTTCTCCAGGTAACATCTACTTGATAGGACACCAAAAACAAATTTATTTCTACAATAACAGTGAAACCTAAAATTCACTGTCTTTTTCTTTAAAAAAATTTTTTTTACAAAAAAAAACTATAAGCAGGAATAAACAACCTATAGATGCTTTTCCTTTAGTAGAAATCTTGAAGCAGCAATAATAATGAAGCAAATTAATGAAAATGTAACAATAAAAACCTTCTCTATCACAGAGCTATTGGGAATGTAGGGGCTGTGCTCAGAAAGCTCTTCTGGTCAACAAAAAAAATGCCACTTTACTAGGTAAAGGTCAAGTATTCCATTTCTATTCACTAAATCTGAATGGCTTCCTACAATAGGCATCTCAGATGTGATCTATGTGCCAAACTGTTAGAAAATAAAAAACGGTTACATTTTTTAAATGGTCAGCCAAGTGCACAGGAAAATACCACACCAGCCTCAGGTACCTTCTTCAATGTCCTTAAAGCAAAGGCTGTCCTAAATACAGAATAAGAGTTATATGAAGATGAACACATGCTCACCAGATAAAATGGAACATCTTAAGGACAAATCTGATAAAACCTCGTAAGAGATGCAGTTAGGTATTCTCCAATGTTAATAGGTAAAAGGGTATCAAACAGTTCCCTACACAATAAAAAGAAAAAATAACAAAACAAAGAAACTGATGAGAAAAAATATATCAATGAGATTTTTAAGTCTAAGAGAATAGTGCATTTTTGTCAACAAAGGCTGGGGTATCTAACAAGTTAAAAAACCACAGACCCTTCCCCAGCCAGCATGGCTCAGTGGTTGAGCATCATCAGATTCCTGGTCAGGGTACATGCCCAGGCTGTGGGCCAAATACCCAGTGGGGGGCATGCAGGCTGCGGCCAATCGATGTTCTCTCTCACTGATGTTTCTATCTCCCTCTCCCTTCCTCTTTCTCTAAAATCAATAAAGAAAAAAATTGTTTTTAATTAAAAAAACCACAGATCCCTCAGGGTGTTTAGCCAGATGGATCTGTCTGTGTCATAGGACCATACGTGTCCTTTGAATAAGTCAACAAGAAGCATGTTGGACCAAAAACCCAACTGAAGCAGTAAAATTTTTTCACACAGATAAGTCCACATAAAGACTATGTGAATAAGCACATGGGCTGCATATTTTTTCCATTCACATCAGTACAATAACTGACCATACTAAAATTTGGAAAAGTTATTGGGTGTTGTTGTTTCTCTTGGCTTGCCCTCTAGGCTCTAATTGATAGCAATTTTAAATTAGAAGGACTCGCAAAACTCTAAAATAAGTATGTATGAACATTCAGAATTTCATATAAATATTTTTATATTTATACCTGAGAAAAAAATGTAAGAAATTCATTTTACCAATTAGGTATGTAAGAGCAAGTTTCCTGTATCATATAGGGCAAAATAAGTGAACTACTTGGTAAAAGCATTTCACTAATTGATCTCTATGAATCATTCTACTAATAAAGCACTAGTTCACCATGCTATGATTATCCTTCCTTATATGTGTATTGAATCATGGTGATATGGGTTAAATGTTGTGCCTTAAAAGACATTAAAGCCTCAACTTCTAGTACTTATGAATGTGACCTTATTTGGAAATAGGATCTCTGCATATGATAAAATTAAGATTAGGCCATTAGGATGGGCTATAATCCAATGACAATATCCTTATAAAAAGGAAAAACTTGGACACAGAGACAGAGGAAAGGCGATACGAAGATTCAGGAAGGCCCTGGCTGGTTTGGCTCAGTGGTTAGAACATTGGCGCACGGACCAATGAGTCACAGGTTCAATTCCAGTCAAGGGCATGTACCTCGGTTGCCGTTCATCCCCAGTGGGGTTGTGCTGGAGGTGGCTGGTTGGTGTGGCTCTATCACATCAATGTTTCTGTCTCTCTTTCTCCCTTCCTCACACTCTATCTGATAACAGGAGAAAAATATCCTTGAGTGAGGAATTAAAAAAAAAAGACTCGGGAAGAATGCCATCTGCAAGCCAAGGAACACCTGGGGCTAAGAAGAAGACTCGAACAAATTTGCCCTCACAGCCCTCAGAGGGAACCAATGATCTCAGAGCCTCCAGAACTATGAATACATTTCTGTTGTTTGTGGTATTCTGTTATAGCAGCCCCAGGAAGCTAACACACGTGCCGGGGATTGAGTTGTCCCAAGCTCACAGAGGGTGGCGAAAAGCTCAAGAAGCCTCACAGAATTCCTGCAGCACCCATGTGCCCCATGCTGTATGAATCAGTGTGAAAAACCTGCAGTTTGGATGAGGATTTGAAACACGACCATCTAAAACATTAAATACAATGTCTTGCATTGGTTGAAAACATGTATTCTGTGTTTTACTTCATTTACCTCTCAACCACTCCATAAATGAAAGAGCGGAGACCTACTATCTTCACCTTACCGACAAGGGACCTGAACCTCCGAAAGCTGAATGTTTTGGACAAATGCCACGTAGACACATGGCAGAGCCAGTATCAGTGCCAGATCTCTTTTAGGAAGAAAGACTGTGACCATAAATATTTTAACTAGGAATAGCACTGGCCCTTTAAAATGGTGCCTCTTAAGTGACTCAGGAAGAAAAAAAATAATATCCCACAAACTGATCCAGTGATCAAGGTAAGGTGGAATAAATCTAAATAAAACTGGTAGACAAGGTAACTAGTATCTTGTGAACCCAGCCTTGAAGGAAGAGACAGAAATGGACTAACAAGAACAAAAGAGGCACCATGGTGATAAATGTAACACCGACGAGAAAAGCAATAAATTATGTGGAAGGCCCAATACACAACTGGAGGAAGGCCTTCACCTGACTGATTGGAAAAGTCCAGTGAGGGCTGTGCTGGGAAATGCAGTTAAAATAAGGGACAGGCCCTTCCCTGAGCTGATCAAAGGATCATCACTGACCTGGTGGACTTGCGGTTGTCACTGTCAGTTCTTGAGCAGGGTGTGAGGTGATGAGGGAAGCTGTTCCACTTACGGTTTTAAAAATAGTTTAGTGGCAGAGCAACCTGGGATTGTGGTTGGTGCAATGTGTGCCTTTAAAAAACATAGTTAGGACTAAAGAGTATATAATGAATCTCTTTCGATGCTTTAAGTGTCAACTACTGGCAAGACATCCTTGACATCCATCTTTCTCCCTCCTTTCCATGCCTACAGGCATGCTGGCTTCTTGGTATGCTCTGAGGGCTGACCTTCTTCCAGCCCCAAGACCTTGTACCTGTTCGCTCTCCCCTCCTTCATTTGGGTCTTTGCTGAAATGCCACCTCTTCAGCAAGGTCTTTCTTGACTACCCTATGTGAGAGGACACTCCTCTTTATAGGACTTATTTTTATCTGAAACTATATTTATTTTTTAACTCATTGATTAGCTGTTATCCCCATGGCTAGGTGAGCTCCATTGTGTACAGGGATCCTGTATATCTTGTTCACAGCGGTATTCCCAGAGCCTGGCACAGAGCCTGGCATAAAGTTACCATTCACTAAATATTTGTTGAATGAATAAAAGAAAATCCCATCCATTCACAAGGACAACTGATGTTATCCCCTAAAACACTTTTTGAATCTGTCTTCACTGCCACTTCCCGGTACATACAACAGGCCTAGCACATCCTGTCTTTTCTACTTGTATTAATGCAGCAGCTGCTCATCATCTCCCCACTGCCACCCTGGGACATTCCCTTGCTCCCCACAATTCATTCCCTCACAGATGATCTTATCAAAACACAAATCCCATGGGGTCACAAGCTCCTACTGAAAACACCCTCCATGGGCCTTAGGACAAAGACCAAATTCTTAAACCACAGAACTTATGTGCATGTATGCATGAACAATGGACATGGACAACAAAGCTGGGGACAGGGCAGGGAGGGAGGTGGAGGAGGGAATCAGTGGGGGGAAAAGGAGAAACATCTGTAACAAAAATAAATTAATTAATTTTTAAAAAATGGGAAAAAAAAAAAGACCAAATTCTTGATGTGGTCTGTAAGACCCTCCATGAATGGCCCCAGCCTCATCTCACTCAGGTACTTGATTTCACTCTGCTTTCTTCTACTGCAGGGCCTCTGTACAGACTTCCCCCTGCTGTCTGCAACAGTCTTCTTCCTACCCTCTCTCAAATTCTCCTACTCACCCTTTAGACATCAATCAAGTGTCACTTGCTAGGGTTCCTGTTCTACAAGCCCACAAAACCATACTGCTCTATTCAGAGCACTGACTTTTGTCTGTCGTTATGCTATTATTAGTTGCTGGGATTTTTAAAAAAATTAATGATTGTCTTCATCTTGGACTCCTTACTCTGCTAGCACAGACCATGAATTTTTTGCTCACTATTCATAGTCAGTCTCTAGGGTCAGGGAGAGAGCTTGGTACATGGCTAGCACTGAAAAAGTATTTGTTGAATACGTGAAAGAAGGCACCCTGTTAAGAACCAAAGAGCTGGAAGTCAATATCAACCACACAGATATAAAAATTTTCCACACATACGGAAGTAAGGCTGAAGACAAAGATATTAACGAAATTCTATATGATGACGAGCTGCTATTAGAACAGGAAAGTGGGGAAGCTTAGGACAATGCAAACTGAAACAGCTCTGAGGACAGACTGGAAATGGGACCAAGGAGTCTGTTTCATTCAAGTACTAGAGGAGAACCAGTTCAAACAATTTGCTAAACTATACAGTTATGAGTTAGATCATGACAGTAACTAGGTGAAAGGTTACATTTACATATCCTATTAACAACTCCTTGACTCATCAGTCTCTCTGGAAACATCAAGCTATGCAAGGGAACCATTCAAACTTTCCTTCTCGGCATTTCGTTCTATAAAAATTCTCCGAAAAGTCCTTAGTCCCCTGGAAAATGTTTTAAAGACATTTCACTGTGGTCGATTAGGCATACAGTAATAGCTAAGTGAGGCGAGGGCCATGGAGGAAATGGCATATAATAGAAAGAAACCACTTTGCTCCTGATTAAAGTCACTCATGTGCAACTTGAGGAAATCTACACACTGAAAAATTCTAAGCACCACTGGAAATCACGGGTTAAAGGCTGAGGCCTAATTTGTAACCCTCATTGTTACTGCTTTAATCACCTAACACCAGAATCCATATAATTCTAAATTCTCTGGGGGAAGGAGCTTGTCGTTTATTTTTATTTCCTTATCCAGGGCTCCTTTTAAACTACGATGTAACACTGGCATGCATGAAGAGCAATCGAGTATCATTTGCTTTCATTTGAACCCATCAGTGACTCATGCAATGAGCAGCAAGTCTCCTGGATTTGCTTCTGAGGTCACACCAACAATTTCAACTGCATACTCTAGTTTTACTGGAGTCAGTTTTCCAAATATGATTTACCACACCCTGCCTGAGAAAGAACTGCATGAAACTGGTGAAAATTCTGATCCTCAAAAATACAGCAGACAATGATTATTTCCAATTTCATGCTGTTTGTATGAAGAGAAAGGAGGCACAAGGAAAGAACTGTGGCAAACAAATTTGAAAAAGAAAAATGAAAGCAGGCTGAACAAATGAAGTTACCAGATTTGGGGGAGGGTCCAGGGAGGGGAGAATGTAGGAGGATAACCAATCCTTTTCACCCCTACAAACAAGATTTTAAAATTCACAATTTAAAAAAACAAACAAACAAACAAAAAACATTTAGCAAAGTTGCTTTGAAGCACTAAATGGAGTAAAATCTCACTAATTGAGAAATACTAGCACAGGACTTCCCAGAATTTACTGAAATTTGAGAAGTATCTGTGTGAATAGTGGTTTGTTGATGCAATTAGTACATGCAAACAATCATCATGCTATTTCAAAATGAACATATCTCTTTATAAAAATTTCCCTCAGAAGAGTTCTAAAAGGTAACATCCTTAGCAAGGTTCTGGGTTATGTATGTTAGAACTTAAAAATAATAAATTCAACTTTAAAAGTATTCTAAAATTCAGATTTTTAAAAACCTCTCATTAGTCTTCATGTAAATAAATGTTCACTGCACTAGAGATCAGCACTATTTTATAGCAAATTTCTTCGGCATCGTTAAATGAAATTCTTAATACCTGAATTTTTTTTTTTTTAATCCTCACCCGAGGACATTTTTCCATTTTTTGTTCAGGTAGAGTGGGAGGGAGAGAGAGAAAGGGGGGGGGGGAGAGAGAGAGAGAGAAACATCGACATTAAAGGGACACATCCAGTGGCTGTCACCCGCATGATCAACCAGGGCCGGGGACAAACTGCAACTGAGGTACATGCCCTTAGCGGGAACCAAACCCAGGTCTCTGTGGACCGCAGGCAGACAGACGCTCCAACCGCTGAACCAAAGTGGCCAGGGCAATACCTGAAATTTTTGATAAGGTATTTTCAGCCATGGGAATAGCAGGCTGTGCCAGGCCGGTGTGGTTCAGTTGGTTGAGCATCCTTCTATGCGCCAAGACGTTGCCTATTCCATTTCCTTTTCCATTCCCAGTCAGGGCACATGCCAGAGTTCTGGGCTCGATCCCCAGTAGGAGGCATGCAGGAGGCAGCTGATAGATATTTCTCTCTCATGGATGTTTTTATCTCTCTTTCCCTCTCCCTTCCTTTCTCTCTCTTAAAAAAAAAAAATCACTTAAAAAAAAGAAAGAAGAAATAGTAGGCCATAGTACAATTCTTTAATAAGGGTCTCTTTTTAAAATCTCTATGTCCTTTGTTTTGTTTACGTTTCAACAACAGGACTAAGCAGTCAACTATACATTCAATGCAGGTTAAAAAACAACTGTCCTCTGTGGCTGCAGCTGCTGTTGGCTGGGCCTGTAAAATGACTGAAATAATGATAGAAACAATGTTGTGCTGTAGCTTCCCCATATTTGTGGTCCTTGCCCTCTTCAAAAGGAGTCCCCCATCTGACTGGGACACGAATCTGCTGCTTTTATTGGCACTGTCCCTCACCTCTGCTGTGCCATTTTAAACTGTGCTTTCCAGTACTACTGCTTCTTTCCTTTTTGAGTCCAGTTCCCCCTTGTCTCGAGGCTGTCCTCTTAAACTCCCTGAACTAGAGCCATGTGGAAATCTTGTTCCTGTCCTCCCCCCTTTCCATGGCGCTCAGGTGGCACAGCTGGGCTGCGGCAGGCGCTGCAGGGGGGCTGCTGGCCTGTTCCAGGATCTCGCTGTGATGTGTTGCTCTTGTCCTTTTATGTTAAGCATGGCTAGTAGATGAGCTGAAGGCAGTGTTCAGAAGTTCAAGCTCCTTTGGGCACAGATCCTAATCTCACAGTCACACACGGTTTTGAGGAAAGCCATATATATGTAGAGCTTCTGTTGCCGCGTGGCCCCAGTCTGCTTAATCTCCAAACTGTAGATAATTTCCCACTTTTTTTCCCCTCAACGGGCTTGAACTAAATACTGTACTGATTACCCAAACTGAAATATTTCCTTTATATAAAGGAACTTCTGTGAACCTAACACTAAAACAAGTATCACTTTTATGCTGTCAAAATCAACAACTTCCACCACCCCTACTCACCCAAGAACACACACACACACGCAAAAATCTAAATCTTTGTCCAAGAACATCTGATAGAATTTTCTGCAGTGATGAAAATGTTCTCTATCTGCTTTGCCACTGCAGTTGCCACTAGCCACATGTGGCTATGAAGTACATGCAATGTGGCTAAGGTGACTGAGGAATGAACATTTTTTTACTTTAATTAATTTATACTTAGCCTTTGTGACTAGTGGCTTTAAAGAATTATAAAGGATATTAGAGTTTGTCCTACTTGCAAGTGAACAAATAAGCATGCCACAGTGTCATGGATGCTGAGAGAAGACATGAAATTCCTGGGGCAGAGACAAAGGACTACATTACTCACAAGAATAGTAGCAGGAGTATTAGCATAGTTGTGCCAATTCTCTGAAGTCTCATTACGTCTAAGTCATAATGTGATGTGAAGACGGGTAGGTGATACCTATACACTAAATGATTTGCTTTACAGAAGGGGAACCAAGCTTAGAGTACCCAAATCTTTTACACTAGACAGTAAGCCTACCTGCCCTTTGCTCCAGAAGAAAAGACTACCTCTGTTTTCCAAGGCTATCTGCTAGATACATGTCCTTGAATAGGTAGTTTAGAATCAAAGCAGTCAGTGCCCCTGTTCACAGAAACCTGAGTGACTAACAGCGGTAGCATCATACATATCTCTGAAATCCACCCATCTCTCTCTATCCTGCTCAAATACCTGGCTTTTAGCCATATTTGTTTCTTGCTCTGACCATTAAAAAAACTTACTAAATGGTTATCACTGCAGTCTGTTCCTATACAGTAGCCAGAATGTACCTTGTTAACACAAATCTAATCATGTCACCTTTGTTTCAGTCTTGATGTCATCCACTGCTTTTAGGATTAACCCAACCCTCTTTAGCAAGTTCCACAGGCCCTGAGTGATACAGTTCTGCCCATACCTGTGGCCATCTCCCTTGTCTCTCACTCTAAGATGCAATCTTTTAGCCACACTAACTAAACCTTTTTCATTTCTTAAATGCATTTCATTAAATGCAGAGGTCACAAAGTAGTGGCCTTGGGTTGAATTCCAACTACAGATTGGCTCATACAATAGTTTAAAAAAGTATTTAGGCTATTTCACATTTTGGGAGATTTCACTTTTATAAAATATGAATTTTAAGCTTTTCTTTAAAAATCGTGGCATCTGGCAATACCTAGCCTGCATCCCAACCTGACAACCCTTGGCTGGAACTGAGTATCTACTGTTGCTTTAGACAAAGCCTGGGTTCTCCAGGTTGCCACACCGCTCTCTCCTGCTCTCATTTACTAATTCTTTTACATTATCTATCTGACTCCCATCCTAATATATCATGCTCTTTTCCCCTTGGTCTAGAATACTCTTCATTCTCCAACTTCTTCACTCACTGTCCCTTATTCTTTTATATATATATATTTTTTTTTTTTTCTTTATTGATTTTAGAGAGAGAAAGGGAGAGGAATACAGAGAGAGATAGAAACATCAATGAGAAATAACAGTGACTGGCCGCCTCTTGCAAGCCCCAACTGTGGATTTGGCCCACAAGCTGGGCATGTGCCCTGACCAGGAATTGAACTGGCAACCTCTTGATGCATGGGTCAATGCTCAACCAGTGAGCCACACCAGCCGGGCTGCTGTCCTTTATTCCTCAAGTCTGAGTGCTTTCAAGGGAAGTTTTCTCTATCCACCACCAACCCCAATTAGGATGAGATGATGCACTATTATGACAGCCACCCACTCAGGAACCTATCATCCTGTCCCATCTGTTTTCTGTGGTTCTCTGCTTTACCCCTTCATATAAGATTGCGATTTTCTGTCCCTTCTCCAGACTTCTAGGTCATAAGAGAGTAACTGTAACTGTAGGCCAGTGGTATACATAGAAAGAGGCTCAACAACACATAGTAGGAGCTCAATAAACACTCATTGAATAAATAAATGAAACAAAAATTAGCTGAGGAATTGCTGATTCAAAATATTTGGGATGTGAGTATGTATTTATGTTTTTATGCATTTTTAAAAATTTGGACCTTTAAAATGTCATTCCCCCACCCTTAAGAAACTGAAATAACTACTTGAGTAGTAAACACATAATAAACAACTGGCACTATGCTAAGCACTTCACATCAATTAGTTCATTTAATCACTTCAATAGTCCTTTGAGCTAAGTATTTCCATTATTCCCATTTTGGAGATGAGAAAACTGAGGACTTAGGAGGTTAAGTAACTTACTCAGGGTTACATGACTACTAAATGCTTGGGCAGGACTCCAACCTAGGCCCATCAGAATCTGAAGCCAAAAGTTTTAGCCATCTACGTTTATTAATATGAGATTTTACATGTGCCCTGGATAAATGACCACAGATAAAAGGAGATACTACAGAACCATTTATCAGGCAATTGAAATTATAGTTCCACTCCTGCCACTAACAGGCTAGCTGTTCAACTTTGGATAAGATGAAGGTCTTATTCTCAAGTCAGTACAGTAACTTGTAGAAGATAAAGATGACCGAAACTTCTCTCAAGAGACTTCAGACAACACAACGCCACCACCAACTTTATTCAGAGCCCTTTTTTAAAGCTATTTGTATGTGCTTTTAACAGTTAACTTTTACTGGCTAAAGGAGTTAAAGGGGTGAAGAAAGTTCTTATACATAAAAGAAGCTTTCTAGCTTAATATTCTTGACTATTATACCAAACCACATGGTTTCTAGGGCAGTGACAGGATCTTTAATCTCATTTCACAAAGAGGGAAACAAAGATACAGAGCAATAGGCCAAGTGTAAAGTTAACTTCACATCCTCAGGCTGCCCCTCAAACTGCCTTATCTCCCTGTGTGAGTTGGATCTAAGTTCTCAAAGCCCAGTACTGGTATGTAAAGACTAAGAAATCCTACACATATCCAGCAGCTCGGTGAATTCTTCACATGAGCAGGAAAAAAATCAGAGATGTCATTGAGTGACATCAAATACAACCTAATCTGGTCAATTTTTTGCAGGGGGAATTCTTGCCCATCCCTTGGGACAAACCAGATTTTATTTTATTTATTTATTTTTTAATATTTTTTCTTTATTGATTTTAGACAGAGAGGGAGAGGGTGGGAGATAGAAACATCAATGAGAAAGAACATCAATTGGCCGCCTCCTGCATGCCCCGCCCCCAACGGGGATTGGGCCCACAACCTGGCCATGTGCCCTGATATGGAATCAAACCGGTGACCTCTTGGTGCATGGGTCCACACTCAACCAGTGAGCCACACCAGCCGAGCCAGATTTTATTTTCAAAGGTTAAAAACAAAATAAAACAAAAAACTTTCACTAAGAATCTTGTAACTTTTTAAAGTCAAATTTCCAGAGTCAATCCAGGGCCTATCAGGCCATTAAGTGTTCAAGTTTCAACTTATTAAAAATATTACATTTGAGCCCTGGCCGGTTTTGCTCAGCGGTTAGAGCGTCGGCCTGCGGTCCTGAGAGACCCGGGTTCGGTTTCCGCTAAGGGCGCGTACCTCGGTTGCAGTTTGTCCCCGGCCCTGGTCGGTTGTGCGGGTTGCAGCCACTCGATGTGTTCCTTTCATATCGATGTTTCTCTCTCTCTCTCTCTGTTCCCCTCTCTCCCTCCCACTCTACCTGAACAAAAAATGGAAAAATGTCCTCGGGTGAGGATAAAAAAAAAAAAAAAAAAAAGAATAAAAATATTACATTTGATCTCTTTATTTTGTTCTATGCATTATAATATAATTTTATTTCTCAAGGAGTGGAGAAAAATTGCACATCAGCACCATAAACTGACTTAAATTAGAATAGAAATGTCTACACCTTTTTTTTTTTTTTTTTTTTTAAATCCTCACCCGAGGATATATTTCCATTTTTTTGTACAGATAGAGTGGGAGGGAGAGAGAGGAAGGGAGAGAGAGAGAAACATCGACGTGAAGGGACACATCGAGTGGCTGCCACCCGCACGACCAACCAGGGCCGGGGACAAACTGCAACCGAAGTACGTGCCCTTAGCGGGAACCGAACCCGGGTCTCTCCGGACCGCAGGCCGACGCTCTAACCGCTGAGCCAAACTGGCCAGGGCGAAATGTCTACACCTTTTAACATTTGTTACCACACCATACGTGTATGAATGTTCTTCCGAGTGTCATTCTAAAAATAAAGAATTTATTTTATTTCCAAGTATGCCTCCCATTTAATGAAATAGAAGCATTTTAAATTTTATTTCAGAAAACACTAGCTTAACTAAATTTATTATCTGTTCCACTCTATTAAGTAAATTCACTAAATAATGACCTGAAAGGACCTTCAGTAATGTATTCTTGACATCATTCTACTTGCCATATGTAGTTGTTAGAACATACCTAATGTCCATAAAAAATATGAAATAAAAATATTAGTCTCTAAGTTAGAGTGGAAGTCCCTTCAGAGCAAGGGACATATTCTAGATTTATCTGTAAAAGCACAACACACTGCACAATGCAGGAACTCATGAACACTCTATTAAATCACAAATTCATGATGAAAGGACTTAACTATTTAATATCAAGTCTAAAGCTGACCTTATTAGGCCACGTACTTGCTTTCTTCATAAATATTTAGAATAGTGCTAAGAATGCAGTGCTTGTGATTTTAAATTGAAAAATTTACAAATAACAGGGCACATGTTTGAAATAAAAGTCTTAAGTTTACAACAATGAGTCTACTTCCTGAGTTGTTAAAAATTAAAAGCAAATTCAAATTTGCACTTAAGATGGAAACGACTATGTAAGGATTGATAAACACCTGAAGTAAACACAGTCTGCTTATTTCCAAAGACTGGGACCAATACACCTGCTATTCGAATTCCTATAACCATAGAAAGAAAGATGGAAGGTCCAGCTTTGTACATATGATTAGGTGGGGAACGGAGGATATGGACACTAATGATCAGATCCAGAAACACGAGTCTTTCATCCCAACAAAGCTATTGGCCAAATCAGCTAGAGACAAAATCCCAAAACAGAAGGATCTGAAGGCAGAGGATTAGAACACAGGACCTGCCATCAGGCAGCTGGAGGAGACCGGAGACGGCAGTCAAAACAAAATCAAGTAATAATACAACTAAGTCATTCCACTGGATGGCTACAACGACCCTCCTCAACCGGCAGGGCAGGCGCACATTTTGCAGCCAAGAACACAGAGGGGCTAGAAGGCCTTATCAATGGGAAGGCGACTGAAACGGGACAGAAATTCCGATTTAACTCCAAGTGGTGGATACTTTCCATCCCGTGTCTGCGATCCCCTTCGCCGGCGCCTTCCACTCCAAGGCTGGCAAAGCGGCAGGAAGGAGAGCAGAGCTGGCAAGGACCCGAGGTGGGAAGGACAGGAGGGAAGGCACCCCTTGCGAACTGACCAAGGCCGTGAAGGTGGTGCGAGGGGTCACAGAGAGGTTTGAGGAGTGCGAGAAAGGCTCAGTGCCCGCGACCCTCCCTGGCCGCGGCGCGGGTTCCCCACGCCCCGAGCCGCCCGGGAGGAAATTAACAACCGCCTCAGGCGCCGCGAACCGTGGGAGCGGAGGCGCAGGATCCCTGTCCCAGCCCAGCATCTGCCCAACTTGCCGAACCCCTTCCGCGCTCCCACCCTCACCTTTGCCCTGCCCGCCCCGCGGCGGCGGCGGCGGCGACACCAACCTGCGCGGCCGCGGGCACAGTCCGGGACGGAAGCCCGCGCCTGCGGCGGCGGAGCGGGGAAGCGGCGGCGCGGCGGGCGGAGTTAGTTGGAGGCTCCGGCGCCCTGGGCGGGGACAGGCTGAGCGCGCGGCGGCCGCGGCGGCTCCCTCCTCCTGGCGCGCGGGGCCCAGCCCTGCCCGCCGCTCGCCCTCCGCTCCCGGGACAGCGCCCAGTCCCTCCTCCCGGACGGCCCCGCGCTGCCCCGCCGCCCGAGCCCGCCCCGCGCTCGCCGCCACCGCCCCGCCCCTGCCACCAGGTCCCCGCACACTCACCACCGAGTCGCTTGCAGCTTCCTGGGGCTTCCTCGCGGGGACTGCGTGTCCCGAGTGTTCGGGCTCACGTGCGGGCAGGAGGTGGCCAAGAGCTGCAACTCTCGCCGGGGAGCCCGGGGACGGGGGTGAAGGCCGGGCCTGAAAGTCTGACTCCCTTTGCTCCGCCCCAGCCCCGCGTCCCGAAAAGCCGCCCTGCGAGGTGGCCACGCCGGCTGCTCTGAGACAGGCCGAGAAAAATGTCCGACTCGCCCTCTGCCCAGCGCGGGGTTGGGAGGACTTTTCCCGTGAGAACCAAGGAACCTCCCCCCTGCTCCCGCCCGGGGTTGAGAGTGTGCAGAAGTGGCAGACGGGGCACCGGGATTGAATCTGTGAAAGGTGCAATTTCCATTCATATACACACACCGCTCGGTCCCTGGATTTAGGCCACGTGGCTGAGGTCTTCGCAGTGCTTCCCTGCTGATACCCCTGGCCGGGGTGGGGGCCTGGAAGGTGACCCTCCCTGTCCTAGCTTGTATTTCCACCTCTGTCTGCACAACATTTTTTCCCAAACCTTTTTAAATCCGCAGTGAGCCCAGCGCACCCAGGAGCGAACCCCCCTCCCTGCCTCATCCTAAAGCAGGAGAAAACTGGGAGCCTGGGATCTGGGAAGTTTCAACCAGAAGGTCTTATACCCAAGTGCCCACACACAAACTGATACACGTTTAATTCGAGGACAGGTGTTTGCCATTGCCTTTACTTTCCAGGGTAGGTGTGTTCAATGCGCCTTTTCCCTCCCCAACTCCAGCTGCGTTTCAAATTCCCAAGTCTCCTCGTCCCTTCCCTGAACCTCTCCCATCCCAGCTCCTAGCAGTAATCCCCAGCGCCGTGCCTAGGCACCTCCTCTTTCTTGTGGTAGGGGAGCAAACTGGAGGGGGGACGCTGAAGAAGATGAGGAGGAAGAAGCCAGTGCACTGAGGCCAAGGAAGGAAAGTGGAACCTAATGAGTACGCGGGAGACAGGCTGTAATGAAGGAGGCAAAGCCTTATGGGAACTCTAAGAAAGAAAATGTTCTCTGTATGGAAACCACCGTTGCTTGCAGTGGACACGTTGGAAAATCTGGACCGCCTCCCAAAAGAATTCCCTGCAAGCGGTGGAGAGTCCAAGATAAACTTCAGGACCTAAAGCATGCTTTCACTTGCCAGACTTCCCAAACTAAATTCCAAGGAAGGCTGATGACCCCAAGCTCTTGGCCAGTGATGAGAAAGTCATCCTGTAAAGTGATGGTCACTGACAAGAGGCAAGAAAACATTGCTTGGTCAGTTAACATCTCGCTGGACTGTTCTGCTTTAGTCATCCGGAAGTCCTTTATCCCTCCCTCCAGTCAGCTGATGGGTTAACAGAAGCAAACATTTGGAACCCCACCCCCTCGCTACCTTAAAGAAGTCACTTTTGGTGAGAGAAGGAAATGGGGAGGAACAAGAGTATTAAAGATGGGTGATTGTTATTTTTAAGCTCTATTTGGTGCATTTTTATGTCAAGATAATTTTCCTATTCAGTGGGTGTACCTTAAAGCGTGGGAGAATGGCTTGGACAACACTTTCAGTGTTACCTTCTCTCATAATTTCAAGGTCCTGCTGGTCACAGCGGCAGCTCATCTGCGCAGACTGAGAGCAAGTGTGTTTAAGGAAGCCACCACCAAGCCGAGATCAGGGAGTTCCTCAGGGAGTTCCAGCCTGTGTGTAGTCCAGCCACTGAGCACACAAACTTAATATGTATTTATGGAATGAAACCAACCGCCCCTACTTTGTGGGTGAGAAGACTGCTTTCTCCTGGCCTCAGGGCTCCACTTCACCTGAGGTTGGCTCTGCACTCTAGACCTGTCATTACAAAACCAGTCCTCAGTGTCCCAGTTTTACTTTTGTAGAGGCTACATCCAATTTAATTATAAAATCTCCTATTGTTCCCTTATTTCCTCTAGTGCACAAAAGGCTAAGACATTGCAAGTTCAAGAGGCTAGAAGAGACCTGCCTGAATAAAAAGTGTCTCCTTTTCTACTCATTAAAGGAAAAATCATCTCTGAAATGGAACCTTATTAAACTTCTATTCTTTCTGGATATGGCAATCCCTCTGTGTCTGTCAGTTACTTTAACTTTATGTAAATGATACAATCATATCGCAAAAAGTTTCCAGTCAGCTGATAGGGATAAATGGTCCAGTTTCTCAACCCCCTGCTGAAAAAAATTCTTTATTTTATTTTATTTTTCTTTTTTGATTTTTAGAGAGAGAAAGGGAGAGAGAAGCATTGATGAGAGAGAACATGGACTGGCCCCCTTCTGCATGCCCCCCACTGGGGATTGGGCTCAGAACCTGGGCGTGTGCTCTGCCTGGGAATTAAACCAAGGACCCCTCAGTGCATGGGTCAGTGATCAACCACTGAGCCACACCAGCTGGGCTGGAAAATAATTCTTGTAGCCAAAAAAAATGGGAGAATGTATTTACAGGCACAGAATTGGTTTCTGACACTGTTCCAGAGTAGATGGAGCCAAACATTCCTCCATACCCTCCTCTTTTTTCAATGTGCCTTTGCAGCAGCCTTGTCCACCTAATATTGTGAGTTCTCCAAGCCAATCCACTTCACACAAAAGTGTTAGGGACTTCAGATGCTGTTGCCTACTAGTGTCTTGGAAAAGAGTGACATTTTGAGAAGTAAAGAAAGATCCATGAGAATCTTGCATAAACTTCTTATTTTTAGACCTTTTTAATAGTTATTGTAAAGAGGGGCCCAATGGAAATAACTTATCCTGGCCAGCTTGCAGAATGTACTGGCCTACAGACTTCTCTAACAAGAAGTAAAAGTGCACCCTTCCTCATTCTCCAGCATTTCAAATGACATCTAAGAGTGCCCCAAGTTTATTGAGAACAGAAGGTTACATTCAAATAGTAGAATAAGTTTCAAATTGGTTATAGCAAGCAGTCAATTTTGCTTTTGCATATTCAGAATAACAAGACAAAATATTAATTTCAATTTACAAGTCATCAAAAAGCACCTTGTGGGCAATATAATGAATAGTCCCATAGATGTTTGTTCTAATATATGTTTGTTCTTTCACAAATAAATTTTCCTCTGAAATATAGACATCTGTCATGGAGTCAATTATCTTGCACAGCATGTACTATAAAAGCACATAAAAGAAATAATATACTACACTGCTTATTTGAAGTAATCCAAAATACTCAGCTCTGCTGGCATGGCTTTAATTTCATGATAAGAAAAAACTATAGGAGTATGAAACAGCAGACCCTTTCCTATTGGAGTATTAATTCAATTGCCTATTATGATATATATGGGAGGAAAAAATTTTCCCCAATAACTGGCTGAAATGCTATGGGACTATTTTCTTGTCTTCCTCTACTAACCCCTGTAGAGAGAATGTGAACATGAAATTTCCTTTGAAAACAAACGGATCACCACACTCTGATCAGCTCCACGGGTGTGCAGAAGAACAAGGCTAGAAATGGCATTCCAAAGACATAAATTATCATTTAAATGAGGCTAGACTCTTAGAAAATGTATGCATCAAACAGACCTCAAGAATTGAAAAGTGCAATAAGAGGTAGTTAGGCCAAGTCAAACTTCCTTGATGTAATGCAAATGTGAAATCTCTTTTCCTCTTTCTTTTCTCAGGCAAACTCCCATTCTCCCCTCTTTCACTGCATGATGCACACATAAATAAAATACCAAAATATTTTGCAGACAGCTCTGTCAGATTAAGTACACAGAGCCTTCTTGAAAACCTCATATTACTTTCTCTTGTGACACTTCAAAATAGGCTTGAAAAAAATTCTTAAGAGGAATATTTTAATAGCTTCCCAGAGAGTAGAATGCATTATCATTACGGTACAAAGGGCATCATTCATTTTTAATTCTTGGCTCCACAGGTGTTCCCTGCTCAGACTGTGGTTGACACTTAGCGGGCCTAATTATGATTCATATATCCCACATTACCCAGGAATTGGCCCTTCTAATTTCACACAATCCCTTTATTCAGAGGAGAAAAATACATTTCAGCCCTAGTTGCTAGACACTCAATCCTGACTGCAGGATTTAAATCATTTTGGGAGATTTAAAAATCCTGATGCCTCAACCCTGCCTCAGACCAAATAATCAAGACTCTCTTGTTGTGGGCCCCGAGACTAGGTGTTCATTTAATTTCCTAAGTGTTTTTTTATGTGCAATCAGGGCAGCCTTTGGTAGAGTATAAACACCAAATTAAAAACATAACAAAACATTCTTTTTTAATATACTCTTTAATGTGAATTGATACTAGTAAGTGAAGTTTTTTACTTTTTTTTAATCAAGAAAGTTATTCATGTGGTTTAACAAAGTAATTTTTCCATACCAAATTATGTTTTTTCTACCTACCTTTCTGGCTAAAACAGCAAGGCTGGCTCACAATGAAAATCCATGACCTACCCTCATTTTGGTGGATTTATTACTGGAATCAAAGCCATAGATCATTGCAGGAAAACAGACTAGTGGAATAGTGAATCTTATAAGTCTTAAAATCCCAAAACTAATTCCTTTGAGTTATTAAACCATTTTTTAATTTATCAGTTAAAAAAAAAAAAAAAAAACAGATGCATGCTATAATTAATTCATTCTATAAAGGTCAAGGTTTAGAAACAAAATAATTTCAGGGACAACCAGGATCATCAATTTTGTGTAGATTCAATGCTAATGAAAAACCAAATATTTGATTCTGAAAAGGGAATTTTAAATGTTGCCAGCAATTTCACATACGTAGCTAATATTTTGAATATACCTGTGGAATAAAAATAATCTACCCCCCCCCCCCACCGAAGAATACATCATGGGTTTTTTATATATAATATCTGATGTAAGCCATAAAAGCTTTCCCCATGCAAAATTTAGTATGCTGGCATAAGGACTGAGGTGAAATAGGGGGACATAAGAAGGAAATCAACTGATAGGAAATTGATATATTGGATAACCTGAATAGGCTAATAGTATGTGGACAGTAGCGATCACAAGGTAAAGTAAAGCTAAGTAAACACTGCTTTTATTCACTGCCTTATTGAGGTTACTAGCAGTATAAGAAGTTGGTATGGCAGAGATACAGGTTAGCATAGCCACTGAATGTAGAAATCAATGTCTCTAACGGCTGTTTCACAAGCTTTTTTTTAAGCCTCACCTGAGGAGTTTTTTTTTAGAGAGATAGGAAGGGAGAGAAGGAGAGAGAGAGAGAGGGAGAGAGAAATATCCATCAGCTGCTTCCCATATGTGCCCCCACCAGGAATCGAACACAGAATCTGTTTGTGTGTGGGATGATGCTCCAACTAACTGCGCCACCTGGCCAGGACACAAGCTTTAATTTTTAAAAAAATAAGAAATTCATGTTTCGATCCCCAGTTGGGGTATGTACGAGAGGCCGCTGATTTTTGTTTCTCTCTCTCTCTCTCTCTCTCTCTTTAAAAAATAGGAAAGTCAGTTAATCTCTTGCCAGATGGACTGATTTCCTAATAAATAGTGGGAATCCCACATTTTTCAAGTACAAAGACTTATTAGTACATGTAAATAATATTAGAAAAACTGATGTTCTTTGAAAACATTTGAGTGTATGATCTCAATTTTGTTTTTAAAATTACATTATACAATAGTACCTCCTATTATCTGTGGTTTTGCTTTCTGTAGTTTTAGTTACCTTTGGCCAACTGCTGTCTGATGATACTAAAGGGAAAAGTCCAGAAATAACAATTCGTAAGTTTTCCATTGCACGCTGTTCTAAGCAGGGATGAAATCTTGCGATGTCTGCCCTGTCCCGCGCATGCAGGCTGTGCAGGCTTCACGACTCGCAGTCACTCAGCAGCCGTTCGGTTATCAGCCCCACTGTAGCTGTCGCAGGGCTTGTGTTCAAGTAGCTGTTATTCGGCTTAACAATGGCCCCAAAATACAGATTAGTAATGCTGGCAATTCAGATATGCCAAAGTGAAGCTGTAAAGTTCTTCCTTTAAGTGAAAAGGTGAAAGTTCTTTACTTAATGGGAACGCTGAGGTTAAGATCTATAGTACGAACAAATCTTTTCTTCATGAAATTGTGAAGAAAAAGAGAAAAAGAAAACGATGCTAGTTTTGAGGTTGCACCTCGTACTTCAAAAGTTACTTTCACACTGAGCAATAGCAAGTCCTTAGTACAGATGGAAAAGACGTTATATCTGTAGGTGGGAGCCAAACAGAAAACGTGGATCCTTGGAGTGCAATGTTCTGCGGAGAAAGCATTGAGACGCTATGAAGACCAGCAAGGCATCCTGAAACGAGTGACTCCAAGCCATTTACTGCGGGTAATGGATGGTTCTACAGAAAAGCTTTGAACTGAAAGAGATAATGAGCTCGGCTGGTGTGGCTCGGTGGTTGAGCCTCGATCCATGCGCCAGGAGATCACCGGCGGGCTTCCCAGTGGGGGCACATGCCCAGAATGTGGGCTAAATCCCGTGTGTGTGGGGGTGGGAGGGGGATGCAGGAGGCTGACAGTCCATGTTCTCTCTCATAGATGTTTCTCTTTCTCCCTCTCCCTTCCTCCCTCTCTAAAATCAATAAAGAAAAAAAAAAAAGAGAGATAATTACTAGAGTAGCTGCATCTGCTGATAAAGAAGCTACTGCCACATTCCCAGCAGAGTGGAAGAAGTTGATTAAGGAGAAAGATACCATCCAAAGCAAGTCTTCAGTGGTCATGAACCCAGGCTCTTCTGGGATGAGGTGCCCAATAGAACCTACATTCATAAAGTGCAAAGGAGGCACCAGGGCATAAAACATGGAAGGACAGATTAACTCTGGAACTATGTGACACTACTATGGGGCATATAACCAGGGTATTGTACAGAGCAAAGAACCTAGAGACTCTCAAAAATGAAAACAAAATTTATCTACCCATGTGCTAGCAACATAATCAGAAAGCCTGGATGACAGCCATCATAGATGGAAGGATTCCATCTATGTATCACAAGAAGAAGGGTGAGTACAGTATCATAAGATATTTTGAGAGAGAGAGAGACCACATCGACATTATATTGCTACAGTTGTTCTATTTTATTACTAGTCATTGTTGTTAATCTCTTACTGAGCCTTATTTGTAAGTTAAACTTTATCATAGGTATGTATGTATAGGAAAAAAATACAAAACATAGTATATATAGAGTTCAGCCCTATCTGTGGTTTCAGGCATCCACTGGGGGTCTTGGAACGTATCCCTCTTGGATAAAGGGAGAACTACTGTACTTCTCTGGATTTCCAAAATAAGCATGCAATACATTATTGTTGGAAAAATGATCAATGTTATTTTCAAAAGACATAATCTACACCCTTTGTCATAGCATTCTGTTTCTTTTCAGTGACTTGAAAAATGGAAAATGAAGTATAATTCCTCATAAATTGTTTTCTTTCTCATCATATTTATATTTTCTTTTCATTTTGCAGCTGCAGATTTGAGTCTCTATTTTAGGTTCTTAGTGGAATGGCATTGGAGATTTGGTTTCCGCAAGAAAAATCCCCAGATGTATAAAGAATGACATAGATTTTCCAGTCATATTTAGCAGCAAAGGAAAAACCACATAAGGGTATTGAAAATTGTTGCTTTTGTCATGAATAGGAAAAAAATATTTTCAAAGTACCATACAGGAAGTCAGAATACCTGATTCTTATTATCGTGCATTTATCGCTAATGAGTTGTGTGGTGCGCACATCCCTTCTCATCTCTGAGTCTTAGTTTTTCCATTACTAAGGGGAGCTGGCCTAGAGGACTGCACATTTCCTTCAAAAATAGCATGATATTATTCTATGAAAAAAAGGCAAAAATTAACACAAGGAAGTGCTTTGAGATTAGACCCCTGTATTTCTGAAATATTGATAGTTACAAGAAAAACTATTTTAAAATGCCAGCATTTTCTTGATGCTTGAGCAGCCAGGCACGCTGCTGTGACCCATTGTAGGAGGGCGTTGTGTTAGGCAGATGCACGAGTGGACATTTTACTCTCCTGAGGTACAGACCTGAACATCCTCAGGAAAAGACACCTGAGACATTGAATGCCTGAATACCTGAAGCAGGTATGGAGGAGTTGGGCAAAGTGTACTCTGATCAATGCAAGCCACGTTGGTCTCAGCAGCAAAGCAATCAGAGGGAGATTATCAATAGGAAGATTGTTGTGTAAGGGTATGTCTAATGGACTCTGAATAACAATAATAAATATCCAAAGTTTAAATTTCCCTGTCTGCATTGTCTCCAGTTTCTCAACCCCATATACTGACTTAGCTGAGTTTTGGAGAACAAGGGAAGGGTGTGGGTCAATACTTAGGGAAGAGCTGTGAGAGACATCTGCAACATCTGCCGCAGTGGGGGGATGATGTGGTGACCTGCAGAGCAGCCTGGGTTAGCAGTGCTCAGGGTAAGGCAAGGGGGAAATCACAGGACTGGTTTGTGGAACATGTACTAGTTCTTGAATTGCCTGGGGAGTGGAACATAATAAAAGGCAGCCCTTCTGTCAATCCAGTTTGAATATATGTTGGCTGGAGAAAGGAAGGATAAAAAGAGAAGGAGGGAGAGAAGAGAGTATTTTAGGTTCCTGGACCCCAATTCCAGTGTGTGTGTGCGCGTGTGTGTGTTGTCTTCTCCCACACTACCAATTCTAAAACACCAGCAAGGAATCTAAAAATTCAACTAAAATGACTCAATTCTGATACTATCTACCCAAAGATGGTATCAGATTCCACAGGCAAAGGGCTTGGTCCTAATCAGAGGCCAGTTGCAAGTTCAGGTTATTACCTGTGCTTCTCACTAACTGGCTACAAATTGAAAGTTCCAACAACCCCTCCAACTCTGAATGACAATCACAAGGGCAGGTTGTTACCTGGAATTTTGATTGACTGGCTTTAAATTAGAAGTTCCCATGACCCGTTCCTTGGGTTTAATTAATTTGCTAGCACAGCTCACAGAACTCAGAAAACCTATTTACTCACTAGATTACTGATTTATTACAAAGGATACAAATCAACAAGATGAAGAGATACATAGGGCTTCTTTGTTTATTTTGTTTAAGACACAGATGCAGACAACAAACATGGTTGACAGATGGGAGGGAGGTTGGGAGGCTGGGTGAAAAAGGTGAAGGGATTCCATAAAAATTGGCAGTTACAAAATAGTCATGAGATGCAAATTTCAGCATAGGGAATAAAGTCAATAATATGGTAATAACTATGTATGGTGCCAGGTGAGTACTCGACTAATCAGGAGAATCACTTTGTAATAAATGTCTATGCACCACACCGTACACCTTTTAGAATTGTTATTCTTACATTCCAAATCCAAGTAATAGCTTTAGAGCATTGTTGATTTGCATAGTTTATCCTCTGCACTAGTATTGCTAGTACAAGTCTAACTTGTATCTGACCCAGATAAATCACAAACCTCACCATATATGTATTTTCTTACATGGCCACTGTGATGACCTCAGATCAAATTCTTTTCATTTGTTTTCGAGTTTTCAACTTGGGAAATACATCATAACTACCAAAGGATTTATAAAATGTACCAATACAGTTAAATAATAACAAATTAACCTCAGATATATGTATACATTTTAAGAAATAGAATATTGCCAGAATTTCAGAAAGTCCCTCTGTGTCCTTCCTCGGTCATATACTCCTCCTTTTCCCAGAGGTAAATAACATCCTGAACTTTATTACTATTTTCTTATTGTTCCTTATATATTTTCCAGATTTTTATGTATTTCTAAACAAAAAAGTAGTTGTTTTACAAGTTTTTGAAATTTATAGAACTAAAATATGATATCAAAACAATTCACAAGAGGATTTACATATATATACACACATAAAAATATACCTAAATATGTATATATATATAATTAACAAGGCAATATATAAAATTCTCTTGTGATTCTGGTCAGTGTTAGAGCATTACCCCATGCACAGAAGAGTCTCAGATTCAATTTCTGGTCAAGGGCATGTACCTGGGTTTCAGGTTCAATCCCTGGCCCCAGTCTGGGTGCATGCGGGAGGCAACCAATCAATGTTTCTCTCTCACTCTCTCTCTCTCTCTCTCTCTCTCTCTCTCTCTCTCTCCTCTCTCCCTCCCTCCCCCCAATTCCTCCCTTCCACTGTCTTAAAAAAGTCAATGGAAAAAATATCCTCGGATGAGGATTAAGAGCAAAAAATATTTTCTTGTGAATTTTCCCCCCAACTGACATTATTATGTTTTGGAGATTCTTACATGTTGATGGGGCTGTAGTTCACTCATTTTTATTGCTCTATATGAATATGCTACAATGTATTCTATTTTTTATGAATATTTGAGAGCTTTCTAGGATTTTATTGATACAAATAATAATGACCAATAATAATGTATTTTCTGGTGCACATTTGAAGAGTTTCTTTGGGGACTATGCCAAGGAGCAGAATTGCTGGGCCATGGAGTATGAGTCTGTGGAGCTTTATGAAGTGCTGCTCTTGTTTTCGATGTAATTACAATCATTTCATCCTTATTACTTTTTCTAATTAAAAAGACTCTCAAGTGGTGTTTCTGCCTCCAGTTTTTCTCTAACTAAATCTATCCTGTCCTTGGCCATTAGTCTGGTCTTCCTAAAATGCTACTTTCAGCGTATGTTTTTCTCACATCCTGAATGCTAATTTTACTCAGGAACCTACTATAGTGTGGGAGAAGAGAGTTTTGCCATCAAAATATGCCTTTTGGGGGTTATTGGTTATTTTAAAGAAAACAAAAGATTCAAGAAGAGCCTTTTACTTCCCCCTCAACTGCCTAAAAGTATTCAGATAGAAAAACCTGCTGAGAGGGAGCTATCATCTTAGTGTAATATGAACTAAGTGTGGCAAACAGGAAAGAACCTAGCAAAGTCTGCCAGTCTCCCCTCTCTTTCCCATTGTTTCTGGGTGGCCTGGCAAAAATTTATTTACCAAATGTTTACTGTTTCATCTACTTGTGAATTGCCTTCTTCTTTCCCTTTGAAATCACAGACTTTACCTTCCTCTCCTTAATCCAGAATGGCATATAGACCTCAACTACTGGATTTGTCCTCAGATCCCATATTCTCTCTCTTTTTTTAATCTTCACCTGAAGATATGTTTTATCAATTTTTTTTTAAGAGAGAAAAATATCAATATGAGAGAGAAACATTGATAGGTTGCTTCCCTCATGCACCCAAGCAGGGATTGAACCTGCAGCCTAGGTATGTGCCCTGACTGGGAATTGAACCCACAACATTTTGGTGTATGGGACTGTGCTCCAACCAACTGAGCCACCCAGTCAAGGACTAAGGTTCCATATTCTTACAGAGCCTCCATATGTACATACATAATAAATTTAGTTATTTTTTCCTGTTAATCTGTCTCATGTTAATTTGATTATTAGATCAACCAGAAGAACTTAGAAGAGTAGAATTGAAATTATTTTTCTCCCCCCACAATCGCAACTTACTGTCTACATTAAGAAATCAAAACTCTTTTGACATCTTTTTGAGGGTTTTCATATTTATCACTTCTCAGTGAAAAGTTTTTGTACTAAATAGGCTGATTTTTGTAGTCTTTTCCCCCCTGAATACATGTTCTTTTTGCTTTTGAGTTTTTGCTCCTAAAATTTCCCTGCCCAGAATCCATCCCTTTTCTCTCTGCTACCTAAGTGCTCCCCATTCTTCAAAGTCTCTTGATGTCCTCCTTTTCTTTTCTTTTTTTAAAATATGTTTTTACTGCATTTTTAGGGAAAGAGGAAGGGGGATAGAAATAGAAACATCGATGAGAAACATCATTGGGCTGCCTTCTGCTCGCCCCCTACTGGGCAACCTGGGCATGTTCCCTGACCAGGAATCAAACCAGGACCTTTCAGTTCATGGGATGATGCTCAATCCACTAAGCCTCACTGGCTGGGTGATGTCCTCCTTTTCTATGATAACTTTTCTCACTTTTTCCATCTGCATTCTCTGAAGTCTCCTAGCAATAAGAGTATGTTATTCAGTCATTTATTAAAACACAATTTGGAGGTTCATGTTATATGAATTATTATGTATGCAAGGAGAAAAGGCCAGGGCTGTAAGATAGTTAAGGGACTTGCTTTCAGAACAATATGCCCACCAGCTATGCTTCATTCTTCAAGCGGAGGCTGGACAAAAATTTATCATGAATGCTTGAGGGAATCAAGGATTACCTGGTGAGTTGGACCTGATCATCACCATTGTCCCTTTCAATGTATGATTTTATGAGTCTGTGCCTTACCATGAGAAGTCTGGTATGGAGAGACCTCTACAGTCTGATTCCAACCTTCCTTTCCTCCTTTGTCTCTCACTAGGCACTGACAGGACCCTTAGATCTGGTCCAGTTGGTCTTCTTTCTGTCTTCCAAACTCACCCTTCCTGCCTGTTTCCAAAACTCTGTTTGGGAACCTCTCCATGTAGGGGACCTCAACACTCCACCCTGCTGAGCTAAATGCTCTCCATCCTTCAATAATTGTTTATTGTCCTTTCCAGGACATCTTAGCCTACGATGACTCTCTTCTTTCAAAGAATTTTTGGTGCTCAACTATACTGCGTTATAAAGTCTTTTTAGGTATAAACATCAAAATCAGGAACCATGACTTAAACTCAGTTCAGCACAGTGTCTTGAACAGTGTTGTTATTCAAAGAATAGCTCTTGATTGACGGATGATGGATACTGCAGAAATAACTCTGATTCTTGTTTCTATTTTGGTTTTATAGATGGCAGATACATTTTGCATTCAATAATTTTATTTCCTATGCTAGGTTTACTTACATCAGCAAAATTTAGGCTTGAATTCTTAACTGGAATATTGTTTTATGATGGCTATTTTTGCTTTGTTTTTTGTTGTTGTTGTTTGTTTGTTTTGTTTTTGCTTTGCCAGTCTACTTGTATTAAATACAGAACAAAAATTAGGATTTGGGACACATAACCCATAGATATTGCCAGATTTTTATGTGTATCCACAGTAGAGATCTTTGGCATCTGTGATATTTCAATATGATATAGGATCACTATTTCTGACCTAATCCTTAAGTTTTTTGAACATTTTCTATTGTTTTCTTTCTTTGTGTTAGATTAAAGAAAGATCTGCTTCTGATTCAAGGTGGTTTGACCTAGGATTATTGAAAAGATTATATCTTAGTTTTCAAATCTTAGTATTTTTTTGACACACAAATTTTCTTTTAAGCCTAGCCTCATTTAAATGCTAATGTCTTTCATTCGGCCACTTTCTTGTTCTACTCTATATATCCTCAGAGCTGATCTGAGTGTGGAGATTCCATTCACTTCAAAGAAAACTTTATGCTTGGATCCTCTCCACAGGGGTGCTCAGACTAAGACAAGAAATGATCCCTATAGCTGTCCCCTCTCCTGCATTTGTAAGGAAAATAACATAAAAAGAAAGATTTCCCAATGCATTTACTCTATGAATTGAATCAGTCTGCATACTGGAACATTCATACACTATTGCTAGTTCACTCTTAAGGATCCTTTTCAACACTGGGACATTAAAGATATGTCAATATAATAGAATACATTAGTGTACCTATTACTTTCAGACAAACAATATACTATGTTATTGCTCTCATGTGCATATGTTGAAAATGAGTTCATGCTGTGGGAGATAATTGACTACTTGATAGATAGACATGCTTTACATGCAAAAATATTTTAAAGCAGGACAAAATATATTATTACCTTTATGTGATCATATAGAATAGCTAGCTATTAAATGTCTAATAGGTGTTTTTTTCAGTGGTTTGTATATTGAAATTAATAGTTTTTTCATCTGCTAGCTTAGATCTTAAAATCTTTCTTTTTTTTTGTTTTTTGGTGGGAGATCCTTAGAACATGGATGATTTGGAGCTTATCGGTTTGAAGATAGGAAATGATTATTTAAATTGCCAATACTCTTTGTACTCAAAATTGAGAAGCATTTTTGTTAGTTAGTATTCATAATTAAGAACTTTTTTCCAATATGGATGACTTAAGAAGATTGTTTAGGTATAACTAACTTGAGTTAAAAAAAAAAAAGTTATTAATGCCCAGCTGGTGTGGCTCAGTCCATGTAGTGTCATCCCATGGACTGAGAGGTCCCAGTTGGATTCCTGTTCAGGGCACATGTCCAGGATGTGGGCTCGATCCCCAGTAGGGGGCATGCAGGAGGCAGCTGATTGATGTTTCTCTTTCACATAGATGCTTCTATCTTTCTCTCCCTTCCTTGCTCTAAAAAATCAATAAAAACATATTTCAAAAAAAATAATAATAATTAATATTACTATCAGTTGATCATTTCCTTAAAATTTATAAGCCACTTTCACATTCATTACTTCATTGGAAACTCACAAAATTTTTTAAAATAACATTAATTTTATAATGTCCCTTTTATACATGAGGGAACTCCGGGCAAGATAAATCAGAAACTCACCCAGGGACTTACAGAGCTGGAAAGGAACGAAACTGGAATTCCAAACATGATTCTAACCCCAAACTCTTGACTATACACTGCTGCCTGTGAATGCTTGATGGGCCATTCAAAGGAGGCTTCAAATCTTGCTGTTTATTCTAATAGCTACTTGTGCAACTAAAAGACTCCCTTTTCCTGTGTTTTAGATTAAGCAGAATGTTTTATTACACACACACACACACACACACACACACACACACGCACACACACAGTTTATTAAAAAATAAAATGCAGTGCACAGAGTATTGTCTACTGGCATTTAATTTGTAATAAAAATAGAGATAATCATAATAACTATCTTAGATGTTTCGATAATAATGCCAAAGAGATACTGTCATGGGCATTTTTTTTCTTTCTCTCCCAAGATGATCTGCTTTAACTGATTTTTATAAAGTAAAGCCCACATTTGTATAGTAAATTTGATATTTGTTTCATCTTAATAATAAAAGGGTTATTCCCATCCTCTATGGGCTTATATGAAAGTTTGAAATAAAAAAGAATTCAGGGTTTCTATGATGTCTTATGAATATTATTTTTTAAATTACAGTTGATATTCAATATTATATTAGTTTCAAGTGTACAACATCATGGTTAGAAGGTTACTGTGTATAATTTATGAAATAATCCTACCCAATAAGTCTGATAACCCCCCTCACACCATATATAGTTATTACAATATCATTGACTCTATTTTCTAAGCAGTACCTTGTATCCCAGAGACTATTTTGTACTTGCCAATTTGTATTTCTTAATCCCTTCACCCTTTTCACCCATCTCCCAAAGCCTCCCATCTGGCAACAGTTTGTTCTCTGTGTTTAAAAGTTTTTTTCTGTTTTGTGTGTTCATTTATTTTGCTTTTTAGATCCCACATATAAATAAAATTATATGGAATTTTCTTTCTCTGTCTACTTTGCTTTGCATAATGCCTTCTAGGTCTATTCATGTTGTCCAAAAAAAGATTTTATGTTCTTTAATGATTGAGTAATATTCCATTGTATGCACCACTTCTATATCCAATTATCTATATATGGACACAGGTTGCTTTTATATCTTGGCTATTGTAATCAATGCTGCAATGAGTATAGGGATACATATATATTTTTAAATTAGTGTTTTGGATTTCTTCAGATAAATACCCAGAAGTGATAGCTTTATTTTTAATTTTTTGAGGATCCTCCAACACTGTTTTTCATTGTGGCTGCACCATTCTGCATTTCCACCAACAATGCACAAGGGTTCCCTTTTCTTCACATCCTCACCAACATTTGTTGTTCATTGATTTTATTTATTTATTTATTTATTTATTTTTTATCCTCACCCGAGGACATTTTTCCATTTTTTTTGTTCAGATAGAGTGGGAGGGAGAGAGAGGAAGAGAGAGAGAGAGAGAGAGAAATATGGACGTGAAAGAGACACATCGAGTGGCTGCCACCGGCATAACCAACCAGGGCTGGAGACAAACTGCAACCGAGGTATGTGCCCCTAGCGGGAACTGACCCCGGGTCTCTCTGGACCACAGGTCAACACTGTAACCACTGAGCCAAACTGGCCAAGGCATTTGTTGATTTATTGATAATAGCCATTCTGACAGATGTGAGATGATATCTCATTGTGGTTTTAATTTGCATTTCCCTAGTGATTAGTGATGTTGAGCATCTTTTTATATGTCTATTGGCTATCAGCATGTCTTCTGTAGAGAAATGTGTATTCAGGTCCTCTGTCCATTTTTTTAATTGAATCATTTGTCTTTTTGGTGTAAAGTTGTATGAATTGTTTATATATTCTGAATACTAACCCCTTGTCAGATGTATCACTAGCAAATATTTTCTCCTATTCACTGTTTTCATTTTGTTCTGTTGCCGGATTCCTTTGCTGTATAAAACCTTTTTGGTTTGCTGTAATTCCATTTGTTTATTTTTCCTTTGTTTTCCTTGCCCAAGGACACATATTAACAAAACAAACAAAACCCATTACTAAGAGCAGTGTCAATTTACTGCCTATGTTTTCTTGTAGGAATATTAAGGTTTTGGGTCTTGCATTTAAGTCTTTAATCCATTTTGGTTTTATTCTTATATATGGTATAGCAAATGATCTAGTTTCTCCTCTCTCTCTCTCTCTCTCTCTTTTTTTTTTGCATCTATCTGTCCAGGTTTTCCAAAACCATTTATTGAAGAGACTGTCTTTACCCCATTGTATATTCTTGCCTCTTTTTTTTCTCTTTCTTTATTCTTCAGATAGAGCGGGAGGGAGTGAGGGAGGAAGAGAGACAGAGAAACATCCATGTGAGAGAGACACATTGACTGGTCGCCACCCACACAACGCCAACCAGGGCCAGGGACAAACTGCAACCAAGGTACATGCCCTTAGCGGGAACTGAACCTGGATCTCTCTGTTCCACGGGCCAATGCTCTAACCGTTGAGGCAAACAGGCCAGGGCAATTGCCTTCTTTTTATAGATGAATTGACCCTATTAATGGGTTTATTTCTGGGTTCTCTATTTTGTTTCATTGATCCATGTGTCTATTTTTATGCTAGTACCAAGCTGTTTTGATTATTATAGCCTTGTAGAATAGCGCAATATACTACAACTTTGTCCTTCCTCAAGATTTCTTTGACTATTTGGGGTCTTTTGTGGTATCATATAAATTTTAGGATTTTTTTTTTTTTATAGTTCTCTGAAAAATTCCATTGGTATTTTGATAGGGATTGCAATGAATCTATAAATTACTTTAGGTAGTATTCACATTTTAACAATGTGAATTCTTCCTATCTATGAGCAGAGTATATCCTTCCATTTATTTATATCTTCTATTTCTTTCTTCAATGTCTTATAGTTTTCTGAGTCCGTGTCTTTACCTACTTGGTTAAACATATTTCTAGGTATTTTATTCTTTTTGATGCAATTGTAAATGAGATTTTAAAAAAATTTATCTTTCTGATTGGTGTATAAAAATACAATTGATTTCTAAATATTAATTTTGTATCCTGCTACTTTACTGAATTTATGTAACAGTTCTAACAGTTTTTCAGCGCAATCTTTAGGGTTCTCTCTATATAATATCATGTCATCTGCAAATAACGACAGTTTTACTTCTTCTTTTTCAATTTGAATGCCTGAATATCTTTATTTTGTATCCATAGTATGTGTATTTTTTTATTTGCATTGGACTTTATATATTAGACCCCAAACTAGAACTATTTTTTCCATGAGTTAGTCACTATTAAATAAGGTGAATTAACTAATTTTTGGATGAAAGTTTTGTCTTCGTAAATAATGCTTCAATGAATATAGGAACATATATCTTTTTGAATTAGTGTTTTTGATTTTGTTATGCAAAATACTAATTTTCTTTCTTTCTTTCTTTCTTTCTTTCTTTCTTTCTTTCTTTCTTTCTTTCTTTCTTTCTTTCTCCAACAACTATTAGCAAGTGTAATTTTTTATATTGTATAATGAAATGCATCAACATTTGGAAGATTGGCATAACTTAGTGAACCAATGTTTTTCAAATGACCATTCATGATGATACTGGGTCATACTTGGTAAAAGATTCATTTATAATGCAAGATAGATCAGTCAATTTTAATGTGAAGAGTTCTTGTGTGAAGTGTGTTATAGATGTCGATTAGCTCCTGTTGAGGAATTGTGCCATTGAATTTTTCTCTGTTCACACTGATTGTTTTTGTCCAGTTGTTCTATTCATTGTTGAAAGAGGGGCATCAAAGTCTCCAAGTATTACTGTGTCCATTTCTCCTGCAACATTTCTTTTTTCTCACTACTCTGCATCCTCCCGACATCTGTAAATCTGTAAATTATCTTATTATGCCAGCTTCAGTTGCATTTCTACCACTGAACAATAAATTTGATTTAAGTCATAGATTGTGGAGAAGGTCCAATCAGTCATTCCATGGTAACATTGTTTCTCAAACTAGGGTCTACAGACATATTTTTAGAATGTCCAAGAAACTATATTCAGATTTTAAAATGCTTGTTTTTATTTCAATTCTAATTTAAAATGATTAATGTAAAAATAGTATGGCTTATCTGAATGATTCCCTTATTAGTTGAGGACTGTCATTTGATTTCATTGCTTTTGTTTGTTGCACGTATTTTTGTGAGCTAAAGAGAAAAATGATAGCAGCAATCTAATGAGTTTGGTATGAATATTAAGGGAGTTGATATGTGCTGAGATCTTAGAAAATTGTCTGCCATATAGAAAATGCTCAATAATGCTCTATTCTTTTTATTACACTAGTAATGTTTTTGAGCCAAAATGGCATGTAAGGCCAGATGTACTATAGGTTTTGCTATGATTTGAATAGAGGAAAATGTAGAAGAAATGACTTATTTTACATATGTGTAATTGGAGATGTGAATAAGGATGTTCAAAGCAGCACTGTTTGTTACATATTCACGCAACAGAATATTACACAGTAGTTAAAACAAACGAAGTGCTGCACCATGCCGCACAGAATATGGGTGGATATTAGCAATATAATATTAAAGCCAAAATGAGTCTCCAAATATTGTATATCATATTTATTCTTCTATGAAGTCAAAAACAATAAAAATTAAAAAAAAACATATTAGCCTGTTAAGGCATATATAAAATGATGCATATGAAATAAAACTATATTTTAAAAAGCAAAAGGGATGGTAAATACAGACTTTAGGATGATAGTTGACATTGGTGGGAAGAGCCTAGGGAACAGCAGGGCTGTATTATTGGAGTAAATTATTGTCAAGATCCTAAGTTTTACTTTAGGATAGTGGGTTTATTGTCATTTATAATGCTGTGACAATTAACTAGCTAACTAAATAAAAGAGGAGCATAAATGGATCAATGATGACAATGTGTGCTGAACTAAAGAGTATAATTTATTCAATTTTGTGCACATGAGTTTCAGAGAGAGAGAGAAGTTATACATGGCACATGATAGTACAAACATACTAGCAAACAGTGAGTACGATATTCATGTTAGAAGGGGAAATTTTGTTTCAGCAAAAACCATCAGTCACATTAAGTCAATGTTAAGAATTTGAATTTTATTTTTTTGTTTACATTTACTTTATAATTTTACATTTCAATGTAATAGTATCCAAGTACATATGCAATGGCATTTCCACGTTGTTTTTAGTTTATACTTATATTATTTTGGAGATAATTTAAGTGATCATTGGAGAGTCCATGAAATTATTTTTACTTTAAAAGTATACTGTTCTTTAGGAGACACTGCACTGTAATGTCAGTGGTCCCTTTCTCAAGTTCTTTTGTTTCAGAGATGCTCAAAATGAAATTCAAGGATGGCTGAGGGATACTGAGATGCTTTCAGGGTTATACCATACAAAGTATAAAATAATCCATAATCAGTTAGGTTAAACATTAAAAAGACAGCTATTTGCCTTCATTACTCTTCTTCACAAGTGTACAGTGGAATTTTCCAGAATCTATATGATACATGATATCACAAGAGATTAAATGTAGAAGAACATAAGAGATGCCAGAATCTATATTTAATTCTGGCTTTTAACTCGGACATTAAAGAGATTTGCCAACATGTAAATAATGGCATTCTTCTCACTAAATTTTTTTCATGGTGGAAAATAAAGGGTATTTTTTTATATATAAATGCATTATTAATGTGACCATGAAATAAGTTTATGATGTTTTTTTCCATGAATTAATAAATAAATATTTAAAATTTGCTCAGTTGTAATACAATAAATATCCATAGATATATTCACATAAACAAGAACTCTTTGGGGTCCTCAATTATTTTTAAGATTATTAAGGTATACAGAGACCAAAACCATTGAGAACTATAGCTTTAACCTATCTTCTCTTATTTTTATATTCTTACTAGGACTATACTGAAATTCATAAGACGTGAAATGCTGTCATGTCTCACGCTATATTGAGCAGTTGGGAATTTATACATAACTAGGGGGAAACAAGGTAAGTGCAGAAGGTTGTCAAAAAGACAGGCTCATCGGAGGACTCTGAGGCAGACTCTTGATTGAGAGGAAATAGGTGAATAGGTACACACTATTGAATAGGTAGATGGTTAAAATATGTCAAATTTTTGGAAGAATAAGCTCATAATTTTCACATGAATGACATAAAAGAACATCAAAAACACCAGGGAAAGGGGGAAATGAGAGGATGTGGTCATGGGCCTCCGCCCTTCACTTGGCAAGTGAGCATGCTTTATGTGGCTGCCATGACCTGCTGAGCGCTGTCTGGAGAAGGGCCCTGGTCAGTGAGCTTGAGGTCCAGGACATCGAAAGCAGGATGGCATTTTTGTTTAAAATATGTGGAAGTGTATACACACATGTACACAGAATGAAGGATGCCCAGATCTCTGTCAGATAAGATACAGATTACTTTCCATAAGCTCCTAGGAAAAAACCTGCATTTACTAGATTATCTCTATTTATTTGATTAAAAAATGCAATGTCTGTTTATTTGTTTTTTGGGGGGAGGGGGGAGCATTCATGTTATTTCAGTGAGAAGGGCCATATTTTAGACAGTAATGAAAGTTTTTCAGCCTTTCTTTAAATGCCATGGAGACAAAAATCTGAATAATAAACTCAACAAGAAACACATTTCTAAAGAAATTTGTACCATGTGTGAAAGATTGGACAATAAAACCTGTGAAATATATTTATATTTATATATAATTTAGCTGAAAACTTCTTATTTCCTGAAACTAGTTAGCAACATCATCATTCCATGCTCAGCTTCTTGGTTCCTCAACTTTTTTGTTTCCTCAGAAAAGATAGACACTGTCTATCTTTTTTTTAATAAAGACTTAGAATATTTTTATACCCACGCACCATTCTTCATGTAACTGACAAATTACTTCTAACTCAGACATTTTTAAAAGAAATTCTGCTCTCTTAGGTACTTCGCCAGAAAACTCTGGTCACCTTTATCATGTTTTATGTAACTGTCTCACACAGATATTTGTTTCAAGCATATAAACACCACCCATAAAACTGGATATACGACAGGATGTTGAGGCCAGGGCTGTGCACAGTTTGCGCTTTCCTCTGTCCTTAACTCAGGCTGTCAATCTGTTTTGTTTGGTATCTTAGAAAGAATGTGCCAATGTCGATTTTTCTCTCTCTTGCTCTTCTGAGGTATACAATTACAGAAATTATCTCATTTCAACAGAAGACACTGCTGGCGAAAAAAAGCATGAAAATCTTCAAAGATCTCTTTCAAGGATGGAAATTATCCCATAAAGTTCTCCAGGCTTAAGAACCCTTCATGATATTTTTTCTCACCATCTGTAACCCTTGTCCTCCCCTAACCCCAAACCCACCCCTCAATTCTAATAGCTCATCCTGCATTTCATTGCTTCTAATAGAAAGAGAATCCTGTTGAGATCCGGACTCTATCTATCAGGGCACAGTTCTCTTAAATTGATCTGTTGGGCCACTTATACCCGAGGAACAGCCTGGCCAGTGTGACTCAGTGGTTGAGTGTTGACCCATGTATCAAGAAGTATTGGTTCGATTCCAGGTCAGGGCACATGTCCGGGCTGTGGGCTCAGTCCCCAATGGGGTGCATGCAGAAAACAGCCCATTGATGGTTCTCTCACATCGATGTTTCTATCTCTCCTTCTCTCTTTAAACATCAATAAAAATATATTTTTTAAAAAAGAAGAGGAACAAATTGTTTTAAAAAGTCAGTGGAGCACAAACCATATACATTCAAAAGCAGTGCTTGAGATTTCTATAGTCCATTGCTTTTCTGTATCTACACAAATAAGACAATGCAGAGGAAGTTGAGTGGTGCTGGAATGAACTAGAAGATGCAATACTGCTCATCTCTTTAATGTACCATAAACAATTAGAACAATTTTTTTTTCTATGTAGCAGCTAATGTGGTAATATTCACAATTCCAGTTTTTCTTTAAAATGCACTAAAAGGAAAAGAAAAGCAATTATATGGAAACAATTTGGGAAATGAAGAGTTACTTTAAAAACACTTAATATTGACTTATAATTGCTTACTAATAAAATGCTTTACTTTCTGCCTCTTGCTTATATATATTTTTTATATTCTAGTCTCATAATCTCAATTTAAGTGGGTGGTCTTGGTAGCTATTGTGTTGATATTATTCTCTTCCCTAATTGTTTGAGGAAAGAAAAATGCTTTCATTTAGACAAAAACTTCAATTGGTCTTGGAATATTTATGTTCAAAGATCATTGAGAGCTTCATCTGCAACTTGTTCCTGCCTGGGCCTAATTTTTTCACATATTGTCCATCAAAAATATGGATCATCTTTTACTTTTATTAATAAAATTCAAGTTTATCTTGTATTAGTCAACAATATGAGGCATTCAACAAGAATGCCACCTAAGAGATGATTCATTTCAAAGACATAGCTTTAAACTGACTTAAGAGCTTGAAAAGTAAAGTACCATGGTTAGCACTACTGTTTACTGATAGCATTAAATATAATGGTGAGTTGTTGTGGTAACATATTCTGCTTAATCAGAGACATGTTAACAATAACTTGCAGATGAATGTGTGTGTATGTGCAATGAAAATGTAAGTGGCCTTGCATGGTCTCTATAAGTTTTTATTCATTAATTATTTTTTAACAAAATGTATTACACTGAGAGTCAATAACCCATATCCTGATATTCTAACTAAATCAAGACTATGCTTTTTCCTGCAAATTGTATTGGTTGAGGTCTCAGATTTACAGTGGGCTTTTTGATGTACTTTGTTTTTAAAGTTTAATTTTGTCTTTCTCTTGGAATATATTAAAATATAAAACCAACCTTGCTTTAAATGGAAGAGCCGATTCAATTCCAATGTCAACCAACATTCATGGAGAGCTTCTGAGTAGAAGGGCTTGCTTGCTGGGGGGCTCGTGTACGGCACGAGAGCAGGAGCACTGGAGGGAGGTGCCCACACAGAGCCTGCCTCCTTCCTCTCTATGTGTGTACATTTGGGCAAGCTATTGAACCTCTCTGTTTCACTATTTTCTCAGAACTAATACTAGAACCTACTTCTTAAGATTGTGGTAAAGAATAAATGGACTAATGCATCTAAAAAGCTCAGTAGACTATCTGGCACATAGGAGTTCAGTGTGCCATAGACTGAATGTTTGTGTCCTCCCAAAATTCACATGTGGAAACCTCATCCCCGGTGTGATGGTATCTGGAGATGGGGCCTTTGGGAAGTGATTATGAAAAAAACCTCAGAGAGCTCCCTGGCTCTTTCCTCCGGGTAAGGACATAGTAAGCAAGTCCTCACCAGACACTGAATCTGCTGGCCCCTTAATCGTAGACTTCTCAACGTCCAGATCTGTGAAAATAAGTTTCTGTTGTTTACAATCCACCCCATTTCTGGTATTTTTGTTAAAGCAGCATGAAGGGACTAAGACAAGGAAGTATAAAGTATAATGTTATATAAAATTGTGACTGTTATAGTGAAAACGAGTTTTAGCCTCCAAAACTTCAATCCATTGAGAGGGGCAGCCAAATGCCCCACTAACTAATATCATATAAACCAATAATCACCTACATTAGAGGAAGAACAAGTAAATGCAATTAGAGAACAGGGAGATCCTGGGGAGGTTGTGGGGAGGAAATGAAAGTTGAAAATGTGTTTAAGAATAGGTCGATCAATGACAGAAGAAGAAGCAGAAGAAATATATTCCAGGAGCAAAGACTATAAATTGGGATAAGAACAGTATTTATAGAACCTGGGCAAGAGCATTCATGTCTGGGACACACAGTGATGTCACGGTAGAGTGAACATGCCTAGTCAGTCCTGAGGAGAAAACAAAAGAACACTCCGAAGTTGGTCCCTGAGAGGGTAAGAGAAAACCTTTTCTTTCTCTTTGGTTCCCACTGTCTTGGCCTCTTCCTAGGAGGACTCCTATGCACATGTGTGCTCTTGTTTTCTGGGTAGTTGTTCTAGAAAGCTAAGAATACAGAACCCTGTAGTGGTCCATAAACTGAAGATGAGTCAACTGTATTGCAAATTAGATCCTCCAATTACATGTGTTTCATTAGAATTTTCTTTTTTATAGTCCCCTCACCTTCCATAAAGTCAGGTTTAAATATTTCAGCAGTGTTTCTTGTGCGGCTATGGGGTGTAAAGGGGACTCCATTTGTTTGGCAAGGGGAGTGTTACAGGTGAAGCAGTGCTTCTTCCTCTGTGGTGGAGAATTCGTCTTGGCAGGGAATAACATTCCTGCCTTAAGCTCGCCAAAGACTTAAAAAGAATAAGTTTCTGAAAATATTTGAAATGATAGGCAAATATGAGACTAGGAATTTATTTCAGAAGGCTTTGTTCCTCTTTGTAATTTACATGCATGGCAAGTTATTTACTGAGAATAAGGATGACAGGTGTAGGTTAGAGGCTTTGAGATGCATTTTCAAACAGTTGTGGCAAGTACACTAGGGAATCAGTTAGAGTTAAAGAAAAGAATTTTTGAGTAGCACTTGGGGCCCAGCTGAGGAATCTAGTCCAATGTGATATGAGAGAGAGAGGGAGAGGGAGTGGGAGAGGGAGAGACTGATGTGAGAGAGACATACCAATTGGTTGCCTCTCAAATCTCCCAAATGACCCCGACCAGGGCCAGGGACCAAACTGCAACCGAAGTATGTACCCTTGACTGGAATTGAACCTCTGACTCTTTGGCCTGTGGGCTGACACTCTAACTGCTGAGCCAAACCGGCCAGGGCCTAAGTGAATTTTTAAAACAGGATGATTTAAAATAAACTGTCAAAGTCCAGTGAACAAACAATTAAGTTATTTAATAGTCTGTGTCTTTGTATAATTGGCTGCTATAGGTTACAAGCAATTTCAAGAGGATAATAGATATAATGAAACAAGTAGCAGGAATATGAACAAAAATTAAATACAATTGCCCAATTGAGATATAAGTGTGATATTAAAACCAGTCACTGAATTTCAAGGTGGGGTAAACGTTTTATATTTTATGTTTCTATTATGTATTTTACTTTTCATAACATTTCAGGAACAGTACTGTGGACTGTGAGCATAACTGGGATTAAAACGACTTAGAAATAAGAAAAAACAATGGCCTACTTTACAGTTCCTGTGTGCTTTCCCTTATTACCCAGATAGCAAGAGCTGTTGACCACGTATAGGCTGCAGTGCTGACCTTATGAACAGATTTTGGAAGCAAGCCTGGATTTGTTTTTTCAGAGATTCAGAGCTATCTGAAGCACTTTGTATGACTTGAAACTCTGCCATTATTTATTCATTGACTATAGGTTCTGAAGGCACTAAAATGTTTAAGGAAAGCCTGTTGAAATGAGACCATCTCGGTAAAGAACAACCAGGGTGTGAGGAAGGACTACATGTTCATTTTCGAACTCTGATAGAGCCAATCCCTTTGGGTGGGTGGGAGGGGGAGGGAGGGAGAATGCTAATGAAGAGAGTAGAAGAGAATCAAAGGTGAATTTCTTCACATTTTTTCTTAGGATTGGGAAATACTAAGGTTGTCTTAAAGTTCTTTTGCTAACATAAGAACATCAACAAGCTTATCCTTCAGTACACATTGTTAAAGTCTTAATGTGATTTATTTTTGCATCTGAATGTCATTCTTTAGTAGAAAAACTATTCTTAATGAAGAAAAAGAACACAGTTTTTCCACTCAGGGTTACTACTTTATATATAAAGAAACATCATAACTGAAAATTAGGACTAATGCAAAAATTATCATTTAACCCAACTGCACAGTAACACTCATGCAGTCTTACACTTTTAGAGGGTCTGTTGGCTAAAAGCTGTTTTTTTTTAAAGAGTGGCATCATCTATATTTTAAGGCTGTTCAATATGTATTATTTCCCCTCCCAATATCTTATTATAAAAATCTTTTTTAAAATTATGCAGTGAACATCTATACGCACTCTCTAGATTCTATAATCAACATGTTACTATTTTTGTTTTATTATATACCTACTCGTCTACCCAACCTTCTATCCATTCATCACTCCATTTTTTGGAGGTCTGCATCTTTTTTAAAACAGGATAGAATTACTAGTATATACATATATTGTAAAAAAATATTTTGTATTTTTCAGAGGCTGTTTCGTAGAGAGGGTTGTATTTGTTTCCTATTACTGCTATAAAAAATTACATAGACCTACAGGTTTAAAACAACACAAATTTATTCATCTTGTAGTTCTAGAGGTCAGTAATCTAAAATGGATCATATAGGTTAAAACCAAGGTGTCAGCAGAGTGGCATTCCTTCTAAAAGCTTTAAGAGAAAAATTGGTTCTCTTGCTTTTTTTCTTCTTCTAATGGCTACCTTCATTCATTGGCCCATGGCCCCTTCCTCCACCTTCATAGTACATCACTCCAACTTTTTCTTCTATCCTTAAATCTTCTCTACCTCTTATCCTCCTACCTCCTTCTTATAAGGACCCTTGTGATTATTACATTGGCCCCACCAAGATAATCCAGGATAATCTCCCTATTTCAAGATGCCTAATTTAATCACACCTGCAAAATCCCTTTTGTCATGTGAATTAACACAGTCACAGATTCTAGGGATCAGAACATGGACATCTTTAGGAAGCCATTATTCAGTTTATCACAGGATATTATGTAGTGGTCTTTACTGTGTGTTTTGCTATTAGCATCCCTTAGTAGTAGGAAACAATATATATATGATGACTTTAATTCTTTACCTGTTTGGCATATTCCATGAAATAAGTAATGCTCTCTTATGAAGGGCTCTTACCATATGAGACAACAAAAGCATTAGTAATTGACCACTCTTCATGATCCCAAAGAGATGCACTGTTATTTTATGCAGCAATAAAAAAGAAAAGAAAAAACAACACTGCCAATTAAACTGATTTACTACCTAATGTAAGATGATTATGATTGGATACATGTTAAAATGTGATCAAATGTGTCTTAAAACAGATAAAATATTCAAAATAGTGGTTTCATTGAATTACATGGCACAGAAATGGCCCAAGAAGATCTTTTCCATTAACAGCAAGACTCTTACAAAATTCCTATTTGAGGTAGGAAAATCTGGTTCTGTGAAAATGCAGCACTGAAAGAAATAACCTAAGTGATTTAGTGCTTCCAATGACTAATGTATGCACATTTCCATTTTAAGTAATATTTATCGGTTTCCTTTATTCTAGTACTCTGGATACTAAAAGTAAAAATACTAGTCCTGATAAGACTGCATCTTTTGAAGATGGACCTATTATTTTGTACCTCCCAGTGATAAAATGACAGTGCAATCATCTATAGCATGAATTAGATACCTAAAGGGCACCAAAGTAATTAAGTCTACATTATTCAACTGGAGCTTCTAGATCTCTGAGTTACTTCATAGCCAGGATGGATAGAAATGGAACAGAAACACAATTTTCTTTCAATAAAAAGAAAGCAAACAGACTGCATCTTGACCGTCCTTATCTGCATTCCACCTTTATCATCTCAGGAGCAATTTTTTCCCAGCACACAGCCCAAGCCCTCGTGCTTTCATTATTTTTTGCCCACAATCTTTCTCTCTCTTTCCTAGGAGAAACATCTAAAGTTAATAAAGAGATAAAACCTATTTTCTTCCAGCTGTGTTTTTTCAATATTCAATTAAGGAAGGGCAAAGTTGCAGACCACCTAAAAGGAACACAGTTAGATTACTCTGATTTTTTTCCCCCTCATGATGGTATTTTTCAACTTGGATGATGAAACTTTATATTGCTCAATGAGGCTATGAAACAATGGTAATGCTTCTGAATTCCAGAAAGACTTGGAACAAAAAGAAGACTCTCATTTCTCAGAGCTCTGCACTGTTGAGAGCTCCACTGTGTTCAGGAATATGTTTCTTAAAATACTTCTTGTCTGGAGGTACATTTTAAGCCTTAAACTTTCTTGCCTATTGCAGTGAGTAGCATGGTTGAGATGATGATCTCATGAGGAAAAAATATCTGAAAATGCAGCATTGTTTCCTAACCCAACCAAGAGGAAGAAGAATCATAGAATGTTTAAGCTAATGAAAGCTATAGACATAATCTAGTTCCAAATTCTTAATTTTACAGATTAAAGATTCATATCAGAACTGGTGCTATAGATAATTTTTTCCATGTTGGGGGTAAATTTTCACTCACTTACTGTATAATTTCTTTTAGGTCGCGAATATACAGAGCTAAACTAATTTGTAACTCTAAATTAAGACTACTACCTAGAATTCAAACTACCAGACATACTGAGGCAGGGTTTGTTTATTTATTTTGTGCTTTTAAGAGGACAGTGTTTGCTGCAGAAATTTCACTAGCTGAGAGCTGTCTGCAGCAGAGTTGAAAGCACTTATTCTTTGGGGTTGATACACAAATAACTTCTATAAAAAAATGATTTTTCTCCTTCAATTTATTTGGACATGAGACTAAAAAAAATGATTTGGTCTGTGGAACTTTAGCGTGTCAGAAGTAAATATCCTTCTTCTTACTAAAAATCAAAATATATCTCAAAGAACTTCGACTTTTGGGTCCAAGAAATTCAGAAACTGAGCAAAAGGTACCTGGGCAGATGAGGTCCTTTTTGGGTTCAGGGTAATGTGTTGGTGAGTCCTTGTACTTTCTCTTTTGATGGTAGAAATTCCTAGGAATTTCCACTCACATTGTAAGGGTGTGACATAAACAATTTGAGATTCATAGAGTGGATGTTTTTTCTTTTGGAACCCAAGAGAAGCATTTGCTAAAACTGTTGTCCCTCTGCAATACATGGACCATACCATGTGAACGTGAGTCACATTTTCAGAAGTGCAGCCAGCTTACAGGCTGCCCCGCAGCCAACAGAGGCCGAAAGTGTGCCGCCTCCAAATTCTTAGCAAGCACTTTAATTCCTTGTCCTTCTCTCCTAGTCAAGAAAAGCACACTGGATACTAAGTGCATAAGAGTGTTGGGGAAAACATTGGCTCTCCTATCATTTATTTTATTATTATTTTTTTTTATCCTCACCCGAGGACATTTTTCCATTTTTTGTTCAGATAGAGTGGGAGGGAGAGAGAGGAAGAGAGAGAGAGAGAGAGAGAAACATCGATGTGAAGGGACACATCGAGTGGCTGCCACCCGCACGACCAACCAGGGCCGGGGACAAACTGCAACCGAGGTACGTGCCCTTAGAGGGAACTGAACCCGGGTCTCTCTGGACCGCAGGCCGACGCTCTAACTGCTGAGCCAAACCGGCCAGGGCTCCTATCATTTATTTTTAAATATCATTCTTAAGTTTTGGTATTTTATTATAGAGAATGGTTTGTATCTGATAGAAACACGTTTTCAGGGCATGATGGCTGAGATTCACTGATTTGATCATGGAAAAGATTGGGAGTGCAAACAATAGATTTTGTTTCAGTTTTCTTTTAGTGGTCTCATTTTTAAACATAGCTAACATGGTTATATTATTTAAAATCAAAATTATCTAAGAGGATATGCACTAAGAAGTCTCAATCTTGCATCTGTTCTCATTAACCCGTTCCCTTTCTCATCCCTTTAGGTAGGTTCTTACTTGTGTTTCTTTGTATGAATTTAAACATACACAAATATATGTTCTTAGTTTACATTTTCCTTTCATAAATGAAAGCTACATTTATTGTTCTACAAAAGGTTTTTTTAAATTTAAACTTCTACCCTCATGTACTCTAATTATCATATACTGTGATAATACATCACTATACAGAATCTACAGGGTAGGGCAAAAGTAGGTTCACAGCTGTGTGTATGCAAAACAGAGTTTATTCTTGTATTATTATATATTAAACATTGTATTATTTTCCATACAAACAACTACAAACCTACTTTGCCTCACCCTGTGGATGTATATATGTGTACATACACATATATTTCCTTTTTACAGCTATATAGTCCATACCATAAACTATTTAATGAGTCCAACATTGCTGGACAGAAGAGAATTCTAACCTTTTGCAATTATTAAAAAAATGATGCAACAAATTACCTTGTATATATGTTATTTTGTATGAGTGATATAAATATCTTCTCATTAAAAAACAAGAAGTGCTTTAAATGGCATTGGGTTTTGGGTCCAGGAAGTTCAAAATCTGAAAAAAATAAAATAAAAAGAAAAGGAATCTTGGCAACCAAGCCCTTCTTGGGTTCAGGAAAGGCTATACCCCCAGAAGTGGCATTGCTGGCTTAAAGAGTAAACAAATTTGTAATTCGTAATATTGCAAAATTTTCTTCCTTAAGGTTGTAACACAGTAGTTCAAAGTTGTCAAACTTTTGCATTTTTTGCAATCTGATGAGTGAAAAACAATATCTCTGTATACGTATTTGCATATCTCTTGTGAGTGAGGTTAAATATCTTATACGTTGGTTTAAGAGACAGTTATATTTGCTCTCCCATGAACTGTCTGCCTACACATATCATATGCCTATTTTTATCGATTGTTGGTCAAATTTTTATGGAATTCAAGGAGCCCTATATATATTGAGATTAGCTGTTTGTAACATGAAGTGTAAACATCCTTTTCCAGTAAGTTTGTTTAATGATGTAGCTTATAAAACAGTTTATTCATATTTAATTCAGAGGCTCTTCTCTGCAGAGCCTCTATACTTAAAATTACATGAGGTGAATTAGAAATCTATTTAATTTCCATAATAGTAAGATATGCTAGCTTTTCCTAATTTCTTCTCTGGACCCCATGATCCCACCCTCCTGCATTAATCTCCTCATTTCTCACCTCAAACCTCTCCCTTGTTACTGGAAGTTGCTGAGTTACCCTCAGTGCATAAACATATTTATGTATTTCCCACCTTAAAGACAATGCAATCTTTCCTTTATCTTCCATTATCCTTACTTCTGAAATTTTTTCTTTTACAGGCAAATTTTGTGAGTAAAATGTTTTCACTCTGTATTTCCATTGTTCCTTTCCACAGCTCTGGGCTTTGGCTTTGCCTCATCACACGCCCAATTCTGTAACTTTACAAAATAGCCCCTAGTTTTCAAAAGATTGTGTACTTTGAGACTTCCGGTCAAGATGGCGGCGTAGGTAAACACGGTATCGCGTCCTCCCACAACCACATCAAAGTTACAACTAAACTACGGAACAACCATCATTCAAAACCGCCTGAAATCAAGCTGAATGGAAGTCCTACAACTACGGGATTAAAGCAGCAGCCACATCCAGACTGGTAGGAGGGGCGGAGGCCGAAGGGCTGGTCCCACACCCACGTGTGGCGGATAAAAGTCAGGAGGCTACCTCGTCTTGGAAAGTCCTTCCTGAGGACTGAGGGGGTCCCTGTCCCATACCAGGTGCCCCGCTCAGGGTTCCAGTGCCAGGGAGAAAAGTCCCCATAACTTCAGGCTGGAAAAACCAGCGGGAACTGAGGCTCAGGGAGGCTGACATGGCTGGAGCCCCAGACAGCTCCTTAAAGGGCTGGCACACGGACTTATCGAACTCTCTCCCTCTAAGCTTGGAGGGGAGGCAGCTTGAGGGGCACCAGAGACATACAGGGAAGAACTGAGCTGTTTGGCACTGGAGTGAGGGCTGGAGAGGGGGCTTTCTCTGGGACAAACATGCTGTCAGAGGCCTTTGTTCCTTTGGTGAGCCCTTCCTGGGGGCGGCAGACAGTCGCCATATCTGGGACTCCAGCAACCTGGCTCACACTGGTAGCCCTGCCCTGGTGACTCCCTGAGGCCCCGCCACACCCAACTTTCAGGCCCACCCATGTTGTTGCTACTTGCTTAACCATAGGATTGGCCTGTCTTGGATCCTGCTTCAGGTTTTCCTAAATTCTTTTAAACAAGCAGCATCTGGTCTCAGCTAGCCCCATACCTCTTGTTAAGTAATACACAGAAACAAACTCAGGGAGGCAGCCAAATGAGGAGACAAAGAAACAGGTCCCAAATGAAAGAACAGAACAAAACCCCAAGAAAAGAACTAAGTGAAATGGAGATAAGCAACCTAACAGATGCTGAGTTCAAAATACTGCTTATAAGGATGCTCAATGAATTTAGTGAGAACCTCAGCAAACTTAGTAAGGGCCTCAAGAGCATAAAAAAGGACCAGTCAGAAATGATGGATGCACAGTCAGAAATGAAGGATGCATTAACTAAAATAAAGAATAATTTACACAGATTCAATAGTAGTGTACTTAAATCCAAGAAGCAAACCATCGATTTGGAATATAAGGAAGCAAAAAACACGCAATCAGAACAGTAAAAAGAAAAAAGAATTGAAAAAAATGAGGATAGTGTAAGGAGCCTCTGGGACAACTTCAAGCGTGCCAACATTCGCATCTTGGGGGTGCCAGAAGGAGAAGAGCGAGAACAAAAAATTGAAAACCTGTTTGAAACAATAATAGCAGAAAACTTTCCTAACTTGGTGAAGGAAACAGACATACAAGTCCAGGAAGCACATAGAGTCCCAAATAAGTGAACCCCAAGAGGCCCACACCAAGACACATCATCATCAAGGTTCAAGACAAAGAGAGAATCTTAAAAGCAGCAAGAGAAAGGCAGCTAGTTACCTACAAGGGAGTTCCCATAAGGCTGTCAGCTGATTTCTCAAAAGAAACTTTGCAGGCCAGAAGGGAGTGGCAAGAAATATTCAGAATGATGGAAAGCAAGAACCTACAACTGAGATTACTCTATCCTGCAAAGCTGTCATTTAAAATCGATGGTCATATAAAGAGTTTCCCAGACAAGAAAAAGTTAAAGGAGTTCATCACCACCAAACCATTATTATATGAAATGATGAAGGGTCTTTTTGAAGAAAAAGATAAAATACATGAATAAACAAAATGGCCATGAATACATATCTATCGACAATGGTATCTACAAACAAAATGAACAGGTAGAACAGAAACATTCTCATAGATACAGAGAACATTTTGTTGGTTGGCAGATGGGAAGGGGGTTGGGGGAATGGGTGAAAAAGGTGAAAGGACTAAGAAGTACAAATTCATTGTTAGACTGACAAACCTCAAAGGGAAAGGGGTTGGGAGGTGGGAAGAAATAAACCAAAGAACTTATATGCATAACCAATGGACACAGACAATAGTGTGGGGAAAGGCGGGAGGGGGGCGGGAGTGGGGAGGAGGGGGTCAATGGGGGAAAAATGAGGAACATCTGTAATACATTCTACATTCAACAATAAAGATTTAAAAAAAAAAAAAGATTGTGTACTTTACCCCTTACCCTACTTACCTCTCTTGGAGAATCTAACACTTCAATCCTCTTTCTTTTTTATTATTTTAAATTTTTATTGGTTATGCTTACATGCATATAAATTCTGTGGTTTATCTCTTCCCTCCCCTACACCCCCTCTTCTGATTGTTGTCAGTCTGTACCCTACTTCCACATCTCTGGGTCTACCCCATTCCTCAGACTGTTACGTTCATTATATTCCACAAATAAGTGAGATCATGTGATATTTGTCTTTCTCTGCTTGGCTTGTTTCACTTAGGATAATACGTTCCAGGTCCCTCCATGTCATCTCAAAGGATGAGAGATCTTTCTTTCTTATAGCTGCATAGTACTCCATTGTGTATATGTACCACAGCTTTTTTATCCATTCATCTACTGATGGACACTTGGACTGTTTCCAGATATTAGCTATTGTAAATAGTGCTGCTACAAACATGGGGGCACATATATTCTTTCTGATTGGTGTTTCAGGCTTCTTAGGGTAACCATCATTTAGGGCATATTGACATCATTTCTATCTTTTGCTGTTTTCATGATAATTAGGTTCTTTAAATATTGTATTCACCCCATCTTAATGTTCCTGGTTGTCCTCTTTTTACATGTTCAAGCTTTAGACTACTAAGTAGGGACTGCTAAATCTATATCTCTAATCCAGACTCCAAGTGTCCAAGATCCAGATATACATACCCAAATACCTCATAATGGATGGGCCAGGAACACACCTTTCTCTCTTTCCTCCACCTCTCTGTATACACTCACTTCTATTTCAATAATGACTTTGATCTAGTTAACACATTGACGCTAACACACCTTTGCATTTTGCTTTACTAATATGTAAAATGGGGTCTGTACCTCATGGAGTTATAATGAGAATTAAATAAACACAGAACACTGACAATTAGCAATCCTTGTCTTTCCCCCTTTCCTCCTCCTCCTTAATATTGTAATTATTATTAACACTATAATTACTGTCAGTGGTTGTCAACATTTTGTTCAATATCTTCTTCTCTAGGAAGTTATTACTCTCTAGGCCCTATTGACAGTGATTTTGCTTTCAGGGATACAAGACTAGTTGAAAAAACAGATAAGACAATGAATCATTCTTGTAATGTGTGAAAATTACTAGCTTAGAGGTAAGCCATGCATTGCTAAGGCTGGCAGTATGTCTGGCACATAGTAGGTGTTCAGGAAATGCCTGCAGAAAGCGGGTTTATAAGCTGGTAACTACGATAATAATACATGTCAAAAGCATACACTATACTTAAAATTACATGAGGTGAATTAGAAATCTATTTAATTTCCATAATAGTAAGATATGCTAGCATTGGACTTTATTACCTTGTTTCATTCTAGTGCTTGTGGAAGATATATTAGAGGCAGTTTAAGTTGTTATTTCTCTCTTGTTGAATTAAAAACATTCTTTTCACTAGAGTTAGAACATTTGGGTTTGTAATAAATAATAACGAGAACTTTTTTTAATATCAGTTTTTAAAAAATTTCTTTTGCCCAGGAATTAGTGTTAGAAGTCATTAGTTGGGTAATTTGTTAGAGCAAGGAATTTTATATTAACTTGAATGAATGGCATTTCTTCTTCCCCTCACCTACCCTTTATATTCACCTGTTTTTCATGTCACTAGATCAAGAACACAAAAGGCACTCTCCAGCAAAGGCTGTCAGAATATCTCATCAAGAGGATCTCATGAAAACCAGATAAACTGGAACAGAAAAAGAGGAAGAGATATAAATGCTGCATCGCTGTCTGACTTCCTCTTTAAGTCCCAGGGTTCATTTCCATGTCTAGAAAATAGCATAAACAGAAAAATATGGTGTTCTGGCCATTGCCTTATTATTGTTGTTTCACATTTACCGACATGAGGAAGTATAATCTATGTTTGATAATTTATGTTTGAAGTATAAATCATTCAGTATTTACAGGGTAGAAGTCATATGGTTTAGAGTAACAAGAAAATCACATCAGCATTTCATCTTTGTAATGAACAACTGGTTTTTATTATTCCATTGACCTATGGTGACATTTCAGAAAATTAATGTACTGTACTGCATGTGTTATATACTGTGCTTGACATGTATAAATATTCTGAAAAAATTACTCTTCTAGTTAGCAGGATTGTTTAACAGATTTAGCAATAATGATAATCTTTTTAGCAAATATTTGTTAATAATGACTAAATATTTGTTTAAATCATTGTTAAGTATGTAATTTACGTATAGTGGTATCTATCTGAGAGAAAAATGAAAGCAATCATATTTCTGTGATAAGTTATTACGTCTCCAGTTTCTGGTATACACAAAGTAATGTCTATCTTTCTTAATCTCTCAGATTCCATTAAATATCTTGGCCCAGAACTAAAATCAAACATGATGTCTAGCACTGTGTCATTTTTAATGGTGGACTGCAGTTTAGAAACAAATTAGACCCTTGGCTTCAAGTTCAAATTGTAGCTCTCCTTCCAAGACTTAACATGAAGAAGCATATAATCTGTCCAAGTTGAGGAGACCAATATTTCAAGAAAAGTGAGCTCTCTTTCTTAATTTTTCTTCAAGTAGCCTTAACAAATTATATTCTTAACAATATTAAAAATAAAGTAGAATTTGGTGGTGTCTTAAGTCAAATCTTTATTAATTCCAAAGTTTGTGATTGCTTTAGAGTTTGCAATAACCGCCATCTAATTAACTGATAGCCCAGACACCATCTTTCAGTGAATGCCATTTGGCAGAATTTTAGCTTTTTCCCCCCACAACAGTACATTAAAGGAAAGAATGCTATATAGCACAGGTAAGATAATGAGCTCCTTGATGGCAGGAAGATATTTTCCCTTTCTTTTGGAAGTTAAAATGTTTTATGATTTCAGGCAAATTTCTCTGGAGCTTTGTATGTCATGAACATTCAATAAATAACTTGGATGTAGTTGATATGAGCACAGAAGATAAAAATTATAGACTGTTTCTTATAATCAATTCTTACTATAAACATGGGAGGCTATGGAATATTCTTATTTAAACAAACAAACAACAAACGAAACCCCCTTTTTTTCTTGCTCTTTTTTGAAGGAATTTTTGCAAGTTTTCTATGTGTGATCAATAAAGCTATCCTTCCATGTTCAGTAGCATAAACATTAAATAATTATTCTGAGTGTAACTTTTACTTGTACTCCTTACACTCCTAGCAGCCTGGCTTGGCATAAGCAGTAGAGAGTTGGTGTTCACCACATTCATGGTGCTATTAGTCTAAAGAGTTTCTCAGGCCTGGAACTGTTGACACCTGGGTCCATATAATTCGTTGCTGTGGGGAAATGTCTTGTGCATTCTAATATGTTTAGCAGTATCCCTGGCCTTTACTGCATGAATGCCAGCAGCACTAATTCAGCTGTGATGATAAAAATGGTCTTCAGATATTGCCAACTGTACCCTGAAGATAAAGTTACTCCCAGTTAAGAAGTATTTCTCTAATTGATTGGTTTGATGACAACTTAATTTTTAATGTTTTTGTTGTCAAATACGTGGGTGATCTCTTCATGGGCCTGTGCTTCTTTAGTCATATGTGTAAGATAATTCTGGTCTTATACATCCTCACTGGGCTGCCAATGAATCACAGGAAAGATATAGATACAGTAATATAGTCTCTTAGTAAAAATGTGCTGTGTCCATATTGGATAGGGTCGAGAAATACCTTTCCTTGATTATACAAGTTTCGAGACTCTCAGCAAAGTACACAGTGCCTTGCACATAAAAAATGGCTAATAAATTACAGCTCTTGTTGCACTTTTATTATTAATAAATTCTACAACTGTATATTCTCTTCACCTATAAAATCTGGAGTATTCCATACTTGACAATTATTTGGAATAGCAGTTGTCTCTTTGTCAGGTGTCCTTTGGCCTACCTGAGAACATTTGACTGTTGTAAGCAGCTGACTTGCTAATGAAGTTAAGTTGCTTTTCCTCCCCCCAGTGACAAACAGAAGATGGAGCAATTTCCACTAAGAACATAGTAAATGGAGTTTTTCATCTAGAGCCACAGTAATTTTTCATAACTTCACTAGACTTAAAAGTAGAGAGTTCAGCTCTCCAGGGATGTTTTCTAATTTCTTAGTCTACTTAAAGGTGGCCTTAGAACTTTTGTCAATAACCCAAACTCAGAGGCAACTAGGTTTTTCAATTGGCTGAGCCTGACATATGGTGAGGGCTCAACAAATATCTGCTGGTGAATAAATAAATGATGAAATGTTCTGCACTTTTATGTCCAAAGCATTTGACTTAAGAAATTTCATAGCAACTTAATGGCAGATATGATACTTTTATTTTTCTTCTTCATGTCAGAGCATTTATTTGAAGGAAGGATGTTAGAAGTAGGGTGAAACATTGCCAAAGTTAAGTGTATGGCAACGACTTAACTTTTTAAAGGAATAATGGAAGTGTAATAAAAGATGTCAACTCTTTGTCTCTCTCTCTATATATATGTGTACACACACACACACACACACACACACACACATACATGGCTATACTTCAGAAGAAAGAATACCATTTTCTATAGAAAAAAAGTACACATATACTTTTTCTTCTAGGAAAAGCATATTTCATTGAAGTAATCTAAGGTGTTCTTTCTTTGAAAGCATATTTTAGATGTTTTCTTAACTGATTTAACACTTTCATTTATGTCTAATTTCTTGACATAAGTCAAATGCCAAAATTTATGTTTCATATATGAATGTGTGTGTGTGTGTGTGTGTGTGTGTGTGTGTGTTCTGGGGTTTCTTTCTCTCTCTCAATTTCTGCTTTTCTTCTTTAAGCCTTTGCTACCAGACAAACTAAACAGATGTGAAATAACATGGTGGGAGGCTCACTGACAGCTGTCCCACGGGATAGTTATAAGGATGACCTGAAAGTTTTGTTTTTCTGGTTGGTAAAGCACGTAGCCCACGGTCTGGCACGTAAGTGAGTTTAGTTAATGTAACAGCACACTGGTTGCAGCCCTGCCCTTTCACTGTGATGGTGCCTCCTGCACAGTTTAGTGTTTCCTTCAGAGAGAACGTTAACCACAGATCCAAAGGCATGTTCTTGAGGTTTGGCTCCATTTATGGGTGCGAGGAGGAAGCACAGTTTTAGAAACGTGTACTCTGTCCTGGCTTAAAGTCTTCCTTAGCCCAACCTTCATTACCAGTCAGAATATAGGAACAAGAAAGCAAAAGGAACTCAACTTCTAATAAAATTTACTCCTATCTCATTCCATTGAACATTACAATAGAAAAAAGCAATAATGAGAAAAGTTAAGAGTAGGGAGAACACTCAGTGTGCCCCAGTGCGGGCACCCTCACCTGTGGCCCCAGGGCTGTGGGACTCCACTGCTCAGGTCTGGCTGCCACGTCAGCCGACTCGAGAGGCCCCGCTGTGCTCACTGAGTGAGAGATGGCTCACACAGGAGGTGTGTAGACACAGTGGGAGCTAAAAACGAGGACCATTTCATTTCCCCCCCTTATACTGTTATTTATTGATTTATCTTTATTGTAGAAAGTATTACAGATGTCCCTCCTTTTTTGCCCCCTTGACACTTTTCTCCCCACTCCTGCACCCCCGCCTTTACTACATTTTTTCTAACTGCTGATAAAAAAGTTTATTATAAGATATGAATTTTCATAGAGAGCATTCCACATCCCCCCCCCCCCCGGACTTTGATAGTCCTTTCTACCTTTTCTCTTTGCCTCTGTCAAGTACAGAAGATAAGGGAAGGCCAGGGCTAAGCCCTGATTGATTAGGCAGGCAAAGAGACACCAAGCCACTTTTAGATTTCGAGTTAATTACTTACACAGACTGCAAAGGGACGAGCAACTAACGATGCCTGCTGCCAGATGTTACTCTGACACACCAAAAGGGTTTCCACCAAAACCAACGGGGTGGAATAACCGCCATGTAGGTGGTGGGACGCCCTGGAGCTGAGCGGCCGTGCTGTTCTGCACCTGAGTGGGTTTACAGTCTGCCACTGTAAGGCGTGGGGCAGAAATCCTTATACTTCATCAGAGGTGATGAGAAACTGTCTTATGACAGCTTCCGAGGGGAGATAGAAAGGGTGGTGAGAGATGGCCCCAAGGTTGTACCTCAGCAGCCTCCCACTTGCTTTTGTTCTGGGAGGATCACAAGGCCATGACTCAGGGGGGGCTCTGGTTCAAGCCTGTGCCCCGTGGCTAATGGGTCTGCCTCGGTTGCCATGCACCATGGAGGAGCCATTTCCCTACAGTTCCTAATGCTTTTGCTCTGAACCTTTCCCCACTATCTATCAGGAGGCTTCATTCATATCCTTATTTCCTTATACATACACATAGCTGAATAATATTTTTAGTCTGTAACGTGGGCTGAAGGTATAATTTTACCATCCTCAAAACTTGGATGGAAAACATTTCACAATCTTTAATTTTTCAAAAACAAATTATATCTGACTAACAAGCCCCCATTCTTCAGGTATAGCTAGAAATTCCATCTCAGTCATTCGTGGGCCTCCCCTTTCTTCAGGGTCAGTCTGAAGTCCGAGGGTGCGAAGCAGTCCCAAAGAGGACAGAGGGGAGTCTCAACTTTGCTCTCCACTGGTCAGTGTGGACACCATCACTGTCTAAGTCTCCATGGCCAGTTTGGTTCTTTACCTGCCCTGCTTGCACATGGGATCTGTGAAGAAGTTGTCAGATTCTGCCTAGTTTGCAGCTTCTCTAGGGGTCAAAGTGGATATTCAGCCGTTTTTCAGGGCGCAGCCAGAGACCTGGTGCAATCTTTGCAATTTTCTTAAACCCACCAAAACATCCCTCCCACATCTTTCTCTTTTGAAACTTCCTCCCCACCCCTCTCTCCTGATGAGTTAATCAACACAATAGGAACACCTTGCTCTCCTCTTTCAGAGTCGCTGTGAATGAACTACAAGCTGAAACCAGTAAGTAGTCTTGCTTACTCCCCCTGTTAAACATACTCAGTCATCACTAAGTGACATGGAGCAGGAATGACGTACTTACAGAGCTGACCTCATCCCTAGCGCTCCTGAATGTTTTCCAACATTTGCTAAGTAGAGGAGCATTTCTAGAACTCAAAACTTTATTATGTCATTTTTAGAAGTATGCCAATGACTCATGGAAATATTTAGTCTATTGTTTTTATCTCCAGATTTTTCTGCTCTTCTCCTATTACTTGATAAGGAAATGTCTATTGGCGCTCATTCTCTCTCTCCACCCCTCTCTCCCTGCCTCCCCAGAGCACACCTGCTCGGATCTTCTTTTCTTTTCTTTGTATCCTCTCCTGAGGACATTTTTCCATTTTTTGTTTTATTATTTTTTTAATCCTCACCCAAGAACATTTTTCCATATTTTGTTCAGATAGAGTGGGAGGGAGGGAGAGAGAGAGAGAGAAACATCGATGTGAAAGGGACACATCGAGTGGCTGCCACCCACCCGACCCAACCAGGGCCGGGGACAAACTGCAACTGAGGTACGTGCCCTTAGCGGGAACTGAACCCGGGTCTCTCCGGACTGCAGGCCGACGCTCTAACCGCTGAGCCAAACTGGCCAGGGCATCAGATCTTCTTTTCAAATGTACTTTCCTAAGTTTCAAGGGCCCTACTTTTGCCTCTGTAACTTGTTTCCTTAGCTCATTTCTTTTGTGGTCCACTTTTACTTCCTCTGTAACTTTCTAAATAAACCTTCTCTTATAATTTGACAAAATTAAAATTAGAAAAAGTCTATTATGATACCTTAAAGCAAGGCCTTGCCCTAATTTATTCTTATTTACTAACAACTGTGTCAGTTTAGTGGTTACACTGGATATTTAGCTGTATTCATGCTGAGAGTGGGGCTAACATAATTATGGGATAATAGCTGGGACTGAGAGGATGCATCACTTTATAAGGACAGTCTACTCAAATGTGTGTATAAATACAGTCAAGACTCTCAAAGTAAAATATGGAATACATTTCACCTTATAGAGTAGTAGCCAAAAACCAAGAGTGAGGAGACCAGAAGAGACCAAGGCCAAGGACAGTATGCTTGTGGGTGTGGAGAGGTCGAGGAACACATTCCTGACAGCTGCCAGTCTTGCCTTTCCAGGTCTGCTCAGCAGCACTCATTGGGAGCTGCAGACGGTTTTCAAACCACCCAGCTCCTAGGCTAATACTGGCTAAGCCCGCCAGTGTATACAATAGTATGCTTCTGCCTCCCACAAGTCGGGGTTTGAAATCTATCTTGCTTTTGTAAGCTGGGTGTCCCGGAGATGGGCTGCTTGTGTCTGCCTGATTACCATATTGCAGCTTTCTTCTCACCCTCCATTGTCATATACTTATCTGATCAGATGTTCGGTTTGCATTACAAAGAGCCAACTGGAATAGGGCCCTAACACCAGCTCACTTATTTGAGGCTGAATGTCTTGGCTGTCTCCTGCACATTTGGTTACTGGTTCCAATCTTTCTCTCAACTAGAATTGCCACCCACAGCCCAGACACTCCTGTCTTCTGTCATTTGCCTGTCAGGTGCTAGTTCTGGTCTGGTTGGAGCTGGAGTTTGCCCTGACACTTTGGAAACTGTGGTTCAGAGCATTGGTCACTCTTTGAGTCGTGAACCCTGGTCTTCCCTGCACCCACCTCTTGACTCCCTTCCCCCAGAAGTCATTATTAAATGAAGTCCTAGCCTGCCTCTTGGCTAAGCCCACAAAGACCATGTCCCCAGGATCCACTGTCTGGTTACTTAGCATTCTACCTGTCCAATTTGTTCCAGGTGCACATACACATTTTCTTCAGAATTCTTCAGCCAGCTTTCTAACAAACCTAAATCCAGGAATCACACTGACAGGACCAACCCATTTCAGTTTTTGCAGAAGTAGAGTTTCATCTAACAACAACAACAAAAATTTGCTGTTTACAAAGCCTCCCATCATAAATACCTTTTAAAAAGAGATTATTTCAAGGGGAGAGTTAAAATACTGTCCGTGCCGAGATAATTCATCGTTTTCTCACCATGAGGACCGGAGAAGAAAGATCAGGAAAAGGACCAGGCTCCCTGATTCCCAGCTTTCTCCCACACTCCTCTTAAGACACCAACAATCTAAAGATCTAAGATCATCTCCCAGATGCAGCCAGAGGTTAAACGACTACTCTGAGAGACTCCAGTGCCTGCAGGGGACCCTAAGATACGAAGGCATCAGTTAGCAGTTTTAGAGGCACAGGTTCTGTTTGAAGGACTTCAGGATTCTCACTGGCAGATGTGTTCTGACTTCGTTAACTGTTTAATTTTCACCAGGTTTGGCTGGTACAGATGTTTCCCTTGTACTGGCAGCGTCCCCACCAGCTAACAAAGTGTCTTAGCTCATGAAGTTCTCCTGCCGCTCACACTGACAAGTTGGAGAGGAAAAGGCTGTGTGCAGATGGTGTTTCGTGTGTGTACAGTGCAGTGGGATCCAAACACATGGAGGCTTTGTGGGAGTTGCCAAAACTCACTGTGCTCTCACACATAGTACAATACATCTGATAAAACGAGACCAATTTATAAGCAGTGTTTTATGATTGGAGGGGGAAATATTGGCTTTCTTGGCTCAGATGCAAATTTAAACTGCGCTCCATGGAGAAGAGAGGAAGAAAGAGTTCCTCATGTTATTTATTTATTTATTTTTATCCTCACCCGAGAACATTTTTGCATTTATCTTCAGATAGAGTGGGAGGGAGAGAGTGGGGAAGAGAGAGAGAGAAACATCAATGTGAGAGAGACACACCGACTGGCTGCCACCCACAAGACGCCAACCGGGGCCGGGGACAAAGTGCAACCGAGGTACGTGCCCTTAGGGGGAACCGAACCCGGGAATCTCTGGTCCACGAGCCGATGCTCTGACCACTGAACCAGATTGGCGAGGGCCTCATATTAAAGAAATTGCTTGTCCTGGATCCTCCTTTTGGGCACTTTATTTCGTCGGTATAGGTGATCTGGGTGGCGTGACTGTGTCAGGTCACAGGTAACTGTGATCGTAGACAATGGCAGCAATGGCCTTTGTGATTGGCAGGGTTCCCTGATCCCTTTAACTCTGCAGGCTTCGCATTAGTCACTGCTCTTATTCTCTGACCTCCGGCAAAGGGATAAATGTAACTTCCCTAACAAGTGAGGGGCTCAAAGTTGGAACTCAGATTTACATTACATGAAACACGAATTTGTATCAAAGGCTTGTTTTGAGAAAGGACTATTATGAATTTTGAGAATGTCTGGGCACGCAGAAATGTCAATTTTGAGGGAAAATAAATATCCCTGGTTTCTCTGTGGGACGGAGAGCTCCTCAGATATGCCCCTTGTGTTTAGCACGGTGCCTCATTTCCAGCAGGCATGCAGTAAGTGTTTGACTGTGTAAGTAGAGGAGTGAATGGCATCGCCTTGCACGGGGATTGACACTGAAATTAGAATACATGAATCTTACCTTTCTTCACTAGTATTCTCTTTGAGCGTATAGCAATGAAAATAAAATCGCAAAATTTTAGAATGAGGAAGAATGAGATGACCATGCAGACTGATTCTCTTATTTTAGGCATTGTGTTTAGGGCATGTTGCATTTAATCCTCACAACTACTATAAATAGTCAGTAGCCCATTTTATAGATAAGAAAACTGAGGCATAGAAAAGTCATCCAGCTGGAAAATGAGGAAGCCAGGATTAAACTCAGGTCTTCTGACTCAGTCTTCCTCATTTGCTACTTTGGTTATTGCTCAGCCTCAAAGAGGTTGAGTGACTGACCCAAGGCTGGCAGATTGGGGTCTCAAACTCCATCTGTTGATTTCCTATCCAATTCTTTGTCTCCTACTGCAACTACAACCAAAATCACAGAGATAACTGGTGAACTGGTGGTGGTATTGCGATGCCTAAGTTAGGATGTTGTCAACAGCAAGAAATTAGAAATTAATTCTGAATCAGTTGGCTTGAACAATAATTAAAATGTATTATTCTCAAAACAAGCAGCCCCAAGCTTGAGTGGTATTGCAAAATAATCTGAGTACACTGACACTCTTATATGTACTATACTAAACATTTATTAGTAAGCAAGTGACTAAAAAGAGTTCACATAATCTGTTGTCTAGGCTTCAGGAAGTCCCAACTCCCTACCCTTTAGCACCTCAGACCACCATTGTGTATGAAAGAGTCATTGAGAACAATCACCGAGATTGCTGACTCAAGATTCTGCCATCTTTACATCTGGTTGCAGGAAACAAGAATTCTAGATCCCATGGCTAACAACTATCTTGTTTAGGAATTGAGCCTGAAGAAAAATCCCATGGAATGCAGGCTCTGACCTTGCTAGATCCCTATTCTCTATTCATGCAAGAGTAGCAAGTGTCTATAAAATAATTTTAGCTAATCCACATAACTTGAATACCTTTAATTTCACCAGTGAGAGCCCAATTTTAACATTCATCATGCTAGTCAACAGGCTGCTATTTTTATCACTAACAGCCCTTTTCTGATATTTAGTATGCTAATTAGCGAAGTGTAAACTATTGCATAAGATACAGGTAACAGAAGTGCTTGTAATAGCCCTTCTGGAGGACAGACTCCCTGATGAGAATGCCAGCAGATCCTGCCTGAGTTCCTAATTTGCATGTTCACGGACCAGTCCTAGACTGAGAATCTTTGATTAGAATCTTTAAGGGCAATGTTCATCTTTATCGGACTCTCTATCCAGTCTTCTCCCTAGTCCCAGCTCTTTTTGTTCTTTTCTTGGTTGATTTGTCTTCACTACTGCTATAGTTCCAATGACTGAGTGTTCAGTTAATACCCCAACATCTTGAATTAGGGGAAGAAAATTATAGCTTTAAAGAACATTTCTAGCTTTGATAGTTAATCTAGAGTCATTGCAGGCTCCCTCATGCATTTTCATCTTAGGCATCCTGTTTATCATGTTAAATCTGATGTGAATTCTTCAGGGAATGTCCCTGATTTGAGAACATAGAGACCAAAAAAAAAAAAAAAAGACTTGCCATGACATTATAATCACTGAAATCATCCCTTAAGAATGCTGTTGGCAGGTCATTTTCTTCCCTTCCCTGTCCAGCCAGAATCTCACTCAAAACAAGTGCTTTGACAGTTTTCAAATATTGATGTTTAATTTCAAACGATCACCTCTAACTTCTTCCTCTCCCCCTGGCTAGTTTTAAGATGAAAGAAATTGCAGTGTGTTTTAAAATCAGACTAGAGAGCTTGTGTCAGAGGATAAGGGCATATTCACTAAATATTTACTTTTCCAATGTCTTTAGAGAAAAAAAAGTGAAGAGGGAACAAGTTAAGAATGGGTTTTCTAGAAATAACAGAAATGAACTAAACATTGTACAGATTATAGAACTGGTTTTTAAAAGTCTGGGACAAAAGCAACATGTCTAGTTGGCAAGGGTTCAGGATTATTAAGAAGAATTTTTTTTTTCTTTTTTAGGTGCTAATTCTTACTTTTACTTTTATTTTTTCAATTTTTATTAATTTATTTTTTGTTACAAATGTTTCTCCATTTTCCCCCATAAACATCTTCCTCCCCATCCCCCCCAACATTGTTGTCTATGTCCATTGGTTATGCTTACATGCATATGTACCCCTATATTCATAGCAGTACTATTTACAATAGCTTAGATCTGGAAACAGCCCAAGTGTCCACCAGTAGACGAATGGATAAAAAAGCTGTGGTACATATACACAATGGAGTACTATGCAGCTGTAAGAAAGAAAGATATCTTATCCTTTGAGACTATGTGGAAGAACCTGAAGAGCATTATGATAAGCGAAATAAGCCAGTCAGAGAAAGACAAATACCACATGATCTCACTTATTTGTGGAATATAATAAACAAAATAAACTGATGAGTAAAATAGACCCAGAGACATAGAAAGGAGTATGTTTCAGACTGACAGAACTCAGAGAAAGGGGGTGGAGGGGATGAATGAGATAAACCAAAGAAGGATTGTTTTTAAGATGGTCTGGAAAATAAAGGTAAATATTGTTGGTGTCTTTTTTAACTTTGATTTTATGTCTGATTCAGAGTTCATGAGTAGAAAAAAAACTAATATTTTTTAAAAAGTCTAAATATACTATAAATTTTACCTTAACATTCACACCTTATAGAAGATGGTCATTTTAACTTCATTGTACAATACTTTTCCATCATGCATTTATTTTCTTTCTTAATGAAGTCATTATTCTTCACCATTTGTCCAAGCCCCGACCCATCCACTTAGACACACAAAGCCGATACACAAATACAAACCTGCACCCCTTCTGTGATATCTAGCTTCATAATGGTGTCACCATTATTTTAAGTCTTAAAAATGTTTTTATCTCTTTCTCTTTCAATTTTCACAATCAATTATTGACAAGTCCTATGGATTCTGCTTCAAAACATTTCTTGCTTCAATTTCTCAACTTTTCCTTTATTACTTTCTTCATTTCCACTACTGTTACATTCAGACGTTTGCCATGAACTCCCAGTGGGATTCCTTGCTGCTGGCTTGTTTCCTCCAATCTATCTTTCACAGTTACTGCCAGAACATACTTCCTATAATGCAACTTTATACTTGAAGATTTCTTCAATTGTTCTTCTTTGCCCGAAAAATTTTACACTCTCCCAGCCCCCAGTGTGGCTTAAATATTGTATTCACCAACTACATTTACAACCTCATCTCCTTTTATAATTCCCTCAAACATTCTAGTCTCAAGCCACCAGTCACTACTTTTACCTTCCTTCTCTTAACGTAAACACTTGTCCCCACGATCTTTCATGTCAAGGTGTTTCCCATCTTTCAAGGTCGAGTCCAAGTGTCAGTTGTTCCAGGATGACTTTTCCTGTGACCATCTGTCCCTCTTTAATAACTTCTACAGACCACCCCCCAAGAACTTTATCAGCATTTTTGCTATAGTGCTTATGATGATCTATTTTGAATTGTACTTGTATCTGAATTTTTTTTTTTTTTCATCAATCAGTTACTGCCTAACACAGTACCTTAAAAATAGGTTGGCTGTGGCATTGGATTGAATTTTGGAGCTAACACTACATTCTATTATCTTATTTACCACAGAATCCAACAGAATGTAGTCTTTAAATTTTCACAGAGCCCCAGAATTAGGGGAAAGCCGAATACAGAATAAAAGTCATAACATTTCTCTTAAACCCCACTGCGGTTTTCTTACATGCATAATGACAAGAACACCGTTTATACACTACTCTAATTTTTTCTTTCCCTTCCTATATGCTTTCTGCATTTCCTAAGCTAACTTTTTTAGCTGAGCTCCCTTTACCAATATTTTATGATTTCTATCTCCCTGTATTTATTTATGCACCTACTTCTATGTTGGGGTAAACAACTTTGGCTTTTGCATTCCCAGTATCATTCTCCTTTTAGAATCTAATAACAGAACTAATTTTTCTTGGGGGATGATTAGCACTGGGAATAAGCACATGCCCTAGAATCATACTCTATCTCCGTGGCTACAGTGATAGTCTTGGGCCTTATTTGATGGGCCTGAGCCCAGTGAAACTCCAACACGGTAATGTGACTCTGATGATTGGAATAGAAAAGTCCTCTTTTTGATGGGATTGTTACGGTGATAAGAACTAAGCCTGCAGCTGTGGCTGTCTTTCTCCAGTTCTCCTGGAGGAGCTGACCTGAATGGAACCATCACAGAGGAAAGCAGACACAAAAGATGGAGAGAGGCCAAATACCGAGGGTACCGTTTGAGCCCTAAGGTCTCAATTTCAGTTTATACAAGACAATAAATATCCATTTGATTAAACTTGTTTGAGCTGTATTTTCTTTCCAGGTAGCCAACAGTCCCTATTCTCACATATACCAAAGATAGGCTTCTTCTCCAAGGCTACTCTTCTTAGCTTGCCTCTTTTCCATTGATCTTATAACCACCCATTCCCACCCCTACCCATGATACTTACCCAAGCCTTTTATGAAAGATGTTTTCTAAAAAGGACAATAATGATACCCATATTATATGGCTTTTCTGAGGGTCAGATAAATGTAAAATGCTTGAAATGATGCCTGGCTTATTGTATAATGTTAATATTAAATCTTGTCATCTTCATTATCATCATCATCATCATCATCATCATCATCATTTTGATGTCAGTCATCATAATGATTAGATCGTGTAACTGGAGACTTAAAGCCACTGAAACTTCAATTTCTAGTAACATTTATTTGTGGATTGACTTTTATTTGACCAGAATATCACCTTCTGGCATTTTTTACATTGTTATTTTCCTGAACAACATTCTACTTGACTAGCAGAGCTATTTATTTTTAAAAATATAAGAATCATGCCTATCAACTCTGTTCGTAGGAAATGCATACAAAAAAAAAAAAAAATTATACCAAGAATACCATTTGTGACTGTCAATGGTTCATAATATTTGTACTGTGACTTAGTATATTTCTTTAAGATGGTTGAGAAAACTATTTCATTTTTTAGATAAAAGAAAGGCACAACAAAAAAACATGATTTCTCAGTGGTAAACTGTTAAAGGGGACAACATTGGCCTCTAGATTTTTAATCCAAGAAGTGAGTAATTGTCTCTTAAGACATTTTTGTATGATCTTTTTAGTACAACTTTGTTTTGATTTAGAAGTAAGTTCCCCTTGTTCTACTTTTTTCTCTGACATTAATTGAATAATTCTGAGCAGGCATGGAATTTTGATCAACCAGTTCCTCATCTGTGAAATAAAGTATACACACTGTGTTCAATGTGCCTTCCAACTTGAAAATTCTCTAAATTCCTTTCAAGGGAAGGTTTATCATGAACACATTTTAGATTCACTGTTATCCACAAGAAGAAGGACGGCAGAGAGAGGCACTATAATTCTTCCTTCAAGTATGCAGACGATATTCAATTTGTAAGATTCAATTGGAAGACATAAAGTGGAATAGTGGGTATAATGAAAAAGAACTTAGGTCAATTTAAAAATGAGAGCTTAAAGGTGGCAAGTTCAGTTCATTTTAGTAAAACAGTGCTAATTAAAGTGAGAGCTAAGACTCAAACTGGAAAAAAGGTGATGAACTGTGCAATTCTACAGCACAGCATTGAGGAAAATGGTTTGATGAATAGGGCAGAGGTCACTGAAATCATCATCCTGTGCTAGAGGAGGTGAAAGAGGCACATATACGTCTACCAAGAATTACTAGGCTCCACACACTTGTCTTGAACTGGTAAGAACCCTGAGACAGATGAGGATCTTTTTGTCTCCCCCTCCTGAGGTGCACCCGGCTTTACAACTTGGCAGCTATTCACAGTCAGAGATCTTTTTCCCCAAATGACACTTGGACAGAAACACACACAGACGATTTATTTCTTTGGGGTCCATGTTAATTAAATGCCGTCAAAGTGAAATCAATTCCCTCTCAAAGTGACAAGCTTGCTGCCTATCAAAAAAGCTGCAACAATTAATTCAAAGCACTTTCCCCCTTACTGGGTCACCTGTAGCCAGCTGTTTAGTAAATAGATAGATAGATTTATATTTATATAAATAGCTATAGATAGATATAACTCTATAGACATTTATAGATATGTATTGCTATGGGCTGAATTGTGTCCCTTCAAAATTCATATGTTGAGGTCCTAATTCCCAATATGACTGACTGTGTTTGGAAATAGGGACTTTGGGGGGGTTAATTAAAATTAAATGAGGTCATAAGGGTGGGGCTTTAATCTGAAAGACTGGTGTCCTTCAAGAAGAAGAGTCGCCAGAGATCTCTCTTTCTCAGTGTACATTTAGATAAGATGCCACATGAGGACACGGTAAGAAGGCAGCTGTAGGCAAGCCAGGAAATAGCTATCATCAGAAACTACCTAGTACAGCACCTTGGTCTTGGATTTCTGGCTTGCAGAACTGTGAGAAAATAAATGTTGTTTGAGACACCCAGTCCATGGCATCTTGTTGGGTCAGCCCAAGAGGATTAACTGTCTGTATCTATCTAGGTAGCTAGCTCCATTTTCTTATATAATTGAAAGCTTGACTCAACCCATATTCTTTGCCTACTCTCTTCCCAGTTTTTCTGTACTTAGCACCTCACAGTGGGGTGTAACTAACTGTACACTAATTTTTAATTCTGAAATGAGGAACATGGGACCCAAAAGAATATCCTATAATTCAATGTGCTGTCACTATGGTGAGTGGCTCTGAATCTAAGGGCTAATGTTAGAATCACCCAAGATGATTTTCAAGCTTTAAAACAACACTCTCTCTTGAGGGGTTTATCAAAAGCTTCAGAAGAGAAATGGGACATGAGTTGTTTGAAAAAATGGACCTGCTAGTGTGAGCCCAGGATATCTTTTCTCCTTCCTCCTCTAATTTCAAGAGAAGAATTACTTACCAGGCTCTTAGAATTCCTCAATCATAATCTTTGAGAGTTTATTATGTGTCACTTAAATATATGTTCTATGTCCCAAATCATTTTTCTTAAGTTTAGGTGTATGGTTTCAGTTTTTGTATTTCCAGTACCTAGTCCAATGCTGTCGAAGGTCGTGGTAATCCCTTGGGTGTGGAACAAGCTCTTTAGGCTCATCCTAGCATTACCTATTCCAGGGACCCAACAGAATGATCCTTCATCAAGAGGATTACCAGTGAGTGCCACATGTGCTAGAACAGTGCTTTCCAGATTTAATCATATGCTCCCTTCACCGGAATTTTCATCTACTTTCAGTTTATTATTTTTAGTTGAACACATCTCCCAGATTTTCCTAGCAGGCACATTATATCTTATTAGGTCCAAAGAGGGCACACCGAAGTACATCTTAATGGATGTTGACACCTTACTTGCAAGTTTGTTATATCACCAGTCTTCAGTCTTTCAAAATTCAAGGGTTTCATTCCAACTGCTAGGTAATTTGATTCTCTTACTTGCTTGTAACAACAACTAATTCCTTATCTGGCTGGTTTTTATTGTTGAATTGACCAATCAATTTCAATTACATTCAGCTGTGTGACTTCTTCTAGATTTTTATGTTACAAGGTCCAAAATTAGGAGTCTAACTAGACTCTAAGAAATTAAAAAATAGCAGATCTGAAAAATTAGAAGCAATGTAGATGGATCCACTTAGAATAAAAGTGAAGAAAATTGAGAATGAATAGCTCATGGCATTAAAAAATGAGAGTGGAGGACATTGTAGAAAAAAGAAAATAATGGAACTGATTTTCACTCATTTGAGTCAATTTCAATATGAACTTAAACAGAAATTGCCATTTAGAAAGCTAAGATTGTCTACAAGTACATTTCCCCCCATAAATCATGGTAGTAAGTGCAGTTTGAGCAAGGCATTCTGATTGTATCAATATAGAAAGAAATTGCATTATAAGAAGGGTTCTGTCTAAATTTATTAGACACACTTTTGAAAAATATAGGTTCACTGTAAATGTTTAAAGATACAGGCTGTAGTAGAAATGACCCAAATCTTTAATATGTTGCTTTTACTTACCAGCATTATAAGCACATATTTTTGAGTGACAATTATTACTGCAATAGTTAAGTACTTGAAAAGTATTTTAACACTGTTACTGATGTTAAATAAGTTTGAATGAAAGGTTATAAAATACAAAGTCAAATAACTTCAGATGAGATTTTATTATTTCTAGTCACAAGTAATGTACTTTGTGTTAAAACAGCAAAGAAAAAATTAGAACTCCTTATCAATAACAATGAACAATACTCTACACAGAAATTATAAAGCTCTGATAAAAACAATCACAATAGCATAAAGTATTTTAAGATGTCTAAACCACATTTGAGGTTGTTACTTATTTGTCTGTCTAGCATCCCTTTCTTTGAAGGGCCAGCTCTTCCTACCTCTGTAGAGCTTGTGTCCTTCGTTCCCACACTCCCAAACCACCTATCGCCTCATAGTCTGAATTGGAGCTTCCTTTCCTCTCACCTGACCTTGCCTCCATGGCTTTAGTGATGAGTCTGAGGCATCTTAGAGAGGTTTCATATTAAAATTGATGTGAGAAAGTCAAGAAGTGTGGAAAGTAACTTCCTTCCTTCCTTCCTTCCTTCCTTCCTTCCTTCCTTCCTTCCTTCCTTCCTTCCTTCCTTCCTTCCTTCCTTCCTTCCTCTCTTATGGTGAATCTGGGATGATATGAACCCAGAGCTTGCTGTCAATATTTAAGTGTCCTACAGCATGGGACACTTAATTACCCTAGGAAAAATTAAGCAGTGGCTAACTTACAGAAACAATCAACAAAAACAAAACAGAGATCAAAAGAGAGAGCAGAAGAGTCCCCAAAATGTGAGTCCTTTGTTCCAACTGCCTTTGCCCTTTCATTTGTTATGATGTCTCTGTTTCTGCCCATGTTAATGCAAAATGAGTTTCTTCACTTGAAATCAAGAGTCTTAATACACATCCAGAATCTCTATCTAGAAATGGTATGTGTGTGTGTGTGTGTGTGTGTGTGTGTGTGTACATAATCAAGGTCCCCCAAATGGGAGAATGATTAATGCAAGTCTAGTCTCTTTACTTCGTTGACATTTTCAATAACATTTTAGACAATCAAGAGAGTGGGTTACAAAAATCTTTTGTGTAAGGAAGTCCAGTATAAGACATGTGATAACAAAATATTTTTTTCTTTATCAGAATCAGAGTTCCAGTCTTTAGCCAATGACCCACTTATCCAAAATCTAAATATAAGAAGATAATTGAGATGATAACTATGTTTTTCATAATGGAATTTGATTTATCTCTTTTTCCACGGAATAATTGGTAGAAAGTTTTCCCCCATTTCCTGTGCTTGTATGCCTGAAAATGTTTCTTCCAGTTTACATAAATGCAAGTCTCATAAACAAGATCTGAAGTAGGTCTTGACCCCTCACTTACAGATCTTTATAATAGCGCTTTGAGTGCATGCCCTGTTGTGCATGAGAGCAAGGACTGAATACTTTTTATCCGTGTAGCCATAGACCCTAACACACTGTGCTATGTACTATGTACTAGTAATTAGTGAAAAAATACTTGTTGAATGAAAGATTGGCAGATGCCAGATACTCATTTTCTCTTAAAAAGTAACTTAAATTCTTACATCCTGCTCCCTCTGACTGCATTTGTAATTCCTTCTTTAGGGGGCAAATTTACAATACGGTTTATCAATAGTACAAATAGACATTTTCTGTTTTCTGTACTGCTTCCTTCTTGCTATAAAAAACGAGCAAACCAACAACACAACAAAAACAAGAGGGAAAAAGAAGAGAGAATTAAAGATAAAGAAGAAAGAAAAGCTGTGCTCTGCACTGTGGGTTTATTTCCAGTCTCTGTTAGCTGGAAGAAGACAGAACATCGTGGGACTGATGGATTGGTGAGAGTGGAGCCAGATGTTGACCATAACAGGTGCATAATAACAACACTCTGTGTGGTTTTCTCTCAGAATTCTAAATAAATTTGGAAATAAGGGAAACATCTGCTTGATATTTCTTTCATTGACAGGCTGCTATAGCTTTTTGAACTGATAGTTCTTAATTGAGGGCATTCTTTTTGTGGCATTGTAAGTGTTTCATCTAAATGTTCTTTAACAGTCTGAGGAATACAGTAGACCCAGACACATGGAAGTAGGGCACAGACTGACATCCCTCAGAAGAGGGGGTGGGGGGGTGGGGAGGTGGGAAGAGATAAACCACAGAACTTATATGCATGTATGCATGACCAATGGACATAGACAACTAAGCCGGGGCCGGAGCGGAGGTGGGGTGGGGTGGGGGGTGCCAATGGGGTAAAAAGGTAAAATATCTGTAACAAAAAAATAAGTAAAAAAATTCATAAAATAAAGTAAATAAAATAAATGTTCTTCACAAGCAAAATTCTAGCAGGTTTTGATACCATTTCACTTACTAAATAGATACATTGTTTCTTACATTCCTGTCTATCTGTATTTTGGTTCAGAGTAAAGTCATGTATGCTTAATAAAAATGGAACAACCTGATTTATTGTCATTTCTAGATTTTAGAATTGTGCTAAAACCAGAATCTCAACATGGTGAGCATTCTTTTTCCTACCACCTGGTCTGTGGTGATCGTGGCTGTGACAGCCTGTGACACAGTTCTTGGTGGCTAAGTTAAGGTTTTGTATGAGGGGCATTTGAAAAGTAAGATATTTGAAATCAGTGGCTTCCTCATAACCCTCAGTACTGCTCCCTAGACAAGCACCATGACCTGACCTGAAAAGGTTGAATAGTTTCTCTCTCAATCTACTCAGTTTTGAAGTCTCTAAGGAAGACCATATGAAAAGAAGTGAGTAGAAACTTCTAATGGCATGTGAGCTCAGTTTGTCCAATGGAATAAATGAATAAATGGAGATCTTTCTCAGAATTCATAGTGCACAGATAAGTTCATAAGAGTCACTGGTCCCTCATGGATGGCGGTACTGTAGCAGTTGCAGACTGAGTCTGGTCTGGAGTGGGAGCAAAAGGGTAAAAGGGCTCATGATGAGAAGAAACGGACTCCACCGTACCTAAAAGAGGAAACACAGATGCTTCTCTTATATTTTCAAGACAATTAATATTCTTCTGATTCCCAAATCCAATGCTATACTCCCTTTATTTAGCTTTATTGAAATGTGTTACATTTGATCAAGAAAGCTTTGTTTAGAACAAATTTAATCCCATATTTTGGAGCATAATGAAATGAGTGTTGAGTTGTGGGAGGTACATACTAATGTTTCAATTAATTAGTTTTTCTATTTTTTTATTTGAGAGAGAGAGAGAGAGAGAGAGAGACATCATTTTGTTGTTCCACTTATTTATGCATTCATTGGTTGATTCTTGTACGTGCCCTGACCAGGGATCGAACCCACAACCTTGGCAAATTGGGATGATGCTCTAACCAACTGAGCTACCTGGACTGGGCCTCAAGTAATCAATTCTTAACCTAGAGATAATGTGGAAAAGTCTGCGGCATTTCAAAGTTGGTAGAAAGAAGTCTATATCAGTGGAGGTAAGTCTTTGAGCAATGAAAATAATTTAAATTGGCCTCCTTAAGATATTTTAATCCTTCCTTTTCCCCATATTGGTCTCTATTGCAAAATCTTTGTGTTGGACTCATTGGCCCCCAGCCAGGGATCCTTGAGCTAAAATCTACCACTGGACCCTGGCTGGTTTTGCTCAGTGGTTAGAGCGTCATCCTGCGGTCCAGAGAGACCCGGGTTTGGTTCCCACTAAGGGCATGAACCTCGGTTGCAGTTTGTCCTCGATTCTGGTTGGGTCGTGTGAGTGGCAGCCACTCCATGTGTCCCTTTCATGTCAATGTTTCTCTCTCTCTCTCCCCCCTCCCACTCTATCTGAACAAAATATGGGAAAATGTCCTCGGGTGAGGATAAAAAAAATAAAAAAATAAAATCTACCACTGGGAATGAGAAGTGAGGGGTTAATGCACAGAGTTCCAAGCAGTTGGGCTTTGCCAAATTTAGATGAACACAGGGCAGAGCTGTGATAGGCTGGGGGCTGGGGCTCAGGGCATGGGTGCTCTCACACTTCCATATTGAGTCTGGTTAATTAGCTGTCATTATGTAAATGATAGGAACTATAGATGGCTTAAGAAGTGGTGAAATAGTCAAATCTCCCTCTAGCTTCGCTGTGGAGAATGGAGAGGAGACAGAGACAGGATTTGTGTGTCACCCAAATATCCTTTTACCAAATGTCCTTTGCAGAAGCTTTTCATTAGCTTATTATTTTTTCCTTTCTTGTCTTTCCCTGCCTTTTGTTTTTATAATCCAAGGGGGCATCAGAATTTAGTAACTAAATGCAGTAACTTATGATAGCCCCTGCCCCTTCTATTCTTTTTTCAATCTTTCTTCTTTCTGCATGTTTAATCTGATTTAGTAAAACTTCCATTTTATAGTTATGTCTGAGAGTCTCATTCTTTGACTAGCTCTGGAGACCTGGCTCATGTAAACACAGGGGTCCTGGGCTTTACCAGATATTCTGTTGGAATTCTCCCAGAAGTGGAATAAGAATCCTCAAATCCCAAATCTGAAAATTGTCTGCATTGTTTGCAGTAAAGCCAAGAAAAATATTGGAGCCAAAGAACGTAGGAGAGTAATGTGAGGAGATAAGAAAGAGAATCTGCTCTTCATAAACAGAAAGCTTGTATTCCCAGGAGTGGAGAGGGCGAAGTATGTGGATTTATCCATAAAGCTCATAGTGAATGAGGCTCATTTTGCTTCTGGATTGTCTTTCTTAATTGCACAAGGGGCACAGGTGAAAAGTCATTCCCCTTGCACAGTTCAGTTCTGCATGGTGGAGCAGGGGTTCTTAAGGGGGGGGGGGGTAAAGGGCACCATCAAGACCAGCTCTGGGTATTTTCAAATAGTTTTGTGGACCTCTCCTACTAACTACCCCCCTCCCCCAGATGTTACTGCCAGAGTGAGTTACAGTTGCTGATAGGGCTATGTCACATCCCTCAGGTGCATCTGGGTACATAGGAGGATGAGAGCTACTGTAGACACCCTCTGGTATGTGTGCTGTGCTGTCCAGGGAAACATACCAGAAACTGGCATGACATTGCAAAGCTGGCAGCCATGTTTTCCCAATTCCCCACTGTCAGTTGTGTGGTATTTTGTGTGTGTGTGTGTGTGTGTGACAAAGAAGTAGTAACTTACAGTATATCATAAACCAAAGGCTGTTCTCTTACTTCAGTGAGTGTGTAGAAGGCCAGGACTAAGTCTTACTTATCTTTTTATGCCCATTGCCTTGCATAGTGCCTGGTACAGAACATCGCCCAACAAATGTGCTGCAAAATGAATGAGAAATGATCTTAGAAGGCTGGAAGCAAAAAAGCAAAGGTTTTATAAACTTCTAATTATTTAAAACACTGCATTTTTCTACCAAAATATTTGAATTGGGCCTTTTATACATTAAGCATTTGGCTTATTTGGTAATTATTATTCTGCTACCTCACACTTAGAAAACCTAGCATTACGGATAGAACTGATTCGAGGTCTCTAAATCAGCTGTTGATTTTCAAATACTTTTCTTCCCCACAACAAATAACACCCTCTAGGGAATACTTTTTTAAACAAATATTTATCTTGATGAACTAAACAACAATAATTTGACAATGAAGACATCTAAATCATACAAGTCAGTGAAATTCCCAGGGCAAGAGAAGACAGGTCACTGTGATTGAAGCAGTGGACTGAATCTCTGCTGCCAGATGGCAGTTGAAATATAATGGGCTTGCAGCCCTCGGCCACAGCTAGAGGTTTGTGAGCAAAGGGTAAGCCTTTCAGTGATGGAAAATGGAAAGCTGGGTGGTTACTTGAAATTCTTGCATTGTTCTTAGTGGCTTATAAATGCGCAGGGAAAACTTTATTCATGAAAGTTCTGTTTAGGACAATATCTGTAATGGAGCTGTATAAATATACTGCTTACATCTTGGTACTATTGCTATTTTCTATGTGTGCTGTGTTTGAAATTTAAACACAGACCTCTGACGTCAGAACCACCATCATACTTCCCAATCTATGATGTTTACATGATTTTATCCTAATTGTTTTTGGAAATCACACAGTCAGTAGGAAATAGCTTCTCACATCCCAAAAGTTTTTAAGCATCATGGAATTGCAAAATTTCCTCTAGTAACCGATTTGATTTTCCTTCTTGTGCTGTGTGATACAATCCGTTCAGAACAAAAATACTTCGAATTTCTTGCCCCATGTCTGAGTAGTGCTGAAATATTATAATATTTAATAGAATGAAGCTGTTCTCCATGTTTCTATAACTTCTGTTAGAGAATGCATCTGGATCCATTCAACTATGTTCAATGTTTGTAAATGCCAAATCATGTTTTTAAATGCCAAATGAGGGCTTTGGAAAAGCCCTTTGAGGAAGCAGAGATGACATTTGCCATGCTCTGCTAATATCAACTCAGGAAGAATGTATCTGGCAACACATTTATCCTGATAAACATGATGATAAGGAAATTTTTTGTTTAAGCATTGGCAGCGTGTGTTTACTGCTACATCTGTATACAGGCTGTCAGGTCGCATAAAACAGGCCATAACAGAAGACAGTTGCAGGGAATAGGTTATGTAATGAAATCAAGCCAATGAAAGTCTGGCATCCAGCTGTAATTCTACTAACAGCGTGGAGAGTCTGCTTATCCAACCAAGTCAAGGATTTTATTTTTGTCTTTTTTGGTCACTGTTCATGAAATTACATTGGTATCCCCTTCAGCTGTTCAATGAGCCAATAGAATGAAGAATAAACTGCGTAAAAATGGGAGGAAAAAGAGAAGGGCTTCGGGCTGTAGAATTTATGGCTGGAGGACTCAAGATTTCTATGTAGGCAAATTTCTTAAATGGAAAAGGACCACAGAGTCTTGAGCATTCAGAAATAAGCACGCAGTTCTAAGTTTATGAGGTTCACAAAGCCCTATTGTACTGTAACGCTCATTCTCACACATATAAGGCACTAGTGTTTAGAACAGCCTGAAAAATCATTCCAATGTGGAGATGTTAGAAACTACTGAAGCAGAGATTCCTTTAGTGTAAGTTAGTAGGTTTTCAATCACCTTAGTTTCACAATTTGACACTATTAAGGCTAATTTATAGATGCCTGCTGGCACAGCTACCATTAAGAATCTATCAGTATTTCCACTATAATCTATCAGTATTTCCAGTTTTAGGGGTTAATCACTTGGTCATAAAAATTCACTGCTGGCTGAAATGAAGTCTTGAAGGGAAATCTTTTCCTTAATCTCAACAGAAGAGTTGCTCATGTTTCTGAGACTAAGATGGTCAAGGACCAGGAAAGGTAGAATATGTATAAGCTTTCATTTCTGAAAGTGTAGCATCAATCCTGGTTCTGTCAGATGTGGTGCTAGGTATGGGGTTTTATTTGTCTGTTGCCTTGCCTTTTCTTCTGCTCCCTCCTCCCCTACTTCTCCTTCTCCTACTCCCCGCCCCCCCCTTTTTATATCATGAAAATTGATCCTTCTTGATCAACATATAGACTTTGCTCAGTGGAAAAACAGCATGGAAGTCAGAATTGTATATACATTTATCAGAAAATAAGCTCTGGGCTCCTTTCCCTTATGACTCCTTGTAATCTTTTTAGCACTGAAGTGCTCTGCACAGAAACATTATCAAGTTACTTTGGTAAGTTAAGAAAGCTGTAAGCTCTTACTTTGTGGCTAAGGAGAAAACTGATCTATCATCTCACAACTTTTTGCTGAACCAGCAAAATATTTATCAACTTTCCTTACATTCATGAAATGCATAGTACTATGAGGGAGTGCCATATTAATACCGTGAGTGAGACTAGCAAGGAAGTAAACAATTCTAAATGTTCTCATTGCTTGAGATCTTTTAGATCTAGCTTAGTTCCTTGCAGGGCCTAACTCTCTGGGCATATTCTGAAAGGCATAGGCTAGTCTACTTTTGGATCAAACTAATTTTTTCGGCAGTTATAGACTACTTCAAAGTTCCTCTTCTTTTTTCCTAGGGAAAAAACGGTCAACCTACCATTTATCGTAGACCACCAAACTTCAAAATATTGTATAGCTATTTTCCATGCAGGCTGATAGGAAATGGGTAGAAGAGAGAGGAAAAGCACTCAGATTTAACTGTGAAAAATTAGGGCAGGATAATTCCAACCATTTTGTATTGTTTTAGGGAATTTGATAGGAGACAATCTTAGATATTTTTAAATTAATGGCAACATTTGAGAGCTCCTCTTCCTCTTCCTCCTCCTCCTCCTCCTCCTCCTCCTCCTCCTCCTCCTTTTCCTTTTTCTTTGAGGTACTTCTTATGGAAGCTTTTTATAAAGTCTTTTTAAGTTATATAAATATTACATAGTGACCATTATTACTCTAAAATTACTGGATTTGTTTTTTAAATGTTCATTTTGACTGTTTTTCTTCATAAATTTACAAGGAATAAGTTATTTTAATAATCTTTTTCTAAAATTAGCATTATATTACTAAAAATTCAAAACAAAGTTTTCTACCAGAATTGTGCAAAGAATTTATTTCTTTTAACACTTAAACCAAAGAATTTATTTCTTATGGCTTTGAAAATGTAAGTTCTTTCTCTAAATACATACAGATTAGATTTGCATATTACTTCCTTAAAACAGATTTATTTTTATTTTACTTTTTGTTTAATTATTTATTAGGCTGCTTTAAAAAAAAAATACCATGGATGGGCGGCTTAAACACAGAAATTTATTATTTCAGTTCTGGAGGCTGAAGTCCCAGAGCAAGGTCTGGTATAGTGGTTTTTTGGTGAGGATTCTCTTCCTGGCTTTCAGAAATCTGCCTTACCTCTGTGTTTTCACATAATAGAGAGGGGAGGGGAGGGGAGGGCTTAGGTGTCTCTTCTTCTTCTAATAAGGGCACCAGCTCTATTGGATTAGAACCCCACCCTTATGACCTCATTTAATCCCTATCACCTCTTCACAGGCCCCATCTCCAAATGTGGTCACAGGTTAGGACTTCAATTTATAAATTTTGGGGGCAGGACACAAACATGACAAATGTTGACATGTGGATTTTAATAATCCAACTGATTTTCAATTAAGCAGCCAAATTATTTTTTTTTAAATAATGTATCATGGGCTAAGAATAAATTGGAATGAGATTGGTGTTAGAATGATAATGACTAGGGTTTTATTAACTTCAAGGGAAGGGTAACAGGAAGAATATTTTACTTCAAGGAAGGCACTGGCTACAGAATGAATACAGAATAGTATTCAGTGCCGTTTAAGGTGCTTGGCCTGACTGTCAGAGAGGACATTTCAAGGCCGTCTACAATGCAGTGTTATTGTTTAACATTCCCTGAGTATCCATAGAGAGCTGGTTCAGAATATACATGACACAGTCTTTGTTCTTTGGAAGTCTGCAATCAAAGGCTGTAAATACTCACCTTTGACAGCTTGGTGCTTTCAGAATTTCTTTAAATCACCTGATATTTTCCCACCAGGCTATTGCTCCTAACTAAAGCAATGGGTTATGTGTCTTGGGCTGACGCATGGCACAAAGAGTCATTGATGTTTGGCTTAAAATAAATAAAACTCTTCTTTCCTTTGTTTCTGTTGTGTTGTTTTTTTTTTTTTTCTTTTTGATTGACTGCCTGGGGGATCCAGAATAATTTCAGAGCACCGGTGGAACCTCTAGTTATTCCAGAGAGCAAGGAGTTTGAAACACTGATTGGTTTAAAAACCTTGATGTCGAACACTTTTTTGTGGCTTCTCTTTAAGTTCCACTCAATAGTTCATTTAATCACTCCTCCAATCATGGGGAAAGCAGCCGGAAAACACTAATTTATAACACTGATTTATGTGTATAAAAGACACACACAGCTGTACCTGCCAGCAGCACCTGTGGACAGAGCCTGTCACACCATGGACACTGACATACTTCTAATTATACCATCTCTGATCATATCAATGCCCCAGGCTGATGATCAGAAATAACAGGAAGTATCACCATGATCAACATAAGCCTGTAATTTAAACTGGATTTCCTATTACCATCACGCAAAACGTTGTTTTGAACTAACTAACTAACTAGCAAAATAGAGACAGACTCATAGAGAGCAGGCAGACAGTTCCTGGCAGTGGGGGTGGGTTGGGGTGGGTGGAGGATCTTGTGGGTGGGGGGATGGAGAGATTGAGCAAAAAAGGAAAAAGAGAGAAAACTCATGGTCATGGACAACAGTGTGGTGATTGTAGGGGGAGGGGGTGGGTGGAGGTGGAAGAGGGTATAGGGGGATAAATGGTGATGGAAAAAATAAAATAACGGGGAAAAAGTCATTGTGATTAAATCACATCTCCTTTTGCAGGATCTGGTCTGAAGGAAAACTTGTGTGGTTGAAATTTGTCTTTGATTTTGTCTCTTACTTCAAAATCACCTTTGCTTTGCGGACCCTCTTCCCAGCCCAGGTTACTGCTCTTCCCTGGGCTCCCACTTCTGCTCTCTGCCATTGGTCAGAGGAAAGCTCTCTCACCAGTCATGTAAAACCTGGTATGAATTTAAGTCATCATGTTATCTCTCTCGGGGGGATTTTTTTTTTGTATTTATGTATAACTCTGGAATAAATGCTTTTGCCTCCTGTAAAAGAAGCTTTCGGCATGATCATAGCAAAGAGAAGTGTTTTTGAAGTCCAGGGGACTTCCTGTTGCTGTTGAAATCACGTAGAAGAGCTAGCCGCCAACTTTATTGAGAAGGTTGGTATCTAAATTGTTAGAGTATCTCAAAGCTAGTGATTTATGTAACATGCCAGGTCAAAATTACAATTAAGGGACATATTACTAAAGTATTTTGGTGATGGAAAAATGAAACTAACATTTACTGGGTATCTCTGACATGCCAGGCAGTTATAGATTTAAAGCTGCTGGTAATTCTGTAAACTCTTCACCCCATTTTACCATTGAGGAAATGAAGTTCTGGAGGTTAAGTTTCACAAATATCCCGCAGCTAGCAAATGATGGAGCCATGTCTGTCTGGCTTCAGTTCATTATCTTGGTGCAGGGGAGATAAAAGTTGTCAGAGTACATGCCATTTGAATGTGTGATTTAGTTGGCTGTATTAAAATTTCGCTTCGAACATTTTGAATTAAACTCCTTCAATCATAGAATGGCATGTTCTTAGCACCATGCCAGCTTGCTGCTTTTCAGTATGCAGAGTTAGGATGAACTGGCTTCAGAAAAAATTTTCAATTAATTTTGTGATCAGAAACTGTCAATATTAGCAGAGGGCAAGGCTATAATGCAGAAATGATGTTATTCAAGGACTACCTCATACATATTGGTATATGTTACTCTCCAGTTAACCTCTGGATATGAGTATTTCTGCACTAATTGAAAGTAAGCTAGCCAAAGTCAACCCACACAATCTCATGGGTGGAGTAATCATATCTTGAACCAAAAATTTAGACACATCGATGTACCAACTATTTGAAATCATGGCTGTCCCATTATGTTCAGAACATTAGGGTTAGAATATTAAGGGTAAAAGAGACTAATTTTGTGTGTCTTCTCAATTAACTGTAACTGTAGATTCATTTGAGAATGTATGTGTTTTAATGCTGTACTGAATGAATCTGCCCACTTTTAAATTTTACTGAGAAATAAAGAGAAAATTATGTGGTAAATAGAAACTACTATTTTACTATCAATTAGCAGAGTAAAAACAGACTTAGTTACTTATTTGCCAAGGTCATTTTCTTAGGAAATAGACCATTTTGAAACTCTCAACAGTAAGAATGCCTAAGCATTTTCATGAAGGGAATTAAAAAACAAATCTTGCCGAGGTCAACAAATAGACTGACTTGTTTTTCCAAAGTCATCTGTATGAAACAAGGCCTGTTTGAAACCCCATTTTTGTGCTAGAAAGCCCATGTTGTATATTACTTTTTAAAATGTTTAAAATATAATGTGTTATTGTTTTACCAAACTCTTTAAGAAGCTACATTAAATCAATGAGAATAATAACAATAAATCTCGCACATTTAAAATGTGTTTTCTTGCCTGGCCATTGTGACTCAGTGGATTGAGCATCATCCCACAGACTGAGAGGTTTGATTGTCAGTCAGGGCACATGCCACAGTTGTGGGCTTGACCTCCAGAAAGGGACATGCAGGGGGCAGCCTATGGATGTGTCTCTCTCACATCGAAGTTTCTAGCTCTCTCCCTTTTCCTCTCTCGCTAAAAATATCAATAAAAACATATTAAAAACAAATAAATAAAATGTGTTTTCTTTAGGCGTGTGCTATAGGGGGCATTATTGATTAACTTATTTCTCAGAAATACTAATTTGTAAAAACAATAATAAGAATATTTTTAACTATTAATTATTCTATCTCATATGAAGATGATATAGACTCTTTGATTTACCTGTTTTCACTCTGGTTACCTGCCCTTGAATAATCTTCTCTGCTTATGATGATCATGACCAGAGGTTAGATAAGAAAAGGAAAAAAATACAGAAATTTTCTCAGGGCTTAATGATGTAATGATGGTGGAGAAACAAATTGAAACAGGTATATAATGTAGTCTTAGGTACTCTAAGGGCTCCGCTATATACTGTATTTATATTTTCAATTTGGTACAACTAAAATTGAGATTCTGACAACATAATTTATAAAATTGATTCATGCCACTATAAAAGTCAGTTCCATTAAAATGTGTTTTGTAACTTTGTGGCAAAATATTATTGCTATCTTTAAAAAAATAGACTTTGAATGGATTGGAAGTATCCAGGTCACTTAAAGAGAATCTTTAGCAGTCTATGCAAAGTAACGTGTTTAACAACTTGAAACTCAAAGGAAAGAGAACTCGGGGAGAAGCACGTTCAATAATTTCCAAAGTAACATGGATGCATACTGTGTGTGCTTCTTTCGCCTCATTTCTTACTGCCATGACCACTCAGGGAAGAAAATAATGTATTCTTCATGGGGGGGGATGCAGAGAAGGCCGTGTGAGAAAGGCGTGCTTGGAAGTAATTGAAGCGTTCACGAGGCAGGGAGTGCTTCCTGCCAATAGCTGATGTGCAGATGCAGAATGGATTTCAACTCCTCTAGAGCCCCTCCCCAGACTGGGGTACATTGACTGAAAAAAACTAGAATTGTTCTGGCACTTATAAAATATCAAAAAAAAAATTATATCTGTGTTATTTTTAACCTAGAGCAGTCGATGAAAATCAAGGTAGCTGGTCAGTATGTAGTCACTTAAAAAGCTGAGTGTGAGGAGGGCACCCAGGCGGCGGCAGTAGCCAGTGGAGGGTGACACACTGGATGGGATGGGACAGGGTGTGGACAAAGGCTGACCCCAAACGCTTTGTGCCATGATGCAGTTGGTGTGGACTGGATGGCTAAGAGATCCAAGACAGAGGAAGAAACCATTACCAGGATTGAAAGAGATCAGAACCGGGGACATTTGGAAAGCTGTTGTGACAAAGGCAAGGATGAGAAGCCAGATACCCCCATGGAGGGTATCTGGTCAAGAAGCAGAGAAGGGCATTAAGAATTTGAACAGGATTGAATAACTTCTGGCAACTTACTTACAAAGTGACTCTTGCAGCCCTGGGCCACAGTGCTCTGTGTATACCATGGAGAAGTCTCTTATTATAAAATACAAAATGAAAATTTTAAAAAGGTAGAGTAAAGAAATTGAAGACACCTTTGCCACATGTAAAGGAAAAAGTGATATATAGCTATTTTGTTTGCTGGTGAGACTGAATAGTTTTCATACTATTTTTATTTTTTTTTTACTACTTTTATTTTTCCCCTTCTATGGCATATAATGCTTTACCTTTAGTAAATAGTATTTGCCTCCTTTTACTGATCACATATTATATGTAAAGTAGGGTGCCAATGTTCTGGAGAGGGGGCAGTGGAGACATTTTTTATAAAATGACAAATCCATTCTCTTAAAGCCATGGACTTGATTGGGAAGAACACCAGGTGGAGAATAATGTGGAGGATAGAAGAAGGGGAATGGAGGCTGCTTTGACATGCTTCAAAGCAGCTAGCCTCAAGGTTCTAAAGAGAACCACTGGTGAGTGGAATTCACACACCTCCTTTGAATTCTGTCCCAGTGGTCAATGTTGGAGAATTATCTGTGAGTCTGGGAGCAGAAGAGCAGACCAGATGGAAGGTCCAAGAAGCCCTCTGAGACTTAGTAAATGCTTTATAAAGTGTTTACCTGCAGGTGCATGACTTAAAAATGGGTAGAAATTGTTAGGTTTGACTTCTGATGAGATAAAATAGTGTTCTGCCCAGGAGGCCCTGTCAAAGGCTCACTTAGGGCTCCTGCTTTCATTTGGGATATGTGTTCATAGTGGATACTCCGAGGGCCACTGGCTGAGGGTCTTTTCATTTTAGGGAAAGAGAGCTTTGTGTTGAGTACAAGAGACATTTTATCCTTCTTCTGGGTTTTGACAGTGTCCCCAGCCTTCAGCAGGGACAGTCAAGTTTGGCTACTTCCCTGAAGTTCTTGATTAATGAGTGAGACCATTCATCCTATTCACAACCGTGTTAGAAACTTTGTCAAGGGCTCTCAACTGGAGAAGTCAGCAGATGGCTGGGAAATAACCACCTGCAGTTTACAGTTGGTTTGAGGCTTGTTAGGCTGGCCCTTCCAGGATCTCAGGTGGACAAGAGTAGCCACCATGCTTCTTTATGCACATTTTCAAAATCCCTTTGCTCTTGGTTCAACTATCAAATGGTTGAATGGTTTAAATGAAATACTTTGGAGTTCCCCTCCCTGAGATCAAACTGAACACTTACATAAAGACAGAATTATATTGTAGGCCCAGTAGTGAAAATGGGGACATGAGACTTGGTTCATGTTAATACATGGAACTTAATTCATCTATCAATCATTTTCTGAATTAAGAATTGGATAGTGGAGAGAGTACTTAAATTTTTTTCCTGGACCTATCATTTATTTAATGCCAGGGTGAATCTGGTTTTACAATGAACGAGTCTGAATGACAGTTTCCTTTAATCTGTAAAATAAGGGTTAAAAACAGCAAGCCAGCATACTTCGCTGGGTTATCATAAGGATCTAAGAAGACTGCATAAATGAAAGACTTTACAAACGATAAACCAATACAGATGTGAAGACACCGCCAATAAGTGGTTCGTGTAGATCATGTACTGCGTTCCTGACAGAGCTGCAGGTGCTTTGGACGATACAAAATAGATAAAAGGTGTGACTCCTGCCCTCAACCTTTGTATGGTCCAGCAAACTGAGAGCAGTACAAAACAGCTAATTAAGACCTAAGGGGGCTGCTGCAAAAGTGCCATCAGAATGTAGAGGAGAATGAGAGGAGTGAGGGTTAATGAGCAGACTGACATCTCAGACGAGTAGGCATTGAATTGCAATTTGAAAAGGGGAAATGGGGAGTTGAGCAGACTGATATTAAAAGGAGCTGAAAGGGATTTAAAACCTTAAGTTCAACCCTTTTCCAAAAATATTCTTTGGCTACTATATTCCTGTTAAACTTCTTTGTTAACCCCTTTCTAAGCCCTGAGAACTCTTCTTTGACCTTCCCTTCCCTAACACAGCTGTTCTCTCTCTTCCCTAGTGGTTCCGATCCTTGAAAAACACACATTTATATTCTTTAAATATCTCATTGTATCAAAACAGTAGTGTGAGTATTATCTTTGAAAAGAGACAGACCTAGGTTCTAGTCTGTCTTACTGCTACTGGCTCTATGGCTTTGGGCAAATCATTTACCCTTTACCATCTGAGCAAAGCCTGAGGTCTTAGCTGGAAATGGTAATGACAATATTCTGAGCATTACATAAGGAGTGATGGCTCAGTGAGTCCTGCATATAGTGCATACCTCAGAAATGACATCTATTGTTCATTTTTAAGAATCTGTTGCTCTCATCCGATGGTGTGGAGCTCTCATTATGCTTTTATTTAGACACTAGCACCTAGCGTGGGGCCAGATACATAGCAGGCACCTGATAAATATTCAAGCCAAAACGAGCATACAACATGGAGAAGGCACTTCAGAAATGGCAATAGAAATACAGATAATATGTGCAAATAGTAAAGGGTGTGGGAGTGGAAAGGGAGAAATAATGATATCATTCCTCTATCTGATCAGAGGAAAGATTTATGTAGGGGAGTAACTTATGCTGGGTGGGTTGGTGGGGCATGGGTAGAGGCGGACCAGGCTCAGGAGCCTGGATTTGATGTGGTGGGTAGTAGGAAGTCATGGTTTTTTGAGGAGGAGTGACATGATAAAAATGATGGGTAAGTTAATTAAGACTTTCATGATCCAATAACCAAATTATTTTTAGAATAATAGTTATATCCCTATGACCATTAGTGACTGCAACTTATTGCCTTCTTACTTTATTGCAAGAGGAACAAGTCAGTATATTTCTTTATTCCACATTTTTAAAGAAAAACATGCTCTAGGTGTTGTATTGTTTCTACTGGATGTGGCTGTGTGCCAAAAACTCCTTTATTAGATCAGTGAACGTGCTCCCTTCTGAAGACGTTGAAGGGTGTCTTAACAATAATGATTAATGACTTCAAAATGCCCATAAATCTTTGAGGAATGAGCAAACCACTATTAAAACCATATGGTGCCCTCATTCTTTGCATGGAACTTCCATGAAAGTCACTAGGAGTTCAGTGGAATGATGAAAGGAAGCATATGGCACTAGATCTGAACTAAATTAATAACAGTATGAAAACACAGTTAAATAGTGATAATCCACCTTGTTATCCAGATTCTTTCTTTTTAGACAACCTCGTGGTGTATAGTTAAGCACCAAAAGACACTTGTTAAATGGGGAGAACCAACATGCAAGGAGAAACCATGTGGTATATCTTTTGAAGCAAGCTGAAGAGGCAGTGATTTGGGGCTTCCTGCTCAGGACTGCCACGAGTCATTTGGAGATCAAAAAAGAGCCTAAACCTGAGGCGCTCCATCTGGCTCTGTCCCACACTGTTACCATAGTCACCCATCTCTTAGCAACAATGAACAGCATTCTCATGTCTCTAAAGTGATAAAGCCTATGAGTACAAAATATAAATGTAATCACAATAGATTCATACTCTGAGAGGTTATCTCATGGTTCAAGTTCACTGTGAAGATCTATATGAATGTTTGGTTTCATGATCTTATCTCTCCTGTGATTGGTTTTGATTAAAAAATGCCTCAAATTGAGGCAGTCTGAGAGCTTGCTATTGAGTATAAAGGCTACGAATACCCTTACATAAAACACAATAAAGGGATATTTTATTTTAAAAAATGAAAAATACAATTATCATCAGTTTGAATAACCTGTTCATCATTATCCAAATTCTGGTAGAATGGACTGGGGGTGGAGAATTCCTGGCCTTGGGTCTTGGAAGAAGGAATATTTCATCCTAAAACATTCAGTCTCAAAATATTCCATTAGCAGCCTTCGTGGTGAGCAATGAGTCTCATTTGAGGTCACTAATCAGAAGCACTAAAGAAGCCGAAACAAAGATAAAAGGAAATGGCTATATGCGTCATGCTTGTCCTTGAGGCAAAGTGGAAAACAATCTATGTGGCACTTTCTAGAGGCTCTTTAGTTGTTTACTTCTAAATGTTTGTTCCATATTTTAAAATAATCTTTATTTAAATATTATGCCAAAAGAAGTCCATTGAGATACTGGTCTCATTTTCTAAAAATGCCATAGCCTGGAATCCTGATAAACCTTGCTGACCTGTGTGCATAAGATGAGAACTCAGAAGAGTTTAGATATCCCCAGAGATATAAGTAATGAAGAAATCAATGCCAGTTTTCATTTTAAAATGACATTTTGTGTGTTATTTACTAGTTTCATCAACTATATTTCATGACTCACTTCTCCTTCAGAAATAAGAATATATATGTCACGGGTTGAATACCACTTTTCTGATTTTGTATCAGAACCTGTGCATTAGGTAAATGTCAATGAAAGGTGCACACTGTGGGAAGTAGATTCAGTAATGTCATGGAGAGATACCTCTTGAGAGGAGGTAGAACATCTAAACAGTGTCTCCAAGATGACATAATCCCCATACCCAGGCCATTATAACGTGTTTACATGTTACATGCAGAGATGAGTTTAGCTGTGCTAACTGCTTTGTGAAAGAACACTCCTCCTGAAATTAAATAATCCAAGGAGATAGGTGAGTGCTGGTTTTGTGAAATAAACAGTGATTGAGGAAAGAAGAAAAACCAGCAGGGCTCAGCATGAAGCAAATTAATTCATGTTGGAGATGTACTCTCCTGAAGAAATCAAATTGCCCACTCCCTAATCAGTACAGTTCTTAGCATGCCTTTTCTTTCTCTTCCTAAATTTGTTTCATCTGAGGGTCCCTTAAGTTTATATGCCACTATTTTAAAATTACAACCTGAAACTCCATTTCTTTGTGTAGTTCTACAAAGTGCAGCACTCAGTCAGGTCCTTTGCCATTTATTTGTTAAAGAACATTTTTTTTTCCAATCATCTCACTTGTTTGTTTCATTTGCCCGTGCTCAAGAGTAGAATATAAGGAGACACCATGGCGACTGCATCTCTTCTGCATTTTACTGATTTAATGGCTCAAGGAATAAGCATGTTTTCATTATACTAATTTGAAATCACTGAAAGAAACCACATCTTAGTGTCCTTTCACAGTATCTGGCTGCTCAATGTAAATACAGATTTTTGGGTTCTTTCCTTATTCTTCTCATCCTGTAGCAAAAGAAAAAGAAAAAGCACAAAGTGTTGTTCTTCCAGTGAATTCTTCACACAGAGAAAGATGTCAACACACATTAAAACTGAAACCACATTTGAGAAGACATGCAGAACTTTGCAAATGCCGTTGCTGTTCGCAGAGATTTGAGCTGGAGGGGGTATCATATGTTTTTCAGTCTGTTTTTCACTCTTGTGCTGTCTTAAAATAAACCATGTAATTCTTGTTCTTGGCCTTAGAATGTGAGTTATGCCATCAGTCTGTTGTGAATCATTTGCTAAATCATTCCGGTGATGAATGTCTCTTCCTTCCTGTAATAACTGTTGTGGTGTCTAATAGAAGCCACGGTGTCTCTGCAGGGCTGACAGGTAGGGGAGGGCAGCTCTGTGACAGAAGCACAGGATAATAATCAGAGCTTGTAAGAGTTTATTTGAATTCTATCTCCTTTATAGGCACAGTTGGCTAGTGGGAAAATTCCATTGGCATTACTGGCATACCAACTTTGATATCAAATGGTGAGGCCAGATTCCTAAATGCAAGGTATTGGAACATGGTCATGCCTTAGACTTGAAGCCAATATCACACTTCACTCCGCAAGTTCCGTACATGAAAGCGGTTTTTGTCATGACTAACATGTCTTGGCAGTTTTCTTCTCCTGACATGTCTGGGTTTGACTGGTTTGCAGAAAGGGATAGGTGTGGTATTGATACCTTTGGGGCATTAATTATAGTTTCTTGTAAGCATCAGAAGACAAAGAGGCTAACCTGAATATCTGAACAGCTGGGTTACTGACAAATATTCAAATTATTAAAGGCACGGGAGAGACTCTTTTTTGGCTCTCAGTAGAAATTGAGTATGTTTTTACTAATGTGGTTTGAAGGTGTTTTAATATTGTAAAAGGTTATCCTCCTGGAGAAGGATGAATGGGGACAGGCATCCCTTGAGGAATGAGTGAGGGTGATGAAATAAAAAATCTAAGTCAGAACGGACTTGGCCAGCCTTTGGTCTTTGGAATGCCAGTTCCTTCTATTTTGAAAATAATCTCACATTGGAAATAGATCTTGAAGTGAGATCAAATAGAGTACTTGCTTCAAAAGAAGAAGAGGAGAAAAACTCCAGAGCTAGGTGTAAGGCTGTTGAGATAATTGTGTCTGGCATCTATGATACAAGGACCCCAATGAAACCATACCAGATATTGGCTACAACAAAAGGTAAAGGGTAGAATAAGTCTAAATATCTAATTTAGTCATAGTCAAGTTAGGAGCTATAACAAAGTCCAAATTTCAATGTTTAGCACAAGAGAAATTTATTTCTCTATTTCATAATAGTCCAATGCAGGTGTTTTAGGTAGACAAGAGCTTCCTAAATATAATAATTCAGAAACTCAGGCTCCTTTCATCTCATGGACTTCAGAATTTTCTGATTCAGTTAGTAAAAGAAGATTTTAAAAAATATCATGGAGATGGTACATCTACATTTTTATGCTCTTTGGCCCAGAAGTCATACATCTTCTGTTCATATTCCATTGGCAGGAAGTAGTCACACAGCCTCATCAGATGCAAAAAAAAAAAAAGATGTGAAATATTACTCAGTAATAATCCAACACTATGCAAAAGGAAGCCTGAATTTTGGTGGATAACTAGCTCACAAATGTGTTTTGGGATAGTTGGCAGGGCAAGAACTCTTTGGGTCTTACCTAGGGAAGTGCTTTATTACCGATGAGTGAAAAGCAAAGGCAAGAATAAGACATGCTAGTATATCTTGTAGGCAGGTGGAATAAATTAAGGTTTTATCCTAGAAGAAAATATTAGTCAGATTCTAGAAAAGACTAGGGATTCCGTAAGAATTTTCATCAGTACCAATACAAATATGATGAAGCAAAAACTGAATAGCTGGATCAAACATCAGTAGGAAGGTTTTGGGGTGGAGGGTTGAGGGGACTATATAAATTTATAAGGTAGAAATGTGTGACCTTTGGCAGTGTCGTTTACAAAGGGAAAGATGTCTGGGTGTCTGGCTGGGAGCACTTGAAGCAGCTTCTCCACACTGCCGCTCAATATCATTGGAGACCTAGAGGAAAGTAGAACTTAGTACTGAAAATTATCAGAAAAGCTAATGTGAAAATCTGAAATATGTTTTTACCAAATATGAGGAAGCTAGCGCTGGAGTTAGAAAATAGCTAGGGCACATACTTATTTTGCCTTTTATCCTCCAAAGAATTATCCTGCTACCCCTCAGATGTGTGAATTCTACTTTTTAAGGTGGCTCAAAGCCTTATACCTGCTTTGTCTTTTCTTCCAGAAAGAAACAAAAGAACTAAGACTACACATTAGATCCTGGTTGATAAAAAAAAGTGGAGCCCTGGCCCATTTGGCTTGATGGAGCATTGGCCTGTGGACCAAAGAGTTTCAGGTTCGATTCTCGTCAAGGGCATGTACCTTGGTTGCGGTCTGGTTCTCAGCCACCCAATCGATGTGTCCCTCTCACATTGACATTTCTCTCCCCACCCAACCCCCAGTCTATCTGGAGATAAATGGAAAAATATCTTTGGGTGAGGATTAAAAAAAAGTGGAGAATAGAAAGAATAGTATTTGGCGCCAATCCATACAGATGCTGATTTATTTTGTTGTTATTAATCCTTACCTGAGGATATTTTTTCTGTTGATTTTTAGAGAAAGTGGAAGCAAGGGAGGGAGGGGGAGAGAAAGGGAGAGAGAAAAATATTGATAAGTGAGAGACACATTGATTGATTGCCTCCCATGCCTCCTACCAGGCTAGGAACCTGCAACCCATGCCCTTGATTGGGAATTAAACCTGAAACTTTTAGGTGCCTGGGCCAATACTTTCCACTGAACCACATTGGCCAGGGAGTGGATGTTGATTTTTCTAAAGTTTATTAAATCCAGAAACCAGTCAGGGGAGGTGGTAGAAAGTTTCTCTTGGTATAGGAGAGTGGCAATATAGGAAATCCTGTGCCACACTGGGATTGAGTTAATACTGTGCACATCAAAATACTCTCCTACTGTAGATTTTAGAAGAGAAGGCAACCCCATCTGCAGTATCCTGGTAGGTAGATTGTGAGCCTGGGTAAATGTCTCTTAAAATGTGAAGAGGAGTATGGGGCAAAAGGTGGGTTTACGACATAGAGTAGAACTTCCGGGTTATGGGCTATGCTTATGTATACATGCTGTAGTAGATCACCAACCAGTTTCCCAAAATAGTTGTTACTCCCACCAGCAGTGTATGAGAATTGCAGTTGCTCTATATTCTTGCCATCTTTTGGTATCTTCTGTCATTTTCATTTTAGCCATTCTGTAGAATGCATAGTTTTAGTCTCATTGTAGTTTTAATTTGCTTTTCCCTGATGACTAATGAAGTAGGGCATGTCCGATGAATTAATAGGACAATCTCTAAGAGACCAAGGAGACAGCTGGGGGAATATCTCATCCAGAAGTAAATTCAAAATATTTAACAACCAGTAATACAGAGCATGCACCAATCAGAACTCTGTCCTGGAGTGATGAAGTAAGGTCATGCAAGCCATACGCTAACTCCTAGTTTCTGGAATCTTGCCAGGTATGAGAGACCCAGAGGGGAGCCTAGGTTGTCTGGGCAGGTGAGAGCAGGCACTCAGGGACACAGTACCAAGGCTATATGCAACCCATGAAGATTCTTTCAGTATTTAATTTCAGTAATTAACTGCATGACCATAGTGGTGTATACTAGCTGAATATCAGCTGTATCTCATCCTAAGGGAAGAGAGAATCAGGCTTACAAGACTAATCACATAGAGGATGAAGGGAGAACAATTTTGGTTATAGCATAGTAATTAGTTCAGTGTGTCTAAAGACGAAATAGAGAGGTTTGGGACAAACACTGAGGGATCGTAATAAAAACAGGGAGAAACATTTTACTGAAAACTTTCTGTGGTATTGAGGTAGATTAATAATATTTTTATACACCCTTTATAATAGGCAAAACCAAGAGGAGATGATTTATTCCCAATTTTGTTTTGCTATCTTGGATCCATTAACTGAGGTTCCAAAAGGTGTTGGTTCTCAGTGAATAATGGATGGAGCAGAATAGAAAAAAAAAATCATGTACACTCTGTTACAGCTCAATAGACTTATTCTTGAACACACGTGTAAGCTCTTCATGACTCATAAGTAGTTAGTGGTAGACTTATCAGAGGGCTGGAGGACTTCACAAACAGGTAGAGCAGAGAGCTAAGGCTGTATGTATTTGTTCTCTTTCTTTTATTATTGTGGTAAAAATACATAATATAAAATCTACTATTTTAACCATTTTTAAGTGTATAGGTCAGTGACATGACATTCATTCACATTGCTGTGCACCTGTTGCCACCCTCCACCTCAAGAACTTTTTCATCTTCCCAAACTGAAGCTCCAATAGAAAATTAAGTATGAAAATGGACATTTATTTAGAATGATACATCACAAAACGTTATAATAAAAAAAAACCAACTAACAAATATCACAAATATTTTCTTTTGGTCTATTATTTTGGCTTGTACTTGGGTCCTTTCCTTTTCATACATTTGACTTTTGGTATTCTCAATGATTCTGAAAATATAGTAAAAGAAATCTGAAATTAAAGAATACAAAAGAGCAAGTCAAATGTACTCAGAATTAGTGCTATGTTGTAATGGACTACATGACTGTGTAATCAAATTGCTCATTTAATATATATTGCAAAAATACATGTAGGAGCTTGGGCACAGAAACACTTGCTTCCTTAGGGCATTTTGTTGCCTTAGTAGTATTTTTGCATGTCATTTCACCTTGAACCTCTGGTCTTTACTAGGACAGTGCATTACATATATTAGATGTGATCTAGTTTTCTGAATTAATGAAACATGTGACTTTACATATAGCTATACTTGTTTTTTTGTGGTAGTGCTTCAGATTTGTGCTCTACAAACTCAGAAATCCTGATAAATTGTTTTTTGGACCATTCCATAAGAATGTGAACTTGTAATTGTATATGCTATTTGATTGATCATATTTCTGACAGGAGAAAACTTCAGTTTTGATCAGTCATTGATGAGAATTGGTTCCTCTGATTACAATTTTGTATGTCTGATGATTAGAAGAATTTTCCATAGACTAGTTTCTGGTTCTGAATTTTCACACCTCATTTCTTCACCGTTCATATGCTTAAATCACAAGGAAAGCTTTGGTCCTATGCCTTCCTGCAGGGGAATCATCATTTAGCCATACCTGAAAACCATTCCTACATCAGGATGGTTAGCAATACACAAACCTATGTGCATACAGAAGTCACCGGGAGCCACACTAAAACCCTTAGCTGGATTCACAATGCTCGTAGATACGCCACTGCCACCAAACATGTAGGACAGTATGATGGAAAGGAAGTCAGAGCGGAAAGGGGCACTGGTCTTAATTGGTTGCAGTTTAAAAAAACGTATTTTGCAAATTTTCAAATACAAAAAATCATATAAATTCCTCTTTAAAACCTCTCAGGCCCATGAAAAGTAATGGGTTCTGAAGGTTAAGCTTTATTAGCTTCAAAAAAATCTTCCTATCTTTCCACTGTAGGAAAAATAGACTGTTTAGGCTCTTGCTGGAGTAGTTTAAGTTTGCAGTTGAAACTGAACATCCCAATTTTCTCAGGTCAGGAGAAATGTGAACAGTTGGATTTGAATAGAGCCTTTTTACAGTATTCAGAGCTGAAATGGGTTAAAGGGGCCCATGCAGAGCTCAGTGCCAGGCACTGCACAAAGCTCCCCTTCAAGAAACAATAGGACATACTAGGAAGCATATTATGACATTAAAAGAATGGTGGTGGAAGCAGGATCTACACCACTCCTGTCTTGTTGCATGGGGCTGGCCCTCAGTTTCCTCACCTATAAACTAAGATAACACTACTGAACTCATAGGATTATTGTAAGGATTTTTAAAAAAATATTGCATGCTAACTGTTTAACAGTATTGTCCCTGACATATGTTACATATTTAATAAGTACTACTGAAATATAAATGAAAGGAGAGTTCAGGACAAAAGCCTGTTCACATTACTATATTTATTTTTGGTTTTTACCAGCCAATGTTATGACTAAATTTTCCAACTTTTGATGAAACTACTTTAATAAAAGCATGATTGTGGTTCATAATAATAAAAGCTTGTGGTATGCCCAGTAATATCTTATCACCCAAATCTGCCCAATTTTTAAAGCCCAATCCTTGCTACCAGAGGCTATTAATGGTGATGGCGTGAGTGTGCTCATATGAAATTATGCTGCTGCTCTGGAAAAGATTGAAATAATTTTCTTGCTTTGGATTTCAAGTGTGAATTACAAATGAATATAGCATTCAGTTGCACAATTGTGCCCTGCTACTTTTATTTATTTATTTCAATACTTACCCAAGGATATTGTTCTATTATATCTTCAGATAGAGAAGGAGGGAGAGAGAGAGAGAAACATCGATGTGAGAGACACACTGATAGGCTGCCTCCTGCACGACCCCAACCAGGGTGGAGGACTGAACCACAGCCGAGGTTAATATTTGGCAAAGGTGGAAAGAGTATACAATGGAGTAGACAGCCTCTTCAATAAATGGTGTTAGGAAAACTGGGCAGCTACATTGAAAAAAAAAAATGAAACTAGACCACCAACTTACACCATACACAAGTATAAACTCAAAATGGATAAAAGACTTTAATGTGACTCATGAATCCATAAAAATCCTAGAAGAAAATGTAGGCAACAAAATTTCAGACATCATACACAGCAGAATTTTCACTAATACATCACCTAAGGCAACAGAAACAAAGAAAAAAATGAACACATGGGACTACCTCAAACTAAAAAGCTTCTGCACAGCAAAAGAAACAATTATCAAAATGGAAAGGCAACCCCACTGTATGGGAGAGCATAATTGCCAAGGATATATCAGATAAGGGATCTCCTCTTTAGTTTCTTATTTTGTTTATTTGGGTCCTCTCTCTTTGTTTCTTGGTGAGTCTGGCTAAGGGTCTATCAATCTTGTTTATCTTTTCGAAGAACCAGCTCTTTGTTTTATTGATCTTTTGAATTATTGTTTTCAGGCTCTATGTCGTTTATTTCTTCTCTGATCTTTACTTTTTCTTTCCTTTTACTTGCTCTGGGTTTTTCTTTTTGTTTGCTTTCCAGTTCTTTAAATTGTGAGGTTAGATAGTCAGTTAGGAATTTTTCTTGTTTCTTGAGGTAGGCCTGTAGTGCTATGAGCTTCCCTCTCAGAACTGCTTTTGCTGCATCCCATAGATTTTGTGTTGTTGTGTGTTCATTTTCTTTTTTTAATTATTATTTTTTTCTTTTATTGATTTTAGAGAGAGAAGAAGTGAAAGGGAGAGAGAGATAGAAACATCAATGAGAGAGAACATCGATTGGCTGCCTCCTACATGCCCCTCACTAGGGATCAGGCCCACAACCTGGGCATATGTCCTGACTGGGAATTGAACCTGTGAGCTCTTGGTGCATGGGTCGATGCTCAGCCACTGAGCCACACTGGCTGGACTGTGTGTTCATTTTCATTGGTTTCCAGGAAGTTTTTAATTTCTACCTTGATCTCCTTGGAAACCCATTCATTGTTTAATAACATGCTATTTAGCCTCCATATGTTCTAATGTCTTTGTATGTTTTTGTTGTATTTGATTTCTAGTTTCATGCCATTGTGATCTGAGCAGATGGTTTGATATGATTTTGATCTTCTTGAACTTATAGAGACTTAGTTTGTTTCCTAAAATGTGGTCTATCTTTGAGAATGTCCCATGTGCACTTGAAAAGAATGTGAATTCTGCAGTTTGGGGGTGTAATTCTCTGTAGATATCTATTAAATCCATTTGATCTAGTTAATCATTTAGAGTCTATGTTTCCTTGCTAATTTTTTGTCTAGAAGATCTATCCAGTGATGTCAGCAGGGTGTTGAAGTCTTCTGCTATGATTGTATTGTCGATATCTCCATTGAAGTCCTCCAGAAGTTTTAAGATATATTTTGGTGCTTCTATATTGGGTACATGTATGTTTACCAAGGTTATATCTTGTTAGATAGATCCTTTCAATATTATGTAGTGACCTTATTTGTCTCTAGTTATGGCCTTCATTTTGAAATCTGTTTTATCAGATATGAGTATTTCTACCCCAGCTTTTTTTCCCTTTTTGTTTGCTTGGAAGATTTTTTCCCCAACCATTCACTTTCAACCTATGTGAGTCTTTTGTTGTGAAGTGGGTCTCTTGTGAACAACATATATGTGAGTAATGCTTTCTTATCCAGTCAGCTACTCTGTGTCTTTTGATCAGAGCATTTAATTCATTTATATTTAAGGTTATTTTTGATATGTACTTATTTATTGCCATTTTTGTTTAGTGTGGTTATATATTTTTTCTACTTCTTCTACTAATAACAGCAGTCCTTTTAACATTTCTTGCAGTGCTGGTTTGGTGCTAATGTATTCCCTTAGCCTTTTTTTTTTTTTTTGGAAAGCTCTTTATTTCATCTTCTATTTTGAATGATATCCTTGCTGGATAGAGTAATCTTGGATTCAGTTCCTTGTTTTGCATAACCTTGATTACTTCATGCCATTCCCCTCTGGCCTTTAGTGTTTTAGTTGAGAAGTCAGCTGATAGCCTTATGGGGATTCCTTTGTAGGTAACCTGTTTCTTATCTCTTGCTGCCTTTAGGATTCTCTCTTTGTCTTTAATTTTTGGCATTTTAATTACTATGTGTCTTAGTGTGGGCCTGTTTGGGTTCTTCTACGTGGGGCTCTCTGTGCTTCTTGAACTTGAATGCCTTTTTCTTTCCCAAGTTAGGGAAGTTTTCTGTCACTGTTTCTTCAAATATATTCTCTAACCCTTGCTCATTTCATTTTCTTCTTCTTCAGGAACTCCTATGATGTGAATATTATTACGTTTCCAGTTGTCCCACAGTTCTCTTAAGCTGTCTTCCTGTTTTTTAATTGTTTTTTGTTTTCTGATTGGGTGATTTTTTTCTACCCTGTCTTCTAATTCACTGAACTTGTCCTCAGCTTCCTCTACTATGCTGGTTATTCCTTCCAGTGTGTTCTTTTTTCTGCTATGTCTTTCTTCATTTTTATTTGGTTGGTTTTCAATGTTTCTATATCTTTACTTATGGTGTTGACCTCTTTACTCATGGCGTTGAGCTTCCTCATTATCATCGCTCTGAACTCTACCTCTGATAACTTGCTTAACTACATTTCATTTATCTCATCTTTAGTAGAGCTCTCTTGTTCTTTTATTTGGGATTTGTTTTTTTGTTTGTTTGTTTGTTTCACCATTTTGGCTGTCTCAGTGGATTTTAGAGCCTGCCAAATTTTCCCTGTGGGTGCTGGTGTTCTGCTGCTTGTGGCTCCCTCTACTGGGTTTGGATGAGTGAGGGAGGACCCACATTAAACACCACTGTCAAGTCTTACTTTCCTGGGTAGATTTGCAAGCCCAGGAAAGGTTCAGTTATCCTCTAGCTTTTTGTCTGGAGGCTAGTAGTTTCAGTAACTTGATGAGCCTTGGGTTGTAGCCCTCAACTGAATAAAAAAACTCCCTCAGGTGTTCAGGGCAAGAGTATTTCCAGAAGGCAGGGCAGATGCGGGTTGTTAATGAGCCTTAATTTGCATTTCTCTGGCCTGGCCAGGTGATGCTGAATTTCTGAGGGAGGTGCTGTTGCTTCTACCCTGGGCTCTGGGAAGGGGCTCTTTGAGTAAGATGGCTACTGTCCTGTGAGAGAATGATTCAGCAAAAAACTCCCACTGCTTTCCCAGCTCTCCAAGCTCCTGACTCTCCACACAGTTCCAGTCTTGTCTGCCCTTCCTCTGCCAGAGCCCATGGTGAGTGGCTGTAGCTAATTTAGTGCTCCCTCCCAGCCCTCTGCGCTGTGGAGCCAAGTTGGGATTTCAACCCTGTGGGAACTATTCACAGCTCAAACAGCTGCTTTCCATGGGAACACAGGCCACTCTCTTGCGCCTCCACAGTTCCTACCAGGCTTTATTCAGTGTCCTTTTACTGTCCCTGGTTACATGTGTCCTCTCCAACTACTTTTCTGTTGCTTTTCCCCCATGATTTGTCTTTATTTTAGTTGTAATTCCAGTTTGGTCCTGGGAGATGATCTGTGTAATTTCCATTCACTCCACTACCACTTTGGAATCTGAAGAAGACATTTGAAAGAGGGATACCATAATCACATAACTTTTATTATAGTACATTGTTATAATTATTCTATTTTATTATTGATTATTGTTGTTAATCACTTACTGTGCCTCATTTATAAATTAAACTTTATCATAGGTATGTTTGTATAGAAAAAACATACAGGGTTCAGAACTATCTATTCATGATTTCAGCTACCCATTGGGGTTTTGGACTGTATCCCCATAGATAAGGGGGGGGGGCAATGATATCTAGGTGGGATCATGCCACTGTAATCTGCAGAAAGGCTGGGGTTGGTAGTGTTTGAACTGAGCTCATGCTTTGGGAGGTTTTACATGGTTATCTGTAACTCTGCTCTATGATTATAGTGCTCCTGTGACATCTACTGCCTCAGGAGAGGACCAATATACACATAGCTACTCCTTGCCCACCATTTTTGTCCCTATCCAAATATTATTTACTTTATAGCATAACAATGCTTATAGAAGCAAACCTATAATGTGAGGGTAGTAATGCTAGGTTCTTTTCCTTCCTGGTTCTTTCAAACAGCCTTCCAGAGAACAATGGTGAAACAATTCTGTTAAAACTTCTTATTCTCCCTGTTACAGGAAGAACTGTATCTGTAGCAGGATCAGATAGCAAAGACTTTACATACTGTTATATATAGCTGTTCAGATATCAGAAAGGTGATAGGAAAAAACAGTCTTCCTCTTTCAACTTTGTACCTATTTCCCATACTTCAAGTATAAAGTGACAGTCCAAATACTTATTGGAAACTTTGTAAATATATCATGATTAAAAAAAGTCTTGCGTTTATTGAAGATATTTTACTAATACAATTCAATCACAGAAGAGACATTAATCAAATTATGATTGAAAGGTAGGTAAAGCAGGACTACCTGTAAGGATTTATGTATAGATTAGGTAACAGAAAACTAAAGTGTAGTTGCATGATATTCTAGAATCATATACTTAAAAGATTTATTAATCATAATATTAAGTTATTACAATTTATTTACATATCATTATACATTTAAAATTATTAAAATAAAGTAGCAATTTATAAATTATGAATTAAGAAAATATGCTTTTAGAAACATACTCAATGCATCCCCCTTTTACAGATCAAGAAACCATGCTTAGAGTTATTTGGGCACTGCCTTAATTACCTAATACATTAGCAAACTTTAAGATCATCCAGTTTTAAACCAATTTTGCTCTGTCCACTGTAATCACTGAGGAAAATACACTAGTTTTGTTCAATGGCAAAGCCAATGGTGGAATGTTTGCTCTCAAGTCTGTATAAATGGGACAGCAAAGAGAAGAGTAATCCAGAGTTCTCTCTCTTATTTCCTACATTCTTATTTATAATCAAGTTAAAATTCAAAGTGTTATCGATGCATTCAAATTTTTAGTAGGGGCCCTGGACAGATAGCTCAGTTGGTTAGCATGTCCTCATGATACACTGAGGTTACAGTTTCAATTGCCGGTCAGGGCACATACAAGAATTAACCAATGAATGCAAAAATAAGTGGAACAACAAATTGATGTTTCTCTCTCTCTCTAAAGAGAAATTTAAATAGTCTTTAGGAGGAGATCTAGGCTACCTAGATCTCTACCTCTTACCAAAATTCTCCCACTCTACTTTCTCCACCAACCCTAAGAAGTTTGAATTCTGATGTGAGTCAAGCGCATTCATTTACTGAGGAGGAGGAAAGAAGTTAAAAGCTTTCTGTTCTGCAGGTCCCCATTTCCTCTGGGTCTCTTGAATGGTCTCCTTTTTGAATCTTGTCTCTCTCTTCCTTCCCATGAGGTGCAGTCAGATGATGCAGTGCAGTGCTGCTCTGCCTTAGGACTTTTCCTTTCCCAGCATTGGGAGACCACCACTGCGAGCCTTGGGAGCACCAGGGAAAGGTGGCTTGGGGTACACTGTGTATCTGGAGGCCAAATAGGAGCCTCAAAGTTCACCTGGGCTTGCTGAGATATAAGATAACTCAGAGGTTTGCAGCTATAGTCTTAGCAGGTAATTAAGAATTCATTTCCCTGAAGTGTTTTTGTGCAGAGACTTTTTAGCTACCCATGGCAGCAGGATTTGGGATAAGGGGATTCTGGCTACATGTCTCTCTCTCTCTCTCTCTCTCTCTAAATTCTTACCCAAGGATATTTTTCCATTTGTTTTCAGACTGGGAGGGAGGGAGAGAGAGAGACATCGACGTGAAAGAGACACATTGATTGGTTGCCTGCTGCATGACCCCGACCAGGTCCAGGACCAAACAGAAACCGAGATATATGCCCTTGACTGGAATCGAACCCGAGACTCTTTGATCAGTGAGCCAACACTCTAACCGCTGAGCCAAACCTGCCAGGGCATGTCTCTATTAGAGACACAGCTAATCCAAGGCAGATATATTGTGTTAGCCTTGGCATACTCTTTTTGTGGCTAATATTCACTTTGGTGACAAGTATTCTCAGGCTCTCTTCTTCTTCCCTGTTCATGGAGATTAACTTTTAGATAAGAATCTGATCATTTAGAAATTCTGAGTTTTCCTTGATAAGGACATTTATTTCCTATTCAGAGGATTTTGTTGTAGATCAAGACTTAAAATCCTTGATTATTTTGAAATTTACATATAACACACAAAATAATACATTTTAGGATTATATGCATCTGTAACTATTGCGTAGGAGAAGTTTTGGAAGTGTCTTTTCACTTCACAGAAGGTTCCTTACCCTGGGTAGGGCTGAAGGGTGGAGCACTTGGCTCCTGATGCTCCAGAGCATGAAACACTTTGTTGTTCAGTGCCCAGGGCAGTATCCTGTGTAGGGGAGAATTTGCTGTATGAAGCATGAAGGAAGATGGAGAACCTACCTCCTACCTTCGTCTGGCATCCCATGCTGATTGCAAACAATATTATTGAGTAAAAATCTTTCCACTTACCAGTGACTTTGTAGTGAAAACACCTTGTAACAAGTTGGAAACAAATACTTTACCTTCCTCCCTGTGGTTATTTGGTACCAAAATGCACAGGTGTATTCATATTGTGGAAATTACTTTATAGTTTTAAATATACTGTAGTCTTGTTTTTTGGGTTCACCAGAAAATTCTTGGTCTTTCAGGACACTTAGCCTGTGTTGGAACTTTTTGTTTTCACTGTAAAACAATGTTTTTTCCCCCAGCAACCCTACAGTATTAGTTGTTAAGAATGACTCCATTTGAAATATTGTATGAAAAGTTGCAATTTGTCTAAAATCATGACAGTTTTCTGCCAAAATGCAACGGCATCCTGGCCACAACATCTGTTACTCCTCTCATGGCCAGGATTAATTTCACCAATTTTAGTTTTGGTAACTTTTCTTAAATTTACCCTAGAATTACTTCAAGTTGTGGGTTTCATGATCAATGAAAATGGAATTAATTTTCCTTACATAATGCTCTTTGGAGGAAGATGTTTGTGTGGAAAAGAATATAAAGAACATGACCCAGATATGGAATATTTATTTTTTTATTTTTCCTTTTTTTAATTGGCCACATTCCTTCTCTGCATTGCCTTGACAAGGTTTGGTATGTTGGCTCATTAGCTCTATATCTACTTGCAGAAGCTTGTCAGTCAATTCCTTGTAGTTGTCAGCTCTCAGGCAGGGCTCCCTGCCAGGCACAACAAAGTGCCCCTTTTCCTCAGGGCAGCAGGTCTACGGTACTCGACTGTGGGCATCTGGTAACTGATGGTGGACGGACCGCAAATGCCTGGCATTGTAGAAGTGAGGCTGGCACTTATAGAATCTGGGGATGGGAGAAGAGGGATAGTTTGGGACAAGAAGTACCTCAAGAGAAATTTTTCAAGTGAGACTTGGAGCAAGTTCATTGCTTGATTGATTCACTCATTCATTCAGTCACTGAATAAATATTTCTCATGTGCCTCCTATGTGTTAGCCTCTTGAAAACTCTTATGTATGAACGCTCACCCTTTTGTGGCTTCATTCTGAACTGGGAACCCAGCTTTTCTGTAACACTGTCAGGATTAAAATGTATAACCCATTTCCAAAATACTCATGGATTTAAATCTAGAATTAAACCTGAAGAATTAGCCTTTCGGCGGTGCTTCCACACTTTCTTAGTCTTGTTTTCTTCCTCCAACTAACATATGGACGATTATACATCTCAACTCCACATTCTCATTGCTTACAATAAGCTTGAGATGACTCTGTGTGTGTATCCAGGGGAAGGTGTTTAAAAATTATGATAATGACAGATATGGGAGAAAATTCAAATGATAAAGTTTGTATTTAACACAGTTGAAAAGTCTTGGATATTACTAAGATTACTGCTCTCAGATTTAATTCCAGGTAAGAACTGGATATGTCTTGTAAAAGGTACAGGTGAGGTAATTGGTTTATAAGATCACAGTATTGCAGCATTCAGAGATATGATACGCTGTAGTAAGTTGAAAAGTGCTAAGAAAATTGTTACAGGAAACAAAGTCTTGACACCTGGAATCAGATGATCATACTGGTTTGAAGAATGGATAAATCCGGAAAAGAAGGATTAGATGCTCAGACTGGTTTGGCTCAGCGGTTAGAATGTCGGCCTGCAGACCCAAGTGTCATAGGTTCAATTCCTGTCAAGGACACATACCTGGGTTACAGGTCCAATCCCCAGCCCTGGTCAGGGTTGTGCAGGAGGCAACGAATCCATGTGTCTCTCTCACACCAATGTTTTTCTCTCTCTCTTTCCCTCCCTCCCTTCTACCCTATCTTTAAAAAATTAATGGAAAATATCCTTGGATGAGGATTAACAACAACAACAAAAAAATGTACAGAGCAGATAAGATCTACCTTCAGGCAAACTCTGACCTGTGGTTGTGACCTCTAGATTAGATAAGACCTGGGCACTTTTCATTTCTTATAGTCATCATTTTGTGAGTCTTTCCTGCACTGTGTAAGCCTGGTCTAAGTCTCTTATATTTAATTTTCCTATGACCTGGATTCAGCACCTCATGCCACTCCAGAGTAATTCTGTATTTTTAAATAATTCATTTAACTTCTCATGTAAGTTTTCCCTTATTGTAAAATCTTAAAGTACAGTGACATAAAAAATTAACTTACTGGATTTATTTATTTAGGCATTCATATATAAAAATTTCTTCAAGAAATTTCTTGAAATGGAATTTTGACTTCTTAAATTTAGTATCGTGTCTAGAACTGTAATGTGTAATTTTAACTCATCATTTTTAACATAATCAAGTGATGTTCTCTGAGGCTGTTACATATGGCTGGGTGTCATTTGCCTTTACAGAAAATGGCCTCAAACTACTTCTTGTATATCAACTAAAGATTTTGCATGGGACAGACTGAGAGATCTCAGAGGGAAGAAGGGAGGAAATAGGGAGAGATTAACCAAATAATTTATATGCATATATACATAGCCCATAGGCACAGACAATAGTAAAGTGAAGGCCTGGGGTGGGGTAGGAGCAAGGTGGAAGGGGGCAAAGTTGGTAAAATGTAATACTCTCAACAATAAAACAACAACAACAACAATTTTGAACTTTGTCTTTTAGGCCATTGAAACATTTTAAGCAGAACCATGAGAAAAATCAGATTTACGTTTTAGAAAAGGTCATTAGGGCAGCCATTTAGAGCATGGGCTTTTAAGGAGTGAGATAAGAGAACAGATATTATAAGAAATAAAACATTAATATACTGTGACCAACGTCTACAATCTATACATGTATACACTGTGTGTGTGTGTGTGTGTGTATGTATATATATATATATATTTCAAGAATAACAAGTAAGCCCTGGCTGGTTTGTCTCAGCATTTACAGTGTCAGCCTGTGGACCGGAGAGTCCCAGGTTCGGTTCCTGCTAAGGGCACATAACTTGGTGGCAGTTTGTCCCTGGCCCTGGTTGGGATCGTGTGGGTGGCAACCAGTCGATGTGTCTCTTTCACATTGATGTTTCTCTCTTTCTTCCCCCTTCTTTTCCTCCTGCTCTGTCTGAAGATAAAATGTAAAAATGTCCTGGGGTGAGGAAAAAAAAACAAAACAAAACAAAAAAGGAATAGCAGGTAAAAGAAAAGATGAAAAATCCACTTAGTCTGGCATTATAAAACACCTAAAACCACTTAGTAATAATAGTTATAGTCACTGTATACAGCTTAAGTTACAAAATCAAGTTAGAAACTTTATTTGTTCCAATCTGCTTTCAGGTTTTAAGAAATGGAGAAGTACATATAAGAAGTTAAACAAACTTCCTTAAAGCCCAGAATGAGTCTGGAGAGGCATTAGAATCTTGGACTCTGTTGCAGTAAACTAGGCAAAATATAAAGAGGTTACTAAGGCACTAGAAGTAGAGGTAGAAAGGAGAGAATGGATTTTGGGGTTCAAGAACCACTAAAGAGGTAGAATTAATAGGATTCAGTTTTCAATTGAATGTAAGGGTTGAAGGACAGGAAAATGTCAAGGATACCTCCTGGCTTGGACAACTAGGTATATACTATTGCCCATTAGGAAGAAAATGATAGGAAGAGAAGAAACTGATATTAGGAGGAGATAGAGAAGATGAGATATTAATTCAGGATATGTTGAGTTGGAGGTAACTGTTGGATATTGAAGTAAGGATATCCTAGGAGCAGTAAGATACATAGATATAGAAGAAAGCTGAACTGGAATGTAATTCCAGGAGTCTTTAGCATCTAGTGATGATTGCAGCCATAAATTTGGGTGAGATCACTTCTTTATGAGTATGCATGAGAAAAGCAGAAGGCCAAGGGTGCAATGCTGAGGGACATAGATGATAATCTTGTTCAGGAAGGCCATGTGGTGTAGAGCAGATAGCTCTCTTGGAGCCTAGTTTTTCCCCTACTAGTTTGGGTGAGTTTCTTAACCAGTCAGTCTTGGTTTCTCATCTATTATATGAGAGCAAATAATGTCTACCCTTAGAATGGTTAAAATGGTTATCAAGATAATTAAAAATAATGAAGCGTTCTTATGCCAGTGCCTAGGATATGTAGCCATCATCAGTGTCTTCATCATTTATGTCACTACTAATCAAGACTGTTAGAACTAGGAGACAAGACAGAACAAAAGGCTCCGTCCGAGTGAAGACAAAGATATTCTCTAGAAGAAATTCTTGGGTTTCAATATTGGACTATCCCTTTTGGATATTCAGAAAGCTTTTTTGTTCATTACTATTTTCCAACTGCTTTAGAATAGTTAAAAGGACTGGAAATATATTCTTACAACACTTTCGTCTACATACTTAACATGGATGTCACAAAAACATGATGTCAAATATTGAGCAGAAAAGACAAATAATTTACTACAGACTGTCACAGGACAAGTATTATCTCTATCAAAGATAGGGAATTATTATCTCTATATGGAATAAAAAGGAAGGTATAAGATAGAAATTGTTTAACTTTTTTTCTTGACAAGTTGGGAGATGTCCCTCTTCACCACCAATAGTCCTTTCCTTCTATATTTACCATATCAATAAACAAACACTGATCCATCATTCTCCTGGGCATACAAGCAAAAAACTTAGACTTATCCTAGTATGGGTAGTCAAGAAAAAGAAGCTTCTAAAGAGTTTGAGAACAGCCTCCTGAACAAAATGATGGGATTATTTCTGGTCATGACCCAGGTGAACCTTGTGAATTTACAGCTGAACACATAAACCATGATTCAGTTTTGAGGTACACAACATCCCTCATTCCTACCCTCGTTTTTTATCCAGTCTGAGTCTTTGTGAGCCTATCACATTGTGTCTTGGGAAGAGAAAATCAGGCAAAATTTGCAGTTGCTTCTATCATGTTAAGACAAAGGCTAGTGGATCTACTATTATGTAATTCATTGGAAAGAAAAGCCGTGGTACAAATTACTAGGCTTATCAATCAAAATAAATATATCCACCTGGCAGGTGTGGCTCAGTGGATTAAACATTGTCTCATGGACTGAGAGGTTCGATTTCCAGTCAGGACACATGCCTGAGTTGCGGGCTCAATCTCCAGTAGGGGGCGTGCAGGAGGCAGCCCATCCATGTTTCTCTCGCTCTCTCTCCCATCCTCTCCCTCTAAAAAATCAATAAAAACACATTTAAAAATAAATTAATAAATATATCCAGTTTGAGACAAGAGTTCAGGATGCTTCTCTATAGAAGATACCGGTTTTGTACTGAAGCCTGATAAAATCACCTGACAGCTAGAAGGAAAGCAAAAAAAGTGCACAGCCAGCATGTTCTGGGGATACACGGGCACTTCTTCAGAGAGTAAGCACTGACTTTCATTTGCAAAAAGGAGGAAGGCTTATGAATGTTTTAACACTTTAGTAGTGTGACATGAGTGGTTTAAGTCATGCAAATTTGCTCATTATTAGAGAATACAGAAAAACTTGTTGAAGGTTCAGGGATAAACCACAAAGTTGGTTAGAAAATAAGACCTTCAGGAAGATTAATTGAACTGAGGTTATTCTGCCTGAAGCATAAAAAGCTAGTGAGAAATTTAATAACCATCTGTTTCTATCTTCATTGCTTTTACTGGTTAAAAGAGCAATATATGCTTGTATTTAAAAAATGGAAGTGATTAGAAGTGCATATGCACAGAGTGAAGGATCGCTATCATTCCCCAAGCAACAATATATATATATACTTTTCCCCATGCATATATCAATATATTAATGTGACTTTTAATTTTAACAATAACATTCAAAGTCTTCTCAGATTGGTGAGGGAGGAGAAGAAATGAGAAAAGAAAGGTGTTACAATCACTCCAGAGCTGGAGAAAAAAAGTAAAATATTTTTCGCTATGACCGAAAACAGTTTAGAGTACAATGAAGAAAAAAGGTGTCTCTAAGAATATGGAGAATGGAGATTACTTGCACATTATCTACATTCTCATCCTTCAATGTTGGGTGAAAAGGTAGCGTTCACACCAACCTATAGATCTCAAGTCACATGTTGGTTCCTGTGGCAGATCTTTGGTTGGTTTACCCCATACATATCCCAACCTCCATCTTTATCATTCACCTTCCAGAGGCTAGAAACCCATATACTTATTTTGGCTAGAGGTTACCAGAAAGATGTATTTTAAATTCTGCTGATGAAAGGGTTAAATAAATTTGTACAAACTGCTTTCCCTCTTCTTTCTACCTTAAACATAGCATGATAGGAGACTCTAGTGGCCATCCTGAGAGCATGAGGTAATAAGCTTGACAGAGCCAAAACATAGGAAGGGCCTGGACCCCTGACACCATTTTTGAACAGTAGTAACAATGACAGAACCACATAACTCTAGGTAATTTGCTTGTGGAAAAATAACCCCAATTTGTTTAAACCTCTGTCAATTGGAATTTCTGTTATTGGTAGCTGAAAGCATCCTTAATGGATACAATGTCAAAGCCATTTCTAATATGTGCTTGGACAATACTGGTGGAGAGAAACCCAGTGTCGATATCTTTAGGGATTAGAATCAAGTTTTTTGTAGGCTGAAGAGCAACATATTCAATAAAATCTATAGTTCCAAATTAGAAACCTGTTAGGGTGTGATGGCAATTCTTTTCTTGGATAGCCTGCTATCTTAGGGACATACATCAGAGACAAAATTTTCTTAGCACTAAGTAAGAGCACATATCAGAGATACATGGGCCAGTACTTGCCTAGGGAACCAGATTAGCACTCACTCTGGAATCAGAAAGTGCAAGGCTGGACCTGACAGTCCAAATTACTATTTCTAACAAAAGTAGTTCTAATGAATTTGAAAGGGAGACACTTTTGGCTTTTGTTCACATTATCAATCATTATATCAAAGTAGTTTAAAAATATATACTATGAGATCAAATTACCTGGTTTTTAAAAAAAATTTTTTTTTATATCCTCACCCAAGGACGTTTTTGCATTTATTTTCAGATAGCGCAGGAGGGGGAGGGGGAGAGAGAAAGAGAGAAACATCAATTTGAGAGAGACACATCGACTAGTTGCCACTCTCATGACTCCAACCCGGGCCGGGGACAAACCACAACCGAGGTACGTGCCCTTAGCGAAAACTGAACCTGGGTCTCTCTGGTCTGTGGATTGGCGCTCTAACCACTAAGCAAAACTTCTCAGGGCTCAAATTACCTGGGTTTTTACTCTATCAGGACATGCTGGCAATTTTGGAATATTCAACTGTGGGGAACAGAGAGAGTCTATGCTAAAAGAGTGGCCCAAGAACAGGTGAACCAAACCCTTTGTTCTGTTTCTTCACATGCAAAGTGGGCAGAATAATAATAGTACCTTCTTCACAGGATTTTCACCAGGATTAAATAAAGTGATAGATACAAATTCCTTAGAAATGCATAATTCTTCATAAGTGGTGGTTCTACATATAAGACTGTTGTTTCTTAGCATGGTGCCTGTCACATGAAAAATGCCCAATAATGTAAGGTATTACTATAATTCATTCTCCTCAGATTTTCTGTATAGTATTTTTAGAAGCCATAAATAAAAAATGTAAAGATCATGCCAAAAATATTTTTATTGGAGTGTTCTTTTTGCATTGAGCTCAATTAATACATTTTTTTTTTACTGCTCCTGCCCTCTCTTCATAGATATCTTTGCTCTTTTAAAATATATCTATAAAATAGTTTAAATAGCTTTCTACTTAAAACAATTCAGCCTGAACTAGCTTTAGTATGGCCTCCTTGCCCCAGGGCTTAGCCACAGGTGGTCTGTGGGCAACCAATAAATAGGACAGTTGTATTTATTGTCCAAACTGGGACATTTTTGATAGAGAGAGGGAATGCTAGTAATAAAGAGCCAAGACAACAGAAATAAACCTGGTTGTAGGTGCCTAAATTACTCCCTCCTTTCAGGTACAATTGTTTCAGGGAATCTCCCCGAGCTCTGCCCACCCACACCCTTACAGGTCTTTCTATTAGCTCTCAGGTTTTGAGTGGGTTCAGGGAGTTTCAGAATGGGACCATTTGGGAGGAAATAGAAGCAAAATTTCCTCAAACTACACAATAGGGAATGTCTTTCCTAGAAAAGGGCAAAACAAAACAGCTAAAATTACCTATATTGTAACATTTTTATTTTTAAACTTATAAAAGTTTTTTTTTTTCTTTTTTAGCTCCACATTCTGAGGTCTTCTTGAACCTGCTAATCAATTTGGGTTGCTATAACAAATACCATAAACTTGGTGACTTAGACAACACACATTATTCCTCACAGTTCTGGAGGCTGGGAAGTCCAAGATCAAGGTGCTAGCAGTTTCTGTCTGGGGAGAGCCCTCTTCTTGGTTTGAGAATGGTCATCCTTCTCTCCTTGTATCCTTTCAAGGTAGGGGTGGAGGGGTAGGGGAGACAGAGAGAGAGAGAGACAAGAGAGAGAGAAAGTTCTTTTGTGTATTTTTTTTAAAGACTCCATCCTCATGATTTAATCATCTCCCAAAGGCATCTCACTTCCTAATGCCATTACATTGGGTATTAGGACTTCAACATGTAAGTTGTGTGTGTTGGGGGGGGGGGGGGGGAACACAACCATTCAGTCCATAACACTGACCTTATTTACTTCCTAACTGCACAAACTCCTTGCTCCAGCCAAAATGTTTTATTTATTGTTCTGAAAAGATGCTGCTTGGATTTCTACCTCTAACTTTGTGTATACCTGGTCTCTGCATGCAATATCCTCTCCCATATAAGAAGTTATTCTCATAAACATATATATATATATAGTTTACAGGAATAAATACATCATCACTACTTGTTATTGAAATCATATAATATGGCAACAGAAAGACCCCCACATGACAAAATTAGAATGAATACTTCATCTCCCATATCAAATCAACCCTATCATATAATTTCCTGAGTTTTCTTAGCAATGAAGTTTACAATCTTGTGATCGTAACAGGTGGGTTTTTTCCTCCTTTCTCCTTATAAAGGATTACATTTCTGAAATTCTTGATGTGGTTTTTATGTTGGAATTTATTACTCAGAAGGCAAAAGTAAAGACTAAACTATATGACATTATTATTATTGAAATAATGAGTAGGAACTGAAAAAAAGTATTTTGTGTGACTGTACCCCATTAAAAGTATTCAGTATGATGATATATATTTATATATCTACCAGGTTATCCTTACCCCTTTAACTCTTGTCTTTGGCCTCACATCCATTCATGTAAAACTGGAGCCTGAAGGTTTAAAACTAACTTACAGTGGGCAGTAAAGCTCTCCGGATTTTGTAGCTTCACAGAGTGATGAACATTACATGAAACTATTTAGTCATTTGTTCAATGTGGAAGATGATTTGAAAATGTTAAAAAGGTGTGGCCTGTGTGGCTCAGTGGTTGAGCGTTGACCCATGGACCAAGAGGTCGCCCTTTCGATTTCCGGTCAGGGCACATGCCCAGGTTGTGGGCCCAATCCTCAGTAGGGGGCATGCAGGAGGTGGCCAATTGATGTTCTCTCTCATCGATGTTTCTCTCTCTCTCTCCCTCTTCCTTTCTCTCTCTAAAATCAATAAAGCAAAAAAAGAAAAGGTTTACCTCCTCCTTAATCTCTAGTTACAGGATAAGTTAAACATCTAGAAGAGGGGGTGATGGGGGGAGGGAAGAGATAAACCACAGAACTCATATGCATGTATGCATAACCATTGGACATGGACAACAAAGCTGGGGACGAGGTGGGGAGGAGAGGAGGGTGTCAATGGGGTGAAAAAGGAGAAACATCTGTAACAAAAATAAAATAAAATAAAATAAAATAAAATAAATAAATAAATAAATAAATAAATAAATAAATAAAATAAAAGTGGTTTTGCAGCCCAGTTGGTGTGGCTCAATGGACTGAGCATCATCCTACAGACTGAGAGGTCTCAGTTTGATTCCTGGTCAGGGCACATGCCTGGGTTGCAGGCTTGATCCCCAGCAGGGGGTTGTGCAGGAGGCAAACATTTGATGCCTCTCTCACAGCGATGTTTCTAGTTCTCTCTCTCTTCCTCTCTCTCTCTAAAATATCAATAAAAAACCTGTTTTTTAAAAATTTATAAAAGTGGTTTTACAGACTACATACAGCATTAGCAAAATGCTCAGTGTATAATTTCTTACAGACACCTACCTAATCATTTAGTTACTACTAATTTATTTAGTCAGGATTTTAGGATTAAGCCCTTGTCATTAACTCTGTTCCATTTTAAATTTGCTCAAAATTTTATTATTATCAGGTGTTGAATTTCAGAACATATTTTTTTCTTCATCTATTGAGATGACCCTATGGTTTTTCTTCTTTAATCTACTAATGTGTTAAATTACAATAGTAGATTTTCTAATTCAAGCCTTTTTTTGCATTTGTGGACTAAACCTGATTTAGTCATAAGTATTTTTTTATGTCAGTTGCTAATGTTTTAATATCTATAGTTATATATGAAATTATCCCATTACTTTTGTTTCTGTACTGTCCTTGTTTGGGGTTTTATTACACATGGATTCTTCTCCAGGCCTTGGCACTGGTTTAGCCGAAGTGTTAGCACCTCCTGGCTCTTCCTTGCTGCTGGCCCTGTTTCTCTGACTCCCTCATGGTTTAAAAGGAAAAAAATAGTGGTATTAGTTCCTTGGCTTCCTGTCACCTCTTTTTTTTTTCTTTTGGTATTTCCCTACCTCAACAAATGATTGGTTGAATTTGTAATATGAAAGGGTCAGATACGCTAGAAAAGTTAATTCCCAAGGTCTTTCCAAACATAAGAACTTTATTCTGAAATTATTCAGGAGAAACTCCTTTAAGAATTAAACTAAGATGGTTAGCTTGATGTTTAATTGCAGAATTGATAATTTTTTTCTTCATAAAAAGAAAATGTAATGCTTATTCAAGAGCAGGAATAAAGTGACATTTGTTATTATGAAAGATATCTCTGAGAGTTCAAGAACTAAGATTAAGGAGGTTACAATTATTTTCAAAGTAGAAATAATAGTTATTAAAAATGCATGTCGTGTAGGCAAATGGTTCATAAAAAAATTAAACATTCGCTTTTGCAAAGATGAGAAGACAAGGTTAAGATGAAGGCTTGATCCAACTTCCAAGTACTGAGAGACATCCCTTTATCATTTTTTAAAGAAAGTTGGTGATACTTTTTATGGGCACTAGGCACAAACAGTTTAAAAAGTAGGTGTGAGAGCCAGGTGTTACAAGATGAGTGCGTGATGGTTGAGTTATGAGTGTCAGCTACCGCTCTCCATGTCTCAATTAAACACCTCCCTAAACCTGTTGGCAGATCTGAGCCACTTCATCAACAGGCTCTTCCTCTGGTGAATAATCCCAGCAAATGGCACCCTGCTTATCCTCAAGAGGTGTGAGAGAGGTCTGAGAGGGCCCCCATGCTGTGTGCTCCCCATTTGAGGAATGGCATGTGAGGATCAGCTACGGAAATGGAAATGAGCAGGTTTGGAGTATGCTGGGTCAAGAGCATGCAATACATACACAAAACACTTTCTTAGATAAGAATGAAACATGCTGCAAATGTGTAGAACAGGAAGCAGGGTGAACTTTTGCTACAGTGATCAACAAAACATATTACTAGGTATTTTTGACAGGAGAATATTAAACTGCGCAGACCCCTAAACACTTAGCCAGTTGATATCAGTTTATGACACTGATGGTAATTTCAGTGGAGTGACATGATAAATTAGGCAGACCAGCAATTCATTTCTCTTGGGCCACAACAAAGCCCTACATGGTTATAATTTTCTCTTTACATTTACCACGACCCAGGGTTTAACAGCACTTTTATTCTCAAATTTTTTAAGTATCAACCATCCAAACGTTAACACTCTGATAATAGAAAGAAAATAGTTCTTAAGGTTATGAAATTTCATCTGCTGAATATAAGATAAGTAGATACTGAATACTGCTATGGTCTATAAAGCACAGATATTATGGATAGCATTTTTACTGTAGCTGTATTCAAGGAAAATATAGTTTCCATTATAACCATCCAATTTAATATTAATATTTGACAGTAGATTGAATGTTATATAATGTAGTCTATATGTTCTCATTAATTATTCATTTTTAGAAAGCATATCTGTCTTCCCAATAAACCATAAGCTCCTGGTGGGTAGGAAAAAGATTGTATTCTATTCATCACAGGGTCTAGCAATAAACTGACGCTCAATAAATGTTAATTAAGTGAATGAAGTATTACCAGATCCCTTTTTAAATAAATGAACATGAATACTTACTACATGTTGGGCTGTAAAAACCTTATTTCATCTATTACTAATGGTTACTATAAATATGGGTAATTTATTTTTTCTAATTTAGGGAGAGAAGAAAAGGAGGTCTGGAGGAGCAAGTAATGTGTTTAATGTCATAGCTAGCGAAAATTGCAGTCAGGATTTGAACCCAGGTCTTCCTAACTTCATAGTTAGAGCTGACATTTTCAGTTAAAATAAACACTTAATAAAAAAATATTTTGAGAAAGTGTTTGTGTTTTATTAATAATTAAAAAAGACTTCTTAATACTACTTTTTGTACAAATGCAAAACCAAATGCAAAGGACAAATGGTTCTTGGGAGCTTGGTGTTTTTATTTTATTTTTTATATTTTCAATTTTTACTAATTTATTTTTGTTACAGATGTTTCTGCTTCTTCCCCCATTGATACCCTCCTCCCAATCCTGCCCCCTCCCCCTCAGCATTGTTGTATATGTCCATTGGTTACACATACGTGCATATAAGTTCTGTGGTTTATCTCTTCCCTTTCCCTGACCCCCCTCTTCTGAAATTTGTCAGTCTGTACCATACATCTATATCTCTGGATCTATTGTGTTCTGTAGCTTGTATTTTCATTATACTCCACAAATAAGTAAGATCATGTGGCTTATTTCACTTAGCATAATACTCTCCAGGTCCCTCCATGTTGTCGCAGAGGATAGGAGATCTTTCTTACAGCTGCACAGTATTTCACTGATGGACACTTGGGCAGTTCCAGATCTTAGCAATTGTAAATAGTGCTACTATGAACATAGAGGTACATATATTTTTTCTGATTGGTGTTTCAGGATTCTTAAGATATATTTCTAGAAATGGGATCACTGGGTCAAATGGCAGATCAATTTTTAATTTTTTGAGGAAACACCATATTCTCTTCCATAGTGGCTGCACTAGTCTGCATTCCCACCAGCAACGTACTAGGGTCCCCTTTTCTCCACTCCCTCGTCAGCACCTATTGTTTGATGATTTGTCGATGGCAGCCATTTTGGCAGGTGTGAGGTGATGCCTCATAGTCATTTTAATTTGCATCTCCTTGATGATTAGTGATGTTGAGTATTTTTTCATATGTCTCTTGGCCATTTGTATGTCCTATTTGGAGAGCTGTCTATTTAGGACCTCTGCCCATTTTTTAATTGGATTCTTTGTCTTCCTTTTGTTGAGTTTTATGAATGCTCTATGTATTTTGGAAATCAGTCCTTTATCTGATGTATTGTTGGAAATTATGGGGAGCTTGTGCTTTTAATATCCTATGGCCTTTACATATTGAACATATTTAGTTACTTAGTTGAAGTTATTGTTCTGTACAAAACTGGTTTGGGCAGAAGAACCTGCTGATTTAAATTATGAGCCTAGAAGGATGGACTGAGTCAGAGCTCCCCTGACCTCAAAACAGTCTGGCATCGCTAGACTGCTGGATGAGTCATCTAGAGGGGGAAAACTACCCACTGTATTGTATTAACGGGAAATTTTTAATTCTGGTTTTAACTGAGGATTACAAGGGAAAAATGAGAATTCTTCAGCTTTGAATTCCTGTGTGATGTAGGCTTCCAAGCTTTAGAGAGTTCTTCCAGGCAGACAAAGATGGCAAGGCTTAGTCAAAGTGGGTATAAATACTGCCTTTGTTTGGTTTTCCTCCAAAGCATACTGTGAGACGAGGATTCCAGTGCAAGCGGTTCATTCAGGGTCATCCCAGTAAATAGCAGAGAAGTGGGCAAGTTAGACAAGAAAGAAAATGAAACTAATAAAGAGTTTATTATCAAGCAAATGATTACTGTGGTTAAACTGGGCTTGTGTCCTAGGAAACTTGGGAATTCAGGGAGGCCCTGAGGGACAAGGAAGTTGGGGTGTTCTATTCACCAATCTCTCTTATGTCATTGGTTGATGGCTACATCTGAGATCAATAACTGGCACTTCCAGTTTTCCTGGAGTGGACCAAGCTTTCTTTTATAACCAGAGAGTCACAAGTATTTTCAGTTAGCAGCGTTGGGTGTAGAGAAGTGAATGCTGAGGGAATATGGTATCACATATATCAGCATCAGCTACAGGTATTGAGGTAACAGTCTACAGGTTTCCCTTTTGCCTCCTTGTTTATACTGGCCCTACTTCCTAGAAGGTCTTTCCTTTTCATCTGTACAAACCTCTATGCTCTGCAAATTCAAGCCTTTGCACAAATGCCATCTCCTCCAGAAAGTCTTTCCTGATATGTTCAGGTAAGAATCATTTTTACTACCTTGTCTCATCACTGTTTGCATAATCAGTATCAGCGTATTAGTCTTATCCCTGCTATTTGACTCTATCCTTTACATGCCTTGTTCATGACAGATGTTCAAAATATGTTGATTTTTTTAATGATAAAAGGAAGTCAATATATCTCTTCAACCATAACACCAAATTAGTAATGTTAAACATCTTTGTACTATTTATACATGGACATTGTATGGTTTTTAAGAAGTACAAATTAGATAAAAATAATTTCTTATGCCATGCAGCATATCTATAAATGTTGTTGCTGACAAGTTAACCAGGAATGTGTGAAAAGTCATTGCAAACTCTAACAGTTGGAGCATATCTCAAGGCCTATAAATACCTAAAGAGGACTGTTGAAGACTGAAGAATGGTTTTAATAGTACACAGTGTTCCATGTAGATTATATAAACACATGGTTTTAAGACTACAAAATTACAATCTTGTTTTCTTTCCCTACCCACTGGATCTTGGTTAATTCTTTATTTTCAAACCACTTGAAAAGAAAAAAATGAAAATATATAACATAAATAAGTTTTAATATTTTTAATCCCATGTGTTTTTTAGTAGAAACATTTTCTTCCTTTGAATCATCATGGGTGATATTTATTCTGATGATGAACATGTTTTCAACATAATTAGTAACCTATAATTTCAGAGTGGAGAAGCAATATTGGATTTCACATATTGAAATAGTTTGGTTTTCTATCTCTTTAAAATTTATTTGAAATGTAGACATTCTCATTGATTTCCGTCTCCACAGTCTATATTCCAAGAACACTGCATATTTTGGATCCAAATAATGTTTTTTTTTCTTTTAAAAAACTTTGGAAGGCAAATAAAGTGAAATTTTTGGGCATACCTCTAAAGTGTAAAAAATAGGGTCAACAAACTGAATAAATAGTCCTTACACACTTGAGATCTTTTGCAGACTTAGAATTCTTATGTGTTAGGGAAATCTTTTATATGGGGTACCTGCTTAAGGGAAAAAAAAATTTGTTTTTCTATAATCTTCTATACCCCCTGTTCCTTCTTCAAATAAGATTTAAAAACAAAATCTTGATTAAATAATCAATTATAAAATGAACACAATAAAGGAAATCTCTGTATCTTAAATGAAATTAATTCTTGGCATAAAGGACACCCCTGAAAGGAACCAATTTTAGTCAGTGTCTCAAGATGAGCCAGTTCAAGAGTTATATTACAGTTTAGCAGACAAGAAACAAGAAAATGGCCTGTCTTGGAAAAAGAAATGTGTGTGTTTAAAGACAGATTGGGAAACCGGGCTATCACGATGTGCATTTAACTCTACCTCAGCAGTCATTTCTCTTGCCCTTCCCACTCCAGTGGAAGGGGGCAGAGTAGGAGCACCACTTCCGGGGACCTCCATGTTTCTCTCCTCTTTGGCACACATTGATTGACAGCCCCTCACATCTCGTTTCCCCCCGTTTGGTTTATATGCACAAGATGAGTGTTTATTGGGCTACATGAGTGGACATGTTTGTTTGGTAGAACTGATGAGCCTTGACCCCATAAAAACTGTTTTGGAATGATACAAACACAATCGCTTTCAAATCCAGTAATTTTACAACTAATTAAAAGACTCTTCAGAGAAAAAATAATGCATTTTATTGAACAAAAAATTCAGTGATTCATATGAAAGCATGTTCCTCTTTTGTTGTTGTTTTCATTTCTATGTTAGGAGAATGGCCCACCAGCCAAGGATACATTTTATCTGCAAAGGAAATTTTATAGACTGATACTCTAGAGCGTTTTTATTACATAGTTTGGATATCTTTCCTTTCCCTAGTGTAGCATTTTGATAATTAGTTGCTTGCTTTCTGAAATTTAGATTCTAAATCACTCTTTAAATCCAGCTAGGAGAAAATTTAAGTTAAAATAATAAACATGGCATCTCACATACACTAATTAAATTGTCTTGTAAAAGACAACTTGTATATGTATCTGTTTAATATGTTTCATCAAAACTGTTGCAGTGGTATGTAATTTTAATGTAAAATAGTCCTCTTTGCAAGGAATTGAGCCTGCTGCTAGATTTTTAAATTTTCAGTGTCTGTTGTCATAGCAACCAGAATTGACTCTGGTACCCACTGTGTTCAACATAAATTAATTTAAAGACATAGCATTTGAAACAGTTTAGTCAATTTTAAGTTTGTGTCTGGCCAGGCATCAGATTTCAATGCTGTTTTATATTTAAAATGTTATTAAAATGTGTTCCTTTTATGCTAATTAGACTTATTTATAGGATTCAGTACCTTAAATGTGATTTAAGAAATATATTGGAAAACTAGTTCCTGAATTGTTTGTGAGATGTAAGCTTCTAATAATGTAAAAACTATATAATTTTTTAAAACACTGGAATATTACTACTTGTCCTACCCAAATACCCTGGCTTTATCCGAATGTATAGGCTTGATGTTACCTAAATAAATCTTCATTTTGCATGCTTTCATCCAAAATCCCTCAGGTCCTATACTCTGATAATCTTCTGAGGAGAAGCAAGCTGGCTATGTTCTGCCACTTTTTATGCTTAATCAGTCCCTATTACCTTGAGGAAACATGGATTTTCTCATTAAATGATTCTAATCAGCATATATATATATATATATATATATATATATATATAGGCTCTGGGGCATTTGGTTTTCCAGATAGACAGTTAAGAGATCAAAGAAAAAGTAATATATGTAGCTATTTTGGTGAAGTTCAAACTTGTCATAGGCAATTTTGACAGCTATACCGACTGCATTTGTTCAGTGGATATTTTATTTTTTCATACTGTTATTATAAAAACAAACATGGAGGTAGACTACACATTGTGATAAATGTCAAAGCTTAAGGAAGAGAGAAGCTGTGCTGTTTTTCACAATAATATGATATTAATTTATTATAGATTTAAAATATTTACTAATAGTTCTAATTTATCCAGTAGAGGGTGTTACAACTCATTTCTGAGGAACAACTTTTTCATAGTGCTATTTAGCTTCATGTCATGCTGTTCTGATCAGAGAAAATATTTTGGCTACCATGTAAAAATTAAAACACACACTTAAAGATTTTTTTTCTTTTTCTTTCAGAGAAAAGTGTGGTTTTCTTTGAAATGGTTTCATTTCTTCTGAACCAACTAATGCCCACATGAAGTCATTTGAACCAGCATCCTTCACTTTTGAATTTAAAATGATAGACTAGCTTATGGGATTTCAGGAGCACTACCTTCATATTTCTTCTGAAATTAGAAAGAAGCCTGTGCATTAAATATTTAGAACTTGGCTATACACACAGAACTCAGCTGTCACATCAGCCTAAGGTTTATGCGCGTGAATTGTTTTCTACCTTGCTATACTGACATAAACCAGAACAAGACATTTAAGGAAAGATGGGACTCCGTTACGGCCCTTGAGTGACTCATCGATGTCCACCAGACAGTGTCATTAATAAAGCAGCAGAGACAACACATTGGAAATTCACTGTTCCTGAGGGAATTTGTTCTGTGAGAGACATATAAAATCAAAATGTGGAAGTCTGAAAGCTTTCCTGTTTGAATCTCATGGAGGCCTGTCTCTGGATGACTCTGCCATCAATTATTATGCTAAATCTTCTTTTGTTAATTACCATGAGTAAAATTGGAAATTTATCACTAGATTCAATTGAGAACAGTTTTTAAAAGAAGAGTGAGAATTCCTTAAATAATAAACACATACATACTTGAGAATGAAAATCAATCATAACGTGTCATAACTTGACTCTTTTTTTACAATCTTTATTGTTGAAAGTGTTACAGATGTCTCCCCCTTTTCCCCCCATTAACCCCCTCCTTCTCACCCCCATCCCACTCCAGCCCTCCCCACACTATTTTCTGTGTCCACTGGTTATGCATATATGCATATAAGTTATTTGGTTTATCTCTTCCCAAATGCTCCCCCTCCCCCCCAACCTCCTTCCCTCTGAGGTTTGTCAGTCTGTTCCCTGCTTCCATGGCTCTGGATCTATTTTGATTGACAGCTTATTTTGTTCATGATATTACACAAATAAGTGAGATCATGTGATATTTATCTTTCTCTGACTGGCTTATTTTGCCCAGCATAATACTCTCCAGGTCCCTCCATGTCATCTCAAAGCATAAGAGATCTTTCCTTCTTACAGCTGCATAGTATTCCATTGTGTAAATATATCACAGCTCAGCTCTTAATTCAAGGCTTGATATGAATGGAACATGATACAGTTTATAATGACTCAGAGGAGGTAACAGTCAATGCTGTAGAAAAGAATCTACTAGAAACTTTCTGAGCTGAGTTTTCTCCAAATTACTCTTACTACCATCCTGAGAAGCTTAAACTTGATCTGGTAACACAGATTCAGAGGATTGGAAAAAATAGCAGTCTCTTTCATAATGTGTTACCACGAAGCTTGCAATCAGAGCTAGACCCTTCCCTAATCTGAGTATCCTATGCTATCCAACTCTGAAATGCTAGGAACTTCAAAGTTCATATGATTATTAAAGTTATCCCAAAATGGATTTATGTGTTACGGCATTGTCCATATTGCATAGACATAAGTAAAATAAATTATGGAGTAATAGTTATATTTTGAAAAGTCTCTCTCTCTCTCTCTCTCTCTCTCTCTCTCTCTCTCTCTCTCTCTCTCAGTTTCAGCAGTCCAAATGTATGTCTGGGGGAGAGATCAGAGTTTGCGGGAAAAGGAAAGCAAAGACAGAGAATAAATAGCTTCTGTTTTGACAAACAAGATTATAAAGTAACACAATAGCCAATTATCTTAAGACAGGATTTCCATTTTTAAAAATCTCCCTCCTGCTCTTTTTTTTTTTATCCTCATTCGAGGACATTTTTCCATTTTTTGTTCAGATAGAATGGGAGGGAGACAGAGAGAGAGAAACATTGATGTGAAAGGGACACATTAAGTGGCTGCCTCACACATGACCCAACCAGGGATGGGGAAAAACTGCAACTGAGGCACGTACCCTTATCGGAAACTGAACCCAGGTGTCTCTGGACCACAGGCCGATGCTCCAACTGCTGAGCCAAACCAGCCAGGGCTTTTTCCTGCTCTTAATAGCTTGGGTATTAAGGTTGTAGGACTCTGCTTATAATCTTCTTCTGTAGAATAAAGAAGATTTTCCTCTGCCTTTGAAAATGAAGCCACCAGATGGTTCTTAATGACAGAGCAAGAAGGATATAGACTACAGGAAGTAAAGATAACTTTTCATGGCTTGAGAATTTTGTTATAGGTCACTGGGAAAGCAAAAAGTATTTTCTCTCTCCAAGCTAAAGTCCAGAAGATGTGAGATAAGGCAGAGAGTACCAGTAGGTTTGGGAATGGAGAGTGTAGAAAGAAACTGGGGACAGGTAAGGTGTCATCTTTCTCCCAATTCAAGACTCTGAAAAGTGGTCATCTGTCTGGTTGTACCTGTATTATCTTGGAGGCTAAGCCACTTGAATAAGACTGATCAGTGGTCAAAAAGGAGGCACGAGGCTCAGGATTCCAATGTGTTATTAGTGCAGAATTAAGCCAGCAGGTCTATTATGGCAGCAGAAGCTGCGGTAGAACCAATGGACCTAGAGGCTAGAAGAGTGTGGCAGATACTTGAGAGTAGGCAGGAATGAGAGCTGAGGTGAGGCCCAGTCAGCCTCTATTCTACCCATGGCAGATCTGAGTTCTACAAGCTTTTGTTGTGAGTACCAGGAGGGGAAGCTGCATTCAGGTAAACAAGGACATTACTCCAGAAAGGAGAAGACCCTGGATCTTAGGACCCCAATCTTCTCTTCTGCCACAAAGTCAGCCAATTGCTTCTAACATACATCTAGTCATCACCTTAGGAAAAGAACCTGAGGAAATGGAGGATGTTTGTGAAATGGAGCATTTTTGTCCAGGAAAGATTTGATACTGCTACTTATAGAAACTATTTAGATTTTTCAGATTGAACTGAGTTTAAAACTGAATTGAAATTTCACTCTCTCTCTTTCTCTCCACCCCACCCCCACCCCAGCCCATTGTTCTATCTGATTGGCCTATTTTCCCTCATCTTTCTTTCTCTAGGACTTCAATTACTATGCGTCCCACCTTGACAGATGCTTTGTTCATTATTTTTTCAATCATGCTTCCTTCTGTGCTTCAATTTGCATGATTTCTTTTGACTATCTTCAAGTTCACTGATCTTCTCTTATATGCAATCTACTGTGATTTCATCCAATAAATTTTTTATTCAAAATTTTATTTATTTATTTATTTATTTATTTATTTATTTATTTATAGTTTCCACAGTATTCTGAAATTTCCTACCTCTTCACCTATTATATCCTTAAAAAATTTTTTTTCTTAATTGATTTTAGAGAGGAAGGGAGAGAGAGAAACATCAATGAGAGAAAACATTGATTGGCTGCCTCCTGCATGCCCCCCACTGAAGATTTTGCCCACAACCTGGGCATGGGCCCTGACCAGAAATCAAACCGGTAACCTCTTGGTGCTTGCATCGATGTTCAACCAGGCCTCCATTTTTTTTATGTAGATTCTCTAACATTCATTATGATTATTTTGAAGTTGTCTGTTAATTCTAATATCTGATTTATCTTTGTGTTGCAATTATTTCTTTCCTCCTGATTATGGGTCATATTTTAAAATTTGTTATATGCCTATTCACATTGAATGCCTACTGAATATTGTATTGATACACTGTAAAGACTCTGGATTTAATTATCTTCCTCTGAAGGGTTTTTTTTTTCCTTTGGTATCAGGCAGTTGAATTATTGGTACATCACTTATTCCTGTTTTGTAGTTTTTAATTCTAAAGTGTAGTTCTTCTGGGACTTTAATGAAAATCCTGATGTATTCATCAAGCCACTCTAACTTGGCAAAACTCTAGTTCCAAAATCTGACTCCCTTGTAGTGTGCATTTACTGAATTCTCTACTAACTGTTGCCTTACCTCAACACCCAATACCCTACCAATCTTCAGTTTAGGAGTCAGTGGAAGATTTAAGTGGGTTATACATAGACTCGTGGGTTTTCTCTTCTGTAGCTCTCTTTTTTCCTGAACTTCCCCATTTCAATTACTAGCCACTCAGTCAGTCCCAGTCCGCTCTGACTCCTTAAGCTAATAATGTTTTGCCTGAGTTGTATTTACCCTAGGCTAAGCACCAATTGGGAAAAATCATGTAAGTGTGGATATCTGCCAGTATGGTTCCCTTCTTCAAAGATTGAATCTCCTTTAGTTTATATTGATTCTATCACTCCTCCATGCCTTCAAACAGTAGTTCTTTTCCCCAGAGTTTCTAGTTACCAGCAAGAGGGCTACTTTACCATTGCTGGAAGCCAGAATTCCTAAAGTTGCAATGAGCTGCAATATAGAGGCCAAGGATGTTGGAAATATAACCAAAAGCTTAATCATGCATAGCTTTGCAGGTCTTGGCTAGGAAGTTGAAGTTTATCCTAAGCATTATGTAGGCATTAGAGAATTTTAAGGAGTTATTCATTCTTATTTTAAAAGATACAATGGTAGTTCTAAATGAAAATATGGTAAATCCTAGTATAGGTAATTCTACATAGAAATAGATGGTAAATAGTATTAGACATAGTCTATTAATCATAAAATATATAACTAGGGTAGTAATAGGTGCCAACATAAAACTTCATAGTGGGGAATAATACTGATGACTTATTCACCTAGTAAGGATGCTTACCAATGGACTTATGAGAAAATAAAAGAGGTATAGTTAGTTATAGCTTTAAAAACTAAGATTTTTCTGATAATTGAAGTGCAATGCTTCATTCATTCTTTTACTGAGTACTTGCTAGCTACTGTTCTAGGTACTAGAGATGTAACACTGAAATAATACATTGTTTGGAGAAACATAAGTCTATGCGGTTTTGACATTTCATTTGTGATATACCCCAAATAAAGTCAGAGACTTACTTTGTCAATGAGACCTGGTAATTGGACTTTAACTTCCTTTATGAGAAAACAAATTCTAACCTTAAATTACAGGAAGAAACACATAGTGGAAGGAACCCTTCAAAACATGAATATAGTATTATGACAAAAATTTTTTAAATTTGAGTTCTAATCTAAATTAATTACCATTTTTATGTTACCAAAGATTATTTCTGACAGCATGGACTACTTCAATTTTTTTTTTTTTTCCTGGCAAAATGATGAGCTAGGGTTGTAGTTTATCTGTTAATGTTTTAGTCTCACTAAGGAAACTGTAAAAATGATTTATATTAAGAAGAAATCCTGCAATTAGTTCCAGAATGCAACCATGTGTCTCCTGAGGAAAATCTTCGAAGTTTTTTTTGTGTGTGAGTAGGGCAGCTCAAAAGCCAGCAGCCAAATAATAAAACTAAAAAGAATATTTACAGATCCATTGCATGCAAATCTGTTCTCTAGTTTTGTCAGGGAGCCCTACTTAAGTTTTTCATTTCAGGGCTTTTGGCTCAATTCTGAATAAATAGTGCACATCCATGCGGGAGCAATGAGGAGGAACTGTAGCATCTGGTATAACTTTAAAAATAACTTCTTAGTTATATAACTGAGACTTCACCAAAGATCAATGAGATTTTTTAAGTCTGAGACCTAAGGTTGAATAGCATGAAATAGTTCCTTTGGAGGCTGTTGATACATGTAGCACTGCTATTTTGAAAGAAAAACATTCCTACCCAAGAAGCAGATGTTAACAGACCAGGGCCCTAGAGTCATAACTCTAGGTTATTGAGATCCAAGTTTGTGTTCTCAGCTTCATTTACAATCATTAAGAGCCTTTTACTTTTAATTACTTCCTTATTGATCTCATACCACACATTTCTTGTTGCTTTTACAAAACGTCAACTTAAATGGAGTGGGCAGGACTGCATTCATGGTTCCCAATGATGCTAGCCTGCTTAGTTATATCTCAGAATGGTGCCTACCAACTCTACGTTTGTAGATGACAATGTTATTCATGCTATTGAATGTTTCTGAGATAAAAACCACTTTATTGTTTTAGCAGCTAAGCCCCATGCTGCTTTTGAAATATATTGTAGCATTGTCTTGAGCTTTTCAGCTCTGGAGAACTGTGGAACATGTTGAAATCAGGACTCATTTGTGTCCTATACATATATATATATATATATATATATATATATATTCATCTGGGTTCTCACTTAAACTTTCATTGGAAGGTTTTTTCTTCAACAAGAAATTTGTATATAAGTGGAAAGCACTTTCCGATGAATACAGAGCTTTGACATGTCACAATAAATATTCCACCATCTCTGATAAGTAGAAGCTTTGAAAATACATGGGTGGGCAAAAGTAGGTTTACAGGTGTATTTTATGAATAATACAGTAATTAATAAATAATACAAGAATATACTGTTTTCCATATTTGTAACTGTAAACCTAATTTTGCCCACCCCTGCATTAGAGCATAGTGATGGATATTAATTATAAACGCTCATGCAGCACTTTTTTTAGAAGGCATAAATAGGATTAAAAAGTGGGTGCTCACACTCATTTCTTGACAAATTATAAGATACTTCTGTTTTCTTGTGGTTCCCCTTTCCAATGTTCTATTCTCAATGGCATAGGAACTTGCTGCTCCAATTAAGTGAATCTGAGATTCAAGGAAAATGGAATTACTAGAACTGATGTATATTTTAAAAGAAATATTTCAAAGGCCTACCTGGATATGCCATCAAAAAGAAAGAAAGAAAACAGGGAAGCTCACACATTTTGAAAGCTGTATTGATACCCAGAACATATTTATGGTCTGTCATTCCATCATCTGGTCATCGGCAGTTGATTTAGATGTTACAGTTGTTTTTAATAATTCTGGTTTCTTTTGAGTTCTAGGAAAATAATTTTTGTATCCTAATAAATTGTATTTACCTTATTTCTTTAAATTATGCAAGCTTTAGTCATTCCTATACCCCCAAATAATAAAATTATTGTGCTAATAAAAACAGACTATATACTTAAACCACTGACTCTACTATTTTTTAAACATCTTTATTATTGAATGTATTATAGATGTACCCTCTTTATTCCCCCATTGATCCCCTCCTCCCCAATCCCGCCCCACTCCTGCCTTCCCCACACTATTGTTTGTGTCTATTGGTTATGCATATATGCATAGAAGTTCTTTGGTTTATTTCTTCCTGCCCTCCCTCCTCCTTCCGTTTGAGGTCATCAGTCTAACAACCAATTTGTACTTCTTAATACCTTCATCTTTCTCACCCATCCCTCCAACCCCCTCTCATTTGGCAAGAAACAAAAAGATCTCTGTATCTGAGTCTGTTTCTGTTCTGCTTGCTCATTTTGTTTATAGATTCCATTGTTGGTAGATGTGTATTTATTGCCATTTTATTGTTCATATTTTTGTTCTCCTTCAAGAAGACCCTTCAACATTTTATATAATACTAGTTTGGTGGTGATGAACTCCTTTAGCTTTTTCTTATTTGGGACACTCTTTATATGTCCATCAATTCTAAATGATAGTTTTGCAGGATAGAGTAATCTTGGTTGAAGGTTGTTGCTTTTCATCACTTTGAATATCTCTTGCCACTCCTTTCTGGTCTGCAAAGTGTCTTTTGAGAAATTGACTAACAGTCTTATGGGAGCTCCTTGTAGGTAACAAACTGCTTTTCACTTGCTCCTTTTAAGATTCTCTCTTTATCTTTAACCTTTGGCATTTTGATAATGATGTGTCTTGTTGTGGGCCTCTTCGGGTTCGTTCATCTTGTTTGAGACTCTCTGCGCTTCCTAGACTTGTATGTCTTTCTCCTTCACCAAGTTAGGGAAGTTTTCTGTCATTATTTTTTCAAATAGGTTTTCAGTTTCTTGCTGTCTCTCTTCTCCTTCTGAAACCCCCATGAAGTGAATGTTGGTAGGCTTCAAGTTGTCCCAGAGGTTCCTTACACTGTCCTCATTATTTTGGATTCTTTTTTCTTTTTGGTGTTCTGATTGGGTGTTTTTTGCCTCCTTATGTTCCAATTCAATGGTTTGCTTCTTGGCTTCGCCTACTCTACTATTGAATCTGTGTAAATTATTCTTTATTTCAGTTAGTGCATCCTTCATTTCTGACTGGTCCTTTTTGATGTTGTTGATGTTATCACTAAATTCCTTGGAGTTCTCCTTAAGTTCCTTTAAGGTCTTGAGCAACCTTATAACCTGTGTTTTGAACTTTGCATCTGATTGATTGCTTATCTCCATTTTGTTTAGTTCTTTCCCTAAAATTTTGTTCTTTTCTTTCATCTGGGACATCTTTCTTTGTCTTCTCATTTTGGCTGCTTCCCTGTGATTGTTTCTATGTATTAGGTAGAGTTGCTATGTCTCCAAGGCTTTGTAAGGTGGCCTATTGCAGTAGGTGTCCTGTAGGATCCAATGGCGTAGCCTCCCTGATCACACCAGCTGGGCCCTTGAGCTGTACCCCTCATGTGAACTGTACACCCTTCTGTTGCAATTGAGTCTGGATTGCTGTTGGCATGTCAATTGGAGGGATTTACTCAGGCTGATCACCTGCAAAGACTGGCTGTGCCCACTGACCACTGGCCTCTGGCTACCTTAGAGAATCAGTGGTGTAGGGCCCAACACACAGCAAGACTTACTTTGTCAGGGCTCTGATACCCACTGAGTCCATTCCTTGACTGTGTCACTTGTGGAGGTGGTTGGGTGGTAGTGTTTTGATGTGGTCTGAAGCTTTTCACTGGGTGTGCTGGCTCTGGGGCAAGGTCAGCCACTGCCTGTGTTCTATGCGGGGCCACCTGGCATAACCTACAAAGCCATCTACCCATGGGTACTTCTTGTGCTGGGCTTGGAGGTGCCCAGGCAAAGTCAAGCTGTGAACCAAGGCTGGCTGCTTCTAGTGCCGGGCCTGGGGCCACTTACTGAGAGGTATGGGGCTTGCTGACACCAGGTGCTGCTTGTTTGAGAAAATTTAGGAAAATCTGAAGCAGGATCCAAGACAGGCCAATCCTATGGTAAAGCCACTGAAAACAGCTTGCGTAGACCAGAAGTTTGGGTGGGGCAGGGCCTAAGGGAATCACCAGAGTGGGGCAAACCATGTGAGCCTGTTTGCTGGAGTCACAGATATGGCTGCAGTCTGCTGCCCCAGAGAAGGGTTCACTAAAGGACCAACAGCCTCTCACAGTAAGTCTGTCCAGGAGAAAGCTGCCCCTCCAGCTCTCGCCCCAGTGATGAACAATTCAGTTCTTCTCTGGTGCCTTTCAAGCTGCCTCCCAAATGCTGGAACCCAGAAGGAGTGAGTCTGAGTAAGTCCATGTGCAGGTCCTCAGCCTCTCTCAGCCTCAGTTCCCACTGGTTTTACAGCCAGAAGTGATGGGGATATCTCTTCCTGTCACTGGAACCCTGAGCTTGGAGCCTGGTGTGGGTCAGGGAACCCCTCACTACTCAGGGGAGGAGCTTCACAGCCAAGGTGCCCCTCCTGATTTTTATCCACCACACATGGGTGTGGGACCAGCCTTCTGTGCCTCTGCCCCTCCTACCAGTCTCGATGTGGCTGCTTCTTTAATATCATAGTTGTAGTCCCTCCATTCAGCTCAGGCGAGGTTGTTCTGTAGTTCAGTTGTAATTTTGATGTGGTTGTGGGAGGAGGTGATACCGCATTTACCTATGCTGCCATCTTGATGGAAGTCCTCCACTGACTCTACCATTATGTGCTACAAAAAACACTCTTGCTTTTCTAAATCAAATTCAATGTAATAAAGACTTTTTTTCATGGAGAAGGAAATAGGCCCAGAAATTTTTAGAGAAGAATTATTCAATGTAGACAAGAACGGGGCAAGGAATCAAGGAAGTATGTTTAATAAAATACTAGCAGGAGTAAACTTAGTAAAACTCCCCACCTCCCACCTCTTATTTTGGTGGAATATATGTAAACATTTCAGTAGACATCAAATAATACTTCTACTTGGGCCAATACTTTTACTTTTTGTTTATTTATTATACCCTCAGTGTGTGCACAGAATTCTGCTGGGGGAACGTGGACACAGTTAAAGCTAGAGTTCACAATGTAACAAATACGCCAGTGACCAAATTTACATTTGCATTATATTTTCCAAGTGACTGGCTGTGCAAAATAGTGACTTGGCAGATTTCTTCCCAGTTCTCTAGAAGCTTGCATCTTTGTGTGGCCTTCTCTTTACTCAGAGTAGATTGTCTTCTTGCTTCATCTTTTCCAGGAGTATCTGATACCTGCTCTCAAAGCAGCCCTCCCAGCCTTTCAAATCAATATTCTACATTCCTGATGTGTTCACGGCTTCCTGGGTTATTTTGAATCCAATGCTATTGCTTTGTGCCTTTATGGAAAGAAAAATTGGAGACACAGATAATTCTTGGCATCTTATTGTTTTTATATTTTCTCTTTCTATAGAAAAATCTACCATATGATCAGATAGAAAGCAATACAGTTTACAAAGTCAGACCAAACCCAGCATATTCACATAAGGTAATCCCTTTCTGCATACTTCTTCTATCCTTCAGTTTGTAACAGGGTGTTCTGATTGAATAAGTGCTGAGACTCATCGATGCTATTTCTGTGCGGTTTGACAAACTCTGTCTCTCATCCCAGAGGTATTTTTTTTCTCTTTGTGTAAGCAAAGCCTTCTTAGCTGTCATAGAATCCTTGGCCATAGGATGCTATCAGCCTCTTGAGAGAAATGATCTGTCAGGGTAGGCTAGACTCAGCAGCAAACTTGTAGTATTTGACCCATCACATTAAAATGTTAGTAGCACCTGTATGCACAGGGAAGGAGAAAGAAGGGGATAAATGTGAAAGAACTGTACTCTTAGGGTCCCTAGCCCCCTCTGCTCCTGTACTACAGAAAGACTAGTTGAGGGGCCCTAGGAGTAAGACATAGTGAAGCGAAATGCTTTTAAATTAGTGCCTCTCACACCTTAGCTAGCATGAGAATCACCCAGAAAGCTTCTTAAAACAGAATTCTGAGATTCTGCTTTGGTAAGTTTAAAGTTTAGAATGTGGCCAGAGATGATGAATTTTAATAAGCTCCCACTTTGTTCATCTGATGCTACAGGTCTGTGGACCACACTTTGAGCAGTTCTGCTGTAAAGCAGTGACTCTAAAATTTCAGTGAGCATCAGAATCAACTGGGGTTTGTTAAAATACAGATTGCTGGGCTCTGTCCACAGGGATTCTGACTCAGTGAGTCTGGGTGGTGGCCCAACAATCTGAATTTTGCAAAAGTTCCCCCAGGTCTTGCTACTGTTGCTGTACCCAGGACCACACTTTGAGGTAAAAGGAGAGTCTCCAACACTGTATGGGGAGCTCAAGGCATCTATCAGTAGGATCTTTGGGGCATAGCCAATATGTAAACAGACTGATGTGCTCTAAGCAGCAGTGACATTAATGTTCTAGGCATCCATGGGATTACTGAAGATATTTGGGGACATATTGCATTTTGTTCAAATCAAATTTTATTTGAATCTCAAAGAACAAGACTCATCCAACACTTGATTTATAAAATTTATAAAAATACTGTGTCTCAGGCATGACTTGGGTTATATATAAGGTAGACTCCCTTGTGGGGATGCCCCAAAAGGCATAAGAAGATAAAGGGCAGAGTGAGATGCTCTCTTTACCAGTATGGGTAACCAAACAGGTGGAATGGGGGACAAAGTCTTACCTTACTTAGGCCCTACAAGAAAAAGAAGGAAGGCATTTATTTGGCTGTGACATTTTAATGAGAAGAGCTATACTTAATACAACCCCAAAGAACCCCATTTTTCTTGTTTCTGAAGTGGAATAGTTAATTCTTTTTTACCAAAATGTCAAATCAGAACTGTTTTCAGCATCTCAAATTACTCTCAGAATACTTCAAAGTACATCTCTTAGTGGTCATCTATTCACATGCATTTAAATTCAATCTCAGAAATGAATGCCCCTAAGGGAATTCTGTATTCAATTCCTCCACTGGCTTAAAACCTCTCTCTACCCCTGGCCGATTTGGCTCAGTGGTTAGAGCATCGGCCTGCGGTCCAGAGAGACCCAGGTTTGGTTCCCGCTAAGGGCATGCACCTCGGTTGCAGTTTGTCCCCAGCCCTGGTTGGTCATGCGGGTGGCAGCCACTCTATGTGTCCCTTTCATGTCGATGTTTCTCTCTTCCTCTCTCTCCCTCCCACTCTGTCTGAACAAAAAATGGAAAAATGTCCTCGAGTGAAGATTTAAAAAACAAAACAAAAAAAACCTCTCTCTATGACAGGAATAATCTCAGTAGGAAGCTGGGAATTTGCCATCACGGGGATGCTTAATCAGAATTACATGATGGGAAAATGCCACACATCCTTCTGATACTCTAATATGGCTTTTTAAGTGAGAGTCTCTCTTCTTCTGCAACTCCCTTACCTTCCACCCTGAAAATTCTAGCCAACCTTATGGATAATAATGTGTAAGATTTCTTAGAGATGTTGGTAATTAAATACTGGATAAGCCTAGTGAATTAAGATTATGTTCATAGATTCCATCCACTGAGAGTTTTCATCAAGTCTTTCCCTTAGGCCATATATTTTTCTCTTATGGGGAATGTGGGGAAATAATTAAATGGTTCCTCCTTGCTGGAAGGAACTCAAAGTGTATACATGTCTCATCAAATGTGGGTAACTATGGTCATCTGCCCATATGAAGAACATATATATCATTATCAATACATTAGAGAGGAAGACACAATTGTAACTGGGCTCCATCTGTAAAAAGCTTTCAGAATACAGAGAGACTATAGCAACTATAGCTTTAGTATGTTTGTATAAGTCAGTGATGAAAATTTTTTTCCAAATTAGGCCTCTTCTCACTAGGTCAAGATTTGAAAATTGATAACTGAGAGCTAATATTCCTAAAGCAGAACTTCCAGTCAAGATGGTGGTGAAGGTAAACGCGATATCGTGTCCTCCCACAACCACATCAAAGTTACAACTAAACTACAGAACAACCATCATTCAAAACTGCCTGAAATTGAGCTGAATGGAAGTCCTACATCTACAGAATTAAAGCAGCAGCTACATCTAGACTGGTAGGAGGGGCAGAGGCGGACGGGCTGGTCCCACACCCACATTAGGCAAATAAAGGACACCTCAGCTGGGAAGGTTCTCCCTGAGGACTGAGGGGTCCCCATCCTACACCAGATGCCCCGCTCAGGGTTCCAGTGCCAGGAAGAGAATCCCCATAACTTCTGGATGGAAAAACCAGCGAGAACTGAGGCTCAGGGAAGCTGATGCGGCTGGAGGCAGCTCCTCTTAAAGAGCCTGTGCACGGACTTATCGGACTCTTTCCCTCTAAGCTTAGACGGGAGGCAGCTCAAGGGGCACCAGAGACATACAGGGAAGACCTGAGCTGTTTGGCACTGAAGCGAGGGCTGGATAGGGGGTTTTCTCCGGGACAAATGTGCTGTAAGAGGCCTTTGTTCCTTTGGTGAGCCATTCCCTAGGGTGGCAGACAGCTGCCATATCTGGGACTCCAGCAACCTGGCTCACACTGGTAGCCCTACCCTGGTGATTCCCTGAGGCCCCGCCCCATCCAACTTTCAGGCCCACCCAAGCTGTTGCCAGTTCCTTAACCATAGGATTGGCCTGTCTTGGATCCTGCTTCAGGTTTTCCTAAATTCTTTTAAACAAGCAGCATCTGGTCTCAGCTAGCCCCACACCCTTCATTAAGTAATACACAGAAACAAACAAAGGGAGGCAGCCAAAATTTGGAGACAAAAAAACAGGTCCCAAATGAAAGAACAGAACAAAACCCCAAGAATAGAACTAAGTGAAATAGAGATAAGCAACCTAACAGATGCTGAGTTCAAAATACTGCTTATAAGGATGCTCAGTGAACTTAGTGAGGGCCTCAAGAGCATAAAAAAGGACCAGTCAGAAATGATGGATGCACAGTCAGAAATGAAGGACGCATTAACTGAAATAAAGAATAACTTATACAGATTCAATAGTAGATACGTAAATCCAAGAAGCAAACCATCGATTTGGATTATAAGGAAGCAAAACACCAATCAGAACAGCAAAAAGAAAACAGAATCCAAAAAAATGAGTATAGTGTAAGGAGCCTCTGGGACAACTTCAAGCATGCCAACATTTGCATCTTGGGGGTGCCAGAAGAAGAAGAGAGAGAACAAGAAATTGAAAACCTCTTTGAAACAATAATGGCAGAAAACTTTTCTAACTTGGTGAAGGAAACAGACATACAAGTCCCGGAAGCAAAGAGAGTCCCAAACAAGATGAACCCCAAGAAGCCCATACCAAGACACATCATCACCAAAATGCAAAAGGTTCAAGACATCTTAAAAGCAACAAGAGAAAAGCACTTAGTTACCTAAAAGGGGCTCCCATAATACTGTCAGCTGATTTTTCAAAAGAAACTTTGCAGGCCAGAAGGGAGTGGCAAGAAATATTCAGAGTGATGAAAAGCAAGAACCTACAACCAAGATTACTCTATCCTGCAAAGCTGTCATTTAGAATCAATGGCCATATAAAGAGTTTCCCAGAGAAGAAAAAGTTAAAGGAGTTCATCACCACCAAACCATTATTATGTGAAATGATGAAGAGTCTTTTTGAAGAAAAAGATAAAATATATGAACAAACAAAATGGCAATGAATACATACATATCTATCGACAATAGAATCTACAAACAAAATGAACAGGCAGAACAGAAACATTCTCATAGATACAGAGAACATTTTGTTGGTTGCCAGATGGGAAGGGGGTTGGGGGAATGGGTGAAAAAGGTGAAAGGATTAAGAAGTACAAATTCATTGCTAGACTGACAAACCTCAAAGGGAAAGGGGTTGGGGGGGAGGTGGGAAGAAATAAACCAAAGAACTTATATGCATAACCAATGGACACAGACAATAGTGTGGGGAAAGGCAGGAGGGGGGCGGGAGTGGGGAGGAGGGGGTCAATGGGGGAGAAATGAGGAACATCTGTAATACATTCAACAATAAAGATTTAAAAATAATAATAATATTCCTAAAACATGCCTGGGAGATGGTCACTTGAATCAAGGACATTGCTATTGAAGTGATGACAATCCTGCCTTTTGGTTAATTAGCTGTCTGGAAGGTAATAAATTTGAAAAACATCACATTGAACCTCTTTATAATGATCCAAAATGAAGAAGATAAATTTCAAAAATAAATCAATGAAAAAAAGATTAAGCAATATTGAATAAAACTGATATGATTTGCATTTAAATCACAGCTTGGTTCAGTTCAACAAACATTTTTTAAATGCATACTGTATTAGTGATACAAAGATGAATAAAATATTGTTCCTGTTTTCAGTTAATCCCAGTTAAGGAGTTGGGGAGCTGATATGAAGAAAGAATACATGCAGAAATAGAAGGTAGAATGTGGTAGTGGGCAAGTATGGACTTTGAGACCAGTGTTGATTACAATCCTGGGTCTTGCATTAACTTTGTGGCTTTAAGTAAGCTACTTCACTCTTCCCAAACAATCTTTACTTTATCATCTCTGAAACAAAATACGCATTCAACAAATGGAAGCTGATGATAATGTCTATGAATAATGTACAAAGGTAATATAGCAGAGAGAATGAGTTTGAGAGACTGATCAGGGAAGGCTTCAAAGAGGAAGTTGTGCATTCTAAATGTTTTGATACATAAATAGGAATTTGCCAGGTAGATGACATTTGTGGAAGGACTCCAGGTACAGAAAGTAGCACTTTCAAAGGTATTGAAGTTGAGAAATGTAAGAACTGATAACAATTTTTAATTTCTGCTGCATTCATTATTTGTGGAGAGTAACTGGAGGTGGGGCTGGAGAAGAGGCAGGGCCAGTTCCTCATCATAGCCTGTACTCTGATATGCTTGGACTTGATTCTTTAGGTCAGAGATTGAAGATGGTTTTATTTTGTTCATGACTTTTCAGTTTTGTTTTAATTTGTTTGTTTGTGTCAACAAAGGTTTAACAACAGGGATCTTTCTCTTAAAACCCAGATTTTCTTCTGACTTCTCTTGGAAATTTGCCACAGTGAATATGCATTTGATCATGGCAACAACTGGTTGGAGCTGAGTAGAGTCTGCCCCTTCAGGGGCACTTATGCTTTCTTAATGGGCAATAAGGAAACTACAGATGGTTTGGTTTTGTTAGAAATAATGATTTTAGATTTATTAGAAAAAAACCATAGCTATGCTTGTGTATTATTAAGCAGGTTGGTTATGCATGAGGTTGGTCATAGAGCTGTCCTTCTCTCTCTCTGCTACAGTTGAAGGAGAAAAGGCCAGAAATTGAGAAAGAGTGATAGGACATGTCACCATCCAAGGCTAGGTTAATGGATTTGTAATGTTATTTAAGCTGGTAAGGTTAAAAAAAAAAAGGCAAAATAAGGTTAAACATTATTGTAGGATAAAGGATATGAATGTAACTGTTATTGGTTGGAGAATAACCCCTACAGAATAAAACCTCTGATTTTATTTGTTTAAAAAACCTCTTAAGAAAAACAGAAAAGTAAAATTACACTGCAATATCAAGTAGGCAATTAATCTCACTGTCCTTTCTCTCCTCTTCTCCTCAGAACTAGAAATCCCTCTTCTCCCCACAGCCATCAGTAGAAGTGGATACAGAGAGCATGGTTATAACTGACTCACAACTCAAACCTAGCAACCCTCAGCATACAGTTCAGAGATCATAAAGATATCCAAGGCCCAACAACAGGTCAGAGACCTGATAATTGCTGGCAGGAGGCCCACTAGGCAAGAAGGGAGACGGAACTGAAAGTGAAAGCTCTAAGCATAGGAGAGGCAAGAAGACAGTAGCATGAGGAAGGGAGGGGAAGAGGTCCACGGGGAGACACTCTGTCTTCAGAGGGAACATCCATGTGGAGACATGATGAAGGTCTAGGAGGGAACTTTCAAGAATGGGGATTAGATAAAATAGAATGTAAAACCATCCAAAGTCTACCTTGACCCCACCCTATCACTCTATATGATGTGTATACTATTTTCTGAAGTCTAAAATAAAGACCTGTTTGGATCTTCCTTGGGGTCCCATGCATTTGGGTCAGAAAGAAGATAAAATACTACCACCCACCCCAGAATGGCAGGCATCTTCACCTTTCCAACGAGAGACTGGGCAGCAAAGGGAGCCACTTATGAACTTCACACAGCCAGAGGTGGAGGCTGAGTGCTTCCCTGACTATCTCCCCACCCCCACCCCACCCCCCTTCTGGGTTACAGGTAGATACATAATTGGATACAAAGTGAATTGGGATGTGCATGTACAAAAATTGGGGATGGGAGAGAGATGAAACGAGTTAGAAGATTTTTGAAATAGTTTGAAGAAAGAAGAGAGCCTCAACTAAAGGTTGGGAGTATGGATAGAAAGGAGACAGCTTCATGACATCTCATGGCTCTGGGGATTTTCATCCTCTTATTTCACCTGGACTGTATTGCCTTCACTCCTTTATCCATGCAAAGTCAGTGCTATCTCCACTATGAAGACATCCATAAGAAGATTCAGATATTTCTTCTTATATGCACACTTTCTACCTTATAAATAACAAGGAGGTGTTTTGTTGAAACCCTGTCTACCTGCTCACCACAACGTAAGTTTCTCGAATATAGCGCACAGTGTTTTGGAAAACAGTGACCACCTATATCAGCGTGCCATAGTTATTAGGACTAAGAACAAAGACTACCTATGTCAACATGGGTTAGTATTTTGTTCCAGGAAACATTTGCTCAAAAAAGATAAGAATGTAAACCACTAAATAGTTTCGCTATTTGTGTCCAGTAATTCCTGTGAATCAATTTATCTGAGAGCAGTCTGCTCACCTAGGCAAACAGCTCATTTATCAAACAGCTGTTGACTCATCTCAACCCTCATCTCACTATGATGACCAGTCCTGAACTAATGTGTCATGATCATTGCTCAATCCCAATGAGTTTTCTGCTTTGAAAGATCCTTCTTAAAACACTTGAGCCTTGACTCCCAACCCCTATGAATACTCCACCTTCTGTGACATTGCGAAGACTCTGTTGAAGTGACATTCTCCCTTACTGCAAAAATGTGTCTGATGGTGATATTTTGGGGTTATTCAACATCTTTCAGTCTTAATCCAGCCAAGACTAGTATGTAGTAGTGCTCAATAAATATTTTTTGAAAGAGGTACTGACAAGAGAAAATCACTATGACATATTGCTTTGATTAGATGGAGCAGATGAGGAAAGAATCAGAGATGCTTCCAATGTACTAAGTGTTAACTTGTGCCATCACTTAAGATGGCAAAAACACAAGAGCATATTTTCAGTAAGAAGATAGTAATTTCAATTCTAGACATGTTGAGTTTGAGATTCCTGTGGTGTGGAAAAAGAGATATCCAATTCTGTGCTCAGTGATGGAAGGCCCCAGGTATAAGATTTGTCAGGGAAGGTGGAGATTTGTCTTTTTATATCAATGGTTCTCAAAATATGGTCTTCAGACCAGCAACATTAACACCACCTGGGAATTTGTTTGGAAATGAAAATTTGTGGGTTTCATACCAGAACCACTGTATTAAAAACTCTATAGATAGATCTCAGCTATCTATGTTTTAACAAGTCTTCCAGGTGATCTCATGTGCCATAAAATTGGACAAACTTTGCCTTAGAGATTAATCATAACTACCAAGGTCTAAGACAATATGTTACCCAAACTTCTGATAATATACTTGTTAAGGCATGGTAATGTTTTGTTCTTTGTGTAAGCAGGTCCTCTCTAACATGGTGGTCTGAGAAGATGTATAACAAAGCAGTAAAATCTCTTACTGCATTTGAATCTGTCTATACCAATTTCTACTTTTGTGCCTGAGGAAATCAATTGCTTAACCTTTTTGAGCTTAGGTTCCTCATCTATAAAATAGGAATATTAATATTGTCTAACTCATTGAGTGATGATTAAATGAGTTTATATGATAATATATATAGTATCTATATAAAATGTTTATAATATATTATATATTAAAAATTTATTAAATATAGTGTCCATGTAAAATATATATGATATATATAATCTATGTAAAATATATATGATATATATTATATATAAAGTATATTATATATATAAAATGCTTAAATCTATACGTTTGCTGCTTTAAACATCCTTTCTTCTTCAGAAAGTCACTGCTCTTTTATCTGCTGAAGTATTTCCTTCTTTTCAATTGCACCTCAAACCTCTAATCTGTCAAAAGCTTCTATAGGTTAGCCCATAGCATTAATTATCTTACATTGCTTGGCCCACAGGAGGTATTCAATAAATCTATTAGTTGAGTGAATGCACACTCCAGTCCTCATTTCTTTATTTCTTCTCTAAGTTTTATGGCTTTTATGATCAGTACCTTTTATTTCAGCACTAAATTATCCATTGTTGTATTTATGCCTTGCTTCCTGATTATATTATAAGCTCTTGGAGGGGAAGTATTGTGCCTCACTTATCTTGTCCACCTACACAGCACTTGGTACAAAGTTGATGATATAAAGAAAATTCAGTAATAATTTGTGCAAACAACAACAATAACAACAATATCAGTGATAAAAGAACAATTTATTTTGGTCTCAAATCCATTTGCCCAACTAAGCTTTTGTAATTTTTTTTCTCTCTTTCTCTTTATTTTTTTTTAGTTTTTGCAGTTTCTTATTTTCCCTTTGTATCATAACAATTTTGAAATCTTAAATCTCTACTACCACTTTCTTCCAAGGGTCACAAGACAAAAAGAACTGGGATTCTTTGCCTAGTTCTGATGTCATTCAGTCAGAATGCTCTTATTATTTTGATCCTCCGCACCAACCTCATAAATTCAGTCTACTTTTCCTCAAATTATTTCTTGAGTCAAAACTAGGGTATTACAAATGACCTGTTACTCTTAAACCAGAAAAATGGTGTGCTATCCTTGTCTCTCTAGAAATACATTCTTTAAGGCTAAGATGTGATGTTATTTATCTCTTATATAGCCTCATTTTTACTAGCAGCTTCCTTCAGCTTTCCTTTAACCTTTCAATAAGTTCACTGCTTTGTGTAGCACTGAGTTGAAATTCTGCTGCCATGAAGAATTGAAAATGTCCCTTTTTATATAGGTATGAAGCTCCTTTAAACATTTAGAAAAAAAGTATAATGTATATTATTAAAAAATGCAAACTTTGGAGGCAAACAGATCTGAGATTAAAATTTTAGCTCTGTTGTTAATTTACTATATGGCCTTCAGTAAGCTACTCAATATGTCTGAGACTATTAACTCATCTATAAGCAGGGACATAAATATTTGCTCTGTGGTGTTACGTGAGAAGATTAAATAAGACGAGTTATGTATTGTACTCAGCACATAGAAGGTATTGAATAAAATGGTGGATATTATTATAAAACAGAGGAAGAGAGAAAAGTCTTGTAAATGTCAGAAACAGGCTACTATACACATTGTCATTATCTATAAAATAGAATCTCTGGAATTGTGGACATTAGTTCTATTCTGAAATTCTATTATATTCTGTTCAAGAATGGCCCCATCAAATCTCAAATCGCTTTACTTTTGATAACTGACTTTCAAATAAGATCTCCTAATAAATTATATAACTGAAGGGTCACTGTTATACAGTGGAAACCTACCATACTTGCACCCTATAATCTCTGTTCACTGTGATTCGGTAGATGAGGAATTTTCCTAACCCTTACGCAAAGGCTGGCTGCAGCTAACAAACTATTCACTAAGCCCATCTAAGCACTGCTTCTAGGAAACTGAATATTCTTTCTGTAGAAATTTTTACAAATAGTTGTTTGCCCAAAAAGCTCTTCTAATTGTTTTATAAAACACTAGCACGAACCGTGGGACACTGAAAATCCAATGACATATATATATTTTTTCTTCTTCTTCAGAAGGACATATACATTCAAGAGGAAACAGAAAAGCCTTTCTAGGTAGGCAAGATCCAGGTTGTCCTGGGTGGCAGAGAGACTTCTAAAGGGCTCTCTGGAGATAAGAATATAGTGAAATACAAACATGTCACATGGTATGTAAAGATTTTTTTTTCCTAAAAGTATCTGGAATAAAATTCCGGGTTCATATTCTGAACCTAGTCGTAAGTACCACTGACTCACACATGAGAATAGTTACTCTCATTCTTGCCCTCCTCCAGCATCTCCTGTAAGGCCTGGGACCCACCATGGGGGAAATGGAATTCTTAACTTGGGGTTCAGAAGTAGACACTCAAAAGACCTAGGGCAGGTTCACAGAACTTGACTTCAGAGAAGGTCTGCTGTCCAGCCAGAGGGCAGAATGGGCTGCAGGCCCTCTTCTCATTTCTTATTCACATTGCCAAATACAGCTTCATTTATATTAATAAGTTTTCTATGTTTTACAAGGCAAATCTCTCTAAGGGTTCTAGAAACTCAAGTCATTCACATATGGACATAAATTACTTACTTGAGTTTAATAAGTTATTACTGTCTAGTAGTCTACATTATGAAGCCTATCACAAATGTGTGAAGATTGAATAAAAGAGAAAACCATTGACACCTACAAATAATGGTTAATGAAATTACAACTAAATATACTTTGTGCTTTAATTAATTTTCATTTTCTATTTCTCCTATGGAGAAAAGTGAAGGAGTATTTTTCATTCTTATATACACACAAGAACCAGTCCTTTCATTTATGGCTATAAGGAAATATGTGTGGAGTCTGGAATAGTCAGAATATTCTCACTATTCACACTTGGCTTTGATTTATAAATACGCCCCTCCTGACATTTGGGCTTGCTAGTTATTTTGGTGCTCTTTCCCTGTCATTGTCTCCATTTTTGTCTCATCATCCCCTTTAATATATTAAAAAAACAGTCTACATTTACTTCTAATTCCTCTCCATATTCACTTTCATATCTTTGTAATCCAAATTTTGTCCTCACAGATTTACTAATGTACTTCTCAGAGTAAAAAGTGGCCTGCTATTAGTCGTATTTAAAGGCCTACTCTATGTTGTCATTCACTCAATTTCACTGCAAAATTAAATCATCATCTTCACATACTTTTTACTTTTTTTTTTAACTTTTATTTCTTTATTGATTTTACAGAGAGAGGAAGGGAGAGGGAGAGAAAGAGAGAAACATCAATGAGAGAGAACATCGATTGGCCGCTACCTACATACCCCCACTAGGGATTGGCCCACAACCTGGGCATGTGCCCTGACCAGGAATTGAACCAGCAACCTCTTGGTGCATTGGTCAATGCTCAGCCACTGATCTTCACTGGCCGGGATTCACACACTTTTAAAAAATCTTTAATGTTGTATTACAGATCTCCTTTCCCCCCCCATTGACACTTCCTCCCTGCTCCTGTCCCCCCACCCCACCTTCACCACACTGTTGTCTATGACCATTATTTGTGCATATATGCATATACATTCTTTGATTTATTTCTTCCCACCACACCCCCATCCACCTTCCCTCTGAGGTTTGTCAGTGTCTTCCCTACTTCCATGTCTCTGGATCAATTTTGTGTTCCTCAGCTTATTTTATTCATTTCATTCCACAAAAAGGTGAGATCATGTGATACTTGTATTTCTCTGATTGATTACTTTGCTTAGCATAATACTCTCCAGGTCCTTCCATATTGTCTCAAAGGGTAACAGATGTACCACAGCTTTTTTATCCACTCATCTACTGATGAGCACTTAGGCTGTTTCCAGATCTTAGCGATTGTAAATAACACTGCTATCAACATAGGGGTACATACGTTCTTTTTTACTGGTGGTTCAGGCTTCTTAGGCTATATTCTTAGAAGTGGGATCACTGGGTCCAATGGCAGTTCAATTTTTAATTTTTTGAGGAAACATCATACTATTTCCCATAGTGGTTGCACCGGTCTGGATTCCTACCAGCAGTGTACTGGAGTCCCCTTTTCTCCATACCTTCTTCAGCATTTGTTGTTTGATAATTTGTTGATGGCAGCCATTCTGGCAGATGTCAGGTGATACCGCATAGTCATTTTAATTTGCATCTCTCTGATGATTGGTGACATTGAACATTTTTTTATATGTCTCTTGGCCATTTAAGTACTCATACAACTCACCAAAAGAAAGACAAACATCCCAATTAAAAAAAAAAAAAATGGGCAGGGGATTTCAAAATGGCGGTGGAGTGAATGAAAGCTACACAGACCATCTCCAGGACCTAACTGGAATTACAACTAAAACAAAGACAAAGGTAAAAAACAACAGAAAAGCAGCTTGCAAGGACCATATAACCAGGGACACTGAATCGATCCTGGTAGGATTGCAGAGGCATAAGAGGGGGTCTGGGAGCCCACGGACAGCAGCAGTCTTAGCTGTGAGCAACGCCCTCAAAGCTAAAATCCAAGCCCCTTCCACAGCACAGAGGGCAAAAACAGAGTGATAAAATAGCCACAGCCACTCTCCCTGGGCTCCGGCAGAGGGAGGGCAGATAGGACTGGAACTCTGTGGAGACACTCAGGATTGGGAGGGTGCTCAGAGCTTTTGCTGAGTTGTGGCCATGCAGGATGGTGGCCATCTTATTCCTTCCCAGGGCTCTGGGGAGAGGCAGCAGCCCCTCACTCAGAGATTCAACCCCACCAAGGTGCGCCACTGAAATGCACCTAAATTGAGGCTCATTAACAACCAGCCTCTGTCCCACCTTTGGGAAATCCTCTTACCCTGAACACCTAAGGGAGTTTTTGATGCAACTTGAGAAACAAAGGCTCTTCATGTAACAAAGACTAATAGCCTCCAGGCAAAAAGCTAGAAGATAACTGAACCCTTCCTGGGCTTTCAAATCTACCCAGGAAGGTAAGGCTTGACAGTGGGGTTTAATGTGGGTTCTGCCATGCTCATCCAAACCCTGTAGAGGGAGCTACAAACAGAAGAGCACCAACACCCACAGGGAAAATTTGGCTGGATCCAAACCCCACTGAGATAGCCAAAAAGGTGAAACAAAGAAACAAATCCCAAATGAAAGAACAAGAGACCTCTACTGAAGATGAGATCAATGAAATGCAGTTAAGCAAGTTATCAGTGGTAGAATTCAGAGCCATGATCTTGAGGAAGCTCAACAGCATGAGTAAGTACATCAACATCATGAGTAAAGACATAGAAACATTCTAAATCAACTAATTGGAAATGAAAAACCACCAAGAAGAAATGAAGAATGACGTAGCAAAAATAAAGAACACATTGGAAGGACTAAACAGCAGACAAGAGAAAGCTGAGGACCAGATCAGTGAATGAGAAGACAGGGTAAAAAAAAATCAATCAGAAAACCAAAATGAAAAAACAATTTAAAAAACAGGAAGACAGCTTAAGAGACCCGTGGAACAACTGGAAATGTAATAATATTTGCATCATAGGAGTCCCAGAAAAAGAAAAAAACGAGCAAGGGTTAGAGAATATATTTGAGGAAATAGTGATAGAAAACTTCCCTAACTTGGTGAAGAAAGAAGGCATTCAAGTTCAAGAAGCACAGAGAACCCCACGTAGAAGAACCCAAACAGTTCCACACCAAGACACATAGTAATTAAAATGCCAAAAATTAAAGACAAAGAGAGAATCCTAAAAGCAGCAAAAGATAAGCAACAGGTTACCTACAAAAGAACCCCCATAAGGCTCTCAGCTGACTTCTCAACGGAAACACTATAGGCCAGAAGGGACTGACATGAAGTAATCAAGGTCATGAAAAACAAGGATCTGAATCCAAGACTACTCTCTCCAGCAAGGCTATCATTCAAAATAGGTGAGACAAAAAAAAAAAAAAAAACCACAAAAAGGCTAAGGGAATATGTTAACACTAAACCAGCACTGCAAGAAATGTTAAAAGGACTGATGTAATTTGTAGAAGAAATACAAAGAATTAAACAAAAATGGTAATAAATAAGTACATATCAATAATCACCTCAAGTGTAAATGGAGTAAATGCTCTGATCAAAAGACACAGAGTAGTTGATTAGATAAGAAAGCATGACTCGAGAACCAAAAAATGGCGGCGGAGTGAACGGAGCTACACAGACCGTCTCCCAGAACCAAACTGGAATTACAACTATAACACAGACAAATCCACGGGAAAACCCAACAGAAAAGCAGCTTGCGAGGACCATACAACAAGGGACACTGACTCCATCCCGGTAGGCTTGCGAAGGCGTGAGACAGGGCTGGGAGCCCACGGTCCGCAGCTCGGCAGCGGCCTCAGCTGGGAGCAGTGCCCTCGGGTTACACTCCCAGGCGGCTCCACAGCGCAGCCGGGACAGAGGCTGAAACAGCCACAGCCACAGCCACTCACCTTGGGCGGAGGGAGGGCAGACAGGACTGGAACTGTGTCGGGACACTCGGGGTTTGGAGGGCGCTCAGAGCTTTGGCTGAGTGCAGCCACTCAGAACGGTGGCCCTTTTGCTCCTTCCCAGGGCTCTGAGGAGAGGCAGCAGCCCCTCCCTTGAAGATCCAACCCCATCCTGTGGGCCATTGAAGTGCTAATTGAGGCTCACTAACAACCAGCATCTGCCCCACCCTCGTGAAAGCCCCTTGGCTGAGCACCAGAGGGAGTTTTTCAATCAACTGACAACCCAAAACTGATCAATTAACCTAGACTGCTAGCCTCCAGGCAAAAAGCTAGAGGAAAACAGTACGTTTCCTGGGCTGGCAACTTTAACCAGGAAAGTAAGACTTGACAGTGGTGTTCAACGTGGGTCCTCCCTCGCTCATCTAAACACAGGAGAGGGAGCCACAAACAGCAGAACACCAACACCCACAGGGAGAACTTGACAGGCTCCAAAGCCCACAGTGATAGCCAAAATGGTGAAACACAGAAACAGAAGCCAAATGAAAGAGCAAGACACCTCCACCGAAGATGAGATCAATGTGGAGCAATTAGGCATGTTAACAGAGCTAGAATTCAGAGCCATGATCTTGAGGAAGCTGAACAGCATGAGTAAGGACATAGAGACACTGAGAATAAGCCAATTGGAAATTAAAAACCAACAAGAAGAGATAAAAAATGACATATCAGAAATGAAAAACACATTGGAAGGTTTAAAAAGCAGAGTAGGGGAAGCTGAGGACCGGATCAGTGAATTAGAAGACAGGGTAGAAAAAAAATCAACCAATCAGAAAAACAAAAGGAAAAAACTATTAAAAAACAGGAAGACAGCTTAAGAGAACTATGGGACAACTGGAAACGTAATAATATTCGCATCATAGGAGTCCCCGAAGAAGAAGAAAATGAGCAAGGGATAGAGAATATATTCAAAAAAATAGTGAGAGAAAACTTCCCTAATTTGGTGAAGGAAGAAGGCATTCAAGTTCAAGAAGCGCAGAGAGTCCCAAGTAAGAAGAACCCAAACAGGCCCACACCAAGACACATAGTAATTAAAATGCCACAAATTAAAGACAAAGAGAGAATCCTTAAAGCAGCAAGAGATAAGCAACAGGTTACCTACAAAGGGAACCCCATAAGGCTCTCAGCTGACTTCTCACAAGAAACACTACAGGCCAGAAGGGAATGGCATGAAGTAATCAAAGTCATGAAAAACAAGAATCTGAATCCAAGACTACTCTACCCAGCAAGGCTATCATTCAAAATAGAAGATCAAATAAAGAGCTTCCCAGACAAAAAAAAGGCTAAGGGAATACATTAGCACCAAACCAGCACTGCAAGAAATGTTAAAAGGACTGCTGTAATTAGCAGTAGAAATGGGAAGAAAAATAGAACCACACTAAACAAAAATGGCAATAAATAAGTACATATCATTAATCACCTTAAACGTAAATGGATTGAATGCTCCCATAAAGAGACACAGAGTAGCTGATTGGATAAGAAAGCATGACTCATCTATATGTTGTTTACAAGAGACCCACCTCTCAACAAAAGACTCACATAGGTTGAAAGTGAAGGGATGGAAAAAAATTTTCCAAGCAAGTGGAAAGCAAAAAAAAAGCTGGGGTAGCAATTCTCATATCTGATCAAATAGATTTCAAAATGAAGACCATAACTAGAGACAAAGATGGCCACTACATAATATTGAAAGGATCTATCCAAAAGGAAGATATAACCTTGATAAACATATATGCACCCAATATAGAAGCACCAAAATATATTAAAAATCTTCTGGAGGACTTCCAAGGAGAAATCGACAACAATACAATCAAAGCAGGGGACTTCAGCACCCCGTTGACAGCACTGGATAGATCCTGTAGGCAAAAAATTAGCAAGGAAACAGAGACTCTAAATGAAACACTAGACCAAATGGATTTAATAGATATCTACAGAGAATTACACCCCAAAACTACAGAATACACATTCTTCTCAAGTGCACATGGGACATTCTCAAAGATAGACCACATGATAGGACACAAACTAAATCTCTACAAGTTCAAGAAGATTGAAATCATATCAAGCATCTTCTCAGATCATAATAGCATGAAACTAGAAATCAATTGCAACAAGAACATGCACAGACATTTCAACACATGGAGGCTAAATAGCATGTTATTAAACAATGAATCGGTCACCGAGGAGATCAAGGAAGAAATTAAAAACTTCCTGGAAACCAATGAAAATGAACACACAACAACACAAAATCTATGGGATGCAGCGAAAGCAGTTCTGAGAGGGAAGTTCATAGCACTACAGGCCTACCTCAAGAAACAAGAAAAATTTCTAATTGACTGTCTAACCTCACAACTCAAAGAATTAGAAAGCAAACAAAAAGAAAACCCCAGAGCAAGTAGAAGGAAGGAAATAGTAAAGATCAGAGCAGAAATAAATGACATAGAGACCAAAAAAACAATTCAAAGGATCAATGAAACAAAGAGCTGGTTTTTCGAAAAGATAAACAAGATTGATGGACCCTTAGCTAGACTTACCAAGAAACAAAGAGAGAGAACCCAAATACACAAAATCAGAAATGAAAGCGGAGAAGTAACAACCAACACCACGGAAATACAAAAGATCGTTAACAACTACTATGAACAACTATATGGCAACAAATTCGACAATCTCAGCGAAATGGACAAATTTCTAGAAACACACAGTCTCCCAAAACTATTCCCGGAAGAGATAGAAAACTTGAACAGACCAATAACAACTAAGGAAATTGAAGAGGTAATCAAGACTCTCCCAGCAAACAAAAGCCCAGGCCCAGATGGTTTCAAGGGGGAGTTTTACCGAACATTCAAAAAAGAACTAACACCCATTCTCCTCAAACAATTTCAAAAAATTCAAGAAGAAGGAAGACTTCCAAACACGTTCTATGAGGCCAGCATAATTCTAATTCCAAAACCAGAAAAAGACACTACGAAGAAAGAAAACTACAGCCCAATATCCCTGATGAACACAGACGCCAAAATCCTGAACAAAATACTAGCAAATCGGATCCAGAAATACATCAAAAAAATTATTCACCATGACCAAGTGGGATTCATTCCAGGGATGCAAGGCTGGTACAATATTCGCAAATCAATAAACGTGATACACCACATAAACAAAATGAAGAATAAAAACCACATGATCATATCAATAGATGCTGAAAAAGCATTCGACAAAATCCAGCATCCATTTCTGATAAAAACGCTCAGCAATGTAGGAATAGAGGGATCATATCTCAACATAATAAAGGCCATATATGAAAGACCTACAGCCAACATCATACTCAATGGACAGAAACTAAAAACATTTCCATTAAGAACAGGAACAAGACAGGGATGTCCGCTTTCGCCACTCTTATTTAACATTGTACTGGAAGTCTTAGCCACAGCAATCAGACATGAAGAAAAAATAAAAGGGATCCAAATTGGAAAGGAGGAAGTGAAACTGTCATTATTTGCAGACGACATGATATTGTACATAGAAAACCCTAAAGACTCCATCAAAAATCTATTAGACTTAATAAATGAATTTGGCAAAGTAGCAGGATACAAAATTAACGTCAAGAAATCGACGGCATTCTTGTACATCAATGATGAACTCACAGAAAGAGAAACTGAAAAAACAATCCCATTTACCATCGCTCCAAAAAAATTACAATACCTAGGAATAAACTTAACCAAAGAAGTAAAGGACCTATTTGCAGAAAACTACAGGTCATTGAAAAAAGAAATAGAGGAAGATATAAAAAAGTGGAAGCACATACCCTGTTCATGGATTGGAAGAATTAACATCATTAAAATGTCCATACTACCCAAAGCAATCTATAGATTCAATGCAATCCCCATCAAAATACCAATGACATATTTCATAGAACTAGAACAAATACTTCAAAAGTTCATATGGAACCAAAAAAGACCCAGAATAGCCACAGCAATCTCGAAAAAGAAGAACAAAGTAGGTGGGATCACAATACCAGATATCAGGTTATACTACAAAGCAACTGTAACCAAAACAGCCTGGTACTGGCACAAGAACAGGCTTATAGACCAGTGGAACAGAACTGAAAACCCAGAAATGGACCCAAGGCAATACGCTCAATTAATATTTGACAAAGGTGGCAAGAGCATACAGTGGAATAAAGACAGCCTCTTTAATAAATGGTGTTGGGAAAATTGGACAGCTACATGCAAAAAAATGAAACTAGACCATCAACTTACACCATACACAAAAATAAACTCAAATTGGATAAAAGACTTAAATGTGACCCCTGAATCCATAAAAAATGAAACTAGACCATCAACTTACACCATACACAAAAATAAACTCAAAATGGATAAAAGACTTAAATGTGACCCCTGAATCCATAAATATTCTAGAAGAAAATGTAGGCAACAAAATTTCTGACATCATACGGAGCAGAATTTTCACTGATACATCACCTAAGGCAACAGAAATAATGGAGAAAATGAACACATGGGACTACATCAAACTCAAAAGCTTCTGCACAGCAAAAGAAACAATCATCAAAATGGAAAGGCAACCCACTGTATGGGAGAACATCATTGCCAATGATGTATCAGATAAGGGGTTAATTTCATATATATATATAGAGTGCTCATACAACTCCACAAAAGGAAGACAAAGAACCCAATTAAAAAATGGGCAGAGGAGCTGAATAGACACCTCTCCAAACAGGACATACAAATGGCCAAGAGACATATGAAGAAATGCTCAACATCACTAATCATCAGAGAGATGCAAATTAAAACAACAATGAGGTATCACCTCACACCTGTCAGAATGGCCGCCATCAACAAATTATCAAACAACAAGTGTTGGCGAGGGTGTGGAGAAAAGGGGACTCTAATACACTGCTGGTGGGAATGCAGACTGGTGCAGCCGCTATGGAAAACAATATGGTGCTACCTCAAAAAATTAAAAATTGAACTTCCATTTGACCCAGTGATCCCACTGCTGGGAATATACCCTAAGAAGCCTGAAACACCAATCAGGAAGAATATATGTACCCCCATGTTCATAGCAGCACTATTTACAATAGCTAAGATCTGGAAACAGCCCAAGTGTCCACCAGTAGACGAATGGATCAAAAAGCAGTGGTACATATACACAATGGAGTACTATGCAGCGGTAAGAAAGAAAGATCTCTTATCCTTAGAGACGACATGGAGGGACCTGGAAAGTATTATCCTAAGTGAAAGAAGCCAAGCAGAAAAAGACAAATACCACATGATCTCACTTATATACGGAATATAATGAACATAACAGTCTGAGGAATACAGTAGACCCAGACACATGGAAGTAGGGCACAGACTGACATCCCTCAGATGAGGGGATGGGGGGTGGGGGGGGTGGGAAGAGATAAACCACAAAACTTATATGCATGTATGCATGACCAATGGACATGGACAACTAAGCCGGGGACAGGGTGGAGGGGGGATGGGGTGGGAGGTGCCAATGGGGTAAAAAGGTAAAATATCTGTAACAAAAAAATAAATAAAAATTCATAAAATAAAATAAAATAAAATAAAATAAAATAAAAAGAAAGCATGACTCATCTATATGTTTTTTACAAGAGACACCTCACAACAAAAGACTCACATAAGTTGAAAGTGAAGGGATGGAAAAAAATCTTCCAAGCAAATGGAAAGGAAAAAAAAGATGCAGTAGCAATACTCATATCTGATAAAATAGATTTCAAAATGAAGACCATAACTAGAGACAAAGAAGGTCACTACATAATATTGAAAGGATCTATCCAACAGGAAGGTATAAACTTGGTAAACATATATGCACCCAATATAGGAGCACCAACATATATTAAAAATCTTCTGGAGAAAAGACAAATACCACATGATCTCACTTATATACAGAATATAATAAACATAACAGTCTGAGGAATACGGTAGACCCAGAAACATGGAAGTGGGGCACAGACTGACATCGCTCAGAAGAGGGGGTTAGGGAGTGGGCAAAGATAAACCACAGAACTTACATGCATGTATGCATGACCAATGGACATGGACAAGTAAGCCAGGGACAGGGCGTGGGTGGGGTGGGGAGGGGGGGTGCCAATGGGGTAAAAAAGGAGAAATATCTGTAACAAAAAAATAAATAAAAAACTAAAAAAAAAAAAAATCTTCTGGAGGTCTTCCAAGGAGAAATCAATGGCAATACAATTACATCAGGGGACTTCAACACCCCATTGACACCACTGGATAGATACTCTAGACAAAATATTAGCAAGGAAACAGAGATTCTAAATGAAGCACTAGACAAAATGGATTTAATAGATATCTACAGAAAATTACACCCCAAAACTACAGAATTCACATTTTCTCAAGTGCACATGGGACATTCTCAAAGATAGACCACATGATAGGACACAAACTAAATCTCTACAATTTCAAGAAGATTGAAATCATATCAAGCATCTTCTCAGATCACAATAGCATGAAACTAGAAATCAAAACATGCAACAAAAACACACAAAGACATTTGAACACATGGAGGCTAAATAGCATGTTATTAAACAATAAATGGATTACCATGGAGATCAAGGAAGAAATTAAAAACTTCCTGGAAACCAATGAAAATAAACACACAACAACACAAAATCTTAGGGATGCAGCAAAAGCAGTTCTGAGAGGGAAGTTCATAGCACTACAGGCCTACCTCAAGAAACAAGAAAAATTTCTAATTGACTGTCTAACCTCACAACTTAAAGAATTAGAAAGCAAACAAAAAGAAAACCCCAGAGCAAGTAGAAGAAAGGAAATAGTATGGATTAGAGCAGAAATAAATGACATAGAGACCCCCCCCAAAAAAAATCAATTCAAGGGATCAAGGAAACAAAGAGCTGGTTCTTTGAAAAGATAAACAAGATAGATGAACCCTTTAGCTAGACTCACCGAGAAACAAAGAGAGGGAACCCAAATACACACAATCAGAAATGAAAGAGGAGAAGGAACAACTGACACCACAGAAATACAAAGGATAGTTAACAATACTATGAACAAATATATGGCAACAAATTCGACAATCTAAATGAAATGGACAAATTTCTAGAAACACAGTCTCCAAAACTGAACTGGGAAGAGATAGAAAACTTGAACAGAACAATAATAATTAAGGTAATTGAAGATGTAATCAAGACTCTCCCAGCCAACAAAAGCCCAGGCCCGGATGGCTTCATGCGGCAGTTTTACTGAACATTCAAAGAAGAGCTAACAACCATACTCCTCAAACTATTTCAAAAAATTCAAGAAGGAAGACTTCCAAACTCGTTTTATGAGGCCAGCATAATTATAATTTCAAAACCAGAAAAAGATACTTTTACAAAGAAAGAAAACTACAGGCCAATATCCCTGATGAACATAGATGCCAAAATTCTGAAAAAAATACTAGCACATTGGATCCAGCAATACATCAAAAAAACTTATTCACCATGGCCAAGTGGGATTCATCCCAGGAATGCAAGGCTGGTACGATATTTGCAAATCAATAAATGTGACACAGCACATAAACAAAATGAAAGATAAAAACCACGTGATCATATCTATAGACGCTGAAAAAGCATTTGACAAAATCCAGCACCCATTTCTGATAAAAACACTCAGCAATGTGGGACTAGAGGGGTCATATCAACATAATAAAGGCCATATATGAAAGACCTACAGCCAACATAATACTCAATGGGCAAAAACTAAAAGCATTTTCCTTAAAAACAGAAACAAGACAGGGATGCCCACTTTCACCACTTTTATTTAACATAGAATTGGAAGTCTTAGCCATAGCAATCAGACAGGAAGAAAAAATAAAAGGGATCCAAATTGAAAAGGAGAAAGTGAAACTGTCATTATTTGCAGATGACATGATATTATACATAGAAAACCATCAAGACTCCATCAAATGTTTTCAAGACTTAATAAATAAATTTGGGAAAGTAGCAGGATACAAAATTAAAGTCAAGAAATCAACAGCATTCTTATACACCAATGATGAACTCACAGAAAGAGAAACTAAAAACACAATCCCATTTACCATCGTGAAAAAATAATTAAAATACCTAGGAATCAACTTAACCAAGGAAATAAAGGACCTAATCACTGAAAACTGCAGGTCATTGGAAAAAAATATAGAGGAAGATATCAAAAAGTGGAAGCACATACCTTGTTCATGGATTGAAAGAATTAACATCATTAAAATGTCCATACTACCCAAAGCAATCTATAGATTCAATGCAATCCTCATCAAAGTACCAATGACATACTTCACAGAACTAGAACAAATACTTCAAAAGTTAATATGGAACTGAAAATGACCTTGAATAGCACAGCAATCTTGTAAAAAAGGATAAAGTAGGTGGTATCAAAATACTGGGTATCAGGTTATACTACAAAGCTACTGTAATCAAAACAGCCTGGTACTGGCACAAGAGCAGGCATATAGACCAGTGGAACAGCATAGAGAACCCAGAAATTGACCCAAGACATTATACTTAATTAGTATTTGACAAAGGTAGCAAGAGCATACATTGGAGTAAAGACAATCTCTTTAATAAATGGTATTGGAAAAATTGGACAGCTATATGCAAAAAAATGAAACTAGACCAACAACTTATGCCCTACACAAGAATAAACTTAAAATGAATAAAAGACTTAAATGTGATTCATGAATCCATATAAATCTTAGAAGAAAATGTAGGCAACAATATTTCAGACATCATTTGCAGCAGCATTTTCACTGATACATCACCGAAGGCAACAGAAAGAAAGGAAAAAATGAACTCATGGGAATACATCAAACTAAAAAGCTTGTGCAGAGCAAAAGAAAAAAAACAACCATCAAAATGGAAACCCACTGTATGGGAGAGCATAATTGCCAATGATACATCAGATAAGGGGTTAGTTTCCAATATATATAGAGTGCTCATACAGCTCAACAGAAGGAAGACAAAGAACCCAATTAACAAATGGGCAGAAGAACTAAATAGACACTTCTCCAAACAGGACATACAAATGGCCAAGTGACATAGGAAGAAATGCTCAACATCACTAATCATCAGAGAGATGCAAATTAAAACAACAATGAGGTATCACCTCACACCTGTCAGAATGGCCGCCATCAACAAGTCATCAAACAACAAGTGTTGGCGAGGATGTGGAGAAAAGGAGACTCTAGTACACTGCTGGTGGGAATGCAGACTGATGCCGCCACTGTGGAGAACACTATGGTGTTACCTCAAAAAATTAAAAATTTAATTGCCATTGGACTCAGTGATCCCACATCTCAGAATATACCCTAAGAAGCCTGAAACATCAATTAGAAAGAATATATCTACCCCCATGTTTGTAGCAGCATTATTTACAATAGTTAAGATTTGGAAACAAAGTGTCCATCAGTACGAATGGATAAAAAAGCAGTGGTACATATGCACAATGGAGTACTATGCAGCTGTAAGAAAGAAAAATCTCTTATTCTTTGAGACAACATGGAGGGACCTAGAGAGTATTTTTCTAAGTGAAACAAGCCAAGCAGAGAAAGACAAATATCACATAATCTTACTTATTTGTGGAATATAATGAATTTAACAGTCTGAGGAACAGAGTATACCTAGAGATGTGGAAGTGGGGTACAGACTGACATCGCTCAGAAGAAGGGGTGGGGGGAAGGAAGAGATAAACCACAGAATTTATATGCATGTATGCATAAACCGATGGACATGGACAACAAATCTGGGGACGGGGTGAGAGGGGTCAGGAGGAGGGTGTCAATGGGGAAAATGGAGAAACATCTGTAAGAAAAATGAATAAATAAATAAATAAATGGGCAGAGGAACTGAATACAGTCATCCCTCACCACTTTGCACTTCAACTTTTGTGGCTTTTTCAAATATATTCATTAAAAAGTTGATTGAGAGAGTGAAAATGATACAGCACGTGCTTGGTTGTCTGGGTGAATTATAAACCCTTGTATTAAAATTAAAATTACTGTACATATGGACTATAGGCCTATGTATTCGAGCACCCCCACAAATCCTTCAATGCCAGGTTCAACCGCTGGACCACTCCTCATGTGTGGGCATTAACTTTTTTCCAAAAAAGCGGGTGTGGTGAAACCAAGTCAATCAGAGTGTGCTGTTTACTGATTGGCTATCCTATCCTCTTTCTATTTTAGGCATTGATCAGCTCAGCCTCATGCAAGTTTGTTTCTGTCATACACACTTCTACATCACAATGCACCAGAAGCATCTTTGCTCTTATAAGTGTTTGCAATTTCTGAGAACTTTGTTCTAAACCCCACGATGGCTCCTAAATGTGCTACTTCTTCTAAGCCTTCTGACGATGCAACTAAGCACCAGAGGAAGATGCTTACCATCCAGGAGAAATTGAAACTCTTTGAATATGATCAAAGATGGCAAGAAAATCGTGGAGGTTGCCCGCCATTACGACTGAATGAGTCTACTGTTAGATCCATTCATAAAGATGAAAAGAACATCCATGCAATGGCTACTGTCTCTTTCAACAAGGAAGTGAAGTGCGTCGTGACAAGTAGTAATAAGTTCATAGTGAAAACAGTCTGCCCTAGCCATTTGGATCAGTGACAGCCGCAAGAAAGATATTCTGTTGGATTCACTGGTCATCTGGGAGAAGGCGAGGCAGCTCTATCTGTGCTTTTAGGAGGATGAACCTCAACCAGGACCCTCTTCTGCAATGTTCATGGATTTCACAGCGAGCAAGGATTGGTTCAAGAAGTTCTGGAAGAGACATCATCTGAAGAGTGTCATTCCCCATGGAGAAGCTGCCTCTGCTGACCAGCCTGCAGCAGAGGACTACGTGAACAACACGTTCCAGAAGATCCTTGAGGAGGGCGAGTATTACCCAGAACAGGTGTTCAATATGGACAAAACAGGACTGTTCTGGAAAAGAATGCCTTCCCGGACATTCATTTTCAAGGATGAAGACAAGGTCTGTGGCTTCAAGGCGTATAAGGATCGCGTGACTATCGTTATGTGTGGAAATGCTGAGGGATTTTTGCTGAAGCCTGCCATTATCTACTAGGCCAAGAAGCCTAGGGCCCTAAAGAATAAGAACAAGAACCTGCTGCCAGTGCATTGGATGCACAACAAGGGCTGGATCACAAAGCAGCTGTCATTGGACTGGTTCCACGAGTGCTTCATCCCCTAAGTCAAGTAACTTGTAGAGAAGGGACTTGAGTTTAATGTCCTTCTCCTCATGGACAATGCTGTAGTTCATGTGCAAGACATATCCTGCAACAGTATGCAAATCGACTTCCTTCTTCCCAATACCACTTCGCTGATCCAGCCCATGGATCAAGGCATAATTCACACGTTCAAGGCCCTCTACATGCAAAACACTCTGCAGCACCTCGTCAAAGGCATGTACCTTGAGGAGAACTTGCTGAAAGAGTACTGGCGGCAGTATACCATTGCGACCTGTCTGAAGAACATCCAGGCCGCATTGAAGGACATAAAGACGGAGACAGTGAAGGCCAGCTGGAAGATTTGTGGCCTGAAATTGCCCACGAATACAGAGGATTCATCCCAGAGGATATAAGCAACTCAGCAGTGGGTAAGGCAGTTAGGCTAGCCCGGATGCTTGGAGGAGAATGTTTCACGGATATGACCTGTGATGATGTGGATGAACTGGAGACATTTTCAGATCCCTTAACTGACGAGGATCTGGTGGAGATGACTAAGTCTGTGAATGAGGAGGAGGAAGAGCAGCCAGAGGTTCCTGAGGGTCAGGAGAGGAAGTTGGCCTTACACTTGAGTGCCTCCTGCAAGTCATGAGAACTATTAAGGTAGTACAGGACATGATTGGCGAATGGAACCCATAAATGATGTGTACATTGCAGTTCCGGAATGCACTTGGTAGAGCGATAGAACCCTACAAAAGCCTCCTCACGCATATGAAAAGACAGCACCAGTAACTGCCTATCATGATGTTCTTCAGACACGTGCCCAGACACCCACTGCCTACTCCTACTACACCTTTGGTGGAAGAAGACAATGCACCTGCTGAAGACACTGCACCACCTGAAGACTCTCCTACTGATGTCGTGCCTTCAGAGAAGCAGTAAACTTGCTCTTCTTTGCTGTGCAGTACATCTCTTCATCTTCATCGCTTCATCATCGAACAAGTTCCACTATTTTCATACATTAGTGGTTGTGTGTAAGAACTGTGTGTGTAATTAAATGTACAATAATAATATATTTGTAACATCTAATATGTCTTATTTTGTCTAATATATTAGATAATATGAGTGTAATGGTGATTAAAGGGTGTTATTTCATGTCTAGAGGGCTCTAAAAATGTTAAAAACATATTTAGAAGGTCATAAACAGGTTTTCTATGCTCTAACTGCGAAAATAATTTGATTTATAAATAAAGACTCCTACTCCGCGGAAATTCATTTATCGCGGTAGAGTCTGGAACTGATTAATCATGATAAACAAGGGCCGACTGTAGATAATTCTTCTTCACACACTTTTGATTTAGTTTTTCTCTCATCTTTTATAACACCTAATTTACTCACTTCTTTTCTAATCCCCACAGTTCAGAAGTAAACATTTCTTCAAGATTCTTTCACAGTCTAAACCAGTGGTTCTCAGTCTTGGCTATACATTAGAATCACCGTGGAAAGATTTAAATACTAATGGTACCTGGATCCCACTCTCAGAGGTTCCAATTTAGTTGTTCTGGTGTGTAGCCTGAGTACTGGGAGTTTTTATTTAGAGTTCTTCAGGGCCCAGCTGGTGTGGCTCAGTGGTTGAGCATTGACCAAGAGGTCGCTGGTTTGATTCCCAGTCGGGGCACATGCTCGGGTTGAGGGCTTGATCCCTGGTAGGAGGCAGCCAATTGATGTTGATGCTTCTCTCTCTCATCGATGTTTCTATCTCTCTCTCCCTCTCCCTTCATCTCTTTCTAAAAAATCAATAAAAAACATTTAAAAAAAAAGAGTTCCTCAGGTAATTCTAATACTCCACCAGGATTGAGAACTGTCTTAAACTGTAAATCACATTTCAGAGGAGACTATTATTTTCTTAGATATCCAAAATTGGCTCAAAGCTCCTATTTCATGGGAAGGCCCAAGCTGTCGTTAAGAGAACTGTGGATCCCGAGGGCTGACAGTCTCATGGTCTCTTCTGGTTCCAGGTTCCTAACCTCCTGAACACTTGGTATCACTTGAATCTTACTTCCTAAAGCAACTGGTTCTCTTGCCTCTGCTCTGCACAGGCCCATATGTAGAACTCAGCCTTCATGCTTTGCTATCTCTGAACCATAGACTGAAGACAATTTTATGGTGGTAGACATCACTGAAGGCTTGGGTTAAAGTAAGGGTTGGGAGTCAATGTAAGAGTTTTTAAAACAAAGAGACATGGGCAATTTCTACGTCGACTCTAAGTTCCATCAACAGACCCGAGTCTTTTCTTGCTGAGGAACTTCTCTTACACCTTAGTTAGCCTCATACAATTAAGTAAGTTCAATTTCTATCATTTTGGCATCTCTTAGCAGCAGTGTTCTCTTACCAGTGTCTTAAAATGGAATTTGGCCAGTATTTAGATTAATTTTTCCTTTGATATAAATTACATCTCCTCTTGTTTCTTCCCTTATTCCTACCCTTCTACATCCAATTCTGATTTTAAATAACATTTTCTTCCATCCTACCACACTCGGTCATCAGTTACTGTGGTCGGCAGAGTCCTAAAGATGTCCCCTCAAGTTTCCTGTCTTTTGATTATTCAATCAGACACTTATGTCGTAAGTACTACTGTGAAGGAACTTTGTAGATGTAATTAAAGGTATGAATGTTAAAATAGGGAGATTATACTAGATTATACACACAAATCCAATCTAATTACATGAGCTCTGAAAAGCAGAGGTCTATAGAATAGAAAGTCTTACTAAAGACCCAGGAATATGAAGGATCTTGATGTGTAATGAAAACATTTCAATGATGTACTGGACCTGTAGCTCAGGTAGCTTAGTAAATGTATAATTTGCTCACTCCCTATGGCCCAATCTTATAGTGAAAATAGAATATTAAAAAGAGGGGAAAGATCCAATTTCAAAAACAAGATAACCATCTCTAGGAATTGAGAAATTAATAGAAACACAGTACAGTGGATAGAGCTGAATCTCCAGATTATTGGTCTCTAACTCATTGTGCCTGGGATTTGAGATCTTTCCGGGTAAAGAGTGGGGGAGGGAGAGTCAGACAACAGAGGTTAAGGGGGACTGCCTCTGTTGTGAAAGGAAGCTTAGAAATAAAAACATACGGTCTACCTGACCTTTCCTTTGGGCTTTGAGAAAGCTCTGCACTTAGGACAACAGAAAGAAATACAGCTATGGGACCTGGAACTGTGTCAAGGTACCCCTTGTTCTATGACCAAATCTGCAAAGTCTACAATTTCTCTATTAATGAGACCCCAAATCACTATGATATACTTCTGGCCTGAGGTAACTTTAAAGTCAGTAGACTGGCAGGGATATGGGAGAGGGTGTTGAAAAATGAAAAGAGAAAAAGCCTCTTACGTACAATAGATTTGTAATTTGCTCATTCTTGCCACCCCCCACCCCAATAGACTTGGTGAAATCTAATGCTGGAACAGACAAAATCAATGGTCAAAGGAAGAATTTACTGCAGCTAAAAATGATTTAAAATAACTATGCTTAGGATGTTCAGAGATAAGTGAGGCATGGTTTCCATTTTTAAAAAGCAGCAAATTAGTAATCAACATCAAACAAAAATGAAATAAAACAGGTAGCTATAAAATTGATTATAAATCTTAGAAATGAAAAGTACAGTCATTGAAATAAAAAAGTAATTACTTCAGTTATCTATTGCAGTGTAAGAAGCTATACCAAAACTTAGCTTAAAACAATCTTCTCATCATTCCGGGTCAGGACCTTGGCAGTGCCCAATTAGGATCTTTGGCAGGGTTGACTTACTTGGCTGTAGACAGTTGAGCTAAAAGGTTCCAAAAGCCTTCATTCATAACCCTGAGGTTTTACCATGTGACTCTTTTCTTGTCACTTGATGTCTTATCAGTCATTCATCTAGCCTAATGAGTTTCAACGGGGATGCTGCAAGAATTTTAAAACATGCATACCTGACTATTTTGTCAGGGACACTGACCTCTTTTCCCTTAGGTTATCAGAAAAAAAGAAAAACCAAGACAACAGCCAACACAATAGCTGTCTGGTGTGAATGAACCAAAATTATACCTATTTTTTTTTTGTTATATTGGCAAAAATATATTTTTTGGTGTGATGCAGAATTTAGTAATTAGTTTATGTGTGCCACAAAGTGAAAAAGGTTGAAAATCGTGGGTCTACCCCATGTTTCTTTAAGCATGGTGGCTGGTTTCCTTGAGAGTGTATGAAAGCAGAGATGCCAGGTCTCTTAAAGGGCTGGGATTGGCACAGTGTCACTTCTGCTACAGTCTCGTGGTCAAACAAGTCATAGGACTGACCCAGCTTCATTGGGAAGAAACAGACTCAATCTCTTCCTGACAGGAATAGCCAAGTCTCACTGCAAAAAGCATGTTGGATAGGAGATTCTTTAGAAACACAATTTATCACAATAGCACTGAACAAACTTCATAAAGAAAAAAAATACAGCATTAGAAGGTGGTATTGAGGAATTTACTCAGAAAGTAGCATGAAAAAAATATAAACAAAATGAAAGGGCAGTTAAGAGAATGAATTGATAGGAAGTAGAGTTGAGTGAAGGAAAATGAAGCAATGTTTGGTGAGATACCTGCTAAGAATTTTCTAAAACTAAAGAAATAATTACTCCTAAGGTCAAAGTTACTCTGGATAACAAGCAAAATACATGATAATATAGTTATACCTAGAAATACTATAATCAAACTGCAAAATATTTAAGAAAAAAATTATTTAAATCTATTGGAGAGTTATTCTGCAATGGGATGAGAAGTTAGACTGGTAAATTTGAGAATGCAATGGAATATTTAAAGGTATCTACAGAAAACACTTTTCAGCCTAGAATTTATATCTAAGCTATAAATCAAGAATGCTGGAAAATATAAGACATTTTTGGTCTTTGTAAGTATTAAAGAGTTTTTAGTCCACAGATTCCAGTTAATTTTGTAAGACAAAAAATGAACTGAAAGTGGGGAATACAAGAAACAATGAAAAGTACAAAAATTGATATGTTGGTAAATTTAATCATGTATTAGGACTCTCTGTGCTTCCTGGACTTGTATGTCTGTTTCTTTCACCAAGTTAGGGAAGTTTTCTGTCATTATTTTTTCATATGGGTTTTCAATTTCTTGCTCTAATTATGTACATTAAAAAATAGCCCAGCTGGTATGGCTCAGTGGTTGAGTGTCAACCCATGCACCAGGAGGTCATCAATTCAATTTCCAGTCAGGGCACATGCCAGTTGTGAGCCAAATCCCCAGTGGGGGTCATGCAGGAGGTGGCCAGTCGATGTTTTCTCTCATCGATGTTTCTATCTCTCTCTCTCTCTCTTCCTTCCTCTCTCTCTAAAATCAATAAAGAAAAAAAAAATTATACAGTTTTGTTTTTTAAGTTGTTGATACTAAAATTTTAACACAATAATAAGATGGGGGTGGTGATGTAAAAGCCTGCCACAGTCCTTATTATTGGCAGGAGAATCAAAATAAGGAGTAATTGTAGTGTTCGTTAGTACAATTTATGATGAATTACATATGTTAAAATTTAAGATAGATTTAAGGTTAAAAACCAGCAGAGGTTTGTGTAGGAAATAGACTACTTTATCAAATCAACCAAAAGCAAAGAATTAAAAAGAAAAGAAACAGGAAAGTAACAGAAAACATAAAATAAAGATTTCAGAAATAAATCCAAATATATCTAAAATCACAATGAAATAAATGGATTAAGCATATCTATTAAAGAAAGGTGGTCATAATTAATTTTTTAATTAATTAATTAATTAATTAATTAATTAATTAATTATTGTTGCAAATGTTTCTCCTTTTCCCCCTTCCCTCCCCGCCCTGTCCCCAGCTTTGTTGTCCATGTCCATTGTTTATGCATACATGCATATAAGCTCTGTGGTTTATTTCTCCCCCACCACCCCCTATTCTGGGGATTGTCAATCTATACCCCACTTCCACGTCTCGGGGACTGCCCTGTTCTTCAGACTGTTATGTTCATTATATTCCATACATAAGTGACATCATGTGATATTTGTCTTTCTCTGCTTGGCTTGTTTCACTTAGGATAATACTCTTCAGGTCCCCCCATGCCATCTCAAAGGATAAGAGATCTTTCATTCTTACAGCTGCATAATACTCCATTGTGTATATGTACCACTGCTTTTTTATCCATTCGTCTACTGATGGACATTTGGGCTGTTTCTAGATCTTAGCTATTGTAAATAGTGCTGCTACAAACATGGGGATAGATATTTTCTTTCCAATTGGTGTTTCAGGCTTCTTAGGGTATATTCTGAGATGTGGGATCACTGAGTCCAATGGCAATTAAATTTTTAATTTTTTGAGGTAACACCATAGTGTTCTCCACAATGGCGGCATCAGTCTGCATTCCCACCAGCAGTGTACTAGAGTCCCCTTTTCTCCACACCCTCGCCAACACTTGTTGTTTGATGACTTGTTGATGGCGGCCATTCTGACAGGTGTGAGGTGATACCTCATTGTTGTTTTAATTTGCATCTCTCTGATGATTAGTGATGTTGAGCATTTCTTCATATGTCACTTGGCCATTTGTATGTCCTGTTTGGAGAAGTGTCTATTTAGTTCTTCTGCCCATTTGTTAATTGGGTTCTTTGTCTTCCTTCTGTTGAGCTGTATGAGCACTCTATATATATTGTAAATTAACCCCTTATCTGATGTATTATTGTCAATTATGCTCTCCGATACAGTGGGTTGCCTTTCCATTTTGATGGTTGTTTCTTTTGCTGTGCAGAAGCTTTTTAGTTTGATATAGTCCCATGTGTTCAATTTCTCCTGTGTTTTTGTTGCCTCAGGTGATGTATCCGTGAAAATTCTGCTGTGTATGATGTCTAAAATTTTGTTGCCTACATTTTCTTCTAGGATTTTTATGGATTCATGAGTCACATTTAAGTCTTTTATCCATTTTGAGTTTATTCTTGTGTAGGGTGTAAGTTGATGGTCTAGTTTCATTTTTTTTTGCATGTAGTTGTCCAATTTTCCCAACACCATTTATTAAAGAGACTGTCTTTACTCTACTGTATGCTCTTGCTACTTTTGTCAAATATTAATTGAGTATATTGTCTCAGGTCCATTTCTGGGTTCTCTATTCTGTTCCATTGCTCTATCTGCCTGTTCTTGTGCCATTACCAGGCTGTTTTGATTACAGTGGCTTTGTAGTATAACCTGAAATCTGGTAATGTAATCCCTCCAACTTTGTTCTTTTTTTTTCAAGATTGCTGTGGCTATTCGGGGTCTTTTTTGGTTCCATATGAGCTTTTGAAATATTTTCTCTAGTTCTGTGAAGTATGTCGTTGGTATTTTGATTTGGATTGCATTGACTCTATAGATTGCTTTGGGTAGTATGGACATTTTAATGATGTTAATTCTTCCAATCCATAAACAAGGTATGTGCTTCCATTTTTTAATATCTCCCTTTATTTCTTTTTTCAAAGATCTGTAGTTTTCAGCGAATAGGTCCTTTATTTCTTTAGTTAAGTTTATTCCTAGGTATCTTAATTTTTTGCTGCTATGGTAAATGAGATTGTGTTTTTAGTTTCTATTTCTGTGAGTTCATCATTCGTGTATAAGAATGCCATTGATTTCTTGACGTTAATTTTGTAGCCTGCTGCTTTGCCAAATTCATTTATTAAGTCTAGTAAATTTCATATTAGATTTTTAAAAATCCAACTGTATGCTACTTACAAATAAAAAACCATGTAGCAATATGGAGATATAATTTAAAGCAAAAAGAATGAATAGAGATAGTGATTTTATGTAATAATATAATGAACAGCCCATCAGGAAGACATAATAATCATAAATGTTTTTTTCCTTATATCATAGCCTTAAGATATATAAAACAAATGGACAGAATCGGAAAAATATTTGAATAGGTCCATAATCATAATGAGACATTTAAAGGATCTTATAAGAAATGAGTAGCTTCTGATGTAACAGACTAAAAATCAATAATGGTATATAGCAGAACTTTTGTATGCCCCATGGGTTACAGATGTGCTAAGATATTGACTTTCTCACTTTTGTGATTGCTGCATTGGCCTGGAGCACCTGGAACACCCATTCACTCTATGCATTTTTGAGCTGCCTAAAACATGTATTAAACTGATCCTGTACCAGCTCAAACTGGTGAGCAAAGATTAAAAAGAAAACATAATATCTAGCATAGGGAATGGAGCCAGAAAATTAGTACATTCATATACACTTTTAAGGTGTTTAAATTGCTATAAAGTCTCTGTACTATAATTTGGCAAAGCTTTTTAAAAGCCTTGGAATTTTGTATATATTTTGATTCAGCAATAACAATTCTAGAAAGTTTTGTTAAGAATATAGTTATACAAATAGGCAAGTATATATGCATAAGATGTTCATCATGATGTTACATGTAACAGGAAAAAATAGAAAATAACCTAAATGTCCAAATATATGGAATTAGTTGAAATATATCTACACTATATGTGATATCAAAAGGGATATAGAAATAAACTAGAAAATATTTGATGTTCTTAGCACAGCTTCCCTAACCCAGCCTTCCCTAACCTTCCCTAATATGGAGACATTTCCTTCTCACTGAGAACATGGTTTCAGAATCCTCTTAATATCAAGCTCTCAGCAGCCATAATCAGGATCAGAAATAAAAGGAAACATGAAACTTATGAGCCATACCTATTGTGGAGGAACAGCTAATGACATAGAAAAGTGTTCATTATATATTGTTAAAAGGGAAAAGCAGATTATTAAGGAGCATATACTGAAGATTACATTTTCTTTAAAGAGTACTCATGCTTACATATATAGAGATAAAAATGTTGAATGTAACATAGCATTTTTACTCATTTTCTTTTAACCCTAGCATCTAAGAGTCCTTCTTCATATTGAATCAATTTTCCCCTTGACTTCCTTAGTGTCTGAGCTTCTTCTACCCCACTTGTCAGAGTCTGGCCTTTGCTAACCAGTGTGTGGGTGGTGACTCAGATTACTCAGCACAAGTAGATTACTTTAACAGCTGTTAGAACACATCTTGTTGAATAGAATGGAACTAACTTTTGGAACACATTTTCATCTAAGTCAGGTAGCAATAACTCCATACGCTCTAAGCTCACGTACAGAGTCAGTAATTAGAAACTGATTCCAAGTGGCTGTGGAAGTTTAGAAGAAAAGAAACTGGCTTGTCAAGCTCAGTGGACCTCTCGAGTCCTCCGTCAGGTTTTCCCCTACAACACTGTCATTTTGTGCAAACAGAGGCAGATATTTTATTTCTACTGTGTGGAATTTGGCAGGATAACTATTTAGGCAGGAGTTTTCCAGTTGTTGGTATTAAGCTGAGGAATAGTTCATTTTTTTTTTTTTTTGGAGGTTTGTGAAGACAGCAGTTAGACTGTTTTCACTTCTGAACCTTAAAGGCTATGGTGTTATTGTTAAAAAAGGCCAAGCTGAAATAATTTTTCCACAGGTCAGAATACTCAGTGACCTGGAAAAGTAGTTCCCTGCTCTGGTGCCTTTGTCTGTATCTTCAGGACTAATTTCTGTTGAAGGCACATGAAAGAGAAAGTAATCTAAAGTCATCATCAGAAGTGGAGTGGAGAGAGAGCAACTTCTGCTACCTCATTGAAATAGAGAACCTGAGAAACTGATCTGGGTCTGAAAAAAGCCACTGGAGCTGAAGAATAGGAATACCATTATTTCCAGGAGGATTAAACAAAATATTATTATCAGCTCATTTTTTTCTTAAGCTCAGGCTTAACCAACAACAAATTACAATGCTGGAGCCCATCTTGTTCATCACTATGCTATTCTGTTGGTCATTATCAATCCTTTTCAGGAAAGAAAAAGTGCCTTCTATCTTCAGATAGACTGGGAGGGAGAAAGAGGGAGAGGAAAGGAGAGAGAAACATCGATGTAAGAGGGACACATCAACTGGTTGCCTCCCGCATGAGCCCGACCAGGGCCGAGGCCAAACCACAACCGAGATATGTGCCCCTGAATTGAACTCTCATCTCATTGGTCTGCAGGCTAATGCTCTACTGCTGAGCCAAACCGACCAGGGCAAAAGTGCCTTCTTTTTAACGATTTTTTAAAAGAAGGAAAGTAAACAGCCTTTCTTGGTAAATTATTCCAAAGTTGAGCAACACATGTGTTAAACAGAGAAGGACATTACATATATAAATAACTGACAGTAACATTGAAGACCATGCCCTTTTATTCTGTGCTTAATAGATATGGGACCAGTGATACTGGTTCTCAGGATTATAAAACTTCACATATATGAAAACTGGTACTAGCACCAGAGTTATAATTTTTACCGATATCAATAGAAGTTTTAAATATACCCAAAGTTTCAGTCTTTCCAGTTACTTGTAGGTAGTTAAAGTGGTAATTTTGGTGGCAGAATCATAAGTCTAACTCCATGTGCAATTTTGTGTAGGTCATGGAGAATAGGATGAACCACACCCATGCAAATACATTAACAACAGTGTAACAAATGTTTCCACATTCTCTTCCCCATGACAGATAATCTAGCCCATTGTTTCTTTAGGAATCTTCATTTAAAAATTTTTACTCATAGAAACATGAAATTTTAGAGCTGGACAGGAATGCTAAAATAACCTAGACTTATAATTTTCCATGTGAAGAAAACTAGTGAGTTTTAGTTAGTAAAAGAGCTAGTACAGAACACAAAGCTCCTCACATCTAGCCTGGCTTTTAATGCCATGTCATTCACCACTCTGCCTCTTTTGCAGCACTGGGATTTCTCGCTTAGATAAGTAAGTATACCAGGGCCCACGTTAGTGCTGCTCTCATTGTGATTCATAGACGTGTGTTGGTCCATGAATGTTTGTCACTGGTCCATAATGAGATAAGTAAACAAATCGAAAGTAAGCATTTAGAAACTTTTATAAGCAATTTGACAGAGTAACTTATGTCTGTTGAATGTAATAGTAAGCAGTAATTTAAACTTGCATTTTTCATGTCTATTCTTGTAATTTCACTTACCTAGTAATTAATTTTTATAGTTTTGTATATACTCATCGGTCTTTAATGAATTAGAAATAAAAAGCAATCTGTTACCATAGATGGACTGAGCAGCACGGGTCTAAGTGGGGCCCTGAGCTTTCGTAACAATTGATGAGAAATGAATAGAACAGAATGCTTATAAACATATAAAAGCAACTGATCTTAGTATTTCTGCTGTGGTGGGACCTGATACTCGGAGTAGTGGAAAAGCTGAAAAACTAAGTTATGATGCATTTTTATGGAACTGTCCTAATTGCTCTCCAGTTTCTGAAGTTCTTTTAAAAATGTGATTTTTTTTTGCCATAGTCAAGAAATCTTAAAAATTTGTAGCACATGGGATATGTGTTAATACACTATGACTCCAATACATTTTTTCACAACTTTTTAAATACATAGTCAAGCCCACCTTCTTTTTCCTTAATTTGAATTTTCTTCCTAAGTATGTTAGTATCTGCCACTACTTACCTAGTCAGTTTGTTCTAACCACTAGTCAAATTCATCATGATTGTAAAAGGTCTAATTTAGTCTTCTGAGCCTTCTTTCACCTCTAGATTTAGTAAGCATGATTGTCTCCCACTATCCAAGTCAAAGGAAAATGCAAGGATGTTGAATGCAGTATCAGTCACAAGGAAATATTCCTGAATAGTTCCTCCAGCATTGATAAGAACCTGCTGATAAGCACTCCCTCAGACACTTCAAACACTTATTAACTCATATAATGCAATAAAGGCAGAATCCTAGCAACCTCAACTACCTGACACAGTTTAAACTTGACAGTGCAAAAGAACCTCTGTGAGCAGTGAATAAGAGAGCTATCATAAAAGCTGTTCATGGTTTTAATACCAGCTTGGAGTGTAAAATGTTAGTGTTGTATGAAGGTTTACGTTGGTAACTGTTGCTTTTCTTCGCACTCCGAATAGCCTGCTCATTCTGTACACCAACCCCTCAAACTCCTCTTTTGTTGCGTCTAATGTAAGACCTTCATTCTGACAGGGACTTGAATGTATTTCTATGAATCTTATAAAATGTTGTTGTACTTTTTTGTTTATATATCTGTCAGCCCTTTCCAATGAACAGATGGAAGATATGAACTATGTTTTATGTATATTTGTATCTTTAGCACCTTGTACCTAATAAGCATTCCGTGATATTAAAGGAAAGAATTAACAGTTATCTGATTTTGCCTTCAGCTCTTTTGAAGTATGAAACTACCCATGTATCCCAGCTATCTCATTTTTTTTTTTTTTTTTTTTATCCTCACCCGAGGATATTTTTCCATTTTTCGTACAGAAAGAGTGGGAAGGAGAGAGAGAGAGAAACATCGACGTGAAGGGACACATCGAGTGGCTGCCACCCGCACGACCAACCAGGGCCGGGGACAAACTGCAACCGAAGTACGTGCCCTTAGCGGGAACCGAACCCGGGTCTCTCCGGACCGCAGGCCGACGCTCTAACCGCTGAGCCAAACTGGCCAGGGCCCAGCTATCTCATTTTTGCTTAGACATAAAATTCACATACAACCATAGTGCTTCTATCTACCAGCAGGTTACAGTTTCTTACTGCAAGTATCTATGATTCCAACAAGAAGTAAGAGGCTGAAATAGAAGGTACTTGTGTCAAGAATAAAACTCATGGCTACATTTCTGTCTCTGGTGCCATTTTATTAATCTACCTGCCCCAATGTCTGACTCTTACCTGTCTTCATGGGTGGATAACTGATTGGCCCTTCCCTTCAGTGAGATAATGAACATCCCTTCCCTTCCTGTGTCCTCCAGACAGTCTCATGTCCAGTGTGCACTGTCCTCTTCTTTACCCTTACTTGGAATATCTGCCCCATGTAAATGATTAAGTATGAAATATGAATACTAAATATGAAATATTAACTTTATAGCAAGACCATCTTTTGAATTAGGCTTCTTATACAGTAGAAACATAGGAGAGCAATGTGTAATCCTTATTCTTGAGGACTCAAAATGTAGTGAGAAAAATAGATTAGTTAATAAATTATTAAATGACCTTGAGCTATCATTAATTGAACAGTCTCTCTGCCAAGTCTTTTCTAATCTCATTTACTTTTCTTTAGATGATACTATTATTATTCCAATTTTACACATAAGGAGAGTGAATCTTGGAGGAGTTGTGTAAATTGCCCAAGATCTCAATACTTGTAAGAAGCAGAATGAAGATTTAAAGTTAAGGTGTTTGAGTTAAGTCTGCACAGGTAACTGTGCCATAATGTCTTTCTATGGACATTTGGAGCCCTTCCTCAGCTCTTTCCTTCTTATCTGGAAAATTCACCAGGGGGAAGAAGAGTAGAACTCATTTTTAAATTATGACTGATAAAATAGTGAGTACTATAACTGTCATGTGTGGGGTTAGTTTCTTGTATTATTGATGGAGAATGCCTGGCATAATTTTAAGTAAATTTGTAAGAGATTAAAATCTCTCCCTCTGCCCTAACATACTAGAGCTGTTATTTTAGCATAGATTACATTATTATTTTAAAATTTATTATTCAATAAAACAAACAGATTAATACCATTATCCTGTCCTCAATAAGGATCTTGCAAATCATTTTGGCCTTGATTTCCTCTCAGTATTCTTTCTAACCAAACTAATAAGTTTTTGCTTCAGTTAGGCAAATTTTTCTTTCTGAAATTGAATCACTGTTGTTGTCTTCTGAAAACTGTATGACCTCGTTCAAATTCTCAAAAAACAACCGCTAGTTGACCCATAAAGACCCTGATAATTTCATAAAAACCTCATTATGAAAGTAATCAGGCACCTCAGACTTGAACCCATTTAACTTATTCCCAGGTATCCTCCTACTGTGGTGTGATTTATTGCCCTTCCAACTTCCGTGAAATCTATTCTGTTGTCAATTATAGTTCATTTCATTAACATGATTTTGTAGTATTCCTATGATAAAATCGCCATTGCACCATAACAAAGAAAAAACAATGTGCCCCTTGCCTTTCCTATCGTGAGAAAGGGTCATACTAAACCAGAGTCATGTTTTCCCATAATAGAGCAAAACCTTTCTTATTCTGCAAATGACTGACACCTACTAAGGAGTGAAAAATGTCTTTTCTATTTTATGTGCTAATGCTACTATGATACTTTTTTCCCCATAAAAACAAAACAGAAATCCTATAATAAGTTGGAAAAAAAATAGGTATTGGTAACTCACTGGTGAATGGCTGTATAGGTGAGTAATTAGTGTGAATTTTTGTTTCATGTTTTATTTAAATTACTTTCTGCAATTTTCAAAACTATCTACTTATCTTGATAATCCCATTACCCAAGGAGAAGCAATAGTCAATTCATGTTTTTGAAAAGGAATGGCAATTGATTTTGCCAAATATTATATTATTAGTGCTGCAATTAGTATGTTCTATTTCTATTGGAATTTAAATAATGAGAATTATGCTGTTGATATACTAAGCAAACAAAGCAGCAGAATGTTTCTTGAGAATTTCATGACGAGAGGTTCCTGCATCAGAGACCTTTATTTCATTGTGTTGTTTTGCTCATACAATATAGTATGGTGCATTAGCTAGGCTTCTCCAGAGAAACAGAATCAATAGGATGTGTGCATATATAAAAAGAGATTTATTTCAAGGAATTGGCTCACATGATTGTGGAGACTGGCAAGTTCCAATTCTGCAGGGCAGGCTGACAGGCTGGAGACTCAGGGAAGAGTTGGTGTAGCTCTATTCCAAAGGCAGGCTACCTTTCTTCCTTAGGAGACCTCCATTTTTTTCTCTTAGGACCTCCGATTGATTAGATGAGGCTCACCTATATTATAAAAAAATAATTTGCGTTACTCTATGTCTACTTATTTAAATGTTAATCACATATAAAAGATAAGTTCATAGCAACATCTAGACTGGTATATGCCCAAACATCAGCACCACTGCTTAGTTGCGTTAAATAACTCATAAAAATAACCATCATAAATTGGTTATGTTTTTAACTTATCCTTAATTATTTCTAAATTCATGACAAAATTTAAAAACAGTACAGTACTAAAAATAATTAAAGTGAGAATAACTTTCCAGAATGGATGCAAGAAACTTTTGTAAGATCTCATTTAAGATGAGAGACCAAACTGAGATATCTTTTTCCAGTCCTTCCACTTTAGGCACATGTGTTTTCTGTTGGGGAGACAGAGTTTGAAATTAAGAAGCTAGATGACTGGAAAGGAGACTGTGTCATTTCTGAGCTAAATCAAGAGAAGCATCCACAAATGAATGTCCTGCCTACCATATTCAGTTGTAAACTGTTTATGGGCAGGGATTACACATCATGTTTCTCCTCCACCATATAGATCTTAGCATATTGCTGGAGAGTTTAAGTGGAAAAGTGAATCTCTGACAAAGTTAACTCAGAGATTCAGTAAACAAAGGGATGGACTAAAGTCAAAAGGGCATCAAAGGCAGGGAAAAGTTTAGGGGATTGAGTATTTGTAGGAAGGGAGGATGTCAGGTACTATAAATGGGGAGGGAACAAGTGATGTTTGGGAAAGAGGCTGTTACTGAAAAAGAAAGCAGTAAACTAGATAGATACCTTGGTCATAAGGTAGTGTCTTTTGATAATGTGATCCCCTAACATTTAAATTTCCTAAGTTAGAGGTAGATGTATGCCATTGATGTGAGGCAGGGCATGAATGTTATGATCTGAGATGGCACATAGTTCATGCTTCTGTATGTTAGTTGTTATTTAGGAGATGGCAAAGCATACTGGTTGGGAAGAAAAATGGTAGCCAAATACCATGTTATCCAGAAAAGTGAGAGAAGTTTTTGGAAGTTGTATATGAAGGCAGCATTGCCATTATTAAGGTTATTGACAGATGTTCGTGAAGGTGATGGAAAAAAGTAGCACTTTTGGAAGGCATTAAGGCTTTCAAGAATGACAAACCCAGAAAAGGTGTTTTTTCATGATGCCTAAATGGCACTGGGAATAGAAAATTGTTTCAGTTCAAGGGCTGGTTTAGAAAAAATAGGATTAAGGTAAAATGTGTGTGGACTGACTTGGATGAGTATTCAGGAGAAGCAACTGAAGTAAAAGTCTGGCTAAGAATCGTTTGGAGAATAGCACTGGAGAAACTATGGATTAGGAATAAGAGAAAGTCATATATTAAAGACACAGTCCCCTTTTCTAAAAATATTGGGAGATCCAAAGCTTTTTGAATCTTGTTACACACACACACACACACACACACACTAATCATCAACGCCTCAGATTGTACAAAAAGAATTAGGAGTAAAGTTAAAATTCTGAAGAACAGCAGAACATTTTATAGTTCAATATTATGTTTAAGGACATTGATTTCAACCAATTTATGTATACAAAAATATTTTTAAAATTTAAATCTTTGCTAATAGAGTTCCACAGAATGTTGTTATATAATGCTAAAATATATACAAATCATTAAACAGACTCTAGAATCAAATTTCCTTTCCAGTGGATTAAAAATGTTGTCAGCAATAGGCAAGAATTGGGAAATAAGATGCCGAGTAAAACAAAGTGGAGCAATTAGTAATCAATATAATTGGGTCCATTATAGTAGATGGACCCAAAACACTACCAGGTTGCTATTTGTATATGAATGATAGATGGTGATTTTTAGTGAAATAAATCCAAGTGATAATTTACCTACTAGATATTCTGCTTCCAACATTGTTTTGAATCAAGACATTTACTAATGCAAGTGCCAGACTCTGAGTTCATCTGCCTTTCATCATGTGACACAACTCCAAAGTCAAATGCAGGTAGAACCCTGGCCATTCAGAGAGCAGCTTATAAAGGAGAGCTAAGAACTGATCTCCAAGCCTTCTGAGTCCTTTGATATGCTTCTAGCATTTACTTCTTGCTCTCTTGCCTTTCATGCTGAAGCTTTTATCTCCTTTGAAGGTTTGTTCTAAGGAACAGACACAGAGAGACATTTCCAAATATCTGCTCTGCCAATTGCTCCATCACATTTGGGGTACCATTTGGGAATCCACCCATCTCATTACTGCTCAAAGAACAATCAGCTGAATTAGTATCTTCTCATTCTGCAGACTGCTGCAACGTGTCCTCTGTGGGGAAAGGGGTAAACCCTCCTTGTCTCATCCCGAGGGAGGAGGCTTTGTTCTCCCTTCCCTACATGAACCTGACAAGGGCATGCTTCAGTGGCACAGCTTTGACCCACGGGTTGCAGAACTGGACAAAATAACTGAGAACACCTTGTGAAAATCATCTCAGAGATGTCTCTTTCAAGACAACGTGTGATCCTTAAAAATATATAAAGGAAAAACTTTGGGCTTGAAATGAAAAGACATGAATTTGAATCCAATCCCAAACTTGCTAGCTGTGTAAAATTTGACAAGTCTCTTTTTTGAGTCTCCTTATAAAATGAGAATAATAAGGTTTTTCCCCAAGGTGCTGTAGAAAAATAATGAGATGGTACATGAGCTAAGATCCTGGCCCCCAAAAAGCTGCTCGATAAATGATAATCCAGTTATGTTTGTAGTGGGCACCTCAGAGAGGCCAGGTATTGTGCTAGGTGCTTTCAGATACCATCTCATTTAACCCCCCCCCAGCCATCTGGTGAAGGAGACATTGTTTATCCCCACAAATCTGATGAGGAAATGAAAGCTAGAGGAATCACATAACTTGCCCATGTCATCCAACAGCAAGTATAAATCTTGGGATTTGAGTTCATCTTACAACACACTTTCCTTTAGCACATATGGGCTTTGAATTTGAAGTACAAGTTAAAGAACTATAAAAAAAGAATAGACTGGAGCTCTACCGGACTCCTGTCCTCATGTCCAGGTTACCTGACCCTTCTTTTACTTAACACTTGTTACGTTAGAGTTTGCCAAGAGTTATTACAATATAAGTTTTTGAAGGATCTTTTTTATTTTTTATGTTTATTTTTGTTAATGCTCACCTGAGGATATTTTTTCATTATTTTTAGATAGAGTGGAAGGGAGGGAGGGGAAAAGGAGAGAGAAAAAAAAATCGATGTGAGAGAGACACATTGGTTGGTTACCTTCCACACATGCCCTTGACCAGGAATCAAACCCACAACCCTTCCTTCAGTCTGCAGGCCAAACCAGACAGGGCTATTCTTTGTTATTATTAATTGTTAATGTATCAAATGCAGTGCCTTGAATATGGTAGAACTTCAATAAAAGGTTTTTGAACAATTAATGATTTCATGTGCAGGCCGGGGGTAAATTGGGAATTGTACGGAGCGAGAAGGGCCCACAACAGCTCTAGAGGTAGCAGAATAAAGAATAAATGAGTGGATAAAAAGCTGTGGTACATATACACAGTGGAATATTATGCAGCTGTATGAAAGAAAGATCTCTTATCCTTTGAGACAACCTGGAGGGACCTGGAGAGTATTATCCTAAGTGAAACAAGCCAAGCAGAGAAAGACAAATATCACATGATCTCACTTATTTCTGGAATATAAGGGACTAAACAAGCTGAGGAACAAAACAGACCCAGAGACATGGAAGTGGGGGGTCAGACTGACAAACCTCAGAAGAGGTGGACATGGGGAGAGGGAAGAGATAAACTGCAGAACTTACACCCATGTATGCGTAAACAAGGACATAGACAATTATGCTGGGGGTGAGGGGCGGGGTTGGGAGGAGAGTGTCAATGGGGGAAAAAAGAGAAACATCTGTAACAAAAATAAATAAATCTTTTTTAAAAAGAGAAAAAAGAAAAAATATGTTTGAGGAATAAATATCAATGAAGTGGTACTTGAAGAAACATCAAAAAAAAAAAAAAAAAAAGAATGAAGAATGACTCTGTGTTCAAACATGACTGTCCCAGACTAGGGAGAATCTACGAGAAAATTCCTCATGGCTAGGTCATTCCAAAGATTCCTTAAACTAGGAATTAGCCTGGATACTAGCCCAAATCTGAAGCAGACCTTGTGGTGATTTGGGTTTCTTTGACATTCCCTGTCAAACTGGCACTGATTTCATGATGCTAATGTCTCTCAGGTTTCCGTGGTGCAAGTCAGTCCCATGCCTATAACGCCTTGCACGGGCTGTGGAGAGGCACTCAGAACTGCAGTTATTTCAAAGTTAAAGGGAAGGAATAGAAGAAGCAATTTATGGGAAATGTTGCTTCTCTTGAAATCCTTTGCAGGAGGGGATTTGTAGAACTAGGAAAAAAAAATCATGATATTTCAAAATGCTGAAAGAAAGCCTCATGGGAACTTTATCAAGCGCTTTGCCTAAAAGAAGAGGGTTTTTGTCTTGGACATTGATTCTGAACATTTTCATCTTTTTTTTTTTATTGAGGCAACTTATGATCTCTATCCAATAAAGGAGAAAAAATACATCGAGAGTAAGCTTTTCTCTTCAGCTAGAGACATGCCTGATGGGCAGATTTGACAGAAGATAAGGTGGGGCTGGAATGAAGAGTTTAAAGCAGCCCAGTAGGTGAGGAGAGAGAAAGAAAATATGGATTAAGGGTTCATCCCAGAATTAAAAAAAAAAAAAAAGAATTTTCAGATCTCATCTAGTATTTTCTGGTATACTCCTAGCACTCATAGTTTCTGCTTTTTAAAAATACTATTCTAATATAGATATTGAACACAATTTTAAAGCTATTTTTTTCTACTCAAATTTTTTTACTTAATTAAAAAAAAAGTGCTACTTCCTAAGGTGGTGTACTCGTATTAGATTATAATTTCCAGTAAAAATGTTTTAAAAAGTTAGACCTCTCCTTAGATGAACATGTTATCAAATTATGCTTTTAAATTCTAGGATTTCTTATTTTTTTTTAAAGTGTTTTCATTCTCTTTAATAGTCACAAGACTTAGAATTCTAGAAAGAAGGTGGCATAGTGTCAGTGGGAAAAAAACCCAAAATATTCTCTAATTTACTAATCAGATACCTTGTGTTCTAGTTAAAATCCTACGTGAATAACTCATCTCAATTAGCATTTAAAAAACTATCTGATACATAGGAAAGTATTGTTGAGTCTGAATTTCTATAACAAATATTTCCAAGTTTCTCTACCTTCCCTTTCCATCAGCTCGAGCAGTTTTCATTTGAGGTATTAAAGTTTTTGCTCCCAATATTTAAAACAACCGGCAGAGTATTTATATATGTTGTGATTATAACCATGAATGTAGATCTATTGTATTAGGAGGGATTGCTACTATCTGAAGTCCCAGAAAACAAAACAGAAAGGTGTGTCCATTCTTTTCTTAATGTAATGTTTAGAAATAGGAAGGATACATGAGGTAATGAAGTTCTTTGAGCTCTGAGCAGGACAGCTGCTCCATGCAGTCAAGACATCATCATTATTAATTACCTTTATTCATTTTCAAACCATCTGTTTCCAAACATGAGCACTTGTGGCCCAATTCTCCTCTTTTGGTGTCCCCCAGTGTGTCCCTTATACATATTTAATCTTTAGCTGATTTCAAAAGAAGCAACATCTTGTAGAGATGGAATGATACTGGAAAAAAGGAAAAACATCAATCCATTTCTTTGACAATTCTTTTGTTTGAGACAAGATTGTTTGCTGTCATATTAAATTATTTTGAATAATATGTTGCTGGTATTTTGTTAGTAAGTTTTTTTTGTTTTTGTTTTTTTTACTTTAATTTTTTTTTTTACTTTAAAAAAACTAAATAATGCCATCTTGTGGTGAAAATAAATATGTTGATAATTAGATGATATATTTAAAATTTTTAAATTTCTTTTTGTATTGTAATAGCTTTATTACTGTAATAATTTTTAATCAGTTGAACAAGATGTTGGAAAGTAAAGTGAAGGTTTTATATATGAGAAAGCAATAAATAGTTTGGGATATAGCTAGCCATTTTCAATTATACAGTGACAAAATTCCCAATTCAGAAGTTCTTTTCGCCCGGAGTGGTGAGAGATGGAGAGAACTGTGGAAAGCCGGGGAGCTGGTTCTCATCTTAAGTAGCTGGGAGTGGTAATCTCCTGGTATCTGATGTTACCATTTTCTCTGTGGTCACACATAAATAAAATGAGATCCATCCATGAAATCCAGGGCTGCTCTTATGGGTGATTGACCAACTGCCTGAAGAGACAGGATTTTTCTATTGATTCCCTCTAAACTTCACTCACTGCTGGAATCTGGTTATGTCTGAAACCCAGCGGGGGTAGACTGTTGGAAGATTTGTTTTGTTTTGTTTTTTGCATGAGAATCTGAGGAGCCTGCTATGCAAACCCAAAGGGGATGAAATTGGAGACCAGCGTAAATTAAAGACTATATTTTACTCATCTTTTCTATCCTTTAAAAACTAAGGTATATCCTAAGAGAAAATTTATCAAAGTGGGAAATGTCTCCAGGCAACAAACTTCATTTTTATTTCACTGAAAATTGGCTTTTTCTAGGCCAGGGAATATGTCTGGCACAAAGACTATGTTCAATAAATGTTAGTTGAATTAAATCAAACTGAAGAATGTTTCTTCCTTTGCAACTCCAGCAAGAGGAGACTTCAACCAAAATGAAATTGCTGATATGCCAATCTACCACACCACTCTCCCGTTTAAAAATCCTCCAATGGCTTTATAATCAAGTCCAAACTCCTTACAGAGTCATTCACAATTTGGTCCCTGTGCACATTTCTTGCTTTGGCTCCTCTCACTTCTCACTCCCCACTTTACTTCTATGCCCTAACACAAATACATATCCATGTGTATACAGTGCATGCACACACAAGCACTTTAAACAGATCTACTCATACAAGACTCCTTGCTGCTCCCCAAGGCCACAGCATTCTACCAAGCCTTTGCTGACCAAGAACATTCTTGCTTACTTTACCTGGTAAACTCTTAATCATCTAAAAATATTCAGCTCAAACACTAGTTCTACTATGAACCGTTTTTTAACTTTTTTGTGTGGACAACAGTGCTTTTTTTTCTCTATGCTCAGAGAACCTCATAAATATGCTCTAATATAACAGTTACTCTGCTAAAATTGTTTCCATGAACATTGTCATTACACTATGTTTTTCAAAAATACTAACTGTTCTAATTTCTAAAATCGTTTTACTGTTTTGAGTCATAACTGACTCCATTAAGTGCTTATTAAATGCTTGTGAAAGGCATGAATTCAAGCTCCAATATCCAATCTCCTCCATTATTTAATAGAAGTTTAACTAATTCCAACTTCTCCATAGCTACCCAGGTCGGTATGGTCATGCAATTAAGTTCTTATGAGTAAGATGTGACTGGACAAGTTTTGATATTATGTACATAGTACACACTATAAGATTTATTTTAGATTAGAAAAATGTCATCAAAATCATAGATTGTATCCAATTGATTCAATATATTTATGTGAAGAGATATCAAGTATTCTAATCTAGTTTAACTTCTTATCTGTAGAACACCTCTAAATCAGAATTGATATTTGTAAAAAGGTTTCCATGGTGTCCTTTGAAACTATTTCCACTCAGGAAATGACTGGTCAAAGGGACTCCCAGCTAATGAGATTAACTTTTGTGGTTCATTGCTTATGTATTTCTAAGCTGTTTATCACAGTGGAAAATTTTCAAAGTAATAGCACTCATGATTACTGAAAATTCTTTAAAAATGTTAGTTATTCTAACTAATTTCTAGATTCATAATTACTTTTATTCTAAATGCCACATTTTAATTAACTCTTTAAATATGACAATTATTTTGCTTCCCTAACTATATTGCTTATAAATGGATTAATAGGCAAAAAAAAACAAAACAAAACCCAAAAAACACTTGAAGCATTAATGCTCTGTGATTAAGTAATTTTAACCTTTTGTTCTTGAAACACAAGTTAAGTAATATTGTAAAACAATAATGTAAAATATTTCAGTGATAAGTATTCATATTTATAAAATATTGAAACAATATTTTAGATAAGTTGAATTTTAAAATATATTATTAAATTATTTTACTTATTTCTTTCAAACTTTAAAAAAATGGATACTAAAAAATTAAATTTACATTTGTGGCTCACATTATATTAAACAATATTGACCCAGAAATGACAGAAAAATTTAGGATGACTAATGATTAAAATAAACTCTCATAATTTTAAAAGTATATATTTTAAATATATTTTTTGGCAGGGTAGACAAAACATTCTAAAGAATAGAAAATTATGAATATGAATTATGAATATGTACATAGTGTTGAACAAATATATAATTTGTTCTTGGTGACTAAAATATGAATTATTAAAAAAAATCATTGCAATGTAGGATTAATTATTAGATACTAATAGCTTCTTATTCTTTATACTTTATATTTTAGAAATCTAAGCAGGAAGCTTAGAGGTTCATGCAGTGTGTTGGTGAGTCTTCTTTTACATATTTATTTTTTAACTTATGTTCATTACTCAAGTAAGTCTAAATATATGGAAATATATATATACAAATGTATGAACATTGTACGTATAATTAAAATAAAATTTTTATTGTATTTATTTTCAAAGGCATTATGCTGTGAACTTTCTTATGGTGAAAATATAAAAAGAATTTTTCTTCCTGTTCATTTTGTATATCATCATACCAAAATTGCTATCTGCAAACTAGGGATGGTGAATGGAATAAAATCTGTTCAGGGATTTCAAACAAATGGCCTTCTTCTTGATTTGTTTAATTTATGTTAATTTTTATTTTTAATTTAATATGCTAATAAGTGCCTAATAAGAATAGTAATGCACTTGCACTTTTCTTTCTAAATGAAGGCAAAGTGTAGAGAACATGATGAATTTAGTATACACATTTTATATTTCCACTCACACCATGGTATATTTAGCCGGTGTGTTGTTGGTATGTCATTTTTGAAAAAAAAAGGTAACTGTTAGGATATGAAAGCATAGGCTCAAACTCCAAAATACCTTAGCTTATTAGGTCAGTACAAAAATAGTATTTTTAGGTGCCCATTGAACCTTTTTGGTTGCAAAAGTATTCACTTATTATAGATGTACAGAAATATAACAGCCATTGGACAGTTTTTTAATCAATTCTGTGTACCGTGACCTTTGCTGAATAAATAACATATGGATCACGCAGTATATTTTATTTAAGAATTTAACAATAGACTCATAACACAGTCTATATACTTGAAACATTAACAGGTCCTGGCTAACAGTTAAATGCTTTGTTTTGGAATATAATGAACATTAACAGTCTGAGGAATGGGGTAGTTCCAGAGACGTGGAAGTGGGGTACAGACTGACAATCCCCAGAAGAGGGGGTGGGGGGAGATATAAACCACAGAACTTATATGCATTGTGCATGAACAATGGACATGGACAACCAAGCTGGGGACAGGGTGGGGAGGGTGGGGGAGGAGAGAATTAGTGGGGGAAAAAGGAGAAACATCGATAACAAATTTAATTAATTAATTAATTAATTTAAAAAAGAAATAAAAAAGAATAAAAATACAGCATGTGTATTATGCAAGATTTTTTACTAAATTTCAGTTTTTATAATTAAAATTTTATATTTTTAGTCAATGATCATAGAGACTGTATTGAGAAAAATTTAATAATAAATTATTTAGATTTGGTTTAGGTTATAAAATATACATCTAAACACTAATAAAGAGTTACAAGAATAGTTTTGGCAAAGTTGTAATTATATTACAAACAAATTACTCTTAGAATTTTAGATGTTTTCATTGTGGGAAATTGAGTGTAAGGATGGATAATACAGGTATCCCTGTATTATTTCTTAAAATTGCATGTAAACCTAAAATTATCTCAAAATAAAAAATTTAATTAAACTTAGCAGTAATAAGAGAGCCCAGCCCTGGCCAGTTTGGCTCAGCATTTGAACATTGACCTGTGGACCAGCGTCCCGGGTTCAGTTCCCACCAGGGGCACGTACCACAAAAGAAAAAAAAAAAAGAGAGCCCAGTAAGATAAAATACAAAATGAACAAAGAAAACCAATAACTTATCCATCCCAGAAATAACCAATTAGAAAATAGAAGAGAAATGAAAACAATGCTATTATTATCCATAATATCATCAGCAACAGTAAAATGCTATGGAAGAAACATAATAAATAATATTTAATATTAAGAACTTAAGGAGAATATAAAACTTTGCTGAAATAATTAAAAGAAGATACAAATAAATAGATGTATGATAATCATAAAGACTCGAAGACTGTATTACAAATCAATCCTCTCTGAATTAAGTTATGAGTTTGATATTATTCCAATAAAAAAATTCCAAAATGATTAATTGTTAGAAAAAAATTACAAATGTCCTAAATACCAAAAAGTATACTGAGAGAAAGTAGAATAAAATGGACCACATTCTGTAAAATATTTATATAAAAGACAAATATACATATAAGTGAATATGTGAATCTATAAAGTTACATGACAGAAGACCAAAACATTGATCATAACAATAAATATAATTATGAAATTATCTTCAGGAAGATGAGATAACTATAAAACAATTTGAGAAATGAGATTTTTGGCATGAGAGAAAGTATATCTAGATTTGAGGTCAATAAATCTAGAATTTAAACTGGAAGTATCAGTACAACCTGCTGAGATTTATTTTTGTTAAGAAAATATTTTTAGCTCTATCCACTGTGCCCTTGTAGAAACAATGACCAGCCCAGTAATAATACATTTTTTTTTTTTAGCAGATTATGGTTTCTAAGTACAATTTTCCACCAGAATGAAACAAAATTCCTTGGAGAAATGGTAGATTCCAAGTCTGAGTCAGGAAATATACAAATTGATTTTATAACTCCCTATTACTAGAAACCAAAAATGATATGAAAGACTAATCTGATCATGTCTAAAGAACTAAAGAGATGATCTGAATAAGTTTCCACTGGTCAAAGAAGGCACAGTAATGAACTGAAACACATTCAATATATATTTATATATTATTATTTATTCATGTTATTAGTTAATTAAAATATTACTCAGCTGTTCACCTACAGTGACAATTTTCTAGCCAGTTAGAAAATACCATTCAGTTTATTCCTCAGTGTTTCTGTATCTTTCACAATACTTAAATTGTCCTTTTAATTTTAATTGAGGCTTATATCCTTTTTAGTGAGAAGAGAAATATTTAATAATTCCTTTCAGTAATTTGTAACCTGCAATTGTCCTTCAGCCAGAATCAAACTGCTTCTCAAATAGAATCTGCTTATCTTGGCTTATCTTTCTTCATTCAGTATACTTGAATTGTGTTTCCATGTAATTCTGTAGAACCATGCAAGACAGCACTCACAATGTCCTTGGGTATGCATATAATATCGAATATATATAATCGGAATAATATAATACCCAAACAAGCACCCTCCAGGTGGTGCTAGAGCATTTTGCTTGAGTAGCAGCCTATGTAGGGCCTATCAGTAAAATGCCAGATAGACAGCTTTTTAACTCTTTTACAGTGAAAAGGGTATTAACTCAAGGATACGCCGTTATTTAAAAGTTAATTTCATTCTGTAATAACCATAAAAAGATTGCCATAAGCCTGGCTAAATTCCTTCAAATTTCAGAACTAATAGAGTTTTCATTATTTCGGTAAAGTAATCTAGAACATGAACGGAAATCTGATTAAGATTTCCCTAATTTGTTAAATAAACATAAAATGTTGAGTGCCTCAGAATTTCTGAAATATTTGTGATATGTCTATTCTTTGAAAATTCTAGTATCTTAAAAATTAAGAGCTACCAAAACAGGGTAACGAATAACTTTGTGATATATATTTCATAGGCTTATATTGATCAAATGCAGACTTGTACCATAAATACAATTTTCTGACTACGCATATGAAAACCTTTTTGGTGATAAATGGCAAAAGGTTACGTCGGAGGCCTTTTGTGGATTGCGAGAAGCCCAGTCGTAGTCCTTGGCAAGTACTTCACCAGGAAGCTCAGGACCCAGGTTTACTTTCTGTTTCTGCAGCTTACTTAGAATATGTCAATGGGCCAGAGGCCCAGACTCTTGCATTCAGTTGCTGTAGCAGTGAACTTAGAATAAAGTCCTTGACATGCTTGAAAGGAGCTGAATCACAACCTCTTTCACTCAGAAAATGTGCAATGTACAATCATTTTTCTGCGAAGACTCTTGGTTCTGCTCCCCTGGAGAACTTCAGCCTGGGTATGGATTCTTATCATAGTTTGAGCGCCCTTCTTCATTCTCACTGAGGTCCGCAGTCTGGCCTCGTCCTCCCCTAACTGTGAGGAAAGAGGACTGCACTTTTCACACTCAGTCCCTCCTGAAAATCTTCTGGAAAATCTGACTCTTCGGTGTACTGAGTCTGAAGAGAAGGCCCTCCGTGCTTACCATTTCTTCTCTGGTTTCCATCTAAATAACTGTGTTTGAGAAAAAGAGGTCATTCTAATCAGCAAATGATATCTTTTAAAACCTTTTTTCTTATGATAATTGTTATTATATAAAATAAAATAACAATAGGAGAATAATATTTTAACAATATTATTTAGTTGATGTTTCAAGAATAAAAGGCAAAATTACTTTATCACAGGGCTTTCAAGTTTTGGGGGAGATTTTTTTGTGAGTTTTTTTTTGTGTGTGTGTGTGCCTATTAACCGATTTATGAGCAGCATGGTTAGGGAAGCAAAGTAATTGTCATATTTAAAATTACTATTAAAATATAGCATTTAAAATAAAAGTAATTATAAGTCTAGAAATTAGTTAGAGTAACTGACATTTTATAGAGAATTTTCAGCAAGCATGACTATTATTACTTTGAAAATTTTCCACTATGTATAAAAGGCTTATAAATACACGACCAATAAACCACAAAAGTTAACCTCATTAGCTGGAAGTCCCTTTGGTCACTCATTTCCTGAGGGGAAATGGAGTTTCTAAGGACACCATGGAAGCCTCTGTTATAAACAATACTGAGTGCTGATTTAGAGGTATTCTGCAGATAAGAAGTTAGGCTAGATTAGAATACTTGATACATCTTTCACTTAAGTATATTAAATCAATTAGATATAATCTATGATCTTGACATTTTTCTAATCTAGAATAAATCTTATGATGTGCACTATGTAATATCAAAACTTTGAAAAATGTTTATTTTGGCTACTTTTAATTTGCCAGGATATTAAGACACAGAGGAAAAGATAGCAATTTTTGTTTTCTTTAGGTAACCCTGGAATGTCTATAACATGACAAAATTCAAGTTCTATCCCCAATGAAGGAGGTAGGACAGATATATATATTGCTCTACCTCCTACAAATAAAGAGCTTAGATATTTTTAGTTGTTATTTTATTCTTAATGACAAAGAGAGTTATATGCAATAATATGTAATTGCTACAGTGAATAAAGTTAAGGCTAAATCTTTGGACATATTCATAATAATTTCTTTGGAATAAATTTTAGAAGAATAATTATGGATATTTTAATCAATGAATACAAATGGATAAAGTAGAACTTCAGAATTTATTCCATTTATGTTTTTTCTTTATTGCATTAGATAACCACTTCCCTAGAGTGGGCATTTTTTGGATATATTTATTTGTACCTGGATAATATATAAAAGATAAATAATAGAGCTTAAAAGGAGATAAAAGATTATTTTATTATTAATATATTGCCCATTGGGGAAAAGAGATGTCTTGAAGAGTTTGCAGTGCATTCAATGGGTGTGCTTTATGACTGTGAAGAATTTATATGAAGCTGAAGGGAAGAAAAAAAATCACACATTTTAATAGATTTGCATTATATTACATATATAGGCAAAGAGAGTAGTAACCCTTGCTTTGTTTTTGGTTGGTACATGAGAACCATTTAATGGGTGAAATAAACTCTGCTAAATATTGTAAGCATAAAATATTGGAAAAAAATGAATATTCATTCTTTGCTTCAGAGCTATGAAGATGAAGAAACTTTTCAGTGGTTGGTAGCTGGTTGTATAGGAGGGAAATAAACTAGATATGAAACTATAAATACTTGATTATGTTAATGTGAAGAGAAAAGCAAAATTAGTGAATTTAATTCTCAGCTATGAAGCTCTATTATAGACCACGTTTTAGTTTTAGTTTGGTTTACTTTCCTAGAGTATACTTATCTTTAATTTTTCAGAGCTTAATATTGATAAACTAGAAAGTCTTTTTTATAATCTTAATTGGGTGTAAATCAGTTCTTACTCCATTTTCCAATTTTTGTTTCACTGAAATAAGTGTGGGAATTGTGTGATGTAAGGCAGTAAAAAGAACACGGGTTTGGAATCAGAAAGACCTGGGTTTAAGTTTTGAACCTGGCATTTACTAACTGTAAATTTGGTCAATCTCGTATGTAAAATAGCTTATTAATATCTATTATCTCGCCAAAATTTATTGATAAATGAGAGCAGGTAAAGCTGTATGATCATTAATTGTGGCAAAACTGATTCTATTATTCAAGGTAGACTGACACAAATAGAAAATCCTAAAATTTCAGTGACTTAAAACAACAAGAACTTATTTTTCGCATATATCAAGGCATAAATCATTGGAGTGTGGAGACATCTCCTGGCTCTGCCATCCCCTTGTACATCAGAGGTCCCTGCTGGCTGGGAGACAGCCTAGAGAGAGCACAGAGAGTCAAGAGGGAGGTTTCAGGGGCCAGGTCTGCATTTTGCATAAATCACATCCATTCGTATTCCATCAGCCAAATTTCAGTTGTATGGTCACATAGACAAATACACTAGCTGTGTGCTCAATAAAAAGAAGAAATAATTTTGGTAGCTTTCTAGCCAGTCTCTGCTCACTGGTCTAAGTGACTTAAGCCAAACGAATTGACCTAAGTAATCTACACCAATTGATTTAAACCAATCTAGCTTTTCACAAATATTACTTTTTAAAATAGGTCCTAGTAGCCTGTAATCGTAGTGGTAGGTGTTGACTACAGGTCGCCATCCTTGTTATTCTTATTTCTGTTTCTCTGCAGTTAATGTCATGTATCTAGCTAAAGGTTTGTGTTACATAATTTGTTTTCAAGAGTTTGATTATTATGTGTCCTGGTATTATTTTACACGTTTAATCCTGTTTAGGGTTTGTTGAGCTTCTTGTATATATAGATTTACAGTTTTCATTTTATCTGTACACTTTGGGTCATCACTGCTTCAAATGATTTTTTTTTTTGGTCCTGTTTCCTCTACTTCTAAGACTACAATTATATTTACATTAGATTATTTACTATTACCCCATAGGTCATTGATATTCTGCTTTTTTCCAGTATTTCTTCCCTTCATTTTGGATAGTTTCTATTGCTATCTATTCTAGTTCACTTATCTTACTTCTGAAGTGTTTTAAATGCTATTAATCCTTTTCAGTTAAATTTTTTACTTTAGATATTAAACCTTTTACATGCAGAACCTATTTCATTCTTTAAAAGATTTCTATTCATCTCCTCATTCTGTCGATGTTTTTCTTTAAACACTTGAAGATAGTCATAATAGCTTTTTAAACATTTTTGCCTTCAAATGTCATTATTCTGTGTAACTGTTTCTATTAACTATTTTTTTCTCCAAGATTGGGTTACATTTTCCGGCTTCTTGGCATATCTAGTCATTTTTTTTTATTAGATGCAGGACATTTTAAATTTTACATTGTTGAATGTCTAGATTTTGTTGTCTTCCTTTAAAGTATGTATTACCATATGTTTTGGTTATGATATTCTGGTGGGCCTGATGCAGATAAAGATTTCCTAGAATATATTTATTTCTTTGTATTCCATCTACATCCCAAAGGATTTGAGGTGTAAGAGTATGTTAAATACTGCTTTTTAAAAGCACTGAACTTGTCATCGGTTTGTTTTTTCTTTTTCATGAAAGAATACACAAGCAACATGCATTAATTTTGCTAGTATTTATTGAATGCTTGCTATGTGTTAGGAACTGCTTTATAGACTGGGAAGTTAGCAATGACTAAGAGACAAATTTTTTGTCCTTATGGAGCTCATGTTCTATTGGCAGGAGATGGAAAAGGGAAAAAACACTCAAGTAAGCAAGCTCGTGAACAAATAAGATATTAAAGTAGCAATAAAGATGTAACTTCTTTAGAAGGTAAACACTGGTTGAGGAAGTGAAAATTAAGCTTAAATGGGAAGGACAAGAAGTCAGGTCTGTGAGGTTAGAGGATGAAACAGTTAGTGCAAAGCCCCAAGGCAGGTGTGTTCCAGGAACAACAATCCTGTCCCTTTCTCCAATCAAAAAGAAGGAGAGAGAGTAAAAAAGTTAGTGTGGCTGGGTGGAGCACTGTGAGACAACTGGTGAACGCAGGGGCCAGATCATATAAGGCTTTGAAATCTGTCTTCCAAAATGCTGTTCTGGAAATTGTCCACTACTTTTAGTTTATGTTAGTGTGAACTTTGTTCCGTAAATGATTTATGGATACCAATTTCTTCTTATGGTGCATTTTCTTGGGTTGTTAATATACATCCAATTTTGAATGTCTGGAAACTCAGTGACCTGATGAACACACTTATATCTCTCTCTCAGTCACTTCTCGGCTCATTTGCACCTGCCAAAAGATAGTGCGCATCGGACAGCTGTGCTCCTTACTGATACTTGCTATCCTAATCGCCTTTCCCGCTGGGTTGAAAGGTTTGTGATGGGTGACACCAGCTCTTTAACCTAAAGTACAAGAGTTTGGCTCTTGTACTTTAAGTGCATAACTGGCTAGTTTTCTATGCATATTACACATGCCCATTTGCAGTTTTCAGCTTCTAAAAAACTAAAAAGTTTAGCTCTAATTGCCGTTAATATTGCCACCATAATGTCGAGTATGAAGATGCTTATTAATTGCAGCTGATGATGAAAAGCAGTGACGGTCAAAATTCCAAGTATAACACCAGCCATAAACGGTTCTATATTAAGGAAGTGTTTCTTTTCCAGAACAAATATGAATGGAGGAAATGGAACATATTTTGTGTCCATCTGTTTGTGGCACAGCTTAGAAAAATATTTTTAAGTGATTTGAGAACTAGTTTCTAGGTCCGTTCCACAGTGTTTGATATATGAATTTTATAATTTGGCAGCATTTAGAACACTTTGAATGCAATTGGCTTAAATAGCTACTTTATATTGGTTCTAGGCTATTCAAATATCATTCCAAAGGGTGACATTTTATTCCTGCATGTGTATTACATAATCCCTATTTTTATTACAAAATAACAAACTGCCACACACAGACAGACTCCTATGAGCTATTTGAATCATCATGGTATGAAGTCTGTGATAATTTTTCTTCCTCTCAGTTGGAAAAACAGATAAATTTGTACAGATAATGGAACAATTAAATAGATCCGTGAAATTAGAATATTTGAAAGAAATGTTACCTTCTAGATAAAACAATTAATGAGACTTCCTAGAATCCCCAGTTTATCAATATTCAAGAATGGACAGAAATCCTAAATATTGAATCTCTCATTCTCAGCTGCCAAAGGGTAAATATTGCCTGAAGAAAATGTAATTCAAGGTTTACAAGGGCAGTAATGTTTCTAAGAAGATGTCAGTCTCCTCTTATTTCAGCACAAATGTAACAGCTCACAGTCTGGCTCTGTCAAGATACCTCATTTGTAAAATGTCTTTCCCTCCTCTGCATGGAAGGAAGAAAAGTGCTTTCAGAATGATTATCTGTGACCTGGCCAACAGTGCTTAGAGCGTTGGCCCATGCACCGAAGGGTCATGGGTTCAATGCTTGGTCAATCGATGAGTCTCTCTCACACTGATGTATTTTCTTTATTTCCCCCTCTCTCTCTCCCTTCTTCCCTCCCTTCCACTCTCTTTAAAAATCAATGGAAAAAAATATCCTCTGGTGAGGATTAACAGAATAATTATCTGAGAAGGATCCACAATTGTCCTTGTGAGGAGTTTTATTTAACTTTTGAGATCACCACTCATACTTGTGATTTGGCAAGTGTTTCTCTTTTCCAAATATTTCATCACCTTTCTCAGAACTTTGTTAACTTTCTTTAGCGTTAAGAGCAACACTAGGTAGATAAAAGCAGTAAAAGAATATTTGTTGACTTCTTATTGAGTTAAGCGTGATCAACAAGATAATAAACTCCTGCCCTCCAGGAGTTTATTATATATTGAGGGATTGGAATGTTTAAAAGAAAATGCAGCCCTGTCCAGTTTGGCTCAGTGGTTGGAGCATCGGCCTGTGGACCAGAGATTCCCAGGTTCGTTTCCCGCTAGGGGCATATACCACGAAAAAAAAAAGAAAATGCAATCAATCTTGTGTGTGTGGGAAGCCTTCCCAGAGGGCTTCCTGAAAGAATTCTTAAGCTGAGATCTGAATGATACATAGGGATTGGCCAGAAAAGGGGGATGGGAGAGTTGAATGGACAGGTATCTCAGGTAGGGAGACTAGCATATGTGAAGCCCTTGGGATGAAAGAACCTGGTGCATTCTGAGAAGTGAGAGTGTTTGAAATGACTGTATCATCCATTACCTTTTGTTAAGAATGGTGTCTTAGCTCGGATTGCTATAACAAATACAATAAACTGGTGGCTTAAACAATAGATATTTGTTCCTCACAGTTCTGGAGGATAGGAAGTCTAAGATTAAGGTGCCACAAATTTTATTCCTAGTGAGGACCTACTTCCTGCTTGTGAACAGTTACCTTCTCATTTTATCCTCATATGGCAGAGAAAGGATGCTCTGATGCCTTTTCCTCTTTTTCTGAGGAAATTAAATCCCTCATGGGGGATTAATCTAAACCTAATAACCTCCCAAAGGGCCCACCTCCAAATATCATCACAACTGCAATGTGTGAATTTGGGGGAAGACAAACATTCGGTCCATATCAAACAGGATTTTCCGTAGTGACATCAAAACATTAATGTATTAATTGTCATATTATTTATTAGTTGTTCTTAATAATAGTGTCAAATTCAAATCATTTGTAAATTTTAACTCAAAGACTATTGTTCAACAATAGTATATAAATCAGAAGAATTAGAGTTGGTTTTTAGCTTCTATACTGGGAATAAACCATAAAAAATCCTAACAGAGATACCTTCAAAAAATATTATGAAAATATCTATGGTTTGCACCCTGGCCGTTTGACTCAGCAGTTACAGCATTGGCCAGCGGACCAGAGAGTCCTGGGTTCGGTCCCTGCTAAAGGCATGTACCTCGGTTGCAGTTTGTCCCCGCCCCGGTTGGGGTCATGTGGATGGCAACCAGTCAATGTATCTCTCTCACATCGATGTTTCTCTCTCTCTCTTCCCCCCTCTCACCCTAAAAAAAAAAAAGAAAATATCTATGGTTTGCAATTAAATTGATGTAGGCTTTGTAAACTGATTGAAATCACAAACTCATTTTCTAAAGGCCTCAAACTTTTATGAGAAGATAACAATAATTGCTATTCTATTTACACAGTATTTGAAAGTTATAATCGTAGGGTTGATGAATCAAACAATTAATGTTATTTTTAATAAGGTGTCTCTCTTCTGCTGAGTAATTTCATCTTTCATTTCATGTGTATGCCTAGATAATCTCTCTCTCTCTCTCTCTCTCTCTCATTCCAGTTGGAAAATATTGTGTTGGGATGTGAATGAAGTTGTTTTTTTTTCCAATTGCAGCATCAGTCATATTCTCTGTTTTTTTTACACCTTAAGTTCCTGGTGCTTTCCAATCATGTACCATCATCTATTGTCATCAAATCGTGCCATTTCTTCTGCCTGGAATGCCTTTGAAAACTACTGCATGCAAAAAGGCTTCGCTGGTGGTGCATGCAGGAAGTGCTGTGTCAGTCCTCCGACCTCTCCCCACCCTCAGAATGTGGTCTGCACACTTCCATGATATTTTTTCTCATACTGTGTCCAATTAAATGTTCTTGGATGAGAAGGTTAATTTCTCCTTTGTGTAATACACGATGTATTATAGTATATAATAGTACCCAATTAATATTTTATTATGATAATAATAGTAATAGCTATAAGGCAAATAATATTGAACTGATAATATTAGCTATATTTTACATTTTAATTGCTCAATAGCTAATACATTCAGAGGGTGCAAAATTTATTAGCAAAAAGAGCTATATGATGGAAACTCTTCCTCCTCCTCCTTCCACTCAATTCCCATCTGGATAGGTAAAAAATGTTATTAATTCTTTAGCTATTTTTGCAGAGAAATTTTATCCACACAGGGGTTGGCAAAAGTAGGTTTACAGTTGTGAGTATGCGAAACACAAGATTTATTCTTGTATTATTATTATTTGTTAATTATTGTGTTATTTTTTGTATTACAACTGTAAGCCTACATTTTTTAAAATTAATTAATTTATTTTTGTTACAGATGTTTCTCCTTTTCCCCCCACTGATTCCCCTCCCCGCCCTCCCCCCAGCTTTGTTGTACATGTCCATTCTTCATGCATACATTATAAGCCTACTTTTGCCCACCCCATATATAAGTTAAAACATGTATATAGTTCCTTTATTTTTTCAACACTTTGCTTTTCATTTGAACGTCTTTTCCACATAACATGTAAATAATTATAACTAATTTTTATTTAGTGTTTACTATCTACCAGATTTTGTTCTCAGTGTTTTATATGTATTAACTTATTTAATTATTACAATAACCCTAAAAGGGAGGTAATATTATTACCCCCCTTTATTAAAGAAAATAATGAAGTACTAAGAATTTAAATAAACCTCCCAAGATCACATGGCTGTTAAGTAGCACAACTCAGCATTAGAATGCTGACTGTCTGGCTCTGTGTTTCATGTTTTTATCCATTACGCTACACTGACATTTATAGAGCTTCCTCATTCTTGTTTACCACAGAAAACGGAATTAACAGTTAGATATTTAACAGCTGCCTTTGAAATGCTCTCAATATGCTAGGCACAGGGCTAGTCACATTGAATGATAGCAGGATGCACTATTCATATGGAATTAAGTGCCTGAGCAGCCTTTATAACTTCCTCTTCACCCTTTGAAAGAGAGTACTCTTGGCCGGCCAGTGTGGCTCAGTTGTTGAGTGTTGACCCAGGCACCAAGAGGTCACCAGTTCGATTCCATATCAGGGCACATGCCCAGGTTGCGGGTGAATCCCCAGTGGGGGGCATGCTGGAGGCAACCAATCAATGTTCTTTTTCATTGATGTTTCTATCTCTCCCTCACCCTTCCTCTCTCTCTAAAAATCAATAAAGGAAAAAATTTTAAAAAGAAAAAAGAAAGAGAGTACTCTTTTAGGGAAAAATGAGCAGATGGTGCCTAAAGCAGTTGGCTAGATTTCTGTAACAATGCTATTACTTGACTCTATGTCATCTGCCGGAGCACCTGTCAGGAGGTAGAGTTAAGCTTCTGTGTGTCTCTCCTTTGACAATTAATCACACCTCATCTCCATTTCTCACTGTTCAGCATGTTGTCTTTTGCAAAGCCTGGTGCCAGAAGATTTCAATGACTCTGACATAATTCAAGAAAGATACTACAATAGCATTACTGTGAGTCCTGTGAGACAAAGAGAGATTTCACTAGAAGAGAGGCTGATATTTGTTCAGTTATTTCTGACAAGAAGACCATGTCGAATTAGTCACTTAATCTCAAGGGAATTATGATCTATGATGACATCTCAGTAGAGAAAAAACAAACAAAAACTAATATACTATGAAAACTCCACATCATTCTCCCATCATTCTGGGTTTTTTTTTCTACTCAGACTATATTTAAATGTGTTTATATGGTGAAGAAAATCCATCATTTATTCTTGCCATGTGCCATTATTATCACATGAGATGCCTCTGTCAGAGATCAAGTGTCCAAACACAACAGTATTTGTAAAATTGTCTGGAACAATTAAGTCAGTGATTTTAAATGCCCATGACTATGCTTTAGCCAAAATTATGGAAGAAAAGACAGGAGATATGCACTAAATTAGAGCACTCATAGTCATAATAATAAAACCATTGATCATGATGTAGACACAATCTGTTCAAACAGAATATTGTAAGACTTTTCAAGGATAGAATGAATAACTCCATTCCATAGGTAAAAACCAGGTTATGTCTTGTATCCTAGACTTCAAACAATTGCTATGGCATTTCAGATACGACCTCAATGACCTCAAGCTCTTTAGCCAAAGTCATGAAATTTTAAATGTTTCTACTCAGCACTGGTTGAGTCCAATGGAGGCTGTATATGGATTAAGCTGTCAATGAACTCTCCCTCTGACATCAGAATTAGAAACTCATGTGCTGTCCTAGGGGATGGGGCAAGACAGAGTATTCAGTTTTATTTTTCTTCTTCTCTTTGTCACATCCTGTGTGTTTTTTAAAATTGTTGTTTTGTTCCTTTGTTTGAGAGCAACTGGATTTTCTGGAGCGGAGTTTGGAACAGGGAGGATATTTATGAGAAAAGAAAACAAGAACAGAGGCTGTCCATGGAAAATCTATGAAAGTTCAGTGAGAATGGTGAGAGTCTGTGATATTTGAACCTAGACTGATCCCTCTTTACCTCCCTCCCAGCTCAACCAGGTGGAGCTTCAACTCCAGACTGCTGCAGCCAAGAATATAGGACCCTTTCTTCCCTAGCTCCTAGTCAGGGGGAGCAGTTTCCCTGCTTGAGAGGACATTAGTGCTTCTCCTCCTGCCCCCAGCCACCTGCTACTAAGGCTGAGCTTCAGGAGATTGCTAATGAGAGGTGGGACTCCCTTCTTCTACCCAGCCCCTACTTACAGAATGAAGACTCTACTTTGGGTATGAAGCACTGAGAATACTGGGATTCTGACTATATTTGCCACAGCTCGTGAGGGTGTGGTTACCAGCCAGGAGGGACAAGCTGAAAGAAATTTGGCTGCTGCCCCCCTCTACTGAGTGTTTGGCTTCTAGAGTGGGGTGGTCATGCAGAGAGAAGCTTGCCATTGTCACCACCCCCAGCTCCAGGGCTCTGACTAACAGTTTGTCTGGGGGGAGAATCGGGCCATAAGAGAGCTTCTAATCTCTCCCCAAAGGAGTTACATAATAAATATACTTAGTTCTAATTTTAGTATTTTAGCCTAATATTTATTAATAAAATAAATCTCATCTTTAAATATATTTTATAGAAATCTCCATCTGTATTTCATTTGGAATAATTGACTTGGGTTTCCTAGAGGAAGGACAGCATGAAGAAGTTCAAGTCTAAGCAATCTAAAGAATAGTGGAGACTGCGGTGAATGGCAATTGGTAGGAGATTCTTGGACTAAATGAAGATACAGCTTAGACTGCTGGCTGACAAGTTTAGGGCATGAGAAAACTAGAGAATTAGATAGCTGGGAGAAGTCTTTCCAGAGTTAGAGCTATTATCCAACTCTGACCATAGAACCTATTTCTTCAAAGGAGCCACCGCTTGGTTGGACCAGTTTGTAGAACAATACAGGCATATCTTGTTTATCGTGCTTGCTTTATTGTGCTTCACCGACACTGCATGTTTTAGAAATTGAAGACAAAATCTTCCACCAGCAAAAAGATTGTGACTCTTTTTATTGCAATACTCAGCTTTATTATGGTGGTCTGAAACCTAACCTGCAATATCTCAAAGAATTGCTGTATATGCCTCAGAGTACTTTTGAAAACAATAGAACAACCAGCTGGCAATTAATGGAGTTTAACAGCTGGGCTTGGAGGAGAGCCTGACCAGTGCGACTGTCATCCCAGGGTGACTGTGGGCATCCCCCACAATGTGACTTCTTGAAGAGTAACAGTGGAAGTTTAGTGTTGTGTTTGGAGGGGTGGGGTGCAAGAGGAACAGACTACACTAAAATAATCCAAGCAGTCACCAAATAAATAAATAAATAAATGAATAAATAAATAAATAAATAAATAAATAAATAAATAAATAAATAAACAAATGACAAATAACATGTTCTGGCAGATGGGTAACCAGTACCCAGAGTTTCTGCACTATCTGAAATTTTCAGTTTCCAAAAAAAATTTGCAAGGCATGCAAAGAAACCAGAAAAAGAGAAAAACACAAACAACAACAGAAACTGTGAGAGTTTCCCTATATCAGACTTCACATACACTCTTCAGTCCCACAATTTCCATTTGGTGTTCTTTAAAAATCAGTTTTAACTCCTTATTGATATTCTCTATTTGAGAGAAGCGTGTCATCATACCTTCCTTTACTTCTTTTATTATGTTTTTATTTAGTTCTGTGAACTTATTTGTAATGGCTGCTTTGAAGTCTTTTATGTGAATCTGATATCTTTGATGTTCTAGGCATTCTTCTCAGAATATAGAGCCAAGCTGAAGAGAGAATACCCTAATTAGAATATGACCAGAACTCACAGACATGCTAGTCACTTTATAGCTATGAGCCTACTTTTTAATCCAATTTTATTTTTCTGTGGAGTTAAAGACTACAATTCTATTACAATTTCCAACGCCAAATTTACTCAAAAATATTTTCATGTTCTGATACAATTTTAAGCTTTTCTGCCAACCTCTCTTCTTGGCTACTTCATAGTCTACAAATTCAGAATTTTCTTACTACGTGAATTAAATATGAGATTTCACTGAGTACATTTTGAAAAAAATGCTCACCCGAGGATACATTTTTTATTTTTATCTTCAAATAGAGTGGGAGGAAGGTAGAGAGAGAGAGAGAGAGAAACATTGATGTGAGAGAGACACATCAATTGGTTGCCTCCTGCATGAACCTGTGACTTTTTGGTCCTCGGGCTGACACTCTACTGCTGAACCAAACTGGTCAGAGTTCACTGAGTAAATTTTTAAAAGTGCCAATATGTTTGGCCGGTATGGCTCAGTGGTTGAGTGTCAATCTATGCACTAAGAAGTTACAGGTTTGATTCCAGGTCAGGGCACATGCCTAGGTTGTGGGCCCCATCCCCAGTGAGGGGACATGCAGGAGGTGGCCAATCAATGTTCTCTCTCATCGATGTTTACATCTCTCTCTCCCTCTCACATCCTCTCTCTCTAAAATGAATAAAGAAAAAAAATTAATAAAAATAAATAAATAGGAGGAAAAACGGCGGCGGAGTGAACGGAGCTACACAGACCGTCTCCCAGAACCAAACTGGAATTACAACTATAACACAGACAAATCGACAGGAAAAACCAACAGAAAAGCAGCTTGCGAGGACCATACAACGAGGGACACTGACTCCATCCCGGTAGGCTTGCGAAGGCGCGAGACGGGGCTGGGAGCCCACGGTCGGCAGCCCGGCAGCGGCCTTAGCTGTAAGCGGCGCCCTCGGGTTACACTCCCAGGCGGCCCCACAGCGCAGCCCGGACAGAGGCTGAAACAGCCACAGCCACTCACCTTGGGCTCCGGCGGAGGGAAGGCGGACTGGACTGGAACTGTGTCGGGACACTCAGGGTTTGGAGGGCGCTCAGAGCTTTGGCTGAGTGCAGCCACTCAGGACGGTGGCCACATTGCTCCTTCCCAGGGCTCTGGGGAGAGGCAGCAGCCCCTCCCTCGGAGATCCAACCCCACCCTGTGGGCCATTGAAGTGCTAATTGAGGCTCACTAACAACCAGCATCTGCCCCACCCTCGTGAAAGCCCCTTGGCTGAGCACCAGAGGGAGTTTTTCAATCAACTGACAACCCAAAACTCATCAATTAACCTAGACTGCTACCCTCCAGGCAAAAACCTAGAGGATAACAGTACGTTTCCTGGGCTGGCAACTTTAACCAGGAAAGTAAGACTTGACAGTGGTGTTCAACGCGGGTCCTCCCTCGCTCATCTAAACACAGGAGAGGGAGCCACAAACAGCAGAACACCAACACCCACAGGGAGAACTTGACAGGCTCCAAAGCCCACAGTGATAGCTAAAATGGTGAAACACAGAAACAGAAGCCAAATGAAAGAGCAAGACACCTCCACCGAAGATGAGATCAATGTGGAGCAATTAGGCATGTTAACAGAGCTAGAATTCAGAGCCATGATCTTGAGGAAGCTGAACAGCATGAGTAAGGACATAGAGACACTGAAAATAAGCCAAATGGAAATTAAAAACCAACAAGAAGAGATAAAAAATGACATATCCGAAATGAAAAACACATTGGAAGGTTTAAAAAGCAGAGTAGGGGAAGCTGAGGACCGGATCAGTGAATTAGAAGACAGGGTAGAAAAAATCAACCAATCAGAAAAACAAAAGGAAAAAACTATTAAAAAACAGGAAGACAGCTTAAGAGAACTATGGGACAACTGGAAACGTAATAATATTCGCATCATAGGAGTCCCTGAAGAAGAAGAAAAGGAGCAAGGGATAGAGAATATATTCAAAAAAATAGTGAGAGAAAACTTCCCTAATTTGGTGAAGGAAGAAGGCATTCAAGTTCAAGAAGCACAGAGAGTCCCAAGTAAGAAGAACCCAAACAGGCCCACACCAAGACACATAGTAATTAAAATGCCACAAATTAAAGACAAAGAGAGAATCCTAAAAGCAGCAAGAGATAAGCAACAGGTTACCTACAAAGGGAACCCCATAAGGCTCTCAGCTGACTTCTCACAAGAAACACTACAGGCCAGAAGAGAATGGCATGAAGTAATCAAAGTCATGAAAAACAAGAATCTGAATCCAAGACTACTCTACCCAGCAAGGCTATCATTCAAAATAGAAGATCAAATAAAGAGCTTCCCAGACAAAAAAAAGCTAAGGGAATACATTAGCACCAAACCAGCACTGCAAGAAATGTTAAAAGGACTGCTGTAATTAGCAGTAGAAATGGGAAGAAAAATAGAACCACACTAAACAAAAATGGCAATAAATAAGTACATATCAATAATCACCTTAAACGTAAATGGATTGAATGCTCCCATAAAGAGACACAGAGTAGCTGATTGGATAAGAAAGCATGACTCATCTATATGTTGTTTACAAGAGACCCACCTCTCAACAAAAGACTCACATCGGTTGAAAGTGAAGGGATGGAAAAAAATTTTCCAAGCAAATGGAAAGCAAAAAAAAGCTGGGGTAGCAATTCTCATATCTGATAAAATAGATTTCAAAATGAAGACCATAACTAGAGACAAAGACAGCCACTACATAATATTGAAAGGATCTATCCAACAGGAAGATATAACCTTGATAAACATATATGCACCCAATATAGGAGCACCAAAATATATTAAAAATCTTCTGGAGGACTTCCAAGGAGAAATCGACAACAATACAATCATAGCAGGGGACTTCAACACCCCGTTGACAGCACTGGATAGATCCTCTAGGCAAAAAATTAGCAAGGAAACAGAGACTCTAAATGAAGCACTAGACCAAATGGATTTAATAGATATCTACAGAGAATTACACCCCAAAACTACAGAATACACATTCTTCTCAAGTGCACATGGGACATTCTCAAAGATAGACCACATGATAGGACACAAACTAAATCTCTACAAGTTCAAGAAGATTGAAATCATATCAAGCATCTTCTCAGATCACAATGGCATGAAACTAGAAATCAATTGCAACAAGAACATGCAAAGACATTTCAACACATGGAGGCTAAATAGCATGTTATTAAACAATGAATGGGTCACCGAGGAGATCAAGGAAGAAATTAAAAACTTCCTGGAAACCAATGAAAATGAACACACAACAACACAAAATCTATGGGATGCAGCGAAAGCAGTTCTGAGAGGGAAGTTCATAGCACTACAGGCCTACCTCAAAAAACAAGAAAAATTTCTAATTGACTGTCTAACCTCACAACTTAAAGAATTAGAAAGCAAACAAAAAGAAAACCCCAGAGCAAGTAGAAGGAAGGAAATAGTAAAGATCAGAGCAGAAATAAATGACATAGAGACCAAAAAAACAATTCAAAGGATCAATGAAACAAAGAGCTGGTTTTTCGAAAAGATAAACAAGATAGATGGACCCTTAGCTAAACTCACCAAGAAACAAAGAGAGAGAACCCAAATACACAAAATCAGAAACGAAAGAGGAGAAGTAACAACCAACACCACGGAAATACCAAAGATCGTTAACAACTACTATGAACAACTATATGGCAACAAATTCGACAATCTCAGCGAAATGGACACATTTCTAGAAACACACAGTCTCCCAAAACTATTCCCGGAAGAGATAGAAAACTTGAACAGACCAATAACAACTAAGGAAATTGAAGAGGTAATCAAGACTCTCCCAGCAAACAAAAGCCCAGGCCCAGATGGTTTCACGGGGGAGTTTTACCGAACATTCAAAAAAGAACTAACACCCATTCTCCTCAAACTATTTCAAAAAATTCAAGAAGAAGGAAGACCTCCAACCACATTCTATGAGGCCAGCATAATTCTAATTCCAAAACCAGAAAAAGACACTACGAAGAAAGAAAACTACAGGCCAATATCCCTGATGAACATAGACGCCAAAATCCTGAACAAAATACTAGCAAATCGGATCCAGAAATACATCAAAAAAATTATTCACCACGACCAAGTGGGATTCATTCCAGGGATGCAAGGCTGGTACAATATTCGCAAATCAATAAACGTGATACACCACATAAACAAAATGAAGAATAAAAACCACATGATCATATCAATAGATGCTGAAAAAGCATTCGACAAAATCCAGCATCCATTTCTGATAAAAACGCTCAGCAATGTAGGAATAGAGGGATCATATCTCAACATAATAAAGGCCATATATGAAAGACCTACAGCCAACATCATACTCAATGGACAGAAACTAAAAACATTTCCATTAAGAACAGGAACAAGACAGGGATGTCCACTTTCGCCACTCTTATTTAACATTGTACTGGAAGTCTTAGCCACAGCAATCAGACATGAAGAAAAAATAAAAGGGATCCAAATTGGAAAGGAGGAAGTGAAACTGTCATTATTTGCAGATGACAAGATATTGTACATAGAAAACCCTAAAGACTCCATCAAAAATCTATTAGACTTAATAAATGAATTTGGCAAACTAGCAGGATACAAAATTAACGTCAAGAAATCGACGGCATTCTTGTACATCAATGATGAACTCACAGAAAGAGAAACTGAAAAAACAATCCCATTTACCATCGCTCCAAAAAAATTACGATACCTAGGAATAAACTTAACCAAAGAAGTAAAGGACCTATTTGCAGAAAAGTACAGGTCATTGAAAAAAGAAATAGAGGAAGATATAAAAAAGTGGAAGCACATACCCTGTTCATGGATTGGAAGGATTAACATCATTAAAATGTCCATACTACCCAAAGCAATCTATAGATTCAATGCAATCCCCATCAAAATACCAACGACATATTTCATAGAACTAGAACAAATACTTCAAAAGTTCATATGGAACCAAAAAAGACCCCGAATAGCCACAGCAATCTTGAAAAAGAAGAACAAAGTTGGAGGGGTCACAATACCAGATATCAGGTTATACTACAAAGCAACTGTAACCAAAACAGCCTGGTACTGGCACAAGAACAGGCATATAGACCAGTGGAACAGAACTGAAAACCCAGAAATGGACTCAAGGCAATACGCTCAATTAATATTTGACAAAGGTGGCAAGAGCATACAGTGGAGTAAAGACAGCCTCTTTAATAAATGGTGTTGGGAAAACTGGACAGCTACATGCAAAAAAATGAAACTAGACCATCAACTTACACCATACACAAAAATAAACTCAAAATGGATAAAAGACTTAAATGTGACCCGTGAATCCATAAAATTCTAGAAGAAAATGTAGGCAACAAAATTTCGGACATCATACGGAGCAGAATTTTCACTGATACATCACCTAAGGCAACAGAAATAAAGGAGAAAATGAACACATGGGACTACATTAAACTAAAAAGCTTCTGCACAGCAAAAGAAACAATCATCAAATGGAAAGGCAACCCACTGTATGGGAGAACATCATTGCCAATGATGTATCAGATAAGGGGTTAATTTCCAATATATACAGAGTGCTCATACAACTCCACAAAAGGAAGACAAGAACCCAATTAAAAAATGGGCAGAGAAGCTGAATAGACACCTCTCCAAACAGGACATACAAATGGCCAAGAGACATATGAAGAAATGCTCAACATCACTAATCATCAGAGAGATGCAAATTAAAACAACAATGAGGTATCACCTCACACCTGTCAGAATGGCCGCCATCAACAAATCATCAAACAACAAGTGTTGGCGAGGGTGTGGAGAAAAGGGGACTCTAATACACTGCTGGTGGGAATGCAGACTGGTGCAGCCGCTATGGAAAACAATATGGTGCTACCTCAAAAAATAAAAAATTGAACTTCCATTTGACCCAGTGATCCCACTGCTGGGAATATACCCTAAGAAGCCTGAAACACCAATCAGGAAGAATATATGTACCCCCATGTTCATAGCAGCACTATTTACAATAGCTAAGATCTGGAAGAATGGATCAAAAAGCTGTGGTACATATACACAATGGAATACTATGCAGCGGTAAGAAAGAAAGATCTCTTATCCTTTGAGACGACATGGAGGGACCTGGAAAGTATTATCCTAAGTGAAAGAAGCCAAGCAGAAAAAGACAAATACCACATGATCTCACTTATATACGGAATATAATGAACATAACAGTCTGAGGAATACAGTAGACCCAGACACATGGAAGTAGGGCACAGACTGACATTCCTCAGAAGAGGGGATGGGGGGTGGGGGGGGTGGGAAGAGATAAACCACAGAACTTATATGCATGTATGCATGACCAATGGACATGGACAACTAAGCCGGGGACAGGGTGGAGGGGGGGTGGGGTGGGGGGTGCCAATGGGGTAAAAAGGTAAAATATCTGTAACAAAAAAATAAATAAATAAATAGAAAAAATAAATAAATAAAAATAAATAAATAAATAAATAAAAAGTGCCAAAAAAGCATAATTTTTTTTCAGATATCTGGATGTCATTCCTCTAAGAAACCCAAGTCTGGTTACTCCAAATGAAATATAGATGGAGAGTTCTATAAAATATATTTAAATATGAGATTTGTTTTATTTATAATTATTAGGCTAAAATACCAAAATTAGAACTAAATATATTTATTATGTAACTCTCGATGATGATATTTTTAACTGACTTAAAAGAAATATATAATTTATATGTGTATGTATATATCTCAGAATGCTCTTCTGTCTGATAAAAATATGCTAATTTAATTTCTGATATTTCATACTAAGATAATGTTCACATATACCTGAGAGCATACAATTATGAAAGAACAGTATGTGGTGACACATGATTTATGTAGATCACCAGGATGTTCTATTATGTTATTTCCCAGGTTCCATGAGGACTATTCATTATAAAACACACATCATTCCTGTGAAATTAGTGTCTTTGGGCCTCTAAGGTAAATACACTTTTATTAGGAAGCACCAGTGACATCCTTATAATATGGTAACGACAGAAACAAAAGTTAAGATTTGCATGTCGACAGACTTTTCAAAATCTGCCAGTTCTTCAAGTGTTCAAAATCATAATTGCTTTCTCATAGGCAATATTTTTTTAATTAAAGTTGTTTTTTATTTTCACTAAACAGACCATTGAAATACATGGTACAAAAATAAGTGGCAAGATTATTGTAAAGCGAAATGCACAAAATAAATATTCAACTTAATTTTCCACCTTTGAGAATTTCATCATAATATCATAGTTTGTTTTGACCTTGGATTGAAATTTCCTTTAGCATACACAACATGTTATCAACCTTTCTTTATGTTCCCATTTAAGCTCCAAAACAACCCCGTATTGACGTTGTATCCTGTTTGCAGTGAGCTTAGCCATGGGGCTTCAACAAGAACCCGGATATTGAAACTGTCAGAACAGCTATTAGTACTACCACTTCCCTGTGGATTTAAATTCTACTAATTTAAAGGCATTACTAGGAAATTTTACTACCCGTAAATTTGGGATTTCATAACCACGTTATGTCACTGTAGACCACTGTTGTCCTGAAGGCAAATGTGTACCACTGGTCACTAGCCAGCCAGGCTACTTGAATGTAACTGTCATGTTTGCTGGTGGAGATATGCTGGCATCCTCCTAGTCGGAAACAATTTCAGCTTCAGTTTTAAGGGAGGTCTTCAACTTTTTATAACACTGCTAAAGATGTACTTGGCAGCTGTGTCGACCTTCTTCAGTGACAGGTTAGTTGAATATTAACATGTTCAATATTAAGGAACAAAACCCAATAATAATTAAACAAAGGACTTGAACAGTAAAGTCAGCATTTTTAAGTGTATATTCAATGAATTTTGGAAAATGTTGGTAAACTTATAATTACTACTACAAATAATATATGTAATACTTCATTCTCTGCAAAAGATTTACCAACACTGCTCTGCATTTAGTCCCTTCTCCCCACTCCCAGTCCTTGGCAACTACTGATCCAATTTCAGTTTTTGTAGTTTTTCCTTTTCAAGAATATCCTATAAATGGGATCATAGAGTATATAGTTTTTTATATCTGAATTCTCTCAGCTTCTCATACTTATAAGATTCATCAGTGTTATTGCATGTTATCAGTAGTTCATTACTTTTTACTGCTAAGTACTTATTTTATTGTATAGGTGTACCAAGTTTATCCATCCATTCACCAGTTGATAGGCTGTTTTCAGTTTTGGTGAATATAAATAAAGCTGCTGTGAAGATTTATATGCTGACTTTTGTGATGACGTTTTCATTTATCTTGAATAAATGGAAAGATATGAGGTTGCTAGATGGTAATATAAAGAACTCTCACAAGCCAACATTTAGAAAACAACCCAATAAACATTGGGTAAAAGATGTGAATAAGCATTTTAGCAAAAAGGATATACAAAAATGAGCACGTAAGATAAGCATTTGTAGTCTGGCCGGTGTTGCTCAGTGGATTGACCATCGTCCCATGGACTGAGAGGTCCAGTTGATTCCTGGTCAGGGCACATGCCTGGGTTTCGGACTTGATCCCCAGTAGGGGGTGTGCAGGAGGCAGCTGATCAATGTTTCTCTCTCACAACAATGTGTCTGTCTCCCTAAAAAATCAATAAAAACATATTTTTTAAAAAATGAGCACATGTAAAGATGTTTAATATCACGCTCCAGCCCGGAGGCTCTGTTGGTTGGAGTGTCGTCCCAGACACCAAAAAAGGTTGCGGGTTTAATTCCTGGTCAGGACACATACCTAGGTTGTGGGTTCAAGCCCCATTCAGGGTGTATACAGGAGGTAACCAGTTGATGTTTCTCTCTCACATCAATGTTTCTCTCTCTCTTTCCCTTCCTTTCTCTCTCTCCCTTTCTCTCTCTCTAAATTCAATAAATGTACCTCAGGTGAGGCTAAAAAAATGTTCAATGTCATTAGTCATTAAGGAAATGCAAATTGAAACTACAATGAGGTGCCACTTTACAGCTACTAGAATGACTAAAATAAGAGTGAAATTTTCCTATGTTGCTGGAGGGAATGAAAAATGGTATAGCTACTTTGAAAAACAGTTTGACGGTTTCTCATAAAATTAAACATAACTCTCCCAGTCAATCCTCCTACAATTAGTTTAAGCAAATAGCTCCACCTAGTGTATATAAGGAAAGAAATGCCTATAAAAATCGAAATTTCCATTTGATTTAGAAGAATTGCAGCATGTCCATTTTTATTTAGACATTCATATTTTATTTTTAATTTTATTTTTGTGTAATAGTTTATAAGCTTAAGATTTAAAAAATCTCAAAGAATAATCAAATGTATAAAATAAAATCTTTCCACATATTATTTTCTTTCTTTTTTAAAAAATATTATTCAAATCTATTTTTTATTATGGTAAAATATACGTAACATAAAATTGACCATTTTGGCCATTTTCAAGTGGGTGGTTCAGTAGCATTAAGTATGTTCACATTGTTGTGCAACCATTATTACTATCCAAACCAGAACTTCTCATCTTCTCAAACTGAAACCTATAAACATTAAACATTAACTCCCCAGTCCCTGGTTACCTCTATATTTTTGTTTCCATTTCTATGAATCTGAAGAATGACCTTTTTGACACATTTATTGAGATATAATTGACATAATATTATATAAGTTAAAAGTGTACAAGGTGTTGATTTATACACTTATATATTGCAAAATAATTACCACCATAACATTAGTTAACACCTTCATCACAGCACATAACAATTTCTTCCTTGTGCCACATACCATTTTCTTAATAGAAGGACGAGTAAGGGAGGAAAATGCTATATAATCTTAGGCAAATCTCAGACATAGAGTAATTTTAAAAAACACAAGACACTTGTTTTCTAAAGGAAAATTGATAAGTTGTAATAAAGTACTGAGAAAACAAGAAACTCCCATGCTTCCAAAATAAAATTCATCTTATGTGAGTAGTGGTATTAGTATATAAAAAGAATATATGGTGAGATAGTTATTTAGTTCTCTGATTTTACTAGATCATTCATTCATTTTTTGTCATTAATCCTTCAAATTTTATTACAGAATTTAACATATTCAGACACAATACTAGGCCCAGCATATGCAAAGACAAATAAATATAGGGTGTAGTTCCTACTTCTAGAAGTTCATGTATTTGGGGACTGATAGTAGCAACACATAAAAAAAATAAAAATAAAAAGCGTGAAAAAGAACATCACATTCTACAAACAGCGGTGTAACTATAGATACTTTAATTCTCCAAAGTACTTACTATAAGAAGCTAAATGCAACAAGTGCTGGTGAGGATGTAGAGAAACGGGTGTCCTAGCACACTGCTGTTGGGAATGCAGACTGGTACAGCCACTATGGAAAACAATAGGGTGTTTCCTCAAAAAATTGAAAATTGATCTGCCATTTGACCTAGTGATCCCACTTCTAGGAATATATCATAAGAAGCCTAAAACACCAATTGGAAAGAATATATGTACCCCTATGCTCATAGCAGCACTATTTTTTGGGGGGGTATGTGCCCCTAGCGGGAGCCGAACCAGGGACTCTCTGGTCCGCAGGCCGATGCTCAACTGCTGAGCCAAACTGGCCAGGGCCCATAGCAGCACTATTTACACTCGCTAAGATCTAGAAATGGCCCAAGTGCCCATCAATACATGAGTGGATAAAAAAGCTGTGGTACATTCACACAATGGAATACTATGCAGCTATAAGAAAGAAAACTTTCTTACCCTTTGAGATAACATTGAGGGACCTGGAGAGTATTATGCTAAGCAAAATAAGCCAGTCAGAAAAAGACAAGGACAACATGATCTCACTTATTTATGGAATATAATGAACAAAATAAGTTGATGATTAAAATTGATCCAGAGTCATGGAAGTAGGGAACAGACTGGCAAACTTCAGAGGGAAGGGGGATGAGGAGGTTTAGAAAGAGATAAACCAAAGAACTTATATGCATATATGCACAACCAATGGACACAGACAATAGTGTGGGGAAGGCAGGAGGGGGGTGGGAGTGGGGAGGAGGGGGGCAAAAGGGGGCTCATCTGTAATACTTTCAACAATAAAGATGAAAAAAGATGCTTAATGCAAATTGAGTATTAAAAAAAGTATGTTTTTTAAAAAGTATTTAAAAGGCTTAACATTTTTCCAAACTAGCAATCTTAAGAACTAGAAATATATTATTTTAAGTACTTCTTTTAATTCATCTAATAAAAACCTCTTTAATTCAATGAACAGAGAGTATTTTCTTAAATGGCCAGATACATTCAATTACACATATAAGACAGAAATATTGGGGTAGTAGAAAACATCAGGGAGTTTGTTCATTTGGAATGTTATTTATTTATTTATTTATTTATTTATTTATTTATTTATTTATTTATTTTATGTTTGTGTTGTGAAAAGTACATTTTAGGTGGAACTTATCTTTTAAAAAAATCAATACACTTACTCTTCTATACTCTATACCAGATGATGTTTTAAATATTTCATAGTTTTTATAAATTGGATTAAATGCTTTCCAAGAGAAACAGGACACACAGTTCCCTCATATAAATACTGGACTTCAGAGAGAAAATCATTAATATAAATCTTTGCAATGCCATTCTCAGGTTTGGGCATGCTGTCTTCAGTGGCCGGCCGTTCCCTTGTTCTCTAAGCCTTGCTGCAACCAGGAATTGTTTTTGTCCCCAGTTTGGAATGGCCATCCCAAATGGTTGGAAAGCTTCATGTTTCTTAGGTCTCCTAGCAGCATGGCTGGCGGAAAAGCAGTACCAGCCAAGATCATGATGTCATTCCCACTGTGGCCATGAGATTTTAGGGGCTAAATTCTTTCTCATTGTATTTCAAAATGTGTTGTTTAAATTATTGACTATATTGCCTGTGTTTAATTTTACAGACTATACCAAGTACCTACAGCATATTAAACTTTTTAACATTATTAAGTAGTAGTTCTTTTCTAGTGTCAATTTACGTAATAAACTACTCAGTGAAGTTTTGATTCAACTCTTAAAATAGCTAAATAAAAAATATGCAATTCTACGTTTTTTACAGAATAATTTCTATAATCTGTTAGTAGAAGAACCTCCTCATGTATATTAAGCATGGTTAGCTACACATTAGATTTTTAAACCATAAATCTTTTCCCTATTGTATATAATAATTTGTATCTATTTTGTGCTAAAAACTCTGTATGAAAACAATAAACGGCTTCTAATAAGCTGTAGACCCATTCCTCCTATGTGGCTGCATTGCTTATCTCTGTTCTCAGAAACTCTGGCTTAGACAGGATTTTGTTTCAACTCTTCTAAATGGAAAGGAGTTTATAACCTAATGAATTTATGTTTTACACATTTCCTCCCCCAAAGGAAGTCAATGTTTATTTCAGTACAACACCCTTACAACATTTTGGTGATGTAAGAGGCAAAACTTGCTTTCCACAACTTAAAAATGAGGAAACTCGTGTCTGTTGAAGTTAAGTGGTTTAACAGAAGTCGTTCAGAAGGGCAGGTCTGACTCTTACCTCCAGTTCCTTTGCACTCAGCAGACTGCCTTCTTCACACAATGTGGATCCATAGCAATCCCTGTTTTGCGTTCTTAGTCTCAGAGTTTCTGATTATTTAAATTCTACAAGTCAGTGTCCAGTTAAGAGGATGCTCTTTAAGAGATTGAGTTTTCTGCACCTATTTTATAATGCAGGGCTTTGGAGGTAATCAGCATTCTCCTAAAACTTTATGTTTAAATTGATCTTGACACATATAACTTTTCTTTTTATTTATGTCTCCTTGGTCATCAGAATTATCATCTGCTTTTTCCTACCAGTGATGGAAGAAGGGCATCATCCTAAATGGGATGAGTAGGACAATTCTAGACTTAACACATATGCAGTCATTTTATGGAGATTCTTAGTCTAATTACTGAGAGTGCCTTTTAATAATTCCTCTCTCACTTTTAAATATTTGATTATAATGAATAACTGAGTGATTACTACTTCAAAACTATTATAAATGTGACATTGTGACTAAATTTGGTCTATTCCAGAATTTAAAATACAGGCATACTTTGGATATAGTATTGTGTATTCAGTTTCAGACCAGTATAATAAAGCAACTATTGCAATAAAGTGAGTCCCATGAACTTTTTGGTTTTCCAGTGCATATAAAATTTATGTTTGCTCTATACTATAGTCTATTAAGTATATAATAGCATTATGTCTAAAAATGTACATACCTTAATTTAAAAACATTTTATTGCTAAAAAAATGCTAACCATCATCTGAGCCTTCAGTGAGCCTTCATAATCTTTTTGTTGGTGTAGGTTTTCCCCATGTAACATCAAAGATCACTGATCATAGATTACCATAACAAATATAATAATAATGATAATAATAATAATAATTATAGTAAATTTTGAAATATTGAGAGGACTACCAAAATGTGACAGAGACGAGACACAACGTGAATAGTAACTATGGTCTTTTCCCCTTGCTGTTATTTGGCATGAACTTTGGTACTTTCACGAAACATGAAGTCTTCGTGCCAAAATTCAACAAGCATTTATGGGACACCAGTGCATTTAAACTGTTGTCCTCAGAGCATGGGTGAAGTGCTAACATTATTAAGCCGTTTGAATAACTTCATCTAGATACATGTAGTTCTGATTTGATTATTTTTAACTAAAACTGTCAATCAGTTCAGTGAAACAACCAATTAGTGCAGTTTTTTTTAAATTTATTTTATCGTTATTGTTGAATGTATTACAGATGTTCCTCATTTTCCCCCATTGACCCCCTCCTCCCCACTCCCACCTCCCTCCCGCCTTTTCCCACACTGTTGACTGTGTCCATTGGTTATGCATATAAGTTCTTTGGTTTATTTCTTCCCACCCCTCAAACCCCTTCTCTTTAAGGTTTGTCAGTCTAGCAACCAATTTGTTCTTAATCCCTTCACCTTTTTCACCCATTCCCCCAATTCCCATCCCATCTGGCAACCAACAAAATGTTTTCTGTATCTATGAGAATGTTTCTGTTCTGCCTGTTCATTTTGTAGATTCCATTGCCGATAGATATGTATTCATTGCCATTTTGTTTGTTCATATATTTTATCTTTTTCTTCAAAAAGACCCTTCAACATTTCATATAATAACAGTTTGGTGGTGATGAACTCCTTTAACTTTTTCTTGTCTGGGAAAGTCTTTATATGGCCATCGATTCTAAATGACAGCTTTGCAGGATAGCAAAGGTTCTTGCTTTTCATTACTCTAAATATTTCTTGCCACTCTCTTCTGGCCTGCAATGTTTCTTTTGAGAAATCAGCTGACAGTCTTATGGGAACTCCCTTGTAAGTGACTAACTGCTTTTCTCTTGCTGCTTTTAAGATTTTCTCTTTGTCTTGAACCTTTTGCATTTTTATGATGATGTGTCTTGGTGTGGGCCTCTTCGGGTTCGTTCATCTTGTTTGGGACTCTCTTTGCTTCCTGGACTTGTATGTCTGTTTCCTTCACCAAGTTAGGAAAGTTTTCTGCCATTATTGTTTCAAATAGTTTTTCGACTTCTTGTTCTCTCTCTTCTCCTTCTGGCACCCTAAAGATGCAAATGTTGGCATGCTTGAAGTTGTCCCAGAGGCTCCTTACACTATTCTCATTTTTTTGGATTCTGTTTTCTTTTTGCTGTTCTGATTGGGTGTTTTTAGCTTCCTTGAGTTCCAAATCGATGTTTTGCTTCTTAGCTTTACCTACTCTACTATTGAATCTGTGTAAATTATGCTTTATTTCAGTTAGTGCCTCCTTCATTTCTGACTGTGTCTCCTTCATTTCTGACTGGTCTTTTTTAATGCTCTTGAGGCCCTCACTAAGTTTATTGAGCATCCTTATAAGCAGTATTTTGAACTCAGCATCTATTAGGTTGCTTATCTCCATTTCGCTTAGTTCTTTTCCTAAAGTTTTGTTCTGTTCTTTCATTTGGGACCTGTTTCTTTGTCTCCTCATTTTGGCTGTCTCTCTGTGTTGGTTTCTGTGTATTACCTAATGAGAGGTATGGGGCTATCTGAGACCAGATGCTACTTGTTTGAAAGAATTTAGGAAAACCTGAAGCAGGATTCAAGACAGGCCAATCTTATGGTTAAACAACTGGCAACAGCTTGGGTGGGCCTGAAAGTTGGGCAGGGCCTCAGGAAATCACCAGGGTGGGGCAACCAGTTTGAGCTAGGTTGCTGGAGTCCCAGATATGATGGCTGTCTGCAGCCCCAGGGAAGGGCTCACCAAAGGAACAAAGGAATCCGACAGCATGTCTGTCCTGGAGAAAGCCCCCTCTCCAGCCCTCGCTCCAATGCCAAACAGCTCAGTTCTTCCCTGTATGTCTCTGGCACCCCTCGAGCTGCCTCCCCTCCAAGCCTAGAGGGAGCAAGTCCGAGTAAGTCTGTGTGTGGGCCCTTTAAGAGGAGCTGCCTGGGGCTCCAGCTGCTGCAGCCTCCCTGAGCCTCAGTTCCTGCTGGTGTTTCCAGCCAGAAGTTATGAGGACTTCTCTTCCTGGAACTGGAACCCTAAGCGGGATGCCTGGTATGGGATGGGGACCCCTCAGTCCTCAGGAAGGACCTTCCCAGCCGAGGTGTCCTCTTGATTTTTATCTGCCACACGTGGGTGTGGGGCCAGCCTGTCTGCCTCCGCCCCTCCTACGAGTCTCAATGCAGCTGCTTCTTTAAATCCGTAGTTGTAGGACTTCCATTCAGCTTGATTTCAGGCATTTTTGAATGATGGTTGTTCTGTAGTTTAGTTGTAACTTTGATGTGGTTGTGGGACGACGCGATACCGCGTTTACCTACACCGCCATCTTGACTGGAAGTCCAATTAGTACAAACTTACAATCAGAAAATCTCAGTCTCTTTTAAAACAGAATTAATGTTTTGGCAGACAATCGACAGGTTATTTTCCAGAAAGTTGCTGAATTGAGTCTTGGGAAAAGTGCAACCTCAATCGTCAGAACTCAAATTCTCATAGTTCCATTAAATCAGAACCGTAGAGGCATAGACAGTGTTTTCTTTTCCTTTACGTTATAGCTTTCTATCAGCTGTTATCTTTCCTACATGGGTTGGGAATTTCAGTTTTTCAGTGGTGCAGAATCGATTACCTGAATTTACAGACTGTGCTTCTGTGCAAAGAACAGGAGTGGTGAGTGCCATACGAAAAATACAGTGACAAATGAAAACTATGGAAGTTATCTCATTTTATAATTTCAGAAGCATCTAGTTATATTCTTCAAGACACATTTTAATTTAAGGGATATTAAAAATATACATGTGTTGTGGTTGTGGTTTGCTTTTTTCTCCTTTGATATTCTGGGCGGTACCCCCCGCCCCCAATTCACGATACCTCTTTCAGCTTTATCTCTATTTCTCTTTTTTTATCTCAATAAGTCAGGCCAACTTAAATAAATCATTGAACTCTAAAGGTTTAGTCTGTGTATCTCACTATAATTTACTACAGGTCCTTCTTAGCTGCTGTGCCGCATACAGGCTCATGTTTTGCTTGTTGCAGTAAAAAAAAAAAAATGCTACCTCAGAATTTATTCCCTTGAGGCACAATTTGCAGTATAATGAAAATTATAAAATGCAAGACAACTTGGTAATACCTCATATAATTCTCCTCTCAGCCCTAGTGAGCAACAGTAACCATTCCTTAAATTCATGTTGCCCCTATCAGCATACCTTTGACGGGTTAAAGAGGAAATATGGTAATCTTTAAGTTCCACAGTGTGCCCAAAGAATTCATTATAAGGCGCAATATTTTTTGGTTTAGGACATAATATATAAACTATCTGAAATAGCTCACAGTGGCCGCTCAGTAAACATTCTTAATGATCTAGTTTTGAAAATAGGTTGGGCTGCCCCTGTTGGCCTGTTGTTTTCCTTGCCCAGGAGGTGCCGCCTGATAATCGCAGGGCAGTTAATCAGAGTGTGCTCCGCCCTTTGCGCCCTTTCTTCTGGGAGATAATGCACATCCCATCTCTCCAAGTGCTTCCCCATACAGTAAGGCACACAGATGGGGGGGGGGGTTGGTTTACTGTGTCAATCTGGCTGCAAATGTTTGTTCCCACTCGACAGCCCAGAAGGGGCAACAAGCCAGGCGGCCCTCTTTTCATCCTTCCGCAGACTGGGCTTTAGGGAACTTAAATGCTCCTTGCCACAGCCAAGACTTACTGCTTCCCTCCTCGCTTCCTCCCCTTAGTGTAAGGCAGCTCTATCTAACCCGATTTAAGGACTTCATGGAGATGAGCAGACCCAGATACAGGACTAGAAGTTATACTTGACAGGGAACCTGGACAAGGAATGGGTCTTGGCCGCCTGTCACTACAGGAGCCAATGAAGCAGAGACGAAGTTGAATTGTACATGAGCGTTTATTCCAATATTGCCGGCAGTATGGAGAACAGCGGGTCGTCCCCTAAATCGGCTCTGCCCCTGCACTTGACAGCTGCTTTTAAAGGGTAGAGAAACAACAACTATGTAGAAAAGGCAGTTAGAAAAAAAGGAAAAAAAATGGGTAAAATGGTAACAGGCAAGGGGATACTGTAAAAGGTTTCAGGCAAGGTGGGGGGCATGTGGACCAGCGGCTGCAGGGACTGGTTGACAGTGAGTTGCTGTCAAGGGCCCAGTGTTCTTACAATCAGGTTTTTAGTCTTTCCATGATGTCAGGTAGTTCCCCTTGTCCTCAGATTAGGAGACTGGACCTCTCAGCCAGGTCAGAATGGGATTTTCCTCAATCAGAACAAAGCAACCACTATTAACATTGTAAAGGATGATTAACATTTCTTATAACTATGGCTAGTACCCTACTGTGATTAGTTCTTTATTATTCTATTCTTCTATCCCACCCCTTTTAAAAAGAGCTAGTCAGAGGAAGAAAGTACTCAAGAATTCCGTTTTTAAGCTGTGGACGAAAAGGGGCCACAGGCTAACCTGGCAAGCTCACGGAAGGCCTTGGTGGTGGCACTGCAGCTCAAGCACCTAAAATAACCACAGAGGATGGCCCGAAATGGAAACTTTTTAACTAAAAGAGGTTTGTGGTAGGTATTCATGTTCTTGGCCGGTATCCTCACTCACAAAGGTCAATTTTCATCTTAACCGAGCCTATCGTCTTTTTGCATCTATGATAATATACTTTTGAAATGTCAGGGTAATTTCCCCTTTTCCAGACCCCTCAAAGCACAACCAATACACCTGGACGGAGACCACACATCCCCTCATTGCTATTATTGTCGTGTTAATTGTTGACTTAACTAGCCTGTACCCACCTGTGTAAAAGAAGCATGTTTATCATTTTACTTTTTATCCAATCTTAGAGGTTTCCTCGATTTTTGCTTTTTCCTGCCTCCCTAATCTATCACCAATGGATTTCATGTAACTCACCTATGTCTCCTCTTTTGATTGAAATGTATAAACTAAGGTGCAAAACTGCCATTCTCTGGAGCATTATCTCAGTCCTTGATGTTTTGCTTCCCAGCAACTGTCCACAGTTTTGGCTCAAATAAACTCACAAATTTCTTCACAGGTTTGAATGTTTCTTATGTAGACAAAGCAAAGCAAAGCAAAACAAAATAAAACAAAAAACCTTTGTAAACAGACAACAGTGTGGTCATTACCGGAGGGAAATGTGGGTGGGTGGAGAGAGAACAGGGTAAAGGGGGGATAAATGGTGATGGAAAGAGACATGACTTGGGGTGGGGAACACACAGTACAATATACAGATGATGTAATATAGAATTGTACAACTTAAACCTATTTAATTTTATTAACTAATGTAACCCTAATAAAATCAATTTAGAAAAAAAAAAAAGAATTTAGTTATTGTCCCACATCACAAAGGTTTGCATAAGAGAAAGTTAAAATATAATGACAAAGAAATTGTAGCCAGGGTTCAGTATAACAAAAATACTATATGGTAGCAACTGGTTACTTTAAACAGAACAAAATAGCGCACACTAAGGACAAATTAAGAACAATGGAAAACTAGTTAAACATTAAGAATAATATACATATTTTATTTATAATTCACAAAAGGACATAAACTGATTTCCTAACACTTTTCCAAGATAATCACCCCACAATGTGAGAAGCACATGAATTCTTAAAATACTAAAAAGAGTTAAATAATAAAATAAAAGGGAATTTACTGATGAAGCTAAAATATAATTGATGACTTTGTTGGAGAAATTTGTTATGTGTTCCACATTTAAGGATACAAATTGTATTAGAAATCACTAAGTTCTAAGGGATAAAAGCACAAATCAAACTAGCTAAAGAAAATAAAATCACAAAGATTCACTGGTACCCATTACTGGGATCAAAGAGATGCTTTAGGTATAAAAGATTTAAATAATCAAATCAGAATTCTTTCCATCTGCATTCCTGTTTCTACCTGTGTTTTGGTTTCATTGTAGAGATAGGTTCTTTTCCTACATCAGGGAAGAATATTACTGTTACCACAGATTTACATCTAGCCAGGTAGAACCCTCCTTGGAAAAGATTTAGTATCTCTAGGTCAGTTTCAGTGAAGATTCTAATGGCTCCTGCTCAAGTCCTGTGACCAGCCTGGGCCAGCCTGAGTCACATGGCCACTCTGAAGTAGGGGAGGACTGCTGTGTGAAACAGTCCGGATGGGCCACCCAGAATCACCTGATCACTGTGGCTCTGAGGGTTCTAGAATCCCAAGAAAGAGTAGAAGGGAAGGAGAGAGAGAGAAGAAAGAAAGATATTTATGTAAAAGGGACACATTGATTTGGTTGCCTCCTGCATGTGCCTTGACCAGAGCTGGGAATCAAACCAGGTATGTGCCCTTGACCAGGAATTAAATCACAACCCTTTGGTTCACAGGCTGACACTCTAAGCACTGAGCCACACTGGCCAGGGCAAGCACTGATTTAAAAAAAAAAAAAGAAATCCAGCGAGGCCACTTTACTAGTAAAACACCATAGAAATGTATTTTATAATTATAGATAAAATAGAAAGATAGTATTGCCTACTTATTAATGCTTCTCATGGTCATATTCAATCTTCTTCTCATGTTAGGTAGTTAAAAAATAAAAACTATCTCAATGTAACTAATTACACTTACAAGTCTCATAGGCAAATGGCACTGAAAGAAGAGTATGATAATTTTAGTTAATTGACTTGAGTGGCAGAAATGATAAATAAAGTTGTCATAACAAAACTTTTATTATTTTTTGTAGATACAAATATACTCATGTTCACTGTGGAAAACAAAATGCTGACATAATAACCCTGACTGTACAATAAAAATATCTGGGGAACTTTAAAAATTCCTCATGCCCAGATCACACCCTACACTAGTTAAATCAGAATCTCTTAGGAGGGGACCCAGGTATCAGTATTTAAGCTCCTTAACTGATTATAGGGTATGGTCACAATTGAGTGCCACTGCTTTAGGAGTGAACCGACTTACTTATTGTAGGATGTCACTTAGAAAAACAACATAATATTCCAGAATGGGCAAAACAAACAAACAAAACAACAACAAGAAAGAAACAGGTAAGTAGAATCTCTTAGAATTTGTTTTGTGAGAGAGGCTGTTTCTGAGTGGTGGTGCTGTTACAATAACACATTGGTAACCATGCTGGTAGTCATGATTGTATTTAATGCCCTTCCAGGGTTCCCTTTGCCTTTGTTTTTCAGAGCCAGAAATACTTGGTTAATTTGAGCTTTTTAATTTTGAGCAATTTCTAACATAAAATATTTACACTGATTAAGCATATTGAATAATCACTACTTAGTAAAGAACAGAATTTCTGATTAATTTGACAAGATTTTCAGCTGGAATTATTAGAACACTCTTCTAGTGGTTATCACTGTGTTACCTTTCATTAGAACATGTGTTGTCTTTAACTAACTAATAATTCAATGATATTTATAAGTATCATTTGGTTAATAACTGTGTGTGTGTGTTAGACTTGTTGAATTCTGGCTAGCAATGCGTCCTTAGTAAATTATGTACTTCTCTTGCCTCTTTTCCTTTATATCTGTGAAATTGGGCTGCTATATGGGCCAAATTCATAGAATGTAGGATTAAACAACAAAGCACAGAAAAAGTGCTTTGGGACTTCTGGTCAAGATGACGGCATAGGTAAATGAGGTATCGCCTCCTTCCACAACCACATCAAAATTACAACTAAACTACACAACAATCATTGTTTAGAACTGCCTAAAATAGAGCTGAAGGGACGTCCTATAACTACAAAATTAAAGAAGAAGCCATATTGAAACTGCGATCAAAACTTAATTTCAGTCCTGGCTGGTTTGGCTCAGCGGTTGGAGCGTCGGCCTGTGGACCAGAGAGTCCCAGGTTTGGTTCCTGTTAGGGGCACGTACCAAAAATAAATAAATAAATAAAGTTATCCTTTAAAAAAAACCAACAACTCAGTAACAATAGAAGGATGTACACCTCAAGTGCCCAGCTGGGGTGATCAGGGAGGCTGTGCCACTGTACTCTACAAGACACCTACTATAATAGGCCACCCTAGAAGCTTAGAAGACATAGCAACTTTACCTAATACATAGAAACAATCACAGGGAAACAACCAAAATGAGGAGATAAAGAAACATGTCCCAGATGAAAGAACAGAACAAAACTCTAGGAAAAGAACTAAAGGAAATGGAGATAAGCAATCAATCAGATGCAGAGTTCAAAACACTGGTTATAAGGATGCTCAAGGAATTTAATGAGAGCTCTAAGGAAATTAGTGAGAACTTCAAAAAAGTTAATGAGAACTTCAAGGAATTTAGTGAGAGCATCAACAACATAACAAAAGGACCAGTCAGAAATGAAAGATGCACTAACTAAAATAAAGAATAATTTACAGGGAATCAGTAGTAAAGTAGATGAAGCCAAGAAGCAAACCATCAATTTGGAACATAAAGAGGCAAAAAACACCCAATCAGAATAGCAAAAAGAAAAAAGAATACAAAAAATGAGGACAGTGTAAGGAACCTCTGGGACAACTTTAAACATACCAACATTCACATCATGAGAGTGCCAGAAGGAAAAGAGAAAGAGCAATAAATTGAAAACCTATTTGAAAAAATAATGACAGAAAACTTCCTTAACTTGGTGAAGGAAACACACATACAAGTTCAGGAAGCACAGAGAGTCCCAAACAAGGTGAACCCAAAGGTGAACAAGGTGAACCAAAACATATCATCAAAATGCAAAAGGCTAAAGACAAAGAGAGAATCTTAAAAGCAGCAAGAGAAAAGCAGTTAGTTATCTACAAGGGAGCTCCCATAAGACTGTCAGCTGATTTCTCAAAAGAAACTATGCAGGCCAGAAAGGAGTGGCAAGAAATATTCAAAGTGATGAAAAGCAATGACATACAACCAAGATTACTCTATCTTGCAAAGCTATCATTTAGAATTGATGGACGTATAGTTTCCAAGACAAGAAAAAGTAAAAGAAGTTCATCACCACCAAACCAGTATTTTATGAAATGTTGAAGAGTCTTCTTGAAGAACATAAAAAATATGAACAATAAAATGGCAATAAATACATATCTGTCAACAATCGAATCTACAAACAAAATGCACAAGCAGAACAGAAACAGACTCATAGATACAGAGAACTTTTTGTTGCCAGATGGGAAGGGGGTTTTGGACATGGATTTGAAAAAGGTGAAGGAATTAAGAATTACAAATTTGTTGTTAGACTGATGAACCTCAAATGGAAAGGAGAGGGGTGGGGAAAGATAAACCCAAGAACTTATATGCATAATCATTGGACACAGACAATAGTGTGGGGAAGGAAGGAGAGGGGTGGGAGTGGGGAGGAGCAGTTCAATGGGGGCAAAAATGGGGGACATCTGTAGTACATTCAACAAAAAAGGTAAGATTTTTTAAATGCTTTACACAGTGCCTGACAAATAAGTATTCAGTAATAGCTATTACTATTTAACTTAAGTAATATTATGCCCATTGATATAACCAAGAGTAACTAAAGGCTCTTGTATCAGTACATCAAAGAAGGAATGAATATTCATTACATATTTTGAATAACTAGAATATATCAAGCTTTGGGCCCAGAGACTTATATAAATTTCTCATTTCTTTTTGTGTGAAGTGGATCTTATCATCCCAGCTTTATAAACGGTGTCACCAATGACAAGGGAGGTTAATAATGCATACTAATTTTATTCCAGTGAGCACTTTTATTGATATTTAGCAATGACCTTTGATAATGTATTCCCTCTAACCCTTGCTCTCATATTAATTTAAACAGTATAAAGCAGTCAGTATTGTATTGTGTGGAATATTCCTTATGGTTCTCTTGGTAATTATTTAACTTTGAAGCCTGGGACAAAAGTCCAGCAAGTGTGGGTTTATCTCTATGAGTAGCATTAAGGTTTGTGGTAGTTGTTTTCCTTTGAAAAATAGAAGAGGAAGTGATGTGGAGATGCTTAGAATTCAGAAAAGAGGCTGCAAACATATGTACCCAAAGCAACCCTGTATTGGACAGAATGACCTAGTCATATAGTTTGATTTTAAATTTTAGTAAACTTGTTTCCTAAGAAAAGTAATCCAAAAGGATTACTAAAATAATTAGACTTGGTAGATCCTTTAACTCTATCTTAAATAAACAAAGAAAAACAACAGTTCCTTTTCTCTCTGTTCTGTCTACCCTGGAGGAGGAGATCTGTTACAAATGGACTTATTTTAATAAATAGGAACTGGGAGACTGGGTATGTGTAGGGAAGCACTACAGGAGTCAAAGGGTGCTTAATCTAATAATGCTATGAGGCCCAACTTGTATGCCAGTAGACTATTCTCTGTAAAAACAACATGAATAATTAATATGGGTGCCCAGTGGAGACTGGTTTTGTGTAAGAGGCTCATAAACATAGCATCTATTACTATCCCATCTATCCTGAGGAATAATATCCAGATAGTGAAATTCCTTCTGTGACTATAACTGTGAGTACTTTCTACCACTTGTGTCTTTTTGTTTTGTCCACAATACCTAAAATAATGAGGCTCTTTCCTTTATTAGTGCTTGATATCAAAGGCTCTTAGGTTGAAATGTGATACTCCATAATTCTTAAATTAGTTCAAATCTTAATCTGAGATCTTCCAGACAGCAGAGCATATAAAACGGATTTGCGTGGAGTGGTTATTTGGGAGGCAGACCCCAACAGCAGCAGTGAGGACAGTCAAACAGGGAGGCAGGAGAAGTGAAGACCAGGTAGGTTACTGCAATAGCCATTGCTAGAGGTAGCAGAGCTCCATCCATCCTGAGAATATAGACTATCTCAGACCTGTCCACCTGAGGGCGCACAACAGGAAGCACTTGCCCTTAGCTCTCATCTACTACTGACTGAGGGTTACCCGGCGTTATTACTCCCCAACCGCCCTTGTATGCCTGCCAAATGGGATGCTGCAGGACTATGGGCACAGAATCAGAAAGGCTCTACACAGCCCCTTGAGGCAAGACACTGCGAGCAGCACCACGTTAGGGAAAGCAAGCCCTTAGCTGATTACCAAAGCCAGGCTAGAATCAAAGGTGAAGCCTAAGGAGAGTGAGATTCAGTATCTGGGTTAGGCAAATGGAAATATTTTTATGGCAGACCAAAGTGGATTGGAATCTGGACTCCATCACTTGCTCTGTGAATCATTTTGGACCAGTTATTGATCATTATTATGTCTCAGTTATAAAATGGAGATAGTATGCATTTCATAGCAAGGATCTGATCATTACTACTACTACAGGAAAAGTGGTGCAAATTGCCTTGAAGATTCTGTTGGATCGCTGTCCTGGCTAGGAGCTTCCTGAGTGTAATCTGAAACCAACCTCCATACTTAGGGGCAAGGAAGAAGGAAGAAAAAGTCAGATCACTGCAGATTGGCAGATGGCAGTAAGACAAGTACAGGCCGTAAGACGGATTTCTGAACCCATCTGCCGAATCTTTAAAGTTTATATAGAGGTCTTGACTGAGTCTAGTCACGTACTCAGTCCAGGTAGTCTCATCACTACATTCCTATCTCAAGGCTGTGTTCTTGGCAGCTTCTAGGGTGGGGAAGCAAGGAGAGCACCCATTTCAAGCACAGAGGAAGGAGTTGGGAGCCTCTAACTGCCTAGGTCCAGCTTGTGGGTCAAACTAGCCATCATGCCTTCTTGATGACCTTCTATATGATATTAAGTCATATAGAAGAGGTAGTTTGCAATCACATCACATAACTTTAAAAAGAATGGTCAAAATTATTTCTGCGGAACCATACAGAAATATTTGCATTAAATAGGACAAGAATAATATTTATTTCTTAAGTAAGGACCTTAAGACACAGAGAGATTATATGATTTAATAAAAATCTCATAGTTGGTAAGGGACCGTGCTAGTTTTCTGCCTCTTCTACGTGTTTAGTCTTATTCCTCAATGTTAAGCAAATATTAAAACTGCTAAGTTGATCTGCAATTTGCAAATTATAATTACTTACAAATGCAATTTATGGACCAAGGCTTCACTGCAGTGTACTAATATCTGTTTACTTACTGACCTTGGTGAGTAGCTCATTTCCTGTCATTGATTTTATTGTTTAAAATTGGGCAAGGCCTTGTCAAATAATTCCTCTTATCAGAGTTCACTATGGAAGAGCCAGTGTAATTATCTCTAATGACTTCTAGCTCTTAATTAAATCAGTGACTCCTATAGTCTTCCTTAAATAAAGTTTTTTGGAAGCAATTTAGTTGTTAAAAGATTCAGATTAAGGATGCACATCTGAATGTTAATTTTATTTATTTACTTATTTTTGTTACTCCTCATCCGAGAATATTTTTTCATTAATTTTTTAGAGTGAAAGGGAGGGAGGTGGGGGAGGGGGGAGAGAAAGAGAAACATCAATGTGAGAGAGACACATCAATTGGTTGCCTCCGCATGACCCTGACGGGGGCTAGGGATCAAACCTGCAACCCAGGCACATGCCCTTGACCGGGAATAGAACCCACAACTCTTTGGACTGAGGCAAATTGGCTGAGCCAACAGCTGAGCCAAATTGGCCAGGGTATGGATGCTAATTTTTTAAATACCTAAGTGAAAAAGTGATACCTATAATTCAAAGAGCCAGAGACAGTTATATAAAGTTTATTAATCTAAAATTCACCATTTAACAGAAATGTTGTTAATGATCACAATAATTTTGTAAAGATTATTCTTTGAATTTATTTATTTAATGAAAAGTATATATTGCAGTTTTATGGCACATCTCAAAAAGCAGCATTATCTTCTCTTTTAAGCATTTGTGTAATGTGTGTGATATGCCCAGCACTGCACTAAGCCTCTTACATATACTCACCCTCTTAATCCTCATAATAGCCTTATGGAATAGAAACAATTATTACCCCCATTTTTATAGAAGAGAAAACTGAGGTACAAAGAGTGAAATTACTTTCTCAAGGTCACATAGCTGGTGAGTGGCAAAACCTTGTTGCAAACCCCTGTGGTAGGGCTCTAAAGTCTGTGCCCTTACCACCTTGACTATTTCCACACAGGGTTTCTGAACAAAAAAATTAGAATTCTTAATGATTTTACTAAGTACAGATAATTCTAATTAAGGATAAGGATTTTTGTTTGTTGGATTTTCCCTAGTCTCTTTAAAGTAAATATGTGTAGTAGAATTTTCTTTTGAAATGTTTAACAAGATAAATGAAATGAACTACCACAGATAAAGTGTCAGAGAAACCTGTGTTTATTTTGTTTCATCGATTCAGTTGTCTTGATCAGAGTTTTCCTATTACAGATCATCTGTATTATCTTTTGATAGGTAGAGTCAGAAATTCAATTACATTGGTTTAAGAAGAAAATAAAATTTATTGGCAAATATAACTGATAATCCTAATGGTTGGTGCTGGTTTAAGACTTAACTCTATTCAGGACTTCTTTTCCTTTCTCTATTTCTGGGCTCTGCTTTTCTCCATATTGGCTTCAGACAGTCTCTGTATGAGTCATTAGTGTTGACCCTGGAAACGCCAGAGTTATATACTTTTTACAGCCCTAAATCTCAGAAGGAGAACTCCTTTCATCCAGAGTTAGTATTAATTGCTAGAAATGAACTGATCGGTTCTCCTTGAGTCAAGTGTTTGTTCTTGTTGTAATCCCAGAGGCAAGTAGTGCTTAATTGGCCAACCTGGGTTGGTTGGGATCGACACATTGTTAGAATCACACCAAACAGGTGAAGAGCAATTCCCAAAAGAAAAAGAGGACTCAGTTACCAGATGAGGAAAAGTAATCTGTGTCTCTGATATTTACGGTTACTTGAGATTCTAAAACACTTCATGACAATGACAATTATTATAGACATTGCTGGACCCTTTTTCTTTTTTCCCCATAAAGTAAGATAGTGATAAATTATAGAAACACTGCTCTTATTTATGATCATTGAAGGGACAAAAACAACACGTGTTTTATTATTTATAATGGGTCGTAAGTTGCTTTCAGTGATGGATAAAAGTCAACTATTTAATTTTAAATTAAAATATCATAATATAACTCTTTATAATATATATAATATTTTGTATAAAACATGTCTATTGATATTTGAGCTCACCCCTTGTTTTCCTGGCCCATTTTCTCTGTTCCTTTATATTCACTTCATTCCAGACATCTAAAAGTATTGGAAAATTTTCAGATGTGCTTTTTTTTAATATGATGGTATGCTTCTATATGGCTGTACTTTCTTCCTGCAATGTCAATCTTGTCTGCCACGTACACTCTTGGTTCTAAGGAAATTTACTCAACCCACAGCCCTACAGCCTTGCATTGACTTAACTTCTATTCTTAGCCCCTCCCCAACTGCTCCTGCCGTGGCTTTTTGAACGAGGGAGGATGCACGTCTCAATTAATACAGCAACCTCGTAGCACTTATTTTTAAGCTACATTTGAGGAAATCCACTGAAACTTTGCATAGAACTGACAAATGATGGAGTTAAGATACAAATTCAGGTACATTAATATCTAAATCCATGTTTTTAATCACTATATTAAATTACCTCTCCTTCAAAGATTCTTATTAAATGAATGGATTAATGATTACTGGAAACCAACCCTATTACCATGCCATGACTGACTGAAAAAAAGTTAAAATTAGAAAGAAAACAAAATGGATATCAGTTCACTTAAAAAGAAGACAGAGAAGCCAACTTTTTCACATATAAATGTAATGTTAATTAGTTGAAACCTCTAGAACAGTGTGAAGGTATTTTTGTAGAGCAAGATACATATTTCTGGAATAAAATTTTGATCTACTAGAACCATAGCATTTGATTTAAACACACACACACACACACACACACACACACACACACACATCCCTCTCTAGTATGTGCTGTCAATTCAATATATACATTTAATGTTTATTTTTTTTCTTGAGGCAAGAGTTTAATGTATGGTAACCTACATGCATTTATCTTTTCTTTCACAAAATGTCGTTTACCATTTGTCCTTTGACATTTCAGAAACAATGCCATCTGACAGTGCTGCTGAATCAGTGTCTGCTTCGGTTGGAGATTCAGCTACTTTTACTGAGTTGTGACAGCTCTCTGAAACCTGGCAGTATGTGGTTGCTTTTGCCTGAATAACACTAACTTTCAAAACAAGCACTTGGATTGGATTGGATAATAATAGATTCTAGAGAATGGAAGTAAAGATGAGATAAAACAAAACAGAAATACCCTTAAAACTAATCATAGCCCTGGCCGGTTTGGCTCAGCGGTTGGAGCGTCGGCCTGCGGTACAGAGACCTGGGTTCGGTTCCCGCTAAGGGCACGTACCTCGGTTGCAGTTTGTGCCCGGCTCTGGTTGGTCGTGCGGGTGGCAGCCACTCGATGTTTCCCTTCACGTCGATGTTTCTCTCTCTCTCTCCCTCCCGCTCTATCTGAACAAAAAATGGAAAAATGTCCTCGGGTGAGGATAAAAAAAAACAAAAAAAAACCACAAAAACTAATCATAGTTGCTGCAGGAGCAGAATTTCCTTAAAAAATTTTTTTCTTTATTGATTTTAGAGACAGAGAGGAAGAGAGAGGGAGAGAGAGACAGAAACATCGATGAGAGAGAACATCGATGAGAGAGAGCATCGATTGACTGCCTCCTGCATGCCTCCCACTGGGGATTGGGCCCACAACCTGGGCATGTGCTGTGACCGGGAATGGAACCAGTGACTTCTTGGTGCATGGGTCAATGCTCAACCACTGAGCCTCACTGGCCAGGCAGAAGCAGAATTTCTGTCTAAAAGGTAATGAGCTTTAGACCCCAAATAGCAGAATAGTCACCATATTTCATATCCAGGAAAACCTTTTCCTATGTTCATTTAAAAACTATCTTTATGAAATTCCAACTCAATGTCACTTAAAAGATCATTATTCATCCTAATTTGTTAGTTTCTCCCTAGATAATGCTAGATGTTCCTATTTTTATCTGAGCTCTGCAATTACCTTGTGAATCTTTCACTGTCATTTAAATATATTATTCACTATCAAGAACTGCCTTTCCTTTATTCTTTACATAAATTGCTCTCTATTTTTGACTCCTCATATTACATATTTTGAGATCAATTGCAAATAAGTAGTCACAAAAGAGACATTTTATTTTACCTTAAAATTAGGTCTTTTTCTATAATCTTAACATCAGGTCTTAATATCAGGATTTTAGAATCATGCTTTAATGTCTCTTCAATCTGTTCACCGCACACGCATAGGCAGAAATGAGAAGGATCCGTGGAGAATTGTCTTCCAATACTCAGGGCTCTTTTTCCACTAAGTTATTCAATTAATCCCTCATTATTTTGGCTAATTCACTCCACTATGCAGATATACTGGTATTGACGGTCTGCAGTATGCTCACTCACATATTCCTATGTCAGTACCCTCACACTCCTTTCCCCATAGTATCATGGGCTTTTCCCAGAGGACCTTAGCAACTAGTGATAATCCCAAGGATCCTGTTAAGAATGAATTTTATCAGTGCCCTCCTGCCCCCCCTCCAATTCATATATTGAAGTCCTAATGCCCAGTACCTCAAAATATGACCTTATTTGGAAACAGAGCTATTGCAGATGTAATCAGTTAAGATGACAGCATACTGCAGTAGGTTGTGCCCCTAATCTAACGTAACTGGAGTTCTTATAAATATGGGAAAGTTGGACACAGACATGCACAAAGGGAACACCATGTGAAAATGAAGTCAGAGATCAGGATGAAGCTTCAATAGCCAAAGAATGCCAAAGATTGCCAACGAACTATGAGAAGTCAGGGGAGAGCCATAGGATATATTCTCTCTCACAACCTTCAGGAGGAACCAAGTCTGCTGACACCTCCCTTAATCTTGAACTTCTAATCTCCAGAACTGTGGGACAATATATTTCTGTTGATTTACCCGCTCAGTTTGTGGTATTTTTTTATAGCAACCCTAGAAAACTAATGTAGACTCACACACACTTTTGGAAGACCTGCTCCTAATGTGCAGTAATACTTGATGGGAATCTTAAAGTCATTCTCTGACCTGAGTTCATATCAACCCCATGATTTAGGTGCTGTCATGGGTGAATCCTCAAACTCAGCAAAGATTGTACCTAGAATTCAATAGCCAAAAAGAACATCACTAATCCAAAATGGCATTTTCAATGCTAAGATTATAGGGCTGAAGCAACTCTTTAGACCTGATCTATTAATATTACCAATAGGCCTCTCCTGAACTCTAGACCAAATTTCCTTTACTCTCAACAACTGTAAAACTCATTCTGTCACAATTCTGCCTGCACCTTCCTGTGGTCTACAGTGAAGTTCCTAAACCTTATCTTGTCCCACTATCATCTCTGTCTCAACTGTGAGGATGTAGCCTGGGTTCTAGTGATCTGCATGTGAATAAGAATGCACATAGTAGAGAACTGACAAGGTGAGAGAGCAGAGCTACCTCTTTCCTTCACAAAAGAGCAATGATTACTAATGCATGAGTTCATGCATGATGTACCCTGTGAGTCCACGTTAAATAGCTTCAACAAGAAGTTCCCTGCCTCTAGAATAACAGCACCTTACATATACTGAGTTCCAACTTTTTGTATCGTATACTCCACTAGGTACTTTGCCAATGATTTTTAGTTGACCTTAATAATGAGCACCATTCTCATCATTTACTGAGTACCTACAGTGTGTGTGCACTATAGTAGATTTTAATATACTTAATTTTAATTCATACCCACTTGCAAAAGCAAGCGTTATTCTTCACATTTTATAGATAAGGAAACCAAGGTTCAGAGACATTAAATATTTACAGTGGCAGAATAGAATTTTTTTTTAAATCATCACCCAAGGATATTTTTTAATTAACTTAGAGGGAGAGAGAGAGAAAGAGGGAGGAGAGAAAGAAACATCAATCGGTGACCTCCTGTAAGCACCCTGATGGCGGATCAAACACACAGCCTAGGTTTGTGCCCTGACTGGTAATGGAACCTGCAACCTTTTGGTGTACAGGATGATGATCCAACTGACTCACCTGGTCAGGGCCAGAAATAAAATTTTGACTGATGAAATTAATGCTCTGACAATCTAAGACAAAATTATAAACCTAAAAAGACCAAAAGAAAAAAAGAAGAAATTCAATAAACAATAGAAGACTGTATTTGCATTTTTATAGTCAGAGATTTATTGCCCTATGGAACACACTAGTGACCAATAGTATCTAAAATCTGAAAGTAACAAATAATGCTAGATTTTAATGTCACTGTTTTCCCACTTGAGGCTCAAAATGTCATATTTTATTCCCTCCCCCCCTACGGCGCCCATCCCCAACCCCGTCCCAGCATGACATGGCCTGAAATGCCATGACAAGTGAAGGCAAAGCGTACAAGCAATACCTTCCGTTATGTGGCTCACACCATTACTGTATATTTTCCCCCATTATTTCAGACAAGTAGGTCTTAGATCTTTACTGAAACTCTGAGAATGGATTTCTAGCCCCTAAATTGCAAAAGCCTGTTGGGTTAATATAGAAATGCAATAACTTGGCTAAATTGACTGTCCTTGAGACTGTGGAGAATGGAGTTTCCTGAGGCTTGTAAGGTTAATATTACTTGCAGTAAGATGATTTCCCCAGAGATACTGTTTTGTTATGGAATACACTAGATTTATGGAACAACTCCAAGAAAGATTCTGGATTCCTTCTACCAACACCTTCTTATAAATTCATGAATCAAAACACAGATTCAGAAATTAACTGGGGCACGAATCAGGAGATCACAATTCCAAAAGCCAGCTTATTTTTTGTTGTCATTAAGGAAAAACAATTACTCTCAATGGGAACTTAGTTTAATTTATTACTCAAATATTCAATTCTAAAGATTATGGAAACTTTGGGATTTCTGGTCAAGATGGCAGCATAGGTAAACACGGTATCACCTCCTCCCACAACCACATCAAAATTACAGCTAAACTACAACACAACCATCATTCAGAACTGCCTGAAATCGAACTGAATAGAAGTCCTACAACTACGGAATTAAAGAAGCAGCCACATTGAGACTGGTAGGAGGGGTGGAGGCGGACGGGCTGGTCCCACACCCATATGTGGCGGATAAAAATCAGGAGGACACCTTGGCTGGGAAGGTTCTCCCTGGGGAGTGAGTGGTCCCCACCCCACACCAGGCACCCAGCTCAGGGTTCCAGTGCCAGGAAGAGAAGTCCCCATCACTTCTGGCTGTAAAACTAGTAGGAACCGAGGCTGAGGGAGGCGGAGGCTGAGGCTGTGGGAGCCCCAGGCAGTCCCTCTTGAAGGACCCATGAATGGACTTACTCGGACTTGCTCCCTCTAAGCTTGGAGGAGAGGCAGCTTGAAAGGCACCAGAGACATACAGGGAAGAACTGACCTGTTTGGCTTCAGAATGAGGGCTGAAAAGGAGACTTTCTTCTGGACAGACATGCTGGCGGAAGCTGATGTTCCTTTGGTGAGCCTTTCCCTGGGGTGGCAGATGGCCACCATATCTGAGACTCCAGCAACCTGGCTCACACTGTTTGCCCCACCCTGATGATTCCCTGAGGCCATGCCCCCCCCTTTCAGGCCCATCCAAGCTGTTTCCAAAGGCTTTACCATAGAATTGGCCTGTCTTGGATTGTCCTTAAGAGTTTCCTAAAATCTCTCAAACAAGCAGTATCTGGTCTCAGCAAGGCCCATACCTCTTGTTAAGTGGCTCCAGGCCTGGCACTAGAAGCAGCCAGCCTTTGTTCACAACTTGGCTTTTCTTGGGTACTTCCAAGCCCAGCACGAGAAATATCTAGTGGCAGATCACTTTGTAGCTTATGCCAGGTATCCCTGGGTAGAACATAGGCAATGGCTGACCTTGCCCCAGAGCCAGCACACCCAGTGGACAGCTTCAGACCACATTGAAACACCACCACCCAACCACCTCCACAAGTGACACACTCAATGAATAGACTCAGTGGGTACCAGAGCCCTAATAAAGTAAATCTTGCTCTGTGTGGTGGGCCCCTACACAGTTAATCCTCCAAGGTAGTCAGAGGCCAGTGGTCAGTGGGCACAGCCAGTCCTTGCAGCTGATCAGTCTGAGTAAAACCCTCCCAATGATATTCCAACAGCAATCCAGACTCAATTACAACAGAAGGGTGTACAGTCCACATGAGGGGTATACCTCGAGTGCTCAACTGGGATTATCAAGAAGGCTGTGCCACTGGACTCTACAAGACAACTACTACAATAGGCCACCCTATGAAGCCAAGGAGACATAGTAACTCTACCTAATACATAGAAGCAATCACAGGGAAGCAGCCAAAATGAGGAGACAAAGAAACATGTCCCAGATGAAAGAAAAGAATAAAATTCCAGGAAAAGAACAAAACAAAATGGAGATAAGCAATCAATCAGATGCAGAGTTTAAAACACAGGTTATAAGGTTGCTCTGGGAACTTGGTGACACCCTCAAGGAACTTAAAGAGACCTCCAAGGAACTTAGTGAGAACATCAACAACATCAAAAAGGACCAGTCAGAAATGAAGAATGCACTAGCTGAAATAAAGAATAATTTACAGGGAATCAATAGTAGAGTAGGTAAAGCTAAGAAGCAAACCATTGATTTGGAATATAAGGAAGCAAAAAACACCCAATCAGAACAGCAAAAAGAAAAAAGAATATAAAAAAGAAAAATGAGGATAGTGTAAAGAGCCTCTGGGACAACCTCAAGCATGCCAACATTTACATCATAGGGGTGCCAGAAGGAGACGGAAGAGAACAAGAAATTGAAAACCTCTTTGAAACAATGACAGAAAACTTCCCTAACTTGGTGAAGGAAACAGACATACAAGTCCAGGAAGCACAGAAAGTCCCAAACAAGATGAACCCAAAGAGGCCCACATCAAGACACAGTTAAATGCCAAAGGTTAAATACAAAGAGAGAATCTTTTTTTTTTGTTTTTTATCCTCACCTGAGGACATTTTTGCATTTATCTTCAGATAGAGAGGGAGGGAGAGAAGGAGAAAGAGAAAGAGAGAAACATTGAGGTGAGAGAGACACATCAACTGGTTGCCACCCACACGGCCCCAGTTGGGATCAGGGACAAACTGCAACTAAAGTATTGCCCTTAGTAGGAACGAAACCCGGGACTCTCTGGTCTGAGGGTGGGCCCTCTAACTGCTGAGCCAAACTGGCCAGGGCCAAAGAGAGAATCTTAAAAGCAGCAAGAGAAAAGCAATTTGTAACCTACTAAGGAACTCCCATAAAATTGGCAGCTGATTTCTCAAAAGAAACTTTGCAGGCCAGAAAGGAGTAGCAAGACATATCCAGAGTTTCCCAGACAAGAAAAAGCTAAAGGAGTTCATCACCACCAAATCAGTATTATACGAAATGTTGAAGAGTCTTCTTGAAGGAGAAGAAGAACAAAAATATGAATAATAAAATGTCAATTAATACATATCTATCACCCTGGCCGGTTTGGCTCAGCAGTTAGAGCGTTGACCTGTGGACCAGAGAGTCCTGGGTTTGGTTTCTGCTAAGGGCATGTACTTCGGTTGAAGTTTGTCCCTGTCCCGGTTGGGGTCATGTTAGTGGCAACCATTTGATGTGTCTCTCTCACATCAATGTTTCTCTCTTTCTCTTCCCCCCTCTCTCCCTCCCACTCTATCTGAAGATAAATGCAAAAATGTCCTTGGGTAAGGATTTTAAAAAAATACATATCTATCAACAATTGAATCTACAAACAAAATGAGCAAGCAGAACAGAACAGACTCATAGATACTGAGAACTTTTTGTTGCTTACCAGATGGGCGGGGACTGGAGGGATGGGTGAAAAAGATGAAGGAATTAAAAAGTACAAATTGGTTGTTAGACTGATGAACCTCAAAGGGGGTAGGAAGGGTGGGATGAGATAAACAAAGAACTTCTATGCGTATATGCATAACCAATGGACAGCAACAATAGTGTGGGGAAGGCTGGAAGGGGGCGGGTTTGAGGAAAAGGGGGTCAGTGGGGGAAAAAGGGGGGGAACATCTGTAACACATTAAACAATAAAGATGAGTTTAAAAAAAATAAATAAAGATTATGGAAACTTGGAAAGGATTATCTCTGAAGTAGTTTACTAAGATTTGTAGGGAAATTGTTAAGAAAAACCAATAAATTTGAGCTAATACTAATGTAAGTAAAGTGGCCATTTCTTATTTGAGAGAAACAAACAGTAAGGAGCTGATCTATTTCTTTTCTTGTGAGCAAAAGAGTAAAAAAAATTATCTTTATATTTGAAACAAAATTAATTCAGGGCTTTATATATTCCAGACACTAATTGTCCTTTTTAAAAATTTCTGCTCTTAAGACAAGAGTGCAATAGTGTTACTGGTGGGGAGAGGTCTTCGTCCCTACCTGAGTGGATTTCTTGAGATATTCTGAGAAAAAGAACTTTCTGAGACACACTGGAGGAGGAGCTATTTTAGAAAGCTTTATTCTGTGGACTCAAACCCCTGAGTTTCCAAGGTCCCGCTAAGGAAGAAGTGTAGCCGTGGCTTTAATAGGGCTAGAATTAAAGTCAGTGTCCAGAGCTTCTGTTCCATGTTGGAGCAGTCTAATCCAGCATTAGGCTAGTTTAGTGTCTGTTTCCAGCTGTAGTCCAGCAGGCCATTGCATGTAGGGTCTGCAGGGCCACATGGCTATGGAGGAAACACCGGCAAGTGCAAGGAATTAGGAGCAAGAAAGTCCCATGACCCAGGAGCAAAAAGAGAGCAGACTTCTTTGTTTAGGCTCTTTCGGGGATTATGTATTCCCAAATTTTGCAGTGGCTCTACCCTCTCTGGCTAATGATCTCTGTCCTCAGGTTTGACTGAGAGGCAAGTACCTTCCCTATATCACCCAGCTTCCCTGGGTATGCATCTATCTTCCCTTTGTTAAACCCCTTCCCCCAGTGATCTTCAGGAAATGCGCCAGTGGTTCCCTGGGGAGCATGAAATTGCAGCTTCCTGGTGAAGATGCCCAAATGATATGCCTATAATGTCTGGCCTTCCCTCTGCTTTTTTCCTATTATTAATAACTAGCTAATCACAATGGTATCAACAGGACAAGTGACATTTTAGAGCAAGAACTGGAAGAAAAAAAAAGACGATGATTTGTGTTCATGCTTCTTCTCTTCCTGACAATTTCTTCCAGGTGTAAGCAGAGAGGAGCAGTAAAGAAAATATTTAGCAAGTTGAAAAACTGTAGGAACTAAAAATTATTACCAGAGGATAGTACTAGATAAACACAAAAAAATTAAACAGAATGACATAATCTTTGTTCTGGTTATAAGTTTCTATGAATTAAATAAATATTAAATACATAGTATTAGACATTTTGAACAAATAATCTTTGAGATCATTTGTAATTTCCTTTATTCTTACTTAGTATTAGTTTTCCTGCCTAATTTCTTTACTGATACGCAATTTCAAAGCAAAATGTTGTGTGTATGTGTGTGTGTGTGTGTGTGTGTGTGTGTGTGTATGCATTTGGAGTATGCGTAAGAGGTATACAGGATAGTGCATAAGAATGTGGGCTTTAAAGGCAACTTGGATGTGAATCCTGGCTGTGCCCGTTGGTAAATTTGTGACCTTGAACAAGTGATGTAACATCTCTTTGTCCAAATGTTCTCATGTGTAAAATACATGAATAATAACTTGATGTTCTTCTCAGTATAAAATGAGTTAATATTGTGGCCTAAGCTGGGTACATGAACACTTTGAAGAGTAAGGACAGTTTTGAGGGAATAATTTTTGGATCCTGAACTCTCCATGTACTCTGCCTGAGCAGGCTGGAGAAGAGCCACATCACAGGTGTCATGCCCGTTTTCCTCTCTTTTCAACACTGTCTTTTCCACATTCTAAAATCAGATGTACCTTTATCCACCCAGAATCTCACTGTGCTGCTCTCAACTAATACATAAATCCTCCAGTGTGTAATCAAGTGACTAAATGAAATAGTGCTGCTAGTGTTCAGATAGTGAGTGACATTAATGAGTAAAATTGTTGTTTTTTTTAAGTCAGATGATTTCTAGTTCTTGCTTTCAATGAAATTGAAAGAGGACCTAATTGAGTTTTTAGCTGATAGATCATTAGAAATAATTAGAGATCATAAGAACAGAGGCTTCTTCTATTCTTATCTACCTCTGCATGTGCACCAAGTTTCCTAGCTTATTATGTATCCCAGGTGACAATTAAAAAAAATGTTTTAAATATATACATAGATGATGTAATATCTTAGGGCTATATTATATTATATTATATTATATTATATTATTATATAGATGGTAGGTATCAAACTGATTTTTGACCTAGCCTCAGAAGGCAGAAGCCATCACTCTGGCTGCAGTCCCAGGCCACCTATATTCAAGCGAAGACAAAGATCCCACCACTGGATAAAGAGCTGTCAATGCCCCGTGACAGAGCTTGGTGAGTGGAATGTATTATCACAACCATCGTTGAAAAACATAAAATACTACAGCCCAGCCAGTTTGGCTCAATGGTTGAGCGTCGATCCACGCACCAAGAGGTCGCCGGTTCGATTCCTGGTCAGGACACATGCCCAGAACACGACCAGTCGATGTTCTCTCTAATTAATGTTTCTATCTCTCTCTCCCTCTCCCTTCCTCTCTCTAAAATTCAATAAAGAAAAAATTTTTAAGAAAATAAAAATATAAAATACTACATATTATGAAAGATAAAACCCTATAATTTTCAAGTTGCAAGAAGTTTTTTGTTCTTATAAATGGGGAGGCTTAAATTTATCTTTGAGATCACCTATCTCTTTTGTTTTTGGGAAGACATCGAAACAGTTTAACAAGGCTTTTCCTATGTGAAGCCCATATCCCATTCTGAAATGAAGAGATGTAATATAGTGAGAAGTGAAATTACTCTGCATTCTACGTATAAGTTCTTTGTCTTGTATGTACAAAATGAAGTCACATCTCTGAGGTTTGTCTTCTTTCAGAATGAAAAACTCGCACTTTCTCCCTTCCTGGAATCCTTGGGGGTGGTTCTGATCCTGAATTCCAGGCAGGACAGTCACGCTGATGGACATCGTAAGTGCAGGAGCTAACTCTAAGGTGGCAGAGGACTGGGGACTAAGAGTAGAGACGTACATTAGAATGGTTTGTCTAGGCGGTTCTGGAAGTAGTTATAAGAAATGTCCAGCTTTGAGTTTTTCTTTGGTAATTCTGTCTTGCTATTCTCACGGACTTATGTAAAATTATGGTTTATGTTACATTACATTGGGTTTGTTTTCTTCTTTTGTGGAGTTTAGAAATAGGCTTGCGTTAGGATAAACAACTGATTTGTCTGGGTTTTTCTGGTGTTAGTACTAAAGTCCTATGTCACAGGAAACCCCTCAGACTGAGCAAACTGGAAGAGTCTGTCCCTTGAGCTAGCACCTGTCCTTGAGATTACTTGCTGGGAATGCAGGTTAGCCGCCTGAGGGAAGCTGGTTGCAGGCCAGTTAGCGGCAGCCTTTGGAAGAGGCGCCATGTCTTCTTTACTCAAATCAGGCAGCATTTCAGGTGTCAGTAAGATGCTAAGAAAAAGTATCTAAATCTTAGAACCAAGCAGAAGAGATTATTAGGTACCTTTTCAGTGTCATGCTTGGGATTGTCTAGCTGGTCCACAGAGGTATTACCTGACTTTCTAAGGGTGAGCACCTTTGTTTGACTCGCTATTTTAATAAGGAATCATATATTTTATATCTTTGTAAAGGTTGTTGTTAATTGTGGAAGCTGATTCACATGATTGTTTTCTGATAGCAAGATAAATAAACTTGGTTCAAGAGATGAAATGATTTCTGTTCTGCAAAAACAGACGAACCCCAGAAGTTTTCAGTATTTTTGTCCTGAAGGATATTAATTAGTTTTGTGTTTAAATTAGCATTCTTATTAAACTAGCCTCATCATCTTGCTGGTTCCCTTATTAATGGGGTGAATAAATATTTGACATTGCTGACTTTTTTTGAGGGAGCAATGTTTTTAGTTTTGAAAATCATGCTTAGTCATTAGAGATGTGTAGGGTATCTTAAAAGTCCTCAGAAACACCCTAGAAATTCATGCAGGGAGTGAACCTGGTAAAAGTCTGGGTTTCCTACATCCCCTCTCCCTTCCAGGGTTGGGGAGACAATAAATAGGATGAAGAGATTGGGTATTCCTAGACTGAAGAAGTCTTTCTGTCCCTCTTTGATCATCACTGCTAGTTCCCCCGGGCCAGCACCCTTCTCTTCCCTGTTGAAGAGTCAGTCCCTCCTTTTAGTCAATGATTATAGCAATGCGGTGAGGTCGGGGCAGGTGCAGGTTCTTCCAAGAACTCAAACCAAAACATCTGTGAGTCAAACCTTTCCCTTACCAAGATAGTCTCTTTATAGCTTAATTATACCATATTATAACCCCCCCAAGGTCTTTGTTGTTTTCCTCAGTCCCACCAAAGATGCCTTTCTAGGAAGCAGTTGGAGATGGGATCAGAATCAGAATCAGACTATACATATACATACATGTACACATGTGGTTTGCGTAAACCGTCGGGGTCCTAACAGGAAAACAGAGACCAGAGACCACTCTATAAGATTTTGCTTGTTTGTTTGTTTTAAGAAGTGAAAGCCAGGAATTGGTTAAATGGGTGATGGAAAAGCTCAGAAACCACACAGAGGACAAAGAGGCGTTCCAGAGTTGAGCCACAGAGGAAGCTGCTCCACTCCTGTGCTGGTGGGAAGAAGGAGAGGGTGTCTGAAGCTCACGGGCTGGTATTAAAAGGCAGTTCTGGAATCATAGGGATGCTGCAGCTGCTGGCAGAGAAACGGCCAAGGCAGTTAGAGAAGAAAAGAAAGAGCCTGGTTTCTTTCTTCTTTTCACCTTCCCACTGGCGATACCTCTCTGGGAACAGATGGTTACAAAGCCTGGAGACTGCATCCTGCAGGGCCAGTCCCTGCAGAGGACAGAACAGCCGAGGGGGAGGAAGGAGAGAGCCAGGAAATGGGCCAACACCAGGGCAGTATGTGGCGGGACACATACTAGGTCAGGCAAGGTTCATTTTCTGTTTCTTCCAGTTTTCACTTTCTTTGGCCTTTAGATTCTTTATCTTGCTACTTGGAGTTGTAAAGAAAAGTATTTTTATTATTTGTTCCAGGACCTTGAATCAGGTCAAAAACTTTCTAAGAATACAAATGGCTGTTCTGAATTTCTTGAAATTACCTGTATTTAGAGAGTTAACTTGATCAAGCTAAATAAATGGTCACTCTCTCAACGCCTGCATTTTCCTTTAATACTTTTCCCAAAATCTCTCTTTTGCTTGGCCTCCCAAAGGTATTTTTCTCTATCTATGACTCACTTCTAAACCCCTCAGAAATAGAGACCTTTTACTATTGATTCCACTTCCTCTAATTCAATTGCTGTTCTGTTTCGCACACACATAGAAAATTCTGGGATTTAGTGGTAATACTGATTGCACCCCCTTTGCCTTTCAGTTCCGCAAACGTTTAAAAAGGAGACACAGAATGAGGTGAGGAGCAAATATCAGTTGCACCACGGGCAAAGCTAGATGGAAAAGCACAACAGGAACCTGAGGGGATATATGCCCCTTACTCCTCCCACTGAACTGAACTACATGTTGTCATTGGCAGGGTGAACAGATTACTGAAGGCCAGGGTCCTGTATGCTCAGCGTCCCTTCCCCACTTTCACAGTTTGATAAATCAATCCTTCTTCTTGGGGGACATTCAAATAATGAGGTGGAGGGAGTGACCAGAAGTGATCCCCAGTGTCCCTTTCTGGGGAATACAGGTGAAGGCCTCTCTGTACAGGAGAGATAATAGATGATCCCGCCAGTCAAATTACTTCCTACATAAAATGTCAATCAATCTGCTAAAACTTAATTGTGGGCTAGGTTAGCCCCATTGGTGATCAATTTTTGTAAGGTCAGTCCCTGCCTTAAAAATTCGCAAATCAGGTATTCCTTATTAAGACAAATGTACAATCCTGATTAAAAGAGTTTAAGCTTTTAACAATTTTTCTTTAAAGCTTCACAAATATATTATGCATTGTTACAAAAGTTAGAACAATATAAGAAAAATGTAATGTTGCACACTGAATATAATTAGTAACTCAAATTCAACTTTCAGAGTGCTGTAAGCATGATTAGGAACATTAAAACATTTTGTGGTTGAAAATATTTTTCTGAGAATATCTTGTGAAGTCTATTTTATGTCTAAATCCATTTCTTTTAAATTTCATGTTAAAAGCCCTGGCCGGTTCGCTCAGTGGTTAGAGCGTTGGCCCGCGGTCCAGAGAGACTTGGGTTCGGTTCCCGCCAAGGGCAAGTACTTCGGTTGCAGTTTGTCCCCTGCCCGGTTGGGGTTGTGCAGGAGGCAGACATTTGATGTGTCCCTTTCACGTCTATGTCTCTCTCTCTCTCTCTCTCTCTCTCTCTCTCTGCCCCCTCCCTTCCTCCCTCCCTCCCTCTCTATCTGAACAAAAATGGAAAAATGTCCTCGGGTGAGGATAAAAAAAAAAAAATTAATGTAAATAAATGAAAGTGTACGCCCACTAGATGGCAGCAAATCAAATCTTTTAACGCAGTACCTCTGATAAGGGAGAGTGGAAAGGAAGACCCTGCTGGCAGTTAAATTGTCAGGGGAAGCTAGGAATGTAAACAGAACCAGGCCTTGCAAAATGCAGTGGCAAATCAGATAAATCTTGTCACCAGATTGTGATTACAAACTATCTATATTGGTCTCCTAAAGTCAAACTCTTTTAATACCAATTCCTTTGGACTTACATGTTCTAAGATAATACCGCAGACAAACTTATCCAATAGTAACTGTCCATGGTCTTATGAGTTCTGAAAATACAGTCACTGACTGTGACAGAGACCGGCCTAAATTACAAATTCTTATCAGTGTTTGCCAAGGCCACCCGTGATTAACCCCAACCCTTTTCAGTGCCCTCCCCTAACTCTCTTCTTTGGTCTTCACTCTCTCTTGCAGTTAGACTTGTAGAGCCGTTCCTGGTGGTATCCGCTGCTGAGCTTTACTGCATCAGAGACGTGCTGTTTTCAAACTTATCAAGGTATGATTTTCATAATTGCCTATAATATTGAAATAGAGTTATTTCAGGTAATGTAAGTCGAATGTTATCAACAGTGCATCAAATAGGCAGACATACAGTCGGCCCTCGTTTATCGTGCTTAATCAGTTCCAGACTCTACCGCGATAAAGGAATTTCCTCCAAGTAGGATTCTGTATTTATGCAGAGTTGTCCCTCGCCACTTCCTGCTTCTATGGTCGCGGCTTCACTCGTGGTTTTTCAAATATAGTATAGTATCTGAAAACACCGCAAATAGAGTGAAGCCAGAAAGTCGAAGCGCTAAGTGGCGAGGGACGGCTGCACTGACAGACTCTCAGGTAAGCTCACCTGAGCCCTCTTTTCAACTAGTCTGAGCCAGTCCTAGCAAAGAACCCTGCCAAGTCATCATCATCCCCCACCCTTGGTATTTGATCACCCTTAGTATCTGATCAAGTTCCTCATCCCCACCCTTGATGTATAAATCCTTCGACTGTCTTTAGCAAGAATCCTGTTAGCAAGAATTCCCCTACTCTTGATGTCTCCTCTGAGTAATTTTCCATCCATTATTACCCTCAACCTGCCTTTTGGCTATAAATCCCCATTTACATTTGTTGTATTTGGAATTAAGTACAATTTCTCACCCTTATCACAATAATTGTTCTTTAGCATTTGAACAATAGTGACAATAATTTCTTTTTGATGATATGTTTTAACCCAGGAGATCGACCAAACTCAGACGCCGAGATGGGGTTTAATAAAAGGAGTTTATTGAGCTAAGTCCGCAGGCACCTGCAGTATGTCCCACACAGGAGTAACTGCGGCCCCGGAGAGCTAAAATGGCTCCTTTTTATAGGATTTTGTAAGGGGGGGTGCTACATGTAAGCAAGCATGTTACAGAAGCGGAATTTAGCAGTTAGTTAATTACCTCTTACTCAGTTTCCCAGACATCTCAAAGGTCAAGATGTTTTCAATAGATTATCCCTGGTGCCACCCAAGATTACTCAAGGGTTAGTTATTACCCCAGGGTTAGCGATTACTTAGGGATTAGTTAGTGAAGAATGTTCTTCATCAGTAAATGAGTAAACTGACAACCCCTTTGGTTGTCGTGAAGGCCTCTGGGAGTTTAGGTCAATGGCACTAAGTTATAACATTCCCCACTTCTTCTGGTGAATTAATCAAATCCTTGATTTATATTAGTCATGGATTAGGGGTAAGCGTTGGTAATGTTGCTGTTGGGCTAGTACCTTAAGCTTAATTGATTGGACCCGCTCCTTGACAAATGCAGTGATTCTGTTAAGGATGATAGGTCCGCAGGCTAAGGCTATGAATAAGAGGAGGAGCGGACCCACTAGAGCTGTGAGGAGGGTGGTCAGCCAGGGAGACCAATTAAACATACTCTCATACCATGAGGTAGAGGTATGTTCTTCTCTCTCTCTATCTCGTAATCACTTTTGCAGCTCTTGCATAGATTGTCTGATGATACCTGAGTGGTTAGCATAGAAACAACAGGTCTCTCCTAGGGCAGCACAGAGGCCTCCCTGCTTGAGGAAGAGCAGATCTAGACCGCTGCGATTTTGGAGGGCCACTTCGGCTAGGGCGTCAACCTGTTTTTCAAGGTATTTGACTTGGGTTTGGAGTAATTCAACATCGCGGAAAAACGTGGCTGACAGCTCACGAAGGCAAGGTCATTCTTAATGAGGGCTGTTGCCCCTAGGGCAGTGGAGCCGGCAATACCCAGGGTAGCCAGTACAGGGATCAGAATGGGAACACGTTTCTAGAGTCTAGTATGATAGTCTGAGGCTAGAAAATGGGCTGCACCTGTGGGCCCTGCATATAGGTATACCTGGGGAACTATATAGATAACAATACAAAGATCTGAATGAGTCCCAGGGCTAATGCAACAGTGGATACCTGACAAGCGTGCAAACCAAATCCCGCTAGGTGCAATCAGAGTCCATGGGGTTGAGCCTTCGGCTCAGAGAGGTGTTGGTCAGGCAGTTGTCCTTGTATGGCGAAGCTTGGAGGTCGAGGTTTCCAAGGATGAAACAGGTCACTTGTCCTTGAAGATCTCCTAGGTTGAGCTTGCCGTCTCAGGCACAGTTGGCAAGGGTTCCTTCCCCAGGTGAGTCTGAGTCACTAAAAGTTTGGTTCATGGGGGCTAGAGTACCCGTGGCATTTGCCCCAATACCAACATAGTAGGGTGGTGCTGGATCTACACAGAGCCAGCAGTCTTGAGGGGGTGTGGTGTTGGCACCTGAGGGGGTCCAAAAGCTGGAGCTGGTGCCCTATTCCGGCTCTCTAGAGACTCTGTGGGTGTTACTGGGTTGAGAATGTGGTTTGGTCTGATGGGAAGCTGTGGGGGTAGACCCCCGGCAGGGTTGGGCGGGTCCCTCCGAGAAGGAACCCAGGGAAGTCGCTGGATGGTGAATAAAGTACCAATGTCGTATCCAGCGAGATATAGTCTCAATCCCCATGTTTTTCCAGTGAGCCAGGCTGAGTTTAGAGGCTGTTTTATAGTAATAGTGGTGGGGTTCCAAGTTTGGTTCTTGCAAGTAGGGTCTATTCCATCTTGTCCCTTGTGGGTATGGGGTGTAGGGTCCCGCAGGAGGGTTATATCATCATCAATGCCGCCCCCTGATGACCATCCAAGGGCTAGGGTCTCACAACCCCAGACCTTACAATAGAATTCTCCCGGTCCACCACATGTAGCCCTCATATGCCTGGGGAATGGGTTCTCAGGACAACCATAATTCTGAGTGCTCCATAGGACATGGTTAAGGTGTCCCAGGTTACAGACGGAAGTTTTACTTGCTGAGCCAAAGTGAGTTATTGGTTGGGTTGTTTGACGGGAACCAAATTCTCCATGACAGAGGTTGTCATCGAAGAATTTTGAAGTCAGTCTTCAGGGTTACCTGGGAGGTTTGGAAGGTCTCATTGATGACTAGCCTAGAGCCATCTCTAGTCCTGGTGAGGACCCAGGTATGTTTAGTTGGAATGCTGCAGAAGGTAGGGACCCACAACAAACTCAAGAGGATGCAGTAAACTTGAGTTTTAGAGGGTCTGTGGGATCCTTGAAAAGAGCCCATTTCTTTGGGATCTGATCAGGGTGTGCTTTCTTTACCTGGGTGTGGTGAACCACGGTCTCTTATTAGACACCTTAAAGGCTGTGGGGGTTGTCAGAATTACCAAGTGGGGCCCAACCCAGGTAGGTTCAAGGGTTTCCTTGTTAAACTTCTTGATCCAAATCCAGTCACCAGGCTCAATGTCCAGTGGGGGTGGTTCTGCTTCAGTGGGTTGTTTTCTTTCCTTGGCTGAGAGGCGGGCCTCTCTTCTGATGACTTTGATGGCCTGCAAAGACTTGAGAAGCCCCCGGTTAGATAATTCGCCTATGTGGTCATAGTGAATCTTAGGGATAATAGGTGGTGGTCTCCCATAGATGATTTCATAAGGGGTAAGGTTCTTGAGATATGGGGTGCATCGGGTGCGCAACAGAGCAAATGGCAAGAGGTTTACCCAATTATCACCGGTTTCAATTCGAAGTTAGGTAAGAGTCTCCTTAAGAGTTCTATTCATTCTCTCTACCTGACCTGCGCTTTGGGGTCTATAGGCAAAATGTAATTTCCAGCCTATTCTGAGAGCTTCTGCTATTAATTTGGAAATTTTGGCTATGAAAGCCGGCCCATTGTCTGACCCCAGTACTAAGGGCAGGACAAATCTAGGAATGATCCCAGTTAGGAGATGTCTGGCAACTATGTTAGCAGTCTCATGCCTTGTGGCAAAAGCCTCAGTCCATCCTGAGTAGGTGTCAACAAAAACTAGTAAGTACTTAAATCCAAATTTGCTGGTTGAGATCTCAGTAAAATCAAGTTCCCAATGCTCACCTGGTTCATGCCCTCTGATTCAGACCCCAAGTCCATGGGGTCTGAGAGGCCCTGGATTTACCTATGCACAGGCAGAACATCGGGTAACCTCCGAAGTGGCTATAGTCTAGAGATCTGGAATATAGAAGTGTCTACTGACTAGAGAGATTAATTTTGATGTGCCTAGGTGAGTACTATAGTGGAGATCTCTAATGAGAGCAATTCCCAAGGCTTTGGGGAAAAGTAGTCTTCCATCGGGGAGCCGATGCCAGTTCCCCTTCTCTGTTGAACAATTTAACTTCTTTCCCAGGTTGAGCTCCTCTTCATTGTAGGATGGCGAGGAGGGCAATTCCCGAAGGGGAAGAGCAGGGAGTATTTCTATAGGTTTTACCTCAGTTAGGGCAATTTGTTTAGCAGTCTGGTCTGCTAGGTCATTTCCTTCTTTTGTCTGACTAGGCTTGGTTTCGTGCCCTCTGCAGTGAACAATGGCCACAGCCTTAGGTTGCCAGATGGCTGCTAAGAGATTGAGTATTTCTTCTCTATTTTTAATTTCTTTCCCAGCTGATGTGAGGAGCCCCCTTTCTTGGTATAGGGCTCCATGCACATGAGCAGTTGCAAAGGCATAGCGGCTGTCAGTGTAGATGTTGACCCTCTTGCCTTTTGCCCAGTTGAGTGCCTGTGTCAGGGAAATCAGTTCTGCTTTCTGTGCAGAAGTTCCGTGGGGCAAGGCCTGAGCCCAGATTACCTGTAAGTTGGTGACTACTGCTGCCCCGGCATACCGAGTTCCATCCTTGATGAAACTGCTCCCATCAGTATAGAGGTCATAGTCAGAGTTGGCTATTTGCTCGTCTTTGAGGTCCGGTCTGGTTCCCTCTATGGAGTCTAGTAACGAGTGGCAATCGTGGAGCAGTTCTCCTTGATTCCCGTCGGGGAGTAAGGTAGCCGGGTTGAGAGCAGTAGACTTGGAGAAGGTAACCTGTGGTGGGTTCAATAATAGTACCTGATATTGAGTGAGGCGAGCGTTGGAAATCCATCTGTCAGGAGGAGACCTGAGTAAGGCTTCAGTGGTGTGGCCTCCGATGATTTGGAGGTCCTGGCCTAAGGTCAGCTTCTGTGCCTCCTTGACAAGGAGAGCGGTTGCAGCTATTGCTCTCACGCAGGACGGCCAGCCTGCAGCAACAGGGTCAAGCTGTGGGTGGCTTTCTCGGAAGGTGAGGAGGTCCCGGCTCAGGGCTTCGTTAACAATGGTGGGAGAGTTCTTGAAGCCCTGAGGGAGTCTGGTCCAGGTAAGCTGGCCTGAGAAACCCTCTTCAGGGTCTGTCCATTCAAAGGCAAAGATGGGTTGGCTCTTCGCAGCAAGCAGCAGGGTGAAGAAGGTGTCTTTGAGGTCCAGGACTGAGTAGTAAACCTTGTCTGGAGGTAAAAGACTCAGGAGGGTATATGGGTTAGGCACAGTAGGGTGGATAGACTCAACCCTTTTGTTTACCTCCCGCAAATCCTGAACTGGCCTATAATCTTCTGTTCCTGGTTTCTTCACGGGCAACAATGGGGTGTTCCAGGGGGACTGACACGGAATTAAAATGCCTGCATCTCTCAACCTCTTAATATGTTTGGCAATCCCTTCCTTGGCCTTTTGGGGAATTGGGTATTGTCTGACTTGATTGGGAGTAGCAGTGCTGGCCAACTGCACAATGATAGGGGGCTGGTGAGAGGCTAGCCCCGGTGGGTTTGTTTTAGCCCAAACTTCACCAATCTGTATGGCTCATTTAGTCAAAACATCCTGTGAGTTACTTTCCCCAGTGGGAGGTGACATTTCCTCTTGAAGGAGATATTCCTCAGAGAGGGGTACTGTAACCATGATAGTGGAAGGTTGTTGGTTCCCTAAGCTTAGAGTTGTGCTATTGTCTTGAAAAGTTATAGTTGCTTTCAGCTTTCGCAGCAGGTCTCTGCCAAGCAGTGGGTAGGGGCAGTCGGGCATTACAAGGAAGGAGTGAGTGATAGTGCCCTTCCCGAGATCAGTGATTCTGGCTTTAGTCCATGGGTATGCTTTTGGCTTTCCTGTCGCCCCTATAATCGATGTCTTTTGGGAGGAGAGCTTTCCAGAGGCCTACTGAAGAACCGAATAGGTGGCCCCCGGGTCGACAAGGAAGTCAGTTTGTTTCCCCTCGACCGTCAGGGTTAACATGGGTTCCTGGGGGCCTAAATTGATGGAACCCTGACCCCCCTAATCTTCCTCAGTCTCTAGGAGTAAGCGTGCAGGGGTTTCTTGTGCTTTTCTTGCCATTAGCTTGGGGCAATCTTTCTTCCAGTGTCCCATAGCCTTGCAGAAGGTGCATTGATTTTTCTTAAGTTGGGGTCTATCTTTAGATGGTTCCTTATTCCCCTTATAGGGAGCTAGTGGTCTCTTGTTAGGGGTTGCCAGCAAGATTTGAGACAGTTGCCTAGTTTGCTCCTTAATGGGATCCTCCCGGTTCTGAAAAACTTTCTGAGCTATTTCAAGTAACTCACTTCTATTCTTTCCCTCAAAGCCTTCTAATTTCTGCAATTTCTTTCTGATGTCTGGGGTTGACTGTGAGACGAAGGCCATGTTGACCATCCGTCTATTCCCATCTGCATCCGGGTCTAAGGGGGTATAAGTTCTGTAGGCCTCTAATAATCTTTCTAAAAAGGCCGTGGGAGATTCGTCCTTCCCTTGCATAGTGGCTGCTACTTTTGCTAAATTGGTGGGTTTCTTAGCAGCGCCCCTTAGACCCCTGAGGAGGTTTCGGTGATAAGTGCGTAACCTCTGCATCCCCTCCCCAGTGTTTGGAACCCATTCTGGGGGTCGTTGAGGCAGTTCATCGTCTAAGCCCTCGGGGCCAGCGTCATCCCCGACCATAGCCTTAATTGCCTCAGCGCGTATCCTCTCCCTCTCCTCTGAGGTGAACAAAGTTTGTAAAATCTGTTGACAATCGTCCCAAGTGGGTTGGTGGGTCCGGAATACAGACTCCAATAAACTTATCAGAGCTTGTGGTTTCTCCGAGAAAGGGGGGTTTTGTTGTTTCCAATTATATAAATCGCTAGTTGAAAAAGGGACATAGATCATACGCGCCGGGCCCATAGTGCCGGGCGCAGCGGGCACCTCTCGTAATGGGAGCATCGGGACTGAGGTGTCTGGTTCCTGAGCCAGTTGATAAGGGGTGCTGTCCCGTGTATGTGAGGGACTCAAAAGTCTGGCATTGTCAGCCGGGCCTGGGGCTCTTGCCTGAGGCTCATCTGAGGGTGCCGTAGCCTTCCCGCCCGAGGCGTTTCCTGCATAGGGCGGGGGCGTCATTTCTTCCAGGAGCGATTCCTCAGGATCCCCTGGGAGGACCGGATATAACCGTGGTTTGGGTGCTTTCCCAGGGGATTCTGGTTGGCTCTCCTTGGTTGCCCCCGCGGTCGCTCCTTTGGGGCTGCAACCATGATGGTATGGTTCCCTACCTTAGCTTTCATTCCCTTTTGGGGCTCCTCCCTTCCGCATTTTGTTATATAGGGAGGCTTGTCTAATACTATGTCAATCCAGACATCTATATATACCCGTTGATCTGGGTGAGGGACCCTATAGACAACCGAACGCACGGCGAAGAGGAGGTTAGGGTCAAAACTCCCCTCCGAGGGCCATTCCTCCCCAAAGGTTGGCCACTCTAGTTCACATAGCGTCCTCAGGAAGCCGGGGTCTGCTGGCTTCCCATAATTGCAGGACCTTTTGAGAAAATCGGAAAAGTTAGAGAGCAGACATTCAAGGGGGGTCGGTTTCCTGGATGGTCCTTGGCCCATGGCGTCCCTCCTGAAAGTGAAACAGTTAGAGCAGAAAGAGAGGCTGAACATACAAGAACACGAAATCAGAAGACAAACAAGAACAATCACTGAGACTAGTCTCACCCTCACGGAACACACACACCTTCAAAGTGAAGCACCTAGGCTTCCAACATCAGAAGTCAGCGTCCTGACTCTGATTAGAGGCAGACAGTGTGCGGCGTCCCGCCTGTACAGCCTCGCCAAATGCTCCGGAGCCAAAGACACAAAGAAACAAATGGATCGATCCACTTACCAAGACCACGTGGCGCGAAGACCCTAAGCCGAATCTGGCCGCAGTCAGAAGATCAAATTTGTAGAGGCGAGGATGGAGGCGCCTCGCCTTGTGCCTGAGGAGGTCGACCCCTCTCAGAGGGGGACCTCGAGGTGATCTCGCTGGGGCCTCCAAATGTTGTAACCCAGGAGATCGACCAAACTCAGACGCCGAGATGGGGTTTAATAAAAGGAGTTTATTGAGCTAAGTCCGCAGGCACCTGCGGTATGTCCCACACAGGAGTAACTGCGGCCCCGGAGAGCTAAAATGGCTCCTTTTTATAGGATTTTGTAAGGGGGTTGCTACATGTAAGCAAGCATGTTACAGAAGCGGAATTTAGCAGTTAGTTAATTACCTGTTACTCAGTTTCCCAGACATCTCAAAGGTCAAGATGTTTTCAATAAATTATCCCTGGCGCCGCCCAAGATTACTCAAGGGTTAGTTATTACCCCAGGGTTAGCGATTACTTAGGGATTAGTTAGTGAAGAATGTTCTTCATCAGTAAATGAGTAAACTGACAACCTCTTTGGTTGTCGTGAAGGCCTCTGGGAGTTTAGGTCAATGGCACTGAGTTATAACAGACACGTGTGTACTTTTAAAATTTTTACTTGTTTTAAATGTTTAACATGTAATCTAACAATCATTCTGAATGGCTTTAAACCTGAATTTATTTGTAAAATGCTTTATCTCTAACAGGGATACATTTCTGAAGATATTCTTCTTTCAGCTATATATTGCTTCATTTATTGACCACCTAAATGATCTTTCAGTATCTCTAACTCCAATATACTCAATCACCTTGCACGTGGAATTGCTAAGCTTTCCTACCTAATTAGTAAATACAACTTTGCTTATTTTAACATCACACGTTATTTATTGAAGGACCTCAGCTCTCCTAAATACCTCTGGGTGCCCCTATTTCTGCAAAGATGTCAATTAGGGAGTCATGCCTGGGTATCTACATATTATTTATCTCTTATTCCACCTCCTTCCCTTTCATAGTAGTTTGTTGTCTGTACAGCTACTTCAAGAAGCTTTAAAACTCATTGTGACAGCCTTTAACTTTCTTTCTAAGTGTCTTAAACCTTATCTCTATTGTACCTTACAGCAAACATTGATTTAGGCTGTTATGCTTCTTGCAAACATTATTGCTTATTTAAATTTTACCAGTTCATTAAGGATAATCTCAAGAGTTTCCCTCTCTCTATAGCCTTTGGTGAGAACATCTGCTAATACATATTCTCCCTCAATTTATTCGACTTTTACCCTTCCATTGGTTGGGGTCTAACTTGTAGAGGGCTACACATAGTAGGTACTTTTTAATATAAAATTGTATGATTCTAAGTTGATAAATAATTATATTTTTTGAGTATCTACCATATGCTGAGACACTTTTACACTATTACTTCTAATCCTCACAATATCTTTCAAATAGTTTATTCTTATCTTCATATTACAAATGAGGATCTAAAGGTCAGAATGTGTAAAAGGCTTACCTCAGATCACGTAATAACTAAGCAGAAAAGCTAAATCCAAAGTCTATGTTTTATTCACTGTACATGATGCTCCCTTCATGCTCCCCCCATTTTGTTTTTCTTTGGGTTTTAAATTTATTTAGCACTTCATTTATCCAGTGGATAGACTTCTAATCACAACAAGTCAAAAAATAAAGTTAAATAGAAAGCCAATAATCATTGAAAAAGTAGTACTTATGGCACTCACATTTTAAATATTTCTAGAAGAAGGTTGTAGTCATTTTAGCCTAGAACCTGCAGATAGCCCTGGCCGGTTTGGCTCAGCGATTAGAGCGTTGGCCTGCTGTCTGGAGAGACCCGGGTTCGGTTCCTGCTAAGGGCGCGTACCTCGGTTGCAGTTTGTCCCCGGCCCTGGTTGGGTCGTGTGGGTGGCGACCACTCAATGTGTCCCTTTCACATTGATGTTTCTCTCTCTCTCTCTCTCTCTCTCTCTCCCTCCCACTCTATCTGAACAAAATATCGAAAAATGTCCTCGGGTGAGGATAAAAAAAAAAAAAAAAGAACCTGCAGATATTATTATTATTTGTTTTGTGTGGAATATATAATACTTGACTACATAATTAGAAGAGGCAGCATATTAGAAACTGTAGCAAAAGTAACTACTCTCAATTAGTGAGGAAGGAAGAATAATTTACCAGGGCAGGTAAGCAAATAAGGGCTGTTTATTAAAGGCACACAGTTCTATATCCCTTCATTGTTGAGGTTACCTTCACATGAAACTACATTAATTTATTCCTTTGTTTATCTGCTTTATTGACTCATTTGTTAAAGAGAGTTACATGAATTACTCTCCATAAGTTAGTAGTGAGTAGTTCTTCCTATGTACATGTTTAGCTGAAATTGATATTATGTGGAGGGTATTTAACAGGACCTCTTACACATTTATTGTTTAATTCAAGCTGGTGTCTCAATATTTTTAATGCTCTTTGAATCTGTAAAAATATAGATATTAAAACCATTTTGCATGTTTTCTAGAAGTTAACAAGTGACTATTACATAAAATTTCAATATAGGCATTAAAATATAACTACTAGCTAAAGCACTCCCCGATACATTTGATCTGTCTTTCAGGAAAATACATATTAAGATGTTCATTTCAGTATTATTAGGGCAAAAATTGAAAACAAGCCAATACCATCAATATGGAAGTGGTTAAATAAATTATAGTTAATTCATACAATGGAATTCAATACATACATTGTTTGTTCATTATATAAAGATAGCCAATTTGGATTGTTGAGTGTGATGTTAACTAAGGACCACTATTTCTTCTTAAATATTTAGACTACAATTCCTGTAGCTGGATGGCAAAACCCTGTATTATGTAATAAAAACCTGTAGTTAGACATTTCTCTATTTGAATAAATGCTAATATTTAAAAAGATACAACTAAGTCATTGAGCTTGGCTTTAAAAAACAAATTGATTATAAAAATGGAAAAAAAAACATAACTTTATGGTAAAATATGTAAGATAATAGAGCAGCAGGGCATCGGTTAAGTAATTGATGGCTAAAAGAAGTGTTATTAATTTGGTGATTTAACAAAATGTAGCCCCCAACTAAGTTATATATTTAACTTTTTAGAACTGAAAGGGACCCCTGTAGTTCATTGCCTTCTCCTTTATGGTAGCCACTGGCCCCATGTAGCTACTGAGCACTCGAAATGTACACAGTCTACGCTGAGATAAGTTGTAAGTATAAAATACACTTTAAATACCAAAGACTACATAATAATAAAAGATGTAAAATAGCTCATTGAAAATTAATAATTTTTAAAATATTGATTACATGTTGAAATGATAGAATTTTAAACATATTAGGTTAAAGAAAATATATTATCAAGTTAATTTTACTGGTTTTCTTTTATTTTTTATGGTGGGTACCATACAATTTTAAATTACACATATGCTGACATTTATTTCTACTGGACAGCTCTGCTCCATAACTTTTGTTTCTAGAGACTTAAGACATCAAAAGGTCTCATTTCTGGCTCAAACTAAAAGAAGTTAGTGAGAGATCACTTATTACTTTTTTTGACTCTCTTTTGGATTAAAAAAAAATTTGTGATCAGAACAACCACCATAAAAAAGCCATATTTACAGGGGCAGAACTTCCTCTAGGAGGATGCAGTTATGTTAATAAACAACACTACGGGAGTGGTTGCCCTAACCTTCAAGCTCACGCTCCCTCTTCCTGGGACAGTGTAACTGTCACCTGCTGCTTCCAGTAGAGATTTCCAGACTTTCTTTTTTAAGGGGCTGATTTTTTCCTCCATGTATATTTTAAACATTGTTGGATTTTAAACTATAACTGCATGACCATGCAGTTATAGTTTAAAATCCAACAATGTTTAAAATATAACTGCATGGTCATGCAGTTGTCTCCTAGGATAGAGTTACTCAAATAACCTTGGAAGCAAGACAAAGGTCAGCAAGGAACAAATCAAAATCAGAAGGAAGATCATCTCTCAATTTCCTTGGTGAAGTACTAGTGCTACCCAAGAAAGCCATGCAGCTCAGAATTTAGAAATGTGCAGATATTAATAGGGTAAAATATTATTATAGATTGAAAATCTAATGTTTAGAGCTAAAAATAGTTCTTGTAAAATCTTTGGTTCATAGAATGTTCTTTTTTCTCTTGCATAGTTTTCCCAAGGAAAACATTTCTCTGGTTTTATCTTCACCATGGTAATATGCTTCTTTAAAAATTTCCCAAATTATTACTAGAATTTTCTATGGGTTGTACTCTTGGGTTTATCAGAGATCATGTAATGTTCACATTTTAATTGACTGAATGATTAAGTTAGTTAATAATCAGTATTAATTGAATTCTTCAAAGTGCTAAGTACCATGCCCTCAGTTTGGTACATAAACATGTATATATGTATACACACAAATACAATGAGATGCTTGCTTTGATGAATATTAGTATTGTCAAAGTGAACTGGTAGCATGAAGTCTTGCAAGAGTCACAATGAACTGCATATAGCTGGAATATAAAGTCCAAGGTGGTCATAGAAAAGCCTGTCAAAGACAGCAGTCAGAGCACGAAGAGCCTTGCAGATTTAACTACAAAAGTCACAGGTTTCCAAATAGGTATTGAACTATGGGATCTTTTATTCAAATAAAACATAACATAGTGTCTTAGTGAATAGAACAGGTAAATAGACTGCAGTAATGGAAATTGTCTCCCATTACTGGATCCAAGAATGCCCAAGGAGTTAAGAAGATGAAGAAATTAAGAATAACAACTATGACTTCTGACCAAAACTGAGTGCATGTTGGTGCCATACATAGAGTCAAGTAATACAAAAAGATGGGTCTTTGTTCTTCTCTAGCTCTAGAGTTATCGTTGGCGGCCAAAGTGCCATAAAAGTATTTCGAAGCTACAAATCCTCGAACACTATTAAGTGACATATGATCTGCTTCAAAATATGAAGTCCTAGCTAAAATCCAACTTAAGTTGGGATATAATACTGTTTTTATACTTATATCCACATCATGTTCGAAGAAGTAACTCCAAATGGGAATAGTATTCTTTCCTCTCTTTGATATTATTCAAGTATAGAGCTTCCCAGGGCCTTAAAGAGAGTTTCATGAAAAAGCTCCTTTAGATTACACTGCTTTCCTCTCACTGGGACACAGTCATAGTTGGTGTGGGTGAGGGAGAAGAGGCCAGGGCATAATCTGAGTAATACACTTACCCCCTTTTTCAGAATCATCCCTGCTCTCTGACTCTGAGTAACTTCCCTTGGATGGATTAGCACAGGAATCTCCTTTATTGCTTGAATGAAAAGATAACTTAGAGGGATCTAAAAGGGAACTTTCCAGCTACACTCAGACCACAGGGAGAATACACCGTAGATTGAAGTTGGTCCATATGTGACAGCTGACTACTGTGGGATAGTTGAACTTTGAAACAACTTTCATTTTCAGTATTACATAGTAAAATAAAGATGAGCTTTGAAATCTGACCAGAGCTTTTCAACCTTGGCACTATTGACACTTAGGGCTGGATAATTCTTTATTGTGGGTGCTGGCCCTGTGCATTGTAGGATGTGTAGCAGCATCCTACCCCTTATTCAGAGTTGTGACAAACAAAAATGCCTCCAGACATTGCTAAATGACCCCTGGAAGACAAAATTGTCCTTGGTCAAGAAGCCCTGAATTGAACCAAGCATAGAATTCCCACCTCCCTCCTTGTCAGTAAATTATTCTAAGCAGGGGCTTGACTTACTTGGGCCAGTGTATTTGAAACACTAAGTAAAATGTTAATATCTAGGATGGGGAGTGATAGAGAGTAAGCGCACAACAAATTGCACTTTTCTTTTTCACTTCCTCCTCTTTTTCCGATTTTGAAAATCTAACTAGTTATCTTAGATTCTAGAAATGGAGACAAATTGTAACTAACAAAGCAGTTTACCTTCTAGGAGATTAGTGTGGTAAATAATGACCTATTTTATTTATTTATTTTTTCATTAGTTTATTTACTTTTGTTACAGATGTTTCTCCTTTTCCCCCCACTGATTCCCCCCTCCCGCCTCCCTGCCCTGTCCCCAGGTTTGTTGTCCTTGTCCATTGTTCATGCATATATGCATATAAGTTCTGTGGTTTATCTCTCCCCACCACCCCCTCTTCTGGGGATTGTCATTCTGTACCCCACTTCCACATCTCTGAGACTACCCCATTCCTCAGACTGTTATGTTCATTATATTCCACAGATAAGTGAGATCATATGATACTTGTGTTTCTCCGTTTGGCTTGCTTTGCTTAGGATAATACTTTCCGGGTTTCTCCATGTGGTCTGAAAGGATAAGAGCTCTTTCTTTCTTACAGCTGCATAGTACTCCATTGTGTATATGTACCACTGCTTTTTCATCCATTCGTCTACTGATGGACATTTGGGCTGTTTCCAGATCTTAGCTATTGTAAATAGTGCTGCTATGAACATGGGGGTACATATATTCTTTCTGATTGGTGTTTCAGGCTTCTTAGGGTATATTCCTAGAAGCGGGATCACTGGATCAAATGGCAGTTCAATTTTTAATTTTTTGAGGTAACACCATGTTGTTTTCCATAGTGGCTGTACCAGTCTGCATTCCCACCAGCAGTGTACTTGAGTCCCCTTTTCTTCACACCCTCGCCAACACATGTTGTTTGATGATTTGTTGATGGCAGTCAAATAATGACCTATTTTAAACTAGAGGTAAATGCAAGCAGTAAACATTGGAGAAAAGAACTATGGTTATTTTGTTAACATAGTTTTTATGTTTAAATTCAAATTATTTTAAAATGTTATTTTAAAATTTATTTTATCTTAAATAAGAAATTATATATTTTGTAGTTTTAATTCATTTTCATTCATTTTGTCACCTGCATGACAACCATGTGAAATAGGGTAGGGAGAATCTCCATTTTATAAATAAGGATTCTTGAGTTAAGAGAGTTTACATGACTTGGTTGATAAATATGGGAAGTGAATCTTGAGCTAAGTCTCTGATTCCAAATGTGGTACATTTTGCATTTATGATAACTACGTTCTACTAGATTAAATATATTGTTTGAATACAATGTGGCATATTTAGTTGAAGCACTTATTATTTTTAATGATTTTGACATTTACTCAGTATTATGTAATCTAGTTTGAGATTTGAGAAGGATGAAGAACAGACTGGTTTAATTCTTAAATGTTTCTTTTAGCTTGTTTTAAAATGTATAAAAGTTTCACTTAATTTGTTACCTAATAAGTGTTAGAACAAATTACACAGAAACATGAAATAGGCTTTTGCACAAATTTACAATTCTCTGTACAAACTCATGGACAAGTTTCCTTTTTTAAAAAACCTATGTTTGTAAGCCAAGACTCTACAATAGAAACATGATCTTAATCACAGGGAAAGAGCTTCCAAATCACTAGCTAAAAATACTTCCCTCTCAAGAGAAACTAGTTTTACTTGTGTGGTAACTACTACTAATGTCCTATATGAATAGCCCTAATTGGTGGTATTTACTTTTATAATTTACCATTGAGAAATAAAGTGAACAAATAAAATGAAGTCACAGTGGTCAGGCTGCTAAATTATTAACTTCAAGTGAGTTGAAGCAGAGAGAAATGACAATCCTTGTTTTAACTGGCTCTGGGAACTTCTGCCTAGAAACTTTCCAGTCCTGCATCAATACCTGGATGCACATCAGCGTGCGCTGTGTTAATGCCTAGATGTAGATCAGACCTTCCATCAGTCATCCGAATAACCTCAAAAAGGAAACGTTCCCTTGTCTAGACCCCCAGACATCTGGTGACTACTGTCTTGAACCACCAGTCCTGGGGCTGTGACTGCAGAACTGATTCTTCTCAAGAATGTGTACTTTTTACTATAAAACTCTCGGACTTTTCTTTTTCTTTTGGAACACTCTCGGCACTGCTTAGGTGTGTTTGTGGTTTGTAAACCCAAGACCCTTGAACAAACTTTTGACCTTTCTTGTCTACACCTCCTGACTCTTTTTGAGTATGCTCAATACCATTCTGACACACTTGAAATCATACAGAACAATTTTTTTGGAATCAAATGCAAAATATCCAGATATGACCTGAAAAAAGTAGAAGTACAAAAAATATCTTAATTCAAAACTATACCCTTACAACTTGCAAAAATTATGAAGGATGGAAAATAAAATGGTATTTATTCTCAAAATAAAGAAGATGAGAAAGGTTTAACTAGATAACCTCGAAACTCACTGAACCAAGAATAAGATTTTTGCATTTAAGTTTTAGTTTAACTGAAGAATTCCCTTTTGTGACTAGCCTGTGATCTATGCTACACCTTCTGTTAGGGAAAGGAGAATGTTGCTTAACCAAAATAATCTACATGGGAATTTTGATAAAATAAAGATAAATTTGACATCTCAAAGCAATTTGCATAGTCACTGAACTCATCTTGAGCTTCTGGAGCTGAATGGCTAGAGCGGTCTCCAAAGATTATTATTTTCAAATGAAAAATGATTCAGAAAAGGCAGAGGGAAGAAGAAAGGGAAGAAATGAGAAAGGGCAACTTGGCCATATATTGGAATCACTGGGGAAATTCAAAAATAGTAAATCTTGAATCTCACAAACCAGAGATTCTGAATTAATTGGCCTGACATATGAGCTTGTATTGAGATTTTTTATAAGCATCAAAAGTATTTTTAATATGGAGTCAAGGTTATGTATTTCTGGTTTAGCTGGTGAGCTGAAGGAGACTATGGAAATTTGCTGAGGCTTATGAGGTTCCAACAAATTATGAGCCAAGAAAATATTGATTGTATGACTAACATTTATTACTAAATATCTCTCCAAATACATGCAGTGGGCCAAGAAAGCAAGAAATCAAAATTGGTAGTCAATATTTCACCAGTAACGTTTGTCAATAAGCTCCCATTTACTATTTGCTTTTTTACAGGTTCTCCACTACTAACCATCTTTTAACTAATATTGGCCAGTTATTACTTTCAGAGGAAGAGGTAAAGAAAAGAAAAGAGCACAGTACTGAAGGATATTTAAAGAGTAGGAGAATTAACTTTTAACTGCTCAAAAGACTGAATATTAAAATGTATCCGATAGCTTCATAGCACAAATTGTGATGTATTAAATACGTATCCTGCCACTTGCACTGTGCTAGAAGCCTTTCTTACCATCATAGAACCTGCATTATTTCCATAATACTTTAGGACCTAGTTTTGTCACCACAGATATCTTTTGCAGTAATAATATATCAACAATGTATCTGAAGTGTTTCTGTAGCATTAACTTCCCTTTTAGCACCTTACAGTTAATCTAAAACTTCCCACTAGATGTTTAATAAAAGTCTATCTACCTGTCATGAACAACATTGACAAACACTTTGAAAGATAAGGAAGTTGAAAAATATTTTAATAAAATATGCAAAGAGAACACTAATGATTTAAAAATTGCTGTCTAAAACTACTAATTTAGTTGTCATAACCTAAAACCTAAAGGGAAATTATGTCTAGAGTGTATACTGTATTGTAGTAGTTTCAAGTTTGCAGAACATCAATTAGTTTGTTGAATCATTTGATTAAGAAATCCTTAGGAGAAAGAAAAATATTCTAGGGCTGTGTTTTTCACTTATGATTTCCTTTGTACAAGTTCTCAACTGCTAACCATCACTAAACTAACATTAGCCAGTTATTATTATGGTGTGTATGTGTGTGTGTGTGTTTGTATGCTTCAATCATACACACACATACAAATATACAAACATATACATTATGGGTGTATATGTATGCACTGAGCCACAGTGTAAAATATATTTTTTATTGTATGTGTGGTTAAAAATTTTAATACACTGGACTGGGGAAAATTATATGGTATCCTTGCTCCACAGTTTTCTGCAAGAACAGAATTTTATTGAGTTATTAAAGTGAAATATTTACATGTAAACAGTTTCATTCTATATTCAATTGTCCTTATAGTCTGGAAATATTAGTAATACAACTCTGAGAATTCTTGGATTTATTTTCTTACACAGTATAATGGACACATGTAGGAAAAGCATATATATAATATATATAAATATAAAATATATAAATATATATATATTTAATCTCCACCTGAAAACATGTTTTTATTACTTTTTATTTGAGAGAGAGAGAGAGAGAGAGAGAGAGAGAGAGAGAGAGAGAGAGAGAGAACTATCTATTGGTTGCTTCCCATATACACCCAGACTAGCGATTGAGTCCGCAACCTTTTGGTGTTTGAGACCATGCTCCAACCGACTGAACCACTTGACCAGAGAAGTAATATCTTGTTTCTCTCTCTCTCTCTCTTTTTCTGTAGTTACTATACTGTTTTTTGCTTTTCTATTTTCTAGAAGAGTTTGTGCAGACTTTGTATTATTTCTTTTATCCCACCTCTTGAAGTTTTATAGGGATATAATTGACATAAAACATTGTATTCATTTATTTTATTTTTATTTTTTTATCCTCACCTGAGGACATTTTTGCATTTATCTTGAGATAGAGTGGGAGGAAGAGAGAGAAACATCAATGTGAGAGAGACACATGAGTGGTTGCCACCCACACAACCCCAATTGAGCTGGGGACAAACTATAACTGAGGTACGTGCCCTTAGCGGGAACCAAACCCGGGCCTCTCTGGTCCGCAGGATGATGCTGCAACCACTGAGCCACACCGGCAAGGGCAACATTGTATTAGACTTATGTATACAACATAATGATTTGATATATGTATATATAGCAAAATGATTACAATAAGTTAAATTTTTTTCTCTTGTGATGAGAACTTTTAAGATGATTCTTTTACCTCCCTAGAGGGAATTCTCTGGGATCTCTTTTATAAGGTTACTAATCCCTTTCATGAGGGCTCTGCCCTCATGACCTAATCACCTCCCAAATGTCCAACCTTCAAGTACCATCCTATTGGGGTTTAGGAGCTCAATATATGAATTTGTGGGAAGGACACAGACATTTAGTCTATAGCAAACAGTCATTACAATATTGAATAAAAGAGACAGAATTAGACATCTTTGGTTTGTTCTTGAACTAAGGAAGGGAAGCACTCAGTCTTTCACCATTTTACTTTATTTTATTTATTTATTTACTTTTGATAGGGTGGGAGACAAGGAGGAAGAGAGAGAGAGAAACATTGATGTAAGAGAGACACATCGACTGGTTGCCACCCACACGACCACAACTGGGGTGGGGACAAACTGCAATTGAGGTACATGCCCCTAGTGAAAACCAAACCCAGGACTCTCTGGTCTGCAGGCTGACACTCTAACTGCTGAGCCAAACCAGCCAGGGCAGTCTTTCACCATTTTAAATATGATGTGGAAGTTTTTCACTTTTCAGTTTTCCATTTACCAATTTGAGAACATTCCCATTTAGTCTTAATTTCTTGAATTTCATTTTTATCATACAAAGGTAATAAATATTTCAAATGCTTTTTCTGCATCAATTAAAATGATTGTGTGGACTTTGTCTTTCATTAATATGGTGTATTACAAAAATTGATCATCACATGTTAAACCAACCTTGCATTCCTGGAATAAATCTCACTTACTCATAAAATATAATTCTTTTTATATGTTGTTGGATTTGTTTTGCTAGTATTTTGTTGAAGATTTTTCATAGTTCTTGACCTATTTTTATTGTTGTTAATCTTCACTGAGGATATTTTTTCCATTGATTTTTTTTTTAAGATACAGTGGAAGGGAGGGATGAAGAGAGAGAGAGAAAGAGAGAGAGAGAGAGAGAGAGAGAGAAAGAAACATCAGTGTGAGAGAGACACATCAATTGGTTGCCTCCTATACGCACCCTGACTGGGACTGGGGATCAAACCTGCAACTCAATTATGTGCTCTTGACCAGGAATCGCACCCACCACCCTTCAGTATGCAGGCCAACACCTTAACAATTAAGCAACACGGGCCAGAGCTTGAGCCATTTTTGAAAGATACTGTGCTAGACACAGAATTCTTGGTTGGAGATTTTTTTTTTTCACATTTTAAACATCTATCTTACCAGATACCATATATATATATATAAAACTTGTTTCTCTCCATGTTATATTTGTCTTTTCTCTGACTTCCTTCGAATTATTCTATTTAGTTTTGATTTTTAGTAGCATGACTATGTTATATTTAGGTATGTTTTTATATTTTATATTTATATTGTATTGACAGTGCTTAAATTTTTCTGAGATTTTTGAATATGTAGTTCCACATATTTCATTGGTCTTATGAAATTTGTGACCATTATATCTTCAAATAATTCTACTTCATGTTCTCCCTCTAGCACCTAAATTACGTATCTTATATCATTTATTACTAAATTTCACACATTGTATATAAAGGAATATTGGAGACTGAAGTATTTACACCTAGAAGTGTAAATACTTTTATCTGGCTATTAGTGTAGGTTTGTCAATGTCAACAGAAATAGAGTTAGATTTGGGTTTGTTTTTGTTATATTTATATTCAGTGCACCAAAGGCTTATATTCTTCTAATCGGTCCTGCAGCTACCTTGCGTTTTGTGTGAAAACTTGAATGCCTGATGGTTTTTCCTTTTATTTTTTTCTGTCATGGTCACTATTCTACCCTCAGCTTGCAGCAGGTGCAGTATGTCTGTACCACAGTTGGGTTTCTTTCTGCTGTCTTGATCCACTTAATAGGTGGAGTGTATTGCTTTTTAATCATGAAAAGCTCATAATGGAAGTAGGGGACAGGTTCTTTTGGTCAAGCCTCATTCTTAGGCCCTGAGTTTCTGAGCTTCAAGGGTTGGATTTTGAGTTTTGGTGGTAGTTCTTGGGAAGGAAAGACATTCCTGCTTCCCCTCTTAGGCAGATGGTTTTTATTTCTACCCTTACCTCTGGTGGTAGCTAAGCTTTGAATGGACCACAAGACAGTGTGGTTTCCTGCTCCTCTCTCAATGGCAAATGACTTTTGCTCTGTCCCTCTCCCTGTAACAGCTAATCTTTGCCAACGATTAGGGGGCAGGAGATCTCCTGCCCCAATACCAGAAGCAGAACTGCTTTTGTTCTGCATGCTAAAAGTGTCAGGAACACAGCATTGGAGATATGAGGGTGAGTGAGCAAACCTTCCTGCTACCCTTCAGTGGCAGCCTATCACCACCAAATACATTCTTAAAATAAATAAAAATTAAAAAATATATATATATATATGTATGTTTTTATTGATTTTTTAGAGAGAGAGGAAAGGAGAGGAAGAGAGAGAGAAACATTGATGTAAGAGAGAAACATTTGTTGCCTCCTGTGTGCACCCCAATGGAGGATTAAACCCATAACCTGGGTGTATGCGCTGACCTGGAATCAAACTGGCAATCTTTCAGTACATGGCATGGCACTCAACCAATTGAGGCACATTGGCCAGGGCACCAAATACATTCTTTATTAAGGAAGCTGCTCTTGCCCTGTCAAAGGCAAGGATTCCCCTTGTTTCTGAGGTTCCTAGAGTTTCTAAACCATATGTTAGCTCTCACTGGGCCTTTAAGAATTCATTGCAATTTCAGGAGTTTTCTTCCTATCTTCTTTTATGGTTGTTGCCTCCTCCTATGCTATGCCAAAGGTGCAACAGTTCGCATGTCCTGTCCTCTTTCTGAGGGATTTATTAGCCTTTGGAATCCATTTAGCTTGTTGCTTTGGAAATATAGCTCTCCAATGGGCAGAAAAGATGATAGTATTTTATATTCCTCTTTTCTTTTCTTTAAAAAAAAATTTTTTTTCTTTATTGATTTTTCGAGAGAGAGGAAGGGAGAGGGAGAGAGAGAGAAAGATCCATGAGAGAGAACATCGATTGGCCACCTCCTGCATGCCCCCGACTGGGGATTGGGCCCACAACCTGGGCATATGCCCTCACCGGAATAGAACCGGTGACCTCTTGGTGCATGGGTCGATGCTAAACCACTGAGCAACACCAACCAGGCCTTTTCTTTTTTGATTATTGTTGTCAGAGTGGGGGTAACACTCTACTTGGCTCTATATTCTGAGTAGAAGCAAAAACCCTAGTATCATTTATTTTGAACAGAGCTGTCTTTTCCCCTCTACTCTCAGGCTGTGGCCAGTCTGTCACCAAAGCATGAGAATAAGAGTCCTTCCACTTTCCTACCTCCTAGAAATTCTGTTTCCTTTATGCTGATTAATGTCATTGAAGCAATGGGGGTGGGGAGCCTCCTAGTTAAGTAGGAATGGAACATGGGAAAACTAAGGCATTGTTCCTTCTTATGTAGTGACCATATATTTGACAAACTAGGTCTCTTAGTGTAGGCGAAATGACATTTCCACTCACTGATGGGCATAGGAGCTCTGTTGAGGCAGGCTCAGGCCTCAGGTCAATGGTGAAGTATGTGGGATCCTTCTCCCAAGCTCTTCTCCGTGATTTTTTTCCCTCTGCTCTACCAGCCCCAGTACTGTGTGTGTGTGTGTGTGTGTGTGTGTGTGTAACACAATGGCTAATCCATGGGAGGGAAGAAGTTTCAATTGTCCTGGAAAGTTACCCTTCCCACAACATGGCCTGAATAACTTATACTTTGCCTAAGGAAAAAAAAAAAAAAACCAATAGGAAGTTACATTTTCATATAAACAACACACACACATTTCTTATGCTGTAAATATTTTTCTACATTTTTTATTTTCAGTTAAGATTTTTGCACCTGGAAAGTAAATTACATTCTAGGTCCCATCCCTTTATTTAGGGAGAAAAATAATAATCCTCTCTGTTCTTGGCTGGAAATAGAGTTTCTAGGACAATAATTTCTATGTGTAAAACACTTTACTTGGGAGCATTCACTGGAACACTGTTTAAGACCTTCGTTGGTTTCTCTAAATGTGGTAGAAGTGTCTCTTCCATGTCTTCTGATTTCTCCTCCCTTTCCCACAATTTTTAGATTGTTTCTAGTGAGATTATTCAGTTCAAAAAACACTACATTCAAGTAAGTCTAGGGGGGTTTGGGGGGACACGGGCACACCATTGCATATATCTTTTCTTGCTTCCTAACGTGAAGACTTTCGTTAGCGTAACGGCGTGCTTCCTGTGTGTTAGCAGTTAGCAGAGTCCAGTAGTACGAGCCTTTCCCCTCCCCCTCTCCCACGTGGAAGCAAAGAGGAAATCGCCCTGGAAGTTCTCTCGGGGCAACTGTCAGCCTCCCGACAGAAAGGCCGTTTGCCTCCAAACCTTGAAGGAACGAAAGAACCAAGGAAAGGCCCCTCTGGAGACTGGGCTGCAGGCGCCAGTTCCCTGCAGTGCACGCCTTCGGGCTGGTCAGGTGGAGCAGATGGAGCAGGTGGAGCAGGTGGAGCAGGTGGAGCAGGTGGAGCAGGTCGAGCAGGCCGCACAGCCCCCAGGACGCCCTCCGGCCATGAAGGACACCAGAGTGGAGGTGGAGTCCCAGGCCCCGCAGCCCCAGGCTCCGCAATCTGAGGCCCCGCAGCCCCAGGCCCTTCAGGCTCAGCCTGCCGAAAGCACACAGCACAGAGAAGCCAGGAAGGCTAAGAAAAAAGCCCGGCATGGGCATGTGAGAGGTGTTTCAGCTGGCCTGACCAAGTCCGGCAATCACCAAAAAAAGAAACGCAAGCAAGCTGAGGCCACCCCCCGCAGTACCAAGATGCTAGGAGAACAGGATGAATATCTGGAGGAGCCCTTCGGCTTGGGTTGTATTGTTATTCCCAGCTGTCAGCGTTTTAATAACATGCGCTGCTTCATGATCGTCTTCTGCATCCTGCTGCTGTCTCAGGGTGAGCCTGAGCGGCTGGGGTGCCGGTGAGGGCAGCAGGGTTGTCTAGGTGGGGGAGGCAAGAGCGGGATGGTGGTCCAGCTTCAGGTAGCTGTCCTCTCTAACGTTGTCAAGGTAGGACTGATAAAAGCTGGCTAAACGGGCTGCCACCATGGGTTCCGGCTCCTGTCTTCCAACACCTTATTGACAGTTACCCCTCCCAGTGTGGGTGATAGGGGCCTGGTCTCCAGATACCCACCTGGAGAGAGTAACGTTGAGCCCTTACTGTTGTTTGGTCACCAACCCTGAGAAGCTCAGGGTTGAATTACTTGGGGGATTAAATAAAGCTGAAAATAGTATCTGTGACTACCAGGTTGTTTCTGCTCCTGCCCACAATTTTGAGACACACTGGCCGAGCCATTTTCTGCCTTGTATCTTGTTTCCTCAAGTGTGAATGAGAAGCTGGAGTGGGGCTCAAACAATCTATATAAGAGAGGCTCAACTCAAAGGTGTTTATCTTTGCCCACACAGTTTGAAGAATCTGAATTTGAATGCCTTCAGAGGGGCATGCATTCCCTACTTGGCCAAGGCCCTCATCACTTCCATTACACCTAGATTCTTTTTATTTTTTTTCTTTATTGATTTTAGAGAGGAAGGGAGAGGGAGAGAGAGATAGAAACATCGATGAGAGAGAACATTAACTGGCCCCTTCCTGCATGCCTCTCCACTGGGGATTGAGCCCACAACCCCTGCATCGCCCTGGCAGGAAATCGAACCAGCAACCTCCTGATGCATGGGTTGATGCTCACCCCTGAGCCACACCAGCCGGGCACACCTAGATTCTTAACTAGCCTATATACACTGATGGCATTGGAGTTTGCCAAACATGATCTCTTTTTTTCTATAAAATGCCATGTTAAATTAAATGCAATAAAAAAGGCTAAATATAATTTGAATCAGATGAGAGGAACAAATAAATAGTCATCAGTTTATTTTTCTTGAGATCATCATAGAAGTTTCTATGAGGAAGAGGCATTTGAATTATCACTTGATGAATAGATACAGTGCTGATAGCTGGGGATATAGTTAAGGAATATTTATTGAATAAGGAAATGAATGAATGGAATGTTTTGATAAACAAATATTCAGATACAAGAAAGCCTTGTTTCAGAATGGTGAATGACAGGTTTGGCTGGATGATGGTTTTAACCTAGGCACCAAAAAGGGTAATTACATTTATTGCCTCCCTCCCCCATGAACTAATATATTGACTGAGGCACAAAAGATACTCAATAAATATGTATTGAATACATAAATACATAAAAAAGAAGGAAAACACAAATTGTGGCCACATTATGAAGGTCTTTAAATACCAGGATACTAGAAGGTGTTTACTTCCCACTAATGTACTGGGTGATGAGTGAAGTGCTTTGTAGGCATTTTCTAACTTAATATAACTTCTTTATTATGTAAGTAATGAGGAGCCATTGAAGGCTTTTGAACAAGTGGTTGACAGTGAATGTTCAGCTCTACTACTTAATAACTAACTTCATATAGGTCATTAGCTTGGCTTAGGTATAATATTGAGTCTTCTATTCATAAAAATGGTATATCTCTTATCAGTTGATATATTTATTGTTACATTTTAAACAATTTTGAAATAATTTCAAACATAATGAAAGGGTGCAAAGGCCATGTAAAGGATGAGTCCCCTTCATCCAGTTGTTTACATTTACCACATGTGTTGTTCCTTCAACTTTTCTTTCCCTATACATGTTGATTTTTTTCAGACATGGTGCCCATGACTGTTAAATACTCCGGTGTGCACCTTCCCAAAGTGAGGACACTCTCCTATATAACTACCATGCACCGTCCCGGTCAGGACTGTCAGTGCACACTACCATCAAACCGTGAATTGATGGCCCCACTTAGATGTTGCCAACTGTCCCAATAGTGTCTCCTTTTCTTTGTCAGCCCAGGATTCTATCCAGGAACACGTTTGCATTTAGTTGTCATATTTTAGACTTCTTAAATCTGCAACACTTCCTCATTCCCCCTCCCTCCACTCTGTTCCATGTCTTATGGCCATGCAAATCTTAAAGTATGTGGGCTTTTCGTTCCTTACATTGAACTTCAGCTTGGGTATGTTGGATGTTTCTTTATGACCAGACTCATGCCATGTGTGCCTGCCTGCCCGTCTGGCTTTCTCCCTCCCAATTCTCCCTCCAATTTTTGGTTTGTTTTTTCATTTTCTTACCTGATCATTTTGACGAAACAGGGAGGTTCAGTTTGTTGAAGTCCAATTTGTTCATTTTTAAATGGTTTATTACCTTTTGTTTCTATCAGAAAAATTATTGCCAAAGTCAGTGTCATGAAGATTTTCTGATTTGTTGTCTTCTAAAGTTTTGTATTTTAGCTTTTATGTTTAGGTCTCTGATCCATTTTGAATGATTTGTGTGTGTGTGTGTGTGTGTGTGTGTGTGTATGGAAAGGGTTGAAGTTCATTTTTTTCCATATGGAATCTTTATTCCAGCCTTATTGAAAAGACTATCTTTTATCCCATCACATTATTTTGGCACTTTTGTTGAAATTATGATCATTTTCTGAGTTGGTAGCTTTTATATTCTGTTCTATTGCCCTAATATGTCTATACTTATGCAAATATTACATTGCATTAGTAACTGTGATTTTATATGTATTGAAATCAGGTGTTCGTCTGATTTTGTTCTTCATAAAAGTTGTTTTGGCTATTGTAGATACTTTGCCCTTTCCACATTAATTTTAGAATTTTTTGATTTCTATAAAAACGTACTGAGATTTTAATTGGGATTTCTTTGAATCTATAGATTTGGAGAAAATTGACATCTTAACACTATTAAGTGTTTGATGTCTAAACATGGTATATAACTCTTATTTGTTTAGGTCTTATATCCTGCATATTTGGTGAATTAACTTATTAGTTGTAGGGGTCTTTGGCAGATTCCTTGGGATTTCCCCTTCCCCTTCCCCTTCCCCTTCCCCTTCCCCTTCCCCTCCCCTCCCCTCCCCTCCTCTCCTCTCCTCCGCTTTCCTCTCCTCCCCTCCCCTTTCCTCCCCTCCCCTTTCCTTTCCTCCCCTCTCTTCTCCTCCCCTCTCCTCTCCTCCCCTCTCCTCCTCTCTCCTCCCCTCTCCTCTCCTCCCCTCTCCTCTCCTCCCCTCCCCTCTTCTCCCCTTTCCTCTCCTCCCCTTTCCTCCCCTCCCCTTTGCTCCCCTCCCCTTTCCTTCCCTCCCCTCCCCTCCCCTCCCCTCCCCTCCCCTCCCCTTCCCTTCCCTTCCCTTCCCTTTTGTGACACTAGTTAGGACCTCCAATACAATGTTGAATAGAAATTCAAGAAGAGAAGTTCACTTATTTTTTTCTGATTTTAGGTAGAGATAATTTAACCTTTCATAATTAAATATGTTAACTATAGAGTTTTTGTAGACGCCCTTTTATTCTTAGTTGGTTAAGAATTTTTATCATGAATCGGTGTTGAATTTTATCAATTGTTTCTTTTCCTGTATTTCCTGAGACTGTTATATGATTTTTCTTATTCATTTTATTAATATTATATATTGCATTCTTTTATTTTTGGATATTTAACCAACCTTGCATTCCTGGGGAAAACCCTTATTACTCAATTGTTACCTTTTGTATATGTTGCTAGATTCAGTTTACCAAAATTTTGTTGTACCCTCTTCAACAAGTTATGGATTTTAGCCCTTGAGTGTTCTATCTCAGCTTTAGGGGAAGTGGCTATTCCTTATACTGGCTATTTCTATATTCCTTAGCATTCTCTTTTCTTCTTACTAGCTAATTCCTTGTTACTTTAATCCTCTGTTATAGCTACTAATTATTTTTATTTTATTTTTTTCTTTATTGATTTTAGAGAGAGAGGAAGGATTTTAGAGAGGGAGAAAAAGATAGAAACATTGATGAGAGAGAACATTGATTGGCCACTTCCTGCATGTCCCCCACTGGGGATTTGGACCACAACCTGGGCATGTGCCCTGACCAGGAATTGAGCCAACAACTACTTGGTGCATGCGTCAATGCTCAACCACTGAGCTGCACTGGCCGGGTGTTAATAATTCTTCACATCAAACTCCTTGTTCAAATTACTGTGTAGTATCTCTCTCCTGATTGGATTCAGACTATTATGGAACTGGTATCAGGAGTAGTCCTAAAATATATACCTATAGAAATGGGATTTGGGGATTAGTTTTATTATGCCTTTAATCTTGAGTGAAGTGCTGAGCTCTTTGCCAATGGGAAATAGATAGTAATTCTTGGCATGCAGTGGCATTATAATTCATCAAGCTATTACCATATTTGATTAGGATGAAGTGTCGATTGAAGCATATACCCTAAAAGCCCAAGTGGCTGCTGCACTTCAGTAGTAATGATGACTATAAGACTGTGGTCTTGGATGGAATCTTTTTAATGCCCTTAAGCACTTATGAAGAGAAATGGCAAACTCAGGTCTCAACTCTCAGCTCAAGTCATGGTCTGAGAATTTAAAAACTCCCATCAAAGCCATAAAGTACCCTCTCATTTTTTTTTTTTTTTTTTTTTTTTAACAATAGAGCTGATATTTCTGGGAATAAAATACAAAATTTAAATGTATGGGTTGATGAGTTAAAATGACAGTTGAATTCACAATCTCATCAAGTTTGCCCTGTTTCTTTCAAGAAGAGTTGTTCATTTTTTAGTCTGTTCAGTTTGTTAGTTGTTAGGACAGAGTGGTGACTTCCATGCTTCTTGCATGTAGACCTGGAACTGTGTATAAGTTTTTGTGTGAACATATATTATTGTTTCTCTGGGGTTTATACCGAGGAGTGGAATGGCTAGGTCAAACTTTATAATTATGTGGTTGAATTTTCAAATACAGGGTGGGGCAAAAATAGGTTTATAGTTGAGTGAAACCAACCCACTATAATATAATAATTAATAAATAATAATACAAGTATAAATTCTGTATTTCATGTACTTACAACTATAAATCTACTTTTGCCACACTGTGTGTACTTTGTCAGTTTGAGGAAGTTGCCTTCTATTTCTAGTTTACCGAGTATTTTTATTATGAAAGTATATCAGTTTTTGTAAACAAAATTTTTCTGCATTTCAACGTTCATGTGGTTTTTGTCCTTTTTTTAAAAAAATCTTAATACAGTGAATTACATTGATTTATTTTTATATATTGGAATAAAATTAAGGAGGCCCATGGCTTTGCATGTTTAACTTTGGCAAAATATTTAAAATAATAATAAATGAAGACAACTTCTTTGAAGAGTTTTATAAAGTATTTGTCAAGAAATGATTCTCTGAATGATTTTGGCTGAAATATTTTTATACAAAAACAGGATGAAACATTATGTAGTAGTATTTTCTTAGATATATATTTGTAGAAATTGTTTTCTCAATTAAAATATTATAATCTACAGTGAAGAGTCATTTGTAGGCCTTAACAAACTTCACATTTATTGGCTATTATGTTGTAGGTCTTGAAAACCTCACTCAGACAGAATGATTCACTAGAAGGACTGAGGACTCAGAGAAAGATGTTATACTTATGGTTATGACTTCTTACAGTGAATGGATACAGATTAAAATCAGCAAAGGGAAAAGACACATGGGATAAAGTCTAGGTGAAACCAAGCCCAAGTTTCCATGTGTGTTTTCCCAGTGGGGACAAATGGACATGCTTAATTCTTCCAGTAATAATGTATAATAATGCATGCAAAGAATTGCCAACCAAGGAAGCTCACATGAGCCTGGTGTCCAAGAGTTTTAGTGGGAGGGTCAGTCGTGTAGGCATGTAGCACCTGTATGACTGACTGACTTGAGGTACACAGACTCTATTTCCCTCCCTGCCCAACACTAAACAAAAAAGGCATTCACCATAAATGTATTGTTAACATAAGCTAATCAAACTGATACGGCATGGTCAAAGGCCTCAGGCATACAACACCAGATGTTCACCTTATATCAACTTGTTAGTATCTGATCCAACTGGTACTGTGTGGCCCAAGCCTTCAGGCATATAGAAGCACTCTTATTAGGCAGAATATTCAAGGACTCAGTCATTTCTGAGGAGACAACCAAAGGTCAGTCTTGAAGACAGGTCTTTTTTGAGCAATCAAGGTTTGCTGAGTCAACTCTGTTGCAAATCTATAAAAAGCAATTTTAATGAATTGCAGCTAATTTCATGAGAACAGTTAGACACAGGATCATATTAAAATATATTTTTCATAAAAATATTAATAACATTTTATTAGAGATAAGTAATTGGTTAAAGTATGTCTCAAAAATAATATTTCTTTTGAAAATGTTATGAGATACAAATATAATGATGTTTGAAAAGTTTTGTACTAAACTTTTAGCTCACCAATGTAATAAATCTAATTTGTATATAAATCATAAAAATCATATAATTTTTTATATAATACTTTATACCAAGCATTGAACCAGGAAGAAACAAACAAACCATCCCTCAGAGATGGGAATCTGGATTTGGTTATCTGACCTAATTGGGCTTGAAAGCAACAAAAACAAGAATATTTGTGCCTGTAGAAAAGGGTACACTGGAAGTCATGGCATATAGTGACAAAAAGTTATTTAAAATGTTACCTGAGATAAGTTCTCATTGGAGGCAAGTCTTTGGAAGAGCAAAAGCTTCTGCAATTGACTTCTATGGTGGAGCTTTAAACTAGATTCTGGAGTTGACTGACTGCTTCTGACAGTACTGCAAAGTTTACAGAAATAATATGAGATTAGGGCATAATTAGAAAATGTGTGAGCTTCCCTTCTGGTTATAAGAGAATCTTATCACTTTTAGTCACATACTGCATATTTTGAATAGTCCCAACCCCAATTCATGGTTGTAGATTTACAACACAAGTTGAATTCACAGATTCACTAGAGCGCTTATGTGAGAGTTGGGGTGTTGATTAGAGAGGCTTTGACCCTGAGAACTGGGTGGAATTCAGTGAATCTGAGAACCATCCACCCTGAGATCCCAAATCTCCTTTTCCTGTAGGAGCAACCTTTCCTCCTATGACTGAAGAGAAAACAGTTCCCTGCTTGAAGGCACTGACTTTATCTCACCTGACTCAAGGGAATGCTTATTGCCCTCATGATCCATCCCACCACCCCTTATTTTTACCTAATTCATAACTAGAATCAGATCTCAAGCTTCTCAGAGTGACTAACATAAAGTTTGCGCTGGAAGAAAATGTCTTATACACCAAAAATTTGCCTGCACTTCAACAATGTCTCTAGGGACCACTTGGCTTTTAGTGTGCTGGACTACCTCTTGCAAAATGAAGGAAAGTTTCTTCATTTGTACCATTTACTACTAAGAAAAACACAATCTTTGGAGTCTGTGGCTTTTAAAGGTGGAAGTATGCTATGATAACATTATAGTCCCACTCGGGGGAGTCCCTGAAAAGTAGAGGAAAAGGAAAATCCTTTCAGTGGACAGAACATTGAGCAGTAAAATTTGATTGTCTTTCCTAGAAACCATGCTGCCATTGCCTAATGGGTTGACCATTTGGTGACTAGGAGGGCGTGGTAAGTGGTATGTCTCTCTGAATGGGCAGAGTTAGCCAATGCAAATATTCATCAAAGAAATTCATTGCAAAGGAAGCTCTCAATAATGAGGTAGATGCATAACCATCCTGTGAATAGTAGCCAGCCTCTGTTCCCAGCCATTGTATATCTTGTTCAGTGGGCTCATGTTTATAATGACAGTTGCATCAAGGATGGAGATTATACAAGAGCTGAATGCATGCATTTATCTTCACCAGAGCTTATCTGGCTATCGCACTACTGAGTGCCTGTCTTACCAACCAGAAAAAGTCAACATAATTCAGGAAATGGTTCCATTCCCTAGTGAAATCAACCCACTACCTGGAGGCAAGTTGTTTACATCATCTGCTTCTATTATGGAGTGGGCAATAATTTATTCTCACTGAAATAAATATTTGTTTTGGATATGGGTTCTTTTATTTCCATGTTTCTGCCAAAACAACTCGACTTGGACTTAATGCATGTCTTATGCACCATCATGATCATCTTATTTATTATCTTATTGCTTTTAATGAAGGAATTCATTTTGTAGCAAAAGAAGTATAGAGAATTCATGTTAATGGAATTCATTGATCTTACTACATATCTCAATAACCAGAAACTCTTGGCCTTCTAGATAATTATAATGTCCTACTGAAGACTCAGATAGGGCTCCAGCTAGGAGACAGCAATAGAAAAGTTTGGGGTGCTGTCCTCTAGGGTGAAGAGTGTGCTTTGAAATAACCTATACATGTTATGTGAGATCAAGAGGTAGAAGAGGAAATGCATAGGAAAGAAGTTTATTAATATTACCTGTGTCTTCATACCATTTAGAGAAATAAAAACTGTACAACTATGTATTTTTTTCTTGTTTGTTTCATTTATACACAAACAAACATATATACATTTGTGTGTGTGTATTCCAATTTTTTATTTTTTTGCATTTCCTTTCCCTTTCTATTTTATAAGTGGGTATAGTGAGCGATGACTTTACAACTTCACCTCTAGGGTACAGAATATTCCTGAATTAGAAGGGGAATTAATACGTCAACCCCGGAGATGGACATTGTTACTGACAAGATATTTATTGCGTTGGCAATTATCCTTCTGGGCTACATCTAAAATGAAGAGGTGGAAAAAATTATTTTCCTGCATGCAGCAAAGTTATCTTGTTTCTTGCTGCTCTCGGTCTGTTAAATTGTTGTGGTTCTAAGTCAGATTAATGGTGTCTTTTGCAATACAATTCCCTCACAACTTTAGTTAGGTTTATGATATGTTTGGTTAATTATTATTATTATTTTAAAAATATATATTTTTCTTGTTCGACTGGTGTGGCTCAGTGGTTGAGCATTGAACCATGCACCAAGAGGTTGCCAGTACATACGATTCCCAGTAAAGACACATGCCCAGGTTGTGGGCCAAATCCCCGGTGGGGAACATATAGGAGGTGGCCAATTGATGTTCTCTCTCATTGATGTTTCTCTCTCTCTCTCTCTCTCTCTCTTCCTCTCTCTATAAAATCAATAAAGGAAAAAAAATTCTATTTTGATTTTAGAGAGGAAGGGAGAGAGATAGCAACATTGATGAGAGAGAATGTTGATTGGTTGCCTCCTGCATGCCTCCCCACTGGGGATCGGCCTGCAACCTGGACATGTGCCCTGACTGGGAATCGAACTGGTGATCTCTTGATGCATGGGTTGATGCTCAACCACTGAGCCACACCAGCGGGCTGCTTAATTATTTATTTATTTATATCTTTTATACCTTTCTATACCATTTATACCTTTGCAATTTAGTTTTTATGTTAAAGAACACTCAGTGGTGTTTGTGATTGAACTAGAAGGATTCACGCTACCTTGAGATGGATATGATGACTGATTGGACTGTATCTCCCTTTTTTGGGGAACAAATAAGAAAGTCTTTGTAAGAATAATTGAAGCATTTGGGAAGAAGCATGATAATATTGCTATTAATTTGGTATGGATGCTTAAATAAGGAGAGAAGTGTGAAAATGTATCCTGAGCTGTCTAAAGGGTGAATTTTACAGGTTGTTTGTCTGTTGGCCATAAACTCCATTGTTCCCCTTCTGGACTCATTCCTGTTTACAAAGAGATTGGCAGCCTGTAAACTACATTTCCCAGATTTCCTTGCAGCTGGCCTCACTTAGGTGTTAGCAGTGGGAAGCTGTGGCAGTAGATTTGAAAAAGGAGCAAAGGGAAAACTTTTTTTTTTTCCTGCTTCCTGTTTCTGGTGATATTTTTTGGCAGCAGGCAACAATCCTGGAGTTATGAAGGCTCCAGAATTTATGGTCAGTAATTAATGCAGCTCTATCAGCAGCAACACTAGATGATTCAGCCACCTAGTGCTCATGGGCTCTGACTCTGGCAACTGGAACAGCAGCAGGTGATTGTGAGCTAACTCTCAGCATTAGTAGGAGTGGGGGTCCTGGCTTCCTGCAAAAGAGGTAGTGAGTTCAACCCTCTACAGCTGCTCATGATCCAGCAACTTTGATAGCATAGATATCATGAGTTTTGATTAGTAATTATTTTCCCTTTCTAATCCAACAAATTACTTTGTCATAATTTCTACGCCAATTTATTTTTGTTTCACACATTTAGTATGATTATTTTTTCCTAGTTGGATGCTAAATGATGGAAATGGGCATATCTGATACTATTTATTTCATGCTCAGAACATGACGAGCAATACTCTGTATTGTTCAAGAATGTCTACATTGTCAAAAAAATTGTTAAGGAGGCTAGGAAATGGTGAACAAGTATAAGATATAGGTTATGGAAGGAGAGAGTAGAATGTGTTTGGGAAGTACCTGTTGGACTTCAACTATTTTGATAATGTTTTACTTTCTGTTCTATATGGTAGATATTAGATTGTTACTTATGATACATCAAAATAAATATTACTACTGAGATGATTAAAAAGGTCATATTCTTCAGTAAATTACTCTTGAATATAGTATTTTTAAAAATGTTTTTATTGATTTTTTAGAGAGAAAGTGGAAGGGAGAGAGAGAGAGAAACATTGATGTGCCTCTTGCACACCCCCTACTGGAGACTGAGCCCGCAATCCGGGCATGTGCCCTGACTGGGAATCAAACCAGGACCTCTCAGTCCATGGGACGATGCTCAATCCACTGAGCCACACTGGCCGGGCATGAAGATAGCATTTTAAAAAGCTACAATAATTCCATTGGCAAATATTTCATAGAGGTTAAAGCCCATTAGTGTTATAGAAAAGATTTATTATATACATAAATGTTACACATTCAGAATAAGGTGAAATGAACTTAAATCACTGTAAATGAGGTTTTGCTTTGCAATGTTTATAATGGTGATTTATTTTTGTCTCTTAAAATGCATATTATTGCTTTATTTTTTTTCTTTTTACATTTTAGGTATTGTGTTTGGTCTTATAGAAGTGAGCTTCGAAACATTTCAGATGGGCCATCATCTGCAAAAAATTCATAGTATGGTGGTGTCATTAAGTTATGATATTTCATCTTGCCTGATAGTAGTGTTTATATCATACTATGGAGGGAGAGGAAACATACTAAGATGGCTTATAGTTTCCTCCTTTTTAGTAGGATTTGGATCACTTTTATTTGCTTTTCCATATTTTTATGGTGAACAAAACAATCTGATCTTGGAAACTGAAGGTAAGATTTAAATGATGCTATCATTCATCAAATAATTACTAATTTAAATCATTGCCTCTAGGAACTTAAAATAGACTGTGGTATTTGTCTGTCCATACAAACATCCATCCATTTATATGATCAAGTTTATTTAATTATTTTTTGGTATGTGCCTCTAGCAGGAACCAAACCCGGGACTCTCTGGTCTGCAGGCCGACGCTCCAACTGCTGAGCCAAACCGCCCAGAGCGAAAGGACATTTTTTGGTGATCATTTTGTGAAATTGTTTTCTTTAATCAATTTTTATATATGTCTCTTGAGAATTTTAGTAGTTCCTTATGTCTTCCACAATATGCTTTAACTATTCAATTTATTTTGACTCCAAAACACATACACACAAGCACAAATATAAGTATAAAAAACTTACACCCACACAAAAAGAAAAGTCAGGCATTTTCTAGCTAGTCTTACCACTTCAAAATGGGAACTGTCCTTTGACATAGACTTTGAATCTAAAACAATTGGTGGTTTCTTCACTGTCTTCATTTAAAAAAATTTATCCCACAATCTTTTTGCTACTCCCGGTAGATAAAGGCTATTTGAAGTTTTATAGCACTATTTCTGACCATAGTCATAACTTTCTTTTGATTAAGCTTATAAAAGTGTTGGAATGCATTTACCCATTTTGGCAACTTTAAACTGGGCTTCAGCAAGACATATGGAAAAAGGCATGAGCGCCCTGGCCAGTTTGACTCAGCGGTTAGAGCGTCGGCCTGCGGTCTGGAGAGACCCGGGTTCGGTTCCGCTAAGGGCACGTACTTCGGTTGCAGTTTGTCCCCGGCCCTGGTTGGTCGTGCGGGTGGCAGCCACTCGATGTGTCCCTTCACGTCGATGTTTCTCTCTCTCCCTTACTCTCTCTCCCTCCCACTCTATCTGTACAAAAAATGGAAAAATATCCTCGGGTGAGGATAAAAAAACAAAAACAAAAACAAAAAAAAAAGAAAAAGGCATGAGGGTGTATGTATGTGTGTGTGTGTGTGTGTGTGTGTGTATAAGCTTATGATGTTTAAAATGTATGTTTATAATGTGTATTTACCATATAAATAAAACTAATTCATACTAAAGATAATAATTTACATAGTATAATAATATAATTAACATACTTATGATACTATAAAGTTTATATATTAAATGATATATTGATATATGTTATATCAGTATATCAATTATATACTATGTACATATATTTTTAATGTATCTCTAATATTTGCAGAATATGAATATTTCAAGTAAATTATTTATTAATTTGTAGAATGTATATATAATATAATTATATTTGTAGAATGGACAGCTTATTGAACTAGAAGATGATTTATGGAAAGAAGGGGAAAACACATGAGAATGAAAAACATTATTTCTCTTTTTCCCTTTACCTTATCCAGGTCAGAAAGGATGAAAGGATGAAAAGTTAGGAAGCACTGCTTGAGACATTAGAGAAATGCTGCTTGAGTAGAAATAGTACAGTCTCTTTTCCTTTGTGTCTTCTTTATGTCATCTTGATTCTACGTACTTTATTTTCTGCTTCTGATTAGGAACGTGCAACACCTATTTAGTGTATTTACTGGGTGACCCTCGGCTTGGTATTAGAGAAGCAGAAATAGTCTTTGCAGTCAAATGAGTCAAGTGCTCATTTCAAACACCTATCTATGCAGATATATTACATACTTTGTTTAAATGTTTATTTCTTACTTAAACAATTTTCTACTCTATGTTCACACCTGTGTGTGTGTGTGTGTGTGTGTGTGTGTAGAATTTCAATGTTCTCTTTGGAACAGTCCATTTACCACTACCTTCCACTCCTTTCCTCTGCTTCCCCCATCCCATCACAGTTTTCCATATTCATGACAAGTTGACCTTCTGGCCCTTTGCCTCAACCAACAGTAGATATCATACTCCACCAAATCCTTTAGCAGTTAAGACTGAATTTTCTCCATTAGTTGGTAAAAAACATATGTATCACACTCTGATCTTTAGTTTCTAGATCTTTACATTTAATTGACCTCCCAACATACCCACGGTTGCAGTGAACTGTCACTTTACTGAGAACTTCCTAAATATCTGTTATCTCACTTTCCAATTGTACCCACTTATTCTTCCAACTCACTCATAATTAAAAACAGCAGCTCTTCTGTTGGACCCTTTAGTCTATTGACATCTACTTTGTTCCTTTATCAGATTCTCTTTGTTGTCATTTTCATTTCTAGTTTGTTTTATGTTCCTTCAAATGAAATATTGGAGTATTTCAAACATACTCCAATCATAATTCTAAGATTCCTGTTCCATTTTCCTTTCTTGTTCCTGGCTAGAAAACTTTTGATCCAGCTATATGTCTTTCCTGGGCTGGTGATAAGTGTTTTAGAGAAAAATCACACAGAGGACAGCTTTAGTCCCACAGTGAATTTGTTACTATCAACCTCATTATGCTCTTAAATGGATCCACTCCCCTGGCATTTCTTTTCTTTTTCTTTTTTAGTTTACTCTCTTCCATAATTCATAACAAGTGTTGTAGACTTTCCTCGTGTTTTAGTTAGTTTGGGCTGCTATAACAAAAATGTTTTAGACTCGGTGGCTTAAACAACAGAAATTTATTTCTCACAGCTCTGCAGGATGGGAGTTCAAGATCTGGGCACCAGACAATTTAGTCCCTGCTAGGGACCCTCTTCTTGCTTATGTCCTCATATTGCTATAGCAGAGAAAAAGAGAGAGGGAGAGCAAGATCTCTAGTGTCTCTTCTTATAAAAGCACCAATCCCATTTATGAGGACTCTACTTTCATGACTTAATTATTTCCCTAAGCCCAGTCTCCAAATACCATCACATTGGGGGATTGAGATTTCCACATATGAATTTGGGGGTGGGGTGGATAAAAATATTCCGTCTGCAGTACCTCACTTATCTTCTGTCTGTCTTGGATAGAAAATACATGCCATAAGAGAAAATTGCCTTAATTTCTTATCATAGCAATTATAGTTCTACCTATATTTTCATGCTCACATTCTTCTTCCTGTGAAAATGGAAGAGCTACGCTCCTGCTACATATCCTGTTCTCTCTGGTCTACTTGGGAACTGAATTCCAATGGTGATCTTGCTCCTCCTTCTGCAAAGTCTTCCTCTTTCTTGGTCCTACTCATTGGCACCTAAATGTGCTCAACTTATTCCCATTCTTAAAAAAACAAAAACAACAATAGATATAACTCACAGTCCTCTTTTTATCACTTTGCAAAACCTCTTCATTTTCATTGACAAATTTTTTTGAAAGACATGTCCATACTTTCTGACTTTACCTCATATTCTTTTTTTCAACCCACTTTAACATGGCTTTCACCCTAAACACTGCAATGAAGTGATTTTCACCATGCTACCAATGTAATTCATGTTATTTAATATAATTAAAACTCTGTACTTGTTATAGTTTTTGAACTCTCATCAGTGTTTCTAGTACTGTCTGTTCCCTTCTTGAAATTATAGTCCAAACAAAGGATTTTTTTTCAACATGAAGAAGGGTGCTAAAAGATTAGTTTTATTCTATGGGTGGAAAATATTTACTTTTGGATATTGGATAGCAGGAATATCTGGACTGTGAACTGTAGAAAAAGGGAGACAAGTTGAATTTCCTAGAAGGAGGCAAGAGTAGTAGACTAGGGACATATTTGATCAGCAGGAGGTTGAAGGACCTCCTTGAGTTTAATAATCATGAATTCAAAGTGAGATTTGCACGATTGTGTGTTTTCTGTGGCCACATTCAGCTTTAAAAGTATAGGTGTAGAGTAAGGAAAAGAGTTTAATTGACCAGGACTGCAATTTTACTGAGGGATTGCGTGATATAAAAGAGAGCAAGGGATTTAAAATTTTTATGATTAAGAGAAATAAGGATATAAAGGGGACATTGGGAAAGTGAAAAGGAGCAGGATCAAAGGATTGTATAGGTCCTGGTAGGTTTTAGGGATTGTTGGGATTGGGTTACTAGGCGGAGTGAGCTAGAAAGGTAAAGATGTTTGTAGGATACTTGAAATTGCAATTAAGGAAGTTTTGTAGTTCATTGCTTTTGAAAGTTTATATTCAGTAACTAAGGTAAGTGGAGTACAATTACATAGGAAGAAAGCCTTTCAAGGAACTAAGAGGCCAGAGTGTTGGAAATATCTCATTGATACTGATATGTCTACATAAAATTAAATCATCAAGTAGTTTGGATCACAATTTTGGAGACCTCCTCCTATTTAACATGGATTCAAATATTCCATATGAATACTGAGCCAGCTGAAATTTTCCATTAGTGTACTATTTTGCAAACTACATAGTAACAGATTTTTCACAATATTTTCAGAACATTTGTTAAATTCCAATCCAATGTACATAATCAGAATTATCTAATAGCATTGTTTGGATCTACCAAGCTAATAACAAATGTAATTCTAACACATATTTATTTACTATTGTTTTACCACCTTGTGAATAAAAAAAAAAGCTTGAAATAAACTGTCCCCTAAGGAAATTTAAATTTAGTAGATTACTATATAATGACTAACAAAAAGTTTTGTTGTATAATGCAGTGATTTTCAGCCTTTTTCATCTTGTGTCACATGTAAACTAATTACTAAAATTCTGTGGCACTCCAAAAAATATAATTTTTGCCAATCTGACAAAAAATAGTTACACTGGACAGCTATTGCTGTGTTGGCTGTTGTCATTTTTTAGATTTGACAATCTAAGGGAAAGAGGTCAGTACCCCTACTAAGTAATCAGGTACTGCACATTTTAAAAATTCTTAAGTCACAGCAGTTGAAAATCACTGGTATAATGTCTGGTCCCTATGAGCCTATATTCTAGAAGTTAGTGGGTATAAAATGAGAAATTATTCAATCAAAGTGACACAAACTTATTGTGTAGAGTGCTGATGAAGTGGGTATAGAACAAAACTCAGAAGGTAGTCTTTGGTAATTCAGACAATTTAAAACTAATATTAGAGATACTTTTATCCTGGGTCAAAAGTCAGAGTTACCAAGATGACAAATTTAAGTTATGTATATTTACCTAGGTCAATATGTGTGTGTGTGTATGTGTGTGTGTGTGTGTGTGTGTGTGTGTGTGTGTATAGTCATACATTCACATTTTTATTTGGTTTATAATCTTTGCATCTTGTTCAGTATTCCCACAAACTTTATTTTATCATTGTGTTTTTCTGAGAGCACGATGATTGATTGTAGAACTACTACATTCAATGTAAATGAAATCTTAACTAAAAGAAAAAAGTAAATGGTGGAAATAGCTTGTAAAAATTGAAATATTTCATAAAAATACTATATATTTGTTGCACGTTTAAGTTTTGATTCATTTAACAAAATATTAAAATCACCTTTTTCAAAAGATATTTGTGAAGAACAGAAGACTAGCAGATCTTGCAAGAAATCCTTACCATTCCAGTCAAGATATATAATTTTCTTCATCCTTGGGCAGACTGTGCAGGGAATGGCAGGGATGCCTCTTTATGTCCTTGGAACAATCTTTGTTGATGACAATGTTGGCACACACACAGTTGGTATTTATCTAGGCAAGTTTTTTTTTTTCCTAATAAGATTTACCCAATATGAATTTTTATTGAGCTTCTATATTTTGGTGTGCAATCTAAACTGAAATACAAATGCTAATTATTGGCTCTTATAATAACATTGGAATAAATGGTAACTGGTATGCTTAACTTCAAAATCACATTGAGCAACTTAATTCTGAAGAGCTGCTTGAGACTTGGAATTGTAGACAAATCATCTGAAGGCCACCTTAAAACACATAGAACAATCAGAAAAATGCATTCTTAAGTAATAAAAACTATACTTTTTACACATACACACAAACACACACACACACACACAATATGTCATATCAAATTATATAAGCTATAGTTCATTCCTCTAGAAAAAAAAGACAAAATTACCAGATTCAATTTCTTGATTAGTGGTATGTTTAATCTTTGGGGATATGTGTGGAAAGTTGCTGCCATCATGTCCATAGGGGGAAAGAAACATTATTTTATGTCTCTTCAGTACTAGAATAAGTGTGGTTCTAAATGGTTATCATTAAACTCAGTTCTTTGTATACATTAACTTAGTCTTTTTGGGAGGCTCTGATATTTTGAACTTAATACAAACAATCTTGTTCATCCCTTCAAGTAGAGAAATGATATGCTATTTAATTAACTACAGTGTAGTGTCCTTATTTTACAGTGTTTTATGCTAATGTATCCTATAATAAATAACCCTGGTGTATATCTCAGAATAATCTGTATTTCCTTATATTGCAATAGCTTCTAGTCCTTGTAGATAATCTTTTTGTACAGGGTTATCTAACTATAATTTTTGAAAAAGTGAAAGTTATTTTTCTATACTTATTGTCAAGGTGACTTAAAAGAAAATAGCATTTTACGCCAAAATAATATTTTTTTCCACCAGAGGTAAGGAAAGTCATGCCAATAAACTAAAATAGATGAATAAATAGATGATATTCATATATATGTTTGCTTTTGAAAAAAAAATATTTGCAGTGATTTATTGGTCTTGGCTGAGGGTAAAAACAAATAAGCTTGTTTTACTTTTAGTTCTACTGAATAGCAATTAACACACACATCTAGACACTGCAGAAAGAAGTCTACTTTATTGTCACTTCTTGCCACTCTGGCAGCTAAGATAAAAAATACAAAGGTGACAATAATGTATCATTATAAAGTATAATCTTGTTTTAGTACCACAAATTAAAGTGAAATAAAGTATATTGAATTTATATTAAATATACATATATTTACTTATATTGAATATATAGATTATATACGGTACAGTCAATTATATAATGAAGTTATCTGAGTTTCTCTAAAACATACATTGGATAATATGTATGATGTTAATTTTATGTGTAATGGCAACCAGTTGTTTGGTCAAGTCTAGATGTTTCTGTGATATTTTTCAGAAGTGACTAACATTTATAATCAGTAGACTTTGAGTAAAGCAGATTACCCTCTATAATGTGGGTGAACCTCATTCAATCAGTTGAAGCCCTTTAGAATAAAGACTGAGGTTTCCCAAAGAAGTAAATCTGTCTCCAGTAAACAGAGAGAAATTCTGCCTGAGTTTTTTTAGCCAGCTGTCCTGCCCTATGGACTTCAGACTTATAGACTTAAGACTGTAACATTGACTCTTACGTGGATTTTCAACCTGCCAGCCTGTCACAAATTTTGACTTACCAGCCCCACAATTGCATACGCCAATTCCTTAAACTCTCACACTCTAAATATCTTATTTGTAATAGTGTAAGAATAAAAAAATAAAGAAAAATTAGAAAAAAGTCTTTCCTACTGAGAGATATTGATCAGATAACCAGGAGATAGTTGCCTGTGAATAAAATATAGCTCAGAAATCATTTCACTCTCTCTCACACACAAATTCTCTTTGTTCTGTTTCTCTGGAGAACCCTGATTAATAAAGTATCCTATGAAGCTTTCAAAAGAAATCCATTTCGGTGATGTGTCTTTTACTATCTTGTGACAAAGCTAGCTTATATGGTAGTCTGATATTCAATATGTATTTTATAGGTATTATGGAAGCTTCAGTAACAATTGGATATGCTTTGGGTTATGCGATAGGAGCTCCCCTAATTAAGAACTCTGAGAAGCATTCTTCCGATGAAAGGTAAGCCATTTTCTTTCCTTTTTTGTCTACATTGTGTAAAATATTTGTTGGATAGATACTTTAGTATATATATATATGCATATATATGCACATTTAATTTTTAGTAACCATATTTTTAGAAAAATGTATGTAAATGCTACTGATATGCACATATATATGTACATATAAATACATCTAAAGTGTACATTTTTACTGTTACTGCTTGAAATATAATTTTAAAAACACTATTTATAATGACAACCTCACTAGTAATTCTGAATCTAATTTTTTAAAATTGTGGTAAAAAACATGTAACATAAACTATCATCCTAACCATTCTTAACTGTACAGTACAGTAGTGTTAATTATGTTCTTGTTGTGCAACAGGTATCTAGAACTTTTTTATCTTGCTAAACTAAAACTCTACATCCACTGAACAACAACTTCTCTTTTTCCCTTTCACCCCAGCCCTTGGCAGTCATCATGCTACTTTCTGTTTCTAAGAGTTTGACTACTTTAGATACCTCATATAAGTGGAATTATGCAGTATTTTTCTTTTCTGTGACTGACTTATTTCACTTAGCATAATGTCTTCAAGGTTCATCTCTGTTGTAGCATATGACAATATTTTCTCCTTTTTAAAAGCTAAATAATATTTCATTGCATGTATATACATCACCTTTTCTTTATTCAGTTTTCTGTAAATGGACATTTGGTTTACTTCCAACTTGTGGCTATTATGAATAATTGTGTAATTTACATAGGTGTGCAAATATCTCTTTGAGATTCTATTTTTAATCTTTTTGGGTATATACTAGAAATGATTTTTTAAAAATCCTCACCTGAAGATATGCTTATTGATTTTTTTTTTTTTTAGAGAGAGGCTGGAAAAAGCGCACGTGAGAGAAACATCTCTGTGAGAGAGAAACATCAATTGGTTGCCTCTTGAAAGTGCCTCAATCAGGATCAAACCTGCAGCGTAGGTATATATCCTGACCAGGAATTGAACCTGGACCTTTTGGTAAATTGGACAACACTCCAACCACCTGAGCCAAGGCAGAAATGAGATTTTTTTTTAAAGGAACTTCCATACTATTATCCATAGTAGCTGCACCATTTTACATTCCAACCAGTAGTGCATGAGGTTTCCAATTTCTCAGCATCTTGCCAATACTTGTTATTTTCTGTTTTGTTTTGTTTCTTAGTAACAGCCATCCTAAGAGGTATACATAGATATTGTATTGTGGTTTTATTTTCATTTTCCTAATGATAAATGATATTGCACATCTTTTCATATATGTGTTGGCCATCTGTATGTTTTCTTTGGAGAAATGTATATTCAAGTTTTTTGCCCATTTTAAAATCAGATTTTGTTGTTGTTGAATTAAAGAAGTTTTTAAAAATATATTATGGACAATAGCCACTTATCAGACACACAATTTGCAAATATTTTCTTCCATTCCGCAGTTCGCCTTTTCACTCTCTTGATTGTTTTTTTTGCTGTGTAGTTTTTATTAATTTTATTTTTTATTGAATCTATTGGAATAACATTGGTTAATAAAATTATACGGGTTTCAAGTCTACAACTCCATAATACATCACCTGTACATTGTATTGTGGGTTTGGACATTTCTTGTATCAATATTTTTTTCTCACATATTTTCTTAGACAAGGGAAGCAAAAGAAAAAAATAAATAAATGGGACTACATCAAACTAAAAAGTTCTTTTACAGCAAAGGAAACCATCAACAAAATGTAAAGACAGCCCACTGAATGGGAGAACATATTTGCCAATAATATATCTGATAAGGGGTTAATATCCAATATTTATAAAAAATTTATACAACTCAACACCAATAAAACAAACAGTCCAGCTAAAAAATGGGCAAAGGACCTGAATAAACACTTTTCCAGAGAGGACATACAGATGGCCAATAGACATATAAAAAGATGTCAATGTCACTAATCATCAGAGAAGTGCTGTGTAGTTTTTAAGTTCAATGTAGTTTTGTTTGTCTTAATTTTGTTATTTTTCCTTGTGATTTTGATGTCATATCAAGAAATCATTGCTAATTCAAATGTCAAGAAGCTTGTCCGCTATGTTTTCTATGAGTTTTATTTTAAGTCTGATGTTCAGATCTTTAATCCATTTTGAGTTATTTTTTGTATATGTTATTAGCGTTCAACTTCATTATTTTGCATGTAGATATTTAGCTTTTCAAGCACCATTTGTTGAAGAGACTATCCTATCTCCATTGTAGGTTCTTGTCACCTTTGTCAAACATCATTTGATTATATTTATGAGAGTTTATTTCTGGGCTCATTATTCTATTTCATTGTCTATATATTTTTATAACAGTGCCATACTGTTTTATTTAGTGTAGCTTTGTAATGTATTTTGCAACCAAGAAGTGTGATGCCTCCAACTTTGTTTTTGTTTGTTTTTAATCTAGATTGCTTTAGCTATTTGGGGTCCATTGAGATTCCATATAAATTTGTAGAATTTTTTTTTTTTTATTTTTCTGCAAAACTTTTCATTAAGATTTTGATAGTGATTGCATTGAACCTATAGATTACTTTGGGTACTAAGGGCATTTTAACAATATTATGTCTTCAAATGTATTAACATGAATGTTTTTCCATTTGTTTATATCTCTTTTTTCCAGCAATGTTTTGTAGTAGTCAGAGCGCAAATTTTTCAGCTTTCACACATTGTCATTGTTAGTACATAGAAATACACTTGATTTTTCCGTTGAATTTTTATGTCTCAACTCTGCCGAATACATTTATCAGTTCTAACAGGTTTTCATGTGGAATCCTTTGCATTTTCTAAATATAAGATTTATGTCATCTGCAAACAGAGATGTAATTACTTTCCCCCCCCCCCCCCCAATTTGGATGCCTTTTATTTCTTTTAATGCCTAATTGTTCTGGCCAGAGTTTCCAATACTATGTTGAATAGAAGTGGTTACAATAGGCATCTTTGAATTGTTCCTGGCTTCAGAGAGAAAGTTCAGTTTTTCACCATTAAGAGTGATATTAGGGGTAAGCTCTTTGTATATTGCTTTTATTATGTTGGGGTAATTTCCTTCTCTTCCAAGTTTGTTGACTGCTTTGATAATAAAATGTATTAAACTTTGTCAAATGCTTTTTCTGTATCAATTGAAATGATCTTGTGGTTTTTGTCCTGCATTCTACTAATGTGGTGCACTACATTGGTTGCTTTGTATATATTGAACCATTCTTGCATTCCAGGAATAAATCTCACTTGGTCATAATATATAATCTTTTTAATATGTAGTTGAATTCACTTTGCTAGTATTTTGTTTGTGATTTTTGCATCACTATTCATCAGGGATATTAGCCTATAGTTTTCTTCTGTTGTAGTATCTTTGTCTGATTTTGTTATCAGGTCAATAATGCTGGTCTCATAGAATGAGTTTGTCAGTGTCTCTTCGTCTGTAAATTTTTGGAAATGTTTGAGAAAGATGGGTGTTAATTCTTCTTTAAATGTTTGGTAGTATTCTCCAGTGAAGCCATTTGGTCCTGAGATTTTTTTTGTTGTTGTTGGGAGGTTTTTGATTAATTATTTGATCTCCTAGTTACATGTCTATTCAGATACTTATTTCTTCATGATTCAGTCTTGATAGGTTTTATGTTTTTAGAAATTTATCTGTTTCTTCTAGGTTATCCAATTTGTTGGCATGAAATTGTTCATAGTAGTTTCTTATAATTCTTATTATTTCTGTGGCATTAGTTATAATGTCTTTTTTATTTCTGTTATTTGAGTCTTCTCTTTTTTTTCTAGTTTAGTTAAGGATTTTTAAATTTTGTTGATTTAAATCAAATCAATTTATTTGTTGATTTTTTTTCTATTGGCTTTCTATTCTATATTTCTTAAATATCTGCTCTATTTATTATTATTTGCTTCCTTCTGTTATATAAATATGCATTTTTAAGGCCATGTGTAATTATGTATTGGGAAGTAGTACCATAAGTGTGACTTCACCTTGCTTTCTTTAGTTCTCTCATTGATATGGTAGAGTTAACGAAGGAGATATTCTGATATTCTGCCACTATAAGAAAACAAAGAGATTTACCCTCCATTTCTGAAACTCTGGGTTTATATAAAGGTAGAACTAATTAAAAATGAAACACAGAAGCCAACTAGTTCCTCTTATTTTTGTCAACCAGCCAAGTGATTTCACAGTTATTTTTTTCTAGATATACTACCTGGAAGTTCTGCTGCCAGCTCCCCTGCTAGCTCATCTGGGTTCTAACCAGACTAGTGTGAAGGTTTGGTAGCTGCCAGACAAATGTCGTCAAGAGGGATATATAAGGCATTAGAGAATAAACTGTGTTTTATATATTTTGTTTGACTCTGTAAGTTCACTCTTTATCTCTCTGAAACCTTCTGTAATGTCTTTTCTATCCCAGGTGACTGACCTGTATTGAGAACCTTAACATAACTTCCTAAACTCTGGATTTCATTTATATTTGGCCAGTGAGAGACAATGACAGATGAGAAGGCAGGAACATATTTAGGCTCAGGCATTTATCCTCCCAGCTCCTTTCCTGAGGGCATAATATCCAGATCGGCTATTCTGAAGGCCATTGCTGCTTTTAGGCTGCTCTCTCCATTTATTATGTAAAATTCTACTTGGTACTGTTCTTAGCCCCAGAATTTTGATATACGCCTTGTTCATTTTCCTAAACTCTGTCCACCCCACTAGAAATAATTTCGTTAAGTCTCTCTTCAAATTATCTAGTATGTGTGTACCATGTATTTCCAACCAGTATCCTCACTGATACTAAAAATAGTATCAGAAGTAACAATAGGATTTAGGAACCAGGTTGCATATTTATATGCTATATGCACAAATAATCTCCTTGCTGGGGGTACACTGGACATAGTTTCTAAAATAATCACAGGTTGTGGAATGGGATTAAGTCCAGGAGAGGGAAAGATTGGAAAAATAAGGAATTGTAGCATTTAGTCATTCAGGTAACAAAAGTGCTTTTAAGACCTGGATCATATGACTTATTTTAACAATACTAGAGAACATTCCCAGGAGAAAGGAAACATGTGAGTGTGTGAATATTAAGTCCTGTCATGAGATGAGAAAGGAGGATGACCATTACATTATAACTCCACTCAACAGTGGCCTTGAAATAAGGGAAATCCTAGTGAGTAAAACTTGAGACTGATTGTCCACTTAGCATAGAAGGATAGATGGCCTGAGATATAAATTTATACTGATTCATAGTTGGGTAGCCAGAGATTTAGAACAAGATTGGAAACTAAATAACAGGTAGAATTTGTGGGTGGACCTCTGGGAACTGGTACATGAAGAGGATATATACTTTGGAAGAAGTATATACTTTAATCAGTTGGACAAAATGACCCCTCCTGTTTATGTTAGTCAGCTTCGCTCTTTTTTTTTTTTTATCCTCACCCGAGGACATTTTTCCATTTTTTGTTCAGGTAGAGTGGGAGGGAGAGAGAGGAACAGAGAGAGAGAGAGAGAAACATCGATGTGAAAGGGACACATCGAGTGGCTGCCACCCGCACAACCGACCAGGGCCGGGGACAAACTGCAACCGAGGTACGCGCCCTTAGCGGGAACCGAACCCGGGTCTCTCCGGCCCGCAGGCGGACGCTCTAACCGCTGAGCCAAACCGGCCAGGGCAGCTTCGCTCTTTCTTTAATTACCCCAGTTCTTCCTCAAAAAGCCCATGTGAAAAGTGACCATGGTGACGTTAATGGTGACTTTGTATGAGTGCAATCACATGGACTTACTCACCAAAGGACAATTTCTCATCATGAATATTTGTCAGTAAATGTGTATTACTGTTAATGAGCAGTCGACTTCTCAACAGTAGAGGTCAACTGTGAGTCCCTTATATGGCACATTCATTGGGAGACAAGCTGTCAAAAGGGTGATTATATAGGCCCTCTTTTAACCAAGAGGAGATTTGTTTTCACAGGAAAAGATACATATCCTAGGCAAGAATTTTTCTTCTCTATCTTAGTCCTTTCAGGCTACTATAACAAAACTATAGATTGGGTTTATAAAGAACAGAAATTTATTTTTCAAGCTTAGAAGTCCAAGATCAAGGTGCCATTAAATGTGATGTCTGGTGAGGTCCTGCTTCCTGGTTCATGGACAGCCAACTTCTCCCTATGTTCTTACATGGCTGAAGGGGCAAGAAAGCTCTCTGGGCTCTTTCTTTTTTTTTAATACATTTTTTTTTAAATTTTTTTCTAATATAGTCTTTTTTTTTTTTTTTATTGATCTCAGAGAGAGAGGAAGGGAGAGGGTGAGAGAAACATCGATTGGCCACCTCCTGCATGCCCCCCACTGGGTATCGGGCCCACAACCTGGGCATGTGCCCCAACCAGAAATCAAACTGGTGACCTCTTGGTGCATGGGTCGATGCTCAACCACTGAGCCACACTGGCCAGGCTGGGCTCTCTTTTATAAGATCCTTAATCACATTTATATGTGCTCCATTTTCATGATTCAGTCACCTCCCAAAAGCCCCTACCCCCAATACATTAGGGGTTAGTATCTCAACATATGAATTTGGCAGTACACACACTTTCAATCTATAACATCTGCCTACAGTGATTCTGCTAGCACCACCATTCAAAGACTTAGAGATGCCATATTCATCCCTATGAATTCTTACACAATATCGTCTCTAACTAAGGAACATATGATAAGACAAAGGAAGTGTGACAGTATGATAACTCCAGAATTCACTGGTCTTACTAGTGCCTTCATTATCCAGAAATAGCTGGCTTAATAGAATGGTGTCATAGTTTGGTGCCATTAATAGTTTTCTGGTGGAGACTTTAGGGGTTTCTATATATAGTATCATATCATCTTCAAACAGAGATAATTTTACTTACTCCTTTCTGATTTGGATGCCATTTATCCCTCCCCTCCCCTCCCCTCCCCTCCCCTCCCCTCCCCTCCCCTCCCCTCCCCTCCCCTCCCCTCCCCTCCCCTCCCCTCCCCTCCCCTTCCCTCCCCTTCCCTTCCCTTCCCTTCTTCTTTTCTGTTTTTTATCTAATCACTCTGTCTAGTACTTCCAGTGCTTTGTTGAAGAAAAGTGTGGAGATTGGGCATTCTCGTTTTATTCTTGATCTTAGAGGAAAAGGTTCTATTTTTTGCCATTGAATATGATGTTAGTTATGAACTTGTCACATATGGCCTTTATTATGTTGAGGTATGTTTCATCTATACCTACTTTGTTGAGAGTTTTTATCATGAATGGATTTTGAATTTTGTCAAATGCTTTTCGACATCATTTGACATAATCCTATGATTTTTATCTTTTATTTTGTTAATGTGGTATATTACATTGATTGATTGTGGACGCTGAACCATGCTTGCATTTCTGGAATAAATCCCACTTTATTATGGTGTATGATCCTTTTAATGTTTTGTTGAAACATTAAACATTAGGTCTGCTAATACCCTGTTGAGGATTCTGTGTCTATGTTCATCAGGGATAGTTGCCTGTAATTCTCTATTTTTGTAGTGTCCTTGTCTGTTTTGGTTGTGTTTAAATTTAACTTCCAATTTCAATTTATTTTTGCATATAATATGAGACATAGACCAAGATTCTATTTTTCTCTCAAAGGGATATCTAGTTGTACTAATGACATTTTGGATAATTTCATTTTTAAAAATTAATTTATTTTTTAATGATTAAATACCATCTTTATCATAAATTAAATTTTTTTATAAATGAGTTTTTCCTCTCTTGTCTAATCTGTTTTCTGATATATTATTGTACCTAATGCCAATACTACAATGTTTTAATAACTAAATAAGTAAAATAACTGAGTTAACTACATATAACTACTAAATACAACTAATTATATTTAATTACTAAAAACTTTATCATATAATTTGATATTTGGATGAATAAATCCCTATTCATTATTATTCATTAAAAATCAGGACTGCCCTGGCTGATTTGGCTCAGTGTTTAGAGTGTGGGCCTGTGGACCAGAGCGTCCTTCCTGGGTTTGGTTCCCGCTAAGGGCATGTACCTCAGTTGCAGTTTGTCCCCAGCTGCGGTTGGGGTCGTGTGGGTGGCAATCACTTGATGTGTCTCTCTCACATCAATGTTTCTCTCTCTCTCCTGTTCTATCTGAAGGTAAATGCAAAAATGTCCTCAAGTGAGGATATGGGGGAAAAAAAATCAGGGACTGTTTTTGCAAAATTATTTTCTAGGTAAATTTGATAACTGCAGGTTACAATAAAAGCATTTTGATTTGAAATACTTGCATTTATGTTTCAAAATGGGAATAACTATTATCTTTCCATGCAAAAATATGGTATGTTGCTCTATTTTCTCTGCATTTCTTTTATGCCCTTCACTAAAATTTTATGATTTTATTTATTGAAGATATCCTATTTAGCTTATTCCTACTGATTTCACTTATTTTCACTGATTTCATGTTGTGCATGGAATCTTTGTATTATTACCTTTATTAATCATTTATTTTTAGTAGAAGGAAATGTTGATTTCTAAGTTTGTCTTATTTATATGTTATTCTATTAAATTTGTTGCTTATACTTTGTAGTTTTTTAAGTTCATTTTTCTTAATTTTTAGGTACTCAATTTATACACAAATGTAATAATCATATTATATGTAATAAAATGCATATAGTTAGGATATATAGCTGGGTTCAAAAGCTAAAAAAAGAACATTTTTGAAAATTATAAATAACGAGGAAATTTGTACCTCTAGTGGCAATCTGGAATCAAAACTTTCTAGGCATAGCTTATGCTTATACCTACTGGATAGTGGAAATCAAGATTGCAACCCTGTGTCATTGCACTTTGGAGTTGGTATCCCTGAATAATGTAGCAATGGATAAGGAGTTGGCCCGTCAATAAAACTGGTATTCTCCACATTCTGTGAGAGAACAGGCCTGTAAGTAAGCCACTGATCAGCTGTCTGCTGGCAGTAGGTAGAGTCACCTGTGAGAGAAACTAGCACCTCCAGACCTGTGGTTCCTGGGGATATGGGCATTTCCCCACCATGGCTGGTTGGACAAGGTCTTAAATGTGTGTGAAACTGAAGACAATGGCAGCGGTGTAGTAATAAACTTCCCTAAATCTTCTCTCTAAATGGTACAAAATAACTTCACAATTATGAAAATTCTTCACACAAATCATAGCCCCAGTATTAATGAAGACAAAGAATGCTGAAATTGTAAAATGAATGTGAGTAAAAAGAGAAAATTTAAAAAACCCAGCACGAGATCCTTCACATTCCCATCGCGCTCTGCTCACTGTGAGGCTTTGTGGTTTACAAAGGTGGAACAGGAAAAATTGCAGGTCAGAGAAAAGATAATGGCTAATAAAGGGTCCTAAGGAAGATTAGGTAGATTACTGGAAGCATAATTCACTGTTAGTCTGAGAGTTCAGAGAGGAAACTATAAGATATATATATCATAATAAATATGATTTAGAGGGTTAGTTGTGCAATTTAAAGTGGAGGTTTTCACTAAAGGTCTAGGTGCGTGATTTAAAGGGGTAGGAATCATTTTCAAGACAGGGGAGATTTAAAGGGATAGTCTTCCAAATGCATAACTTATGTTAGAGAAAAAAGTTTAAAAAGATTACAGAATTCCTACTCAAAGAATCACTTGAGTGGACAGGGGAGAAGGAAAGGGAAAACATTTAGGATTCTATAGGACAAAAGGGAACTGCGCAATTGGAGGACTCACAACCACACACTCAGCAAAACAAGCAACAGGAACGCAGTAACAGAAAGATGTTTCATTTCTCTATCTTTTTCTTTCTCTTTCAATTATGGTTTTGTTTGTAATAAAATACACAAACTTGACATTTTTCATTTTTCTCTATTAAAGCATTGGAGATAGTTACAATAATGAACACTGGCTACAGACTTGGTGGATTCGTTTTGTTTTTGTCGCAGTTATTGCATGGTCTACATTAATACCACTTTCATGCTTTCCACAGCATATAAAAGGTGACTATAATGATATACTTAATTAAATTAAAGTACAGTAGGTTCCTCACCCCACCTTCCTCCCTCATTCTCAGAATATGCTTGAACTACATTTCTCTCTGTCATGAAGATGCAGAAATATGTGATTATTATTTGAATAAATATGAATATTACTTCAACAAATATGAGTATTATTTGAACAAATGAAGCTTCATGTGGCCAGATAACATTTTATTTATGTACCAGACTTCCATTTACACATATTTTTGTTCCTTGTCATTTATTTTTTAAAATGCGTTATATCTACAGTTCATAAATTTTCTTAAAGAATAAAGCATATTATATCTAAGCACATTATTTAGTATATGTACTACCTCATAGAATTGTTTTAAGATAAAATAATAACTATTGAAACTCTTTTACAAACACTAACAAAAACATGTAACATTAGAGAAATCAAATATTCTCTTAATGGCAGTACATTGCATTGGCACAAACTGTTTTAGTAACATTAAAGATAACTCTTTTATATTTTCAGGACTATGCTGTCAAATACTGTAGTAACTTGCTACATGTGGCTATTTAAATTTTAAACTAAATTAAATTAGAAATTCATCTACTCAGTCATAGGAGCTACATTTCAAGTGTTTAATGGCTAAGCTATTATACAGTACAGACACAAACCACTTTCATTATAACAGAAGACTCTTTAGGACAACACTGTTAGAAGAATTTAACTTTTATTTAATTAGATTGAGTTTAGCTTGTTCAAAAATAGTTCACTTGGCATTCCAAGCAAACTAGGTTTATTAGGATGTGTATGTATGTTTATATATGTGTTTTAGTTATTTAAATATGTCATAAAATTCTTTTGCTTTTTAACATATAGGTTCAGCAAAGATAAAAGCTGGGAAAAAGAAGATGCCTCATTTGTTGGATAGAATATATAAAGATCAGGAATTTGGAACTAGTATCAAAGATTTATTTGCTTCTGTTTGGGTAAAGTAAAATATTTTACATGAACAAGCCAATTAGGTTGACTTGTACAGTTTTCTAATGGGTTTAAGAAAATAACCATAAAGTGTTCAACTTAAATATGAGTGAACATTTGAAGTCATTTAAAAAATTTTTTTTAAATTAATTAATTTAATTTATTTTATTTTTGTTACAGATGTTTCTCCTTTTTTATCCCATTGACACCCTCCTCCCCATCCCCCACACCCCGTCCCCGGCTTTGTTGTCCATGTCCATTGGTTATGTACACATGCATATAAGTTCTGTGGTTTATCTCTTCCTACCCCCCACCACCCCCTCTCCCGAGGGTTGTCAGTCTGTACCCTACTTCCAAGCCTCTGGCTATACCCTATTTCTCAGACTGTTATGATTGTTATAGTCCAAAAATAAGTGAGATCATGAGGTATTTGTAATTTTCTGCTTGGCTTATTTCACTTAGGATAATACTTTCCAGGTCTCTCCATGTTGTCTGCAAGGATAAGAGAGCTTTCTTTTTTACAGCTGCATAGTACTCCATTGTGTATATGTACCACTGCTTTTTTATGCACTCATCTATGATGGACACATGGGCTGTTTCCAGATCTTAGCTATTGTAAATAGTGCTGCTACGAACATGGGGGTACATATATTCTTTCTGATGGGTGTTTCAGGCTTCTTAGGGGATATTCCTAGAAGGGGGATCCCTGGGTCAAATGGAAGTTCAATTTTTAATTTTTTGAGGTAACACCATATTGTTTTCCATAGTGGCTGCACCAGTCTGCATTCCCACCAGCAGTGTACTAGAGTCTCCTTTTCTCCACACTGTTGCCAACACTTGTTGTTTGATGATTTGTTGATGGTGGCTATTCTGACAGGTGTGGGGTGATACCTCATTGTTGTTTTAATTGGCATCTCTCTGATGATTAGTGATGTTGAGCATCTCTTCATATGTATCTTAGCCATTTGTATGTCCTGTTTGGAGAGGTGTCTATTTAGTTCCTCTGCCCATTTTTTTTTAATTGGGTTCTGTGTCTTCCTTTTGTGGAGTTGTATGAACAATCTATATATATTGGAAATTAACCCCTTATCTGATGTATCATTGGCAATTATGTTCTCCCATACAGTGGGTAGCCTTTCCATTTTGATGATTGATCTTTCACTGTGCAGAAGCTTTTGAGTTTGAAGTAGTCCCATGTGTTCATTTTCTCCTTTGTTTCTATTGCCTTAGGTGATGTATCAGTGAAAATTCTGCTGCATATGATGTCTGAAATATTGTTGCCTACATTTTCTTCTAGGATTTTTATGGATTCATGAGTCACATTTAAGTCTTTTATCCATTTTGAGTTTATTCTTGTGTATGGTGGACGTTGATGGTCTAGTTTCATTTTCCTGCATGTAGCTGTCCAATTTTCCTAACACCATTTATTAAAGAGGCTGTCCTTACTCCACTGTATGCTCTTGCTACCTTTGTCAAATAATATTTGAGCATATTGCCTTGGGTCCATTTCTGGGTTCTCTGTTCTGTTCCACTTGTCCGTATGCTTGTTCTTGTGCCAGTATCAGGCTGTTTTGATTACAGTTGCTTTGTAGCATAACCTGAAATCTGGTAATGTGATCCCTTCAACTTTGTTCTTCTTTTTCAAGATTGCTGTGGCTATTTGAGGTCTTTTTTGGTTCCATATGAACTTTTGAAGAATTTGTTCTAGTACTGTGAAGTATGTCATTGGTATTTTGATGGGGATTTCATTGAATCTATAGATAGCTTTGGGTGATACGGACATTTTAATGATGTTAATTCTTCCAATCCATGAACAGGGTATGTGCTTCCACATTTTTATATCTTCCTCTATTTTTTTTTTTTTTTTCAATGACCTGTAGTTTTCTGTGAATAGGTCCTTTATTTCTTTGGGTAAATATATTCCTAGGTATCTTAATTTTTTTGCCGCAATGTTAAATGGGATTGTTTTCTTAGATTCTCTTTCTGTGAGTTCATCATCGGTGTATAAGAATGCCATCGATTTCTTGACATTAATTTTGTATCCTGCTACTTTGCCAAATTCATTTATTAAGTCTAGTAAATTTTTGATGGAGTCTTTGGGGTGTTCTACGTATAGTATCATGTCATCTGCAAATAATAACAGTTTCACTTCCTCCTTTCCAATTTGGATCCCTTTTATTTTTTCTTCCTGTCTGATTGCTGTGGCTAAGAATTCTAGTACTATTTTAAATAAGAGTGGCAAAAGTGGACATCCCTTGCCTTGTTCCTGTTCTTAAGGAAAATGCTTTTATTGTTTGCCCATTGAGTATGATGTTGGCTGTAGGTCTTTCATATATAGCCTTTATTGTGTCTAGATATGATCCCTGTATTTTCTCATTGTGAGTGTTTTTATCAGAAATGGATGATGGATTTTGTCAAAGGCTTTTTCAGCGTCTATTGATATGATCATGTGGTATTTATTCTTCATTTTATTTATGTGGTGTATCATGTTTACTCATTTGCAAACATTGTACCAGCTTTGCATTCCTGGGATGAATCCCACTTGGTCATGGTGGATAATTTTTTCGGTGCATTGCTAGATTCGATTTGCTAGTATTTTGTTCAGGATTTTGGCGTCTATGTTCATTAGGGGCATTGGCCTGTAGTTTTCTTACTTTGTAGTGTCTTTTTCTGGTTTTGGAATTAGAATTATGCTGGCCTCATTAAACGAGTTTGGAAGACTTTCTTCTTCTTAGATTTTTAAAAAATAGTTAGAGGAGAATAGGAGTTAGTTCTTCTTTGAATGTTTGGTAAAACTCCACTGTGAAGCCATCCGGGCCAGGGCTTTTGTTTGCTGGGAGTCTTGATTACATGTTCAATTTTTCTATCTCTTCCTGGTCCAGTTTTGGGAGACAGTGTGTTTCTAGAAATTTGTCCATTTCCCTTAGTATGTTGAATTTGTTGCCATATAATTGTTCATAGTAGCTGTAAACGATCCTTTGTATTTCTGTGGTGTCAGTTGTTACTTCTCCCTTTTCATTTCTGATTTTGTGTATTTGGGTTCTCTCTCTCTGTTTTTTGGTGAGTCTAGCTGGGGTCCAATCTTGTTTATCTTTTTGAAAAACCAGCTCTTTCTTTCATTGATCCTTTGAATTGTTTTTTTGGACACTATGTCTTTTATTTCTGCTCTGATCTTTACTATTTCCTTCCGTCTACTTGCTCTAGGGTTTTCTTTTTGTTTGCCCTCTAGTTCTTTAAGTTATGAAGTTAAATAGTCTATTAGAGATTTTTCTTGTTTTTTGAGTTAGGCCTGCAGTGCTATGAACTTCCCTCTCAGAACTGCTTTTGCTGCATCCCATAGATTTTGTGTTGTTGTGTGTTCATTTTCATTGGTTTCCAGGAAGTTTTAAATTTCTTCCTTGATCTCCTCAGTAACCCATTCATTGTTTAATAACTTGCTATTTAGCTTCCATGTGTTCTAATGTCTTTATATGTTCTTGTTGCAATTGATTTCTAGTTTCATGCCATTGTGATCTGAGAAGATGCTTGATATGATTTCAATCTTGAACTTGTAGAGATTTAGTTTATGTTCTATCATGTGCTCTATCTTTGAGAATGTCCCATGTGCACTTGAGAAGCATGTGAATTCGCTAGTTGTGGTTTGTAAATCTCTGTAGATGTCTATTAAATCAATTTGGTCTGGTGCTTCATTTAGAGTCTCTGTTTCCTTGCTAACTTTTTGTCTAGAGGATCAATCCAGTGATGTCAGCGGGGTTTTTAAGTTCCCTGCTATGATTGCATTGCTGTTGATTTCTCCTTTGAAATCCTCCAGATGATTTTAAATATATTTTGGTGCTCCTATATTGGGTGCATATATGTTTATCAAGGTTATATCTTCCTGTTGGATAGATTCTTTCAATATTATGTAGTGGCCTTCTTTGTCTCTTGTTATGGCCTTCATTTTGAAATCTATTTTATCAGATATGAGAATTGCTACCCCAGCTTTTTTTTGCTTTTTGTTTGCTTGAAATTTTTTTTTCCAATTCCTTCACTTTCAACCTATGTGAGTCTTTTGTTGTGAGGTGGGTCTCTTGTAAACAACATATGGATGAGTTGAGTCATGCTTTCTTATCCAATCAGCTACTCTGTGTCTTTTACTCGGAGGATTCAATCCATTTACATTTAAGGTGATTATTGATATGTACTTATTTATTGCCATTTTTGTTTAGTGTGGTTCTATTTTTGTTCCTATTTCTCCTGCTAAATACAGAAGTCCTTTTAACATTTCTTGCAGTGTTGAATTGCTGCTAATGTATTCCCTTAGCCTTTTTTTTTTGTCTGAGAAGCTCTTTATTTGACCTTCTATTTTGAATGACAGCCTTGTTGGGTAGAGTAGTTTTGTATTCAGATTCTTGTTTTTCTTGACCTTGATTACTTCATGCCATTCCCTTCTGGCCTGTAGTGTTTCTGTTGAGAAGTCAGCTGAGAGCCTTATGGGGTTTCCTTTGTAGGTAACCTGTTGCTTCTCTCTTGCTGCCTTTAAGATTCTATTTTTGTCTTGAATTTTTGGCACTTTGATTATTATGTGTCTTGGTATGGGCTTCTTTGGGTTCTTCTTACTTGGTGCTCTTTGTGCTTATTAAACTTGAATGCCTTCTTCCTTCACCAAACTTTTGAAGTTTTCTGTCACTATTTCTTCAAGTATATTCTCTATCCTTTGCTCATTTTCTTCTTTGAGGACTCCTATGATGCGAATGATATTACGTTTCCCATTGTCCCACAGTTCTCTTAAGGTGTTTTTCTGTTTTTTAATTATTTTTTTCTTTCAGTTTTCTGATTGGTTGATTTTTTCTACCCTATCTTCTAATTCACTGATCCAATCCTCAGCTTCCTCTACTCTGCTATTTAGTCTTTCCAATGTGTTTTTTATTTCTGATATGTCATTCTTCATTACTTCTGGGTGGTTTTTAATTTCCAACTGGTTGATTTTCAACATTTCTATGTCTTTACTCATGGTGCTCATGTTCTTACACATGCTGTTGAGCTTCCTCAAGATCATGGCTCTGAATTCTAGTTCTGTTAACTTGCTTAACTGCACCTCATTTATCTCATCTTCGGTAGAGGTCTCTTGTTTTTTCATTTGGCTTTTGTTTTTGTTTTTCACCATTTTGGCTATCACAGTGGGCTTTGGAGTCTGCGAAATTTTCACTGTGTGTGTTGGTGTTCTGCTGTTTGTGGCTCCCTCTCCTGGGTTTGGATGAGGCAGGGAGGACCCACTTTAAAGACCACTGTCAAGTCTTAACTTTCCTGGCTAGAGTTGCTAGCCCAGGGAATGGTAGTTATCCTCTAGTTTTTTTCCTGGAGGCTATTAGTAGGGGTCACCTGAAGAACCTTGGTTTTTGAGTTGACTGGAAAACTCCCTTAGGTGCTCAGTGTAAGAGGATTTCCCGAGGGTGGGGCAGATGCTGGTTGTTAATGGGCCTCAATTAGCATTTCAATTGCCATCAGGTTGGGTTGAATCTCCAAGGGAGGGACCGCCCCCCACCCCCCCAGGGCCCTGGGAAGGAGTAAGATGACCACCACCAAAATGGCACTCAGCAAAAGCTTGAGTACCCTGTAAATCCCGAGTGTCCCCATACAGTTCCAGTCCAGTCTTCCCTCCCTCTCCAGAGCACAAGGTGAGTGGCTGCTGCCAGTTTAGCTTCTGTCCCGGCTCTGCCGTGGAGCCCCCTGGGATTTTAACCCGAGGGCACTGCTCCCAGCTAAGGGCTGCCAAGGCTGTGGCAGCTCCCAGCCAAGGGCGCAGCTTTCAGCTGAGGCCACTGGTCCCAGCCATGGGCATAGCACCCAGCCGAGGTTGCAGGACCCAGCCGAGGGCGTAGCACACAGCCGAGGCAGCCGCAGGTCCCAGCCGAGGCAGCTGCTGATCCCAGCCCAGGCCACAGGACCCAGCCGAGGGCGTAGCTTCCTGCTGAGGCCGCTGGTCCCAGCCGAGGGGGTAGCACCCCGCCGAGGTCGCAGGACCCAGCCGAGGCGGCCGCTGGTCCCAGCCGAGGCCACAGGACCCAGCTGAGGGCACAGCTTCCATCCGAGTCCCCTCGTCCCAGCCCAGGCCGCTGTAGACCATGGGCTCCCGGCCCCCTCTCACGTCCTTGCAAGCCTACCAGGATTGATTCAGTGTCCCTGGTTATGTGGTCCTCCAAGCTGCCTTTCGGTGCCCCTTCATGACGATTTGTCTTTATTTTCGTTGTAATTCCAGTTTGGTCCTAGGAGATGGTCTGTGTAGCTTCCATTCACTCCCTATATGCCTGTTCTTGTGCCAGTACAGTGATACCTCGGTTCTCGAACATAATTCGTTCCAGGAGGATGGTCGAGAACCGAATTGTTCGAGAACCGAAGCAATGAAACCCAATAGGAAAGCGTGACTTCACAAAGTGTGACTCTCTCTCTGCACTCACACTGATGATGCAAGCAAGGCGCGCTGGGCCGAATGAACGCCATTCGACTCAACTCGGCTCATCTCGGAAGTTCGAGTTCCAAATATTTGTTCGGATTCCGAGACAAAAGTTTCTCGAATCTCCTGGTCGAATACCGATTTGGTCGAAAACCGAGGCGTTCGAGAACCGAGGTATCACTGTACCAGGCTGTTTTGATTACAGTGGTTTTGTGGTATAACCTGAAATCTGGTAATGTGATCCCTCAAACTTTGTTCTTATTTTTCAAGATTGCTGTGGCTATTCAAGGTCTTTTTTGGTTCCCTATGAACTTTTGAAATATTTGTTCTAGTTCTGTGAAGTATGTCATTGGTATGGTGATGGAGATTGCATTGAATCTATAGATTGCTTTGGGTAGTATGGACATTTTAATGATGTTAATTCTTCCAATCCATGAACAAGGTATATGCTTTCTGAAAAAGTGCCTAGAAGTGTTTCCTTGTGCAGTAGTTGTCATACTCTAAGTCTTGGATCAGCACTTGATTTCAAGAGAGCAATCTAAAAAAAAAATGTTTTTTCTTTATTACTTATAGAGAGAGAGGAAGGAAGAGGGAAAGAGTGATAGAAACATCAATGAGAGAAAACATCAATTGGCCACCTCTCCTGCATGACCCAACTGGGGATTGGGCTCACAACCTGGGCATGTGCCCTGACCTGGAATGAAACTGGTGACCTCCTAGTGCATGGGTGTATGCTCAACCACTGAACCACACCAGCCAGGCACAATCTTTAGATTTCCTAAAAAACCAATTAAATATGGTATCTTGACAACAATGGTCAATAGTAATGCCTTGCTATAAATTAATAATTTAGTCCATTCTTCGTGTTTAGGAGAATATAAATAGGAGAAAGAGAGGAAAATTCAAACAACACGGCCTTGCTAAATTGACAGAAAATTAATGAGAAATGTCTTTGAGATAGAGAAGGAAATTGAGAGAGAATAGTCAGTAGCTATAATAGAAGTAGATATAGACACAAGAAGCTGATGAAAGGAAGCTGCACATCATGAGCCTTTAAAGCAATCAAGACCAAGCAGTGAAATTCCCACTGTTGAGCAGACAAGATAAGCTGCTGTTTTATACTAAATAATATTCTGTTTATTTATGAATTGTTTAGCATTGAGAAAGTATTTTTAGCTTTGTTACTTTCCTTTGTAACATAAGTCACATCAACTGAATTAATCAATGAGTCTGTTCATTTTAATCCCAAAGAGCCTAAACACAAAAATTATCCAGGCAGCACATCTCAGTGTGATTTTTCCAGACCAACATCATCATCATTATCTGAGAATTTGTAAGGAATGCAAATTCTTACACCCCACTCCAAACCTACTGAATCAGAAACTCTGGAAGTAGGACCTGGCAATCTGTTTTTTTATGCTCTCCAAATGATTAAATTTATACTAAAATTTGCAGACAACAAATCTATTAACCTATTGTGACCCTCTTTTTAAAAAATAAATCATGAAAATGATGCTTATTCTTTTTTTTTAATTTTTTTTAAATTTATTTTATTTTTCTTTAATCCTCACTCGAGGACATTTTTCCATTTTTTGTTCAGATAGAGTGGGAGGGGGAGAGAGAGAGAGAGAAACATCAATGTGAAAGGTACAGATTGAGTGGTTGCCACCCACATGACCCAACCAGGGCCGGGGACAAAATGCAACCGAGGTACACACCCTTAGCGGGAACCGAATCCAGGTCTCTCGAAACCGCAGGCTGATGCTCTAACCGCTGAGCCAAACTGGCCAGGGCGATGCTTATTCTTTACTGGACAACTTCTATGTGCCAGAAGTTGTATTAAATTATTACATGTAGTAAATTCTCATAATCACTAGAATATAGATATTATTATTTCTATTTTACAGATGATGAACCAGTAATTTAAAGAGGATGAGTAACTTTTCCAGACATGTTTGGACACACACACACACGGCTAAATTAAGGTTAAGAATATGAGTATCGATTTACATTGTTTGTTCCCCTTTTCTGTGGACTACATTCCTGTGTTGCCTGCTGTTGTATGTCACAGAACAGTTGTTCACATAGTTGGTGCAGTTTTCTGGTTTTATGTGATAAGAAGACAGATCTGCTAGTTATTCCATTACGGTTGGTGCAAAGTTGGAAGTGTAGGTTTTAACCTTTTATCTTCATGTAAAAGTTTCAGTGTTGACATTCTCCCTAAACAAAAAGATATAGAGGAGAATTCCAAAATAGCAGCAGAGTAAATGGAAACTACACAGACCGTCTCCCAAAACCAAACTGTAATTACAACTAAAACACAGACAAATCAATGTAAAAAAGCAACAGAAAAGCAGCTTGTGAGGACCATATAACTAGGGACACTGACTAGACCCTGGTAGGATTGTGAATGTGCAAGACAGGGGATGGAAGCCCACAGTCAGCAGCTTAGCAGCAGCCTTAGCTGTGAGCAGCCCTCTCGGGTTAAATTCCCAAGCAGCTCCACAGTGCAGAGCCAGGACAGAGGCTAAAATAGCCAGAGCCACTCACTTTGGGCTCTGGCAGAGGGAAGGCAGACTGGACTGGAACTGTGTGGGGACAGTCGGGATTTGGAGAATGCTCAGAGCTTTTGCTGAGTTGCAGCCCCTCAGGAAGGTGGCCATATTGCTCCTTCCCAGGACTCTGGGGAGAGGCATCAGCCCCTCCCTCGGAGATTCAACCCCACCCTGTGAGCCACTGAAATGCAAATTGAGGTTCACTAACAACCAGCATCTGCCCCACCCTCAAGAAATCCCCTTACACTGAGCACCTGAGGGAGTTTTTCAATCAACTAACAACCCCAAACTCTTCAAGTAACCTGGACTGCTAGCCTCCAGGCAGAAAGCTAGAGGATAACAGTAACTCTAACCAGGAAAGTAAGACTTGACAGTGGTGTTTAATGTGGGTCCTCCCTCGCTCATCTAAACCCAGGAGAGGCAGCCACAAACAGCAGAACACTATACCCACAGGGAAAACTTGGCAGGTTCCAAAGCCCACTGTGATAGCCAAAATGGTAAAACACAGAAACAAAAGCCAAATTAAAGAACAAGAGACCTCCACCAAATATGATGTGGAGCAGATAGGCAAGTAAACAGAGCTAGAATTCAGAGCCATGATCTTGAGTAAGCACAACAGCATGAGTAAGGACATAAAGGTGCTGAAAATGAACCAGTTGGAAATTAAAAACCACCAAGAACAGATCAAGAGTGACATATCAGAAATAAAGAACACATTGGAAGTTCCAAAGAGCAGAGTAGAGGAAGCTGAGGACCGCATCAGTGAATTAGAAGACAAAGTAGAAAAATCAACCAATCAGAAATCCAAAAGGAAAAAACGATTAAAAAACAGGAAGACAGCTTAAAAGAACTGTGGGACAGCTGGAAACGTAATAATATTTGCATCATAGTAGTTCCCGAAGAAGAAAATGAGCAAGGCTTAGAGAATATATTCAAAGAAATAGTGACAGAAAACTTTCCTAATTTGGTGAAGGAAGAAGGCATTCAAGTTCAAGAAGCACAGAGAGCCCCAAGTAAGAAGAACCAAAACAGGCCCACACCAAGACACATAGTAATCAAAGAGCCAAACATTCAAGACAAAGAGAGAATCCTAAAAGCAGCAAGAGAGAAGCAACAGGTTACCTACAAAGGAAACCCCATAAGGCTCTCAGCTGACTTCTCAACAGAAACACTACAGGGAATGGAATGAAGTAATCAAGGTCATGAAAAACAAGAATCTGAATCCAAGACTACTCTACCCAGCAAGGCTGTCATTGAAAATAGAAGGTCAAATAAAGAGCTTCCCAACAAAAAAAGGCTAAGGGAATACATTACCACCAAACCAGCACTACAAGAAATGTTAAAAGAACTGCTATAATTAGTAGAAGAAATGGAAAGAAAAATATAAACAAACTAAACAAAAATGGCAATAAATAAGTACATATCAATAATCACCTTAAATGTAAATGGATTGAATGCTCCAAGTAAAAGACACAGAGTAGCTGATTGGATAAGAAAGCATGACTCACCCATATGTTGTTTACAAGAGACCCATCTCACAAAAAAATGACTTATATAGGTTGAAAGTGAAGGGATTGGAAAAAAATTATCCAAGCAAATGGAAATTTAAAAAAGCTGGGGTAGCAATACTCATATCTGATAAAATAGATTTCAAAATGAAGACCATAACTAGAGACAAAGAAGGCCACTACATAATATTAAAAGGATCTATCTAAGAGGAAAATATAACCTTGATAAACATATATGCACCCAATATAGCAGTACCAAAATATATTAAAAATCTTCTGGAGGATTTCAAAGGAGAAATCAACAGCAATAAAATCATAGCAGGGGACTTCAAGACCCTGCTGACATCACTGGATTGATCCTCTAGACAAAAAATTAGCAAGGAAACAGAGGCTCTAAATGAAACACTAGACCAAATGGATTTAATAGGTATCTACAGAGAATTACAACCCAAAAATACAGAATGCACATTCTTCTTAAGTGCACATGGAACATTCTCAAAGATAGACCACATGATAGGACACAACCTAACTCTCTACAAGTTCAAGAAGATTGAAATCATATCAAGCATCTTCTCAGATCACAATGGCATGAAATTAGAAATCAACTGCAACAAAAACATGGAAAGACATTTGAACACATGTAGGTTAAATAGCATGTTATTAAGCCATGAATGGGTTACCGAGGACATCAAGTAAGAAATTAAAAACTTCCTGAAAACCAATGAAAATGAACACACAACAACACAAAATCTATGGGATGCAGCAAAAGCAGTTCTGAGAGGGAAGTTCATAGCACTACAGGCCTACCTCAAAAACAAGAAAAATTTCTAATTGACTGTCTAACCTCACAACTTAAAGAATTAGAAAGCAAACAAAAAGAAAACCCCAGAACAAGTAGAAGGAAGGAAATAGTAAAGATCAGAGCAGAAATAAATGACATAGAGACCAAAAAAAAAAAAAAAAAAAAAATTCAAAGGATCAATGAAACAACCGGTTCTTTGAATAGATAAACAAGATTGATGGACCTTTAGCTAGACTCACCAAGAAACAAAGAGTGAGAACCAAAATACACAAAATCAGAAATGAAAGAGGAGAAGTAACAACTGACAACACAGAAATACAAAAGATCGTTAACAGCTACTATGAACAATTATATGGCAACAAATTTGACAATCTAAGCAAAATGGACAAATTTCTAGAAACACACTGTCTCCCAAAACTGGACCAGGAAGAGATAGAAAACTTGAACTGACCAATAACAACTAAGGAAATTGAAGAGGAGGTAATCAAGACTCTCCCAGCAAACAAAAGCCCAGGCCCAGTTGGCTTCACAAGGGAGCTTTATAGAACATTCAAAAAAGAACTAGCACCCACTCTCCTCAAACTATTTCAAAAAATTCAAGAAGAAGAAAGACTTCCAAACTCTTTTAATGAGGCCAGCATAATTCTAAATCTAAAACCAGAAAAAGACACTAAAAAGAAAGAAAGGTACAGGCCAATATCCCTGATGAACATAGACACCAAAATCTTGAACAAAATACTAGCAAATCAGATCCAGCAATATATCAAAAAAATTATTCACCATGACCAAGTGGGATTCATCCCAGAGATGCAAGGCTGGTACAATATTCACAAATCAATAAATGTGATACATCACATAAACAAAATGAAGAATGAAAACCACATGATCATATCAATAGATGCTGAAAAAGAATTTGACAAAACCCAGCATCCATTTCAGATAAAAATGCTCAGCAATGTGGGAATAGAGGGATCATATCTCGAGATAATAAAGGCCATTTATGAAAGACCTACAGCCAACATCATACTCAATGGGTAGAAACTAAAAACATTTTCCTTAAGAACAGGAACAAGACAGGGATGTCCACTTTTGCCACTCTTGTTTAACATTGTACTGGAAGTCTTAGCCACAGCAATCAGACATGAAGAAAAAATAAAAGGGATCCAAATTGGAAAGGAGGAAGTGAAACTGTCATTATTCACAGATGACATAATATTATACATAAAAACCTTAAAGACTCCATAAAAAAATCTACTAGACTTAATATATGAATTTGGCAAAGTACCAGGATACAAAATTAACGTCAAGAAATCGATGGCATTCTTATACACCAATGATGAACTCACAGAAAGAGAAACTGAAAAAACAATCCCATTTACTATTGCGGCAAAAAATTTAAGATATCTAGGAATAAATTTAACCAAAGAAATAAAGGACCTATTTGCTGAAAACTACAGGACATCAAAAAAAGAAATAGAGGAAGATATAAAAGTGGAAGCACATACCCTGTTCATGGATTGGAAAAATTAACATCACTAAAATGTCCGTATTACCCAAAGCAATCTATAGATTCAATGCAATCCCCATCAAAATACCAATGACATACTTCACAGTACTAGAACAAATACTTCAAAAGTTTATATGAAACCAAAAAGACCCCGAATAGCCACAGCAGTTTTGAAAAAGAGGACAAAGTAGGTGGGATCACCATACCAGATATCAGGTTATAATACAAAGCAACTGTTATCAAAACAGCCTGGTACTGGCACAAGAACAGGTATATAGACCAGTGGAACAGAACAGAGAACTCAGAAAGGGACCCAAGGCAATATGCTCAATTAATATTTGACAAAGGTGGTAAGAGCATACAGTGGAGTAAAGACAGCCTCTTTAATAAATGGTGTTGGGAAAATTGGACAGCTACATGCAGGAAATGAAACTAGACCATCAACTTCCACCATACACAAGAATAAACTCAAAATGGATAAAAGACTTAAATGTGACTCATGAATCCCTAAAAATTCTAGAAGAAAATGTAGGGAACAAAATTTCGGTCATCATACACAACAGAAGTGTCACTGATACATCACCTAAGGCAACATAAACAAAGGAAAAAATGAACACATGGGACTACATCAAGTCAAAAGCTTCTGCACAGCAAAAGAAACAACCATCAAAATGGAAAGGCAACTCACTGTATGGGTGAACATCATTGCCAATGATACATCAGATAAGGGGTTAATTTCCAAAATATATAGAGTGCTCATACAACTGAACAAAAGGAAGACAAAGAACCCAATTACAAAATGGGCAGAGGAGCTGAATAGACACCTCTTCAAACAGGACATACAAATGGCCTAGAGACATATGAAGAAATGCTCAACATCACTAATCATCAGAGAGATGTAAATTAAAACAACAATGAGGTATCACCTCACACCTGTCAGAATGGCCGCCATCAACAAATCATCAAACAACAAGTGTTGGTGAGGGTGTGGAGAAAAGGGGACTCTAGTACACTGCTGGTGGGAATGCAGTCTGGTGCAGCCACTATGGAAAACAATATGGTGTTACATCAAAAAATTAAAAATTGAACTTCCATTTGACCCAGGGATCCCCCTTCTAGGAATATCCCCTAAGAAGCCTGAAACACCCATCAGAAAGAATATATGTACCCCCATGTTCGTAGCAGCACTATTTACAATAGCTAAGATCTGGAAACAGCCCAAGTGTCCATCAGTAGACGAATGGATCAAAAAGCAGTGGTTTATATATACAATGTAGTACTATGCAGCTGTAAGAAAGAAAGATCTCTTATCCTTTGAGACAACGTGGAGGGACCTGGAAAGTATTATCCTAAGTGAAACAATCCAAGCAGAGAAACCCAAATACCACATGATCTCACTTATATGTGGAATATAATGAATATAACAATGTGAGGAATAGGGTAGACCCAGAAACACAGAAGTAGGGTACAAATTGACAACCCTCAGTAGAGAGGGGGGTGGGAGGTGGGAAGAGATAAACCACAGAACTTACATGCATGTATGCATAACCAATGGATATGGACAACAAAGCCAGGGACAGGGTTGGGGGGATGGGGAGGAGGAGGTCAATGGGGTAAAAAAGGAGAAACATCTGTAACAAAAATTTAAAAAATAGAGTTAAAAAATAAATAAACTGTGAAAAAACAAAACAACAACAACAACAAAAAAAACCAAAAAGATATAAAAAAGTGTGCAGTTAATTTTTTGTACTTCTGACAGTCAATTATGTATGCCACAATTACAAGCTATGTGAAATTCAGTAAATTCTTAAACATAAAAAAAAAAAGAATATGAGTATCATGTGTATGACATCCTAATGCCATTGCTCTGTCTACTTTTATATTAAACTTTCCTTAAGTGAGATATGTGGATATTGTGATTTGTTTTCTGTTTTAAAAATCAGTTGCAGAGCCAAGACAAAAATGAGATATTTTTGTTTCTTTTTCTGCCAGTTATATCTAATAAGCCTGCTATTTCCTATAAAATCATGGAATATTGCTATAACTTTCACTGGAGTAAGGACTGTGCTTAATACTCAACTCTCAATAATTATGAATAAATTAATATTTGTGAAATAGAAAGAACTATAAAAGAGCTATAATCCATTAATTGAACAATATCTGAACATACAACATGAGATAAATATAAAATTAAAAAAACAAATATTCAAATAAAAATATTCAACAAGAATCATCTATTTTTAAAATTAGATAATAAAGTTAAAAGGAATCATAAAACTATAAATAATTCAGAAACTATTTTAACAGAGTTGCTCAAGACTTCATGAAAAAATGGAAAAATGTATGTAACTGAGAAGGTAGGATAAATTGAAAGATATACCATATTCATGGATGACATGACAACTTTCATATATTATTTCTTTCTCAAATAATCTATGAACTCAATGCAATTTAATAAATACTAGGGCAAGAATTTTTTTTTTTAGTAAATGGCAAATTGATTCTAAAATGTTTATGGCAGAATAAGTTCATGCATAGGGAAAACAAGGAGCATTTGTCTTAGTACATATTAAGACAGGCTACAAAGCCATAGAAGTAAAAACAGTGTACCATTTACTCAGTACAGAATAAATAGACTAGTGGAACAGAAGAGTAAACTCCCAATAGATTAATACATATAAAAATGTGTTATTTGATAGAAGAAGCACTGTAAGGGTAATTGTTCAGTAGATACGATGACAAAGTTGTTCCTCTATATAAATAAAGTTGGATATGTACTTCATATCATGCACAAAGGTGACATCTAGGTTAATAAAATGTGGTTAGAAGAAAACAACATAGTTCATATTATAAATTGTTCTTTCCTTTAGTGATTTTAGAGAGAAAGGAAGTGAAAAGGAGAGAGAGAGAAAGGAACACTGATGAGAGAGAACATTGATTGGCCACCTCCTGCATGGCCCCCACTAGGGATTGGGCCCACAACCTGGGCATGTGCCCTGACCTGGAATCAAACCGGCAACCAGTGCATGGGTCGATGTTCAGTCACCGAGCCATGCCAGCCAGACATTGTTCATGTTATAAATGAAAGAAATACCTTGTGACATAGAGGTAGGTGACAAGATATCTACATCTATCAAGAGATTACTATTTAGAATAAACAAAGAATTCTTACAAAGTCTACACCAAAATTTAGAAAGTCTAATAGAAATATAAATAGGCAGTTTATACACACAAAAAAATCCTAGCTAAGAATTATAGGAAGAAGTGCTCAGTGACTTTTGAAATTAGAGAAACACAAAATAAAACATAGTTATACTACTTTATATTTGTCAACATGGCAAAATTTCGAAAGCCAGCAAACAATATTAAATATCTGTGATTATATGGGCTGTACTATTTATTTTTACATTACAAACTACCCCAAAATTCAGTGGCTTAAAATAATAGAACATCTGTTTTAACGATGAATCTTCAGTTTGGACAAGATTTGTTCCTCTCGGCTCTACTTGTTGTCAACTGGAGTGATCTAAGTCTGGGAAATGGGATCATTCGCAAACTATTTCTCTCAAATATTGGCTTTTGATACTGGTTGTTTGCTAGACCACCCACACATGGCCTTTTCATCTGTTCTGGGCTTTCTCACAATATGGTGACTGAGTAATAAGCCAGAGTCCTGAGAGAGAGAGTGTTCCCAGCAGAAGTAATATTGTCCTTTTATGACCCAACTTCAGAAGTCTGCGGCATTACAGTCATGCACTGCATAAAGATGTTTTGGTCAAAGATGGACTGCATATATGACGGTGGTCCTGTACGATTATAGTGGAGCTGAAAAATTCATATTGCCTAGTAATGTTATAGTCATTGTAATGTCATAGCACAATGCGTTTCTCATGTGTTTGTTGGGATGCTGGTGTAAACAAATCCACCCTGCTGCCAGTGGTATAAAAATATAGCACATACAATTATGTACAGTACCTAGTATTCGACAATGATAATAAATGACTGTTACTGATTTATGTATTTACTATACTATACTTTTTTATTATTTGTGAGTATACTTCATTTGCTTATTTAAAAAGTTTGCTATAAAACAGTATGCTATATTATGCCAACGGCAGCCTCGTATATCTTGCGTTTACCTTGTCTTTTGGTTGCTTCATTTTATCTTGTGTTTCATTAAGTCTTGTGCTGTTTTGCACCGGCTTGTAGCCTAAAAGGATAGGCTATACCATACAGCTTAAGTGTGTAGTAGGCTATACCACCTAGGTTTGTATAAATGCACTTGATATTTGCACAATGACCAAATCCCTTGACAAATTAGAACATATCCCCATATTTGAGTGGCGTAGGACTGTACTTGCTTTGTTGAGGCAGTCATAAAGACCTTTTCATGTTCAATGTCTCTTGATAGGGGAGTGGTAAATCTGAAAGGGGATGTAGGAAAAATCTGGAAGTATTGCTCTGATGAATTTTAGAAAGTATAAGCTACTACAAGAAGAAAACGCAAGTCTCCCACATTATAGTGGGAATATAAACTGATACACTCTGGAGAAAAAGTCTGGAGATAATGGAATTAAGTAGACCAAATTCCAATGCCCTAAAACTTCCTTCTGTGATATATATGTACTTCCAAACACTGTCTCCTAGGTCTTTAAGGGTGCATGCACAGGGATGTTTAATGTAGCCTTGTTTGTGACAATGGGATGTTGAAGTCAGCCTAAGCAGTTACCTCTATGGGAGTAGATAAATATGGTGCCATTATGCTATGTAAAGTTAAATAGCACTCAGGAGACAAATGAGTGAATATACAGAATATGTTAGGTTTTAAAAACTGTTTAGGGCTGGAAAAAGAAATGTTAAGTTAATTTTAAAATATGCAAACATAAAACACCAGTAAATATTTTCTAAGATATATACATATCCAGGAAATGCAAAAATTAGTTTGAAAGTTAATATTTAAATGTAATTTACAGTCATGTTAATTATTCTGTATGGTGTAATAGTATAATAAGTAATAGTAAACCATCATTATACTTCCTAGTAAGGTTTCTGAATAAGTTAAAAAAATTGACTAAAATGCAGAATTTACTTTATTTTTAAAATAAAATTTATTAGGGTGACATTGGTTAGTAAGATTATATAGGTTTCAAGTGTAGATTTCTATAATACATGATTTGTATATTGCATTGTTTACCTACCACCCAAAATTAAATCATCTTCTGTTATCATATATTTGACCCTCTTTACCTTTTACTACCCCCTTCACTCTGGTAACCACCATACTATTGTCTGTGTCTATGAGTTTCAGTTTTATATTCTACATATGAGTGAAATCGTATAGTTCTTAGCTTGCTTGGCATAACTTTCTCAATGCCCATCCATGTTGTCACAAGTGGCAGTATTTCATCTTTTCTTATGGCTGAGTGGTATTCCATTGTGTGTTTGTACCACATCTCCTTTATCCAGTCATCCATTGAAGGATCCTTTGGTTGTTTCCAGGTCTTGGACACCATTAACAGTACGGCAATGAATGTAGCAGTGCATATATCTTTGTGAATAAAAATTTTGAAGTTTTTTGGGTAGATGCCCAGAAGAGGGATTGTTAGGTCACATAATAACTCTATTCTTAATTTTTCGAGGAACCACCATACTATTTTCCATAGTGGCTGTACCAGTCTACATTCCCACCAGCAGTGAATGAGGGTTCCCTTGTCTCCACAACCTCTCCAACACTTGTTATCTCTGGTCTTGTGATAACAGGTATGAGGTGGTATCTCATTGTAGTTTTGATTTGTATTTACCTAATAGCTAGTGAAATTGAACCTCTTTTCATATATCTGTTGGACATTAGTATGTCTTCTTGGGAGAAGTGTCTGTTCAGGTCCTCTGCCCATTTTTTAATTGGATAAAATGCAGAATTTAAATGACTCCACTTTTTAGTATGTGGAAATCCCAGGACTAAAATATTATAAAATCTTGACTGCAATCCTAGTGATTTTTGTTTAGTGCTACTTAAATTTTCTTTGTCTGTTTTTTAGTTAAATAAAAATATTTGCTAAGAGCCTGGCTGGTGTGGCTCAGTGATTGAGCAGCAACCCATGCACCAAGACGTTGCAGGTTCGATTCCTGGTCAGGGCACGAGCCCATGTTGTGGCCCAAATCCCCAGTGGGGGGCATGCAGGAGGCAGCCAATGGATGTTTTCTCTCATTGATGTTTCTACCTCTCTCTCCCTCTCCCTTGCCCTCTCTCTAAAATCAATAAAGAAAAAAAATTTTTTTAAAGTATTTGCTAAGAACCTGGCCAGTATGGCTTAGTGGTTGAGCATCGGCCCATGCACCAAGAGGTCACCAGTTTGATTTCCAGTCAGGGCACATGCCAAGGTTGTGGACCAAATTCCCTGTGGTGGGTATGTAAGAGGTGGCCAATCGATGTTCTCGCTCATTGATGTTTACATCTCTCCCTCTACCTTCCTCCCGCTCTAAAACCAATAAAAAAAAAATTTTTTTTTAAGTATTCACTAACAAAAATATTAAGTTAAAGGAAATTCTAAATGCCTGGTTAATATATCTATTTTTTCTTAATCGTACTGGCAAACCACCAGTCACAAATAAAAATTACAGGTGGTATGGAGATCAAATTACAAGTAAAAATGGCTCAAACCTACATGTCTTTCATGGTATGTATATACTGGTGAATTTTAAATTTCTGTTTGGATATACACACACACACACACACACACACACACACATTTTTGTTTTTCAGTTTACATTGAGAAAGGTTAACTTTTTGTGGATTGCTTATTAACATATAAGTGGGGATATCTGTTCTTTGGCTAACAAAATAAAATAATCCATATTTTACTTATTTCTATTTCAGATTCTGTTGAAGAGTCCTCTGTTTTTATGTGCAGCTCTGACCAAAGCTTCAGAATCTTTACTTTTGATTGGAGCGTCTGAATTTTTGCCTAAATATATAGAAAATCAGTTTATATTAACATCTAGTGAGGCAACTGTACTTTCAGGTAACTTTTCTTCTCATTGTACTCATTTTGAAATTTTTACGTTAAGTTTTTTACATGTATTTATAAAATATTTCCAAAAGGAGAAAGTAGAGGAGTAAAGTATTTTCTCAGATTTTAAATACCTAAATACCATTTGCTCCAATTTTTAAAATGAGTAATTTGCCTTATTGCATCAATTTTTTTTAAACACATAAATCCTCGTGAGACTTCTGCAACCCCCTCTTATCCCATCCTTTCCTCCCTCCCCACAGGTAACCACTCTTCTAAAGTTAGAGTGTATTCTTTTGACAGGTGTGTGTATTTTCAGTGCTTATGTTCCCATCCATTTGCAATCTATTTCTAAACTTCATGCATCATTTTGTACATATTCTTCTACTACTTTCATCTAAAATTATTAGTCAGATTCATATTGATCTCTATTTAATGCATTTTAATTGTGCTACAGGATTCTGTTTTATGAACATACCACTGTTTATTTATCCATTGTCATAAATTGCCTCCAACATTTCCTCTCTTTCAGACAGGACACTAATACTCGTGTACATGCTTCCTTGTGCACATTTGTAAAAGTTGACCTAGGTTTAGACATTGGAGGGGTATTGCTACTGTGTATATCTTCAGTTTTACCAGTTATTGACAACTGGCTCTCTTTTGGTTACAAATGGAATTAAAGGTTTTCAGGGGCTAGCATTAATGGGAAATTGATAATGTAATAATTTCTTTTATGCTGTAAAAAGTCAAGGATGGATGCTGTAATGTTTAGGGTAACCAGTAAAAGAAGAGTAAAAAGAATATAAATTTGGAAAAATTTGATTAATAGTAAAAAAAAAAGCAGGAAAGGAAAGAAAGAACATAAAACACATGTGGGCCAAATAAAAAATAAACTTTAAGATGTGCAAAAAACATTTATACACCCATTCTTGCGTAGATTTTGTGATAGAGGGCACATCATTGTCAGACTGCAAATAGTACAAAACCAAAAACATGACACAGTTTCAAGAGCCATAATGACAAATTTTTCTGAGTATAACACATTGTTTGCCATCATGATTAATCTTATCAACAAAGATTGGGACTAAATTTATTCAACTTGTTTTATATAATATTTAATTAAGGCTGAGATCAACAGGACTCCAGGCAACAGGATAAGGCTACCTGCAATATTGTCCACAACCATGCAGGCAAGGGCCTAGACCCAGCCAGCTAAATAAATCCCTTGGCCCTTAGGGTCTACCTTAGAAAGCAAGATGGCGTTTTCAGTGAGTTTCTGTATTGACCTTTCCACTTAGCCTGAGGTACTAATCCAGGTTTAATAGACGGTATTAGCTATTGCATATATTCTACCTTGGCCTGCAAGGATGAAGTTTTGGGCAATTCTGTCATCCATAAATAACATGCTGATCAGTGACAGGCTGACCAGACTGCTTTCCAGGGATGAGGCAGTGTCATTGATTAGTTCAGCTAAAATCAAGGACACATTTTTGTATCAACTTTTCTAATGGGATTACTCTTGTTGTAGAGATAACTGCCTTAAGAGTGTGTTTAAATAATGTGTCAGTAATCCCTCTAGAAATTTCTCCTGAGTAACCAACAACAGCTTTATTTAAGAGAGATTTCTCGTCTTCTGAGGGCTGTCTGATCTATTGGAGGTGTCTCTTTAAGCACTTGAAAATCTTTTATGAACATACTTGTGGCTTAAATATTACCTCTTCCAGTTGACAAAGAAGGCTTGTCAAATAGTTACGAGTCTGAGTTGATCCATCCCAAAATGAAAATAGCAAAGCCCCTATTAGTCAGGGCTTCAGTTTTGACAGGAGGCCAGTAGTAAACCAAGAGTGCTTTCAAAGGTAGCTGTTTCAGGGAGTCAACATACTTTTGAGTGGAGGCTGCCTCCCTTTTTCAGAGGCTCAAGCACACAAAATGGTCAGCCATGGAGACTTGTCGTTCAAATGGATCATTAGGTCTGTGCTACCTCAGTGTAGGGAATGTGCCACCGCTCGCTTATTAGCTTCCAGTGTAGGTCTGCGGATTACACACCCTGTGGGTTAGCTGATGTAAAAGACCAAGTAGAATGTCCAAGTGAGTCATCTTTGTCTCCGATACTCAGAGCCCAAAGTGATGCTAGGCTGTCTTTTGGTTGGGGGAAAGGGAGACAACTATTTTTCCTTAATGCCAGGAGGATTGGATATTGTGAATCTGTCTTCCCAACTTTGTTGGGCTTCATCTGTCACCCTTACTGACACAGGTGTGATAACACCAAAGTCATGGCCATTACACTTCTGACCCTCCAGCCAATTGAATATCATCTATTAGTGAAAGCTTTGGGCATCAGAGGGTAGTGCTCATCACAACAAATGCTGACCCACCTCTTGTAGAAAATGGCAGAGGAGTTTAGGTACCCCCTAGGGAGCATTACAAATGCATATTTGTGAACTTGCAGCATGAATGAGAATTGGTCTTTGTCTTTGGGTGCTAATGGGATAGACAAGAAGGATTTGTCAATGTCCAGGACAGCATATCAAGTACCATCAGTCTGTGCCATAAATTTCATTACAGCCTGGAAACAGCCCAGGTATTGCCATTTTACCTTAACAAGGAATTATGCAATATACTCCATCATCAACCAAACAAGTCAGCTAAACTTCGAATTAGTCACCACTTTATGTCCATAGTGCTTATAAATTTTCCTCCTTTTGCACTCAGTGTAGTTCTCTGTAACTGTTCTCTGTAATCAGGAGGAATCCTCTGTCCAACCAGGATGTATCTTGGTAGTAGCTGTTACCACCGGGCAAATCAGAGGCTGATGGTCAGATTTGTTAAGAAATCCAACAAATCTGCTTAGAGGAGAGTTAATGCATACCATGGTACCTTCTGTTGTTCTGTCTTTGAGTCTACTTCAGCATGGAGCCACCTTTCCAATTCTTCATCTTTAACAAACAATAATTAGACCTGGCCAGTTTGGCTCAGCAGTTAGAGTGTTGGCCCATGGACTGATGAGTCTCAGGTTTGATTCTGGTCAAGGGCACATACCTTGGTTGTGGTTCGTCCCCTGCCCTGGTCGGGGTTGTGTGGGAAGCAACCAGTCGCGATGTGTCTCTCTCACGTTGTTTCTCTCTCCCTCCCTCCCACTCTATCAGAACAAAAGTGGAAAATGTCCTCGTGTGAGGATTAAAAAAAAAAAAAGACAATAATTAACATGTTCACTACTGATTCCCAGTACTTCTGTCAAATCCTCTTACTTGGTCTATGAGGCTGTCATTCTTTATCCTTCATAAAGCTATGACTCTGTCAGCATTCCATCTTTGTCACCATAAGTTCTAAGATCTGTGAAGGGTTTGAGTTTCACTCTAATTGAAAACTAACAAATTAGTCTAATATAATTTCATGGATGCTAGCAGAAGACATAAAACTCCTTAGTCAGAGATGAAAGAAAGTTTCTGACTTACAAAAATAGCAGTAGCTAGAGTATTTCCGTGTGTGTGTGTGTGTGTGTGTGTGTGTGTGTGTGTGTGTATGAGTTTTCTGAGTCCCAGTCACAGGATGATGTGAAGGAGAGCCAGTGATATCTGCACACACAATGGGTTGCATTACAGGAGTGGATTGTATTCCTTTCCCTGAGCTTAGGGAACCTAAATATTTTATAATGGATAGTAATCATACTTGCTTTTTAAAAAATTTTTTTCTTTATTGATTTTAGAGAGAGAAGAAGTAAGAGGGAGAGAGAGAGAAACATCGATTGGCTGCATCCTGCATGGCCCACACTGGGTATCGGGCCCACAACCGGGGCATATGTCCTGACCAAGAATAGAACTGGCAACCTCTTGGTGCATGGGTGACGCTCAACTGCTGAGCCACACAGGCCGGACATAATCATGCTTGCTTTTTGATCCAGAGGGAGATGTTACTTTTATTATACTTGACAGTAAGCATGTTTTCTCTTAGTTCCAGAGGGGGCACTATTTCTGTCTTCCAAAACTTTAAGCAAATCTGCCTTTGCTCTTGAGGAGGACACTCTATTATCCAGGGCTGTTCACTATATAAAGATCCTTGAAAAGATAGAATAAATAGTAGTCAGTGCTTCTGCTTGCAGAATATACAGCATCAGAAGATAATGGAGAATTACTGCCCAATAAATAGAGTAGTAATTATGTGTATATAAATATTGTCAGATTGACAGGGAGAATCCACTATGTTACTTGCAAGAGACACCCCTTAAATATAAAGACATGAAAAAGTTGAAAGTCAAAGAATGTAAAAAGTTATATGAGTAATAACCAAAACAAAAGATGGTATAACTATAGTAATTTTAAATATAGTATTCTTCAAAGCAAGAGGAATTACTTAGTATAAAGAAAGATCATTTATGATGTCAGAAGAGTCAACCAGTGAGGTAGGTAATATAATTATACATGTGTATGCCCTCAACAACATAGCTTTAAAATATATAAAACAAAAAATTGAGTTAATTAGATATTAGTGATAGTAAGTCAATTAGATACGCTTATGAAAAAGATAAATCTTGGCCTCTACCTCACTTCATACATAAATACAAATTCTAGATGGATTGTAGAGCTAAATGTGAATGATAAAATGAAAAGGTTTTTACAATAAGGCATAAGAAAAGATCCTCATGGCCTTAGAGAAGACACATATTTTAAAAATAGGACATAAATCACATAACCATAAAGTAAAATAAATGATTTTACATTAAAACTGGAAATTTTAGCTTATTAAATGTCAGCATAAATGAAAATGCAAACAAGACAATATATTTTTTTTGTAAAAATATTCCACAAAAGATTTGTGTGCAAATAGGTAAAAATATTTGGCAATAATAGAAAAGCAAGTAATCTGCCCAGTTGGTATGGCTCAGTGGACTGAGCTTTGTCCTGTGGACTGAGAGGTCCTGGTTCAATTCCCGGTCAGGGCACATGCCTGGGTTTCGGGCTTGATCCTCAGTGGGGAGCATGCAGGAGGCAGCTGACCAATGATCTCTCTCATTGATGTTTCTATCTCTTCCTCCCTCTCTCTTTTTCTCTATCTAAAAATCAATAAAGCCCTAGCTGGTTTGGCTCAATGGTTAGAGCATATGGTGGACCAAATGGTCTTGGTTTTGATTCCTGGTCAAGGGCACATAACTGGGTGGCAGGTTCAATCTCCAGCTCTGGCCGGAGTCATGTGGGAGGCAACCAATCAGTGTGACTCTCTCATGTCAATGTTTCTCTCTTCCTCCTTCCCTCCCTCCCACTCTATCTCAGAATCAAGGGAAAAATATCCCCGGGTAAGGATGAATACAACAAACAAAAAAATCAATAAAAACATATTTAAAAAAAGAATACGCCCAACAGAAATGCAGATATTCACAAAAGGACATGTACATGACTTTTTAAAATAGCACAATTCACAACATCACAGTGAACACATACACTGTGATGTATGCATCACATTGCTATTTAGCAGTGAAAAGACATGATCTATTATTATGTACAAAAACATGAGTGAATTTTAAATATCATGCTGATCCGAAGAAGCCATAATGTTTGCATACTTTATGATCTATATTTTATAAAATTCTTAAGTGCATGAAAGAGTCTCTGGATCTTCTGGTAATGTTGTGCTCACCTTGAAAATTCATCAATATGTTCAATTGTGATTTGTATACTTTTCTCTATAGCAATAAAATACTTACATAAAAAGTTTATTGGAAGTTCTGTGCACTGCAATTGAAGTTTCAACTGTTTTCTTTTAGGGTGGTCTTTCAAGGATCCATTTATTTAATTGTTAAACTTCCAGTATCTAGTATTTTCTTATTGCCTAGGACAGCAGTTTCAACCTTTTTTATCTCATGGCACACATAAACTAATTCCTAAAATTTTGCAGCCCACCAAAAATTATATATATTTTTGCCTATCTGATAAAAAATAAATAGGTATAATTTTGATTCATTCACACTGGACAGCTATTGTGTTGGTTGCTGTCATTTTTGTATTTGAAAGTCTAAGTGAAAAAAGGTCTGTGACCCTGACTAAATAGTCACGTATTGCATGTTTTAAACATTCTTACAGCACCCCAGTGTGCCATGGCATACAGTTGAAAATAAACCTTACAGTCAGTATTTTCTACCTGAATTGGGTTCTCAGTTTTTTGCTTACAGATGTGCTTGGTTTTTTCAAATGTACAGTTGTCAAGTTGAAACTGAATAAATCTAGCATCTTCTTGGTCAGTCATATGGCATGTAGGTGGGAATAGGAATTTTGAGGATTAAACATTTTATAACTCCACCTCACTCTTGTTTTTGTTGGTACTGACTGCCCTTAACTTGTGTGATTCTGGGGTCTAATGTGGTTTACTTCTTCTTGACTTCCTTACATGCAGGCTTATTTGCTTACCCTTTGAAGTCTCCTGATTCAGTTCCAATTCTCACAATTTTCTTAATAAATGTTGCCCCTACTCTGTACTTTTTTGCTTTCTAATAAGTGAACCTGTCTGTAAATGTCTACCTTTTAACAAACATTCATTTAATGTTTACTCTGTGACTAGATAATGTTCTAAGCACTTATATATTAAGTCACTTAAATCTTCTAACAACCTTATAATGGAGGTGTCATTATTTACAAATTTTCTTTAGTATCATCTCATACATTCAAATATAATTTTATTATTGTTCAGTTCTAAGTATTTTTAATTTTCATCATCACGTTCTTATTTAACCCAGGAATTACTGAGAAGAGATTTTTAGTTGCTAAATTTATGCTTTTGTTTCTCTTTTAAAATAACTATTCAAATCAATATTCCCAATATCTTTAATAGCTAAGTCTGTTTTGAGAAAGCGGAGTTAAAATACTACTTTGTTTATGGTTTTTTTAATAAGATTGTTAATTTATTGTTACAGATGTTTCTCTTCCCCCTAGACCCCCTCCTCTCCATCCCGCCCACCCAACCCCTCTAGTATTGTTTTCTATGTCCATTGATTATGCATACATGCATATAAGTTCTTTGCTTCATCTCATCCATTCCCCCTGCCCTCCTACTCTGAGGTTTGTCAGTCTGAACAATATTCCTTTCTATGTCTCTGGGTTTATTTTGTTCATCAGCCCACCTTGTTTATTATATTCCACAAATAAGTGAGAGCGTGTGGTATTTGTCTTTCTCTGACTGGCTTATTTCACTTAGCATAATACTCTTGAGGTTCCACCATGTTGTCTCAAAGGATAAGAGATTTTTCTTTCTTACAGCTGCATAGTACTCCACTACGTATATGTACCATTGCTTTTTTATCCACTCATCTACTGATGGACACTTGGGCTGTTTCCAGATCTTGGCGATCGTAAATAGTGCTGCTCTGAACGTAGGGGTACATATATTCTTTTGATTGGTGTTTCAGGCTTCTTAGGGTATATTCCTAGAAGTGAGATCACTGGGTCAAATGGCAGTTCAATTTTTAATTTTCTGAGGAGACACCATACTGTATTTCATAGTGGCTGCATCAGTCTGCATTCCCACCAGCAGTGTACTAGAGTCCTCTTTTCTCCACACCCTCGCCAACACTTGTTTGATGATTTATTGATAGCAGCCATTCTGGCAGGTGTGATACCTCATCGTTATTTTAATTTGCATTTCCCTGATGACTAGTGATGTTGAGCATTTCTTCATATGTCTCTTAGCCATTTGTATGTCCTATTTGGAGAGGTGTCTATTTGATTCCTCTGCCTATTTTATAATTGGGTTCTTTGTCTTCCTTTTGTTGAGTTGTATGAGCACTCTATATATATTGGAAATTAACCCCTTATCTGATGTATTATTGGCAATTATGCTCTCCCACACAGTTAGTTCCCTTTCCATTGTGATGGTTGTTTCTTTTGCTAGTGTTTATGTATTTTTAATTTCTTGGAATCTGTGCAGTTTTTACATTATTTATATTATGCATTGCCATAACCTATTTTCATGATACATGTTTGTTTTCATGACTTTATTTTCAAACTTTACTTTTTAAAAATATCCAATTTGATAATGTCTTTTTAATAGTTTAATTTTATTTATTTAGTATTGTGAATTCTAATTTATTTAAATATTTTTTAAATTATTTGTATTTTTGTTGTTTATTATCCTTCTTTTTTCCCTTACTATTCTATCTTCTCTCAATGGACTCATTTTTATTCATTTTATCTCCCTTGTTTGTTTTAGGAGATTTCAACTACCAACTGACAATTCTCTACCCCTGCTATTCAGGAGAATGTGTGTGCACGTTCCTATGTGTTTGGTCTAGGTTATTAATTTTATCTTTTTAAAAACTAGCTATAATTATAATTTTGTTACAAGTAATATGCTTTCTGGCAGCTATTATAATACTCATTTTAGTCTTGATTTTACAAATTTCCCTAGCTTATTTCTTCATGTGCAAAATGGATTCAATTATTTATTTTTTTTACTCCTCAGTAGTTGAAATGTACTTTTATTTCCAGGACTAATATTTCTTCAATTATGGAAAATTCTCATTTTGTTACAATTTTTCAAATATTGTTTTTCCAATATACCTTGCATTATATTTGTTATGACTGCTGTAAACCATTTTGTGGCACTTCTTATCCTAATATCACTGTCTTTTAAAGCAAACTTTATTTTTTGACTTATTTTGTGTTTACAGAAAGAAATTGAAGGGAGTACAGAATTTCTATATATGTATACCTAGGTTCCCTTTTGTTAATATTTTACGTTAGTATGATATATTGGTTAGAATTAATGAACCAATGTTAATACACTATTACTCACTAAAGTTGACATTTTGTTTAGATGTCCTTAGCTTTCGCATAATATCCTCTTTCTGTTCCAGGATCTCACTCCGAATACCACATTATGATAGTTCTCATGTCTCCTTAGGCTCCTCTTGGTTATAACAGCTTCTCCATCTTCTCTTGTTTTTGATGACCTTGACAGTTTTGAGGGGTGCTTGTCAGGTATTTTTTAGAATGTACCTCAACTGGAAACTGTCTAATGTTTTTCTCATGATTAGACCGGAGTTGTGGATTTTGAAAGGAAGACTGCAGACATAATGTGCCATTTTTATCACATTATATCAGGGGTATATACTATCACCATACCTCATTACTTTTGAATTTAACCTTCATCATCTTGCTGAGGTCATGTATATCAAAATTTCCCACTGTATCATTGTCTTTTAACTCCTTATTTTGTTATTCTCCTTTTGCTCATTTTTTAAAAAATTAATTTATTTTTGTTACAGATGTTTCTCCCTTTTCCCCTCATTGACTCCCTCCTCCCTATCCCCTGCCACCCCATCCCCAGTTTTGTTGATGTCCATTGGTTATACACACATGCATATAAGTTCTGGGGCATATCCCTTCCCTCTCCCCTTCCCCTTTCTGAGGAATGTCAGTCTGTACCCTACTTCCATGTCTCTGGGTCTATTTTGTTCATCAGTTTGTTTAGTTCATTATATTCCAGAAATAAGTGAAATCATGTGATATTTGTCTTTCTCTGCTTGGCTTGTTTCACTTAGGATAATACTTTCCAGGTCCCTCCATGTTATCTCAAAGGATAAGAGATCTTTCTTTCTTACCGCTGCATAGTATTTCATTGTTTATATGTACCACTGCTTTTTTATCCACTTGTCTACTGATGGACACTTGTGCTGTTTCCAGATCTAAGCTATTGTAAATACTGCTGCTATGAACATAGGGATACATATATTCTTCTGATTGGTGTTTCAGGCTTCTTAGGGTATTTTCCTAGAAGTGGGATCACTATATGGTGTTAACTCTTTGAGGTATCACCATATTGTTTCCCATAGTGGCTGCACCAGTCTGCATTCCCACCAGCAGTGTACTTGAGTCCCCATTTTTCTACACCCTCACCAACACTTGTTGTTTGATGATTTGTTGATGGCGGCCATTCTGACAGGTGTGAGGTGATACCTCATTGTTGTTTTAATTTGCATCTCTCTGATGATTAGTGATGCTGAGCATTTCTTCACATGTCTCTTGGCCATTTGTATGTCCTGTTTGGAGAGGTGTCTATTCAGCTCCTCTGCCCATTTTGTAATTGGGTTCTTTGTCTTCCTTTTGTTGAGTTGTATGAGCACTCTATATATTTTGGAAATTAACCTCTTATCTGATGTATCATTGGCAATTATGCTGTCCCATACAGTGGGTTGCCTTTCCATTTTGATGATTGTTTCTTTTGCTGTGCAGAAGCTGTTTAGTTTGATGTAGTCCCATGTGTTCAATTTTTCCTTTGTTTCTCTTGCCTTAGGTGATGTATCAGTGAAAATTCTGCTGCATATGTCTGAAATTTCATTGCCTGTATTTTCTTCTAGGATTTTTATGTAATTACGAGTCACATTTAAGTCTTTTATCCATTTTGAGTTTATTCTTGTGTATGGTGTAAGTTGGCAGTCTAGTTTCATTTTTTTGCATGTAGCTGTCCAATTTTCCCAACACCATTTATTAAAGAGGCTGTCTTGACTTCACTGTATGTTCTTGCCACCTTTGTCAAATATTAATTAATTGATCATATTATCTTGGGTCAATTTCTGGTTTGCTCATTTTTTAAACATTATATACTAGATGAGTAGCACAATGCTTTCTTCCAATTTTTTGATTCACTTTCAAATGTCTCTAGTCTGGGATTTGAGTTTTTATTTTAACAATTCTATTTTTAAATATCCATGTTTCTTGTTTGTTCTTTTTTTTTAATCACCTAATCTTATTTGTCATTACTTTTTCTTATGATTTTATGGAGATTACACTGTCAGTATCTCTGAGCATTCATCATTTACAAGTCTGTCTGACAATTCTATGATGTAAATTTAATCTGGTGTTAATGGGACTTTTGGTTTGCTTTTACCTTATATTTATTTTTCTATTTTCCTATTTGAATCTACTATTTCTATGTTTGGTGCAGAGGAGATTACATCAGTGTATGAAATTACTATGTTAGCTTAATCTGATTGAGTATTTTCTAACTAGACTTCTCCTCCTCCTTTTCCTCCTTCTTGTGCTTACCTCTTTCTAATCCCTTAGGCTTCACAGAAAAGGAACTGTGTCTCCTAATGGCTATTCTGGAGTCCCACTTTGTTGATACTGCACATGCATTCACAGAAGCAATGGTATAATTCTTGGTAACGAATCTCTGTAAACTCTTGTCACTATGGGCCTGCCTCTTGCTATAAACCATAAATCTAGGCAGTTATCCAAGAATAGCTCTCAGTAAGACAGTTCTCGTCTTCTATTTTGCATGGATTAAGTTTGGGGTTTATCTTAGATGTCATTACTACATAGGAGCAAAATTTACCAGCTTTGCCCTAAAGTACATTAGGGCTATAGCTCCAGCCCCACTCACAAATTTGTAGTAATCTTAAGGTTCAGGTTTGTTGCAATGTTTATCATGCCTTCAGATTTTCTCTCTCTGAGCAGAGGGGATTTTATCAATGTATGAATTTTCTGTACTATATTTAGTTGATTATTTTTAACTGTGTTTTCCCTTCTTCCTTTTGTCTTTTAGGACTTGTTTTAATTCCAGGAGCTGCCATTGGCCAGTTTCTGGGAGGTATCATTGTTTCCAAGTTACATATGTATTGTAAAGGCCTTATGAGATTTATAATTATTACATCTGCTATATCACTTATACTTGTTTTATTTGCAATTTTTATACACTGTGATGCAATACCATTTGCTGGGATCAGTGAAGATTATGGCGGGTAAATATAATTTTGTGTATTAGATATTTACATCCAAACCTAACCATGTATTTCTTAGTCAATTAATAATTATTTATCCTGCAACTCTTATATCTTTACCATTCTTGGATTATTGAGCATATAAAAGAACTGTAAAGCATAGTTTTACCTTTCATTTTAAGAGCAGAAATATGATGATAGCTTGTTGTATGATTGCTTATGCGTTCATAAAGCACCAAAGGAAAAACTCATTGAAGTCATTCCGAACCTACAAGTAGAATTCTGTATTGAAGTGCCTAGCAACATGTAGACAGTACTGTCTGTACAAAGTGAGTCTCACTTTGCGTTCCTGCATTGGTATGTCTGCCTTCTTAACGACATCGAAGAATGGAAAGGAAGTACATCTGAAAGTGTGCATGAGTAATGTTTCCTTTAAGCTGAACATGCAAAAATTCAAAGAACTGGGCCGAGATCGATGTTAAATACAGGGAAACAGAACTGGAATTGGAAAGCAAAGAACCGGACGAGTAAAACCAGTAAAGAAAATAAGACTTGCACTTCCAGCTACAGTGGAGTAGCTATGCTCCCACTGAGGATAACTACAAATGCTGAATCAAGTTTTAAAAGATTTGTTTAAAGGCTGCTTAGGCAACTAAGAATTTAAAAGCCAAAATACTGTGAAAGGCAAACCTTTGAGAGGAGGAACAACCTCCTGCAGCACTCTCCCCTGCCACCAGAATATTTGCTAATTGGTAAAAAACAGAGTTTGGACAAAGGATCTGGGCAAAAGACATCTAATAAAATGACAAGAACCAGCATAAATTTTGGACAGACCTGTGAGTCGAAAGAGACAAAAATTAGAGAGAAGAGAGAGCTGGACAAATGAGATAACACTCTGCTAGGATTTCACTGGGTACATTTGCTGAATTAGGAAGCTAAGAGGCTGGAATCAAGCAGAATCAAAACAGAAACATTTCAAAAACATTGTAATGCTCTTTACATAAGAAATTAATGTGCTTGGGAGGTCGGAATGTGCTAGGGAGAGGCACTTCGGTGACCACATGTTCTCTGTAGATCTGAAAGGCTGAGACCGAGGAGCGGGGGCCTTTCTGAAGTACTGTAGCCTAGCCAGGGGTTAATTTGGTCTCTAAATGGATTGATATGATCAGCCAGCACTCTACCAAAAATCATAATGGCAATAAGGTGTTCAGTGATTATAGTTTATAGATAATGAAATGAGTGACAGCATTCCTATGAAAGTGGAGGGAGGAATTGGGAATGCACTACCCATAAAGTAGTATAGTGTTGTTTGAAAATAGATTTAAATTACTTGTAAATGTATACTGAAAATTGTAGAGAAACAACACAGATATTTTAAAAAAGAAGTGTAATTGCTGTGCTAACAGAGGAGAAAAGATGGAATCTTGTAAAATACTGCATTAAAACCCAAGAAGGCAGAAAAAGAGGGACAGATGAAAGCAAGAAAGGATGAAACAATTTGATGACATATGATAGTTTATCATAGTTTCTTATAACATTTATGTTTTGGTTGTATCAGTTGTTAGGTCTCCTTTTTCATTTATAATTTCTCTTTTTTTTTTTCTTGGCAAGTCTAGCTACAGTTTTGTCTATTTTGTTTACCATTTCAAAAAATCAGCTTTTTGTTTCATTGTTCTTTTCTATTTTATTTACCTTTGTTTCATTCATTTTCACTCTGATCTTTTTTTTCTTCCTTCTACTAACTTTGGGCTTAGTTTCTTCTTCTTTTAGTTATTTGAGATATAAAGTTAACATTGTTTGACACCTTTTTTCTTAATGTAAGCATTTATTACTATGAACTTCTCTCGCAAAATTGCCTTTGCTTCATCCCATAGGTTTTGGTACATTATATTTCCATTTTCACTTATCTCATGGTATTTTTTAATTTCTCTTATGAACCATTGGTTGTTCAGTAGCATATTGTTTAATCTTCACAGATTTGTGAAGTTTTCATTTTTCTTGAAATTGATTTCTAATTTCATGCCATTGTGATTAGAAAGATGTTTGATATGATTTCAGCCTTGTTAAGTTTATTAACATTTGTTTTGTGGTCTAACATATGATCTATCCTGGAGATTGTTACATGTGCACTTGAGAAAAATACATATTTTGCTGTTGTTGTCTTATAAATGTCTGTTAAGTCCATCTGGAATAGCATGTAGTTCAAGTTCAATGTTTTTTTCTCTTCTTAATAGATATTCTGTCTGGATAATTTGTTCATTGCTGATATTGGGGTATTAAAGTACTCCAGTGTTATTGTATTGCTATGTATTTATTTCTTTAGGTCTGTTAATATTTGCTTTATGTATTTAGGTGATCTTATGTTGGGTGCATAAATATTTACAAATGTTATATTCTCTTCTTGGGTTAATTCCTTTTCATTATAAAATAACCTTGTTTGTTTCTTACTATAGTCTTTGTCTTAAAGTCTATTTTATCTGATAAAAGTATAGCTACCCCAGCTTTCTTTTGGTTTCTAATATTTGCATGGAGTGTCTTTTTCCATCCCTTTAATTTCAGTCTGTACATGCCCTTACATCTGAAGTGAATCTCTTGTATACAGTATATAGATGGGTCTTTTAAAATATATATATATATATATTCAGATATTCTTCATGTTTTGATTAGAGAACTCCATCTATTTACATATAAAGTAATTATTGACACGCATGCATTTATTGCCATTTTTTAAATTGTTTTCTGGCTACTTTGTAGTTCCTGTGATCCTTTCTTCTTCTCTTGCTCTTTCTTTGTGATTTGATTATTTTCTTTATTGGTGAACTTAGATTCCCTTCTTTTTATCCTTTATATATTTACTATACATTTTTGCTTTGTGGTTACCATGAGGCTTACATAAAATGTCTTACATTTATATGAGGTCATTTTAACTTGATGATGACTTAACCTTAAACACATACTAAAGCCCACATTTTGTTTTGATATTACAGTTTACATATTTTTACCTTGTATATTCATTAACAAATCAATGTAATTATATTTATTATTAACCATATGAATAACCATATTAACTAGATGAGCCTTTTCTATAACTATATCCTTGTCTATAATCATATTAACTAGGTTAATCTTATTATTCAGCCAGATCTAAGCTTTTGGTTGTCTCTCAAACCGTTGCGATTATGCAAGCACCTTTGTTTTTCGTGGCTCTCAGTGGCTGACGGTATGCCAAGGTCTGTCAGCGTCCCAGAGGAGGAGAGTAGAGCAGTCAGCACCTAAATGCAGGCTGATTGGAAGCTGGACCCTCAGGTACCAGAAAGAATGTCGTTAGGACACTTCTGTGGAGAAACTAAGAGATGGGCTTTTTTGCCTACTTTCTGTGTGCTGGGCCAAACTGTACAGCTGTGGGGGTTGCTCCTGTGCTTGTTCATAATGTTTCTGTTTACTAGCCCTGTGGGACTCACAAATGCAAGCCCCACTGCTATCCAAGTCGGGCATCTAAATGCCATCCTTTGGGCGGCAGCTGCAAAAGCTGGGGGTACCAGTGTAGGTATAGGCTCCTTCCAGGGAGACATTGACAATCTGGAGCAGGCTTGAGTGAGAAGGTAGAGGCGGTGTCTGCTGACTTTCCTGATCTCCTGAGGATTGCAGCAGCCCCTAGATGCCTGCAAATTTAGGGACCTTACTCTCAGGCAGTATCTCTTAAAGTATGCAAATAGGCCTCTTTCAGGAAAATGGTGCTGAGAGGGGCAATTTTTGCCTGTTACCTCTGTGCTATTTTTACTGCTTCTGTACTGAGCTCTGGGGGTTATAGCCATGGGGGGCTCTGGGGATTAGTGTCCATTAGGAAATGTTTTTTTGTTTATGATAGTGGTATGGGTCTTCTGGATACAGGCCACATTAGCTTTCAGAGGTTGGTGTTCAGGGGGCCCATTCCTCTGTTGTGAGTACTAGATGTCAGTTCCAAACCCTTTGCTTCTCAGGAAGAAGTTGTGAGTTGGAAGCTCCTTCCCAATTAAAAAAAAATTTTCCTTTATTGATTTTTAGAGAGAGAGGAAGGGGAGAGGGAGAGAGAACATTGATTGGCCACCTCCTGCATGCCTCTAACGGAGTATTTGGCCCACAACCTGGGCATGTGCCCTGACCGGGAATCGAACCGGCGACCTCTTGGTACAAGGGTTGATGCTCAACCACTGAGCCACACTGGCCGGGCAGCACCTTCTCGATTTTATGGCACTGTGCTGGGGGTGGTGTTTATGGTGAGAGTGTGTCTCAGCTTTTCCTACCTATTTCAATGTGGGTGGTGTGGATATTTTCTTATTTGCCCAATGTGTAGGAGTCACTCAGCGAGTTCCTGTATTTCTTTCAGAGGGAATTTCTCCATGTGTAGCTGTAGATTCAGTGTATCCATGGGAGAAGATGAGTTCAGGAGGCTCCTATGTCACCTTTTAGATCAGGATGAGGATAGTCTTTTTATCAAATGGTTCTGGAGTAACTTAAAATTTACATGCAAAAAAAGGGAAGGAAAGCAGGGAGTCAGGAAGGCAGGAAGGAAGGATCTAGACAGAGAACTTAAACCTTTCACAAAAAATTTAAATGAATCATAGGCCTAAATGTAAAACACAAAACTGTAAAACTTCTACATGATAACATAGAATAAAATCTAGGTAACCTTGGATTTGGTGATGACATTTTAAATACAACACCAAAAGAAGATGCATGAAAGAAAAAGAAATATATTGGACTTTATTAAAATCAATACCTTTCTCTGTGAAAGACACAGTAAATAAAACAGTTAAAAGATAAGCCACAAAATGGGAGAATTATATATATCGAATAGAGGACATATCTAAAATAGTCAAAGAACTTAAAAACTCATTAATTTTCAAATAAACAACCCAATTAAAAATGACCAAAAGATCTAAACAGACACCTCACTAAAGAAGATATATGGCCCTGGTCGGTTTGGCTCAGCGGTTAGAGCGTCGACCTGCAGTCCTGAGAGACCCGGGTTCGGTTCCCGCTAAGGGCGCGTACCTCGGTTGCAGTTTGTCCCCGGCCCTGGTCGGTCGTGCGGGTGGCAGCCACTCGATGTGTTCCTTTCACATCGATGTTTCTCTCTCTCTCTGTGTTCCTCTCTCTCCCTCCCACTCTACCTGAACAAAAAAATGGGAAAATGTCCTCGAGTGAGGATAAAAAAAAAAAAAGAAAAAAAAAAGATATATATATGATTATACACATATGAAAATATGCCAACTATCATATGATCTTAGGGAATTTCAAATAAAACAACAATGAGATACCATAACACATCATTAGAATGGCTAAAATTTAAAAAAAAATTTGACAAAACCAAATGCTAGAGAATGTGTAAAGCAACAAGTACTCTCATTCACTGTTCCTAGTAATGTAAAATGGTAAGTGACTTTGGTAGTATCTTACATAGCTAGACATAATCTTGCTATTAGGTATTTACCCAAATGAGTTGAAAACATATGATCACACAAAAACCTGCTAATACATTTTTATAGCAGTTTCATTCATAATTGCTAAAAACGGGGCCCTGGCCAGTGTGGCTTAGTTGATTGGTTGTTGTGCTATGCACCAAAAGGTTGCTGGTTTGATCCCTGGTCAGGGCACATGCCTGGGTTGTGGGCTCAATCCCCAGTGAGGGGCATGCAGGAGGCAACTGATTGATGTTCTTCTCTCACATCGGTGTTTCTCTTTCTCTCTCCTTTTCTCTTCCTTTCTCACTAAAAAAAACTAAACAAAAACCCACAAAAAACTGGAAACAGCCAATATACCCTTTATTAGATGAATGGATAAACTGCAGTGTATTCATACATGGAATATTGTACAGCGATAAAAAGAATTGAGCTATCAAGCCACAAAAAATAAAAAACATGGAGGAACCTCAAATATATTTTGCTAAGTGTTAAGAAGTCAGTATGCCCTGGCCAGTCTGGCTCAGCAGTTAGAGAGTCAGCCCGCAGACCAGAGAATCCAGAGTTCGGTTCCCACTAAGGGCATGTACCTTGGTTGCGGTTTGTCCTCGGCCCTGGTTGGGGTTGTGTGGGTGGTGACCAGTCGATGTGTCTCTCTCACATTGATGTTTCTATCCCTGTCTTTCCCCCTCTCTCCATCTTACCCTATCTGAAGATAAATGCAATAAATAAATAAATAAATAAACAAATAAAATAAAATTTAAAAAAGGACTATATAATGTATGATTCTAACTATATGACATTCTGGAAAAGGAAAAACTATTGGTTCATCAATTATTTTAAAAATGTATCACACTAAAGCAACATATTAATAATAGGTGAAACTGTGTTTAGGGGGAGAAGTATATGGTAACTCTATATGCTCAATTATTCTGTAAACCTAAAAGTTCTAAAAAATAAAGACTACTAGTCAGAAAAGAATGAAGAACATATGACAGAAAGTACAAGGTTTATAAAACCAAAAATATTTGCTAGCCCTTTACAGAAACTATTCATCAATCTCTAGTCTAAATCTTCTTATCTGAAGTCAGCAATTTTCAGATTGGATAAATAAGTAAACCACAACTAAATTTAGTCTACATGAAACCTAAAACAAATAATAACATATACAGTTTAAAAGCAAAAATAAGATGAGAAAAGTTATAACAAACTACACAAAAAGAAAGCTAGAAGGAGTGTATTAATATCAAACATCAGAACCAAGAAAATTACACTTGGATAAAGAGACATAGCAAAATGACAAATTGGTCAATTTATCAAGAAGCACAAACAATTCTAGGTATGCTTGTAACCACAGAACCTCAAGATATAAGAAGGAAAAGCTAGTACAACTGGAAGGAAAAGAAGACAAATCAGAAACGCACTTGGAAACTTAATCACTACCCTCTCAGGGGAATAAAGAAATAAATAACACAAGCAACCAACTTGAACTAAATTGTTCTGTGGAACTCTCCAGTCAAGAGCAGCAGAATAGATACTCTTTTCTAGCACAAACGGAATATTCAGCAAAATAGACCATAAAACAAACCTCAAAAGTTTAAAAGAACTGAAACTATACAGAGTGTGTTTTTTACCCAGTGGAATCAAACTATATTTGGTAATAGAAAGATAATAGGAAAGTCTCCAAACACTGGGAAACTAAGTAACTCACTTCTAAATAATGTATGGGTTAAAGAGGAAGCCTGAAGACAAATTAAGAAAAAATATACGGATCTGAATGAAAATGAAAACACCACATATCACAACTGCAGGATACAACTAAAACAGTATTTAGGAAGAAATTTATAGTACTAAAAACATACCTTAGAAAATATTAAAAGTCTTGAATCTATAATGTAAACTCCCACATCAAGAATTTAGAAAAGGAAGAGCAAAATAAGCCCAAAGGAAGCAAATAATAAAGAAACAAGTAAAAAATTAATGAAACAAAAACTTGGTTCTTTGATCAATAAAATTGACACATCACTAGCAAGACTGACAAAGAAAAGAGCAGAGAACCCAAACTACCGTTATCGGGAATGAAACAGGTAATAAAACTATCCCCAAAGATATTCAAAGGATAATATGGAACTATTCCAAACAACTCCACACAGATAAATTTGACAGATAATATAGACTAGTCCTTGAAAAGCACAAACTGAAAACAAACAAAAAACACCCAATATGAAGTACATAATTTGAATAGCTACAACAAAGCTGTTTAAGAAATTGAATCCAGAGTTTATAAACTCTCACTAAAACATCTTCTGGCAATGATGATTTCACTGGAGAATTCTACCAAACATTTAAATAAGTAACAGTGATTCTACACCATATCCTCTGGAAAATAGAAGAGGAGGGAATACTCAGTAAATCATTTTATAAGGTCAATATTACTCTGATAGCAAAACAAAAGACAATACAAAACAATGGATACTATGGATTAATATATTTTATAAACTTACACGCAATAGCCTCAACGAAATGTTAACAAATTGAATCCAACAATGTATTTAAAAAATTGTCTTTCTGATGTCTAACATCATCTTTTCTATTTGAGGCTCATTCAGTGCACATGTGAGTCTTGCCTCCCTTTAAATCAATCAAAGGGAAATTATACTTTCCTCATCTTCCTGACATCAACAAGGATATGACTTAGGCTCAGCTGATTGGATTGCTTCCTTAAGAGTTTGATGTTTGAGAAAATAACACAAAAGCTCGTAGTCAGTCAGAGATTACCTGCAGCATTCAATGCAAAGCTGAGAGTACTGCAAATGCATCAGGTCCTGGGAGTAGGAGGGCATTGGGGTAGGGGGCATCTTGCTAAGAAGATTAGTACTATGAGGACTGGGAATGTTAATTGTTCTCACTAGTCAGAGTAGAAAACTTCAAAAATCACAGAGTACAAGGTACACTGAAGGATCTTGCCTCAGTAGTGGGTAATGGCTGTAAACTGAACACTACTCTGGCTCTGCCTATCAAATCTTAGAGGCAAGACCCCAAAAAGATGAAGTGTTTCCAAATAAATTAGCCGCATTCCAGAACCAAGCTTAAAGATATTCCTAAAAACACCAAAATATCCAGTATCTAAAATGGTAAAGTTTACAAGACCAAATACCCTATAAAAATTATAAAGAATTCCAAAAAGCAGAAATATACAGCCCATTATGAGGAGCTTAATCAGTTGCTCAAAACTGACCCATAAATGACACATGTTAAAATGATCAGAAAAGGACCTTAACGCAGTTGTTATACCAGTGTACCTTATGTCCAAAAAGTTAAGTAGAAAAATTTTTTAAACCAAATTGTACATATAGAAGTGAAAACTAGAGTATGTGAGAAAAATACTCTGTATGATATTATGATAAATTAGACATTGCAGAACATTAGTGAACTTGAAAGTGATAAAAACCTCCCAAGAGGATACACAGAGAAAAGCACATTAATAAAAATGAACCAAGACAACTATATGTGTAGCTGGAGTTCCCAAAGGAGGGGGCTTGGGGAAAGAAAATATTTGACAAAATTGCGTCCAAAATTTAAAAGATCATGTAAACTATAAAGCTGCAGACTTAAAACCAGCAAACCTTCACCACAAGATACAAGAATATTACACGATGGTTCATAATAATCAAATTGCTCAAAATAAGTGTAAAGAAAAGATCTTAAAAGCAGCAAGTGGTGGAAAAATACAAAAGGCCGAAGATGAGGGTGACAGTAGTTAAACAATATTTTTAAAGTACGGAAAAAGTCAACCTATAATTTTATATTAACCCAGAATATCTGTCAAAAATAAAGGAGAAATCATTTTAGACATAAAAAATGTAAATGATACTTGACCAACAGACTTAGAATACATGAAGTGTTAAAGGAAGGCTTTCTGCCTGAAATAAAATGATACTATATGAAAATATGATCTACACAAAGCAAAGAAGAGTAAAGGAAATAACTATATAGGTAAATTTTTAAAAATTTAAATCTCTTTATATAATTTTTTAAAACATTAACATGTAATATGAGTTTAATATATGTTGGTAGACTGTGTTATGTTAAAATGTATAGTATAAACTTTGAAGCAGTCAGTAAAATAAAAATAAGTCAGAGCTAATAAGCCAACACAGGACTTAAAATAGAGTTTTACAAAAGTATATGTTTTGGAAAAAGAACAAAGAGATAGGACAAATAGAAAACAAAGAGAAAGAGGATAGATTCAAATCTCCTCATATTGCTAATTACATTAAATGTAAATGGTTGTAATATCTCAATTAAAAGGCAGAGAATCTACAATTTGATTTTCCTAAAAGAGCAAAACCCAATTACATACGGTGCATAAAAGAAATGTAATTTAAACATACACATAGTATATTATGTGTGAAAGGGTGAGAAAAGATGTATCATGTTAACAGTAGTAAAAAAATAAAAAAAACCAAATAGATAATATCAGAGCAAGTAGATCTGAAAGCAAACAAAATTAGCAGAAATAAAGAATGTTATTATAAAATATAAAGTAGTCAATTCATAAAATTCATAACAATCCTGTTTCTGAACTTAATGAAACAGCTTTAACATGTGTGGAGCAAAAACTTTACACCACAAGGATAAATGTAGAAATCCACAAGTGTAGTGAGATATTTCAGTATCTCTTTAATTAATAATTAACAGAAATAAGCCGAAATTATCCAGCGATAATACAAAACAATGGACTTTTGTAGAACTTTTCATCTAAAAAAGCAAAATACATATTCTTTTGAAGCGATGAAACACTCACCAAAGCATATCAAAGTCTATAAAACAAATCACAGTGAATTTAAAGAATCGAATCATAAATGGAATTAAATTTCTGACCATGATAAAATTAAATTAGGAATAAATTAATAAGAAATTATTCTGGAAAAGCCCCAAGTGTTTGGAAACTGAATAACAAACTTCTAACTAAACTGTGGTTCAAATACGTTTTTTAAAAGGGAAGTTGGAAAGTATTTTGAAGTGAAAACACACAAAATTTGTGGAATTCTGCTAAAGTAGTATTTAGGGGATAATGTATAGCATTAAAAGGCTATATTTAAAAAAATATATATATAACTTTAGCCCTGGCCAGTTTGGCTCAGCGGTTAGAGCGTCGGCCTGCGGTCTGGAGAGACCCGGGTTCGGTTCCCGCTAAGGGCACATCTTCGGTTGCAGTTTGTCCCCGGCCCTGGTTGGTCGTGCGATGGCAGCCACTCGATGTGTCCCTTCACGTCGATGTTTCTCTCTCTCTCTCCTTCCTCTCTCTCCCTCCCACTCTATCTGTACAAAAAAATGGAAAAATGTCCTCGGGTGAGGATAAAAAAATAATAATAATAAAAAAAATAATAATAACTTTAAACCAGTGGTTCTCAACCTTCCTAATGCCAAAACCCTTTAATACAGTTGCTAATGTTGTGACCACCAACCATAAAATTCTTTTTGTTGCTAGTTCATAACTGTAATTTTGCTACTGTTATTAATCGCCATTGGAAATATGTGTTTTCCGATGGTCTTAGGCGACCCCTGTGAAAAGGGTTATTTGAGCCCCAAAGGGGTTGCGACCCACTGGTTGAGAGCCACTGCTTTAAACCAATGACATTTGCTTCTACCTTAAGAAACTAGAAACATCAAAGCAAATTGTTCCCAAAGAAAGTAAAACAAATAAAATAATTGAGATCAGATTAGAAATCAATGAAGTAGGATGTGAAAAACAATGGAGAAAATCAGTAAAATCACAGGTGGTATATTGAGAAGATGGACAAAATTACTAAACCTCTCTCAGTGGTTCTCAACCTTCCTAAGGCTGTGACCCTTTAATACAATTCCTCATGTTGTGATGACTCCCAACCATAAAATTATTTTTGTTGCTACTTCATAACTGTAATTTTGCTACTGTTATGAATTGCCATCAGAAATATGTGTTTTCCAATGGTCTTAGGCGACCCCTGTGAAAGGGTCATTTGACCCCCAAAGGGGTCATGACCCACAGGGTGAGAACTGCTGCTAGAGGAAGAAAATGACCACTATGATATTAATGTAGAGTCTACCAATATTAAAAGGATAATAGGGTAATGCCATGAAAACATTATGTCCATAAACTTGACAACTTTCATGAAATGAGTAAATCCTTTGGAAGATACAAACTCACTTAAAAATAAATAGATAATTTGTATATCTAGTAAATAAATCAAATTTGTAATTTAAAACTTTCCCACGAAGAAATCTAATGGCTTCCCTGGGGAATGCTACTAAACATTTAAAGAATAGCTGATTTTACAAAAATTCTTCAAGAATATTGAAAAGAAATAAATACTTTCCACCTCCTTCTATGAGACTTGCATTATCCTGTTATCAAACCAAAGACATTGTAAGAAAAAAAAAACAACTAATGACCTATATCTTTCATGAGTGTAGACACAAAAATTCTTAACAAAATCTTAGTAAATTAAACCTGATAATATATTAAAAGGAAAATACATAGTGATCAAATAAGATTTATCACAGAAGTGCAAGTCTGGTTTAATATTGGAAAACCAATCAGTATAATCCACCATATTAACAAACTAAAAATGAAAAATGTATAATGTAAATAGATACCAAAAGAGTACTCTGATAGTCTAGGAGACTAGGGATGGAAGGGAATCTATGAAAATATAAAACTAGCATCACTTAGCAATTATTATGTACTGAATGCGTTTCTTCCTCCCACCCAATTCATGCATTGAAGCCGTAATATCCTATGCAATAGCATTAGGAGCTGGAGCCTTTAGGAGATCATTCAATTTAGGTGAGATGATATGGGTAGATGCCCCCCTCACCACAGTGGGATTAGTGACCATAGAAGAAGAGGAAGAGACCAGAGCCTTCCATCTATTCACCATGTGAGGGGACACTGAGAAGGTGGTGGTCTTCAATCCAGAAGAAAGCCTACACCAGACACTAAAGCTGTCTGCACCTTGAGCTTGGACTTAGCTTCCAGAACTGTAAGACATAATGTCTATTGTTTAAGCCACCCAGTTGATTTTGTTATAGCAGGCTGAGCAGACTAAGACAATGATGAACCACTGAATGACCAGGAACACAATAAGGTTGTTTACTTAGAAGACTTCTATATTAACTTCTATATTGTACTGAAGTATGTGGCCATTACTGTAAGAAAAAGAAATAAAAGGCATCCAGATAGGAAAGGTGGAAGTAAATCTGTGTTTATTTGAACATAACACTCTTGTCTATATAGAAAATTAAATAAACCACTATAACTAATAAAAAGAGTTTAGCAAGATTGTAGGATACAAGATCAACGTACAAAAATCTATGTTATTTCTATTAACTACCTACAAATTAGCAGAAATTAATATTAAAAATAATACCGTTAATAGTAGTATCAAGAAAAAATATATAGTGTAGATGAAAAGATCAATATACAAGAATCTATGGTATTTCTATGTACTACTTACTAACAACTGGAAATTTATATTAAACAAAAATATCATTAGCATTAGAATCAAGAAAAAATACTTAAGGATAAATATAGTAAAGGGTGTGCAACATCATTAGTCATTAGGGAAACTCATATTAAAAATCATAATATGAAATTACTGTATCCCTGTTAGAATGTGTAAAATTAAAAAGATTGATCATACCAAGTGTTGACGAGGAATGCAGAAAGCAACTGAAACTCTTGTGTACTGCTGGTGGAAATGTAAAATAATGTGACCATTGTGGAAAACTGACAGTTTTAAAAAGTTAAGTGAACACCCACCATGTTATTTAAATATTCTACTCCTTAATATTGACTCAAGAGACATGGAAACATATAACCACACAAAGACCACAATAAGGATCAGCTGCATGAAAGGAGCCTGGCGAAGAAAATACAAATGTATGTTACTCCATTTCACAAAATGCTTTGATATTCAAAGTAATGATAGTGACAGGAAGTAGATCAACACATGTCATGGGGTGGAGGAATTACAAAAGAGCGTGAGAAAACTTTTGGGGATGTTGTTGGTTACCAGGATTGTGACGGTGGTTTCACAAGTGTGTAAGTATAAAAAATTTCAAGTTATAAACTTTAAACATTACAGTGCATTGTATATCAATTATACCTTAAAGCTGTTAAAAAGACATTATTTTAATATTTTTATGGATCTCATTGATATTTCTATGTGTACATTAATAAATATACAATGGCATTATAATTTTATTCAATCTCTTTGGTTACAGAACAGGGAAGTTGGGAAACTTGACAGCTCCTTGCAATTCTCATTGTAAATGTTTTTCATTTTATTCTGCTGTATGTGGAAGAGATGATATTGGATATTTTTCTCCCTGTTTTGCAGGCTGTACATATTCTAAAACAGAAAATGATCACAAGGTAATTATTTTTAATTATGCCTCTTCCTCGCTAGAAATAGGCTGAACTTGTGGATGATGTTTACATTATGGCAGCAATGCAAATAACTTAAAATTGAACATGTGTTACCTCTGTCTTTTGATATCAACACAAATCAGGTCTCATTTTCAAATTCACCCATGTGCTCATTTTGGGGCCATTACTATCAGAAGTCCTTATTTGCCTGGGCTTTTACCAACCTCCAGCAAATTTTTTTTGTTATGTAGAACAGTTGTTTGTTTGACTCAGCTACTTGTTTGACTCTAGGTTAATTTTCTTATATCCTAAGTTGCATAAATGAGCTTTTTGCTAAATAATGGACTGTAACTTCAGCTTCTCCTTTTAAGTGGCACAGAAGTAGTGACTCGGGCTTTAAAAATTCTGTTTTTGCCTTCTCTGGCTAGGTTTGTAAAGGCGAGAGTGCAACAGAGTCATATATTTCCTGACCCATAGACGTTATACCACCTCTATTAGGCAGTAAAGTTCTGCATTAGTTATATAACTACATCACAATATTCTTTTCCTGTTACACACAGCTCCTTCATTACAAATTATTAGCATACCTGACCAACTTTTAGTTCCTCATAGTCATCTTTCAGTGGCTTATCATTTAAATATATAGCTCCAGTGTTTTACTGATTAGTAATATGAAAAGTTTGCTTACCCTTTAAAAAGTCTTTACTATGTTACATTATATAATTTAAATCTTTAAAATATGTTACTATGGAAAGTGTTCAATGTAATAGAAAAGCATAATGAACTCTTATATGTCATTACCCATCTTCAACAATTTATTAATTCATAGAAAATCTTATTTTATATTCTTACTTACTTCCTCTTCTCCATTTTTGATTGAAATAAGTAAATTATTTGTAAATGCTCAGGTTGTCATCACAGTATAAAACAGAATTGTTTGACCTTGGTGTTTTGATGAAATATAATATTTGAGGGCTAAAACAGCTATCCACTATATAGCTCCAACCCCTTTTTTGGGGGGGAAATTCCTTTTAGGAATTTTGTTTCTATTTCATAAAAATCTTTATGATTACTTGTATTTTTCTGAGAAATAATTAATAACAGTGATAGAAATAATCAACAAAATAGTCAAACTGTGTGATAACCTTGGATACTAAATAAACATTGAAAGAAGAATAAAATGTTTTTTGAGAATTTTTATAAGGTTTATTTGAGCCAGACTAACAACACATGCTGATGAGCAAGTTCTCAATTGCTCCCATAATATATATATATATATATATATATATATATATATATATATACACACACACACACACACATATATATACACATATATATACATATATACACACACACACTCATATATATACACATATACATTAACTCATCTTTATTGTTGAATGTATTATAGATGTCTCCCCATTGACCCCCTCTTCCCCAATTCTACCCCCCTCCTGCCTTCCCCGCACTATTGTCAGTGTCCATTGGTTAGGCATATATGCATAGAAGTTCTTTGGTTTATCTCATTCCTCCCCCCGCCCAGGTTCATCAGTCTAACAAACAATTTGTACTTTATTTATTTATTTATTTTATTTTTTATTTTTTCCAAATCTTTATTGTTGGATGTAAAATGTATTACAGATGTTCCACATTTTTCCCTCATTGACCCCCTCCTCCCCACTCCCGCCCCCCTCCCACCTTTTCCCACACTATTGTCTGTGTCCATTGGTTATGCATATAAGTTCTTTGGTTTATTTCTTCCCACACCCCCAACCCCTTTCCCTTTGATGTTTGTCAGTCTAGCAATGAATTTGTGCTTCTTAATCCCTTCACCTTTTTCACGCATTCCCCCAACCCCCTTCCCAACTGGCAACCAACAAAATGTTCTCTGTATCTATGAGAATGTTTCTGTTCTTCCTGTTCATTTTGATTGTAGATTCCATTGTTGATAGATATGTATTCATTGCCATTTTGTTTGTTCATACATTTTATCTTTTTCTTCAAAAAGACCCTTCATCATTTCATATAATAACGGTTTGGTAGTGATGAACTTTTTTAACTTTTTCTTGTCTAGGAAAGTTTTTATATGTCCATCAATTCTAAATGACAGCTTTGCAGGATAGAGTAATTTTGGTTGTAGGTTCTTGGTTTTCATCACCCTGAATATTTCTTGCCACTCCCTTCTGGCCTGCAAAGTTTCTTTTGAGAAATCAGCTGACAGCCTAATGGGTACTCCCTTGTAGGTAACTAGCTGCCTTTCTCTCGCTGCTTTTAATATTCTCTCTTTGTCTTGAACCTTTTGCATTTTGATGATGATGTGTCTTGGTGTGGGCCTGTTGGGGTTCATCTTGTTTGGGACTCTCTGTGTTTCCTGGACTTGTATGTCTGTTTCCTTCACCAAGTTAGGAAAGTTTTCTGCAATTATTGTTTCAAACAAGTTTTCAATTTCTTGTTCTCTCTCTTCTCCTTCGGGCACCCCCAAGATGCGAATGTTGGCACGCTTGAAGTTGTCCCAGAGGCTCCTTACACTATCCTCATTTTTTTTGGATTCTTTTTTCTTTTTGCTGTTCTGATTGGGGATTTTTTGCTTCCTTATATTCCAAATCGATGGTTTGCTCCTTGGATTTACATACTCTATTATTGAAGCTGTGTAAATTATTCTTTATTTCAGTTAATGCCTCCTTTAATTCTAACTGTGTATCCATGATATCTAACTGGTCCTTTTTAATGCTCTTGAGGCCCTCCCTAAGTTCACTGAGGTTCTCACTAAGTTCATTGAGCATCCTTATAAGCAGTATTTTGAACTCAGTATCTGTTAGGTTGCTTATCTCCCTTTCGCTTAGTTCTTTTATTGGGGTTTTGTTCTGCTCTTTCATTTGGGACCTGTTTCTTTGTCTCCTCATTTTGGCTGCCTCCCTGTGTTTGTTTCTGTGTATTACTTAATGAGAGCTATGAGGCTCGCTGAGACCCGGTGCTGCTCGTTTGAAAGAATTTAGGAAAACCCTGAAGCAGGATCCAAGACCGGCCAATCCTATGGTTAAGCAAGTGGCAACAGCTTGGGTGGGCTTGAAAGTTGTGTGGGGCGGGGCCTCAGGGAGTCAGCAGGGCGGGGCTACCAGTGTGAGCCAGGTTGCTGGAGTCCCAGATATGGAGACTGTCTGCCGCCCCCGGGAAGGGCTCACCAAAGGAACAAAGGCCTCTGACAGCACGTTTGTCCCCAAGGAAGCCCCCTCTCCAGCGCTCGCTCCAGTGCCAAACAGCTCAGTTCTTCCCTGTATGTCTCTGGCGCCCCTCGAGCTGCCTCCCCTCCGAGCTTAGAGGGAGAGAGTCCGATAAGTCCGTGCGCGGGGCCCTTTAGGGAGCTGCCTGGGGCTCCAGCCGCTTCAGCTTCCCTGAGCCTTAGTTTCCGCTGGTTTTTCCAGCCAGAAGTTATGGGGACTTCTCTTCCTGGCACTGGAACCCTGAACGGGGCACCTGGTGTGGGACGGGGACCCCTCAGTCCTCAGGAAGGACCTTCCCAGCCGCGGGAGCCTCCTGATTTTTATCCACCACGCTTGGGTGTGGGACCAGCCCGTCTTGCCGCCGCGCTCCGCTACCGCGCCGCCGCCCCACCTCGCGCCGCCGCCTGTCCTACCGGTCTGGATGTAGCTGCTTTTTTTTTCTTAGTTCCGTAGTTGTACGACTTCCATTCAGCTTGATTTCAGGCAGTTTTGAATGATGGTTGTTCTGTAGTTTAGTTGTCACTTTGATGTGGTTGTGGGAGGACGCGATACCGCATTTACCTATGCCGCCATCTTGACCGGAAGTCCAATTTGTACTTCTTAATTCTTTTATCTTTTCACCCATCACTCCCGCCCCCATCCATCTGACAAGCAACAAAAAGCTCTCTGTATCTATGTTTGTTTCTATTCTGCTTGTTCTTTTTTTTGTAGATTCAATTGTTGATAGATATTTATTTATTGCCATTTTATTGTTCATAATTTTGTTCTCCTCCTTCAGGAAGACCCTTGAACATTTCATATTATACTAGTTTGGTGGTGATGAACTCCTTTACCTTTTTCTTGTTTGGGACACACTTTATATGTCCATCAAGTCTAAATGACAGCTTTGCAGGATAGAGTAATCTTGGTTGTGGGTTGTTGCTTTTCATCACCTTGAATATCTCGTCACTCCTTCCTGGCCTGCATAGTTTCTTTTGAGAAATCAGCTGACAGTCTTATGGGAGCTCCTTGGTAGTTAACTCACTGCTTTTCTTTCTTTCTTTCTTTCTTTTTTTTTTTTTTTTTATGGTAAATTCATTTATTAATTATAACATTAGAAATGTACAATCTTTTAGATTTTTAATGTTAACACTCTGTTGTCTTTTTTTTTATTAATTAATTTTTGTTACAGATGTTTCTCCTTTTTCCCCCACTAATTCCCTCCTACCCCTCCCTCCCTGCCCTATCCCCAGCTTGGTTGTCCATGTCCATTGTTCATGCATTCATGCATATAAGTTCTGTGGTTTATCTCTCCCCCACCACCACCTCTTCTGGGGATTGTCAGTCTGTACCCCACTTCCACGTCTCTGGGACTACCGCATTCCTCAGACTCTTATGTTCATTATATTCCACAAATAAGTGAGATCATATGATACTTGTCTTTCTCTGTTTGGCTTGTTTCACTTAGGATGATACTTTCCAGGTCCCTCCATATAGTCTCAAAGATAAGAGATCTCTCTTTCATACAGCTGCGTAGTACTCCATTGTGTATATGTACCACTGCTTTGTTATCCATTTGTCTACTGATGGATACTTGGGCTGTTTCCAGACCTTAGCTACTGTAAATAGTGCTGCTATAAACATGGGGATAGATATTTTCTTTCTAATTGGTATTTCAGGCTTCTTAGGGTATATTCCTAGAAGTGGGATCACTGGGTCAAATGGCAGTTCTATTTTTAATTTTTTGAGGTAACATCATATTGTTTTCCATAGTGATTGCACCAGTCTGCATTCCCACCAGCAGTGTACTAGAGTCCCCTTTTCTCCACACCCACACCAACACTTGTTTGATGATTTGTTGATGGTGGCCATTCTGATGGTGGCCATTCAGGTGTGAGGTGATACCTCAATGTTGTTTTAATTTGCATCTCTCAGATGATTAGTGTTGATGAACATTTCTTCATATGTCTCTTAGCCATTTGTGTATCCTGTTTGGAGAGGTGTCTATTTCCTCTGCCCCCTTTTTTTTTTTTTATCCTCACTCGAGGACATTTTTCCATTTTTTGGTCAGATAGAGCAGGAGGGAGAGAGAGGAAGGGAGAGAGAGAGAAACATCAATGTGAAGGGACACATCGAGTGGCTGCCACCCACATGACCAACCACGGCCGGGGACAAACTGCAACCGAGGTATGCGCCCTTAGCGGGAACCGAACCCGGGTCTCTCTGTACCGCAGGCCGACGCTCCAACCGCTGAGCCAAACCGGCCAGGGCCCTCTGCCCATTTTTTAATTGGGTTTTTGTCTTCCTTTTGTGGAGTTGTATGAGCACTCTATATATATTGGAAATTAACCCCTTATCTGATATATCATGGGCAATTATGCTCTCCCATCCAGTGGGTAGCCATTTCGTTTTGATGATTGTATCTTTCGCTGTGCAGAAGCTTTTGAGTTTGATGTAGTCCCATGTGTTGATTTTCTCCTTTGTTTCTATTGTCTCAGGTGATGTATCAGTGAAAATTCAGCTGTGTATGATGTCTGAAATTTTTTTGTTTTGTTTTGTTTTTTTTTATCCTCACCCGAGGACATTTTTCGATATTTTGTTCAGATAGAGTGAGAGGGAGAGAGAGAGAGAGAAACATCAACGTGAAAGTGACACATCGAGTGGTTGCCACCCACACGACCCAACCAGGGCTGGGGACAAACTGCAACCTAGGTACGTGCCCTTAGCGGGAACCGAACCCGGGTCTCTCCGGACCGCAGGCCGATGCTCTAACCGCTGAGCCAAACCGGCCAGTGCTGATGTCTGAAATTTTGTTGCCTATAGTTTCTTCTAGGATTTTTATGGATTCAGGAGTCACATTTAAGTCTATTATCCATTTTGAGTTTATTCTTGTGTAGGGTGTAATTGATGGTCTAGTTTCATTTTTCTGCATATAGCTGTCCAATTTTTCCAACACCATTTATTAAAGAGGCTGTCCTTACTCCACTGTATGCTCTTACCACCTATGTCAAATATTAACTGAGCATATTGCCTCAGGTCCAATTCTGGGTTCTCTATTCTGGTCTATATGCCTGTTTTTGTGCCAGTATCAGGCTGTTTGTAGTATAACCTGAAATCTGGTAATGTGATCCCTTCAACTTTGTTCTTCTTTTTCAAGATTGCTGTGGCTATTCGAGGTCTCTTTTGGTTACATGTGAACTTTTGAAGTACTTGTTCTAATGCTGTGAAGTATGCTGTTGGTATTTTGATGGGGATTGCATTGAATCTATAGATTGCTTTGGGTAGTATGGACATATTAATGTTGTTAATTCTTCCAATCCATAAACAGGGTATGTACTTCCACTTTTTAATATCTTCCGGTATGTACTTCCACTTTTTAATATCTTCCTCTATTTCTTTTTTCAATGACCTGTAGTTTTCTGTTAATAGGTCCTTTATTTCTTTGGTTAAATTTATTCCTAGGTATCTTAATTTTTTTTTGCCGCAATGGTAAATGGGATTGTTTTTTTAGTTTCTCTTTCTGTGAGTTCATCATTGGTGTATAAGAATGCCATCGATTTCTTGACATTAATTTTGTATTTTGCTACTTTTCCAAATTCATTTATTAAGTCCAGTAAATTTTTGATGGAGTCTTTGGGGTTTTCTACATATAGTATAATGTCATCTGCAAATAATGACAGTTTTACTTCCTTCTTTCCAATTTGGATCCCTTTTATTTTTTCTTCCTGTCTGATTGCTGTGGCTAAGACTTCCCGTACTATGTTAAATAAGAGTGGCGAAAGTGGGCATCCTTGCCTTGTTCCTGTTCTTAAGGGAAATGCTTTTAGTTTTTGCCCATTGAGTATGATGTTGGCTGTAGGTCTTTCATATATGGCCTTTATTATGTCGAGATATGATCCCTCTATTCCCACACTGCTGAGCCTTTTTATCAGAAATGAATGCTGGATTTTGTCAAAGGCTTTTTCGGCATCTATTGATATGATCATGTGGTATTTATTCTTCATTTTATTTATGTGGTATATCACGTTTATTGATTTGTGAATATTGCACCAGCCTTGCATCCCTGGGATGAATCCCACTTGGTCATGGTGGAAAATTTTTTTGGTGTATTGCTGGAGCCGATTTGCTATTATTTTGTTCAGGATTTTGGCGTCTATGTTCATCAGGGATATTGGCCTATAGTTTTCTTTCTTTGTAGTGTCTTTTCCTGGTTTTGGAATTAGAATTATGCTGGCTTTATAAAACAAGTTTGGAAGTCTTCCTTCTTCTTCAATTTTTTAAAATAGTTTGAGAATGATGGGTATCAGTTCTTCTTTGAATGTTCATTAAAACTCCCCTGTGAAGACATCTGGGCCTGGGCTTTTGTTTGCTGGGAGAGTCTTGCTTAAATCTTCAATTTCTTCTCTTGTTATTGGTCTGTTCAAGTTTTCTATTGCTTCCTGGTCCAGTTTTGGGAGACTATGTGTTTCTAGAAATTTGTCCATTTTGCTTAGATTGTCAAATTTGTTGCCATATAATTGTTCATAGTAGTTGTTAACGATCTTTTGCATTTCTATGGTGTCAGTTGTTACTTCTCCTCTTTCATTTCAGATTTTGTGTATTTAGGTTCTCTCTCTTTGTTTCTTGGCGAGTCTAGCTAAGGGTCCATCAATCTTGTTTATCTTTTCAAAAACCAGTTCTTTGATTCATTGATCCTTTTAATTGTTTTTTTTTTTTTTTGGTCTCCATGTCATTTATTTCTGCTCTGATCTTTACTATTTCCTTCCTTCTACTTGCTTTGGGGTTTTCTTTCTGTTTGCTTTCTAGTTCTTTAAGTTGTGAGGTTAGATAGTCTATTAGAGATTTTTCTTGTTTTTAGAGGTAGGCCTGTAATGCTATGAACTTCCCTCTCAGAACTGCTTTCGCTGCATCCCATCGATTTTGTGTTGTGTGTTAATTTTCATTGGTTTCCAGGAAGTTTTTAATTTCTTCCTTGATCTTTTGGTAACCCATTCATTGTTTAATAACATGCTATTTAGCTTCAATGTATTCAAATGTCTTTGTATGTTTTTGTTATTGATTTCTAGTTTCATGCCATTGTGATCTAAGAAGATGCTTGATACGATTTCAGTCTTCTTGAACTGGTAGTGACTTAGTTTGTGCCCTAACATGTGGTCTATCTTTGAGAAAGTCCCATGTGCACTTGAGAAGCATGTGAATTCTGTAGTTTTGGGGTGTAATTCTCTGTAGATATCTATTAAATCCATTTGGTCTAGTGCTTCACTGAGAGTCTCTGTTTCCTTGCTAACTTTTTGTCTAGAGGATCTATCCAGAGATGTCAGCAGGGTGTTGAAGTCCCCTGCTATGATTGTATTGCTATCAATTTCTCCTTTGAAGTCCTGCAGGAGATTTTTGATATATTTTAGTGCTTCTATTATTGGGTGTATATATGTTTTTCAAGGTTATATCTTCCTGTTGGATAGATCCTTTCAATATTATGTAGTGGCATTCTTTGTCTCTAGTTATCGCCTTCATTTTGAAATCTATTTTATCAGATATGAGTATTCCTACCCTAGCCTTTTTCCCTCTTCATTTGCTTGGAAGATTTTTTTCTATCCCTTCACTTTCAACCTACGTGGGTCTTTTGTTGTGAGGTGGGTCTCTTGTAAACAACATATAGATGAGTCATGCTTTCTTATCCAATCAGCTACTCTGTGTCTTTTAATCAGAGATTTCAGTCCATTTACATTTAAGGTGATTATTGATATGTACTTATTTATTGCCATTTTTGTTTAGTTTGGTTATATCTTTCTTTATATTTCTTCTACTAATTACAGCAGTCCTTTTAATATTTCTTGTAGTGCTGGTTTGGTGGTAATGTACTCGCTTAGCCTTTTTTTGTTGGGAAGCTCTTTAATTGACCTTCTATTTTGAATGACAGCCTTGCTGGGTAGAGTAGTCTTGGATTCAGATTCTTGTTTTTCATGACCTTGATTACTTCATGCCATTCCCTTCTGGCCTGTAGTGTTTCTGTTGAGAAGTCAGCTGAGAGCCTTATGGGGTTTCCTTTGTAGGTAACCTGTTGCTTCTCTCTTGCTGCTTTTAGGGTTCTCTCTTTGTCTTGAATTTTTGGCACTTTGATTACTATGTGTCTTGGTGTGGGCTTGTTTGAGTTCTTCTTACTTGGGGCTCTCAGTGCTTCTTGAACTTGAATACCTTCTTCCTTCACCAAATTAGGGAAGTTTTCTGTCACTATTTCTTCAAATATATTCTCTATCCCTTGCTCATTTTCTTCTTTTTCTGGGACTTCTATGATGCAAAAATTATTACGTTTCCAGTTGTACCACAGTTCTCTTAAGCTGTGTTCTTGTTTTTTAATTATTTTTTTCCTTTTGGTTTTCTGATTGGTTGATTTTTTCTACCCTATCTTCTAATTCACTGATCTGGTCCTCAGCTTCCTCTACTCTGCTATTTAGACTTTTCAGTGTGTTTTTTTTTATTTCTGATATGTCATTCTTCATTACTTCTGGATGATTTTTAATTTTCAACTGGTTGATTTTCAACATTTCTATATCTTTACTCATGGTGCTCATGTCCTTACACATGATGTTGAGCTTCCTCAAGATCATGGCTCTGAATTCTAGTTCTGTTAACTTGCTTAACTGCACCTCATTTTCGGTAGAGGTCTCTTGTTTTTTCATTTGGCTTTTGTTTCTGTTTTTCACCATTTTGGCTATCACAGTGGGCTTTGGAGTCTGCCAAATTTTTGCTGTGGATGTTGGTGTTCTGTTGTTTGTGGCTCCCTCTCCTGGGTTTGGATGAGGCAGGGAGGACCCACTTTAAAGACCACTGTCAAGTCTTAACTTTCCTGGTTTGAGTTGCTAGCCCAGGGAACGGTAGTTATCCCCTAGCTTTTTGCCTGGAGGCTATCAGTAGAAGTCACCTGAAGAACCTTGGTTTCTGAGTTGACTGAAAAACTCCCTCGGGTGCTCAGTGTAAGAGGATTTCCAAAGGGTGGGGCAGATGCTGATTGTTAATGGGCCCAAATTAGCATTTCAATGGCCACTGGTGTGGTTGCCTCTTCAAAGGAGGGGCTGCGGCCTCTCCCCAGGGATCTGAGAAGGTGTAAGATGACCACAGTCCTGCGTGGCTGCACTCAGCAAAAGCTCTGAGCACCCTCCAAATCCCGAGTCCCCACACAGTTCCAGTCCAGTCTGCCCTTCCTCTGCCAGAGCCCAAGGTGAGTGGCTGCTGCCAACTTAGCCTCTGTTTGGGCTCTGCGCCAGGGAGCTGCCTGCAACTATAACCCTAAGGCGCTGCTCCCAACTAAGGGCGGCCGTGGCTGCGGCAGCTTCCAGCTGAGGGTGTAGCACCCAGCCAAGGTCGCAGGCCCTAGCTGAGGGTGTAGCACCCAGCCGAGTGGCCCCTGATCCCAGCCAAGGCCACAGTACCCAACCGAGGGCGCAGCTTCCAGCCAAGTCCGCTGGTCCCAGCCAAGGCCGCAGTAGGTCCCAGCCCAGGCCACTGAGGACCGTGGGCTCCAGGCCCCCTCTCGCATCCTCTCAAGCCTACCAGGATGAGTCAGTGTCCCTGGTTATGTGGTCCTCCAAGCTGCCTTTTGATTGCCACTTCCTGACGATTTGTCTTTATTTTCATTGTAATTCCACTTTGGTCCTGGGGGATGGTCTGTGTAGCTTTCATTCACTCCCCCGCCATTTTTTCTCCCTCAACTCACTGCTTTTCTCTTGCTGCTTTTACGATTCTCTGTCTAACTTTTTGCATTTGATGATGATGTGACTTGGTGTGTTCCTCTTTGGATTCATCTTGTTTGGGACTCTCTGTGCTTCCCTGGACTTGTATGTTTATTTCCTTCACCAGTTAGGAAAGTTTTCTGTCATTATTTTTTCAAATAGGTTTTCAATTTCTTGCTGTCTGCTCCTTATGGGACCCCTAGAATGAAAATGTTAGTATGCTTGAAGTTGTCCCAGAGGCTCCTTACACTGTCCTAATTTTATTTTTTTTTTGGATTTTTTCTTTTTGTTGTTCTGATTGGGTGTTGTTTTGCTTCCTTAGACTCCAAATTGATGATTTGCTACTTGGCTTTACCTACTCTACTATTGATTCCCCGTAAATTATTCTTTATTTCAGTTAGTGTATCCTTCATTTCTGACTGGTTCTTTTATATGTTGTTGATGTTCTCACTAAGTTTCTTGAATGTCTCACCAAGTTCCTTGAGCAACCTTATAAAGAGTGTTTTGAACTCTGCATCTAATTGATTGCTTGTCTCCATTTTGTTTAGTTCTTTTCCTGAAGTTTTGTTCTTTTCTTTCATTTGAGACATGTTTTTTTGTCTCCTCATTTTGGCTGCTTCCCTGTAATTGTTTCTATGTATTAGGTAGAGTTGCTATGTCTCCTTGGCTTCGGAGGGTGGCCTATTGTTGTAGGTGTCCTGTAGGATCCAGAGGCACAGCCTCCCTGATCACACCAGCTGGGTCCTCGAGGTGCACCTCTTGTGTGGACTGTACACCCTTCTGTTGTAATTGAGTCTTGATTGCTTTTGGTACATCAATGGGAGGGATTTACTCAGGATGATCAGCTGAAGGACTGGCTATGCCCACTGACCACTGGTCTCTGACTGCCTTGGAGGATCAGCTGTGTAGGGGCCCACCACACAGAGCAAGACTTACTTCGTCAGGACTCTGGTACCTGCTGAGTCCACTCACTGAGTGTGTCACTTGTGGATGTTGTTGTGTGGTGGTGTTTTGATGTGGTCTGAAGCTGTCCACTGGGTGTGCTGGCTCTGCGGCAGCCACTTCCTGTGTTCTGTCCTGGGGCCACCAGGCATAAGCTACAAAGCCATCTGCTCATGGGTGTATCTTGTGCTGGGCTTGGAGGTGCACAGGCAAAGCCAAGTTGTGAACCAACACTGGCTGCTTCTAGTGCCAGGCCTGGAGCCACTTAATGAGAGGTAATGGGCTCACAGAGATCAAATGCTGCCTATTTGAGAGATATTAGAAAAATATGAAGCAGGATCCAGTACAGGCCAATCCTTTGGTAAAGCCTTTGGAAACAGCTTGCATGGGCCAGAAAGTTGGGTGGGGCAGGGCTTCTGGGAACCACCAGGGTGGGGCAAACAGTGTGAGCCAGGTTACTGGAATCCCAGATATGATGCCTGTCTGCAAGGCTCACCAAAGAAACAAAGGCCTCTGTCAGCACATCTATCTGAGAGAAAGCTGCCTCTCCAGGCCTTGTCCATAGGCATAACAGCTCAGTTCTTTTCTGTATGTCTCTGGTGCCTTTCAAGTTGCCTCCCCTCCGAGCTCAGAGGGAGCAGGTCTGAGTAAGTCCTTGCACAGGCCTTTTAAGAGGAGCTGCCTGGGGCTCCAGCAGCCTCAGCCTCCCTCAGCCTCAGTTCCCCTTGGTTTTTCCAGCCAGAAGTTATGGGGACTTCTCTTCCTGGCACTGGGACCTTGAGCTGGGCCCTGGGTGTGGGACGGGGACCCCTCAGTCCTCAGGGAGGAACTTCCGAGCTGAGGTGTCCTCCTGATTTTTATACACCACAAGTAGGTGTGGGACTAGCCAGTTCACACCACCGCTCCTCACACCTGTCTGCTTTTTTAATTTCATAATTGTAGGACTTCCAGTCAGCTCAATTTCAGGTGGTTCTGAATGATGGTTGTACTGTAGTTTAGTTATAATTTCGATGTGGTTGTGGGAGGAGGCGATGCTGCCTTTACACCACCATCTTGAGTGGAAGTCCAGAATAAAACATTTTTGACAAAAATTAAATCTCTTAATAATTACCCGGGACAGTTAACCTTGATAGAAATAATGGCTCTGACAGAAATCTGACCAAAGCAGAAGCTATGATTAGCGTAATTTGTTATGGATGCAGTTGATTTATGGATAAAATTTGCATTAGTTTCAAATGGCAAAGAATTTATACCAATAAAAGTAATTTTTAACAAAATGAAAATTAAATAAAAAATAACACTGTATATAAAAAATAATCAAGTATCGAAATGGTGTTTCCCTCTGGAAAGTATTTTTCTCTTAATGAAAATATGTCGGTTTTGAAATAATTCCGATTAAATGTTCATTTTCAAAACATGATCAGGGTCAACATGAGTTAGAATTGGATGCTCTGTAATTACACATAAGCAAATGTTTGCAAGAGGAGTTGTAGGAAATACTATACTTCTGAATATTTCTAAGTTCCTGTAGAAAATTAGAGCTTTACTAAAACTAAAAATAGATATACCCTCTTTATATTAATAATATTCCTGAGCAGTTTTTCCTCATTGAGATACATATGTATTCTTCTTATCATGCCACCAAAGGTCTTCAAATTTCCTCTTATAGATGTAAAAGAAAACTTGGGTTTTTCTTCTTCATCTTCTCATTGGTACCAGTTCTTTTCAGCAGCAGATATAGCTTTCATTATAAAATAAAAGGATGAGGGGCTTCTTCTAAAGGCTGCTCAGGGGATGTCAATCTCATCTAAAGCATTAGGATTACAAGAAGCCAGGCTTCAGGGTCTCTCTCAGTTTAAACATTCTTAGAATATTTTAACTTCCTTTGCTTACCTCCCACCTTCATGTTATTTTTGTCATATATTTTATTTTATATATTTTATTTTTTTAAATTATCTTTATTGTTGGGAGTATTATAGATGTCTCCCTTTTTCCCCCCATTGGTCCCCTCCACCCTGCTCCCAACCCCGACCCAGGCCTTTACCCCACTATTGTCTGTGACCATTGGTTATGCTTATATGCATGTGAGTTCTTTGGTTTATCTCTTCTTGCCCTCTCTCCCCCCTTCCCTCTGCGATTCATCACATGACACATATTATTATTGTTATTTTGTATAGTCAATATGCACTTATATTTACTTACTCATTTCCTTTCATTTCTATGCTTCCATATGAAATTATTTTCTTTCTTCTTGAAGAAACATATTTCACCTTTGTTTTTGAAAAACAAACAAACAAACAAGAAACTTGTCACTGGGTATGGAATTCTATATTGGCATTTGAAAGATGTCATTATATATATATTTTTTATCTCTGGCTGCTGTTAGAATTTCCTCTGTTTTTGATTTTCAGCAGTTTTACTTTATTGTGTTTAGATATGGTTTTCATTATATTTATTTTGCTTGGGTTTCATAAACGTCTTTAGTCTGCAGATTTATGTCTATCAGTTGGAAAATTCTCAGCTATTATTTCTTCCTCACTCTTCTTTTTGGGAGTTGGGGGCTGGCATGTATTAATTTACTATAGCTATGTAACAAATAACCATCATCTTTTGTCTTTAAATAATACCCATTTATTAGCTAACAGTTCTAAGGTCAGAAGTCCAGATATGGCACGACAAGTTCCTCTCTGCTCTGAGTCTCACAGGCTGAAATCAGGGTGGTTCTGGGAAAGAATCTACTTACTAGCTCATTCAGGTTATTGGCCAATTCAGTTCCTTTGGACTGTAAAAAGTGAGGTCCCTGTTTACTTGCTAGCTGTCTGCTAGGTTTAATTTTAGCTCTTTGAAGCACCCCAATTTTTTGCCACTTGACTCCCTCCATTTCTAAGGTTAGCAACAGAAAATCTCCCTTATCATATACTTTGAATCTCTGACTTCAGAAAAAGCTCAGTACCTTTTAAGGCTTACCTAATTTGAAGAGGTTTACCCTCTCTTTCTTAAAGTCAACTATGCCATATAATATAACTTAGTAAGGCTGTAAAATTCAACAATTCACAATCCTAGGTATTATGCAGGCTTTATACAATGTAAAGGGGGAGAGGCAGATGACTCTATGGTGCCATCTTAGAATTCTGCCTACCACAGACTACAAATATAGACCTTTCTACTGTGTTGAATACTCTTTTATTATTTTCTCTATTTTTCATCTGTTTGTTTAAATGTAAATATGTTCTGTTGACCTGTCTTATTCTCTATACTGTGTTGTGTATTAACTCATTAACTGAAGTTTTAAGTTTACTCATTGTATTTTTCAGTTCTAACATTTATGTCTTTGTAGTGTCCAAATCCTGTTAAATGTCATATCATTTAAGATATTTTATCCTTTGTATTTTAAAAAATACTAATCAGTTATTTTAAAGTTCCTGCATTAAGTCCACTATCTTAATCAACTATGAGACTACTTATATTTGTTCTTCTCTTAATTTTAAGCTAGTTATTCTTGTCAATTTTCAAGACTTATAATGTTATATTAAGTCCTGAACATTGTGTATGAAAATTATCTTCTAATATAATTATTATTTGGCATCATGTATTTTAAGGCTCTCTTATTATGTGCATAAACATTGATAATTGTCACGTCATCTTGATGAATTGTTCCTTTTATCTTTATAAATTGTCCCTTTCTATCTCTTGTAATACTCTTTTTTTTTTTTATCCTCACCCGAGGATATTTTTCCATTTTTTGTACAGATAGAGTGGGAGGGAGAGAGAGGAAGGGAGAGAGAGAGAGAAACATCGATGTGAAGGGACACATCGAGTGGCTGCCACCCGCACGACCAACCAGGGCCGGGGACAAACTGCAACCGAAGTACGTGCCCTTAGCGGGAACCGAACCCGGGTCTCTCCGGACCGCAGGCCGGCGCTCTAACCGCTGAGCCAAACTGGCCAGGGCTCTTGTAATACTCTTGTCTTTAAGTAATATATTACATTTTATGTATTAAATGGTCAATCTAGTTTTCTCTTGATGACTGTTTCCATGGTGTATCTTATTCCTGTCATTTTATTTTTTAAATATTTGTGTCTTTATATTTAAAGTGTCTCCTGTAGCCAGCATATAATGTGGTTTTGCTTTTTCTTCTATTTTGTTAACCTCTGTCTTTTAATTAGAGTTTTTAGAGTACTGAAATTTATTATAATTATTGATTTGGTGAGTTTAGATCTATCTTTTTTATTATTTGAATTAAATGTATTTTATTATTTCATTTTGATACAACTTTTGGCATTTTGGTTGTATCTCTTTGAATATAATTCCACAGTTCTTTGATCCTCCCAGAGCCTGATATCTTGTGATTCTATAATCTGTTCACTAAACCTTCATATTTTCACTTTTGCCTTTAGTGGGCCTAGGTTCTATGGCCTGCAAATATTTGTTGTATTAGATATCTTTTGTCTGACCTTCAGATCGACTTTTCATCTTTCTTCACCCTCCTCATTGCTCTAGGAGACTGATTTGTAGGATGAGAGCTCCTTTGTTTTCTGGCTTCTGAGTGGATTAAAACAATAAGGAGTTCTAATAGAAAATCAGAAAAATGGGGAAAAACAGTGAAGTCATTTTTTTTTGTTTTGTTCTTTTTTTGGTTCTCTTTCTGACCCATGGACTAATTGCCCGTCTGGACTGTAGGTTTTAGTTTCTTTCAGGGAAGCCTCCACATGACTTTCTCCTTTTGATAACAATTCCTACCCTAAGATCCTTCAGAAAATCCTTTCAAAATAAATGCTAGATCCAGCTATCTTCATCATTTCCTCTGACATTTACCCTGGTCTCAATCACCATTGTCTTGCACTTTTCAATAGCTTTTTAGCTGTTTTCTCTGCTTTCATCTTTACCTTCGTTGACCAGTAGTCTCAATATATCAGCCAAGTGATCTTTTAGAGTGTCATTTATACATCTATCCCTCCAATGGTTTCACATCACTAAAATTTAAAATCAAAGTTCTTAAATTGTCTTGTAATTGTTTACCAGTTTCTGTGTAATCTAATCTTCTTCCATACTTCAATTTTATTTTCTTAGTTTACTTCATGTTCTGCTCCAGTCACATTTTTCTTCTTGCTTTTCTTTGAATTTATCAAGCAAGCTTCAGCCTCAAGGATTTTCAATCTCTCTTTTTGTTTTTGTTTTCCTACTTTGAATATAGTTTTTATCAAATAACTAATGGCTCCCTCCCTTACCTTCTTCAAATCTCTGCTCAGTTTTTACTGAGCCATTGAGGTAGTCACTGATCATGATAAGTTCACCCCCATAACCCTGTATTTTTATTGTATTGTTTAGTATATTTTAGTAACACCTAGAATTATGTTTACTACATAGCCACTAAAAATATGCAGTGGAATGGATAAGTTAAAGTTTGGATATTTGGTTATTTCTTTTCGTTTGTTTTTAGCATATTTAGTAACTAGTAACTCCCTCAAACAAACTGAGATGTTTTTTGGACCATTGATACATGAATCACTCAGATTCCAGCCATCTTTGTTTCCTCCTATACCTTTACTAGTAACCTAGTTCCATATTTCTATTGAATTTATGATAATTTTTTAAACTTAGAATCTTTTCAATAGATTAATAAATTGCTAACTGGTCTCTGTGTCTTCAAACTCTGTTTAGTTCTTAGAAAATATCACTTATTCATTTTTCTTGAATTATCAACCCTACAACAACCACCCCAAATTGTGATTGGCTCCCATTTAGGGCTATATTGTGACTTTCATTGGCCCTAGACACTTTGCCTTTATAAGCAAATTAAATTAAATTAATTAATTAAAAACATTAACATACAATTGCCTTAGTATGAAGACAAATATGACCAGGCTGGATTCATTATTATTACACTCATTTTTTTTCCTTTTAAAAGACACTAAAGTTACAATATTTTTATGTAGCTTTAATGCATCTTGGTTTCTACACAATGCCCACTCTGCCTAACAGATAATAGCCCTGCCATATTACATAAAATTAAAGTCTTATCTTTGCAGTATAGTCACCAAACCTTTCACAGTGGGTAACTGTCCATATTTCAAATCCTAGCTAAAGTTCAATTTTATTTATTACATTACCTTTAACTGCTCTCAATTTATACAGCTCTGCAAAAATTATTTATACAATTAGATATAAATATTTTGGTGGAATTTCTTAAATTACTAGAATTTTTTCTAAGTAACTATAATTATATACACACACACACAAACATATGAATCTTTATTAGGTAAAATAGGTTGTATTTTAGGTAAAATAGGTTGTAAAGTTCCATTTCTAAATGATGACTGACAGATTGACTGTAAGAACATTTTCTATAAAACTGGTTATTCTCCATGTAGTTATTGATTTAATTTTTATTTTACAATAATAAATTTTGATTTATAGCTATATTTCTAAAAGATCATTTTCTATCTAAATTTTCATAGACATATTTCAATTGTTCTTGCATTGATGAAGGATTAACAACCTCAGATGATCAAGGTGATTTTATTGATGCTAGACCTGGGACATGTGATGCAAAGTGCTATAAGTTACCTTTGTTCACTGTTTTTATCTTTTCGACAATGGTATTTGCTGGTTTTTCTGGTATACCAAACATCCTGATCATCCTTCGGTATGTATGTTATTATTCATAATAATAGTCTTTTAATATATAAAAAGTCAATTTTAGGAAGATTTTACAATATTATAATAAATGATTTACTCTGCATCAGGGTAGCAACTTCTAGAGGGGAAATTGTTACATTGTCAAAATTTATGTGTATTTTCTCTATTTTAATGAATATATTTGCATAAAGCCTGTAGATGTCACATTTAATTTAGCTTTGACTTAAAATTAAATTTAAATACTTAATTTACCAGACCTGGAAAATTCATAAATATAGGAAAATTGTTAATTATAACACAGATCTAATTATAATGTTGACTAATTGGTTATAGGTACTTATTGAATATTTACTTCTATATTAGCCAATTTGACTATGAGAAAACATTAGTATCATCAACAAAGGAACATAATTTCAGAATTTTGCTACTTAAGTTTAATACTATTTTAAATTAAAACAATATTTATGTAGTCCATTTAGGTGAGACTCCCAGGGCAGACAGAAGGTAGAGAAAGTGGATCTCACAGGGGCAGAAAGAAGAATCTAAAACAGTGGGTGTGTACACAGAATGAAGAAAGAGAAGCGGAAAAGCTAGTGCTATGTTTTTTTTGTTTTGTTTTGTTTTTTTCTGTTTTTCCCAGGAAGCTGAGGCAGAAGGTTTGGGCCATAACTGCTTCCTCCTTGTGGAGAATGAAAACTTTGGAATTGGTTGGCAAGGGGCAGGATGTGGAGAAATTGGAGGAGTTGTAGTTCTTTAATTTAAGCAGATGAAACTCTGTTAATTGGCCCAAGATTCTTAGTCTAATTCATGGACAGGAAAAAAAAATTAACCTCAAACCTAGAAAATATTCTCTATAGCTAACAATAATGATGTTTAATGATATCGTTGCAATTTGCTTGCAGGATTGTATCTAACAAACAACGTTCTCTGGCCTTGGGTTTGACCTATGTGATTTTGAGAGTTTTTGGTATGGACTTTTAAACCTTTTATTACATTGAAATGTTCATAGTTTCATTTATACATGTGTTTACATGTACATTTATAATTTCAAATAAATAATAATGGTAAACTGAAACAAAACAAGTGAATGGGGGAACTGCTTTGCAGAATTTAGGCGACAACACAATGTAAAAAGATAATACCTAATGTAAAGCTCATCTTGTCATATAAAATATACATTAATATTGTACTCAATTAGAAGAAATAATCTATTTGATCAGGGGTATGTTCATCAAGTTCATATAAGTGGTTTAGTAAGCTGAAATAAAACATATAAGCATAGCAATTATACATTGCTTCATATTTGTAAAGTTAGTAACCTAGTCTAGTGCTTTTAAACATTTCATCACCAAAGTCACTGAATCTGATGTTTTTAAGGATTTCTACCCAAAAACAAATTAGTTTCACTGAGGGTAATACACTCTGTATTCCAGGCTTTCTTAAAATATAAAAAACTAGCTTTCAAATCCACACTATGACTATATTAGGGCACTGATTCAACAAACTGATTGAAAACATTAGTGAGATAAGGAAACAAGATCGGACGGGATTGAAGACTGAAAGACATATCCTAAATGGAGTCAAGAGAAATTGCTCTATAGCTATATCAGCAGGTATGGTTAAACTTAGCTTTAATTGGGAAAAATTGAAGGATTTTTTAATGGTGAACATTGATCCACTAGGATAAGAATAGATTTGTAATGAAACAGGGAGCATAAGAAACAAAGACTACATAGTTTTCCACATCAGAAAGAAACCCAGTGGAACTGATACATTTTTGTATGGGAGCGGGTAGAATAAGATATTTTAGGTATAGCCTGTCTGTAGACAGGGCTTTGCCATCAGAGAATTTTAAGCAAAGGGTAGATATTATCTGATTTACATTTAAAAGGTAACTCTGCTGCTGGAGGGAGAAATACTTGATGGAATACAATGTGGAGAAAAAAAAATGGTAGCTTCTGTTAAAATATGTCATAGTCACATTAAATTGGATTCTGGGGGTAGTGGTAGAGAAATAAACACATTCAATATATGTATGGAGTTAGGGTTACAAAGATTTTTTGTGAATTGGAAAAATATTGTGGGAAATAGAAAAAATGCATAGTAGTCCTAGGATTTTTCACCTTGAGCAATTATAAACAGCATGCCAGCACTCACTAAGAGGGATTTCTGGTGTTGGATAGGAGTTTTTGGCAGGAATTAGAGTTGTGAGGCATGAGGGCTCTGATAATTTGTTAAGGAAGACATGGTCAATCATTAGACATGTTAGTGCTGAGAACCTGATTCTGATGTCTTTGAGGTGGGTTTTAAAAAAAATGACTTCATTCAATTTAGCTGTAAGTGACATTGTTGCTGAAAAGAGACTGTCTCTGAGAGTATATAGAGGCTTTCCTCAGGCAGCAAGCAGCATGCAACTGTTCTGTGGCTATGAGGTCATTTAAATCTAGGATACTATTAGCATACCAAAGTGTCTACACTTTCAATTATTTTTCTCAAGATCTTAATAAATAACAGATACACATTAGATAGTGAAATTAATTTTCCAGTTATTAAAAATTTCATAATTTGAATTTTTTGGAGTAACACTGAGTTCTTAAAATCAATATTTAGTATCTCTGTTTGAAATACGTTCTCTTGAATTTTTTATTAAAAAATTAATAAGTTTTGAGATGTCAACTAAATAACATGCACACCATTCTGAAAAGATGCAAATCTACTAATTTTTTATACTTATGGGGATAATGATTTTTGAAAAACATATTTTCTAGTTATTAGCAATACTATCTATAAGTGAATTCTTAGATCATTTTATTGTATTTTTAAGTTTTTATTTATCCATTTTAGAGAGGAAGGGACAAAGGGAGGAGGGGGGGAGAGAAATAGAGATCAATTTGTTGTTCCACTTATTGAAGTGTTTATTGGTTGCTTTTTGTATGTGCCCTGACTGGGAATGATGTTCTAATCAAGTGAGCTGCTTGGCCAGGACCAATCCCTGGATAATTTTAAATTATATGTTTATAGTGATGATGACTAAATATATATGTATGTTTAATTTTAGGATAAAAACTATTTGATCCCAACTTATAGTGTTTTCATGGAGAATTTACAACCACTGTATTTTTCATAGGAACTATACCTGGACCATCCGCTTTTAAAATGGTAGGAGAAAGCTCTTGTGTCTATCGGGATAGTGAATACTGTGGAAACACAGAGAATTGTTGGATATATAACCCAACAAAAATGGCCTACCTATTTTTAGGAATGTGTAAGTGATATCTATTGAAGAAATGTAGAGAGATAAAGTTCTTTTAGAACCTTAGTATTGTTTACAGTAAGGTACAGTAAATGATGAACAAATGGATACTTTGATGATTAAAGAAGCCTTACATTATTATACAGAAAATATTTTGGAAACTAAAGTACAATAGAATTTATGTAAGTATTTGAGTTATTGCATTAAATACACAATTGTATGTTTTTCCTGAGTAAAGGGTAATAATTATTAGAATTTCAATTTGGGAAGTAATTTTGCCTGAATACATATACAGAGTAGGGCAAAAGTAGGTTTACATTTGTTCCTATGGAAAATAATACAATAATTAATAATAATACAAAAATAAACTATTTCATGTACTCACAACTGTAAACCTACTTTTGCCTCACTTTGTACAATCAAGTTGTTTAACCTTGTGACCCTTTCCATTGCCACAGTAAAAATTGGATGATTAAAAAAAAATTTTTTTTGCAGCACTAAAGAGCACCAACATGCTTTCACCCCACTTAAATGTAAATTTCACATTGTCTCATGCTCAATGATATAACAATAGTTAGCACATAACAAACATTCCGTATTTATTGACCAAATAAGAAATATAGGGAATCAAGATACTATGGTGGTGTAAACTATGGCCAAAGTATTAAAAAAATATAGACACGGTTGCATTACTTTGGAAAATTCACTGGATTTCTGCATTTCAATTTATACATCTGCAAAAGGAGGATTTTGGACTACATAATTTCTGAAGTCTTAATCATTATTAAAATCGAATGATTTTATTGTGTAGATGCTATTTGTGTGATAAATATTTTAAAGTGCTTATTATATGTTTTGTGATTTACTATGTGGGTTCAGTAATCCAAATAACTACATAATGATAGACTATATTTAACAGTACCAATTATCTGTTTGATAAACAGTATATAGCAATGCCTTCTAATTCAGAAAATAATTATCCAGCAAACGTAGTCAACACTTAATCTGAGTACAGTAAAATTGAAGAAAAATATTAAAAAGTAAAAAATGACATTTAAAAAGTCACAATAACATTTTCAGAGATAATTAAACAAAACCAGGCATTGTTCTTAAGGAAGTCAGTCCTCTTAAAATACTCCTGTGCCATTAAAATTTTATTTTAGATTGAACTATAACACGCTTAACTATTTTGAAACACAGCACAAAGCTGAGAAAGTTGATAAACTACTATAAATCCTGCTAAGGAGCTACTAAAAGGAGATGACAATAATAAAGAACATAGGGAATTAACCGGAAAACTGCATGTTTGCTAAAAATATAGGTTCTAAGGCCTTAAATTAGAATGCTAGAGATTATAGGTAAGGATTTGTATTTTTAATAAAGTACTTTAGGTGGTTTTAACCTCAGTGAATTTAGAAGACAAGTAAGAGACTCCAGAGCTATGCTGTCCAATGTGATACACCTTAACCACATATAGCTATTTGAATTTAAACTAAATAGAGTTCAAAGCAATTAAAAAATCAGTTTTACAGTAACAATAGCAAAATTTCACATGCTTAATGGTCACATTTGAATGCTCTATTGGCCAGTGCAGATGTAGAACACTGCCATTGTCACAAGAAGTTGTATGCATACTATTGCAGAGCAAGGTTTATTCAAAAGGGATCCACAAACCCTAGGAACCCACACTGAACTTTAGTCTATTTTTGAAATTCTAAATTTTTATTTGTACATTTTATGTCCAAAAATTTCCCCTTGTGGAGGAAGGCGATGGCATTCACCAAAAGTTTTATCACTCAAAAAAGTTGGTTAAACATTTGTTAAACCAATCCTCAATTTCCCTTTGGTAGCAAGAAAATTCTTCTGATCTTTCTCTTACTCTTGTTTTTATTAGAATGACTTATTACATACCTTTTACCTCAAATGAAAGATTCAGCTCTCTTTGTTTTTTCTTTAATGAATTAATTTATTTTTGTTACAGATGTTTCTCCTTTTTCCCCCACTGATTCTCCCCTCCCTCTTCTCCCCACCCTGTCCCCAGCGTTCTTGTCCATGACCTTCTTCATGCATACATGCATATAAGTTCTGTGGTTTATCTCTCCCCCATCACCCCCTATTCTGGGGATTGTCAGTCTGTACCCCACTTCCCGTTGCTGGGACTACCCCATTTTTCAGACTGTTATGTTCATTATATTCCACAAATAAGTGAGATCATATACTTGTCTTTGTCTGACTTGTTTTGCTTAGGATAATACTTTCCAGGTCCCTCCATGTTGTCTCAAAGGATAAGAGATCTTTCTTTCTTACAGCTGTATAGTACTCCATTGTGTATATGTACCACTGCTTTTTTATCCATTCGTCTACTGATGGACATTTGGGCTTTTTCCAGATCTTCGCTATTGTAAATAGGGCTGCTACGAACATGGGTGTACATATGTTCTTCTGATTGGTGTTTCAGGCTTCTTAGGGTATATTCCTAGAAGTGGGATCACTGGGTCAAATGGCAGTTCAATTTTTAATTTTTTGAGGTAACACCATATTGTTTTCCATAGTGGCTGCACCAGTCTGCATTCCCACCAGCAGTATACTAGAGTCCCCTTTTCTCCATACCCTCGCCAACACTTGTTGTTTGATGATTTGTTGATGGCGGCCATTCTGACAGGTTTGGGGTAATACCTCATTGTCGTTTTCATTTGCATCTCTCTGATGATTAGTGATGTTGAGCATTTCTTCCTATGTCTCTTGACCATTTGTATGTCCTGTTTGGAGAGGCGTCTATTTAGTTCCTCTGCCCATTTTTTAATTGGGTTCTTTGTCTTCTTTTTGTTGAGTTGTGTAAGTACTCTCTATATATTGGAAATTAACCCCTTATCTGATATATCATTGGCAATTATGCTCTTCCATACAGCGGGTTGCCTTTCCATTTCGATGATTGTTTCTTTTGCTGTGCCGAAAATTTTCAGTTTGATGTAGTCCCATGTGTTCATTTTCTCCTTTGTTTCTGTTGTCTTTGGTGATGTATCAGTGAGAATTCAGCCGCAAATGATGTCTGAAATATTGTTGCCTATAGTTTCTTCTAGGATTTTTATGGATTCATGAGTCACATTTAAGTCTTTTATCCATTTTGAGTTTATTCTTGTGTATGGTGTAAGTTGATCGTCTAGTTTCATTTTTTTTGCATGTAGCTGTCCAATTTTTCCCAACACCATTTATTAAAGAGGTTGTCTTTACTCCCCTGTATGCTCTTGCTTCCTTTGTCAAATATTAATTGAACATATTGCCTTGGGTCCAATTCTGGGTTCTCTGTTCTTTTCCACTGGTCTATATGCCTGTTCTTGTGCCAGTACCAGGCTGTTTGATTACAGTGCCTTTATAGTATAACCTGAAATCTGGTAATATGATTCCTCCAACTTTGTTCTTTTTCAAGATTGCTGTGGCTTTTTGAGGTCTTTTTTGGTTCCATCTGAACTTTTGAAATATTTATCCTAGTTCTGTAAAGTATGTTGTTGGTATTTTGATGGGGTTGCATTGAATGTAGATTGCTTTGGGTAGTATGGACTTTTTAATGATGTTGATTCTTCCAATTTATAAACAAGATATGTGCTTCCACTTTTTTTTTTTTTTTTATCCTCACCCGAGGATATTTTTCCATTTTTTGTACAGATAGAGTGGGAGGGAGAGAGAGTGAGAAACATCGACGTGAAGGGACACATCGAGTGGCTGCCACCCACACGACCAACCAGGGCCGGGGACAAACTGCAACCGAAGTACGTGCCCTTAGCGGGAACTGAACCCGGGTCTCTCCGGACCGCAGGCTGACACTCTAACCGCTGAGCCAAACTGGCCAGGGCTGCTTCCACTTTTTTATATCTTCCTCTATTTCTTTTTTCAATGACCTGTAGTTATCTGTGAATAGGTCCTTTATTTCTTTGGTTAAGTTTATTCCTAGGTATCTTAATTTTTTTGCTGCAATGGCAAATGGGATTTTTTTTTTAGTTTCTCTTTCTGTGAGTTCATCATTGGTGTATAAGAGTGCCATCGATTTCTTGACATTAATTTTGTATTCTGCTACTTTGCCAAATTCATTTATTAAGTCTAGTAGATTTTTGATGGAGTCTTTGGGGTATTCTACGTATAGTATTATGTCATGTGTAAATAATGATAGTATCATTTCCTCCTTTCCCATTTGGATTCCTCTTATTTTTTCCTCCTGTCTGATTGCTGTGGCTAAGACTTCCAATACTATGTTAAATAAGAGTGGTGAAAGTGGGCATCCTTGCCTTGTTCCTGTTCTTAAGGAAAATGCTTTTAATTTTTGCCCATTGAGTATGATGTTGGCTGTAGGTCTTTCATATATGGCCTTTATTATGTTGCGATATGATCCCTCTATTCCCAGATTGCTGAGGATTTATATCAGAAATGGGTGCTGCATTTTATGAAATGCTTTTTTAGCATCTATTGATATGATCATATGATTTTTATCTTTCATTTTGTTTATATTTTGTATCACATTTATTGATTTGCGGATATTGTACCAGCCTTGCATCCTGTTCAGGATTTTGGCATTCATGTTCATCAGGGATATTGGTCTGTAGTTTTCTTTCTTTATAGTGTCTTTTTCTGGTTTTAGAATTAGAATTATGTGGGCCTCATAAAACGATTTGGGAAGTCTTCCTTCTTCTTGAATTTTTTGAAATAGTTTGAGGATGATGGGTATTAGTTCTTCTTTGAATGTTCCATAAAATTCTCCCATGAAGCCATCCGGGCCCGGGCTTTTGTTTGCTGGGATAGTCTTGATTACATCTTCAATTTCTTCTGTTGTTATTAGTCTGTTTAAGTTTTCTATCTCTTCCCGGTTCAGTTTTGTGAGACTATGTGTTTCTAGAAAATGTTCCATTTCGCTTAGATTGTCGAAATTGTTGCCGTATAATTGTTCATAATATTTGTTAACAATCTGTTGTATATCTGTGGTGTCAGTTATTATTTCTCCTCTTTCATTTCTGATTTTGTGTATTTGGGTTCTCTCTCTTTGTTTCTTGGTGAGTCTAGCTAAGGGTCCATCAATCTTGTTTATCTTTTCAAAGAACCAGCTCTTTGTTTCATTGATCCTTTGAATTGTTTTTTGTTTTGTTTTTTGTCTCCATGTCATTTATTTCTGTGCTCTGTTATTTACTATTGTCTTCTTTCTACTTGCTCTGGGGTTTTCTTTCTGTTTGCTTTCTAGTTCTTTAAGTTGTGAGGTTAGATAGGCTGTTAGAAATTTTTCTTGTTTCTTGAGGTAGGCCTGTAGTGCTATGAACTTCCCTTTCAGAACTGCTTTCACTGCATCCCATAGATTTTGTGTTGTGTGTTCATTTTCATTGGTTTCCAGGAAGTTTTTAATTTCTTCCTTGATCTCCATGGTAACCCATTCATTGTTCAATAACATGCTATTTCGCCTCCATGTGTTCAAATGTCCTTGCATGTTCTTGTTGCAATTGATTTCTAGTTTCATGCCATTGTGATCTGAAAAAATGCTTGATATGATTTCAATCTTCTTGAACTTGTAGAAACTTAATTTGTGTCCTATGATGTGGTCTATCTTTGAGAATGTTCCATGTGCACTTGAGAAGAATGTGTATTCTGTAGTTTTGGTGTGTAACTCTCTGTAGATATCTATCAAATCCATTTGATTCAGCACTTCATTTAGAGTCTCTGTTTCCTTGTTAATTTTTTGTCTAGAGGATTTATCCAGTGATGTCAGGGGGTGTTGAAGTCCCCTGCTATGATTGTATTGCTGTAGATTTCTCCTTTGAAGTTCTCCAGAAGATTTTTAATATATTTTGGTGCTCTTATATTGGGTGCATATATGTTTACCACAGTTATATCTTCCTGTTGGATAGATCTTTTCAATATTATGTAGTGCCCCTCTTTGTCTCTACTTATGGACTTCACTTTGAAATCTACTTTATCAGATATGAGTATTGCTGCCCCAGCTTTTTTTTTTTTTTTTCATTTACTTGAAAAAAATTTTTCCATCCCTTCACTTTCAACCTATGTGAGTCTTTTGTTGTGAGGTGGGTCTCTTGAAAAGAACATATATGTGAGTCATGCTTTCTTATGCAGTCAGCTACTCTGTGTCTTTTTATCGGAGCATTCAAACCATTTACATTTAAGGTGATAATTGATATGTACTTATTTATTGCCATTTTTGTTTAGTGTGGTTCTATTTTTCTTCCTATTTCTTCTACTAATAACAGTAGTCCTTTTAGCATATCTGGCAGTGCTAGTTTGGTGTTAATGTATTCCCTTAGCCTTTTTTTTTTTGTCTGGAAAGATCTTTATTTGACCTTCTATTTTTAATGATAGCCTTGTTGAATAGAGTAGTCTTGGATTCAGATCCTTGTTTTTTTATAACCTTGATTACTTCATGCCACTCTCTTCTGGCCTGTAGTGATTCTGTTGAGAAGTCAGCTGAGAGCCTTATGAGGTTTCCTTTGTAGGTAACCTGTTGCTTATCTCTTGATGCCTTTAGGATTCTCTGTTTGTTTTTAATTTTTGGCATTTTAATTACTATGTGTCTTGGTGGGGGCCTATTTGTGTTCTTCTTACTTGAAGCTCTCTGTGCTTCTTGAACTTGAATGCCTTCTTCCTTCACCAAATTAGAAACATTTTTCTGTCATTATTTATTCAAATATATTCTCTAACTCTTGCCCATTTTCTTCCTCTTCAAGGACTCCTATGATGCGAATGTTATTATGTTTCCAGTTGTCCCACAGTTCTCTTAAGCTATCTTTTGTTTTTTAATTACTTTTTCCTTTTGGTTTTCTGATTGATTGATTTTTTTCTACCTTGTCTTCTAACTGATCTGGTCCACAGCTTCCTCTACTCTCCTGTTTAGACCTTCCAATGTGTTCTTTATTTTTGCTATGTCATTCTTCATTTCCACTTGGTTGGTTTTCAATGTTTCTATATCTTTACTCATGGTGCTGATGTCCTTACTCATGCTGTTGAGCTTCCTCAAGATCATGGCTCTGAACTCTACCTCTGATAATTTGCTTAGCTGTATTTCATTGATCTCATCTTCAATAGAGTTCTCTTGTTCTTTTATTTGGGATTTGTTTCTTTGTTTCACCATTTTGGCTTTCTCAGTGAGTTTTGGAGCCTGCCAAAGTTTCCCTGTGGGTGTTGGTGTTCTGCTGTTTGTGGCTCCCTCTCCTGGGTTTGTATGAACCTGGGTGAGCCCACATTAAACACCACTGTGTAGTCTTACTTTCCTGGGTAGATTTGCAAGCCCAGGAAAGGTTCAGTTATCCTCTAGCTTTTTCCTGGATGCTAGTAGTCTCAGTTACTCAGTGCCATGGAATGTAGCCCTGGTGTTCTGCCTAAGAGGATTTCCAGAGGGTGGGATAGATGCTGGTTGTTAATGAGCCTCAATTTTTTTTTAAATTAATTATTTACTTTTGTTACAGATGTATGAGCCTCAATTTTTATTTCTTTGCCTCACCTGGGAAAAGCTGAATCTCTGAGGGGGTGGGGGCTACTGCTTTTTCCCACAGCTCTGGGAATGAGCACACTGGCCACCGTCCTTTGTGGCCGAAACTCAGCAAAAACTCTGAGTGCCCTCCAAATCCCGCGTGTCCCCAAAAAGTTCCAGCCCAGTCTGCCCTCCCTCTGCCATAGCCCCAAGGTGAGTGGCTGTGGCTATTTTAGCACTCTGTCCTGGCTGTGTGGGCTGTAAAGCGGGCTTGGTCTTTATTCCCCATAGGTGCTGCTCACAGCTAAGACTGTGCTTTTCTGTTGCTTTTTTCTGAGGATTTGTCTGTATTTTAGTTGTAATTCTTGTTTGGTCCTGGGAGATTGTCTGCGTGGCTTCTATTTACTCTGCCTCCATTTTCACATCCTCTAAACCTATCTTGTGAGCAGCTGGGTTGCACAGGCCTTTCTGGTGCCTCCACACCCTGAAAGTCCTGTGAGTAACTGGATCACACAGTCCCTCTGGGGACCCAGCTCTATGACTATGTTATGGGCTGCTGGGTCACACAGGGCTCTCTGGTGCTTCAGCACCCCACAGGTCCCGCAGTTAACTAGATTGCACAGTTTCTGCTGGGTCACACAGACCTCTCTGGTGGCCCCGCACTCTGCAGTCCCCGAGGGCAGGCAGCTGGATCACACAAGTCTTTCTTGGGCTCTGGCTTCCCACTGCTGTTGTGAGCTACTGGATCACACAGGCCTCTGTGGAGCCCCAGGTCCTGCTGCTGGTGGCTGGGGAGTTCTGCTGCCTCATGGGGCTCAACTCCTGCTCAGCTTTTGCTGTAGTTTTTGGGGATGGGTCTCATCTGCTGGTCTGTGCTTCTGTTGCCTGGGGATGGATGTCTGCTCCCCAGCCTCTATTGCTGGGGGTTTATCTCAACTCTGATTAGACTGATACTATGGGGGATGGTGCTGGGCTCAGGGCTGTCTTCAGCTTCCAGTTCTGGCACCTTCGGAGCGCCACTGCTGTGCACAGGTCTGTGTTGACACAGAGTGTCCACTGGTCCGATGGTGCCAGGTGTGCTGGTGGGCTCAGGTTGCTGGGCCCTAACTGCTCCCACTGCCTCCTCCCAGGGAAGACCCAGGATCTTCCAAAATGTTGGGACCTCCTTACTGCGCAGGAGAAACGCCCTGAAGGGCCACTTCCGAGGTAGCCTGCTGCTCTGTCCACAGCACAGGAATCTTCTGCTCCACGTCTGCACTGCAGGGGTTTGGTCGTCCACTTTCACGTCCACTCACACTCTCGCACACACTCGCTCACTCTCTCATACACTCACCCTCCCTCTGGTCCTGCTCGCAGCCATCTTAGCGATTCAGTTCTCTTTTTTGTATAAATGAAAATAGACTTTATTTTTTCAGACATTTATTATTATTATTACTTTTTATTGTTGAAAGTATTATGGATGTCCCCTTTTTTCCCCCATTGATCCCCTCCTTCCCACTCCCACCCCTCTTCAGCCTCCCTCAGCCTAATGTCCTTGTCAATTGGTTGTGTATATATGCATATAAATTCTTTGGTTTATCACTTCTCACCCCTCCCACCACCCATCCCTCTGAGTTTTGTCAGTCTGTTCCCTACATCCATGATTCTGGATCAGCTCTTTCTTTAATTACACCAGAGAGATGATTTATGTCTTTTGCAGGTATTTCCTCTTTTAACTTGCCATTTTTACCACTTCATTGAATTTGTTTATTTTTTGGTAGAATTTTTACTAAAATATATATTACATATATATTCACTAAAGATAACATATTATAAATGTGTAACTAAACACATTTTCATTAAGGGAACATACCTGTCATTAACATTCATATCAAGATATACAGTATACTAGAATTAATAATTGAATTTGGCCCTGGCCGGTTTGGCTCAGCGGTTAGAGCGTCCGCCTGTGGTCCAGAGAGACCCGGGTTTGGTTCCCGCTAAGGGCATGTACCTTGGTTGCAGTTTGTCCCCAGCCCTGGTTGGGTCGTGTGGGTGGCAACCACTCGATGTGTCCCTTTCACATCGATGTTTCCCTCTCTCTCTCTTCCTCTCTCTCCCTCCCACACTGTCTGTACAAAAAATGGAAAAATGTCCTCGGATGAGGATTTAAAAAATTAATAAATAAATAAAAATAATTGAATTTGGTAAGGTTGCTTAATAGTCAATATTCAAATATCAATTGTGTTTCCATATACCAGGCACAACCAAATACAAAAATAATACAATAATATAAAAAAATGAAGTACCAAGAAAAAAATCTACTGAAAATGGTATAAAACTTTTATATTGACAGCTACAAATTTTATTTCAGAGACATTAAAATGTAAATAAATGAAAAAATGTATATGTTTACAGAGGAAGAGTAGAGAAGTCTACTTCTCCTAAATTGTAGCATTGAGTGATCACAAACAGAATCCCAGAAGGGAAGTTTTTTTTTAATTGACAAGGAAATTGAAATTCACATGGTAGCCAAAGGGCCAAGAATTATCAGGAGAATATTGAAGATGAAACAAAAGTGAAGGATATATACTAGCAGATATCAAAACCTGCTCTCAAGCTATAATAATTAGTACAGTAGGGTATTGATGCAAGTGTCATCATGCTGACTAATGGAGCAGAACAGAGAATCCAGAAACAAACCCATGTATGTACACACAACTAATTTATGGAAAAGAAAGGAGACACTGCAATGATAAAAAGACGGTCTTTAATGAAAAGCTAAGGGCTCATTTTATATATGCATATATAAAAATATATATCTTAATCCCTACCTCAAATCATATACAAAATAAATTCTAAATTCATTGTGTATCTAAATGTAAAAGATAGACCAATAAAGCTTTTTGAGGAAAACCAGAGAATATCTCCATGGCCTTGGTGTAGGAAGAGATTTCATAAACAGGATACAAAAAGCACTAAGTATAAAAGAAAAATCATACTATATTAAAACTAATACATTCTAATCAAAACAAATAGTTAAGAGGTAGAAAAGACAGCTGCAGTGCAGAAGACAGTAAAAAAGGTAAAAAGGTGAAAAAGAACTCCCACAAATAACAAGCAAAGGAGAGATAACAGAAAAGTTGACAAAAAAAAATTGAAAGAAATTTCACAAAATTAGATGATCAAAAAGCCAATAAACAATGGAATGGGATAGATAATAAATAGTGATAAAATCAACAATAGAATGTTATACAGCAATGAAAAGAAAAAGTACACAGCTACATAAAATATAGATGAATCACACAAACATAAGTTGAAAGAAAGAAACTAGACATGAATGAGTATGCTTTGTATGATTCCACTTGCATAATTTTGACCTGCTAGGAAATATTTCAAGAGCAAACAAAACTAACCCTTTTGGGGTAATAAATTTAAAGAAACATGAAGAAAGCTACTGGGGTTTTATTATTTATCCAGATGCTGGTTACACTGTGTTTGATTTGTGAAGAATGTATCAAGCAGCAATCTAAAAAAAAAAAATTGAGATATTTTTTGTAATTAATATACAATTACATAATACAGATCTTAAGTATTCATTCATTTGATGGCTTTTGGTAATTGAATGCACCTGTGGAACCAGCACCCAAAATAAGTTATAGAAATTTCCCCTATGCTCCTTTCCAGTCAGTTTTCCTCCTCCACAGAGAAACCTTTCACATTTCTTTTTTTTTTTATCCTCACCCGAGGATATTTTTCCATTTTTTGTACAGATAGAGTGGGAGGGAGAGAGAGGAAGGGAGAGAGAGAAGCATCGATGTGAAGGGACACATCGAGTGGCTGCCACCCGCACGACCAACCAGGGCCGGGGACAAACTGCAACCGAAGTACGTGCCCTTAGCGGGAACCGAACCCGGGTCTCTCCGGACCGCAGGCCGACGCTCTAACCACTGAGCCAAACTGGCCAGGGCCCTTTCACATTTCTATTACAATATGTTGATTTTGCCTGTTCTAGAAATTTATGCAAATGTAATACAGTATATACTGGGGTCTTTTGTTTGTTTTTGTCTGTTTTGCTTAATGTTATGCTTTTGGAAAATTCATATTATTCTATAGCAGTAGATTATGTTTTAAAATTTTTTGTGCATGTACTATAGCTTATCCTTGTTCATGCTACATTTATGTTGTTTGTGGTGTTTGGCTATAGTAATTAAATATGTGAAATATTGTATCATTGTAATTGACATATACTCATTAATTTTTCTATTTTGTCTTTTGAAACCACTATAATTTATATTATCAGATAATTGATATTGTTGCTCTGAAATATTTTTCACTTTAATCAACATGGTTATGTACATACCAAGTTCAAGTACTTTTAAATAATGCTTGTACAATATTAATTTTCTGAAGCTTGAAACATGAAAATGAATTTTAAAACCCTACACACTCAATTAGCATTTCTAAAATATTTCTGTTTGTGTTTGGAAAATGATAACTATTTCAAGACGAGTAAAGCTGCATGAAATGACTTAAACAGGTTCCAGTTCCTAATGCTAGTTGAGTTTTGAAGGGGGAAGTGCATTTTTCTGATTTTGAATTAATACATTCTGTGACATAGTAATACTTCTTGCATTTCTCTTGGGCTCCATGTTTAAGAAACCTAAAAGGTTTTGTAAGTGTTTAAAAAAAATCTTTAAATAACTGATATGTTTATAACATTAATTACATTCTACAATTGAGAAATTGATACCTTTAGAGATGAAATATATCTACCTTTTCTTTGGTAAGTGACATTCTTTCCACAAACATTTTTGTTTTAAATAAACTGACACTTCTGATGGCTGTATTTTTTTTTATTTTTTTATTTAGGTTTCCTTTGCAAAGCACTCACTATCTTCTTCACTGCTAATGCATCTTTCCTATACAAATATTTATTAAAGAAATATAGTGCTATCTTCTCTATGCCTGTGAAGAACCCAAAAGTAAAAAAGAAGAAAATAACTGATTTATAACAGGAACATCATTGTGTAAGAATTATACATGGTCAGTCTATCAGTGGACTATTATATTAATAAATTTTAAAATAATTAATATAATTTCAATTTTAATAAATTTATATGATTCATATGATTCTATGTTTTATCTTTTTAGAACAAATATAATATAGTTTTTGTGTTTTGAACTTTAAAAAGATTTTCTAATATGCACAGTTAATAGTTTCAATAGAATAATAATATTTTGAAGAAAAGGATGAAGTGAAAATGGGAAAATACACGAGTCAGTTCTGATTGCAGTGATGTCGTATATATTAGTTATTGGCCTTTGGTTATACTGGATTGTTTAGGCTTCCTATGTTTTATTTTTGCTACTTTTCACTTGTATTGTGGATGTTTATTTCTCACTAATTTTTAAAAATAAAATTTGTCAATCTAGTTCATATAACAAAACTTTTAAATTAAGGTTATACTTATTTTCCAAAAAAAACTATTTTAAACTTTTAAAATGAACATTTTATTTGATCATGGAGAGGTTTTCTTAGAAAATTTCTCTGGTCAATTGTCCAGTTTGCAATTTACAATACTTATTTTCCATGGCCCTTTAATTTTAGTAGATATACAATTCAGTATAATACATAATACCTCTCTTTTTTATCTTGACTTGAATTTCATTGATAAAGACTACCTGATACCTAACTTGATGTCCATTTTTGGGCTTTTATATTTAGTTTTATGATTAATAATTATTTCATGGGGAGAAATATTCAAATTTGGATGTAGAAAATGTGTCAAACATTTGTGGAATTTTTAAAGCTTCAATGTGTGTCAATAAAAACCTTTTTGTTATAATTACTTCATATATCTTTGTACATCCATCCAAATTAGATAGCAATTTTCCAAATATTGGAATAAAGATCCGGTTGTTATAAAACAAAAGCTTCTCTACAATGCTCTTTATTCTATTGAGAGAAGGAACAAATGACAATTTCTCTGTTGTCATTCACATTAGTCAATGACTGTGTGTAAGGGTAGACATTGCCCTATATGCGGCCATATATGGCAGAAACAAATGTAAAGTGGAGAGAGTTCTTATAATTCTACATACATTTCTTAAGTACATGTATCTGTGAAAATCTATACACTAGTCTTTATGTGAAACTGTACGTAACTGAATCTTCTCTGTTTCAACCAGCAGGATTGCAGAACATCCGAGGACCAGAGTGTCATCTTTCTCCTTCAAAGATTCTACAAAAATGTGTTGCTGTTTCCTGCATTCAAAAAAAAAAAACAAAACCACATATAGTGTTTACCTAAGTAGTAGAAATGTATGGAAATCTTTCTTTTCATAATAAAATACTTTCTTATGAAATCTTTCTAATATGTTTTAATGTATATAGGATTTTAAACATTAGTTTACAACATAGATATTTCTAAGGGAATTAAAGTTTGATAATTTTAGGTTACTTATATCCTTTCTTAATATTCTACTGTTTAAAAATAGCATTTGAAAATTTATATAACTAGGAAATGAGGTAAAACAATAACATTCAGATTCTTTTTGAAGATGCTTGAATTGCATATGTATAAATACATATTTTCTATATATGTATTTAAAAAACAAACAAACCAGCAAAGGTATAATAAAATTATAATAATCTGGGGAGTAGCATCAAGACTTTAAATTAGAATATACCTTTCTGTTACAACAACATATAGCAGTTTGTATGTCACAAACTAGTTCATAGAGGATTGGTAAATAGAGAAATGTAAGTATAAACCAGATGTTCCATTTGTTAATACCAATTTAGTGGCTTTTGAAACAATCAGAAGTTTTCTCACTGTTAAAGAGAAGACCTTAGCAATAAATTAAGTCTTAAGAAAAAATAGCTAAGAGAACCCAGAAATTGACCCAAGACAATATGCACAATATTTGACAAAGATGGCAAGAGCATACAGTAGAGCCAAGACAGCCTCTTCAATAAATGGTGTTGGGAAAATTTGACAGCTACATGCAAAAAAAATGAAGCTAGACCACCAACTTATACCACACACAAGAATAAACTCAAAATGGATAAAAGACTTAAATGTGTCCCATGATTCCATAAAAATTCTAGAAGAAAATGTAGGCAACAAAATTTCAGACATCATATGCAGCAGAATTTTCACTGATACATCACCTAAGGCAATAGATATCACCTAAGGCAATAGATACAAAGGATAAAATGAACACATGGGACTACATCAAACTAAAAAGCTTCTGCACAGCAAAAGATACAACCATCAAAATGGAAAGGCAACCCATTGTATGGGAGAACATTATTGCCAATGATACATCAGATAAGGGGTTAATTTCCAAAATATATAGAGTGCTCTTACAACTCAATAAAAGGAAGACAAAGAACACAATTAAAAAATGGTCAGAGAAGCTCAATAGACACCTCTGCAAACAGGACATAAAAACGGCCAAGACACAAATGAAGAAATGCTCAACATCACTAATCATCAGAGAGATGCAAATGAAAACAACAATGAGGTATCACCTCACACCTGTCAGAATGGCCACCATCAACAAATCATCAAACAACTAGTGTTGGTGAGGGTGTGGAGAAAAGGGTACTCTACTACACTGCTGGTGGGAATGCAGACTGGTGCAGCCACTATGGAAAACAATATGGTGTTACCTCAAAAAATTAAAAATTGAACTGCCATTTGACCCAGTGATCCCGCTTCTAGGAATATACCCTAAGAAGCCAGAAACACCAATCAGAAAGAATATATGTACCCCCATGTTCATAGCAGCACTATTTACAATAGTTAAGATCTGGAAACAGCCCAAGTGTCCATCAGTAGACGAATGGATGAAAAAGCAGTGGTACATATACACAATGGAGTACTATGCAGCTGTAAGAAAGAAAGATCTCTTATCCTTTGAGACAACATGGAGGAACCTGGAAAATATTATCCTAAGCGAAACAAGCCAAGCAGAGAAAGACAAATATCACATGATCTCGCTTATTTCTGGAATATAATGAACTAAACAAACTGATGAACACATAGACCCAGAGACATAGAGTGGGGTACAGACTTACAAACCTCACAGGAGGAGGTGGTGGGGAGGAAGAGATGAATCGCAGAACTTATATGCATGTACACATAACCAATGGACATAGACAACAAAGCTTGGGACAGGGTGCGGGGAGATGGGGAGGAGGGTGTCATTGGGGGGGGAGAAACATCTGTAGCAAAAATAAATTAATAAAAATAATTTTTAAAAAAAGAAAGAAAAAATAGCTAAAAATTCTACAGAAGTACCTTGCTTTTGGAGTCAGTTTTGAAGGATTTAATGTTATCAAGAATCTTTGTGCTTTCTACAATGTTCATGTATCTAGTGAAGCTGCAGGTGCTGATGAAGAAGCTGCAAATATTTGTAAATATCAGATTTTTAATTTGTGATGAAATATCACCTTTGAGAATTTATGCCCTCCAGGAGCTACATGTCAAAGGAGGACGGTGAGTGCCAGCATTTACAATTGTTGGACTGTGGTGCTAGGTGAAAATACTAGTGGGGATTTGGCTGTGCTAAGACTTATTAAGACATTATTTTTATTAGGATGGGTTTCAAAGTTGCTTAGGTTTTTGTGTAGTTTACCTCTACAATATTTTCTTTCTCAGCCTAGTTATTTCTGGTGCTTGATTTTGCCTAAAAGGACATATCAAGGAATGAATACATAATATTTTAGCAGAAATGTTTATGTTTTAGAATTGATGAGAGTTTATTTGTGCTTTTCAAATAGTGTTTTCTCCAAGGTTGTAGATTAATTGCTATGACAATTTTAGTTTCTCAAGCTTTTCCTTTTCTGGATTCTTGTTTGTATTGGATTGAGGGTTTCCTGCTTTAAATTAAGCATGTACTCTTTCATGTGGAAGAGAAAAGTATCAAGTTTTGATTGATTAATGATATATTTCTCTTCTCAGCACTGAGAGTCTACTCTAATTTCCCCCCAATTGTATTAAGATGTAATTGACACACAGCACTGTATAAGTTTAAGGTATATAGCGTAATGACTTACCTTACATATACTGTGAAGTGATTACCAAAATACATTTAGTTAACATCCTTCATTTTATGTAGATTAAAATAAAAAGAAAAAAAATAAAATTTATATTACTTTGTGATGAGAACTCTTAGGATCTCCTCTCTTAATTTTCAGATATATTATTCAGCAGTGTTAACTATATCATCATGTTGTATGTTACATCTCCCGTATTTATTTATCGTATAACAGGAAGTTTGTATATTTGAACACCTTCACCCTATTCCCCTGTTCTCCAACCCCTCCCTGCCTCTGGTAACTACAAATCTAATCTCTTTTTGTATGACTTTGGGTTTAATGTTTGTTTTGGATGCCACATGTAAGTGAGATAATACACTATTTGTCTTTCTCTGTTTGATTTATTTCACTTAGTATAATGCCCCAAAGTTCCATTCATGTTATTGCAAATGGCAGAATTTCCTTTTTTATTGCTGAATAGTGTTTCATTGTGTGTGTGTGTGTGTGTGTGTGTGTGTTCTTTGTCCATCAGTTGGACACAGGTTGTTCCATATCTTGACTATTATAAATAATGATGTTATGAATATGGAAACATGGCAGTACAGATCTCTTTGACATAGATCTATTTGTTTCTTTCAGATGTATTTCCAGAGAAAGAATTGCTGGATCATATTGTAGTTCTATATTTAAATTTTTGAGCAACCTCTATACTGTTTTCCATAGCAACTGTACCAAATTAAAATTCCACCAACAGTGCACAAGGGTTCCTTTTTCTACATCCTTGCCAGCATTTATCTCTTGTCTTTTTGATGATGGTCATTCTATTTGGCATGAGATGATAATTTGATTGTGGTTTTGATTTGTATTTTCTTAATAAGTTATGATGAGCACCTTTTCATGTACTGATTGGCCATTTGAATATCTTATTTTTATTTTATTTAATGTATTTATTTTTGTTATAGATGTTTCACCTTTTTTCCCCATTGACACCCTTTCCGATCCCGCCCCTCTCAGTATTGTTTTCTATGTCCGTTGGTTTCTCATATATGCATATAAGTTCTGTGGTTTATTTCTTCCCTCCCACCTTAATTAAAAAATATATTGTTACTGATTTTTAGAGAGAGAGAGAGAAACATCAATGTGAGAGTGAAACATCCATCTGCTGCCTCCTACACACCCCCTACTGGGGATCGAGCCCAAAACTCAGGCATTTGCCCTGACCAGGAATTGATCTGCAGCCTTTTGGTGCACAAGACAATACCCAACCAACTGAGCCACACTGGCCAGGGCTGAAAAACTTATATGGAAAATGTCTATTAAGATCCTCTCTGGCCCTGGTTGGTTTTGCTCAGTGGTTAGAGTGTCAGCCTGAGGTCCTGAGAGACCCGGGTTCAGTTCCCACTAAGGACACGTACCTCGGTTGCAGTTTGTCCCCAGCTCTGGTTGGGTCATGTGGGTGGCAGCGACTGGATGTGACCCATTCACATCGATGTTTCTTTCTCTCTCTCTCTCTCTCCCTCCCACTCTGTCTGAAAAAAAAAATGGAAAAATGTCCTCAGGTGAGAATAAAAAAAATAAAAAGATCCTCTCTGCCCATTTTTCAATTGGATTTTTTTGCTACTGAGTTGTGTAAGTTTCTTATATATGTTGGATATTAAGCCCTTATCAAGTATATGATTTACAAATATGTTTTCCTATTTCACAGGTTTTATTTTTATTTTTTGATCATTTCTTTTGCTGTGCAGGATCTTTTTAGTGTGATGCAATCCCACTTTAATTGTGATATTGTTCTTGTGTTTTAGGTGCCATATCCAAAAACATCATTGCGAAGACCCATGTCAAGGAGCTTTATTCCTATGTTTTCTGTTAGAGGTTTTATGATTTCCGGGTTTACATTTAAGTTTTTAATCCATTTCTAGTTAATTTCAAGAGTGGTGTAAGATAAGGGCCTACTTTCATTCTTTTACATGTGAATATCCAATTTTTCCAGCACTCTTTATTAAAGAGACTGTCTTTTCTCCACTAGGTATTGTTGGCTGGGTATTGCTTGGGCTATTTGGTTTCCTTTGAGGTTCCATATAAATTTTAGGATGGTTTTTGTACTTTTGTAAAAAAAAAAAGCCGGTGGAATCTTGTTAGAGAATGCATTGAATCTATAGATGGATTCGGGAAGTATGGATGTTTTAACAATATTAATATTCCCAATGCACGAACATGGGAAACGTTTCTATTGTGTTTTCATTGCTTTTTCTTTATCAGTGTCATGCAATTTTCTGTGTAGAGATCTTTCACTTCCTTGGCTATTCCTAAGTATTTTATTGTTTTTGTTACTGTTGTGAATGAAATCTAGTCTAATGTTGAACTCTGTACTGAAATTTTCAATCCAGTGATTGTATTCTTCAGTTCTGCGATTATTGTTTGAAACTTCATTATATTTTGTCTTTTTAAAATTTATTAAATGTATTGCTTTCTTCAGGGGTTGTTTTCCTGACCTCAGTGTGTATCTTTATGATCATATTTTAAAGTCTTTATGAGGTAAATAATTTATCTGTCTACATTTCATTAAGAACCATTTCTGGATGTTTATCTTATTCTTTTGTTTGGAATATATTTCTTTTTTTATTCATTTTTTAAATTCTCTCTGTGTTGGTTTCTGAACATTAGATAAAACAACCACATCCCATTCTTAACAGAGTGGCCTTATGTAGATAATGCACCTTTTTTCAGCCTAGCCCAAGCTCTTGGTTATCTCAAAAAAATTTGAGATTGTCCAAGCTGCCTTCTTTGTTTTTTTTTTTTTTAATCTTTATCCAAGGATATGTTTTTACTGATTTGAGAGAGAGAGAAAGGGAGAGGGAGAAAGAGAGAAACATCAATGTGAGAGAGAAACAATCTCCTCCCATATGCACCCTGGCTAGGGATTGAACCTGTAACCTGGGTGTGTGCCCTGACTGGGAATCAAACCTGATACCTTTCAGTGGATGGGATGACACTCCAACCACTGAGCCACACCAGCCAGGGTCTTAATGCCTCTTAGTAGCTGAGGGTATGCCAAGACCAATTTTGATTTGTATATATTTCTATTCTCCTAATCTGTAGGATTTGCTCAGCTGGTTTCTGGATTTCATGTGTAGCTGTGTATTTGGTGTGTGCATGGAGAATGTGAGTTCACGAGCTTCCTATGTCATCCTACATGTTTCATCTATGTTTTAGAGGCTCAGTCTCTCTTAGTTCACCCTCACCCATGGGTGGGGAAAGGGAGCTGTGGTGTCTGGAGGGGAAGGAGGATATGGGAATCTACTCCATATTTCTATACTGTATTTAAAAATTTTTTTTCCTTTATTGATTTTAGAGAAAGAGGAAGGGAGAAGGAGAGAGAGAAACGCCAATGAGAGAGAACATCGATTGGCCTGCATGCCCCCTACTGGGGATCAGGCCCACAAACTGGGCATGTGTCCTGACTGGGAATTGAACCAGCAACTTCTTGGTGCATGGGTTGATGCTCAACCACTGAGCCACACCAGCTGGACTCTATTCTATGTTTTTAATATCTACTTCAGAATCTTTTCCATATTTTAAAAATAAAAGTAAAAAAAAATTCTTGATTATTTATATAGGAGTTATTTGTTTTCTATCAAGTAATGTGCCAACACATCCAGCTACACTTAGATCTAGTGATAATGTCAGAACATAGCACAAAAGTTCCGGGCTTGGAGTTCGATGAAGTAATATGATGAGACTTTGGAATTGTCTCTATATGTAGAAGAGATGAGTTTTTTCTTCGTGTAGTTTTGGCATTTTTAAGGTGCATATGTAGGAAGAAGTTTGTGAGTGATTGCTGAGAGACAGTAGCAGACACTATTGACTAACTAGTCATGACCTAGCCTTTTACACAATCCCTCCTTCCTTGGTTTCTTAATTATTTGTTTGTCCCCTCATATATTGAGGCCAGGAGATAAACGGAATGATGGTACGTAAGTGAACTTAACATGGAGTACAAGGGAATCTGAGCTGTGCATGGGGTCAACTTTACCGTATGTGTCTCTGCACTACTCTAGTTTCTTAGTGTTCATTGTTCTAGTACATGCCCAGAGCATCCTACTACAAACTTCTGTGCCTTCCCACCTTAGAGGTTTCTTTCAGCCTGTGAATAAGGGAAGGCCAGAAGTTTCAAAGAAGTAATGCCTCTAGGAGTTGCCCTCAGCCTTAAGGGAATTGAGGAATAAACACAAAATATGTCTTGCCTCTCAGGCAAGAGAACTCTGAGGCATGTTTCATATGGTCTCCCAGAGGAGTGATAATCTGTGCATTGGTGCACCATCTATTGGCTTCTTTGCATCATTCCCTATCTTACTTTTCATTCTTCTTCTGGTGCTCCTACTAATCACTTCCCAAGTAAACCACCTGCACTCAAATCCTTGTCTCAGGTTGTGCTTCTGAGGGAAAGCAGCCTCATGAAGTATGCTAACGTCTTGTATTTTCAGTGTTCATCTATTTCTTCTTCAACCTCCTGTGATTTCTGCTTTACAAAAGCAGTTATTGTGTTTCTGGTAATGTAAATATTAATAACTCTATAGTTCTTTTAATGCCTTTTGTTCTGAATTTTTCGGTCAGATATTAAAATTGTATAGCCTCATCTTTCTTTTTAGTTGTATTTTCTTGTATATCTATGCTTACTATTTTATTTTGAAGTTTCTGAATCTTTTTGATTGAAGTATGTTTCTTAAATAAAGCATAGCACCAGTGTGTGTTCATCAGTCTGCCTCCGCATGTGGTGAGAGAACCCTGTGCAGACACAAGTAATTTATGTCTCCTCCAGTATAAATGATTTTAGAAGTACAGTATAAGAGGCAGGGAGGAATCGTGAACAAAGAAAAATTTAGCTCAATCTGAGCAAACTTAGCTGATTCAAAAGGTAGTAGTAACAGTAATAAAATGTATATATAATAATATTGATACAGGTGCAAGACAGCTTTTTCTATCACATTCTTTGCTTTAAATTCTCTTTTGCCTTACAATATCTTATAATAATATAACTTTACATACTAGTTTTTTTTTTATTTGTCTGGGATAACTTCTCCTGTATTTTAATTTTAACTTTTCCCTACTTCTTTATAACTTAATTACATTATCCCAATGGGATAATATCTGTATTTTATTTTATTTATTTATTTTTTTATCCTCACCCGAGGGTATTTTTCCATTTTTTTGTACAGATAGAGTGGGAGGGAGAGAGAGAGAGAAACATCGACGTGAAGGGACACATCGAGTGGCTGCCACCCGTACGACCAACCAGGGCCGGGGACAAACTGCAACCGAAGTACGTGCCCTTAGCGGGAACCGAACCCGGGTCTCTCCGGACCGCAGGCCGACGCTCTAACCGCTGAGCCAAACCGGCCAGGGCTAATATCTGTATTTTAAATGGCAATGTTAAGCCATATACCCTAATATAATTATTGATATAGTTTTTAACTAATTTCTACTACCTTGCTTTTGGTTTTTATTTCTCCTGAGTTTCTATTCTTTTTTTTACCTTAGAGTGGAATGTTGGCTTAGGTTTTACCAGCACTGTGAAGGGTGTATGGACACATTGGTTCTCATGCCAAAGCTCTATAGGGTAACCCCCATTTCCTGCCAACAGGTGCCTCTTGGCCACCCTTGGGGCCTAAGAGTGTGCCTACTAGCAGTGTGGTATGACCTCCAGCTGATGGATTTAGGGAAGAGGAAGAGGCCTGTGTGGGTTGAGGAAGCAAGTTTAGAGCTACTGAATCCGGAAATTTCCAAGTTCTTAGAACTCCTGGCCTCATGGACTCCTCACCCAGTGGGAAAGGGAGAAGCTGGAGGAAAGTCAGTGTGAGTGAAGCTTCAGAAAGCACAGACCCCAAGACGGGTACTTCCTGCCTGGGTTTAGGGCAATACCGAATATACCAATACACATAAATATTAAAATTTAACCAGCAAAAGACAAACCCCTAATAGAAAAATAATGCACATTTTACAGAGGAGGAAACACAGCTGCCCAATAATCATATGAAAAGATGTTTAAGTAAGCATGAAAACACAAATTGAGAAAAAAATGCCATTTTGTACTCATTAGAATTGCAAAAATTAAAGAAAGCATGACAGTGTTGAGGGCTCGGGCAAACGGGCTCCCAGACAGCTGGCAGAAGTGTGCAGTGGCACCAGCGTTGTACATGGCCACTCAGTTTTATCTTCTGGACTAAAAGTGTATATCCTGTGGCTCAGAAATCCCATTCCTGGGAATATATATCTTAGAAAATTCTTACATATGTCCAAAAGAGATATGTTCGAAATGTTTATAGAAGCCTTGGTTTGTATTAGGAGATAAAGGAAACATTATAAATATTAATAAGATGATGTATAAGTACATTGTGTTCAGTTTTTGTAATGGAAACCAACTACTATGAAGGTTAATGAAATTGAGGTATAGCTATCAAAACAAATAAATCTTACCAAAAAATTTTTCAACAAAAATGCCAAATTTCAGGTTAAATATATAAATGTTTATAACTTGTAATACTTTATTATTTATGAATACATACATCTGTAGTAAAATTAAGTTTAAGGGAATAAAACATTAGTTGTAGCAGCAAAGCTAACATGCTGCATTGCATTCATTCATTGGAGGAGAAAAACTCCTCTCCTCTCTCTTCAAATTTCAACAGAATTAAAAAAAAAAACACTCCCTGCCTTCTGTCTGGTAGGACAACTTTTGGTTTTATGCCTACCCTTGAAACAATAACAGTTACAAAGGTAATAATAACAGATTGACTTAAATTTGAGCTCCTAAATTAATTAATACCAAGGGGAATATAATTGGTATAATTGGATGGTTTAATTAGGTCCTAGACTTGGAGCTGAAGATGCAGTCAGTTTCCCCTAGGTCCCATGGGCAGTTTGGAAGAGGCGTATATAATGCACAAATTGTAATTCTTTTAAGAAGAAGAAATTTGTAGGAGCTAAAGTGTTAGAGTGACCAGGACTGCACAGTACAGTGAGATTGAGGGTAGAATGTGAATGTTGAGGGATGAGGGGTGAGACAGGGAGAGAGGGGGGTAAAAATAGGGAGGGAGAGAGAGTGGGAGAGAAATTAAACATGTTGCTCTTTGAGCTGGTTTGTATGTTTTGATACAGAGTTACTATTTATTAATATGTGGAACATAGGAGAAATAGAAGATTTAGAAGATATGGATAGTTTGGTGAAGGCGAGGGGGGCAGGAGTGGGGAGGAAGGGTTCAGTGGGGGAAAGTGGAGGGACATCTGTAATAATTTCAACAATGAAGATAAATTTTTAAAAAGAAGAAGATATGAATTCAGTTTGGGGGCATATTAATTTTGAGGTATCCATGAGGCAGCCAAATGCCTTTTGGCATTGAAAATACAGATATGAAGCTCAGTTGGAGTTATAATTAAGGATCGTCAGTATAAAAATAATTATTTGACCTGTGAAAAAAGATAAATTTGCCCAAGAAGAGAAAGCCTACTACAAACAGGAATTTTGAAGAACATAACATATAAGAAATGGCTAGAGGAAGAGACTAAGAAGGAGATGAAAGAAGAATCAACGGGAATTGTCAAAATTGCCACAGGTTGCTGAGAGGTCAAGGGAAGTAGGCAGTGAAAATGACTACTGGCTTTAGCAACAAAGAGTTTGCTGGAAACAAGGATGAGAGAAATCTCAGAGGAATTGTAGGAGCAGAAGCCAAATGCTAGGAGATTAAGAAATGTATTGGAGGTGAGCAGTAAGACACATCAAATGTATACAACCTCTATAAGTATAGCTGTGAATAGAAGAGATAAGCTTGTAGTTGGCTAGAGTCCTGAGGTTTGTTGAAGGTGGCAGATGTGGTGGTTGTTGCTGTTAGAGCTATGATGGGTAATGTGAGCACATTCAAAGGCTGGTGAGAAGGAGCAAGTAGGAAGAGATGGTGGTCAAAGAGCTAGAATTCAAAGAATAGGCTAGATTACTCAGAAGGGGATAGGATGGATTCCAAAGTACAGGAAGAAAGATTAGCTGAATAAAGAGAAAGGACTTTTCCCATGGCAACAGAGGAAACAATGGGAAGGATGGGTGCAACAGATTTGTTACAGATTTGGTGGCTGGAACTTGAGAGAATTCCTCAAGTTGCACAGTCTTCTGCGTCTGTTCTTTTTGTCCTTGCAATCATTTCCTCGTGAGCTTCCTTTTTGTAACCTATGTTCTGTTGCATAATCAGCATGATACCTTTCCCAATGGTCTCTTGGCCTTTTATTCTTCCAACCCACTCTCTTTCCTTCTGTGAAAGAAACCGTTTTTAAAAATCACCCAACGATATTTTTCCATTTATCTTTAGATAGAGTGGAAGGGAGGGAGGAAGAGAGAGAGAAAGAAACATTGATGTGAGAGACATATTGATTGGTTGCCTCCCACATGACCCCAACCAGGGCCAGGACCAGGCTACAACTGAGGTGTGTGCTCTTGACCGGAATCAAATTTGAAACTCTTTGTTCTGAGGGCGATGCTCTGACCACTGAGCCAAACTAGCCAGGGTGAAAGGAGTCTTTTTAAAATGCCAGTGTGATCATGTTACACAATGAGTTTTAATTGCTTACCTGCCTGGCTCTTTTCTAGGTTAGAGCCTTTGAAGAGAAGTATTGGGTTGTTCATTACTGTGTTCTTTTTTATGTGATAAACTTTCAAAAAACTGTTGAGCAAAGGAATAGCTAGCAACTTGATCTTTAATGTCATTGGAACCAATGTCTGGGTTTTTATTTTTTTTAGAGATTCTCAGATGATATATTGCTGAATACAAGTATAAAATCTTCTGTGGGATTTAGAAAATAAGTGTGCAATTAAGATCTGAAAAACTTCTTTCTAAAGTCATTTCCCTATTTGCTCCAGCCTCTTCCTCCCCTGCCCTTCCTGCTTAAGCCTGTTGTGCAAAATGTGTTCATCGTAGGTGAACTGAGCCCCCCACAGAACACACAGGGGAGAGCACCACATGAAGAATAAGGCAGAAACGGGAGTGATGTGTCTCTAAACCAAGGGACACCAGAATTGCAGCTAAGAAAAGGAAAAGAAGAGTTCTTCCCTATAGCCTCTGAAGGAAGCATGGCTCTGCTAATACATTGATTTTGGATTTCTAGCCTCCAGAAGAATAAATTATGTTGTTTTAAGCCACACAGTTTGTTGCTTTGTTATGCCAGCCCTAGGAAACTAATAGCATATTAGTATATTATATATAATATATAGTATACTATAAAATACTAATATTAGTATTATATATAATAGATTAGTATTATATACTAATAATGTTAGTATGTTATATATAACATGTAATAGGGTATTTTATTTGATATATATATTATAATATATAAAGTACTATATATTCTATATTATACTCTATATTATATATACTGTATATATAACATTCAAACAATAAACCTGCCCTAACTTTATTTTTAGAACAAAAATGCACTTATCACATGCCTTTGTTGCCTTTATTTATTTTTTATTTCCTTTATGACTTTTTTTCCTTTTTCACTTCATTGTTGTTTGACCAAGAAGAACGATTCTAAAGGACATTAATCTGTTTAAATTGCTACAAATAACACTGAGGAAACAATGACAAAGCAGGTGGTAGGAAAGGTTTGTTGCCACCAGTCATGGACTTCACATAAGAAATGTCACAGGAGAAATGTCTCCATGCTCAGTGATGTCAGGAAGATCACCAAGAAAAACTGTTAAATATTCCAATCCTAATACTGCTGCACTACTGAAAAAAATAAGCTTACACGAGAGTTTCTTTTCAAAATATGAAAAAAAACCCAAAAACCTATTTTATTCTTCATTGAAACTAGAGATAACAAAAAGACTAGTTACCAATTCTGTAAAAATATTTTATCACTTTTAAGTCAGTAAAAATATAATCATTTTTTTCAGTAGTAAACATTTAAGATGGTATTAGAGCAAGCACATATAATTTTTAAGTAGATTGCAACGGGTGGCTCAATTTATCTCAATTTATGCAAAACTGTTCCAAAAGAGTATGCATAAGTTAAATTTGTGTCATGAGCTGATAGATGAAATTACTGTTTAATTAGTCATGTAATAGGAACCAAGGCAATTGAGGATAACACAAATTAATATGAGATATAGTTTCTGTTTTTCACTTACTATAAAATATTGCAACTAGTTCATTTCTCTTACTTTTTATCTGATGTAGGTACATTACATGGTGATGAGTTATCTGAAGTGGTTGTGATATACCATTTTTTTTTAAACTTATTTTTATTGTTGAATGTATTACAGATGTCCCTCTTTTTCCCCTCCTTGACACCTCCTTCCCAATCTGGCCCCCCTCCTGCTTTTCCCACACTGTTGTTTGTGTCTATTGGTTATGTATACATGCATAGAAGTTCTTTGGTTTCTCTCTTCCAGCCCCATCTCCCCCCTTCCATTTGAGGGTCATCAGTCTAACAACCAATTTGTACTTCATTTTTTAAATTAATTTATTTTTGTTACAGATGTTTTTCCTTTTCCCCCCACTGATACCCCACTTCCCATCCCTCTCCGCCCTGTCCCCAGCTTTGATGTCCATGTCCATTGTTCATGCATACATGCATATAAGTTCTGTAGTTTATCTCTACCCCACCATCCCCTCTTCTGGGGATTGTCAGTCTGTACCCCACTTCCACGTCTCTGAGACTACCCCATTCCTCAGACTGTTAAGTTCATTATATTTCACAAATAAGTGAGATCATGTGATATTTGTCTTTCTCGGCTTGGCTTGTTTTGCTTAGGATCCTACTCTCCAGGTCCCTCCATGTCGTCTCAAAGGATAAGAGATCTTTCTTTCTTACAGCTGCGTAGTACTCCATTGTGTATATGTACCACAGCTTTTTTATCCATTCGTCTACTGATGGACACTTGGGCTGTTTCCAGATCTTAGCTATTGTAAATAGTGCTGCTATGAACATGGGGGTACATATATTCTTTCTAATTGGTGTTTCAGGCTTCTTAGTGTGTACTCCTAGAAGTGGGATCACTGGGTCAAAAGGCAGTTCAATTTTTAATTTTTTGAGGTAACACCATAGTGTTTTCCATAGTGGCAGCAGAATTTTCACTGATATATCACCAAAGGCAACAGAAACAAAGGAGAAAATAAACACATGGGACTACATCAAACTTAAAAGTGTCTGCACAGCAAAAGAAACAACCACCAAAATGGAAAGGCAACCCACTTTATGGGAGAGCATAATTGCCAATGATACATCAGATAAGGGGTTAATTTCTAATATATATATAGAGTGCTCATACAGCTCAACAAAAGGAAGACAAAGAACCCAATTTAAAAATGGGCAGAGGACCTCAATAGACACCTCTCCGAAAAGGACATACAAATGGCCAAGAGACATATAAAGTAATGGTCAACATCACTAATCACCAGAGAGATGCAAATTAAAACAACAATGAGGTATCACCCCACACCTGTCAGAATGGCCACCATCAACAAATCATCAAACAACAAGTGTTGCCAATTTGTACTTCTTAATCCCTTCATCTTTTTCACCCAACTCCCCTCCCATCTGGCAACCAACAAAAAGTTCTCTATCTATGAGTCTGTTTCTGTTCTTCCTGGTTATTTTGTTTGTATATTTAATTGTTGATAGATATGTATTTATTGCCATTTTATTGTTCATATTTATCTTCTTCAAGAAGACCCGTCAACATTTCATATAATACTGGTTGGTGGTGATGAACTTTTTTAGTTTTTTCTTGTCTGGGAAACTTTATGTGGCCATTGATTCTAAATGATAGCTTTGCAGGATAGAGTAATCTTGGTTATAGGTCCTTGCTTTTCATCACTTTAAATACTTCTTGCCACTCCCTCCTGTCCTGCAAAGTTTCTTTTGAGAAATTGACTGACAGCCTTATGGGAGCTTCGTTGTAGATAACTGCTTTCTCTTACTGCTTTTATGATTCTTTGTCTTTAACCATTGGCATTTTGATAATGATGTGTCTTGGTGTGGGCCTCTTTGGGTTCATTTTGTTTGTGACTCTCTGTGCTTCCTGGACTTGTATGTCTGTTTCCTTTACCAAGTTAAGAAAGTTTTCTGTCATTATTTTTTCAAATAGGTTTTCAATTTTTTGCCCTCTCCCTTCCCCTTCTGGCACTCCTATGATGTGAATGTTGGCACGCTTGAAGTTGTCACACAGGCTCCTTACACTATCCTCATTTTTTTGGATTCTTTTTTCTTTTTGCTGTTCTGGTTGGGTGTTTTTTGCTTCCTTATATTCCAAATTGATTGTTTGTTCTTTGGCTTCACCTACTCTACTGTTGATTCCCTGTAAATTATTCTTTTTTTTTTTTTTTTTTGGTATCTGTCCCTAGTGGAAACTAAACCCAGGACTCTCTGGTCCACAGACTGACACACCAACTGCTAAGCCAAACCGGCCAGGGCTGTAAATTATTCTTTATTTCAGTTAGTCCATCCTTCATTTTTGACTGGTCCTTTCTTATGCTCTTGAGGCCCTCACTAAGTTCATTGAGCATCCTTATAAGCAGTGTTTTGTACTCTGCATCTGTTAGATTGCTTACCTCCATTTCATTTAGTTCTTTTCCGAAAGTTTTGTTCTGTTCTTTCATTTGAGACATGCTCCTTTGTCTCCTCATTTTGGCTGCCTCCCTGTGTTTGTTTCTATGTATTAGACAGAGTTACTATTTCTTCTAGGCTCCCTAGGATGGCCTGTTGTAGTAGGTGTCCTGTAGGGTCCAGTGGCACAGCCCCCCCTGATCACCCAGCTAGGCCCTCGAAGTGCACACCCTTCTGTTTTAATCGATTTTTTATTGCTGTTGGCACGCCAGTGGGAGGGTTTTACTCAGGCTGGTCAGCTGCAAGGACTGGCTATGCCCACTAAGCCCCTACCTCTGATTACCTTGGATATAATCAGCTATACAGGGGCCCACCACACAGAGCAAGACTTACTTCAGCTGGGCTCTGGTACCCCCTGAGTTCATTCCTTAAGTGTGTCACTTGTGGAAGTGGTTGGGTGGTGGTGTTTCGATATGATCTTAATCTGTCCACTGGGTGTGCTGGCTCTGGGCCAAGGTCAGCCACTGCCTGTGTTCTACCCAGGGCCACCAGGCATAAACTACAAAGTGACCTGCAGATGGCTGTTCTTGTGCTGGGCTTGGAGGTGCCAAGGCAAAGCCAAGCTGTAAACCAAGGCGGCTATTTCTAGTGTCAGGCTTGGGGTCAATTAGAGAGAGCTATGGAGCTCACTGAGACCAGATGCTGCTTGTTTGAAAGAATTTAGGAAAATCTGAAGCAAGATCCAAGACAGGCCAATCCTATGGCAAAGCCACTGGAAACAACTTTGGTGGGCCAGAAAGTTGGATGGGGCAGGGCCTCAAGGAATCACCAGGGTAGGGCAAAAAGTGTGAGCCAGGTTGCTGGAGTCCCAGATATGGCAGCCATCTGCCTGCCCTGTGCAGGAAGGGCTCACCAAAGGAACAACGACCTCCATCAGCACATCTATCCAGGAGAAAGCTGCCTCTCCAGTCCTCACCCTGATGCCAAACAGCTCAGTTCTTCACTGTATGTCTCTGGTGCCTTTCAAGCTGCCTCCCCTTTGCACTGGAGATAAGAGGGAGCTGGTCCGAGTAAGTCCGTGTGCAGGCCCTTTAAGAGGAACTGCCTGGGGCTCCTTCAGCCTCAGCCTCCTTTTGCCTCAATTCCTGCTGGTTTTTATAGCCAGAAGTTATGGGGACTTCCTGGCACTGGAATCCCTGAGCTGGGCACCTGGTGTGTGACAGGGACCCCTCACACCTCATGGAGGATCTTCCCAGCCAAGGTGTCCTCCTGATTTTTATCCGCCACATGGGTGTGGGACCACACAGACTGTCTGCTCCCCTCCTAATGTCTGGATGTGGCTTCTTCTTTAATTTCAGGTGGTTCTGAAGGATGATTGTTCTGTAGTTTAGTTGTCATGATATACTATTTTTAAGGTGTACTTTTACTTTGTGTAGACAAGGCCAGACCCAGAGATTCTCAGTATTTTTTACGAGAAATACCTTTATGTTTAAACTTCAGCTCGGAGAGGAGGAGATAAGGAGAATTGGGTATGAATGCCAGTGGTTACTTTCTTGTGCAAAAAGCAGAAGACTATGGCAGTCACTTATGGCCTATATGTTTCTTCCCACATAACCCACAGGGAACTTTGTTCACTGGGAGGTGGTCGGTAGGGCAGAAGAGGAAAGACAAATCTGTATAGTCTAAATTGTTGGTCATTTGCCATCAGGAAAGACAATGACTAGAATTGTTTTTTTCATGACTAATGTGCTGGTTACATCCTTGGTTTTTGTTTGCAGGTGTGTATCTAACAAATAGCATTCTTTACCCTGAATATAAAATATTTATTTATTAGATTATTGTGTATGGTTTGGCAACTTTTTACTTTTTTAGCATCTTAAAGTAACTCTATGTATACTAGGAAATATTTGATATAAATAAGATGTAGATTATATGTGCCTAGGAAATAGCTTTTTATAATTTAAAAGGATAAAATGTAAAGTTTTCCCACATTGAAATGAAAATCCATCCTAAAATAATCTATAAATGCAAGTTATAAACTAGCAGTGTATTTGATAAGAGAGACTGTGCTTATTAACTGCATATATGAGCAGGGCTTTTAACAGTCCCCTTACTAGAGTATCCAAGTACTAACTAACTTAAAATGATAGTTCCAAACCATGTCACCAACAAGGCTGTTTTTAATTTTTCTCTTCCTCCTCTTGTGATCTGTTAATTTGAAAGTTTTTTGCCCCAAAAGGAGACTAAATTTATTTATTTTTAATCTTACATAATTTTTTGAGGGATCAATATGCTGTTTTCATTAGTCATTTTTGTCCAGCCTAATGATTCTAAAGTTTATAGAGAGAGCCAAAAGACTCAGAATAGCCAACAAAATATTGAAGGAAAGGAAAAAATTTGGAGGATTGAAGCTCTCAGACTTCAGGACTTACTATAAAGCTACATTAATCAAGACAGTGTGGTACTGGACTAGAATAGAGAGTCCAGAAATACATCTAGATAACTAGAGTCAACTGATCTTTGACAAATTAGTGCTTACAACTAATGGTGCTGGAATACCTAGATATTTACATGAAAAAAATTAATCTAGGCACAGACCTTATACCCTTCACAAAAATTGACTAAAAATGAATCACAGACCTAAATGTAGAATGCAAAACTACAAAACTCATAGAAAATAACAGGAGAAAAGCTAGATAATCTTGGATATGGTGATAACATTTTAGATTAAACATCAAAGGCATAATCCATGAAAGAAGTAACTGATAAACTGGATTTAATTAAAATGAAAAACTTCTGCTCCACAAAAGGTAATGAGAAGACAAGCCAAAGACTGGAAGAAAAGATTTGTAAAAGACATATATGATATAGGACTGTTATCCAAAATAGAGGATGGAACAAAAGTAGGTTTACAATTGTGAGTACATGAAACACAGAGTTTATTCTTCTATTATTATTTATCAATTCTATTATTTTCATACAAACAACTGTAAACCTCAGCCTGTATAAAGACACTCTTTTTTTTTTTTATTAATTAATTAATTTTCGTTACAGATGTTTCTCCTTTTCCCCCCACTGATTCCTCCCTCCCCCACGCTCCCTGTCCTCTCCCCAGCTTTGTTATTCATGTCCATTGTTCATGCATACATGCATATAAGTTCTGTGGTTTATCTCTCTCCCATAACCCCCTCTTCTGGAGATTGTCAGTCTGTTCCCCACTTCCACGTCCCTGGGACTACCCCATTTCTCAGACTGTTATGTTCATTATATTCCACAAATAAGTGAGATCATATGATACTTCTCTTTCTCGGCTTGGCTTGTTTCGCTTAGGATACTACTCTCCAAGTTCCTCCATATAGGCTCAAAGGATAAGAGATCTTTCTTTCTTACAGCTGCGTAGTACTCCATTGTGTATAGGTACCAGCGCTTTTTTATCCATTCGTCTACTGATGGACGCTTGGGATGTTTCCAGATCTTAGCTATTGTAAATAGTGCTGCTACGAACATAGGGGTACATATATTCTTTCTGATCGGTGTTTCAGGCTTCTTAGGGTATATTCCTAGAAGTGTGATCACTGGGATAAATGGAAGTTCAATTTTTAATTTTTTGAGGTAACACCATATTGTTTTCCACAGTGGCTGCACCAGTCTGCATTCCCACCAGCAGTGTACTTTTCCCCACACCCTCGCCAACACTAGTTGTTTGATGATTTGTTGATGGCGGCCATTCTGACAGGTGTGAGGTGATACCTCAATGTTGTTTTAATTTGCATCTCTCTGATGATTAGTGATGTTGAGCATTTCTTCCTATGTCTCTTAGCCATTTGTATGTCCTGTTTGGAGAGGTTTCTATTTAGTTCCTCTGCCCATTTTTTAATTGGGTTCTTTGTCTTCTTTTTGTTGAGCTGTATGAGCATTCTCTATATATTGGAAATTAACCCCTTATCTGATATATCATTGGCAATTATGCTCTCCCATACAGTGGGTAGCCTTTCCATTTTGATGATTGTATTTTTCACTGTGCATAAGCTTTTGGGTTTGATATAGCCTCAAGTATTCATTTTCTCCTTTGTTTTTGTTGCCTTAGGTGATGTATCAGTGAAAATTCGGCTGCGTATGATGTCTGAAATTTTGTTGCCTACAGTTTCTTCTAGGATTTTTATGGAGTCGTGAGTCACATTTCACTCTTTTATCCATTTTGTTTATTCTTGTGTAGGGTGTAAGTTGATGATCTAGTTTCATTTTTCTGCATGTAACTGTTCAATTTTCCCAACACCATTTATTAAAGAGACTGTCCTTACTCCACTATATGCAGAAAATATGTCAAATATTAATTGAGCATATTGCCTTGGGTCCATTTCCGGGTTCTTTGTTCTGTTCCACTGGTCTATATGCCTGTTCTTGTGCCAGTACGAGGCTGTTTTGATTACAGTGGCTTTGTAGTATAACCTGAAATCTGGTAATGTGATCCCTCCAACTTTGTTCTTCTTTTTCAAGATTGCTATGTGGCTATTCGAGGTCTTTTTTGGTTCCATATGAACTTTTGAAGTACTTGTTCTAATTCTGTGAAGTATGCCGTTGGTATTTTGATGGGGATTGCATTGAATCTATAGATTGCTTTGGGTAGTATGGACATATTAATGTTGTTAATTCTTCCAATCCATGAACAGGGTATGTGCTTCCATTTTTTTATATATTCCTCTATTTCTTTTTTTTTTTTTTATCCTCACCCCAGGATATTTTTCCATTTTTTGTACAGATAGAGTGGGAGGGAGAGAGAGGAAGGGAGGGAGAGAGAGGAAGGGAGAGAGAGAGAGAAACATCGATGTGAAGGGACACATCGAGTGGCTGCCACCCGCACGACCAACCAGGGCCGGGGACAAACTGCAATAGAAGTACGTGCCCTTAGCGGGAACCGAACCTGGGTCTCTCCGGACCGCAGGCCGACGCTCTAACCACTGAGCCAAACTGGCCAGGGCTATTTCTTTTTTCAATGACATGTCGTTTTCTGCGAATAGGTCCTTTATTTCTTTGGTTTAGTTTATTCCTAGGTATCTTAATTTTTTTGCCGCAATGGTAAATGAGATTGGTTTCTTAGTTTCTCTTTCTGTGAGTTCATCATTAGTGTATAAGAATGCCATCAATTTCTTAACGTTAATTTTGTATCCTGCTACTTTTCCAAATTTATTTATTAAGTTTAGTAAATTTTTTATGGAGTCTTTGGGGTTTTCTACATATAGTAGCATGTCATCTGCAAATCATGATAGTTTTACTTCCTCCTTTCCAATTTGGATTCCTTTTATTTTTTCTTCCAGTACTATGTTAAATAAGAGGGGTGAAAGTGGGCATCCCTGTCTTGTTCCTGTTCTTAAAGGAAATGCTTTTAGTTTTTGCCCATTGAGTATGATGTTGGCTGTAGGTCTTTCATATATGGCCTTTATTATGTCGAGATATGATCCCTCTATTCCCACATTGCTGAGTGTTTTTATCAGAAATAGATGCTGGATTTTGTCGAATACTTTTTCGGCATCTATTGATATGATCATGTGGTTTTTATTCTTCATTTTATTTGTGGTGTATCACGTTTATTGATTTGTGAACATTGTACTTGCCTTGCATCCCTGGGATGAATCCCACTTGGTCATGGTGGATAATTTTTTTGGTATATTGCTGGAGCCGATTTGCTAGTATTTTGTTCAAAATATTGGCGTCTATGTTCATCAGGGATATTGGCCTATAGTTTTCTATCTTTGTAGTGTCTTTTTCTGGTTTTGGAATTAGAATTATGCTGGCTTTATAAAACAAGTTTGGAAGTATTCCTTCTTCTTGAATTTTTTGAAATAGTTTGAGGAGAATGGGTGTTAGTTCTTTGAATGTTTGGTAAAACTCCCCCGTGAAGCCATCCAGGCCTGGGCTTTTATTTGCTGGGAGAGTCTTGATTACATCTTCAATTTCTTCTGTTGTTATTGGTCTATTCAAGTTTTCTATCTCTACCTGGTCCAGTTTTGGGAGACTATGTGTTTCTAGAAACTTGTCCATTTCGCTTAGATTGTCGAATTTGTCGCCATATAATTGTTCATAGTCGCTGTTAACGATCTTTTTGTATTTCTGTGGTGTCAGTTGTTCCTTCTCCTCTTTCATTTCTGATTTTGTGTATTTGGGTTCGCTCTCTTTGTTTTGGTGAGTCTAGCTAAGGGTCCATCAATCTTGTTAATCTTTCGAAAAACCAGCTCTTTGTTTCATTGATCCTTTGAATTGTTTTTTTGGTCTCTATGTCATTTATATCTGCTCTGATCTTTACTATTTCCTTCCTTCTACTTGCTCTGGGGTTTTCTTTTTTGTTTGCTCTCTAGTTTTTAAGTTGTGAGGTTAGACAGTCATTAGAAATTTTTCTTGTTTCTTGAGGTAGGCCTGTAGTGCTATGAACTTCCCTTTCAGAACTGCTTTTGCTGCATCCCATAGATTTTGTGTTGCTGTGTGTTCATTTTCATTGGTTTCCGGGAAGTTTTTTATTTCTTCCTTGATCTTCTCGGTAACCCATTCATGGTTTAATAACATGCTATTTAGCATCCCTGTGTTCAAATGTCTTTGCTTGTTCTTGTTGCAATTGATTTCTAGTTTCATGCCATTGTGATCTAAGAAGATGCTTGATATGATTTCTGTCTTCTTGAACTTGTAGAGACTTAGTTTGTGTCCTATCATGTGGTCTATCTTTGAGAATGTTCCATGTGCACTTGAGAAGAATGTGAACTCTGTAGTTTTGGGGTGTAATTCTCTGTAGATATCTATTATATCCATTTGGTCTAGTGCTTCATTTAGAGTCTCTGTTTCCTTGCTAATTTTTTGTCTAGAGGATCTATCTAGTGATGTCAGCGGGGTGTTGAAATCCCCTGCTATGATTGTATTGCTATCGATTTCTCCTCTGAAGTCCTCCAGGAGATTTTTGATATATTTTAGTGCTCCTATATTGGGTGTATATATGTTTATCAAGGTTATATCTTCCTGTTGGATAGATACTTTCAATATTATGTAGTGGCATTCTTTGTCTCTAGTTATGGCCTTCATTTTGAAATCTATTTTATCAGATATGAGTATTGCTACCCCAGCTTCTTTTTTTCTTTCTGTTTGCTTGGAAGATTTTTTTCTATCCCTTCACTTTCAATCTATGTGAGTCTTTTGTTGTGAGGTGGGTCTCTTGTAAACAACATATAGATGAGTCATGCTTTCTTATCCAATCTGCTACTCTGTGTCTTTTTATGGGAGCATTCAGTCCATTTATATTTAAGGTGATTATTGATATGCACTTATTTATTGCCATTTTTGTTTAGTGTGGTTCTATTTTGCTTACCATTTCTCCTGCTAAATACAGCAGTCCTTTTAACATTTCTTGCAGTGCTGGTTTGGTGCTAATGTATTCCCTTAGCCTTTTTTTTTGTTGGGAAGCTCTTTATTTGACCTTCTATTTTGAATGATAGCCTTGTTGGATAGAGTAATCTTGGATTCAGTTCCTTGTTTTTCATGACCTTGATTACTTTATGCCATTCCCTTCTGACTTGTAGTGTTTCTTGTGAGAAGTCAGCTGAGAGCCTTATGGGGTTTTCTTTGTAGGTAACCTGTTGCTTATCTCTTGCTGCTCTTAGGATTCTCTCTTTGTCTTTACTTTTTGGCATTTTAATTACCATGTGTCTTGGTGTGGGCCTGTTTGGGTTCTTCTTACTTGGGGCTCTCTGTGCTTCTTGAACTTGAATGCCTTCTTCCTTCACTAAATTAGGAAAGTTTTCTGTCAGTATTTCTTTGAATATATTCTCTATCCCTTGCTAATTTTCTTCTTCTTCGGGGACTCCTATGATGTGAATATTATCATGTTTCCAGTTGTCCCACAGTTCTTTTAAGCTGTCTTCCTGTTTTTTCCTTTTGGTTTTCTGATTGGTTGATTTTTTCTAATCTGTCTTCTAATTCACTGATCTGGTCATCAGCTTCCTCTACTCTGCTTTTTAGACCTTCCAATGTGTTTTTCATTTCTGATATGTCATTTTTATCTCTTCTTGGTGGTTTTAAATTTCCAATTGGCTTATTTTCAGCATCTCTATGTCCTTACACATGCTGTTTAGCTTCCTCAAGATCATGGCTCTGAATTCTAGTTTTATTAACTTGCTTAACTGCACCTCATTTATCTCATCTTCGATAGGGGACTCTTGTTCTTTCATTTGGCTTTTGTTTCTGTTTTTCACCATTTTGGCTATCACAGTGGGCTTTGGAGTCTGCCAAATTTTCCCTGTGGGTGTTGGTGTTCTGCTGTTTGTGGCTCCCTCTCCTGGGTTTGGATGAGGCAGGAGGACCCACGTTAAACACCACTGTCAAGTCTTAACCTTCTGGTTAGAGCTGCTAGCCCAGGGAATGGTAGTTATCCTTCAGCTTTTTTGCCTGGAGGCTATTAGTAGTGGTCACCTGAAGAAGCTTGGTTTCTGAGTTGAGTGAAAAACTCCCTCAGGTGCTCAGTGTAAGAGGATTTCCCGAGGGTGGGGCAGGTGCTGGTTGTTAATGGGCCTGAATTGGCATTTCAATGGCCACTGGGTGGGGTCAAATCTCCGAGGGAGGGGCCACCGCCTCTCCCCAGGGCCCTGGGAAGGAGTAAGATGATCACAGTCCTGCCTGGCTGCACTCAGCAAAAGCTCTGAGCACCCTCCAAGTCCCGAGTCTCCAGTTTCCACACAGTTCCAGTGTTGTGTGCCCTCCCTCTGCAAGAGCCCAAGGTGAGTGGCTACTGCCAATTTAGCCTCTGTCTGGGCTCTGTGCTGTGGAGTCGCCTGGGACTTTAAACTGAGGGCGCCGCTCCCACCTATAGGCAGCCACAGCTGTGGCAGCTCCCAGCAGAGGGCATACCACCCAGCCGAGGTTGCAGGTCCCAGCCGAGGCAGCCGCTGGTCCCGGCCGAGGCCACAGGTCCCAGCCGAGGGCGCAGTTTCCAGCCGAGACCGCTTGTCCCAGCCGAGGCCGCAGCCGGTCCCAGCCGAGGGCAGAGCAGGTCCCAGCCGGGGCCGCAGGTCCCAGCAGAGGCCACAGCAGGTCCCGGCCGAGGCAGCCGCTGGTCCCAGCCGAGGCCACAGGTCCCAGCCAAGTCCGCTGGTCCCAGCCCAGGCTGCTGTGGACCGTGGGCTCCCGGCCCCCTCTTGCGTCCTCTCAAGCCTACCAGGATTGAGTCAGTGTCCCTGGTTATGTGGTCCTCCAAGCTGCCTTTCGGTTGCCCCTTCCTGATGATTTGTCTTTATTTTCGTAGTGATTCCAGTTTGGTCCTGGGAGATGGTCTTTGTAGCTTCCATTCACTCCATCGCCATTTTTTTCTCTATAGACACTCTTAAAACTCAACAATAAGAAAACATTTCGGTTTTAAAATGAACCAAAAATCTTAACAGATATCTCACCAAAGAAGGTATACAGATGGCAAGTAAGCTTATGAAAAGATGCTTTACATCACATGTCTTCAGGACATGCAAATTAAAAGAACAGTGCGATACCATTATATACCATTAGAAGGGTAACAATTTGGAACCCTGACAACACCCAGTCCTGGTGAGAATTTGAAGCAGCAGGAACTCCTCTTCATTGCTGGTGGGAACGCTAAATGGTGCAGGCATTTTGGAAGACAGTTTGGTGGTTTCTCTCAAAACTAAAGATATTCTTAACATAAAATCCAGCAATTGCACTCCTTGGTATTGATCAAAAGAAACTGAAAACTTATACCCACATAAAAATCGGCACATGGGTGTTTAGAGCAGATTTATTCATAATTGCTAAAACTTGGAAGCAAATGATATCCTTCACAGACAATGGGTAAATAAATTAGTTCATCTAGACAATAGAATATTATCTAGTACTAAAAACAAATGAGCTATCACGCCACGAAAAGACATCCAGGAAACTTAAATGCCTTTTACTGAAAGAAGATAATCTGAAAAGACTACATACTGTATGATTCCAACTATATGACTTTCTAGACAGTAAACAAATCAATAGTTGTCAGGTGTTAAGGGGGAGAAAGGGAGGCATAAGTAGAAAAGAGATATTTCTTAGGGCAATGAAACTACTCTGTATGCTATAATGGTGGATACATGTCATTATGAATTTGTCCAAAACCATGGAATGTGTAACATCAAGACTGAAACCTAAAGGAAGTAATAATGATTTGTCAATGTAGTTTCATCAATGGCATCAAATGTACCACGCTGTTGGGGGGTGGGGGTGGGGGTGGGGGTGAGGGTGAGGGTGTTGATAATTGAGGAAGCTATGCAGGTGTAAGACTGGGAACAGGGTTTATATGGACTATTTCTGTATCTCGTGTTTTGCTGTGAACCTAAAACACACCTCTAAAACATAAAATCTCTTGTCCCATCAGAGCTTTTATCATGTAATTACTCATTTTTCCTTCTTTTCTTCCTGATATAACTCTTATAACATTGATCTATACTTTTCTGCTTATTTCATGCTAGGTATAGCTAGTTATGCCTTTATGGGTATGGTTTTGTTACCCCCCAAAAATATCGTGCTCCTTGAGGGAAGAGATTCTATGTTATTCCTCTGAATATTCTTTCTTCCAAGTTCATATATATCTTGATCTCTGTGTGGTTGTAAATAAAATATAAGGATAAATATATTCTACCGAATAATGTTCAATATTTATTTTTCCTTTTACTTGGCATATAAATTTCTATAATTTTTCTTTGATTCAGCAATGCTGACATTATTCTATATTTTGAGTAATGTACTTCTTAATACTTTTTTATTCTAAAAGCATTGGAAGCAACAGGGAACATTTGTTTTTTTTTAAAGGTGAAGTATATTATAGGACTACCTAGGAAAACAGGATTTACTTGTTCTAGAAACTGATACTGAAATGGGTATGCAATGTATTACTGAGTTCATTTTTCCTCTTCCTTGTCTCTAACACTAAAAGGAAAACAATGTGTTACTTTGTTGCCAGGAACTGATAAAAGGAAACTTATCAGTTCTTATAACTTTTAAAATTTGAATGACTTATATAAATAAGTCATTGTGTAACATAATGTGTTATCTTTAATATTAGGCATGCCAAAGCTGCACAAATGTTTTTCATGTTCTACTTGGTAGGCAAGATGATGGCCCCTCAAAAATATCTATGTCCTAATTTCATGAGCCTGCGAATTGTTATGTTATGCTGCCAAGGAGAATTAAGTTTGCAGATGGGATTAAGATTCTAGTCCGCTGACCTTAAAATAGAGAGTTTATTCTGGATGACCAAATGAAACATAATCACAAAAATCCCGAAATGAGGAAGAAGGAAGCAAGACAATCAGTGTTAGAATGACGTGATGTGAGGAAGACTCAACTGCCCATTTCTTGCTTTGAAAAATGGAAGGAAGAGGGCAATAAACCAGGGAATGAAGACACTTTGATTTTAGTTCTGGATTTCTGACCTTCAGAACTATAAGGTAATAAATGAGTGTTGCTTTAAGTCACCAGTGTTTGGTAATTTGGTATAGCAGCAATAAGAAACTAATATATCCATTATATTAGTCCTCAAAAACTTGTAAGAATGGCATTATCACAGAGATAACATTCACCAAATAGTCTGTTCACTCTCCTCACTTATATTTTTCTAGTCCCTTTGAAGTCAGATGTTACTCATTCTAGCCATTGAAATGTGAAGAGGTGGAATGGGTCACTTTCAGGTCAGATGCTTTTCTTCTGCTGTGTCTGTAAGGTTCAGATGGTACCACTGGAAGATGGTAGCCCCTCGGTCAGTCTGGGCCCCTGAGTGACCATGTACAGCATAGCAAACATTCTGAATTCCTCTCTGAAAATTGAGCGAGAAATAAAATTTTTATTATGTTAAGCCACCACAATCTAAGAGGTAATTTGTTATTGCAATGTGACATAGTTGGTCATAGAAAATAAGGATGCCAAATCATAACTTAGTAAAAATATTTCTAGAGTTCTCATTTGAAGATAGAACTTACGGAGTTTAGACGCCTTTATGGCTAACATGACTCTTAGACGATCACATCCCGTCTACAGTTTAGCACACAATATTTATAATGCTAAATTGTGCTCTGTGGCTAGTGTCTGACATGAAGACTGTATGTTATTGAAAAGAGCCACAGAATCTTTATGAACAATAGTCAGTAGCAGAATAAGATGCAGTTAAACAAATTAAGAGGCCTGGGGCAGAGTTTACAGTAATGGCTGGCAAGAAGCCAATATTTTTATCAAAGAGCTTTGAGCCTGCCAAAGAATTAAAAGTTATGATTTTATCCTAGCCTAGTGGTTTCTAAAGGCAAATTGTTGCAATTTGACTCAGTTCTAGAACTTGAATGTAAATCTCATATAAATGAACCAGAGTCTGTCCCTAGGTTGTTTATTTCTTCAAAGTGGCCTCTGGAATCTGTTGGCTCAAAAGACTACTGGTACCAAACTAAAATTTTTAACACATCCAGTGATTTCAAATTGCCCAAACAAATAATGTTTTTAGCTATGCTGAGCTTGTCTGCTTTGCATATCTGTGCTCAACATTTGGTAACGACAGATAAAATAAACCCTGTACCTTCCTAAGGCTTCAAATTGCTGCTGACTTTTGAGAGCTCTCTGACCCACATCCCCTGCTCAGCTGCTGTGTGATGTCATTTAGACATGTAGGCCTCTCTTGTCGCCTCTCCCCTGAACCCCCAGAATTTCCCTGCTCTCCTCCCCTTCTGGGTATTGCTTCTCATCTGCTCCCTTTTGCTCTGGCCTCTGGACCTTATCATGCTGTGAGGGACTTCTCTCTCCCACATGCGAGCTTGTCAAAGTGTTGCCCAAAGAAAGTTCATCGCTGCTACTGCCACCTCATGGTCATATCTTTTTCCTTGATCAGCCCTGAAATTTTGAACACACTACAGAATCTTGTAGAATGTCTGATTGTATCTGTCATTGCAGGGCCCACTGAATGTTAATTGCCAAAAATACTTCAAAGTCGCTGAGAGAACTCACTAAGTGGGATTGCTTAATATTATCCATTTGGAGCATAGCAAAAACACCTCAAAACTCCATGGTTTTACTTTGATGTCGTTACATATTAAGGGGTATATTTTTTCTTAAATGTATTTGACCATAGGTTTAGATGTTTTGTAAAACTTTATTCTGATTTAGGATGATTTCATTAAGAAATATAACCGCTATTTTAAGGGACCGTATGAGCACATTATAATGCAGTGATTAAAACCATAGACTTTGTCTTCGAGACACCAGTGTTTGAATGTGTTTTTTCAATTATTTAATTTTGGGTAGTTATCTACTTTAAGCTACTTTTCTCATTGGAAGAATAGAAATAATAATTGCATAGAAACATGTGTCTTCATTATCTGTGACTACGTAACAAATTAATCCAAAGTTTAGGGGCTTAACACAACATACATCATCCAGTTTCTGTGGGTCAGGAATCTGGGTGTGGTTTACCTGGGTCCTGTGGCTCAGGGTCTCACAGGCCTGGAACCAAGGTGCCATCTGTGGCTGCAATCATCTTAAGTCTTACATAGAGTCTGCTTTTGAGCTCAGTCATATGATACTTGTATGGTTGTTGGTAGGATTCAGTTTCTCAAGGGATTTGGATCAAGGGCCTAAGTGGCTCACTTTCAGGTCCTTGCCTGTGGAACTTGCTTCACTAGCATCACAAGCAAGAAGATCCAGCGAGTATATGCTGACAAGATGGATGTCACAGTCTCTTATAGCCTAGTCTTAGGACTGACATCTCAACACTCAAAAACAACTAAGCTGCAACTTTATTCAGAACTCACCAGTTTTTCCACCCCTGTGCTTCTGTTTCACGATTTAATTCAGGATGTCACGTTGCACTTAGTTGTCTTGTCTCCTTAGTCTCCTTGATCTGTAACCATTCCTCAGTCTTTCCTTGTGATTCATGATCCTGACATCTTTCAGAACTGGTAGTTATTTTGTAGACTGTCCCTCAATTATGTCTGCTTTGATGTTTTCATAACTATATGGAGGTTTTGCATTATGGGAAGAATAACACAGAAAGGATTTCCTCTTTCCATTGCATCATATTATGGGGACATGGTGTCAAAGTAGATTGCCAGTGTTACTAACCTTGACAATTTGGTCAAGGTTGTATATGCCACTCTTCACTTCAGCCAAGTTACTATTATTTTTTTTTTATCATCCCACCCTACCACTTTTGACATATCCTGTTTGACAGAGACAAGTCACTAGGTCCAGCCAGTACATACAAGGGAAGGAGATGACATAATTGTGTAAATGAGGTAGGACTCATTGAAGCCATTTCAGAAGCAGCCCATCAAACTGTGAAAGGTAAGGATACAGTGGTAGGTAAGGTAACAATACAATAATACACATAAAGGACTTAGCATGTTACTACCAAAATAAATGGTGGCTATCATAATGATTATTATGAAAATAACTATATTGTGGCTCTTTTTCATTTTTATTTTTTTTTGTGGCTCTCTTTAAATTTATTTATTCAACACATATTTATTGAACCCTTATCATGCTAGAACTGAGAATACAAAGCCACTATGATTTAGGAGAAATACAGTAATTAACAGGTAAAGAAAATATTTGAGAATTGTGATAAGGAAAGTAATCAGAACAAGGTAATTGTGTGTGTGTATGTGTGTGTAATAAATATTTCAAGCAAGTCAGAGAAAGCCTCCTTGAGATGACATGTATGCAGAGATTCAAGGCTGAGAAAAAGTCCACTTTACCAGATCCTAGAAAGTAATATTCTAAGCAGAGAGAATAGCAAGTCCAAGGGCCAGGAGGCAAAGAAGAGAATGTCATATGAAGAAAATAGAAGACCCTTATGATTAAAGTATATTGAGCAAGAGGTAAAGTGTTATGAGATAATGTTGGAGTGATAGGCAGAAGATAAACAGATAGGACCTTACAGGCCATGGGAAGGACATTATTTTATTCTAAGTATGGTAGAAATCACTGGAGAGTTTTATAAAAGGTATTAACAAGATTTATTTGTACAAAGTTTGTCCTAATTGCAAAATTATAGAAAACTTGTAATAATGCAAGGAAGTTCCATATACCCTCTATGTGAAGTGAGCATTATATGATAATGCCAGTTTTGAATTACTCTTTATGATGACATCTATTCTCTTTAAAACATTTAACACAGTATACAGTCAGCCCTCCATATTCATAACTTTTGCATCCACAGATTCAACCAAGCACTGACTGAAAATATTCTGAAAAAGAAAGTCTCAGGATGTTCCTAAAAGCAAAACTTGAATTAGTTACCCATATCAGGCATTACACTGAATCCATGCTAATGAATCTGTTAGCATGGCCTATTGTAGCTTATCTGCAAATACAGGTTATATGCAAATACTACCCTATTTTATTTTATTATTATTATTATTTTTTTGGTTGATCCTCCCCTGAGGCTATTTTTCCATTGATTCATTTTATTTTATTTTTTTAGAGAAAGTGGAAGGGAGGGGTGGGGAGAGAGAGAGTGAGGGACATTGATGTAAGAGAGATGCATCAATTGCTTGCCTCCTGGTTGCCTCCTGCATGTGCCCTGACTGGGCTGGGGATGAACCTGCAACCCAGGTATGTGCCTTTGCACGGGAATCAAACCAGAGACCCTTCAGTGCATGGGCCAACACTATCCACTAAGCCACACTGGTCAGGGCGATACTACCCCATTTTACATAAGGGACTCCAGCTTCTGCAAATTTTGTTATCCAAGGAGGGGTGGGGGTCTTTGAACTAATCACCCAGTGATACGGAGTGACAGCTGTACTGGACTTTACTTTTCTAGGATTCAAAAATCAACAACATTTCTATACCTATTATATAATAACCAGGAGCCATAATAATTATGTCACTTCCCTCCATATATTCATGTAATATGCAAAAATGTTTCATAACTATAGAAATTATCTTCAGTGTTTATATCTGAAACAGTCACAAGTTGAAACTTATTGCCTGTTGGGAAATCATTTTCCAGATCAGCAGCTACTGTCTGGTGTCATTGTAAGTATCCTGTGGGCAATTTTATTTTACTGCTTGAATTTCACTCCAAGATTTTTGCTCTTACTCTTGACTTTAATTTGGGGCAGAGGGGCAAAGAAATATAGGTATAAGTTTCTGAAGCTTGGACATTAATAAAAGAATGTGTAACTGACTCCAAAACTTTGCCATCAACAATGATGCTTGAATAATATGACATACACATTATAGTAACTCATTGTTTATGCTTACAGTGTTTTCATGCTTATAGCATACCCATACTTATTGTTTTATTATACTATTTTAGGCAGTCTTGAGTGACATTCATGCAATATACCTTTTATATTCAGATCCATTACTTGAGAAAGTATTTGTTTATGTACAATTGTATGTACCTTCCTGTGTTATAACTCATTCCACTCCATGAATGACCTCAGAACTTCTTTTCTTATTTTCCACCCATATCTCAGAACTGAATCTTTCTCTCTTTGCTAACATGTACTTTAAATGCCTTAGACATAAAAAGAAAACAAGAGTGGGGTAAATAGGTGTGTTGTCTATTCAGTCAAAAATGCGAAGAAAGGAAGGTGATCACAACAAACAAACATCTTAGTGAGTCATGAATGACGCCAGTTAGAACAATCCATTTATCTTGCTGGCCAAAGCCTGGGGGAAACTATAAGGTTTCTATTTATGGGAATAAAATCAGGGGAATGAATAAAAGTGGTCTAGTGGAAAGACAATAGAATTCTAATGAATTCACTGTTCAGTTGTTTGATGAAAAAATTTAACTAAATTTATATTCTTGTCAGTATTTTATAAAATTAATGGATGATTACAGAGTTTTAGCATTATTGAATTTTATATTTGGAATAGACTTCAGTGATTGCCAACCTAAATCTATATAGTTTGACTACCTCCCACAGTATCCCCAATAACTGACCAGCTAGCTCTTTCAGTAACAGAAAATTATCTACTGAGGCAGTCTATTACATTTTGTATGGTTCTGATTTAAGGTGTCTTAAACATTTTTGTCTCAGAACCAACCTCCAACCCTCATTTTTATCAAATGGTCCCAACTGGAGATAGAAGCAGGAAAGATAGATTTCTTCGTTCTCAGGAGTCTTACTTCACAGAGAAAATACAAGCCACAAGCCATTAGTGGGAGCTCATTCAACTGCCAAGCCCTCTTCACCCATAAACATATCTATATCTGCCCCTGTCCTCATCTCTGCCTGGCCACCCTGTGTTCCCTTGCAAGCCCTGTGCTCAGGTGACACCCTCTCCTTTTCCTCAGGAACCTCGCAACGTGGCTCTTCAAGCTCTCACTTTGCATTGGCTTTTATCTTTCAGCATATAAATGTGTTCAAGTCTTCCTCTACCTGCATCCTTGTCTACATTAACTCTCATCCTGTTTTTTGGTTTTTTTTTTCCTTAAAACAGCTTTATTGAGATACAACTCACATACTATACAATTCACCCATTTAGAGCGTACAACTCAATGGTTTCTATATATTTCTTTCCTGATGTAGCCAAATAGTCTTGTCTCATCTCCCATTAACTTCTCAGTGCACACATTCTGCTTTGGCTTATACCTCTACTCAGGCTTTGATCACCATTCATACTCTAATTGAGAGGCAGGTATTAAAATCTTTGTGCATTTCTCTGTTTTTCCTTTTAGTTTTTGTTTTGTGCATTTGACTTGTATTTTAAGTGCATAATTCTTTAGGATTCTTAGATCCTCTTGATGCATTTACCCTTTTATTATTAGGAAATAACCCTCTTTATCCCACCTCATATATATACATTATCCCTGAAGTTTATTTGACTGTTGTTAAGGTAGACATTCCAGGTTTCTTTTAATTAGTGTAAGCGTAATATATCATTTTCAGTTTTTTACTTTTAGACTATTATCACTTATATTTAAAGTATGTTTGTTGTAGTCAGTATTTAATTGGTTCTTACATTTTATGTCAGATATGATAGTTTTTTCCTTTTAATTGGAATGTTTACCATATTTATACTTGATGTGATTAATATTGTTAGGTTTAAATCATCACTTCATAACTTGTTTTCTTTTTGTCTTATCCATTTTTGTTCCCTGTGTTTTGTTTTTCTGCATTCTTTTGTCCTCGTCCTTTAGGAGAATGTTCTAAAAGCTGTCAGAAGTTATAAAGTAGAAATGTAAGGGTTTTTGTTTTACCTATGCCTACTACTTTGAACTCTGTTCCTGAAAGCTTTTACTTGTGTTTACAAGTAAATTATTTTGCTAATTAACAGCAGCTTGCTAGCTTCCTCAGACTCACACTAGACTTCTCCCCACTCCCAGTACATTATGAAAAGAAACTTGGAATGGCTTCATTAATAATTACTAATTTATAGTAGAGTGATTTTTTTAAAGCATTTCTCAATATATAAGTCCATCAATGTTTTCTTCACTATATTTAAAGTTGTGATGTTTGTGTTATAGTATGCTTTTATAGAGTTTATAATGTTTTGAATAAATTATAATAATTATTACATATCAGTGAAAAGTTTAACTTTTAGTTATATATAGTATTGATACTACATAGTATTTTACACTACTAGTTTATTTTCATAACCTACTGGGTTAGCTTTCTTATGGGGTTACTGTATTAAATGTTTACTTGTTTCTTTTAAAAAAAATTATGATCTGTCATGTTTATGGATATACTTCCTTAATGATTTATGGTTAGTATGACCAAAAAAAGCGTAGCTGTAATTTTTCAATATAAATGTCTATCTTTGCAACTGTAATTCAAAACAATATTTTAAATGATCTAGTTCAGCACTATATTTTTTCTTATATATAATTTGTTATTTCTAATTATGCATTTTGTGGAGCATTTAAAATGGGAAAGTGAAGAATATTAAGATCACTTAGATTGCTTCATTGCTTTTATTTAGTAATATGAGATCAAGTGGTATTAATAAATTTGTAATACTAAGATTTTTTTTCACGAGATATATTTGAAATCATTTATTTACTCATCCATTCATCCACCCACCCACCCATCTGTCTGTCTATTCAAGAAATAGTTATTGCGTACCTACTGCAACTATGAATTCCAACTATGAGGATACAGCAGTGAACAAGTTTGACAGTGTCTACTCTCAGGTAATTTACATTCCTTGGAGACAGATCAGCAATATATAAACAAAAAATACATCTAGTAAAAAGTGGAAGGTGAACTTACAGTGATGTTATAGAGGGTGCTGGGTGGGTGGCCCAGGAAGGCCTCTGAGAAGGTAGCGTGTAAGTGGAGATAGGAGCACCTGAAAGTAGCCACTAGGGGGAGAGGAGGGAGGAACATTCAATTATGGCATGTTTTATCTAACCTCAACAGTATCTGCCCTTGCATTCAAGCTCTCCTAGATCCCTCTAGTTTTAATATTCTATGAGCCTCATAGTGTTATACTGGTAAAGGACTCACATCCAGTCTGCAGCTCTAAGGGAACTAATATAATATTAAAAGCTCACAGAAAGGACAATGATAAAGTACTTAACATAGGCCTATATGTAGATTTTCATCCCATAGGTGTACATGGAAGGCTAAAATATAATCATAAGATTTCTTTTAAGCATGGAATCAGAGCAAGAAGAGTTAGTGAGAGAATCTTGATAGCCTCTGTCATTTAGCCACTTTATCTTGGTTTATCCAGTGCCTGACTAGGAAGACCTACCTACTGTACATTCCAGAGAATATCCATAGGCAGGGGCATCTGCTCTTGTGCACATCGTTGGAACTTTACTATAAAATTTGGATACTGTTCTTTCTTCCATTCTCTATCTTCAAAAATATAGCAAATTGCCCAGCCAGAGTGGCTCATTGGTTGGGCACTGACCCATGTACTGGTTTGATTCCCGGTCAGGGCACATGCCCACGTTGTGGGCCAAATCCCCAGTGGGGGGCATGCTGAAGGCAGCCAATCAATGCTCTCTCTCATTGATGTTTCTATCTCTCTCTCCCTTCTTCTTTCTCTAAAATCAATAAAGGAAAAATTTAAAAAATATATAGCAAATAAAGTCCACAAAACAATAGCAATTTATTATCTTCTAAGATTTAACATGCTGTATTTTGACCATGCTGACTAGATTTAGCCTGGATTGACCAAAAAATGGCAATTTTCCACAGAATTATCACTGAGAAAACCTATTAAGTCTTTTTTGTTTATTTGTTTCACTTTGCTTTTCTGGCTTCATTGCAAACTTGAACCTCCCTCCTTCCATCATTGTGGCATAAAGGATGTAGGGGAATAGGAAAGTGGTGTTGATAACGCTTTCAGTAATAGCAATTTGTATTTAAAATGAAGCAATAGTACTTATGCTACTCTTTCAACAAAACTCTATAACACTGCAAGAACAGAACAGAGATTTCTCCTTAGTATAGGTGTAAATGTACCTTTTAATTTTTTTAATTGAATTTATTAGGTTGACACACTGGTTAAAAAAATTATAAGGTTTTAGGTGCACAATTGCACAACACACCATCTGTACACTGCATTGTGTGTTCACCTCCACAAGTCAAGTCTCTGTCCATAACCATCTGTCCCCCCATACCCTCCACCATCTGCCCCATCCCTAAAACATGACTGTATTTAGTTACCTCTCATGAAAGCAAAATTTGCTTATTGGTTAAATTACTTCATATTTCCTAGGTAAAATGGTGATCATATCTTTTTATACCTTTAGACACTAAGTCTATTTTTGGCTAAACTTTTTTTGATAGAAGGCCTAAAAGGATTACATACTAAGCCTAATTTGGATATCTGAACACTCTGGGGTATTCAGAGCAGAATTAGTCTTCAAATCTCATCAACCTCTGGAAAATATGAATCTTGATCTTTAGACTTTCTATGCAATAATTCTGACCAATAGAGAAAGACTGTAGCAATTAAAAAAAAAAAAATGCAGTGAGGGAAGATACCTCACTGAGAGAACTGACTTCATATCTTTAAAATGTGGCAGGCCATTTATTAGCAATATGACTTTGGGTGAGTTACTAATCTGCTCTTTAATATGTAAAATGTAGATAATAATAGCTACTACTCTTATAAGGATTAATAATGGGATATATAACATACATTTAAAAATGTTATTTCAAAACCAATGTCACCCTAATAAATTTTATTTAAAAATGTAGAAAGAAAAGTTATTTCCCATTGATACTCTTGCCCCCTATGTTCTAGGCCAGTCTAGCTAGACCTTTTTTTTTTTTTTTTTTTTTCCGTATGTGCCCCTAGCAGGAACCGAACCCAGGAATCTCTGGTCTGCAGGCCAACGCTCCAACCACTGAGCCAAACCCGACAGAGTGGTCTATACCGTTTTTGACTGTGAGGAAACAAGAAATAAGATATATGTCTGTTCAAAGATATATTTTTTAAATCTCAATACCTCAACTCAGTAAATAGAGCATATGTAATTGAAACTAAATTTTCACAAAATAATACATATGTGTACTTTCTTTCTTCTGAATTCTAGTTTATTTTATTAAGAAGTAATAGTGTTTGAAAACCATCCAGTGGTTCTCAACCTTCCTAATGCCGCAACCCTTTAATACAGTTCCTCATGTTGTGGTGACCCCCAACCATAAAATTATTTTTGTTGCTATTTCATAACTGTAATTTTGCTACTGTTATGTCTTAGGTGACCCCTGTAAAAGGGTCATTCGACCCCCAAAGGGGTTGCAACCCACAGGTTGAGAACTGCTGATTAAACCATCTTAATTGAACTGATGCCTACAGTTAGAATAAATAAAAACATCTTATTTCAGGAGGAGAGGGAACCTTTTTATCACCATATTCTCTTCTGTGGATTAAAGGCTATACTGGATATGACCATCATATGCTACCAAATCATTGCTATTAGAGAAGTATTAGCACTGAATCTAGAAGTAGCTTCTTGGGCACACAGTCAGCCAGGTGTTAAATGAAGATAGCAAGACTTGAAAATTCTCTCTAGAACTTAATAGTGTCATAGAATAGTAAGAAGCTAGGAAAATTCCAGGACAAGCGGACTAGAGAAACTAAGACAGTTAAACAGCAGTTTGCAGCCTCCTAGTGAGTCCTATCTTCCCTAAACCAAAGACACTAAAGAATAAATGGTTTGCTCTTCTGCTCCCCAACCAGAGGGTAGATAGTTTAAATGGCCCTACTCAGGGAGACAGATAACAGAAATTCAATTAATGTCATTTGCCAACCACACCCAAGGACACACAAATTAAGAGAATAAATATCATTTTGATACGTCAGCATAAAGCTGATGAATATTCTATTGATTCTCCCCTAAGACATCCCCTAAATGCCCAGCCTTTAAAAACCCTGTAAACAAATGACCCAGGAGCATGCCCAGGCATCCTCCAACTCCTTTCTTCGCTCTCAGGTGTGCATCTCCTAAATTCCAAAGGACCCCACAAGACTTGCAACCAGAGGAGCAATGGGCAGCAGCCGCTGTCCCAGACTAACCCCATGAACTTGTCTCCAAGGCCCCCTTTTCTTTGACTCCTGTGAACCAAGGAGGCCCAGCCTAGACTCTCCTATGCCCTTGCTAGTTTCACTGTGTTTTTGCCGCAGCCAATAAATTCTTGCTTGCTTTTCAGCCAGGTGTTAAATGAGGATAGCAATACTTGAAAATTTTCTCTAGAACTTGATAGTAGGATTAATTAAAATGTAGTGAATTACTCTAACTTCTAATAAAAGGGCTCTTATTTATAAATAATGATAGTAGTGTATTGAAAACAATATAATACAGCAGTATAGTATCCAGTAACATCTGAGACCTGGTTTGAAATACTTTATAATCAGTAATTAGATCTGAGGAATTAGGTTCCTTAACACTCTACAGTCTTATGAAGAATAACAACTTTGCATATGTGGCCCTGAGTACCCAGCAAAAAGAAAACATGTAGTCCTGGCCGGTTTGGCTCAGCAGTTGGAACATCAGCCTGCAGACTAGAGAGTCCTGGGTTTGGTTCCCGCTAGGGGCACATACCAAAGAAAAAAAAAAAAGGAAAACATATATGCTTTATTATGTTTCTTATTGGAATAAACATTTAATTTAGGGAAAGAAACATTTTGAGATCTTGATATATAGTTTCAAAACATCGTTGTTTAAAATATATTACTTTGGGATGTATTAGTCTATCTTTTGAAGGGGAGAGAGAATGGATCCTTCGAAAACCTAATCATGTCCGGATCATGTCACTGCACTTGGCTACAAATTTTCCTACTGCACTCACAATAAAAACTAAAGTCCTACAGTGGCCTACATCGTCTGCCCGCAATCATTTCTCCTCTACCCCAGCTGCACCCCTTTACCTGCTCTCCAATGATCTCATTCCACCCAAGCCACTATTTCTCCAACATGCCAGGCTCCCTCCCTTACCTCCTTCAGGTCTTAGCTCAAGTCACCTTCTCAGTGAGGCCTTCCCTGACCACCCAATTTAAAACTGCATCGTGTTCTTCCCCTTCCTCAACGCACACCTTCTAGCCTGTCCTTGCTTTATTTTTCCCCACAGCAATGAAATGTATTATATATTTATTAGTTATTACCTGTCTCTTATTGGATTGCAAGCACCAAAAGCTAGGGATATTTGTTCGTTTTTATGCAGGCTTGTAACTACTACCATATAATGGTGTTCAGTTCTTCAAAGTGTTTTTCTTATTTACTCTACAGGTAGAAATTATTTACGATTATGAACACTGTTGATCTTAGATACGCAATATGCTAAAGAAAGAATATCACATATATGTTCTTAAAGTTTCTTAATCTCTATTCCTTCAGTTTTGGGAAGTAAAACCCAAAAAGTGGCTATGTTGTGATGAGGGGTCAGGAGGGTAGGGATTTCCTTTTATTTTGTAAGGAGAATGACAGGTAAGCGTCTTACCATGATGTTCATGGAATCTAAAGCACTGTGCCTGTGGTTGCTAGATTCTTCAAGTCCAGACCTAGCCTGGTTTGGTAAGCAACTAAGGAAGAAAACCGCAGTATATTTTCTTGAACGATCTCCTGATGCAACTATGTTTACGGCTTTCCCGCCAGCACCCTGGGGGAGCTTTATGGTCACACTAGACTCCCACAACCTCTATTAGGTTCCTGGTCCCAGGGCTCCAGGCAGGAGAGCGGGGGCAGGGGGCCCAACGCAGGAGCCCCGGCCTCCTCACCTGGCGGCGGCAGGGCCGCACGCCCACGCTGCAAATTCCGGTTGGCTCCTGCGGTGACAGGTGAGACCTGGCGGAGCGCCAACTACACAGCCCGCAGCGAGCTCCCGGAGGAGGGTCCCAGCGGCTGCACGGCGACAGCTCGGGAGGGAGGCGGGGCGGCGGGAGTCCTCCCGCACGGGGGCGCTGCCACCTGCCCAGGGGCGGAGCCAGAGCGGACCTGGTTTTCTCGCTGCTCCGACGGGCTCCCGGCAGAACCCATCCCGACCATGAAGCGCGGCAAAGGCATCGAGAACCCGGCTTTCCTGAGCTCCCCAGACACCCCGCGCCGTTTCTCCGTGTCGCCCTCTCACGTCGAGGTCTCTGTCTTGTCCGCCAATTCCCAGGCAGAGAATTCGCAGCCCCTCGAGCCTCCGGAGCCCCAGAAGTCGCGGGAGCCACCTCTGCCTACAGCAACTCCCCCTGACTCCCAAGAGCGGTCCGGGGCAGAGTCGCTGTCGGAGTTCGAGGGGCCCTGCGGATGGGGGAACTTCCAACCCCAGTGTTTCCAGCTCTGCAACACGCCCCAGGGCTTTCTGCTTCACTACTGCCTCTTGGCCCTCACGCAGGGTAAGGTCCGGGGCCGCCGGTGAAGGCGCGGCCGGAGCGGAGGGAGTGGGGGGCGCGGGGAGCGTGGGGGGCGCGGGAGCGGGGGGGGGGGGGGGGGGGCGGACGCGAGGGGAAGGGCAGGTGCGCAGAGAGCCAGGTGGTCCACGCTCCTTGCGAGGCGGCCCTGCCGCGGGCTTGCGGGCGCTCCCACCCACATTAACCAGCTAGGATCAGACTTCCACATTTTAGCTTCTCCTGTTTGGCCAAAACGATGTAAAACTTGCTATACCGCCTTTTCTCTTTGCTGTCCTACCTCAGTTGAGCAGATTCGATACCTCCAGGGAAGACTGAAACCGCCCTGGGAACAGGTTGCCCTGGGGAATCATTCTACATGACAAAAGCGTGCATTTTGCTAAATCTCCAATTGAAGGGATTTTTGTGTGTTTTTTTGTTTTGTTTGTTTTTTACGGTTTCTAGGAAGGGATTAAGAAATTTGTGAGGGCAGGGTGGTTCTCAAAGGAGAAGCTTGTTGAATGTGTATAGTATAGGTTAGATGTTAAGCATGCCTGTTTTGTGAGTATATTTAGTTTGAGTTGTGTGCGGCCACAAGTGGTGTCCTGTCAGTTAGCAAAGGCTTCAGGCGCTGTTGAAGGGTGAGGTCTTTAAAACACTCAAGAGTTACGCAGTATCCGCCTTGTTCAAGGATTTCTTTTTTTTTTGTTCCCTTGGGAGCTACTGATAAGGTCCAGATTTTTACCCTCAAGAGTTTGCAATCGAAGCTTGGTTTGGAGGAATGAGTGGTAGGATACTGGAGAATGGCTCCCGTGAAAGAAAGCATAGTGAAGGTAGAAGCTGCTGGGCATGTTGAAGGTTAATTGGACTAAATAATATGTACCTATTTTTTGTCACTTAAATCATAGTTTTAAAATATTTTGTAAGGAGACAAGTAGGGACTAGTTGAAAGAAATGCTATCCAAGAAACATGGGAGGAGGAGTTGGAAATTACTCTTTTCTAAGATTAACAGAAGAATAACTATAAATATATTCTTCTTGTTCTTATTGCTGCTCCCCTGCCTCAAAGGAACATCAAGTCCCTTGCTTTGCACGAGTTAGGTGCTAAGTATTTGTTGATTGCAAGTGGGGCTAACTGAAGCTCTTCTACTAAAGGTAGTCTTATGCTAGAGTTATTTCCTTTTCCACCTTTCTTGACCCCCTCCAAGTTCACCTTCTCTCAATTTCTTTTCTTTTTTTTGTACAGATAGAGTGGGAGGGAGAGAGAGGAAGAGAGAGAGAGGGAAACATCGATGTGAAAGGGACACATCGAGTGGCTGCCACCCTCACGACCAACCAGGGCCCGTGACACACTGCAACCCAGGTACATGCCCTTAGCGGGAACCGAACCTGGGTCTCTCCGGACCGCAGGCCAATGCTCCAACCGCTGAGCCAAACCGGCCAGGGCAAATTTTTTTTTTTTTAATAAGATTTTTTTTGTGTTTGTTTGTTTTTGTTTTTTGGTGGTATGTGCCCCTAGTGAGAACCGAACCCGGGAGTCTCTGGTCCTCAGGCCGACGCTCAACCACTGAGTCAAACCGGCCAGGGCCAATTTCTTGATCTTAGCTGTACAAAATCTGTGTTTGCCAAGCATCTCAGTATCAAAAGGTTGGAGAGTTCAAAGAAGTTAGACACAAGTAAAAAGAATTCTTGTGTTTTATTTTAAAACATATTCTGAAATTTCTATATTATTCCAGAAGATATTATTTTACATTTAATGTAACATATTTTAAAAATTATTATCAAATATAATTGACACTCTTAAAAAATATTTAGCATGGAGTTGCATCTAGCCAGAGGTCCTCAATTTATTACCGTGTTTTTCAAGCATGATACTTGGAAAGACCATTTTCATCATATATTAATAGGTATTTAATTGGGGGGAAAACCCAATACTTGTCAAGTGAGTTTAGTTTACTTAACCCAATATTTCTCGGAGATAAACAGGATTTCTCCTAGAACTTAATTTTCTAATGTGCCTCCTATCTTCAAGCATTTAGAATAGAGAGACACAGTATGTAGTAGTTCATGGAATTTCTTTTTTTTTTAAGCAGAGTTCTTGGAACTTCTGTAGCATAATATTCGCATTGAGATTCATAGGCTTAAAGTGCCATACTTCCACAAGAGTTTACAAATTTACTTTTTCTGAAAAGTTTTACTATAAAGGCAAAGAGTTCTAATGGCTGACTTTTAATCAGTAGGGCAAATATGTTGAGAAGTTTAGTTTTGGTGAGTAAATATTCATATTCTCAGATAACTTGATCTCTGTGTAAACATGTCATTCCTAGGTACTTTAGAAACTTTATTTTACATTGACCTCTTAGCAATTGCAATGGACCTATAAAAGACTTATTAAACTGGCATAAAAGTATATTAGGACTTTTAAAACTTGTTATATCAATTTTCTTAAAATATATTTCCAGTGATAGTCTTGATAAAGCAACATTTAAAGAAATTATAGACATCATGGCTTGTGTATACTCTTTCTATTAATAAATAAATGAAAACAATTCATGGTATTCTCTTAAGTAAAAGGTGTAACTAATTAAAAACTTTGTAATTTGATCAGATGCCCTTTTTTTCAATTTATGGTAATGTTTAAACTGTAAATTAAATCAATATTTGGACAGGATATTTTTGTCATCAGTCAAAATTGGGTTTTCAGCTTTTCCTTGTTTACATTATATTCCTCTGTCATAGTAATAATAGGCAAATGAAGTGTAAGTTTTTTTTTTCTCTTTTACTTTGCCTATGATATAGAAGTAATACTTTTAATTTATGTTTACTTTTGCTCCAGGTCCTTTAACTTTAATGTCTATAAGAGTGTTAGAAGAAAAAAGAGGCTTGAGAGCTCAATTTCAACTTTCAAAGACTAAATCAAGGACCTCTTGTTATATAAAAATATGTTTAAGGATTGACTAACTTGGGAAGTGATTGAGCATTACTCAGACGACCTCTGGAATCGGCTGTACTTTTTGTACTCTTAAAGTGAGGGCTGTGAAAATATGCTACACTTGGAAACTCTGGCAAACTGGCCTCATGAGACTTGACCAGTCTGAGTTTTTGATTGTCATATAAAGAAAAATGAAGTTAGCTACAATTTAGGAAGTGGTAAGCATCAATTTTATTCAACACCTGAAAATTCACAAGTGTACAATTTAAAAGCAAATTGATTTTGTAGGGAAGTGTGTTTGGGGTTGCCTACCTTTGAAACTTTGAGTCTTTTAAAATTGGTACATTTAAAAATATCAAAAGAAACAAACGTCCAAACTTGAGTACATTGTGGTAGTAATCATAATCTATATGGTAAAATTGTAATAATGCCCATACTTTTTTTTTCTTCTCTCTTTTAGGTATTGTGGTAAATGGCCTAGTAAACATTAGCATTTCCACTATCGAGAAGCGCTATGAAATGAAGAGTTCACTAACGGGCCTGATATCCTCAAGCTACGATATAGCATTCTGTTTGTTGTCTTTATTTGTTTCCTATATTGGTGAAAGAGGACACAAACCAAGATGGCTTGCATTTGCATCCTTTATGATAGGACTGGGAGCACTTGTATTTTCCTTGCCAAAATTTTTTAGTGGAAAATACCAATTGGGGTCCCCCTTTGAAGGTAAGGATCTGTTGTGTTTTTGTTTGTTTTACTTTAAGAAGTAGTGTAAAACTGGGCCATTAACTATATATAACTTACCTACTTGTACAGGTAAGTAGGGTAAGGTCTGTTCCACTGTTCACTGATTTTTGTGATGGGAATTGTGTGCAGTAGATTACAGAGACAGATTGTGGTTTCGCCATCACTTTAGTGGTTCTAAAATTTTAATCCTCTGATACTCATTCCCCATGTTATACACAGTCCTCCACAAAAAGTGATGACCCGTTTTCCTTTGAGGTTGTGACCTCACTGGAATTCAAAGATCTATAGCTTTTCCCTTAGTGGTATTATTTGCTGTGCTTACAGCTCAGCACCCAGACTGTTGATTCCTGATTTGAGATAAAGAGAGGTGAAATTTATAGGAGAGCTGAAGCTTTTCCTAAGAATTGAAACATCTATGGCTCCCCAGAGGCACAGAACTTTAGGAGTTATCCAGCGTGTTGCTCCAGTTAGATGAAGTAGCACTATTCAGAGGCTCAAAAAAGAAATTTGATTATTTGTTTTTTCCCCTCAAAGAATAGTTTTTAATGGAAAAACAATTATGGTAATACCAGAGGAATGTGCTAATAAAAGTAGACCTTAGCATTTCTGTTTTCCTTCCTGGCATTTTAGTAGCAAATATAGAATAAAACCAAAGGGCTACCAAATCAGAAGTTTTCAGGGTCTAGGTAAGTGAAGAAAAGACTTAGAGTAAGAAGAAAGGAGAATTGGGGAACTGCTGCTATATAGGCATTATTTTTATTTTATTTATTTATTTATTTATTCATTCATTCATTCATTCATTCATTCATTCTTCATTTTAAAATATGTTTTTATTGACATTTTTAGAGAGAGTAGAAGGGAGAGAGAGATAGAAACATCGATGTCAGAGATGTCAGAGAGAAACATCCATCAGATTCTGCTGCCTCCTGCACGCCCTCTATTGGGAATCGAACTTGCAACCCTGGCATGTATCCTGATCGGGAATCCAACCTGGACCTCTCAGTCCATGGGATGATGCTCAATCCAGTGAGCCACACTGGCCAGGCAAGGCATTGTTTTTTTTTAAAGTTAAGATTATTATATTTGTGGGAATTTATGTTGAAAATTAATATTAAAGTGTTAACATGTCCCAAGACCAATTTCCCAATGCTAAACAGCAAAATATTTTCAGTAACAAAGTATATATTATGCAACATGATTTTAGAGGTACACTTATTATGTAAGCATACTTTATTCAGAAATAATAGATTATATAAGCATATGGACCAATAAGGTATGTTTTTTGAAATGTGGTACAGTTTGGAATGAATGAAATAAGGAGAATGTGTTATTAGTGGGAAGAATACTTATTTTGACTCTAGTACATTATCTATGATTGGACAAGATTTCATAAAGCCAACTTTACATAATTTCACTGGGGTAGTTTTAAGAGCGAGACACAAAGGCTATAGCATAACACCTTTTAAATCTTGAACTGTAAGGGAAATCTAAATTTTAGTCTGTCACACAAGAAACATGATACTGATTCTATGATAGCAAAAATATTACTATGCTTATAGCATGTAGGAAATAAACCTTTGTACTGAACCTAATTCCTCACTCTTGTATTTGGTCACATGCCCTACTTGTTCATATAGTATACAGACTTTGATAATGAACCTCTGACTGTCCTCAGCAATCTTCTTAACTTCATCTCTTGCCATATGCACCTTGAGTTGCAGCCAACCTGAACAATATTTCCCACAGGGAAATGGCCACAAATTAAGGTGTGTGGCCAGAGCTGAAGCCAAGAAGATTGTTGAAGCCAGATCATAAACTTTTAGTACATTGTTGTATGCTGTTTAAATTTTCCCCACATTCTTACTGATATTTTAAAATTATTTTAGCTGAAGTAGATCAAATAGAGGCATTGGCTGATCTGTACAATTTTTACTCTGAATTAACATTTCAATGATAGCTTATCTGTGGCAAATGAAAGCAAAAACATAAGGTTGTCCTTATGTTAGTTTGTCATTCATATAATAAATATTAATATGAATATATATGTTGCTGGGAAAATAGCAGTGAAACAGTTAATTCCCATAATCTGGATTTTATGTACTAGTGTGAAATATAAAGATTAATAAACAGGATAAAGATTGAGGTGAGTGGCCCTGGCTCGTTTACTCAGTGGTTGGAGCATTGGCGAGCTCGATTCCGGGCAAGGGGCAGGTACCTTGGTTGCGGTTCGTCTCCTGCCTGGTCGGGTTATGCAAGAAACCAGTGGATGTGTGTCTATCACATCGACGTTTCTCTCTGTCTCTCTCTCTCTCTCTCCTTCCCTCCCACTCTATCTAATGATAAATAGAAAAGTATCCTCAGGTGAGGAATACAAAAAAAAGAGAAAGAGATCGAGGTGAGTGTATAAAGGGAACAGATGGTATGAAGTAATAGTGTACAAAAGGGAAAATGTGTGGCAAAGGGAAGGCTATTTTGATAATAACTGTATAATGAGGAGCCAGCCTTGAAAGATGCTTTCCAGAATAGAGAAAAACATGATCAAGGACCTTGGAGCAGGAAAAAGCTTGGTAGGTTTTAGGACTGTCACTTTGGCCTAGCATGGTCAAAATGGGAGAACATGGCATGAGATAAGCTTGGAGAGGCAGATAGAGGCATGAGGACTTAGATTGTCCATTACGTGCAATGGAAAGTGTGAGTGAGTTTTACACAGGGAAGTGCTTGATCTTATTTAAAGTGATCATTTAGGCTTCTGTGGTTCTGAGGGACAAGATTGAGTGGGAGGAAATCATGCAGGAGGATTTTATCATAGTCAAGGTGAGACAAAGGTGATTGGGACTGGGTTGGTAGCAGAAGAGATCTAGATGAGTAACTGATTTTCAATGTATTTAAAAGGAAAAAGAGATAGGACTTTTTAGTGGAATGATTGTGAAGGAGGAATAAATAATGTCTCCTTCATATTTGCCATGACCAATTGGAGCCATTTCCTAGAATGTCAAAACTAGGTAGAACAGAATTGGGAGTGCAAATCAAGAACTCGGGTTTGGCCCGGCCTATGTAGCTCAGTGACTGAGCATCGACCCAGGCACCAAGAGGTCGCCAGTTCGATTCCCAGTCAGGGCACATGCCCAGGTTGTGGGCCCCATCTCCAGAGGGGGGCATGCAGGAGGCAGCCAGTTGATGTTCTCTCTCATCAGTATTTCTGTCTCTCTCTCCCTCTCCCCTCCTCTTTCTCTAAAATCAATAAAGAAAAAATATTTAAAAATAAAAAAACTCAGATTTGGAAGAACTTAAGTTTGAGTATGTTACACATCCAATGTCGTAATCTATATCTTTGAGCACGTATGTTTGTGTAAATGTGCAAGTTATTCTTTCATTTTCATTCCTGGAAATTTTCGAAAACACTGGGTTTGAAGGGCTTCCTCATTCTAGTTTTTCATAGATAATGTCATAAGGAATATAGCTCTCTCCCACAGTCAATAGTATATGAAAATGCCTAGTTGCTATTTTGAATTTTACATCTTTTTTTTTTCCTAAAAACAAATTTTAATAGAAATATCGCTGTGGTGTGTTTGTGTGTATGTGTAGGTGTTTACAATGTAACAGATAGAAAACTCAGGACTGAAATATTACGTATATAAAGGAACTCATACATTTAGAAACAAGGAATATTAGAAATCATAAATCCCTTATTTTGTAATGTAGAACCTTAGGACAAGGTTCCTTAATCGTGGTTTCATAGATGGTCAATAACAGCTAAAACTAATACTAGTTTTTGTGTTGTTTATTGATTTTCTTTATTACTCATAGTAAGTTTTGGAACTTATCATATAATTTAGATATTTTTACGGATTTAAACCACTTTTCCCCCATTTTTAAATAGCCAGTTATAATGGTTGTGCTTTCTTTAAAACATAACTTGTCAGCCCTGGCCGGTTTGGCTCAGCGGTTAGAGTGTCGGCCTGCGGTCCGGAGAGACCCGGGTTCGGTTCCCGCTAGGGGCACGTACTTCGGTTGCAGTTTGTCCCCGGCCCTGGTTGGTCGTGCGGGTGGCAGCCACTCGATGTGTCCCTTCACATCGATGTTTCTCTCTCTCTCTCTCCCTTCCTCTCTCTCCCTCCCGCTCTATCTGTACAAAATTTTCTCTCTCTCTCTCTCCCTTCCTCTCTCTCCCTCCCGCTCTATCTGTACAAAAAAAAAAAAAAAAAAAAAAAACATAACTTGTCTCCTCAAGTGAATTAATCCACTTTTGCAAATATGGGATCCTTTACCCAAAAATCTGAATTATTCAGTGTAGAAGGAAAGTGAAGTTATATGTGGGAAAAGAAAGCAAATTAGTTGAAAACTTCCTATGAAGAAATCAGAAGTAAGGGAATGTACAGTCTTCTTAAGTAACATTATATAAATAACCTAAAGAACATAACATTAAGAAATTATTTTATTAAAATCATACATGTAATTTAATTAGAAGCTGATGTAGAGAGAACTAACATATTCCCTGGGTGTTTCTTTGTTGTTGTTACTGTTGTTTTTGTTTGAATTTGAGGAAAACCAAAGTCAGGGCTCAGTTTGAATGAGATAATCTCTGAAAGAAAAGATTAAAGGAATGTAATATAGTTGGTAAGTAGAAGAAAATAAAATGTGAAATATCATGAGCATTATAATTTCCACAGGTATGAGAAGAACACAAAAGGAGGTTAGTACTTAGCAAAAGGTAGAAAAGTGCGTTTGGAAATAGCTTGAATTTTCTATACTGTAAAAAAATAAATTTAAGTAGGGTTGGGAAAGTATTTTTAAGGGGAGCTTTTATGGAGATATAAGCACTGGAAGTTATTATCTAACTTTGAATGGAGATAAAAACATTTATCAAAGGGAAGTTTTCATCGTTGCTATTAGATTCAGAAAAGGGGAAGAATTAAAATTAAGAGAGATAAATGCTTCTAAAGGCTATATTTTTGCATATATTAACCTGAAAAGTAAAACAATATTATAATACATTTTTAAGTAAATCCTTTTGACACTTTTGATGCATTTTAACATAACATTAGCATGACACAACATATTTTAATAAAACTTTTAAATATTTAAAAAGTGTAATAAATCTTTACCACAGGACATTTTCTTTTCATCTAAGCATTGTTTAATTCCTTTTGGATGAGTGTTAATTTAATGTTGTTAAGCAAAATAATCTTTTCTCTCTTTGGAACTTTAGGCAGGAGCTCATTAATCACTAGTAAATACTTAGGAATTGTAGAGAGTAATTACTAAATCCAGTAAAGCTCTTTTTCTTTATTGACCAATATTTGGGTAACTTTTCTTAAGTTGTATTATTTTCTTGTTTTCTCTTTTCCATCCCTTTCTCTCAAAAAAAGGTAGCTCTCAATACTTTTCATTTGCTTCAGCACTGCATTTCTAATGTGGATTGGTATTTCAGGGAGAATTTTGCACCAAAAGACTTCGGTTATTCAGGGTGACTATTAAAAAAGTTAATCAAGGAAAATGATTAGAGTGGGACTCAAAATTGTACTTAATTTTTAGTTACTCTTTTGTCTTTTATCTTGTACTCTTAAGGATTTTTTGTTGTTGTTAATGTGAAATGCTTACCTGGCTTGGCGAAGGCAGGGCTGATTCAATACAGGATGCTTTAACTTTGCTTGGCCTCTGAATGTTCTTCCTTCTTGATATTACTTCTTATGAAAATCCCTTTTATTTTTCTTATGTTTTAATTCATTGTAACTGTCAAGTGATGGTCATTGGCGCCAACAGGAATCCCCAGTTTGGGGTGCAGTGAAGGAGGAAACTTTATTCTGTGCAAGGTCATAGAACATGGCTGTGGAAAAACCCAGTTGTGATACAGCATGACTGTGAGGTGGCCCTGGGGCTAGGCCCTTCTTCAGCTAAGCAGCTCTGTTCTGATCTGCTCTCGTCTGGTCTGTGCTGGTCTCTTCTAGTCTGGTCTACCTTGCTCTGCTCAGGTGAAGGACATTTTGGTTTTTCAGCTCCAGCTGGGGAAATGCATTCTTCAGTCTTCATTCTTCAGTGGGAGGGGAAAGTGGGCTTGCCTCAGCTTATCTAGACAGAAGTTCCACCCTTGGTCCCTTGATATGTTGATCCTCATGCAGATGACACCAAATCCTCCTAGTTTGATGGTCCAAAAGGCACTGTCCTGATTGGTCAGAATGCAGCTGCTCTGATTGGTCGGAGAAGATGTTGATGGAGATGTAGCTATGATGGACATGGAAGCCTCAGTCAATGGTTGAAACAGGATTCCAGGAAGTCCTCAAGGGCTGGCTCAGATGGCAGAAACACAGTGTAGGGAGGCAGTGCAGTGCAAGAGGAAGGCAGCTTACTGCAGGCTTCTCACTTGGTAGGCCCCGGTTTAAAAATGGCTTCCAGGCTCTGTGTTTTGTTGTTATTTTTAAAATTTAAACCAGGAGCCCTTCTTGTAGGCATCTTCTTTCTCGAGGTCTATATAATTGAACTGAATAAAAAGGAGAGATGATTTCTTATATTAGAAGATAAAATGATATAATAAATTATTCAGAAAGATTTGAAAAGTTAATATGCACAATAAAAGAGCTAGAGCTAGTCAGTGCTCCAGAAGAAATAATTGCGACTTTAAAAAAAAAAATATCTTCACTCAAAGATACGTTTTTATTAATTTTTAGAGAGGAAGCGGGAGAGAGAGAAAGAGAAACGACGACGAATGTGAGAGAGAAACATCGATCAGTTGCCTCCTGTATGGACCCCGACCAGGGATCAAACCTACAACTTAGGTATGTGTCCTGATTGTGCATGGAACCCACAACCTCTTGGTGCATGGGACTACACTTCAACCAACTGTACCACCCGGCCGGGGCTATCATGATTTTTAATATCAGAAGTATTCCAGTCTTCCCCAAAGTTCCTAGATAATATGAATTACCCTGTATGGTTGTTACCCTTATTTAATGCCCATTGGGGATCCTTATTCAGTAAGTATGAAGTAGGACTTGGGAATTTATATATTTATATATATTTAATAAGTTTTTAATTATTGATTGATTTTAGAGAGAGAGGAAGGGAAAGATAAGGAGAGATGGTAACATCGATGAAAGAGAACATCAATTGGTTACCTCCTGCATGCCCTACACTGGGAACTAGGCCCACAACCTGAGCATGTGCCCTGACCAGGAATCAAACCAGTGACCTCTTGGTGCACAACACTCAACCACTGAGCCACACTGGCTGGGCAGGAATTTATATTTTTAAAAAATCACTAATCAGGTAATCTTATTAGTTCATTTTGGGAAACACATGTCCAGTTTAGTGTTTAATTATTTTGTAAGGTTTCACCTGTGGGCATAGAGAAGTTTCTTTTCATGTCAGGATTATTGCTTTATATGTTCCTTTAAAATAGGAGTTTCACAACCATCATGAAACACAAGGTACCTTTATGTAGCCACTTTTGTTGAAATTCAAATGACCAAACTTCTGAAATAGAGGAAACTCACAGAGATAAATGAGCAGAAAAGCATGTGTCAATGAGAAGTTAGCACAAACTCAGTTCTGTTCACAGTTATACTTTGCAAAAAGGTAAAAAAATGTATGGCCTTGACCAAGAAACTGTCTCAGCATATCCCAAAGTATGATCTGCATAGCATAGTTTCTGAAGGTATTAAGAATATGTTTAAAATTTGTTCTATGGTTCAGTGAGTTTGGGGGAAAAACTTAAAGAGGTGTCTCTTGCATCACTCTAAAAGTGAATGTATTTTGTGAATCTTTAGCTGAGTAAATGATATATGGAGTTCTGAACTCATTCACCAAGGGACTCTGCTGTTATGCTTGTCTCCTTTTACCTTGCTTTAGTCCATGTTTTCTCTTCCAGATCAATGTTTCAGTGAACAGGCTTTGTAAAATCCCTTCTGTGCTCTCTTACAGCTTAAGTATGTGATTTTGAAAGCTCTAGTTGAATTTAGAAACCTCATTATGGCTAGCACCTAGAACAGTATGTGATATATAGTAGGTGCTCAGGAAATGTATGTTGAGTTGTCAAATGAATTAATGAATGAATGGATCCATTCAATGGAGGAATATTAGGAATCTGATGATTTGTCCTTCCACAGAAGGCATTAAGTGTAGGTCATGACAGATAAAAGAGTTTGAGATTCTCTGTTCACCTTTTCTATAAACTTGGCCTAAAGTATGATAGGGCATTTTCTTTTTTTGGCCACTGAATTTGTGGAGAATTATGTTATCAGAGGCAAAATATTTTTGCCATACATGATCTTTTTTTGGGTAAGATTTGGGATCTGAAAATGTTACAGTGTGAAAAAGGAAGCTAAAATGAGAAGCTTATTTAAAAATAGTAGCTTTTGGTTTTTGTCTTCATTACTTCTTAAAATATTGATTTCACTCTATCTTCTGTACTTCTAAAGTGGTGCTAAGTGTCAGGATTTTTAAAATTTATTTTATTTTTTGTTAATCCTCAGCTGGGGACATTTTTCCATTGATTTTTAGATAGACTAGAAGTGGGGGGGGGGGAGGACAAATACCAATGTGAAAGACACATTGATCAGTTGCCTCCCACAGGACCCCCGCCTGGGCCAGGGACAAACCTACCATCCAGGTATGTGCCCTTGACCGGGAATTAAACCCATGACCCTTTAGTCTGTGGGTTGACACTCTAACCACTGAGCCAAATCGGCCAGGCAGGATTTTATTTTGATAGACTATTAGTAGTGATTATTCTTATTTACCTTAGTGTATACAACAAAAGGGAATGCTTGACAGAGCAGTCAAGTGACTCATTGGCATAGCTGTGTCTGACCAGATATAATGTCTGTGGGAGATAAAGATTAAGCAATGCTTTTTGTAGTGTTCTCAGAAAGGTTGGTTAAAATGTGGTTTGTGGGAAAAAAGAAATGAGGAAATTCTATTTTCTCAGTGTTCTTAAAAGTGCACAAATTAGCCAGTGTGTTTTTAATGCATTTTTTCTTAAATTTTAATGCTATTACTCTATTGGGATATCAGGAGCAGACAGAACTGAGCTTACACTCTTGCTTCAGCACTGGATGATAGTATTATTATGTGATCCTGGACAGGTTCATTCAACTCTAAAGCACGATGATGATAATAACGGTTGCCTTATAGGAGATTGTACACAAGCAGTGCTAAGGCAGTCCTAGAGTTTGGTAAGTGCTCATTACATAGGAGCAAGGGATAATAGTGACGTTCATGACAATTCAGTAATGGCTGTATTAATGTAAAAAAACTGCCTTTTTTGGTTTGCTTAGTTATTGGCAATGATAGTTACAAAGTAACCTGAATAACTAAAAATCTTTTAATATGGTACATTTTTTTTGTAGGTGCCACTTGATATTTACATACTTTCAAAGTATGGATAACCATTTTCAAAGTATATTAGAAAGGGTGTTAATTAGATATGTTTCCAGGATTATATTCTTATGAGATAAGAAAATAAAAGTATTTTAATGTAGCTCAGATTAATTGTATCCACTCGAAACATCACGTCAAAATATTGATTATTTATTTATCTATCTATCTTTATTGTTGAGAGTATTACAGATGCCCCCCCCCCCTTTTCCCCATTACCCCCCTCCACCTAGTTCCCACCCCAGGCCTTAACCACCTTATTTTCTATGTCCATGGGTAATGCATATATGCATATAAATTCTCTGGTTAATCTCTTTCCTCCGACCCCCCACCCCTTCCCTCTGAGATTTGTCAGTCTGTTCCATGTTTTCATGCCTCTGGTTTTATTTTATTCATTAGATTCCACATGTAAGTGAGCTCACATGATACTTGTCTTTTTCTAATTGACTTATTTCGCTTTGCGTAATACTTACCCAATGATATTTTCCCATTGATTTTTAGATAGAGTGGAAGGGAGAGAGAGAGAGAAAGAAACATTGATGTACTATAGGAATCCAGTGAATAAACCATTTAGTAACCACATTCTTTAAAAACGGGGGTTAAACACCCTGGCCATTGTGGCTCAGTGATTGAGCGTCAACTCATGCACCAAGAGGTCACCGGTTCGATTCCTGGTCAGGGCACATGCTCAGGTTGTGGGCCTGATCCCCAGTGGGGGACATGCAGGAGGTGGCTGGTCGATGTTCTCTCTCATCAATGTTTCTATCTCTCCCTCTCCCTTCCTCTCTCTCTCAAATCAATAAAGAAAAGAAAAAAAAAATGTCCTGTGTTTCTTGGAATTTATTATTTTTTTATTTAAAAAAATTTTAATGTTGACATTATTGCAAGAGTTCACTTTTTCCCACCCAACCCCCCTTTGCCAATCTCCACTCTCCCATGCCTCCCTCTTCCTTGGTTTTTACCAAATTATTGTCCATGTCCATGAAATATGCATATATGTTCTTTATCGAACCCCTTCACCTACTTTATCCAGTCACCCTCATCCAACTCCCCTTGGGCACTGGCTAGTCTGTTCTATGTATTCATACTTCTGTTCCCATTTTCTCTCATCTTTTTATTTGGTTGATTAAATTCCACATATTAGTGAGATTATGTGATATTTGTTTTTCTCTAACTGGCTTATTTTACTTTGCATAATACTCACCAGGCCCATCCATGCTACCACAAAGGGTAAGAGATCCTTCTTTTTAATAGCCACATAGTATTCCATTGTGTATATGTATCACAGCTTTTTTATCCACTTATCTACTGATGGGTACTTGGGCTGTTTCCAGATCTTAGCTATTGTATATAACATTGCTATGAACACAGGGGTGCATATATTCTTTCTGATTGGTGTTTCAGCCTTCTTAGGATAAATTCCCAGAAGTGGGATTGCTGGGTTAAACAACAGTCCCATTTTACATTTTTTGAGAAACCTCCTTACTGTTTTCCACAGTGCTGTACCAGTCTGCATTCCCACCAGCAGTGTACTAGAGTACCCTTTTCTTTACATCCTTGCTAGCACTTGTTTGTTGATTTAGTGATGGTAGCCTTTCTGGCAGGTGTGAGGTGATAACTTATTATAGTTTTAATTTGCATCTCTCTCTCTCTGATAATTAGTGACACTGAGCATTTTTTCATATGCCTATTGGCCATCTGCATGTCCTCTTTAGAGAAGTAGCTATTCAGGATCTTTGTTGATTATTTAATTGGATTGTTTGTCTTCCTGATGTTGAGTTGTATGAGTTCTTTGTATATTTTGGAAATTAACCCCTTATCAGATGTGTCATTGGTGAATATGTTCTCCCATGCAGTGGGTTCCCTTTTCATTTTATTGATGGTCTCTTTTGCTGTGCAAAGATTTTTAGTTTGATGTAGTCCCATTTGTTTATTTTTTTTCTTTACTTTTCTTGCTCTAGGAGATGTATCAGTGAAAATTCTCCTATGAGAGATGAGATGTCTGAGATTTTACTGCCTGTGTTTTTTTCTAGGACTTTTATGGTTTCACGACTTATGTTTAAGTCTTTTATTCATTTTGAGTTTATTCTGTTTTATGGTGTAAGTTGGTGATCTAGTTTCATTTTTTTTTTTTTTGCATGTACCTTTCCAATGTTCCCAATACCATTTATTCAAGAGCCTATCTTTACTCCATTGTATGCGCTTGCCTTCGTTGTTACATTGGTCTATATGCCTGTTCTTGTGCCAGTACCAGACTGTTTGGATTACAATGGCTTTGTTGTATAGTTTGATATCCGGTATTGTGATTCCTCCAATTTTGTTCTTCTTTCTCAAGATTTCTGAAGCTATTCAGGGTCTTTTTTGTTTCTGTATACATTTTGGGATATTTGTTCTATATCTGTGAAATATGCCGATGGTATTTTAATACGGATTGTGTTCAATCTGTAGATTGCTTTGGGTAGTATGGACATTTTAATGATGTTAATTTTTAAATTCATGAACACGGTATATGCTTGCATTTGTTTGTGTCTTTCTTTATTTCCTTTTTCAATGTCCTATAGTTTTCCTAGTACAGGTCTTTTACATCCATGATAAAGTTTAGTCCCAAGTATCTTTTTTGTTGTAATGGTAAATGGGATTTTTTTTTAGTTTCTCTTTTTAAGAGTTCATTTTTGGTGTATAAAATTTCTTTGATTTCTGGGTGTTAGTTTTGTATCCTGCTACATTGCCAAATTCATTTATTAAATCTAGCAGGTTTTTGTTGTAGTCTTTAGGATTTTCTATGTACAATATCATGTCATCTGCATATAGTGACAGTTTTACTTCCTCCTTTCCAATTTGGTTGCCTTTTATTTCTTCCTCTTTTCTGATCACTGTGGCTAGGACTTCTAGTACTATGTTGAATAAGAGTGGTGAAAGTGAACATCCCTGCCTTGTTCTAGATCTTAAGGGAAACACTTTTAGTTTTTGCCCATTGAGTATGATGTTAGCTATAGGTTTCTCAAATGTGGCCTTTATTATGTTGAGGGAGGTATGATCCCTCTATTCCCACTTTGCTTAGAGTTTTTATCATAAAAAAGTGCTGGATTTTGTTGAATGCTTTTTCTGCGTCTATTGATATAGTCATGTGATTTTATGCAATGTATTATGTTTATTGATTTGTGAATATTGAGCCAACCTTGCATCTCAGAATAAATCCCTCTTGGTCATGGTATATGATCTTTTTAAATGTATTGCTGCATCTGATTTACTAATATTCTGTTGAGGATTTTAGTGTCTATGTTCATCAGGGGTATTGGCTTCTATTTTTTTCTTTGTGGTATCTTTGTCTGGTTTTGGTATTAGATAATGCTGGCTTCCTAAAAAGAACTTGAAAGTTTTCCCTCCTCTTGAATATTTTGGAATAATTTGAGGAGGATAGGTGTTAGTTCTTCTCTGAATGCTTGGTAATACTTGCCTGTGAAGCTAGCAGTTTGTTTGTTTTTGTTACTTCTTCAATTTCATTAGTTTTCAGCCTATTCATTATTTCTGATTCTTCCTGATTGAATTTTGGAAGATTATATATTTCTAGAAATTTATCCATTTTGCCCAGCTTATCCTATTTTGTCATTCATAGTATTTTCTTACAATTTTTTGTATTTCTGGGATATCAGTTGTTACTTCTCTTTTATTTGTGCTTTTATTTATTTGAGTCCACTCTCTTTGTTTCTTGATAAGTCTGGCTAAAGGTTTATCAATCTTGTTTCTCTTTTCAAAGAACCAGCTATAGTTCTATTGATCTTTAATATTTTTTTAGTCTCTATGTCATTTATTTCTTCTCTGATCTTTATTATTTCCTTCCTTTTACTTACTCTGGACTTTTCTTGTTGTTCTCTTTCTAATTCTTATAGTTGTAGGATTAGATTGTTTATTTGAGCTTTGTCTTGTTTCTTGAGATAGTCCTGTAATGCTAAGAACTTCCCTCTCAGGTCTGCTTTTACTCTGTCCCATAGATTTGGGGCTAATGTGTGTTCATTTTCATTTGTTTCCAAGACGTTTTAGATTTTCTCTTTGATCTCATTGGTAGTCCATTCATTGTTTAATAACATGCAATTTAGTCATTGTGATCTGAGAAAATGCTTGATATGATTTCACTTCTTGAATTTGTTAAGACTTATTTTGTGTCCTAACATGTGGTCCATCTTTGAGAATGTTCCATGTGTGCTTGAAAAGAATGTCTATTCTACTGCTTTGGGATGAAATGTTCTGTAAATATCAATTAAATTTATATAATCTACTGTGTCATTTAAGGTCACTGTTTTCTTATTGATTTTGTCTGTAAGATCTATCCATTGGTGTCAGTGGGATGTTAAAAGTCCCCTACTCTGACTGTATTGCTATCAATCTCCCTTAAAGTCCTCCAAGAGTTTAAAAATATATATATTTAGGTGCTCCTATGTTGGGTGCATATATGCTTACAAGGGTTATATTTTCTTGTTGGTTTGATCCTTTTAGTGTTATGTAGTGTAGTGACTTTCTTTATCTCTTCTTATGGCCTTGTTTTGAAGTCTGTTTTGTCACATATGAGTATTGCTACCCCAGGTTATTTTTTTTTTAATTCTATTTGTATGGAATCTTTTTTCCCATCTCTTCACTTTTAGTCTGTGTGAATCTTTTGTTCTGAGGTGGGTCTCTTGTTGACAGCATAAATATGGGTCATGTTTTCATTCTCATTCAGCTGCCCTTTGTCTTTTGAATACAGCATTATTCCATTTACATTTAAGGTTATTATTGATAGATATTTATTTATTGCCATTTTTTTTTCTTTATATGTATGTTCCCTTATCTCTCAATTTCTTCTTTTTCTCAATGCAGCTCCTTTAACATTTCTTACAATGCTGGTTTGGTGGTAATATACTCCTTTAGCCTTTCTTTGTGTAGGAAACTCTTTATTTCACCTTCAATTTTAAATGATAGCCTTGCTGGATAGAATATTATTGGGCTCAGGTCCTTGCTTTTCATGACTTTTAGTACTTCATGCCAATCCCTTTTGGTCTAAAGTGTTTCTGTTGAGAAATCAGCTGACAGTCTAATGGCAACTCTCTTGTAGGTTATTTTCTGTCTCTCTCTCGCTGTTTTGAAGATCCTTTCTTTGTCTTTTTGTGGTTAATCCTCATCCCAGGATATTTTTTATTGATTTTTTTTAAGAGAGAGTGGGAGGGAGGAAGGGAGAGAGAGAAACATTGATATGAGAGAGACAGATTGATTGGTTGCCTCCTGCACAATCCCTACTGGGGCCAGGAATCAAACCTGTAACCCAGGTATGTGCCCTTGATTGAAATCAAACCCATGACCCTTCAGTCTTCTTACTGATGCTCTTAACTGCTGAGCCAAACCAGCCAGGGCCTTTCTTTGTTTTTAATGTTTGTCATTTTAACTGTGATGTGTCTTGGACTGGGTCTCTTTGGGTACATCTTGATTGGGACTCTCTGTGTTTCATGAACTTGTATGAGTTTTTTTCTTCACTTGGTTAGGGAAGTTTTCAGCCATTGTTTCTTCAAACAGGTTCTCTATCCCTTGCTTTCTCTCTTTTCCTTCCGGTTCCCCTATAATGTGGGTATTGTTATGCTTGATGCTGCTCCAGAGTTTCCTCATTTTCTTAGACTTTCCTCATTTTCTTAAAATTATTTTTTCCTTTTTGATATTCTGCTATGTTGTTTATTCTTATCTTGACCTCTAAGTTGCCGGTTTGATCCTCTGATTTATCTAACCTGCTGTTGATTCCTTCGAATATAGCCTTCATTTCAGATGTTGTGTTCTTCATTTCTGACTGATTCTTTTTTATCGTTTCTATGTACTTTTTAGTGCTTACTATCTCTGTTTATGTTCTCACTGAGATCAGCCATTCTTGCTCTCAGGTCCTTGCACATCCTTATAACCATTGTTTTAAACTCTACATCTGGTATTTTGGTTGTTTTCAATTTATTCATTTCTTTTTCTGGGTCTTCTCTTGTTACTTTTTGTTCATTTGGGGCATATTTCTTTGTCTTCCCATTTTACCGTTGTATATTAGATTGATCTGCTATGACTCCCAAACTTTTTCTGATGGCTTTATGATAAAAGTGTTTGTTGGGCTCAGTTGCACAATCTATCAGATCACCTGAGCTCTGTGCCCCAGGAATGTTTCTTGTGAGTTAAGTATGCCTTTCTGTTATAGTTGAGTCTTGAACACGGTTGGCCCTTTTGTGGGTGACCCTTCAAGCTGGCTGACTATAAGGGTAAACCTCCATCACCATGTATGGGACACTGTGCAGGGGCTGCCCCCCAAAGTAAAGTTGTTCCCAGCTGAGTATGTTGCCTGCTGAAATCCCCCTTTCGGTTTGCCTCTTATGTGGTTAGTTGGGTTGAGCCCTGGTATGGTCTGAAGGCCACCACTAGTTGTATTGGTTCTGGGTCCATTTGGGCAGGGTTCAGGTACAAGTTGATATCAGACATTTTGTGTAAACAGCTTTGGGCTACCTGTCTGGAACTACCACACTGTTCACTGTTTATAGCTGCATCTACTGGACCTGAGTGTGCATGGGAGGGGCCAATCTATGTATAAGGGTAAAACTCCTTTTGTTCAGATCTGGAGGCCGATCTGTAAAAGGACCAGAGCTCCCTGAGGTCTGCCACCACCCATCAGGTACTTTGCATCCCTCTGAGGCTGCCTGGTCTTTTTCTAGAGCCTTCTGAGGAAAGACTGTAGAATGAGCCCAGGCTGGCTGCAAACCACAGCCCCTTGCACAGGTTGCAAGCATTGTAGGACGAGGCAACTGAGATTGAGAGGATAGGGCTAGTGGGCCCCCTATGTGGGGATCATGCAGTTAGATACTCAGTGAGGGGAAAGTGGCCCCTACTCCAGAGCCAAACAATTCAGTCTCTGCCAGTCTCCAACTCTAGTTCCTCCTGAAGGGGCTCGCTGCATGTTCAGGTTGGAGGCAGCCAGCCATTCTCTCTGAAGGAGCAAGCTTAGCCGCCCCAGACTCATGGGGTGATGCTGGCCCACCCTGCAGGAGGATGTCAGGCCCACCCTTTCATCTCAGCCTCAGACAATAGCCTCCCAGGGACTCACACTTGAATGTACCAGCTCTGAGCCACTCTTCCTCCCCACTGTGGAACTGAGCCCAGCAGGATAGGGTATCTAGGACTGCACTGAGCTGATCCTCCCTGTTTCCCACATGCCTGTAGGAAGGGTATGGGTACTTCTTCCCTTTCTCTGGTTAGTGCAAGCTGAGCTTGCTGGGGATATAGGAGTGGCTTCCATCCCCCTTGATGTAGCCACATGCCCCAGCCCCAACTTGTCTGGTTCCTGGACAAAATCTTCCCCAGGAGACACTGTCTAAAAGTCCCAGCTCTGCTCTGCCCGCTGGTCCCCCTGTGCTGAACTCAGCTGGATGTGGCCCGCCATGTGATTCAACAGGTGGGAGGAGGGGCGCCACTGTGCACTTGAGTTGCGGGAGACTGGACTTCTTTCCAAGTCCAGTTTTGTCTCCACCAGGAGCCTCCCTGGAAAAAGAGGGCCCCCACAGTAAATACTGGGTGCAGCTAGAAGACCCCCTTCACATGACCCATATATGGCAGAGTGGCCTCGCCAGCAGTCAAGACTGGTCAGTGCACTCCTGAAGCTGGTGCTGTAACAATAGGAGTGTTTGTTCCTGGGAAGGTGGCACCTGGGTCTGACAGGTGGACTGAATTCCCACTGATTTTCATCACCAGATGTTATCCTCTTCCTGTCTTTGGTGCTCTGGGTTGGGATCCCTGCATCGAGTTGTGACTCCATGCTCCTGGGGAAGGGAGTTTTACAGCCACAATATTTCTCCAGCTTTTCAGGCACTGTACTTGGGTGCGGGGCTAGCCCTTTCCACATTGCCGCCCTTCTTACCAGTCTGCGTGTGGTTTCTTCTGTACATCTTTGGTTATAATCTTTCAGTTCAGTTAGTCTTCTGTTTGTTATTCAGGTTGTTTGGTTTATAATTTAGCTGTAAATCTGCTTTGGGGCTGGGAGCAGGTGAGTGTAGCTTCCACCTACTCTGTAGCCGTCTTGGAATTCATTTCTTTTCTATACTGTATGCCTGTTACTGTGTTTTTCAGTCTGTTCACCTTTATGCCCAGTTTTATTTTTATTTCTATGGGGCTTCCTAAGTTCTGCCAGTGCATGTTTAATCTTTGTCTCACCATTTCTCTTCTAAATTATTTCATTTCTGCTTTGCTGTTTTCACCCATATAAGTACTTGCTTTGTTTCATGGTGCAATGTGTGTTCACACTTTTCATCTGCTTTATGAAAATATTTCTGTGGTCAGTGTCCTAATCTTCATAAAAGTACATTGCTTTTTCTTACACTATCTTTGTATGGATGCTGTTCTACTCCTTTTGAAAATTACTTTATTGACTCAGTTAGGTTCCCATAGGAGGTGAGTGATCAGTTTAGCATCCTAGGCAGGTTGGTTACACAGGCAAAAGCTCTCATCTTTTTATTTCCTTCAAAGATAGGGTCCTGACTTGTCTTTGAGATTCCTTGTGCAACCTCTTCCCATCCACCCTTTCTATTTTTAGCAACAGCAGATACTCAAGAAGTCCCTGCTCCTACCTGGCTCATCTCTTGTTCCTCTGTCAGTTTGCAAGCAAGAGAAATCTGGACTTCACTGCTGCTCCTGACCCTCAGGAAGAGTATTTTTCTTGCTTTCTCAGTTCTGCCATCAGCTGTCCTTAGGCCTAGACAGCAGGGCGCTGTGCTGAGTCCTGTGCACAGAGGAACCCATATCACAGACACTGCAACACAAAGATAATTTTTTTTTCTTGGAAGTTTTTTTTTTGTTTGTTTTGTTTTTTAATTTATGAATTTATTTATTTTTTTGTTACAGATATTTTACCTTTTTACCCCATTGGCACCCCCCACCCCACCACACCCCCACCCTGTCCCCGGCTTAGTTGTCCATGTCCATTGGTCATGCATACATGCATATAAGTTCTGTGGTTTATCTCTTCCCACCCCCCCACCCCCCATCCCCTTTTCTGAGGGGTGTCAGTCTGTGCCCTACTTCCATGTGTCTGGGTCTACTGTATTCCTCAGACTGTTATGTTCATTCTATTCCGTATATAAGTGAGATCATGTGGTATTTGTCTTTTTCTGCTTGGCTTCTTTCACTTAGGATAATACTTTCCAGGTCCCTCCATGTCGTCTCAAAGGATAAGAGATCTTTCTTTCTTACCGCTGCATAGTACTCCATTGTGTATATGTACCACAGCTTTTTTATCCATTCGTCTACTGGTGGACACTTGGGCTGTTTCCAGATCTTAGCTATTGTAAATAGTGCTGCTATGAACATGGGGGTACATATATTCTTCCTGATTGGTGTTTCAGGTTTCTGAGGGTATATTCCCAGCAGTGGGATCACTGGATCAAATGGAAGTTCAATTTTTAATTTTTTGAGGTAGCACCATATTGTTTTCCATAGCGGCTGTCTTGGAAGTTTTTTAAGAAAGGTTTTTGAAGGGTTGATAACAGGTTAGGTGAATACAAATTATTGGAGAAGGATGTAGGGATGAGCTACACTGTCCAGGCCAGAAGATGCTGTGTAGACTTGGGAATGGTCAAGTTCAAACAAAACTGTGGTTAAGAGATGGGAAGGAGAGCCAGGGGAGACTTACAGTCACTCCCTGAGAAGGGAGAAAGAGGTTGTTTTTGTTTGAAGGTAGCCACCTCAGAGTACCTGATGTAGGTAATTATGCAGACCTGATTTCCCAGAAAACTATTTTGCTTCTCAGGAGGTATGGATACTTCCTGAAAACACTATCAGAAAACTGTGGCTGGAGGTGTGGACTTGGATCTCAGACTAACATCCTATCATGTAGCAGACAGCAGGATGAGCCCAGAGGAAAACTGTCCCTTTTAAAATTTCCAGGTTTTGAAGGCAAGTGACTGGGGAGGAGCAGACTCAGGGCCTTTGAGTGGGGAAGAGGGTTGAGCTGAGCTTGATATTTAGCTGCTGAACATTCTGCTATGTAGATTTTATTTTGCCCTTTCGTCCTGCCCATGTTAGTGGGCCAGACAGGTCACTACTTTGTCCGCTAAGTGCAATTCTAAGCCTTAATTTTATTAGCTGCACTCCGTGTTCATAAACAGCAGAGGAGCTCCCTCTTGTGTTATCTTGTCAAATCACGTGCTTTTAAGTTAGTGTTGCAAGTACTGTTTTTTTCCTAACATTTTATTTCCCATTAGAAGCTGAAATTCTACATTCAATTTGTTTCCTCAAAAAATAATAGCACAGGACTTACATAATAGGTAAAACTAGCTATTTTATAAAGAAGTTTTGTTAACAGATGCAATGTAACACGTATTTAATATTACTTAGGGGGAACGGTCTTCAGGTCCCCATAACATCTCTGAAATGCTCCCTCTAGTTAGGAGTTTTTTGTTGTTTGTTTTCCAGGAAAGGCTGATTTCATGACATTCTAAATATATTCAAATATTTGTCTTTTGCCTTTATGTTTCAATGACAGTTGAACATGTGTGAGTCATTCACTGATTACTTTGGCCATTCCTTTACTGTCTTTATGGGATTGATGTTGCTGTGAGGAAGTCTGATGTCAGCGAAGTGTTTTTCATTTTCGTCTCCACAAAGTGACTTTTCCATTGACTGTTCAAAGAAGTCTGTCTTCATCTTGAAAATCCAGTAACTTTACAAAGGAATGTCTTATTGTTGAAAGTACTGTAACAAAATATTCTAGGATGCTCTATTATGCCCTCTGAAATAATAGATCTGTCTTCATTTACTTCAGGAAAGTTTCCTAAGTTTTACCTTTGAATGCATATATTTTTACTATTTTGATTGATTTTACATATGTTTGATTTTGTTTGTCTGGATTTCATTTTTGTAATTTTCTCTGTGATCTTTTAAGTCTTAGTATTTATTCATTTAATATTGTTCATATTTCTCAAGCCTCTTGTATCTGTCCTTGTAATTCTGTCTCTTTTCTCTCTTTTGTCCATTCTGCTGTCTTTCATTTCTACAGTAGTAGTTTTTATTTTATTTCATGTCTTTCCTGAGTTCTTTCAGCCCATTTTTTTCCTTCTCTAATCTCACCACATTTATGATCTTACTAAATCTCTGTTTTCAGCTTTTGATGTTAAGAAACAGTTGCTTTTATTACTTTTTTTTAAAGTATGGCAATAGGATAATTTGTAAGTCTACATCATGGTGACATATTTCTGGAGACTATTTGCCATAGCATTTGCTTTTCCTTCTTTGTTTGCTCATGTGATTAGATGGAGCACAACCAGCTAATTCTTCTGACTAGTCCAAAGTCAACTGAGTACTGACCTTAAATTACTCTGCAGAATCCCTTTTGCCACTGTACTATACCAAAGGTGGGATGTTTTCATGCCCACAGTCTCAGGAATTAGGATGGGGAATTTTGGGGAACTCTGGGAGTTATCCATAACACAGTAGTCATGTAGGAAGGAGATGGGCTGGAGTCCTGTTCTGGACAGGCAGGGATTCTCTGTTGAGATGGTTGTTCCTTAGGAGTCAGGCTTCTACATTTTCTCCATATGCAAAGATTTCTGTTCAAATTTAGAGTCTTTCTCTGGCACCTTGCCTGCTACACACTGTTCCTTGTTTTGTCCCACTTCACTGGCTTCTCAGTGATGCTAGTAAACTGGAATCTTCATGCAGGATGCTCACATTTATTTCTGAGTGTATCGGTTTATTTTTCCTACTATATATTGTGTTTTTTCACCCCTGACATCATTTAACTTATGCATATAAAGCCTACTGATGTTTTTGTATGTTAATTTTATATTTTTCTACTTTTATAAATTCTCTTCTTGATTTTTGTAGTTTTTTCAGTTGATTGCTTTCACTGTTTCAGCAAGACGATAATAAATCAAGATAGATTTACCTCTTGATTTCCGACTTGTAAGTCACTAGTTCCCTTTTCTTTCCCTCTAGTACATTATTGAAAAGTTGCAGAGGTTTTGATTTTGTAATTCCAAATTTCCCTGTGTTGCTCCTGATTTTAGCAGTCAATATGTTTACATATGTATATATGGAGATATAGACATACTTATCTACTCATATATGTGATCATATTAATTAAATATCTATTTCTGGTTTATATTGATAATATGATTTGGTGTTGACATTTATCAAATGTCTAAAATATATGAAAGTGATCATTTTTTAAAAAAGTAGATTTACTATGTTAAATTTTCTTAGATTTTCCCATGTGCTTTTAAAAATAGTCCTGTATTTTTTAATATGTTGTTGGATTTTTTATGTTTTTATTGATTTTTTAGAGAGAGAGGAAAGGAGAAAGAGATAGGAACATTGATGTGAGAGAGAAACATCAATTGGTTGTCTCCTGCATACCCTCTACTGGGGACTGAGCCCAAAACTGGGTTGTTTTATTCTATACTTTAAACAATTTTAATAAACTTGATTTCTAGAACAATTTTAGATTTATAAAAAAGTTGTGAAGATAGTATATAGTTTCCATTTCTCCCTATTAACACCTTACTTTATATGCTTTGTTTCTTATGATTAATGAACTAATATTCATACATTATCTCTTAATGTTTGTTCTTATTAGCTGAAATCCACACTTTATTCAGATTTTCTTCTCCTCCTTCTTCTTTTTTTTGGTTAATCCTCACTTGAGGATATTTTTTCCATTGAAATTTATTTATTTATTTCGAGGGAGTGGAAGGGAGGGTGGGGAGAAAGAGAGAGAGAAACATTGATATGAGAGAGACACATTGGTTGGTTGCCTCCCACGTGAGCCCCAACTAAGGCCAGGGATTGAATCTGCAACTTACGTAGGTACTGTAGGTACCCTCAACTGGGAATCGAACCCTGTGACCCTCTGGTGTACTGGCTGATGCTCTAACCACTTTGCACACCAGCCAGCACTCCTTAATTTTTAGATAATGTTCTTTTTCTGTTCCAGGATCTGATCCAGAATACTGCATTACATTCTGTTGTCATGCTCAACTGACTCCTCGGCTGTGATGACTGCTCAGACTTATCTCTCTCTCTTTTTTTTTTTTTTTTTATGACCTTGGCAGTTTTGAGGAGCACTAGTCAGATGTAGAATATCCTTCAATTGGGACTTGCCTGGTGTTTTTCTGGTGATTAGACTGGGGTTATGGATTTTGGGGGAGAGGATCACACAAGCAAAATGCCATTTTCATTACATATCGAGGGTATGTGCTATCAACATCACTTACTGTTCTTGATGATCTTGTGCACCTGGCTGGAGTGGTGTTTTTCAGGTCAACCCACTGTGAAGTCACTCTTTTTGTTCTCACTTTCCATACTTCACTTTGGAAGAAAGTCAGTATTGCACCCACACTTTGGAAGTAGGGTGTTATGCTTTACCTCTTTGAGGGTGGAGTATTAATTTATTTAATCGTTTATTTTTCAGTTGGCTATCAGAGTATTTCCCTTGGCTTATGTGTCCCTTTGACAGAGCTCCATCATTATGGGGTTTTTGTGTTTGTTTTGAGCTTGCTGCCATGTTTTACTTGCTGCCACTATGAGGTGATGTAGGATCATCTATATATTTCTTGCCCCAGTCCTAGAATCAACCATTTCTCCTAGGGGCTCTTTAGTTAAAGAATGGGAAATAACTTTATCATCTAGAATATGGTGGTTATGTACAGTTCCTTTTGTCTGTAGCCCTGTAGACTGTATACATTTCTTAGGTCAGCACCTTTACCCCCAGCCTCTTTAGTGAGATAATTTCATACATATATATTACAGTTAGATTCTTTTTTCGCATTTCATCCTATAACTCTTTTTTTTTCTTTGTTAATCCTCACTATCACTATTGTTTTGCCTTTCCAAATTGTTATGTACTTGGAATCATAAAGTATGTATCTTTTTCAGATTGGATTCTTTTACTTAGCAATATGCCTTTAATATTCATCTATGCCTTTCTGTCTTGATATGTCATTGCTTCTTATCAATTCTAAGAAAATCAATAGAAGAAAATTACTTAGAAATGACACAGGCAGATTAATATATTAGACAATCATTTTTCTAAGTAGATAGTAGGCCTTGTTTATTGGGGAAAATGATAAAATAAGATGCTGACTGTAACAGAGCCTTTCACACAGTACTGTAAAATGGGTTAGCAACCTCAAAACTTGGGCCACTGACATAACTACAAGAGATTTGTGCTAGAGAGGGACTGCAAATCCAGTGACACAAAACTGAGCACCCAGACAGAATCCCATACATAGGCAGTGTTATAAAAGGTAGGCTCTTTGGTTAATCCAACAGAATGATCATACTAGTATAAAAAATAAATGGAGCCCTGGCCAATGTGGCTCAGCTGGTTGAGCGTCATCTTGTGCTCTGAAGGGTCGCTGGTTTGATTCCCGGTGTAGGTACATATCCGGTGTGGGTTCAATTCCCCATCAGGGTGCATGAGGGAGGCAACCAATCAATGTTTCTCTCTTCTCTCTCTCTTTCTAAAAAATCAATGAAAAAATAAAAGAAATGGATATAAAACATTAATGTGTGAGAACAATGCCTGTAAAATGATAAAAATTACCTCCATCTAAGTTACATGGGACAGCATAAGGTGGAGGCAGGGAAGGGGTAAGGGACAGTTTTGTTTTTTCTATTGATATTCTTCTGTGCTATTTAAAATGTATTTTAAAAAGTATGTGGAACCTCATGGATTACTTCTTCTTGGAAAAAGGAATAAACACACACCAAAACCCTGCAGAATACTCATGTAATAAAAATGTCTACCAGCTTACTATAAAAGGATATTTACCTATTATAAAAAAGGCAATTTACCCATTGTAATAAAGAAATAAGAAAAATAATAAACGAAGAAATACACATGTTCCATTTTGCAGTATAACAAATAATAAGATTGTCAGTCTAATCTACTACCTCTGAGAAACTGAATATTGAAACCAGGAGTTACAATTCAAATGTCTGACAGGAAGGTAACAAATAATACAGACTTAGGCCAGTTATAAACAAATTACCTGCCAAAATAATTATCAACTTCTTATAACATGAATGTGTACAATATTATAAGATATTTTAAATTAAAAAATATATTTTATGTATAAAATTTACATCTGAATATTTGATGGGTATAAACTAGTTAAAGAATCAAGGATTGGTGCTTTAGGGGCTTTACTTATTTCATCAACCAAGAAATAATAAGTCTTGATCTGATATTAAGGAAATAAAAATAGAATTAGCTGAGGCCATCATTAAAATGCAAATTACTGGCTGTTACACCAGAGTAACAGGGAGAGGGTGGGATGCATTTTTAACAAGCTTCTTTGTTCATTGACATTAGCAGATGAGCTTAGGAGATGAGTTTAGATTTACTGTAATACCTAGATTTTGAGTGTGATTTTAAAGAAGATTTTAATCAAATTTTAAAGAGAACCATTTTTCTTTGATGATTGTCAAAAGGATATCCTGTCGATCCCTATCTAGATTGCTTCAAAAAGTAAAGTTCATAAAATAGTTTGAGCTGTAAAAGAGTACTAGACATAACTTCCAAATATTACTACTTTGTGGTGAATATTAAGAATTGCTGTTTTGGCCAAAATATTTTATTACCCAAGTACACGTTTTCAATGAGTTTAAGATGTTGATTGATAAATTCAGTATGGTGGTCATGTTATATTTATGACTTGGCACCACTTGTCTCAATTGTGTTTACATTAGTTTACTTGAAAATATGTAAATTTTGGCTCTTAAAAGTATTGTTTCTCACTTTTATATTTTCTGAATTTTAACATGGTGATAGTTCATACATTTTCTTTAGTAATATATGTAGTTTAAAATAGCTAAGTACGAATTCAAGTGATTGGAAGAAATAAAGAAGGCTACTGTTAGGCAGGTATAATTTGTAAAGATAAATATTTAAATTACCAACTTCTGTGCTCGCTTATTTATTAATTAAATTTATTGTGGTGACATTGGTTAATAAAATTCTGTAAGTTTCAGGTGTACCATTCTATAATATATCATCTGTATACTGTACTGTGTTTTCATCACCCCAAGTCAAGTTTCCATCCATCACCATTTATTCCCCCTTTACTCTCTTCTACCTCCCTCCACCCACCCCCCTTTGCCTTTAGAAATCACCATACTATTGTCTGTGTCCATGAGGTTTTGCTTAATCCCTTCACCTTTTCCACCAGGTTACCCAGTTGTCAGTCTGACAGTTGTCAGTCTGTTCTCTGTTTGTTTCTATTTTATTTGTTAATTTATTTTGTTCATTAGATTCCACATAGAAGTGAAATCTAACATATAAGTACTTGTCTTTCTCTGAGTTTCTTTATATTTTCAATTTTATTTTTTTCCTCTAAAGATACTTGCTTAATAGCAAGGAATAGAACCAGTTGTACCTCTTCAAGTTCTTCACTTTCCAGCTTCCTATATGTCTTCATTTTGGGACAGCTGCTGCTGGGAACAGGAGGAACTCCTCTCTATACCCTGGGAACAGCCTTTATTGATGATTCTGTGCCTACACACAAATCTTCTCTCTATATAGGTAAGTTTGCTCTGTAATATAAATGTCTCAGTATCATTTCATCTTATTGCGTGTTTATTTATAAGTAAAGCGTAACATATGCTTATTTGACCTAATTTCATAGGAGTTTCCATGAGATATATGCAATATTACTTTTTTTGTTTTATCATTTATTGGCATATCATGTCTTCAGTTGAATGCAGTTATGAGTTTTGTTGAACTTCCAGCTCTATTTCTTTTAATGGGCATGCCAGCCTTCCTGGAAGTACCGTCCAAGCAGTAGACTTTTGAATTCCAGGCTGATTTTCACAGGGTGTGGAAATTGAGCTCTGCCATTCTATGTGAGTTATTGCATCCTATTGACTAAAGTCTCAATTAAAGAAATCATACAATGATACCTAGAAACTCTATGAAGTTTTCCAGTTCAGGTTAACCCTCTTGCTATGTAACTTGTTTTTTTCCTTTGTGATCTAATTTTTGGTAGAATAAGTTTCTCTTGAATTCCTTCCCTGATGCTCAACTATCCATGGCCCTGCAGCCAATTAATGTGTAATTTATTTGCACTTGAGTTTTCACTTTATCAATTTATTATTCTAATGTAGGGGACTGTCTTAGTCCATTTGGACTGCTATAATAGAATACCAAAGACTGCTTGGCTTATAAACAACAGAAATTTATCTCTTAAAGGCCCGGAGTCTGGGAAGCCCATGGTCTGGTTGCCCACAGATTCAGAGTTTGGTGAAGGCTTAATTTGCAAAATTAAAAAGTTATATATGATGAATTTTTAATTATCTGAGAGAAATAAGATCGGTTTAATTCTGCTGCAAGTAAAAATGGTAGATTTACTAAAAGCAAATGTTTAAATGAATCACTTTTTTTTGTTTTTATCCTCACATGAGGATATTTTTCCATTTTTTGTTCAGATTGAGTGGGAGGGGAAGAGAGAGAGAGAGAGACATCGACATGAAAGGGACACATCGAGTGGTTGCCACCCACACGACCCATGCAGGGTTGGGGACAAACTGCAACCGAAGTGCATGCCCTTAGCGGAAACCGAACCCAGGTCTCTCCGGAACGCAGGCTAAGGCTCTAACCACCGAGCCAAATCGGCCAGGGCTGAATCACTTATTTATTTATTTATTTATTTATTTATTTATTTATCCTCACCCGAGGACATTTTTCCATTTTTTGTTGTTGTTCAGATAGAGTGGGAGAGAGAGAGAAGAAGAGAGAGAAAGAAACATCGACGTGAAAGGGACACATCGAGTGGTTCCCACCCGCATGACCCAACCAAGGCCAGGGACAAACCTCAACCGAGGCACATGCCCTTAGTGGGAACCAAACCTGGGTCTCTCCGGACCACAGGCCGATGCTCTAACCGCTGAGCCAAACCGGCCAGGGATGAATCACTTATTTTTAAGAAATGGACTAATGACCAGATCTAGGTTTTTATGAGCTGCTATAGTACAAAATAAAGAATGCTTTTGGAGTGTATGCAGAAGGGAAAAGGCTTATCATTTCACATATTTTCCATAAGAACTGTAAACAATTAATATTCCCCATCCATAACGATGATCGGCAATACACTACTCCTGCCACTAGTTAATGATAAAACCCTCCAGGGATTTATAATTATTGGATTTATTGCAATTATTATAATCTTAAAACTTTTAAATTGAATTCTATATTTTAAACTCCTGTATTTTACAAGTGATACCATTCAAATGGCATTTTTTTTTTTTAGTGAAAATATGTGTGATTTTCATGTAATTCTAACCATTTTGATTTTTCTACAGTAAAATATTTGTGTTTCTTTACTGTTGTTAGACATGCAAAGCAAAGTTGTACAGATGATCATTTTCCATGTTTTTGTCCTTCTTCTAGGAATTGGCTATTCTATGTCAATATTAGGCCCTGCTATTGGCTATGTGTTGGGAGGACAGCTGTTAACCATGTACATCGATGTTGGTTTGGGACAAAGGCAAGGCAATATCTATTTTCCTTTTATTTAAATTTATTTCATCATTATAATGTTAACATCATAGAACATTTTCACAGTATTTCCTCAGTATAGCATGAGAATTTTTCAGGAAACAAAATTGAACGCACACAATTTTTATATAATATTTTGGTTGCATTGCTTCAGGAGTTAATGTCATACCATCTCAGTGTAAAACATTTATTCATAAATAAGGGTGATTAAGAGTCACCTGGTATAATTTTTTTAAAATACACATATAAGATTCCATGCATTGTTCAAAAGAAGAATTTAATAAAAATTAGTAATGATTTTAGTAGATTTAGCTGGAGGCAGCTAGCTTGAAGTACTTCTCAGACTAGGTTCTGTAGTAGCTCTGATGATATCCTAGCGATCACAGCTGTGTAGTTTTAATAAATGATAGTGGAGGATAGTTACAGGTAATGTTTATTTATCCGATATGTTCTACACAAAATAGGTCTTGTGTGCTACCTTATTTTATATGCCATTTTTATTTAATCCTCTTAATAATGTTATAAAATAGTTGATACACACAGATAGGTAAGTGGCCAAGACATGAATCAAAGTTCATCTTTTTTATTCCAAAATCCCCCTTAACTACTGAGTTTTCTTCATCTTTTCCTGAATTGAGAAGTTAATGACTTTTGAAGCCATGTTTTCTAATTTTACTACTGGGAATTATAACTATACAATCCTGTGCATGACGGTGAGCAGTGAACATGTGGTCATGGGTATGTGATTTGACCTTTGAGCTGCTAGTCCTGGCTTAACCTTTTAGAGACTATATAAAAAGGTGTCAGAGGAAACCCTTGAAGCAGAGCTGGATTTTAAGAAAGGATATTTTAATTTCAGGGGAGAATTGCATAAGCTGTGGGAGTGGTGTGTTTTGGGGAAGAGCCTATTGTTATGAAATATGAAAACCATTATAAAAAACTTAATCACTTTAAGAAGACAGTTACATTTAAATGAATGCTGTAATTGAAGCACAGTGTGCGGACTTTTCACATAGATCAATGATACGCTGTGAGGTATGTTTAATATAGTAGAGAATAAAACATAGCCAAAGTTAGACAAAGAATGTTCAGAAGTCCTATGTATGCTTTCAAATATTCAACATACTTATATTTAATATTAAATTTTTGTCACTTTTATGTCTTATTTGCCATTGTGAAATACATTGCAAACCATTATTCTTATAGCTGTCATTTATTCCTGCTATATGTTGTCTGATTCATCAAAATGGCTCCATTAAAAAATTTGGACATTGTAACAATATTCCTTTATAAATGCACTTGAATTATAAAGTATAGAATTATCATAACTGATTTATAATGAACAAGACAGAGTTGACTTTGACCTTCTGTTTTTTGTCACATAGCACTGATATCGATGAGGATGATCCCCGATGGCTGGGGGCATGGTGGATTGGATTTCTTTTGGCTTGGCTCTTTGCTTGGTGTTTGATAATACCTTTTTCTTGCTTTCCCAAACATTTACCAGGTAAAATTTTTTTCTTTAAAACTAGGGAGTTTTAATCCAATTCTAGATCAAGTGTTGCTTTCTATATGATTGGTAAGAATCCTAGAAAATTCATTGTTTATTTTTAGAATCTCAATTGTCTGCCTATGCAGACTTTTGAATAGCTTTCTCTATTTTAGGAAATATTGGGTAGCAATCTTAGTATTCATGGTTTTTCTTTTATTTTTAATTCATTATCAGTCAAATTACACATATTCACCTCCTTACTAAATTTGTTTTTTATGTATTATCTGGAACTGGAACCCTGCTTTATATATATAAGATACAATATCTTTTAAACTATCAGTTTGTATTCAGTTAGTCACTAACTTCAAGAGCCAGTCTGCCTTAAATCATTGATATTTGTTATTTGTTGTTGAAAGTGTAAGTGCTTTTCTTTCAATTGTCACCAAAGTCATGCTGTAGTATGCTCATTCCCACTATATTCCAATCCTAGACAGTCTGTCCAAAAAATAAAAGGTAATAGAAGAGAATTACTCATATTTTTCTTTCTGAGATTTTGCTTCTGTATAATCATATATATATATATATATATATATATATTTTTTTTTTTTTTCTCTCTAGGTTCAGGTATTGTTTGTAATATATGAAATAGTATAGATGATTACCATTTGGAAATGGGCGAAAGAAACGTTGGCAGAGTAGAAGCAGGTGGAACATTGCTTTTTTTTTTCTACCTTGGATGATCCAACTTATGATATTGACTGTTTTCTCAGGTTGTTTTCACAGAACCATTATTAAAAATCAAAGGGACCTGGTAATAGATGATAAATATTATTTCATCTGCAAAGTATGTTAGAATTAAAGAGAATAAAGGAAAAGAAACCTCAAAGATACTTTGTTTACTATTACTATATAAAGGATGAGAAAGAGAAGCATTTGAAGAGAAGAAAAAAAATTTAAAGAGTTTTTTTTTTTGGTACGTGCCCCTAACGGGAACCGAACCTGGGACTCTCTGGTCCACAGGCCGACGCTCCAGCTGCTGAGCCAAACCAGCCAGGGCTTAAGAGAGATTTTAAATACAGAGAATAAATATGAATTAGAGTAAAATTGTCTCATCTTAAGTTTTAGACCAGTTGGAACTTCCTTAACTAATGGTAATAATATTGGCTCTTTGGACAGCCAAATTGTAGGCATGGATATTTATACAGTTGTTTTTTACAAAGAGAGGAACTAGCTTCTCATGTTGTGGAATTTATATACTTGTAGACTTGTGTGTTAATGAAAAAGTAAGCATTTTTAAAAAATGAAGACTGGAGCCCTGGCCAGTTTTGCTCAGTAGTTAGAGCATTGGCCTGTGGCCCTAAGGGTCACGGGTTCGGTTCCCTGTCAAGGGCACGGGCCTGGGTGGCGGTTTCTGTCCCTGGCCCCAGTCGGGGTTGTACAGGAGGCAACCGATCGATGTGTCTCACATCGATATGTCTCTCTCTCTCTCTCTCTTTCTCTTTCTGTCATCCTCCCTTCCACTCTGTCTAAAAAAAAAAAAAAATCAATGGAAAAATATCCTCAGGTGAGGATTAACCAAAAAGAAAAGAAGAATGAAGTGATAGAGCAAGTACATTTACTATTTTTTTAGGTACAGCAAAAATTCAAGGTGGAAAAACTTCCCAGACTCATCAGAGTAATAGTTCCTTAGAACATACAGATGAGAATTTTGGAAAAAGTTTTAAAGATTTTCCAGCTGCTCTAAAGGTAAAACAACACAGTCTACACACACACATCCTCACACATGCATATGTAGATATATGTGTACATTACATATATACATATATATGCACATACAGATATTTCCACAATGCAGTGTTGTTTGCCTATTTACTATTATTCTAGCTCTTATAAACAACTCTCCAGATTTAATTTCGTTGAGCTTTGAGTAAATGAAAACTGTTACAGGGTAGAATGGTTGAGAGAATATGAGTTATCTCACTGGCAATATCAATATTCACTGCTTCCTCAGAAGCACAACAGTCCATCATTTCATGCCATTTCCTTTTTGTGACGGACCCATCAGCTATCACTGAATTGTGCCTGTATATTTGAGAATGCCAAACCAATATATTTGCCTTGTAAAGGAAGTGGCGGTGAGTGGTTATTGGTTTGAATTTGAGGTTAAAGAAACAAAAGTATCATGGCCTGTTCTTTTGCACTCAGCAAAAAAAAACATCTATTCAGCATCATAAAAGTTTTGCACATAAAAGAGTTAGTTTTACCTTTTCAAGATTTGAAATTATTTACTTTTCCTTAGATCATCTGCCTCTGACTCTTGTGTTCATGCGTGAGTGTGCTGTGGTTGGTTTTATGAAGTTTTTTTGCATTTAGTATTCCAGAACAACACTTTGTTTTTCACTTTATAGTTAAATATATTGAAATAAATGTCTGTGCTCCTTTCTGATAGATTAATAACATTCTGAGAAGTCTAGAAATATAAATACCTTTTGAAAATGACAACTCCATGCCTATCTAAGGTTCTGAACTACTGAGTTCTGTACTCATGGAACAGTACTACAAGTTCAATATGTAAAGACCATTCTCATCTGTGCTCACAGTCAAGTTCTTCATTTACTGGACATAGGAATTTGGAACACAATAAAAAACTCGAATAAGGGGCACACTTATTACATGGAGGTTTATAGTAAGATGGGAAGATAGACTTTCCAAGTGGGTTTTTATCACAATTTTCTGGTCCCTTGCATATGACAGGCACAGTCATTCAAAACATTCTATATATAAAGCTATTTAATCCATATTTATACTTTTATGCTGGAGGAAAAGCTGAAATGTTATGGATAATTATTTGGTTTTTATTAAAAAGTTGCTATTCTGATGTTGTGTTTTGCAATATGATCATAGTTATTCATTTGGTGAACTGTATTTTTTTCTTTAGAATTTGATGAAGAATACTGTCTTTATGTGTTTAGTTATATCAACTTCTTCAGAAGCCTTAGTTACTACTGGGTTTGCTACATTTTTACCTAAATTTATAGAAAATCAATTTGGATTGTCATCCAGCTTTGCAGCTACCCTTGGAGGTAAAACATTTTCTTTATTCTAACATACTCTAATAATTTTACTGTCCCCTGTACAATGTTTAATAGAATAGCATTTAATTTTGGATAATCGAGTCTTTGAAATTTAAACTTTATACTGATGTTGATAAAAGTTTCTGATTTTCTGACACCAAACAATCTTTTGTATGATCTTGAGAGATACAGACTGAATAGCGAAGGAGAATATGTATTAATGTTAATATTCAAAACATTAATTTTCTTAATTTCTTAATATAACTACAAAATCATTTCTTTATTTGTGTCTAATCATGAACGCTTTTACATGTTAAAACCAATTTGCTGCTTGTGTTTGATGGTTTTCAATTGTTGGTATGACTTACTGAGTTTATGTGTATGTTTGTTCACTATGTCTTCTTTTTCACTAGGGGCTATTTTAATTCCTGGAGCTGCGCTTGGTCAGATTATAGGTGGTGTTCTTGTTTCAAAATTCAAAATGACGTGTAAAAACACAATGAAGTTTGCTTTGCTCACATCTTTCATTGCATTGGTGCTGAGTTTTGTATTTATTTATGCCAGCTGTGAAAACGAGCCATTTGCTGGAGTGTCTGAATTATATAATGGGTAAATATATTTCAATGCTTTTTGACATTAATATCAGAGTAATAAACTGTGTGTATTTCCAAGCATATGATAAAATGATGAGAAGCTGGCTTTTTTGTTTTGTTTTGTTTTTTAATCAGAAGGCTTTTTTTTTTTTTAAATCTTTATTGTTGAATATAGAATGTATTACAGATGTTCCACATTTTTCCCCCATTGACCCCCTGCTCCCCACTGCCGCCCCCCTCCCGCCTTTTCCCACACTATTGTCCGTGTCCATTGGTTATGCATATAAGTTCTTTGGTTTATTTCTTCCCACCCCCCCAACCCCTTTCCCTTTGAGGTTTGTCAGTCTAGCAATGAATTTGTACTTCTTAATCCCTACACCTTTTTCACCCATTCCCCCAACCCCCCTCCCATCTGGCAACCAACAAAATGTTCTCTGTATCTATGAGAATGTTTCTGTTCTACCTGTTCATTTTGTTTGTAGATTCCATTGTTGATAGATATGTATTCATTGCCATTTTGTTTGTTCATATATTTTATCTTTTTCTTCAAAAAGACCCTTCATCATTTCATATACTAACGGTTTGGTGGTAATGAACTCCTTTAACTTTTTCTTGTCTGGGAAAGTCTTTATATGGCCATCGATTCTAAATGACAGCTTTGCAGGATAGAGTAATCTTGGCTGTAGGTTCTTGCTTTTCATCACTCTGAATATTTCTTGCCACTCCCTTCTGGCCTGCAAAGTTTCTTTTGAGAAATCAACTGACAGCCTTATGGGAACTCCCTTGTAGGTAACTAGCTGTCTTTCTCTTGCTACTTTTAAGATTCTCTCTTTGTCTTGATCCTTTTGCATTTTGGTGATGATGTGTCTTGGTGTGGGCCTCTTGGGGTTCATCTTGTTTGGGACTCTCTGTGCTTCCTGGACTTGTATGTCTGTTTTCTTCCCCAAGTTAGGAAAGTTTTCTGCCATTATTGTTTCAAACAGGTTTTCGATTTCTTGTTCTCGCTCTTCTCCTTCTAGCACTCCCAAGATGCGAATGTTGGCACGCTTGAAGTTGTCCCAGAGGCTCCTTACACTATCTTCATCTTTTTGGATTCTTTTTTCTTTTTACTGTTCTGATTGGGTGTTTTTTGCTTCCTTATATTCCAAATCGATGGTTTGCTTCTTGGATCTACGTACTCTACTATTGAATCTGTGTAAATTATTCTTTATTTCAGTTAATGCCTCCTTCAATTCTGACTGTGCATCCATCATTTATGACTGGTCCTTTTTTATGTTCTTGAGGCCCTCACTGAGTTCATTGAGTATCCTTATAAGCAGTATTTTGAACTCAGCATCTGTTAGGTTGCTTATCTCCATTTCGCTTAGTTCTTTTCTTGGGGTTTTGTTCTGTTCTTTCATTTGGGACCTGTTTCTTTGTCTCCTCATTTTGGCTGCCTCCCTGTGTTTGTTTCAGTGTATTACTTAACAAGTGGTATGGGGCTAGCTGAAACCAGATGCTGCTCGTTTGAAAGAATTTAGGAAAAACCTGAAGCAGGATCCAAGACAGGCCAATCCTATGGTTAAACAAGTGGCAACAGCTTGGGTGTGCCTGAAAGTTGGGTGGGGCAGGGCCTCAGGGAGTCAGCAGGGCGGGGCTACCAGTGTGAGCCAGGTTGCTGGAGTCCCAGATATGGAGACTGCCACCCCAGGGAAGGGCTCGCCAAAGGAACAAAGGCCTCTGACAGCACGTTTGTCCAGGAGAAAGCCCCCTCTCCAGCCCTCGCTCCAGTGCCAAACAGCTCAGTTCTTCTCTGTATGTCTCTGGTGCCCCTTGAGCTGCCTCCCCTCCAAGCTTAGAGGGAGAAAGTCCGATAAGTCCGTGCGCGGGCCCTTTAAGGAGCTGCCTGGGGCTCCAGCCGCTTCAGCTTCCCTGAGCCTCAGTTCCCGCTGGTTTTTCCAGCCAGAAGTTATGGGGATTCTCTTCCTGGCACTGGAAGTCTGAGTGGGGCACCTGGTGTGGGACGGGGACCCCCTCAGTCCTCAGGGAGGACCTTCCCAGCTGAGGTATCCTCCTGAGGTTTATCCGCCACACGTGGATGTGGGACCAGCCCGTCTCACCACCGGCCCTCCTACCAGTCTGGATGTGGCTGCTGCTTTAATTCCGTAGTTGTAGGACTTCCATTCAGCTTGATTTCAGGTGGTTTTGAATGATGGTTGTTCTGTAGTTTAGTTGTAACTTTGATGTGGTTGTGGGAGGACGCAATACCGCTTTTACCTACACTGCCATCTTGACCGGAAGTCCCGCTTTTTTCTATGTAAAAGAGGTGCTTTTTTTTTTTTTTAGTTTAAATAATTGATATCTTATTAAAAGTTGGGTATTTATTCAAAGAGCAACTATTCTGTATTGGGTACTATGCTCGGGGATACAAAGATTTAATATAGCAGAATCTTTGCCCTGAAGGGATTCACATCTTAGGGAGAATTTCACATTATGTGTTTCTATTGATTTAAAATTTTAAAAATGGGGATGCCCCCCCTATGGTGAAATTCTTGTGTGAGGTGAGTTGAAAATGGGTTGGGAGAGACATTAAAATGGAGCTCGTCCTAGGTGATACTAATCATTGCTGTATTTACATTAGAAATTCACGTTTACTATAGAGGAATAATTTACTTCTTATCCTTCTGATCTGTAAGCATATCTCTGTCTATAACTGGTTTAACTATTTTATCTGTGTTTGCCTTGTTTGCTTTCCTCTGAAATCCTAGCCCCAAGTAGGGCTCAGGGAGGGGTTGATGGCCGGGTATTTTACAGCCCACAGTGCTGCTCTGTTTCGTTACCTGCATTTGAAGCTGTTGAGGGACATGGTACTCCAGGTTAGGGAGTCCGGGATTTTGTGTAATATGGCATTCAGATAACTTAATGAAAATATACTTTGGACAAGTTTGCCACTAACAGTTATGATTTGTAGTTGCTGTTCATGTCTGTCATTCTTTTACATTAATGAGATAGGGAGTTTTTTTTTTTTTTTCCTTTATTGATTTGAGAGAGAGAGGAAGTGAGAGGGAGAGACAGAGAGAAACATCAATGAGAGAGAACATGATTGGCTGCCTCCTGCATGCCCCACACTGGGGATCAGGCCCACAACCTGGGCATGTGCCCTGACCAGGAATCAAACCAGCGACCTCTCGGTGCATGGGTTGATGCTCAACCACTGAGCCACACTGGCCGGATGAGATGCGGAGCATTTTAAAGCCATGTTTAATTCAGCTCCTTTACATGTGTTCAGCGTTTGTTAACCACTTCCTCTGGCAGAACTGTATGGCAAAAATCCATACTCTAAAGAAGTTTTCAGTGTAGCAGAAGGAATTGGGGAACAAAACAGTGAATGAACAATGCATTTGGAAAAGAGAGACACACAAAGGGCTATGGAACTCAAAAAGAGAGCTTTTCAGTTTCCTTTGACTAGATTCAGGAAAGGCTTCATGGCATAATAGAAAAATGGGGATGAAATATCCTTTAAGGAGGTGAAGAGTTTTGAAAGGTAAAGATTTTAGAAGAGGAAAAGGTACAGGGAATATGTTAAGCCAGTAAATGCTAGAAAGTGAAGACTAGGTTCAGGGACCTGTTTGGATGGATTAAGGTCATGTGCCTGGTAACAGGAGAAACATATCTGGGGCTATTGAAAGGCAGCGAGAGGAAAGTTGGGCAGACCTGGCTTTCACACCTATGAATTTCACCCAAACCTATCCCAAGAAACCACTTTTTTTTTTTTTTGCATATGTTTATTTTAGAAGAACCGAAAGTTCTGGGTAATTGAACCCAAATGTATCACCTTAACAGACAAATGATGTAGACGTGAGTCCCTTTGGTATTTTCTACTTTAAATAAGAATTAGTACCAGACTAGCTGTCCTGAGTCTAATCAGAAGGGAAAGCAAGTGAGATGGTGTCAGTCCGAGGTGAACGTGGGGGTTGGTCATCAAGAGCTGGGACACAGAGATGCTGTTTAACGTATATACGCATGAATGATGGAAAAACTAAAGTGAGTATATGCACACACTCACGTGTGTGTGTATAGATATCAATATAGGTAGAGATAGACTTTGCTGTCACAGACAAGATGTGACATTGTCAGATCATTGTTTTCCCTGTGTCCCAAATTCTTAATTTTAACTCTGTAACCTGCAGTTTTAAATGTCCATATCGTGGACAACTTAATCAAAACAGTCTCATCCAAGAAACATGTATAAGAAAAAGTATATGGAAAGCAAAGGTAAGAAATTTTAAAAATACCTCATGAGTGAGTGGGAGAAGAGGGGGTTGTGAAGATGTAGGTGTTCTAGCAGAAGGGGGCAATGAGCCTTTGCCCTTTGCCACATGGCGCAAGTGGGTTAAAAAGAGCTTTTTGGTTATAAATGAACGAATTAGGCTTTTAGATTAAGTTCGTATAAAGTCCCATTTAACAGTATATCCAGCCCGGCCTGTGTGGCTCAGCTGATTGAACGTTGTCCTTTGCACAAAGAGGTCGCCGGTTCAATTTCTGGTTTGGGCACATGCCTGGGTTTCGGGCTCAATCCCTAGTAGGGGGCGTGCAGGAGGCAGCCGATTGATGTTTCTATCTCACTTTCCTTCTCCCTTCCTCTTTCTGAAATCAATAAAACATTAAAAAAAATAATGTGGATATATTAAGGCAATTTAATAAACTTCAAGCATTGGCTATTTTTCTAATAATAGATTCCCCTTTACTTCATGAAGTAAGTTTTATAAAAATATATATACCAAACATTCCTTGATAATAGGAATGTATGGTATACTTTTTGTTTCTGCTATAGTTTGCATCATACCATTGTAAACTTTCATGTTCTCAGTAATTATTTATCAATACTATGAGACTTACACACTGAAAAATTTAAATTAAAAATTATTGTGTACAGGCTATTTCTAGAGTTTCAAGGGTAGTTTTTCTGTATTCCCTTTATTTCTGTATTTGTATTTAAACCCGTTGTTGGAGGAGATGGACTATAATGCTTGTTTTTGTGAATAGAATTATGCATGATAAAGAAATCTAGCAGCAGCTCGTGGAGTAGATCAGAAGCAGAAGCCGAGTTATTTAAAATTTTCTCTTTGACCATCCTTTCCTTCAAACTCCCCACTGATTTGTTTCCAGTTTGTTTTCTATCTTTTAATCTATTTCTTTTTGAACTTCTTGTTCTCTACCTACTCCTTAAATATTTTCCAACACAGCGATTATTATCTTTTAATACTTAGATAAAGCACTCATTTACTGATTTTGACCTCCAGCACAAGGAAGTTAGGTTCATGGTTTCAGATTTTCATCTCTCCCTTCCTCCTTTCTTTCCTTCCTTTCACTTCCTCCTTTCCCCCTTTCTCTTTCTATCTCTGCCTCTTTCTTTCTTTTAGATACATTCCCACCACTTTGGGTCCAGCAGGTAATCGGAGCTCACTGTGTATTCATGAAATAAATGGACGTCCAACACCTCTGCTTCTTTTCCACAAGAAGTTAAACTATATGTGAGGAGGCAGACATTTTGTTTTATTTATTTAGTAATACATATATGCTGAGTGCATGAATAACTGACTAAATGGAAAGAGATAACAGTGCTTCTGAACTGTTCATTAAATGTCCTAACATCTTTCGTTTCTTGTTGACAGGACAGGAAACCTGGGAAACTTGACCCATCCTTGTAATGCCAATTGTAACTGCATGCGGTCCCATTATTATCCTGTCTGTGGCAGAGACGGAGTCCAATATTTTTCTCCCTGCTTTGCAGGTTGTAAAAGTTCTGTTTCTAAAAGACATCCAGAGGTAACTTGTGTCTGCTATTTACCTTAATGAGGCGTGTGTGTGTGTATTTATGAATGGCCTTCCTGACCCCTCTAATGAAGTTACGCAATGCCTGTCCTTTACTTCTTGGCCCGCTTCCTCCGTTTAGAAGCCAGGCAGAAGGTTTCAGTCACGTAAGACGAATAAGCTTCAGAGATCTGCTGTACAACATTGTACCGACATGTCAACAATTTTGTATTGTACACTTAGGATTTGTTAAGAGGGTAGATCTCATGTTACGTGTTTTTACCCTAAAACCAAAACCAAACCAAACCAAACCACAAAACCTGACCACTCCAACAGAGAAAGTCTTTTATACCTTCTTTTGTCGAAAAATTAACTTGGCAGTCACATACATCTTTGTAACATTGCTTCTATTATAGCAGTGAAATATTATTTACCTTTTGCACTGTTTTTATTTTTTTCTCAACTATACCCCTCCCTTAAAGTCAGGGAACTTTGCCTGTTCTTGCTAATTGCAGTATACATAGTAGAAACATCGTAAATATTTGTTGCTTTTTTTTTTTTTTGATGCACCATGGATTCATTAAAAAAATCCAAATCATTAACTCATTCTTAAATACAAATTTACTTTTAATTCTGGATTAGAATGCATATACGTTTACCTAGATTTTTTTCCTCTTTATTGATTTTAGGGAGAGTGGAATGGAGAGGGAGAAAGAGATAGAAACATTGATGAGAGAGAATATCAGTTGGCCACCTCCTGCATGTCCCCCACTGGGGCTTTGGCCCACAACCTGGGCATGTGCCCTGACCGGGAATCAAACCAGAACCTCTTGGTGCATGGGTCAACACTCAGCCACTGAGCCACACCGGCTGGGCTAGATTATTATTTATTTTTTAGATAAAGCTAAATCGTTTTAAGAGAATCCAATAGAATTTTATGGTACTACATCTACATTCTAAATATTTCATCTTAGCTAAATTTAAGAGCCTTGGAAACAAATAATATTGACCTTACTAATATTATATCATATGTTAGGTATTACTACATAATGTGATAACACTAGAACAACCTGAGAGAAATATATACTGTGATAGAAGAGACCACAATAAACAAGATAACAGAACAACACAATCTTGAATATTTGAAATATTGACTAGTGAAATAGCATTTCTTTTTTTTTATATAAAGATAAATTTTAGATTACAAGAAAAGATTTCTATATAGGTAAGGTGAAATAATTATTTGAAATAATTTATAAAATTGCTTCAAATTTCTTTTAAAACATACATGTGTGTATATGTGTGTGTGGTTATACACATTTATATGTTTAATGTACACACATAAATCTATGTGCATATATATGCATATGTTTAATAATTTTTCATGTAATAAATACATTAAACATTTATCTCAATAGAGTAGGATTTGATCTTCCTACTGAGGGTAAACCAGAATGTGAAAAACAATGTACATTTTTTTCATATTACCTAGCTTACAGATTTTTTTTGTTTTGTTTTGTTTATTTCATCCTCACCTGAGGACATTTTTCCCTTTTTTGTACAGATAGAGTGGGAGGGAGAGAGGAAGAGAGAGAGAGAGAGAGAGAAACATCAATGTGAAAGGGACACATCGAGTGACTGCCACCTGCACGACCAACCAGAGCCGGGGACAAACTGCAACCGAGGTACATGCCCTTAGCGGGAACCGAACCCGGGTCTCTCCGGACCGCAGGCCGATGCTCTAACCGCTGAGCCAAACCGGCCAGGGCAGCTTACAAATTTTTAAATGATCATCTACGAACATTGAAAAATGCCTCAGAAAAAAGTCTGTGGGAAGTCATAGTAGACCTGATAGACATGACTAAGTGCACTTTTAATCCTTGGAATAAAACTAATTACATCACTACCATAAAGTGCCTGTAAAAATTAATTAACGACATCAGGAATATTTTTACGATTCCCAAACAGGATTACCATACCTTCAAACTGGTAGACATCTGGGATTGCTTCAGTTTCAAAACAGGTTTGGAAAATTAGATGTTTGGGTCAGTTATAAAGAGCACAATGCATATCATAGAAATGGAACTACTGGAAGGTAACTATTTCTTTGAGACGTAGATAAGTAGGTAGAATCTTCCTGTATATAAAATGTGATCAATAAGTGCTATTAACTAACTTTAATTAGAAGATTATGACATGGAAGTTAAGTTGTCGGAATAGTTTTACTTCCTAGTAAAACAGATACAAATATTATCCTGCACAAGCAAACCAAAAATAAATAAGTAAATAATAATAAAAATCTAATACCCAGAACATACTTGAAATGATATTGCTTATTTTGATATAATTAATTTGATACTTATTTTTTTTTTCACCAAATACTCTAATTGACATTTTAAACATTAAATTATCTTTTAGGAGTTGTTTAGGAAAAGCAAGTTATTTTGACTTTCAAATTTTCTAGTTGTTCTGGCTTTTTTATGTCCAACTATTCCATGACAACTAATTTTTCTTGGAATTTTTTTCCTTATAGAATATTTCAGGTAGGCAAATGCATTGATAATAATATAATAAATACCTGTGCACATTTGTTCACAGAAATATTAGTTTTATATTTCACCTCAGTGACCCAAAATATAAAAACAGATGCTGACTAACAGCAACTATATTTAAGCAAGTGTATAGTTTTTTATGTAGAAGAGTTGTAAAGTTTCATCAAGGCAGAAAAAAAAACGGTTCTGTTTTCTTTCTAAAAGTTTTTAAAGGCTACATTTCTTTCTTTATTTGATACATCTGATTGCTGAGTATAAAATAGTCCATTTTGGGGGTGTTATCTGCATGTTTGGGTGTCCTGAATCAGTACTATTGGCAACAGAATACCTTTAGCGTCCAGAAAAAGTCTCTGACTTGAGCCTGGCTGGTGAGGCTCAGTAGGTGAGCCTTGACCCAGGCACCAAGAGGTCACAGGGTAGATTCCCAGTGAGGGCACACGCCCAGGCTGTGGGCCTGAACCCAGTGGGGGGCATGCCAGAGGCAGCCTATCGATGTTCTCTCTCATCGATGTTTTTATCTCTCTCTCCCTCTCTAAAATTAATAAAAATAAAAAGTCTCTGACTTGAGAATAATACAAGCACCACTTCCCTTTGACGTCTCTGGCTCTGCTCTGACTTTACTGAGGCCTTAAATGTGTATAAAGATTTATAGCAAGGATGGAGTTGAGATGTAAAAAGCCTTTAAAAAATAATTACGCCTAACTTAAAATATCTGAATTTTTTTCATACAAAAGTGATACTTGTGATTTTTTTTGACCTGTTGCCTTCCAACATTTCATCTTCCTAATTTATATGTATATATATTAAGTAGACAATATGTTATTTATATATAAAATAGCCTCCTGGATAATGTAATAACTTCTAGTTTTTGATATTCATAAATATGTCATCTTAAGAGGGAGATAGTTTACTTTTGATAAACAATTCAAAATAGTCCAATAAATTATAGTAAAAAGGTTTAATTGGAAGCAGCAATTTTCCCCCAAACTCTTGTGACATATTAGTTAATATTACTGAAGCACTTATTAACATTATAGTTTGTTTTTTTAAAGTAGTATAATGGTGAGATTGTCACTATACATAGTTTTTTTGTGTCCTATAATGGAAATGAAGAAAGTGAGAAGGAAAATTATTTAAACAATTATAATCAATTCAAAGCAGTCTAGAATGTGTGTGATAATGTGTGTTATATTCTTATCAATTTTTTTTAATATAAATCCTGAGTCAGTAGGTTACAAATTGAAGTAATGGACACAAAAGTTAAATAGAGATGATTCTACTTCATCAATATGGCTACTTTCTTAGGGTTAATTACTCTTTCTCAGCATTATTTGTTGTGTATGGATTAAGACTGCATGAGGGAACCATGTCTAAAGAGCACCTAATTTACAATGATAAAACACGTTTTTAAGATGAACACTTTTTATGTCTAATATTCTAGGTATATTACAACTGTTCCTGTATTGAAATGAAAGCAGAAAGAGTACCTCCTGCAGCAAGTTTAAGTTTTGAAGCTAAAGCTGGAAAATGTGAAACTCGATGTACAAATTTGCCCATATTCCTTGGCATTTTCTTTGCTGCAGTTGTTTTTACCTTTATGGCTGGTACACCTGTGACTGTGTCCATCCTAAGGTATGCATTGTATTTTGAGAATTGCCATACCTAAGGCAACATGTTGAATGAAGAAAAAAAGGATTTAGGTTCATTTGAGTTTATATTGATCATTGGTTCCGACACCAATTCAACCCTTTTATAAGATCATTAGTTTGATGCTTTTAAAAATGCTACTTCATTGAACCCCAGATGTTATGAGGTTTAAATGAGGTCATATATGTGAAAATGTCCCAATTTGGCCCACCTGTTACATACTTGTTTAGTTTCTCTGCTTCTTTCATGAGGCTTCAGTTGTAAGCAGGAAATGGGATCAGTTGTATTTGAGTAGGATGGACATACAATGCACTGCACGTGTGTGAGAATCAGGCCGCATGCGTATCTATCTGCGGTGATGGTAGACCTTCCTGTAAACAGTGCTGGTAGATGACAAGCTGGCTGCCCCGGCTCTTCACAGGGTTTGTGCGTTTAGTTGCTCTTCCTCCTTCTGCATCGCTTTGTAAAAATATTTCCTATCTTCCTGTCCAGAAGCTCATCAACTTTTCTGTTTCTTTCTTAGCAAACTCTGGCTTTTGCTCTTTTTACTTTTGTTTCCTTGACACTCACCCTTTCACGTATTTTTTGGCGAATGGAAGTTTTAGGGACTGTCTGAAAACATTAAAGAGTCGGTTAACATTTTACTACATCGGGGTTATTTAGACAATAGAAAGTATGCTTTTTAAAAAAATGTATTTTGAAAAAATAGATGTCACCTTTCAATTGCAAATTTGTTTTTAAAGACTAGATGATCTCTTTTGTCCCAGCATCATGTCTTATTCACATTTGATAATCATTACTTAAAGAATTATTGTTGAATCAGATTGAGCCTCAGCAACTGCTTTTATTGTCTCAAATTTGTCTTCTTACCCCTTAGGTATGATTTCTGTCTCAAAGTTAGCAAGAGAGTAAGAATTATTTGCTTGAGACTTAAGTTGTGTGGCATATGAATTAAGCAGTAGTCAAAAATAGGTCTTGTTAATGAATGTCCTTTATCCTTTACATTGATTAAACTTCATATATATTCATTATATTTGTTAAAATTTATTTGACTCTTTTTAATGTTATTTTCAGTATTTTAGTTCAGAAAGTATTTATCTCTTTTTTTTTTATCCTCACCTGAGGACATTTTTTTTTTTTTTTTCATTTTTTGTTCATATAGAGTGGGAGGGAGAGAGAGGAACAGAGAGAGAGAGAGAGAAACATCGACGTGAAAGGGACACATCGAGTGGTTACCACCCACACAACCCAACCAGGGCCGGGTCCAAACTGCAGCCGAGGTACATGCCTTTAGCGGAAACCGAACCCAGGTCTCTCTGGACCGCAGGCCGATGCTCTAACCGCTGAGCCAAACTGGCCCAGGCTATCTCCTTTTTAATTCTAGAAAGTTTGAATTGTATATAAACTTACAAACAAGTTGTTTCTTTCACGTGCATCAAATTGACTTTAATCTAAAGATGCCATCCTGGTATAAAAATGAATTTGTGCACAGAGTGAATGTAATGTACAACCATTTTGGCCTCATGTGTATTTACTATCTCCAGGTGTGTTAATCAAAGGCAGCGGTCTCTAGCATTGGGAATACAATTCATGATGCTTCGATTATTAGGTATGCCATTTTTCTTAATTCATTAGTAACTTGGTTATTTTTATTCTTTAATATTATTGATTTATTCATTTATGATGTTTGCCAAGAAAGTAATTCATTGAAATACAGTAGAAAAGTACATAATTGCTGTTGAAGAAATTGTTTTCTAATATTCAAGATGTAGTATTTGTATATCACATATGAAAATAATGATTTTACTTTTTAACTACCTGATTGGTTAACTGTTGTTTTCGATTCCATTGCAAATATAACCTTAAAGAGTATATCTTAGTTATTTGAAATATATGATCATTAACCCATTTCTAATAGAGTATAGTAGGAGACATATTTTTTCTATTCATATAAAGCCTATTATCAACATAAATTATGATAGAATCTTATTTATAATAACTGTAATTTTTTCTCTCTCTGCATTTATCTTCATTTGGGGTCATGTTGTAGCAACAATGAAAAATAGTTAGGAATTGATGGAAGAAAGAATTTGTACCAGAAAATTTTATAAGGTTCCAGATGCAGGAAGAGTGGGAAAGATAAACATTATACTATACACGTAATTATGTGTGTATACTTATGTACACAGTATTATGCACATAATATTAGGATCATTTTAAAAACAAAAACCAAAAGTAGGAACGTTAGAGGTTGCCAAAACCAACTTTCCCATTTTTCAGATGAGTAACTGAAGGCCCTGAGAGATTCAAGGGTTTTCCCATGTTTAAATGAAATGGTACAAATGAGAGGAGGAAGACGATCTTCTACTCAGTCCAGCGTTCTTTTGACTCTGTCATGCCACAGGCGGGATGTCGCGCAAATCTGTGTCTAAGAAATACCACTTCAAATCATGTGTTTGATTTGTAACAATTGGAAGCTCCTTAATTATGTGAAAGTTTTGTGCTTTCTGATCTCACACAGGGGAGGGTGTGTGTTTGAGATAGCAGTACTAGGCATGTTAGAATTAATGTTTGTATGTACACATGTGTATTTGCATACACACCCATACATGTCAGGATGTGTGTGTGTGTATACATATGTACACATATACATATACATACTGTTTTTAGTACCTTGTGCATCAATAATTTAAATTTTTTTCAAGTATAATAGCTAATTTCAAAGACACACTTATTAAATTAGAAAAGTAGTGAATTAAAATATTTACTGAACTGAATGTGAATGCAATGTATGCCAGTGATTTTCATTAAAATAATTTTTAATTGATTAGAAATATATAATTGTGTATAATTATTAGAATTTTTGCCTATGTTTCTTTATATTCTTATTACTTGTACATGAACTGATTGATTTGAAAATGGACAGATTAATACCTATTCTTATTTATATGAAATAGAAGTATAATTATGGGCATAAATATCTGTAACTAGAAACTATAATCTTTACCCATGTGTTTTTCACATATAATTCCTCTAGGCTCAATACCAGGACCAATTATTTTTGGTGTCACAATAGACAGCACATGTGTTCTCTGGGACATTAACGAATGTGGAATTAAAGGAGCTTGCTGGAATTATGATAACATCAGGATGGCCTATATGCTAGTGGCTATAAGTAAGTAGTAACTTCTTAATGTGACTTTAGAGTAAATCGATGATGTCAAGAGAAAAAACAAAATATGTTACTTAGTGTTTGAAACGTTCAGTCCTCCTATTGGTCTGTCCTGTAGCCCTGAAGCAGAGATCCGGCAGCAGCCACTCTGAAGGCGTGACTGGGAGTCTGCAAGACTTAGCCAAAGTAGAAGAGAATAACATTGTAGCTTTCATTACATCCCATATCATTTAATTTTCTTTTAACAACTCCTATCAAACTTTTTTGGGGAAGTCTAACAAAAACTGAAGGGGAATTCTAAGGAACTCTGGAATGATTTCATCTAAGAGCCTGGGCTTCGGAAAGCACCCAGAGCTGCGGCAGGGAAGTGTGCTTTGGCTCCAGGCTCATAGGTGTAGATGATGAGCCAGGATGTTAACCCTGTTTGCCTTTGGCAGTCTGTTTTATATAGTCTTGGCTAAGCATAAATGAAAATTAACATTAAAGAAACAGAGCAATGCATCTAGTTTGTAACAGTAAGATAAACATTTTATTTTATTTTTTCCATTTTATATATTTATTTATTGTAAATTTATTTATTTTCCCCCTATTGACACCCTCCTCCCTGCTCCCACCAAGATAAACATTTTAAAACACCCTAAGATATTAGAATATTGTAAAAGAGAAATCCTAGATAGAACATATTTTTTACATAATGTGTGATTTACATTGTGTTCACAGTTATTTTGGCACATGTATCAAGATAGCTTATTGCTCTTATATGTGTTTAAACCCAGAGTATGCTGTCTGAATTTATGATGACAGAGAAATAAAATATCCACAGAAGAAATAAATACAGAAATAAAAAAGGAAGAGTAAATATTGATTAGAATAGGCAAATATAACCTTACCACTTTTACCTGTTAAAAAACATTTTTTATTTAATGTGTTTTTATGTTTAAAAATTTAATTAGGTTTGTATTCTTTCACCAAAAGATACAGATAATGAATTGTTCCTTTTCCTGTGACGAATATGAGAATCCCTCCTGCCCCACATACAGACCTTTACATTTTTCAAAAACATTGTAACAGTAGTACTGTAATTAATCTTTCTATAAATCTGGAAACACTTCTCTCATTCCTGTTTTCAAAATACACATTTTGAGTATCATATTAATGATTAACACAAAGTAGCTGCACTATAAAAACTACATTGTAAGGCCATTTAGCTTATTCAACTGGAACTTAAATGCTGTGCGGTAGCCAGCACTAGCTTCCCTTCATATAGGTGAGCTCAAAGTCTGAGTTCTTTGAAAACATATCAAAGCTCGTGAAGTGAATCTTGATGTTTCATATTTTTAGTTGATACCTAAAAGTACATTTGGTTGAGTATTGAATGTGATACATTCTCCTAGAGGCTTTCTCCTAAGAACTCCTAGGCTTTTTGTTTTTAGAGTTATTTCCATCATTAACATGAAAATTCTGCAACTTTGCTTCAAAGATGTTGTAAAAGCTGTTTTCCTTTGTCACTGACTTTTGGTTGCTTGTAATTTTTTATAGATATGGTATTGTATTAATAAAATTAGAAATGGAACATAGATTTATTTAATTCTGTACAACACTTTATAAGAATGTACAATTATAACCATGAATAAAATAAATGCATATTTTTGTTGTTTAGAAAGAAAATACAAGCTAGTTTATTGAAATGTATACACATTTTTTTTGTTGAAGAATATCACCTTCCTAAAGTTAAAAAAATGTAAAACATAAAACTATAATGCCTATATAGTTCATTTTAATGTAGCAAATTTCTAGTTGTAAAGAGTTTCTCAATGAGAATTGATTTTTTAATAATTAAAGGCCCAAATGCATGATTTATTTTTCTTTTTATCTTTAGGTGTTATTTGTAAAGTTATCACTCTTTCCTTCAATGGGCTTGCAGTCTTTTTATATAAACCGCCACCATTAGACACAGATGTGTCATTTCAGAATCTGAATGCAGTTTTGATGACTGTGCCAGTGGAACGGGACCTCAACAAAGCAGGAACGGAAAGATGAAGTAGAAGAAAAGGAGAGTGTTTGACAGCTGGGGAGAACTGGCCTCCGGTTAAGAATGTACATTGCCTTTGTAGCATTGTCTGCTCACTGTGGACAGTCATTTAAAAATTGATGGTTTTATAATTAAATATGTTTTCTGTATATGTATGGCATATATGTATAGACTCATTTGTTTTATTTTAATGTAAGAAACAGATCTGTGCCTTCAAAGCCCCACCAAAAGTCACATCCGTGCGTACGCGCGCACACCCATACACATACACACATCTCATTGTCTGCGTATGAAATTCCCAGCTGATAACCTAAACTAGGAAAAAAAGACTAATGATTAATTAAAATTTATTGTAGCCCTGGCCGGTTTGGCTCAGCAGTTGGAGCGTCGACCCGCGGTCCAGAGAGACCCGGGTTCAGTTCCCGCTAAGGGCACGTACCTCGGTTGCAGTTTGTCCCCGGCCCTGGTTGGTCGTGCAGGTGGCAGCCACTCGATGTGTCCCTTCACATCGATGTTTCTCTCTCTCTTTCTCCCTCTCACTCTATCTGAACAAAAAATGGAAAAATGTCCTCGGGTGAGGATTAAAAAAAAATAAAATAAAATAATAAAATTTATTGTAAAAAATTAATCAAATTTATATATAATTTTTAAAAATTATTGAAAACCGTTGAATTTAAAACCAGGTAAATAATATAATTTATTAAATTTACATATCTAATCTGTCCTTAATTTATCCCAGAAAGTTACAGAACTATTAGAACATAGGTTAATTATCTTCTTTGTGTCCCAGTATATAATGAATTTAGAAATATCAGCATTGTATATGCATATTTTCACTTTAACTCAAGAAATCCAGGAGATAATTTGTTGATACTGCTGATTTTTGACACTTACCTCTAAATATGAACCTGTGGTTGCGTTATTCTGTTACATAGCTTCCAGGGGAAGTACCAGCCTTAGCAAAGTAAAGTGCCAATTAGACACAAAAATATTTCTTTTTTTTTAATTACTTAGGTACATTTTATTGTTTTTCTTTTTGAAGAGATTTCTTAATGAACTATTGATCAATGTTTAGATGCCCAGTATTTTAATTTTTATAATTTAAAAATCTGATTACCAAGTACATTAGTTACAGCGCCTAAAATACTGCTTTGCTTACTGTATGTATGCACTATTGTTAATTAAAACAAACTCTACTTTTCAACTGATGCATTTATTTGAAAGATAAACTATTTCACATGTCTGATAACATTACAACACTCCATTTATTCAGCTCAGACTTCAGCCAACTTTGTCTGCTCAGAATGTAGAGAAAATAGATCAGCGAACATCAACAAAAATAACATCTTCCTGGTCAGGAATTTTACTGATTAAGAAAAGTGTTGATTCATACCCACTTGAAATGTTTTATGAAATAAGATTACTAATTAAATAAGGTTAGCTTTTATACAAGCAATGTGTTATATACGCTGTGATCAGAATAACAGATTGAGAGTAAAAGCCTGGTAGGAAACCAGGATCAGAAGCACTAGCAATTCACAGAATTTAAGAGATTTTTCATGGTAATCTGTGGCCAATGATGATTCAAGAATCTAGTAGCATTTATAAATTGAAATGAAAGTAGTGAATTAGGCAAGAAAGCACATTTGAATATTAGAGAATTAGAGCAACAGTGCGTCAGGAATGAGAGAGACAGACAAGTATAAACCAGGAACATATAAAAACCAGAGGTTGAGGCCAGAAGGGTAAGCCAAAAGCCAAGTACTTGGGAAGCAGGAAATTCATAGCAACCCAGGAGACACAGTGCAGGTAGGCAGGGAATCTGATACCTCGATTCAGAATCAATTTCTCTATCACCCAGTCAGACACATTTTTAAATGCTGGCTCCTGTTGGAGCTGAGGCTGAGGGACAGTTTAGGTTTTCTGTGTCTATATGTGGAAGCAGGGAATTTAATACAAACATTTTCTAGATGTGAAATAATGGCAGATTCTGAGGAAGTCATTGATAGAGATGTGAAACAACAGCAAGAGAGGAAACAGTGACTGAAAACATGTTTGACTAAGGCCACTGAAGAGAAGATAAAATCACCCCATACTTAAAAATAGTTTGATAAGCAAGTCACTAAATAATTGGCATTCATAATGATTTTTAATTTTCAGGAGTTTTATTGTATACTGTGTAGTCAATTTTATGATACATTTTACAAACTTTTTAATATCCGTTAAAGTGAAAATAATTTTGGTACTTGAAGGAAGTCAGTCTCTTATTTATAAAATACATATTTACCAAGACTACCTCCTTTCATTATAGGGCAGTATAGACACTACTGTAATTTATAAACATTGTTTATACTTTTGGATACACCTAGATGATGTTTAAAAACAAAATTTTTCATAAGATATATTTTTCACAATTGGTAATGGTTTTTAAGTTGATCTCTGGTGATTTTTTTGTGTGCAATGAATTGCATGTCTTAAAACTTTTATTTTAACATCTGAATTTCCTTACTGTAGGAAATCCAAATGTAAAACTTTTTTTTTTAATCTTATTGTTGAATTTATTACAGATGTTCCTCATTTTTCCCCCATTGACCCCCTCCTCCCCACTCCTGCCCCCCTCCTGCCTTTTCCCACACTGTTGTCTGTGTTCATTGGTTACATATAAGTTTTTTGGTTTATTTCTTTCCACCCCCCCACCCCCTTCCCTTTGAGGTTTGTCAGTCTAGCAACCAATTTGTACTTCTTAATCCCTTCACGTTTTTTATCCATTCCCCCAACCCCCTCCCACCTGGCAACCAACAAAATGTTCTCTGTATCTATGAGAATGTTTCTGTTCTGCCTGTTCATTTTGTTTGTTCATGTATTTTATCTTTTTCTTCAAAAAGACCCTTCAACATTTCATATAATAATGGTTTGGTGGTGATGAACTCCTTTAACTTTTTCTTGTCTGGGAAAGTCTTTATATGGCCAACAATTCTAAATGACAGCTTTGCAAGAGAGAGTAATCTTGGTTGTAGGTTCTTGCTTTTCATCACTCTGAATATTTCTTGCCACTCCCTTCTGGCCTGCAAAGTTGCTTTTGAGAAATCAGCTGACAGTCTTATGGGAACTCCCTTGTAGTTAATTATCTGCTTTTCTCTTGCTGCTTTTAAGATTCTCTCTTTGTCTCGAAACTTTTGCATTTTGATGATGATGGGACTTGGTGTGGGCCTCTTGGGGTTCATCTTGCTTGGGACTCTGTGCTTCCTGGACTTGTATGTCTGTTTCCTTCACCAAGTTAGGAAAATTTTCTGCCATTATTGTTTCAAAGAGGTTTTCAATTTCTTGTTCTCTCTCTTTTTCTCTCTCTTCTCCTTCTGGCACCCACAAGATGCGAATGTTGGCACGCTTGAAGTTGGCCCAGAGGCTCCTTACACTCTCCTCATTTTTTTTGGATTCTTTTTTCTTTTTGCTGTTCTAATTGGGTGTTTTTTGCTTTTTTAGATTCCAAAGCGATGGTTTGCTTCTTGGCTTTACCTACTCTACTATTGAATCTGTGTAAATTATTCTTTATTTCAGTTAGTGCCTCCTTCATTTCTGACTGGTCATTTTTTATGCTCTTGAGGCCCTCACTAAGTTCACTGAGGTTCTCACTAAGTTCATTGATCATCCTTAGAAGCAGTATTTTGAACTCAGCATCCATTAGGTTGCTTATCTCCATTTCATTTAGTTCTTTTCCTGAGGTTTTGTTCTGTTCTTTCATTTGGGACCTGTTTCTTTGTCTCCTCATTTTGGCTGCCTCCCTGTGTTTGTTTCTATGTATTACTGACTGAGAGGTATGGGGCTAGCTGAGACCAGATGCTGCTCCTTTGAAAGAATTTAGGAAAACCTGAAGCAGGATCCAAGACAAACTAATCCCATGGTTAAGCAAGTGCCAACAGCTTGGGTGGGCCTGAAAGTAGGGTGGGCCAGGGCCTCAGGGAGTCACCAGGGCGGGGCTACCAGTGTGAGCCAGGTTGCTGGAGTCCCAGATATGGCTTCTGTCTGCTGCTCCAGGGAAGGGCTCACCAAAGGAACAAAGGCCTCTGACAGCACGTTTGTCCGGGAGGAAGCCCCCTCTCCAGCCCTCGCTCTAGTGCCAAACAGCTCAGTTCTTCCCTGTATGTCTCTGGTGCCCCTTGAGCTGCCTCCCCCTCAAGCTTAGAGGGAGTGAGTCTGAGTAAGTCTATGTGCGGGCCTGAGTAAGTCTATGTGCGGGCCCTCTCTGAGCCTCTGTTCTTGCTTGTTTTTCCAGCCAGAAGTTATGGGAACTTCTCTTCCTGGCACTGGAACCCTGAGCGGGGCACCTGGTGTGGGACGGGGACCACTCAATCTTCAGGGAGCACCTTCCCAGCCGAGGTGTCCTCCTGATTTTTATCCGCCACGCTTGGGGGTGGGACCAGCCCGTCAGCCTCTGCCCCTCCTACCAGTCTCAATGTGGCTGCTTCTTTAATTCCGTAGTTGTAGGACTTCCATTCAGAGCGATTTCGAGTGGTTTTGAATGATGGTTGTTCAGTAGTTTAGTTGTAACTTTGATGTGGTTGTGGGAGAACGCTATAGCCTCCATCTTGCCCGGAAGTCGCATTTATCTTTTGAAATGTAAAACTCTTATATGGGGAGAGAAAAGTATACAGTTGGTTTAGCTATGTAAATTGGAGGAAAATATAAAATTTTAGCTTTATTTTCATTCAAGATTTTTTTATTGTAAACAATTGTGCAAAATGTATATACATGCCTTACTTAAAATCAGACTGTTTATACTAGTTTATTTTAAATGTTTAACCTTATTAAACGGTGCAGATTTTGAAATATGACTTGTCTGTTTATGAATACATATACATACGATAGTTGGGAGAAGGAAAAATCTATACTTTTGAACTTGGTGAATGTGATTTAGTTAATCTGGTGAGTTGTGGTATCTCAACAGGTATATTTAATTTAATATAAACCACATACTTTATAAAATATATACTAAAATTCTTCACACAGTTTCCATGTATGAAAGATGGATATATAAGATTTATATGAGTAGCATACATGTTACAGATGATTAGTTGTGAAATATCTGACGGAAAAAGTAATATTTTGGAAAGGTTATATTTATTCATCTTGGGTTATCCAAATAGTACAATATTTTTAAAATATGTTTTCATTGACTTGAGAGAGAAACATCGATTGATTGCCTCCCATACACACCCTGACTGGGGACCGAACCTGCAACCTGGACATGTGCCCTTACTGGGCCTTTTGGTCCACAAGTTGATGCACCAACCAACGGAGTCATGTCCTGGACAGCATTTTGTAAAGAGATCAGATTTGACATTAATTTGAGACGTGGTGTCATTTCCTCTCTAACCACAATACATTGGAGTTCCTTCAGTCTTTTTGTGCCCCAAATAAACATTAACTTATACATTATATGTGAGTGACGAAAAATAAATATAGGACCATATTTTTAAAAGCTAAATCAGTACATCTGATCAGAACATTTTAGTGTTTTGGCTAAAATAAATGTATGTTATAAAAATCATTCTCAGTAATTGACATCCTAATTTTTATTTAGCTTATCTGACTTCTATTTTTTTATTATTTAAAAACATTTTTTTCCTTTTTATGATTTTAGAGAGAGAGGAAGGGAGAGGAAGAGAGCGATAGCAACATCGTTGAGAGAGAACATCAATTGGCTGCTTCCTGCATGCCCTGCACTGGGGATTGGGCCCACAAGCTGAACATGTGTCCTGATTGGGAATTGAACCGTCAGCCTCTTGGTGCATGGGTTGATGCTCAACCACTGAGCCAGCTGGACTTATCTGACTTTTAAAACCTTTGTTTTGTAGAAGTTTCATAGCAGAACTATTTACTGCAGTGGCAATGCTAATGTCTTTTTTTTTTTAATTGAACTGTATATTAAAATGACACATTTTACTATAAGTAAACTATGCCCTAAAAGAATTGATTTGTAAAGAAGAAATAATATTAGAAACTGTTTAAAAAAACAAAACATTGCTGGGAATCATGCTAGTGATAAGGATGTTTCTCAGAAAGGAGGCTGGTATCACCTCCCTAACTGGATGTTTGCTGAGTTGAGTCCCATCAGAATGGAGTATGTACCCCAATACATTGAGAGAGGAAAGGAACACAGAATTGGGTTACTGGCTTACGCCGAGAGAGGACATTATACAGACAGGATGCCTTAGAGGAGGAGCTGCACTTACCGGAAGACAAGACTGTCCCTACCCTGAGATGCCAGGAAATGGGCACTCTTGAGCAGTCTTGATGGGACTGTGCTCCAAAGAGCTGCCTGCTCTCAGGTCCTACAGAGGGCCCTTGACGTTCAATGGTTTGACTTCTGACTTTACACTTTTATGATGGTGAGAAAACAATACACTTTCAGTAGAAACCATACTTTGAACTTTGACCTTTTCCCAGGGCGGGGATAGGCAGTGTGATGCTGTCACGATGCTGGGCAGCAGGAGCGGCAGCTCCCAGCCATCCAGGCAACAGCAGGGTACCTGCGGCCGCTCCCCGGAGGACTGCATTGCCAGCAGCTTTTGTTTCGTTAAATGCTTCAAACCTTCTTCAGGCTCAGTGTCCTCAGCTGTGTGCGCTAACGGTGGGTATTCACACCACCACTGTTTTTCCCTTCAGTGCGGTATACACTAAATTACAAGAGATATTCAACATTTTTTTTTTTTTCTAAAACAGACTTTGTGTTAGATGATTTTGCCCAACCGTAGGCTAATGTAAGTGTTCTGAGCATGTTTAAGGCAGGCTGGGCTAAGCTATGAGGTTCGGTAGGTGAGGTGTATTAAATGCATTTTCAATTTAACAATATCTTTAGTCAATGGTGAGTTCATTGGGATGTAATCCCATCATCAAGGGAAGAGCATCTGTAGCAGCAGGAACCAATGTGAGTAGGTGTGTAAGAAATCAACTCAAGGGAGCATCAACCTGTCTGGGAGCTGACCGTTTCAGAAGTCACTGTGGACCTACAGATGCACCCCAGAATTAAGCCAGCTTTTTTAGAGGCCTGCCAGAAAGACCGGCATGGAGGTCAGCCAGGATTAGTCAGGAGAGAATTATGTAGGCCTGGTAGCGTCAGGTTCTTGCCTTTCTCCCGCTCCCTTGCAGGAGAATTCAGATGAGGACTAGCGAGTTTATTATCCCTCCTTTAATAGGGTGCTTTTCTACAAGTCAGTTCTAATTGGGGGGCATGAGGGAACTGTGATCTCTCTGATACTTAAAAAATGGCCTCATAAGCATGGAATCTAGCCAAGAATGTTGTCAAGGGAGTGGAGTTAATAGATCCTACAGAATGTCCTTGAAGGTAGCAACGGGATAAAGTAGTTTATATGAGTTGCACCTTTTTTAGTTACATTACTATCTTTGTATCCTTTTACTTATTCAGAGGAAATAACACTGATTTTAGTATATGTTTTCTCTAACCTGTGAGAAAAGTTATTCTTTAACTTTTTGAAAATCATTAACTAGAGTTTGGGTTGAGTGATTAACAATGCCTGAAATTGAAGTCAGCTGTTCAACCCCATTCAGGACCAATTAAATTCACTTGTTAAAAATCTCCTCGGTGATTCTAAAGCAAAATCAGGGTTAGCAACTGCTAAACAGAAGCTAACAAAGTGAAGAAGTTTAGGTGAATGTTGTGAATCACATGTGAGTGATTTAATTAAGTCTTATTTCTACTGTGATCTCTAAGAGAATAAAAGTTTAATTTGAAAGCAGAGGATAGAAAAGGGATAATGGGGTAACTCTGGGGGCTTCTGAAAACATGAAAGCATGAGTTGGGAAAGAAAGGGTGCTAGAAAGTTGGAAAGCAATGGAGAAAAATTTACCTGTTTTTAAATTTTTCCCAAGGCTCTTCCTTTCAGAAATAAAAACTTATAGAGCTTCACACTTGGTAACTTCCTCCTTTTTGTGCATGAGTGATGTGAACATCACTCGCTACAGGAGATTCCATGAAGAGATCCAAGGACAGAGTTGAGGGTATGCACCGTGTTGTGATAATGTGAGAAATTCTGGTAAAGGAAAATGAAACGGATTTGACATAACTAAGTGGAGATCCTTAACACACGGACAGACATGAAACAGAGACATCCTGGCTTGTATTCCTCAACTATATTCTTGAGATGTTCCAAAGAATATGAAAACAACCGACCCATCTGGCTTCCCAGGGACAGAGTACTTGGACTATTTCTTTGCTAGTTGTCAGCAAGACAGAAGCTTACCCAAGAAAAGGAAAAAATAAATCACTGTATCAAATATATCTCATTTTTTTCTCTCCTCTTTTTCTTGTCTTATATATGTCCCGCTTTTGCCTTGGTTAGATTAAGCCAATCTATTGGTTTTCCTTTTATACATGTAAGTAAAAGGTGTAATGATAATCATCATGTCTTTGACAGGCAATTTGAAGGTCTGAAAATTACAAGCAGCAAAGCTTGTTGGCTAACACTGCTCATGAAAACACTTTAAAAATATATAGCAAAGATTAAATAATTCTAGTGAAAAATGAGACTTATTGCTTATTGAAAATACCAGTTATCGCTTATCTATTGAGTATGAGGAAGTGTGTTAGATGTATTACACATTTTATACTCTCTGCAATATTAACAGTTATTTTACACGAGAGACAACTAAAGCCCAAGGAAATTAAGTTTTCAAGGTCAAAAAGCTAGTAAGTGTCAGAGCTTGAACTTGAACCCAAATATCTGTGGTTCCAAAGCTTGGGCTTTTTCTCTTTTTCACTGGCATGTGCTGAGGATCAGTACATAGATTTCAAAGAAAAATAAACAAAAAAACCCAAAAATTTAATTATGAAGATTATGCAAATCTCTTTCAATCCTAAAAGTTATATTTCATGAGTTATAGTAAGCAAATCTGAGTCACTAAATATAAAAAATGTGCTAGTTACAAAAGAGAGTTAAATTGAAATCCTTCCATATTTCTTAATTTGCAATTTATATTTTTACCAGGAGGTGGCAGTGTTGTTTTTACTACCACTGTAAAGGTGCTATGCTTTCAGAACCTTTTCTTAATAAAAATTTCATTTGCATTTTTTATTATCATCATTTCTATCCTTCTAGTGATTTTTCCAGAATTCTTTTCTAATTGCAGGTAATGGGGAGGATTTCCAGTTAGAAGAGAAACTATTTAGTAACTAACGAGAATTATTTGCAGGTGTAATTTTCACACTTTTTTTTCACTTGAAAATAGAATGACACATATTTCTAATTTCACTGGTTTTCTTTCCAGATGTTGGCCAAGAATGAATTTTAGATGGTATATATTTTATTTTAAACACAAAATAGCTACTTAAATTATCTTCCTTTAAAGGTATTTGATTTAAAAATAATTTAAAAAATTTTTAAAGTATTTGATCCTTATAAAGTATAGGAAAGAAATACTAAAAATAATAAATTTCTAAATTTTGACTAGGTTGTCTTTCTTTTGACAAGCATAAATTCTGTGCATACTAAAATTATTAATATTTTTTACTCCTATACTGAGATTTCCTGCCATTAGTATCTATAAGACCACCTGAAAATATAATTTTAAAAAATGAATCTGAGGATATAGATAATATAGTCTCACTTATTATCTATATGTGTTTATAATTCTCAAACCCTTTTTGGCTAGCCAGGAAATGCATAATGTTCTGTAGCTTTCTTACAAAACTGTCTCTCTTAAAGTTTCTTTTTAATCCAACTGGGGTTTTAATATGCAGTGATGTGCCTAGAGGTAATGTCCTCAGAAACTTAGCATCTAATTGGTAAAATAAAGTCTAAGTATGTGAAGAGTTAGCAAGTAAAATAATTCAAGGTTTAAATAAAAATCAAAACATTCAGCTTCTAGAAACACTTATTGGCCTTTTACTTAAATTCCAGGAACTGTTTGAGCTCCAAAAATTGTGCACAGGGGGGCCATGGAGAGGCCCTGAGACTATATTCTTCAGGGTCTCATGGACTTTTGTAAACAGAATCATGGTTAATCAATTAAAGTATAGTTCCATTTCATCACCAGGCTTTTTCTGTAGAGGAGTTTGGTGTCAAGCACAGCACTGACAATGCAGAACTACAGACCTACCCTCACACCATGCTCCCAAGCCAGTGCTTCCAGTCAATAAATCTGTAAAAATATAGAATATGAAGCCCTGGCCGGTTTGGCTCAGCAGTTAGAGCGTTGGCCCTCGGACCAAAGGTCAGTACTGGCCTTGGTCGGGGTGGTGCAGGAGGCAACCAGTCGACGTGTCTCTGTTACGATGCCTGATCACAGATGTTTGCACAACTTGATGCCCAAACTGGTTTAGTCAGAGCCAGCTCTGTGTGAAGACCTGAGTGTGTATCCTGACCTCATTTTCCACAGGCGATACCGCTTTCTGCTTTACAGGAAAGAGAAAGACATTAACTAGGACTCCTTTCAGCTTCTATTTACATATCTTTACACCCTGTTTACAAATGAACATTTATCTCTTTTCCATACCCTATCAGAGGAAAAGAGGCCCTTCCCTTCGGAAGGTCATCTACCAATCTAGTCCCTCTGTTCTGTTCTTAATCCTCTGACCATCTTTCTCCGGACCTTGCTCAATTTCCCTCTGTTCTGTAGAATATATTAATCTCTTCTCCCTTCCTCTTTCACACCTAAAGAATTCAAGGTTCTTTCTCCCTTCTCTAGAAAATTCACTCACTCCCCTAGTGTCTTCTAAACTCCAGCCCCAGCCCTGATCTGTCCCCCATACTGAGGCGTATGTATAGTGGACACCTCTCTTCACAGTCGTCATAGATTCCATTGGCCAGCTACTCAACTTACCATCTACCCTGCCTGCCCCCCCCCCAAGTCGGCCTCCTCCTTTTCTCATTTTCTCCATTTTGGTTAATGGCTGTACCCAGCTGACTCCCAAACTACCTCTCCCTTTGCATGCTAAAGCCATCAGCAATCCTATAGACCACAACAAATATTGTATATAATGGCCATTATTTTGTTATAACTCAGTGCCATTGACCCAAACTCCCAGAGGCCTTCACGACAACCAAAGGGGTTGTCAGTTTACTCATTTACTGAAGAACATTCTTCACTAACTAATCCCTTAGTAATCGCTAACCCTAGGGTAATAACCAACCCTTGAGTAATCTTGGGCGGCGCCAGGGATAATCTATTGAAAACATCTTGACCTTTGAGATGTCTGGGAAACTGAGTAACAGGTCATTAACTAACTGCTAAATTCCGCTTCTGTAACATGCTTGCTTACACGTAGCACCCCCCTTACAAAATCCTATAAAAAGGAGCCATTTTAGCTCTCCTGGGCCGCAGTTACTCCTGTGTGGGACATACCGCAGGTGCCTGCGGACTTAGCTCAATAAACTCCTTTTGTTGAACCCCATCTCGGCGTCTGAGTTAGGTCGATCTCCTGGGTTACAACATTTGGAGGCCCCAGCGAGATCACCTCGAGGTCCCCCTCTGAGAGGGGTCGACCTCCGCAGGCACAAGGCGAGGCGCCTCCATCCTCGCCTCTACAAATTTGATCTTCTGACTCTACAAATTTGATCTTCTGACTGAGGCCAGATTCGGCTTAGGGTCTTTGCGCCATGTGGTCTTGGTAAGTGGATCGATCCATTTGTTTCTTTGTGTCTTTGGCTCCGGAGCATTTGGCGAGGCTGTATAGGCGGGACGCCGCGCACTGTCTGCCTCTAATCAGAGTCAGGACGCTGACTTCTGATTTTGGAAGCCTAGGTGCTTCACTTTGAAGGTGTGTGTTGTCCGATGGCCTGGGGACTGGCACCAGGCAAAGTGCTCGACCATTGTCACCTTGCTCAGCCTTGTCTCCCACCCTGAACGGCCTGCCTCGAGCTTGTAGATTAACTCCCATCTTGCTCTTATCGATCCACATTCCAGAGGCGCCATGCATAGCCCCCGCAGGGCCAAACCCTAAGGGACAAATTCCAGCTACGACAGGCAGATATAAAAGACACGAGCATAAAAGACACGAGCCCCTACATTGAGCGCGGCTTCTAGGACGCGACCCCCGGAGTCTGTGAACCCGCCCGGAGTGTACCCAATAAAGCCCGATCCCTGTTTATTCGGCTGATTGGCTCTCCTGTATCTTCTCTGTTTTATTCGGCGGCGCCCCCGATTCCTTACATGTGTGTTCCGTGAGGGTGAGACTAGTCTCAGTGATTGTTCTTGTTTGTCTTCTGATTTCGTGTTCTTGTATGTTCAGCCTCTCTTTCTGCTCTAACTGTTTCACTTTCAGGAGAGACGCCATGGGTCAAGGACCATCCAGGAAACCGACCCCCCTTGAATGTCTGCTCTCTAACTTTTCCGATTTTCTCAAAAGGTCCTGCAATTATGGGAAGCCAGCAGACCCCGGCTTCCTGAGGACGCTATGTGAACTAGAGTGGCCAACCTTTGGGGTGGAATGGCCCTCGGAGGGGAGTTTTGACCCTAACCTCCTCTTCGCCATGCGTTCGGTTGTCTATAGGGTCCCTCACCCAGATCAACGGGTATATATAGATGTCTGGATTGACATAGTATTAGACAAGCCTCCCTAGATAACAAAATGTGGAAGGGAGGAGCCCCAAAAGGGAATGAAAGCTAAGGTAGGAAACCATACCATTATGGTTGCAGCCCCAAAGGAGCGACCGTGGGGGGCAACCAAGGAGAGCCAACCAGAATCCCTGGGAAAGCACCCAAACCCCGGTTATATCCAGTCCTCCCAGGGGACCCTGAGGAATCGCTCCTGGAAGTAATGAGCCCCCGCCCTATGCAGGAAACACCTCGGGCGGGAAGATGAGCCTCAGGCAAGAGCCCCAGGCCCGACTGACAACGCCAGACTTTGGAGTCCCTCACATACAGGGGATGGCACCCCTTATCAACCAGCCCGGGAAGCGGACACCTCAGTTCCAATGCTCCCATTACGAGAGGTGCCCGCTGCGCCCGGCACTATGGGCCCGGCGCGTATGATCTATGTCCCTTTTTCAACTAGTGATTTATATAATTGGAAACAACAAAACCCCCCTTTCTCGGAGCAACCACAAGCTCTGATAAGTTTATTGGAGTCTGTATTCCAGACCCACCAACCCACTTGGGACGATTGTCAACAGATCTTACAAACTTTGTTCACCTCAGAGGAGAGGGAGAGGATACGCGCTGAGGCAATTAAGGCCGTGGTCGGGGATGACGCTGGCCCCGAGGGCTTAGACGATGAACTGCCTCAACGACCCCCAGAATGGGATCCAAACACTGGGGAGGGGATGCAGAGTTTACGCACTTATCACCGAAACCTCCTCAGGGGTCTAAGGGGCGCTGCTAAGAAACCCACCAATTTAGCAAAAGTAGCAGCCACTATGCAAGGGAAGGATGAATCTCCCACGGCCTTTTTAGAAAGATTATTAGAGGCCTACAGAACTTATACCCCCTTAGACCCGGATGCAGATGGGAATAGACGGATGGTCAACATGGCCTTCGTCTCACAGTCAACCCCAGACATCAGAAAGAAACTGCAGAAATTAGAAGGCTTTGAGGGAAAGAATAGAAGTGAGTTACTTGAAATAGCTCAGAAAGTTTTTCAGAACCGGGAGGATCCCATTAAGGAGCAAACTAGGCAACTGTCTCGAATCTTGCTGGCAACCCCTAACAAGGGACCACTAGCTCCCTATAAGGGGAATAAGGAACCATCTAAAGATAGACCCCAACTTAAGAAAAATCAATGCGCCTTCTGCAAGGCTATGGGACACTGAAAGAAAGATTGCCCCAAGCTAATGGCAAGAAAAGCACAAGAAACCCCTGCACGCTTACTCCTAGAGACTGAGGAAGATTAGGAGGGTCAGGGTTCCATCAATTTAGGCCCCCAGGAACCCATGTTAACCCTGACGGTCGAGGGAAAACAAACTGACTTCCTTGTCGACACGGGGGCCACCTATTCGGTCCTGCAGCAGGCCTCTGGAAAGCTCTCCTCCCAAAAGACATCGATTATAGGGGCAACAGGAAAGCCAAAAGCATACCCATGGACTAAGGCCAGAATCACTGATCTCGGGAAGGGCACTATCACTCACTCCTTCCTTGTAATGCCCGACTGCCCCTACCCATTGCTTGGCAGAGACCTGCTGTGAAAGCTGAAAGCAACTATAACTTTTCAAGACAATAGCACAACTCTAAGCTTAGGGAACCAACAACCTTCCACTATCATGGTTACAGTACCCCTCTCTGAGGAATATCTCCTTCAAGAGGAAATGTCACCTCCCACTGGGGAAAGTAACTCACAGGATGTCTTGACTAAATTAGCCATACAGATCCCTGAAGTTTGGGCTGAAACAAACCCACCGGGGCTAGCCTCTCACCAGCCCCCTATCATTGTGCAATTGGCCAGCACTGCTACTCCCATTCAAGTCAGACAATACCCAATTCCCCAAAAGGCCAAGGAAGGGATTGCCAAACATATTAAGAGGCTGAGAGATGCAGGCATTTTAATTCCGTGTCAGTCCCCCTGGAACACCCCATTATTGCCCGTGAAGAAACCAGGAACGGAAGATAATAGGCCAGTTCAGGATTTGCGGGAGGTAGACAAAAGGGTTGAGTCTATCCACCCTACTGTGCCTAACCCATATACCCTCCTGAGTCTTTTACCTCCAGACAAGGTTTACTACTCAGTCCTGGACCTCAAAGACGCCTTCTTCACCCTGCCGCTTGCTGCGAAGAGCCAACCCATCTTTGCCTTTGAATGGACAGACCCCGAAGGGGGTTTCTCAGGCCAGCTTACCTGGACCAGATTCCCTCAGGGCTTCAAGAACTCTCCCACCATTTTTGACGAAGCCCTGAGCCGGGACCTCCTCAACTTCCGAGACAGCCACCCACAGGTAACCCTGCTCCAATATGTAGATGACCTACTCCTAGCTGCCCGGACCTCCGATGAATGCCTTGCTGCCACTCGAGCCCTTCTCATTGAGTTAGGCAAACTTGGGTACCGGGTATCCATGAGAAAAGCCCAAATCTGTGTCAAGAAAGCCACCTACTTGGGTTACCATTTAGAGGAAGGGAAACGCACCTTATCCTCAAGAAGAATCCAAGCAATCCTTGGGATCCCAAGGCCAACCACCAAAAGGCAGGTACGAGAATTTCTAGGCGCGGTTGGATATTGCAGACTGTGGATTCTAGGGTTTGCAGAAATTGCAAGACCCCTCTATTCATGTATGGGGGGAAAGGAACCTGATTTAACTTGGACTGAAAGGGAAGAAGAGGCTTTTGAAAGACTTAAACAGGCGCTTGCCTCAGCCCCTGCCCTTGCCTTGCCAGATACCACCAAACCTTTCCAGCTTTTTGTTGCAGAACGCAAAGGCATAGCAAAAGGAGTCCTAACCCAGATTCTGGGACCATGGAAATGCCCGATTGCTTATCTCTCCAAACAGTTTGACCCTGTTGCTGCAGGCTGGCCGTCCTGCATGAGAGCAATAGCTGCAACTGCTCTCCTTGTCAAGGAGGTGCAGAAGCTGACCTTAGGCCAGGAACTCCAAATCATCGGAGGCCACACCACTGAAGCCTTTCTCAGTCCCCTCCTGACAGATGGATTTCCAACGCTCGCCTCACTCAATATCAGGTACTATTATTGAACCCACCACAGGTTACCTTCTCCAAGTCTACTGCCCTCAACCCGGCTACCTTACTCCCCGACGGGAATCAAGGAGAATTGCTCCACGATTGCCACTCGTTACTAGACTCCATAGAGGGAACCAGACCGGACCTCAAAAACGAGCAAATAGCCAACTGTGACTATGACCTCTATACTGATGGGAGCAGTTTCATCAGGGATGGAACTCGGTATGCCGGGGCAGCAGTAGTCACCAATTTACAGGTAATCTGGGCTCAGGCCTTGCCCCACGGAACTTCTGCACAGAAAGCAGAACTGATTGCCCTGACACAGGCACTCAACTGGGCAAAAGGCAAGAGGGTCAACATCTACACTGACAGCCGCTATGCCTTTGCAACTGCTCATGTGCATGGAGCCCTATACCGAGAAAGGGGGCTCCTCACATCAGCTGGGAAAGAAATTAAAAATAGAGAAGAAATACTCAATCTCTTAGCAGCCATCTGGCAACCTAAGGCTGTAGCCATTGTTCACTGCAGAGGGCACGAAACCAAGCCTAGTCAGACAAAAGAAGGAAATGACCTAGCAGACCGGACTGCTAAACAAATTGCCCTAACTGAGGTAAAACTATAGAAATACTCCCTGCTCTTCCCCTTCGGGAATTGCCCTCCTCACCATCCTACAATGAAGAGGAGCTCCACCTGGGAAGGAAGTTAAATTGTTCAACAGAAAAGGGGAACTGGCATCGGCTCCCCGATGGACGACTACTTCTCCCCAAAGCCTTGGGAATTGCTCTCATTAGAGATCTCCACTATAGTACTCACCTAGGCACATCAAAATTAATCTCTCTATTCAGTAGACACTTCTATATTCCAGATCTCAAGACTATAGCCACTTCGGAGGTTACCCGATGTTCTGCCTGTGCACAGGTAAATCCAGGGCCTCCCAGACCCCATGGACTTGGGGTCCGAATCAGAGGGCATGAACCAGGTGAGCATTGGGAACTTGATTTTACTGAGATCTCAACCAGCAAATTTGGATTTAAGTACTTACTAGTTTTTGTTGACACCTACTCAGGATGGACTGAGGCTTTTGCCACAAGGCATGAGACTGCTAACATAGTTGCCAGACATCTCCTAACTGGGATCATTCCTAGATTTGTCCTGCCCTTAGTACTGGGGTCAGACAATGGGCCGGCTTTCATAGCCAAAATTTCCAAATTAATAGCAGAAGCTCTCAGAATAGGCTGGAAATTACATTGTGCCTATAGACCCCAAAGCTCAGGTGAGGTAGAGAGAATGAATAGAACTCTTAAGGAGACTGTTACCAAACTTAAGATTGAAACCGGTGATAATTGGTAAACCTCTTGCCATTTGCTCTGTTGCGCACCCGATGCACCCCATATCTCAAGAACCTTACCCCTTATGAAATCATTTATGGGAGACCACCACCTATTATCCCTAAGATTCACTATAACCACATAGGCGAATTATCTAACCAGGGGCTTCTCAAGTCTTTGCAGGCCATCAAAGTCATCAGAAGAGAGGCCCGCCTCTCAGCCAAGGAAAGAAAACAACCCACTGAAGCGGAACCACCCCCACTGGACTGGATTTGGATCAAGAAGTTTAACAAGGAAACCCTCGAACCTACCTGGGATGGGCCCCACTTGGTAATTCTGACAACCCCCATAGCCTTTAAGGTGTCTAATAAGAGACCGTGGATTCACCACACCCAGGTAAAGAAAGCACACCCTGATCAGATCCCAAAGAAATGGGCCCTTTTCAAGGATCCCACAGACCCTCTAAAACTCAAGTTTACTGCATCCTCTTGAGTTTGTTGTGGGTCCCTACCTTCTGCAGCATTCCAACTAAACATACCTGGGTCCTCACCAGGACTAGAGATGGCTCTAGGCTAGCCATCAATGAGACCTTCCAAACCTCCCAGGTAACCCTTAAGACTGACTTTTCACAATTCTTCGATGACAACCTCTGTCACAGAGAATTTGGTTCCTGTCACAGAACCCAACCAATAACTCGCTCTGGCTCAGCAAGTAAAACTTCAGTCTGTAACCTGGGACACCTTAACCATGTCCTATGGAGCACTCAGCATTATGGTTGTCCCGAGAACCCATTCCCCAGGCATATGAGGACTATATGTGGTGGACCGGGAGAATTTTATTGTAAGGTCTGGGGTTGTGAGACCCTAGCCCTTGGATGGTCACCAGGGGGCGGCAATGATGATGATATAACCCTCCTGCGGGACCCCACACCCCATACCCACAAGGGAAAAGATGGAATAGACCCTACTTGCAAGAACCAAACTTGTAACCCCACCACTATTACTATAAAACAGCCTCTAATCTCAGCCTGGTTTACTGGAAAAACATGGGGATTGAGACTATATCTCGCTGGATATGACATTGGTACTTTATTCACCATCCAGCGACTTCCCTGGGTTCCTTCTCAGAGGGACCCACCCAACCCTGCCGGGGGTCTACCCCCACGGCTTCCCATCGGACCAAACCACATTCTCAACCCAGTAACACCCACAGAGTCTCTAGAGAGCTGGAATAGGGCAACAGCTCCAGCCTTTGGGCCCCCTCAAGTGCCAACGCCACACCCCCTCAATTCCTTTAGCAACTCGCTTCTAACCATGTTAGATTCTGTTTTCTCCCTCTTAAATAGTTCTCAACCTAACACCACCAAAGACTGCTGGCTCTGTGTAGATCCAGCACCACCCTACTATGTTGGTATTGGGGCAAATGCCACGGGTACTCTAGCCCCCATGAACCAAACTTTTAGTGACTCAGATTCACCTGGGGAAGGAACCCTTGCCAACTGTGCCCGAGCCGGCAAGCTCAACCTAGGAGATCTTCAAGGACAAGGGACCTGTTTCATCCTTGGAAACCTCGACCTCCAAGCTTCGCCATACAAGGACAACTGCCTGACCAACACCTCTCTGCGAGCCGAAGGCTCAACCCCATGGACTCTGATTGCACCTAGCGGGACTTGGTTTGCATGCTTATCAGGTATCCACCGTTGCATTAGCCCTGGGAACCATTCAGATCTTTGTGTTGTTATCTATATAGTTCCCCAGGTATACCTATATGCAGGGCCCACAGGTGCAGCCCATTTTCTAGCCTCAGACTATCATACTAGACTCCAGAAACGTGTACCCATTCTGATCCCTGTACTGGCTACCCTGGGTATTGCCGGCTCCACTGCCCTAGGGGCGACAGCCCTCATTAAGAATGACCTTGCCCTTCGTGAGCTGTCAGCCACGTTTTCCCGCGATGTTGAATTACTCCAGACCCAAGTCAAATACCTTGAAAAACAGGTTGACTCCCTAGCCGAAGTGGCCCTCCAAAATCGCAGAGGTCTAGATCTGCTCTTCCTCAAACAGGGAGGCCTCTGTGCTGCCCTAGGAGAGACCTATTGTTTCAATGCTAACCACTCAGGTATCATCAGACAATCTATGCAAGAGCTGCAAAAGCGATTACGAGATAGAGAGAGAGAAGAACATACCTCTACCTCGTGGTATGAGAGTATGTTCAATTGGTCTCCCTGGCTGACCACCCTCCTCACAGCTCTAGTGGGTCCGCTCCTCCTTTTATTTGTAGCCTTAGCCTGTGGACCTATCATCCTTAACAAAATCAGTACATTTGTCAAGGAGCGGGTCCAATCAATTAAGCTTATGGTACTAGCCCAACAGCAACATTACCAACGCTTACCCCTAATCCATGACTAATATAAATCAACAATTTGATTAATTCACCAGAAGAAGTGGGGAATGTTGTAACTCAGTGCCATTGACCCAAACTCCCAGAGGCCTTCACGACAACCAAAGGGGTTGTCAGTTTACTCATTTACTGAAGAACATTCTTCACTAACTAATCCCTAAGTAATCGCTAACCCTGGGGTAATAACCAACCCTTGAGTAATCTTGGGCGGCGCCAGGGATAATCTATTGAAAACATCTTGACCTTTGAGATGTCTGGGAAACTGAGTAACAGGTCATTAACTAACTGCTAAATTTCGCTTCTGTAACATGCTTGCTTACACGTAGCACCCCCCCTTACAAAATCCTATAAAAAGGAGCCATTTTAGCTCTCCGGGGCCGCAGTTACTCCTGTGTGGGACATACCGCAGGTGCCTGCGGACTTAACTCAATAAACTCCTTTTGTTAAACCCCATCTCGGCGTCTGAGTTTGGTCTCCTGAGTTACAACAATTTCAAGGAAAGGATAACATAGAAACATACTTTTGCATTTCTTCAAAAGCTATGTATTGGGTGGCACTACATGAAAGCCAAATGAACAGAAACCCATGTCTAGATCTAAACCGAATTTTGTTTCTCTATTGTGTGTATATATTGTTAAGAAACAACTGAATTAAAGGAAAATCAAGAATGATAAAATACTAAATTTTATTATTGGGCTTTTTTTTTTTATATATATATATTTTTTTTTTTATCCTCACCCGAGGATATTTTTCCTTTTTTTTTTTTTTTTTTTGTACAGATAGAGTGGGAGGGAGAGAGAGGAAGGGAGAGAGAGAGAGAAACATCGACGTGAAGGGACACATCGAGTGGCTGCCACCCGCACGACCAACCAGGGCCGGGGACAAACTGCAACTGAAGTACGTGCCCTTAGCGGGAACTGAACCCGGGTCTCTCCGGACCGCAGGCCGCTGCTCTAACCGCTGAGCCAAACTGGCCAGGGCTATTGGGCTTATTTTTTAATTTCCAAACATTTTTTTCCTGAAAGTATGATCATTTTGTAATCTGAAATGAATCACTTGCTGATATAAACTCAAAATGTAAATGCTTCTTCTCTTGAATTCTCCTTTTCCAGCCTCATGGCACCCAGCCAATCAACTGCTGGAAAGCCATGAAATAAAATAGATGCCTTTGAATATTTTAAAAATTATTTTATCAGGCATTAGGCTGTCAAAGCAAAAATTGCACTGGGCAAATTTAAACAGGTAAGAAGGATTTTATTCAAGAGAGACCAGAATTCAGTCTGAACTGAGTTCCACAGAATCAAAAAGCAGTATTTTTCTTTTTTTAAAGAGGTGGGGAGAGGGGGACATCATAGGCCATCTATGTTTTCCAACAGTCTTTAACCAAAAGAAAAGTAAACTTTCTCTTATCTTCATGACAGGAGGTAATTTTATGATGCATATCAAGGAAACCACTGAGGTGGGGCTCCTATCCTTCCACAGAAATGGGGGGCCTGGGGAAAGGGGTGCTGTATACCTTGACATCTACATTTCAAAGGAATGGTACCCAAGTGCTTGAGAAAGACATTCCTGGGAAGCTTTTAAAAATATTGACATCTCAAAGGGACAGAGAAAGAATTTACAAGGACCAGGTTTCTAAAGTAAATGTTCTAAGTGAAAGGAGGTCAGGGCCCAGAGTCTGTGAGAGGCTTTTCTAACCTTGCTTCCCACTAAGGGGAAAGTTACCGGTGACTTGGTCAAGGGGATACAAATTCTTTGACTTCATTCTAATTTGCCATCAAGTCTCTCTAAGCACATTTTACAGAGCATATCTTTGTGGTTCTTGGTATTTGCATTTGGATTTATGGGGTCTGGGATATAATAGCCCTTCTTAAGTTTTTGTGTGACTTATCCCATTACTTTATAATTAGACAGTACATCTGTCAATGGATTTGCGTTTGTAATCAAAAGAGTATAATAGAGCAATTAGTTGCTAGAAACTGTGAAAAGCTAAGCCACGGTGTCCTTAACAGACATCGATCCGCTTTTGACTCCTTTACAGTCTCAGTGAAGAAGAGAAGGCATAAAAGACTCTGTTATGAACAGAACCGGCAGCGATCACACAGGCTCAGACACACGGAAGCTAATTACCTACAGTAAGTGGTTTGAGTGTGGGCCAATAAGAGATTGGGAAGTAAGCATATTAAAGCCACTATAATAGAAGACATAAAATGAGACAAAAGAAATGAGGGATGGAAATGTAATGCACGGAAGGCAAGTCGTGCTGGAGATTAAGAAAATTACATTGCTATTGTGTTTTATTCTAGTTAAAGTGAATGGCCTTCTTTGGCCATGGTTCGCGAATCCAGTCTTTATCAGAGAACACAGACACATGCGATGGCTTGCAGGTTAGCTTCTTTCTCCCTTCCTCTGTTTCTTTCCTATTCTTTTCTCCTTAATGCCCAGGCAATTCACTACATTGCAGATATGCACGAAACCTTACGGAATGGAGATGCAACAGGCTATGCTTATCTACGTGGAGATTTTTCCCATGTCACATCCTCTTCACTGGTCGTGGAACTGCTGGATTTATTTCTTAATGACTATTTAATTGCTGAAGAAAGGTGTCACCATATTACTAAAGAGGTCCATTTGCCTGCACGCATCAAAGCCCTGTGACACTTGAACAGGGACTTGCAGCCAAGAAAGGAAAGGTGTATCTCAGGAAGTGGCCCATGCCTAGAGACAGGTCTGCTCATGCTCAAAGACCTGGCTCCCCCATGGCTCCTAGGGGATGTTTAGGTAAGGGAAAACCAGTAATCATGGTGACTAAGGGAATTAGGGTCATGGGTCAGGGTTGTGGTCTGTACTGATTGGTCAGTGCTAGGATAGGGGTGGTTGGTGTCAGCCATGGTATTGCTTCATCTGGTCCCGCAGTTTCTCTGGTCCCAGAGCTGAAACACAACTGAGGAGGGTCAGGGTACTGGATGAGGTCAGTTTGAATCAAAAGGAAAAAAAGGATAAAAGTTTGTACTGAAGAAATGAAGTGTCTGTGATTACAGTCAGAGAATTTTCCCAACTTCCAGTGAATTGCTAGGTCCGGGAATTCACCTTCTATTGTGTGGATGTGTCCATTTTTGTGGAAAGTAATTTTTTAATCAATTCTCATGGTCATATAAATGTGAATAATATGCTTTATGCATCCTATGACAAGACATCTGTGGACTCTGGGGATGGGGAGTGGAAACAAACCTAAATTTGGTGCTATTCCTGATCTGTTCTAGATGTAAAGATTGTCTTAGAATCATTTCCATTTTAATGAACAACACACTTTAGCTCTTAGAGGGTGGAAGAGAGCAAATCCCTTTCACTCATTCAAGTTGCAGGGCAAAGAGGCACAGAATGAGGCGAGTTTGCTGCACTGCTGTGTTGCCAAGTGGTTGTGCAGAGAGTAGATACTGATCCCGGGGTTCCCAAACTTTCATAGTTCACAGCAAACTCAGGGTCTCAGTAACTTTTTTATGGCACATCTAGACCCAAAGAAATGGTTAATAGGTGTGTTTATTAACTAGATAGGTCCAAACATTTAATAAATATGTATTTTTTAAAAGTGATAGTTATTTTTTAAAAAGAACACACATAACTTGAAAGAAATTATATTTTTATTTAATTGCTAAATGATTACAGTTACTAATGTGTGTCCTGCTTGGATATTGCACGACTCCTCCAACCTTAGAATCAGAGCGAACACCACCCTCGTTTCCTGTTCCACAGTGATTTCCACAGGTACTTGCCTTTTATCACAGTGACTGCTGGAAAACCAGCTTTTCAAAGATAGATCATCTAAACGAACACCCACAGTGTAGTTAAATGTTAAGACCGAATTCCTCAAGCTAACAGTTTATGCGAAGTACAACAGATATCCAGTATTGCTGTGTTTTCTTAAATATTTAAAAATATCCCATAGGGCCTTCATGAGTTTATTATGTACTTTATGAGGAAAGTACAACTTTAAAATAAGAGGCTTGATTCTCCCTGTGGAAAATAAGGGAGGAGAATTCTCCTTCTCCCTTTCTTAGAGCATTTCCTTTAGAACTCTTGTAACTTCTTTCTGTTGGGAGGGGATTCTGTTTGTAATCGTATTTCCCAAGCTTTTGGGCTTTAGTTTCAGAATATGAGCCTAGACATGAAGTTTGTACTCTTTCATGCTTTGACCTGATTTAAACATTACAAACAAATTATGCTTATTATAGATTTATACTTACAGAATTTTCACTTTTTTATTGACTTGAGAGAGAGAGAGAGAGAGAGAGAGAGAGAGAGATTTGTTATTTCACTTATTTATGCATTCTTCTGTTGCTCTTGCATGTGGCTTGACCTGCATTGAATCTGCAACCTTGGAATACCAGGACAATGCTCTAACCAACTGAGCTACTGGCCAGGGCCCATTTTTTAATATGTTGAAATGGTTTGAATGCCATAACGTTACCATAACCTTCTAAAACTTAAAAGGCAGGTATCACATTCCTTTTAAAAAGTTCTTTTTTGGCCCTGGCCAGTTTGGCTCAGTGGGTAGAGCATCAGCCTATGGACCAAAGAGTTGCGGGTTTGATTCTGGTGAAGGGAACGTACCTTGGTTGAGATTTGTCACGGGCCCTGGTCGGGGTTGTGTGGGAGGCAACCAGTTGATGTGTCTCTCTCATGATGTTTCTCTTTCACATAGATGTTCCTCTCTCTCTCCCTCCCTCCCACTCTATCTGAAGATAAATAGAAAAATATCCTCGGGTGAGGATTAAAAAAAAATTCTTTCCAGATACAAAGAACAGTCTAACAGGGATTATGTGGGTTGCCAAAAAATGACAGTGCTAGTACCAAGGGTATGTATAATTATTTTTAATATTATTTAAGTGAACTCAGAGTTTGTGGTTTGCCAGAGTCAAATTTGGCACCTAAATTTCAATTATCTCATCCTATCCCATAGCCTCATGAAAGAAGGTGTGTTTTTTTTTTTTCTATTTGTTTGTTTTTTTAAATGACTGACAAAGAAGAAATATGGTTAAATTATGATGAAAAAAGTCTTCCTGTTAAAATTTGTGTAAGGTAGCCAGGCGCCGCCGGTGGGAGGTGGAAAGAAACCGAAGAGCCAAACAGCCGAATAAGCAGAAATCAGGCTTTATTGGGTACACTCCGGGCGGGTTCACAGACTCAGGGGTCGAGTCCTAGAAGCCGCGCCCGATGCTGGGGTTTGTGATTTTTATATCTGCGCCTGTGGCAGCGGGAACTTGTTGTTAGGGTTAGGTCCTGCGGGGCTACGCATGGGGGCCGCTGGAATGTGAGTCTATTGTCCCGGGGCAAACAGTTCCTGGACTAGGACAGGAGAATGGGACAGGAGTGGATCTATGAGTTCGGGGCAAACAGTTCCTGAAACAGGGTGGGAGTCTAGGTTGGGTGAGCGAGGTAACGGCTGCAGTCCCCAGGCTATCGGACAGTTTGTATGACATAAGAACCATGTGCAAGTAAGATTCTGAAACTTTTCTTTTGGGAGATTGTACTTTATTGATATTTTTCTGTGTTAGTTAACATTATAACATTATTACATGACTATTGAAAGAAGTCAAATATTCTCCTTCCCTTCATCTTTCCTTTATCAATCTTTCCATCTCATCACAATCTCACTTCCCTAATTAACTAGGGTAACTGCATATGGGCTTTTCTTTTTCTGCACACAAACCACACGCACGCACACACACACACGCACACACACACGCACACACACGCACACACACACTCACAAAGAGAGTTTTCTTCTTTAGTTAGTTATTTGTCTATTTAGTTTTACAAAACTGGAAAATGCAATTGTGTTATATAGAAGTCCCCTTTCATGTACTATATCATGGGCATAGTGTTCCTTTAGATAAATCTCACCCAGTTTTTAAGCAACCTTTAGAATTCTAACGTATGAATATCATGGTTAATTTACTATTCTTTCCATAATTTAAAATATAATATGGCAGACCAATATCATTAAATAGGGTTGAATGCACTTCTGGTCAGACACAGAGGATGAATTTGATGAGTCTACCAGTGACCAGGGAACTAAATAATCTTACATGGTAGTATAAAATATGGTCTATCTGGTGGAATTGATATTTTAGGGCATAAAATGATTTTAGAACATAAAAATTCTGAAAAGATAAACAGTTTTCTTTTTCAATAAGTTTGAAGCCATGTCATTCAACTTCATAGATCTGAGACTGATATTTTAGAAAAGCCCCTTGGGGAATTGAAAGGGTGATCACAGGATGATAAAAAGATTAGAGGTTTAGTAAATAGAAGTTTGCTCTGATAATTTCTTTTGGGCAAGGATGCTAATTCAAGTTCTTCTAGGTAGTTAAAGGGAAGGGACGAAGTTTCTATTGAGCTTGAGGCTAAAGTTGCCTTTAGCTCAAAACAATGTGTACACCACAGAAGCACATCTAGAAATGACACATTTTGGACCCCACAGTGACATTATATATGTTTCAGGTGTACAGTTCTATGATGCAGCATCTATACATTGCATCGTGTGCTCACCACCCAAAGTCTAGTCTCCTTCTGTTACCAGGTATTTAACCCCTCTTACCCTCTTCGTCCTCCCCTGACCCCCTTCCCCTCTGGAGACCACCACACTGTTGTCTGTGTCTGTGAGTTTGTTCATTTGTTGCTCTGTTTCATAGCCCACCCATGAGTGCACTCATATGCTTCTTGTCCTTTCCTTTCTGACTTATTTCACTTAGCATGATATACTCAAGATCTATCCATGTTGTTGCGAATGGAAATAATTCATCATTTTTGCCCTGGCCAGTGTGGCTCGCTTGGCTGGAGCATTTTCCCGTGCACCGAAGTGTCTGGGGTTTGATCCCTGATCAGGGCATATACCCACGTTGTGGGTTTGATCCCTGGTCTTTTGTCCTCAAAGAAGGAGTCAACTACTGAGTTTTGGAAGTTTCTTGACCAGAGTAATAGAAATACATGGGAATAAAATACTTCATTTTTATGCTTAGAAGCACAACCTTACTTTTTTTTTTCTTTTTTATTGAAAACAAAATACTGGCAGCTTATAGCATGAAAATAATCAGGAGTTGATCAGAAAGGCAAGCTCCGAGTCATTCATCTGGGATAAATTTTAGTTCAATATGTGCCTTAATAGTTATGGGCTCCAAAGATCTTTGTTCAAAAATCTGTGTGTAAGTAACAGTAAAGCATTGTGAAAATCAGAGTAATCATTCTTTCTCTGCTACTGAGAGGCAGCATTAAGCTATGTGGCTGAGAAAATGAGAAATAATCTATTAAGATCATCACTGACTTTATTTAATATCTAGATACCAGAGGCTTTAATATTACACTAATCATAAGGGAACGGTTCATTACGCTCCTAAGATACTAGCATGAGAGGAAATAAGTCTGAGGAATCTCCTAAAAAAAGCACCTCACTGTCTTTTTTCCCTCTTTCCTCTTTCTAGTAAATTTCTGACATGGTTTTATTGCATCATATTTTCTCTAGTCACAGAAATGCTAGCACTTGGACCGAAAGTATGACACCGATTAGAGGAGCTACCCTTGCTACCCCAGAAACGGCTCCCTTTGCAGTGGCTGTGTTATTTTAGGTTATTGCTAAATTACAAAAAATTAGAACAACATTTTTATCAAAGGCAAGGGAAAATCGTTTGCCCAAATGATTATGTTATTATGGGGTATGTGATGATGAATACAACAACTAAGGTTATAAAACTAGCTTTCAACAAAATACCTTGTTTTTGATCATGGTGAATTAACTAAAATAAAACCTGGTTTTGATTTCAGTTTCTGAACATTTGTTCTCAGACTTTCCTGAGAGTAATGTTTCTGGAAATAAAAGAAAAATTTATTCAGCAATATTAAAAACTGAGGTTTTGGAGAATGTTTCCTTTTGTAATAATCTATACACTTTCTCATATAGCCACTCTTAAATCAGTGATGGATGAAACTTAATATTGCAAAACTAAATATTCTATAAACTTTTGGTATATCTCCAAATTAATATTAGAAGCAAATTATCTTGGATAAATTATTCCAATATTGCAAAAATAGTGTAATCCGTTAGTTTAATGCCAATAAATAAAACAATTTAATACCATCTAGTTCTTCTTCAGCCTTAAAGCTTATTCTGTTGGGAGGAGGTGGTCTATTCTTCTCACCTCCTAGATGTTGAGTTTTTTCCTATTCCCAGTCTTCTTGTTTCTGCTGTTGCAGGGTACTCATGTCAGTTCTCGAGTTCCAAGCACACATTTCTGAAGGTCCCATTAGCTTCACATGCCCAGTGCTACCAACACTGGATTTAGAGCCTATACATTGCTCTTCTTTCTGACTCTACTGATTATATTACTCGTTTCTGAGTTACACAGATTCAAATCATCTTACACCTTTGGGATTCTAGCATTCCTTACTGCACTAAGATATTGTTGATGCCCAGCCACATGCCCTCAGCCTGTCCCATGGAGGCTACTCACAGACAGCTGCCGTACCTGCTGGCATCCTGCAATCCTCTGGCCACGGGGGCGGTTCTGACCCAGGTACGGAGGAGGCTGGGAGTGCCAGGAAGCTGATTGCCTATCATTTAAACTACTATTTAAAACTAACATTTAAAATATATAAAGTATACAGACTGAAAATATTCAAGGGAGTCATCTAAAAAAAGGGTTTGGGGTCATTTTTCAGAAACAACATAATCACAATTTTATACACTCAGCTATTGATTTATGGAAATATCAGAGACAAACTTTCAAAACATCTGTCAGAAAATGAAAAGAAATTTCAAAGTGTCCTCATAGGGCAAGCATAAAACATACAATTCTTTTCATCATATTGCCCTCTTTTCTAAAGGAAGATGTGAAAATCCCTGCTTTAAACAAATCATACAAATTACATTTCTTGTCACATAAATCTAGGGAATGGGTCCCCTTTCCACCTTGTTTCCTTACCAGAACATTATCTGCCAGTCATTTTGCTTCATGGCATGTTTAGTGTGAGCTTGCTGTTTTCAATGTGGCTTATCTATGACCTGTTAGAAATCTGTCCCTAAGCAATAAAGAAAGGTCATGGCTAAAATGATGATGGAACATCATGAGCGGGGAGAAGAGAGACACACTGGAACTTGATTCAGAGTGCCTGACACAGATGTCCAGCCCAGATGACTTTAAATCTCCTGTACCGCAGACATTGCTGAAAGATTTCTGGGCTCCTGGCAGAGAGTCTCCCATGGCTCAGGCAGGAGGTATGCCAGGCACAGAATGCTAATATGTAACACGTTTATTGGTCATACTTTACGTTCTGCTATTGACCTAGTCATGAATGCGCCTCAGAAATTTAAGGTAGAGAACGTACATCCCAATCACTTATGTCATCGTTGGCACTTAATAAATCAACCACGTTTAGATATGTTAAGAACCTGCTATGTTCCTGAAACCAATGCAGCTGTCTTCACATGAAGTAACTCCTTTAGTTCATGCCACCTACTGAGGAAGGTTTAATAGATGAGGAAATGGGGATTTGAGAAAGTTAAATGACTGTTATTCAAACAGTCATGAAATGAATCAAAGAAAACACTTTGGAGCTGTGTAGACACAGTAATGTGAAGACCGCACTCTTCCTTCCTTGCACCCAACACACACAAAAGGTGTCTTTTTGGAGGCAGCTTTCGACCCAGTAAATCATTCTTCTGAACAGCTCTCTAACTAAGCAGCATAGTACAGGAAATGTTTCAATACTTAGAAATCATATCATGCATCATGAAATTTACTGTATACTAGCAGAAACTCTCAGTGAGTAGAAGACCACAGGAAATTATCTAGATTATGTAACAACATTTGACTTTTTCCCCTCATAGATAAACTGAAAGGGCAGTCAGTATAAAATACATCAAGTGTAATCAATGTTTATGTTTTTAAACTTTCTCTTCACAGAATAAATCAGAGATGAAGTTATTGCGTCAAGGGTTCCTAGCCCAGCACTGGCACAGTCAGGGAATTTAGGATGGAAAAGGAGCTGTGTGCTCCTCCTGGTGTCTCCTCCTCCTCCTCCAATCTCCATGGACCTTTCGCCCACCTTCCCAATCCCTTCTCTTGGCTTTTATCACTACCAGAAAATAAGAAGAGTTGGGGAGTGTTGAAAAATACTTAGAGATACTATGCAGGAATGTTGTCCTTGAAAAAAAATTGTGTTACTTTTATACCTTTTTCCTTTGCTTTACTTCCCAATATCCTATTTCCCAATATTGAGGTTTCATAACACTCTGGAAGATTTAATTCTTTTTTCCCCTCTTTCATCACACTTAGAATAATCTCTTCATTAGACTAATGTTTTTCAAAAGACAGAGAAAGGCCTTGGTTGCAAGAATTTGTTCTCCTATCCTGCAAAACTCAGCAAGGAAATGCTGGGGATCTGGTTACAGCCTTGCATTGGAGAAGAATAAATTATAGAGTACAAATACATTGTTCTGTTTTCCTATTCCTGACGACAAAGTTGCTTGAAAATTCCAAATCCAAAACTTGAAAAGAAAGGTCTGATGATTTGTCTTTCTTTTTTCATGATTAGATACTTTATATTCTGTGGAATGAGGTAGTTAAAAGAAATAAATATTAGGAAATAGAGCTCTCAATTAAGGGTCTTCTTTTATTTTTAATTAACTACATCTTTAAATAAAAGGAGCTTCTAGAGGCAAAAGATTTACGCGATCTGAAGAGAAACCAGAGTTAAAAAGTGGCCCTTAAATGCAGTCATTACTCTTTGTTTAATGGTGAGATTTGAAGGATTTAGAAGTAGCCATGGATCAGAACCTGGGCACTTGCATGTCACTCACCCAACCTTGAATTACAGTGAAATCATGGGAAATGAGTGTGGATTTAAATAATTAGAGGTGATATCCTTCTCATAAAAATATGGTATTAATTCTTTGTAATAATGATTACCATAATACTATTGTATTTATTTTTTGTTCTAAATATTTGGCCCTGTTCCTTTATATACTGTTATCTGTGGCTTTAGAAATGCAGGCGTTTGTTCTTTCCATTGTCACAGTGTTCTGATGCTTAGAGGAATCCAGTTAGAATCACTGCTTTTAAGAATGAGGCTTCTGCCCAGCCGGTGTGGCTCAGCTGTTGGGCATCGACCCATGCACCAAGAGGTTGCTGGTTTGATTCCTGGTCAGGACACATGCCCAAATTGTGGGCCTAAGCCCTAGTGGGGGCATACAGGAGGCAGCCAATCAATGTTCTCTCTTACTGATGCTTCTATCTCTCTCTCCCTCTTCCCTCCTCTCTCTCTAAAATCAATAAAAAAAAAAAAAAAAGAATGAAGCTTCTCTTCATGGAGCAAAAAATTTAAGTAGATAAATAGCAGGGGGGTTCTTTGCAAAAACTTTATTATAATAAAAAAGTAATAGAACGTAAGGTTTCTGGAATGTTCTTGACATCATGACTCAGTCTTTAAAGGACCATTCTAGTAGAAAAACTTTAAAATTAATTAACAAAATTGAACAAAATTCTAGTTATAAAGTATTGCCATACTTCCAGATTCTTGCTGCTTATCTGTCACTGATATTTTGCAAGAGTTAGCTGAGGAAATGGGGCTTAATTTCTATCTTCAGTTATAATATTTTGGAAACTGGCCCATCAGCAAATAGTTAGAGAAAGATGCCTTCAGAATAATGGGAATCAACTGTGTATTCTCTTCCATAACATCACTGTGGTACAAAGATGGCATGAGATAGCTGTTAGGAGCAAGGACAAGTCTTATTTGATTGAAAAGCAAGGGTGCAGTGTTTTCTTTGCACAGTGGATAGCGTGCAAAGGTCACAACAGCAAGGACAGGCCTACTGAGGGTGGGACACTACTTTAACCAAATACAATTTTCTCTCTCATTTTAACATCACCTAGCTTTGAAGTCATGTGCTTAAAACCCCTTTAGATCATTCCTAGTATTCCCAAGTTTGTATTTTATCATTTGAAATTTGGAAGCGGAGAAGCTAATGTTAAGAGAAAGTGAAACAAATTCCTGACCTCACAAATACATCCAGCTATTTGAATATTTCATTTTATTCTATGGGACTGCATTATTTTTTCAGTTTTTCTCTTCCTACTAGAGTCTAATCCTTGTGTTAATCCTTGAGTTTAAGGTTAAAAGTTGCATGAGATTTTATTTTTGTTTTCTATCTTGACACATAGAAAGGGCACAGAATTGTAAGGATAGGCGTTGTACTACCATCCTTTCTTCAAAAAATACATTTTCTAGGACTAAGAAATATTATTATAATTTTTTTTTTTTCTAAGAAATATTATGTAGCCCAGCCGGTGTCGTTCAGTGGTTGAGTGTCAACCTGTGCACCAGGAGGTCGCCCATTCGATTCCCGGTCAGGGCACATGCCCAGGTTGTGGGCCCGATCCCCAGTGGGAGGCATGCAGGAGGTGACCAATTGATGTTTCTCTCTCTCTAAGATCAATAACAAATAAATATTTTTTTAAAAAGAAGAAATGCTATGTAAAATTATATAATGGGGTTGAGAATTTATTTTTTGATACGTATCTGTTCCAATAAAAATGTTTCCTTACTTTCTGTAATTTATCTGATTTTCCATACATGCCTTGACCTTGCAGGGGAGAACCGTTATCATGTCCTCCCACCCCCACCTCAGCAAGTGAATTTACAATCCAGCAAACCTATCCAAATTCAGCAATGTAAACAGTTTCAATCTAGGTAACTTGGTAGCTAATTATTTTAGGCATGATTCAAAATTTCCCCCCAAAATTTCGTCATCCCAAGCTGTTTGCCAGGGTGCCATCTGGTACATATGAGGTGGGGCCTGTGTGATCGCCTGGTGGTGTCAGGAGATGAAGTCTGTGAGGTCAGGGGATTTTGTCTGGTTTCTGCTGTGGAGTGACTGCTCCTGTGTATGTCTTGAATTAGTGACTGCTATGGTGATTCATGATGTTTGTGCTGTTACAATATAAACTCAAACAGAAATGAAAAAGATAAGGCATGTTAACCTTTTCAAGAGTTTATTTGAGCAAAAATGAATTCCAATCAGGCAGCGTCAAACAGGAAGTGGTTAGGATGCTCTACCGACAGGAGCCGGGGAGAAACTTACAGACAAGAGGCAAAGGCCGAATAAGAAAATTACTGATGGGCTCTAGCTAAAGCCTAGCTGGGTGTCTGTGATCTGCTTTCCTTATGCTTCGGTTCTGTAACCTTGAGGATTGACAGGCTTAGGTTTCAGTTTGCTTACATAGGCCGCCGGCACTAGCACTACCTCAGTCTAATGGCCTCCTTGTTTAATGAATTAACAGGGCATCATGCTGACATTTGCTGTCGGAGTGCATGCTTCCCACCTTTACCACCAGTCGTGAAGTCCCTACACACAGCCTTCTTTTGATCCCAATCCTCACACTCCTGATGAGCCACTGTGTCTCTGCCAGGGTACATAGAAACTACTGACCCTTCTCCACAGCTTCCACAGTGGAGAGGCAATCTTAGGCTCTCTCTCCAACTACGTCTATTTGGCAGTACTGTGGAATCCTGTCCACCGTTCCTGTGGGATCCTGGTCCTCCTGTCCTGTGGGATCCTGTCCTCCAGCACTGTGGGATCCTGTCCACCGGTCCTGTGGAATCCTGGTCCTCCTGACATGTGGGATCCTGTCCTCCAGCACTGTGGGATCCTGGTCCTCCAGCACTGTGGGATCCTGGTCCTCCAGCACTGTGGGATCCTGGTCCTCCTGACCTGTGGGATCCTGGTCCTCCAGCACTGTGGGATCCTGTCCTCCAGCACTGTGGGATCCTGGTCCTCCTGACCTGTGGGATCTTGTCCTCCAGCACTGTGGGATCCTATCCTGCAGCACTGTGGGGTCCTGGTCCTCTGGTCCTGTGGGACCCTACCAGGCTGTGTTGAATAGGACCACATTGCGAGGCTTTCCCTAGAGCCAGGGAAAGCAAACAACTGTCCATAGGGCAAATCCTGCTGTCACCTGATACTGTAAAGAAAGTTTTATTGGAGCTCAGCCACACTTATTCATTTGTGTGTTTTCTGTGGCTGCTTTCATACGTCAAGGGCAGAGCTAAGTAGTTGTGACAGAAATAATAATGCCACAAAACCTAACACCTTGAATACCTGGCATTTCACAGAAAGATTTGTTGATTCATGCCCTGGGCCTGTAGCCTTCCCAGAATGTCCTGGGGAAACAGGTCAATGTCCTCACCCTCTCTCCTGCGCTCCAGACCTACCATTCCCAGCAGGAATTTTCCAGGAAGGAAAATGAGGATGTGGGTTGCCCTCTTTCACCACCTTTCTGTCCTCTCTATTTAACATCTCTGGGGACATGGGGTGGGGGCGAGGAGGCATTCTCTTCCTATCTGCTAGGCGTTCCCTTAAGTCAATGTCACCTTTCTATCGTGGTATTTACCCTGTTTCCTACCCTGAGGCGCCAGTGGCAGGAAGGGGTTGGGAGGGAGAAACTAGCTCACAAAGAGGAGGATGTAAATCAGGAAATATTTATCCAACACTGTACTTGTCACACACAGCCTGCTTTTATTCTCCTTGTGTAAATAAATGCCAATAACTAGGCACTTGAATAGATTGCTACTTCGTTTTCCCCAGTAATGCTGAAATACTCATCTGAATTCTTTTTCTCAAATAAACTAAGTGAAACATCATCATGAATGATCTCGATAACTGGAAAATAAATCAGAAAGACATTTTAAGATTAATATTATGATATTAGCAACCAGGTGGAATGTTAAAATTGTGTTTCTACCACACACGAAGTTCTATCAGCTCCTTTCTTTCTATTCTTACACATTTGGATATATATATTATCTCTATTTCTATCATCTATCAACTCTAAATTACAAAATGCCATACAAATTGGAAGTGGATATTCAACTACATTTAGAGTAATTTGTATAGAACAATGTAAGAGACTTCAGTGATGAGAAGATAGTAAAATATCTTTATTCATGCCTGTTTATGAATCAGAACTAGGAACTATCTAAATGTGGTATTTCTAGAAGACACAGTATGTACTTATGTTTTCACTATAATTTTATACTACAATGAGGATCAAAACCAACATTCACAGATATTAGGTCTAAACCAAATAATTTTGTATTATCTCTTTAGCGAAACATAGTCAACTTTAACAGTGGAATTTTGAGAAATAGTGTGTAGAATTAATATTTTTAAAATCCATACTTTATATTTTCCCACCAAACATACTTATTTACATGCTATTCTACCTCCTACCATAGTGGATTCACTGCTGTTTGTATTATTAATGGGGGTAAGGTTTGGTCATAATTTTTATGTCATAAATTATTTACTCAGTATCTTGTTTGTATGATTGAAATTGCAACTTTTACCTAGTCTTGGAAAACTCTAACTGTTTCCAAGATTTCCATGAGCTGATCAAGAGCTATTTCAATTTGTCAGCCAAATGTTGTGTGTTTGTCTTCTTCATGAAGGTTCAACTTAAAATGATTTAAAATTTTGGGAGGGTTATACACAGCTAGGGCTAATGTCAAGCAAACTTATAGGAATTATGATGACCCCTAAATTGTGTGTTCATTTGGTATGTATGTGTGTGTGTGTGTATATACACATGTAGGGAGTTGCAAGGACAGCAGGGAATATTGGTGATGACTAAATGAGAGGCCCTGAAACAGAGGACCACCTAACTCCCCTGCTCTTCTATCAGTTGTGTTTATCTAGCAAAACACCAACCTTGTTACATACAATTTCTATCTTTCAGTGCCTGCACCCAAGCAGCTGAATGTAGCTGGGGAAAAATATCCAACTTATGGGTCTTATTTTTAAATTGTGACCATAGATCTCAAGTGTAACCAAAACTATTACTCAGTATGGGATAAAGTGAAGGTAGGCTAATTGCAGGAGATTCTACATGTTGAGTGGAGGGTATGCACTGGTCACATGGTAGCAAGACTTGGGCAGGTGCACGGATTCCTCAACCATAGTGATAGAATAGTGGGCAGAGCATCACTCTCTTCCAGGAAAATTTATTTCTCTCATTCCCATCTTACTACTAACCTCTACTCACTTTTTCTACTCCTAATTTAAACTATTTTATCTCTGATTTTTCTGAGAAAATCTGAGCAATCCGAAGAAAACTACCTTATCTTTTCATTTGCAAATCTGCACACCTAGTTGCTTCACTATTATTTTGTTCTACATTCTTTTTTGATTTCCTATTAAAAATAATCCTCTTAGATTCACATGGTCCTTCAGCTACTGTTGCATGCTCCCTTTTATAGCAAAAGTCCTCCAAAGACTTAAATATCATTCTCTCCCCATACTCATTTTCTATTCTCTCCTCAACCCTCTCCAGTTTTATGCCAACTACTCCATTCAAATTCTCCTGTATAAGTGTTTTGCAATCTCATATTTCAAACTCAGTGAACATCCAGTATTCTTTTTCTAGAGTTCTTAATGACATTTAACACCATTGCTCTCTATCACCTTTTAAACATATTTTCTTTATTTGGCTTCTGGGCTACAACCTTCTTCAGAACCCTGCACACTTTCCTCTTACTTCACTAGTAGCTACTTTCAGATTCTTGTTCCAGGTTCTTCTCTCCTGAATCACTAAACATTGGAGCCCTTGGTGCTCATCCCTGTGTCTTTTTTTTTTTATCTATTTATACTCCCATCCTGCATGATCTGATCCAGTCTCACAGCTTCAGTTATCATCTGTATACTTGTAATTCCCACTTTGTATCGCAAGCACTCATTGTGCTCCTGAATGCAATAACTATAAACGCTTGCTTGACTATTTTTATTTGTCTAACAGTGCTCCCTCTCAAATTGCATTATCCTAAACCCCTCTTCACCAAGAACCTGATTGTCCCTTAGTCTCAATGAATGCTTTCTATTTTACAACCAAATCATGATCAATAAAGTCATCTCAATTTTCCGAAATATACCCTGAACTTGATTTCAACTCTCAGTTCTTGTGCTGCTACTGCAGTCTCCCAGGGCTCATTGCCTCTCACCTGAGCGTGACAGCATCATCAGCCCAGTTCAGGTAATTCACCATGAGAGCTTCAAGTAACTCTGCTAACTGAGGAGAAGTTGTAGGAGTGAGGCAGAGGCAGGAAAACATACCTGGAGGGGACAGGGTCATTTGTGATGGCATTTATTAACTTCTGATGTTATGAGAATTCAGGATGCAAGATTGTTTTGATGACTTAAATAACTTTAGATGGAAAGGTTTGGGGCATTACAGACTCTACTACAAGTCCCAGTAGGAGATGAGAAAAATTCCATGCAGTGATCCTTTTCAGTGTCCAAAGTAACTTGATTTAAGTTGTAGAGTTGAGTGGAAGAAATATCACTTCATGTATATTACATTTAGAAAGACAAGGCCTCTGGACTTAAATATGACAACTAAGATGCAAAGGTGGAATACCACTTTAAAGTTGATACGAAGTACTACAGGTGCTCAGTTGTGGGGAAGATCATTAAGATAAAAAGACGTGAAGGCTGGTTTGACTCCCAAACTGGGCTGGAGCAATGGGAGGCTCCCCACTCCCTTCCCTGTGCTTGGAATGTGTGCCCCTCTGCCTTCCCCACCCTCCCCTGCCTTCCCCACCCTCCCCTGCCTTCCCCACCCTCCCCTGCCTTCCCCACCCTCCCCGCCTTCTTTCCCACCCTCCCCTGCCTTCCCCACCCTCCCCGCCTTCTCCACCCTCCTCTGCCTTCTTCACCCTCCTCTGCCTTCTTCTCCCTAGAAGCTGCCAAGGACACAGCCTTGAGATAGGAATGTGGTGAGGAGACTACCTGGATTGGGTACTTGACTAGACTCAGTTAAGGCCTCTACATAAGCTTTTTAGGATTTGCAGATGGGTGCAGAAATCTGCCTCATCAGTTCCCTTACTTAATAAACCTGCCATCTACCAGCCTGGAGGGGTCTGCCTCTTTCCTTGTCTTTCCCTGCCCCTAAGAGTGGGGCTGATTTTAGCTCACACCTGGGAAGCTCCCAAAGAGGTTGCCACCCAAAATCAATCTATGCATTTAATGAATACATTTTTACTTATTTAGAGTAACTTTTCCACTGTAAGGACTGCAGCGTCACACAATTAAACCCAGTGTGTAATATCTGCATTTTATGAAACGCTGTGATATCACAGGTCCCCTTCCAATGGCAGTAACGGTTCTGATGTCGTCTGCTCACACGTTCACACATTCCGGTGCGCCAGAGTGATCCGTCTCTCCACTGGAAACGGGTCAGGGTGGTGAGAACTACAGAGCTCTTTTTACTAGATCTCTGAAGAAGTTTTGTATTGTTCAGGCGAATCATTCTGATGTCTGGCCCCAGACAGTGGTGAATCAATGAAGGACAGCTTCTGCAAATGTCCTGGCCATTCTCCGCTCCCTCCAGGTGTGTGGTCTGCCCTGAGAGACTGGGCCAAGCACTCTGACTTTCTTTCTCCACTTAATTTCCTCCTATAATTGTAAATGATATCTTTCATTTAAAACTACTTCACTTCTCGTCTATTTCTCCTTGACCTTCTTAGACTAGAAAATGGGAGGCAAGCAGCCATGAAAGAAATAAAACTGAAAAACAAAGTATGTAATAAGAGCCAAATTGCAGGTAACAAAATAGCATCAATAACATTCATGAAAAATGAAGACATATTTTGCTTTACAGACTAAAGAGGAGGACATTTTTTTTATTCATATAGCTCATCCCCATGGTTGTTATTGTCAATGTAAGAATCATCCAAACTTGTAAAGAATTTCTGAGTTTATCTGAGTCAAACTGACTACAATTGCCAGGAAGCAAAATCTCAATGGATTGAGAAAATGTTGCAGAGAATGGCCGTTTTGCAGCTTATTTTATACATTAGAATAAAATCAGGAGACATAACGAGGGTCACATGAAGTTCACTGATGGTAGATTAGGGAGGCAGGGGGAAAAAGCAAAGCAGAGTAATCTCTGAGATTGGATAAAAAAATAAAAGAGGCCTGCTCAGTGTTGCTCAGTGGATTGAGTATTGTCCCAGGGGCTGAAAGGTCCCGGTTAGATTCCCGGGCAGGGCACATGCCCGGGTTGCGGCCTCAATCCCCAGTAAGAGGTATGCAGAAGGCATTAGATTAATGTTTCTGTCTCATATCAATAAAAAACAAAACAAAACAAACAAACAAACAGAGGGACACATACTTCTTTTACATTAGTGGGCACAGGATGGTTAATAATGAACATTTTCAACACATAGAGACAGAGATAACCATGGGGTCTCCTGCTCTGGTGCAGTGGTTGTGTGCCCTGAGGGGTCTGGAAAAGGAGATTACTCTGACATTTCAGAGGTATGTCAACTTACATGCAAAAAGACATCTCAGACAGGCTCACTTTAGCTAAAGATTGACCTCTGTCACTTTACAGGCCTAGGAAATGTCTACAAGCCTTGACTTGCTTTTAGTTAGAAATTTTTATATTCAGACCATCCTATGTGGTTCCTTTCAGCCTCTGAGTTTGTAGGGCCGCCATGCAGGCCTCCCCTGAGCTTGTCAGGTTTAGTATGTGACCCCTTTTTCATCCATAGTACGACCAAAAGTAACCAGTTTAACATGATATCTTAACATTATTTCCAATTATGAAATTGTTTATAATCATCTTTTATTAGTTATTTATTTTTTTCATGAAACTACAAGTGGTTTACCCTGAGGCCACCCCACTTTTGGGCCCACCCAAAACACTTCCAGTGGCTTTTCCGTACAAATCGCCTGTCTTGGCTCATGCTCAGACTTTCCTAAAATCTCTCAGACAAGCAGCATCTGGCCTCAGCCTGCCCCATACCTCTTGCTAAGTAGCCCCAAGCCTGGCGCGAGAGCAGAGACCTCAGTTTGTACCTTAGCCTCTCCCATACACCAACAAGCCCAGGACAAGTGGCAGCCATCTGCAGATCACTTGGCAGCTCATACCACATGACCCCAGGCAGGGCACGGGCAACGGCTGACCTTGGTCTGAACCTACCAAGAGGCCAGCTTCAGACAACGCCGGAGCATTATGCAACCACCTCTACAAATGACATACTCAAAAGGCAGACTCCAGGCATCAGAGTGTGAATCCTGCTCCATAGAATCAGCCTCTGCACACAGCCCCTCCACTGTAGTAACAGCCAGGCCTCACAGCCCATCTGTCTAAAAGTCAATCTCTCCCATTGACATGCCATCAACAATCAAGGCTCAACTACAACAGGAGGACACACAACCCACACAAGAACACACCTGGAGCACCCAGCTTAGGTGATCGGGAGACTGTAACACTGAGCCCCACAGGATACCTACTACATAAGGCCATTCTACGAAGACCAGGAGACATAGCAGTTCTACCTGATACATAGAAACAAACACAGGGAGACTGCAAAATGAGGAGACAAAAAAGCATGTTGCAAATGAAAGAACAGACAAATTCAGAAAAAGAACTAAACAAACTGGAAATGAGCAATCTACCGGACGCAGAGTTCAAAACTCTGGTTATAAGAATGCTCAGTGATCTCAGTAAGAACTAAAACAAAAAGATTGAAAACATAAAAATGAAGATAGAAAACATAAAAAAGAACTAATCAACAATGAAGAATACAATAATTGAAATAAAGAATAGCATTATAGGGAGTCAACAGTAGATTAGATGAAGCAGAGAATAGAGTCAGAAATTTGAAAAATAAGATGCAGAAAACATCCAATCAGAATAGGAAAAAAAAAAAAAGAACCCAAAAATAATTAGGATAATATACATAAGGGGCCTCTGGGACAACATCAAGCATAACAACATTCATATTATAGGGGTACCAGAAGGAGAAAAAGAGAGCAAGGGATTGAAAATCTATTTGAAAAAAATACTAACTTATAGACGAAGTGGTGCATATACAATAAAATATTGCTGAGCCATAAAAAAGAATAAAATCTTGCCATCTGTAACAACATGGATGGATCTAGAGGGTGCTGGGCTGAGTGAAATAAGTCAGACAAAAACAAATGCCATATGATTTCACTTATATGTGGAATCTAATGAACAAAATAAATAAACAAACAAAACAGAAACAAATTCATAGATACAGAGAGCATTTTGATAGTTGTCAGATAGAAGAGGGCTTGGAGGGATGAGGAAAAGGGGAAGGGATTAAAAAGTACAAATTGGTAGTTACAAAATAGTCATGAGAATGTAAATCATAGGAAAGGGAACATAGCCAATAATATTGTAATAACTATGTGCAGTACCAGATAGGTACTAGATTTATCAAGGTGATCACTTTGTAAGTTATATAAATGTCGAATTACTATGTTGTACCCCTGAAACAAATATAATATTGTATGATACATGAAATTAAAATATAAAACTTATTTTAAAAAATTAAAAAAAAAAGAAAGTACAAGTGGTTTAGAGTTTCTTAAGTAGAGCGTGGATAAAGTGCAGTATACAACACCCAAATGGAACCAAACCAGAGATTCCTGAAAAAAATCTGTCAGTTACTCAATTGGCCATTTCCTCCCCTACTGGCACAGGGGCTTGTCAGGGGAGATGAGGGAATAAGTCCAGTGGCAGGATCAGTGGTTGCTCCGGGGGAATGATCTTTGGGGAGCTTTCAAGGTCAGGCTGTGGGCTCAGGGTTTAGACTTCAGAGCGAATACTGCCGGACCCACCAAGACTGGATAAAAAATAAAACGAGCTTTGACTGTGAAGCCCTGGGCAGTGATCTGAGTGCGCATCATGAGCTGGGAACGCTGGCTCTGACCCCGGTGGAAGCAGTAGAGGCCATAGGTAAGGGCGGCCGCGTGCCCAGCAGCCTATGGGTACCACTGGGTTCTCACCAGTCTTGGGAAGGAACTTTCCCTTGAAGATTTCAGGATTGCCGTAGACACTGGGGCTAAAACCTTCAATGACTGGAGGTTGTGACAGTGTCTCTAGAGTCATAGGGCCAGGAGTCGCCATGTCTAGGACAACAGCAGCGAGAGGGGGAAAAAAATCATCATTTATTTTTTTAGAGAATATTTTTACATTTATCTTCAGATAGAGTGGGAGGGAGAGAGAAAGAAAGAAACATTGATGTGAGAGAGACACCTTGATTGGCTCCCTCCTGCACCACCCCAACCAGGGACAGGAACTGAACCACAACTGAGGTTCGTGCCCTTGACCGCAATTGAACCTGGGAGTCTTGGGTCTGTGGGCCAATGCTCTAACCACTGAGCAAACCAGCCAGGTCTACAATCATCTTTTTTATAGCAAGGTACTATACTCTCCATTCATCCAGTAGTATTTATTTGAAAATTATATTATTTCACTTTCTTAGAAAATTTTAAATTTATTGAATTCCTTTCTTTTCAAACTTATCTTTATTGTTGACTGTATTACAAATGTCCCCCAATTTTCCCTCATTGAGCCCTTCCTCCCTGCTCCTGCTTCCCCTCCTGCCTTATCCATACTATTGTCGGTGTCCATTGGTTATGCATATATGCATACAAATTTGTTGGTTTATCTCTTCCTGCCCTCCCTCCCTCTTCCCTTTGAGGTTCATCAGTCTAACACCCAATTTGTACATCTTAATTCCTTCACCTTTTCCACCCATCCCCAACCCCCTCCCCTCTGGCAACCAACAAAAAGTTCTCTGTATCTGAGTCTGTTTCTGTTCTGCTTGCTCAGTTTGTTTGTAGATTCAACTGTTGATAGATATGTATTTATTGCCATTTTATTGTACATATTTTTCTTCTCCTTTCTCCTTCCCCTTCCCCTTCCTCTTCCCCTTCCCCTTCCCTTTCCCCTTCTTCTTCTAGAAGACCCATCAACATTTCATATAATACTGGTTTGGTGTTGAGGAACTCCTTTAGCTTTTTCTTGTCTGGGAAACTCTAGATATGTCCATCGATTCTAAATGACAGCTTTGCAGGACAGAGTAATCTTGGTTGTAGGTTGTTGCTTTCCATCACTGAATATCCCTTACCACTCCTTTCTAGCCTGCAGAGTTTCTTTTGAGAAATCAGCTGACAGTCTTATGGGATAATATTTTGTTTTACATCATTTAATGCACAAGAAAATTTCACTATTAAAGTAATCTAATAATAATTTATTATGGAAAGTGAAAAAATCTTTAGAAAAATATAGAAATTTTATAAGCAAGCATTGTGTTATTATTTAATTGTTAGAAAGTTTTATTTCCTAGTGATGGTATCTGTGTGATAGCTGTGTATATTTAAACAAATAGAAAAAAGAGAGTATATTTACTGAAACAAATAGTGACATTATACACCTTATTATGCAACTTTCTTTTTCAATATATCTTGGATATTTCTTCATATCACTTCATGTATGTTTGTTTCATTCTTTTTAATACTGTGTTATATGTCATAGCAATGACATGCTACAAATTAAGTAACCCACTCTTGACCAATATTTCTGTTTGATTAGCCTATTTCTAATATTTTTCTATTCTAATCAATACTGATAAATATATATTCTCATGTCTACGTTATTCCACTGAAGGATGAGAACATCTACAGAATGAATTACTAAAAGCGAAATTGTCAGGACAAAGATTGAGTACATTTACATTCTGATAAATATTGACGAATGAATGAATAATGATTCTATTGCAGCAGAAGGAGTTCCTATTCTCCAGACAATCTGTGGTGGACAGGTATGAACCAATACGAACAAGGCAAATCATTTTTCATAGATGTCAGGTTCAATTTACCTCTACCAAAAATGTATACATGTGAACACTTCTTTATAACTTTGCGTATTAGTCAGTATTCTCCAGAGAAAAGGAACTAAGAGGAGAATACCTGAATATATATAAAATTCGCTGTCTGCAAGCCAGAGAACAGGAAAGCTAGTGGCGTAGTTCCAGTCTGTGTCTAAAAGACTGAGAATTGGGAGCACCGATGGTATGAGTCCCAGTCTGAGGGCAGGAAACGACCAATATTCTAGCTTGAGCATGAGCAGTCGGGGAGAGAGAGAGAGAGAGAGAGAGATTTCTTTTCTCTGCCTTTTTGTTCTATTGAAGTCCTCAGTGGATTGAGAGAGCCCACCTACCTTGGGGAGGGCAATCTACTTTACCAGTTTGTAGATGCAAATGCTAATCTCTTCCTGAAACAGCCTCACAGGCACACTCAGAAATATTGTTTAGCTGTACATCTAGGCACTCTGTGGCTTGGTCAAATTAAACATAAAATTAGTCATCATACCTTGCAACTTAAAAATGGAATCAGAAGGTCTTGTTAAGGAATGAAACAGAAATAAATAGTAATATTGATTAGGACTTATTTAATTACAGGTAACAAACAGTTAGTACTCTAATAAACACAGCAAAATAATTAAAATTAAATAAAAGAAAAAGATTAATTAATAAGGAAAAAAAAAAAAATCCCTGGAGGAGACGTGATGAAACAGGTTTTGAAAGCGGGAACACCCTGTTGTCTTCACAGACTCAGGTGAGGAAATCTATGCAACAAGAGTTTTCTCTTTGCATTCACCACGTCTTTTCTCAGAGTGCCACCTTCATTCCCTCAGGCCTCTTTGCTGGATAAAAGGGTAGCCTTGAGCATCACTGGTGATTTGTCCTTTTTGTGCACATCCTGAGAGGAAGAAGGTCTTTTCCATCAACAGCAACAGAAAATTCACCAGGGAAGGATTCCATTTGGCATGGTCTGTGCACCTTACCCCACACTTGGCTGTGTGTGGACTGAAGAGTGAGGCGCTATCATTTGCAGGCTTGTTCCTTCTGGCTCAGACCTGTGCACCGCAGATTATCTGAAGAACAGCAGCTCCTGCTGCTGCAGAAGGTCATTGTTTGTTCGTGAATAGCTTCCTCTTGCCTGGAAGGTGGCACTGTATGGGTGGAACACACCTCATGAAGCCAGGCTCTGGTGTCTCTGTGGTTTAGAGGGAAGGGAAGAAAAGCATGCTGTAGGTGTGTCTGAGGGAGTGAGGGAAGAACAAAGAAAGGCCAGGAGGAAGGAGAGAGAGAGAGAAGACAAAAGGGCAATATCAATAAATGAAGGAGAGAGCAGGAGAAGATGGAAAAAACAAAGCGATAAAGATCTCTATGGAAGCAAAGAAAGAAATGATGGGGATGGAAATAATATGAATTGTTAACAAATTCAAGATACAGGCCTACCTCAGAGCCTTGGCAAAAACTTACACGCCCATGGAAAGTCTTGACTCTACTTTGTAAAACATGACTTTAGATGAAAAGCATTGCTTATTTGGAAGAACAGGAATGAGATTTTACTGAAATCATTTTTGAATATTGCTGCCTGACTGTATATAATTGAAATGGTTAAGTGTTTTATAATGTGTAATGAAATGTGCCCTGATCTCAACCCCTTCAGCAAGTTTATACCTCAATTATGGAAAGCAAAACACCAAGTACAATTTGTACCCTTGACTTTAAAACCACACACAAAAGAGAGAGAAATGGCCTGCAGATCAGAATTCTTGGCCTGAGGCCATGTGGAAACATGACAACATATAAACCAGTGATCCCTCTCAAACCTAAATCAATTATAAGGTCAACAAAACCATTCAGAGGGGTAGAGATCACGCATCACTAATTGACTTAATTTCCGCCTTTCTAATGGGTTCCTTAAGAAGGTACTAGACATACACTTATTTAGTGGTTAATGTGAACTCATTTTCATAACTATAAATGTGTTGCCTCATAGAATGGAGACTGGAAGTCTGTGTGGCATTTGGCTTTATTGACATTTTGACAATGAAATATTTATGTACAAATGTACTCTGGAACATATTGCAGCAAGAATTTTGGCAGGGTGATCCTTTTCAAACATCAAGCTTAATCTTCCAGCAAGTTTTGCATCACAATACTCTGCAACAAAAACACGGGCACTGTTTCCTTATAACTGATGATATGACTTCTAAATATGACCATCTGCGCCTATTATTTGTAGTCTTTTTTCTCCAAAACAATTGTGCATTCCTTGAAAGCAAGGAGAATGTTTTATCTTTCATATACTTGAAAAAATGTTTAGCACAGATATAAGTGTATGGCATTTGCTTAATTGATATTTATTGACTTGATATGGTGTTCCCTACCTTAACATGGCTGTCTGCAAGATGCTGTGAGTCAGCCTAAAGAGTGATTTCTTTTCGGATTCCCAAGCCCCTCTGTCCTTAACACTGCTTCCAGACTATCCAACTTACTACCTCCCGACTCTAACCTGGGCCAAAGCCTTGAGGAGGGCATATGAGAATGTATGGCACTGTTTGTCCTTTCTCCTTGTACTTCTTTGTTTTTTTTTTCAGTTTTGTTTATAGGACCATAGTGTGTGTGTGTGTGTGTGTGTGTGTGTGTGTTCTGTGCCGAATTACTGAGGCTTTTCATTATATTCTTGGAAAGATGTGTTGTTGATGACTTGCTACTTTCTCATCTCTATACCCTTATTCCTGAATCCAGGCTCATGGCTCTGGATCATATTTTTTGCATCCTACTTGATAAGGCAAGTCACATGTCCTGGACCAAAAATCAGAGTGGGTGATGTTATAGACTGAATTGTGTCCCTTCAAAATTCATATGTTGAATGAACCCTAACCCCTGAAGTGACTGTATTGGAAGATAGGGCTTTAAAGAGATAATTAAGGTTAAATGGGGCATCAGGGTGAGACCCTAATCTAAGATTACTCGAAGAGAAAGAGACACCAGGGATGCACACAGAAGAAAAGGCCTTGTGAGGACACAGTGAGAAGACAGCCATCTGCAAGCCAAGGAGAGTGGCCGCAGGAAAAAGCAACCTTGCCAACACCTTGGTCTTGGAATTCCAGCCTCCACAACTGTGAGAAATAAATTTCAATTATTGAAGCCACCCAGTCTGTGGTATTTAGATAAAGCAGGGCTAGCAGACTAACACAGGTGGGATCAACAGAATTTCAGAGCAAAAGGCAAGGATATACATAGGCTGTTAATGCTATCGATCTACAAAAGAGATCTATAAAGAATTTTTTTTAGAAAATACTTTTTGGTATAGCATAATATAAAGTATAACATACATGGATAAAAGTGGACAAATCATGAGTGTAAAGTATGAACATTTTTTCCAAAGTGAACACACGCATATAGTCACCCTCAAGATAAAAACATAAAACACTGATTCGTGTGTGTGTGTGTATGTACGTGTTGTGAAATAGCAATCAATTCATTTCTTTTCTTTATGGTTATCCAATAAATTCAGCAAAACGTACTAGAAAGTTGTGTGTTTTTGTTCTTCACACCAACTTTGCTCTAAGTCAGGTTTTATCTGTATATGGTCCTTTCTGGATGACATATTCCGTTCCATTGTTCTATTTGCACTAGTACCATATAGTCTTAATTACTGTAGTCTTACCAGAGTGTGTTCTTCAAGACTGTCTTAGGTGTCCACACTTCTTTGCCTTTTTATAGGCATCTGAGAATCAGCATGTAAATTTTCATAAAACAAATTGCTTGGACTTTGGGGTGGCACTGAATCCATACATTAATTGATAGATATAATATGTTTATAATATTGAGTTTTCTGATTTACAAATGTTTAATCTTTTCATTTAATTATATCTTTACTCAGTGATGGTTTGTAACTTTATGTGTAGAGGTCTTAGGGATCTTTCATTGTTTCCTAGATATTTGATAGTTTCATACTATTTTAAGCTTATGCCATTTAAAAATTTAAATTATCTGTAGAGTCTTGGATTTTTCTAAGTGCATACAATCAATGACAAGTTATTATGTTTGTTTGGTTGGGTTTTGTATTATTACATAGTCTAGATCCTTCAGTATAATATTGAGTAAAAGGAATAATAGTGGTCAGAGAAGTCTCATTCACAATTTCAGGAGACAAACTCTCAAAAGGTCACCATTAAATCGTTAAATATTTGTTGTTGGCTTAATACTACTCTTTATATATAAATAAACTATTTCTTTCCATACTTTGATAACAGTTTTTGTCATAAATTTTGTTAAATGATTCTTACATTTATTGACATAATTATATGATTTTGAATACTCTAATAAAATAATACATTGATTAACATTGTAAATATTAACTACCTCTAATCCTTAGAATAAAATCCAGGTGAAGATATTATACTTTTTATATTGTGTGTGGTTTGATCTGCTAACATTTAAAAACTATAAAAAAGAAAACTTATGAGATTAAAGATAGTTTCTTTCATATACCCATATTTCTGCTCTTTCCAGTTTTATTTCTTTCCCGATGTTCCAAGATTCTTTTTTTTTTAATCATTTACTTTCTGTTTGAAGAATTCCTTTTAGCCATTTTTCCCCCCCTCTGGTTGGATTCATGTGACTTTTAATTCTTATTTTACTAATATGTTACAGTAAGTCTGGGAAGTAAAGACAGGGATGGAAAGGAAGAGGAAGACTAGAAAAGTATCTTTCCAGTTTCTTTTATTTTTTTCTTTTTATCCTCACCCGAGGATATTTTTCCATTTTTTGTACAGATAGAGTGGGAGGGAGAGAGAGGAAGGTAGAGAGAGAGAGAGAGAAACATCGATGTGAAGGGACACATCGAGTGGCTGCCACCCACACGACCAACCAGGGCCGGCGACAAACTGCAACCAAAGTACATGCCCTTAGCGGGAACCGAACCCGGGTCCCTCCGGACCGCAGGCTGATGCTCTAACCGCTGAGCCAAACCGGCCAGGGCTCTTTCCAGTTTCTTAACCATTGAAGCAGGTGCTAGGATATGGAAGTTCAGTAAAAGCATCACATCCTTGTCACCACAGAGCTCTTAATAGAGATGTCTGGCAGGAACATGGCAACTGTTTAGCTCTGGTGAAGTGACTCTGACAGAGAATTAATCCTGCACCAAACTTGGCACATGTGGCAGACTGGGCAATGCAGCTGCTGCACAGCTGGGCAGATGAGAAGTTAGTGCTTAGAATCTGCTTCCTGGCATGTGGGTAGGAGCATGGGTGCGCCTTCTTTGGTCTGGGTGTCTCTTCCTTTAGGAGGGAAGGGAGAAGCCACCAATCATGTGGTAGTTGGAAAACTCCTGGGCAAGATGCTTTTAGAAAAGAAATATTTCTTTTTTATACCTGATGGTGGTTTTGATTGACCAGCGTAACTTCTTTTACTTTTGGGCAGTAAGACTGTGCCCTGATGATAAAATCATCTATACTTATTAGCACTCTTAAAAGTCATAGGAGAGTGGAAACAAGGCCTCTTTAGGGCTTAGACTTGTGGGCAGGGGAACATGTGGCTTCTGTCTCTGTAAGGACATGAAAAAGCCGGTTCTGTATCACCACAAATGGACTGACAGAAAAGTGAGAACTTGGTTTTTTTCATCCATACAGATGCTCACCTCTTCTAGCTTATACTTCTAAATCTATGTCAGCTTAATCACCACTTGGGATAACTATAACTATGCTTCTAAAGTTAAGGTGAAAATCTACATTTCTAATAAAGTAGGCCCCCACCCCCATTAAATGCATTTGAATAAGCTGAAAGTCTAAAATCTAGGGACTTTTTTATTATTTTATTTGTTGGAGGCAACAAATAAAACTTATCACTGTCACTTTTTTTTTTAACCTGCAGAATTGAAATGGTCAGGGGGAAGTCTTTACATGAATTGTAGAAATGGTCAACATGCATCTAATTTAACCTACTGAGCAAAAAAGAGAGGTAAAGAGTGCAAGTTCTGCCCTGGCCGGTTTGGCTCAGCGGTTAGAGCGTCGGCCTGCAGTCTGGTTCCCGCTAAGGGCATGTACCTCGGTTGCAGTTTGTCCCCGGCACTGGTTGGTCATGTGGGTGGCAGCCACTCGATGTGTCCCTTTCGCGTCGATGTTTCTCTCTCTCTCTGTTCCTCTCTCTCCCTCCTACTCTACCTGAACAAAAAATGGGGAAAAAAAAAAAAAAAAAAAGAGTGCAAGTTCTTCTGAGAAGAATCTAATTGTGTTTAAAAGGGAGGAATACTAAACCAGTCTTTTTGTTTTTTTTTCCTGAATGGAAGAAAATAATATATGGAATTGAGGGTGCGTGGGCAGAGTGAAAATGACCGTAAAAATAGGTACCTGTCATTTGTGAAACAGTTCTATCCAAGCGGAATTGGGTGTGGGCCATTGGTTTATCTTTGGCAGTGATTTTTTTGTTGTAAATATCAAGAGAGGTTATATAGCTGGGTCATGGCTGAGTATAGTTAGTGAACATGGGTTTTAATTTCAGTTTACAGCAAATGACAATGATCACAGATGTAGCACCTTAGTTTATTCCCCCCTGTACCTGAGCCTACTGCCGTGCAGCCTGAGCCTTGGGGGAGAAAGCTTTCTTAGATAAAGAACCTCTCTGTGATTGCTAGGACCACAGTTTGCTACATTAGAAAGTGTGGCTTTCATATTAGAGAAAATAAATATCTAATGCTAAATAGGAAACTGAAACCTTGAAGAAGTGGTAAGAGGTATTTGGGTTCAGGAATAGGCTCTTTAACAAATCAACGGCATATTATTCTCTCTTAAGCATTAACTTATTTTTAAGCAACAGAATTATATATTTTTTGGCTTGAAATGGTACTTTTTTGTACATTTGATTTCTCGGTTTTCTTAGTTGATATTACTGCCCTCTCCAATATTCTTTCAAAACACTCACCTCTCCTGGAGTTTTTTTTTTTTTTATCCTCACCCGAGGATATTTTTTCATTTTTTGTACAGATAGAGTGGGAGAGAGAGAGAGGAAGGGAGAGAGAGAGAGAGAGAGAAACATCGACGTGAAGGGACACATCGAGTGGCTGCCACCTGCACGACCAATCAGGGCCGGGGACAAACTGCAACCGAAGTACTAAGACGTGCCCTCAGCGGGAACCGAACCCGGGTCTCTCCAGACCGCAGGCCGTCGCTCTAACCGCTGAGCCAAACTGGCCAGGGCTGGAGTTTTTTTTTTAATTATTATTTTTTTAAATTTTTTATCCTCACCTGAGGGCATTTTCTCATTTTTTTTGTTCGGATAGAGCGGGAGGAAGAGAGAGAGGGAGAGAGAGAGAGAAACATCGACGTGAAAGGGACACATAGAGGGCTGCCACCCGCACAACCCAACCAGAGCCGGGGATAAACTGCGACCGAGGTACATGCCCTTAGGGAGAACTGAACCCCAGTCTCTCTGGACTGCAGGCCGACGCTCTCACCGCTGAGCCAAACCGGCCAGGGCTCTCCGGGAGGTTTTCTCAGGGGCTGTGTCTCCAGCTGGTGCAACTTGAGGAACACAGGAAGCCGGCTTAGAGGTCTCGCAGCTTCTTGTTGGCGTGGATGATCTCCGAAGCCTTGGTGCGCGCAGCTGCCTGGCTCAAGTCCAGCCCATGGGGCACCCGCGGCGGAGGAGGCCACGTTGCAGCGCGACAGCGACTACGAGGGAAGCTGCCCACGCTGTTGGCCCTGGAGAGGCGGGAAGACAGGCGACTGGCGAGAGCCTTTGGGGAACACCTTCAGGTAGGAAAGGGCGGTGCGCAGGCCGTGCTGGGAGCCGCAGCTCGGTACAGGGACCAAGGCTGCGTGTCCATCTGGAGGCGCGCCAAGCGACGCAGAGCCCTCTTCATTGTAAGTCTTTTATTTTCCTTTGTCTAAGCCTGTCTTTATTTTCTTTTGTTGTTGAAAGATAGCGTCATTGGAAAGCAGTGAAACCAGTTTGTACTTTTCTTTCTCCCAGGATTGTACGACCGAGCCACGGCTGTGAACCACTCTAAAAACCAGTAGCTTCAGATGACACACACTCATTTCCTTGTGATTCTGTAGGTTTATGATCTGGGCTGGACTCTGCTGAGGACCTTTGTTTCAGCTGGGTTTTCTTGTTTGTTTTAAATCAGTTACAGGTACCGACAGTTCTTGCGAAGGTCGGTGGGTGTAAGCCTGGGCAGGCTCGCTGTTCTCATGTTACAGGTGTCTCATCCATTCAACACGTGGAATCCATGAGACAAGGAAGGAAACTTCAAAAATTTCTTGCCGATTCGGCTTGGAACTAGCACAGCAGTCCTTAGTTGCAGTCCACCTATACAAAAGGGGTGTGCGGGAGCTTCCAACTTTAGACAGGAGGATTTACAGAGTCAGACTGCAAGGCAGTGGGTGTAAATGGGAGGCGTGGGAAACGGGGGACATTTTTTAAATCAGTCTACCATCTATAATCTTAAAACTTCAAGCTTCACCTGCCTTTGTAGGCCCTTGATGTTGTCAAAGAGATTTAAAAAAACAATGTAAAGTTTTATTTAACTTTATATTTGATTTTTAATTACATTTATTGGGTGACATTGGTTAATAAAATTAGATAGGTTTCTCATATTAAGTATTTTTATCTATATTTTCTTTGTTTTTATTGGGAAGGTTGGTATGATACAATTTAATCCCCTATAGTTAGAGGTAGAAGTCCTACAATGATATATTTTTTTTAATCCTCATCCGAGGACATTTTTCCATTTTTTTACTCAGATAGAGCTGGAAGGAGAGAGAAACATCGATGTGAAGGGGACACATCGAGTGGCCACCACCCACACGACCCAACCAGGGCCAGGGACAAACTGCAGCCAAGGTACATGCCCTTAGCGGGAACCGAACCCTGGTCTCTCTGGACCGCAGGCTGACGCTCTAACCGCTGAGCCAAACCGGCCAGGGCTACAATGATATTTTTAAGACATGCATTTTGGAGGATGTGGTCTCAAAAATTCAGAAATAACCAAAGTAAAACCAATGAATCACTGAAGTAGTAATTAGTAAAAGTTTATTGTACACACACCAAAAGACAGTTCTCGAACTGGGAGCACTCAAGCTGAAACATGGCACAAGGCTCAGGGGTTGATTGTTATACAGTAGCTCATATAGTGAGAAAGCAGTGACAATTTATTCTGCATAGTGATTGGTTATCATATTAATTTTTTTGAATGAAAGGGAATTGGTTAGTGGTTACCTCATACCAGTCTTGGGAAGCAGTTTAAGTTTTGCATATGATTTCCAAAGGCATAAGCAAGAAATGACCCAGGTCAAGGCAGTCTTGCAGAACAAGCTATATAAGCTTTGCTTGTATGCATGACTAAATTGGTTTTGTCTGTTCAGGGAAATTTCAAGGCTTGTCTTCATTTGTTTTTTATTTTAACAGTGGAAAGAGTATTTGCACTTTTGGAAAAGGTAGGTATCTACACCATAAGACTATAAGTGGTATAAATTCTTGAAATAAAATTCAAAATACTTTTGATTTCCTTTGTGTAGGATGAATGTGAGAATTAAGATAGTTTAGCAACAGCTGCCTAATCAAGATAGAAACAGAGCAGTAACAGGAACATGGCAATTGTTGTGAGAGAGAAATAGAATATAAATGGAGAATCAGGAAGAAGCAATAGATCTATGTCCAATATCTTGACTAAACAGATGAATTTACGTGTCAAGAATCATGGTAAACACAAGGAAATTGGGAAGGTAGAGTTCTTTACAATGCTAATGCTCATGGTTTTTGTTATTGTAATGGAATTATTTTCTGTGAATAATGAGCCACAACAAGGTCAATCACACACTCATAACTACTTGGCCTGAATTTAACACGGTATTTTTCATGACATCTCTCTGTTATAGTAGACAAAGTAGTTTTTTTTTTTTAATATGTTTTTATTGATTTTTTAGAGAGAGAGGAAGGGAGAGAAAAACATGGGTTGGCTGCCTCCTGCACGCCCCCTACTGGGGATAAAGCCCACAACCCCGGGCATGTGCCCTGACCAGGAATCGAACTGGAATGTCTCAGTCCATGGGATGATGCTCAATTAATCCACTGACCCACACCAGCTGGGTAGCAGTTTAATTCTTTATAGTGCCCTTAATAAAACTGAATTAAAAGTCATTTTTCTTATTAGATTATCACAAATATGCAACTTATCAAAATATTTGTGAATTGTGTTTTAAAATAATTCTTAGTAAAGAAAACTGGGATATTTGTAACTAATAATAAAAACTAATATACATATGTTCTAATATGTACCTTGAGGACAAAATTTTTAAAAGGTGTCAAGAACATGGAAGTAGAATAGATTAAATAGGAAAACTAAAATCAACCCTACTATAATGATTATGGCAAAAAGAGTAAGAAGTTCAGACTTTTTTGCTTAATGGTAAAGCATCGCAGACTTGATTATATGAAACAAATGTAATTCAACATCATGGCATTTGCAAGATAGAGATCTTTTATTTAAATTTTTTTTTATTGATTGATTTTTAGGAAGAGAGAAAGGGGGAGAAAGAGAGAGACATTGATATATTGTTCTGCTTATTTATGCATTCATTGATTGCTACTTTACATGTCCTGGATCAAACACAAAAACTTGACATATATTTTTTTTTTTTTTTAATCCTCACCCGAGGATATTTTTCCATTTTTTTGTACAGATAGAGTGGGAGGGAGAGAGAGAGAGAAACATCAACGTGAAGGGACACATCGAGTGGCTGCCACCCACACGACCAACCAGGGCCGGGGACAAACTGCAACCGAAGTACATGCCCTTAGTGGGAACCGAACCCGGGTTGCTCTGGACCGCAGGCCGACGCTCTAACCACTGAGCCAAACTAGCCAGGGCAAAACTTGACATTTTTTTCAAGCTAGAGATCTTGAAAAAAACATTAGATAACAGTAAAAGATATAATGAACTAAACTCAATTAAAATAAAATTAATGAAAGCATGGATAACAAATAATGAAATGCAATAACAATAATTGTTGTGTGACAACCAACAGAAGTCCTGATGGTTGAATAATATAAAATCAAAATATAGAAAACAAAAATTTATATGAGCAAAAGAAAAAAGTTATATAAATATATATATAATTATATTGGAAGCCTAAAATGTTGAATCCATGACTGGTCATGTAGATAAAATTTAAATAAGAACCCACCATATAATAGCACCAAATTAATTTTTATTTAATTCACTGATATAAATAATTCAGCAAAAAAGTAGAAGCATCTTGTGGATTCATTGTCTGCATTTTTGAAAGGACAAAAAAAGAATCAATAGATGTGTAATGCATTTTATGTGCTGTAGTCAATACAAATTTTTACTTATTTGTGGATATTTACCCCAACTAAATATTAGATACTAGGCCACAAAAAAAGTTCAATAAATGTTTGAAAATATTAAAGTAAAATATAAACCAGAACAATGAAGAAACTCTGGTAAATACGTACATAGGGAAAGATGATGGAGCTGATTAAAGAAATACTATTCCTGCCCTGGCCGGTTTGGCTCAGCAGTTAGAGCATCAGCCTGCGGTCCAGAGAGACCCGGGCTTGGTTCCCGCTAAGGGCACGTACCTTGGTTGCAGTTTCTCCCCAGCCCTGGTTGGTCGTGCGAGAGGCAGCCACTCTATATGTCCCTTTCACATCGATGTTTCTCTCTCTCTCTCTCCCTCCCACTCTGTCTGAACAAAAAATGAAAAAATGTCCCCGGGTGAGGATAAAAAAAAAAAAAAAGAAATACTATTCCTTACTTTTAATATTTTTCCAAGATCATTTCAGATGGCCAGCATGAATTAAAAGCCTGTCGATCCCTACAATGGAGAGGCTTCCTGTTTTTGCCTCACAAAAAAACAAACAAACAAGGGCATTTGGAATAGAAGGAGCAAGGGCTCTGCCTTTGCCCAGAGTCCTGGCTAAGCCTACACCCTCTTCCCTACCTGTTATCTCCATGCGATTCCATGCCTTTATCTTGGCATCCCCCCCACCCACATGCCTCATGACTGACCTTCTGAGTAACCAGCTTTATAAGTGATACCTTGGTGATAGCCATGGAGCCAGGTGGAAGGAGGGACCTCATCCTTGCCCCCTCCCTCTTCAGACACTTTAGAGAGTATAAGGTACTCCGGACCCATTGCTTCTCTCTCAAGCCCATGTTGAGTACTTGGCATGCTAAGTGTTTCACAGGACAAAGTGAAGATTGGCCAGTGCCGTCATCCAGGTCCCTGTCAGCCAAGGACACCGGTTGTGGGTGGTGTGGCTTAGGGATCTCCTCTCTGCTTCTAGTTTCAAAGATGTGCAAATGGGGTTTAAAAGTAGGTTGGAAAAGAACACATTGGAAGGTCTAAAGAGCAGAGTAGAGGAAGCTGAGGATTGGATCAGTGAATTAGAAGACAGGGTAGAAACAAATCAACCAATCAGAAAACTAAAAGAAAAAAAATGAGTAAAAAACAGAAAGACAGCTTAAGAGAACTGTGGGACAACTGGAAACGTAATAATATTCGCATCATAGGAGTCCCCGAAGAAGAAGAAAATGAGCAAGGGTTAGAGAATATATTCAAAGAAATAGTGACAGAAAACTTCTCTAACTTGGTAAAGGAAGAAGGCATTCAAGTTCAAGAAACACAGAGAGCCCCAAGTAAGAAGAACCCAAACAGGCCCACACCAGGACACATAATAATTAAAATGCCAAAAATTCAAGACAAAGAGAGAATCCTAAAAGCAGCAAGAGAGAAGCAACAGGTTACCTACAAAGGAAACCTCATAAGGCTCTCAGCTGACTTCTCAACAGAAAAACTACAGGCCAAAAGGAAATGGCATGAAGTAATCAAGGTCATGAAACACAAAGATCTGAATCCAAGACTACTCTACCCAGCAAGGCTCTCATTCAAAATAGAAGGTCAAATAAAGAACTTCCCAGACAAAAAAGGCTAAGGGAATATATTAGCACCAAACCAGCACTGCAATAAATGTTAAAAGGACTGCTGTAATTAGTAGAAGAAATAGGAAGAAAAATATAACCACACTAAACAAAAATGGCAATAAATAAGTACATATTAATAATCACCTTAAATGTAAATGGATTGAATGCTCCGAAAAAAAGACACAGAGTAGCTGATTGGATAAGAAAGCATGACTCATACATATGTTATTTACAAGAGACCCACCTCACAACAAAAGACTCACATAGGTTCAAAGTGAAGAGATAAAAAAAAAAAAAAAACTTCCAAGCAAATGGAAAGGAAAAAAAAAGTTGGGGTAGCAATACTCATATCTGATAAAATAGATTTCAAAATGAAGGCCATAACTAGAGACAAAGAAGGCCACTACATAATATTGAAAGGATCTATCCAACAGGAAGATATAACCTTGTTAAACATATATGCACCCAATATAGGAGCACCAAAATATATTAAAAATCTTCTGGAGGTCTTCAAAGGAGAAATCGACAGCAATACAATCATAGCAGGGGTCTTCAACACCCTGTTAACACCACTGGATAAATCCTCTAGACAAAAAATTAGCAAGGAAACAGAGACTCTAAAAGAAGCACTAGACCAAATGGGTTGAATAGATATCTACAGAGAATTACACCCCAAAACTACAGAATTCACATACTTCTCAAGTGCACATGGGACATTCTCAAATATAGACCACATGATAGGACACAAACTAAATCTCTACAAGTTCATGAAGATTGAAATCATATCAAGCATCTTCACAATGACATGAAACTAGAAATCAATTGCAACAAGAACAAGCAAAGACATTTGAACAAATGGAGGCTAAATAGCATGTTATTGAACAATGAATGGGTTTCCAAGAAAATCAAGGAAGAAATTAAAAACTTCCTGGAAACCAATGAAAATGAACACACAACAACACAAAATCTATGGGATGCAGCAAAAGCAGTTCTGAGAGGGAAGTTCATAGCAATACAGGCCTACCTCAAGAAACAAGAAAAGCCCTGGCCGGTTTGGCTCAGCGGTTAGAGCGTCGGCCTGCGGTCCAGAGAGACCCGGGTTCAGTTCCCGCTAAGGGCATGTACCTCGGTTGCAGTTTGTCCCCGGCCCTGGTTGGTCGTGAGGGTGGCAGCCACTCGATGTGTTCCTTTCGCATCGATGTTTCTCTCTCTCTCTCTGTTCCCCTCTCTCCCTCCCACTCTACCTGAACAAAAAATGGGAAAATGTCCTCGAGTGAGGATTAAAAAAAAAAAAAAAAAAAAAAAAAAAAAGAAACAAGAAAAATTTCTAAATGACTGTCTAACCTCACAACTTAAAGAACTAGAGAGCAAACAAAAAGAAAACCCCAGAGCAAGTAGAAGGAAGGAAATAGTAAAGATCAGAGCAGAAATAAATGACATAGAGACCAAAAAAAAACAAAAACAAAAACAATTCAAAGGATCAATGAAACAAAGAGCTGGTTTTTCAAAAAGATAAACAAAATTGATGGACCCTTAGCTAGACTCACCATGAAACAAAGAGAGAAAACCCAAATACACAAAATCAGAAATGAAAGAGGAGAAGTAACAACTGACACCACAGAAATACAAAAGATTGTTAACAGCTACTATGAACAACTATATGGCAACAAATTCGACAATCTAAGCGAAATGGACAAATTTCTAGAAACACACAGTCTCCCAAAACTGGAACGGGAAGAGAGAGAAATCTTGAACAGACCAATAACAACTAAGGAAATTGAAGAGGTAATCAAGACTCTCCCAGCAAACAAAAGCCCAGGCCCGGATGGCTTCACGAGAGAGTTTTACCGAACATTCAAAGAAGAACTAATGTCCATTCTCCTCAAACTGTTTCAAAAAATTCAAGAAGAAGGAAGACTTCCAAACTTGTTTTATAAAGACAGCATAATTCTAATTCCAAAACCAGAAAAATACACTATAAGGAAAGAAAACTACAGATCAATATCCCTGATGAACATAGACGCCAAAATCCTGAACAAAATACTAGCAGATCGGATCCAGCAATACATCAAAAAAACTATTCACCATGACCAAGTGGGATTCATTCCAGGGATGCAAGGCTGGTACAATACTTGCAAATCAATAAATGTGATACACCACATAAACAAAATGAAGAATAAAAACCACATGATCATATCAATAGATGCTGAAAAAGCATTCGACAAAATCCAGCATCCATTTCTGATAAAAACGCTCAGCAAAGTGGGAATAGAGGGATTATATCTCGATATAATAAAGGCCATTATGAAAGACCTACAACCAACATCGTACTCAAGGGGCAGAAAGTAAAAACATTTCTCTTAAGAACAGGAACAAGACAGGGATGTCCACTTTCACCACTCTTATTTAACATAGTACTGGAAGTCCTAGCCACAGCAATTGACATGAAGAAAAAATAAAGGGGATCCAAATTGGAAAGGAGGAAGTGAAACTGTCATTATTTGCAGATGGCATGATATTGTACATAGAAAACCCTAAAGACTCCATCAAAAATCTACTAGATTTAATAACTGAATTTGGAAAAGTAGCCGGATACAAAATTAATGTCAAGAAATTGACAGCATTCGTATACACCAATGATGAACTCACAGAAAGAGAAACTGAAAAAACAATCCCATTTACCATCGTGCAAAAAAATTAAGATACCTAGGAATAAACTTAACCAAAGAAGTAAAGGACCTATTTGCAGAAAACTACAGGACATTGGAAAAAAAAATAGAGGAGGATATAAAAAAGTAGAAGCACATACCTTGTTCATGGATTGGAAGAATTAACATCATTAAAATGTCCATACTACCCAAAGCAATCTATAGGTTCAATGCAATCCCCATCAAAATACCAACAACATATTTCACAGATCTAGAACAAATACTTCAAAAGTTCATATGGAACCAAAAATGACCTCGAATAGCCACAGCAATTTTGAAAAAGAAGGACAAAGTAGGTGGGATCACAATGCCAGATATCAGGTTATACTACAAAGCCACTGTAATCAAAACAGCCTGGTACTGGCACAAGAACAGGCATATAGACCAGTGGAACAGAACAGAGAACCCAGAAATGGACCCAAGGCAATATGCTCAATTAATATTAGACAAAGAGGGCAAGAGCATACAGTGGAGTAAAGACAGCCTCTTTAATAAATGGTGTTGGGAAAATTGGACAGCTACATGCAGAAAAATGAAACTAAACCATCAACTTACACCATACACAAGAATAAACTCAAAATGGATAAAAGACTTAAATGTGACCTGTGAATCCATAAAAATTTTAGAAGAAAATGTAGGCATCAAAATTTTGGACATCATACACAGCAGAATTTTCACTGATACATCACCTAAGGGAACAGAAACAAAGAAAAAAATAAACACATGGGATTACATCAGACTAAAAAGCTTCTTCACAGCAAAGGAAACAATCATCAAAATCGAAAGACAACCCACTGCATGGGAGAACATCATTGCCAATGATAGATCAGATAAGGGATTAATTTCCAAAATATATAGAGTACTCATACAATTGAATAAAAGGAAGACAAAGAACCCAATTATAAAATGGGGAGAGGAGCTGAATAGACACCTCTCCAAACAGGACATACAAATGGCCAGGAGACATATGAAGAAATGCTCAACATCACTAATCATCAGAGAGATGCAAATTAAAACAACAATGAGGAATCACCTCACACCTGTCAGAATGGCCGCCATCAACAAATCATCAAACAACAAGTGTTGGCGAGGGTGTGGAGAAAAGGGGACTCTAGTACACTGCTGGTGGGAATGCAGACTGGTGCAGCCACTATGGAAAACAATATGGTGTTACCTCAAAAAATTAAAAATTGAACTGCCATTTGACCCAGTCATCCCACTTCTAGGAATATCCCCTAAGAAGCCTGAAACACCAATCAGAAAGAATATATGTACCCCCATGTTCGTGGCAGCACTATTTACAATAGCTGAGATCTGGAAATAGCCCAAGTATTCCTCAGTAGGCGAATGGGTAAAAAAGCAGTGGTACATATACACAATGGAGTACTATGCAGCTATAAGAAAGAAAGATCTCTTATCCTTTGAGCCTATATGGAGGAACTTGGAGAGTATTATCCTAAGCGAAACAAGCCAAGCAGAAAAAGACAAATACCACCTGATCTCACTTATATACGAAATATAATGAACATAACAGTCTTAGGAATATGGTAGACCCAGAGACATGGACGTAAGGTACAGACTGATAACCCTCAGAAGAGGGGGTGTTGGGCATGGGAAGAGAGAAACCACAGAACTTATATACATGTATGCATAACCAATGACATGGACAGCAAAGCCTGGGACGGGGGAGGTGGGATGGGAAGGAGGGTGCCAATGGGGTAAAAAAGGAGAAACATCTGTAACAAAAATAAAATTGAAAAAAGAGAAAATAAGATTTTCCAAAATAAACAAATTTTCCATGCAGGATTATCCTATTAAAAAAAAAAAAAGTAGGATTGATTCTTAATGTTTTGCTTTCTGAATAAAGCAGGGTTTTTTTCAACCCTCACCACAAGAAAGAAAAAAAAATATATATATATTTATATATATATATTTAATTGATTTTTAGAGAAAGAGGAAGGGAGTCGGAGAGAGATAGAAACATCAATTAGAGAGAAGAACATTGATTGGCTGCCTCCTGCATGCTCCCCCACTGGGGATTTGTGCCACTACCTGGGCATGTGCCCTGACTGTGAATCAAACTGGTGACCTCTTGGTGCGTGGGTCAAAGCTCAACCACTGAGCCACACTGGATAGGCCAAAATAAAATATATTTTTGATAAGAATGCAAAAGTACCACTTTCTATCACCAACAAATTAAAAAACTAAACTGCAGTGAAGATTTTCAGTGGAGAAATGAAATCTCTACTTTAAAAAAATATTTATCTTTATTGTTGAATGTATTACAGATGGCCCCTCCTTTCCCCCCAATTAGCCCCCTCCCCCCCACTCTTCCCATCCCCCTCCTGCCTTCCCCACACTATCATCTGGGTCTATTGGTTATGCATACATGCATTTTAGTTTTTTGGTTTGTTTCTTCCTGCCCCCTGCTCCCTTTGAGGTTCATGAGTCTAACACCTAATTTCTACTTCTTAATCCCTTCACCTTCCAATTTTAATGACACAGTAGAAAGGAAAAATATAAAGTTACTTACATCTTAGTAGAGCCCAGTTAAATGCAGTTTTGCAGGTGAAAAGTGAAGTTGCAATCTTTGCAAAGAAAATATGAGAATGACAAAGAACAGTGATGGAGAAAGATGTTGCAGCAGACTTTTTAAAAAGCTTTTATTTTTAATTTCAATGACTACATGTCTTCAAAACGACAGATGACTGTGATTTTGATATTGACTCTCAATAACAAGGGAAAATATATTATCTACAAAATAGTAAAATCTAATTGGTAATAGGGAAAGTTACTTTTTTATAATGGATAGGAACAACCAGATACTTCTGCTTTTATATCATAATGGAATGCAATTTCTACTTCTCTTAGTCATGTGTTTGATAGTCTCTAAGACAATTTTGAAGCTTAGATTTTTAAAAATTATCTGAATTATTTGGTTGACTGGTTCATACTAAAATACAGTGAACCTTGAGTAAAATTTGAAAAATAAAAGTGGTTGTGCTAGTTAGTCATAAGGAAATTGAAAAAATGCGGTGGCCCCTTTGAGCTTGGATTGAGCGGATGGTGGACGGGAGTAGGAGACTGTTCTCTCAGACCAGAGTTGAGAATGATGACATCATAGCTTTCTGCAGCTTTCCACTGGGGTAGGTAAATTCAGTCTTAACCTTCAACCACACCTGCCTTTGCATGCCGTTTTAGTGGTTCTCTGCGGTCAAGGTCAAGTTTCTCCCACGTGTGGAGCTGTCTTTCTGTTCAACCTTGGCTTTATTCATCCTTTACTATCTCTTTTCTCGCGAACCCAGTTCAGGCTTCTGCTGAGGAAAAGGCAGCATGACAAGCAAGACACCAGGATTATAGTTAGACTTTCATGTATTTTTAGAATTTCCTGAGCCAGCTAAGAATTTTCAGAGTGACTTTTTTCAGATCTATCTTATGGCTCGAAGAATGTTGTCATCAGTAACAAGGCCCTGAATGGAGCCAGAACACTAGCAACCTCATGCTCATTATTGTCTAAGGCAACTGTAGATGTATATATTCCTGTTATTCTGAGGTCTATTCATGTTAGTGTTCACATCTTTCCTCTTATGGTAAATGGAAGTTCCAAATGCAAAATACGTTGCAGTAAAACGAACTGAAGAAAACCCTGCAAGTGTTCAGAGAAATGAATGTTATCGGTGTTCTATAGTCATTAACCAATTAATTAACATTGCACTGTCATACCAAATGTGTAATTTTTTCAGAGCTCAACTGTGAGCTCGGCTGATTTTCACAAAATTAAGTACATGCTTTCAAATTAACACACATCGGCAACAAAAGATTCTGAAGTCAGAATACATTTGTATAAGGAGACTGGCACACAGGCTGTGTTGCTTTGCAGTATTTACTCTTCTCTTGGTGAAGGACACAGGTGAGTAGCCCACCAGTACTGCTCTGTGCATTTGTGGGGCAGCTAGGAGGGGAGCGGCTATGGCTTTGAAACACATAGAATTCCAAGCCAGAGAAATGACCTTTTCTGTTGTGAGCTTAGCTAAAGGTTGCTGTTAAATGTTAGAAGCCTCGCTCTTCATCATACTATTCATGCCAAACCACCAGAAGCGGAGAGGGCAGGGGATGCAAAAGGCTTCTTCCTCTTCACGCATCCTGTGAACATCTGCCATATCCTTCCTCTGCAGCTCCAGCCCTTTCCATAGGCTGTTGGCTGTGAAAAGCATGGGTATGTGTCTGTTACTACAGCTGATGCCCACCTTGACAATACCAGTCAAGGCCAGAACCCTAGATTCTGATACTTGCAAGTTGGGACTCAGAGTGATGGGTGCTATAGTCCCTAGAGCGATGATGAATATAAGCAGAACTGGAGAGAATGTTGATTTTGTGATTCAGGTTTACATAGTCTTCCTCAAGGACTAGAACCAAGTCTAGTGTATCAAGAATATAGCTCAGTTATATATGCTTACAGCCTCCCTTTGCCATTTGGTTCAGATTTCATTCTGGGAAGAGGCTAAGACTTCATGCATCTCTTTCCCTTCAGCTGAGGAAGATCAACTCAGGCCATAAAACGTACCCACTTTCATACCCTCTCCAGCGGACATCAGTCATGCCTGGCCAGCTCTGATTCCCAGCAAAGGACACGAGGTGGGCTCAGCCTAGGGCCTCTGTAATACAATGACAGAAACATGCATACATGCATTTTACAGTTTGACCCAACCTGGTATCTTATAAATTTTTGTAATGTAAATATAATTGGCCCCTGGTCTCACTTTTCAGTGTGTACCTTTAACTAAATATTGTACCAAAATACAGATATCAGTTGAGACAGGAACCACTGTTTCAACTTCCTAGAATGTCTCCTCTTTATAGATTATTTTCAATTTCCTTAAGCCAAAAGTTTCTGTAATAATATCTATCTTTACAAAGATTATCTAAAACATTTTTTCTTCTGAGGATTGATATTTGAGATGAATAGAATTCCTATTTATAATAACATAATTTCTCTTCAGTGTCAAAAGCAAGTCAATTTTGTAATTTCATTTCTAAATGTCTCTAGTAATATGCTGACCACTGTCAGGCAATTACCATACTGATAAAAGTGTAGAACCTTATCTAAGAGGAGGTGATAACTCTGCTAACTTCAGAAGTGGGCATCCATACCTACAGGGTGGGGCAAAGGTAGGTTCACAGTTATTCATATGGAAAATAATTCAATAATAAATAACAGTACAAGAAAACACTGTTTCACGTATTACAACTGTAAACCTACCTTTGCCCCCCCACCCCGTGTACAAGGCCTGTCTGTTCCCCAGATTATAATAATGACTACATATCTCTTAATAGTAGACAATAAATAGAAGGGGTAGTAATCATTTACTGAGGTGGAGCTAGAAACGTGTATTTTTGTTGTTTATGAAAATCCACATGTCTCAAATCAGTAGGAGACTGTAGTAAGAAAACAACTTTTTAAGACGAGTGAAAATGTAAAGATTTAAAAGAAACGAAAAAAGGACACTTCAAACCTAATAAACAGTTCAGGTCTTTCCCACAGTGTGATGACCAGCTGGTGCAAGTTGAAGAAAAGGAAGAACTTTTTCTTGCCTTGAAGTTATTAATCAGTAGAATTTCCCATGATAAATAGGCTTTAGGAAATAAATATTGTGTGGTGCAGCTAATCTGTGCTTTTGGTGAGCTCACTTGGAGCGGCTCCACCAGATACGCTGGAGGCCTTAGAGTTTCTTCAGCCTGTGGTTGTCATTCTGGCCATAACAGCAGCATCTTGGAAACTGCCATTTGCTCTCGATCAAGTATTCTTGGAGTGTCACAGACAGGGATGGGTCACAGAATGCGGAGCAGTCTCAAGTAACGGCAGTATGAAATGCAGTCTTCCAGATCCTGCGACTTTTCTTTAAATGCCCTGCCCTGCCCTTTGTTCCCTCTTTCCTCCTCGCAGGCTCCCTGAACCATTATTCACATCCACCTTCCCCTGTCCCACCACTAACTTAGCAGGAACTGCTTGCTGGGTCACCCAGATAGATCATCTTTCTCTTGAAAATTTTCCTGCTCTGGAATATTCTAGAAAAACAAACAAACAAACAAACAAACAAACAAACAAAAAACCAAATTGTGCTTTCCAGAATCCATACTTTTTCTTTTAGATCCCAATATTAAAGTTGGCAAATTTTGACAAATTAGTGAATTCACAGGCAAATGTATTTAGATCTTAATATGCAGCCATACTAGGTTATACCATTTATGTTTAAAATGAAGATTTTTCTTAGGAACAACAACAACAACAAAAACTCAAAATAAAATAGGGTTGGTAATTTAGGACAACAAAGGGCATGGGAATTATATTTGTTTTGATGCAGGTCTTTGGGGAGCTTTTAAATCAACCAAGCCAGGAGACTTGTTTAGAGTGTCTTCTGCTTTCAACTTGGTCTGAAGCTGCATGAATCGGGTGTCCAGTCGGCTGTGCCCCCGAAAGGCATTCATTCTGTAGCTGTCCAAGTTGGAGAAAAGAGTACAGGCTCCTGAGAAAATAACCTTATTGTCCTTCTCTGGAGAACTATATGGTGTTTTGTACCAAGACTGTTGAAGCTTTTAATTTAGTTTCTACTTATTTTATTCTTAATTTAGAAGATTCTTCACCCGCTCAGCAATCACACCCCATGCTATATAGAAATTCTATTCTATTCTTTCTGATCCTATAGCTACCACTCAGACCAGAGCAACAAAGCGTTTTCCGCCTCTCCTGACTTATGGGGTTGAGATGATACCATACCTTTATACCCCGAGGTCAAAGCAGACAGGCCCCGGGGCTTCCCAGGCATCAGTTTTGTGTTCTACCAACTATAGCCACAAGATGGCAATGTGACAATGTAAATACAACCAAAAGTTAGAGCGCTTTGTTTTATTTAGTTCAGGGGATTTTTAAAGACAGTGGAATCCACTTTAGGCAAGTACTTAAGTTGAACTGGGAACTATATCCCACAATGTATTAATGTTTGTGCTGTGGTTCAGGAGATGGGTGACCTCCAGTCGGAGTGATGCAGGCTGGGACAATATACCATTCTGAACCCACATGCCTTGCCTTCTCCTTTTCTCCTCTCTAGTACTTGAGTATAATGGTTGATGCCAGTCCCTGCATTCAGCCTCCATGTAGTAAGAGGACGGTTTTGCATGACACTCCCTCGCACTGCAGGACAATAGCAGATGTGTGGATTTTATTTCTCTTCCTGTGAGATGAAGGCAGACTGAGTAAATTCCACCAAGCAGTTAGCTTCTGTGGGCAATAAACCCTATTCTTTTACAGCTAAATCATTTAACAATTCCTCAAAAGTTCACTGTTTTTCTCAGTGAGAGAATATATGATGAACTTTATGAAAAATGTATTATTTAGGTACTTGAATCTGTATTGTAGAATATACTGGTCATTAGGGAAGTGTTTAATGTATCTTAGGACTGCACAGTTTGAAATATGCAGGTATATGTTTATTTTTTAAATAAATGTTGGGCCTGTTTCCTTCCTTATTTCCTAGAATTAAAATATATATATATATATATATATATATATAAAACACTACACTATTTTATAATATATAATATATAATACTATATATAGTAGCAACATAATAGGAAGTTTGTGAAGATTAAGGAAGTAATTTATGTAAACACTTGGCAGAGAGACGTCATACAATTCACACTGACTACAATGTTGCTATTTTTTGTCTTAGTGCTCATGGGCAGAGTTATAGTGACAATTGTCCACAGGACACAGTTAGCTTGGTTCCGTCACAAAGCCACAGATAAATTTCTTACCCAAATATCTGTTATAGAAATGCAAAGACAATAATATTGATAACTAACTCATGTTGAACAAAACTTTAAAATGTATGTTTTATATACATAATCTCCCCCTTCCCTCATACTCACCTCTGCACACATTGGAATGGAGCTCACCTCGCTCCCCTACTGTCTGTAGTTACTGAATAAAATCTCTTCTCACTACTTGAGCCAATGCTCAACTCTGTTATTTATTCTTATTTGTTTATTTATTTATGTACTATTAATCTTTACCTGAGGATATTTTTCTGTTGTTGTTGTTGTTTTTTTAAGATAAAGTGGAAGGAAGTGAGGAGAAGGGACGAGGAGGGGGTGGGGAGAGAGAGAGAGAGAATATGGATCGTCAGTGTGAGAGACACACATCAACTGGTTGCCTTTCACACGTGCCCCGAATAGGGCTGGGGACTGAACCTGCAACCCGGGTACGTGCCCTTGACCGGAACGAACCTGTGGGTTGAGGCTCTAACTGCTGAGCTGAACCAGCCAGGGCAGTCAACTGTGTTTATCTTAGTGAGAACCAGAGTGAAAACGGGAGTGATCTCAGGTGCTGTTATTTATAATGACCTGTGTCAGGCTGCATGCTTCCTGTCCCTGCAACTCTAGACAGTGCAGGGTTAGATGTCCTGGTCCCCAAAGTAAGCACACTCTCACTAGGGTCCCATTGGATTACAATTTACATCAGCTAGCTGGGCACTTTGAATGTGTGTGTTTTGAGACCAGTAGTGGAGATACGACCTTGGCAGGATCCTGACCCACTGTTGGGGCGGGGGCAATACTTCAGGAACCAAGGTGAACTACTTAGGCATGCTTGGTGCTCCTTATTATGAATTGAATGGTCTCCCCTTCCAAATTAGGATGTTGAAGCCCTGATGTCCAATGTGACTTCATTCGGAGATAGGGTCCCTAAAGAGGTAATAAGCTAAAATGAGGTTATAGGGAGGAGCCCTAATCCAATAAGACTGGCATCCTTACAAGAGGAGGGAGAGAGAACACAGTGCTCTCTGATGTGCAGAGGAAAGGCCCTGTGGACCTGGTGAGAAGGTGGCCATCTGCAGGCCAGGGAGAGAGTCATCATAAACCAACCCTGCCGGGTCTTGATTTCACACTTCCAGCTTCCAGAACAGTGAGAAAAATTTCTGTTCTAGCCACTGAGTCTGTTTTAGTCTGTTAAGTCAGCCCATTGCCCCATTTTTACTAATGAACAGTAATGGCAGCTCCAGCCTAAAAATGGCATATTGACTTGAGGCCCAGCCCCCTCTGGGATGGGAGTTTGGGTCATGGCATCCAGTGGGCCCCTGAGGCCAGCGGAGGTGGTAGCAGTGACATCTGGCCTGGGGAGTGGAGGACTGTGAAGATCAGTATCAGCTGTGGACTGGGCAGCAGCTTCTACCTACTTGTTCATTCCTTTGGAGAAGTGGGGCTTACGTGAACCCTGAAGATCTGTTCCCTGTGCATAGGGGTCTGCGTGGACAGGATGTGTGCCACCCAGATCCCTCTTTAAGGAAGGACTTGCTACCTCAGGTGCTGCAGCAAATAGTCGTCCCCTGTTGAGTGTGTCAACTGCGGAGCTGTCTCGCCAAGAGGCAGGTCCTTCCAGGGTCAGTTCACGCCTGGCGGCTGATGGAGGCAGGAGATAAAGGCCCGTTGGTTTTGTCTCAAAGCAGGACAACTCTGAGGGGTCCTTGAGCTCCAAATGATTCCTGGGCTCTGGTGAGGCTGTCCAACCTAGACCGCAGTTTGGCCTTCTCTTCCCAGTTCTGATCCCTCCCTTCCCTTCCACGTCCTGGTGACGCTCCTTGATAAACCTCTCAGACTCTACACTCTGTCTCAGGGTCTGCTTTCTGGAAATTTTGACCTGCAATATTCACTAACATTTGGGGGAATCTTATTAAAATGGAGAATGTCAGAGGCCTCTTGTTTTCATCTGGGGTCCCAGTCATCAATTTCATGATAAAATGCAAAGTCATATTCAACATTGTGTTGCACTAACCCAACGATTTTCAACTCATGGCACACACAAACTAATCACTGAAATTCTGGGCACACCAAAAACATCTACTTTTTGCCAATATGACAAAAAAACAAAAAACAAACAAACAAAAAAACAGGTATAATTTTGATTCATTCACACTGGATGTCTGTTGTTGTGTTGGCTGTTGTCATTTTTTTTTTTTTTTATTTGACAATCTAAGGAAAAAGGTCAGTGCCCCTGACTAAATAGTCAGGTGTTGTATGCTTTGAAAACTCTGCGGCACACCGGTTGAAAATTGCTGCACTAAACAATTGCTTTTTGACTTAAATTTCTATGAGTTGGTGTATAACCAAGAGAGTCCTAAATGCAACCAACAGATGAGGGGCTTATACATATGAAAATATGTGCTGCTTTATTATTATTTTTTTTACTGATGGGGCTTATCACTTTGATGCCTCCTTTCCTTAGAAGGCTCTAAATATTGAAGGCAGATGCGAAAAGGCTGGTGTAGTAGAAACATTGAATTTTCCTTTCATGGGTGATATATAACTAGGTATAATCTTATAATCTCTGTGCTAAAATTGTGTCAAACCAGCAGTCATTGCACTTGATATTAAAGGGGACCAAAACAAATGGGACAAGCTGTGTGCGATCGGCTGCTTTTGAGATTAGACATCCATCCTGGGCAGACAGCCGATAATTCTGTAATTATGTTCTGCAAGCCAAGGGAAATGGCAACAGAAAGCATGGTGTTTACTTTGCACATCACGACAGGAACGACACAGAATATGTGCATCCTACTCTATTGATTGATTGCTCTTCTGAACAGTTCCTATAATGTGATATTTCTTGGGTGTATCAAATCTGTTTATTGTATTGAGTTTCTCCTTGGATTAGCTGTGTTCCCCCAATGACGCAGGTTCTCACAGAGGGGGAAAAGAGAAAGAAGACTTAAACTATTTCAGTTGAAGGAAAATCCTTAAAAATGTTAAACTGTCTATTTTAGATTACAAACTAATCATTAAATGATACATTGAAATATTTAAGGGAGTTTTTACTTTTAGTTTGGTGTAGTCACTTAGATATAGATGAATGGAATATTGTGATCCAAAACACATTTAAAAAATATTATCTGTTAATCCATCATACTTAATTTATTTCTGTGGTCTGCATTTAAAGTCCATCATTATCTCTCTTACTCACTAATACGTGTGCTTTAAAAAAAAAAATTTCCTAAGTTTTAAAAAATGACAGTCTAACTTCAGTGCCATTTTCTGTTTCATGCAATGGCTTTGTATCCTTACCTCCGCATCTAGTCTCTGTTCTCTTTATAATGGCACTTAATTTCCTTTTAGAAAACGACGCCTTTCTCATTGTCAAAACCTTAGGTGTATGTCCTGATGCTCTTCACATAATTAATGGACAGAGGAAAGAGAGAGAGGAAAAAATGGAGTTCCTGCAGTCAGTGGTGGCGGCCTGCTCTGAATGAGGCAGCATCACCTTTCTCGACCTCAGTAGAGTCTCTGCTTTTGTCTTTTTACCCAATTTAGAGCTTTTGTTATTCTCCCTGATTTACCTGACAATTTTAAATAAATTCCTCTTTCAATCATGTTTATGTTGTAGCAATAAATACAAAATCTCTGATTGACCCCAAACTTTAATATTACTTAAAAATATCAAATGTCTGATTTCTGTAGGGGATGTAAAACAGGGAACTAAAGTGTAAGACAAGGAGTTTTGAACTTTGTCATTCATGAATATCTTACTCATTTTCCTCCATATCACTAACCTACTCTTAGAATATTTTCTCTCTGCATGCTTCCAGAATGTCTCTAGTCTGAGAACAGGTCTTCCTTCTCTGAAAGTTCTTTATTTTGGAGGGGACATGCCAGATTATTGTCAGAATGGAGTGTCTTTAGGATATTTGAGTTGTCAAAATGATAGATGATTCTAAAGAAGATGGTAGGAGCTAGAGATGGCAAGTTTTATGTGCCACTTTCAAAAGTTTGGGCTTGATCTATAAGCCTGTGAGCAGCTGGGAGCTGATGGGGGAGACAGGCATTTTTAGAGAAATCAACCTGACTGCTATACAGAGAGTGAATTGTTAGGACATCTAAAATCAAAACAGATAAATCAGTTCATGTTTTTCTAAAGAGTCCACTTCAGATGTTGGAAAGGAGACCTGAAACAGAAACTCACTATAATTAGCATAAATGCCCCTCCCAGATAATCACCAAAGGAAGGAATAGAAATCTATCCTGTAGGCAGATTCCCTCCTTCTCTCCCTCTTTCCCACCCTTCTTCTCTCCTTATTTGAATTGTTTATTATGTGCCCTTGTCATACATGACACAAGCTACTTTGTGGGGGAGAATGAAGCAGGTATATTGTCCACCCACATGCCATTCAGCCAGGGTTCCAGAGGAAACTACGGCACACTCCAAATTACATCATTCAAGAACGGTTTAATAAAGGGCATATTTTAAGAAGCGATGGAAGGTCATCTCCTAGGGCCAGTATTAGCTGTTATTTTTGACCTGCAGAAACAAGGGAAGGGAGTGGTTTTTATAACTCGGAGGAAGACAGCTTTGTGGAGAGGAGCCTGCTTGAGAAAAGCGGTGACCTTCAGTTGGGGTAGAGGGAACTGACCTCTCATAGAGGGAACTGGAGAATAAATACCACGGCTACCCTTTTATCACTCTGCCTTACTCTTCCCTCCAGTATCCATCTGGGCTGTCAGTATTCTAAGCAGATAGAAGGGCAAAAGGTGTATGGGGTGTTTTCTGTTCAGGTCCTCATTCTGGAGCGAAAAGACACAGTGCAGAAGTTTGGGGAGTTAACTGAGAGGAGCAAACGGATGGTACAGGAAATGCCAGGGAACACCCAGGGTTTTCTATGTATGGATGCATGTGTTTATTTTTTCAAGACTGTGTCTGATGTTTGTTTCAACAGGCCTCACACATAGGGAATGGTGCCGTTAGGGGGAAGGTTGGGTACACTTCGGTTTCCCTGTGTCAGACTTCCCTAGAGGCAGCCTTGGACCATATCCCCTTCTTCAAGACAGCCTTCTGTTAGAAGGGGCAGGTTGTTTTTATAAACAAATAGGCTATGCAAAGCTAAATATTTGTTAGAGTGTATCCAGCGTAGTATGCAAATGGATTCTATGTGTACTCACCTAGTTCTGCGGCGTGTGGCACTTCAGGCAAACTCCATCCTGTGCAAAGATGTATTTTAAGTAGAAGCAACTTCATGCATAGACTTTACTAACACTATGGCCTGTGTTAGCCTAGGTGTGAATTATGTGGCATTTGTGCTTTCTGCTGTGTTTTGGATCTGCAGTGATGGAAAGCTTCCATGTCAGGTCTGTGAGATCCGCTGCCCTCTATTACCTTTTCCTGTATAAACAGACAATAAGGAGCGTCTGTCACCAGCGCTTTTAAATTCATTATTCTGAACAGAACTGACATTCGGGTTCTTAGCTAGTCCTTTACAAAGTAAAAGATTTAAAAGTGACAAGCAGAGGAAATTTACCTAGGTAAAGGGAATCTGTGGCTCTGTATTTACATTGGATACTGTCAAAAAGAAACTTTTTGACGTTGTTAGCATTCTTGGTATCCTGGAAGAATAGATTCATATGAAAAGGAGATGGAGACTTCAATCTTATTTCTAGATGTCTTGCAAATGGACATTAATAAAATGCTTTTGTAAGGTAGGAAAGGAGGCTGCGTCTGATCACTACAGTGATATACCCCAGAATAACTAATTTTAATTCTTTAGACTATGCCAGTATTTGGTCTTTAGTGTTCATGCCACTTTAGTGTTTATCTTTAGTACTTTTTTTTTTTTTTTTTAAACATGGGAGAATCACAAGCATTAATGAACAAAGACATGTCGTAAGAAAAGCCACTAGAATCAGAGGACAGAATGAAGAGTAAAGGTTGCACTGAGGACTGTGGGAAGTGTGGACTGAGGAGAGATGAATGACAAGACCGCAGCCCAAGTGTAATGGCCCATATTTAAAAATGTGAAAGGCCAAGCCCCCCAGAGACTGCAGGGAACACGATCTGGGCCGTGCAGAAAAGCCTGCTATACAGAGGGATACTAGAAGTCACCAGTGTGAGGCAGGAAGAGAGAAATGCAAATATAGAAATTTACTTTCTCTAAACTTCTCACAGGCTCTAGAAAACTCAGAAAATAGGGTTGGGGGGGTCAAGTAAAAATGAAAGAACATATTTTACCTCTCCGACTATAGACCCAGATTAATGGTACAGGGGTGTATTGGAGGAGGAAGCCTTTTGATTGAAAATGAGATTAAAGTGCTGATTTAGAATGAATGCATTTTTAAAATACCTGAATATGAATCTTATTGAACATGGATTTTGATCCCTTTAGATGACTCAAAAGTCATGCAATACATTTGAAATGTGACCAGAGATAGGAACAGAGTTGTACAGAGTTTGTTTGAAGGCAGGTTGGCAGACACATGGAGTGACATCCTGGTCTGGGTACAGTATTTGCACAGGGCTTTCTGCAGGTTGGATTTGAAGCCATGATAGCTTAACTGGTCAACACCAAGCTTTCTGAATAAGTGTATTTCATGAGTAATGTAATATACAGGTTGGAATAATTTGGTTTGAGTGAAAAATGACTAGTATCCCATGTTCAACCAGAGCAAATTGAGTCACTGAGTCTTGGTCTCCACAATTGCTACCGTTCCCTCTGGTTCTTAACTCTAACTCCCAGGGAAGTTTTCGTGAAGACTGTCCATCAATGGTGCAAGCAACATGTCATTGCAGTTTCAAACTTCAGGATCTTTGGATAGATACGCAAAGGAAGTAGACATATAAGGATCTGTGGCACTGGAAGAAAAAAGCAAAAAAACAAAAATGTTTTTTCTTTCTAAAAAGAACAACTGAAGAAGACATAGTGGACACATGGTAAGGAAAGACTAGTTAGGGTTAGTGATGAATTTACTGATGGACTGTAAGGAGGGTTTGAAATGTGGGAAAGTTTGAAAAAGACAAAAGCAGAAATTTTTATTCTTCTTGAGGGAGAGGGAGAAGCACGGGGTTGATAGGAACTAAAGCAGAAAAACAAGACAGGGCAAATCTCATGAATTCTGTCAGTGTAATTTAAGAGGGCAAAAAAATGAAGTTTAATTTTCTGAGAATTTGGTGAGAATATTGTGCCTGGATTGACGTCATCCTGGATACATTGCTGAATAAACCTAAACCAATCAGATTACTTTCCATCTGTTCATGTCATTTTAGGTTTAAAGTTCTTGGTGACTGAACAGCATTTTTTTTTTTTTTGCATTTCCCACAAAAATCTGGAGATGTTCACAGGGAAGAGTGGTAAGTTCCAAGAACAGATCTGATGAAAAACGTATTTTAGCCAAAGGGAAATGTATTACACCAAGATACCACTCTAAGCATGGCTTGGATCGCACCCCTCCGAGCGATGAATGACTGAAGACACCACTAGCACACCTGTCCACGTCCCTGTGGTCTTCACGCTGGAAGCCTGGGCGTACCACCCTCTCACTGTCCCCCCTGCCCCATCCTGACAGGTCGGTCTTTCTAGCAGGTTTTCTAATGGGCATGTCAGCAGTTCGCTGTGTGTGGATGGTGTCATTGGCTGCATTTTCAGTGAAGATGACAACATAATTGGGTTCCTTTTGATTTCTTTAGGGGTTTTGAGCTAGTTTTTATTACATTTATTTCTGGAGGGAAACATTATTTTGGTAGTTGGCTTGGGAAAGGCTATAAAATTTGAATTACGAAGTAAAATACCAAAAGCACTGTGAACTATTTGAAGAGCCAAATTCATAAAGTATTGATATTTGTTCATTTAGCCCATAGAGACAGCATAGGTGGGATTCCCCAGACTCAATTCTCAGATTATTTTTGAAAGCATTGATCTTTAATAGCCCAGGGTAAAGTACAGGTAATCAGAAACTTTCTTGAACAATAAATTCCATTTGATATATATTCTTGTCTTCTTTACAAGCTTTATGTAGTCCTGTAATTTTATATCTCATTATGTTCACTGGCATCTAATATAAAATGTCACTGTATAAATCAACTATAAAATTAGGCTAAATTGTGTAATAAATTGTCACACTAGAGTTTTTAATATCTTCATTAACTTCTTTGTAACTTTACTTATTAGAATAAAATGGCAACTACCTCTTTTCACTTTCATATATGTGAGTCACATACACACACACACAAATACAAATGTACACATAGTAAGTTTAGTTAATCATTTGAAGAATTTATTATTGAGTTTTCATTTTGAAAAAAAATGTCTTTTCAGAGCGCCTGAGTTTTTAATGCAAAAACAATTTAAAAGTTATCCAGAGTTCTGCTTCTGCCTGGGATATAGAAAATTGGAAAAAGTGTATCATTGTCAACCAAACACAAGAACAAAGTAAATTAAGAAATTGTAACTTTTTTTGTACCCACAAGAGAGCTGAAGTCCTAGGACAAGCACGTTACCAGATCTAATGAAAAACAGGTCCCTCTAAGGTTATAGAACCCAGACAGCCCTGTACCTAACACTACAACCTCAGCTGTGCGTAGAATGGGAGGATGAGATGCTGGGCACCTTAGGAGCAAGAATGCAGTTCAACTTGACAACAAATTGCTAAAGGCTGAATGTGAAATATAGTGAGAGGATAACCCCTCCCTCCCTCCACAGACAAGAGGGGAATTTGCACTCATTCTCAGGATCTTCTCCATGAATTTCTAATGTACTCACAAGAAAGGTTGGAGGAGGGGTAGGGGACAATGGAAGGCCTAGTCTCCACGGTAGAGTCCGGGAGAAGAGGAGCAGCCAGCACTGTGGGAAAGTGCTGGGGTCCCCACTACCTAGGGTCCCCACTTCCTTGTGAAATAAAAGTCTTAGTCTCTGAGAGAAGAGCAGCAAACCCTGTGCCCCCAGGACATAACTGAAGATTCATCTGAGACACAAAACCAAAATGTGTTATCCCTGAGAAAGGAAAAAAAAGTGATTGGACTTGATCAAAGTTAAAAACTTTTGCTCTGGAAAAGACACTGAAATTGAAGTGACAAACAACAGACTATGCAAAGATTTGTAAATTTGCTCTCTGTTGAAGGATTCATACATGACCAGAATGTATTAAGAACTCTTAAAACTCAAAAATAAGGAAGTAAACAGCACAATTTAGAGAAATGGGCAAAGGGTTTTAACAGACTTCAAAGAATACATATGCATAGTAAATACTATGCTTATTAAAAGATGCTCAGCATTATTTATCATTAGAGAAATTCAAATTAAAACAGCAGTGAGATCTCATTACACACTTATTTGTATGGCAAAAATCCCAAAGTCTGACAATACCAACTGTTGGCAAAGATGTAAAATATTTTGCTCTAAAAGGAAGTAAGTACTTAGAGAAAAATAGTAAGTGGCAATGCACTTACTATTTCATGGTTCCATAAAGAAATGCCAGGATTGGAAAAGAGAATGTGTCAGGTGAGCCTGGAACTTTTTTTTGTACCATAAAGTAAAGTGTTAAAAAAAATAATGGGTATATGTTAAATGTACATAGGAGCCACCTTTGATGGGGTTTCCCAGGGTCAAATCTAGAAAACTTGGACTCTCCAATAACGATAGTAATGGATCGTGGCAGAGGCATCCTGTGTTTATACTGTTATGAACAAAGACATTGAACTTAGGGATACAAATGGGATTTTTACATGGTCTCAAAATAACTTCCAATGAAGCACTTATTTGTTACAGAGGGACAGCATGACTTTTTAGTAGAGCAGCCTGGCAAGCACTATTTTAATTATTGAGCAAAGTGAACATTGTCAATAATGGAAAAGTTTAAATCCTGAGACTTCTGATAGGATGCAAAGTAAAGGACAGAGTAGCAGTCCTGTATGTTAATGTCCTTTTTTTTTCAGTTTCCATATTGAATTATGCAGAAGACTGTCTTCATATGTAAGGAACACAACCCGAATGTGTTTGGGAAAGAGTAGCATCATGTCAACAGCTCACACTCAAATAGTATAAATGTTTTAAGGTGCTCTTACAAATTTTCTGTTAAGTTCCAGATTGTTTAAAAATCAATCAATCAATCAATTAATACTTTTGCTCTGGCTGGTTTGGCTCAGTGGTTAGAGCGTCGGCCCACAGACCAATGAGTCTCAAGTTCGATTCCAGGCAAGGGCATGTACCTCGATTGCAGTTTGTCCCCGGCCCTGGTTGGGTCGTGTGGGAGGCAACCAGTCGATGTGTGTCTCTCACATCAATATCTCTCTCTCTCTTTTCCCTCTCCCTCTCTTTTCCTCTCCCTCCCTCCCACTCCATCTGAAGATAAATGGAAAAATATCCTCAAGTGAGGATTAAAAAAAATTTTTTTTTAATAAAAAATACCTTTGATAGTTTTAATTACAATTTGTATTTCATATCTTATTCTTGGTCATTTAGAAACTATTTCTCTCAGGAGTATGAGTGTGTGCTTGAGAAAGAAAAAGATGGAGGAAGGGAGAAATCGAAGAGAGAGAGTGTGAATGGAATAGTTAATTATTATTTTCTTTTTATTTATTGAATTTATTGGGGTGACACTCGTTAACAATATTATACAGGTTTCAGGTGCACAACACATCATCTGCATATTGTACTGTGTTTTCATCAATCCAAGTCAAGTTTCCTTCCATCACCATTTATCCCTCTATAACCTCTTCTACCTCCCCTGTAAATTTTCTTTTTTTTTCATTTATGATATCCATTTGTGGTGATAAGGGTTTTTTCTTAAATATCCAAGATTCCTGGACTCATAATTTAAGCAAGTAATAAAAGATTGATATCCCAGACCAATTCATGACTAAGGAGTGTCACTTTAAGGTGACATTCAAGTGCAAATATTCAGTCTGAGAGAGCTGATTTGTACATACTCCATAGATGATTGTGGAGTCATTGTGCTTATAATGAATAACTTTAAACTTTACAATTTAGAAAATGCTGACATTGGTGCATTCAGACCCATAGAATATATTTCTTAGTTGGCAGTAAAAAGACCCAGCAGTTTTTGCATTTGGTAGAAACAACTCTATCAAATACTGAGTAGCCCTAGGAAGGCCTGCAGTCCTATTTTGATTTTTTTTTTTAGTAGGTTTGATATATGTTTCCAATAGCTTATCCAAAGTAGTATGTGGAGGTCAATTGATATTTCAGTATCTTACTTATCAAAACAGTTCACAGCCTCATTTTATTTTTTATTTTTTGTTCAGATAGAGTGGGGAGGGAGAGAGAGAGAGAGAAACATCGACGCGAAAGGGACACATCGAGTGCACAGCCTCATTTTCATGAAGAAAACCATCTATTTTTCTTTTATACTTTTTTTTTAACAAGGAACATCTATGATTTAAAGTCCATGATCTCTGCTGATTCCACGATTCAGAACACTGTTGAAATGCAGAATAATATAGTGTCTCTCCCCTGAAGGCTGGGTCTCCTAAAAGTGATTAAAATTTCAGAGTCCACAGAAATACCAAATGATAGGACAGAGCTTGATTTCTTTGAACATCTACTGTAGCATCCTGAACAATGATTTATAAACAGGACACAGTCAGTTCTTCAAAGCATTTGCTTCTATCAAGGAGAATTAGGAGTAAATATTATAGCGAAGTTGACTGTGATGCTGATCTGCCTCATTCTCAGAGGCCAGGCACTACTCCAGGCTTTCATAAAACTACGATTAGTGTAGCACACTGGATGGCACGGGGTCTGGGGTGTTTTGAATGGCATAACATTGAAATGCAACCCCAACTTCTTGAGTATCACTGTCTCCAAGTTTGACCATATCTGCATTCACCTATGCTTCTGTTTACTTTATATAACTTAAAAAAGAAAATAGATTCACTTTTATATTTAAAAAATTTATTTAAAATGGAGACTTTATATCACTATTGCACAATGTCTGTCTCTTGCCAAAAATTAGAAAATAACTATACCAGAAGGCCGTGATCTAATGTTTCACAGTAGAAAAATACTGTCTTCCTGTTAGGTAGCCCTGCATTAAATCTTTGCCTGTTTATATGTACAATTCAAATACATGATTGGTGATCCTCTGGTAGTTTCTTATATCATTAGCTTAGTTTCCTAATTAGTAAAATGAATATAATTTCACCTAACTTTGGTGTTCTAAAAATATAAGTATACTGAAATTATAGGGGAAAAGCAACCACTAATACTGGAACAAAGTAGCCAATCAGTAAATAGCAACTCATCATAATCATCTTTCTAAAAGCTGTTTTCTCATCGCCATCTCTGAAATCCTATTCAGTCTTTAAGACCTGCACTTAAAAATTACTTCTTCCTCCAAAATTTCTCCTTCTGTAAATAAAACTATATTGTAACATTTTGAAATAATTTAAAAACATAAACATAAAAAGGAAAAAATGGAAAATGTATACATTTTTGCTCTTTATTGCATGTGATTTTCTCTAGTTTTAAAAGAAGCAAAGGATAATTAGTATAAATATTGGATGAGTTTTTCAGCGAAGAGCTGTTTTCATGAGACTGGTTTGTTTTTTAATTAACAGAAGGGAGATTATACATTGTGTCATGATTAATTTCCACCTTGTTGTAACAACAACACAAATTGCAGAAGAGAATTTTTTAAAAAGCTCATAGAGCCTAAAGAGGTTATAATTAGAGACCTTAATAACACTAATAAAAAAAGCTCCCATATGAACAAAATTGTGTTTATGCATATTCTTTAGCTTTACCGGAAACAGAGTAGATAGAGAACACACAGAAAACTTGCTAGAGTAAGGCCTTCTCCCTTTAATGACCCGAGACCTATTCCGAGACAGTACAGTTGGATACATTCCTGTCAGGGCAGCAGAAGGCTCTTAAACCTGAAGAGATCTGAGTACAGCACAAACTAGAATCATGGTAAATGGCTAATAAATGTCTTCATGCATATCGCAGTTCTTCCTGGTATAATTAGTGTATTTCCAATAACTTTATATAATTGGTAAGCAGCTATTTAAGTTAGTTTAAAAATGAACCCAGTGTTTCTTATTTTAAAGAAGAATGCTTCCAGTTTTTTATACATCAAAACCTTGGCAAAAAGAATAGCTGAACACCTTTCTTCCAAGCAAGTTGGGCAAAAAGTATGTAGCATGAAACTGATTCTTCTCCACAACTGAATTAAAGGGCCATAAATACACAAATGCACATAACACCTTTTCTCATTGCAAAATAATGGACACAAAATATACCAGTTTTATAATGTACAACACAGTGACTCGACTTTTGTATACATTGCAAAATAATCACCACAATAAGTCTGGTTACCATCTGTCACCCTACAAAGTTAATACAATATTATTGACTATATTACCCATGCTGTACATTACATCCCATGACTTATTTTATGACTGTAAGTTTATACCCCTTGTTTTCTTTCAATCAATTCATCCCCCACCCTCCCTTGCCTTTGGCAACTATCAGTCTGTTCTCTGTATCTGAGTCTGGGTTTAGAATTGTTTGTGTAGTTGTTTAGTTTTTTAGATTCCATATACAAGTGAAATCATATGGTATCTGTCTTTCTCTGTCTAAGAGAAAGACAAATATCAGTTAGCATAGTACCCTCAAGTTTAACCATGTCACAAATGGCAAGATCACATTTTTTATGGCGGAGTAGTATTCTGTGTGTGCGTATATCACATCTTTATTCATTCAACTATTGATCACACTTAGATTGCTTTTATAATATGAGGTATAAATAATAAAATGTCTGCAAAAGACCCAGCACAGTGCTTGAACCAGATCACTACCCAAAACTGCTAATTTCTCTACCTCTACGCACATCCATTTAATCCAGAATCAAATTGAACAACAGTAAGATAAAAAAAAAAAAAAGAAAAAAAGTATTTCTTAGGAAGGAGAGAAAACAAGAGGTGGAGACAAGGGCAAGAAATGAGAGAGGTTTCTTTTTTTCATTTGACAAAGGACTATGTGGGCTAATGGTTAAGAGCAGACTCCTGTAGAACAGGCTGCCTGGGTTTAGATCTGTACAGCAATGTATAAATATCAGTTTGAGTCCTGTATTCAACAGTCCTCAACATGTTTGAATATTTGTCTTCCCAAGATGCACAGTTTCCTAAGTAAATGACCACAGGTCTCTTTGAGGAAGAGATACTGGGGAGAGTATCGTAATAAATATTTACCGTGGATTTGCTAGCTTCTTTCTCCTGAGGAACTGGTGTCTCATTTTGTCAGTGGGTTCAAGTCTAAAAACGGCTCTGGTATGTACACTGGAAAAAATCTTTACTGGGTAACTGCGTTCATTTTCATGACCATCTTTGATTTCTTTTGATGATGCAAGTAGATTTGTACCCTTGTTGGATCTTCATATATTTGGTGACATCAGATTCCATCAAGTATCTGCAGGTCCTCCATCCCTTCTGACCTATTTTACAGTGAGTGTGAAAGTCTCTTGCCACTCATGGTGAAACTGAGTCAGCCTGGCTTCTGAGGACTAGGAGGCACTCTCTGGTCTCTATTGTGTCAGGCTCCTGTCATCCCCCTTGTGCAGGTCTGTGTCCAACTTTTCAATTCTGACCCCTTCCCTATAGGAAAACATCATGAAACTGCATGGGTGACATCTGTGAACTGTCTGTACTCTACATTTTTCTGAAAATCTTAAATAATTAAAAAATAATATGAAAAGTGGTTAACAATGAATAAATGCTAATCACTATCAAGAATTGAGAGGAGGGGTGGTAGTAGTAAAGGGTAAAGGGGGTCATATATATGGTGGCCAAGATTTGACTTTGAATAGTAAGCACACAATGCAATATATAGATCATATATCATAGAATTGTACATTTGAAACTACATAATCTTGATAACCAATACAACACCAACACCTTTCATGAAAACTTTGCAATATAGTTTTACTTACATTGATCAAAGTAATGCATTTTTTAAAAAAGATTTTTTTATTGGTTTTTAAAGAGAGAGGAAGGGAGAAGGAGAGAGAGAGAGAGAGAGAGAGAGAGAGACATTGATGTGAGAGTAAAACAGAGAGAGACATTGATGTGAGAGTAAAACAATTGGCTGCCTCTTGCACACCCTCTACCTGGGATCAAGCCTAAAACCCAGGCATGTGCCTGTGGCCTTTCAGTGCAAGGGATGACGCCCAACCAACTGAGCCACTCTGGCCAGGGCTCAATTACTTTTAATACATAAATATTCTTTAATACATACATTGTTTTTCTTTTTTTTCTGACACTTTGCTGTTTTTATTTAAGGCCTTGTCTTATAATTATCTTGTATAATATAATATAATCTATTAGAATTCTTACTTTCAACATAATTATAAGATTATTATTAATTACAGCTACTGCAAGCATTGTGATCTAGTGTTGAGACACAAGTTTAAAATTGTATAATGAATGGCTTTTAGTCCTGTCAAAGGTTATATCATTAAGGATGTGCCAAACTATGAATCTTGGTCAATGGAATTATAAAAGATGCCCACATAATACTACCTCTTTGGGTATAACTGAGTAACAAGGCATTCCAGGACACTTGACTGGGCTGCCTTGAAAAAGGCGGGGCAATACCAGTGATGACTCACATGAAAACTTGCCAACAAGAAAGCTACATTAATGTACAACAAGAAGCAGCAGCATAGCAACTATGCCAAGGAAGAAAAAGGACACTAAGTGCTTCTGACAGTCTCGTCTGTGTGTTTGAAATTGTCCAGAAAATAGCAGAGAAAACAAATTGTCAATCAAGTGACTCATACAAGGACTACAAATAACCCAACAACCCCTCTACGTTCATTTATGTATAAGCTGTGGGGTACTTGTACAGAAAGCAAATAAATAAAAGGCTGATAATGGGTAAGGTAGAAAACAAAATCAAACTACCATTTATCAGGAAAAGAAACATTTTATTGGTATGCTTATTCTTATTAGAAAACTATGGCTACCGTGTTACCTTCTATCAAGAAATATGAGTGACTTGGGAGAAAATATGAGTCATTCTGTGACCCTTAAGTCACTCAGCAGAGCCTAACAATGTGATACAAACTGGCAGAGGGCAATGAGAGAGACAAAACATATTTATACTATAAAATCATCTTTGGCATTGCGTTTTTACCTGCCCATCATGCTCTTTCCTTTCTTTGAGTTACAAAGTTCCTATGCTTCATGGGAGACTCCTCTTTTTCTGCTTTATGGCTGGCTTCTCCTCAAAACTCAAGTACCTGAATATGGAGGGTGACGCCCTTCATTCTGTCAGCTAGAAAGCCTCTTGCTCCTTATCCACAGGATTGATTTATGGATGGGCTCCTGACCTAAGCAAGGTGAATCAGTCATTTTTGGGAACTTTGCTGGGACTAATTTTATAACAATTAGTGCAATATAAGGCTACATGTGGTAGCTATATTTTCCACCAAAAGGAACGAATACAGCTGAAAATGAAGATAATGTAGAGGGAGAAAGATTTGAGAAGTAGAGGAAGAAATAATCACAGTTGTTTGAAGTCCTTTATCTAGTCCTATCTGAAGTTGGTTCATTCCTTTGGAACTCCTAATTAGACAGCCAACACCCCCCACCCCCCCTCCCTTTTAAAAAAATGCTTACCTGTGGATATTTTTCTATTTATCTTCAGATAGAGTGGAAGGGAAGGATGGAGGGAGAAAGAAAGAGATATATATCGATGTGAGAGAGACATTGATTGGTTGCCTCCCGCATGATCCCGACCAGGGCCAGGGACAAAACTGCAACCGGAGTACATGCCCTTGACCAAAATCAAACCCATGACCCTTTGGTCCATGGGCTGATGCTCTAACCACTGGGTAGAACTGCCCAGGCCTATTCCCTTTTTATACTGATCTGTTTGATTAATCAGAGTCCTGCCTCTCCTCAACTGATGAACCTAATCTGCTACTATGTAATTCAAGTCGTAGCTTGCTTTCTTGTCCTGTATGTTTGCTAATGATAAAGTCTTAGGCTTTGAGCACTTGGCTTCCCCAGTGTCTCAGACACTGATTCTCCCTCAAGTTGAACTTATGGCTATTGAGAACTCTCTTAAAGACAGCTGAGGGAAGAGTACAAACCTAAGCTTTGCTTATGAATGTTAAAACTAAAGATAGAAGGCAGCCACACGAAAGCCCCAGTTAGCGGTGACTTCGGTAGAGAGTAGAAAAAAGTAAAGATGCAAAATTTTCAAAATGAGCAGAGCTTTGGGGCTGTGCCTGGCCATCCAATTTGTGTAGATAGTGTCTCAGAGTCAGAAAACACATGGACTGATGGCTGGTGGCAAATGACTACTTCCCTTAGTCAAGGAGAAATGTTGAAAGATTAGGAATGAGGATATCTGGGATGGAGACATGTTCATGGACATAGAAAAGTGCATGAAGCGTAGAGATCTTTGTATCTTATGATAATGACCATCAGAGCACACTCACTGGGGCAGAGGCCTCACAACCAAGCCGACTAAGTAACTCAGCTTCTTTACATCAACCAGCCATGCCATTGGCTAGCCCACTTCTGGTGTCTCAGGTTTGCAATAGCAGTGCCATGCTTGCAGGAATGAGGACTACGGGCCCAGAACTAGGGTATCTCACCAAGGCCAATTCCTGCTACTTAATGTCTAACCTGCCAGCAATAGAAACCAAAACTGGTGTCTAGTTATGGAATCCTTGCTTAGTGGAATATCTTACTGGACATATGTTCTTTCTTATGTATTTTGGGAAATGTAGCTTTAATTATTATTTTTTTCCTGAGTTTTCCAGTTTTTACAGTTCATATGTTTGTCTAGATTACATAAATGTACTTGGACAAATTTCTTCCCCAGAGCCCCTGTCCTGATAACCCAGCATCTTCACTCTTTCTTGCTGTGGGTTAAAAGACTAACTTTCTACCCCCCACAGGCCATGTCACAAATGGTGCTGGAGCTGCCATTTCCTGACTCAGTAGAGCCAACTGTTAAATGTCCAGGAATTTTGTGAGCCAGTTAGGGCCATTGTTGAAAATTAAATGATATAAACGGAAACAGAAATGATATTAGGAACAAAGTCAATAAGGACTCTAGATCATCACTTACTCATTTTACTACATTTATTACCATCTGTGTTCTTGAAGTTATTTACATCTACTGTGTGATGGAAATATAGTGCAATAGTGGGATACTGCTCATCTCTTCCTGTCTTCTTACCCAGCAGAGTCACATTAGTGAGCCATTGGCCTAGTGGGAATATTCACTCTATGGAGATGAGCAAATACTGCAAATCAAGGGCTCCCTCATGCCACTTGAACATTTTCCAGAGCATGACTGCCTGTAACTTTACCTAAAGCCATCTTCCTTTAAGATGGGGAACTGTTTTCCCTCTATTAACATTGAAATAACTGAGCAGAATCCATTTATGTTATAGTTGTTATCCCTTCAATTTGAAAAACAGTATTGGGATAAGAAGTCATAGCATGAAGACTTTCAAACACCTGGTTAGGATGTTATGATGAGCTCTCTCTCATGGCTCAGGGAAGTACCCCATAAGGTGGAATTGGTTTCTTTTAATTTAATAAATCTATTGGGGTTTGTAAAACCTTATTAAGAATTCAATATTTCTCAGAAATAATTGTGGGCCACTTAATCTCAGCCCTGGCCTTTTTGGCATATAATCTCTAGAGTACTTGTTGTTTCTGTAAAAATTTCCCTTGATATACAATTGTTTAATAATACTCAAACTATTAGCTGATTAATGAAATCCTTTTCTATTCATTATTTTTAAATTATATTTTAGAGAATAGGGCACATGCATGCCTAACTTGATATACAATTAGGAAAATGTAAAATCTGAGTTTGTGATGATGCTTTTGATTTTCTCTGCAAGCTGACAGATACCTAAAATATGATATCTGACAGTATAAACTGTTATTTTCCAAAAGGAAACATTAAAAATAAGTTGTGGCATTTGTTTTCCCATGATTAAGGGCTCATCTTTGTATTAAATAGCCAGATTTCTAAAATGGACTAACAAGATAATAGGTAGTAAAACAAAACAAAACTGGGGGGAGGGGAAACCCCAACCAGTCAAGTAAGTAAAAAATAAAAACAGAATGGTGCACTAAGAAACAATTTGCAGAGAAATTTTGCAAAGTACAGGATTGGTATTGAATCTTGCATTGTTAAATGACTGCACAAAAATTATATTGACACAATTTTGATGCATTTTTCCATTAGGAAAACAATTTTCACATAAGTGGTGAAATCAAGCTCCAGCTTGATTGTTATGGTGGAAAGGATTAAGCTGCCACATCAGATGGATCCACATGAAGGCAATGTTTTTGTTTAGACAAATACTGAAAATTATTTGAGTGAAAAGAGCAGTACAACAATAAAGGTCTAATATAAAATAAGTATTAAAGAAAACTTGTCTCTTTTCTTTCTTAAAATATAGTTTACAGTGGCTGCTGGCTCAATCTATTCTAGACAATGCCATTTTCGACAAAGTTTAATCTTTCTTTTTTTATTATTAATTTATTTTTGTTACAGATGTTTTTCCTTTTTCCCCATTGACACCCTCCTCTTGATCCCCCCTACCCCAACCCCAGCTCTATTGTCCGGTCCATCAGTTATGCGTACATGCATATAAGTTCTGTGGTTAATCTCTTCCCCTCTTCCCCCAACCGCCTCTTCTGAGGATTGTCAGTCTGTACCTACTTCCACATCTCTGGGTCTACCTTGTTCCTCAGACTGTTATGTTCATTATATTTCACAAATAAGTGAGATCATGTGATATTTGTCTTTCTCGGCTTGGCTTTTTTCGCTTAGGATAATACTCTCCAGGTCCCTCCATGTCATATCAAAGGATAAGAGATCTTTCTTTCTTACAGCTGCATAGTACTCCATTGTGTATATGTACCACTGCTTTTTTATTAATTCGTCTACTGATGGACACTTGGGCTGTTTCCAGATCTTAGCTATTGTAAACAGTGCTGCTATGAACATGGGGTACATATATTCTTTCTGATTGGTGTTTCAGGCTTCTTAGGGTATATTCCTGGAAGTGGGATCACTGGGTCAAATGGCAATTCAATTTTTAATTTTTTGAGGTAACACCATATTTTTTTCCATAGTTGCTGCACTAGTCTGCATTCCCACCAGCAGTGCCTTCTTCCTTCACCAAATTAGGAAAGTTTTCTGTCACTATTTCTTCAAATATACTTTTTCTAACCCTTGCTCATTTTCTTTTTCTTCAGGGCCTCCTATGATGCAAATGTTATTATGTTTCCAGTTGTCCCACAGTTTTCTTAAGCTGTCTTCCTGTTTTTTAATAGTTTTTTTTCCTTTGGTTTTCTGATTGGTCAATTTTTTCTACCCTGTCTTCTCATTCATTGATCTGGTCTTCAGCTTGCTCTACTCTGATATTTAGTTCTTCCAATATGTTCTTTATTTCTGCTATGTCATTCTTTATTTCCACTTTGTTGGTTTTCAATGCTTCTATATCTTTACTCATGGTGCTGATTTCCTTACTCATGCTGTTGAACTTCCTCAAGATCATGGCTCTGAACTCTACCTCTGATAACTTGCTTAACTACATTTCATTTATCTCATCTTCAGTAGAGGTCTCTTGTTCTTTCATTTGGGATTTGTTTCTTTGTTTCACCATTTTGGCTATCTCAGTGGGTTTTGGAGCCTGCCAAATTTTCCCTGTGGGTATTGTTGTTCTGCTGTTTGTATCTCCTTCTACTGGGTTTGGATGAGTGAGGCAGGACCCACATTAAACATTACTGTCAAGTCTTACTTTCCTGGGTAGATTTGAAAGCCCAGGAATGGTTCAGTTATCCTCTAGTTTTTTGCCTGGAGGATATTAGTCTGGTTTACTTGAAGAGCCTTGGTTTCTCAGTTGAATGAAAAACTCCCTCAGGTGTTCCACATAAGAGGGTTTCCTGAGGGTGGGGCAGAGGCTGGTTGTTAATGAGCCTCAATTTGCATTTCTTTGGCCCACCTGGGTGGGGTCAAATCTTCCCAGGGCCATGGGAAGGAGTAAGATGGCCACGGTCCTGCATGGCCACAATGCAGCAAAAGCTCTGAGTGCCCTCCAAATCCTGAGTGTCTCCACACAGTTTCAGTTCAGTTTGCCCTCCCTTTACCCAAACCCAAGGTGAGTGGCTGTGGCTATTTTAGTGCTCTATCCTGGACCTCTGCACTGTGAAGTGGGCTTGGGATTTTAGCCCTGAGGGCGCTGCTCACAGCTAAGACCGCTACTGTCCGTGGGCTCCCAGCCCTCCTCTCGTGCCTCTGCAATCCTACCAGAATCAATTCAGTGTCCCTGGTTATATGGTCCTAGAAAGCTACTTTTCTGTTGCGTTTTCCTGACTATTTGTCTTTATTTTAGTTGTGATTCCAGTTTGGTCCTGGGAGATGCTCTGTGTAGCTTTCATTCACTTTGCTGCCGTTTTCAAGAATCTCCAAAATTTAATTACTCATATTGACTTCAGAAATTTTATTTTGAGCCCCGACCAGTTTGGCTCAGGGTTAGGGCATTGACCTGCTGACTGAAGGGTCTCGGTTGATTTCCTGGTCAAGGGCACAGGCCTGGTGCCTGGGTTGCAGGTTTGATCCTTAGCCCCTGTCAGGGTCCTGCAGGAGGCAACCAATCGATGTCTCTTTCACATTGATGTTTCTGCTCTCTCTCTGCCACTCCCTCCCTTCCACTCTATCTTAAAATCAATGAAAAAATATTCTTGAGTGAGGATTTACAAAACAAAACAATTATTTTAATTGTATTGAATGTCTGGAAGACATTTACTTTCTACCCTGGTTTGTGCTCTCATTGTTAATGTAATTTATTTCTTCTGATATTATAAGGTTTTATCCTTACAACCTTTAATTTGGCATGATTCTTTTATTTGAAAATAATTTTATAAAATCAGTTATGGCTAATAGCACAGATATGCATCCTTAGATTGTTTCAATAGACTTGGTTTACCTCTTTAGCTTGTGATTTTGTATAGTAATTCCTGGCTGGAGCTCTGGTCCTAGAGTACACACTTAGTAAATGTCTGCTCTATTTAGAGCAGATTAAAAGAGCATCCTGCCCTATAAAGATTTGAAAAGCTGTTGTATTTGTGAGGTATATAAGCCATAGTTTTATTGAATCATAGAATCCACAGATGAGTATGTAATAATTGAAGTTTTCAATGGCAAAGTAGGTGACTTTGTTGTGTTGCCTGAATGTAGTATAATCATGGATTTGTTCTTTGAGTTCCAAGGTGATACAATCTATTACTGCCAGTCTAAGAAGTATATAGTACACAGGAGATGTGAACTCAGAGCTCCTTAAAAACTAGGGATCCTAGTTGAAAGTCAGGATCTCAACAATACATAGAGGGAGAAGAGCACATTAATAAACACGAGCCTTTGTGAGGTGGTCTCTACTACCAAGATGGCACAAAATAAAAATAAAAATTCAGCCTTTGTGGCAGTTGTGGCTCAGTGGTTGAGTGTCAACCCATGCACGCAAAGGTTGCCAGTTCGATTCCTGATCAGGGCACATGCCCAGGTGGTGGGCCCAATCCCCAGTGGAGGGCATGCAGGAGGCGGCCAGTCGATGTTCTCTCTCATCATTGTTTCTATCTCTCTTTCCCTCTCCTTTCCTCTCTCTCTAAAATAAATAAATAAATAAATAAATAAATAAATAAATAAATAAATAAAAATTCAAAAAAATATTGAATCTCTAGTCTGGGACAGGGGTCTTGTATATATTCTCTGGACTCCTCTGGAATCCCAGAGTCTCTGGCATGCATATAAGAAACTTTATTTATGCTATTAAAGCTGCAGTATGATCTTGGCTTTGGCAGCAGTAGGGCCGTGAAGACGGAGGCCTTGCCCCGTAGAGTTGGTGTTGACATTCAGGGCACTGGCTCCCGTCTGCCTCTGGATCGGCAGGGACAGCGAACAGTTGACTGTTTCTAGTGATAGTTCTTTGAACTCTCCATTTCTTATCCCCCCACCCCCTTTTTTTCTCTGTACCATAAGGTTGTATTCTCAGAAACAGCATTGACTGGGACTGTGAAAGATAGTAATGGGCTGGATAGTTTACAATTTTATTGTTTTGAGCTCAAAAAGAGATGCTGTCTTGTTTTCCTCTGGAAAGGGTTTTATCTATAATTCTCTAACTGAAACAAAGTCTAGGACACTGTTATAAAATTTGAAAGGAAATTGGATGCACAACCAATGGACACAGACATTAGTCTGGGGAAAGCAGGAGGAGGGTGGGAGCAGGAAGGAGGGGTCAATGGGAGAAAAAATGGAAGGACATCTGTGATATTTTCAACAATAAAAAATAAATTTAAAAAAGGAAAAGAAATAGGAGTAAGGATCAACATAAGCTTTGTAGGCATGAGTAGTTGTACAAGGATTTTTAGAGCAAAGCAATATCTGTGTTATCACGGCAAATACAGAGGATTTAGGATCACAAGAGTTCAACTGTAGGCTCTGCCCTTGACCAGTGACATATTCCTGAGGACTCCATTTATTCATCAGTATAACAAGGCATTTAGAAAACTGGGGTCTTTTGCAGTCAAACACTGTGATTCTATCATGACGCTCAATAAAGGAATCAAGCCTGAGCTGAACTCGGAATCCTTAGCAGTACACTTGCTTTAAAATATATTTTGCTACTTTAAAAAATAAGAAATAGTATATGCATACCTTACAGTAGCCACTGGGCTTTATATCAACTTGTTCTTGATAGTTTTATACCTAAAGGACAACATATATCACGGGGATGATCCTCTCTGTAACTCTTGACATATTTTACATTATCACACCGATGCATTTCAGTTACTTATGCCAATGCTACTGTGGTAGTCAAGGTCTTAAAGCGTCCTTGGTTGATTTAAGGGAAATGGAGTTTTCTGTGCTTCTTAATACTTTGTATTTAAAAATACGTATGTTATAGTGGGAATTGTGGGTGGATGACTGCAGCATGTGATGGGAGAAATACATTTTTCTGCAGGTCATTGAACTCAGTGCTTAAATTGTATCTGTGTGGGTACAATGTAATGCTTCTGATGACTGTTTTCTAGTGGCAGAAGCAAATTCATGCTCAGTGTTGCATTAGAGTCAGCACTGGTTTCTTATAATGTAGAAAAGTAAGTGCCTAGCTGAATATCCTAAACTAAAGCATTTAGTGAAGTCTGAATGTTTTTCAAACTTTAGTCAGATAAGCACAGTTGATGCCAATAACTGGCCTATTATTCCTGTATTGATGCTGTTTCCCCCACAGCTGATTTTGTGCTTTGGAAATATCCAATTAGTCAAATATAGATGCTTCCAGTTCACTGAAAAAAAAAAAAATTGGTGAACTTGCCAAAGAACAGTTATTGTTCTGTGAGCAACAACATGAAGTTCATTCTCTGTCCAATAAATTTCAAAAAAGTAAGATTAAAATATTACTGAGAATGTAACAGCTTGGACAAATTTTACAAATATATTGCTGAGCAAAAGAAATCAATTTTATACTAACCTGTGGTGACTGATAGAGAAAAGTATTTTAGTTTGGACGGGATAGAAGAACATATTTGGATTTGGAGGGGGTAGAATGTGGGAGCAGAGGCAATGCATTGCTGGGGTAGGGGCATGAGGGAACTTCCCAGGGTGATGATAATTATTTGTATTTTATTTTGTGTGGTGGTTACATAGGTATGATACAGCTATCAAGACTTATTATTCCAAATATTTTAGTTCTGTGCATTTTATCCCATGGAAATTGTACTACAATAAAAATAATCTGAAAACAATTACTCTGAAAAATTGATATTTCTATACAAAATATTATTAAAACTTTGAATAAAAAATAGATGAGGAGTGCTGATTTCAAAATGCCAGCTTAAGGAACTCTTTGGCTCTTATTCCTAGTGAAGAAACCAAAGCAGGTTATAATTGTACAAAACTACAATCACAGAAGTGTCTGGAAGTTATCCCAAGGGCAACCGATGCCCTGTGTTTATAGATAGGCCACTGTGGCATCTGCAAGTGGTCATTGTAACGGGAGGAACACAGTGTCTATCAGCAGATTGTGGCTGAGGCTTCTGCAATGGAAACAATTAAATACTTTCAGAAATGGATGGCCGTTAATAAACATGTCCTCTTAGAACACTTGGTTACTGGCTACTTCCGAGATAGCAGGTTTTTGACTGGACTTTGGCTGTTCTAGTGTAGCACTCCTTGCTTCAACTCCCTTATTCCAGAAGCATCTGCTTTCCAGAAGCTAAGATTGTCCTATAGAAGGAAAGTGAGATGTGGGGTCAGAAAGAAATGTCTTGATCTGTGTGCCATCACTTACTCTCTGTGTGGTGCTGGGGAAGATATTTAATCTTTCTAAGCCTCTGTTTCCTGATCTGTAAAATGGGAATACTTTCCCATTTGAAGATTAAATGTGATAATATTTGAGAATTTCTTAGTATATATGTGTCATTCGCTAAATGACTAGTTTGAGAGAGCACTGTGGCTACTGAGAGTGAGATTACACAGAGCCAGGGACCACCTGTCAGTGCAGACAGGCAGCGAACCCCATCTAACGCTAGCATTCTACTGCATTGCCTTAATCAGCGATGGCATGGAAGATGCTGTTGATAAGGTAAAAGACAAAACCATTCAGATGACAGTCTGTACAGGAGAATTTCAAATTGCCACTCAGAATCTGTTATTCTCTGCAAGGTCTTAAACATGACACCAAAGGGAGATGTCTATTTCCACTTGTCTATTCTCTGGTGGTGTTTTGTTGTATAATATGTAATATTTTACTATGATTAACAATATAATATTTAAATTATAGCTGTGACATCTAGGAATCTATTCCCATAATCTCCTATAAATATTTATATAAACTGTAAATATTGTTTTGAAAATCTTTACGTCAATGTACTATATAGTCTGGGTAGTTCCCAGTATAGTGTACACACTATCATTTGTCTGGAAAGGAACAAGGTAACTGAGTCATTGCACCTCATACTGGCATTCACAAAATGGGGTGAACCTAGTGACATTTTGAAGTAGTTCAAAAGTATTTTCTCAAGTAATTTGCATCATTAGATGTGTCATTTTACCAGTTTCTCTGCTTTAATTTTTTTTTTTTTTTGCTTTTGTTATTTACCTACCATTTTTCTATCCTGTCTTGTATGTCTGTAGGTATGACTGTCCATTTATCCATCCTTCCATCCACCTACCCACCCTTCCACCTACCTACCTATAAGCTATCTTTCTATGTATCTAATCTTGAGAGGAAACCAGGAGTAGCTTGGGAAGAATTTAGCAGAGTGGAGGAAGGTGGGAGGACATGTCAACTTTGGCAATTAAGTTTATTACCATGACTGTCTGGGACCCCAGTGAAAACTGTAATCATGAGGAGACTAACTAAAGATATTCACCCATGTTACCACCAACGAGCCCTTAAGGAAATGGAACCAGCTCTTTTCAGTGGGTATTGGCAGCTGTTTTGGTAACACAGAATCAAACTGGTGGTGTTTATTTTGAAATAAAGTTTTCATCCATAGATTTCATTTGAGAAATAACAATGTCTCCTTTTTAAAAATGAAGTTGTGAATCTGTGTAGGGCCAATTCCTCAAGCGAGACCCATTACGGCAGACGGTCACCCTGTGGATGAAAGGAGCTATGCAAGAAACACGCGAGGCTTCGGAGGCCACTGGTGGTGCAACGAACCATGGAGTCTTGACTGAGATGTGCACGGAGTCCCCTTTGCTTCCCAGCTCTGCGGCTAGGGCTGCTGCACAAGTCGGAAGGCTCCCTTTAAGTCTGTCGAGCTGCTTGGAAGAAGACATTCATTCACTATTCAGAGGTCTAGAATCACTTATTTTGTGTATAATTACAGGCTGGCCCTTGGACTGCTGAGAAATTAATGCCAGTATATGAACATTAAATACTTAATTTAATATCTGTTAAAAAATTCTACCATGTCCTCCTTCATGGGTTAGAGATGATAAAGTCAAGGAAAGCAGAATCTTGTCAAACACAGAGCTCTCCCACAGTAGGGAGTAAAGGTGTTTTTTACTAAATGGGCACTTACAATATAATTAGGGAACTGTGATGAGGGCACAGATGGAGTTGCTGACAGTCAGAGAAGACTTCTTGGAAGAAGAAGTGTGATAGATATGTCTTAGCTAAATGAGAAGAAAGAATAGGAGCTAACTAGGGAAAGAGTAGTGGGGGAAGACAGTTTCTTGCAAAGGAAAGAGTATGTGCAGAGGCTTAGAGGAAGAAGCCAAACAAGACCAAATCCTGTGTTGTAAGGAGAACCAGTGATAGGGTGAATGGTGGTGTAGGAGCAAAGGGAGAATGGGAGGGACATGATGGTAGAGATGACTGAAGAGTTTATCAGAGAGGTGGACTATGAAGGGCCTGTAAGTCTTATGGAAGATTTCTAATTTTATCGTTTGGTCAATGATGAAGGCTTTTGAGAGATTCTAAGAGGGACTGACCTGTTACTTTTGCTTTAGATGAGTCAGTATGTGGCAGTGAATTATAGATTTGCAGAACTGGAAGCCAGGAGGTCAGTTACACGACTGTTGCAGTAAGCCAGAACTACAGTGATGAGGCTGGGGACTGACTAACTAGTAGGGGTAACGGGGAGAAAAAGAAGGGCTGAAGAGATGTATGTTAAATAAAACCCTCAAGGAAAATGCCTTGCAAGAGGTTGAGCCACTGGTACAATGTCGGAAATGCATGAAGTACAGCTGTCCGGGCTGTGTGAAGACAGCGGTGACCTGCAGGTGGACGGCATGCCTGGCGAGAGTGACCTTCTGCAGATGGAGGTAGGCAGTGGGAAGCAGGAGCCATCCCCGAAGCATTCCTGCAGCTGGACCCTGCCACAACCCCAGGCGGAAGGCCCAGTGGAGGAGGAGGGGGTCCAGCCTATGGTGGAACCAGAAGGGGACCGAGGCCTTGCTAACTGGCCCACCCTGAGGGAGCAGCCAGGCCTGATCACTGGCCCTGACCTGGAGATCAAGGAACAGGGTGAGGAATTTGACGACTGGGAGGACAACTACAGCTGTCTGGAGGAGGAGCAGCTGAGTGGTGCATGCTACATAGTATCAGCAGCCCTTGAAGAAGTTAACAGGATGTTTCTGAGACCATTCAGAGCAGGAGAAGCAGCACTGAGTGGCAGTTTTCAGATGCATTATGAAATGACCCTGTTTAACCAGCTGGCTTTTATTGAAGAGCTTGTTTCACTTATGGTTGTCAGTTGTCTAACTGAAGAACTCGGCTGTGATGAGATTATTGCTAGACAGTAGTTAAATGCAGTTAAAAGAGGAGGAAACTACTTGAGGAGAGACCTACCATTACACTGTCTCTTAGGTTTATTCAAATAGTTTCATGCTAATGAAAAACTTGATTTTCAAAAAAATTTTTTTTTTTTTTCAGAATAGAATAAGGCATTTTCTACAGAGTTGTGAAAAAGAAAAAAAAAAAACTGTTAAAGAAAAAGGATCTTAGGTCTGTTGAAACATGTCTAGCCTGAAATACCTATGGCTTTGACTTTGTTATTGATCCAGATTATTTTCTTTGCATTGGGGAAAATTACTTCCACATTCACTGTAAGGACTGGTTTTGTAAGAATAATCGTGACCAAGACGAACTGCCAGTAAAAAAACCCACTGATACTAATAACATGAGAAAAAGTAATGTATCTAACTTAGGGCACCAGATGATTTTGAGTTATTTGGACAGAAAGACTACTGGAAAAACTTTGATGATTCCACTTTGTGAGCTGTCCAAGCTATAGTTATCAGAGGCTAAATTTTTGGTGTGATAAATGGAATATTCTTAGTATCTCAGAAGTATAAGCAAACCACGAAAGAAATATGTATCATGTGTACTATATCTTAACATGTTTGCTAGGGCATCTGAAATTTTATTTGTACATGTATCTTGGTCATTTATAAAGCTACCATAATCTGTAATTCAAGAAAATTCATTATCTTGACCATTTTTTAAGTCAAACATGAAGCCCTAGCCAGCTTGGTTCAGCAGTTAGAGCATTGGCCCAAGGACCAAAGAGTCACAGATTCAATTCTAGTCAGGGCACGTACCTCAGTTGCAGTTTGTCCCCAGCCCTGGTCAGGGTCATGCAGGAGGCAACCAGTTGGTGTGTCTCTCTCACATTGATGATTCTCTCCCTCTCTTCCTCTCTCTCCCTCCCTCTCTCCCTTTACCTCCCTCCCTCCCTTTTACTCTGTCTGAAGACAAATGGAATAAAATATATCCACAGGTGAGAATTTTTTTTTTTTTAAAGTAGAAATCTTTAGTAAATTCTCAAATTCAGACATTAAAACGTATGTGAAAGTGCAAACAATTTCTAATACCTTTATATCCTAGAGAAATTTTTTGTTTTACTTGTTCTCCATTTTTCACTAAACTTTACAGGGAGAACACTGGTTGAACTTCGTAACTAAAGAACTGTTAAGTGAAAAATACCAAGTAAAAGGAAGGTCATTCATTCATTCATTCATTCATTCATTCATTCATTCTCTTCACCCGAGGACATGTTTGCACTTACCTTCATATAGACTGGGAGGGAGAGAGGGAGGAAGAGAGAGAGAGAAACATTGACCTGAGAGAGACACATCGAGTAGCTGCCACCCACATGACCCCAACCAGGCCTGGGGACAAACTGCAACCGAGGTATGTGCCCTTAGTGGGAACCAAACCCTGGTTTCTCTGGTCTGCAGGCCGATGCTCTAACTCCTGAGCCAAACTGGCCAGGTCAGGAAGGTCGTACATTTAAGAAAGACTTTATGAACAATTATGCCACCAACCTTAAAAGGTTTTAAACCTATCCAGATATTTCTGAAATTTCCCTCTGTCTCCGCCTCTAATTAAGCTTGTTATTGGTCATGCACCAGCATTTGAGATAATAAAATTTCTTGTTCTGTGTAAAAAAATAAATACATAAAACCCTCAAGACTTTGCTTACTTGAATAAAGGCTGTGACTAGGAAGGCTATGTCCTGGTTTCTGCATAGATGGGGATTCTGTTCACTGGAAGGGAGCACAAAAGGAGCAATGATGGTGGGATCGAGTGGGAGGGTAAAGTTGATGTATTTAGTTTTGAATTATTAGATCTATACATGGACATTTCCAGTATGCAATTGGCTATAAAGTCTAAAATCAAAGAGCAAGTTATAGGCTAGCAAATGGATTTAAAAATCATAAACACAGATGAAGATTGAGGCTGTTGTAGTAGATGGGATTGCTTTCCTAGAATGTGTACAATGAGAAGAGATTCTTATCCAAATTAATTTTCTAGTGTTGAATGGTAATGACTTTAGCTGAGTTCATCCAAACCCAGACAAAGTTACTCCTGACTTAGGTCTACTAAAGCAAGACTTTTAGTAAACATGAATGATAGTAGTTAATTGACTAACATGTCAGCAGAATAAACTCGTTTACCAAAATTATTCAATGCCAGAAATTCATATAAAAGCTGTGTTCCATTATAACAAAATACCTTTTCTATCTGATAATTTATTATCATAATGCCTTTTTAAAGAATCACTATGGTGTTATTTGTGTTATAACTGATTTCTCTTAGAATTTATATAGGGCCTTAAATTTATGATTTTCTTTGCATTTTATTAAAACAACAGGTAAACACACATATGGCTGGCATTTAGTAAATGTTTTACTGTCTAAAGGGAAACAAGTATTACCAAGAGTTGTTACTAGCAATGAGAGTCAACTGATGCTTGTTACATTACCACTCATCTCTAACCACAACTTACATTTTTGCAGAAAATATAAGCATTCTATTGTTTAAGGGGAAGGTTTTATTAGGACAGCTGAATGTGGTTACAATATGGACATATAAGGAGAGAGGTTAGTACTAATGATGTCACTAACTGGTATCAGCTGGATGAGCTACCTTGTTCAACGAATGATCTACTCATATTGTTATTGCTCATGAGATTCTTTTCTTTCTGTTTTGCTCTTTTGAGGATACCAGTCGTATTGTATTATAGATCACCCTCCTGGCCTCATCCTAACTTTATTTAATCTGCAAAGACTCTATTTCCAAATAAGGTCACATTCATAGGTACTATCTTTAGAATTTCAACATATTTTTTGGGGAGCGGGGGGCACAGTTCAACACAGAATGTTGGTCTTTTACCTACGATCAATTTATTTCTGTACAACTAGAAAGTAAATAAATGGCAGCAAAGAGAATTTAATAATTTCACTTGCTTCTTTGATGTCACAAAGAAGCTAAAGAACTGGCCAGTCTTCAAAGAGATTTTTTTCTTCTTGAACTGCTAGATCTTTTTTAGATCTTTTTTAATGGTGGCATGCACCATTTCAGGGAAAAGGAAATAGTTTAACTTTCTGTGGTTCAGAAACAGAGAATCCCCTTTTGATAACCATTGGTTAGACAGGGTGGGGCAAAAGTAGGTTTACAGTTGTAAGTATGTGAAACAGATTTTAGTCTTGTATTATAATTTATTATTTATTGTATTCCATACAAACAACTGTAAACCTACTTTTGCCCCACCCTGTAATATCATTGAAAATATTTTAAAGAATTTAAAAGATTATTAAATAATAGAGCCCTATCGGATTTTTTCATGTCCTTTCCACTTATGGATAACTTACAGTGATACATTTAATGGCAAGTGGAAAAGAGTCTGAGAACATAAAGTGGCTGATATTTCTTTACTCCAGCTCTGCAGAAAGTGTGTCGCACCAGTTGTGTGTGTAAGTATCCTCTTGGCTATATTCTCCATGGCATTGAATAAAAAAATATTCATAAGATGGATTCTCTTATTATTATTTTAGTGGACATTCCACTGATTGGCCTAATGTTTAATAGTGATGTTAGATATTTATCTTCAATAAAGACAACTTTTTTACTTACCATTTATCTTAAAATTTTGGTGCTATTTTCTTAGTATTTCTATAGTAAAATCTATCTTTTTTTGGTGATTTTTTTACAATTTATAAATTCTTTTTCCATATCAAGGTAAATTAAATATGTACCTATGGGGAAGAATGATGTATGTAGAAACAGAACAGATGCCAAACATTTTTGGGAAAGATTAAATGAAAGAAGCTTCTTCATTCTAGATCATTCATTTATCAAACCAATTGGTGTTTTGAATACTGACTATACTCCAAGCACTATGATGAATTGACCATGGTTCCTGTCCATATAAAGTTCACAGTCTGATGAGGGATAGATAAATAATGTAAACAAATATGTCCCACTAGTAGGTACAGAGTCATGTACAAGAAGTACTGAGAGTATTGAAGAGAGAAAATTTAGTACTTATTGGAGGATGAATAAGGGAAGGCCTCAAAGAAAGTCCCTACATTAGCTGGATGACAATGATGAATAGAGGTAATTCAGGCAGGAGGGAAAGGAAGGGATATGCCAAAGAAAGAAAAATGCTTGTGCAAAAATATGTGGAAACATTTCAGTTGCATATCACATTGTAAATGATGATAGTGGTCATTTCTGCCTTTAGCCTTTTGCCTATCAAAAATATATGCACATAATTTAAAATTAAATCGCTAAGTGGATTCATGCAAGCATGCAATAAATAATGAGAGCTGGTGGAGACGGAAGAGATTTGGTGTGGCTTGAGTATGGGGTCTAGTCGTCATGATAGTATTGCTGGAACAATGGAAGAGATGATTTGTGCCCTTGCACCTGACATTTATTCCATTAAATAGAAGTATTTCTGGCCTTTTAATTGACAGTATAAATTACTTAATAATGCGTAAGTGTTATATATGTATAATAGTGGCTAAGAAGTTAGAAATATTTCAGTTTTAAAATTAATTTCTTAATCTTTTCATTTGAAAATTACCTAAACATAAATCCAAGGTTAGTATAGTTTTAAAAATGTATTGGCAAGGTTCCTATATATTTATGCTGAAAGGAGGGAAAAAGTATTATTGCCCTCTAAACATCACTTAAACTGTCTCCTAGATTCTGTCCCTTGTGGAGTGGGTGGTATCCATTCCGCGTCAGAGACGCCGACAAGCCTCGTGTACTTTTCTGACACTGTTGCATTGCAAAACATTGAGGATATCATGACATCCACTGTCGCAAGGTGTCTGTGTGATGTAACTTCTTTGGGAATACCATATTGGTGTGTGTCCCAGTCACATAATTTGGAGGCCAGGTTCGGAAGTTATCTAAAGTGCACATTCTGCACATTCTGATTTGGTTTCTGAAGTAGGACTACCATAGTCTGTCTTTTTCTTGGCTTCTGTAATCAAGGTGAGAAGATTTGTGCTGTATCTACTTGGTGCAGCTGTAGGAGGAGAGTTGCGAATAGAAAATTTCTGTGTGAAGTTACTGCTGACTAAAGCTCCTTTGCATGCTCAGTGACAGGAACTGTTCATAGTGAGAAAAAACGTCTGTCTTAAGTCTTCGTTGAAAAAGTAATGTCATAGATACATTCCTAATGCTCACACCTACTGTAAATGGAGTAACAGAACTTTCGTCATTAAAAGACCCCAAAAGAGTTTGTGAAGGCCCTCGGCTCCCCATGAAACTTTTCTAGTTCTTCAGTAGCTGGTGTTAATCAAAATTTCTTTGCAATTTCATGCTCATTATTGGAGGTGTTCCACACTTGGGCATGATTTAAATTTCCATAAAAATGCAATGAATCTGGAGCTGGCATTAAAGTGTTATTAAGATGACAAGTTATGATCGGTGCCTCCTTAGATGGGGTTGGTGATAGAGGTTTCCCATTTATTAATCCTAGCAGAGGTCTTGCTTGGCTGCTCATTAATTATTTCCCTTTCATTAAGATGTCTCTTAAGATGTAACAGAGCCAAAAAAAAATCTATTGTCCCCTAATACTTTGCCTGAATGTCTCGGTCTTGGATGGCTGAGAGTGACTGTGTATTTGGCATATGGATTTGCCCTGCTGATTCATTGCCTTCCTGCTCCCCAATCAGTCTCCTGTGGCATTTCCCCTGATCCTCGGAATTGCCAAACAGTTGAGAGCCATAATGAGTCTAACATCCCAAGTTCAAGGCTGTAAGGTATGTTCAGATGTGCAGTACTGGAAGTCCAGAAGCTCCGGGTGAAAGATGGCTTGATACAATGTTAGCATATACAGATGAATTTAATTGGTTATTGCCGAATTACTCTACATTATATGTCTCTATAAAATCATAAACACTCAGCGCACATGTCAGTAAAAATAAGTACATATAAAATAGAAATAGATTTTATCTTCTGAGTTTTCTGCTTTGCTCTTTATAAAGAAATTCATTTGTTTGCCATTTGCTTGCATTTATCAATAACCAAGTGGTGGTGGCTTCCAGCTACTTGAGAGCAATATAAAAAAATTAAAAGCTAGTAAATATTTTAAAACTGAGTTTAAAAATAGTATTCCTTTTCTTTATGAATAGTAAAATACTGCTATAGTTTTATTTCAGTAATGAGAGACCTCAGTTCAATTGAGATATCTTGAATATCAAAACTGCTTTCCTGTATAAAGACCTTATGTGGCCGGATGCAGCAGGTGGCTGGGGGGAAGGCAGGGTAGTTTTAGGAATGGGTGGAGGTAAAAGGTATCATAACCACACCAGCCACTTTGAGGGATGGAAGAAGATAGTCAAATTAAACAAAATACATACATATGTATTCTCAACTGAATAATAAAATGTGTAAATGAGCAAATATAAGTAAAAAACAAAAGTGCAGCAGAAAACACCTATGGCTGAGTGTATTTGTATGGATGAAAAGTACAAACACATTTTTAAAATGAAAAACAAAACACATGAAACTTTTATTCAAATTATTTAAGTGAAAGACTAATGAATTTTAGTACCTAGTCATGTATATAATATAAAATAGTCACTCCACTTCCAAAATTAAACAGAATTACCCTTTGATGCGGAAAATCTACTAGGTATATGCCCAAAAGAATGAGCCCTGGCCAGTTTGGCTCAGCGGTTAGAGCATCAGCCCATGGACCAGGGAGTCTAGGGTTTGGTTCCCGCTAAGGACACGTACCTCGGTTGCAGTTTGTCCCCAGCCTGGTTGGGGTTATGTGGGTGATAACCACTCAATGTCTCTCTCTCTCTCTCTCTCTCTCTCTCTCTCTCTCTCTCTCTCTCTCTCTCTCTCTCTCTCCCTCCTTCTCTATCTGAAGATAAATGCAAAAATGTCCTCGGGTGAGGATTAAAAAAAAGAGACACTCAAACAGTTACATGTACACTGTGTTCATTGCAGCATTATTCATGGTAGCCAAAAAGTGTGGTTAAACACATTGTGGTAAATATACACAATAAAATTTTATTCATCCTTAAAAAAGAATTAAGTGCTGATATATGCTGCAACATGGAGAAACCTCAAAAACATTATGCTAAGAGAAGTAAATTAGACACAGAAGGATGCATGTTGTATGATTCCACTTATGTGAAATATCTAGATTGGGCTAGTTTATAGCCAGAGAAAGGAGATTACTGGTAACCTGTGAGCAGGAGGAAATGCAGAGTTATTTACTTGGTTACAGAGTGTCTGTTTGGGGTGATAAAAAGTTTTGGAAATAGATTATGGTGATGGCTATACTTCATTGTGCATGTAATTAATAACACTGAATTGTACACTTAAAAATAGTAAAAATGACAAATGTTATATATATTTTACCACAATAAAAATATTTTAAAATACAGGCACTCCAGTAAACTTTCAATGGATCAGAATAAAGGAGATAAGTTAGGAAACATCTTACCATGTCATGACATACATTGGCATTGTACTTGTATTTTAGAAAGTGCAGTGTATCTTTAGATATTAGTTTATTAATCTGCACGCAGACCAGACTTTGACCATGTAAACATCAGTTTGAGGACATCCCTGGATGCTCACCATGGTTGCGCTGCGGTGCTATGAAATACAGCCTCCACGCCTTAAGTTCAGGCCACATGAAAGGGCCTGTGGGGGAAGAGGAAAGAGAACGCACGTGGCGAGAGGGAGGAACAAATATATATGTATAACTGAGTTTGCCCCAGTCACACTCAGCATAGTCATATTAGTGACCCCAGAGAATGGACAAGGAACAGAATCACTCAGTAAACCCCCAGGAAGTCCTTGACTGAAAACTGCCAAATTCCAAGTTCAATCTCCTGCCCTTTATAGATATACTCTGAAGTGTTAGGCAGTTGTAAATTCACTGTTGCTAGATTCTTTGTATTTACAATGTAACTTATTCATTATTTTAACTATTCCTTTTTAGCGCCAAACACATTTTTTCCTACTTCTGCTTTCCCTAGGAACATGTCAGAAATAGTTCTGTACACCCACTTTTCCCCACCCCTGAATACAAGTGATCTGGAAAGAAAATTGTTTAGAATACTGATCCATGTTAATGAGCCTGATCACTTCAGCTCTCTGCTCATTGCTATAGTGATTTCAGTTATTGTGCAATACAATGGTACTGTTAGAAGTGGAGGTAAATGATTTAAGGTGAATGTGTGTGCATATGGATGTAAACTCAGACACAACACAACAAACATTAAAGATAGAGAAAAGAGTATTAGTCTTCTAAATAGATTTCTAAAATCATTGAATTAATTTTCAGAGTTCTGTTGAGTGAAATGTGTCATGATTTATAGTTTACCAGCATCTCCAACAATGCTACATAAATTGTTTATGAAATATCTTCTGAAAGTATTTACATTTTGAGGAATACACAAATTATTATTTTTAACACCTCTATTGAGGTATAATTGATAAACAAAAATCTGCACATATTTAGTGTGTACAATTTGATGAGTTTGGATATATGCAAACACAGATCCATAGAACTAAATCATCTAGCATAAACGAAGCTTTCTACCCACTGGCCAACATACACACAAATCATGTAGATGTCTTAGTATGAGGTAAACAAGTTTTGTCAGTAAATATAGTGGTGCAATGAATGTTTATAGTTAGAAAGATTTTTGGGGAATTACTATAAACAGAGCCTTGCCTACTGAGATTCCATTAAATCTTCAGTGTGATACAAACATTTAAAAAAATATGTAATGATAATTATCATTAGGTGGATGTTGAATTTGAGTTTGTTCTGAGATGTCTTGCAAATCTTTAACACCTTAAGTAGTGTTGTGGTTTTTTTTTTCCCTTTCACCACATAGAATCCAGCAAGACCTATCACCTAAGTGAGATTGGAATAGGGTGGTGAACATTACCATTCAAAATAATCATAAACAACACTCCAGACTATTTTACTTCTAAGATGATTTTAAGATTAAATAAGGTATAACCAGTAAAAAAAATATTTCTAAATTTGCTCAAGGTTGGTAGTCCGGAGCACATTTTAAGCAATAGTATTTTGTCAGGTCCTTAGGAAGGATGGGATGGGGAAAGATATGCATTTATGTTTAGCAATAGTTTATGAAAACCTTGTCATCAAAACACCATATTTAGTGTCAAAGATACAGAAGTGAGGTGACATGCGCTTGCGGTATTGAGAAATCAATTATAAGGGGGATAAAAAGTCATATAAGTGACCAGAGGATGATGATACTGCTTTCTTCATAGAGAAGTAGAAATTGAAGTTGATAATGATAGAATTTAGGCATTTCTGTCAAGTTCCTAGTTTAAAGTACTTGGGACAATGGGCATTTTATGAAAGTAGCATGTATCAATTTGGTTTAATTTCTAATACTATAATTTTTTTTCAATACACAGTATGTTAGCTTCTCTTCCAGATGCCAGAGAGTTTTGGGAGTAACAAAGACAAAAACACCCACTCTACCCATGCTTTGCAATTGCTGGTGATTTTTATGTGACTATTCTGTGTATTTTTATTTCATTTAAAATCTTGAAACTGATAATCAGAAGATGATAAAAATGCTGTGACAAAACTTCCCTATGTCGTCACTCTCAGCACTTCCGTTTCTTCTTGTATTCAGATAATTACTTTGTCCCATTCTGGTGGTAATCGGAAGGAAAACATGTATGTATCTCTAAGTATCCAAAAAAAAAAAAAAAAAAAAAAACCAAAAAACCTACTACAGAACATCTTTCTTCACTATCTCTTCTTTCAAACCAATTCATTACAGGAGAACATCATGTACAAACACTCCCTGTGTGTAGGATATGACAGACCCCGTGCAGCAACTTCTCTCCATGGCAAGTCAGGTTCCCAGGAGATCCTTTTCTCCCGCAGGTTCCGCCCCGACCATCTGTGTAAAGTAGAATAATTGAATTACTACCAGACACAGTAGATTTTAAGACAAAAGGTATTACATACAATGAAGTGTGATGTTTCATAATGACGAAAGGGACAGTTTGTTAGGAAGACATAAATCTAAATTCATTAATAACAGAACTTCAAAATGTATAAATCAAAAACTGACAGACTAAGTGTGGGGTTGGGGGGCACAGATGAGAAAGCTACTTATCACTCAATAAAGTTTATTTTTAAAAAGAGCCATATTAAAACCATGGTTGAAAATGCCAAGAACAATTTTCTACGTGGAAGACTGAGCAAAGGGTCTATGTTTTTTAAAGCTACTTCAAAGAATGGTGTAAAGCTGCATTAATGACCATCACCCCAGACCTTGAGGAAATTCTAACACATAACCTATGTATGGTGCTTTGAATTCTCTGTCTGAGCTGCTGTCAAGTTCTGAGGGTTAGCACTGGGGAGGTTGGGATACTGAGCCTCTCATGTACAGGTCATAAAGAAAACATGGGGTGAAGATTTTCCTGAGCACTCCCCGGGCATGTGGTCTCATTTGGTAGATTTGTGTATTTGTTTTATTACTAAACACTACTTAGCTCTAACAGAAATGCTTCCATGTGTGTATATTCTGAGTATACCCAGTTTTCTTGAGAGATCATAGGGCAATAACTATGCTGACAGTGGCTTCTAGGCTTGCTGTGATTCAGGGAAATGATCAGCATTTAATTCCAGTGGAAATTAGAAAATAAAACAACTTAATGCATAGAGAATATTTTTAGGACATACTACTGTCACTGTGTTATGCATGAACATGTTCTCATTCGAAGGTGGGTCTGAATATTGTTTCTGTTTGAAAGTATGGATGGATTTTTCTGCTATGAAAATTCCTAAATGCTTTTTGAATATTCTATATATACTTTCTACAGAGCTTTGAGTAATCAAGCACTGATTTAAAGGTTAGAAGAGTGACTATAAATCTGTTGTTATGCCCCATTCTGAGTGTCTCTAAAACTGTGGCCTCTGGGCACTTCATTTGTTACTGCAGATCATGGCAGTGATGAACGGCCCCCTGTCATGCAGTTGCCTTCTTGATTTGAAATGGCTTTGTGATACAGACACATGCTTTATATTACTGTTACTGAATAGAGACATGCCTCATATTCTATTACAATTATATGTCTAGCCACTAATTGTTTTCCTTTTCATAGGATTGCCTGGCAACTTTTGAGGATAACAGAATCTGTAGAAATACCCAAGAAGTGGCCAATTCTAATTGTTATTTCAATGGTATCCTTACTTTTCTCTGAATGTGCAATTATTATACCGAAGTCATGTTATTGATAAACCTGACCCTGCATTTGGCACAAAATTGCAAGAGGAATTTAAGAAGCCATAGAAAATTTAAACATTGTGGAAAAGTAGCTCCGTTACCAAAAGAGTGTACATGTCCAGTGTACACTGTGTATATTTAAATTCACATTTGACTATTTGTGGACTGTCTCCACTTCAGGTGACTATCACATACGTACAATATAAATCACTTGTGGAGAACTTATTTACGTAAATTACCACATTGTTTAAGGATTACAGTGGAAATGCCCAATGAAAGCAGTTATTAAATTCTCCAAATGCTGTTTTAAAGGTGGCCAAGTTTTTTTTTTTAGTTTTTTTAAAATGTTTTCTTTTATTTTTTTTCTTTTATTTTTTATCTTTATTGTTGAATGTTATTATAGATGATACTCATTTTTCTCCCATTGACCCCCCCTCCTCCCCACTCCCGCCCCCCTCCTGCCTTTTCCCACACTGTTGTCTGTGTCTATTGGTTACATATACGTTCTTTGGTTTATTTCTTCCCACCCCCAACCCCCTTCTCTTTGAGGTTTGTCGGTCTAGCAACCAATTTGTTCTTCTTAATCCCTTCACCTTTTTCACCCATTCCCCCAACCTCCCTCCCATCTGGCAACCAACAAAATGTTCTTTGTATCTATGAGAATGTTTCTGTTCTGCCTGTTCATTTTGTTTGTAGATTCCAATGTCGATAGATATGTATTCATTGCCATTTTGTTTGTTCATGTATTTTATCTTTTTCTTCAAAAAATGCTTCAACATTTCATATAATAATGGTTTGGTGGTAATGAACTCCTTTAACTTTTTCTTGTCTGGGAAAGTCTTTATATGGCCATCGATTCTAAATGACAGCTTTGCAGGATAGAGTAATCTTGGTTGTAGGTTCTTGCTTTTCATCACTCTGAATATTTCTTGCCACTCCCTTCTGGCCTGCAAAGTTTCTTTTGAGAAATGAGCTAATAGTCTTATGGGAACTCCCTTGTAGGTAATTATCTGCTTTTCTCTTGCTACTTTGAAGATTCTCTCTTTGTCTTAAACCTTTTGCATTTTGATGATGATGGGTCTTGATGTGGGCCTCTTGGGTTCATCTTGTTTGGGACTCTGTGCTTTCTGGACCTGTATGTCTGTTTCCTTCACCAAGTTAGTGAAGTTTTCTGCCATTATTGTTTCAAATAGGTTTTCAATTTCTTGTTCTCTCTCTTCTCCTCTGGCACCCCCAAGATGCGAATGTTGGCATGCTTGAAGTTGTCCCAGAGTCTCCTTACACTCTCCTCATTTTGTTGGATTCTTTTTTCTTTTTGCTATTCTGATTGGTTGTTTTTTGCTTCCTTAGATTCCTAATCGATGGTTTGGTTCTACTATTGAATCTGTGTAAATTATTCTTTATTTCAGTTAGTGCCTCCTTCATTTCTGACTGTGTATCCTTCATTTCTGACTGGTCCTTTTTTATGCTCTTGAGGCCCTCACTAAGTATGCTGAGGTTCTCATTAAGTTCATTGAGCATCCTTATGAGGAGTATTTTTACCTCAGCATCTGTTAGATTGCTTATCTCCATTTTGCTTAGTTCTTTCCCTGGGGTTTTGTCCTGTTCTTTCATTTGGGTCCTGTTTCTTTGTCTCCTCATTTTGGCTCATCCCTGTGTTTGTTTCTATGTATTACTGACCGAGAGGTATGGGGCTAGCTGAGACCAGATGCTGCTTGTTTGAAAGAATTTAGGAAAACCTGAAGCAGGATCCAAGACAAGCCAATCCTATGGTAAAGCAACTGGCAACAGCGAAGGTGGGCCTGAAAGTTGGGTGGGGTGGGGCGGGGCCTCAGGGAGTCACCAGGGCGGGGCTACCAGTGTGAGCCAGGTTGCTGGAGTCCCAGATATGGCGGCTGTCTGCTGCCCCAGGGAAGGGCTCACCAAAGGAACAAAGGCCTCTGACAGCATGTTTGTCTGGGAGAAATCCCCCTCTCTAGCCCTTGCTCCAATGCCAAATAGCTCAGTTCTTCCCTGTATATCTCTGGGGCCCTTTCAGCTGCCTCCCCTCCAAGCTTAGAGGGAGAGAGTCCGATAAGTCCGTGCGCGGGCCCTTTAAGAGGAGCTGCTGGGGGCTCCAGCCGCCTCAGCCTCCCTCAGCCTCAGTTCCCACTGGTTTTTCCAGCCAGAAGTTATGGGGACTTCTCTTCCTGGCACTGGAACCCTGAGCAGAGTGACTGGTGTGGGACGGGGACTCCTCAGTCCTCAGAAAGGACCTTTCCAGTCGAGGTATCCTCCTGATTTTTATTTGCCACATGTGGGTGTGGGACCAGCCCGTCCACCTCCACCTTCATCCCTCCTACTAGTCTCGATGTAGCTGCTTCTTCAATTCTATAGTTGTAGGACTTCCATTCAGCTCGATTTCAGGTGGTTTTGAATGATGGTTGTTCTGTAGTTTAGTTGTAACTTTGATGTGGTTGTGGGAGGACGCGATACTGTGTTTACCTCCCCGCCATCTTGACCAGAAGTCAGGCGGCCAAGTTTTTGTAGTGAGTTGATGATACCTTAGTTGTATAATAAGCCAACCATATATTTTTTTAAACCATGGGAAACAAAGAATAAGTACTTGGAGGTAAGACAGATCAGTTTTATGGAGTAAACAGTTCAAATAAGTCAACACCCATTCCTTTCTCTCCCTTTTGGGAAAGGGAGAAGGGTACACTATTGGTTCTCTTTGCCAAAGATAAAGGAACAGTGTGGGATTAAAACTGTTATAAAATTTGTGTCTGCCAGAAAGGAAGACTGTGTTCCTTTTTTTGTTTCACATCTATTTGGCTAACGGACTTGTCCATATACCTCTTACCTGGAACCAGAGAAAAAGCACTGGGGAAAGATACCAGGGCAGTAGATGTGACAAAAGCGAGGCTGTGAGGGTCTAGAGACTGCCCCTTGAATTCTTGGTCTGAAGGGCTAAGAATGATGAATTTCACTGTGTTGGGGTCAGAGGTGGTAAATGAGGCAGTAGCAGTGGTGTGGCTGGAGCTCAACACAACAGCAGAACACGGAAGTGCACATACCAGAGGCTAAGGTGTGGGTGTTTGGGAGGACGCTTTGAAAGGATTACAGTTCATCTTGGAGACACTAAATCTTGCTTGGGGTAGTTGCTTGTGATTAAGTGTCACTGAGTCTAGTTGAATGGCGATAACAATATAAAGAAGGAAACAGACTTTGCATGGACATTCACATAAATAGATATTATTTCTTCCTTTTTTCCTCCTCACCCTGACAGTAGGGTATAACACTAGTTAAGATGGATGAGGAGATGAGAGAGTGAGAACAATACACCTTTGCACCAAGCCAGCAGGTGTAGCCCACAGGAGGAGTGCACATACTTTGAATGAGAGAGGCTGTAAATTCTAAAAATGTGTAGAAATACATATTAATAACAGATAATCTGCTATTTGCATAACAAAAAGTGCCCAAGCCTTAATGCAACATTCCTGGGATGCTGTCAAGGGAGAAGTTTCCCTCATGACAGAGGAAGGTTTGCTAAATTCCTTGGTTATATTATGTAGTAAAGAAGGACAATATCAGGTTTAAATACCAACAGATTGACATATTTAATAAAAATACACATTTTATACCCTCTCAGAATTTACCATTAGATGTGATGACCCTTGCCATTCAGTCTTAGATGACCAACATCTTTCTCCTTTGTTGGTTTATTCTAGAGGTGTGATTAAAATGTGTGATTTTGTGAGTGGGAATACTTTATCATAATGAGTTTGTTTGATACATAGTAATTTTAATTGGATTTTGTTGATATGGATAATATTTACATAGGAATAAAGGCTTTTTAGCTAAATAAAAAGATACTGGGATTACAGTAATGCTCTCCTGAACTGGTAAAGTGACTTTTAGAACTATTGTGCCTTGGTGCCCTTTTTCCTTTTGCAAAGACAGGAAGACAATCAGAATTCTCAATACACAAGTGCAACTGAGCCCATTTTATTTGTTCCAATTATGTGAAAACACAGGGTTTTAAAATTAAAGCGTTTGTACAATATGTACTGTCAAGAGGAGACCACATGATGTGGATTATTGTCAATTTTATTGATAGTTATTGAGGTCAAATATATGTAAAGAAAAACATTAAAAATGCTCCTTGTTGAGCATTTATAAACTTGAGTTGTCAGGTACTTTCTTTTCCATTAGGTTTGATGCCATGTCTTCCGTAATCAGACAGAAGAATGTGCCTTAGACACTGTGTTCTATTACTGGTTTATTCCTTCTACACACTGCTAGGGCCAGTTGGAGATTTGGGGGCCAAGAAATTGGTTAGTTTTACTTGCATGATCAGTTGATGCCTTGTGATCTGATCAAACTGCAGTGGAAGGGATGACATGTTTTAAGAGTTCTCTAGTAGATTGTATTATTGTGACCAATGATCTGTTTCCTTCCATGTCAGAGTGTTTTCCATGCTTGACAAATAACCCTCTTCTCCAATGAATGTTGAGTAGATTTAAGCAGAAACTTTGAGTGTGATTGTGCAGTTGCTTTTTATCTCTTTATCATGGCTTATTCAGGAGAGAACAGAATACTCCAGATAAGGGCTGCCCTTCTGCCTAATACCTGCAACAGGAGAGAGATGGAGCAGATCGCTTTCCTATCCATCCCGGTCAGTCCTGCAGCCCATCCACAGCTCTCCTTTAATGTGAGAGGGAAATATATTTGGTTGCTGTGAGCCACTTAGACTGCAAAGTTTGTTCTTACAATGAAAGATGTCAAATACGGATCAACCAATACTATAATTAGTTCTAGAGAATTAGTAAATCTCCTTGACAGGGTGTAGGTTTCAGGGAGAAATTATGGACAATCTTGAATCAAGAGTGAGAACAAGCATCTGTATTCTGAATTTAGGGGAGTGGGAAATGGTTTTTAGTTGGCACTGGAATGCAAAGTGAGAAGCTAATGCCATGGCACTTTATTGATTCATTTATAAACATTTGTGGAACACCTTCAATGAATCGAGCGTTGTACCAGGCACTGGAAAAGTACGTGACAGTGCTCACGTTTAAGAAATGAACAGTCTAGTAAAGTTGGAGTACAGAGCTAAAAATGCTAGAAAACAAGTCTGCCAAAGTATAAATGAAGTACAGATGAGAGAAAAAATTAAATTTTTGGAAGGCTTGGAGGACTTCATACGCAAGGTAACACCAGAGCTGAGTTTTGAAGGGTAAGTAACAGTGTTGCAGGCAGAAAGGAAGCTGGGAAGTTAGTGCAGGCATACAGAACACCTGTGAACAGTTGCTGTCTAGAACAAATGATAAGCTGTTCAGTTTGGCTGGAGCATTCAGTGAGTTTCGAATGGTTGGTGCAACAGGATGAAAATGAACAGTTAGAGGGCAAGTCAAAGGGGGACTTATATGCCAGACTAAATAACTTGGCATTTACTCTTAATAAAACTTCAGTGGGAAATATTTTAATCAGGGGAGACGGATGGTCTGAATTTCTCTTTAGAACAATCACTTTGGTAGCTCCTAAAGGGTCAGTTGAAAGGAACCAAGGTTAGAACCAGGAAAGATTCATTAGGATGTTGTTCCAATAGGTTTTAGAATTCTTTAAAATAACAGAGTGGAGTCAAATTTTACATATGATTTAAATTCTAAAATGGGAAAGGTGTGATTAAAATACAATAAATATTACTCTGGAATAGTCTTCAGTTCCCTCACACATTGCAGCACCAAGTCCAACAGAAACGTTTTTTGGCCATAGCTTTGAAAATACCTTTGGTTTTCTGAGCATCAGATAAGTAGCTGCCTTGTGCAACTTTAACTCTTCCCTCGTCTGAGTGAGATGCTTACACTAAGGGAAGTACATTGGAATTGAGAACAGCTGCTCCCAGCGGACTCGGTGTTCACTGAGATGATCAGAGGCTATGCCACATTTTCTAAATTCGTTTCTGTTGTCTTTGTTCTTTTTCTCGAGCGGTTATTAAGTTTAATATATTATACATGATATGAGACCCTATAAAAAGGACACAACATTTTAACTTAACCAGAGTCTTTTCTAGCATCAAATATTCCTTTGTTGTTGTTAATCCTCACCTGAGGACATTTTTTTCCACTAATTTTTAGAGAGAGTGAAACGGAGGGAGAGAGGGGAGAGAGAGAAAGAGAGAAATGTCGATGTGAGATGCATCAATTGGTCACCTCCTGCAGGACCGTCTGGGGCCAAGGAGCCAACTTGCAACTCAGGTATGTGCTTGTGACCAGGAATTGATCCCCTGACCCTTTGGTGAGCAGGTTGACACCTTAACCACTGAACCACACTGGCTGGGGTTAGTGTCAAATATTCTTTAAGACTACTGATAAATCAGCTTCTGGTTTTGAATCTTTGAAGTGTGTGGGATGTTTGGAATTAAAAGCTTTTGCTTTGCTTCAGTTTTTTATCTTTTTAGTGGGAAAAAATATCTTGCTCTGTGTACTCGTAAATAGTATCCAAGTAAATGCTGTTGTTACTCTTCCACGTTGACTTCTCCTTTTTCATCTATGTATTAAAGTCCATAGCACTTGACTGCTTATGATGTGAGTATTCCATCTTTGAGGCATATGCCACCCTTAATAGGAGCATCTGTGTTGTTGATGAGAGTCTGAGGGTCAGAGTGGTTAGTGGTGATGGAATGGGAAACAGAGCTCATATCTAAGTGACTAATTTTAGTGTTTTTCAAATTGTTGCTGCATAGCCAATTACACCTGCACTGCACCCATGCTAACCCTAGAATTTTGGCATCAGAAGAAGCTCAGGGCCTCTTATCAAGTTTTAAGGCCTCTGCTGGCCTTAATGATCCTTTGTGAAAATTAGGCAATAATTCACCTTGGAGGATGGATCTCCACACAAGTATGGCTTGCCTAGCACAACTGTGTGTGTATGTGTCTACACATACATGTGTGTATCAAACTCACAATTTCTAGCTTCTTCCCTAGGTATGTAAACCTAACAGACTGCTTCACTGGGTGAGTAGATGCAGATAAAATTACATTCCTTGCACCCGGCTGGTATGGCTCAGTGGTTGAGTGTTGACTCATGCACCAAGAGGTCACTGGTTCTATTCCCAGTTAGGGCACATGCCCAGGTTGTGGGCCTGATCCCCAGTGGGGGGCATGCACGAGGTGGCCAATTGATGTTTTCTCTCATCAATGTTTCTATCTCTCTCTCCCTCTCCCTTCCTCTCTTTCTAGAAGCAATAAAGAAAAAAAAATTACATTCCTCGTACCTCAGCTGGGTGCCTTAGTGCATTACTTACAATAGCCTTGACATGGAAGCAACCCAAGTGTCCATCAATAGATAAATGGACAAAGAAAAGGTGGTGTGTGTGTGTGTGTGTGTATTTGTGTATACAATAGAATATTATTCAGCCATAAAAAATGATTTCTTGCCCTCTGTGACAACATAGATGGACCATTAGGGCATTATGCTAAGTGAAATAAGTCAGGAAAAGACAAATATTGTATGATCTCATTTGTATGTGATATCTCAAAACATACAAACAAAAATCTCAAACTCATAGGTACAGAGAGTGGATTGGTGGTTGTCAGAGGTGCGAGTTGGAGGGTGAGTGAAATGGGTGAAGGTGGTCAAAATGTCGAACTCCCAGTCACAAATAAAGGCTGTAATTGTTTTCCGTCAGGGTCTGTGGGAGAGTTCTGGGTCTAGTTATTGACAGCTGCCTTAGTGTTCCGAAAGCTCTTAAGAAAGAAAGTAGTCTTATGGGGGTTCCTTTGTAGGTAACCTGAGACGCGGAAGTAGGGTACAGACTGACAACCCTCAGAAGAGGGTGTGGTTGGGGAGGGAAGAGATAAACCACAGAACTTATATGCGTGTACGTATAACCAATGGACACGGACAACAGAGCCGGGTATGGGGTAGGGAGAGATGGGGAGGAGGGTGTCAATGGGGAAAAAAAGGAGAAACATCTGTAACAAAAATAAGTTAATAAATTGATTAAGAGTCAAAAAAAAAAAAAAAGAGAGATTCAAACCTGTAAAGTATGGTCCCAAATTTGCAAAAACATTTACATGTCTGTACAGACCTAAACACACAGGAAATAAAGGAATTAAAGTATTAAAAAGAAAGAAAGAAAGAAAATAGTAACTTGTTGCTGAAGAGCAACGATCAGCCTTGTGTGAATAAGCACATCTGAGAAGACAGCTTATCTGTGGCATGTTTCTAACCTGCTTTCGTGCGGACGTCCTTCAAGCATGTTGTTTCCCAGACCCACAGAATTACGCCAAGTCACTGAGAACAGCAGGGGGAGCCGTCCCATGGGAACAGGTGCACACAGAACGGTGTTTACAGAAAATAAAGGGGCTATCATTTGCGGAAGAAAAGTTCAGTGACTGTATCACAAGGAGTTTTCAAAATATTTTTGTGCTTGGTTGTCCGGCCCCCAATTTTATCCCATTATCACAAAAATTACATTTTTCCATGTTTGAAACTGTTATAGTCTATTTAAATATATTTTCATTTATGGTCTCCAAATTGGCTTTCACACCTTTAAAACCCAAAATCTGACGTGGGAGAAAGCACAAAGCGTACTAGACAGCAAGAAGGGGCTTACACAGAGATTAAGACCAATACTACATTTATTTTGGTGAGGTGTTGAGAATGAAAGGGAGCAACTTAGAAGCAATGTAAGGGGTGGGGGAGTGCTGGGTAAAATAGATATTTGAGAAAAGTAGGGATATTAGGAACACAAACCCTTGGTCTGGAAACTGGGCCCAATACTTGCAGTTTCTGATACCGACAGGCCAAGTCACAGGGTATGCAGGTCAAGGCTTTTGTTGGTGGTGTTTTAAGATTTCACATATAAATGAGATTGCCCATTATTTGTCTTTTTCTGTCTGATTTATTTCACTTAGTGACTTAGTATAATGCCCTTGAAGTCCATCCATGTTGTCACAAATGACAAGATTTTATTTTTTCATGGCTGAACAATATTTCAGAGTGTTTGTATTTCAGAATCTGAAATGTAACACACACCACATGTTCTTTATCCATTTTTCTCTTGGTGGACATGCATTGCTTCCATGTCTTGGCTATTGTACATAATACTGCAATGAACAAGGGGGTATATATATTTTTAAGTTAGTGTTTTTGTTTCTTTTGGATAAATACCTAGAAGTTGGATGGGTGGATTATGTGGTGGTTCTATTTGAAATATTTTGAGGAACCTCCGTGCTGTTTTCCATAAGGGCGGAACCAGTTTACATTCTCATCAACAGTACACAAGTGTTTCCTTTTCTTAAGTCCCCACCAATACTTGAGATTTCTTGTCTTTTTAATAAGATCAATCTAACAGGTATAAGGTCAAGTTAACTTTCCATATTTGAATACTATATAGCGGTATTTTGATGTGAACTGGTTTCTCTTTATACATTTTAAGAAAGTCATATATTTAAAAAATAAAACAGGCAAGTCTAAAACCATATTTACACAGAAAAATAATAAAAATGATATTAAAATGTTACTCTGTAAAAGAGAAGAGAAAAAGAAAAAGCACCTATTGCGTAAGGGTTTTTTTTTTTTTTTTTTTTTTTTAACATTACACATTTCCAGTATCCCCAGAACTAAGAATCGGACAACAGTGTGCAAACTCTTATGGTAGGCTTTCAGTAATTTCTAGGGTCCTGGGTTGTTCTATACCAAGACCAAGGTCATGTCCTGTGAGAGACCAATAGCACTGAAGCAATCAATCTTCTCTTTCAGTCTTGTAGAACCTCAAAATCAGGCAAGATGGGAGTACACTTGAACCATTAGCTGCAAATGGAAGGCTGTGGTTTGAAACAAATATTTTGGTTAAAAATATTATAAACGTTTTTCTGTATTATCAGGGTAGGCTAATTTATGAAAAATTATGGAGTTATGAAAAGTCCTCAAATTTCAAGGGTGTAAAACAGTAACACTGTGCTTCTTGCTCTTTGTGTTTTCCCTACTCTGTGACCTGGGGGCCTTCTCCATTCAGCTCGTTGATGTGAAATGAGAATGGAGATGATCACACAAGGGTTTTCTCGGCTAGTCTGGGGAGTAGTATGCATTGTTTCTGCCTACATTCCCTTCTGTAAGACTGTCTCATGGCCCCACTCCTAGCAAAGCAGGCTGGGGAATGTAGTCCCACACTGTGCCCAAGAGGAAAAGGCCAAGTGTTTGGTGAACAGTTGGCCAGGCTCTGCCACCCATTACCTTTTATTTACTAACAACAACAACAAAATTTGGTTGCTTCTGACTTACCTGGTTTGTAACTAAGTTTATTTAGTCTCTCTGTGTTCCAGATGCTCCATAAAATTAAAATATTTCTACTTAGTTTATCAGGCTGCTAAAAGATGTGAAAGGTTTGAAATTTATAGGGAAAAAAGTTATAAAGTGGAGCTGCTCATGTTAGTTCTCAGACTTTGCACAGGTTATTCACAGTTAATTCCTCAGGCTCTCAGCTGATGTTACTGTCCTTCACTGACTTATACTATTACAGCACTGTGCTTTCATTTTCATTGGCATGTTGAGCTTTGTAGTTTTAATGTGTTCATATGTGGCTGAAAGGATGGCTATTTCTTCAATTACATATATACCTATAGATTGATTAGTAGGAAAAAAAATAGAATATATAGAGAGGGAAATGTAAATTTAAGGGAAATACATTTCTTGTTAACATTGCAAATAATTATTGAGGGCATAGTACCTATTGAAAATGTATTTAACTTTTTATTTCCCTCTGGATTAAAAAAATGTATGTATAAGTTTAGTGTCACCTGTCAGTTACTAAATAACCAATAACTTCTTTTGCAGGAAGTCAGATTCTATTTCATTAAGCCCCCAATTTGAAATGTGGAAAGATTTCCCCACAACAGACTCGTGGCCACTGCCCCTTGCTCAAGCACCAGTGTAGATCAGATTAGGTAATGGACTGGCCATTACACGTTAGGTGATTAGGAATGTCATGATCCTGGGGTTTCCACAGGGGCCAAGTGAGCATCTCCAAGTTCTGAATTCTTTCGGGGAGGGTTGATCCACCCAGCCTCAGTCCAGTCATACCCAAGAGATCCCCTGCCATGTGTTCTCCCAGAGTAGGTCATGGCCAGGAGACCTCCTATACAAAGTCGACTGTCAGGTTTCAGCTGAGAAGCTTGTTGGACGATCCTGACTTTTCATCAGGATCTTCTTGTCCTGACTGCAAAATCTACACCTGTTTCTTCCTTGTCCATCTTTGGAAAAGTCTCTGGTCTTTCCTGCCGTATTTATCATGGTCATCAGGCATGATTTGAGATTTGAAGCAGAGCTTGTATTTCACTCATCTTATCCAGCAGTAATAATTGCCCTCACTAGTAATTTCTCTTGATTCTCTGCACCTAAAGCATGTTCCATCATCATTTTGGCAACCTTAGTTATTAACACTGTCAATTATTTCCAGACTCCAAAGAATCAGCCAGTTTACACTAATTTCTCACAACATATGAGAATGCAACTTGGTACACTGGCGTTTACCTCCCTGGTTGATTCTTATTTCATTTTATGGACTTTTTTCTTTACCATGGTCAGATCGTTCTGTTGTCCCGGGAGTAGACATGCACATGCAGCAATCCTTCTCCCGGGATTATTTTATTCAAAGATTTTATTAAACATTATTGTGTTCTCCAGTTGCTAATAGATATAAACTATATTTCATCACCCCACACCAAAATAGGGTTCTAGGGTAAAATACATTTGGGAAGTACTTCATAATGTTTGTCTCTTTTGCAACATCACACAACATATTGGCATATTAAGGACTCAGATAAATATTTCATTAAAATACTTCTATCTTTGTTTGATGAGTATGTACTCTACTTATTTGAACTTAGAACACAGTTTTATTATTATTTTTAATTAATTAATTTATTTTTGTTACAGATGTTTCTCCTTTTCCCCCCACTGATTCCCCTCTCCCCCTCCCTCTCCACCCTGTCCTCAGCTTTGTTTTTTTTTTTTTTTAATCCTCACCCGAGGACATTTTTCTATTTTTTGTTCAGATAGAGTGGGAGGGAGAGAGAGAGAAACATTGATGCAAAAGGGACACATCGGGCTGCTACCCACATGACCCAACCAGGTCCGGGGACAAACTGCAACTGAGGCACGCGCCCTTAGTGGGAACTGAACCCCGGGCCTCTTCAGACCGCAGTCCGACGCTCTAACCACTGAGCCAAACTGGCCAGGGCCTGTCCTCAGCTTTGTTGTCCATGTCCATTGTTCATGCATACATGCATATAAGTTCTGGTTGAGGATTCATCTGATTGCAGACAGAGTGGTAGAAAAATGGTGATCGTTCCAACTACAGTTCAAAATTGCCAGAAACAAGACTCTGGTTGGTTTTCTACTTTCCTAAAAGCAAGCAAGTCCTACACACAAACGTTCTTTATTATTTTTTTCCAGAGTAAACCCAGTAGAGTTCTATAAGAAAATCATATTTTTTATACAAACCTCTCTCTCCACCTTGTTAAAAAATAACTCTGGCATCATTGAGCTGAGAACCTTTTGATACCGTCCTGAGTTGATTATTATCAAAAGGGCCTCTACATTAGATGAAAATGTTTCTGTTACAGTAAATTTGAAATGGATTCCTACCCACCAGTCATGTCGTCTGATCCCTAAAATTCTGCCTTGATAGAAAGGAAGAAAGGGATTTCTATTTGTTTTGCCTCAGCAGCAGAACCCTCAAAGCAGTTAAATCAAGTCAGTTGCTTTTAAATACATTTGAAGTGAATCTGAAAAGTTGAGATTTCTACTAGAAAATGACAAACATATCTGGGCAAAAGATTAATTTTTTTTATTATTGCAGAATAGCATATTTTACATGCAAATACAAGTAAAAAGATATTATGCCAGACTTCTGAATTTTTTACTCCTATACCAGTATCTTTTGGAGAATTCTTAATGTAAATTCATAGGGATTCACACATCAAAGTTTCAAGCATAGCCTTCCCCCAGCCTCCAAATATTTTAACCAAACTCAGTACTTGCTTTAGAAAATAAAACAGTGATAGAAAAAAGTCAGAGACGGTGATGGTGGTGGCAGTGGGTATGGTACTTGTAGAAAAATCATTTGGTTATTTGAATATTGAAAAATGGTTTCGGGCCCTGCTGATGTGGCTCAGTGGTTGAGCGTTAACCACCAAGTGTTGCCTGTTTGATTCCTGGTCAGGGCACATGCCCAGGTTGTGGACCTGATTGCCAGTGGGGAGCATGCAGGAGGCAGCCAATTGATGTTTCTCTCTTCCTTTCCCCCTCCCCCTCTCCCTTTCCCTCTTTCCTCCTTTCTCTCCAAAATCAATAAAGATAAATTATTTTTAAAAATGCATTTCATTTAAGAGACGAGAAAATATTTAAAATCTCAGTGAAAATTAGATCTTCTAAAGCTAAACCACTACATCCAGTTATCAAAGTTGAGCATTCAAGAGTGACATCGTTATGAAAACAGGGTACAGCATTCACACTGCTCCCTGCAGGAATTATTTCCCCGAGACACCTGGGCTATTATGATGTCTGTGCTCAGTGTCACAGCATTGACACACAGACTTTGTCAGTTTCAGAAAAGCAGATTCGTAATCATATATAACTCAGCTCACAAGACATTCACTTTTTATTTCTCAGTGAATAGCCCTCACTCGTTTTCCATCGTAGTATGAGACAGCTTGAATTCCATTAAACTGGATATTTAGCTTTGGTTGGTAGATTGTAAATTTCTGTAAACTGGTGGTTAAACTACTTTTACCCTGATTGGCAGTTTTCATTACAGATGTAGCTTATTTAAATGATTTCTGTAAGATGGCAGAAAAGACAGAAAAAAATAAAATGGTCTGCAAATTCAAAAGCCTTTTACTTGGAAAAGCAGTCTTTCCCTCTGCATCCGGAAATCAACAAGAAAGATGAAAGTGACACAAAATGATGTAACTCTGGAGGCATATTTATTTCTGATATTAAAATTTAAACAATTGAATACACAATATATAGCATATATAGACAACTTTGTGTCATAAATATGTGGGCTGTTTTACGAATAAACCAGTTACCAATGAAAACCCCATATGAATGTGAGAAAATGGATTTTAGCTGAACTTATTGTGATCATTTCACAAAATATGTAAATAAAACCATCGTCCTGTGTGCCTTAAAATTATACAGTGATGTATGTCAATTATTTCTTAGTAAAACTGGGAAAAAACCTTATTTTTCTATTGTATTGTCTTGTGGATTTCAGAGGGATTTCATTTAATTGTGGAAGGAATAACAGAGGCACCTACAGGGAAGTTTCTGTCTTTTTCCAGAACATTGATAGTAGGGTCACAGGTAGCATACTTGTTATTATCTTTGTTTCAGTCTGTGCTGGGGCCTTGTAATAGTGCCAAGGGACAAGGTACCATTTTATACATTCAGTCATGTAGTTATACTTTCTTTGGATTCTCGAGTTCTTTTTCTTTCTCGTTTCCCTCAGAGTCATACATCTGAAACTTTTGAGATGCTTGGTTCAGTAAGAAGGTGGGATTAGTTCAGATTGACATCCCTCCTGTCTGTTGCCTATTTTGACACCAGCCACTGGGCCAGCTTAGACACTCATATCTTGTACCACGATCATAGGAAAGCTTCAGAATTAGTCTCCTTGACCTTCTTCTACTGTAAACACTATGAAGTGTGAATTGGCTGACTTAAAAATGCTTCTCTCATTGTCACTGACTCTTTGAGTGATCTTTTGGCAGTGAGTCAAAGGCAGTGTCCCTTTCCCAGCTTCCATGATGTCCTTGCCTCCCCTCCTCCCTCCTCATGTCCTGCGTCTTATCATCTCGCTCACCCATTCCTTTGTATCTACCAAACTTCTGGCAATCTGTTGGATTTTTGAAGTTACTTTAGGGCTTTTTATACTTATTATTTCTTGTACCTAGGTCCCCCTTATTTCTTGGTGAGCTCTTACATATACATGGAAGCCCATCTCAAATATCTCCTCCTTAGACAGGTTGATACCTCCCACCGCATGCCTTTGCTGGAACGTATTATAGTGACAGCACTATTACTACTGTCTATTTACATGCTGGTCACTGCCACCATCTAATTTACTGGAGGGCATGAAAATTAAAAAAGAAAATGCATTATTCATTTTTGTATCTTGAGTTCACAGCTTTGCAGCTTAGTACATAGTAGGAACCTATAAAGATTTGATAAATCAATCAGCGTAGCTTGTACAAGTTTCAGATTTTGGTATACCCAGAGCAGATGCCTGCCTTTATTCAAAATTATTATATATTCAAACAAGCCATGTGAAATTTGAGCCTGACCAGTAAGTGACCGACTCTAACATTCTCTTTTGTCAGCTACTTGAGTTGGCAGAAAAGATTTTGGAAACAATCCTTGTGAATATTCATGAAGAAACTTCGGTGTCAAAATGCAGAGGAGAAAAATAACAAAACCCAGTAAACTGAGAATTGATAATGTACACTTTGTATTATTAAAGTGGTTTTTATGATTATGAGCTTCTGTTCAAATTTAATTTCGTGTTTTCTGACAAAAATATTTAACCATAACAACAGCTGGCTCTGTTACATTAAGTGCAAGTACGATTTGTTTATATAATAACTCTGCACAAGCATTTTTACCAGATAGAGGAATTTTAAAGTGTACTTGAGCAACTCCATTAAAATGACATAAGCCATCCATGGGTGCAGCCCATAGAGCAGAGGGACTCACTTGGTCCGCAAGGTTAAGTTAAATGCCCCATGTAGAAGGGTTTGTTTTGTGAATAAAATTATTCTGCTTGGGATGCTGTTTTAAAGTAAAAGTTTGAGTTCCAAATTAGCATATTTTTAGTGACATTTTTATTGCCTGTGGCTTAATTCATATTTTTAATATTTCTGTCAGAATCCTTAGTGCCCATTGTGCTAGAATAAGTCAACCATCAGATTTCCTGGAGGATGCTATATTCTGACAGTGACCTTTCCCCAAGGTAAGGGGAACCACATCCACATTATGAGGGCTCCTATCATGTACTTTTCCACTGTTTGAAAGCATAAGTGTCAGAGTAACTGAGGAGAGGGCTTTCAATGTTTTTTCTTAAAAAAAAAATCTATAATTTTCTCTGTTTTGTTTGAAAGGGTAATTAAATGCTAAAGCTTTGGAAAGTAATGCTAAAATCAATTTAAAAAGTAATGCTGTATCTCTAGATTACTAAAAAGATTTAAATTTTAAGGCAGAAAGTAAATAGACTTATTAGGAATGGCATTATTAGTGTGTGTGTGTGTGTGTGTGTGTATGCATATATGTTCTTCCTTATAAAAGCTAAGGTCATTTGTGTGACAGCAGAATTCTTTGTTGGATTTAAAAGACAGTGAATATTCAACTCTATATGAAAATATCAATATATAATAAATGATGAATTTTTTCCAATATACAGGGCTGTTTAATGTGTGGTGCTTTCAGACAAGATTTTTTAAATTGTGTGTTTACTGGAACTACTCTGTCTTTGTAAAAAAAAATCAACACATTTCCTCCAAAAGAAGAGTAGATTACCCATTTTGCACTTTAACCTTATTTATTTCTAGCCTTAGGAACCTATGTTCCTTAGAGCCATTACTTGGCAGTTTCCTGGGGCTAAGTAGGGTGTTTGATAAATAGGGGTGACTACATTGCATTAAGGCCAGTGGGTTCCTCTCTCATCCTAGAAACCAAAAAATATGCTTTTAGGGGAGCTGATGTTACAGTGATGGATGGAAAAGGCAAAACACCACCAAGTACTTTGAGCCTGCTGCTCCCTTAAACACACACGATGAGAGGAGAAGGGCAGGTGTTTTCTTTACATATACTTTTATTTCAGAAGTTTCAGAAAAGAGAATTACATTGTGGTTAGGATGAAAAAAATCTACTTGAAAGGACTTTTAAATAAACTGGAAAAAAAACAGAGATACAGGACATGGAGACAAAGAGATGCTGTTGTGATCAACAGAGAGCAGTTGTCTTTGGGAGAACAGGAGAGCCAGTTCTCTTCACTTTCCTCCTCCCTCTCCACCCCTTTCTACTCTCTTCTTCCCCTCTTTCCCCTTCTTTCCCCTCCCTGTTCTCCTCCCTCTCTGTCTCTTTCCTCCTCCTCCTCCTCCCTGATTATCCCCCTCACTCTTCTTTTCTTTCTCCTCCTCCCCCTCCTCCTTTCCTCCCCCCCCCTTGTACCTAGGAAATCTTCCTTCTTGTTGATTCTTTTATAGGTGGGCCTAATTCCTGTTCTCAGTTGACTAGAATGCAGTAACTGTAGTTATCACTTGAAAATTGTGAACCTCTGATTAAAAGATGCCATTTAAAACAAGATTACATTTATTTCAATGTTCAAAAAGGTAAACGGCTTCTGATAGAAAGTATAATATAGAGGTAGTTATCTTGTTCTTTGACTGAAAGAGCTACATATTTTAAAATTTAAATACTTTTAAATGGGCTATTATTTTTAAGAATTGTTATCCTCTTATTTAATGGTTACAAAACCAATTATGTATATACAGCTTATGGAGCATCTCATTTCTGTCATTAATGATTTTATATCATTGAAAAAGCAAAAATAAAGATCTGGAATATTTTGCTAAATAAAACTATGGGGGACTCTCTCAGCTGGGGTTGAGAAGGAGAGAAAACCAACTTTTTAAAAAAGAAGTTTGAGGGAAGAAGAGTGAGCTTTTTGAGAAGAGAGATAAGAAATGCAAACTCATAGCACCAGAATGGATTAATAAAACTCCCCTGGCTCAAATCCAAGCCAAGGTGGAATGGAGGAATGATAGTGATCTGATGGAAGAAACAAAGACTGAGTGAATTTGTAAATTACTTTTAGACTATTTTTAAAATATAGAATTACATAGTATTATGAAATAACACAAGAGTCAAAAAATTATGCTGGGCTTTATGGGACATGTAAGAATAATATTAATAACAACAACAATAATAATGCAGGAGGAGGAAGATAGCAAAGCAGAAGCCTTTGGAGGATGACTATATGGCAAGTGCTGTTTATGTTTTAGTGGGTTGGCTGATTTATACTTTACAACAAACCCAAGAAGTAGGAATTATGCTAACTCCCATTTTACAGAGAAGGAAAGTGAGATTCTGAAAGGTCAGGTAACTTGTCTAAAGCCATACATTAAGCATTTGGTACAGATGGAATTCAGATCCTGGACAACCAACTAGAACTTGTGTCCTCAGTACTTTGCTAAACTGCCTGTCATTCTTTGCCCAAACAATCCCCATATGAAACAAAGCCTAGGAGATAACCCACAGGCATGCATGAACTGTCCATGATTAAGTATAGGTTTGTGTGTGGCACGGACTATGATTAAAGAGAAGTAGGTCAGTGAACAATGGATTAGCTAGAGATAACTTTTTAAAAGACATTTAGAGTTGGTCATTCACGGTGGACATCATAGTGGGGAAGGGAAGGCATTCACTTTAGAAAAATGCTACGAAACAAAGCACAGTGAACAATATCCCCATGGACAAGAGGGACAACTGGGTTTGAGTAGCGAGTATGTGTTTACAGATTTTAATTCACAAATATTTTTATTTATGTTTTTTATCCTTACCCGAGGACATTTTTCCATTTTTTCATTCAGATAGAGCGGGAGGGAGAGAGAGGAAGAGAGAGAGAGAAACATCGATGTGAAAGAGACACATCGAGCGGCCGCCACCTACATGACCCCACCAAGGCCGGGGACAAACTGCAGCCAAGGTACGCGCCCTTAGCGGGAACCAAACCCAGGTCTCTGTGGACTGCAGGCCGACGCTCTAACCGCTGAGCCAAACCGGCCAGGGCCACAAATATTTTTAGATTCCTTTATTCCCCACCCCACTTCATAAACAAGATATATTGGCATAAATCACTGGGCCACAAAGTAAAGTGCAGGTGGGAAACAATTGAGAGGAGTAGCTACTAAGTGTTTATTCTTGAAGGTGACTCATTGAACACTGCAGGATTCAGTTTTCTCTGAAATAATCAAGTACATTGCTTGAATAGCTATGTGCGTTCAAAGAACAAAACTTTCATTGTATCTGGGAAGTGATGGTAAAAAGCAGTGTGTCACAGGAAAGTGATAGGAATTTTCAATCAGAATTTCTACTTAAAGGAAAATGTTTTTTCTTGGAATGAGAACTAGTTGCTCTGTACACAGTACAGGTCCTCGCCCTGTTCAGTGATTACTTTAGATGTAGAATGGGGTTTCTGATGTGCTGCAATGTGGGGTGAGAGGACAGTTCAGCTGAGTTTGGGGCAGGATAAGGGAATCCTGTGGAAGTGGAGATAAGTGAAGTGAACAGAAGTTGACTGATGGTGAGATTAGACTTCATGTTCACCTGTTGTAGATATGAAGCAAGCTGTTTCTGTTGCTGTTGAAATCTGTAACATTGTTCAATGCTTTCTTTTCTTAGTGTTATATTACCAAATTAAAAATATATGTGTATTTTATGTCTCTCTTAAATCAGTAAAATGGGAATAGCACAATGTTAACTCCAAGATTTTAAGCTTAATAAATGGACTTTATGAAACAATAAAAATGGTATAATGTTACATTATTGGGATGTCAACTTTTAGTCTTTTCAAAGAATTATTTAAAAAACAAAGAAAAACTTTCCCTTTCATTTTATTATTTTCTAAAATAATTGATATTTAAAAAATTAATAGGAAAGAGAATATTTTATATTCCTTAAAAATAAATAAATTTTGCTTCAGAAAATGCATCACATCTTCCTTAATTTTTCTTATCCTGTTGAACCAATAAAAACTGATCAGTACTGCTGCTGGTCTATGGATGGGTACTGCAGTCTGTTGACACAGAGGGGTAATTTTAAATATACAAGTTTTATACAAGATTTATACAGGTGGTTTTAAATCTTGCAGCCTAAGGGACATTCACAGACCAGTGTGAGTGAAGGGGATGATCAGCTGAGGCTGCAATACCATTCTTACGTCAACAAGACAAGCTGTTTTCCTTATTTTTGTGTCTGGTTTATAGAATTATCTAGTTTCCATATGATACAATATAGGAGTAGCTTCCCTCTGCCCAGTGTTGCTTTAACAATCCACTTTCACAGATCTAGTATTTTTGCCAGTATTTCATGAATATCTCATGTACTTCTAATGATTTTTCATTTTTTGGAACAGTCTCATCTTTCTATATTAAATGCTCTGTCCAACCTAAATAAAAAATTTAATCCCCCAACCAATTCAAGTCTCCTCCTCCTGCTTTACTCCTAGGATTCTGAGACTGATGATGGGGAAAAAGGTCATGGTCTGTCTTTAGCCCTTGTTATTCTTCTTCTTCCCAAGCTTATTTTGCTGTTTTTGGCTCCTCTAAAGTTAGGAGACAAGGGAAGAGTAGATTAGAGAAAATGGTCAAAGTACTGTCTGCCCAGAGCTGATTTAACCTGGCTATCTGTGGGCCCTATATGGTAAATGTCCAGATTCTGGTTCTCTTTTGCATGAGATTCTTTGAAGACCCTCCCTCTAGAGACATCTGCATTGCACCATTCTTTTCTGTAGTTAATGATACCTTTGTATAACCTCTTATATATCCTCATAAGCTCCTCTACCTCCAATTTTCTACTGGAGTGCCCAGATCTGGAAGACTAATATGTGGGGCAGAATCTTTACAAGGTGACTCAACACCACTGGAATTCATGAGTCACTGCTCCAGGTAATTCTGGAAGTGCAAGCCACTCCCATTTATGTTTTTTTTTTTTTTAGTCCTCACGCGAGGACATTTTTTGATATTTTGTTCAGATGGAGTGGGAGGGAGGGAGAGAGAGAGAGAGAGAGAGAGAGAGAGAGAAACATCGATGTGAAAGGGACACATCAAGTGGCTGCCACCCACACGACCCAACCAGGGCCGGGGACAAACTGCAACCGAGGTACATACCCTTAGCGGGAACCGAACCCGGGTCTCTCCGGACCTCAGGCCAATGCTCTAAATGCTGAGCCAAACTGGCCAGGGCCCATTTATGTTTTTGATCCTTGTCTTGTGACATGGAAAGCCCCAGCATCCTGCTCTCTTTCTGAGTCCAGGAGAGAGTTCAGTCCCAGTCTCTCTGTTTGTCAAAATTCTAGAGAACCATGCCAACTTTTTCAAGCTCTCTCTCATTGCACTCAATTATGGTGTCACAGCAGGGGCACGTTAGTTTCTAAAGCTCAGCAAACAGTTAGGTTGGAGGTAATTATCTCTCCTTCTGCAAAGCAGCTCTGCACAATCACATCAATCTCATCTTACTTGACGCTAGCATTCTGTACTCCCATGTAAATTTAAAAATCATCCTGTCCTGTCCTAATGAACTCAAGGATTCTCTTATTTAGCTTGAATGGAGTGGCACCCACTGAACCTTTTGGGGCACCCTTTATTAAAATGTGCAGTGCTACGTCTCATACTTCTGCCTGTAATGTGTGGAAGCTCAGCATACGTTGTATTTTGCTTTAGGGCTAAATCTCCTAGATGATAGATGAAGGTCTCTAACAACCATTTCATTTATTTATACTATTATACCTTTTTGTTGGAATGGATTAAAAAAAACCCACTGATATCTATCTATTTCTCTGTGTGTGTGTGTGTGTGTGTGTATGTGTGTGTGTGTATAGTCATTGGTTCTAGGGAATTATTGAACGGTTGTTAATAAATATCAAGTTCATACAACTGAAAAAATTCTAGTAAAGAGTCTAGCTATGTTTATTTTGAAAATGAGCATATATCAACCAACTAGGAATACGGGGAACATAATATAATAATGCCATATATATGAAGTCTATAGCTAACATCATACTCAATGGTGAAAAGATGAAAGTTTTTCCTCTAGGAACAGGAATAAGATAAGGATGCCCATTCTTGACACTTTTATTCAACATAGTACTAGAAGTCCTAGTCAGAGCAATTAGGCAAGAAAAATTAATAAAAGACATCCACTAGAATGGAAAAACTAAAATTCTCTCTGTTTCCAGATGACATAGTATTATATATGAAAAAACCTCAAGACTCCACCAAATAAAATGTTAGAATTAATAAACAAATTCAGTAAAGTTTCAGGATACAAGTTAACATATAAAAACTAGTCATGTTTCTATGTGGTAATAATTAACTTTCAGGAAAAAAAAAATAAGAAAACACTTCCATTCACAAATGCATCAAAAAGAATAAAATACCTAGGAATAAATTTTACAGAGATAAAAAATCTGTATGCTAAAAACCAGAAGACATTGATCAAAGAAATTGAAGAGAAGACAACAAATAAATGAGCAAATAAATAAATGAAAATATACTTTGTGCTATGGGTAGGAAAAATTAATATTGTTAATACTGTTCATACTATCCAAAGCAATCTACATATTCAATGCAATCCCTGCCAAAATTCCACTGACATTTTCACAAGAATAGAAAAAAGTCCTAAAATTTGTATGGATTTGTATGGAAAGAATCCAAGTAGCCAAATAAATCTTTTTTTTTTTTTAAAGTTATAATAAACATGTATTCAAAGTAATATATTTGCAGCCCAGATGGTTCTAAATTGTACATTTCAGTTTTAACCATCATCATTTTTTTTTTGTATTTTTTTTTTCAAATCTTTATTTTTGGATGTAAAATGTATTACAGATGTTCCACATTTTTCCCTCATTGACCCCCTCCTCCCCACTCCCGCCCCACTCCCACCTTTTCCCACACTATTGTCTGTGTCCATTGGTTATGCATATAAGTTCTTTGGTTTATTTCTTCCCACCCCCCAACCCCTTTCCCTTTGAGGTTTGTCAGTCTAGCAATGAATTTGTGCTTCTTAATCCCTTCACCTTTTTCACCCATTCCCCCAACCCCCTTCCCAACTGGCAACCAACAAAATGTTCTCTGTATCTATGAGAATGTTTCTGTTCTACCTGTTCATTTTGTTTGTAGATTCCATTGTTGATGGATATGTATTCATTGCCATTTTGTTTGTTCATATATTTTATCTTTTTCTTCAAAAAGACCCTTCATCATTTCATATAATAATGGTTTGGTAGTGATGAACTCCTTTAACTTTTTCTTGTCTAGGAAAGTTTTTATATGTCCATCGATTCTAAATGACAGCTTTGCAGGATAGAGTAATTTTGGTTGTAGGTTCTTGGTTTTCATCACTCTGAATATTTCTTGCCACTCCCTTCTGGCCTACAAAGTTTCTTTTGAGAAATCAGCTGACAGCCTAATGGGTACTCCCTTGTAGGTAACTAGCTGCCTTTCTCTTGCTGCTTTTAATATTCTCTCTTTGTCTTGAACCTTTTGCATTTTGATGATGATGTGTCGTGGTGTGTGCCTCTTGGGGTTCATCTTGTTTGGGACTCTCTGTGCTTCCTGGACTTGTATGTCTGTTTCCTTCACCAAGTTAGGAAAGTTTTCTGCCATTATTGTTTCAAACAGGTTTTCGATTTCTTGTTCTCTCTCTTCTCCTTCGGGCACCCCCAAGATGCGAATGTTGGCACGCTTGAAGTTGTCCCAGAGGCTCCTTACATTATCCTCATTTTTTTGGATTCTTTTTTCTTTTTGCTGTTCTGATTGGGGATTTTTTGTTTCCTTATATTCCAAATCGATGGTTTGCTCCTTGGATCTACATACTCTATTATTGAAGCTGTGTAAATTATTCTTTATTTCAGTTAATGCCTCCTTTAATTCTAACTGTGTATCCATGATTTCTAACTGGTCCTTTTTTATGCTCTTAAGGCCCTCCCTAAGTTCACTGAGGTTCTCACTAAGTTCATTGAGCATCCTTATAAGCAGTATTTTGAACTCAGTATCTGTTAGGTTGCTTATCTTCCTTTTGCTTAGTTCTTTTATTGGGGTTTTGTTCTGCTCTTTCATTTGGGATCTGTTTCTTTGTATCCTCATTTTGGCTGCCTCCCAGTGTTTGTTTCTGTGTATTACTTAATGAGAGGTATGGGGCTCGCTGAGACCTGGTGCTGCTCGTTTGAAAGAATTTAGGAAAAACCTGAAGCAGGATCCAAGACCGGCCAATCCTATGGTTAAGCAAGTGGCAACATCTTGGGTGGGCTTGAAAGTTGTGTGGGGCGGGGCGGGGCCTCAGGGAGTCAGCAGGGCGGGGCTACCAGTGTGAGCCAGGTTGCTGGAGTCCCAGATATGGCTTCTGTCTGCTGCCCCCGGGAAGGGCTCACCAAAGGAACAAAGGCCTCTTACAGCATGTTTGTCCCCGAGAAAGCCCCCTCTCCAGCCCTTGCTCCAGTGCCAAACAGCTCAGTTCTTCCCTGTATGTCTCTGGTGCCCCTCGAGCTGCCTTCCCTCCGAGCTTAGAGGGAGAGAGTCCGATAAGTCCGTGCGTGGGCCCTTTAGGGAGCTGCCTGGGGCTCCAGCCGCTTCAGCTTCCCTGAGCCTCAGTTTCCGCTGCTTTTTCCAGCCAGAAGTTATGGGGACTTCTCTTCCTGGCACTGGAACCCTGAGCGGAGCACCTGGTGAGGGACGGGGACCCCTCAGTCCTCAGGAAGGACCTTCCCAGCCGCGGGAGCCTCCTGATTTTTATCCACCACACTTGGGTGTGGGACCAGCCCGTCTTGCGCTGTGCTGCTCCACCCCTCGCGCCACCGCGCCGCCCGTCCTACCGGTCTAGATGTAGCTGCTTTTTTTTTTTTAATTCCGTAGTTGTACGACTTCCATTCAGCTTGATTTCAGGCGGTTTTGAATGATGGTTGTTCTGTAGTTTAGTTGTAACTTTGATGTGGTTGTGGGAGGACGCGATACTGTGTTTACCTCCCCGCCATCTTGACCGGAAGTCTCAGCCAAATAAATCTTGAGGAAAAAAAAAACAAACAGAAAAGCTGGAGGTGTCACACTTTCCAATTTCAAACTGTATTACAAAGCTGTAGTAATCGAAACAGTATGTTATTGTTATAAAAACAGACACATAGAACAGTGGAACAAAGAGCCTAGAAATAAACCCACATTTGTATGTTCAATTAATTTATGATGAAGGAGCCAGAAATATACAATAGGGAAAGGATAATCTCTTAAATTAAGGGTGTTGAGAAAACTAGACAGCCACATGAAAAAAAAATGAAACTTACATCATATACAAAAATTAACTCAAAATATACTAAAGATCTGAACATTAGACCTAAAACTGGAAAATTCCTAGAAGAAAAAAGGGGATAAGCTACTTAATGATTCTTGCAATGATGTTTTTTACATTTGACAAATAAAAGCAAAGGCAACAAATAAAAAAATAGACAAGTTTCTTGTTTAATTAATAAACAACTTCTTCTGTGCAGCAAAGGAAACCATAAACAAAATGAAAAGGCAACCTACCAAATGGGAGAAAATATTTGCAAATCATATATTTGCTAAGGGGTTAATATCCTAAACGTGGAAAAAATTTATAAAACTCAACAGAAAAAAAAAAACAAACTCAAATAATCTAATTAATAAAGGGGCAGAGGAACATTTTTCCAAAGAAGACATACAAATGGCCAACGGGTACTAGAAATGGCACTCGACATTACTAATCATCAGGAAAATGCAAATTAAAACCACAATGAGATATTAACTCACACCTATTAGAATGGTTTTGTCAAAAAGACAAGAGATAATGAGTGTTGGTGAGGATGTAAAGACAAGGGGACCTGTGTGCACTGTTGGTGGGAGTGTAAATTGGTGTAGCCACCATGGAAAACTGTATGGAGGTTCCTTAAAAAATAAAATTAAAATTAAAAACAGAGCTATAAGCCCTGGCCGGTTTGGCTCAGCGGTTAGAGCGTCCGCCTGCGGTCTTGAGAGACCTGGGTTCGGTTCCCGCTAAGGGCACATACCTCGGTTGCAGTTTGTCCCCGGCCCTGGTCGGTTGTGCGGGTGGCAGCCACTCGATGTGTTCCTTTCACATCGATCTTTCTCTCTCTCTCTCTGTTCCTCTCTCTCTCTCCCACTCTACCTGAACAAAAAATGGAAAAATGTCCTCAGGTGAGGATAAAAAAAAAAAAAAAAAAAAAAAAAAATAGAGCTATAATATGATCCAGTAGTTTTAATTTGTGTATGTACCTGAAGAAAGCATCACTATCTCAAAAAGATATCTTTACCTTCACGTTGATGGCAGCCTTATTAACAATAGACAAAACGTGGAAACCACCTGAGTGTCCACTGATGGATGAATGGATAATGAAAAAGAGATTATATATACAATATATTAAATAGATTATATTTGAAATTATGTATATATAGTTATATTATTCAGCCATAAAAAAGAAGGAAATCTTGGCATTTATGACAACATGAGAGGATCTTGAGGGTATTATGCTAAATTAAGTAAGTCAGACAGAGGAAGATTAACACTGTTTGATCTCACTTATGTATGGAATCTTTAAAAAAAGAAAGAAGTTATAGAAACAGAACAGATTTGTGGTCGCCAGAGGTAGTTATGGAGGGGTGAAGACAATAAAAAGGTACAGACTTCCAGTTATAAGACTAATAAGTTCTGGAGATGTAATGTACATCATAGTGATTATAATGAACAATACTATATAGTATATTTGAAAGATTTCAAGAAACTAGGCCTTAAAAGTTCTCATCATAAGAGAAAAGTATAAAATATAACTGTGTGAGGTGATAGATGTTAACTAAATGTATTGTGGTAATCATTTTACATTATATACATATATCAAATTATTATTTTGTACACCTTAAACTAATATAATGTTATCTGTCAATTACATCTAAACAAACCTGGGAAAATAAAATGAAAATACAATAAAATACTCTAAAAAAGAAAAGAAAAAGAAAGAAAATGGAAATATATAACACCAAATTTCTTCTTTCAACTGCTTAGAACTTTAGTCTCTAAAGCTCCTGGTCGATGGTTCCAAGTAGCATACTGAGGCAGAACGCTCACTGTGGGGTGCTCCTGAACAAGGATTTATGTGGCACTTCCCCAAACCCACACTGGACTATTTTAAAGCCTTTTTAACATTGCCGTTGCGAGTGTTCCTTCAACCCATGTCTCTGGTGAATTGTGTGGTTTGTTTCCAGCTTTTCTTGTAGAATTTGAATGACCATTTTGATACTACATGAAATGTTTTCTTTGCTTTTCTTTTGCCTGTATGTGTGTTTTCCTAGCTTCTGCGACAAACTCTAATCTCCCTTTTTTGCCACAAGCTAATTAAAAATGGGAAACAAGCTCAATCTAAACAAATATAATGAAAAAATAGAACATCATAAAATGAAATTAATTGCTACAGCTTTCTCCCTGGGTTTCTCTTTGCAGATTTACCTGGTTTATCATCCCCACCAGAGACATATTATTGATGATGACAGTGATATTGATATATCAACATCTGTCCACTGGATATTATACAGAGACCAGAAAATGAATGTCACATGGCTTTAGTTGTTTCTGTCTCAACTTGATATGTTGGTAATGGCCTTTCACGTAAGGAGTTATAAAACAAAATGATGAGCTATATTTTTATGGTAGTTGTTTATTTATTTTTAGAATTCCCACATAAACTTTTTTATTACTTATGTATGTTATACAACTGAAGACCCTTTTTTTTTTTTTTTTTGGCAGAACTTGAGAAATACATGATTCTGGACGTTTTTGTTTTGCAAAGTGCTGGATAAACAGGTGTTTTTTTTTTGTTTTTGTTTTTGCTTTTATTTATTGGGCAACATTGGTTAATTAGATTATATGGGTTTTAAATGTACATCATCTGTATATTGCATTGTGTGCCCACCACTCAAAGTCAGATCTTTTTCGGTAACCATGTTATTTAATGTCTAAGAATGCTCAGTGGAAAACTGTAAGAATAGAGGCCACTGCATTTTTTTCTGCATCCACAAAACTTATAATCTTAGGACAGTAATTTTTATATAGCTATACATAATTTGAAGACATTGGAAATAAATAGCTTTTAAACTAGACAAAGTCATAATATATTAATAGTTTCAAATATGAATAAAAGTGAACTCTTTTCTGATGTTCAGAATCTCCTATTAAACAATAATAGTGTTATTTCCCCTATTTTCATAAAGGCATATCCTCCAATTAGGATTTCATATGCTCTAATGTAAAAATAGTGGATGCCACATTAATAAAACTGCCAAATTTCCAACATTTCCTTTTTTTCCTAGCAAACTGGTAAACTAAGGACATAAGATATAGGAATAACATGCTCCAAGTCTGAAAGAGTAATAATCTAGTGATTATCATCCTGGACTGTGATTTAGCAATAGGTAGCTCAAAAAGGGTCTTAATAGAAATGTGAACATACCACTATTTTTAAGGAGGTTGTGTTTTCTTGATACTATTTTTAGAAACATATTTTCTGCTTAGTACATCATACAGGTGGCATTAAGTGAAGAAATAAAAATAGTGCCTTAAATGAATTTTTTAAAAACTAAAAATATTCTCTATGGTTATTCTTGTAATTAGTAATATGAGCCCATGTAGTCATATTCAAACACATTTAAATTTTCCTTCAATTGAAAATTTTTTTATGTATCCTGTGCTTCTTGAGTGACAATTAAAAAAAAATAGACTTGATTTTTTTTTTAGAGCACTTACAGGTTAAAAACAAAATTAAGCAGAAGGTACAGAGATGTCCTTATATGCTCTGCCCCTCCCCCCACATGCATAGTTTCTCTTCTTATCAACCTCCCCACCAGTATGGTACATTTGTTATAATTAATATACTTACACTGATGCATCTTTATCAGTCAAAGTCCATAGTTTATATTAAGGTTCATCTTGGAGTTGTACATTCTGTGAGGTTGGACAAATGTATAATAGCATTTATCCACCTTTGTAGTATTGTACAGAGTAGTTCAATATCCTAAAGATCCTCTCTGCTTAGCTGATTTATCCCTTTCTCTTCACAGTCCTTGGCAAATACTCATCTCTTCACTGTATCCATAGTTTCTTTCTTATACAGAATGTCATATGGTTGGAATCATATAATATGGAGCCTTTTCAGATTGGCTTCTTTCTCTTGGTAATATGCACCTAAGGCTCCTCCATGTATTTTCATGGTTTTATAGCTCATTTCTTTTGAGTGTGGACTATTATTATACTGTTGGATATACCATAGTTTATTTATCCCTCTACTAAAGGGCATTTTGGTTGTTTCTGAGTTTGGGAAATTATTAATAAAGCCGTTACATGCATTAATATGCAGATTTCTACATGGACATAAGTTTTGGACTACGTTGGGTGAATATCAAGGATAGCAATTGCTGCATTGTGTGATAAGAATATATTTAATTTTGTCAGAAACTGCAAAACTCTTTCAAAGTGCCTTTGCCTTTTGTATTCCCATTAACAGTGACTGAGAATTCTTAGTGCTCTACATCCTTGTCAGCATTTGGTGTTGCCAGTGTTCATCTGCTGTTCCTTAATGACATATGATGCTACTTTTCAATGTTTATTTGCCATCTGTATGTCTGTTCAGAATTTTTGCTCATTTTAAAATTAAATTATTCAGCCCTGGCTGCTATAGCTTAGTTGGTTGGGAGCCATCTCATGCACCAAAAGGTTGCTGGTTTGATGCCCAGTCAGGGCACATGCTGGGTTTCCGGCTTGATCCCTTGTAGGGGGTATGCAGGAGACAGATGATTGATGTTCTGCTCTCACATTGATGTTTTTCTCTCTCTAATGCTGTCCCTTTCTCTCACTCTAAGAATCAATTAAAATATTAAAAAAAATCAAATTCTTCATTTCCCACTTAAAAATTATTTGTGAATAGTGCCTTCGGTGTTGTATCTAAAAGGTCATTGTCAAACCCTAGACCATCTAAATTTTTCTTGTATTATCTTCTACGAATGTTATAGTTTTGCATTTTACATTTAGGGTGATGATCTATTTTGAATTTATTGTTTTTGAAGGGTGTAAGGTCTGTGTCTAGATTCTTCTTAGTAGTAATGGTAGTATTTCTTGCCTGTAGATGTTGTCCAGTTGTTCCAGATCATTGTTGAAAAGACTATCTTCTTCATTATATTTATTGCCTTTCACCTTTGTCAAAAGTCAGTTGACTATATTTATGTGGGTCTTTTCCTGAATTCTCTATTCTGTTCAATTAATCTGTCTGTTCTTTATTCATTACCACACTTTTTTGGTTGCTGTAGCTTTGTAGTAAGTTTTAAAGCTGGGTAGTGTTAGTCCTACAACTTTATTCTTCTCCTTCAATACTGTTCTGGTTATTTTGGCTATTATGAGTATTTCCTCTATTTATACAAACTTTAAAATTAGTTGATATTCACAAAATGATTTCCTGTGAGTTTTATTGGGGTTGCATTGAATCTGTAGATCAAGTTGGGAATAATTGACATCTTGACAATATTGAGTTTTCCAATCCATGAACATGGGATGTGTTTCCATTTGTTTAGTTCCATGATTTTCTTTATTAGAATCTCAGAATTTCCGTCATATAATTTTTCTTTTGCTAGATTTGTATTTCATTTTTTTTTTAGTGCTAATGTAAATTCTTTGTGTTTTTAATTTCAAATTCCATTTGTTTTTTTGCTGGCATTTAGGAACATTATTGGCTTTTGTATATTAACCTTGTATTCTGAAATCTTTCTGTAATTGCTTATAAGTTCCAGGTTTATTTTGTTAACATGATTCTTTTGGATTTTATATATAGGCAATCATGTCATCTGCAAACAAAGATGGTTTTATCTTTTCTCTTTCCAACCTGTATACTCCTTATTTCTGTTTCTTTTCTTATTATTAGCTAGGATCTCCAATGTGATCTTAAAAAGCAGAAGTGAGATGAGACATCCTTACTTTGTTCCTGAAAGTGGCAGGTTTTTTTTTTAAAGCAGATTTGTCATATGCTCAGAGAAACTTTGATTTAGGACTTGTACTTACAGTAATTATGCAAATATTCAGTGGTCTTAGTTCTCTTTTCATTGCATGCTTGAGGTTAGCACATCAAGGTGCAGAAACCCACTCAAGTCACCAATAACTGCCTATCTAAGGATAGAGATTATATGTAGTAATATAAAAGTAGGTTTCCTTATTCTGGTATCATGCTCTGAAGGAATTCACCAGGGTCTCACTGGAGACTTCTTATATCATTGTTACTGCTTCTGTTAAAGGGCCTCTTACCATCTTGGACTAATGAGTTAGTTCAGATAAAATAGAAGAAAGCATTTCTTTTCCACTATTAACATTAACACATTTGGCTTGCATGGTTTTATTCATGGCATAGTTTTTCATTATAATCTTTTAGTTTCAGCTCTCCCTACTTATATCTTCATGTTTTGTTTTGTTTTTATCCTCATCCAAGGACATTTTTCCATTTTTTGTTCAGATAGAGTGGGAGGGAGAAAGAGGGAGAGAAACATCGACGTGAAAGGGACACATCGAGTGGTTGCTACCCGCACAACCTAGCCAGGGCCAGGGACAAACTGCAACCGAGGTACGTGCCCTTAGTGGGAACCGAACCCGGGTCTCTCTGGACTGCAGGCCGACACTCTAACCGCTGAGCCAAACCGGCCAGGGCTTCATTTTTTTTTTTTTTTTTAATTTCTTGTTAATAATGATATATTTAGATTGTATACACTATCAATTGTTGACAAGTCATTGTGTTCTTAGGCAACAACTCCTGGTCAAATTATCTGTAGGTAGGGGAATGAGTATGCATTGCATATAGACTCCTTAGGGCTTTGGCTTCAGCTGGGTCTTTGGGAAGAAAATGGTTGCTTGGGAGGGGGCTGAGGGCATGGTGTGCATACATGGGTATTTTTTAGCTTGGACTGTCCAGTACATGGGACTTAATTTTTATAATATGCTTTTGATCCTCACAGAAATGAATTAAGGAACAAACTAGATAATCTATAAATTAGGATTTTTCTTTTAAGGTATATATATTTTTAAATTACAAGAACAAGAGTTGTATATGACAGGTACATGATAAATGCTTAATGTTTAATGAATGAATGAATAAATGAGTAGTACAGTTGACAAATTCTATTAGAGTTCAGAGGAACACAATGTTAGACCATTATACACAGTATTTATGGGTACAGGCTTTGAAATCATTCCTTTTCTCAAATCCCCATACCATTAACAGGAGGAAGAATTTAGGCAAGTTATTTAATCTTTCTTTCTTGTTTTTTAAAAATAATTTTTAATTTTTTAGTGAGAGTTGACATATTATATTAGTTTCAGGTGTGCAACACAGTGATTAGACATTATATAAATTTCTAAGTGATCATACCAATAAATCTCATACCCACCTGGCACCATACATAGTCATAAGAATATTATTGACTTATCCTGTTTGCAGTACTTGATATCCCCATGACTGTTCTGTAACTACCAATTTGTACTAACTAATCCCTTCACCTTTTTTTTTTTTTTTTTGGTACGTGCCCCTAGTGGGAACCAAACCTGGGACTCTCTGGTCCGCAGGCCAACGCTCCAACCACTGAGCAAAACTGGCCAGGGCCCTTCACCTTTTGAATCTATACCATCTTCCCCTCTATCTGGCAACCATCAAAATGTTCTCTATCAGTGAGTTTGTTTCTGTTTTCGTTTATTTTGTTTTTTTTGTTTTTTAAATTTAATAGTTGATATGTATATGTTGCCATTTTATTGTTCACATTATTAATCTTTTTTTCTTTCTCTTCTTAAATATACACAATGGAATATTATGCAATCATAAGAAAGAAATATCTCTTATCCTTTGAGATGACATGGAGGGACCTAGAGAGTATTATCCTAAGTGAAATAAGCCAGTCAGAGAAAGACAAGTATCATATGATCTCACTTATTTGTGGAATATAATGAACAAAACAAGCTGAGAAACAAAATAGACCCAGAAACATGGAAGTGGGATGCAGACCGACAAATCTCAGAAGAGGTAGATGTGGGAGGAGGGAAGAGATAAACCACAGAATTTATACGCATGTATACGTAAATAAGGACACAGACAATAATCCTGGGGGCTGGAAGGAGGCAGAATTGGGAGGAGGGTGTCAATGTGGGGAAAAAAGGAGAAACATCTGTAACAAAAAGAAATAAATAAAGACCATTTAACATTTCATGTAATACTGGTTTGGTGGTGATGAACTCTTTTACCTATTTCTTGTCTGGGAAGCTCTTTCTGTGTCCTTCAATTATAAATGATAGCTTTGCTGGGCAGAGTAATTTTGATTGAAGGTCCTTGCTTTTCATCACTTTGAATATTTCTTTTTTCTTTTTTTTTAATCCTCACCCATAGACATTTTTTCCATTTTTTGTTCAGATAGAGTGGGAGAGAAAGAGAGGAAGAGAGAGAGACATCGGTGTGAAAGGGACACATCAAGTAGCTACCACCCGCACGACCCAACCAGGGCCAGGGACACACTGCACCTGAAGTACATGTCCTTAGCAAGAACCAAACCCTGGTCTCTCTGGACTGCAGGCCGATGCTCTAACCACTGAGCCAAACTGGCTAGGGCAATTTTGAATATTTCTTGCCAGTTCCTTCTGGCCTGCAAAGTTTCTGTTGATAAATCAGCTGACAGTCTTATGGGAACTCCCTTGTAGGTAACTAATGCTTTGCTCTTGCTGCTTTTAAGATTCTCTGTCTTTGACTTTTTGCATTTTAATTATGATGTGTCTTGGTGTGGGGCTCTTTGGGTTCATCTTGTTTGGGACTTTCTGCACTTCCTCTATTTGTATTTCTATTTCTTTCACCAGGTTAGGGAATTTTTCTGTCATTATTTTTTGAAATAGGTTTTCAATTTCTTGCTCTCTCTCTTCTCCTTCCAGAACCCCTATGATGTGAATGTTGGTACACTTGAAGTTGTCCCAGAAGCTCCTTATACTATCTTCATTATTTTTATGTTATTTTTTGCTGTTCTGATTTTTTTTTTTTTTTTTTGCTTCCTTATATTCTAAATCACTGATCTGATTCTTGACTTTGTCTACTCTACTGTTGATTTCCTGTAATTTATTCCTTGTTTCAGTTAATGTATCCTTCATTTCTGGCTGGTTCTTTTTTATGGTTTTCATGTCTTTTTTTATGCTGTTGAAGTTCTCATTAAGTTTATGTTTTTTCCCCTAAGTTAATGGATCATCCTTTTTTTTTTTTGGTAGGTGTCCTATAGGGTCCAGTGGCACAGCCTTCCTGATCACCCAACTGGGCCCTCAAGGTGCACCCCTCATGCGGACTTGATACCCTTCTGTTGTGACTTTTCATATATTTTTAAATTAATTTACTTTTGTTACAGATGTTTCTCCTTTTTCCCCCATTGACACCCTCCTTCCGATCATGCCCCGGCCCCCCTCATTCCCAGCATTGTTGTCTATGTCCATGGCTATGCATACATGCATGTAAGTTTGATGGTTTATCTCTACCCTTTTCCCCTGGCCCCCCTCCTCTGAGGTTTGTCAGTCTGTACCCTACTTCTATTTGATAATCCTTATAACCAGTGTTTTGAACTCTGCATCTAGTAGGTTGCTTGTCTCTATTTTGTCTAGTTCTTTTTCTGGAGCTTTGTTCTGTTCTTTCATTTGGGACATGCTTCTTTGTCTCTTTATTTTGGCAACCTTCCTGTGTTTCTGTCTATGTATTAAGTAGAGTTGCTATGTCTCCCTGGTTTGGTAGAGTGGTCTAAAGTAGTAGGTATCCTGTAGGGTCCAGAGGCACAGCCTCCCAGTTTTTCCATGCTGGGCACTTGAGGTGTGCTACCACCTTGTGTGGGCTGTGTGTACCCTCCTGCTGTAGTTGAGCCTTGGTTGCTGTTGGCAGGTCATTAGAGGGATTTACCCCCAGACCGATCAGTTATAAGGAAGGGCTGTGATCACTGTAGAGGGTCAGCTATGCAGGGGCTTACCCCACAAAGCAGGGCTTACTTCAGCCCTGAGTCTGTCCCTTGAGTGTGTCACTTGTGGGTGGTGCTTTGACGTGGTCTGAAGCTATCCACTAGATGCACTGGCTCTGGGTCTTCCCAAGCGGTGCAGGCCAAAGTCAGTTGCCACCTGTATTCTTTCCAGGGCCACCCAGTGTGCGCTACATAGCAATTTGCAGATGGCTGCTACTTGTGCTGGGTTTGGAAGTGCCCAGGTAAGACCAAGCTGTGAACCAAGGGCATCTGCTCCTAGTGCTAGGCCTGCGTCCACTTAGTGACGGGAACAAAGCATGCCAAGACCAGATGCTGCTCATTTGAGAGATTTTTTTAAAATCTGAAGCAAGAGCCAAGACAGGCCCTTTGTATGGAAAAACCTCTAGAAACAGATTGTGTGGGCCTGCACGGTCCTCCCCATATGTCCTTGGTGTCTTTGAGCTGCTGTGCAGTGCTAGAGCTCAGAGGGAGTGAGTTTTAGTAAGTCCATGTGTGGGCCCTTTAGTTTTTGTTTTTTTTTTCCTTATTGATTTTAGAGAGAGAGGAAGGAAGAGGGAAAGAGATAGAAACATGGATGAGAAAAAACATCAATCAGCCACCTCCTGCATGCCCCAAACTGAGGATTTGGCCCACACGTGGGCATGTGCCCTGACTGGAATTGAACTGGTGATCTCTTGGTGCATGGGTCAATGCTCAACCACTAAGCCACATCAGCTGGGCCGTGTGTGGGCCCTTTAATAGGAACTGCCTGGGATTCCAGAATCCCTCTGTTTCATTCAGCCACAGTCTCTACTGGTTTTTACAGCCAGAAGCGATGGGGACTTCTATTCTTGGCACTGGAACCCTATGATGGTGGGGGCAGGGGATTGTCTGGTATGGGGCTGGGATCCCTTGCTCCTCAGTGTGTGTTGGTGGGAGAATCTCCTCAGCCAATATATCCCTTCTGATTTTTTTTTTTTTAATCTCACCTGAAGATATGTTTCTATTGATTTAAGAGAGAGGGTAAAGGAGAAAGAGAGAAAGAGAAACATTGATGTGACAGAGAAACATCAATCTGTTTCTTCACATATGCACCTAGAATGGGAATCAAACCTTCAACCTAGGTATGTGCCCTGACCAGGAATTGAACCTGCAAACTTTAAGTATACAGGATGACACTCCAACCTACTGAGCCATTGGCCTGGGTTCTCCTAATTTTTATCTGCCACTTGTGGCTATGGGACCACCCCATTCTCCATCTCCACCCCTCCTACCAGTCTCAATGTGGCTTCTTCTTTATATCCTTAGATGTAGGACTTCTGTTCAACAATATTTCAGACAGTTGTGAATGATGGTAGTTTAGTTTTAATTTTGAAGTGAATATGGGAGGATGTGAATACCACATTTGCCTATGCAACTATCTTGACCAGAAGCTTTAAGTATCTTTTGAAATATAATCTTAGTGTCTCTCAGTGCTGATAAGACATATATGTTTAATCATTGATGATTGGATCTTTTCTTTATTTTCTACATGCAATACTACAGAGCACTTCATTTTTTTTTTTTTTAAACATCCTGTTTCTTCAACTCTTTACTCCCATGCCTTTGATTTCATAGAGGTAGTGTGGTTTGGGGAAATTGAAACTGGGTTGGTATCCTTCTTCTGTTGGTGCTAATTATGTGACCTTTGAAAATTGTTTTAATTTTCAAAAACCTCACTTCTCTCATGTATAAAATAGTCAGTAAATAAAAGGCCCTCAAATGCACACCTTCGACTCTCATTAACCTTTTCCTATACATTTATTCAGATCTTCTTTATTTATCAGCATTTGCTTTGATCTGATCTTTAAACAATAACTTTCTATATTTATTTCTAAATCTAACTATTTCATTGTACTTTTGTTTTGTAAATACTTGTATATCTCTTATTCATACTTTTAGTTCCTTTGGATTCCATTCTTACTCTTAGAATGAAGCCTACATGTAGTCATTCTAAAATAAAGCAAAACAGTACACAAACAAAAATCACACAAAATTGTCTAATCTCAGGTTGAATTTTAAATTATGTGGGCTTTTTGTTTTCCCGATGAATGCTGCTACTGTGTAAGTCAAAATAGTAACCACTGGAGAGTTTTGTTAAACAATTCTTAGAGAAGGTAGATACTGAGTTGGAACTTTAAAAAAGTGATGCCAGTGGAATATTGTGATGGATGCATGAGAGAACTCCATACAGAGAAAACTGGATAAACAATAATAAGCCTGGATGTTTGTATGGAGAGAGAGTGATGTGTAACTGAGGCAACATAGAAAGCTCATTAGAGTTTAAAATAAAAATGCCAATCATAGTGTTGTGTACTAGAAAAAAGAATATTCAGTTTTTTTGTGTGTGGTATACAACTGACTTAAGGAGTGGCAAGGTTTTAATATGGCAACCAATTGCCAAGCCTTTAAAGACTTACAAATAAAATTCCATTAAAATGAATAAATTAAAAATATAGAAATAACTTCAATTTTATCCACACAATTTTTTAAAATAAGTTAGTGGAATGGTTTATAGTATCACTTCTTATTTGTGTGTCAACCAACTAGGCAATTAATGGAATTAATGGAATTAATTTATCTAAATTTTAAAAAGTGGATCAGTAACAGGTGATAAAACCTTAACTCAAATTATGTGTTCAAAGGGGAACATTTTGGCTCATGAAACTAGGAAGTTCAAGGGAGTAAATGTCATTAGTTTAAGGCATGCCTGGATCCAAGATTTGAGATTGTGCAACTGTTTCTCTCCTTTGCTCTGCTCCTTTGCTATGTTTTATGGGCATGTAGGCTCTTGCTATGAATGTATGATAAGGTCACCCAGAGTCTCATGTATATATTCTACTAGTTAATTATGTCAACATAAAGAGAGTGCTTATTTTTCAACACTTCTAGCAAAAACCCCAAGTTTCACTATTATTGGGACAGTTTAGGTTTCAACCGCCAGTGATCTAATTTCTTTAACCAAGAAATTGAAAGATAGTGATTGACCAAGTCTGTGTTACAAACCCTGAAGCTGATGGAGGTGAGAAAATTGGGGGATATGAGCGTGGTGTGTGTCAGCTTTGTCTCTTCCCCCATCATATGACATGAGAATTAAGAGAAATGATTCCCCCTTCAAAACAAAACAAAAAACATGTGTTATCAAAAATGGCACTGAGGTTAGTAAGACAAAATAGAATGCAACAAAAAACCAAGACAAACACAAAAACATTTGTAAACAGTGCAGAAATATCAGTTTATCCTTCTAACTTTATAAGTGACTAAGATTAAGGGTGTTAACCAAGATTTTTAACTAGTGTATAGCCTACTGGATTTATTGTTAGATTGTCAAAGTCATTATATTTCATTTTTGGTTAAACATTGAATCCTGTGAATTAAAACTCATACACACATGTAGAATGAAAGGTGAGACTATTCAGCACCAAAAATGATCAAAATATATGACCTTCCCAAATGGGAAAGTGAATATCATCTGCTTGTCAAGTTTGTGTATTGATTCTATCTCCAAGAAATGGTCAGTTTTGGCCTTACAGCACATCCCAGATAGAGTTATTATTTTTTTTATTTTATTTTTTTAATCCTCACCCGAGGACATTTTTCCATTTTTTGTTCAGGTAGAGTGGGAGTGAGAGAGAGGAACAGAGAGAGAGAGAGAAACATCGATGTGAAAGGAACACATCGAGTGGCTGCCACCCGCACGACCAACCAGGGCCGGGGACAAACTGCAACCGAGGTACGCGCCCTTAGCGGGAACCGAACCCGGGTCTCTCAGGACCGCAGGCCGACGCTCTAACCGCTGAGCCAAACCGGCCAGGGCTATTTTGTTTTTAATGTATAGTCCCCAGTGCTTTAAAATATGTTTAGTAATTACCTTAAATAGAATCCTTTTTTTTTCTTTGTTGGTGCCAATATAGAAAATGACCTTTTGAACATTGTTCATTAATAACTATCATAAACCTTTATTCATTATAATAGCAAGACAGCAGAGTTTCTGGTATATGTTCTTTTATTAATAATTTTGGGAAACTGATGATATCATGGTATTCATTGGTGATTCAGAGAGTGATCATATTTCTTATTGCTTAATGGAAGGTGAAATTATACACTAGAAACAGAATTGCAATATTGAATCACATTGCGGTTGGTTTAAATATAATGATCTCTGGTGGTTGTAGTGAAATGTAGGGTTATCTAGTTTCTGGATCCTCCTAACTATATCTTATACATAATTTTTAGCAACAATAATACTCCAGTGTATTTAATATACAAACTCTCTTCTTCCAAAAGAGACTGTGATTGATGACATGCTCACTGCTTTTCTTTCCCATCAAACCCTCACTGTTTCTATTGCTCTGAGTCCCAGAATAGTTGCGATTCTGGTATCTGCTTTCTTCCCTCTTACACTTTTGGTTTTGTTTGTTTCACAAAACAGTTTTGGGGAAACTCTAAATGATTAACTTACTCTGCTAACTTCTGAGCATCCACAAAATCTCACTGCTGTTTCTCATGACATTTAGGTAATAATTGGAAGCCCTTAACATAGGCACCCTTGCCGTAAGCCCCTAGAACTCTTGCTTTTAATGTTAGTTCAGGACATTATCAGGAGGTAGTATGCACATTCTAAGTTAGTTGACCTTACATTTTTCATCATAACTAACTTCTTTGTGCCCTGAATTGCCATCTACAGACTTTTCAGCATATTGAGAGATAAATCAGCTGTTATATTAAAACATGTGTCCTAAACAGTAAATATCTTTTGCTTTATTTCCCCTTTGAATTTTTCAGCCTGAGCTCACCTTACCTGCCTGGTTGGGTCTCCCAAATGTTAACTTAATAAAGTTTTAACAATATGCACACTGTGCATTTAGTAAAACACACACTGTGGAATTACAGGAAGCAGGTGCAATTCCCATTGTCAAGATTGATGATCTTTAATGCTGCTCAAGACAGGAAGAGCCTAGCAATGTTTTCTCATGCCAGCATCTGTCAATATAAAATAAATTTTAGCTACTAGATACTGCCTGTGGACATATTTTTCATGGGCAAGTGCCATAGATTATCCAAGGCTTCTGATAACTAAAAACTAATGATAGTTAAGAAGGACTTACCAAATTTAAGGTAGAAAAATGTGGATGAGTAATATATAGTTGAGATGTAACAATTATTTTTATTATGCTAATACTTCATATATGGGAATGGAGAAATGAGTCTTTTATCACTACCACATAATCCTATAATTTATTTAAAGCTCTATTTCCTATTGCCACAAATAAATCTTTGCCATCTCCATAAGAAAGTGTTGAATTGGAATAATCAAGCTATTTTCCTTGAGCAATGGAATAGAGATTATTTTATTCCAAAGAGGTGATTTGAGGGACAGAACCAACAGCGACTATTAAATCATGAATCTCTACATTTAACAGATGGCTGTCTGAGGAATTAGAGCTCTCAGTCTAGAGGACTTGCTGCTTTAATGGCCCCGGAGGAGGCATATCATTTGGAGAGCTTCTAAGGAGGGAAGCTGTCTTCAGAGTGTGATGTAATCACTACAGAAATAAAATTCAGAGTGTAATTCTGAAGCAATTCTTCGTCCTATGGGTGGAGAGAGGTGCCCTAGGGGAGGAAGGACTTGATCTCTAACAAAAACATGCAAAGCATTTAGGATTGATATTTCTGTATAACTTAGTATTAAATAAGTCTGTGATATTCACCTTGGTTATAGTTAGCCATGTTAGGTACTGTCTCGAAATGATCTTGACTAGTGAGTTAGACTTATTTTCCTGAGAATTCAAGGCTAAAGAAGAAAGCAAGAGTGTCTTTCTTCCAGGGATAAGTCATTATCATGCGGGGCAGATACAATAGCTGTGTGCGATTTTCTTTTATTCATCCAAGGAATGTATGTATGGTGTTTCTGGTAATAATGCTGAAATCAAATGGACAGACTAAATAAAATAATGTAAATGGCTAAAAACTTAGTTAAAAATTAAAACACCTATTTTTCACTCATAAAACTAAAAATAAAAGGGAATAATAAAATTAGAGAAAATTCATCTTTGAGAGCCCCTACATTCTCTATTGAAGTTCAAAGCATACTGCTTGGTCAATATATAACTAACATCTCCCCCCCCCCAAAGCTTTGTAAAGACATATTTGAAATGTTAGACTTTAGTCTTAACTGAAAATAATCTATCTTATACTATGGAGTGAAATTACTATGCAAGTCATCTTCTAATATAGAAGTTACCATATATTTCCTAGGCAATGGAGCTAGAAAGTAATCTTAAAGTTTCTACATGGCATTCCCTAAGTATTCATGTAAAGATAATTAAATGCTTAAATTCATAAAATTATGTTGTATGCATAATATCAGATGACATTATCATAAACCTGCCACATCATATTTTTAAAAATGGGGTACAGAGGGAGAGCAGGGAAGGAGACCGAGGCGATATTTAGAATAGCTTGTAAAGGTGCAGGGCAGTCTTAGATGGACTGGATACTGAGGTTCCCACAGTGGAAGGAACAGTGAAGAATAACAAATCTAAAAAGAATAGGGCTAATTCAGATACTAATTAAAAAACTGTAGGGTTGCCCTGGCTTGTGTGGTTCAGTGGTTAGAGTGTTAGCCCATGCACCAAAAGGTCATGGGTTTGATTCCCAGTAAAGAGCATGTACCTGGATTATAGGTTCAATCCCTGGCCCTGCATTGGGGCATGTTCAGGAGGCAACTGATAGATGTGTCATTCTCACATTAATGTCCCCCTCCTCTCCCCCCAGCCCCACCTTCATGCCTTCCTTCCACTTTCTCAAAAAAAATCAATGAAAAAAATATCCTTCAGTGAGGATTAACAGCAACAACAACAACAACAAAAATTATGGGGTTTTTTGTTTGTTTATGAAGCTATAAATTAGCCTAATTCTTGATATCAGTAGGAAAACACCCTACTGCATGACATTGGAATTCTTACAGTTGCATTTAAAAAGTAATTGGTGCATTTTTAAAAGAAAATATAACTTTCCTGCTATGAATAATAGAGAAGTCTTGGTTAGGAGCTACTGCAGTAAATAGAACATATAAGCAGCAAGTAAAAAAGTTGTTTGAAACATTATTTAGGGTCTGTTCTAGAATTGCCTTGAGACAAATATGTCATGTAGTGGATGAAAACTTGGAAGCCCTATAGCTTGGTAAATATCTTTTTGTGTCAAAAAAAAGGGCAGTCAAGCCTAAAGTGATTCCTTATTGTACAAAAATACTAAAGAGTGCATTTTAAAAGATAAACTTGAAAATTCAGTTGAAAGTCCAAAGTTAATTCCAGATATTTTCCTAAGAATTGGATACAAGTATAAATATTAAGAATACTGCTAATTTATCTTTTTGTGATCAGGTTAATAATAATGACTATGAATGCATGTTAATTTTCAATGTATTTGATGACAAAATTATTACTGAAGACATTTCTGAGGAAATAAGTTTGTGTGTGTATGTGAGCAAAGACTTGGTTGGGCAGATTACAAACTGGCAGGATAGAAAGCTTACCTCCAGGCCGCTGAGCACCCTCAATGCATCTGTTGCCACCAAATATTTACCAGTATTTTATGTTATTTTTATTTTTTTAAATCCTCACCTGAGGATATTTTTCTATTTATCTTCAGATGGAGTAGGGTGGAGGAGAGAAAAACAGACATGAGAGAGACACATTGATTGGTTGCCTCCCAGATGAACCACAACCATGCCCTTGGCCGGAAATGAGCCCACAACTCTTTGGTCTGCAGGCTGATGCTCTAACCACTGAGCAATTGATCAGGGCTATTTACTAGTATTTTAGAAGAGTTTTGTCTTTGACTTTTTTTTTTTTGAATTTTCATGAATAGTAAAATGCCAAATTAATTAAAATGTTTACTTTGAATACCCAATTTTAAAAGTTCTAAATATTATGGCTTGGTCTAAGTAATTGCTTTTAAGAATTTTATAAACTGAATACAAAATTGCCTGTTTTAAATTTCATCATCTAGATAAAAGTGATGTGATGACAAACCGTAAATTTTTTTAATAGAGAATGTCTTTTTCTTTTTTTTGATTTTTAAATTACAGTTGATGTACAATTTTATATTACTTTCAGATGTACAACCCAGTCATTAGACATTTATATACCTTACGAAGTGATTACCCCCATAAATCTAGAACCTATCTAGGTTTCAAGGCTAGACACCAATATAGTTATTACATATTGTTGACTATATTCTCTATGCTGCACTTTACATCCTCATGACTATTCTGTAACTACCAATTTGGACTTCAGAATCCCTTCACCCTTTCCACCCATTTCCCCAAAACCTCTCACATCTGGCAACTGTCAAAATGTTCTATGAGTCTGTTTCTGTTCTGCTTGTTTGTTTATTATGTCTTTTAGAGTCCACATATAAGTGAATTCCTATGGCATTTGTCTTCCTCTGTGTTATTTCACTTAACACAACACCCTCTAGGTCCATCCATGTTGCTGCAGGTGGCAAGATTTCACAAATTATGTCTGAATTATATTCCATTGTATATATACACCACTTCTTTATCCATTCATCTATTGATGGACACTTAGGTTGCTTTCATATCTTGGCTATTGTAAAGAATGCTTAATGCTACAATAAACATATGAATGTATATATGTCGCTTTGATTTAGTGTTTTAGGTTTCTTTGGATAAATACCCAGAAGTGAAGTTTCTGGGTCCTCTCTCTCTCTCTCTCTCTTTTTTTTCTTTTAGCTTTACCAATCCCCCCTATTTTATTAAGGTATACTTGATAAATAAAAATTGTATAGGCCTGGCCGATTTGGCTCAGCAGTTAGTGTCGCTCCATGAACCAATGAGTCATGGGTTTGATTCCGGTCAAGGGCACATACCTCAGCTGTGGTTTGTCCCTGGCCCTGGTTGGGGTGTGCAGGACACTAGTTGCTGTGTCTCTCTCACTTCACTGTTTCTCTCTCTATCCCTCTCTCTTCCTCCCTCCCATTCTATGTGAAGGTAAATAGAAACATATCCTCAGAAGAGGATTAGAAAAAATTGTATGTATTTAAGACATACAACATGATATTTTGATATATTTATACATTGTGAAATGATTACCACAATCAAGCTAAATAACATATAGATCACCTCCCATAGTTCTGATTTTTAATTTGTGTGATGAGAATACTTAAAATCAACTCTCTTAGCAGATTTCCAGTACTATACAATGCAGTATTATTAACTATAGTCACCATCCTTTACATCAGCACTCCAGAATGTATTATATTGCATTTCTGAACCTTTATAACATTTGACTAACATCTCCATTTTCCCCATCTTCAGCCCCATCAACCACCATTATACTTTGTTTTCAAGAGTTTAACTTTCTTAGATTCCATTCACAAGTGAGATCATGCAATATTTGTCCATCTGTGTATGACTTACTTCACTTAATGTAATGTCTTCAAGGTTTATTCATGTTGTAAAAAGCAGGATTTCCTTCAGACTTAGGTTGTTTCCATGTCTTGTCTACTGTGAATAATGCTGCAATGAACATGAAGGTATAGTTATCACTTAGAGATACATATTTCATTTCATCCTTAGAAATGGGATTGTTGAATCATATGGGTCCTTCTTTATCTCTTATTATAGCATTTGTTTTAAAGTCAATTTTGTCTGGTATAAATATTACTACCCCAGATTATTTTGTTTTGTTTTCATTTCTGTGAAATATCTTTTGCCTTCCCTTTACATTCAGTCTGTGAGTGTCTTGCAATCTGAAATGCATCTCTTGTAGACAACAAATGTAAGTAAGGGTCTTGTTTTGTTATCCATTCAGCTTGCATGTTTTGATTGGAGCTTTTAATCCATTTGCATTTAAAGTAACTGTTGATAGATATGCATTTATTGCCATTTTAGTTATTCATATATGTTTTTCTTCTTTTTAAAGAAGACCCTTAACATTTCTTGTAATGCTAGTTTGGTGATGATGAACTCCTTTAGCTTTTTCTTGTCTGGTAAGCTCTTTACATATCCTTTGATTCTAAATGATAGCATTGCTGGGTAGAGTAATCTTGGTTGTAGGTTCTCGCTTTTCATCACTTTGAATATTTCTTGCCACACCCTTCTGGCTTGCAAAGTGTCTGTTAAAAAATCAGCTGGTAGTCTTTTGGGAGCTCCCTTGTAAGTAACTAACTACTTTTCTCTTGTTGTTTTTAAGGTTCTCTCTTTGTCCATAACTTTTTGCATTTTAATTGGCTTGGAGGTACCTGGGAGAGGCCTAGCTACAAACAGAGACTGGCTGCTGCTTGTGCCAGGCCTGGGACCACTTAGCAAAGTGTATGGGTTATGCAGAAGCCAGATGCTGCTTGACTGAGAGATTTTAGGAAAGTCCAAAACATGAGCCAAGAAAGGCTGCCATTTGTGTGGAAAAGCCACTGGAAACTGCTTGGGTGGGTCCACAGTTAGATGGAGTACTTTCTCAGGGACTCACTAGGGTAAGGGTAACAGTGATAGCCAGATTGATGGAGACTCAGATGTGGCACCAGCCTGCTCATTCTGTGTGGGTGGGCTCAGCAAAAAAAAACAGTGGCCTCTGTCAGCACTTCTGTTTGGGAGAAAGCTGCCCCTCTAGCCTTCAGCCTAAATCCAGATAATTTATTTCCTCCCCTGATGTCCCTGGTGCTTTAAACAATTTTTTTTTTCTTTATTGATCTTTATAGAGGAAGGGAGAGGGAGAGAGAGAGACAGAAACATCTATGAGAGAGAACATTGATTGGTTGCCTCCTACATCCCCCCCACCGAGGATCAGGCCCACAATCTGGACATGTGCCTTGACAGAAAATCGAATCAGCAACCTCTTGATACATGGGTTGATGCTCAACCACTCAGCTATACCAGCCAGGCCCTGGTGCCTTTGGAACTGCTTCCCCAGCTCTGGAGCTCAGAGCAAGTGAATCTGTGTATGGACCCTTTAAGAGGAATGCCTGGGACTCTAGAGGACCACCATCTCACTCAGCCACAGTCTCTGTTGGTTTTTACAGGCAGAAGTTATGGAGACTTCTCCTCCTAGCACCAAAACCCTGGGCTAGGGTTTCTATGTGGGGCGGGGACAAATCGTCCCTGAGGGGGTACCTCTGGACCTGAGATATCTCTCTATATTTTTAACCACCACATGTGGGTGTGGGACCAACCTGTTCCATGTCTCTGCCCCTTCTACCAGTCTTGATGTGGCTTCTTTTTTATATCCTCTGCTCAGCTAGATTTCAGGTGTATTGAATGATGGTTGTTCTGTACTTTAGTTGGAATTTTGATGTGGTTGTGGGAGGTTTCGAGTAGTGCATTTACCTCTACCACCATCTTGACCAGGAGTTCACTGTAAATCTGGATGTGGTGAAGGCAGCAGTCCTTTTAATGACAAAGAACAACGCATGAAGTAAGTCCGTTTTCATATGTGTTTTCAAGGCTAGACACATTCAAGTATCAACTACAGTACAGGACTGAATGTTTCAATGTCTCATGATAAGATTGCTTTAGAGAAAATAAAGTCTAAAAGTTATGTAAAAAAAGTAAGGATTTTTGAAAATAATATCAGTTACATTATAAAAATCACAGCATTCATGGTTTAAATAATGAAAGATTAGCACTGGCCAGATGATTCAGTTGACTGGAGCATTGTCCCATACACCAAAAGGTTTTGGGTTTGATTTCTGGTCAGGGAACATACCTAGGTTACGGATTCCATCCCCAGTCCAAAGGCGCATGAGAGGCAACCAATTGATGTTTCTTTCTCACATTGATGTTTCTCTGTCTCTCCCTTCCTCTCTCTCTAAATCAATGAAAACATATCCTCAGGTAAGGATTTAAAAAAAATTAAGATTAGTGTCAGGCACCTGTTTCACAACATACTCTTCAAAATGGATGTGGCACTAACTGGTGGACCAACAGCATTTCAGCCCTCTGTGAGATAGAAAATGACTTGATCTCTCAACCTGAAGAAACAAATTCAAAATTCTCACAAATAATATCATGGGAATTTTGTAATAAAATCCCCGTTTGATAGCTTTCTCTCAATGTCTGGTCTGAAACAGTCCATACATGCAAATAAGTATTGTCAACCAGTGGTCGTCCGTACCAATTCAGCACTGACAGGAATCTCCACTTTGAGGTATAATGAAGAAGGAAACTTTATTCACTATAAAACAGTTCCACTGTGATATAGCATGTCTGTGAAAACAGCACAGCTAAGGCAACCCTGGGGCCAGGTGACCCTGGAACTAGTCCCCTCTCTGGCTGTACAGCCCTGCTCTGCCCCTACATGGTATTCGTTGCTTCACTGTGCTTTGGTCTGCTTCATGCCATGCCAATCTGCTTTGGCCTGCGCTGGTCTGCTCTACTCTGCTCCAGTGAGTCAGGTTTGATGTTTTCACTCAGCCAGGGAAATGCAGTCTTTAGTCTTAAGTTTTCTCTGTGTTCCTCCAGCCAGAGGGGAGCTGATTTATATAGGCAGAAGTTCTTGCTCCTGGTCCCTGATCCATTTGTCCTCATGCAAATAAGAACTCCAAATTCTCACAGTTTGATTGGTCCAAAAGGCACTTTCTTGATTGGTCAGAATGAAGCTGCTCTGTTTAGTTGGTGCTGTACAACACAGACTGGATGGGGGAAAGCCTCAGTCCTAGATTCCAGGAACTCCGTAAAAAGGCCTGGATCGGATGGCAGAAACGCAGTGTAGGCAGGCACTTCAGTACAGAGGCAGACAGTTCAGTGCAGGCTTCTCCCTGAATTGCATTTTTTGGTGAGAGACCCCTATGTAGAAATGGCTGCTAGACTCTGTTTTATTTTATTTTATTTTTAAATTGAGCCCAATTGGCCACCAGAAGCTCTTCTTTCTCAGGGTTCACAGTATATAAAGATTCAGGTATACACATAATTTTTTTTTTTGGTATACATGTTATTTTTTTGAGACTAAAAACACAATGAAACCAAGGAAAGATGAGATACTGAGCTAAGGTGGTATATTTGTGAACTCTTCAACTTAGTACCGAGTTTTAGTAATCATACTTTTATAGAGAATGACAGCAAATATTATACTATCACAAATAAAGATATATTTTGAAGTAGAATGCAAAATTTATATGATTTTTAAAAAATGAACCTCAGGCTCTCAAAGAAACTTGAGCTTTTAAAAAGATACTTGGGGCAATGCATTCAGTTTCAGAAGGCAATGTATTCAGTCTCGGAAGGCAACGCATTCAGTCTCACTCAGCTCGTGCTCTCTTTTCTGCTGTGAAGACTCATTTCCTTGGAAAGTCAGACAAAGATGTATGGAGTCCAGACAGCTTACAGTTTCTATTGGCCTTTGGATTGTGTCATTTGTAGTAAGATTTCTGTGATGGGACTTACTTACATAGAAACTAGACTAGACCATCATTTTGATAAGATTAGTTACAGGGAAGAATCAAGTAAATTTTCAGTTGAATTCAATGAGATTACCGTTCTCTCCAACTCCCAGATTTCATAAAACTGGGTAGTCTTTTTTGTTGCTCCTTTAAAGAAATGAAATTTTACACGCATTTTGGTATTTTGATTCTGTTTTTTTAATTCTTTCCTACTTGACACCTAAAGTTTAAAAAACTTTAGTTTTCTACATTGTTTTTTTCAAAATTTAGCATGGAAAAGTCACTTCTTTGTATGTGTTAAGTGTTTATGAAATTTCTTTATTACTGATTTATATGTATAAATTTATATTTATATGTATATATTTATATTTATATATATGTTTGCACATATATACATCTACATATCTCTATATGTATATACTTAACTTCTTTTTTATTTCTTTAAGCAATATATTTGAGAGCAAACACTGATAGTTTTCATAGTAGTAGTAGTTTACATTCTGTAATATCTGCAGTATTATATACTTATTTTGTTATGTGTAACCTGAAATGCATCCATTTAAAAATTTTGTTTCCTAACATATTTTACATATATAGAGAAACTAGCCTTTTTTCTATCTCTCTGCATAGTTTCTTTCATATTTGTGAAAAATAATGTAAGGAAGGGCCTGTATTTGGAGCTACAGCCTAAACTGCTGACTGCCTATCACCTCTTCTATCCCATGTGATCCACAGCAGGTGCTGCTAATAGTGTTTAGGCACTTAAGTCTCACTTAAAATGCTCTGTGCTTTAAAAACAAAACAAAGCAAAACAAAACAAAACACTTGGCCAGTGTGGCTCAGATGGTTGGAGTATCGTCCTGTACACAGAAAGGTCGCTGGCTCAAATTCCTGGTCAGAGCACATACCCAGGTTTTAGGTGCAATCCCTGGTCAGGGCATGTGCAGGAGGAAACCAATGTTTCACTCTCATATTGATGTTTTCTCTCTCTCTCCCCCCTCCCCCTTCCTTTCTCTCTAGAATCAAGAAAAGCATGTCTTCTGGTGAGAATTAAAAAAATAAAATGCTCTGTGCCTTGGAAATTAGTCATTAATAGCCCAGTTGTCTTCTAACAAATATTTTAAAAAACCAATAATAAACAAAAATCCCAGTGGAAACAATGATATTTCCATGGTTTGCAGAACATAACATCTTTGAATTGGGGCCATTACTGATTATTAAAGCCTCTTTTGTCTAGTTCTCCTGCTGTGCATGCCATCTTACTGTGAAAAGCAGGCACCAGTGTGGCACAGCTGGATACCAGCTCTAACAGGATTCCGGAGCCCTAAACATTCCAACATTTCCTGTGATTTCCCCACATGCCCATTTAAGCATCCTAATGCTTCCATATTTCAACCGTGTGTGTGTGCTCACGTGTGTGTGGCTTCTGATGAAGAATATTTGCAATGCTGCTTATGAAGCATGTTTCGTAATGCTGCTGCTGATGTCTGACAATTACAAACCTTTGTTCCACACAATTAAAAGTGCATTGATTGAAATTGCTCATTGATTGAAGTTAAAAGTGTGTTAACTATTTCAGAACACAAGTCATCTTTATAAATTTTCTTTCCAGAGAAATACAGGCTATCCTAAGATCTTAGATCTCAGACTCTACTATCTGTTTTCAAGTTTCCTACTTTATAGGTCATCTTGCAGGTCTCTTTCATAGAGGGTATTTTATGATTTTTAGTAGGAAATATTTTTCATTTTATTTTATTTGAAAATCATGACTATTGAGTTCTTGTCTCGTCATAACTTGTTTTCCTCTCTAGAATGATGTAGTAAAAGCAGGCTTGTGATTTATTTTGCATTTTTCATGTGTTCAGGGCCTACCATACGTGTCTGAAGTGGTATAAGTAGCCATAAAGTTAAAAATACTTTGGACAATACTGAAAATGTTTGGTAGTCAGTGCTTGTAAATAATATGTACAATGAAATGGTTATTCCTATATCTGCTTAATTTTGGAAATGATTATGTTAAAATAATAAAATTTATCATATTTAAAATTTTTTAAATTCATTTTTAGGAGGTGTAGGATGCAAACTAATAAAATTCATACCTCAGGAGAAAATTAGATTGACTCATTTTTTAAAAATTGAGAGTAAAAGAGACACCAGATTTAATCAGCACGAGGATATAAAAAAGAAATAGAACACAACTGTACCAACTAATGCTAAAACATATGCTAATCAGGCCCATGGAGCATTGTCTGAGAATTCTGAAGAACTGGGGTAAAGAAATGAATAAAAACATAAAAAAACAACCCTGATCATTAAAGCATTATTAGGAGACAATAAAACAAAATGTATGGGAACCCTCAACAGTATTATATAGCATATTACTGCTACTAACAATAACGATTTTATCTAATACTCTTAAGCACACACTTTGTGTTGGAACAATGTTTTAAATATTTTATGAAATAATTTAATTTCCATAAAGCAGTGAGAACAATACTATTTTTATCTTCATTATACCAAGAAGAAACAAAAACACAAGAAGTTAAGTAACTTGCACTTTGTTTCACAGTTGGAAAATGGCAAGAGCATCAGGGAAATACAAATGGAAATATCTATAAGAAGAGCAGATTAGTTGGGAAGCCTTTTAGTTGCTGAATCTATTGCTCTTCTTAATTTAGAAGTCATTGTTTGCCCCTCCTAAGCTTAATACAATGGCTATATTGGTCATTCATTGCTTTTAATATTAAATTAGCTTAGCAAAAAGATTTATCTTTGGCTAGAAATTGTTTTTCTTTTTTTAAGGGTAGATTGTTCAGCTTTCATGTGAGGTCAGGATAAAGAAAGACATCTGTTTTTTGTTTCTGAACTATGATTAAGACCAGAATACCTTGGCTTTTAAGGAAGTATATTGAGTCTATTAGGTGAGAATTTTTTGGACCTGATTATTTGGAGTGATATTCTTTTAGATTACTATGAGATTTCATGATGCCTGCACACACATTTCTGCCCCTCCCCCACCCTGACACACACACACACACACACACACACACACACACACACGTTGTCTAAATACAAGGTAAAATTTATCTGAATCTGCTATCTTATAGCCCTGTGCTTATCCTTGAAGTCATGGTGCTAACTGTTGGCCAAACCTAAATGAAATATTTTAACTAGTGGTTAAGGTATTTTTGCTTAGGCTGCAGAATACACCAGGAAGCAGTTTATCAGCATTGTTTGTACTAAATGTAAGGATTGATGGATTATATTTTATTTGTTTGAAGTCTTATAGATTCTATTATTGAAATTGGTCATGAAAACTAGTTTGGTCTCCTTGACTAGAGGGGAATAAAAGACTCCTGGATGACACTTCTATTTTACTGAGATCAGTATATCTCACTCATGTCTTGGTGGTCCATGCTCTGAAAATGAAGCACTCCCTGCGGGGTTGAGGAAGGATGCTGAAAGTTAGCCTAAAAGTATCAGATTTCTCAGATGTTTTCCTGTGGTTTCTTTCTCTTGTATTGTATCATTTAACTTCAACTTTTAACTTACTCCAGAGGAATGCTTCTTAAAATACATCAGTGTATACAGAATGTGATACATAATAGTGAAGATAAAGGAAGCTGACTTTAGTTTCTAAGCACATAATTAGTCCTCATATCCGAACTTCTAAAAATGCTCCTTGGTTGAGTTTCTAGTGGTAGTGAAGGTGTGTAGTTAAACAAACAAACAAAAAAACACAAACAAACCATATACGTTCTGTTGTCTGTCTAATAAAAGTACTAGTAAATGGGGATGGAAGTTTAGGGCAGAATTCATCAAAGTATCATAGATCCCACATCTGTCTTTCGAAATCTGATAACTCCAGTTTCTTAATAAGCCTGTCCTTTCCTGGTTTAAAAATTATGCTGCTTTCTACTCAATGTGTTTTCTAATTTATCCATCACTTACTTTAAAGACTAATAAATTATTTTTCTTTGTGCTGATATATAGACAAGCATATACAAACACATTCAAACACACACACACACGTGTTACTTTCCTTAACATATTATCTGATTTACATGTATCCCATTCTGCCTTCTAGCTAGTAATTGCTGTTATATGAAATAGGTTTTGCTTTTATAAAATGCATTTTTTGGGGTCATTTCAGGTAAATTACATGTAATTAATGCTAATATTACATTAATATATCAACACTTCATATCTCTTACTCTCTTTTTTGTTATTATTTTAGCTAGGCCTTAGAAAACAAACTTAAGAGAATGATGTTGAGACTCATTCTTGACTTTTTACATTTCTTGATTTTGTTAGTAATGTCAATATTTTGTCTCTTATTACCATAGTGAGATATATATGTGTCTCTTCTAAAATTACTAAAAAATTTTGTGGTGTAAAGATTATCAAATATATATTATAAATATTATCAAATATATATTATAAGCAATCTATATCTATCTATATATAGCAACAATATAATATTTGAATAATATATGACAGGATAAATTATGTTGGTAAATTTACCAAGATTGGACATTTGACATTTTTAATTTTTTGAGGTAACACCGTATTGTTTTCCATAGTGGCTGCACCAATCTGCATTCCCACCAGCAGTGTACTAGAGTCCCCTTTTCTCCACACCCTCACCAACACTTGTTGTTTGATTATTAGTTGATGGCGGCCATTCTGACAGGTGTGAGGTGATACCTCATTGTTGTTTTAATTTGCATCTCTCTGATGATTAGTGATGTTGAGCATTTCTTCATTTGTGTCTTGGGCATTTGTATGTCCTGTTTGGAGAGGTGTCTATTCAGCTCCTCTGACCATTTTTTAATTGGGTTCTTTGTCTTCCTTTTGTGGAGCTGTATGAGCACTCTATATATATTGGAAATTAACCCCTTATCTGATGTATCATTGGCAGTTATGCTCTCCCATAGAGTGGGTTGCCTTTCCATTTTGATGGTAGTTTCTTTTTCTGTACAAACGCTTTTAAGTTTGATGTAGTCCCATGTGTTCATTTTCTCCTTTGTTTCTATTGCCTTAGGTGATGTATCAGTGAAAATTCCACTGCGTATGATGTCTGAAATTTTGTTTTCTACATTTTCTTCTAAGATTTGTATGGGTTTTTATGAGTTGCATTTAAGTCTTTTATCCATTTTGAGTTTATTCTTGTGTATGGTGTAAGTTGATGATTTAGTTTCATTTTTTTGCATGTAGCTGTCCAATTTTCCCAACACCATTTATTAAAAAGACTATCTCTACTCCACTGTATGCTCTTGCCCCTTTGTCAAATATTAATTCAGCATAGTGTCTTGGGTCCATTTCTGGCTTCTCTATTCTGTTCCACTGGTCTATATGCCTGTTCTTGTGCCAGTACCAGGCTGTTTTGATTACAGTGGCTTTGTAGTATAACCTGAAATCTGGTAATGTGATCCCTTCAACTTTGTTCTTCATTTCAAGATTGCTGTGGCTATTCAAGGTCATTTTTGGTTCCATTTGAACTTTTGAAGTATTCTAGTTCTGTGAAGTATGTTGTTGGTATTTTGATGGGGATTGCATTGAATCTATAGATTGCTTTGGGTAGTATGGACATTTTAATGATGTTAATTCTTCCAATCCATGAACAAGGTATGTGTTTCCACTTCTTTATATCTTCCTTTATTTCTTTTTTCAATATCCTTTAGTTTTCAGTGAATAGGTTCTTTATTTCTTTGGGTAAGTTTATTCCTAGATATCTTAATTTTTTTTGCGACAATGATAAATGGGATTATTTTCTTAGTTTGTCTTTTTGTGAGTTCATCATTGATGTATAATAATGCCATTGAATTCTTGACGTTAATTTTGTATCCTTCTACTTTGCCAAATTCATTTATTAAGTCTAGTAGATTTTTGATGGACTCTTTGGGGTTTTCTATGTATAGTATCATGTCATTTGCAAATAATGACAGTTTCACTTCTCCTTTCCAATTTGGATCCCTTTTATTTTTTCTTCCTGTCTGATTGCTGTGGCTATGACTTCCAGTACTATATTAAATAAAAGTGGCGAAAGTGGGCATCCTTGTCTTGTTCCTATTCTTAAGGAAAATGCTTTTAGTTTTTGCCCATTGAGTATGATGTTGGCTGTAGGTCTTTCATATTTGGCCTTTATTATGTCAAGATATAATCCCTCTATTCCCACGTTGCTGAGTGTTTTTATCAAAAATGGGTGCTGGATTTTGTCAAAGGCTTTTTTGGCATCTATTGATATGATCATGTGGTTTTTATTCTTCATTTTATTTATGTGGTGTATCATGTTTATTGATTTGCGAATATTGTACAAGCCTTGCATCCCTGGGATGCATCCCACTTGGTCATGGTGAATAATTTTTTTTTGGTGTATTGCTGGATCCGATTTGCTAGTATTTTGTTCAGGATTTTGGTGTCTATGTTCATCAGGGATATTGGCCTGTAGTTTTCTTTCTTTGTAGTGTCTTTTTCTGGTTTTGGAATTAGAATTATGCTGGCTTCATAAAATGAGTTTGGAAGTCTTCCTTCTTCTTGAATTTTTTGAAATAGTTTGAGGAGAATGGGTGTTAGTTCTTCTTTGAATGTTCACTAAAACTCCCCCATGAGGCCATCTGGGCCTGGGCTTTTGTTTGCTGGGAGAGTCTTGATTACATCTTCAATTTTCTTAGTTGTTATTGGTTTGTTCAAGTTTTCTATCTCTTCCCAGTCCAGTTTTGAGAGACTATATGTCTCTAGAAATTTGTCCATTTCGCTTAGATTGTCGAATTTGTTGCCATATAATTGTTCATAGTAGTTGTTAACGATCCTTTGTATTTCTGTGGTGTCAGTTGTTACTTCTCCTCAATCATGTCTGATTTTGTGTATTTGGGTTCTCTCTTTTTGTTTCCTGGTGAGTCTAGCTAAGGGTCCATCAATTTTGTTTATCTCACTGAAAAACCAGCTCTTTGTTTCACTGATCCTTTGAATTGTTTTTTTGGACTCTATGTCATTTATTTCTGCTCTGATCTTTACTATTTCCTTCCTTCTACTTGCTCTGGGGTTTTCTTTTTGTTTGCTCTCTAGTTCTTTAAGTTGTGAGGTTAGATAGTCTATTAGAGATTTTTCTTGTTTCTTGAAATAGGCCTGTAGTGCTATAAACTTCCCTCTCAGAAATGCTTTTGCTGCATTCCATAGATTTTGTGTTGTTATGTGTTCATTTTCATTGGTTTGCAGGACGTTTTTATTTCTTCCTTGATCTCCTCGGTAACCCATTCATTATTTAATAACATGTTATTTAGCTTCCATGTCTTCAAATGTCTTTATATGTTCTTGTTGCAATTGATTTCTAGGTTCATGCCATTGTTATCTGAGAAGATGCTAGATATGATTTCAATCTTCTTGAACCTGTAGAGGCTTATTTTGTGTCCTAATACGTGGTCTATCTTTGAGAATGTCTTATGTGCACTTGAAAAGAATGTGACTTCTTCAGCTTTGGGGTGTAATTCTCTGTAGATATCTATTAAATCCATTTGATCTAGTGTTTCATTTAGAGTCTCTGTTTCCTTCCTAATTTTTTGTCTAGATGATCCATCCAGTGATGTCAGTGGGGTGTTGAAATCCCCTGCTATGATCATATAGCTATCGATTTCTCCTTTGAAGTCTTCCAGAAGATATTTAATATATTTTGGTGCTCCTATATTGGGTGCATATATGTTTATCAAGGTTATATCTTCCCTTTGGATAGATCCTTTCAATATAATGTAGTGGCCATTTTTGTCTGTAGTTATGGCCTTCATTTTGAAATCTACTTTATCAGATAAGAGTATTGCTACCCCAGCTTTATTTTCCTTTCCGTTTGCTTGGAAGATTTTTTTCCATCACTTCACTTTCAACTATGTGAGTCTTTTATTGTAAAGTGCGTCTCTTGTAAAGAACATATAGATGAGTCATGCTTTTTTATCCAATCAGCTACTCTGTGTCTTTTTTTTTTTTTGAGCATTCAGTCCATTTACATTTAAGGTAATTATCGATACGTATTTATTTATTGCCATTTTTGTTTAGTGAGGTTATATTTTTCTTCCTATTTCTCCTGCTCATTACAGCAGTCCTTTAAACATTTCTTGCAGTGTTGGTTTTGTGGTAATGTATTCCCTAAACCTTTTTTTGTGTGTGTCTGGGAAGCTCTTTATTTGACCTTCTATTTTGAATGAGAGCCTTGCTGGGTAGAGTAGTCTAGGATTCAGATCCTTGTTTTTCATGACCTTGATTACCTCATGCCATTCCCTTCTGGCCTGTAGTGTTTCTGTTGAGAAGTCAGCTAAGAGCCTTATGGGGTTTCCTTTGTAGGTAACCTGTTGCTTCTCTCTTGCTGCTTTTAGGATTCTCTCTTTGTCTTAAATTTTTGGCATTTTGATTACTATTTGTCTTGGTGTGGGCCTGTTTGGGTTCTTCTTACTTAGGGCTCTCTGTACTTCTTGAATTTGAATGCCTTCTTCCTTCACCAAATTAGGGAAGTTTTTTGTTGTTATTTCTTCAAATATTTTCTCTAACCCTTGCTCATTATCTTCTTCTTCGGGGCCTTATTTGATGCGAATGTTATTACGTTTCCAGTTGTCCCACAGTTCTCTTAAGCTGTCTTCCTGATTTTTCATTTTTTTTCCTTTTTGTTTTCTGATTGGTTGATTTTTTCTACCCTATCTTCTAATTCACTGATCCGGTCCTCAGCTTCCCCTACTCTGCTATTTAGACTTTCCAATGTGTTCTTTATTTCTGCTATGTCATTCTTAATTTCTTCTTGGTGGTTTTTAATTTCCAGCTGGTTGATTTTCAACATTTCTATGTCTTTACTCATGGTGCTCATGTCCTTAGATATACTGTTGAGCTTCCTTAAGATCATAGCTCTGAATTCTAGTTCTGTTAACTTGCTCAACTGCACCTCATTTAACTCATCTTTGGTAGAGGTCTCATTCTTTTATTTGGCTTTTGTTTCTGTTTTTCACCATTTTGGCTATCACAGTGGGCTTTGGAGCCTTCCAAATTTTTGCTGTGGGTGTTGCTGTTCTGCTGTTTATGGCTCCCTTTCCTGGGTTTGGTTGAGGCAGGGAGGACCCGCTTTAAACACCACTGTCAAGTCTTACTTTCCTGGTTAGAGTTGCTAGCCCATGGATGGTACAGTTATCCTCTAGCTTTTTGCCTGAAGGCTATTAGTAGTGGTCACCTGAAGAACCTTGGTTTCTGAGTTGAATGAAAAACCCTCTCAGGTGCTCAAAAAATGGGATTTCTTGAGGGTGGGGCAGATGCTGGTTGTTAATGGGCCTCGATTTGCATTTCAATGGCCACCAGGCGGGGTTTAATCTCCATGGGAGGGGCCACCACCTCTCCCAGGAGCCCTGGGAAGAAGTAAGATGACCACCATCCAGTATGGCCGCAACTCAGTAAAAGCTCTGAGCGCCCTCCAAATCCCGAGTGTTCCCACACAGTTCCAGTCCAGTGTACATTCCCTCTGCTGGAGCCCAAGGTGAGTGGCTGTGGCTATTTTAGACTCTGTCCTGGCTCTGCACTGTGGAGCCTCTTGGAAGTTTAACCCGAGGGCGCTTATCACAGCTAAGGCCGCTGCTGACCGATCACGGGCTCCCAGCCCCTCTCTCGCATCTCCACAAGCCTACCAGGATTTGAGTCAGTGTCCCTGGTTATGTGTTCCTCCAAGCTGCTTTTCTGTTGCTTTTTCCTGATGATTTGTCTTTATTTTCGTTGTAATTCCAGTTTGGTCCTGGGAAATGGTCTGTGTAGCTTCCATTAACTTTCTTGCCATTTTGGAATCTCTCCTGAATGGTTATATTTTTAAATATTTTAATAAAAATAAGTATTTCCTCACCATCAACAAATCATAAAAGAACAAGTGTTGGCAAGGGTGTGAAGGACTCTAGTACACTGCTGGTGGGAATGCAGACTGGTGCAGCCACTATGGAAAACATTATGGTGTTACCTCAAAAAGTCAAAAATTGAATTACCATTTCACCCAGTGATCCCACTTCTAAGAATATACCCTAAGAAACCTGAAACACCAATCAGAAAGAATATATGTATCCCTATGTTCATAGAAGCACTATTTACATTAGCTAAGATCTGGAAACAACCCAAGTGTCCATCAGTAGATGAGTGGATAAAAAGGCTGTGGTACATGTATACAATGGAGTACTATGCAGCTGTAAGAAAGAAAGATCTCTTATCCTTTGAGATGGCATGGAAGGACCTGGAGAATATTATGTAAGCGAAACAAGCCAAGCAGAGAAAGACAAATATCACATGATCTCATTTATTTGTGGAATATAATGAACTAAACAAACTGCTGAACAAAATTAACCCAGAGACATGGAGGTGGGGTACAGGCTGACAAGCCTTAGAGAAGGGGAGGTTTGTGGGGGAAGAAATAAACCACAGAACTTACATGCATGTATGCATGACCAATGAACTTAGACAACAAAGCTCTGGATGGGGCAGGGAGGAAGAGGAGGAGAGTGTATGTGGGTGAAAAATGAGAAACATCTGTAACAAAAACAAATTAATAAATAAAAAAATTTAAAAAAAGTATTTTCTTAAATGTTCAATAAATGTTTCTTATGAAGAATATCCATATTTTTAATAAAATACTTATGTTACAAACCAAAGTATGATGATATTTCTAAGACAAACACTCATATGATTGTTCAAATTGTAATATGAAGTGGCCATTTATTTTGTAGTATACTCTGCTTATCTGAAAGAATAACTAATAAGTACATAATACTTATTTATACATTGGTACTTTATTTCCTTGAAAATGAATAAAGTCACCCTGTCACTGAAAGGGAAAATTACTGGCCATATTTATTGTAGCAAAGGAGGGAGAAGAAGATCTTTCAAGAGAAAATTAGAATTTAAAAAATTTGAATCCACCACCCTGAGCTTGTCAGCTTCCACATAGTAATAACTTGTCTCATGAGATTTAGCGGTGATATTAACAAATGTGATTTTTTTGATGGTATAAAGAGTTTAATAATTCACTATCATCAAAAATGCTAATTGTGGTATTTTACATTAGTTATTGAAAAAATAGCATTCTTAATTTATAAAAAGTGGAAAGCAAATATGCATAAAGATTAATTGTGAAATGTTTAAAATAGTATAAAAACTATTGGTAAATATAAAAGTATCATTGCTGCAATGTATTCTATTTTATTTTTTATTTTTAATCCTCACTCAAGGGTAAAATTATCATTGATTCAAGAGGAAGAGGGAGAGAGAGAGAGAGAGAGAGAGAGAAACGTTGATATAAAAGAGAAACATCAATCAGTTGCCTCATATACACACCTCAACCAGTGATCAAACCCACAACCTGGGTATGTGCCCTCATTTGGAATTGAACCTGTGACCCTTCAATGCATGGGGTGACACTATATCCACTGAACAACACTGGACAGGGCCAACATATTCTACAAATAACATATTTTTATGTTTTAAATAGATGTCCAAATTAATTTGTGATGTAACAACTGATTTCTAAAAAAATTGTACAATTCAATGACCAGTTTTGTCTTCTTTGGGGAAAACACTAAATAGGGTACAGATGAGAATTAAAAGTGAATCTATCATTGTGTCAGAATGACATTATAATTATAGCAAATGTCTTTGTAGGAATCCTCAATTGATTATTATACTTGGGATCTATTTTCTCTACTTTCATTTATCAGCTTGGCAACTGAGAATAACCTTCATGAGTTTCTAGTCTTGTTCTTTCTTTAAACAAGAATACATTTTATGTCTTACTTTACAAATAAGAGCCTTTGAGGATTATTTCAATCATACAGTGAAGAATGTAGAAAATATAAGGGAAATAGTATACATTAAAGCTGTCTTTTGAATGGATGTCAAACTTTTTAACCAAATTTACCCAGTAACAGGATGGTTGTAGAATCAAATCTGTTCACACTCATCCCCTGCTGTTAATAGTTTCAGGTGAGATATGTAACTAGGGTACCAGTATGTTATTTGAATTTCACACCTACTCTCTGCTAGATGCAGAGGTGTTTTAAAAATAAGTGTTTCAGACATGGTAATTATATTCACCAGGCATGTATAAGCATGTCATTGAGCCTGATGTTCTCACATTTCAACTCAGTTAACAGTGTGGTGATCCATGCATACCAAGGATATGCAGTTTCATTGCTCAGGGAAAAATTTTGAAATAACTTTCAAAATAAATTTCTTCATAATGCCTGATAGGCAGGAGTGATATATATCAGAAATTTAGTATATACATGTCCCTCATTGTTGGAGAAAGCAAAATCAATATACTTATTGCATAGTGTATGGTGATCATTGTGTCAGGCTGTGAGTGGGAGATGGTGAAAAGGGGATACAAAATACATGTAGGTCATAGTTCATACCCTCTAAATTGACAGCCTCCCTGAGAAGTTTGATGCTGACCCTGAAACCTTTGTATAATAATTAGTTGCTAATGCAATTGTTACATGAAAAGAACCCAATGAGCATGTGGTGAACATGCTAGAGAACAGAGTTTAGCTCATAGACATATGATCTTTACATGACTAATACATTGATATTTAACAGACTTTGCCAAATACTGTTGTGATATCCCTAAAGGTGACAATTAGACTTTTTTGTACAACTGTTGTTGAAGTAGTGTACTAAGTCCACCTTTTACAATTTGTCCTACTCAGAATCTCAAAAAATATTTTTGAGTAGTAACATAATTTTTTTCTTTTCAATCAACACCAATAGGTATCATTGCTGATGCCAAATTTATGGCATTTTATAGGATCCCCAAATCTATTTTCATTGGATAAACATATTAAACTTGCTTATTTTGAAATTTTCTATGTTGTTTACTTTATACATCTACATATAAATTGTGAGACAGCCTCTCAAAATGTTTATTTGTATGATGATGGTGGTGGTTAGCAGAATAATGCCCTCCCTCACCAAGCTGTCTCTAAAGCCCAGAACTTGTGAATATGTTACCTTATATGGCAAAAGGGACTTCTCCAGTGTGATTCAGGGTACTGACCCTGAGATGGGGCGTTATTCTGGATTATCTATGTGGTGCCGTTTAATCACTCAAGTCCTTAAAGCAGAGCACCTTTCCTCACTGGGCTACAGACATGAGATGGAAAAGGAGATGAAATCTGAAGCATGGGAGAGACTCGATGTGCTGTTGCTGGCATTGAAAGTGTGAAGGGGAACCATAAACCAAAATATCTGGGCAGCTTCTAGAAATGAGGAAGGCCCTCACCTAACAGTGACCCAGATTTACAGCAAACTTATCTTCCTCTAGGACCCCCAGAGGGGAACACAGCCCTGCCAACACCTGGACTGTTGCTCTGTGAGACCCCTGTTGGATTTCTGACTTACAGAACTATAAGATAATAATAAAAGTTGCATTGGTTAAGTCATTCTTTGTTATGACAACGATGGAAAATCAATGCCTTTTCCTGCTCAACCCACCTAAGGGATAGGAGAAGACTCTCCCATCGGTGGTCTTTTGCTAGAGAAATTCTGCTTTCAGTTGTGCACATTGAAGTTTCCTGTCTTTTCAATTGCACACATTTACATATGTACCCTAATGTGTAAAAAGCTAAATAAGCCACTTAAATTTTTCACAATAGCTAAATATGAATGGTAGTTTAACAAGATTTGCTATTCTTGTTAATTCAGTCATGCCTGATGGTTTAGCAAGATCCCAACAGTGAATTCACATAATTAAGTGGTTGAGTGCAGTCAGTGTTTACACTGTGGTCATTGCCTTTGATACCTCTGCTAATACTAAAGAACTGTGCTCTCAAGATTTGGTATTTCGTTTTGCTCCCAGAGGATCTCATATAAAGGTTCTGAACTTTACATTAAAAGGTTTGTTTGTCTTGTCAAGCTGAAATGTGAAGTCCTTATTGGGTTAACCACAACAGAGCCTTGAACAGTACTTTACCTTTTATAAAAAATAATAAATCCGCATTTTAGACATATCAAAATTCCAAACATAACACTTCACATGAACACTTCAGGCTAATAAATCTTCTTTGAAGAGACTTTCTCAACTCATAAATTTGAACAATATAATAATCAGAGCCATTGTATAAAATAATTCATTGTAATTGTCATAAATAACACACATGAAGAATAGATGTCTTTCTAACATTCTAGCAATATATTTTGCTATTATGCTCAGTGGAAATAAAGATATAAAAAAGATTGACTTCCTTGTAAAAGTATGAAATACTACAGTTTAAATTGAATATTTGGTTTAAAAAGCATTTTTTCCCCTATATGGAGGATAGTAAAGATCTATCTTTAAGTATAAATAATACATAAAAATAATTTTTTAGTGTAGGAGGAATTTATTTAAAGGAGTGTAGTTAGTGGCCCAATGCTAATTCTAAATCTTGAATGATTTTTTTTTCTTTATTGATTTTTTAGAGAGAAAGAAAGGGAGAAGGAGAAAGAGAAACATTGATGAAGGAGAACATTGATCAGCCTCCTCCTGCATGCCCCCCACTAGGGATCAGGCCTGCAACCTGGGCACGTGCCCTGACCAAGAATCAAACTGGCGACTTCTTGGAGCATGGGTCAACGTTCAACCACTGAGCCACACTGGCCAGGCTAAATCTTGACTTTATAAATCACATCATGAAGACAGACTATTTAGTATATCATGAAACCATAAATTATGTCTTCATTTGCCATTTTCTATTTCTTTCTGATAAAAAAAAATGCATAACTGACCCATATGATAAGCATATATATGGTATTGCATTCTGTAGTTACTAGAATGCAAGAAAATATAGTAATATCTGTGATCTATGGTTTGGTTTTTCTGTTTACCTTTCATCGAGATTGTGCCAAGTACTCTTGCCCCTTGTGAATAGCATCACCTTGTATGCTTTGGTCAGGGTTTAGTGTAATTCATTTGAATTTAATAACTTGGTTATTTGCTGACATTATGCAATGAGCATAGTGCAGTGAGAGGCAGAGTGCTGGACAATATGGACTTTCCATATGAGTGAGAGCTTGACCTTCAGGAAGCACATATGACCTCAACAAATGTCCAGTGATACTGGCAGTGCAAGTGATGGCTCTGGTGGTGGTGAGTATTTTATGTAGGTAATTGCTTTTCTCAAATAAGAATTATTATAAAAGTTATATTCAAAATGTAGACTGCTACTCACATTTTTGTTTTGGGGGTATTCTCATATAACCTTTTGGTACTGAGATATTTATAATGATAACCATCATAATCTTTTTCTTTGCTACATGTTTTTCAATGTACTAAATTTTTATTAGTAACCCAGATATATTAAAATTATGTATAAATATATGAATATATTTTATAGTATCTGTAAGTATTAAATATATAAACAGAAATCAACAAAATACACTAACTACTTCTATGCCTTACTGAATCTTCATCATAACCCAGATCTGGTTAGTGATAATTTTTCATTGGTATTTTTTCAAGGCACTTTTAACGTTTCAGGACTCAAAATGTCAAGCTTTCAAATGTCAGAATAAGTGCAAAGAGCTCCTATTTCTGCTTGGGAAAATACATATTTGAAAGTGTAGATTAAATTTTCTGTCTTCCTCAGTCTGCTTGTAACACTTCTGCAGAATATGGTCATGCCAGCTTTTCTCTCTAATCTTCAAACTAATGTAAGGTTGCCAGAAAAAATGTGGGCCACCTGGTCAAATTTGGATTTCAGATAGTCAATGAATGATTAATTCTAGTATGTTCTAGGCAGTATTTGGGACATTGTGATGTTAAATATTTAATAACTGAATTTGAAATTTCAGTGGGATAAACTATACCTTAATTGTTATTTCATTTTTATCTTCTAAATGAGTGGTAGAATACTTTCCCCCCTCTGTCCCTTCTGTATAAGGTGTTTAATTTGATCACAAAGTGTAATTACAGCAATCCCTCATTTATCCTCGGGAGGTACTTTCAAGACCCACAGTGGATGCCTGAAATTACGAATAGTACCAAACTCTACATATACTATGTTGTATCCTATACATTCATACTTAGGATAAAGCTTAATGTCTTTTCTATCTTACCAAAGAACTTGTCAAGCATGTAGCCATATCTTTTGCAGTTTGAAGTGTGACAGCAAAGCTAGCACACATTCTTTTCTTCTTCTTCTTAATTTCAAAGACAAAAGATTAATTCTTACTGTAGATCTCACAAACCCAGGATATATATTTTTTTTTCTTTCCTTATTAAATTGAGAACTTTCACTTTTTCACTTAAACAGTACTGTTGCACTTTAGGGCCATTATGAAGTAAAATATCAGTTGCTTGAACACAAGTCCTGCGACACTATCGCAGTCGATTTCATAACAGAGACGACTGCTAAATGACTATTGGACAGAGGATTTATACAGTGTGGAGATGCTGGACAAAGGAATGATTCATGTCCATGTGGGTGGCAAGGACAGTTTGAGAATTCATCATGCTACTCAGAACAGCATAATTCAAAAGTTATGAAATGTTTATTTCTGTAATTTCCCATTTACTGTTTTTGTTCCTCAGTTGACCTCACGTAACTAAAACCTGAAAGTGAAAGCTCGGATAAGGGGGTACTATTGTATTAAATTTTCTAGTAAGATGTTAGAGAAATTATTGCAAGTTAGACAATAACATGGGATAGTTGTTAAGTGTTCAACTTGACATACAAGTCATCCAGTATATCTATTGTGTTCAGAAGTTCTAAAATTTAAAAAAATGAATTGAAAACTTATATAAGGCAGATAAATAAAAGTATAGAAGTAGAAATGGACCATCAAGCATTGAGGCAGTTGTACTTGGTCACTGTCCCTTCAGCCTGTTCCCCAGTGTGAAGTCAGGGAGTTCCCCATAACCACCGTTACCACTAGTTGTCCTGGACCTCATTCTGTGTCCCTCAGCATGCAAGTATACTATCGTGTGCGTGTGTGTGTGTGTGTAATTTTTTTATACATAATGGTTGTGTATATTGTGTTGCCCTAGCTAATAAATGGTTCCATGTATTTTTATACTTTTATTTAATTTTAATAAGCAATGTACGTGTTATTTTAAAAATCACACTTTAATATTACTGCAAACTATCTATATCTGTTAGCTTAGGTGATTGAAGACGGTATTAGAGTCTCACATTTGGATGCTGTAGGAGACTTATGAGTACTGGTGGTGGGAATGGTGGAGTCAGGGGCTTCCAGACCTCTTTAGAATCAGATAATTTTTTAAAAGGTCATGAGTTTAAATAGATATCTATTATTTTAACCTAAATTAAAGCATTCCCTTTCTTTCCTGTAATAAATTTATTTAATTCATGTCTCCTTTTTAGAGATACCAAATCTTTCTTCACTGCTTTTTATAATTTTCTTTTAAAAACTGTAATATATCATGCTATTCTCCCCCCTTCCCATTTTTATTAGTTTATTTTGTTACAGATGTTTCTCCTTTTTTTCCCCTAAACTCCCACCTCCCCATGCTGTGCTCCCCACCCACCCTAGCGTTGTTGTCTATGTCCATTGGTTAGGCATACATGCATATAAATTCTTTGGTTCATCTCATCCATCCTCCCGTCTTCTACTCGGAGCTTTGTCAGTCAGAACCATAATCCACTCTATGTCTCTGGGTCTATTTCATTCATCAGCCCACCCGGTTCATTATGTTCCACAAAGAAGTGAGATCATGTGGCATTTGTCTTTCTCTGATTGGCTTATTTCACTTAGCATAATAGTCTCCAGGTCCCTCCATTTCATCTCAAAGGATAAGAGATCTTTCATTCTTACAGCTGCATAGTACGCCATTGTGTACATGTACCACTGCTTTTTTATCCATTCGTCTACTGATGGAAACTTGTGCTATTTCTAGATCTTAGCTATTGTAAATAGTGCTGATACAAACATGGGGGTACATATATTCTTTCTGATTGGTGTTTCAGGTTTCTTAGAGTATATTCCTAGAAGTGGGATCACTGGGTCAAATGGAAGTTCAATTTTTAATTTTTTGATGTAACACCATATTGTTTTCCATAGTGGCTGCACCAATCTGCATTCCCATCAGCAGTGTACTAGAGTCCCCTTTTCTCCACACCCTCGCCAACACTTGTTGTTTGATGATTTGTTGATGACGGCCATTCTGACAGGTGTGAGGTGATACCTCATTGTTGTTTTCATTTGCATCTCTCTGATGATTAATGATGTTGAGCATTTCTTCATTTGTGTCTTGGCCATTTGTCTGTCCTGTTTGGAGAGGTGTCTATTTAGTTCCTCTGCCCATTTTTTAATTGGATTCTTTGTCTTCCTTTTATTGAGTTGTATGAGCACTCTATATATTTTGGAAATTAACCCTTTATCTGATCTATCATTGGCAATAATGTTCTCCCATACAGTGGGTTGCCTTTCCATTTTGATGGTTGTATCTTTTGCTGTGCAGAAGCTTTTGAGTTTGATATAGTCCCATGTGTTCATTTTCTCCTTTGTATCTATTGCCTTAGGTGATGTATCAGTGAAAATTCTGCTGCGTATGATGTCCGAAATTTTGTTACCTACATTTTCTTCTAGAATTTTTATGGATTCATGGGTCACATTTAAGTCTTTTATCCATTTTGAGTTTATTCTTGTGTGTGGTGTAAGTTGATGGTCTAGTTTTATTTTTCTGCATGTAGCTGTCCAATTTTCCCAACACCATTTATTAAAGAGGCTGTCTTTACTCCATTGTAGGCTTTTGTCCACTTTGTCAAATATTAATTGAACATAGTGTCTTGGGTCCATTTCTGGGTTCTATATTCTGTTCCAATGGTCTATATGCCTATTCTTGTGCCAGTACCAGGCTGTTTTGGTTACAGTCACTTTGTAGTATAACCTGATATCTGGTATTGTGATCCCACCTATTTGTCCTTCTTTTTCAAGATTGCTGTGGCACTATTTGGGGTTTTTTTCAGTTCCATATGAAGTTTTGAAGTATTTGTTCTAGTTCTGTAAAATATGTTGTTGGTAGTTTGATGGGGATTTAATTGAATCTATAGATTGCTTTAGGTAATATGGACATTTTAATGATGTTAATTCTTCCAATCCATAAACAAGTTATGTGCTTTCCCTTTTTTATATCTTCCTCTATTTCTTTTTTCAATGTACTGTAGTTTTCTGAAAATAGGTCCTTTACTTCTTTGGTTAAGTTTATTTTTAGGTATCTTAATTTTTTTGCCACGATGGTAAATGGGATTGTTTTTTCTGTTTCTCTTTCTGTGAGTTCATCATTGGTGTATAAGAATGCCGTCGAGCCCTGGCCAGTTTGGCTCAGCGGTTAGAGCATCGGCCTGTGGTCCGGAGAGACCCGGGTTCGGTTCCCGCTAAGGGCATGTACCTCGGGGTCAGTCGTGCGGGTGGCAGCCACTCGATGTGTCCCTTCACGTTGATGTTTCTCTCTCTCTCTGTTCCTCTCTCCCCCTCCTACTCTACCTGAACAAAAAATGGAAAAATGTCCTTGGGTGAGGATAAAAAAAAATAAATAAAAAAAAAAGAATGCCGCTGAGCCCTGGCCAGTTTGGCTCAGCGGTTAGAGCATCGGCCTGTGGTCCGGAGAGACTGGGGTTTGGTTCCCGCTAAGGGCATGTACCTCGGTTGCAGTTTGTCCCTGGCCCTGGTTGGTCGTGCGGGTGGCAGCCACTCGATGTGTTCCTTTCACATCGATGTTTCTCTCTCTCTCTCTGTCTTCCTCTCTCTCCCTCCCACTCTATCTGTGCAAAAAATGGGAAAAGTGTCCTCGAGTGAGGATAAAAAAAAAAAAAGAAAAAAAGAATGCCGTCGATTTCTTTCTTTCTTTCTTCTTCTTCTTCTTCTTTTTTTTTTTTTTAGTGTTTGGAGCACATTTTATTTTATAATACTGGAGAATGAACATCTGGTAGCAGCAAATACAAAATGCATTATCAATCTATTTGAAACTCATATAATGGGAAATACACCTTTTTAAAATAGTAACACACACATACAGTAGAAGACTTTGCAATCAATTATAAAAATATTTTTAAATTATTTTAACTCATCTATATTGTTTAATGTGTTATAGATGTCCCCCCTTTTTCCCATTGACCCCCTCCTCCCCAATCCTGCCACCCTCACGCCCTCCCCACACTGCTGTCAGTGTTCACTGGTCATGCAGGTATGCATAGAAGTTCTTTGGTGTATCTCATCCCACACTTCCTTCTCCCTTCCCCCTGAGGTTCGTCAGTCTAACAACCAATTTGTACCTCATTTTTTAAAATTATTTTTTAGAATTGATGCTGTCGATTTCTTGATGTTAATTTTGTATCTTGCTACTTTGCCAAATTCATTTATTAAGTCTAGTAGATTTTTGATGGAGTCTTTAGGGTTTTCTATGTGTAATATCATGTCATCTGCAAATAATGACATTTTCACTTCCTCCTTTCCAATTTGGATCCCTTGTATTTTTTCTTCCTGTCTGATTGCTGTGGCTAAGACTTCCAATATTATGTTAAATAAGAGTGGCAAAAGTGGGCATCCCTGACTTGTTCCTATTCTTAAGGGAAATGCTTTTAGTTTATGCCCATTGAGTATGATGTTGGCTGTAGGTCTTTCATATATGGTCTTTATTATGTTGAGATATGATCCCTCTCTTCTCACATTGCTGACTGTTTTTATCAAAAATAGATACTGGATTTTGTCGAATGCTTTTTCAGCATCTATTAATATGATCATGTGGTTTTTATTCTTCATTTTGTTTATGTGGTGTATCACATTTATTGATTTGTGAATATAGTACCAGGCTTGCATCCCTGGGATGAATCTTACTTGGTCATAGTGAATCATTTTTTTTTATGTATTGCTAGATTAGATTTTCTAGTATTTTGTTCAGGATTTTGGCATCTATGTTCATCAGGGATATTGGCCTGTAGTTTTCTTTTTTTGTATTCTCTTTTTCTGGTTTTGGAATTAGAATTATGCTGGCCTCCTAAAATGAGTTTGGAAGGCTTCCTTCTTCTTGAATATTTTTGGAATAGTTTGAGGAAAATGAGTGATAGTTCTTTGAATGTTCGCTAAAATTGCCCCATGAAGCCTTCTGAGCCCGGGTTTTTGTTCGCTGGGAGAGTCTTGATTACATCTTCAATTTCCTTAGTTGTTATTGGTCTGTTCAAGTTTTCTATCTCTTTCCAGTTCAGTTTTGGGAGACTATGTGTTTTTAGGATTTTGTTCATTTCTCTTAGATTGTCCAATTTGTTGTCATATAATTGTTCATAGTATTTGTAAATGATCCTTTGTATTTCTGTGGTGTCAGTTGTTACTTCTCCTCTTTCTGATTTTGTGTATTTGGGTTCTCTCTTTTTGTTTCCTGGTGAGTCTAGCTAAGGGTCCATCAATCTTGTTTATCTTTTCAAAGAACCGGTTCTTTGTTTCACTGAGTCTTTGAATTGTATTTTTGGTCTCCATGTCGTTAATTTCTGCTTTGATCTTTACTATTTCCTTCCTTCTACTTGCTCTGGGTTTTTGTTGTTGTTTGCTTTCTAGATCTTTAAATTGTGAGGTTAGATAGTCAGTTAGAAGTTTTTTTTTGTTTCTTGAGGTAGGCCTGTAGTGCTATGAACTTTCCTCTCTGAATTGCTTTTGATGCATCTCATAGATTTTATGTTAATGTGTGTTCATTTTTATTGGTTTCTTGGAAGTTTTTAATTTCTTTCTGATCTCCTTGGTAACCCCTTCATTGTTTAATAACTTCTTATTTAACTTCCATGTGTTCAAATGTCTCTGCATGTTCTTGTTGCAATTGACTTCGTTTCATGCCATTTTTATCTGAGAAGATGCTTGATATGATTTCAATCTTCTTGACCTTGTAGAGACTTAGTTTGTGTCTTAACATGTGGTCTATCTTTGAGAATGTCCCATGTGCACTTCAGAAGAATGTGATATCTGAAGTGTTGGGGTGTAATTCTTTGTAGATGTCTATTAAATCCATTGGATCCAGTGCTTCATTTAGTTTGTGTTTTCTTGTTAATTTTTGTCTAGGCAATCTATCCAGTGATATCAGTGGGGTGTTGAAGTCCCCTGCTATGATTGTATTACTGTCAATTTCTCCTTTGAAGTCCTTCAGAAGATTTTTAATATATTTTGATGCTCCTATATTGGTGCATATATATTTACCAAGGTTATATCTTTCTATTGAGTGTATCCTTTCAATATTACATAATAGCCTTCTTTGTCTCTAGTTATGGCCTTCATTTTGAAATTTATTTTATTACCTTTGAGTATTGGTACCCCAGCTTTTTCTTTTTCTTTCTGTTTGCTTGCAAGATTTTTTTCCACCCCTTTACTCTCAACCTATGTGAGTCTTTTGTTGTCAGGTGGGTCTCTTGTAAATAACATATATATGAGTCATGCTTTCTTATCCAGTCAGCTACTCTGTGTTTTTTTTATCAGAGCATTCAGTCCATTTACATTTAAGGTGATTATTTATATGTACTTATTTATTGCCATTTTTGTTTGTTGTGGTTATATTTTTTTTCCTATTTCTTCTAGTAATTATAGCAGTCCTTTTAACATTTCTTGCAGTGCTGGTTTGGTGCTAATATGTTCCCTTAGCATTTTCTTTTTGTCTGGGAAGCTCTTTATTTGACCTTCTGTTTTGAATGATATCCTTGTTGGATAGGGTAGTCTGATTCAGATCCTTGTTTTGCATGATCTTGATTACTTCATGCCATTCCCTTTTGGCCTGTAGTGTTTCTGTTGAGAAGTCGGCTGATAGTCTAATGGGGGTTCCTTTGTAGGTAACCTTATGCTTATATCTTGCTACCTTTAGGATTCTCTCTTTGTCTCTAGTTTTTGGCATTTTAATTACTATGTACTTGGTGTAGGCTTGTTTGGGTTCTTCTTACTTGGGGCTTTCTGTACTTTTTGAAATTAAATGCCTTCTTCCTTTTTTTTCTTTTGGTTTTCTAATTGGTTGACTTTTTTTTACCTTGTATTCTAATTTTCTGATCGGGTCCTCAGCTTCCTCTACTCTGCTGTTTATTCCTTCCAATGTGTTCTTCATTTCTGCTGTATCATTCTTCATTTCCACTTGGTTGATTTTCAATGTTTCTATATCTTTACTCATGGTGTTTGAGGTCCTTACTCATATGTTGAACTTCTTCAAGATCATGGCTCTGAAATCTACCTCTAATAACTTGCCTAAGTGCATTTCATTTATCTCATCTTCAGTAGAGTTCTCTTTTTCTTTCATTTGGGATTTGTTTTTTTGTTTCAACATTTTGGCTATCTCAGTGAGTTTTAAAACCTGCCCAATTTTTCCTGTGGGTGTTGGTGTTCTGCTGTTTGTGGCTCCCTCTACTGGGTTTGGATGAGTGTGGGAGCATCCACTTTAAACATCACTGTCAAGTCTTACTTTCCTGGGTAGATTTAAAAGCCCAGGAATGGTTCAGTTATCCTCTAGTTTTTTGCCTGGAGGCCATTAGTCCCAGTTACTTAATGAGCCTTGGGGCTGTAGTCCTCAGTTGAATGAAAAACTCCCTCAGGTGTTCAGTGTCAGAGGGTTTCTAGAGGGTGGGACAGATCCTGGTTGTTAATGAGCCCCAATTTGCATTTCTCTGGCCTATCTGGGTGTGTTTAAATCTCCGAGGGAGGGGCTACTGCTTCTCTCCAGAGTTCCAGGAACTAGCTCCCTGAGAAAGATGGCCACTGTCCTGTGTTGCCATGACTCAGCAAATACCCTGAGTGCCCTCCAAATCCTGAGTGTCCCCACACAGTTTCAGTCCAGTCTACCCTCCCTTTTCAGGAGCCCAAGGCAAGTGGCTGCAGCCAATTTAGTGCTCTGTCCCAGCCCTCTGCACTGTGGAGCTGGCTTGGGATTCTGAAGGAGCTGCTCATGGCTAAAATAGCTGCTGTCTGCTCCCAGCTCACCCTCTTGTGCCTTCTCAGACCCACCAGGCTTAATTCTGTGTCCTTTCTTCTGTCCCTTGTTATATGGGTCCTGTCCAGCTGCTTTTCTGTTGCTTTTTTCCCAATGATTTGTCTTTATTTTAGTCATAATTCCAGTTTTGTCTTGGGAGATGGTCTGTGTATCTTCCATTCACTCTGTTGCCATTTTGTAATCTTCATGCTATTCTCTCTTTATCAACCTGCATTTTCCATATGTAGTTCTTTATCCCAGTTTCATTTCAGCAGGGCTTAGGTCACTAAATACATGGCATAAAATATTGAGTATTGATTATTGAATTTTTGATAAACATTGTGAAGTATAGAAAATAATTTACCAATCAACTATCTTTATTTTTAGATACATGTTAAAATATAGTTTGAAGGTAAACCTTTGATTTCATGTTTAGACTGAAGTTTACTATTTGCACAAACCTGAAGGACACAGCCTGTGACTTGAGCCAGCTCAGCTTCCTGACCGAGCAGGCTAGGACAATGTTGGGCACTCTTGTCCTACAGAATGAACAATTGAATGACAACTACCAGAAACAGGTGACTAGGGGAGTTCCACTTCAATTTATGGTGAATCGTTTATTTTTTTCCTAATCATGATGTAAAGAAAGGGATCCGAAGCAGAAAAAGTAATAAAGTGAAAAACACTGATGGAATATAAGGAAATTTGAAACATAAAATGGAGATGGATTCAAACTAATTCACAAGTTTGTGGGCAGAAAGCTGTTGGTACAAACATTCAGGAGCACTAGAAAGTACAATAACAGGCTAGATATTTAAGAAACAGAGAATAATGCATGTCGAATGAATAGGAAGCGCCTCTCTCAACATTGATTCATCCAAGAAAGAACGGAAGATTACAGGATTAGTAAATAAAGAATGCTTCAAAAAATACTAAAATTATTTTAACTGAATTTAATGCTATCAAAATGTTATCATAGTAAAGGTGTAGCTGAGATGTCATGGGTGGTTTAGTTTATGGATATGATAGCCCTTATTACAATTTAGTTATGTTCGATATATTTTATTTTAGCCTGCATTCTTCTCGGCCAGTAACAAGAATAATGGTAGGTAGGACCATGAAAATGCAGCACCATGTAGGTCTCATGGAAGCTCCTTTTCCCCCTCAAAATTTATGACTATTTAAAAATAGAAAAATATATGGCCTAAGTAATTATAAAGGATTAGACGTAAGAGCTGATGTACTGAAACTACTTTTGCAAGGTATAGAAGAGTTAGTCTACAACATTTTTCACACAAAAAAATTGATATGACTTTAACAAATTCATTGAAAACGTTATGAATACCAAAAATGGGCCAGGACACTGTACTAGGTGGGCAAAAACATTAGTGAATACAGAAAGGAATACCATCTTGGAGTCTATATTCTAATAAGAATGATGATCAGTAATTAACATTTAAGGAAATAAAATAATTTGTAAAAACTGATATTAAGCAAGAAAAAGATATCCCTTATTAAAAAACAGTGTGTGTGGGGTTTGTATTTACATGATTAGATTATTTTGTTAAAAAGATCTATGACAAACTAAGATTTTTTTACTAATTTAAAAATTTTTATTCAATTGTAGTTTACATTCGACACTTTCTTTGTACTTGTTTCAGGTGTACAGCATAATGGATAGACATTTAGAAAGGTTACAAAGTTTTCCTTGGATAATTCAGGTGCCCACCTGGCACCATACATTATTATTACAATATTATTGACTATGTTCTCTATGACTTCCCCAACATCCTCATGACTCTTTTGTAACTACCAATTAGTATTTCTTAATCTCATCACCTTTTTTTTTTTACCCTATCCCCTAACACCTCTCCCCTCTGGTCTCCATCAGTTTGTTCTCTATATTTATAAGTCTGTTTCTATTTTGTTTTAGTTTATTTTGTACTTTAAAGTCTACATATAAGTTATATCATATTATGCCAAACTAAGTTTTAAACAGAAATCTTTGCTATCTGATCTACAGATCTCTCATAAAGATGAACTGAACTCATGAATAGAGATATTCCAGAATAAGTTTTCTGAGGATGACATTTCTATTTCAATAATGAATGATTATAATACACTTGGATATTTTTCATATTATAGCGTCTTCCCAGAGCAAACTGAGTAGTGATAATAATTCATAGAAAACACAAAGTATTAATAATAGTAAATTATTGTGTGTTGGGTTTATTTAACAGTTAGAAATTCCATAAATTTCAAGTATAAAATCATTAGGTTTTATAGTGCATGGTAAAAATGTAAAGCAAATATTTAATTTCTTGCATGAACACAAATCTTTGCTTTTAAATTACCTGAACAACTTTTTTTCTTTGCAAATTGTTTTTCATATTTACTACTTAGTTTTAAAATGACAATGTGTAAATTTCTTAGTTGGATTTAGACCTTTTCCTCAGGAAATGGTTTGAAATGTTTCCGTCAATTTTAAACTTTGCATTTGCTCCATCAGCTTTCAATTCCATGTCAGCAGTAACCTGCCTCCCTGTTCTATGCAAGAAGGAGCTTTAAAAAAGTCACTGTGTCTCAGCATTGCTGCAAATATGGAAACGTCTTTTACTGATGCATAGCAGGTTTTATAGCAATGCAAGAAGCTATCATTTGTAGACTTAATAGCATTATTGACAACAACATGTATTTTAAGTTAAGTAAAAGCATCAGAAGATCTTCTGGATACATACACAAATGTTGGCATCTTTGTAGCCTAAAGAGAACACTGTCTTTGAAAACAATCTACAAAAAGTGAAATAAAGACATCACTAAAAAAGTAGAGGTTGGCCGCAAAAGCATATGCCTAAAATACTATTTACTTTGTGACTATGGAATTACATTTATTTTACTGAGGAAAGTGCAACCTCAAAATGAAATAAAATTACACTCAAGAATAAAACACAAAAAACTTCTTCAATTTTGGTGTTAAAGAAACTGCTTTCAAGAAAAGGATCTTTGGATGCTTTACAGATATTGGTAACAATAATATGTAGTGTGCAGTCACGACATGGCCAATGCATGCTAACCACTTCACACATATCTTTACATGAGACCACTGACATCTGGAGAGGTTGGGTAAGATGGTCGATATCACAAAGCTATTATGTGCTTGAGTCAGCAGATAATATTGGGAGATTTTATATGTACATGACTCCTGCCAAAATGTGTTGGGTTTTGCTATCATAATGGTCAAAACTTATAGTCTTGTCTTGTACAGACATGAACCTTTTTTAAAAAAGTGTAGGGCAATAATTACCCCATTCCTCACCCCCAGAATCCAGAAGCTGGCTCTCAGTTATCTTCCTATGTTCGGACCCATTGGTGAAATCCTCTGGGACATACATTAAAATCCTTTCATTATGCTTTTTACCTGGCAGGTATGCTAATGCTAAATATTTTATATACACTACTTTTATAGTCCTCCATAGAGTTAACATAATTTTCGATTTGAAAGAAAAACTGAAGCTCAGCAAGTAAGTTATGTATCCAAAGTTACAGAACAATTATCATGGAGGTTAAAAACACATCAGTCATCACATGCCAGAAGTTGAATGCTTGTGTTGACAGTATAATAATGATGGTGCTTTCTCATTGCAGAATCTGCCCACTGGTAGCACCTGAGAAAAATAAGAAATATAGAAATGAAATGTAATAATAGCTCTTTCCTAGAACAAAGACACATCTTGTCAAATATATAAAATTCACCACTTGGCAACTCTCAATAGAGTAATTAGTTCAAGGAGAATAATCTTGATGCTGTAATTAGCGGGTGAATATTTACTGATGAACAGGGTATGTATTCACTTGTAAAGTGTCTCCTACCAATTTTGTATTAATTACAAAGGGAAAAATAGTAACTTTATGGTGATGAGATGAGGGAACCACCAATCTTGGGACAATCTGACAAAGCTGCACATCTCCTGATATTATGTCCTGAGAAAGATGCAACACCACTTCTCTGAATTTCTGCCAAAGAGCATAACCTGACTCTAAACAAGAGGAAATATTACTCAAGCCAAAATAGAGGAACATTCAATACAATAATTTTTCTGTGTCTGTCTGTCTGTTTGTTTGTTTGTTTATTTGTTTGTTTATTTATTTATTTATTTATTTATTTTTAATCCTTACCCGAGGATATTTTTCCATTTATCTTCAGATAAAGTGGGAGGGAGAGAAAGGGAGAAAGAGAAACATCAACGTGAGAGGGACACATCGACTGGTTGCCTCCCCCACAACCCCGACCAGGGCCAGGGATGAACCGCAACCAAGGTATGTGCCCTTGTCCCGAATTGAACCCTCAACTCATTGGTCCATGGGCCGACGCTCTAACCACTGAGCAAAACCAGCCAGGGCAACTTTTCTATGCTTTTAAACCCATTAAGGTCATTTAAAAAAAGGTTAATAAACTGTTCCAAATAAAGCAGACTCAAGAAATGCATAATCCTGGGTGGGATTTTTAGACTGGGGAAAATAGTTATTAGACATTTTACAGCAGTATGTGAAAACTGTATGTGGAGCATGGATTAGACAATGGCATTATATCAATATTTTTATAACTGGTATACTTGTGTAAGAGAATGTCATCATTCTTAAGAAATGTGTTTTTGGCTCAAGTGATATAATATCTTCAGTGAGTTCTTAAATAGTTATAAACATCTGTCTAGTTAGCTCTATGCATATATATATAAACACACACACATGCATAAGCATTTATACATATGTACATAGTACTCTGTAACTAACTACCTACTCATTTGACTAGATAAGAAATACCTAAACTTGTTTATTTAACAATATTAGTTAAAATATACTTCAATTATCTGTTAAAAATTCATTTTGCTTTCAGTTTCACATATATATGAAAGCCTCCCATCCCCACATCCCCAATTATATTTTTAAATCTTTATTGTTGGAGGTATGATGGATGCCCCTCCTTTTTCCCCCCTGTGACACCATCCTCCCAGCACCTGTCCCCGCCTTCACCATAATGTTGTCTCTGTCCATTGGTTGTGCACATATGCATATCAGTTTTTCGGTTTACCTGTTCTTGCCTCCTGCCCCCTTTCCCTGTCAGGTTTGTCAGTCTGTTTCCTATTTCCATTTCTCTGGATCCAATTTGTTCAGAAGTTTATTTTGTTCATGATATTTCACAAATAAGCGAGATCATATGAAACTTGTCTTTCTCTGACTGGCTTATTTCACCTTTTTATCCACTCATCTACTGATGGACACTTGTTTCCAGTCACAGTACTGCTATAAACATAGGGATGCATATATTCTTTCTCATTGGTGTTTCGGGCTTCTTAGGATATATTCCTAGAAGTGGAATCACTGGGTCAAATGGAAGTTCAATTTTTAGTTTTTTGAGGTAACACCATATTGTTTTCCATAGTGGCTGCACCAGTCTGCATTCCCACCAGCAGTGTACTAGAGTCCCCTTTTCTCCACATCCTCGCCAGCACTTGTTTGATGATTTGTTGATGGCGGCCATTCTGGCAGGTGTGAGGTGATACCTCATAGTCAAAAGACCTTTTCTCAGAAAACTACAAGACATTGAAAAAAGAAATAGAGAAAGATATAAAAAAAGTGGAAGCATGTACCATGCTCATGGATTGAAAGAATCAACATCATTAAAATGTTCTAATTATCTTTTTTTTTTTTATCCTCACCCGAGGATATTTTTCCATTTTTTTGTACAGATAGAGTGGGAGGGAGAGAGAGGAAGGGAGAGAGAGAGAGAAACATCAACATGAAGGGACACATCGAGTGGCTGCCACCCGCACGACCAACCAGGGCCGGGGACAAACTGCAACCGAAGTATGTGCCCTTAGCGGGAACCGAACCCGGGTCTCTCCGGACCGCAGGCCGACGCTCTAACCACTGAGCCAAACTGGCCAGGGCTCTAATTATCTTTTAAGTTAATATGTTACTGACTACATTCACATTGAGAATATTGTTATATTATCACGTATGCAGTTTGCTTCAGTAGCTTTCTAGCAGAAAGGCTGCCTTCACAGCTCTGTATTTTGTGCCTGGGCTACTCAGTGTTCGATGCCTTGCTATCATCTGGGAACTGGTTCAAGTGAAGGTTTTGATTCAGTAGGTCTGGGTGAGAGCCTGGGTTCCTCATTTCTTCAAGCACCCAGGTGATGATGCCCCTGCCGAAGGCCACTCGGTCTAGACCTTAACCTTGCATGGGCACTTTTCGGAACTCATTTCCTTCCTCTGGGTAAACCCTTCTGGAGCCCCTAATAATGAATTTCATGAGGAGATATGATAGAGCCCACTCTAGACACAACCAGACTTACCTTAGAAGACTTAACTAGGGAGTAATTTCCTTTTGAATACGTTTGGGTGAGAAAAACAATTAGATTAGAATGGAGGAGTGGAATGAATAGAATTGCTGAATAGAATTGTGGAAGAAACTTAAATATTAAATATATCAACCACGGTGATAAATGTGTGCAAATATTTCTTGGGAACCTGACCCAGATCAATGCCCTTTAATAACCAGAATCTTAAATTTTTTGCTTAAGAAAGGTTTTGCAGGGTTTTACACCTCAAAGAAAAGCATCAAATGTCTAGTAATTCCTAAGGTTCACCTGTATCAAGCTGCAGGGAAATCTTTTTTGTCTAAAAAAGATTTAATCCTCCTTTTTTTTTTCTAGCTGCATTTGCAACTCTAAGTTATTACTATCTAAAAGCATATGACTCATTGGTTCACTTAATTTTGTTCTCATTAATTTATATTTTAAAAATGAACCCTAAGTTTTATGTTGTTTGTTGAATTGGAAATATAATAGTGGGATCTGCGTTCTATCACATAGTGCACAGAAGATTTAAAAGCTAAAGATGCATAAAACAGACATCTGAGCTGTTGCATAAATCTGTCTGGTATTTTTTATTCTTTGTTTTGTATTATGGATATATGTGTCATTTAGCTTGTGTTAGTTCTGCTGAGTTAGTCTTGTCTCCTTTGTAATACTGTTGTTGACAGGATACTCTAAAGAACAGAAAATAATTAAAGCCTACATTGCTCTTCAGGTTTTCTTTTCTTCTTTTGGATATTTATACTTATGCTATTTACAGCATTAGTTCATCTGTTATTTATGTATGCGACTTTTCAAATTTCTATCAGACCCATGTATTACCATGAAAGTATCTAGATTACATCATAATACATATCATTTGATACATTAGAGTATTCAATCTTTATTTTTTTGACAAGGCATAGCTATTTCATTCCTGAATTTTTTTTTAATAATAAAAAACATAATGTTACTGCAATGAAATTTGAGGTAAATATATGTCTAATAAAATAATGAATAGAACTGCCACTAGGTCCTAAAGGCAGTACACCATATCATCCTTATTAAAATGAGAGATTTTAAAGTATTTTTGTAACTATTAAATTGCTGATTTTATATACGTATATATACATACATATGTATTTTTAAATATGTTTTTATTGATTTTTTTAGAGAGAGATAGAAACATTGATGTGAGAGAGAAACATCCATCAGCTGCCTCCTGCACGATCCCTACTCGGTACTGAGCGTGCCACCCCGGTCATGGACCCTGAGTGGGAAGTGAACTGGGACCTCTCAGTCTATGGGCTGATGCTCTCTCCACTGAGCCACACCAGCTGGGCAGGGGAGAGGAAGCGGGAGAGGGAGAGGGGAACATCTATGCAAGAGAAACACACCAACTGGCTGCCTCCTCTATGACCCTGACTAGGGCTGGGATGAACCACAACTGAGGTACAGGCTAATGAAGATGAACTGATACTTGGTCTAACCCCTTTCTCTCTTCTGATTCTTCTTCCACTTCTTATTGGGTTGGAATTTTAGTCTAACTGTGAAAATAAAGCATTTAGTGGGCAAAAAGAGATTCCTTGAAATAGAGAACTAATTAAGCCCTATGCTGGGCACTTAGAACAAAGTTCTGGTGGAGACACATATTTGTGTTCATGCTTTCCCAAAACCATGAAATGCCTCTGGCTACAATCTTTATAGTCTGTTAGAGATTTCTAGAGCAGTGGGAAATTAAAGTTTGTTGTGTCTTCCGACCTCTCCTCATTAAGGAGAAAAATAAAACTATTTTAAAACATCACAGTTTGCACCCTGGCTAGTTTGGCTCAGCAGTTAGCGCGTTGGCCTGTGGTCCAGAGAGACCTGGGTTTGGTACCCACTAAGGGTGCGTACCTCGGTTGCAGTTTGTCCCTGGCCCTGGTTGGATTGTGCAGATAGCAGCCACTCGATGTGTCCCTTTCATTTTGATGTTTCTCTCTCTCTCTCTCTCCCTCCCACTCTATCCGAACAAAAAATGGAAAAATGTCCTCAGGTGAGGATAAAAAATAAAATCAGTTTGCTTTTACATTAAGAAAATACTTTTTTTATTTGGGAATACTTTTATTAAATAGCCAAAGTTTAAGAACACTGCTCACTATAACCAATTCTACTTTTTACGTTATATTTATGTAGACAAAATGAAGTTAAAATTCAATAACTTTTTAAACACAAATTATATCTTCACCTAGAAAAAGGAGAAATTTGGAGATGCTTGAGGAATTTATCAAATGGTCTACTTGGCCTATAAACAGTTACATCTTTGATTTATCATTGGATTGACATGTTTATTTTTATATAACCTAAACAGTAAATTTGCCTTTTCTTGAAATTTAATACACAATTTTCTAACCCTCAAAAATAAATATGAAATTAAATTTTGTTTATAATTTTTTGTTATTTCAGTAAATTGAGAAATTTTTTTTGACATTTATACTTTCTCAATATTTATGTTAAATTGGCTTATTTCCTTCATTACTCAAACAATTGTTGTGAAGCAATCTAGTATTTTTATCATTCTGTTATTTGAGAGCTTTATTGAGCTGTTTAATTTACATATCATAACATTAATTTGTTATATGTGCATAATTCAATGATTTTAGTAAATTAACACTAAAAAGCTCACATCCCAGTAAGTACTTTCTTCTAGGGAAAATCCATATGGTTCTTTATTTGCTACATTTCAGTCATCCTGAAAGTGGCCTCATATTTGTTTACAATTAATCCCACTCCAATCCTCAATCTTAAAAAAAATCACTCCTCCGCTTTCTATTGATTTTCATTTTAAAAATATTTCATCTAAAAAACATAATACATCTTCTGTATCTCAGTTCTTTTACTTAAAATAATGTTGCGCTTCAACTGTGTTATAGCATGTATCAGTGTTTTGTTCCTTTAAATTGTTGAATGTTATTCAATTTTGTGGATATACTCCTTCTTTTCTCTAAATTATCACTTAGACATTTAGTTTGTTTCCAGTTTGGACTCTTATAAATAATGTTGCTATGAACATTTGCATACATGTCTTTGTGTAGACATGGAAAACATTTATCTTGGATAGATTTCTAGAAGTAGCATTTCTGGGTTTATGATCTTTTTTCAGTTAAGTTTTGTGTGTGATTTGGTAAGTTTCCTCCTCCTTCTCTTCCTTCTCTTTCTGTTTCTTTTTCTCTTTTTGCATGTGGATATCCAATTGCCCAGTATCATTTAGAAAAAGATATCCTTTCCCTTTTAAATTTTATTGGCATTTTTGTTGCCACTGAAAATAAATGACTTTAAAGTAAAAGTTTATTTGTGGACTCCCAATTCTAGTCCATTGATTTGTATGCTTATCTATGCCATGATTACACATTGTCTTCATTACTGTGACTTTAAAGTAAGTTGAAATTGAATACTATAATCCTCTAAATGTGTTTTGGATGTTCTAGTTTCTTTGCTTTTCCATATATATTTTAGGGTTAACTTTTTAATTTCTACAAATAAGCCTGCTGAGATTTTGATAGAGATTGCTTTGAATATATAGATCAATTACCATTATGACAATATTGACTTTTACAGTCAATGAACAAGAAATGTCTCTGCATTTATTTCGATCATTAATTCTCTTCACAATGTTTTGTGATTTTTAGTATATTAGTCTTAGGATTCTTTTGTAAAATTTATTCCAAAATAGTTTATTTATTTTTTTCTGATGCTATTGTGAATAGAACTGTTTTCTAATTTTCAGATTTTTGCAGCTGAAATATAGAGATAGATTTTGAATGTTGATCTTGTAGGCTGTGAGTTTATTAAACTCATTTTTTAGTTTTAGATATTTTGTTCCCTTAGGATTTTCTACATACAGAATCATGCCACCTGAAAATGATTTTAAAAAATTACTTTTATCTTTCTGATCTGGAGACCTTTAATTTATTAATTTCTTTGAAAAATATTTACCACTACCTAGGACCTTTAGTATAATATCTACTAGAGGTTGCCAATATGGATATCCTTGTTTTGTTTCAGAGATTACTGGAAAGCTTTGCAGTGTCTTCTTGCCAACATTGTTTTCTGTGGGCCTTCAGCCATATATATTATTGATGCTCTATAAAGCTGCCTATTGACCATAAGATTTCACATTTTTTGGCTTCAAGTTTTTTATATTTTTTCAATGGAAATATTGATGCTGACACAAAGAACTAGTTTGGTTTTGAAAATGAATAAGTTTAGTTCAAGATGTATTGAATTTGCACTTTCTAATTTTATTTATTTGGGTCCTCTTTTTTTTTCTTGATGAGTCTGGCTAATCAAGTTTATCAGCTTTGTTTATTTGTCAATTTGTTTCATTGATCTTTTCTATTTGTTTTTTTAGAGTATAATTTATATATTTCCATGCTGATCCTTACATTTTTCTTCATTCTCACTTCAGGTTTTATTTTATTTTCTTTTTCTAGTTTTTTTTTTTTAAATGTCAAGTTAGATTGCTTATTTGAGATTTTTCTTAATTTTTGTGGTAGGCCTGTATTGCTGTACATTTCCTTCCAAGAACTGCTGTGACTATGTCCCATAGATTTTGGTCATTGTGTTATCTCTTCATTTGTGTCAAGGTTTCTTTGATTACTTCCTTGGTCTTGTTGTTAACCAATTTATTGTTAAGTATCATGTTATTTAGCTCTCGTGTGGGGGTGTGAATGTGTGAATTTGTTTTCTTTTTTAAAAATTAATTTCTAGCTTCATACTATTGTTATGGGAGAAGATGCTTGATATGATTTTACTCTTCTTAAATTTATTGAGACTTATTTTGTGGTCTACCATGGGTATCTGGGCAAATGCGGTCTTTCTCACATGTACTTGAGAAGAACGTATATTCTGCTTTTTGGTGACATATCCTAAAAATATGAAGTAAGTTTGTGTGATCTAATAGTGTCATTTAAGGTCACTATTTTCTTGTTTACTTTCTGTCTGGTTGACCTATCCATTGATGCCAGTGGCTCCAAAAGTTATATCTTCTTGTTGGATTTATCCCTTTATCATTATGAAGTGCCCTTCTTAGTCTCTTGTTAGAGCCCTTTATTAAATTACTTTTTTATTTATTCATTTTAGAGAGAGGGAGAGAGAGAGAGATTGAGAGAAACAGAGAAAGAGAAACATAAACTTGTTTTACTTATCCATGCAATCATTGGTTGACTCTTGTATGTTCCTTGACCAGGGAATTGAACACACAACGTTGGTATATTGGCTCACACATATAAGGTCTAGCTAGCGGTAGGGCTGGTTAACTTGCTGCAGTCCATCCAATGTCATTCAGATTTCTTTGTTTTCTCTCAGCTTTGTTGGGGCCATCCTCAAACTTGAATTAATTTGTCTTTTTAGCAGTCTTGTGGGATGTTTTCTTTGTTGGCCTCTTCATGTTGCTACTTTATGAGAGAGTTCATTTTCTAATTGAACAATAGTCTTTTCAATCTCATAATTTGTATTGACCAGGGATACCCAGTTTGACTCCGTTTCTGTTTATTGAGATCTAACTGGGTTGCACGTTCTTTAGCTGCCAGCTTAAATCTTAAATATGTTTTCTTGACTTCTGGAGCTATTTTTGTGCATATTCAATTGTATCACTAATTTTTCACTATGTTCTTTCCAGACATTGCATCTATACTGTGACATTAGTTCTAAATGATCAATTTGAACCACTTGATGCTCTAACTGGGCCATAGAATTGTTTACAAATTCTTGCCATACTGTAATGTCATTTTTCTCCCCTGAGGAAGGGGCTAGAGGTTCATATCATTTCATACTGAGCAATTCAATTGGTTGTAAAGCAGCCAGTCTTTCAGATTCATTTCTTATTATGTTGGTTTCAAAAGCAGAATAATCTGGGCTGTCAGGTGGCTCAAGTAGGCCTTAGTAGGTTTTATCTTAGTAGATCTCTATCTGCAAGTTTTTTCCTCTACCAGCACTGTGCTGCTTCTCACACACCAGGTGCTTCATAACCTTGGTCATAATAAAGCAGCACATCCACTACAACCTCTCCAGCCACCAAACCTGTGCCCATCATTCTTCGGTTTGCCCTTTCTGATTATTTTTGTAGTTCTTCTTTATTTCTTTCTCATTTTTTTCTTTTTTATATTAATGACTTTCTATAGTGTTGTGTTTGGATTCCTTTCTCTTTTTCTTATATATCTCTTGTAGATTTTTGGTTTGTATTACCTCGTGCTTCCTATATACCAAGCTATGTAGATAGAAGTCTATTCTAGTTGATGGTCGCTTAAGTTTGAACATACTCTAAAATCACTACAATTTTTACTCATGCCCTCCATGTATGTTTTTTGTCTTTATTTTTGACTTTCTTTGTGTGTGCGTGTGTGTGTGTGTGTGTGTGTGTGTGTGTGTGTGAAAGAGAGTATATCCCATAATTTGCTTTTGTAATTACACATGATCTTCTTACCTTTGCTTTCTAGCCTTTGTACTGGCTTTGTAGTTGGTTGCCTTTTTCAGTGAGAATGTTTTTCTTTTTCTGTGTTTTCTTATTCATGTTTTTTATAATTTTTTTCTTTAAAAAGTTTCTTTAACATTTCTTGTAATGCTGGTTTAGTGGTGATAAACTCCTTTAAATTTTTCTTGATTGGGAAACTTTTAGTGACTTTCAACTCTAAATGATAGCCTTGCTGGGTAATCTTAGTTGTAGGTCCTTGCATTTGATCAGTGAACATTTTGTGCCAATCTCTTCTGGTCTACAAAATTTCTGTTGAGAAATCAGCTGACATTTTAATGGGAGCTCCCTTGTATATAGGTAACTGCTTTTCTCTTGCTTTTAAAATTCTGTTTTTAACCTTTGGCATTTCAATTATAATATGTCTTGGTGTGGGCCTCTTTGGGTTCATCTTGTTTAGGACTCTCTATATTTCCTGGACATCTATGTCTATTTCCTTCACCAGGTTAGGGAAGTTTTCTGTCATTATTTTTCAAATAGGTCTTCAGTTTCTTGCTCTCTCTTTTCTTCTTCAGGCGACACCCCCATAGTGCTATTGAAGTTGTCCCAGAGGCTCCTTATACTATCCTTCTTTTTTAGATTCCTTTTTCTTTTCTGATTGGATGTTTTTCTTCTATCTTGTCTTGTAGATCACTGATTCAGTCCTCTATTTCATCTGATATGCTGTTAATTTTTCTCTAATGTATTCTTCATTTCAGTCATATTCTTCTTTCTGAATGATTATTTTATATATCCATTTTTATATTTCTTATCTCTTTATTGAAGTTTTCACAGAGTTCATCTGTTCTTCCCCTATAAATTCATTAAGCATTTTTATAACCAATGTTTTCAACTCTTCATGTGGTAAATTGCTTGTCTCCATTTTGTTTAGTTCTTTCTCTGGATTTTAGTCCTGTTCTTTTTTTTTTTTTTTCTTTTTCTTTATTGATTTGAGAGAGAGAGAGGAAGTGAGAGGGAGAGAGAAATAGAAACATCGATGAGAGAGAACATCTATTGACCACCTCCTGTGTGCCCCGCACTGGGGATCGGGCCCACAACCTGGGCATGTGTTCTGACCGGGAATTGAACCAGTGATCTTTTGGTGCATGGGTCAATGCTCAACCACTGAGCCACACCAGTCAGACTTAGTCCAATTCTTTTATTTGGCATGATTTTTTTCATCTCCTCATTTTGGATTACTCCCTGTGTAAGTTTTTGTGTATTAGGTAGATATACTCTGTTTCCCAACCTTGGTAGAGTGGCCTTAAAGAGTAGGAGATGTCCTATGGAGCCCAGAAGTGATTTCTTCCTGGTCACCTGAGCTGAGTGCTCCAGTACTGTCCCTTGTGTATGGTGTGTGTTCCTTTCTATTGTGATTGAGCCTTGATTGCTGTTGGCATGTCAATGGGTGGGGTTGACCCACAGGCTGACCAGCTGTGAGGAATGGCAATGACTATAGTGGATAAGCTGTTGTGTAGGTATTAACCCCGTGTAGTGGAATTCACATTAGAGAAACTCTAGCCTGCTAAGTCCTACCTTTTGGTGTTCTTTGTGGATGTGGTTGTGTTGTGCCTGGTGTGGTCATAAGTTGTCCACTATGTTATTGGTTCTGGGCCTCTTTGGGGGTACTCTCGTGCAAGCCAAGTTCAGCTGCTGCTTGTGCCCAACCCAGGGTCATCTGTTATGAGCCACAAAGTGATCTGCATTTTGTTGCTTCCTGTGCAGGGTTTGTGGGCTTCTGGAAGAAACTACACTGCAAACTGAGGCCAGCTGCCAGTCGTACCAGGCTTGTGACTCCTTAGCAATAGGTATGGGGCATGCCAGGGCCAACCACTGCTTCTTTGGGGTTTATGGACTTCTGAGAGATTTTAGGGAAGTCCTCAGCATAAACTGAGGAAAGCCACTTGTGCAGAAAAGGTACTGTAGGATATTTGGGCCAGGCTCATGAGTTGGGTGAGGTTTTAGGGGATTACCAAGAAAGAATATTATTAGCCAGGTTAATGTAGCTTTCATATTGGTGCCCACCTGTGCCTGCTGGCTGGGTGTGTGGAGGGCTCAACAAAGGAACAATGGCACATACCCATAGAGAGCTGCCCTGATCTGTACCCCTTCAGCCCTTACCCTGAATTCAGTCAATTCAGCTCATCTCCATATATCCCTGGTAGTTTGAATGAATTGGAAAGCAAGTGAGATATTAGATGCTGTAGTGTTCAACTCATGCTTAAGTAAACCTATAAAATATCAGTCAATTTAGTTTCCAAACAACTGCAAATCATAGAACTTCCTGTCAAGATGGCAGAGTAGGTAAACACTGCTCACTTCCTCCCATGACCACTTCAAAGTGATGTCTAAATTACAGAACAACCATCATTGAGAACCACCTGAAGACTAGCTGAAAAGAAGTCCTATAAGGATATACAAAAGCACTTATGTGGAGACTGGTAGGAAGGGTGGAGACACAAAACAGGCAGGTCCCACACCCCAGAGGGTGCCCCCTGAGGAGTAAGGGTTCCTAGACTCACACCAGGCACCCCATCCCAGGACTTCAGTGCCTGGGACTCTGTAGTTCAGAGAGAGTGAGTATGTGAGTAAGTGAGTCTGTGTGAGGGCACTTTCAGAGGATTGCCTGGGACCCTAGAAGCCCTTTGTCTCATGCAGCCACAGTTCCTGCTGGTTTTCACAGCCAGATGTTCTGGGGACTTCTGTTCCAGGCACTGGGATTACTTAATTTGATCCTCTGTGAATTCATAATATGTTGTGATATTTTACTCTCTTTTTTGGTTCTCTCTGAGTAGATGGTCACTTCTCAGTTCTGTTTTTTTCTTAGCATTTTCATATTTGAAAATGTCAAATATAATACAAATTTCATACACAGCTATATAAAAGTCACAGAAGAGTTACAATAACAGAATAACTTTACAGTATCATTTCACATTGGTAGAATTAAGACTTCACCTTCCATTTTAGATATTTCTGATATATTTATATTGATTTTATAATACAAAGATTGTTTTCATTCATAAGAAAGAATGATGAAATATTTTATTATTCATGAAGTGTCTCACTTTTAGTAAAAAAAAATATTTTCTTACAAATAACTAATGGGTTAAAACTAACACATTCTGAAGTCTTTGAAACGAAAAAGTTGTTGGAATATGGATTATGACAATATTTCAAAGCAAGAATATATTCTAAGAACCTTGTACAAATTTTAAGTCAATTACCTACAAAAACAAACAATGACAGTTTTACTTCCTCCTTTCCAATTTGGATCCCATTTCTTTTTTTCTTCCTGTCTGATTGCTGTGGCTAAGACTTCCAGTACTATGTTAAACAAGAGTGGCGAAAATGGGCATCCCTGTCTTTTTCCTTTTCTTAAGGGAAATGCTTTTAGTTTCTGTCCATTGAGAATGATGTTGGCTGTAGGTTTTTCATATATGGCCTTTGTTATGTCGAGATGTGATCCCTCTATTCCCAGACTGCTGAGTGTTTTTATCAGAAATGGGTGCTGGATTTTGTCAAATGCTTTTTCAGCATCTATTGATATGATCATATGGTTTTTATCTTTCATTTTGTTTGTGTGGTGTATCACATTTATTGACTTGTGAACATTGTACCAGCCTTGCATCCCTGGGATGAATCCCACTTGGTCATGGTGAATAATTTTGTTGATGTATTGTTGGATTTAATTTGCTAATATTTTGTTCAGGATTTTGGTGTCTATGTTCATTAGGGATATTGGCCTGTAGTTTTCTTTCTTTGTAGTGTCTTTTTCTGGTTTTGGAATTAGAATTATGCTGGCCTCATAAAACACGTTAGGAAAACTTCCTTCTTCTTAAACTTCTTAAAATAATTTGAGGAGAATGGGTGTTAGTTCTTCTTTGAATGTTAGGTAAAACTGCCCTGTGAAGCCATCCAGGCCCAAGCTTTTGTTTGCTGGGAGCATCTTGATTACATCTTCAATTTCTTTTGTTGTTATTGGTCTGTTCAAGTTTTCTATCTCTTACCAGTAGCTTAGGGAGACTATGTGTTTCTAGAAATTTGTCCATTTCACTTAGATTGTCTAATTTGTTGCCATATAATTGTTCATAGTATTTGTTAATGATCCTTTGTATTTCTGTGGTGTCAGTTGTTACTTCTCCTCTTTCATTTCTGCTTTTAATTTTTGGGTCCTCTCTCTTTGTTTCTTGGTGAGTGTAGTTAAGGGTCCATCAATCTTGTTTATCTTTTCAAAGAACCAACTCTTTGTTTCTTTTGAATTATTCTTTTGGTCTCTATATTGTTTATTTCTTCTCTGATCTTCACTCTTTCTTTCCTTCTACTTTCTCTGGGGTTTTCTTTTTGTTTGCTTTCCAGTTCTTTAAGTTGTGAGGTTAGATAGTCAATTAGAAATTTTTCTTGTTTCCTGAGATAGGCCTGTAGTGCTATAAGCTTCTCTCTCAGGATTGCTTTTGCTGTGTCCCATAAACTTTGTGTTGTTTTGTGTTCATTTGCATTGGTTTCCAGAAAGTTTTTAATTTTTTCTTTTATCTCCTTGGTAACCCATTCAGTATATAATAACATGCTATTTAGCCTCTATGTGTTCAAATGTTTTTGCTGGATTAGATGTCTAGTTTCATGCCATTGTGATCTGAGATGTTTGATATAATTTCAATCTTGAACTTGTAGAGACTTAGTTTGTTTCCTAACATGTGGTTTATCTTTGAGAATGTCCTATGTGTACTTGAGAACAATGTGAATTCTGCAGTTTTGGGGTATAATTCTACCTAGATATCTATTAAATCCATTTGATCTAGTGAATCATTTAGAGTCTCTGTTTCCTTGTTAATTTTTTTGGCTATAGGATCTATCCAGTGATGTCAGCAGAGTGTTGAAGTCTCCTGCTTTGATTGTATTGCTGTTGATTTCTCCTTGGAAGTCCTCTAGAAGATTTTAAATATATTTTGGTGCTCTTATATTGGGTGCATATATGTTTACCAAGGTTATATCTTCCTGTTGGATAGATCCTTTCAATATTATGTAGTGGCTTTCTTTGTCTCTAGTTAAGACCTTCATTTTGAAATCTATTTTATCACATATGAGTATTGCTACCCAACTTTATTTTTCTTTCTGTTTGCTTGGAAGATTTTTTTCCATCTCTTTACTTTCAACCTATGTGAGTCTTTTGTTGCGAGGTGGGTCTCTTGTAAACAACATATATATGAGTTATGCTTTCTTATCCAATCACCTACTCTGTGTCTTTTGATTGAAGTGTTCAATCCATTTACATTTAAGGTTATTGTTGATATGTACTTATTTATTGCCATTTTTGTTTATTGCAGTTATATTTTTCTTCCTATTTGATCTACTAATTACAGCATTCCTTTTAACATTTCTTGTAGTGCTGGTTTGGTGCTAATGTAGTCCCTTAGCATATTCTTTTTGTCTGGGAAGCTCTTTATTTGACCTTCTATTTTGAATGATAGCCTTGCAGGATAGCAGAATCTTGGGTTCAGATTCTTGTTTTGCATGCTATTCCCTTCTGGCCTGTAGTGTGTCTGTTGAGAAATCAGCTGATAGCCTTATGGCAGTTCCTTTGTAGGTAACCTGTTGCTTTTCTCTTGTTGCTTTTAGGATTGTCTCTTTGTCTTTAATTTTTGGCATTTTAATTACTATGTGTCTTGGTGTGGGCCTGTTTGGGTTCTTCTTACTTGGGGCTTTCTGTGCTTGAACTTGAACGCCTTTTTTCCTCACCAAGTTCAGGAAGTTTTCTGTCACTATTTCTTTAAATATATTATCTAACCCTTGCTCATTTTTTTCTTCTGGAACTCCTATGATTTGAATGTCGTTATGCTTCTAGTGGCCCCACAGTTTTCTTAAGCTGTCTTTCTGTTTTTTAGTAGTTTTTCTTTTTGGTTTTATGGTTGAGTGATTTTTTTCTATGCTGTGTTCTAATTCACTAATCCAGTCCTCAGCTTCCTCTACTATGCTGGTATTCATTCCAATGTGTTCTTTATTTCTGCTATGTCATTCTTCATTTCCACTTGGTTGGTTTTCAATGTTTCTATATCTTTATTCATGGTGTTAAGGTCCTTACTCATGTTGTTGAACTTCCTCAAAATCATGGCTCTGAACTCTACCTCTGATAACTTGCTTAACTAAATTTCATTTATCTCGCCTTCAGTAGAGCTCTCTTGTTCTTTCATTTGGGATTTGTTTCTTTGTTTCACCATTTTGGTTATCTCAGTGGGTTTTGGAGCCTGCCAAATTTTCTCTGTGGGTGTTTTTGTTTTGCTGTTTGTGGCTCCCTCTACCAGGTTTGGATGAGTGTGGGATGAACCATGTTAAACACCACTGTCAAGTCTTACTTTTCTGGGTGGTTTTGCAATTCCAGGAAAGGTTCAGTTATCTTCTAGCTTTTTGCCTGGAGGCTATTGGTCTCAGTTACTTGATAAACCTTGGGTTGTAGCCCTCAGCTGAATGAAAAAAAATCCCTCAGGCATTCAGGGTAAGAGGATTTCCAGATGGTGATGCAGATGCTGGCTGTTAGTGAGCTCAATTTGCATTTCTCTGGCCCAGTTGGGTGGGGTTAGATTCCTGTGGGAGGGACTGTTGCTTTTCCCCAGGCTTTGGGAAGTGGCAAGATGGCCACTGTCCCATGAGGGAATGATTCAGCACAAAACTCCCTCTGCCCTCCCTGTTCTCCAAGTTCCTAATTGTCCACACCATTCCAGTCCAGTCTTCCCTCTGTCTGCCAGAGCCCAAGTTGAGTGGCTGTAGCTAATTTAGAGCTCTGTCCTGGCCCTCTGGGCTGTGGAGCTGGCTTAGGATTTTAACCCTGAGGGAGCTGCTCACAGCTAAAACAGCTGCTGTTCCTAGGCTCCCGGCCTGCCCTTTAGTGCCTCTGCAGACCTACCAGGCTCAATTCAGTGTCCTTTTATCTGTTTGTGGTTATATGGGTCCTCTCCAGCTGCTTTTCTGATGCTTTTTCAAAGATTTTTCTTTATTTTAGTTGTAATTCCTGTTTGGTCCTGGGAGATGGTTTGTGTAGCTTCCATTCACTCTGCTGCCATTTTGGAATCCCCCTGAAATAATTATTTCACTCTTCAGACTGCATTTTTATTTAATCGAAGAGAAATCAAAGAGAGTGTTTTCACAAGAACATTTAAAGACTCAACATATGAAGAAGGAAAAAAATCTATTTTCTAAAATCTAGAACAATCTAAAAAATCTTTCCTATCCCGTATACAGTATTTTCAGTCATCTTTGCTGGGTTTTGTCCCAGAAAACTTCCAATAAGTTACAATTTTATATCAGTTTTGAACAAAGATTATTAGATAATAAAATATATAAAACAAGACAAATGAATGAAATAAAACACATGGCAGAACAGAGTGAATGAGGAGGAAAATAATAAGTTGATGAATGTTTCATTAGGCAATAACTTACCTCCCCAATTGCTGCATTGCTAAATTGGATACTATTAATGTGAGTAAAGTGTGTCTAATGGGATATTGAAGCATAAAGATACTTTCTTGGATTCATATATGTTTAAATCAAGTTTGGTAGAGGACAAGGAGACAAGAGAACAGCCAATAAATATAAGCAGTAACTGATAAGGCCACAAAAAGAGCTAACAAAAAAGTCATCAGTAGAGGTGTCAGCTATAAATAGCTTCCTTTCTATGCTGACATATTCGAGGCTAATATATGCATCGAGACTTGTATATGAGTCGACATATGCACATGGTAAATGGATGATATTTGAATTAAAATAGGTTCACCTTTTCTGACATACCATAAATCTGAAAATACTTAGTTTTACACTGTAATTAACTCTCTCAAAGTATTCCTATCTGAATAAATAAAGTAATCAATTCAACTAATTAGAACACTTATATGTAAGATTTGGTATAATAAATGTCACCTGAGCTTACTTAACTTTTTTGTTAATTAAACGAAACTTAGTGTTATAGTTTTCTTGTAATTTAAACCCAACCCAGTTAGAAATGTAAGTTCAGATGCAAGTATCAGATTCTCATAGAGTGAAAGTTAAATATTCAAAACAGTATTATTAAAGGTAAGGAAGTAAACCTATGGGATTAAAAAGACAGATAGTAAATCTTTGAGCCTTTATATTTCTAATACACTGGAAAAATATATTTGGATCTTAAATAATACTCTGCCAAATTCATACAGCAATAGTGATTTATTATGTTTTTACAAAACAACAACAACAACAACAAAAACTAGAACTGAAAATGGCAAGAAAAGAAACCATCATTGAGAAGGTCTTCCAATGCATTGTTTCACAGTAACTAAAAAAATTAAGATAGATAACAAGCCTGGCCGGTGTGGGTCAGTGCTTGAGCATCGGCCCATGCACCAAGATGTTGCAAGTTTGATTCTGGTCAGGGCACATGCCCAGGTTGTGGGCCCCATTTCCAGTGGGAGGCTTGCAGGAGGTGGCTAATCAATATTCTCTCTCATTGATATTTCTCATTCTCTTTCCCTCTCCCTTCCTCTCTCTCTAAAATCAGAGGGAAAAAAAATAACAAGTTTCCCAAATTTTTAAATATTAAAAACATGGAAAATGAAGAGATCCCTGCATTTTTTTTTTTTTTTACAGTTCAGCATATATTTAGTATCAATTGCTTTCTTATTTAACTGGAATATATGTTAAACCTAAACAGTCCTTTCGACAGAGCTGGCTGCATAGTGGAACATTTACCATTTAAAGCCAGTATTTTATATTTTCTGCATAACTTGTGGACGGCATGGATTTAAACTTCTCTTTGCTTCTGGCTACCATCTTCATGACTGCAGACTAGAAGACCTTCAGTAGGAAGGGGGACACTTGGAGCAGCAAGGATTGCATTATTTTGATCTGATGAAAATTAATTTAGTCCCATCACTAGGCAAATCTGAAAGAAAATAAAATCAGACATTTTATTGGATGGATTTGAGCATTTGATTCTTTTGAAATGCTTAATTGAGAGCTCCCACAATAAAACAAACAAACAAACAAACAAACAAACAAACAAAACGAAAATCATTATGTTTCCATAGTAAAATTTCCTGAATCATATATGTAGGTCAACTTAATTTTTTTTGGAAACTAGGAGAATTCTTTCACTTTCCAATCTTTAGTTATGAAGTGTTCTTCCATCGTTAACCTTCATCACAAAGTAATCCCTCCATGTGCTGTCTTTCAAAGGATGAATAATGAGTATATTTCAAAAGCTGTATAATAAATTCATTACTATCATTGCATTCAGAAATGTATTTTCTCACTATAATGAGTAGTTTTAATTTAGTCAGTAGATAATTATTTCTTTTCTTTATGATGGTGGAATTGTAGTGTTTTGAACTGTGTGTTTTATAAAGTGTAATTATCCTTTATATAAAATGGTAAATTAGTCTTTTCTTGTTATTCTCACCATGGCACTTGACCTTGAGAGGACTTTTATTTTCCTTTTTTTAAGACTCACTGGAGAATGGATCCTCTTCCCTAGAATTCCAGCACATCTACAAATGTGGCCTTTCAATCGAATTTATAGCACACAGGCCTTCTGTTCTGTTCAGGATCTTTGTGTTCATAAATTTGTCACTGTGTTGCTTTCTTAAACATAACATAAAGCGATTGGGACAGACTACCAATTTTGACATTTTAATGTGAATACAATATGCTTTTTATGAAACATAATCTGCCCCCATTGGTGCCCATGATCTCGAGTCACTTCTGCCAGCCCCAGGGCTATGTCAGTGAGAATGGACAGTGGCCTGAGAAAGACTCCAGGGCCCGTCTCAGCTACAGAATAGAATAATTTATGTTTAAGGATAGTGAGAAATGTCCAGAACTTTTCAGGGTTTTGCCCTGTCCTCTTTTCCCAGGACATCTTCTTTCATGCCAACACACTTGGAAGTTTTTCCAGAAACTATCCTTAAAGTTCAAACTCATTTCCCTTCTCCCAGAATACATGATTGTCCTCCAGCTAGTCTCTACAGTCCCTATACTTCTTTAGTCTGTTGCCAGTGTGGCCTGTCACAAAATGCTTGTTTAATGGAATTATTGAGAGGGGAAACAGGAGAAACTGACCCAGATAAACACTTTGATTAAAGGCCTACTACTGAAAGACTCAAACGAAAGAAAGAATAACACCCACTAATTTTATTTTGTCACAAACTTTAGACACTAACTCTTTTATGAACTGTTGGTGTTCAAAGCTTCTAAAGTCATTAATAAACTCTGATTGATGTTATATCATTTATTTCATACTTTATTGGTAGTGACAAAATACATCAGATACTTTTCTATTATTTATTTATTTATTATCCTCACCCGAGAACATTTTTCCACTTTTTTTGTTCATATAGAGTGGGAGGGAGAGAGAGGGAGAGAGAGAGATACATTGATGTGAAAGGGACACATCGAGTGGCTGCCACCCGCACGACCCAACCAGGGCTGGGGACAAACTGCAACCGAGATATGTGCCCTTAGCGGGAACCAAACCCCGGTCTCTCTGGACCACAGGCCGACACTCTAACTGCTGAGCCAAGTTTTCTTTCTTTTTAAACTTATTAGGATGACACTGGTTAATTAGATGATGCAGGTTTCAATTGTACATTTCTATGATATGTGATCTTCATATTTCATTGTATGCCTTTTTAATGTAGTACTTCATGTTTCACTCATCAGCCCTACTCAGATAGTATGTTAGACCTCAGAGAGAAAAAAAAAATCAAAGGTTTTACTGAAGAGAGTACAAGAGGTGCCTTTCTGGATAAGACACCAACTTCATCAAGAAAACACATGCCTCAGAAATGTGAACTGGAATAGACGTCAGTCTTCACATCATCCTCTTTTATCTGAATACTTCTGGCTGCCAGATAGCTTGGGCAATTAAGCATGCTGGAATTCCTGAGCTTATTTCTCTGAAATACATACCATTGGAAAATCCTAGGTCTAGGAAGCCTAGAATTTGTCCCAATGCTCTGTGATATGGTAGAAAAAAGATACTGTGGGAGAGAACCAGTTCTAATTCATCTTCATTAGAGTAAGGAAGCTATTAACACAGGGCAACAAAATTAACATGCATATATCATGACACCACAGTTATATTTGTCTTAAATACTCAATGTGTTTTAGGATGATAAGTATCAATACATTGTGGATATAAGAGACATTCAAATGTTGAGCAGAGAAATCCCAACCTGATTTTCCTTTAGAAAAATCTAAAGATGCTAGTAAGTAAATAATGAAAATTTTTGTTGAAGGTAATGAAAGAGAACCTGGTGTTTCAATACAAAAAGTAATTTTTTTCTTATTATAGTACAAGGGGTGTGTTTTGCATTCAAAGGTTTAGATGATAAGTTTATCAAGATTCAAAGGGAAATAGTTTTCTTCTGAGGAAGAGAATAAAATGCATTTGAATAAAACCTCTCAATGATTCTATCACACAGATATCAAAATAAACAAAAATGTTTTAAGAACAGACTGATTCATACCTCATATCATCTACAAAATAGACTCACTATAAGACATAACCTATAAAATATCTCTAACAAAATATGGAAACAAATCCTTGTGATATTGTATTTAGTCAATATTTCTTGAAATGTGACTTCAAAAATAATTTATGAACAAAAATGACAAATTGAACTACAGAAAAATTAAAAACTTTTGTTCTTCAAAAGACACTAAAGTAAATGAAAAGACAAGCCACAAACAGAGAAAACCTCTCCCAAAACACTCACAGTGCAACAACAAATGCACAGAGCAACAAATTGACAAACGGGTAAAAGATTTGAACACACTCATTAACAAAGAACTTTTGATTTGTATTTCCCTGTGTCTAATAATGTGGAACACTTGTTTCTGTACTTATTGTTCATCTGTATATTCTTTTTGGTGAAAAATCTTTTCATGCATTTTGCTCATTTTCTATATGAATTTATTATTTTTTAAATGATGAGTTTTGAGAGTTCTTTATATACTCTGGATACTAGTCCTCTGTTGGATATGTGGCTTGCAAACATTTTCTTTCAGATTGTAGCTTGTCTTTTTATCTTCTTCAGAGGATCTTTCATAAAGCCAATGTCTTAAATTTGATAAGCCTTGTGTATCTGATTTTTTTCTCCATTTCAGAATTGTAATTTTTGTGTCAAATCTAAGAAATCTTTGCCTAACCCTAGATCTTGAAGATTTTCTCCTATCAAGTAGAGATATATTTTGTTGTTGATATTTTGTGGGAGTAGGGTGGATATTGTCAAAAAGATGTTTTATTTTGGTCCTTTGGCAAGAGGGAAACATTTTTTTTTCCAGGAAAGTTTGTTTCTGTGCAGTTGGAAGTTCCAGGTTGAATGTTATACAGTGCTCTGTATATGGAGGGCAATAAAAAAACTGAGGAACTCACCATCAATTTCTTTCTAAAGTCCTGCAGTCCTGGGCCAAAACTATCTTGTTCTTTTTACCTTTGAGAGACTTCCTATGCTTGTTTGTTGTATGTCCCATGATTTTTAGTTGTAAGGAGGAGGACCTGGGAGAAAGGTGGTTACACTGTGTTGGCAAAAGCGGGAGTCCAAAGTCTTACAATTTTAACATGACATAGAGATGTTATGCAAAGCTCTATATATTTACTATTGATTTCACATCGTATTGAGAATTTAAGATGATTTACCCAGTTTCATACTAAGAAAACTGTGCTGAGATGTTACAACACTCAAAATTAAGTGGTGAGATCAATCATTGTTGAGATTTTGTTATCAGCAGTATTCATTCATGCATTCATCCCATGCAGTTCAGTGATCTGTGTGTGTAAAGTGCTGTGTTAGATGCTGGGGATACAACAGTGGTAAAAATGGATGAGATGCTATCCATATAGAACTTGACACAGCCATATACAACCAATACATTGCATAAATATACAATATAATCAAGAGGAATGATAAGGTAGGCCCTTACCAGGTAGTTGACTTGGTTAGAGCATCATCCCAATATACCAAGGTTGCAGGTTCCATCCCTAGTCAGGGCATATACAAGAAGCAACCAATGATTATGTCAATAAATGGAACAACATATAGATCTCCCTCCATCTCCCTTCCTCTCTCTCTCTAAACAAAGAGAAAGTATTTGATAGGGTAGATATCTACCATTTATTGAAACCTTACCCTATACCAGGCATTCTTTCAAGAATTTGCATAGATTATGTAATAGAAAGTACTATCAGAAACAAAACATCATACTTCAAAGTTACTATAAAAACAGATAAAAAATATTGGTCAACAAACAATATACATTAGACTAGATACTTTAACATTTTTTTGGTATGTGTAATTAGCATCTCTGTTATGAAAATACTCATCAGAATGACTCTGGAAATTTACCTGAAAGGAATTTAAAATATATTTCACTTCTCTGGGTACCATTCGACATTTTACAGAATAAAGAATTATTATTTTTTCTTATTTTTTCATGTTTGTTTTCCAAATCAATCTTCACAGAAATGTGCCCCCCTCCTCTTCAATCAGGCTACCACTACCTTGTGGCATTGAATTAACTTATTGGAGCTTGTGATGGATTGGGGTTTTGTTGCTCTCATTTCCGCAGATGTCATATTCTTCCAGTGGTGAGCTGCTTCTCCCTTTTGCCTGTTATGGGGTCTGTGGAGCGTGAGGACTTTTCTCAGTGTTTCTGCTTCTGTGACAGTGGCAGCCCCTTCATGCCTGCATCACACAGGATAGCTCTCTCCACAGTCTTGCCCAGACCCCTGCAGTAAATTCCTGATGTTTGTTACTAGATGCTAAGGTCATAGTGGACTCAAGGAGAGCTCCTTTCTTTTGGCTTAGTCTCAGTCTTAGACAGACCCTGTGAGCCTGGGCATCAAGGGACAAGCTGTCTTAGCCACCTTGCAACCATTATGGAATGACATCTTTGTCTTATATGTATGATGCATCTTGGCTAGAAGAAAATATTAGCTCATCCTTCAGTGATAACAAACTTCTGCAGGATCCGAAGCCAAGAGTTGTTCTTCCTTTCATCCAGGGATAGATGGACTTTGCTTCTTGCCTTTCCCTGAAGCAGTACACCTTTGCCCAGGCCCTTGAAGAAATGGAAAAGATGTTTAGTTCCTCACCAAGCAAACAGGTATAGGAAAGTAAATGTATTGGAAAATGTGTTTAATTGATTCATAGTATGTCTACTGTTACACTATTTCTAGTTGTATCATGTGTTCACAGTCACAGTTTGGTATGGCCCAGTATCTCTTTTCCTCTCCCTTTTTATCTATCTATTATCTCTCTCTCTCTCTCTCTCTCTCTCTCTCTCTCAATATATAGATATATATGTATGTATATATATATATATAATCTTAATCAATTATCCATCCATCCATCCATCCATCCATCCATCCATCCATCTATCCATCCATTCATCTATCTTCCCTATCTCTGTCTGTTGTTCTCTTGCTTTCTTTCTAGCTTTTGTTCCTCTTGCTCATGCTACTTGTAACTACTTCATATATGCTTCTGATGACTCTCCCTCTTCACTAGACAACCTAGGCTAAGGCTTCTTTCACACTTGGGAACAGGTGGAGTCTGTATCTCCCTAGCTGTTCCACCTCTTCCTTGCAGCATGGCTTCAACAATTCAATTCAGAGAAAGAAAGTAAAATAACTTTTCAGGTTCAGCTTTGAGCTAAAGCCTCCAATCCACTGTTGTTTCTGTAATGAAAACAGTCATTAAACTATCATCTGTTCTCAGTTGGTTTAGAACATAATAGTGAGGAGAATTTACACTGTCATCTCTGTAAATCATTAGAGTTATTGGAAATCTGGAAAACAGATGAGGGTCAGGGTACAGTACACACTTGATTAATAGGGTCAGGAAAATATTCAATAAACTCCATAAAGAGAGCTGCTCCATATGAGAGAGGATGTGGCATGGCCTCGCTTTGATTTAGGAAGATTTATATGAACACCTCCCTTTAAAAAAAAATCTTTGAGACCTATCACGACCTTATATGACATTTGCCTGAAGTAGTCTTCTATTCATTCTGTTGGGAAATCTAGATCTGAAATCCTTTCTCATTCTCAAAATAGACTTTCTAACAGTAGTAAAATTTTTTCTTCTTTTTATAGCGTCATGTGTGGAAGATCTGCAGGTTTATAATACATGAGTTTCAATATTTCAAGAGCTGGTTGATGCCAGGTACACCAAAAATATATATATTTTTCATTTGATAGCACAAGAGAAATTGGAATTCTGATGCCAAAAACCTCTACTTGACATATTAAAGGAAATTATGATTTCCTGCACTCATTTCTTAATTAATATGATTTGGTCAAATTTCCTTTCAAAACTCCCTTTTCAACCTTTTTATTGTTATTCTGAACTCCTTTCAGTTTGTCTCTGAATGTATTGACATATTCAAATCATAAAACAATATACCTTAACTGTACTCTGAAGCACAGGACACCTTTTACAGTGCTCCCTAGAGAAGACAGGCCAGGCACCTACCTTCCAATGCAAGGCTCTCAGCACCCAAATATGCCTTGTCAGGATCAGCACTACACATGTGAAGGCAGCGTGTAATGATCACATATGTTGACACAATTAACATAGCAGTGACCTAAAGACACTGGAGGATTTCTTCAATGTTAAAAATATAATTCAGTAAGAATTCATTTAAAGATAAATGTCAGGGTGGGACTTTTGGCTATGACTAAGAGAGATCAGTAAAAACTCTCCCTAAAAGCAACTGTAAGGCTGTAACAAGTAGACAGGAGCAATTATTTCAGCACCTGGAACTTGACCAAAAGCATTGGAAAGCTTGAGAAGTGTTTATTTTTCAAAAATATGCTGAACATTAGACAGAGTCTAATAGGGAGCCAGATGGCCAAGCAAAACTGTGGCTAATTGAATGGGGCATGGCAAAAATAGGGCAGCGTTGTGGCTTAAAGACAATATTTAAATAACTATATATGTCCAGATATGCAAGAAGAGCAGCAACTGAAAACCACAGTTCACCCATGATGATATTGATGACAAAATTTAGCCCCTCCCCCCAAGTTCTGTGGCTCATGTGCAATAGGTACAGTGTGAGAGATACTATGGCAGAAACATATAGTGAGCAAAAAAGGCATAAAAGAAAGAAGGGACAGTTTTCTCCATAGACATTGAGAACAGCAAAATCAACTTCCTAGAGTTGGTGCTTTCAAAAGTCCTGAAGTAGAGAAGGTGAAGGCCTGTGGTGAGATGTATAGATTGGAGGGTGAGAGAGGAGGATATTTCATGTAAACAGCTGCAAGGTCAAGAGAAAAAGGTATAGAAGTATTTGGCAGCCCATTCTGACCAGCAGTGAGAGGAGGGGCATTTTGGTGAACATTAGAGGGAGTCAGGCACTAAATCAAGATGGCCTTTTAAACTTTGTCACAGAGTTCGCTTTTCCCAATAGGATCAGAAGCCATTATTTAAAGGTTTCTTCCTGGTAAGTCTTGTATCTGATGTGTGAATAAAAATGCCAGTCTGAAGTAGAATGAGAACGGGGACAGGAAGAGGAGGTCGTTATAATCAATCAATGAGAGTATATACATATGATGAAAGGACAGATGTAGAGCCACTATCCTTAATGTATTTGGTCTTGGCCCCATTACACTATTCAAAATTATTGAGGGCACAAATAACTTGGCTTCCTTTTTTCCTTCAAATTTGCCGTGTTAGAAATTAATGCAGATTTTTAAAAATTAATAATTTTAAGTAATTTAAAATACAAATTACAAAGACACCACAGAAATAATGTGTTTTTATGAAAACATAAAATGTTATGAAATATATTTTCCAACTTAAAAAAATAATTAGTGAAAAGTGTGGCATTATTTTCTAGTTTTGTAGAGTGGTCTAATATAGTAGGTGTCCTGTAGGGTCCAGTGGCACAGCCCACCCGTTCAACCAAGCTGGGCCCTCGAGGTGCACCTCCACCCCACCCTGTGTGGGCTGTGTACACCCTCCTATTGTAGTTGAGCCTTGATTGCTGTTGGCATGTCAGTGGGACGAATTGACTCCCAGGCTGATCAGCTGCAAGGACTGGCTGTGACCACCTTGAGGATAAGCTTTTCAGGGGCCCACCCCATGGAGCAGAACTTACTTCAGCTGGGCTCTGATGTCCACTGGGTTCACCCCTTGAGTGTGTCATTTATGGAGATGGTTGGGTGGTGCTTCTACATGGTCTGAAGATGTCCACTGGATGCGGTAGTTCTGGGGCCTCCCAGGAGGTGCAGGCCAAGGTCAGCTGCCATCTTTGTTCTGCCTAGGGCCTCCTGGCATGGACTACAAAGTGATCTGTGGATCGTTGCTACTTGGGCTGGGCTTGGAGGTGCCCAAGAGAGGCCAAGCTGTTAACCAAGGCCTACTGACACCATGCTTCGCTTCTCCGGGGGGGACATCCACATCCTCGATATCCCTCCTGATCTTTACCTGCCACGTGGGACCAGCCTATTCTGCATCTCCACCCCTCCTGCCAGTCTAGATGTGGCCTCTTCTTTATATCCTTAGTTGTAGGACTTCTATTTAGCTAGATTTCAGGTGGTTCTGCAGTTTAATTGTAATTTTGATGTGGTTGTGGGAGGAAGGGAGTACCGAATTTTCCTGTGCTATCATCTTGATCAGAAGCCAGTTTTGTAAATCTTATCAATTTCTGTCTTAATAAGACAGCTGGATCCTTATACCTGGTTCTGCATTTAAAGCAATGTTGTTTTAGTTGATGTATCTGAAAAAAAAAAAATCTAGTCTCACACAGACATGGAAAAGGAAAGACTACTTTAATAACCTTTTCAGAAAACTTTGGATATTTTTCTTTAATACCACACCAAAACTTAAGGGGTATTTATTAAAGTTTAACTCCAAAATGAAATCTGAAACTATATCAGTAAACTCTCAGTATGTTGTTACATTAAAATCCATTGGTTATTTTGCACTTTGAATGGCATTTTTCTCCATTAATGATCTTATAACACAATTAGTGAATTATCTAGAAAATACTGTTTCATGCTGTATTATTCATGACTTTCAAATATTAACACATTTTATTATACAGTATTTTATGAAATGATGCTTGTCAATAGCCTCTAAGAATCTGGAATTGGTCAAGCTAATAGTGGTGAATGAATATTCATTTTTAAAAACCTTAATTTTCAACTTAAATGTCAAATCTTATTAGGACAGTAGATTGTCGATTATTTTACTTGAAGTTGTTGGCTTACATCATATATTTTTCAGAGAAAGACGGACAAATATCCATGACTGAAGAACTATAGTTTGTCTATCAGTCATTCTATCAAGTATATATCATGTTATATGAAAAAAAGTGACTCAACACTTAATCACACAGTGGGTTTCTTTCACATGACCATTGCAGTGCAATAGACAGCACACATGTTGTGTACTTCCCATTTTCTCACACAGAAGTTTGAAAACAGAAATACTCATTGTTAAGTTTTAATAAAATTACTTTTTACTGTCTCACCATGGCCATTCTTAAATGGAACTGGCCTTTTCTTTTTTTCTGTGAGTACATGAAAGTGAAGAATAGAATGACCCCCAGCGTATGAGGCACCACTGCCCTGATTGTTAAGCAGTCAGCAATATCACTTACCATTGTTTTTGCTCCATTAGTTACAAAAACCAATGTGGTGGGAAAAGCAAATAGCATCATTGTATGACTAAGACTTGAATGTAAGGTCTGAAATCATAAAAGTTCTAGAAGAAAACATAGGCAGTGAACTCCTCAACATCAGTCTTGGGAATAATTTTTTGGATCTGACTCCAGAAGCAAAGGAAACATAGCAAAAATAAGTTTGTGAGACTACATCACACAGATAAGCTGCTGCGCAGCAAAGGAAGTCATCAACAAAATGAAAAGGCAACTATGGAACAGGAGAAAATATTTGTCAATTATTTATCTGATAAGTGGTGACTATCTAAAATATGTAAAGAGCACAGGACTCTATAGCAAAAACAACAACAAAAACCAAAGCCATCTGACTTAAAAATGGGCAGAGAATCTGAATAGACATTATTCCAAAGAAGACATACAGACATCATTAATCCTCAGGGAAGTGCAAATTAAAATCACAATGAGATAGCTATTCTGACAGATATGAGGAGATATTATCATAAAGAAAACAAACAATGAGTGTTGACAAGGATGTGGAGAAAAGGGAACAGCTGTGCTCTGCTGGAGGGAGTGTAATGTCGGTGCGGCCACTATGGAAAACAGTGTGGAGGTTCCTCAAAAAATGAAGAATAGAACTACCATATGATCCAGTAATTTCATTTCTGGGTATTTATCCAAAAAAAAAAAAAAATTAAAACACTAATTTGAAAAAACATGTTACTCCCCTGTTTATTGCAGCATTACTTACAATAGCCAAGAAATGGGAAAAACCTGTGTCCATCAATGGGTGAATGGATACAGGAGATATCATTACACACAGAGTGGAACACTATTCAGCCATAAAAAAAAAAAAGATGAAATCTTGCCGTCTGTGACACCATCGATGGACCTTGAGGGTGTTATGTCTAGTAAAATAAGTCAGACAGAGAAAGACACATATCAGATGGTCTCACTTATTTGTGTAATCTCACAACAACATATAGAGTTACAGATACAGAGAATAGTTTGGTGGTTGTCACAGGTCAGAGGCAGAGGCTGGGAGGTGGAAGACATGGATGGAGGGGTCAAAAGGTACAAATTCCCAGTTATAAAATAAGTCGTGGTGATGTAATGTGCAACATGGTGTCTGTAGTTAATAACATTATATTGCATATTTGAAAGTGGCTAATAGAGTATATCTTAAAAGTCCCACCCAAAGAAAAACATTTGGTAACTATGTATGGGGATTGTAACTATGTCCTAGATTTATTGTGGTGATCTTTTTGAAGTCTGTATAAATATCGAATCGTTATTTTGTATACCTAAAACTAACATAATGTTATATGTCAGTTATACCTCAAATAATTATTTTGACCTTTAGAGTCCCTGGAAAGGTATCACAGATGCCTAGGCGACCACAGACCGCATTTTGAGAACCACTGACTTAGAGCAGAAGAGAAGCAGGAGAGAGTGGATGTAAGATATTTAAATAAATATAATATATAAGAGTTGTCTTTTTTTTTTTTTAATCTTTCTCAAAACACCTATGTACATGCATTTGAATAACAGTGCAGCTTTTATTGTGTGCTACTTGTCTTCTTTTCAGATAGCTTCTCTATATCATTTGTCTAATTGATGTACTTGTTAAAGTTAGTGAAACTGTCCCTGTTTTATTCTGTAATCCGAATCTTCTGCATTGTTGACCATGTAATAACTAAGCACACAATTAATAAGACTTGATTAGTTTGTAGCTCTTGGAACAGACTGAAAAATTTGGACAGTAGAATTGTACTCTTCTGTAACCTAACGTTATATTAGGCACAACTCGTTATTTTTAAAGTACGCTGAGATTAAGAACCTTCGGCTTCAAGTATTAAAATTAAAGCTATTGGAATATGAATTTCTTTCCCATTTAATTATAATGAAATAGCACAGAACAAATGGCAGGCTTTGCACAGTAAACAAAAACCTGGAAGGATAATACCTTTGACTTCTTTTATGTATAATTTTAACAACTGTCTCTATGTTTGTGACCTAATAGGATTATAAAGTTTAGATACTATTATATGTTGAGCCAGGTTTGAAGATGGAAGAATATAGCAAGATGATTTTTAAAAATCCCCACCCAAGGATATTTTTCCATTTATCTTCAGATAGAGTGAGATGGAAGGGAAGGGAAGGGAAGGAAGGGAAGGGAAGGGAAGGGAAGGGAAGGGAAGGGAAGGGAAGGGAAGGGAAGGGAAGGGAAGGGAAGGGAAGGGAAGGGAAGGGAAGGGAAGGGAAGGCAAGGGAAGGGAAGGGAAGGGAAGGGAAGGGAAGGGAAGGGAAGGGAAGGGAAGGGAAGGGAAGGGAAGGGAAGGGAAGGGAAGGGAAGGGAAGGGAAGGGAAGGGAAGGGAAGGGAAGGGAAGGGAAGGGAAGGGAAGGGAAGGGAGAGAGAGAGAGATTGACGTGAGAGAGACACATTGACTGTGGCCTCCCACATGACCCCGACCAGAGCTGGGGACTGAGCTGCAACTGAAATACGTGCCCTTGACCAGAATCAAACTGGTGACTCCCTGGTCCTCAGGCTGATGTTCTAACTACTGAGCAAAACCATCTGGGGGCAGAAGATGATTATTGATTGGCATAAAGGATTATTCTATTACAAATCATTAAAAAGAAGAAAAAGCCACTTATCTTTGTTCTAGGTCCAGTTTTTTTCTAATTTCAGTTAAGTCTATGACCTTGGACATATCAGTTAGTTGCTGTATACTTTCACTGACTCATCTGTCAAATAAAAAGTTACACTGGATGATTTGTCAATTTTCTTCTTAATTTTTAAATAAAACTACAATCATTGATCTATGACTATGATGACAAATGATTACTTTATTATATATTAACAGTCTATGATCTATTTATAAGAGGATTGATGCATCATTTTGGTCACCATTGTATTGGCATGGTGATCTTTTAATCTCTTCCTGGCAGATTTTTAACATGTGCAATTCAATCCCACACATATTTAGATGTATCTAGTTTCATCTTTTCTTTTCAAATGTAAATATTCAGGTTAAATTTCTTAGTTCCCATTAGAAAATGATGACTTAATTTCTACAATTGTCTCAATTTCATTATTGATTTAGCTGTCTAAATTTAGTGTTAACCTTGTAAAGGAAGATCTAAGCTTATTGAGTCAATATATGATAATTTCTTTCTGTTTTATAATCCCCAAATAAGCATGCATGAGGCATGACCAAAAAGCTTGAGAGTGGTGGGCATAGAGAAGTCAGCATCTTTCTGTCTGTCTCTCTGTCTTTTCCCACAGATTAGCCTCTATTACTATAATAGGGAGCTGTGGTGCTTGGTTAAAAATTAGACCCTTTTCCAAGCATGGAGCAAAAGAATGCAGAATGCATTCAAAGTGAACATTTCTAGCCCTGATCAAAATAGAACAGTGTGCAGTCTCCTCTATTATCCCTTGACATAAACCAATAAAGCTTACCCTGCACTTCCTTATACAGTTACCCTATAAAGTTACTTTATCATGAATAGCTTATAAATTAAATGTATGGCAGTTTTGGATGGGATGGATATCTGTTTTTCTTTCTACCTGTCAGTTGCTGTTTTCCCTTTGTCACTGGAAGAAGCCCTGACCTTGTCTTTGAGGGAGCCATTCTTTCTACTCTGAACTCAGTGTCTGTCAGAGTTGACTCCAAACCCAGCTTCAAGGTGCAACTGTGACTAGAGCTAAACCAATCAGTAGATCCCCTAGGAATGGGGGCTATTTCAGGGAGGGCTCCTGACCCACTTTGGGCCAGATTCCCAAAAGCCTTGATTTTATTGATCCTTTTTTGTGAAGATGCCATCTATCTTTTCTGCTGTGGGGGCTGACAGATTACAATATAGCCTACAGCTGTGCCGCAGACAGTCTTCCCCATGAGGAGAGTCAGCTTGTAATCTCCGATGGGAAAAAAACAGCAGAGTAAAAGAGCTCGGTCATAAATGAACTTCTCACATATAGTTAGAAGTAAAACTTCCTTTCCTTTAAGTCACTTAAAAAAATCAATAGGGAACCCTCACGCACTGTTAGTAGGAGTGTAGAGTGGTGGAGGCTTTATGGAAAATAGTGTGGAAGGTCCTCAAAATATTAAAAATAGATCTGCGATTTGACACAGCAATTCCACTTCTGGGTATTTATCCAAAGAAACTCAAAACACTAATTCAAAGAATATATATACCTCCTTTGTTTATTGCAGCATTATTTACAATGGCCAAGATATGGAAGCAACCCAAGTGCCCATCTATACATGAGTGGATAAAAGAGCTTGGTACATGTACATGGAATAATATTCAGCCATAAAAAGAATGTAATTCTACTGTTTGCAACAGCATGAATGACCTAGATTATGTTAAGTGAAATAAATCAGTCAGAGAAAGACAAAAAACATATGATTTCACTTATATGGAATCTAAAGAACAAAATGAACAAAACAGAAAGAGACTCATAGATACAGAGAACAGACTGATGGTTCTCAGAGGAAAAGGAGGGTTGAGGAAGTAGGTGGAAAAGGTGAAGGAATTAAAAAGTACAAATTAATAGTTATAAAATAGTCATGGGAATGTAAAATACAGCATAGGGAATATAGTCAATAATATTGTAATACTTAGGTATGGTGCCAGGTGGGTACCAGAAAAACCCGGGGGGAGCACTTTGTGAATGAAGTGTATGGTTGTCTGATCAGTATGCTGTACACCTGAAACTAGTACAAAATAATACTGAATGTAAATTGTAAAAAAACAAACATATTTAAAAAAATATTTTCTTTATTGATTCTACAGAGAGAGGAAAGAAGATAGAGAAAGAGAGAGAGAAAGAGAAACACCCATGAGAGAGAACATCAATTGGCCGCCTCCTGCATGCCCCCCACTGGGGATTGGGCCCATTAACCTGGGCATGTGCTCTGACTGGGAATCGAACCAGTGACCTCTTGGTGCATGGGTTGGTGCCCAACCAGTGAGCCATACCAGCTGGGCCAAACATATATATATTTTTAAAAAGCCATCTTAATATTTTGCATGTGAAAATTTCACTCTAATATGTAATACCATGTAACTCTGTCCTATATTTACCTTTGTATTTCTTTACTTGTGGATTATCAGAATGGAATTGTTTTTTACTGCTGTTAAAAGTAAATGTTACCAATGCCCCTCACAGAACATTTCTCAAATAACTCATTTAGTTAAGAATACAACCAGAAGAAGTCTAGTACTAGTTTATTTGTAGTCTATGGTAAAACATTGTTTATTAGAGGATCTTAGTTGTATGTTGTCTAATTCAAATTTAACATCCAATTTCCAGGAGTATTCTGTACTCAATTATTTTAAAACTCATTTGGGTGTGTAGTTCATATGCAAAATGAAATAACACTAAAGAGAAAACCATGGATACAAAATACATGGAAAGAAATAGTATACATACCAAAGTCCCATGAGGAGAATTTAATTTGTTCTTTTTACCTGTCTTGAAAAATAATTTTTAATTATAATATTGCTTATGTGGAATTATACTAATTATATCAAAATGTAAAGCTGTGCAGAACCTTGGTTTAACATTGACCTTGAAATAGTTTTTCTGGTTTCTGCCAAGAGAAGATTTACCCATAGTTTAAATGCAGTAGTTTTCTCAGCCTTACATACAATTTATCCTTTGAAACTGCCATTATGGTATTTTCCTTGGGATGGAGCAATATTTTCTGACAGAGTAATTGAAATTTTAGTTATATGTTGATACTGAATAGCTTGAGGCTTAAAAGTCAGTGCTAGACAAATTCTTATTATCTTCACTCTCCAAAAATGGGTATGACAGCAAATTAATCATGTGCCTCATTGCAGAGACATGAAGGAGGCAAAAATGAAGTGTAGCTTCTTGACTGTGGTTTGAGTTAGTTATGAAATAGAAGCTAAAGTCTTCTCATCATGTCAATACTCTTGAAATGTAAAAAAAGGGAAAATAAAGTGACAAGAAAAAGTATATATTTCTAAAACAAAAAATTGGCTAAAAGGGATATAAAAGCATATGATACCATGATGCTTTTCTTCACTTAGACAAGCATTTCTCAAAGTGTAGTCTTCAGACTAGCTACACCAGAAACCACCTGGGGTGCTTGGACGGTTTTTGAACTGTTGAATTAGATTGTCTGGGTTGGGACTATGGGGTCTGAAGTCCTAATAGAAACGTCCGGGGGTTCAGGACATGTTCAAGTTGGAACAGAACTGCTGATGGAGAGCTTAGGAATGACCGGGCCACAGTTACCTTTATATCATGATGTGAGCTAAAATTTTCCACTTTCTTTACAATGAAATCTTATACAGCCCACACTCGAACTGATTCTATATAACTTTCTTTGTACACTAAACTTGAACTTTTGGACATCAGCTAATAAAACATATGAAAAGCGATTGTATGGTGGAATTGCCTCCTGCCAACTGTTTTGCTTCAGCAGAGTCAATTTATTTGTCTTTACAGCATTGCTGGTATACTTATGGGACCATTACTGCCTTTATTCCATATGTTGTAAAAATAATGTAAAACAAGAAGAGTAAAAGTAATGATTCTCAATGAGAAGTAATGTGTATGAGAAGAAGAGAGTAATACAGCTACATTAAATAAAGTATACTAATGCCATATCAACATAAGTCACCTTATTAAATTTTCAGAAAAAAAAAATGTATGTGACATATTAGAAATACATTAAAAAAAAACAAAACAGTATTTAAAAAGCATGATGTGCCCTGGCTGGTGTGCCTCAGTGGGTTAGGGTGTCAGCCTGCACATGGAAAGGTCACAGTGGGTTTGATTCCTGTTCAAGGGGTGTATGGGAGAGAAAACCAAACCATACGTCTGTCTCAAACATACACTGATGTTCTCTCTCTCTCTCTCTCTCTCTCTCTCTCTCTCTCTCTCTCTCTTCCTCCCTCTTCCTTCCCCTCTTCTACTCTCTAAAAAATCAATGAAAAAAAAAAATCTTTGAGTGAGGTTTAACAACAACAACAAAAATCATAATGTAATTAGGGATTTAAAAAAAGACATTTTTTTTCTCTTTGAGATTGGAATCTACTTGTCTGTCTGTCTACCTACCTACCTACCTACATATACTATGTCATTCTAATTCTGTATTTCTTTTAGGAATGTATGATGTGTGAAATTAAGGGATTGCCTCAATATTTAATATTGGGGTTTTTATTCATTCAACAAATATTTATTGAACACCTACTACATTGAAGACATTATTCTAGAAGCAGTATATATTCTCGTAACAAACCAGAAATAATAGGGCCCAAGCTCTCACAAGACTTCCATAGCAGTGCAGGAGGAGAAATAGTGAAGAAGTCATCAGTGAATATCTGTTAGAAAATGATAAATGTTATGAAGAAAAAGTAAAATAGCATGCTACATAGGGTGCTCAGGAAAAACCTCTCTGGTCATGTAACATTTGAACAGGGACCAGAAAGAAGAGAGGGAGCGATCCATGTAGCTATTGGAGAAAGTGCCCTCCAGATGAGAACACGTGCAAACACTGGGAGGCCAAGGTTTGCACAGCGAAACTGAGGGACAGTAGGGAGGCCAGTGTGGCCAGAGTAGGGTAAGGGAGGTTGTCTGGAAGGAGAGGAGATCAGAATAGCAGGGGACTAGATCATAGAAAGCCTTGTAAACTACTGTGAGGACTTGGATTTACTCTGGGTTGGGTAGGAAGCCACGTACTTTCATTTGGAACATGATAAGCTTGAAGTTTGAATTGGTCCATAAGTGAAAATATCAAATAGGCTGATGGGTATCTGGAACTGGCGTTCAGGGGAGAGATGAGAGTTAGATAAGTTTGGGATCATCAAATATAGCTAATATATAGAGCCAAAGAACCAAATGTGATCACCTAGAGAGTGCGTCTAGACAGAGAAGATGGCAAAGCACTGAGTCCCAGGGCACGTCAGTGTTGAGAAATGAAGGAGATGAAATCAGTAAAGGAAACCTGGAAGAAACAGAGCATAAAACCTAAGCAGACAAGAACATATGTGATGAAAGAGAAGTAAAAGATGATGTTAAAGTTTGTCAGTAATCAAAAAGCTGGTGTTGGCATCATTTAAAATTGGATTGAGAGAGGATAATTTTGGAGAATATTCCTGAAAATTAAAATACAAAAATACTACCTATCACAACCTTGAGGATCACAAGGTATTTTAATTACACCTGCCAATGTAACCTAATAAAGATAATAACCACTGTTTACTATATAAAACAAATAATTGAAAACAGAAATATCAAGACAGTGGTTGATCTGCGGTATAATTCATGTTTATATGTAAATTTTCATTATATTTTGGGGGGCAGACAGATAATACATAGTGTTATTTTAGTTAATATGTAAAATTATTTTTTTTTTCATTTTGAAGAACCCAATACTCTTGTTTTCTGTGTTATCTTGACTTCTCATGTTTAGATACTGTTATTTATACAAAGGTAGATATGATCGTTCTTATTGTCTATTCCAAGTTGATGCTAGTTGTGTAGTTGTTATAGATAGAAGAAACAGAAATATAGTAAATATTAATAGTTTAGATATGGGTTATTTAAAGTAGGAAACAAATACATTCTTAATGTGTGTTTTGAAATTTAAATATTTTTTATAATATTAATAAACAGAAGCTGGATAATTTTATTGATAACCAGCTTTTATGCCTCATGGTCCTCTGTTAGGTATCACTGTCTTTGGTGGTAGTAAATAGGTTCCATTACACCCCAATCATGACGTTACCATTTTGAGAAGGTAAAGCCAGGTTTTAATTCTCTGGACAAATGTCATATTCCTCTGAGTTTTCTGCTCATAATTCACAGAGCAGCAGGGATTTTCCAAATTTTTACTGAGCAAATATAAAAATGGGCTTGTATGCACTGACATATGTTAAAAATCTTCTGGAGTAGTTCAAAGGAGAAATCAATGGCAATACAATCATAGCAGGGGACTTCAACACCCTACTGACATCACTGGATAGATCATCTAGACAAAAAATTAACAAAGAAACACAGACTCTAAATGAAGTGCTAGATCAAATGGATTTCATAGATATTTACAGAGAATTACAACCCAAAACTGCAAAATTCACATTCTTCTCAAGTGCACGTGGGACATTCTTAAAGACAGACCACATGCTAGGGCACAAACTAAGTCTTTACAAGTTCAAGAAGATTGAAATCATATCAAGCAACTTTTCAGATCACAATAGCATGAAACTAGAAATCAATTACAACAAGAACATGCAAAGACATTTGAAAACATGGAGGCTAAATAGCATGTTATTGAACAATGAATGGGTTACCATGGAGATCAAGGAAGAAATTAAAAACTTCCTAGAAACCAATGAAAATGAACACACAACACAAAATCTATGGGATGCAGTGAAAGCAGTTGTGAGAGGGACGTTCACAGCACTACAGGCCTACCTCAAGAAGCAAGAAAAATTTCTAATAGACTATCTAACCTCACAACTTAAAGAATTAGAAAGAAAAAAAAAAGAAAACCCCAGAGCAAGTAGAAGGAAGGAAGGAAATAGTAAAGATCAGAGCAGAAATAAATGACATGGAGACAAAAAAACAAAAAACAAACGAACAAATAAACAAACAAACAAACAAAAAAAAACAATTCAAAGGATCAATGAAAGAAAGAGCTGGTTCTTTGAAAAGATAAACAATATTGATGGACATTTAGCTAAACTCACCAAGAAACACAGAGAGAGAACCCAAATACACAAAATCAGAAATGAAAGAGGAGAAATAATAACTGACACTACAGAAATACAAAGGATCATTAACAAATATTATGAACAGTTATGCAGCAACAAATTGGACAATTTAAGTGAAATGGACAAATTCCTAGAAACACACAGTATCCCAAAACTGAACTGGGAAGAGATAGAAAACTTGAACAGGCCAATAATAACACAATAAATTGAAGATGTAATCAAGACTCTTCCAGCAAACAAAAGCTCAGTCCCGAACTGCTTCACAGGGGAATTTTACTGAACATTCAAAGAAGAACTAATACCCATTCTCCTCAAACTATTTTAAAACATTCAAAAAGGAAGACTTCCAACTAATTTTATGAGGTCAGCATAATTCTAATTCCAAATCCAGAAAAAGACACTACAAAGAAAAAAAACTACAAAACTACTACTGACGAACATAGATGCCAAAATCCTGAACAAAATACTAGCAAATCGAATCCAGTAATACATCAAAAAAATTATTCAACATGACCAATTGGGATTCATCCCAGGGATGCAAGGCTGGTACAATATTCGCAAACCAATAAATGTGATACACCACATAAACAAAATGAAAGATAAAAACCATATGATCATATCAATAGATGCTGAAAAAGCATTTGACAAAATCCAGCACCCATTTCTGATAAAAATGCACAGCAATGTGGGAATAGAGGGATCATATCTTGACATAATAAAGGCCATATGTGAAAGACCTACAGCCAACATCATACTCAATGGACAGAAACTAAAAGCATTTCTCTTAAAAACAGGAAGAAGGCAAGGATGCCCACTTTCACCACTCTTATTTAACATAGTACTGGAAGTCTTAGCCACAGCAGTCAGACAGGAAGAAAAAATAAAAGGGATCCAAATTGGAAAGGAGGAAGTGAAACTGTCATTATTCGCAGATGACATGAAACTATATGTAGAAAACCCCAAAGACTCCATCAAAAATCTACTAGATTTAATAAATGAATTTGGCAAAGTAGCAGAATATAAAATTAATGTCAAGAAATCCATGGTATTCTTATAAACCATTGATGAACTCACAGAAAAACTAAAAAAAAAAAAACAATCCCATTTACAATCACGGCAAAAAAATTAAGATACCTAGGAATAAACTTAACCAAAGAAATAAAGAACCTATTCACAGAAAACTACAGGTCATTAAAAAAAGAAAAAATAGAGGAAGATATAAAAAAGTGGAAGCACATACCTTGTTCATAGATTAGAAGAATTAACATCATTAAAATGCCCATACTACCTAAAGCAATCTATAGATTTAATGCAATCCCCATCAAAATACCAACAACGTACTTCACAGAACTAGAATAAATACTTCAAAAGTTCATATGGAACCAAAAATGACCTCGAATAGCCACAGCAATCTTGCAAAAGAAGAACAAAGTTGGAGGGATCACATTACCAGATTTCAGGATATACTACAAAACCACTGTAATCGAAACACCCTGGTACTGGCACAAGAACAGGCAGATAGATCAATGGAACAGAATAGAGAACCCAGAAATGGACCCAAGACAATATGCTCAATTAATGTTTGACAAAGGGGACAAGAGCACACAGTAGAGTTAAGACAGCCTTTTTAGTAAATGGTGTTGGGAAAACTGGACAGCTACATGCAAAGAAACGAAACTAGACCATCATCTTACACCATACACAAGAATAAACTTAAAATGGATAAAAGACTTAAATGTGACTCATGAATACATAAACATCCTAGAAGAAAATGTAGGCAACAAAATTATGAACATCATACGCAGCAGACAATTTTTACTGATACATCACCTAAGGCAACAGAAACAAATAAAAAAATGAACACATGGGACTACATCAAACTCAAAAGCTTCTACACAGCAAAAGAACCACTAAAATGGAAAGGCAACCCCTCTATGGGAAAGTATAATTGCCAATGATACATCAGATAAGGGGTTAATTTTCTCTCTCTCTCGATATATATATAGAGAGAGTGATCCTACAGCTCAACAAAAGGAAGATAAAGAACCCAATTAAAAAATGGGCAGAGGAGCTAAATAGACACCTCTCCAAACAGGACATACAAATGGCTAAGAGACATATGAAGAAATGTTCAACATCAGAGAGATGCAAATTGAAACAACAATGAGGTATCACCTCACACCTGTCAGAATGGCCGCCATCAACAAATCATCAAACAACAAGTGTTGGCGAGGGTGTGGAGAAAAGGGGACTCTAGTACACTGCTGGTGGGAATGCAAACTGGTGCAGCCACTATGGAAAACAATATGGTGTTACCTCAAAAAATTTAAAATTGAACTTCCATTTGACCCAGTAATCCCACTTTTAGGAATATACCCTAAGAAACCTGAAACACCAATCAGAAAGAATATATGTACCCCCATGTTCGTGGCAGCACTATTTTCAATAGCTAAGATCTGGAAACAGCCCAAGTGTCCATCAGTAGACGAATGGATAAAAAAGCAGTGGTACATATACACAATGGAGTACTATGCAGCTGTAAGAAAGAAAGGTCTCTTATCCTTTGAGATGACGTGGAGGGACCTGGAGAGTATTATCCTAAGCGAAACAAGCCTAGCAGAGAAAGACAATTATCACATGATCTCCCTTATTTGTGGAATATATTGAACATAACATTCTGAGGAATGGGGTTGTCCCAGAGATGTGGAAGTGGGGTACAGATTGGCAATCCCCAGAGGAGAGCGTTGTGGGAAGAGATAAACCACAGAACTTATGTTTATGTACGCATGAACAATGTACATGGACGACAAAGCTGGGGACAGGATGGGGAAGGATATCAGTGGGGGAAAAAGGAGAAACATCTGTAATAAAAATAAATAAATTAGTTTAAAAAATAAAGAATAAAAAATAGGCTTGTATGTCTTTATGAAATTTTCAAGTCTAATAAGAATTTCATTTAGAATAGTCAGAGTTTTGTGCTTTCCACAGAAGAGTAATAATTCTCACTAAGAAGACCCAAATTGGAATTTCTAAATCCCTCTTCACTACACATGGCAGCTCTGCTATCCCAGGCACCTGAGCGTTGTCTGATGCCAGGCATTTTCAACAAAGTGCAGCCTATTTACACGTTGTAAAAGGCTGGAGTTGGAGTCATGATAAGTACTACTCAGTTGATTCAGTAGAGAGATCTTACAAAGGATTGAATCTTAGCACTTTCATAGTATATTTCTCTTTGGTAGAAAGTTGCTCAAGCCCTAACTGTGCCCCTCAAAAGAGAAAAAGCATTCCTAAACCATTTTTGGTTCCCTCCAACCTATCATACACCTGTACACATCTTCATTTATTCCATTTGGTTAGTTTTTAAGGATGAACTGCTAAGGCCAATAAGAAATGCAGGAGTAGTAAAAGATGTAGATTTCAATAAACAGTTACAGTGATTGATAACCATCAGTGTAAATTTTCCTTCCTACTTTAAATTATGACAATACAAGAAAGATCAAGTAGCAAACTTGGAAAATATAAATATATAAAGAAAAATGAAGTTCATTCTAGCTTAAAACATTGCTTTTCAAACCTTAATTTTTAGCCTCAAAAAGAACTTCTTGTGGAAATTCAGTGTGTGTCACGCAGCGAGGCACATGGGGCAGCTCACCAAGGGCTCCTCTAAATAAGGCCTGCTAGTAGGTCCACAGGATCCAAGGACCCTGCTACACGTTTTGAGAAGCGGTAGCTTATAACCTTAAAATTTATAGATAGATAGATAGATAGATAGATAGATAGATAGATAGATAGATAGATGGATGTATATAGATATAGATATATATCTGTAGATATATATATATATATATATATTTTTTTTTTTTTTTCTTGATTGATTTAGAAAGGAAGGAAGAGGGAGAGAGAGATAGAACATCGATGAGAGAGAAGATCAATTGGCCGCCTCCTGCATGCCCTCCACTGGGGATCGGGCCCACAACCTGGGCATGTGCCCTGACTGGAAATCGGATTGGTGAACTGTTGGTGCATTAGTTGACACTCAACCACTGAGCCACACTGGCTGGGCATAACCTTAATTTTTAAATAAGTACCAGTTTTGATGCTGCTGCTGATTACTTTGTAACACAAAGTAAGTATTATACTTTCTAACTATAGTAGGTAGTTAAATTCTACAAATGTCATTGAATCCCTACTATGTTTCAGGCATGTTGGTGGAGCATGATTCTTCTGTCTTTTTAGTTTTACTGTGTTTTTACGAAAGTATTACATTTTATGGCATTTTCCTGCTATGGAAGCTGTTGAATATGTTTGCTAATTTATTCCTTGAGAATCGTGAATTGTTTCTTATGTTTTGTTTTGTTTTTGTAATTATTGTGTAGGCTTGTAAAGGAGATTAGAATTGTTTGAGCTCAGACTGCTATAACAAATTACTATGGACTGGTGGCTTAAACAACAAATACTTAATTCTAACAGCTCTGGAAGCTAGAAGTCTGGGATCAAAGAGTTAGCATGGTTGGGTCCTTGGTGAGAGCCTTCTTCCTGGTTTACAGATGGCTGGCCTCATGCTCTGCCCTCATATGGTGGAGAGGGCGCTAGCTAGCTCTCTGGCCTCTTATAGGAGCCCTGATCCCATTTACATGGGCTCCATTCTTATAACCTAATATATCCCCAAAGGCCCCACATCCAAATACCATCACTTTGGGGTTAGAGTTTCAATGTGTGAATTATTTTCAGTGCATTGCAATAATAAAGTATGTTGTGTACTTTGCATAATTGAGTGATTAACTGGATGCAGACAGGAGGAGAAGAAAAGGCATACACGTTATTGAAGTGTTTAAAAATTCCCCGAAGTTATATAAATTTGGAAAGAACACATAGTCTCTTAAACAGCCTTTCTGTTAATCAGTGGTGCATACTCTGGCATAAAAAGGCAAGGTCAAGTCCCAGCTGTAAAATGGACTTTCAACATCTAAGCTCACCCTCTTTCTAGTCTTCACAAATCAGTTAGTAAGCCCATTCTCCAGGTGCTCAGGCCAGAATTTCCAACATCATTCCTAATTACCCCCCTTTGCCTCTTCCTCCTAGGCGTCTCCCACAGTCTCTTCACTCCAAGTCCAAAGCATCTTCAGCTACTGTCTTCTCACCTTCATTTCTGCGCTGTTGTCCACGACTCCAGCGTTTTTCTCTCAGCCGATTGCAGTGGCCTATACATTGCTTTTCGTTTTGCACCCTTGATCCTGCACGGTCTGTTCTCTGTAATGCGGAGTGATTTTTTTAAAAAAATCTGTCTTGTATCTGCTCCATAACATCTCTCTCAACCCTTTGCCATTAGAATGAAATTCAAGCCTGAACCTGAATTTAAAAGCCCTCAATGACTAGTCTCGGCTTCTCTGTCTTCTCCTTCCTGTCTGCCCTTGGCCCACCCCAGCCACACTGGCCTTTTTCCTTTTGTCCAAAGATGCTGGGTTCAGTCCTGCCTCATTATGTTTTCACTTGCTCTTTTTACCCTCTGCAAATCAATTTCTCCTGATCTCTGCAGGTCGTATTTTGTCTAGTTGTTCACATCTCAGTTAAAAATCCACTTTCTCAAATAAATCTTCCTCTTTGGTCAATTAGGTTAATTGGATATTTTGATTCTTTGTGTAGCACTTGTGGTATGACTTTGTTAAATCAGCCTTGCTAGTAGAGTCCCAGGGTGTCAGATGGTGAGTCACAGTTCAACAAAAGACCACAGAAAAATTGAAATAGAGGTTTATCATTCAGGTCCTGGAGGAAGGGCTACAGTAGGTCTCAGGGGGCCATACGTGGAGTCCAAGGCATAGTGTGGGGAGAGAGAGGCAGGATCTGGGGCACCTGGCTTTATTAGTGTCCTGGGTGGAGGGTTTGGGGGTTCTGGTGCTAAGGCCAGATTGGTCAATTCAAACCAAAAAGAGCTGGGTTTTGGTAAGCTCTATACAGACTTTAACTAAGGGGCACACAAGTAGGAAGTCTTGGGAGTGGGGAGACTTTTTAGTCACAGAGGTCATTGGGAAAGTCATATCAGAAACTTACAGTGACTTGTGATTTCAGGCTGTTATCTATGTCCTGTGCCTGTGGGAGGGGGTTAGTGTCAGGTAACAGCCCTGAAGGTCAAAACATACCCATGCAAGGCAACAGGCAACAATATCATGGAGTAGCTGAGCTAAATTCTCAACAACTGGTCTTTATTTGTTATATTTTTTCTTGGCTTGCACATTTGCTCATTTATATTGCTTTCCTTGTCAGCTCCAAGAAAAGGAAGTAAATCACTGTAGAATTTCTAGCCTTCTGTAAGTCCTTACACACAGTAATCTCTCAATTATTATAAGCTACGAAAAGAAATTCCTCACCTATAACAAGCCCAACATAATACACTTACAACTGGGGGGGGGGGGGGTATTAGTATTAAATTTTAGCCATACAGAGTTTTACACCACCTGGCAAGTATTAGGAGCTTACAAAATGCTACTATTATTATTGTATCATTTTTAGACACATCAAGAGAGCTATGGCAAGTTGGCTACCGACTAGAGCCATTTTTCTTTAAGTTAGTTCTTTCTAAAATGACCTGACAGCTGCATAGAATTAGCATTTATCATTTTTAATGCTCTGAAATACCAGGTTCAACAAATCAATTACAGATTTACAAAAGATCTTCATCTTCAATGGTACTTCAAATTTCAGTGGAAATTTTATAGCATTTTGTAAGTTTTTCAGAGGGCTTGTACTTCTATTATTGCACTTGGTCTTTATTCACAACTTCCCCATTTCATTTCTTGAGTAAATAAAAGGATAGATGGTCATAATTTTTAAGTGATTTGTTTTAGGATCTGTTTTCTTCTTGATGTTTAAAAGTTGGAGTTAGTTATCTAGGACTCTGGGCCCCGAGGCCAATGCCCTTTCAATTCTGTCACTCTGGAAACCAGCTACTATTTCTCCAGCAAAGGTCCCTGAATCCATGACATATTGACAGATTTGGAATTAAATACAAATATTGTTTAAAATATAAGAATCTAAAATATAATATCTGCAAATCATCACCCCAGTGCTTCAAGAAAGCTTTGTCCTTTTCACATACACACAATTTATTTGTGTTTCAGAAAATCAGTATTGTTAACTTTAAATACAATATGTAAAATGAATAATCTTGGCCAAGTTTTTATTGTGAGTATATTCATGGGATACAATAATTTTTACTTTGAGTATAGTTTTTCATTTTCCCTTACTAGGCTGAGTTTTATTGGCATGTAGAAAAACTCTAGTAATTATGGAGTTGAATCTTTGTCTCCCTTGCAAATACACATAGATTTGTATAGAATAAAGGGTTTTTATCTCACTGTCTGTCATTCCTTTCCTTCATTCTGTTTCTTTTCTCCTATCCTCCCTCCCTTCTTTCTCCCTCTCTAATGTAAATTGATCAAAATGGGTACTTTTCTTCAATGGAGCTTGTGATTACCATACACTTATAATTTTACATATAAACTTGTTTTAAAGATGATGCTCATATTCTTCAAACTTTTATGGAAATGCCATATGATTAGTCCTTTATAACAAATAATCATTATTTTAAACTCTAAAAAGCAAATTATAATCATAAACCTTCCCAATATGCAATATGCATATACCCACAAAACAATTTCTGACACTGTTACTGAGTCTCTAAAGTATACATTTCATAACTGAAGTATTGCATCCTATAAAAAAAACTATCACTTTTATATTGCTTGATTGGAAATTGAGCATGAAAGTTTGGATTGTTTGAATCCATAAAACCGCTAGATGGTGCTCTGTATCATGGCTGTCAGAGAAATGTTTGACTAAAAGAACAAAAGCCTTGAACCCAGTTGGTGCTACCAAAGCAACTTGCTTAGCTTGGTCTGGTTGGTTTTTCTCATGCTCATTTCTTTTTTTCCTTTCTCTCTCTCCTCTTTACAAATAACTTATTTTCCTATTTTATGCACATAGGTTTATATAATGTATTTTAAGTAAAAAAAATGAGGGAAAAAGAAGAAATGTGTTATATACCATTTTGGAGTAAATTTTTTTTTTGACAAGGTCCTTAGAAGATTCTGAGAGACATCCTAAATTGAGAACTCCTGCTATTACTAACAAAAGGGCCTACATACTTTGAATAAATAATGTCTAATGAACAGAAGAAGGGTCCAAAAACTATATTGTTTCTGAATAAAGTCTTGAAAAGATCAGCCACTGAGACAAAGGACGCTTGGCTTATTTGTTTCTATATGCCAATAAGTGTTTAAAAAGTAGCACTTAATTAAATTTTCATCCTGTTATGTGGCTCAAATCAACATTGTATCCTATTTAGGTTACTATTTCACGATATCTAAATGAATGAATAAAAGAGGAGAAATGTATTGAGTAGAGTTTACAAATAAAAATGAAAGGCACCTTTTTGAAAGCCACGGGAATAGCTGAATTCTTGTTTCAGGTCAAACATCCCATTCTCAGAGACTAACCTCCTTGAGCTCTCTATCTTAATTAGCACAATCCAGATTTCTTTCCATATCTCTGTTTATTGTATTATAGTATTGATCACATTATAAATGTATTTCATTCCATGTATTACTTACTTATTGTCCATCTCTACCCATTCATTTTAGGCTCCTGGGGCAAACCTATTTCTTTTCTTTTCTTTTTTCTTATTCAGCACCACAGCCTACAGAGCGGCATTTAATTGAATAAAGGAGAAAAAAATTGAATGAAGGAGAATAAAAACAAGTGACTTAATTGGTTTATAAATAAATAACATAATTTCATTAGAGGGGCATAAAGGCACCAAATATCTCCTATCTGATATTGATGTGAAAATTTTCACTACTAGAATTTTATTACATGGTTGTTGGGTTGAAAATTTTACATGCTAACAACTTTTTATACCATAATGTGAATTTTGAGTTCCTTTTAAAATAGTCTCTAGCCAGAGTATCTGATTGCATGTGGAGGGGATGGGGAAGGAAGAAGTACAGAGCATAGAACACTCCATTCAAGAACTAATCAGACCAGGAAGCATGACCCTGAATGGGGAGAGGACAACACAGTGGAGAGCCATGCTGTGTCTATACTTTCTGATGTATACACCTTTAGCAAATATTTCTGGCAAGTCACCAATTACTGTGATAACAATACATGTTTAGCACAAACCTCTTTCAAGATATTTTGTTAAGATACTTGTAGAGATTCATACATGGAGAAGTTTTCCTGTTCTATTGGAAGTTGAAGTTCAATAAATTGAATGAAAATTTTACAAAATGCTTTAATTAACTTTAGAGTTTTTCCTTGACTTAAGTTTGTCCCACTCAAAACAGGGCACACCTTGGAGTCACCAGTAATGGGGCCCTGCATTACACTTGTTAAAAAGATTTCTAGTTCTATATTGTTCTGTAATAGTATGATGCCACCCTTACCAAATAGTATGTAATTGGCTAGTAAAATAGAGTATAATTACTAAATAACAGGAAAAAAAGGTGAAATTCCTGAAGAAATGTTATCATATGGTAAAGGAGACATAACTGACAAACTATTTGGAAAAGTATAATTTAGAAGACTGCAATTTCCACCTTCCACTGACGACAACTGAAAGTGTTGTTCTTCTTGATTAGGTAGATTTATGATTAAATCTTGATGGAATTTGTGGCTCTAACCCTTCTTAAGCTCTTGCCTCAGGAGAGAGAGTTTCCAAATTACTCCATAAGTCCAGCATTACTCTGACACCAAAAACCCATCAAAGATATGATGAGAAAAGAAAACTATGGTTTACTATCTCCTATGACTAGAGATGCAAAAATTCTAGTAAATTTTAGCAAATCAGATCCAACAAAAGATAATACCAGGTGGCTAATGGAGTTTATCTTGAAAAGTTGTTCAATGTAATATATTGTGTCTGCAAACCAAAGATACTTGTCGAGAACCCAAAAAAGAATAATCATATGATTAACTCAGTAGAATCAGAAAATGCATTTGACAAAGTACAACTTCCATTCTTGATAAAAATCATCAGCAAAGTACGGATAAAAAAGTCTTGTCCATGTTGATAAAGAACATCTACAAAAACCCTACAACTAACATCTTACTTATTGGTATAAGACTAAATGCTGCTCCCTAAGATAAAAAAAGACAAAAAGATGTCTTATTTCACCACTTATTTTAAACACTATACTCGAGATTACATATATCTAGTGCAATAAAGCAAGAAAAACAAAAGGGCATCCAGATTGGAATGTAAGACACAAGATTGTCTTTTCTTTTTCTTTCTTTTTTTTCCACAATCATCCAACTAGAAAATTCAATGGGTTCTTCAAAAAACAAAACTTCTAAAACTACTTTGTGAGTTTAGCAAGGTTGCAGTATTAATATGCAAAAATCAAATGTAGTTCTATATACTAACGAGAAACAATGAGAAACTGAGACATAAAAATACCACTTAAAATAGCACCAAGAAATAAAATACTTAAAGATAAATCTACCAACAAAGGAGTAAAACGCATATATTGAATACTGAAACACTGCTGAAAGAAATTAAAGAAGACCTAAATAAGTGGAATTATATGTCATTTTCATGTGTCAGAAGACATCCAACACATTTCTGGAGATTTAATGTACAGCAATATAACCGCAGTTAATAATACTGCTTTGAAAACTTTAAGTGTGTTCGCACCATTCGCTAGAGTTGCCAGTCAGCCCAGGATGCATGAGTGACTAACAGTTGCTGTGTGAAGATGGGAAAATACAGTGGAAGTTCATTGTGTTTGTAATGTACTCCATGATGGCCAGTCCAATTGCTGTCTATTTTTCTTTTATCCAGAGACTTACTTAATGAAATGATGTGACAAAATGATGTATGAGAATTAAGACAGTGAAATTCTTTATTTATGGGTGGAAAAATGTACTGGATTAGATTTATCTTTTAAAAAAGATAAAAGTTATTACCAAAAACCCCTTCTCCATCTTGCACTGCTTGTTTTGGATTGGGCTTGGGGGAGAGATGTTTTTCTTAACTGTCTACTTTGAACACTTTCTGTGGTTCAAGTGCTATTTTGTGTGTGGGGACCAAACAGCTGTCAATAAACTTTACAAGCAAGCATCTAAAATAAATTTAAAAAATAAAAATAAAATGAACTTTTATTTTAGAATAGTTTTAGAATGATATAAAAATTGAGAGGCCCTGGCCGGTTTGGCTCAGCGGTTAGAGCATCGGCCTGCGGTCCGGAGAGACCCGGGTTCGGTTCCCGCTAAGGGCACGTACTTCGGTTGCGGTTTGTCCCCGGCCCTGGTCGGTCGTGCGGGTGGCAGCCACTCGATGTGTCCCTTTCACGTCGATGTTTCTCTCTCTCTCTCTCTCTCTCTCTGTTCCTCTCTCTCCCTCCCACTCTACCTGAACAAAAAAATGGAAAAATGTCCTCGGGTGAGGATAAAAAAAAAAAAAAATTGAGAGGATAATACAGAGTTCCCATATACACTACACTCAAATTTCCGTCTGGGTTAACATGCCGCATTGCTTATATGTCAGACATAATGGGACAATACTGACACATTTCATAAACTAAAATTCATACATTATTCAAGTTTCCTTAGTTTTTATCTAGTCACCATTTATAAAATTGTGAGTGCAATCCAAGATATTACATTACCTTTAATATTTATGTGTCCTTAGACTTCCTGGACTGTTAGCGTTCTCAGGCCTTCTTTGTTTTTGATGACATTGGTCGTTTTGAGAAGTATGGCCCAGCTATTGTGAAGTGGGTTTTCATTTACTATGATTAGACTGAGCTTATGGATTTTTATGAGAAAGATCAGAAGTAAAGTAGCATTTTCATCACATCATAGGAAGGCTATATACTATCAGCATGCTTTATCACTGTTGAAGTTAGCATTGATCCCTGGCTTAAGTAATGTGTAATGGATTTCTCCAATGTACATTTTCTCAACTCCTGCTCCTCTACTGCAGTAATCTTTTGAAAGAAATTCACTATGTGTAGCCTATACTTAGGGAATAGGAGTTATGTTTTTACCTCCTTGAGTGATGATTATCTACATAAATTTTTTTTGAATCCTCTGAAAAAGTTTGTTCTCTTCACTTATTTGCTTATTCATTCGTATCACTTTGAACTCATGGGTATATACACTATATTTGGGTTACAATCTAATACTACTTTATTAATTTTTGTTGCTCAAATTGTTTTGGCTTTGGCTACTGGGAGCTCTTCCCTTTGACTCCTGTTTCTTCTGACATACCTTCACTGTAGCTGTGTTTTCATTTTAGCACCTCCAGTTTACTGCTATTACAAGAAGTTCAGACCATCTTGTATGTCCTGTCCCATCCTGGCCTGAGCATTTCCCCAAAGAAGCCTAGTTTCCTAGCTCCTTTAATTGGAGAATGGCATTAGAAGTGTAGACTCTAGGTGTGCTTAGTGCTATTTAGATATTGCTTCTAAGCTTCTCAGTTCACAGAGCAAGAAGATATGTGTATATTAACCCATGTATTTATACGTATGTATAAACATTTCTGTGTGTCCCTCTGTATCTACATTAACATGAGTTCATACTAATGTTTTCAATTCCACCAATACCATATGGACAATTGTCCCTCTCCCACTTGTTTGTCTATAACCTCCCATGGCTGAAAAACCTGGCTTGTACCATCAGTATGCATTATATTAATCTTCAATTCAGATGCATGTATTGTAGATTCAGAATTGTTAAATCAAACCTGGGGAAACAATTCTACAGACTAGATGACATTGTTTTCATTCAGTTTCTTTGGTCAGCAACTTTCCCCCATCCCTTCGGTGAGGCTGTTGTGTAGACCTGTGATATTGTTGAAATGCGTTGTCACCTGAATTTCATCCTCAGATCCTCTGACCTCCTAAATTATTAAAAACAATTTTTTGATGAATGTTCACTTTCTGTGTGTGCAGTAAAGTTCTATGGGTTTTGACAAATACATGGTGGTGTGTGTCCTTCATTACAATATCATATAGAATAGTTTCCCCGATCTAAAAAACCCTCTTTCATCAATTCAGTCCCCGTCTCCCAAACCCCTGGGAAAAACATGGCCTGTATGCTGTCAGCATAGCCCCACCTTTTCCAGAATGTCACACAAATGGAATTAAACAGTATACAAAGTTTAAGACTTCTTTTACTTAGTAGTATGCATTTAAGACAATGCTTGATAGCGTATTTTATTTTTGAGTAATATTCAATTGTTTATGCATTTACCTTTCGAAGGATATCTTGGTTGTTTTCAGTTTTGTGTGACTATGAATACAGTTGTATATATCTTTACAATGCGTATTTCTAAGAACTTACATTTTCAAAAATGTTGGATAAATATCTGAAAGCACATTTGCGGAATGATATGTTAAGATTATGTTGATCTTCATAAAAAACTGCCAATCTGTCTTCCAGAATGGCTGTGCCTTTCGTGTCCCCGCCAGCAATGATTGACTGTTCCCATTGCTCCATGTGCTTGTTGTACTTGCTATCGTCAGCTTTTTGGATTTCAGCCATACTAATAGGTGTGCAGTGCTATCTAATGGTGTCTTTAATTTGAAATTTCCTAATGAGAAAAGGTGGTGAGACTCTTTTCAGACATTTATTTGCCATCTGTGTATCTTCTTTGGTTACATGCATAGGCAGATCCTTTGCCCATTTTTTAGTTAGGCATTTTGTTTATTTATTGTTGAGTTCAGAGTTCTTTGCATGTATTGGATTCAAATCATTACTCTGATCCATGATTCGCAAATATTTTCTCTCGGATTGTGATTTGTCTTTTTATTTTCTAAACAGTATTTTTTGTTTAGCAGCTTTTCAAAAAACTTTCATAAAATTCAGTGGATCAAGATCTGGCTGGGGTCAGGCTGTGTTTAATTATTGTTTAATTGTTTAATTATAGATAGGTACCAGAGTCTTCAAATTGTGCTCATGTCCTTGTTTTGGTCTCCTTGCTTGGCTTTGGGACTTTGCAATGTACTGCTACTCAAAGAATGTTTCTTGCAATTCTCTTCCTTAATGCATGGTTATTATACGGGAGGCTTGTTGGTAGGATGGTAGGATGTAGGTAAGGTTGAACATTCTAAAATATTGCAATTGAGCCCTGGCCAGTTTGACTCAGTGGTTAGAGCACTGGCCCTCAGATTTGATTCCAAGTCAAGGGCACATACCTGGGTTGCAGGAGGCAACCCATCCATGTGTCTCTTTCACTATGCTGTTTTCTCTCTCTCTCTTCTTCTTCCTTTCCTTCTACTCTATCTAAAAATCAATGGAAAAGTATCCTTGGGTGAGGATTAACTCAGATAAAATTCCAATTTAGTCTCAGTTATTTAATGGGCCTGTGTCTTGGGGGCTGTAGCCTTTACAAGTGTTACTGTTACTCCTCCAGTGGTATGCAGTTTTGTTTTTTTTCTTCTGCAGTTTTCCAAATGTATTTTGTAAGCTCTTTCTCTGTTTTCTTTTACTACCGTTTTAAGTCTTAAGTGAGACAGGAAGGCTGGATGGAGCTGGAGTGGAGAGGAGTTACCTTCCTACAGCTGGGATAAGGTTCAGAATTGTAGTCTGATGAAATCCTTTTGTATGGACAGGTCTTCCTATGTTTCCCAATGGCTAACACTTCTCTCTACTGGGGCCAAAAGGGAATATCTCAGGAATCCTCACTGAAAACATGGTAGGATCGCAGAAGGAAAGCCCAGATAAGTGAACTTCTCCCTCCTGTCCCAGGAATGCACCCCTAGAAATAGTTCACTCTTACACTAGTCTTCAATAGCTTCCAGTTACCTGTCAAATTACCATTGAAATATTCCTACCTGTTTATGGCTTTAGTGCCTTCTGCTGAGCAGATCTTGGTTGGATGTGCACCTGTTTAGATGTTCATGTTATCTTCGGATTTGGGTGGCAATTTGCCCTGGGACCTCAGATTTCTGATGGATTCACAACCATTGATTTTCAGCTTCTGCAATTATTTCTTATTGGAAGGATGGCAATAATACTTATAAACTCATTAAATTTGGAGCTGAAACCAAAATTTCTCTTTTCATTTATTTTCTACAATATTTGTTGAAAACCTGTTTTGTACGTGTAACTCTCAAGCACTAAGAATGTAAAGGTAAATAAAACAAGCATTGTGCCCTTGTAGACACTACTGTTGAAAGAAGACATTAAATAAGTAATTATACACATAACTAACCAATCTTTATACATATAACAATAAACATAACAAAAGATAAATATAACAAAGGAAAAATAGAAGTTGCTTTGAGAATGCATATTAAGGTGACCTGTGCAATCAATACTAAAGTATCAAGAGACTGAATCAAATTAAGCTATTGAATTGTCATAGGTTTATTAGATACCTGCATGTAGCTGTAGAATATTTAGCAGCAGTCACTTAGGTGAGAGAGGAGAGAATCTGATTTCTGCATTTATTCAAGACAATGCTTAAAATATGAGTATTGGGCTCATTGTAATCTTTGAAATATAAAATAATGACATAGGAAAAGAATGTCTAATGCTCAGTTAAAATATTTGACTTCTGGCCTGGCCAGTGTGGCTCAGTGGACTAAGCGTCGTCCCATGGACTGAGAAGTCCCAATTTGATTCCTGTTCAGGGCACATGCCTGCATTGCGGGCTCGATCCCCAGTGGGGATGTGCAGGAGGCAGCCAATCAATGTATCTCTCTCTCTTTTCCTCTCTCTCTAAAAAAATCAATAAAAACATATTTTAAAAAATTTTGACTTCTATAAAGAGTATATCAGCTTAATTCCCTTTAAGGAATCAGATGAACATTTTTGGGTTAAGAGTTGGAAATGGAGACCAAGTGAAACATGTGTTTCTAGTTGAATATCATGTTTTTTTTAAGGACAAAGCAGTTTTATGTAAACAATTTTTGGCAGTAGCTTTTTAAAAGCCTATTATGCATTGAAGAAGTGAATTGTATTATTTGAAAATGTTACGCATTTCCCAGAACAACTGAGCACAAAGTCATTTATCCACAATTTCATCTACAATCGTTCATAAAAATAGATTTTTAATACATGGCAGGGTTCTTGGGTAGGTCCAGATATAGTGTTCTATATAAAGATTAAAGAAGAATTTTTAAAGCAGTGTTAGCCCTTGAACATTAAGTTGTTTATTCACCAACTTCACAACGATCAGATGGACAGGCATTTACCGGGTTCTCACTATGTCTTAGCCTTATGATAATCACTTTGGTGTATATTAGTAAACAAGGTTATGGTTCCTGTATTCCAATAAAACACACTATTTTGGAGAAAATATGTACAACTCAGGACATTCAGTAATACCTACTTAATTGTTAAATTGTTTGAGATAGTAAGTTCAAAACAAGTTTAGGGAATAAATAATGGAGAGCGGCTTCCATTACTAGAAACATCAGAAGAGTTTGATTGAGGAGGGAGGACACATGCTGGATGTGACTTAAAGTGTGACTCGGTTCACCAGAGGAGAGGAGAAGGTATTTATTATTTAGGGCGAGGATCCAATCTGTATGAAGGTCGAGATAAGATAAATGATCTTTAAAACCATCAGGCTGGGACCTGGGAGGGCCTGAATGGTCTGTGTCATGGAGCAGGGATTCACTCCAAGACTTGATTTTGCTTCCCAGGCTGGAAACTACTCAGAGGAGACATGTGTGGACTAATGGATCATTTTTGACATGTAGCAGATCAGTCTAATCCAAAACATTGCTGAAAACAGTGACCTGGCATGTTGATTACATTTACTTGGGTGATTTAGTTTCAGATGTTTAAATAAAGCAGGACATTTCAATGAATAAAATTTTGTATTCTCAGTGGCCCATAATTTTTACTTCAACTTTTTGTTTTGTTTGTTTATTAAATTTATTGGGGCGATATTGGTTAATAAGATCACATAGGTTTCAGGTGTAGGTTTTATATTACAAGGTCTGTATATTGCACTGTGTGCCTACCACCCAAAGTCATATCATCTTTCATTATTACCATATATATTCAGCCCCTGTCACCCCACCCCACAGCCCCTTCCTTCTGGTAACCACCACAGTGTGTCCATAAGTTTGTTGTATATCCCAAGTATGAGTGAAATCATATGGTTCTTAGCTTTTTTGCCTGACTCATTTCATTTAATATAATATTCTCAAGGTCTGTCTGTCCACATTGTTGCAAATGGCTGTTTTGTCTTGTCTTATGGCTGAGTAGTATTCTGTTGTGTGTATGCACCACATCTTCTTTATTAAGTCATCTGTTGAATGACACCTTGGTGGTTTCCATGTCTTGGCCACTGTGAATAATGATGCAGTGAAATAGGGGTGCATATATCTTTGCAAATATGTTTTCAAATTTTTCAGGTATATACCCAACAGAGCGATTGCTGAGTCATATGGCAGCTCCATTCTTAATTTTTTGAGGAATCACCAGGCTGTTTTCTATAGTGGCTATACCAGTCTACATTCTCATCAGCAGTGAATGAGGGTTCCATTTTCACCACTACCCCTCCAATACTTGTTACTACCTGTCTTGTTGATAATAGCCATTCTAACAGGTGTGAGGTGGTATCTCATTGTAGTTTAGATTTGCATTTTCCTAATTGCTAGTGAGATTGAACATCTTTTCATATATCTGTTGTCTGTTTGTATGTCTTGTGAGAAGTGTCTGTTCAGGTCCTCTACCCATTTTTAATTGGGTTGTTTGTTTCTTTGGTGTTGAGTTTTATGAGTTCTTTATATGTTTTGGATATTAAACCTTTTTTTGGAGTGATTGTTTGCAAATATCATCTCCCATTAGGTTGGCTGCCTCTTTGTTTTGTTGGTTTCTTTTGCTGTGCAGAAGCTTTTCAGTTTTATATAATCCCATTCATTTATTTTTGCCTTTACTTCCCTTGCTTTTGGAGTCAAGTTCATAAAATGTCCTCTACGACCAAGGTCCGTATGTTTAGTATTTATGCTTTCTTCTATGTGATTTATTTTTTCAGATCTTATATTTAGCTCTTTGATCCATTTTGAATTCATTTTTGTACATGGGGACAAAGTGTAATCCAGTTTCATTATTTTGTATGTGGCTTTCCAATGTTCCCAGCACCACATATTGAATAGGCTTTCTTTACTCCCTTGTGTTCTTCTGGCTCCTTTGTTGAAACTTATCTGCCCATATACATGTGGTTTTATGTCTGGGCTCTCAATTATGTTTCATTGATTTGTGTGTCTGTTATTTCATCTTTAATCATATCAAATTGCCCTCATTAAAAAACAACAACTTTCTTTGTGGTCCCTAAAAATAGAGTGTCAAAACAAGTCACTGAATATATTTATGTATTTTAGTGTGGGAATTATAAGAAAGGGTACTGGTTTTCATAAACTCTATAGAAAAATTAGTAGTAAATAATTTTTAAAACGTTCAGTATACCCTAGCCCTCATGAGAGAATTGTATTGTTTTGATGGATTATGAGAGGTCAGAGAGCCTGTGTTTTTTATTCCCTCCAGAGTGCTGTACACATTTGCTAACTATAGGTGTCTGGGCACATTGTACACCAACCATAGAATATCAAATGTACCTACAGAGAGACAAGTTAGGTTTGAAAGATCACACAAACATCTAGCTCAGACTCTCAAATGAATTCCTTTTCTAGTGTTTGGTACAAAGTCTGAGATCAGAATGAAAGAAGAGGCCATGCTGAGAGAGGGAAGAGATCAAGCTGCCATCAGAAAAAGATGCTTGAGAGCTTCATGGCAGAGAGAAGATTAAATCTCCAGCTTTCTCATGGGTGGTGAGGAGTGAAGACTGCTGCACCACCCTCTGCTCAGGTTGTTTGGGGGCTGATAACGAGGCCGAATAAAGCCAACATGAAACCTCTTCTCCAAGCTGCTGGAAGAACCAAGTGTGACCCAGTAGCACAGGGAGCTGGCATTGGCGCTGTGCCATGTGGAGTTTGCTTCCCTTGTTCGTTTTCTTTAAATCTCAGCTGTCAGGTAAGCAAAACTTTGACCATGTGAGGCAGTCTATTGATCTTGTAGGAATCAGAATGGACAAGTGGGCTTGAGTTGCTTAACCTTAGCTGCAATTTGCATATCTTCACCAGAGGAAACATAAAAATACTCCACAAACTTTTCTAGAGGCCTTATAGTCATTAGCAGAATAGACATTAGACACTAATCACATTTTCCTGGTATTACCACTTGGTTCCTGGCAAAATTGAGTCTGGGATTCTAATTTAAAACTACGATCTTGCCCTGACCGGCTTGGCTCAGCGGTTAGAGCCTCGGCCTGCGGTCCAGAGAGACCCGGGTTCGGTTCCTGCTAAGGGCATGTACCTTGATTGCAGTTTGTCCCCGGCCCTGGTTGGGTCGTGTGGGTGGCCACTTGATGTGTCCCTTTCACATCAATGTTTCTCTCTCTCTCTCTCTTCCTCTCTCTCCCGCTCTGTCTGAACAAAAAATGGAAAAATGTCCTCGAGTGAGGATTAAAAAGAAAAGAAAAAAAAAAAACTACAATCTTGTGTAAAATTGATGTGATATTTTGTAGGCATCCAAATTAGGAAACTCTCTTGCCCTGGCCGGTTTGGCTCAGCGGTTAGAGCATCGACCTGCGGTCCGGAGGGACCCGGGTTCGGTTCCCGCTAGGGGCATGTACCTCGGTTGCAGTTTGTCCCCGGCCCTGGTTGGTTGTGCGGGTGGCGACCACTCGATGTGTCCCTTTCACATCGATGTTTCTCTCTCTCTCTCTTCCTCTCTCTCCCTCCCGCTCTATCTGAACAAAAAATGAAAAAAAAATGTCCTTGGGTGAGGATGACAAATTAGGAAACTCTCTTCATATTGTCATATAATATTTTTTGAGATATGTCAAGTAACCTAAGGTACAGAACACAGTTGATAGTAAGAAATATTTGCATAGCAATGTATTAAAAGTGTATTTATTACTTATCACAGGAAGGATAATAAAAATGATTATCCTCAACAATGTCACAGTGCAGGCAAACGGGAACTGACGTGTGGTGGAAATCTTCAACTCAGCTCTAAATGAGTTCTTACTTTGAAAGATAGCTTAAAGAATTTTTATATATACATTTCTTAAATGGTTGAAATTATTTTTCAATGTAATATATTTGCATGGAAAACTTTCAAAGACTACCAAGGGAATATAGTACAAACATTGTTTAGCTATTTATTATTGAAATTGCAGATTCAGAGGCTGATTTTTTTCTACCTATATTTAAAATGATACTGTATTCTATATTATCTAGAGAAGGTTAAAAAAACACCCAAGCATTATGTTCTTAAAATTCCAAGTATATAATATTAATTAACATTAATGCAGCAGTAGTTGACTGACTCAAATATATACAAGATAGAAAAATAATAAACATAAAGAACAATATATGATGTTATGTAGGTATCAATAGCTGTAGGTTTTTTTTTTAACTTCTATCATCAGTAATCTCTTCTTATATTCTCTTTCCCTTTCAACTCTATCTCCTTTAATCCTCCAAATGCACAGAAGTTATAAATATGATAATATTTAACCATGTATGCTTCTGTGTTTGCTGATGATGGTTAATACCAAATTCATATTTAATAAAAGTTTAAATATAAGACTATCTCTTTGGAATGTAAACATTCAAGGAAGATAGCACCTCTGTTTCTTAGTTTCTATGGGAATATTTTAATTTATTTGTTCATTTTTATCCTACAGATACTATTCTTAATATATTTCTAACAAGCTGTGTTTGCTCCATAAGTATTGATTTAAATAGTAATAACTGAACTCTACTCAAATTAATTTTATTCAAATCATTCAATTTTATTTTACCTTTCACTGCTATATCATTATGCCATGGTTGCACATTTTATTATTTCATGCCACATCCCTTACCCTAGGTGTTAAAGTTAAGTTTTCTAAAACTGAATCACCATCTGGGCAACAATTCTCTACTCATTTTAAGGCAATTTCACTGCCAAAAACTATTTGCCTTCCTATACTTACCTGTGATTGTTCCCAATGCTTATTACACATTATTTTTGACCCCATAGGTTAGTCTTTTCTGGGTTGTGCTCTATTGAAAGAAGTCTCAAATCTAAAGCTAATATGTCCACAGATTTCTCCTGCTCACTCTGTGTTCTAACTTCAGAAACTGTCAGATTTAGTAGGCACTGTCCTTGCTTTATGATTCCACTGTGAGCCTGCATTTCAGCAACCTTGTTTTATGTAGGGCCCCACAAATGTGGCTCTAAATGAATATATCTAGATTAGATTCTTTTTAGAATTCTCTGTGGAATTTAAAATCCGTTTAGTTCATTCAGAGGTACGTCTATTGTACTGTAATGGCTTTGGATTTCCACTTTTCCAGTGTGGAAATGTTTGTTTTGGTCCAGCTAATGGTATTGCTCAAAAAACCAACCAAGCTAACTAAAGTAATTGAGAAATGTGAGAAATGTGGTCTGTCCAGCAGATTAGGGTTGGAGTTCTAGAAAGATCATTGATTAAATATCAGCTTCTCAGAAAAGGATACGACCTAAGAGAGGCTTCAAACTGTGTCCTAAGGAAGGGTTAGGGAGGATTAGCAACCACCACCAGGGCTGGAGCTTGGAGAATGGGCCCAAATCACAAAGAATTGAGTCTATTTTTAAGATGTTTTTTAGCTACTGGTAAGAAAGGTTCTTATAGTCTTTTCTTCCTTTTTGATCTGCAGACACTTTAGGTCTTCCCTAATTAGTTCTATTTAGAGTTGGACTCTTAAGAAAACCTTGTGAGTCATGTTCTTCCATATAGTTTTCCACAGTGGTTGGACCAGTTTGCATCCCCACCAACAGTGTAAAAGGGTTCTCTTTTCACCATATCCACCAGCACATGCTCTCTCTTGTCTTTTTAATGATAGCCATTCTAACAGGTGTGAGGTGATATCTCATCATGGTTTTGATTTGGACTACCCTAATGATTAGTGATATTGATCATCTTTTCATATGCCTGTTGACCATTTTGATGTCCTCTTTGGGAAAGTGTGTATTTAGTTCTTTTGCTCATTTTTTATTGGATTGTTTTTATGTTATTAAGTTATATGAGTTATCTCTTTTTGTTAATTCTTACTTGATGATATTTTTTTCCATTGACTTTTAGAGAGATTGGAAGGGATGGAGGAAGTGGGGGGTGAAAAGAGAGAGAGAGAGAGAGATTGATTGGTTGCCTCCTGCACGCATCTCGGGGATCCAACCTGCAACTCAGGCATGTGCCTTTGACCAGGAATCAAACCCACAGCCCTTCTGTGCATGGGCCAGATGCTCTAACCACTTATCCACACTGGCCAGGGCAAATTGTATTAGATGTTAACCCCTTATCAAATATATAGTTTTAAACATTTTTCTCCTATTCTGTAGGTCATCTTTTTATTTTGTTGATGATTTCTTTTGCTCTGCAGAGGCTTTTGAGTTTGATGTAGTTCCATTTTTTTTTAGTTTTGCTTATGTTGTTTGTGTTTTGGGCATCATATCCAAAAATTATTGCCAAGACCAATATCAATAAGCTTATTCCCTATGTATTCTTCCAGGATTTCTATGGCATCAATTCTCAAGTTTAAGTCTTTGATTTACTTTGAATTACTTTTTGTGAGTGGGGTGAGATATTTTTATGCATGTGTTTCTTCAGTTTTCCTAGCACAATTTATTGAAGAGGCTACTCTTTCTCCAGTGGGTGTACTTGTACTTTGGTCAAATATTAGTTGATTGTATATGCTAGAACTTAATTCTGGGCTCTCTATTCTGTTCCATTGGCCCACATGTTTACTTTTGTGCTGTTTTTATAACTATAGCTTTTAGTATAGTTTCAAATCAGGAAGTGTAACACTTCTCGCTTTATATTTTCCTCCTCAGAATTACTTTGGCTATCTGTGATTCCACACCAATTTTAGGTTAGTTTCTTTTACTTCTGTGAAGAATGACTTTGGTATCTAGATGGGGATTGTGTTGAATCTGTAGATTGCTTTGGGTAATATGGCCATTTTAACAGTATTTCTTCTCCTGATCCATGAACATGGGATGTGAAAATATGGAATGTTTTACAAATTTGTGTGTCATCCTTGTGCAGGAGCCATGCTAATATTTTTTAATTATTTTAATTATTTGTGCTCCTGAAGAGAACACTGGAGATCCTTTTTAGAGGCAGACTTCTGATGTCATGCCTAGTAACATAGGCACTAAAAATCAGGGTTGTCATTAGTTCATAAAGAAATTTTACCTGAATGTGACAGAGTCTGTGAACAAGGCCCAATGCCAAGGTGCCTAGTTCTACATGTGGAAAGTGGACTACAACTTTTCTTGATTTACCTGTTTTGCAAGGTAGATTTGTAGAGTTCACAACCTACAAAACTCAATTTATAATCTCTGCCAATTGTTCTATTTTTATTGAAATCCAGACCAAATAGAAGAGATTGGCAAATAATTTCACAGAATGGGATGTAGACACTCAGTTTTTGCTTTTCTCCCTGAATCATCCCTTGTTTAAAACTCAAACAATTCATAGGAAAGTTATATCTTTTATTGTAATCTTTTTATCTTCAAAAGAAATATAAATCAGTTGCTGTGAGATGGAAGTGGAAGCCTCAGGACAAGTATTCAGGCTTGTCTAGATTTCTTACACACCTACTTCAAAAAATTGTTTTATTGAATTGGAATAACATCGATTTTTTTTTTTTTTTTTTTTTTACTTATTCCCAGAACATGCTCCTTAAGAAGCATGTTTAAGGACAAGGAGAATGTATTTCATATTTGAATTTCAAGAGAATATCACAGTACGTGGCACATAGTTGGCATTTATTAAAGGAGTGCTATGTCTTATTGTTCACTATTTTACTTCTGTAAGAAAAACTAGAGGAATGAACCTGAGATATAAATTCTTAACCTGTTAACCAGGGAATTCCCTTTTCACTGTATGAAGTATTTATACGTCCCACTCGATTAACAGGTTAAATAACAACATGTTGATTCTTTCTAATGAACAAACATAGAAGAGTTTTCTATACTCTTCCACTTATTTTCAAGATGCCTTGAAAGACTACACCTTACAATACTATTAGAACTAAGTTAAGTCTTTAATGCCAAAGCTCTTAATATTTTTTCTGTTTTATTCCTGGACTTTGAATGAGGATTTTGTGTCAATCCTATGTCAACCATTACCAATTATGATATTAAGTGGCTACTTAATGACTAAGTTCAGAGTTATATTTCTTTATGTTAGGAATATGAGAATATATTTTCATTTGCAGCTGTTGAACTTCTACACAAATGCAGCTCACAATTATTGTCATACCAGTAGTTACTGAATACCCACTGGTAACATAGTTCTGTGACAAAACATATAACTGGATAAATTGGAGCTCAGCTTACAAATAGAAACATTTATTTAAAATTGCTGAGAATAGGATTAAACACTCTAAGAAACAACAAACTATATTCAAAGTATTATTGTATTCAGTCCATGATTTAACATACCTTGCACTTTGGCCGGCGTTGTAGTTCATGTTAACAGAATACCTGTAGTGCTGCTCATTATTCTGTTCTCATTAAAAGCATTTTCATGTGAAGGACCTTACAGTAATTTTATTTTAAAAATACAATATAGCAAAAGGACACTTTAAAACATGAAAACTTGATCTCATTGTGTCCCAGAAAGACCATGATCTCAAGACAACCATCTGTCGTAATCCAATAAAATAAAACTCTCCTCCTAGTCTATCCAGGTTTATTGCCTCCAGTAGCAAGATAACTTTTGTAGCATTACCATTGGAAGTAGCATGTTTAAATCCTTTCCATTTTCAGAAATGCTTCATTGTTATTGATAGGGAATCAAGTATAAAATTGGAGGCTTGGAACTCTCTCTAGTGATTGTTCAGTACAAGTTTAGCACAAATTTTTGATTCGAGACTGAAATAAATTCTGCATATCTATTTTTAAGAAATGCTTATAGAGTAAATGTGTCATTCATGATTCTTCAAACATGAGCTTTGCAAAATGAGCTTAGAAATGGTCTACATTTAAATTTAAAAAGAACTCATGACAAAATGATACTAACTATAGAGCTTACAGTGTTTTATGTCATTTAAGGAGAAAATATAAAGTTGTCCCTGACTTCCTGTGGTAATTAGTGCCTCTTTTATGGTAGCATAAAATGCACTAATGGTAATTTTGTGGGAAGTCATTTGGTTTTTATCAACTGCTGAAAGATGTCACTAAAAATAACAAGATACATAGGTGTGCCTGGCATTCAGAGTGCAGCAGTTTGGCACATGCTTGCTCGAACAGTCCTTGTTTTGCTGCTTAGATTAAAGCCCTGATTATGTGTTTCATCCCTCATAGTAAGGGAAGGTCATTGACTGACATTCATTGAATTGCTTTTATAAAGGTGACAAAGGGAGAGTGAAGGAAAGGAGGTCAGGGTGGAAGAATGAGGGAGGAAGCAGGAATTAGAGAGACACTTGGATTTTTTTTTTTTATCTCTAAAGAAATCTTTATCTCTAAAGATTAATCTAGCAAATTTCTTAAATTTATGACTGAATGTATTATTTTAAGCTTTTTGAAAGAATTTTTCAGTGATATTTCTATATCATTGTGAAGAAGACCAATGCTAGAGAAAAGAACGAACAAAGAAAGATACGGGACAAGATAGAGGGAAAAGTCTTCAAGTTTCTGTGCTGTTATGGATGGTGAAGGTTTCTCTGTTCTTCTTCAACTTAGTGAATCTGTTAACTTATTTCTTTGCTGTTACTGTTCATTCTTGTCTTTGTCATGTTTCACTTTACAATTATTATCCTAGTAATGACTGCTATAACCTTTCCATTTATTCCTAGTTCTATTGGATGGGGAAGGCTACTGAATCTGTGAACACCATAACTTTCCTAATTCTGGACATGGGAGACCTCCAACAAGGAAAAAGATTTCCTAAAGTCCTTGTCTAAGAGCAAATATTGGAGTGGGACTAAATGTACCTGGGCCACGTAATCATGGACAATTGGCTCATCTGTTTGTTCATCTGTTTCTGTAACTACATTATATTTTAAAACTTTGCCAACAATCCCATGATTATTCTGTTGTTGGCAGGTTGAGAAAGTAATCTTGGTTTTGGAATAAAAGTCTGAGACTGCTTGTAATTAGTAATCATCAAAGTATATTAATAGGAATCTGAATGAATTTCAAAGGATAACATTTATTTGTGCAATGATGACAATTCTCATTTTTCAGCTGGCTATTTTCACCTCTGGACAGATAGAATGACAACATTCACAAGCCTAATTCAGAGTTAGTGTAGGACTATGGGACTGTATTCTGGCAAATAGGAGTGTGAACCCATATATGTCTAGTCTGAGGCATTTAAAGGTTAGTAGTTTCTTCCTCTCTTCCATCTCTCTCTTGCCGGCCTTGGCAATCCTAGAAAGCATGGAAGACAGACATCAGGAAATGGAGGAAAATTTCTGCCTAGTACATTCAATTTTTCATAAATGAGAAATAAATTTTATAGTAAATATCAAATCCTGATATTTCAGGATTTGTTACTGCAGCAGAACCTACCCAAGTACATTTAGTACAGTATCTTTGTACATACTGTCCATTAAATGATAATTATAATTATTACCATGATAGTATCCTGTGGGACTATTAGGAGATTTAATGCAATTATTCTTCCTTCATTGATAATGATCTTTATGAAAATGAAATAAATATATTAGGCAAATAGTATGTTTTTGGATGAGAGCAACAGAATCTTTTCATTTAGGTGTACTGTGTCTTTATGTATTCTCTTAGATAAGTAACAGTCTTTAGTCTAATTTTCAGAGCTATCATTTAAATAGTTAATAAAATAGAGTTTTACCTGACTGGTATAGCTCAGTGGCTGAGCATTGACCCATGCACCAAGAGGTTGCCAGTTCGATTCCCGGTCAGGACATGCCCAGGTTGTGGGCCCAATCTTCAGTAGGGGGCGTGCAGAAGGCGGCCAGTTGATGTTCTCTCTCATTGATGTTCCTATCTCTCTCTCTTTCTCTTCTTCATAAATAAAGAAAAAAAATTTAAAAAGAAAATAGAGTTTTAAAAGATAAAAAAGAGAGAGAAATGAAAAAGAAATATCAAAAAGAATAATAAGAATAAAAAAAATGTTGATGGAGTTATTTTACATTATTTTCTCCCTCCCTGGACTACAATAGTAGTAGTGTATGTTTTCAAGACTACTAAACAGGGAAGCTAAAATCACTGAGCAGATTAAATGACTTAATTAATAAAGAAGCTGAGCCATGAATATAGCACCTCTCAGTGTCAAAGTTGTGGTCATCAGTCACTGTTTGACCACCTATATTGCTGGATATTTTGGGACATTTTCCAGGAAAAAATGACTGTACACAGATAGATCCTGTAATGAAATAAATTATGTATCAGTCAACAAGTCAACTTAAATTTGTCAGTAAGTCTAACTTCAGTTTTCTTAGATGAACTTCCAAAGCACACATTACACAGTTAATTATGATCTCAACACCCCACCTGTACACTTTATTGAGAACTGTACGTGTATTCAACACCCTCAAAGAACACTCCTGTTAGAAAAATGTATCATGCTTTAGCAGTTCATGTAAATTCTAGTTTGTCTTAAAATGCTCCTGATTGGCTTCACATCTGGAAAGTTACTCTCTAACATGAATAGAGTTATTTCTGTCCTTTTATAAAGGTACCTCTTTAGATCTTTTGGAAACTTTTCAATTTATGTTTGTTCATGTCATCCTGAGAGAAAAAAAAGGCTCTCTATATGAGGAAAAGTAAAAAGACATATCTGTTATTCAGGTTTTCCTGGGCAACACACATTTCTTGCCAGTGGATTGGATAATCAATCTGTGTTTGGCTGAGATCAGTTGGTTTGTATCCAGGGTTGCTCCATGTCTCTCTCATTCTGAACTGGAGGTGGAAGGAATAACAGTTACTGGGGGCCTGCTCTTTTCATGGTGGAAAGCAGAAAGGCAAGAGGGGCAAATGGATATAGGTTATGCCTTTCGAAGTTTCTGCTTGACATTGCACCATTTCATATCTGCCCATGTTACTTTGATCAAAGCAAGTCATGCGGGCAATGCCAAGTCAGTGGGGGATAGAGATGCATAGTCCTTCTCTAGTGGGAGGTGTCAATAAGTCTTAGACATGTCATTCCATTATTTGAAGAAAATGGAATGGCAGTAACAGAATCCAATTAATCACCCTAGCTAACACCACATAAAAAGATGGACTCTAGATGGATTAAAATTCTAAACATAAAAAGTAAACATGTAAAGTTAATAAAAGAATATCTAGGAAACTAGAGTACTAGGAAGAACTTTTTTTTCAACTTACCTTTATTGTTGAATGTATTACAGATGTCTCTCCTTTCTCCCCTCTTGACCTGTTCCCACCCACATCCTGCCTTTCCCCACACTACTGTTTGTGTCCATTGGTTATGCATATAAGTTATTTAGTTTATCTCCTCCCTCTCCCTTCCCTTTGAGGTTTGTCAGTCTGACAACCAATTTGTACTTCTTAATCCTTTCACCTTTTCCCCCCATTCCCTCATCTAGCAATCAACAAAATGTTATCTGTATCTATGAATCTGTTTCTGTTCTGCTTGTTCATTTTGTTTATAGATGTAATTGTTGATAGATATATGTATTTATTGCCATTTTATTGTTCATATTTTTGTTCTTCTCCTTCAAGAAGACCCTTCAGCATTGCATATAATAATGGTTTGGTGGTGATGAACTCCTTTAGCTTTTTATTGTCTGGAAAACTCTTTATATGTCCATCCATTCTAAATGATAGCTTTGCAGGATACAGTAACCTTGGTTGTAGGTTCTTGCTTTTCATCACTCTGAATGTTTCTTGCCACTCCCTTCTGGCCTGCAAAGTTTCTTTTGAGAAATTAGCAGACAGTCTTATGGGAGCTCCCTTGTAGGTAACTAACTGCTTTTTTCTTGATGCTTTTAAGATTCTCTGTCTTGAACTTTTGCATTTTATTTTATTTTATTTTTGAGTAATTGATTTTTTTTCCTGCATTTATTTATTTATTTTTGTTACAGATGTCCCCCCCCCCCCCACTGATTACCGAAACTTTTGCATTTTAATTATGATGTGTCTTGGTGTGGGCCTCTTGGGGTTCATCTTATTTGGGACTCTCTTTGCTTCCTGGACTTGTATTTCTGTTTCCTTCACAAAGATAGAAAAGTTTTTTTGTCATTTTTTTCAAATAGGTCTTCAATTTCTTGCTTTCTATCTTCTCCTTCTGGCACCCCTATGATATAAATGTTGGTACACTTGAAGTTGTCCCAGAAACTCCTTATACTATCCTCACTTATTTGGATTCTTTTTTCTTTTTGTTGTTCTGATTGGGTATATTTTGCTTCCTTATATTCCAATTCGATGGTTTGCTTTTTGGATTTACCTGTACTGATTCCCTATAAATTATTCTTTATTTCAGTTAGTACATCCTTATAACCAGTGTTTTGAACTCTGCATCTGATTGATTGCTTATCTCCATTTTGTTTAGTTCTTTTCCTGGAGTTTTGTTCTTTCATTTGGGACATGTTTCTTTGTCTCCTCATTTTGGCTGCCTCCCTGTGTTTGTTTCTATGTATTAGTTAGAGTTGTTATGTCTCCTAGAGTGGCCTATTATAGTTGGTGTCCTGCCGGGTCCAGTGTCACAGCCTCCCTGATCACCCTAGCTGGGTCCTTGAGGTACACCCCTCATGTGGACTATATATCCTTCTTGTGCTGGGCTTGGAGGCACCCAGGCAAAACCAAGCTGTGAACAAAAGCTGGCTGCTCCTAGTGCCAAGCCTGGGGCCACTTAGTGAGATGTAGTGGGCTCACTGAGGACAGATGCTGTTTTTTTTTTGAGAAAATTTAGCAAAATGTGAAACAGAAGCCAAGACAGGTCATTCCTATGGTAAAGCCACTGGAAACAGCCTGGGTGGGCCTTGGGGAATCACCAGGGTGGGACAAAGAGTGTGAGCCAGGTTGTTGGAGTCCCAGATATGGCAGCTGTCTGCTTTTCCCATGGGGGAAGGGCTCACCAAAGGAACAAAGGCCTCCACCAGCATGTCTGTCCAAGAGAGAGCTGCCTCTCCAGCTTTTACCCCAATGCCAAACAACTCGGTTCTTCCATGTATGTCTCTGGTGCCTTTCAAGCTGCCTCTCCAATGCTGGAGCCTGGAGGGAGCAGGTCTGAGTAAGTCCCTGCAAGGGCACTTGAAGAGGAACTGCCTGGGGCTCCAGCAGCCTCAGCTCCCTCAGCCTCAATTCCTACTGGTTTTACAGCCAGAAGTTATGGGGACTTCTCTTCCTGGCACTGGAACCCTGAACTGGGTACCTGGTGTGGAACAGGGACTCCTCACTCCTCAGGGAGGACCTTCCCAGCTGAGGTATCCCTCTGATTTTTATCGTCCACACCTCGGCCCCTCCTACCAGTCTCAATGTGGCTGCTTCTTTAATTTTGTAGTTGTAGGACTTCCATTCAGCTCGATATCAGGTGGCTTTTGAATGATGGTTGTTCTGTAGTTCAGTTGTAATTTTGATATGCTTGTGGGAGGAGGTGATTAACATTTACCTACACTGCCATCTTCAAGAACTTCTTAAAAATGTAAAAGTACAAACCAAAAGAAAGAAAATTAATAAATCTGATTACATCAAGACAGATTTTGATGACAGGCACTATGTGCAAGGTTAATAAACATATAATAGATTGGGAGAATTTATTTGTAACATCTAAAACCAACTAAGAATCAATACCTGGAATATAAGAAATCCTTTTAAAAAGATCAGTTACAATACAAATATGTGTGAAAGGCATTTTCAAAAGATTATCATCATAAAGCTCCCTAGCACACATAAGGAGAAGTCATAGAATCATTAGTAATTATAAATATGTAAATTAAAACAAATAAGATACCACTCTAGAGCCATTAGATCGGCTAACATGAGAGCACTAAGTAATACTAATAATGCAGCAATGCAATATGCACACCTGACACAATGTAGATTGTTGTGGACATTCGGGCAGTAATCTCGTACCAGTAAGTCAGTTTATGTATAGTCGTACCCTCTGAATCAGTTTTTTTTTATTTTATTTTTTTAAACTGGGTATATAATCCAAAACTATTGTCACATAATGTCAAAAGGAGACTTTTGAAGGTTTTGTTTTTTTTTCCCCTAGAAATATTGTATGTATTCTTTTCGGAAGGACTAAGGTGAAGTAAGTGAGGTAGCTCTGGTGTAAAATATAATGAGGCTCAGGTTCACATAAAACATGAGTGCAGTCAGTGCCTGTACCCTGAAAGTACCTTCTTAAATATTGTGCCCCGGCTGCCTCAGCTCAGGTGGCAAACTAGAGTCAAATCAGGTGTCTCTCCCCTGGGGAGGGGGCAGAAGATGTGAAATAGATACACAGGATGGAGAATTACACATCATTCAGAAGCAATGGATTAGAGGTATATGTATAGCTGTAAGAGCAAGCTAATGTTTATTAATTAAAAAGAATCAGGAAACATCATAGTGTGCTGTTCATCATTTTGACAGTGAACATATCAAATGATATATATTTATTTAAGCAGCAGCAAGTATTAATGAAAGCCAAAATAAATATATATGGATGGATGTACTAAGAGAAAAGTTAAAACTAATAATTTAAAAGTGTTCATAGTGTTCTTAAAATTGATAAAGCTAATATAGATAGATAGATAGTATTGTCATAAAATCAAAATTATTTTATATATCAGACATTTTAAATAGGTGAGGTAAAAGTTTATATAATTTAATGTCCCCACAAATAACTGGTAGGTCTATTTCTCAAGCCAATTTAACATTAATACATTGTAGTACTGACTTTGATGGGAGGGCTCACTGTGATTCATTTTACCCAAAGACTTTGTTGAGCTTTTAGCACATACTCTGTATTTCTGCAAATTATGAGTAATTTAAAATACAATACCACTACAACTTTGAGGAAAAATATGGGTGTTTGGAGAACTTTTAGTAGAATGTATTAAAATTCTACATTGTCATTCAATTTAAATCAGATCTTTAATAGCTTTATCAAATTTTACTAACATACCTTAAATGAGAATAGTAACAGAAAATGGGAACTTTCAGTATGACGAACTATCAGACAACCACAAAAGGATATTCAATATTTGAAAGAGATTCCTGCTGGTCCCAAAACAGAAAATCTGGTCCATGTCTGCTACAATCCAGGTTTTTAAAAATTTATTTTTTGAGAATATTACAGATGTCCCCCCCATTTCTCCTTTTCTTTGGCCCCCTCTTCCCAGCTCCCACCACCCCAGGCCTTCCCCACACTCTTGTCTGGCTATCCATATATGTTCTTTGGTTAATCTCTTCCCTTCCCTCTCACTCTCCTCCCCTCTGAGAACTGTCAGTCTGTTGCATCCTTCCATGCCTCTGGGTTTATTTTGTTCATTAGATTCCCCATATAAGTATGATATCTTTCTCTGACTGACTTATTTCACTTAGCATAATGATCTCCAGGTCTATACATGCTATTACAAAGGGTAAGAGATCCTTCCTTTTTACAGCCGCATAGTATTCCATTGTGTATATGCACTACAGCCTTTTTATCCACTCATCTGCTGATGGGTACCTGGCCTGTATCCAGATCTCAACTTGTGTAAATAATGCTGCTGTGAACATAGGTGTGCATATATTCTTTCTGGTTGGTGTATCAGGATTCTTAGGATATATTCCTGGAAGTGGGATCTCTTGTTTTCACTTACAAAGTATACCTGCTAATTAAATGTGTCCTGTATCTTTGAGGTAGTTGCTGGCAGAAGGATGATTGATAAATGATTTAAAAGTGCTTTAAAATACAATGAATGGGTTAGGAGGAGATCAAGGAGGAAATTAAAAACTTCCTGGAAACCAATGTAAATGAAGACACAACAACACAAAATCTATGGGATGCAGTGAAAGCAGTTCTGAGAGGGAAGTTCATAGCACTACAGGCCTACCTCAAAAAACCAGAAAAATCTCTAATAGACTATCTAACCTCACAACTTAAAGAACTAGAGAGCAAACAAAAAGAAAACCCCAGAGCAAGTAGAAGGAAGGAAATAGTAAAGATCAGAGCAGAAATAAATGACATAGAGTCCAAAAAAACAATTCAAAGGATCAATGAAACAGAGAGCTGGTTTTTCAAAAAGATAAACGAGATTGATGGACCCTTAGCTAGACTCACCAAGAAACAAAGAGAGAGAATCCAAATATACAAAATCAGAAATGAAAGAGGAGTGGTAACAACTGACACCACAGAAATACAAAAGATTGTTAACAACTACTATGAACAATTATATGGCAACAAATTCGACAATCTAAGCAAAATGGACAAATTTCTAGAAACACATAGTCTCCCAAAACTGGACCAGAAAGAGATAGAAAACTTGAACAGACCAATAACAACAGAAGAAGTTGAAGATGTAATCAAGACTCTCCCAGCAAACAAAAGCCCAGGCCTGGATGGCTTCACTGGGGAGTTTTACTGAATATTCAACGAAGAACTAACACCCATTCTCCTCAAACTATTTCAAAAAATTCAAGAAAAAGGAAGATTTCCAAACTCGTTTTATGAAGCCAGCATAATTCTAATTCCAAACCCAGAAAAAGACACTCCAAAGAAAGAAAACTACAGGCCAATATCACTGAGGAACATAGATGCCAAAATCCTGAACAAAATACTAGCAAATCAGCTCCAGCAATACACCAAAAAAATTATTCACCATGACCAAGTGGCATTCATCCCAGGGATGCAAGGCTGGTACAATATTCACAAATCAATAAACATGATACACCACATAAATAAAATGAAGAATAAAAAAAACATGATCATATCAATAGATGCCGAAAAAGTCTTCAACAAAATCCAGCATCCATTTCTGATAAAAACGCTCAGCAATGTGGGAATAGAGTGATCATATCTAGACATAATAAAGGCCATATATGAAAGACCTACAGCCAACATCATACTCAATGGGCAAAAACTTAAAGCATTTTCCTTAAGAACAGGAAGAAGGCAAGGATGGTCACTTTCACCACTCTTATTTAACATAGTACTGGATGTCTTAGCCACAGCAATCAGACAGGAAGAAAAAATAAAAGGGATCCAAATTGGAAAGGAGGAAGTGAAACTGTCATTATTCGCAGATGACATGATACTATACATAGAAAACCCCAAAGACTCCATCAAAAATTTACTAGACTTAATAAATGAATTTGGCAAAGTAGCAAGATACAAAATTAACATCAAGAAATCTATGGCATTCTTATACACCAATGATGAACTCACAGAAAGACAAACTAAGAAAACAATCCCATTTACTATTGTGGTAAAAAAATTTTAAGATACCTAGAAATAAAGTTATCCAAAGAAATAAAGAACCTATTTGCAGAAAACTACAGGTCATTGAAAAAAGAAGTAGAGGAAGATATTAAAAAGTGGAAGCACATACCCTGTTCATGGATTGAAAGAATTAACATCATTAAAATTTCCATACTACCCAAAGCAATCTATAGATTCAATGCAATCCTCATCAAAATACCAACAACATACTTCATAGAACTAGAACAAATACGTCAAAAGTTCATATGCAACCAAAAATGACCTCGAATAGCCACAGCAATCTTGAAAAAGAAGAACAAAATTGGAGGGATCATATTACCAGATTTCAGGTTATACTACAAAGCCACTGTAATCTAAACAGCCTGGTACTGGCACAAGAACAGGCATATAGACCAGTGGAACGGAACAGAGAACCCAGAAATGGACCCAAGGCAATACGCTCAATTAATATTTGACAAAGGTGGCAAGAGCATACAGTGGAGTAAGGACAGCCTCTTTAATAAATGCTGTTGGGAAAATTGGACAGCTACATGCAGAAAAATGAAACTAGACCATCTACTTACACCCCACACAAGAATAAACTCAAATGGATAAAAGACTTAAATGTGACTCATGAATCCATAAAAATCCTAGAAGATACTGTAGGCAACAAAATTTCAGACATCATAAGCAACAGAATTTTCACTGATAAATCATCTAAGGCAATAGATACAAAGGAGAAAATGAACACATGGGACTACATCAAACTCAAAAGCTTCTGCACAGTGAAAGATACAATCATCAAAATGGAAAGGATACCCACGGTATGGGATAGCATGATTGCCAATGATATATCAGATAAGGGGTTAATTTCCAATATATATAGAGTGCTCATACAACTCAACAGGAGGAAGACAAAGAACCCAATTAAAAAATGGGCAGAGGAACTAAATAGACACCTCTCCAAACAGGACATACAAATGGCTAAGAGACATATAAAGAAATGCTCAATATCACTAATCATCAGAGAGATGCAAATTAAAACAACAGTGAGGTATCGCCTCACACCTGTCAGAATGGCCGCCATCAACAAATCATCAAACAACAAGTGTTGGCGCAGGTGGAGAAGAGGGGACTCTAGTACACTGCTGGTGGGAATGCAGACGGTGCAGCCACTATGGAAAACAATATGGTGTTACCTGAGAAAATTAAAAATTGAACTTCCATTTGACCCAGTAATCCCACTTCTAGGAATATACCCTAAGAAGCATGAAACACCAATCAGAAAGAATATATGTACCCCAGTGTTTGTAGCAGCACTATTTACAATAGCTAAGATCTGGAGACACCCCAAGTGTCCATCAGTAGACCAATGGATAAAAACACAGTGGTACATATACACAATGGAGTACTACGCAGCTGTAAGAAAGAAAGATCTCTTATCCTTTGAGACTACATGGAGGGACCTGGAAAGTATCATCCTAAGTGAAACAAGCCAATCAGAGAAAGACAAGTATCATATGATCTCACTTATTTGTGGAATATAATGAACATAACAGTCTGAGGAATGGAGTAGTCCCAGTGATGTGGAAGTGGGGTACAGACTGACAATACCCAGAAGAGGGGGTAGTGGGGGAGAGATGAACCACAGAACTTATATGCATGTATGCATGAACAATGGACATGAACAACAAAGCTGGGGACAGGGCAGGGAGGGATAGGGAGGGGGAATCAGTGGGGGAAAAAGGAGAAATATCTGTAACAAAAATTAATTAATAAAAAAAAGTGCTTTAAAATATTTATATTTCTATATTTAATGATGCTAAGTATTAAAATATTTATGTTGGGAATATGTTTTAAAATAGAACAGTAAAATAAATTCATAATCTAAATGTCCTTGCATAAGAGGTAGTAAATTCTCAGCATGAGTTTGTTTTTCAGTCCTGTTTAATTTGGTAACTGGCTTATTTGACTACCCATAGTGTAATGTAAGGCAGATTGAACTTTGTTTTTCAATTGTACAGACAATTATTATCCTCTTCTAGGTGCTTTTAATTATAAGATAGATTGGTCAGTGGTATAGTCCCACAATGTTACAGACACGAAGTAACATCAAAGTAGAGTAATAACAAGGTGTGTATCACATTCACCTCTTGTTCCTTGTGCACAGATTACATGCTCATTAGATTACTATCCTGATGGCTCTAGTCTAATTTAAGACAATGGAGTAGATTCCGTGCTCCTTCCTGAAAAGGGGTGTGTGCTACAGAGATTATTTACCCCACTGGACACAACTGGTATCTTCCTCACCTTTTAATTCTCCTCTTCAGTGGGCACAAGACTCATACATGTGAGGGAAAAAAATATCATGGGTTACATAGGAAGGCTAGTCTTTCCCCGGAGGCAATACTACAACAGTAACTACTACTAACTCATCTATTAAGTACTTATTTTTAAAATATGTATATGGAGATAGGATATGTGTGTGTACACATACACACACACAATGATTTTAAAATATTGCTATTTTACAGATAAGAAAAAATTCATTTGGAGAGTTGAGTGATTTATTCCAAATCATACTTTTAGAGTTAAAAGAGAAGCATTCTCACGTACAAAGTCATAGACTTGGAAAACTATAAAGAGGAGGGTATTATTGGCACTTTAATTTCATTAAGAATTATATACCTGGTTTTATAATACTATCTCTGATATAAACTGAATACCAGAAATGAACATGAATTTACTTCCATTTATACACTATACCCACTTTCCATTAAATTAAAATTGGGCCACAACTCACTATTTATATTTTGGTTGGTGATGATTTTTATATACAAAATGTTTTCTAACTGGACACTACAATTTTATCACTGTGAGAGGCTTAGTCAGTCATAGGGCCAATTAACATAGATGTCACTGCTATTATTTATGTCACATTAGATTATCATATATATTTTATATTCCAACACTAAAAAAAGTTGCTGAATTAATCTACTAAGAAGCCAATACTTAAGTAAAAATTGTTAGAGAATAATGTGTTACTTTTCTCTATTAGGTGAAAATTCAAAATTATTATTTAAATGTACTCATTTGCAAATTGAAGTTAATTAATGACATTCATTAAAGCTACACTTATCTATAATAATTCTGACTTGATTATGAATATCACCATTGAGTCATAGTTATGCTGATGCCATTTAAATATTTTTCATGTTACTTAAAATTATAACCTCATATAATCATGGTGAAGTTACTCAAAATATGTTGTCATATGAAGGTGTAACGATGTCATGTATAGTATGTATGGATATTTGTATATATTTATATATTGCCTATGACTAAAATGAGTGATTTATCTAATAATAGCTACATAACTAATAATAACATTATCCTCCAAGAGAGTGATGAGTGTTTGATTCACTGTGGTTGAAAGTGTTCTGCATGGCATTACATGAAATAATACAAGACTCTGTGTGCTGTCTATTTAGTCTGTGGGTCTGTACTAGGTTCAGGGACAAGCATCTTACTTGCATTCTGTCATTTTATTTTCCAAAGTGCCCCATGAATTTAAAAAATTCTAATGCGGATGCAGCATTAAACCAACAGACAAAAATCTCTGCTCCAGTTGAGCTCACATTCTTATTGAAGAGAAAGATAAAATAAGTAAAATATGTGAATAAAAATATATCAATATTTGTTTTAATCAGAAAAGGAAAATAGGGAAGATAGGGAATTAGGATAGGAAGTGTTATGGAGCGGGTGTGGGGGCATACTTTTAGCAATGGTTTAAGGGAGGCCTCACGAAGAAGGTGAAAGGACTGAAGACCTGAAGAAACCAGAATGAAAGCCAAATCCTTGTGGGAAGCGCTTTCCCCACACAGAGAGCAAACGCAGAACCCCTGAGGTAGAACTTGGCAGCAAAGACAGAGCCCAGTGAGTGGGAGGGAGCAGTGTGAGAGGCAGGTAACTTGCTCCAGACGACATGATGTGATAAACCACCAAAGCAAGGACTAAACTAGAAGAGATACACGATAGGCCGTCAGTCAGTAAGATCAGTGAATAAATGGATAGATGGGAGAATAAATAGACACATATGTGGATAGGGAGGTTAAAAACATAATTGATACTCAGTTATTTTATTTTTTCTTCTAAGAACCTTGTTCAATCTAGTCTGATGTCTGAAACGACGAATGGTTATAGGAGAAGAAACTGAGTTAGATATAGAATTGCATGTACTAAAGAAGGTCTAGGATCATTAGAAGGATAAGATATTATACCCCTGACTTAGGTGCTTCCAAAACAAGAATAAAAACTTTGCAAAACAGCTTCACATTTTACTCTAATCACCACAGCCTGCTTTAAAGCACATATGGGTTTAGTATTTATATTCTGGCAGCCTCTTACTGTAAGTCTGATTTTTCTTATAGTTAAGGAATCTTTGAATGCTTGCTTTAATAAATAACCATGTCAGTCTCTATAATAGCCTGTTCTGTACCAGTACTGCTCACACTTTATAAATCGAGAAGTCAACGATAGAACAATAAGCAGCAAGACAGGGGAAAACAGGACAAATTTAGTAGTTGTCAAAATTCTGGCCAAGTGGAGTTGGAGAGATGACAATCATCTCTTCATTTACCAAAAAGATGACATTTATAATAAACCCTGTAGAGCAGAAAGAAATGTTAATGTCCCGAAAGAACTGGTGTACAAGCCAAAGTAACTCTTTCCCAAGTGTAACTAATTTCAGAGAGAATTTACTGATTAGAGCATATGGAATGGAAAAAGTTCTTTATTTTGAGATGACAATTTCTTGATTCCAGTCAGTGACTTTCAGCCAGACTTCCAGGAAGACACTGGTAGTAAACAAGTTGTTTGCTCACTTCGATGAGCAGAATGTGGCTTGTCCCATAAGAAGGTGTTACAACGAATCTGTTAGGGGATTTTAGTTTTGGAGGTTGATTTGGAGGTTTAAGGAAGAGAGAGCTCTCTGGAATGGACACTGTCAGAAAGCAGGGGTGATTCTATGATTGGGAAAGAAGTAGCAGACACTTATCTGGTAAAAAAGAGTGTTCATTTTCTTGTGGGTGGTGAAGTGACCTTTTTGTTTGTACTTAGACAAATTACGAAGGGCCTTGCTTTTTCCCATTTGATAGTGCCTCAGAGTAATCTTGTCTGATGTTGGGATACTGTGGTCCCTAGGTATCCACAGAGCTTGGTTTCAGGACCATTGTGAATGTTCAAGTCCCTTATATAAAATGTTGTAGTATTTGCAATGTAACCTGTGTACATCTTCCATATACTTTAAACTATCAATAGGTTACTTATAATACCTAATATTGTATAAATGCTACATAAAGAGTTATTATACAATATTGTTTAGGGAATGATTACAAGGAAAATAACTGCATGTTCAGTACAGATGCAACCATCATAGGCCTATCTACATAATATACATCAGCAACAACATAACACATTTTCTGAATATTTTTGGTCCACAGTGGGTTGAATCATGGATGTAGAAGTGTGGATACAGAGGGCAGACAGCATTATCAAATGGGAGGGAGAAAAAATGGCCCAGATGTGAGATGTCAAACCAGCTCTGAATGTCAGGGGCTGTTCTCTTTTCTTTCTCACATGTTTCAGAACTTTCTAAGCAAGAAAAATTAGCCTACAATTTACAGACATGTATAATTTACTGACAAACTATGTAAATTATATGCAAAATCTAAAAATATTCCAATCCATGAATATACAGAAGGAATGAAATTTATTCAGCATAAATATTATTTAATGCATTTGTAAATAAACTAACTTTGCACGTATCATTTTAATAAGCTACTATTTCTTCTAATGGTCAAGCAATAATTTCTAGTGTTAAAAGCTTTACAAACTACAAATTCAGCAAGATCAGTATTTATATTATTATTTTTTTAACTTTATTTTTATTGTTGACACTATTACAGGTACCCCCCCCCCCCCCCGGTAATCACCACACTGTTGTCTATGTCTACAGCCAGAGAACATGTATGCATAACCTAATCTCTTATTTTTTAAAAAGACCTAACAACATAATTTTTAGTGAATAATTAATACTAGTTAATAATTTGAAATAATCTGTGTAACATAAAATATATTTTACATTGTTTACATTTGACTTATATTCTTCGTAGCTCAGTATCCTCAAAGATTTAAATGACTCTAAAAAGTTTTCAATATCTTTTAATCAGAGGCCATGTTTTTCTCATTTCCTCTTCTAAATTTATCTTTTTGCCACATTAACTTTTAAGTAATAGAGATAATATTTTGGAACAGTTTTTAGGTTTTCAGAAACACTGAGAAAATAGTAAAGATAGTTCCCATATACCACACGCCCTGTTCCCCTAACAGTTGACATGAGTTTGGTATACTTGCTACAAACATGATCTTTATCATTAAAGTTGACAGTTTATTCATATTACTTTTTTTTTTTTTTCTGACTGTCCTTTATCTGTTCTAGGATTCCATCCAGAATATATTAAGTTTAGTCATAATATATCCTAGGCTCTTCTTTGCTGTGACATGTCCCCAGATAGTCCTTGTTTTTTGATGACCTTGGAAGTTGAAGATGGAATATTTTAAAGGATGTTGATCTGCTGGAATTCTCTAATGCTTTCCCCACGAGTAGAAGGGGTTGGTTTTAGGGAGGAATACCACAGAGGTAAATTAACATTTTTATCACTTCATACCCAGGGTATACATTATTAATATGATTTATCACTGTTGATGTTGACCCTAAACACCTGGCTCAGGTAGGATTTGTCAGGTTTCTCCACAGTAACATTATGTCACCTGACTCTTTCCATATACCATCCTGTACTCTTTGAAAGAAAAGTCACTTGGTATACCCAAGTCTTCGGAAATGAGGAATTATGCTCCCCCTCCTGAGGGCAGAGTATACATTTTTGCCAATAACCAATAGTTGTTTCAATTTGTGTGTGTGTTTCTTCTTCCTCTCATTCTCCCTCCCTCCCTCATTTTACTTACTTTGTTTCTGGTATGGGGTCTTTCATTTTCTTTGCAGAGCTGACATGACCATTAACAAGACAGGATGTAAACCCCTGCCTTTTCATAACAGATACTGGGCAACAATCAGACTGGTAAGAATAATTAAGTTAAAACTGTGGGAGGGGCTGCAGTTTATCTCACGAACCTTTTTTCCTAAATTTTCTTCAGAAGGATAAGTCTACAGGAACCAGTTAGGATCTGCTGTCTGCACCCATGTGGAGAAATGGATCTGGGTAATACGAAGATTGGACTATAGCCTACAGGAAAATGCACAGCTCTCCAAGTGACTCCTGTCTGGAGCAACCACAGTGTTTTCCCTGAGGCCTTTCTTCCCTCCCTACTCCCAGTCAATGCCCAAGCATCAGATGGATAGTTCGGGGCCACTGCTGTAGAATATAGGCCTCTCTTAATGCATCACTTACCTTGAGGACTTCACCGTCAGCCTGATTGAAGTTACTCAGTCTGCACTGGAGCACTTCCTATCCACTCTTGTTTATTCCCTTTTTTGTTTCACACAGGTATCAAATCTGCATGGACTGTGAAGTCTCCCCATGTTTTTTTTTCTTTTTTTAATCCTGCTTCCTCCTTATCTTTACTGGTCTTTCCCTGCAGTAAATATCTTGGGTATCTAATCCTGTCCAGGTGCCTGCTTCTTAGAGGAACTGAATTAGTACATCCCTCAATTAGATTATAAGGTTTTCTAAAGTAGAAATTATATATTTTTGTTTTGTGCTCAGTTATATGCCACTGCTTCTTTAAATTGCAGATGGCCTTATGAAAGTGAAGAGCTCTCATTCACAACAGAAATGTCTCCATGCAATGTGGACCAAGAATAAGATGTTTATAGAGTGTTCTAAGAAGCTTAAATACTCACTGCGTTTCTCATGTATCAATTTAATTAAAGGAAACACTTCTTATGAATCCCATATTTCAGAGCTAAAATAATTATAGTAGTTGTCCACTTTTCAATAATATGTGTTAAAGTAACACACTCATACCTATGCATTTTCTATTTAAGCATGAGGTAAATATGAGATTTTATAATAAGTTATCAAAAATATTAATGCTTGAATATTTTTTCCAACAAGAAATAAATCACCTTAAAGCTCCATAGATATGTTTTACCAATAATGTTTGAGAGTTTATATTTCACAATAAATAGGACCAGAAGAAAATTTCAAATCTGTATCTGTTCCCATGCAATTTCCAGGTTATGAGAAACTTCAGTGAATAATGCAGTTGGCTCCCCCACGAATAACCCCGTGACTGAGAATGCCCATGAGAAAAACAGAGCTTTTCAGTTTCATTTTAGGTTTTAGAATGTTTGCATGAGAACATGAAGGAGTGTGAGGATTAATGAAGTGACATTTGCAAGGGCTGCTTGGCATGCCGAGTGTCATCTTTTCCTCTCCCAGTGTCCCAGCAGTGACTTGACTGAGCTTTCCTAGAACAGGCCCCTCCTGGCACCTGTTTCTATCTAGACCCTTTATTAGTGCTCAGCTCTGAGATTCTTTATAACGTCCTGTCCAGAACTGTCTCACCGGTCCACATGATTGTTTCCTTGAATCGCATGGAGGGCGTAATTGTACAATATTCATGGAGACTGCGAAATGAGACATGTGCCAGAAACAATGCATCTATTCTATTTCCACTTGGTGCCAGGTTTTTGCAGCTATTTACAAACATTTTCTTTGTCACTGCCTAGATTCTCAAAAGACCTACTTCCAAATAGCATAAGTAAAACAGTGAATGTGTTATGCAATGGGCTGACCTGCTGTAATTAGTATATGACAAATAGCTTCCATCCTGATGCCTGAAGACAAAGTCTCTTACCTATTAATTAGAAGTCGTCTATTGTGAGTATTCTCCAGTTACTTGACTTTGTATTGCTGCTATCACTCAAAAGGGAATCGTTTCTAGTATCTAGAACATTAATTTGTCATTGTTTGCAGTGAGTGTTCGAAAGGTAAGAATATAATGATTTAGATCATAATGGAAAACATTTTGAATGTCTGAAAATTGGACATCATCTTTTGAAATAGAGGTATTTTTTTTTTTTTTACTTTGAAATACTAGCAAGTTAAATAAAGTTTGTTGGCAATATTTTCTCACCTTTTCTTGTGCTATGAGTATTAATACTCTCCACTAAATTTTAAAATGTTAAAAGAAATGGAAACCTATTTTGGTTGGTGGTGTTGCTATCATTTGGGAAAGGGTGAACTAAAATTTTGTAAAAAGCAGGGTTGATGATTTTTGTTACTTTATCAGTGGAGGGATTGATAAAATGCACTTAGAAAGTACAAGAATATTCCCAGTATTTCAATAATTATGTTTGAGTGATTTAGGAGTATGCTGAGCTCCTTGATATGAGTTCTTCATAAATCTCTTGATAATAAAGAACATGCTCTAGAATAATTGTATCACTTATTTGAGGTAAGTTAGCTGCTTGGGTCTCCAAAGGCACTTTTTCTGTTCTCTGTTTTATGTTTTTCGGCCTGACCATCAGCAAATTAGTAGAGTCAGAACTTCATATTAAGCTGTGGCAGGTTAGGGAGTCCAAGGTTAATAGAATTCTCCTACATTAATGGTTGAGATATTTCTGTTACCATAATTGCACATTTCCCTTTGTCTAATTTAGGGATTAGCTTAAATTAGTTAAGAAGTAGGGTTTCACCATCTAATTTTTCTATTTAAAATAGCCAAGGATTTCTTATTTTGATAAAAATACACAGTTCTGTTATGTTCCTTTTCAAATGTTTTCCCCATTATACTTTGGTTGTATGTGAGGCTGTCTGTATCTTTTATTAATATGGCTCACCAGTGACTTTCTCAGATTACAATTTTACAGTGTGTAGGACACTGGCGAGCAATTAACTTGGGTGTATCCTACATAGCACATTCATCATGTCGGCTGCAACAAAGCACTGCTCGCTGTCCAGAGAGACGGTTTGCACGGATCTGAATGAGCGCTGCTTAGAGCGACAGTCACAGGTAATAGCCTATGTAATAACTCAGACTGCCCAGGATAATTTGAAAAAAGGGTTTCAATAATAATATTAGCTTTTCAAATGCCATTCTTGGGTATCGATATTGATAACGATCGAACCTCAAAATTATGTGATGAATCAAGAAGGCTTAATGATCCCAAGAGAAAAGAATGGTTTCATAACCACAGAGAATTAAGTAAAATGGACACAGTTTAATACATAATAGAGTTATTGAGGTTATTTGTGAAATAGGGCCTTCTTACTATTTTTTCCTTTTTGTGTTCTCCCTTCTAACTAGCTCTGTGTGTGTAGGGGCAGGGAGTGGTGAAGAAGGTATCCCTGGATTCTGTGTAAAGTATCCCCAGATGGTATGGGAGGAGGAAACAGAGAGGGGTATTAATCTTAGCTATATCCTAAGATTTCTTTTTCTCAGTCCTTAGCAAAGTCAAAACAAAATTTAAAAATAAAAACTGAATTAAAAATTAAAATACAAACAGCTGGACAGCAATATTCTGCAGGGGTGGGGGCTGGGGGGTGATCTGCATATTTACCAGCCCCCAAGCATTCTCCTGCTGATGCTACTCTGTTCTCAGGATTGTGTGGTGGGTCAGCTGTTCAAAACCTAAGAAAACACCAGACCAGGAGAAGCCAGCCAAGGCTCCCTGAATAATTACCATGTAAAAAAAAAAGTGATTCTTTAATTTCCTCTCTTATGTTATGAGGTGATTAGGCAAATTAATCTGTAAATCCCTTCAGGAGCAAGCATTCTAATTTTCTTTTAGGAATCTCTATTGTTACAGAAGAATGTCTCATTAAGCTTTACTTTTCCTGGGGAACAAGAAGGCAGCAGGTGATAATAAAATAAGAAAGAAAAATATTTTTAATAATTATACTTTTTATCAATGAAAATTAAAAGGTATTAAATACACTTTTAAATTAAGCATTTTCTTAAATTTAAGAGCTGAGAATCTGTTTGATTTTCTTTCTTGGGGCTGTCTCTGAAGAGGCAATATGAAATGCATTGATATTATTAAAGCCTATTCCCAAATTCAGGGTTTATCTGGTAAGCTGACTAAAGAATAATTTCCCTTTTGATTAGAGTCAATTATATAGAAACTTCTCATGTCTCTGAGTTTTAATATCTTGCATTTATCATTTTTATTCAAGACTCTAAAGTAGGATGCTTTCTGTAGCCTTCGGGCAGAAATATTATAAACAAGATGAACAGGAAAATCAAATTCTTGTTGTATATTAAAAGCCTAACATGTTTGAAATGCTTCATCACTCAAAATGGTCTTCTGAATACACCACCATAGTGGATGTTAGATTTACATTACTTTAAATTCTAATTTGTAATTTTCCAGTGAAACTATCTTTCTTGAACACGCTTTCCCCATTGTATATCAAGTATTTTGAAATATACTGTTAACAGGTTGATAGATGCTTAAGATTTTGCAATTGGTAAACATTCATATAGTGTGCATGTTTTTCTTTATCTCTTAGGAGTATGCTCTTATCTGTTACTGTGTAACTCCTAAAAATTAGTCCAAGAAAAGGTTATAATGGATTGACACAGATTTATATGAGAAGCATTTTCCCTTTGATACTATCATTTTTACTTCTTAAAAAGTCAGTGTTTCATGATGGTGTATCTATATCAAAACTTGGTCAAGACATTTTAATAAATAAACATAGCTGCATAGAATTTTAATGGTACTGTAAATAAGTATTGATGAAAGAACTTGAAGTTTTGTGATCAGACCATAAGAATTTTTTATTAACTATATTTTAAAAGATACAATTGGAGATTTTTCCTTGGCATATATATGAACTGATTTAATTATACTCCATTTTTAACAGTGTGTGATGATATTTTTATGCTATGAATTAATGAACAATTTTACTGTTAGTGAACATTTCATTGATCTGCAACATTTTAAAAGATATCTTAAGGAAGCATTTCTGAGCTTGTGATTATGCACATTTAAAATAAATAAATGTGATACTGCTTTCCAAAAACATTGCACCAATTAATATTGATTGAAATGTTCATAAATATCATCAAATATATCTATTTTCCTTTCTTTTCATTTTGTAGTCTGTGGGAGGAAAAATAAGGATTTGTTTTCACTTTCCAACTAGCATGTGAGGTTAAATAAAATAATTTTTATGTATTGTTTTGTGGTCTGCCTGTTCATAAATTTTTCTAGGTATTTGGTTGTTGTTTAACTTATTTTTTTCATGTTGTTATTATTTTATTACAAGTTCTTTGTCTCTTATATAGCCTTTAAATATTTTCCCATCTGTTACTAGGTTTTAAGGTATTTGTTTCATAAAAGTGTTCGATATTATGTAATCAAATGCATTAATACATTCCTTTAGGATTCCTTCATCTTGTAACTTGTTAAGTGGTTTTTCTGTATCCTAAATACCCCATTGGTAGCAATAGGGTAAATCATCCAAACAGAAAATCAATAAGAAATACTTGCCTTGAATGACACTGTCAATATTTACCATCCCAAAACAACAGAATATATATTCTTCTTTAGTGCAGATGGAACTTTCTCAAGGATAGACCATATGTTAGGGCACAAAACTAGTCTCAATACATTTAAGAAGACTGAAATCATACCAAGCATATTCTTTAACCACAAAGTTATGAAACTGGGAATTAAATGCAAAAAGAAAGCTGGAAAAACAAATATGTGGGATTAAACAACATGCTACTGGGTCAACAAAGAAATAAAAGAAGCAATCAAAAGGTATATAGAGACAAATGAGAATGATAATACAACATATCAAAATATTGGATGCAGCAAAAGCATTATTAAGAGGGAAGTATATAGTATTACAGAACTACCTCAAGAAGTAAGAAACAAATCTCAAAATAGTCTACTTCCCTTTAAAGAACTAGAAAGAGAACAAATGAAGCCCAAAGTCAGTAGAAGGAAGGACATAAAAGTGAGAGCAGAATAAAATGAAATAGAGAATACAAAGAAAAATATTAATGAAACAAAGAACTGGTTCTTTGACATAATAAATAAAATGGAGAAACCTCTGGTTATACTAAGAATAAATGAAAAGACTCAAAAAAAAAAAAAAATCAAGAGTGAAGGGAAGTTACACAGACAGAAATACAAAGGTTTATACAAGAATACAATGGAAGGCTGTATGCCATGAAAGGCATAACCTCTGTAGACAGGACCATGAGAACTGGAAAACCTAAATAGCTTGATCAACACCAAGAACATTTTAAAAAGTTATCAGAAACCTTACAGAAAACACATGTCCAACACCAGATGGCTTTACTGGTGAATTCTACCAAATATTCAAAGAGATAGACTCTTAAAATCTTCTAAAAATTGAAGACCAGGAAATACTTCCTAACTCATTTTATGAAGCCAACATTACCCTGACACCTAAACCTGTTAAAGAAAATTACAGGCTTGTATCTCTGATGAACATAGATACAAAAGTCCTAAATAAAACACCAGCAAACTGAATACAACAATACATTGAGAATGATAATATATCACAATCAAATAGGGTTGATCTCAGGATGGTTCAACCGATGCAAATCAATCAATGTGATATACCACAATACCAAAATAAAAGACAAAAATAATAATAACAATAACAATAATATAATCATATTAATAGATGCTGAAAAAGCATTTGATAAGATAAAACGTTCCTTTATGTTGAAAATAATAATTTGTATACAAGCAAACTACCTCAACCAAACTAAGGCCATATATGGCAAATCCTCAGCTAACATCATACTCAGTGGTGAAAGCTGATATGTAAACAGTGCTGAGACCATACCATGGAGCCATTATACATATTTATGTAATCTAAAAATTAAGTAATATAATATTAAAGCAAGATGTTAACTATACAGAATAATGTATAATAAAATATATATAACTAAATGCACTTATTTAAAATGAAATTAATGTATTGACAACACTTTTTCTTAGGTTATGGTACAACAGATCTGTTTTCCCTTTAAACTTTTCTTTATATTTAAGATTTTTAGAAGAAAAATAATTCTCAGGGTTCAGGAAAATATCATCTGCTGGAAAATATACCTATGACCTAATATGATTTTTTTTTTTTTTTTATCCTCACCCGAGGACATTTTTCCATTTTCTGTTCAGGTAGAGTGGGGGGGGAGAGAAAGGAACAGAGAGAGAGAGAGAGAAACATCGATGTGAAGGCACATATCGAGTGGCTGCCACCCGCACAACCGACCAGGGCCGGGGACAAACTGCAACCGAGGTACATGCCCTTAGTGGGAACCGAACCCGGGTCTCTCCGGACCGCAGGCCGACACTCTAACTGCTGAGCCAAACCGGCCAGGGCCTAATATAAGATTTTTAAAAGGAGCTGGGTGTTGGGAAAACAAAGCTATGTAGAAAGAAAAGTTCAATCTCAAAATGGTAGTGTAAAAAATAATGGTATCAATTAGGAAGAGGGATAAAAATGAGTGTGTTATTCAGAGAAAACAAAATATATTTTACCTCAAAATACTTCTATTCAATTTTAATATTCTACCAGTAGATATTGAATACCTTATTAGCCACTCAAATAGAGTATTTACCTGAAAAGAGATAGCCAAGATTTGATTTTTCTTTCTTTTCTTCACTCATTTTGGCTGTTTGGTATTGACCAAACAGAGAGATACACACCTCAAGGAAAACAATATGGTTTAATGAATTAAGATGAAATAAATTAATATTTATAAAGTTCTTAGAAAACAGTCTGGAATGGAATAAGAACTATTTAAACACTTGTTATATAAATACTTTACTTTTGAGTAGTCTGATATATTGCATGAAAAAATCTTTAAAAAACAACTCCTTCATCCTCAAGTACCAGAAAATAATCTGGAAACATACTATTTTTTATGCTTTAGAACAACCAAAAAAGGTACAAAGCAAATAACTTACTGTTTCACTAGACTCAAAATAATGAAAATTGATATATTGCAATTTGATTTTAAAAAAGAATTGGCAACTATCTTTAAAGTGATTGTAAATTATCAGCTAAATAAATAGCAAAGAATGAGTGTAGCTATTCTGTTCTTTAGTACAAAAGTATAGTATATACCAAAAGTATAACTACCAAATCTCAGTGTGTGTATGCTACCTCTATATGATTCTTTTCTTTTCTTTTTTTATTTATCTTCAGATAAAGTGGGAGGGAGAGGGAAACATCAATTGGTTGCCTCCTGCATGACCCTGACCAGGGCTGGGGACAAACCGCAACCAAGGTATGTGCCCTTGATTGGAATCGAACCCGCGACTCATTGGTCCATGTGCTGATGCTCCACCGTGGAGCCAAACCAGTCAAGGCTATGATTACTTTTTGTAATAAAGACACAAGTAATAACAAAAATAAAATTTTTAAAAGGAGGGGGAGGACACGACACCTGTTGGGGTGGGCATTCATGTGACCACTGCAGAATATGTCCATGGCTGTTCTGTAGTAGTCACACAAATGCACACATGAAAAAGTGCATAGAACACACACACACAAAGTATATTTAATACTGGTGAAACCTGAAAAAAGCAAGTGGATTGTATCAAAATCAATATTCTTATTGTGATATTGTATGGGGGAAACTGGACACATGGTATGTGGGATCTTTATTATTTCTTCAACTGCATGTGAATCTATAGCTGTGACAAAATAAAAAGTCAACATTATGTCTCAAAAATAACTTGGCTAATTCCTGAATCAAAAATCCAGGGGCTATCCAAATAAAATATGATTTTATTAATGACTGTAAGAACAACAGTAGAGTGAAACATTTTAAATCAAGACCTAGTAAATAAACTGGCATCTATTATAGGAGGAATTGTTACTAACCTATTCAGTAATCTCATTTGTTAGAGTAAGCTTTTTTATCTCAGTAGAATGACCCAAAAAGTACAATCCAGGATGAAGAGGTCAGGGTGAATTAGTTAAGACTTTCATAAAGCAGGTTAATGACCAGTTAAATTCTATAAGAGGAGATATTTACTTCACATCTCCATGCAGCATTAGTTTGATTATTTGACTCTTCAGTCAATTAGTTCAAAAAAACTTATTCAGTAAAAAGCTATTAAACCAGTTGTGCATATAAATGGAATGAATAAAAATCCAGTTGCAACAGAAAAGTAATTAAGTTATTAATTAAGGCTCTGTTTCCATTGCAATTATTAATTTTATAATCATTTTATGCAAGTTATTCTGTTTGGAGGAAGTCTATAAAGTATTTGGAAAATGATAACATGATGAATTTCCATGAGCCAACCACAGGAAGGCAGATGCCCATTTAATATAAAATAAATGTTTTACCATTCAAACTTGATCAAAGATGAAGTGAGCTTTCTTTTGAAGATAGTATGCTCTCTTTTTCTGAATCTTGAATCACAGATGCAAATGTTCAACCATAAATTTCTCCTGAAAGAATTGTAAATTGCTTTAAATATGTAAATTGTATATTAAACAGTGTCCTTTCTAATTGATGTATTTTAAAAAGAGAACTTCATAGCTGGATGAATTAAATAATTATATATTTATTCTAGCTCCAAACTGCTTTTGAAAATGAGGAAAAGAGGCCAAGCTATATTAGTGGTACAACTCAGAATAGAGTTGTATGAAGTATGTAACACTTTACAGAATGCCTTTACCTAGATTACTTCATTTGATTTTTATGACATACCTGGAAAGTAATCAAAGGAGGCATTCTGACTCCCAATTATAATGTTTAGGAAGAGGAGACTCAGAATTAGTGACTTACAGAATGTATCACAGTGATACTAGCAGAACCAGTGCTTAGACCCAGCATTTTCCCCATGTACAGTACTTCATGGTACCACCTTGTTTCCCATTATAACCAGGACTGTAAACTCATGGTAGGCAGCAAAATGGTTTCCCTGAGGTGTCCACTTCTAGCTTTAGAATCCGTGGATATATCTCATATGGCAAAGAGTTTTTTTTTTAATTTGATTATACTATGGATATGGAAATGGGAGATTATTCTGGATTATCTAAATAGGAATAGGGTCAAATGTAATTACAAGAGAGTTCTTATAAGGAAAAAGGGAGACTGGAAAGTCAGAATCAGAGGAGAGGTAATTCAGTGAAGCAAAGATCTGAGTGCTATGGGGCCACAAGCCAAGGAATGCAGCTGGCCTCTACAAGTTGGAAAAGGCAAGAAAACACTGTTCTCTAGAGTTTTCACAAGAAACATCCCAGTACAACTTATTTCAGACTTCTGATCTCCAGAACTACAAGATAATATATTTGTGTTGTTTTTAAGCCACAAAATTTATAATAATTTGTTATAACAGGAATGGGAAATGAACACAAAACTATAGAGTTAATACTCATTGTAAATAAATACCTCAAGATTTTCCTCTCTGTATAATATCCTGACTAGGAATTTGCCTCTCAGCGGAAAACCATGAAACTAAAGTCTCCCCCTTGATTTCTTGAGTTTTGTGGGTTTTATTACTTAAATGAAACTTTTTTCATTAATCATACCTATGGATCATTCCATATTTTTAATACTCTTCCAGTCTTTTGATTCCTTCTGGGTGATTTTATGAAGAGGGAGGATTATCCTGTCATTGTTATATGATATGTTAGTAATTTGCTGTGACCACACAAAATTCACCATCAGCAGAGGCCAGTACGTCATGGGATTCTAAAAACCTTATTACTGGATTCCCTATAAGGTGATAAGTGTGACTATATGAAATGAATACTCATTTATGTGTTCATGTGTACAAGAAATAGGTATTGCTTCATTTTAAATTACTAAGATTCATTTCTACATGGGCCTCCATTACATTTTGCTTATGCATTCATTAAATTGGTCAAGAATAATTCTGGACATATCTGTTTAACTACTATTAATACAATTTGTGCCACATCCCCTTTGCTGTTGATATTGCACAGAGCAGCCAGGAATGCTATGTAATGTCTTGGGTTGAAAGACAAGCATTTTGTTTGACGTCAAGATCTGTTGAATCAGAAAGAATCACTCAATCTTTAATTTTAAGGGACTGTAGAGTAATTCTTGAAGGGCAGGGTTTGTATTGAACTTACCCTATCCCAATATGAAGCACTAACTGTTTGCTGGAAAAATCAATGGTGGTGTAAATAGAGCTCCTCTATGTGTTTTGTATTCCTCTTCTAGTTGTCATAGATTGCAAGCGAACATTTGAAAATTCTCCCAAGGATTTGAGGGAGAATGAGCATGGGCTATTCAACATCCTCAATAAATTAACTATATTAGTACATTCAAAATAGAGTTAAAAGGCCCAAAGTCAATTTTTCCCTCGTTCGGTCACCATGAAACTGTTCTTGAGTTTGTTTCAAAGACAAATTTTTCACAAGTAGTATTTATTGGGTCACTCAGTTTTCTTAAAAATATTCAGCTATAAAATTTAGATATAACTTATTATCCTTTAATTCACAAAGAAATGTGAAAATTTAAAAATTATGCAAAATACTATTTTGATTGTGCATGGAAATTTTATATAAGGACTGAAACACAAAAATATTATTTCTATTAAAATATTTAAATTATACTTTCGTGCATATACAAAAATGTAGCTGGTAAAAAAATGCATTGTCACATCTTGGTTTAATTACTCAGGCATCTAATATACCAGCTGACATGGTCTTGAGTAGTGTTTTCCTACTCAGTATTTATTCATACCTTTTCTTTTTTCTTTTAAATAACCTTATTGAAGTATGATTGACTTACAAGAAGCTGTACATGTTTAATGTATACAACTTGATGAGTTTGGAGATACATATCTACCCATGAAACTATCTATGCCATAAACATATCCATCACTTCCAAATGTTTCCTTCTATCATTATTATTATTAGTAGTAGTAGTAGCAGTAATATTTGTGATAAGAATACTAAACATAAGATCTACCATCTTTGCAAATTTTTAACTATACAATACAGTATTGTCAACTACAGGCACAACAGATCTGTAGGATATATTCATATTGTCTAACTATACCCCTTTGACAAATACCTCCCTCTTTTCCCAAGGAAGTGTTTATTCTTAAACCACAATCTATACATGTACTTCCAGCATCTAGAGAATAACCCATTGTTCAATTACTATATCTGTTTCATGCTGTTTACCTTCAGTTGTCTTCTGTGCATTTTATGAGCTCATTGAAGGCTCTAAATCAAAGCATTTAAATAGTCTTACAACTACCCACTTGCCTACTCATCCAGAACTCATTATTATTAACTCATTATTGGTTCACTGATACTATGATTTATAAAGCCTCAAGGAGTTAAGGAGATTACAATAATTTAAAGTTATCACTGTATAGCAATTTTTTCTATGTACATGTCAACATTTTTTTGAGGTAATGCTTTTCTAGTGAAAGACTTAGGAAACTTTAGATGAATGAATATATAAAAATATCCCTTGTTAATTGAAAGCCATTCTGCTTATCTTTATACTCCTAGATTAACAGGATTGCATTTTATAATTTTCAATTAACTCTACATGCATGAGATTCATGTCATTAATTCTGATGACATGGTCAAGAGTATTAGTACGTTAATGTCAGGGCTACACAATAATAATACTTCACATTGGGGAAAATTTTCAGAAGTTTATTTTGAAGTATATGGCAAATCAAATTTACTTTAAAAGTATTGTTTAGCGCTATCAAAGGGAAGACAATGATAAAAATCACTTAGTGTTAAGCAAATGTAAGTCCAATAACTTGTGAATAATCTTGGCATTCCAATTTGTAAATTTCTCACTACATTCAAAATAATTAAAAATTATAATGCTGACAGAGATTATCTTTAAATTGTACATGGCACAGAAATTCATGTGTTCCACAAAGCATAGATACATATACTGACTATAAAATCCTAATGCACATTTGTAATTTACTAATTGACAGGTTGTTACAATACACATAGGCAGTTAAGGAAAATGTTTATCAGAATAATTTGAGTTAAATAGATGCATCAATTAAATAGACATATAAGACAGTATGTTCTCCAGCCAGATCCACTCAAATTAACATCTAAATTTCCATTTTAATTTTCAAGTGAGCTATATGTACTCACTTGAAAATTTGATTACCTAGTCATGTAAGTTGTTCACTCCAAATGCTACATTATACAAAAAGTAAAACTTACAACCTAGTTGTATGCATATAACTTTTATCTCTCAGAAAGAATTAGTTAAAAAAAAAGTTAGCTATAAAGTCTAAGTGTGTGTATGTATATAGTTTTCATTAGTTATATTAGAAGGTTTAAAAATACATCATGTAGTTTACTTAAACCATTTCTGTAATCTCTCTCCTTGTTGTATAATATAGAAAATAAGCAAGTTATTAAGCAAATATTTTAGTTTTCATTCAGACAAATGAAAATATGAGTCAATAGAACATACCCCCTTTTTTTCTGGAAGAGGTAGACATCAGTAATTAAAGATAACATTTGTAAATATTTATAAGCCTAATATAGGAGCACCCAATATATAAAGCAAATATTAACAGACTTACAATAATAGTAGGGAACTTTAATGCCACACTACAATAAGGAAATATCAACCTTAAAAGAGTTATGTGCCAAGGATCATAAGAGACTAAGGACAATTATATGTCCAATTATATTGGACAATCTAAAAGAAATACATTCCTAGAAACATACATCCTACCCAAGACTGAATTATAAAGAAATAGAAAAGCTGAACAGAGCAACTAATAGTAAGGAAATTGAGCACCTATGGAAGGTTAATGTGTATGAAGCAGAAAAGCTGTTGCTGCCCATATTACTGGCTGTTGGCCCCTATAGTAAGGAGATTGAATCAGCAATTAAAAAAACCTCCTGACAAACCAAAGTCTAGGACCAGATTGTTTCTCTGGTGAATTCTACCAAACATGTAAAGAAGAATGAATAACAATCTTTCTCAAACTACTCTAAAATATAGAAGCAGGAACACTTTCAAATTTATTTTATGAGACCAGCATTACCCCGATTCCAAAACTGGAGTAAGATGACAAATCGCTGGCCAATATCCCTAATGAACATAAATGTAAAGTTCTTCAACAAAATATTAGCAAAGATATTTAACAGTACATTAAAAGGATCATATACCATGGTCAAGTGGGATTTATTTTAGGGATGCAACATCTGCTAATCAATCAACATGATATACCACATTAATAAAATGAAAGGCAAAAATGATATGGTAAATGCCATAGATTCAGAAAAAGCATCTGACAAAATTCAACATATATTTGTGATTAAAAAAAACACAACAACTTAAAAAAAAGTAGATATAGTGTTAAGTACCTCAACATACATAATAAAGGCCATATAAGGCAAGCCGTGAGCTAAAGCATCATGCTCAATAGTGAAAGCTGAAAGTGTTTTCTCCAATAATGAAACAAGAATGGCCACTTTCTCCACTTCTATTCAACATAATACTGTAAGACCTACCTAGAACAATTAGGCAACAAAAATAAATAAAAGGCATCCACATTTGATTGGAAGAAGTAGAACTGTCATTATTTTCAGATGATATATTCTATGTAGAAAATCCCAAGGATTGCATCCAAAAGCTGTTAGAAATAATCAATTAAGTAAAGTTGTAGGATATAAAATCAACGCACACAAATTTGTTATATTTCTGTAATAATGAACTTTCAGAAAGAAATTCAGAAAAAAAAATCCCTTTTACATTGCCTCAAAAAACGAAAAAACAAACAAACAAAAAACCCCAGGAGTAAATTTAGCTAAGGAAGTGAAATATCTGTACAATGACAATAAGAGATTAGTAAAAGTGAAGTCACAAATAAATGGAAAGATATTCCATGTTTATTGACAGATTGAATATTGATATAATGCTCATACTACTTAAAATGGTCTACAGATTCAGTGCAATTCATATGAAAATTCCAATATCCCTTTTCATAAAAATAGAATGAAAAACCTAAAATTTGTGTGAAACACAAAGACCCTGATTAACCGAAGTAATCTTGAGAAATAAAAATAAAGCTAGAGGCCTCACGCTCCCTGATTTCAAACTATATTACAAGGCTATAGTAATCAAAACGGTATGATATTGGCATTAAAATAGACACATAGATCAATAAAACAAAGTAAAGTGCCCGCAAACGAACTGTGACTATATGATCAATTAACTTACCTTAAAGAAGCCAAGAATATACAATGAGGAAAGGACAGTCTCTTTCAATAAATGGTATTGGAAAGATTGGGACAGTAACATGCCAAAGAATAAAACAGGACCACTATTTATACCATATATAAAAATTAATTCAAATGGATTCAAGACTTGAATGTAATACCTGAAACCAGAAAATTCCTAGAGGAAACATAGGTGGTAAACTTCCTGACATCAGTGTTGGTGATAATTTTTTTTTTTTTGGATTTGACATCAAAGGCAAAGGCAACCACATAAAAAATACGAGACTGCCCAACTGATGTGGTTCAGTGATTGAGCATCAACCCATGCACCAAGAGGTCACTGGTTTGATTCCCAGTCAGGGCACATGCCCAGGTTGTGGGCCCAATCCTCAGTGGGGGGCATGCAGGAGGCGGCCAATCCATGTTCTCTCTAATCAGTGTTTCTATCTCTCCCTCTCCCTTTGGCTCTCTCAAAATGCAATAATAAAGAAAAAAAGTTTTAAAAAAATATATGAGACTGTATCAAACTAAAAAGCTTCTACAGAGCAAAGGAATCCCAAAACAAAAGGAAAAGTCAACCTACTGAATGGGTGTAAATATATCTCATAAAGGGCTAATATTCAAAATGTATAAAGAACTCATACAAGTCAATTGCAAAAAGACAAATTATTCAATTAAAAAATGGGTTGAGTTTAACAGATATTTTACCATAAAAACACACAAATAGCCAACAGATACATGAAAAGGTTCTCAATATCACTAATTAGGCAAATGTGAATCAAAATCACAATGAAGTATCACCTCACAACTGTTAGATTGCTATTATCAAAAAGATAAGAAATAACAAGTGTTGGTGAGGATGTAGAGAAAAGTGGACACTTGTGTACTGTTGGTAGGAATGTAATTGGTTTAGCCAAGGTGGGAAAACAGTCAGAGGTTCTATTAAAAATAAGAAGTAGAACTACCATATGATCCAGCAGTTCTACTTCTGGGTATTTACCTGTAGAAAATGAATACACTAATTAAAAAACATAGATACATTCTATGTTCATTGCAACATTATTTATTATAGCCAAGACATAGAAACAATAAAAAATTCTATCAATGGATGAATGTATAAGGAAAATGTCACACACACACACACACACACACACAACACACACACAAAAACACTATTCAGATGTAATAATAATAAAACCTTGCCATTTGCAACAATATACACGATCCTCACCTGCATTATGCTAAATGAAAACTACATACTATGTGATCTTTCCATATGTGGAATCTAAAAACAAAAAACAAGTGCTAGTTTTTAAAACAGGAGTAAAACTCCCTTCTTCCTGTTAGTCTAGATTATTTAATAAATTGTTTATATAAGACAGTTACTAAAATATGCAGGTCTCCTAAACAGAAGGGTATTTTATGATACAATACCTCATATTGTGTTCAAAATGAGAAGTCATTATCAGATACTGCTCCTGCTGATAAGATCATTCTTCTTAAATAGCTTCATAAGTGTGAGCACCTCTAACCTTAATGTAGAATACACAAACAAGTCGTATCGCTCTTTCTCTACCATGTGCCTAACTTGCCACAATCTTTTATATCCAAGGTTATCCACAGTAATGGTGTAAACTACAACCTTTTGTTGCAACTCTAAGAGATATTACAATATTGCCTCACTGCTAAGGTTCTCTCGGCAAGTTTTCCAGTCTATATTCAGAGATGGATTAAACATTTCCATACAGCAAATGAGCTGTGGCCTGAGTATTATTCTAGAGTCCCCATAATCCAGAAAATCAAATACGTAATTCGTAAAATTTACTAAAATCTCCTTTTATCAACCCATAAATTCTCCATCGACTTCCCAAATCCCAAGGATTTTCACTCTGCAAACTCCAGCCCAGAATCCCTCCGACCCTCCCACAGCCATCTCAGCTGTTTCTTCTCACCCACAGCCTCCAGCCTCTCTCACCTGCCCGCCTCCGTAGAGTATGAAGCACTTCTTTTGCTTTTACAACTTTTCTATCTAGAATACACTAGAGTACTTCCGCTGTTTCTATTCCTTTATTTTCCCCTAATTGCACATCAAACATCCCTGGTGATAGGCCCCTTCTCAGTAAAGTGAGAAAACACTGAGAGAGAGAGAGAGAAAAAAAGGCAGAACTTAATGAGAAAAGGAGGAAAGGGTGGAAAAATCATGTTAAAATATGTGTTTCTATGCATAAATATTTTACTCGTGTTCACTATAGTTGGACTTGAATAACGTGGGTTGTGGTGAAGAAAAGGGCACAGAAAGCAACCAGTTTTGGGGGCCCAGTAGGCACCTATTCTGCTTAGGACAAGTGCCAGGTTACTGTCCTCATGAACGACACTGTTATAACTTCTTCTCCATTAACACATGAAAGCACAGCAGAGCTGCAAGGTCAATTCGTTTATTGAACATTAAGTCTCCTAATGGCAACATGGTGCAAAGGAGAGACCAGGGCTTTGGAGCCATACAGACTTGGTTCTGAATCTGGTTTCTTCCCCTTCATTAGTCATTTAGCTCAGCCAAGTTTCTTTGAATGTCTGCCTTTTATATATGAGGTGATAATATTATATACTTGTAATAGCTGTTAGTTTGCAAGATGACGCTTATTCTACACCTAGCCATAGGGTTAGCACGTTCTGCTTACCTGATGGACGGCATCCATTTTTTTTCTTAATTTGTTTCTTTTTTGTTAGTTATCTATGTAAATATTGTGTTTCTCCATTCATTTACTCAAGAAGAGTAATTTTCTGCTATAAAACATGGATACAGCAATAATCTATTTAAAATTATGGCCAATTAATTGAATTTATATTTGTATCTTGTAAGAAGTCCCAGAGGTCTGAAATATGAAAAATAAATAGAAGAAAGACAGTTGCTGGTTAGAGATCACTAAACTAACATTCCATGAACGTGCTTCTGTGTTATAACTAAGTATTTAGAAGCTGACAGCAGGACATCTTAAACTTAAATCATAACGTGACTAAGGCAGTGATTTTCAAACTTTTTCATCTCATGGCACAGAAACTAATTACTAAAATTCTGTAGCACACCAAAAAACATATTTCTCCGATCTGACAAAAAAAAAAAAAGAGATATAATTTTGATTTATTTACACCAGACAGCTATTGTGTTGGCTCGTTATTTAAAAAAAAAAAAATTCTTTATTGATTTTTTTTGAGACAGAGGAAGGGAGAGGGAGAGAGAAATAGAAACATTGATGAGAGAGAACATAGATTGGCCGCCTCCTGCATGCCGCACACTGAATATCAAGTACACAACCTGGGCATGTGCCTTGACCAGGTATCAAACCAGAGACCTCCTGGTGCATGGATCGACCCTCAACCACTGAACCACACTGGCCAGGTGTCTCTAGCCATTTTGTTATTTGATAATCTAACGGAAAAGAGGTCAGTGCCCTTGACTAAATAGTTAGGTGTTGCATGTTTTAAAATTTCTTGTGATACAATAGTTGAAAATAGCTGGAGGAAGGCAATGAATATATATATATATACATATATATATGTATATATATATATATGTGTATATATATATTTTTATCCTCACCTGAGGACATTTTTTTCCATATTTTTGTCCAGATAGAGTGGGAGGGAGAGAGAGGAAGAGAGAGAGAGAGAGAGAAACATAGACGTGAAAGGGACACATGGAGTGTCTGCCACCTGCACAGCCAACCAGGGCTGGGGAGAAACTGCCACCGAGGTACGTGCCCTTAGTGGGAACCGAACCAGGTCTCTCTGGACCACAGGCCGACACTCTAACCGCTCAGCCAAACCGACCAGGGCAAGGCAATGGATATTTTAAGACATTAATTAAATGTGCTATTTGGGGCTATAAAATGGAATTTTTATGTGATAAATTCCAAAGGTTAGAAGCTTTTAACAAACTAGAAATTTCTAGGCAGGTGAATATATGAGCAGTTCAAAGTCAATTGAGCAACAGATACATAATTAAACTCCCTATTTACACACCTTTCTTTTATTAGACATGCATTTGCTAACATTACAGAGAATGATTGAGTGATTTAAGTTAAACCAAAGGAAAAATTGCTTTTTCATAAAGACAGCCTGCTTACACTTTAGTGACTAAAATGCTTTTTTCCTGAACTCCTGATAACCAAATATAGGAATTGTTCATGCTTCACATCTCATTGTGAAGCTACTGACACTCTTTTCTCTACATTTCATGTCCAGTTAGTGAAGTGAACATCTCCAGCTTATAAAGATGTGTGTCTAATCAGCCAGGTAAGTACTGAATGTGTTCTTTAAAGTAGTTTGTTTTACAATTACTGAGTGTTTTTTTCAAGTGCTGCATGAAGAAATATTTTACATGAACTCAAATTTTATTTCCCTGTAACTTTTGTGACTCCTCTAGTGTTAGGTACTCACTTTTATTTTTTTATTATTATTATTATTTTTAATCCTCACCCAAGGACATTTTTCCATATTTTGTTCAGATAGAGTGGGAGGGACAGAGAGAAAGAAACATCGATGTGAAAGGGACACATCGAGTGGTCGCCACCTACACGACCCAACCAGGGCCGGGGACAAACTGCAACCGAGGTACATGCCCTTAGCGGGAACTGATCCCAGGTCTCTCTGGACCGCAGGCCAATGCTCTAACCGCTGAGCCAAACTGGCCAGGGCAGGTACTCACTTTTAAAGTTAAGAAATGTTTCAGGAGAACTCTAATTGTTGGGAAATAAAATACTGTTTGGTAAATTAATTAAATTTATTCATTGTCTCCTTACACCCAACTTTTCCTCCAAATTTGACTCCATCCACCAGCTTCAAGCTTAACTTATTCTTTTCTATGTATGCAGCATAAGTAGGTCATTCTGGTCCACAGCACATTGTATTTGCTCTCAATGACCTATGTCTTGAATACTCTTTCTGGAAATATTCACACAGGTGATTCCTTTCATACTTAAGGCTACTACTCAAATTTCTCCTCAGAAACATTCCTCCTTTAAAGTACAAACCAACTTAATATTAAGTAGCCACCTCAAATTCACATGTACTACTGACCTCTATCACTTTATATTCTATTTATACAATATATAAATATTTTTTTAAAAAGTCTTTACATAGTTAATCATTCATTTTGTGCTCCTATTGGACTTTAACTTCAATGAGGGAAAAGACCATGTCAGACTTACGATGTCTGTTTCCCAGGGCCTGAAACGGCCCTCAAGTAGTAATGGTAGATAAATAAATTAGGCAGCTTTGAAAATGACATATTGTGTTTTCTGAATCATTCTTTAGAAAAATACTTGTCTTGCAAATCTTTGTGAAATAAATCAAATGACTTAAATATCTGTGTTAGATCATCACCTTAATCATAATCTTTGATATTTGATCCCTTATATTACCCCAAGCTGCTGTGAGTAGCTAGAAGTTTATTTTCTTATTCATTTATTATTAATAAATATAGCAATTTTAATGATAGTTTGTGAAACATATATTAGAATAAACATATTTATAAAGGATATTTGTAATTTATTATAGCCAAAGCTATTTAAGATATTAAATCTGGCTTAAGCTGGTCATTCATGCACAAGAAGGGCTAATCTTTTTCATCCTAAAGGCTTAAAACTTCCCTAATGTATTTAGACTGCTTTCTTCATTGCCACTGCGTTGTGTTTATCTATCTCAAATTTACATATATAAGCATGTTTTCTAAGAGAAGCATCCCATGATTAAGGATATCATATACATGTGAATTATGTATGTTATCAACTATATCAAGATAATGTGTGCACATACACACACTCATATATAATATGCAATAAACTACATTGATTAGAGCTGAACACTTTAAGAGTTTTGTTATATATGGAGAACTATGAAACCACTGCTTCAGTCCCGAGACAGCATTTTCATCCTCCACAAAAGTCTTCCCATGGCCATTCACAGTCTATCTTCTCTACTGCTTCTGGACTCAGGCAACCACTTACTGGCATTTTGTCATTACAGATTTGCATTGTTATATATATATATAAATGAAATGATAAAATATATGACTTCTTTCATTCAGAATACTAGTTTTTGTATCAATCTATTTTGCAAGAATCAGTAAGTGTATGTTGTTTTTTATTTCTTGGTATTTAAAAAAAAAATATCTATTATGAGATATGCTACACTGCTTGATAGATAGCTGATTTTTTCTACTCTGAATAAAGCATTTGTCTACTAATTTTTGTGTTTTTATTTCTTGTTAATAAATACCTAGAGCCTTAAATATAATAAACAAAATCTTGACAAAAATCTAGAGCAGAAAACAATAGAGTTGAAAGATTTTTAATAATTGACAGAATGCCTACACAGAATGTCAGAATGGTATAACAAACTTAAATAACACTATCAAACAACTTGGCTTAATTGACATTTATGAAATACCCCGCTTTAATTCAGATAATACATTTTTCTTCAAGCACGAGGGAACATTCTCCAAGATAGAGCATCTGCTAAATTTAAGGAATTGAAATGACATACAGTATGTTCTCTAATCAAAAAGAATTAAGTTAGAAATCAATAACAAAAGGAAATTTGGTAAATTTTTAAATAATTGGCAACCTACACAGTTCTAAATAACCAAAACAAAAATCAGTAAGAAGAATATGTTTTGAACTGAATTAATTAAAAAATACAACATATAAAATCTTATAACATTCAGGTAAAGCAGGGCTTAGAGGGAAATTTATAGCTTTAAACATTTATAATAAAAAAGGTCTTGTATTAATAAACAACACATCTATCTTTAAAACTAAAATTTACACATAAATCAGTAACACCGGTCAAATGAAAACAAATACAAAATAAGTGGAAAAAATCAAGAAATAAAAAGGGAAAAATAGGAGAATCAATGAAAGAAAATGTTGAGTATTGGTTGGGACCATCACAACTGATGTACCTTTAACTAGACTGGCCCAGAAAAGAAAAAAAAGAAAAATGAGAGAGAGAAGACAAAATCATAAATAAAAAATGATATATAGGGGATGCTTTCAAGATGGTAATACAAGAAGACCCTGAATTCCTAGAATGGACTCGCTTGAAGGTTACCATTCAGAACTGAAGGAGAGAGAAAGAGTTTTACAACAACTAAAAAGAGCTTATCACCCCTAAACCAGCTTTATAAGAATTGTTCAAGGGTCTTCTTTATATGAATATATATGAAGAAAAAGTATCACTGGTAAAAGCAAATATATAGTAAAGACAATGTGTTAGTCACTTAAAAAGTTGATATGAAGGTTAAAAGGTGAAAGCACAATTAGCTATAACTAGAGGAAATAATTGGGGAATACACAAAATAAGAAAGATGTAAAATATGACATCAAAAATAAAACATGGAGGAATAAATAAAATATAATAATTGTAGAATATATTTGAGTTTAAAAGTCTGTCCATTTAAAATAGACTGCTACATATAGGTAGGTTAATAGGTGAATGCCATTGTAGCAACAAAACAAAAACCAATATAGAAACTCCCCAAATAAAGAAAAAACAGCAACAACAAAAAGCAAATCACAAGGGAAGAGACCAAGAGTAGAATACAGAAACAGAAGGAACTATAAAAAATTTAATAAAATGGCAATAAGTACATACTCCTCAATAATTACTTGAAATGTAAATGGACTAAATTCTCCAATCAAAAGACACAGGGTGATTGAGTGGTGAAAGAAAACAAGACCCATCTACATGCTATCTACCAGAAATTTACTTCACATATAAGGACATCCAGAGATCCAAAGTGAAGGGATAGGGAAAAAAGAGTTTATGCCAATGAAAATCAAAAGAAAGTTATAGTAGCTACATTTCTAGCAGACAAAATAGACTAAAACACAGCCTGGACCACACCTGTTACAGATCACTGTGCTGCAGTGACCCTGTGTTTCTAGTTCCTTACTCTTAGTTCTCCCTCAAGCAGGCAAAAAGGCTGCAAACTGGAATAACTGTCCTCAGAGTAAGATTAATTCTTCAGAAAAACCTAAATACAGAAAAGGCAATTCCTGATGTGGGAGTTTCAGAGGAGACTTCTGGATGTCATAGAGAAAGGAGCTTGAAAAACAGATTCTGTTGTAGTTCTGGTCATGGGCCTTCCTCTCTCCCATCCTCTGAGTCTTCTCATCTCACTAAAGACTAGCTTTTCAGCATCTAAATAAGCATTTCTGAAAGTTTCAGGCATAAAGCTCATGGATAAATAAAAACATTTGAAATAATGGAGAAAAATGTAAAAATCTTTTTTTTTTTTTTTGGTAGTACTGAATAAATAAGATGGTTTGGGTAGAAGAGAAAAAACTAATTGAAGGAAAACAAATTATTTAGTTGAGTAACCCTGAAAACACAGCCCCTGAACACTGCCCTTCATTACCCTCTCCCCTCAGATCTAGTGAGTGGAGTAGTTTCCACAGAAGAAAACATCTCATGCCACACATTGACAAGCTGGAACATTTTCTTTCAGTCGGTTTCAACCATTGCCTACACACAAGTTTGACAATATGAGTGATTATAGAACTCCACAGAAGTCATATTCACCAGCTTAATAATTAAGTATTTAGAAATATACCCTAGACTCTCTAGGGAACATGCAAACCTGTCTCAGGATGATTAGATCACAAGATTTCACCGGCCTTTCAGGAATGAATCTCTCCTCTTTCCCCCCATCAGTCTGCATTGATACCTAAGTTATCTTTCTGGAGTGTAAACCTAATCATTTTTTGCTTAAAATATCTTTAGGAAGTCCTATGACACCAGGACATGGTTCAGACTGTATAGCCTACAGTACGTCTTGGCCCTGAGGAATAATACCATCTTATTCAGAGAGTATACTGTATTCTTTAATGTGTCTCTTGCACATTTTTCTTCTTTTGATATTTAAGCTTCTATTCCCCTTTCCAATATATAATTAATTCAATTTCCTTTCTTCTGATGTGTTATTCCCTAACTCCTTGGGAAGAAGTGGATGTTTTCTACCCTGTTTTATCACACAATTTTGTGCGCTTTTTATTAAACACCAGATTTTATTATTTTACCTTGTTAATCTATAGGCCTCCAATATTATATGGTATTCCAGAAGAGGGACTATATATTATTCTTATCCTATTCTGTAATCAACCACACACTCAATCTACACCTCCAGTTCAGATTGGGGTGTGTATTTCATTAAATAAATAAATGAGGCATATACTTAAGCATCGGAAGTTAGAGCTTTAAGTTTCTACTCAGTGAAATTTACTGTCTCTCTCTATATAGCAGTATCATTTAATGATGCTCTGTATTATCACAATCACAGTTTTCCAGAGAAACAGAACCAATAGGAGATACAGTGTAGGAATTGGTTCCTATGATTGTAGAGTCCAAGCAGTCCCATATTCTGTGTCCACAAGCTGGAGAACAAGGATAGATAGTGGTGTAATTCAGTTTGTGTCTTAAGGCATGAGAACCAGGAGCACCACTATCAGAGGACAGGAGAGGCGTCTCAATTCAAGCACACAGTGCAAATAGCCCTTTCTCTGCCTTTTCTGTTTTCATCTCAGTGGCTTGGAGGCTGCCTATTCGCACTGGAGAGGATCCTCTGCTGTATTCAGTTCACCAACTCAGATGCTAATCTCTTCCCAAAACACTTTCACAGACACACTCAGAAATAATGTTTTACTAGCTCTCCTGGCCTCCCTTAGCCTAGTCAGGTTAACACATAAAATAACCATTACACTCTCTAAACATTTTTTCATGTTATTATAGAAATGTATGTTTTATGTTATTGTTTTTTTAGGCAATGCTTGGAAATATAGAAAAATTACGTAAAATGAAAATAGACTCACCATAAACCCAACAAATAATTCACAACCACTACTAAGTTATGTTTTATCTCCCCTACATTTTTCTATGTAATCCAACAAATTCCAATTAAGTAAATATGCATCTTTTAGGCATTAAGCACAACGATATTTTTACTTGGTGGTTAACTAAAAGAACACACTAATGGCACTGCAACAAGTTCCATTTTCCTTAAAAATAAAATCTAGTCCTCCAAAATGTAGTATGTTTTTAAACCTTTATTCTTAATATTTTTTATATTTGGTTCCAGGAAACATTGACTAGTTTCCACAATAAATAACAATATAAATCCAATATCCGTTTATGATAAAACCTCAAAGTGGTTTTAGAGGGAACATACCTCAAGATATTAAAGGCCCATATACTATAAACCTACAGCTAACAGCATGCTCAGTGGTGAACAGCTGAAAGCTTTTGCTGTAAGATCAGGAATGAGAAGAATATCCACTCTCTTGCCCGGCTGGTGTGGTTCAGTGGTTGAGCATTGACCCATGCATCAAGAGGTCACCGGTTGAATTTCCAATCAGGGCACATGCCCAGGTTGTGGGCCCAATTCTTGGGCATGCAGGAGGTGGCCAATCGATGTTCTCTCATAGATGTTTCTATCTCTCCCTCTCCCTTCCTCTCTCTCTAAAATCAATAAAGAAAAAAAAGAATACCCACTCTTGCCACTTTTATTCAACATAGTATTGGAACTTTTACCATAGCAATTAGACAACAAAAATAAATAAAAGGCATCCAAATTAAAAGGGGAAAAATAAAACTGTCAATATTTGCAGATGACATAATATTATATATCCAAAACCCTAAGGAATCCACCACCTCCCCCCTCCAAATACAAAACCAAAAAAACAAAAAAACAAAACAAAACCAAAAAAGAAGCAAACAACAATTAGAACTAGTCAATGAATTTAGTAATGCTGTAGGGTAGAAAATCAGTATACAAAAATCTATGACATTTCTATATACTGACAATAAACTTATCAGGAAAAAAAATTTAAGAAAAAAATGCCATTTATGTTGCATCAGAAATAATAAAATGCCTAGGAATAAATTTAACCGAGAAGATGAAAGATCTGTAAACTGACAATGAGCCATTGACAAAAGAAACTCAAGAAGACACAAATAAATGGAAGTATTTCCTGTTCATGGATTAGAAGAATTAATATTGTTAAAATGTCCATATTAGCCAAAGCAACCTACAGATTCAATAAAATTTCTATCAAAATTCTAATGGATGAGAATAAGCAATCCTAAAATTTTTATAAACACTTCAATATCTTTTCCACTTAAAATGCAAAAAGGAATGATGACAAAAAGAAAGAACCACAGGAGCTTGGAAAGACAGATGTTCGAGTCTTAAATCTGATATTATCTGATCCAAGGCTTTCTCTTTTACATGGCTAATTCTTATGTACATTTATCTGATCTCTGGCTTTTCTCTTGATTATAGTTCTCCCCCCCCCCCCCAGGTAAGTGTGTATGTGTGTTTGGGGGTGGGGGTGGGGAAGGTTGGTTTAACATGTCATTTTCTCCTCAACCAAGGTGTAAGCAATAGAAATGTTCTTATGTAATCACTAGAACAACTACAGAATCTAGATATTTATTATTTTTGTTTTTCAATTGAGGAAACACTTATTCTTTTATTCATTCCTGGGTAGACTCAACTGCATAGAAAAAAAATTATGCTACACATCATTTGTCTCTCACAATGCTACACTTTAAGGCCAGTCCAGTGTGTGGGTAATATAATCAACTGTAAGAACTTGAGTTTCTTAACTTTTTTTTATTCATAAAATAACTCAAATATGGGACAGAGAGAGATCATTATCTCAACATCATTAATTTTTTCTTATTTTTCTAGATGTCAATTTCTGTTAATTCAGGGAAACATTTATTTTAGTGTTGAAGTACAAATTAATAAGCAATTCAGAAAAGGTCAAAATCATAAATTTAGAAAAGGAAAGAGAAAATTGATAACGTTCACAATTTCATTTCATAACCTACATAAGTAACCAAAGGTATTTGAAAACCTTTAATATGAATGTGCATATGTGTTAAATATAGATTATTATTTTGAAGTATCTTTTAAAAACTAATACACATTCAATATTTATACCAATAAATATGTATCTCTGTTAGCACTATCACTGAATAATATTTCATTGTATGTGTTACATAATTATTAATCATTTACTTTGTGACATCTATATTATTGATATATTTCTGAGATTTTAAAAAAATGTTACATTTAGCTTCTACAATGAGAATGCTTTATTGAGTTAAAAAATTTTATTATTTTGTATTTTATTTAAAATTATATTTATCTCCCAAACCTTTTACACTGTATTAGATAATAAGCCTTTGCATAAACCACTTGAGGACTATTAGTTTCTAAGGGGGTATCACATACATCATTATTAAAAAAACTGCCCTGAACTGAGAAAACATAAGTAAATGTAGTAAGTGCAGAATGACTGGGTGAGAAGATAACTAAGGTTATTCAAGGTATTATAAATATTTAAATGGTTTTAAGCCAAATTTATTGATTTAGGATTCAAAATACTGGAGCATTACACGATGTGTTTTCAATTTTAATTCTGTTTATACTTCACCAAGCATGAGAAATAATTTATATAGTACATTTATTTCCTGCTACTACTTCCATGTTCTCTCGTTTTGCACTTTTTGCCATTTTATGTCAGAGCAAAGCCAAGAGTGAAGAATACAATATGTTGTATAAGGGTAGCCTCTTCGGAAGACAGTCAGCTACTGGGTAAAAGAACAAGATAAGCTTAACCTCTTAGTTTCCATGCAAAATTTTTATTATTCCATATACAGATTCTATCATTCCATATGCAGATTTAGACAATTATTTTATATCTGAATTATTTTTAGGTTCTCACGTGTCTGCGATTTTAGATGATACCTTTTATAGTTACTTAACCCATAAATATTTAAGCATATCTAAAAGCACCTATCAAATATTTTCTCAGAGCCTAGTAATGGAGAGATATTTAATGATTTAATGAAGGAGATGGTTCTCAGAAGCATTATTCCATGCCAGGAAAGTATAAACAATATACACAAGTTTTTATAAAATGAATCAATAGTTATGGTTTGAATTATATCCCTTAAAAAGATATGTTGAAATTCTAGCCCCCAGTACTCCAGAATGTGACCTAATTTCAGAATAGGGTCATTGCAGTGTACTTAGTTAAGTTAAAATTAGGTCAGAAAAAGAGGGTACATCCTAATCTAATGTGACTAGTGTTCCTATAAGCAGAGAGCCATGTAAGGACACATTCACAGGGAGACCACCACGAGACAACAAAGGTAGAGACTGGAGTTGTGCATTTGTAAACCAAGGGACACCAGAGGATGACAGCAAACCACCAGAAGCTTGAAGAGGCAAGGAAGGATTCCCCTATCAGCGGTTCTCAACCTTCCTAATGCCGTGAACCTTTAATACAGTCCCTCATGTTGTGGTGACCCCAACTATAAAATTATTTTTGTTGCTACTTCATAACTGTAATTCTGCTACTGTTATGTCTTAGGTGACCCCTGTGAAAGGGTAGTTCGATCCCCGAAAAGGTTGCGACCCACAGGTTGAGAACCGATGCACATGTTTCAGTGCAACTTGGCCCCACTGAGACTTTGACCTTAAATGTTTTGCTTGCAGGCCTGTGAGACAATGAATTTCCATCGTTTGAAACCACTGGCTTTGGGTACTGTGTTATAGCAGCCCCAGGAAACTAATACAAGTGATAAAGAAAAAATAGTATTTAAAAATCAAGACTCCAAATTCTCTCCAGGTGGTTAGATAGCAAAGCTTGTGTAAGCATGGCCCCTGTAATACAAGGAAAATGGAAACCAAGGAATGAAGATGATATTCTGCATCTTAAATGTATTATGACACATTTTCTTGATGCTTGAAACTTAGAGAGCATGATATTGACTAAAAACATGGCATCCCAAACTTTTGCAAAGGACATCCAGCCAAATAAAGAGTGTTAGTAGGTAACGTACTTAACATGAAGGTGTTTCTTTGACAGTTGATGTCCTTCAGTAAACATGCAAATGACTCTGTTCCATTTTTACAAAATAACTCAATTTAATAATTTAATACAGAATGTTGAACGTTTTAGATTTTTTTTTTTTTTTAATCCTCACCCGAGGATATTTTTCCATTTTTTGTACAGATAGAGTGGGAGGGAGAGAGAGAGAGAAACATCGACGTGAAGGGACACATCGAGTGGCTGCCACCCGCACGACCAACCAGGGCCGAGGACAAACTGCAACCGAAGTACATGCCCTTAGCAGGAACCGAACCTGGGTCTCTCCCGGACCGCAGGCCGACGCTCTAACCGCTGAGCCAAACTGGCCAGGGCACGTTTTAGATTTTTAAGCATGTTAAAAGATGGGGATACGGAAAGGACATTTCATAATACAATATAGAACAGAACTCATGGAAACATTAGCATTGAAGGAGATATTAAGCTTCAAGGCTATTGAAATAATGGGAACATAGCCTGCTGATGTAACAGACATACCTTTCTTAAGGATGATTTAAAAATAAATACAGGTAGAAGTTGCTAGTCTTCCAGCAAGCCTTCACAGTAATGGAAATAACCTCACTCCAGGTTAAATAGCTCAGTCCATGAAAACAACCATGGCAATGATCGTCAGCTTTTCGAGGCTCAGGAATAAAAACACTAAGCCTGAGGTTCTCAACTATGGGCTGAAGCCACCAGGGAAACCTTAAAAAAGTCACCAGGGTGCTGTGGGGTGTTTTACATTTATCCAAGGAAATACATCAACCTTCACTGGACATCGCATGGACAGCTAGCTTGACGTAGTTCATGGTTTCAATATGGAACACTTTTGATGACGTTTGCGCAGCTGTGTTTAAGTGGTTTGCTTGATTAAAAACCAAGTATATGTGAAAATCAATGTAAGATAGGAACTGAGCGTCATAAGGTCCCATATGAATTCACAGTTTGAGGAGTAATGCAGTGACCAACCTGTGTTCAGTGGTTAGGATACAGTGTTTATTAAGTTGTTTAAACCTGACTGCTTTTTAAATGGATCTGTTCATGTTTCTTTTGGTCTAAGAGTGCCATGAAAGAAATACTGACAAGCTAAGTTCCACCTGAACAAGGGAAATAAGGATATTTTCATAGCAAATTTTAAGGTTTTTTTTTTTATACCAGAATGATGAGTTGTTATTCCCCAGCTTTTCTGGAACTTTTTAGACCTGATTGCCTAAAATAAGCTTAACAATTCAGCTGGCGAAATATTTAGGAAATGGAACCTCTCTCCCTGAGGTTCATATTTTATTCAACAAACAAACAAAAATCTGGCTTTATGAAATATTGTTAATCTTAGACATTTGAGTCTTAAGTTATAAACAATGACTTTTTTTCCCTAATAAAAAGATCAACCAGCCATGATTTTTAGTCTTTTGAAATACTGCAGATTAAAAACAACCACACAACACTGTATCCTTCCATGTTGGCAAGTGCAGCGTCCTTCAGCGGAGGGAAACACTTCGTGCCTCTTGGGCAGAATATGTGACATTATACATAAAATATATACATATATGTAACTTGGACCCATCATTCCTTTTCTTTAATTTATTTTAAGGAAATGATCAGATGAGTACACATGTTTTAATATATTCATTTGAGCATTATTTACAAAGGAAAAATGAGAAGTAAAACCATTATTCATTTATAGAGAATCCCTTGAACACTTGGAGACATATGTAACAAACACACCCACCCACCCACCCACCCACTCACACACACGAAAATATAAACTACTCTAAGAATTGTCACAAAGACAATATACATTTTTAGAGAAACAAAAATGACAAAGTTGCTGAAGTCTCAAAGAGGAGATGAATTTGTTGAAAGGTTAGTAATGTTAGAAAGTTGTTGCCGTGCCATATGATTAGAGAAGCAAACTGGAATATGGTATTACCTGCAGGCCACAATGCTGCAGTATCAGCAGCTGGTGATACTACTGTTGGAAACTCGTTGCCACCTCTTTGCAAGAAAGCAGGCGCCCTGCTCCCAAACACATGGCCACCACTTCCATTATGGCAGCAGCTGTTGCTGCTGGATCCACACTGCCCGAGCAGGGCCCTTGGAGGCCTCACATTTACAGTGTTGTTTTCAGAGACAAAAATGTAATGGCTCAGCCTTCCTCCCCTCTGTACAGTATTCTGCCAGTGGCTCTCATTGGAAGACTCGAACATGAAGCCAGTTCAAATGAGTCCAGATGATATAGCTGGTCAGCCTCCATCTCGCCTATAGAACAGAGGAGAGTGCAGGACAGTGATGAAACTGAGAGCCAGACACAACACATAACGAAATAGGGCTCAAGCAAGCAAGTTGTATCTACATGTATTCACATGAGCATATATTCTCAATATGTTCCTATTAGAAATGTACATTTAAGAATACTATGCACATAACATATATCTTTAGTTGTATCACCTATTTTTCTTGAATATTAAATCTGGGAAAGGGAAGATATATACAAATATTTATTTGTAATGGTTTTACTTTTGCATGGTTGGGTATGTATGATAAGTAAATTTTATTTAGATACATATATAGACATATGTGTCCCTACATAAGTGTAACAAGGCCTGATTAATTCCTCCTGGTAGTATTGTATTTAGTGTTCATGAGTTTCTTTCTTCACATAGCAAACCTTTAAAGGAAATATTCATAAACACTTGTAAGTTTTTAAAAATATTTTTATTAGTATTATTTTTTTTGAGAGGGAGAGATGGAAATATCGATGTGAAAGGAAACACTGATCGGCTGCCTCCTGCACACCCCCTATTGGGGATCAAGCCCGCAACCAGGGCATGTGCCCTGACTGGGAATTGAACCAGGACTTCTCAGTCCATGGGACAATGCTCAGTCCACTGAGCCACACCGGCCAGGCTATTCATAAATATTTAGTGGTATCAGATATATTTATGATTCTGATTATGGTATGATCCAAAATTATATCATGTGTGTATGTGCACAAATGCTAAATAAAACATCTGTGTATAAGTGCTTACAGTCTTCTACCTCCCTGCCTGCCAGGAAATCTGGAATTGTCTGTTCTACTTCACCCTATGCTCTGGGCTAACTCTGTCTGTGTCGGATGGTTTTGAGACTGTTGGCACAGAATTTGGATTAAATGAAGGACGGAGGCAAACAGTGTGATGTGTAATAAGAAGTGTAAGAGAAGTTGAGATTAGAGGGACTGAAAAAGAGAGGCTTGGCCAGAGATACTAAGCCTTCTCTTAGTTTGAAATTACTAAAGAAATATCCAGGCAGATTAGAGCATGACTACAAGGAAGTGAATTCAAAGTATACATTAATTTAAATGGCAAGATATGATTTACAGGGGTGTTCTTAAAAACATAGCTTCTGCAGTGGCAAAAACAAAAAACAACAAAACAAGAAACAAAGGGAGTGGCCACCAACAACTGGATAGTGAGGAGGCAAAATGGAAAAATCCTACAGGATTAATTAAAGTCAACCATAAAATCAGAAGATTCACCCCAGAAACAAAACAAATAAAAACTACCAGAGTACATGGACTCTGCAAAACTGAGATCTGAGGGTACCAGTAAGCTAGAAATATTGTAAAAACACCTTATCTGTAAAAATGAACAAAAGGAATGTCAAGTTCACACATTCCTATCGGACAAACTAAGGAAATAAAATTTTATACATAAAATATGAGGCAACCCACCTCTAAAAAATAACCTTGAAGAAAATAATATTTTAATTCTACATTCCAAACAGAAATATATATACTCAAACAAATACTTATAGATATGAAAAATCACCTTGACTCAGAAATTTAACTATAAAATGTAAATAATGTTGTTTAAACCAAGAAAAGAATGGGAGGAAGAAAGTGTCAGACATGAAAAATAAATTACAAGGTACCCAAGGGAGAATAGATTCAAATGAAATTTAATAAGGAACATTGGGGAAAGAGAGGAAAAGAATGAAAATGATATAAAGAAAGACATAGAGTGGGTCATAGAGAATGTGTAGAAATACTAACCAGGCAAAGAAAGAGTGATATGAATATTAGTTGAGTCCCTGAAGAATAAAAACAAAACAGTAGAACAGAGCCAGTATTTAAAACAATATTCCCAAAAACATTCAATAAATTAACAATGTGGCAATCTATATACTAAAAAGATTACCAGCTAGCTACCCAAGAAAAGAAATTAATAATAATCATCTCCGAAACATATCTAGGAAAACTATTTAATTTCAGAATTATTGAAGATAAAAATCTTCAACTCCTCTAGGCAAAAAGATAAAATAGGTTACAATGGTAAAGGATTAAAGTCAACCCTGCAAGAGACTTTTCAAAATCTACATGCAAAACAGGAGAGCCTCATTTTAGTAAAGCTCAGTGAAAAAGGGCATGAACTAAGAAGTTAATATGAATGGAAGATATCCTTCAAATATCAAGATTATAGGAGAAACTCAAGATTAAGGGATCCCGTACATGAGTTCTTCTAGAGGAACTTTTCTTATTTTATTCCAGCGGGAATTTCCAGCAGACAGAGTCTTTCAAGAGTACTACGAAGAAAGCAGGTATCGTTCTCCTCCAATAAATAAACCACAGATGGTGACATATTCACAAATTCCAGGATTAGGACATGGACATCTTTGAGAGGGTGTTGTTCAGTTTACCGCAACTGGTTTCAGATTAGTTTACAAGTTTCCACCTTTAGATTTGGGAGGTTACTGGGTAGCTGAATATGCAAGAAAAATAACCCCCAAATCATATGTGTGGTAACCTGGTTGTAATTTCTACTTAATTTCATTTTTAAAGTATTTCATGATTTCTTAATCTGAAATTCATTAAGTGCTCTTAAATACTAACCAGATAACTGGACTATAGTGTGCTATGGAAAGTAACAAAACATGCCCTGGACGACTGAGAGTCAAAATACTGAGATTATGTTCTAATTTCTACCAAAAGTAATCCTAATGACTTTGTATACTTGCCTTTTAAAACCTTCAATCCCGTTGAATTATATAAGATATTTAATTAGTGATTTTCATACTCTATTCTGTGAAGCCCTAAAACTCAGAGGAACATTCAAAGGATTGTGCAGAGAGTTATGCTTCTCTATATTGTATACACTGGATCTCCAGTAGATTTTATAGGTGGATAAAAAAATATTCAGCCCAGCCAGTTGTGGCTCAGTGGTTGAGCGTTGACCCACGCACCAAGAGGTAGCCTGTTGAATTCCTGGTCAGGGCACATGTCCAGGTTGTGGGCCAATCCCCAATGGGGGGCATGCAGGAGGCGAACAATTGATGTTCTCTCTCATTGATGTTTCTATCTCTCTCTCCCCCTTCCTCTCTCTCTAAAAATCTATAAAGAAAAAATAAAACAATTAGTTAAAAAAAAAATTTAAAACTAGTGGCCCAAAACAGTGATAGAATACTCTACATTTCTGTAGTCTAAAATGATTAATAAAAAATGAGAGGAATTCCTTCTGTACACAGGATACTGTAACTGGAGTTATAAAAATATTTCTCTTGAAGAATATATAAATTGAATGAGGAAACTCAAAACAAACAAAAATAATGAATCCTGGATAGGCCACATTTTTAGCTGGCCAAAGTTGACCATCACCTGTTAAAATGATGTTAATAATGCCTTCCTTATAATAGTGCGAACAGTAAAAAATTTATAATACCTTTCTTTTATGTTTATTTAAAAAACTGATAGCATGCATATAATAAAGAACATAGTACAGAGTACATTTAACATTATTAAACCTATATAAATCCGTCAAGTCTGTCTACAGTAACAGCCAAGTCAGTAATACTCAACGTGGACACTTGCTGCTTAGATGTGGGCCCTGGGCCTAGTTATCAGGATTGTAGGAAACAAATTGCCACCAAGCAACTTCTGCCATGCCTTTGTGCTACTGTACAGTCATTTTCAAAATGAGTTGGCTAATTTACTGTTGTGCCAAGGGCACATCTCTGGTTTAAGGATCATCAGGAAGAAAAAGAGATAGGCATTTCCTTCTAAACATAATAGAAATGTCAGCAGATGTAGCCTCTTGAGAGTATAAATAGCATGTTGACACCTATAGTTATTTTCTGATGGATTAACTAGCAATTTTGGCTCAGACCACCTTGAGATTCACTGATTTTACTACCTGTTTCTAAGAAAATAGCAAGAGACAGTGGAAATCTCCCTTTTTCTTCCATAATATATGAACTTCAAGCCTGAGACCTGCCTTCCAAGATCTAACTGTAGGCACACTTAACATTGTTGGCTCCAGAAAGGGAGATAGGAAAAGAAGAAGTCCGGAAACACATTTTGTTTGCATTTATTGTAAATTTTTTAGTTTTAAATAAGAAAAGTTATAAGCATAACAATTCTACCCATAGCTTTATAGTTAAACTTATGTGAAAACTATTGGGCCTGTTTTGAGTGGTCCATGATTATTTTGTTGCTGTTGTTAAACTGGGTCGGTCTAAACTCAAGTTTTACTCCAAGCAGGCCATACAAATGGCTAGAGACATATGAAGAAATGCTCAACATCACTACTCATCAGAGAGATGCAAATTAAAACAATAATGAGATATCACCTCACACCTGTCAGAATGGCCGCCATTCAACAAATCATCAAACAAGTGTTGGCGAGGGTGTGGAGAAAAGGGGACTCTAGTACACTGCTAGAAAAGGGGAATGCAGACTGGTGCAGCCACTATGGAAAACAATATGGTGTTACCTCAAAAAATTAAAAATTGAACTTCCATTTGACTCAGTGATCCCACTTCTAGGAATATACCCTAAGAAGCCTGAAACACCAATCAGAAAGAATATATGTACCCCCATGTTTGTAGCAGCACTATTTACAATAGCTAAGATCTGGAAACAGCCCAAATGTTTATCAGTAGACCAATGGATAAAATAGCGACGGTACATATACACAATGGAGTACTATGCAGCTGTGAGAAAGAAAGATCTCTTATCCTTTGAGACGACATGGAGGGGCCTGGAAAGTATTATCCTAAGCGAAACAAGCCAAACAGAGAAAGACAAGTATCATATGATCTCACTTATTTGTGGAATATAATGAACATAACAGTCTGAGGAATGGCATAGTCCCAGAGATGTGAAAGTGGGGTACAGACTGACAATCCCCAGAAAAGAGGTGGTGGGGGAGAGATAAACCACAGAACTTATGTGCATGTATGCATGAACAATGGACATGGACAACAAAGCTGGGACAGGGCAGGGAGGAGGGAATCATTGGGGGAAAAAGGAGAAACATCTGTAACAAAAATAAATTAATTAATAAAAAAAATAAAATAAAAAATAAAAATAAATAAACTCAAGTTTTAAAATATTTCAGAGTATAGCAAAACATTTGCCTGATAGTTGCCTTACTTGGGAATGTATCTGAGGAAAATGCTATTTCCACTTCAACTGCCATGGCTCTGAATATTAATGACTAGATTTTGGAAGATAAAAATGTATAGAGATCTTTTGTGACCTTGAGAAACCCTCTTAAGACTTGAAATATCCCATCCAGTTCAGTCTTGTTTAGCTGGCTCTCAAAAACAACATCAATGTATTCAGTAAGCTTTTGTTGAGTGCTAAATGTGTGCTAAGTAGTGTTACTTGTGCTAAACACTTGTTACTGGGCGTCACAAACAAATTAAATACACCGCTTGTCATTGAGAAGTTCACAGTCTAGAAGGTGTAAGCGGCATGTGACTGACTCATGCAGTAAAATGTTAGAAACTGCACAATTATTGAAGGTAGTTGCAAAACAGGAATGCAGAAGAGTGAACAATTACACCTGAATTTTGAAAATTATATCAGATATTTAAGGAAATATGAGGACTGTCTATAAAAATAGGCCACTATTAAACTTGTTTAAATGGTAAAAGAGTATCTTTAAGGTTTCTGGGGAGCTGGGCTGTGGAGAAATGAAAAGCATTCCTGGAGAAGGAAGTTAAGCAGGTAAAGATCAGTAGTCTCAAGCAGTTAAGGTCTGGATGCAGGCACATTTAGAGAGTTATAGTTTACTAAATCTAGTCAACAGGTAAGAAGTGGCCAGATCAGGAAATAGCAGCCTGGTTGTTCAAAACTACACTGACATACATTAATTTTTTAAAAAAATAATTTTTAACAGTATTACAGATGTCCCCTATTTTCTTCCCCGTTGCCCCCCTATACCCAGCCCTCACCCCACTCCAGGTTTTCACCACACTATCGCCTGTGCCCATGGGCTATGTGTATATGCATATGTTCTTTGGTTAATCTGTTCCCTCCCCCATTCCCCCTCCCCTCTGAGATCTGTCAGTCTATTTATGCATCCATGCCCTGGACCTATTTTGTTTATCAGTTTATTTTAGTCGTTAGATTCCACAGATAAGTGAGATCATATGATATTTGTCTTTCTCTGACTGGCTTATTTTGCTTAGCATAATAATCTCCAGGTCCATCCATGCTATCCCAAAGGATAAGAAATCCTTTTTTTTTTTTTTCCCAGCTATGTAGTATTCCATTGTGTAAATGCACCACAGCTTTTTTTTTTTTAAATCTACATTTCTGGCCCTAATTCTACAAGGTCCAGATATCAAAAATTGAGTATTTCTTCAAAGATATTTGAATACCATATATATTTAGAACACTGGACTGTCCTAGAACTTTATAACCTTTAGTAAGGAGAGAGACAACACCCATGCTGGCATTCATCATTCATTATGACAGGAAAGCTGGCTCATTTAATACAGAAGAGAAACTAGAAAACTCTGATAGCTGAATACTTTAGGTATAGGTATAGTGAGGTGTTAGGCTCATTTTACACTTTCCAGGTTTTTAAGAATAAAAAAGAAAATAGGAGAAAATATTAGCTAATTTTTCTTGAAGTGTCACTGATTTTGTGCTGCATTTCATACAGAAAACATCCCAGAATCTTTGAAATCATTATTCTGTTATGCTTATAAGCAAATGGGAAGTGTTTCATGTGACTATTGATACTTCATGAGTAAAGAAGTCTATCACACAGTGATGAAAATCTCAAGTGATCTAACTTGGATCATATTTTTTTCAAATATTTTTATTTATTTATTTATTTTATTTTATTTTATGAATTTTTATTTATTTTTTGTTACAGATATTTTATCTTTTTACCCCATTGGCACCCCCCACCCGCCCCCCCCTCCACCCTGTCCCCGGCTTAGTTGTCCATGTCCATTGGTCATGCATACATGCATATAAGTTCTGTGGTTTATCTCTTCCCACCCCCACCCCCCCATCCCCTCTTCTGAGGGATGTCAGTCTGTGCCCTACTTCCATGTGTCTGGGTCTACTGTATTCCTCAGACTGTTATGTTCATTATATTCCGTATATAAGTGAGATCATGTGGTATTTGTCTTTTTCTGCTTGGCTTCTTTCACTTAGGATAATACTTTCCAGGTCCCTCCATGTCGTCTCAAAAGATAAGAGATCTTTCTTTCTTACTGCTGCATAGTACTCCATTGTGTATATGTACCACAACATTTTTATCCATTCGTCAACTGGTGGACACTTAGGCTGTTTCCAGATCTTAGCTATTGTAAATAGTGCTGCTATGAACATGGGGGTACATATATTCTTCCTGATTGGTGTTTCAGGCTTCTTAGGGTACATTCCCAGCAGTGGGATCACTGGGTCAAATGGAAGTTCAATTTTTAATTTTTTGAGGTAGCACCGTATTGTTTTCCATAGCGGCTGCAGCAGTCTGCATTCCCACCAGCAGTGTATTAGAGTCCCCTTTTCTCCACACCCTCGCCAACACTTGTCGTTTGATGATTTGTTGATGGCGGCCATTCTGACAGGTGTGAGGTGATACCTAATTGTTGTTTTAATTTGCATCTCTCTGATGATTAGTGATGTTGAGCATTTCTTCATATGTCTCTTGGCCACTTGTATGTCCTGTTTGGAGAGGTGTCTATTCAGCTCCTCTGCCCATTTTTTAATTGGGTTCATTGTCTTCCTTTTGTGGAGTTCTATGAGCACTCTATATATATTGGAAATTAACCCCTTATCTGATATATCATTGGCAATGATGCTCTCCCATATAGTGGGTTGCCTTTCCATTTTGATGATTGTTTCTTTTGCTGTGCAGAAGCTTTTTAGTTTGATGTAGTCCCATGTGTTCATTTTCTCCTTTATTTCTGTTGCATTAGGTGATGTATCAGTGAAAATTCTGCTCCGTATGATGTCCGAAATTTTGTTGCCTACATTTTCTTCTAGAATTTTTATGGATTCACGGGTCACATTTAAGTCTTTTATCCATTTTGAGTTTATTTTTGTGTATGGTGTAAGTTGATGGTCTAGTTTCATTTTTTGCATGTAGTTGTCCAATTTTCCCAACACCATTTATTAAAGAGGCTGTCTTTACTCCACTGTATGCTCTTTGTCAAATATTAATTGAGCGTATTGCCTTGGGTCCATTTCTGGGTTTTCAGTTCTGTTCCACTGGTCTATATGCCTGTTCTTGTGCCAGTACCAGGCTGTTTTGGTTACAGTCGCTTTGTAGTATAACCTGATATCTGGTATTGTGATCCCACCTACTTTATTCTTCGTTTTCAAGATTGCTGTGGCTATTCGGGGTCTTTTTTGGTTCCATATGAACTTTTGAAGTATTTGTTCTAGTTCTATGAAATATGTCATTGGTATTTTGATGGGGATTGCATTGAATCTATAAATTGCTTTGGGTAGTATGGACATTTTAATGATGTTAATTCTTCCAATCCATGAACAGGGTATGTGCTTCCACTTTTTTATATCTTCCTCTATTTCTTTTTTCAATGACCTGTAGTTTTCTGCAAATAGGTCCTTTACTTATTTGGTTAAGTTTATTCCTAGCTATTGTAATTTTTTTGGAGCGATGGTAAATGGGATTGTTTTTTCAGTTTCTCTTTCTGTGAGTTCATCATTGATGTACAAGAATGCCGTCGATTTCTTGACGTTAATTTTGTGTCCCGCTACTTTGCCAAATTCATTTATTAAGTCTAATAGATTTTTGATGGAGTCTTTAGGGTTTTCTATGTACAATATCATGTCATCTGCGAATAATGACAGTTTCACTTCCTCCTTTCCAATTTGGATCCCTTTTATTTTTTCTTCATGTCTGATTGCTGTGGCTAAGACTTCCAGTACAATGTTAAATAAGAGTGGCGAAGTGGACATCCCTGTCTTGTTCCTGTTCTTAATGGAAATGTTTTTAGTTTCTGTCCATTGAGTATGATGTTGGCTGTAGGTCTTTCATATATGGCCTTTATTATGTCGAGATATGATCCCTCTATTCCTACATTGCTGAGCGTTTTTATCAGAAATGGATGCTGGATTTTGTCGAATGCTTTTTCAGCATCTATTGATATGATCATGTGGTTTTTATTCTTCATTTTGTTCATGTGGTGTATCCCGTTTATTGATTTGCGAATATTGTACCAGCCTTGCATCCCTGGGATGAATCCCACTTGGTCATGGTGAATAATTTTTTTGATGTATTGCTGGATCTGATCTGCTAGTATTTTGTTCAGGATTTTGGCATCTATGTTCATCAGTGATATTGGCCTGTAGTTTTCTTTCTTCGTAGTGTCTTTTTCTGGTTTTGGAATTAGAATTATGCTGGCCTCATAGAACGTGTTTGGAAGTCTTCCTTCTTCTTGAATTTTTTGAAATAGTGTGAGGAGAATGGGTGTTAGTTCTTTTTTGAATGTTCGGTAAAACTCCCCCGTGAAACCATCTGGGCCTGGCCTTTTGTTTGCTGGGAGAGTCTTGATTACTTCTTCAATTTCCTTAGTTGTTATTGGTCTGTTCAAGTTTTCTATCTCTTCCGGGAATAGTTTTGGGAGACTGTGTGTTTCTAGAAGTTTGTCCATTTCGCTTAGATTGTCGAATTTGTTGCCATATAGTTGTTCATAGTAGTTGTTAACGATCTTTTGTATTTCCGTGGTGTTGGTTGTTACTTCTCCTCTTTCATTTCTGATTTTGTGTATTTGGGTTGTCCTCTTTGTTTCTTGGTGAGTCTAGCTAAGGGTCCATCAATCTTGTTTATCTTATCGAAAAACCAGGTCTTTGTTTCATTGATTCTTTGAATTGTTTTTTTGGTCTCTATGTCATTTATTTCTGCTCTGATCTTTACTATTTCCTTCCTTCTACTTGCTCTGGGGTTTTCTTTTTGTTTGCTTTCTAATTCTTTAAGCTGTGAGGTTAGACAGTCAATTAGAAATTTTTCTTGTTTTTTGAGGTAGGCCTGTAGTGCTATGAACTTCCCTCTCAGAACTGCTTTCGCTGCATCCCATAGATTTTGTGTTGTTGTGTGTTCATTTTCATTGGTTTCCAGGAAGTTTTTGATTTCTTCCTTGATCTCCTCGGTGACCCATGCATTGTTTAATAACATGCTATTTAGCCTCCATGTGTTGAAATGTCTTTGCATGTTCTTGTTGCAATTGATTTCTAGTTTCATGCCATTGTGATCTGAGAAGATGCTTGATATGATTTCAATCTTCTTGAACTTGTAGAGATTTAGTTTGTGTCCTATCATGTGGTCTATCTTTGAGAATGTCCCATGTGCACTTGAGAAGAATGTGTATTCTGTAGTTTTGGGGTGTTATTCTCTGTAGATATCTATTCAATCCATTTGGTCTAGTGCTTCATTTAGAGTCTCTGTTTCCTTGCTAATTTTTTGCCTAGAGGATCTATCCAGTGCTGTCAACGGGGTGTTGAAGTCCCCTACTATGATTGTATTGTTGTTGATTTCTCCTTGTATGTCCTCCAGAAGATTTTTAATATATTTTGGTGCTCCTATATTGGGTGCATATATGTTTATCAAGGTTATATCTTCCTGTTGGATAGATCCTTTCAATATTATGTAGTGGCCGTCTTTGTCTCTAGTTATGGTCTTCATTTTGAAATCTATTTTATCAGATATGAGAATTGCTACCCCAGCTTTTTTTTGCTTTCCATTTGCTTGGAAAATTTTTTTCCATCCCTTCACTTTCAACCTATGTGAGTCTTTTGTTGAGAGGTGGGTCTCTTGTAAACAACATATAGATGAGTCATGCTTTCTTATCCAATCAGCTACTCTGTGTCTCTTTATGGGAGCATTCAATCCATTTACGTTTAAGGTGATTATTGATATGTACTTATTTATTGCCATTTTTGTTTAGTGTGGTTCTATTTTTCTTCCCATTTCTACTGCTAATTACAGCAGTCCTTTTAACATTTCTTGCAGTGCTGGTTTGGTGCTAATGTATTCCCTTAGCCTTTTTTTGTCTGGGAAGCTCTTTATTTGATCTTCTATTTTGAATGATAGCCTTGCTGGGTAGAGTAGTCTTGGATTCAGATTCTTGTTTTTCATGACTTTGATTACTTCATGCCATTCCCTTCTGGCCTGTAGTGTTTCTTGTGAGAAGTCAGCTGAGAGCCTTATGGGGTTCCCTTTGTAGGTAACCTGTTGCTTATCTCTTGCTGCTTTTAGGATTCTCTCTTTGTCTTTAATTTGTGGCATTTTAATTACTATGTGTCTTGGTGTGGGCCTGTTTGGGTTCTTCTTACTTGGGACTCTCTGTGCTTCTTGAACTTGAATGCCTTCTTCCTTCACCAAGTTGGGGAAGTTTTCTCTCACTATTTTTTTGAATATATTCTCTATCCCTTGCTCATTTTCTTCTTCTTCGGGGACTCCTATGATGCGAATATTATTACGTTTCCAGTTGTCCCATAGTTTTCTTAAGCTGTCTTCCTGTTTTTTAATAGTTTTTTCCTTTTGTTTTTCTGATTGGTTGATTTTTTCTACCCTGTCTTCTAATTCACTGATCCGGTCCTCAGCTTCCACTACTCTGCTTTTTAAACCTTCCAATGTGTTTTTCATTTCGGATATGTCATTTTTTATCTCTTCTTGTTGGTTTTTAATTTCCAATTGGCTTATTTTCAGTGTCTTATGTCCTTACTCATGCTGTTCAGCTTCCTCAAGATCATGGCTCTGAATTCTAGCTCTGTTAACATGCCTAACTGCTCCACATTGATCTCATCTTCAGTGGAGTTCTCTTGCTCTTTCATTTGGCTTCTGTTTCTGTGTTTCACCATTTTGGCTATCACTGTGGGCTTTGGAGCCTGTCACGTTCTCCCTGTGGGTGTTGGTGTTCTGCTGTTTGTGGCTCCCTCTCCTGTGTTTAGATGAGCGAGGGAGGACCCACGTTGAACACCACTGTCAAGTCTTACTTTCCTGGTTAAAGTTGCCAGCCCAGGAAAGGTACTGTTATCCTCTAGCTTTTTGCCTGGAGGCTAGCAGTCTAGGGTAATTGATGAGTTTTGGGTTGTCAGTTGATTGAAAAACTCCCTCTGGTGCTCAGCCAAGGGGCTTTACGGAGGGTGGTGCAGATGCTGGTTGTTAGTGAACCTCAATTAGCACTTCAATGGCCCACAGGGTGGGGTTGGATCTCCGAGGTAGGGGCTGCTGCCTCTCCTCAGAGCCCTGGGAAGAAGCAATGTGGCCACCGTCCTGGGTGGCAGCAACTCAACCAAAGCTCTGAGCGCTCTCCAAACCCCGAGTGTCCCGACGCAGTTCCAGTCCAATCTGCCCTCCCTCTGCCGGAGCCCAAGGTGAGTGGCTGTGGCTGTTTCAGCCTCTGTCCCGGCTGCGCTGTGGAGCCGCCTGGGAGTGTGACCCGAGGGCGCTGCTCCCAGCTAAGGCCGCTGCCGAGCTGTGGACCTTGGGCTCCCAGCCCTGTCTCGCGCCTGTGCAAGCCTACCGGGCTGGAGTCAGTGTCCCTCGTTGTATGGTCCTCCAAGCTGCTTTTCTGTTGGTTTTTCCCGTCGATTTGTCTGTGTTATAGTTGTAATTCCAGTTTGGTTCTGGGAGACGGTCTGTGTAGCTCCGTTCACTCCGCCGCCATTTTTCGGTTCCTCTCAAATATTTTTAATAAGAAAACATTTCTAGAACCAGATATTGATACCTAATTACATCTGAGATATATAAAAAATTCATTGTTATACATATTATTTTATCAATTTACTAGGACCCTAATAAATAGCTTTATAGTTAGGATAGATTTATGAACTTGCCTTTCTTCCCATAAAAATGTTACAGCAGAAATTTGTCAGTTCGCCCAATGTAGCTGCATAGCTGATTCATGATACTTAACTTCATTTCCCAAATAAACAAAAACCTTGCAAAAACTGGTGAAATTATGTCGCCTTAATAATCTTATATCTGGTATGTCTGATAAAGTTTTAGATTTGAGCAACTGAAGTAAATATCCATCTTACCCAGAGAATAATTGCATTTTGTATGTGTTCCTGGAGCAGAACTCTAGTGATTAACCACCGTGTTTTTGGAACATTGATTTTTTTTCCAGTGTGTTTGTTTTTAAAGCAGAAATAAAATAAAATGAAATAATTTTCAAGTTACTATTTACTTTCTGAAATACTAGTTTGTAGTGATTAATTTACTGAATCCAGGACACTCAATGTATCAGAACACTACTGCTATTTTTAATGTGTTAAAGACATAATTCTATTTACTGCATTTGGTATCTCTATAGAGAAAGTATTAATTACCATTTACATAAAGCTTTATGGTTCTGAGTGTTTTATGACACTTTTAATGGGTATTTCTCAAGCAAGTTTTAAAATTAGGCTTCTATCACTATATCCATTTTATCCAGTTCTTCACAATCTGTTTCAACATGTCTTCAGTGACTTCAAAAAAGTGTTGCTTTGGCAATGACTTTTATGACAGTGAATGAGCGAGACATAATGGGTGAACAAAACAAATATATAGCTCTGGTCTAATCTGCACATCTGACTGCATGAGTATTTCCTGAAACGGTGGTGTACTTCCCTAGCTACAGTTTACAGGAGTATAACTCTGGAATGAGATCCCAGGAAGTAATGAATTTGACTTCAAATATGACACCTTAACATGCTTTTATCTTCTCTATACAAGTCTGTTGAAAAAACTTAAGAAAATGATCCATCAAAAGTGTATAATTTACTGTACTGTTTATACTCTGATCAGTTACACCTCTACTGTTATTTTCTTCTATGAGAGTAAGAGTTTGCCGATTTAAGTTCACCAATATTCTCCCAACTAACCCCATTTCTACTTTCACTCAATCCTGTTCTCCCATTCAAATTAGTCTAGCTACTCACTTCTACATTTCCCTAACTATTTGCAAATTTTATGAACCTAATCCAATGGTACTGGCTTTGGAGTGGTGTTTATTTCAAAAAACATGATCCAAGCAAGGTTATGTCTCTGATTTAGAAATAGATCAATATATTTATTATATTTAAAAAAAAAATCAAAGGGTGTTGTTTTGAGGATAATTTAATAAAAGGTAGTAAGAAATTTCTTGTTAAGGTATAGATCATTTAATAAGTTGTTTATATAAGACAGTCAATGAAATATGTACCTCTCCTAGACAGAAGAGTATTTTAATGAAGTACCTCATATTGTGTTCAAAATGAGAAGTCATTACCAGATACTGCTCTTGCTAAGATCACTCTTAATAGCTTCAAAAGTGTCACCACTTCTAACCTTAATTTAGGATGCACAAACAAATCTTATCACTCTTCTCTTACATGGCATAACTTGCCACAATTTTTACACCCAAGGTCATCCACAGTAATGATCAGTACAACTCTTTCTTGTAATTCAAGAGATATTACAAGACAGCCTCCCACTGCCAGGCTCTCAGCACGTTTTCCAGTCTATAATCACATATGGATTAAGCATTTCCATACCGCACATGGGCAATCCTGTGGCCTGTCCAAGGATAATTTATGAATCCCCATAATCCAAAAAAACAATTAGAAATATGTAAAATGTACCAAACTCTCCTTTTATCAACCCATACATTCTCTATCTATTTTTCAGATCCCAGGGAGTTTCACTATCCAAATTCCAGCATTATCCAAACTCCAGCACAGAAGACCTTCAACAGTCGGTGTTCACAGCCATCTCAGCCTTTAATCTCACCTACTGTGTCCAGCCTCCCTCACCTGCCTGCCTTTCTAGAGTATGAAGCACTTCTTTTGCTTTTAAAACCTTTCTTTCTAGAATACACTAGATTATTTTTGTTGTTTTTATTCCTTTATTTTCCCTAAATCGCACATTAAAAATCCCTGGTGATAGACCCTTTCTCGTTAAAGTGAGAAAACACTAAGAGAGAAAAAGACAGAACTTTCTTTAGATGATGAGAAAAGGGGAAAGGGTGGGAAAATCATGTTAAAATATGTGTTTCTGTGAATAAATATTTTACTCTTGTTCACTATAGCTGGACTTGAATGAGGTGTGTTGTGATGAAGAAAAGCAACCACTCTTTGGGGCCCACTGGGCACATATTCTGCTTAGGACAAGTGCCAGGTTACTGTCCTCATAAACGACACTGTTTTAACTTACTATCCATTAACACATGAAAGGACAGCAGAGCTGCAATAAAAGATCAATTCATTCATTGATTTTAACATTAAGTCTCCTAGTGGTAACATGGCGCAAAGGAGAGACCAGGGCTTTGGAGCCATAAAGTCTTGGTTCTGAATCTGGTTTATTCCCCTTCATTGGTCATTTGCTCAGCCAAGTTTTTCTGAATGTCTGCTTTTCATATATGAGGTGATAATATTATATATGTATTACAGCTCTTAGTTTGCAAGATGGCGCTTATTTTACACCTAGTGATAGAGTTAGCACGTTCTGCTTGCCTAATGGACGGCACTATTTTTTTTCTTAATTTGTTTCTTTTTTGTTAGTTGTCTATTTATGTATCCATGTATCTGATTGTTTCATTTATTCAAGATAACTTGTCTATAATCTTGAATAAATTTCAGATACAGCAAAAATAATCTATTTATTTTAACTGATGACTGATTAATTGTATTTGTATTTTCTATTTTGTAAGAAATCCCAGAGGTGTGAACTATGAAAAATGAATAGAAGAAAAACAGTTGCTGGGTAGAGATCACTAATCTCATGTTACATCAGCTCGCTTCAGTGTTGTAACTAAGTACTTAGAATCTGACAGCAGGGCATCTTAAACTTAAATCTTAATGTGGCTAAGGCAATCAATATTTTTAAAACATTAATTAAATATGCTATTTGGGGACACATGATGAAATATTTATTGAATATATTCCAAAGGTTAGAAACTTTCAAATCAGTCAACTATAAATTTCTGAGCAGGTGAACGAACATATGAGCAGTTCAAAGTCAATTGAGCAATGAATATAAAATTAAACTACATTTCTCCACACCCATCTTTTATTAGACAAGCATTTGCTCACATTATTGAAAATTATTGAATGATTTTTGTTAAATCAAATGAGCAATTGCTATTAAAATGACGCCTACCTACATTTTAGTGGCTGAACGGCTTTTGTCCAGAATTCTGGATAACCAGGTATGAAGCGTCAGTGTGTATATTCACGCTCCAGATCAGCAATCTACTGCAACTCATTTCTCATATCTCATGTTCAGTTGGTGAAGTGAATATCTCTAACTTACAAAGATGTGCATCAACTCAGCTAGGAAATATTGAACACGTGCTTTAAGGTGGTTGTGAGTTTTAAAATTACAGAAAAAAATTTTAAGTGCTGCTATAAGAAAAACGTTTGCATGAATTTCTCAAATTTTATTTTGGCTTTTATTGTTTCAGGCTAAGAATGTCTATCCCCTAGTACTATGTGTTCAATTTTAAAGTTAAGAAATATTTCAGGCCCTGTGCAGGTGGATCAGTTGGTTGGAGCATCTTGCCATACACCAAAAACTTTGTGGGTTTGATTCCTGGTCAGGGCACATACTGAGGTTGTGAGTTCCATCCTTGGCTAGGGTGTATATGGGAGGCAAACAGTCCATGTTCCCCTCTCTCTCTTTCTTCCTTCCTCTCTGAAAACAATGAACATGTCTTCAGAGGAGGATTCAAAACAAAAGAAGTTATATCAGGACAGCTAGAATTCAAAGTATTTTGGGTGGGATATAAAATAGTATTTGGTCAATTGAAAATTAATGAATTGTATCCTTTCAACCATATCCTTTCCTAGCTCCAACCTGATCTACCAACTTCGTGCTCAATTGGCTTCCTTCTATACATGAAACAGAGGGAGGCCACTCTAGTCTCCAGCACTTTGCATTTGCTCTCTATGACCTATGGCTTGAATGTCCTTCCGGAGATGTGCACACAGGTGACTCCCTTTCATACTTAAGGTTACTGCTCAAATATCTTCTCAGAAGCATTCCCCTCACTTTGAAGTACACACCTACTTAATTTTAAGTAGTCACCCTCAACCTCACACTTTTACCCTGTCATTTCATAGTCCATTTATAGCACTTAAGTGAAAAAAAAGTCTTTACATAATTAGTCATCCATTTTGTGCCCCTCTGGCACTTTTCAGTGAGGTGCAAAGGCCGTATCAGACTTGTTATGTTTGTCTCCCAGGGCCTGACATGGTGTGAAGAGTTCAAGTAGTGATGGTTGGTAAACAATTAAATAAATTCAGCATTTTTGAAAATGACCTATTAATTGTCATTTATGAATCATTATTAGGAAAACACTTGTTTTTGCAAAGTTATATGGAATAAAGCAAGTAACTTAGATTTAAAAAAAAATTTTTCTTTATAGATTTTAGAGAGAGGGGAAGGGAAAAGAAGAGAGATAGAAAGAATGATGAATGAGAACATCAATTGCTGCCTCCTGCTTGCCCCCTACTAGGGATTGGGCCCACAACCTGGGCATGTGCCCTGACCAAGTAATCAAACTGGCAACCTTTTGGTGAATGGGTTGATGCTTAACCACTGAGCCACACCAGCCGGGCTCAAATAACTTAGATTTTTTGTCTTTGATCAGCAGCTCAATCATAATCTCTGAAATTTGACCACTTAAACTTCCCTGAAGTGCTATGACTAGTAGAGGTTTGTTTGGTCATTTATTACTAATAAGTAAATATCATGATTTTAATGACAGTTTATGAAATATAAATTATAAAAACACTCATAAAGGATATTTTGTAAAATTTATTTTAGCCAAAACTCTTTAAGATAGTCAAGTCTGGATTAAGCTGACTATTTGTGCACCAATGGGGATAACGTTTTGCATCCTAATGCTTAAAACTTAGAACTTCCCTATCTTCTTTATACTGCCAGGCCTCATTGCCACTGGAATGTGTTTATCCATCTCAAATTTATATAAACATGTTTACCAACAGAAGCAGCCCATATGACTAAAGGTATGATATACATGAGAATTATATGTTATCAACTGTACTGAGATATATGTTTGTGTACATATATATACATATGTAGTATGTAATAAACTAAATCAATTAGAACTGACAAGTTGATGAGTTTTGTCAGATGTTTACACCTATGAAACTTCTGCTTCAACCCAGAGACAGAGCATTTCCATCTTTCACAAAAATCTTCCCATGGCCACTTATAGTGTATCTTTCATACTGCTGCTGGTCTCAGACAGCCACTTATGACAAAAAGCTATTCTCTAGAGTTTTATATAGTTGAAATAATAAAATAAGTTTTCTTGGTATTATTTTTAAAATAATGAATATTCTGTGTGTGTGTGTGAGTGTGTGTATCACATATGTTTGACAGACATCTGATTGTTTCTTCTAATACTTCCATTAACATTTATATACAAGTTTTTGTGATTTTATTTCTGTTGAATCAATTCCTAGGAGCTTTAAAATACATGAAGCAAAACGATGACAACAAATCTAGAGTAGAAAATAATAGAGATGAAAGATTTGTTATAACATTATCAATAACTGACAAAAATATCTACACACAATATCAGAATGGTGTAACAAACACTATCAAACAACTCAACCCAATTGACCTTCATAGAATACTCTACTTTAAGGCAGCAGAATACATGTTTTGCTTTGCATGCACAAGAGAACATTCTCTAAGAGACCCCATCTACTTGGCTCAAAAGTGTATCATAATCAATGTGCAGGCTTGAAACTTTACACGGTATGTTTTCTGACCACAAGGAAATAGAGTTAGAAATAAACAACAAAAGAAAATATGGGAAATTCTCAAACATTGGGTAACTTTGGTAACCCATGAAATATCACCAAAACTGAGATAACAGACATGTTCTATCCCTTCTAAAAGTTTCCATGTATCCCTTCCTTTTTTTGTGATAAGAGTACTCAACATGAAATCTACCCTCACAACAATTTTTTAAATAAGTAGTATTAATCCTACACACATTTTTTTCCCCTGAAATAATGGAGAAGGAGCATCTTTCTGAAATTCCAATATTACCTTGATAACAACGTCAGAAGAAAAAAAAATCTCAAAAAAAAAAAAAAATTCAAGACTCTCTTATGAAACTCAACAAAAAATTATTGAGGGATATTAGCACACTGAATCTAGCACATATAAAAATGAATATAAATCAAGACCAAGTGATATATAGCCCCAAATTGCAAGGTTGGCTTATTATTTGAAAATTAATTGAATGTAATTAATTAAAATGTGTATTGATATGACTGCATAAAAATCGTATGGCCATCTTAATAGATACAGAAAAGGCATTTGATCACATCTAAATACACATTCATGATAAACATTTTTTCAACCTGATGAAGAGCATCAATAAGAAACCTACAGCTAACATCATGCATGATGCTGAAGACTGAACATTTCTTTTTAGGATCGAGATGAGGACAAGGAGTCCATTCCTTTCACATTGTACCATAAGTCCTAGCCATCGTGGTTAGCAATAAAGGATATTAAAGCCATGCAGATTTGAAAGGAGAAAGTAAAACTTTTTTTACTCAGAAAACATGATCTTTTATGTAGAAAATTCTAAGCAAATATAAAAAATTCACTATATATTTGAAATGATTTTACCAGCATCTTAAGATTCAAGATCAGTATACAATCCTCAATCTCAATTGCATTTCTTTACACCTCTACAGATAATCTGAAAATAAAATTAAGAATGTAATTCCATTCATAATAGTATCAAAAATATAATATGCTTAGGAATAAATTTAATTAAAAATACAGTATGTGCACTGAAATTTGCAAAACAATGTTGAGAAAAATTAAAGAAGTTCTAAATAGGACAGACCCACCTTGTTCATGTATCAGAAAACTAAATATTGTAGAAATGGCAGTTTTTTCCCTAACATTAAGATGTAATAAAATCCCCATCAAATTCCAACAGGCATGCTTGTAGAAATTCATAAATTGATCCTAAAATGTTTATGAAAATAAAAATTTTCTAGCATAGCTATATAAAAATGAAAAAGAAAAATTAGTGATCTTTTACTTCATTTCAAACCCTCTTATGAAGGTGTAGTAATCAAGAGAGCATATTATTTGCACAGGAATAGACATAATCAATAGAACAGTATAAAGAATTCTGAAATAGCCCTGGCTGTTTGGTTCAGCAGTTAGAGCATCAGCCCGCAGACCAAGGAGTCTTGGGTTCTATTCTGGTCAAGGGCACATACCTGGTTGCAGTTAGTCCCTGGTCCTGGTTGAGATCATGCAGGAGGCAACCAATCAATGTGTCTTTCTCACGTTGATGTTTCTCTCCTTCTCCCTCCCACTCTATCTGAAGAGAAATGGGAAAAATATCCTAGGGTGTGGATTTAAAAAAGTGAATCCAGAAATAGAATAGATCCTCATCTATATAGCAAATTTACTTGAAAAACTGGCTATGCATCCATATAAAAATAATTAACCTTGTCCCTTAGCTTATACCTTACAAAGATAAACTTTAAATGGCTTATAGACCTACGAGTAAGAGTTAAAAAACTTAAAAAACACACAAAAACGTAGTAGAAACTTTGAGTAACTTTTCAGTTAGGCAAAGTATTCTTAAATATAATGTCAAAAGCACACTCAATAAATAAAACATAATTTTATGAAACCTCATCAAATTCAAAATGTTTGCTCTTCAAACACCCACAGAAAATGGTGAAATTGTTTTCAAAGCATCTATCTGATAAAGAGCTTTTATCCATAGTATAGAAAGCACTCTGTGACTCAGTAATAAAGTTGATGCACCCTTTCTTAGAACAACATGACCCCCAACAGAAGTTAGGAAATATTTTTATCATATTAGACAAATGCAATAATAGAGTATAATAGCTTAAGTCAGGATATATGTGTTTTCAAATGTTGTATTTAAAAATTGTTTTAAAAACCATGTCAAATTGCTAACAATTTATCATAGGCCATATGAAGTTAATTCTGATGTGTGTGCTTATGATTTATTTTTTTCAAAAATACAGAATATAAATGCATACATCACTTTCAGGTTGTTGTGATCATGCAAAATGCGATAACTATGTTATTCATATTTCATAAAGCTAGAGACAGAGCCTACTTAGTCTCTGCTTTTAATAGGACCAGATTATCACAAGTAGTTTTCAGAAAGTAACCCAAGTCCATTAAGAACATTTTGCATTAAACACATCTTTAAATAGTATGATTCTTAGTCACCCCCTTAACTAATTACTGTATAGAACTGGACCATAGAATCAGTGTTCTGGAAATGGTTTCTCAACCCAGCTGCAAAGAGGACTACTTTCTACCCAGGCACATTCTCCAATACTCCACAGAAGCAAATTTAAATTCCCTTTAATTGGGGAAGAAAATGAATAGTTTCAGAGGAGAAGGAACATAAAAGCAGGTAAATGATAAAATGTGGTAGAGTCCCAAAGAAAAGGGTCTGATGAGTAGTGATGCAAGGCAGTTCCTGCAGCAGGAATCCTTAGGGACACAGCTTGGACCACGTGCGTTATGGGGCACTGTGCTGTAGAGACCTTGTGTTTTCAGTTCTTTACTCTTAGCTCTCCCCCAAGCAGGTAGAAAGGCTGCAAACTAGAACAACTGTCCCCAGGGAAAGATTACTTGCACAGAAAGGCCTACATGCAGAAAAGGCAATTTCTGATGTGGGAGTTTTGGAGGAGACTTCTAGAGGTCATAGCAGAAAAAACTTGAAAAACAGGTTTTGTTGTAGTTCTGGTCATGGGCCTCCCTCTCTCCTACCCACCTCTCCTTCTCTTCTAAAGAATAGCTTTTTAGTCTCTAAAGAAACATTTCTGAAAATTTCAGTCATAGAACTCATGGACAAATAAAAACATCTGAAATAATGGTGAAATGTAAAAATCAATTTTTTTTGTACTACAGAATAAATAAGATGGTTTGGGTTGAAGAGAAAAAACTAATCGAGGGAAAACAAATTATTTAGTTGAGTAACCCTGAGAACACAGCCCCTGAACACTGCCCTCCATTACCCTCCCCTCAGATCCTCCTGCATGCCCCCACTGGAGATTGGGCCCACAACCTGGGCATGTGCCCTGACCAGGAATCGAACCTGCGACCTTTTGTTGCATGGGTTAACGCTCAGCCACTGAGCCACACCGGCTGGACATCATATTCTTTAATTAGTGTTTCTTGCATATTTTTCTTCTTTTGGTATTTATTTAGACTCCTATTCTCCTTTTAAACATGTAATTAATTAATTCAAATTTCCTTTATTCTGATGTTTTATTCCCTAACTCCCTGGGAAGTAATGGGTGTTTTCTACCTTGCTTTTTCACAGAACTTTGTACACTCCTTTATTAAACATTTACCAGATTTTATTATTTTTGCTTGTAAGTATATGGGCTTCCAATATTGTATGGTATTCCAGAACAAGTACTATGTGTTATCCAGATCCTAGTTTATAGTCGGCCACACACTCAGTGCACACCTGCAGTTTAGGTTGTGGTGTGTGAGTGCTTATTTTCAGTTTTTCATTAAATAAGTGAATTAGTCATATACTTGAAATAAGTTAAATATCAGAAGTTAGAACCTTAAGTTTCTATGTATTAAAATATAATATCTTTATAGAAACATAGTACTCTAGCTATCAATTACATGATGCTCTCTGTATTAGTGTTCTCCGGAAAAACAGATTACAAAGAGGGAGGGAAGGAGGAAAGGGAGGGAGGAAGGAAAGGAGGGAAGAAGGGAGGAAGGAAAGGAGGGAAGGGAGGGAAAGAGGGAGGAAGGGAAGGAGGGAGAGAGTCAGGAGTATTTATTTATTTATTTATTTATTTATTTATTTATTTATTTACTGTAGGAATAGGCAAACCTGGTTGTGGAGGTGGAGAAGTCACATGAACAGCATCTAAAGAAGCAGAAAATCAGGTGATGTATCAATCTGAGTCTGAAGTCCTAAGAATGAAGAGCTGGTGGTGTAAGTCCTGGTCTGAGCCTGAAAGCTTGAGAACTAGGAGCATCAATGATGTCCCAAGACAGAAGAGGATCTCAGCTTAAGCAGAGAAAGGAATTAGCCACTCCTCTGCCTTTTTGTTCTATTTGGAACCTCCGTGGACTGGATGCTGCCCACTCACATTGTGGAGGACCATCAGCTTTCCTCAATTCACCAATTCAAATGCTAATTTTTTCCAGAAACTCCTTCACAGCCACACTATTTTTCATATTGTTTTAGAAGTGTATGTTTTATGCTTTTTAGGGAATACTTAGAAATATTGAATAAAATCTAAATAGAACTACCATAACCCCAAGGAAAATCACAACCATCACTAACAAGTTTTATCTCCCCCACTTTTTCCTATGCGAACCAATACATTCCAGTTATATAAGAATGCTTATATTTTGTATTCAAACATGATCATGTTGCTTTTATGTAGCATTAACTAAAATAAAACATTAATGGCAATGTAACACATTCCATTTTTCTTAAAAAAAATAAAATTCAGTCCTCCACATTGCAGTATGTTCTTAAACCTTCCCCTTATACTTCCATGTTTGTGCCCCAGGGAACATTTCCACAATACATAACAATATTAAGTGGGAAAATGGCTTATACTGATTTTCAGTAGCATGGTATTATAAAGTAATGAAAGCAACTCCAGTAATGTTGGCATAGTAATATTGACTACTCACTTGTTATCATGCTTTCTTTGACCCAACAAATAGTTCACCACACATTTTAAACAGTACTTTGAAAAATAACTTGTATTAAAAATGAAGTTCAGTAGAGTACGTGATTCTAAAATATAAACTTCAAAATTATAATACAAGTCACGTTGTCTTTCAGAAAATCTAGAATGTAGAAAATAGCAAAAAGGAAAAATAAACACGACTCCTGATATCACTTCTCAGGGAACGTCCTCACTGTAGTCGTCCCTCTTTATCAAGGTTCATCCATTCCAGACTCTAGCGGTTGCACCTGGTGTTGACGGATTCCTGGGGTGCTCGAATACATAGGCCTACAGTCCATATGTACAATTATTTTAATTATAATACAGGGGTGTATAATTGACTCAGACAACCGAGCACGCGCTGTCTCATTTTCACTGTCTCAATCAACTTTTTAATGAATATATTTGAAAAAACTACAATAGAGTGAAGCCGTGAAAGTCGAAGCACGAAGTGACGAGGGATGACTATATATATTTTGGCAGGCGTATTTCCATGTATCTACTATGTATCAGTGATATAGAAAAAAAGCCAAACCATATACTTGGTTTTTTCCAAGCATTTTCCCTAACTATACATCTATAATTGTACACACACCTGAAATGATATATATGAAACCTCTGAATCTATACCATGATTCCACGCCTATGGTACTTAATTTCTCGCCTCCTTTTTCATAACTTTTGCTACTCTATTTCAGATGCTCATAATTTAAATTTCTAATGTGTTCACACATTGCACAAAACTCCTTGCCAGATTTGGCAACTTGTACTTTATCTCAGAACAACTATTTGGCTGAGCAAAATTTGCTACTTATCTCAACCCAGATTAAGTATATATTCCACAAAACCTATATTTATTAATTTCATCACCTATTTGTCCCCTCTATATCTACAGCCAAATAAAACTGCCTACCATTCTGAATAGTTTCTACTTTTCTGACTCCTTGATTTTGCTCATGCTGTTTCTATGGACTTAAATGCCCTCATCCAACAGGCTCACCTGTGGAAACACTGACATTGTTCAAGACCTCAAGGTAGCTGACTGTATTTCTCTTGCTGCAGGTGTTCCTCTCTCTCTCTCTCTCTCTCTCTCTCTTTCTCTCTATGTAAAGTTATGAGAGATATTTACATATCTTTACATATTTTAAGAACATTTATCTTAGTCTGCATCATCTTGTTACTTACTAAATTTACTATTTATATGTTAATATATCTCTCCTTTAAATAAATGCATCAAAACAAGGAATTGGTCTCTTACCAATATTTTTATTTCTATTTCTCAGTGTCTTGTATATAGCAAGTGCCCAATAGATACTTGTGTAATTGAATTGATGGAAACTTTTAGAAGCCTGATGAAAAACTATAATTTATATCCTTTCTTTTACAGCATTTAAAATCTATAACAGGAAAGAAAAATGTAGATAGTGTTAATAAGTTAAAATGTGTTTTTCTCTTACTTTAAATGCAGTGACAGAAACTACCATAGCCCTAAAAACCATACCTACAAATGCACACAACTTTCTTTAACAACGTAGTCAATCCAACTGTAACGTATGTCTAATTCATAGTATGATCATAACTAAAGTCATAGACCATAAGTAGAAAAATGAACATAGTTGTGTTTCGATAAAACTTTAATGATCAAAGCAGGTAATGAGCTAGATTCAGACTGTAGGCCTCAGTCTGTCAGCCTCCAGTCTACATATCTACTATTTATCAAGAGAGCATACAATCATCTACATGTTATTGGAAAAGGATTATTATTCTCATTTTCTGGAAGAGAAACTGATGCAGAGATAGTTTAATTATGTTCCTGAAGTCTTAATGCAAAAATGCACTAGTCATTCATGGGAAATACAGTTTAAGTCTGACTTTCTAGCCTCTCATCTGCACACCGAAGCTTCCTTTCCAACACAGAAATGAAATAGGCTTCAGAATGGTTTAATAACTTTAAACATGCTAACAATTAAGCAGTTTTCTGGAGAAATAAATATAAAATAGGCTGGTCTGACATGTAAAGTGTTTGAAAGACATCACTTCTATCCTCCCAACAAGACAAAAGCTGGAAAAAAAACACCTGAAAATCAACAATTCTTAATTTCTCAGAGGGTTGAGTCTGCAGTGCAAATTACTGCTTTAAAAACTGGAAGGTGAATACAGAGAATCACATGTATGCAGAGAGCAGATGCCCACAGCTGGAGCCAGACTCAGCAGAAACACTTAAAGGGTAATTGACTAATACCTGGATACTGGGCAGGGACCAGTTTAAGAGATAAAATTCCTAGGGGTTCTCAGCCTTACACGGCTGCCACACTTTCATGAGTTTTAATTACCTCCAGGAGCCTCACTCAATTCTCACTGTGAGAAATGGAGAAAAGTCCTCTCATGCCCCCAGCAGGGGAAAGGGAAAAGTACCTGTTTTGAAATGTCCAAAGCTTCTGTTCTCCTTGACAAATGTCTCTCTTGAAAGGAAACTTTCGTCAGACGCTAACAAGTTTAGATTTAACCAGAGACTTACTGACCTGGGAGGAGAGAAATCTCTGACTCTAGCCCCATATAGCTATCCTGTGTCACCTAAGGTGAGGGAGACAAAAAGGTGAGTGGCATCTGTGGAGGTCACCACCCAGGGGCACAGGTTTACTCCAAGAATGAGTCAACTTACACCATACACAAAAATAAACTCAAAATGGATAAAAGACTTAAATGTGACCTGTGAATCCATAAAAATTCTAGAAGAAAATGTAGGCATCAAAATTTCGGGCACCATACACAGCAGAATTTTCACTGATACATCACCTAAAGCAACAGAAACAAAGGAAAAAAATGAACCCATGGGACTACATCAAAGTAAAAAGCTTCTGCACAGCAAAAGATACAGTCATCAAAATGGAGAGGCAACCCACTGTATGGGAGAACATCATTGCCAATGATACATCAGATAAGGGGTTAATTTCCAATATATATAGAGTGCTCATACAACTCCACAAAAGGAAGACAAAGAGCCCAATTACAAAATGGGCAGAGGAGCTGAATAGACACCTCTCCAAACAGGACATACAAATGGCCAAGAGACATATGAAGAAATGCTCAACATCACTACTCATCAGAGGGATGCAAATTAAAACAACAATGAGGTATCACCTCACACCTGTCAGAATGGCCACCATCAACAAATCATCAAACAACAAGTGATGGCGAGGGTGTGGAGAAAAGGGGACTCTAGTACACTGCTGGTGGGAATGCAGACTGGTGCAGTCACTATGGAAAACAATATGGTGTTACCTCAAAAAATTAAAAATTGAACTTCCATTTGACCCAGTGACCCCGCTTCTAGGAATATATCCTAAGAAGCCTGAAACACCAATCAGAAAGAATATATGTACCCCCATGTTCATAGCAGCACTATTTACAATAGCTAAGATCTGGAAACAGCCCAAGTGTCCACCAGTAGACGAATGGATAAAAAAGCAGTGGTACATATACACAATGGAGTACTATGCAGCTATAAGAAAGAAAGATCTCTTATCCTTTGAGACGACATGGAGGGACCTGGAAAGTATTATCTTAAGTGAAATAAGCCAAGCAGAAAAAGACAAATATCACATGATCTCACTTATATACGGAATATAACGAACATAACAGTCTGAGGAATACAGTAGACCCAGAAACATGGAAGTAGGGCACAAACTGACATCCCTCAGAAGAGGGGCTGGGGGATGGGGTGGGAAGAGATAAACCACAGAACTTATATGCATGTACGTATGCATAACCAATGGACATGGACAACAAAGCCGGGGGTGGGGCAGGGGGATGGGAAGGGGGGTGCCAATGAGGTAAAAAAGGAGAAACATCTATAACAAAAAAAATAAAAAAAATAAAATATCACCCTTGTATGTAACAGTACAATATAAGTCAATGAGATAAACCATGTCAATGATAGAATTTAAAGGATGATTTAAAACAAACAAAAATGTGTAATTCAGCAAACATAGATGAGTTAGTGGCTTTTAACATAAATGTTATGCAGTTTTGCACTTATACTGAGGCTTCCAAATGTTGGAAAATAACATCAGGTTTGAGTTAATGGATTGCTAATCCTAATTATTCTCTCCTTAGGTATTATAAAACTTGAACCTGGTGGTTTTCATTTCTTCTGCATTAAACAATAATCTGGGGAGTTTTTAAAATCTGTGGACACACACAAGTCCCACTGCAGACCAACTGGGTAACAGTTTCTGGGAGTGGGACACGGTGATAGGTAATTTAAAAGTACCCCAATTGTCATTATAATTCTAGCCAGATTTTGAAACAAGTCTAATTCATGATTTTAAGATCATGTTTGAAATAATGTCATTAGCTAATAATGTTATGGTTTAAATCATGTCCTCACAAAATTCTTATCTTAAAATCCTAACCCCCAATACTTCAGACTGTGACCTTAATTGGAAATAGAGTCATCACAGAGGTAATTCATTAAGATGAGATCATAACAGAGTAGGGTGGGTCCCTACTCCATAAAGGGGAGATTTGGATGCAGACACACATACAGGGAGAACGCATGTGAAGATGGAAGCAGAGATCAGGTTGACACTGCAGAAGCCAAGGATGGCCAGCAACCTACAGAAAGTAAGGGAGACAAGGAACACATTCTCCTTCACAGCCTCAGGAGAACCAACCCTGTGAACACCCTGATCTTGGACTCATAGTCTCCAGAACTGTAGGATAATTCATTTCTTTTAAGTCACTCAGTGTGTGGTACCTTGTTATGGCAGCCCTTGCCAACTAATACTGTCAAGAGTGTAATCTCTACTTTTGCTTAACTCTGTCTTGTTTTCTTCCTATGCACAATGGAGGTGTTGAATCTATTGATTATGGAGATCCTCTTCAGCTCTTTCCTTATATAATTCAGACTACCCTTGCTTTCTCATAAAAAGGTAAAGTAACTTATCTTTGTTAGTTTTCCCTCTAGTTGGGCAATAATTTATCTCAGTTTCTTCACTAGAATATCATTCATTTGTATCTATGCAGTACAGAAATACATGTTTATGAGGGAATATGTCTCCCTAATCTATTTAATTAACACCAACCGAAGAAATAAACTTCTGTCCAAATCTTTTTCTTATAAGGAAACCAGTCATATTAGGGCATACCCTAATGACCTCATTACCTCATTTTAACTTAATTACTTTTGCAAAGAACCTATTTCCAAATAAGGTCATATTCTCAGCTAGAGGTCACATTCTGGGGTTAGAACTTTAATGTATGCACACATTAGGACACAATTCAGTTCATAACACTTGGATTTTCCAATTTCTAGAGGCCTCCTGCATTCCTTGATTTCTGTTGTTTGAACCCCAGTCTGTGTTCTTTTAAATTTCTTTTTCTTTATTGATTTTAGAGAGAGAGGAAGTGAAAGGGAAAGAGATAGAAACATCAATGAGACAGAACATTGATTGGCTGCCTCCTGCATGCCCCCCATTGGGGATTGGGCCCACCACCTGGGTGTGTCCTGACCGGTAATGGAATTGGCGACCTCTCGGTGCATGGGTCGACGCTCAACCACTGAGCCACATCGGCCGGACAACCAGTCTGGGTTCTTTTGTTATGGCAGCTCCAGCAAGTTATGACACTAAGGAAATAAATTCTCCCCTACAGCCTCTATAGAGAAATGCAGCCATGCCGACACCTTGATTTTAGCCCAGTGAGACCTGCATCAGACATCTGGCCACCATAACTATAAAATAATGAATTAATGTTTCTTTTAAGTTGCAGGAAAAAAAAAAAAAGAAGGAAGGAAACTTCTAAACACATTGAATGTGTTGTTTAGGCGTTAGTAGACTTTGAGCTCCATATCAAGGCTTACTGGAAATACTTCCAGCTGAGGTCCAGGCATCTGTTAGGGATGCCTCATTCTAACACATGCCAATCATATCACAGTGCTTGTTTTATTGTCTGGAGAATAATTCTCATGGTGGCCATGCTAGTAAACCAGTCCTTTCACAGAGTGAAATTAAATGTTGTCATTTGATTTGCTTTGGGATATGATCACAGGTACAGAGAGATAGGATTTAAAATCCAAAGCAAAATTTGCTATATCTTCTTTCCTTGCCTAGGTAACCACGGAAGGATATACTGAAATTAAAACTCCATCAGCGTGGGTTTCTGAGTGACTACAAGGAATAGAACACTCCGGTCCCTTCCTCCCACCCAGTGATCGGTGACAAGTAGCATGAACAAAAATATAGGGTGTCCCCCAAAAATGTATACACACTTTGACTAATTATAAATTCCAATGAGTTAAATTTGAAAAAAACATCAATTGAGATATCAGCTGGTAAGTGTGTATACATTTTGGGGGGACACCCTATATAAATATTTGCTGCTTTCGGCCACTGAAATTGTAGGATAATTTATTTATTTAGTTTATAAGTTAGGTAGGAAGGTTATGTAAACTTTTATGTATTCATTATCTTAAAGTGACAGGAAATATAAGTTATTCTTAAAGATTTAAGAACATCAATTTCTTTGCAAAGGCAATTAATAGTAAATTCCCTTTTCACATCTCACTAAAGGAAAAGCAAAAACCAAAATAAACAAAAACCAAAATAAAACCTTAGCAATCTGTATGAAATTGTCTATTTTCTCTAAAAGAGTATTATATTCTTTTAGATAGAATCCAAATCAGTGAATTTTTAAATATTCTGAGCTAGTCAAAGGAAATCAAAGAAATATAAATTTTTGGTTCCACAAATGTATAATTTGTGGTCTCTCTCTCTTGTTGTCTCTTTTCTAAGATAATAACCCATTTTTCTAGAATAAAACAGGATTGTTTTTAACTCAATAGATTCACAGACCCATTGGACTTTAATGACCTTACAGAGTCCTTACAGTATACTAAGTAGCAATCTAATCTGTCATATTTACATGCTTACTTATATCCTCCCACCGTTCCAAAACAGATTTTTATCCACATATGTAGTGGGCATAAAGATAATCTACCTGATAGTTAAAATCAGTACAATGTCACCTTTGAGTAAAAACCCTGTTAAACATTCAAACCCATTTGGAAGTATTTTAAATCATTTCTGAATTATATTTAAAAAGTAGTAAGAAAAAATGCATTCATAAAACAGCTGCTTTAACACTGTCTTTCCATTGGTTACCATTACCGCATGTGCCATGATGGCTACCTCCTGGTCCTGCAAATCATTCTTCAGTATTTTCTCCTGAAACTGAGACTTTTATTTTATTTTATTTTATTTTATTTTATTTTATTTTGTTTTGTTTTATTTCATTTTGTTAATCCTCACTGGAGGATATTTTCCATCGATTTTTAGATATTGTGGAAGGAAGGAAAGGGGGAAAGAGAAAGAGAGAGAGAATCATTGATGTGAGAGAGACATATTGATTGGCTGCCTCCTGCACAACCCCAACAGAGGCTGAGGATCAAACCTGCAACCCAGGCATATGCCCTTGATTGGGAATTGAACCTGAGACCCTTTGGTCAGCGGGCCGATGCTCTAACAGCTGAGCCAAGCCTGCCAGGGCATGAGCTCATTTCTTTTTTAAAATTGCTTTCTTTATTGATTTTAGAGAGAGAGGAAGGGGGAGGGAGAGAGATAGAAACCTTGATGAGAGAGAATATTGATTGGCCGCCTACTGCATGCCCCTCATTGGGGATTTGGCCCACAACCTGGGCATATTCCCTGACCAGGAATTGGTGTATGGGTCGATGCTCAACCACTGAGCCACACTGGGTGGACATGAGCCCATTTCTTTTAACTGGCCTTACCAGACTTGTTATTTTATTAAGTTAGTCAATTTCCATTTTGAAGCTTCTTTTAATACTTTCCTCCATCTCTTAACAACATTGACACAAATAATGGACAAGAGTTGGTCAGACAGAAGAATACAGTAATATAATGAAAATATTTTTATGGCCATTAACATATACAAGCAAATACAAGTTTTAAATAACATAAATTTATTCAGAAAATACAACATTAGCCTAGAATATAAATGGAAACATTTTTTACTTTATTCCTAGATATTAAATTATGTACAGATTGCTCTGTTTATTTGCCTTACATTTGTTTCTCTTCTGTTTGATCATGTTTATTCAATACTTTTCTACCACTAGTGTGGGTCTTAAATAAAGGGGGGAGGATTTATTAGGCTTCTAAGCTGTCCTTCTGTGAGGTCCCAAATCAGCTTTTACTGCTGCCATTATTACTGTCTTTTTTTCCCTAGACTTTATTCTTTTATTTACTTCCTATGATATTATGATATTTAGTTTATAAAATAAAGAGATGGTGGAAAACATTTTAACTGTATTTCATTTCTAATAACTAAATTTTGGAATGTTAAAGCATAATATTAACAGATGATTGCAAGCCCTAAGTTTAAGTGAGATCACTCTTGAGAAATTGAACACGAACAATGTAAGTTCATTCTTTTAAAATTTCTATCCAGTGAGCAATTGGCATCTATATTTTCTTCTCTCAGGTATTCTGAGAAGACGCCACATGGCAGCATTTCATATTTCACATGCTAAGTGACAGCACAGAAGAAGTTTCCCATAATGGAGGTGATTTGGGGACTGAGAACTATTATATGACTCATCAGCTTCAAATAATTCAGCTACTGAAGATGAAGGGTAATATCTCTTGTTGAAAGCACAACTTGAAAGAAGTATTTTCATGAGAAAAATTTCAGAAACTCCCTACATAACATATAATGCAAAACTGTGACAGGTTTATCCTCACAGTTCTACATAGAGGCGTTTGGGAAACCAAATCAGCAAGAAATCAGCAACTACAGGGAAAAAAAAAAAAAAAAAGATGTACAGGATGGATCGAAGGGTAATTTGGTGACTGAAGCTAATACATTTGCTTTTATGTACATAAATGCTTCTTTCTTGCCCCCAAAATCAAATAAAGTAGAATAAATAATATCTTAAGAGCGGCCAGTTTCTCCTAGCCTGTTAATTTTCACCTGAGTTGGATAGTCACTTTTTGGAAGAACGTGAATTCTTTCTGGCCAGTAGAATGTCAGGTTCTTAGTCTGGTTTAAATAATAACCTAGTAATTGCAATACTTTATTATCAGGGGAAAGGCTAATTTATCATTGTTCAAAGTTGATCTCTAATTATACAACAGACATTTTAAAGTAGCATTTCTTTTTTAATACTCAGTGTTCTACAAAGTACTACTCAATAAATATGATTATGACTGTCTGATTTACCTTTTGCTTTTATAAGCATATAATTGGTCCATGCAAGAAGAAGGCACTGGTGAGAATATCTTCCACTGAGAGTTTCCTGTCGGTCCTATAGTGTCCTAGTATAAGCTAAAGATAATTTCTGAAGTGAAGTAATACAAAAAATTGATTAAAGGATGGGTTTGGAAAGAATAATACCTACCTTTGAGTGAGAAATGTAAGAGCCGTTCTGAGGAAACTAGAGGGAAGCTTAGTAGGAGAGGCTTAGTGAAAAGATGACCATTTGAATTTTTTCTTTTTTTGATATTTTTGTCTATTTCATGTAGATTTAGAGAACTCCATCATTCTCTTTCCCTCACAGTTTTTCCTTTACTTTCAATGAAATGCAAATAGTCAAACACAATGATAATCCTGTTATTTGCAAAGTTTCTAAAGTACAAAGGAGTACCTGGTTTCCTGCAGTCCAACAACTCACATAATGCATCGAACGTAACTATTAGCACTTTCAGGTACTACTTAGCAGCCAATGATTTGTGGTTTGATAAGCTGTTTTTATGGGAATTGAATTGTAAATGCAATAGCCATGAAATGGTTTGTATTGTAACATTGATGAAAATGTGCTTGCTAAGTGATTCCCTAAATTACTTTATGGAGTATAAAACATCTGCATTTAGTTGGATTCTATTTGGCTGAAAAATAAACATTTCTAAATCACTGCTCTCATGTCTGATAATGATAATGTACTGGAAAACTGAAAATTGCATGACAACCTAATATGTTTTCTCTTAAAAAGCAACTGGTATGGTTAGTATGTGACATACTACATTGGTCTGCTTAAATGGTACATTCTTCATGAAAATATATAAATATCTCGATGTGCATTCTTGCTTATAAAACCTAATGATACATAGCATTCTGATCAATTCTGGGTTCTGAGAAGATAACTTCTGAATCTAATTTTCAAAAAGGTCAAATTTCATAATAAAGTTTCCTCATACAAGATTATGAAGGAAACAATAGTGAAATATCATTCCTTGATTTCCTCAAAAACTGAAGGAGAAATTCAATACTATATTGCTCATCTAGCAAACATTAATTCTAGAGTATTGCACAACAAACTTTTTAGTCACAAGTCCATAGATGGCATGTTTATCACAGTGTTTGGGATACAACAGAAATTTAAACCAGGTATTTCTTACCAAAGAAAACTAAAGGGATGCCATGTGTATTGTAATCAGTCTTAATGGAGAGTAGTTTTACCAAGATGTACAAATATGTTAGTATAAAATAGTTGCACAAACACCATCCTATGAAATGTTTGCATATTTATGTACATAATCACCCACAGTAATCTGTTTCAAGGAAATGTGACTTTATATGGTATTAGACTCTCTTGAAGTTCATTCATTTTGATATAATTCATAATTTCCTCCTTCAGCAAAATTATTTTGATATTTTGTAAATCATAAAACTTTTATATTTTGTAATCATTAGGAAAATTTGGCATTTTGGCACTTTTTTCTTCTAGTAGATGTTAATGTTAATTTAAATATTTATTGCCTATATGAATGCAGCATCACAAATGGAGTTAGAGGAATAGAAGCAATATCTTGCCATTAGATTGACAGTCAAGAATGTATCCAGTATTGCCCTGGCCAGTTTGGCTGAGCGGTTAGAGCGTTGGCCTGGGGTACGGAGAGACCCGGGTTCGGTTCCCGCTAAGGGCACGTACTTCGGTTGCAGTTTGTCCCCGGCCCTGGTTGGCCGTGTGGGTGGCAGCCACTCGATGTGTCCCTTCACGTCGATGTTTCTCACTCTCTACCTTCCTCTCTCTCCCTCCCACTCTATCTGTACAAAAAATGGAAAAATATCCTCGGGTGAGGAAAAAAAAAAAAAAAAGAATGTATCCAGTATTTAAAAAATTAGTGTATATTAATTTTTTGAGAGAAAAATCCTTATGTACATCTTATGTCAAGATAGACTCATAAAAATTCCTGTAAGTTCTTCAATGGAAAGAGGCATTTATTCTAATGTATAAATAATGTGTTGGTATTATGTAATTCTCAATAGCATAGTTTAATGTCAATGTTACTCAATATATAAAATATTAAATCTATCTTAGAAAAGTCATTATGTCTCTGGATTAGAGAGTGTGTTTTGTTTTCTACTAACCAAAATATTTGACTCCTTGTAATTAACATCACTCATCTACCTGCCTAATTCTTTACATGTCACTTGATGGGATAATATAGCTGAGACATTATCTTTACTTCATTCATTTTCTTATTTCTTAATTTCCTCTTCATTCTCCATCTGCTCATTGCCAGTTAGACCAAAGTATTTCCTTCATGACAAATGTGTCTTGCCATTTATAGCATGCAAATGATTTTCAAGTTTCAGTCTTAAAATATTTCTGGAATTATAGCGAGTGACAATAGGGATTAAAAATCAAAGATCAGGAAGATGTTGATGAAGAGTAGGCTGAGACAGAAGAGATGGTCATCATATCAATAATCAGATTAAGTTTCTTGAGGAATTTTAATTCTAGAAAACAGAGAAATAACCATGCTTATACAATGTTGAGGAATTTCCTTCAACATATTCAGTTTTTGTTATATTAAGTGCCCATTAACTGAAAAAAAAAAACAAAAAACTAGACATTATACAATTTAAAGCTTTTATTTATAGGAAACATACTAATAGAATTAAATGATGGCTAATAAGCCAGATTAAGTACATAATAGTATTTTTGTAATGTAAATAACATGCATATCATCTACTAAAATACACTGAAATGGCATTCGTGAGATTTCAGTTTAATCCACTTTACGAGGCTATCAAAATAACCAATTTCTATAGGTACAAATGGGAATATATACTAAAGGCCTTAAATACTTTCTTTCTCTTTAGATAATAATTCCATTGCTCAAAATTGATCAGAAAATATTTCACAGACGTGTGGAAAGATATATGCACTAAGATGTACATTCCAGTAACAGTCATCTATACGGTGATCAGTAGCAGAGTGCATTTACTTCTAGAAATTGTTCCCCATGGTAGCTAACACCCACATGAGTACTGTGGGTCTGCCTATTATCACAGAATGCCAATGCCTGGACCAGGGGTTGTCAACTGACTGAGCCAGATCAATTAAAACCCTTCAGGTGTATACTTTGAATTAGACTGACTAAAAGGAGTTGAAGGGTGTGTGTGTGTGTGTGTGTGTGTGTGTGCATGTGTGTGTGTAAGAAGCTGTGAGAAGTGTGGTGTGGTTGTTGTCAGTGGGCATTTTTTGCCAAGTGGTGGAGGACAGTGTGCTTTCCGTGAGAATGAAGTTTATACATATACAGAAACAACTGAAGTTGGCATTCAGAGTAAAGCAGAGATGGCAGATCACACACATTCAAACTCACACACATAAGTAAACAGAGAGTGGGTGGGGGTGAAGGAGGTCTTGAAGAGTCTTAAAGAATGAGTCCCTCATTTATTTTATTCATGGACACTGTTACATCTTCCTGTCATTGGGTTTTTCAAATCTTTCATTTACACAAAATAAAGTAGTGATCTTTGCATTTTCTTTTTCTTTTTTTCAGTTCCACAATACATCATCTGTACACTGTATTGTGTGTTCATCACTCAAATCAAGTGAATAAGTGATCCTTTTCTCTAAGCTAGCGTGTGTAGGTTTGTGGGATTCACTACTAATAGTACCTAATACAAAGACTTATTCACATTATCAATAAAGGCACATTTATAGAAATAGGAAATAAGTTATAATAAATCATATAATGGACTTTTATGCAGTCATTAAAAGTCATGTTTTTAAACATTAATTAATAAACTGTACAACTCTTTGATTGTAATACCAAGTAAAAAAAAGTAAGATATAAATAACATACATAGTATAATTCAATCTAAAACTCTATAAAGCACTTACAAAGAAAAAAACCAAAATAAATTTGCCAAACTAACAATGCTTATTTCATGTATTGGGATTATTGTTAATGTTCATATGGTCCTTTTGTTTTTGAACAATTATATATATTTCTTCAATAATAAAAATTAGTAGTTATTTAAATTATACTTTTTACTAAAATAAATTTATTCTTTCAAAAGAGTATATTAATTTCATTTGATCTCAGTAAAACTAACTTAAACCTTTTGTTTTGTTCTATCCCCATTCTGCTTCCAGAATAAAATATGTGTACATTTTTATAAATTACTTTATTAGAATATTTGACTGAATGGGCCGGATTTAAAGATAAATTGCAAAACATATAAATCATTGACAAACTTTTTATTTATAAAGGTTCTTTTTGTCTCTGTATGATGATGGTGAAGCCTCCAACACCTCCTGTAGTTTAAGCAGTGGTATTTAGGAAATAAAGAAGCTGGCTCATGGATCTCAATGCCATATTTTGGCATTTACAACTATAAATGACTTAGTGTTTATTTGTTATATACATACAGCAGGTGTCATAAAAATTACAGAGCAACAGAGGGTGTGCCTTGTCTCTGCCTAAGAGACAATCAGTCACTTTCTCTCGATAGGATATGGGATCCTGTCATTGGAGAGTAGCTGTACATCATTGGAAGCTGTGAGAGTCACACAGTCAAGCCAAAGCCCACAAAGCCCAGAAATGTTTCAATTGCTGTGTTAGCTATTCTTTATGAGTGTTTACTATAGACCAAGCTAACCACTGGCTGCTTTGTAGTACCATTGTGAGGTACAAATTAACTCCACGAGGGACATTAGATATTTGTATGGGTAGAGAGATTAAGGAGCTTGCCCAAAGCTACATAGATAAAACCACTATTAGGTCTCAGGTCTGTCAGTTTCAAATCCTGTGTATTTAGATATCAACATGGCCTAAAGCCTTTATTAACTCTATCATATATGTAACAGAGGTCCACTTCCTTTGTTCTCAGCCTCAAGCAAATAGTGTCTCCTGATCCAACCCAACATGCTAAGGACTGGAGTACCACACCTTCCTGGAGTTTGTCACCAAGTGTGCAGGGGAGTTTATGTGTCTGGGGAAGCTAGTAAGTGTCATGTTGTGTTAATCTGTGGGTTTGGGAGCAGCAAGTGCAAATGTGCAGAAAGGTTGAGTCTTGAATGCAGAGTGGTAGCTTATCTGAGTAAGTCCCAGATGCTGGGATGGGAACGCTAGCTTGGCAGTATTGAAAAATAATAGTGCTCCAGACACTGTATAAAGTACTTAAATTAATTTAATACCGAAAGCCCTATGAAGTAGGTATTACTATAGGGGCTTCATGCTATACAGTTCAGGGAACAGAGAAACAGAAAAGGAAAAGAGCTTTCTCTAAGGTCATACAGCAAATTGTGGAACAGGATTTGAATTCAGATACGATGGCTTCCATCTTAACTAATACATCGCACCATCTTTCACTGCCTTCCCAGCATGCCTGAGAAGTACACCTGGTGGTGATTTCAAAGGTCTGCCATCCGGACACCTTATTGGCCTTTGTGTACTAGCTTCCCAATGTTTCTTCTGTGATTGTCACTTTTGTGTGTGCTTGTTTTGTTTTTGGTCCTTGTGGATTTATAGCTTAACACTGTCTTCTATTTTTATATTGGTTGAGCTTTGGAGGAGGCTGATATAAATGTGTTTATTCATTCCAATCTTTGAGAAACTTAACTTTTCAGGTCAAATATCATGGGTACAAAATATAAGTAGCGGAAAATAAGAAAAAATGTAAAAAAATTTAAGACTGTTGAAGAAAAAAAAGTAAATTTAGCATAATTTTTTCTAGTTTCTTTGAGCATAAATAGAAACTAACTTTTAGCCTACCAGAGACTCTTATCTCTACACAGAAGTATTGAGAATTTCAAGTAATTCCAATTAGACAAGTAAAATAAAATGTTAACTTAGACAGAAAAGATAAGTTCTAACAAAGAATAACATTGTCAAAGCTACAAACGATTGTACAGTTCACAAACTTTGCAAATGTCAGGAAATTGCATTTTTTCTTTGCATTACATTTTATCAACTGGCAAATCACCAAATAACAAATGTTGGCTTAGCACTGGTGTAAAAGAAACTGGGCTGATGTTTGCTTTCTATCATCCCTCTATTAGAAACAGAGAGTATGAACTCAGAAATTAAACTCTGGCATATATATCAATTCAAATAACCATTTTTTTAAAAAAAGCAGAGACTATCCCTTTAAAATACGAGTTTGACTGAATTTTACTCTGTTATTTGGGATGAAATACATTATGATATTTTCGTGAATATTTCTGAAGCATATATGAATTTTAAAATGCGATGGCATTATGTATATTAGGATAACAACACTTTATCACATATGGCTCCTATTCTCAGAAGAAGGGCACGGTGAGAAGTACTGGAAGGTAATAGTCCCTGTCTACACAGAAGTGCTCACATGCTATGTAAATCAGCCAGAGGTGGAGTGTGGTAATAAGTCTTAATATCAGTATCTCTTTCTTTGTCTCAGAATTTAATGATTTCACTAATATTTTCTTATATCTCCTGCACACTAAACTATAACACAATTTTTTCTCTCTCTAAGAGATTTTTATATTGCTCACGATAAAAGTTAGGGAAAGAGTATTTGGTGAAATTGCTTACATAAAAAACTTGACCTTTCTTCTCTTAGTTAAATTTCTACTTGATTATGGCATTTTCAATTTGATTCCTCAAAGGTAATTGATTTGATGAAGGCTTATGTTTGTTTTGATATAACGGGGGTGCTTAGGTTGCACAAGCACCAAATGCTTCTCCCTTCTTAGGTATTTAGTATTTCTCTTTAAAGTGAAGTTAAGAAAATGCTTCAGTATTTTCAAATAACAAACTTTTCTAAGAGATATTCAGATAATGTAGATATTAACCTTGTTATATTCATAAACTAATAGCAAAAATTATCATCTTGTTTATATTGGGAAAAGTGGGAAGTACAGATCTGTGTTTTGGATGGGAGAAGATTATATGTGGGTAAGGATACATCAAGGAACTCTAACATGGGACAAGAGGTTATCCATGAGAATCTGTGCTTTGATGTTATGATTTAAATGGAAGAAACAGAGTAAAATATATTTCACTTATCTTCATGAGTCCTAAGGGGTATACATAGAGAATGAAGCAAAATAGTCAGTTTTGTTATTAGAATGAGAAGCAACCTTGACATGTGACTGTCTACAGGAGTTTGATGAGAGGACAGGGTGCAGAGAGTCAGACCTACAACAATAACGTTTGGGTTTTTTGCCTTGTTACTGTGATTTGGATTAATCCATCATCATGCAGGTTGCAATTTCTTCTCCTTTTCCTCAACTTCTGCCTCTTCTTTTTCATTTTCCTCCTTGTTCCTCCACATGTGTACTGAAGAAATTGAAACAGAATTGGCATTTGTGGTTCTAAAATCTACCAGTCAAATGAGACTGAAGATGCTTGGAACTCCTGAGCGAGTCAATGAGCTTTGTTCTGGAAAACATTGTGGAGGAATTCTCTTTTGTATAGTTGAATATGGAGAATAAAAATAAACATAAAGGGTTGTAACTTGGAAAGTCCTTTCTCACTATAGCCTATACTACAAAGAAGCAATCCATTTTAAATATAATATTCAGGCAGATGCACTATTGCTGAAAAATATAGTAGACAGTATTTCTCTGCCACGTATTTACAACATGATGTTCATTGATATGTGTGCAGTATACTCAGGGAATTGTTTCATGTAAATAAAGGTAATATGCCCTAAGTGGTATTGGCCTACACATTGAGAATGAAGTTGTATATTTCTTAAAACTACTTCCCTTTACCTTCAGCAAGAACTAGTTTTTTTGTGCTTAAAACATACTTAATCTTAAGATATGTCAGAGATGTCACCTTCAAATCTCTAAAATGTTCATAGAAAATTGATTTTACTGGGTGATTTTTTTTTTTTACTAATTTAAAATTTTTCCTTCATATTCAAAGCATTTCAGTGCCCTGAGTTATGACTCTGACTGAAGCAGGTCTTTTTAATGTGTATAACTCATAATTTTTAGGTAAACACAAATATGAAACTCTTGAAAGATTTTAACCAGGGAAGTAACTTGAATTTTAAAAGATTAATCTGGCATTGGTAGAAGAGATGATAAAAGATTAAAAATGGAAAATAAAAAAAATAAATCAATTCATAAAAAGCAGGAAAGAAGATTAGAAAAGGAGAGCTAAATTTTTTTAAAGAAAGATTTTGTAGAAGTAAATATCACCATGACAGCAATTAAAGGAAATCTAAGTTCATTTATTAGCCTAGTAAAAAACATACATTTTCTAATACACATAGATCATTGTAGACAACAATTAGAGTTTTTATAAACACAGAGAAAAATATATAGTTATTGACATGATGCCAGATAACAAAAAATAAATTAAAAAAAAATAACTTCATGAAGAATTAAATAATTTTGGGAATTCACAAAGTATCTTTTGAATTATCTGTTTTGAGTTATATTAGGAGGTATTTATAACTGGCGACACAACTTATGGGGTACGACTACAGCTGTATTTAGAAGTTACGTTTAGCCTCAAATATGTACATCATGTAAAAGAACCTAAGAGTTCAATTTAGTAAGTTAGAAAAAGTTAGAGTAAAATAAACCCTCCAAAATGAGAAGGAAATATTAAGGCAAAAGAAGAAATTAAATAGGATATGTATATAATATAACCTATCATATATACATATATATAAAATTTTGATTAATTGATTTTTTTTTTTGAAAAAGAGGGAGAGAGCGCTGGCCAGTTTGGCTCAGCGGTTAGAGCGTCAGACTGTGGTCCAGAGAGACCCGGGTTCGGTTCCCGCTAAGGGCATATACCTTGACTTCAGTTTGTCCCCGGCCCTGGTTGGGTCGTGTGGGTGGTGGCCACTCGATGTGTCCCTTTCACATCGATGTTTCTCTCTGTTCCTCTCTCTCCTTCCCACTCTATCTGAATAAAAAAAAAAAAAAAAGGAAAAGAGGGAAAGAGAGAAACATCCATGTAAGAGTATAACATAAATTGGCTGCCTCCTGCATACCTCCTGCTGGGGATGGAGGCTGTAACTCCACCCTGACCAGGAATTGAACTGGCAACAGTTCAGTGCACAGTATGACTTTCAGACAACTGAGCCACACCAGCCAGTGTGATTATATATTTTTAATATAAAGTAAAGTTAGCTTGAAAGTTTATAAATTAGGCCAACTCTGGCAATATCGATCAAAAGAATACACAGAGAAACAACATAAGGAATATGAGACATAAGTGTAAATTTAATAGCAGTTAATAAAACTCATAATATGAAATACTTCAGCCTAATGTATGTTTAACTTAGATGAAAAGGGAAGTTGCAAAAGGAATCAGTTTAACAGAAAGATGATGAATCAGAAAACAGCAGAAAAGCATTTATGTTGTGGTCACATTAATTTTGACAATACATTAAGAAATCACACCTGTCCAAATATATAAATAATTTAGAATGGAAGAACCACTTCAAGAGATTTAGCACATAAGTGTACATTGTGACCAACTGGTCAGTCAGGAGTAAATCAATGTTGATTTTCACATTTTTAGCTTTGGGTATTTAAAATGTGGATAGTAGTTTAAAAATTGAAATAAGTTATGTAGTTAGAGGAATACAATTGTGGTGGTATAACTTTTGTTTTGTGAGTAAGAAGGAAGTAGAGTAATGCAAGAAGGAAGATTAAAACAAACTTAACTATTTCTTAGCTGCTCTGTCTCTACTCCCTTTTCTTCCAAATAATAGCCAAATTCTTCTCCAGATAATCAGTGTTCCCTTTTAGGAGGCAGCAATGATGTTGGAGTGTTATTCACTTAATCTCAGATATCAGAGTTTTTTCCTGGTCCTAATGAGCACTGTCTCTGGTCTGTACCAATCAAGGATGACATCTTACTGGCCTCCTAGTGAGCAAAGTGTTTGTATTACTAGTCCAATCAAGGTGAATTTGAGATAATTTGTTTCATGATTGTAGGAGGAAATGTTTTCTCCAATATGTGTCCACAGGAAGATGTAACTCTTGTTATTACCAGCTTTCACCTTACGACCGTGAAAGCACAATAAAATCAATACATGAAAAACGGCAGAGTTTCGAAAATTGCAAACAATTGATAGAGTTCCTTGATTTAGTTGTCTGAAAGCCTAAGCCACTGCTAGGCTTTTAGTCATAGGAGTCAATAAATCCATGATATTGTTTAAGGCAGCTGTATGTTGTTTCTTGTTGCTCAAAGTGTATAATCTTGAGTCAACTCTGTTACTTCACTCAGGGTAGTTATTTTCCTTATTTTGCATATGAAAGCATACTGGGCTATTTCACTTATCTGAATGGCTAGTATGAAAGTACAAGGATATTACAATAAAATATTTACCAGATTTATTATGGGTGGAGTGCATTGCAAATATGCTTGTAGAAAAATCTTAAAGGTGCAAAGGATGCTATAGAAATCCTATTTTCATTTACTGTTTTAAATTATTTTTAGCCTTTTTTATATATTGTGTTTATTACTTTCTAGAAATATGAAAGTATAGGAACAAATTGTGCTTCATTCTAACAAGAGTATAAACCTTATTTAAATGAAAAAGATTTTAAATAGGGAGCATTGAGCAGTTATAATTTATTTACTGACAGAAAACTAATAACAGGAAGCTTCTACTCATTCTAACAACATTTTTATGTCTGGGAATTTCTTATTTGTGTGAAAGGAAGAAAGAATTATCTAGCTTTGTTGACTTAATTGAAAATAAAAAGACCACGGGTTATCTTCTATGCTACATAAGCATTACCATAGGGTACTCATTTAAGAAATACCTGGTTCTATCACTCTGTTGTTGTCTGAATTCACTTGAGTTCTAATGATTTTGTCTTGCAGTATTGAGTTATAATATTTTTTCCTCAAGTAAGGGATAAATATATTTCTGGTATTATTATTTTGCAAATATTTTAGTATAGCCTTTTTAAAAAAAAATTCTCACCCAAGGATATTTTTCTGTTTATTTTCAGATAGAGCAGGAGGGAGGGAGGGAGGAAGAGAGAGAGGGGGGGAGAGAGAGAGAGAGAGAGAGAGAGAGAGAGAGAAACATCAATGTGAGAGAGACACATCGACTGCTTGCCTCCCACACAACCCCAACTGGGGTTGAAGATGAACTGCAATTGAGGTATGTGTCCTTGGCCAGAATCGAACCCCAGACTCTTTGGTTCGCAGGCTGACGCTCTAACTGCTGAGCCAAACTGGCCAGGGCTATTTTGAAAATATTTTATTTTAATATGCATTATCTGTTTTTTAAGTGTTTATAAAGAGAATACCTCTATTGTATAGCCTAGACTAAATGTAAAGCAACACTAACTTTACTGTTTATATGGTTCCCATTCCCAACTGTGCTATTCTGCCTTTATGATAGTAAAACAATACAAAATGAGCACCAGTAGAAAAATTTGAACAAATTAGTTACCTATATAGACACATATAAAATGTAATTCCTATTTTTGAACTCAATATTTAAAAAATTAATTTGTTAATTAACCTGTTAAATAATTATTGAGTAGCTTCCAATTGAAAAACACTATTTTGGGCACAGATGGTATAAATATGTAATTTTAAGACATATTAACCTGGCCAAAGACCATAGTTCACAACAGACTTAAATGTTAACTAAGTGAGGAATTTACATGAATGTTTCCAAATTCATTCATTGGATAAAATGTAATCAGAGTAAATATACTAATTTTAATTTGTGTTTCTCCTTGCAACAAGATTAAAACATGTGTTGGACAAATATAGAAGACATTACTAAATATTAAGATATATACATATTGATTGGTTAAATCATTGAAAGTAGAACAGTATGCACACATAACACATAGACGCCTAAAATATATGAAGTAAAAACTGACAGAATAGGAAGGATAAAGACAATTCAATGAAAATAGTCATAAGTTTCAATACATCACTCTTCATAATTGATAGACCAATTAGAAAATCAATAACAATATAGTAAACTTGAAAAACTCTCAACTACATTGACCTAACTAGAATACCTCACCCAACAAATGAATATACATCCTTTACAAGCATATGTGGAATGTACTTCAGGAATGTTCTTCCATTACTGTATTTGAAATTATAATAAGAAATTTCTTGGGCTCCACAAAATTAAATTAGAAATAAAAATCATTGGAGAAATTGCAAGGGGAATTACAAAAATTTCAAATGGAAAGAAACAAAAACACCACATACTAAAAGTCATGGAATGCAACTTAGAGCAATGAATAGAGGGAATTTTATAGTTTAAATGACTGTGTCAGTAAAGAAAAAAAGCTCTAAAATAAATTACTTAAACTCCCATCTTGAGGAACTAGAATAAGAAAGGTAAATTAAATCCAAAGCAAGGAGAAGGAAAGAAAGAATAAAGATTAGAAAAGGTATCAATACATTAAAACAAAAATATTAGAAAAATTCTATGTAACCAAATTCTGTTCTTCAAAACGTCAACAAAATTGGTACACCCTCAGTTAAACACCCTTCCTTTCCCTTCCCTTGTCTTTTCTTTTTATGAGGGCAACAACCTCCAACAACACAATGTTGAATAGAAGTGCCCGAAGTAGACATCCTTGGCTTATGTCTCATTTCAGGGCTAAAATGTTGTTTTTAATCATTAAATTCCATGTTGTTGGAGTAGGCAGATTAGAAAGATATGAGCTGGGAGGGCAACTGGGGCTAGGAGGAGTTATGCATGAGATGTGACAAACTGAAAATAGCCAGTGGAGGCATCAGGCCCCTACTGAGGAGGAAAGATTCAGATCTCCTCCAAGAAGTGGTCTAGTGGGTGGCATAACACCTATGTGAAGGAGCTTTGTAACTTCAAGATACATTGTTTTTGAGACATGAGGGAGGGAGTAACTTGCTCTTCGCCTAGAGGGCGTTCCCGCCTAGGAGTATAAATCCTCTGAAGTCCCAATTTTGGGGTACTCTGTTCGGTCTTAGCCAGATGAGCTGCCCACTCAGGGCACTTGGTTTGGTTTCAGCTGGGTGAGTTCCCTTCTCAAGTTCTGAGTGTATTTCTTTCCTACGGATAAATTCTCACTTTTGCTACTATTTGTTGTCTCTTGTTTGAATTCATTCCTACTAGCAAGACAAGAATCCAGGCCACAGAGTACTGTCTCTGGCAAGAGGCTACCTAGGACCAGAGACGACTACTAACAATGTTGGTTGTGTGTGTGTGTGTGTGTGTGTGTGTGTGTGTTTACAGTTTCCTTCAACAGATTGAGGGACCACCCTTCTACTGCTATTTTGTTGAGAATACTTTAGTCAGTGGGTTTGGATTTTATTAAATGCTTTCTCTTTATCTCAGGATGGTAGTGTGTGTGTGTGTGTGTGTTTACCTCTATTCTATCAGTATTATATATAACATTAATTGATTTTTAGATTTTAAACCAACATTACATTCATGAGATAAATCCCTCTTGACCATGGTGCATAATTCTTTTGTATGAATTGCTAGATTTGATTTGTAGTTTGTGTATGTGAGGCTTTTTGTATCTATGTGTATGAGGGATATTGATCTGTAATTGTCTTCTGATGTTTTTGTCTGACTTTAGTATCAGGGTAGTGCTGTACTGAATGAATGGAGGTATACTCTATTTTCTGAAAAATTTCTTTTAAATATTTAATGCAGTTCTCGAGTGCAGCCATTTGGACCTTGTTTTCAGATGACAAGATCCTGTATGTATAATCCAAAGGAATCCATTGAAAATCAACTATTAGAACTAATAAACCATTGAAACTAGTAAGGTTATAGTATACATGATTGGTATACAAAAATAAATTATATGCACTCAATGAATAATCCAAAATAAAATTAAGAAAGTAATTCAATTTACAATAGCATAACAGCAATACAATACAAATTATTGTTGAGAGAAACTAATGAATGTCTAAATAAGACAGGTTTTATATTCATGGATTAGAACTTGTAAAGATGGCCAATATTCCCAATTGATCAATAAATTCAACACAATTCCTATCAGAATACCAACAGCCTTTTTATTTTGTAGAAATTGATAAGTATATATGGAAATTTAAATAATATAGAATAACCCAATCTTGAACAGTTTTTAAAATAGTCAAAAAATGGAAACAATCCAAATGTCCATGAACTATTCAATGAATAAATACTCTTACAAGGTATGTATGTAGTCAGTAATAAAAAGAAATCAAACAGTAATAAAATTAGTAGACATTTGGTCTTGTCTAAAATGTCCATGGAGACTTTTGGTCCATACTTAATATAAATCCTGCTCTTCTGTAAAATTCAAACCCTTACCCAATTATATAATCCAGTTACTTTATTTTAAGTTGGTAGTTTAAGACAACCATAAAAACAAGGGGAAGGTATTATTTTACCATAGTTTTGCGTAAAAGGGAAATACTTTTATTACTTAACATTTCTTTATTATTGACTATGTTTTTATTCTAAGCCAAGGTTTTGCAAACTATAACTCACAGGCCAAACTTTATCTACCACTTGTTTTTGTAAATATAATTTTATTGAAGCATACACATGATCATACACTATTGAAAAAAGCCCTATAAAGACATTCTGTACAAGGTATGAATTAGTAACATTGTCCTAAACTATGAAGGTACTGCAGTATTATTAATTTATTAAAAGAAAAAAAACATTTTAATAACTATGATAAAAGATCCACTAAATTATGTAATCATACAACTACCAGTTTAAAAACAAACATAAGATCAGTTAAGTAATGTAAATAATTTAGCAAATTTGGAACCTGTGCAAAGCACATACTAGCCTGAAAGGAGAACAAAATGTACCTTACAGAAATGTTCAGTGAAAGACTTCTTTAATGCCCCTTCATAGGGTTTAATGGATTTAAGATCATTGACCACAGGAAACTATCTAGCTGCTATTATTACTACTTTTCTATTACTAATGTATTAGAAAATTCTACTCTTGAAAGCACCCAAAAACACAACATGGACTTCATCAGACCTTGTGTTTACAAAGGAAGAAATAAAATTATCTTTGTTTGACATGATTTTATGTAGAAATCCCCAAAAGACTCCACAATAAAACTGTTAGAACTAATAAACAAATACAGTGATGGTTAATTCACATGCCAATTTGACTTGGCCCTGGGGTGCCCAGACATTTAGTCAAACTTTCTTCTGATGTGTTCATGAAGTTGTTTCTGGATGAGATGAACATTTGATTCAGTAGACTAAGTAAAGCAGATTACCTTCTCTAATGTTGGTGGTCCTCATCCAATTAATTGAAGACCTGAAAAGAACAAAAAGGCTGAGTAAGAGGGAACTTAGCTTGCCTGACTACCTGATCTGGGACATTAATTCTTCCCTGTTCTTGAACTTAAACTTACACCATCAACTCTCTTGGGTCTTAAGCCTTTGGACTGGAACAAGAACTACAGTACCTGATATTTGTGTCTCCAACTTACTGACTGTACACTGGGACTTCTCAGCCTCCATAATCACTTGAACCAATTCCTTATAATACATCTCATATACAGATATCTCTTATATAGTTATATAGATATAACTATCTCCTATTTGTTTTCTTTCTCTGGAGAATCCTATTACAATGGGTCTCTTGCCTTTGTGTCCATCTTCTAAGCAGAAGCACTGACAGCTTTTGTTCCAAACTTGCTTTCAAGGGTTATCAACAACAATGAGAGAGAGAGAGGTCATGCCTCCATCTATGATGATAGAGGACAGATTTGACTTCTGTCTAGGACAATAAATATAATAGCATCAATATAAAAAGATAGTTTGCCCAGCTACAGGGCAAAGAGCATGTTTGTTTGTAGACTGGTTCATGAGATTCATGTTCCCCAAGCTCAGGCTTCCTTTCCTGTAACAAACCACCACATGTACAGTATCCATCTGATGATCACAGGATCATCATGTCATGCTGTAGGAATGAAGACTCAAGCAACCAGTGTGGGAAAGCGATGGTACTCTGACTACTGCTATTTCTATAAGTAAAAAAAATGTCTTTTGTCTCTGACTCAGGGATCTCATCTGTTCTTTTAGTATCCTTGACATTGTGGAAGGCTAATTTGTTAGTTTGAAAGTAGTATAAAAATCTCAAATGCTTCATAGTTCTTTCTATGATCTATGCTCTACAGTTCTCTTAATAATTAAACACAGCACATTATTTTATGATACTGTAGATATATTTAAGCTAAGTTCCTGAAATAACAATAAATAGAAACTTAACATCACGTCCTCTGAAAATAATGAAGACAGCTCATTTTAATTAGATAATGCTGCCATAAAATACCTTCTTGAGGATGTATGCATTGAATAATTTTATACCACACTTGTTAAATATATTTAAATATTTCAAATAAAATACAATTAAAGAAGCCAAGGGGAAAATTTGCCATTAAAGAAGGTGAACATATTAGAAGGTTAAAATATTTGTCATGTGCTTGAATAAATTGCCTACCTTTTTTTTTTAATAGTGGGAAGTGATTAAGATAAAACTTTAATGAAATGTTCTTCCACATTTGAAGTATTAGTTACTTTTTTCTGCAGAGAGTCCCATTGCTCTATTGTGCCTCTGACAATGTTCCTTTAATTTGATAAATGTGTTTTGTTCAATGCAAAATAGTTAAAATAACCTGAAATCCTTTATCCTCCGGATGTGTTCTGAATTTACAGAAGCTTCTAAAGAAAACACTGCTTGAGGCTGGGAACATTATGAATATTTCAGTGGAGCTGAAGCTGTCAAAATATAGGGGAAAATGCCTGTCGAATATGTAGAATAAATGAATGGAACTATGACAATTGAAAATTATAATGCATCCTTCTAAACAGATTTGTTCTGATTTGGAGAATTTAGTAGGGAATGGAAATGGCAGGGCTACAATATGTTTGGGAAACAACAGTAAATTAAAGTTATGAAAGGAATTCAATAACATACGGCGAAGAGAAAGATTCTAAACTTGAAAAGATAAATACCAGTATCCATTAAGATGTTGTAAATTATGGCTGGTAGAAGAAAAAATCTATCTCTTTTGAATTCCATGTTGCATAGGAGGGGATTTAACCTTAAGCTAAGTAGAAATAAACAGAGGAAATTTAAGTTGTGTAAAATGAGAGTTCTAGCAGTATCCACTCATTTTGAATTCAACGTTTATTTAGCACCTATTTTGTGTCAGCCACTGAGGGATAGGGATAGTGAGTAGAGAGCAATCAGCATTAGGGATACAAAGTAGAACAGGACATAAGGATATAAGCAATGTCTGCAGGTTAATAGTTAAATATCCTTTATGTGATAAATACTAAACAATGTGAAGCTTCCATTGCTAAGAAGCCACACTGAAGGAGGCTGTGACCCAGACTGAGGCATGGGGAGATCCCAGTCACCCTTAAGGGCACACCGAGCCCCCATCAGTACAGCACAGTAAAGGGTTATGGCAAATGTTTAGAGAGAAAAGAGCAAAGACATAGTTCAAACAGAAACCTGCAAATAGGTCACTGTGATTACACTGTAGGGTACACATGGCAATACAATAAACCTTGCTTCAAACCTTGCCTTGGACCCTTTAATGGATCTTTTGCCTGCCGTGAAGGCCGGAGGCTATGGGCTCCTAGAGCAGCACTAGATTCATCCAGATAATCGTTTCACAGGCTCTCCCTTCTCGGCAGGTTTGCCCCAGCCTAAAGTTAGTCCAGCCCTCTGTAGCCCGAGCAGATAGTCACTTCACTTCTACGCAGAAAAAACTTCTTAAAGGCCTTCTGCCAACAGCCATTGTTTGTGGATTTCCTTGCTGTGATCCTTTTGTTTCAGAACTAAAGAAGCTGTCCTGTAGGTTTGGGGAGTCGGAAATAATGTCTGGTAGCTCAGATGCAGTTTTTGGTTGTGGTGTGACTTTAGATAAAGGAGATAATACAGTTTTGTTTTTTTTTAATATCCTATAAATGAAATAACATAGGTATAATCTATGAGATATTTGAAATATATAGAAATAAGTTTACATATACCAAATTTTGTATAATACAAATATATATGGAAAGTAGCTGCTGCTCATTTCAAGAGCCCTGACATTGAATTTTTCCCTCATTATTATTTTTGCTATCACTGTTATTCTTCCATGTTATTAATTAATCCCTAATACAGTAATACCTTAGCAATAAAGACTTATTTGATAAACCAAATAATCTCCTAGGAAGGTCTACAATGAATGGGATATGGCTTTATCCAGCTAAGGTGAAAAGTGAGTTGAGGAAGAAGAAACCCTTGATCTGGATTTTTTTTCCTTGTGGACAGGGTAACAGTCAACATGAATTAGGTATGACAGTACTTGGTGTCTTATGTGGGAGTGGAGACCAGGTGCTATGAAAAATCTAAGGATATTGACAGGAGAATAATTTATATTGGTATTTATAGTCTTTCATTTCTATATTTATTTCTTATAATTCTGTGAATTATTATATTATTATTACTATTGTCATCTTCTGTTTACTAGAAAGCCAAATGAAGCTCAGAGTGGTCAGATGACATAGATAAAATTCTTAGTGAAAAATGGAGCCGGGTCTTCTGACTCAAGAAGCAGTACCTTTCTTCTCTGTCATTCTGTCCTCTTGAGGGGGAAAACATTCTTAAACATTTTTTCCATGTGTTGTGTATGACATATAGTAGATGCATCAATTGTATTTAGGAAAGCACAATTTTCCAGCATTTTACTTTTCCCCATTGCTCCTTTGTCTGCAACAGAATGGTCAGTGGGTAGTAACATCAGCATGCGCGTCTGGGAAGAGAAATGGTAGACCAACAGTCAAATCTCACCAGAGGATACAGGAGGACAGAGAGAGGGGTTATAAAGAAGAAGGAGCCAATGGCTTCGTTCTTGAAATGATGGGTGTATGCAGCCTACTTCCTGTTTTGTTTTTAAGTGTTGGGCATTTCTATTTTATTTTTCTGGAAGATGACTTGCTACGGTGCAGGCAGATTTCTGTGTTGTCCGAGGTAATGAGAGATGGAAAGGATGCTCCGTGTGTAGCGTGTGGCACTTGTTTGAAGTCACTTATTATTCTATCAGACATGAAGTGCCTGGGCACAATGATATGGTGAGTCTTACCAGGTGCTGGTTTTCCTTCATGGAGACAATTAACACAATGGGTTTTCTTCTAGCTGGTTGTGTTGATAATAAGTAACTCCTCTTCTGCCACAGACAAGTCATATTGGGCAGCATCGTAAGCTTATGTTAGAATCAGTCTACTCAGCTCAATGTCGCTTTTCCATTTCTTCCTTTTACCATCCTCATTATCATTGACACTACATCTTCATGTAGTATTCTTTGCTGACAAAAACACAGGGATTTGTATTAGCTTAAGCAAAATATATACTGAATAACCTATTAGCATGATATTATTCTGTCAACTCCTTAACAGAAGTTGTCAGCAATATGAATAAGTAAACATAAGTATAAACTTAAAATTACCAGTTGGGAGGTGAAGTTTGCTCAAATGTGTGATTCTAAAGATGCCCTTTATCTTCTGAAGCAGCATGGGACTTTTGTGGCATTACCTATCTCCTTATTCATGGACATGAATAAGGGTATAGGCCTCAAAGGTGAAATTGTGAATAAAATTTTTCATTGTCTTCAGAAACCTATATAGGACAGCCAGTTTACTTAAATGATTTGTTTAGTTAATTTTAATATAATAACCCAAAGATTGGGGTTGATGGAAGGATAACGCTTGTCGTAAGAAAAAAAATAACTTAGTACTAGCCAAGCAGGAACATATCCATGTTGCAAGGTCTCTTGATTTCTCTAAATAAATCACAGACATATAATTTCATGCGAAATTTTTCCAACTAAGGCATTTATGATGGAGTTGAAGAAAGAGAGAGAAGGAGAGAAAGAAAGAAAAAAAGAACAAAAGGAAGGAAGGATGGAAGAAAAGAAGAAAGGAAGAAAAGAAGGAAGGAAGGAAGGAAGGAAGGAAGGAAGGAAGGAAGGAAGGAAGGAAGGAAGGAAGGAAGGAAGGAAGGAAGGAAGGAAGGTTATTTTTGTTCAGTTTTGGACTCCAAGCTTCAGTTTTGCCATCTCTGAACAGATTAGTGCTTTAGATTTTTATTTTTCCAAAATAAAACACATATATGTTTTTAGCAATAAGATACTCTCAAAGATTCCTGAGATGTAGTAAAGAGGTAATTTCCTGAGGTGCAAATTTAAAACACTTATGCTGAAGAAAAGCTATATAATGAAGTAAGCTGCTCACTTGATAGTTAAACCATGTACATTGCAATGAATCATTAGTTATCTCTACTTGTTGCAATATGTAGAAAAACTCCCTTGAGGTGATTTAATTTTTATCTAGGTGGGAAATTCTCTAAAAATAAAATTAACTACCAATGATGGTTCCTAGCCATCAAATACAATGTATGCAAGAAAGTGTATAGAAGAATTAAATTTGTGAATTTTCATATTCATGAATGATTCTGAATATACACAGCATAAATATCACTGGGCTAATATTATCTAAAATTTCATTTGAATAATAAAAGTTTATGGTGGTTAGATACATATGAAAGAACAATGTCAAGGTTACCAGAAATGCCCATTAATTAAAAAAATAATTTTACTTTTGTATAACATGTGAATCATATATGCAACTGACAATCTTAATGGAACTTCATAACATTCTTAGGCATACTATTTAATGTGTGATGTAGGATCAACCTTTGTACTGCCTCTACATATATGTGTTCATAAGTGATGATTTTACATCAACAGAATTTGATATGCAATACCTTTTTTCCTATCCCTACCACTTTATAGTATTAATAGAAAATAATGGTATGGGGAAATAAATTAGACATATAGCTAAATGGAGAATTAATGTACTTTATTTTTATTAAAAAAAACTTTGCATCAAGTTGTTGATTGTTTATTCCATTAGCTAGTTAATTAATTATTTTAGCTCTGGAGACTTTGCTTGTGACCATGATTTATGATTCACAGGGAACAGTAGCCAAATGTTGGGAAACGTCTGCACTTGAGCATCTGTTTCTGCCTAAGCAGCAATTTTAAACATGTGAGAAATATTTATTTATTTAAACTGCCCTAATATTTGTAATCAGCCAACCCACAAAACTAGAGCACAAGCAAACAAGCAAACAAAATAACTATTTTTAAATAGTAAAAATATTCATGAGCCTACAGAATACATTTTGAATTTTGAGAATAATTTCGTAGCAGAATATGAGATATGCAATAAAAATTTATCTGAACATTAAAGCTTTATGACTGGTTATGCTAATTGAACTCTGATGGAAGGAAAGACCCTTTAAATATCAATAGCCATAAAACTAACCAGAAATTTGCCATTTGAAATATATTGATAGACATCCTGCAAAAAATATGTTGCATTCTACCCTTCTAGATTAGAGATTCAAAAGACACATGATGATAGTAAATTACTTGAGAATTCCTACAGTTAAAAAAAACAGTAACAGGCATAGAAGTTGAGGCGTGTCCACAGATTTAAGGCCTAAGACTGAAGAGATGTGTAAGTGTTTTACACTTAATCATTTAGGAAGAAGTGGGAGGTAGTATGCTTGATAAGTGGGAGAAAGGAGAGCCGTTAAACATAATTTAATGTGGCACAACTTCATGATATTTTTTTGAAAAGGTTAAACTATAGAGGCATAAAAACACAGATAACCTGAGGCAATTGATTGACATTGCAATAATGACAAGGACCTCAAATATCATATAGGCTAATCTCTTCAATGTTCATTTCAGAAAAGTTAGGTACAGAGAAGTTGAATCACCTGCCCAAGATCAGAAAATTCTACATCTCATATTTTATGTGTATACAGTGCTGTCCACCTATAAACTTCTGCCTATAAAGTTGCCTGAAAGTTTAAAAATTCACTTTTTCCATCTAGCTTTGCAGTATGGAGGTTTAAGCAAGTTTGTACAAGACTTTAAAGTCCTCATAATCGCCATTCCTGAGAATGTACACATATTGTTTTGGTAGTAAATCAGAACACAGTAAATCTAGGACATTTTTGCTGTTACTCAAAGACACAACAAGCAGCAGTAATACCATTAAATGTGAATTTTAGAATAGAATTTACCACTCACTTCATGGGGTATCTATGGAAAGAATGTCCATTCACTTCCAGGACCCAGCATAATGAGTCTCTGAGAACTTTGGTGTTTATACTTGCTGTGTTGTAATAGAAAGTCTATAAATTGTCCTAATTTATTCATTGTTAATCAGGTTATACTTAATGTCAAAATATCCCTTGCCTTTTTTGGGCAGAATGTTTGAATGTCCATATTTAATATATCTATTTTTGGTTTTATTTTGAATCAGTTAGTCAACTTTCTTTTTTTGATATTTTAAAGGATTTTCTTATTTTCTCCTCTTTATTCTGGTTTTACTTGTTATACCCACTCTAGCTACAGCTAAGACAAAATTTTGGTGCACAAAGAAGAAATAAGCAAAATCGTGGCTTTTGAAATCATTTTAATTTAACAGGAGAAGTAGAATATTAACAAATATTGGAGTACAAGGTAATAAGGACCATAAAAATTTTTATAGAAAGTGCTCTAAATACACAAGTAATTGCCTATTGATTTTTTAGAGTTGAGGTGATATTGAGAGTTGAATATTGGGTGATGAATAATAAAGACATGAAGGAAAAGCATAGCGGTGTGAAAGTATCTGATAGGTTGATCTACGAGGAAGCACTGTAGTCTTAGAACTAGAACGTGGGTCCTGGGGAAGCAGTACAGGGGAGACTAAAAGTGCAGGATCCCAAAACCCTTGTCTCCATGCTAACTTTTTGGCCTTTATTCTGTCAGTGATGAGACATCAGAGCTTTTCAAGAAGGTATTTTTCTGCAAACTACTATATTCTCTGAATGCAAGAGAGTATAAGACAAATATTTGGATGCATTTGTTAACCATTTGGAGGTTACATACTTTAAATAAGTGCATGGACTAATTACCAGATTTTTTTGTAGATTTGTTATATTTTAGATAAATAATGACTATAAAAATATCTTGAAAAATCTAAATTTCAAATGAGTTTATTTTATGCGTTAATTTCTCTGTAATATACATAATATGAAAGGTATTGATTTATTATTGTCCAATAAAAAATAAAAATTAGGATTATATTAATTCTAATTTTTTAAAAACATCTTTCTCAGCTATGTCAAAAAGGAGAGTGCACATTGTACTGAGGCTCATTTTTACATATTTCATAGCACTATGTTCTCCTGTAATGTCTGAGATATAAAATTCATTCTGTAAGTCAATAAACAAAATAATTATATTACTAAAATAATAAATGGATTTAACTTTGGATTTGGTCTGAACCGAACTGAATGGTTTATATTATTAAGACACATTGATTTGTTCCATAATAACATAAAAGGTCTGGAGTGCCATTGATTATATTGAGATTAGAAAAACAAGATGATATGCTTTCTGTCCATAGCGTAGAGATCAATCACCAGTATGTCATTAAAATTAAGAATAATTTTTCTGGTTAACTTTTTTGGATGCATTTATATCATTTATTTCTTAATAAATCTGTTAGTAAAAATCAACTAAATGTATTTGTTCTAAAAACTTTTAATTAGAAATAATTGCTGTTGTCTTTAATCTTTTGTGCCAGTTAACAGATATTTTCCAAACTATTGGAAGAGAGATTTAAAGGTGATATGTTAACAATTTCAGCTTATCAGAACACTATGTCCAGGTCATGTTCTTTGTCCTTTGCCTGAACTTTTTTGCCCACCTGTCTTCAGAACATAGAGTCTTGCCAATTTCCAGTTACAAGTGATGCCAACCAAGTTTGAGACCCTTGTGATTAGTTATAATTAGCTTTGCAGAAGGAAAAATGAATTAGAATAGCATTGCTAATGGTCTCCATGTGGAAAGCTAATAAGAATTGAAGGCCTATCCCTCTTACAATTAACATATTTAGAAAAAATGAGCATATATAAAGATGGTCAATTATGTGCATGTATGCAGCATTTTGTATCTTTTCCTTTTAGGTAAATTTGCCCCTGAGAAGTAAAGTTTTAATGTGCAAAAATATTACTGATAGAATCTTTGAAAACTATAGTCACTATATAAATAAGTAAATTATAGAAGATGTTTCATATTAAATATGCCATATGATTTATTAGCATTGGTTTTAGACTCTATAATCAAGGTCAAGATTTATTTACAGGTACTAGATTTAGAAAGACTCTCTTGACAAACAATTTTGAAGGATATTTTCAGTTGTTATTATTTTTGAACACTTCCTCACCAAATCAGAAAGGTATTCATGTGGAAATATTTAGATTTGAATGTTTTTCATTCATGTGTAAAAATTCTGATTATTCGCTTCCAGGCAGTGACATTCTTCAAGCCAGACACAGTAAACAGAGTTGTACAGAGGAACTCAGGATGCTGAGATGACATGACATGGAACAAATAATTGTAAAGGGATCAAGCAGAATAAAGGGATTTTATGAATGATCTGTACATTTAAGGCAATTAAGGCCCCCTCCCCATCCAATCCCTCACTGCCCAGGGTTAGAGATAAAGTACCAATGCCAATGTTTTATAGTTTTTGGGGTACAGATCTTTTATTACCTTAGTTAAATTTATTCCTAGAAAAGTTTAAAAATGAAGTGCAAATATCATGAATTATTAATTTAAACTCAGTTAGAACCAAAGTGAATAGCTCATGTTATCACAATGTTTTTTTTTTTTTTAATCCTCACCCGAGGACATTTTTTCATCTTTTGTTCCGGTAGAGTGGGAGGGAGAGAGAGGAACAGAGAGAGAGAGAGAGAAACATCGATGTGAAAGGGACACATCGAGTGGCTGCCACCCACACGACCGACCAGGGCCGGGGACAAACCGCAACCGAGGTACATGCCCTGAGCGGGAACCGAACCCCGGTCTCTCTGGACTGCAGACCGATGCTCTAACCGCTGAGCCAAACCGGCCAGGGCATCACAATGTTATTTGTAGTCATATTTACACTGAGAAAACAAATATTAAAGCCTAAGTAGCGACGTGGCCTTGTTTGACCAGGAATGTTCCAGTCCACACTCTTTTTCTCATGACTCCACATGAAAGTACAGGTGACTGTAATCACAGTTCTATATAATGTAGCAAAAAACCAAATGAGTCCATGGTGAAGGGTGTTGCCTTGGTGGTGGAGGAACTCTTTTATCTGTTGCATTGCTAATGCCAAAGTCCCCCAAAGAGTGTGAGGAAGCTGGGGCCCTCATGATTTTACTTTCATTTTTCTGAAGTACTTCCAAATTTCCCTTACATTCAGGACTCTCTCACTTCCAAAATTATAGACATATTATTGAAACCAAGCGACAGTGTTCTGATCTGGGTCCGTTGTCTGGCAAAATCAAAGAATGAGTTCACAAATCAAGGGTCAGTGAAAGGAAAGTTTATTTAAAAGACAGACAGACTCCCCGTAGTTGGGGGGATCCAATGGGTTGCCCATGGGGCTCCTTTGTCTAGGGATAGATACATGCCTTGCTAAATTTGTTTGGCTCTTTCAAAGAATTCTGCCTCAGCAACATCTATATATTTTCAGGTTTGTATTTCCCATCAAACTGAGCTCAATTCTAAATCATCTTGTTTTTCACAGGGTAATGTCCACGGACAAGCTGTATCCTGTCAGTGTTTACAGGGTCCTCTAGTTTATTTCCCTTCCCAGGGTCTCATCCCTAACTGCCTAGCTTGTCCCTATCTCCTCATTATGAATATATTTTTCATATTCCAGAAAAGGTATATTTTCATTTGTTTGACATAATTTGTTTCAAAGTGGTTTGCTGCCATCTCATATCCTTTGTCACAGTGATACTCACTGATACTATTTTGAATTAGGTGAATACTATACTATAATTCTTACAAATTTCCTCAATGCCCTTAATGTTCAGGTGCTTGCTAGAGATTTCTTTTACTACATGTACAAACTAAATACCTGGTACATTAAACCCAACATTCTGAATATAAATTTTATCTTCTCACTCTTTAAATCACCATTCTCTGGATCACTGAGGTTCAACATCTAGTATAATTTTAGATTTTAATTTCTTTAGTTCATCTTCCATCAAATAGGTCATCAAATCCTATTGGAACAATAGTCTTGGTATCACTTAAATTTACCATTTCTGATTTTTAGTTATCATTATCAATTAAAGTTTATTTCATTATGATTGCTCCTATAACATTTAGATGCCTTCTTATATGTCTTCTTCGTCAACCTGTCTTTCTTCCTGTTTTGGTAAGCAATTCTAAACTTAAACAAATATTTTATGTTATTAGTCCTTATACTAGGACATTTTAATGACTATTCTTTTTCTAGAAAGCATGTCTCAACCTATCTCTCCAAATTATTTTCAGGTAGCACTTATATGAACCATTATGCAGTTAGATTAATGGAAGAAATTATTAGGAGAAAAGTAGATTATATTTTAGAGATTATTAACAACTAATAAAAGTTATTTTTTGTTTTTTTTAACTCAAATTTGTCAAAGATATATTTTCAAACAATTTCTACCCTATAGTTTTCAGCTGGATGATGTCATTTCAATTGAATGGAGGTGGTGAGAACGTTAGGATCGCTAATATATATTTATCTTTTTAAAAAAATGTTTTTTCTTTATTGATTTTAGAAAGAGGAAATGAGAGGGAGAGATAGAAACCTTGACAAGAGAGAACACCGACTGGCCGCCTCCTGCATGCCCCCCACTGGGGATTTGGCCCACAACCTGGGTATGTGTCCTGACCAGGAATTGAACCGGCGACCTCTTGGTGCATGGGTCAAAGCTCAACCACTGATCCACACTGGCTGAACTATAATTTCCAAATATTCTACAGGCATTAATATAATACAGGACCAAGAAGGCCCTTGCTAGGAAGTTTAAATCTTGTAGGGATTTTTTTTATAGAGCAACTGCAGGTCAATTCATTTATCATATTTCATCCATAAAATATGCCTGTGAGAACAGACATGAAATGCCATTTTTTAACAGAAATGTTAATATGTTAAAAGATGTGAAAATTTTAGTATATTGGAAATTTTAGTATATCTCAAGGCACTTCAACACACAAAAAAGCAGTTTTGCTTCCATAGACCTTCATAAATCTGGTTCTCTGAGTGCCTTTCCAAATGTCTTTGGTGTGTGTTGTGCCTAAAATGTTCATGTTTTATGCTCCTTATATGATTTCTCTCATATTATCCTAATACACATTCCAGGAATATTTTTATATGGCAAAAGCTGCATTTCCCATTATAATTAGCATATATGTATAAACAAAATGTTGTGAACAAAATGAAATAGTTACTGACTTGATAAACCAATATACTCATATCTATAAGATTCAAATGTTTATATATAAATACAAGGTAGAACAAAAGTAGGTTTATAATTGTGAGTACATGAAACATAGTTTATTCTTGTATTGTTTTTTATTAATTACTGTATTGTATTTTCCACATGAAGAACTGTAATCTTACTTTTGCCCTACCCTGTATACATAAATATATATGTATATATAATTGGGATAGAATTCTCAAAGCAGAGTAATAAAAATTAGTCTTTTTTTTATTTTAGAGAGAGAGAGAGAGAGAAAGAAAGGGAGGGAGAAACATCAATTTGCTGTTCCACTTGTTTATGCATTCATTGGTTGTTTCTTGTGTGTGCCCTGACCAGAGGGATTGAACTCACAACCTGGGCATATAGGGACAACACTCTAACCAACAGAGCTACCCAACCAAGGAAAAATTAGTACTGCATTAAAGACAATAAGGAAATGAGAGCTGATGGAAATCCAGAAATAAAGCTATGTGTGTTAAATTAAATTCTTAGTTTTATGATTTGTTTAAAATAGAGATTTAATCATATTAATTTAACATCGAAGCAGGAAAACTATAGGAAACATTAAAGAAAAGACAGAAGTGACATAACTGAATTTCAAATGTATCCCTGTTAATAAATGTTTATACTTCTCTTGGACTTTCTCCCACAAGGTATACCAAAATGTTCTGACCTTTTAATAATTGGTGCTGAAAGTTACATTTCAATAACAGTGAATTAATTATAATAATGTAACCACAACCTGTTTTCTCATTAGCAAAAGTGTACTTTTCAAGTTTTTAAGCATATGAGACTCATATATACTTCCTACTGCTTTGAAAATTAAAAATGTTTTCCAGGGCTAACACCATACTTGTAAGAGAATAATACACCATCTGGAGGGCAGAATGCTCATTTGTAAACACTGACATAAATGATACCTCAAACTTTTTATTCATAAACTTTTGTGAAATGATGTGTTCTTATTCTTTCCACCGTGAGAGATATAAATTGTTGACTATTTTATAAACGTCTTATTCCACTTAAATTTACCTTAAACTTTAGCATCATAACACAATAAAAGATTGGACATTGTAATAGCTAAATTGTTAGTATAGATTGGTTTGCAGCAACAGCTAATTAGAAGTAATCATTTTTCTAATTGTATGTGTTGTGTGTGAGGAAAGCAATGTAAGAATATGTATATTATTTTTATTAGATGTTCAATTCTGCCCTAACAAAGAAAATAAAAAATGACCTACAAGTTATCATCAAATTAGTTTAATAAGCTAATAGCTAGCCACTCTTCTGAAAGTCACCTCATTTTTCTACGTGATAGCTTGAAAAACAAAATATGCCTGACATTAGCTCCCTGCACGTTATTGAAATGACCAGCCTTCTCACAAATTGTTTTTATCTCTTTAATGGCATCAATGCTAACTGAGAAATGAAAATACACAGACTCTGAATTTATCAGAGATAAACATGGTCTCTACATGTATTTTTCTCCTGTCTTAATTTTTTTCATTTTGCAGTTATTTAGTAATAAATAGTTTTCTCATTAGCACTGACAACTTGCTTTGCTTTGGGGATGATTTACTCTGAACTGATTGTACATATTCTTTTGATGTCAGGGAATCTCAAGCAAAAAAGATGATATCACTGCCCTGGCCCCTTTGGCTCAGCGGTTAGAGCATCCAACCTCAGACCGAAGAGTCATGGGTTCCATTCCCCCATCAAGGGCATGTACCTGGGTTGCAGGTTCAATCCCCACCCTACTTGGTCATGTGGGAGGCAACCAATTGATGTGTCTCTCTCACATCGATGTTTCACTCTCTCTTTACCTCCCTTCTACTCTATCTAAAAATCAATGGAAAAATATCGTTGGGTGAGGATAAACAAACAAACAAAAGATGATGTCATAAAAATTTGCATATCTGCCCCTCAAACAAGAGATCATTAGTCCTAGACTCCAGTTACACTGATTCAAGATGAATGTTCAAAGAAGTGTGAATCTGAGTGAAATAAAATATAAATATCATTGCTTTAAATTTATAAGGAAGTATTTTCCATTTATACATACATTTAGACACTTAGCCAATAAAGGCTAATATTGATCTATGATGATTGGGCCTTAAAAGGTTATAAAAGTTTATATTATTTTGCTTTTGTTAACTAAAAAAAATCTTCAGTATAAAAAATTTGGAAAATAGCCTTGGCTGATTTGGCTCAGTGGTTGGAGCATCTGCCTGTGGTCCAGAGAGACCCAGGTTTGGCTCCCGCTAAGGGCACGTACCTCGGTTGCAATTTGTCCCTGGCCCTGACTGAGTTGTGTGGGTGGCAGCCACTCGATGTGTCCCTTTCACGTCGATGTTTCTCTCTCTCTCTTTCATCCTCTCTCTCCCTCCTACTCTATCTGAACAAAAAGTGGAAAAATGTCCTCTGGTGAGGATTAAAAAAAATTTGGAAAATAAATAAAAGCAAAATAAGAAAGTAAAAAGTAATTGCAATCCTATTAGCAAAATATAATGACAATGATGCTTCAGTATTTTTGCTGTCACTCTGTATCAATATTTATATTAATCTGTGTATTAAAACTGGTGTGATATAATTATTAAATACACCAAAAACATATATGGTAAATATAGTTATAACCCTATATTAAAAACAAAAATAAGAAGAACAAAGCGAAGCACAGAGAAGGTTTCACAACAGCTCTAAACTCCAGCTACATAGGCAGTAAGTGGTTCAGCCAGGGTTTGAACCCAGGTGAAATGCCTACATTTTATAACATTCAAATACTATGACTAAATAGCTATGTGCCATCCAGAAAAATAAAAAAAAGACAGAAATACACACCTTAGAAGTGCCCAGTAACCAGACAAAGCAGAATTAAGACAATAAAAACAAAACAAATAGATGCTAACTGAAATATAAATTCTAGAAACAGTGAAGGAACAGTTTTATATCTTGATCATGGTGTTGGTTATATAACCAAACATGTCAGCATTTTTATGGAACCAGCTGGACAGAGCTGAAAATCCAGCAACAGACCCTGTTGCAGACGGAAACACAATAAAGGGTAAGGGTAGTACTGCAAACCAGTTAAACATTTTTTAGCCTAAGAAGGTACTGGAGATTATCAGGGAATTCACCTGTGGATATTTGAAAGCGAAGTCATACTGTTGGAAGTCCCTTAGGATTTACAGTGAAAATTGAACTGTACAGTTTTTAGGTTTAGCTCTTTCAAGATACTTATGTAGTGAATAATACATTTCTTTGTATATACACTAGGTAATCATAGACATGTTCTACTTACATAGATATATAGGTGGCTTATATTTTTGGGGTAATATTTATTTTCAAAAATTGACAAATATATTTTTGCATTTGTTTCCCCCCTCCCCATTCCTCATAAACAGTAAAATGATCATCTGATGACTTTAGGAGTGAGCATAGCTAAAAAACACAAATGGTAAAATGGACATCAGAGAGTGGCTACTATAAAGTAAGTGGCATAATGACAAAAAATTTTAAATTAAACACTTATGTGCCCTGAGCCTCCAGTGAAAACTCATTTAGTATCAAGAAGCAGGTATCCATTTTTTAAATATTCTCAGTTCTATATAAATATTATTTTACTTTCACAATTTTAGTTCAGAGGCTATTAAGAAAATCATCATCACTTTTTCAAATCAGGGAACAAGAAATGTTGTAGGTCTTTGACATATTTATGTTGATAGAAATAGCTCTGCAACTTTCGGTTTATATTCAGAGACACAGACATATTTTTCTAAGAAAAAGTTTGTTGAATAATATTCTAAATATATTATGCATTTCGAGGCTATCCTATTGTATTACCCATATGCTTGAAGATGTCATCTTGAAGTCACACAGTATGCACACTGTAGAGAAAAGAATAAGAAACACGGTATTGAATCACGTTGAAGAAACTGATAGACATACCCTGAGTAATTAGATAAGTGAGGTGATCAGGTGTCTCAGTACAGGAAACATTTTAGTTCTCTACCAGCAGCTTCCCCTGCTGTGCTCACTGATGGGAAGGATAGGCAGCAAAGCCCCTGACAAAGGGCTTCAGGGATAAAGACATACTGAAAGTTTTAGGGCAAGTTCTGTGGTGCCCTAGAACACTGCTTTGTGATTTAACTTTTCCAAATAAAGATTGTGATGGTATTTCTGAGGTTTATAGGCAGGAACCTTGGAATTAATAGATCATTCCTCCAGCAGGCCTTTCACAGAGCAAAAATATAGGAGACTGTGAAATTCCCTTGGACAAGGTTTTGTTGTGGCACATGAGGTACCATGGACTGATTTTGCCATTTTTTATTAACTTGTCAATATTATTACTTCTTTCATGTGTAATTTTATGAACAAATGTGGACATGTTAAAGCAAGTTGTATATAGATTAAAAATATGGTAAGCAGAAGCCACAATCTCTAGATGATCAATTGCTGTGGTGCCCGGAAAGATGAATGTCTAAATACCTTATTCCATCAGAGCACGCTGCCATCCAGGCCTGCCCCATGGATTGATAGACTTGAACAGGATTCCGAAGGACCTATTGTTGTTTCTTTAACCAATAACTAACCAAGCTTCAGGATGTGAAATATCCATCCATTCTCCTACAGGAATTTTATGAGGGGGTTAAGTCAAGTATTATTATCATATTTCAACAGATACAAACTCAAGTTCAGGGAGATTAAATGTCCTAGATAAAATCATTACATAACAATAGCAGAACAATATCCCAAATACATGGTTTATATCTTTGATCCTCATTCTCTTTATGACTCTTCCATTTATTATCCAACCAAGAAAGTTTGATCCTCTTTTAATTGATCCTTTTAAAAAATTACAATCACTCAAAACTTAGATGCAAGACTACTTCAATTATTCAAATAATATTTTACTTTCCAGGGATTTACATTTATTTTTAGTAATAATAGTAACTGAAAAGATAATCACTTGAAAGAATTTTTCATTTTCAACACAGATGCATTTAACTGCCTCCGTGTAACTTTTGCACTAAAATAGCTTGTGACACTGTGGCCTATTTGAAGCAGTTCATCTTACTAATGTATTCAAAGACATTATTATTTTGATATTTCTACCTACGTAAGTCGATGAAACATATTTATGAGGAATGATACGGTCAAAGAGACATGAAGTTGAAATGCTCAGATGTGACATTTGGTGAAAGAAAAAGGCTTGAAAAGCAATACAGTTTTAATGAAATTGGAGGTGAGGCTGAAGGAAGAGTGAGGTTAAGATAAAATTAGCATATGGAGCTGCATGTTTTTGTTTTGTCATTAACCACCATGAACCACAAAGGTCCTTTGACACTTGTCTGAGGAAAACAGCTATTTGGAGCATTCAAATTGTTAGCTGATTGTTCCTTGGCAAAAACAAAACCCTAAGTGAAGACCCCATTCTGATACTCCCTCCTTTTCTATGTCAATCCTTGTCAGAGTCTACACAAATTTAAATGGGGACCACGCCAGGCTTCCACAGAGGAAATTGTCAAGATGTATACTGGGTAGAAATGTGTTTGCACAGAGGAATAGATGGGAAAAGTACTTGGGGTAGTTTTGTATGTGCGTGGAAACCTAGAATGATGATTCCAGAGAGTAACCAGATGAAAACTGGTGTTAATTTTGACCACCCCTTCCCTGCTGACCATGGGTGAGTGTGCATTGGAGGTGGGATTTTACATTCCAGTAGAGAATCAAGTGGTAGAAGGGAGGGCTTATCTTCTTAGCCTTCGCCAAAGACTAAGGATAGACGCATGTTCATGAAGATGTTTCAATTTGTTTGATTTTTTTTTAAAGTAAATTTTCCAGCTGTCCCATAACTTGTCTAGTTCAACATGGTGTATATTATTGACTCAAAAGGAACTCTATGCATAAAAAGTAAACAGCTTTGGCATTTAAATTATTTTCTTTCTAAAACATTTTTAAAAGGTATACATTTTTACATTTGGTAGATTTTTGCAATAAATGTGTTGTAAAGTGCACTTATACAAAAAATTCACACAAGTGGTTCTCTACTTATCAAATTTCTAACAATATGCTTCACTTGAAAATCAAGTACAAAGGATCTTCAGCAACCTACAGCTTGAATAAAGGTTTTGTTTTGTTTTTTTTCTAAAAGGAACATGATATCAAATTTCAATTTATAAAACGTATTTAAAACTAAACAATATGGATACATCATAAAATTGTTTTGCAACTGTGCAAAATAGAAGTTAGAAATAGACAGATGCGGGTATGAGACAAAGGTAATCCAAGATACAATAACCAGGGACAAAGAATCAAACTAGGCTGTGAAGAGTGGCAGAATCCAAGGATATCAGAGCAGAACAACAAAACATTCTACCAAAGCTTCAGGATTCAAGGAGCAGTTATTATGAGATTGTGCTTGAAGTGGGTTCTTAAACTGCTGAAATTCCAATGCACACAGCTGCCTGTAGCTTCAGTGGTAGGGGAATTGGAGTTCCTAAATGTGTTAATATTGTTTACACAGAAAATACCATGAAAGAATTAAGAGAGATTTCAGAGAAGGGAAGAGAAAGTGTGTCTAGTCCGAGTAATAGTCTCAGACTATTTGTTCATTCATTATATAATCATTCAGCAACTATTTTCAAGCCCAGGAATTCAGGCATTTTGCAATAGGCTGAATACACAAAATACATGTATGTCACTGCTTTCAAAGGACTTACTGATCTATAAGAGAGAGTAAAGTCTTTGAAAAAAATGGCAGTGATGTGTGCGTTGGGAATGAAAAGGTAGATAGTAAGAAAATACTACTATAAGGATATTCTAAACAACTGAAGAGAAAGAACAGAACAGATGTTATATTTATATATTGTCTCATTTTTAAATTGTGAAAGGATTTCTACCATCCAGTTAATTCACATTTTTATCACCTCACATATTTAACTTTTTATAGATATCTAGATACTTGTATATGCTCAGATACGGTTTTCTGAACAATTTGGCCAGGTATGGATCAATCCAGTGTCGGTACTTACAGAAGTCCCGAAATAAAACACTTACCTTTAGTTCCTCAAACATTTGCAACTGGGACTGAAAGGGTTTAGTCAAAAGGTGACCCTTTTTTCCATCAGAAAAAGCTGCCACATAGTGAACTGATCTGATGGCTTAGATATTAATTGGGAAGAAGAAAACTCGGGGCTGCCTGTGTTTTGTACTCAGACATAATAAAAATGCAGTCCAATTTTTATGTGATGGCTCTAGAACATAACTTTAGAATGAAGGCCTGTGAGGAGGGACAGGAATGGCAGATGTCTTTGATCTCAGAGAGGGAAAAAAAAAAACTTATTATGAACCATATGTGCAGATCCATTTTATTTTAATTTTTATTGTGCTCAAAATATGCATTGTTCATAATACTCCCTTTGTCTGATTCAAACTTTCAGGTAGACTTCCTGAAGGGGAAGAAAGAAACTAAAGATATAAATGCTATAAATGGCTATTTATATTCTCTGATTATCTGGGTAAGAGTTTTTAGCATGCATATGAAACAGGGAAGTGCTCCTATAAACTTTCCAAAATATTTAAAAATAAAGTTGTTGCATATATGAAAAATGAAATTTCAGGTTGATTTATACTTAAATAATTACTTAATATATTTCCAATTAAAAAAATGTTTCAGTTATGGTTTACATTCAATATTATTTTGTATTAGTTTCAGGTGTGCAGTATGTTGGTTAAACAAACACTGTACAAAGTGTCCCCCCTGATATTTTCAGTACTCAGCTGGCATCATATATAGTTATTACAATATTATTGACTATATTCTCTATACTGTACTTTACATCCCCATGACTATTTTCTTGGCTATTTTAAACCTTTCATTTATTTTTATTTTTTGAGGTTTTCAGGTAGATTATTTATTTATTATTTTAAAGATGTGTTTTTATTTATTTCTTAGAAAGAGAGGAAGAGAGAGAGAGAGAAACATTAATCAGCTCCCTTCTGCACGCCCCCCACTGGGGATCGAGCCCTCAATCTGGGCGTGTGGCCTGACCGAGAATCAAACCAGGATGATCTCAACCCACAGCCACACCAGCTAGGCTACTTTTTATTTATTTTATTTTTTCTTTATTGATTTTAGAGAGAGAGGAATAGAGAGGGAGAGAGAGAGAGAAACATCAATGAGAGAGAATACCAATTGGCTGCCTCCTGCATGTCCCCCACTAAGGATTGGGCCTACCACCTGGGCATGTGCCCTGGCCAGAAATCAGACTAGTGACCTCTTGTTGCATGGGTCAACGCTCAACCACTGAGCCACACCAGCCAGACTACTTTTTATTTTTTAATTGAATTTATTGGGGTGACATTGGTAAATAAAATGATGTAGGTTTCAGGTATACAATTCTATAATACATCAACTGTATGTTGTACTGTGTGTTCACCACCCCAAGTCAAGTCTCCTTTCATCATCGTTTATCCCCTCCTTACATTCTTCTGTCTCTCCCCATCCCCTTTCCCTCTGGAAATCACCATGCTGTTGTCTGTGTCTATGAGTTGTTGTTTTTTTTTTTCTTAATCCTTTCACCTTTTTAATCCAGCCCCCATCTCCTCTTCCCTCTAACAACTGTCAGTCTGTTCTCCACCTATGAATCTGTTTCTACTTTGTTTGTTCATTTATTTTGTTCATTAGATTTCACATATGAGTGAAATCATATGATATTTCTGTTTCTCTGACTAGCTTATTTCACTTACCATAATGCTCTCCAGGTTCATCCATGCTGTTGCAAAAGGTAAGATTTCCTTCATTTTTATAGCTGAGTAGTAGTCTGTGGTGTAAATGTCCCAAAGCTTTTCTTATGCACTCATCTGATGGATAATAGCCAAGATTTAGAAGCAGCCCATGACTATTCTGTAACTACCAAGCTGAACGTCTTAATCCCTTTACCTTTTAATATATTTCCAAAAATTTTTTTTTTTTTTTTTTTTAATCCTCACCCGAGGATATTTTTTCCATTTTTTTGTACAGATAGAGTGGGAGGGAGGGAGAGGAAGGGAGAGAGAGAGAGAAACATTGACGTGAAGGGACACATCGAGTGGCTGCCACCCGCACGACCAACCAAGGCCGGGGACAAACTGCAACCAAAGTACGTGCCCTTAGCGGGAACCGAACCCGGGTCTCTCCGGACCGCAGGCTGACGCTCTAAACGCTGAGCCAAACTGGCCAGGGCTATTTCCAAAATTTTAAGTGTTGTTTTTATTATACAGCCTCTCTATATATTTAAATTATTCTCAACTAAAGCAGTACTTACATTATTAAAATTAACACTTATAATACATGTTGAAAAGTCAAATATAAAACTGCATATTTCTAAAACAGAAATATGTTAAGTAACAATTATATTAAATTGCTTTATATGTGACATATATTCATTGGACATATTTCATCATTGTTCTCTTTGTCTCCATTATAAAAACTATGGCAAATTTTCTAAACCAAAAATATAAATAAAATACCTCTTTTGCCCATCAAGAAATGTTCCTAATATATTTTGGAACTAGAAATGAATTATTCCATCAATTAGGCAGAATTACGTTAAGGCAGTGTTTTTCAAAGTAATGATGACATTGCTTTATTCTTCTGAGTATTTGTAAATCATTTTCTGATGTTTACTTTGTTTTCCTACATTTTCCTTGTTTACATTGCAACAATATCTTAGTTTGGGTAAGGTACCTACTTGACATCCTCTCCCTTTTACTAAAAATTGACTGCATTTACTTTAACTTAAAATGATCACTTTTGTTCCTCAAACTATGTTCCCTTCCTTCTTCAAGTTTTGTACAAGAATCTATCCAATATTAAGAATACTTAATAAAGGTTTGTGATGGAAAGAGAAAGGGAAATTATGGAAAATGGACTGAAATATGAATTACTCACCTGTAGGAAGATGTCAGAAAGGACTCCAGTGTCATAATTTCATTCCTTTGCAAACCCCTCAAGTATGTAGTGCTGCTGCAAGGGTCTCACCTGCTCCGGTACCAAAAGCAGACTTATGAAGACCCATAAGCACTAGCTATTTCAGAATCGACATCATATCATATGCTAAAGCACTATATTCATGCTATAAGTAATTAACAGTTTTAATCAAACCAAGGTTAGGAAATTCCTATATCTCACCCATTGTTGTAAATATTTCCAAAGAGGAAACTTACAGAACCTTTCTTTCTGAAAGGAGAAAATGTGCTTCCTAACTTCATCTACCTAACTCCCATTCTAACCTACAGGCAGCAGGTGATTTTCTTCTAAATTCCTCTGAGCATCCCTTTAAGTGCCGAGACAAGACTCATAGAGTAAGTTCCTAAACAATGCCATGAAGAGCTTTTGCCTCTTGCCTGCAGGATTTTTTTTCCTATGGTTTCTCCAAAATATGTAGAAGGTACTAATTTCCTGTGTGCCCCAGTTTCCTCTGTCAAATATAGAAGGTGCCTTAATTATTGACTAGAGATTTTTTTTGTTTCAGTCGAGCATACTACCCTCCCCCCCAAAAAAAACAAAAACAAAAACAAAAACAGAGCAGACAGATAATAAAAATATATCCCTTTTGGATAAAGCGTAATACATGACCAGCTTCCTTCCAAGCCTTTAAATAGAAATAGAGCCATCTCCATTTATTGCAAGCTTCCCAAATACTCATTGTTTAAATGTTTTCTATTATGTTCCTTTAATCCGTGAATGACTCACTATAATGACACTAGATATATCACCATTTTTTAAAAATTCTTTGAGATGGCTTGATAAAAATTTTCATAAAATTCACTCCATATTTTTTCTTATATTTGAAAGCCAGCATGACCCCACAATACATTACGTTATGTAGATAGATAATGCTTTATATAATATACAGTAGATTTATTTTTATTAATCTTGCATCTTACTATGTGCTTAAAGCTTTGTGCTTTACTGAAGCTCATGGAAATGTAAAAACACTCCATTAAATATTCTGAACCAAACATGCAACTGTGTGATGTTTTATGAATATTTGTTTAACTCTTCCATCATTCTTCCAAGTAAATGCCACATTGAATGTGCAATGTCTCACACAAAGAAACACTTTCGCTTAACCATAATTTTGCAATAACTTACTGTGAGGTTTTTAATACAGCATTAGAGTCTGAGTGTGCACGTATCATCTTGGGCAGTTCTGCTATGAGCCGTAGGGTGCTATTACACTGTGGTGCCAGGCTCAGCAGTTCTGAGCGTTATTGTCTCACTACAAAGAACAAATAGAGCTGAGCTGCTTGCCACATCCTTATTTTAATAAGACTGTGAATCTCAGTGGCATTAAATTTGACCTCAAAGTTTAAAAGCCAAATGATAAAATATTCCAAGGTCAAGAATGGCATGCTTTAAACAGCAAGATGAACAAAATTCACATGAACTATAGGGTAGGATTTTACATTTTTTTCTTCTTTCTTCATTCTTCATAGGCTTCCAGGAATTAATTCAGTAGCCCAATTTTTGTATGGCCTTAAGAACTATTAGAGTTAATGTGGTGACCTTTGGAAAAGGCTTCAGATTAGAACTGATTTTTTTATTATGTAGTTCAGGTGTTCTTTACAGAGACACTTGTAATCCTCATAGAAATGCAACATGATATTGTTCATTTAAAATAGCTGGCATGCCCTGGCTCCTCTGGCTCAGTGGTTAGAGCATTGGCCCCGGGACCAGAGTCACAGGTTTAATTTTGGTGAAGAGCACATACCTTGGTTGTGGTTCGGTCCTGGCCCTGGTTGGGGTTGTGCGAGAGGCAAACAGTCGATGTGTCTCTCTCTCATCGGTGTTTCTCTCTCTCACTCTCTCACTCACTCACTCTCTCTCTCTCTTTCTGTCTCCCTCCCACTCTGTCCTAAATAAATGAAAAATATCCTTGGATGAGGATTAAATAAACAAATTAATTAAATAAAATAGCTAGCGTATGAGTCAGCATGGTTGACAATAGAGAATAAACATCAAGATGCTCTTGACTCAGCTCACTCTGTTCTCCCAAGAAATACAGAAGATACTTTGAGAATAAAAGATAAGAATGGAGCCTCAAAATGCTTCTACATAATCAAAGTATCTATATTCAGGGAGCTAAATAAGAGAGGAGTACCAGGTAAATCTGGAGCTGTCTCTCAGTGAACATTTTGACCATTTGTTTAATTGAGATAGTATCTTATAATTTAAATGCAGTTTATGCCAGTGTTAGAAGCTCAAAGTACCGACCAAACCATATATACCTGGGGCAATATATTTTGTGGCCAGATACTAAAGAATGAAGAATTTAGCAACTAATGATGACCACTCAATGAAAACTTTACATAAACAATGTTCCTTTTCTAATGAATCAACATTATCATATCACTTTACCTATATTTATTTTCTATGTATTCAATTTCTTGACATCTATTTTTTCCCCATAAGTTTCTTATTTCTTTGGCTATTATAGAAATTGCCCAGCATTTGTTATTTTAACCTTGGCAGACACATATCTCCCAGCTGACTCTGAGTTTGATTAATAGCTAAATTCTTCCTGGGATCATCTAAAGTATTTAGCATAAGTTTTCAGTGCTTATTGCATCACATTGTTTTTACTGTCCCAGATTTTTTTTTTCTTTTTTTACCTTCCTTGAAGACTATCACGTATCTTCACCCATTGCCATGAGACATGCAAAGCACCAATGAGGGAAGTGATGTCACTACTGCGTCCCCCTATATAATTGGGCTTAACTGTCTGACAAAGTTCTGCCAGTGAAATTTGAGTGAATGGGGCACCATGACTGAGCAGACGCTTTAGAAGGCATCGGGAATTTCTGCCAAGTATTGTCTTCATGTTCCAAACAAGGCCTGTTCTTTCATCCTGGACAATGGCATGTGGAGAACCATGGAGCAGAACCACAGCAGCTGACCCACAGTCACAGACAAGTAACCAGGAAAGGAAGAAATGCAGATTGTAAGCTACTGAGATTTTGGATTTGTCACTGATCAAAGTAACTAATAAACTGCATATACTCATCTAAAAATACTGACTAAAAGATATATTTTGGCAGTTGAATTGTAATGATAAAGTTGAATCCATTTTAGTTGATGTATCAAAGAAGAGTAAAAAAAAATACTACTTCAAATAGTAGAAATGTGATTGAATTTATTAAAAAATATATGTTGAAAGAAGGCAGGAAGATGTTAGTAGGCAATCTACAGTTGCTAAAAAAAAAGCTGCTTTCTGTGGCTTTTGTTATAGCTTAAGATAAAGTTATGCCTGGCTAGTGTGGCTCAGTGGTCGAGTGTCTACCCATGCACCAATAAGTCACTGGTTCAATTTCCAGTCAGGTCACATGCCCAGGTTGTGGGTCTGATCCTCAGTGGGGGGCATGCAGGAGGCAGGCAATTGATGTTCTCTCTCATCGATGTTTCTATTTCTCCCTTCCTTTCTCTCTCTAACATCAGTAAAATATATATATATATATATATATATATATATATATATATATTTTTTTTTTTTTTTTTTTTAAAGATAAAGTTATATCCCTGGCTGGTTTTGCTCAGCAGTTAGAGCATTGGCCTGCGGTCTGGAGAGACCTTGGTTCGGTTCCTGCTAAGGGCATGTACCTCGATTGCAGTTTGTCCCCGGCCCTGGTTGGGTTGTGTGGGTGGCAACCACTCGATGTGTCCCTTTCACATCGATGTTTCTCTCTCTCTCCCTCCCACTCTATCTGAACAAAATATCAAAAAAATGTCCTCGGGTGAGGATAAAAAAAAAAAAGATAAAGTTATAATTCTTCTGATCATTGAATAGTCTTCAGTATTTAAGGAGAGTTAGCTCTTCTGTGGCAGTTCTCAAGTTGAAACTATATTTTCTCTTACAAGTCACTGACACGGCCAGAAAATGAGAGAGACATTGTCTTTTGTTTCTCATTACAAAGTTTAAACCTAACCCCAGTGTCATCAATGGTGCCTGCCTCTGCTGCCTTCATGCCACCCATGTCCTCCGTCTGTCCATTCACTCGCAATCACTGAAGGACTCTTCAGCTCAGCTTATCTCTTCGCACTCAGTCTACATTTTTTCCTCTTGTCATCTCAGTGACTTCAAACACTCACTTTGAGGATCCATTCAAAACTCTGGTCTCTTTCTGCTTCTAGATGTAGTCAGCTCCAACCGATGTTTTTCCTATGTTTGTCCTGTCTTGCTCCCTCCCGTGGACGCTCCCTGAATCTTGCATTACTGCACTTTCTCTGAAATCCAGATTTCAAAATGCCATTCTCTGGTGGCCATCGCCTATGTTTGCAGCTCACTTTTCCTAGGACTCCCATCATCATACATTTTTTTATTATTAAATTTTTCAATGAATTGAGCTTTTGACTCTTCTATATCTGTCATTATGTTTCTGCTTCTTCTATTTTCACTCCTTTTTTTACTCAACTCTGATGCTTATTTATGATTATAACCATGGTGTGTAAATCACCATTAGCATTTGTTCTTCTTTCTTGTTCTCTGCCACGATGCCTGGTAAAACTGCCAGTTCTGTGGACTTTAATCAGAAAATACTGATTCTCTGTGCCTAAATCTGAAGTGGACTATATGATATGAAAGATGTTTCTTTGAATCCATCCCCTCAAACTAACCCTATATAGGAATAATTTTTTTAGTAATCCAACCTTCCAGATTCTGATACCTATATGAAATGCTTATTTTTTCAAATATCCCAAAATCCTGTTCTCACTGCCATCCAATTTGTTTAACTACCCAGAATAGTCTCTGTTATGTTTATTTCATCCATTTTAGCCAAGCCATTTTATGCTTTTTAGCCTTAAATTTGCTGTTCTCATTGCTCACTTGTAAAACCTACTCCTTCTTATTATTTAGGCATTAAACCAATGTCACCTTTTCAGAAGGGCCTTCTCTACCACCCCATCTAAAGATGACTCCCCAGCCTGGTCGTGTGTGGCTCAGTGGTTATGCATTGACCCATCCACCAAGAGTTCACCGGTTTGATTCCTGATCAGGGCATATGCCCAGGTTGTGGGCCAAATCCTTAGTTGGTGACATGCAGAAGGAGGTGAATAGATGTTTTATCTCATCAACATCTCTCTCTCTCTCTCTCTCTCTCTCTCTCTCTCTCTCAAATCAATAAAGAAAAAAACATATCTCCCCAATACACTGTCCCCATATATTTTCTTTTCTGTGCTTATTAAAATAATTATCTCAAGTATTTTTATTTGTATCTTTATCTCTGCTTGTCTTCATTTCACCAACATCCTACTGTCCTATTTTAGACAGTAAGCAAGGGAGGTGATCTGACTTTTTTTTCTCAGCTTTATCCCCAGAGCCTGATATGTGTGGCATACAAGAGGTATACAATAAATATTTGTTGAATGAATGAATGAGTAAATCAATGAATAAATGATACATTAGGCAACACTTGAAACTACTTTGCTTCAGATGTTGTGATTGTAAAATGAGATAGTTGGACTCCATGATTTAGAAAGCTTCTTCTGTGATGTCACATCTCCAACCTCTTGATTGCAGTGTGTGGTAGCTCAGGTTGCTGATGTGCTGAGGTGTCTATTTAAGCCTGCTCTGCTATGTTTTCTTAGAGAATAGAGGCTAAAGTGCTGGATCTTAAGACTGCTACATTTCTTGGCTGTTTACATGCTTTTACACCCCAAAAGAAGGCTATCCATCAAGAGTCAAGAAGCAATCAGCAATTAAAGTACCCTTGCTGTGTAGAAAGCCACCTCACTAGAAATGTGACGGGTGTCTGTAGTACACTAAAAAAGTGACCCCGCCTCCCATGGATTCGAGTCTCTCCACAGATACCCTTGGCGAGTGTTTCATTTCACTAACTCATTCACTCCTGAGAATGCTCCTCTCCACGCATTTCTTCCTTGTGCAACATCTGCATCTAGATCTGCATCTAGGTCTACATCTACATCTAATCTATACCTCTCATACTTAAATGGATTTACCCTACTTGCAACCCTAGGTCTCCATTGCAATGGCCTTTGTAGTTATCCAGGCACATAGCTAAACATTGAGTAGTTTATACTTGCTTTCACTGACGATAATGAACAGATACATTTTGATTTTTCTTGAAAGAATTTTAAAATGCATTTTCCGGACTCTCCTAATTATAGGTCACAATTGTAACTAAAGTGCAACTTAGTTAAGCTGTATTAGGAGAGCACACTTTTCTCTAAGTTATCAATATGTATTGACATAAAGCTTTCAAGAGGAATGTGAAGAAAGATAATTGTGACAGTTCAGAGTGGAGATCAATTATTTATATTACTTTGGGCAGAAGCAGGTCAGATGTGAATTAGACTCATTATGTTTCCTTATTCCCTCAGGCCCCCACCAGTTAAGTACTCATTGATTCATTCTCAGCCTATGTGACTTCCCCTAAGCTCTGCACACACACTTTCAAGTCACAGAATCTTTTTTTACTTATTTGCTCAACTATTCACCTTAAGTAAATCCAGTTTATAAAATGCTCTATCTATAACACAAGCAATTGAAAGAAAGCTTATGCCAAAACTTTCTGAACTGAGGTCCATTAGGGAATTAAGCCCTGTTGTGTTCATTGTATGTCATAAATTAACTTCTCTTGTATGCATTTTAAGTGGTCCTAGTTATAAAACACCCTTGGGATAATTGATACAGTCATGATTTACATTATTTTCTTATGTTCTGCTTCAGATGAGAAATCTTGATTGAGAAAGATTTTCATTCAAATTCAGAGAGAGTCCTGGTAGCTAAAATATATAAATAAAGAAGCATAGGTATAAGACAAAAAAAATCACAAAGAAAGTAAGAAACTAAATAAAAAATGTTCCAAGATTTACTACCAAGAATCCCTATTAAAAGAAATAGCCTCTACTCAATTATAAACTATCGCTATTATGTGGGAAGGTAGTGCAAAGTTATTGGGTGGGTCTTCTTTTCTTTTCGAAGAGAACCTTGATGTCATAGACATTTTATGTGAAATTTTATGGTTTTAAAAATTTTGCATCTCAGTTTTCAACTTCTAATGTATTGTATAGGAAAAGAAAACACTTCCTGGGTTATATCCACTCCCAGGCTGCCAGTTAGAAGACCTCTGCATTATAAAAATTATTTGAATTAAAAAAAATATTTAAACAAATATTTAAAAATATCATCTGCTACCACGATTTTATTTAAATAGTTCTAATTGGAAGAGATAAGTGAAAATGTGTTTTGTAAATAGTGCTGTTTACAGTACTACAGGACCGAACTGTCCTCCATGTGGCCTAAAGTACCTCTCATTTATTTATTTACATTTATTTATTTAGCTAGTTATTTAGGCAAATTAAGGTGAATGTGCATTTTATGGACCTATTATGTTAATCAAGTATAACAAACACTAATCACTAAATTATTCTAATATGAGATGCAGAATTTCTGAACTCTCACTGATCAGGCATTAAATATATAAAGGATGATCTCCTATAAAGTTTTCAGAAGGAACGTGATAAAATTGCAAAGTTTCACCTTTTCTCTTCATTACTAATTTGTCTAAGAATCTCCTATAAAAAGCTATTGCTTGATGTATTTGTTTATCCTGGTGAGGAGTTTGTGTTTTGATTTTTATCTAAAGTTTATTACCCAACCAACTGTTCAATGGAACCAGTTCCCGCTACAATTCCATCTGCAAATATTTCCACAATGAAACATGTGTACTTGAATATTTAACCTCTCTTGAGTCTCCCCTCCCTCTTAGTGCTCCAAATGTGCCGAACAGCTGACGTTCCCTGAAGCACCATTCTTTTTATGCTTCTGATCTGGTACATTTTCTGCTCAGGTTGGGATGCTGTATGTGTTGTCTGCTTGCCTAACTCCCTAGTCATCCTTGAAAACACAGGCTAGGAGTTTCGTTCTCCAAGAAGCTTTCCTTTCTCCCAACCCAAAATTGTGACCACTCTAAGATCTTACCCAAGGAATAGATGCATACCAACAATGCTTCTGATAGTGAACTGTACAACATTGTAACTTACTTATTTTAAAGCTTGATTTCCCTCTGAGATAATGAGCTCCTTGTCTGGTTAGGGACTATGCTATAATCAAGTCTATGTTCCCACACACACATCCCACCTTCTCCACTGATACTTGGTCAAGTGAGGCTGGATGACATTAATTAAGTGTTGAATACGTCTTTATTTTTAATCCAAAATATGTTCATTTACCATTAAAAAAAAACACACACACAATACAGGGGATTTAAAATCCTAATTAATATTGCCAACCTCTACCCACTTCATTTTTGTAGTTTCTGTTCCTTGAAAATATTCACAGTGACAGAAATGCATGAATGCAGGCAGATTTGTAGAAGTATCAATAATAGGGAAATGCTCCCAGGGATCCACTAGAAGTATAAATGAAGGTTCATAATTACTCAATCCTTAGAGTGGTTCTGATCCAGTTTCTTAGCTCACTCTCCAGTAAGGATGGGCTCTAGACTCAGGTGTTCTTACCTTCCTAAATCTTGCGCAAGAGATGGTAGCCCCTTTCCCCAGGGACCAGGCCCTGGAAGAAATAGTGAGGGGAGGGCTGTTACAGCTTCTAGCATCGGATGTTACAAAGAAAAGGAAAGGATTGAAACCATTGCTGAGATCTTCAGAGAATTCTCCTTCCGTGCCCCCCTACCTGCCCACGCTTGAGTGGGGAATGTGGGTGGGCTGCCTGTGTTTGAAAGGAAAACCCTTGGTGGCTGCTTTATCTCAGAATCCTGTTTCTCTGCAGTGAAGCTTAAGTGAGATTGGAATTTTCTCGACTTCTGCCAGAGGAGTATTCCCAAGGCAGTGACAGAGAGTCAGATACACATCTACAGACTTTCTAATAACACCTCTGGCATCACTTGTTTCCTGCAGGATCCTGAGTGGAAATCATCATTCGTCACCCACCCTGAGTGGACGATAGGATAATCGGTGCATGTGTGTATTTAAACTTTCCAGATCGAGCTGTGCACGGGCAATATAAAACTTCTTCCTCTGCACTCCCTCCACAATTCACTCAATTTAGGGGCTTGCAGATGTGCATGTGCGCTGTTTGTAGGTTTAGCAAAAGCGCTTGGAAGAAACAACTCCTGCTTGCAATGCACCCCCAACCCCTCCCCCCCTCCCCAGCTCGGTCCAAAGCACTTCTCTATCAAGAAGCCTCTCCAGTCTGTCTGCAGCAGAAGGGCCCTCTGCACGCTGATGCTGACAGGCAACCCCAGTGCTTCCCAGTCCAGGGAGCAGATGCTTCAGGGTGTTCTGGGAAAGCTGCCTGACCTGCCACGGGAGATTGGCTGTTTTTTCTCCTTTCCTTCTGGAAAGAGGGAAGGACCAGTGACAGCCTTGAGTTTATTGCTGTAACAGCCACTACCTCCTACGCAAGAGGCAGCTCATCAAAAAAGAAAGGTGGATACGGGGAGGTGGCCTGGAGCACTGCGGGCAAGGCCGGTGAGAAAGGCCCAGGAAGGCATCAGGCATTGCTGAGACTTAGTCGGAGCTCAGCCTCCAGGGTGCTGTGCTTCACTGCTAAGATCATCTGCTTGTGGGTGTGGGGGGATCCGGGATGCACCCTTTCCTCATTCTCCTCAGTTTATAGATTTTCACCCCTACCCCCACCCTTGCCCTGGGCTATACTACCCCAAACTGAACCTTCCTATCAATAAAAGGTGAGGGCCCAGCCGGTGTAGCTCAGTGGTTGAGCAACCGAGAGGTCGCCGGTTTGATGCCCAGTCAGGGCACATGCCCAGGCTGTGGGCCCGATCCCCAGTGGGGGGCATGCAGGAGGTGGCCAGTCGATGTTCTCTCTCATTGATGTTTATATCTCTGTCTCCCTCTCCCTTCCTCTCTCTCTGAAATAAATAAAAAATATATTTAAAAAAAAGAGAGAAACGGGAGGGAGTGGGTGCCTCCAGGACTTCTCCAATCACCCACACTGTGCTCCTCGGGAAGAGGTGGGCCACCTGCACAGGTCTGCTCCTGATCTTTTATAAGAAAAAAGAAATAGGAAGAAGTGAGGGGCAGAGGGAAATACAATCATATGGTAATAAATGTAAGGGAAAAGTCAAGCCATAAATGAAGTATGAATATAGACGGTAGCATGAGAGTTGGGACAGTCTGCATGTTCCTATAAGCTCATTTGTGTCCAGTCTCTTGCATTAAAAAACTATATGTTGTGTGTGCGTGTGCATGTGTGTGCATCTAAGCTAATGGTGAGAAAAATGGAAAGGGGGGATATGTGGCGAGTGAAGGGAGTATAAAAAAGAACAAAGGCTGCTGTTGAGGTGTGTGTGCTTTTCTATGCTTTGAGCTCCACGTTCCTGGTGCAGCAGAAGTGACAGCTGGGTTGATGCCAGGGCTCACCACGCCAAAGGAGAAGTCCCTGCAGAAACGTCACTGAAAGCACGGGCCTTTGGTCCTCTACTCCAGGAGAACTCGGAGTCTATTCACCATCCTGCAGCCCTTCCTTCTTTCTCTGCTCTATCGCTGCAGTGAGATACAAGCTGGTTTCTTAAAAGGCTGAAGGTAAAGCCCAGAAAGCAGAGGTTGATGTTTTCCTCTTTTTCTCACCTGTTCCCTGGCTACTGTAGACTTACATATTGAATCAGAAATGACACTACAAGGAAGGATACCACATTATTTGTCCTTCTTTGGAGTAAAGATATTCTAGGCTTGAGTGTACTTATACAAACTGGGTACTGCACACATAGATTTAATAAACTCTCTCCTGTGTTTGTCCAGATGAGGTCTTTAGTTGAACAAATATTACCTCTGTGATTTTGAAGTTTACCCAGGAGATGGCTATAATTTTGTGTTGCAGACATAGCTTAGAACTGTTTCTGAGGATGTGAACCTGGTTGTCAACGTGTTTAATAGTCTATGTCTGGAAATCCTACTTTTCTCTGTATGAGCAAGTTTACATTCTACAAAGTGTACGTGTAGGTGTTTGTCCTAATGTCAGTATATTTCCTTTATTCTCCAGACTTCCTTTATAATGCTTCTTCTTAAAACATGTAGAATAAATGGTATTTCAAAACAAACTATGCATTATGTTACTGAAAATTCTTCTACTTTCAAGGAGCTGGCTTTTTTGTGTGTTCCATTTCAGAGATGGTGAGCTTTGTTTGAATTGATGCCTCATTAAAAGTGCTTCCATCGTTAGCATTCTCTACAAGTTTGCAAAATGAATCTCTTTTTTGGCTTTGGACATAAAGTTAGCTTTTAAATAAAGCATAATGAATTTCACATCATTTCATGGCTATCTTGTGCTTGATCAACACTGATTTATACCTTAAATACAGATATTTTAATGAGAACTCAATTTAATGATGTGAATCTCTTAAAGCAAAAACATTACATGTTTAGTATGTCCAGAGATCAATCTGTGAGTTCTGAATGCACTGTAATCACACTGATAGATTAAAATATTCAACAAGTACTTATATTTAGCAGCTTATTCTCTTCTGTACTTAATGGTCTCTCAGGGAGAATTTTAAGTTACATATTTCTATTGTTTTAAATTTTTAAAAGTGGGTATACCTTCTGTAGGAAAATTTTTTACATATTGACTGTATGGAAAAATGAATTGAAATTAAAATAAAGATAATTATAGCAGGAAAAAATTTTATTCGTTTATTGTCAGTGTAAAGATGAATTGATACTCATGTTTCTGTCACTCTTACATTGATGCAATATTTATTGACTACTCTATGTATAGACCTCTTTGACAAAATCTCTACTTGTCTTAAAGGAAGAGACTAGAAAATAAAACCGAATGAAATTAGGTACTAAGAGAGAAAAAAAATGTAATGGAATTAAAAACAAAAGTTTACCTATTTCATTCTGATAGAAGTTTTGCTGGTCTAACAATGAAAATGAAATTTAAATGACTGACTAGATAGAACTTTTACTCAAAAATTAGAGAAAAAGCAAAAGGCAGAGGAGCTATGCAAGGAAAGTGAAGGCTTTGTTCAGAAACCGGTGCGGATGGAACTTTGTTTAGGTGCCAGAAATAGAAGAAAAATGTCTACATGTGTTGAGAATATGTGGAGGTAAGTTGGACAGACCTGGCTTTCACCCTTACAACATTACCCAAACCTTCCCAAGAAGTACTGTTTCTATGAGTTCATCCAAAAAGAGCAGAAAGTATTAAATAGTATCAAAAGTATCAAATAGTACCTGGCCCTGAGAAACAAATGGTGTAGATGGGGAACTATTTGGTAGCAAATTGCCCTCAGGAGAGAGGAAAGTGTGTTGGAACCCTTTTGTTGCGCATCTGTGGTGAAGAGGACATTGACCACTAAGAGGGTGAGGATCAGTCATAGGGGGTAATGTTTAGTGGTTTCCTTACTGAAATGTTTTTCTTTTAAACGCCAAGAGGAAAGGATTAAATTGGTTTCATTACTCATACTCCCCACCTTCACGGACAAAACTTCTTAATTTTAGCTTCCCTGATTGGGATATTAAAATGCCCATAGCATGGACAGTGTAGTCCAAATAAACTATAGATGGAAAATGCTATGTGGAAAGACGAAAGGACTGAGGACCTCTGGACACCTCTTCGGGGAGCTGGGTAAGGAAGAGAAGGTTGTGAAGTGTAAGATTTCTAGTAGAAGTGTACTGTCAAAGATAAACACCAGCCGACACTGAAATGGTAAGGACAGGTTTCATTCCGTCACCACTACAGATGGGAGAAGAGTCTGGTGTGGACTGAATGCAAATCCCCCAAACAAAAGGCAGGAGACTTCTGAAAGGCTGATGTGCTTCAACAGAGTTACTCAGGGGTCTTGGTCCATGTAACTAGGCCGCTGGTGCTGATCCTGAGGAAAAACACACTCCTATCTTATGACAGGAGGCAGTGGGTACAAGTCGAAGCAAGGTACCCACTAAAGAGAGGCCCTTATCTTCCCACAGGGCCTGGGAGGCCTTCCAAACCCCTACAATTAGAGACTTGACCAAACTCTGCTTAAGGCCATGGGCCTAGAGTGACCCCCGACCCTTTCAAAGTGCTTTCCTGAGAAATTCCAGTGCTCTGCAGAGAGTTTCACAGTTCTCAGTACAAAACCCTTTAAATACAGATAGATAAAAAAGAGACTTTGTGGTTATGAATTAATAAAGAGACCTTAATGATGAGTTTGTTTTATGCCCTGTTTGTCAGTATAGCCTAAAACCTTAAGATTAATGCATTCCAGCACAGGTCATATTATGAGATCTTGTATATTGACTTCTATATTAATTCACATTTTAATTGCTCACTATAGGCATGACACTGTTTTGAATTAACAGGCCATTTAAAAAGTATATATTTGGGAACCCATTAATTAATAGTTATTAATATATCTTTGAGTCTTATTTTAGTAGTTGGGAGTAGTAATGTTAAAGAGAAACCCACCGGCCCAAAATGTTGTCACTTGTGCTTTAATTTATTTTTATTTTTTAACTTATCTTTATTGTTGAATGTATTACAGATGTCCCTCCTTTCCCCCCCATTGACCCCCTCCTCCCCAATCCTGCCCCCTTCCCTGACTTGCCCATCCTGCTGTCTGTGTCCATTGGTTATGCATATATGCATAGAAGTTCTTTGGTTTATCTCTTCCTGCCCTCCCTCCCTGCTTCCCTTTGAGGTTCTTCAGTCCAACAACCAATTTGTACTTCTTAATTCCTTCATCTTTTTCACCCATCCCCCCAGCCTCTTCCCATCTGCTAAGCAACAAAAATGTTCTCTGCATCTACTGTTTCTGTTCTGCTTGCTCATTTGTTTATAGATTCAATTGTTGATATATGTATCAATTGCCATTTTATTGTTCATATTTTTGTTCTTCTTCTCCTTCAAGAAGACCCTTCAATATTTCATATAATACCAGATTGGTGGTGAGGAACTCCTTTAGCTTTTTCTTGTTTGGGAAACTATATGTCCATCAATTCTAAATGATAGCTTTGCAGGATAGAGTAATCTTGGTTGTAGGTCATTGCTTTTCATCACCTTGAATATCTCTTGGCACTTCTTTCTGGCCTGCAAAATTTCTTTTGAGAAATCGGCTGACAGTCTTTGAGAGCTCCTTTGTAGGTTTACAGACTGCTTTTTTCTTGCTGCTTTTAAGATTATCTCTTTGTCTTTAAACTTTGGCATTTTGATGATGATGTGTTTTGTTGTGGACCTCTTTGGGTTCACCTTGTTTGGGACTCTCTGTGCTTCCTGGACTTGTATGTCTGTTTCCTTCACCAAGTTAGGAAATTTTTCTGTTATCATTTTTTAAATAGGTTTTCAATTTCACTTGTGCTTTTAAAAGCCATGATACCAAACCTCAGTTGAATACCTGACCTAATTGCAGTTTCAACCTCTCCCAGAAACATAATTTTAATCAACCAGTCTGGACTTTTTGGTCAATACCAACACCATGAGGTAATCTGTAGAGTGGGCTGTTCCTCTTCATCCTTCAACACCCCCCCCCCCCCATAGAGAGAAGGTGCAATCTGCATGATAAGAACCATCCCCATCCATTTCCTGCCAAAGATGATGTCTTTCTCTAAATATGATCCTTTCTTTTCTTTTGTTAACAGCTCCCTTGTCCCACCCTTCTTTCTATAAAAAAACTTTCTAAAAAAACCTTTCCATTTTGTACCATCCCTCAGAAGATCCTTCCACATGCTAGATGGGATGCTGACAGATACATGAATCACTTAATGAAGCCAATTAGACCTTCAAATTTAGTTGGTTAAGTTTTGTTCTTTAACCACAATTAGAACCTCATAATCAATATGAAATATCATAATATTTTTGAATAATATATTTTTCTGATGCTGGCATAAAGTTTTACTGGCATATCTATTAAAATGCTGTACTAGTTTAGAGAAATCTTTCATTATAATCTAGGCATAATTATAGAATAATCGCTTAGAAAAAATTAATTAATGTTCTTTTTTCTTATCAATGGGAAACAATTTAAACTTAATAGGCTATACATACACTTATTATTTTTATAATAATGTAGTTTCCTTCAAAATTAATGAAATAAACCTTCGTCAAAGATACAAGCTAAACTGACAATCCCTTCAGAATAGAAAATGTGTGGGATGTCTTTATTTCTCCCCAGGACCAAGCGTGCTGTCTTACACTTTGTATTAACTCAGCATATATTAATTAATGTAATAAACACATGTACCCATTTTAATTAAAAAAATCACTGGATAGAGAATACCTGTAGATTTCTGTGACACTTTGTATATATTTGTCTTATTTTTGAATATACAGGGGTGGACAAAAGTAGGTTTACAGTTGTGAATAACATCCTTTTGAATTAATAAAGCTATTGCAATAATCATAACCTGCATGTTTTTTTTTCTATCTAAACTATATACACCTATTGTAAGTTATATGAGGGCAGAAACTTTTTTATTATTTTAATATGTTTTTTTCTTTATTGATTTTAGAGAGAGAGGAAGGGAGAGGAATGGAGAGAAAGAAACATCAATGAGCAAGAATATCTATTGGCCGCCTCCTGCATGCCCTCCACTGGGGATCTGGCCCACAATCTGGGCATGTGCCCTGACCAGGAATCGAACCAGTGACCTCTTGGTGCATGGGTCGACGCTCAACCACTGAGTCACACTGGCCGGGCAGAAACTTATTTTTAATAGGCAAATCTTTTTTTTTTATTATTTTTTTATTTCTTTTTGGAAGAAGAAGGAGGGGGAGAGAGAAAGAGAAAAAGAGAGATATTGATGTGAGAAACATCAATCCATTGCTACTCATATGCACCCCCACCTGGGGATCCAACCTGAAACCTGGTCATATGCCCTAACTGAATTGGACCTGCCACCTTTTGGTGTATGGCATGATGCTCCAATCAACTGAGCCACACCGGCCAGGGCAGAAACTGTTTGTTCTTAAACCAGCTATTACATTTACAGAATTGGAATGAAAGCAAGTTGGAACATTTATTACCACTCACTGCCATTCAGTAACTAGAAAAATTTCCTCCCATCTACAACAAACATACACATTTCTTCCTGATCCTACACCTCTTCTGATGTAACTTCTAGTGTGCATACATAATCATTTCTTTTAATTTTTGCTTTCAATCTTACTTTCACTAACTCTGCTCCTAGCATTTGGCTGATAATTCTCTGAGGTCAGTTCTTGTCTTACTGGAACTTTTAGCTATAATTTGTCCATGTTTGATCACTCTCCTCTTCAAAGTTGCCATTCATTTGGTTTCTGTTACTGTTCCTTCTCTCCAAAGTGTTTTTCATGAGCTCCTTTTGTACCACCTATTCCTTAAATATTGTCATTCTTCCACACATCATTCATTTATTACCTTCTAACATCTGGAGGAGTCACTTTTTTCAATAAATTTTTATGAAATTTCACTTAAAACATATTCCTAGCATCTGGTAAGTTTATGAATTAATAAACTCTGCAGGCTTCTAGACTCTCTCTACATCCTTTATTTCCTCGATCTTTCCTACTCTCAAGGTTTCAGTTGCCATTTCTATGCTAATATTAAGATCTCTAGCTTCAGGCCAGATTCTTGTCTGAATTTGAAGCTCTCACTCTCAGTATATTTAAAACTAAATCCTTTTTTTTTTCTGTAAGTGGTTCTAATTTCAATTTCTAAAAACCAAGCTAAGATAATTGGTAGTCACCCCAACTCTTCCATCCAGCCCCATCCTTAGTCAATCAGACACCAAATCCTAATGATTCTATCCCGAACATATTTCTAAAATCTATTCTCTGTAATCTGTGTGTTGTAGTGTAGTTGTAATATACACTGTCATCATCTATTCTCTGGGAACTGATCCTCTTGCCTGTACAGCTTCTTTGAATATTCCTTTAAACAAATGTTTTACTCCTTTCCAGCTTCACTTCTTACCACTACCTCAGACATCATTCATTTCTCCCCATAGGATGTAGTTCTCACCTCTGTCTTGATCTGAGGCTCCATTTCCCTTTCTTACCATCCTTCATGACACCATATTCTCCAGTCAAATCTCCCTAAACTTTGGCTTGTTTTAGGTGTCTGTCCTCAATGCTCTCAAAATGCACTTTGCAAATATCTGTCATTACCCATCTCTATCCCAGGACTATGACTTCCTTGAGGGTATACAATATCTTGATTCCCTGGCTGGTGTGCTTCTGTTGGCTGGGTGTCATCCTGTGCACCGAAAGGTTACTGGTTCAATTCCCTGTCAAGGCACATGCCTGAGTTTGGAGCTTCATCCCCCGTAAGAGGTGTGCAGAGGGCAGCCAATCCGTGTTCTACTCTTACATCAATGGTTCTCTCTCTCCCTTTTCCTTTCTCTCTCTCTAAGAATCAATACAATTATTTAAAAAAAATGTCTTGAATATCTCTGTATTCCTAATACTGAAACAGTGTGCGGTACCTAGTCAATATATATTGATCAAATTAATAATACATGAGGAAATAAAGAAGTAGTATTGCTTAGGATTTATATAATGGATGATACTTCTTTTTGTTGAGGCAACTTGGAAAAACACTGGGTCTTAAAGTCAGGAGAACTGTAGTCTACTATTAATAAAAAGAACAAAAGGAAGAAAATAAAAGATCAAAAGATAGAAAGAATAAAGGAAGGGAAAGAGATAGAAGGAAAGAGAGAAAGAGAGAGAGAAAGAAGGAAGGAAGGAAGGAAGGAAGGAAGGAAGGAAGGAAGGAAGGAAGGACGGAAGGAAGGAAGGTAGGGAGGGAGGGAGGGAGGGAGGGAGGGAGGGAGGAAGAAAGAAAGGAAGAAAGAGAGAAAGGAAGAAAGAGAGAGAGAAAGAAAGAAAGAGAGAGAGAGAGGAAGGAAGGAAGGAAGGAAGGAAGGAAGGAAGGAAGGAAGGAAGGAAGGAAGGAAGGAAGGAAGGAAGGAAGGAAGGAAGGGATGAGAGGGAGGGAGAGAGGGAGGGAGGGGAGAGAGAGAGAGAGAGAGAGAGAGAGAGAGAGAGAGAGAGAGAGATCTCCTTCCTGTCACATTCATTTTTGTGATGAGTGGTAAGAGAACAGAGCTCCAGCCTGGCTGGTGTAGCTCAATGGATTGAGCATGGTCCCAAGGACTGAGAGGTCCTGGTTTGAGTCTCGCTCAGAGCACATGCCTGGGTTTCAGACTTAGTCCCCAGTAGGGGGAGTGCAGGAGGCAGCCAATAGATGTTTCTCTCTCACATAGATGTTTCTATTTTTCTCTTCCTTCCCCTCTCTCTAAAAAAAAATAATTAAAACTTATTTAAAAAATGAGAACAGAGTTCCAGGCCAGAAGGCTTGCACTGATTACACTTCTACCTGTGAGTGATGTCTTGCCGTGATGCATATAGAAATGATTGACATAAAATATGACAAGTACTGGAATAGTAACTTGTACAAAGTTGGAGTTAATAAAGGGAATATTTCCTCTCCCTTCTTATTTCTTTTTTTTTTAATGTTATTCTTTTCTCTTTGTGCTCTATTTTCTCTTGTCTTTTATCTGTCTTGTCAATTATTTCTATTTTTTCCTCTTTTTTTTATTCCAACCTTATCTTTTCTCCTATAGACCACACCTTGGCTCATAAAGCAGCCCTAGACCATGCCCATCATCATGGACACGCCTTCATACCCTATGTGCACTTATTGTTGAATAATTTATTCAGCAGTTACTCATGTACTCCTCTGTGATATCACTTTTGCTATAGTTGTGAAATGTTATTTAACTCTTAATGCTGTTGTTTACCTCAATTATATTTTTAACTCCTGGAAGAAAGGGGCTAACTCCTATTTTTACTTAGCACAGGCACTTAATAAATGTCTGTTTATCTCATCTGATACACCATAGTATATAGCATTTATTACTCAAATCATTGATTTCATCTCAGTTGTGACTTTGCCTTTAAATGTAGATTAAAATGCACATCAGTTTTACTCAGATGGTATTTCTTTCAATACAGTTAAGTAGTAAAAGAGAACTCATTAGAATTTTATTATACCTTTATTACAACTGAAAGATTTTTTTTGTTGTTGTTGTTAATTTAAGAGCCCTGTAACAAACGCTCTTCAAATTACCAAAGCTTCTTGATAACTAATATGTTACCATTACCTGTAAGAGAGCCTCAGGCAAATACTACAATGTAAGGGAATGTAGTAAATATGATATATCAGAATTATATATTAAACAGCAGTTCTTTTCCCATATGAAGGCAACAAGTATTTCTACATGAGTAAATACATATTAGATGGTATCTATTCAATTATCTCATATATCTTGACCAACCAACATAGTTGTATATAGATTATAGAAATTATATTGTGCATATATATGTATATACACACAAGTAGAATATACACATATGCATTATATATGTCTATATATAGATATATTTTGTATTATATACATTACAATTTTGGGAGCCGGATGTTGATCCACCTATTGAAATAAACCAAAATTTGAGAAGCAATTCACATTTTCATATTGCCTAAGAAATTTAGCAATTGTAATAATTTCCTAAGAATGTTTAAAATTTTGTCAGAAAAGAGTCATAGTAATTACAGTGATGAGTCATAAGAAACTTTATAGTCTATATTCAATTTTGGTCTTGGGAATAAAATTAATTAGTTCAACACTGTAACAAACTAATAAGAGCATAATAAAAAATATCAAGAAGATTTTAATATCTTAGAAGCCAAGACTTATCCTACAGGTTCTGTGAATGTCTTAGCTTCAAAACAACTTTAGGAAATTAGGTTTTTGTGTCAGTTAAAGGGTGATAAATTCCATAGCTAATCTTGATGCTTACCATAGAATCAGAGCCACCTTGCTGGGCACTTTTCCTGTGAGAGCTGGATAATAACTTAAATTTTTTGGTATTTGAAAAATTGACCACTGTATATTGTCAGCTAACTCTGATCACATGAGTCTTAAGGGAACATTTTATTCATATAACTACAAATAAAGAGACAAGCACACCATGCTGTATATATAACCCAAAACAAAATATTAGAAGATTATAGTTCAGATATCAAAGACATTAGATGTAATATATTATTATATTATTATATTTTTCTTATTTTATTTTCCTTTATGCCACTACTATATTAACAATAAAAAGTAATGACTTAAATGTTTTGGTGTAATCTAGAGCTAGCATAGAGATTGATGACGGATAATTTTGAAGAAGAGAGAATTATAAAATACAATTTTATAAGATTTCACGTGTCAGAGAAATAATAGTAAGAAAAAAATAGCACAGTCATAGGTTACTAAAATAAAAATCTGGAGTGGACATTAGAATTGGTCTAGTTCATCATCTTAATTTTTCAAATAAGGAAGCTGAGGTCCTAGGAGGACCAATGATTTTCCCAAAGTCACACAGCTAATGATGATCTCCTGACTCTCAGTCCAGTGCTCATTTCATCATACTATGCTAAAGGTAATGAGAGAATAGGCTGATATACTGAAATTTTCCTCTAAAAAATACCTCTCAGTTCCTGTGTTTGATTTGTTGTTGAGGCTCCTTCATTTGTTTATTGTCTGATGGGGGCTGATGACACAGTAGACACATTAATATACTCTTAGTTGTGTATAAATAATAATTTGGTGTTTGAAAGTACTAAAGCTATTTTAAAAGGCACAATAATTGAATTAGGAAAACAGTGAATTGTGAACTTGTTTATTTTCTTATATCAATGCTTTCTGGAGATTCTGGTTGCTTGAATTAAATTACATAGACAATTATGATTATGGAAGGTTTTCTCTATACTGTATATATCCCTTTGTTGACTTTGTCCTTTAGTTCTACAGTTTGCAGATGGGATGATTCATGCTTTTTTATTTATATAAATCCACAGTATAAAAGGTATACTTAGAAACTATAATTGTTCCCCCAATGCATTGAACACATCCTTCTTTAAGAAATATATGAATACTTTCTAGAACAATATATTTGATATTTATTGCAATAGATAAAAAGATCCTTCCTTCTTTCACTCATTTTCCTCTCTTTCCAACCTTAAAAAGGTAATGCTTCATAGGATGTATATATTTAATTTAGCTTTCTTTGTTAAAATTCTCACTAAAATAATTTTATAAAAGTTATTCTGAGTTTGGTTTGAAATATAATGCTGCTTTCCCCGTCATTTCAATACATAATTAACCCTTTTGCCTTTTTATATTAAAAATTAATAGTACTTAAAATAATACCATCATAGTTCATTAAAATAGAGAACTGAAATAGCCATTAGAATTGACCTAATTCAATGCCTGCCCCCATTTCCCAAATAAGAAAGTTGAGGTATGAAGAGGACAAATGATTTGCCCATATTTAATACAAAAATTAAATTATGTTTTGAATATGAATTATAAAAATTAAATGATAGATAAAATAATGCCATTACTAATAGCTGAATTGTTCATTCAGAATCAAAATATATTTCAGTATTTTAGCACAAATTTATTTAGTTTAATAAATGAATGGGAGTATATCAAACTAAAAAGCTTCTGCACAGCAAAATAAACCATCAACAAAACTAAAAGGCAGCCAACCAAAAGGGAGAAGGTATTTGAAAATATACCCCTGATAAAGGTCTAATATCCAACATTAGAACTTTTACAACTCAACCACATAAAAACAAATAATCCAATTAAAATGGGCAGAGAGCCTGAACCCACACTTTTCACAAAAAGACATATATATGGCCAACAGAAACCTGAAAATATGTTCCAACTTCACTAGCTATAAAGGAAATGCAAATCAAAACCACAATATAATACTGCCTTACCCTGGTTAGAATGGCAGTTATCAATATGACAAAAAATAAGTGTTTGAGAGGATGTGGAGAAAAGGGAACCCTTATACACTGCTGGTAAAAATGAAATTGTTTGTAGCTTCTATGGGAAACAGTATAGAGGTTCCTCAAAAAATTAAGATTAGAGCTACCATGACCCAGCAATTCCTTTCTGGGTATATACCTGAAAATTTTAAAACAGATATTTGTAAAGATATATTGCCTCTATGTTCATTGCAGCTTTATTCAGAATAGTCAAGATATAAAAACAACCTTGCCCTGGCCGGTTTGGCTCAGCGGTTAGAGTGTCGGCCTGCGGTCTGGAGAGACCCGGGTTCGGTTCCCGCTAAGGGCATGTACCTTGGTTGCAGTTTGTCCCCGGCCCTGGTTGGTCGTGCGGGTGGCAGCCACTCGATGTGTCCCTTCACGTCGATGTTTCTCACTCTCTCTCCCTTCCTCTCTCTCCCTCCCATTCTATCTGTACCAAAAATGGAAAAAATATCCTCGGGTGAGGATAAAAACAAACAAACAAACAAAAAAAACCTAAGTGTTTGACCAATGATTGAATAAAGAAGATGTCACACACACACACACACACACACACACACACACACACACACTGGAATACTACTCAGCCATAAAAAATGACGAAACATTGCCATTTGTGACAACATGGATGAATTTTGAGAGTGTCATGCTAAGTGAAATAAGTCAGACAGAAAAAAAGAACCATATGATTTCACTCATATGTGGTATATAAAACAAAACAATAGGCAAACAAACTCACTCATAGACACAGACAACAGTATGGTAGTTATTGGAGGGGTAGGGGGAGGATGAAGAGGGTAGAAGGGGTCAAATAGATGATGATGGAAAGAAGCTAGACTGTATGGTGAGCACATCATGAAATAAACAGATGATATATTATAGAGTTGTTCACCTGAAATATATAATTACTCTTTGTTACCCCAATAAATTTAATTTAAATATTTATTTAGTTTAACCAAATTGCTCTTAAGAATTATTACCTCAACATATTTTCTCACTTAGGTTCAGAAATTCATTCTTAAATTTGTTTTATATCAATCTGTTTATTAATACACATAAAATGTATCTTCAATATAATACAAAATAAAATATATTGCAATAAATATTTAAAAATGATAATATTATGGGCATACATACAACATGTATATAGCAGATATTTGTATTACAATTAGTTTTCACTCACAGAAAATTTATTTTCAAATTATCCTTAAGTATTTACAATGCATTTACATTCATGATATTTTTTATTCAATAAGCTCCTTATATATTTTTCACTTTTTGTAAGTTGAAATTTTCATCTCTTTGACTTGTGTACCTTGACATACAGTGGCTACCTCAAACCTTTATTCCACATAAGTAGTTGGTTTTTTTTGTCACTTATGCATTATGTCTGTTAGTGTTATTTGATGCTCAGTTGTTATCAAAGATCAATATTTCTCTTTTCATCTCAGTCCATTGGTTTAATATCTTTTTGCTTATATTTTATTATGTTTAGGTTCATATAAATGCTTTGCTAGTGAGAAAAACTTGCAGGATGTTATTTTTGTGGTTTGGCTGTCTTCTAAGCAGTTTTTCATATTTTTTTCATTTTTCTTCCCTCCCTCATGTGAATAAAAGGGCTGAGAAATTTGTCACGTGTAGACTGTGTAAATTCTTCTGCATCAGTGTTTGAGTTTGCTGTGGCTGCCATAACAAAACACCACAGACTGGGTGGCTTAAGTAACAGAAATTTATTTCTCACAGTTTTGGAAGCTGGAGGTCCAAGATCAAGGTGTTAGATGGTTTGATTTCTCCCGAGGCCCTTCCCCTTGTCCTGCAGGTGGCTGCCTCTTCCCTGTGTCCTCACTTGGCTTTTTCTCTGTGCACACACCTCAGGTATTTCTTCCTGTAAGGACACCTATTATATTGTTTTAGGGCCCTATCCTTATGATCTTATTTAACCTTAATTAATTAATACCCTATTTCTAAATACTGTGTGCTTGGTTTGAGCCTCTTTTTTGAACTTGTGTTAAAGAGTTCTCTCTACCAAGAAATATATTCTAGTTCCTTGGTGTGGGAATTGTGTAATTTCCCTTTGAAGCCCAAAGTTCGGATGGTTCTGTCTACTTCATTAGATGGTCTTTCCTGGGAGCAAATACCACTTCCCTGTGCAGCAGAGGGAGAAGCAAGGAGGGTTTCTGTGGAGGGCTGGCTGAAGGACAAGTGACCCGAGACTCCTAGTGCCCTTCTCCACCCTCACCTCAGCATGCTGCTCCCTCACGGAGTCTTGTATTATCTGTGCACTGCTTAGAACAATGATCTAGACCGAGCGGTCACAAATTCCCTCCTTTTACTTTTCTCAGTGTGAATGGAGAACGTGGACAGTGCTGTCTCCTGGAATGTTTCCTGCTTGCCCTGAAATACCACTGGTTTGGTTTCCTCATATCTTTTTCTGTAGGCAAGCTCCATCCTTCAACGTGTCATGTTCGATACTGGTGAATGCTACTGAATAGTCTCAGGATTTTCTAACCACATTTTCCGTCCCCTGCATATTTTGGGTGGGGGGTGGGGAGGTTGGGTCAGTGTACAAATATGCCAGAATTTTCATGTGATTCCTTTTGCACCACTGCTTTTCAAATTTTATGACAAAATGCATCTCTTTTCTTGATGGATTACTACTGGTGAAAACAATGCAGGCACATGTGTTTTTTGTTATTATTATAACTATTATTTTGTTTGGTATCGATCTAGGTAAAATCAATGAGCTGGGTTAACGCTGCCCTAAAATCTCTCTAAGAATATTGTATACTGTGTATTCTTGTGGTTGCTTCCGTTTGGTTTTGTATTTGATTCGGCTACATGGCAGCCCCTTCCTCTCTTTAATGATACATTGACTTCACTTGTTATTTTTTAATTGAACAGTATTTCTGCCACAGGATTTGTGTTTTTTAATCAAGAAAGTGAAGCCGAGCAATTAGCTGCTTGAAATTATGAAAAAAACGAAACCACACAGTTCTCAGCAGACATTGATTCTGCACTGACTCCTTTACATTCTCAGTGAAGAAGAGAACATAAAAGACTCTGCTGTGAACAGAACCGGCAGCGATAACAGGCTCAGACACACGGAAGCTAATTACCTACAGTAAGTGGTTTGAAGCAAGGCCAATAAAAGATGGGGTGGGGGGAGCATATTAAAGCCACTATAATAGAAGACATGAAACGAGACAAAAGAAATGAGGGATGGAAATGTAATGCATGGAAGGAAAGTCATACTGGAGATTAAGAAAATGACATTGCTATTGTGTTTTATTCTAGTTAAACTGAATGACCTTCCCTGGCGATGATTTTGAATCCAGTATTTATAAGAGAACATTGACTTATCCCTTGGTTGATAGCATGCAGGTTAACTCTTTTTTGTCTTCACAGCCCCGCCTTACTCCCTTCTTCCTTCTCCTCATGGTTTCAATCATTAGATACATGGCAGAAAATTAAAGACATGTGACAACTCATAAGCAAGGGTGCTGTGGGCTTTGCTTCTCTAGCTCAAGGCAGAATTTTTCAGTGTCATCTTTTTCATCAGATATAAAATGGTCAGTTTATACATTAATAATTCAGTTGATGAAAGGATATGCTATTAAAACATTTTCTAACCTTTCCCTGGCCAGGTAGCTCAGTTGGTTAGAGCGTTGTCCTGTACACCAAAAGACTGTGGGTTTGATCCCCTTTTGGGCACATAGGGGAGGCAACTGATCCGTGTTTCTAACATTGATGTTTCTTTTTTCTCTCTCTCCCCCTTCCTCTCTCTAAAATAAATAAACATATTCTCAGGTGCAGATGAAAAAAAAAAAACATTTTTCTAACTTTAATTGAACTGGTCTGGGCCTTAGTTGGCTAGAGTCTCTATTTTAGGGGAAAGTAATGTTTTTTCAAGATCTCATTATCACATACAAATAAATGTGAATAATATGCTTCATTATTCCTGTGACAAGGTTGCAATGGGCCAAATGGCTGCGTGGAGAAGTGGAACATAAGTCACACAGCATTTTGGATCTGTATTTTTTCCCCCTAGATAAGAATATTTTGCTAGACTTCACAATATTTCAATAAATGTGTACTTGACTAATAAAAGGGATTGGAGGAAGGGATACAATCTAATAAACATTTTATTGCTAAAGGCAAGAAAATAAGAGGGAGAGACTAGGTAATTAGTCCAGCAAATAACCTAGCATTATAGTTTTATAGAGATTAGATTCTTGTTGCACAATTTTTAATCTATCATGCCTTGATCTGATTCAGTCATTTTACTAAAATTATAAAACTTAAAGAAGTATATTTAGCAGCATACTTCATATTTAAAGGATTATTTTAGGAATACAGAAACTATTTCTGGTCTTTTCCTATTAAAATAGCAAAAGTACAACATTGGACAGAGTTTACTTTCTAAAAACAAAGTCTACTCTTGCTGACTTAAGTAGATAGATTTATTGCAAAGTATTGACTAACTTAAAGCATATTTATTTGAGCATATTTATTTCTTGTAGCTAATAGTGGTTATGTGACTAAGTAATATAAGCACAATTTCTAGAAAATTAGGTTAGCCTATATCCTGCCTAAGCATGTAGAAACTCTTTATTAGGTCACACCACAGACCTGGGCAGCTAAAGGAGCTACTGCTCCTATGACAAAGAGGATGCTACATCTTGAGTAGAGAGCTGATGCTCACCTGCCTGCTCTTGGACATTGCTGACTCTGCCATGATCCACGCCATGCACCTTACACACACTCTGCTTCTCTTCCCACTTAACCTCATGTCTGAATTCTGGTTTTCTAGGAATGCATCTGATAGGTGATCCCAAATCAGATTCAGAACTCCATATATAATGTGGTCTGGAAAAAGTGATATTTAGGATCCCAGACTGTGAAATACAGGAAACACACTCAAGAAGTTGGAATATCTGTTGAATGTGTCAATTCATTACCTGTAATTTTACATGATGGGTGTTCCATAAAGATCCCTTGCACTTTTTTGGCACTCTGCAGGTTTCTAAGTGCCTTTTGAGTTTTGAATGCATTTGATCATCACCACAAGATAATAATGGCTATAGGTCAGGTGTCTGATTCTCAATTGTTTTTATACTTAGCAAAAATTTGGCCCTGGCCGGTTTGGCTCAGTGGTTAGAGCATCGGCCTGCGGTCTGGAGAGACCCAGGTTCGGTTCCAGCTAAGGGCATGTACCTTGGTTGCAGTTTGTCCCTGGCCTGGTTGGTCGTGTGGGTGGCAGCCACTCGATATGTCCCTTTCACGTCGATGTTTCTCTCTCTCTCTCTTCCTCTCTCTCCCTCCTACTCTATCTGTGCAAAAAATGGAAAAATGTCCTCGGGTGAGGATAAAAAAAAAAATTGTTGAAGTTCTTTTAAGGCATCTGAGTACCTTTAATTAATATATTTCTATGACTGCGTAGTTACATGATGCAAATGTACTACAAGGTATTTCATAGTCTTTCATTAATGGACATTTATTGAGTTGCCTTTTTCCCCACTACAACAAATATCTTTGAGCACACATCTTTGTACACTATTATTCTTTTCTTTTCCCTATCAAAGGTTATGGGCTCACCATATCATTTTTAAAAATTTTTTTCTCCTTTATTGAGTTTAGAGAGAGAGGATGGGAGAAGGAGAGAGAGATAGAAACATCGATGAGAGAGAACATCAATTGGTCCCTTCCTGCATGCCCCCCACTGGGGATCTGGCTCACAACCGGGGCATGTGTCTTGACCAGTAATCGAACCGGTGACCTCTTGGTACATGGGTTGATGCTCAATCACTGAGCCGCACTGGCTGGACTGGGCTTTCCATACCTTAATAACCACTTTCACCTTAGCAATAGACCCCTTACATTTCAATTGAGCATATTTATTTCTTGTAGCTAACAGTGGTTATGTGACTAAATAATATAAGTGCAATTTCTAGAAAATATCCTTAAATTGAGCCCTTTGATGTCTTTTATTTTTTTTCATATACTGATTGAAGTGCCAGTGTGATGGTTGGAACTCAGGTATTCATCTTGAGTAATGAGATTGCAGACTGTGGGCTAAGGATGGCAGCTGCAGATAGGATGACTGTTGGGTGTCCTATGGAGTGTCCTAACCAGATTGTGTATTCTTTGGCTTATTTTACATGAGACAGAAACTTCAATTTTGTTTTACCATTGTCATGTTAGATTTTCTGCTAACTGTAGCCAAACATATATCTTAATTATTATGGTTAAGTTGTACTTCGAAGAGTCAGCAAACCTTACATTTCTATCAACAATGCATGAAAACATACTCTCCCCCCAACATTTTCTCACTGTTTTGGGGTTAATCCTCACCAGAGAATATTTTCCCATTGATTTTTAGAGAGAGTGGAAGAGATGGGGGAAGGGGGAGAGAGGATGAGAGAGAGAGAAAGAGAGAGAGAGAGAGAGAGAGAGAGAGAGAGAGAGAAACAGCAATGTGAGAGAGATACTTTAATTGGCTACCTCTTACATTCTCCCCAACTGGGGCTAGGTATCAAACCTGTGACCCTTCAGTGAGCTAACCACTGAGAACACTGACCAGGACACACACTTTTTAATTTTTCCAATAAACTGGATAAAAATATCTATGTTAACTTAGTTTAGATTGTTTTAACATTGTATTTGATCATGTTTTCATGTGTATTTGTCCATTTGAATTTGCTTTTCTGTTTATTATTATGCCATATTGAGTTGTCTTTTCTTAAAATGTATGAAAGCTTTTCATAGGTTATTAATAAACTTGTATCTCTTAGTTATCATATTGCTTTCAAAATTTCTAAAATAGCCCTGCTGGTGTGGCTCAGTGGATTGAGCATCATCCTATGGACTGAGAGGTCCAGGTTTGATTCCTGGTCAGGACGCATGCTTGGGTTTCAGGCTCGATCCCTAGTAGGAGACATGCAGGAGGCAGCTGATCAATGTTTCTATCTCAAATCAATGTTTCTATCTCTCTCTCTCCCTTCCTCTGTCTCTAAAATAATCAATAAAAACATATTTAAAAAAATAAAATATATTACACAATAATAGTAATTCCAGGTATATTTCTAAAGTTCTTTTTATTGAAAACTTTTTTAGTGTTTATTAAATAACTAGTGTTTTGGGGATAAATTATCTTTATTATATTAAAATAAGATCCTTCTGTGACCATTTTATTTAAAGTTTTTAAAATAAAAATAAAAGGTCATTATAAAATATAATAAAAATTATAAAAGATCAAATGTTCTTACTCTTGCAAAGTTTTAAAATTTATTTTCATGTACCCCATTGGGAAGATATGGAAAATTTAATGGTGGAATAGCGAAGATAAAGAGAGAATCCAATAAATAGAATGTCAATAGAAAGAAGTATATTACCAGTCTATTCCCCTTCAGTGGCAATGCTTGGCTATGTATCTTGGTGAAGAGAAGGAACAATTTTAAAACATGATGATTATAATTGGTGTGCCTCATAGAGTTGTTTAAACAGTTATAAAACCATGAAAATCAAATATTATTTTCTAATAATTATCTAGAAAATTCCCATGATTTTATTCTTAACTTGAAGTTTCTTTAGAATAAAGTAAATCTTATGCTGCCTATAATTTTCTTCCAAATGCTCAACTCCTGACCTAGACTGAGTTCTGGAGGACCAGCCATAACACACAGGTATCTCACACTGTTAGTGGATCCAAGGCCAGTCTGATGCTAGACACCCTGTGAGTCATTACTGTACCCAAGACGGATACAAAATTTCTTTTTTTTTTTTTTTTTTTTCACTTTATGTTCCTTGAAGTCAGAAATATTTAACTTTGAGTCCCAGGAAGTCAATTAACTTTTTATATCTCCATTTCCTTATGTGTGATTCTATCTTACATGTTGGAAAAAATAGATATATTAATATATGTGGAGGTGCTTAATTCAGTTTCTGGCAAATAATATATTCCCAATACATGTAAGATTCATTGATTCCTTATGTGATGCTAGTGGAAAGATTAATTGAGTTCATGAAAATACAATTATTCCATATTGCCTACTCTAAAGTAATGGTTCCCAACTCAGGATAACTTTTTGCCTACTCCCACCCAAGAACATTCAGCAATGTCTGGAGGTATTTTGTTTGTCACACTGGGAGAGGAGGTAGTATGAGCATCCATTGTGTAAGCCAGGAATGCTGCTAAACATCATACAATGCACAGAATTATCCCACTCAAAATGTCAATAGTGCCTTGCCCTAAAGGACCGCACCACCTAAAATATCTAAGTATGCTCCTGACTAGAGCATAACTCAGTGAACCTGTTACATCCTAGCATTCTTTACTTGACAATGATTTGAAGGAACTGCATCTTTTTATTTAATGTTACATTTAAGATTTCCTGCCTAGGCACTGGTAAATCTTACAGCATTGACCTTCAGCAATCCCAACATCAATTGCAGCATGTGAAGACCCAGCTTTTTGTAGGGTAGTGATCTGTCCAAGGCAGCCTGGTTCAAGTTGCAGTCATCTCTTCTCTCCGCCACATGGCTGTCAATCATCATCCAAGCTGTGATACTATCTGTACTGTAGAGGGCAAAATTACCAACAGAGTATAGATTCACCACGAAGGATGTATAAGTCCATACTCAATATGCCATAGAAGAAAATGACTGACTGCTGGAGTTCTAATGCAGGAACTGGGTGGAGAGAGCATCTATTCACTTGATTTGTGTGATGAGGGATGAGATTTTTATGATTTATTGAAGATAGAAATGTCCACATCTCTTTTAATAAAGCAGGATGTACAATGAAGGAAATATATTTTTATGAAGACACTTTGGGAGTACCGTGATATTTCTTTTATTTTTCTATCAGACTTTTGGCAAGTGTTCTTTGATGCTTCCATAAATCAATAGTTGATTTATAAAATGCAGATTCTGTATACTCTCTAAAATCACAAAACCTTCTATAAGGTAGTTATAATTTATTAATATAAGCATAACTTATCTTCAAAATCTGCATATTTTAAGTGGTAATTTTAAAATGTAAATATAAGCCTGCATATATCAAATAAATTGTATGCTTTCCCATAGAAATAGTAATTCATCTGCGTATTCCATTCCATGTATCAATGCAGTATGTATCCCTACATCAATCCACTTAAATATTGCCAAAACAACTGTGCAAACATAAAACATTGTGAAAACCTCAACCTCTGACTATTCCAATATATACTTTTTATTTGTTAAAATAATATAGATTTGATTAAATTAGTTATTGTAATACATTTTATTAAATCATACATGTTTCTTTATCAAGTAATCAAAATTTAAAAATTATTAGGCAATATAAAACAATTTATTTGGTAGTAATGTGTCAAACTCCTTCAAATGTCTTTTAATCTGTGCTGATAAAAATATAACAACAGTGTATAAAGAAGCTAAAAGACACATTTTGTAGTTTCTAATGGTGGATTACATGTAATGATTGAACATATTAATCATACAAGCTTGTATTAACCTATCAGCTCAGGGCTTAAAAGTAGTTTGCTATATAGGTCTAATACCATAGAAAAATGAACCAATTTACATGACTATTTTGATCACAATCAACAAACAATTCTTAATAACCCCTGAAGATTTTTCAGGTTTATGGTTGATAATTAGGAGCACATGATCTTAGAGAAATAAGTGGGCTAATTTATCCTGGTATTTTCTCATAGAGGCCTCCCAGTAAAATGACCAGATATTTTGCTCCCATCAAATGCTGGGTGAAATTGTCCTGCCTTGTTATGTGGCCTGCAGGCAGTGAGATTTCATGAAGCATCCACTCTGTAGAGAACAGTAATTCCCAGAAATTCAGAATTGGAAATGGCTATGCAAATTTGTGCCCTGGCCATCTATTCTAAAATTAGATTCCTTTTCTGTATCCTTGCACCCAGGCTATTCTTTTGGATTTCATCACGACTAGTATATATACTGAGAGGAAGAAGACAGGGGAAATGTTGCATCTCTGTGCATGGTGGGTTTCCTGTGGGGCCAGGGAGATGGAATGCTTTTGCTCTCTCTTCCTCTTGACTTACACTCATTTCTAGTTCCTCCTCTCACCAAGCACCTGCATTCTCTACAGTTTGTTTTTATCTCTATCCCTTCCCCACCCCACACCAGCCTCAATGTCTTGAAATAGTCTTTACAATACAGTTAAAATGTTATAAAGCTTTTTACAGGGCTTAGCTTCATGTAGGTTTTGTTTGTTTTGCCTTGCAAGGAGAAAAAAAGCTTTGACTACCTGTTTGAAATAGGAAGGGAGAAGGATGGGAGGGAGAAACCAGCTCTAAAGAAAACAAATATATCTGCTTCTAGATCATTTTCCTTAAACAAAGAAACTTGGAAATCCTAATACTGGAAAAGAAAAGAAAGTATATGGTACATTTATGTATATCACTTCCTTCATGACTTTATCATTTTTTCAATTTTCCTGTGAGCAGATAAATCTTGCTTGCAATAGGTATTCTATGGAATTAAATTTTTAATCAAGAAAGAAATATTACAAAATGTCTATTCAAATTAAAAGTGCTGCATTTAAAATATTAACTATACTCTTTAATAAAATAAGTTCTTCACTAAAAATAACTACTGTACTTTGTCAACAAAGATAAGAATTCTTTAATTGAGTTTAATAGCAACAGATAAGAACACAGATGCTTGCACACCACACACCCTACCCTCAATTAAAATGTTATCAGTATAGAAAGCTTCATATAATTTAGATAAATTTTTAAACTTGATATAGAAATAACATTTTGTTTTGAATTCTAGACCCTGAATTAACATACATACCAAGTTATATGTAACTTAAGGTTCCGGGAACTTTTAGTTACTGACATTTTCATAGTAATGGCTTGTAAAAATGTTTTGTCAAATCTGCTACTTCTAGAATGAAGATTCTCTTAATGTGGTCAGAAAAACAAACAAGAAAAATAACTGAATAGTCTTTATAAAGCTATCCTCTACTGACAAAATAATGAGACCTGTATTTCCTGAAGTGATTCAGAAGTATTTGATTCTACCTTTTAAAAAACATTCAATATAAAGTTTTAGAATAACAGCAAGAGAAAAAAATACCCCATTAATAAAACAAACTACCATAGTGGTAGATTCTTGTTGACCATTTCGGTCATTAATATTGAAAGTGGCATCTAGGAAGTAGAGCTTAAATATACTCTTCAGTTACAATACCATATTACATTGTGTTTGTGAGCTGCTAGATCATCACTGTACCTGGTTTTAAAATAGATTCTTTGGTATTTCCTGCCACATTATTACTGAGAAATAAAATTGACATGCGGACAACAATTAGATACTCTCAATGTAAGCAGGTCCTAGGATGGCCTAGGATAAAACCTGTAACAAATTTTTAAGTCTAGCACATTGTCTGAAGCCAAACATAGTGTAATAATTACGGCAATGATAGTAAGTAGACCAATTCTTTCTTTTGAAATGAAACATCTCACATTGGAATGTGAAAGGGTCCTGATGCATACTGCCTTTAGCTCTCTAAGTTTAAAAATGAACAGTTCCAGGCCTGTTTTTTTCTCCTGAGAACAGGCATTCCAGTAAAAAAAAAAGGTTAGCTACAGATGAAATATAAATATAAAAAATAATTAACACACTGCATCAGATTTACCACAACATCTTACTTTGCAGATAACTACTTGTATAATTTGGGATTTTTTTAAAAAAAGAAGCTATCAGGTTAATTGCCTTAATACTTCATTTTCTATGAGTATATAGACCTTACTACTGCTTCATTATACTAATTACATAATCCATTTCATTAATTCACAGTATCTACCACTTATGGGAATAACCACTATATTCTAGACACTGTATTAATCTCTTTATATATTATAATAATCAAGTATAATAACAGAAATGTAAGATAAATTTTAGAATTATTTCACAAATGAGGACATTGAAATTTGGAAAGAAAAAATAACATGCTCAGGTTCACTTTGGCTAGTAAGTGACAGAAAAGGATGAGAAACAAGTTCTAGTAGACTTTAACTTATTGTTCTCCAACTAACCAAAACAAAAAATATATTGAGCACCTGTTAGAATAATTTTTACTGGAAATATGGCTATGGTTAAGCACAAAAAGTAAGGTTATTTATCCATAGCAAAACTTCTCTCCCTCTTATCTATTGTATTTACAGATATATATTCTGCTTGTATGATACACAATACAATATCTGCCTAAGGTATTGTTTTATAAAGTGGGCTATTTACATAAAGTGATTCATAATATTCTCTTAATTTGTTTTCACTTTTCTGGTTTAAGAAGGTATCAGACTGGGGATCAAGCCCATAACCTACACATGCGCCCTGACAGGGAATCAATCCTGCAACCTTTTGGTGCACTGGAGGACATTCCAACCAACTGAGCCACCCAGCCAGGGCAAGCCTTTTCTATTATTTGTTATAAATTTCTCTGTAAGTACTGCTATCTGCATCCCACAAATTGTTATTATGTGCTTTATTTTTTATTCAGGTCAAAATATTCATACTTTTTTTTTTCTAATTTCTCTTTTTATACATGAGTTATTTAGACTGTGTGTTTATACTTTTAGTTTTGAAATTATTTGGGGATATTTCAGATATCTTTCTGTTATTGAATTCTAGCTTGATTCCTTTGTGGTCAGAAAATTTAATTTGTATAATTTGAAATCTTTTATATTTTTTGAGGTTTTTTTTTCTAAGAACATAGTCTATCTAGGTAAATATTGCATTTGCACTTGAAAGGGATGTATATTTTGTTGTTGGTTTGTGGAGGGCTCTACAATTGTCTATGGAAATATGGCTAGTGCATTTGAAAACCTGACTTGCAATTTTATTTAATGTGTTTATTAAATACATTTATTTAATTAATTTGGGCCACAGTCATCTGCTAGCTCTAATGAGCAGGGACTCCCAGTGAGGTGCACTCACATGGCTGGAAGTTGACACTGTCAGTTTTCAGCTTTCAATGTGGATTGTCAACCAGTGTGCCTTTGTTCTCCTCCAGGTGGGCTTGGAGTTCTCGTTACATATCGGCTGAATCCCAAGGAAGAGTCTTCCAGAAATTCAAGGCAGAAGCTTCTGAGCTCTTCAATCCCACCTTAAGAAGTTATAGTGTCATTTCTGCCCACACTTTATTGATGAGAACAATTCACAGGATAAACTCAGATTCTAGGAGAGGGGAAACAGACTCAGATCTCAATGAGAGGAATGCTGAAGTGTTTGCAACGAGCTTTAATGCCATATCTCCCCATAAATATTTTTCTACAAAAACAAAAATATGTCAATGGCAATTCAAGAGACCTTTTTTCTCCTTGAAGTAGGAAGTTAAAAAAAAAATCATGGATACTTAACATTACCATATTTAACAGTGCTAAAGTGTGTACTTTCTTATATTTTATAAATCAAAAAACATCTTATAATTTTAAACTTATAATTGGCACTATATTTTTTCCTTTATATGAGGATGCAGTTTAAATAATGATTTTGATTTAATAAAATATCCCAGTTTGGGGATATGTGTGTGTGTCTACTTAGCATTATTTGTGCTTATTTCAAGCTATGAAACATGGGATGTTATTTATTTCATGCCCAATGTTGTTACACTTGCATGTGAGTGTGGGGTTTCCAGTATAATACATTTGACAGGTAGAAAAAGAATGCATGAGCAGATCAACCATATATGTCAGGAGGCTAGTCAGAACCGGCTAGGCTATGTTGCCTTAAACACTCCCCAAATCCGAGGCTTCCTACAATGAAAGGTATTTTTCTCCCATACTATATGACAAATTCAGGTTGGTGGGGACCTTTGTTTTATGTAATCACTCATGGATCCGAGTTGATAGAATATTCACATTTCATAGTGTCATCATCTATTACTGGCCTTCTATTATCAGAGCAGGAAAATAGATGATTGGTAAATTAAATACTCAATCTTTTTGGATTTTAGTTGGTCCTAACTGTAGCACAGTCTTATTACAAAATTAATAAATATGGCTCCACCCATATGGAAAGAGGGTTTGATATTTAGGGAGACAAATGGAATACTGGGTGTGCATCTTTTTACACTGGCTGTCATTGCTTCTATCCAATGTGATTTACGTGGACATCAGGAATTCTCATATTTAAAAACATTGCCCTGCAAGTTAATTATTTATATTCAAATGTCCACTAGAGATTTATTCCAGGGGATTACAAGAGTATTTCTCATTAATATAATTATGCAATTCTATACACTGAATGCTGAATACTTTAAATTATTATTAATGATAACAGCTTGGTGTAATTATAACTAGGAATTTCTCTTATGATTGAACTTAGTAAAGTATAACTTTGTAGAATGAAAAATACCTAGATTCAACTCGGTAACGTCGGGTGTGTGTTATATGTTCACCAAGGGATCTGTGCACCTCAGGCAAGGATCACGACATGAGTCAGAGGACAGAGGGATCATAGCAAACGCTATGCTGCGTAAGTGGTGGCAGGGTATCAGACAAACCTTACTTTGACTTACCTCAAAAATAATAACAAAAAGAAAAAATAATGTGAGAATCTTTGGCGCTGTTTTTTAAAAATATTTTAATTTCTCTGCCTCCAGAAGTTATAGTTAGTTTTCATTTTCATACCTATTTATTGTTGGGTGGAGGCTTGTAAACTAGTCAGGGCAGATTTGTGCGCATGTGATCTGTGTAGTCACACAGGGCCTTGGTTAGAATGTTCCCGTGTTTGATTTAATTTTCTGTTGTCTTTATCTTTAAAGTCTTAAAATTTTTTGAATAAGAGATATCACATTATAATTGTGCATTAAGCCCCGCAACTTATGCAGCTAGTCCTAGAACTCATTCTGGGCAATTAGTTGTGAGTGCAAGTGATTTGTGTCACTCCTGGGCCAGTGAATTTATAGTCAGAACAAAATCCTGTCAAGTTTTCTTCTCCCACAGCAAATGATCCAAGTTTCTCTGTTAGCAAAGACCCAAGAGTGCGTTTCAGGTGCCAGGTGAAAACAATGATCGTGTCATATGAATGAGAAATAAGTTTGTGGTAGATTGCAAATATTAGCACAATTCTCACACTTCCACATGTATTTGCCCCTTAGGAATGTGCTTTTATAGCTCCTCACATAAAAAACGGAGCCTATTTTTCCACCTCTTGAGTCAAACCTTCCTTGTAACTTGCTTTGGGCAATAAACTGCGGAGGAAGTGATGCTGTGCCTGATCTGAGCCCATATGTCAAGAGGCCTTCTGTGCTTTTCTCTCCCTTTTGTAACTCTGACAGCTGTCATGTGAACAAGCAGGAGCTACTTGCTAGAGGAGGAGGGACCATGAGAAGCAGAGATGAACCATCCCAGATGAGACTGCAAGTACGCATGAAAGTCCAGACATAAGCATAAAGGCTAAAACCAGCTGTCTCACAGTTGATCACAGATGTGTGATTAATTCCTTCTGAGAATGGTTAGCTCTGCAGAAGAACTGCCCAATTGACCTATCAGCTGGCAAGCTATTGACTTTTTATGTTAATTTATTTGATAACAATAGCTCATACAAATATTTAAAAGATGACTGTGACCACACTATATTGATTGAAAGCTATTTTTTGAGCACTTACTGTGTGCTACAGATACTGTTCTAAATTCTTTATATATTATCACATTTAAGTCTTATAGCAATGATACTGTTTTATTATTATTCTCATTTTACTGGTGGAATAATTGAAGTAACAGAAAACAAGCAATTCACCGAAGGGTTGTAATACAGCAGAATGCAAGCCATGCAATTTCACAGTTAGACCTGTTTTTGTAATCATTGCTTTATTTTATTCAAGGTCACAGGAATTGCTAATGGGAAATGTATTTCCCGTTAAAATGCATTATATTAAAATTCAAAGTATTTCCAGTGAAATTTATTGCTATTGGTACTTTTTAAAATAATTAGGTAAGATTAAACATAGTTTGATATTACTAAGAAATATTGTATTTTCCAGTTGTAGGTGAACCACAGAATTTTTAATTGAAATGATAAATTCTTGGCACAATCTTATAGAAGAACTACTGAAACTCTGGTTATTCTTTTGATTCAGATATGCCTAGAAAAATTGTAGCTATAGATTATAGAAAGAAGATATAGTACTAGGTTTTTTATATTCAATCTCACCATATTTTCAGGCTGTAGTTTAAAATAATAGTAGTTCATGTAAATCTGAATTGTTCTGGTAATTGAAAAAGAAAGAAAACTGCCACTTAATTTGTTTCCTCAATGGCTGTGTAAAAGAGACATCCCATAATGATGTTAACCACAGGGGGTCATGGTGAAAGACAGCCCACTGGTGTTTTGATTACTACAATGAGCTTGTATAGGCATCACTGATGAATGGTTATTATTATGCATTCACTGACAACTTCATTGAACTTCATTATAAACTTTATAGAACAGTTGCATCATTATAAGTGACACAAATAGCCAGAAAACCCCTAGGAAAACATAGCTAAATAGTAGGTTGAATATATTATTTAAATGGGAGAAATAGTCTAGTATTAATTAGAGAAATGAATAATTTTAGCTGTGAAATCCTGGGCTTTCTGCCACTTGCTTTTGGGGTTATGGCTATTTACACAACAAATCAATGTGAGACCAGTTTTCATCAACTGTCCATTTGACAGACTGAGAAAACAAATGCTCTATTTTCACATAAATAATCAATTTTAGACTGGTATATTAGCCCAATTTTGTGGAAATTATTGATTTCAATGGCATGACAGCTGTTACTTTTCTTCTAAATAAAGAACCAGCTGTCACTTTCATCGGAATCAAATTATCTGTCAAACATTGACATTGAATACAAGTTAATGTGTCTACCAGTCCATTTTGAGAAGCATCTGACAAAGAAGGGATTAACCTCAACATAATAAAGGCCATACATGAAAAGCTGACAGCAAACATTATACTCAATGGGAAAAATGAAAGGTTTTCCTAAGATCAGAAACAAAGCAAGAATGCCCATTCACACCACTTCTGTTCAACATAGTACTAGAAGTCCTAGACAGAGCAATTAGTCAAGAAAAAGAAATAAGAAGAATTCAAATAAAAAAGGAAGAAGTAAAATTATCTCTGTACGTAAATTATATGATCTTATATGTAAAAAAAAAAAATCTCAAAATGTAATAAAAATGTCAGAACTAATAAACTAATTTGGTAAAATTATAGGATACAAAATCAACATAAAAAAGTCATTTACACTTCTATATACTAATAATGAACTATATGACAATGAAATTAAGAAAATCCCATTTACAACATCAAAAAACAACAACAACAAAACTTAGAAATAAACATATCCAAGGAAATTAAACATTTGTACACCCCAAACTATAAATCATTCATGAAAAAATAGTTTTTTTTTTTTAGGTTAAGAAAATTTAAAGATATGTGAGCTATGTTTACCATAGATTCTTAATTTGGTGAGCATTAAGAATTCTTCTGGACTAAATTAAATTGGTTTGCCTGCCATTTACTTATGCCATGCCTGGTTTTATGCTTAGCACTTAACAGATTATACTTGAGTCTCACAATCAGCCTTTAACTTAAATATTTTCTTCCCTTAACAAGCAATTCCAAAATATGCACTTGTAAACAAATACTTTTATAGGGTATTATTTTATTCCGTTATAGTAATTTGGAAACTCTATTTCTATTAATGACAATTAAGTACAAGGATCAAACTAGTAACGTTGATAATACAATAAATACATAATTATACACTGGAGATACCTCCATATTATGTCAAAACATTAATAAAATGTAAAAAAAAATGATGTAAGTAATAACTTAATAAGAGCTGCAATTTTGTTCATTTATTGACTCCAAAATGACAATAAAAATATCCCAAATTTAAGGTAAATTGGCTTTAATGAAAATTAATCATAGAATTCCCAGACTTCTTAGAAATGATTACTTCAGAATGATAATCTAGAATGATACCATTCTGTTCAATGGAATGTGAGGGAATGTCAGCTATGAGGCTTCTTGGAAAAGTTACTTTTATTTTTAATATGATTAAATTTGAATAGACAGTATCTTCTCTTTTCCACTAGACATTATTAATTTTTTTGTGTGTGATATAGGGAACTATAACACCCAGGCTTTAATAATAGGGTAGCTAAAAGAGGAAAAGATCAAAGCATTGAGGATGCCAGAGGGAAATAAAGGAATATTCGAGGTTCTAGGTAACATTTTTGAACTTTTAAAATAATCATTTATAAAGTTACATTATCTCCGCATTTCTTAGCACATGGCATAAATTTTTAAATTATACTTCTTTGAGTTAAATTTTTGTTACCTAGTGCTGAGGAGCATCCTATTTGTACAGTATGCAAGGTATGAAGTGCACAAAGACTCTAGTGTAAGAAGAATTTTGTTCTACATGTTCTCTTTTTGGGATTCAGAGGCCAAAAGTACGTCATTTGCTTAATAAATCATTTATCTTACCATTTATTTCTGAAATTCAAATTATAATCAACGACGGATATAAAATACCTCAACTAGATTCAGAATATAGTCCCAGAATATATTTGCTTTATTTCCAACAATACCTTGAAAATCAGGTTACTTCCTTCTGAGTTTTTTCTAGAGGCCATCATCAATAGTTTCATATACCAATCAGTGAATATTCTAAAAAAGTGAACAAGATATAAATAATATTTTGAACTTTACTAGACATAGATATAACTTTGCAGATTTGTCTGATTTCAAGTCATTTCTTTAAATTAGGAAAATCAATCACAAATTCAATGATGAGACAAAAACATGGATTAGTTAAAAGAAGATGCAACTAATTAGTAAATATCAAAGAAGGTGGCATAAAGCACAATTGTGGAAATTTACAAGTCCCTTAATAATCCCGTCTTTTTTTAACCTCTCCTCCCTTACCCCATGCAATGTGTTGCCCTAATATGTCACCGCTTATTTCTTTAGAAAGAAAGAATTTCTTCTCATTTTCTCATTGAAGGGAGAGTTTCACTCTGCTGAGATCTTTCTCTTTATCCCAGCATCTTCTTCCTGGAACATTCATTCCTTGAATCTCAATTTGACTAGCTCCTTCTCCTTCTTCACTTCTCAGTTTAGATACCACTTTCTCCTTGAAGTTTTTATTGACCCACTACAACCTGTTTAAATACCTTCCTACTTAGGGTGCACCTGCTATTTTTCCTATTAAGGTACTAAATTCTACTGTATTGAATTTGACTGTAAACTCTATGAGAATAGGTATGTGTTTGACTTGTTTACCACTTTATAGCCAGCATATAACACAGTGCCTAATCCTTAGTAGAGACTTCATAAACACCTGTGGTTTGATTGAATAAATAATAATTATTCTAAATAATGATGTTGGCATATTACAGTTTATGGGAGAAGAGATTATGCATACAAGAAATGGAGTTGGAGCCTTTGAGAGGAAAACAAAACAGACTCCCTTGCAAATCATTGCAATTTTTTTTCAGTATGCAGGATCCTGTAAAAAAAAAAAAAAGTGTTTGTAGTTATTTCCATTCCTCAGAAACTCCTCTTCTTCCCCAACCCATTTCTTTTTCATTCAAAACTTTATCTAAGGAGTTTACATTTAGATCTCAGGGTAGGCAAACTCGATTTTATACTCATCTCTATATGGTTTATTAGTTATGGTTTGGCAGCTCTATGTGTGTTCCATTTTGAATTGTTGACTTTGTATTAGCTTTAAAATAAAAAGAAATATTGAAAGTAGAGAAATCTATTGGACCCTTACCTAAAGAGTGGACCTAAGAGCAATATCGAGATGATCGAACTTTTAAAATAAAAACAGATAGGTTGAAGTCGGGGAGCAATAATGTAATTTAACCTCTTAATCCAAATATGCTGAATGTTCATGTGAAGATAAACCATGACCCAGGTACCTGACATGTTGGAATACAGTGAAAACATCAGGCCTATATGAAAAATTGGTAAATAAGTTTTACTTAGGTCGAACCAACTTACCATTTCATAGAATAATGGCCATTTATATTATGAATGCTAATTTTCAGCACACTGAAGTAGCAAACAATAATGAATCCTGGCTAATACAAGTTAAAGAATAAGAAATATTTCCACATTATGAACCAGAGTCCATTTTCTTGCAAATGAAGCTTAAATCCTGCTTTCATTTTCAGTATGAAGACTGAGCTTTCTACGTCTAGAATATCTCTTGGAAAGCAGGTATTTCAATTAGAGCACACATTAAGCAAAAATCAAAACAAATGTAACACATATTTCAAAAATTAGAGAAAAATCTAGTTTTTAAAATTATAACAAAAATCTTTAATATAACAGAGCTAGATTATACAGATCATTTGTAATAATAGAAATATATGTCAATTGTTATTTTACTATACTAACTAAATTGCTATTATTATTAACAATATTTGTTTCTATTTTCAGGCTTTTACCTTTTTGACAATAATATTTCTTTTTGGTTGTTGAAAATATTCATTGTTATCTATCTATATATTGACACATGCATATATTTCTACATCTATTTATTTATACATATACAAAGTATTTTCCCCCTTGGTTTAGGATTGTATTATCCTGACTCTTGAAGTGTCTAGTAATTTTAGATAAAAAACCTTTTCATATTATCTTTTTGAGATTCCAAATGGTATTTCCAAGAGGAACAATAGATAACTGAAAAAGACCCATAGTTGATCCAGATATTAGAGATTACAGGTTAGGACTTTAACTGCAATTAGATATTACCGTGGAGAGTTCTTGGAAGAGCCTGATGTGCCCTCTGGAGTTTATTGTTGCACTTGAATATAGACTGGGTGAACAAAGGCAGTGGTGGCTTTCTTTTGTTTGGTGAATCATGAAAGTAGAAGTATGGGTGGAGAAATCTGCTAATACAGGACAGAGCACAGTGCCACAGGGAAGACTCCTGTACTCCCCTGTGGGTTGAGGTGAGAATACGTGGCTTGTCAAATGTATGCCACTGTAGAGAACTGAGCACAAGCTGTCTTTAAGCAACCTGCTCCTGTAGAAGAGTGTTTGTTATGTTATGAACCTTCAGGAGCAGCAACTATTGCAAGTAGGAGTCAAAAAGTTTAGCCTGCATGTACATAGCTCAGATCACAAAAATATAAAGTGTTGAGTTTCCCACAGGGCATCCAGAGTCCTAAAATATTCTAATGACATCAGTTTTCATTATGTTGAAAATTGCTACGGCTTTCCTTTATTTTATTACATATTTTATTTTCATGGGAAGAAACATTTCCTTTCAATACTTGTCTTGAGTAAAGCTATGAAAATTATGGTTTGAAGAAAACTCCATATGTGCTACAAACTACTTGCATATAAGGATTTATATGTTATAGTCTCATTATTTACTTTAAGAGAATCTTTATAATACTACTGGGAAATCAATAACCTTTGCCATAAGTAGAAAATAATCATAAAAATAACCTAATTTTAAAACAGTTATCTTTGTATCATCACAAAATCTCATCATAATGATATTTATACTCCATTTGGGAAATTATTTATATTTGAAAATACATTCAATTCTGATATTAGAAGACCTAGACTATATTTTCAAATAGTTGATAATCTATTCTGGGTAACTGTTCAACATATTTTGTAGTGGTTTCTATATATGTAATATACAAATAACGCTATCTCAAGATTAAATTTCACAGAATATCTTTTTAAAAAGCAAATAGCATAGTGCCTGGAAGAGTGCCTAATCAAGGCACAAGAATTCTTATTATCATCATCAATTCTTTTTCCTAAACTGTTTGTTCTGCTTTCTTCCTTATTTCCAGTTGCTGAAATCCTACTCAAGATCAAATTTAAATATTACTTCTATTTTCACAGTTGTTAATAATAATTTCAACTAATATCTTAAATTTATAAATATAAAGGTAATACTTGAAAAATCAACATTTTTTTTTTTAGGCCTTTAATTAAAGATACAGACTCACATTTTAAGAAACATAAATGGATAACTGGTAAAACTACTATATCATAAGCTTTTCACAAAGGGGTTATTTTTATTAAACTAATATTTTAATTTTAGAAATGGGGGTTATACTTTAAATTCTATGATTTTCTTCAATGTTATTAAAAAATACCCATAGTCTTATACATAACATGCAAATACTGAAAATAACTCACTGCTCAGTGCTTTCACTATTTCTAAAAAGAGAAAAGAGCAGCATGCCACTTTGTCTAGCTGGAGAGTTTAATAATTATAATAATAATGAAAACTCTAATATAAGGAACAAAATTAGCTGCCCTGGCAAAAGGAGTGTAGAACACATTAAAATTTGCTAGAGTAAGTGCTATTTCCTTTTAATGAGCTAAAACATATTCTGTGTCTGTACAATTGGATATAGTCCTATAAGGGCAGGAAAGGGCAATTAAAGTTGAAGAGGCCAGAAAATAGCAAAATCTTGAATAATATTAAATGCTTAATAATGTCTTCAAGGCTATAGTGATTCTTCCTGACATCTTTAGTGGATGTAATGTGTGTAATTAACATATCTGTAATTATTATTATTTTTAAGGAAGAATGCATCTATTTAATACAAATTTTAATTGCTGTGCATCAAAAAACTTGATTATTAAGAATATGTCAAACATGATTTTGAAGGATCAGAAGCAGTTTTCAAAAAGTCCTCATTCTCAGTGGCTATCATTTTTTTTTTTTTTTTATCCTCACCCGAGGACATTTTTTCATTTTCTGTTCAGATAAAGTGGGAGGCAGAGAGAGAGAGAGAGAGAAATATCAACGTGAAAAGGACACATCGAGTGGCTGCCACCCGCACGATCCAACCAGGGTCGGGGACAAATGGCAGCCGAGGTACGTGCCCTTAGTGAGAACCGAACCTGGGACTCTCTGGACCGCAGGCCGACGCTCTAAAGCAGCCAGGGCTATCTTTTTTTTTTTTTTTTTTTTTACCATACCTATTATTTTGGTCTCCTTCAAGGTTATAAAAGTGTGATTATTAAATTTATAAGCAGTTGCAATCACTTGGCAAAGTCAAATTTTAGCAGATAGAAAACACTGGATGATTAAAGTTTCCTGTAGTACTATTTGTTTCAACTAAAAGAGTCCTGGAATTCATAGATATGAAATGCATTAATAATAATCAAGGCTGATATAATGTTTTAATATGAAATTGGCACTCAGTGAAACTGGCAATTTTAGCAGTGGTTAAATAATTTTTTTTATTTGTGGGTTTTTTTTTTCCTCTTGATGGAAATGAATAGCTGAGCTGACTAAAAATAAACTCATTGTTTATATCCTATTAATTACTCATGCAAAGGTCAACAGCCAAATATAATTTTTGATTTAGAAAAATACTTTCTAAATACTAAAGATTTGGTTCTTCTTTATAAGGGACCTGATAAAAGCTTTGGAGGACAAGCTTTCAAATTCCAGAACTGTGATATCATGGTGGAAGGAATTTAGCAGAACTTTAAATGACAAAATCTCTGAGTAATAGAGATTCTAGGTTATCAAGAGTAAGAAGTGTAAGAAAATCTCTTAAAACAGAGGGCAGCTGCATCCAGTGGCGGTAGATCAGCTCCTTGAACGTTCTCCCTCTGATCACTGCTGCCACTGTTATAACCTCAGGGGCTACATCTGCCCTTCTAATACTCTGGACCAAAAATAGATGTTTCCATTGGTAATCTCACATAGAACTGGAGACAGTTTAAGATTTAAAGAACCAGGAAGCAAGAGAAAGAACACTGAGTCCTGATGGTACAAGGAACTGAACAAGTTGTACAGGAAGGGGTATTTTAGAGTTTTTCAGAAATTGAGAGAGTGCAATGAACTGAATATTTATGCTCCCTTCCCCAAGTTCATATGTAGAAACCTTAATTCCATTGTGATGATATTTGGAAATAGGGTTTTGGTAGGTAATTAGGTCGTTTCATTTTTCTTTCTTTCTTTTTTAAAGAGGATTGAGAGCAAGCTTACTCTCTTTTCACCAAGGGATGATGCCATGAGAATTTCGTAATCATTAAAACAGGGAATGGACTCTTACCAGGCATGGGCTCTGCTGGAACCCTGGTCTTGGTCCCCTCAGCCTCCAGAACTGAGAAGTAAATGTTTAAACCTCTTGGTATGTGGAAATTTGCTATAGCTTCCCAAACTGACTAAGACAGAGAGGTCTAAAACACTATCATTTTTTTAGTTTTCCAATATTAATAATGTTTTCCAATGTTAATAATGAAGAAATCAAAACTTAAAATTTGGCAGTGTCACATTTTAGCAGATAGCTACACTAGAGGATGGTACAGTTCCCTGTAGTACTATTTGTCGCAACTAGAAGAGCTCTGGAATTCACAGACAGGAAATGCATTAATAATAACAAAGACTGTTATTCTTTGTTATTGAAAGGACAACGTAAAGGCTGCTCCTTTAATGAGAACAAATTTGTACTTTAGACACATAAATATGATTACTGCATGTATAGCACTTTTCGTTATGTCATGAGTAAACTGAATTTTAATTTTCTTAGAAATATGAGGCCTGGGAAAAATGACCCTTTCCCTTGCCTTGTGTAGGTTCTGGATTCTTTTAAAAAATGTCTGCCTCACTGTGATAGAATCTCAAATTTAGAAAGGTATTCCACTGGGTCTGTTAAATGCCTGCCACCATGGGGCGGATGCTATCTTTCCCACTCATCACATACCAACATCTTCTATTGTATTCAGACCTTACGTTTTCTACCGAGACAGGCTGATTCTCTTTTCTTTCTTCTCTATTACCCAATTCTGGCTTTCTGGCAGAGGAAATTTCAAGAGCAGAACCATGCCCTAATATCAGTATTAACCACATTTACTTGAAGAGAGATACACTGAGTAAGAGTGAGGTCATTCCCTTACAAGTGGCACGGTAGCAAATGAGAACTCTTTGGTTTTGTAAAACTAATAAAGCTCAAGTGTTAATACTTTGAAAACCTATACTCTTGAAATTTAAAGTTATTTATTTATTTTATGAGGAAGGTTCCCCAAAATCTTATAAATAGATCTACAATTATTATACTAGTGCTCACAGTTTACACCTGTACTGAGCCACACTGACTTTGGGGTGAATTTCTGCCCATAGATCCTGCTACCTAAGTTGCCATATTCACCATCTATTACTTACCATCAGGGATTAAACTAGAGGCATGTGGGATGTCTGAATATCATTGGTTCATCACTTATGACCTGTGTATGTAATCTTTTGAACAAAGATGAATTGGACCATTCAGATACCTCTTTGGAGTATTTGGAACTGGGCAAGATTCAGTGAGTGAGAAAGCTGGTATGGGGTCCAGAAGCTGGTCTGATTTAAGATTTAGAGATAGGGTTGAAATAGGTTGTGGGCAAGTATATGAACACAACCTACTAGTAAGCAGATGAATCTGGCTGATAGAGGAAGAACCTACCAGAAGAACCAAAGGCCCTAAACGAGAGGGTCATCACAGTTTTCTATATTCAGTTATGTATTTTTGTTAGCAAAACACTGCTTTTTTCTTGAGGTGACTTGAATCTGGGTCATTCCTAATGTTTGCATAAACCTGACTAAATCATTGCCCGTTCTTAGCTTTTACTTTGATTGCTTGACTAAAACAACATTTTGAGAACAATCTGCAGGGGCAAATCAGATGAGGGTTCTTTCTTCTCCACATCATTTTATGGCCAGTATTCCTTTGAGGACACATTTAGAAGCAGCCAAGTTAAATTTGATATCAAGTCATTGGTGATTTAGCAGCTTTAACTTCAGTGAAGTGACTGAAAGATTCAGGAGCTGTGACAAGGAGATTTAAGGGTCAATGGGTGCCCAATAGATTATTTCATAAAGAAGAAATGAAGAATGATTGATGCAATTAGCAAATTAATGGACTGCCAGAAGCTGTCCCATTCAGGCAGCTCTGGACCCAGACGTGAGTAGCTTATGTAAAACCATGAAGAAACCCAGTCCAAACACAGATTCTAGCTTATATTCTTCAGTAAGTTACTAAATACGTACTGGGTGCCAGGCACTGTGCTATGTATTAAACACTCAGGGCAGGATTATGAGCAAAGAGAAGATAGTACTATTGGTAAATTTTTAGGCATCAGCAACAAAGCACTGGACAAATGTTCATGGCAGAGACCTTGCTGAGGCTGCATAGATCAAGAATTATGAAGAACTCTTGTGTTTTCTTCTAAGAATAAAACAGATTTGGATTTGGAGACATGACTAAAGAAAGTTAAAGTGTAGCACCTCTATGGACAGCTCCAGAGAGTGAAGAAATGGCATGAGGGACTGGGTGTTGGGCAAAGGGAGGGGTGAATGGAATTTAAGAGAAACTAATTCTGAAAATGAATACCACTGAGCAAACAGAAGCAGTGAGAAGCCAGAAGAGGAACGCTGAAAATCTGGAAGATATTCTGGCCTCATCTGATGTGACTGCAATTCCATAGCCTGTTGTGTTGACCATGCTTCTCTAAATTGTGTCTATACATGGAAACATTTTAATTTTTTTTTAATCCTCGCCAGAGGATATTTTTCCATTGATCTTCAGATAGAGTGGGAGTGAGGGAGGAAGAGGGAGAGGGAGAGGGAAACAAACAGAGAAATTAATGTGAGAGAGTCACATCGCCTGGTTGCCTCCCCAGTGATCCCAACTGGGGCCAGATATAGAACCATAACCGAGGTATGTGCCCTTGACCAGAATCAAATCCTAGACTCTTTGGTCCATGGGCTGGTGCTCTAACCACTGAGCAAAACCAACCAGGGCACATGGAAACATTTTATATTATTTATTTATTTATTTTTAAATTAATTAATTTATTTTTGTTACAGATGTTTCTCCTTTTCCCCCCACTGATTGCCCCCTCCACCTCGCTCCCTGCCCTGTCCCCAGCTTTGTTTTCCATTGTTCATGCACACATGCATATAAGTTCTGTGGTTTATCTTTCCCCCACCACTCCCTCTTTTGGGAATTGTCAGTCTGTACCCCACTCCCACATCTCTGGGACTAACCCATTCCTCAGACTGTTATGTTCATTATATTCCACAAATAAGTGAGATCATATGATACTTGTCTTTCTCTGTTTGGTTTGTTTCACTTAGGATGATACTTTCCAGGTCCCTCCATGTCGTCTCAAAGGATAAGAGATCTTTCTTTCTTACAGCTGCATAGCATTCCATTATATATGTACCACTGCTTTTTTATCCATTCATCTACTGATGGACACTTGGGCTGTTTCCAGAACTTAGCTATTGTAAATAGTGCTGCTATGAACATGGGGGTACATATATTCTTTCTGATTGGTGTTTCAGGCTTCTTAGGATATATTCCTAAAATTAGGATCACTGGGTCAAATGGCAATTCAATTTTTAGTTTTTTGAGGTAACACCATATTGTTTTCCATAGTGGCTGCACCAGTCTGCATTCCCACCAGCAGTGTACTAGAGTCCCCTTTTCTCCACACCATTGCCAACACTTGTTGTTTGATGATTTGTTGATGGCGCCCATTCTGACATGTGTGAGGTGATATCTCACTGATGTTTTAATTTGCATCTCTCTGATGATTAGTGATGATGAGCATTTCTTCATATGTCTCTTAGCCATTTGTATATCCTGTTTGGAGAGGTGTCTATTTAGTTCCTCTGCCCATTTTTTAATTGGGTTCTTTGTCTTCCATTTGTTGAGTTGTATGAGCATTCTATATATATTGGAAATTTACCCCTTATCTGATATATCATTGGCAATCATGCTCTTCTATACAGTGGGTAGCCTTTCCATTTTGATGATTATATCTTTCACTGTGCAGAAGCTTTTGAGTTTGATGTAGTCCCATGTGTTCATTTTCTCCTTTGTTTCTGTTGCCTTAGGGGATGTATCAGTGAAAAGTCTGCTGTGTATGATGTTTGAAATTTTGTTGCCTACAGTTTCTTCTAGGATTTTTATGGATTCATGAGTCACATTTAAGTTTTTTATCCATTTTGAGTTTATTCTTGTGTATGGTGTAAGTTGATGATCTAGTTTCTTTTTTTTTTTGCATGTAGCTGTCCAATTTTCCCAACACCACTTATTAAAGAGGCTGTCTTTACTTCACTGTATGGAAACATTGTAAAAACCACATGCTGATCCTGGGAACCACTGGGCAAAGCATCTTCCCATGGTAAGATTTAAAAACCATAAAAGTAGAGTTTTCCAATGTCTTTTTCCTATTATAGGTCTAGGGTGAATGGTTAGTTCCTGAATGTAAAAAGTTCCAATTCAAGAAGAATATTTCAATATTAGTAAGTGCCTTATGGTGAAATGATATCAAAGATGAAAACAAGTATTTAAAAAAAAAATGATTTCTTTTGGAAGAAATCAAGCTTTCAAACTCAGACTTATGTATCATTTAATTCTCAGATTAGCATTTTAGGGACTAATTAGCTTTGAAACTACTTTGCTTTTAGAAAGACACCTTGTTGAACTCTTGCCTCACCTGATAAAAACAAACATTAACTTCTGGAGAGTAAAAAGAATGGTGGCATTTTATGACTATGGAAAGCAATATAAATGCCGAATGACAATAATGCCATCTCCACATGACATCTGCTGAGTTTTTGTTTGAAAGGTTCTGCTTTATATCAGATTACTGTTCCTTCTCTCCTGCAGTAAATAACTAAAATGAAATGATGTCAAGAAGCAGAAAATAAACAGAAAAAGTTAAAGTTCGGTTAATACATTTGAATCAATTGCTAAAAGTGTTATCAGCTGTAACGCTGTAAGAACTACCTGCAGGTACCAAATCAAATAAATATGCTAGAAAGAAGACAAGAATGTAAATAGAAAAAGAAGTCATGACCACCAGTTGGATTTCTCGATAGTCAGTTACGGGAGATCTGGGTTCAAGATGTGATGTAGGAAGATTCTGAATCATTTCCTCCTTAAAACAAAACAAAACCTGAAGGCTGGCTGAGTGGTGACTACACAAAGGCAAACAAGAAGAAACCACAACCCAATGATAGGAGAGGCTGGGGCACAATCTCACATCGACCCACTCACAGCGTGGTGACGCACAACCAGGAGAAAACGCGAAAGCCAGAGATTCTTCCACAGTAGCAAAGGGTACAAACCCCACATATAGCACCGTCTTTTAAGATCTACACATAAGAGACAAATCCCCCAAACAGCTAACTTTGAAAAATCAATGCGACTGGCGTTCTGAGTCCCATAACTCTGTAGTGACCGGAGAGAGGTCCTGGTGGCCCTTTCTGTACTCACCTGCCCCAGGATCCAGCGCAGAGACAGCCCCCGGCACCCGGGCTCAGAGTGAAGGAGACTCACCTGCTTAAATTAAAGCCTCGCCCGGAGGCTTTATCACGTACATCTTCCGTTTTGCTTGTTTATTAGATTATCTTAAGTCTCTTCTGCATGAAATACGTGAGACGAAAGTATATAATAATAATATAAAAAAGTCATCTCTGTGTTCTTGTATCAGTGATTCTACAAGATTAACCAAGAAGGCCGCCAGCCCTGGCAAAAGTAAAAAAAAAAAAAAAAAAAGTGGCTGCCTGAACCAGGATTGTTCCTAACACCTGGGAAAGGAGCGAGCTATACATTGAAGGTTTTAATATTGGAAACTAGGGGGCTGTGGAAAGCAAGACGAAAAGCTGAAACTGTAATTAAGAAGTAGAATGTCGGGGGCATGAGGGGAAGAAGATCAGTTCTTCTTCTTTTTTTATTTTTAATCCTCACCCGAGGATATTCTTACATTAATCTTCAGATAGAGTTGGAGGGAGAGAAGGAGGAAGAGAGAGAGAGAGAAACATGGACGTGAGAGAGACACATCCATTGGTTGCCACCAGCATAACCCCAGCCAGGGCAGGGGACCAACCGCAACGAGGTACGTGCCCTTGGCTGGAGTCGAACCCGGGACTCTTTGGTCCATGAGCAACGCTCTTACCGCTGAGCCATACTGGCCAGGGCAGAAGATCACTTCTTACCTCGTCAAAGAAACCGACTCCGTTTAACTTAAGCAGGAAAAGAGTCGGCTCCCTGAAGGGAAACTCCCGAGGTGTAAACGGGCTTCGGATATTGCTGGATCTCCGCCTGAAATCTGTGTGATCATAAATGTCTATTTTTCTCCCTCTCCTAACTTCTTTTATCCAGTTTGGCTTCATTCTCAGTGGGTGTTTGCTCAGAAGAATAAAAACAGCCACCGCCAGATGGGTGGAATGGTCTTTCCTGTTAGAAAACTTAGTAAAAGGGCATGTCTATGTTCCCAAAGGTTCAGCGCAGACTCGGACAGGAGTCTGATTTGCCTGGCGGTGTCAAGGTGCCCCCCCCTGAACTAATCACCCGGTCTAGAGAATGAGGGATCTGATTGATGGACCTGGGTAATCCTTCAACCTCCGCATAGGTGAAGGCTGCCGGGGTGAGCAGGTTACAGAGAATCTCAAACACAAAGAGAGGGTTGCTTAGAAGAAAGAGGACAAAGGAAGGGGAGCAAAAATGCATGATGGGTAGACAAGAAATGCAGTCATCACCGTCCATGACAACCCCGTTTCTCATAGTGTAGTGCAGCACTGACATCACCCGAGAGCTTGATTTAAATTCAAAATGGCAGCCCGCCCCGACCTACTGATTACAACCTTCATGCCAAAAAGATCCAGGTGATCTGCATGCATATCAAGATTTTAACAGTACTGACTGACGCTTCCATAGGGGATATATCCCTGCCTTCTGCAAATTCATATTATTATTTTTTTTCTTATCCATATCCTAGGTTTTCATTACCATTTAAAAATATGTTTTTATTGATTTTTTAGAGAGTGAGGAAGGCAGAGGGAGAGAGAGAAACATCGATCAGCTGCCTCCTGCATGCCCCTACTGGGGTCTAGCCTACAACCTGAGCCCTGACTTGCAATCGAACCAGTGAACTCTTGGTGCATGGGACAACACTCAGTCCACTGAGCCACACCAGCTGGGTAAAGTTTTTAGACTCTAGTTAGTGGCACCAAGGTATCAAAATCTCTGATATTTTCTCCTCTCATTTGTTACAATAGCAGAAATAATCCCAATGAAAAGTGACAGTAGGTGGCAAGTTAAGGTTTGCTCACAAGATGGTTTATGCCCATCAAGTTCCTTCTCTAGATGCATTTTCACTATTTTCCATGTTACCATCTAACTGGTTTTCTTTTGCTCTTTGCCAGATTATCTTATAATCTTGCATATAAACATTTAGGATTGTTGGATATTCTTTTAGTCACAGTCCTTGCTCAGATCTTATATTAAATCACTTGATTGGCAATTGTTTTCTCTGCTATTGTCTGGATAGTCCCAAATACCCAGACAGAAGCTATCAAAAGCATTCACGCTTTTTCTCTCATGGCCTTGTAGCTATGCTACTGTGTTAATATGACAGTACTGTTAAAAAGTTTGCATTTTGGCCACCAGTAGAAGTTTCATTGCATGTCCCCATGGCAACCCAGGGAAACGCCTCGAATGCCTTTTTACTCGGTTGTAATCACAGAGCTGAAGTAAGTTTGGCTTCTCTTTTGGTCCAATTTACCAAGATACTTCAATAGTTTTGCAGAACCCAATCCTATACAATCAATATTGCCTTAAACATGACAGTAATGTATCCTTTAACTTTATTATTAAAAAAAACTCTTTTTTCTTCATTGATTTTAGAGAGAGAGGAAGGAAGAGAGAGAGAGAAACATCGATGAGAGAGAACATTGATTTGCTGCCTCCTGCATGCCCCCCACTGGGGATTGGGCCCACAACCTGGGCATGTGCCCTGACCGGGAATCAAATTGGCAACTTCTTGGTGCATGGGTTGACGCTCAACCAGTGAGCTACATGAGCTGAACTATCCCTTAACTTTAAATAAATAGTAAATGGATAAGTTTATTTCTAAGGCTTCAGGTCTCCTAAAAGCCACCAATGTTCTTGCTTTCTGACTTATTTTTCTGAAGACATTTTGCTAAAATGTGCCAACTTCTCAAAAACTAGAACAGCCTTATTTCCAAAGTAGAATGCTCATCCTTATTTTATCAATGAGCAAAAAGAGGAAAGTAGCTTTTAGCCTCAAAAACTTTAACTTAATTAACGTTTATTTGCAATTACCTCTATGTTTCTAACATGCAAACCACTTTAACAATAACCAAAAATAAATGACTTGGGGATCATGTTTTTTGAATTATGTTGAAGTGGGATGCTGAAAGGGTCAGACTTGAAATGGCTGTTTTATGCATTTTAATGTATCTCTTTCACAGTGGAAAACTGTTTTACTTCCCATGTGTAGGTGTCCACCCGCACTCTCATTCCATGGGAGAAATGATTAATTTCTCTTTCTCATGATTAGTATAACTACCCTGGGCACAATTTGAAGACTGGACAAATGTATCCAGAGCTGTGAAATGATTGTTTCATCTCTGCTGGGAAATTGTTTTATCCTCCAAGGTGGGGAGCAATGGCAGGGAAAGTGGGCACACACTGAGTATATTTTTCTCAGTAAAATACAAAATTGCTTATCAGGTTTTAGAAGGCCAAACAGACATCATTTTAATTTCATTAAAAAATGTTAACAGTACTATATGTGAGCACAGACCTTAATCTGAATCATGCTCTAATCTGAGCTAAAGAGCAACAATACGAAAGGGAATCTCCTGAGCTTGGTATAAACCAGGCCAGCACAGTGAGGGCAAACTATCTGGGATAATAGGTCTCTTAAATGTAAAGTAATTGAGAAGAACTGCTTTCAATATGTAAGCTATTTTTTTTTATCTACCTGTATAGTTAGATTCAATAAACAAGTATGGAAGGGCAGAAAGTGAGTTTTCCAATCCCTGCATTAAGTTGAGTCATCTCTCAAGGCTGAAGGAAGTTCCTTAAAAGGAAAAAAATAAAGTAGTTATCTTCAATATGTCCTGTGGCTATTGAGACAGAAGGACATATGTAGATCTAATGTGGTTGTGTTACTGCAAAGGGGACCTAGCTCTTGGTGGGTCTGCCTATGGCTGGGCCAGTAGTGTGTGGGTTCTTGACCTCCTGCAGGAAAAGTTTCACAACACGAGTCCAGGTGAATTTTAGACGATGACATCATTAAAGCTGGGGACAGTGAAACAAGAAAGGGCTGGGGAAATGAGCCTAGGCTGGATTGCTTTGGCTCACTAAGAAGTCCAAGAAAAGAGACTTTGGGGATGGATTCAGGGGGTTAGCCCAGGATGAACTGTCACTGCCCATTGCTGCCCTGGTTGCAAGCCTTGTGGGGTCCCTTAGAGTCTGGGAGATGTATGCCTGTGAGGGATGCATGCTACTGGGAAGGAGAGCACACTGGGTCCTTTGTCTTGAGACTTTTATTTCTCTCTTGCAGGAAAGAATCTTAGGGGAGGTCTCAGGAGAAGCTTTCAAGAGAGTATTCATCAGTGTTCTAGGTGGGCTTCAGGGTCGTGGTCCTCACTGATTGGTCAGTGTCAGGGCAGGTGGTGGTTAGTCATTTCAGCTGGTCCCGGTGTTGCCCACCTGGTTTTGCTGCTTTTCTGGGTCTGGAGCTGGAGTACAGTTGGGGTCTAGATGTTATTTCTAAGGAGACCACCTTCTGCATCTGTTGTAAATTGCTCTGTCCTTTTGTTCAGCTGTCTGTCTCTGTTTCCCTATTCCATTTGTCCTGGCTTACTGGCCTGTCTCAGTTTGAGATTAGGAGAACATATAACACAAGGAATTTGACTGTGTAGTACTTTTCATTCACTGTTCAAGGGGACAAAGAAATGAAATACAGAGATCAACAAATGAGTTAATGTTTAAAAGAGAAAAAGACAAAAATATTTCCCCTGAGTAGTCTTTGGAAAAACCAATGACCTTGACATTTAGTTACCATGTCTGTGCCTTAGAGAGAAGTAATTTTCTTTCAATACTAGAAGGAGAAACTGTTATTCTCTGAAAAAGAAGATTAAAAATAAATTAGTGGCATTATCTGTATATTATTAAGCAGCAATTATTGTTAGTTGTTGAATTAAATAGCCAGTTTATTAAAACTGGGTAATAAGGAAAGAAAGACCTAGTATAAATAAAGAAAACAATGAAACAGTTGGTTTTCTAGGAAGCAGTTTACAGAGTTATTTTGCAACATGAAGAGCTGATGTTGAATCTTGCATTGTTAAGTGGCTTTGCTAGGGAATTTTATCGACACAATTATGATGCATTTTTCCATTAGGAAACCAATTTTCACATAAGTGGTGAAATCAAGCTACAGCTTGATTGTTATGGTGAAAAGAATTATGCTGTCAAATCAGATGGATCCATGTGAAAGCAGTATTTTTGTTTAGACAAATACTAAAAATTATTTGAGTGCAAAAGATCAACATAACCATAAACTTCTAACTTCATCGAATAAATTTGAAAGAAAACTTGACTCTTCTTTCTTAAATGAGAATTTTAAAAGATTAGAAAATGTGCCCTGGACAGTTTGGCTCAACCCAAGGACCAAAGGGTTGTGGGTTTGATTCCCGGTCAAGGGATTGAGGTCACATACCTGGGTTGCAGCTTTGATCCCTGGCCCCAGTTGGGGTTGTGCAGGAGGCAACCAATCAATGTGTCTCTCTCACATCAATGTTTCTTTCTCTCCCTCCCTTCCACTCTATCTAAAAATCAATGAAAAATACCTTAGGGTGAGGATTAACAAAAATAAATAAATAAAAGATTAGAAAATGCTATGGAACAGAACTTTATTTTTCATATTAAATTTTAGAATTTCATTTTGATTTTGCATTGATTACCTTAAATACTATATTGATAATGTTTTTTTTACTGATGTTGTCAATATCTTGTATATTTCCAGAATTGCAAGGCATTACCCTCAGAGCCTTTAATTTGGTGTGATTCTTTTGTTGTTTGTACATAATAAAACTGATTTTCATTGGCAATGTGACAAGCTCTATAAAGATTATCTTCATGGTGTCCTGAAAATTTTTAATTCTGGATCCTTTCTGACATTGCAAAGGAGAGTGACCCAGGAAGGAGGAGCTGGGAGATTTTCTAGTGGAGTGGGCAGCGTCTCTGAAGACCAGACATTGTGGATAATGTGTTTCAATTTGCTACAGAAGAATGTCCACCAACAGGGTTTCCCTGCTTCCCTGATTGTGGTGGGGACAGATCGAAAAAACCATGAAGAGGTGTGGATGCTTTATTTTTGGTGAAGACTATATTTTTTCACCTTGGAAAGCAGAAAGGGCAAGTAGCTTAGGACAGTTCCTCACTTTGTGCCTTATCACTAGGTTTTCATTTATTTTTATTTTTTTCTTGGAGCTAACTACCCCGGAGTGAAGAGTGAGAACTCCGTGGTTATGGTCTCTACTGCTGCTGAGGTTTTAAATGGTCCTCATACCAAGTCTCACAAGGGGACCCCCCCAGAATATATTGTTACACCTTCTAGACGGCAGCAGAAGTTGTCAGGCAGTGGCCTGGCAGCCTTCAGACTAGCACAAGATTGTTAACGAAACCCCTTTCTTCCCTGTGGTTACAGAGCTGGCTGATTTCCGTTTCTTCTGAGACAGCCAGACGTGCACGAACAATGCGAGAGGGCTGTCAACCTGCTGGTGCAGACTGTGAAGAACAGCGCCCAGCATGCTGGTGGTACAGTGACTCTAAGCGTAGGGCTCAGAGCTTGGCGGTTCTCTGAGACTTTTGGAGTGATTTCAGGTGAGGAGCAATCCTAGGTCAAAGAAAGGCACAGTGGGCCCTGCTCTTACACTGTGAGAGTCTGTACTGACCTCCAGCTCCTGCACGCCAAGCCACACAAAGCGTCTCAATTTGGGGAAATAATGCATTCTCTTTCTTTGCTGACCAAACATCAGTTTTCTTCAGGTAGTTAAGGCCCCACTCATTTCTAAGGGTAAATCCTAATTGCTCAAAATGTCTCAAGCAAATTCATGTTAATGTTTTCCACTATTGCCCAGGATAGGTCCAGCATGAGGTCAGGGGTTAATGAAATGCAAAGGATGTCTATGGAGAAACTTCTGAAATCTCTTCCCCCCTATTAAGGGAGAGGGTTTTGAGGAGATATCCTCAGTTCCTGGTTTGGATACAATTATGCAGTGATACCTGTGGCTAAGTTGCTGTCTTTTTCCATGATGGAAGGAGCAGAGAAAAAGAAACAAAAAGAGCCTTGAAGACATCACTGAGTTCCTGAGAAATCTTCGGGGCTTCCCGTCTCCCAGCAGTGATCTTAAAGTAAACAACCGATGAATTACCAGTGCCCTATGTTTTAATCACTGCTGAAGGCATTCTCTTGATGCAATTCCCATCCTAAGGATCTAAGGCGCGTGCTCACATCTGTTAGGCCCTTCTAGAATCCCAGAGGCCTGGCATGTGAACATAGTACCTTCCCAGGTCAGTAGCATGGCCTTGGCTTTGGCCACAGTGGCCTGATAAAGAAGTGTTGGTCTGATAAAGCTACCTCTACTGGCATGCCTATGTCCTCGGCATTGGCCCCAGGTCTCTCTATGGAAAGGATGAATGGAACAGCATGGCATCATGGACAGTGTAAGTGCCTATGAGGATGTTCTTTGCAATCCACTGGCTCCTTTCCTACTCCCCTTTCTCCTCTCCTGCTGCTCAGGTTGCTCTGAGGAGGCATAGCAGTGGCTGGGGGCTGGAGAAGGTTATAAGAAATCGATGCTTTCAGAAATTCATTGTTGAATGCTCAAAAGAAAACATTTGTTTTTTTGCAAGGGTTTTAATGACAATTTTCTAATTCAAGAAGCTAGGGAAAAAAGTAGTTATAATTTCATAATCCATAATGTCATGCCACTGAAGAAACAAGTAAGCTCTGTGAGCAGAAATAATTGCTGAAGTAGCTTGAAAAAACTTTGGGGTAAGTGTGAGGAAACTGTAGTTCTTGTCTAGTTCTACGACTGACTAGCGTTATGATCCTAGTTTATTAATCTATAAAATGAGGTATTTAATTTTTTTAGGTACATGCCCCTAGTGAGAACCCAACCCGGGACTCTCTGGTCCGCAGGCCGATGCTCCAACTGCTAAGCCAAACTGGCCAGGGCTAAAATGAGATATTTAGATGACTAAATTTCTTTCACCAAAATGCAGTATAACTCTCCTACAGTCCTCACAACTTTGTTGCTTTATTGGAGTCTTCACACCTAAGCTGCACTCTGTGCCATAGCATTTTACTTGCTCTAGTATATTTTGTGCTATTTCATGTTTTAAAAAATGAGAAACAGTGTATGTGTAGCTTTGGTAGCCACTGGGCTTTATATCAAGTAACTCTTGATAGTTTTACACCTAACGGGCAAAATACATCAAAGGGATGATCCACTCTGTAACTCTTGACATATTTTATGTTGTCATACGGATGCATTTTTAGCTGCATATGTCAATACTAAGGTTAAACTCAAGGTCTTAAAGTATATTTGGACTTAAATAAAATGGAGTTTTCTGTGTCTCCTTGTATTTTGTACATGGAAAGAAATCTATTTTAGCACGGAATGGGTGTAGTTAAGTATTGCCGGTGATGACAGAAACTGTCTCTCTGCAGGACAAAGAGAATAGGGCTTAAAGAAGATAGATGACATATTGATAGATGGCAGATAGATAATAGATAGATAGCTAAGTTAGATTTGGGTATAGATATAGATATATATGGATATAGATATGGATATGGAGATAGATAGATAGATGATAGATAGATAGATAGATATAGAGATAGAGAAAGAGATAGAGATAGAGATAGAGATAGAGATAGAGATAGAGATAGAGATAGAGATAGAGATATATAACAGGAAAAAGAGCCAAGAAAGTGCCACAGAAACCCAAATGTGCATTTATGTTTCTATCTCTATCTCTGTCTCTGTCTCTGTCTCTGTCTCTGTCTCTGTCTCTATCTCTATCTGTCTCTACATTTGATTGAAGTCTGGTTCTCATAACAGCAGAAGAGTAAACATTATTAATTCTCAGTATTACATCTGCACAGAATTGATTTTTAATAGACAGCCAAAAGCTCTGTATTTTAATACACAGCCAATGTCAATATCCTAAACTAGAGGTGTCTGTAAAGTTGATACTGCTTTCTCCCTGAGCCCATTCAGTGCTGTAGACCCTTATGAAAAGTAAAAGGAAGAAAAGAAGGCCTGCACGCCATTATGCCCTTTCACCAAAAGGAGTCGCTGTGCCTTGTGAGAATCCAGCTAGTCAGAATTTTTCTGACTCACCCACAAATAATAACTCATGCTCTTTCCAAAAAAGGATTTATTTTTTTCTGAATAGAAATACAAAATTTTCTTCTGCTCCAATGACTCAAATGAGGAGATGACCAAGAATCCAGAGATTAAAGTGAAGGTGCAATATTCACCCTCTTTCTCTCTCTTTGGAGCTTACTTAGTTTCTAGAGCAAAATGAACAGGTATATTTTCAATCAAAAGCAAGGTGTTGTTTTTTTAAACCATCTACAAAAAGCTGTTACTGGTAGATACCTGAAAATACATTTTTTTCTCATCTAAACTGAAATACACTGTTAGCATAATTTCTGTTAATATTGCACATAGAGAATGGCAAAATCCATAGTCTGAACTCCTTGCTGCAAGGTTTTTGACTGCATATTTGCAGTGCTTTAGCTCTTTTTCCTGTTTTCATCGATTGACAGCTTCTATATGGCCTGATATTGATACCACCATCAATGACAAACGTCTGTGGGGTTTTCAAGTAAGAGTGAGTGGATTCATGGGTTTGCTAAGATCCCTGCCGTGGAATGGAGTGGCAAAATCAGTTGTGCCTAGGTAACTTTTCAGGAAGATGGTCCACCTATCCAACTCTCCATTTGTCCATGCATGAGTTTTGAAAATTCAAAAGAATGAGATCTATAGGAACTGGGAAATTTATCAGGGAAATCTGTCTCTATGAGAGCTTAGTGTAAGCAGTAATATAGGGGTTGACCCTACTGTTGTATCTGTTTTCACAGATGAGTACCCAAAAGACAGACACCTCCTTAAGGACACAGAGCTAATAACTTGGACTCATCCCCAGGCAAGACTTACTTTGGAATCTGGGTTTTTCACCCCACTAGTGACTTGCAATCTATACTTGGAGATATTTGCACATATCTCCAGAGAATTCCTCAGAGCTCTTGATAGTGTAGAAATTAGAAGTTACTCTATTCTTTTATCTACCTTATATATTCAATTTTCAGATAAGATATATGTTTTAAAATACTTCTTATTACATAATATAATTTGAAAACTCTGCAATAATTTTTTTCTATCAATTTCCTGATTCTGTATTCAAGTATTCTTAAAAAAATAGAGGTAGATGCCCTGGCCGGTTTTGCTCAGTGGTTAGAGCCTCGGCCTACGGTCCAGAAAGACCCGGGTTCAGTTCCTACCAAGGGCTCATACCTCGGTTGTAGTTTGTCCCCAGCCCTGGTTGGGTCATGTGGGTGGCAGCCACTCAATGTGTCCCTTTTGCATCGATGTTTCTCTCTCTCTCTCTCCCTCCCATTCTATCTGAACAAAAAATAAAAAAATGTCCTCGGATAAGGATAAAAAATATAAAAATAGAGGTAGATGGGTGGATATATGTGTCAGACCAATGGAATTATTTTCTCCCATCAATCATCCATACTCTACTTTTAATATATATATATATCTTGCATGTATACATGCATACAGAGAAGAGAGAAAGAGGTACATACATATATACATACATACAAATATAGATTGTTGTTATTATTCCTGGAACTTTAACTACCTGCCTCTTGAATTGTCCTAAATATAATATTTTGGAATAATATAAAGATGTCTTAGGAAATCTTGTGGCATTTTCTGTTTCCTTTAGCTTATTGTCAACTAGCAAGCTTCATGAGTATGGGAGATTCATTAAATATGTTTTATAGTGAAGTTCTGTAAGAACACCATTCCCCCCTAAATTCTGGGTGCTTCTGGCAGAAAGAGAATAGATGTTTGTTTTTGCGTCTTCTTCAGATCAGGTTTAATTATGGTTCTGAGGACAAAACATAGCTGTTTTGGACTTACAGCACATGAAATTTCTTGGAATTTCATGGTGATAAAAATTTCTAGTGATAGTAAAAACACCCCAAGAGGCTTTGAAAACTGAAGATTTGATAGAAGACCACCAAAAACCATCTTTAATGACTGTGAATAATAGTATCAATAAAAAGTGATGTACTTACTTGCTTTTAAGGTGAGGAAAATTTGGTTGGAAATCAAAGGATTCTATATATACCTAAATATCAGTTAACAGAGTAGAGTGTCCAGCACCAGAAAGATAATACTGCTTTCTGCCTGGAGGTAGTAGTGGGCTAGAGAACCTGTGGGCTGACGGAGGCCTGTGTCCTGTGACCAGGGAATCAGAGGTGTCCAGGAAGAGAATATGAGACCACAACCATAATCTGTGGACACCAAGAGGGCATCTAAGGATTCTGAGTACTTGACACTAATTTAAAATTGGGCAGAAGAACCTCAATTAAGCCCCAAATCAGTGACATGCACACAGATGTGGAGCTGAGGGCAGAACTGATTACAAGGAGCAAGAAAGCAGCACAGGTATTTGGGTGGATGGCTTCGAAGACTTGAACCCTTCAGAGCATCTTTCCTCCTTTATCTGAGACACTAGACTAGAAAGGAGAAGATCGGGGTTCAAGCACTACCCTTTCCAGTGATTAGTAGCGTAGCATGAGAGAACCCTGGGCCTCTTTTTCCATTTAGAATTAAGGTAATCGAAGGTTCTCCCAGCTCAGGCATTTTAAGATTCCCCAATCCTGACCACACTGACCCATACCCGCTCCCCTTCTGAATATTCCTCTATTACCGAAGTCACCTTGTGCAGTTTGGTTCTTAGTCTCCATCTTAGATTCATGTCTTTATCTGATGAATTTCTAGTCCTCACTTTGCTTTCCATCACCTCTGGCCTACCCTGTCTTTGCCTGGAGAGGGCTTTGCTTCCTCTCCCTTCATTTGTTCCCTAAGCCAGGCCCCTCTCTGGACTGATTTCGTCTTGTCCTCCACTCACTCCCATTCCCACCTTCCCAAACCAACCAAATTAACAGAGGTTAAATATCTTAACTCTAAAGGAAAACAATGAAAGAGAAACAAGATAACTTTACGTCCACTGAATGACTATAGAATGCAAGGAATGGAAAAGAAATGAATAGCCCAAGGATCTTAGCAGGCCTTTGTTGTTTACTATAAATACACTATGCAAATCAATGGGGAAAAAAACATGAAATGTTTGTTATTAATTAAAAACCTCTGGGTTTATTTTATTTATTTATTTATTTATTTATCCTCACCCAAGGACACGCTTGCATTTATCTTCAGATAGAGCGGGAGGGATAGAGGAAGGAAGAGAGAGAGAAACATTGATGTGAGAGAGATACATCGACTGGTTGCCACCTGCACAACCCCAACCAGGGCCAGGGACAAACTGCAACCGAGGTACGTGCCCTTAGTGGGAACCAAACCTGGTACTCTCTGGTCCGCAGGCCAATGCTCTAACCGCTGAGCCAAACCAGCCAGGGCAAGAAAACCCCTCTGGGTTTAGCTGAAAAGAAAAAAAGATAACATTTATGAAACAAATATTTGAATTTAAACAGAATTAATGTATTATTTTTTACTTTAAAATTAGATTTTAAATACATTTTTTTTCTACAAATGGTAAAAAGCATTAAGAAATTATATATATATAATTTTAATTTACTGGGAAGTCCTTGATAATAAGAACATCATCACTCATCATCAAGATTTCTTGTAAGAGCCCTGGCCGGTTGGGCTCAGTGTTTAGAGTGTAGGCCCGCGGACCAAAGATTTCTTGTAAGAAACCTGGGCAGTTCTCTGGAAATGATGCACCTTTGTCATCATCTGGATCTTGCTATGCCTCATCTCTATTGCTCTTTCACTTTTATACCCTGTTGTATCACTTTCTCAGCAGTAATTGATATTTGTTTTTATTTATTTTTGCCATTTTCATAACATAACATTGCTTTGCACACAGTCCTTTTTGATGTACTTACTATGACTTCTGTTGACATATCTACATTTTATGGATGTGCCACCATGATGACCCTAAGTGGAGTGTTTTGTTTGTTTGTTTGGTTGGTTGGTTGGTTTTTTTTGTATGTGTCCCTAGCGGGGGCCCAACCTGGAACTCCCTGGTCCACAGGCCGAAGCTCCAACCACTGAGCCAAACTGGCCAGGGCCCTAAGTGGAGTTTTGTAGCCAGAATTGCACATCCACCTGCACTGCACATGGTGACTTCTGCCATGACCACAGCAAGGTGACTTTTATCATGATCATTAGAAAAATGTCCTCACAACAAAATGTGCTTTTGGGTGCTTAGCAGTTAAACCACCTCCTGTCAAAAATTTCCAGGTACCCTCTGGTTTCCAGATGCCCCAGTAGCTAGATTGCCCTGCAGAAATAGAACTTTGGAATTAGATAAACTTAGATTTCAACCCATGCTCCATCTTTTGCAATCTGAGTGATGCTTGGCAAGCTCTTTTACCTTTCTGAGTTTCTATTTATTTTCCTTACAAAGGAAACAATACTTTATAATAGGGTTTCTTAGCCTTTGCACTATTTCTTAGCCTTGGCATTCTAGGCTCAGTAAGTCAGTGTGATGGGGGACTGGCCTGTGCATTGTAGGATGTGTAGCAGCATCCTAGGCCTCTCCCCACTAGATACCAGTAGTGTCACCCTAGTTGTGACAACCAAAAATGTCTTCAGACACTGGAAATGTATCCTGGGGTAGAAATTACATCCGAGGAGCCAACCACTGCCTTACAAGATGTGAAAATTAAATGCAGTATCTGTCAAGTACTTAGGACATGAAAATAACTAAATAACGGTCAGCCACTGTTTTCAACTTTGATTTAGCATTTTGGAGTCTGAGAATACAAGTGCACAGATCAATGAGACAGGAATCAGGAGACTGGTTGCTGTAACAAAGAATTTAAGGGTCATTGAGCTGGAGTCTGGCATGAAAGCAATCTGGGTAATATAAGTGGGGTGGCATAGGTGGTAGTGTTAGGCTGAACATCAGAATTGCTGATAGCTCCACCAGACTCTTTTAATTGGACAAAGATGGGGGTGATGTCTTTGTTTTATAACGGGTAAATCATTTAATTTGGAAGGACAGGAGCAATTTGGGTCTATAACATTAGTCGATGATACTGGGAAGTTTCTAAGGATAACATTAGTCGATGATACTGGGAAGTTTCTAAGATTAACAAACAAATCCAGAGCCACACAGGAGAGTGTCTTCCTGAGAGAAATGCATATTGCAATCCAGGATTGGTTATTCTTTCCACAAGATTTTAAAAATGTCTCCTTAGAGAAGATTTTAGTTTTCAATAGTCTCTTCTCTGTTGTTTTATTGTGCAATATGTAATATTTCCACATGATTTACAATCTAGTATATGAATTATTAGTTGAGAAATTCAGAAATCTGTGTCCATACTCTCCTATGCAACTATAAATATTCCCTTGGAAATATTTGTGGCAATACACTATATACTCTGTGTATTGCTCCATATAGTGTGGACAGTTCTATAAATTAACTTGACAGGAAAAGGGTAGTAAATATGAGTCATGGTACCACATGCTGCTATAAACAAACTGGGATGGTCTTAGTGACATTTTGAAGTCATTCAGAAGTGTTTTGTGAGGTCACCTGTTCGATTAGATGCATATCTTATTAATGGTTTCTTTCCCTTTTTTCTTTTCTCTTTCCTTTTTTTTTTTTTTTTTTTTTTTTTTGAGAGAGGAGACTAGAAAGAAATGGAGAAGAAGTTAGAGGAGTAGAGGTGGGTGGGAGGAAGTGTCAGTGTTGGCAATTAAGTTTATTAACTTGATTACCTGGGGTACCAATAAAAGCTGTAATCATGAGGCCATCTAAAAGTCATTAGCTGTTTTATTGCTAATGAAGCCCATGACAACATGAAATGGAACCAGATGTTTTTGGTGGGTGCCGGCAGCTGTTTGGTAGCACGGAATCATATAAATAGGTTGGACTGTGATAAGGCATCTGTACTAATGACAAAATGCTTTGTATTTATAGAGTGTCTTTATTCAAGAAATATCAATACAGACTTTGCAAAAATGAATGCATGAATCCTGACAGGGTCTCTCTTGGGGATATAACCATTAAGATAGGACAATCATTTTATGGATAGAAAGAACTATAAGCAGGAACACATAGAGGTGTGCCTTACACAGGCCATCTGTGCCAGACTGAGCTATAAAATCTTAGCTGAGATATGCCTCAGGTTTTCCTCCTCTTTCCTTGCAGCTGAGGCTGATCTAAAGTTTTAGTGACCACTTTAAATCTGTCAACATAAGCATCTAGTGAGCTGCTTAGGAGGAGTCAGCTACTCTGTACTCTGAGTTCTAGTATCACTTATTATTTTATGAACAATTACAGGGTGATCCTTGGACTGTGAAGACTTCAGACTGTGAATATTTGGAGCCTTTATTCACTTACAACATATTTATTAAAAATATGCTAAGTGCTAAAAAAAAACTAAGTTCTTTGGAGAAACAAAGTCAGGAAAACAGTACTCAGCCACACAGAGCTCTCATGACAGACAAAACAATCTGATATTTATAATTCAATGAGGCAATGGTGATGGGCACATACAGTCTGACACATTTGTAGATGGTTAAGAGATATTTTTGGAAGTCATGAGAAAGGCATGTATAAGTTACATCAGAAGAAAGAGCAAGAGATAACCAGCTAAAGAGTGAAGAAAATAGATGATGTCAAGTAAATGGTAGAGTATGTCAAAAGGCCTACTAGAAAAAGAATATTTCCACTTCAAGAACAATAAATGGTTCCAGAAGTTAGAGGATAGGGAAGAAGATGGAGAAAGGAAGGAGAAAAGTGAAAGATAAACTGAAGAATTATTTTAAAGTTGGAGGTATCACACTACCTAATATCAAACTATACTACAAAACCATAGTGATCAAAATAGCATGGTACTAGCATAAAAACAGACAAATAGATCAATGGAACAGAACAGAGTCCAGAAATAAACTCACACCACTTTAGTCATTTAATAGTTAACAAAGGAGTCAAAAACATAGAGTGGGTAAAGATAGTCTATTCAATAAATGGTTCTGGGAAAATTGGACAGATACATGCAAAAACTTGAAACTAGACCATCTTCTTTCAGTATTCACAAGAATAAACTCAAAATGGATTAAAGACTTAAATGTTAGACCCAAAACCATAAAAATCCTAGAAGAAAACATAACCAGTAAAATCTCAGACATTTCTCGTAGCAATATTTTTGCCAATGTTTCTCCTCAAGCAAGGACAAGAAAGGATAAATAAAAAAATGGGACTACATCAAACTGAAAAGATTTTGTACAGCAAAAGAAACCATCAGTAAAATCAAAAGGCAACCCACTGAAGGGGAGAACATATTCACCAATGATATATCTGACAAGGGGTTAATATCCAAAATATATTAAAAAAAAAAAACATATACAAGTCAATACCAAGAAAAGAAACAATTCAATTAAAAAAAATTGGCAAGCCCTGGCCAGTTTGGCTCAGCGGTTAGAGCGTCGGCCTGCGGTCCGGAGAGACCCAGGTTCGGTTCCCGCTAAGGGCACGTACTTCGGTTGCAGTTTGTCTCCGGCCCTGGTTGGTTGTGCGGGTGGCAGCCACTCGATGTGTCCCTTCACGTCGATGTTTCTCTCTCTCTCTCCCTCCCACTCTATCTGTACAAAAAATGGAAAAATATCCTTAGGTGAGGATTAAAAAAAAAAAATTGGCAAAAAATCTGAATAGATACTTGTCCAAGGAGGACATAGAGATGGACAATAGGCATATTAAAAGATGCCCAACATCCCTAATCATCACAGAAATGCAAATTAAACCCACAATGAGATATCATCAGTATGGCTATCATCAATAAATCAACAGATAACAAGTGCTGGTGAGAACGTGCAAGAAGGGGTGAAGGCCGGGGGCAGGGTGGACACTGGGAGCACGGGGACAATGGGAGAAAGAGGGGGAAGAGACATCTGTAATACTCTCAATAATAAATATTAAAAAAGAAAAGAAACAACAACAAAAAGGAAACCCTCATACACTGTGGGTGGGAATGCTGACCAGTGCAGCCACTGTGGAAAATAGAGTTTCCTCAAAAATTCAAAATGGAACTGCCTTTGACCCAGTGATTCCACTTCTGACAATATATCTGAAGAAACCTGAAACAGTTATTTGAAAGAATATATGCTCCCCTACATTCATTGCAGCATTATGTACAATAGCCAAGACCTGGAAACAATCCAAGTGCCCATCCGTAGATGAGTGGATAAAAATAAACCTGTGGTACATTTACATAATGGAATGCTAGTTGGCTATAAAAAAAGAAGTAAATCTTACCTTTTGCAACAGCATGGATGGACCTGGAGATTACTATGCTAAATGAAATAAGCCAATCAGAGAAAGGCAAATACCACATGATCTCACTTATATGTGGAATCTAATGAAAAAAAAATTTTTTAACTAACAATAGAAACAGAAGCATAGATACATAGAAGATATTGACAGCTGTCAGAGGGATGAATGATTGGGAGGCTGAGTGAAAAAAGGTGAAGGAATTAAGCAAAAAAAATGTATATAACACATAGATGCAAACAAGAGTATGGTGATAGCCAGAGGGAAAGGAGGGGGGTGGTGGAAGAGGGCAAAGGGGGGATAAATGGGGACAGAAAGAGACTTTACTTTGGCCGATGGGCACATGGTACAGATGATGTTTGTTGAGTTGTATACTTGAAACCTATATGGTTTTGTTAACCAAGTCACCCCAATAAAATGAATAAAAAATAATTATTTTAAAGCCTACATTATTATGGGCACATGAAAGATTTCAGATTGTGTGCTGAGATCAGTCAAGGAGGATACCAAAAGATTAAAAGACCAATGATTTTCTCTTGATACAGTTCATTCTGCTGGTATTCTGGAAGTGAATAAAATAAGAGGCAAGACCAACACATGACAGCTTCAGTAACCCAGCATTAATGTGATGAGAATCTGGTAGTGTGTAAGACATAATGGAAGGATTTTAGAAATACATGGCAAATGGAATCCTCAAGATTTTGTGGTTATTTTGATGAGGGTGTTGAGTGGTTTAACTGAGCAACAGTTCCTGCCACAGTTGGTATTTCTTACTCTGGAGTGTAGCCACCATTCTCTTAATCCAAGGTGACTTGAGGATACCAAGGTCCTGTGTAGTTGATACGACTTGAGGTATAATGTTTCACTCCAGCTCATCGTGGCTAGCAAAATTGAAGCACAGCTTGTTACTATATCAGGAAAATTTATAATTTCAGGAAAAGCACTAACCTTTTTCTTGGAGACCAAAAGCTCCCTTTTGATAATTAATAGTTATATTAGCTTTACAGACTGTTTGAATAGTTTAGCAGATTGTAAAGCCAATTTACAGATCATAAATGCTCTTCCTACTATGGAACCATTGCAGTGATTGCTCTGACATGGCAGGTAGGTAATGACTCTGACAAATCTATTTTTAAACCATAAAGAAGGTACGGCTAAAGAACCATTTGGAAGGGCCCATCTTGTTATTCTCCTTTCACTTAGTGTTGGGTACTGTACGAGGATTAAAATGAAAGAAAATATATCAACTCAGAAGACAGAGTAATTGATTTAGTCAACATTTCTTTGTTAATTTATTGATAAGGGGGTGAAACTGAGTATTTTGAATATTTGTCATATTGATTATTTTTTTCAATCATTATTTTTCATTAGTTTTATTTGTGGTGGCTTTTACTTAAAAAAAATTTTTTTTGGTAGTGGATATACTTTAAGATGACCTTCAGTGAATCATGCCCTGGTATCAGTCCCTCCTGATAGAATATGACACAGGTGATGGGATTACGGTACGTATATAAGACTCTCTCAGCACAGTGGAGTGAATTTCCCTGTGGCGCTGAAGACCTAAGCTACCTTGTTGTAAGAGGGCCATTGAGAGGGTCGCAAGCCAAGTAATTGCTTGTGGCATCTGGGAGCTGGGAGTGGCCCCTGGCGGACAGCCAGCAAGAAAATAGATATTTGCATTCTAGAACCAAATGGAATTGAATTCTTCAAGCAACTGCATGAGTTGGGAAGAGGACCCTGAGTGCCAGAACACGGCCAATCTGATAGCTTGATGGCGTCCTTGTGAGGCCCTGAGCTTAGGAGCCGTTTTATGTCTGGATTCCTAAACCATGAAAACCAAGATAATAAATGTATGTTGTATGAAACTGCAAAGTTGGTGGAAATTTTATATTTAGTAATAAAAAACTAATACAGTTGTCATTTAATAAAACCTATATTTCTAATTTTTCTGTTTTAATTAAGTAGAAATATTCTAACCACATCAAGATCATAAAATAGTCACCTGCTGGTATGTTCAGGTTTAGAACAAATGCCTGGTATTCACTAGGAAAGAAAATTAAAGAAATCATTCATTCATTCATTCATTCATTCACTCATTCACTTATTCATCCAACAAAACACTGACCTCCTTAATACTAACTATATGCAAAGCCCATAATGAATAAGACACAGGTCCTGTCTTGGGGAGGTTATAGCCTGGTCCAGATAAAGAGTGAATGTAAACAAGTATTTTATCTCTAATAAAGTTAAAAAAAAAAAAAAAGACAAAAAACTACAACTGAAGCATATGCAAGAGTTAATATCTAGGAGAGATTTTATTTTTCTTAGAAAAAAATAATATAGAAAGACTATATGAAAAGTATTCTTGACTTGGATCTCTAAATATGAATATGAGTTTATTAGGCAGAAAAGAGGAGAGGAGGATACTACAGAAACAAGAAAAAAATGTGCAAAGATATGAAAATATTTCCACTAGGTTTTAAGCTCAGTGAGGGTGAATCTGTTTCTGGCTTGATCACTTTGGCATCCCCAGCACTTAACACTTTGCTTTGCCCAAATAAATCTTTACTATGTTCTGAATATAATGAAAAATAAAACATGCCATCATGCAGTAAATAGTCAGAAATGTTCAGGGAACAGACAGATGTTTGCTGTGGCTGGACGATGTAGGCGGTGATGGGAGGAGAATGAGAGGAAAACCCAGTTTCTGTAGAGCACTTATCCCTTACATTCACTGAGGCCTAAATGAAATAACCAGCTCCTTTTACTTAATAACACAGCAAACTTATTAATTTTGCATAAGAGCCGTTTAGTGTGATGATAGTCAAAAAGGTAAACATACTGATTTATTTGGCTTTAAAAACCTTTATTAAAGTTTTCTTCTGACAATAAACCAAACACACATTTAACGTGAAGCCACTTTAAAAGCATTGGCAGGGGTCCAATATATCTATGTTGTAAAAAGGAATGTGAAATTTCTTACCAACCACCAAGATAGGTTGTTCCCTAGATTCCTATACCTTTAAGCAATCTTTGTCCTTTCTAGATTCCAACAGTTTTAGTAATGCTCTCAAACCTGATCTACTGTCCTGACATTGTTGCTATGTAACATTTCTGGATTTTCATGACTTCCATTATCTCAAAATGTTAGTGTGATGTAACTTGGTTGGGGATTCTGTGTTGGATGTTGGCGTGAGGTCCAAATGGTGCCCATGCAATGTTGAGGCTGATTTGTGAAGTGTTTCTTGAAATGTTATTTCTGATGTAATTTCTCAAAAATGACTACCATAATGTATTATACTCTTGATTTTCATAACCTGGAGTTGAGGAGATTTGTGAACTTAATACCTTATGAAGAGAGAACTGAAAGGAGATGGTGATGATACAATTCTTACCTTCTGTGCTGCTCTAAGAGTTGACTTGTGACTAGAAATGTCCTATGGAGGTAAAATTTCAATAAACCTTCAATAAATCTTCCAAGGGTGCCTTCTGACCAGAATTGCTCATAACGAGGTAAAATTTTCTGTCTTAGATCCAGAAGAAAATAATAAATTAAGATAAACATACATATAAATACACACATACTATAAACATTGTAGCTTTAGAGATCTTGCTAAATTGAGATCATTAAAAGAGCCCAACGATCGTTTGTGCAGTCCCTCAGCGCCCTGTGCAGCACACCTGAGCCTTCAGCATTTGATGCTAATAAAAATCTGTTTGCATGTTCATGCTCATTCCTGGGGGCATTCTACCATTGGGAAATATTTAAATTTCCATAAAAATGCAGTGAATCAGGAGCGAGCATAAATATGCTTATAAGATGACAAGCTATGATCAGTTCCTCCTTGGATGTGATGGGCTCACATGTATTAATTTGCAAACACATTTATAAATATCTGCACATTAATAAATATGTACATTAATATGTACATATGTATTAATCATTGCATTAGCTGCTCATTAATCATATTCCTTTCAATCAAATGATTTAAAATGTACCAGTGCATAAATGTTTCTATTGTTCCATAAGAAGCTATTGCATACTTCAGTCTTGAGTGACTCAAAATAACTTGGGATTTGTCAATGAATTTGCAGTGGTGCTGTATCATTCTCCAATTATACCTGATGGTGTTTCCTGTTATTCGAGGAATTGACAAATGGTTAAGTGCATGACTGTGAGGCACCCAGTTTAGGCCTGAAAAATGTGTTTATGTGTGATGTTCTGTAAGGCAAAGAGATCTATGTGCAATGCTTTGAAAAGCTGACTGACTAAATACCAACATGCTCACAGGGAATTATCTGGCTGTTTTCAAATAAGACTAAGATATATTAATGTTTTATAAAAATTACACACTTACGCACTAATGCCACATACCCATAAACATCCAAGACAGAAACACAAGTGGTGAAAATAGCATGATTAGCGCTTTTTTTTTTTCCAGTTACTTTTGCTTTCAGTTGTTTGCAACTAACTTGTGTGTTTGTTATTTGCTTTTATTAACTAGTAAATAATAAGCAGTGGGTTCCAAAGGCTCAAAAAATATTTGGGAATTTAAAAAATAATATATATTAAAATTAAAAGTGATAACATACATCATACGTCAAATATATTAGCCATGGTTTATCTCAGTCTAGGTGTAACAGTTTGAGTATGACAAATTTCATACTCTAATCTGTGATGAATTATAATAATATATAAGGTTATAAATGACAAATCATATTTAATCTGGATAAATTTAAACTCCGAGTAAAGAGAGACAGCACTCAAGCCAGTCAAGGAGAGTATTAACATATTATGCAAAATATATACAGATTCCCAAACTGAAAAAAAAAATAAAGGTACAAAGCACTGTCAGAAGTATCTGAGTAAATGAATAACACTGTTAAAGCTAATTTTTTAAAATAAAAAACAAACTGACAAAAGCATATGTATTAGAATGATAAATGTTCAAGTAAAAAGAGTATACAGTATTTGAGTATGTAGTAATATACTCAAAGTAAAATAGAAGCTCTCAATAATTGTATAATGGACCAGAACATAAAAAGATAACATACATTTTACTTAAATTATATTAACATACATTTGCATTATGCCTATTATTTTGGAGAATGCTATTTATCTTTTGATATTATCTATTGTTATTTTACAAGCCAGCATTTTATGATTCAAAGATCAGACTGAAAGTTGACTAAATAGTCATCTTGGTTGTGCCCCATTATATCATGCTTTCTAGGAATCATTAAAAAATTCTGACCTGGTTGGTTTAACTGCCATCTACTGTATTTGTTACATAAAGATATGGATAACTTGATATATTTACTACAATCATATTCCAATTAACACCAGGGTAGCCAATACATAAGGTGTCCCAAAAAATGTATACACACTTTGAATAATCATAAAGTCAATGTTTATTAAAATACCTTTTATTTTCAAAATGTAATAGAATCTACAGATACCCTGTATACATTTTCTGGGATACCCTGTATATTTAAAATTGTGTTTATTTTATTTGCATCTTTGCTTATGTGATTATGTGATCATTTCACTAGTGTGCTGTTATGAATGCTATCATGCTGCAGTTAGAACCTTTTGTTGCATTTTTAAAGTAATTAAATTTTTAATAACGAATCATTTAGTTACAAAATTAATATTTTTATTAATAGGTAAGAATGTCACCTAATAAATCTTAATACTTCATCTGTGTCAAAGAAATGTAGAAAGTAACAATTTTGAAGAAGATTTAAGTTGTTTTTCCATTTCAATTTTAAGAAGGATTACAGTAGCTTTGCCATTTATCTGTCCCTAAAATAACAATTATAGATTTTAGACACATTTAAGAATGTACCTTAATATTAGTCTTCATCTTTTTCTACACCAAATATTACGTAAGTTTATAAATTTTAATTTGTTAATTACTCCACTCAAAAAGAAATGAGCAAACATGACTTTGTCCCTCCTCTTTTAGTTTCATGTAATAGTCTAAAGCTGTGAAATACATAACTAAATTACATGTTTTCTAACTGTCCTGACTGTCATAAAACAAAATAAAACTGATTTCTTCACAACTAATATTTGTGCCACAAAGCTAACCAACTCAGTGAAATTTGAGTTAGATGATGTGTATAGTTCAAGATATTACTGTACCTAGAACTGCAGCCTACAGAAGGAATTTTTATGTGTATTTTTCCTTGATCAAGAATATTGGTTGGAGGGTTCTCTCTTTTTCTCCCTCTCCCTCCCTCCCTTGCTCTCTTTCTCTCTCCACATTAAGTCCCTAAATCCTTGGAAGGAGATTCATGAGAATTTGATGTGGTGTTCAAAATGGCTTCTTTTTAAAATCTATTTTATTTTGATGCTTTGTTGTGTTTGCTTTGTTTTACTCAAAATCAAGGAAGCAGAATTAAAGGCTTTGAATATTCTTACCTTGCTGGATATTAGGCTTTTATATTTGAATAAAGGCTAACACTATTATTTTCCTCATAGATAACATAGTTGTTCATGAATTAGAGTAGAATTTGGTGCTTAGGGGTCTACTTTTGTTCCAGTTTTGACATCTAGTCAGGTTGTCAAATAAGCCTCTTTGAATCTTCTTTTCAGCAATAGCAGAATAAAAGCCATTTCAAAAAAACGCAATGGCTGTTCATTGGAAAAATCTCTGTCATGTAAATCTTAAAGTGTTAAAAGATAAAAGAAGAATAAAGAGAATTCCAACTAAGTTTCTCTCCTGGAATAATAAGAATTACACACACACACACACACACACACACACACACACACACACAGAAATAGAGGAGGACTCCTTGAGTACTTATGTGAATGAGGCTGTTTCCTTGGCTTCTTTTTTTTTACATATATAAGGGCAGGGAATCCTTATTTGAGTTTCACAATTTAACAGAGGCTACTACCACAATGCATAATGGGTTTAGGACTGGGGCCAAAATTTAGGGACTAAGTTATAAATCCTGATCCAAATCTTCTTTCAAAATTACACTTAGAGGTCACATGCCTGGAGTTTTCATTTTGGATTATCATAATATAACTTGATTATACACAATGACATATGTAACTTATATTTCCATTGTTAAATAACCCAGTGATTTTTATAGCTGTCATGATAATTTATTAAATAAAAAATTTTATGCAGTATTTGTAAAGAATTATTTTTACTACTAAGAAAACCAATCTGAAGTCTAATAATTTTTATTATTACTAATAAGAACAATTTTTAAAACTCTTAAAACCTTGTGGTTGTATCAGTTTGACTATTGCTTTTTTTTTTTTTTATTCCTCACCGGAGGACATTTTTCCATTTTTTGTTCAGGTAGAGTGGGAGGGAGAGAGAGGAACAGAAGGAGAGAGAGAAACATCGATGCGAAAGGAACACATCGAGTGGCTGCCACCCGCACGACCGACCAGGGCATGGGACAAACTGCAATCGAGGTACGCGCCCTTAGCGGGAACCGAACCCGGGTCTCTCAGGACCGCAGGCCGACGCTCTAACCGCTGAGCCAAACCGGCCAGGGCAACTATTGCTTTATATACCATATATAAGTGAGATCATATAGATCATGTATTTCTTTGTCTGACTTATTTCATTTGGTATAATGCCCTCCAGTCTATCCATGCTGCTACAAATGACAAAAGTCCCTCCTTTTTTTTTTTTCTAATGCTAAGTAATATTCCATTGTATGTATATACCATTCTTTCTTTATCCATTCATCCATTAGTAGGTATTTAAGTTATTTTGGGGAAGGGAAATAGGAGGTGGTATTTAAGGAGTCTGTTTCAGTTGTATAAGATAAACTCTGGAGATTTACTCTACAGCATAATGCTTATAACTAACAATACTGTATTATATACTTAAAGTTTTCTAAGAGGGTAGATCTTATGTTAAGTATTCTTAACATCCACACACACAAACACATGCACACACACACACTCATAATAAAAATAAAACAGGCAGAAGGAAACTTTGAAAGGGGATGGACATGTTTATGGCCTTCATTGTGGCAATGGTTTCATTGTGTATACTTATCTACAAAGTTGTAAAGCTATATAGATTAAATATGTACAGTTTTTTATATATTAATTGTATCTCAATAAAGTCATTTTAAAAATACCCCTTGGCTCTGGCTGGTGTGCCTTGGTTGGGCATCATCCAGTGCACCAAAATGTTGTTGGTTCTACTCCCGGCCAACGCACATGCCTGGGTTGCAGGCTCCATCCCCAGTAGGGGGTGTGAAGTAGGCAGTCTGTCAATGTTTTGCTCTTGCATCAATATTTCTCTTTCTCTCTCCCTCTCCTATCCTCCTCTTTCTCTAAAAAATAAATACGTAAAAATATTTTTTTACAAATACCCTCTGGATGACTGTGACATATTTATGTCTCCCTGTGACCATCACCTTTGATAATCCCTTCCTAAACCAAAACTGGGTTTGGCCATGTAATTTCTTTTGGCCTTTTGGATAGTGAGTCAATACGTAACATGAAAAAGGAGCAGAAACATGAAAAGTGCTTCCTTTATACTCATTGCTGCTTCTGGGATAGCCTTTCACATGTTGAGAGACACATGGCCCAGTCAGGTCCGTTGCTGAAGCTGACAGTTTTCCAAATGACCAGCGTTCAGTAGAGATTCATGGAAAAGCACATCCCAAACCAGCAAAAAGACCATCTCACTGAGTCCAGGCCAAATTGATAACCTGTAGAATTGTGAGCTAAATAAATGTTTGTTTTCCCTGGTACTGAAAGTTAATGTGGTAAATTATGCAGAAAAACGCTGACTGAAATAGAAATTGGTGCCAGAAATGAGCCACCACCATAACAAGTACATATAGCATGTGACAATAGCTTTAGGAGCATGTGGCAGGCAGGAAATTGTTAACGCAGTCTGGGAAAAGAGTAACAGAACTGATAGTGAATGCTGAAAAAATGGTGATGAAATTATCACTGAAGGCTAGAAAAATGTCAATGTATATGTCTGCAACAAAGAGCTGGCAAAACTGTCACCTATGACATTTTAGAATCTCAAGAAAGTGCCGAAGACTTTTTGGGTCTGGTCAGAAGACATGTTGAAAACATTTGCTAGATATGACTAATCTCACAAAATAAGATATTATAACAAAGTTGAGCTCAACAAGGAACTGTGTAATGTGTAAGCAGAATTAAAGGGAACACAGGACAGACAGGACTTGCTGGGTTAGGAAATATAACTAACTGGTTCTCAATTAATTCTCCCTACTGTAGAAATGATTTTCAAAGAAAATGCAGCCTGGGGAGAAATTTCCAGGCAAGGGTATGGCTGTAGGAACCATAAGCTTTCATTAAAACTTCTAAAGTTTTTATCACTAAACTTATATACACAGTTTTAAGCTAAGTAAGTGGTCACTGTATGAAGCCACTGAAATGTGGGACAGTTTGGAATATAATCATCAAATAATTATTCCCAAAGATCAGTTGTTAGTTGTAATTCACGTTAAAAATACTGTAAGAATATTAGGTTTCCATACAACTGACCTGTATTTTTTTTTACTACTGCTTGTACAAAGCCTACTCTCATTTCATATTTAGTGAAGAGAACATAATTGTGATCAGCCTCTAATTGGTTTAGATAGTGGTGTCATGTGTGCAGCTCCCAACTTGTTTTCTGTATGACATTGAAAAATATTTCACCTTTAGAGCAGTACTCTGTTAATTTCAAGTGACTTGCTTTCTCACTTTCCTTCCATTCAATTCTAAGGGAGGCTTCGTGGTTCAAGATAGCTTCTAGTAAAGTCTGTCAAAATCCTCACAAAGATCAATAGGATAATACATAAGCAGTTGTTATTTTCCCTTAAAAATTATGCTTAATGGCGAGGATGCCCTTATTAATACGATTATAAGGACAGAGCTCATTTGCATAACCATACTAAAATAATTTAGAAAGGACAGCTCTTCATTTTCATGTTTAAGGAAATGGAAAACGGCAATATGCTCAATAGGCTTTTGCATGGCCTAATCACAGGGCTCTGCATGTCACTTTATTAATTAACATATAAATAGCTGCTACTCAAATCTCTGAATAAATCAATACAAGACACATGAACTAGATATTCCAATTAATAAGATGACATTGCATGATATTATCGAAAATGGGTATCTCTATTAAGACACTTGGAAATGAGAGGAAATAGTAGAGCATGGCAGGTGTCTTCATCAGACAGGGTTGTTTGACAGGCTCCCACATGCACCAACTTGAAGAGCCTGGGGGGGTGGAAAATGAGCCAGGACAGTGGGGGTGAGGGAGAGACTCATATATGTATTCCCTATTCCGATAAGGTTTGCTTATTGTTCTTTTGTACTTTGATTTGTTTGTATAAACTACCCTAGGGAGTGTCATTTCATTTGAAGATAGGACTGCATCTGAGAGAATGGGAAAGAAGTTATGCATAGTCCCTATTATCTTTCAAAATATTTAAAACTCAATCGTTGATCACTCTTACTGAAAATGTTTGTTAAACCTTGTTCCATCCTACCCAATATCATAAACCAAGTAATATGACTTCATGAAATATATTATATATATGATCTATAAACGATATACAAGGAAAACATACTCCAAAAAACTTAGAATAATTTAATTTTTATCCAAAAACATATTATTATATTTTCTGGCCAAAAGAAAAAGTAATATCCAGCAAAATTTTTGTGCTGAAAATGATGAGAAACAAAGGATGGCATGTATTTATGTGATACAATTAGAACACTTAGTTAAAAATTCTTTCCCCAGGAACTTGATTTCTATAGCTATTTTGTGTAAAAAACTAAATTTCATGTAGCTTTATCATATAACTTTCATTTATCTTTTTATACAGGTTGGGGCAGAAGTACGTTTACAGTTGTGAGTATGCGAAACACAAAGTTTATTCTTGTATTATTATTTTTTAATAATTGTGTTATTTTCCATAGGAATAAGTATAAACTTTTGCCCAACTTGGTATATTGAGATCAGTTATGATCTTATATTAATAACCTTTTCTGATACTACATATTTTATAATGGAGTAATATTTTATTTCATAGTAATATTTGCATAGAAATGTTTCCTATATGTGTGGGCACTATCTATCTTAGATTTTTTTTAATTACTCTTATTTCAAATAATATATTTCTTCATTCTTCAATGGGTCATTAAGACCAGTATTCACCAATTTGCTTAATTTGCTTAAAAAGTGTTGCCTAATAGCCCAGCTGGTGTGGCTCAGTGGTTGAGCATCAACCCATGCACCAAGAGGTCGCCGGTTCAATTTCTGGTCAGGGCACATGCCTCAGTTGTGGGCCAGTCCCTGGTGTGGGGGGCATGCAAGGGGTGGCCAATCAGTGTTTCTCTCTCTCCCCCTCTCTCTAACATCAATAAAGAAAAAAAAAACTTTTTAAAAGTGTTGTCTAATAAAAACCTTGCCATTAGAGAATGACACATTTTTTTAAATAATTAGAAAGTAATACATGAAGCCCTCCTTATAATCATATCGGTTTTTCTAGGTCTTTTTAGAATCACAACCTCTCATTGGCTAACTGAATGCAATGAAGGGGCTGTTAGCTAAATTAATGTTTCTGGATTGCATGATGTTGACATATCTGTAGTTTTGGTATATTTTTTCATCATTAAATATTCTTTTTAAAAAGAACAATGAGAAATTTCTTTATTACCATCCAGATTTTATTCTGATTTCAACAACTGTAAATGTTTCACCATCATTTGTATTAGAAATGAGTTTTCTTCTTTTCATGTATCAAGCTATTTTTAAATCAGTGCCTAATTTTGCACATGAGATTGAATGACCTAAGTGTTCATTTAAAAAAAGGCTTACTATTTATTCCATTAGTTGATGTGGGTCCAATTTTAACCTGTTGATGATAGAATTAGATTTGATTACAGTTAACATTGCTTCTGACCTAGATATTCCAATTCTAAGTAGATAAGTTCAAAAATATTATTACATATAAAGAATATGATAATTAAAAAAATTACTGATGTAAACATTTTTAATTTATCTAAGCCAATTTTTCTGTGGTATTACTGCATTATGCCTTCTCCTATATTTTTTACTGTCCTTGCAACAATCTTTAGTTCTATATTTGTCAATTAATTATTTCTTCTCCTTTTATTCAAAAACAGATAAGACACTTTATATTCCCCAATAACTCTAACTCAATAAGTATTTGCATGAATATATTTAGCTAAAAGCATTAGATGTGTATTTGTTTCTTCTCTATGTTCTATGTCAAGAATCTAAATAGGTAGAAAAAATTTATGAAGAGTGGATTTGTATCATCCCATCAATAAATAGTAAAGCATCATCACTTTTCTTTAGCTGATTGAATCAAAAGACATGATAGCAATATTTTATATGTGTTATGTACTCATTTTAAATGCCTACATAAATTAAATTATATATTAATACCTTGCTCTCAATACACAATGGGGCAAATGCTATCATCTGCCTACACTGTATAAATAAGAAAACAAGCAGGAAGTAGTTGCATAACTTTCCAAAGACCATACTCTTTTTTTTCTTTATTGATTTTTTAGAGAGAGAAGAAGGGAGAGGGAGAGAGAGATAGAAATACTGATGAAAGAGAACATAGATTGGCCTCCTCCTGCATGGCCCCCACTGGGGATTGGGCCCATAACCTGGGCATGTGCTTTGATTGGGAATAGAACCAGCGACCTCTTGGTGCATGGGTTGACTCTCAACCACTGAGCCACACTGGCCAGGCTGAAGACCATAGTCTTGAGCTTGTGCTCTGAACCACTGTCCTGTAATAAATTAACTTCAGGATATCTAGCGAGCAACAATACTTTCCTAAAATTGTATTTTCCAGATTTTGTTAATTTATTACAACTTAATTACTGAAAATATTTCTTGTTGCAAATTTGTTATTTCTCATTTGGCACTGTTGTTTTCTTCACATGTGAACAATAAATTATATTTCAAATCTGACGCAGCATGAATTATTTCACTTCAATTAAATGCTGTTTAGATAACTTTATAGATTGCTTTAAATGATATGATGCCAACTATCAGTTTTTGTGTTGAGTGTAAAAAATTTAACTGATGTTAAAAAATATCCCAACAAAGGCTCTCTCATTTAATTGCTAAACATATTTTTTTACTAATGTTAAATAGTCTATATGTTACAAGTATAACATATTATAAAGTGAAAACAAATAAACACATTCTACAGTATTTTACAAAAAGACTCTTAATTCAGTGAATTTTGATAAAGGATGTGGCAACTTGCCTTTCTGTACTCAGAAAATTTAGTCTTTCTATTTGGTTCATTCATTCATGTTTCAGCTAACAAATCTACTTAGTTAGGATCTAAATAAATATTAACACTGGACCTTTACAATGACCTGACTCTTTGTCTCCCTTCTCCTAACATGATGACTACAAACAGTAGTTATGAGTTCCAATGAGAAAGGTAACTGCAAGCTCACTCTTTTTACTTCATGTTCCTTGTCTTTCTTTTAGCACATTCTTTTCCACCTTTTACTTTCTCCAAGAACATGACAAATACACGTACCCTTATCTACCCAGCAAGGAGGTATAGCACAAATCATTAAAACTTTTACAAAACTGATCTGTAGAGAAAATAAAAAACTTGCTTTATACATTTTACTTTATTGTTGACAGTATTACAGATGTCTCCCATTTTTTTCCCTTTTTGTCCCCCTCCACCCAACCTTCTCCCCACCGCAGGCCTTCCCCATGCTATTGTCTGAGTCTACGGATTATGCGTATACGCATATATTTTCTTTGGTTAATCTCTTCCTGTCCTTTTCCTCCAACAACCTCCCTCCCCTCCAAAATCTGTTACTCTGTTCCATGCACCCATACCTCTGGGCCTATTTTGTTTGTCAGTTTATTTAGTTCTTTAGATTCCACTTATAAGTGAAATCATGTGGTATTTGTCTTTCTCTAACTGGCTTATTTCACTTAGAAAAATAGTCTCCAGGTCCATGCATGCTATCTTAAAGGGTAAGAGAGCCTTCTTTTTTATAGATACATAGTATTCCATTGTGTAAACGTACCATTGCTTTTCTTATCCACTCATCTACCAATGGACACTTGGGTTTTTTTCAGATATTAGCTTTTGTAAATATTGCTACTATGATCAATATAGGGTTGCATATATTCTTTCTGATTAGTGTTTCCAGAGTCTTAGGATATATTCCCAGAAGTAGGATTGGTGGGTCAAACAGCAGATACATTTTTAATTTTTTGAGGAATCTCCATATTGTTTTCCACAGTGGCTGTACCAGTCTGTATTCCACCAGCACTGTATTAGGGTTCCATTTTCTCCACATCCCTGCCAGCACTTATTATTTGTTGATTTATTGATGTTAGTCACTCTGACAGGTGTGTGATAATACCTCATAGTAGTTTTAATTTGCATTTCTCTGATGATTAGTGACATTGAGCATTTTTTCTTATCTTTATTGGCCATCCTCTTTGGAGAAGTACCTATTCAGGTCCTTTGCCATTTTTTATTTTTTATTGGATTTTTGTCTTCCTAATGTTAAGGTGTATGAGTTCTTTGTATATTTTGGAAATTAACCCCTTATCTGATGTATCATTCACAAATATGTTCTCCCATAAAATAAGTTCCCTTTTCATTTTGTTGATGGTTTCTTCTGCTGTGTAGAAGCTTTTGAATTTGATATAGTCCCATTTGTTAATTCTTTACTTTGTTTCCCTTGCCCTAAGCAATGTATAGGTGAAAAAACTGCTATGTGAGATGTCTGAGATGTCACTGCCTATGTTTTCTTCTAGAATTTTTATGGTTTCACAAATTATATTTAAGTCTTTTACACATTTTGAGTTTATTCTTGTGTATGGTGTAAGTTGGTGATCTAATTTCATTTTTTTTTTTTTTTTTTGCATGTACTTGTCCAATTTTCCCAACACCATTTATTGAAAAGACTATCTTTACTCCATTGTATTTTCTTACCACCATTGTCAAATATTAATTGACCATATTGCCATGGGTCAATTTCAGGGGTCTCTGTTTTGTTCCATTGGTTTATATGCCTGTTCTTGTGCCAGTACCAGGCTGTTTTGATTATAATGGACTTGTAGTATAGTTTGATATCTGGTATTGTAATCCCTCCAATTTTGTTCCTCTTTCTCAAGACTGCTGTGGCTATTCGGGGTCTTTTCTGATTCCACATACATTTTTGGAAAATTTGTTCCAGCTCTGTGAAACATGCTGTTGGTACTTTAACAGGGATTGTGTTGAATCTGTAGATTGTTCTGGGTAGTATTGATATTTTAATAATGTTGATTCCACTTTTTTGTGTCTTCCTGTATCTCCTTTTCAAATATCCTATAGTTTTCTATTATTGGTCTTTAATCAACTTTGTTAAGTTTATTTTTAGGTATCTTATTTTGTTGTTGTTGCAAAGGTAAATTGAATTTATTTATTTTTTTTAGTCTGTCTTTTTGAGGTTTCATTATTGATGTATAAAAATTCCACTGATTTCCAGGCATTAATTTTGTATCATCCTACTTTGCCAAATTTAATTATTAGATCTAGCAGTTTTTTGATGGAGTCTTTAGGGTTTTCTGTGTACAATATCTTGTCATCTGAGAATAATGACTGTTTTACTTTCTTCTTTTCAGTTTAGATGCAAAAGTTGTTCTTTTCAATGACCCCAATTATCTTAGCTCTTTATTACATAATTATACTGATATTATTAATTATATGATACTCTCATATATTGCACATATTGGAGGAATTTTAACACAGAAAAAGGGTCTGTGGTATATTTGTGTGCCTGTATATGTATAAGAAACAAGTGACAAATTCTAGACAGAAAAATCCAAATGTACCCACCAGTTCTGTTTCTAAAATCACTGGGCTTATTTTTGAGTCTTGAACTAAAGCATGTCATGATTTACAGTTCACCACAATCTCCAACAGTGCTACATAAATACTTCATGAAATATTCTATTGAGAGTATTAGCATTTTAAGATACAGAAGAAATTATTTATAAGCCTTTCCTTTTGGTAACATTTTTTTTTTTTTTTGTCAGTAAATATGAAGACATGAAGAACTCATCTATTTTGTTTATAGTAGGAAAATCTTGCTTGGGAATTTACTATAAGCTGCAGCTTTGCTTGGTGAAATTCTATTAAGACTTCATTGCAATAGAAGCAATTTTTTAAATATTTCAGGACTAACATTATTAAAAATGCTGCATATTTTGCAATTTGAATTTGTTTTAAGACATCTTTTACAAATCTTCAGTATTTAAAGATGGTACAATTTCCCATGAGCCATAAACACATTTTCTTTCTTTATCTAACTTCAGAAAGAAAGAAGAAAACCTGCTTAGGTGAGATTGGGAGAAGGTGAAAAATATTATTCAAATAAACATAAGCACCACAACCAGACTACTTACTTTTTAATATGATTAAAAAATAAATAGTTTAACATAAGATACAGCAATAGATTCCTTTTTCTCTCTTGCTTTAATCTATTAAGCACATCATATTTCTCAATTTGCACCAATTTAAGTAATTTTATTTAGTCATGAATTTAGAGAGAATAAGATGAGGAAAAATGGCCAGTTTTGTTTAATAAACATTTATAAAGTACTTGCTCTAGTCAAGCAACAGGCTTAGTTCCATGAACACAAAAATGAAATAGCACATGGTGTCTGACATTGTAGTACTTTTAATTTAATAAAAAAGGGAAACAAGATGTGGACATCATAATATAAAGTACTTAAAAATAATTGTTACAACAGATTAACAAAGTGGTTATAGTCCAGAAAATAAGGAAGAAATATTATTTTGAAAAGGAAAATTAGAAATTGCTTCATGAATTAAATTAATAATGCTAAAGTCTAGAAATTCCTAACTTATACCTAACTTAAAATGTTTAAGGCAAAGATAATTGTATCTTTGCCTTAATTTATATATAGTCTGATACCAGATTACATATAAATTATTTTTTTCTATTTCAATGTATTATTTTAATAGATATTCTTTTAGACTCTTTCTTTAATTCTAAGAGAACAGGTTCTACATATGCTCTACACATTACACTAATAAATGTGAAGAGCTAAATTCAACTTTTTTGTATGTCATAATTATTATCCACCACTTTAAAGCCCTCTTATGTCCAGATAATACTTTGAAGCATTATATATGCACTTACCAAGGAAAAAAAAGTATGCCTTTAAGTCTACATATATGAACATACTAAAGAATAGGTCAAATCTTCGGGAGAAGATTCAACTTTGGGTGGTGGGCACACAATGCAATATACAGATGATGCATCATAAAATTGTATGACTGAAACCTACATAATTTTATTAACCAATGTCATCCCATTAAATTTAATTATAAAAAAAAGAATAGGCAACTCTTCATCCTTTCTTCCAGATCAGTTCATAAAAGAGGTCATTCAGTAGATACCTGTATTTGTAGATGCTCCAGATACTTTGGCATGACTGTAACCTTTCAAGGTAGATCTGAAAACTGAGGCAGTCATGGATTGGTTGGTTGTTTTTCCTGTTTTGTTTTGTTTTTTTCAAAACTCATATGCCCACCAGCCATTATGTAGGGAGAATTTCTGTGCTAGCTTCATCCTTCCAGTCTGTGGACAATAAAAATAACATTCTTATTTTTTCTTTAAAACAAACAAACATGAAACTAAAATCAGACAGACAAAAATAACAAACAAGAAATGACCCTTTCATTTCTGGTTTTGCTTTTATTATTGTTTAATTTTACCTAGGTCAATTTCCTTGGAGTATTAGATCATAGACTGAAAACAGTTTATGAATTTATTTAAATACTATACTTATGACCCTAATCAAAAGATTCAAGTTTTAATGTCTTTATTAGGGAAAGTTTCAGGTAATGATGGCACAAAAGTAAGGTCTCTGTGGAATAAGGTTTATCTTTTCTCTTTTTTAAATGAAAAACCTAAAGGCAGACTATTTGAAATTCCAAACTGATTTAGTGGTTGAATTAGTGATGTGGAAATTTTTGCACATAAGAATCATATCAGAATTATGGTGGAAAACTACTATTGATCCACTTGTGTGGGAAACTTGAGCAAAGTGCCTATAATGTTCAGTGTCATCTGTAAGAATTAATAAATTATACATGACATAGAATTTCAAGGAAACTCAACATACCATACATGTTTGTGTTTAGAATTATTTATTTATTTACTTATTTGTGACTTGGTACACAACAGAGGTCTCTGAAAGACAGTATTGCCCTGGTTGGAACATCAAGTATTCTGGAGCAATAATGGAATGTGGAATAAAAATAAGTATGCATAATCCCAGGTACATTGCCATGCTGGGTGTTTTATTTAGTAGTTTTGTTACTAATTCTATCTGTTCCTACAAAAAACTTCTAAACCTTTGGGTATTTACATTTTTCTTGTAAGATCATAAAGGCAATAAACATGCTTACAGTAGTTTCTAGACTTGGTGTTAAAAATGTTGATTTAAGGAACAATCAACATTTAAATGGGGGAAAATTAGAATATAAAATAACTTGTTGTCACATAAATTATTTTTATGATATACTACTGTAGCTATGTTATGCATAGGCATGTTCTCATTTAAAAAGGGGTTGCTTGAATATTGTTTATGCCTTGACAATATGCGTACTTTTTTATATAAAAAATGTTAAATGCTTTTTGCATAATCTATAAGCACATTTGACAGAAGTTTTAGTAATAAAGCACTGACTTAAAGATTAGAAGAATTATTGTGACTGTACCTACTCTGAGCTTCTCTACTTCTATGGTCTCTAGGCACTTTGTTAGGACAAAGAATGTAGGATGGCAGATGATTGTCCATTTTAGTCAAACTTAGGGGTACAATACCGCTATATTGACCCATGTTTAGGGTTACTGCTATTGAATAATGGTATAGCTTACAGTTTTTAAGATAATATTTCTAGGACCTGTATTTTTATTACCATGGTATATGTTGGGACTTCTCTCATGTAATAGAATTTGTGAGTATATTGCCAATGAAATTCCAGTGGCATCATTTCATGTTTCCTACATGGGCAACTACTGGATCAAAAATATTAGAGCAAAGCCTGGCCCTACTGGTACATTCTAATCAAAATGGACATTTGAACAGTTAATTAGGAAAAATAAGTAGTTTCACTGAAAAAATGACTTTAAGTGTGCTGTATGGTAGGTATGTTTAAATTGGGTTTGGACCATTCACAGAATGCCTCTGTGTAAGAATTCTGAAATAATAAGGTGTACAGCCGTCCTTTGTTCATGGTGGTTAATCTGTTCCAGACTCTAGTGGTTGCACCTGGCGTTGAAGGATTCCTGGGGTGCTCGAATACACAGGCCTATAGTCCATACGTACAGTAATTTTAATTGTAATTGTAATACAGGGGTGTATAATTGACTCAGACAACTGAGCATATGCTGTATCATTTTCACTGTCTCGATCAACTTTTTAATGAATGTATTTGAAAAAAACACCTTAGAGTGAAACTGCAAAAGTTGAAGCGAAATGGCGAGGGAAGACTATAATGAGTTGGTATCCTGAGATTATCAAATAGATTTGGGATTATAGTAAAGATGTCATGCTGAGAACAAATTTTCTATGTTCTTCAGTTGGCCCAAGTTTCAAATATGGCTTAAATTGTCCTTTGTTATTTTCTCCTCCCTTTCTCTCTCTCCTGAATATATAAAGTCAATGCATAGATGCTGTTTTAAATATTACACAAACTTCTCACTTAACCTAAACTTTTATCAGTGTCAAAAATTCTTCGGTCATATTCACACAATTGGCACTCTGAAGTTTGATTGATTTCTGAGTCAAAAACTTTTCCTTTTCTTCTAGCAACCCCCACCTTTTTCTCTTGAGTTAAATATTGTATTGCCCAGAAAAAGATGCCTTTATCCCTCCAAGTTCACCATTCTCTCCACTGCTATGCTAACAACCATCAATAATAGTTCACGTGTTTTTGACACTTTCCAGTTGATGAAGTGATCATAGCATTCCATTTGATGTACACAGACACCTTTAGGGCAGCCAGAAAGTTAGCATCTCTATGTTGAATGGAGACGGTAAGGCTGAGGTCTAGATTGGTTAGTGAGTAGGGGACCTAAGCTAAAACCCATATATAATAACTAATACTGATACCCTTCAAAGTGTTTGTTATTATAAAACCTTATCAGGTATAGTGTTCCCTCTCTCATCTGCCTTTTCATTTTAAAAGAGCTAATTGAATTCTAAAAATATAAATGGACACACACACACACACAACACTACATTTCTGAAGTTAGAAAAATAGGATTTTACCATAATTAGAGTCTCATCGGTGGAACTTAAGGATTGAAGACTTAGGTACAACTCTGGCTGGTTAGGCACAGCCGTTGGAGGGTCGCCCCCAGACCAAAGGGTTGCAGGTTGATTCCCAGTCCAGAGCACATACCTGGGTTACAGGTTCAATACTCGCCCCAGTTGGTCATAGGGGAGGCAGCCAATCTATGTGTCTCTCTCACACAGACTTTTCTTTGTCTCTCTCCCTCCCTTCCTTCCATTCTATCTAAAAATCAACGGAAAAATATCCTCATCTGAGGATTAACAAAACAAACAAACAAACAAAAAGACTTAGACACAAATCAGGGAAATGAACATTTCTTGTAGTTCATTGAATTTTTCTTAAATTAGATCTTTTCAATTTCCTATTTTCTTCTTCTATGTATATCTTTGATGTTTTGAAAGATTTAGTGTAATTCTGTGGATTTGGAAAACAGCATATTTGATGGGTTATTTGTGTAAACAAATCCACATTTATGCAAAGTTAGCAATGTGTTACAAATGCATTTGCTTTCACACATTTGCTTTCTCAGATGTGACTGGTAATTGCTGTTAAGGAACAACTCACTATTTCTTCTTTCAAGAGACTTATGAAAGTGGAGCAGCAATCAGGAAGGAACATACCCAAGGGCGGTGAGCGCGCTCACACAACCCAACAGGAAATAATTGCAACGTCTATTTCTAGAATCTGTAACAAAGCATTTGAACAGATTCTCCTAAACTCGATTACAGCATATACTGCAATATGGATTCAATAAAGACGAAGTATAACAACTCACTTTTGCTAAATTAAACATAGGCTTTAAGTGTTTAAATCAAACAACTTCCTTGAATATAAAGTCAATGTAAAATTAAAAAAAAAAATGTTTAAGGATACATCAAATGTGTCCAGCAGCTATGCATCAATAAATAAGTGTTTTCTAATACCATCATTTTGGAAGTCAAGTTAACTTTCTAGTTGTGAATACTATGCAATGTTGGTATGTGACATAAACTCTTCTCCTTTGTGTATATCAAAAAATGCCCCAAAATAATTTAAAAATAAACAGGAAAGGGTAAAGCAGAATTTATATAGATAAATTATCCAATTAAGCTATTGATATTTTAGATCAGATATTAAAACATAAAAAATAAAACCACCTTCTTTCTAAGGTTTCTGAAATATTTTATTTCATCATTACCACCACTGTCTGTGGTAAGAATAGTAGACCACATTTACTGTTAGTGCTCAATCTTTTCTAGAATCCTGAGTTTTGTAGCTTAAGATATAAAAAGCTTTAACAATGGGTGATATACTTTTTTCTTCTTTTTTTGACTGTGGAGGTCTATAAAGAGATTGTTAAAATTAGGCAAGATAGGAATTAAACTGACTTATTGAAAACCAATATGGATGTTATCAATTGGAACATTCACTTTAATAAAAATATGACATAATTATATATAATATATTAATAATATATAATATATTATTGCTATATAAGAACCTTAGGTTGTAATGATAAATTCTAACTTTTTATTCCCTTGACATTGTCTTTCATAGAGCAGAAATTTTAAATTTTAATGAAATCAATCTTATCAATTATTTCATTCATGGATCATGCCATTGGTGTATTGAAAAAATCTATATCATACTCAAGGTCATCTAGATTTTTCTCTTATGTTATTTTCCAAGAGTTTTATAATTAATTTTACATTTAACATTTAGGTTTATCATTTATTTGAGTTTATTTTTGTGAAGAATGTGATGTTTGTGTCTAGGTTCTTTTTTTTTTTTTTTTTCATACGAATATCCAAATGCTCCAGCACCATTTTTTGAAGAGACTATCTATGTTCCATTTTATTACCTTTGCTCCTCTGTCAAAGATCAGTGGACTGTATTTATGTGGGTCGATTTCTGGGTTCTCTATTATGTTCAATTGATCCAGTTGTCTACTTTTCACCAATACAACTCTGTCTTGATTACTGGAGCATTATAGTAACTCTTGAAGTTGGGTAGCATCACTCATACAAGTTTGTTCTTCAAAGTTATGTCGGCTATTCTGGGTCTTTTGCCTCCCCTTATAAACTGTAGAGTCAAAATTTCCATTGATACATATAAAATTCATATCCATAAGACTACTCATAAAATACTTGCTATTATTTTGATTGGGATTTCATTGAATCTATAGATAAAGTTAGGAAGAATGGACATCTTGACAATATTGTGTCTTCTTGTCCATGAACAGAGACTATCTCTCCATTTATTTAGTTCTTATTTGATTTCATTTATCAGAGTTATATAGTTTTCCTCATATCAATGTACATTTTTAAAAAGTAAAATTTATACAAGTATTGATTAATAAAATCTATTACATTAACGCAAGTAAAAGATACCCTGCCTGATTTTTTAACTGTTCATTTTTATGCCAGATTTATTTAAAAAGCTCATAATTTGACTTTACAGGGCTGAATTTAAACGATAATTCAGGACCAGCTTTTTAATCAGTTTTACCTGCCTACACCAAAATATCAAATGAATGGTAAGAGAAACATGTGTGAGGTGGTTGTTGAATTAGAGGCAAAGAAGAATCCTTTGATCATTTGAAAGTTAAAAATTGAATAATTTCAATGTAATGAAGCATTTCAAAATAGCTGGAAATATAAGAATATATAGCAGCTCAATCACTAAGAATGATTGTCAAAGGATCATCATTTTAAGGCTGACATTCTTTCAAATCTAATCTGATATTCAAACTGATATCCAACATGCATTTTTCACACAATATACAGACTAGGTATTTATAATACTGTTGTTGCTCTTTATCAAAACGTTGTCACAAAGAATGACATTTTCAGTTTCAAAAATGCAGATTAATAATTGCATAGCTCAAATTAATAATTATAGCTTATAAAGCAGTCACTTATCATTTCCCAATAAATAATTCTCATAAACTCTCAATTTGTATATGACAAGATTTAAATACTTCTATTTATCATGGTCTGAAGATTTTAAGGTTCTGGTACCTAATGGTTTAATTAATTTAATTGTGATTGGTAATTTTCTTTACTGAGATAGCTTAGTTAAATTATTTCCATATGATAAAAGTAAAGAAACCCTTAAAGAAATAAAATTATAATATTAAATAGTTTTTAAAAAATTAATAGACATTTATATCTGCATTATATAATTTCTTTCTATAACCCACAAATTCACAAGAAACAGCTAACTCAATTAAGGTTAAATATAAGAGGAGATTTTTATATATAATTTTATTATTATTATTCAAGGTACTTAACAAGTGTGTAGGAATCCCTGTTTTAAAGTATGTAGACCATTTTAGAAATAAAATGATACATAGACTGATGCCAATATGTTTTTATATGTTTCTTTATATTAATTTGTTTTGCTCATTTTATATTAATTTGATTCTGATCTGAACAGAATAATGGAAGTACCAAGAAGGTAGATGACTGAGACCAAATGTCATAGGGCCAAGACTAGCACACACATTAGTCTTCTAATTGTAATTTGTACTATAGGCTTTCACCAACTTGATGAGATGATATATAATTTTATATTTTAATTACCATGTTCACACTTATTTTGAATTATCAAGGAAGTGTTTGTTTATTTTTTGTTTTTTACTCCTGTTTTCTTCTGAGCTACACATCTAAAATATTTAGGATATCCTAGAATTTTATTCTGAGTAATTAAAGAATTGCTTTGATAAATAAGGCCAAGCTTAGGCCAGATGTATGTCTTTTGAATCTATTGACTCCTTTGATATCAGAACTAACTTTTCTGCTTGAAGCCTTCAACATCTTATGTGGATTATCGTCATGAGTTTCAAACTGATCTCCTTACCCTCTTAATTCTATTGAAAACTCTTAGTCTGAAATATCTTTTAAAATGCCTCTCTGGTTATCTAATTATGTCAATGTTCTGTGTTCTGTACAATACCTTTTCCTTTCTGTTTTTTGTTTGTTTGTTTGTTTGTTTGTTTGTTTGTTTGTTTTTTCCTGGAATCTCTATGATCTAGCCCTTTCCTGTTTCAGCTTTTTTTCAAATCACATTGCTTTATCTCCTCACTTTGCTACATTTCTGACTTACCAAATCTCTGGCAGTCCCCAGACATGTTGAAATGTTTCACTTCTTCTGCATTTGTTGATCCCTATATCTAGAACAATTTATCTGCCTGGTAAACTGTTGATTATTCACTGAAGCGCAGTTTAACTATCTCCACAGATAAATTGCACCTGCCATCTTTGCAAACATGTACCTCTATATGTAGCATTACAATGATATTTTACAATTACCTCATGGTTATTGCCTTCACTTGTCTAGGTTGCCTTGACGATAATAAATGTACTATTTATTTATGTCTCACGTGTCTGTAAGTCATGCAACCTGACACAGTAGGTGCTTTATAAAAGTTTGGTAAATAAATGAATATTGGTGGTAAAGCATTTAAGTCTGTGGGTTAGGTAGAATTTGATATACTCCTAGATGATATACTCCTGGCCTATTCTCTACAATCACATTTTTTTGAATAAGTCACATTTTTTAATATCCAATAAGTTACTTACATTAAAACTTGTTTTTTGTTATTAAGATTCAGAGAGGGCAAATAAGATTCCAGAGAAGTTCTTCATGCATATTCATGTCAGAACTCTGGTTTCAAAACACAAGAAACAGAAGAAATAACAATAAAAGCTTAGTACTATACTGAAATTAGATAATGTACACTTTGTATTGTTCAAGAAATGTTTATGATTTTGGGCTTCTGTTCAAATTTAATTTCATGTTTTCTGGCAAAAATATTTATCTATAATAACAGCTGTGCTCTTCAAACTTAAGAACTATGTGTTTGCATTTTGAACCTGGCATTAGAATCTATATGAAGTAGAGGGTTTTAAAATATTTCAATGTCTATGGTCTGTGGGTGTGTCTTATGGAGTGAGAGGACTTCCTTGTCTGCAAGGTCTGATGCGCATGAAGGCTGTTTCGCTGTTGGGTAAATTGAAATCTATCTCTAATGTGGTTTTAGGATAATAATCTAAGTGTCAACTTATCTGTATGTTTCACAGCAATTGCAGTGTCTATGGCTTAATATCAATGTCTTCAATATTTATTTCAGTGTTTTTAGTACCAACCATGCTAAAGAACAAGGTAAACTGTCTTTCAGAGTTCCCAGACGAAGCTTTTGCTCTGGCAGTTACTGTTTCCTTAAGTGGAGTGGCAACTGTGTCCTCAATATGATAGTATTTATCATGTACATTTACTGCTACTCACGTCACTGTTTGAAAGTGTATGCATAAGAGTAAAGTTGGGAGAAGGGTGATTTTTATGTTTTCATGAATGTCACTGCAGGGTTTATCTTCCTGTTTTCATGTGAGCCGTTAAAATACCAAGTTTTTAAAGTAATGATTTCCCATGTCCAGCAGATAAAGGGATGTAAAGTTTTAAGCTGATAATTTGTGAATAGATTTATTAGGAAAGGTAATATTATGCTGCTGATATTAAATTGCTCACTGTGTATGTTCTTTCTTTAAAAAGCCAAGATCTAAGATGTGACGACAGAAATATCTGAATACTGAACTGAAAAAAGTATCTGTAAACATTTAAAATCAGGTAGAAACCAAATAATCACTGTGAAAAAATTTTACAGATATTCTTATGAGATTGATTGGTGACATCATCTTAGAAAAATAACACTCCGTGTGTCACCACACTTAGAGACAAGATCGCTTTTTATGTATTCAGTGGACCTCTACTGTTTCTGAAAATAGAATAAGAAATGCACTTCCTCCAAAAGAAAGCAGGACCAATCACTGTGTACTTTAGCCTTCTGTTTACTAACCTTAGGAGCATCTGCCCCGACAGCAGGTGCTTGACAGTTTCCTGCAGCGTAGGAGGGGTCAACGGGAGAAGAAGGATAGCTGCATTGTGTCAGGGCCAGTGGGTTCCACACTCATCCTGGAAACCATCTAGCTAAGCTTATGTGGCAAATGATGCATAGAGATAGGGGGAAAACATCCCGCACACTGTAAGCCTTCTGTTCTCTTAAACCACACACATTACAAGAGAAAGTGGTATCTGTGTATGTGCTGTTTCCTTTATTCTTATTTCAGAGCCTTCGTTTGTGCTCCAGAATAGGTGGCCGCATTATCCTTGGTAAGATAAGAAAATCTCTTTGAAAGGATGAAGGAAGTTAGATAAAAGAGATACTCTGATCACCAGGAGGAGATTTTTGTGCTGAGAAAATGAGACCTGATTTTGTTTTGTTTTGTGTCCTCCACCTCAAGGACTATGGATCCTTAAAAAGACTCTTGTCCTTGAGATCCTATGTTAAATGCTCAACTTGACATGAATTACATTAGCTGTTTCTTATTGTTCAGAATTTACAAACTTTAGCACCTTTCCACTGAAAAATGATTTTGGTTTTCAAAAAATTACTAACTATAATTAAGAGCTCATCTTACTATTAAATAGAGAAAAGAGTCCTTTTTATAACAAAGAACAGGGTGGAGATAGGTGCCCCATCCTTATGCTAATATTAGAATTTAATTATGTATTGACTATCATTTTCTTATTGAGATTTGTCATTTCTCTCTTTTTTTTTTAAATCCTCACCTGCGGACATTTTTCCAATTTTTTGTTCAGATAGAATGGGAGAGAGAGAGACGAAGAGAGAGAGAAACATCCACGTGAAAGGGACACATTGAGTGGCTGCCTCCTGCATGACCCACCAGGGCCGGCCGGGAGAAACTGTGACAGCAGTATATGTACGCCCCTAGCGGGAACCAAACCCCAGTCTCTCTGGACCACAGACCGACGCTCTATCCACTGAGTTAAACGGGCCAGGGCTCTCTCTCTCTCTTTTTTGAATCCTCACCCAAGGATGTGTTTTTTATTATTGATTGTAGAGGGAGAGGGGAAGGGAGAGGGAGAGAAACAGACAGAGAAAAAAATAAATGTGACAGAGAAACATCAATCAGTTGCGTCCTGTACCACCTGGATGGGGGAATGAGCCTGCAACCTGGGTATGTGCCCTGACAGGGAATTGAATCCGGGACCCTTCGGTGAATGGGCTGACATTCCAACCAACTGAACCACACTGGCCAGGACTACTTTTCTTTTCGAAAGCCATTAATTAAGCATGCACAGTCAACATGGTCTTCTAATACATACTTTTAAAGAGTACATATTATTATTATTTTTAAAATTTTTTTATTAATTGATTTTTGTTACAGATGTTTCTCCTTTTTCCCCCATTGACACCCTCCTCCTGATCCTCCCCTACCCCATCCTCAGCATTGTTGTCTATGTCCATAATTACACATACATGCATATAAAACTAGACATACAGGTCTAAAATATGTATCCACATAAAATTATATAGTTCATATTTATACATTTATATGAAGGGGTGGAGCAAAGAAAGTTCACACAGCTCCATACCAGCAGGGCTAGATGAGTAAAGATGAGGTCCTATTTTCAAAACATATGTGAAAACATAGTCAGTGCCGGTATGGAAGCAAAGAGTGAATGAATTAAAGGATTCTTAAGAGTTATAATAGAAGTAACTATTACCTATTAAGTTTCTAGCAAATAGTCAATACTGTTCATCTAAACTGCATGGAAACTATTTAACAGTAACAGCGGCAGCATCAGCAACAAGCAGCATAATCGCATGCTCAATGCTTGCCAAGCCCTCTTTGCTAAATACCCTTTATGGTTTGCTACACCAACATATGGCAATATGGTGGAATCCAAATTCATGCTGACTGATTCTAAAGCCCACATCCGAATCCCTAAAGCACCTTTTAGCGATTAACTAAAATATAAGTTTTGGATCTCCCTGCAGTGGAGTCATACCAAAATACACAACAATGAATGATTAGGTGCAGGTCTTTATATGACAGGCTGCACTGTGGGATAAAGGGAAGAAGGAAATCAGAGAAAACTACACCAGTCAAGAAAAGCTTTTTGGTCAGTGTCTTGAGGAATGAGTAGCATTCACTTATTGGTGTTAAAAGTCATGAATATGTGGAAATAGAGAATTCCAATTTAGAAAAATACATGAAACAAGGAACAGGACACAATGTACTCATGAGACTGGATTTGATTAAAGAGTATGCATTAGTGGAATTCAACTCAATTCCGAATTCCCTTTTGAGTTCCTCCCACTTCCCCCACAGCTCATCTCAACAAGATAGCTTTGGCAGGAATCGCTGTGCTGCGAAGTAAATTGCTGGTGGAAACAAAGATGAGGAGAGTAGCTATTTTGAGATTATTCTTGAAAATGACTCATGCAATTCCGTGTGATTTGTTTTCTCAGTCTAAAAATGATTAACTACATGGCTTGAATAGTTATACACATTCTAAGAATGCAAATGTCTTTGTACATGGGAAATAATGAAATGGGCAATAGGACAAAGATGTGGGCATTTTCAGTAAAAATTTTTCTTTGACACAAAATGTTTTTTTCCTGGAGTATCCTCTCCAAATATGGTGCAATACACTGTCCGCTTCCCTTGCTTCTTCAGAGGCAAGGAGGGGAATATTAGATAGTATAATGGTAAAGGAGACCGATTCAGTGAAGAAGAGTTCAATTAAAATTTTGGATTTATTAGTTAGACATTAAATAACTCCATTATTTTACCATAGACATTCTTAAAATAAATCCATTTTTACTTTTTATAATTTCATAGAACTAAATTTTTTTAAAAGTAATTTTTAAGTCAGTGAAGTCAGAATGGAAAATAATTAACTAGATGATTTAAGGTTAAATAATTTTTCCTAGATCAATGGACTATACGGATGGTTATAAAATAGTATGAGTGTAGACACATGGTTGACAGCCTTTAATTTTTTTCCAAGAAAGAATAAATAATCAAAGAAAAACACAACCACTCTCCCTTCCTATATTTTTTAGAAAAATCGATATTTTAAATGTGAAGTACATAATCTTACAATGAAAGGTTGTCACGTTGAATAAATTAACTTGAATACACTTGCTACATTTTTCTCATTTCTTCATGGAAAAGCAAAAATGTAATCAGTGACTGTCCCTGGTCTGTGGAAGGGACTGAGAATATCTGATCCAGGTCAATGGTTTAAAACCATTTTACAGTCTGAGTAATCATGAGACAAAGTATGTACTCTCAGAAGGTACGATATGGAAATAGCTTCGTTTCCACCATGGACTTCAAACCCATTTCCCTAAATTTCTCTGCCCTATTCTTTCACAAGGTCTCAAGCATAGCCCAATAATTCCTATTCATCTTCAGCTATTAGAAAAGTTTCATTTCAGTTATTTAAATGTCTTAATAAATTTAAGTCTAAACATTAACCTCTCATTCAATTCAAATTTAACACCCTTTGTCATGTAGTTCACCCTTGGAATTCTCAGAACAGCAGTAGGAGAGGGGCATGGTCTGTTCTTTTTGCTCTCCTCATTATACTTACTTCCCCCTTGCCATTGTTGTCTGGCTTCTTGGGGATCGGGAGCAGGGAATAGAGTGAGAGTCAATTAGAGAGAAAGTCAAATTCTTCTTTGCTTGGTGCTGTTATCTAGCATGTCCAAATTCTGGGTCTCTTGTATGAGGCTTTTTCATATAATTTCAAGAACCTTCCTTTGGGGACTGCTGCACTGAAATATTACATGATGTAATATTTAAATAAATTTTTATATTTCTTCTCAAACTCCTGCCCTCTAGCATTGTATTTCCAGCTTTTCTACTAGAATATCTGGACTGGGAAGGCAGATATTCTGGGTCAAATCTCTATAAAATACTCACACATATCAAAGAGCAAATGCCAAATCAATGCACACATTGTAGCCCTAACAACCCAGGAAGCACAGGGCACACTCACTATTCTCCTTTTTCTTTGTCCTGTTCTAAAGGTAGCTACAGTCAACTGCTCTCCTTGACAGTTCAGAGGAGAGTTATGTCCAAATATTCATGTTCTGACTGAAATCCAGAGGATGATATTAGGTTTACCAAATATCCGTTCATGGTGCTCAGTGATGGTGTCATAACAGAGTCAGATCTGTTTCTACAGACTAGCAAATGTTCAGTTAGAAAGAACATTCTGGTCTCCCTGCCAGAGACCAAGCCAACCCTACACTACTACCACTGTCACAGTCTCTTCAAGGAATTTTCTCTCTCTCTCTCTTTTCTATAATTAATTAATTTATTTTTGTTACAGATGTTTCTCCTTTTCCCCCCACTGATTCTCCCCTCACCCCCTTCCCACCCTGTCCCCAGCTTTGTTGTCCATGTCCATTGTTCATGCATACATGCATATAAGTTCTGTGGTTTATCTCTCCCCCACACCTCCTCTTCTGGAGATTGTCAGTCTGTACCCCACTTCTACATCTCTGGGACTACCCCATTCCTCAGAATGTTATGTTCATTATATGTGATCTCACTTATTCGTGGAATATAAGGAATTCTCTTGACACTCACTATACCTGGCTTGAAGCAGATGACGGAGTATGACCCCATCCTTTTAACTCTCACCAATTCCTTCAAAGAATTATTTTTCCTCTTCATTGAATCTCTGCCCTTCTTTTATTATGCTGCATTGTGGTAGCTGAACTATTTTTTGATACCTTTTAGTAAACCTCGAAGAGGTGTGGTCTAAAATGTGAAAACTCATCACCCATAGTGCTGAGAATTGGAGCCTCAGACAAAAATCTCTGAGGCAATATAAAATGTCCTAAAATATTTGTCTTAATATTGAGAAAAACATTGATCTAGAAAAACCAGGGATTTAAATTCAAGAGAATATTTTTTAAGTTAAGGTTAATTATAAAATTTATGTTACTGAATTATAGTAAATGATCCAGCTCTGTTTGGTTTCAGAATAGGTTTCCATAAGAATAACATTTTTCTGTCTTCTACTTGGATGCTTTACAAAGCCAGTGCTGTGTGACAATGGTTGCATGCACTACCTCAAGGCTGAATTTGAAAGTATGATGTGTGCTTCAAAAGAAAGCACTACTATTAAATTCTCAATAAATTCTATTTGAATATTTTCTTAATATTTCTGTAGTGCAGGCTCAATTCAAGCTGTGTCTCTGGCAAAATGAATAGATTGTTGATAGGCCTCATGGTACTTTAGCTTATTTTTGGAGAAAGCAGTACCATTTTCATTTTATAGTTCGATATAGCCAAAATTAGTTTTGTGGTTCTCCATAATTGTGTATGTGTGTCCAGCATCTAGGACAAAGTCTAATCTTCTTTTATTTCCAAACTTGATATATTGAAATTAGTTTAGATATAAGCATCAAACTTAATGAAAATCAGAACATCAAGAAAATAGATAAATGGCTATAGCTTCCACCTTTGGTCTTGCTTTACACATTGATCTAGTTCATCAGTTCAAGCTGGGGTTTAGGAGGCCAATGACAGCTAGTGATTTATTACTGATGTTATCAGTGACTATGATATATCAACATCTCTCTATTGGGTATTTTACAGAGACCGGAAAGCTAATGGAATATGATTTTAAATGTTTTTCTTTCAAGCTAATATATTTGTAATTGTCTTTCATTTTAAGGGGTATTTAAAAAATGAAGAGCTTCATTTTTAGGGTAGTAGCTTAACATCTAAAAGTGTTCAATTGAAAAATAAAGCAAGGCGAAGGCCAGTGTATTTTTAAAGAAACATATGACATAATCATTTTTAGATGATTCTGGGTGATTGGGGTCACAAAGCATTAACTGTTAAACAGAATTAGAGCCATTATATATTAAAATGCTCAATTTTGGAAAATGTCAATATGAGTTTGGTTATAATTGTTCAGAATCTAGACCTTATAATAATGTTAAAGATATAGTATTTTTGTAACAAGGATATACATTTTATTTACTACCTAAAATTATTTATTGAAGAATTCTTTAACAGATTAAAAAAACAAACCCTGATATATGTATTTACCATTTTCCCCTACTAACATAATATTAATTTATGTAAAATTTAAATTTGTTCAGAGACCTTTTCCCATGTTATTTTCACTAGAATAATATGAAGAATATAGAATATAAGGAGAAGTTCTTTTTTGTTGGTGGTGGTGGTTGCGTGGAATTATAAAAAAAAAAGAATTTGGTCTTTTAACTCTGAGTGCACCTCACTTTCCTATTCTAGTTAAACTGAGAAAAATAGATGATTCCATAGCTATTCATCAAATTAAATGGGACATTGTCTGACTCTAGCAAAGTGCCTAATACATGGTGAAAATTGCATACATATTTGTGGGGAAAATAAACCTATTTCCCATCTAAAACTTAATGAAATGGTAAAATATCAAAACCCAAGTGGCTATGTTACTTGGTTCTTACTATAAAAACATTTGCGATGACAAAATAAGACATTAAAACATGAAAAAATAATCACAAGGCATTACTTCATGTTTCACTAATGGCTGTTGTCACATTATTTTCTCATTATTATGTTTTTAGATAACAGATTTCATTTATATCTCTTTTTTGTTGTTGTTTTTTACATTTATTTTTATTGTTGAAAGTATTACCAATGTCCCTCATTTTTCCCTTTTTCCCCTTCCACCTTGCTCCGGCCCCACCCCAAGCCTTCACCTCACTACAGTCTGTGTCCATGGGCTATGCTTACATGCCTATAAATTCTTTGGTTAATCTCTTCCTGCCCCCTCTCCCTTTCCTCTGAGATCTGTCAGTCTGTTCATCTACATTTCTTTGGTGCAATTCAAAACTAAACCAAAATCAGTATAAAAATGCTACTCTGAATATATAATAAAAGGCAAAGAAGAAAACCTATAAAATGCAGCAATGTTTATTGAATGACATTTCTGTATTATCTAAAGAAAAAATGTTCTATTCAATGTTTATCTGGTTGTAGTCATTTGGTAGCATCAAATATTATACATTTGTTTATATCTCATCTCTATCTAAAATACATTAATTTATAATAAATAGTATACTTAAAATGAGGGTATTAAAATACACAAATAATTAGTAAACCAAGGCCACCAAAAAAAAAAAAAAAAAAAAGAAGAAGACGAAGACCTGCAACATATAAACCATAAAAAAGTAATATCATTATTCTGACTTTTTTACATTAGGCTTTCAGCATCCCTCTTAGCAGAATGTCCCTTCAAGGGCACTTCTATCTTATCAGAATTTAAGACCACACATGCTCTTCTAACAGATTATGGTTTTTTTTACACTAATTTCTTCATGGGGCCTCATATAAGTAACATTGAGTGATGACATATCAGAGAATGTTTAGGATATCAATGAAAATCATAAAATATTTTTTATATGAACTGCATTATATATTTATGTGTTATTTGTTATAATCGCCACTGATAAAAGCCCAGGCCATAGTATTGCAATACAACTTGTCATTCATTCACAATTTTCCCTTGTAATTGTCCTGTGCTTTTCAAGAGGCAAGTGTTCCATTAGGTTTGCTATATGCTCATAAGAACTTGTAGCTAGGTAGTGTGACTACATAACCAATTATGTTGCCTTATTACTTTTATCACTTGAGTAAATATGTTCAGCACCTCAGGTTGCAAGACAAAGAAATTTATTCATACTACTCATAACTTTTTAAAGGATAGAGATTATGTGGTCTAGGTACTGGGTCTGTTTTAATCCTTGTCACTTTCAATGTCTTGCTTTAGTAAAATTTTCTATAAAACTTCTTGCCTTGCTGCTGTTGCTTCTATAACTGGGCTTCCTGATCTTTGGGCTAATGAACTGGTTCAGATGGATTGAAGGAGACACTTCCCTCTGGGGTTATGCCTAAACTCTCTATTCACCAAGATGATTTCTTTGTGCTTACATAGTTTTAGCTCCTGGTAGCTCTCTGATATCTTTTATTTTAGCTCCCTTTACTGAAGTTCTTATAATTTCAGTGTTTTTGTTTTTTTTGGTTTTTTTTTAGATTTCCCCAAAATAATTTGGATTGGCCATCTCTCAGTTGTCGGATATCATATGGCTTCCCTTATTTAGGGATCCATGCCTCATCCCCTAGGAGAGAACGCCTCAATATAGGGGTCTTAACTATTGTCATCTGTTCTAGTCTTCACACATTAGATAAACTAGTAACTAAGCTGATGAGAGTATTTGAAAGAGGTTTGGATGGATGATTTAAATTTGCCCCTCATTAAATCTTTTATTTACTTCTTACGGCGACTTCTACATACTCTTCTTAAACTTCCATCCAAATCTAATCCTTCTTTTTCCTATATTTTTAATTCATTCAATTTATATCCCTTCATCTTAGAAACCTGTTTATATTTAACCATTTAAAACCAATGAAAAAGAATGATTTCTAATTTTTGTTTCTACCATGAGCTTGAGTGCTTGGAGGATATAGATCTGAAATCAGACTTAAAATAGATGCACAAAGACTAATTGCTTGAACACATCAAAGAGCAACAGAGAATAAGACCAAATATTTACAAGTGAGAACAATTTGCATATGAGTTAATTTAGAAAGTAAATAAAAAATTAAAAGAACAGTGTTATGCTTTATGAATTATCTGGAAAACTGGTATTAGAAACCTGATTATATTGGGATGGTAATTGACTCAAAAAAACAAAAAACAAAAGTAATTTATCACAAGGCCAGACACATAAAGATTTACAAATAAAATCAATTTAACATATATAGATTTATAATTTGGAAAGAACTTCATGTCTATCGCACAGCACTTGGATGAAATATATGAATTGTGAGTCAGCTAGTAGTAGTATATTTTTGTCAAAGAGCTAAACAATGGAATTCATTTATCTAGATTATATGAATAATACAATCTCTGCTTATACTTCTACTTAGTTAGGGCTATTAACACTATGAATGAAAAAAATATTAATTTACATTTTATTTTTAAATTGTAATTTTGGAATTTTGGGGCTTCTGTAACTCTAGAATTTGTAGTGGTGGAGGTAGCTAGGTTCCATTAGCTTGGATTCAACATCTCAAATAACAGTATCAGAAGAGTTTTCATAACATTTTGTAGTTCTGCTTTTCTGTTTGTCTCCTATTCAAGTTAGCTCACCCCATGAAAAGGTAGATATTGATATCAAAGTTTTATTTTAACATTCTATTGTCTAGTAATTCTACAGAAAGTAAGTGCTTTATTTTGAATAATGTCACCAAAGTTCTTGAAATTGACTCTAATTAGGCTGACGGGGTCACATGTCTCTCCCCGAGATAACTGCTTCAGCCCATGGATGAGCCCCGAGTCTCCTACTAGTGAGGAAGGTACTTAGTATTGAAGAAAGAATGTCAGCACTGCCCCTGCAGAAACCACATCAAATGGGATGGGTGAGAGATTGTTTTCTTCTCCCCCCAAAAAAGACATAATTCTTATTATCAAGGAATTAAAATGTGTATAACCCAAAACAAGAAATGACCAGTTGAGAAATTAATCTGTCTAATCTATCTACTAGTGATTAAGTGCTAAAGTGCAGATTAAGATATTTCACAGAGGTCATTAGATGGTTCACTGGAATTAGTGATAGATCTCAGACGTTCTGACCTCTAGTTTGGTTCCATTCTAATTATCTCCTGTAATGTACTGGTCCTGAGGACATTGAAATTAGAATTTTGGGCTGTAAGTATATTTTGTAATTATTCTTTAAAAAATTTTTTTTCCTTTGTTGCTTTTAGAGAGAGAGGAAGGGAGAGGGAGAGAGAGAGATAGAAACATCAATGAGAGAGAACATCAATTGGCTGCTTCCTTCATGCCCCCCACCGGGAATCAGGCCCACAACCTGGGCATGTGTCCTGACCAGGAATAGAACTGGCGACCTCTTGATGCATGGGTCAACACTCAACCACTGAGACATAGAGATGTGACTATAATTGTTCTTTTTAAAAGATGCATAGTTTTTCACCTCTGAATGAACTTTGGAATAGTGCAAATTTAAACATATTAAAATAATAGAGAAAATGGGTGAGAAGAATAAAAATATACAAAAATCTGAATGTACGCAATAATGTACTGGTCCCATTGTCTCTGTTTGGGCATCTTGAAACTGTCTATCCGGCTACCAAGTGATGCTAGAGCTTTAACATCTAGGGGGTGTAGTTGATTTATGCCCAGGAAATCACACCTTTGACTGTCTAGAATATCCTAGATAGCCAGATATTTGTTCTTGGACAATATTTATAAGAAATAAAATTGAAAATTACCATCTTATTTTATTTCATATTTATATTTTCTAGGCCTTTAAAGACTTTTAATAGTTATATTGCATTTTTTATATATTTTTAATATTACTATATAAAATGATATTTAGGAAAGTATTTTGTTTTTTACATATTTTATAAGAAAACTGTGCTACACAGTATATGAATAGCTGTCATAAGCATGTGATAGTTGTTATATCAAAGTCAAATTATTCTATTTTCATAATTATTTTGTGGAAAAAAGGTGATGAGATCATAAATTTTATTGGACATCACAGAAGTTGGTTAACATTTCTTATTGCCTTATGGCAGAAGAATTTACATGCTGAAAATGGAAGCTATCATGTAGACATTTAAGTTACCTCCATGTCTGAATTCTTCTATTTCTTATACATTTTCTTAGCAACAAGAACACATAATATCCTATTCTGTTTAATTTACAAATCCTTTTGTGCGGAAACAGATTGTAATTGATGACACATTGTTTATTATCCAAACACTTCATAGTTTCTATTGCTCTGAGCTTGGGAAACAGATACAATTCTGTTGTCTTCATTCTTCCTTTTTATACTTTTGGATTTAGTTGTGTGAAGATAGTTGATGAAAGATTCCAAATTATTGTTTATTCAGTAAACTCTCTAGAGTTCCTGAAGGCTCAGTGTTACCTGTCATTTTACATACAGGCTAGATTTACTGCCCTTCAGAATAAACATTCTCAGTCAAGTCCTAAAAACAACTTTGTGTTTGCACTTGAGTTAGTTCATGATAGAAACACTGAGCAGCATCCACACTTTAAATGGTATGTTCCTGAGTTTTACAACATGAGCATAATGTGATTTTGAACTCCCTTATGTTAAATCCATCAGGTGTTAGGAAAGGGAGGTCTGGTTTTCAGGGTCGAGTATTCATATTAAACATTAATTATCTTTTGCTTTTATTTCTCCCCTGACCTAGGTTTGCCGTGTGAGCTCTGTCCAAGCTTGCCTGGTCAAGAGATTCTAAACGTGGCCCGAGAGTCCCAGGAACTCTCATGGAATCATTCACTGAAACACATACTAGGAAATCCTAGGAAGTGTGTATATTCCTCATTGTCAAGACTGATGATGTGAAGCGCTGCTCAGTACAGATAGAGTCTAGAACTCCTTTTTCATTCTTGCAACTGACAAATTAAAACTAAATTTTATCTGCTAGGAGGTAGTTATATTCTCATGGCCCAGGCCATGTATTATCTAGTCTTTATAATGACAATACAATTTTCATATTTAAGTGTGTGTAAACTGTAAAATAGAATATATGTTCTAGCAACATAATTTCAGTGTACACACACAGATTTTTATTATGCAAATTACTCAGAAAGATGGAAATGAAGAATGAGCATTTGACAGTGTATCACCCAGTAATCAAAGTCATTGGATGCAGTATTTCCTGTTACTAGTAATTTATCTAAACTATTGCCACAAGAAGGACTTGAAGGTGGGTAGTTTTTATTGATTTCTGAGAGAAGAGTGAAAGTTCTTCAACTTAAAATAGGTACTGAGAGTGGGAGAAAGAGAGAGAGGGAGGGAGGTTGGGAGAGAGAAAGAGAGAAAGAAGTGATTGGTTTCCTATTAATATGTGACTAACTCCCAGAGGGCTATTTTGAGACCTAGACTTGGGAAATAAGTTCACATTGCACAGGATATAACGCTATCATGACCCTAAAGAAGGCTCACAAGTGGAAAGTATTTTAGGATAAGAGCCATCTTCAGACAATGATGTATTTGCCACAGGAATACAATCTGAATACAGTTCTGCAACAACTTCTCTCCCTTGGGGTGGAGAGAGATTCTCCAGTGGTAAAACTTATTTTCTTCCAAATCCTGAGAATAGCAATACATAAAACACATAAACATCTACAAAAATGTTTGGATTGGCTCTACATATTTCACAATATGAATAATAACTAGTCTAATGTATTTATGTTGGTAATTATATAATTTGTTAAGCCTGAGAAATAGTCTTTAGCTATAATCCTAGAATTAATTTTCCTATTTGCATATTTTAGAAATGTAAAAATGAAAGAAAAGTTTTGACATTCTTTCCAGGAAATAAAGTACTGGTATCAGGCAGTTATAGGTGGATTAAGTTTTTTAAAAACTTACTCAAATATAAATATATTTTTTCTTTCTACTATGTTTTTTAGATGTACATGAGAATGAACAATTTGATAATCCAGAGATGATTCCTTTTATTTTATGTAGGTAAGTTTCATTTGTCTTTGATATTTTTTGTATATAATTTATCCTAATTAAAGTTTTACTTTTCAAAAACAGAAATTTTTAGATTTCTAATTTAACAGATATCTAAGTTTCCCATAAACCACAAATTGTTTTATTATTTGTAACATAAAATGTGTCAGACTAAAACAAATCTTTTCCCTGGTGTATCTTGTAGGCATAGAGATGACAGTTTTCTTGTTCAACACATATATCCTTTCAAAATGTTAGAGAAAGAAAAGAGAGTAGATCAAAGTTTATATTTGTAATTATAAAATATATTGCTATGCAGAAAAAGAAAAAAAAAATAGTACTAACACCCAGAGCCATGTGTCACGTGTTACAATGTGAAAGTGAATCATTTGTACTCACAGGGAAGGCAAGAGCTGAAGGTGATGCAGCAAAAGGCTTGGTTTAAAGGCTAAAGCTGTGTACTTTCTGATTGGTTGAATATCAATCATCGAAGGCTCAACTGTCATTTAACAAATGTTAAAAAACCTGAGAATAAACTGAAAACAGAGGGTTCTGTAGTGCTTGCAGAACAGCCTCCTTAAATGCGAGGTCAGTTTTGCTTATTAAATTCTTCCTTGGCTAGCTTGCCTGCTGTGTACAACTCACTATAAAAAGCAGGCTCTTTCAAGGTACAGCTGGAGACCAAATATAACAAGATTTCAAAACCTAAACATTCTAAAATTTTCTATGATTTCCCACATGCTTACTTCAGAATTCTAAGGTTTCCATTGTTAACCATTTTATGTGTGTGTGGTTTCTGATTAATTACACAGCTTGAAATGCTGCTTGAAAAACTTAAGTCATAATAATTATAATGCCTGGAAGGGATAAAAGTTTTTTCTACACAATTTAAAGTATGGTGGTTGGTTCTTATTGTAAAGATAAAATTGGGGAAAATATTCATTGTTTGGAGGTGTGCTAGTTAATTGTCATTTGAGTAAATTTAATAAATTCGTTTCCAAGATATTGCAGATTATACTGAAGACACAAACATCTTTATGGGTTCAAGTTTATTTATTTATAAGTGGTTTGATTAGATTATCTTTATGTCACTTTTTAAGTATAAATTTTTTTTTTCTAAAAAGAAATATTTAACATTATTCTCAACAACAAAGTGCAAACATTTAAGTCTTCAGAGCAATGTTCTCTTTGGGATGTCCTGTCCTACTCTCTTGTTTTTTTTTCTGTGGTGACAAATAGTTGTTGGAGGCAAGCACCAAGAACAAAGTTTCTTGTAGGACATTCATGTAGATAAAACCTACTGTAAATCTTTGAAGTGATGCAGGTACTTTGTACAATACTAAAGATATTTCAAAGTTCACACATAAAAGTATATCTAGAGGATTTTTATTTCAGATCCAATATATAAAGAACTTGAAAGTCATCAGTTCTATTCTATCAACAAGAAAATTCTGGCAAAACTGAAAACCAGTGACTTTTCTTGGAAACTACAGATAATTTAAGTCTAAGAGCAAGCCACCACCTGAAAATCTGAAGATCAGTTGAGGATGAGGATCAGGGTAAATGTGTTGGAGCTGAATTGTGAGAGTGTCTCGGTGAGGGGACCATAGAAACAAGATGAGATTGCTGGGAAGTATCAGGGACACACCTGAGGCTACTGGGGGTCATTTAAAGTGAGATGAAGTTAGCAGTTTCGTTTTTTCTTAAGCACAAATGAGTTGTAGACCTGTGTAACGGGCAGATAAGTGGCTTTAAAACAAGATGGGGTTTGCCAGGCTAATATTACACATCAAGAAAAAAGTAAGGCAGGTGAGGTTTTATACAAAAGAATAATGATAATGGTGGCCAGTGAAATATCTGAGTTATGAGGGGAATGTGAGTAGGACAGTGTTGATTGGCCATGAAAAAGTATTTGGATCACTGGATTATAAGATCATACTGAATCCTGAGGCTGAACTCCCACCTGCAGACTGGAGAGGAACATGAGTAATTACATGCTCTGCCATAATCCTTTTCTATGTATAGAACACAGGCTCCCTAAAATCTCCTTAAGCTTAATACTTAGCCACTGCCATGCCTCACGTTCTGAAGTTTCTATAAGTGGTAGCTTACATCTATACGTTGCTAAGATTGTGCTTTTTATTCATTCACAGGACAAAGCTTTATAGGAAGGTTTTGTTTGTTTGTTTGTTTGTTTTTTATGTGTCTATATATTAACAGAGCCCAACTAAACTGGTTATATGGCTTCCTTCCAGTAGAAGACAATATTATGTGTATCATCAGATTTTCCTAGAGCTTCTATCTGTAAGAAGAATAGCATATATTTATTTTAGATATAGTAGTAATAAGTACCCTAGGAGCAATGGGTGAAAATGACTTTTGCATGGGTTAGCTAAGAAACAATTATATAACATATTTGTATATAGCAAAGCTAAGTAATAGAATAAAAAGTTATCTTCTTTTGCAGCTATACCAGCTGTGCCACTTGCTTTAAAAGAGGATTAGAAAGGTGGAAAGACTAAATTATCCCTTACTAGCGAGTGGAAAGGAAAAGGGAGCAATTTACAATGAAATATATCTACAAACAGTGCTCAGAATAGACTATTTGTGTATATTTTAAAAATATTTGATGTTTTTAAAATGCCAATATAGTTCTGGTTTCTTAAATTAGCCATTTCCTTTCCACTATTTTTATTTTTCAGTAACCACTCTGAAAAAAATTGAAGTAGGCAATATGATGCTGTAACAAAAATATAGCACTTGGTCATGTCATTGCCATGTAGGAGTTTTATCTATGAGATAAGAAAACATAGTTTATGCATAGTTTACTTTAGCTATCATCCATGGTGTGTCTCATAAGCATTATGTTAAGTGCTGAGAATTAAAAAAAATAATGTATACATTTATTCATCCATTTACTCAACAAAAACTTATTTAAATTCCTATGATGTATCTTTTGTTGCCCTAGGTGTTACTGAAACTACAGTCAAGAAACCTGACGCATTTCCTTTTTGCAAAGAGATTATGTTCTGGAGCATAAACAAACACCAAGACAAAGAAATGAGATTGTGTTATGCCATTTTAAGAAAAAAATTAGGAAAGAAAACAAAGAAATGTTGAGGAAGAAATTCAGGAAAACATTTCTCTTGCTTGAGAAAGAGGGGAGGTGAAGAAGAGCTCAGATCACTCTCTATGAATTGTGTACATCCCAGGTTTTTATTTTTGGAGGAGAGGGAAAAGTGGTTATTTTGCAGGATTTTATTACACACTTATTTTGGCTAAGTAAATCATTACACGTGAGGCATTCATGGATCTATGATGGGAATGATGTGCCACAAACCAATAATAACAATTGATCCCATTTTGTGCTTCTGCAGTCCAAAAAGAATGACTGGAAATAAGAGAATGAGAGTGAGAGATCTACCTTTTCTGTGCTCTTTTACTTCGTTTGTGTTTCTTTAAATTGATTGATTCCTTTTTATTGTGGTCCATTTTAGTTAAGATATTGGAAAACTTGTTTAAACATAGACATTTTTAAAAATAAAAGTTATTGATTCTTTTACTCTTTTACTTCACAAAAGGAGGGTTAGAACACTTGAATTTCTATTATCAAAAACTCATAAGCTATTATTCTTAGATGTTTTGGTTGTCACTCATTTTTCTTTAGGTCCAAAATATTTATTGCTATTATTCTTTACAGTCATTTGTTTAAACCTGCCTGTATATAAGTATTTTATTTTTCTCTCAATTTCTTTTTATATCTCAAATATTCCATCTTAGATCATTTTTCAGCCAACTACTAAATTACTACACACAAATTACTAAACACAGAAGTAATTAGAGCACCATGAGCAAGAGCCAACAGGGAATCAAAAAAGCAAAATCTATCTATTCAAACACTAGACGAAAAACATTTAGGAATTTCTTTACTAATGTTCTGTTTGTTTTAGACTTTCTCTTGTTCTATCTATCATCTATCATCTTTCTAATCTACCATCTATCTTTATCATTTACAAGATTCCAGTTAATACATAAGAAATTATAATTACATTACATACAGGAATGTGAAGTAAAGGATAAATTCAGCAGGTCTGGGTTGTCCAAATTTTGCACATTCCAAAGAAAGGTTTGGTTCTTGCTCATCTTCTGTAAAATAGCCTCTAAATATTTAGAATATTCTTCCTGTACAGAGTGTTTGTTTATCTGAGTCCTTGGACTACACCATTTAATTTATGCTAACCATAAGATTATGGTGTAAGCCACAGGCCATGTGTTATCAGCTTGACCTCTAGACGGGATGGAAACTGAAGGTCAGCCATGCTGGTGGTCAGCCATCCTGTGTGACCAACACCCAATATAATCCATAGACACCAAGGCTTGGGTTAGCTTTCCTGTTTGGTGATACTTCCTGCATGTGTCATGCATCACTGCTGGGAGAACTAGGCACTGGCCAATGACTCCATTGGGAGAGTCAGCTGGAAACTTGTACCTACTCTCCCCTGTACACCCTGTCTTATGTGCCTTTTCCCATTGCCGATTTTAGTCTGTATCTTTTCACTGTAAGACACCATAACTACGAGTAAAATGGTTTTCTAGCAAATCATTGAACCTGAGGGTGGTTTGGGGAACCCTGAAACATTTAGAATATATGATAATTTCTTCTTCCAGGTACAACCAACATGAAGGATGCATTCTCAGATCAGACTTTTATAAAACATAATCTCCAGTATCAAACTTCACCAATAATCTAAAGGATACAGTCCATCAAGGTACTGAGACAAAGCAAGTCTAAGGAATCGCACATAGCTATTTAGGTCTTTTCTTTCCTTAATGAACACAAACAACCTGGCCCAGAAAAATAAGTGAGATCTCCAAATGAGAATTGCAAATAACGTTATAGAAAGAGGAAGCATTGAGGTTGTCAGATATCTCCTCTTTATGCTCCAGAAATTTCCGGGAAAATATGCCTTTCAAAACATTTAACCAAGGAAAACAATACTAGCCCTTTTTTTTTTTCATGATAATGCATAAATAAAATATCACCAGTGGCTCAAACGTCTTGGGAAATACTTTATAAGTTGCCAGTTTTGCTTTATCATTAAACAGTTTCTCTTACATTATAAATTGTTCCTTTAATATAAGTTGGACATTTTTTTTTGAAATGATAGAAATTCTTTGAAAGTAGGAGATGTGACTTTAATTTTTTTTAATTTATTTTTGTTAAGGTAGCTTATGGTCCAAGAAAATACTTTGTTAAATGATGTTGACATATTCTAAATAATAGGGACATCTTTGAATAATATGCAGAGGATAACGCAAAGCTCAATATCCTGATATTATGTCACTTTTCATGCCAAATAAACCATGATATCTTAATTTCCTTGAGAAAAATATATTTTCCTTTAATTAAAAATATGATAAAGCATAATCTATAAAATTATCAGATATTAGCCTTGCAAATTCAGAAATAGAGCTTAAAACAATGTCTTATGTCATGTAATATATATATGTGTGTGTGTGTGTGTGAGACATACATTTTATCATTTTCCCCACATTTCAGTCATTTCACATTTATCTTTATTTTGCATTAAATTTATTGGGGTGACATGGTTTAATAAGATTATATAGGTTTCAAGTGTACATTTCTTTAATACATGATATGTATATTACATTGTGTACATATCATCCAAAGTCAAATAATCTTCAGTCACCATATATTTAGCCTCCTTCTCTGGTAACCACCACACTATTGTCTCTGTCTATGATTCAGTTTTATATACCATATATAAGTGAAATCATATGGTTCTTAGCTTTACTGTCTGACTTATTTTATTTAGCATATTTTCAAGGTCCATCCATGTTATTGCATACAGCAGTCGTTCCTCTTTTCTTATGGTTGACTAGTATTCCATTGTATATATGTACCATATCTTCTTTATTCAATCATGTACAGAAGGGCCCTTTGGTTGTTTTCCTATCTTGGCCACCATGAATAGTGCTGCAATGAATGTAGGGGTGCATATATCTTTGGGAATAAATGTTCTCAAGTTTTTTGGGTAGAAACACATTAGAGAGATTGCTGGGTCATATGGTAACTCTATTCTTAATTTTTTAAGGAAACTCTATATTGTTTACCATAGTGGCTATACCAGTTTACATTCCTACCAGCAGTGAATGAGGGTTCCTTTTTCTCTACAACCTCTCCAACACTTATTATTTTTCTTGTTGGTAAAAGCCATTCTAACAATTGTGAGGTGGTATCTCATTGTACTTTTGATTTGCATTTCCCTAACAGCTAGTGAAGTTGAGTATTTTTTCATATATTTTTTGGCTATTTGTATGTGTTTTTGGGAGAAGGGTCTGTTCAGGTCCTCTACCCATTTTTAATTGGATTTTGTTCATTTGGTGTTAAGGTGTAAGAGTTTTTTATATTTTTTGGATATTAACCCCTTGTCAGAGCTGCTGTTTGTAAATATCTTTTCTCATTTGGTTGGTTGGATTTTTGTTTTGTTGGCAACTTCTTTGCTGTGCAGAAGGTTTGTTTGAGTTTATATAGTCTCATTTAATTATTTTTGCCTTTTCTTTTTTTGACTTTGGGGTCAAATTCATAAAATATTCTGTAAGATCAAGTCCCATAAGTTTAGTATTTTTGTTTTTTTCTATGTAGTTTATTGTTTCACATCTTATATTTAGGTCTTTATTCCATTATGAATTACTTTTTGTATGTGGGAACAGACTATAGTCTAGTTTCATTGTTTGGCTTGGGCTTTCTAAGTTTTCCAGCATCATTTATTGAGAAGGCTTTCTTTTCTCCATTGTATGTTTTTGGCTCCTTTATCAAAAATTATCTTCCCATATACATGTGGTTTTATTTCTGGGCTCTCAATTCTGTTTCATTGGTCTGCGTGTTTGTTTTTCTGACAATACCATGCTGTTTTGATGATCATTGCTCTGTATTATAATTGGAAGTTAGGTAATGTGCTACCTCTGGCTTTGATCTTTTTTTCTCAGGATTGCTTTGGTTATTTGGGATGTTTTGTGTTTCAATACAAATCTGATAATTTTTGTTCTGTTTAAAAAATGTCACTGATGCCCAGCCAGTGTGGCTGAGTGGACTGAGCATCATCCCATGGACTGAGAGGTCCTGGTTTGATTCTGGGTCAGAGCACATGCCTGAGTTGGGGCTTAATCCCCAGTAAGGGGTATGCAGGAAGCAGGTGATCAATGTTTCTCACATCTCTATTTCTCTTTCTCTTCCTCTCTCTGGAAAAAAAAAAAAATTAAAAATTAATAAAAGCTTATTTTAAAATGTCATTGGGATTTTGAAAGGGAATGTATTAGGTCTGTACATTGCTATGGGTAATATGGACATTTTAGCTATGTTGATTTTTCCAATCCGTGAACATGAAATAGCTTTCCATTTCATTATGTCTTTTTTTAAAATTAATTAATTTATTTTTGTTACATATATTTCTCCTTTCCCCCCCACTGATTCTCCCCTCCCCCTCCCTTCCTGCCCTGTCCCCAGCCTTTTTCCTCATTATGTCTTTTTCAATCTCTTTTGATAATGCTTTGTAGTTTTAAGTATATAGGTACTTCACATTCTTTGTTATGTTTATTTCTAGGTATTTTATTATTTTTGTTGCAGTTGCAAAAGGAATTATTTTATTCATTTCTTTTTCTGAAATTTCATTGTCAGTGTATAAGAATGCAGTGGATTTTTGTACATTGATTTTTTTTTTCTCCAAAATCTTTATTGTTGGATGTAAAATGTATTACAGATGTTCCACATTTTTCCCCCATTGACCCCCTCCTCCCCACTCCCGCCCCCCTCCCGCCTTTTACCACACTATTGTCTGTGTCCATTGGTTATGCATATAAGTCTTTGGTTTATTTCTTCCCACTCCCCCAACCCCTTTCCATTTGAGGTTTGTCAGTCTAGCAATGAATTTGTGCTTCTTAATACCTTCACCTTTTTCACCCATTCCCCCAACCCCCTTCCCAACTGGCAACCAACAAAATGTTCTCTGTATCTATGAGAATGTTTCTGTTCTACCTGTTCATTTTGTTTGTAGATTCCATTGTTGATAGATATGTATTCATTGCCATTTTGTTTGTTCATACATTTTATCTTTTTCTTCAAAAAGACCCTTCATCATTTCATATAATAACGGTTTGGTAGTGATGAACTCCTTTAACTTTTTCTTCTCTGGGAAAGTTTTTATATGTCCATCGATTCTAAATGACAGCTTTGCAGGATAGAGTAATTTTGGTTGTAGGGTCTTGGTTTTCATCACTCTGAATATTTCTTGCCACTCCCTTCTGGCCTGCAAAGTTTCTTTTGAGAAATCAGCTGACAGCCTAATGGGAACTCCCTTGCAGGTAACTAGCTGCTTTTCTCTTGCTGCTTTTAAGATTCTCTCTTTGTCTTGAACCTTTTGCATTTTGATGATGATGCGTCTTGGTGTGGGCCTCTTGGGGTTCATTTTGTTTGGGACTCTCTGTGCTTCCTGGACTTGTATGTCTGTTTCCTTCACCAAGTTAGGAAAGTTTTCTGCCATTATTGTTTCAAACAGGTTTTCGATTTCTTGTTCTCTCTCTTCTCCTTCCGGCACCCCCAAGATGTGAATGTTGGCATGCTTGAAGTTGTCCCAGAGGCTCCTTACACCATCCTCATTTTTTTGGATTCTTTTTTCTTTTTGCTGTTCTGATTGGGGATTTTTTGCTTCCTTATATTCCAAATCGATGGTTTGCTCCTTGGATTTACATACTCTATTATTGAAGCTGTGTAAATTATTCTTTATTTCAGTTAATGCCTCCTTCAATTCTAACTGTGTATCCATGATTTCTAACTGGTCCTTTTTTTATGCTCTTGAGGCCCTCCCTAAGTTCACTGAGGTTCTCACTAAGTTCATTGGGCATCCTTATAAGCAGTATTCTGAACTCAGTATCTGTTAGGTTGCTTATCTCCCTTTTGCTTAGTTCTTTTATTGGGGTTTTGTTCTGCTCTTTCATTTGGGACCTGTTTCTTTGTATCCTCATTTTGACTGTCTCCCTGTGTTTGTTTCTGTGTATTACTTAATGAGAGTTATGGGGCTCGCTGAGACCAGATGCCGCTCGTTTGAAAGAATTTAGGGAAAACCTGAAGCAGGATCCAAGACCAGCAAATCCTATGGTTAAGCAAGTGGCAACAGCTTGGGTGGGCTTGAAAGTTGTGTGGGCGGGGTGGGGCGGGGCCTCAGGGAGTCAGCAGGGCGGGGCTACCAGTGTGAGCTAGGTTGCTGGAGTCCCAGATACAGCTTCTGTCTGCCGCCCCGGGGAAGTGCTCACCAAAGGAACAAAGGCCTCTGACAGCACGTTTGTCCCCGAGGAAGCCCCCTCTCCAGCCCTCGCTCCAGTGCCAAATAGCTCAGTTCTTCCCTTTATGTCTCAGGTGCCCCTTGAGCTGCCTCCTCTCCAAGCTTAGAGGGAGAGAGTCCGATAAGTCCGTGCGCGGGCCCTTTAAGGAGCTGCCTGGGGCTCTAGCCGCTTCAGCTTCCCTGAGCCTCAGTTTCCGCTGGTTTTTCCTGCCAGAAGTTGTGGGGATTCTCTTCCTGGCACTGGAACCCTGAGCGGGGCACCTGGTGTGGGACGGGGACCCCTCAGTCCTCAGGAAGGTCCTTCCCAGCCAGCGGGAGCCTCCTGATTTTTATCCGCCACACTTGGGTGTGGGACCAGCCGGTCTCACCGCTGCGCCGCCACTGCGCCACCACAGCCACCACCCCTCACGCCATCGCCCCTCCTACCAGTCTGGATGTAGCTGCTTTTTAAATTTCGTAGTTGTAGGACTTCCATTCAGCTTGATTTCAGGCAGTTTTGAATGATGGTTGTTCTGTAGTTTAGTTGTAACTTTGATGTGGTTGTGGGAGGACGCGATACCGCGTTTACCTACACTGCCATCTTGACTGGAAGTCCTCTGTACATTGATTTTTGTATCCTGCCACATTACTGTATTTGTTTCTTGTCTCTAATTTTTTTGGTGAGGTATTTAGAATTATTTTATATAAAGAATCATGTCATCTGCAAAGAAGTGACTCTTTTACTTCTTCACTCCCAATTTGAAAGTCTTTTATTTCTTTCTCTTGCCTGCTCTGGCTAGGATTTCTAATTTTATGTTGAATAACAATGATGAGAGTGGGCATTCTTGTCTTGTTTTTGATCTTAGAGGAACAGCTTTCAGTTTTTCACCACTGAATATGATATTAGTTGAGAGTTTGTCATATATGGTCTTTATTATGTTGAGGTGCTTTTTTCTCTACACATTTTATTGAATGTTTTAATTATGAATGGATGGTGTATCTTATCAAATGCTCTTTCTGCATCTATTAATAAAATCATCTAATTTTTATCATTTATTTTGTTAATGTGGTGTATTACATTGATTGATTTGCATATGTTGAACCATCCTCCTGCTCCTGGAATGAACCCCACTTGATTGTGATGTATTATATTTTTAATGTATTATTGTATTTGATTTGCTAGTATTTTGTTTAGGATTTTTGCATCTGTATTTATCAGAGATATTGATCTTTAGTTTTATTTTATTTTATTTTTTTGCTATACTTGCCAGGTTTTGGTATCAAGTTTGTGTTAGCCTCATAAAATGTGTTAGGAAGTATTGCCTCTCTTTCAATTTTTTTGGAAGTCTGAGAAGGCTAGGTATCAAATCTTCTTTGAATGTCTGGAACAACTCACTAGTGAAGCCATCTGGTCTTGATCTTTACTTTTTGGGAGGTTTTGATGATTGTTTCAATTTCCTCACTGTTGATTGGTCTATTTAGATTTTTCAGTTCTTCATGATTCAGTCTAAGAAGGTTATATATAACTAGGAACTTATCCATTTATTCTAGGTTATTGAATTTGGTGGCATATAGTCTTTCATAGTATTCTATGTATGATCTTTTGTATTCATGTAATGTCTGTAGTAACTTCTCTTTCATTTCTGATTATTTGTGTTCTTTCTTTCTTTCTTTCTTTCTTTCTTTCTTTCTTTCTTTCTTCTTTCTTTCTTTCTCTCTTTCTCTCTTTCTCTCTTCCTCCCTCCCTCCCTCCCTCCCTCCCTCCCTCCCTCCCTCCTTTCTTTCTTTCTTTCTTTCTTTCTTTCTTTCTTTCTTTCTTTCTTTCTTTTTCTTTCTTTTTCTTATTCCTTCCTTCTTTCTTTCTTTTTTCTTTCTTTTTTTTCTTAGTGAATATAGCCAGGGATTTGTCAATTTTATTAATCTTTTAAAAGAACCAGGCCTTTGCTGTATTGATTTTTTATATAATCATTTTTCTCTAGTTCATTCAATTCTGCTCTAATTTTTATTTCTTTTCTTCTGCTGATTTGGGCTGCTTTTGTTCTTCTAGTTTCTAGTCCTTTAAGTAGCAATGTTAGTTTGTTTACATGAGATTTTTCTTGTTTCTTGAGGTAGGGCTGTAATGATATAAACTTCCATCTTATTACTGTTTTCTCTGCATCCCAAAAGTTTTGATATGTCATGTTGCCATTCTCATTTGTCTCTCTGTATTTTTTGATCTCACCTTTTATTTTTTATTTGACCCAGTCATTTTTTTAGTAGTATGTTGTTTAATGTCCATATATTTTTGTGGTTTTTTTTTTTTTTTTTTTTACTTCTTTTTATTGCAGTTGATTTCTAATTTCAAAGCATTATCGGCAGAAAATATGCTTGGAATGATTTCAATCTTGAGTTTGTTGAGGCTAATTTTGTGTCCTAACATATGGTCTATCTTCGAGAACGTTCCATGTGCACTGAAAAAGAATGTATAACCTGATGTTCTGGGATGAAGGGCTCTGTAAATATAAATTATGTCCATCTGGTCTGTGTCATTTAAGGCTGATATTTCTTTATTGACTTTCTGTTTGGATGATCTATCTAAAGCTGTCAACGGTGTATTTAGGTCCCCTACTATGATTGTGTTTTTGTCAGTTTCTCCCTTGAGTTCTGTTAGTAGTTGCTTTATATATATTGGGTGCATGCACATTAAGAAGTGTTGTGTCGCCCTGGCCGGTTTGGCTCAGCGGTTAGAGCGTCGGCCTGCGGTCCGGAGAGACCCAGGTTCGGTTCCCGCTAAGGGCACGTACTTCGGTTGCAGTTTGTCCCCGGCCCTGGTTGGTCGTGCGGGTGGCAGCCACTCGATGTGTCCCTTCACATCGATGTTTCTCTCTCTCTCTCCCTTCCTCTCTCTCCCTCCCACTCTATCTGTACAAAAAATGGAAAAGTATCCTCGGGTGAGGATAAAAAAAAAAAAAAAAAAAAAAAAGAAGTGTTGTGTCTTCTTGATGCAGTGTAGGTTTTGTCATTATAAAATCTCCATCTTGTTACCTTGAAATTTATTTTGTCAGATATAAGTATGACCATACTTGGAAAATCACATTTAATTTAATATCAAAATGTTTATCCAATGTTAAAGCATGTATTTAGCTTAGTTTAATTAATTATTATAATAAAAAGAAAAATGGCATAAACAAGTTTTGGAAAAAATACAACTGTTGTGGGAAGCATTCAACTGCACTGTGAGACAGAGAATTGTGTGGGCATCCTGGAGAATCAGTGTGCCATGAATATCAGTCTAGAGAGCACGGGGTAAACCCACAAGTCAGTTAAGTGGAAAGAAACAGGCTAAAACTGTTGAATGTCTCTCTCCCACTGCCTCTTGTGCCACTTCTAACAAATGCCAGCACCATGAACAGCACTCTGGCTACATGTGAAGCCAGCTCTTCCTAATGTCTGTGGGATGGTGTATTTTCTGTATCAAATGTTCTTCCAGAACATTGATTCTAAAATGGTGACAGGTGTTGTGGACTTCATTACACCTCTTCAGGAAAAAAAATTGAGTGCACTTAAATTTTTTAATCAGTTGAATGGTAAGTCCTATCCAGCTGGCTTACCCTCTTCATCCTTTCTTACTTATATTATAACTATATTAATCATATCAATATATAGTAAACAATTTCCCTCTTTGCATTGAGCATGTAATCTATTCCGAAAGACAGGAAACTACTTTTAGGAACATGATCTCGGTGTGACCAAGAGTGACTATATGTTACTTAAGTCTTGATGAGCAACTTTAAGAACCTCCAGCAATAGGCCCTTCAGTTCCATTACTGCAGTTAGATCCCAGTGGCATTTCTAATGCACCATGTTTTTGTTTTAAACAGGCAGATTCTGATTTCCATGTGAAAGGGATCAGAATGTACCACTTTGCTGTAAAGATTGTTTTGAGCTGAAGGCAATTGAGAAAAAACTGACACAGGATACCCTTCTCCTATTTGCCTAAAAGCAGTTCACAGATTTCCCTTGCAAAGGTATTCTCTTTATTGTACCAGGAAGGGAGGAATAATACTCACCACCAGAGTTGGAGACAGTGCCACAATAAGTCTGTATAAAATCCTACAAAAGAGCCCTGGCTGGTTTGGCTCAGCGGTTAGAGTGCCGGCCTGCGGTTCTGAGAGACTCGGGTTCGGTTCCCGCTAAGGGCATGTACCTCGGTTGCGGTTTGTCCCCGGCTCTGGTCAGTCGTGCGGGTGGCAGCCACTCGATGTGTTCCTTTCACATCGATGTTTATCTCTCTCTCTGTTCCTCTCTCTCCCTCCCACTCTACCGGAACAAAAAATGGAAAAATGTCCTCTGGTGAGGATAAAAAAATAATAATAATAATAAAATCCTACAAAAGAATTCCTACCTTACATTCATTTCTCTCGATGTTTACCTTCCATAATCACTGCCCCTAGGACCCCAAACCTCCTTTCTTCTGCCTTTTCACTTCTCCACAGTTTGTTCCCTTTTATTAAAATGGTGTATAATCTCTGAAAGTTAACTGCTTCTTTGGATCTTGACTTCTTTCCTATGAAGGCATCCATACACATAATAAAGTAAAATAATAATATCAAACAAGTTTGTATGCTTCCTTCCTGTTAATCTGCCTTTTGTCTCAGTGATATAACATAACATGGTAGAGGAAAAGGTTTTCCTTCTCTACACATATTAGAAATATATTTTATATTTTAATTCCTAATAATACTGTATTTCCTTCACAACTCTGTTTAGTACTCTGTCGTGGCAAGAACTAGTGTGCTGATATATATTATTTTAGGGGCCTTACCATTTCGTATTTAGGAAAATTTTGTTGTCAGATTGCCAACTTTTAAACCTGCTGCATCACTTACTGTTTAATCTTGAAAACATTATAATGAAGATCTCTTGCTTTAGAGTTTTTTATTTTTGTATGAAAACAAATTTGTTTTCTCATAGAATTGTGGTAAAAAATTAAAAGACACTATAAATATAAATCACATAGAACAATACTCATGATGCTCAACCATTGTTAGCTTTAAATAGTAATATAAATATATAAAACAAAACAGCCTGTGTCATAAAGCCCAGTACCACAGTCCCACTGTTGCAAAACAGCAGTATTCATAGTACATTAAAACTGCTTGTATTTATTTATTTTGAAGCTTCTGATAAAATTTAATTTGCAATTTGACTTTGGTTTTATTTCTTTAAAAAGGCCCTCAGTTAACTCACCTATGAGAAACATTGTCTTACATTTTCCACCATCCCAAACCTTGAACAGTCAGTTCAAACTACAAATATGTACATTCAGTGGCCTGTTGAACAATACAAACATGAGCAAAATGAAGCTTTAGGCTAGAAGAATTCCTGTACCAAAATTTTAGAATACCAATGGTTTTACAATATATTTGTGCAGTTGAGAAGTTGAAAAGAAACTTTTAGTTTATAAGACCATGGAAGATAAAATTACCTGTTTACGTGCAACATAAGTTATGTCTGCATTTTCTGTAGGAGCTAATTTTTTTTATCTCTCCAATATACCTCATTCAATATATCTCTCCAATGAGGTACCTCATTCCTTCTAATTACTCATGTCATTAATAATTTAACATACACCATTAACTACTATGAAACTAATCAAGACTCTCACTTTTTATGGGACTTAGACATTCTAGAGCAAATTCTCCTCACTATCTGGTTCTCAACCCTTTTTCTGTATTTTGACATAGACAGGAAAAATGGGATCATCTGACTGAAGTACAAAGTAATGTGTTCATAGAATGCTTCCCCAAATTGTGCTGTGCTCTCCTAGGCCTGTTAAATGAATAATGTAACTGATTTATTTAGTTTTGTATTTTGGGATAACATGAGGAAAAGGCTTTTACAACACAGGAGCATATCATATATGCATAACACTAACTATCTTGTCACTTGCCCATTAAATAAAAACCTTCTAAAAGTGACTCTGCAGCCATCTAAGTGATATTTTAAAAATAATTTTGGAATGTATATTCAGTTCAGAAAAGAACTCTGGAAAGAGTAGGTTTTCATCTATAAATTAAATGTCATTAAAATAAGTAAGATCTAGATCTATCTTTGGCATTGTCTTTTTTCCATGCTGAAGCTCTTAAGAAACTGAAAGAAGGTGACCTTTTTAGAAAATATCTCTACTCTGAATGGTCTTCATTTAATCACATTGCTGAAACATGGACCAATTTAGGTTAGCAAGTTCCTTCTATCTCAGCACGTGCATTAATCTGGTTTATTAGGCATTTATAGCTATAGAGTACTATGTAGAGTTTAAATTTTAAAATTTCATAGAAGTGTAAGAACTCATCCAGTATACTCTCATATATAATGGCTCGTGAGTCAAGGTCATTTTAGCATAATGGCTAAAACCTTTGTTTTAGGGATTGGACTGCCTGGCAACTGTAGGAAACTTGTGAGACCTTAGGGAAATTACTTAAATTCTCTTTGCTTCATCTTTCTCAATTGTGAAATGCAGATAATGTCTCATACCTTAGTAACTACCTCACAGGCTACTGTGAAGATTAAAGGCCACAGTATAGCCCTGGCTGGTTTGGCTCAGTGGTTGGAGAGACCCAGCTTCGGTTGCCACTAAGGGAATGTAACTTGGTTGCAATTTGTCCCTGGACCCCAGTGGCAACCACTCGGTGTGTCTCTCTCACGTCAATGTTTCTCTCTCTCTCCCTCCCTCTCTCCCTTCTGCTCTATCTAAAGATAAATGCTAAAGCGTCCTTGGGTGAAGATTAAAAAAAGAAAATTAAGGCCACAGTATACACACAAAAAAACTTAGGAGAGTACCTGATATAAGTGTTGTTTTGCTGCTAGTACTGTACTTATTATGAAGGGACACAGTTGACTTGCCTTAAGTAGATACTTAGAAAAACATTTCTTTTAGTAATTCATTAAGTGTGGGTGGGGTTATTAGGAGGAAGGGAACTGATGGCATTCATGTACATGAGTCAGAATGCTGCACCAACAGTGAACACAGCTCATTTTCCTTAAAAAGTGGTTTGTGGTTTGTGTTCTGTAGGAAAGAGGGATACAAGAGAAGACCTAGACTCCTACATGATTTTTAGGAGGGGATAAATAAGAGAACAGGAAAAGAAATTACTAAAGAATAGCCCCTTCTCCCTGGAATCCTCATGCCTCAAATAATCAATTAAATGATCTAGTAAATTGAAGGAATAACTATATTTGTTTATTGTGTATAAGTGAGCCAACCACAGTTTAAAAATTATAGTCATTCTTAAATATATTTTTCTAAAATTAGAGTGATTAAATAGAAATAACAATAGGAATCAAATTCTAGCATACAGACCTAAGACTTTTTGAGCAGAATATTGAAGAAATTAAAGATAATCATCAGCTTTATGGATCATTGAATGATGCCATTAAAAAAAACACACACAAAAAAAACATCACATCAGTAAAAAGAACAAAGAACACTGTTTTATTATTTTTTAATTATTATTTCTTTGTTTATTTTTCTTTTAAAACTTATCTTTATTGTTGAATGCATTACAAGTGTCTCACATTGACCCCCCCTTCCCACTCCTGCCACCCCCTGCTTTCCCCACACTATTGTCTGTATCCATTGGTTATGCATATATGCATGTAAGTTCTCTGGTTTATCTTCTCTCATCCCCCCTTCTCCCTTGCCTTTAAGATTCTCAATCTCACAACCAATTTGTACTTCTTAATTCCTTCACATTTTTCACCCATCACCCAATCCCCTCCCATCTGGTAACCAACAAAAATTCTCTGTATCTATGAGCCTGTTTCTATTCTGTTTGCTCATTTTGTTTGGAGATTCAATTATTGATAGATATGCATTTATTACCATTTTATTGTTCATATTTTTGTTCTTCTTTAAGAAGACCTGTCAGCATTTCATATAATACTGGTTTGGTGGTGATAAACTCCTTTAGCTTTTTTTTTGTCTGGGAAACTTTTTATATATCCATCAATTCTAAATGATAGCTTTGCAGGATATAGTAATCTTGGTTGTAGGTTATTGCTTCTCAATCTTATGGGAGCTTCTTTGTAGGTAATGAACTGATTTTCTCTTGCTGCTTTTAAGATTCTCTCTTTGTTTTTAAACTTTTGCACTTTGATGATGATGATGTGTTTTGGTGTGAACCTCTTTGGGTTCATTTTGTTTGGGACTCTCTGTGCTTCCTGAACTTGTATGCTTGTTTCCTTCACCAAATTAGGAAAGTTTTCTGTCATTATTTTTTCAAATAGGTTTTCAATTTCTCACTCTCTCTCTTCTCCTTCTAACACCCCCATGATGAAAATGTTGGTAAGCTTGAAGTTGTTCCAGAGGCTCCTTACACTATCCTAATAATTTTGGATTTTTTGTTCTTGTTTGGTGTTTTTTTTTTTTTTTTGCTTTCTATATTTCAAGTTAATAGTTTGCTTTTTGGCTTCACCTACTTTACTATTGAGTTCCTATAAATTATTCTTTATTTCCGTTAGTGCATCCTTCATTTCTCACTGATCCTTTTTTATACTCCTGAGGTCCTCACTAAGTTCTTTGATGTTCTTACTAAGTTCCTTGAAATTCTCACTAAGTTCTTTGAGCATCGTTATAACCAGGGTTTTAAACTCTGCATCTGATTGGTTGCTTATCTCCATTTCATTTAGTTCTTTTCCTGGAGTTTTGTTCTGTTCCTTTGTCTCCTCATTTTGGCTGCTTCCCTGTGTTTGTTTCTCTGTAACAGGCAGAGCTGCTATGTTTCTAAGGCTTCCTAGGGTGACCTATTGTAGTAGGTGTTCTGTAGGGTCCAGTGGCACAACCTCCCTGGTCACCCCAGCTGGGCCCTCGAGGTGTACACTTTGTGTGGACTTTACACCCTTCTGTTTTAATTGAATCTTAATTGCTGTTGGTACATCAATGGGAGGGATTTACTCAGGCTGATCAGCTTCAAGGACTGGCTGTGCCCACTGACCATTGACCTGTGACTACCTTGGAGGATCAGCTGTGCAGGGCCCAACAAACAGCAAAATTTACTTCAGCAGGACTTTAGTACCTGAGTCCACTCCTTGAATGTGTCACTCGTGGAGGTGGTTGGGTGGTGGGTGCTTTGACATGGTCTGAAGCTGTCCACTGAGCATGCTGACTCTGGGGCAAGGTCAGCCACTGCCTGTGTTCTACCCAGGATCACCAGGCATAAGCTACAAAGCAATCTACAGATGGCTGCTTGTTGGGCTGGGCTTGGAGGTGTCCAGGCAAAGCCAAGCCATGAACCAAGGCTGACTGTTTTTAGTGCCAAGCCTGTGGCCAGTTAGATAAAAGTATTGGGCTCGCTGAGGCCAGATGCTGTTTGTTTGAGAGAATTTAGAAAAATCTGAAGCAGGAGTAAGACAGGCCATTCCTATGGTAAAGCCACTGGAAATATCTTGGGTGGGCCTTAAAGTTGGGTGGGGCAGAGCCTCAGGGAATCACTAGGGTGAGGCAAACAGTGTGAGCCAGGTTGCTGGAGTCCCAGATATGGTGGCCGTTTGCTGGCCCTGGGGGGGAAGGGCTCGCCAAAGAAACAATGGCTTCCACCAGCAGGTCTGTCTTGGAGAAAGCTGCCTATCCAGCTCTTGCCCCAATGCCAAACAACTCAATTCTCCCCCACCTGTCTCTGATGCCTTTCAAGCTGCCTCCCTTACACTGGAGCCTAAAGGGAGCGAATCTGTGCACTGGCTGTTTAAGAGTTAATGCCTGGGACTCTAGAGTCTCAGCCTCCCTCAGCCTCAGTTCCCACTGGTTTTTCCAGCCATAAGTTATGGGGACCTCTCTTCCTGCCACTAGAACCCTGAGCTGGGGGGCCTGGTGTAGGATGGGGACCCCTCACTCCTCAGGGAGGACTTTCACAGTTGAGGTATCCTCCTGATTTTTATCTGCCACACATGGGTGTGGGACCAGCCTCTGCCCCTCCTACCAGTCTCAATATGGCCTCTTCTTTTTTGTTATCCTCACCGGAGGATATTTTTCCATTTTTTGTTCAGATAGAGTAGGGGGGAGGGAGAGAAACATTGACGTGAAAGGGACACATCGAGTAGCTGCCACCTGCATGACCAACCAGGGCCAGGGACAAACTACAACCGAGGTATGCGCTTTTAGCAGGAACCGAACTCGGGTCTCTTGGACCGCAGGCCGATGCTCTAACCGCTTAGCCAAACCGGCCAGGGCAGATATGGCCTCTTCTTTAATTTTGTGGTTGTTGGACTTCCATTCTGCTTGATTTTAGGTGGTTCTGAATGATGGATGTTCTGTAGTTTAGTTGTAATTTTGATGTGGTTGTGGGAGGCAGCCAGTACCATGATTACCTATGTCACCATCTTGACCGGAAGTCCCCAAGACCAAAGAACCTTAAAATGTTTGTGGAATCTAGATGGAAAGATTCAGTTGAATGAATACTATATATGTTTTAATCACATCTTTTTTTTTTTAATGTGTTTTTATTGATTTTTAGAGAAAGATAGAAACATCGATGTGAGAGAGAAACATCCATCAGCTGCCTCCTGCATGCCGCCTACTGGGGATAAGCCCCCATCCCCATCTTGTGCCCTGACTGGGAATTGAACCTGGACCTTGCAGTCCATGGGAGGATGCTCAGTCCACTGAGCCATGCTGACCGAGCTGTTCTAATCACATTTTCGACATTAGAACCCAATTGTTTTATTTTTGAAAGCTCCATTTCTCTTGCCTAATCATCTCTTTCCATGATAGATAAGGAATTATATATAATGTTTCTAGTATACCCAGAATACTCATTGGTCTTAGTCTCTCTTCTCCATGTAGAATTTAAGTAATTAGCTGCTGAAATTTCCCTTTATTTGATATAAGAATTAACATTACTGTATTGTATATCTTTTGCCTTTACTTATAAGACTACTCCACACCAAATGACAGCCATTTCTTCTTAATAACACCTGGAAAAGTCAGCATGGAAAAGTTAAAGCTTTTTTATTGAAGTGTGTCTCCTTGGGAGAGAGTAACAGGGATGCTAGAACTAGAAATGGCCCAGGACTTTTGTGAAATGAGTTTTCTCCCTATTTATACCTTCACGAATACCTGGGTAATGGCAAGGGATGGGTTGTCATGAGGCTGAGGCTGAGGCTGAGGCTGAGAGTATCTCTCCAGGGAAATTGGGAAGAATTACTCTAGTTGCCTGCTGTCATTGTCTCTGTAATGCAGAAATGCCAGTGTGGAGAGTATGTGGTAAGGCTACCACCATTTTCAAAACAGCCAGGCACTGCAGTCCTATCTATATCAGAACATAGCTTTAACACAGGTCATGTATCAGAAGATAGAAGAAGAGAGGCCAGAAAGCTCGGTAGAGCAGATAAAGGTGATTTGAGGTCCACTGGGGTTAGGACTCAGGACAGACCTGACAGGGAAGAAAGTGAAAGCATAATGTGATAGTATCCCACTAGGAGGGTTACTGGACTCAGGTGAGGAAGGAGATGCTGGAAGATACAATATTGGGACTACACACAAAATCAACATTAAAAAGTTTACTTTGTTAGGTGTTTTGAGGTATTTTGTTTGTCTGTTTTATTTTTAGAAATGTTGTTACCTTGTTCTTTTAGATTTCACAGCCAAACATCATTTCTGTGGAAGCAGCATGCAATGTGGAATCATAGGCAGAGTTGGAGTCACTACCCTGACACTCATTCTCTGTGGTCACGGGCAAAGGTGCAGTCACATTTCTTCTTGTTTGAAAAATGGACATTTTTACACTCCATAGTTTATAGAGTTATTATAAAGTTTATATAATATAGATAAAATTGCTTTGCATAATACAAACTGTTAGGCCTATGTATGCTGTTTTAAAATTAGGGTGAAATGTTAGTCTTTTCAGAAATACTCTTGTTTATTTAGGATCTCTGGGCTTGGTTCTGCTGGAGCCATTCTATGCTTCTGCTGGCTGAGAGTGGCTGGTCAGTGTCACAGGGCTGGGAATTTATAGACAGTATCTGGGCCTGGGCAGAGAGCCACAAAAGAGATGAGTACCAAGATCTGGGATGGTGTCTGGGAGCGCTGACAGCGACATTGGACCTGAAGGCTAATGTGGTGGTGAGGTCTCTGGAGCCCTGGCAACAGCATTCTGGAGCCATGCTTACCAGAAGCCGTTCTGGTATTTGCCAGGAGCTTCTTATTTATTCATGAGGCAAACAGCCAGACTCTCTTTTTCAATCTTACTCCACATAGCCATTCCAGTTCAATTCAAAACACTCAATGATCATTTAAGCCCTGGGGCCATCACCAAACCACCTCCTGCTCATCACCCAACCACCTCATTCCTGCTCTCTCTCTCCAAGCTTGCGAGAACTTTGTTTCCAGGAATTCCAAAAACAGTGCCTCCCCTCTCCAGTGGCAGATTTTTTTTTTTTTTTTTTTTACTGTGCTCTCAGTTAGCCATGATTAACAGCTATAATTGTAACTGCAGCCAAGACAAATATCAGAAGTAATTCCAAAACCTGGCTGGACTGCCTGGGCAGCTCTCTACTGCTGAGAAAGGCCATGCATGTTGTCTGCCACCTCTGTGCTATGCCATTGTGACCTCAGAAGTCACTTTGGTCTCTTCTCAGAGCTTGTCCAAACACACTCGCCGTTCAGTCAAGGATGGAGATGGGCTTCCACATCCAGTTAGTGGAGATTAAAAACAGCAGTAAAACAAAAGGCAAAACACAGAGGCTTCCGACCACTTTTTTCAAACCCCCTAAGTTGTCGAAGTCCTTTTTTTGTGCTTCAGCTTCTTATTGCTATCCGAGTAATGCAGTCCTTTTCTAAATACAAATTATTTATTTTTTTCATTATTGTCATAAGATGACTGTCACAGGTGAATTATCAATCTTTTCTTAAAGTGAGAGTTTCCCTATTTTTTTTTATTGCAAAATTTTTATTTTGCTCTCATTATATTTGAATCAACTCCTAGAAATTTCCTTTATGAAAAGTGCTAGGGCTCATTACATAGCTTATAGAAAATCATGTAATGTACACTTTATTTTCCATAATAACCAACACTATTACCTTTGAAAGTGTACATTTGGTAAATTATGAAAAGCATGACAAGCATTATCTCATGCAATCCTCATCAAAGCACAAGTGCAGAGGAAAACAGACTGAGTTCACAGCCTCTTTCTCCCTCCCACTCGCCAGCTGTGTGACTTTTGGGCACATCACTTCACCTCTCTGTGACTCCATAGCCTCATCCATAACACTGGAATGATGATAATAGTACAGAACTCATAGGCTGCTATAAAAATAAAATGTGACAATTCATAAAAAATACTGAAGAGGCCTAACATTTCATGAGCCCTTTAAAAATGCCCCTATTGATTGCTATTGATATCTTACTTTATAGATAGATAAAATGAGCCCTAGTTTAAAGGAGGCTTCCACCAGCACACAGGTACTAGATGCAGAGCTGGAATTTGGGCACAGGTGTGTCTGATTTTGAAGCTGGCGTTCCTACCAATCACTCCTCTCCCTCGCCGCTAATGGACCGTCTGTCATTGTAAGTCTGAATAGAAAATTTCAGAAAGCATCTCCTTTGGGAATACCATTTATTTTTCTAACGCGAAATAAAAAATAGTGTTTATTGAAAATAAATAACCCTTTGTGTTCTAGTTAATCAGTATTTTGATTAATTTACTAAAAAATACAGAGTTATGCTTTGGGGGAGTACTCATCATTGTGATGCTTCACTTGTTTGATACGTGTTTGAAGAATAAACTACCCATTTAAAAATTATTGTCTGAGGAAAGATCATACATTAAAATCCACAAATACATGAAAATCAGGAATTCTTAACTGTTCTTTATTCAGATTGTAGGGGAGTGTGGTTTTTAGTATAATTCACCTAGTTTTTTTTTTTCTTTTAGATGTACAGAAATCAGAAAGAAATGTCTTTTTAAAATAAAGATTTGGCTTCCTTGCTTCCTTGAACCACTTAGTTTTGTCTTATCTTATTCTATTACTTAAATCCTACAGAAGTGCTTTATTTCTCTGCATGTTAATGGTGACTTTGAAAGCTGAGAAATTCTTTGAAATACTCTCTGAATACCCAGGCTTTCCCCCACCCCTCCCAACTTTATTCCCAACTGCCTAATACAGACACTTGGGACTATTACTTTTATCAACTATTACCTCTATTGCCTGTAATCTTAGTGTAAAAAAAAAACAAACAAACAAAAAAAAAAAACAGTTTTCTTCTCCACAGCTTATTTTAATTTTATTTATATTTAGATACCATAAATTTGTGTAAATCCCCCTGAAAACAGGCATTAACCTCCTTAGATATCATTCAGCATCTTATAGAAATAAAATGAAAAGGAAAGATAAAGCATAATGTGTTTAACGAAAACAAAAAATGAGGACAAACCGATGTGTTCAGAACCAGTGTCAGAAATTCAAATGCCATTTTGAGGTTAGAAGTGGAAGGGCCTGGGCTTAAAAAGGATCACTTCAAAGAATGTTGGAGAACAGGGCGCTTTCATGAATTTCTAGTTTAAAAGGGAATATTTTAAGTTGAATTATATGTTATGATAAAAAAAATGTTTTGAAGTATAATACCAGACTAGAAGATTAAAATAGGTTATTTGGATATCTCTCTCACTCTTTTTTCATTTTTTTTTTTTTTTGGTATGTGCCCCTAGCGGGAACCGAGCCCAGGACACTGGTCCACAGGCCAACGCTCCAACCGCTGAGTCAAACTGCCCAGGGCTCACTCGCTCTTTCTTTATCTCTGTCTCTGTTTCTGCACAACAAACCAAAAAAGAAAAATCCCTGTAGCAGTCACCCCAGATGGATAGGACATCATTAATAACTACTAGGATGCCTAATTTTTGTCCTTGCTTCCAACTTAGGACCAATCGGAGAGAACTAAATATACCTCCCTTCCCCATACCATAGAATGGCGAGCTTTAGTTTTCTGACCTACAGCTTCCTCATGCCAAGAGCCTTCAATTAGGGCATACCAGTACCCTGGGTTTTTTTCTCCTCTAAAGCTTTTTCACTTTTCTGCCTGTCTTTGAGTCTCTGCCAAATGCAAGTAGTGGTGGCTGAATATAGCAAGCCTTTGCTTTTACTTGTTTCGATTGTTTTCCTTTATTTCATTCACTTGGCCACCTCTTTCTTCCTGAGGGAGCATGGACTAGGTGAGCTCTCTCTCTCTCACATAAACATACGTAGATCTATACTATTTCTCACCCATCATCCCCGAAAGCCTTATCATTATCACCCCTTTTTTTGAACTCTCCTTCTTGTCTAGGCCTGCTTATTCCATCCCCAGACATTTACATATCTTCTTTCTGTCTTTATATATTTGTGTGCATTTTCTAGAAATATATATAAATAATATTGTACAATATGTACTATTCTATGTCAGCTTCTTTCATTGAGCAAAATTGTTCTGAGATGCATCCATGCTGTTGCATGTTTCAATATGTGATTTCTTTTCATTGCTCTTGCATAATATAGAATACATTTTTTTTATTCATTCACATGTTAATTGACATCTGAATTATTTTCAATTTTGGGTTACTATGATAAAATTACTGCAAATATCCAAATACAAATCCTGGTACAGATATACACTTTTATTTCTCTTGGGCAAATATATAGGAGTGAAATAACTGGGTTGTATGGTACATGTACATTTAACACTTTAAGAGACTACCATACAGTATTACAAAGTGGTTTTATCATTTTATATTCCAGCCAGTAGTGTATGAGATATCCAATTGCTCCAAATCCTTACCAATACTAGGTATAATCTGACTTTTTAACTTTAAATATTTCAATAATTATGTAGTAGTATCTATCTTAGTTTTAAATTTTATTCCTCTGATGTCCAGTGTTTAATGATATTAACCCAGTTCCCATAGGTTTATTTACAAACAGCATAGCTTCTTTGTTGAAGTGATTCCACTTAACTTCACTTGTTGGCTAATTCATTCGCTATACATTATAAGATAACTGACTCTTTAAGTGAAAATGACACAACATACTTTGGGACTGATAGAATATGGAAATAAAAGGTATGACAATAGCCACAGATAGGCAGGGATAACATGGGTGTGTAGATAAAAACAGGTACTAGCAGAACCAAAAGTTCCCTTTTCACCCTCATACTCCCAGGACAAGGTGATGTGATCCAAGTATTGGTTTCATGTGGGGTGAGTTACCTGGTGGTACAAGTGGTCAAAAGGAAACAGTGTCAGAACAAATCTGGGTCATTAGCTTTGTAGTGGTTCCTACATCACCCACTTTCTTAGAGAGGGTTTAGGTCTTTCACCCACCCCTTGGAATAACATCATCTAAGCTAGATGATTTATCTGGAGAAACTTTGCTCCCAGGAAAACCTATGAGAATTTTGAGTAGAACACTGGTCTAAGTGAAGTATAACAAACTGAAAAATGTACACTATATGAAGCAACGTTAATAGATAGGCAAGCCAAAATAAGATATAAAAAATTATCAGAGGCAAGAAAAATATTAATAATATAGTGCAAGGATAAACAAAATAGTGTTTTGTTAACAACTGTTAAGAAAATAACTGATAAGAAATATTAAAAATAAACATAATTTAAAGACAGAACTCTGAATGAGATTTATAATGAAATTGATATAGGTAAACTCCATATGAGTACATTAAAATATTATGTCAAGGAATTTCTCCAAAAGACATCAAGAAAAAGAAAAGAAAAAAAATAACAATTCAAGTGATTTGGAGAATATAAACATAAGTACAAATATCTGTATATTATGAGCGCCAGAAGGGAAAACCAAGAGATACAGGAAATTTAAAAGAAAGTCTTTCAAGCGGAAGGAAATCCAAATTAGATGGTAACATGAATCTGCCCAGTGGAATGGGGAGAATGGAAATGGAAACCATGTGGGTAAATACAAGATTTTATTTCTTGCTGTAAAGTCTCTTTTTAAAAAGTTGACAAGAAAATACCCAATTTATTGCAAGTCAAAGAATCTCAGATTGAATTGAGTCACAGTGTACCAACCAGAATTTGTGAGAAAGAAAGAATATACTGCATTGAACATGGCTGGAGAGTTTACCACTTTCCACGCTGGCAGGGGCGATGGTTGAGTCAAATGTCAACCTCCAATGCATGATTTCCTGCCTTATTTCTCCACAGTGTAGCTGAAAGTTTCCCTTATGTCATTGTCCCTGCCATGGACACAGATTATATGCCTGAAGCTCCAGCTATCTCCCTACACTGAGTGTGGCCATGGCATCACTCTACCCCACAACAGCAATGCCGATGGCGAAACTGTGTGTGGAGCAATTAGAGTATTTGTTCTCAGTACCCAGGGTTCAAGGATATTTGTGACTGTAAACTCATTACTTTCATATCAAAACATTTGTACTAAAATATTTTCCATTTTTTTTTTCTTTTTATCATTGTTATTTAGATACAAGGGACATAGAGAAATGTATAGAAGTGCTCATATTTAAAACTTTCAGTTTGATGGTTAGTATAAATATGTATGTATATTCTCCATGAAATTATCAACACAAACAAGATTTTGAACAAATCCACCACTCCCAGAGTTTCTCATATCCCTTTGTATTCCCTTCTTGCCCACTTCCTGTCCTGACAACTGATCTGTGTTCTGACACTATAGATAAATTTGCATTATACAGAGTTTAATGTAAGTGATATAATATGTATTCCTCAAACCATGATATATTTCACTCATTAGCCATTCACATATTTTCTTTGAAGAGGGTGCATTTGAAATATGTTGCCCAATATTTATTAGGGTGGTCACTCTCTTGTTATTAAGTTTTAAACATTTTAATGTAAGTCCTTTATCAGATATGACTTGCATGTACTATATACCAGTCTATAATTTATCCTCTCATTATCTTAGCAGAGCCTTTTTAATTTTTGTGATGTCCAATTAATATTATATATATATAATAACTTGTACTTTTCAGTGTCATATATAAGACATCTTTGTTTAAGTAAGATCACAAACATTTTTTGTAATGTTTTCTTTTAGAAATTTAATAATGCTAGCTGTTACATTTATGCAATGGATAAGGTATATCATAGTTAATTAATTTTGTACATGCCACAAAATATGGATCAAATTATTTTTTGTATATGGATATCTAAATTTTGCAACTCAGTTGTTAATGATTGTACTTTTCCACTGAACTGCCTTTGCGTCTTTGAAAAATTAACTATATATATATATGTTTATACTTCTGTTTCATGACTCTTCTGTTCCATTGATTTGTTGGTCACTCTGGACAATAAAATACTTTTTTGATTAGTTGATGATCACAATCCTATAGAGTAAATAAATCCATTTTGGTGTGTAAGTAGCTAAATACATATATTATTTCAATCATTGCATATAATTTGTCTTTTGGGCTTTACTAAGCCTTGTTTATATTTGGAAAACTTCTCCATATGGAAGAGAGCTACATATATTTATTATGTATGATTCACCTCACTGTTATCTAACCAAGTTTTATACTTGAGAATTTTTGGCTTAATTAAACATTTACACATGCCAGGGGAATGCAATTACCATGTCAGAAGGACTGCTTTTGAAAAAGTCAGGAATGGAAGAGAAAGTAAGTGAGAAATTTAAATGTATTTTTTTTCTAGCAAGTTACATTTTTTGCCTAAAACTGTGAAGAGCAATGCATGAGTGTAAACATTTGATAACACATTTTTCCTAATACCGGCTAAGGCTGGCTAAAAATTAGACTTCCCTGTAACTCAAACTATTAAAATAAACTTCAATGCGTGCCATTTTCCTGAAATTTTTAGCATTTTTAAAATTTATTGCTTGGGACATATTTTCTAAGTTTATTATTGGAGAAAGTTAAATATACAGTTTCTTCTCTTACTAGAAGACAATGCTAGAAAATCATGAAAGTTTTTCACAGTTGCCAAGATGACAAATGTCACTATAAAAAGGAAAGACTCTATGCAGACCAATTAATTTTTATTTTCTAATAATATATTTGATTAAATTAAAATATCATCCTTGATAGACTCTTTTATTCTGCATTTATAACATACAGCATCTTCCACAAAAAAAGCCAAAGCTACTAATTGAGGCTAGTTTGTTCAAAAATTTAATAACTTTATCATAGATTTATTTAAGTATTTAATTAACATGACCAAATATTTGTAAGATCATTTTATGGTCTATAAATAACTTAGCACAAAGTTTTATGATTGAGATGCACAATGACCCAAAAAAAAAAAAAAATTCCCAAAACTATCCTTAGAATGCTTGTAATAAATCATAAAAATATTATTTAATTCTCAGTAATAAAGAGTTTCCAAAATGAACTGTGGTGTTAATAGCAAGTTAATACAAAGGTAGTCACATGATATCAAATCATATACATGTTGTGTGAGGTTTCAGATTTTGTAACAGTATAGAAATGTGGGCAATGATATAATAACAGATTTATGCTAATAAATTTTTATGTAATGTAAATATCAAGCAGAAAGCATTTAAGACAAATTAACCAAAGAGCAATACTATAATAAATAATAAAATTCACAAAGAATACAAAGCTAGCATAAATATTTCCCTACTCTTCAATTTTATCTGTATCTATATACCTAGATGAATGGATATGTATATTAGATAGGTAGATACATATAATTATTAGAGATGTAAGGGAAATTAAGAGAAATAATGTTAGGATAACCTAACATATCAACTCATCTTTACTTATGACGGTGTTATTGAAAGTATACAAGTAATCAAAATGCTAAATTTGTCAAGGAATGAAATCTTCAACTGATTGAAAGAAGGATGTGGAGCCCTGGCTAGTTTTGCTCAGTGGTTAGAGCATCAGCCTGCGGTTCAGTTTCTGCTAAGGGTGCATGCGCATACCTCGGTTGTAGTTGGTCCCCAGCCCTGGTTGGGTCATGTGGGTGGCAACCACTCAATGTGTCCCTTTCACATCGATGTTTCTCTCTCTCTCTCTCCCTCCCACTCTATCTGAACAAAATATCAAAAAATGTCCTCGGGTAAGAACTATAAAAAAGAAGGATGTGGAGTAAGTGGTATAACCCAGTGGCATGAGCTGATGGGTTTAAGATGAATGCTGTGACAATGGCCTGTAAGTGATAATGAGAAGCAAAAGACACCTTGCCCTACTCTGAGTCTGGTGCTAGTAGAATGAGGAACTGGTGACCTTTGAGAAATTTGCAAGAAGGAAGCTTCCTTGAGGATGACCAGTTTCAACTAAGATGATAAATTAGGAGGATGTAGAGCAAGGTCAAGCATATACAGGTGATAAACTATGAATGACAAATTAGAATTTGCCAGAGGAGAGTATACCATCACAATAGAAAAGTTTGTTTATTGTTCCATATCATGTTTTCCTGAGTTACAGTGAGTCACTTCCACCTAAAGATTCAAGCCTTCTTTTGGGAATATTTTCTTCTGTCTGGAATACTTACTCATTTGTTTGTCTCTTCTCTTTTTCAAGAAACCAGTGACTAAATCTGTGACCATGTTTATATGTTTTCTTTTTAATATAGCTCAAAATTTACTATATTAATTTTAGTATATTCCTTTTGGACTTTTAATTTTCTCTAGCCTGTTCACATTATATCTTACTGAGTTACAGTCTTTAAATTCATATTTTTTTCTACTTCTAATATAAGTCCTTCCTTATAATGTCTTTATAAATTCTTTAATTTATTTCTTGTATCTGCTAGCTTGCTAATTATACTTTTACGAAAATTGTCTCCGAAACCCTTATGCTGCCTATATATCCCCTCATTTCAAGTACACAGATAGATGAGTTTATTCAGGTGCATCCAGTCACATAACCATCACCACAAGGTATAAAACATTGCTATCACTACAAAACATTCTCTAGTGCCCCCTTTTTTTCTTTATCATTTGTACTTTTGGATAGCTTTAGTGATATATATTTTACACACAGTACAATTTATCGATTTAAAATCTAAATTTATGTAGCTGTTCAATTTTCCCAACACCATTTATTAAAGAGGCTGTCTTTACTCCATTGTATGCTCTTGCCACCTTTGTCAAATATTAATTGAGCATATTGCCTTGGGTCCATTTCTGGGATCTCTATTCTGTTCCATTAGTCTAGCTTCCTGTTCTTGTGCCAGTACCAGGCTGATTTGATTACAGTGGCTTTGTAGTATAACCTGAAATCTGGTAATGTGATCCCTTCAACTTTGTTCTTCATTTTCAAGATTGCTGTGGCTATTCAAGGTCTTTTTTGGTTCCATATGAACTTTTAAGTATTTGTTCTAGTTCTGTGAAGTATGTCATTAATACTTTGATGGGGATTATATTGAATCTATAGATTGTTTTGGGTAGTATGGAAACTAGACCATCAACTTATACCATACACAAGAATAAACTCAAAATGAATAAAAGACTTAAATGTGACTCATGAATCCATAAAAATCCTAGAAGAAAATGTAGGCAACAAAATTTCAGACATTATATGCAGCAGAATTTTTACTGATGCATCACCTAAGGCAATAGAAACAAAGGAGAAAATGAACACGTGGGACTACATCAAACTCAAAAGCTTCTGCACAGCAAAAGATACAATCATAAAATGGAAAGGCAACCCACTGTATGGGAGAGCATAATTGCCAAAGACACATCAGATAAGAGGGTCATTTCCAATATATATAGAGTGTTCATACAACTCAACAAAAGGAAAACATAGAACCCAATTAAAAAATGGGCAGAGGAACTAAATAGACACCTCTCCAAACAGGACATACAAATGGCTAAGAAACGTATGAAGAAATGCTCATCATCACTAATCATCAGAGAGATGCAAATTAAAACAACAATGAGGTGTCACCTCATACCTGTCAGAATGCCCACCATCAACAAATCATCAAACAACAAGTGTTGGTGAGGGGGTGGAGAAAAGAGGACTCTAGTACAATGCTGGTGGGAATGCAGACTGGTGCAGCCACTATGGAAAACAATATGGTGTTACCTGAAAAAATTATAAATTGAACTTCCATTTGACCAAGTGATCCCACTTCTAGGAATATACCCTAAGAAGCCTGAAACACCAATCAGAAAGAATATATGTATCCCCATTTTTGTAGCAGCAGTATTTACAGTAGCTAAGATCTGGAAACAGCCCGAATGTCCATCAATAGACGGATGGATAAAAAAGCTGTGGTAGATATACACAATGGAGTACTATGCAGCTATAAGAAAGAAAGATCTCTTATTCTTTGAGACGATATGGAGAAAACTGGAGAGTATTATCCTAAGCGAAACAAGCCAAACAGAGAAAGACAAGTATCATATGATCTCACTTATTTGTGGAATATAATGAACATGACAGTCTGAGGAATGGGGTAGTCCCAGAGACATGGAAGTAGGGTATAGAGTGGGTTTTCTTCCATTTCTTTTTATGAGTGTCTTTTCATTGTATAATATTTCACCACCTTGATTAAATCTATTCCAAATTATTTCTTGTCTCTGCTGGTATTATCAATGTGATTGTTTTATTTATTTTGTTTTCAGATAGTTCATTATTAGTATATAAATATGCAACGGCTTTTTTATTGAATTTATTGGTGTGACATTGGTTAATAATATTATATGTTTCAGGTATATAATTGTACAATACATAATCTGTATATTTTAGTGTGTGTTTACCACATCAATTCAAGTTTCCTTTCATCACCATTTATCCCATTTTCTCTCTTCTACCTGCTCCGACCCTCCCTTCCCTCTGACAATCATCAAATCATGTCTGTGTCCATGATTCTTTTCTTTTTGTTTGTTTAATCCCTTCATCTTTCTCACCCAGCCCCTAACACCCTCTCCTCTGACAGCTGTCAGTCTGTTCTCTATATCCATGAATCTGTATCCACTTTGTTAGTTTGTTTTATTCATTATATTCCACATAAAAGTGAAATCATATGGTACTTGTTTTTCTCTGACTGGCTTATCTCATTTAACATAATACTTTCAAGGTCCATCCATGTTGTCACAAAAGGTAAGATTTCCTTCTTTTTTATGGCTGAGTAGTATTTCACTGTATAAATGTAACACAGCTTTTTTATCTACTCTACCGATGGGAACTTGGGCAGTTTCCAGATCTTGGCTATTGTAAATAATGCTACAATGAACATAAGAGTGCATATATTTTTTCAACTGAGTGTTCCGGATTCTTTGAATATATTCCTACAAGTGGGATTGCTGGGTCATAAGGCAGTTCCATGTTTAATTTTTTGACTCAATACTGTTTTTTAAAGTACTTTTTTAAAATGTGTTTTTATTGCCCTGGCCGGTTTGGCTCAGCAGTTAGAGCGTCTGCCTGCGGTCCTGAGAGACCCGGGTTTGGTTCCCGCTAAGGGCATGTACCTCGGTTGCAGTTTGTCCCTGGCCCTGGTTGGTTGTGCGGGTGGCAGCCACTCGATGTGTCCCTTTCACATCGATGTTTCTCTCTCTCTCTCTCTCTGTTCCTCTCCCCCCCCCCCCCCCACTCTACCTGAACAGAAAATGGAAAAATGTCCTCGGGTGAGGATAAAAAAATAAATTAAAAAATAAAATAAATAAAATGTTTTTATTGATTTTAGAGAGAGAAGAGGGGAAATAGAGACAGAGAAACTTTGATTGGCTGCCTCCTTCATGTGCCCTATTGGGGATCATGCCTAAAATCTGGCCATGTGCCCTGACCAGGAATCAAACCAATGATCTCTTGGTTTATGGGCCAATGCTCAATCAACTCAGCCACACTGGCCAAGGCTATACTGCTTTTTTTTTTTTTTTTTTTTTTTTTTATCCTCACCAGAGGACATTTTTGCATTTATCTTCAGATAGAGTAGGAGGGAGAGAGTGGGGAAGGGAGAGAGAGAGAAACATCGATGTGAGAGAGACACATCGACTGGTTGCCACCCGCAAGGCCCCAACTGGGGTGGGGACAAACTGCAACCAACGTACGTGCCCTCAGCAGAACCGAACCTGGGACTCTCTGGTCCTCAGGCTGATGTTCTAACCGCTTAGCTAAACTGGCCAGGGCCCATACGGCTTTTTATAGTGCCTGTACCAATCTGCATTCCTACAAATGGCACATAAGGGTTTGCTTTTATCTACACCCTAACACTTGTTTGTTGATTTATTGATGATAACCATTCTCATAGGTGTGAGGTGATATCTCATTGTTGTTTTAATTTGCATTTCTCTGATGATTAGTGACAATGAGCTAGTGTATAGATTACCAACTGATTTTTGAATGTTGATTTAATATATTGCAACATTACTGAATTCACTGATTAGTTCTAAAAGTTTTTTGTTGTAGTCTTTAGGATTGTCTCTATATAAGATCATTTCATCTCCACACAGAGACAGCTTTAATTTTTCTATTCAATTTTAATGACTTTAATTCTTTTTCTTGCTTAATTGCTTGCTCTATCTAGAACTGCTAGAACTATGGTAAATAGGAGTGGTGAGCATAAGAATCCTTGTCTTGTTCCTAGTTTTAGAGGGAAAACTTTCAGTCTTTCATCATTAAGTATTATATTAGCTGTGGCCTTGTCATATGTGGCCTTCATTATGTTAAAGTATTTTGCTTCTAAACCAATTTTTGAGGCTTTTTGTCATGCAAGAATGTTAAATTTGGTCAAATGCTTTTTCTACATCTATTGCAATGATCAGGTAATTTTTATCCTTCATTCTATTAATGCAGCAGATAACATTTATTGATTTGTGTGTTTAATCATCCTTGCATTGTAGAGTTGAATCCTTCTTGATCATAGTGTATGATATTTTGAATGTGTTGTTGAATCAGTTTGCTAGTATTTATTGTTTAAATATGTTTTTATTGACTTTTTAGAAAAAGAAGACGGGAGAGAGAAATACCAATGTAAGAGAGATACATCGATCAGCTGCTTTCTGCATTCCCCTCACTGGGGATTAAGCCTGTAACCCGAGCAGGTGCCTTGACAAAGAATTGAATCAGGACCTGTCAGTCCATGGGATGGTGCTCAATTCACTGAGCCACATTGGCTGGGATGTTTGCAAGTACAGTCTTTTGATGATAATTTTTTTCATTAATATTCTCAGGGATATGGGCCTGTAATTCTCTTTTCTTATAGTATCTATATTTGTCTGCAGTATCAGGGTAATGTTGGCCTAATAAAATGTGGGAGCATTCCTTCCTCCTCAACTTTTTTGAAAGAGTTTTGAGAAGTTTGGTATTATTTCTTCTTTAAAGGTCTAGTAGAATTGACTAATGAAACCATCTGGTCCTGGGTTTTCCTTTGTTGGAGTTTTTTGATTACTTGTTCAATCTTTTGTTCTTTTTTCTACCCACTTGCTCTTTTATCCTAGTGTAGATGTTTATCACCATAAACATCTCACTTAGACCTGCTTTTCTGCATTCTTTATGTTTTGGTATGTTGTTTCATTTTCATTTATTTTAAGACATTTTTTATTTCTTCTTTGACCCATGGGTTGTTCAAGAGTGTGTTTCTTTCCTTATATTTGTGTCTTTTCCAGTTATAGACGGTTGGAAAAGAAACTTGGTTTGATTTGAATCTGCTTACATTTTCTAAAGTTTGTTTTGTGACCTAACATATGATCTATCCCGGAGAATGTTCTGTATGCTATTAAGAAGAATGTGTATTCTGCTGCAGTTGCATGAATTTTCTGTATATGTCTGTTAGGTCCATTTGTACAAAGTATAATTCAAGTCCAACATGGCCTTATTAATTTTCTATCTGAATGATCCATGCATTTTTAAAGAGAGGTACTGGTGTCTCCTATGATTATTGTGCTGCTGTCTATATCTCTTTATTAAGCAGTTGCTTAATATATATAGGTGCTCCAATGTGGGATGCATACATATTTATCATTTTTATAACCTCTTGATTAATAGCCCCTTCAATGGTAGATAATGACTTTCTCTGTCTCTTGATACAGCTTTTGAGTTAATGTCTATTTTGTCTAACACAAGTATAGCTATAGCTGCTTTCCTTTGGTTTCCTCTTGCAAGGGATATATTTTTCCATCTCTTCACTTTGAGCTTATTAAACTCAATTGAGTCTTATAGGCAACATATAATTGGGTCTCATTTTTTATCCTTTCTGCCACTCTCTGCTTCTACAGAATACAATCCATTTAATTTAGAGTATTTATTGATAGGTAAGCACTTATTAATGCCATTTTATTAATCATTTTCTGGCTGTATTGTAGTTCACTCATTCTTTTCTTCTTCTATGGCTGTCTTCTGCTCTGAAATAATTTGTGTGAGTATCATCTTCAGGCTGAATAACTTCAGTTATTCTAGGCTGTATATATTTACCCTCAATTTCCACATGAAAGAATGGAGATTGCTTCCAAAAGCTCTTCTCAAAAAGGGAGAATAAAAGGCCCTAAGTAAATCTCCCACAGTACGAATTTATGTAACCAGGGGATTAAAATGCACTGACTGCCTTTAGCCTGTTCCTGTCTAAATGAATCTCTAGCTATGGAATATGATTAATTATACTAGCTAGCTCAGATGAGTGGGTTAAAGCTTACTTGATGACAAACCTCATCAAGCAAAAACAGATATTTACCTTGTGAATCAGTAGGTCTATATGTACATATGTATACACAACACAAGCGTATACTGCTTAAATTAATTTTTCAGATAATAGAAATTCCATATTTTATTCTTTGTAAATGCTGGCAACAACACTATAACCTGATTTGACAATCTACCAATAGGTCACAACTTTTGTTTGTAAAATGATGGGTAGACCAAGTAGTGTACAACCATATGGTCAATATTGCTCATAGTCTATTGACATATAATAATGCTAGAAAAGTATTAGAGATACAACCACACTGGTCCCCAATACCCTGAAAATGCCACAAAGTCACATACACACACACATTTTTATTTACTGATTCTAGAAACTCACAAAGTTTCTGAGAGTTCACAAACCATGGGACTCTTACTATATGTTGTGTCATTAAAGAGGAAAAAAAAGTCTTTGGCAGGGAAGAAACCTGATGGGTTATTTTAATTCAATGTGCACTATTTGTAGACTTTTTGGTGATAATATGCCTGTAGGAAAGTTTATGTCCAATTAAATACACACTGAAGACTGGTCAGCTTATCTTAAATTTTAGAAATCCAATATAAAAATTATAAAGAATATGCTATTCACCTTACAATTTCATTTGGAAGCTGATTAATTTTCTTATGTGTAATAATAGAAAGATCATTGAATAGCATAAAAACAATGATGGAAAGTAGTACACATGCGTCTTTAAGTTTGGAATGGTTGTCTCAATGGACAATCTCTGAATATAACTTTATAAGTTGCAGGCAATGATTGGGGTAACTTTGAATAGAAATTCATGATAACAGAACTTTTTATTTTCAGGTTTATTTTAGTTAAAATAAATTCATTTGGTGTGATTATTCTGGTAGCATTTTTCTAAAATCTGGTAAGCAACACAAACTTAGATAAATTGAGCTCATTAAATAAACAAATAATTTTAGGGATCGCTTCAAGGCAGTGTTTTTTGTTTGTTTGTTTGTTTTGTGTAATAAGAGGGTAAACTTGGTTCCACTGTGCAAAGTTCATGAACTTAACAGAAACTTACTTTTCTCTCATGCTGCACTATTCCTTTCCTTTAGAACTCAGCTCCCTCTCTTTCTTATCTGGGCTTCCTGAAATATTCCATTAAAATTGTAGAAAGAAAGACAGAACGTGTGAGAGTCATGCACTGACTCTTAAGGTTCTACTCCAAAGTAACAACTATCTTTTTTATTCATGTTTAATTGATCAAGGCACCTGTCCCTAATTCCAAATGTCAGTGAAGAAAAACCCTACCATGGACTAATAAGGGAAATTGGAAATACTTAGTAAGCTGTACTTATGTCTACAGCTCGTCTTTAAGAAAACAAAATTCTGTTTTTAGTTAAAATGAAAATCCACATCGGATAAATAGACAATAGACAATTCTTGTGGTAATAGACTCTCAGAGCAATGGGAATAAAAAACAAGTTATTCCTGGTAGTATCCCCAAAGTTCCATGAATGTGGCATTCAAACTGGATCTTCAAGGATGGGAAAGATCTACACAGGAACATTAACAATCTGTGATAAAGAAAACACATGACCACAGCAGCGTGGAGGGCAGAATAGAGTGAAAATGGATGAAAGAAACTGTGAGAAGCCAAATGGCAATAGATAAAGGGCACTGGCCAAAGAGGAAGTATCACATGTATGACTGACTAAATTTAGTCAATAGTAAATGGAGAAGTAAGCAAGAGGTAACAATACCATTGATAATAGTGTGTCTATAGCTTAGAGAAGTGTTTCAGAAGTGGAATTATATCCTAGTTCAGTGACATGGTCATTGTTATACTATGAAAACAATTTACCCATAGTCAAATGACATTGAAAAATATTGTACCTAAGTATTCTACCTTATAGTTTTACCATAACTATTTATGCAATAAGGTTATGGAAATTCTTACAAGAAAATAAATGTATTTAACTTAACATTCCCAACTTGATAACATTAAAAAAATAATATCTGTTAACAGCCCATACACACAACAAAAACAGTTTAGAAGTTCTGATTTAGTAGAAAATATGAGTTAGGCTTCCTGCTATGTGACTAAGAGTATTTTGCTTAATACAGTCAAACAAATAAAGTATCAATTTCCAAGGGAGAAAGACAAACACTAAATATGTGCTGACTATGAGCCACAGTCATTATGAACTCATAAGTCACACCAGGATACTGCAAAGTTTCAGAGTACTATTATGTGCTATTATTTTAATTAGAAAATACAGAAAACTATTCTTAATTCATGTTAATCTTATTACATGTCCTGGAAATAACTGGGAATCTTTCTAACTTAGTAGTTTTTCTTTCTGTTCCTTCAAATGCCAGTATTGTTTTTTTCCTCCCTATAGGAATTTGAGAGTAACATGCTGAACTGTGTTTGCAACTGGCAAGCTTTCAGTTGTCTGAAAAAATCAACATGGAAAAACCCTGCTATTGATATTAATTACCAAAAGTAACAAAAAACTAAGCCACCTTCTTTGATACAGTTTTAGATATATTAGGTGATTTAATATAAGTTAAATGACTAATTTATTTCCTCCCAAATGAGTACCTCCAGGATTTAAGTATAGAAGATAATCTTTTGATTTTCAGATCCATGTTATGGTATGTCATAAAAGATAAATCTATATTAATGAAAATATAATTTATTCTTGCTGTTACATATATGATATATGTATATATACACACACACACATAAACTTTGCACATATATGTTTAAAAACATTAGCTCAAGCCTGGTCGGTGTGGCTCAGTGGTTGAACATCAACACATGCACCAAGAGGTCACTAGTTCATTTCCTGTCAGGGCACATGCCCAGATTGTGGGCCCAATCACCAGTTGGGGGCATGCAATTGATGTTCTCTCTCATCGATATTTCTATCTCTCTCTTCCTCTCCCTTCTTTTCTCTCTAAAAATCAATAAAGAAAAAACAAACAAGCAAACAGACAAACATAGCTCAAGATGGGGTTATATGTGACTCAAATCCAACTACACCACAGCAATTTCTCTCATCACTCAAAACTTCTTTTTCACATATTTCATTGGCTCTTCATTAGTTACTCCTTTGTATTTATTAGTTAATGTTCATGTTCACTCAACTTCTGTCCAGTTGGATTTACAGTTCCTTGTAGTCATGAACTGAGTCTCGGTGCTTCAGTATTCCATTATTGATACACTTTTTGGGCATTAATAATTTCCACCCAGGCAATGCAGCCCATATAAGAATAGTAAGACTTGGTGGACTGAAACATCCTTCTGCTCATTGCTTTCCCTTCCAATCCTTCCTGAAGGTAAGTGTTTTGTTTTACTTTTTTTCTTTCAGTTTATACTTTTAATTGCCCAATTAATTTTTGTAATACACCACTGAATACTGTGACTGAGTATAAAGTACTCTTGGGGAAAAATATCAAATATAATTGTTATAAAAATGAAGTGGTAATGAGTCTCCCAACACATCTAAAAATTTGTTTTGGGTACCAGAAAATAATGTTTTTCTCTTTCATATCTTGTATCATTTAGCACTCCTGTGAAGATGAATACTTTTTTTGTTTATTCAACTCTGACCCAAAAAATGTAGTCCACATGAAAGAACTGAAGAATTATTTAGGAAACTATATGCATAACTACACATACACTCACACCTATACATCTACACATTTATGTAACATACAAATACCACATAAGACAATAAATTAAAGCATGCTTGGTTGAAATTAAAATGTTCAGATATAAAATACAAGACTTTGCACCACAAATATGCCCATTTTAAGCAGCTCATTACTCTTCTAATTTTGGAACATAGTGTAATTGGGTCTCTCCTATTATGAGAGTTGAAGTTGAAAACAAATGTATGTTTTATACATTTATATTCCTAAATTGTGAAACCTATTTTTTTATCTTCTATAGTAATTGACTTATAATTGTGATGTTATTGCTATATATTTCTGCCCTAGAGTCCTTTTATAATCCATATCCCCTGTAAATTCTTCATTACAAAGAATACAGAATGTGTTACAACACGAACTGACTTATATAGCTTCATGAAATAATACTGTCTAAAGAAGTCACTTTGTAAATCAACTATAAACATTTTAGTACACTTTCTTATGGACCACAGCTCTTTATTATTATAAACTCACTATAAAATTATAAAATATTTGGAAATAAAAAGGGAAGAAAATATGTCATTATTTTCACTTCATGAGATGTTTACACATTTTAACATTAATATGTCTATAATTTAAATTGTTTCACATTTTAAAACATAATGATATAACAATTTCTAGTATAATTTTTAAGAAACTAAGAAGTCTGAGAGAGAAACATTAATTCCTTGAGGACCATAAATGAGAAGATAAAAGATTCTTTAAGTTTGTAAATTTACTAAGTGTCAGATTGTTTTTAATAATATAGAACAGTTGAGATTTGATTGGTTATGCTACCAAACAGCAGATAAGGGAGATAATTTAATATTGAAGTATTTGACTAATGATGGGGGAATGGGAGCTTAGAACAGGAAATATCTAGAAAGGAAGTATTGGTTATGGTAAGAAAGAGTATTCTATAGTGGGGAAAATCATATTAGATTAATTCTACAAAATCAGTCATTGCTTTTCATTCACCCAAATATCCAATACATGTTCAGTTGGTCTAGCTCCACACAATCATGAAGACCCAGGATAATGAAGCCTGGATTGACTTTTATGCCAATCCACTGTATGTAAAGAGGAGGGTGTCATAATTCAATGATTGAGCATAGAATTAAGGTATAGCACTCCGCTTACACTATTATAACAAGAATAAATTATAACGCTCTGCTTTATTGAAAAAGTGTTAGAATTTAGCTTTTTCTGTGAGCCTAAATGGAGAGCTAGATGGTGCTGAGCACCGAGCTACCTTAGACTAATGGCCATATTCCCACTATTCCAGATGACTACATATGACTAAAGAAAAACAAAAAAAAAAAACAACAACAACAAAAGACAAGAACAAAAAAATCCGCTAATTAGAACTATGTTTCTTTGGGACATTTAGTGGGTTGACCAGTGTCCCTCCAAAATTCATGTCTACTTGGAACAGTAGAATGTGACTTCTCTTTTTTTATGGTCCAAAAAAATCATGTCATATTTTATTTTTATTCATATTTTGACATTATTTTCTTGTATTTTTCCCTCCTGATATCTAGCAATCATTTTAAAATTGTTCTTTTATTGAAAAGACTCTCAGATTTCTAAAGACAATATCTTTCAAACAACCCTATTATTTGAGTGACGTGGGGATAATATCAGCAGTGTGATGAGATTGGGATTGATTTCTCTTTATAAAAATGTATGGACACCCATACACTTTTATTGTAACATTAGATACTTTTATAAGTCTCTAAATATTCTGCTATCTGCAAGGGTGGGTCTTCTGATGTTTTGCTTGGAAAATTGGCTTTCATACAATAAAGACGTATTACCAAAATACACATTGTCAAAAATTGCTGTCCAATAACACTCACTATAATGACAATTTTTAAGACATTGTGATGTCATGAGAAGAGAAAACAGAATATCACATGAAAAAAGAATGGCTTCATATATCCCCAAATATACTAATTTCCCAGATTTTATAGGTAAGTCAGGATCCCTTTTAATACTTTTATAGCACATAACACAGTTATGATTAAATTGAGTAATTTGTAGTTTATATTCTACTTCCTCTGTAACATCATATATTGGCTCAATATTGCTCACCATAATATCCTTTGTGCCTCACATAATGATTACACATTTTCAGTCCTGATAATTTTTTTTTTTTTTTTAGAATGAAGCAAAGAAAAGGCTGCCTGATGTTCAAAAAGATTATTATATACTGCATTAACCAGAAAGCTGTGTTTACTAGGTAACCTTATGTTTTTCTCCTATAAAATTAGAATATCATATAATAAAGCATATTTCAATTAAATTATCACTTTCTTTAAATAGCCAACTTTGTATGTATCTATTTTATGTAATTTTGAATACCATTATCATCTCACGTTTTCATAACTGATATGCAACATTTCAAGGATTTTTTTCTCTAAGTAGGTATCACATGCATAAGATGGATTTAATGACATATATTTCACAAAACAAATAACAGCAGTCTAAGAGAATGGCAACGAACCTATATTTATGATCACTAAATTCTAAGATACTTATATCAAAAAAGATTATAATCTAAATTCAAATTATTTTCTTGATTCATTCAATAATAAATATATTCCATTTATAGAGTTTTACCCTGGGTTCATAGTGTGAATTTAAAAGAGAAAATATTCTATTCTTTGTAAAAAGCTTATACTTTCTAGAAGAAGAGACAAATAATAAACTAAGCAGATGTATTATTCAGAGAATAAATTCTGATAATTGCAGTGAATCCAACATACAAGTAAATAGGCCACAAAAATATGCGAAAACTTCCATGTGAAAAGCTGGTCAGTGAAAACCTTATGAAAAATGGACAATAACAATTTTAGCAATGTACACAAAATTATTTTTGATACTTTTGCATATCAACTCAAAGTTTTATCAAATTCATTAGTGAAATAATTATATAGTGTTTATAGACATTTATTTTCGTATTTTTAAATAAAAATAACATTAGAAATTGTCTAGCCTAAAAAATTTTATGCCCAAAAGCCAACATTCTTGTGGCTTTTTTATGAAATTTAAACCACTGTACAGCAGTAGGACAATTAAACAGCTTATCAAAGTGATTAAAAAGCTGTGTTTTAAAAATGTTTAGTGGGGTGTACACATTGGAGAAATAATGTGTGGCCAGTGCTACAGTATTCATAGGAAGAATTAATTTGGACCAGGAGCAGTAAAAAGTCCAGGAGTGCAGACAACGTAGTCTGGAACTGTGTCCACTGGCATAACACAGCTTGCCTTACCCACCCAGGAAACCCCTGCCCTCTATCCCTGTCCACCCTCTTCCCAGCCCATCACCAGGACACTCAGTCCATGGCCGCACCTCGCTCGCCTGCCTCTGGGTACACATGCACAAGCAGGCAGACTCATGCCCTCCAGCCCTAAGGCCTCTGCCCTTCTGGCATCTTTGGGGATGGGGTAAAAGAGGAACAGATACACATGAATTTCCCCATACATAAGGCAAAGTTACTACTTGTTGGATTTGTCATTTCTGTTAAGTGAAGGTTATTGTTCTAATAAACATCATTCCTTTCTCCGGTTTATAGTGTTGCCCCTGATATAGGATTACACAGTAAATCATTGAAGGTATCCTATTTAATGGAGGATTTTTATTTCATTCCATATGCCATTCTATCAACTTGGCCAATAGACTAAAAAAAAAGTTACCTCCAAGCTAGTGCTGGAAAGTAGTAATTAGAGGAGTGATTCATTCAGTTTGAGCTGAATGATCATTTCAAACAGGTTCATAGAATTTTATACAAAATCATCTTTTCACTAACTGTTGGTTGCTCAAGTTTCTGGCATATATATATGCCAGATAAGAATGTATCAGATGCTTACAAGTTAGTATTAGAAAAAAAACTTTCATATTTATAACCCAGCAAGAGTACAACTTTAACCAAATTCAATTTTTTAAAAAAGTAGAGTCTAAATATAAACTTCCATCAACACATTAAAAGTTTTTCAAATAATATTGGTATAATTAAAGATTTTTCTTCTCCCATAATGAATATATTTTTGCTAAATATTCATCTTGGTAGTTTTATACTTTTTAAATCATTTTTTTCCTTTGTTGATTTTAGAGAGAGAGGAAGGGAGAGGGAGAGAATAGAAACATCAATGAGAGAGAACATCTACTAGCCACCTCCTGCATGCCCCTCACTGGGGATCAGGCCCACAATTTGGGCATGTGCTCTAATCAGGAATCAAACTGGTGACCTCTTGGTGCATGGTTCGACACTCAACCACTGTGCAATGCCGGCCGGGCATTGGTCGTTTTATTTTGACCTATATATTTTCTTTCCTTGCTACATATCCACAGGCTACTCGCTGCTATGTACAGCTGTAAGGATTATTGTGTTCTGTTATAAAGCCCGCAATCCAATTCAGATTTTTGCTTGTTATGGTACTTCTACTAATAAGGAACTAATTTGGATGGCAATGAACTGGAAAGGATTGGGATTGACTTGGGAACATCTCCAATTAATGGCAGGAGTTACAAAGGGCATAGAACCGTGGATCTGCCACGGCAATCTGCAAAGATGGGAGGATCTTTATCATTCAAATCTGTGGCAGATTTGCAAACAAGACTTTTCCATACTGAAGCATCAGCTTTAGATGTAACCACATTCACCCAGTATTTTCAATTCTCTAAAATATTTAACTCTCAAATAGAAGTTGGATGGGGCATAGCGTTATTCAAATACAACTCAAGTAACTATACATATGTAGCTTCCATGAATTGCCTCAGCACTTGCTGTGGCAGTGCTTTGCATGTTTGGTGGTTTGCTTTGACTGGAAGGTCACATGTGCCTCTCTTTTTTTTTTATTAATGTATTTTTGTTACAGATGTTTCTTCTTTTTCCCCATTGACACCCTCCTCCCCATTGACACCCTCCTCCCCATTGCCCTCCACCCCGTCCCCAGCTTTGTTGTCCATGTCCATCGGTTATGTGTACATGCATATAAGTTCTGTGGTTTATTCCCCAAACACCCTTTTCTGAGGATTGTAAGTCTATACCCTACTTCTGTGTCTCTGGGTCTACCCTGTTCTTCAGACTGTTATGTTCATTATATTCCACAAATAAGTGAGATCATGTGATATTTGTCTTTCTCTGCTTGGCTTGTTTCACTTAGGATAATAATCTCCAGGTCCCTCCATGTCATCTCAAAGGATAAGAGATCTTTCTTTCTTACAGCTGCATAGTACTCCATTGTGTATATGTACCACAGCTTTTTTATCCATTCGTCTATTAATGGACACTTAGGCTGTTTCCAGATCTTAGCTATTATAAATAGTGCTGTTATGAACATGGAGGTACATATATTCTTCCTGATTGGTATTTCAGGCTTCGTAGGGTATATTCCTAGAAGTGGGATCACTGGGTCAAATGGCAATTCGATTTTTAAGTTTTGAGGTAACACCATATTGTTTTCCATAGTAGCTGCACCAGTCTGCATTCCCACCAGCAGTGTACTAGAGTCCCCTTTTCTCCACACCCTCATCAGCATGTTTTGTTTGATGATTTGTTGATGGTTGCCATTCTGACAGGTGTGAGGTGATACCTCATTGTTGTTTTAATTTCCATATTTCTGATGATTAGTGATGTTGAGCATTTCTTTATATGTCTCTTGGCCATTTGCATGTCCTGTTTGGAGAGGTGTGTATTTAGTTCCTCTGCCCATCGTTTAATTGGGTTTTTTGTCTTCCTTTTGTTGAGTTGTATGAGCACTCTATATATTTTGGAAATTAACCCCTTATATGATCTATCTTTGGCAATTATGCTCTCCTATACAGTGGGTTCCCTTTCCATTTTGATGGTTGTTTCTTTTGCTGTGCAGAAGCTTTTTAGTTTTATGTAGTCCCATGTGTTCATTTTTTCTTTTGTTTCTGTTGCCTTAGGTGATACATGCACCTTTTTTACAATTGAGCACAACCCTTTCCTGATAGCAGCAAACATCTGGTTCCAGGCAGACAATACATAGAGTCACCTATGTACATATGCTTTCATATTTCTTAAGAATTCATCTTGAATTCTCTTGCATTTAGATACACATTTATAGGCAATGACCTACTGTCAGTGTCTGTTATTTGGAAAAATTAAAATGGAAAAAGAAATAACGTGAATTTGCTATGACATGTCAAGAATGATAGGGTGTTTTTTTTTTTCATAATTTTGTTTTTCCCCCAACCATAGACCTATTATTAATTGTGAGATATAAGTAGAAACCTGAGGGTGTTAAAAACCTAATATATTCTTAGCACGTGCAGTCCCCCAATCTTTTTTTTCCTGCCTGCCTCCTTATGCTTTTTGCAATAAAGTGAAACTACATTTTCATATATAGTTGAGTCAAGAGGAAAATTATGTCTCAAGGATGTCAAATAGGGTGACTCTAAAAGGTTTATTGAAGATCAGAAATAAGATTTAAAAAGAAAATAATGATGACAAAATAAAATAGTTTTCAGTTCATAAAGAAAAAAGTAAAAACAACAACATAACACAGGTCCTTGAGGAAAGCTCCCAGACAAAGACCAGTTAACCAATAAAGTTTATTTTCAGGCATCACAACAGATTGTTTTATGTGTTAGGACAATAGAAATGCTTAGGAATTATTGCACTTAAGAGAGAGATACAGTTCAGATATGATTATACTGGTTTACATTTTTAAAAGTGCAAACTTTAATAATGTGACATCACTATTTAACTAGAATTTTAAAAGAATTATCAGCTTACTAAAAGTCACCATCTGCTAATGAATCACTGGTTGCTTTTAAAACCAATTTATTTCCTTTCCAAAGCAATTTCAGATAAATTCATAGCTATTAAAATATTTAAACACAAGTGACATGCTGGGCAAAATGTGAACAAAACAAAACATTCTAAAATATTCATTATTTCTTCAAAGTGAATTTCTGCAGATTGGACTACTCCTGAGTTATTGGTTTCCAAATCAGCCAAATAATCAGAAAACGTTAGAGTTACTTTTCTTTCACCCACATCTATTAATTTAACTTTTATTGAGGTTTGCTTGGCATGTAATAAGCTTGCACATAAAGTATATAATTTGATAAGCTTTGACACATACATCCGTGAAACCAACATAATCAAGTTACTCAACATATCCATCACCTTCCAATGCTTCCTGGTGCCATTTAATCATGCCATTCTACTGCTCCCTGAACCCCTCCCTGAGATACCTCTGTGTTCTGCCGCCGTTATTTAGTTCGTGTTTTCTAGAATTTTATATAAATTGAATACTACAGTATGTACTCCTTTTTTTGTATGTGTGGCTACTTTGCTCAGCATAATTATTTTGAGACTCTTCTGTAATGCATTGCACATCAATAACCCATTCATATTCTGCTGATTAGTGTAACATTGTATTGCTATACATGCCAGTTTGCTTATTCATTCACTTGATGATGAACAATTTTGTTTATTCAAAATAAATCTGCCTTGCACAGTTGTGTAAAACTCTTTGTATGGGCTCTTTCCCTTGGGTAAATGCTCAGGAGTGCAATGGTTGGATCATATGATAGATGTCTGTTTACATTTTAAGGAACTGGCAAATTACTTTCCAAAGTAGTAATAAGATTTTACATACCCACAATGAAGTTTCAGAATTCCAGGACTTCCACAGGATTACTAAAAGTTCATGTGATCAGTCTTTATTCTAACTGGTGGGTAAGGTGTGTACTGTTACTTCATTTTGGTTTAATTTGTACTTGCCTAAGAACTATTGATATTGAGCATCTTTTCCTATGCATACTTGCCACTCAATCTTCTCTGGTAAAGTGCTTATTCAAGTCTTTGTGATTTTTAAAGTACTTGGGTATTTTGTTTTATTATAATGGAGTTTTCAAGGTATTTTATAACATGTATAATCCGAATACAAATTCTTAACAAGCATCTGACTTGTAAATATTTTCTCCAGTCTCCAACTCTTCAACTATTTTTAAAAAATTTTCTCTATCGTGTTTTCCAAAGAGCAGAAGTATATATGAAAGACACTGTAGGAATTTTTTTTTTTTTTTATCCTCACCCGAGGATATTTTTCCATTTTTTGTCCAGATAGAGTGGGAGGGAGAGAGAGGAAGGGAGAGAGAGAGAGAAACATCGACGTGAAGGGACACATCGAGTGGCTGCCACCTGCACGACCAACCAGGGCCGGGGACAAACTGCAACTGAAGTACGTGCCCTTAGCGGGAACCGAACCCGGGTCTCTCCAGACCGCAGGCCGACGCTCTAACCGCCGAGCCAAACTGGCCAGGGCTGTAGGAAATTTTTAAATAGCAAGAGGAGTCCACAGGAAGGTTGTTAAGTATATTGATTCCTTAGATTCACTTCTGGGGATTCTGGGTCTGGGGTAGAGATAGGGAAATATATCACTTTGGTTGAAATATATGTTCTTGGCTAAAAAGAAACCCACAACATTGATTTATTTGTTGCTTAATCAACTTGATTAACACATAATTACATAACATTCAGTGATTTTAAGTTTAAAGTTTAATGTGTTTTGATAAATATACACATTTATATAACCATACCCCAAAAAAGATATATAATTATCCCATTTTCCAAAACAGTTCTCTCTTGCCCCCAGGTAATCAATTCCTTTTCACCCCCCTCCCCTCCCTGTCATGTAACCAGTGGTAAACTTATCTGACCTATATATTGATGTTTTCAGAAAATCATACAAATGTCATCATACAATAGTATTTTGTGCCTGGCTAATTTCACTTAGCATAATCTTTTGTAATTAATTCATGTTGTTGATGTTATTAGCAGTTTATTTTTTGTTGCTGAGTAATATGTATAATATTGATATAACAGTTTTTGTATTCATCTATGATTAATAGACATTTGGTTTGCTTCCAGGTTTTGGTGATTATGAATAACGTAGAGTGTTTACTTACATACTTTTGTGTTCCCATATGTTTTCATTTCATTTATATACCAGTGATGTATGAGAGGTCTCCTTGATCCACATGTTTTCAACACTTGGTATTATCAGTATTCCTGATTTTAGATATTCTAATGAGAGTGCAGTTGTATCTTGTGTTTGTTGTTTTTACCTAATAGGTAATAATTTTTAGTATCTTTTCCCACATACCTCTATATAACTTATTCAATACAGAGCCTATATAAATATTTAGCTTATTGAGATTCATTTTTTTTTTTTATCCTCACCTGAGGACATTTTTGCATTTTATCTTTAGATACAGTAGGAGGGAGAGAGGGAAGAAGAGACAGAAACATTGACTTGAAAGAGACACATCAAGTGGTTGCCACCCAGAGGACCCCAACTGGGGTGGGGACAAACTGCAACCGAGGTACCTGCCCTTAGCGGGAACCGAACCTGGGACTCTCTGGTCTGCAGGCCGATGCTCTAACCGCTGAGCCAAACTGGCCAGGGCTTGAGATCACTCTTTTGGCTTCTGATCATTGAGTTGTAAGAGCTCTTGATATTTTTGGATACAAGTATTTTATCAGATATATGTTTTGCAAATAATATCTTCCAAGTTGCTACTCATGTTTTCATTTTCCTGACAATAGTTTTTAAAAAGCAGAAGCTTTCATTTTGATGAAGTCCAAGTATATACAAAATTTTTATATTGTTCATGCTTAGTGTTACTATCCTATCAAAGATAATGCAGCCTAAACCAAAGACAGCCATATTTTATCATAATTTTTCTTTGATAATTTCATAGTTTTGACTCTTCCAGTTAGCTCTCTATTCCATTTTTGGTTAATTTAAAAATAATATTTTGAGACAATAGTCAAATTTATTACTTTTTTGTACTATAAATATCTAACAGTTTTAATATTTGTTAAAACATGTAACTATTTCTCATTGAATCATTCTGTCACACCTTTTGAAAATAAATTGACCATATATATATATTTCCAGACTTCCTATACTATTTCATTGATGTTTATTTCTATCCTTAATGGCAATACTACCCTGTTTCATTAGTTTTGTTTTGGAGTAGTGCTAACATAGTTTAAATCCTCAAATGGTGTTCTTTTCATTCATTAGAAACATAGGGATTTATTATTATAGTTGTTATTATTATTGATTTGTAGATAATGCAAACCTCTAAAAAAGTTTAAAGTTATTATTTATCACAAAGGCTTTATTCAAATATATTTAAACTATACTATGTTGGGTTTTTTTAGTGATTTAAAAAAATCTTACTGTGGTTTCACATATGGCAGTGAAAATTTTCTTAGTTACGGCTAATAAATTCTGTCCTTCAACTTCCCAATTATTACCTTAATTAAAAGTAAAACTCTTAAAGTGTTCAACACATAAGAAAAATGAGGGGTAAGAGGGTAAGAGGGTATCACTATTTAAAATAATGACAGTTAATCAGATGCTGGCAAGGGTATGGTGATATAGGTATACTTACAGTTTGTCAATTTTAGTGTATATTGGTGGAACCCATAAGAAAAGACAGTTAACTCACCTTCAGAGCCTTAAAAATGCCTATACCCTTGTTTTAATAATTCCCCTTTGAAGAACCAATTCTAATGAAATGAAAAATATAAGGCAAATTTTATAAACAAAGATATCATACTTTGATGAATATATGATAAGCTTGGAAATAACCTAAATGTAAAATAAACTATCATATATATTAGACAGTGAAACATTATTGATATGTTAAAATATATGCTTAAATATGCAATGGTTAGTAAAGTATTCATATCATAAAATTTAGGTTAAAAACAAGAAACAATGTTATAGAATCATATATTTTAAAATACAATATATATGTCTATAGAATAATACTGGAACTTAAAATATAAAAATTTGATAGTGGTTACATTTAGATGGTGGCATTACAGGTGCTTTTTACATTCTTCTGTGGCAAGTACCCCAGGGAGAACCTACAATTTGTCTTCAGTTGAGATCAGCTATAAGAGGTCATGCCCCTTGTACTGATGGACTGACCAAGAGATACATATTAGAACATGTAACAAGCTTCATCATCAGAATAGAGTAGGGCAGTGGTCCTTTGACTTGGTTTCATCACCTTAGCCCCTATTAGAAATACATGTGAATTCTTGGGAGATCTTAAAAGATGCACGTAAGAACTGAGAAGCTGTTACATGAAAATTCTCCCAAGCATTCTCCTAAGTGGATAGTATAAATCAGATGAGAAAGAAAAACTCACTAACTGTGCCATAGAGATAAAATATATCATCTTCATGTCATTTCACCTATAGTAGGTATACCTACCATCTTCACCTCTTTTACCTACCATATTTTAAAATGTCTCTAAATTTGGCATGTGTTGCTTTTATGTTAAGAGAAAAAATAATTTTATTTTTATAAGTATTTGCTAAGTCATTTTTGTATGGACAAAAATATCACAAGATGAAAAATCAAGAATAGAATACAAGTTCCTTGACAATCTAGATGCTTCATTCTCTCTCTTTTTTTCTTTTTAAGAAAAATAGACTTTTTTTAGAGCAGTTTTAGGTTCAAAGCTAAATCAAGCAAAAAGTATAGAGTTCCCATATATCCTCTATATGATAAACTTTTAAGGTAAAATATTATTTCCTAAACCTGCCACCTAATTATAATGAAATTCCCTTCGCTGTTTAAGTCTTGATTGAAGTCAACATTTTGAAGCTGAAGGTTTTTGAGAGCCACAATAATTACATTTTTTTAAACTCAACTTTTGTCAATCTGTGTACTTCATGTTCAAGTAAAATGATGTTTCAAATCAAAGTGATTTTCTTAGAATTAAAAGATAAGCAAAATGCTGATAAGTATTTTGCAAATAAGAGTCTCCCATCTTTTTTTGTTATTCAAAACATTTGGAGACTATTTCCTTAAGTACAGTTGTATATGGAGTCTTATCCTTCAGGTTTAAAGTAAAACTAATCCATTTTGTTTCTTGTCAAGGTGAATAACTTGTTTGTCTAAAATGTTATGCCTATCCACAAAATATAAATTTTTGGTACAAATAAAGGCTTGAATCTGTCAAAAATGTCAGTTTAGGTCCTCATGTGATAGCGCTTATCTACAGTGAACTGCTCTGTGTGGGCTCTGCTTTCCTTTCGTCTGATGCTCTCAGATGTTCACTCTTGGAGTTTCACCACACTTCAAAGACATACATTTTCTTCAAATAGCCAATACTTGTAAAATATCATTGTACCAGAGAGTGCCTGAAGATGGATAATGCTTTGTTGTCCCACAATGATACAAATGTAAAGTTTAAATTTAGATATATTACCCAATAAATGCCCTATCTGTTAAAATAAACATACTTTGGCCCGGATATTGAAAAATGAAATAGAGAAAAAAACAGCAAACATTCTAATAAAAAGAAATACAGGGAAAGAGTCCTTACAATGTTAAAAAAGGTGTTATGCAGCTTTTATGATTCTGCCCCTAAACAATTTTTAAAGATATAAATGGTGGTACCCCGCATTGATACTTAGTCTAAGAATGAATGGAATTAAACACAGAATAAAGAACTTAAACATCATAATTGATTATACATACATATGTAGATACTTTTCTTCATTGGGGTTTAATGGCTACTATTTAATCTCTACTTATATACCCATAATTTGCAACTTACTTCTTAATGTTAGAGTTATAAATAAGTTAACCCTTGCATTCTTGGATTGTCTAAAACGTCCATGGAGACCTTTGTTTCATGCTTAAATGTACTGGTTGGTCCTGTCCAAGATGTCCATGAAGACATTTGGTCCATGCCAACCCATATACCTAACCCCATGTGTCATAAGTAGCTCGGCTACTGTGGCAAGAAGGATTATTTTTGTCAATATAGCATAATACAATTATTGGACCAATAAAACATGACAGTATTTTTGATGTATTAATCCTGTAAACCAAAAGTATAAAGAAATGTTATGGGCTGTTTGAACACAGGGATATTTGACATCGAGCTGAATGGAAGTCCTACAACTATGAAATTAAAGAAGCAGAAGCAGCCATACCAAGACTGATAGGAGGGGTGGAGTACAGACAGGCTGGTCCCTCACCCATGTGTGGCAGATAAAAATCAGGAGGGACACCTCAGTTGGGAAGGTCCTCACTGAGGAGTGAGGGGTCCCCATCCCACATCAGGCTCCCAGTTCAGGGTTCCAGTGCCAGGAAGAGAAGTCCCTATAACTTCAGCTGGAAAACCCAGTGAGAACTGAGGCTGAGGGAGGCTGAGCCTTCTGGAGTTCCAGGAGGCAGTTCCTCTTAAAGGGCCCATACATGGACTTAATCAGATGTGCTCCCTGTAAGCTTGAAGGGGAGACAGCTTGAGGGGTGCCAGAGACATACAGAGAAAATTTGAGCTGTTTGGCCTCAGGACAAGGGTTGGGGAAATGGCTTTCTCCTGGACAGGCATGCTGGAGGAAGCTGATGTTCTTTTGGTGAGCCCTTCCCTGGAGCGGCAGATGGCCGCCTTATCTGGGACTCCAGCAACCTGGCTCACACTATTTGCTCTGCCTTGGTGATTCCCTGAGGCCCTGCCCGACCCAACTTTTGGGCCCACCCAAGCTGTTTCCAAAGTCTTTACCATAGGATTGGCCTGTCTTGGATCCTGCTTCAGAGTTTCCTAAAATCTCTCAAACAAGCAGCATCTGGTCTCAGCGAGCCCCATACTTCTCATTAAGTGGCCCCAGGCCTGGCACTAGAAGCAGCCAGACTTGCTTCACAACTTGGCTTTCCCTGGGTACCTCCAAGCCCAGTATAAGAAGCAGCCATCTGCAGATCACTTTGTAGCTTAAGCCTGGTGGCCCTGGATAGAACACAGGCAGTGGCTGACCTTGCCCCAGAGTCAGCACACCCAGTGGACAGTTCCAGATCACATCAAAACACCACTACCCAACTACCTCCACAAGTGACGCACTCAATGAGTGGACTCAGTGTATACCAGAGCCCTGCTGAAGTAAGTCTTGCTCGGTGTGATCCTCTAAGGGAGTCAGAGGCTAGTGGTCAGTGGGCACAGCCAGTCCTTGCAGCTGATCAGCCTCAGTAAATCCCTCCCATTGACATGCCAATAGCAACAGAAGGGTGTATAGTCCACACTAGGGGTGCACCTCAAGGGCCCAGCTGGGGTGATTAGGGAGGCTGTGCTGCTGGACTCTACAGGACACCTACAACAATAGGCCATCCTACGAATCCTAGGAGACATAGCAACTTTACCTAATACATAGAAACAATCACAAGGAAGCAGCCAAATGAGGAGATAAAAGAAACATGTACCAAATGAAAGAAGAGAACAAAACTCCAGGAAAAGAATTTAAAAAATGGAGATAAGCAATCAATCAGATGCAGAATTTAGAAAACAGGTTATAAGGTTGCTCAAGGAATTTGGTGAGACATTCAAGGAACTTAGTGAGAACTTCAACAACATAAAAAAGGACCAATCAAAAACAACGAATGCACTAACTGAAATAAAAAAATAATTTACAGTAAATCAATAGTAGAGTAGTTAAAGCCAAGAAGCAAACCATCAATTTGGAATATAAGGAAGCAAAAAACACCCAATCAGAACAACAAAAAGAAAAAAAGAGGAGCAGACATCCATCCCCAGGCAACAGGAGAACAGACCAGCAGCGGAGAACCATCCCCCAAAACTACAGCAAAGGCTCACACTATTTGTTGAGCAGGAGCTGAGCCTCACTGGGTAGCAGCACTCCCCAGCCACCAAAGGTGGGACCTAGGACTCCATTGGGGCCTGTGTGACCCAGCAGCCCATAAGAGCAATGTGGAATCAGGGATCCAGAGGGACCTGTGTGACCCAGCCACCCAAAGTGTGGGCAGGGAGTGTGACTCCAGTAGGGCCTGAGCAATACAGCTACAGGTGGCACCAGCAAACAGCAGGGGACACAGCTTCAGAGGGACCCATGCATCCAGCCGCAGCACTTACCAGGACACATCAATACCAGCCCCAGTAGTCAATCCTCCAGGGTCCACAGCAGGCAAGAAGCGACACACAACAAAACAGTCTGGGAGGCACAGTAGACTTATTTGATATACAGTGAGCTGCCTACACATCCAAACATTCCTCTCCAGGTATAGAGCTACCAGACAGCTAAAATGGGGAGACAAAGAAACAGCACCTAAAGGAAAGAAAAAAAGGAATCACTGGAAAAGGAACTCCAGGAAATGGAGGAAAGCAACTTGTCAGATAAAGAATTCAAAGCAATGATTTTAAGGGTGCTCAAACAATTTGGTGAGAACTACAAGCAACATAATAAGAATTATGAAGAGCTCACTGGGAACTACTTCAGCTTTTAAAAAAAGAGGTAGAAGCTATGCATAAAGAGGTAGAAGCTATGCATAAAAATCAAGAGGAAATAAAAAATGACATAGCTGTTATGAAAAACTTAGAAGGGCTCAGTAGCAAATTAGAAGAAGCTGAGGAATGAATTAGTGACTTGGAAGACAAGGTAGAAAAAAACACTCAAATAGAGCAGCAAATGGAAAAAAAAAAGTTTAAAAAGCTAGAGGAGAGTTTAAGGGAGCTGTGGGACAATACAAAATGTAACAACACTCACATTATAGAGGTACTGGAAGGATAAGAATCAGAGAAAGGAATAGAGAACCTGTTTGAAAAAATAATGACAGAAAACTTCCCTAAACTGGTGAAGAAAAAAATCACACAAGTCCAGGAAACACAGAGAGTCCCAAGCAAGATGAACCCCAGAAGACCCACAGCTAGACACATTATAATAAAATGGCAAATATTAAAGACAAAGAAAGAATCTTAAAGGAAGCAAGAGAGTGACAGAAAGTTACCTACAAGGGAGCTCCCATTAGACTTTCAGCTGATTTCTCTATAGAAACAATGCAGGCCAGAAGGAAGTGGCATGAAGAGTACAAAGTAGTGCAAGGCAAGGGTCTTAATCCAAGACTACTCTATCCAGCAAGGTTATCATTCAGAATTGAAGGAGCAATAAAGAGCTTCATGGATAAAAAAAAAAAAAGCTAAAAGAATTTACCACCACCCAACCAGCACTGCAAGAAATGCTGAAGGAACTATTACAAAAAGAAGAAACAGAGAAAGAGCAAGAAACAAGAGAGAGAGAGAGAGAGAGAGAGAGAGAGAGAAACACAGGTATAAAATTAAAATGACAACTAATAACTATCTATCAATAATTACTTTAAATGTAAATGCCTTAAATGCTCCAATCAAAAGACATAGGGTAGCTGATTGGATAAGAAAACATGACCCACATATATGCTGTCTACAAGAGACACTCCTCAAAACAAAAAAAAAACTCATATAGGATGAAAGTAAAGTGATGGAAAAAATTTTTCCAAGCAAATGAAAATTTTTTAAAAAGGTGATATAGCAATACTCATATCTGACAGACTTCAAAATGAGGGCCATAATAAGAGACAGAGAAGGTCACTATATAATATTAAAAGGATTAATCCAGCAAGAGGATATAACCCTGGTAAACATATATGCACCAAATACGGGAGCACCAAAATATATTAAAAAAATTCTGGAGGACTTCAAGGGAGAGATCAATAGCAATATGATAATAGTGGGTAACTTTAACATGTCACTGATATGACTGAATAGATCTTCTAAACAAAAAATTAACAAGGAGATAGAGTCCTTACAAGACAAACTAGGTCAGTTGGACGTCATTGATATTTACAGAACATTTTACCCCAAAACTGCAGAATATACATTCTTCACATGGGACATTCTCAAAGATAGACCATATGTTAAGACACAAAGCAAGTCTCTACAAATTCAAGAAAATTGAAATCATATCAAGCATCTTCTCAAATCACAGTGGTATGAAACTAGAACTCAATTACAATTAAAACACACAAAAACATTCAAACACTTAGGGGCTAAATAGCATGTTATTAAACAATGAATGGGTTACTAACAAGATCAAGGAAGAAATTACAAACTTTCTAAAATCAAATACACAACAACACAAAATCTATGGGACACAGCAAAAACAGTCCTGAGAAGGAAGTTCATAGCACTACAGGCCTACCTCAAGAAACAAGAAAAATTCCTAATTGACTTTCTAACCCTACAACTTAATGCATTAGAAAGTAAACAAACAAACAAATAAAAAAAACCCAAAGCTATTAGGAGGAAGGAAATAGTAAATTTTCAGAGCAAAAATAAATGACATAGGGACCAAAAAACAATTAAAAGGATCAATGAAACAAAGAGCTCGTTCTTTGAAAAGATAAACAAGATCGATGGGCCTTTAGCAGACTCACCAAGAAACAAAAAGAGAGAAACCAAATAAACAAAATCAGAAATGAAAGAGGAGAAGTAACAACTGACACCACAGGCATATAAAGGATAATTGAAACATAGTATGAACAATTGTACACCAACAAATTGGACAACCTGGGAGAAATGGACAAATTTCTAGAAACACACAGCCTCCCAAGACAGAAACAGGCAGAAATCGAAAACTTGAATGAACCAATAACAACAAAGGAAATTGAAGATATAATTAAGAAACTCCCAGCAAACAAAAGCCTAGGCCCGAATGGCTTCACAAGAGAGTTTTACAAAACATTTAAAGAAGATCTATACCCATTCTCCTTCAACTATTCAAAAAAATCCAAGAAGACAAAACACTTCCAAACTCATTTTATGAGACCAGCATAATCTGAATTACAACACCAGATAGAGACACTACAAAGAAAGTAAACTACAGGCCAATATCCCTGAAGAACACAGATGCCAAAATTCTTAACAAAATATTAGAAAATAAGATCCAGCAATATATCAAAAATATTATTCATCATGACCAAGTGGGATTCATCCCAGGGATGCAAAGCTGATACAATATTTGCAAATCAATAAATGTTATACACCACATAAACAAAATGAAATATAAAAACCATATGATTATATCAATAGATTCTGAAAAAGCATTCAACAAAATCCAACACCCATTTCTGATAAAAACACTCAGCAATGTGGGAATAAAGAGATCATATTTCAACATAATAAAAGCCATATATAAAAAACCTACAGTCAACATCATACCCAATGGGCAAAAACTAAAAGTATTCTTCTTAAGAATGGGAATAAGATGGGGATGCCCACTTTCACCACTCTTATTCAACATAGTACTGGAAGTCTTAGCCACAGCAATTAGACAAGAAGAAAAAATAAAAGGGATCCAAATTGGAAAGGAGGAAATGAAACTGTCATTATTCACAGATGACATGATATTGTACATAGAAAAACCCAAAGACTCCATCAAAAATCTACTACAGTTAATAAATGAATTTGGCAAAGTAGCAGGATACAAAATTAACATCAAGAAATCAACAGCATACTTATACACCAATGATGAACTCACAGAAAGAGAAACTAAAAAAACAATCCCATTTACCATTGCAGCTAAAAATTTAAGATATCTAAGAGTAAACTTAATGAAAGAAGTAAAGAACCTCTTCACAGAAAACTAGAGTTCATTGAAAAAAGAAAAAATAGAGGAAGATAAAAAAAAAAAAGGAAGCACATACCTACTTCATGGATTGGAAGAAATAACATTTTTAAAATGTCCATACTACCCAAAAAATTCTTTAGATTTAATGCCAGACCCATCAAAATACCAACAGCATATTTCACAGAACTAAAACAAACACTCCAAAAGTTTATATAAAACCCCAAAAAGAAAAAAAAAAACAAATAGCCACAGCAATCTTGAAAAAGAACAAAGTAGGAGGGATCACATTACCAGATGTCATGTTATACTACAAAGCCACTGCAATCAAAACAGCCTGGTACTGGCACAAGAACAGGCAGATAGATCAATGGAACAGAATAGAGAACCCAGAAAAGGACCCAAGAAAATACACTCAATTAATATTTGACATAGGGGACAAGAGCATACAGTGGAGTCAAGACAGTCTGTTCAATAAATAATGTTGTAAAAATTGAACAGCTACTTGCAAAGAAATGAAGCTAGACCACCAACTTACACCATACACAAGAATAAACTCAAAATGGATAAAAGACTTAAATGTAACTTGTGAATCCATAAAAATTCTAGAAGAAAATGTAGGCAACAAAATATCAGACATCATATACAGCAGAATTTTCACTGATACTACACCTAAGGCAAAGGAAAAAATGAACACATGGGACTACATCAAACTCAAAAGTTTCTGCACAGCAAAAGGAACAAGCATCAAAATGGAAAGGCAACCCACCATATGGGAGAGCATAATTGCCAATGGTGTATCAAATAAAGGATTAATTTCCAAAATATATAGAGTACTCATACAACTCAACAAAAGGAAGACAATGAATCCAATTAAAATAGGGTGGAAGAGCTAAATAGACACCTCTCCAAATAGGACATACAAATGGCCGAGAGACATATGAAAAAACACTCAACATCACTAATCATCAGAGAGATTCAAATTAAAACAACTATGAGTTATCACTTCACATCTGCCAAAATGGTGGCCATCAACAAATCATCAAACAACAAGTGTTGGTGATGGTGTGGAGAAAAGTGGAGTCTAGTACACTGCTGGTGAACATGCAGACTGGTGCAGCCACTATGGAAAACACTATGGTGTTACCTCAAGAAGTTAAAAATTGAACTTCCATTTGACCCAGTGATCCCACTTCTAAGAATATACCCTAAGAAGCTAGAAACACCAATCACAACGAATATATATACCTCTATGTTCATAGCAGCTCTATTTACAATAGCTAAGATCTGGAAACAGCCCAAGTGTCCAGCATTAGATGAGTGGATAAAAAAGCTGTGGTACATGTACACAATGGAATACTATACAGCTATAAGAAAGAAATATCTCTTATCCTTTGAGATGACATAGAAGCACCTGGAGAGTACTATGCTAAGCCGAACAAACCAAACAGAGAAAGCCAAATATCACACGATTTCACTTATTTGTGTAATATAATGAACTAAACAAACTGATGAACAAAATTGACCCAGAGACATAGAGGTAGGGTAAAACTGACAAACCCCAGAAAAGGGGTGTTTGGGGTGGGGAGATAAACCACAGAACTTATATGCATGTATCCATAACCAATGGACATAGACAACAAAGCTGGGGAAGGGGTGGTGATGGGGGATGGGGAGGAGGATGTCAATGGGGGAAAAAGGAGAAACATCTGTAACAAAAACAAATTAATAAAAATACTTTTAAAAAAATAATCCCCCCCCCCAAAAAAAATGAGGATCGTTTTAGGAGCCTCTGGGACAACTTCAAGCGTGCCAACATTTGCATCATAGGGGTGCCAGAAGGAGAAGAAAGAGAACAAGGAATTTAAAAGCTATTTGAAACAATAATGACAGAAAACTTCCCTGACTTGGTGAAGGAAACAGACATACAAGTCCAGGAAGCACAGAGAGTTCTAAACAAGCTGAACCCAAAGAGGCCCACACCAAAACATATCATCATTAAAATGCCAAAGGTTAAATACAAAGAGAGAATCTTAAAAGCAGCAAGAGAAAAGCAGTCTATAACCTACAAAGGAGCTCCCTTTGTAGGTTATAGACTGCTTTTATGAGTACTCTATAAAAGAGTGTCAGCTGATTTCTCAAAAGAAACTTTGCAGGCCAGAAAAGAGTGGCAAGAGATATTCAAGGTGAGGAAAAGCAATGGCCTACAACCAAGACTACTCTATCCTGCAAAGCTATCATTTAGAATCGATGGACATACCAAGAGTTTCCCAGACAAGAAAAAGCTAAAGGAGTTCCTCACCATCAAACCAGTATTATATGAAATGTTGAAGGGTCTTTTTGAAGGCGAAGAACAACAAAAATATGAACAATAAAATGGCAATAAATACATATCTATCAACAACTGAATCTACAAACAAAATGAGCAAAGCAGAACAGAAACGGACTCATAAATAGTAAGAACTTTTTGTTACTTGCCAGATGGATGGGGGCTGTGGGGCTGGGTGAAAAAGATGAAGAATACGGAAGTACAAATTGGTTGTTATACTGATGAACCTCAAAGGGAAGGAAGGAGGAAGGGTGGGATGAGATAAACCAAAGAACTTCTATGCATATATGCATAAACAATGGATACTGACAATAGTATGGGGAAGGTTGGAGAGGCGTGGGACTGAGGAGGAGAGGGTTAATGGAGGGGAAATGGGGGACATCTGTAATACATTCAACAATAAAGATGAGTTTTAAAAAAAATAACAGAACAGGTTTGCTGAGATTATATAAAATAGAAATAGAAAAATAAATTTATAATTCTTCTAGAGTATTTAGTGATTACTTTTCTTATCTCAAAGATGCTAAATATTCCATACTTAAAAGTAATTTTTCCTTTTGTTTTTTGAGGTATCTTATGTGCTGCTTTCTCTTTTATTAGATTGTTTCATACCTTGGATCACCCCTTAATTTTATTTAGAAAATAGGAAAACCAAAACTATAATAGGTTAAGTATCACGAAACTCTTATTTTCTGATGTGTGTGTGTGTGTGTGTGTTTCCACTTACAAATAGAAAAAATACACACATTTGGGAACTGTGGTATTTATTAAAATGATCAATAAACTACAAACTGGTTCATAAAATACAATATTTAGGAATACAAATTAAGGCACCTTTTTCCACATTTGTCCCCTCCTTCTTTTATCATTTTAAAGACCTAAAAGCTTAACTCACAATTCATATATTGTAACATACAACATATAACAGCCTTTCTGGAATCGACATGTAGTCACTAAGGGATAAAAGAATTAAATAAAATTAAAATGGCTTAAAGAAGCTTGTTTGTAAAATAATAACATTTTTAAAAACTACTCATTATTTCAAATTATAATACATTTTAATATAAATAAAAATTGTATACATCTCCTCATATGATCTGCAGGTCCAGGCAGAAAATTGAGAGAGGCGATATCATTATTTGTGGACTTAGATAGATAATATTTTGAGAGTTTAGATGATCTGTCTCAGTCATACTGCTAAAAAGGCTACGTACAAACAAAACTTGAACATCTATATCCTATTTACTAAAGAGCTTGTATCAACAGCTACAAATGTAGAAAAACAAAAGATATGGGGGGGGAAATATAGCTTGTTGTTGTCTGAAGCACTGAATTCCAGATTATGTCAAATCATAGAATCTATTACCAATAAAAAGATATTTTATCAATTATGCTATTGTTCAATTGTTTTCTTTGTTTATTTTTGTGTGTTTAATTTATTAAATAATATAAACTGATACACTAGTCACATCACTATGGTTCTTTTGTTTTAGGATAAGTAGGATGTTCTCTGTCCAAAATAGCTCTGGTTTACAAAGTAAAATTTGTTTCAAAGATAAATTCAAATTAATAATGTGCAGAATTCAAGCTCTGGGGAACTTAAAAAAATTATTTTACTCCTCTATTAGGTTAAAATGCTGAGAAAAGTAGGTGCTATGATCAACATCAATTGAGGAAAACCAAATTTAAAGCTTTAAACGTGATGCTTTAAATTTGTTGCTTTGCACTTAAAGCCTGGAAATCTCACCTCTAGGATTCAGCCATCCCGTGAGAGCCGCAATGCAGAACTGTGATCCCCTGCATTGAAAAGTGAAAAGGGATCAAGTTAATAAAATGGGAGAATATTAGTAAATGAACATGTTTTAAGTGTAATTCCTCATTAGAAATACATGGTCTGAAAAAGCTATGGTTGAAAAAACTTTAGAGAATTCTGATGCTATTAAATGGCATCCCCTGCATCCCGAAGCTTCTTTCATTTTATATCAAAAGCCAGATGACTGGAATACAAGATCAACGTAACAGTGATTTGGGGGCTGTTTTAACTTCGAGGCTGCTTGTCATGATTTGAATGAAGCATAATTTGAAAGACACGAAAGAGGATGCAGAGAGCTTGAAGAAAAAAAAACTCCTCATTTGAGGCTATTACTTCTTCTTTCATTTCTTCTTTCTTTGCAAGGGTTCAGACATTTATTACTCCCATGCAAAATTTTACATCTTGTAATCTACATAATCCCAGCTTCAAATCAAATAACTTCCAGCAGCACCTTTCTTCATCTTTAATAGCAAATTTCATTCCAACTTGCTTTTTGATTGGCTTAATGGAAAATAATAGATGGATATCTATTACAGTCAGAGATGAAAAGCTAAACATACTCATACAATTTACAAAACATTATCCTTTGAAGCTTAACTCTAAACACCTTTAGAAAATGTGTCTGCCACTATCCCAATTTATGTGTTACATAAATCTCTAACGAATAGTTTTTTAACCAGAAAGTCTTTACAACAATTCCATGTAACAGCAGGGAAGGTGACCAGTTGTGATTAACAACTTTCTTATTCAATTTCCTTGTTTGAGAGAGAAAATTGTTCAAATTCATCATGGCCTCTTACCTGATGTTTATTACAGCAGATGAGATTTCCCCTCCAGGCAACCACTGTGTTATTGCGCTTTTCATACTAAACTCATTTCCCATTACAGCTGTGCTAATCTTTCCTTCCTTCCTTCCTTCCTTCCTTTCTTTCTTTCTTTCTTTCTTTCTTTCTTTCTTTCTTTCTTTCTTTCTTTCTTTCTTTTCTTTCTTTCTTCTCTTAGTATTCTAAAATTTCATATTTTATATATCCAAAATCTTCCTCAGATATACAATTATGATCCATGACTTGAATTGATGATTGGTTTACTTTTTAACAACTTTAATCCCAAAATATCTATATATCTTTCTGGGTTTAAAATTATGCTCTGAAACAGGTGAAAGGTGTTATAATTAATTCTATATATGATAGAGCTTCATGGAGTTCAAGCCAGAAGTTTAGAATATTGATAGCGACTCAATAAATATTTGTAGTGTATAAGCTTTGTCAACCAATGGTTGGTCATTGGTGCAAATTCAGCACCAAGAGGAACCCCCAATTTGAGGTGTGATGAAGAAGAAAACTTTATTCAGTGCAAAACAGTGCAAATGTAATACAGCACAGCTGTGAGGCAGCCTTGGGCCCAGGCAGCCTTGGGTCAGGCTGCTTTGGGACGAGGCCATTCTTTGGCTAGACAGCTCTGCTGTGCTCCTCAATGATCTGCTTGTTTTGCACTGGGCTGGTCTGCTCCTGTCTGCCCAGGCAAGACATCTTTTGTCTTTCAGCTCAGCCAGAATGAAGGAGTCTTTAATCTTGATGGAAAGGGAGAGTATGCTTCCTGAGCCAGAGGGGAGCTGGCTTATAGGACAGAAGTTCCCAGCCTTGGAACCCTGAGACCTGATTGGTCCATCCTCATGCAAATGAAGACTGAATCCTCACAGTTTGATGGGTCTAAAGGCACTGTCCTGATTGGTCAGAATAGAGCTACTCTGATTGGTCAGAGCTGCATAGATCCGATTGGATGGGAGAAAGCTTCAGTCCTACTGGTTGCAAGCGGATTCCAGGAACTCCTTTATAAACGCTTGCTCAGATGGCAGAGACATAGTGCAGGCAGATAATTCAGTGCAGAGGCAGGGCTTCTCTGTGAAGTGTGGTTTACCCGAGAGCCTGAAAGGCCCTGATGCAGAAATGGCTGCTAAACTCTGCCTTTTTCCCCCCTTTTGAGCCCAGTTAGCCACCAGAATCCCCTTTAGAGGGTGTCTTTTTTTCACCCCTCAGGGTTCATAGCTCCATCATAGATGTTGGACCTATGATTTTAAGAATATTATAAAGTACAACTTTCTTACTTCAGTTACCTTAACAGATGTAAGTAGACATACAATTGATACCACTAGGATGCAATGGTCTGTGCTGCCCTAGCCTGATTTATTGTTCTTACATTCGTTGAATCAAAGCTTTAAAGTATTAACTGTTACCTCCACAATTTTAATACTCAAGTCCCTGAACTGATGTTCCTGATTTTTCCTTACTTTTTTCATTAAATAACGAAGGTGTATGCGGAAAAAAAAAGAAAGAAAATACACAAACCCAACAGCAATAACCACTACCACAACAAAATTTTTAGTAGTGCTATTTATGATAATTTTAATTTAAATAAAGGCTTATACTCAACGTGAATTTGAAAATTTATCAAGCCCTTTTTGCTTGTTAGTTGTAAAGTAGCACTGTAAAAGAATGCCAAAGCATATACTTAAAAAAAATTAGTCACTATTTTAAAAGTCTATCTGGTCGCAAAAGTATTTCTACACATCTGGGTAATCCACAACCTTTTAAATATAATTTATTTTTATTTTTTTAAAAATATGTGGCTTTTAGGAAAATACCAAGAAGCTTAAAAACTGAAAAAGGAATTAAAATATCACTTGAAATCACTTTACTCAAAAATAATTACAATGAAGCTTTAGTCACATAGTCAGATCCATTCACAATTATTAACAAAGGCTGCTTTTTTGCTACAAAATACGTTGAGTAGGTGTTAGTAACAGTGATGCACAGCTGAAATTATATGGTCTATTACAGAAATTTGCCATTTCCTGAAATAGAGTATTACATCTACCACAGAAGATATTCTTTGCTTTAAATCACACCTTCATTAATCTTTTATACTTACTTACATAATGTTGCAAAACTCAACTCTTTGCATATTATAATATTGCATCAAGATACTAACCAGAGAAATAAGGAAGCCTACTTTCAATAAATGGATGCTTTTATCTGAGTTAATAACTCATTAAAAAAATAGGAATAGACGTCAACAAAAAAGCTGACAAATGCTAATTCAGTATTTCCTAATTATGGCCAATTAATATGCTTCTCTAATAAATTAGATCATAGAATCAAGCTTCTTTAAAATTTATTTTGTAATACAGATAATTATTATTTTAAAATTTATTATTAAATAGTTCATAGGCAATAGCAATTATAGCCCCATATTTTATATGAAAATGCTCATGTATCAATTAGGGCTTTTTAGTGGTAAGCAACAGAAAACCACTTTAGTTGTAAGCAACAGAAAACCCCTTTCACAGGGGTCACCTAAGACATAACAGTAGCAAAATTACAGTTATGAAGTGGGAACGAAAATAATTTTATGGTTGGGGGTCACCACAACATGAGAAACTGTATTAAAGGGTCGCGGCATTAGAAGGTTGAGAACCAGAGAAAGGGGATAAAATAGAAACTATTAATAGAATATTGGTTAGCTTACATAATGGATTAATTACTGTTCCAGAATATTTTGATAGAAAAAAAACATGAAAAGCAAGATATAAATCAGGCAATTGTAACCATCTAGAGAGAAAGAGATACTTAATCATATTTTTGGGGTATCATCATTAAAATAAATATGTGAATTGCCATTTTCTTTTAACTCTGGACCATTTCTTTCATCATTCAAAAATACAAAGGAGAGTGTATTCAATTGTTGGGGTTAGATCCACACTTTGACTATACCACGGCAATATGAAAAATGACTTAACAGTAAGAATATATGGCAGGCTATTAGGTTTCATTGTAACAAAACAAAACCCTGATTTATTATCCTACAAAGATGACAGAAAATGAATAAAATGCAGTATCTCACTTTAAAGACAAACAAAAGGTGGTATTATAAGAGGAATGGACATTGTGTGATAAAACTTAAATATTCACTCTAGTCACATTTCTTGAAAAAGAAATTTAACATACATAGTGCTGCAGTGTTTATTTCTTTCCTGAACACATACAACTATATTTTCTAGCATCTCAGTAGCACTAAATAGTGGATGTGTGTAGAAACATGGAACATTATAAGTCTAGATACTAAGATAGCCATCATGGATATCCATCTTTTCTCTCTCCCCTCATCTGGGGAGCTGAAAGGGAAAAACTAGAAGATGGCAGAGACAAACTGAGAAAGAAATGTCCTGACTCACCTCGGCGGGGACAACACTTAACAGAACAGTCTGACCCATCTCTGTGCTGCCACCAAGAACTCAACTTTGATGAGTTTAACCACTGACTTCCATCACTTATTTTAACCTGTACATGAAATCAATTTTAAATGGAATTTGATTTTAAGCAGCAAATATGGCCTATTACTCATAGAAATCCATTCTTTCTACAATATATCAATGTGAACTTCTTGATTCCTAACTCTCCAATTCCTAGTTTGTCTGAATACATAGTCATTATTTTAATGTGAGGTGTGCTTTCTAATACATATTATTCAAGGGGATATAAATCATAATTTATAAGGCTTATTGCTATTGAGTCATATATTTTTATCACTTTAAATGTATTCCTTTGAAATTATTTTTATGGGTTATATATATAAGGCCTTTGGAGGGCCTGATGCTGTAGTATCAATTTATTATTTTCTAAGAAAACAATATTACCTTTAACCCAAATCAAAGCATTTTATCATTACTTTTTTCTTTGAGATTCTTTCAAGGTTTTACATGAAACTATAACCAGAATTACATTGCTCTTTGAATTTCAATAGAAATATTTTCTACCCCGCTCTTGACATTTATCTTATTCTTCCCTGAATTGTATTTTGTTTGTACAAGTCTTATCTATTCAACCAGATTGTAAGTACTTTAAAACAATGACTGTATTTTAAGACTCTGTGTGCCCTATGGTACTTAAATATATCTAGTAAATTTTTTCAAAATGATAGTTGTTGCAGCTCCAAAGAGACTCATGTGGTCTTGTAGCCTTAGTTCGATCATTTTCCTAAAAGTTTATTTTAAATGAATCTACATTCTGTTATGTGAGGCTGCTTCAAAAATGAAATAAGCTCATTTTTACTTCTTCTCCCTTCTTAGATCATTGGTCTCACAGCTACAATACAGAATGTGTTCAATTATTTAACATTAACTTTTAAAAAATGTATCTTTATTGTTTAAAGTATTACAGATATTCCCCCTTTCTCTCCCACATCCCACCTACGCCCTCTCCTGCACCCCCAGGTCTTCACCACACTATTGTGTGTCCATGGGCTATGCATATTTTCATATAAGTACCTTTTTAAAAAATTTCTTTTTCCTTTATTGATTTTAGAGAGAGGAAGGGAGAGGGAGAAAGAGATAGAAACATTGATGAGAGAGAACATCAACTGGCTGCCTCCTGCATGCCCCCCCACTGGGGATTGAGCCCACAACCTAGGCATGCGCCCTGACTGGGTATCAAACCGGCGGTATCTTGGTGCATGGATCGATGCTCAACCACTGAGCCACACCAGCCAGACCACATAAGTATTTTTAAATATATTGTTTTGTATTTCATCTGTTGAGTGACACAGTTTTGACTTCTTTGTGGACACTTGCCTTTCCTCTAGCCCATATTTCCCCCCAAATAATGCACTGAGTAATGATATCAGTTGTCATTCAAATGGTTCTTTGAAATATAAATGAATTAAATCATTTACATATTATTATTACTGAGTAAATCCATTGATTAGTGATTTGTTTTACTCTATCCTTAAGTATAAGTGATATGTTATAAAATAATATCATTAAATATAACTATAAAAGCATATTGTCAGCATCATTGGCACATTTTACATTATGCTGTTGTGCTTTCATTGGTAAGAAAATAATAGAGTTGTTTAAAGTAATATGTTAGTGCTTTTCTAAACAACCATATAAATGGAAGATTAAACTATCTTTGTTTTAATCAACATCTGATAAAAACCTATCTTTGATTTCTAATGTTTATATTTATGACTATATATATTCTGTAGATATCTAATATTCCTATTTATAGTCCTGATAATTTTGCTAAATTGAGAATGAGTGATTTATTTTTGAGCCTACATTTCACAAATGCGAAGCAGGGATAGCTATCAGGTAGTCACAAAATAGCAGTTTTTTTGTGCTTTCTGAGTAAATCTCTAAAATTATACAAATACTATCCTTGGATATAACATATGCATCTAAGACATGGTTTTATTTCAGCAAATCTTTATACAAAGATGAATCATTAATTTTAGACAAAAAATAAGAGTCACATGCTTGAGGCTGATAGTCTCATCAGAAACCTAAAACAGTTTCTTCTAATTTGATTCAAAATGATATATAGAAAGTATGTTATCATGTTGAAGACCTAGTTATAGTCAAAACAGTCGGTGCCATTTTATAACTACATGGAATCATCTTTCCATTTTCTCCCTATTAAAACCATCAGGAGTTGGATTAGTAAGAGAAAAAGAAGATACAATAGTTACTGTGGAAAGAGATTAATGAAGTTGGCTTTAAAATTACATCATCATCACCATAATCTCATGCCAGACAACGAAAAATTGCATCATTATTGGTACTGTATGTAAAATGAACAAGTCAATCCAGCCAAGCTGCCAAATTTAAGAATCAATAGTAATAGAGTAAGATATTTTATGGTTGAAGGAGAGATGGTTAATAAGTTTAAGATTGGTGAGTGTAGGCACAGACTCTGAGCTGTCCATGCAATATCTTATTTCCTACCTCTCAAGTGACAAATAGAAGCTAATTTTTCATGTGAGATATTTTTGTGGAGTCTTTATTTTTCTGACCCATATTTTAAGCTTCAAGGTAGAAATCAATCTCAAAGAGGGAACTGAGTAAGTCACCTGAGGTGAAAGTTAGTTGGAGTCTCTATTTTAGGTTCTGCCTTAGAGGTTTACTGTTTTTAGTTTAGGGATTAAAAACTCGGCTACACACTGTGGGGCTTGCAACATTACATCCTGCTATGACAAAATGTCTAGCCATCCTGCCTGTGGCCTATCCTTTTCTTTGAAATAGCTAGTCTCACTAGAGATTAGAAAAAAACAAAATCAGAGCTTCAACTAAATAAACCAAAGCCTTCTTTTCTTTTCTGATTATTTTTAAAGACACTGAATATATTATTACATTAGAGAGCTAGGAATCTATTAACTAATTCAGAGAAAAGATGAAAGTATGCCAACTTCTAGGTTGCTTTATACTTCTGTTGCTTTCTCTGTTAAGGGTAGTCGGTGGCAACAAAGTAGCTTTCATTTGGATATTCAAATCACTTTAAAAAGAGTAACTGAAAAATTACTCTTTTACTGATGGCTATGAACTGAAGTGGGCCATTAAAATATGCTGTGCGTTGATCCACTGATCCCATTCAAGACAGTGATGAACTCTGCAGTCAAACTGCAAGGACATTTCATGCATATTTCTTTACTTATAGCCTGCTCTCACTAGTTGGATTCAAAGTCAGATTTAGCTGCCACTTTAATGTAAATTTTGTATATAAACCAATGAGTTTACTAACATACTGTTACTAATGGTAATCAAGTATAGAAGTTTAAATGTGATTTTATTTCATAATAGTAAATTAAAGCTCAATAATATATTTTAAAACCATGACTTTACTGCCTCCACTAAGCATTATTTTCCCAATGATTTAGCCGGAGTTAAGATAATTTTGCACAATGAAAATGTTAAAGTAAAAGTCTTTGGCAAATAGTATTTTCTTTTTGCACTTGTTTTCTTTATATCTTTTTATTGTTTTGCATTACTTACTATATATTCAGGGCATTTTAATCCCTCTATTTATTAATTGATTTGTGATTGAAATATAATTTACATTTAGTGAAATGTTCAGCTCTTAAGTGTAACTGTCAATCCAGTTTTGACAAATGCATATTAGGACACAGAAAGTTTCCATGACACCAGAAAATTCTCTTATGTGCCTTCCCCCAGCCAGAAGCAACAACTGATTTGATTTCTATTAACATAGGTTGGTTTTGCATAATCTTGGATTTCAAATTAATGGCATCATACAATCTATCTATTCTTTTGGATGAGTGGTTCCTGGTATTAGGCATAATATTTTTGAGATTCATCATGTCATTGCATGTACCAGTAGTTGGTTCTTTTGTTTTATTACTGGGCGGTAACATAACACAGTGTTCGTTTTTTTTTGTTTGTTTTGTTTTGTTTTTTGGTTGTTTTTTCAGTATCCTCTTGATGAATATTGAAATTATTTTCAGGATGTTTTGTTGTTTTGCTATTATAAAAACTGGTGCTCTGGATATTCTTTTCAAGGCTCTTGAGGACATGTTTTATTTTTTTTTCTTTAATGATTTTTTGAGAGAGAGAAGAAGAGAGAAGGAGAGAGAGATAGAAACATCGATGAGAGAGAACATCCATTGGCCGCCTCCTGCATGTTCCCCACTGGGGATCGGGCCCACAACTTGGGCATGTGCCCTGACTGGGAATCGAACCAGTGACATCTTGGTACATGGGTCAATGTTCAACCAGTGAGCCACACCGGCTGTGCTTTATTTATTTTAAATGAATACTTCAGAGCAGAACTGCTGGATCATAGAGTAGTGTGTTTAAGTAAAGAAAATGCCAGTTTTTGCAAAGGGGTTATACATATTTATATTTTCCCCAACATTATATGAGAGTTTTGGTAGTCCCACATCTTCCCCAACTTTGAATGTTTGCATTTTTTTTTTCATTTATTTGTATTTCGTGAAATATTTAATTTTCATTTTATGGGTGACTGATATAGAATACATTTTCATGTGTTTATCAGACCCTTATATATCTTTTTCTGAAGTATCTGTTCAAATAGTTTGCTCATTCTTCTATTGGGTTATTTTTCTTTTTAATACTGATTTATAAAAATTCTTTATATGAGGCCTGGCTGATTTGGCTTAGTGGTTGGAGCATCTGCCTGTGGACCAGAGAGTCCCAGGTTCGGTTCCCACCAGGGGCACGTACCAAAAAAAAAAAAAAAAAAAAAAAAAAATATATATATATAATCCCTTCCCAGATATATTAGTTACAGAATTTTTCTCGCAATCAAACTTAAATATTTATGTTTCTAATAACATCTTTTGATGAGCTAAAAATGTCATGATATTATTGTACATTGTATCAGATTGTCCTTCGTTTCATGCCTCCCGTTTTCCGGTTCTAAGAATGCTGGCCTACCCCATAGTAGCAAAGACATTGTTTTTTTCTAGTTTCTTAATAATTTTACATTACAGTCTGCTATCAAATTGATTTTTATTCATAATGTGACATCTTTACATGCTTTTTCCATGGTCATTTTCTTAGTTTACACTATTTTTCCTCTTACTGTACCTATTCCATCATCCTTTACCATTCGTTCAGAGCCTGCTTCCCCTCCACTATATCCCTATTTACCTGACTTAGGTAAAAATCTTTCCTCTTTAAAATTTCTCAACATATAGTATTTTAAGTCTATCATAAATAGTATTTTTATTTCTCTTTCTAATGTTTCATTGCCAATATGCAAAAATACAACTGATTTTTGAATACTCTGTGTTCTGGTATTATGCAGCATTGTTAAGTTCACTTATTAATTCCAGTAGATAGTTTAGTAAGTTTTTCATCATTTTCTGTGATCAATAATATATCTGCTGCAAATAGTTTTTCTTCTTCCTTCCCAATCTTAATGGCTTTATTCCTTCTTAATGTCATGTTGAAATGGCTACAATCTCTAATACAACAGAAGTGATGAAAGAAGACATTGTCTTGCTCCTCATAAGGAAAGTATTCAATTTTTCACTATCACATATACCAACTCTAGTTTTTTAATTGAGTCCCTTTATCAGGTTGAGAAAGTTTACTTCTATTCACAGCTTATTATAGTTAGTTTTGTTTATTTATTAAAAATCATAAATAGTTATTTTATTTTGTCAAAATATTTCTTCTCTGTACTTATTGGAATGCTCACTTTATTTTCTCCTTGAATTAATTAATGTGGTGAATTACATTAATTAATTTTTCCAGGTAAAATTTATTTTGCATTTATAAAAGAAACTCTACTTGCTCATAATATCATATTTTTATATAATATTTAATAATATTATATGAAGATATTTATTAAATCATGACATTTTTAATTTAGGAAATTATAAGGAAACTGTTAATAAGGCAGGTCAGAGATGGTCAATTTTGGTCAAGAGGCCAAGTGTGAATATTGTCTTCACCATCACATTCATATATAGAAAGTAATGATGATGATAATATAAATATCACATAATATTATTTATAATAGAAGTAGAATTTGTAGATTTTTAACTCTAATGGAAAATTACTTTAGGTATTGGTTTTTGATGTTAAATAACATTATATGAGTTTCCATTCTACATTTCAAGAATATATATTGTATTTTTTATAAAGATAATTTCTGATTAACATCCAAGTGAGCAAAAGGTTAGTGATCTATTACATTGTGACACATCCATAAAATGAATACTACAAAGTTATTCTAAATAATGAGTTAGAGTAAATTTTCTAATAAAATATATTTCAGAAATATTATTGTGATAAAAAATAAATTATAGTGACATGAATACAGCATCATTTTTTCTTTTGTAAATACAGAAAATAAGAAGTTGGATAGATAAATAAACATTTGGCTAGAAAGACAGCTAGAGGTGCAATTTTTTCCCCCATCTCCAAATAATAATAATAATGACTATCTCTGGGGCTAGGAACCAGATGTATTATCTTCCTGATTTTTTTCTATACTTGCAAATGCATTAGTTAAAGAAATAACTATGTTGTTATGGGATTTGAACTTAATAGCCACAGTCATTTCTGTGTGTGTGTGTGTGTGTGTGTGTGTGTGTGTGTGTATGAAAAAGAGAGAGAGAGAGAGGAGAAAGTGGAAATAAAATGAAAATAAAATATTATACAAAGGCAATTCCAGCTATATAATTTTAAATCTACACAAAACAACAACAACAAAAACAAAACAAAACAATGATTATCATTTTCTGTTCTGAACCAGTCAGAACAGAAATGGCATACATCTGATTTTCCATTCAGCCAACCAATATCGAGTGTTGAATTATTTATATTGCAAACATTTGTATCAGAATGAACTCTTCATACTATTACAAACTCTGGGAAGAATAAAAGGACACAAAAATGCATTGATAGTTATAAAATACATTCTTCTTCCTAGGTGTCATTACTGAGCTATTGCATAGCTTATAACAGAACTGAAAAATATTTCTAATATAATAGTTTATGTGCCCATAAAGTGGCAATCATATTGGCCACATTAATATTGCTATCTCTAATTTGCTAGTTTACAGTGTTCTCCATATTAATATATAAATACAAATTAAAATTGGTTTTTAATTTCTTCATAAACCCTTAGAAAAACAAATGGGAATTGAAGAGAGAGTATATTTTGGCATTAGGCTGCCCTAAGTTATTTTATTACTTTTTTTTGAATAATACCTTTTTTCTTTATTGATTTTAGAGAGAGAGGAAGGGAGAGGGAGAGAGAGATAGAAACATTGATGAGAGAGAACATCAATTAGCCTCCTGCATGCCCCCCACTGGGAATTTTGCCCACAACTTGGGCATGTGCCCTGGCTGGGAATCAAACTGGCAACCTCTTGGTGCATGGATTGATGCTCAGCCACTGAGCCACACCGGCCAGGCTCATTACTTTTTCTATCAAGGAGATTTTTACTCCCATGAACTCAGAGAATACATTTTAGTTTGTCCCTTGTTCCATGAATACAGAATGAAAACATAAGTATCAATGTGCTATCGAACTAAGCTTTCCATTCACAATAAATAGTATTTTTCTTTCCTCTTATGTCTACCTTTTAGCCCATTTTACTTCAGGAAAAATCATTTGGAAAGTTGTGTGGTACATATGCTTAAAATCATTCACTTGTGCCTCAAGATAGATTCTGCACATTTTTCCACACTGCTTTCTGCCTGGGAAGCTAAGATGTATACATATATCAGTAGGGCTCCGGGTCTTTGTCTTCTGCCTAGATTCAAACAATATTTAGCACCATCAGAAACTGGGAAAAGAGAGAGTGAAGAGTGAGGTCAGGTGTGTATTCCTTTGATTTCCTCCCAGCCTGTTGTCCTTCAGCTGTCTCCATTCTTCCCACAAAGTTTAGGGATCCTTTCAATATGGATGCCACTATTCAAATTGCCACAAACCCAGTGGTGAAATAACAATTTCCTATGTTCACAGGTTCTGTAGATCAGCAACATAGACACAGCTTAGCAAGATCAGGTTGTTTCTGGTTCCTAATGACTGAGGCCTCTGATGAAAAATAAAAGACTCTAAATAGTGAACAACCATGGACTGTATTATGGGAAGGCTCTGTTCACTCATGTCTGCTGTTTGAAGCTAGCTGCCAGCTGGACCCCCAGCTGTTCACTGGATACTTCATGGAACCCTCCAAGTAGCCTGGATTTCCTCACATTACAGCGACAAGTTCAAAATGTGGGTGCCTTGATTTTGAGAGAGAGGCAGAGACAGAAAGAGACAGAAACTAGACAGAAGCTTAGTCTAGATTTAGATTTAGTCTAAAAACCTAGCCTAGTTTTAGCTTCAAAAATATTGTAGCATTATTTCTACCTCATTTTTTTCTTTTATTGAGGGAGTCACAATATCCTGTCTAGTTTTAATAAGAGAGAAAACAGACTCTAATTCTTAATTGGGGAGTAGCAAGACTTTGGAAGGATACATAGTATCCTTTAATATAACTGTGGACATTTGGAAAAACCTATTCAGCCTCAAACCTGGAAACTGTGTTTGCCTACTACTAGTCCAAGGTTCCAACACTACCCTTTGTAGTTCCTGACCATTTATAACAAACACTCTTTGAATTATGTTAATTTAAGTTGTTTTTGTTTCTTATTGGAGTCCTAAATAATAAAGTACACTATTCTAGGGCTATTTGAAAGGAAAAAACAAAACAAAACTATTTTCAGCATATTGAAGTAGTCGTATTTATAATATACATAACTAAAAAGATTACAGATTGGTAAGTTGATTCTTTATTTTTTTATTATAAATAATATAGAAAGCAAGTCCAACCAAATTAACAAATATTTATCATTTAATCTAATGACTTTCTAACAAACAAGTTAGAGAAACCCATTATTGCCATTTTTCCTCAATGTTTTGCAACTTCTGGCTGATGTGATGGGAAACAATTATTTTATTTTTATTGATGCTATTGGGATGACACTGGTTAACACAATAATACAGGGTTCAGGTGCACAATTCTATAACACATCATTTGTACACTGCATTGTGTGGTCAGCACCCCAATTTGTCTCCATCCATCACCATTATCACCGCTGTACTCTCTTCCACTTCCCCCACTCCCTCTACTATTGTCCATGTCCATCAGTTCTTTCTCTTTTTTTCCCCTTTTTTGCTCAATCCCCCACCCAGCACCCCACCCTGGAGCATTATGCTAAGTGAACTAAGCCAATAGAAGAAGGCAAGTACCACATGATTTTATTTATATGTGGAATCTAATGAACCATATGGACTAACAAAATAGAGACATGGATAGAGAGCAGGCTGACAGCTGTTGGGGGATTTTTAAAGAAAAATATTATGAAATGCTGGACAAAAATATTATATGTATTTCTAGAGTGATATAATCAAATATATCCAAAGTCTAATACTTAATTCTAAAATATCTGCCAAAAATAAATATATAATTTGGTAAGATATGTCTGTTTTTACAATAGTCATTTAAAAATATAATTACCAAATATTACCTTTTGGTAGACAGAATGCTGCTATGGCCCCAATCAATAGTCTCCTTGTATGTACTACATGCTTTGCAACTTGAGCATCTGCCATAGTCACTACTATTTCTTTACTCTTTGAATCTGTTCTGCTCATGTGACCTACTTTCACCAAATGAGTAAGTAAGAAACTGGCATTAGCCAGTTGAAATTCTAGGCATTGAGAAGTCTTCGGTGCTTTCATTTCTTCTCTTCAAATCCAATCTCCCTCAAGAGAACACAGGCTAAGCTCTAAGAGGGTGAAAAACTGCACCTCAGCTCACCACTAGTCGACACCCAGAAACAACAAGGACAGACCAGCCAGCAACCAATGACAGATGTATGCGGAAAATCGATTGACACCAGAGGGACTAGCCGAACGCAGTCTAAGTGACTGGTTTCCGATTCGTGAGTTGATAAGAGGCCTGCTCTTTATAAAATCAGTTGAATTTGGCAGTATTTCATTAACCTGTAATCAATAGTTAACTGGTGCACTGCTTATAAAATTTTCAAAAGTATATAATATTTAGCAATATATTAAACAGAAAATATCTGTATCTATTTATCCACATGCATATAGAAAACACCAAATCTGTTATATTTCTTTTTTATATATACACATACATATAAATATAAGACATATATAGTGTATAATATATTTAACAGGAAACATAAAAGTACATTTTATATATAATTTTATGTGTACAGTATATTTGTGAGACTTGAAATACCTTATTGGATGGGAGTATCCTAAAAATTTCAGTTACTCAAAATATTCTCTAAGTTACGTATAATTGCATTCAGAATCTTAAAGAAAATTTTGCTGTTGTGTTTTTATCTTTTCCTTTTGAAAGTGTCATATTCTTTTAAACTCATAATCAAGAATATCCATGATCTTTTTTTAAATTAAGATAATATAAATTAAAACTAGTGGGTAATCCTGTAAAAATATTAAAACCTGCTGTATAATTACTATATTTTAAAAGATTACATGTTATAGAAAAATAAAGATGAAGTTTTAAAACATAATAAAGAGTCCATAAATACATATCTAAGTATATGTGAAAACTCAATATATAACAGAAGTGACTTTTTTTTTCACCATAATAAGAAAAAGTCTGAAACTAGGAGACCGTATTTGCTTATTTCTCTAAGAAATAAAGCAAAGAAAAAAAAAACACATTACTGTAATAACTCATGTTATATCCTGATGTAAATCTAGAAAGATTAAATTTAAAGCCCTGGCCGGTTTCTCAGTGGTTAGAGCATTGGCCTGTGATCCAGAGAGACCAGGGTTCAGTTTCCACTAGGAGTGCATACCTCGGTTTCAGTTTGTCCCTGGCCCTGGTTAGTCGTGTGGGTGGCAGCCGCTCAATGTGTCCCTTTCACGTTGATGTCTCTTTTCTCTCTCCCTCTCCCTCTCTCTCTCCCTCCCACTCTATCTGAACAAAAAATGGAAGTGTCCTCAGGTGAAGATAAAAAAAAAATTCAAATATAAAAGAATAAAGATACCAGAACAAAATATAAGAAAATATACACATGAATCTATATTTTACCTTCAATTTTTAATAGCATTGTTGCTGGATATAGGCTAGTTTATTTGTACACCTAGGGTCTCTACTGAATACCCACGTTTTCAACGAGGACTCTTGCAGTTTTGCCTGCTCAGATCTGGAAAATCTTCTATCCCTGCCTGACCTATAGGAATTGGTTAGCTCATAACCTCTCAGGTAGTACTTTTCTCATTGGTTGTTCTTTGCTTGAAGTCACAGAATTTAATCCTACTCATGCACAGTTTAGGATTGAGTCAAACTTTTAAAATGCCCTTTATGCAAAATTTTGGATATCTTTCCATAATTAACTTCTTCCTCTCTGGCTGTCTGTCCTATAAATTCCAGTGACCTCATTCTCCCCAAAGACTAACCTCTGTCTCCTCAACTGAGACCAGCAGAATCTCTCTAGGCCAACCTACCCTGTCTGCCCCCACCCCCAGATGAAAAGCCTGCATGTTCTCAGCGCTCTCTTCATTTGTATTCTCTCTGAGGGGTCATGGCTACATCCTGCTGTCTGACTTCAAAAATCATTTATTTGACATATTTTGTTCAATTTTCTAATTGACTTTAGACACAGCATTTTGAATAACAGTCACTCTGTTATGGTTAGTGCCCAAATAATGTTTTTGTATCGTATAGATACCATATATCAAGAAGTCAATGGATAAATAAGACTCCTCAAACTATTTGCAACACATATAACAAATGAGCTAATATTGCTTGTACACAAAAATCTCTTAAACTAGATAAAAAATGAAGAAACAACCTAGCAGAAAAGCAGGGAAAATGTATATTGGAAAAATTATAAAAGGGTAAATACCCATTGTAATAAGGATGTAGAAGACATTGTATTTCATGTGTGATGAGGAAAGTAAAATTAAAAAGTGAAAGAAATATTTTAAAATTATATCAGAAAATATATAATTTAGAATAAGAGTGAAAACTTATCAAATGCTTTTTAGGATGTGGGAAGTAGATACATATGTGGCTGGTGGGATGTATGTTCCTATAACTTCTTTTATTGAAAATAATTTGAATATATGTTATTATAAAAGGATCTATCTTTTCAACTAATTATAGTAAATATATGGAAATTTCTATTTTGGATACAATGTCACCAACATATAAAGATATATATGTACAGCAATATTTATTTCAGGAGTTATCACTGGTGAAGATTTTGAAGTGACACCATTTAGACTATACTTAAAGAGATTGCAATGCATGTATAAGATACAATTCATAATGTTAACTGAGAAAAATCAGATTCAAAGGAATATATAAACTGACAAAATCACCTATGCTTTCTATAACTGGTCAGCTGGATATATTTTTATTTATTTATTTAAATTTATTTATTTATTTATTTATTTATTTATTTATTTATTTATTTATTTTAATCCTCACCCAAGTATATTTTTCTATTTATCTTCAGATATAGTGGGAGGGGGAGAGAGGAAGAGAAAGGGAGAGAGAGAAACATCAACGTGAGAGGGACACATTGACTGGTTGTCTCCAGCACGACCCCAACCAGGGCCAGGGATGAACTGCAACTGAGGTACATGCCTTTGGTCAGAAATGAACCTGTGACTCACTGATCCGTGGGCTGACACGCTTAATTGCTAAACCAAACTGGCCAAGGCAGCTGGATATATTTTGAAAGATTACATAGTCATTGGCCTTTGTTACATAAGGAAATCATTAATAGAAGTGTAAATGATGAGACAATAATTTTTCAAAATATACTTTTGCTTTGTTTCATTAGTCATAATAAACTATTTCTATAAAATTAAAAATAATAATATATAAAATTAATAGGATGTTAAAATCACATGACAATAAAAAATAAAATATATGGTAAATGAGGAAAAATCCAAGTAAACCAAATAGCAATTGAAAATATATTGCAATTTTAAAGATAACTACTTCAGAGATATCCCCCTATCTCAGTATGATATGTTTTTTATTCTAAAATCTTACAAGTAATATCTTCCAAAGGTGTCAAAAAAAGAAGGCTGCATGACCAGGTGGTAAAATGAATGACTCCAGTCTCTCTGAGTTCTAACATTGACTCTAGCTCTTCTTTAATTGGTTACACTTCAGAAATCTAACTTCTTTGAATACAGCATTTCTGATTCTTTTGAAGAATACAAAGCTTTCAAAAAAACAAAAGAAAAAAATAGGAAGAATCTAGTTCTAAGGTTAAAAACATTTTTTTTTGAATATGCCTAAAGAGAATGCAAAAAACTTGTCAATTTATCATTAGAATACTTGAAAAATCAGGATTTGAAAGTAATGTACATGTTCAAAAGTTTAATCTTTGAATAAATGACATTTGATTATTTATTGATTTATTTATTTAGTGAATTATTTTGTTAATCCTCACTCAATAATATTTTTCCATTGATTGTTTCAGATAGAGTGGAAGGAAGGGAGAGAAAGAGGGAGAGAGAAACATCAATGTGAGAGAGACACATCAGTTGGTTGCCTCCCACATTATCCCCACTGGGGTTGGAAATCAAACTTGCAACCCAGGTACATGCCCTTGACCTGAAATCAAAAAATCAAACCTGCGACCCTTGGTCTGCAGACAGAGACTCTGACCACTGAGCAAACCAACCAGGGCGTAACATTTTATTTTTAAATATTTTCTATTTTTTTTAAGTTCCGGTAATATTGTCCTTAGTAAATTAAACCTCGTTAGTATATGGTCTGAAATTTCATCGTAGCCTCTTTAGTTATCACATATGCAAAAATACAAAGCTGGAGATGTTGAAAAGTTATTAATCTGGCATTACAAAGTATATGCATAAATGCAAGGAAGTTTAAGAACATAAGACTGTAAAATTTCTTTTCAACAAATATACCATAAGCTGTTTAAAAAGTGATACTGGAGGGCTAATAATACTTTGCTGCCTTGCTTAACAGGAAGGAGATAAAAAATTGAAATTTGATAAATATAATTTCTCTGCTCTCTCTATTGAGACTCTGCTGAGTGTTAAGGACATCCAAGGGCAGTTATGATTGCTTCAGTGGAGCAGAGCTTTCTACCCTAGCCCCATCTGAAAAAATCTTTTATTAAAGAACGACCCACTTATTATAAATCATTATTCCTGTTCATGCACTGTTAAGAAGAATGACAGTCTGTTCAAAGTGGTACAAAGCTCAGTGATTCTCTAAATCGCAATGAAACAACATAGGGTTCTTAGAGTGAATTTGGGGCAATTTTCTTGCACTCATCTCTATCAGATAATAAGCTGGGATCGAACCAGTCATTATAGTCCAGAGCCTTTTAAACTTGTGGTAAAATTGCACAAGTTAAAAGATCCTTATATTTTCCAAGTTCTGGAGAAGAATTTCACTTTAGCCTAAGGGAATGTAAGTTATTCTTTTCCAGTATATTTTAAAAATAATCTTAACAAACATAAGATTCTAAATATCTATTTTATTTTGTCAACATATTGTTCATAAATGTTTTACTAACCTTTCAATACCCTAGGAATTATTGTGCTCATGTTTTATATGTTACTAAAATAAGAAATTCATTTAGGTATATAAATATACCTAACATGTTATATGTGCTGAAGGTTTCCTAATAAATTAGTCTCTAGTTTTATTTTGTTTATTCAGACCTTGTTATATAGTATCTGTTCAAGTTCTCTTTTGTTATAGTAAAATTATCCAGGATTATTTATGAACTTTGATTATTTAATTCTATAAAAATAAAGTAATAAATCATAAAATCACTTCAGTAAGGTGTGCACTTTATTTCCTTGTGCAGATGTATTTTCATGTAATTTTACATATTAAACATATAAAACAAGTATTTATTGAGGAACTACCATATTCCAAAAATAAAAAATAATCAGAGATGTCTGCCTTCCTTGGGCTGACTTTTCAGTATAAATCTGGAGCTCAAGGGGAAGAAGTGGGCTATAAATATTAACTTGGATATCATCAGCATGTAGATGGTATTGAAAGCCATGAGGGTAGAAGTGCATGAGAGAGGGGGGGAGAGAAAGTTTCAAGGATCAGAGGGAGAAAAGGGGGCACTTTCAGGAAGCTTCATATAAAGAGTGAATAGGAAGTACAGTGAGCATTTGTAGTTCCAGAGGCAAAGGGGTCCAATATTAGGAGGCAATGAATGAATGAGGTTTATAGAATTGATGTGATGGAGGGGCTGCAGATATTGGTAATGGCAGGGTCTAGTTTATGACCATGCCAGTGAAGAGCTTAAATGATTGGAAGTCAGAAGTAATCCTGGAGAGAATAGTTCAAAAGATTGAGCGGCCAGACCATTGGATAGATTATCTAAATTTGTATTTTTGATTACCAAAAAGTATGACAAGAAAAGTCCTGAAAATAAAGAAAATAGCTAGGAGGTATATATATTGAGAAGTAAGGGAGAATGGCTAGATTTTTATACATGACGCACAGTGAGGTAAGGCAGGGATACAGTGCACTGACAAGCTTTAAAACTTGATTTTGGTTGGAGGGAAGCAGAAGGGTTGGGGGATGATGATGAGGACCCAGAACAATGAATCTTCTAACTCTAAGCCCAGTGCCCCCAGAGGTGTGAGAGGGCTATAATGTTCTCTGTGGAGACCCAAAGATCCATTAGAGTAAAAAGATAAAAGAAATACTTATAATAAAAATGTATTAAATAGGAGATTTTAGAGTTCATGGGTCATGAATTCCAGAGGGCACAGGGAAGCTTCTGGGGTATTGGGGACAAAAAAAATAAAAGAGTCTAAATAGAATCTGTGCTGAAGTTTACTGGTGTAAGAGTACAAAGATGAGAAGCTGGTGATCTGGTAGTCTGCAGCTTCTTGTGATGATTGGCATTCTGAAACACGATGATATTGGTCTTAGAGAACTCACAATGCAAAGTGATAGCAAGGCTGTGATTGTTAGGGCTAGGCAGGGCAGTTGTAAAGGAGGGGCCGTGCTGCCGCTTAACCCCTAACCATGCAAGGCGTGAGTCATGGCAGGTGTCCTATTAATTCCTTCACTGAGATTGGTCTTGATCTCTAGCCATGATGGGTACACTTATTCTAAATATGCAGTTTTTCACATTGACCTTTTTTATGGAATTGAGGACTTTCTGGAAATTAAGTTTTACTACAAACACACCTCTCCCATGCCCCTTGTTGATGGAGGGTAGATGTCTTTAGGAGGGATGAAAAAATGTACTATCCTCCCAAATTACTTTTTTTACTTATTAAGGCTAATTCCAGCTTTTTGACCACCATAATGGAACAAATGTAATTCCCCTTTATTCTTTATTTCACATCTTGTTCACCAAATGTCATCCTATGTGCCTGCGATCTTTCTATCTGGCCATGGTCCCCATCAGGGATAATTGATCTCATCCCCATTTGTGTAGTCAATAGAGAAGAAAGTCTTCCTTGTGGCATCTTTAAGGGTCACTCCAACATGACCATGGAAATTATACTCAGAAAGGCATATAAAATAAAAGGATCACTATACTCACAGTTCGCAGAGGAGGGAGGGCATGCATACCACATAAAAAGCACCTGGGAGGAACGCCAAGGGACCGGGCTCAACCAAGCAGGTGGGAACCCAAAATACAGAGTGAGGACTCCTTGGCAAGGGCCTTTATTAAGGGTCAGTGTATATACAAGCAAAAGGCATGAGGGGATTTTATTGGTGTATTTGAATGTTACTAGGTCACAGTAAGGAGAGAGCAAGGAGAACCTTGAAAGGGACCAGCCTGATCATACTGGTGCACCTGGTCATCTGGAGGTTTGCTCATGGCCTGTATGTAGGGATGTTGAGGCATCAGGGACATATGAAGATTGAAAAATTTACAATAAACTATGATTTACCACAGGGTATAAAGTACAGTTGGTGCTCAGATAATGTAAATAGCTTGTGAGTGGCAGTAAAATATTCTGGAACAGTGTTTCTTAAATTTACTTAGTGGATTTGGGTGGAACCTGAGATTCTACCATTTCTAAAAAAAACTCCCAGATGACGCCAATGCCAAATGCTCGTGACCACACATAAAGTAGCCAGTTTTAAAATGGTAGACACAAATAAATTAAAGATGAATTACAATCAATTACTGTCAGGTTATAAAAAGTCTGCAATTTTCCCTCCCTGTTAACAATACACCTTTTTTTTTTTCTATACAAGAGAGCCATTCTTTTTCACATTAGATGTTTTTGCGATATTGTTTTTAATAAAGCTTTGACTTGCAGGTTCTTCAGGTAAAATTCGATTGTAGTCCAGAGGAGATTTGATCAGCAAAGCAAGTAACAAAAATGTGTAAAGAAGAGCAGAGTGTAAGTGACTAGAAATCATCTAGAATCGTGTCCTTTGACGATGCAGTCACTAAATGTCCATTGTGATCCAGGAGCAAAGAGTGCCAGAAGATTTCACCTTAGACTAATACACGTTTATCCCTAGTTCACAGAACTCAGGACATCAGACAGTGTAGATGTGACAGATACTACAGGAGAAATTTAGCTTGGAACAATTGTTTCAATAATCTAATTTCTTGGACATAAACTTTATTCAATCCATAGTATTTATATTCATAAGACCATTAATAAAAATTCATTCCCTGATTGTGCAACTGGCATTCTGTGGTTATACTCCGGCACCTTTGTGTTTAGAGAAGAGTCTCTGGTAACACCCTGTGGATCATATTAAAGGAACATCCTGAGGGGTGTTGTTTGCTGACAGTGTGGAAGAAGGTCATACTGCATTACAACAGTAAGACCGGTTTTGTCTCCAAACCAAAGCTCACATATAAATATTTTTGATGCTTACAATCTGAATATGAATGATGTACATGGATTAATAACATTTGCAACAATTTCTTGGATTTTAGAGTCCCATAAGTTTGAGAAAAGAGATGCCATCATTCTTTTAAAATGTAATGTACTTGACTTTTGTTGATATACAGGATTCTTTCCATAAACATTGCTTACTTTAGAATTTTGTTTAGGGTTAATTTTATTCCAATTAAATAGATATTAAAAGAAGAAACAGGCATTGATATTTAGCCTTACTTTACATAACATTGTTATTTTTAAACATTTTATATAAATATTTAATTGCTAGAACACAAGAAGTGATGAGAATTTCACCCCAAAAGAATCTTAATATTGAAATTATATATTTATCACTGTATAATTATTTAAACACTATATATTTATTAGGACCTTAGGAGTTATGTCTCACAACTGCACTGCAAAGCTTTTAGAATATCATTGATGTCTTCTCATTTTATGTTTCTATAAGTCTGGTTACAGTGTTTTCTGTATGTAACAGAAAAATTTTAAATAATCAGATATAAAGAAGTCATAAAATATGATGGAGGAAAATAAAAAGTTTTCTTTATTTACTCAATTGGGTTTGATAGGTAGACTTTATAGTTTTTGCTATTCTTTAAGATTCCTCATTTTTTAATATGGTTTTAAAAATAAAGGTATTTGTATGTTTGATTAGCCCTAAAGAAAGCAAACTTAAGATAATTATTCAGTAATAGTAAGTATTCATCTGGGTAAATTTTATGTTTTATAACTGTTTATTACAAAATTTAAAAATATATAAATAAACTATATTAAAACAAAATTATATGTGAAGAGTTTTTCCCAGTGATATTATTTAATAATACACCTGGTTTTGAAAAGAAAAAAGCATATCATTTTTATAATTATTTTGCATATACTGAGATAAAATTGCTCAATATACAGTAATTTCTACCTTTGGGATAGGAAAATTGAAACAATATCACTTAAAGACAAAAACAAAATTAAGTCTACCTAATTTCTCTCACAATTGTATGAGATCTATTAAATATTCATGATCACAGTCATTATCAAAATCATACAATAGGACCACAGAGTGCATTAATGTGTTCTCTTTCTCAGGTCCTGCATTTGTGCACATGTTTTTGGTATTTTTAGAAAATATGTGTGTGTGGGGAAAATGTTCTTAAAGATTAATGTATGAAGTATGAGATGTTTAAGTGGGTGGGCAGAAGTAGCCTGTTCTCTTTAGAAACTATATATAACTGGATAGTTAATTGCCATGAACTTTGGTTTACTGAATCCTAGAAGAATTATATAGAAATAAACTTCTCTTTTTCCAGGAAAATACCCAATTTTCTCTAGGCCATGTGATTGCAAATTAGAGCATGCAGGGTAAACCCAGCCTATTGCCTGATTTAAAAAAAAAAAAAAAGTTTTATCGGAACAACCCACATGTATTCAATTGCATATTATCTATGGCTATTGTCATACTATTTATTGTCTAGAGTCTTATACAACAGTTTGCTTACCCATGTTCTAGTTTATTATGTCTGAAATCCACTTCACCTCCCACTCCATCCTCCAACCAAATAGCTTTTTCACATTTTTTATTTGTATAGAAGATTTAATCAGATACATCTATTTTACACATTTTCCTTTAAAATTTTTTGCCTGTTCTTTTATATGCACTAGTCTCAATTATTCTGCTAGGTATATTTTACCAATGAAGCCCATTGGTAAATGTTGACAGAAGTTATTGAAATTAAGAATACAAAATTATTTAATATATGGTATAAATGTAAATAGTATTTTCTCTTTTTACCACTAATCTATGTGCCACACACATTTCTATTTCATCTGTTCACCAAGTCACTTATATAACATTTCTCTATTTACACATACTTTGTGTGAGGTCCTGTACTACTAGATCTTGGGACTATGGCAGTAGACAATGTTTCTGCTTCATAAAATACTTACAGTAGACAAGAGAGACAAGTGATTGCATAGGAATGGTTGCAAGGGGTTAGAACAGCACACTATTGATGCCTGTAGGAGAAGTGTTGAGGGTCTGAAGAGTGACATGTACACTGGGATATTACAAAGTTGAGACTCAGTCAAAGTTAACAAAAAGAAGTGGAGAAAATGGCCCCTGTAGGGATGTGTAGGCCAGGAAGATGACAGAGTAAATAGGGAATGACAAACGGTTCCACAACAGGAGCATACAGCGTGAGAAGGTGAGACATTGGCCTGGAGACAGAGGGCCACACAGCAGCGATGCCACTGATAATTGACAATAGTTATTAAATACATAGGTACAGTTGCCTTATGGGTCAGCAACTATTAAGCCAGTCTATATTTACTATTTTTATAATTTTTAAATATATTTTTATTGATTTTTAGAGAGAGGAAGGGAGAGAGATAGAAACATCTATGCGAAAGAAACATCGATTGGCTGCCTCCTGCATGCCCCCTATTGGGGATCGAGTCTGCAACCTGGGTATGTGCCCTGACTGGGAATCTAACCAGGACCTCTCAGTCCATGGGTCGTCGCTCAACCACTGAGTCACACCAGCTGGGTATATTTACTATTATTAATGCCCCTTAGAAATTATTCCTAAATAAGGTAGTCAGAACTCACTGGCAATTTAAGTAAAGATTCTGGCTGTCATCTGCACAGATCATACACTGACTATGAAAATGTGCATTGTTAAAGCAAAAGAAACACAATAAAGTAGGATTTAGAAGTCTCTCTCTCTTCTCTAGTCCTGTGGGTCATACATACATACACATAAATACACATATACACTGACACACAAACATTATTTATTTATTTTATTTTATTTTTTTATCCTCACCCAAAGACATTTTTCCATTGTTTTGTTCAGATAGAGTGGTAGGGAGAGAGAGAGAGAGAGAAACAGTGACGTGAAAGGGACGCATTGAGTGGCTGCCTCCTGCATGACCCAACCAGGGTCGAGGACAAACTGCAACCAAGGTACGTGCCCTTAGCGGGAACTGAACCCGGGTCTCTCTGGACTGCAGGCCGATGCTCTAACCACTGAGCAAAACTGGCCAGGGCACACACAAACATTATTTAATAAGAATCACAAAGTTTCTAATCCTAATCATCCCCTTAACAACTCAATAAGCTCCAGTAAATCACTACATTTCAATTCCCTTTTCTATTAAAACCACAAAGAGTTTGTAGCAAAAAATGTACATTACATAAGCACTGTCCCATGATGGTCTAGATATAAAACTATTTTTTCATTGATTATTTATTTCAATTAATAAACAAATTAATAGGTTATTAGGTAGCTACTATGTTGTTATTGCTATTGACTTATGTCTTTTTTTTCTAAGCAATTAATATAATAACAAATAAATAAATCCTTGGGATACAAGAATGAGAGGTAGAAATGTGGATTATGTTGAGGCAAGATAAAATTTTATTTTATATATATTACTTTTGATAATCACTAAGCATTTATACCAAACCTAGTTTGTGTTATTCATGAGGTTAGCAGATGTAGCTATACATTGTTCCCGGGAAACATAAAAAAATGTTTTAGTTCTTCAGTTCTAGCTGACATTTCTTGCCTTTCATGCTTTTCTCCTTTTACACTCTACTAGATTTGGCTACTATATCATTTCCAGCCTCTTTTGTCCCCATTTACTCCCCACTGTTCTTTGTGATCTGTGCAAGTTGCCTGGAAACATTATTTTGACAAAGACAAACTGCCTACATCTCTTACCTATAAAGCTGCTGCAATGTTTTAGGCAATTGAGTAAAAAACACGATTTCTCTACACATAAAAAATACTATTCCTATAACACCATTCCATTATAGTTCTTCATTTTTGGACAGTTACAGGTAATAGGAACTTTCTCACTATAAGGGATTATGGGACATTGATGTTTAGGACTCCTAGCATTCTTGTGTCTTTAGAGGAGGGGACTCTTTAGGTTCTTGATTATAACAACTGCAGATTTTAAAGTAAATCTATACAACTTAACATCAATCATATCAAGCAATAGTCATGATGTTGTTTATTAGGTCACAACACCGTTTTATGAGGTTTTTTTTATTTATCATTCCATTTAATTTTGACCAACTCATTGGGAGGCTCCCACTACATGATCAGTGGAAAGAGGTTAACTGACTTGCCCAAGGCCAACAGGAGCAGACACCAAGCTGATTCCAAAGACTCATTGACTCTTGATTTATTTGGATGTATGTTCCTCACAGCACTTCAAATTCTTCTTGGTCATTTTAGTGTAGGTTTGTAGAAGAGTCTGTTTTTTTGTTCTGTTTTGTTTTGTTTTAAGGTAAAGTTCAGTAAAAAATAAAGAATTAACCATTTCTTGCCACTCTTTGGGAGAAATTGCAAATGCTTGAACTTTAGGGCAATAACTAATTTACAGACTGTGGGACCTCAGCAGTGTTTATCCTATGACTCTCAGTTTATTGTCATGTAAATGGAAGGGAGATACATAGGGTAGTTGTAAATGTATAAGTACAGTGTGACGCCTGCCACGTGAAGACTCACTGAAGTAGGTCTGCCTCTTTTTGTTGTTAAGCAGTTGAATAGTAATGCCAAGAATATTATCCTTCACAAAAAAAACATTAAAATGTGTAATTTTAAATATTCATATAGCTTCAATTGTCAAAAGTTATCACCTGAAAAGGATAACCATTCCAATAAGAAATATTTTAAATTGCTTCACAAATATAATAAAAATTAATCTCCAAAGTATTCAGCTTGTTTATTTAGGCTTTTAATGATAAAATTATCAGCTAGATTAACATTATCTACTTATCTATTATTATAAAAAGATTAAAATAAAGGTTTTATTTAATAACAGATAAACACTATTATTTTGATCCAATTTGATCAAAGTAATTTAATTTTCTCTTGGCATTTAAGATGTTTTAATGTTTACTTTCACTAATAATCTGTTTCTGATAAAAATTATACTATATAACGTGTAGTTTAAAGTAAGTTCACTAGAACTCTGAATCATTAGGAATTATAAGTAGTTTTTTTATATTTTTAGTTCTGATGAGAATAACTTCTTACATGTTACAAGGCTTCAAATGATTCTTTAATAAAACTTAAAGCATATTTTTAATTAAACTTTTATTAAAATCTTGAATTTACCATTATTGATATAAGAGTTTTAACATTCAACAGTTAATTGTTCAGGCCCTTTAGAGAAATTTTTATTGATATCTTTTATTTTGTATATATTCTAATACAAGATTCATACACTTTAAATTTAATGCTATTTTACTGGTATACACAGACATAACAAAAAATAAGCATCCCAAAATAATCACTACACTGCATGAAATATTATGTACACTTTTTTAGTATCACTTAATTTCTTTGATGTTCTGGTCTAAGAATAAGTTCCTATTACCTTTCCAAAATTGAAGAACTGTAATGGAATGGTGTTGATTTTACACAGTGCAAAATGTCTTATTTGGCTAATTCCCATGAAGATTTAAATTTTACTATTTTGTGTTTACTTTCCATGGGTTCTTTCTATTATGCATTGCCTTTTCATGCCACCCTAATGGTTTTTTTTAAATCTTAGCCTGATCATTCTTTGACTTTGCTCCATTTCATAGAGAAGATAATGCTTTATATTTTTTAGAAGATAACAAATATCTTTTAAAACATTTCATGTATCTTTTTCCCCCAGCAATAAACCACTTCTGTTCTGTTCTTCCTAAAGTTTGCAGAATGATCTTTCCTTTCCTTTGTTTGGTAATACTTTGCCCCCTCCTGCTTATGCATTCTGGCATGAGATGAGCCCAGTCCAGGAGAGGAGTTTTTGAAGAGATGGTGTGTGCACCGTGCCCCACGCACGGCCCTATGAGTTAGGACAGAACTCCTTTCTTAAGTAAAGGGGCAGCAGGTGTGCACAGTCACTGTTCCAGTCTTCTCTATCTACGAGTGTAGATTGATAAATATGCTAGAGTCATGTTGTTGTATTGACATTTGAATCTTGGCTCATTCTTGATTGCCAAACACCCACACACTGTTCCTGACTTCTACTTGCAATAAAACACACTGCTTTATAGGAATATATTATAATGAAATGGAAATTGCCAACTATTTTCATAGGCTCTTACTCTCAGTATAATACACACACACACACACACACACACACACAGACACGTTTTAATATAGCTGGAGTTTCACATGAAGATAGAAGATATGACATTGACATGATATCAGTATGGGAATTATTCTCTAGTCATTTCATAAATCACTACCAAAATCTCAGAGAGAACTGACAGGGTTTTTAGTATGGTTCAGATCTTGGATCTAAGCGAGCATGTAGCCAGTAGGGAAGCTCTTTAGATTGAGTAGTTTGCTGTTTCAGGTGGCAAAATCTTCTTCTGTTGTCTCCTTTAGATTGAGTAGTTTGCTGTTTCAGGTGGAAAAATCTTCTTCTGTTGTCTCTCTCTCTCCATTCAATTTTGCTAGAATACAAAGGTTAAAAAAAAATCTAGCAATTATTTGGAAGTCACGATCATTGACCAGGCATTATTTTAACAAGCTTAGCTTTAGAAAAAATTTTTTTTATTATAAATATATATTATAATATATAAACATATTATAAATATATTATGCATAAAATGTTATAAATATTAATATATACTATATTATAAACACTTAATAAATACAAAGTAAAGAGTATTAAGATAGTATATTTTAGAATTACAAGTAGATATGTGAACAAAATATTCATAACCATATATTTTCCAAACCTGGACTTTTTTTGCTTCAAATGCGTAGCTAGCACGGAGGATGACAAGAAAACTGTGGGGTTCATGTTATGACGTTATTTTGGGTTATGGAGACTAAAATTAAAATTCAAGACACCAAGTCCACTCTTCCCATCTGTGTTCTAAAAGGCAGACAGGGCAAGCAGTCAGGGTGAGCAAATTCTTCTCTGCGACTGTTTTCCTGACGGGTTTGCTCTGTCTCTGTCATTTTATCCATGAGTACATTACTGTAGTCTACTTTCTTTCTTGGGCATTTGCTTTCTTGGTATAGGAGAATCCTTTTGAAATACACAAAATAATTGACATATGATAGAAACATTTCATATCACTGGTAAGGGGAATTGGGGGTGGAGGAGAAATAAGTCAGGGAAATTTTTGGCACCCTTAGAAACAAATCTCACAAGAAGATGTCTAATTTAACAGGCCCATAGTTTAACTTTACTAGAGAGAGAATTCTTTCCATTTTCATAAATTGAGGGTTAATAGGCAGGGTAATGGGATATGTAATGGTGACTTGGAAATGCTACTGTTGTTCTAATCAGGAAGCTTTATAAGCCACTGCCACCCCCTGGTTTCTCAGAATTCCTGAGTCACAATTCATCGCACTCAGATTCTGAATAAATGGCTTTTGTTTCTGCACTTAACTGTCTAGGCACATATTGGCATCAACTGGTTTTAAGAAGTAAGACTTGAAAGTATTTGTAAAAAGGTGCTTCATTTGTGAAACATATCAGTCAGATGTTCAAAGGCATTATCAAATCATCACATTGTACACATTAAATTTACCCAATAAGTCAATTATATCTCAGCAACCAAAAAAAAAAAAAAGAGGAAAATACATGAATAACCAACAGTCAGAGAACGGCTTCTCTTTCTCTGATAATTGTTTTTCTTTATTGATTTAGAGAGAGTGGAAGTGAGAAGGAGAGATAAAAGCATCGATGAGAGAGAATATCAACTGGCCACCTCCTGCACGCCCTCACTGGGGATGGGGTCCACAACCTGGGCATGTGCCCTGACCAGGAATCAAAATGTTAACCTCTTGGTGCATGGGTAGATGCTCAACCACTGAACCACACCAGCTGGGCTTTCTCTGGTCATGTGTACACATATCTCCAAGAGAAATTAGTCTATGCACTACTTATTGTCAATTTCAGTTGGCATTTTGCAGGTAGATATGAGTCCTTTCAACTTGAACTGAATGGCACTCACTCTTTCTGAAATATCTTACAATAGAAAACAGGTCAGCATTTGTTAGAGTCAGGGGATAGTTATAAACAAAAGAGAAGGGAGCTAATTAAGCTTGATGGAGTCAGGGGACCATGGTTTCACAGGTACCCTGGGGAGTATCAGGTATCATCACTCCCTGATTAACTGATTAACTGGGCTGGGGGTCAGTAATGGAAAGTTATTTTTCCTGGGCGCATGTGCAGTCGGGGAGGGCGCTAGCCTGGGAAAATTTGGGGGGAAAGATGGAATTGGAGAAGGGCACAAGCCCCTGGAATATCCAGGAAAAAGATTGGATAGGGGGAGGGCACCAGCACAGTCCAGGAAAAACCAGGAAAGAGGTTGGGTAGTTTGAAAGAAAACCTGTTCTTTCCCAAGCCCAAGGAAATATACGGAAGCAGTCACACTAGTTTGGGAAGTGTTAGGAATATCTTTTTAAAATAGGACTGCAGAACTGGTGTGGATTAATTCTCAGGCTCTGAAAAAAATTCTTAAAAACTAGTGAGTTGTTACTGAGTAGCCTAAAGCCCAAAGAGCCAGTTCTAGACAAATTATCTACACTCCAATAATAAGTATGAAGGTAAAAGATTATTCATCTCAAGAAGATTAAGGAGGCAAAGATGAGAAAGTAGAGGTCCTTGATGAAGTTTCAAAAAATCTTTGAGTCATGTCAATAACCTTGAAATACCAAAATAAATTAAAGTAAGTAAAGGATTAAGACAACCAGTCTGGCCAGTGTGGCTCAGTGGTTGAGCATCGACCTATGCACCAAGAGGTCACCGGTTCGATTCCCAGACAGGACACATGGCCAGGTTATGGGCCGGATCCCTGTCGGGGGGGCATGCAGGAGGCGGCCTATCGATGTTCTCTCTCATTGATATTTTTATCTCTCTCTCCTTTTCCCTTCCTCTCTCTCTAAAATCAATCAATAAAAAATAAATAAAATAAATAAAAATAAAAAGACAACCAGAAGCTAAAAATGTATGCATTATCATAGTATGCTTTCCTCATGGACAATGTGTTTTTTAAAGTCTCAGGCATCTTATACCATGAGCATCCTAGTTTTTTTGCTAAAAGCCCAGATTTTCTGGTTTATTGTGGGTCTAGGAACTCAGTATCTTTGGGGATGGAGGAACATGAATAGTTGTTATAGACTCTGAGAAAATCCTTATTCCGTTTATCCCAAGCTTAGAGTTGACTGAGTCAGCTGCTTTGCCCCAATTTTGTACCAGCCCATACTCTCACACCCTGATGCTCACGAGTATCTTCTAGAAATCAAATTTGGCCGTTTATACAGGAACTTAGGAAAGTGAAAATTTATGATGTCATGATTTGCCTGTTAGCCAAGAGTTCTACTCTAGCAGTGTCAACATCTTTGAATATCCTAGAATACATTCTATGTGCATTCAAGTATTTATTTGCATTTCACCCTTGTTTAGTAATATAGTAGAAGAGGAAAATAAACATTACTTGAGAAAAAAATATTGTATTCAAAAAAAGATTTAAAATACAGTGTGCATTCAAAATATAGTGATAATTTAACCTCATTCTGAATGTTATATTATGCTGAAAAAATAAAATCAACAATGCAAATACATGCTAAAAATGTTTTCATGTCTATGTTTAATAGGCAGATGTATTTGGTGATTTCATAAAACATTTTGTTCCTGCTATGGAAAATTGATGTTCCTCTTCTTGACTTGTGACTACTTTTTAAATATATATTTTTATTGATTTTAGAGAGAGAGAGAAAGGGAGAGGGAGAGAGAAATAGAAACATCTATGAGAGAGAACATTGATTCGCCTCCTCCTGCATGCCCCTCACTGGGAATCAAGCCAGAAACCTGGGCATATGCCCTCACCAGGAATTGAACCAGTGACCTCTTGGTGTATGAGTCACTGCTTACCTGCTAAGCCCCACAGGCCAGGTTCCTTTTGTCTATTTTATATTTTATTCCATGTGCTTTTTTCTTCAAAAATATTCCATGTGAGAAAGTGAGAATCATCTGTATACTTAACATTGACACTATTCATTCAATTATTTATCCATTGTATAAACATATATTAAGTACTTGTCTGAGTTCTAGAATGCCGTCTCTCGGCCTGCCAGGATCGGTGCAATGCAACGAAACTACAAGCACACGCTGCTTGGAGTGAGGGGAGCTTTGCAAGGTAGCAAATGCTCCAGATTTCTGGGCACAGTCCCATTATTTGCAGATTGGTACACCCAGGTCACAAGTGGATTTAAGTAAATTATTTCCTTGAGATGGCATTACTGCATACACGCTAGCTTTGTCTCTTGCTTTTTACAGGAAGAGACCTTGAAGCCAAAAGATAACAAACCCTTATTCACATGTAAAGAAGCACCCAATACACCTGGGCAGGCCAGGTTTCTCCCCAGGCTAGGATTCTGAGAATGCATTAACACAAGTTTGAGAGTGCTTAACACAAGGTTAAAAAACTCCCACACTAGAAGCAGAATATACTGTGGTAACAAATGCCCCATACACGTATTGCAAGCACTCTATTGAAGAAAATATAGGCATTAAACAATCAACTGAATATCTATCAGGTAATGATTTATGTTAGAAAGAGAAAACAACAATAGCAACAAAAACAACAAACAACAATGTGTAGGGGGTAGGCTACTCCATGATGTGAATACTTGGAGTAGAGACCTGGAAAATGTGAGGGAGAGAATGATGTGGCTGTTGGAGATCTAGGAACAACAAGGAGAGCAAAGGCTGTGAGTCAGCTTTCACAGTATGACTGAGGAACAGCACGGACGCTTCTGTGGAGAGAGCAGAGGAGCAAGAGGACTGTGATTATGATGTTATATCAGTGCAGAAGACCAGATCCCAGATCAACTGGTAGGCCAAGGTGAGAATATTAATCTTCATTACTCAAGGTGAGATGGAAAACCACTAGCAAAGTTGGAGCACAGTGCCAATATTTTAAGTTGAATATTTTGCAAAAGAATTCTTTGGCAACTGAGATGAGAATAGCCTGTGCAAGGATAGAAGTAGAGAGACTAGTTAATAAACTATTGAAATAAACAAGCTAGAGATAATGCTAGTTTACCTGAGAGTGGTTACAGTAGAGATGGTGAGAAATGACTGAATTCTGGATAATTGCCATAGTATTATTTTCAAAAATTGCTGATGAATTAGATGTGGCATGTAGAGAGAAGGAAAGATGCTGTTAATAAGTTTCCTCTGAGTAAATCAAGGAAGAGAGTTGCCAATTATTGAAATAAGGAATGCAATAAGAGAAGAATGTTTTGGATAGGGGATCATGGTATAAAATGTTTCATTGTAGACACCTTACCTGTGAGCTCCTATTCAACACATAAGTGGAGACAGATACCAGGTAGAGTACTAGTTACATGAGTGATTTTTCAAGGAGAGGTTGGGATGGAAATATAACTGTGATCAACATAAAAAATATATATATTTAAAATCAAGAGACTACATGTCATTCCTCAGATAGTTAAGATAGAGAGCATATTCAAGAACTGGTTGTATGATAATCTAATGTTCAGAAATCTCAAAGTTGAGAAAATCACCATTGGAAACTGAGAAGAAATAAATACTAAGATGAAAAGCAAAAAAGGCCATCTTTTAAGCAGTCCGAAATAGGTGATGAGGGGAAAGTCAAAAGTGACATTGAGGCTTCTATGCCTAAGCAACTAGAAGACAGGTGATGACAATATCTATGACATTGGGAGGAACAAATTGTAAAGTTACTCTAAAGGACAAAAAACAAAGACAATGTACGTATTCCTTAAGGCTCACAACATATTTAATTTGATGTATCAACATAACCTGGAACGGATTGCAGTTATTATAAAAAAGTTGTTAAGACGTGTCAAAATAGCAACTGTTCCTTTGACAACTTTATGTGATGATTTTATGCGACAGATAATGAACAGTAGTATCTTAGTTAATATGTAAAGTTGAATTTTTACACACTATAGAACCCTGGCTTCAGCTTTGTCCTCTCATCCTCCCTTCTTTGCATTTTGTTATACTATATAAATAGGATTACTGTTGATTGTTCCACTCTCCATTGGAATGCTTTTGGTAGTAGTTGAGGTATAAAACAGCAATAAGAAAAGAAATATTGATATTATAAAATGCAAGCTCTGAAAGTACACAACAATTAATTTACTTTGTAAGGGAATTCCTGAAAACTTAATATTTAAATGTAAAATATTAGTAACACATGTTGTGGGACTTGATTAATAGATAACTATAAGCTAACTGAGCCACATGAGACTTTCACTGTTATCTAAGTGTAGTAAATTGGTTCATTTACGCACTATAGGGTAGTACATTCTGGTTATATAATTGCCAAAATTGAAAACCATCTCTCCTCTCCCCAAGTTCACTGATCATATTACTTACAGCAGCAGGGATTTTCAATGTTATGTTTCAAATTTAAATAGTTCTTTTTGTTTGTTGATCCAATTTTCAAGAATGTTATTTAAGATGATTAAATTTCAATGCTTGACACAAAAGAATAAGGATTGTAAATGAGAATTGCAGATTAAATTTCATAACCCAAGTTTTGGCATAACTGACTGCGCACACATACAAGTGCAAGCTGGCCACCCCTTGAACGTGGGTTTGAACTGCTTGGGTCCACTTACACATGGATGTTTTTCAATAAATACTTGAAATGTATTTTCTCTTATCATTTCTTAAAAATTGTCTTTTCTTTATTGTAAGAATATAGTTTATAATACATATAACAAATAGAATATGTTGTGAATAACAGTTTATGTTATTGGTAGGGTTTCCAGTCAAAAGTAAGTTATTAGTAGTTGAATTTTGGGGGAGTCAACAGTTTTGTTGTTGTTGTTGTTGTTGTTGTTGTTTTGCTAGTTTATAAATAATTTTTTAATTAATTAATTTTTGTTACAAATTTTTTTTTCTTTTTTCCCCTCTGATAGCCCCCTCCCCCTCCCTTCCCACCCTGTCCCCAGACATGTTATCCATGTCCATTATTCATGCATACATGCATATAAATTCTGTGGTTTATTTCTCCCCCTCGACCCCTCTTCTGGGGATTGTCAGCCTGTACCTCAGTTCCACGTCTCTGGGATTACCCCGTTCTTCAGACTGTTATGTTCATTGTATTCCACAAATAAGTGATATCATATGATATTTGTCTTTCTCTGTTTGGCTTGTTTTGCTTAAGATAATACTCTCCAGGTCCCTCTTTGTCCTCTCAAAGGATAAGAGATCTTTCTTTCTTACAGCTGCATAGTAGTCCATTGTGTATATGTACCACTGCTTTTTTATCCATTTGTCTACTGATGAACATTTGGGCTGTTTCCAGATCTTAGCTATTGTAAATAGTGCTGCCACAAACATGGGGGTACATATGTTCTTTCTGATTGGTGTTTCGGGCTTCTTAGGGTATATTTCTCGAAGTGGGGTCACTGGGTCAAATGGGAGTTCAATTTTTGATTTTTTGAGGTAACACCATATTATTTTCCACAGTGGCTGCACCAGTCTGCATTCTCACCAGCAGTGTACTAGAGTCCCCTTTTCTCCACAACCTCCCCAGCACTTGTTGTTTGATGATGTGTTGATGGTGGCCATTCTGACAGGTGTGAGGTGATACCTCATTGTTGTTTTAATTTGCATCTCTCTGATGATTAGTGATGTTGAGCATTTCTTCATATGTCTCTTAGCCATTTGTATGACCTGTTTGGAGAGGTGTCTATTTAGTTCCTCTGACCATTTTTCAATTGGGTTCTTTGTCTTCCTTTTGTTGAGCTGTATGAGCACTCTATATATATATTGGAAATTAACCCCTTATCTGGTGTATCATTGGCAATTATGCTCTCTCATAGAGTATGTTGCCTTTCCATTTTGATGGGTGTTTCTTTTGCTGTGCAGAAGCTTTTGAGTTTGATGTAGTCCCATGTGTTCATTTTCTCCTTTGTTTCTATTGCCTTAGGTGATGTATCAGTGAAAATTCCACTGCGTATGATGTCTGAAATTTTGTTGTCTACATTTTCTTCTAGAATTTTTATGGGTTTATGAGTCACATTTAAGTCTTTTATTCATTTTGAGTTTATTCTTGAGTATGGTGTAAGTCGATGGTCTAGTTTCATTTTTTTGCATGTAGCTGTCCAATTTTCCCAACACCATTTATTAAAGAGGCTGTCTTTACTCCACTGTATGCTCTTGCCAACTTTGTCAAATATTAATTGAGCGTATTGCCTTGGGTCCATTTCTGGGTTCTCTATTCTATTCCATTGATCTATCTGCCTGTTCTTGTGCCAGTACCAGGCTGTTGTGATTACAGTGGCATTGTAGTATAACCTAAAATCTGGTAGTGTGATCCCTCCAACTTTGTTCTTCTTTTTCAAGATTGCTGTGGCTATTCAAGATCTTTTTTGGTTCCATATGAACTTTTGAAGTATTTGTTATAGTTCTGTGAAGTATGTTGTTGGTATTTTGATGGGGATTGCATTGAATCTATGGATTGTTTTGGGTAGTATGGACATTTTAATGATGTTAATTCTTCCAATCCATGAACAAGGTATGTGCTTTCCCTTTTTTATATCTTCCTCTATTTCTTTTTTCAATGACCTGTAGTTTTGTGCGAATAGGTCCTTCACTGTTTTGGTTAATTTTATTCCTAGGTATCTTAATTTTTTGCTGCGATGGTAAATGGGATTTTTTTTTAGTTTCTCTTTCTGTGAGTTCATCATTGGTGTATAAGAATGCCATCTATTTCTTTATGTTAATTTTGTATCCTGCTACTTTGCCAAATTCATTTATTAAGTCTAGTAAATTATTGATGGAGTCTTTGGGGTTTTCTACATATAGTATCATGTCATCTGTGAATAATGACAGTTTCACTTCCTCCTTTCCAATTTGGATCCATTTTATATTTTCTTCCTGTCCGATTGCTGTAGCTATGACTTCCAGTACTATGTTAAATAAGAGTGGCAAAAGTGGGCATCCTTGTCTTGTTCCATGTGTTAAGGAAAATACTTTTAGTTTCTGCCCATTGAGTATGATGTTGGCTGTAGGCCTTTCATATATGGCCTTTATTATGTTGAGGTATGATCCCTCTATTTCCAGATTGCTGAGCTTTTTTATCAGAAATAGGTGCTGGATTTTGTCAAATGCTTTTTCAGCATCTATTGATATGATCATATAATTTTTATCTTTCATTTTGTTTATGTGGTATATCACATTTATTGATTTGAGAATACTGTACCAGCCTTGCATCTCTGGGATGAATCTCACTTGGTCATGGTGAATATTTTTTTGATGTATTGCTGGATTCGATTTGCTAGTATTTTGTTCAGGATTTTGGCATCTATGTTCATCAGGTATATTGGCCTGTAGTTTTCTTTCTTTGTAGTGTCTTTTTCTGGTTTTGGAATTAGAATTATGCTGGCCTCATAAAACGAGTTTGGAAGTCTTCCTTCTTCTTGAATTTTTGAAATCGTTTGAGGAGTTGAGTATTAGTTCTTCTTTGAATGTTTGGTTAATTCCCCAGTGAAGCCGTCCAGGCCTGGGCTTTTGTTTGCTGGGAGAGTCTTGATTACATCTTCAGTTTCTTCTGTTGTTATTGGTCTGTTCAAGTTTTCTATCTCTTCTTGGTTCAGTTTTGGGAGACCATGTGTTTCTAGAAATTAGTCCATTTCGCTAGATTGTTGAATTTGTTGCCGTATAATTGTTCATAACGTTTGTTCACACTTCTTTGTATTTCTGTGGTGTCAGTTACTATTTCTCCTCTTCATTTCTGATTTTGTGTATTTGGATTCTCTCTCTTTGTTTCTTGGAGAGTCTTGCTAAGGGTCCATCAATCTTGTTTATCTTTTCAAAGAACAAGCTCTTTGTTTCATTGATCCTTTGAACTGTTATTTTGGTCTCCATGTCATTTATTTCTGCTCTGATCTTTACTATTTCCTTCCTTCTGCTTGCTCTTGGGTTTTCTTTTTATTTGCTTTCTAGGTCTTTAAGTTGTGAGGTTAGATAGTCTATTAGAAATTTTTCTTGTTTCTTGAGGTGGGCCTGTAGTACTATGAGCTTCCCTCTCAGAACTGCTTTCGCTGCATGGGGAGTCAATAGTTATATCCAAGTTTTCAACTGTGCTGCGGGTTGGTGTCCCTAATCACTGTGTTGTTTATAAATCAACTGTACTAGCCCCCAAAAATAGAATAAAAAATTAAAAAATTCATCCTTTGGCATATATTTTGTTTATTATCTTCTAAAATATAGGATTCTATTTCTAAGGAAGAAGATATTTGTGACTGCAAAGGACAAAAAGCAGAAGCATAATCTTTGCCTGAGGCTGTTGAAAAGTGTTGTTGTTAGGCCTTCTTTAGAAATTCTGAACCTGGGGCAATTTCTTCCCCCAGGGGCCCTTTGTAGATGTCTTCAAACACCTATGGTTGAAGTGGAGAGTGCTACCGGCATCTAGTGGGGAAAGTGCAGGGATGCTGCTAAGTATGTGACAATGTCAGGGTAGACATTCATAACAAGGAATTACCTGACCCAAAATGTCAATAGTGACCGATGATAAAAAACACTGGTCTAGTGTGTATCAGCTTTATGCTTCCTTTTGTAGATTTCTCCTTCCCCAACCTTTGACCAGGCTATTAGTCTGCCGTCTTTGTGGTTAAGAAACACAAAGATGTCTATTAGATCCCATGAAACCTGTGGTATTTCCTTTTTTGGTTCAAAGTAACTCAAACCCCAAGTAAACACATAAAAAGGCAAAAGCAATCGTAAGCCATTTCTTCCTTGCTTTCTTATACAGGTATATACATATACATATACATAATCATATACATATACATATACATATACATACACATATTTGTTTGTTTTGCTCTTCTCAGTAGTTCATCATTAAGAATGAGAGAAGAGCCCTGCGATGTGGCTCAGTGGTTGAGCATTGATTGTCCCATGCATTAAGATGTTGCCAGTTCGATTCCTGGCCAGGGTACATGCCCAGGTTGTGGGCCAAATCCCCAGTGAGGGGCATGCAGGAGGTGGCCAATCAATGTTCTCTCTCATTAATGTTTCTCTCTCCCTCTCCCTTCTTCTTTTTCTAAAATCAATAAAGAAAAAAAAATTTTTTTAAATGAGAAAATAAATTGATCACATATGAAGGAATATTAAAAGTTCTTAATTTAAAAAAGCATTCATTTGATTGCTGAGTCTTCTTTATAGCTCTTGACATAATAAATGGGAGTGAGAATATACAAATTAATGAAGGTTGCTCAAAGACCCATATTTCCATGTAAATTTCCTGCTTGCCCTAAATAACATTAAGTTCAAGATTCAGGCAGCAAACCTGGAGAAGTAAAAATGTAGAGATAAATTATATCATTTCCTTAGCTCAAGGAATGGCAAACTACAACCCACAGGCCAAGTTTAGCCATCATCAGACTCAAACTATTCTAAATAGTTTGAAGATCAATGGCACATTCATTCATTAATGTATTGCCCATGGCTACTTTCTTGCTACTATGCAGAATTAAGTAGCTGCAACAGGAGCTATATGGTCAATAAAGTTTAAAATGTTTATTCTCTGGCCCTTTAAAATATAAAATAAAATAAAAAGTTTGTAACGTCTGTTATAAAATCATTATTTGCAAACAGTGAAGGGTAGCTCTTCTGGTCACAGGAAGCCTGAAGAAAATGGTTTGAAGCTTGAGTGGGTTCTTCTTCCCTTGTCAAGTTTTTGAGTCTGTTTGCAGAAACAGGGCAGTTTGTACAGTTTGAAAATCATTGAGTTAGATCTTTAAGTGCCCAATAAATATTGGTTTTGATGATATGCTTGATGATAGTAATAATGGTGATGACACTAATTAAACCCCACTGACAAAAGCAACAATTAGATATAGTTTGACTCAAAAAGCATTATTAAGCATCTGTTGTGTTCCAGGTGTGTACTGGAGGAGTGTTCACATGATTCTTTCTCTAGGGGTGTCCATATTTTTTTCTGTTCTCAAGGATTACTACTATTTTTTCTGACTTTAGGAGCATACATTTTAATATACAATGGTTAAACATAGTTTTGACAAGGAATTGTCAATGAAGATGTGAATTAATCCTTTTGCATATCTTTGCGGTCCTTTTCATTTTAAACATGTATTTAGAAATCGAGCTATTTTTGAAGAATTCCCTGTTAAGAAGCTTTGAAATCTGATTCTGGGTTAGGTCCTTGGGGATTTCAAACTGTTCTTTTTGCCCTTTTCTTTGTAATTTATTTGGTATTCTTGTTATTGAGATAGGAATGCCAAATCATATAATACATGCTTTGAAAGATTTCCCTCACCAAAGATTTCTGAATTTAAGCAGATGTACGCAGGAGGAGGGCAATACAAAAAGGCAGTGTAAATTGGGTGCGGGAGTGTATCCGAAGTTACAAAAAAATAGAAACAAAATGTTATTTATTAAGAGAATTTTATTCTGATACACAGTGGTGTGATGTCTTATAAAAGGAGATGGATGTTCAAGTCCAAGCTCTCAACTGTGCACTCATCCCCCAAACTGTTTACCCAAACCTCTACCCTTAGTGTTCAGAACTTAGCAAATAGCAACCACATTTACCCAGTTGCTCAACACAGAAAGTCTGGCAGCATCTTTAATTTCTTCTTTTGTCTCACTTTCTGTTCCCAATCCATCATCAGTTCCACTAGATAAAGGCCTGAACAATTCCGCCTTCTACCCTCTGACCCAACACCTTTTTCTTGGTCCACTGCAATAGTCTCCAATTGCTTTCTCTGTTTGACCACATCTTCCCTATGGCTCTTCCCCCATAGCTCCGACTTCATCTTAGCTGCTTTTATCAACCTTTCATTTTGGAGTGTATGGATTGGATTTGTTTCCTGGTTTTTCTACAAACATTTCTGTTATTGTTTTGGATGGTTCAAGGAGGAAAAAAGAAGATGGCAAACTATGGCACTGTGGTCATTTAATGTGGAATATGGCTGACAGTGTTGATTATTATGAAGAAATTATTAACTCTAAATAATGTAACAAAAGTATAGCCCTAAAAATTAAAATTAAAAGTATACAACCCACTTTCTTCATAACATATCTTTCCACCTTCTCAATTAGGCTTTACCCTGAATCATGAAGTGCTAAGAGACTAGACCTGTGTCATCACTGTCTGTTCCCTTGGCCCACATGAGAGGTGCCGCCTTCCTTCTCACAGGGTGGTTCAGGCATTTCAACCTCTCTAGTCTCTCCTCTGGGGATGTGCTTTCTCCTAAACCTCGCTGTTTATATCCCTCCTAAATTGTTTAAATGGAGAAATTTTAGCAGGATTCTTGCTGTGAAGGCAGCAATAGGTTTAGTATTTGTACTATTTTTTATGGGCTTTATGTATACATATTTTAATATGTCATTTCCTTATAGACCTCTTCCCCTTCAGTCCCACAGGTATCTGTCATGGTTTGTCTTATTTATTTTTTAAACCTGCTTCACTGAGGTATCATTTTCATACCATTGTAAATTTTCAGTTCAGTGAGTTTTGGCAGATACATACAGGCATGTAAACATCACCTTGGACAAGATATAGAACATTCCCATCACTTTCGAAACTTATCTTGAGGATCTTTTCTATCAATGAAACTGTCCCCAATCTGAACCCATGGCAATCAATGATCTGCCTTCAAGTAAATGAAACCAAACCTTATGTAGGCTTTTGTATCTGATTCCTTCATATGTCATTAATTTTTATAGATTCACCTATTTTGTTCAATGAATCTGGAGTTTATTTCCTCTTGTTACATTTTATCCACTGGATAGATATACTGCCAATTTATTTATCGATTCACAGGGTGATGGGCTTTTGAGGTCTTTTCTGGTTTTTGCTATTACAATGAAGTTGCTATAAACATCTGAGTCATTGGTATATGACTTAGGTTTTCATTCCTATAAGAAGGATTGCTATGTGTAACTTTGAAGGACTCGTTCGAAGTGTTATAGACTTGATTTCATGTTCATTTTGTGCATGGAGTGCACATGTAGGTCCATTTCCCCTCATATGGATATGAGAACACTATATGCTGAATATACTATCATTTTCCCACTGAGTTACCCAGTCACTATTACCAAACAACTGTCCATATACGTGTAGCTCTATTTCTGAATTATTTATTCTGTACACTGATCTACATGTTCATCCTTGCTTTGTGAATCTGTCTTAAAATTACATTTTTTTTTTTTTTAAGAGAGAGAGGAAGGGAGAGAGAGCTAGAAACATCCATGTGAGGGAGAAACAGCAATCGGCTACCTCCTGCACGACCCCTACTGGGGATCGAGCCCAGAACCCAGGCATGTGCCCTGATGAGAGTCAAACCAGAACCTCTCAGTTCATGGGAGGATACTCAGTGCACTGAGCCACACAGACCAGGCTTAAAATGAAATATTGTGAGTTATCAACTTAATCCTCTTTATAAAATTGTTTTGGCTATTTTAGATCATCTATACTGCTATATAAATTTTTGAATCAGTTTATAAATGTCTACAGTGGAATTTCTGAATGAGATTCCATTAAATCTATAAATCAAAATGGGTATTGATATCTTAGCAATATTGAGTTTTCTGATCTTTGAACATAGTATATATCATCCTATACTTAGGTTGTTTATTTCTATTAAAGAGTAATGCTTTCATAGCCTTAAGTGTACAGGTCTTACACATATTTTATTAAATGTATTCCTACCTTTTGAGTTTCATATTTTATGGTATTTAAAAATTTCAATTGCCATGTATTGATTCTTTGCATAGATATTATCACTATTTACTATTTCTTTATTAGATTATCTTTAACTTATTTATATTGCTTCCTTTTTTCCTACTGAAAGTAAGTTCTATCAATAGCACCTTTGTATCTTGATCACTACGACCTCCTCCATCCCATGAAAGGACTGGTGGATTGAAGCAATTTAAGTGTCCTTTTGTGGATGAATGTATAAAGAAATTGAGATACACACACACACACACGCACACACACATACACACAAAATGGAATATTATTCAGATATAAAAATAATGACATCTTGTCATTTGCAACAACATGGATAAACCTTGAGGAAAATGTACTAAGTGACATAAGTCAGAGAATGACAAATATCATATGATCTCTCTTATATGTGGAATTTTTAAAAAATTTAAAAAAAGCTCATAGATACAGAGAACAGATTGGTGGTTTCCAGAGGTAAGGGATAAGGGTAGACAAAGTGGATAAAATGTATTTTGTCTGTTTTTTATAGTTTAAATAAATTGAATATTTTTTTAAAAAGTATTGGTACCCAGTAAGTTCTCAGTAATTCTCAATTCCTGAATGAATGTACTATATATGTGACCTTGGAAAAATTGTTTAATCTCTCTAAGTTTATTCATCTGTATATATATATACACACACACACATACATACACACATACATATATATAGTATAAAATATAGTCTATAGTATGTAAACAATAAAACAATAGTACTTATCCTCTATAATTTATAACTGTTAAATCATAAATCATATCATTTTTATAAAAAATTAAAACAACCTAAAAGACAGTAAGCATTCTGCACTTCCTAATTTTTCTATAAGGAAAAACATTAGTATTGCTATGGCTCATTGGCTAAAGATGGAGTGAATTTGTTTAGTTCTTAAAGAAAATATTGTCTATGCAGCATAATTATTCTATTAGTTCTCTGCTGAACTTGGTTCTATTAATTAATTATAGCCTGAAGAAAGACACACTAAAAAATAAATAAATCCTGAAATTGTTTTTTGAAAATTTTAGAATTTACAACTTATTAATTCACTCCGTCACTAATAACTGCCACCTCCAATTCATTTCTTAAATATATTAAAAATCTCCTATTTTTAAGTAATATTTTTAAATTATAAATTTGGGACTGGTTATCTGGGACTCTTGATACTGAGATCAAAGTTTGTACTAATTTATTTAGTAAAGATACCTCATTTAAAAAAAAACAACATTTGATTTAATGATTTCAGAAAATAGGCCTTTCTGATTAAGATGTAATAGGGGGTGGGACAGGTAGAAGAGGGTAAAAGGGGGACAAATGGTGATGGAAGGAGACTTGACTTGGGGTGGTGAACACACAATACAATATACAGATGATGAATTATAGAGTTGTACACCTGAAATTTATATAATTGTATTAACCAATATCAATACAACAAATAAATAAAAAGAATAACTGTTAATCATTCTGTAACTACTCTGTGCTCAACTTTAATAATTTTTCTTTTAGGTGTGGAAGGTGGGTATGAGGGTGGACTTGTGTTAACACAGATATAAAAGTAAGACTTTAAATATTTATTTTCAAGGAGCTGCTCAGCTATTAATAAGACTATACCTCCATAAGTTATTAAAAGAGGTTTGGGTTTTATTACATTTAGAAATCTCTCAAACAAAATATGAAACTCTCTTTACTCTTCAGAGCAGTGACCTTCAGCAGTGTATTACTCAGCAGTGCCCTGTGTAAATGTCAAGTGATGAGGCATCTTGACCACAGGACACAGTGCCAGATTTCTTGTTACTGTTCTTCATAAAAAAGTGCCAGGAACATTTTGGACAATTTTTCTTTTGGTTTCATGTCCAGAGTGGTGGGGTTTGGGACAGGGTATATGGTCCAAGTGACTGGTCCCTTTTCCTTTTTCCACTGTCACTGTGGTGAGAGACAGAAAAGGTGCCAGCCAGGTACCACACAACCCTACACAAACCAGTACTAAGTAGGGAGAATCACGGACATACTTGACATAATTTATTTTTTTGCTACTTTGCCCTTGATATTTGTCAATGCAACACATATTCTAGGAATTTCTGCTTCTTCATTAACTGTAATCAGTGTTCTTGGCTCTTACCTCAGCTCGTTACTATCTCCACCACAGTTCCCTTATAGCACCCTATTCTAGGTACCACCCCATCACTATGAACTAATTCCTGCCTTTAGCATTAGTCAGAACAATCTCATAAATATTCATACAAGGCCTAATATTATACCATCACCATGTTAAATGCTGGTGGCAAAAAAGGCCAACTAACAGAGAATTTCTTTATGAAGGAGCATATCTTAAAGTGGAGGACAAATTATTTCAGTATAAAGGGGAAGGGATAACATCATGGGAAGGGCTCACATTAGATAGGCCAATGAAGTATTTAAAATTCCCCAAGCCAAGTCTTCGTCCAAGGCCAATTAAACAGAAGTCTCTCAGTGGGAACAGAGGAGCAGAAGATGCCTCACTCCCCCAGACAATTCCAATTTGCAACCAAGATTGAGGACCACTGAGCGTCAGGCATACCAGGTTGCTGGTTGGCCTAAGATTTGATAAAGGCTTTGTCAGTGGTTCTGGGGCTAAGACATGAGGTGTGTGTGAGCTCTCTTGGCCATGGAACATAGAATGACCATTTTAGGTGCAGAAAATCTTATGAGAGAGGCATGGTTCATAAATCTGTCAGCTTGTCTGAAATATTGACATCTTTTTAATAAATGAGCTTTGCCAATAATTCTTGTGTTCTTTTCTTGGTATTGTTTCTTAGATATTAGTAGACAAAAAAGCAAGAGAGTTGTTTTAAATGATATGGGATAGCCCTGCCCAGTTTGGCTCAGAGGTTAGAGCATCGGCCTGCGGTCCAGAGAGACCCGGGTTCGGTTCCCGCTAAGGGCGTGTACCTCAGCTGTAGTTTGTCCCCGGCCCTGGTTGGTCGTGTGGGTGGCAGCCACTCGATGTGTCCCTTTCACGTCGATGTTTCCCTCTCTCTCTCTTCCTCTCTCTCCCTCCCACTCTATCTGAACAAAAAATGGAAAAATGTCCTTGGGTGAGGATAAAAAAAATAATAATAAAATAAAATGATATGGGATAGTATGCAATAAATGTTATAAAAATTTGACTTATTGCACAAACTTGAACATACCAAAAGTATTTTTAAAAAATAGTCTAGAGATTCCTCAAACCATTGCTATAAAACACTTCTAGTCTATTGCACTTTATATTGGTATATAAATAACTGTAATTATTAACTGGATATTGTCGTTATAGGGCCAGAAGAAAAATAATCTCCACATGTTCATGTTTTTACTCTGTATATATCTGGGAAGCACAAACTTGGGCTTTTAAATAATTTTCTGTTTATACATGTGGATGGTTGGTTTATAGCTCAGTAAGGCTGAGTTTTCACTTGTTTGTTTTTCCTGTGAGAAACAAAGAAAGTATTTGTAATGTGAAAACTATTCCTTTTGCTAATGCACTTAAATGCACTTACTTCGATGCACCTAGATTTCTAAGGGGTGGGGGGAGAGGTATTTCTTTTTAGAATGAAGAGAATAAATCATAAGTGATTTGGGAATAAAATTTCTCAGAATAAATCTCTTCATGTGAACAGAGCTCTGTATATGTCATAGACTCAAAACTTTACATATTATTGTACAGAGCATCAATAGTGATTTAACATTTTCATATGCTTCTTCTTAGGACTTTTTTAAACACCAAGAAACAAAAAGCAATTCAGTAACACTTCTACCTACATATCTTGCAAACCAAACTCTGACTATGTTCCACAACTGCAAGCAAAGGTGCATTCTAGAAAAGAAACATTTTCCTTTTTTTCATTTGGAAGTCAAGCTTCAAAATGTGTAGAATGTCAGGAATTTAAGTGAAATCACTAGATGGCGCCCTACATCCTGAACATATGTCAGAAATTTTAGGAGAATACTGTAACAATTTTGAATCTGGTGTTACTGTGGGGACCTGCTTGGCTTGTTCTGGTTACTTTCCCCTAGGCCATTTCCTCTCTGTTCTTTCTAAATACATGTACGTAATCTTTTATTAGCATGGTTATATATCGTGCCAATAGAAAAGTAATAAGAAATTCACCAATTACCTTTACAACCACTGCTTTGTGCAATGCCCTATGCCAGTAGCTGCTAAGGGAGATTAAAAAGGAAGTTTAAGCCATGGTATTTGTCATGACAAAATTTAAAATCTGGTTAAACATAATAGGTGAAGATTCAAAAACTAAACAAAACAGACTAGCAATAGAAGGAAGTAGTTGATTGAGTATTAAATAGGGGCCCTTCTTGGTTAAGTATGGTTGGATTTAGAGGGTTATACATTATGGATTAGAGCATACCACTCTTTTTTTTTTTTTTTAATCCTTACCTGTGGATATACATTTTTTAATTGATTTTAGAGAGAGGGAGGGAAGGGAGACAGAGAGAGAGAAAGAGAGATCAATTTGTTGCCTCCTTAGTATGCACCCTGACCAGGGATTGAATCTGAAATCTGGGTAGGTGCCCTGACAGGGAATTGAACTCACCACCTTTCAGTGTACAGGATGACTCTCTAACCAACTGAGCCACACCGGCTGGGGCTAGAGGATATGACTTTTTAATTGTGTCATTAATTTGCTGTGTTTCTTAAGATCTCTATTTTTTAATCTCCTGTTTTCTGTTTTGTTAAATACATGGATTGGACAGAGTAAAATCTAAAGTCCTGCTCAATGTTAATATACCATTTTCTAATGCTATAGAAATGATATGAAAGATAACTAGGTCATAATATTAAAAGAAATGAAAGCACATACATGTATCTGGATATGTCTGAACAATAGTGTTTGAAGAGGGAAATAAAAGAAAGCTCATCATATCTATCCATCTGACTTGGACCTAAGCCCATGTACATTGGTATACTTCTGTAGTTCAAGTGTATGCATGAAAAATACACTAAGAACACACAAAGACAGTGAGATGTCTCTGGTACTGTAAATAAGGCTATGGCATCAAGAGTTACATTAATAAAATAAAAACATTAAAGTTAAAACTGATTTACTACAAAAGTGACTTTAATTTTAGGCATCTCATAAGCCAAAACAGAAGAGAAAAATTAGAAAATGTATATTATAGAAAAATGCAAACTAGCCCTGTTTTTCTCAGTGTATTCTGTTTAACGACTACCTATATCAGAAGCAGCTGGCTGTGTATTAAAACTGGAGCCTCCTGGCTTTACCTGAAGCATTGTGGTACTCTGTAATTTTTCTAATTAACTCTCTGCAATTTTTGAATGAAGAGTTGAGTAAATAAGTGGGGAGCTATAGTGATCTTGAACTTCTTATAAATCACATCATAAATATGTACTCTTTTGTGTAGATTCTTTTGTTACAGATAATGGTTTTGAGATTCATTAAAATTGTTTTGTGTATCTGTAGCCAATTCTTTTTCATGGCTAAAAAATATTTTTTCTTATTAATTTGTTACATTTTATATTTGGTTCTATGTTGATAAACTTGTATGTTTTCCACAAAACAGAAACAAACTTATAGATACAGAGAGAAACTGATGGTTATCAGAGGGGAGGGAGGTTGTGGGAATAGGTAAAACAAAAACAAAAAGGTGGAACTGCAAAGTACAGATTGGTAATTACAAAATAGTCATGAGGATATAAAATACAGCATACAGAATATAGTCATTAATATTGTAATAACTATGTATGTTGCCAGGTGGTAACTAGAAATATTCAGGGGAACATTTTGTAAAGTGTATGATTGTCTAACCACTATGCTGTGTACCTGAAACTGATAAAAAATAGTGCTGCATGTAGACTATAATAGAAAAAAAAAAAAAAATTTTCCAGTTTCGGACTACTTTGAGTTAGCTGTGAAAATTCTTATACATGTTGGTTTTAACTGTATTATTCTTATATTTTCTCTAAATACTTGGTTTTTACACATACATATTAGACCTTCTGACAATGTTACGTATCTCTCTTCAAATCTGTTCTTTTTCATACTTCTTTTCCCCCTATTTGTGCTTCGGTTTGAGTACTTTCTATGTACCCATCTTGGAAATCACTCATCATGCTTTGTGCTCTGTCTAGGCTACTGTTGGAATCTATTCATTGAGTTCTTGATTTAACATATTGTACGTTGCAACTTAAAATGTTAAAAATTGAACTGCCATTTGACCCAGTGATCCCATTTCTAGGAATATACCCTAAGAACCCTGAAACACCAATCAGAAAGAATATATGTACCCTTATGTTCATAGCAGCACTATTTACAATAGCTAAGATATGGAATCAACCAGTGTTCCTCAGTAGCTGAGTGGATAAAAAAGCTGTGGTACAGGTACACAATGGAATACTATGCAACTATAATAAAAAAAAAGATCTCTTATCCTTTGAGATGACATGGAGGGACCTGAAGAGTATTATGCTAAGCAAAACAAGCCAAGCAGAGAAAGATAAATATCACTTGATCTCACTTATGTGTGGAATATATTGAACTAAACAAACTGATGAACAAATTGACCCAGAGACATAGAGGTGGGGTACAAACTGACAAAACTCAGAGGAGGGGGTCTGGGGGGTGAAGAGATAAACCACAGAACTTATGTGCATGTATGCATAACTGATGTATATGGATAACAAAGCTGGGGATGGGGCGGGGGGGATGGGGAGGAGAGTGTCAATGGGGGAAAAAGGAGAAACATCTGTAACAAAAACAAATTAATAAAAAAATAAAAGTAAAAATAAAAAAGCTATCTTTAGAAAAATAAAAAAATAAAATGTTCATTCAGTTCTTTTTGTGAGTGTGTGTTATGTTCTCCTTTAAATTAGTCCATCTTGGGAAGATGGAGGCAGGCAGGACCGGAGGGAGGGTGAGTGTGTGAGAGAGTGAGAGTGGACGTGAAGGTGGACGACCAAACCCGAGCAGTGGAGAAACGTGGAGCAGAAGGTTCCTGTGCTGTGGACAGGAACAGCTGGCTACCGTGGTAAGCAGCCCTTCAGGGCGCTTCTCCCTGCACCACAGGGAGGTCCCACCATTTTGGAAGATCTGGGGTCTTCCCTGGGAGAAGGAAGTGGGAGCAGCTAGGGCCCAGCAACCTGAGCCCACCAGTGTACCTGGCACCATTGAACCAGTGGACACTCTGGGTCAACAAAGACCGGTGCACAGTAATGGAGCTCCCAGGGTGCTGGTCACAGCCGGGAGCCCAGCACCATCCCCCATAGTAGCAGCCCAATCAGAGTCTAGATGTAACCCCAGCAACAGAGGCTGTGGAGCAGACATCCATCCCCAGGCAACAGAAGTACAGACCACCAGCTGAGACGCCTCTCCAAAAACTACAGCAAAAGCTGAGCAGGAATTGATCCTCATGGGGCAGCAGCACTCCCCAGCAGCCCATGGTGGGACCTGGTGGTTCCACAGAGGCCTGTGCTGTCTGATAGCTCACAAGAGCAGTGGGAAGCCTGAGCCCCACCTCACAACAAAAGACTCACATAGGTTGAAAGTGAAGGAATGGAAAACATCTTTCAAGCAAACAGAAATTTCAAAAAAGCTGGGGTAGCAATACTCATATCTGATAAAGTAGATTTCAAAATGAAGGCCATTACTAGATACAAAGAAGGCCACTACATAATATTGAAAAGATCTATCCAACAGGAAGATATAACCTTGGTAAACATATATATACCAAATATAAGAGTATCAACATATATTAAAAATCTTTTGGAGGACTCAAAGGAGAAATCAACAGCAATACAATCATAGCAGGGGAATTCAATACCTTGCTGACATCACTGGATAGATCGTCTAGATAAAAAAATTAAGAAGGAAACACAGACTCTAAATGCTGCGCTAGATCAAATAGATTTAATAGATATCTACAGAGAATTACACCCCAAAACTGCAAAATTCACATTCTTCTCAAGTGCACATGGGACATCCTCAAAGAGAGACAACATGTAAGGGCACAGACTAAATCTCTACAAGTTCAAGAAGATTGAAATCATATCAAGCATCTTCTCAGATCACAATGGCATGAAACTAGAAATCAATCACAACAAGAACATGCAAAGACATTTGAAAACATGGAGGCTAAATAGCATGTTATTGAATAATGAATGGGTTACCATAGAGATATCAAGGAAGAAATTAAAAACTTTCTGGAAACCAATGAAAATGAACACACAACAACACAAAATCTATGGGATGCAACGAAAGCAGTTCTGAGAGGAAAGCTCATAGCACTACAGGCCCACATCAAGAAACAAGAAACATTTCTAATAGACTATCTAACCTCACAACTTAAAGAACTAGAAAGCAAACAAAAAGAAAACCCCAGAGCAAGTAGAAGGAAGGAAATAGTAAAGATCAGAGCAGAAATAAATGACATGAGGACCAAAAAAAAAAAAAAAAAATTCAAAGGATCAATGAAACAAAGAGCTGTTTTTTTGAAAAGAAAAGAGATAGAAAACTTAAACAGACCAATAACAACAAAAGAAATGGAAGATGTAATCAACACTCTCTCAGCAAACAAACACCAAGGCCTGGACGGCTTCACAGGGAATTTTGACCGAACATTCAAAGAAGAAATAATACACATTCTCCTCAAACTATTTTAAAAAATTCAAGAAGAAGGAAAACTTCCAAACTCATTTTATGAGGCCAGCATAATTTTAATTCCAAAACCAGAAAAAGACACTACAAAGAAAGAAAACTTTCAGGCCAATATCAGGCCAATATCCCTGATGAACATAGATGCCAAAATCCTGAACAAAATACTAGCAAATTAAATCCGGCAATACATCAAAAAAATTATTCACCATGACCAAGTGAGATTCATTCCAGGGATGCAAGGCTGGTACAATATTCACAAATCAATAAATGTTATACACCACATAAACAAAATGAAAGATAAAAATCATATGATCATATCAGTAGATGCTGAAAAAAAATTTGACAAAATCCACCACCCATTTCTGAGAAAAACACTCAGCGATCTGGGAATAGAGGGATCATATTTTGACATAATAAAGGCCATATAGGAAAGACTTACAGCCAACATTATACTCAATGGGCAAAAGCTAAAAGCATTTTCCTTAAGTACAAGAAGAAGACAAGGATGCCCACTTTCACCACTCTTATTTAACAGAGTACTGGAACTCCTAGTTACAGCAATCAGACAGGGAGAAAAAATAAAAGGGATCCAAATTGGAAAGGAAGAAGTGAAAATGTCATTATTTGCAAATGACATGATACTATACGTAGAAAACCCCAAGGACTCCATAAAAAATTTACTAGACTTAATAAATGAATTTGGAAAAGTAGCAGGATACAAAATTAACATCAAGAAATTGAATGCATTCCTATACACCAATGATGAACTCACAGAAAGAGAAACGATGAAAACAATCCCAGTTACCATTGCAGCAAAAAAACTTAAGGTACCTAGAAATAAACTTAAGCAAAGAAATAAAGGACCTATTTGTAGAAAACTACAAGTCATTGAAAAAAAGAAATACAGAAAGATATAAAAAAGTGGAAGCACATACCTTGTTCATGGATTGGAAGAATTAACATCATTAAAATGTCTATATTACCCAAAGCAATCTATAGGTTCTGTGCAATCCCCATCAAAATACCAATGACATACTTCACAGAACTAGATCAAATACTTCAAAAGTTCATATGGAACCAAAAAAGACCCTGAATAACCACAGCAATCTTGAAAAAAAAGAATAAAGTTGGAGGGATCACATTACCAGATTTCAGGTTATAATACAAAGCTACTGTAATTAAAACAGCCTGGTACTGGCACAAGAACAGACATATAGACCAGTGGAACAGAACAGAGAACCCAGAAATGGACCCAAGGCAATATGCTCAATTAATGTTTGACAAAGGTGGCAAGAGCATACAGTGGAGTAAGGACAGCCTCTTTAATAAATGGTGTTGGGAAAATTGGACAGCTACATTAAAGAAAAATGAAACTAGATCATCAATTTACACCCTACATAAGAATAAACTCAAAATGAATAAAAGACTTAAATGTGACCCATGAATCCATAAAAATCCTAGAAGAAAATGTAGGCAACAAAATTTCAGACATCATACGCAGCAGAATTTTCACTGATACATCACCTAAGGCAACAGAAACAAAGGAGAAAATGAACATATGGGACTACATCAAACTCAAGAGCTTCTGCACAGCAAAAGATAACAATCATCAAAATGGAAAGGCAACCCACTCTATGGGAGAGCATAATTGCCAATGATATATCAGATAAGGGGTTAATTTTCAATATATATAGAGTGCTCATACAACTCAACAAAAGAAAAACAAAGAACCCAATTAAAAAAATGGGCTGAGGAACTAAATAGACACCTTTCCAAACAGGACATACAAATAGCTAAGAGACATATGAAGAAATGCTCAACATCACTAATCATCAGAGAGATGCAAATGAAAACAATGAGGTATCACCTCACACCTGTCAGAATGGCCACCATCAACACATCACCAAACAACAAGTGTTGACGAGGGTGTGGAGAAAAGGGGACTCTAGTACACTGCTGGTGGGAATGCAGATTGGTGCAGCCACTATGGAAAACAATATGGTGTTACGTCAAAAAATTAAAAATTGAATTGCCATTTGACCCAATGATCCCACTTCTAGGAATATACCTTAAGAAGTTGAAACGCCAATCAGAAAGAATATATGTACCCCCATGTTCATAGCAGCACTATTTACAATAGCTAAGATCTGGAAACAGCCCAAATGTCCATCAGTAGACGAATGGATAAAAAAGCAGTGGTACATAAACACAATGGACTACTATGCAGCTGTAAGAAAGAAAGATCTCTTATCCTTTGAGACAACATGGAGGGATCTAGGAAGTATTATCCTAAGTGAAACAAGCCAAGAGAAAGACAAGTATCATATGATATCACTTATTTGTGGAATATAATGAACATAACAGTCGGAGGAGTGGGGTAGTCCCAGAGATGTGAAACTGAGGTACAGACTGACAATCCCCAGAAGAGGGGATGGGGGTGAGAAATAAACCACAGAACTTATATACAAGTATGTATGAACAATGGACATGGACAACAAAGCTGGGGACAGGGCAGGGAGGGTGAAGGGGGGAATCAATGGGGAGAAAAGGAGAAACATCTGTAACAAAAATAAATAAATTAATTAATAAAAATGAATAAATAATTCCATCTTTAACATATTATTTATAGTCATTTTGAGGTCTTTATTTGCTATTTTCAAATCTGAATCATCTCTGGATCTGTCTTCCTTTTCTATTTTATTTCTTATCAGTTACTTTACTGCTTGTTTTAATGTCTCATAATTTTATACCATATTCTACCCAGTAGAGAAAACCAGATACATATCATTTATTTATTTATTTATTTATTTTTTAATTTTTTTAAAAATTATTTATTTATTTTTTTGTTACAGATATTTCACCTTTTCAAGGATGTTAACATTTGCTCTTTTATGCAATAAAATTACTGGTGGTTCTGTGCTAGAATTGGTTTTAGATTCTGTTAGGGTAGTTCTATAAAAGCTTTGTTCTCATTTCTAAGGTGTGGCTCTTATTCTCAGGTGTTACCCTTCATTTAGGGCATGGCTTCTCTGGAGTCTCAACTGAAAGCCACTAGTGACCACCAAGATTTCTCTATTCTCTACTCTGCTTGAGTTGGAACTTCAATATCTCCTCATCATATTTCTATTTTCAGCCACTCATCACTGTTCTCTGCTGGACCTTCCAGAGGCATGGTTCTTGTGTAAGCAGTTGGTCTACCAAAAAGGTGAGCTTTTATCCAAAGTGTTAGTGTTCTTTTACTGTTCCTCTCTCCTTCTCAGCATTCTGACCTCAAATCCCAGTAATTTTAGTAACTCACAGAAAAATCTCTGCTTCCTCCTGCTGTTTCCTGACTGGGCTCTATTTTCCTGAATTATGGTTTGGAAAATCTTCTTAAAAGACAGCAAGGGTGACAACGTGCCCCTGCATTGTATGCTGTCAATACAGAAAATTCTTAACTCTGTTTTTTTTTAGATTTTGTAGTTTTTTTTTTAAAATAGTAGCAAAGTTAATACATGATAGTTCATCAGAACTAAAACTAGAACTTCTCTAAGGAATTCTAATTTGTAAGTTTCAAACCATAGAAAATCTATTATATAATTTTTTCATTATTTGTTCATTAATTTTTGAATAAATACAAATGCAGCACCTATTATTTGCAAGTATTAAGCACTGTGAATACAGATGTACAAAAACAAATATGGCTCACTTCAAGTACTTGGAAAGGAAAATATGCATTAAGTAATTAAACATGCAGAAAAGTAATTAATCCAAATCTTATAAATGGAACAAAATTAGAAACAGACGTTGATATGAAAATGCATAATATACAGCCTCCAAAACCAGTATAAAATACATTTAGTCTAGTTTCTTAAGCTTACCATAGAACTGTAAGCATCTATAATATTTGGGCAGCACTCAAATAAAAATGGGGCAGCATGTTTCTGGCAACTAAGAATACTATTTTCAATGTTTTAAGCACATTCTAATCTTCATAATGTGAAATGCCAACATATGAGCAAAAGAGAAATAGTCACCTAAAACTATATTTTATGCAAAACCTATGAGATCAGCTTCATCCATTTGAAGAAAGAAAGTAAATATATTTAGGTGACATGCTGCCTGTGGGGACTAGGAGGGACATATGAATTCCCAATTAAACACCAGCTTCTCTTGGGGGAAAAAGAGATTTGTATAAACAATCTTTTGGCAGATGTTTTCGGAATGTCTGTTACTCATTGAAAAGTGAATTTTATTATATGAAAATGATAAACATTTTCCAGAACAACTGAGCACAAAGCCATTTTCCCACAACCTCATCTGTCACTAGTGACAAGAATAGAAATTTAATACAAGGTTCACAGGAAGGTCAAGAGATAATTTACTTAATTTAATGACTCACACTGAGCATTTTGAAGAAGATTTGAACCTTGCTCCATTTAGGTATTACTAAATGGAGCCAGTATTCCTTCAATTCCTCCTCTTCTATTGAAAATACAGGCTGATACTGAGCTTTTTCTCAGACTAGCACTGCGCTGGGGACATGGGGCTACAGTGCCACTAAAGCTATGGGTCCTGTTCTCAAGAGAAGCAGTATTTTGAAAACACAGAGGAATTCAAAAAATGAATACTACCTATGAATTGTTAAATTGTGTGGCACAGGCAACAAGTATAAGTTCAAAGAATGGAGGGAAGCTTATGTGACTTAGAATTCTCCAAAAAGGTTTGTTCGTGTCAGAATGTAGGAGCAGAGATAGCTCTGAGTCGCATTAGGATTTAGTGGAGATTCAATAAGATAAATGACATTGTGAATGGCTAAGGCCTTCAGGCTCTGATCTGGAAGTGTCTACCTACATGGTCTTCCTCTTGGGGCAAAGAGTTGTCGAACATTTTCTGTATATCTTAGCCTATAACCTACTCAGGGGAGGCTCATTTCAGGACTCATGTATTCTACATGACACTTCATCTGTTTCAGAGCATAACAGATGAGACTAATTCAAAACCTTTCAGGAAATATTTATCAGGCTGGTAGATGACACTTACTTGTAATGGTGTCAGTTCTCCCTGCCAGGTATAGCCGAAATTCTAATGAGTGATGTCTGTGACCCTGGAAACAAGACTCCTAATTTCATCTATTTTTAATAGACTTGGGAGTGTCTTTTTATGATTTTTAGAAAGAGATATTAAGAATAGAGGTTGAATATTATTATGTATGCTAGTGTAAAAATATATAAAAAAAAGAAATGTTTTAGCAAAAGTATAGTAAATGATATAAATAACATCATGTTTAGTCTTCCCTGGACCTCCTGAGTTAATTTCTGTGGTTGGGCAGAATATGTGAGCTCTGAAAAGCTGTATTTAAATTTCTCTAGTGGATTAATAACAATTCATTAACCATAGGGGATTGAACACTGTATACACTAGCAAACACATCTACAGAAAGTAACTTGGTAAGCTGAATAATACAAATATCCAGGTCAGAGACTCACATGGATTCCTTTTCTAGTGTTTGGTACAAAGTCTCTGAGTACAGAATGAAAAAGAAGGCCATGCTGAGAGAGGAAAGAGATCAAGCTGCCATCAGAAAAAGATGCTTGAGAGCTTCCTGAGAGAGAGGAGATTAAATCTCCAGCCTTCTCATGGGTGGCGAGGAGTGAAGACTGCTGCACCACCCTCTGCTCAGGTTGTTTGGGGGCTGATAACAAGGCGGAATAAAGCCAAGTGGAGCCTTTTCTCTGAGCTCCTTGTAGAGCCAACTGTGACCCAGTAGCATAGCGAGCTGGTATCGGAGCTGCTCCATGTGGAGCTTATTTTCTTTCAGTTATCTTTAAACCTCAGCTGTCAGGTAAGCAAACCTATGACTGTGTGAAGCAATCACTGAACATGCAGGAATCAGAATGGAAGAGTAGACATTCAGCAATGCTTTGGTTATCCTCAACCACAGACAAGAAAATATCCCAAACATCCATCTAGAGTAATGGTTTTCAATCTTCCTGATGCCGCGACCCTTTAATACAGTTCCTCGTATTGTATGTGGGCATATCTGCCTGTGGGTGGACCCGCCTGGAGACGGATAGAGGAGGGTGTCTCAGTTCCTAAGACCATCGGAAATATGTGTTTTACGATGGTCTTAGGCGACCCCTGTGAAAGGGTGGTTCCACCCTCAAAGGGGTCGCGACCCACAGGTTGAGAACCACTGATCTAGAGGCTTCAATCCATTCTCAGAATCATCAGCATTCATAATTCCCCATATCATGACTTGTTCCTCTGCAAAAATAATAAAACCTTTCATTTATATACCCATATGTAGTCTACCATGAACATGACCTTCAAATGGTTACAACACATGATTTAAAAAAAAAATCTAAATTATTTCCAAAATATAATGCGCGCACACACACACACACACCACAAAATTAAAGCTATGCTAAATGGAATCTATTTAAAAATTTAAGTATCCTTTTCATCCTGTCTCCTATTCCTCCCTTTCCCTATAACTTGTTATATAATAGTAATGTATTTCAAGAACTATTCTATGCATATGCAAATATCACCTTCCATATATACTTTTTTGTCTTCATTTAACAACATAACTTAAAATTAATTCCATGTCAGTATATACAGAATAGCCTCATGCTTTCTTAATGATGGCATGATATTCATCTATGGATATATCATAGTTTTTTGCAATTGATCCCATATGGATTGATAGATGAATAGCTTAGGTTGCTTTGATACCATTGTAATTAACCAGGTAATTAATAACAGAAAAAAAGCAAATGGAAGGTCAACTCTTATTGGCACGTCATTTGGGAAGCTACAACTTTAGACTCCCCAGGAGTCCAGCAAAGGGAAGATAGACGAATGCCCAGTAAAGTTGGAGAACTAATGAAGGTACTTGCTGTCAGTCACACCTAGGAACATAGGTCATTGGCTAGAATGTGCATGGCCACTAAAAGTTCGGGAAGATTTGGGACACCTAACTCCCTGAACAAAGGCATTTGCTCTCTTGGTGCTTTTGTGCTCTCTTGGCCGCCTTTGGGACTCTTGTTGTAGAGAGTGTGCTCTCTTGGCTCCCCTTCATTTGCTGACATGGGCCACATGGCCATGTGGACTTCATACACAATGGACTAATGGACTGCAACTGGCCTGAACTAGACCTGGCTGCAACATGAAGCAGAAACTCTGGACACTAGCTTTGTTCCAGCTCTACAGAAACCCCAGCAACACTTCTTCTACAACTGGAATGGGACTTTAGAAATACAGAGACGTAACTCCACTCAAGGACAAGTCATTCATCCTAGCATGTGAGTCTCAGAAAATTCTTTTTCTCAAGATATTGTAAGAACTCCACCCAAGGAGTCAGTGGGGAAAGGGATACTCCAACTTTCCCAATAATAGCCTCTAGTTTTTTACTTTTGCTACTAATTATAAATGAGTATCTTTTTACATATATATTTGTACCCACATATGAACATATCTGTCAAGGATATTTCTCAGATTCAATGTGCAAAGAAGATATGGTTAATGTATATTCTCATCAATGGTTAATGTATATTCTCATCAGTGAGCATATAAGAACAAGACTACCCCTAACTGCTCCCCTTTGCTTCTCTAATTGCATATTCCTTTATTACACCTAATTTCATCGGTTTTGTTTCACTTCTATACTTTTTCTCTGATTACCAGCTCTGACTCAGAACCAGCGTTCTGGATCTTGAGCAAATATACTTTTATTTTAACATTCCCACCCCACCCCTCACATGGGAATAATCACTGGTTTCTCAGAAACCCTAAGCATAGAACGTTGAAAGCAAATCCCTATTTGCTCTCTGTTGCTTGCTATATTGTCAAATCATGAAAATGGAGGTAAATTCAGCAACTTGGCTTTAGTTTAGTTTACCCTTTCATGTCATTTTAATTTGTGTATTATCATTCTTTGGGTTTAAAGAAAAAATAATTTAATAATTGAAGTTTGTCACTTCTATTGCTTTATTTAAATTGGTAAATGACTTTCTCTTAAATGTATTATCCTGGCATTTGTTTCCCCAGCTTGTTCTTCCTGGAGGCTGTATTGACTTTAGAATTTCATTCTCTATTGGTGAAAAGGAACAGTCTTTTCTAGCCTGGAAAGATAAAAACATCTAATTTGTTACACCTTTTGTATTGATTCACATAAACAAGAGAGTAAGCAAAGGGTAGAGGGTTTAATTTGTTGCTACTTACTATGTAAAATGGGAACTACAGGTAAGGAGCTAATTTCTCTCTTATAAAAGTTAAAATCTTTTATAAAAATTATAATCTTTGTCAGAGCAACTAGGGGCTTAGTTCTCAAAATCCATGTGTACATTTTACTGACTGAATTATGTGAAAGAAGTGAAAAAAGATACTATAGACTTGAGATAACAGCACATAAATTTTATTGATAGATTTTCTTATCTCTGTGATATTTAATCTCACCTGGCATTTTTCTTCTTTTCCCACCATCTCCATAACGGCATGAGAATTGAGTGTTCCATCAGTCAGGCTTCAAATAAAGAATCAGAACCAGTAGCAGATGATCTATCTATCAGTATGATTGTTGCAGTAGATTGGCTCACACCATTATTCAGGGTATCTGGTTAAGCAAGTCTGAAGTCCACGGGGAAGGCTATCAGGAAGGGGAGAACAAGAGTAGGCTAGAACCTCATAAACCTGAACAGAGAGGAACATCTTGGGGAAATGGAGAGAGACTATAAAGTCAGCTGACGGCTGGAGTCCCTGAACCCAAGGAAGAGATAAACCCTCTTTTAAAAAACTTTCGACACATAAAATTAGAACATCACAAGATAATATTCCTTTTGAATAATGTAGTCAACTGATCAGAAGCAAATCCCTCTGTTGCTTGCTGTATTGTTTAATCATGAAAATGGAGGCAAATTCAGCAATTTGGTTTGAGTTTAGTTTACCCTTTAATGACATTTAAATTTTTGTATTATCAAAACCATCAGCGTCTAGATATACTGTATATTTAATTAAAACTGGAGGAAGGGGGTATGTATGTTCGAAGATGGCTGTTGCATCCTTCATAGTCTCTGTTTAATAGAGAATAATGCCTATAGATCACTCTAACTTGAATCATTATAGAACAAGAATTCTGGGCACTATAGTTCAGCTTGGTCAAGTTGACACATCACAAAGCCATCACAAGCATAGCTATTATCCATCCATTCATTACACTTCCTTTGTTTTTCGAAATATATTTTAAAGCATATTTTAAAATAAGTTAAATATTCTACATCCTCCAAATAGTAACTGAGTTCAGTAAATATCTCTAGATCCACACTGTCAAATGGTAGCTACTAGCTACATATGGCTATATAAAATTAAATTTAATTCATCAGAATTTTAAAATTCAGTTTCTTAGTGACCTAATCACATTTTAAATGCTAAAAGACACATATGTATAGTAACTACAATGTTGAATAATGCTGTATAGAACATTTTTATCATTAAAGAACATTCTATAGTATAATGATATCTAGACAATCTCTTCGAAGAACTACAAGAATACTTTCTTTGTTTCACCTGAACTTGTTTTTGTCCTTCTTTCCTGAGTGGTACCAAGTTTTCAGATTAACCACTTATATAGAATTTAAAATGACATCAGATATAAATTTATTTTATATTTAAAAATATCCCATTATAATGAATGTATCACACTGGTGTAATATTGTTTGTGGTGGTGGGCATTTTATAAATGAGGAGGAGGTAATACGTGAGAATTCTTTGAACTTTACACTCAGTTTTGCTATAAACCTAAAACTACTTTTAAAAAGTCTATTGATTTTTTAGAAATCCTAATAGTTATCTCAAATATTCTTTGAAAAATAGCAGAGAGAATTGACAAAATGTATAGAGAAACTGAATAAACATTTTTCCAAAGAAATACAAATGGCCAGCAGGTACACAAAAATATGCACAGCACCCCTAATCACTAGGGAAATGCAGACCAAAACCACACCACAGTAAGATATCACCTCACACTTGCTGGAATGGCTGTTGTAGATAAGATAGAAGTGTTGGCAAAGACACGGAGAAAAGGGATTTCTTGTACACTTTTGGTGGGAATGTAAATTGGTGCAGCTACTGTGGACCAGTTAGGTGGCTTCTCAAAAAATTAAAAACACAACTAGCATATGATTTTCAGAACTCAATTCAGGACATATGCCCAAAGGAAAAGAAATCAGGATCTTGATGATATATCTACACTGCCATATTAATTGCAGCATTATTCACAATTTCCAAGACATGGAAACAACCTATGTGTATGTCTATATGTACACATATACATATTTATATATAAAATAATATATCTGTATATTAAAATGTATGTATATATTAAATATATATCTATGAGTTATCTCTTTTAAAAATAATATATGTAATAAAATATTATATCTGCATATATGTATATGCATATATGTACATATATTATGCGTATACTGACTGTAGGGCTCCAGCCTTAGTATCCTGGGCACTAACTTCAACTAGCTGGCCTTTGACAACCTTCTGGAGTGGGCCCCCCAACAAGGCCTGAGCTTCCTGCTGCTGAGCTACCAGCCTTTCCTGCCAGTGGCCTTCCTGGTGCCCTCACCTCCAGCCAGGTGCAGAGGCTCCTCTTCCCCAGCAGCCAGTAGGAGGCCCAGCATCTGAAGAGCCGGAAGAAGAACCTGATCCAGACACTGGTGACCCACGTCTCTCTGGCCACTTGCAGCCAGGCTGTGTCCCTGGCCTTTGTCCTGGACACCCTCGTTCTGCTCCGGGACATCCTCGCACTAAGCTATGCTCCGTGAGCTCTCAGCAGTGGGCACCGTGCTTACAGCAGCCTAACCGGCCCCGGGAGCGCACACAGGCCGCAATCCCACATGGAGGCCTGTGCCTTCCCAACCCACTGGCCTGCAAGCCCTCAACTTGCCAGGCCAAGAAGCTCAAGGCCTGCGAGATCACAGTGGAGAAGAAGATGCGGCTAGTAGAGGGCCTGACTGGGGCTGGGGCCAGTATCCAGGTGGCTGGGGGTCCCCGGGGAGCCCGGGGTCAGCCTTGAGGCTGGAAAGAAAGGGGGCACAGCCGTCCACACGCAGCGGCCAGCGCACTGACTCAGACAGCGGCCCAGGGAGAGCAGCCAGAGGGGCACGTCTTCGGGCCTGTGGTCCTTAGAGAGCCGCAGCCGAGGGCACTGCCCGAGGCCAGCGTGGGAGCCACAGCCGTGGGCAGGACAGAGGTCTGGTTCCGCTCCCAGGAGGGCGCTACCGTGCTTTGCAGCGAGGCCAAGCTTCGGGGACCTGCTCTAGCCTGGGACCCATACTGAATATAGCTACTTTAGCTTCTTTTTTAAATTTAATTTTTAATTGTATTGTGGTAAACGCACATGAGATCTATCCTCCTAACAGACTAAAAACATTTATTTATTTATTATTATTATATTTATCCTCACTCGAGGACATTCTTTCCACTTTTATTCAGATAGAACGGGAGGGAGAGAGAAACATCAACATGAGAGGGACACATGGAGTGGCTGCCTCCCCCGGGACCCCAATCAGGGCCAGGGAGGAATCGCAACCAAGGTCCGTGGCCCTGAGCAGAAGCGAACCCGAGACTCATTGGTCCGCAGGCCTAAGCTCTAACCGCTGAGCGCCCGGCCAGGGCCTAACAGACTTTTTAAGTGTACAATACAACATTGTTAGCAGTGGGCATGATGTTGCCCAGCAGATCTCCAGAACATATTCATCTTGAATAACTGAAATTTTGTACTTAGAAGTTCACAACTCATCACTTTCCCCATCCCCATGCCCCTGGTAACAACCATTCTGCTCTTGACTTCTATGAGTTTAACTGTTTTAGATACTTCTTAAGGCATCATGAGTGGAATCATATAGTATTTATCCTGTCACTGGCTTATTTTACTTAGCATAGTGTCTTCAAGGTTCATTCATCTTTTCATATATGGCAGGGTTTTCTTCTTTTTTCAGGCTAAATAATATACTGTTGTATGCATATACTATATTTTCTTCATCTATTCATCCATCAGTGGAGATATTTAGGTTAATATCATTTATCTAGTACCAAAAATATATGGTTGAGGTTAATATAAGGAGTTTTTTTCTTTTTCTGAAGATTATTTAAAATAATTTTGATTAGTGACCCCCCCTGATTCAAATACTGCTGTAATTTAATCATACCATATGGACTTTATTAAAATAAAGCACATGAAGTATTTTAGGCTAAAAGCAGCATAAATAAAACCAAATCAAACCAGCAAAACATCAAAACATTTAAAAACGAGTGATTCTAAATGTATTACACAATCCTTAAATATAGTGGAAGGCAAACTAAAACAATAGTTAAATGTTTCTGACATTGAAAAAAGTCAATGCAAACAAAGCATGCCTATGTAATCATAGAATATTTACATAATTATTAATGAGATAATTTAAAAATGCCAGCTGATGTAACATCCATTAAAGAAATTAACAGGATGACTTTGGTGAGAACGCTACAAAATTTCAACCTCAGAGCAGTGTGGCTATATTACTGAGCTCTGAAAATTGATGTTTTCTTTTTTATACTTACATTGAAAACATTGTCATACATATTAAATACATTTGAAAACATATTTCAAAGAAAATACTTTCATCTGAATAAACTTTGTTTCTTTCATTTTCTTACCTCTTTCGCGTCCCCCCTCCCCACCTTTTTTTGTCCTCCCTCATTCACCTATGTCCTATGTTTTCTTCCTCAGAAAGAAAGAAATTACTTTCTTTTAATTCATGGGTTGTCATTCACTTGATGTAAAGCCTGTATGTATCACCAGAGGGTTAAAATTTATTAGTAAGTTGAATATAAATAAATAAATTGTATTAGCTCTGAGGTACTTTTTTGACCTCATTGAGTTGTGCTTTCAGATGCTTAATGTTTGTACTAGAATGTTTTTAAGCATTAATCTTGATTATCTCCCAAGGGAAGACCAGAGAGGTTAATAAATAGAACAACTAATTAATAGTCCATTTAGTTGCATAGGGGTGTTACATTTTTATAACAAAATTCAGTTGTGAATAATTCTAATGCCCTTTACAAAGAGAAATAGAATATGAACACCACAAGCTATCTGCAAATCTTGATCTATTTTTGGCAAAAATTCTCAAAACATGTTGTCTGTATGTGGTGTTTTTCTAATGTTTCCCCATTAAGGGTTTGAAACTGCTGAAAAGTGTATATGATAATAACAACAACACTTGTCTTGTAAGATAAACTTTTTCTTATTGGTAGAACATTTCATGTTATATTTGAAAACTGTATATGGAAAGTAGTGAATATTTTGGAGAAGCATATCTGAAAATCAATGAATGATCAGAAGTTTTGTGACAGAAAATACATAACCTAGACCTCAAATTCCATAATTCATTGGTTATTTGGTAATAACTTTTGAAAGGCTTTATTGAAGTGTGAAGGACAAGTCTGTTTGTGTGTTTTCTTTCATAGGAGAACCCACCTTTGTTGGTGAGATATCAATTCAGTGGTCAGCTGCCGTGATATTTCGCAACCCTCAGCTCTTCCTTCTTAATAGACTGCATCCTTAGTGTGTCCTCTTTAGAATATGCTTTCTCTAGGCCTGTTTGTAAACTGGGCAGCTTCAGCTTCAGATTGCTTTGCTAACCTCTGATCACCCTTTTTTCCCAGGGAAAACAGGGCCCCAGAAAACTTTTTTTTTCTATGTAGTTGGCTATGCGATAGATCTTTCATTACTAACTTTTCATGAATTACTCTTTAGGTTTCATGTTAAGTAAGGCTGATAAGTGATTTTTTCCACCTGGTAAAACTTGGTCTTCTAACTCTCAATGTCTAATCCTGGCTGATTTCTGTTTTGATAAACAGAAGCAGAGAATCAAATTTACGAAACTCAGGAGACTCACAGACATGAACATATCAAATTAAAACCAAACTAGAGATCAAGACTTAAAGAAGCTTTCCCACCTTTGTGATTACCTGGAGATCCTGAGCAGCCACATTTAAAGGGCTCTCAAGTATTTATTTAGAAATTAAGCCAGTAAATTGGGGAATGTTTTTATGTAACAAAAGCTAACCGATATATCTATATATCTAACTGATCTAGTATGTTAGCTATATCACCATATATTTTTTCTCCAATTTTTATTAATTTATTTTTGTTATAGATGTTTCTCCTTTTTCCCCCCTAGACCCCCTCCTCCCTCTCCCACCCCCTTGACCTCCCTAGCACTGTTGTCTATGTCCATTGGTTATGCATACCTGCATATAAGTTCTTTGTATATTTTAATCACTAATGTGTGGGGAGAGGGTACCGACTCATTTTGTTATTTGCTGGAAGGAATAATATACTTCTACATAAAGTGGCTATGATTATAATTCTGGCTAAAATTTATCATAGTAAAAGATGTAATTCAGAAACAGCGGGAAAAAGATACACATACATAAAATAAGTCACTACAGGCGTCTAAGTTCTCTCTCTTTCTCTGCTACTCTAAGAGAGGATGTAATTTTATCCTGTGAGCTATCTCCACCCAAAGAAGCCCACTTAAGTCTTAGAGTCTAGAATTCTTCAAGACACAAACTTCAACCCAGGAGCCAAGTATATCATGACTTTTATGCTTTCTTTAAATATGGTAACATCTTGGTTCATCACAGTACATAGTCAGTAGGAGAACCTTCCAGTTGAGTGCTCAGTGTTTGACCAAGATTGTTACCATGGCTACAGAAATAAGCAAGAACTGGGTAAGACAGTCCTGCTGTGTTAACTATTTCTCCCACTGGCCGAAAACTAAATTTCCAACTGAAAAAAAAAGGTAATGTGGTAGAAGATTTTTGTCTAAAGGTAATGAGGCCATGTGGTGAATCAGTGAGCAGTGTTTGGTTTAGTCAGTCATGTCTTTCTTTGTCTTCTAACCCCAGCACTTCATTTTTGTGTGATAACCTTGGAATATGAATGTTTCTCTTCCATAATCGCAGTTTTCTCCATAATATTTAGCTCACACAGTCTGGAGAATTAAAGTAAATCAATATGTGGATATCCTTGGCATTTATTAATTCTTCAAAAATTGAATGCAATATAGTCAATGTTTAAACCACTCAAAATTATTGTGGATTTCACTGAAAAAAGAAATAATTTAATTAACTTTATTTATTTATTTTTATTCAGGCAAGTGGATTTTCATTCTGATTGTAACATGTATGCTCAAGCCCTCGTTCTTTTGCAAACTGAATAAAATGAAATGGTAGATGTCAGTAGTGAATATTTATCCTCGACTCATCTGTTCTTTGCTTGCACACTGGATATGTTGACCAAAATGACCTCAGGATCTCCTTGGTAGCCTCTTCAGGAAAGAGGACATGCTTGACTTAGCAGTGTCTGGTCTTGAATATCAAATGTGTTTTCAGTAAGCACAAGGTGTCTTTTTAGTTCTGCTGTGCAGCAGTGCGGGAGACCATGTGTTTTAGCTTCTAGAGGTTATGGCTGGCTCTTTGACAAGCCTTATCAATCCTGTAGCGTTCCTTCACTGAATCATTGCAATGTTAAAATATGACCCTTCCACTCTTTGTTGTTGCCATTGTCCTTTGTTATTACTATGTTCCAGCAAACATGAAAACATTGTTTACATAGAGCATATCAGGCCACCATGGGCAGTTACTATTCTTACTTAGAAAGTAAAATCTAAAAGGCCACATTTAATTTGAAAAAATATATTTAAACTCCCAGGGATGAACACTGCAGTCATAATGTACTTTTCCCTTTAGGATCATTATGTTTTGGCATACACTTTCTTTTTTAGTTGTAAGGACCTGGCTAAAGGATATATCTACTTTGTTGAATGTTTGTCAAGTATTGAACTTTTTTCATTATGTATACATATGCTTTCTTAAGAACATCAGTATTCAAATCCTAAGGCAGCACTGTACAATTAGCAAGAAAGAAGAAAGTGAGGTGAATGCAAAAAAAGAGGACACTGTGAAAAAAAATTATTTCAAATATATAAGCTATACAGTCACTAACATGAACTAATATTTAGCCTTCATCAGCAGTAGTTAATTTTGCATAACTTTTCTTTCTTATTCTGATTGTAAAAATATATTTTCTAGATATATATATTTTTTAAATGTGGTGGCTTATTTTATACATTATGAAATCAGGATTCAATTATGTATCCAGGAATTAATCCTATACCCTTTGTAGTACTTGAGAGCTAAAAAAAGTGATAAATTCTATCCATTTTGCAAGTATAGGCTCTTTGGAAAACAAATAAAAAAAGTAAATACATGCTTTATTTTTTTCTGCTAGATCCAAGAAAAATGCAAGAGAAAAGATTTAGAAATATATTTTAAAATATGATTATTGGAAATTATAAAATTATATTTTACATGTCTCTTTCAGAGTTTAAGATGGTGTCCTTAAAAATAGGGGGAAAGTTCATAAAGATTTTTTAAATGCTTGGGACTTTGTTACTATTTAAAATTGCAATAATATCTAAATAACATTATTAATTACTTTTTTTAAAATAGAAAAATTAGAAAATCAATAAGCAATAGGAAGGATATCGAGGTAATTTACCACCTAGAAATAATCATCCTTAACATTTCAAGGCATACATATAAATATATTAATGCCTTTGAAATATATTGTCAAAGTTCTTTAATAATTATTGCTAGAAATTTACAATGTGACCAACTGAAAACTAAGCCAAATGTTTCTTTTCATTGGAGATTATAATTATGTTTGGCTTTTGTTAATTTAATAGATGCAACATGGCATCTATTAAGACACAAAATAATACATTGTTCTGTACTACTTTTAACTTTCTGAATGTTTCATCAAAATCAGTTGCTTAAATTTATTGTTCTGAAATAAAATAATATTGACCTAAATTCTGAAGTGTTCAGATAAGAAGATCTTGCTAGCACTTTTATTTAGAAGTTGTTTATATTTAGTATGTCTTAGGTATTCTGAAGGTATCCCTAATGTTCTGTAAAGAATTACTCAGGGAAACAAAAGTGCCTATTTTTAGAAATGGGCAACAGTAGTGAGTAATATGAAAATGTCATCGATGTATCACTCTTAATGAAGATATAAATCACAACTACCTAAAAATGGAGAAATTTTTAATTAAGGGTTATAAGGTTAACCTTCTTAGATTCATTAGCTTTAGTTAAAATAGAAACAGTTTAAATATTCATAATAGTTACATCTGTCACTATATTGAAAGAAATTTGCGTACTATATTTTTTCTTTCTTTCTTCTCATAACCCTGGAAAGAGTCTGAATTATGATAAACAATATTTTTTGATTTTGTTTTTATTTAGTTATAGTATGTTTTTATTGATTTTAGAGAGAGGAAAGGAGAGTGGGAGAGAGTAATGATGAGAGAGAAACATTAACATTGATTGGTTGCCTCCTGCACACTTCCTACTCCTAGCCGTGTGCCCTGACTGGGAATCAAACCAGTGACCTCTTGGTGCATGAGTCAACACTCAACCATTGAGCCACACTGGCTGGGCTTTGCTTTTGTTTTTAATTAGGTAGAACTATTTAACTAGGTAAACTCAACCATTTTATCTTTGATGATTTCTCGTATTCTGATAGAAAATAAGGCACAGTGGACAGAGATGGACAGAGATGAGTAGCTCCTGCCCTCAAGAAAATTATGAAGCAAATACTGAAAAGATGGAAATGAAAGAAAAAGGGGCTATTATTTGTTTCAAGCTATCTGAAAGATGCATTTATTCAACTGTCTTTTTAACAATTACCTAGATGCTATGAAGGATACAGAGAACAGTATGTGTCGGGGTGTGTGTGTGTGCGTGCATGTGTGCACACAAGCCTGCACACATGCAAACATGTTTTCTTCCTGCAAGGTCTTCACATTTACATGGAAAAAGAGAAATCAGGGGGGGAATTCACTTGGAAAGACCATACATTAGTTTCCCCTTACTTAAGTTTCACTTCTTACAGTTTTAGTTACGTGCTGTCAACCATGGTCCAAAAACATTAAATGTAAATTACAAAAATAAACAAGTCATAAGTTTTAAATTGTGTGGTGTTCTGAGTAGCATGATGAAATCTTGCATAGTCCAGCTTCCATCCCGTACAGGACATAGTCATCCCTTTGTCCCATTGTACATGCTTCTTTCTTGTTAATTACTTTGTAGCTGTCTTGGTTATCAGATCAACTACCACAGTATGGTGGTGCTTGTGTTTAAGCAACCCTAATTTTACTTAATAATGAGACAAAACGCTAGAGTAGTGATGCCGGCAATTCCAATATACCAAAGAGAAGGTGTAAAGTGCCTCCTATAAATGAAAAAGGTGAGTACAGTTAAGATACATTAAGAAAGAGAGACAGAGAGAGAATGAGAGAGACGATATTTTACATGACTTTTGATAATACAGTGTATTGTTATAGTTCTATTTTATTATTAGTTATGATTGTTAATCATTGACTGTGCCTGATTTATAAATTAAACTTTATCATAGGTATGTATGTATAGAAAAAAACAACAGCGTGTGTGAAGGGTTCAGTGCTATTTATGGTTTTAAGCATCTACTTGGGGTCTTGGAACGTATCCCCACTGGTAAGGGGGGTTCTACTGTAGTCAGTTCTTCAAGTACTATATACTGGTAGTGTGTCTATGTGTTTGTGTGTCTGTATATTTATTTGTTGATTAATAGAAGTGGTTAGGATTCATGAAAATTATTTTGTTACTTGTCAAAATATAACACTTTTCATTATACTAAGTGTGATTCTTGAGGAGTGTTTAATCTTTTATTTTACAGTGGTCACACCATATTGGCCATAGTATCAGTTTCTATGGATACTGTAACAAATCACCACAAACTAAGTGGCTTAAAACAATACAAATTTGTTATCCTACATTTTTATATGTTGGAAGGCCAACAAAAATCTTCCTGGGCTACATTTAAGGTATTGGCAGGACTACATTCCTTTCTGGAGGCTCTGAGGGAAAATGTTTCATTGATCTTTTTAGCTTCTAGAGGCTGCTCATAGTCCTTGACTCTTGGTTCCCTTTCATTTTCAAAGCCAGCAATGGCCAGTCTTTTACATAATGTCATGCTCACATTGACTCCTATTACACCTCTCTTCCACTTTGAAAGACTCTTGTGATTATATTAGGCCACCCAAATAATCCAGGTTTATCTCTCTACTTTAAGGTAACCTAATTAGAAAACTTCATTACATCTGAAACCTCATTTCATTTCTGTCATGTAACCTAACATATTTATGGGTTTAGAGATTCTGTCATGAACATCTTTGGATAGGGGTCATTATTCTGCCTGCCAAAGGCATGATCTATGAAGATGGAAATTAAATGGATATAGCTTAGTGTTTTAATAAAATGAAACTTTAATTACTACTACATGTTTCACATTTTACTGAACTCCAGTCAGTTTCCCTTTTGGTCTTCTAATATTTTAAAAACATTGTGAGGGGATGCGAAAATGGTGGTGGAGTGAATGGAAGCTACACAGATGATCTCCCAGAACCAAAAGGGAATTACAACTAAAATAAAGACAAATCGTCAGAAAAAAGCAATGGAAGAGCAGCAGAACAGGACAAAGTAACCAGGGACACTGGTAGGATCTACAGAGGTAAAAGGGTGGCAGGTTGGGAGCCCATAGACAGCAGCTGTCTTAGCTGTGTGCAGTGCCCTCAGGGATAAAATACTAAGCTTGCTCCACAGTATAGAAAGCTGGAACAGAGCACTGGTTTGGCTACAGCCACGAACCTGGGGCTCCGGCAGAGGGATGGCAGACTGGACTGGAACTCTGTGAGGACAGTGGAATTTGGAGGGCACTCAGAGTTTCTGCTGAGTCCCAGCCACAAAGGAAGATGACCAGCTTTCTCCTTCCCAGAGTTGTGGGGAAAAGCAGCAGCCCCTCCCTCAGAGATTCAGCCCCTTCCCAGGTGAGGCAAAGAAATGCAAATTGGGGCTCATTAATAACCAGCATCTGTCCCACCCTCTGGAAAGCCTCTTATGCAGAACACCAGAGCTACATTCCAAGGCACTGAGTAACTGAGACTATTAGCCACCAAGAAAAAGCTAGAGGTGAACTGAAACCTTCCTGGGCTTGCAAATCTACCCAGGAAAGTAAGACTTGACAGCGGTGGACCCACCCAGACTCATCCAAACCCAGTAGAGGGAGCCACAAATAGCCGAACACCAACACCCACAGGGAGAATTTGGTAGGCTCAAAAACCCACTGAATAGCCAAAATGGTGAAACAAAGAAACAAATCCCAAATGAAAGAACAAGAGAACTCTATCAAAGATGAGATCAATGAAATGCAGCTAAGCAAATTATCAGAAGTAGAGTTCAGAGCCATGATCTTGAGGAAGCTCCACAGTATAAGTAAGGACATCAGCACTACGAGTAAAGATATAGAAACATTGAAAACCAACCAAGTGGAAATGAAGAATAAGATAGCAGTACATAGCAGAAATTAAGAACACATTGGAAGGTCTAATCAGCAGAGTAGAGGAAACTGAGGACCAGATCAGTGAATTAGAAGACAGGGTAGAAAAAATCAACCAACCAGAAAACCAAAAGGAAAAAACAATTAAAAAATAGGAAGACAGCTGAAGAGAACTGTGGGATAACTGTAAACATATTAACATTCACATCATATGAGTCCCTGAAGAGGAGTAAAATGGGCAAGGGTTAGAGAATATATTTGAAGAAATAGTGACAGAAAACTTTACTAACTTGGTGAAGGAGGAAAACATTCAAGTTCAAGAAGCACAGAAAGCCCCAAGTAAAAAGTACCCAAACAAGCCCACACCAAGACAAATAATAATTAAAATGCCAAAAATTAAAGACAAGGAGAGAATCCTAAAGGCAGCAAGAAATAAGCAACAGGTAATCTAGAAAAGAACCCCCATAAGGTTATCATCTGACTTCTCAGCAAAAACACTACAGGCCAGAAGGGAATGGCATGAAGTAATCAAGGTCATGAAAAACAAGGATCTGAATCCAAGACTACTCTATCCAGCAAGGCTATCACTCAAAATAGAAGCTCAAATGAAGAGCTTCCCAGACAAAAAACAAAGGCTAAAGGAGTATATTAACACCAAACCAGCACTGCAAAATATGCTAAAAGCACTGCTGTAATTAGTAGAAGAAATAGAAAGAAAAATATAACCACACTAAACAAAAATGTCAATAAATAAGTACACATCAAGCATCTCCTTAAATGTGAATGGTTTAAATGCTCTGATAAAAAGACACAGAGTAGCTGACAGGATAAGAAAGGATGACCCACATATATGTTGTTTACAAGAGACCCAGCTCACAACAGAAGACTCACATAGGTTGAAAATGAAAGGATGAAAAAAATCTTTAAAGCAAATGGAAAGCAAAAAAAGTTGGGGTAGCAATACTCATTGATAAATTAGATTTCAAAATAAAGGCCATAAAGAGACAAAGAAGGCCAATACATAATATTGAAAGGATCTATCCAACAGGAAGATATAACCTTGGTAAACATATATGCACCCAATATAGGAGCACCAACATATATTAAAAATCTTCTGGAAGACTTCAAAGGAGAAATCAACAGGAATACAATCACAGCTGGGGACTTCAATACCCTGCTGACATCACTGGATAGATCATCTACACAAAAAATTAACAAGGAAACACAGACTCTAAATGAAGCACTAGATCAAATGGATTTAATAGATATCTACAGAGAATTACACCCCAAAACTTCAGAATTCACATTCTTCTCAAGTGCACATAGGACATTTTCAAAGACAGTCCACATTTAAGGACAAAAAGCAAGTTTCTACAAGTTCAAGAAGATTGAAATCATATCAAGCATCTTCTCAGATCACAATGGCATGAAACTAGAAATCAATTGCAACAAAAACATGCTAACACATTTGAACACATGGAGGCTAAATAGCATGTTATTGAACAATGAATGGGTTACTGAGGAGATCAAGGAAGAAATTAAAAACTTTCTGGAAAGCAATGAAAATGAACACACAACAACACAAAATCTATGGGATGCAGCGAAAGCAGTTCTGAGAGGGAAGCTCATAGCACTACAGGCCCACCTCAAAAAACAAGAAAAATTCTAATAGACTATCTAACTCACAACTTAAAAACCTAGAAAGCAAATAAAAAGAAAAAACAAGAGCAAGTAGAAGGAAGGAAATAGTAAAGATCAGAGCAGAAATAAATGACATGGAGACCAAAACAACAATTCAAAGGATCAATGAAACAAAGAGCTTGTTCTTTGAAAATATAAACACGATTGATGGACCCTTAGCAAGACTCACCAAGAAACAAAGAGAGAGAACCCAAATACACAAAATCAGAAATGAAAGAGGAGAAATAATAACTGACATCACAGAAATACAAAGAAGTGTAAACAGATGTTATGAACAATTATACAGCAACAAATTCAACAATCTAGCGAAATGGACTAATTTCTAGAAACACATAGTCTCCCAAAACTGAACCAAGAAGAGATAGAAAACTTGAACAGACCAATAACAACAGAAGAAATTGAATATGTAATCAAGACTCTCCCAGCAAACAAAAGCCCAGGCCTGGACAGCTTCACTGGGGAATTTACCGAACATTCAAAGAAGAACTAATATTCATTCTCCTCAAACGATTTCAAAAATTCAAGAAGAAGGAAGACTTCCCAACTCGTTTTATGAGGCCAGCATAATTCTAATTCCTAAACCAGAAAAAGACACTACAAAGAAAGAAAACTACAGGCCAATACACCTGATGAACATAGATGCCAAAATCCTGAACAAAATACTAGCAAATCGAATCCAGCAATACATCATAAAAAAATATTCACCATGACCAAGTGAGATTCATCCCAGAGATGCAAGGCTGGTACAGTATTCACAAATCAATAAATGTGATACACCACATAAACAAAATGAAAGATAAAAATTATATGATCATATCAGTAGATGCTGAAAAAGCATTCGACAAAAACCAGCACCCATTTCTGATAAAAAAGCTCAGCAATCTGGAAATAGAGGGATCATATCTCAACATAATAAAGGCCATATATGAAAGACTTACAGCCAACATCATACTCAATGGGCAAAAACTAAAGCATTTTCCTTAACATTTGGAACAAGACAAGGATGCCCACTTTTGACACTCTTATTTAACATAGTATTGGAAGTCTTAGCTACAGCAATCGGACAAGAACAAAAAAAATAAAAGGGATCCAAATTGGAAAGGAGGAAGTGAAACTGTCGTTATTCGCAGATGACATGATATTATACATAGAAAACCCCAAAGACTCCATCAAAAATCTACTAGACTTAATAAATGAATTTGGCAATGTAGCAGGATACAAAATTATCATCAAGAAATAGACGGCATTCTTATACACCAATGATGAACTCACAGAAAGAGAAACTAAGAAAATAATCCAATTTACCATTGCAGCAAAAAATTAAGATAGCTAGGAATAAACTTAACCAAAGAAATAAAGGACCTATTTACAGAAAACTACAGGTCATTGAAAAGAAATAGAGAAAGATATAAAAAAGTGGAAGAACATACCTTGTTTATCGATTGGAAGAATTAACATCATTAAAATATTTATACTATCCAAAGCAATACATAGGTTCAATGCAATCCCCATCAAAATACCAACAACTTACTTCATAGAACTACAACAAATACTTCAAAAGTTCATATGTAACCAAAAAAGACCCCGAATAGCCACAACAGTCTTGAAAAAGAAGGACAAAGTAGGTAGGATCACAATACCGGATATCAGGTTATACTACAAAGCTACTGTAATTAAAACAGCCTGGTACTGGCACAAGAACAGACATATAGACCAGTGGAACAGAACAGAGAACCCAGAAATGGACTCAAAACATTATGCTTAATTAATATTTGACAAAGGTGGCAAGTGCATACAATGGAGTAAAGACAGCCTCTTAAATAAATGGTGTTGGGAAAATTGGACAGCTACATGCAAATAAATGAAACTAGACCATCAACTTATACCATACACAAGAATAAACTCAAAATGGATAAAAGACTTAAATGTGATGCATGAAGCCATAAAAATTCTAGAATAAACTGTAGGCAACAAAATTTCAGACATCATATGCAGCAGAATTTTTACTGGTACATCACCTAAAGCAACAGAAACAAAGGAGAAAATGAACACATGGGACTACATCAAACTCAAAAGCTTCTGCACAGCACAAGAAACACCCACCAAAATGAAAAGGAATCCCATTATATGGGAGAGCATAATTGCCAATGATATATCAGATAAGGGGTTAATTTCTCAAATATATAGTGCTCATATAGTTCAACAAAAGGAAATCTAAGAACCCAATTAAAAAATGGGCAGAGGAACTAAATTGACACCTCTCCAAACAGGACATACAAATGGCTAAGAGACATATGAAGAAATGCTCAACATCACTAATCATCAGAGAGATGCAAATGAAAACAACAATGAGGTATCACCTAATACTTGTGAGAATGGCCACCATCAACACATCATCAAATAATAAGTATTGGCAAAGGTGTGGAGAAAAGGGGCCTATAGTACACTGCTGGTGGGAATGCAGACTGGTGCAGCCACTATGGAAAACACTATGGTGTTACCTCAAAAAATTAAAAATTGAATTGCCATTTGACCCAGTGATACCACTTCTAGGAATATACCCTAAGAATCCTGAAACACCAATTAGAAAAAATATATGTACCTCCATATTCATAGCAGCACTATTTACAATAGCTAAGATCTGGAAATAGCCCAAATGTTCATCATTAGACGACTGGTTAAAAAAGCTGTGGTAGATATACACAATGGAGTACTATGCAGAAGTAAGAAAGAAAGATCTCTTATCCTTTGGACGACATCGAGGGACCTGGAAAGTATTATCCTAAGCAAAACAAGCCAAACAGAGAAAGACAAGTATCATATGATCTCACTTATTTGTGGAATATAATAAAGACAATGGTCTGAAGAACAAGATAGTCCCAGCGATGTGGAAGTAGGGTACAGACTGACAATCCCTGGAAAAGGGGGTGGGGGGAGAGATAAATCACAAAACTTATATGCATGTACACATAATCAATGGATATGGGCAACAAAACTGGAGACAGGGTAGGGAGGGAGGGGGAGGACGGTGTCAATGGGAGAAAAAGGAAAAACATCTGTAACAAAAATAAATAAATAAATAAAATTAAGAAAATAAAAACATTCTGAACTCTTTCACTCTCTGTTTCTCTGACCCTGTCCCTGTCTCTGTCTCTCTTTTTGCCTAAGAAGCTCTTTGTGGTCTTTCTTTCTAAACTTCAAACGATGTTACCCACTGAGCTCATACTCTAATGCTTAATGAGTTTCTGGGAAGTGTCTTTATCAGGACATTCTTGGCCTTGGAAGAAACCAGACATTCTAGGTCACTTAGATACTAAAAACATGCTTCTTGTGTGCCACCTGGTTCATGTAAATCTTTATTACATCCACTGAATTCAGGACAAGTATGAAAGAGAACTTGATCACATATCCACAAAGCCCTCTCTGCTGCAGGGTTTCACACATCAAGCAGTATTATCTTGACTCATCAAATCAGAATGGCACTGTTTTGAGCTCTGACTTACAGACACCAAGATTCAAAACCCTTCTATGTTGAAGAAGTTCTAGAACCATTTTAATTATTAATAACTATTTTCTCTTATTTTAGGGAAGATTCGGGAATCTGCCTCACTTGATTTTCTGAAATTTGTAAAAAAAGTTTTCACAAGGTCTCCAAATATCTGACATCTTTGTTTCATTTTGTTTTGTTTTGTTTTGTTTTTCCTTTGAAACATTCAAGAGAGTTTTCTTACCTAGACCTTGGGGGTGGGGGAAGGTGGTGGAATCCTACGTAGCCATTTAAATCAACTAGAAGAGTCTATAAAAGTTCTCATTTTATCCTGAGTCTTTCAAAACGTCTTCCTTTGTATTCTGATCTTTGAAAACATCTTCTTTGTAATAACCCTCAAAAGCATTTTCTTTCCCATTTATGTTCTAAATCTTTTCTGTTTTCCCTGGGCTTCAAAGTTAGTTAAATCTTCCACTGATCAAATGTAGCTGGAAACTACAAAAGTTTAAAAGGATTGTATGTGGAATGAAGGACAACAGAAACTATTTTTTTTTTTTTTTTTTTTTTGAGTTCTTCGTTTTCTTGCTTATAACACTCCGTAAAAGCAATCAGGAGACCCAATTTAAACTTGATAACAGTGAGTCGAAAACAAACAAACAAAAACACCAAACGGACTGAGTTAGATGTATTAGCAGAAGAGAGGCAAGGATTCAACATTCTTAAAATGATTTGCCATGTTGTTATTTAGTTCTATATTGGGCATACATGTTCTTCTTTTAAGATAAGTGACAATAGTGAATATATTTCTGGAAAGCAACAAGAAACCCTCTCTCAAGTTAGAGTGAGTTAAGGGAGAAGACTTTAATGAGTCAGATTATGGCTCTGAGTTACCTCTGTGATTCCTGCTAAAATAAAAAGAAAGACGGAGATGTTCAAATACCATATTTTTCTTCATTTTCTATTCTAGAACATATTCTGTTACGAGATGAAGTAATGAATAATATAGTTTAAGATAAGTGTTTCTAACCACAATTTTTTTGAATGCAGTTTTAATATCTTCCAATATGAATTATATTGAGTTCGACAGAAATGCGAAAATGGATTCTTAGAGTTACCAGCCATTCAAACCTCAGTGTAGATTACTTTGATTTTTAAACATTTTCCCTGACATCTGTAATGATGGCAGTGAAATAGCAGGGACTTAGAAGGAAGGAAATCACTGTGATGGCTAGAGCGCCAACATGAGATATTTACGGTAGCCGTTCAAGGGAACCACCAATGCTGGGCCCTGTGTCAACATTTGCTGTGGATTAAATAATTCCAGGATGCAAGGAGAAATATTGACCACACTCATTTTAACAGCAACACTACTATCTTTACACTAGTTATTCACACTGGGATGTATAACTTGATGCTTAGAAAAAGAATGATTGTAAATTGGAAAAGATTATAATGTTAAATATTTCTATGATATTTTGAAAGAATACCGTGACTATGTTTTCAAACAGTAACTCCAACAATTAAAATAGGAACATTTTTTTCTGGGATTACTATGATTAAACAAGCATGTATTAAACTAAATAACTAAATACATAAATTAACTAAATAAATGAACATAGGATGTGGCCCTAAGAAATGCTGGTTTTTGGAAGTTATGAATTAAATTATGTACATGAAAAAATGTTGAAGTCCTAATACTTAGTAACTCTGACTGTGACTTAATCTTAAAATAAGGTCTTTGCAGATGGTCAAGTTAAGATGAGGTCATTAAGATGGACCCTAATCTGATATGACTGTGTCCTTATGAAAGTGTTCATTTGGACACAGAGACAGGCATACAGAGAAGAAAGATTATGCAGAGAGACAGAGAAAATGCCATGTCAATATTGGAGTCATGCTGCCATAAACCAAGGGACACCTAGGACCAATAGAAGCTGGGAGAGGGAAGAAAGAAGTCTTCCCTAGTGCCTTCAGACAGACCATGATCCTGCTGGTACCTTGACTTTTGAACTTCTGTCCTTCAGAACAGTGAGGTAATACATTTCTGCTGTTCTCTTCCATCCAGTTTATGGTACTTTGTTATAGCAGTCCTGGGAAATTAATGCAGGAGTCCTTCTAAAATTAATGATAATAAAGTTGTTAATTGAAACCACTAAATTTATTTTGAGCAACATACAGTTAAGGTATTTTTTAAAATATTTTTTTCTTTATTGATTTTAGAGAGAGAGGAAGGGAGAGAGATAGAAACATTGATAGCTGCCTCCTACATGCCCCCCACTTGGGACTGGGTCCACAACCTAGGCATGTGCCCTGACCGGGAATTAAACTAGCAACCTCTTGGTGCATGGGTCGATGCTCAACCCATGAGCCACACGAGCTGGACTATGCTTCTCACCTTAAAATAAAACACTACAACATTTCTGCGTCTTCATATAACATGCCTCTTAATGTTGTGATATTGATGCTGGGGTTTCCATGACATTTTAGTCACTTGCAAATATGTGACCTCACTGGAATATAAATGATCCTTCTCTGCCCCCTCCTCCCAATCTGAACTATGTGATCTCTTCTCCCCAATCCACCTAACTCCACACAGTTTTACCAGGGTTTTATTGTTTTTTGTTTTTTGTACCATGAATCACAATCTGAAAATACATAGATTGTATAGATGATAGATAGAATGAACGAACAATGGAGTAATAACAGTGATATACGATAATATATTTTTGCTATTCAACTTAATCTCACTAAGCATACTTTTGGGACATTTTGACTTTTAAATATATATTCATCAGTTCTTAGAAGTTTCTGGTTTAGTTATTGTTTATGTGGCTTTTATTACTTATACTGTTTGGCTACTGTAGAGTACATAATTATTATCAGGTGACGAGCCAACATAAATATTTAATGATCATAGCTGAAAGATTGTACAATTTACTAAAAGTAGTATTTTTCATAAAAAATTTTAAAAAGATAAGAGAGAATTTAATTTGAAATGAGCCACCATCGGTAACTATAAAAAACTGCATGAATGTATGCTATTCTGACTTCTTGAACGTCCTTGAGGAAATCTTATTAGGGTACAAACTAGTTTGTCCCAGATCCAGGATAATAAAAGGCTTCTCATCCAGAATAAAAATTAATTGCATTCTGCTTATAAATTCTATTGTTGTAAGCATCCTCTGTCTCTTCCTGCTAATGAAAATAAAATTAACATTTTCCAGGTAAACACTGTTTCTCCTACATGTGTTTAAGTAGCCAAATGATCTTGTCACAGATGTTTTTTCCATCAAGCATTTCACTTAAAAGTTCTCAATCTTTCTTCAAGCCTTTAGAGTTTAATTTTGTTCTCCAGTTCTCGCATTTTGTATTAGCAGGAAATAACAGTGTGCCAGATATTTCTAATTGACATCTGCAGAGCGTCCTGTAATTCTTCCCTCATCTGTCAGGTAATTCAACTTCTGTAATCCTATTTTTAAATTAATGAATCGAGGGAATGCTGTTTTCTCCTTTGTGAAACTGAAAACATAAAAGAAAAATAAGCTTCATCACAGATGTATTGTGGTCACAAAACAATGTTTCTATAGCCTCTACCTTGACAAATTCTATACGTGTTCAAAAAGAGACATGCAATAATCCAAAATACAAAAGGGGAAATGTGTGATTTTGCTCAAAGTCTTTGTTGATGCACTTGTCTTATTGTCACAACTTATACTACATATAAAGCTTTGTTGTTGTGTTCAGCATGATTTAGCATCATTAGTCATACCTCACAGAGTCACTGCAGGGAAGATTTACATTATCGGCATCATTTTACAGGTGAGGACATTTAGAAAAAAAGGAAAGTTTATGAGACTGGGATACAGATAGTGTTTTTTCCCCCCAAACTCTTTTCAATATACTCAAGAATCCATGGTGGTTTATTTTATTTTATTATTTTTCATCATCATTTATCCCCTCTATTCTTCAAACATAAGTACAAAGCCTAAAATAATCTTTCCAATGATTGCCTTATTACAATAATGATTATTTCTAAATAACTTACAGATGGAACTAACTTCACAGAATGCATTCAATTGTAGAAGATGGATGAAGGTATCTTGGAGAGATGAGAAGACCTAGGGGTGAGGAAAGGAATATAGACCATGGAGACTTGATTTGATTATTCTCATGGCACCATCCAATCCAGACATAAGCAATATGTGTCAAATATTTTAATGTGATCTAGAGAAATCACAGGCAGTAAAACCAGCACTCAGAAAGAAGAACTCATACTCCCTCAGGATGAATTGCAAGAGGTCATTTAGTTTCACTTCTCCCTTAGGATCAAATACCACATTTCGCTATGCAGCAAATGAGTTGTAATTTCTAAGATAGCTACCTGTGTTACAGGTGATATTATGGAAACTTTACAAGCCTAACTTATACACTTAATTATGATAATATTTCTCTTAACCTCAAATATTGCTGGGAATATTTGTCTCTGCTACAATTCTTGCTATGGAAATTCTAAATATGAATTTTTCTAATTAAAAGAAAACTTTTATTTAATAAGAACAAACCTACTTAAAAGGTCCAATGTAGAAATAACTTTCTCTTTGACATTACATCAAGAAAAGGATCAAGTCAGCTAAAAATCTGAGGACAAATAGAAACAAATAACATGAAAGGATTGATTAAGTTGATCCATTATTATAAAACAAACTTCATTTAAAAATATAATTATAAATTGTAATCAAATGATATGAGTAATTGAGTAAATTGCTTTATAGAGCTAAACCTATGAATCTAGTTTCTATGACTTGAAAATGCTATCTCTACCAATTGGCACTTAAAATTGAGGTACTGAGTTCATATTGTGCACATGATAATATTTATCCTTCTTATAGTTTTGTAGCGCATTTGTGACAGAATTTTTATTATATTTTGGAAAATTGTGGCTTCCAATAAGAAAGTTGATGCTCACTTTTTAAACTAGTGTTTATAATATTAAAAGAAACAAAAATATGCTTTACAATGCTTACTTTGCTTCTAATTATCTATGTGTGTTCATGAAAAAGATTTTGTTCTCATATATTTCTGTTTCTTTGTGTTGTTATGGGGATAAAGGACATGGATGGAGAAGGTGGATGTAAAATACTTACAAAGTATGCAGCGTATTTAAGCACCCCATGAGGTTATTGTTACTATTCTGACTTTTGCTCTTTTCTATTTTGTTTCACACCCCTTACATTTCTTAAGTTGTCATGAGCAATCTTAAAAAAAAAAAAAATGATAGGAGTCTCTATTTGTCTTTTTCAAATATATGAGAAGAGAATATAGCTGTTACCAAAAACATGATGAGTTTATCTCAAAAAATTTAAATATTAGAACACATTGGCAGCTGTAATCCCCCCAAAAAGAATTTAATAAAACAGATCTGAAGAAAGTCAGTAGGAGTTCATTATGATGTTAATAATGGTGATGAAATATTTGGGGAAATTAATAACAGTATAATTAGCTCTCAAAAGTTCACTGTAACCCAGATGGTGTGGCTCAGTTGATTGAACATGGTACCATGCACCAGGCAGTTGCCTGCAGGTTTGATTTCCTGTCAAGGCACATGACTGGGTTGTTGACTAGATCCCCAGTGGGGTGTGTGCAGGAGGCAGACAATCAATGTTCTCTCTCATCGATGTTCCTATCCCTCTTTCCCTCTCTCTCTTCTTTTCTCTGAAATCAATAAAACATATTTAAGAAAATAGTTCGTTGTACAAGTGATGTTGATGAGAGTGAGTGCTTACAGTGTAACTTCTAGTTAAACTAAGATAATCCTTCTTAGACAAAAAAAAAAAATCATTATCTTGGGATTATTAGAAAAGGTCAAATTTAAAATCATTATCGATGTATTTTCTTCACAATAACCTTAGGGTTTTTTTTGTTTGTTTGTTTTGTTTTTTATATTCACTGATATACCTGCATTTATTTTTGGAGTGAGCACCCACATGAAAAAACAAAATCATCACACAATTGACTATTTCAAACACCCTTATTTCAAAGGGTGTTTTCTACCTGAACTTAGTTAGCCATCGCCTACACATTTATTCACACCAAATACCAGAGAGTGAAAGTTTGAAGTAGACACATAGAAGATAGGACTGGGTACAATAATATTGCATATTGGATGATTTTGAATCCTATTCTGTCCTTGTTTCTTTCAGTTAGTCATATCACTCTATATTCTCAATGCAGATACTTGGTTGGTTAGTTTTCTTTTCCAGTCACCAGGTTGAAACCCCCAAATCATTCAACCAAGGTTGGTTTGAATCTAATGGTGATTAAGCTGTTACACTGCAATTCCTCTGAATTCTCCTGGATCAATAAATTTTTACCTCAAAATGAAATGAAATCTAGTGAATATATGCCTATGTCAGAATATACATGGCTACCCTAGGAGAAAAAGTACATCGTATAAGAGTGATTCATTTAGACAAGGGTTGAAATAATGCCTTATTAAGCATTCTGTGAAAAATTTCTGACACTATGAAAATATAATGTGAGAAAAATCTATGAATTTAAGACAGGCATTATACATGTTAACAATGGGTTGGAGATTAAGGGAGCAGTAGGCTGCATTCAACAGATTCCTAGAGTGATGTTAGAAGTTATAGAGAGATACACGTAATATGCAAATTATCTGTTGATAAGGTCATAGGCGGCGCTGAAGGCAAGAAATATGCCTGTGTACTCTCACTTGATTCAGGTATTTTTGTCTATTAAATCATGCATTGTTAATAAATGGAAGGGTTTCAGAGACATGAGTACTACTCCATGTACTATGAGATGACATTGTTACCAGATTACAGTGAGATGGAAATAAAAATAAATACAGGATAATGAGTAAATAGTAAATAAAAGTGGTACTTTTAGAGGCTAAACATTTGCAGACAAAGAGGAAGGTGAATGATTGCAAAGGTATTGGAATGGTTATTGGCTCTGAAATGTTAGTAAACCTTCAGGAGAAACAGCCATGCCGAGATACCTCACTTAGCAAGATGCCTGAGTGAAAATAAAAATAAAAATAAAAAGATATTGTCCTAGCTGGTGTCACTCAGTGGTTGAACATTGACCCATGCACCAAGAGGTCACCAGTTCAATTCCCGATCAAGACACATGCCCAAGTTGTAGACCCAACCCCCAGTTAGGGGCATGCAGGAGGCAGCCAATAGATGTTCTCTCTCATTGATAGTTTGATCTCTCTCTCACTCCCTTCCTCTCTCTCTAAAATCAATAAAGAAAAAAAATTTTTAAAAGATATTGATCATCTCTTATTTTTTATGAGGCTAGTGGTTCCACCTAGAAATGTATGAATATCAGTGAAGAAGCAGTGAAAATGTTTCAATATGTATTGTATGCTATAAACTGTTGGTATAAATGGGCATTCTGCTAAAAACAAAGGTATTTTCCCAACTTACTTAACAATAATTTATTGAAATATATCTCAGAGTTTTAACCAGTGAATATTCAATGAAACATTTTAAATGGTGCATATTTAGCAGATTTTTTCTAGTTTTTTCTTATTAATAGACTTTATTTTTTAGAACAGTTTTATCTTCACAGAAAAACTAAGTAGATAATGCAGTTTCCATATATGCCTTTTGTTCTCCTTTGCAGTTTCTATTTTAGCATCTTGTGTTAGTGTGGTACCTTTGTTCTATTTAATTAACCAATTAATAATCTTTATTATTACCTAAAGTCCATTGTTTACATTAGGGTTTACTCTTTGTGTTGTACAGTTCTGTGATTTTTGATAAATGTATAATGGCATGCATCCATCTTTATGGTATCACACAGAGTAGTTGAACTTTTCTAAAAATTCCTTATACTTCATTTATACATCCCACCTCACTCCTCTCACCAGATACCTGGCAACCACTGATTTTCCGACTATCTATAGTTATGCCTTTATCAAAATGTCACATAGTTGGAATGGTACTATATGTAACACTTCCAAATGGGCTTGATAATGCATCAGTGAATAGTATTTCATTGTATGAATGTACTACAGTTGATTTATATGTTTACTTCATGAAGGACAACTTGGTTGCGTCCAAGTTCTGGAAATCATAAATCAAGCTGTCATTAACATCCATAGCAGGTTTTTCAATTCATCTGAGTAAATACCTAGGCACATGATTGCTGAATCTCATGGTTAAATTACCTTTTGCTCTGTAAGAAACTGTCAGTCTTCCTTAGTGGCTGTACCATTTTGATTTTTCACTAGTATGGATTGAGATTTCCTATTGTTCTACATTATCACCAGCATCGGGTGTTAAAAGTGCTTTGGATTTTAGTCATTCTAACAAGTATGTTGTGAAATCTCAGTTTTTGTTTTAATTTGACATTTCCTAATGACATGCAAAATTGAACACTTTTTTATATAATTATTTACCAACTGGAAATATTTCTGGGGAGTTGTCTGTTCATATGTTTTACTCACTTTTTGAGTTGTCTATTTTCTTATTGTTGGGTTATAAGAGTTCTTCATATATTTTTGATACAAGTGTTTTATCAGATATGTGTTTTCTGAATATCTTCTTCCAGTTTGTAGCTTGGTGGCTTGCCTTTTCTTTCTCCTAACAATTTCCAGAGCAGAAGTCTTTAATTTTAATGAAGCACAATTTAGGAAACCTAGATGGGGTTTCCCGCTGCCTGCTCCTCTTTGCCTAAGTCAGATAGGTTCTGATAAGGTTGTTTCCCTTCACGGCAAGCTTTTGTTATATAGACAGAAAATGTGGGCATATTTCAAAAAGGCTCATTAAGCAGTGACCATGCTGTATGTCTCTCTTTTGTCCATATTGGTTCTTTGGTACATCTACAAGGAAATCACAGCCTTGTATGGAGTGTAGGAAGAATATTTTCAATCCCAAAATGAAGTGCTATTACATCTTTGTAGAACTACGTACTCAGAGAAGATATTGTGGTACAGGCTGGTGATCAGGTGTTCTCTGTCCACCCAGTAGATACAGTGCCTCAATGGGTGTGCAGTTGGAGACAACACTGAGTTGCTGCAAGTGTGTAGATATTTGCAGGAGTCTCTAAACATTTTTAGAATTTCTCATCCATTCTATTTGGAATTATCCATTCAGTTGCTCAAGGATAGAAGTGTAAATTTAAATCCATAGCTTAGAGGGCAAATAAATACTTGAGGCAGGTTTTATTGTGTTTTCTGTGTTGCTTTTGAAAATTTATTTAGTGGTTGTGAAAGATGCCAGATTGAGGAAAACACTAAAAAAAGGACATTTAGAATATATTCACAGATGACTCATTAGCAATTTTGTTTTCTTAGGAGTCTTGTTACCTCTAGGCTTCTTATCGATCTCACATAGGTGTCTTGCGGCACTTGCACATCTTCTTGGATTTGTGGCATGAGGGTGAGAGGTAAGTAATCACGAGTCACCATGAAGAATCAATGATCAAATTCTAGAGTCCATCTTCCTGCAGGCAAGTCACTTAATTCTTTATATCACAGTCTGATTGTCTGCAAAATGAAGATAAATAGCACTACCTCACATTTGTTGTGAGCATTATGTTAGTTAATATGTGCAGTATTTGTACAATTGAATATTTTTCCCGTATAAACTGCTCTATGGGTGCAAGCTATTTTATGTATTTAGTTAAGCATATAGCTTGTTGCAAAAAGTCCATTAATGTTTTAATCATACAGCAGTGTTCACTATTTGGTTTTTGATTTTGTAGTGGTAGTGATGGCACTGGAATTAGTGAGCAGTGAGAGTGAATGGGACGGCTGTATTTACTGATCTTGGTATCTATGGCATCGTTAGTAGGTGATAATAGATCCTTATTCTCCCTTTTGCATTCCCATCTATTCCATTATATTCAACTTACTCCTTCCATGCTTTGTAGACATCCTTTCGAAGCCGTGTTTTATGCAGTGGTTTTTCAGGCGGAAGTCAGCCAGGACTCCTTTCTTCCTATTCCTGGGGGAGAGAATTCTGCCATCTTCTCAAGATCAAAGACCCTGTAGAGATTTACTGCTTTGCTCCCAGGATGTGAGGAAGAAGTGTTGGAGTATATATGTGTTTTACCTGAAAGAGATGGGTTTCAGTTTAAGAAGATCCTGCAAAGCTTAAAGGCCAATAGTTCAACCCCTAATTGCTACAATATGATTGTAACTCCTACTGTTTTTATTTCAAGGTTGTGCTAATTTAGAAAGGAGCATCTTCTGAAGGTTCTCATTATACCAACTTTAGCTAAACATTATAAAAATTGCATGATTTATCCAATTTGGGCAATTGCTAAAGCACATAGGTCTAAAGATGAAATATAATTGAATGTGGGGTGGCAGAAATGAAACTGTGCTCCTAAAATTGAACATATAAGTAAGAAACTATGGCTCATATATGGAAATCAACTGAATTAAACACATTTTAAAAGGTTAATAGTCTATGCCAGCAATTTTCAACTGGTAGGCTGCAAGAATTTTAAAACATGCAATACCTGACTATTTAGTCAGGGGCACTGACCTCTTTTCTCGTAGATTGTCAAATTAATAAATGACAACAGCCAACACAACAATAGCCATGTGTTGTGAATAAGTCAAATTATATAGTTTTTTTTTGTCTGATTGCTAAAAATTATATATTTTTTTCTGTGCTGCAGAACTTTAGTAATTAGTTTATGTGTGCAATGAGATGAAAAAGGTTGACAATCACTGGTTTATACACAGAGATCAGAGAAGGGACTGGGATATGTGCAAACGATTAGCTTTTAGTGTGTTCATGTCGTATTGTATACACCTCCTTCAGGTATACCAAATGACCAGTTCTCGTTATCCTACTCATATTTTGTTCAGCATCTTATCTCCAATGTTTGGCTTAGCTCCTATTACGTGGAGTGCATAACATATTTAATCGCCTGAACTGGGCCCCTGACATTATCTGCGTAAATAGTGCATATGAACTGCAACTTTTAGCTGCCTTGCCATAGGGCTAAATTTAAATAATTAAATTATTTAATGTGTGGTATTACAAAAAGTTAAGGCAGCAGATTAAAATTATCATCATCATCATCATCACTCTCACTCACTCACTCTCTCACTCACTCATTTTTGTTAAATACGTACAAGGTACCAGGCACTCTTCTAAGTACTCTTTTAACTCATTGAATCTTCACAAGTCTGTGGGATACTGATTAATTGCATTTTCATTAACATATAGTGATACTAAGGCATTGAAAAATAAATAAAATCACCCATGGTTCCTGAGCAACTAAGTGGTGAACCAGATTTAGCACTAGAGTGTGATGCCAACGTGAACACTGGTGCTGCGCCGTCACAGTGGGCAGTGGGAGGTGACTGTGAGCCCTGCCTGGGAGAGCTGCAGGGCGTGCAGTGCGGTGAGGGAAGGCAACACGTTCTCCGCGCTCCCAGGACCTCCAAGGGGCATCACATGGCCAGGAAACCTGTTAGATACAGAGGTTAAAAGAACAATTTGGGAATTTGGGCTATTATTGGCCTTTGAGATTATACAGCACATTTGTATAAATTTGCATCCATACAGTTCTGTAAGAAGTGCTGTGTACTGTGCCATGTAACTATTTACAAATTTGCTTTTGTTGGCAATTTAAAGGTACAGAATATAGTCAGGACAATGAGAAGTTTAATATTTAGGTCGATATCCTGTCAGCCGCTGTGACAAACTGTCCTTGCCAAGGAAATAGTTTTACTAAAAATTCCATTTTTTTAAAACTACCTACCTTAGAAAAGTAGTTTATATTCATCAGCTCTGATTTTCATATAATCTGATACAATTTGAACTTAAAGGAATACACACAGGGTGTGTTGACACCCTTATCTTTAACTAGGAAAATATTTTAAAAATTCAAGTTGATCACAGTATTATTAATTATGCATTGCTTAATGTTTTATATAATATGTTCTAGTAGTCAATATTCTTGAAGCATTTATCTAAGTTTAGCAGGACATAACTTTTTAATATTTATTTTCTAATTTAGGGCACTTGGTGACAAAAATTAAAATAACTTCTCTAACATCATATACTGAGTTAAGGAGTCCTAGAATTGGTACTTCTATATACTATTTTCCTATTAAAATTTTGCAGGTTATATGATTTTATTTAATTATAACTTGCCTTTCCCTTTCCTAAAATGCATATATTAAGGTAATATGGTTAAATAAATATCCTTGGTAGTTTTTTCTACAGTACTACTTGCTCATAAAATATATGTGGCATTTTGAGTGGCTTCCGTCTGTCTTACTAGTGTTTTGAGAAAGCACTCTCTCACAGTGCATGATCTGAATGGTCTAATTCAAATTTAGCCCATCACCCATCATCAAAGAGTTGCATCTTTTGGCTTGGTAGATAGTTTTTCTGTGATACCATTTGTAAAAATTCCTCTCTTACTTTTATGCATTTGGATAAATTTAATTGATAAATCACTCCATTATTTGCATCTATATCCTTATTTGAAACTAATCCGGTGATGGATGTCACAGGAGTGGTTCTCCTGAGGACTGCTGATTAAGAAGGGGCATGAGGGAACTTTCAGGGGGTCCCAAGAAGGTGTTGTGAAGACAGAGCTGGTGACTGGAATGATGTGGCCACAAGCCCAGAAAGTCAGGGATGCCAACAACTATCAGAAGTGTAATAGTCCACTTCTCAATTTTTCAGAGGGAATGTGGCCATGCCACCACTTAAATTTCAGAATCTGGCCATCAGTATGAGAGAAAAAATTCTATTGTTGTGAGCCACCCAGTCTGAGGTAGTTCTCAAAAGCTGCCATAAGACACTGATATTCCCTGTCAGACCTTTGGATCCTTCCTGGCCTCTCTGATATTCTTGATCAGGTACCCACTAATGATACATTACAGTTAACAGAGGTACTTCTACTGGTTTTCTGTAAATACCATCACACACATTTTTATCTTGGGAATGCAGTAATCATAGTGATCCAAATTGTAAGATCATAACCATAGAAACATGAGTAAAACAGAAGTCTCACATGCAGAAAAAGACATTCAAAATACTAATGAAGGAGAGAGACCAAAAAGACTTTGAAAGAGGCTACAATCACAATGTGTCAAGGGGTTAATGAGGAAAGAGACAATGATTAGAATTCAGTGCAAAACATGGTAAAAAAAGATGAAATTAGTGACACCTGAGTTCAAGTCTCAGCTCTAAATTTTAGGTATAGTAATTTGGGCAGTTAACTAAATTTTGCAATGTTTCAGTTTTCTCATTTGTTAAACTGTAATAACAGTGGGCAGCTATCACATTTTTAAAATTAGATAAGATAAAGAATATAAAATGGTTAGTAAAGTTTCTGCTATGTTGAGTGTTTAATAAATTTTGGCTGTTGTATTATTACTTTTAGTATTGTATGTGAACGTATTGCTTGAATGAAGTATGTTCCCTCTGGCCCTGTCCACACACCTTCTTGCAGGACACTCTGAAGGACTAGAATCAGTGTAATAATGTTCTTGTCTAGCAAGCTCAAACCAGATTTGTTCATAGCACTAGGCTGAAAATAGACTCATCCTTTAATAAATCTTCAACACAATTGTTTGTTTTAATATATTATGACATAAATTTGAATTAGAGTTGTGAATTTAAATTCAAGCATATTATCTAAAGTTGAAAGGCAAATACTCTTTTTAAACTGCTAAATGAAAACTCAGCATTTGAGAGTTGTTGATTGGTAATAGGACTCACAAAGAACTACATGATTAAGGCCGTTTGTATTCTAAAATCTGTAGATCCATTCGTTTCCTTTAGTCATCTTCTACATTTCTGACAAAATTTTTACCTACAATTTTATTTTCATAATTTTGTATCAGTTATGCCAGTTATGCCTTAATATCCTAAAGAAGCTACTTTGTCAGGTTTCAATCCACTTTCAATCTTTTGTCTTTATCTAGTGCATATATTTTAGAATATCATAGTCTTATATCAAGAATTATCTTTATTAATTCATTTCCTAGAAGAGAAGAAAAATGAAGGGGAGTTAGAGAGAGAAAGAGAGATGTTTTGAAGATAATTTTTCCCAATTATTTGAAAAATTAATGTAAGCAATTTTAATTGTCAGTTCATGGTATATGTTTTTTAAGTATAACACTAATGATGCTAATGTGCATAAGTTTACTTTAATGAGAAAGAATTTATATATATACATTTCTCATTTTGTGTTCATTGGGATTACCCGAATAAAACACTGCATTCAGATGAGAATATATTCTTTTTTACTCACTTTAAGTGAGGAAGTTTTTCATCTGTAGTTTCTCCAAAAACTTGAGAATTAATTAAGTAAATAGTTTTATCCCCCTGGCTGGGTTTGCTCAGCGGTTAGAGCATCAGCCTGCAGTCCAGAGAGACCCGGTTCGGTTCCCACTAGGGTCCGGTACCTGTCCCCCGTCCTGGTTGGGTTGTGTGGGTGGCAACCACTCGATGTGTCCCTTTCACCTTGATGTTTCTCTCTCTCTCTCTCTCCCTCCCACTCTATCTGAACAAAATATCAAAAAATGTCCTCAGGTGAGGATTAAAAAAATAAATAAATACAATAGTTTTATCACATAAACGACTAAATTCTATTTGCATGTGACTGGCAAGAAATATTCTCTTTAAATGACAGTCTTAAATAAGCATGTATATTAAAGATTTTTTATTTTTATTTTTGTTGACGTTTTATTTTATTTTTTAAGTCGCTTGTCATTTTCTGTAGCTGTCCCAAGCCTTTATTTTGTCCCTCCCAGTCTTATGAGAAGGGATGAGCACTAGATTATTGTGTTTGTTATGGTAATAATATGCACTTTAACAAATATATACCAAAACCTGTGCAGTGACTAAACACCATCCCAAAACAATTTCTTAGGTATATGACATTCCAGGGGTAAGTGAGTAATGCCTTCTTCCACACAGTCTTTGGGGTTCGAGTTTATGAAAGCTGTGGCATCTAGAAAAGTAACTCCCCAAATTGCCCTGAGTTAGTGATATCAAGTCTGAAATGAAAAGAGAAAAGGTGAAGTATTGTGTCCGTCACAATCTTTTGAAAGCGATGTATTTCACTTGCACTGCCATTCTACCGGCTAAAAGGGGTCGCGTTATCCTGTTTAAATACAAAACTTGGGGGAGGGTGGGAAATGCGATGCCAGCTGAGCAGTTCCTTGCCTGTTTGTCGCTGTGAAGGGAAAACACGAACCTGCCGTAGCCTGCCCACTAAGGACACACTTTCCCTACACTCAGAGCACAGCCAGGGTGGAGTTCGACTCTCCTTACCTCTGCTCTGTGTTGTGATATTTCAGTCACTGATTTTTTTAAAGCTGTTTTCTCTTCCAGTTTATAACTTTTACTTTGAAACAAATAGGCCATTATAGTTGGAAATATCAACACCCTTCCGCTGGTTTAGAATTTTTAAAGCAGACAGAAAATCAGTAAGGGTATAGATGACCAGAATGCTACACTAAATTTACTTTATTTAGCCCTGGCTGGTTTGGCTCAGCGGTTAGAGTGTCGGCCTGCAGACGAGGGAGACCCGGGTTCGGTTCCCGCTAAGGGCACGTACCTCGGTTGCAGTTTGTCCCCGGCCCTGGCTGGTCGTGCAGGTGGCAGCCACTTGATGTGTCCCTTTCACGTCAATGTTTCTCTCTCTCTCTCTCCCTCCCACTCTATCTTAACAAAAAAGTGGAAAAATGTCCTCGGGTGAGGATAAAAAAAAAAATACTTTATTTGATTGGAATTTATATATTAGTTCATGTAAACAATAACTGAAGTAGAAGGGACATTTTCTACTTTATTCTATGAGTCTAGTACTACTATATACCAAACCAGACGAAAACATACAAGGAAAGGAAACCAAAAAGTCTCCTGAACCGACCCAAAAATTCAAAATAAAATATTTGCAAAAGGGTCCAAAATGGAAGAAAAAATTATATACCAAGTAGGGAATAAGAAAAGGAAACAAAGTAGGTTCAACACTAAAACAAAAAAAAAAAACAAAAAACAAACAAACAAACAAAAATCAATGAATGTAATTTACTACATTAAATTGCTAAAGAAGAAAAGACATATATTAATTGATTCTGAGAAAAGCACACAAACATTTGATAAAAGCCAATAATTATTCTGATACAAGTTCCCAGCAAACTAGAAATAGATAGAAACTTCCTTACTTAATAAATAACAACCAACACCCACAGAACATGTGGTGTTAACATCATTCTGAGTAGATCTGTATGCTGGAAAGCACAAAACACTGATGAAAGAACTCAAAAAGTATATATAAAAGTTGAGAGCTGTTACATGATCACTATTGGAAAACTAAATATTGTTAAAGTATAATTCTTCTGAACTTGATGTATATGTTCAAAACTATGTCAAAGTCCTTGAAAGGTATTCTGGAGATATTTATAAACCATTTTTATTTCCGAAGGAAAAGCAAAAGGCCTAGAAGAGCCTATATAGGTCAGCAGAAGAAAAACAAACTTGGGAGACTCACACTATGTAATTTCAAGACTAAATATAAAGATATAGTAATTAAGACAGCATTTTAATGGTGACAGAATGGACACATAGGTCACTGGAATATAATAGATAACTCGGACATAGACTTATACAAATATATTAACTAATTTCTGTAGCGGTACAAAGCCAATTTAATAGAGGAAAGATAGCTTTTCAATAAATGGTATTGGAAAATCAGACAACTATATGCAAAATAATGAACCTAGACATATACCTCACATCTTATACAAATTGGATCCTAAATGAAAAATGCAAAAATAAAAAACTTCCAGATCAAAACACAGGAGAAAAATTGGTTTGGCTTTGTCAATAAATGTTTTGATACCACACTAAAAGCATGATTCATGAAAGAAAAAATTGATAACTTGATAATTAAAATAAAAACCATTACTCTACAAAAGACAATGTTAGAACAGGAAAAGACAAACCACATATTAGAAGAAAATATTTTCAAAGCACATTTCTGATAAAGAAATGTGTGCCGACAGTACACAAAGTATTTTTATTACTCAACAAAAAAGTGTCAATAGCTCAATTACAACATTGGTAAAAGATATGCCCAGACAGCTCACCAACGATGGTACCATATACATTTAAAAAGATGTTTGACATAATTTCTTATCAGGGAACTGCAAATGTAAGCAAGAGTAAGATACCACTACACACATATTAGAGTTCTTAAAATCCAATAATAGACAATACCAACTGCTGGCAAGATAAGACCATCAAAACCTTTTATTCAGTACTGGTGGGAATGGGAAATGAAACTTGCAATACAGTTTGGAAGATTCTCCCCATGCAAAACATAGTTTTACCACACAACCCAGCAATTGTTTCTTTACACAGTCACCAAACTGGTTTGAAAAGTTATATCCTTACAAAATCCTGCATGTGAATATTTATAGTATCTTTATTTATAATCACAAAAATCTGAAATCAACCAAGATAGCCTCTAATGAGTAAATGGATGAATGAATACCTAGAATGGCACCAAACTTTGATACATGAATTCAATGGGAGACTATTCAGAGATAAAATGGAATGATTTATCAATCTATGCAAAGACTTGGGTAAATCTAAAGGCATGTTTTAAAAGGCTACATATTATATGATTCCAATTACATGACATTTTGGAAGGCAAATCTACATAGATAGTAAAGGGATCAGTCATTGCTAGGTTGGGGAGTGGGGTTGATATGTGAAATACACTGTATATTTTGGGGTGGTAAAATATTTAATAAGGTATGATACTGTGAATCTATCACATTATGCATTTATCAAAACCTACACAATTTTGCAGCACAAAAAGAGAACTTCAATGTATACTAATTAATAAACAAAAGCAAAAACCATTTAGGAGACTAGAGGATCTTATTTCATAAAAAGTGACCCAACAAAACAATTTAATAATACATATGCATAAAACAATCTCACTAATTGGGGTGGACGAATAAGTACTGACCTATGTAACTTTGGAAATGAGTTTTTGGAAATGAGTTGAATCTGTAAGACTGAATGCAAACGAAACTGTGATTAATTATTACTGTACTCTAGTTGATAAAGTTGTATTCTATGGGGGTAAGGGTTAACAATTCTGAAACCACTATACAGTTATAGTGGAATTGAACAATTAAGTAAATTGCAGATGCAAGGGTCAGGTGTTCTATTCTGGGCATGAGAAGTTAAAGACCACCAAAGAATAAAGGCTAGATGGTCTATGTAGTAACTAATTAGATTTGAAGATATTCTCCCTATGAACTTTATATAGATACATGGCAATACCTAGAGGAAAAAATATGTATATATATTTATATAATGTTTTCTCCTTTTGGCAGTTGAAAGGGCCTACAAGTACTAAATCCCAGTAGCAACATGCTCATCTAGTGTCCAGATTTTGTTTCTAATATATATGAAATCAAAATATGTATATAATTTTATACATAGGTTTATATATAGATAGATAGATAGATATATAGATACACACAAACATACAAATATATACACTATATACAGAATATCTCTATATACCTGTATATACCATACATTATATATTCAATTTTTATATTCTCCAGAAAAAAAAATAACCTTTGGACAAATTATTATTTTCAAGATCGCTCTAAAAATATACAAGATAAGTTAGTGACATTTTGAGTTGGCAGTAAGGTAACAAAGTACTCAAAAACAAGTAAGGTCATGGAGGTATTTCAAAAAGACACAGGGATCAACTGAAAGAGCTCTCAACAGCTAAACTTGAAAAAATTTGAGCAACCAAAATAAATAAAACTTTATTAAGTTATAAGCAGTAGTGTAAAATGAATATTTGTAAGCCCATAGTAATATAAATAAATGATTGACTAAATAAGTAAATATAGAGAATAGACTAATTTCCCTGAGCAGAATTTCAAAGAATCTATGTAGATACTCTGCCCTTAAAAAGTTTGTCCATATCTCACTACTCCTTAAATGTGGAAGACACATAGGCTGCCCTCCAGAGATTACCATATGGAATTGTGGGGAAAAAGAGACAAACAGTACTTTTACAGTAGAGAAATATGACAAACACTATCTAACCCAGGTGATCCAAATTAACTTCAATAGTGATATTATGATATAGTATGTTTCTTTGATATACTGTGGTGAGAATGGTGAGAAGGACAATCTATCTCTTGTTTCCCTCCCAAACACCAATAATTTTAATCATAAACAATGATGTTTAACAAAAAGCATCAGATAAATTGCAAGAATCACTCTAAAAACTGATTAGTATTCTGCAAAACTGTTAAGGTCATTCAAAACAAGAAAATCCTGAGAAATTGTCATGGTCAAGAGGTGTCAACTTTAGTTAACAATGACATCAATATTAGTTTATTATCATGATAAATGTATCATATTAATGCAAGATTTTAATAATAAAAGTAGGTTTTGGCTTTGTTGGAACTACATTTTTACAAATTTTATGTAAACCTAAAACTATCACACAGATCTTTTAAAGGTAATTTATTTTTAAAAACACCAAAAGTTGTATTTTATTATAATTGATTCTGAATAATATCATCTGGGAAATCACTACTGACCTGAATTAAAGATGCTTCCCAATGAACACTGGGACTGTGTTCATTGAGTGTACACAGACTGGTGATTTATTCTGTCTGATCTGATCTGGAGGACTAGTTTTAAATAAGTAAGACCATGATTATTAACTTCTTTCTAGCATTTAAAATCTTTTGACTTTTTGATTCCATGGTACGGTTATATAAAGATGTGTGTTCTCTGCTTCACAAGTAATAGGTTGAGTTTTTCATTACCTTATTTTTTCCTCTGCTGGTCTTTGCCTTATCCTTTGATGTCCCTTTGTCTCTTTTATTTAACCAGTTATACAGCAACTATATGCACTCATATCTCAGTACATTATTACGTATGACAATGTAGTTATACTGTGCCTTTTCTAAATCTGTCTGAAATGCACAAATAGAATTAACTTAATGGTAAAGGGTTCTTTCTTCAGTGGTAAAAATGTTCATAGACCTGTTTCTTCAATTTGTGCTTAGTATTGTGGATTAAATATTATGTCGTATTATCCCATCTGAAATGCCTACTTGTGTAAATGGACCCAGTTTAGTGAGGGTTTGTATCATAGTTTGAAAGAATTACATTGAACTTATCATTGAGACCTACTGACAGGTGACAGCTCCCTTCCATTTGGAATATCCTGGGCTCCCTATTATTTTTGAGGCATATCAAGATTAGACGATTTTATAGGTATTTTTTAGTAATGACCAATACCTTGGCTTCAATGAACATCCCATTAGGAGAGGACTGACCATAGGTATAATTGTGTTTTGAGTAATTTACATTGCTGCTGTCTTATTTCTCTGTGCACAGGTATCTAAGTGGTTTCAAGTATAAGTTTTAAAGAAAAATAAAATAATGCTCATATCCTGGTTATGACAAAATAATTTATTGAATACTGTGATTTTCCTGGAAGTTATTTCTATGTTCCTCAAAATTCTATCTATAAAATAGAACTAATAATTTTTACTTAATAGGTTTTCTGTGTGAGCATTAAATTAGGTAATTTGTGTCAAGTTCAGAAACCTGCTTCTGTACAATCATAGACACTCAAAAATAGCTGCTGTCTTAGCTACAGGAATTTTCAATATAATGCTATACATATGCTCTGATAAAATATCCTGCTATACTAGTATAGGCTATTCATAATTTCACATTCATTCACATATTCCTATAGCACAGCTAGTGAGAAATATGGTTATGTCTAAAACTTTGTAATAAATTTCATGTGATGCAAGACTTTACCAAAGGGTTTCTGCACAATAGACAACATCAGTGACTTAGAAAATTCAGATTCAGGAGAGGAAAATGAGGATACCTGAGAGAGAATTTAAGAGCTCAATAGTCTACAACAGTTTAGACCTGCCTCTATGCTTATATACCTGTACTAGAGGTCAGATATTCTGGGACATACTTAAAAATCTAGTATGTGTGTGTAGAGGTGTGGGAAGTAGAAGCAGATAAGTCATGTGTGTGTAACATTACATTGGCTGTGCACACACGCACAAAAAAGTAAAGAAATGGAATAAGTTTTCAAAACACAGAAATTATAGGTTCTAAATAACTTAAAATTTATTTTGCATAGTAGACAATAGTATTCTTGCTCAAAAGTATTTCCTGATTTAGGTCAGCTAATTTTAACTAGCTGTTAGTGTTTTAATATTTTATTCCATTTTTCTCTCAATTGGTATTATAAACAGTCTTTTTAAAAATAATTTTTAAAAATTATGGTTGACATATAATATAATATTAGTTTCAGCTGTACAACATAGTGATTAGATATTTATATAACTTATGAGTGATCACCTCCATAAATCTAGTATCCACCTGACACCATACAGAGTTATTGCAATAGTATGAACTATATTTCCTATGCTGTATTTACATACCTATGGATATTTTGTAACTAATAATTTGTTCTTCTTAATCCCTCCCCTATTTCACCTGTCCCTCCAACAGCCCTCCCATCTGGCTACTGTCAAAATATTCTTTGTGTCTATGAATCTGTTTGTTTTGTTCATTTATTTTGTATTTTTTTAGATTTTATATATAAATGAAAGCATATGGCATATGTCTTTCTTTGACTGACTTATTTCACTCAGCACAATACCCTTTAAGTCCATCCATGTTGTTGCAGGTGGCAAGATTTCATTCTTTTTTATGGCTCAGTCTTATTCCGTTGTATTTATGTATTACTTCTTTATCGTTTCATCTATTGATGGATACACAGGTTGCTTCCATGTCTTGGCTATGGTAAGTAATGCTGAAATGAACATGTATGTGGACACATGTCTTTTCAAATTAGTGTCTTGAGTTTCTTTAGATAAGTACCCAGAAGTGATATTACTGGGTCCTTTTTTTCTCTTGTTATAGCCTTTGTTTTAAAGTTTATTTGTGTGATGTAAGTATGACTGTACCAGTTTCTATTTTTTTTATTGTTTCCATTTTAATGCAATATTTTTTTTCATCCCTTTACTTTCAGTCTGTATGTTTTTCGATCTGAATAGAGTCTCTTGTAGATGGCATATGTAAGGGTCTTGCTTTCATATCCATATGATTTCACTCATATGTGGAATTTAATGAACAAACTGAACTATCAAGCAAAATAGAGACTGACTCGTAGGTAGAGAGTAGGCAGACAGCTCTGGTGGGGAAGGGGATGTTGTGGTGGGGGGTGGAAGGATTAAGCAAAAAAGAAAAAGAAAGAGAGAACTCATGGACATGAACAACAGTGTGGTGATTGTGGGGGCTGGGCGTGGGTAGAGATGGAAGAGGGCATAGAGGGGATAAATGCTGGTGGAAAAATAAAATAAAAATAAAGTACTTGTTGATAGATATGTAGTTCTTGCCATTTTATTATTCATACTTACATTTTTGTACTTAAAGAAGATTTTTTAACATTTCTCATAATAGGGGTTTGATAGTAATGAAGTTCTTTAGCTGTTTCGTGTCTGGGAAACTATCTGTCCTTTGATTCAAAACAGTATCTTTACTGGGTAGAGTAACCTTAGTTGTAGGTCCTTGCTTTTCACCACTTTGAACATTTTGTGTCATACCCTTCAGGCCAGCAAAGTTTCTGTTGAGAAATCAGTTGAAAGTCTTATAGATAATTGGCTCTCTTGTAGGTAACTAACTGCTTTTCTATTGCTGCTTTTAAGATTCTCTCTTTGTCTTAACTTTTGGCATTTTAATTATGATGTGTCTTTGTATAGGACTCTTTGGGTTCATCTTATTTGGGACTCTGTGCTTCCTGGGCTTGTACATATGTCTAATTCCTTCACAGGAAAAAATTTTGTTACTATTACCTCAAATGGGTTTTCAATTCTGTGCTCTCTCTCTTCTCCTTCTGGTACCCCTATGATGCAAATGTTGGGATGCTTGATGTTGTCCCAGAGACCCCTTAAATTACCCTAAATTTTTCGGATTCTTTGTTCTTTATACTGTTCTAATTGGGATTGACTTTAGTGGGGCCCTGGTGTCTGCCAAGTCTGCCATTTGAGTGTGTTATGTGGGGTTCTAGTGTAATATTAAGCTGGTCATGAGGTATGTCGGTTCTGGGACATCTAGGGAGGTACAGGCCAAGGTTAGATGCTCCTGTGTTCTTCTCAGGGCCACCTGGTATGAGCTACAAAGTGATCTGCAGATGGTTGTCAGTTGTGCTGAGCTTGGAGGTTCCTGAAGAAGCTAAACTGCAAACTAATGCTAGATGGTGCTGGTGCTGCTGGGGTTGTTAGCAAAAGATATGGGTCATGTCAAAGCTAAACGCTCCTTGTTTTGGGTTTGTGAACCTTTGAGAGATTTTAGGAAAGTCACAATATGAGCCAAGACAGGCTGTTTGTATGGAAAAACAATTGGAAGTGGCTTGGATGGGCCTTCAAGTTGTGTGGCTAGGTCTCAGAATCACAGAGCAGGGGAATAGTTTTGACCAGGTTGATGGAAACTCAAATGTAGTGCCAGTTTGCAACTTCAGGGTGAGGGCTCAGTAAAGGAACAATGGCTTCTCCCTAAACTTCTGCCTGGGAGAAAACTGCCCCTCCAGCCCTCAACCTGAAGCCAAACAATTCCGTTCCTCTGCAAATATCCCTCGTGCTTTTCATGCTGCTGCCACAGCACTGGAGCTCAGAGTTAGTGAGTCTGTCACCAAGTCCAGGTGCAGGCCCTTTAGAGGGAATGCTTGGGACTTTAGAGCCATCTGTCTCACTCAACCACATATCTGTTTTCACAGCCAGAAGTAAAGGGCACCTCTTTTCCCAGCTCTGGAACCCTGGTCTGGGAGCCTGGTGTGGGGCTGGGGATCCTCACTCCTCAGGGAAGGACCTCCATAGATAAGATATTCTTCCTGATTTTTAACAATGACACATGAGTGTGGGAGCAGTCTATTCTATGCCTTGATTCCTCCTATCAGTGTAGATGGAGCCTTTTCTGTATATCTTTAGCTATAGGTCTTTTGTTCAGCTAGACTTTAGGTAGTTCTCAGAAATTTTTGTTCTGTAGTTTAGTCATAATTTTGAAGTGGTTGTGGGAGCAGGTGTGTACAGTGGTTACCTATACCACTATCTTGACCAGAAGCTCCTAAACAAGGTGTTAGTATTCTAAGTCTTAATAACTTATCAGTCCTCAACTGACAACTATGCCAGAATGTGTAAACAATATTTTTATTTATTTCTGCTTATCCATATCCTTATTATATTATCTTACAGTTTTTGTGTGCAAGATAAATATGTATTCTAAAGAATTATAGCCCGTCAATGTGGCTCAGTGGTTGAGCATCGACCCATGCACCAAGAGCTCGCCAGTCCGATTCCCGGCCAGGGCGCATGCCCAGGTTGTGGACTAAATACCCATTGGGGGGCATGCAGGAGGCAGCCAATTGATATTATCTCTCATCAATATTTCTCTCTCTCTCTCTCTCCCCCTTTCCCTCCATCTCTCTCTAAAATCAATAAAGAAAAAAATGTAAAAAAGAATTATAACTAAGCTGTCACCTACTATTTTAATCTAGTCGAACCATTCAGTTTTATTTTATTCTTATTTTTATGAATTTACCAATAGTCTGATTATATTAACTTTTTGTTTTATTATTCTATGCCATATTTATTTCTAGTACATTAAGAGTTAAATTGCCTATAACTAGATATCTGTATGAGTAACATTTCTCTCAGACACGAACCATTTTAAAGTTTTTTTATTTTTTTGTCTGCATAAAGTTCTTTACCATCTAAAATTTCCTAGATTGTTTTCAGTGCTCACTTCATGATGCCACACTTCCTGACCCCCTATGTTAGTCTTGTGTGTGCTATGCTGTGTTGAAAGTACTTTCAAACCAGAGTCAGATTAGTCCTCAGATTCCTCCTTTTGATTCTTTGTCTTCTGTCTTCAAAAACTGTCAGATTTATAAGGCACTTCTTCCTTTCATGAGTCTAAGCTGTGACTATTTTTAATCAACCTTTTTTTTTTCTTATTAAGAACTCTATGAATGTGGCTATAATTAGCATTTCTAAAATTTCCTCTTCTAAAATTCCTTTACATTTTAAATGACCTGTCAGTGATAGATGTTACAAAATAATGGTTTCTGATTTTCCCTTCTTCAGTGTAGAAATGTTGGGTTTGGTAAAATGGGAATATTTCTGGGGAAAAAAAAAAAGGTGAGAAGTGTGGTCAGGTACAGAATCCTGGCAAGAGAGGAGGTTAACCTGAATCTGATACTCAGGGCAGCATGAAGATGGAGAGAGACTTTAAGCTGTGTCTGCAGGAGAGGCAAGCTTGGTGCACATGTGTAACTAACATTTTTTGCAGATGAACATATATTGTTATTGCTCAGTTCTGTGATAACCAGAAATGATGACTTGAAAATTGTACCTTGGTCCTAAAAAAATTAAAATAATTTTAAAAAACCGAGTATATGGCTTGAATATTAAAGAAACAACTGACTATAAGTTTCAAAGCTGGATGTATTCTGCAATGATATACATTTAGGACAATTTTCTTACCACAGAAGCACATTTTAAGTAGCACATTCTAAACAATAATTTGTGAGAATCAAATAAAATGATTCTCCTCATTCTTCTTCCATCCAGGTTTAGGGCTTGGAGGACAATAGAAAATTTTGAGTCATTTCCCTGGAAACTGCCATTTAAAGAAGATTATTTACACTTGCAGGAAAGTGTAACTGTTACTGATGTGTAATATTTGTAGAAAACCAGAGGCCTTCTTATTGAACTCTTTTCTATGATTATGTAGCAAAGTGTAAATTTTTTTTAATCCTCCCCTGAGGATATTTTTTATATTAATCTTCAGATAGAGTTGGGGGGAGAGAGGGAGGAAGAGACAGACAGAGAGGGAGAGGGAGAGGGGGAGGGAGGGAGAGAGAGAGAGAGAGAGAGAGAGAGAGAGAGAGAGAGAGAAACATCAATGTGAGATAGACACATCGATTGGTTGCCACCCACCCAATCCCCAACCTGGGCTGTGGACGAACCGCAACAGAAGTATGTGACCTTGGCCAGAATCAAGCCCAGGACTCTTTCGTCCACTTTGGTCCACAGGTACGCTCTTACCGCTGAGCCATACTGGCCGGGGCACAAAGCGTAAATTTTTTAATGTCTAAAATAAGCTCATTTTTTTCTTTAAAAAAATAATGCTTAGTCTGTAAATGCATGTCATTAATGATTGGTGAATGATTTGGATCGGCTTTCCAAAATGATTTTAGCAGTGGTTTATAGGTTTATCTATAAGAATATACATATTATTCTTCTGTAATTTAGAGGAAAGACAAAGAGCTGTCTCTTTGTGTTTATTAGTGCCTCTTTTATGATAACATAAACCATTCTAATGGTAACATTGTGGAAAGTTATTTTATTTTTTATCAACTCCTAAAATGGTGTTTGGGTGGTATTACTAAAAATAGTAATGGTACATAAGAGCAGCAGGCTTTTTTATTACAGCAGCTCAATATGTGCCTGCCTGAGACACTTGGACTGGGATGTCAGTTTATTTTACCAGTGGAAGTGGGGTAGCCCCTTGCCCATTTGGTGCTGGGGGTCAGGTCCTTATGATATCTCAAGAAAACAAATTTTCTGAGACTTGCCCAGGAGGATGAGTGATTTTTATTTGTGTGGAATTATATCCCTGGGTTTTCAAAGTCCCATTGCCCTAAACCAGTCCTGGAAGAAGCACAGCTGGGGATTCAGTGGAGTAGTAGAGCCAAAAGCAGAGTCAGAGTCCAGAGTTTCCATTCCATGTTGGCTTTGGGTCCAGTTTGTTATCAGGCTAGTTGTAGTCCATTATCCCATTGTTTACATGGCTGTGGGCCTTGTGGACAAATGCAGGAGCATGAGACTGTGAATCAAGAGTGACCAAGCAGGCCAAGAGCACAAGAGAGCAAGTTCCTTTGTTTAGTGGATTAAATATCTCAACTTTCATACCTTGCATTGGCCATGCCTACTCTGGCCAATGACCTGTTCCCAGGTGTGACTGAGAGGCAAGTACCTTCCCTATTTCATCCAGACTTTACTGGGCGTGCGTCTGTTCTCCCCCTTTCCAGTCCGTTTCCCAGTGACCTGTGGGTAATAGAATGTTGGCTTCCTGGGGAGTGTTAAACTGCAGCTTCCTGGCAAAAGCCACCCAAGTGACGTGTAATATTTGGCTTTCCCTTTTCTCCTTTTCTGTTATTAATAACTAAGTCAATTAGAACATTGTCAGTAACATTGTAGAAAATTATTTCATTTTTATCAACTCCTGAAATGATGTTTAGGTGTTGTCATTAAAAATAGTAGTGGCATATTAGGAGCAGTACACATATCTATTATAGCAGCTCAATATGTGCCTGCCTGAGACACCTGGACTGGAATGTGGGTTTATAGTCTTGTCCCTCACATTAAGGAAAGTTATTGAATATCATTTATTCAGTTGCTCTTACAGAGGTGACAAAAAGAATATCTGAAGGAAAGAAATTCAAGGTGGAAAAATGAAGGAGAAATAAGAAATTTCTATTGTGGAGGAAAAATAATTTCCCTCTACCCTTATATGTACTTGACTGATACAATCCCTGCTCTCTGACCCTCCATCCCCACCCTCTGCTATTTCCCTCCACTCATCATAATAAAAGACATTAACAGAAGAAAAACAAACAAGTTTAATAACATGTGTACCTTCTGTATACCTGGGATACATCCAAGAAAATTGGGTTATGCTTTAAAGTGGCCCAAGCCACCTCCTTAAAATGCCATCTTCAGTTATGGAACATTACAAGGAAAAGCTCAGTCAACATAGATATGGTTGTTACATAGATTTAAGTCTCTTTCTTTTCCATTGTTAAGAGTTTCTAGAGATTTTGTCATCCTCTTCCTGGAGTGGAGAGGAAGACACTCTTGCAAATGGAGATTTCTTTTATAAGTGTAAATAAATGTTTATTGCCATAGGGTAACTTTTTCTTAGTTTTCAGAGCTTCTGTGTCTGCTGTTTCTTAAAAATAACCAGCTCAAAATAATCACTATGCCAAAGAGGCATATTTTGGGCTGATATATTATGTACCTCTTCACTGCCCTATCTTTTGCGAGAGAGATTTAGTGACTTATTTTTCTTCTGTTCTTCCTCAGTGCTATAACTGTAAGAAACGGAATTCTGACATAATTGGTAATGAGCTTGGAAATTAATTCTTTCCCAGAGTATCCAGATCAGATCTCTGCTCAGCTGACGTCTTGACGTTGTCCTTGGGACAGCCTAAGCAGAGAGCCCAGCCAAGACTGCGGAGACTTCTCACCTACAGAACTGGATGAGAACTCATGGCTGTTGTTTGAAGGCAGTAAATTTGTGATAATTTGTTACACAGCAATAGAAAACTAATAAAGATAGATGCGATTGACACCTCCTTGCTGTTAACTTTGACAGTTAAGTTTATATTGTTTACTCGGGTGACATTTCCCAGTTATTACCATGACCCCCTCCCTACATGTGTACTTTATTAAGAGTTGTGAGAGTCCTTGATATCTTTGAAGTACTCTCACATTGGGGAAATCAAAGGATGTTATATATTCTCAGCAAATGTAGTAAACATAAGTTGTTTTTTAAATACTCATGATAAGTTTAGAATCTGAAAAATTGCTCTTTAACTTGATGGGATTTTTATCCTTTTAGATAAAATATTAATTTGCATCCTTTTGGAACTTCAATTCAAATAAAAAATGCTCATTATACTTCTTCATTGTTAGCATGATCAAGCCTTATGCATGCATATCTTTAGCACCTCTTAAAATATCTACAGTCCTTTGAACAAACTAAGTACTGGAGAAAATGAGGACTGTATTTCCTTGCATCTTGTTTTCAAAGATGGATGCACTCTTCCATCAAAAATACCTAACAAGCTGAACAGATTCAAGGGCTTTGTTGATTGGAAAACATTATCAGGCAGTACTTGGTGAATTAGGCCCCTCTTAATGCAGATGCAATATTATTTGAGTGAATACCATCTTCTAGTTAAGATGAACCAAGTACTTACATAATACAAACAAATCTTATAACAGAAAATAGTATAAATGTATGTTTTTTTTTAAATTTGAGAACTAAATGCATCATTACCAAAGCAATAACAACCTAGCAAAGGACAAAATTTTTTAGGCACTAAGAACTTTAGAAAAGAATTGCTGGGAATGCTTTTTTTAAAAAAAACAAAACACAAAAAAAACTTTCTTTTTTTTGTTTTTAATTTAGTAGTTCTGTTTGTTCTGTTCTGTTCCTTCCCTGTTATTATATTTTTTAAAATTGTTAAGATAATGATATATCTAGCTAATTTATAGTTTAACTATATTTTTATTGTTTATTTTAATTAAATTTATTGGGGTTATTTTAATATTTCCCATCAACCTATTTATAAGACCATGAGTTCTCATTGACACTTTAAATTCTAATCCATTACTACAGGATTGCATCTAGTTTCTTTTGAAACTTTTATCAAATAGTGAAAAACTTAGTTCTCATATATGAGAGAGAAGAAGGTCTGGATGCAATGATATATCAGTTGTAAATATTATTTTCAACATTAAGAATCTGTTGTTTCTTGGATGAATGGCTAATTTCAGGGCAGAAGTAGGGGAAATGCAATTTGAGCACAGAACACCATATTTCCAGAAAGTAAGGGAATATGTTAAAGAATTATAGGGACTTATTGCCTCATCCAGTGTGGCTCAGTTGGTAGTCCTGTGCACCAAAAGGTTGCCAGTTAGAATCCTAGTCAGGGCACATGCTCCAGTTGCAGGCTTGATCCCAGTAGGGGGTGTGCAGGAGGCAGCTGATCGATGTTTTGCTCTCACATGGAAAGTTTCTCTCTCTCTAAAAATTTCAATAAAATTAAAAAAAATTCAATAAAATTTTTTTTAAAAATTTACAAAAAAGGAAAAAAGAAAAAAAATTATAGAGGTTTGTCAAAGTGACACAGAAGCCTATTTAGAGAGACCTCCACTGAAAAAATCTGAGACCATTTGAGTATCAAAATAAAGTTACCAATATATTATAGTCGATTTAATAGAATAAAAAGCGATTAATGCATACAGATATAAACAAGTGAATAAATACATAATTAGGAAAGAAATCTAAGCTATATTACTTTTTATTTATTTATCTTTTTAAAAATTTTTTTATCCTCACCTGAGGACATTTTTTCCATTTTTTGTTCTGATAAAGTGGGAAGGAGAGAGAGAGAGAAACATAGATGTGAAAAGGACATGCCAAGTGGTTGCCACCTGCATGACCCAACCAGGGCTCGGGACAAACTGCACCCGAGGTACGTGCCCTTAGCAGGAACCAAACCCAGGTCTCTCTTGACCGCAGGCTGATGCTCTAACCATGAAGCCAAACCGGCCAGGGCTAAGCTATATTACTTTTTAATGCTAACTAATATAGAAGAATTGTTTGGTTAAAAGAATATATCCATGGATGCTAAAACTAGTGGGAGACTATTGACTCTGAACAGGTTAGTGTGAACTCAAAGTATCTCTTTATGCTTTAGTTTTCATTTGTAAAGGAAATCGGTAACTTTAGAGTAGAGAGTGGGCTGAGACATCCTTACCCAGAGATGACAATATTGTGCCTCCTGATATGATTTTGTCATTTGACAGTTTTGTTGAAGAGATGGAATCTGAAAACAGCAGTTGAAGATTCTGGGGATAGCATCTAGGTGCAGGTGAAGATACCCACAGAGCCCTTCTGGTTCACTGAGTCTTCGATCACTCTCTGGGATCTCTGGTAAACTTCTGTCTGATAGAGTTCTGCTTATTTTGCATTCTAAACTCTTCAAATTTATTTGTCCTAATCCTCTGGGTCAAAAGTTAAAGTGTGGGAGACTTCTGATTTTCACAGGGTGTGCACTGGGGTGTGAGAGACTCAAGATTTTCATGGTGAGATTTATGGTCTCAGGAACTATGCACAGGCAGCCAGAAATAGTCGTTTGACTATCTTTGGGAGTGTCTCAGGACATTGGGAGGATAGTTTCTGTTGTACTCTCTTTCAGAATTATTTATCTATATAGTTACCAGGCTGGAAGATTAAAGCAAGCTCTAGTGTGTCTTTCTCTGTGTGTGTGCAAATAGTCATGTGTATTTTATTTCCTAATTGGCAACTCCTTTACATAGTCAAACTGAGTCTTTGTAAAGTTGACTTTGATGTGAAGAGTCACTGTGACCTATTAGTCAAAAAAATATTTCTCATTGTTCAAATTTGTCTAGCCTGTGGAGTGTATGTACACTGTAGACTGTGTTTCTACTATTTATGAACCTTTTAGATAAAATGTAAAAATAATTTCATTGAAAACTTGGGATGGTTTAAAAATCTTCTGAAATTGAGATTTGGGTTTCAGGTTGGTGGACAAGTCTCATGTAGAATTTTTACTGTGATTACTATGAGGACAGAGATTGATTAAAAATTGAACTTTTAAATATGTAAGACTAAGATTATTAGTTACCTACTATCATACATATATATTTAAAAAATTTTTTCTTTATTTTTAGAGAGAGAGGAAGGGAGAAGGAGAGAGATGGAAACATCAATGAAAGAGAACGTTGAATGGCCATCTCCTGCATTCCCCGCACTGGAGGGTTGGCCCATAACCTGAGCATGTGCCCTGACCAGGAATTGAACCGGTGACTTCTTGGTGCATGGTTTGATGCTCAACCACTGAGCCACACCAGTCAGGCAACTACCACATATTTTTTATCCCCTTGTTTTGAATGTGTATGTGTGTGCGTTTGTGTGTATGTGTGTGTATATCTAGTTGTCTGAAACCAGGAATCCTTTGCTTAAAATTCAACTCTTTGAATTTAATTTCTTTCATACCTCAATATCTTCTCATTCTTTGATCTTCATTTGTAAAATAGAACTAAAAATTACTTATGCTCTGTCACTTTTACAAGGTTTTTGGGAAAGGAGGATGTGCCAATTTCATGTGGAAGCCTTAAAATAAGTTAGTTGTTGGCCCTGGCTGGTGTGGCTCTGTTGGTTGAGTGTTGTCCCAGGCACCAAGAGGTCACCATTTGATTCCTAGTCAGGGCACATGCCTGTGTTGCGAGATCAATGCCCAGTAAGGAACATGCAGGAGGCAGCCGATTGATGTTTCTCTCTCATGAATGTTTCTCTTTATATCTTGGTTTCCCTTCCCCTCTTTCTCTAAAATCAATCAAATCATATTTCAAAAATATAAAAATAAAGTAAGTTAATTTTTAATTTCTGTATTTAATAACATTATCTGTTAAAGTAGTTTATCTTGAAATATGTTTTTAAGTAGGACAGGAAAAGTCATTTATAGTCCAAATTTCCTTGTATGGCAGTAAGTCACTCTTAAATGGGTTTGTACTTCAACCTAATTTAATTTTACACTGCAAACATCAATGGGCATTGGGTCTTTCTAGAAATCACTTTTAACCTGTTTTCAAAGTACACAGAACTGGGTTGTCCCACTACAGGTATGCTTAATTGCAGAGTGGATTGACCAAAGGAATAGAGCAACATCTATGTGCAAAATGGACAGGCCATATGGAAATTAGGGTTTATAGAGAGGAAGTAGGAGGAGAGTGAGAACCACAATGGTGTTTATGGAACACATGTTTGATAGTTAAGTATTCTAATCTGGAACAGACCCAACATTTTTGTTCAGTCTCCGGTTTGGAAGCCACAGAGTTCATGATGTTCTTTAAGGAGTGGATCCAGAGGAGCTTACTTACCCACTTCTGGTCGCTATCGGGGAGTTTTGCCATACCCTGTAATTTTCTTCTTAAATAGGTCTCATAATGATGGACAAAATAGAAAGAAGTATATTCATAAATGTTTGCTTTTCCTTTGAGCAAATAACAGTGATAATGATAATAGCTAACATTTATTAAGTACTTTCATTTTTTTAAAAGATTGCCAAGGATGACATTATATAACTCAATAAATATATAAGCTAGATACTGTTATTATTACTATTTTAAAGATGAGAAAAAAAGTGAGTATTAGTGAAGTTGAATAATTTGTCCAAGGTCACAGAGTAACTGTGGTGCTGGGACTGGAAGGAGCCTTGTGACTCAAATATTCACATTCTTAAAAACTATATTATCTTTCCTTCACATACAGACAGGAGGCTACTAATATATTCAGTTGAATTATTTATTAAATCTCTGCTTTAGTTCAAAAAGAACTAGGAACCGTTGTGTACTCATTAATTTTCTTGATAAACTGGTTGCAAGAAGCCAATATGCATTATATTCATGCATATATTTGATCCATTTTCTAAAAAATGTAAGTTATGTGGTAATTCATGTTTCATTTTTCAGTTGAATGTGCTTTTATAGGTGAGATAGTTCCTAACTGGAAGCAAGAATTTTATCATATTAAAAGGCTTAGTTAGTCACTTTATTAATGAACACAGACCTATTGTAATTATTTATTATACAGGTCAATAAGATATTTTAAAACTTTCTCTTCAGAAATAAAAAAGTAGTTGAATTAAACTTGTTAGATTTTAATATTTTCTTTAAAATTGTAAGAGAATGACCAGTTTTTTTCTATGTTAAGTAAAATTTTAAAAGTGTTATATAAAAGCACTCATTTGCAAATTAAAGCTAATTCACTGCATACATTAAAGCTATACTTACCTAACATGATTTTCACTTGATTATGACTATTATGATTATACAAGTCTTAGTATACAAATATTGCTTAAGTTCATTTACATATGTTACTTAAATCACAGCTCTTATAAGCAGTCAAATTACTCAAAATACAAAGACTTCTACCAAATAACAATTAGAAATTACTATCCTGAAAACTATATGGACAGAAGTAATTTTGAAATAGCCTACTTGTCCTTCTTATTTTAAGATATGAAAATGCAATTAAAATCTTTGACAATTATCTTCTTAAAAATGTAAGCATGGCATATAAAATATATGTATGTGTGGAATAAAAAATATATATACATATATTTGTATAATATAAATACAGTTTGTCTGTAACAAGAAAACTTATTATGTAATTTCTTTAATAACAACTAAAATGGTGGTGATGAGGATGATGATAGAAATAACTATAAGGGGAATCATGAGAGTTCTTTAAGCTCAAGATGGTTATAATAATTTCTTCATGATATTATATAAAATGATACTAAGAATTAAGTTATGTGTTATATTGTCCTGGTCAGTGTGGCTCAGCGCTTAGAACATTGGCCCATGTTCATAATCTCTGTGCTTTATTTGCTTCTACTACAGAGCATAGTCTTGGCAAGTTCAAAATAGAACTTCTCTATTCATGTCTGTTATTAAAATGCAAATGTATACTTATTCTGATGCCCAATTAGGAACCATGGGGATTTGGATATGTAAGTGTACTTGTCAAAATGAAAATATATATCTTAGTAATAGTATATCGCTTTTTACCTACATTCCCTTTCCTGAATAGAATACTATTGACTATTTGATGTCACCATATGGGACATCAAATATCCAGTTAATATTATCAGTGATGTAATCAAATTAGAATTTTAACTAATGTTTGACTTTAAGTCTATCTGATGCTTACCAGCTATTCTCCAGTTCATAAAAGCAAATAATTTTGTGAATATCCAAATTTACAAAACAAGTCAGTTAGGGGTGAGATTTGATTAAAACCCAAATATTTGTCCATCATAAGAATATTTACTAAAGTGTCTTTTAAAATGGCAATTCTCTAAGAGAAATTGGAAATCTACTATGAATTATAGGAAATAATCAATTTACAACCATCTTTTAAAACATGCAACTATAACTTACATAGGTAAACCTGAATTCTGAAGAAGTCGTGATGGCACTCTGAGGAAAGCACCAATGTCTGATGTATGTACATTAAAGCCTGTGGCTCTATATGTTGAGTGGAAGAGGGGGTGGCACTCTGTTTTCCAGAGTACCCAGCCCTGCCCCAATACAGCACTCTCAGCTGCTTAGATGAGTCTCCTTGTAAACAGAAAAGGCACTTAATGCATTAAAGTGCATTTGTTGTGTTCAACCCTTATGAGGCTTATTTCAGGAAATAGGAAGTATTAAGTTATGAAATGGTGCTATTTAAACACAGTCTTGCAAATATTTTTTTAAGCACTTTCCTCTTCCTAATCCCACTCCTTTCTATGACATTTCTATTTGAAAGTGAGTAATAACACTTGAAATTGTCATTTTATAGGTTCAATCCAAACCTTTATAGATTTATTTGGTACACTTTCTTTTATGCCTTCCAAAATGAGGGGGAAAAATGTTATTTTTATATCTTTTGAAAAATAGAAAAAGGTTGTTGAACTTCTACTGGACTATATAGACACTGAATATATCTTTTGAAAGCAAAGTGAATCTCTTTTTAACTCAGTCACAGGGAAAGCAGTTAATGACATTTTTCATATAAAAAACTTAAAGAGTTTGAGAATTCTTCATTCTGAATAATTGGCGGCTCATGTTGGGATTAAGAACAATAACAATAATAATAATTATAGTGATAACAAATACAAATGAATGAACAGTCATCAGAATTACCAAGTTCTCAACAGGCTGAATGTGGTATGAAAAAAGATATACTTATTACCTTGCTAGGTAATGTGCACAACTATTGACATTAACTATTTTTTTTTTAACTCACCAAATCTCTATATTGTTGTTCTGATTTAACAGATAATAAAATGTAGGCTATAAAGAGGCAGGCCACTTAATTTTCTCTTTTTATTTTTCTTTTAATCCTCACTCAAGGGTATTTCTATTTATCTTCAGATAGAGTAAGAGGAAGAGGAAGAGAGAGGGAGAGGGAGGTAGAGAGAGAGAAACATCAATGTGAGAGGGACACCTTGACTGGTTATCTTCCGCATGACCCCAACCAGTGGCAGAGATGAACCAAAACCGAGGTACATGCCCTTGACTAGAATAAAATCCGAGACTTATTGGTCCATGGGCTGACACTCTACTCACTGAGCCAAACTGGCCAGGATTTAATTTACTCTTAAAAGTGATTTATTGAACATTTGTATTTATTTGTTCATCTCTACATTAGTGAACAAAACAGCAAAAATTCTCTAGTAGAGATTGTATTCTAGTTGAGGGCGCACACACACACACACACACACACACTGCCAGATGTATAAAAAACAAACAAATTATTTACCCAGTTAAATTTTAATATCAGATAAAGAGCATATATATGTCCCAAATACTGCATGTTTGAATAATGTATGGTATAGTGTATTTTAAATGCATGATCCATATTTTTCCTATTCAAATGCATAATTAAAAGTGAATTTCTAATAAACAAGAAATAACATTTTAGTATAAGTATGTCCCAGGCAGTATTTGGACACATTTACATTTGAAAATTATATTTAATTGGAATCCTGTTTTTATCTGTAACCTTAACACACACACACACACACACACACACACACGCACATATATACAGACAAACGCAAACTATAATGGATCAAGACAAGTACTATGGAGAAAAACTGTATCAGGGAATTAAAATACAAAGTATCAAGAAGGACTGTAATTTTAGATAAGGTAATTAGGAAGTATTTTATTGAGAAAGTAACATTTGAGCAAAGATCTGAAGTAAGTGATGGAGGAAGCCAAAGTAGATCTAGAGAAAGAAATTTTAGGCAGAGAAAAAGGCAAATGCAGAAGACTAAATGGGGATTATGTCGGTTTATGGAAAGCTGGAAGAGTGAAATGGAGAACAGTATATGAGGATACAAGAATAATAATTACCACTTGTAACTCAAGTGGGATTTTGCTAGATCTCAAGCATGATGATAGATGACAGATCTATACACAGAAACATATTCTCTTCTTTGATTAAATGTTCTAAGAGCTAGATTCAATTCATGTTGATATCTGGGAATATAGATGATGGTATTAGTAGGTAGAGAACCAAAGCACAAATAATTCATGTGGCTAGCCTATTTTTTTTTCAGATTTTAGTATCAGATCTATATACACAAAATAATGTTTTAGAAAAGTGATTAGAATGATCAACAGATAAATCTCATCCATGAACTCTCTACTTCAAAAAACAACTGAAATATTTTGAAACACACTCACATATATTAACTGCCTTACCCTATCTTAAAGCACAAATGGGTTTAAAATATAATATACTTTGTTCATTACATAATTTCTTTATTTCAAGAACTTCCTAATTGAATGCAGCAAGTGTCTTTATGGAAAGTTTAGGTCTCCCACTAAAATGTGCTATGCACCAATGTAGTACATACTTTATGTTAAGAGAAGTAGAATTTATAGTAAGCTTTTGACATGGTATGAAGATCTGAAATCCAGACTTAAAAACCACTTAAGATCTTAATGCAATGTTATTAGAAGGTCCTACATGTCCTCCATAGTCCATGGTCAAAGAGAGAGCAAGAAGCAAAACATTTTGACTCTTTTAAAAATACTCCTTCCATGATAATTCCTTGTTACTCATAACAAGAAATGTTACTCATAACAAGAAATAATGCCTCTTGAAAATAACAACCTCAGTAGAATATGCTCTAGAAATATTATTTGCACACAAACACATTACTCCAGAATTTGTCTTTCAGAAGACAACCGCTTACTAAATCATAATGAACAGATCTTTATATTAAATGTCTGTTGTCTGTCCTGCTGTGTTCTGTCTCTTGATTAGACCCAGACTGCTGAAGCTCCTAATTCACATAGCATGAGTAAGTTAAGACTTGTAACATATGAGTGATCCAAAGGCTGCGGGAGCTGGGAGGCGGCCTAGCGGGCTGCAGGGGCCAGCGGGGCTATGTGATGTTCAAGCTCAGAAATGCTTTATGTGGATAGTCAGAATCGCATTTGTGGTTTTCTAGACACTGAAGAAAATGAAAATAGTGGTACCTTTCCTCGAAGGTACTTCATATTGGATACCAGAGAAGACAGTTTTAGTTGGTACATGGATAATCCACAGAACCTCCCTTCTGGGTCATCACGTGTTGGAGCCATTAAACTTACCTACATTTCAAAGGTTAGCGATGCCACTGCGTTCTGTTTTGTTATGAACGCAGGGATGAGGAAATACTTCCTACAAGCTAATGATCAGCAGGACCTGGGTCAATGTGTTGAACAAAGCTATAAAAATTACAGTACCAAAGCAGTCAGACACACAGCCTCATCCTGAAAACCCAATCACCACGGCGAATGCGGGAAGCAGCAGGTGTCCTCCCGAACGGACATCCCGTAACGGGGTGCCCATCGTCACTCCCACTCAGGTGACCAGTTCATTCTTCTGCGGGAGGTGACTTTGCGACTGCTGATTGGTTTCGTATTGTTACCAAATCTACAGCAGCACCTCTTCTGAATTAATAGTCAGTGAACACAAAGTTACACATGGGTTTCTTCATTTCAACGCGTGTTTTTTGTAAAAAAATTAGAAGTCCCAGATAAACAACACTTCACTTTCAAAAAAAAAAAGAGAAGCAAAACATACGAGAAGATCCCATCCTAGTGGAAGAGGTATAGACTGCAATGATTGATTCATAAAAGATACATATGAAGGCTTAACATAATAGGCCAGCTGAGCAGAAACAGAGGTTGTCATGACCTAAAAGAACTAGTGGGCTGACTTAATTGACTTACTTTAAGCTTTAAGTTATTTAATGGAGAATTTAGATGATTAGATCACTTAAAATTTTAAGTCTCAGTTTAGTGATGTTAATGTGTTGATATATCAGTTTTCCACTATAATTTTTCATATGAAACTTTTTAAACAAGAAAATTAGTCTACATTTTAGACATATAAAACTTTGTTAAACTATGGCAACTATATTCAGCACTCTAAAAATACCATCCTCCTCTCATGAAGATACAGAGAATAAAAGTTATTCACCACAAATACTGAACTATTTAATTAAATCCTGAAGTATTTTAACCTCACGTATACAGTTTTAATTTGATTGGACTTCTTCCAGGCACTAAATTAATAATTTCTACATCTAAAACATTAATCCTCATCTTGAGGACACACAGCACAGAGTAAGTAGTTCAGTTACAGAGGTGGGTATGACTATTTCTTGTGGGTGTCAGACATCAGTCTTATGTATGCAGGTTTGATTAAAATCTTGACAAAACAATGTTGTCATCCTGAAAAATTAAAAAGAGGGAAAGGGTAATGATTAGGAAATAATAAAGTTTCTAACATTTATTTACTTAAGAATTTCAAAGTTAATAAAAGAGTATTTTAAAGAGAAATATTCCTTTTCACAATTATGAAATCAGTATTGTAAATAAATAACAAAATGTACACTAATTTTGAATTGTTTTAATGCCCTTTAATCCTCAAAAAATTTAAAATAACTTGATGAGTCCAGTAGCTTCTTTATTCTTGCAACACAAATAGTAACATATTCCAGATGAGTAGGCAGGTGGATATTTGCTCAATGATTTAAGTTGTTTGATTTTAAGTAATCAATAAGCTCATAGAAGCACAAGAAGCAACTAAATGTATACACTCGTGAAACACATTGGTAATTTAGCTTTGGTTTTCCTTCGGTACTTTTAAATGTGTCATGTAGTTTTGAGAATTGAAGAAAATAATATGTCTTTAAATAAAAAAGAAATGTCCTTTCAAGATGAAAATGTACAGTGTCATGGTGAGCAAGAAAAAAAATGAATTTAAGATATTTTTACTCTTTTTTAAATGATTAAGATGTTTAATTATTAGTAAAATCTGTAAGTAATTAATGAGAATCTACAACATTTCCCCTCAAAATATGGTCTTTTTTCATAGCTGTAAGAAGATGTACCTAGGCATACAGAGCAGAGATCCATGGCCCATTATGTATTCTATCCACAAATATTTGTTGAGTGTTTCCTCTAGAGATTGAAAACTAAGACAGAAAAAGGAATTTAGAATTTCTTGGAAGTGTACAATTGAATAGATGCCTGAGTTTAAACAGATGCTAATATCAAACAAGATATTTGCTCTAAGGCTATGAGGACACATTAGTATGCCTTGTATGTAGATGGTACTCCTGAAATGCAAAGGAGAGAGAAAGTTATGGATTTATGAAAGAAAAACTGTACATTTGAACTTAAACAAGTGCTTTGGGTTACTCTCATGTTACGAGTCTAACTTACTCATGCTATGTGATTTAGGAGCTTCAGCAGTCTGGGTCTAATCAAGAGACAGAACACAGCAGGACAGACAACAGACATTTAATATAAATATCTGTTCATTATGATTTAGTAAGCGGTTGTCTTCTGAAGACAAATTCTGGAGTAATGTGTTTGTGTGCAAATAATATTTTTAGAGCATATTCTACTGAGGTTGTTATTTTCAAGAAGCATTATTTCTTGTTATGAGTAACATTTCTTGTTATGAGTAACAAGGAATTATCATGGAAGGAGTATTTTTAAAAGAGTCAAAAGAAGTAAATTCATGTTCTTCTTATATTAATATTTTCTTAAAAGCTTCTGCAAGTATCTACATGTGTTATTCTGCTCAACCTTAAAATAAATTCATCTTTTCTTCAAGAGTGTGACAAAAAGCAAATGAAATAAAGTTGGTAAAGCACTTGCAAAGCATAAATGTCAACAAAAGTGAGATTTCATTAATGTTATTGTTCAAAGTGGTCACTTAAAAACTCCACCAAAAGAAGTAAATGCCCAAATCCTTCTGCCTGTCAATGACAATGAGAAGAAGCATACCAAAAATAATCATTTCAAAAGATGTCTTGCGTATTCATTGAGTAAATGTTCTCCTAGCAGCGTTCACTGTACAGAAGTTTCATAGAAAATCACAGATGAAACTCTGCTAATGGGCATAAAAGATAAAGGGGCGGGAAGCAGGAGCTTGTGGTAGCAGGGCTTATTTGTCTGTACTGTACCTGGCTCTATTGAAACTATGTATGTGCATTTCAACAAACTACTCTACATCCTTTCATCTGCTTTTTTAAATGGGAAGAGAAAAAGTAAATTGTGGTTCTAGGGTATATTAGTTATTGATATAACACTGTAGGATTAACTTATTTAGCTCTGGCAGTGATCACCTTTTTTCCTGGAAGCATAAGGACTCATAACCATAGTAATTTTTCCCAATCACGACAGACCCTGTTAGAAGCACTCAGTGGGTCACCCAAGTCACAAACCTCATCAGTGCATAGAGTGGGAGAATGAGTCATTTTATTACACCGGTCATATTCTTCCTGCTGGCTAGTTTTTCATGTAGTGTTAAAATTTAACTTCATCACTCGTTCTCGAATATACCATCCAAAGAAAAGCCCTTTTTGTTTTATGATATTTGCAATTTTTAAATACGTATACATTAATCTCTATCTCCTCATGTTTTAATATTTGAAAATTAAACTCTTTTGTTAATGCTAGTTTATTTACCTGGCCTTTCATCGTATTAGAGTTTAGTTTAGTTTTGTTTTAAGCCACTGCAATCAACCTCCCTAATTATTACAGAAAAATCAACAAGGAGTTTTTTAGGTAAATTGTCAAAATTGTTCACAAAGCACTTTTCTGTGAAATGGTAATTATTGGTTTACCTTTCATATACAAATGCCATGCTTTTAACATTATTTTGAGAACATTTATAATTAATAAAGAATGTGTGGCACTGGTTTTCAGACTTCATGGAATTGCTGTCTGTTAACATTTTTTCAGATATCCTCCAGATTTTCAAAGCAAAATATAAAGAATTTTGCAGATAAATATGAGGTTCTCTTTGAATCTACTTCCACTTCCTACCCCTCTCCCCTTTCCATTTCCTTCTGTTCTATTCTCAGAGATGAAATCGCAACGAACAAGCAAACACTGCATTGCACCTAAAAGGTAGGGTATAATATCAAAGAAAAATATCCACAATTATCTGAAAGAGGTCATAAAATACTCTTCCTTTTTCTAATTAGATTCAGGCAGGTTTTCATTGTATATTTCACTTGGAACAATGTAACAGATTAAATGTAGAATCTTTAAAAATGTTTATTGTGGTAAAATTGGTATACAAGATTATATACATTTAGGGTATACAACATTGTACTTCAATGTTTGTATAATCTACAGAGTGTTCACCACTCTGAGTCCAGTTACTACCCATCATTATACAATTGACCCCCTTCACCCCTTTTACCTTCCCTTCTCCTTTGGTAACTACCAATCTATTTTCTGTATCTATGGTTGTGTTTTGTTTCTTCATTTGTTTGTTGTTGTTGTTTTAGATTCTACGAATTAGTTAAATCATGCGGTATTTGTCTTTCTTCATCTGCTTTATTTCACTTTGTATAATACCCTAAAAATGTATTCATGTTGTCACAGATGTCAAAATTTCCTTCTTTCTTATTGCTAGGTGATATTCCATTGTATGCATATATCACATTTTCTTTATCCATTCTTCCTTTGATGGACACTTAGGATGTTTCTATACCTTGGCTATTGTAAATGATGCTGTAATGAACATAGAGATGCATATATCTTTCCGATTGGTGGTTTTGTATTCTTTGGATAAATATACAGAAGTAGAATAGCTGGGTTATATGGTAGTTCTATTTAAATATGGACTCTTACATGAGAATATCACTGGCTTCCAGTAAATCAGACAAATATAAACCAAGGCTAATGTTTTAAATTTTTTATTTTTTGTTTTTTTGAAAGTATTTTAAGTTTTGAAAAGTGTGGGGTATTTTTGTTAAGGTGTAGTGAGTGAATGATGTTTTAAAATGCTTAGTCTTTGAAAAATTCTGATATTAAAAGATTCTTTTCATATATTCAATGAATATTGAATGATTATCTTCCTTTCTGTATTATTTTATGGTTGCTGGTGATATGCACATTTAAAAAAATCTGTCGGAAACTCTAGTTTTCCTTGAACATTTGAATTTCAGATGACAGAAGGATTTGATTAAAATAAAAATTAATCTTGACAATTGAATTAGGAATACTTAAAAGGTATTTACATATAATATATTTAACTATGCCATTTCAGTATTCTAAATAAAAACACTTACTTATTGAAAAATATCTGCAAATACATTCAAGAAAATAAATGACAGAGTAAGAATTGTATTTTATATTCAGCTAAAATATATTTCAAGTAGAACTATTTCAGACAAGAGTTCTGAAATTAAGAGAAAAAAAAATTTCTGATCCTCAGTCAAGGAAACTCCATGAGATGATCTTCAACAAGCCAAGAGATGATGGGAAAACTACTGCAAGTGGAATATATTCTGTTTATTTTTATGAAATAAGACTAGGAAATGATAGCAAAATCTGACAAAGGTAGGCTCTGTTGGAATCACTATATAAATTTTAAAAGCCTCAGAAAGTGTATGAGGTAAGCATTATTACCATTTTCACTCTTCATATGAAGAAGCTGAAACAAAATAAGTAAAATACCTTGTTCACATATATATTAAAGCAAAGAAGCAGGAATTCCAAATCAGGAAGTATGACTCTAGGAATAATTCTCTTAATTGTTTTCCCTACATTTTCTCAATTCTGATGAGAATGTAGGGCCTGGAAGATTTCTTACTTGTGTGAGTGCCACAAATAATGTAAGTTTATCCTAGTCATCAAGTTTTTTTTTATTTCTTCCTGGATTGTTGAGTTGCTTTTTATTTCAGTAGGATCTCAGATACATTTTTTTAAACAAATCTTTCACCTTACAGTTACTTTATTTCCTTCAATTTTTCTTCCTGGAGTTTCAGCAACTCCCAGTTTAGATCTCTGAACAAATATAATTAAAAAGAACCACAAGGAACAAAATTATTGTATCTGTTCATTTGTTCAACAAGTATTCATTGAGCATGTACTGTGTGAGATTCTGGATTTCTTTCAATGGATGAAATAGACCAAAATGTCTGCTCTCATAAAGCTTATCATCTGGAGGTAGAATTCAGATAATAAATATTAGGATAATAAATAAAACAAATAACATTACAAAAGATAAGTTATAGAAATGACATAGAACTGCATAAAGAGGACTGGGAGTCCAGGATTGTGAGCTGGAGTTGCAAAATAAATGATGTGAGCTAGAACTCATTCGAAGGTAATATCTGAGCAAAGACTTGAAAAATGTGAAGAAGAAGGTGAGTAGGGGCAAAGTTTGTTTCAGGCAGAGAAAACAGCAGCAAAATGTCCCTCAGGCAGAGCATACCTTTTAGATTCAAGTGTGATGCTCAATATGAAAGGAGAAAATGGATTGAGGGAGAAGGTAGTAGTAAGAAGGTGGGTAGTCATTACAGAGTTAAGGACTAGCACCCGTTGGGTCTTCTAAGCTTTGTAAGATTTTCAGACTCCACTCTGAGAGAAGCAAGCAGACATCAGATGGTTTTCAGTAGATATGTAAAGTGACATGACTAATATTTTAATAAGACCATTCTGGCTCCTATATTGAAAATAGATTCTAGGAATGCAAACATGAAAGTAAGGAAACCATTTAGAAGGCTAGTATAATAAATCATTTGAAGGGCAATGTTAACTTGACAAGGAAGTAGCATTAGAATGATTAATATTTCTTAGCCAATACTTTCTATATAATACAATATATCTAATCTATCATTCTCATACATAATTTTTAATTTGTTGATTTGCTTTTCCAAATATTGAATGGAATGTTTTTTTTTTCTAAACTAAATTTTTTCATTTTAAAAATGTTCCTATTTTTTATATCTGAAGAACATTTACACTTTTTCGTTTTAAAGTGACTATTTATAGTTTATCCTAGCACAATTCGTAGATTCGACCTTGTTTTATGTGAAAATTTCTCTACCTGTTGAGCTCATGAGACAAAATTCCTGATATTTTATCTTTCTTTTTTTCTTCTGGAAGAGACTTTCTAACTCTGTTCAATTGTCTTGTATCATTTTAAGTGCTTTTACCAACACCCTAGTTAATATAGTAATATGACAGTAAACTCAGATAATATGTTTATCACAGAACTCCACCATCAAAGATAGGATAAAATATAGTTTCCACAGTAGCACAATGGTTAATAGATTCATGTTTTAAAAATTATATTTGTGAAGCATTGTTTGAAAATTGCTTATTCATTTTAATGACATGCCCAAGACAAGTGATAAAATTAAAGTACTTATAATTCACTGTACTTTGACCTCTCTGTTTTTGAATCTGTGTGTATAGAGTGAAGATTCTACTGATATGCTTTATTACCATTATATTGGTCAACAGCCTAAACTTATGAATAATTGTGGAACCAGAGATGGTTGTGTGGCTCTACTGCAATGTCACCTTTGGCTATGGCCTACCTTTTAAGCCTTGTAAGAAAAAATTTCCTGTATGTGAATAGTTTTTTTTTTTTTTTAATTTCTAGTTATTTTACATAATTTTCAAATATCATTCTCTTAAGGTTTTGCGTATTTGTTTTAGTTTTTAAAATAAACTGAAGTTCATGCTCTTTTTATATTTCTTTTCACATCCCTTTTTCTTTTCCAGATCCCATCCAAGATAGTACACCGCCTCTATTTGCCATGTATCTCTAGGCTCTTACGGTTGTGACAGTTTTTAGACTTTCCTTGTTTTTGATGATCTTGTACAGCTTAAGGAGCACTGACCTGGAATGTCCTTCGTTGGAACTGTCCTGATGTTTTTCTCATGACTTAACTGTGATTACGGGTTTTGGGGAGGAAGAACACAGGTAAAATGCCATTCTCATCACATCTGATCAAGTGTACGTACTATTAATATGACTTACCACTGATGATGTTGACCTTAATTTTTTGACCGAGGTAAGATTTGTCAGGTCTCTTCACTATAAAATTACCCCCCCCCGCCCCATTCTACACTACTCTGGAAGGAAGTCGCCATGCACGGCCCACACTTAAAGGCTGGGGAGTTATACTCCACTTCCTAGAGTGCAGAGTATCTATGTATTTATTTGGATTTCTTCTGCATGGGGAAATGTATCTATTCTCTTCCATTTATTTATTCACTCAATAATTGGTTTCTATCAGAATGGTTTCATACTGCTAAGGTTTTTATTAAGCATGACTAATTTTCTTCAGATGTGGATGTTTCCCGGTGCAATTTACTCAGAAAGTAGGAAAACTCATGTTGATTCATTGATTCTTTTTTTTTTTTTTTTTTTTTATGAATTTTTATTTATTTTTTTGTTACAGATATTTTACCTTTTTACCCCATTGGCACCCCCCACTCCACCCCCTCCACCCTGTCCCCGGCTTAGTTGTCCATGTCCATTGGTCATGCATACATGCATATAAGTTCTGTGGTTTATCTCTTCCCACCCCCCACCCCCCATCCCCTCTTCTGAGGGATGTCAGTCTGTGCCCTACTTCCATGTGTCTGGGTCTACTGTATTCCTCAGACTGTTATGTTCATTATATTCCGTATATAAGTGAGATCATGTGGTATTTGTCTTTTTCTGCTTGGCTTCTTTCACTTAGGATAATACTTTCCAGGTCCCTCCATGTCGTCTCAAAGGATAAGAGATCTTTCTTTCTTACCGCTGCATAGTACTCCATTGTGTATATGTACCACAGCTTTTTGATCCATTCGTCTACTGGTGGACACTTGGGCTGTTTCCAGATCTTAGCTATTGTAAATAGTGCTGCTATGAACATGGGGGTACATATATTCTTCCTGATTGGTGTTTCAGGCTTCTTAGGGTATATTCCCAGCAGTGGGATCACTGGGTCAAATGGAAGTTCAATTTTTAATTTTTTGAGGTAGCACCATATTGTTTTCCATAGCGGCTGCACCAGTCTGCATTCCCACCAGCAGTGTATTAGAGTTCCCTTTTCTCCACACCCTCGCCAACACTTGTTGTTTGATGATTTGTTGATGGCGGCCATTCTGACAGGTGTGAGGTGATACCTCATTGTTGTTTTAATTTGCATCTCTCGGATGATTAGTGATGTTGAGCATTTCTTCATATGTCTCTTGGCCATTTGTATGTCCTGTTTGGAGAGGTGTCTATTCAGCTCCTCTGCCCATTTTTTAATTGGGTTCTTTGTCTTCCTCTTGTGGAGTTGTGTGAGCTCTCTGTATATATTGGAAATTAACCCCTTATCTGATACATCATTGGCAATGATGTTCTCCCATACAGTGGGTTGCCTTTCCATTTTGATGATCGTTTCTTTTGCTGTGCAGAAGCTTTTTAGTTTGATGTAGTCCCATGTGTTCATTTTCTCCTTTATTTCTGTTGCCTTAGGTGATGTATCAGTGAAAATTCTGCTCCGTATGATGTCCGAAATTTTGTTGCCTACATTTTCTTCTAGAATTTTTATGGATTCACGGGTCACATTTAAGTCTTTTATCCATTTTGAGTTTATTTTGTGTATGGTGTAAGTTGATGGTCTAGTTTCATTTTTTTGCATGTAGCTGTCCAATTTTCCCAACACCATTTATTAAAGAGGCTGTCTTTACTCCACTGTATGCTCTTGCCACCTTTGTCAAATATTAATTGAGCGTATTGCCTTGGGTCCATTTCTGGGTTTTCAGTTCTGTTCCACTGGTCTATATGCCTGTTCTTGTGCCAGTACCAGGCTGTTTTGGTTACAGTCGCTTTGTAGTATAACCTGATATCTGGTATTGTGATCCCTCCAACTTTGTTCTTCTTTTTCAAGATTGCTGTGGCTATTCGGGGTCTTTTTTGGTTCCATATGAACTTTTGAAGTATTTGTTCTAGTTCTATGAAATATGTTGTTGGTATTTTGATAGGGATTGCATTGAATCTATAGATTGCTTTGGGTAGTATGGACATTTTAATTATGTTAATTCTTCCAATCCATGAACAGGGTATGTGCTTCCACTTTTTTATATCTTCCTCTATTTCTTTTTTCAATGACCTGTAGTTTTCTGCAAATAGGTCCTTTACTTCTTTGGTTAAGTTTATTCCTAGGTATCGTAATTTTTTTGGAGCGATGGTAAATGGGATTGTTTTTTCAGTTTCTCTTTCTGTGAGTTCATCATTGATGTACAAGAATGCCGTCGATTTCTTGACGTTAATTTTGTATCCTGCTACTTTGCCAAATTCATTTATTAAGTCTAATAGATTTTTGATGGAGTCTTTAGGGTTTTCTATGTACAATATCATGTCATCTGCAAATAATGACAGTTTCACTTCCTCCTTTCCAATTTGGATCCCTTTTATTTTTTCTTCATGTCTGATTGCTGTGGCTAAGACTTCCAGTACAATGTTAAATAAGAGTGGCGAAAGTGGACATCCCTGTCTTGTTCCTGTTCTTAATGGGAATGTTTTTAGTTTCTGTCCATTGAGTATGATGTTGGCTGTAGGTCTTTCATATATGGCCTTTATTATGTTGAGATATGATCCCTCTATTCCTACATTGCTGAGCGTTTTTATCAGAAATGGATGCTGGATTTTGTCGAATGCTTTTTCAGCATCTATTGATATGATCATGTGGTTTTTATTCTTCATTTTGTTTATGTGGTGTATCACGTTTATTGATTTGCGAATATTGTACCAGCCTTGCATCCCTGGAATGAATCCCACTTGGTCATGGTGAATAATTTTTTTGATGTATTTCTGGATCCGATTTGCTAGTATTTTGTTCAGGATTTTGGCGTCTATGTTCATCAGGGATATTGGCCTGTAGTTTCTTTCTTCGTAGTGTCTTTTTCTGGTTTTGGAATTAGAATTATGCTGGCCTCATAGAACGTGTTTGGAAGTCTTCCTTCTTCTTGAATTTTTGAAATAGTTTGAGGAGAATGGGTGTTAGTTCTTTTTTGAATGTTCGGTAAAACTCCCCCGTGAAACCATCTGGGCCTGGGCTTTTGTTTGCTGGGAGAGTCTTGATTACCTCTTCAATTTCCTTAGTTGTTATTGGTCTGTTCAAGTTTTCTATCTCATCCGGGAATAGTTTTGGGAGACTGTGTGTTTCTAGAAATTTGTCCATTTCGCTGAGATTGTCGAATTTGTTGCCATATAGTTGTTCATAGTAGTTGTTAACGATCTTTTGTATTTCCGTGGTGTTGGTTGTTACTTCTCCTCTTTCATTTCTGATTTTGTGTATTTGGGTTCTCTCTCTTTGTTTCTTGGTGAGTCTAGCTAAGGGTCCATCAATCTTGTTTATCTTTTCGAAAAACCAGCTCTTTGTTTCATTGATCCTTTGAATTGTTTTTTTGGTCTCTATGTCATTTATTTCTGCTCTGATCTTTACTATTTCCTTCCTTCTACTTGCTCTGGGGTTTTCTTTTTGTTTGCTTTCTAATTCTTTAAGTTGTGAGGTTAGACAGTCAATTAGAAATTTTTCTTGTTTTTTGAGGTAGGCCTGTAGTGCTATGAACTTCCCTCTCAGAACTGCTTTCGCTGCATCCCATAGATTTTGTGTTGTTGTGTGTTCATTTTCATTGGTTTCCAGGAAGTTTTTCATTTCTTCCTTGATCTCCTCGGTGACCCATTCATTGTTTAATAACATGCTATTTAGCCTCCGTGTGTTGAAATGTCTTTGCATGTTCTTGTTGCAGTTGATTTCTAGTTTCATGCCATTGTGATCTGAGAAGATGCTTGATATGATTTCAATCTTCTTGAACTTGTAGAGATTTAGTTTGTGTCCTATCATGTGGTCTATCTTTGAGAATGTCCCATGTGCACTTGAGAAGAATGTGTATTCTGTAGTTTTGGGGTGTAATTCTCTGTAGATATCTATTAAATCCATTTGGTCTAGTGCTTCATTTAGAGTCTCTGTTTCCTTGCTAATTTTTTGCCTAGAGGATCTATCCAGTGCTGTCAACGGGGTGTTGAAGTCCCCAGCTATGATTGTATTGTTGTCGATTTCTCCTTGGAAGTCCTCCAGAAGATTTTTAATATATTTTGGTGCTCCTATATTGGGTGCATATATGTTTATCAAGGTTATATCTTCCTGTTGGATAGATCCTTTCAATATTATGTAGTGGCCGTCTTTGTCTCTAGTTATGGTCTTCATTTTGAAATCTATTTTATCAGATATGAGAATTGCTACCCAGCTTTTTTTTGCTTTCCATTTGCTTGGAAAATTTTTTTCCATCCCTTCACTTTCAACCTATGTGAGTCTTTTGTTGAGAGATGGGTCTCTTGTAAACAACATATAGATGAGTCATGCTTTCTTATCCAATCAGCTACTCTGTGTCTCTTTATGGGAGCATTCAGTCCATTTACGTTTAAGGTGATTATTGATATGTACTTATTTATTGCCATTTTTGTTTAGTGTGGTTCTATTTTTGTTCCCATTTCTACTGCTAATTACAGCAGTCCTTTTAACATTTCTTGCAGTGCTGGTTTGGTGCTAATGTATTCCCTTAGCTTTTTTTTGTCTGGGAAGCTCTTTATTTGATCTTCTATTTTGAATGATAGCCTTGCTGGGTAGAGTAGTCTTGGATTCAGATTCTTGTTTTTCATGACTTTGATTACTTCATGCCATTCCCTTCTGGCCTGTAGTGTTTCTTGTGAGAAGTCAGCTGAGAGCCTTATGGGGTTCCCTTTGTAGGTAACCTGTTGCTTATCTCTTGCTGCTTTTAGGATTCTCTCTTTGTCTTTAATTTGGGGCATTTTAATTACTATGTGTCTTGGTGTGGGCCTGTTTGGGTTCTTCTTACTTGGGACTCTCTGTGCTTCTTGAACTTGAATGCCTTCTTCCTTCACCAAATTAGGGAAGTTTTCTCTCACTATTTTTTTGAATATATTCTCTATCCCTTGCTCCTTTTCTTCTTCTTCGGGTACTCCTATGATGCGAATATTATTACGTTTCCAGTTGTCCCATAGTTCTCTTAAGCTGTCTTCCTGTTTTTTAATAGTTTTTTCCTTTTGTTTTTCTGATTGGTTGATTTTTTCTACCCTGTCTTCTAATTCGCTGATCCGGTCCTCAGCTTCCCCTACTCTGCTTTTTAAACCTTCCAATGTGTTTTTCATTTCGGATATGTCATTTTTTATCTCTTCTTGTTGGTTTTTAATTTCCATTTGGCTTATTTTTAGTGTCTCTATGTCCTTACTCATGCTGTTCAGCTTCCTCAAGATCATGGCTCTGAATTCTAGCTCTGTTAACATGCCTAATTGCTCCACATTGATCTCATCTTCGGTGGAGGTGGTTTGCTCTTTCATTTGGCTTCTGTTTCTGTGTTTCACCATTTTAGCTATCACTCTGGGCTTTGGAGCCTGTCAAGTTCTCCCTGTGGGTGTTGGTGTTCTGCTGTTTGTGGCTCCCTCTCCTGTGTTTAGATGAGCGAGGGAGGACCCGCGTTGAACACCACTGTCAAGTCTTACTTTCCTGGTTAAAGCTGCCAGCCCAGGAAACGTACTGTTATCCTCTAGCTTTTTGCCTGGAAGCTAGCAGTCTAGGTTAATTGATGAGTTTTGGGTTGTCAGTTGATTGAAAAACTCCCTCTGGTGCTCAGCCAAGGGGCTTTCAGGAGGGTGGGGCAGATGCTGGTTGTTAGTGAGCCTCAATTAACACTTCAATGGCCCACAGGGTGGGGTTGGATCTCCGAGGGAGGGGCTGCTGCCTCTCTCAGAGCCCTGGGAAGAAGCAATGTGGCCACCGTCCTGAGTGGCTGCACTCAGCCAAAGCTCCGAGAGCCCTCCAAACCCCGAGTGTCCCGACACAGTTCCAGTCCAGTCCGCCCTCCCTCCGCCGGAGCCCAAGGTGAGTGGCTGTGGCTGTTTCAGCCTCTGTCCCGGCTGCGCTGTGGGGCCGCCTGGGAGTGTGACCCGAGGGCTCCGCTTATAGCTGAGGCCGCTGCCGAGCTGCCGACCTTGGGCTCCCAGCCCCGTCTCGCGCCTTCGCAAGCCTACCGGAATGGAGTCAGTGTCCCTCGTTGTATGGTCCTCGCAAGCTGCTTTTCTGTTGGTTTTTCCCGTCGATTTGTCTGTGTTATAGTTGTAATTCCAGTTTGGTTCTGGGAGACGGTCTGTGTAGCTCCGTTCACTCCGCCGCCATTTTTCGGTCCCGATTCATTGATTCTATATTTGATTACCCAGAGTAGTATGCAAATTGCTATCGCAAGAAACAGCATAAATTAAAATTTCTCTGATCTATTTGGTCACTGGACCATTTCTCCATAGAATCGGAGCTGTCTTAAGTGAATTTGCTAACCTGTCAGGAGTTCATTCTTCATTTGGCCTTGATAGATTTCACACTTAGAATTTTATTTCTTTATCTCAAGGTTTTTAATTCTTTATGACTCTGGAAGTTATCTTTCCTGTTTTCTGTCATTTATTACTTAGCTCTGAAAGATTTCTAGGACTTTCTTGATAGTATAATGATAACAGCTATTTTTTCTTTAATTATCTTTTAATATGAATTCTGATCACGATGTCCAGATACATTTTATTGCTGATTCTCAGGAATCTCCTCTGCCACTCAAATGCTTTGACTTGATGTTGGCCATTTTTAGTCCTTTAATTTTCTAACAGTAATTATGAAGTTTAAGTTTTATGTCTCTGATCCCCTCCAGCAGTTGTTTCAAGATTGACCTTCTTTGACTTCTTTATGCTTATGAGACCTTTGAAGTCCTTTTCCTTCTAATTCTTTTTGAATATCATTCAACTTATATGTTAAAAGTGAATTGCTTATTTTGATAGTCACCTTGATTTTCTCTTTAAACTTTTAAAGTTCTATTTTTTAAAATCTTTTCACTAATAACTAAAATATAAATTATTTGTATTTCTATTACTACTTAACTAATGCAAACACATTAAGTGCTGGTTATTTGCTCAATACAAAAGATGACTTTTTTTCACTACATTATTGTTTAACTAAAATCATAAATCTGCATTGGTCATATAGAATTTATTGCTCTGACAAGCTGTACAGTGTACTATGAGATATTATATACACCATACCTCTAAAGATGGAAAATAAGTGTCTTAATTAGAATGTATATTATATATCTTATTTGTGTGTATTTACAATAAAAATTTGTTCTATATACATACTGTAATACATAAAATATTTTATTTTATTTTTATTGTTTTAATTATTACAGATGTCCACTCTTTTTCCCATTGACCCCCTCCTCCCCACTCCCATCTCCCTCCTGATTTCCCCCATCTAATATTTTATAATACAAAATTGTACCTAGAAGGACACTTATTTTTCCACTTTGCTTCCCAGGCACACTCTGTTTACGAAGAATTAGTTATGTTCGCCAATTGTGCCAAATTGTCTTTGTTTTCTGCTATAAGTAATGATTATTGCTGCATTTTTTGTGTTCACACATACAAAATAGTGAAAAAATTAAATAAAATTAACTGGCTCACATAACTGCAAATATTTACAATAATATTAAACGAGGTAACATTTCGTCTATATTGGAAATTAAATTTATACCTTTGTTTAGCCCTCATTTTATTATCTTTTACATACCTGTTACATAAATTTTAACATTTTTCTCATTGCCTTCTATAAATATCAAGCAACAAAAAATTCTGTCTCATATATATCTATTTAAATTATGATCAAAGCTGAACTTCATAGAATATTGCTATTTTAAAGCATACTAAAGAATATTAACATTTTAATAATTTTAATAATATAGAAACTTCAAACATGTCTTTAAGGGCAACAAAAGTAATTCTATTTTTACATATCCATCATGTTTAAAGGAAGAAAGTTGTTATCTAAGTGTGCATTTCCAAGATGCCTAGGAACTGCCATTCATACTGATGATCCATTAATGGCCACAGAAGTACTCAGGACAGCATAAAGAAATGATTTCATGGAGGGATCATTTTATCTCTGAATTGTATAAATAATAAGCATGAATTGGTATATACTGTATACCAGAAAAAAAGGCATTGTATTTTTACCAATGATGCCATTAAAATGATTTACTAATTTTTATTTATTTTATTTTTTAACTTTTTTATTGTTGATAGTATTACAGATATCCCCATTTCCCCCTTTGGTCCTCTTCACCCAGCCCCTACTCCTCCAGGCCTTCAAAGCACTATTATTGATTACATTTCTTAAATGATTATTTATTTAATCAAATATTCATCTATTTATTATTTCATTATTTAATATGTGTAAAGCAATACATAGTGCTGTAAAAAGTTTGCATAAGTAAGAAAGAAGAAAATCTTTAAAAATATTTATCATATGTTATTCATTGATTGCCATATGACTTTACAAAAACTATATTATTAAAATAAATTAACAACCTTAGATGTGTATATTATTAAACTAGAATCCAAAAACTTAACTAACAAAAGTTAACAAGTAATGATATTAGTGAATGACAATAGAAATTTGAAGCCATATATGCTTTCAAGGAATATATGAATGTAATTCTTATTATCTTTATTGACTCCTACAGACCTGGTATGTCAGTTGTCTTACATAAGTTCCTTCATTTGCTACCTTCAAGAAATCTTAGATTTAAGGTCATTATGTCTGTATTATAATTGAAATACTTAGGACTTAAAGAATGAGGTAACTTATTGCATACGTTTGAGTTGAGACATAAACTTAGATTTCCCTGAGTTCACATCATGTGCTACCAACTTTTATGACAATTAACTCATTTATATTACATTCTAGAATATGGAAAATTTAATGTGGGTAGTTTGTTCACTGTAGTTCAGAGGAGGGGTTTCTCTGTTCAGGTTTCATAAGTAACAGTATACATTACTTTGAAGATACTAAAAGATTGTTCAGATATAGCAAACTAATGACGTGCCCTGAACATATTAAAATTCTCCATGGGAGGGAGATAATAAAAGCAAGTGCATGTTATAAAACTATGAGATATGCTTTATGGAACTTAGACACTTACCTAGAAATGTTAGTTGAATGATCCTGCTTAATTCCAATAGCGTAGTAGCATGAACAAGCAGCTACCTTCGATAAAAAGAAACGTGTAAAATTGTGTTTGAAAGATACTAAAGTAGGGTCAAATAATTTAGGAAGGATTTTATGATAGTTTGCTATTATCACTTTATGTTTTTCATATGTCTTTTTTAAAAATTAACTTAGTGGATGTAGAAGTTTGACTAATGCTAATGGTGCATATGATCTGGGAGAAATAAAGAAAGCTTTTCCTTGTTTTTCATGATTAAATAGTTCATAAATGAGAAAGCAGTATTTATTACCTAAACATTTCTGTGCCTCAACATTTCCATTTTCCAAATCATATCTATAATTTCCTTATTACTTTCATAAACATATCTTTTTTAAGGATCAAGGAAGCAGTGTGCATCATCTGGGTGTATTATTGTTTATATCCCAAGTGTGTATATTTGGAATTTTTAAAGACAATAGCTCGAAGAATTGAGAATGGAAATAATAGTCTCTCTTTTTTTTTTGGTACGTGCCCCTAGCAGGAACCAAACCCGGGACTCTCTGGTCCACAGGCCGATGCTTAACAGCTGAGCCAAACTGGCCAGGGCGGTAATAGTCTCTTAATTAGCAGAGTTGGAAAGAAAGGATTGATATATTTTAAATATTCCCTTCAAGAAAAATGTGCACTTTAAATAGGGTCACTGTGACATTCCCAAGATAATGTAGATGGGAATTTGAAGTCATGGTACAAGACTTTATGAAATACATTACTAATTTTGATATAATCATTAAACAATGTTGACTAATAAGTATGGGCAGAGTAAACTAAACTAAGAGATCTCTCCTTAATGTTCAGGAAATAGAACCTAGTGAACTAAAGGAGGCCAGTGCTACCAGGTACCTCATATGTAAGAGCTCCCTCCATAGCTAACTCACTGACAGCTTAGGCCAAAGATGAAGGGCATGGGCAAGGCAGGTTGAATACATTGTACATATTAAGGTATGACCAATTTGCAAAACACTTAGATCTGAAAACGTGCTATGTGGTCAGTGTAGAAGATTAGTGAGGAACTGTGATAGACTTCAGCTGCTCTTTTGTTACACTTCATCCCTTATGCTTGCATCAGCTCTTCTCTCATGAGAGAAGCTGAGCTCAGTAGCATGAACTTTTCTTTTCAGAAGTCCAACTGTCCCTGGCTGGTTTTGCTCAGTGATTAGATCATCATCATGTGGACCAACGGGTCACAGGTTCAATTCCAGGTCAAGAGCACATACCTGGGTTGCAGGCATCTCCAACATGCAGGAGGCAACCTATCGGTGTGTCTTCTCACATCAATAATTCTCTCTTTCTCCCTCTCTCCCTCTCCCTCGTTCCTTCTCTTCCTTTCACTCTCTCTAAAAATCAATGGAAAAAATATCCTCAGGTGAGGATCAATCTAAAAAAAAATTGGGACTAATGTGAAGGTTCAGACAGCACAATAAGATGCTAAGGCCACACTCACTGGCAGCTACAGAGATGGGTCCATAAAATAAACGGAGCTACTAAGACTACATTACACAGCTCTCAAATTTGTGGACCCTAATTTTTTTATTTCTGAATATAAATGAATAATAATACCCGACCTTAAGATTTATTCAAATATGTTATCAGGATTAAATTAAATTCTGGAGGTAATTCACTAAAATATAATTAGTATTATAATCATTCTTACTATTTATTAAAGCTATTAAGTACAAGGATTCCTGTAGGCATCCAAAAATTATTTGAAATTTGATCAACCAATTCTTGCCTTGCCTAAAGAAAATAATTATTTTGGAAATATTTTTATACACACTAAATTTGAGGTGGCATTAGTATTCAATGTTCTAGGTAAGTTTAAGATACTTGGCTTAAGTTACACAGCTAGTAAAATAGAAAAGATTTTAAAAGTTAGAGTATCGGGGTTCTGAATAAAGATGAGTCCATCAATGAAAATGAGAAAGGAGACAGAGTAGTTGTATTGGGAGTGTAAAAATTGTTCAGTGTGGTAGTCACGTAGAAACAAAGGCTTTTATAACCGTCTATTACAATGGCATTTTCCTAACATACTATAGTTGAACCTTTGAGCCCATGGTTTAAATTATCTTGAAAGTATATGAAAGTGTGTCATTTTTGAAGAAATCAATGTGTCTTGACTCTCTCTGGAATTGCTGCTTATCTAGTGAATAGAAAACAGAGTTAACTAAGTTTCTATATGTATTTCTCCTTATTTATCTTGGAACTTAACTCTCTGTAAAGCTTTCATTATCTCCTCAAACAATAGGGAGATAAAATGATGCATTTTGCTATCTATGAAGGGCAAATGTGGTCTGCTAAATGTCTTCACATGATCTTAAAGGGTGTTAAAAATCCATAAACGGCCTAGAAAAATACTGCATGTAACATACCCAAGTTGACTAACTCCTGATGTGCATTTGAGGTAATATTTTCTTAAGATGAGACTTAAAAAGTCTTGCTCGCCTAAGGAACTTTTGGAAGAAATGTCAGAATCTTCAATGGCAAAGATAAATATATTTTCTCACTTGAGAAAATTTTGACCAGTTATACATGGTCCATTCACACAATATGTTTCTTCTGGCATAATCATTTTATTTTCTTCACTTTATTTTTTGGTATTTATATAGTTTCAAATTATTCCCTTGTTTTAGCAGTACATACACCCTTTAAGCACACTGTCAAAGGAAAGAATATTGAGAGGGATAATAAAGGACAGTAAAAGATGTAAGGGAGCATACAAACATTTTTATTGAGGCACTGTGCTATTATTATATATATAGAGAAAGATATGTACATGTACATACATACATATATATATTTCTACATCTGTCTCTATATCACAATTATATAATGTTATTTTATTTCTAAACAATCATGTGGATTCATAATACTATTTCTAAACTCAGGAAGAATAAGTAACTTGCCCAAGGTCTCAAAGCTAATTATTATTGAATAAAGACATGTAACCCAGATGTTTCTGTTTCTAAAATTCATGATGTCGCCACTGCATCATTTTATATCTAGAAATTAAAATAAAAGCAAAGCGTAAGCTTTCATGTATGTGTCATTGAGACATTTAATTCTTTGAGATTTACTCCTGGATCATTTCATGAGCCTCCTAACCACACATCCTAGCTCTAGCACTTAAAAAAAATACCCCACTTATTATCACCAGAATAATTCTAAATACAACTTTATACAATCTCATAAAGGCCCTTAAACACAAACTTATCTCTTAAACTTCTCTTGTGTCTGTTATATTCCATCTACAGTAGCCGAAATTTTTTCATATTATCTGGCCACACTGTACTTTCCTATTAAACCTCATCATTTTTCACGGATTATGTGTTTTATTCAAATCGGTCTCTTTATTATTTGAAATTGATGCCTTATACTTCTGTGACTATATGTTTTACTTCTCACTTATCCTAGGATGAGTTTTAGGCGCTCATTCATATTTTAATTATATTCAAACTTAATTCAAGTTCCATGTTCTCCAATCCGGACTGATTTCATTCTTATTTTTATCATGACTTTATGTTCTATACCACTCAGCTACCTAAATATTCTCAAAAGTATTGTTGGCAATAAAAAGGGCTCTGTCATTTTTCTGGAGCTACATTTGTGCTTTTCTATTGCTGATTCCCTGAGCCCCTTCTCAGGATCTTTCTTAAGCTCTTCTATGTCTCTTCACCACAGGCTCCACAAACTGGTCAGGGTTTTTTTGTTTGTTTGTTTGCTTTTTTCTTCACCGGCTAGCTACTCTCTCACTTGATGTTTTCTCTTGCCTGAGCGATGCAACAGTCTTTCCCAAGATACACCCATGCATATACCTCAAATAGTTATGAAGCTTCAAAGACACATACTTGGGTTCCGTTATTTTTAAATATTTATAGGAAAATGGAGAAGAAAAATAAAGCTGCATTTATTGCAGATTCCCAATTTGCTGAAGACTTATTACAAGGCCTAATGAAAATTCTTAATTTGTAACCACAATATAGCATGTATATCTCCTTCCTAAAGCCTCCTGAACTGCAAGCTCAAAATAAAGCTGAATGTATCATCTTTAAACCAAAGCAAGCTGCCCTACACCAAGTCACAAAGGCGTACATATTTACATATTATACTTATATATCTACATTATTGTAAATAACTGATTGATCTTCAAGCCTTTTGTATTCTTCTTTCTTAGTGTAATTTCTATCTAAATGTCCTTTTGAGCTACATGGAAACCACTGTGGTTCAGGACCTATCACTTCTATCATAACCACTAAAGTAACTTCTTCATTCATCTAAATCCATTCTGCATTTTGCATACAGATTAAACCATAATAAAATGACTTTTCTGTTACACACACACACACCATCAATGCAACCTGATATTTTTATAGGAAAGTTTGTACTATTTTGCTGAGTGTTCAAAATCACTTTGACTCATTCTAGAATTTTTCAAATTTCCTTTTTCTAACCTAATCTGAAGTTTCCAATTATTACAATCAATAAGATCTATTTTTAGGTTTTACTTACTATACAAGTTCACTTTCACCTCTTAGTACTTGCTTACTATGTGCCTCCAGTCTGCAACGGTTACACTGATTTCCACCTCTATGTATCTCGTTGCCTAGGACTCAGTTCACATTCATCACCATCACCCCCTGCATTGTGGCTTTCTCCCCAGGGTCTCTCTGCTATTTTGGATTTCACAGGAGGATATCTAGTTGTAATTATATGGACCTGTGTATAATCCCCTTCAGTAGACTGTATCTTCCTTTAAAGAATAAACAGTATCTTCTTTTTCTGCTCTCATAGATTTTTATATCCATTACATTTTAATTGATTTCCTAGCTACATCTGATTGAAAGCTACATTAACATAATAAATTTTATCTTGAATTACTGACCATGGGAAAAATGTTGCCAAGTACTATGAATAACTAAACTCTTCAGGATTTCCCATATTTCCTATATATTAATATTATTAAAGGAATCAAATATATGTTTGAATCAACTATCAGCCTTCAGATCATGATAATAGTTATCAATCGTTACTCTAATATGGTCAATAATTAATAACTCACATTAAAATTATGCTACTCTAAAACCATATATGTGTTATAGATGAGATTTTAAAGTAATTTATTAAAATTACTCATGATAGAAATCTTTTATATTATCAAGTAAGTAAAAATATCACCTTGCAGTATGGATATATACAGGGTGGAGCAAAAGTAGGTTTATAGTTGTGAATACGCAAAACACAGAGTTTATTTCTGTATTATTATTTATTAATTATTGTATTATTATCCATAAAAACAGTAATATTTGTACTACTAAAAGTCATCATATTTTTATTACTTTACATTTTCAAGTAACTATAATTAGAAAGAATTACACATGTACTTACTCTCATGGAATTCTTTAGGATATGAATCAGATTGGACAAATAATGAGCACAGTATGGCTTTTATTCATTACTTTGTACATGAGAAACCAGGTGAGAATGTCACAGTTTTTCAAGTTAGCCTTGATGATCTTGAGCGTGTGCATAAAATTTTTATCACGAATTAAGAATGATAAATGGAGACTTAGAATGACTTCTTGGTGTGCACATTGTATTCTTTTTCTAGACACATGACCAGAGGTGACTTGACCTAGCATTTATAGACAGGTCTGCCTCTAACACCCATTTTCATCCAGGCCTTTTATCAGTGCTCATCTCTGGGAATTCCTTTTAAGTTTCTGCACATAAGTGTCTTAGTGGTGCCACATGATCGTTTCCTTGAACTGTGTAAAAGGCAGTAATCATACAATATTCATGAAGATCCCAACAATGAGAGCTGTGTTGGAAATGGGGATAAAGTTCCATAGATGCAATATTTCTATTTTATGTCCATTTGGTACCAGGTTCCTGAAGCTTAGCCTACTTGCAAATGCTTTTCTTTGTCATTATTGTCCTAATGCTCAACATATCTTTTTTTTCAAACAGCAGAAATAGAACAGTGAGTGTGTTATGCAATGGTCTGACCTCCTGTTTTGAGAATGGATAGTATATGACTAATAAATAACTCACACCCTGCTGCCTAAACACAAAGCCTTCAAGGGTACCAGCATTTAATTGGAAGCCATCTATTGTGAGTATTCTCCAGCCACCTGCACCTTATTGCTATTATTGTTCAAAAGAAAATGGTTTCTAAAATGTTTGAACATTTATTTGGGTCAAAATTAAATGTTTAACAGTAATAGTTCAGAGGATAAATGGTGGTTTAAGTTTTACAGAATCACATTTTCAAGGTCTAAAATTTGAAGATTTCATCATTTGAAATTGATATTTTTATATTTATTTTGAAATGCTTGAAGAATAAAAGTAGTTCTGTGGTGGTGTTTTAAGGCATTAATTAGACTGCTGGTTAGTGAGTAAATATTCCAAGAACTGAAACATTATTTTTAATAGGTAAGGAGTTGAATTTTGAAATTTTGGCAAAGATAACAATAGGGACTTTTTTATTAATAAAGATAATAGTAATTTTTATTTAAAGAAAGATCCTAATTTATGTGCCATTAAAGCAATAAAGAAAACAAGTAAGAAATCTCAACAGTAAAACTACCCTCTTTATTTGACTTGTAAGATCACTGAGCTTCACAAAATGAATTCTTTACAAATAGCTCTTGACAATAAGAAATGTAATTGGGAATATCTAAACCATTTGTTTTATGTCAATTTTTATTTTACCATGTTTGAGGTAAATTATCATTCTATCTCTCCAAAGTCATTTTGTTTTACCTTGTTTGAAGCAAATTATGATTTTAACTCTCCAAAGATACTTTATTTGTCATTTATTTCTTTACCTTTTACTTTTTCCTATTATATGTAAAGTGTTATATGCTTACCGTAAGTGGGCTCCCAATAACAGTAATGAATTTATGTAGAGACACATTTTATTAAATAAGCTTTTTACCTGATAATTCAAACAGCACAATTTTAATGATTCTACAAAATGGAGTTCATGCTATCCAAACATTTATGTGGAAAAATGAATAGATCAAGTTTATTAGTTAAAATCTGGCCTCAGAGAATCTGGGTCTAAGTTTGACATTGAAACTTCCTGACTCTAAGTTCTAACACATCACTTAATCTCTCAGAGTTTTGGATTTCCTATTAAATAGTTGCTGTAAATAATTAAACAAGATTATGCCTGGAAAATTCTAAGCAATTTATGAAGTGCCTATTATTAGTTTCTGTAGGTTTGTTGGCTAAGATAAGTGTGATGTTGTGCTCCATCTCTCAGGATTTGTGGGGAGCAGTGAATTGTTTTCATTTTAGCCATTTCCATTTTTAACTTCTACATGAGTGAAGAGATCATTAGTCTTGTTTACTATGGTACCCACAAGGAGTAAGTGCTCTATAAGTATTTACTGAATGAATGAATTAATGAATAAACTAAAAGTATACTCAGGGTATAAAATTACTATAATAAATTAAAACAAACATTAAGTGGAGAACAGTATTGAGTCTTTTGATACATTGAAACAAGCTTAAAGAAGGAAGCTTTTGCCTAAGCACAATCATTCATAATTAAGAAAAAATAAATATTGACCCATAGACTGAATCAAAAGAGATGAACTTCTAAGGCATGTTTGCTTTATAATTGGACACAGAAGTAGAGATAAAAAAGAAAATGCAGACTTTTTGCCACACATTCCTTTAACCTTCACAGTATAACTAATTAGTCTCCATCAGTAGGTTTATTTCCTTCCTAGGGAATAAAACTGGGTTTGCTCCTAGGCCAGCACCATCTAAGGAATTCCAAATTACCTTGCAAACCTGAAGTCACTCCTGACATGATCATAGCACCTAATTTTCCCCAGAAATCCCAATTCTTTAAGGAATAGTAAAGATGACAGTTCTTTTATAGGGGAACAAATATATCAGGAAGAAAGATAGTCTCATAACAAGAAGAGAACTTTATTATGGAGAAAATGGGGCAGTAAGTTTAAAAGAGGACTTTTTTCAAGACTATACAAAACCCAAGTAAAACAGAGGGATGTCTATATTGTCTTTAAAGCCTTCCTGTGAACTGTGGTTCCTGTCTGATATGCTTTCCCTTGGATATGATATTTATTTTGTATTCAGATCTCACTGAAAGTTATCATCAACCTATATAAAGCTGTTTCTCAATTTCTCTCTTAGGACATGCTTTGCTATGTGTATTATCTTTATTCTGGAATCAAATTCCATTTCTTTCCTTTTTTTAAATTTGTTCATTCTCACTCAAGGATATTTTTCATTGATTTTTTTAGATAGAGTGGAAGAGAGGGAGGGAGTAGAGAAACATTGATGTGAGAGACACATTGATTGTTTGCCTCTTGCCCAACCCTGACTGGGCTAGGGGTCTGAACTGCAACCCAGGAATCTGTCTTTAACCAGGAATTGAATCCAAGACCCTTCCGTCCATGGACTAACTCTCTAACCACTGAGCAAAACCAGCCAGGGCTCCTCCCTTCTTAACTAACAATTCTGTAGTCTTAACTGTTCCTTTCTCCCAAAAGGTAGGTTGACATCTAAATTTGGATTGGCAATCTGGATTATCTGCTCTCAGAATAATGAAGCTTGCATTACTCCCATGGTCAGACATATCTTTTATAGATCTCATTAAAATAGTTGTTCTTGTACCTCTAATCCAGAATAAGTTATTTAGGAGAAGATATATTTTCAAAGGTTTTAAAATGAAGATCTAGGTGTAAAAAAGACTCCTGAGAATTTTAAACTTGATTGGACATGGGAACTGAAGCACCTGAGAGTGTCAAATGTGATGTTAGGGATCAACATTAAATGCTTAGAAGGAAGGCACTGTTAGAAGAAGAAAAAGCAGAAAACCCTATTCCTCTGAAATTATCAAATGTGATTTACATACATTTTTCACAAAAAGAATAAAAGTCTGACTTGCTATGTTTGAAGTACTGTAGAAATGGGGAGAGCCGAATGCACTCCACTCTACCTTTAATGGGAGATTTACCTGGTGCTGCAACCTTTCCATGTAGAGAAGGGGAGCTTCACTCTGTTCCCAGGATAACATGACATTGAAATGATGACTTTCTCATCTCTACATCCTCTCACCTACTTTCTTCTTTAAAATAAACCATTTTTTTGTCAGGGTAGGAATGGATAAAATACAGATATCCTTTAGGCCATGATAATCAATGAAAGATTTACTTCTCTCTCTCTCTCTCTCTCTCTCTCTCTCTCTCTCTCTCTCTCTCTCACACACACACACACACACACACACACACACACACAACCCCAAACAAACATGTACATAACAACAAAAACTTCTCTTTGCCAATCTGTTCTTCCAGGCAGGACTGAATAATCGATTAGACGTGGTTAAGTATGTTGTCTATGATCTATAATACATTTAAGGGCCAATAAATCCTTTTAATTAATTTTAAAATCAGAAGAAAAGAATAAACTTTAGGTTAAAAAAAAAAGTGTTCACATGCAATATAGTATATTCATGTTTATACCAATTACTCATGCATTGCCTAGTGCCCATGGAAGTCGTGATGCCAAAACAACAATAACAACAAAAACCAAACGTTTTGCCTGTCTATGTAGATGTTTTTTCCACGTGCAGTTCTTGTATTAATATATAGCATGTTGATCTATAAACTTCCACCTTGTTGAACTCACTGAGCAATTCTAAAATTTGTCTGTGGTAGCCATTAGAGTTAAAATTTTTTGTTCCATGCACCAAAAAGTTCACTGGTTCAATTCCTGGCGAGGGCACATGCCAGGTTTAGGGCTCAGTTCCCTGCAGGAGTACATGCAGAAGGCAGCTGATGCATGTTTCTCTCTCACATTGATGGTTCTCTCTCTCTCTCCCTCTCCCTTCCTCTCTCACTAAAAACATAATTAGAAAAAAAAAGTCCATGTCTCTGATATATGAGTGTAACTCTAGGGGCATGTTTCACATTTCTACTCATGAAAGATTTGTAGATATTTGTGACGTTTTTTAAAGATTTTTTTTGTATTGTCCAGCTGGTGTGGCTCAGTGGTTGGGCATTGACTCATGCACCAAGAGGTCACCAGTTCAATTCCCTGTCAGGACACATGCCCACGTTGTGGGCCCAATCCCCATTGCGGGTAATGCAGGAGGCGGCCAATCGATGTTCTCTCTCATCGATGTTTCTATGTCTCCTTCTCACTTTCTGTCTCTTTAAAAATCAATAAAGAAAAAATATTGAAAAAAAAGATTTTTTGTATTGATTTTTAGAGAGCAAGGAGGAGAGAGAAAGAGAGAAACAGTGGTGTGAGAGCAAAACATTGATTGGCTGCCTCCTGCACGCCCCTTTCTAGGTCTCAAGCATGAAACCCAGGTATGTACCCTGACTGGGAATTAAACTGACAGCCTTTTGGTTCATGGGATGATGCCCAACCCACTGAATCACCCAGGCCAAGGCTTGTGAACATTTTTAAACAAGTGACAATAGCACATTTTGAGCAAGAGAGCAATTTTTCTATTATGATTAACTTGTTTGGAGCAGACCAGCATGATTATGTGGTTTGGATGTGTTTTTATTTTATCCTCTATAACGTTTTGTTTATACTATTTTATTGTTTTATATTCTTCTTTGAGAGATATTTTTATTTGTGAACTTTTAATTTTTTATTAATAAACTGGAAGTTTGAGTGTAGAGTTTGTTTTACTTTCCTCCATTCTCTGAAACCTCAATGACACCAAATTTAGCATTGTAGGAATAAAAAGTATTGGGCACAATTAAATGCATTTGAATTGAAATTTAAAGTGGTTGAGTAGGGAATGTTGCACATCATACTAGCTAAGGCCAGATCATTTTCTTAGATCAGGTTCATTTGCAAAGCTCTCTCATGATTTCCTTCTTCTGAAGAGACATTTGCAAAAGAAGGAGAGAAGCTAGCAAACCTCCATCAGTCAAAAGACAAGCTTCATTGTCAAAAACAAAAATTCTGCTTACTGACAAGCTGTGAACCAGCAGTAGTAAACCCATTACCAATTCTGTAGACTAGAAATACCTCTGTTTTTCACACATAAGGCACAGCATTCCTGCAATTATAAACTTCCTTATTCTGGAAGCTTTTTTAGTAAAGCCAGTGATTCCAGATATTTATTTATTTTCAAATTCATTTGGTGCCTAAATCCTCGATATATGGTGTCACTCAAATAGTGACTGGCAGATACTTTTTTTGTATTGGAAATAAATGACATATATTCCATGCATAAAAAAAATGTTTGTTTGCAATTCCAGAAACTATGCATGCTGTACTCTATTTTATACTCACAGTCTGTTCAGACCAAAATGTCTGTGGAGCAGTGCCGTGGGCTGTGCTCTTTTCAGCCTGACAAACAGCAATTTGGTGCAGTTGAAACTTCTTATTAAGCTGTGGTGGGTAAGGGAGTCCAGGGCTAATAGAATTCTCCTAAATGATTGGCTGAGGCATTTGTGTTAGTTTAATTGTACATTTGCCCTTTGACTAAAATTAGAGATTAAGTCCCCTCCTTGGGAACAGCATCTTAAGTGTGTGCGAAGTTGGACTGCACATTCTAATTAGATCTTTTTATTTTATTTTATTTTTTTATTTCCTACTGCCATGGGTTTTTTACCTTGACAACAGCACACAGTTCCATTGCGTTCGTTTTAGAAAAGAGTTTCCCTTCACACTTTATGTGAGCTGTCTCTGTCTTGTAGTAATATTAGCTCACCAATTGTGATTGTACAGTGTGGAGGAGGCAGGCTAGCAATTGAGTTGTGGGCATCCAGCCTAGCACATTTCACTTCCCTTTTTTTTTATCATGTCAGCTTTAACACAGCATGGCTTTGTCCTAACAAAGACGCTTTTCTGAGGATCTCAATGCTGGACAGGTCATACATCAATAATGTGGCTCAATGCTTGATCCGGCTCTGTGTAACATTTTACAATTCTTTGCATCACCTGAAAATATCTTTAATCATAGCATTGTTTGTTTCAAATGACATACTAGAACATAAATATCTGTTACCATAGAAGCTAAGAATATATGATGTAACAACATTAAGAAAACCTAACTCAAAAATCTCAAAATAAAAATGCTCATGGCATTTAAAACCACACAGAATATCATGTCCCACTGTAATATATATTTTTTCTTAGTGGATAATAGAATACTGATCATTGAGAGTTATTTGTGGGAACAGTACTCATTTCTTCCCCCCTCCACTACACATATTTTATTGATGTTGTTCTTGTTCTTCTGAATCCTCTGTAACCTGTTCCCAGAAGAAGAATGAAAGCCATATTCTGCATTGAGTTATGATCTGCATGTATACTAGCTCTTAAAATCCTTTGGCTGATGCTTGCTGTACTTCATGACTGAATGGTGAGTCATCTGTACATGTAACTAAGAAAATGATGCAATCTTTTGAAGTTATGCTTCCTGTATAATGCTTAGGTAGAAACGGGGAATTATTGCCTTTCTCAGAAAATATTTAAAAAATTTTCAATCTGTCAAATGCGGAGATGAGAAAACTAAGCTCTAAGATTACTTGTGAAACAAAAATTCTGTGAACCCATGCTAATTTATTTCCCTAAAGTGAGAATATTTTACTAAGGCTTAAATCTCCTAAGATACAGGAAGGCACCAGACTGCAATCATAAAAGAAAGAAAGAAAAAATCTACAATGTCTGCTTTATTATTCATTAAAATGGACACCTTTTAAAAAATTTAAATTAGACATTTTCTTAAATGCATATATGCAGTGTGTGTCGTTTTACTCTCCTGGGACTTCCCCGGGCAGTGTCTCCTCTGTGAGCTGGCAATGTGAAATGCATCAGTGCCGCGAAACCCCCTACTTCTGTTTCCCAAATGTAGGGCTTATCTTCCAAGTTATGGAATCATTTTCTCCTTGTATTAAATAATTTATACAGAAATTTTTATCTGAGTTTTAATAACTGGAGTTTATGAGTGATATTCTGGACTCTAAAACAGGCTGCATTTTGTGGTATTCAGGCATTGTCATTATATAGCAAGAAGATTTGCAGTATCAAATACTTGTGGTACATTAGTCAAACATAACCTGAAAGTACTTGATACACTCAAAACTCACCAGACCTGAAGTTAGCACAACTGTGGAAGTTGACATTGCATAATCGGCTGCCTCCTGCACACCCCCTTCTGGGGATTGAGCCCACAACCAGGGCATGTGCCCTGAACAGGAATTGAACTGGGACCTCTCAGACCATGGGACGATGCTCAATCCACCAAGCCACACCAGCCAGGCACATGCCACAGTTTTTATTCTTTTGTATTTAATAGAAGTTTTTTTTTTAATATAGGGATTAGATCATATGTAATTTTCTTTGAATTGCATTTAATGACAATGTGACTTAGCGATGTTTTAATACATGTATATATATTTCTTTCTTCTTACTATTAAAACATAAACATATCTTGTAGCATGGGTATATTTTGTTTTGTTAACTATTCTCTTTTTGATGACATTTAGTTTGTCTTCAAGCTTTTAAAATTAAAATGTCTTTTTTGATACTAAAATTATAAAATATGCTTTTTAAAAATGTTCTGCTAATTCTTTAAAATGTCATTTTTTTCTTGTATTTAAAACCTGTAAATTATTCTTTTTTAATATGGTGTAAGACAGATTTCTAGCTTTTAAAAAAATTAATACTCCATTTTTTTCTTTTCCATTTACTGAATAGCTCATTTTTAATCACAATTTTGAAACTCTGCCTCTATCCTAGACTACATTCCAATGAAAACACAAGCCTTTCCTGGACTTGCTACAAATGATTCATTTACTAACTATAACCTTGTTCAACCCAAATTACCATTAGCTGTCAAAGCCCCATGAGAATTATCACATGAACATACTGTCTCATAACACGGGTCTTAAATGGAACTCTTTGTTATTCTGCTACTGAGTCTCTCCTTTCTTTATTCTTTCTGATATTTGAAGAGGACAAGAGGATTTGACGGTGGCACAAAGGTCAGGTGCATTTGAAGTTCAACAGTGTTTTCCTTCAGATAGGGTTTACTTGTTCATGCAGTCTTAGTTTAAATATGCATTGTTCTCACACTGTGTCTAAGGTATTCAAAACTATGAGTGTTACATGAAGTGTTGAAGGTATATTGCTCCTCTGGTGAGGAAGAAAGCTAAAGGGAAGATGAGGAAGATGAGGAGAGAGGGTTGGAGCACTTCTGGGTCTAGCAGCAAAACTAATTATCACTATATTATTATTATTTTAATTACTTTATTGGTTTGAGAGAGATAGAAACATCAATGAGAGAGAAGATTGACTGATTGCCCCCTGCATGTCCCCCATTGGGAATCTGGCCTACAACCTGGACATGTGCCCTGACCAGAAATTTAACCAATGCCCTTCTGATGCATGGGTGGATGCTCAACCACTGAGCCACACCGACTATATGATTAAGGTCAGTTCTGCCAAGGAATACAGACATGTAAATGACTTCATATGAGATACATAGCAATAATAATGACAATAACAAACTTTTGATATAAGAAAAAAATCACATAAAGAGCTCTAAAAATAAACTTCACCATTGGGTATTGGAGATAGTTCATATATTTTCATTTGTAGGAATGGCGGTTGCTGCCTTGAAATATCATCGTCATTAAGAAAATTAGCTGTAAATGCTAATATGTGCCAATTTAGAGGGAGAAGATGGGCATTATTAAAACTATTAGAAAAACTGGTCAATAAATATGCTGTAAAATAATTCAGAAGTGTAGTGAAATAAAATTGAAGATCCATACCTGTGGTAACCCTGATAACTCATTTAAAAAAAAAAAAAAAAAACTTTAAAGAGAAATAATAACTGACACCACAAAAATACAAAGGGTTATTAACAAATATCATGAACAATTATATGGCAACAAGTTCGACAAAATAAGCGAAATGGACAAATTCGTAGAAACACGTAGTCTCCCAAAACTGAACTGGGAAGAAATAGAAAACTTGAACAGACCAATAACAACAAAATAAATTGAAGATGTAATAAAGACTCTCCCAGCAAACAAAAGCCCAGGCCTGGACAGCTTCACGGGGGAATTTTGCTGAACATTCAAAGAAAGCTAATACCCATTCTCCTCAAACTATTTCAAAAAATTCAAGAAGAAGGAAGACTTCCAACTCGTTTTATGAGGCCAACATAATTCTAATTCCAAAACCAGAAAACGACACTACAAAGAAAGAAAACTATAGGCCAATATCCCTGATGAACATAGATGCCAAAATCCTGAACAAAATATTAGCAAATCTAATCCAGCAATACATCATAAAAATGATTCACTATGACCAAGTGGGATTCATTCCAGGGATGCAAGGTTGGTACAATATTCACAAATCAATAAATGTAATACACCACATAAACAAAATAAAAAATAAAAATCATATGATCATATCAATAGATGCTGAAAAAGCATTTGACAAAATCCAGCACCCATTTCTGATAAAAAAAAGCTCAGCAATCTGGGAATAGAGGGATTATATCTTGACATAATAAAGGTCATATATGAAAGACTTACAGCCAACATCATACTCAATGGGCAAAAATTAAAGCATTTCCCTTAACAACAGGAACAAGACAAGGATGCCCACGTTTGCCACTCTTATTTAACATAGTACTGGAAGTCTTAGCCACAGCAATCAGACAGGAATAAAAAATAAAAGGGATCCAAATTGGAAAGGGGGAAGTGAAACTGTCATTATTTGCAGATGACATGGTATTATACGTAGAAAACTCCAAAGACTCCATTAGAAATTTACTAGACTTAAATGAATTTGGCAACCCAGCATGATGTAGGATACAAAATTAACATCAAGAAATCAATGGCATTCTTATACACCAATGATGAACTCACAGAAAGAGAAACTAAAAAATACAATCCCATTTACCATCGCAGCAAAAAAAAAAATTAAGATACCTAAGAATAAACTTAGCCAAAAAAAAAAAGAGGACCTATTCACAGAAAACTGCAGGACATTGAAAAAAAAATAGAGGAAGATGTAAAAAAGTGGAAGCACGTATTTTGGTCAAGGATTAGAAATTAACATCATTAAAATGTCAATACTACCCAAAGCAATCCATAGATTCAATGCAACCCCCATCAAAATACCAATGACATACTTCACAGAACTAAAACAAATACTTCAAAAGTTCATATGGAACCAAAAAAAGACCATAAATAGCCAGAGCAATCTAGAAAAAGGACAAAGTAGGTGGTATTACAGTACCAGATACCAAGTTATACTATAAAGCTACTGTAATCAAAACAGCCTGGTACTGGCACAAGAACAGGCATATAGACCAGTGGAACAGAACAGAGAACCAAGAAATGGACCCAAGACAATATGCTCAATTAATATTTGACAAAAGGGACAAGATTATACAGTGGAGTAAAGACAGCCTCTTTAATAAATGGTGTTGGGAAAATTGGACAGCTACATGCAAATAAATAAAACTAAATCATCAACTTACACCATACACAAGAATAAACTCAAAACAGATAAAAGACTTAAATGTGACTCAAAAAGCCATAAAAATCCTAGAAGAAAATGTAGACAACAAAATTTCAGACATCATACGCAGCAGAATTTTCACTGATACATCACCTAAGGCAACAGAAACAAAGGAGAAAATGAACACATGGGACTACATTGAACCTGAAAGCTTCTACACAGTGAAAGAAACAACCACCAAAATGGAAAGGCAACCCATTCTCTGGGAGAGTATAATTGCCAATGATAGATCAGATAAGTGGTTAATTTCCAACATATATAGAGTGCTCATACAACTCAACAAAAGGAAGACAAAGAACCCAATTAAAAAAATGGGCCGAGGAACTAAATAGACACCTCTCCAAACAGGACATACAAATGGCCAAGAGACATATGAAGAAATGCCCAACATCACTAATCATCAGGGAGATGCAAATGAATACTACAATGAGGTATCATCTCACACTTGTCAGAATATCCACAGTCAACAAATCATCAAACAACAATTGTTGGCGAGGGTTTGGAGAAAAGGGGACTAATACACTGCTGATGGGAATGCAGACTGGTGCAGCCACTGTGGAAAACAATATGGCATTACCTCAAAAAACTAAAAATTGAATTGCCATTTGACCCAGTGATCCTAATTTTAGGAATATATCCTAAGAAGCCTGAAACACCAATCAGAAAGAATATATGTACCCTAATTTTTATAGCAGCACTATTTACAATAGCTAAGATCTGGAAACAGTCCAAATATCCATCAGTAGATGAATGGATAAAAAAGCGGTGGTACATATACACAATGGAGTACTATGCAGCTGTAAGAAAGAAAGATCTCTTATCCTTTGAGACAACATGGAGGGACCTGGAAAGTATTATACTAAGTTAAACAAGCCAAACAGAGAAAGACAAGTATCATATGATCTCACTTATTTGTGGAATATAATGAACATAACAGTCTGAAGAACAGGGTAGTCCCAGAGATGTGGAAGTAGGGTACAGACTGACAATCCCCAGAATAGGGAGTGGCGGGGAGAGATAAACCATAGAACTTATATGCATAACTAACGAACATGAACAACAAAACTGGGGATAAGGCAGGGAGGGAGGGTGAGATGGGTGTCAATGGGGGAAAAAATAGAAACATCTGTAGCAAAAATTAATTAATTAAAAATTCAAAACCAAACAAAAAAACTTTTAGAGGCATATACATACTCATGATTCTCTATAACTATTCTTTTTTCTAGTTTTGCCGTTAAGTATCCAGTAAAAGTCTCTCTGATCACTTTCAATATCTTTTTAAGAAAAGGGGAAAGATATGAGAAAAGGCATTCTAAGAACTTAGGAAGGCAGAAAAGTGAGATTTCTAAAATCATTTTCTCCGACCAGAGGCATATTATTTTTTATGCAGCCAACATGCACTTATGTATCTGAATACACACACACACACACACACACACACACACACACACACATACACATACATAAGCAATTGGTCTTTTTCATTTTCTTGAGGATTTTTTTTAGGAGGAATTTCATATTCTAGTTTTGCTTATATTGAGATGGATGTTGCCTTACGTGTCATTTCCCATTTTTACTTTCCCAAATTTATTTGAATTGTTTTTTGTCTTACAGAATTTAAGAGATGCCTTTATATTTTGACACAAGTCCTTTATCAGATATGTGGTTTGTGAATATTTTCTACAAGTCTGTACCTTGTTGTCTCTGTTTCGACTAAATGGCTTATAAACAACAGAAATTTATTTCTCATAATTTTGGAGGGTAGGAAGTCCAAGATCAAGGTGCCCACAGATCAATGTTCAATGAGGGCCGAATTCCTTTTTCACTGATGTTCATTTCTCTCTGTGTCTTCACATGGCTTAAGGAACCGAACGACCTGGAATTTCTTATAAAGTCACTAATCCCATTCATGAAGACTCTGTGAAAGACACTTCTCAAAGGTTCTATCTCCAAATCTTTTAAAAGAGTTTATATAATTTTTTAAAAAGTCTTTACATTTACCTATGAAGTTTTCATTTTTTGATGGTTTTTCTTCTTTTGTATGGATCCCAAATGCATCTGGTATTGTTTTCATCCATTTGGATGACTTCCTTTGATGATTTGGGTAGCACAAATCTGTTGGTAATGGATCCTCTCAGTTTTTATATGTCTGAAAAAGTCTATATTTTGCCTTGAATTTCAGATTGCAACTTTACTAGGCACAGAGTGACCTGGTTGATCTATATTGTTCTTTTAGTACTTTAAAGATAATGTTCCATTGTTCTGATAAGAAACCTACATTGTTGTTACTATAGCTGCCATTAAAACTTTTTATTACTTGTTTTAGGAAACTTATGATGTGCCTTGATGTAGTTTTTATTCATATTTTTTTTGTGTGTAAGATTCTTTGAGCCTTTTGGAAATGTGGGTTTATAGTTTTCATCAAATTAAAAAAATAGTTATTATTTATTCAGAACCTATATAAAACCTAATATTTAGTAATGTGCAGTTGTTTCACAGTTCTCTGATGCTCTTTTATTTATTTATTTATTTATTTATTTATTTATTTATTTATTTATTTATTTTTTCTGTAATTACTATTGGATAGTTTCAATGCTATGTATAAAAGTTTACTAATCTTTTCTTCTACCAATATCTGTTCTAATGAAATCAAATGCTATGTATTCTAAAACTCAGACTTTGGTCGTCTTTAGAACTTACATTGTTGTTATTTTTGAATCAGTGATTTTAATTAAAAATACTTTGGAGAAAAAATAAACTCATTAGTCTGAAGTCCTTTAAACAAGGCAATCTGACAACTGACAAAAGATAAGTATTGCACATTGTCTTTAGTACAGTTTAGCAACTCTCCGTTTTCAGGCAAAATTAAGCCTCATTCTTGTTTTCTTTTAGAAGGGCTATTCCCACTGAAATGAGAGGACAAACTATGTTTTTCACAAGATGATTTTAATTTGATCTTCATTTTCTTCCTATCAATCTAGCATAGGACACACCTAATGAGACTGTTTCATTGCATTTATTTTGCCACAGCCAGCATGTTCAATCATAAATGGGTACTTTTCTTCATGAAAAGAGAGATTCTGGCTCTGGATATTAAACACAGTTGTGTAGTTCCTACCGCAACCTTCCCTTGGTGTTGACATGCATCCCTTTACAAGACCTGAAAATAAGTTGCTTAAAATAACTTTTGCATTTGAATATTTTTGAGTATATTCCATATGTTATTTACTTTTTATAGGTTTCTCTCACATTTTTTAGGTGGTACTGTTTTTGGTGATTATTATTTATTTAAATTTTTATTAGTTTGATGCTTTCATCCTCCAACCTGATGAAAAAGAGTTAATAGTTCTCATAGATTTTTTATTTTTCGGTAGATTCTTAAGATTCTCTATCATATCTGTGAATAAAAGGAACTTTACTAAAGCCTGCATTTCTTCAAGTATATTTTGTCCTCCCCTATCTCTCTTCTCCTTCTGGACTATTAGACAGATATTGGACAATGTGATATTGTCCCACTGATCAACAAGGCTTTGTTAATTTTTTAACTCTTATTTTCTTTGTTTCTTTTGTTTGGGATATTTTCCACTGTTTTGTCTTTAATATCACTAACCTTTTCTGCAGTGTCCAATCTGTTGTTAATTCACTTCAGTGTATTCTTCATTTCATGAGTCTCAAATCTATGGAAGTTTATTTCAGTTTTTCCATATATCTTCTATGTCTCTCATCATCATCTTCATCTTTTCCTGTACTTTCTTAAATATGTGGAAAATATGTATGAAACCGTTTTTCACAGTTGTGTTTGATAATTCTTTTATATCTATCATTTTTGGCTCTATTTCTAATAATTAATTTTTTTCCTGGTTAAGAGTCTTCTTCTTCTTTGCATGCCTGGTAACTTTTTGTTGTTGTTGTTGTTAATCCTCACCTAAGGAAAGTTTTTCATTGATTTTTTTTTTTTGACAACAGAAGGGAGAAAGGGAGGGGGAGGGGGAGAGAGAAGGAGAAACAGATGTGAGAGAAACACATTACACATTGATTGGTTGCCTCCTGCACGTGCTCCAATCGGAGCTAAAGATCAAACCATCAATCCAGGTACATGGCCTTGACTGGGAATCAAACCTGCAACCCTTCAGTCTGTGGGCTGACACTCTAACACTGAGCCTATCCTGCCAGGACCATGCCTTCTTAACTCTTGATTGGATTATGTGCATTGTGAATTTTATGTTATTGCTTCCAGGGTTTTATTGTATTCTTTTAACTAGTTTGGACATTGTCCTGACATATTTACTTTGTCATCAGTTTATAGTTTCTAAGATTGCCATTAAGCCTTTCTCTCAGACATTACAGTCCTTTGCTGCATGTTGTCCAATGTTTGAAAACTGCTCTTTCATGTATTTTGTATAGCTTTCTAGTTTTTCTTTTAATATTGTCATAGGGAGAGGTGCAATTTATTATTATTTTTAAATGTTTTCTTTTAATTTTTTACTTAATATGTGATGAATATTCTTTATGTGAATGCATGCCTATTTATTCAATCACCTTTAATACATGACTATTTGACTGATTCAGAGTACTAATATTTAATTACCAATTCAAAATTGGTTGATCTGTAGATTATTTATAATTTTCCAGGATTTTAAAGGATCTCACATGACACCACCTATTAAGAATAAATTAATAATTGTGATGATTTTGTCGGTATTTAATTATTTTCTGCTTGTTTAAAATTTTAGTAGCACAATTTGGTGGAAATAATCATTTTCAACCTCTTTCCATTTCCTAGCATTTTCAGACAGCCCATTGTTTAAAAAATAGCTTAATTAACAAATTAGCTAAGGAGTGGGTTGATAGAATAAATGAGTTTATCAAGGAATGTTTAAAGTCTTAATGTATCTTATGTCACTACATCAATTTAGAGCATGAGAATAATGGGAAGTATTATGAAATATGTTTTCTATTTTAATTTAGTTTTTACTTGACTAAGTATGTAACACACAGCTGTTAAAGGACAATTTACTACCATTTCCTGACACCATTACTTAAGTAGTCTTTCTTCCTTCTGCCTGTAATTTGTGATGTCAGAAAGTAGGACAGAGCCAAGAAAAAAATCTTGTCAGGAGAGTTTCTTCTGAAGATCAAGTCCCCACAGAGGTAAAAGAAGGAGGCCTAAGTTTACCCCCATCCCAATTTCCATGGCACCTCTCAAGTACTTCTGTATGCAAGTGATATTTTTTAAATAGATTTCTGAACTTCTTGCTTAGAGTGTTTACTTCTGTTTCAACTTTTGAGTTATGAGATGATGTCACATTTAGAAGTTCCTGTACATCAATTTTTGTTTGTTGTTGTTTTTTTTTTTTCAAATCTTTATTGTTGGATGTAAAATGTATTACAGATGTTCCACATTTTTCACCCATTGACCCCCTCCTCCCCATTCCCACACCCCTCCCACCTTTTCCCACACTATTGTCTATGTCCATTGGTTATGCATATAAGTTCTTTGGTTTATTTCTTCCCACCACCCCAACCCCTTTCCCTTTGCTTCTTAATCCCTTCACCTTTTTCACACATTCCCTCAACCCCCCTCCCAACTGGCAACCAACAAAATGTTCTCTGTATCTATGAGAATGTTTCTGTTCTACCTGTTCATTTTGTTTGTAGATTCCATTGTTGATAGATATGTATTCATTGCCGTTTTGTTTGTTCATACATTTTCTTTTTCTTCAAAAAGACCCTTCATCATTTCATATAATAATGGTTTGGTAGTGATGAACTCCTTTAACTTTTTCTTGTCTGGGAAAGTTTTTATATGGCCATTGATTCTAAATGACAGCTTTGCAGGATAGAGTAATTTTGGTTGTAGGTTCTTGGTTTTCATCACTCTGAATATTTCTTGCCACTCCCTTCTGGCCTGCAAAGTTTCTTTTGAGAAATCAGCTGACAGCCTAATGGGAACTCCCTTGTAGGTAACTAGCTGCCTTTCTCTTGCTGCTTTTAAGATTCTCTCTTTGTCTTGAACCTTTTGCATTTTGATGATGATGTGTCTTGGTGTGGGCCTCTTGGGGTTCATCTTGTGTGGGACTCTCTGTGCTTCCTGGACTTGTATGTCTGTTTCCTTCACCAAGTTAGGAAAGTTTTCTGCCATTATTGTTTCAAACAGGTTTTTGATTTCTTGTTCTCTCTCTTCTCCTTCCGGCACCCCCAAGATGCGAATGTTGGCACGCTTGAAGTTGTCCCAGAGGCTCCTTACACTATCCTCATTTTTTTGGATTCTTTTTTCTTTTTGCTGTACTGATTGGGCATTTTTTGCTTCCTTATATTCCAAATCGATGGTTGGCTCCTTGGATTTACATACTCTATTATTGAAGCTGTGTAAGTTATTCTTTATTTCAGTTAATGCCTCCTTCAATTCTAACTGTGTATCCATGATTTCTAACTGGTCCTTTTTTATGCTCTTGAGGCCCTCCTTAAGTTCACTGAGGTTCTCACTAAGTTCATCGAGCATCCTTATAAGCAGTATTTTGAACTCAGTATCTGTTAGGTTGCTTATCTCCATTTTGCTTAGTTCTTTTATTGGGGTTTTGTTCTGTTCTTTCATGTGGGACCTGTTTCTTTGTCTCCTCATTTTGGCTGCCTCCCTGTGTTTGTTTCAGTGTATTACTTAATGCGAGGTATGGGGCTCGCTGAGACCAGATGCTGCTCATTTTAAAGAATTTAGGAAAGACCTGAAGAGGATCCAAGACAGGCCAATCCTATGGTTAAGCAACTGGCAACAGCTTCGGTGGGCTTGAAAGTTGGGTGGGGCGGGGCCTCAAGGAGTCAGCAGGGCAGGGCTACTAGTGTGAGCCAGGTTGCTGGAGTCCCAGATATGGAGACTGTCTGCTGCCCCAGGGAAGGGCTCGCCAAAGGAACAAAGGCCTCTTACAGCACCTTTGTCCCCCTCTCCAGGCCTCGCTCCAGTGCCAAACAGCTCAGTTAAATCCATGCGCGGGCACTTTAGGGAACTGCCTGGGGCTCCAGCCGCTTCAGCTTCCCTGAGCCTCAGTTTCCGCTGGTTTTTCCAGCCAGAAGTTATGGGGATTCTCATCCTGGCACTGGAACCCTGAGCGGGACACCTGGTGTGGGATGGGGACCCCTCAGGAAGGACCTTCCCAGCCTCAGGAGCCTCCTGATTTTTATCCGCCACACTTGGGTGTGGGACTAGCCTGTCGCGCCGCCACCGCTGCCCCTGGCACCGCCGCCCCTCCTACCAGTCTGGATATAGCTGCTGATTTCCTGGTTGTAGGACTTCCATTCAGGTTGATTTGAGGCGGTTTTGAATGATGGTTGTTCTGTAGTTTAGTTGTAACTTTGATGTGGTTGTGGGAGGATGCAATTCTGCGTTTACCTACGCCTCCATCTTGACCGGAAGTCCCTTTGTTTGTTGTTACAGATGTTTCTCCTTTTTTACCCCATTGACAACCTCCTACCCATCCCCCCTGCAATGTCCCAGGCTTTGTTGTCTATGTCCACTGGTTATGCATACATACATATAAGTTACCTATTCCTCAGACTGTTATGTTCATTTTATTCCACAAATAAATAAGATCATATGATACTTGTCTTTCTCTGTTTGGCTTGTTTTGCTTAATATAATACTTTCCAGGTCCCTCCATTTTGTCTCAAAGGATAAGAGATCTTTCTTTCTCACAGCTGCATAGTAATCCATTGTGTGTATGTATCACCACTTTTTTTTTAGACTGTATAGTTGTTTTTTTTTAATTAATTAATTTATTTTTGTTACAGATGTTTCTCCTTTTGCACCACAGATTCTCCCCTCCCCCTCTCTCCCCACCCTGTCCCCACCTTTGTTGTCCATGTCCATTGTTCATTCTTACATGCATATAAGTTGTTTGGTTTATCTCTTCCCACCCCTCTTCTGGGATTGTCTGTCTGTACCCCACTTCCACATCTCTGAAACTACCCCGTTCCTCAGACGGAATGTTCATTATATTCCACAAATAAGTGAGATCATATAATACTTGTCTTTTTCTGCTTGGCTTGTTTTGCTTAGGATAATACTTTCCAGGTCCCTCCATGTTGTCTCAAAGGATAAGATCTTTCTTTCTTACCGCTGCATAGTACTCCATTGTGTATATGTACAACTGCTTTTTTATCCATTCGTCTACTGATGGACACTTGGGCTATTTCCAGATCTTTGCTATTGTAAATAGTGCTGCTACAAACATGGGGGTACATATATTCTTTCTGATTGGTGTTTCAGGCTTCTTAGGATATATTCCTAGAAGTGAGATCACTGGGTCAAATGGAAGTTCAATTTTTAATTATTTGAGATAACACCATATTGTTTTCCATAGTGGCTGCACCAGTCTGCATTCCCACCAGCAGTGTACTAGAGTCCCCTTTTCTCCACACCCTCGCCAACAATTGTTGTTTGATGATTTGTTGACGGTGGACATTCTGACAGATGTGAGGTGATACCTCATTGCTGTTTTAATTTGCATCTCTCTGATGATTAGTGATGTTGAGCATTTCTTCTTATGTCTCTTAGACATTTGTATGTCCTGTTTGGAGAGGTTTCTATTTAGTTCCTCTGACCATTTTTTAATTGGGTTCTTTGTCTTCCTTTTGTTGAATTGTATGAACACTTTATATATATTGGAAATTAACCCCTTATCTGATATATCATTGGTAATTATGCTCTTCCATACAGTGGGTAGCCTTTTTGTTTTGATGATTGTATCTTTCACTGTACAGAAGCTTCTGAGTTTGATGTAGTCCCATTTGTTCATTTTCTCCTTTGTTTCTATTGCGATAGGTGATGTATCAGTGAAAATTCTGCTGGGTATGATGTCCAAAATTTTGTTGCCTACAGTTTCTTTTAGGATTTTTATAGATTCATGAGTCACATTTAAGTCTTTTATTCATTTTGAGTTTATTTTTGTTTATGGTGTAATTTGTTGGTCTAGTTTCACTTTTTTGCATGTAGCTGTCCAATTTTCCCAACACCATTTATCAAGGAGGCTGTCCTTACTCCACTGTATTCTCTTGCCAACTTTGTCAAATATTAATTGAACATATTGCCTTGGGTTCATTTCTGGGTTCTCTATTATGTTCCATTGATCTATCTGCCTGTTCTTATGCCAGTACCAGGCTGTTTTGATTACAGCGGCTTTGTAGTATAACCTGAAATTTGGTAATGTGATCCCTCCAACTTTGTTCTTCTTTTTCAAGATTGCTGTGGCTATTCGAGGTCTTTTTTGGTTCCATATAAACTTTTGAAGTATTCGTTCTAATTCTGTGAAGTATGTCGTTGGTATTTTGATGGGGATTGCATTGCATCTATAGATTGCTTTGGGTAGTATGGACATTTTAATGATGTTAATCCTTTCAATCCATGACTAAAGTATGTGCTTCCATTGTTTTATATCTTCCTCTATTTCTTTTTTCAATGACCTATAGTTTTCTGCAAATAGGTCCTTTATTTCTTTGGTTAAGTTTATTCCTAGGTATCTTAATTTTTTTTGCTGTGATGGTAAATGGGATTGTTTTCTTAGCTTCTCTTTCTGTGAGTTCATCATTGGTGTATAAGAATGCCATCAATTTCTTGATGTTAATTTTGTATCCTGCTACTTTTCCAAATTCATTTATTAAGTCTAGTAAATATTTGATGGAGTCTTTGGGGTTTTCTATGTATAGTATTATGTCATCTACAAATAATGACAGTTTTACTTTCTCCTTTCCAATTTGGATCACTTTTATTTTTTCTCCCTGTCTGATTGCTGTGGCTAAGACTCCCTTCTTCTTGAATTTTTTGTAATAGTTTGAGGCGAAAGGGTGTTAGTTCTTCTTTGAATGTTCCATAAAACTCCCCCATGAAGTCATCCGGGCCTGGGCTTTTGTTTGCTGGGAGAGTCTTGATTACATCTTCAATTTCTTCTGTTGTTATTGATCTGTTCAAGTTTTCTATCTCTTCCTGGTCCAGTTTTGGGAGACTCTGTGTTTCTAGAAATTTGTCCATTTTGCTTAGATTGTCGAATTTGTTGCCGTATAATTGTTCATAGTAGCTGTTATCGATTTTTTGTATTTCTGTGGTGTCAGTTGTTACTTGTCCTCCTTCATTTCTGATTGTGTATATTTGGGTTCTCTCTCTTTGTTTCTTGGTGAGTCTAGCTAAGGGTCCATCAATCTTGTTTATCATTTCAAAAACCAGTTCTTTGTTTCATTGATCCTTTGAATTGTTTTTTTGGACTCTATGTCATTTATTTCTGCTTTGATCTTTACTATTTTCTTTCCTCTACTTGCTCTGGGGTTTTCTTTTTGTTTGCTCTCTAGTTCCTTAAGTCCTGAGGTTAGATAGTCTGTTAGAGATTTTTCTTGTTTTTTGAGGTAGGCCTGTAGTGCTATGAACTTCCCTCTCAGAACTGCTTTCGCTGCATCCCATAGATTTTGTGTTGTTGTGTCTTCATTGTCATTGGTTTCAAGGAAGTTTTTAATTTCTTCCTTGATCTCCTCGGTGACCCATTCATTGTTTAACAACATGCTATTTAGCTCCCATATGTTGAAATGTCTTTGCATGTTCTTGTTGCAATTGATATCTAGTTTCATGCCATTGTGATCTGAGAAGATGCTTGATACGATTTCAATCTTCTTGAACTTGTAGAGACTTAGTTTGTGTCCTGACATGTGATCTATCTTTGAAAATGTCCCATGTGTACTTGAGAAGAATGTGAATGCTGCAGTTTTGGGGTGTAATTCTCTGTAGATATCTATATAATCCATATGATATAGTGCTTCATTTAGAGTCTGTTTCCTTGCTAATTTTTTTGTCTAGAGGATCTATCCAGTGATGACAGTGGGGTGTTGAAGTCCCCTGCTATGATTGTATTGCTATCGATTTCTCCTTTGAAGTCCTCCAGAAGATTTTTAATATATTTTGGTGCTCCTGTATTGGGTGCATGTTTATGAAGGTTATATCTTCCTGTTGGATAGATTCTTTCAATATTATGTAGTGGCCTTCTTTGTCTCTAGTTATGGCCTTCATTTTGAAATCTATTTTATCAGATATGAGTATTGCTACCCCAGCTTTTTTTTTTCTTTTTGTTTGCTTGGAAGATTTTTTTTTCCATCCCTTCACTTTCAGCTTATGTGAGCCTTTTGTTGTGAGGTGGGTCTCTTGTAAACAACATATAGATGAGACATGCTTTCTTATCCAATCAGCTACTCTGTGTCTTTTTATGGGAGCATTCAATCCAATTACATTTAAGGTGATTATTGATATGTACTTGTTTATTGCCATTTTTGTTTAGTGTGGTTCTATTTTTCTTCTTATTTCTCCTGCTAATTACAGCAGTCCTTTTAACATTTCTTGCAGTGCTGGTTTGGTGCCAATGTATTCCCTTAGCCTCTTTTTGTCTAGGAAGCTCTTTATTTGACCTTCTATTTTGAATGATAGCCTTGCTGGGTAGAGTAGTCATCTTGGATTCAGATCCTTGTTTTTCATGACTTTGATTACCTCATACCCTTCCCTTCTAGCTTGTAGTGTTTCTGTTAACAGGTCAGCTGAGAGCCTTATTGGCTCTCCTTTGTAGGTAACCTTTTGCCTCTCTCTTGCTGCTTTTAGGATTCTCTCTTTGTCTTTAATTTTTGGCAATTTGATTACTATGTGTCTTGGTGTGGGCCTGTTTTGGTTCTTCTTACTTGGTGCTCTCTGTGCTTTTTGAACTTGAATGCCTTCTTCCTTCACCAAATTAGGAAAGTTTTCTGTCACTGTTTCTTCAAATATATTCTCTAACCCTTGCTCATTTTTTTCTTCTTCGGGGACTCCTTTGATGCGAATGTTATTACGTTTCCAGTTGTCCCGCAATTCTCTTTAGATGTCTTTCTGTTTTTTAATTATTTTTTCCTTTTGGTTTTCTGATTGGTTGATTTTTTTCTACCCTATCTTCTAATTCACTGATCTGGTCCTCAGTTTCCTCTACTCTGCTATTTAGAACTTTCCAATGTGTTCTTTATTTATGATATGTCATTATTCATTTCTTCTTGGTGGTTTTTAATTTCCAACTGGTTGATTTTCAACATTTCTATGTCTTTACCCATGGTGCTCATGTCCTTACACATGCTGTTGAGCTTCCTCAAGATCATGGGTCTGAATTCTAGTTCTGTTAACTTGCTTAACTCTACCTCATTTATCTCATCTTCGGTAGAGGTCTCTTGTTCTTTCATTTGGCTTTTGTTTCTGTGTTTCACCATTTTGGCTATCACTATTGGCTTTGGAGCCTGACAAATTTTCCCTGTGGGTGTTGGTGTTCTGCTGTTTATAGCTCCCTCTCCTGGGTTTGGATGAGGCAGGGAGGACCCTGTACATCAATTTTTAGGCATTTCTAAAAGCATCTCACATAGGTACTCAGAAGCTAATATTGAAATAAGCACAAGGTATAAATGAAGGACATATTTCTCACATGTGTTATCTTATGTCCTGCAAGTTTAAGCTATTTTCCAGTTTTCTATAGTGAATCATTAGTAAGACTAAAAATAGAATCTGATAATATGACATCCAATGTTTCTATGGCTCGATATAGTTACATACTACAAACTTTGCCTAAGGTTTTGAAAAGGAAAGTATTACCAATAAATGGACATAATAGACTATAGTTTTCTAAGCATTTAATCAGAGCTTTCCTGCTCCTTAAAATGTAGAGAGCATAGCATCGATTTGAACATCACAGCTCAATTTTCTCCTGTCAAAATACAGCCCTCAAATGAATGGCTTTAGAAAGACGTTTCATGAAAAATTGTTTTCCGTGTATACTAAGCAACACAACTGAATTCATGAGGAAAAATAAGAGTTTTGACAAATTTAGTTGATAAAAGGCTCTGAGATATAGAAGGATCATCTGAGAATAAAGTACAGAGAGAAGATCCAAAAAACACTATCACTTGAAGGAGTTTAAGATTCAAGACTATTAACTTAATTGGAACAAAAAAGCTATGTATTCAAATGCAGTTATAATACTAGAGATGATTCTAAACAAAGTCACTTTTTCAGTTATTTATGAGTGCAAAACAAAGTGTTCCCAAACAGTTACTTAAAAGAGTAACTATCACTTACTTTGCTCATGAATCTGAAAGTTGCCTAAGCTCAACTGGGCAATTCTCATTGATTCACTTGTATAGTTGCAGTCACTTGTGCTTGTGGTTCTCTTGAAGGCTTCTTTTGTCAAGTCTTGCACCCGCTGAGTCAAATATTGGGATACTGAAACAGCTGGAGTTATTGTGTATTTCTCTCTTTTTCTCTATGTGATCACTTCCTGTGGTCTTTTGATATAATGTTCATGTAGTCACTGGCCATCTTATATTGTTACTGAGGCTCTAAGAGACACATGCCATATTCTAACCTACTCTCAAAAGTCACTCAGAATCATTTCCACAATATATTATTTAAGAAGGCAGTCATTAAGAACCATTCACATTCAAAGGAATGGGCATGGTCTAAATATTTTCATGGGAAAGAAGCAAGAAATTTACAGATAGGTTTTCAATTCACCAATTTCATATTGAAGTTGTCTGGGGTCATGGTCATAGAATAAATTTTCAATTCACCAGTTTCATGTTGAAATTGTCTGGTGTCATGGTGACAGAAAATAAAACCTAAATAAATGCACTGTATCTATAATTATTCTGATGGTCACAAATTCTTAATATTTTGATAAGTGAAAATAACAATGTACAGAAAAAAAATGTAAGTAATGTGACATCATTATACATATATATATATATATATATATATATATAGAGAGAGAGAGAGAGAGAGAGAGAGAAAGATTTTTTTTATTCACTGATGTTTTATAGTTTAGATTTTGACCTCATCTAAATGTTTACTTTTAGGTAATTTTAGATTTACAGAATTGTTACAAGAAATACAGAGAATTCCTATATACCCTTTATCCAACTAACCCTAATATTGACGTCCTATAATATCATTATCTAAATAAAGGAATCAATCCTGGTAACATACTATTAACTACAGTACAGAATTTACTCAAATGTTACCAGGTTTTCCACTCATTTTCAACTTCTGTTCTAAATCTCCATGATTCCACACTACATTTACTTGTCAGTCTCCTTTGTCTTCTCTCTGTGTCTGTGAAATAGTATTAGTTTTCCTTATCGTTCATGGCAGGGCTCCTTTTGAAGAATTTGGGTCAGCTATTTAATAGAATATTTCAGTTTGTTTTATTTCTGTGGTTTCTTTATTACTGGATATGATTATAAATTATTGGGAACAATACCATAAGTGTGATGTGCGCTTGTCAGTCCATCATAACAGGTAGTACTCAATTTAGATATGTGTTACGGGGATTGTTAACTTTAGCAGTCAATTCAGGTAGTGACTGCAATGATTGTCTCTTGTTACTCTTTTCCCTTTAAAATTACTTTATAAATATTTGGGGGAAGACATTTAAGGCTTTGCAAATATTCTCTTTCTGCTAAAACCTCTACCCACTAATCTTAACATCCTCCAGTGGATATTGCTGTAGAAATTACTAATGTGGGATTTCCATGGTAATTTTCTCTTTCCATCAGTTATTCTATAATGAATGGTTGTCCCTTTTACCCTTATGTCCTTATATATCCCATATTTATTTGTACTAATATGATTCCATAGATTTTTGAAAGATATTTTTGTTATTTTACTTCCTTAGCTTTTCCACATGCTTTTGAAAACATTATTATTGATATTTCCAAAAACAGTCTCACTGGGTTTTGATTGAGATTTTATCTAATCCATGGATTATTTGGAGAAGAATGACATTTTTACAGTATTGAGTTTTTCAGTTTATCATTATGGTGTATTTCTTCATTTATTTAGGCCTTCAATTTCTTCCATCAGTGGGTTTTGTTTAAGTTTTAGTTTTTATTCACAGATTTTGAACATATTTGTTAGATTTATATTATTCTGGTTTGTACAGTTTCAAAAAAATAGTCTGCTGTAATTCATATATATTTTACATATATGTTATATATTCTTTTGCTCTGTCTGCTTCCATGATATTTATCTAACACTTCCAGTAGTTTGAACATGATAAGCCAATTATTTTTAATTGCAGTAGTTTACACTGATTGTTGTTTTCTTGGATTTATGGATTGATGTTTATCATTAATTCTTGAAAATTTTCTTCCATTATTTCTTAAACTATTTTATCATATCCTCTCTTTTCCTTTTGAACTTCTGACTTTTACATTCCCTGTCATACCTTCTAATATATGTGTTAATTTTTGGTCTTGTTTTAATGATTACTTTATTTCTTGGGAGTGCATTTTCTCATACATAATTGCAAGTCTTGTAGTATTGTTGAAAGTCTGCCATCTTGTGTCGGGCAGTAGAGACTAAAGGAAATAGTTTTTAGGCCTAGAAATAGGTATACTTTTCTTTTTTATGTTTTTAATACAGGAGTTTGAGCTAATCTACTTAGAAGTTGTGCTGAGATGAGGTATGTTGTTTTTGTTATTATTGCTGCATATTTGGCTGCAAATTCCTGTAGTAGTACTTTGTCTTCTTCATGCGGAGTTCTCTTTGCATGCTCTCTGATCCTTCCCTGTTCAAGTTTCAGTTTAGTTATTCAAAGCTTGGCAACTTGGCTGTAGGGACTTGAGAGACATTCTGTATTCGTTTTATTAAATTTCAGTGTTAGGCTATCACAGTATCCTGGATTTTGGAAATGTTGTCTTATTTCTCTTTCTCTACCTTAGTTAAGTTCTGAGCCCAGTGCACAGTCTTCCATCTCCCCTGTTTTCTAATCCCAGATGCAATAAAATGTCTCCAGTGGCCTAAATATGGTGATATATTTTGCCAACCTGTGCTACAGAGTAAGGTTTTTATTCCATGGTGGATATCAAGGTGAAGAGTCCAAGTGGATTTCTTGCCCATCACATGTAACTGATGTTCCCTCCTTCATTGCACTACAATGGACACTTTCTTAGGGCTCATTTCTTAGGGCTTTGTTGATAAGTGCGTGAAGTCCTCCAGTATCTATAACCTTCAAGGGCATCTCAGTGTTCCCTGGGTCCAAATGCAGCCTTAATGCTAATTCCTGTTGCAAGTATTCATTGGCATCTACACCAAGTAAGCCAGTGCTCACCTCTCTTCCTGCAATTTGCTAGCTCTTAATAGATTTTGGAACTCTGGTTGCTCTGTGATCTTAGCTCTATAACAGGTTAAAAACCAGCCATAATTTTAAAGTTTTTTTGCTGTTTCATTATAAATACCAGAGAGAAGCACCTCAAGCTCTCTACAGACAGGAGATGAAGATAGAAGTCTTATTTACTTTTGCATGGTTTAGAATTTTAGCAATAGTGTATATTGCATTTATTTACATAAAATAACCTTGATATTTTAAAATTTATGTAGCAAGAATGCTTCTGTGTAATTCTTTGTACAAGTTAAAGTATAATCATCTAGATATTACTTGAATTAGCAGTTTAAATTAGCAGATATTATTTGAAAAAACAGTTTAAAAGAATAAGCAAAAGAAACTTGTAAGAGAAAATAAAAAAGTTTCTAATTGAAGTATGATGCATATAGTGCATGTGTATAAATGAAAGGGTCAGACAACATTATATCAACTTGAGTTATTTTCACATTCTCTGTAGAAGTTTTTCTGTGACAATGCTTCCTAGATTTGTAATAAAGAATCTAGAGAATGAGGCAGAGACTAAAAGAGAGCAAGGTGGAGCAAAAGGGTGAAGTTTGTGGTGAGAGAAAATGTATGGAGAGTAAAGGATGAGAATAGTGATGCTTCATGGCTGCTGAATATAAGATAATTTTGGAGTGAGAAAAAATAGGGAAAGGGAATTTTCACAGTGTTGTGGATTGTGAAATAAAAAAGAAAGTATATTTCTGGGTAAATATCTGGCTATTGGATTGATGGTATTTCTTTGACTGTGAGACTGCTTTCTGACTAGCCAACAAAGGCCTCAGGGTCATTTCAGTAGTTAAGTGCTTATATGTAAATCCACCAAAAGTTTAAGGCTCTTTTATAAAGTTAATTAGACTTTTAATTTCTTTTCTACTGTTTTGATTTAATAGTTTTTATGAGATAAAATGTATTATATTTATAATGAGAAAATCAATAAGAGCTATTTTTAAAATTCAATCTTCAAATTGAAGCTCAGTATAATGTAGAAAATTATAAAGCAATAAAAAAAACCACAATAGTGTAGGAGTGAGAGAGCTTGCCCCACCAGTAATGATCACTTTCTATTAGAGAAAAAAAAATTATGTATGCCTCACTTTTCCCATCAATCAACTAAGAACATTACATTGGATTAGTTATAGTTATTTATTTTGGAAGCTCTAGCAAACAGAGGGTGGTGCTGCAATGTCAGTAGAAAGATGGTCAAGGCCCCTTTCTTGTATGAACTGTTCATTTTAAGGTAATACTGTTAACTAAAAAATAAATTAATATTTTTTGAACTAAAAGAATTTTGGAGTTCTAAATGAATTAATAACACTCTAAGATACTGTATTAGTCTCCTAGGGCTGCTATAACAAAGTATTATAAACTAGATGTCTTAAGACAGCAGAGATTTATTCAGTCAGAGTTCAGGAGGCCAGAAGTATGAAATGAAGGTATCGGTAGGACTGCGATTCCTCTGAACGTTCCAGGGAAGAATTCTTTCTTGTCTCTTTCTAGATTCTGGTGTTTGCCAGTAATCCTTGGTGTTCTTTGTTGTGTAGCTACATCCCTCCAGTCTCTGCCTCAGTCTCATATGGCAGTCTTTCCTCTATATCGTCAGCTCTTTGTATAAACTATTGATCATATTGGATTAAGACCCATGCAAATCCAATAAGATCGCACCTCAACTTGATTACATCTGCAAAGACCCTATTTCCCAATAATATGACTGGCTGGTACTAGGAGTTAGAATTTCAATGTATTTTTAGAGGAATACAATTTAACTCACAACAGGCACTAATGAGCTAAGTATAGTATAATGTAGTATAGTATAGTATAGTATAGTATAGTATAGTATAGTATAGTATAGTATAGTATAGTATAATATAGTACTGACACATTTTTTAATCTTCACCCGAGGACATTTTTTGGCATTTTGTTCAGATAGAGTAGGAGGGAGAAAGAGAGAGAGAAATATTGACATGAAAGGGACACATCGAGTGGTTGCACGACCCAACCAGGGCTGGGGACAAACTGCAACCGAGGTACACGCCCCTAGCGGGAACCGAACCCGGGTCTCTCCGGACCACAGGCCGATGCTCTAACCGCTGTGCCAAACTGGCCAGGGCACTACTGACACATTTTAGCTGTATGATTTTGAGTGAGACTCTGAAACTATCCTTATCTATAAGATGCAGCTAATAATTTTACCCATTCCATAGTGTTGAAATTTGCATGAATTCACATATGTAAAGCACTAAGAAAAAAGAATGGAAGTATATAGCAGACACCCTATAACTTCTTGTCATTATTTGTTTATGTATATAATAATAGTATGTAAATTAACAGCCAAGTGTGAGACTGGGTCCTTAAAATGAAGGGGATTAATTGTGAGGAAGGATAATGAAGGGAATCCTCAAAAAAACACAGAGGTTGAGCCTTACACTATTGCTAGAAATTGAATAGATAAAAAGGAAAGCAGTAGCATTTTGTGAAGTGATATGAGTAAAAGTCACTGTTTTCTGTTCTCTTTCCTCTATGTATTCAGAAATAATCAATCATTTACCTAGTCCCAAGATTTTTCTTTATGAAAACATATCACATCGAATTAAATATTTCATGTCTAATGGTGTGTGAATAAACCCTGAAAAAGAAAGAAAATGACGTGAATATTTGTTGCTTAGTCTTAAACTAATTCTAGAAAATACAGAGCGGAGCCACAAGCCAATTGACTTTGTGAATTAATGTCACAAAAGTTAAGGAAGTTTTGAATTAATATATATGCATATAATATAATATTTTACATATGTGTGTATAGATGTGTGTGTATATATATACATATGTGCGTGTGTGTATATATATAAACATTATAATGTTTATTATCTAAAGGATTTCTTCCTCCCCCCAGCCCCTAGTAACCTCTATTTACTTTCTATCTTTATGAATTTTCCTATTCTAGATAGGTATTTTATATAAATAGATTACATAATATTTGTTCCTACATGTCTGAGTTATTTCATGTAGTATACTGTCTTCAAGGATCATCTGTGTTATAATATGTATTAGAATTTTATCCATTTTTATGGCTAAATAATATCTCATTGTATGTATATGTACCATATTGCTTATCCAACCATTTGTTGATGGACGCTGGGTTGTCTCCATCTTTTAGCTATTGTTTATAATGTTATAATTAACATTACATACAAGTATCTGAGTTTCTGTTTTCAATTCTTTGAGGTATATACCTAGAAGTGGAATTCAGCTTTTTGAGGAATCACCAAACTTTGCACAGTAGCTGCTCAGTCCATCAATACTTGTTTTTCATTTGTTTAATATCCATTCTAATGGATATAAAGTGGCATATCACTGCCATTTTTATATACAGTTCCCTAATGATTAGTGATGTTTAGCATCTTTCCATATGCTAACTGGACATCTGTGTATCTTTAAAGAGATGTCTATTCAAGTCTTTTGCACATTTTTAATTGGGTTGTATATGTTTTGTTGTTTATTTACTATGACCTGGATGTTTGTGTCTCCCCCTAAAACCATATGTTGAAATCTACTCCCCAATATGCTGATATTTGGAGGTTTGATTGTTGGGAAATAATTAAGTGATGATACTGGAAGCCTCATAAGTGGGATTACTGTCCTTACATAAGAGACTCCAGAGGGGTCTAGCACCCTTTCATTTATGTAAGGACACAGTAAAAGACTGTGAACTAGGAAGCAGGAAGCAGGTTCTCACCTGACAGTGAATCAGCCTGAGCCTTGATCTTAAACTTCTGAGTCTACAGAACTTTGAGAACTAAATGTTTGTTCTCTAAGTCATCCAATCTAAGGTACTTTTGTTATAGCCGCCTGGATGGACTTCAACAGATTTATCAAAGTTCTTTATATATATTTCTCAGATATATGATTTGCAAATATTTTCTCACATTCTGTAGTTTGTTTTTTTCACTTTGTTGATAATGTTCTTTGGGTGCACAATTTTAATTTATCTTTTTTTTATTTTTTTACTTTGTTGCTTAGGCTTTTGATGTCATATCTAAGAATCTATTACCAAATCAGTGGACACCCATATCTATTAAGATTTTTATGATTTTAGCTGATATATTTAGTCAGCTAAATATATCATTAGTTCACTCTGAGTTAAGGGGTCCAACTTCATTATTTTACATTTGGAAAGCCAGTTGTCCAACACCATCTCTTTTGGGGAATTTTTACTTTCCTCATTGACTGGACATAGAACCCTTGTCAAAATTCAATTAGCCATAGATTTATTCCTGGGCTCTCAGTTATAGTCCATTGACTTAAATGTTTAGCCCTGTGCCAGTGGTGATTATAGTAGCTTTGTTGAAATTTTTGAAATTGGTAAGTGTAACTCCCCCCTATTTTTTTTGTTTGTTTGTTTATGTGGGGCTTCCTGCAATCCAATATGAACTTTAACATCATTTTTTACATTTATGCAAAAAAAGCTTTTGAAATTTTGCTAGGAAGTGGGTTGAATCTGAAGATTATTTTGAGTAGTATTAATATTTTAATAAAATTAAGTTTTTCTATCGAAGAACATGGGATTCTTTCTTATTTAGATCTTTGCAGTTTTCAGTGTACACTCTTTCACCTTCTTTTTATTTATTTATTTATTTATTTATTTATTTATTACTAATTAATTTTTGTTACAGATGTTTCTCCTTTTTCCCCACTGATTCCCCCCTGCCTCTCCCTCCCTGCCCTTTCCCCAGTTTGTTGTCCATGTCCACTGTTCATGCATTCATGCATATAAGTTCTGTGGTTTATCTCTCCCCAACCACCCCCTTTCTTTAGGGGATTGTCAGTCTGTACCCCACTTCCACGTCTCTGGAACTACCACATTCCTCAGACTGTTATGTTCATTATATTCCACAAATAAGTGAGATCATATGAAACTTGTCTTTCTCTGTTTGGCTTGTTTCACTTAGGATGATACTTCCCAGGTCCCTCCATGTAGTCTCAAAGGATAAGAGATCTTTCTTTCTTACAGCTGCATAGTACTCCGTTGTGTATATGTACCACTGCTTTTTTTAATCCATTTATCTACTGATGGACACTTGGGCTGTTTCCAGATCTTAGCTATTGTAAATAGTACTGCTACAAACATGGGGGTACATATATTCTTTCTAATTGGTGTTTTAGGCTTCTTAGGGTATATTCCTAGAAGTGGGATCACTGGGTCAAATGGCAATTCAATTTTTAATTTTTTGAGGTAACACCATGTTGTTTTCCATAAAGGCTGCACCAGTTTGCATTCCCACCAGCAGTGCACTAGAGTCCCCTTTTCTCCACACCCTTGCCAACACTTGTTTGATGATTTGTTGATGGCGGCCATTCTGACAGGTGTGAGGTGATACCTCATTGTTGTTTTAATTTGCATCTCTCTGATGATTAGTGATGATGAGCATTACTTCATATGTTTCTTAGCCATTTGTATGTCCTGTTTGGAGAGGTGTCTATTTAGTTCCTCGGCCCATTTTTTAATTGGATTCTTTGTCTTCCGATTGTGGAGTTGTATGTGCACTGTATATGTATTGGAAATTAACCCCTTATCTGATATATCATTGGCAATTATGCTCCCCCATACAGTGGGTAGCCTTTCCGTTTTGATAGTTGTATCTTTTGCTGTGCAGAAGCTTTTGAGTTTGATGTAGTCCCATGTGTTCATTTTCTCCTTTGTTTATATTGCCTTAGGTGATGTGTCAGTAAAAATTCTGCTGCATATGACGTCTGAAATTTTGTTGCCTACAGTCTCTTCTAGGATTTTTATGGATTCATGAGTCACATTTAAGTCTTTTATCCATTTTGAGTTTATTCTTGTGTAGGGTGTAAGTTGATGATTTAGTTTTATTTATTTGCAAGTAGCTGTCCAATTTTCCCAGCACCATTTATTAAAGAGGCTGTCCTTACTCCACTGTATGCTTTTGCCACCTTTGTCAAATATTAATAGAGCATATTGCCTTGGGTCCATTTCTGGGTTTTCGATTCTGTTCCACTGGTCTATATGCCTGTTCTTGTGCCAGTACCAGGCTGTTTTGGTTACAGTTGCTTTGTAGTATAACCTGAAATCTGGTATTGTGATCCCTCCAACTTTGTTCTTCCTTTTCAAGATTGCTGTGGCTATTCAAGGTCTTTTTTGGCTTCATATGAACTTTTGAAATAATTGTTCTAATTCTATGAAGTATGCCGTTGGTATTTTGATGGGGATTGCGTTGACTCTATAGATTGCTTTGGATAATATGGACATTTTAATGATGTTAATTCTCCCAATCCATGAACAGGGTATGTGCTTCCACTTTTTTATATCTTCCTCTATTTCTTTTTTCAATGATCTGTAGTTTTCTGCGATTAGGTCCTTTATTTCTTTGGTTAAGTTTATTCCTAGGTATCGAAATTTTTTTTTGCTGCAATGGTAAATGGGATCGTTTTCTTAGTTTCTCTTTCTGTGAGTTCATCATTGGTGTATAAGAATGCCATCGATTTCTTGACGTTAATTTTGTATCCTGCTACTTTGCCAAATTCATTTATTAAGTCTAGTAAACTTTTGATGGAGTCTTTGGGGTTTTCTATGTATAGTATCATGTCATCTGCAAATAATGACAATTTCACTTCCTCCTTTCCAATTTGGATCCCTTTTATTTTTTCTTCCTGTCTGATTGCTGTGGTTAAGACTTCCAGTACTATGTTAAATAGGAGTGGCGAAAGTGGGCATCCTTGCCTTGTTCCTGTTCTTAAGGGAAATGCTTATAGTTTTTGCCCATTGAGTATGATGTTGGCTGTAGGTCTTTCATATATGGCCTTTATTATGTCTAGATATGATCCCTCTATTCCCACACTGCTGAGCGTTTTTATCAGAAATGGATGCTGGATTTTGTCGAAAGCTTTTTCAGCATCTATTGATATTATCATGTGGTTTTTATTCTTCATTTTATTTATGTGGTGTATCACATTTATGGATTTGCGAATATTGTACCAGCCTTGCATCCCTGGGATGAATCCCACTTGGTCATGGTGGATAATTTTTTTGGTGTATTGCTGGATCCGATTTGCTAGTATTTTGTTCAGGATTTTGGCATCTATGTTCATCAGGGATATTGGCCTGTATTTTTCTTTTTTTGTTGTGTCTTTTTCTGGTTTTGGAATTAGAATTATGCTGGCTTCATAAAATGAGTTTGGAAGTCTTCCTTCTTCTTGAATTTTTTGAATTAGTTTGAGCAGAATGGGTATTAGTTCTTCTTTGAATGTTCGGTAAAACTCCCCCGTGAAGCCATCCGGGCCTGGGCTTTTGTTTGCTGAGAGAGTCTTGATTACATCTTCAATTTCTTTTGTTGTTATTGGTCTGTTCAAGTTTTCTATCTCTTCCTGATCCAGTTTTGGGGGACTGTGTGTTTCTAGAAATTTGTCCATTTTGCTTAGATTGTTGAATTTGTTGCCATGTAATTGTTAATAGTAGTTGTTAACGATCTTTTGTATTTCTGTGGTGTCAGTTGTTATCTCTCCTCTTTCATTTCTGATTTTGTGTATTTGGGTTCTCTCTCTTTGTTTCTTGGTGAGTCTAGCTAAGGGTCCATCAATCTTGTTTATCTTTTCGAAAAACTAGCTCTTTGTTTTATTGATCCTTTGAATTGTTTTTTTTGGTCTCTATGTCAATTATTTCTGATCTGATCTTTACTATTTCCTTCCTTCTACTTGCTCTGGGGAGTTTCTACTTGCTCTGGGGTTTTCTTTCACCTTCTTCATTAAATTTATTCCTAGGTCTTTTTTATTGTATACATTTTTTTCTTTATTGATTTTTTTTTTTTTAGAGAGAGAGGAAGGGAGAGGGAAAGAGAGAGAGAAATATAGATGAAAGAGAACATCAATTGGTCGCCTCCTGCATGTCCTCTCCTGGGGGTTTGGCCCCCAACCTGAGCATGTGCTCTGACCAGGAGTGGAACTGGCAACCTCTTGGCGTATTGGTTGATGCTCAATCACTGAGCCACACCAGCTGGACATTGTTGTATATTTTAAGATGCTATTGTAAATGTACTTGATTTCATAATTTCTTTTTCAAATTGTCATTGCTGTTATATAGAAACACATTGATTTTGGTGTGATGATCTTTACCATGCAACTTTGCTCAGTTAGTTTATAATAAGGGGAATTTCTTTCTTTCTTTCTTTCTTTCTTTCTTTCTTTCTTTCTTTCTTTCTTTCTTTCTTTCTTTCTTTCTTTCCTTCCTTCCTTCCTTCCTTCCTTCCTTCCTTCCTTCCTTCCTCTTTCCTTCCTTCCTCCCTTTCTTTCATTTTTTTTATTCCTTGGAATTTTCTATACATAGGATTATATTATCTGTGAATACAGACAGCTCACCTCTCTAATTTTTTTCTTTTTATTGTTTAATTGTTCTGACTAGGACTTCCTATACAATGTCAACTAGCAATGGTAAAGGCAGCATCTTTCTTTTTCCAATCTTAGAGGAAATGTCAACTAGCAATGGTAAAGGCAGCATCTTTCTTTTTCCAATCTTAGAGGAAAGATTTTTGACTTTTTCATTGAGTATGATGTCATCTGTGGGCCTTTCATAAATTCCCTTTATCGTGTTCAGGAAATTCCTTCGTATTCCAAGTTTTCTGAGTCTTTATCAGGAAAAAATATTAGATTACATCAAATGTTCTTTTATGCATCAGTTGATATGATTTTTATTTTATTTGTTCTATTCATGTGATGTTTTATATAGCTTGACTTTCTTAAATTGAACTATTCTTGTTTTACTGGGATGAAACTCACTTAAGCGTAATGTATAATACTTTTAATATGTTTTTGGATTTTGTCTGCTAATATTTTGCTGAGGATTTTACATCTATATTTATAAGGGATGTTGTTCTATGATGTTCTTTTCTTGTGACTTTTTAACTAGTTTTGGTGTCAGAGTATTACTAACTTCATAGAATGAGTTTAAAAGTATCTCCTCTCTTCTGTATTTTGGAAGAGTTTAAGAAGAATTGGTATTAATTCTTCTTCAGATGTTTGGTAGAATTCACCAGTAAAATTTTCAGATGCTCAACTTTTCTTTTTTAAGAAGCTTTAGGCTACTGATTTAATCTATTTTTTTTTTGTTACAGGTTTACTTGTTGTAGATCTATTGAAATTTTCTATATCCTTTTTAGATTTTCTATTACCTTTTTAGGTAATTTGTGTATTTTTAGGAATTTTTAAATTTTATATAGATTATCTATTTTTTGGTGTACATTGTTCTTAACATTCTCTTATAATTCTTTCTGTTTCTGTAAAGATAGTAATGTCTCACCACATTTATTTTAGAATTTAGTTTTTGTGGCTTTTTTTTCTTGTCAGACTAGCTAAAGATTTGTTAATTGTGTATATCTTTTCAAAGAACCAACTTTTAAGTCCATTGATTGTATTGTTTCTATATTCTCTGTTCTATTTATTAATACTCTAATCTTTGTTTTTTGAGAGATTTCTGTTTAGTTTTCTGTTTCAGTTATGAGTTGGGTTTTGTTTGTTTTGGTAGTGCTTTAAGGTGTAATATTTTTTGTTCTAGTTTTTAGCTGTAAAGTTAGCAGTTTGAGGTCTTACTTTTTATAGATATTTGCAGCTATTATTTTTTCTGACTGAGCACTGTCAATGCTACTTTCAATAAGTTTTTAATGTATTGTGCTTCATTTTAATGTATTTAAAAGTATTTTCTCAATTCCTTTGTAATCATATCCATATTTTTATGAGTTATCCAGTTTCTTCTTGTCATTGATTTCTACTTTTATTCTATTGTCAACAGAGAATATTCATTATATGATATCATGCTTTTTGAGCTAAATAGGAGTTGTATTGATGCACTATATGGTATATTCTGGAGAATATTCATGTTCATTTGAAAAGAAATTATATTTTGTTGTTCTTCTGGTAGACTGGTTTATAGATTAGGTCTAGTGGGATTACAGTGTTTTTCAGTTCTTTATTTCCTTTGTGTGTGTGTATGTGTGTATGTGAAGCTGTTTCATCACTTCTCTAGCTTTTCTGCTCTACAATTTAAATAAAACACTATATAGGTTTAAGTTATACAATGCATTGATGTAATACACTTACATATTGCAAAATGTTAACCCATAATCTTAATTCACACCTCCATCATCTCACCTAATTACAATTTCTTTTTTATGGTAAACACATTTAAGATATACTCTCATAGCAATTTTCAAGTATATAATACAATATCTTTAACCATAATTACCATCGTGTATATTAGAACCCCAGAACTTATTCATTTTCTAATTGGAAGTTGGTGCTCTTTGACCACCACCTCCCATTTCCTTCACCCCCTCCCACTCCTCAGTCCTCGGTAACTACCATTAGTCTCTGTTTCTGTGAGTTCCACTTTTAGATTCTACATATAAGTGATATTATGTAGTAAGTGTGCCTTTTGTCCCTTAAGTCTGTTGTTTGTTAATTCAGTTTGCAGCACTTCAAGATGGCTACTGCACTAGGGAAGTGGTATGGTAAAAGGACAGTTACTACAAATACTTTGTGTCATTTTGAAGTTGCCTAGTTCTTAATTCAGCTTCACTAAGTTGTTGTAAACCTTTGGCTATTTTCCAGAGTTTTGACAGAGCTACGTTTGACAATTTATACTTGTTTTCCAATGTTTCTGTGAATGGATGAGAGGTTGGAGCTGCCTGCCACATCACCTTGCTGACATTGCTCTGAGACATCACTGAGTGGATTAAATTTTTTTCTTGTATTCCAGACCTACTTAAAATCTCAGGAGTGAAGTTCCAGTGGCAAATCAGGCCATCCTGTACTACTTTATGATGTAGAGACTCCGGGGGTTCACTGGTCAGAGGAGTGAAAAATGTACAGGGTCTCAATATGATCCAGGTGGCTTTTGAAAGAAACAAAGCTTTTGCAGAGCCTTGAAGGTCAATAGCATTTAGACAGATGATAGAGAGTGGGAGTGGATTACGAGTTAAGACCCTGATTTAGACAAGGGGTTGTTGGCAATATGCACAGAACTCTATAGAAATAGTGAACAGATTAGGCTGCCTAAAGCTGAAGATTTATTTACGGGAAAAGAGATAATAAAATAAGTAAATCTAATGCATATATAATCTGCGCTTCAGCAACATGATTTCAAAACCCCAAGCTTCTACAGCTACCTCATTTCACCTACATCTCCTGAGCAGGAGAGTAAAACAGCATCAAATACGGTTCAAGAAATCTGCAAGGTTACAGACTTTGGAATTTAGATGATTTAATGATTCTATGCTTCTATGATTTCCCCTTTTCTATATAATAACTAATGCTGCTATAATCTTCAATCTTGTTATAATTTCTATATCATTTGCCTCTAACTTCTTCATTTTGCCTTGCAGTGTACTCATAAATACTCAAAATTTCAAAGGAAAATTGGTATTTTTTATAAACAAGTCAAATTATGAATTTTAGAAATAATCTATTTTGTTCCACAGATAGTATAAAGTCACTTTTCATAAGACATTTACTGTAAGAAAGTACATATAGACCTAGAATATAATACAAAAAAAGGATAATAACTTAAAAATATAGACTGAAATGTTCAGTAACTTATGATCTGAACATTGGATCTAAAGGCCAAAATGTTCACATGTAAGATAATCGCTCCATATGTTATGCATATGTTCCTTCAACAAACATTTAGCTAGTGCAAAGTTGAATTTTATGTTAAAATTTGGCCTAGAATTGAGTTCTGGTTGACAATAACATTTTAACAGATTCAAGTCAAGGACAGAAATGGCTTTTGGGTAGAAATGCATATTGCCAATATGATAACTATCTTTCCATTTAACTTATTAAAAAGCCTTGTTTTTGCAACCTATATTAGTTTTTTAGGGCTGCTATAACAAAATATTACTGCAGACTGGTTGGTATAAACAACATAAATTTATTTCCTCACAATTTTGGATGTTAGATATCTGAGATCAAGCTGTCAACATTGTTTTCTTCTGCGACCACTCTTCCCAGCTTGTAGATGGCAGTCTTCTCCCTGCACATTTACATGGTCTTCCTTCTGAACATGCCTGTGTCCTAGTTTCCTCTTCTGATGAGAACATCAGTCATACTGGATTATGGCTCACCTTAATGATCTCACTTTAACTATAAGATCTCTTTGAGGCTCTATCTCCAAGTAGAGTCACATTGTGAGATACTGAAGGTTAGGACTTCAAAACAAAATTTAGGGGAACACAATTCAGTCCATAACACAATCTTTTACTTCTTTTAGTTAGAATTGTGAAAAATATGATTCATGGTACACAATTTATTTCAAATTTATGTAATTATTTTGATTGAGTTCAGGGTTAGCCTTACCTTATTGATAAGACAGAAATAATTCAGGATGTATATGGTGTTACCTTCTAGATCTATTTAATGGCAATATCATTGACCTACAAAATAACAATTTAAAAATATTTTTATGATTTGCTATATTATTACCATTTCAACTACAACAAATACCTTTGCAACATCTCTTCTAAAAGTATATCTCTTCTAAAAGTATAACATTCTCGAAACACTACATTATTTTTAAATCTTGGTTTATAAATATGCTAGCGCTACCATATTTTTTCATCAATATATTATTCTTTTTTAGTATGAGTTCAGAACATTAATACAAAATATTTAGATGAATAATTTATAAAATTGGTCACTATTAAGAGCGATGCTTATAAAAGAAACTTTGGGAGAAAACTTCACCAACTTAATTTCTTTTAAAAGTTTGATAAACATGCATAACTTTGAGTTATAGTAGCTTATTAATATAATACAACCCATGAGTGAAAATAGGCTAAATATTTATTCATTCAGCAATGAAAGAAATTTTAATTCATCTCTTGAGTAGCCTCCACTATCTTAGCATGACTATTCACCATAAACAGACATTTTAAAATTGCTTAGAATGTAAATATAATGATTTAACATCATTAGTTAATTAACTATGTAAATTGGCCTGGAGTTGTATTAATTCTATTTTTTTCTTAATAATACTTTATGGAGAATAAAGTACTACTTATTCGTTCACTTTTAAGGTATCCTCTGAATAGAAACAAATAAAACTTATTGTTTTAATATGTCCTTTATGTTACTTTTTGTTTTGAAGAGTTAAAGAATCAAAATACCACTAAACATCAAATTAAGAAATATTTGTTAAATCCTAAACGTTTGAATGTGAATTTTTCTAAAATCTAAGAATATATATATTAAATATATAGATATATATTATTTATATCTACTTATTATTTGTCTTTCTCCCCCTCTTTAACCACAATTAACTTAATTTTCAAACCTGGCAGAAAGTGGCTGAGATGTGTAAGCTCAGCCTGAGGTTGTTATACCTCAGATCTTTTTCCCTCTTCACCTTCCTCTGCTCTGTCTTTCTGGGCTGCAGACCCTGCAGAACTTGTTTCCCAGGTCCTGGTGTTACTTGCTTCTGGGTGGGTTTGGCTAGTGGGGAGCATTGCCCAAAGACTGGGGAAGAAGAGGGAGAGAGAAGAGGAAGGTGGGTGTTTTGTTGGAGAGCTTCTCTGGTATAGCTCCAGCCCTCTCTGTGCTTGCCTTCTCTGGAGAGGCTGCACTAGTTTTATATGGCAACCAGTGATCTAGCTCTGGGATCCTCTGCCCCTCTATTCCAGTGAGTTATGATTTCCCACTAACTTCTGGGCCAGGTACTTGCTCCCTATTAGGCTTTCAGGACTTCTATCGCTCATAGGACCAATTCCCTGCATTCACTATTCACTTTCCTCTGTTTTAAAGAGTTGAAATTGTTTCTGTTTTTCTATTTAGACTCTAACTGATATTCTCGAAGAAGAAGAAGCATTTTGTAGAATTTGTAAAAGTAATTATTTTCTGTTCCTTTTATGTTTATGTATTCAAAACAAATTACTATTTCCTGCTTACTTCCCAAAAAGTCAACATTATAATATTTACATTTTCTTGTAAGATGTGTTTTTTTTAAAAGCACACATCTCATTTTTATATTTTCTTTTATATATTTTTTTATATTTTCTTTTATAATTTTATAGTATATTCAAATACATTTTAGTATTGTTATGGGGGAATACAGTGAACATTTTAATATACATATATTACAAATTCACTTAATGTGAGGTTATTTTTAAAAAGGAGTAGGATTAGGTTGCAGTTTGTCCCCGGCCCTGGTTGGTCGTGCGGGTGGCAGCCACTCGATGTGTCCCTTTCACGTCGATGTTTCTCTCTCTCTCTCCCTCCCACTCTATCTGTACAAAAAATGGAAAAATATCCTCGGGTGAGGATAAAAAAAAAAAAAATTGAAAAAAAAAAAAAAAGGAGTAGGATTAAAGATTATTAGCAGCCTAAAATAATGAGGCATTAAATGAGATACAGAAAATAAGAAACATGAAGTTAAGATCTTTAGGATAATTATTCTGAGTTTCTTGTGAGAGAAAAGTTGAGAAATGGTTAAAGAGGATTGTGTAGTAGGAAAAATAGGAATTAAAAATTAAATGGCATAAAATCAGATCTGTAATGAATATTTGGATGGAGGATGCAATCAAAAGGGAAAAATGTTTCTGGTAAAGAAAGTGTTAGTGTAATGCTCAGTTTTAACCCATCTTCTCCCATTTTTCTGGACAAAATCTTGCTTATGTTTATCAGTGAAAAGTTCCCAACTAAATAACCATTTTCCCTGACTCCCTTTCTGCTACAATTATCTATGTAACCAAATTCTAGCCAGTTAGGCATGTGGAAAAGTTTCTTTGGAATTCTTTTCTTATTAAAGGGTGATAATTTGTGCCCATACCTGTCTCCTTTCTTTCTGCTTTAAAAATAAGCATGATGCTTAAAACTAGAGCTACAGTTCTGCTGCTGTGAGATACTAAGTATGAGAAAGCTTTTCCTCTAAGGTTGGCTGGTTGGCCATGGGGAAAACAGTAAAATATTAGTTCCCTGGTACTATTTTTATCTGGCTCCTCAAAAATAGTACCAGGGACCAAATATTTAGTCTTGGGAGGATATTTAAACACTTGTTTGTTTAAGCCATTGTTAATCAGGTTCTCTGTTTTACACAGCAGAATATTTTCCTCACAGATGGAACATCTCATTGTGCACATTATTGAGAACAAAGTAAAAATAATAAAGAGCACAGTATATTTTTGTTACGTGGTATGTAGTAAAAGGTTACTAATGTTTGTAAGGTCAATGTGTCTGTGATTACCTTGGCCTTTCTCCATGACTGTAAGATGTCTACTACAGCCCCAGTCACCAAAGAACCATCTGCTAGAGAAAGAACTAAATACAGGGAATGATGCTAGTGTTTCTGACCTTTTTTCTAAGGAAAGTGAATGATTTTCCTGATGACTAACACTTCTTTCATTTGTTCTCTTTGGGAGAAACCATACCGCAAGTCTACCCTTTGTATGGGGAAACTGGGAAACCAGGGCATGTTAACTATGACTGGTTTGCTTTTTGCCACAATAAAACTAAGTCAAGATTATATTTTCAAGTATGAACTAGAGATGGATATTGTTAAGATAGATAGATAAAAGTGTTTGTAAAAAAAACACTTAATAAATCAAAGGAAACCTCAAGTCACTTTTACTTTCTTTGTAACATTTGACAAGTAAGAAATAAGCAACTGTCAACTCTAATATTCTAAAACAGATATTGTAAGCAGAATGGATCAGAGAAAAGAAAAGGGAAGCAGAATAATACTTAAGCACATCAACAAAATATTTTTTAAAAATAAAGAAAACAAAGTATAAAGATAGTCTGTATATGATCTCAATTCAAAGTGTTTTCAAAAGAATTAGTAATTGAAATGTCCTTCTTCACTTTGACGATCAAAGGAATAGAAGACAACAGCTCAAATATTTAATATTTAATTTATTGTGATTATTTTATATTTTATAATAACTGCTAACTTGCTAGTAAAATTAAAAGTCACTGTGTAAATAAATTGATCCTTTCAATCATGTTTAATAAGAAAAAAATCCTCTAAGATAAATATTTTCTTAATTATTGGGATCATCAGCTCTGATAGCATCAATTTTATTTTTATTTTTTATCCTCACCCGAGGACATTTTTTTTTATTTTTTGTTCAGATAGAGTAGAAGGAAGAGAGAGAGAGAGAGAAACATCGACGTGAAAGGGACACATCGAGTGGCTGCCACCCACATGACCCAACCAGGGCCGGGGACAAACTGCAACCAAGGTACATGCCCTTAGCGGGAACCGAACCCGGGTCTCTCTGAACCGCAGGCCGAAGCTCTAACCGCTGAGCCAAACCGGCCAGGGCTGATAGCATCAATTTTATTTATCAAAAGAATAGCACAGAAAATACAAACAAATACCAATTCTTCACATCATTTCAGCATTTGAGCATACTCTCTGATTGATATAAAAGGTGTCAGTCTTTAATTAGGTTATTTAACTTCAACCCAAATTGTTAAAGTACTGATATTGACATCAAAATTATGAAGATTATATACATATTTTACCTTTTTTTTATGCTTCTTTAAAAATCTTTGTTATATACTATATACTTATCTTGGTATAAAAGTTATCTTTGTTTTACATGTGAGAAAACTGAATTAAAAAATATCCAATAACCCACCCACAGATCTCCGGTATCAGGAGTATAGAAGATAACATTCACCATCAATTGCTAACATTTGTTTTGAAACTTTAGCCACCTGTAGTCCAGGGATCAGAGATTTTGGACATTTTCAATAAAATTAATTATTTGAAAGGAGGGAATATTTTGACCCACTATTATACAGAAGGTATAACATAAATATGGTTTCTGTGTGGTTCAGAACCAAGAAGATAAATAACTTATTTAACTAAAGAAAAGTACTATTTCTTCTCATGTTAAAATTCAGTACTTCACAGCCAAGAAATACATATGAAAGAAATAATTTAATGAGGATATGTTCTGGTCTGGCCGGTGTGGCTCAGTGGTTGAGTGTCGACCCATGCACCAAGGGATCGTTGGTTTGACCAGTCAGGGCACAAGCCTAGGTTGTGGGCCCCATTCCTAGTGGGGGGCATGCAGGAGGTGGCCAATAAAACTTCTCTCTCATCGATGTTTGTTTCTCTCCTTTTCTCTTCCTCTCTCTCTAAAATCAATAAAGAAAAAAACTTTTTTTTTAATGAGGACAGGTTCTGTACCAAAGTTACAGATTTTAGATTTTGTTAGTTATACTTTCTGACTTACTTGACTTTGTTTTAACAAAGAGGGTTTTTAAAAAATCTTTATCATGTCTATTAGACTTTAGGTGCACATGAGATGCAATGAATTAAGAAAAGATTTGGAATAAAAAAAAATTGAGTTTAATATATTGGATCTTTCTAAAGAATTCATGGAAACTTAAGTATATCCCTTTATGCCAGTTAATAAACTTTGATTCAGCATAATAAAATATTTTAGAAAAAATTTGTGGTAAATTTTAAGAGCACTTATCTTTGTAATGTAAAGATGTAATGAATAAGGCATTCTAGAAACAATTATTTTCATACTCTATAGATTAAAGAAAAATAGTTACCATAACACAAAAGATATATCATAAAATGTAAAATTTTAGGATTGTTAGATTCTGTAAAAATTACTGAACATCATTTTATATTATGAAACTCTGGCCCAATAAATGATTTATCCAACTCCTCAGAGCTATTTAATGAAATCGGACAAAAACGTGCTCTCCTGACCACAAAAATGTAAAAGCTCATCTAACCTTTTTCAGTTTTTATAGTTACCTTCAATATCTATCCAACATATGAACTTTGTTAGTCAATTTAATAAATAAGTTCTGTGAATTCAGAGGGAATGTTATAGCATACGTTATGCACACACACACACACACACACTTTTAACAACTCAGAATAAAAAATTAGCAAGGTACTATTCTTGAAATAACATTAAAGTTGTAATGGATGTTTATTCTTAGCATTTTCTAAGGTTTATTTTTTATTTTGCTGTGACTGGAAAAACTTTATTTGCAATTGCAGAGAGTACATTTCTTAGTCTGTCTAGGGCCCATATAACAAAATTCCACTGACCGGTGGCTTATAAATATCATAAATTTTTTCTCACAGTTCTGGAGGCTAAGAAGTCCAAGATCTTGGCACCGGATAAATGATAATGAACTGGCGAGGGCCCTCTTTCTGGTTCATAGCAGGTGCCTTCTTGCTGTGACCTCACATGATGGAAAGAACTAGGGATCTCTGTGCAATCTCTTTCATAAAAACACTGATTACATTCATGAAGGCTCCAGCCCCATAACCGAACCATGTCAAAAGGCTCTACTTCCTAATATCATCTTTGGGAGTTAGGGTTCCAACATATGCATTTGAGGGGTACATAAATATTCAGACCATAGCAGTTCATTTACATGTCAGAGGTTTTCAGTAATCTGAATTTAATGGCTATATTGCTCTGAGTAAGATTTTTTTATTTTCCATTTTTATGCATACTCTTGGTGTAAACTTTAATCATAATCATTCATATATATATATATCAAGCATCAAAAATAGTGACTGACATAATAAAAATGATTAATTGATATCTAGACTAGTACACTTTCTCAGAGGGATTTATGAACTACTGGAGTTAAACATGGATTTTCAACTGTGAAGGAGGTTGGCACCCCTAATCCCTGTACCCTTTAAGGGTCAGCTGTATTGCACTTTCATTGTTCCAATAGAATCAGATATTCTGCTGCACTATAAAGTTTGTTCTTTCTTATCATTGTCAGCAAGACATCTATGCCTTTTAAAATACATTTCAGTTCTTATTATTATCTAAGACTTAGATTTTTCTTTAATTTTTAGAACTGTCATAATGCATCTAATTCCTTCTACTAACTTACATAATATTATTTTCTTTCTAAGCTCCTTTATTAAATTAAGATTCTTTATCCATGTAGGCACCCATTATTGGATATTCTAAACCTTAGTCTTAGAATAGAATGTTATCAATTTATTAGTAATCCAAATTCCAGCTAAACACGCTGCCATTTACTTAGCAAACAAGTTAAAAATTAGCTAGATAGAAGACTCATTTTAATTAAAGTTGGCTAGCTAAAATAAAACTATTCATGCATGGTTATTTTCTTGAATACAAGTTTCTGATGACAGACCATTCATCTCTAGCTCATACTTATTGATTTTTAATACCGTGAATGTACTTTGTGCAGCCGAAATCAAAGAAAAACTACACTCACTATATATTAAAATATACATATATTGCATCAGAAAATTAAAAAGGGTAATAAATAGAAATAGGCTAACATTTAGAAGACTATATAGTTAGAAAATAGAGTTATTTCCCGCTGTGTTTAGTAAAATATCATGAGCATAAAATTATCTCAACTTCTATTATGTCATTATAAAGGTAGTTAAAATTATTTGGTTAACTGCCCTGGCCAGTATGACTCAGTATTAGAGTGTTGACCCCTTGACTGAAGGGTCTTAGGTTTGATTCCCAGTCAAGGGCACGTGCTTAGTTGCAGGTTTGATCCTTTGTGGCCCCAGGTGGCGTGAGGGAGGCAACCAATCAATGTCTCTCTCACATCAGTGTTTCTCTCTCTCTCCCCCCTTCCACCCTCCCTCCATTCCATTCTCTCTAAAAAAATATATCAATGGGAAAAAATATCCTAAAGTGAGGATTAACAAAAAAAAATTATTTGGTTAGCTATAAATAAGTATGAGCACAACATAAGATGGTATGAAATTCAAATATAATACCATGCAAGAGTCTACTTCTGCGGGAAGTAGGTAAACTAAGATCCTTATCTTAGTAAGTTTTAGCCCAAAATTTCATCTAAATTTAATGCTTTATATACAAACTATATATTGAAAGTATATTTAAAATAATTATTTTAGGATAGTCATATAGAAAAGTAGTGGTATTATTCTGTATTGTTCCAAAGGCATATATTTATTTTCATTTATTTTTCTTTATTGATTTTTAGAGAGAGAAAGGGAGAGGGAAAATCAATGAGAGAGAACATTGATTGGACACCTCCTCAAAGGCAGATATTTAAATAAGTATTTGAATGAAGATCAGATTCTTATTCTAGAGGAGTGCATTTATTTATTAAAGCTGCTACCAATTTTACCAAAAAGAGCTAAAGCTCTGAAACTAATGCATAGACCATAGGGGATCATGCTCTAGCACACTTCAACCAAGAAATTGTTTCAATGGGTGTGCCAGATAATTAAAAGTCATGCAAGTATTTTAAAAAAACATAAGGTAGAAGTTCTGAATAGTCCATAATCCATGAAGAAATGACAGAGTAAATTAGGTACAACAAAAAGGCAATATTAATAAGAGTACAACAAAAGTAATAATTACACCGAGTTAGGCTTAAATATAGCAACACATTAAAAAGGGCATATTTGTGAACACAATGCCCAAGGCTAGAATAAGCAGGATGATGAGGGACTAGAAATAATATATTTTCAAAAGTCACTGTATTAATTGGGAAAGTTACCTTGGAAAAGAAAACATTATAAAATATGTATTGGCTGACTTGAAATTTTTATTAGTTTGTCAAATGGAAGGATTATTTGTGTAATGTTACGGATAAACAAAAACTAGAATCAAACAATGAAAACTACAGGGAAATCAATTTTGGTTCACTAAAGGAAGAGTTATGTAATATTTTCAACATTGGAATATGATCTTATCAAAATAGTATTTACACATCATTAGAAATGTTCATTGAGGCTTACAGTCTTCAGTCAATGTAGGGGGGGTATGGGTTTAGTTTGAACAGATTCTATCATATATATTCTCTCGGGTCCCATGTTTTTCTATCACTCATTTTCCTTATAAAAAAATCAAGAACATAATAACTTTTTTTTTTTTTTTTTTTTGCTGTAGAGTAGAAAATTGGGTTTTCATGACAAATGCAATGTATATACCTTCTATATATCAACTTAACATCCTGGGGTAAATACAGAAAATAACTAACATTTTGAACTGCAAACTGATTAAATATTTAAAAGGAAAAGTATGCAAAATCTAAAAGAAAACATTTATGAGATAAGAGTGGAAAAATCTTTTATTACTATGACTAAACCCAAGTTAATAATAGAAAACATAAATAAGTTTACTGCAATAACAAAAACTGCATGAAAAAAATAATACCATAAACAAAAACAAGATATTAAAACATTGGAAAAAATACAATAACAAAAGGCCATTATAATTAATATATAAAGATCTCTAAAATTTGAGATGCAGAAATAACAACAATAGAAAAAATGAGACAGAGATAAATCAACAATTCAAAATAATTGCAAATTGTTCTATAATTATTAAAGATGCTTAATATTGCTCATTATAAGAGAAATACAAATTAACTCCTTATAGTTGGGAGGAAACATTTTAGGCAGATGGTCCTATTATTTGAGTGTTGCTTACATGGATATATATAATTTTAAATGTACACTTTAAACTTCTGTGCTCTGTATAATTAAACCTCAGTTAAACACAAGCAAAACAAAAAAGCAAAAATATTTTTTGCATGATTTTTTTCATTGTTTGAGGAAAAAAAAACAAAAAACAGTACTGAGTTGCCAAACCAGAATTACATAAATCATAAATATCAACCAATAACAAAGTTTATTAATATTTCAAAATATACAGGCCATATTTAGGCCTGTAAAGCACTTTTCTTGGGGAAGACATCCAAGACTGTCAACGAAACACTCTAAAGATTCTTTCTGTTCTGCATTAGAATGCATTCTGGATCAGATTTAACATGCACTGTTTAATCAATATATACAGAATACTGCCTTCACAGAGAGATGTTTCAGCTATGGCACATCTTATTAAATAGTCATCTTGCATGAGGCAGCAAAAGGAATATTGTGTTAAGTAGACACATTGATTAGGAATTTTAGCAGGAAAACAGAGTAGTTATTGACTCCTGGAAATTTTCACGATATGCCAGGAGCTAAGGTCCTTGAAATCTACAGAGTGGTTTTGCAGTGAATAAATCTATGCTTTCTTTACATTTCTCAGAATATTTTAAGGTAATTTGCTTAAAGTTAAGTGATTTCATTATATCAGTTATGTCCAACTGATACTCTAAATAAATCAAATACATAGTGTTGAATTCATGTTGTCCATGTAGTAAATGACACAAAAATTCCACACAATAGAAATACTTTGCACTGAATAATTTTTTAAAATTTACTTTTCAGTTATAGTTGACATACAATATTATATTAATTTTGGATATATAAGATAGTTATTAGACATTTATAACTTGCAAAGTGATCACCATAAGTCAGTGCCCAACTGACACCATACATAGTTATTACAATAGTACTGACTATATTTGCTATGCTGTAATTTACTTTCCCATGACTATTTTTATAACTGGTCATGTGTACTTCTTAATCCCTTTTATGCTTTCACCCATCCTCATTGTCCCCTCCCATATGGCAACTTTCAGTTTGCTCTCTGTATTTAGGAATTTATTTCTGTTTTGTTTGTTTGTTTGTTATTTAGATTTTATACACAGGTGAAATTATATGGTATTTGTCTATCTCTATTCTACTTAGTTCACTTAGCATAATACCCACTAGGCCCATCCATGTTGTTGCAAACAGCAAGTTTTCAGCCTTGTTCGTGGCTGAATAATATTCCATTGTGTATATGTAACACATCTTCTTTATCCACTTGTCTATCAGTAGACACTTAGGTTACTTCCATTTTTTGGATATTGTAAATAATGCTGCAGTGAACACAGGAGTGCATACATCTTTTTGAATCAGTGTTTTGGCTTTCTCAGAGTAAAGAAGTACAATTGCTAAGTCATATGTTATTTCTAATTTTCATTTTTTGAAGGATCTCCATACTGTTGAACATCCCCCCAACAGTACATGAGTACTGTTCTTTTTTCTCCACATGCAGTATTTTTTACAGCCCATGGTATTCTACATAAATATGTGCACTGGATCCTCAGAGAATCCCTTTGAGTTGCATAAGACAGATATAATCATTCTTATCTTTAAAATAAGGATGCTGGGACCCCAAACACCTTAAGAATTGCTCAGTTCTTTATGGGCTATAACAGGATATAAAGTCCAAACTGCCTGATTCTTTTCAACATGTTCTTGATTACATTATATTCATACCAACAAGTTTTTTAGTGTTTCACAATTGCTTATACTACCAGCATTATTTAGATAACTCCCCTCTGTACACTGTGTTTGCCCTTTTGCCACTGTGCCCTTTCTTACTTATGAAGGATTTAATACAACTTTGGTTTGCTCTGTTTCAAAATTTGATTTACAATACAGCATTATCCAAAGATTTAACATTTCAGAAAGTCTATATTTTTCAGAAATATTCTTTATTAATTTAGGTTAACAGAATAAAGAGAGACAAACATTTTATTTGCTACATACAAATAATGGAATGGAGAGTGCTAATTATTAAGAAGAGCTTGGATTTTTTTTGCTCAAAATTAAATGACATAAGCCATTTTTAGTAGTATATGTGAGACATACAATTAATAAAGTTACATTTGCATTGATTCTTGGACATTAAGGATTATATTGGCTGTAAACTTCTCATTTTAATGCTTTGTTTAAAATATTTCATTATAATGTGTTATCCAATACTAGCATCTCTGAGACAATGCTAACACCAAATTAATTGAACATTCTCTAGAATTGTAGGGAAAAATGCTGTAAAATAAGGACAGTGCCTATCTTACACAGTGTTGATTTTGTAATTCTCTTAGTACATGATACATCAGGGGAACTATATAAATTTTGCTTAATGAATAACAGCAACTATATTTTAAGAGTGATATTAAAATGTTAAATAATGTTAAGGGATGGAGGAGTTGAATAAATATCAGTCAAAAACACAAAAAGAGTTAAAATCAAATTGTTCTAAATTTTAAAAAATAATGCACAAGTCATAGTGCTGAATGTGGACCATGGTTAAAAGTGTCTTTTAAGAAATATTGTTTTTATGCATTTTATGTACCATGAAAAGTGATATAGTAGAGAAGCATCAGGCAATTTGTGACCTTTGAAGGAGTTAAAATAAGGAAAATTAATATATCCAGTCAGAAGAATTTGGAAGTATTAATACCAGTCATAGTTTATGTACCGATCATTTTCCCCCCAATCATACCAGAATTGCGACTAAGGCCCAGTGTTGAGGGAACAGGTGCTCAGTAGCTGAAATCCAAGTTTAAAGAGTCTCTAATTGTTGGGCTCTGCCGCTTCCAAAGTAGGTCTCGCTGAGAGGTGCTAGAACCAGCCCCACCATCATCACAGGTCTTGTTTTTCAATCAATAAAATGAAATAGCTAGAAGAAAGGGGGTCTGACTTCAGAGATTTCAGTGTTACAGGATTGAGGTGGGCATGGAGAGATTAGTTCTAGCAGAGTCTTCTACATCAAGTAACAATGAAGAGTGGAGTCCTCCAAGGCACTCACAAGTATACCCACAAGTGAAAACACATTCTTTTATGAATTACACAATAGTTACTGAATACTAGCAGAATATTTTCTTAAAATTGTGTTATATTCGCAAAGCAAAATTACAGATGTAACACACTGAAGTTTAATCTGCATTATTGTCAATTTTGAAAGTCCGGACAACCAACAACACAACAAATTAAGCCCTGATTCGCACCATTTGTTAATTTTTCCGATGTAAATATTCTCCCCCTGGCCGACTTCAAGCTGTTTCACATGACATTATGGTGTTAAAAGATAAGTGCAGTAGCAGACCATTTAACACAACATTTCCACCAAAAAGATACCATACATGCAAATAAACTAAAGGCAGCACGTAATAGGACAATGTGATCACACGATTAGGAGCTGTGGAGTCTAAACTGCTGTAAGACACTTTCTCACAGCAATGTGCTTGTTTGCTCTTTTTGACATTTTCTGTCTTTGTGATGAGAGAGAGATTACTGACTTTTAGATAATGTGACTTTTCCTCCACATGATAACGTCTTACATGTCATAAAGAAAATATTTTGAAATTCTGAAATTTTTTTTTTTTTTTTTTTGGTAAATGTCTGATTAGGCTTCTGGTCCGGTGAGAAAATTTTCCCCTGCAGCTATAATGAATGACCTCATTTGGGGTCCAGAGGGATGTTGAAAAGGGAACCCAGAGGCGGTCAAGCGTGGCCACCCAAGAGAACATTGAGTCTGGAGAGATGCTGCCTGAGCTCCCGTTTGGGCTTCTAGGCACAGTCATTGGTTTCCTTTCACAAAGGAATTGTTTCCCCAACCTCCTACTTCAATAAACAGCTGATTTCCCATGAAAAAAAAAAATTGAAAAGTGTGCAGTGTAGTCTGTCATAAAACGTGATGAGCACCTTGAAAATTGATTCACTATAACCATATTTTCTCCCAAGAAGACAACTTTTCTTGTGTGTGTGCTATTGAAGTATGAGAGATGCGACAAAGACTTTTTAAAAAATGTATCTTTATTGTTGGAAGTATTGCAGATGCCCCCCGCCCCACCACAGACAGAGATTTTCTTTTAGGACCAAGTACATTTGTAAAATTGTTTTAGTCTATAAAATGCGCTAGTAGCAATTTGCCAGTTGAGCCAATGTGATTAGACATACATTTTTATGAGTATTACCTTCCTGTCCCAAATAAACAAAATAATTAGAGAAATCAGTGAAGTCACAATCCATTTAATACTCATCAGACTTTCCTGCTGATGTAGGTTTAGAAATGGCAACTGAAATAACTGTCCTTTTTGCTCTTAGAGTAATTGTGGTTTCACTGTGATCTCAGAGCAGAACCACCTTAGTAATGAACCACCTTGTTTCGGGAACACCTTTTTATCAGTGTGTGTCTTTGAAGCAGAACTAAAGGGAAATAAAATAATTTTCAACATATTCTAATTTTTTTTCTAAAGTAGTTGTCCCGATTATTTGCTGAATGTAGGACATCTAATGAACCAGAGTGTTCATGCTATTTGACTGCACTAAAAACATGGTTTTGTTTGCTCTACTTTATATTCCTTACAGCAAAAAGAGAATTATTTCTATCGACCATTTTCATAAAGGCTGTGCTTTTAGGAGTTTTTAAATGGAAGTTTTTATTATATTTTATTTTTTACTAGCCTTGAGCATTAGGCTAATACGATATTCCCATTTTATTGAGTGGTTCAAAATATATTTCTATATGTCTTCTCTGAAAACAATTAAATACTATATTTTGGTAATTACTTGTATGACGGTGAATGAATAGGCCAAACCACATGAGACTAAGCCAAGGTTATGTCTCTGGCATATCTGCAACCACTGACAGCTTCAGGGTTCCCGACACAGCGGTCCTGCCCTCCCCCTGCGTCATGTCAGGAGTACTGTCTATGGGTAGGGTGCTAAATCAAGGTCCCCAAAGTTAATGACTTTGACTTCATAGGAGCTAATGAAATATACTATGTTAAGGATTAAAATAATTATTTAGGGCAATTAAAAAAAATAGAGATAAAAAAGAAATTTCCTTCTTTTTGCTATTATACATTAATTAATCAGTTTTTTTTTTTTTAATAAATGGTAAACAGATGTTTGGATCTCCTAGAAAGAAGAAACATTCAATAAAATCTCTTAATTCTGTAAAGTTCGTGTTTATTATTTAATTACGTATCATTCAAAATGTCATATAATTTACTCACTTGAGCATCATTTTCTGAGACTGTTTATTGGTAAATTTTTAGAGGAAAAAATAATTTAACAGTTCATTAAATAAAATGTAGACTTTCAAAATGTTGAAAAACAATTTTTTACTTTAAAGTGCTCAGACCATAGTAATATTTAATTTCTTTATTTTAGCAGATATTAAGTATCAGATCTGACCTACATAGGTATTCCAGGTCTCTGCTAATGAGGTCACTGCCTTTCAACAGTTATAGAAATTTGGACAGTGATTCAAAAATTTCCATTTCTTTCCGCTCAGAAAATTGCCTCAGAACAGTCAAAAGATTTGATTACTCCTTCTCCCTCTGTCTGTGAGGTAACGCATCTCTATCTTTTAGAAGCGAGGTGACTGGCAGCTATTATCAGCAGATGCAAACTCTCACTTTTGGGGTTTGAGATGCAGGCATCCTCTGCTCCCTAACAGAGCTATTACATGCAGACTTTAAACAGGCTCTCCCAGTAATGGGTGACAAGTTCAGATATGCAGAGAGAGTGTGAGCATCGCCCCTGGGAAAATGAACCATTTCCTGGCTTATCAAACAGCTATGCCAAGGGCCCTGTGACCCAGAGAACCAAATATGAAATCCCAGGGATTTATAAAAATCCCTTTATCTCAACTCACAAATCCTTTTTCTCTTTCCAGATATCTAAGATTTTCACAATGTCTAGAAAATGTATGTCGCAGGCTGTGTTCTCACAGAAATCCCAACACTTTACTATCAGCCCTGTCATCTCCATCCACCCCACATCTTCTGGGCCAAGAATTTCTAGCTCATCTTGCCTTGCTCAGCTTTTCTCTATAGAATACACCAGCCCATTTTAAAAATATTCTTTCTCTCATTGTCCCTCATTTCTGCATCACAAAAGCCAAAACTCTGTTTGCAAAGTTTTGTGTGTGTTTTTTTAATTTTTTTTTTCTTTATTGAGTTTGAAAGAGAGAGAAAGGGAAAGGGAGAGAGAGATAGAAACATCGATGAGAGAGAACATTGACTTGCCGCCTCCTGCATGCCCCCCACTGGAGATCAGGCCCACAACCTGGGCATGTGTCCAGGAATCGAACTGGGAATCGAACTGGTGACCTCTTGGTGCATGGGTCAACGCTCAACCACTGAGCCATACCAACTGGACTATTTGCAAAGTTTAAAAGAGAGGCAATTGAGTAGAAAATTTAGTAGATAGAAAAGGAGGAAATGCATTTGTTAATATATTTGTTTCCTGTCAAGTTCATTTTGGGGAAAGGTATTTGTTTTATGTAATATAGTTGAATTTTTTTTTTTAAATGACTTTACATTTGATGATTTGTAGCCAAATGAAGAATCCTGAAAATAAGTGACTTTGGAGGTCATACTAGGTATGCATAATTTTTATACTGCTAAGGAACAGAGTGCTGGGTAGCTGTCTTATGTCATCAGGCAAAATCAACATTTTGTTTCTAATTTCTGTGGACCTTGGAAATCTTGTTCTCAGTAAAGCAAAATAAAACATGTAAAAAGTTAATCAATTGCTTTTGACTTCATCACCTGATACCAACCTAGCATAAGGGGATGGATTGGATTTGGGGCCAAAACACTTCATTTTATTCAGACATCTCCTCCATGTTAGCTGTGTGGGATCAAACAAGTTTCCATGTAACTTCTCAAGCAGTTTTCTCATAAGTAAGGAAAAAGTTCTCATTAACCTTGTAGAATTGCTGTGAAAATTAAACGTAATGAATATTAGATACTTAACAGAGTGTCAGACTAGTTAGCACGCACTAGTCTTTAAAATGTCTTTATATATTGTGTTTTTATAAAATTTCTTTATATATTCAGGTTTTTTTTTATTAGTTAAACATTGACTTAGATATATATGCAATTTTGTTTGTTTGTATATTCACCTATTCATGTGGATAAATTTAGCTGGCATAAAACAGTGCTACAATAATAAAGAATATGTTGACTACTCATTATTACCTTTTCTTCTTGGAAGAAATCCCAAGTGTTTATGAAAATATGAAAAGAAAAAAAGTAAGCAATTAAAGATTACTAATCAAGCATTGCCTGAATGACTATGTTTGTGTTCTAACTATAAGTACTTTGATAAAAGCCAACACAAGGCTTCTTACAGTTAAATTATAAATGTGATTTAGCCAATGATCATTTTTAGAACATATGTAATGCCTATCAATATTTCAAAAAATCTGATTTGAATAATTTGTCTGGGAAACTGTATCACTAGTTGATAAGTGAGTTAATTGAATCTGCCACTTTGTACCATATGATCCAATTTCTCTTTAGTAAAAGTTTCACAGGTCAAAGGCTTTCACATGAGCTAACCAGGAATTTCTGAGCAGGTGATCACATGAACGCTCAAAGGCAGTCGAGCAGTGACATGAAATTCAACTCCATATTTACACACATCTTCTATTAGACATGTATTTACTCAAATTACAGAAAAAATTGAAAAGCGTGAATGAAACCATGCATGTTATCTCTTCTTAAAGCAAAGAACACCTTCATGAATTTTTGTGGTAAAAATGCTGTATTTCTGAGCTTAAGCAAATTCAAATTTTCATCACCAAAGTGAGCATCATTGTCTCAGGTTAGCAAAATGCTGTTGTTCAGTTCTAATCTTTCAATGTCATGTTCATTGACTACAACAAAAAATCTACATTTTAAAAGTTGTTTATCTACTCAGTGAGGTCAGTATTTAACCTATACCCTGAAATAGTTAAGAATGTTGAAAATACAGATGTCAGTTGTGTTAAGTAGAATGAACGTCCCCAAATTTTTTTTTAATTTTTATTGTCAGGGATTTGTTTTTGTTGCTTTATATTGCGTTCATTTCTATCCGATAGCAATGCATGCTTACGTCATGACTATCAATATTTCAAAAAGTCTGATTTGAATAATTTGTCTGGGAAACTGTAGCACTAGTTGATAAGTGAGTTAAATGCTTGAGTTAAAGAATGAATTAGCTTTATCTCATTCATGCTATGCCCTCTGCTGGCTGAAGCTTAGGGCTAAAACTAGGGAAGGGTTAGTAGGTCCTTAGTTAACATTTATCATTAATTAATATTTAAGTAATTGTCTTTCAAATATAATATTAGTTTCTCATTTTAAGCATTGTTTTTGACCAACTTCTATGTTGAAATGTTTTCTTTAATTTTTTATTGAATTTATTGGAGTGATATTAGTTAATAAAGTTATATAGGTGTCAGGTACATAACTTTATAATATGTATGTTAAAATATTAAGGAAAATAAAAAATAAATTAATAGTCCACTAAATGAAATATGTACTCTCAAAATGTTGAAGAATATTTTACTTCAAAGTACTCTCACCATAAGAAAATTTAATTATTTTTTTAATTTTAGCGGTTTTTATGGATTGCAGTAATCACAATTTATAAAACCTTACTAAGAACAAATTTAAATATTCATAAACAATGTTAGGGTTTTTAAGAATGTCAAATAAGAATTAATTATTTCTACATTCTTTAATTTTTTAAAAATGACTAAGCTTAATATTTTGAATCTTACAGTCTTAAACTTAATATTTCTCTCTTTTTTTATATTAGTTCTGTTGTTATTATTGAGGACTATTTATATATCTCAATGTCTGTACAAGCAGATTGTCCCAGGAAAACAGGGTAAGTCATTTATTTAACAATAAATTCCAACAGCATAATTTTACCCTCCACTCCTCCCTCGTATTAATCTTTTCTTTTCTTTTTTCTACTTACATTTCAAATTACCTTCTCGGAAATCTGTCTCAGTCATTGTGGAATATTTTACCAAAATGCACTGGAATAATAGAATAAATTGTAACACTCAATAAAATTAATTTTTAAAAAGAATAATGCCCCAAAATGTTTTTGTTAGTCTTATAAGGTCTTAAAAGAGTTGTTATGGATGGACCATTATGCTAAGTGAAAAAAGCCATTCTGAGAAAAACAAATACCATATAATTTTACTTACATTTGGAATCTAATGAGCAAAATAATCTAACAAACAAAATAGAAACAGAAGCATAGATAGAACAGTCTGATAGCTGTCAGAGGGGAGGGATATGGGGGCTAGGTGAAAAAGGTGAAGGGGTTCAGCAAATAAGTAAATAAAATAGCACGTAGACACAGACAACAGTATGTATGGCAGCTGTCGGAGGGAAAGGTGTTGGTGGGGCGGTAGAAGAGGGCAAAGCTGGGTTAAATGGCAGAGTAAAGGAACTTCAGTTGGCGAGTGCCTGAAGCAGTAGGCAGATGTGTTATAGAAGTTGTACACTTGAAACTTGAATGGTTTTCTTAACAATGTCACTCCAATAAATTCAATAAAAAAGAGTTAAACACACTACTTCCTTCTTCAAATCACCTGGCATAGTGTTCTATCTGCAAAGGACAAAAGAAAGAAATAGATATTTAGGATGACCCCAGGGGAAGATCCTACCACATTTCTAAAATCAATGCATTTCTAAATCTACTTTAAGGACATATATATGTTGGTTGGCATTCCAGACATTAAAAGTATGATGGGAAATATGAAACAGAAAGTGTCCAAGCAAAACTGTGTGGTGCATATTGTAGGTAACCAAGAGTTCATATCTCTATGTATTTGCTCCCTCATCTGACTTGTAGTTCAGATCCTTTCTCAGGTTTGCTCTCTTGATGTTAGGACCTGGCAGTACATTTGCAATCACTGTGTGTATTGTATACCGCCAATATAAAATTAGGAGAATTGCTTTGTGATGGTTGTTTCTATAGTGACTAGTGCTATTAATTGCCTGTGACAAGATAAAATGCAAAGGTAAATTTTGAAAATAATCCAGTGGTATTATATGAAATATTTTGATTAAGAAAATGAGAAATCTCAAGCCCAGAGTGATATCTAGACTTCTTTTAAATCCAGTAGCTAGTTTGTGTAAGAGTCAGGATGAAAAATAAAACCCCTAATTCTCAATCCAGTGTATTTCTTTTATTTGTTTTTAAGTTGGTTGGTTTCTTTTTGTTGCTTGTGTTTGTTTGAATTTTTCACCAATACCATATTTCTAGATAGTGGATATAAAAATACATAGTTGGATGGGCCTGGAAAAAGTAATTACTTGTAGGTATATGGACTGCTTAAATTAAGACATCAAAGTAACTGATTTATGCAATCATAATTCGTTGGGACTTTTTTAAATTAACATTTGTTAGGTAGAGTGGTGGGTGGGGGTCAGGGGGGGTGTCAGATGGTGAGCCAAGGTTCAACAAAAGACCATAAGGGTAAATGAAAGAGAGAAGCTTATTACTCACAGGGCATGCCCCCAGGGGCCATGGGAGAGGTCAAGGCAGGTGCAGGTAGAGAGAAGGCACATGACTTTATTACAGTTCACTGGAGGAGTGCTTTGGGGTTCCCAGGTTTAGGCCAGATTGGTAAAATTAAAGCAGAAACACTGAGGGTTTTATTAAGCTTTTAGGCTCTTATCTAAAGGGAGCACAAGGGGAAGGCTCTGGGATGTGAGGAGAGGCTTTATCACCAGAGCAGTGGAGGAAGTCATACGAGAAACTTACACTTACTTGTCAACCTGTGGGCTGTTATCTGGGACATGGACAGAGCAAGGGGCAGGTGTCAGTTCAAGGACACTGTAGGCCATTTAGCTTAACAAAATAGATGTAGAGGTAGCAGTATTATGGAAAAGCTTAGCGGAACTCTCAACATAATTTTAGTTTATTTTCTACAAAATGCACATAACTTTAAACAGGTTAAAGTTAAGTATTCATCTTATCTCATGTATATAAAATTAAAATGACACCATATACTTCTCTAGTACAAGTTGGAGTTATTTATATAAGTGTACATAAACTACTGCTTAACTAATCATGCAGAATATATATGGGTATATTTCTAAATTCTTTTCTGTTGCATATGTTTATTTGTCCATCTTTTTATTAATACCACACTGTCTTTTTAAAAGTTTCTCTTTATTGTTGGAAGTATTACAGATGCCCCCAATTTCTCCCATCAACTCGTCCATCCCCCTTCAGTCCTGCCCCAGGCCTCTGAGGCCTTGAAGTCATGTAGTGTGAGACTTATTATTTTTTACCAGATTTTTTTTGTTATTATAGATCCTTTGAATTTTCACGTAAATTTTAGTCAGTGTCTCAATTTCTACAAAATATTCTGTTGTTTTTTTTATTGGAATTGAATCTATAAATCAATTTGAGGAAATTGACATATGTGGAGTTTTATTCCAAACCATTGACATATTTTCAATCTTGATTTAGTATAATAAAATATACTAAAATATTTGTATTTTAGTATAGCTAGTCAAGCATAAAACTTTTTAATGACTTTGATGCCAAGGTAATATAATTTTTTAAATTTCATTTTCCAATTGTTTGTTGCTAATATACATAAATATTAATGATTTCAGATTTTGGCCTCAAAGTCCATAAACCTTTTGGATTTTCTATATGAACTGTTATTTTATGAAGACAGATTAACGCCTTTCTTTCTAAATTTATGCTTTACTAACTTTTTGTCATTGTACTGACCAGGATCTTTATAATTTTGGATTAAAGAAGTAAGAGTGGACATCTCTACTATTTTCTAACTTAGAGAGGATGATTTATATAGTTTAATAATTTATCAATTATTCAATAATTTAGCTACAACATAATTTAGCAGACTGAGTACATTTTCTTCTAATTCAAGTTTGCTAACACTTTTTTTTTGGTCATGGAGGGTGTTGGATTTTTCAATTGCATTTTCTACCACTATTGAGACCAATCTTTTATTTTCTTTCTAATTCTGTTAATGTGGTAAGTTACAAAATTGAATTCCAAATATATTTTGTAACTTGCATCTCTGGGAGAGAAATCACTTTTTCACCATATAATCCCCCTCCTCTCTTCCCTTCCCCCATATTATTGGATTCAATGTGCAAATCTGTTTTTTTGTTTTGATTTTTTTTTTTTTGTATATGAGCCTTTATGGTCTGCCATCTGATTATTAGAAAATAAAATATATGAAACATTTTATGCATAAAATTTATGGCTTAAAAAAACAAATATCTGGAAAATATTTTTACAAAAGAAGAAATAAAATGGTAATATTGACTGGGGAATTTGGGGAAGAAATGTTGATTTACAACAAGGTACTATTGTCACTGAGAAAAGACATTTTATTTATTTGTTTGTTTGTTTTTATATTATTAATATTTCTTTAATCCTCACCTGAGGACATTTTTCATTTTATATTCAGATAGAGCGGGGAGGGAGAGAGGGAGAAAGTGAGAGGAGAGAGAGAAATCGATGTGAGAGAGACACATCGATTAGTTGCCACCCACACAACCCCAACCGGGGCTGGGGACAATTTGCAACTGAGGTACCTGCCCTTAGTGGGAACCAAACCCAGGACTCTTTGGTCCAAGGGCTGACGCTCTAACTGCTTGGCTCAGCCGGCCAGGGCCAAAGACATTTTATTTCCTGCAAAACCTACTCATTATTCTGCAACTTGGAATAAGGGAAAGTTCAGTTCCTAGTTAAGTTTCAGGACTTATTTTATACAAAACAGACAAACAAAAGATGATTCCTTTTCATGTAAAACCTGAAGGCACTAGTTTCTTTCTCAGGATTCCTAGGTAGAAACAGCAGACCACAAGTATGTATATACATCTGGCTCCGCAAGATAGAAAGGATTCAAAACACCTTACAAGTTGCTCACAATTTAGAGTCTAGAGCATGGAAGAATCTGAGAGAGGATCAGGGGAGCTGCGAAGGGTTATCACTGGGATAAGCAGGGGGTACAGTGTCTTGCTTGGAAACAAGAAGGTTGAATAGAAATGTCAATCAAATCCAGCATTGAAAGAAGATGATTACTTTTCAGTTGCCCTCTTATATCCAAAGCACCCAGACCTTCAGTTCAAACACAAGGAAATGAAGAAGAGAAGTAGGAAATCTGTCATTCACTGAAAAAACTCAGAATTCACTAACTTATTTGCATTGATAAGATTAAGTTTCTGCTACTAAATGAATGAGCCTATTAAGTTAAATGTATTTAACTATGAAAATAATTATGTTACTTTTATTTATTTAAATATATATTTTCTGGAACAAAAATTTTGACAAATGATAGCTGGATCTTACCTATATTTACCTAAGTATATCTTTTGTGACCAAAATAATTATCTATTTTGTTTAACCTATATTTTGAGTTTATTTATATGTTTTCTTTATTTGACTCCAAAATTTAAAATGATTGTTTTGTCTTTCTTATGAGTCCTTAATCATGCTCACTTTTTTGTTGTTGTATGTTATTCTTAAAATGCAAGGTTTCCAATTGGAGAAATATTCTCTAAGATATGCCATGGTAGTTAAAGCAGAGGTTGGTTTACTTCATTCTTTACTAGCAGGCATTCCAGATGCTTAAAAAATAGATCTAGTACTGATTCATACTCTTTGCAAGAGAAGATACTTTATTTTAACCTTGTGTGAAATGACTTTTTAAAAAACGTATGGCCCTGGCCGGTTTGGCTCAGCGGTTAGAGCGTCGGCCTGCGGTCCTGAGAGACCCGGGTTCGGTTCCCGCTAAGGGCGCGTACCTCGGTTGCAGTTTGTCCCCGGCCCTGGTCGGTTGTGCGGGTGGCAGCCACTCGATGTGTTCCTTTCACATCGATGTTTCTCTCTCTCTCTGTTCCTCTCTCTCCCTCCCACTCTACCTGAACAAAAAATGGAAAAATGTCCTCCGGTGAGGATAAAAAAAAAAAAAAAAAAAAAAAACGTATGCATTTTTTACATACTTAAGTGTAATATTTTTTTTCCAAAAATAGTGTACATCTTTTTTTCTCAATTTAAATCACATTTATTTTTAAAGTTAGTTTCCAGTATTTTCACCTAATCTGAACCTAGGTTTCACTGCTAGCTTGATAAATATGTTCTTTTACTTTCACAGAAAATTAATAATTTAAAGTGACTATGAATCAAAGTCAATACACTCTATAGTCAAAAGCTAGCCAGGATATATATAAAATTAAAGAAGTGTTCTTCCTTTAAATAATGAAATAAAGAGTAAAGCAAAAATATTCTCTTGTTTAGATAATTAAATATAGAGTTAAAAGTGGTTATCCATGGACTTATACACCTGAATAAATATTTCTGGAATGCATAAATAAGCAGAAGCATGCTTGGTTCTTATTCTGTTATTAGAAGACCATATCAAAAATTAAGTGCTTAAACATATGGATGAAACAAAAACAAATTAAGTAAATATAATTCAGAGATGGTGTTGGATTGGCCCATAGCACAATAACCTTTGAGTGACTCTTCCTAAATGTTCTGAGACTCTTTTAGTAGGAAATGCAAATTCAGGGATGCCTGTAAAGTTACCATTTGTAACACACTGTTTGTTCTATGTCAGCAATCAAGTTGAGGTACATAGATACTGAGCTACCAGAGTAATGTTGAATCAGGTTCTGGTCTATGTTTTAGTTATAAGCACTTGTGAAGAACTGCCCAGCTCAAAACACCAGGTCTGTAACCCTTTAGGAATAATATTTGGGAACCAAAGCAAGTTTAAGAGAGTATAGTTGACTCAGCTGAATTAAAACTGCATCAATAGTAAAGCAGCATCAATTCAGTCTTCTAGCAGGAAACTAAATCAACAGGAAAGGCTGGTTGGTATTGGGATTTATTCCATGCATTTAACAAAATTTATTTAGCAGTTGAGTTCTATAAACATGTTAGATTATCGTTTATTAAACTGCTATGATGATAAAAATTGTCCAAGTACTTTAGCAGATTGCATTACAAATAAATAAAGCACATGGTATTTACTAACAAATGTGATTGAAAAATCGTGTTTCTTTAAATACTTTATAATTCATAGCTTTTAGAGTAAAGAACTAATTTTACATCCTAATCTTAATGATATTTTACTGTATAGCTTACCTACATTTTACAATATTTAATATATTTTTATTGCCAATTGATGGTAAGCATTAACTCATTCGTATTCATTTATATAATGTATACATTTGAAAATTATCTTAAAAGAAGAAAATAATTCACCGCACAACACAAAGCATTTTTTTTTTACATTCGATTCAGTGCATTTCCAAGGAGATATATTCATAAAGTTAACTCCTCTATCTAACTATACGGTAGATGACACCAGTTATTTAAAAGAAAGGCTTTTGTAGCTTATTCTCAATGTATAACCTATTGTTAGGAACAGACTAGGCTTTTGATATTAATTTGTGAAAGTTAATTTGAATAATTCTCTTGCTAATTTATTCATAAAACAGGAAGATGAGTTCTCCTTAGTGTTTTTCACGTCATCGAATACTTTGATGTACTTAAAAAGTAACTATGAAATTGATATTCATTCAAGTTATTGATCTTTATAATAGACATTTTCAAATCACTTCAAAAGTTTTAGGAAAAGAATTGTGACTGTACTATGCTTAGGTGATTATAACAAAATATATTTAAAATAATATGAACTATAAAAAGACTTAGGAATTTCCCCTGCAATATGAAGCAAAACTATTATTAAGACCAAAAAGTAGTTAGAAATGTTGAAAGTTTGTATTAGGGTGAAGCTTTAAATTGCAAAGTAAATCAGGAGTACCTTAAATCATCAAATAGGTGAAGATTATCCATGGTCAATACAGGCATGCCGCTTCTGTAGAATACAATATTTCAAACTCAGCAATTTGATGGTGGACAGATTTCTTTTCTTTTCTTTTTTTAATCCTCACCTGAGGGGCCAGGGATCCAGGGCTAGGGATTGAACCAGCAACCCAGGTATGTGCCTTTGACCAGGAATCAAACCCGTGACTCTTCAGTCTGCGAGCGGATGTTCTGACCACTGAGTCAAACTGGCCAGGGCTGGAATAGATTTCTTTTGCTCATGTTAATTCAACATCTACAAACAAATCTGCCAATAAAATTTATTATGTAGCTTTTCAAAAATTGAATGTAACTGGATAATTATAAAGACATTAAGGATATCTTTATTCTTTTTATTTTTTCTTTATTGATGTTAGAGAGAGAGGAAGGGCGAAAGAGAGAGATAAACATCAATGAGAGAGAACATCGATTGGCTGCCTCCTCCATGCCCCCCACTGGGGATTAGGCCCACAACCTGGGCATGTGCCCTAACCGGGAATAAAACCAGTGACCTCTTGGTGCATGGGCCGATATTCAACCACTGAGCCACACCAGCTGGATGCTTTATTCTTTATTAGTCTAATTATTAATATGAGAATTTTCTGCCATATTTCCAAAAATGTCTATAAAGATTTTTTTTTATGGACTACTTATAAATAGACAGTTCCCTCAGCATAACTATGTTACTTTCTAGCAGTGTTCAAAATCAATTTAGACCCTGGCAAGATAAACCTCAAAGGAATGACTTACTTCTCTTTGGTCCCTGTCTGTGGTGCATGCCTGTTTCTTTGAGTTCTGTACATCTCATCACTCAGGCAAGTGACTGTCATGATAGTTCAGGGATCGGGCCTTCTAGGGGATTGGCCAAGTCCTCTGAGGGGACTGGCTAGTAAGCAAACTAAAACCAGCAGACCCAATCCAGCATGCTTCCTGTTTTTTGTAAATAAAGTTTTATAAGAACACAGCCACACTCTTCTGTTTACATATAGTCTCCGGCTGCTTTTGTGCTACAAAAGTACAGTTGACTAATTACAAGAGAAACTGTCTGGTTTACAAAGCATGAACATTTAATATCTGGCCCTTTACAGAAAAGGTTTACTGACTACTGCTACACAGCATTGAAGATTAACTAATTATTGCTCTACCAACAACATGGATTAATTTCAAAAACATTACTGACTAAGAAGAGCCTGACATATTTTGAAATTTATTATTATTATTTTTTTTAAGGTTCAGGAAACCTTAAATAAATGGTTGGTGTTCCAGTCAGTTTAAGATACTCTTTTGGGGAAAGTGTTGACTAGAAGGCATATGAAGAGCACTGCTAATATAAAGGTACTATTCAGTTTTCATGCTTTTGTTGGCAGTTGCACAGGGTGTTTTCTTTGTGAAAATTTATTGAGCCAAATGTTTGTCATTTGTGCACTTTTCAATATGTATATTATATTTCAATAAAAAGTTAAAGGAGAATGATGTAAATTGTCATGGAAGGAAGGCTTGGATCTACTCACCATCATATTCACAATGTGAAAATAAGTCCTAATGGATAACTGTTACAGGGACTGATAGCATCATGAACTTGAAGGGTTTTCTGTGTCAAATGCATGAAGGTAGCTGAGCATTGATTTAAGTGGTCCATAGTAGTCTCAATGGTTCCCAATCCCCTTCTATACAGTGGGTACAGTGGTTGGGGTGATATGCAAAGTCATTGTTAGCAAAAAGACCCTCAGCTATACGTGAAAAAAGTCTCTAGATGGAGAGATATCAAGATCACCTTGCTTGATCATGACATGGGTAACCAGACAAACGTAGAACCCAGACTTCACCTCTCAGTCAAGCAAGAATGGATAATCTGTAACCCCAGATTTATTCATAGGAGGAGTGACTAGACAAGGATGAATCCTAGAATTGGCCTATGACCTTAGAGAATAGAGTAAAAGGAAAAATGTGTAAGTAACTTCTGGAACCATGGGAAATAGGACAAAATGTTAAATATAGAACACACTGCACAAATACTGAAAAACAACCTCCCAAAGCAAATAGTCCCCAACTGAGGCCATTAAGAAAATACTACAGTTTGAGACAGAAGATGGAGCAGGATATATCAGTGAACAAAGGGCAGAGTCTTTTATAGTGCACTTGTGAACTTTCCTGGAGCAAAATTGTGTCTGCTGAGAGTGCTGAACAGGCATAGACTGTAATTTGCTTCAGTTATTATTATTAGTGAGTTAGTGTCCTGTGTGGTAAAAGCAAAGAAATATTTTCTAAATATCTATATTAGCTCTAAAAATGTATACTTATTTCAACACTTTGATTTAAACAACTGTGGCAAACAACTAAATACCAGTTGTAGAGAAAAACACGCATCCACATGATAAGCCAGAAATATTTATATCCTACTCATATAGTTTAAGAAATTTTGAAATGATAGCTATGCATAAAAATATTTAATTATTTCCTACCAGAAGGAATTAACATTGTTTAAATAATAATTTAATTAATGATTTATTACATTTTACTGTGTTCCAATTCTGATAGACAAACCTACAGGGAAGAAAAAAAAAAAAAAAAAAGCTAACTGCACAAAATTCCTGAATGAAGAGATCGCACGTTACAGCATTTCCTACATTCTCTGTCATCACACCAAACATCAGGACTGAAATAAAAAAGATTTCAACAGCAAATAGGATACTACACTCTGAACAAGTCTTTGGCAGTTTCTTTTGAATACACATTTATACATTACTCCAAAATCCATCTCTGTAAAAATATATACTCCTAGAAAGACTTTACAAGTTCATTCATAGCAGCAGTATTTATGAGAGCTAGCAACTGCAAAGACAAAGACAAAACAAAACAATAATTGTTCATTTACAGAAAAATGAATCAGTAAGATATGGTTCAACCATACAATGAAATACTCTTTGGCAATATGAAAGAATGAACTTCTGATGGTTAAACTTGAAGACTGCCAATCATAATTTCTCATGTTTGAAAGAAGACAAAGAAGAGAAAACAAGTACAACTAATTATTGGTGGTAGAGTTTAAAAAGTTGCTGCCACTAGATAGACCGGGGTGAGGGGGTGTGGGGGGGTGATGAGGTAGTAACTATTAAGCGACAATGAGGACTATTCTGGGTGATGCAAATAGTCTATATTTTGTTTTGCATGGTAGTTAGATAGAAGTATAAAATTGTCAATCTCATGACTGAACACAAGACCTGTGCATTATATTGCTTGAAAATATATCTCAATAGAAGTAAAAAAGTGATAAATTTTCCAGTGTTTGGAATATAAAGGCACTATTTAGTATATTTTAGAAAGAATGTGAATCTGGAAAGAAATTTCAATGATTTCTGTATCCATATACATATATTTTAGGACTCCAAGAAGATACCTAGTTTGGGCTTTATAGAGTTTCTTTCAAATATAAGCTTGGAAAGGACAGCTTTAGTGGAAATATAATTAAACTACTCCCTTGAGGTGAATGGACAAAGTAGATTTATTTTTCCTTGAAAACTGATGGAGGATATATTATTTAATTTTACTTGCTGTTGTTAGCTATTTTAAAGAAATATTGCCCTATTTTAGTGTTCAACAGTCTGTAAAGTTTTCAAGGTTGGGGAATAATAATTTTCTCGACCATACTTAGTTTCTCAATATAATTTGGCCATATGCCAACATTATATCATTCAGGTACACTTTATGGGCAAATTGTTTTGATATATCTTTGTAATCTGTTAGAAGAAAAGCAGAGTTGCTTATGAACAGAGGGAGAAAGCTGTTTGTGTGGGATTGGTCCTTCCTGCCTCACTTACAATAGAAGTTTATCAGCAGATAAATTCACCTAGCATGTAACAAACACTCTGATGTAAATAAAAAAGATGAGTCAAACAGAGTAGATTTGGGAGGGATATTTTTAAAGATAAAATTCAGCAAATCTAGGTGAATTAGAGATTTTCATAAAAATATGTTGCATATTAAAAATTATCAATGTTATGAAATACTATCAACCTTGAGCTAATTCTAAATTGATGACAGCTTTGATATTGAAATTCAGGTCCTTTGGCTAATGGATCTCAACTCTGTCTGGATTTTAGTGAAACAGGAAGAGCTTTTGAAATATATGGATAAATGGTCTCACTCCACCACAACAATTTCAGGGAGTAGGGCCAATCAGAAAATTTGAAAAGATCCAAATATAGTTTTAATATGCACCCAGATGTAGAATTTCTGGTAGTACTGATAGTTTTTGAAGCATCGATTCTAATTCTCAAGCTAGGATAAAGGGAGGTAAAATAAGGTCTGGATTCTGTAATCGTTATTCTAAAATTTTCTAGTGATTATTTCTCATCTGCAAAATACATTACCTGACTGAAGTCAGCAGTCTGGCTGGTGTGGTACTTTCCTTCTGAAGAGTTGTTGGAGCTATGTTATAAGTTTGCACTTATATCACCAAATGGGATTTAGTATTCTGAAAGACACTAGCCAAAAGGGTTTTAAAAGATAGCTCCTTGATCTAATTTTCACAAAGATAATGTGACATTATTAGCAATAATATCTGATATCTTATACACAGATGGGGGTAAAGCTAATAAGAATACACATGGTTGGTTCTCCTTGCAACCAGCCTGCACCCTTAAGGTGCTTTCCAAAGTCACTCATTAACATAACAAAAGCCACCTTCATTGCTCTCATCACTTAGGAAAACTTTGTGCTGGAAACAGGGAGGAAGACCAAATATATAAACTTCTTATTATAAATTACAATATCACAGGAAGTGAGAGACAGACCTTGGAGAAATTTAAACTCTGGTCCCAGTGATTCCTGAGGCCCTGCCACATCTGTACATCCCTTATGTTTGTGTTTTTGGTTTTGTTTTTTTATAGAAGTCATCCTTCAGTTATATGAGACATATTAGTATTTTTTAAATAAACTACTTTGGGTCTACTTTTTGACTAAGTTCATTTGAGTTATATTTCTGTTTCTCAAAAATAAGAATTCTGATTAAGTCAGTTTTATTTATAACAGCAACAATGGTGGAATGCCAGCATTAGCATTTCAAGTAAATTATGGTATTTTCATATAATAAAATTTTATGCAGCTATGAAAAATCATATTTAAAAAACAATGGCCTAGGGAATGACTTACATTATAATATTAAATGATAATTTAAGATACACACAACATGATTCTATAAGTTAGTATCAAATGTTAAAAACTTCATATCAAGAAAAACACACTGATGTATATTAATCGTGGCTACCACCAGATAATGGGATTATGTTTGATTCCTTTATTATTCTTGACTCCTTTTTCTCAACAATGAACAAGTATTACTTTTAAAATAAGAAAATATTTGACTTTATTTAAAATATTTCTCTAATTAAAAAAGCAATTTAAATTTTACCAAAGAAACAGATACATAATTCACTTGTTCTTAGTAATAAATAACAATCACAAGAGGACACTGGAGTATATTGTCATATTGCTTTTAGATAAAATCTTAATGAGTCTCTCTATTATTGTTTCTCTTAAAAAGAATCCGTTTCTATTCAATTAGAAAGTCAAAGTATCCAAATTAAGCCAATTGTGTATCAAGTAAAATTCTTCTTTTGTCTCTGCGTAGTATTCACATAGTCCCCAAGTGCCCCCTCCAGTTTAAGCAGCAAAATTGTATGGGTACTTAAGAAATCATACAACTACCATGAATCTGTAATTATAGCAACTGTATTTGTCATCTTTTGTTCTAGCAGATTTAACTATTTTTAGTTCATATGTTTATCACATGCATACGATAAGCACTTCACAGTTTAGGTGATGACAGAAAGGTCAGTCAGTCTCCTTTCTCTGGACTGAGGCAGCAGACTCATTTCACTGTGAACGAGTGATATTTAAACCACAGCATTTATTTAGCTTCTATATGCCACTAGTATGCCATACAAAATGGGAAGATGCTTGAAATATGCATGACAGATTTCAGTAGCTGTTTCAGCTGTCATCCATGGGGTTTCTTGTAGTAGATGCCAGGAACTACAGCAATTGATTTACATAACTTTAAGTATCTTTGTCATTTCAGAGATTGGGTAATTGCAATCCAGGCTGGGAAATTACAAAACTGGCTCAAGGTGACATGAATAGATAGAACTAGCTTTTTGTCTCCTGGACTTCATATACTGTGCTTTTAGTGCCTAATGCCTTTATGAAATATATATTCCTCTATTTGGCCTATAGCTTGGACTGTGTAATATGTTCCATTCTACTTCCAGTACTAGTCTGCCTTACCTACAAATTGGTGATAGATATAGGTTGAAAACAATATAAAGCCTTGGGAATTGCAACTCTGGCTCTAGGATTGTTATGTTATTTCTTCCAGTAAATTACAGAATAGTCTTGGCCAACTGTGTTTTGGTGGATGACAACAAAGGCATGGGCAAAAAAATAACACACACACACACACACACACACACACACACTCACACACACACAGAGAGAGAGACAATTTGGACTTCATAAAAAATTAAAAACTTTATGCATCAAAGGACATTATCAACAAAGTAAAAATGCAACTCACAGAATGGGAGAAAATGTTTGCAAAGCACACATCTGGTAGGGGAGTAATACCCAAAATATATGAAGAGCTCCTCATATTTAACAACAATAAAACAGCCCATTTAAAAATGGACAAATATTTAAGTAGCAATTTTTCAAAAAAAAAAATATATATATATATAAGTGGCCAATAAGCACATAAAAAATGCTAAATATCACTAATCATTAGGAAACAAAAAATCAAAAGCACAGTGAGATACCACTTCACACCAAAGTGGATGACTCTTATTAAAAACAAACCAACAAAACCAGAAAACAAGTGTTGGCATGGATGTGGAGAAATTGGAGCCCTTGTGCATTGCTGGTGGGAATTTAAAATAGTGTGGCTGCCGTGGAAAACAGTATAGTGGTTCCTCAAAAATTTACACATAGGATTACCATTTGATGTACCAATTCCACTTCTGAGTAAATATGCAAAAGAATTGAAATTAGAGACTCAGATATTTGTACACACGTTTATAATAGTATTATTCACAATAACCAAAAGGTAGAAACAATCCAACCGTCCATTGAAGGATAAATGGAAAAACAAAATGTAGTCTATACATTTAGTGGAATATTCTTTAGCCTTTTAAAGAACAAAATTCAGACACATGAAACAACATGGATGAAATTTTGAAGACCTTATACCAAGTGAAATAAGCCAGATACAACAAGACACATATTGTATGATTCCACTTATATGAGATACTTAGAATAGCAAAATACATAGAAGCAGAAAGTAAAACAGTGTTTATCAGAGGATAGGGGAGTGGGGAATGGAAAGTTTAAAAAGGTAAACCAAATCAATACCTACCTACCTATATACATGTAGGCATATGTGCTTGGCATAGCAATATATATATATATATATATATATATATATATACACACACACACACACACACATATATACATATATATACACACACATAAGAATATATTCATATATAAATTTTCTTAGTGTATTAGAAGGAAATAAGTGCCTTGGAGAAATAGGGTAGGGTAATGGGGATTAATATACCAAAATAGCTAAGGAAATCTCATTGAAAAGACATTTCAGCCAAGACTTGTGCTAATGGAGTAACATCTTAGAAAGTTTATTGTGAAGCATAGGACTTATGTAAGGTTTTAGAGTAAGAGTTGATGGGGGTCTTATTCAATTATATATAAGGTTTGCAGAAGTAAAATGAAAAAAGGAAGGTAGGATGAATTGCTTCGGAGAAGTACAAGATTATTTTAAGAAGAAACTGAGTAGACTGGTTCTACAACAGCAAGGACTTTACCTGGAAGTTGGTCAGAATGAGACCAGATTTTGGTTTACTTCCTTAAAGTTGCAAATGAGTTTAAGTGGAACGTGGGAAATAGGGTGTCATTTCTCAAATGTATTGTTGTTTTGCTTAGTTATAATCCTGGTAATATTCTTTGTGAGAGAGGGTTCCATGTTAAAAAAAATAAATAATTTAGACATTTGACGATAATGTTCACTAATTCATTCTAAAATAATTATGTATTTAAGCATAAAGTATAAATATAAGTGTATTTAAACTACCATACAGTGTTTACTCAAGATACTTACTAAAGTAATGATTTCACATGTATTAACTATATCAATTATAATGATAATTCTTATTACACCTATCTCACAAATGGAAGACCAAAGCATAGATCACATAATTTCCTCTAATCCATACATGTAAAAAGTGACAGAAACAGGATTTTTTTTTATCACACCTCTCTGTGATTCAGGCTGTTATTAACTATTATTCAGTCCTATTCCCTTGTGGAGATTTATATTTCCATATTTGTTGAGCATCTACTACCTATTACATGTTAGGAAAAAATGATAAATTACTGTGTAAGGTCTGAGTTTGGACATGTGACAAATATTCCTGCTAACACTATTTTATAAAAAAGGAAAACTATTTGACTGGAGAACATAACTAGTGGAGTATGTCAAGAAAAAGAAACGCTATTGACAAAGAATACATTAAACAACCGTTATTCAGAGATGAGATAATTATAAATGTAAAAAATTTAAATGAACCCACAACCTCTTATAATTAATAAAGGTAGATATACTGAAGAATGAAACAAAACAGGAAAATTGGGAGTAGATTACATATTTATAGTCACTTGATTTATGATGAAGGTGCCAATTAAATTCAGAGGGTAAGGATAATCTTTTAACAAATTATTTTGGATGGATTGGCTATCCATATGGGAAAAGAAAACTTGAAGTTGCCGAAGTATTCTCCATAGTCAATTGTAGATGAATTACAGATCTGCTGTAGTAGCCTGTATTAAAATTCAGAACATCTGATCATCAAAGACTCCTTTCATAGAGTGAAAGATTAAACCACAAAGTGAAAGAAGGTATTTGCAATACATGTATCAGGTTATTGATAATGAATTTCACCACAGAAGATAACCAACTGTCCAGTGTGTGGCTCAGTGGTTGGGCATCAACCCATGCACCAGGAGGTCACCAGTTCGATTCCCGGTCCAGACACATGCCCAGGTTGTGGGTCTGATCCCCAGTAGGGGGCATGCAGGAGGTGACCAATCGATGTTCTTTCTCATTGATGTTTCTATCTTTCTCTCTCTCTCCCTTCCTCTCTCTCTAAAATCTATAAAAAAAAAAAAAGATAACCAGCCAAAAATTAAACCTATAAAAAATATATCATCAGGAAAATATAGAATAAAACCATCATAAGAGCCACTAGACATCTACAAGAATGGCTAAGATGAAAAAAAAAAAACAGGCAATAGCCAATGTGGAACAGCTCAAACTTATACATTGCTGGTAGGAGTACAATAAATCATACAAATATTTTGAAAGACTGCTTAACACCATCTACTAAAAGTAAACATATGTAATATTAAGAATATTTATTTTATTTATACAAACATAACATATTAATTTTTACCAAAAGCCTATATAATAATTATCATAGCAACATTATTCCTAGGGCTTGTAGGAATAACTAGAAGTAACCTAAATGCCACTACAGTAGAATGGATAAATCAATGGTACTGAACACTCTTCAGCAATGAGAATGAACAAACAACAAATGCACGTGGCAAATGTATCATTGAATAAAATATGCCACACACACAAAAAAACTTCTTAATGAATGATTTATTTTTATATAAAATTTAATGATAAACAAATGCGTATGCAGTGTTAGAATTCAGGGCAATGGTTGCCCTTCGAAGGGTAAGCCCAGTGGTGACTGATACAGGGCAGGAAAGGACTTCCCATGTGTTGGTAATGTGCTGTTTCTTGATCTGGGTTTTGGTTACACAGGTATTTTGACTGTATAGATATTCACCAATTGCCCATTTTAAAAATGTTCATCTTGTCTTTGTGTATATAATATGGCAATAGAAATGTTTACATAAAAATACCAGATTCTGCAAAATTGTTCAGGACAAAATGGCATCAGTGCTTAGCTTACATATTAAGTTCTACCCTTATTTGATTTTGGTTTGATAAATCCTTTCTATATTGCCCACTTTGCCATCCTCTAAGAAGGAGGCATTTTACATTTTGTTTCACAGTTTTAGAATGTGTTAATTTAAAATTTGACACCTAGAAATACTTAGCCAAATAAATGACTATATAAAAATGGAGGGAATTGTGATACATATCAAAATACAAAATCATAGACAATGAGAATATATTATATATTCTAATAATATAACTTTATAAGAAGCTATACCATGAACAGTTTTATATTTAATAGTTATGTTTTCTTAAAGAGAAAAATAATTTACTAAATACTTTGATTCTCAGTAGTCATTATTACAAAAGTAAGTTAATACCATCATGCTGATTATGTATTAATGATTGTGTACAGTTGATAACTTTATAATAGAGTGAGAACAATTATTCATCATGGTTCTGGGACTTCTGTATGCCTATTGCATCTGCTGCAGTGTGAAATATAAGTGCACCTTTCAAAAAATGTATTAATAGAAACATTTTATGTCCAGTATTGATTTTTACATGACTTTTTGTATCTTTAATAAAGTAAATATTAAACCCTGGCCATTGAGCTTGAGAGGTGATATTTGGTGCATGATTTATTCTACAAACATTGAATCTTCCATTATTTTGTGACATTTAACCTATTACATATAAAGAAAACAAAAAGTTCCTTCTGATTAACTCCCTTTTAGCATTCAGGGTTTTCTTAAAATATACATTTCAACAGTCAGAGGTTTCTTTCTAAATTATGATCATACATTGGTGTGTATGATTTGATGATCATACAAATCACTAGGCCATTTGTGTATATTCTCACACATTTCCATAGGAAGGACACCCAGAATGAAAACTTTTTCCATATATGAGTAAGCATATGTGAACATGATTACATTTTTAGGTACCGTTTAAAATTTCAACTAAATAGTTGATTTTCTTTCTGTAAATTGCCTAGATAATTTCTGTTGTTTGCTGTTTTATTTCACCTGTGTAGAACTATAATTGTTTTAGGTATGTGATACAAATACATTTTTTTAGATTCCCAATATTGAACTGTGCTAATTTTTTATTTTTTTTTATCCTCATCCTAGGACATTTTTCCATTTTTTGTTCAGATAGAGTGGGGAGAGAGAGAGAGAGAGAGAGAGAGAGAGAGAGAGAGAGAGAGAGAGAAACATTGACATGAAAGGGACACATCGAGTGGTTGCCACCCACACGACCAACCAGGGCCAGGGACAAACTGCAACCGAGGCACATGCCCATAGCGGGAACCAAACCCGGGTCTCTCTGGACCGCAGGCCGATGCTCTACCACTGAGCCAAACAGGCCAGGGAAAACTGTGCTAAATTTTAAATATTTTTTTCTTAAATGAAATACAGTCTACTTATAACAAAATTCACCATTCGGAGAGCAGAGTTTAATGAGCTTTAACAGATGTGTATGGGCACGAGAACTCCACTAAAATCAAGATATACAAAATTTTCTTCACCTCAAAAAGTTCTGGGGACATTTCATGGTCAGTGTACCCCCTACAACCTAGTTCTTATAAACCACTGTTCTGATTTTTATTCTATAATTTTGACTTTTCTGACACATGGTATAAGTGAACACATAGAGTGTGCACTCAGTGTGTGAATTTTCCATTCTGGATAATGATTTTAGGTTCATCATATTGTTGCATGTACCTGGAGCCATTATTTATTAGTGGTGAGTACTAAGACATTATATTTTGCCATTTATTATTGCAGAATACTATGGAACATTTTTAAAAGAGGAAGTAAAAGCATTTATTTGAGGTCAGAGACTGCAAACACAGATTCAGGTGTGCTTGAGGTGTGTTTCAGGCTCTAGGCCACATTTTGTTTATCCATTTACCTCTTGATGGACATTTAGGTCCTTTACATATATTATTAGTAAAGTGGCTATATATATTTGTGTAGTCTTTGTGAATGTATGTTTTCATTTCTCAGGCAAAAACCTCAGAGAACTGCTGTAGAGGCATGATGGTAAATGTTTAACAACTAGCAGTCTGGATGGCCGAGAGAGGAAGGAATTTTTTATTTGTAGTGTTTGCTGATGGCCATGGTGTAAATATTTCCACCATGACTGATTTCACGCTACAAACATTACACCTTGAAGGCAGAGTTGAGAAGAGATATGCTCATAAAACTCTGAGAGGCCAGTATGAGCAATCTCTAGAATACATATTATAGAACTGTTAATTTAAAGAGGAAGTATATATTTAACCATAATAAATGCCAAACTGTTTGCTAAAGTAGTTGTCCATTTTTATATTTTCACCAGCATTATATAAGAATTCTACTAACACTTGGTAATGTCAGAATTTTTTAATTGTAGCCATTGTAGTGTGTAGTGGTTTCTCAGTGTGATTTCAGTTTGTCTTTGCCTGATGACTAATGATGGTGAGCATCTTTTATATGCCTATTAACAATTTGTATATCATCTTTGGTTGAATGTCTTTGTATTTTTTGCTCATTATTTACTTGAATTTTTTGTATTTTATTTTTTGAGTTATAAGAACACATGTGGAACAGTTCTACACTAACCTTCAACACTAAGCCAAGTCCAATCAATACATAGCCGAAAGCATGGAATCCCAGCTCCTCTCAGTCTTGAATAACTGACCCGCAAGTCTTCTGCAGACCTGTGAGGGAAACAAAAATACTTGTTTTGTCATTATGATACTTAATTTTGTTTATTTCACAGGCTATTTTTGCAGCAACAAATTCCTAAAGCAGGATTTGGCACCTAGACATGAGGTAGTTCAATAATAGCAAAATATTAGCTTTGGGACTAGGTAGGAAGTCCCAGGAAACTGTTATAAGAGAATACAAAGTGGATACTCATATTTGGTCACTATTTGTGGTTGATTACATTTTATATGTTGAAACATTTGGGAAAAATATTACCTGTGGCAACCTGGAAGGAATAAAACCAAATGTGTACTAATGGACAAATAACTTTTGAGGCAAAATAATTGGCACAAGTTCACTTTTATTATATGAATGTGTTGATTATTACAAGAAAAAATGTTTGCAAACATAAGGAATATACAATAGAAAGTTTATTAGTCCTTTAAAGTTTAGTATTAAAAATACAAATTTTCTCAAAATATATTTGTTGTCATGGAGATAGCTTTATGACAAAGATGAATTCCAGTGAAGTGTCATTATGAGAAAGCTTCAGAGCAAAACCAAGTTAAGAGAATGCTGTAGCCTTATTGTTAGAACCTCTGAATGAATTATGTTGCTACCTAGTAGATGTTTTAAGCTCTTCAAAGACACTATAGAAATGGAACTGAGAGTATGTATTCAAATTACCTGCAATGACAGACAGAAGAGGAATGGAGAGAGGGAGACAGAGAGAGAAGTGATCATTGCAAAAAATGTGTATATGATTTTTGATAAAGAGTTAATTAAAACCAAACATATTGAAATGACAAAAGTGTTGCAGCTTTCAGTAAAAGACACTACAATTCTTTGAGATGTAAAAAAACCCTAAACCCTCTAGACCTTTATAGAAGGTAGAAACATGTTTAGAATGTTGTCCAGTCTTCCAAACAGTGGACTTCTCCAATATCCTCTTCACATGTGGTCCAGAATATTGTATTAAAAAAGTCTCCCCTGGAGGGCAGAATCAAAAACTGTGAAAAGTGATAGACTTGCCCTGACTAGTTTGGCTTAGCAGTTAGAGCGTTAGTCCACGGACCAAAGAGTTATGGATTTAATTTTGGTCAAGGGCACTTACCTCGGTTGCCGTTTGGTCCCCAGCCCTGGTGGGGTCGTCCGCGAGGCAACCAATTGATGTATCCCTCTCACATCAGTGTTTATCTCATTCTACCCCTCTCTCCCACTCTATCTGAAAATAAATGGAAAATATACTCGGTTGAGAGATGAAAAAAAAAAAAAGGCAATAGACTTGGGAGCTACTTCAGGGGGAAAGAAGCTCTGTTTGCTTAATGAGATTTCAGTATTTCTGTTAAGTCCTGTCTCTTGTGTACCTCTATTTCTCACATTTTGATTGAGCATATTTGTTGTGTATTTTCATCACTCTTTTAACAATATAAATTGTAAGTGTGAGGACCACAGAGCATCTTTTTGGTTTATAGGTCTCCAGACCAAGAACAGCTTACAACACATTGACACAGGTTACTACTTCTGGAAGTTGAACCTGAGGATTGAGTGCATGAGATGTTAGTGGTAACGTGGGAAAGGGGTATTTTGCATGAAAGAGAGAAATACATTTGTGGATAAAAATGCAAAAGAGCTCCGGACAGTTTGGCTTAGCGGTTAGAGCATCGGCCTGCAGTCCAGAGAGACCCAGGTTCGTTCCCTCTAAGGGCACCTACCTCAGTTGCAGTTTGTCCCCGGCCCTGGTTGGGTGGTGTGTGTGGCAGCCACTCAATGTGTCCCTTTCACATCAATGTTTCTCTCTCTCTCCCCCTCCCACTCTATCTGAACAAAATATCGAAAAATGTCCTTGGGTGAGGATAAAAAAAAAAAAAAGCAAAAGAAAAGTGAAAGTTTTGTGGTATGGAAATGTTCTATTTCTTGATTGAAGTGGTAGGTAGTTATATACAAGCATATATATTTGTCAAAACTCATCAACTTGAGCTCATAAAATAAATATACTTAATATAAATTACATCATAATAAAATTATTTATAAATAAATTAAATACAAACAATAAAGGATTATTAACTAGAAGAAAAGAAGAAAATCTAGACACAAAGGAAAAAGAATGGAAACTAAGGACAAAGGCAGAAGAGGTATGTGGGAGAGAGCCAGGTTTTATATATATATTATGGACTGAACTGTGCCCCCTCCCCCAGTTCATATGGTGAAGTCATAACCTCCAGTATATCAGAATGTAAATGAATTTGGAGATTGGTTTTTTTCTTTAAACAGGTAATTAAGTTAAAATGAAGACATTAGGCTGGGATCTAATCCAATCTGACAAATGCTCCAATAAAAAGAGGCCATTAGATCATAAAGAGTCAGGAAGGATGTATGTGCACTGAGAAAAGGCCATGCGAGGAAACAGTGAAAAGACAGCCACCTGCAGGCCAAGGAGAGAAGCCTGAGGGCAGAACAAAGTGGTTTGATCTCAAACTTCCGGTGTCCAGAAGTGAGAGAAAGTACATTTCTGTTGATTAAGCCATCTAGTCTGTGGCATTTGGTTATGATAGCCTGAGCACACTAATACAATGTGTGATTTAAAATCTTGGGGGGAAAGGCAAAAGAAAAATAAGCAGTTAAAGGAATAAAATTGACATTTGGGTGAACTGTTGTGCTTTGTTAAAACATTTTTTAACTGCAGAACTTATATGCATATATGCATAATCCTTGGGCACAGACAATAGGGCCTTGAAGGTCTAAGGTGTGGGGGGTACAAGAGTGGAGTGGAGTGGAGGGGGTCAATGGGAGAAAAAGGGGGTTCATCTGAAATACTTTCAATAGTAAAGAGAAATTTTAAAACATAAAGAAGAAATCTAAACTATCAATATTAAGAACAAATAAATACATCACTACAGATACTATAGCAAATGTATTTTTTAAAAGATATCAAGAACTGCTTACTTTAATAATTTTGACAATTTGTACAAATACAGGAAAACTTTAATATAACAAATTTGATCAAGCACAATTGTTTTAATCTCTTAAAAAATAAATTCATTCAGAAAAATATTCTCTAAGAGAAAAATGTTAGGCCCTGATGATTTTACCCATGATTATTTCAAATGTTTAAAGAAGGTATAATATCAAGATTGCTAAAGGCTCTTGTAGGGTTTTAAATAAAGTGAATATTTCTCAAATAATTTTATGAATTTAGCATAAATTTGACATTTAAATAGAGGATACAGCAAATAAAATACTCTAGAACATAGATAAAAGTATCCTATGGAAAATATTATCAAATCAATCTGAATAATAAAAAATTGTATTATACATAGACTAATTTGAACTTATTCTAAAAATGCAAAGGTATTAAACATAAGGAATTCAAACACTGTAAGCCAACAACTTAATCCAATAAAGGAAAATATGCGTAATCAAATTAATAAATTTAAAAGTAGCATTTAAAATTTCAAATGTATTTATGGTAAAAATTTTATAAGCCAGTAATGTGAGAAATTTGACAAAGAGTAACAACAGAAAACCTGAAGCTATTTTTTTATTTATTTAATAGTAAAATATTAAACACGGAGATTAAAAATGAGACAAAAAGCTGCATTTATATTGAACTGGAGATCCTACTGAAGGATCTCTTGACTAAGAGAAAATAAGGTAAACAAAAAAATAAAGTCATTAAAATTAGAAAGCTGGAAAAGCTCTCTTATTTTCTGAAGAGGTATTGTACACAGTAAATACAAAAATATCTTTATAATAATAAAACTAAGAATTAATTTAGCAAGATTAGTAAATCAATCATTAATTTATTTTCATATGTGCATAAGAAAAATGGAAATAAAATGAATTATGAAATAATATAAAAAACATTGTATTTCTCTGAATAAGTTTAGCAAAATTTTATAAGGTATTTATGCTTGAAAACTACAAAATATTAGTGGGAAGAACTAAATAAATGGAAGAATATACCAAATTTATAAATTGCAAGATTTAGTAATACAAAGATTTTAACTTTCTTCAAATCTATCTTTAAAACCAATAAATTCTAACCTAGATTGTAGCTTTTTTTTTTTTTTTCATGGAAATTGAGAAACTAACTTCAAGGAAGAAAGAATACTTATTATCATGAAATAGTATATATTAAATTACTAATAGCAGAACTATTAATACGTGCTAAAAATATAAATTATTCAATATCAATAATAGAAAGGAAAACATTTTGTTGTATTCAAAAATGTATGCCGTGCAGCAGTGCAAAGGAATAAATTACAACTACATAATACAGATGAGTCTCACACACAGTGTTAGCAAAAAAAAAAAAAAAAAGACAGAAAAGAATACTTAATTAATGATTCTACTTTAGTACATTTCATAGACTGTAATGGTATTAGAAGTTAGGGTAGTGATCATGCTAGGAGGATGTGAGGGAGTGGTGATGTTTAGCAAGAAACACAACAGGTGCTTGGAGTAGCCCACATTATTGTCCTTAATTTCAGTGGTGGCTACATAGCTCTTTTCTCTTTTTAAGTTTTCTGATTTGTGTATTTTTGAGATGTGCACTTTCCAGTGTATAAAGAAAAATACAAAATAGTGCATTTGGAAACAGATATAGGCAGAGATTTGTTGAGTGATGTTAACAGAAGTTTCTACATTACCATAAAAAAGGTCCAAAACTGATTGCTTCTGAGATATCTAGAGCTACATTTTAAATAAGACACCATGCATAGATTCATTTATTGGTACTTCGGAGTTGATTTTTTTTCTCATTGTATTCTACAAAGGTATTTTCAACTAATATTTGACATACATATTCAATTTAGAGAATGGTTCTTTCATTTCACAACCAAATAAGCCTAAAAAATTCAATAGTTAATAATTTAAGATAGAAATTGAGCAAATAAAGAGAAAAGATAATAATAAATATGTATGAAAATCCTCATTAGTAATCTACAATATCATTGTAAATTGATATTCAGTAAGCTTCTACATAATAGGATTATTGGAGGATTATAACTGCTTAAGTTAGTAGAGGGTGGGGAGGTTATTATAGTTCTTCAAAAAAGTATGGATAAGTATGAAGATGCTCAATAACCTCTGTCAACTCTTTGTTGTTGTTTTTTTTGTTTGTTTGTTTTTTATCCTCACCCGAGGACATTTTTTGATATTTTGCTCAGATAGAGTGGGGGGGGGGGGAGAGAGAGAGAGAGAGAGAGAGAGAGAGAGAGAGAGAGAGAGAGAAACATCGATGTGAAAGGGACACATTGAGTGGCTGCCACCCACACGACCCAAACAGGGCCGGGGTCAAACTGCAACCGAGGTACATGCCCTTAGTGGGAACCGAACCCGGGTCTCTCCAGACCGCAGGCCAACGCTCCAACCACTGAGCCAAACCAGCCAGGGCAACTCTTTGAATTTGTAATGTAATGCTTTGTTTTGGAAAATACTGTGACAAATTATTCCCAACAAACCACTATGCATAAATGTAAGTGTTGACTGTTAAGTAGAAAAACTGATTATTTTTATCACTTGTATGTTCTTCTGAATGTCATTTTTTATTTCCTAAAATATTATTACATTTTATTATTCTATCACTACATATTTACTACTGAATTAGCAAAAAATTTATTTTTAAATATTAGATATTTAATTGTGAAACATATATATACACATCTCTATCTAATTAGTGTGTGTGTGTCTGAGAGTAAAAAATTTGTTAGTGATGAATGAGTGATAGGGATAGATATCTACCAATTGTTTGTGGTATATTAGTGAGAAATATCTAGACTGAAATCTTTTCTACAGCTACCAAATAGATAAAAGGACACAGAAAATAAAAGAATTAGAAATACTCTTTTGGTTATCTCTTGCTGTATAATAAATTATTCCAATGCTCAATGGCTTAAAACAACCATTTTATTTGTTTGATCACATTTATACAAATTTGTCAGAGTTCCATGGAGATAAATCATTTCTGCTCCACTTTGTACTAACAGGGGTGGCTCAAAAGGAACTGGACAAATCACATCCAAAATGAGTTCACTCATTGGCAAGTTGGTTCTGGTTGATGGTGAGACTTGTTCTGGGCTTTTATTCTTTTGTATAAGGCCTATCAATGTGGGTAAATAAGCTTTTCACAGCGTGGGATTCCCAGGGTGACTGTACCTATTGTCTGTTGGTTGGCTTCCCCCTGCAAGCAAAAGCAGAAGCTGCCAGACTTTCTACTTAAGGCTGCCTTTCTTAAGGCTCAGCTTAGAAACTGGTACCGTGTTGCTTGTGCTATTTATTATTACTTATACAAATCACAAGGTCAGTCAATATTCAAGGGGATGGTTAACAACATTGTGTGAAGACCAGGTAATATACCACCTTAGAGGTCAATAAGGCAATAGTTTATAGTAGACTGAGATATAGCCCCTAATGATTTGTTTTACTTAACTGGTTTCCAATATTTCCAAAGTACCATCCCATTATATTAGAAGCTCAACGTTGAAGCCTATGATCCCATTATCTAAATCAGGTCTAGGGATAAAAACAAAGCTCCTCAGGCACAGTTTCTCTTTCCCTGATGACCAGTAAACTTACCAGACAAACGCATGCCTTCTAGAAACCCAAAATGGGGTGGTGACCTGCTGACAAAACAGCACAAACACAGGGTGGGGAAAAAGGAGGTTTGCAATTGTGACTATATGAAACAGTTTCTTCTTGTATTATCATTTATTAATTGTTGTGTTGATTTTCATATAAACAACAGTAAACCTACTTTTGCCCCACCCTATATATACTTCCATTCAAAATGGCAGATAATGGGAGGTGTGCTGCAGCTACTGGTCCATAAAACTTCTCAAAACCAGCCAGTCTTCATTTATTTTTTATTCAGGCCCAGTTCTATTGCCAGGGAGGGAATTGTTCTTCAAGGTTTCCAATTCTAATCTCTGAATGATCCTTCAATTGTTTTGAAAGAAATTGCCCACATTTCCAGGTGAATAGCTTTCTTAACCTGTTTTATTTTTTGCCTATAAAAGTGTTGGGGAAAATGTAGGTGATGTTAGGTTAGGGTTGGCAATGCGCTTAGAAATACAGCAAAAGTATGGTCCATGAGGGAAACAGTAATTTGGACTTTATTAAAGTGGAAAACTTCTGCTCTTTGATACACACTATTAAATAGAATGAAAAGACAAGCTACAGAATGGGAGAAAATTTTTGAAAAACATGTCTCTGATAAAGGACTTCCACCCAATACAGGTGGAGCAAAAGTAAGTTTACAGTTGTTCATATGGAAAATAATACAATAATTAATAAATAATAATACAAGAATAAACTCTGTGTTGGTGTACTCACAACTGTAAACCTACTTATGAGCCATCCTGTATATATAAAATGGCATTTAAAGCTCAAAAATAAGAAGGCAAAAATCCACTTAAAAAATTGGTGAAGAATTTTAATAGACTTCTCATTAAACAAGATATACAGACCTTTAAAATAGTATTATTTGTAATGTTCTGAAAAACTTTGTTCACATGCATATCTTTAATAATGAAATGTTATATATCAGCAAGATACATATTTTCTAATGCTCCATTTTGTACATGCAAGAGAAAGACCACCCTGCATGTCAATCTGTAGCCATATTACAGTAGATTAAGTAAACAACCAGAGTTTACCATTTTCTGAAAGGTCATGAATTAATTCAGGAAAATAAATTTTAACAATTTTAGTTGAGTTTCTATCTTAGTAATATATAGTATTTTAATTTCCAGATTTTAATGGAAGTCAATAATGAGTACCTGATACTTAATTAAGTTATCCCTACTTCCAATATAATTAAATTCTACACCTCTGTATAATAAAATTGCTTTTATTCTTCATGTTACTTTTTTCCCCCCTCAGACCAGTGAGTATGGTCATTTTATAAAAGTAAAGGGAAATTATCTTACTTATTTATGTCTCAATATTATTATATATTAAATGAATCACATAACTTAGTAATTGAATTCAGAAGCATCTACCTTACTATTTTCACTTGGAGGTATATATTTTCATGACCCAATAAAGGGAAAAATATCAATGGTTGGTAGAATACTGTTTTTGAAGATCTATATAGGATGAAGAGGGTTTTTATTTTCCTTTCCCTCCCATTGCCAATAATATAAAGTAACTACTCACAAACATCACTTCTGATTTCTCTTTTACTAGTTATTCTAACTTATCAGATATCATATGGCTACTCTTTAATAGGAATTACTCTTTTGATGCTTCTTCGTATCTCCACAAGTGAACTACTGCTAATTTCTTTTAAAAATTTGTCTCTGAGTCAAATAAAAAAATGGGCTATGTTAGTAAAAGGGCTACAGGAAATTCTATTCCTTCTAAGGGCCTAAAAAACTCTGGAAACAAATGTATAAGATTGACTGTATGAGAATTAAACTTAAAAGTCAGTACAATGTGAACTGGGGCATAAATTAGAAGGTCACATTAGAATGTAAGACTTTCAATGACTTTTGATTTATAGGATATGACTGTTATATCTAAAGATTAAATTATTGAGAAATTGAAAGGGTTTGGTCAGGGAAAGAAGCATAAAAGAAGATGAGTCAGTGCTTTCAGTACTGTTTAGAGGAGAGGATGTATAGGGTCCTTTGAAGCAAATAAAACTAACTGAAGACATTTGGCTGTTAAGAAGCCTGAAACACCAATTAGAAGAATATATGCACTCTTATGTTCATAGCAACACTATTTACAATTGCTAAGATATGGAAACAGCCCAATGTCCATTAGTAGATGAGTAGATTAAAAGTTGTGGTACATTTACACAATGGAATACTATGCATCTGTAAGAAAGAGAGATCTCTTACCCTTTGAGACATCATGGAGGGACCTGGAAAGTATTATGCTAAGTGAAATAAGTCAGTCGGAGCAAGACAAATACCACATGATCTCACTTATTTGTGGAACAAAATGAACAAAATAAGTTGTCGACCAAAAGAGATCCAGAACCATGGAAGTAGGGAACAGGCTGACAGACCTCAGAGGAATGGAGGTGGGAGGAGTGGGAAGAGATAAACCAAAGAACTTATATGCATATAAGCACAACCAATCAACAGGGGCGTTAGGCTGGGGAAGGCAGGAGGGAAGTAGGAGGGGAAAAAAAGGGGTTAGTGAGAAAAAAGGGGGACATCTATACTTTCAACAATAAAAATAAAATAAAACTTTCACACACAAAAAAACACCAACAAAAAACAATAAAGCCCTAGCCAGTTTTGCTCAGTGGTTAGAGCGTCGGCCTGTGATCCAGAGAGACCTGTGTTCGGTTCCCGCTAAGGGCACGTACCTCCGTTACAGTTTGTCCCCAGCCCTGGTCGGTTGTGCGGGTGGCGGCCACTCAACGTGTCCCTTTCACGTCAATGTCTCTCTCTCTCTCTCTCTCTCTCTTCCTCTCTCTCCCTCCCACTCTATCTGAACAAAAATGGAAAAATGTCCTCAAGTGAGGATAAAAAAACAACAACAAAAAACAATAAAGCTAAAATTAAAATAAAAAATTAAAATTAGCCCTGCCTGGTTTGGCTCAGCGGTTAGAGTATCGGCCCACAGACGAGAGAGACCCAGGTTCGGTTGGTTCGGTTCCTGCTAAGGGCATGTACATAAGGTTGCAGTTTGACCCTGGCCCTGGTTGGGGTCGTGCGGTGGCAAACTGTTGATGTGTCTCTCTCACATCGATGTTTCTCACTCTCTCTCTTCCTCCTTCTCCCCCTCCCACTCTATCTGAAGATGAATGCAAAAATGTCCTCAAGTGAGGATTAAAAAAAACCTTAAAATTAAATTTAAAAAAAGACTAACTCAAGATATTTGGTTGTTGTGGCTTGCTGTCACTCTAAATTGAGATTACCCCCACTAAATGTGTTTGTTTTGATTTTATGCTCTCTACACTGTCAGTTGTAAATAGAAGAAATTTAATTCAAACTATTTTTTGGTTTAAAAAATAGGGGTGTGTGTAGGGGTGGTGGTGAATGTCTAAGAGAACAGAAAATCTGAGTTATATGTTTTAGGATCAGCTGGATCCAATTGGCTATTTCTCTAATTGGGTCCATCTTTCCAGACTCCTACTATGCGGCAACAAGAACACTAGTTTATATTCTGTCATATAAACTCTGAATGGAATGGATGAGGTCATTTGTTTTACAATATTTCCATCAGAAATCTCAGCCTTATCTGATGTGCCTAGCTTGAATTACATACCTATCCTTTCTTGAACCTTGTGGGTAGGGTTGTGGGTAAAGGGTAAGAGTGAAATACATGTGTATTGTAATACAATGTGATCTTCATGATTGTTATGAGAACCTATTTATGACCATAAGAGGAGCCAGTCCGATGATAAGATTAATGCATAAAAGACGGAAAATTGAAATAATTGGGGGGGGGTACTCAAAAGTTCTGATTTAAACTGCTTCATATTTGTACCCAGTTAGACTTTGTGTTACAAGTCAATAAAGGCATGTGTTGTGTAAGATCATTGCAATGTTGTGAAATTCATTTTAAACTGTCCCCGCTGAGGGACTTCCATCTCTCTACCAAAGTTTTCTCATACCATTTTGTATGTATTCATATATTCTACTTCATGGCAACTTCCAAGTATATTTTTATAATGGTTCACAGAATCCTTTTAATGAGATTTACCATATTTCCTTTAGAAACTCTTTACTCCCCTAACAAATAATTCAACAGAAGACTATTATTACTTGATATGCATCATTTTTTAAAGTCATTCCTCTCCTATTTTTGTAAGAAGATATTTTAACTGAATCTGTTTTGTTACCTGACATTTGGTTTTTGACACCATAGTTTTTACAAATTCCTGTTTGGATCAACTACTTATATTTTTCTTTGTTTATATTAACCAATCAACTTGTGATACCTTTCAAGTATAGTATTCTTTCCTTCTGGTTCTGTTAAAAGATTCCTACAATTTTCTTCAGCCACATATTTCAAAATACATGTTGTGGTAGATTGTTTTGAATATAGTTGAAAAAGTTCCTCCCATGATCTTTACAATGTGACTTTTACACTTCCATCAAGAAGTGGAGTCTACATAATCTCCTTACTGACTTGCTTTGACTAATTAAATATGGCAGAAGAAAGTCATACTTTCTGGGCCTCAGTTTTAAGATAGCGTGTAGCTTCTGTATTTGACCTCTTCAAATGCTGCACTGAGTATTGTATAAGGAGATTGATTGGCTGCCTACTGGATAATAATAGGCCACATGGATAAGAAATAACCCTCTACATCTGGTAACCAGTGACAACTGCCAGACAGTTGAGTGAGTACATCAGAAACCTTTTAGCACAGCTGACCCTCTGAAAAATGCAGTCTAAATAGCAGAGGAGTCATTTAACTAATCCTCAGAATGATTAGAAATAAATTATCATTATCTTGAGTCACTAATTTTAATTGTTTATTATATAGCTGTTGATATCTGAAACAAAAACATTAAACACAAATATCACACTAACCCAAAAGAAGCAATGGTAGTTGTGAACTTAATGGATTTACATATGCATTTACATATGGGCATTTAGTTAAGTGTGAAGGAATAAAACAATTTTGTCCAATAAAATATTTTTAAATCCTATTTTATCAAATATACATAAAGAAAAATTGATAAATATGAGATAATTGGGTCTATTATACATTTTTTAAATAAAATTTTATAAATCAACCTTTTACCAAAGCGTACCCTAAAAGTGTACAGATCAAAGACTTAATGCATAGTGTAGCTATTTTTAATGATGCTAATTAATCACCTCTTTTAAAGAGACCCTAAGCTATGTATAAACTTTCTTTAACCTTGTTTATTCTTTTTCTAGCAAACATAGTTGACGTTGGTTTAATTTATTCAATATACTACAGTCACTTTTTCTATAAACCTACATATTCATTTCTAAATATTACTGGCTATGAAACACTAAGTGGGAAAATATTCTAGTTTTATGGGGGTGAGGAGACACGAATTTTATAAAAACGATAGCACTGTTTCACATATGTTATTAAATCATTAAAAACTACAAAAATGCTACATTAAATATGTCACTTTGCCTTGAAAAAACTTGAAGCTTAGTTGTACAATTGGACTTCAGAAGAGATGAGTGTTCTGAGTTTTTATGAAGTGGTTCAAGGAGGTTTATCTGTCATTGAACTGCAAGTTGAAACATCAGATGTGGTTAGGTGGGGCTCATAACACACGTGGTAAACTGATGTAGCTGGTAGATGTGTGTATGTTTATGTATTACTATGTGTTGGGTGCATTATGTTGTAGTTTTCTATGTTCATCTCATCTTTCTCATGAAGAAAATTACATGTGAACAAACATAAAACTTTTTCTATTAAATTGTTCCCAATATATCGATTGCCATTGGAACAAAATAAGCATTATAACAAAAGTGATTGTACCTTGAATTACTCATCTTTTAAAACGCATTCTATTCACTCATTTACTGAGTTTAAATAAAAACTTTATTTTTTTTATTTCTTTGGTGCTTATACAATGTTTGAACTTCTATTTTCAGCATTAAGCTTGAGAGTGCACACTAGAGACCTGTCCTGCTATTTCTAACTGTTTCAAATCATATAATTTTATTTCTCCTCTAGGGAGCAAATCTTGGCAATGGACAATATAAAGGAATATTTATATAATAAGAGGTTATTGTTGGACCTCAGTGTCTAGTGCTGTCTTACTCCTTCTGCAAATAAGAACTACGAAATCTTAAAAGGATCCTTTGCTAACCTGTTTTAATGTATTTACCTCCAAATATCAACCTTACTCATTGTCCCAAGCTTCTTATTCTCTGAAGGGCAGATCTGTGGTGTTTGAAACTTAGCACATAAGATGGGTTCTCCAGGCTTAAAAATGAGCAGATGTCAATTCTTTACTGTCAAATAGGTGAAGGGAAGAAATTAAAGGAAGTCTTTACCATTTAGTGCATCCATTTTATAATTGTTTACTATTCTTTAAAAGGTAAATAATAAGCCAGTTATTTTTATCAGTTCATTTTAAAAGTAAATAAATGGTGTTAAATGACAACTGGATATTCACATGGAAAACAGTGAAGTTCTATTGAGGCTTTATGGAACTCAGTTCCTTCTATTCACAATGGTCACTCCTTGCCAGAATTTAAAGGTAGATTATAAATATATACCATTAGCAACCTTCATTGTTCATAACAACTGAATTCAGGGAACAAGGAAGATCTTACTGATAGCTGCTTTGGAATTCCAATTTGTTCTGATATCTGGTTACAGAAAAGCAAATAAGACATCAAACATTTTATATAATTACTTTATTTGGGGTTCATGGGCTAACTCTGTAAGGCTCTGGCACTTTTACTTTTTTATGCAATAATCTACTGTAAACAGCTGTAAATGTGGTGTTTATCATTTGCACCAAGATTATGTATTCAATTCTCCAAAGTAAGGACAGTTAAATCATATCAAATCCAGTATTTATTTTCTACAAAGGTTAAATTGCATATCTGTGACCCCTCAAATTCATGACCTCCATGTAGGTGGTCTCTAGAAACATGACAGATGTCAGCTAAACAAGCACATCCAGTTGCTCCAGGACCATGTGCTGGTGGAAGGGCACCTGCTGGTGGAGCTCCACCTTCTTTTGCTCCTGGTTGTCCTCCTTCAGGTTGCCTAGAAACACACTCTGGCTCAGCAACAACTTGGCCTGGCCCCTGACTGGATGTCCAGCAGGACACCCTGCAGTTCACCCTAAATCACCCCTTAAATACTTTCCGAGAAGCCTTCCTGCATCCCACAATCTTTTCATAATGGGAACTTTTTCTTTAAAAACATCTGATACCAAATATAAGAAAGCAACAGTTAGTTTCCTTTGTTCATCACTTTACACCTGATCCTAAACAGTATCTGGAATAGTAACTATATGTTGAATTACTAGAGTAGGGTCACTCATAATTGAACTACCAGAGAGGCACACCCAAATTTCTTAGTGATATCAGTCATTGTGGGATGCATGCTAGGATAGTAAGTACTCTCTTATGGACTGAACTGTGTCTGCAAAATTCATATGCAATCCCTCCTCCTCCTCTGTGTGACTGCATTGGAGATAGGACTTTTGAAGAAGTGATTAGGGTTAAATGAGGTCCTAAGGGTAGAGCTCTCGTCTGGTACAATAGGCATCCTTATAAGAAGAGACATCAGAAAGTTTGCTGAATTCTTGTATCTCCTGGCATACATTCAGAGGGAGGTCCATGTGAGCAAACTGCGAGAAGCTGTCATCTGTAAGCTAGGGATAGAAATCTCACCAGAGCCCAACCATACTGGCACCCAGCCTTCAGAGCTGTGAGAAAATCAGTTTCTGTTGTTGAAGCCACTCAGTCTATGGCATTTTGTTCTGGCCACCCAAACTGACCGAAACATTATCTTAACTCCATGCAAACCCTCTATGCTTCAAAACAGTATTTTGATTATTATATTGGACTACTAATGTGAAGAAATTTTTATCTTTGGGAAAGTAGGTTAAGCCTCCTTGATTTGTAGAAGAATTATAAAGAAAAATACCACAAAATTTGCAACGTGCTACTGTACTGAATATAAAAGAGCTTAAAGCTTAATGATCTGCATTCCACAGACATAAGAATCAGGTAAAAATCATTAATTTAATGGAAGATGTTTGTTCATAACCACCTAGTTATCCTTTTCTCTCAAGATTAGAAGTGAAGTTTTTATGTATATTTTCTCATTTTAGATATAGAATAATGTTGAATCTTAAAACTTACATTTGTTAGCTATGAATATTTTTTAAAGGTAGTCAGCAGAGGAAATGTCAGATGTAATATTTTGTAGTTTCAAGTAAAATAACCTAAAAATAAATTATGTTGGGTATGAGATTTTATGTTTGAATACTTTTCCTAACTTAAAATGAATCAACATGTTCAATGTTTAAATTCTAATGAGTTCAGCCTCTTCTGATGATGTTACTTTGCATTATTCCCCACTTTCTTAAGTGTACCCAGATGATGAAAAGAAATTATAGGTAATGTTATCCATAAAAATATAGGACTACACAGTTAATAAAATTAAACACTTTCTCAGTTATTTGTTTCTTAAGGTACATTTATAATGAAAGTTTGAGAAGGCAAGACTATGTTACCTTCCATGTGTATAGATAGTTTATTGTAGTAATATGTTCATCTTTAAGCACATTAAATGATTTTAGAGTCCATTTAGTAATTTATTAATGCAGCATTACCCAAAGATGATCTTATTAACCCATTACTACCTAGAAAAAGGTTTAGAGAGCTATATTTGGTAGTGATATTTGATTTGTTCTGGCTATTCAGCCCTTGATTAATTGTTGGCCACATTGAAAAATTAACTCACCTATAAAATAGTTGTTTTGTTTCTTTGTTTTTGGCCAACATATTGCAGAATCATTGTATTACTATACCAGCATGGCTGCCATAATGCATTATTTCAACTGAACACAGATAACAGTTTAATAATGTCAAAAGAGTACATTCTACCTTAAAAACAACAACAGAAAGAATAAACGTACCGTAAAAGAGTACAGAGAAAGCAATGTTTATCGTTTCCTGGAGCTATGGCAGCCATCTGTCGCTAGGGAGTCTTTTCACTGCCGCCACACCTACTTCTCTTATCCCTGAACTGATCAGAAAATTTAGGTCTAATGAAGACCCAATGAACACAAGATAAATCTGAAGACACTTTGCATTGGAATTTAATACAGTAAGAAAAAACGTATTTTTTTTTTTTTTTTAAGTAACATGATACTATAAGAAATTTTTACTATGGAGTTATTTCCCCCAACTGATGGTATTAATACATGTTCCATGTCCCATGAAGAGCATTGAAATCACTTCTCCCATTTACCCTTTCGCACATTTTAACTATTTGCTTTCCACCACTTCATATACAGGGTGGCACAAAAGTAAGTTTACATTTGTTTGAATACTATAATACAATAGTACAGTAAATAATAATACAATGATTAATAAAAATAATATAAGAATAGACTCTGTTCTGCATACTCACAACTGTAAACTAACTTTTGCCCCACCCTGTTTACAATGAGACAGAGATAGAAATAGAAACAAAGATAGAAATATATCTTTTTTTTATTTAGCGATGCTCAGATTTGTCTCCCCAACTATCAGATGCCTCCCTTACAGACTACCTTTTAGTTCTTATTACCTTCAAGTTTCCTTTATATGTCTCTTCCTCCTTCTGTCCTCTGGCCAAGGTCCTTTAAAGACTTGGGGAGAAAACTATTTAAAGATGTACTGCTGGAGGAAGACTACTTGCTACCTAAAGCTGCCTTCATCCTTGGTTGGCTTACACCATAGAAGAAGGTCTTTAAAAAGTCATTGGAGAAATCAGAGTTTTGCATTTATAATAATTCCCCTCTCTGTTTTTCTGATTTAGTTATATATCCATTTTGACTTTCATTTCTTCTTCAAGAATTTTCCTCACCAGTGCTTGTTAAGGCCTCTACTGGCATCATGTTGGCTACTTGTCTACTTGGCCTACCTTTTACATCAGTGGCCCTCAAAAGTTAAAATTTGTACACATAAATTTTTCTTGTGGCACCTGTTAAAATTATGATTCAGGACACATTCTTAGCAATTCTGATCCTGTAATTCCTATATACTGAGTCTGTTCTGACTAATGCCTAACAATTTTATTTCAATTAGTTCAACTAGGTCCTTTGAATTTGGAATAAAGAGGAATCCTTTGAACATTATCTAATCTCAGGGGAAGATGTGCTTGTGTGAAAGACAAAAGAGACATTCCGACACACTATATATTTTATATCCTTGGATCCCAATAAATGTATATAATTTAGATACTTAGCAAGCATATTTTAAGAAATAATGGATAGGGACTGAAATCATGTCTCTGAATGGATGAAAAAACATAAATCTAATCTGAAATAGACAATGATGTCATAAGATAAAATACATTAAAATGAGAAGGGAAGAATGCTATTTCCATACAACACGTTTCTCTCAATATTCAAGTAGATTTATAACATATTCCAACAATAAAAGTGTTGAATATAATTCAAATACCAGAAATAAATGTAGAACAGCCGAATGAAATCGGTTGTGTAAAGCAGTTGAGATATTAGGAAGTTAAAGTGGCTGTCATACACGGGGAGAAAATATCTGCATCTACTTTCCTCCTTATAAGTGAGCAGGATAAACTTTTATAAAACATTTCTTTCCAGATGAAATTTTAGTTAGTCTTGGATGTTGTTTCTTTTCTGCATAGTCTCCTATTGCTCCATTATGCATCTGACAATGTCCATTTAATTTGATGAACATGTTTTTGTTCAATAAAAAAATAGCTGAAATAACCTAAAATGCTTAATCCTCTTGATGTACTTGGAATTTACAGAAGCTTCCAAAGAAATAATGGGCAAAGCCAGGGGTACTCTGTGGAACTGAAGCTGTCAAAATACAGGCTTGGAGGCTATTTCACTATTGGAATAAAGGAAGAGAGTATGACAATTGAAAAGTATAATACATTCTTATAAATAGATCTGTCCCTTGCTGGAGACCTTACTAGAAATGAAAATTGAAGCACTACAATAACTGTGAAAAAGAAACAGTGAAATGTAGTTATAAAATTAATTCAGTCACAGATGGTCAAGAGAAAAGATTATTAAACCCAACATAAAAAATAGCATTTATTATAATATTTTTAAAATTCCAGGTAGAGAAAAATGTCGATCTACATTAAAGTTCATTACTTATAGAAGAGGAATTTTCTTTGTCATGTAAAAGAAATAATAGGAGAAAAATATAATGTATAAAATGAGAGTTTTAGCAGGTATTTTTTTAGCTGCTTTTTCAACAAATATTTATTAAACACCTACTATGAGTTAGCCACTGATGGCAGCACTGAGTTTGAAAAACTGATGGAGATATAGTTTCATTTCTCCCAGAATTCAAATAGGTTCGGAAGAACAGGAAAATAAAAAGGCAGCTATAGATAGTTTATAGATAGATGATAGATAGATAGATAGATAGATAGATAGATAGATAGATGATAGATGATAGATACAAATATATTGTCAAAAGAAGATGTTGAAGGGAATTTTTCATTCAGACAGAGGTACAAGGCTTAGAATAGCTTTTGCAAGTGATACCTGAGCTAAATTTTGAAGGATAAAAAGGTACCACATGAGGGCCATGCACTTGATGATGAGACAAGTGCAAAAACTGAAAAATGTGAAAAGCACTAATGAGCGAGCAGCTAACATGGCTAGCATATGGAATACAAATGACGATAAAATAATCCTTGGTTCTGATCCTATCTTTAACCTTCAAAGAATATCACTTAGCTTTGTTTGGCATTCTCACGTACTTCTCTGGAAAATGAGGATAAACAAACCCTTTAGATTTCTTTTAGCTCTAATTCATCATGATCTTATTAATTTCAAAATATTTGCTAAAAATTCTATCACAGACTAAAAATATTTTTAATTTCTTTAATTCTTATAAAAATATCTAATACATTTTTATATAGTTATATATAAATTTAGATAAATTCATCTATTAGTTATATACTAATCATATATAAATATGATAAATATATAATTAAAATGTATTAGTAAATATAATCTTTCATTTATTTGTTTTTTCTACTATCCAGAACTTGAGATTTTCCAGAAAACTGCAGTTTGATGTGCCGCTTACCGTACTAAGCCCAAATCCTGCCCTAACCGTCTTCCTCTCTGCCATAGCATACATCGAAACACTTTATTGTGCTTCACAAATGTTGCATTATCTACAAATGGAAGACAAGAACCTCTACCAGCAAAAAGATTACAATGCGCTTTTTTGGGATAACTGTTGTATTGCGGTGGTCTGGAACCGAGCCTGCGACATCTCTGAGGTATGTCTGCATGTGTCCATCAAATCTTCATGCTGTACACCTTACACTTATACAGTGATGCATGCCAGTTTTTTCTCAATAAAACTGGGAAAAGAAAAGGAAAGATGAAAAAGGAAAGAAAGATCTGCAGAATTCAAATCATCAGACTATTTTTTTATTTTATTTTATTTTTATCCTCACCTGAGGACATTTTTCCATTTTTTGTTCAGGTAGAGTGGGAGGGAGAGAGAGGAACAGAGGAACAGAGAGAGAGAGAGAGAGAGAGAAACATCGATGCGAAAGGAACACATCGAGTGGCTGCCACCCGCACGACCAACCAGGGCCGGGGACAAACTGCAACCGAGGTACATGCCCTTAGCGGGAACCGAACCCGGGTCTCTCGGGACCGCAGGTCGACACTCTAACCGCTGAGCCAAACCGGCCAGGGCAAATCATCAGACTATTGAGATTGTGTTTTATCTCTAGATTTTAGGAGCTCTGTTACCTAAAGAAGGTACTTTGCTTTTCAAATTCTCAGTTTTTTCATCTACTTAAGGAAAAATTTTGAAACAAACTATAGATTTATTGTGAGAAATACATGAAAAAATGCATTTGAAAGCACTATGTAAAATTTATGGTCCTATACAAATGAGTTATATTGACAGGGAGACAACTATATCTTTTGATTGGCCCAAGATGTCTTCTTAGGAAAAGTGTATTTTGAATGATAAGTAGGCTAAAACCTACTTAAGGGTAGTAGAATTTTGCCAGAGCTTGTCCCAGGAGTACCCTAGGTGAGAAGAGATGAGTCAGGATTGATGGTAAGGAGGGGAAAACCAGGATCTCCAGAGAAACAAGGGCAGACAGGGCTAAGCAGAGTGCAGAGGGTTGGGATGACTCAGGAGACCAGACTGAGTACTTTGGAGACTGTAGGACTGTCCAAGGAGATTATTTGAAGGGAAAATTGTAATAGGAATTGTCAAATAGTTGAATAAATTTATAACAACTGTTATATTATCATCTACCAGAATATAAAGAAAAATTAATACTAATAATTTTATAAAACTTGCATATTGATACTGTGCATTATATTACATAATAATGTTGCAGTGAGATATACTTTAATTTGTTTAATTGTTATTAACACAGGCTTTGACCATTGTGAGATATATATAACTTCGTGAGTTTAGTCAGGAGAACTAAACCAATCTTCACAAATTAAAAAAATATCCCCCAGAGTATTGGAAAACAGAATAATAATCGCTCACTATGTAAGAAAAGCAGAAAGGATAACAGGGTTTTGTTTGTGTTGAGGGTTTTGTTTGTTTGTTTGTCTTTAGAAGCAGCAGTAAAAATGTTACCTAAGAAAACAAGGGTCCCTGACCTGGCATGTAAGGAGCTTGGAAGTTGTTATTCTGTCTTAAGTAAAAAGCTGAACAAACTGAAAAATCAACAACTGTTCTTAGATCCATGAAAGAAGAGTGATCACTGGGAAAACCACAGCCCCCAAGTAGGACAGATAAATGAATACAAGAATTGCAACCTACTGCAGCAGAAACCCAGGAGCAGCAACCTCCAGGGAAGCCAGTGCTGGCGCAAGGAATCTGAACTGTTTTGACAAATTGCTGAAGGCTCCATGTAGACAAATTGGAGAGTTAAAAATTCCAGGGTACTCAGTCATAGAGCTTTCCCACACTTCTGTTTGCCTCCAGGACATCTACAAGGCTCTCACATTAAATATCAGGGGAAAATCCATGCCTGTTTCCAGCAGGGTGAGGAGAAAGACCCCTATGAAACACGCCAGAGTATTCTATTCTTAACCAGAGCTGCCACCAGGAGAAACTACCAGAGCACATACTATCACATTTCTTCAGAGACTGAGTTGAGAGAAAGGAAATGCCCAAATTTAGTCTGCTCTTGCTTTCTGGATGTGAGAAAGGAGCTATCCAGCTCTAACTCACTCTGACCATGGCATTGTATCCAGCCATGAAGTCATGAGGATGCCAAGGCCACGTGGAGAGGGCGGGTGTAGGTGTTTTGACTACCATTCCCCTCATTTAATTTCCCAGGCATATAATTCACTCCATATGCCTAACTGATATTCTGGTAGAAGGATTCTCTGGAGGATTAACTACATATCTAGCTATCCAAAAGAATTGTATACAGTGAAAGAAAAATATTTCAGTCAAAATATTTAAACCGTCAAGGACACGTTTCTCCACTATGAGCTCTGTGATAGCTTATAAAAGAGATCAGCTCAGCCCTGGAGAAAAGAAAAGTTTCTCTTTTTTGCATAGGTTTGAGTTCATTTTAGCAGACCTGCAATCCCACTGCAGTTTTTGAATCCATATTTTGAATGTTCAGTGAAGATTCGCAAATACATTTTGCAAAAACATGCCTATACCTTATGATATTCAAGATTTTATGGTCCATTAACTCATTACTGTGTTGTAATTATGCAACGTAAAGGTTAAAATATGGCTTTAGTTCAATACATATGCTCCATATTACTTAAATAAGAAACCAAAGGCTAAGAGCATTTATTGATCTAAGAAGTATGAACAGGATATTAGGAACTGCATATTAGCATGGAAATAAAGACTCACTATCTCGTGTAATGAAGTGAGGGAAATATACAGAAGAATATAATAGCCCATAACACACAGAAATAAAAGTATTGAAAACGGTTTGTTGTAAACTACCAAATTGTTTTCAGGCTCTTTGATGGAAATAAAAAAAAAAAAGGAATTGGTCTTTTATTTCTTATATAAGTTAAAATACTAATTTTCTGTTCACATGGAAATATGAAGATTGCCATCTAAATAGTCTCCCTTTATAAATATCTGTCATTCTCTCTGTCTCTCCTGCCTTTTACCTAATTTGTGGACCACCATTGTCTTCTCTTTTTGTAAGTTTGTTTTGGATTGGGGCAAAAATATATTGGGTAACCAGAATAACTTGTGTACATATAATCTCATAGTGCAGTGATTTTCAACCTTTTTCATCTTATGGTACATGTAAACTAATTACTAAAATTCTGTGGCACACCAAAAAATAAAGTTTTTTGCCGATCTGACAAAAAAAGGTATAATTTTGATTCATTCACACTGGATGGCAACTGTTGCCTTGGCCCTTGTCATTTTTTTTTATTTGACAACCTAAGAGAAAAGAGGTTAGTGCTAAATAGTCAGATATTGCATGTTTTAAAAATTCTTGCAGCACACTGATTAAAAAGCGCTGTCATAGTACACTCAGTTAAGACGTTCTAAACTACTATACCTTCTATTTTCAGTTTTTGCTGTAATTGGTTGTTGAGAAAAGGGTGATGAGTTTCAGGGATATTCAAACCGTTACACCTTATTGTGTGAAGGGGGAAAAAGTGTATAACGAGGAAGGAAGTTTGACTTGCTTTAAAAAGGACTCTTAGATTTCAGATAATGAGGAAAATAAAAGGACTGGACTAAAGCGAAGAGTGTTTCATTGGCCCCCAAATTTCTAAGAGCTGCTCTGTGTGCTTGAGATGCCTCAACTTCTTTATACACCCTCTTCTGACTTCCCTGTGTACGTAGAACTTCCGTTACCTCGAGGAAGGCTTCAGACATGAATGTATTTAGCATTATATAGTTCTGAAGATGCACAGCATTTTGTAATCTCTACATCCAGATGAAAAAAAAGAAAAGAACAATCAACAAAACTGCTGAACTTAAAAAAAAAATTTAAAAAGCCAGTTAGCAAACAGTTTGTAAATGGGTTTATTTACTTTAGGACCCTTGATTTCTTCCTGTTGTTCTTTAGCTTCTTTACACTGATTTCTACATCCATCATATTTCATTTCTTTGAAATCAGCTTATGTACTAAATGGTCCAGACTGGGCAATCAATGTTGATTGAAATCAACTCCAAGTTGATGCAAAAGGTCCACTGCTGTCACAGGCACCAGCTGTGTAAACCTACGAGAACGACAACTGTCAGCGTTTTCCTGAATTATGTATTTTTACATTTTCTTAAGCTTACTGCTGTCATAATGACCCAGTAGGCACTTGTAGCTAGAAAAGAAAGCACTGGCTATATGCCAAATCCCACCACATATCTTCCAATCCCACCACTCTGACATGATGTTTGACAAAAGAATTTATCACTTGCTTGTTAGCCTTTTAGAAGGGGCTTGATTTCTTGCATAGAGTGACAGGGTACATGTCACTGTGGTGCTTATTGAGAATGTGCTGTTCCCAAGGTACACTCAGTGGAGACAGTGCCTTTTGTCTTGCTGTGGGAGAAGGGCCATGTTCTCAAAATCTTCCAACCTAGTATACTTCTAATTTCAACTTGATGTTGGTTTTGCAGAAAGAAGGCTCACAGCGGTGAGAGACAAGATTGTTTTATTTCTCTCACAATGGGGTTTCTATGTTCTGCTTTCAGAGTTGAAACTAGGGGAGCCGTACTATAACTCTCTCACTTTGTGGTCCTGTGGTGAGTATAACCATCATCTATTTTCGCGAGAGGCCTTCATTTGCTCGGCATGGGTGCTCCTCCTCTTCTACTCTTCGCCTGCATTAAATCCCTCACTACTTCTTGTTAGCCCCAAAAAGTGACCAAAAACTCTAAACAAAATATGACAGTTATTTGTCTGTATAGTTGTAGTTCAACTTCATAAACCGTTGTCTTGGCTTTAGCAGTTTATTTTATTTTTACCTTTATATATTTTTTATTTTTTCCTCCAATTTTTATTAATTTAATTTTGTTACAAATGTTTCTCCTTTCCCCCCAGACCCCCTCCTCCCCATCCCACCCCTACCCCACTCCCCTAGCATTGTTGTCTATGTCCATTGGTTATGCATACATGCATATAAGTTCTTTGGTTCATCTCATCCATACCCCCTGCCTCCCTACTCTGAAGTTTGTCATTTTAAAATAAACTTTGTATATTAGAGAAGTTGACAGCATAATTAGGCAGAAGGTGTCGAGATTTTTCAAAATATCCTTACCCCCACATATGCATAGTCTCTCCCACTATCAAAGTCCCCACCAAAGTGGTACACTTGTTATAATATACCAACCTACAATAACATGTCACCATCACACAAATACATTAGCTTACCTTGGAGTTCTCTCTTTGTGTTGTATAGTCTGAGTTTTTACAAATGTATAATGACATGTATCCATTATTACAGTATTTATAGTAGCATAGTATCCATGTATAGTATTATTCAGAATAGTTCTACTCAAATAAATGTTCTATGTGCCACTTGTTTATCCCCCCTGCCCTTCTCCCTAAAAATGGCAACTACTAACTGACTCAGGAGTTTCGCCAGATGTCATATATTTGAAATTGCACAGAAGCCCTTAGACTGTGTTCTTTCACTTAGAAACATAGATTTAAGGTCTATCGTGTCCTATCACACATTGCCTTATATCGTTGCCGTCACGAATTGCATGCTTATACATTATTTTTACATTATGTGGATTTACAACTATTGGTTTATGAATATGTCTTTTAAATCATGTCAAAAATAAAAAGAATTACAAACTAAAAATGCAGTAATACCAACTTTATACTTACCATGACGTTACCTTTACCAGATGGTTTCAAGTTACCATCTAGTAACCTTTTATCTCAGCCTGAAGAACTTTCTTTATCATTTCTTGTAAGGTGGATCTGCTTACAAAATGTCCTTTAGCTTTTTGAAGGGGTCCAGTTGGTGAGTGTCTTAATTTCTCTTCTTTTTTGACCATATATGGAATAATTCTTGTTTGACAGCCCCCTCCCCCATCCTTTCGTCCCCAACACTTTAAAAATGCCATCCCATTGTTTACTGGCCTCCATGGCTTCTGATAAATCTTCTGTTAATATTATTGAGGCTTCTTCTTCGTACGTGATGAGTCACAATTCAAGATTCTCCTTTCATCCTTCAATTTCAACAATTTGATTATAATGTGTCCTGGGATTGTATTTGTCCTTTTTGGAGTTTATTTAGCTTCTTAAAAGAATAGATACCTGCCTTTGCTCAAATTTGGGATGTTTTTAGTCATTAAGTCATTATTTCTTCAAATATTCTTCCTTCTCATTCTGTCTTCTTCTGGGATTGTGGTTATGTTGATGACATCACACAAGTCTGAGGGTCTGTTTATTATTTTCATTTTTCTTCTGTTCTAAGATTGAATCATTTCAATCGACCTATTTAAATAAAGGGTTTTACTTCTGTTTGTTTACATCTGCTATTAAAATCTTCCAGTGACTACTTTATTTCAGCTATCAAACTTTTCAGCCCCAGAACTCCGGTTCTCTGTTACAATTTACCTCTCTTTATTGTCTGTTTTTCATACATTTTTGTCCAGGTTACTTATACATTTTTATCTGTGGTCTTAGCACTTTGAACATATTTAAGACAGTTGCTTTAAAGATTTTTGTCTAATAATTCCAATATCTGTCCTTCAGGAACCATTTCAATTACTTTCTTCTGTGACTGGGCCATACATTCTTCATTCTTTCCATGATTTATATTTTTTTGTTTAAAACTAGACATTTAAATGATAATTGAAGACTTTAGAAATCGTATTCTCCCCTTATTCAGTGTTTGTTTTTATTGGTTGCTGACTATGGCTGTTTCTTTGTTAAATAATTTTTATAAAGTCTTTTTGTAAATTCTGTATTCTTTGTCATGTATGGTCTCTGAAGTATCTGTTCCATTGGCCAGTGTTCAAGTAGTGTTTTTGTATATATTATCTTGAACTTCAATAACCAAGAGAGTGAGAGAAAGAGAGAAAGAAGAAAGAAGAAGAGGGAGAAAGGAAAATACAGAGTGGGGGGAGGGAGAGAGAGGAGAAGAGAGAATAAACACACTAAAAAAATTTTGACAGAACTTTCCTTGAATAACTACAAAAGAAAATGGAAGGAAAGATAAGAAAATAAATTTCCAGTCATTACAGATTGGATCTGGGCTGGGAAACTCCTTCAGTGCTTAGCCAAGCCCATTAAATTTCTGCCTTAGTCTTCATTTTCTGCTTGCATTTAAGCCTAGAGTTCAGCTAAAGATGAATGCGTAAGTTCATCCCAACACTTTTCTACCCATACATACCGTTTTCTTCACAGTGAATAAATTACCTGCAGTAACATGATTAATATTTTATTGCGAAGTAGCTTAAACTTTGATTTTCTCTATAAGATTTATGTTGAACAAACTATATATTTAATTAGAATTATTCATTAATCAGTTATGAATATTATTTTCAAATTCTTTCTATCATTTTAGAGCTTCAATTCATGAGTTCTTTTGTGTTAATTATTAAACAAATATACTAATTCAGGAGAATTTCTGGGCTAATAGAAGAATGCCTACAGGACTTGGGACTCCAAAAATATTAATTACACATTTTAAAATTATAGGAATTATGCTGGTATTGAAGGAATTGCTATATTCTTTGTTCAACTGTATAGAATTATATTCAAGAATACATGCCATTTTAGTTAAATAGCAGTCAAGGTATCAAATAAAGGCCATGTTAATAAAGCATATCTATCTATCTATCTATCTATCTATCTATCTATCATCTATCTATCTATCTATCATCTATCTATCATCTATCATCTATCATCTATCTACCTATCATCTAAATATATTGATTCTTAGAGTTGAAGGGGAAGGAAGGGGAAGAGAGAGAGAGAGACATCGAAGTGAGAGAGACACATCAATAGATTGATTGATTGCCTCCATCATGACCTCAACAGGGGCTAGAGATCAAATCCGCAACCTAGGTATGTGTCCTTGACTGTGAATCAAACTTGAGACCCTTTGGTACCAAGGCTGACACTCCAACCACTGAGCCAGGGCAACAAGGTATATTTTTATACTATTTCTGAAGGGGTAAATGGTTTCATCTCACCAGTTTCAATTTTGCTATTTCAGTTACCTGTGGTCAGAAAATATTAAATGGAAAATTTTAGAAATAAACAATTCATACATTTTAAATTGCTCACGATTCTGAGAAGTATGATGAAATCTTGAGCCATCCAGCTCTGTACTGCCTGGGAAGTGAGTCACACATTTGTCCAGTGTATACATGCTGTGTACACTACCCACAGTAAATCACTTAGTAGTCATCTCAATTATTCAGTCTACCTTCATCATATCCTAGTGCTTGTGTTCAAGTAAATTTTGTGGCACCCTAATGCTATGTCACACTGCCTACATCATTCACCTCACTTCATCTTGTTACATAGACATTGTATCATCTCACATTACCAGAAGAATTGTGAGAACAGAATACTAGATATTTTGATAGAGAAATCTCATTTACATAAATTTTAGTGCAATTTTAGTGATTGTTCTTTTTGATTATTGGTTACTGTTTTTAATCTATTACTGTGTCTAATTTATAAATTAAGCTTTATATAAGGTATATATGTATAGGAAAGAACATAGTATATGCAACAGGGCTTGTTGCTAAGAGATGTTTCAAGCATACTCTGGGGGTCTTGAAATATATCCCCTGCAGATAAAAGGTGGGACTATTACTGTACAAGGTCAATATCACTTGAGGCACTTTATTTTTCTGAGTACATAATGGAAATGAATATACATATAAATGTAGCTACAGCAGGTTATTGAATAATGTTATTTTGTTCAACATCATTTTGTCATAACGTTGAAGAAAAAAAATCAGTTCCTGGCCAGGGCCATTGTCTGTGTGGAATTTCTACATTCTCCCCATGTGTGTATGGGTTTTTTTCAGGTACTACAGTTTCCTCCCACATCTAAAAACATGCATGTTAGGGGTATTGTCATGTCTAGATTGTCTGAGTGAGTGTGGCTGTATGTGTGAGTGCTCCTTGAGATAGACAGGCTCCTTGAGATGTTCTATCCAGGGTTGGTCCCAAGTGGTGCCCTGAGCTGCTGGGATCAGCTTTAGCCACTTGTGACCCTGAACTAGAATAACTGGGTTGGAAAGTAATAACACTACTTGTTTCCATCAATTAGTTTATGATAAAATTAATTTTATTGTACATCATTTATCTTAAAATCAAAGTTTTTAAGAACCTATTGATGTCGAGTGAGAACTTACTGTATATTAAATACATACTTTTCAATTCTATTGCTCAACTAGAACCAATTTGAATATTTCAGTCACATGTTCTTTACAATTGTTTTACTGTTTTGAAATTACATGAATCAAATAGTGAATTGCTGAATATCATGAAAGAAAAAACTCTAAATAAATTGCCTTCAGATAAGTTAACCAGATTATTTTGAAAAGGCAAGTATATTCACAATAGATAGCATTGAGACATTTACAAACAGAATTCAGACTCAGCCAGTTAGTCTCTACACAACTTTGGCACTAAGGTATGTAAACTCAGGAACGAAGTAATAGCAAAGTTTTCCTAAGATCACCAAGAACCAGTGTGCAAAAAGAATATTTAGAAAGAAAAAAGCCAAAATTCAGAAAGAAACTACATTTAATATTTCTGATTACTTTTCATCTTGAGTAATGATTTATCCCCATCCTTGTATTCCAGAAAATAACTCTGTACATCTGATAACTCCTATGGTTTTTGTTTAAATATGCTTCAGTGTGTTTCTCTAATATATAACCAAAGAGTTTTATAAAGACAGTACTTTTCAAAGTAATAAATCATAATTGGCCTGGTAAATCTGCTTATCTGTGTGCTCTGTGACTTGACCCTTGTGTTTCTAGGGCACTCTCTGTCTTCCAGGAAGATTCGGTTACTTTGAATGATCAACATAAGATAACTTCACATTTATTCCAAAAATTAAAAAAAAAAAAGGTTTTCATCTAAAATAAAATAATAGCAAGACAATAGGCATTTTGAGTAGCTATAGAATTGCTGATCCAGGCTCGAAGGCTATTTAGTTGTTCTATCTAATTCAGTAATAAAATGATGAGCCAAGGGAAAAGGAGAGCAGTGCATTTTTGCTATTACTCTTCCATTGATTTTATCTCATTAGTAAATCAAGAACAGTATTGTATTAGCTCAGCATCTACAGGATACATTCCTGTATATAATGTTTTAATTGTTAACCTGTTAACCGAGCGGGACGTATAAATACGTCAAACGTTGCATACAGTAAAAAGGGAATTCCCCGGTTAACAGGTTAATATTCTTGAGTTTTCTATGTCATCCCATAGGGCTACAAGATGACCAAGTAAGTGGCAGAAAAATTTCATGCTACTTTTACTGATCACAGTATGAAAAAAAAAAACAATCAAGACACCAACAATACATGGTACTGGGTGACATCTTTATAGCATGGCTAATAAAGATGATTTGAAACAGTCATTGACTTTTTCTATGTCCAGGACCTAGAGTAAATATATAACTTAATTTCAGTCTCTGAGTTGAAGGCATTTTTTTTTTTTTTTTTAGCATTGTGACATTGTGTTGCTAAAGATAAGGCTTGCCCAAGCTTTCAGATTTTAAATGTGTGAGGTAAATAGAAGTGATTGGGGATGAATGTTGGATCTCTGGTTACAGAACTGAAGAATCTGGAACAAGAGAATTTGTGACATTTAGTTAGTCAATACGACCTTAAAATTGTAACTCTGACTGTCTATCCCTGAATATATTTTGTGAAACCCCTTTACTTTATGGTAGCACCCAGATTAAATGATTGTTTGGGATCCACATGGAATATTCAACAGATAAATAAGTAGTCTCTGGAAAAGAATAACCTTTTCATTTCCTTGAGCTTTTTAAAAGAGATATTCAATATTGTTCATCAGGTATTTATTAAATATTTAAAATCTGTTTCAATTCAGATTATTCTTGGTGACAGGAAATCATAAATGTCCAGTCCATATAAAAAACATACTGGTCTGCTATATGGTAGGACATTTTTGTCTAGTGAATAAATTCTATTCTTAAAGGCATCATGAAAAAAAAATAATGAATCTTAAAGGATATTTAAACAATGAAAGTATCATGGCTGGAGGATTACTCTCAAATAAATGAAATAAAATGTATACATATTCTATAAAAATAATTCAGCATATTTTAATACTACAAAGGTTCTTTGTCATATTATGTAACCTACCTTGAACCAATGTAAAGCACAATAATTAATAAACTCAGTATGAATACAGTGCACATTTGTCACAGAAAAATGGGACAATGCCTAAGTAAACACTCTAGATTGCTTTGAGAGCAATTTTACTGATATGAGGAAAATGAGATGATGGAGATTTGAAGGCAAAATATCTTTGTTTTAGTTTGTTTGGTTTTGGGGATGAGACTATATAATAGAAGATATTCCTCCCAGGTATGTGGACATGTTCACCAACCTGGAAGCTTTCTGAACCCCATCCTACTGGGATTCTTATGGAAGCTTCTTGATAGAAGCATGATTGATTGTTAACTCCATTTCTAGCCCCTGTCCTTCTTTTAGAGACATGAGGGTAGTGGAGACTGAAAATTCCAAGCTAATTATGGCTTGGTTTTTCTGGGGATCAGCTGCCCACGCAGAGTCACCTCCTTAAAATGAAACATGCTTCTAGTGCTCCTATCACTAAGAAATTTACAAAGGTTTCAGGAGCTTTGTGTCAGGTGCGGTTGGGGTGGAGGGGAAGGAAGCAGAGACATATATATATTTCACTTATACCATTATACACATGTTAATGTACTGATAGTGGTGATGGAGAGGACAGGTAATTTGATATGTTGTAGCTTAGAGTAGAGTGTAAAAATACCCTGATTTGCCTAAAATATATTTTAAGTGGATTATGAACAGAATCTTCAAACTTCTTTAGTTGTCTTATGCTGGAAATGACCTTATTGTGTTTTTGTTTTATTGTCCCTACTTATACAATGTGACACATTACCTCTGTGTTATCATGTGGTTTCATATCTATATGACACCTTGTACCTTAACATTTTGCACATTAAATAGTAATTACTTTATGAATATATAAAATTACTGATTTTTTCTTTCAACTGGAGTTTTGGCTAAATAGATGACTTTTCCCTCTTTAAATTTATAAGGTAGTATAACTTCACAGGAGGACATTTGTAGGATTTGAAAATGCTATTTATCCTATTTTCTAGAGAAGCAGTTACCTTTGAAATTAGACTAATTTGCACACAAATAAGCCACGAGTTTCACATGTGTTGTCTTGTTTATTTGAGTGAATGACTTGGAGATTATTTATGAATTTACTCCTTTTACTGGAATAATGTATTTTGATCATGTTACTCACATTCTGAGTCCATAATGTTAGTATAGTCAATCTCCCTAATATGACTTCTTCCTCTACCAATAGTTCCATGAGCTGGTAAATCTACTACATCCATTTAGAAATGTTTCACCCCACTCCAAAAAACATCATGTCACACAGAGTATCACAATGAACCTGGAAAGTTAATCTTTAACAAACATTTTTAATGATAAGGAAAGAAAGTAGAAACAAAACAAGAAAGGGAAAAATATAGAAAGGAAAGAAAGAGTGAATTAAGGCTAGATTGAAAGAAAAGAAGAAGAAAAGAAGAAAGTGTTAAAGAAAAAAGCATTAATGACACTTTTTTTTAATTTTTTGTATTAATTATTTATTTTTGTTACAGATGTTTCTCCTTTTTCCCCCACTAATTCCCCCTCCCCCTCCCTCCCTGCCCTGTCCCCAGCTTTGTTTTCCATGTCCATTGTTTATGCATACATGCATATAAGTTCTGTGGTTTATCTCTTCCCCACCACCCCCTCTTCTGGGGATTGTAAGTCTGTACCCCACTTCCATGTCTCTGGGACTACCCCATTCCTCAGACTGTTATGTTCATTATATTCCACAAATCAGTGAGATCATATGATACTTGTCTTTCTCTGTTTGGCTTGTTTCACTTAGGATAATAGTTTCTAGGTCCCTCCATGTAGTCTCAAAGTATAAGAGATCTTTCTTTCTTACAGTTGCATAGTACTCCATTGTGTATATGTACCACTGCTTTTTTATCCATTCGTCTACTGATGGACACTTGGGCTGTTTCCAGATCTTAGCATTGTAAATAGTGCTGCTACAAACATGGGGGTACATATATTCTTTCTGATTGGTGTTTCAGGCTTCTTAGGGTATATTCCTAGAAGTGGGATCACTGGATCAAATGGAAGTTCAAGCTTCTGCACAGCGAAAGATACAATCATCAAAACTGAAAGGCTACCCACTGTATGGGAGACCATAATTGCCAATGATATATCAGATAAGGGGTTAATTTCATATATATATGAAAATGCTATTTATCCTATTATATATATATAAAGTGCTCATACAACTCAACAAAAGGAAGACAAAGAACCCAATTAAAAAATGGGCCGAGGAACTAAATAGACACCTCTCCAAACAGGACATACAAATGGCTAAGAGACATATGAAGAAATGCTCAGCATCACTAATCATCAGAGAGATGCAAATTAAAACAACAATGAGGTATCACCTCACACCTGTCAGAATGGCCGCCATCAACAAATCATCAAACAACAAGTGTTGGCGAGGGTGTGGAGAAAAGGGGACTCTAGTACACTGCTGGTGGGAATGCAGACTGGTGCAGCCACTATGGAAAACAATATGGTGTTACATCAAAAAATTAAAAATTGAACTTTCATTTGACCTAATGACACTTTTAGAAATGATAAGGCAGACTCAATTCACAGGGACCATGAGGTTAGGCGAAGGGTCCACTGTAACACGTTTTTGCAGTAGGGACGGGAGATTGGGCTCAACTCTGAATACAAGGAAAAGAGGGAGTGTATAGCTAAAGATCTGGGGTGTATTTAGGGCATGCGGTGAATAGAAAATTAATTAAAAAGAAATATCTGTATAAGGGGGAATTCTGTCAAAATAGATCCAATAGGATTCTTGCCAAAGGCAAACCAAGGTGATCAGATATCATCTGGGGGATGGTAGAAGATAAAGGATCTGATCAGATATTAAAGGTGATCAGATATTCAGAGTGAGGAATTCTGAGTAAACTTGCTTTAGAAGGATTCTTGCTAAAATTGGACAGTGCAGAGAAGAATAGAGAGGTCCAAAGCTGAGGCCTTGTTGCTAAAGAGCTCAGAAAAACCTAATTAGGATTTGGTCAAGGATAGAACCTTTGTCACAAGAAAAAGGAAGGAAGACATATATAATTATGGAGCTTCTTTACAAATGGCATTCATAAGGTTTATAATCTTCCTAGAAGCAACAAAGTGCTTTAAAAGAAAGAAAAAACAAAGACCAAATTGAGCAATTTTAAATTTGAGGACATATGTAACACCATGATGGGATTTTTTTGTTTTGCTAGCAAAAATTCCCAATGAACTTGCACTTGCAGAATTGGACGCTGAAAAACATGTTCAGCATACATTCCATGTGCACAAAGGAGCAGATTATACATCTAAGTACTATTAAGGTTTAAAGATATTGTCATTAATATTATAACTGTCTTGAAAAATGACAGAGTTCTGGGAACTTGTGAGGTGCTGTGTGCCTGTACTTTTCTATGATAGACTTTCTACCAGTTATTTCTATCTGCATATGTGTATAACAATATTGAAAACAAATTCATAAATTAGAGTACCTTTGGAGTTTTATTTCCAACCAGAATATAGCTTGTTTTTCTTAATATGAGACATTTATCTCTAGTAGGACCTACATTGAAGATAATCCCATGATGTTGAGACCTGTCTTCTTTAATAGCTTAGATACTTTGGAAGCTATTTCATTATTGATTCTCTGCCAAGTTTCTTGGAAATATTAGCATATAGAAGCCCTGGCCTTAGGATTATGAATGGATTATGTGCTCTGTTGTTTGCACTTTTATTTAACTCATTCCACTAATAGGTCACTTCTCAAGCAAAAAGTACCAAATTCACTGTAGACATTACTATAATGAACTGGCCTACAGAACTGGTCTATCTGGCTGGAATATTTACAAAATATTACAACATCTCTCTGGATTATGACACTATTTTTTCAAGTTTATAGTAACTGGTATAATTATATATTTTTTCAGAACAGAGGAATATTAATATGTGCAGAATATTTTAAATACAGTAGTATCTAATATTTTTACATATATGTATTTTCTTTTCTGTATTTGTTTTCAAGTGTTCCTCCTTTCCATTGCACCAAAACTGATATTTTTACCTGTGAAATATATGATGATCATATAGCACTGTGCTATTTTATTCTTTGATCCCTAGTATAAGTGCTGTCAAGACCCAGAATTAAAATCAGTGAAAACTCTGCCTCACTGGGGCACAGATGGAAATGAATTTTTATTTTAAGAAAACAGGAAGACAAATTTTGCTTTTGGATTTGTGTGACCATGCATAATATATAGAATTAGTTGGAAATTTGCCTTTATTATAAATGACAGTATGCTGAGTCACTGCCAGAATGGAAAGTGGAAGATTTTTGTTGCTAAGTCTGTCTTAACTAAAATCTAATGATATGATTAAACAGAATTATGCTCTTATAGACAGAAACTTATGTTACCTTCTGGTCTTATGCATTTTGTAAGTTTTCAGAGATTTTTCTAAACCAACTTTTCAAGATGATGGTTTCTTTTTTTTTTTTTTTTTTTTACCCAAGGACATTTTTCCATTTTTTTGTTCAGATACAGTGGGAAGGAGAGAGAGGAAGAAAGAGAGAGAGAAAAACATCAATGTGAAAGGGACACATCGAATGGCTGCCACCTGCATCACCAGCCAGGGCTAGAGACAAATTGCAACCGAGGTATGCACTCTTAGTGGGAACTGAACCTAGGTCTCTCTGGACCACAGGCCAACGCTCTACCACTGAGCCAAACCGGCCAGGGCAGCTGATAGTTTCTTAAATGCAACTGTTAAGGAGGAGAACATATGACAACCATACATTGTCTGTATTGGTTTGACGTTACGCTCACTTACTCTTTCTTGAAATAGCCTAAATAGAGTCTATGTGTGTATGTGTGTGTACATAGTATATGTATATAGTACAGTAGTAAATATTTATAGTATATAATAATAATACACACACATAAGTTGAAGATGAGAGAAAAATTTTGATGGTATAATGCTGGTATAATGCACATGACTAGGAATCATGACTTGAATTGTGTTGCTCTGCCCTCCCCAATAATTCATATGTTGAGATCCTAATCCCCAGTATCTGCAAATGTGGACTTATTTAAAGGTAAGATCTTTACAGAGTTCATTTGAGTAGGCCTCTTTGGGGTTCCTGGATCCAATTCCAACAGGGGTCGAGTGGGGTGTTTCTTCCCACCAAAAAGGAATTCCCTGCACACAATCAGGGTATCCTACAATTTAACTAAATTCTGACACTATCTACCCAGAGACTGTAAACACCAATCACAAGCTCATGTTGTTACCTGTGCTTCTGACTGACCGACTATAGAAGGGATTCCCACAACCCCCTACTTGGACTCCAGGTGCTCGTACACGTCCAGTTGTTAGCTGTGCTTCTGGCCAACCGGCTGCAAATCACAGATTTCCATGACTTCCTTCTATCCTGGGTTCAATTAATTTGTTAGAGAGGCTTGCAGAACTTAGGGAAATATTTTGTTTATTATATTACTGGTTTATTATAAAAGTATTTAACTCTGGAACAGCCACATAGAAAAGATGCAAAGGGGAAGGTATGAAAAGGGTACAGAGCTTTTATGCCCTCTCCAGATGTGGCACTCTCTCCACCACCCAGGACCCTGTCCTTTTGGAGTTTTATGGCAGCTTTGTTACACAGGCATCACTGATTAAATCCTTGCCATTGATGGTTGAAGTTGATCTCTAGCTCCTCCCCCCTTCCCGGAGATTAGAGGTAAAATGTGAGACTGAAAGTGTCAATCCTCTAATCACATGGTTGGCTCCACTGGCAACCAGCCCCTAAATTTATATGAACTCCAAAAGGCACTTGATTAATACAATGAGACCCCATTGTTGTTCTCAACACTTAGGAAATGCCAGGATTTTAGGAACTTTGTGCTAGAAGCAGGATGAAGATAGACTATATACTTGTTCTTGTAACTCACAATACCACAGGGCCCTTCAATCCAACATGACTGGTGTCGTTATAAGAAGGGGAAATTTGGACACAGACATGCATAGGAAGATGATGATGTGAAAAGGAAGACAGTGAGAAAATGGCCATTTATAATTCAAAAAGCCTGAACAGATTTTTCCCTTACAATCCTCAGAAGGAACCTACTCTGATGACATCTTGACTTTGGAATTCTAAACTCCAGAACTGCGAGGCAAACATTTCTATTGTTTAAGCCACTTTCTGTGGTTTGTGATACAATAGCCTTAAGAAACAAACGTAATATAATTTAGAAGTAATGCCACCTTGCAGCTGGTATCAATATAGAAAAAAAATCTACAAACTTTTTCACAAATGCTAGGGCATTATAATCCAATAGTAGGTAATTATTAATACATTAGAAGATTATTACTATCTGTTTAATTTTAAAATTAAAATACTATGTGCTATTATAATATACTATGTGACCCATGTTCTGTACAATAATGAAAGTAATTCCCTGAGAAATAAATTCTCCCTATAATGTTCCTTTGCTTTAAATTACTTTTTTTTTACAAATACAGATTTTCTACTATTATATTTCATTACACATATGGAAAAGTTTTTATATTATTAATTATATTTCTTAGAAAATCACATTTTAGTGTTTAATTTTTTTGTATTGAACAGCTGTAGAAAATCATTTTCTGAAATTTTTACTATTATCTATAAGCATGTATTTTAGCATACTAACGGTTTAAAAAATACAACCTAATGAAACATAATATTAGATATAAACTGCTATTAATTTTGTTAGGCATAGGTGAGAATAATTTTAAATTGAGCATCATTCACCATATATTGTTTCAATTTAGATGGGGAATGACTGAATTTAGGATACACCCTAAAAGTTAGACATGGCCATTATCAAAGATCCTTTGGAACAGGCAGGACTACAATGTAATCTTATCTGTTATCAGTGTTGCAGGTTAGTGAATGCTTAGTGAAATTGGGCAGTGACTTTCAGTCCAGACTGAAAGAAAACCTTAAGTCTCTGCTGTTCTCTATTTGTTTTTAATTAAAAAAAACTGTCACTTTATGATCAATTAATATTTGACAAAGGGGTCAAAAACATACAATGGTGTAAGGACAGTCTCTTCAATAAATGGTGCTGGGAAAATTGGACAGCTACAAGCAAAAAATTTACACCGTACATAAGAATAAACTCAAAATGGATTAAATACTTACATGTAAGTTGGGAAACCATAAAAATCCTAGAAGAAAACATAGACAGTAAAATTTCAGACATTTCTGGTAGCAATATTTTTGCCAATATATCTCTTCAAACAAGGAAAACAAAGAAAAATAGACAAGTGGAATTACATTAAACTAAAAGGCTTTTGCACAGCAACAGAAACCATCAACAAAGTGAAAAGGGAACCCACTGAAAGGGAAAACATATTTGGTAATGGTACATCTGATTAGGGGTCATTTCCAAAATATATAAAGAACTTATGCTGCCCTGGCCTGTTTGGCTCAGTAGTTAGAGAGTCAGCCCTTGAACCAAAGAGTTGAAGGTCCAATTCTGGTCATGGGCACAAACCTCGGTTGCAGTTTGTTCCCAGCTCTGGTGGGGGCCAGGGTCCTAAGGGAGGCAACAAGTTGATGTGTCTTTCTCACATCCATGTTTCTCTCTCTCCCTCCCTCCCACCCTATCTAAAGATAACTAGAAATTGTGCTTTGGTGAGGATAAGAAAAAAAGAACTTATGCTACTCAACACCAAAAAGATTAACAACCCAATTAAAAAATGGGCAAAGGATACCATGGCTGGTTTGGCTCAGTGGTTAGAGTGTCAGTTTGCAGAATGAAGGGTTGTGGGTTTAATTCCCGGTCAAGGGCATGTATTTGTTACATTTAGAATTATTCAAATAATTGTTTCAAATATTGTCCATGGTATGCATATTAGTATACAGTGTGATTATTATCTCAGCCCTTTGTATTGTCTAAGCAGATGATCACTCAGTGCCCTGCCCTGTGAACAGACTTAACTGCCTTCTGCTAATGACCAATTAATATGAAATCCTCTTCAACGTTCTCTCTTGAACTAAGTCAATATGTCTACAAAACTAGAGAAGCAGTTATGTAGCAGGAGGTCCTTACACAGGCATTGTAGAATGACAAATTTGACCTTGTGCTCTGCTCCAGCAATTAGTTTTGATGTGTCTTTGGCCAAAGATGTAAATTTTACTTGACAATATTTTTGAGGATTAGAGATAATAGATACATAAAATTGCTGGCAGAGGGTAGGCACTCTGACCTCTTAATTAATTTTTATTTTTCTTTATTCTCTTTCTTATTTTCACTCTCACACTTACAGTAAAGCAAGAGGCCAACATTTGTTTTTAAACACTAACTTATTTACTTTCTAGGCTTTGGATTTACCTAGCATAATAAAAGCTGAAATATGTATTTCTTCCACAGTAGACAGATCGATATAAAATACTCAACAGAGGACCACAATTTGATTCCATCTGTGTGCAGCAGGAGTCTTGGATAGGTGTGGGGATCAAGTGCTATAAAAAAATCTAGGATCTCAAAAGGCAAAATATTACCTCAGTAATAATAACTATCATCAATATTATTATTTAGAGATTTATGAAGGCATTTAGTTATATATCCTTTTTTGATTGTTACAGTTCTGTGAAATGTTATTAATGTTGTCCTGTATTAAAATTAAAACAATCCAAAACCTATGGTAATCAAACAGTGAGGCAAGGACTCTGACTCCAGAATCAGGGCTCTCCTTGGACTACGCTATTCTTCTAAGAAAAATATAAATGGTTGGCCTTACACCACTTTAAAACATTTGCTGAAGACCAGCTATGCATTTTTCTCCAGAGGGAGAGCCAATAAATATGTATGTATAGATAGATAAATAGATGATGATTGATTGATAGATAGATAGATAGATAGATAGATAGATAGATAGATAATAACATGTTGAATGTATAGTTGCTAAGGGCCAGCTACACTTACATACCTATCTATATGAGGTATCTCAGCATTACTTAAGAAAAATAAATTTCTTACAATTTACTTTGTTCTATTGCTTCTTTGTTCACCAGAGATTTATATCTAGATAATCAAATAAGTCTCAAAGTGCATTAAAGTTTCTGCTTAAAGACATTAATCTACAGGAAGAAGGGATATAAAGAAACTATGCCATCAAGTTCTAACACAGAATATCTGGAATATGTTGGTTAAATTCACAGTCTCCCCATTTTTGCTTGAAATGTTGGGTTTTTATTTTTTTTGTTTCTAAGATGGCCTATGAGATCTGTAATGCTGGATGGGTTCTGTATTTTTGTGGAATAATGAGGACTGAAAGTGTGTGTGTGTGTGTGTGTGTGTGTGTGTGTGTGTGTTTGTGTGTGTGAAAGAGAGAAGTTATTTATTATTCCAATAATGTGAAGATAATGGTCACAAGGATATGGTAGAGTATAACTAGGCATTTTCATAATGAGGCAAATTGACACAATGAATATTCTATTCTTCCAGCCTATTAATGAATCAATCGCTACTAACATACTGGACAGTATGATATATTTCATGATGCAGCCAGTCTACTCAGCTAGATGCCACTTTTCTATTAATTTTTTTAAATAGTTGCTTGAGTGAAACCACATTTTCAGGTTGTGATTCCTTGCTGATAAAAGCACAAGAACTTCAGCAAAATAAATGCAAATAACCTATTAGGACAATACTCTGTATTCTGTTAGCTCTTCTTTCATAGGAGTTGTCAGTGGTATGAACAATGAGAAAGGAGGAACAAGTAGTTCAGTGGTAATTGTGAAAAAGCAATGTTGAATGCACTCTTGTGAAAAATTATTATGACTATCACTGGTTGCACTTTATCATCTGAATTAGTGTACAGGCTTCTGTGAGACTATGATTTATAGACTGGTACAACATGAGACAATAGTTTAGAAGGGAAGGGAGAGAATAATTAGTTTATAATGAGAATGTTGCACCATATTGGTCTAAGACCCGCGGGTGGGGTTGAGCCTAGTTTAGTGATGAGAATATAGTTAGTTACTATTCTTATACACCTACAGAGATATGCCGGTCACTTAAATGACTGACCTGGGTCAGGAATTGCACTATCAGGTGGGGGCAATGGATGATAGGATGATAAATGTTATTCTAAAGAGGGTAATGTTTACTTATCTCCAACCATAGAGAAATATTCTTGTGTCCAGATCTTAATTTTTAATGAGAAAGCAGAGATCTGGATTTTTAATTCAAAACCTTCAAATTAATGCTTTTAAGTTATTAAGAAATCAGAGGAAACCCTGAGTGTGACCTTGTCTTGGATTATTGGCCTCCAGTTTGCCACATATGCCACCCTGAGGCTCTTCTTCCCAACCCCCTGCAAATCCATGGTTTCACTAACTGTGAACTCCCAGAGTCTGTGTAATAGTAATACAGGCATAAACTTAATGAGAGTTTTGGTTTTTGTTTTTCTTTATTGATTTTAGAGAGAGAGGAAGGGAGAGGGAGAGAAAAACATTGATAAGCAAAACAATGATTGGCCACCTCCTGAATGCCCCACCCTGGGGGTTTGGCCCACAACCCAGGCGAGTATCCTGACCAGTAATCAAACTGGTGACCTCTTGGTGCATTGATTGATGCTCAACCACTCAGCCACACTGGCTGGGCAATGAGAGTTTATTTAGCTGGTCCTTAACTCAAACCTACTGTCTAGCACATGCACTGTATTGGAACCTTCTTGAACCTTTTTACTGTGGTAGGTATAATAAGTTCATGTAAGTAGCCATGCTCAAAATGAAAGTGATTTCTGCACAGGTCTTAGAATGCTCTCTTTGTATTTGTATCCATACAAGTTTTTGGAACTATCCCAAAGATTTGATGTGACCAGATCCTTAAACTGTCATTAAGATATTTGAAGTTACAATGGTTAGAAATATGAGAGACGGCACAGCATTGAAGATTATCAGAATACTATGACAGTTGAAAAATAATGTCACAGTATATAAATCATGTGTAAATCATGAGTAAAGCTAAAGGTCTTAATAAAACTTTAAGACATTGCTACTGTTTGTCTATTGTCAGAACATTTTTTCTATCCATCCATCCTTTATTCTGGTTTTTACAAGGACAATCATATATGCATGTAATGAAACATGCAAATTGTGACTTACAGGCATTTTTTTGGAAGTCACATTACAGTCTGTCCTTTATAGCACAATAAGCTCTGGAATATATATCTCTGTGTCTATATCTATAACTTAGAGAAGCAACTGGCACATAGAAAGGTCAGAAAATATCAGTTATGTTTATTATGAGTATACTCATAATTTTAGGGATATATTTGATTTGCTAATTTGTCCTTTATATCCCTTTTGAGTGTAATAAAAACAATATGGGAAAACTAAGTAGTTAAATAAATAGAGATTTAGTATATATATTTTGTTCTTATGGTTAAAGCCCTCCCTGTTGGTAAGAGAGTTTTACATCCATCTTCTTTAGCTTAAGAGCTTTGGGATATAACCATGATTTATGATCTACAATAGAACAGTCGCCAATATCTGAAAACATCTGCACTTCAGCCATCTGTTTGTGCCTAAATACCAGATGCTATATACGTTGAAAATTTATATTTACTAGAATTGCTTAATACATGTACTTAGTCCACTTACAACGCTGTAGCTAACAAAAAAACATAGACTTGAAATGTTCTTGAGTCATGCATGGATAAAATGCATCCCATCATATCTCTCAGGACATTGAACATAATGCCCTGGCAGGTTAATAGGGAAAATGTAATGGAACTTTATCTAAGCACTTAAAGGTTTGTGGCTGGTAGAAATAATTGAGTTCTGTGAATTGGTAAATTTTGTCTCAATAGAGAAAAACAGGGAAGACTGCATTACCAAAAGCCATAGAACTGATAACCATTTTAATATGCTGATAACCATTTTAATATGCTGATAGGCATTGTGTATGCGGGTGGGGGTACTGTATTAGACATAATATGAATTGAAAAGACTATTATGGCAATGACAGTGAGTATTCTTATAGGAAATGTAAAGAACGATTTAACTTGCCCTGTTTGCTCTCACATATTTGACCATAGAGTTCATTTCAAATTTATATCATGCTGAGTGCTACATGGTAAAATGCTATATATAACTATATAATTATATATATCCATATTTCTATATCTATTTATTTATCTATCTTGTTGGTGTTATATGTTGAAGGCAGGCATTTTAAATAAATATAAAGTTAAACTATATTACCCAAAGTGTAGTTTATCCTCCAAACTACGGCCCTACAAGATGTCTGAACAACACTCTTCCTTCACTTGGCTTACTCTGTGTTTGTATGTGTACAGGCATGTGAGTTACTATGAGCATATCCCACTGACCTTTCTCTAAATATTCTAGGTTCAAGGACTTTAATTACATAGATTAAAAACTGAGACAAAATATCCTGAATAAGTTTAGAAATATTTTATTTTAATATGACAATAGCAAAAAAATTTTTTGAAAATCATTTTATTTTAAACTTTATGGGCAAAAAACCAACAACAAAGAATAATATGTAAACCTGCTAACTTCTACACATTGAACGTCATGTTGAGAAAAAGCCAGAGAAAACCACTCTGTCTGAGGTTTCTCAACCAGGCAGGTTTCTGACATCCTATTTTCTCCCAAGACATTTCACTTCTAATTGGATCGAGAACAAGACAGCATATGACCAGGAAAACACTTATTTTTTTATTTTTTATTTTTTAGCCATTCTTTAGTGGTGTGGCTAAGAAATAAAAATTGAAAATATTTCACTTTTATAGTCCCAGAAACAGATTGTTTCCAAGTTGAATGAGTTATGAGTAAAATGTAATAAAAATATTTAATTTTTTACAATGTATTTTCTATTAAAATAAATACAACTAAGAAGGACATGAATGTACATTTAAGTTTTATGTATTTCTTTCAGGAAAATAAAAATTCTTCAAACCTACATTTCTTGATGGTATTTCAATGAACTTCCTCTGAACCATTAACAAGTAGAGTAGAACTCTTAGCAATCATTCTGTCCTTCAGCTATTTGCACAGTCACTGTGATGGCAGCTGAACTTAACACACTGTATGTTTTCAAAATGATATCTTTCATGCAACAATCTGGCTCCAACTCTGATTTCCTGCTGTATTAATATGTTTGTGTTTGTACAAAAATCTCCATTCATGTGGACTGTTTCAAATGTCAGATTTTAGACATTTATGAATTGACCAAAACTAAAAACATTTAATTATGTACAGTATGACACAGGTTAAAATATAGAAGCCTGATGTTATAATACTTTATTATATATCAGATATATGATGGTGATTTTTATATATCAGAGCAGCACATTACTGAGATATTTTGGGGGGAATGGCAGTGTCATAGTGAGAGATATTTTATTCATATCAGAGAAGGAATGTTACTCCAGATGTCAAAACCTATATGGAATTGTCATCAGCTCTTGAGTGTCAGCGACCAATCTGAGATACTGAGCTAAGTAATGAGGTATCTTCTTGCTGACTTAAGTACGATTTTACTGTATCTTTGGTAAAGAATTCAGTCTCTTCAGAGGGCCCAGAATATTGCTTAGTGTTAAAGTTCAAATACAGAAAATACACTGATAATCAGTGAATACATAGGCTCAAAGGTTTCCATGAGAATTGATTTTTCTGTTTGTCCTGGTAAGTCTAACTGAAGCATCTCTCCGAAGATGCGTCACGGGGGAGATCTGTGCTCTGCGAGGATCTGGCCTGATGGGTGAGGGATGGTGCAGCGAGCAGCAGAGAAAGCTGACCCGTTCGGCAGTCCCAAGTCGCTTGTCTGCTGTGCCTTCACACTAACAGTGATATGAAGATTTTTGTTTTGTCTTTTCTTTTTTAGCTCCAGCGAGATGATCTCACTGGTGAAAGGTGGTACTCACACATTTAACTTTGGGTAAATGTCAAAGAAAAAGATTTTTAAACACACACACACACACACACACACACACACAAAACCAATCATAATGTCAACATCATTACAACAACCCTCCTAGTCAACATTTTCATTTTTACCTTTTTAGACTATTCAGGGGGAAGCTAAGCTTGTAATTCTGCTTTTGTAGTCCACAATAAAAATGCATCTGGAACCACTCTCTCTGTTTTCAGCACAGCACACACAGTCTAATCGATATTAGTAATCATGATAAACTAAATATGTAGTATTTGCTAAGTACCATTGTGCTTAACTTATAATAATTTATTATATTCTAACTATGCTTTTAGGAGGCTATTGCTATTATCATCTCCAAAATGCAGATGTGAAATCTGAAGTACAGATTGACTAGCTCACTGTTGTAGGTTACAGTTAATATGCATAGAAACAGGAATCTTGATTCAAGTTTTGGCTCTGTACTTCAGCCATTACATCACAAGCCTCTCCAGTCTCATTATAGATTTGTCCAAACCCATAAGAATGAGCAGCACTAAGAGCAAAACCTAAAATAAATTACAGAGTTTGGGTGATTATGATGGGTCAGTGTAGGTTCATCAATGGTAACAAGTGGACCACTCTGATGGGAATAATAATGGGGTAGTCTATACATGTGTGTGGGCAGAGGGTTATCAGCAATCTTTATATCTTCATCTCAGTTTTGCTGTGAACCTAAAACTGTTTTTTGTTTTGTTTTGTTTTGTTTTTTAAGTTTTTAGCCCTGGCTAGGTTGCTGAGTTGGTTAAAACAACATCCTGATATGCTCAAGTTATGGGTTCCATCCTCATTTAGGTCACATACAAGAATCAACCAATGAATGCATAACTTAATGGAACAAATCTCTCTCTCTCTCTCTCTCTCTCTCTCTCTCTCTCTTTCTCTCTCTCTCCTCCCCCTGTCTCTCTCCTTTCCTCCCTTTCTCTCAAAATCACTTTAAGATTTTAAATAAAAAATAAAGTTGTTAAAAAATTGAGGAGAGCATAGAACTATATAGGAATGAAGCTTTTATATATTATTAGTACTAGTTTGTTAAGACTGTCTTACTAAGGGCCATAGACTGGGTGGCTTAAACAACAGATATTTATTGTCTTACAGTTCTGGAAGCTATAAATCCAAAATCAAGGTGTGGGAAGATTTGGTTCTTTTGGGGGGCTTGGAAGGAAGAATCTGTTCTAGGCCTCTCTTCTTGGCTGATAGATGGCCATCTTCTTCCTATGTCTCTTTACATGGTCTTTGTTCTATGGAACCTGTGTCCAAATTTTTACTTTTTATAACAACACCAGTTATATTAGAGTAGGCCCTACCCTAATAACCTCACTTTTACTCAGTTACTTCTTATTTCCAAATATAGTCTCATTCTAATATACTAGGGTTTGGGATTTGAACATATGAATTTGATGAGCAAGACAGGAACACAATTCAATGCACAACACTATTGAAATTAAATTAGTATGAATCTAAACTGAATGTTTTAAGTTATTAACTGTAACTGCAAGCAACCATGAAGAAAATAACAGATGGCCAAGAGACATATGAAAAAATGCTCAATCACTAATCATCAGAGAGATGCACATTAAAATGACAATGAGGTATCACCTCACACCTGCCAGAATGGCTGCCATGAACAGATCCTCAAACAACAAGTGCTGGTGAAGGTGTGGAGAAAAGGGGACTCTAGTACACTGCTGGTGGGAATGTACACTGGTGCAGCCACTATGGAAAACAGTATGAAGTTTCCTCAAAGAATTAAAAATGAAATGGCCATTTGGAATATATACTTCTAGTAATATATACTAAGAAGCTTGAAACACCAATCAGAAAGAATATATGCACTCCTATGTTCATAGCAGCACTACTTACAATTGCTAAGGTCTGGAAACAGCCCAAGTGTCCATCAGTAGATGAGTGGGTAAATAAGCTGTGGTACATTTCTCGATGGAATAATATACAGCTGTAAAAAAAAAAGGATCTCTTACCCTTCAAGATGACATGGAGGGACCTGGAGAGTATTATGCTAACAGAAATAAGACAGAAAAAGACAAGTATCACATGATCTCACTTATACGTGGAATCTAATGTACAAAATAAACTGACAAACAAAAATAGATCCAGAGACATGGAAGCGTGGAACAGACTGATGAATCTTGGAGGTGGGGGAGGCAGGAAGAAATTAATCAAAGGACTTATATGTATATATGCAAAACCCATGGACACAGATAACAATGTCGTGAAGGTCTGTGGAGGGGCATGGGAGCAGGGTGGAAGGGGACAATGGGAGAAAAAAGGGGTGACGTCTATAATACTTTCAACCATAAAGATAAATTGAAAAAGAAAATAACTCAAAAATTAAGTAAAACAAAGAGAAGAGAATTAAAATGACACTAGAAAATATCTGTTTAACACAAAACAAAGTAACAATGGAGAAATAGTGAAACAAAAAATAGATAACGTATTTGTAAAACAAAGAACACAATTGCATATTTACATCTGATAAAGATTATCAAAATACATTAAGTAAAAACAAACAAAATTGGAAGGCTAGATAGACAATTTATAATAGAGACTCCAGTGCCTTACTACTAATAATGGGTAGGGCAACTAGAAAAAGATCAACAAGGAAATAGAAGATCTGATCAACAATTATACCAACTTGGCCTAACAGACATCTATAGAACATTTTACTCAACAACAGAAGAATATATAATTTTCAAAGTGAACATGAAACATTATTCCAGATACACCATATACAAGACCATAAAAAAAATCACAATTAGGTTTAAAAGGAATCAGCACATAACAAATAATCTCCAATCTTAATGGAATGAATTTAGAAATCAATAAAAGACAAAGAAAAAAAAGATTCAAATTTCTGAAATCTGGAATAAAAGAAGAGACATTACTAGCAACCTTACAGAAATAAAAATGAGTATAAAGGAATACTATCCATAATTGTATGTAAAAAATTATATAACCTAGATAACTTAAATAAATTCCTAGAAATATACAAATTAAAGATGACTCAAGAAGGGAGAGAAAATTTAATAGACCTACAAGTAAAAAGATTCAAATCGTAATTAAAAAAACAAAAACAAAAACAAAAAACAGATAACTTGGACCTCAAAATAAAATTAAAAATATTATACATCAAATGATGCTACCAAAAGTAAATTTTTGCGAATGGGATACATGTCTGTAATTCATATATCTGATAAGAAAGTTTTATTCAGAATGTATAAAGAACTCTCACTTCAACTATACAATGATAACATAAGTAGCCTAATTATAACATAAGTGAAAGATTTAAATAGACATTTCTCAGAAGAAGATAAACCAATGGCTAATAAGACATTAAAAATACGGGTCATTAGTCATTAGAGAAAGTCAAGTCAAAACCACAATTAGATGCTACTTTGGAGCCAGTAAGATAGTTATCATTTAAAAAAAAGAAGGTTCCTACCTGGCCAGTGTGGTTCAGTGGTTAGGGTTGACTCATGCACCAAGAGGCTGCTGGTTCAATTCCTGGGCACATACCCAGGTTGTGGGCCAAATTCCCAATGCGGGGCAAGCAGGAGGCGGCCAAACAATGTCCTCTCTCATCAATGTTTCTATCTCTCTCTACCTCTCTCTTTCTCTCTCTCTCAATCAATAAAGAAAAATAATTTTAAAAAAGGGAGCCCAGCCAGTGGATTGAGCATCACCCCATGGACTAAGAGGTCCAGGTTCAACATTCCTGGTCAGGACACATGCCTGAGTAAGGGGCTGGATCCCCAGTAGAGGGCATGCAGGAGGCAGCTGTCACAGAGCTTGGTTCACACTGACTTTTTTTCCTTATGTTTAAGTGCTTCAAAATTTACTTAGTTTTGTTTTCATGTTTCTCTCTCACGTCAATGTTTCTCTCTCTCTCTTCTCTCTCTAAAAAAATCAATAAAAACATATATTTTTTAAAAAGGTAAATAAGTGTTGGCAAGGAAGTGGAGAAATTAGAGCTCTCATACATTGCTGATAAAAGTGTAAAATAGTGCAGACAGTATGGAAAATAGTTCGGCAATTTCTCAAATACTTAAACATAGAATTACCATGTGACCCATCAATTCCACTCCTAAGTATATACCCAAAGTAGTTGAAAACAGGTACTCAAATACTTGTATGGACAATGTTCACAACTATATTACTCACAATAGCCACAAGGCAGAAACTAAAAACCATTTTTGTTTTTCCTGAGAAAGCACTGAATGAGGAAATAGGGGAAAAGACAGTGAAAACCACCTGGATTATATTAATGTGATATTCATAACCTGTTACCATTTAGTCTTGAATTCATTTTCTGGTAGTTAGGAAGTTACCGATTAAAAATGTCTGCAAATGAAAAGCAGACATAAACATTAAAGAAAAAAATGATTATTTTTACTTAAAATATTTTAGAAGATTTTTAGTTTGGAAGTGATGTTGACACAATCTGAAGTCCCTATGATTAGCTATGCTTAGCCCTGCAGCAGAGAAAATAAATGCTAATAGTATATTTATGATCTCTATTGAGATAGACAGTGGAAATTAAAGAACTTGTCCCTCTTGTGAGTTGGAGTATTTTAAAAAAATAAGTAAATATGAAGTAAGTGATTAATTGTATGCATGTATATAATATTCTGTCTTTTTCTCATATGTGAATTTTTCTATTTATTGATTTTATACAACATTCCCCTAGAAAATGCTGTTTTGTAATGGGTGAAAACTATAGTTTGAAATTTTGTAACTACTCTGTAATTATCTGAATTAGAAAAGATTGTATTTAACATTATAAAATACTATACATAATTAATTGGCAGCTGACTTCATATTTTACTTTATAGATTACTTCCTATTTAATATTTTCTCACCAAATAAGTGTTTGTGCAAAATAAATTCAGGACTCCATGTTTTCCTCTCATGACTCTTTGTTAAAAGGCATTAACTTGTCTTATACCACCCAGTGAATAGAGCTGGCCTAATAATGAATATCCTCATGCAGACATTTATGTAGCTATAATGCATTTCCTTGGGGGGAAAACATTCAGATTCCAAAATGATATTAAATTTAAGAAGTGAAAAGAAAATTTCATAGGCATGAAAGCAAAATTAAGAACTCTCTTTTGTTGGTTGGTAACTTTGAAGCATGTCCTCCATCTTCACCAGGGAAAATCTCTAAAATGAGGTGCAATAATATTCATTGTCATCATAATGTCACTTACTCAGGGCTGGAGAGAAAGATTCATACTATGACAACTAAATTGTTCCTAAATCTTGGTTTCCCCAGACAGCTCCAGTTCACACATTTTGCTCTAGTGTAATTATTTACATCTCCCAACTTTACTCAAATGGTTTGGATAATAATTTATATGGTCTCTCTAGGTATAAATTTCTATAACTTAGCAAGAGACTCCTGAAGCCTCTTATGACAAAATATCCGTAGAATTGTCACAAACTTTTTTTCTTATGTTTAAGTGCTTCAAAATTTACTTAGTTTTGTTTTCAGAGCTCTATTATCTTCCCTATCAGTTGCAAAAATCCCTAAGGCAAAATAAAAAATAATTGCCTAGAAATATGTTTAAAGATATAAATGGGATATAGTTTGAACAGATCCTGCAAAAGAGGGTCTACAGACAATCAATGTTTCTAAGTGATTTTGCTAATATCAGCTCTCTCTTTTTAAGCTTCTGCTTCAGTGCATCTGTGATACTGCTTGGAATGAAAAATGAGAAGATGAATCTAACTCTCTAATTATAGCCCTTATTTTCCCCTTGTCTTTCTGACTTTGCAGGTCTCTTCTCCATCACCACTAATGTCTCGGGAGACCTTTAAAACACCTCATAGTAAATGACTAGAGAAAGAAACTACCATGTAAACAAAAATATTTATAAAGGTTATTACAACATTCATATTATAGGTATGGTGTAGATACTTTGAAAAACACAACTGATGTCAAGATATGTCCATTTTAACTACATATTCAGAACAGAAGTTTGCCAGATAGTCAAAGGTGCAATATTTGGCCTCTATGCCAAAATATTATTCCAAATGTTTCCATTTGCATTATTAAATAAAAATAAAATAATGCAAAATAAAAAGTTCATATAAGAAAAATATAGATTTTACATTTGACAGGGTTTACAAGGGTTAAAGGATTTTACTACTAATTTCTGTCCTGCATCTAAATTTCTGTTTTATGGTATTGGCAATAATATGAGAATGCTAGCACAGTTTTTAATACATGTGCCAACATCATTTTTAATGAAATTTTTCAAATAATTTACACAGCACTAAAAATTTACCAGCGCATGAGTATCCTTGAGGGAGTGGGTTTGCATCCTGTTTTACCTGGAATCTCTTCATGTTGTAGTATGTTTCCCTTAATAATGAGCCTGTGAGAGAATATTTGAAATGTCCTTAGATATAAGACACATAATTTAGTAAATTAAAAATAGAGGTCATGTGACACTTTTAAGAAAGTGTTCCCTTGGTGTTATTAATTTTTTCTTTTGGGGGGGTCTAAAATTTCGTCATTCATTCTCCCTGTGCCATTGCTCCCAGACCCTCTGTGCCCTCTGCTAATTCAGTTTCCTGAAACTTCAGTTTATACAGTACAAATTCCGTTTCCAGTCATAGCTTGCATATGCTGTAAAAGCAAACCTATAAAGGAGAAAAGCCAATAATTTAAATATTTTAAGATTCAATAACATAATGAATATATACTTGCAAACTCTAAAAAGTATCATGTGTCATCTAAATGTGAACTTTTAGAAAAAAGTATAAGGGGTTAATAAAAAAAAAATCATTCTGTACTTCTGAATTAATGACCATAGAGAAATTAAGGTTAATGATGTTCTAGAAATAAGGCCATTTGTGTTTGGTTAAGCTATTAATCCTATGCTGTGTTTAAATTAGTGATATAATTCTATGGATTTGACTTTGAAACCAAACAGGAAGCATTAAGAACAGAATATGGCAGGGCTGTCTTTGAAATGTGTTTCTGCTAATAAATGTTTGCATTGTCCTTAGATTATTTTCCGTACTGCATAAAATATGCCAAGAGGTTCAGATTTTCATGCTTAATGCTGCAGACATTAAAGTGACATTTCAATCACGCTAGATTAATTATATCATCGTAAACTTAACTTCTTTTATAATTTTCAGGTATATATTTTCCAAGTTTTAAACTGTTAGAAACAAAATAAAATGATTATTTTAAACATCGAAAATATTTATAGGATGGCTTCATATTGGTGTTAGAATGGCATGGCATTTGCACATCCCCCTTAAAAACTTCTTAATGTTCATTTTATAAACTTTGACAAGATGATATTATTTTAATTAATGACTATATTTATTTTGGGTAATAATATGTTGTATTTCTTTCTAACATACAGGTATAAAATAGGCCTACCAAGAAAATATCCCTTGTATTATTAGAATATACCCTGTATTTTAGTGTAATATGTGGTATGGAAATTATTTCCGTGAAGGGCTATTTGGAACTTATAAGTCCTCTAAATAGGTTATTAAAATCTAACTTAATGACAGAAGTTAATCTGAATAGTCTTTATATGCTTTCTAAATAAAAAAAAATAAGAGAAAAATTATAAAAAGTATAATGCAGTTTTAATTAAGCAGATAATTAGTCACTGCTTTGCAAAATAGGCAGCTCACTTTCTCTTGATGTTTGCTTAACACCAAAATATTTTCATACTACTTACCCAAAATGACCATGCTTCCCATAAATTACTGATTATTTTTTAATGGCATTACATTTCAAGCTAAAAATAATTTAAAAAGCACTTCCATCTCCTATATGACATACCTCTATAACTATCTGAAATGATGAGTACTTTTCAAGACTTAGAGAAAATGTAGTCTAATATTTTGTTCTATATTTGATTTCTTCATTCTCTAATTTTGTTCACTCATTTTATCAATAATCAATAATAATTCTTATCCTTACTATCAATGTACTTAAACAGAATTTATTATATAAAATTGTTTTGATATTAAAAAGTGCAATAAAATTTAAGGATCTGTCACCTCCCATAAACTGTACATCTCTGTTACTCAAGAGGATAACCAAGATCTCAAACATATAAATTAATATAAGATGACTATTAATGCCTTAAAATGTCTAAAATTTTGAGAATCAAAACAAACAACTTTGCTTTATATTTATAAGAAAATGATTTCATATCAATACATTAAAATATTAGCAACAAAATATTATTTATATAACAATTGTGGCTTTGAATTTTAATAACAAAGATCTTTTTCTTTTTCTGTGACCATAATAGTGAAATGTCTAAATAGGGAATGTGAAATATTAATATCAGCATTAAAATGTAATAGGACTTGCCCTGGCCGGTTTGGCTCAGCGGTTAGAGCATCAGCCTGTGGTCCCTAGAGACCCGGGTTCGGTTCCCGCTAAGGGCATGTACCTTGGTTGCAGTTTGTCCCCGGCCCCGGTCGGTCGTGCGGGTGGCAGCCACTCGATGTGTCCCTTTCATGTCGATGTTTCTCTCTCTCTCTCTCTCTTCCTCTCTCTCCCTCCCACTCTACCTGAACAACAACAAAAAATGTCCTCAGGTGAGGATAAAAAAAAAAAAAATGTAATAGGAATTAATTGCTGTCTTGACAGGACCACATGTTTTGTACCCTGCACTTACACAATATTATATCTCAATTATATAAAAAATAAATAAAAGAGTGTAAATTCCACAGTGGTTGGCATAGCTTATTGCCATTTTAGTTACCTTATGAATATTGCTTTGTATAAAATATTTTTCAAACAATGTCCCAGTTTGTCCTTGTATTGTCTTTACTGAAGTAATAGAACATTTTATTTTAATAAATATCATCATTCTTTTTACTTACCCTTTTTTATCAACAGCCTTCCCAAGCTATGCTTAACCATGCCAAGGCTGTGTTCTCTTTTGTCTGCTCCAGTGAACTCTTAAAATGTCTGTTCAAGTTTTCAGCAAGACCCCTTTTTACTTGATAATTTCCAAGGACAGTATTTTATGTTTCTAAAAACTTTTAACTGTTCTAGTTTTAGTGTTCATTGTTGAACACAGTATTGGTTCTTTATTTCCATCAGTTAGAACATTTTGTAACTTCAACTTCCAATTCATTGTTTTTAAATATATATATATTTTTACTATTCTTTCATCTGAGTGAGCTATTCCGCAGCCCCCACGTAGTTCTTATAATTGGGTAGAATGTCTTACTATTCTGTTAACTCTTTTCTCTTTGTGAATATCTGCTTAAGCAATGCTGCTTTCATCATTTCCTTTTGATAGTGTCCTTTCTTTCTCTAGATCTTTTCTGAATCTACAGAAGCAATAAATCTTCCATTGGCTACCTAAATTTGTCATTGATGTCCTGACGTTTTAATTCTGAGTAATGCTACAAGTGAATGAAAATAATAATTGTATTCATATTTGGATGGCACTTTGGCATTTGTAAATATTTTCACTGGAAACTTCAAAACAATAATTAATATATATTAATATCCTTTCTTTTATGGTTTTACTCATGTCATCGCAAAGTCCAGATAGGTCAGGTGACATTCCTGTGGCCTCATACACCACAAATGAGTCATGGTTACTCCACCTCCAGTATGCTTTCCTTCCAACCAAATCTGACAGCTCTTTAAAAAAATACACACTATGCGGACGTTGATGTATTTAAACTAGATGCCTGTCAAGGCTGCTTCTAACCATAAGATTATAAAATTACATTTATCTTGAGAAAAATATGCCAGAATTTATTACTTAAATTAGTGCTTGTTTTATCTTGGTCTTTTGGGTTTTCCCCCCTGTACTCATGTCCTTTTCTTTCTTCTCTAAGAGCCAAGGAAGAAAACTATGAACATCAAGGGGGTCACACTCTGTACAATCATGCTCTGCACCCTGCCTTCCTTCCACAAGGAGGACTGGATGCTTAGTTTTAAATACCAGCTGAGATACTTTTTTTTATCCTCACCCAAGGCCATTTTTCCCTTTTTTGATCAGATAGAGTGGGAGGGAGACAGAGGAACAGAGAGAGAGAGAAACATCGACGTGAAAGGGACACATCAAGTGGCTGCCACCCGCATGACCAATCAGGGCTGGGGACGAACTGCAACTGAGGTAGGTGCCCTTAGAGGGAACTGAACCCGGGTCTCTCTGGACCGCAGGCCGACACTCGAACTGCTGAGCAAACCGGCCAGGGCCCAACTAGAAAAGTCCATGGGAATTTGAATCTACTTTTCTATAGGACACACTACACTGGAATTCAGGGCATGGTTTGTCTGCTATACTTGGATCTTAGACCTTAGGCTATGTTTAACATTTTCCAACTGTCAGGAGCTAGCAACTCATTACATTTGTAGAAGTTTAGGACAAGAGAACATTGAGCAGCATGGAGCTCTTTACTTTAGTACATTTGAGAGAAAGGTCATAATGTTAGAAGTCCATTGAGTATAAGTAAAATTGAATGTACTTGGTTTTTAGACTGTTATTCCCAGAAGATTAATAACAAGCAATATATTTTTGATGGCATTTCCAAATGCATCGCTGTGCAAGGCAGTCACATCACTGCAATGTGCATATATTTACAGATGGGTTTTTTTATTGTAATTTTTCTTATTTTATTTTTATTTATTTATAGTATATTGATCTTTTAGAGAGAGAAGAAGGGAGAGAGAGAAACATGGATGTGAAAAAGATACATTGATCAGCTGCCTCCTGTGTACCCCCTACAGGGGATTGAGCCCACCACCTGGGCATGTGCCCTGATCTGGGAACCTACCTGAGACCCCTCAGTCCATGGGACGACGCTCAATCCACGGAGCCATACTGGCCAGGGATAATTTTTGAATTAATACATTTTTTTCTCTTTTTGTTTTGTTTATATGAACAAGAGTAGATGAATAAGCCAGTGGGGTTTTGCATGATTATAAATAGAAAACACAGATGGCAACACTGACACAAAACATAAAGCTATTATAAATTGAATAGCATAGGTCAGGCTTTCAAACTAAATAATTTTGTCCCTGGCTGGCCAATGAAATTCCAAGTCATTACCAAGAAAGCAAGTTCCAATACCTTTTGTACCATGCCAACTCTGTAGAGAAATATATGTTAGTGCCACAGTTAAAGTTTGATGATGCTTAAGGCATATCTACATTAACTTTTTAAAATCTGAGAATGGGAATTGATTTTGCAGTAACTTGAAATTTTTATGTTGGGAAAAATTGCATAGATGCAACTTCATTCTTAGGCCATACTCAGGTTATAATTATGACTGAATTTATAATTTTATCTGTAGACTTTCCAAGCAAGAAGACCATTGGGTATGCTCCTAGGTGTATAATAAATTTAAATACATATATGTCCCCAGAACAGATTCCTTTGTGCTCATGAAGTGGTCATATTTTAAAGAAAGTATGAAAAATATGTAAGATAGAAGAAAGACTTAAAAAGTAGTTGTCATAACCAATCAGTAATTTGAAAAATGAGGAAACTATATATATATATATATATATATATATATATATATATATATAATTTTGATCAGCAATGTTACAGTTTTGATTATCAGCATTGTGAGCAAACTGACCAGGAGAGGTGAGCAGCCATAGAAACCTCAGACATATTGTGCTTCTAGGTCAAAGAGACCTTGAAAAATCTGACAAACAAAAAATTGCACCAGAAATTGATTTATGATTTACTTTTCCTGAACAAAGATCCTGATAATGTTTTACTATCTCTCTAATATTTTAGAATAATCCTGGGATCAAAGCAAACTGCCCTTGTTCTTTTGAAGAGCACAAATCTAGACATTTAAGAAGATACTGGATGTGGTGGCAATTAATATTGTGTTCTTATTCTATCATACTTGACTAATTGGTCAACACTGTTACTTTCTTCACATAATTTATTAAACAAACCTGGTAATTTGTTGAAGCACGTTTTACAAAGCAGAAAAACATTGTGAAATAAACAATCAATGAGCAATGCAATCCCAGACCATCAGAAAAATAGATAAATAAATTTCTTATTACTCTACTACATAGGACATTGTCATCTAGGCCTAACTAACAGCTTGGCCATGACCTAGTGCTATGTCTCTTAACTGGCTTCCAAACTAAACTTTCCTATATGAGAGCTAAGTCGTAATTGTACACTATTGTTTTTCAGTTCTGCGATTTCAAAATGATCCCCATCCCCTTCTATTTATTAATTTCTATCTAAATGCTAAAAATAAGCCCATACATGTTGATACTTTTATAAAGGAAAGTGATATACCATTTCAGAGTTTAGTTGGAGTATATGTATCCATTAACTTACCTGGACTTTATGAATGTTGATAGGAAAATATTATTTTTTGTTCTTTTTTATAGTTGAACAAAATCCATGTCCATGGAAACTAAATACCTTTAATGAAATCTCATTGCTGGCAAGAACTAAATCACAAATCTATGGCTTCTAGGCCAATTCTCACTTTCTTTTCATTGTTCTATTAATTTTCCTAGCCAAAATTTAAAAAAATAAAAAGTGTGGCTCTCTTATACTTGAACATGTATAAAGAATTATATTTCCAAGATTCTAAAAGAATATTTCAATCAATCAGATAATGTTTTATTTTCTAGAATCTAACATAATTTTTAGTGAATGTAAGGACCTAAAGCTTATATATTTAATATCATGTGTTGCTATTTAATGCAAATATCTTTAATTGTTCGTGTAAAGCATAACTCAGCACAGAACTCAAAGATAGCTCTTGCTATTATGGTCTATTCAAAACATTCGTTTTATTAATAGAGTTAAATTATGTTATCACTCTGGCGTTTTTACCTAAGTAAATGAATAAAGAATGTTTGAGAAAAATAATATAACCGAAGAGAAATACCATTAAACTCTTCAGAATCAGTATACGTAGGACCTGGGAAACAAGGTAACTGAAAATGAAATTGGTGGTTGAAATTGAAAGGAAAAATGAAATAAGAAAGGATAAATTAGCAGGTGGAACCGCATGCTGTTTTGTCATTAACTATTGTGATTCACAGAGCTCCCTTGATATTTGTCTCAGGAAAACAGCTATTTTGGGCATTCAGTCAGTTGAGTGTTCAGGATATAAATAAAATACTAAGAGAAGACAGGGATTCAAACTTAGGCATTTTAAGGTCACTAATCTTACATACTGCCTCTCTCCCATATCGTCTCTTCCCCAGGGACGAAATAAAGCTGAACAGAAATAGTAGCTAAGTTCAACAAAATTGCACACACACATTGTACATAAATATTTGTGTTTGTGGCAAGAATGGAAACGTGGAAAAGTTATGAAATTTCCTTGAGTTTCCTAGGCATTTGAATATATTATTGAACACATGTTGGAGAATTCTACAAATACTCTCTAATAGTATGAAGTTGGCTGGAGAAGCTGGCTTTCCTCTTGGTGACTCATCAGATCAAAGTCTAAAACAAATTCAAGCATGAGAAAGAGGATAGAGTAGTCAAAGGGAGTCTGGTTACTTACTTGACAGAGAATCAGTAGGCAGAAAGGAAAAAATTTCTTTTTAACAGTCTTCAGAGGAACACACAAATAATCATTCTCATTAAAATATTTTTAAATGGTTTGATTTTTCACAGATTTTTCCAGCTGTTCTATAGTCTAAAAGAATATGCTTGACTGGCATAATATGATACATAGTTATTTTCTTGAAAAGAACTCTATGCTACAAAATATTTTTTATAAAAACTATAAAAAGAGATGATTCTATTTCAGCGAAGTCAAATACGCATCTACATTTTCAAAAATATATACAGTTGTACACTGGGGAGAAATGTGCTCTGATGTGCTGAAAATAGCACCCGTGAAGATTTAGAACCTTAGAGACTTTGTGCCATTCTAAATTTTTGCCTTTTTTGGTACCCATAATGAATTATGGCTTAAAAAATATTATTTGTCAATAGTAAAATCTGGTCAAATTTTGATTTCTAAAAAATATTGAAGCCCGGTTAGTGTGGTTCGTAGTTGAGCATCGACCCATGAACCAGGAGGTTGCCGGGTTGATTCCCGGTCAGGGCACATGCCCAGGCTGTGGGCCAAATCCCCAGTGGGGGGCATGCAGGAGGAGGCCAATTGATGTTCTTTCTCATCAATGTTTCTATCTCTCCCTCTCCTTTCCTCTCTCTCTAAAATCAATAAAGAAATTGTTTAAAAATATTGAAAACTACAAATTTCAGTCATACCCTATAAATGTAGCATTATAAATATGCATTTTATCTACATTAGTATTCACAATACATAGCTAAAACTAATAGTGTTAAGTGATATTAAATATTAGATTATCCAATTCTTGACCTGTCTAAAGAAATTAGAAAGGCTTTTCATCTTTCCTCAGTTTTTTTTTTTTTTTCCTGTCAAAGACACAGTAGCTTACACTTAGCTTTGTGATTTCAGCTCTACATAAGGTAGAGTCTGGAAATGTTTGCATTTCTAATAAGAATTAATGATGAAAAAGAAGCACTTAATGATAAACTCCTCCACCCTGTATTCTTTTTTTTTTTTTTATCCTCACCAGAGGATATTTTTCCATTTTTGTACAGATAGAGTGGAAGGGAGAGAGAGGAAGGGAGAGAGAGAGAGAAACATCAATGTGAAGGGACACATCGAGGGGCTGCCACCCGCACGACCAACCAGGGCCGGGGGCAAACTGCAACCGAAGGACGTGCCCTTAGCGGGAACCGAACCCGGGTCTCTCCAGACCGCAAGCCAACGCTCTAACCGCTGAGCCAAACTGGCCAGGGCCACCCTGTATTCTTGATAATTCTTCTCTAATCTGTTCAGTACTTTGCTCTTATTCCCTGAGGTGTAAAGCTATGTGATATTGCTCCCAAGCTTGCTTTATTCACTTCTCTTTTGCAGTGTGTCATCCTTTTAGATGTAGTGGCTTTTGTAAGGACAGAAGACAGGATTTTTCTTTCTTTATGATGTTTTCCACAGTTTATGAGAAGCACCTGGTAATTAAACACGGAGCTGGCTGGTGTCTGCAATTCAAACTGCCTTCCTACCCAACTGAAAGAGGAAGGAAGGAATATGAGAATTAATAGAAAATATTAGAAGAGTAAGAAAAGTAATCATAGTGGGGCACTAGCCTTAGAAAAACGTTAATCATCCTTTACAAGGTTGGTTGTGGTTGCTTTGTTCTGATTGAGGAAAAGCCCACAGTGACCTGGCTGGGAGGTGTGCCCCTCAGGAGTTTACCTCGGGAATGCTGTCCATTCTCCTAATCTGAGGACAAGGGGAAAGACCTGCCATCATGGAAAGATAAACAACCTAATTATGAAACACTGGACCTGTGACTGTGACTCACTGGCGACCAGCCCTGCAGCCCTTTGCCCACATTCCTCCCCAACCCTTGCCTGTAACCGTTTTATCCTTTTTTTTTTTTCTTTTCCCTAACTGCCTTTCCTCAAGTATTCATTGTTCCTGGACCCTTTAAAAGCAGCTGGCAAGTGCGAGAGGCAGAGCAGAATTTACGGCATGACCCATTGCTCTCCATACTGCCGGCAGCGTTGGAATGAATGCTCATATATGATTCAACCTTGTCTCTGTTTAATTGGCTCTCATAGTGACAGCTGGCCGGTGGCTGGTGGCCGGGACCCATTCATTGCCTGGTTTCACAACCAGCAAAATTGATAAGGGCTGGGCCCTTTCCCGGCCATTTTCAGCTTCTTTCGATTTTGTTGCAACTCTTTCAGGTGAAACTTTTTCCCAGCTTATTTTACAGGCTAAAGGAGAGATGATAAGCAACCCCCTGGCGCATCAGCTGGGCTGTCTCCTGAAGACCAACAGACAGAAACTCCTCAAGGCAACCAACCCTGGCATCTGTGTGACTTCAGACACGACCCTTTCCAACAAAAGGGCAACTCGCCTACCTTTTGTGGCCCAATGCCACGTTGTACGTGGCCCTTTCCTTGTCCATGAGAAAAGACAAAAAAATGTTCTCCCTTTTCTCTCTTCTCTCAGTTGCGAATTCTTTCACAAGTCCGCATCATTGGTCCAAACAAAATCCCAACAGCTTTTCTGTGCATCCCTTTTACTCAGACGTCTTAACATAGTATACGAAACACATTCTTTTAAAAGAACATTAATAGTGCGACAAATTGTGGGTTCCTTTGGGAAATGAGTTTATGAAATGCCGGTAAGAAGGGCTGAGCAGAGTCTGTAATAAGCGCATGAGCAATATGATGTTAAGGGAAAGATGTCTCATGCCATTGTGCGGAGGATGCACTGGGATTTTCTGTGCAGCTGAAGCAGGAAAGGGGACGCCTGCTGTTGGGATTTATAGGCATGTTGCTGTGTCTGACATCCAGCTGGCAGAACCAAAGACACTGAATATGTTTGCTCAGATAAAAAGTATGTGTACCAAAGAACTTATATGCATTGTGTACAACCAGTGGACACAGACATTAGGTTGGGGAAAGCAGGAAGGGGGTAGGAGTGGGGAGGAGTGAGTCAATGGGGAGAAAAGGGGGACATCTGTAATACTTTCAACAATAAAAAAAGTATGTGTAAAACAAAGTAGGTAGGAATGTCAAAAAACATAGTTACTCATTGAAGATCATCAAGAGATTGCAGTTATTTAAATCTGAGAAATGTACAGTATTCTAGATCAGTTCTACAAATGTAAATAAGTTTACAACTTACTTCCTGAAGGCAGTCTAGGAAAGGCATGACTTGTAAATAATCTCTCTCTAGGTTGAGTCAATCATGCCTGGTTCCAAAATTTAAATTTTATGATAATGCTTAATCATCAGAAGAATTTGTAAGAAATTAGTACATTGGATGACCCTAGAATTTTATAAACTTATTATTGTTAATAATGTGAAATTGCAGCCTAACTGTTCCTTTTTGGTGTATTGCTCTCATTATTCTGAAATATACTTCTTCTTGAAAAGTTTACATAGAGAAGTTTTGCTGTTTTTGTGGTTTTTACTAATGGATCACAGGAGTGGTTGTCTACTCTATTTCCAAAGTAGAGAAAGAGAAAGTAAAATGGTAAAACCTTATTCTTCATATACAATTTTATTATTTCTTTATCAATTTCTATCTGCAAATTACATGAAATATGTTGTAGAGGCTGCAACACTCACTTTCTAGATCTCGACCCGGGACTCTACCCCTAGGTGGAGCTCTAGTTTCTTGCTGAGCCAGGAATTACTTACTATTATCTGATTTGCTGGGGACACCACAAAAGAAAGAAAAATCATCAGAGTGAGTAAATAACTGAAGAAAAGGTAGTCTGTGGAACTCTAAGCTATTAACATTTTCTATAGTTTCATTACTGCTATACTCTGCTTATTATTATAAATACATTTCTCATATAGTTCAGTGGTTTTATCTAAGACATTTTACAGAGACTGATGTATGGATACCTTATTTGTAATTTTATACTCCCACATACACTATTGGAAAAATCTATCCTGAGAAATACAAAAAGAGCATTCTAAAAGACTAAATATGATATAGATAAAGATTAAATAAACATATCTAAAATTGAATCTAATATTGGGTTTGTATATATTATTTCTATTAACATTAAAATGATCTACAAATTTTTGTAGGAGATATATTATATATACATAATATATATTTAATACTATATTAGATATATAGAGAGATATTTTATCTTAGATGACAGTTATATTAGATATTTCTAATATATGTATTAGATATAGATATGTATGGATATATATTTCAGATATAAATATAAATTTAAATATAAATATATAAATTTATAAGTAAATTGAATATTGGTTAGAATAAAATATTTTTGTGGTATTTTTTTTACTACATTGAAAGAAAATTGATATATTAGGATCTTGATACTATAAGAATGGTCAAAAGATTAGCATTGACATCACTTGGCAGCTTTTTAGAAATGTAGAATGCCTACCTCACACCTACTGAATCATGGAATTGAACAATCCCCAGGTGATCTACACAACTTAAGTGTTTCTCAGCTTGTTTTGAAGTTTAGATAGCAACAATAAAATTTACCAAATCTAACATATTTGTTTTTAAAATATATATAAAGTTTATGCCTTTTTGATCAATGTAATAATTACTTGTCTGTATAAAATCCATTGTGCTCCTGAGTTACTGATATCATGTCTAGTCTTTTTGTATTAATACAGTCAAATTGGCTGCATATAATTATGCCACATTTTTCTAATGTAGTCTACTAGAACATGAGCTCCCTGAGGATGAGCTGAGTCAGCCATGCTTATTCAGCACTCCCAGTGTAGTAACCAGGAACAGCAACCACAACAGCAAAAGCTAGGCTGCAAGAGTGGCAGAATCCAAGGATGACAGAACAGAATAATGAAATACACAACCAGAATAAAGGACTTCACAAGAGGATCTAGGAGATGGGTCTCAGAATGAGTTCTTGAACTGCTAAACATAAATACACGTACATTTTATATGATGCCCACAGCCTGAACAGTAAGTAAATGGGTTGAAGAGTTAAAGTCGTTCACACACACACACACACACACACACACACACAAATGCCCTAGAGAAGTTAACAGATTTCAGAGAAGGGGGTGATCTCAAGCTAATCCGAGAAACAGCCAATCTCGTTTATTTGTTCATTCATAGTATTCCATTATTGCACAACTACTTTTAAATCTGCATCATCAACCACCTTGCTGGTTACTAAAGAGTCAAAGATGACAAATGTAGGACCCTGCCATTGCAGATATTACTGCTTTATAAGAGAGTACACCATATGCCTTAAGAAAGATGTGACTTAAAAAGGAAGAAATTGATGTTTTAAGAGTGGAGAAACAAGTAGTTATGACATTTTAGAGAGAAAAGAGAGGAAAAAATTGCATCATTGATGAGTACTTTAGCTGTTCCCACATACCATGGCCTGTGTTCTGGATAGTTAGGTTAAGAATGGATAAATCATGTGTCAGGTCTTCCATGAGGCTTGGAACCAAGCACTGGCTCTTCCTTTGTTCAATTAGGTAATACTGAAAAGTATAATCAAAACGTGAAACTTCTAATCACACAGTGAAGCAGAGCCCACGGAAAAAGCAATTTGCTTACAGCTGTGCAACAAGTAAAGTTAATATTTGACTGTGTATGATTTGTTATTGGTCGTTTAAAATTTAGTCCAAACTTCATGTAAAGATTACAAAATAGTCAAAGTCTCTCACACTGTCTGAAGGTAAAAACGTTGCAGTTTTGATCTTAAAGACAGAAGACGGAATTATCGATGCAAAAACTATGCGGAACTCGCAAATTTTCAGTTTAATTTTTTTTCCATGTTCAAGTTATGCATTGTTTGTGATACTCGATTTATAATTTAATGTGTTGTTGTTGTTGTTGTTAATTCTCATCAAGGAATATTTTTTCATTGATTTTTACATAAAGTGGAAGGGAGAAAGAGAGAGAAAAACATTGATGTGAGAGAGACACATCCATTGGTTGCCTCCTGCATGACCCTCGTCAGGGCCAGGGCTCAAACCCAGGTACATGCCCTTGATGTGAAATTGAACCTGAGACTCTTTGATCAGTATGCTGATGCTCTAACTGCTGAGCCAAACTGGCAGGGCTATGATTCAATTTATATTTGTTTATTTGATTTTAGAAAAAGAGAGCAAGAGAGAGAGAGAGATCGATCAAGTTGTTCTACTTATTTATGCATTCATTGGTTGATTCTGGTATGCGCTGTGACTGGGGATCGAACCAGCAACCTTGGTGTATTCGGACGACTGCTAACCAACTAAGCTATACAGCCAGAGCCTGATTCAAATTTTTAATGGTGGCTCAGAGCAGGGTAAAAGGAAACTAGAGATAAATAGTCAATGTCTATTTTGGAATTTTAGCACTCCTATGAAACAAATATGTCTACCTTTGAAGTCCTGCCTAAAGTATTCCCAATTAATATTTTTGAGTCTATCAGTGCTTTTCATAAATACAGAGTTGGCAACTTTTTAATATTGTAATGCTGTGTATATTTAAAACACTATCAACATCATGTTATACACTGCAAGTACTAAATTATTCTTTTCATTAAATTTAGCTCATATCTTTAAATGAAGTCATTGCATATATGAATAATACAATTACAAAGTGAGTTTCAACTTAAATTTGTGTTACAGATGTTTCTAATTCCTTAACTGCTTATTTTGTAGCTTCTCAATACATTTAAATGATCTCAGATAAAGCATCATTTATTTCAGAAGAGTGATGCTGTGTATCTAAATAAAAATGGCATTAAATATATATTCACATCTCTCTAAAGCAGTGATTTCTAACCTTTTTCATCTTATGACACACATAAACTAATTACTAAAATTTTGTGGCACACCAAAAGATATATTGGTCTTGCCGATATGACCAAAAAAAAAAAGCTTTACTTTTTATTCATTCACAGTGAACTGCTATTGTTGTGTTGGCTGGTGTCATTTTTTAATTTGACAATCTAAAGGAAAAGAGGTCAGTGCACCTGACTAAATAGTCAGGTTTTACATGTTTTAAAAATTCCTGTGGCACACAGGTTGAAAATTGCTGCTCTATAGCAATTTATAGAAAGACAATGATTACTTAAAGTTACTTTGTACACATTCTGATTTTATCAGTCAGCATTCACCCAGGAGATATAGTAGGGATTTATTTCGGAGAATTGGTTTACCCAATTGTGGGAGTTAGTTAAGCAGTCTTTGTAAGGCTGTTGGTTTAGTATCAGATACTGACGCTTGAGATACACAGAGCAGACAATCAGGAAAAGATCACTGACCAAGCTGGAACCTATAAATAGTAGCTGGAGTTTAAAAGGATTGAACTAAAATCTGAGTCTATTGTCATTGTCTTTCACCTTGGTGACCATGCTATCCTGAAGAATTCAGCATCCTTCGCCAGGGCCCTTCACCTGAAAACTAACACATCTGGCCCAGTAGTTTGGGAAACTGAAAGAGGATCTAGGTAAGATGAGCAAGTGCAGCTCCACTGCTGATTCATGTCGACAGAGTGAATCAGCAAATACATAACATGTGTGAGCTCACCTATGGGTCCACTATATATTGCAACTGTTCCCTCTGTCCTCCACACCCAGCAAGTATGTCCCTTGTGTCCAACCCCCAAAATGAAACATACAAGAAATGGATTCTGCGAAGTATAGTTCTACCTAGCCAAGTTGACACATTGTAAAGCCATCACAGTGATTTTGACATCTAACAAACTCATAGAGCCCATTGCAAAGAAATACATTTTTCAAACAATAATCTCTTCTACTGATTAATGTTCAGTTCATGCTGCATATAGTTTAGGCAAGCCTAGTCATGATTCTGGTAATACCTGCATTACTGATTTTTTATTCTCTATTATGTGGGGTGGGGGAGGGAGACAGATACAAAGAGTTATAGGAGAAAGAATTGTGTATATTTCTCATGACAATTATTCTTCTGAAAAGGAGCTCTGGAATGAGTTCCTGGGCTCAATGGCAGAAACAACTTATTCCAATATGTATGATTAATTTAATTGCCTGTTTATAACTCATGTTTCAGAAATAATCATTTCTTACCTTTTCCTATTTAATATATTTAAAAATTAAACTTGTTATTCAGAGATCATTTGGAGTCACATGTGGTGTGGCATTGCTGTAGCAGCACCTGCTTTACTGCCCCATGGATGCCACACAGGCTCCCCATCTGGCCTCTGTCACACTCAAGGCAGGGCTCCTCGTTAACTGTGATGGGACTAGCAACTCCTTATATGGTCTCCACTGATACTATGCCAAGTGTGGGCTCAGTACCCCTGGGTGACGGTGAATATCCTGCCTCTGTTGCCTGTTGAAACTACTGAATGGAAAAGGCGATTCGATGATGCCACGTGGAGTCACCCGTAGTATGAAATACTGACAGATCCCAGATACACTTGACCCAGTCTCTCAAAAATGCTGAAGACATCCAAAACTATTGTCGAATATCACAATAAGAATATTGACATCGATACAGTTCACACACAAAGTGTATCACCGAAAGGACCCCTCCGCTTGCCCTTTTATGGCCACATCCACCTCTCTCTCATCCCTGCCCCTCTTTAACCCTCGGCCACCACTAACCTGTTCCCCTTTTTTATAATTTAGTTACAGCAATAATGTTACACACACAGAATAATAAGTTATGTAGCTTTGGAGGATCAGCTGTTTTCACTCAGAGAAAATCTCTATAGGTTTATCAAGGTAATTTCGTACATCCTCAGTTTGTTCCTTTGAATTGGTGGGCAGCTTTCAGTGGTATAGATCACAGCAACTTCATAATTCATCCACTGAAAGACACTGCATTGTTTCCTATTTTGATTACTATGATTCCAATACTATGAAAATTCCTGTATAATGTTTTGTGAAATTTATTTCTCCTGAATAAATGTCCAGAACTGCAATTCCTTGGTATTGAAAGTTGCATGTTTAGTTTTTTCTTAAAAGAAATGCAAAACTGCTCCTCAAAATAGTTGTAACATTTTACCTTTCCATTACCACTATCACTGTATCAATGAACCATTTTCTCTGAATTCTTGTCAACATTTCATGTTATCAAATTTTTAAAAAATTCTTGCCATTCAGATAGGTATGTAGTAATATTTCATTATTTTTAATTTGTATTTCCCTAATGGTCATGCATACATTTAGGACCATGACATAGATATAACTCATGACAGAGACTACAGCCTTTAAATATAATTTGGAGAACTCAAGAAGACAAAGGAAACCTATTGTTTACCTATATTTTACTTATCATGTTATTTCTTCTTTCATGAATGTCCCAGGTTCCTTCTTTTATTGTTTATTTTATTTTTTTAATTTTGAGAGCATCCCTTAGCTCTTATGTTAGTCTGCTCACAATAAATTATTTCAGTATCTCTGCCTTTTGAATGTCTTGATTTCCCCTTCCTTCCTGAAGGATAGGTACAGGATTCTGGATTGGCAATTTTATTCTTTTAGCTCTTGAAAAAACTTGTGCTACTTTCTTCTGGTCTCCGTGGTTTCTGATGAGTAATCTGCTTTCTTGTTTTTTCTTGAATATAAGCTGTCTTTTGTTCTAAATTTACTTACAATATTTTTTCTTTTTATTTACTTTTCAGAATTTTAATTATGATGTGTCCTAGCAGGTTTCCTCAATGATATTCACATATTTCCCTCGGTTTTATCTACAAGTTTATGCCTCTTGCCTAATTTGGGAGGTTTTAATCCTCTTTTTCTTCAAGTATTTTTATAGTTCTGCCCTCTATCAATTCTTCTTCCAGAACTATCATTAAACAAATGTTAGCTCTTTTGCTAACAGGTTTATGAAGCTCTGTTCATTATTTTTCAGTCTAATTTTTCTGTTTTCAGAGTGTGTGATTTCTATTGTTTATCTTCCAAGTCAATTATTTTTTTCATCTACCACCTACATTTTTATGTTGAGCCTATTCTTTGAGATTTTTATTTTGTTCACTTTATCTTTTATTTTATTATTATTTTTATCCTCACCCAAGGGCATGTTTGCATTTATTTTCAGGTAGAGCAGGGGAGAGAGAGGGAGGAAGAGAGAGAGACACATCGAGTGATTGCCACCCACAGAACCCCAACTGGGGCCGAGGACAAACTGCAACTGAGGTACGTGCCCCGAGTGGGAACCAAACCCAGGACTCTCTGGTCCGCAGGCCGATTCTCAAACCCCTGAGCCAAACAGGCCAGGGCAATTTTGCTCATTTTAATTTACAATTCTAAAATTTCCATTCAGTTCCTCTTTATGTCTTCTATTTCTTTGGTGAGATTTTCTATTTCTTTACTGAGGCTTTCTTTCTGTTTCTTTTGTTGTTGTTGTTTTTTTCATTTGTTTTTGTCATGTTTTTAATTGCTCATTAAAACTTTTTTTTTTTAATTATAGCTGTTTTATATCTGCCAGATAAATAAGCATCTTGGCAACTTCAGTGTTGGCATCCATTGTCTATTTTTTTTATATAGTTTGAGATATTCCACGTTCTCTCTCTCTCTCTCTCTCTCTCTCTCACACACACACACACACACACACACACACACACACACTTGTGAAAACAAATTCTTCTGTGTCCTTCCATCCTAAGAGTGATATTGAATTCTTGCTATGGCTCACCTCTAGGTTGTTTAAACATTTTTTTGTGTGACTCATATCTTCCATCCCATATGTAATCAATTTACTATATTAAATACCCACTGATTAAAATAACTAGAGTGACCTGGCCAATATGGCTCAATGGTTGAGCATCAACTCATGTACCAAGAGGTCACTAGTTGGGTTTCCAGTTGGGGCACATGCTCAGGTTATGGGCCAAATCCCCCAGTGGGGAGCATGCAGATCATGGCCGATCGATGTTCTCTCTCATGGATGTTTCTATCTCTCTTTCCCTTTCCCTTCCTCACTCTCTAAAATCAATAAAGAAAAAAATTAAAAATGAAATAACTAGAGTGGTTTGTGCTTTGTTAATGGAAACTGGCTTTTATGCTCCTTTAGTTTTTTCACACTACTATTTCCATAACAAATAATGATTAAGAGCCTTCTTTGATTTATTGTCTTACTTTTTGTCCTTCTTAACATAATATGATGATACTGAGCCAATGAGTGCAATGAATTTGTTTCTATATCTATTTTTATTATCATTTTATATATTTTTTCAATTTGAGCTTTTTTTCTTATGCTAGCTTGTGAATTTTGCAAATCCTTCCACATAATAGCCAACTAACAATCAGTCTTGTTATGAGAAAATATTTGCTTGAAGTTGATGATTGCCTTCAGGTTGTATGTTTTGTTTTTTAATAAATAGGCTTTGTTTTTAGCAGGTAGATTTACAGAAAAAAAATTAGCAAAAAGTATAAATAATTCTGGTATACCACCCATCTCATATTTGTGAGGTATTTGTTACAATTGATTAGCCAACATTGATACATTATTTTTAACTAAAGTCCATAACCTCATTAAGTTCACTCTTTTTTTTTTTTTTTTTTAATCCTCACCTGAGGACATTTTTGCATTTTATCTTCAGATAGAGCAGGAGGAAAGGAGGGAAGAAGAGAGAGAGAGAAACATCGACGTGAGAGAGACACATTGACTGCCTGCCACCCACACGACCCCAACCAGGGCTGGGGACAAACTGCAACCGAGGTACATGCCCTTAGTGGGAACCGAATCCGGGACTCTCTGGTCCAAGGGCTGATACTCTAACCACTGAGCCAACCCAGCCAGGGCTAGGTTCACTCTTTGTGTTATAAATTCTATGGGTTTTGACAAATGCTTAATGATATATTTCCACCAGAATGTGGGTCTTAACCAATAGATATTATCTCACTATTCTGGAGGCCGGAAGTTCAAAATCATGGTATCTCCAGAATTAGTTCCTTCTGAGGGCTGTGAAGGACATCAGTTTCAGGACCATGTCTTTGGCTTGCACATGGCTGTCTTCTCCGTGTTTCCGCATTGTCTTCTATCTGTGTATGTCTGTGTCTAAATTTCCTCTCTTTGTAGGGACATGAGTCATATTGCATTAGGGAACACTTTAATGACCTCATTCTAACTTGATTATCTTTCTAAAAACCCTACCTCCAAATATTATCACATTCTCAGGTACTGAGTATTAGGACTTAAGCATATTAATTTGAGGCAGTGGAGAGGGTGACACAATTGAACACATTACACCACCATTATAATGTCAGAAGGAAGAATAGTTTCACTTTCCTAAGAATCACTAGTGTCCCTTGTGCTGCACCTATTCCTTCTTCCCTCTCTTCTACCACACTTCTAGCAATCAGTGGTCTTTATACTGTCTCCATAGTTTTGCCTTTTTCAGTGCATCATACAGCATGACTCATACAGTGCGCAGTCTCTTTAGACAGGCTTCTTTCACCTTCTACAGTTAAGTTTCCTCCATGTCTTTTCATAGTTTCATAGTTATTTGCCTGCAGTTTTTGAAATTTATTTTCACTTCCATTAATTTCAAGAAAAATAAACATAATTATTTAATTAAATACTGAATCGATAACACAATCTCATTTTTATAAAATAATTTCTATCCTAATATGCACACAGATGTTATTTTATATGTTTGGATTTTGAATTTTTTTAATCTTGTTACTCCAATGTGTAGGTTCTTTTTAATAAAGTTGAATTATTTTCACCAAGTGAAAATCACAATAAAAATAAAAGAACAATTAGACAATAGATATGATTTTTATTGAAAATACATGCACATTCACAAGTATAAGAGCCGATGGTACCTATGGGCTGATATCTCCAATGTCATTGACAGTAATGTGAAACCATCTTACAGCCCTTTGTGACTATGTATATCAAACACGAGTACACACTTTAAACTGCAAGAAATAAACTCAAACTAAACTATGACCAAAATAATGAATCTCAGCAGAAAAAAAAACAGAAAACCAAAATGAGTACAAGGAAATATTACCCCACATCAACATGAGTTTGTGCCCAATAATGCACCACAATGTGTATTATAAAAGGTTGCACTGGATTTTCAATGATAGAATAATGCTAAGAATATTCGGGAAAGAAAAAATAACTCGAGTTCTGTAATATTACTAATTTTAATATTTTATTGGAAAGTCTTTTTAATAAAAGAAAAATTATATATACCACAAAATATAGCAAAACCAGATATAAATTTTTGAAAGATGTCTTTATCTTCATACAAGTTTATTCTTTTTTTTTTTTGTGGTACATGCTCCTTGCAGGAACTGAACCCGGACTCTCTGGTCCACAGGCCGATGCATACAAGTTTATTCTTAAGTAGAATATACTAGAACAAAAGAAACTAATCTTTTTATATATCAAAAACTCATGGTTTCTATATTTTTTTTCTCATGATGTACTTATTCCTACAGATATTTTTCTATTCACTCTATCTTTGCTCTTTCTCCACCACTGTCTTTCTTCCTTCTTCACTCCCTCCATCTCTCTCCTTTATTTCTGGGCCAGAAACAGGAATAAAATGTAGAACACAAATCTCCACTCTTTTGTTTGTTCAGAAAACAATATGTTAAAGAGAGGCTGAGATTTTATTTTTTTTATCATTTTTATTAAGCCCTATATGTTAATAAAAATGTAATCAGCTCAGAGAAAATTGTTCTTTTCGGTAATTGTAGGCTGTGTATTTTTTTCTCAGTCACAATTTCCCGCTATAAATCACCTCATTCCCTTTATTATACTTGCGTTATTCCTCATACTCCAGAAACCTCAAAACAAAACCTGGTCACCAATATCCATATGGTACAGAGCACTCTAGAAATATATGTAGGTCCCAATTCTCAGGTCAGCAGTTTGGGGAAGCTACCTTAACTGCTTCATAAAATAAAATTTGAGAACTTGTTTTTCTTACTCCAAAGCAATTTCTATTAAATTTTGCACAAGGATCTTGTAGTTCAAATAGCATGCATCACTTCTCCCCTACTCTCTCAGAGAAATAAGATGAAAAGGATGAATACACTATAAATATAATCACAGAAGGTAAATGATAAAATCTCTGAGAAACTAAATTTAACAAAAGATGGTCATTTCCAAACAGGAGAGTTTATATTCTCTAACATCTGTCATGTTAAGAAAATGTGTAAACTGTTCCTAATATCCTTTTCACATCGGCTATTTACAAAAATTTCTTGATTTTTAAAAATGTTTTGTACATTGATCAATTTGAACTGATGTTCTACTTAGTATAAAAGGTGAATAATTGTGACTAAACAGTAAACTGAATGACACAGTGATGTAGTACTGCTACAGATTCCTCAAAGTAAACATGTCGAGCTTTCCTGAAACATTTTATCAGCATGTGGCACAAGGTTTTTGCCATTTACCAAATAAGATAAAGTGAAACCTCAATCCATATCTCAGTTAATAAAGACAAAATAACTGTTTAAAGTTATCTGGCAAATTGGAGCCATTTGTTCGTACAGCTCCCACCCAGACACAGGCATGTGTTAATGGTATGATAACCACAGCCTCAGCCCCAAACTGCATTATGGTTTTTTTTTGGTACGTGCCCCTAGCAGGAACCGAACCCGGGACTCTCTGGTCGGCAGGCTGATGCTCCGACCGCTGAGCCAAACCAGCCAGGGCTCTTATTTTTTCATTAAAGATAATGTCTGCATTCCCTAGCATATTAATCTCCACAGTATAACACTAGTTAAAATTATGAGTATTTTTTTCAAAGTATAATAACATTAAATAATATTTTAATTACAAACACCCATCAATAGATAAAATCTTAAATTTTGAGTATTAAATTTAACTGTTGAAAATATATAAGAAAATGTGGAAAACCGAAATTAATCTACTATCAAAGGTTTTGAAAGTCATGAGTGTAAAACTAAATATTAGGGAAAAGGACATTTTAATAGAATTAACAAAATTGTGAAAACTAAAAATTTTTAAATTTTGTCAGTCTTAATAATCTGTGAACTAAATTATCAATCAGAGATTGAGTGTCTGCAACTTGAATAAATTGTCAAAATACCAATATCTGAAAGTGTCTATTGGAAGAATAAGTTCACTTAAAATTGTCAACTGAAACTGTACATTCCCTTTATTTTATTATTTCCTGGATATACTTATGAATGTGATGGGTCATTCAATAACCTGTTTTCAAAATTCATTGTTAAAAAATCACTGTAAAATAATCACAGTTTAATTTAGGAAAGTATATTTATATGTGCTCTCAATGGTATCAAAATAATTAGTATCATCTTATTTTCATTTATTTGGTTCTTCAACTAAAGACAAATGTTTAGCTGCAATGTATAATCTGAAACCATATCAGAGAACTTTTCATAGCTTGTTACATTAAAATCTATTAGTCTTCCTTTATTTTATGTATTTATTTATTTTTATTGATTTTAGAGCAAGAGGAAGGAAGAGAGAGATAGAAACATCAATGAGAGAGAACGTCAACTGGCCGCCTCCTGCTGCCTCCCCACTGGGGATTGGGCCCACAACCTGGGTATGTGCCCTGACCAGGAATCAAACCAGTAACCTCCTGGTGCATAGATCCACCCTCAGCCACTGAGCTACACTGGCCAGGCATCTATTAATCTTCTTTTAAAGCCTTCCCAGTAGTTGCTGGTTTCTCTTGGAAAAATGGAATATCGGGCAATTTGGAGCTTGCATTCCTATAGCAATAACTGGCTGGAGTTCTGCAGTGGTCTGTTCTTTAAAACAGGTTATACATTGCAACTAATCTTTAAGGAACTTCTGCTTGTTGAGTTTTGATAGAATATCAAAGAAAAATATTCACAGTTGTTTGATAAGGCACTAGAATATTCTTCTCCTTTTCTAGTTGTTTGTGCAAAGCTGAATTTTCTTCATATACGTCAGCTAAACCAATATTTCAGAACAGAGTAAATATAAATGTCTTCATAATGTCTATTATGACATTGAAGAGATTTGGAAAAATGCAAAAGAAACACAAATGTTCAAAAGAACAAGTATAGCTTTTGGTAAAGTATATATGTAGTAAAATCAATTTACAGAAAATTCATACAGATTCTCATTCAAAATTTTCAGAGAAAGTGAAGAAAATACAGATTATACAAATACAGAAAAGTATTTTTCTCATGAATAAATTTGTTAAGACTAAGGCAAAATCTTAAAAATTTTCAAACAGCACATTTACCAAAAAAATGAATATTTAAGCTAATTTATTTTAATATACTCAGAATAGCACCTATGCCTTGATTAGCTCCGGTCTTACCAAAAAGGAATGCATTTTCCTAAAAGTAGTTTGATTTCCATGAATCCATGCATATTCATCCCAATTATTACATCTGACTTGAATGTGCTTTACTCCCTAGCAACACAAGCCATTTGTTCACACATGTATAAAATTTTATTTACTTACCTAAGTACATTTTCCTGCTTGCTGTGTTTAGTTTATTTATTACCTGTCATAATTATATCCTAGAACTCATGAAAATCACACATCTGTTTTTGATGTTTTTAATTGTTTTTCAATGCATCCATCTACTGAGTGTCAGAAGACTGAATAAAATATGTAAACAAACAAAAAATTAACTTTTATGGAAACAAAAAGAAACTAATCAAAAGATTCCATAATTTCAATTTTCATATCAAGGTAACAACTGCTCACCATCTGCCTGTCACAATTTATTTATTCGGTGCAAATAAATGTATTTGGTGCTGTTATTTGGTGCAAATATTTTACATATACTGCAAAATTGTATCCTTAAAATAATATAGTATTATAAACATTGTAGGTTGAGGAAATTATAGCTCAGCTAGTTCAAGTGCAAAGGATGTAGTAAATCAAGTATATTATTCTAGATTTGAGTGAACACACACACACACACACACACACACACATTATTTCTATGATATATACAATAAATATCTTCCAGGATTCAGTTCAAGAAACAGAAACCACTCTATGTGTTTCAATAATAATCAATTTAGTAACAATAATTAAGTCTCAGTATTACTGGACATGCTGGAGAAGGAAGAGACATTTGTTTTCAATGTAAATGCAGTTGTAAACTAGCAAGAAGAAATGCTATTGCCATTACTACTGCAGTCACCATAAAACTACCACACGCTCATGGAGCTGATGACTAGACTATGGAATATGGAAACTGGTCATTGCCAACCTTCAGACCCAAACTAGCTTGCTAACAGACACAGGAATAGATAAGAATGGTCTTAGCCTTCTTTCAACGGCCCACTCTAAAATATATAAATCTCATGGGCACAACCTATCTACAGTCAGAACACTAAACACAGATGAATCTGAGAAATATAATTTTTAGCTTTATATACTTAGTGACATCTAGGAGAACGCAGACGTGGATAGGAGTGCTGAATTATAATGGTTCGTATTGAACACAATGTTATGCATCTTCTTAGTGCTAGAGGATTGCCAAAACAAGTGTGGCATGAATTCTGACACTTTGTAAGGTATTCAATGTGCTTTGCTGAAATAATTGTGTAACAATAAGCATTGGGACTATAAGAGAGAGAGAAAACTTGAGCTGGTCATATATACTGCATGTTTAAGGTTTCTTATAGTATGTCATGTTGAAATAAGGAAGAAAAGTCTTAGCATATGCCAAAGTTTATCTCAGATATTTAAATATTAGAACTCAATTATTTTTTAGGAAAGGCTGAGGTTCAATTAGTTAAAGAGAGTTTTAAGGGGAAAAAATCTTTTTTAATTGGGAGATACAATAACTTTTGTTTATCTAAATCTGTTATTTAAGATTCCGCAATGTTTTAACGTGTCATTTATGCAGCCATCATCAGGGCATGAAATAAGAATGCCCTTATTGTTCTAGAAGATGTTTCATCTTTTGACAACGTGATTATGTATGCTCTACATGACTTTGAAGTCCATTTAAATGATTCATGCAAAACATAAAGACTAGTCAAGTTGTGTGGAGAAAATTTCACAAACCACCCAGCAAAATAAAAAGGTAATTTATAAAAGAAGGCGAAACAGTTTGGAATTAGAGTTCTCATCTGCAACACTGGAGACCATAAGATCTAAGCAACAGTAGGTACAAACTACAAAAAAAACAGGACTGCAATCCAGTCCTAGACTCGGGCGGGCTCTTGTTCAGCTCTCATAGTTACACGATTTAGACTGTATTATCCACATGACCAGTCTAAGGAAAATACATGAGGAAGTACCATAGTCAAAATTTAAACAATTCAGAGGGAAGACTTCATTACAGAGAAAATGAAGCAAATAAAAAGAAAAAAAAAAAAGGTGAGTGATGAATTTTGTATTATATGTTGTTTGATCTAAATGGCTGATAATGATTGCCTTGGAAATTTTTCTATAAATCAGTTTGAAATAATGTTAACAAAACTAACTTGTTTTTTAAAAAGAATAAAAGTTGGATTTATAAAAGACATTACCCTCACATTGTACAGTGTAACTTATTGGTAATAAGAGCAGCCATTTATTAATCATAGAACTATACTATAATGATTCAAGTGGACTATAAACATCAATACATTCAGTTTAAACCATGAGAGGTTTTAATTGTTACAATAAGTTGAAATAATATAAAATATTGCTATAAAATTACAACAATAGCTCATCGTTGTAGAAAAAGAAAATTACCTCTTATTTTAATCCACCAATGCTCATATTAGTAACCACCGGAATGCTTAGTAAAATCTAGTTCCAGAAAAAAGGCCCCTCTGCAGAACCACAGAAGTCATTTATCCCCTCAATTACACTGACATGTAAAATATACAGAGCAGTTTCTTGAGGGCTAAAGGCTGTGTTTTTATCAGCATAAATTCCATTAATATCTAACATGCTGGATAATAGGTTGATAATGACAACTAAAGACATTTGATCTAAATCCAGAATACTCAAAGACAATGGCTACAGATCAAAGCCCCAGCATCAATATTTTTGTAAAAATCTTACTTTTGAAATGAATCTAATGGTTTCAAGACAGGAACGTGTTGCTGAAATCGGTGATAGCAGTCTAATTCCTCAGGCTCCTAACTGGTAGTTTTTTAGATTCCATGTTACCATGATCATTTTAAGATGAGAGGGAAGGAAAAAATGAGACGTGATGATAACCTTCAGAGTTCAGTCATTTTCAAAACATTTCTTAAGTCTTCTTTAGCAAAAATAATAATAATTGAAATTATTTTAATAAGAGGTAACAGAAATTGATACAAAAGAGTAAGCTTAGCACCAACTCAGGTTACAGGACCAAGTTGGCCTTATTTAGAAGCATGGGTTCAAAGCACATCAAGGGCTCTCATAAAAATCCAGGGAACATACATGTAACCATGGTAGAGTTCAACAGTGGCTCAAAACCTCTGAGAGAAGCAGCATTTGTGTTATGTTCTCCTTTATTCAAATAAAATGAGTTGAAAATCCCCTGACTCAATGACAGCCACCAAGGTTCCTGATACATACTGTGAAAATGTATGGACAGTTAAAAAAGAAAAATCAAAACTCAATCAAACCTATGTCATATTTGTAGTATTTTGGAGACAAAATATTGTAGACAGTCAAAGCCAGAGCTCAGGAAACCTATATTAAAGTCTTGGTTTTACCACGGGCAAGGTGTTCAACCTAGGGGAGCTGTTTCTCCATTAGAAAAATAAAGTGTTTGATATCATCTAGTTTAAGGAGTTATTGTGGCAATTAGTGGAAATGATTATGAAGTGCCCACTACAGTACCTAAACACTGTAGTTTTCAGAAACATGGTTATTTTATACATGTTTAAGCCTCTCCAACTACACATTATTTTCCAACTCATTGTTTAGTAGGAAAAATTTTATGGCCCATGTTAGTAAAATTATATGTGCTATGTGTGTATACATACATAAATTATAAATATATGTACATATATACATATATAGATATACAAAAATATAAACCTATGCTAGGAAACTTGTTCACTCACTGAGTACTTTTATAAATAATTCCTAAAATATATCTCATTGTTCTTTATTTATGGCCATTCATCTACTGCTTTTTGTCATTAACATTTCCAACCAGAACATCATGGGCATAATATATGCTTCTAAACATCACTTTTCCCAACATGTTTTCAGAAGATTCAAAGAAGTTTAATAATATGAATAGCTCTAAAATGTTTAAGACTTGTTTAACTCAGAACATGTTTGGAAAATGGCTAGTATGATTAAGTCTTCAATTTTAAATGCTCTCTTTCTTGTATCCTATTGCTTCTGATGCTCTTAAAGTTATGGATATTTTATGTATCGATAGAGTAATATTTTATGTACAAAAGAATATAGTTAAATTTATTATTGCATTTTAACTTTCCCTGATGAAGGAATATTTCAATAGAGGGAAAAGTGTTGATATAACAGAAAATAGTCCCTGCACATAAGCAGCCAATCTAAACCTCTCAAAATTACCCCAAATTCACCGTGACACTTAGCTTGCCTATACAGTGTAGCAGATTCTGATGTTTTTAAACCAAACATTGAAAAAGCAACATGTTTTCCCTCAGGTGGTGTTCAACTCTTAGTTTAAGGTGTAAATCGACCATACCCATATTCTGTATTATTCCATCATGCCCTCACACTTAGCACGATATTATTTATCAAACTTGGATGTAAGTACAGAATATATAGATAACCAATCTAGTAACCCTAGTGTAAAATAAAATGAGTTACTTTGCTTGATTTATTCATAGTCAAATGATCCCAATGATCATTTATCTTTTCTTCTTTATTAACGATCCATTTAATATGACATGCTAAAATGTTTTCATGTGAATTACAATAAAGCTAAGAAGTATATCATTTCTGGGACATTCCTAAAACCCATATATAACAGCATACACACTGTCCCATTAAAAAAAAAAATTTTTTTTTGCAACTCTCAATCTTCATGATTTCTCAAGTATAATATGAGTGACATCTAGCTATGAGAAATTCACTGCAGTTAATTTCTTTTCCCAGAATAAGCAACAACAAAGTGAACAAACATATGAAATAATATTTTCAGACACTGTGCAGCAGAGAGCGGAAGTAATAGACGGGAGCTCTTTTATCATCACAGCTTTCTACTTGGGGCCACTTCTAGGCCACGGTACAAGGAGGATGTCCTAAGCCAAGCATTTGAGCACTACTGAATTAAGAGAAAAGATATTAGAGTCAAAAAGGATGAAACAGCTAAAAGTTGCAGGGCAGACAACAGGAGCTGGGGTAGTTTTGCAAAAGTGTTATGCTGAGTGAAGTAAGCCAGTCAGAGAAAGACAAGTACCACATGATCTCATTTATTTATCGAATATCATAAATAAAATAAGTTATCCATCAAAACAGATCTAGAGACATGGAGGTAGGAAACAGACTGACAAACCTCAGAGAGAAGGGAGGTGAGGGGGTTGAGAAGAGATAAACCAAATAATTTATATGCACATATGCACAACCAATGGACACAGACAGTTTGGGGAAAGCAGGAGGAGTGTGGGAGCAGGGAGGAGGGTGTCAATGAGGGATAAAGGGGGAGACATCTGTAATACTTTCAACAATAAAAAAAGGGGAGCCCTGGCCAGTTTGGCTCAGCGGTTAGAGCGTCGGCCTGCGGTCCGGAGAGACCCAGGTTCGGTTCCCGCTAAGGGCACATACTTCGGTTGCAGTTTGTCCCCGGCCCTGGTTGATCGTGCGGGTGGCAGCCACTCGATGTGTCCCTTTCACGTCGATGTTTCTCACTCTCCCTTCCTCTCTCTCCCTCCCATTCTATCTGTACAAAAAATGGAAAAATATCCTCGGGTGAGGATAAAAAAAAAAAAAAGGGGGGAGCCTGGCTGGTGTGGCTCACTGGTTGAGTGTCAACCCATGTACTAGGAAGTCACTGGTTCGATTCCCGGTTAGGGTCAGGGCACATGCCCAGGTTGTGGGCAAAATTCCCAGTGGGGGGCATGCAGGAGGCGGCTAATCGATGTTCTCTCTCATTGATGTTTCTGTATCTCTCTTCTTTTTCCTTTGTCTCTCTTTAAAGTTAATAAAGAAAAAATATTTTTTTAAGGGGGGGAAGAAGCTTCAGAAATCTGCATATGGATACAATTAAGTGATCTAGTCATCTACCTTAGGGAGTAAAAAAAGGACAGCAGGAAGGAAATAATAAGGAACTGAGCAGAAAAAACAAGAGAAGAAAAAAAATAAGAGAGTATGAAAAAATGAAAGGATATTTCTAGAGACAAATTTTGAGTTTTAAGAAATATCTCCTAAACACTTTCAGTTTGACCCCGCCCGATTCAAATAAATATTTGCACAGGTAAACTTGGAAATATTAATGTGCCTCTGTTTATCATTTAACAGATGCTATATTGGGAGAAGTTGGGGGCAGGGTGTGCAAAGCTTCTCTCTGATATTGTTGCAACTTACTGTGTGTCTATAATTGTTTCAGAATAAAATTATAATTAGAGCATCTTGTCACTGTAACTCTCTATACCACTGTTGGTCCCTTGTAAAACACTGGGTTATCTGCCTGCTCTGGAGGTCCTACTGACTACATCAAAGTTTGCACTTGAGTTTACAGGAGGTAGATTTGGCAGTAGTTCCTGTTAATCTTGCCCATCATAAGTTTGTAATATTACACATGATGTGAAATAGTTCTAGAGAAGAGGAGAACATATTCAGATGCCTCATATGTAGAGAATAAACACCAAAATATCAGCAATACTATCTTTTACATTTTTTTTTTATTTTCTTTATTTATTGTCTTTTACTGTGTAACCTTATTTACAGATGTGGGTTTTAAGTGTAGAGTAAAAGAGAGTAACTGCTAAAATATAAATGGTTTATTTTTATATCAATTTTATTTAAAAATCAGAGACCATTTTTAACATCTTAGTTACAGTTCTAAAAATGCTCTTCAAATAAAAAGAAAATTGAATATCTCTCTCAATATAAAAAAATCAGATCTAAAACTCAAGGTATTTTTAACATTTAAAAGATAACATTAAACAATATTTCTTAGATAATAGCTGAATATGGTTATATATATTTTTTTCATTTTGCTCTTTAGCTACAGAACTTTCTTTGGATGAAAAAAGGAATTACAATAACTTGGAACTCTCCTGAAATCTGTCCTGTGGCTTTGGAACTTAGCATTTTTAATGTGGCTACAATGGTCAGCCAGCCTAGCTATCATTAGTCATGTTTATACTTATGCTCAGTTGTTAAATGGTCTATTTGAATTAATAGTGTGTAACCCCAAATAGTCACCTTCTGTGCAGTTACCCAATAGACTAACACTAGTTTTATTATAAATTTAAAAATTTTACCTTTTATTCAGTGAACAATAATTATATCTTCTTACACATAAAATAACTAGTACCACAGGTTTGCCTTTTATATCTACACTAATCCCTATACGTTATTTTTTTTTAATCCTTTGAAGAAAAAAATTCTATGTACAAAAACCAACTGTTTCTTTGCAAGTTTAGCGGTGTCAGTGAGTGCTTGCTCAAATAAGAAATACTCCTACAGGGCAATGTTATGAATGGCAAGGAAGAGTCCAGTGTAACTAAATGTCCACAGCTTAAGCACAAGATCTGAATGTGAATATTTTTATATCAGAGACGTTTATCTATGGCATGTATATGTTGGATAAATTCTTTTGTACTGTTATTATTTTTCTTTTAATTTAACAACTTATTATTTACTGTTAGTTCTAGATCAACCAATGACAGCACATTTATGGTGGATATTTATTTAAAGTTTTCATTTTCAGAAGCCTAATATTTACTTTTTCACTGTAGACAGATAAGTTACATATTCAACGAAATAAAGAATAATCACAGAAAAAGCAGAGAGGACACATCCAAAGTTTTGGCCCCAAGGTCTCTGGAGCATAATTTACATTCAATTAGATAATATATTTGAATTTGAGGCTTGACTAATAAACTCTTCATGGTAAGCTCACAGTATTCTATAAGCCATTATTGCTCTTTTCCAAAGCCATGCCTACATAAAATAATAGTGACACTATATTAAGACTCTTATTTGAATATTAATTACCTCTGGATTCTTTATAAAATCACATAATATTCTCCAATGCCAGTGCTTTAACCATAAAGGGACTGCACTGAGTGATCCACCCTGCAATCAGAGCATTGGTAACTAAAAATTTCTATGCTGAAATGATTGCCGGGTAAAATGCTCTTGGCAGTGGCATTTGGGAGTGGAGTTGAGGAATATTATACTTGTCCACTTTCTTAGAAAAGAGTATTAAAGAATAATAAAGCAATGCAAGATGTATTTTTTAATAAAAGTATAAGATGCAACTTTGGAAAAGAGTTCAACCTATGAAATAAAATTTTGAGTAAAAGTATAAATTATAAAAGTTATTTATAAATTTGAATAATAAAAATATGTTAATAGTTACAGAAATTTTGAATTAACATATTCAATTTAATAAAAGCTACATACAATTATTCACCCACCATTAAAATGTTTTTAATAATTATTTTAAATATAAAATAATATTGAAATATGAAATTATGTTAAATATTAGTACAATAAGAATAGAACTGCCCATGTGTCAGCCTTTCCTTCCCATGGTCCTTTCCCTCACTGCCTAACCTGCCTCTATCTCCTCACTGTTTTATAAATTATTTCTAAATTTGAAAATGATGGAGGAGTGAATGGAAACTACACAGATCATGTCTCAGGACCAAACCAGAATTACAGCCAAAATAAAAACAAATCATCAGGAAAAAAAATGACAGAAAAGCAGCTGGAGAGGACCCATATAATCACGAACAGGAAAAAGGACACTGAATCAAGTCTGGTAGGTCTGCACAGGCATGAGAGGGTAGACTGGGAGCCCATGAACAGCAGCGGTTTTAGTTGTGAGCAGCTCCCTCAGGGTTAAAATCCCAAGTTGGCTCCACAGTGCAGAGAGCCGGGACAGAGCACTAAATTAGCCACAGCCACTCACCTTGGGCTCCAGCAGAGGGAGGGACAACTGGACTAGAACTGTGTAGAGACACTCAGGAGCTTGGAGAGCTGGGAGAGCTGGGGCACCAGTGGAAGTTCATTTTGCTGAATCACTCCCTTACAGGACAGTAGCCATCTTGCTCAAAGACTATTCCCAGAGGCCCAGGGAGAAGCAACAGCTCCTCCCTCAGGAATTTCCACCACCTGCCAGGCCAGAGAAATGCAAATTGGGGCTTATTAACAGCCATTAATCATCTGCCCCACCCTCTGAAAATCCTCTTACCCTGAACACCTGAGGGATTTTTTTCATTTGGTTGAGGGCTACCACCCAAGGCTCATCAAGTAACTGAGACTAATAGCCACCAGGAAAAAAGCTAGAGGATAACTGAACCTTTCCTGGACTTGCAAATCTACCCAGGAAAGTAAGACTTGACAGTGGTGTTGAACGTGGGTCCTCCCACACTCATTCAAACCCAGTAGAGGAAGCCACAACCAGTGGAACACCAACATTCACAGGGAAAATTTGGCAGGCTCTAAAACCCACTGAGATAGCCAAAATGGTGAAACAAAGAAGCAAATCCCAAATGAAAGAACAAGATAACTGGACAGAAGATGAAATAAATGAAAGGAAATTGAGCAAGATACCAGGGGGTCAGTTCAAGCAATAATCATGAGAAAGCTCAATGGCATGAGTATAGATATAGAAGAATTGAAAACAAACCAATTGGAAATAAAGAATGACATAGCAGAAATAAAGAACACATTGAAAGGAACAACCAGCAGAGTAGAATAGGCCAAGGATAGGATCAGTAAATTAGAACACAGGGTAGAAAAAATTGCCCAATCAGAGAATCAAAAAGAAAACAAAATTAAAAAACAGGAAAAGAGCCTAAGAGAACTGTGGGACAATATGAAATGTAACAACACCTGCATCATTGGAGTTCCAGAAGAAAAAGAAAATGAGCAAGGGTTAGAGAATATATTTAAGGAAATAGTGGCAGAAAACTTTATTAACTTGGTGAAGGAAAAAGGCATACAAGTACAAGAAGCACAGAGAACCCCAAGTAAAAAGAACCCAAACAGGCTCACACAAAGACACATAATAAGTGAAATGCCAAAAATCAACGACAAAGAGAGAATTCTAAAGCAGTAAGAGATAAGCAACAGGTTACCTACAAAGAAACCCCCATAAGGCTATCAGTTGACTTCTCAACAGAAACACTACAGGCAAGAAGAAAATAGCATGAAGTAATCAAAGTAGTGAAAAACAAGGACTTGAATCCAAGACTACTCTATCCAGCAAGGCTATCATTCAAAATAGAAGGTGAGATAAAGAGCTTCCCAGACAAAAAAAAAAAAAAAAAAATGGCTGAGGGAATATCAGCACCAAATCAGCACTGCAAGAAGTATTAAAAAGACTGCTGTAATTAGTAGAAGAAATAGGAAGAAAAATATAACCACAATAAACAAAAATGGCAATAAATAAGTACATATCAATAATAACCTTAAATGTAAATGGTTAAAGCTCCCATCAAAAGACAGAGTAGTTGACTGGATAAGAAAGCATGATTCATATATATGACACATACAAGAGACCCACCACACAACAAAAGACTCACATGGGTTGAAAGAGAAGGAATGGAAAAAAAAATCTTCCAAGCAAATAGAAAGAAAAAAAGAACTGGGGTAGCAATACACATATCTGATAAAATATACTTCAAAATGAAGATCATAACTAGAACCAAAGAAGGCCACTACATAATATTGAAAGGATCTACCCAAAAGGAAGATATAACCTTGGTAAACATACGCAACCAATGAAGGAGCACCAAAATATATTTTAAAATTTCTGGAGAACTTTAAAAAAGAAATTGATAAAATCATAGCAGAATACTTCAACACCCCGCTGACATCACTGGATAGATCCTCTAGACAAATAATTAACGAGGATACAGAGATTCTAAATGGATTTAATAGATATCTGCAGAGAATTACACCCCAACACTGCAAAATTCACATTCTTCTCAAGTGCACATGGGACATTCTCAAAGATAGACCACATGTTAGGACACATCTAAGTCTCTATAAGTTCAAGAAGATTGAAATCATATCAAGTATCTTCTCAGATCACAATGGCATGAAACTAGAAATCAATTACAACAAAAACATGCAAAGACATTTGAACACATGGAGGCATAATAGCATGTTATTAAACAATGAATGAGTTACCAAGGAGATCAAGGAAGAAATTAAAAACTTCCTGGAAACCAATGAAAATTAACACACAACACAAAATCTAGGGGACACAGGAAAAGCAGTTCTGAGAGGGAAGTTCATAGCACTATAGGTCTACTTCAGAAAACAAGAAAAATTTCTAATTGACTATCTAACCTCACATCTTAACGACTATAAAGCAAACAAAAAGAAAAACCCCAAGCAAGTAGAAGAAAATAAACAGTAAAGATCAGAGCAGAAATAAATGACAGAGAGACTAAAAAAACAATCAATTTGAATAATCAATGAAAAAACGAGCTGGTTCTTTGAAAAGATAAACAAGATTGATGGACCCTTAGCTAGACTCACCAAGGAACAAAGAGAGAGAACACAAATAAACAAAATCAGAAATGAAAGAGAAGTAACAACTGACACCACAGAAATACAAAGGCTTGTTAACAAATACTATGAACAATTATACACCAACAAATTGGACAACTAGGCAAAATGAACAAATTTCTAGAAACTCATAGTCTCACAAAACTGAACCAGGAAGAGATAGAAAACTTGAACAGACCAATAACAAATAAGGAAATTAAAGATGTAATCAAGAATCTCCCAGAAAACAAAAGCTCATGCCCGGATGGCTTCACGGGGGAGTTTTACCAAAAATTCAAAGAGAACTAACACCCGTTCTTCTCAAACTATTCCAAAAAATTCAAGAAGAAAGAAGACTTCCAAACTCGTTTTTTGAGGCCAGCATAATTCGAATTTTAAAACCAGATGAAGACACTACAAAGAAAGAAAACTATAGGCCGATATTTCTGTTGAACATAGACGCCAACATCCTGAACAAAATACTAGCAAATTGGATTCAGCAATACATTAAAAAAAATTATTTACTGTGACCAAGTAGGATTCATCCCTGAGATGCAAGGCTGGTACAATATTTGCAAATCAATAAATGTGATACACCACATAAACAAAATAGAAGATAAAAACCACATGTTCATATCAGTAGACACTGAATAAGCATTTGACAAAATCCAGCACCCATTTCTGATAAAAACACTCAGCAATGTGGGAATAGAGGAATCATATCTTGGCATAATAATGGTCATGTATGAAAAACCTACCACCAACATTATACTTAATGGATAAAAACTAGAAGCATTTCTGTTCCCTTAAGAACAGAAATAAGACAGGGATGCCCACTTTAAAAACTACAAGACATTGAAAAAAGAAATAGAGGAAGATATAAAAAAGAGGAAGCATATACCTTGTTCATGGATTGGAAGAATTGACGTCATTAAAATGTCCATACTACCCAACACAATCTATAGATTCAATGTAATCCCTATTAAAATACCAATGACATATTTCACAGAATTAGAACAAATACTTCAAAAGTTCATATGGAGCCAAAAAAAGAGCCCAAATAGCGATAGCAATCTTGAAAAAGAAGAACAAAGTAGGAGAGATCACAATACCAGATATCAGGTTATACTACAAAGCCATTGTAATCAAAACAGCCTGATACTGGCACAAGAATAGGTATACAGATCAATGGAACAGAACAGAGAATCTGGAAATAGACTCAAGACATTATGCTCAATTAATATTTGATAAAGGTGGCAAGAGCATGCAGTGGAGTAAAGTCAGCCTCTTTAAAAAAATGGTGTTGGAAAAATTGGACAGCTACAGGCAAAAAAATGAAACTAGACCATCAACTTACACCATACACAATAATAAACTCAAAATGAATAAAAGACTTAAATGTGACTAGTGAATCCATAAACATTATAAAAGAAAATGCAGGCAACAAATTTTCAGACATCACTTGCAGAATAATTTTCAACACCTAAGGCAGGAGAAACAAAGGGAAAAAATAGTACATGTGACTACATCAAACTAAAAAGCTTCTGCACAGTAAAAGAAATCACCATCAAAATAGAAAGGGAGAGCATAATTGCCAACGATACATCAGATAAAGGGTTAATTTCCAAAATATATACAGTACTCATGCAACTCAACAAAAGGAAAACAAAGAACCCAATTAAAAAATGGGCAGAACACCTAAATAGACACTTCTCCAAATAGGACATATAAATGGCCAACAGTCATATGAAAAAATGCTTACTATCACTAATCATCAGAGAGATGCAAATTAAAATGATTATGAGATATCACTTCACACCTACCAGAATGTCTGCCATCAACAAATCATCAAACAACAAGTGCTGGAGAGGGTGTGGAGAAAGGGAGACTCTAGTGCACTGCTGGTGGGATAGCAGACTGGTGCAGCCACTATGGAAAACAATATGGTGTTTCATCATAAAATTAAGAATTGAGCTGCCATTTGACCCAGTGATCCCACTTCTAGGAATATATCCTAAGAAGCCTGAAACACCAATCAGAAAGAATATATACACCCCTATATTCATAGCAGCACTATTTACAATTGCTAAGATCTGGAAACAATCCAAATGTTCATCAATAGATGAGTGGATAAAAACATCTGTGATACATATACACAATGGAACATTATGCAACTGTAAAAAGAAAGATCTCATATCCTTTGAGAGGACATAGAGGGACCTGGAGAGTATCATGCTAAGCAAAATAAGCCAGTCAGAGAAAGACAACTACCATGTGATCTCACTTATTTGTGGAATACAATGAACAAGAAAAGCTGATGAACAAAACAGACCAAGAGACTTAGAAAAGAGTATGGTTTAGACTGATGTTAGAGGAGAGGGGTGGTGGGGGAGGGATGAGATAAACCAAAAAACTTATATGCATATATTTATAACCAATGGACATAGACAACAATGCTTGGTGGGGGGGCAGGATAGTGAGGAGGGTGTCTGCAGGGAAAAAGGAGAAATGTCTGTAACAAAAATAAATTAAAAAAAAAAAAGAATAGAACTGTGAATATACCTTCAATTTGATATTTTGTAACAGTTTGTACTATGTATGTTTCATTAAGACTGTTTCTTGACAGTATTATATGAATTGAAGATTTTAAACATTTATAAAATTCATTTTATTTACTATCCTAATAATTTAAAATAGGATTTTTCATCAAAGAGATGTTTTGTTGTTGTTACTCTTACCTGAGCATATTTTTTCATTGATTTTTAGAGAGAGTGGAAGAGAGGGAGGTAGGGAGGTAGGGGGAGAGGGAGAAAGAAACACTGATGTGAGAGAGACACATCCATTGGTTGTCTCCCACAGGCGCCCCCACCAGGGCCAGGTATTAAACCTGGAACACAGGTACATTCCTTGTACTTGGAACTGAATCCACGACCCTGCGGTGAGCAGACCAACACTTTAACCACTGAGCAACACTGGACAGGGCTGCACCAAGGACATCTTAAAGTTTTGATTTGTTGAGGATTTAGACTAACAAAGCTTGGAGAATGCCTATAAAGATATTTTAAGTAAAAAAAGAGTGGTAAAATTAATTGCAATTCATAAAATTATAAAGTATCTTCTTGCTTATATATTTATTCATACTGTCTTTATCCAAAAGGCTTTAAACTGGCTTATTAATTAGATATAAAGCTAAAAAATAAGTTATGAATAGTTTTAATACAGAAAACATTTAAGGATTTTTTTTCTTCTCCTTATCATTTAAGCACTTCTAACCTCACTGTGAAATTATAAAACTTGCTCTCCAGTCCCAATTGTACTAAACTATTCACATAGTCTGAAGCTGTGTGTTTTCACTTGGAGCATACTGTTTACTTTCATTAAAACTCTGATAGTGACTTTGAAATTGTGTTGATTCCATTAACATCACAGAATTTCTGGAGTGTGTTAAATGCTTTTATGTGATTTGTCTTCTACTCAGCAAAAAAAAAAACAGAAAGAATTGATTGAACAGTGACATTAATGTGAGCTATTCTTCAGAGAATTTATATCAAGTCTTGTAGACCCTGGGTAACCATTTAGTCATGTAATGATGCTATTTGGTGAGAGTAATTCAGAGACTTTAAAAAGTTTGCTGAATTATAAGTTAATAACTGCAAGTGAGTAACATATACTAGTGTGATTATTTTTTTGGTTAAAAACAAAAAAGTGTTACCTGGACTTGATATTTTGACTTATATATATATTTTAACATATATATATATATGTTAATGTACTAAATGGTATAAAATAGCCAATCCAAACTGGGCAGGGCAAGTAGCTGCATTCACAGTTCACAACAATGCTAAAGACTAACTTTCCTCCTCCCTATTTATCTCTGTCACTGAAATCAAACATCGTTGTGTTGGTTAGGAAAGGCCAAGAACAATTACCTGCTGATGTATATCACCTGTACTAGCAATAAACTGAGAAATTACACTGCAAAAAGCTTAGATAAGGCTGAATATCTCTTCTCAGTAATGAATAATCTGTAAATTCACATCCTTCTGAATCATGAAATGCTTATCCAGCAATTATGCCAGACACTGTTGAGTCTGGCATACACCAGCCTCAGATAGACAGGATCTAATTGGAGAGCCTTTAGCTAACTTCTTCCTTTGATGTTCCACATTTCATAGACAGTACTTGAAAGCAAACATATACCACAGAAAAACAAAAACAAGCATATATGTAATCAGACCATTTTAATGTTATTTAAGCTAACACAACAATATGTTGTGATTTACGTTTTTACTTGTTTTTTTTTTTGTTTTTTTCCCAGAATCCATCTTGTTTATTAACTTTCGCCCTGGAAAAAAGTAGCATGATTCAGACACCTACCCTAAAGACAAAACAATTTTTTGAATTTTTTTTTTTTGTCATTGAATATCTGTGTAGAAAAATCATATAGATATATTTAAACAAACCAAGCAGCTATCGCACTCTCAAAATTATCCTATTGTAAGAGTGTATTGATAGCGGGCTTCAGGTGAAATGATGTCCTAAATATGTACTGAAGTGTCTGTTGCTCAAAATTTATTATGATTTTTCTTAATGTTTATTATATAAAAAATGAAGTATTTTCAAAGGCAATATAAGTAAAGATAAGAAGTATATGAATACATTATCACATGACAAGTACACTTTTCTGAAATTTTACAATAAGATAAGTTCTAGTAGAATATAAAGAAACACAAACATTTATTCACTACTGGTAATAGCATAAATCAGTGCAACTGTTTTAGAGATGTTTCTGGATTTTCTTTTTATGAAATTAAGTATGTGTTTCAAGGCATCCCTCCCAGATACAATCCCCAGTGGGTTCATGAGGATGTTCTCAGCTTGACTGTGGTGGCAAAAGTGGTAGAAAACTGAGCCATCATCATAAAACAATAAAATGTGTTATGTCTATATACAGTGATACTATCTATTTTTCTTAAAACATAAAACTGAGTTTTAAAAAATCAGAAGACTTGCATACAGTAATTTGATTTATATAAACAAAGTTATAAGTAAAGCAATATATTATTCAAGTATGTTCTTATCTAAAGGTGTGCCTTAATATATTAATAAGATTCCTCATGTGGGGTATGGGAGAGAATAGTATTGGCATAGAGAAAAAAAAAAAGGAAAAATAATTAAGCACAATAAAATGTAACATTTTATATATGTATAATAATGATATAGCATAAACTGAAGAATTTTATTAACTCAATACTTTATGGAAGGACCATAATAAAAAATTAATAGTAATAAATTAAACAAGGATGTTTAGTCTATAAAAAAGTTTTCAATATAGGGCATTCATTAAAATACAGAAAGTCACTAATAGTGTTTAACCTGTTTAAAAAAACAAAAACAAACAAACAAACAAACAAACAAAAAAACATGTCTTCTATCAACAGATGTTAGCCACTCTATGAGACAATTTATAAATTGAAAGAAAATAAAATTGTTAATATTTGGCGACAATGCACACTTGGGATGAATAAAACAGTAATCAAAATTTAGTAACTTCACTATAGTCTATATGAAAAAAAGGATGAGGAATATGGTTCCAAATCTAAGAGCAGCATGTGACAGTTTTGTCTCCGTGGTCACCTGGTAGAACTGGGGCCCTGCACAACCACCCTGTCAGAAAATAGGTCTATCCCTTCAGTGATGGGGGTGCAATCAAACTACCACAGCTCAGTGACACTAGCCATTCATATCATATCATTATTTTTACTTCTCTTTTTCCACACACCCCATGATTAAATTTCCAATGTAGATTTACCAACCAATTCCCTCTCAACAATCCATTATAAGTTAAGATTGTGTGTCTCTAAAACTTATTAAATGATATGCATGTCATGTCAAGATTCAACGAAGTGCCTCAAGTAGGCAGTATACACTCCTAAGTAGAGTGCATGGCTGTCACTTTTTGTTTTTTCATCCTCACTCAAGTATATGTTTTTATTGAATTTTAGAGAGAGAGGGGGGAGAGAGAGAGACATTTATGTGAGAGAGAAACATTGACTGGTTAGTTGCCTTCTGTCAGTGACCAACGGGGATTGAACTTGCACCCTAAGTAGGTGCCCTGACTGGGAATCAAACCCAAAACCTTTTGGTGTAGGGGACGATGCTGCAACTAACTGAGCCACCTGGTCAGAGCTACTGTCACTTTTATGTGTGCATATACAGAACCCTGATGTTTCATTCTACTACAAAAATAATAATAATTGTAAAATATTCAAACAATACAGAAAGAAAAAGATAAAAACTATGTGTCATTAAAGCATAGTGACCCTGCAGATACATATCAACTCATACTAAAAATGTATAGTCTTCATACGTTTGTACCCCCAGGTGTTCTGTATCCCTAATACCTGTGGCTAAGAGTAGAAAAGCAGACCTGACATGGTGACTAGAGAGCAAGCATGGGGACAATCTAACTGTTGACAAACCTAGAAGAGAGAGAAATAATGGAGAAGGTAAAACATAGAAGTGATTGATTATCTAACCGCTTGGGGTTGGTGGTGAGGAAGGCAGAGACAGAGAGAACTGTTTTGACCTTAAGTTGTCAATAATTTTCTAATAAAAGCAGAAATTGGGACCCAAGACCTAAGTACATGCATGAAAATAAAGTTTTACTTTGTCAGTTTGTGTTAGCAGACTACGAACTTTGTACCAGCTCTACCAGTGAAGAGGTCTCATACAGTAATGACCATCTTATAAAGTTAGTACCACTATGTAAAAGCAGCACTAATGAGTTATATGTCATATTTTCAGAACATCTGAGCAAGGAAAAATACTAAGAAAAATGCCTAAAAGAAGAGGAAAAAAATATAGCTCTCTGTATTTAAATTATGGAATAGGGTAACTTGCAAGATGGTAGAAATGCCATCCATGTCTGCTTGAGTAAAAAGAAAAGGGAAAAATGTATATGATAGCCACTACCTACACTGTAGTTATTAACCTTTTAGAAGGAGAGGGAATAAAGTAGATGATTTCTCAAAGTACAATCTAGGGCTGTCATTCTATCATACTACGGCTCTTTGATGTCAGAATGCAATCCAGAGCTTTTGAAGTATATTAGAAAACCCAGTATAACTTGCTGTCTCCTGGGCCACAAGCCAACATGAGGCTTATGAAAGAAAGTGTCAAGGATGGCATTCACTAAGGATGCAAAAATCACCCAAAGAAATAGATGAAAGAGGAAATGGATAGTGAAGGATACATTAGGGAGGAAAGTAAATAGTGGAGACTTATAAAAACTCAGGCAGAAACAATGTGAATTAAGATGGCATATATAAGGAGTGTGCTTATCTGGTTTTATCAATTTCAGACCCCTGAATTTTGAATGTTAATAGACAAGTATATTTCAGATATAGTACAAGAAACTATAGAACTGTGTCTAGATGAGGAATGTTTTAAACTAGAGTGCTATGAAGAAAAAAGCTTTATAAAGAATATAAATCTTGGAAATAAAGTGTGTGTGTGTGTGTGTGAGAGAGAAAAAAAGAGAGCGAGGGAGAGAGGGAAAAAAAGACATATATGGGGACACTGGCATCATTAATCCTTCAAATGAATATTTATGAGTACCTACTATAAACTAGGCACAAGGCCATAATCTGCAAATAAATTAGTAAACAGGAAAAATATAGTCAGTGCTGATCCTATATACCTCCTGCTCGCCCCCCGCCCCCCACGCTTCCTGCATTACACTGGGGCTGAGCTCACAGACAACATCTCCTGGGCTTCCAAATCACCAGGCTCTAGTCTAGGTCCTGTCACAGAGAGAAGTGGGGAGAGAGAACACAGGGTACTCCTTGCCCTCTTTCTCTGCTTTTGGCCATATTTCGATGGTTCTCACTTCTTCCAAATGCACCCTCTTCACATGGCCCCATAAGAGACCACAGATTCCCTAGACCACCCTGTCCATATTTTCAGCCCTCATCTTGTCATCCTGGATTTGAGGATCTCCTAGCACATAATTTTCTTTGGTGGCTCCAGAGTCCAATTACTGCTAATATCTTGGTAGCCTTATTATCCTCTGTTTGGTTTCTCAGCTTTTCCAAAACCTCTATTGAACTATGTCATATGGATTCTGTTTTCCTGTCTTAACCCCAACTGATCCTTTGCCTAATACAGTAATTAAATTAAATGGAATTATAGAAGATGTAGGATGATATGGATACAGTTATTACCGGGAACTTTTTAATTCTTAGGCCAAGGAAATGTCTCTCAAGTCAGAGGACATTTATGCTGGTTCTTGAAGACGAATGGGCATCAGCCAGTCTCAGAGGAAGATTTCAGATGTGCATAAGCGTCCTCAGAGTTACTGCACACAGACTGTGTGTCTGTGTGTGTGTGTGTGTGTGTGTGGTAAAAGCATTTAAAATCTACCCTCTTAGCATATAATAGATTATTAACTATAGTTACCATGCTGTACATTAGGTGTATTGAACTTACTAATCTTGTAAGTAAAACTTTGTACCTTCTGACCAGCATCACCCATTTCCCCCAGCCTCTGGCAATCAACCTTCTACTCTCTGTTTCTCTAAGCTCAACGTTTTTACATTCCACATATAAGTGATATGATGTAAGATTTATCTTTCTGTGTCCAGTATATTTCATTTAGCATGATGTCCTACAAGTTCATTCAAATTGTCAGAAATGAATAATATTTAAATTTAGCTGTCAGGTTTCAAGAGTTGTGGGGATGTAAGACCAGACTGGCAGAGGGCTAGATACAATGCAAGGTAAGCAAGTGAGGGGTTTGAAGAATGAGAAGTGTGTGAGACATGGACAGGTGAGGATCTTTTAACTTTAACTCACTAAGAAAGTGAAGAAATGTTAGTGCATGTTCATCACTATAAGATCTCTGTTATAATCTTTTCTCATTTTCATTATTCATTTTCTTCCCTCAGATAACTTAATGGCTCACTCCGTCAGTTCATTCAGGTATTAGTTCAAATATCACCTACTCTTTTCTTCATCCTGTTTAAATTTCAAACTCCACCCAGCATAACCTATTTCTTTTCCTGGCTATTTTCCTACTTACCTTAATGCTTATAATTAGTAACAAAGTAGATTATTTTTTACTCTGTGTGCTTTGCTGCTCTGTTTCCAGGATCATACTAGTGTTATAAAAATATAGTGAGAATTTAATAAGTATTTCTTTAATTGAATTTAATTAAATTATCTGCTAATCCTTTTCTTTCTCATAGTGATTTTAATGAGCTATTACCACTAAATACTTAACCTTTGAAACAATAAAAATACCACAGTTCACTTTAAGTAGAATCTAAATTAATTAATTTTCACAGAGGTAGTGCTTCCCTACGAGATGTTCTGTAATACCCAACAGCCTTTTTTGTTTACCACGGGAATAGTGTCTGCCTGTGTGTCTGTCTGTCTGCTTAGGCTGCAGCTCTTCCTAACCTAAAATTTTCTACTTCCGGACTTTTCGCCATATTAAGTGAGGGACAGAGAAAGAGATTTCTCTCTTGTGGGATTTGAATTAAAAATGGGCTCCCCATCTTATAATGGGCCTTAATATTCCCTGTGTAATCTCAATAAACAGTCCTTGGAAACAATCTTGTACAATTAGTTTGGAACATTCCCAAAATGGACCCCAAAACAGAGATGTGTATGTGGAGATGTCCTACAACAAACTGCATTTTTAATTAATATATCCTAAACATTTTAATAACTTCAAATATTAGTATAAAGTACCATTTTGCTAGCTAGACCTTGTCCTATGGCCCAGATGTATCGGGCCACGTCGTCCGGGACAGACCTGGGAGGACACATGGAGCAGGACTGGGCGGGGAGGAGGGACCAACTGGATGCAGTAGAGACAGGAGCCTTGGACAATCCCCAAGAAGACCTGAGATGAGGATGGCCTTCAGGCAGTGCTGAATCAAGGCACAAGGGTAGCTACCTGTAGTCCCACATTAGTCATCGTTGAACGATGGACACTCCCCGGGGAGGGATCCTAAATCTGGTTGTCTCAACTCCCTTTAAGCACGTCGCGGGGAAGCACCCAATGGTCAGCTGTCGGCCCCAACACTCCTGCTTTCTCATGGAGTGAGTGTGACTTGAGTTACACACCCACCATCCACCACAAACTTTATATTTATTTATCAGATTAACAAAAGAAGAAAAAATAGAAAGAAAAGAGAGAAACAAGAAAGAATGGGATTCCATTCTCCGTATTAAGAAAAAGAATAGGTATAGGTGATTCGGGCCTGCGCGTCTGTGCTGCGATTAGGCCTTGGTCTCGGTCCGCGGCCTTGATCTCCGTCCGCCTTCCCTCTCAACCAGTGCTTGCTACCACCCGTGGGAGACTCCGTGGATTTGGATATGAGCCCTCTGAGGCCCAGAACTATCTTTCGGTAGTGAACAAAGGGCCGACAAAGATGATCACTTTAAGGTGGATAATGATGGAAATGAGCACCGATTATCTTTACGAACTGTCAGTACAGGGGCTGGTGCTAGGGATGAACTGCACATTGTGTAAGCACAGGCAGTGTATTTTGAAGGCAGTCCAATTACAGTAACACTGGCAACTCCAAAAATGTCTATGCAGCCCGTGGATTCCCTTGGTGGCTTTGAAATAATCCCTTCTGTGGTCTTAGGGTTGAGGTGTGGTTCTGGGCCGGTTCATGTTAGTGGACAGCACTTAGGAGCTGTGGAGGAAAATGCACAGCCAGAAGATGAAGATGAAACTCCTAAGTATCTCTGGAAAGCATGCTGCCCCTGGAAGTGGTAGCAAGATTCCACAGAAAAAAAGTAAAATTTGTTGCTGATAAAGATGAGGAGGAGGAGGATGACGAGGAGGGGGATGACGAGGAGGAGGAGGAGGATGTGGAGGAGAAGGAGGAAGAGGAGGAGGAGGAGGAGGATGTGCAGGAGGAGGAGGAAGAGGAGGAGGATGAAGATGTGGAGGAGGAGGAGGAGGAGGAGGAGGAGGAGGAAGAGGAGGAAGCCGAAGTAAAAGCTCCAATAAAGAAATATATGAGATACTCCAGGCAAAAATGCACAAATACCAAACCAGAATGGAAGACTCAAAATCATCAACACCAAGATCAAAAGGTCAAGAATCCTTCATAAAACAGAAAAAAACTCCTAAAACACCTAAAGGACCTAGTTCTGTAGAAGATATGAAAGCAAAATGCAAGCAAGTATAGAAAAAGGTGGTTCTCTTCCCAAAATGAAAGCCAAGTTCACCAACTATGTGAAGAGTTGCTTCAGGATGACTGATTGGAGGCTATTCAAGAGCTCTGGCAGTGGAGGAAGTATTTTTTAGAAAATAGTTTAAACAGTTCGTTTAAAATTTTTCGTCTGGCCCTGGCCAGTTTGGCTCAGCGGTTAGAGCGTCGGCCTGCGGTCCGGAGAGACCCGGGTTCGGTTCCTGCTAAGGGCACGTACTTCGGTTGCAGTTTGTCCCCGGCCCTGGTTGGTCGTGCGGGTGGCAGCCACTCGATGTGTCCCTTCACATCGATGTTTCTCTCTCTCTCTCTCCCTTCCTCTCTCTCCCTCCCACTCTATCTGTACAAAAAATGGAAAAATATCCTCAGGTGAGGATAAAAAAAACAACAACAACAAAAATTTTTCGTCTGATTTCATTTATGTAACAGCTGATCTCTGGCTGTCTTTCCTATAATGCAGAGTGAGAAGATTCCCTACTGTGTCTGGTAAATGTAGTTCAGGTTCCATGGCCAAAAGTGTGTTGTCCAAAATGCCTGTTTAGTTTTTAAAGATGGAGCTCCACCCTTTGCTTGGGCTTAAGTATGTATGGAATGTTATGATAGGATGTAGTAATGGTAGTGGTCAGACAAATGGGAATGGTGGGAGACAAAAATATACATGTGAAATAAACTAATATTTTAATAAAAAATAGGTATAAAATGGAACAGATAGATCTAGGAGTTGCAATAATTAGAAGATACTATAATATCTTATTCAATGTAGGAAATATAAATAATTAATATTTCTGTGTGATCTTAGAAAACAAAAAGTTCTGTTTAAATAAGGAATTATTAGTATGGTATGTATTACACAATTAATAAATCTATTTTTCTTTACAATCATTAATGAATAGTTTATTTATCATTGACTTATAATCATTATATATAGTCATAATAAAACTATTAAAATATTAAAAATAATAAGCAGGAAAAAGAGAACACATAACCCCACTATCTGGATTATGTTTATGGTTATAATTCTTTCAGGGTGCTGATTACCAGTGTCTGTCTGTTTCATTTTTTACACACATTATATATGTACATATATATATATACACATATGACATTCACCCACACAATTTTTATCATGTTATATATTTTTCTATCATTTTTAATATATCATGAATATTTTAATTACATTAAATATTATTATAAAATATGATTTTACTGGTTATATGTTACTGTATTACACAGCTGTATCTTAATTTCTACATTTTAGAAGATTACCATAACTCATTTAATTGATGAACTACTGCTTTTGATACAGACAGATAACACTTTAAACTCTTTCATTTTTTTCTGAAGCCTTGGGCAGGTTTTCCTGAAATCCAGTTACTGCAGAATATATGACAGCATATTTTACACAGCATGTTTATAATTTCTCAGTCAGCATGTTAGGAAGCTTTGAGGCAGAATATATCTTTGAAGGTAATTAACACATTACAATGTTGAACCACTTAAACATGATTATTTGTATTTTTATATTCGGTTAAGTCCAATTTTTTATTATTAAAGAAGCTCAGCCATTACTACCAAGTCCCTGAAGAGAGAATATGAAGTGCTTAAATCTTCATTTACATACAGAGAATTATTAGATGTAAAGTTTCTTTTGCTTTACTTGAATTCTTCATTTAATAATAAATGCACAATATCTTTAAATATTTAATTGTGGGTAGCTTGTCAGCACATGTATTGCTATTGAAGGCACCATAACAGGGGGTAATTAAATAAATTGGTGATGCACTAAATTCTTAACATTCTTTCACAGTAAACTCATTTTGTGTAGTAATAAGTTTTGTCATTACAAATGAAATGCACCACCTGGCACAATTAACGTTATGCCTCCAATTTTTTTAGTAAGTCTCAGAGCTATAGTGCAATGTTATAATTTGCATTGTTATAGCTCAAGCAAAATAGTAGTACTTGATTCAAAAAATGTCTTTCATACCAGAGTCTAGGCTTATTTAATATATCATATTCTAATTAGGTGCCATGAACTTTTTAAAGACAGTGCAGTGTTGATAAAATTATGCCAAAAGTTCATGCCCCCAAAAATATATAACAGCTAAAATTTTCAGGTGAGAATACCTGAATCAACCAATTCTGTGAAAATTAGAATGCTATGTTAAAATATAAGCTCGATAAAATTAATCATGTAATTTATTAAATTATCTGAAGGTAGAATTGTAATAATAACATTCAGTGGAATCATTACAGATTATCCTTCCAACATGCCATAGGCAGATGGCAGGAAATCTAAAAGGAATGGTTTACTCAACAGGCTTTATTAATTAACTTGAGAACAGCTCTTAGCAGGATGAATATAACACTGTCGTCATTAAATTTAAGACAATGATGATACCAGTACAATTGTCAAAACTACATATAGTAAATCTCTCAAAAATAAAACTGGCTACTAAGTGTATGTCAATCTCTATTTCCCAAATTCCATCAAAACCACTATAGAGCATACAAATGAGATTAAAATTTAAAAAAAAAAAGTTTCTGAAATCTAAAGATTAAAAATAGGAACAAAATGGTATCAATATCTCTCAATTATTGCTAAGAAACCCAACTCTCAAGCAGCACTTTAAAGTATGTAGGTGGAGCCCTTTCAGGAAAAGACTGGGAGATGGGTAATGCTGACTGCTCCCTCTACTCTGAGCCCTGAGAGGGATTGCCATAGCAAGGGGAGAGCCAGTGTGCTCATCCACTACTCACTTGTTTGCTGTAGTCTGGTAGGTCTCATGGTTACAAGCCTCAGTGCATCTGGGAGTTCGGAGTTTCTTCCCACCTGTATGACACTCTGCCTGGGACAGGTTCATTCTTGCCTAACCCATTTTGATCTGAGTATTTTTTCATTCACCCTGGGAAGAGGGAGTTCAGGGGCTTCCTATGTTGCTATCTTGGATAAGCAATGTGAATTTTAAATTTTTGGTTACTGAATTTTGTTGTCTGATTTTAACAATTTTGGACTTTGTTCCAATAAACTGTTGAGTTGCATGGATATCCTTTTGATCAGGGTGAGTCTAGAGGAGAAATCAGCAAACTTTCTGTAAAAGGCCAGCCAGTCTCTCTCTTAAGCTTTGCAGGCTATGTGGCCTATGTGTTAACTCATCAACATTGTTGTTGTAGCACAAAAACCTCCATAGTTAATACATAAATGAATGAGAAGAGCTGTGTTCCAACAAAATTTTATTTACTGAATAGACAGTAAGTGAGATTTGGTCCTTAGTTTGTTGACCCTTGGTCTAGTGTCATCTGTTCTACAGGAGTAGTTCAGCCCAATTATTAAAGCATGGTTTTTCTTGTATCTCCATTAATTCCCCCATATATTTAATGTTATTTCTTCCATTTGGTTGCTGGGTTTTAGAAGGATTCATGGTCCTGTTTGAGGTACAATAATTGTTTGGTTTACAAATACCTGGCAAGTATTCTTTCCTCTGGAATTTTTTGTCTGCTCTCACAGAGTTTCACCCTGCCCACACAGATTGGTATATCACCATAAGCTCCAGAGACCCTCCAAATGCAGATTTCCAGAGCTTTTTCTCTCTGGAATTCCTTCTTCACTGGTTATCAGCTTCCAGTTACTTTGGCCACCTCAACATGGAGGGTGGAGAAACATTCCAAACTCGACTCAAGCAAAAAGTGCACCACAGGTCTTTTGAGTTGGGTCTCCCTGCTCCATGATTTAGAGATCACCTATAAGCAAAAAGCCAGAATGATTGAGAACAATGACCTCTTTTGTTTCTCTTATCTAATAGTCATATTGACTGTTGTCCAGTACGTGAAAACATTTGTTTTGTCTAATTTTCTAGTTGTTTATAGAGGTAAAAAAGACTTTACCAATAAGTATAAGTTTTCTATGTAGTTTTAATAAAGATATTTTAATCAAAAACTCTCTACCAATACACATTTTACTTTTTTTCCCTGAGGAACACTTTTGACTACTTCTGATTAAGGTGTTCTACGACCCACTGTGGGTTCTTGGCTTCATGCAGTAAAGAATTCACATTGGAGCCCAGAGTATAAAGAGAAAGAGAGTTTATTAGGGAAGCAATGGGACAAAGAGAAGGCTACTCCACAGACAGCGTAATCTCTCCATAGTGAGACTTACTTCTTTTATAGAGGCTCATTTTATCAACTGGTAGGGCATTCAATAAGGAGGAGAAATATTCAGGATTTTTCTGGAAAAGAGGTGGAGACTTCTCAGAAGAGCACATGGGCCATTTTGTGTCCTTATATGGGCTTTTCATTTCCTATCATGGCTTGGGGTGTGTCAGTTAGTATGCTAATGTATTACTATAAGTGCATAATTAGGCTAGGAGTTACTCAAGATGAATTTGTCAGCATGTTGGATTGAGCTGATTTTCTGCCAGTTCTAAGCTATAAATCCATTGGGAGTTGGTCTTATCTCCATGACAGTCCTTATAGCCCTTATTAGTTATAGCCATTTTGCCATCTACCCTATTTCACTTCTGCAAAAAATAAAAATAATAATACCGAACAGATTAATATTCTTCCCTACAGCCCAAAGTAGATTAAAGGGCTGTAGATGTTTCTCAGCATTTTAGGATGGCAGAGTCCTACTTTTGAAGTTACCTTAAGAATAGTTGCTATAGCCCAAAATACTCTTATATACTGTTTGTATTTTGCTTGTTTGAAGAATTAAAACCACATTTAATTTAAAAAAAAATTTAAGTTTAAAATTTTATTGTATATTTTGACCAATTCTCCCAGGTAGGAAGGTGTTAAGCAAAAAAAAAATTTGAAAGAAAAGTCGAATTTTAACAGATTTTACTTATCTATCTATTCTATACCTATATATTGTCATTTTTTTCCAAAACAGGTGATACTAATGTATTTAGTTATTTAAAATTCCTTCTTTCCTTTTCCATTTGATATTTATTGTTGTATGTTGGGTTTACAAATATTAAATAAACTGCTTTCATTGTCACTTTTTTGAGAAAGATAGCTTGCTTGTAATCATAACCCTGCCCTGGCAGTGCAATTATTGATATAACCTCTCCATTAAGCAAGCTCTGTTGTCCAAGCAGGGAGAATGTAAGGCCGTAGATATAACCATGGAGAGATGCTAACAATGTGCTCATGGTTAAATTCTAAAATACACTTTTATCTAATTTGAGTATCCAAGCTTTATATGAAAGCTGTTTTAGTCAGGGTTCTCCAGAGAAACAGATCCAATGAGATAGATGATGATAGATAGATAGATAGATAGATAGATAGATAGATAGATAGATAGATAGATATTGATATACAGATATGGATGTAGATAAATATATATATATATATAAATATATAAACACATTTTCTCTAGATAGATGATAGATAGATAGATAGATAGATAGATAGATAGATAGATAGATAGATAGATATAAATTGGCTCACAATTATGGAGGTCAAGACACAGCAGAAGAATAATAGTACCCCCATGTTTGTAGCAGCACTATTTACAATAGCTAAGATCTGGAAACAGCCCAAGTGTCCATCAGTAGACGAATGGATATAAAAGCAGTGGTACATATACACAATGGAGTACTACACAGCTTTAAGAAAGAAAGATCTTTGTCCTTTGAGACTACATGGAGGGACCTAGAAAGTATTATCCTAAGCAAAACAAGCCAAGCAGAGAAAGACAAATATCACATGATCTCACCTATTTGTGGAATATAATGAACATAACAGTCTGAGGAATGGGGTAGTCCCAGAGACATGGAAGTGGGGTACAGACTGACAATCCCCAGAAGAGGGAGTGGTGGGGGAAAGATAAACCACAGAATTTATATGCATGTATGCATGAACAATGGACATGGACAACAAAGCTGGGGACAGGGCAGGGAGGGAGAGGGAGGGCAGAATCAGTGGGGGGAAAAGGAAAAACATCTGTTCCAAAATTAAAAAAAAAAAAAGACACAGCAGAGTCCATGGTGCTGATGAAAACCAAAGGCAGTCTTCTAAAGAATTCCCTCCCGCTCAGGGAAGCTGATCTTTTTGTTCCATTCCAGCCTTCAGATGATTTGATGTGACCCACCTACATCATAGTGGGCAATTTGATTTACTGAGCACTTATAAATTTAAATGTTAATCTCATCCCAAAACCTCCTATGCAAAGACAAATAAAATTAACCATCACAATGGCATTTACATTAATCCCTTAGGCCTTATTAAAATACTGACAAGAAGATAAACAAATTACAATGAATATGTTTCATAAACTAACAAAGGTATGCTTATTTTATATAATATAATGAAGTAGAGGTGTTGTGAGGAGGAGGAGAGAGGATGTAGAAAATACATTAGAATGTGAAACACTCAAGAGGTTGAGATAAAGAAAAATAGTGGTATATTTTTTGCACTCTATTATTAAATTTTTAGAGTATCTATTATTGTTCCAAAGCCTTTATGTACCAATGGCACATAAGGATAGCTGTGAAGATTCATGAGTACTAATGATTTCAGATAGTTCAAGGATCCTATGTGAAAACCTTACAATTGGTGTGATAATTAATTAGCAGTTTTAATCACACAAGGGATAAGAGATTTTTCAGCCTCAGCTTTGGTGTAAACATTCCTAAAGAGAAGGCAGTATTATTCACAGCAATACTTAAATAATCAAACTGTTAAAAGATTTTGTGTTCTGCCTCCCAATCCACAAAAATCAAATTGATTTTATTTTCTGAACCTCTTTTATTGGTCCTATGGAAGAGCCAAGAACTAGTGAGTTTCTAACTTATTTGTGAGGAATTCTTCCTAGATAACTTATTTTCTTCTCTCAGAATACTTAGACTATGTAAAATTCCTATTCTCCCTTGATTCTTATCCTCACTCTCAAAACTAAATACTTTCTCCCATGATTAGGAATATTTTTGTTCATCGATGTAGTCACACTGGGTGAACAGAGAATAAAGAAACAGAATCTTGTGCCTTTTATGTCAAAAACAGCACTTTTCTAAATACTCAAAGGTAATTCAGCCACCTCCATTTTCACAAGGTTTAACACATTTTAAAATGGCTTCTTTTAACCTATGAAAAAATAACAAAATGCCTCTTAATTCTTTCAGAATAACCTGTAAAATATTTGAATAGCTCTCATATTTTATATTTGGAAACAAAGCAAAGACCTATGTAAACATTTAGAGTGAGTAGGTGATGCTAGAATAATATCAACTAGGTCTGTTTCTATTAATCACACATTCAACTGTGCACTTCCAGGCTTTGTATATGAATCTATCCCATGGCAATATGAAACATTTAGGTAAGTGTTGCTGAACATTATGTGCAACCGTGTGATTATTCATGGACGTTTATATGAATCTTTCATTGCCCATCCAAATAAATGCCACATTGAGCATTCATTGTGTTTGAATGTGCAATCTCTCACACACACACAAAAACTATTTTTTCTTCAAACCATAATGTTATACATTGTCTTACTATGGGGCTTTTAATATATTAGAGTATGATTTGGCGTATATCATCTTTGGGATTTTGTGCTGTGAGCCATGTGATGCTCCTATACAGTGGTGCCTGGATCAATGGACCTGAGCTTTATTATCTCACTGCAAAGAGAAAGTCTCACAGAGGTGCTTGCCACTTACATGACTGTCTCTTATTTTGATTGTTTCATTTAGACAATAAATCTCAGTAGCATTAAAGGTGATCTGAAAGTTAAACACTGTGAAGGATTTCCAAAATTAACAACGGGCTGTTTTAAACCAGATGAACAAAAAGTTCACTTAAAACTGTAGAGGTTTTTTGTTTTTTTTTTAATTCCCTTTTTTAAATTTTCTTTTAAGCCCAGAAGAATTCATTGAATAGCCCCCCTTTTTCCCCTAAAACCTACAGGGATATTGGACTTTCTGTAGTTAGCCTTTGTATGAGGTGTCAGAAATATGTTTTCTTTCTGCTATAAACCCTTTCTTGAAAAAATATTGTAATTCTCATAGGAACGTTAAATAAAACTAACATGTATTGCTTAAAATAGCCATCATGTGCATCAACATTGATGACAATAGAGAATATACTGAATGAAACTGTAACCTACTTACTTCATATTCTCAGAAACAGGAAGGGAGTAAACCCCTAAAATCCTTATACATGCAAAATCAAGGTATGACCAATCAACGCAGTGTTATTCTCAATCACTTTCTGTTGTGGATAATATGATGTGCCACTCAGACTCCCCATAGAGGACTGAGATACTCATCCCCTCATAGGCCTTTGGGAATCCAGCATCTGAATTCCTCTCTAGAAAGTTACTTTAGCTGACAGCTTCTATGCCCGGGTCATGTCCCATCCCAAGTGGGAATCCACACACAGGAGTGTGAAGCATGGCTGTCTGTCTCAAGGCAAGACAACTGTAAAGAGCCATCCCAACTTCAGTGATTCCCGTGAGACTAGACAAATTCATCCCTGTAACTGCATTGAAATTCAGCCTTTCTCTTTGCCTAATTCAGGTGATTTTACTCCTAAAAAATAATGTTGATATTGAGGGTGCTGCCCCAAACATTTTCCACATGAAAATCTCCATCTTAAAGTCTGTTTTCCAGAGATTCTGACTTAAGACAATTAGTGTTAGTGGTCAAAATAGAAAGATTTTCATATAGGATATTAGAGCTTGATGCCTTGCCAGCCAATTGGCAACGAGGAAGGAATTAATTATAATAGCAGCAGAGAGCTTTCCAGAGAAGGTTGAATTGTCAGTCTTTACAACAAAGACTGTGCCAGGGATAGGCTTCCACACTCAGGGAAGAATGAGACTCTGAGGCTTGAGCTGGGATTTTTGAGTTGATGAACTCATAAACATTAATTCTGGATTCTTTGAATCCTCTGGGCTTAACGAGTAAAAGCTAGCATGCCTCTGTTGCTTGAAAATGAGATGGTGATCTCTGCTCACAAGGCACCGTGAGCACCCCTCAGCACCAGGGTGCAGCATCCTTTCAACCTCCAAGCTGGGGAAGTGCTAGGCATACTAAAGAAGATGTGAAACTGTACCCTCACAAGCACCTGAGGTAACCTCCTAATAAACTAATGGTGGATTCTGCAGGACCTAGTCAATATACACAGAAAGGAGTTAGGAGAATATGATTGGGATTACATCTTGTGGGTCCTGTATCAAAAAATCTAGAACATGAGATTGGTTAAGAATTCCTTACTTTATTGATAAGGGAGGACTATCCCATGATAAAGGATTCCATCCATACTTTGATAAAGACCTTAGAAAACAGTGTTGATGCACTATGAAGATAGTTCTTGTAAGTGTGGAGAAAGTGATAGCCCATAATAAGTAGAGTAGAAATGATAAAAACGCCATGGCAGACATGGAAAAAGAGAATTTAAAAATGTATAAAGTGGCCAAGCTATTGGATATACTGTGTGAGGCCAGAAAATCCACCAGTTAACCATGTTCTGAGAACCCCTGGAAGGTGCCTTATTTACCAAAGCAACAGTTACCCACTGGTGAGAGAAACACCATCATCCTTGAGAAGCTCAATGGTAACCGTCTTCTATTGATAGGGCTCATGGTAATCTATACAGACTGTGTTCTCTGATTGCAAGAAGGATGATAGACTCTTGAAAATGTAGAGGCCAAAGGCAACATCTAACCATTAGAAGCATAGTTGGTGCAACCACTCTGAGTGGCAAATTTGAAGTGGACTGCCATAGGCGCTAACTCAGAGAGTTATAGAAGTGGTTAGTAGAACACAGCCTCTTAGTATTGACAGCTGACAAAGGTAATACTCTATATGCACAATCAAAAGAAGTTAAATATAGATGATCAGCAGGATGAGGGCAGCCACTTCAATAAAATGTCTTGATTTCTGGTGCATTTCCTGAATTTCAGCCAGTTTTCATGCCTGGATCCCATTGAGAAAAAAGAACAGAAGAAGGAAAGCAGGGAGGGAGGGGGAGAGAGAGAGAGAGAGAGAGAGAGAGAGAGAGAGAGAGAGAGAGATTGATTGATCTTAGGAAAATCGCAATGAACCCTTTACAAAGTGACTTGCAAGCTTCCATCTTCAAAGAGGACCCAGAACAGGACAGTGTTCTGCAACAGATAAAAACAAGAGTAGCTAAAAGTTACAGCAACCTGGCAGAGGTTTGGGTAATGGGGAATGATTCCTTCCGTTTTTCATGGCAAACTCCATTAAAAGAATCACAAGGTGGATGTCTAGGTTTCTGAATCATGATTGTATGATTTTCAGGGGATAATCACACACTATTAAAAAAAAAATGCTTTTGTCATGTTACTAGGCCCTGGCATACAAGGAGCACCTAACACCCTGGGAAATGAAGTAACCCATTCAGTCTGGTTTTTTTTGTTTGTTTGTTTGTTTTGTTTTTTTTTTGTTGTTGTTGTTGTTGTTTTATATCCTCACCCTAGGACAGTTTTGCATTTTTTGTACAGATAGAGTGGGAGGGAGAGAGAGAAAGAGAGAGAGAGAGAGAAACATCAAGGTGAAAGGGACACATCCAGTGGCTGCCACCCGCACAACCAACCAGGGCGGGGGACAAACTGCAACCGAGATACATGCCCTTAGCGGGAACCGAACCCTGGTCTCTCCGGACCACAGGCCGATGCTCTAACCGCTGAGCCAAACCGGCCAGGGCAACCCATTAAGTCTGAATTGCCCATCCTGAGCTGAGCTCTGCCAGATCCTCCATGTCATAAACAAGGAGTCTTAGTAGCAATACAGTATAACGTGGAAGTAGTACATGTAAGATCAGAAATGTGCAGGGCCACATGGAAAACTATAAGGTACAAGATAAAGTGGCCTAGAGCTTCAGTATACCCATCACCCTTGCACCAGCACCTTTTCTTCTGCCTATATTTATGACCACATAGGGTATTGTTTTGTCTCTCTGATAGAGGAGAAGAGAGGGTGAGCCTAATCTGCTGTTAAACTACAGTCCCTCTCAGGAGTAGCACTGAAAAGTGTCAATGATAGGAAACCCTCTGCATGATACGGCTGCAGTTTTAATACCAACTACTTGTGCAGAAGTGATCATTCATCCCAATGCCCTTTCTGGATTAGCTGACTGTGGAAGAAAATTACTTGCCAGAGTAAATATTCAGTATCGACAAGACCTCTATATTTTAGAAATGGATGCCAAAAAGTACTTTCATACATAAGGAGGTCAAGTCAATGCCATGTTTCAAGTTTTTAAGGACAGGATAAGAGTCTTGCTTGGGTGCAGTGTTGCTAGAAATTCAAACCATTTGTGCTCTGATACAGAGAACCCCTGGATCTTCAAGTAAATCAATAAACACATACTGCTAATGTACTATAGGACCAATAAGGAATCATGGATGATCACTTCCACTTTCAAGACACCCTCCTGAATTGCTATGTCAATGAAATGGAGAAGTACTATTTGGAGAATAACATACTTTTCAAGATTTTACTTATTGTTGTTAATGCTCTCAACATGTTTCTTTTATTGGTGATCTTCATCCCAACATCAAATTGATGTTCTTCCTCCAGACACCAGCTCTTTGATCTAACCAATGAATACAGAGTTATAGCAGCTTTTAAGGCTTACTACCTGAGGAGGACCATTGCCCAGGCTGTTGCTGCAACTTAGGAAGATACTGGGAAAACATGATGCAAATTTGGAAGAATCAAAAGATCTATGACTACATCAAGAACCTTGCTTGCACTTGAGGTGATGTCACCATGAGTGTATGAATGGCATCTGGAAGAAGACACTTAAGAGGTTCATCTACCACTTCAAAGAATGTCCTAAGGATGAGGAGCCTTCAAAAATCAACAAGCCTGTTGAGATGGCACACAGCTTTAACCTGGGTGTAAATGAGGATGGTGTTGAGGAACTTCTAGAAGTGATTCCTGCAGAGTTGACAAAAGAGAAGTTGTTGAAACTGGAATAGGAATGTATAGCTGAAAAAGAGGCAATAGAAAAGGAAATTTCAACAGAAGAGAAAAAAAAATAACTCCCAGGAAAATTGACGATAAAGGTTATAGCAGAAGCATTTGCACACCTCAAAAAGCTTCTTAACAAGTTTGAAATTTTGAACTTCAATAACAAAAGGTTTCATTAATAGAGAGGAATGTTCAGGGTACATTATTGCTTACAAGCAAATCTTTGATAAAAATAAATAAACAAAAGAAAAAAACCACCACAGGCATATTTCTGAAGAGTGACACCTTCTGGAGGAAAGACTTGGGCAGGTCCTTCAGGAGGCGCTCCAGAAGAAGGCATTGTTATAGGAGATGACAGCTCCACGTATGTCATTTCCCCTGAAAACCTTCACGGTGGTTCAAGATGTGGAGTGAAAGGTGGTGATATTGATGATTTTGACCCCCTGTAGGACTAGGCTAAATGTGTATGTTTGTTTCTTTGTTTTTGACAAAAAGTTAGAAATATTAAAAATAAAAAATAGCTATAGAATATGAATAAGAATGAAGAAAATATTTTTGTACAATGTGTTATTACAAGAGTAGAAGGTTAAACAAATTAAAAATTTATAATTAAAGAAATATTTTTTAAAAATTTAGTGTTGCCAAAGTGTACAGTGTTTATAAAGTCTACAGTATAGTAATGTTTATAAAGTCTACAGCAGTGTACAGTAATGTTTATAAAGTCTACAGTACTATATAATAGTGTAGAGGAAAAAGATAGTAAAAGTAAAAAAAAGGTATAATATGCAAAATATGAATAAACATAACATTGAAAACTCTCAAAATCAAGTCACAAAAGACTTAAGTCCTATGTCATTCAAGAGCAACAGAAGCTAAGCTATGGTGAGATAAATAATAAACAATCATTGCATAGTGCAGATGGAGATTGACCGAAGAGAAGGCAAAGAGCATTTCTAGGATGATGGAAATGTTTTATGCTCTGATCCAAGTTTGCTTATTATAGCTTACAGATTTTACCAACTCATCAAAAACAGTACATTTCACTGATTTTAAATTATTATGTTAATAAAATAAAAAGGACTCTTGGTAAATTTCACAGTGGACAATGAGAAAAATAGCTAAACCCTTTTGAACCTCTCTATTCTCATAACTAATTGATCATTTGTTTAATTAAATCTTTCTGTATTAATCAGATAAATATTTTGGCTAGTTGGCTTGATATTTCAGAGTTTTGAAGCCTATTTTTCAAATAAACTTTAATTTATTGAGGTGATATAATTAAGGGAAAATTTTTCTCAATATTAAAATTCAGGAACATGTGTATATCACATTGGTTTTCTGGGATTACAATGGGATAAACCCTATACATTTTTCTAATGGAGTGGGGTAATGGTTGCGCCCTGAAGGAAATAGGATAGCTACATGGCCATAAATACATAGATGTGAACTGACTATGTGAATTAAACTGCTAAGGAATAAATGTAGCAACCAGAAAGTGTTAAGATTAAACTAGAAACTACTTGAAGATACAAGTTTAGTCAGTCCTAGCCAAGTATACAGTTCTATGGAAAGAAGCTTTGGCCATCAGCCTTCAAATACATTTTGCCCACCGGCAAAACCATTCCTATACTGAGATGAATAAAACAAGCCATTAGCTTCAAGCGCTTACTAATGTGAATCTACCCTTTGACAAATGGAGCTCTTGTGGAGTAATGATAAAATCATAGATCTGAGTCAGTAAATTTGGTAGCCAGACATTGGATCATGAAATATTTATTGTAAAAGAATTACCGCTTTGTGAATGTTTTAGGGATGTAGAGTAGCTAACTTTTATTTTCTAACAGTACTGTTCCCATAGCTTCACCTGTTTATATTAAAAAAAAAAAAAAAAAATTCTTGACATTTATCCTGCCTTTAAATCTCCTATCCCATTGGACCCTACAGACTTTGTTAACATTTGAATTTCTATCCATGGCAGATACATGTCTATCAGCACAGTGTGGATTTATCTCCTGAATATTTGCCTTTTAATCATTTAACTATTATAGCCTTTTGTCTTGTGGGAGATACCAGTGTTACTTTCCAGTGGTAGATCTCAGTTTTGGTATTCTTTCTTTCCCCTAAATCTTTGCTCTCTTCTCTTCCTAGTAAAGGCTTTACCCAGCCTCGTTCATGGACACGTGGCATGCAGAGCCCATAAAGAAGGTATCGCGATACTGTCTCATTGATTTGGGGCTTGGCCAAGATACAAAATTTAGCCAAAGAAATGTGAGGAATTATAATATGCAGAGATATCTAAGAAGAAACTTTAGGAGGCATCAAGAGTTTCTGCCAGCTCTCTGTCCAAAGGTCCCAAATAAGGCCAGCTCCGTGAGGCTGGAATTTGGAAAGAAAAGACAGTGGAACAGACACACAGAAGTTGTCCCACAGTCAATGACATCTATCATGAACAATAAATGAATGTAAGTGTTGTAGGCCACTGTGATTTTTGGGGTTGCTTTAATTAATAAAACTAATAACATTAACTTACTGTATTAAGAAATAATCAAAGTGAAATATCTCAACAGCGAATTTGAATCCATTTTAAATGATCTGTCCAATGAGAAAAAAAATACAGTTTAAAACTAAAGTAAAAATAAGAGGAAAGTTATTTAAATTTCATATTAATACAAAAGTATTAAATGAGAAGGCGTCTGCAATCCAGTATTACTCAAAACCATAATTTCTCTGTCTTTTGGTTATAATAATTTAAGGTTAACTAATCTCCTCATCACTTAATAATCAGTTCTGAATATTTGAGGAGAGGTCTCCCCTTCTTTAGCGAGGCTTTTCAAGTGAAAGCTGATTTTCTTGACCTGTCATGTAAGTCATGGCCATGAACAGGAATGATATTCTTCTTGGTTCCCATTGGAGCTTATGCCATCAGTGACCTCCTTCTGACAGCCCCCATGGTGTCATGGTGTAGATGACACCATCTACAGACCTAGTCACCTCCCAGTAATTAAAGGCCTTTTTAACTCATATAATCCATATCATTTCTCTCTATAATGCTTAGTGACTTCAAATAATCATATGGACAATTCAAAACCCTAATCTCTACTCAATTCTTATCTTTTTCACGTCTCGCAAAATTTGGTTTCACTTCAACATAGTCTTCCATTAGTCTCTAATTCCCATAGTAATTCTGTATCTTGCACCAGTATTAGTTTATTTTTCTCTGAAATCCAAGTTGCAAGTGTCTCACTCTCTGTGTAGCATTTATTACCTTTTCAATTTACTTTCTCAAGTAGTCCCTTAAAATAACATCATTATATTAAGAATTCTTCCTGTTGGGTTGTAGAAATTATGTACCTGTCCCTTTCTGGTTTCACTCCACTTTTTACTTTGTACCATCTTAGATTAAGTTGTTCATCATTATTTTCATGAGTTTTTAAGCACTTTCAGCTCTTGATTTCTCTCCCTCTCCCATACTTGTCTAGCAAAACCTCAACTTTGGTTGTACTCAAGTAAACATTTGAAGTATAAAACCTGTGTAACTCAACTCAACTACAAATATATAACTGACAAATCTCTGTTTTAATTCATGAGCTAAAGCCTTAAACAGACAAGTAAGTAGCACTTCCCACAATTAATACCACATGGCCTATATAGTTTTGATTTTCCAGGCTTTGGTGGAAATATATCAAACATTTTCTTTCATTAGATATCTTCTTATATGGTCTTGTAGTTTGCTTAATTGGTTATGCATATTATAATGGCTTCCACTGTGTTCTTTATTTTCTGACATTTTTGCCTATCCATCTTTTACATCCTGGCCTTTTTATTTGTTATTCTCTCTGCCTATAATGTGTTTGCCTAGTTCTGTGCATTGCTAGCTCCCACTTATTCAGCAAGTCTCTCTTCAAATGTCACCTCCTCATTGGGCCCTTCACTGACCATCTTATTCATAGAACTTTACTACCCTTAGTTACACTGTCCTGAGTCCTTTACAGCACTAATCACAATATGCAAATACCTCCATTTTTCCCTGTTAGTATATCTTTCTACATCTAGAAACTAAACTCCTCAAGAGGAAGACCTTTTCTTGCTTTGTACTCTGCTGTGTCTTCAATGCCAAGTATAATGTCTGGTAAAGAGTATGTACTAAATAAATATTTTGACTAATTAATAAGTAAATGTATACCATATGTAAATCACTAGATAATACTTTCTTTTAAAAATAAATCTCGAGTGAAAAATGTCATAGTACATGGTTTCCAAAGTGCCCTGTGGGTTTCTAGTACCATCTTTAACTTCTTGACTATAGGTTATGAATAATTGCACCATGGGATTAATTGGGTACTTGAATCAACTCGTACTTTGAAGTGTCTTTTTGTACTTGTTCTACTATTTATTGTCAGAGAACTGATAATATATGCCTGTTTTGATGCTTTCTATGGATAAATTCATCTTCAAAGGGATCTCAGTATCTGTGGGCAAAAATCATCAATTGCCCAAACACCTCTGTTCACCTTAACAGACATGATTGGTGTCTATGATACTAAGGACACACATTCAAATTGTCATGGTTCTAAGTTAGCCTCCAAATTAATTATAAAAAGTATAACAATCCATTTACTTCTGAGAATTCCATGTAAATTTACTCTTCTATATAAAAAAAAATTATAAATGGATAAATCCAATCTACTTTCTTCTTCATATCTCCATTTAACACATATGGCCAAGAGGTAACTAGTTTTATATTTAGGTTACATAAGAGGTGTTAATATGCCCAGATAATTTGGATCTTTTCAATAGAATTTTTAAATGTATTTCTTTGTTTTTCTAATAATAGGAGCACAATTGTAACCAATGTAAACTATGACAATTTGCATGAGCTGCGAATTTGTGAGCATGTGTTTAATCGCAATGCCCAGTTTAGCCATAGGTATTTACATGGTGGTTTTCTGGTAAAATGTAGGAAAATATGATTGTATTTATGCAGAAAGCAGATCAATTATTCATATTATGAGGCACAGGTCAGATGTGAATTAGACTCATTTTTTTCTTTATTCCCACAGGATCCCTCCAATAATTATCTATTGATTCATTCTCCCACAGGAACTTTCTCCTGCTGACAGATTGGGCATCTCTAGGCTTAGCTTTCAAAAGTTTAGTTCATAAGGACTTCATTTAGTTATTTACTCAACTATTCATTTTACAAAAGCTCAGATTATCAAAATTTCAATCCATTTAACAAGTGAATCATAAATTGTGTATCCTTTAATATAATTATTTACTTGAAGGATTGCAAAGTCAAATACATGCAAGGACCAAATAGATAAAGTAATTAAAAGTTGTGGAATAAACCAAAATTATGAAGAGAGACGAAACAATTGTTGCTTAATGCCTCCTAATCATTACTATCAGAGTAGGTGAGTCTGGTATTAACAACTCTTATAATTTTTAAAATAAAGTCATAGTACTGGCATGTAACTATATGTGTGTGTGTGTGTGTGTGTGTGTGTATTTGTCTGTTTTAATTTCAATCCATTTTGCTGGAAAACAAGTGTTCTGGAGGTTATATCCATCACAAATGTGCCAGTTAATAATGACCTCAATATTATTTTTCTTTAAAATGTTTAAATAATAAACATTAATAAATCATTTAAAATGTCTGCTTCACAAAGTTAAATTTACATACAACTGTTCCATGTCATAATATATACATCAAAGCAATATTTCCCAGAGATACTATTTGTATACTATAAATATAAAAGCAATTATATGGATGTATATATCTAAAAAGAGATAAACCTACACAAATAATTATTTTATCCTTAAACATTTATACTACTGTTTCTCTTTGCTTCTATTATGATGAATTGAAAATAATACAAAAGGAAAGGGGTTATGTTAAAGAAGAAATTAAGTGGATGATTGGATTGAGCAATATGAGAAAAGAAAGATAAAAGAGCAGAAAGAAATTTGCTAAGTCAGATATAAAAGACTTAGAAAGCACTCTAAGATTAAAAAATTATACCCCTACACAATAAGCTCTCTAGATAGTGACAAAGAGAATTGCCTTGTAAGGTACTACTATTCAACAAGAGAGCCGTTTGGGGTAATATTTAGCCTGTTAGTTGCTCTATTTCTACTAGAGAGTTGCTCCCATCACCAGTGAGCATGGAAACACAATAAAAGTAGAACACAAAAAATATATTGCTAGGTAATAAGGTGGGGCTTTGAGGATTTCCCAAAACATGTGAGGAATAGTGTATCTGTTTGTTTCAGGGGTCTTTGCTGTAGGAAATGAAACAGCAAGATTTAGGACTATAGAACCAAAGGAGATATAGGTTTATAAGCAATTAAAATGTGGAACATGAGCAATTGAAGTCCCATTCCAAATTGGAGTATATTTGACTAGCAGTAGTTAAAAGATATCTCAGAGAACATTTCAAATGGATATTGTAAGCTGAAGAATATTTGACTAACAGTGTGTAAGAATTGCCTTTAATAAAGACATTCATATTTAAATAGAGACCAAGTAATAAATGCAAATAATACTATGTGTGGTGGGGTTAGATAGTGGGGAAGAACTGAGAATGGCAATAATGGGATTTTTCCTGTTGTTCCAGAAATTATATTTATAATTGTATATTATACCAAGAGTCAAGATCATCCGTCTATTGTTATTTCATTTGCTTATTATGGATGACAAAAAAATAGTAACAAAAGGACAATGAATATACATACTGAACAAAAATCAGTGAAGCTTTTATGCATATTTATATGAGCAAAATGAATTAATTTAGAATATATTTTTAAAAACTAGATATTTAGTTCAGAAAAAATAAAAGAGACTGAGTTGCCTAGTGGTGAACAGTTGAAATTTCTCATTAACATGCCTCCTGTTTTTCCTGATCATTGATTTCTAGTTAAAAGGCTTTCATAAATAATTCTCAGTATTTTGTAAGGTCATTAACAAGAATTTTAAGCATCTTAAAATCTGTGCTGATTTTATGTGCCAACTTTATTAGTCCATAGTACCCAAATATTTGGTTAAACACCAGTCTATATGTTGCTGTGAAGGTTTTTATAGATCAGAGTAACATTTCAATCAAAAAACGTTATTTTCATACATGTACTTAGGTATTAGGCCCCAATTTCTGCTTTTATTAGTAAATTATTGACAACCTAAGGTCAAAACAGTTCTCTCTGTCTCTCTCTGTCTCTGCCTTTTTCTACCCCCACCTCTCTACTCTAGATGTTAGGTAATCAGTGACTTCCATATAGTTCCTTCTCCATTATTTCTCTCTTTTCTAAGTTTAGAAGGGGTTTACATGCTAACAGTTGGATTGGTACCACACTTGTTCTCTATTCACCATGTCAGTGAGATTACCTTTCTAGTAGAGTGGTCTCTTCAGGACTCTTTTTCTACTCTTAGTCACACATTTTGGGATATGGAATACCTGTGATACTTTTTCATGCTATTGCAGATTCCAAAGAAAATGGTGGTGGTATGCAGAAAGTGAAGTTTGTATTTCTTTATTTTGCTTTATTTGCTTTTGTCTAATTTTGTTAATTCAAGTTTCAATGGTATACAAGACTCTGCTTTTCTGTACTGCATACTCTTTGTTAATTATATGGATATAGTCCATGACACTTACTTGCCAACAGCCCCAAAGACAGGGAGATGCAAATTTGCTTTTGGTGTGAACATCACTATAATCCTCAATCTTTGGCCACATAATCAGCTCTTTTCTCTTTGGGGTTGGAAAAATAACCTTACGTTACTGAATGTGCTGAGTCACTGGGATCTGAGGAGGGTATGACAACTGGTTCTGCTTTTGTGAACTTTGCATGGCTCAGCCATCCCTTGGGCCTGAGTTCTCCATGCTGTCCTGAATGTCTACTCAAGGACTGTGGATTCTTCTCCCATAGTCTTGTCTCCTAAAAGGACTGTTGCTTCTAATTTGCCCAAAGTCACCTAATTTATAACCTGAAATGTGTTTTGTTTTTTTTGTTTTTTTTCAGAATTAGTATTTCTTCTTTACTAAGACATTCTGTTCAGTTAGCTATTCAAACTGTCAGATAGTTTACATATCACCAATACCTAAGGTAACATCTCTATGTATAGGGGTTTTGTTTTGGGGTGAAGTTATGCTTTGCATAATAATCCTTTTGAAATCTAGACAAGTTCCCTTTATATGTCTTAGCTTACACCTCATAATGAATTCCAAACTCAGTGACATAAATATGCAGTACTCTTTTTGTCTATAGAACTGAAATAATAGTTATATAATTATCATGCCATCATTTTCCCAGAAAGATGACACTTAATCTAGAAATTTTCAAACTAACAGTGCCATTTTAGAAATTAAACCCAATCTTGGAAATAAATTAAATTTTTTTTCTTTATTTTACAAAAACTTTTTAAATACCCCTTTTCTTCCAGTTTTAAATACATTATTTAACATAAATGAAATGGATATCACAAATGCTATGTTAAGTATATGCTATGTAAAATAAACTATATCTCTCTATCTTTGTCTCTCTCAGTTATCTATCCTTAGTGTGAGTGCATGGGTGTGTCTGAGTCAGAAATATAAAGCTGTAAACACTTTGGTTCATTCTAGAATGATGTTGGTGTCAATAGAATGAGGTCTTGTAGCCAATCCACTGTACTGGTTTTTTGTTTTGTTTTGTTTTTAATCCTCACATGAGGATATTTTTCTATTTATCTTCAGATAGAGTGTGTGGGAGGCAGAGAGAGAGATTAGTTTTCTCCTGCAGGACCCTGTCCAGGGCCGGGGACCAATCTGCAACCAAGGTATTTGCCCTTTGGTCCATGGGCCAATGCTCAACTACTGAGCCAAACCGGTCAGGGTCACTGTGCTGGTGTTTAAAAGGAGATAGGGGGACCATGAACTAAGAAATGTTGGTGGCACCTAAAACTTGGGGCTTAATTATTAGCCAGCAAAGAAATAAGAACGCTGATCCTACAATAACAAGGGACTGAATTCTGCCTACCACCTAAATGAGCAAGGAAATGTATTAGCCCTCAAAGCTCCCAGAAAGGAATATAGCCCTGTTGACATCTTGAGTTTAGCCTGCTGAGAATTTTACCAGATTTCTTACATATTAACCACCAAGTTGATAAATTTGTGGTTTACATTTGTAAAATGTGCTTAGCACATTTAAAAAGAAAAAATTATTGTTGTATATTTTATTTTTTTTTAAACAATCTTTATAAAAAAAAAAACCCATGGACTCTTCCTTCAGTGAACATTTAAACATTCACAATCTTAAGCTAAATACAAAGTTTTTATAATTAGAACACTACCAATTAAAAAACAAACAAACAAAAAACTTTGAACTCAAATGAAAATAAAGCACAAACACTAAACACTTCAAATTGTAATATTATTTTTATGCCACAACTTTTTATAGGAGGAAATGTTATGTAATGTTTAAAAGGCCATGCTGATTTATAAATATTGTTTTAGGATAAACTAACAGCTAACAGATCTGAAAAATGTATGGAGAGTATATATCTTTAGTATGAGTTGATATGTATCTGCATATCATGTTTTAATGATACATAATTTTAATGATACATAGTTTTATCTTTTCATTTTTTTTCTGTATTGTTTGACTATGTTATTTTTAAAAATAAATCTTTCTCTCTTATGTAAACACATCATATTGGTTCTGTTTCTCTCGCAGTTCTGGACTAATACACCAACATTTTTATTATTATGATGCCAAGAGTACTAGCAAGGAACAATTGGAACTTGGAAATAAAAAAATAAAAGAATTCCCAACTTGATCTACAGATTCAACACAATTCCAATCAAAACCCTAGTAAGTTATTTTGAGGTTACTGTCAAACTGATTTCAAAGCTTATATTGAGAAACAAAAGATACAAAATAACCAACACAATACTGAAGGAGAACAAAGCTGGAGGACTGAAACTAGTGGACTTAAAAGCTTAGAGAGAAGGGGCTGGGAAAGGAGTTTGGGAAGAGATAAACTGAAGAACTTATATGCATATATGCATAGCCAGTGCACACAGACAACTGTGTGGTGAATGCAGGGAGATGGGAGCAGAGAGGAAGGTGTCAATGGGGGAAAAAAGGAAGGACATTTTTAATACTTTCAACAATAAAGATAAATTTTTTATTAAAAGCACTATAGAGTTACAATAATAAAGAATAGACAAATAGATCAGTGGAACAGATAAAGTCCCAGAAATAATCCCATTCAAGTATTTTTAACTGATCTATGACAAAAAAGCAAAGGCAGGTAAAATAGTCTTCAACAAATGGTCCATAAACAACTAGATATCCACATGCAAAAACAAAAGGATCTAGACATATAATTTACACTCTCCACAGAAATGAAATAAAAATAGATGGTAGACCTAATATAAAGTTGGAAATTATAAAACTCCCAGAAAGTAACAGATGAAAAAAATATAAATGACCTTGGGTTTGAAAATGACTTTTTAGATTCATCAAAGACATGATGAATGTAAGAATAATTGATAAGATGAAGTTAATCAGATTCAAAATGTCTACTTTGTGAAAGACACTGTCAAAAGAATGAGAAGACAAACCATGGGCTGAAAGAAAATATTTACAAAACACATGATTAAGGAATGTATCCAAAATATACATGGAACTCTTAAATTCAGCAGTAACAAAGTAAAAAGTCCAATTTAAATTGGGCAAAAGATCTCAACAGACATCTCACCAAAGAAAATATACAGATGGCAAATAAGCATATGAAAAGTTGTTCCACACCATATGTCATCTGAAAAATGCAAATTAAAACAACTAGATACCACTAAACACCTATTTAATGGTCAAAATTCAAAGCACCAAATGCTGGTGAGGATATGGAACAACACAAACTCTCATTCATTGATGGTGGGATGGAAAACAGGGCAGCCACTTGGAAAACAGTTCAGGTTTCTTATAAAGCTAACCATAGTCTTACCATCAATCTTTCCAGCAACTACACTCCTTGGTATTTAACCAAGCGAGTTGATAACTTATGTCTACACAGAAAACTTTACGTGGACGTTTATAGCAGCTTTATGATTTCAAAAACTTGGAAGTAATTAAGAAGTCTTCTAGTAGGTATGTGGATAAATACTGCAGTATATCCAGATTATGGAATATTATTTAATGTTGAAAAGAAGTGAACATTTAAGCTGTGAAACAAATTTGAAGAAAATTTTAAGTCTTATTACTAAGTAAAAGAAGCCAATATAATAAAGCTACATACTGTATAATTCCAAATGTATGACTTCTGGAAAAGGTAAAACTATGGAGACAGTAAGAAGGTCGATGTTTTTTGTAGGATCGTGGGGAAAGGAGAGCTGAGTACAGAGGATTTTTAGGGCAGTGAAACTACTCTGTATAATAATTATATGTCATCTGTTATTACATATCTATGGACTTTCTAGGAAAGTCATAGAATGTACAATACTAAAATAAACTATAAACTGTGGTGACAATGATATGTCAGTGTACCTTCATTGATTTTAACAAATGTACTGCTCTGGTGTGGGCTGTTGATAGTACAGGAGGCTGTACATATTTGGAGATGAGGGTATGTTAGAAGTCTCTGCACTTTCTGCTAATATTGCTGTCAATAAAAAACTCTTCTAGCCCAGCCAGTGTGGCTCAGTAGATGGAGCATCCCATGGACTGAGAGGTCCTGGTAAAATTCCTGGTCAGGGCACATGCTGGGGATGTGGGCTCGATCCTCAGCAGGGTGCACGCAGGAGGAAGCTGATCAATGTTTCTATCTTCTCTCTCCTCCTCTGTCTAAAATAAATCAATAAAAACATATTTAAAATTTTTGTTTTTAAAAAAACCTCTTTAAAAAATAGTTTATTCAAAAAAACTGTCATGGGCCTTTAAAAACTCCACTATGAAATTCCAAGTGTCTATCTACGTGCTTCTAGCAAAAGTTGAGGGCACAGCCAGCAATTAAAACATAATTTACATTAAGTTAAAAGATAAAGTAGCATTTTAAAAGCAGCTGCCATTACTTTCATTATTTATTCATAGGGTACTGTGTAATTGCAGACTTGTGCTGAATAAAGACAAATGTGTTCTCTTTATTAAAACCTTACAGTCCAAAGATAGAATGAAAATTTAGGAACAGCTTTAATTTCTTAGGATCATCAAAGTAGTCATTCTAATGGAAAGAAGGGAGTCCAAAAGACTCTTGTGTGGATTAGTCTTCTTATACATTTGTATGTATGGTTCTCATACCTAGTGGCATACTGAGAAGAACAAGACTATCCTCAGTTTGGCCCGAGTGTTGGCCTGTATGTTTTCTGTTAACTTGGCAAATAGGAATGCATATTTCATGAATCTAATAATATTAGACAAATGACACTAAAGTACACTTTAAACACTAAATTGTTCCAAGATGGGAAGGGAAATCTCCTGAGTTTCACTGAACCATTATCCATCAGTCAGAAGTGTTTACCTCAATATAAAAGTTGCCATGCTTAACAAATTTAGAAACAGTAGCATTATACAATTCAGGCATTTATTTATTTATTTTTCTCTTCTAGATATTTAAATATGCCTTCTGTGTTCCTAGTACTAGTACTTGGTATGTTTTTCTTCTGCTATCGGTGAGTTTATTTTGTTATGTTAAGGCCAGATAAACAGTTCTCCCTACTTTAACTTAAAGATAAGTGCATGAATTAAACACACTTTCCTTTTGAAATTTTTCTTGTTGCAGCTTTCCTTTTAAAGGAGACAGCTGACATTGTGAAGTTGTAGAATATTAAGGTCATTCTGAAACCTTTGTCCCACTTACTCTTCCTTCCCGCATTCTGCTCCCATAGTGCAGAACTGCTTCAAAGGGCCCCAAAGCACCAGGATTTTATTTCTCTCAGAAGTCACTCACACTCTTTCCTCTGCTTGCAGTGTTGTTCTATCCTCCCTCCACCTGGCTTACTCCTTAGCTTTACAAGTCCCAATTTATGTGTGCCCTCCTCCTGGAAGCTCACCTTCCTTGCTGCCCAAAACATAAACACTCCATCTGCTTCTACACGGTAGCTTACCCAGATACCAAGAATGTGCCTCAAAGGCTGCTGTTAGTCATGGCGCCCTATTGCAACTTACTTCTTTTACAATCTGCTGGCTCTGAGTGAGTGAACTTCAAGTCTGCCTAGATGCTATATTTTAATCATCTGTATGTTCACATGTTCCACATTGCCTGGCCCATTGTAATTGCTCAAGATATGTTGAATAAATTTTATTAAGTGATGCATATTACACCATCACCATCAGTGAGTGGTGTTTTATTTAAAGTCCAAAATATATTTTTTTATCGTTTAAAAATCAAAAGTTAACCTAGAGAACTTAGCATCCTAACCATGCATTCCTATGTCCTCTCTTTCCAAGTTCCCAATTAACTTAAATAAGCTGTTTCTTTCTTGCAATTTCTCCAACTTGAGAAGCCAGTGCGATAGAGATGCACTAATGCAAGCAGGATTTGCTTTCCAGACATCAATAAACTTGAAAGGCTCCCAGCAGGCCACTTGTAGTGTCAATAAAGGCTCATAATTACTTGCTCCTTTGAGCATTTTAGACCCAACCCCGTCGTTTGCTCTGTTGTGAATACAAGGAGCCTTCAAAACTGAGAAGTTAACTTCCTAAACCTTAGGTAAAGAATGTCAAACATGGGTGGGGACCTGATTACTTTTTGAGTGAAGCAGCTAGATATTACTTCAAGCAGTCATGGGACTGATAACTCACCACTCCTTTTCCTGCTGCCCTCCAGCATAGGATTGGTGGTGAGCCTCACCATTTCCTGTTCGTGGAGGTGTAAACCCAGAGGCCAAGAGTGGGTGACCACCAGAACCAATGCTCAACTTAAACAAATAAGAAATTCAGTTGAAAAATTAGGGGTGGAGGTGAGGGTGGGAAGAGAAGAACTACAGGATCCTGCCTGTAGATTGGTTAAAAAAAATCCTGGCCTCCAGGCACTGTCTCTTCAGAGGGGTGCCTCTGGACCCATGCACCTGCCTCCTGGTGAAGAGCCATATCAGGGCGTGGGACAACCAGAGCCACAAGCCTCTCTCTGGGCGAGGGCAGGGACCAAAGGACAGTGGAGAAACTGAGGACTGGAACCCAGGACTGGACAAATGCACCGGCCACATAATACAGTAGAAGTGAGGAAACAGTAGGAGGGAGGAGAGGGTGAAAATCAGAGGATAAATACTTACCATTGAGACTTTTTAAGAAGAGCTTGTCCCTCCCTCTCTCCCTCTCTCCCTCCCTCCCTTCCTTTCTTCCCGGTTTCCTTCCTAATTTCTTTCCTTCAATTATGCGGGTGTATCTGTGTTTTTTAAAAGGTCCTTGGTTGCTGCTTTTTCTCAGAATCCTGTTTCTCCTCAGTGAAATTTAAGAGAAATTGAAGTTTCCTTGACTTCTGCGTGAGGAGTTTTCAAATGACAAGGGAAGAGAGTCACATAAATATCCATAAAGTGCCTAATGACAAATCTGTCATCACTTGTTTCCTACAGGAACCTGAATGGGGGTCGTCATCCACCACCCACCCTGGTGGGCAGTAGACTAATCGGTGCTGCATTTATACTTTCCAGACTGAGCTGTCCAGGGATTACAGGACGTCCTCTTTCTGCTCCTTTGCCCTCCCCCCGCCCATTTACTCTACTTGGGAGGCGTGGATGCGTATTTGCGCGCATGTGTATGTTTGCAAAAGCTCTTGAAGATGCGAACCTTCTTGCAATACATTCCCAGGCCTATCTGTAGAATTTCTCGACTAAGAAACCTGTCTACTCTGTCCGCGGCAGAAGTGCCCTCTCCACGCTGATACGGACAGACTATCACAGCGCTTCCCAGTCCAGGGAGCTGACCCTTCGCTGTTCTGGGAAAGCCGCCTCACTACCTCCTGTGGCTCTCCCCGGGTGTAAGAGTGCCAGTTCCTGTGAGTGTGTGAACGAGTGTGTGTGTGTGTGTGTGTGTGTGTGTGTGTGTGTGTGTGTACGACTATGGGCTTGTAGGCTTCCTCTCCCAGCACAGCGCAGGCAGAGACTGCAACGTTACTCTCCTAGACGCCGCCAGCAACGCGAGGCAACAGCAGCCTCCGCCTCCTCAGCCCCGTGATTGGTTAGTTTTGCTCATCATTTCCCTGCTAGGAAAAGGGAAGGGCCAGTGACGCCCCGTCTCCTTCAAAGCATAAGGTGTCTAGTCTTTAAAAGAAACCCGAGCCCCGGGGAGGCAACGCGCAGCGACCCGGCAGGGCTGGCGCGAACCGCAAGGGAGAGCGCTGGTCAGTGCTGGAGCACCAGTGTGAGCGTGGCCGCAGGGGACCCTCGCGACCTGCTCCTGAGAGCCCGGCTCCACGCTCTCCTCGCATTTTACAGATAACGCCCCCCACCTCCTGCGACTATATCTCCCCAAACAGAGCTTGTATATCCAGAGAAGGAGCAGGAGCTGGGGCAACCACTACTTTCCCAGGCACCCAAGATGCGCTCCATTAGGAAGAGGTGGACGATCTGCACGATAAGTCTGCTCCTGATCTTTTATAAGACAAAAGAAATAGCAAGAACTGAGGAGCACCAGGAGACGCAACTCATCGGGTAAATGCAAAGCTTCATTTCAGGATATGATTAAAAAAAAAAAAAAAAAGTCAAGCTTGAAATGCAATGTGAATATAGACAATAGAGTGAGGGTTGAGGTACTATGTGTGTTCCTAGGAGCTTGTGTGTGTTTAGTCTTGTGAATTAAATAACAAAGGCAGTTGTTGAGGTGTGTGTGTGTGCTTCTCTAGGCGTGTTCCTAATAAGAGTTCAACTTGCTGTTTGGTGGCGGTGGTAGTGACAGTTGCGTTGGAGCCCGGGCTCCCGCGCCAAAGGGGAAGTCACTGCAGAAGTGTCAACAAAGAACGTGTGCCCTTGTCCTTTTGATTCGTGGGCAGAACTCAAGCGAGATATTTTTATTCACCATCTAGTCGCCCTTCTCTCTTTCTCTACCTTATCAGAGATGATAGAAAAAAGCTGGCTTTCCGAAAGGCTGAAGTTAAAGCTCAGAAAGCAGGAAATGTGTCTCTGCTCTGTCTTTACTCTTTTTCTTTGTGGGGTAGATCTGTTATCTTAGTTTGAATTAGAAACTCCAGAACAACCAAGTATACTTTCTTATTTGCTCTTCCGTGGATAAAACGCATGGGCGTCAAGGTTACAGTTTTAGAAACGGACTACTGAAGCTTCAAACATACTATATTTCTTTTTTTTTTTTTTTAAAGTTTGTCTAGATGAGTCTAAAATCTTCCTCCACCCCAGTAAGTTCTCTAAATATCACACTTCCTTCCTCCTCGCCTCTGGCCTCTGGGTCTTTGAAGTTTACTCGTGAGGGTGGCTGCAACTTTGTGTTGCTTACATGGCTTCGAAGCGTTTTCTGAGGATGTGAACCTGGTTGTCAACTGTGTTCAAAGTCCTGTTTCGGAAATCCTCCCTCATCCGGAGGCGTCTGCTGTCGGAAACTCCACACTGGCAAAGATGCCCGCTTTGTTTTTATTTTCCTCGGCTTTTATTAAAACGAAGATAGAATCCTTGCGTGTGTGTGTGTGTGTGTGTGTGTGTGTGTGTGTGTGTGTGATAGGACTGTAAACTGTGCACAGGCACGCGAACTTCATGCACTCCATTTGTTAATATTCCTTCTCCTCCCTAAGTAATGAGCATTTAAGTGAGCAAGACACAGGCTTACCCTTAGGGAAGGAATTGCTCTTTTATAGAAAACTAAGATAGGCAGAAGTACAGTGGAAAGAAACTGGAAGAGAATGAAAAAGCTAATAAAGAATGGTCTGGATGGTCGCAATGCATCAACAAATCTATGCTGGGGGTGGGAGGGGAGGATGCCGAACTGTGTGATGAGGTCGTTTACACTTGGAGTGGGTGGGTTGCAAATGTGACCTAGCTCAATTGTCAGAAAAGAAGGACTTTGGGCGGGGGTTGTGGGCGTCCCTGGCAGACCTGTGCTTCCCAGGCAGACAAAGAGGTCTTTGGGAAGGTGATGAACCGGTGCGTGGGGGAGAGGCGGAGGCTGAGGTGTGGGGGTCGAGGCTCTTTGTTCCCTTCCGGGCTGGTGGGCTCCGAAGACAAGCCTGAGCCCAGACAAAGCGGCCAAGGCTCCCCAGGACTCTGAGGGTTCGGGCCCAGCGCTCCAGACCCTGGATAGCAGGAGTGGGCGGGAGGAGTGAGGCGAGTGGAGGCGCCACATGCTGCCCAAATGCCCTCTCCGGGCCTCCCTAAACCCCAGCAGGAAGGAGGCTCGCACCCGGGTCGAGTCCCTCCGGGGAAATAAAAAACCCGGGACGCTCCACGTTTCAGGGGACATTGCTCCTGCGGTCCTTTCCCGGACATCGCCGACCCGTGGGCGCTGCCCAGGGCGCTGGGGAAGAGGGGGCGTCCTGGCTGGCTCGGCTGGGTTTCGCTCGCCCCCTTTTCGGAGTGAGCTGCTGTTTCTTCCCTGCTCCCCCAAGAAGGCCTGGGCGGGCGCTGGAGTTCATCGCCGGGAAGGGAAGCGTGCGCTAGGTTTACCCCCTCCCCAGAGCAGGCGGCGAGGGTGGAAAAATGGGTGAGAAGACGGGGGACGCCTTTTTACAGGAATCAGGCCCCTTAAAAGAACATCAGTTTTCCTGCTTGGTCCGCCACCGTGCTCCTCCTCCTTAATTAAAACCCGCAATTACAGGTGTGTGGGGCGAGGCAGCGAGCCGGCTGTGGGCGCTGCGCCTCTGCTCCTGCCGCGCAGGGTCCTGGGGGCCGGCCGTCGGCGGCTCTTCCTGACACCTAGGACTTGGCGCTGCCGGCGGCAGGGCGAGGACGTGAGCCCCTCAGCACTCTTTCCCTTTCGCCTCAGGATGAACGTTCAACGGAAAAGCCTGTGATATGAGTTAATGATTTCATTTCAACTCCCAAGTAGTGATTCTGGTGAAGAGATTGACTCATCAGAACACCATGTCGTTGGCTCTACCGAAGCCACGTGGAGGGGTTAGTTTTGAGATGAATGAACTAGAGTGGAGGTTTGACCCCAGAGCCCAGGCCAGTACTTAAAAGTGAGGGAAGAGAGGCAGTCTCTGACCTTTGGGGGGCACTGCGTGCCTTTTGAGTGGGATGTCAATTCAATTAAGGGCCTTCTATATTTCTCCGATCTTAGAACATACCCCTGGATTCATATTTAGCTTCCCTGCTACCATTTTTCAATAGGCAGACAGTTTCTTTGTGTGTGGGACTTCTGCCTCTCTTCACTGAAGGTCCCATCTACAATCAGTGCAGTATTACTCTTATAGACAATGCTGAGCAGTCATTCCATGCAGAAGGGAAGGGAACACCAGCACTTTTCCTACCAACCATCCACATTCTCATTTGTCCACAGGAACACTAACAGCATGGTTTTTGTAATGGACTGTTTGAAAATAGATCAAGTAATTATTGGACATTTAAAACTGAAATTTCCTTCCATGCAACCTTTTAATTGCTCTGGCATGATGACTAATTAATAAAGTTGAACTCAAATAGCATTGGGGGTTTGAAGTGGTCTATTCTTGACTGACATTTTTCTCAATGGGAAAATGGCACTCGCCTCACAATTGGCTCATGCTTTCACTGATTCTGTGTGTGCACTTTGGGTATAATCGGCAATGTGTTGTGTCCTACCGATAAAAAATAGGTGGGTATGCTTATTTAATGAAATAATATATTTGAGAGAATAACAGACCTTTAATATCATACACATGTTTGTTTTGTTATTCCTTAAAATTTGCCACATACCATTTTCCTGGTTGACCACAAATGCAACTTTAACTTACATGTCTTATCATCTAGAGATCTTTTTGACAATGTACCTTATGTTGTCTCACCAGTACTAGTTTTCAAACTTATGGCTGAATTGATTGTGGAGATAAGCTTTCACACTTAGAGTATTACCACTGTCAGCAAAGTTACTTCCAGATTGTTCTGGGGTAGAACACACTTTGTAAAGCAGGAAACCCAGAGTCTGTGCTTTACTTTATATGTTACATTTGGAATTCTGCTAAAAACCATAAAACAGTAAGTTAAGGTAGTACATCTCTCATCTTTATTTTTAGCTGTTTGACACTTAGGTAATGAAAACAGAAAACTGCCTGCTGTTTGTGTTCAGCTTAGTTGGATGCAAGTTCTTTTCATTTAAATGACTTTGAAAATTTTATATTAATGAGGAGATTTAACATAGTCCAAAGCAAACACATTCATTCCAAAAATAAATCATAAAGAGTTTCTTGGATAGGGTGAATGGAAGGCTTTTGGAAACTAATTTCATGAAACAAAATTAATCCTTTTTGTTATATACTGCAGAATTAATAAATTGTAGTAATGCCTGACAACTCATATTTTAAATAGAAAAATATTTGTAAATATTAGTAACATAACTAATGACCAGTTTCTGTCGCTAGTGTTGCATAGATGACCATTTAAGAGGTTTTCTCTTAGCGCATAGAAGCAGGAAAACTTTATAATATATACTGCTTTATGCTACATTATTTCCTTGATGTGTCTTATAGTTTTCCCTGTAGACATACATATTGAATCGTCCTGTGTATAGCCCTATACAAATATTTTCAGTGCAGCTGTTTAGCAATCATGCTTGATATGGAATGAGAAACTAGTCGAGGGGGTGGTAACATCCTTCATGCCTCGCATTCACCAGAAGGAAAAGACTTTTCTAAAACAGAATGCTACCAAGGTCACAAGTGAAAAATCCCTTGGGAGCCATTTAACTTTATACAAAGAAATTTGTTCCAGAACCTTAGATTACACTAAACCAGGCCCTCTCACACAGGAATTTCATTGACTTCAAGAAGTTAGCTAGTTATAGCTGTTTTCATTCAAAGTCCTTTCCAATGATAAATATCTGAAATTTGGCTTATCACAAGTTCAATGAAAATAATTCAAACAGCAGAGTAACATAGCAACATTTCATTAATATGAAACTGATTTAAACTTCAAAACACCCTTCTTTTAACTCTGAAGGGTTCTGAAAAGGCTCCATTAGGGCTAGGTACATCACAACAATCATTCTGGTATGTAAAAATGTATGAGAATCTTTATTAGTAAAGCAATCTTTCATGGGAATTTAAAAATGTCTGCCCATGTATCTTTTTACTTCTCCCATAAAAGTTTATTGGTGGTAAAAATAATTATTATAATCATAGCAATCTGTGGTTAGAAAAAAAGGTGATATTGGCAAGCTAGTTATTAACAAGATGAAGATTGAAAAGATTCCTACCCTTAGAAATGGTAAAAGTTTGTGCCATACTCTAAAAGTATATCTCCAAAAGTGTGAAAATTAACTTCTGTGTATATCCACATTTTCATTCATATGTAGTTATTATCATTAGATATATAATATAAAAAGTGACTTCTGGGCCACTGAGTAGTACTTCTGGAACACTGAGCTCCCTATGTTTTCTTGCATCCTAAATGACCACTATAAAATGATTATTATTAGCCATGCACAGGCATGACAATGTATTATTTTCATCAGTAGAATAGTTTAAATATTACTTTTTACAAAGTTCTCCATTTTACAGGGAGTAGTTGCATGTGATGTTTTGAGTTGCTTCAAATTGGAAGTACATGTTTAAAAAAGAATGCAGAACAAAATACCAAACTATAAGCCTCCAATTATAGAATTTATCTAACAGCTGTTACACAAGCAGTGTTTCCATTGATAGTAGGAGAGGATTGCCTATGTAATAAACACAGATTGAGCAAATAGTCATGTTACTTTTTAATTATATTTTTGAGATTCAAAAAAATAAAAAAAGTAATATGTAAAGAAATAAATGCAAATGTAGAAAGGGCTGTGCCATAAACAGGTGGGTTTTAGATTCTCTAAGCCTGGGTTTACATCTATAAAGTATCAAGAAAATGGTTTTGAACAATGAACTAGTTTAGCTATTAGTGTTGATGTAAATGCAATCATAGGTACCTGTCTCCATCATTATTTCCAGCATCCCTGCTAGTATCATAACACATGGTACAGTGATACCTCGGTTCTCGAACATAATTCGTTCCAGGAGGACGGTCGAGAACCGAATTGTTCGAGAACCGAAGCAATGAAACCCAATAGGAAAGCGTGACTCCACAAAGCGTGACTCTCTCTCTGCACTCACACTGATGACGCAAGCAAGGCGCGCTGGGCCGAATGAACGCCATTCGGCTCAACTCGGCTCATCTCGGAAGTTCGAGTTCCAAATATTTGTTCGGATTCCGAGACAAAAGTTTCTCGAATCTCCTGGTCGAATACCGGTTTGGTCGAAAACTGAGACGTTCGAGAACCGAGGTATCACTGTATATTTGACTGACACTATTGATTAAAGAGAGTAGCACAGTTGGTTCCTTTAATATAATAGATAATACCATTAATAGTGGCTACTCAATGAGCTTTCTCCCCAGTATAATCTCTGTTTCCTCACCACTACCAACTATCATGTAAAGTGTCTCTTGTTGAGATGACTCAAGGTAATCTTAGAAATTAGCATGTCAATAGTTCTTTACAAATTACTTTCACATTTAGGGTCCCACTTAATCTTCATAAAGTCATTGCAAATTAGATCATGTTATTGCAGTTTTCAAGTTAAGGTAAAGATTTAGTGGCCTAGAAAGAGAATATTGTCCAAGGTCATACAGGCTAGCAAGTGATAGTATCACCAACATATCCAGATCACCTTATGTGCCAAGGTCTTCTTTAAAACAAAAGCTCTTTCCATTATTGTATGTGCCTTCTGTGAAAATAAAATTACAACCTTGGGAGTCACAAGTATACAGATGCAGAAGAATTGGCAAAACATCCTGTCTCCATTGTCTGAACACAGTGAGGGGGGGATGGGTTAAACTGGAACAGAGCTTTGATGAGAATTTCTTTTTTTAAATACCACAAAGGCCTTTTTTTTTTTTTTTAACCTTTTTTCAGTATTTTTAATTTTTTTTAAATCTGGGTAACATAGGATTATGTTGGTTTATGAGGGGCTATGTTGGTATATAACATTATGTAAGTTTCAGGTGTACAACGTTCTAATTTAACATCTGTGTACACTACAGCATGCTCACTACCAAAGGTCTAGTTTCCATCTTTCACTATACAATTGACCCCTTTTACTCATTTTACTCTACTCCCACCCCTTCCCTTCTGGTAACCACTATTCTGTTGTCTGCACCTATGAGTTTGTTTATACTTTGTTTTATTTGTTTGTAATGGTATTCTTCTTTCCACATATGCGTAAAATCATATGGTATTTTTTTTTCTTCATCTGACTTACTTCCCTTAGCATACATAATACCTTCAAGATCCATCCATGTTGTCACAAATGGCAAAATGGAATCTTTGCTTTATGGCTGAGTAGTATTCTATTGTGTGTGTGTGTGTGTGTGTGTGTGTGTGTGTCTCAATCCCACCTTCTTTATCCATTCATCTGTGGATAGACACTTAAGCTGTTTTCATACCTTCTATATTTCAAATAATACTGCTATAAACATAGGGGTGCATATATCTTTTCAAATTAGTGTTTTAATATTCTTTGGATAAATACCCAGAAGTGAAATAGCTGTATCATCTGATAGTTCTATTTTTTTTTTTTAATTTTTGAAGAATCTTCATACTGGCTACATCACTTTCCATAGTGGCTACATCAATTTATGATTCTACCAACAGTTTACAAGAGGTCCCTTTCATAACATCTTCTCCAACACTTGTTATTTCTTGTCTTTTTGATAATAGCCATTCTGACAGGTATGAGATGATATCTCATTGGGGTTCTAATTTTCATTTCCTTAAAAATCAGTAATGTTCAACTTCTTTTTCATATGGCTGTTAGCCATCTGCATGTCTTTGGAAAATGTCTATTCAGATGCTCTGCCCATTTTTAATTGGGTTTCCTGTTTACTTGTTGTTGAATTGTATGAGTTTTTTATGTATTTTGGATATTAACACCTTATAAGATATATAATTTTCAAATACCTTTTTACATTCAGAAAGTTGCCCTTTTGTTTTGTTGATGGTTTCCTTTCCTGCCAAAGGCTTTTTATTTATATGAAATTGGCTTTATTTAAAACAGAATAAGTGTAAATGATTGTTCTGATAAAATCATATTCACTTAATCTTTTTTTTTTTTTTTAATCCTCACCCGAGGATATTTTTCCATTTTTTTGTACAGATAGAGTGGGAGGGAGAGAGAGAGAGAAACATCGACGTGAAGGGACACATCGAGTGGCTGCCACCCGCACGACCAACCAGGGCCGGGGACAAACTGCAACCGAAGTACGTGCCCTTAGCGGGAACCGAACCCTGGACTCTCCGGACCGCAGGCCGACGCTCTAACCGCTGAGTCAAACTGGCCAGGGCTAATCTTTATAATAATTTTATTATGGTCATTTAATTTCTTTTATAACAGGTAGAAAAGTTGTATCTGCAGTTTTTCACTAGAAATCTAAATCAAATGATGTATTACACTACTTAGACAAAATGCTTCTTACTTTCACAAAGCTGGCATTTTTATTTTGTTTCAGAGATGGTGAACTGTGTTTGAGTCGATCCCTTGTCAATAGTTCTGATAAAATCATTCGAAAGGCTGGATCCTCAATCTTCCAGCGCTCTGTGGAAGGTTGGAAAATCAATTCCTCTTTGGTCCTGGAGATAAGGTGAGTTTCTTTAAGAAGGCATAATACATTTCACATCATGTTCTTGAATATGTTGGGCTTGAAAAACTTATATTGAATGCTTAATTTATAGTTTAATTATGAATACTTTAATATAAGAGTGAACCAGTTCTACCAAATGTTACTCACTGAAGAATATGAAACCTTAAAACTGAAATCATTATACAGTCAGGAATTTAAAGATGAATATGTGAGTTTGAATATAACTGTCTTTATACTAATGGAATAAGATATTTAAGTGACTACTAATATTTAACATACTCTTCTTCACTCAATTACTCAGGATAGCCATATATTTTGTGAATTATTTTTAATGTCCCTATTAATGTCTTCATACTAATTTTGAGTTTTCTCACACTAGATGAAAATAGAGCCTATTCAACTCCCATTTTGCTGACAATTAAAAATAAGTATGACTTACTCTATGAATACCTATTCCTATGTGAGCTCCTATAATAAAAATCTCAAAAATTATATCCCAAATAGGTAAAAATCAAAAAATAAACTTTCTATAGTACTTATTCCTTCTTTGTAACATTTTAGCTGAAACAAGCTCTTGAAAACAAACTTGATAACTACATATATTCATTATTTCTTGTTTTCTTCCATTATAATCCTATTACTGATAAGAAAGTTAGGGTCAGACCTTCTAAATAATGGGGGAAGCAATTTTTCTCTATAGTTACATTGCTGTGTTGGTCAGTAGGATGTTTGTTGTTGTTTTTCAATTTATCTTTATTGTTGAAAGTATTATAGATGCCCCCCCCCCCAAGTTAAGAGTATTTTAGTAATCAGAACTTGTTTAAAAGTTCAAGAGAATGACCATCCTTTACATAATAAAATCACTGAATATTTCTAGTATTGATAAAATGCTAACTATTCAATTACTGGATATTAACACACATTTTTAAAGCATAGTTAGTGATTAAAAGGATAAGCTGCTGATCTGTTTGGGTTTGTACCACTCACTTCTTGAATCATACCCATATATAAGGTAGATTATAAGCAAATTAAAAGAAGAATTTGCTACACTCATATTTAGAGTATGCATAGCAATTCATAGAATTAATGACAGCAAAGGCACTCACATGTTGAAATATACTTGAAAGAATGTCTGGAAATTAAAGAGATGGCTCAGGCATATGTAGGAATGGTTAAAATACTTTGTTTTAAAGCTTTGGCAATGACTGGATAGGGAAATTGGAATCAAATCGCAGCATTGTCAAGTGGTGTTATGTTTGATTGCTTTTACTTAAGGGAGAACATTGTATCTTTATAGGTGGAGTACTAGAACATGAAGATAAATAGAGTCTGATGACAAAGTTTATAAATTGGTGTCTTTTAAGTAGAATGTGGTCAGTAAGCAAGATTTTATCTCAACTGGAGAGAAAAAAAATAAAACCAATATTAAATTAGGATATTCCTTATAAAAGTAAAGATTTTACTCTCAAAAAGGAAAAACTTTCACAGCTCTGTATTCTACCTAAGAACTGTTTGGTTGAAGCCAACACTAGGCATGGTCTTTCCAATTTGAGATTTTACCCCTTGTCTCATGATACCTACCTAGTATCTCCCTCATTATCTTACATCATTACACCCACATTTGAATTTATAAAACCTATATAAGATGAGATCATTATGAGAAAAGCAGCTACAGGATGTGGGACTAGATAGTGTCATAAATATAGCAGTGGTTTAGTTTAGAACAGAATAAGGATTCATATTTCTTGGATGCGGATTGGAAAGAGAATAATATGGGCCATTATAAAATGAAATATTTGCAGCATTATTCACAGTGGCCAAGACTTGGAAGCAACTGAAGTGTCCTTCAATAGATGATTGGATAGAGAAGCTGTGGTACATATATACAGTGGAATACTACTCAGCCATAAACAATGAACTACAGTCATTTGCAATAATATGGATGGATCTTGAGGATATCATGATAAGCAAAATAAGTCAGACAGAAAAAGTCAAGAACCATATGATTTCACTCACATGTGGAATATAACCCTGAAAGCAACAAATAATGCAAACTGATAGACATAGACAATAGTATGGTGGTTACCAGAGGAAAAAAAGAGGTTGGGGAAGGTAGTATAGGGTAAAGAGGGCAAATACATGGTGACTGATAGAAGGAGATTTGACTTGGAATGGTAAATACTTAATACAATATCATAGAATTGTACACGTAAATCTATATACTTTTATTAACCAATGTCACCCTAATAAATTTAATAATAAATACATAAACAAAATAAAATATTTGAACTATAAAGATGTCTTGAAGGAGAACTTTAAAATTAAATGATTTGGCAAGACAGGAGAAAATTAAATAAGGCTATACAGGTCAGGTAAAGGAAGGTAATGGAAGATAGCCAAGTAAAATAGCACACTGTAATTGTTTAATTAATATATCTAGAATGCTAAATAATATATCAGATAAAGTAAAATCTAATAAGTAAATTAAATAAGTAATTGGCAATAGTTTAATTAGTGTATCTGGTCATGCTTTCCTAGTATCTGTACAAAAATGAATACTTTAGATGTGCATGAGGCTACAGAGGTGTGTTTTGCAGTTATTAAGATATTCCAGCTAAATGTATTAAGCATAAATTGACCCAAGCAGTTTATTATTGTAACTTTATAAATTAATAAGGGTTGTATTTATATCTTTGTGGGTAATCTATTTTCAATTATAATAGCTGATAATAATAAGTAAAATATTAATACTCTTTTCATATGGCTCTTGTAACAGATAAAGAAATAAACAATAAAACACTGAGCTAATATTGAATCATGCATACAAAATTGACACTTCCTTACAAGGAAATAATAATTTGTAAAACTATTACTGCACAACATGCAAACAGTTCATTAAAATTATAATTGACTATACCAGTAGTGATCAGTGATTATTAATCAGTTTGAAATTTATAATAAAAAATTTAGAATACAAAGTCATACTAAACACTAATTGTATTTTGGATTAATTGTTTTCTTTGTTTTGTTTTGTTTTCCTCCCCCACATCTATAGCATTTATGAAGAACTATATTACTTTGTGCCTGTGAGTGGGTGTGGGCATATTTTATAAGTGTTTTCAAAATTCTTCTTTGAGGTTTTCGATAAAGATTTTACCACTAATAATTTTTATCTTACATGATTGAACCATGCTTACAAACCTTTTTCATTTTAAAAATCTCATCAAACTTAAAATGTTCTTGTGACATTCCTCATAAGTTATTTATTTATTTACATTAAAGTGTAAAACTGTCACTGAAAATAAATTGTTTTTCCTTACATTTATAAACACGATTTTTTTATTACTAATAATTCCAGCCCTATATGTACTTTGCTACATTCATAAGCATATCAAGAATGGATTCAGATATATTCAGCAAACAACTGTATCTCTGGGGAGCTGCAAAAGAGAAAGGATTTCATGTATTGGTTCATTGTATTTTGAAGACTCATCATGATTTAGGGGAGTTTATTCATTCTACAGTTTATTCATTCTATTTATAATTAAAATAATTAAGTAGATTAAAGGCTTGATTTATTGGTACTAGTTTGTTCTTTATTATTGTAAGCTAAGAAATGACACATTTAAGATGTTGTGAGAAAATCTGTGAACATTGTATTGAGATATCATTTGGTCACGTCCCACATGTGTGACTTGACTTTGTTTTTCCCACCTTTGAGTTGTTTTTCATCTATCCTATTTTCTCATTTTTCATATGTTGAGTAGAAACCTAAAGAATTACAATATCATATACGGATATATAGAAATGTACCAGATCAGCTACTCATCAGGACAGATTAAGCACATTGTAATTAGTCAGAAAAAATATTTTCAACTCTTAGTATTACCACATATCAAAGTTCCTAAACAGAAAAGCTAACAGGTCAATTAAACATAACTGCAAATTTACATGTGCTTACCTGCAAAAAGGAATGTGCTGTTGCCTTCATCAATTTACTTTCGAAAAAGGTCCCCAAACACTTCTACTTTCTTTGTTCAGTAAGTGACCAGTCGAACACATCTTCAGTCACACAGCTTCATAGTAGTAGAGTCAAGCTTCAAAGCCAGGCCTCTCTATTTGGCAAATGTATACTATTAAATGCATCTTTATGAAGTACACAGTGCTTTTTATGCACTGAAACAAAATACATATAAGATAATATAAATCTAATTTTACCAAATGCTGGGTCAAATATTAAATGGCCATCTGAGGTGTCAATTAAACTTTAAAATGCTTTTCTTCAAGTATTTTGAGACAAGCATTTTATTTTGATACCATAGAGAACCCTAAACTCAGAAGCCTGAACCAGCTACAGGTTATGTACATTCAGAACTCTGAGACACGTTTCTCGTGGAAATAACCTTTTGGAACAACAACAACAACAAAAGTGTGTTCTCTGCTTTTCGTAGGCATAATAAAACACTTGGCTCTTCTTAAATTATTTTTCCTTTTTAGTAAACCATATAAGTAACAACTGAATTGATTTAGGGATTTTTGTCTGGAGTTAAAAGTTTGCAAAAACTGATTTCTAATATGTGTCATAACCTAATTTGCTTCTCAACTTGAGGTACATTCCAACTGTTAAGTTTTGTCTCACTACTTACTGATGGCGTCAACAATGTTGTTTAGATTAACTTTTAGTTGCCAGGGCAGGAATGTTTGTTGGGACAAGAAACCTGCAGAGAAGAAAGAGTGGCACCTGGTGATAGGTTAGCGACAGTTAACATTTCACAAGTGAAAACAATGTTTAGTAAATTAAGTCTCTGAGACTCTGCAGCTGCTATTTCAAGTGACGGGTGTTGCTGAAAGGGAAGTTCTAGTTGAAAATTCAGTTGAAAAGTTTCTGTATAGGATCTATTTCTGTCAGTTTAACAGTAAACCAACCATATAGTTTAAGCCAGTATTGCCTACCCAAAAATGATCTTTATGACTAAGTTTTTTAGTCTCACTGAAAGTGAAACACATATTTTTGAGTTCTTTCAGTTATCTTTATCATTAAAATAGTTGCTGAATGAAGCTGTGTGTATGTCACATGAGGTGTCAAAAGAAACTTTATGTTCACAAATGGAAAAGACATATAAAAATTATTTTTATTGTTCTGTTAAGTCACACACAGAGAACACAACCCCCTGCTTTAAATGTCTGGTAATGACTTGACTACATGTAGAAAAACTAGTACAGCAAGTCCTTGGATAACATGGTTTTATTCAGTATCATTTCATTATGACATTGATGAGAAAAAAAGAATCAATTCCGGCTGAGACCACTATCTGTGTGGAGTTTGCATGTTCTCCCCACGTCTGCATGGGTTTTCTCTGGGTCTCTCGGTTTCCTGCCACATCAGAGACATGCACATTAGGTGAACTGACGTGTCTGCCTTGTCCCAGTCTGAGTTTGGGTTGGGTGCAGGTGTCATTGGCCCTGAGATGGAAGGGTACAGCCAGGGCGGGTGCCTTCCTGGCACTCTGAACTGCCAGGCTAGGCTCCAACCACCTGTGACCCTGAACTAGGTTGGAAAAAAGTTCTCCTACATGTTTTTATTCATCTTTCTAAAATGTATGTACAGCTCATATTTATTTCAGTGTTTAATATTTAAAATGTTTTGGAGTTTTATTTAGAAGTTTGATGATGTTGTTGTGACCAGAAATATCTTGTAGGAACTTAAGTCTTATTTATATCAACTAGCCTATGGCAAATTGGTTTTGTTGCATGTTTTCGTTCCCTTGAAGTTGCAGTTTCTCAGAACCTATCCATGACATTATTATTATTTTTTTTCTTTATTGACTTTAGAGAGAGAGGAAGGAAGAGGGAGAGAGAGATGGAAACATCAATGAGAAAGTACATCGATTGGCCACCTCCTACATGCCCCACACTGGGGATTTGGCCCACAACCTGCGCATGTGCCCTAATTGGGAATTGAACTGGTGACCTCTTGGTGTATGGGTCAAGGCTCAACCACTGAGCCACACCGGCCGGGCTATCCATGACATTAAATGAAGACATACTGTACTGGTTCAGCCTGCATATTAAACATTGGCTTTTTTTGATTCATGTTTCTTAAGAGCCCAGAAGTTAAACTGAGTTTTCTTTCCATCTCTTTTATTCTGAAGTAATTTTGTTTAACCTGCTCTTTTCATTCATATCAATTATGTTCTGAGAAAAAACATGTCTCTTCTTCTTGGTGATTCTTAAAGTGTTGCTTCAGTTCCAAGTAAGCTCAAGAGTTTTTTGTGCTTCTAATGACATTCAGTTAATTATATTTAAGCACTAGTTTTCTTCTTTCTTTTTTTCTACAGCCTGAACAACTAAATTTAGCAAATCCACAGAACATTTTCTATTCCATTACATCTATAATCTAGAAAAATGCCTCCAACCTGCTAGGGGAAAAAACAAACAAAAAAAAAACATTAAACTTTTCTTACTGTTTTCAAAAATATTAAGCACTGAAGTCAAAATATTATTCACCAAGTAATTATTTTCAGTCGTTCTTGCATCAGTAATCTTTGCTTAGATAATTTTCCATACATAGATTTAAGCCCTAAAAGACTAGCTTAAAGTTGGGTTAGATATATGAAAAAAAATAAACTGGAGACATTCAAGGTTTCCTCCCTTCCCTTCAGTTTAAAAAAAACAACAACCAAATACTACACCATCAATCATCTTATCATCTTGAGTTTTACCTAAAATTTTACATCTTCATGTTTTGATTAGTTTATGTGAATTGGTATTTTTGTTCTTAGAAAGCATTTCTACTATTTTTACTGCTGCCATTAAAAAAAAAAAATGTTGAGCCTCTAACAGCATTGGAAGAACACAAACAATAGTATAATCTGCACTTAATAATTATTTATCCCATTAATCATTATTTTCTTCCAAGAGTAGGACAATATGATGTCTTTCAAAACTACTATGAATTCCAATAGTTCATTTTTTAGTATCAATTTTTCCTGAATAAAGAAATAAAATTTTCTGTTGTTGATACTCAAAAATTTAGAAGACAATGCTTGAAAATATTTTTGCTGCCCTTTTATCACACAACAAAGATTCTGTTGTTGAGAAGTCCCTCTTGCAAACAGCTGACCAGCCTAGTGTTAACTTTTTTATGAGTGAAGGGATTTGCAAGCTCTAATGAGTCTCTTTCAAATCTGGACCTGAAATCTATTCGCTTCACACTTGCAAAGATGCCACTCCTTGTGAGTTGCATCTTCAGAAATCTACTTCACCCCCTTTGAATTATGTTCAAAGGAAAATGATAACACCGCCTCATCTGGTGATTTGACCACATCCGTGCAGTCTTTATTTTAGAGCCAGCCTTGCCGTTTTCACAGGAAATAAAAATTTTTTGTTGAAATACAAGTGTCAGGCATTACTTTGTTCCCTAAGCAAATAAATTGCAGTTAGTAAGTATGTATATGAGTTTCAATGTATTTCAGTTCTTTGTGCCCGTTGTTAACTTTTGTTAAAAATCATATTTGCTTAACATAATGAAATGCCTCAATTTTCTGCAATCCATATGCCCCATAGTTACTAAATTTACTGGAGTTCTCTTCTTATGTAAGTTGTACTGTGTTAAGGTAAACTGTTATGTTTGTGATAGTATGGTGTCTGTTGAAGTTTTATTTGTGGGGCACTTATTTCCTAGACAAATTCCACTCCTTATAAACCTGAGATTTCAAATACTTGAGGAAAATTTTTCGAAAAAATATTTTCTTTTTCAGAGAGATGATGGACACCTTCCTTATGAAATTTGGCAAAATAAAGTTTTTAATCACCTGGTTTTCTAATTATCCCACACATTAAACTGGGACCTATTTAAAGCAAGCCCAAATAAAGAAAACAAAAGGGAAGATATGAGTTAGTTATTCTCCTTTTCTCTTTGCTAGTCGTGCTTCTCGTTTATAAGTGTGATTTGGGGAATTGCCTGCCCTTTTGGTGGAGTAATGGGAGGAGGCCCATATTTTGTGCTCAGTAATAAAGGTACGAATTGTGATGGAGCTTAAACAATAATAGCACTAGAGGAAAAATATGTCTGTCATATCTTGAATGCTATAATAATGGCATTGTTTTTAGCTCTGAAAATACAAGTTTCAATAAGCACACTTTAGTAAATAATATCCAACTTTCAACATAGAAACGAGTTTTCTCAGATTGCTTCCAGCCGGCATCTGCTTGCTAGCTTACGGATCAAGCAATCCCAGACTTTGTAGGCCAGGTTCATAGTTTCTTTGGCAATATAATTCCCTCAAAAATGTATCATGTTCCTGAGCTATTTCATTGTAGTTAGTTCCTGGTATAATTAACCCCTCCCCCAAATCTCCTCTGAACATAGCTCTCCGGTCTTTCTGCTCCTTCGGTTTCATGGCAGTTTCTTCCGTCATTTGAATGGATACACTGAGGTGGGAAGGCAATATCCCTCTTGCTGCTGGGATGGCTCTGATTAATAGTTGCATCTCTGCTCATCAAGGTTTTAGAAACATTTGGGAGGTTCCAATTTCTAGGCCCTCACACAGTTTAGATTATAGGTCATTATCAGAGAATTTTCTTTCCATCTCAGTTTGCAATTTGGCTATTTCATGCTTAACTTTGCCAATCTTTTAGGGCCTTGCTCAAAAGAACAAACAACATGTAAACACTTTTTAACCAATTCTTTAAGAATAATAAGTATTTGATATAGACTATGACTCCAAAATAATGCAGATAACAGTTTTATCAGGAGCTTCGTTGTGTCATGCCAAGGGTCACTATCTTTTTAGTCTACTATATGTATTTTTTTTTTTTATTTTCCATCATCAAACTTAACATATACATATATGTTTATGTAGCACCTCACATCTTTTATCAATTTCTTTATTAATGCCCTGGCCAGTATGGTTCTGAAGTAAGAGTGTCGCCCGCAAACCAAAGAGTCCGGGGTTCGATTCCGGCCAAGGGCATGGACCTCAGTTGCAGTTTGTCTCTGGCCCTTGTTGTGGTTGTGTGGGTGGCAGCCAATTGATGTGTCTCTCTCACATCAATGTTTCTTTCTCTCTCTCTCCCTCCCTCTCTCCCTCCAGCTCTATCTGAAGATTAATGTAAAAATGTCCTCGAGTGAGGATTAAAAAAAAATCTTTATTAATTATGGGATAGGCTAACCTTCCTTTAAAAAGAAACCTTAAAATACAGTGGATTAAACAAGTTAAAAATTTATTTTTGTCTCAAAAAGTCATGCTCAAGATTCACTCATACCGTTTAAGAAAACAGACTCACATGACCAAACCCAGCTGTACTTGGGTGTGAAAATGCTCTAGTTGAGAATCCATGTGTTCAATTAAAAGTTAGAAGATTCAAATACTAAAAGGAAGAAGGGAAGAAACAACACAAAGTAACAATTAGCTATCACTGCCTTGCATGAGTTCCATCTGTCTGTCTTTTCTCCTTTTATACCCATAATACTTCCTGGATCATGGAGCTTGGAAGAAAGCTCTTATATACATATAGTGCTATGGTTTTATTCTTCAAATAATTTTAATGTACACATAATTTGGGTAAATAAATATAAGTAAATTAGACAGTTAATTATTTTAATAGAGTTTATTAAGGTATAATTCCAAACAATTTTAAGTTATTTGTATTCATCTTAACTAGATAATATTAAACAAAATAGATGACTATAGAAACTTAATTAAAGTTAGCAGAATATCTAGTCATGCAAAGTCAAGTCATGACAATTGTATTTTATTTACTAAACTAATTTTTTAATATATTTTGGTAGATGAGGGGGCTTTTTTCATTCCACAAATAGGTGTATGTACTGTATTTATTTAGAAAATCATTGAGAAACTATGTGCAAATGATTTTTAAACATATATTCTATTTTCTATATAATCTATTTAATTGGTTGCTTTAATTACCAACTCACAATTTAAGATTAGTAATTTACCAATTTACATTTCATCCTATGGTACTTTGTAAATGATATCACCAGTTCTTTGATATGCTATCATTAATAGAAAACTTTGTGTTTCAATATAGGAAGAACATTCTTCGTTTCCTCGATGCAGAACGAGATGTCTCAGTGGTCAAGAGTAGTTTTAAGCCTGGTGATGTCATCCACTATGTACTTGACAGGCGCCGAACACTAAATATTTCTCAGGATCTGCATAGCCTCCTCCCTGAAGTTTCACCAATGAAAAATCGCAGATTTAAGACCTGTGCAGTTGTTGGAAACTCTGGCATTCTGCTGGATAGTGAATGTGGAAAGGAGATTGACAGTCACGATTTTGTAATAAGGTGAGCTTAATTCTTTTCCTAAAGATTGTAATTTCTTCAAAGACATTAATATTAAGGATTATTGAAAGCTCAGACAAATATTTATCTATGATATCTTTTACATTTATTCTGAATTATAAAATTAAAATTATTGTATCATTGAAAGAAAAGATTTACACCAGCATTTCATTTGAAGTATGGCAATTTTATTAGATTTAATATTACATAAAAAAATGTTTTCTTACTATTTCTTCTTTATACTTATTAAATTCATATCATGAGTGTGAAAAACAATTAATTATATTTGTGAATGAATTAATTCACCTAATTATATTTATACTCTTTAAATTAAATGCATTATATTACTTTATTTATTTATAAACATTATGAACATTAATATGCAGTGATGTAATAGATGTAAGTTAATTTTCCTTTATAATGATAATTATTTAGCAGATTCTAATAACATAATTTAACAATTTTATATCTGATATATTAGGCCAAATTGTCATCATTATTCCCTATACTTGGTATTCATTTTAGTTTTTGAGTTTTCACACATAATAAAGCACTTGTTTGTTTTTCATTGATGGTAAACAGATATTTTGATGAATCATATGCTTGGTTAACTTTTAATTAACTGAAGAAAACACAAAAGTAGAAATAGGATCTTTATGTGAAAATAAAGATTTTGAAATAATATTTTTGAAATATATTCTTAAAAACAAGTATAATTATACAAGTATTCATCATAAATAGGCAATAATTTTTTATAAACAATGATAGTCAAGAAAAGCCTTAATATGGCACTATAAGGTAAATATAATTCACAACAATGAATGCAACTACAAACATTTGGCCTTATTATCTTACCTCTTCTCAGTTGGATGCAGGATAAAAGATTCACTTGACATCACTTGAGGCTTTAAAACCTGAACTGTTAAATTGTTTGGACTGAGGGAAAATGCTGACATATATATATACAAACAAAGTTGTATCCAAAGAGAAGGTAAAAATACTTGATGAGGGAATGGCAATGGAAGAGGAAGTAATGAGCTTCAGACATTGAAGTCTGTGCGAAGTATGGTTGTGAAAAAAAAGCAAAGCTAGAATTTCCAAAGAGACTAAACTCAGGAGACAGTCAAATAAATAAAGAAGTAAAGATTTTAGAGCATAATAGAAATTATTGGAGTCCAAAAAAGGTTACTTTAAGTCTATTAATACTGAAGATTATAGGATCCAAGTGTGATGGATTCCTTGTTCTTACATCCCTCCCCTTTGCATTGGGATCTATATAACTCTCGAGATTCAGCCCCACCTTTACTCTGAAATTAAGACCGTAAGTGTTTGCTAACACCTCTATCAGGTTATGTAATTATCGCTTCTTTTTTTTTTTTTTTTGGTGAGAACAATTAAGATCTAGTATCTTAGGAACTTTGAAGTTCGTAATACAGTATCATTGACTATAATCACTATGCTGTGCATTTGATTTCCAAAACTTATTTATCTACTTGTTGCAAATCACTTACTGGCATTTGAGCATTTGCAAATGGTAGAGTGCTCTTAGGAATAGAATTTCAAGTTCTTTACACTTTCCTAGGCTACGATCATTTTAAAAACGTATTTAACAAGAACCAAATGGGGACCAATAAGTCTATAACTGTGTTATGGTCTTACCAAGAAGTATTAAAAACAAGAGGAAAAGCATCATAATGAAGGCACGTAAAATTATCACCATAATTATTATTTTCTTTTTCCTCTATTATTACTAGTTTTCAAAAATAGACGTTGGAATCCTCTAGATTAAAGTATGTATTAGCAAATGTAGCTCAGGATTGGGTTTCTGATTTTTTCAAGAACAACTTTATCGAGAGTCCACTTATCCTTAGAAATAAATCTTTGCTGAAAAACCATCTTTGTTGTATAATAGCTACTTGGGGATTTCATTTCTTTGCGTCTCTTGGACACAAGCGTCTTTAGTGACAGCACCGAAGACCAGACCTCTGTCCTTCTAAAGCAAGTGTCTTTCTCACAGAGTTCTGGCTCATCGTGCGCAGGAACTGTTTCCTTCCCCAAGTATGTATGGCCTTTTGTTATTGTACATGTGTCTCTTCTACCCTAGAACGTTCTACCCTAGTTTTTATTTAAAACTCAATCGAAGCCTCATTCCTTGAAATAGTTTCCCATCCATATCAAACTGGTTAAAGTTGTTAAAATTTAATTAACGATCTATAGAATCTTTCAAATGTTTCACTTACCTGGAGATGTATTGTATGTGATTTTGCAAAGCTATAGTTCTGGTTGGTTGGTTGCATGTTCCCAGCTTATTTCCCACTTTTTCTGTTAGATAGTAAGCTTGTTATGGGATAAATTATGCCTGGTCTGCTTGCAGAGGGCACTAATTAGTTCCTTGACCCCCACAAGGATTAGATTTCCCAGTTATTATACTCAATTTGACCTCTAACTTTATAAACCAAAACATTATTTTTAGATAAAATCTTTATTCAAACCCTGGCCAGTTGCTCAGTTGGTTGAAGCATTATCCCGTATCCCTGATCAGGGTGCATATAGGAAGCAACCAACTGATATTTTTCTCTCTCGCTCTCTCCTTTCCTCTGTCTCTAAATATCAGTAAACATAATATTAATTCAATTTTAAACTTCACCTTTATTTTTTGTGAAAAAGTTTAAAAGAAATAAAATACTTTTTTTTTTTTTTTTTAATGATGTACCAGAACACGTTGTTGAATACAAAAGGTATTTCTTGCTCCAAATAGTTCTTGTACTGGGGGATGAGGGCATGGGGCATATAGATGGCATTATCTACCTGTATATAAATTGTAGCTTTGGAGAACATCAACTTTAATACCTCACACAGATATTTTCCAATGAGCCTGTGAAAAGTGCCCTCTTTGTATGTTTGGCATAAAATGGTAGCACTACATAAACACAGACACACAAGTTCATTGTCATGCATTTCTTCTCCTGGAGGGGATACTCCCTCAGTGGCTATTTATACCACCAATAAAGTGCTGGTTTTACTGGGGTATTACACAAAATAGGAACCCTGATCAATATCATCACATGATGCTTAAAATTAAATAAATAAATGGCAATCAAAGCCTAGTTTGGATTCCCTAGTGACTGACTAAATAATGAACTGATTTGTAAAATTTAGGGCTCATACACATATATACCTAAATAAAAGAAACAAACAAGAGAAATAATTTTATTTCTTAATACACAATGTCTAAAATCATAATTCAAATAATAGAGTTATAGCCACTTGTTCAGCATTGTTTATATGTCCAACCCTCAGAACACCCAGCACATGGTTCCTCGATTGGTAAAAGCCATGTTGCAAGGAGGGAAGTTGGGCTGAGACAGAGAATCAGGTGTCAGTCACCCCCTCTAGTTGAAAATATCTTGCTTCTCTTGACCCGCAAGCCTCTCTGCTAGGAAAGATATGATAAAGCTCTTGTGATGTTGTTTAATTTAAGTTGATGTAATTTGATCTGGCATTGATGTCAGTTACATAGCTTTTTCCACCTTCTTCAGAATAAAAGGAAATTGAGGCATAAAAGAAAAATTCTATTTATTTATTTAGCTTTATTGAGATATAATTGACATGTAACATTGTGTAGGCTTCAGGTGTACAATGTGTTGATTCGATACACCTCCTTCAGGTTACCTATTTCTAATTTCCTTTTGGTGATGAGAACATATAAGATTTACTCTCTTAGCAACTTTCACATGTGTAATACAGTATTGTTAACTTTCATCTCTAAGCTGTGCATTCGATTCCCAGAATTTATTCATTTCCTAACTGGAATTTTGTAGCCTTTGACCAGTATCTACTCATTTCCCCCACACCTCAGACCCTGTTAACCATCCTTCTACTCTCATTTCTACAAGTTTGGCTTTTTTTTTTTTTTTCATTATTGATTTTAGAGAGAGAGGAAGGGGAGGGAGCGAGATAGAAACATCGATGAGAGAGAACATCAATTGGTCGCCTCCTGTATGCCCCACCTGGGGATCAGGCCCACAATCTGGGCATGTGCCCTGACAGGGGATCGAACTGGTGATCTCTTGCTGCATACCACTGAGCCACACCGGTGGGGCAAGTTTGGCTTTTTTGATCCCACATGGAATTAATATTATACAGTATTTGTCTTTGTATGTCTGACTTTCTCATTTTGCATAATACCCTCAAGTTTCATTCATGTTGTTGCAAATGGCAAGAAAGGAAGCATTATTTTAATGATACTCACTAGACCTACTTCTTCAAACATTTTGAATCCTCTGGATGTGCTGCCTTGAAACAGGAGGAAGTTGTACTTTCCTTTATGTGTTTCTGCATCCATAGAGCAGGCACAGGCCAGGATCTGCACAAAATCGTGTTCTGTGCAATGTATAATTTTATATCCAATATTCTCTTTTTCTCCTCTGGGATAAGCTCTTCTTTTATTCAAATAACATCTATGTCTATGGTGTTTTTAAGTGAAGAGAAGTAAAGTTTTAGGCCTAACATTAGCATTGTTAACTAATAAAAAGATATTCCGAATATTCAACCAAAGTTACACTTCTAACATCAATTATAATGACGTGTGTAGACTAAAGAATGAAAACTATATGTGACTTTAAAGTTGTGAAACTTTCCTTTACATTGATGCTTATAGGACCAGTAAATTTAAAGAACTCCACAAATAATTCACTAAAATTCTTCTCCCACCTAAGTGCCACAGTAACTATAATTCTACTTATCAAAACACATTTCTTTGGCATTATTCTTATGATAAATTAAAATGAGAATAAAAGGTTAAAATGTAAACATTAAATGATTATCTCAAAGGTACTAAACACTTACAACAGTAGTTAATTCATACAGCAAACTTGTATGAGTGCCAGCCATAAGTCAGCCACGAGTGCAGCACAGTTATAGAAATGACTACTTGTGCATTCCTTTCTGAAGGAGACTTGGGGTAGAGTGGAGTCAGGATAAATCTCTGAAACAAAAAGTCTCTGAAAACACACAGTAAATGTAAAATATTTTTTATGGTTAGCTTTATTATTTTAATGCAGAATGACTTAGAAAATATTTGAAAGGGAGAATAAGGTATGCTTCCAGTACTGAATAAGACTATACAAACAAAGAATTTTACCTGATGTCTGATGAAATATTCCAGAATTACTCTAAGTAGATAACTAATGTTTAGAATCACACCCAATACATTTTAGGAAGATGAGAGGGAGAGAATATGAATATCGAGGCTGCACAGGAAAACCGTCACCCATATAAAGTCCCAACAGAGTTCATTGTAAACTGGTGAGCAATATTGGATGAAATTGTATGTCTTTCCTATCTTTGTTTTTTTTTTTTTTTTTTCTAATTTAGAATCTGAGATTATTGTATAAACTATTTCTACCTAGGGTGTTATTTTTTTTACCTACTCACAGAGCCTACAGAGTGATCGAATTGCCTTTGTAAAATCTTCTCCCCTAAGTTCACCCCATGTGTATTTATTTATCTAAAGGTAAGCTATAAAATTTCAACAACTTAGAGTTTAGACGACAGCATATATCATTTATATATCACCATAGACAAAAAATAAAAAAAGAATAGTTTAGAAAGCTACCTTCATGCACTCTGTTTAAAAGTATCTTTTGAATACTCTCTTAGTTTTCCTTTTTTATACCTGATGTAGTTGTAAAATTATTGGAACAGTATATATATTTTTTCAAAATATGTTTTTATTGATTTTTTAAAGAGAGAGGAAGGGAGAGAGAGAAAGAAACATTGACGTGACAGAGAAACATTGATCAGCTGCCTCTTGCACGCCCCCTACCGAAGTTCGTGCCCAAAACCCAGGCATGTGCCCTGATCGGGAATCAAACCATGACCACCCTCAATCCACTGAGCCATACTGTCTGAGCATGGAACAATATATATCTTACATTAAATAATACAGCTATTTAGTCATGAAAATTGTTTTGGATTTTGCAAAACAATGGTGATGTGCTTTTCAATTTTCCTACAGTTACTTTACAAGTTTTTTTTAGATAATTCACTCATGTATATTAACAAAAAATGTACATTCTAATATTTGTACTTTCTATATTAAAGAATTTTATAAGATTAACAAAAGTGGTTTTCTAATGAGAGCAAAAAATATTTAAATATTTCCTAATCTTGATGCTGAGAGATGATGAAAAACAAAACCTCATTCCATTTTCTCTCTTTTTCTCCCCTGCCAAATCTGAGTAAATAAAATTAGAAATAGTTGTAGTGAATGTATATTTCTTCAGGAAACTAAAGTAATAAGATCAACATGTTTTACTTTATGATGACATAGCTTCCTAAGAGAAGGGATGATATGTTTCACAAAAGAAAAAGATGGAGGGATTGACTTGCCTTCACTGATACAATGTGGTTTTATAACTCCATCAATTTTTCATTCTCCACTAGTGGATAATTTACAGCAAACTTTAAGTAATCTTTTTTTTTTTTTTTTTTTTGGTACGTGCCCCTGGCGGGAACCAAACCCAGGACTCTGGTCCGCAGGCCGACGCTCCAACCGCTGAGCCAAACCGGCCAGGACAAAGTAATCTTCTTGACTTTCAATGAATGTCTACTCTTTTATAGCAAAAGTGACTCTTTCCTAGGAAAGAAAAAATTCCTGCTTTTCTATGTTTTCACAAAATGGCTTTAATACTTTCCCAGCCTCTCTCTCAAAGAATATATTTTCCTTAACTCAAATGTGTTAATTGCAAACAACTAAGTTTCTGGTAGGCATCCAGGTCCAGGGAATTATAAAGACTAAAAAATTCTTATTGATTAAAATAGTTACTTTATATTTTAGGGATAGCAACATTGGTTATGTGATATTTGCTGCATATATTTTCTACCTTATACTTAATATGTTATTCATATTTTTGATCAGTGAAAATTTAAAGTGTCTTTAATTATCTTTGTGATATATATAGACTTTAATTATGAAATGTATGTCTGGGTAGAAATCAGAATTTTTATTTTACTCTTGTTTTTTAAGAATCTTAAAATTCAACTTAAAACTAAATATGGAATTTCCTGTTTCTTGTGATGTGAGATAAGGCTTGAACTGCTTCCTTCTAATTATGTCACTCCTTGGATAAAAATAGCTTATTTACAATAGATACTTTTTAAAATGGAAGTGACAATGACTCATTAACTATTTTAAATTTTAAAACATTTTCTTAAAATACTTATTCCATTTTCTAAAAATAAAATATTATAAACAGATACCATTACTCATTTATTAGTCCAGCAAGAACTTTAAAAACTCTTCATATTCAGTGCAAAGTTGCAGTGATTGATGTTGGCACTCCTGTAAAATGCTTTAAAAAATGTAAATTGATAAAATTTTTCTAAAAATCAAGTTGACAATGTCTCCCAAGCTTTAAAAATAGTGTATTTCTCTACTCACTATTTCCAGTTCCAAGAATCTATGCAAATGTGAACTGTTTTGGTAGAAAAGCATTTTATAATGCCGACAAGAAAGGACGAGTAAAAATCGTCGTACATCTGGATGTTCAGTCACTCAACAAACGGAAAAGAGGAATCTGAGGCACAGGGACCAGTAAGCACAAAGACAAATGCTTTCTGTGGTCTTCCAACAAGACAGAGTTTGTGACCATTCTGTTACTACATTCAGAACGAGCAAGTGTAAAAGGGGAAATGGCAAGGGATTTTGGGATTAAATGAGGAAGGATTATTACACCATTTTAAGGATTTACATGGTATCCTGTAGTCCAAGAAAGACCCTTAGAGTATATTTGTTTGTTTTTGTCGAGGTTCTGTTGCTGTTTCTCTAAGCAGGAGAGGAAGCTGCTTAGAGGTACAGAAGCATGAGCATATTTGCAGATAGAAGGACCATGATAATAAATATCAAATCAAAGATAAGAAAGAGCACTCAGTAAGGAAAATACGAGAGGAAGCAACATATGATAAAATTCAAGTCATCGTACAGAGTAAGATAATAAACCAAGTTAGATGATATAATTAATATTCAATATTATAGAGATCATCCTTCCCTGACATCAAATAAGAATGAGTAAATGGCCCTGGCCGGTTTGGCTCAGCGGTTAGAGTGTCGGCCTGCGGTCCCGAGAGACCCGGGTTCGGTTCCCGCTAAGGGCACGTACCTCGGTTGCAGTTTGTCCCCGGCCCTGGTCGGTTGTGCGGGTGGCAACCACTCGATGTGTCCCTTCACGTCGATGTTTCTCTCTCTCTGTTCCTCTCTCTTTCTCCCACTCTACCTGAACAAAAAATGGAAAAATGTCCTCAGGTGAGGATAAAAAAAAAAAAAAAAAAAAAAAAAAAAAAAAAAAAAAGAATGAGTAAATGGGCAATTGATCATATTTCAAAACATGGTTTCAGTTTTGGGTTTAAAGTATTTGTTATTTTTCATCTATCAAACTCATCTGTAAATGAACACAGACCCAAAACATGTACTCCAAAGCCCAATGCAAACATTTAAGTATCTGTTGTTTCAAGTGATAGATTGTTTAGCTTTGGTCTTTCTTATAATTTATTCATTAACTCCTTCATTGTTTTATTCACCTATTTACCAGGAAGTGAAAATACTGAAGTGGGGAACAGTCTTTACATTGAGATTATCACAGTCTAGTGAAAGAGATAAAGTAATGAATTAATGACATACAGATTGTTTTATCAGAGGTACACAGAGAAGTGGGTCATGAGGCAGAGAGAAGATGTAAGTGATGGCCAAGAATGATTTCCTGAGAGAGGCAGCACTAGAGTTGAGTCATGATAGCTGAGGAGGCAAGTACAGAAAGGAAAGAAAAGAGAGTGAGACCTAGTCCAAACTGGTCTATGATGCTCAAAGGGACCTGGGTATGGGGACAAGTGGCTTTTCCAGTACCAGGAGTAGTTTCAGCACACTGGTATAGTAGGTTGTGTGGGTCAATAGAAGCCGGCTAGGTTGGAGAGGAAGGCTGAGAGACAGGTAATGCAGGGTTCATTCTTCTTGTTAAGGACGTTGGGTTTCATTTTGCATGTGGTCTGTGGAGCCACTCAGTTGAGGAATGGCATGATAAAATTTAAATTTTCAAAAGATTTCTAGGTGATAGGTAAATTAGTGGAAGACAAAGATAGTAATACTGAAGAGTCTAAGGGTAAAGATAATTGACAAAGTAAGACAGCGACAGTGGGGGCAGATGTGGAAGCAAATTAGGAAAGTCAAGGAATGGTATATGAGTGGTGTAATAAATGGGAAGTGGAAATGATAATGAGCATAAATATGCTAATTTTTAAATGTAACTTTTTTTTTTATCCTCATCCGAGGACATTTTTCCATTTTTTGTACAGACAGAGTGGGAGGGAGAGAGAGGAAGAAAGAGAGAGAGAGGGAAACATCGATGTGAAAGGGACACATTGAGTGGCTGCCACCCGCACGACTAACCAGGGCCGGGGACAAACTGCAACCGAGGTACGTGCCCTTAGCGGGAACCGAACCCGGGTCTCTCGGGACCGCAGGTGGACGCTCTAACCGCTGAGCCAAACCGGCCAGGGCTAAATGTAACTTTTTTTTTGAATGACAGAAAATGAATCTTGAAGAACCCAAATCATTTTTCATTGGTTCATCTGAGGTAGTGAGGATTAGGTTAACAAACTACACTTTTCCATAGAACAGTTTTGAGTGACTTTCTTGAGTGTACACAGTAAGTTGGAAAAGGAAGCAGAAACAGTTTTTTTTCTCTCCTACTCAAAGTCCAATACTTTATGTTCAATTTAAGATTGGAAATACTTATCTTTTTGTTTAGGAATAACAGTAAGGTTACACTAGATCGATAGATTTTTAGTTGCATGTATATTCTGAAACATGAAGACTAGTGAGAAAATGTCTCAATTAGGGTATATCTCAAATTTTGAGGACTTACCATGAAAGACAGAAAAAGGAATGTCTAGGCTAACAAAACTAACTGAAGAGCAAATAAAGCCACACACACAAAAATTTGATAACTACATTAGGTGATGAATGTGTTAACTAAACTGTTCTGGCCATCATTTCACAATATAGATCCATACATCAAATCATCATGCTGCACACCTCAAACTTACACAGTATTATCTGTCAATTGTATCTCATTAAAGCTGGGGGAAAACAATTTTAAAAAATCAAAGAAGTACAAAATAATTTTTTAAAAAAGCAAGCTGACTTTATAACATTGAGCAGTTTTTTCAGTTGTGGTCTATGGAACATCTGTGAGAATGTCCTCCTTTTATCACGTACTTATTGTGTGTCCAACGAATGTCAAAATATACTAAAGATAGCTAAGTATGCAGGAGACTCAAGACTTTTTCTCTTGAGGGAGCTAACATCTTAACCAAATGACAGAAATCTCTGAATCAGGTATATCTGATTTTAAGTTCCAGTTTTTTCATTGGAGATATATATATATATATATATATATATATATATATATATATATATCTTAAGTGGTTTGTTTGCTTCTCTCTCTATATATATATTTGTTTGCTTCTCTAAATCCCAGTTTCTTCACATTTAATATGAAGAGAATAATACCCATCTTTTAATTTTGTTGGTTTAGAAATAAAATAAGATAATGCATGTGAAAGGGTCTAGTATAAATCCAAGTATAAGGTAGTTATTGAAGAAATGTAAACTTTTCTTCCTCTGATGGAGTAGAATTATTATTCATGCTGATAAAATTGTATCTGTGACATAGGTACACAGAAAATGTAAATATTTGCAGTTAAATGGCCATTCTTACTAAGCAGCACATATTCTCCCATGAAGCATAATGGAAATGATGCTTATTTGAGAGTTCAGAAACCTGGATCCCCTGCTGGCATTGCTGCTAAATATAGTTGTGTGACTTCTAACAATAACGTAAAACACTTTGGGCTTCAATTTCCCAATATGCCAAATGAGGCAGTTGAACTAGGTGGACTCATAAATTCTATTCTCTTTCCAAAACGCCATGACTCTATTTTTGTATGATTCAATAGATATCTTTAGAAGAAGACCTGTCAACTTGCATTGTTTAAATTTTTACTTCTGGTGACCATGTTTTATAAATATATTTCCTCCTCATCAGTCAACTTGTAGAAATAACATTTTCCACTTAATACTGTATCATCTGACCTGGCTGTTTGTTTCCCTTGGTCCAGGAGTATTGCCTTTCCTCCTGGTGTATGAAAGCAAATGTTAAGACTTAAAATCAGGAGAAGAGTATAACTTCTTAGCCAAAGGAAGACACGAATAGTTTTTAATAACTCATACAGGTTATTGAAAATGCGTTGAGGTCAGGGGCTTGGAAAGTACAAAATATGTAAAAAGAACCAGTAAATACTAATATTATTACAAGAAGTTTGTTTCACGTCAACATTATTTAATATAGTTTTGGGAAAGGGACTCTGACGTTTTTCTGGTAGATAAGACCTCCCACTTCCCAAATCTGCTTCACTGGCAACCACTGAAATTCTTGGAACCAGAGAAAATAATCTTTTCAGTATATCTTTGAACTTATGCCATTATTGGAAACTTTTCTTTAAGAACAATAGCAGTCAGTATGGTTTCAAATGTCAGCAGTGATTGTCTTCTACAGGGAGACTTACAAGTGCTTTCTGTTTCAAAACTTGCTTCACTTCTGTTTTTGGTACTGGTTTGTGTGTGTGTGTGTGTGTGTATTTCCTCATGCAGTGAACACAAATGATGCTTTTAATTTGGGCATAAAAGTAACTTTAATTTTACTTTTGTTTGTTTTTCCATCACCATTTATCCCTTCTATGATCTCTGTCACCTCTACCAACACCTTCCCCCACCTCCTCAATCACCATACAGTTGTCCATGTCCATGAGTTCTCTCTTTTCTTTTTACTCAATCCTACCACCCCCACCCCCACCCCCACTCCAGAGCTGTTTGCTGCTCTTTATCCATGAGTCTGTCTACTTTGCCTGGCAGTTCAGTTTGTAATCTGGAGTATAAATGAGTAGGGTGAAGTACTAGGAGTTAGGAGAATTGGGCTCATGTTTCGACTCTAACAGTACCTGAGTGGTATTAAGCATGAAATATGTTTTTTAGCAAACATAAAAATTCAACATAAGAGTTTTGTAGCCTGTAGTTTTGAGTATTCTCTCATTAGTGTCAAGTGTCTTGTTTATGTGTGTTTATGGTGTGTGTGTGCATGTGTGTGGGGGGAGGAGGAGAGAGAGAATACGTTTATTGGATAATCAAAATCATTTGAATCTGCAATATTGTGTAATACCTTTTGGATTTATATGGTTTCAGATTCAAAATTAGGTTCAACTCTCAACTCTGAAGATTTGTAAATTGAAGCTCCCCCCGCATTTATAAAATATTATTACTGATATTTAATTATATAGCTGTTCTTTATATTTGAATAAGCTAGGCATGTGTAGTATCAGGCATAGGTAGGTAGCAACTGTTAGCTCTTATAATGGTTAGTGAATTATACAAATGAGTGGACTGAACAGCACAGTCTCCAGTCAAAAGCATGGTGATCATATAAAGAACTGGAGTGATATTTCCACTGTGATTCATAAATTGTTTAGAAAAGATGTTCAAAATTAGAATCCCATAATTAATTTTTGAGTACTTGTTTGACCTTTGACAATAAACATAAGATTCCTAAATATGATTATTAAAAATTTTTAAAAACATTTTGAAGTTTAAAAATGGAAGCAGTAGTTTCATTAATCTATTGTTGCATTATTTAACATGTATTTCTTCAACAAACAATTATCAAGCAGCCACTAGATACCAAATTCTGAAGGACCTCAGGAGAGTTTAGGGATATAAAGATAAATTATGAGGTCTATTCTTCTTGGAGTTTTCAGTCTGATGGAGGAGACAGACATGCAGAGAGAAATATCAAAATAGTACGATAACAGTAATAATAAAGCTAGACACAAAATATTTCCACCAGGGAGATAGAAAAAATTAATTATAAAATGAAAGAATCTAAATTTTAAGGCTGTTCCTTTTGGAAGAGGAAAGATAACTTCCTTTTGAAGGATGTCACATTTTCATGGATATTTCCGTGTGCACGTCATCTCACCAAGGCATTGTGTGGATGTGCTTGTGTGCACTGTAGCCTCGATGATTGAGATCATTAATAATCCTACCCAGCTTGTTAAAATGCTCTGCCCTTCACTTTAACTTTTTAAATTCTCCAGGCATGACCTTCTATATGTAATTTAAGAAAATTATTAATATTTGGGAAGCTTAATTTTGTGCCTTTTATATTAAATATATTTGTGATCTATTCTTTATTTGTCTAAGGTATTCTTTAATATCTAACTCTTGGACAATTATAACGTACAATAAACTTTTAAACACATCTTAATATTTCATGGGATGTGCAACAAAAAGCAGAACACTATCTGGATTCAGCTAGAACTGGGAGTTTCATTTTTACAAATCACAAACTGAAACTATTATACTTTAATAAAAAAAAAATGGGAGGGGGGAGAGACCCTAACAATTGGAAGAATGTTAAATGCTTTTTTTTTTTTCTTTTTCAATTTATATTGCTACTTACCATCCTTATCTACCATCTTTTCTTATGGGAAAATCTTGACTCTTGAATGTTTTAAAAAAATCAAGATGTTTTTAAAAGTCAGCCTTTAGAACTTCTCTAGTTTTCTAATTTTTTTGGATGATGATGGCTCTTTTTAGAAAACAATAGTCACTTAAAATAGGTACATCAGTGAAATAGTATATATTTCTTGTTTAAGTTTAAATAATTTGAACTTGAAAGGATGATTTAAAAAAAATAAAATTTGGTCTATTTTAGTTAGCATAGCTTCTGAGAATTAAACATTGTAATCACTGTGGTTAAAATGCAGTTTTCAGCTTAATACATATTTGTTTTCCTTAGGTTGCCTCCAAAACACATACTCTATCAACTTTTTAATGGATTATCTTTAATATGTTGGACAGAACTAACACTTAAACATAAAGATTTAAGGGAACCAGAAAATTTGGTGTAGAACTCACAAACCAACAGCCTGGGGGCCCAGTCCAGGTGGTAGATTTTGTTGTTGTCATTGTTTGGCATTTATCATCACTGTCCCATGAGAGGCTGCCCCCTTTAAATGGGGAAATATATAAGCAAAATTACCCATTTTCAGAGTTATGTTAATCTCTGGTCCAAGGGTTTGTGTGTTTTCAGGCCTGGTTTAGAGCAACAGCAGCGCTCCTGGAAGACCAAGAGATCCAATGCCACTGTAACTCTCATCTCACATACACAGAACACACATAGACACTCCCATTATTATTATAGTAACTTCTACTAACTTCATGAAAGATGTCAACTCTCTACAAGCAACTAAATATGACAGAATTTAATACATAGTAGAGTAAAGATATAAGTTAAAATTTCGAAACACTGACATGGAAGCAATAGGTTCTGACCAAGAAATCATTGCATTTTAACAACAGTTGTGACTCTTCCCAGATAAGAGGCCAGAGTGTGTTGATGAGAGAGGTCAGGTCAGACAAATACATCATCTTAAGTAAAGGGATCCAGAAAAGTATGTGGAGTTGTCTGATGCCATTCACATCTAACATAAGCAATGTGTGTTGTAGACAGAAAATTCTGGAAAGTAAGGGTAGGGATAAATTATGAAGCCCCTGACAAATATCACCGAAGATTTTTGGATAGGATACTAACATGATCAAATGTACACTTTAATAAGATGATACAATTCTTGACACAGAGAATGATAATGCTGAAGTCCTTGTGTTGAAGAACTGAGTAGAATGATATTCCTCAATATTGTTTAATAAAGATGCATAGTAAGATGATGTGCAAGAATACCTGTACTTTTTCATTATAATTCATTCTATTTTTTATTATTTGTTAAAAGTTGCTGATTAATGACCCCAAATTTAATTAATGATCAACCAATGGGTCTAACTAATAGTTTGAAAAATAACTAATTAAGAAATGATTGTAATGATAGTTCAAAGAAACATGGTGATGCCTAAGCTGAAAAAATATCAATAGGAATAGAGAATATATTCAAGAGAAGTTTTCTGAGAAGAATTTTCAGGGCTCTGTAATAAATCTGATATGGAAGATTAAAGAATTATAGAGATCAAAACCTTTCAGCCACGTCCAAACTGTGACTTTCTACTAAAAGAGAGCATGAGAAGGTCCACTTAGAATAAATATGATGTAATGAATGTGAAGTTGCCTTAGCCTACCTTATAATATTAGAAAATAAAACATTTATTTTTATCCACTCATGATATGATAATTTTCTGAATGCTTGATTGGTATCGGAATGCCTAAATCTTCTGGGCATTATACCCTCTATCTTTCCAGGACCACGTGTAGAATAAATTATATGTACTAAGTTAGAAATCATTTCTCAACCTTACATTGTACTTTTAAAAATGTAAAAAATAAAAAAAGCATATTTATAATTTGACAAACAAAAAAATTAAATGTCAAAGCAATGGTACTATGAGGACTGTGATGGCTAATCACGAAAAATTAGAAAACTCAGATATGTTTCCTGCAGACAGAGTAATGACCCCGTTGTACATAGTTTAGTAACACTATAAATAGCAAAGAGAGAAAGTTATGGTTTCTCTGCCTTAGTTTTCTGTCATGGGTGATGAAAGCATCAGCCATTATATTGCTGGAATTCTGTTTTCCTCTTTTTAATGCACAACAATTTTTAAGAACATAAACCCATGCTGAATCAATTCTTCCCTCTGTAAAACAGTGGGAACTGCTCAGAAACCACTGATCACTGGAGTAAGTCCAGTTCCCTGATTATGACGAGAGCCTAAAAAATACATTCTAAAAATTCTACTTGGTTTCCTATGCTCTTGTCTTAAATATTCCGATCATGGATTTTTACCAAGACAATGAACAAGAAATTTCTCAATAGCTATCAGAAATTTCCCTTTACACCCTTTCAGAAAAATGTAAATGATCCTACTTATTTCATTATAAAGGAAGGATTAAGAAGATATGTTTAGTATTCATTCTATATGCAATTTCAAGGAACATGACATTTGTAATAGGTCATAATTCACTTTTGTGAAAAATAAAACAATCATGCAAGTTCTTAATTATAATAAATGGTAAAATGAATAGGTCATTTTTAATACTTTGATAATTTATGTAGTATAGTAGTAAGTTTTTTACAATGCTCATGAAGTTTATGAAATTGTATAAATATATTGTCAAGCCCCAGATAGGAAACAGAAGTTCAAGCTCTTACCTTAAAAATTGTTTAGTGCACACAACTATGCCCTGACAGCCAGTGGCTGAGAGACCTTATTTGTTTTTATTTATTTAAATATTTTTTTCTTTTATTGATTTTTTTAGAGAGAGAGGAAGGGAGAGGGAGAGATAGAAACATCAATGAGAGAGAATATCGATTGGCTGCCTCCTGCATGCCCTCCACTGGGGTTTTGGCCGACAACCTGGGCATGTGCCCTGATGGAGAATTGAGCTGATGACCTCTTGGTGCATAGTTTGACGCTCAACCACTGAGCCACACTGGCTGGGCTGTGAGACCTTGTTTTCAATTGAGAAAAATATATTTGCAAATTATCCTTCCCATGTCTTATTTTTTTTCTTTACTTCTCCTGTTATTCCCTTTACCCTTCTCTATTTTTTTATTTTTTCTTAAAAAATAGGTGATGACTTATAAGTAGTCACACCACTCAAAATTAAGAGGACGCCAAGAAAAAGATTAAAAATGTGGACTCAGAGTGGAAAACTTGTTATAACCACCTTCCCAGATTTCCCCAACTCTTGCCTTTTCATATGCTAGAGTTCATCATAATCTCATAATCGTCTAAGGCAGAGGCCTATGGAGTCTAAATTTTTTTTTAATCCTCACTGGAGGATATTTTTTTCATTTATCATCTGATAGCGTGAGAGAGAGAGAGAAAGAAACATTGATGTGAGAGAGACACATCGATTGGTTGCCTCCCGCATGAACCAACCAGAGCCAGGAATGAACGCCAACAGAGGTAGCTGCCCTTGACCAAATCGAAACCGTGACTCATTGGTCTTGCGGCTGATGTGCCAACTGCTGAGCCAAACCAGCCAGGGCTGGAGTCTAATTTTTAACTTTAGTGGAAGTCTTGGAATAACTCTGCCCTTTAAGGCCTTACTTTTAATCCATTGCTTTATATCAGAGGAGATGTTTGTATTTTATATCATATTTAAATTCATTTAAATTGCTAATAGCCCTCCAGTACTCTCTTAATATTTTGAGATAATTTCAAGTATCCTCTCATCATTTTAAGATCTGAGTTCCAATGCTAAAGAATAATTGTCCTCTCGGCAATACAGCTTGTTCATATGTAGTTTTTCATAATGGACAAACATTTTTTATAAGAAACTAAATCTTCAAAAACAGAGAAAAGATAATAAAAATAAAAATATATTTATTTCTAAATTAAACTTAATGAATAGACTTTACTTCTTATTCTCAACTAGGACAATTTCCTTCTTATAGGGCAGAGAATGTAGTCTAATAATTTTGCTATAGAGTTTGATTTGCGTTCATGAGAGATTACAGGAGAGTGAGGAAGGCTGAAACCTCCATTTTAGCCAACTAGTCTTTCAGACCAGACACGCAGATCAATGCAATCAATGAGATGATAAAAGCCACAGCTATATCACATTCAAATGCCACCGAAATTGTGACTGAATCCTCTAAATTTATTCTGTGGCCTACCTCTTCCCTTTTCGTTCACAGGGATTAACTGGTGCACAATATTAAAGAGTTTAAAACCCGCCTCTACTACACACAAGCTACAATTGTGCAATTTACAGCACTCAGTTTCTGTCTCATGGGATTACTATGAGAGTTCATATAATATTACATGCAAAGGAAATAAAATTTTCTGACACATAATAACTGCTCTGTGAAACCTAGTTCTTCTTCTTCTTAATGTCATAAAAAAGTCCATCACTACCTTATATATAAACTATTTCAAAGTTCTATTTGCTGAGCCTAATTCTCTTGTACACTTATGTCATATTCTTTTTAAAAAATTTATTGGGGTGACACTTGTCAACAAAATTATACAATTTTTAGTTGCGCAATTCCACAACACATCATCTGGACACTATATTGTGTGTTCACCACACCAAGTCATTCTTCTTAAGTACACTTGGTCAGGTCTATGAGCTTCTAAAGTCTTCACATTGCCTATGATGTCAGATTTGCTCTAATAGTCAAGATGTTATGTAATCAACCATTAGTGTACCCCAATTAGTTTCAGGAGTGCCTAAATTCCAGACAAAATAATTTATTAAATGGCCTATAAATAAATCTTTTTTCTACACTGTTGCTCAGTAAATTTTTTTTATTTGACGTGCTCTTTAAATTGCCTGCATACATTTCTTTGGGCTCTCATAATAGGTTGTAAAAGGAAAGAGTATTTTAAAAAGATGAACATTAGCTAATATTTATTACCAACTCTAATCAAGCAATTCTGAGAGGATATTTAAATATTGTGTTCCATTTTTCCCCCCAATAGCATTCTAATTAGTATTAATAGTTTCAATTATAGAAAAAGTTGGATTTCTGGGAGGTTATATAACTTGTCTGAGGTCACACAGATTGGAATGTGAACACCGATGCCCATATAGCTACTAATAAAAGATGGTTGAGGGCAGAAACTAATCTAAATAACCCTTATTCCTTAAACTAAGCCAAAGTTGGATATTATTAGGCACATATATAAGATTTCATTTGATTAAACATACCATATTAATTTCTTGGCATACCTTCCCCTTCAGCTTCCCACAAAACTACATTATTAAATAATATGTATGCAGTTGTAGCAAATGTACCCAATGACACCATTTCAGTTTTAGTCTAACATATTTCTCAGTATTTGTCTTTTAGAATGAGCTTGATTTTTTTTTCATTCTGTGATTTCCCTAGAAATAATATGACACTATTCTTCCCAACCTTGCCAGTAATGTAAACAAATCTGGATTTGTCAAAAATTTCCTCCTCTTTTTAGTCAGTTATTTTCATGATATGTGTCATTAGCATTTATTTCTATCAAGTTTAGGATCTTCCTGTTATTTTACCCGCAAGCATAAAATGTGATGTGTGTATTTTTGTGTTCATCCACCTACTGAAAATGCAATTCATCAACATGATATTTCATTTCTATTTCTTTTTTTTAAAATATGTTTTTATTGATTTTTAGAGAGAGAGGGAGAGGAAGAGAGAAAGAGAAACATTGATCTGCTGCCTCCTGCATGCCCCACACAGGGGATTGAGCACACAGCCTGGACCTGTGCCCTGACAGGGTATGGACACTCAGCCAACTAAACCACACCGGCCAGGGCTCTCATGTCTATTTACACTCTGTTTACTACAAAATGATATATCACGTATAAATCAACTGTTAATCCTATGTTTCACATTTGAAAAATTCATCAATTAGATAGTTAATCCTTTTACAAGCATTTTGAACATTTTTTCCCTCAAAAAATCTGAAGTATGAATATCATTTTTATATTCAATATACTTAAAGCCCTTTGTTTAATAACTGCTCAGGATTTGGGAAGTGTTATGGCTGAGTTGCTTTATATAAGATGTTTAAGTCCTGGGAGTCTAAGTCTATAATCTGAGACTAAATGGTAAAGTAATCTCTCTCCTCCAGGAAGGTGGGGCGAATGATGAACATACACATTTCCTCTGACTCTGAAGGAAATCATATGTGTAAATAATGTTAATTAGGACTTCTGTCCTGGAATCATTCTAAAGTAGCTGTGCTTTTCTTTTATATGCTCTATGGCCTTGTGCATATTGTTTTTTGTTTTTTTTTCTTTTTTATCTTCACCTGAGGATATTTTTCTTTTTATCTTCAGATACAGTGAGAGGGAGAGGGAGAGAAACATCGATGCGAAAGAGACACATTGACTGGTTGCCTCCCACACGACCCCGACTAGGGCTGGGGACGGACTGCAACCTAGGTATGTGCTCTTGACCAGAATCAAACCTGCAACTCATTGGTCCACTGGCCGATGTGCTCCTGCTGAGCAGAACCAGCCAGGGCGGGCATATTAACCACTTTGACCTCAGTTCCTCATCTTTAAATTGGAGATAATACTACTCCTTACCTCAAAGTATTGCCACAATTATTGGTTTCAAGTCTATTTGAGGCCTACTACCCTCACTTCAAGAAAGTCAGAAAAACTTCTAGATTGCATGTTTTAGTTTCCCCTCGCAATTTTGAGAGAGTAAGAGGAACATTGATCTGCTGCACCCAGGTATCAGAGATGATTTGTTCTCCTGGCTCTTCAAGGTCAAAAGCAAGATGAGAGTAGATAGAAACCGTACACTTCTTCTAGGGGGCAGAAAAGAGAAGAAACTAGCTCCCTTTTCATGGTTGATTGACAAATGTGGTCCCGTTGGTGACAATGGCTTGGGCTAAGGGATTTCAATGCTAGTACTGAGAAACACACAGTGAGATTAGCCAAATGAGATAAAGGATGCTAATTACATGTTTGGAACTTGTCTGAACATAAACTAATAGTGAGAAAGAATAGAATTTATTCTGTGATACACTCAGTTTTCATACTTAATCTATGTTATATGTGTAAAGAAGTAATTAACAACCTCCTATATCACAGTACACGCTGTTTTACTTCAGTATTGTGGACGATTAGTCCTGTTGGTAGCACAAATGTATGCGATGCACCATGGGATGATTAAATAAATGAGCATTATCTTATTGATATTACTATTACTAATAATAAATGAAAAGATTATATTTTTATCAGATTATATCGTAAAAATTATTATAAAATAATAAGATAGCAGAAAAAAAGAGTTCTGAACATATGGTGTAGTCTTTTCTACGTGAACTTTTAAAAGAACAGCTGAGCAGTTGAGAGAGGGAGCTCTTAGTTGCTTAGACTGCTGAACTATAATATAAGGGAAATGAAGGGAATATTGACACGTCTGAGAGATATGTCTTCCTAGGTAATTCTGTGATCTTGAGGTGTTATACATGAAATAAGCATTTCTTTCCTTAAAAATTAATGAATGAATGTTAAAATTAATTTTAAAAAATTATATAGCCTTGATATAAACAAAAGTACCTTCAGTTCTGCATAAAAGTTAGGTTAAAAGGCAACCACATCTAGTGTGGTATCACAGAAGAAATTTCGGCAATCTAGAGAACAAGAGGACCTAGCTACATTTCGTCAGGTTTTTCAGTAATGATGGAAAATAAACACAAATAAATTGAAAATTGGGCTGCTCAAAGTAAACAGGGATTTGGCCAACATGCCTAATTCTGTGTATATATCTTCGGGGTTTTATTATGTCAAAACTAGTTGGACAGTAAAAAAAATCAATTTGCTAAAGAAATAGAGCTTAAGTATATTAAATATTCTTATGCACTTAGTAATTTCGACTCACAAAATCCATCATTTAAAAATTGTCCACTCTTCAGCTTTATGGGATTAAGAATAACATCTAAAATAATGTGTTACTTCATAAATGCTTGCTACACATCGAGGCTACTTTTGAATATTGTGATTTCTAAGAAGATTTAGAGAAAGGAAGATTAAGTATGTGTGATTGGAAATCTATTCATAATCTTGCTCAATCAGCAGTAGTGCTACTAGTATCATTATGAGGTTCACAACAAGTCTACTGAATTGCTGGAGTGCAACACAGCTGGTTGGTTATTTTGGCTCACTTAATGCTTGCCCTGATTATGTGGCGTTCAGCTAATTATATGACTAAATATCTGACTCAACCACACAGTAGTGAATTTATTGGCCACATGTGGGCATGACGTTAATCTTTCCTTCCAATGAAAAATTAGACATAGTCACTCCAAGGAACATGAATCAGCTGGGCTCGTGGAGCCAGCATCAATTATATTTGTCCACATGTCTTTCTGTCATGCTGTGTCCATCCCTTCCAAAGCCTGTTTGGGCTATGCTCAGGTCATAAAAACTTTACAGTAAAGCTCATGTAGATTACTCTTTGATCTCCTGGTTCCCTTTACTTAGCATCACAGTCATTTAACATTTGTTGATTGCATCACATCACATATGTTAGTGTGTCTCCTAGATCAATCTTATTCTCCAGAACTGTTTTTCTATTAGTTTCCTTTTGCTCCCAAGGTGGAAAGTACCTGTTTTTCAATACCCAACTTTATTGATGAAGGTTTTTTTAGCTTTTAAATGACACATGTTTCAAAAACATGCTGAATCAATGCTAAAAGAATGGGTGTTAGCAAACTTGGAGGTGGAGTAGCTTTAAATATCTGATAAGAAAAAAGCATTGAAAGCATAAAGTAATTAGGTGGGTTTTTTTGTTTGTTTGTTTTTTTCTGAAAAGATCATTTAGTTGAATGTTATATTTGTTCACTTTAACTGGGTTGGCTCAGAACATTTTTACGAGTATAGAGAAAATGAAGTATAGATATGGTTTTTCTATAGTGGGTATCCTCTGAAAAGTATTGCTGAGGAATTCTTGAAAAGAAAGATATTTCTGAAGCTACTTCTCCTGACAGGAACATGGTATCTAATATTAACAAGTGTTGACTATTTTTTATCTAAGGAAGTAGAAGTGTCTGTGATAAAGATGTGCACTATACGTTTTCCCACAATTCATCTTCTAATCTGCTTGGATAGAATTTTAGACTATTTTTAAAGCCAGTGTGGAGTGCATTTTAGGACTTCAAAAATTATCATGCCCTCAGTCTTCCACAAGTTCCACTGTAAGATGCTTGCTTTGGCTTCTGTTCACGTGTAGCTCTTCTTTTCCTGGGCAGTCCCACTCATATATTCTGACTGTGGTGGGAATGAATAATATCTAATATCAAATAGTGCACCTATCATGGGCAGAGACAAAAATTTCTCATATAGTATAGTGGATATAATCTAGTATGCATAACTTGAAAATATTATTTCTAAAGGATATATTGTGTTAAGTTTTATTTGTTTTATTTCAGTAGCTCATCCTAGATAACATAGACTTTGCTTAGTTGTGTAAGAGGAAAGTTATTTTTTGTGGTAGCTAAATGTTTTCAGTGATCTAAGAAGTAATAACATGTATTAATTAAGAGAGATAAGAAAGGATATATAAGCCAGTATTTTTAATAGCAGAGCATACACTTTACTTTTTAATTAAATTTATCTTTTTTGAGAATTGAATGAATATGACAAAATGTATAAGGAAGAGAAATGTGAGAAACTTTCATAATGCAGTCGAATCTGTGAAATGCAGAAAGAGGAAATTAGTTTATTTCCCCTTCCCCTGAAAGGCTGATATAAGGAAAGAAGAAGAGAAGAAGAAATTTTGTGTGTGTTTTTATGAAGATGTGCATTGAATAGATTCAATTTTTTTTTCCAAATTAGCAAAATCTTGTTTGTTAAAAATCTAATTTTCACCAACTAATTAAAATGTATTTTTTAAACAAGTTAAAATATTTTGAAAGAAAAGACTATTTTTTAAGTATTGAAAGATTTGTGTGACAGAATAAAAAAAAAGCATCACGAATTAGTAGAAGACCAAAGACCAAATGCAAGAATAAAATCAACTTACAAGAAGAGAATCAGGCACAGGCACTTTGCGAGGTCCTAGAACTTCAGCTGTGAGGACAGGGCAACCTATTCTGTCCCTCTCCCGCGGAGAGTATGTGGCCTGTTTGCAAGGAAAACGAGCATGTTGAGGTTGTCCTCAAAGGAACAAAAAGATATTTGACCCTATAGTGAGCGCCTTTCTGCATTATTTAACAACTCAAAAAGACATAGTAAGTGTGACAACTCCATTTTTCTTACTCTTATTTCCCATTTCATCCCCTAGAAGGCAATTATAAATATATTTATGAAGAATGCTATAAGGAATGGTAGTTTTTCCTTAACCTCAGGGTGCAGAAAAGTCATCGTCACTTATTTGTGTTTGTAAAGTTGTTGAAATGACGTAAGCTGACAAGTGGTGAACACTGGAATATCAGGTCTAATGTGTTTGACTTACTTATAGGACAGTGTGTGGTTGAGATTCCCTCCTGTATGGTAACAGCCAAATTTACCATCATAAATTTACTTGTTAGGAATTCATACCATGTGATTTTATGCTGATAGCAGCAAAGAGTATTCTTAGACAACAGGTCGAATTAATATAAATGACAATTTGAGCCCTACGTTAGGAGTGCACATCTTTATTGAAAACAGTAATCCTGATACGTGGTGATTTATTGAAAATCTAATTTTACTAGATTATTTTTTCTCCCACCTGGTTAAAATAACTATGCTCATTTCTCATTCTTCTTTTCATGCACACCATTTTAAGAGTGACTGTTTCATATTTATTTCTCATTTGTCCATTAATATTTTCCTCTTCAGGTGTAACCTAGCCCCTGTGGTGGAGTTTGCTGCAGATGTGGGAACTAAATCAGATTTTATTACCATGAATCCATCAGTTGTACAAAGAGCATTTGGAGGCTTTCGGAATGAGAGTGACAGAGAAAAATTTGTGCATAGACTTTCCATGCTGAATGACAGTGTCCTCTGGATCCCTGCTTTCATGGTCAAAGGAGGAGAGAAGCACGTGGAGTGGGTTAATGCATTAATCCTTAAGAATAAACTGAAAGTGCGAACTGCCTATCCATCATTGAGACTTATTCACGCTGTCAGAGGGTAAGTGTCTGGAAAGGACCAGTCTGTCCTTGGCACAATGGAACACATAACTAAACATTTTCCCTAGACAGAAAGGAGCCTCGATAAACTCTTCCAATGGATATATGTTTCTATTGTTTTATAATGGCAACGCTATTCGCCAACTTGAATTTTGTGTATATGCTATAATCTTTTAGCTCCTTCTTTTTCTTAAAAAGGCAAATATTTGAATGTAGCACTTACGTATGTCTGTGCATGAACAAACAACTGAGTTTTATACTTTCCCATATTAAAGAGTAGTGAGAATTTATGGTAGAATTGATGAATTTGGGGTAAGGAAACAATAGAAATGTTAAGTGACTAGTGGGCGATATTGTGGAAGCATAAATGTTAAATGTATTTAAGGAGCAATTAAGACTCATCTGAAGTGAAGAGGCCGACTGGATATAGAGAAGGCTGGCTGAGATAATATTCCGTAATGTTTCCCCCAAAAAAGTTACAGGTGCCAGGTTTTATGAACTAAGTCAACATTTTCCTTTTATTAACTCAAATGAGGAAGAATAACCTAAGAAATAGATGCTTGTTTAAAAGTGGCAAATGACCAAAGGGCCAAATTCAGTCATATATTTGTGTGTTTGTGAGATATATAACACAAAGATAAGCAATAATGTGTATTTGTTAAATATCTACCGAGTGTCAGTTGCTGTAGGTATAAAAACGAAAAAGAACAGACCTCTCCACGGCTTGAAAGGAATGCATGGGCTTTATGGTGGACACAGAGGCATGCACCGCTGGCTAGGGCATAAACAAATGATAAGGGGGTATGTTGTCGAGTGTAGACTTTGTCCCTCAGATTATCAAAGAAGCTTTAAGAGTTAAACATTTAGCCCTGGCCGGTTTGGCTCAGCAGTTAGAGCGCCGGCCTGTGGTCCAGAGAGACTCGGGTTCGGTTCCCCTTAAGGGCACGTAGCTCAGTTGCAGTTTGTCCCCGCATCAATGTTTCTCTCTTTCTCTTCCTCTCTCTCCCTCCCACTCTATCTGAACAAAAAAAAAAAAGGAAAAATGTCCTTGGATGAGGATAAAAAAAAAAAAAGTTTAACATTTAAACTAGATATTTTTTTATCTTTTTCTTTTTTTTTCTAATTCTCACCTGAGGATATTTTTCCATTTATTGAGGTGAGCGAGACCCACCAATTGGTTGCCTCCTGCAAGACCTCGACCAGGGCCAGGGACCGAACTGCAATGGAGGTACGTGCCCTTGACTGGACTCGAACCCATGACTCTTTGGTCCATGGGGCGACGCTCTAACAGCTGAGCCAAACTAGCCAGGGCTTGAACTAGATCTTAACAATAGAATGACAATTGTCGGAAGAGAGAAAAAGACAGCCAAACAAAGAAATGCTATGGCATCATTAGAGCAAACTGAGGCAGGAAATGATTACACAGTACACTTGTGGAATATTGTGGGACATTGTAATACAAAGCTGGAAAAATTACTTGTGATCTGGTTGGGAAGAGAATCGATTTTATCCTGCATTAAGCACAGTTAGCTGTATGCATTTAGGAGAATAAATCTTATTACTGCAGACTCTCGCTGGCAAGAAGAGGTGCTGGAGGAATGAAGACCACTTAGGCTTTTGGACTCATTTACTCATGAGATAATGAAAACTTAGGGCAGAATCAGTGGACCCGGAAAGGAAAGCAAGTTCAGGGGACCAGCTGAATACAGTGGCTAGACGTCATAAGGAAACTGGTTAACAAGTCCAGAGTTAAAAATAGTTTGCTTCATGTGCTATAATTGTGACTGAGCTAGTGTTTTTATTTTGTTTTGCTATTGAGATATACTCCTCAAAGATTTACAATTTTCTTGTTGAGATAGAGACAGTTTCGTAGATTGTATTATTATGTGCACAATTAAATTTCATTTTATAATTAGATCATGTTTATTCAACATTGATTTTCTTGATGTTTGACACAAAGTTCCAACAAAGTAAGACCAATATGGGAGTTTGGAAGAAAAGTATTTTTTAAGTTACAAAGATTCCTGTTAATCACAATTTGAAAAAATAATGTGTTCTTTTAAAATAATGGGTTCTTAACACAAAGTAACTTTATAATGCATTATGCTAAGAATACATCCTATTTTTTGAGATGTCAATGTTAAGTAGCATTTGATTCTGAGGAAAACTTAAAGATATCACTCTGTTCTCTCTTACATGCACACACTCTGACACGTACATATGCACCAGTTACAGCTTATTAAGATTCAAGAACAAATGTTTTAAAGTACTTCCTGAGCACAGGAAACTAATTCGAAAATGCATTACTCTGAATTAGTACTTTTTTAATATACTATTTTTATAGCAGTGTTAGGTTCACAGCCAAAATTGAGAGGAAGGTACAGAGATTTCCCGTATACCCTGTGCCCCTCACCCAAACATGCATATCTTCCCCCATTATCAACATCTTTCAGAGTCATACACTTGTTATAATTGATGAACTTACGTTGGTACGTTACTATCACCCAAAGTCTGTGGAATGCACTGCACTTCACTCCTAGTTTGCACATTTTGTGAGCTTTGGCAGACGTACAATGACATGTCACCCTAAATATCCTCTCTGCTCAGCCTATTCATCCCTCCCTCTCCAGTGACACAGGCAAGCACTGATTTTATTACGGTCTTCATAGTTCAGCCTTCCCTAGGATGCCATATAGTTGGAATCATACATTATGTGGCCTTTTTATATTGACTTCTTTTTTTTTTTTTATCCTCACCGGAGGACATTTTCCCATTTTTTTGTTCAGATAGAATGTGGGGGGAGAAAGGAAGAGAGAGAGAGAAACATCGACGTGAAAGGGACATATCCAGTGGTTGCCACCCGCACCACCCAACCAGGGCCGGGGACAAACTGCAACCGAGGTACGTGCTCTTAGCGGGAACTGAACCTGCATCTCTCTGGACCACAGGCCGATGCTCTAACCACTGAGAAAACCGGCCAGGGCTATATATTGATTTCTTTTACTTAAAATATGCTTTAAAAATTCCTCCATGGCTTTTCATGGCTTGATTGCTCATTTCTATTTAGTGCTGAATAGTATTCCATTATCCGGATGTGCCAATTTATATATTCATCCATCTGTTGATTCCTAGTTTGGGCCATTATGAATAAAGCTTCAGTAAACGTGTGTGCGAGTTTTTGGACAGACATAGTTTTCAAATCCTTTGGGTAAATGGCAAGTAGTTTTGTAAGAAATTTCCAAACTGTCTTCCAAAGTGGCTGTACCATTTTACATTCCCACCAGTAATGAATGTGAATTCCTGTAGCTCTACATCCGCACCAGGATTTTGTGTATCTAGTAGTAGAATTTTGGCCATTCTAATAGGTACATAGTGCTATTTTGTAGTTATTTTAATTTGCATTTTTCTGATGATATATGATATGGAGCATCTTTTACTGCACTTTATTTTCATCTGTATCTTTTTTTAATGAGATTTCCTTTGAGGTCTTTGGTCCATTTTTTAACCAGGTTGTTAGTTTTCTTATTGTTGGGTTTTAAGTGTTCTATATATTTTGGATAACTGTTCTTTATCAGATATATCTTTTGCAAATATTTTTCCCCAGTCTGTGGCTTGTCTTCTCATTCTCTTGCCATTGTCTTTTGCAGAATATTAATTTATTATTTTTAATGAAGTCAAGATTATCAATTATTTCTTTCACGGACCACATCCTTTGGTGTTATATCTAAAAAATCATCATCAAACACAAAGTTGTTTAGATTTTCTTCTATGTTATCTTCTAAGAGGCTTATACTTTTGCATTTTACATTTATATCTGTGGTTTATTTTGAGTTCATTTTTATGAAAGGTATAAGATCTGTGTGTAAACATATTTTTTTGTACGTGGGTGCCCTGTAGTTCCAGCACGATTTGTTGAAAGGACTATCTTCGCTTCATTGTGTTACCTTTGCTTCTTTATCAAACATTAATTGACTATATTTAAATGTGGGTCTGTTTCTGTGATTTTTATCTGTTCTGTTGAACTGTTTGTCTATTCTTCACTAACACCTGATAGTCCTGATTACTCTAGCTAGCTTTATAGTAATGTTTGAAGTTATGTAGGGTCTGCTGACTTTTTCTTATCTATCAATACTGTGTTGATAATTGTGGGTCTTTTTCCTTTCCATATAATCTTTGGAATTAGTACTTTTGTTCCTTAAATTCTGGTTTATATTTCTCATTTTGCTACCAATAGAAAAACACAAAATAAGAGGCATTGTTCAAATAGGACACTTTTGATTAATTAGAATCCGGGTAGATTTATGTATTATTAACAACAATGAATTCATATGGGCTTTTTACATATATATTAAACATAAGAAGTACACAGCTTTGAATAATTAGTTCATCAACACTCTCCTTTAATGATTTTGTCCACTTTTATACCATAATCATTATAAACAGAAACGACTTCACTAATTCCTAAGCATTTTGTTTCAAAGAGCAGCAGGACCAAACATCTGATCACTGGTGATAATGCTATGCTTTTGATGACAGTTTAGGTGTTTTTGACAAGACTTATCTTGAATTCTCCAGAAACAACTTTTCTTGCTACTTTCCTGGTCATATGTCTATCTAGACGTTCCCCCCTGAAATGTCAAGTGATTGAGTTCTAAGCTGTGGCCCAGGGTATAACAAGAAGCTGTAGAGATGCTTTTCACCTTTCAAATACTTTGGAAATTTGTTCCCATGGTGTGTGTGAAAGGTAATGTCACTTATGAAATTAATAAAATTAATACACAAATACATGTGATGTAGCATTTTGACATAATATGGGTACTTTATAACCTATAACACACAAAGAAAATGAAGAAGTGGTGAAACAAGTCACATAATAACAAAAGTTCCCAAAGACCTGTTCTCGATGTATCTGTTTTACATCTCTCTGAAACCATGTGGTTAATACAACTCAGTAAAATAGTTTGGAGAGTTTCAGATCCTCTGTTAATCATTGGAATTTGTTGTCTCTCATGAAAGTTTTAAAGCACACCATACATGCATTTTAGGGTGCACATAATTACCATGTTAAAAGGTGAAGGCTTTTCCAAGTCCTGCAATTACAAAGTAGAAAGTTTAAACAATTTGGAAAGCAAATTTTTTGAACACAGCAAGGATCATTTTGGTAATTTTTATTTTGTCAAGCTTTATTATTTAAACATTTTCCTCTCTGAAAATTATGATGGCTTACTAATTTAAACATTCATTCATTTTTTAGGATTTTTTTGAAAAGCTCTAAAAATATAACTATCAATCTAAAAACTCAAAGAGATTCTTATATTATGTTTTAATATATGGCCATTCTTCTCAAGCCATAGTAAATGAACAGGAGAAAAAAATAGAGCTAGATTTTAATTTTAAAACAATCTTACAAAATAAAGACAGGGTAATTTAATAGGGACAAATAAAAAATATAATTACAAATTTAAATGCATTCAAGTGGTTTGGGACTGCAAGCTTCTCATTGGTATTCTTCAGTAGTCCTACATGTCTACTTATTTTAGTATTATTTTATAATATTTCTTGTAAAGAATGAAATAATTCTCATAAGATTTTGAGTGAAGAAGTGATTTTGAAACTACAAAATGACTTATTGAAATGAAAAATATTACTATAGTATATAAAAATCAAGTTTTTTCTTTATGCATTTATATTATCAATGTACAACCTAAATCCTACTGAAAAAAACATCTAACCAAATTATGTAATTTAATATATAATTTTAAGTTATTATATAAAGCATTCAAAATATTTTTATAAAATATCAAGTATTAGGCAAAAAAATCCTATTTTTATAATTATTATAATTTGATTCATAATAACTAAGTACTCTTTATTTATTTATTTTTTTACTGGGATGGTTATACTTAACTTCCTATTTTTAACATGGTAGCAAGAAAAATAAAAAACCTCAAAAATCAAAAACTAAAATAAAAAATGAATTATTTAAAAAGCAGATCCTGCCTGGCTGGTGTGGCTCAATGGTTGAGCATCAACCCATGCACCAAGGGGTCACTAGTTCAATTCCCAGTCAGGTCACATGCCCAGGTTGTGGGCCTGATCCCCAGTGGGTGGCATGCTGGAGACAGCCAGTCAATGTTCTCTCTCATCAATATTTCTCTCTTTCTCTCCTTCTCTCTCTCTAAAATCAATAAAGAAAAAATATTAAAAATAAATAAATAAAAAGTAGATCCTCAGTTCTGCTACCAACTGTCATCGATAATTTCTTAAGAATTCTCCCAGGAGATAGATAAATGAGCATATTTTAAAATTATGTTCTATATAACTGAATATAAATAATATCTTAGTTGTAGATTAGGGTCATATGTACTCTTACAAAATAAGGACAAAATAGTTCTCATTTCCATTCCTCTATTCTTATTATAGTGTTCTTCTCTCTACTCAGATATTTATTTTTAAGACCTTAATTGATTTAAACTTTAGATTTGTTTACAATCAGACCTGGAAAAAAATATTCAAACATCCATATTTAAATCCTTTGACCCTTGGCAATTATTTTGAATTATTTTTAAACTATTTAAGCCAGAAGTAAAAAAAGAAAATGATTTTATTATGTATATGATCCATTAGTTTTGTTATTTTAATTCTACTGCAACAAAAATAATGTATGTGTCCTATTTTGTCACTACATTCTAATTATTATTTGTTTTAATATCAGTGTTCATATAACTAACTCTAATTAAATTAAGAGGCTTATATTTTGTATTAACCAAGATAAACACTAGATTGAAAATTCACTGGTGATTATTGAGATTGGTAAAAGTAAATATGTTCTGTGATGTCACTTTTATAGGAATTCTAAAGTGATTCAACAATTTTATAAACTAATATCTTCAACAAAATGATTTTTAAGAAAAAATAAATTGAGTTAATATAAATTTTAAAAATTTGATACAAGTTCTACTTGTGAGTTTTGTTCTTTATCTTTTAGTGGAGAATACATATGCTCTCTCCTCATATTTGATAAATATTCCAGGTGTTTTCAATTTAAAGGATAATTTAATGACTATAAAAAGTGTGCAAGTGTGAGATAAATTGACCATATGACTGCTTTAAATTTGCTTTAAATTGAGAATTTTTATTTGAAATGCTTGATATACCCCTCATGACCTACAGCAGTGTTTCTCAAATTAGAGTCGACAGAGATATACTGCAGAGTGTGAAGAAATGTTTTTATTCTCTTTAAAACATGTTTTTACATTGAACATGTAAATCACTTAATATACCCTCCTACATTTTACAGGTTTTTGCTGAATCATTGATGTTTTCTTGTGACATGCAGCCAGTAAACTAGCTGATTCATAATTAATGAACAAGGTCATAATTTCTAACTTGTTGATTTGAATGTAGGCAGAAATAACAAGCCTTACAGAAGCCGTATCAAGTGACATTTCTGTCTTACCTCTTATTTATGTAGTTGTTGCTCTGTTGGAAAATATTTCATTGGTCTAGTATATCTATTCAAAGAAGCATACATTAGTTCCTAAAGTATGGTTTTTATGTGGCTCTTAGCAAATAAACAGATTGCATTTTCACACATCTTCCAGCATCAACTTTTTCTTCTCGTTTTAAGGTTAACACAAAAATACTATTTCTCAGACTTTAGTTACTGCACTTATTTTTCAGATGTGAAAATTTGTCAGTTTTAAATGAGTATACAAAAAAGGTTATATAAAATTAGGGTGATCTTCTGCAGGCTGTATTCATGTGAATGGCAGATGCTTACACAAGAATTTGAATCAGACCAGGCTCCAAACAGAGCACCCAGTAAAAGTGTAGGCTGAAATAGAACATTCGCAGACTTCAGGAAATTTAAGTTCATTGCTGTTGTTTAAATGAATTGTTGCACAATATTGAATCTACTCCAGGTCACATAAGTAAAAGTGATTTTTTAAAAAATCTATGAAAGTGGATACATTCACTCCAAATGCGTTCTGAAAATGGTTTATTTGTTCTAAATTTAGTCTTATGTCAAACACATTTTTGTGTGGTTTCTATTTTGACTGATGAGCAACACAGCTGTAATATTTATTTATGAAACATGTATCCTTCTTAAATAGTTTTGAGTAATTATACACTGCATCCATTATAGGTGTTTTAAGCCTCATGATATTTTCATGTTGGAGTATTTCGTCCCTTACTGGGGACCCTGATATTCACCCTCTGGCATTGCCCCATTTCCTGATATCTTAATCTTTTCACTCTTGTGTTACAATATTATTTCCTAGAAGCTCCCATCATTCATATTTCATCCTGGAATGTAGAAATCAAGGGCTTATATCTGAGAAGTCATTCACAGGGGTATGGCTCAAACAGGAAATTGTGGGAAACAGGCTGCCATTGGCCGACACGCTTTCCCCTGGTGGTTCTCTCTCATTGAGACTAAAAGCCTCTGCAAATATCTAGAATATCCTTTGAGGAGGGGGGGAGCATTCACGGCATTCAGGGGCACTGACATATCCTGATTTTTCTCATTGGTGTGCATTTTTCTCTCCTTCTTCAAGTGTCAGTTGAAAGATAAGTTCCATGGGGAAAAATTCCTCACTCTTGTCCTTTCTCTGATAGATATGGGCATCTTTTCTTTGTATTCTCTTTACAAGGTTCACAAGGAATACATGTCTTTAATAGAACATTCATCAGAACATATAATTATTGTTAATTTTGTTTTCTCCTTATATCGTGAATTTTTATATATATATATATTTTTTTTTTTATCCTCACCTGAGGACATTTTCCCATTTTTTTGTTCAGGTAGAGTGGGAGGGAGAGAGAGGAACAGAGAGAGAGAGAGAAACATCGATGTGAAAGGGACACATCGAGTGGCTGCCACCCGCACGACCGATCAGGGCCGGGGACAAACTGCAACCGAAGTACGTGCCCTTAGCGGGAACCGAACCCGGGTCTTCTCAGGACCGCAGGCCGACGCTCTAACCGCTGAGCCAAACTGGCCAGGGCTATATTGTGAATTTTATGGGAGCAAAAATTATTTATTTATCTCTTTACTTTAAAATCATGAAAGCCCTATACTCATTATGGTGAGGGTTGAGGCACAGGGGCAGAGAGGTAGAGAATGGAGTCATGAAAAAGGACTAAATTGTGTTGAACTTTGGTTTAGGTTTACTTCTTTAGAGCAATCAAAGAAACAGGATAGCAAGTAGAACAGGAGGAAAAACAAATTTTAATCAGTCTGGCTGCCACTGGAAATTATATTCCCTTTAGCTTATGCTGAAACAGAGGGAAAGCGAACCAATATGGAAGATTTGAACCTTAAAGAACGATGATAGAACCTGGGTAGCTTATCTCCTCAGCACTGTATTAATTAATCAACTGGTACATATTAAGAACCAACTTGTGCCCAGTATCCACAAAATCATGAAATCAATGCTTACTAAATTTTACCTGCTTAAGGTGTTGTTAGAATGAAGATATAAGATTAACTCCTGATTAAAAGGTAAATAGATCATAATAATGAAGTGTGACATTTGGGAACATTCATCCTGGCCACCTGAGAAAGTTGCCATAGTTTCATAGTTTTATAATTTAATAACTTAGTGTGATCTCTTCAATACTATCTTGAATATTATCTTTCAAAATCATACACATATCTATATGATTTTAAGGTCCAAGACTGAAATTTAATGTTCAGAATAAAGGTTTATACTGCTACATTTAAGAGCTACAGGAAAAATTCATGCATTATTTTTTAAATGTTATATTTGTTACATGCTTTTTGTTGTTTTATTGTCTTTCTGCCCTTAAGCCCCAGTCATGTAATGAGATGTAGTAGAAAATACATAAATAACCTTAGAAATTCCCTTGTTTCTCTGACCTTTCAGAAAAAAAAGAGGAACACTGATCAATATGCAAGATATGTATTGAATGAATCTGCATAAACTTATTCTAACAAGTCCAAGTGACTGGGCAATGACTACATTCAGAGATTTCTTATAAACACTAAAATAATTAAATGTGAATTTAAAATAAAAAGCAACTATATTATAATGAATTTTTGAGAAGTGAGTATGACTAGATATTGAGTTTGCTGAGGAAGGTTATTGAATCAAGTGTCCCATAAATCTTTAAAAATTTACAATTTCTTTTCTCCTTAGAGTAATTTAGCTCTGGTTTAGCTTGAAGGCAATAGTTTAGATTAGGTGTTTTCATATGATTGATTATAGTCAGTCAGCTAACTCTAGCTTCCAATATGGTTGATCAGATGATCATAGCCTCCGGTTACAATTTCAAAATCACGGCTATAGATATTTGAAATGCCAACTGAAGATAATATATTAGAAGAAAATAAAGCAAAAGACTCGGGGTTTGCCCACTAGACTTTTCATGTAGGAAAGAAGTCATTGATTGAGACTTTTGCATGTTTAAAAGCCTGTGTACCAGCACAGCATGATTCCTATTGCCAAGAGAACACAGAAAGTGCCATCTTTCTTCCTTATTCTCTCTTTTGACAGCCTTACTTCCAAATCATTTAAATATCTGGGTAAATAAGCATATTGTACCCAAATAAGGACTTTGACTATTAAATATTTTAAAAGTCCCTTTAACAATTTATTTTGGTTCTGTGTTTATATAAAAAACAAGAATGGGAAAGTACGTTGGCCAGGGGCAGGCTGGAAGCTGTGTTCCGCAGGTTCCAGTTGGAGTCATACACCTGGAACTGACTTCTCAGAAATAAGACACTTCACATTCCATGGGTGAAGTAAATCAAGAAGACTATTCACAGAAGCAAGAGAAAAAGCAGGATACTGGAGTCTTAGTAAAAACTAGTATTCAGTGGTAGGGGGTAAAACCATTGAGGTTGTCTGAGTCTGATACCTCGACCAGCCTGCCCTCATCAGTGGCCATCCCAAACAACCAGGGCCCTTCTCTGTTCCCCACTACAAAGCTGAATGATTCCTTTCATGTATTGACAAGGAAGCATGCTCTCCCTTCAAGTTAGAGCATTTGTGTTTCAGTATGGTTTTCTGAAGACTATATTTCAATACAATATATGGGTGGTTTTTTTTTTTAATATATTTGGGAAATACTGTTCAATGGTTTACTTTGAGAACCAATCAAATCATATTATATTAATTGCAAATTCTTACACTTTTTTTTTTTAGATCAGTGTTTATTGTCTCAATCATTTCCTCTAAACATTGTTGTGGTGGGGCTGTCACTTCAGGAGCCTAAGTGAAAGTAAAATCCTTAAGTATGTTTTCAGTTCTTAAGAAAAGGTAGTTTCATCATATCTTAAGAACTTTGGCCTTCTAATACACTATTGTTATTGTTACCACTTGTTGATGAATTAGATGTTTTGCTATATTGTAAAATTTTTGTGTACGCTATGAGGGGTTCTTTATCCCCCAAAGACCTAACTTCTATGTGATGTGAACAGGATTTAGTTTCAATGAGAAAAGCTCACCTAAACTTCAAATATTCAGAAGACAGATTAAAAATAACTTAGATAAACAGTAAGGTATACATAACTGATAGCTAATTCCTACTTAATGACAAGTACATTTTGGAAATGAAAGAAAAGTGGTCATAAGGGCCTGATGAATAGACATTTGGGGACTAAGATATAACAAATGGACAGGATGTGGGCACAGCAATACTGCTGAGTTCCGTGCTTGTGTTGCTTCTTACTCTACGAATCTTTATCAATATAGATCATAAAGTGAGGCACCACAGTTAACTGTGGGTGACAAGTCACTGCTCCTTGTTGGGTAAATGTCTGCTGCTTTCTTTTTTTCACATGAGTTTTAAACACAAGTGATGTTACCTCAGCAATGGTATTTAGTTATTTTCCTTGATTAAATTTTCCTGAAGAAAATATCAGTCAAATGCCAGCACATTAAGAATTCAGTCACATTCACTTCTACTCTCTTCCACTTTTATCCTCCAAACCGTCACCCAATGACCATGTTGGTGGTCAAATGGAATGTGTTTCGGGGAAAGATTGTGGTGGCAGTTGCTATTTTATTAGTCTCATACCGAGAATAAACTGGTTTTGTTTCAGGCAGTATACATTTTCCTTGTCAACACCAATTTTTTTTCAAAATGAAAGTGTTGTTTATAGTGCTTATCCCATTCTTTAACTTCTCATTTAAACACACTCTTGAAGGAAAAATTGCCATTTGATGTATCTCTGGAAACGGTCAAATCAGTGAACGAATCTAATTCTCCTTCTATAAAAAATAAAGTGATCGTCTAATATAGTAATTAGGGAATCTTAGGTATTTAGCTTGTATAGATTCCATTGAATTAATTATATGGACTGAGTTTCCTTGGCCTTTATAACAATTTCAGAGAAATTTGCCAAAATTAATTAAACTGTAACACCAAACAACTGAGTTCAGAATCACAGCTTCCTGTTTCAGATAGCCAACAATACTTATGCAAGTTACAAACTTACATGAAATTAAATAGCTAAAACAATCATGCGACATCTAAAATGCAAAAAATTCTAAATTAAATTATTAATGTTTTGATAATTTAGTCTAATAATAACCAACTTTTTTCATTTTCTTTGCTACAATGGATTTTAATTAAAGTTATGATTTGTATTTTATTCTATTGATGACCTTACTCTCAGTAGAAGTCTGTAAACTTTCTGCAGAAATTATTTTATAGTCACATATAAAATTTTCACAATATGACAAACTTATCTTACATTAAAACATTTGTTTCTCAATATTGCTTGAGTAAATTGTATAGTCATTATAAATGTTTGACAGTAGCTACTTTAAAATAATCAAAATTAAAGAAGCAGTGTTTGGCTGGGATCTGAGCACTTTTCCAAAACTCTCATCTTTGTTTTGCTTAATAGACATTATTTAAGGGGGAAGAAAACAGAACTTGAGACTTTGTAGAATCCATGTTTGTTAAAGTTGACTAATCCATCAGCAGATTTCCATTAATAAAAGTCACTAACAGAAAGAATTTGTGCTGCTAAGTACATTTTGTAGTTTATTCAGCTGGTAAATATGTTCTCTTTCTTTCTTCCCTGGAACAGATGCCTATAACAGAATTGCTGTTAGTTTCAAAATCAGTAAGCTGATTATTTTATGGAAAGTAATTAACACAGAATACATTCCTACAAATATTTTAGCAATGCACGAAGCATGGCAGTCCTCTCAGAGTGGGTAGAAAATGAAGTACAGAATTTTTCATTTAAAAAATTTATTTTAAAGCAGCAAAATACTTCAAATCACACAATTCCACAGTTGAAAAATATCAATAGATTAATTTCTTCATATTCATTCCTTCAGCAACATTTATAGAGTGCATTCTGTGCCAAGAGGTGGGCTAGGACAGGAGAGATGTTTCAGAGAATGTAACTAAAGAATAAGCTTCCTCAAGTGATGGAATTCCCACCTTCACAGTTGAGAGATTTACATAAAGAAGGGACAAGGTAATTTGAGAATGCGGGCCCAAGGGTTTTGGCAAATGCTTGGAATCCCTCTAGTGGGATATGTGAGTAGGGTCACTGAAAAGAGATGAACAGAAGAGTTTCCAAACAGGATTAAAGGTCATCAAAAATATAGACCAAATTTTACAGTAGTGCCTATTCACAAGTCATATCACAGCTATATACTGCATAATAGTCCTCTTTTCAGAGACATAAATGTAGTAACTCCAAAACTTTATTACTTGATTTAAAAATGAAAAGAATGTTAATCTGAGTCCCAATTTACAGTGAGCTTCAGGATCCAAATGATGACTTTACAATGCTAAAATTCATTCTAGAAAAGTATGGAAGGTGATAAAAGGAAGCATTTATATAACTACTGAAATGGGTTACCTGTTTAGAGCTAATACAAGGTGACAGCACAAATTATGTTCAAATAGGTTTATGAATCTCTCTTCATTCTCCACCATGATATATGGTGAGTTTGACATTTCTCTTATTCTGGTTTTCTCATTTAACTTAGCGTGCACAGAAACTAAGTCCTTGGATTTCTCACTGCCTGTGAAACACTAATTATGACAGCAAGGAGGCATACTCTGACTTCCAGTAGATTAAGAGGAGGTCAGAGACTTATTGGAAAATAGAAAAGGAAGAAGCAATTTAAAAAGAAACAGGAAAACACTAGACAAACTATCTGCATTTTTTTATTCTTTTGCATCTATGTAAAAGATTATTGGAAATTGACTTTCTTAAATTCTTAAGTAACCTGGGACAGGCATGTGACAAAAGCAAATGCTGGCTAACTGGAAAAAAAACAAACCTCAAAGGCAAGCTAAGCCCTATTCAGATGGGGTGCTGCCCCTACTGGCCAGGCCTTGGTGGGGCATGTGGCTTCCTCTCCGGAAGTGAGTCTAGTTAGTGTGTTAGGAAATGATGCATTGCACAAGTATTGTGACTCATGATGAAATGAACTTTTTGGGGAATTTGGCATCCCCCCCTCAATTTTCTGGAGCTTTTAAACACTTAGGTTTGATTAGGGACTTTCTAACCAAGCTGATGGTTGACGATATTAGGGAACATTTCATAGCTTGTTCTTTATTTTGTGATAGTAATGCACTGAAAACAGGTTTTATAGTCTCTGAAAATCCCCAATCTTTCACCTTAAAGAAAACTCTAATTTGTTATTCTGTTATATGTGCTCATCAAACAACTATATCCTCTGCTTTGAATTTCTTTTAAATTAGCACTATAATCTTCCCTGAAATAAGTAAAAAATAATTGAATAACAGTGACTTGCACTTGAGTTGCTGGACTCTAGTTTTCATTTTAAATTTGGAATAAAATAGTAATTGCTTTCTTATAGATAAATAAGCAAACAACTTGTAGTATTGTGACTTTTAAGCATTTTTTGTGTTGCTTTGTTTTTTCCCTGTAGTGTTCTAAACATTCATTTAGTAATGTTTGGACTAGAATGAGAAAAATATAATTTAGATATTATTTCTGGTCAAGACAAACTTTTAAAATATGTTGTTTTTAGGGTCTACTTGGCATTTATCTGAGAGCAGTAATATCATGTTGATCTTCATTAAAATCCCTGGTTTATTTCATGTCTTCTGTAGAAACACCCTAGTGTGTTTCTTCTTGATTGTAGAATAGGGGTAGCAAAATCATGAGTGACAATTTGATGTCAGTTTACTGACCTGTTTAACCACACATATATTTAAAAATAAAATTTGTGGCCAACATTTGAAAATCTTGAGCTTTCAGATTAAAAAATCTCAATTTTTGTTGCTTCTTTAAAAAAATCAGATCTGGCAATGATGGAACTTTATTCTTGAATACTGTGAGCTTACATTGATTGTTTCTTTCTATAGTGTAAGAATTGTTACCCAGTTTGTCAGAATCCACATACCCCTTTGTCTCTTCCATCCTGTCAGCCTGATTCACTCATCCTGGTTTTCTGCCCACTGGCTTTTAACTGTTAGTTTTATTATTCTACCTCTTGGAAGGAGAATGAGATATAAACATATATGGTAATCGATTCAGACAGTCTTAGAACTGGAGAAGACTGAATATCATCTAATCAAATGACTTATTTAAAATAATGACATTATGGCATATCTGTGCAGCTTAAGTGACTAAGACTAAAAACAGTAGCTTGGTCTCAAACATACATCTTTTGACATCAAATGTCATGCTCTTTTCACTTGTTTTTTTAAAAAAGCTGATTGTGAAATAGTTAATTGCAGAAAATTATGCAGCATTTCATCAATAGAGGTTCTTTTCAGGCAATATGTCCTAATAAATGTTAACAATCAGAAATCTGGGAAAACAAACATATGTAGAGTATAGCATTTGCTGATTTCCACAGTTCATGTCCATTTCCCACCATGTCCAATTTTAAGCTACTGGTGAGATGTCAACCAGCTTATAAAATTCAAGAAAATTTAAGTGTCAGTCCACCAAAATACATATATAATTCAGGGAGATTCTTATGTAGATCACAAAGAAGTTCAATCCATTAATATACAGGCTTATTAAACAAAATTTTTTAAATCACACTGGCAATTTTATAAAAAATATCTATCTCATGTATTAGAATATTCTATTTTTATTGAATCTATCATCATAGTTTAAATTGGCTAATGCACATGCACTGACTACAGTGATGATGTAAAAGCAAAATCAGTAACTTTTATATAATTCATCTCTTTGGTTTATTATACTTATAAAATATAAACATACATGATGGATATTTTATATAATAATGCTTAAAGTAAAGTCTCGGAATATTATCAGCTAAAGAAAAAGTGCTTTAATTCTTTACACTGCTTTTGAGTCTGGCCTGGCTAAATGCTTATGAATGATATTTATATTTTATGATGTTTGTCAGTAATGAATATCACCCTAAACCTATTATTTACCAACACACTCACTTTTCTTTCTAAAATGTAAGAACTCTTGATCTTACTAATAGTAGTTATCACATGGAAAAATTCTTTTATTCTAATTTCTCTGTTATAAATGCTTGAAAACATTTGACATAAGTTAAAATTTTCCCTTTCAATATAAAAACTTGGTAATTTTTACACTGATTCTCACAGGTAAGAAATATGTTTACTTATATAATTTAAAAAATATGGTTTCTTAACTCATTAACCTAAAAACCAAAGCAATATTAGCAAAAATCATAACTTATCTGAAAAAATAAAATTATACTGTAATCTCCTTTAGTCATAACTAGATACATAAAAAGAAAAAAATGATTTTTAGTAAATTTTTATACAGAAAAAAGTACATTTTAATACTTGATAATACATGATTAAAATAGTATAACAAATATATATACATGTTTTATATATGTGCATATGTGTGGATTCCAGTTAGAATGCATCCAATTCTAGAGCTCATTCCAGAATTCAAATGTATTATTTTAGTGAAATATTTTATCTAATTGTTAATACACATTAATATTAATTTCTAAATAGAAAAAAAATGGTGTATGTGTGCAAAGTAACAGTTCAGATTTTCAGAAAAAAAATATTTTATCTGCAATGTTTTATTTTAACTCAATTAACTATTTCAGAGGTGTTTTAGGCTAATAAACTGAAATAATGTTTTTTGCTCATTCCATAATAAAAAGCATTTTATCAGCAAATGGACTTAGAACCAAATCATTTACAATACTGGTTGAGACCATGCATAGTTTATCATTACTCCATTTTCTAGCAATTTTAACCTTCTATTTGAAGGGAATGATTTTGCCATCTAAAACCTCTTATATTCATTCCCAAAGTTGAACATGGTTCCATCACAACCACTGCATTTAAAATATTTCACCCCTCTTTCAGGAAGATGACTTGTCCAGTGCTACAGAATTATCAAATATTACAGGTGGTGAATCTGTACCATTAGTTTTCATTAATTTTTTTTTTTTTTCTGGGTAAAAGAAACAATAAGAGAATAGGCGAATGTAACACTGGATTAAGGAAAAGCAAAGAAAGATAAGATTTCAAGATGAACATTCAAATACTAGTAAAAGGTAGCTGCTGCCCACAGGACTTATGAGCCCCATTTATTTTATTTAGTTCGTGAAAAGACTGGCAAAATGCAAGTTGTGTGTGTGTGTGTGTGTGATGTGCTAGGAGAATAACTTGGAGCAGTTGTTGAACTTATAGTTCTTCATACACAAATGAAAGGAAATTATTTTGCTCAATGGTTTGGAGATGAATAAGACTTTGAGTTTGGGGTGAGTAGTGTATAAAAGAAAAGTAAAATAATCTGAATAGCCTGTGTTCTAGTATTTTAGAATTATCCTCTAGACAGAATTTGGGGCTAGAACAGGGTGTGTAAGACTAAGATATAAATTGGCTTATTATTTTAGTTGACGTGTTTCTCCCACATTTAGAGAAAGACTGTAGTGTGGAAACTAAGACTGCAGGAGTCAATCTATTATCTATCTGTCTATCTGTCTATCTATCTATCTATCTATCTATCTATCTATCTATCTATCTATCTATCTATCTATCATCTATCTATCTATCGTCTATCTATCATCTATCTATCATCATCTATCATCTGTCTATTTTTTCTTTTTTTAAACCAATTTAACACTGGCTCCCAAAGCACCTGTTACACTTATGATGACTCAGATTTTATAAGAGGAAAGTAGAGCTAGTAATCAGAATGGTCTCATTTCTCTCAGGTATTGTGGGGAGTGTGCGTGCATGTGTGTGTGTGTGTGTGTGTGTGTGTGCGCGCGCTTTAGCACTAATGAGAAAACTCCTTAGACTTTCTTTAGAGCTCTTCTGAATAAAGTCAATAGTAAAAATAACTGGCATGTGAATATTTTTACCTGGAAATTGTATAGTACATCTCCGAAGTATTCCACTTTAATGTCAGCACAGAACAGTAGCAATTATCTCTGATGTTTTTTATTCTTTTCCAAGTATCAGCATTATTTCTACCAAATGTAAGTAAAAACTATCTGGAGATAGATGATACAATGCTTTTCTAAATATCCATAGTTCAAATTTATTGTTTAAATTATTTTTTAGTTCAAAAATATATTTGTTCCCCTCAATGAAACAGAATAACTTTGAATTGACAGTTTGAAGAAGTCAGCTTCGTAATTAACATTCACCATAAAAAACTGAAAGTTTTTTTACTTCCAGGTTACACTTAGTATGGAGTTCCATATATTTAACTGGGGAAAAAATAGCATGTTAGCCTTCTTTGGTACATTAGATTTTAGAAGGGTTTTTACGTCTCTGTGTTGTTTTTTATCAGTTAATACAACACACCTAATGACTAATCTCAGAATTATTCTCCAGAAAGTTATAAAATGATGTATTGGACCCTCAGTTACATTTTATGTTTTAGTAATTTAATTATTGATTCTGAAATTAATGTAATGCCAACTAAAATGACATGGCCAAATTAATAGCACTACTAAGATTCAACTTAACATTTAGGACACAGACACTGGAGAGATATTGTCTTTTTTAATTCCAAGTTTCACAGCTTATCAACTTTATGATTTTGGGTCAGTTCTTTATTCTTGTCATGCTTTAGGGTTCTGAATTGTAAAACAAAGTTATTAAGAGTACCTACTTCATAGGGTCGCTGAGAGAATCATTTGAGTCGTATGTAAAGCATATAGAACGGTGCCTGGCACATTGTAAGTGAAAGAGCTTAATGCCACATGCCTGCCCACACTTCAGATACAAAATGCAAGTCCCTGGCCACCTGTATTTCTGACAGACTGGCTGTAAATCAAGGGTTTGTGCTACCTCTTTCTCGAGTTTTGGAATTTGCTAGAATAGCTCACATAACTCAGGACAGCAATTTATTTACTATTATTGGTTTATTATAAGGATTGTAACTCAGAACTGCCAAATGGAAGAGATACATATGGCAAAGTGTGGTGGGGGAAGAGGGATTAGGAAGATGGCTAGGAGTTTTCAGCACCTTGATGTGTATACTAAAGGAAGCTCTCTGGGTCTCCTTGTTGAAGAATTTTTATAATCTAATCTCCAGCCCCCTCCTCTTTCTGGGGGTCAAGAGTGGGGCTGAATGTTCTCACCTACTTATCAGGAGACCTTTCTTATCACCAGCCCCAGCCCTGAGGTATCCAGGGGCCCAACCCTATGTCATCTCCTCAGAATAAACTCAGATGTAATTGAAAGTAGTGACCCTTTATGAACAACAAAAGACACTGCCATCACTCAGGAAATTCCAAGGGTTTTAGGATCCCTATGCCAGGAAGTAGGAACAAAGACCAACATGACCATTAGTTAATAGATTTTAACCTAAGGGTCTATTTAGAATTTATGATTGAGAATTTTGTGTACAAATTCATATTGGTATCATGTCTGGGATGCAAAGTGCAATAGCTATAAATGTAAGAATGTAAATTGGAAGATTTTCTTCAATTTCCTTCTTGTTTTATAGCTCTGAAAAAAATGTTAATCCAAGAAGAATGGGTCAATTTCATCAAGAGTGACAACTTGAGAATAAGGAAAAAATATTAAATGCAAAACAAATACTTTTTAAGCTTTTCAAAATTCAAAACCATCAAAATAAAATGTTACACAATAATTCCTTGCAGCAATTATGTTTTAATGTCCTCACTGGATACCAAGTCACATCATTTTCACAAATAAGAACATTTATTTGTGTATGTGTGAGATAAATAACCATAAGTTTTCTGTATTTAATATACATGTGAGGTTTTAAGAAATGCTAAATTCCAAACTGTTCTCTCTTTCTATTCTCCACAAACTAACAATTTTCATCATTACAGGATTTCATGTTTTATTTCCTTTTATTGTCCTGTCATTTTTTGTCTTTCTAATTCTATTAAAAAATAGACCTTAATATTATACATACATATACATTTTATACAATATTTCAATTGCACTTTATAGTAATCTTCTTTATTATTGATTATACTTGATTAAAATAATTTCCTAAACTTCAATTTTATTCAGTAACTTCATCTAGCATTCAGTTTAATCAAACATAAATTGTATGCCAGGTCCTTTAGATCTGGGATGCAAATTTGGATTAAACAGGCATCGTTCTCACCTTCACTTGGATGATTATATCAGTATAACAAGTACTATTGTTATTGGTGGAAGAGGAGTTCTCCGGTGAGACAAGAAAAATAACTTTCTGAAGCCCCATGGGAAGACTGGGTTTCCTGGAAAGCTTATTGATGATGTAAAATTAAGGCAGTTCCCCTCCAACGTCCCATCTTAGTCCATCCTGCCATGAAAAAAAGGTCTAATCTTGTCTTCACTAGGGCCAGGATTAAGGCCATTGCCTAGAATTTCTGTTCCATATTAGAGTGCAGTCAAGTCCAGCATCTGGCTAGCTTAGCTTGTGTTTCCAGTTGCAGTCCATTGGGTGTGGGGTCCTCATCGCCATGGGCCATGCAGCTGCTTAAGGCCACAGGGTGACTGAGAGAGAACACCCGAACACACTGGTGAGTGAGCAAGAGAGCAAGAGGGAACAAGGGAACGAGAGAGGAGAACTCTGGGATTTTAACTTTTCAAGATTTCACAGGCGTGTATTGGCTCCACCCTCCTAGCCAATGGTCTTTTTCTCAGGCCAGAATGACAGGCATGTCCCTTTCCTACATCACTCCAGCTTCACTGCACATGTACCCCTCTCCTCCTTTGTTCGATCCTTTCCCCCAGTGATCTGCAGGGAATATACCAGTTGTTGCCTGGGGAGTGGGAAGCTGTAGATTCCTGGTGAAGCTGCCCAGATGACCATGCTTATGATGTCTGGCCTTTCTTTTGCTTTTTGCATTATTAATATTAATAAGCTAGGTGGTTATTATGATAAGATTATGTTGGGGGAGAAAAGGATGATATGGGTGAGTCAGTATTAGAAGTAAAAATGAGAGATTGACGAAAAGAAAAAAGACCTGCTGGAAAAATTGAAGTTGTAGTTAATGTAGGAAGAGGGGGACAGTTTGAGGCAGAGAAAATGACATGTGTAAAGACAGATGACCTTTTGCAATCATTTCATTGTTTAATATTGGCTAACACACATGTCACTCTTACTAAATGCCAGCCCTATTACAAAAGTTTTCAAGCTACGTAAAAAATGCTGTGAGCTGGTTCTCTTATTACTTTCATTTTTCACATGAGGAAACTTATTGCAGCAACTAGTGAAGTAACTTGCCAAATTTATACAACTAGGGAAAGTCAAAGCCAGAGTCCAAGCCACACAGCTGGAATCGGTACTTTTCCTTGTGCTTCCACAGTGTCTTTCATAGTGAAGTGCATTAGAGTAAAAATTTAATTAGTTACATTAGGTATTCATTTTGGAGCCCAATACAACCAGTAAAATTATTTTGGAGACCAGCTTATAGTAGCTCAAATAACATAAATCACCATTTATTAGGAATCATAGTTCACAACAGGCCAGGGATTTACTTCACTTCAACAAAGATTTATTATCTTTTTCTACATGCAAAGTTCCCTACTAGGACTCAGGGACATTGAGATCAATTACTTTAAGCTCTGCAGTTCTCACTTTTGTGTTTGAGGTCATGTGTCAACAAATAAGAGGATAAACAACTGATGACAAATACAACTGAGCAAACACCTATATGATATGAGGCCAGAGTTTTCCTTATTTGCCTTTGAATTCAGAGCAGGGTCGAACACATTACATATGAAATGATTTAATGAATGCAACAATGTGCCAATAAGAGAAAATGTGCTTACATCAATGTAAAGAATGAGATATTTTATTAAAAAGAGACATTTGGGGCCTTGAAGGGTGACTTGAAATGGAAGATTGTAGAGTAGCAGGGTAAACAAATCTTGCTTAATACATAAAGGATGATCAAAATCATTAGAGTGGGAAAGTAAATCACTGAGTAAGGACATAGAGAATTTACTAAAAAGTTTGGCTAGCATAAAATTCCAAAAAGCCTTGAATGATGTAACAAGGAACTTTATTCTTTGGAAAGTAGAGAATCCTTAGAGGTTTGTGAGCAAGAAGTGACAAGCTCAGAGCTGCACTCTCATAAAATTAACATTGTACTGGGTAACTGGAACCTATAATAATATTTTAGAGAATAATTTGTTAAAGTATGTGCAAATTAATGATTGTCTGAAACAAGCCAATAAAAATAAGAAGATAAGGAAACAGATGTGAAAGTTAGCTAAGTATATTACATATTTAGAATGCTGCAGTAGGTGTTAATGCTCTAACCTACATTAACTGAAAGAGAGAGAGTCTTACTTTGAAAATAAGAACAATTCCTTCACTTCATTGATGGAAATAGCAAATCTTTCTTCTTACTAGTTGCTGTGCTCCAAAGCATGTTTGAAAATGAGATATCTATGATACTGAAATATCTTCAATAATGAAACATCTGTGATACTAAAATATCCTTAGTATTTTTTTTAAGACTTGGGAAGGCTTCCCTCAGGCATATGTCCTAGATATACAATGTGGCATTATAGGTCTAATTGCAAAAACTGTGGTGTCCCAACAGAGCAGCAAAAGAAAAAACTAATCCATGTGGAGTTAAGTTTAAAAAAAAATTAAACCTAAAGTGTGGGCGTATTTGTATCAACGTTCTTGCTTTAAGTATTAATGAATAGAAGACATTCAATGTATCCAGTTATGAAGTCTCTGTTATTGATATTCAGTATCTACTTAGACAAAGTTAAATAGTATTGTACTCAAATGAAACTAGATTCTGTTCAGAATTCAGGGATGAATTCAAAGCCTTTTCCAGAATCAATATTTTAAACAAAGTTATGGTTCTAGATTCTGAGAACATACTCAAATTAAATTCACTTGCATATATAGATTCCTATCATGTCTTAACTCACAACACCCATCTATCCCACCTTCCAAAAAAATGTAAAAAATTAGATCAAAAGTCAGATAACACAAATTTCAAAAATAAAGTTATTTGTTTGGAGTCCCCTCAGAGATGTTCAGGTCAAACAATGTAGAAGTATGTCATTTGGCAAGGAACTGGACTTTAACTCCAATGGAAAGTTAAGTAATGGAGCAAAAGCAACAGAGAATGAGGGGAAAATGAATGTGTTAAAGCAGGATGCAGAAGAGACAACATACTGGAGAAGAGTTGTATGTATCTTCATGGAAGGAGGGACAATAGCAATAAGAATAACTACAGTTATTAAGCATTTATTTTCTTATTTAACCCTCATAACAAGTGCAATTTGTAAGTTTCTTTTTAAGATAAGGAGAGTTGAGACAAAAAGAAATAAGAAACTTGTTCTTTTTTTAAATTAATTTTAGTTGTATTTTTACATATATGTTTTTGCACATCTACACATATGCACACACATACACACACCATAGACAAATGTAAGGCAAACACTCAAAAGGACATCTTTGTCTAAATAACACAACAGTGATTTTCCCATGTCATTGTTGATGAAGTACCCTTGACTTCTTGCCTAAAGTCAAAGGATTATTTCAATATAATATCATACAGAGATGTTACATAAAAAAAACAACAAAAAAAAAACAAAAAAAAACATACAACAAGCCTACTGAGGGCTTGAAGGAGTATTGTGAATTCAGAAAAATCAAATCTTTGCTCTATCTGGATATTTGCTGCATATACAGTTTCTACCTTAGAAATGAATTATGCTTCAAAAATTTGCTTTTTTATTGGCTATTTTATTCAACAATAAACAGCATAGTGCTAACTGTGCTAGGCTGTGTTTGAAGCACTTGACACATTTGAATTTATTTAGTCTCCATAAAAAGCCTGTAAGGTAAACATCATCCCCATTTTATTGGTGATGGAGTGAGGCACATGAAGTTAAATATCGGTACAAGCTCACTTTGTTAGTGGTAGCACTGGGCCTTGAACCCATCAATCTGGCTCCCATATGCTCATCCACAATTACTGCACAGTGGTACTTCTTGCTAAACTCTGTGGCGTTTCACTTGTTGGCCCCTTGGAACAGGTCTTCTTGTACAACTGTTTTATAATTTTTATAAAGAACTAAACTCTTAGACTGGACAAAACAAGCCTCTTATCTTTAATATTCATGGCCAACAACTGTGAAAAATACTACTATCAAACTCTGAATAGTAAGGCATAAATAAATGGATAAGACTTTATATCTTTTCATCTTGTTTAATTGTACTTCAGAAAACCAGTTTTATTCAAGGAAGAATATGTCACTAGATAGAAACACTGGTAATTCTAAAGGATATGTTAAAGCATTTTAGAGTTTAAGGACACAGGTAATTTATTATGTTCATTTTCTGTTCAACTTATGACTTTCCTTTCCCTATTATAGGTCTATCAATGCCCATACCGTTTATGTTTCAGCCTTTCCTTTATTATTTTAAGACAAAAGCAAAAAAACAAAAACTTTAAATGAAAAGATTTATTAAAGCATTAGGGCAGTAACTGGGAGTCAAGTAAAATGGATCAAAGAGGAATATATACCTATGTTTGAAAAAGGATTAAGGTTAAATTTTGAATCTGTGCCCTGACTGGTTTTGCTCAGCAGTTAGAGCCCTCAGACCAAATAATCTTGAGTTCAGTTCTGGTCAAGGGCACGTACTTTGGTCACGGTTAGACCCCAGCCCTGGTTGGGGTCATGCGGGAGGCAATCAGTTAATGTGTCTCTCTCACATAAATCAATCTCTCTCTCTCTCTCTCTCTCTCTCTCTCTCTCTCTCTCTCTCTCTCTTTCTCTCCCTCCCTCCCTCCCCCTCTCTTCCTCCTCCCTCCTCCTCCCTCCCACTCTATGTGAAGATAAATAGAAAAATATATATCCTCAGGTCAGGATTAAAAAAAAATTTCTAATCTATCAGTGGAAAAAAGACAAGGGGGTGGACATTAGGCCTGAAGATGACAGAGACGGTGCCGGGAGAGTCCTCGGTGCACAGCTCTCGGAGGGCAGGTTCTGTTGTTTCCTAGGATCCCATCAGCAGTCATTCTGACAAAGCCGAGCACAGCAGGGCTATAGGGTGAGTGTGACTGCACACCCTGATGTTTCCACATGCAGGGTCATCACAGTTCATAGGCGCAAACACTGTCTGCCTCAGAACTCACTGGCATTTCATAGGAAGTCACCTGGCACCACTCTGTCCTTCTCCTGACTGTAATAATTCAGCTCATGAAAATTCTTCCCAGTCTCAGACTCGCTAAGAACATGACACAGGAATCTGGGCCTTGGAAAAAACTGAGCTCTTCCCTTGCTCAACTAGGGAGGAGTTTGAACTAAAGACTGTCTTTCCTTCTTTTTGGAATTGACACCTGTGGCCGAAGGAGCTCCCACACCCCATCTAAACTGCTGATTCCCCTTTTAGAATTCTGGAGCTTTCTACTTAGATTTTCCAGAGGCAAACTGCATGTTTAATCATGAAACATGTTCCCAGATGCCTGTGGTGTCCCGAAAGTGAGAAAATCTAGGGCACAACCTAGGCTTTTGGCCTAAAAGAAGTCTTTTTTGCAAAGATGTGCTTAGGAGTCTTAAACTCAACCTGTGTACCCATCTAACAGGAACATTTTTACTCCATTACAAGCAGCTTTCAGTTAGGTTTCAATAATGCACCGATTGCTTTTTGAGGTCTAAGGGATGAAAAGTGGAGTTTCCAGCTTGCAAAGGCCTAGCAGGGAGTTGCTGTCTCGGGGGCTCTGGAGAATGCCCTGAGAAGCTGCATGCCTGGCACAAAGAAGGAACTCTGAAAGTCTGGGGACAACACTCCTCACGCCAGCATGTAAGATGTATCACCCACCAGCTCATTTGGGTTTTGCACAGTGGTTGGTTTGTGCTGGTTACAGTTGGTAATAAACTCGAGAAGTAAAAACTTACCCCTGGAAGGAAGCAAGGACTCACCTGGAAAACTAATACACTTTCCAGTGAATGGAAGTGGACTCATGTTTTGTTGTTATAATCACACATTTGCTCTAATTGGCGAGATGACCCAGAACTGCAAATTAAGATGTTTTACTTTTACTTCAGTTTATTCATCTGTACATACATAGACACATGGATGTAGGTATAGTTTCAACTGGAAACTTGAATCACTTCACCAATGTTGACCAACTGTGTGCTGGGTGCCAGTGCTGCATGTGACATCTGGGAACCGTGCCACTCTGGGGCCCAGGAAGTTTGTATTCTTAAAAGGCACTTTGCAGGGTTATAATAGAACTACAGAAATTGCTGCCGTGAATGTCACTGCTATTTAAGGAGTGACAAAGGTACATCATGGACTTCTTAGAGTAGCCTGTAGTCACACGTGCAGTTTGTCTCTGAAAGCAAGGAGGGTCTGCTTAAATACTGCCCACCCACTGTGAGAAAACTCTCTGGCATCTCAGCTGCCACTCAGAATGTGAAATCCAGGATATGACCTGTCAAGATGAACCACTTCGGCATATTGTGGCAATGCAGCTGTCACTGAGAGCAGTCTCCAGAGGAAACCATTCAAACTGTTTCCATGGTGGGGTGAATACAAATACACAGCTCCAGTCACATTTGAATGTGATTTCTTTTCAACAGGATGGTCTATACGAAATATGCACATTAGTGGAAGTGATCCCAGACCTCTCCTCATCTTTGACTGCCGAACATTTTCTGGCAGCAAACTGGTTCAATATTGCTCTCCGTCTAGAGTTGAGAGGGGCATGGAATATTTTGATGCCATACAAATTTGAAATAGGCATTTTTGTCCTTCTCCTTCCTCAGTGAAAAGAAAATTGCTATAGACCCCCAAAGGTATTTCAGTGAAAAGGTTGGAAAACAGACACTTCCACAATCCAGACTGAAAAAATTTGTTTGATATTTATTCCTTGACAGTGAACTTATTCTATGGAACATTTTTATCTGCGACACTAACACCTACAATTTATGCTAGAGCTTGAAAATTTCTTACTCGTGACATGAATGTCAAGAGAAGGTCAGTGAATAAGATTGGTAATTATATAAGCATTTTCCTAATAGGAAATTAACACACGTGGCCCCTCAGGTGTGTCTAAATAGGTGGCAGTAAATCAATTTTAGAGGAAATTTCTTTTTTTTTATAGTTCCTATTAAAAGTTTCTGAAAAGTAGGAAACAGGGTCAAGTACCAAATTCATGTTTGAATATAATACATTCTTGATAAAACTGGCTGAAATAAGTATTATAACAAAAATGCCTCCTCTTAGACAGAGTTTTATTGGGAATTACACAGATCTGTATAGTGAACCAACAGACTTCCTTTAAATAGCAAAAAGGAAATGAGAGAAACCTTGATTCAGCTAAAAAAAAAGTCTTACTAGCCCGAACTATTTTTTTATTTTAATACAATATCGCCAATTATGTATTCTGATATTTAGATAATTAGTATATACCTATGGGATGTTTGTTTGTATGTATAGTTGCATAGCAAACTAGAGGTATATATTTACATGTGTATTACATATGTTTATTTACATGTGTTTTTCTACATGTTTACATATGTGTATTGCATACATAACATAATATGTGACATATAATTATGTATATAATATAGCCATACTTAATAGTATACTTATATATTTACTTTATTAATTGGAATGAAATGTTCTATTTTCTATAAGGTGTAGTAGTTTGTTTCACTTGTTTATCTCAGAATCTCTTGATACCAAAAATTCACTAATTTAATAACTATATTCATGCTTACTGTGTAAAGTTGTTTAGTAGATAACTGTTTCTAGTTTGTGTGTATATAAATTCAGAACTTGACTATCTCAAAATTCCTGAAAGCCATCACTGAACTTTGAGATAACCTTGAGACATTCACACGTGTTATTTCTTCATTGCACTGTGACAAATATTTTTTCCCCAAACACCTATCATATTTCCCAGATGGCTTAGCAATCATCACTGGCAGAGTGTGAATAATGTTTTAGGTTGAACAGATGTAAGCAATTTGTAATTTTCCCCCTGTCTGAACCAGCTTTGTTTTGATGAATCAACTGGAAATTGAAACTTATGTAGAACCTCTGTTTGAAAAAGAGCGGTGTTTTCCCACATTGAAATAGTAGTCAGCTGTTAAATGTGCTACGACACAGGTAACAGGGCAACTGGCCAGACTGCGTGACAGTAAAACCTGGACGATCATCACTTAGCGTTGCAGTGCAGTTTCGTTTCTTTAGTCTATGGAATCACATATGAAACTAGTTTTAGGTCATTTCAAACCGACCAAATTTCCACCACATTTTGAGAAGAGGGTTTTTAACTAGTGTATATATCACATTGCTCATGTTTCTTTCTGGTGAGAATAGTCTTTGAAGAACTAGAATTCGGAAATGCAGAAAGTGCTGATGAAATGTTAAGAGAGATGGAAATCAACTATTCTTCTGGCAAGGACTTGTTTATCCTGCCAAGTTAATTTTATATAAATTATACAAATTATGATTATATTTTTTTACCTTAATATAGTCAACTTAAACTGAGCCTTACTCACAAATCAGTTTCAGAGAAAGTGTTCTCAAGTCTACGTAAAATTGATTGTAATTCCATGACTATAAAATGCACATTTATTTATGCATTGATATTCCATCTGTATACAATATAATTTGTTTTCCTTACCATAGCCAGTTGCCAGGCCTAAAAGGCCACTTAATGTCCAGATTTCAATCACTGTCCTGCTGCCTCCGACCTGATAACTCTTACTGTTGGAAGATCATAGTGAGTATTTTTAGTTTTATTTAAATTAAAGTCTATCAGATCAAACTAATTGGCAATTGTTCTAAATTAGATAACACTGAATTCTTCAACATTTAAGAATTTGTAAACTTCATATGCTACAGACAGAATTTAATAACCAAAATGTAAACTATCAAAGAAGACTTCAGCTCACTTCTTATTTTCATGCTCATTGACAGAGAAAGTTTAATGTTAATATTGTGAAATATTTTGGGTTAAAATTCACAGACTATCCTCCAAAAATTTTTTTAACTTGCTTCTTTTGAAAATTATGAAGTTTTATACACTTCTTTGGGGATTTCAGATAAATCAAACAGTGTGACTTAAACCCAATCCCAACAATTAGAATATTTATTATGCTTCTACTTCCACTCCCCTTCAGAAATCCACCTGTTTCACCTTCTTCAGTGAATAATCACTGGTCCACACAAGATGGTTAAGGATCTGATTTGCCCAAGTCTCTTATGTAGGCAGCCATTTGATGAACTTAATAGGTATATTTTCTTATTTACTTATGAAACACTACAGGATGGCCAACATTGGCAGCTTTTGGTCTCTTCGATTCTCTAAGTTAATGTTCCATAGATATATAGCTCAGTCCCTGAGTTCCTGAGTTTGCTTTCATATATAATTTTTAGGCCAAAGATGAAAAGGCTTGTTTTCATTCCAATACAAAAGGAAGGACCCTCTGGACAGCTCCTCCAGAGTGCCCACCAATTGAACGATTTGTAGCCTTTTTGGTGTTCCATTTCATAGCAACTGAGACATTTTAGAGACATCTTTATTAGTTAAGAAAGACCATATGAAAGTCAATATGATATTTCTTAATATTTTAAGCCTGATTACTCTTATTCCAAATTTTGAATGTAATTAATTCTTCAGTAGTGTGTACTCCTTTTCTGAATTTGTATATTCCCCTAATTTATCTCTTGCTCTCTGCACTCTATGGGTGTTTTGTGCATTCAAGAAGTTTACAAATGAAATTTGAGTCAGCATACAAAACAATATTACTTAAATGTACTAACACAAAGAAAAACAGATGGTCAAGAATACCATAACACATGCTTTGTAAGCCAGCTATCACAGATTGCCTATTGTCGGATATTTTTCCCCCCAAGTAGAATCAATCATTAGACAAGTGATTTGAGAGGCTTTATTATGGAAATATTCCTCTTGAACAACAACAACAATAACAACAAAGCCATTTCGATTACATTTTTATTTTCAAGAAAGTTATGTTTCACCCTCATGATAAGTTTATTGTTATAAAGTCTGAGCTAATTATCTTGATCAACTTGTATTCTTATTGAAAATGTCTGGGAAAAAAATTATTACTCTCATTCCTGAATTTTTATTATATCAGTATAGCTAAAAGAAAACAAATAATATGAAATAAGTTGTTGTCCTAGGCCACTGCCTCTAAAATTATGTGAATTTCATGATTGCTGTATTCAGTGGAATTGCATAGTTCACATTCTAAATGAAAACTAATGATTATTTCTCCCTGCCTTTTAAAATTTATCAAGTTTAAAAGAAGTAACTGTAGGTTTATCTATTTGTTTTGTTTTGTTTTGTTTTCCTAGATGATTTTTAAGCCCTAGTACTATAATGCAGGCAATAGTTTAAGTTCTTTAAACAAAAACAAGAACTAAACTAAACTGAACTCGAATTCACTAGTTGACTGTTATGTGGCCATTTGCATGAGTAATGTTACTGGCCTTTCTTAATATGATTGCATCAGCATAATATATTACATGTCATTTGCATATAAATTCATAATTTACAGTGAGCTGGAAATACATGGGAGATGAGGGTTTGATTAGATATCAAGAATGATCAGATGTAAAAAGTGGGGAGATTCTTCCTAAACAAATGTGGCAGGATTTTTGTTAAAATTGAACTCGGCAACATGGACACAGAAGGCCAAAGTAGTGGTCTTGTTGACAAGAGGGTGCAGAAGAGCCTAACTAAAGTTTGGTCAAGGAGAGACTCTGATACCTAAGACTGCAATCAATGCGCCATAAGATATCGTTAGGTTTAACCTTTTGAGAAATGTCCAGACTGTGTTCCAAACAGGCTACATCATTTTACTCTCATACACAAGCACCAGCTATGTTTAAAGGTTTCAATTGAATCACATCCTCACCAACACTTATTATTATTTGTCCTTTTTATTATAATCATTCTAATTGGTATGAAAAAAATATCTCATTGTGATTTTTTTAATTTATTTATTTTTTTATCCTCACCCGAGGACATTTTTCCTTTTTTTTTGTACAGATAGAGTGGGAGGGAGAGAGAGGAAGAGAGAGAGAGAGAGAGAGAGAGAGAGAGAGAGAGAGAGAGAGAGAAACATCAACGTGAAAGGGACACATCAAGTGGCTGCCACCTGCACGACCAACCAGGGCCGGGGACAAACTGCACCCGAGGTACATGCCCTTAGTGGGAACCGAACCCGGGTCTCTCTGGACCGCAGGCCGATGCTCTAACCGCTGAGCCAAACCGGCCAGGGCTCTCATTGTGATTTTGACTCACATTTCCTTGATGGCTAATAAGGGGGATCATCTTTCATGGATCATATTGGCCATTTTTTGTCTTCTTTGGAAAAATGTCTACTCTTTTGTTCATTTTTTAAATTAAGTATTTTTGTATATTTACTTTTGAGTTGTAAGAGTTGTTTATGTATTTTGGATGCAAGTTCCTTATCAGATATATGGTTTGCAAATATTTTCACTTATTCCTGAATTGGTTTGTTTTCGTTTTTTTTTTTTTCATTTTTAAGTGGTGTCCTTTGAAACCCAAACATTTAAATATTTAATGAAGTCTAATTTATTTATTTTTTATCAATTTTGCTTTTGGTGTCACATTTAAGAAGGCTTTGCCTAATGTCATGTCACATTATTCCTGTATTTCTTCTAAGAGTTTTACTTCTTAATTTTAGGTCTATAATTTATTTTGAATTATTTTTTGCGAAGGGTATGATGAAGGGGTCCAACTTCATTCTTTCAACATTGCACTTTTAACTGAATGTTATGAAAAACCTCATAATAAGGGCAAGTCTCAGGCAAGGTGCAGTTTGTTAAATAATATCCTGATTTTGTAGCACTGTTTTCACTTTTATTTTCCATTGCAAAGAATATTATATTGTATTATATAATTTGTCTTTACAGCTATAATTCTGATTGTTTTATTTCTTCAGAAGTACAAGAGCATTCTTTCTAAAAATATATCTAGTTAATTATTCAGCAACTACTTTAGAAATGTGCTATATATGTTAAGTGATTCTGCTTAAAATATGTTGAAGGAATCAGCATTACTCAAATCTAAAAAAAGAGAAAAGGGAGGAAAATTGCATTGGTTCCATTAGATTAGACTTGCATCAAATATAGATTGAATCTGGAAGAAGAAAAAAAAACCCAAGTATTTATTGATATTTAACTTGATGAAAAAGATTATATATCAACTTATAACCCTTCAAAATTTAAATAAAAATTTAAAATCATCTCCTAATTAATCTTGTGGAGAAAAATTACAGCAGTAGTATTTTTAGTGACAGGTAGCTTTGGAGTATAAGTCCCAAAATCCATATCCCTGGCATCTGCTCAGCAATACCTATTTTTTGTTTTGTTTGTTGGTTTGTTTCTAAGCTGGAAGCCACTTTCTCACCATATATGCTCACAGAATGCCCTTTACTGAATGATAAATTGATGCCAAAGACAAGGCAGTTGTCTAAATGGTGAGTTGCTTCCACATCCCATCTTTTATATCAGGAATGAAAGGAGAGAATAATGACTTAAATTTGACTAACCTCCCCACATGCTATTATTTTGATACTTGCTAGGAAAGCTTTAAAGAACTAATTTGAACTTGCTTATGGCTATCTCGATTTCACTACTTTATTGGGCTTCGAGAGGAACTATGATCTTTGCTGATGTTTGTACACTTTGCGAGCGAGCATTTTACATTATATTGAATGAATTATAGATCACACTTTTGGACTTAATTTCTTATTTCTTAGCACAACTTCTATCTCGAAGGTCAATGTGACCTGACTTATTGATGTAAACTAAGCATATACATTTGAAAATAGTCCAAATTAGGCTTCAATAAGATCATCAGACCATCAGAAGAGTTGTTTACATTTTGTTATTATAGTAAAATGGACTTATTGGGAAATCTGTTCTTATGTTGGCTGGGGAATGTGGAAGTATAATCTCTAAGTGTTTCCTTGGGATAAATGTTTATGTAAAGGAAAAATGTGTGTGGGTGAAATGCCAGTATCAGTTTCATCTTCCAATATCTGACTTATTTTTGCTAGGTTTTGGGATTACCTACACCCACGTGATTTTGATTTGTCTTTCTTTTTCAGTAGGACTCCGTGTCTTATGATACATGATTTTACTGCTGCTTTTTAATCTTAATAAAAAGAATGTAAGGTTTTTATAATTGTTGATTTTCAAAAAGCAATCTGATCTCATAAAAAAGATCATAAAAAAAGAATTTTAGCATTAACCTCATTTAACTTTTTCATCATTCTCAAAAGACCACCCCCCTTCTACAATGCCAATATTCCATCACTTGGACATCACCACTTCCTCATTCTGACAATTTAGATGATCAATTTTAGTTGTCTTTTAGAATTCAATTACATTAAAAGAGAAGCCCATTAAAACCTGTGGCATTACATCTCTTATTTTTTGCTGTAGCCTCCATGCACCAGTTCAAGTGTTTAAGCATTATTGTTGAGAAGCCCCAAAATGCAGTCAGAATCCATTTATGTACGATAAGTATCTTTAAATTCTCCTTCACCAAAAACTAAACAACATATGATGTACTTTTGGTGTGATCCATTTACACTTCATTCAGGTTTCTGATGTGGTAAATAAAGCTTAAAGGATCCTTGTGTTTATTTTTGTTTATTTGGTCTCACGTCTCAGCAAAATTCTACTTTTCTATATGATATTATTCTCTTTCATTAGCTTTATCTTTGAAATTATAGTGGATAGTTTTATAACTTTTAAATAATCAAAAGTTATCATGAATTTGTAACTACATTTTATGACTTCTAGTTACAAGTATTACAGAAAACTAGAAATGATGTTAAACTTTTCAGCAGGGATGATTTTATCAAACAGCTCTATAATGTTATTGAAAAGAAATGCTGCATGTTATTTTGGATCATAGATTGTGAAAGTATTAGCAGTTAATAACTACATGCAAAACATAAAGATTAGACTACTGCTAGAAGTGGATGAACTTTCAAGTTGCTCAGTCTAAATTCAGATCACTGTGACCTTTTGTAAATGCAAATTTTAGACGTGGTAAAAACATGTTAAGAATCTCATTTTATTGTTTGGTAATCTGCAACTAAATAAGTGTAAGGGGTTTGCCCTAGATCACATAGTTAACTTAAGATAAAGCCAAACCAAGATTACAGCTTTCTCAGGGCTTTCCCACGAGTGAATATTGTCACTCAAAGATTGCCAAGCCACGAATGTGCTCCACTTTATTAACACTACAAATCTCAAAAAAATTCCAAAAGGAAGAAATTAAACACTCATTAAGTACCTACTGTGTTTCCAGCACTGTGCTAAAGCATCATGAGATAAAATAGATTCATCTCTTTCTGTTTTATTATGTAATAATGTTAAACTTCTCTATTAGTATGTAGAGAAGCTATCTTTACAGAGATGCAAGTTATTCCCCCATCTTCTCTCTTGACAAATAGGTTAAAAATAAGCAACTACCTGGAAATGTTTCCAAATCACGCTTCATTAACTTTGAATTTCCTTGTACAAACCTATGGAGCTGCAGGTCAGGAGGAATATTTTCTATACCTTTTCTGCAGTCAGTGGTGTACTGGAGCTGGCTTGTAGTGACTTGCAAGAGCTGATTGTGCCACCTCTTCTTATTTCAGTGTTCACTGATGTCAGGTTAGAAGCCTGAAATCAACCATGATGGGTATATTTACACCACAGAAATTGGCAAATGCTGTAAATCAGTAACCACCTCCTCTAGTCAGTGTCTGCTGTGAAACATTTACCAACACACCAATGTACAATGCATTGGTTGAGCAAAATGGGACTAGCTATTTTACTTCTTAAGCTACTAACTGTTCCCTCTGTGTGTGAAGCAGAGATGAGAATATATAGTATAGCATATATCACAGGATTTTATAAGGTTCATGTGAAAGTACTTTGAAACTGAGTTTCAAGTGGAATGACTAATATCACAGTAATTAGAGGTACATGTTCACTAATAAAATATGAGACACTTGCAAAACCATTATAGTATTGGTAGAACTAGAATTTCTTAACACTGCATCTACACATAAATTGACTATAGACCTGGCCAGAAAAAAAAGAAAAAGGATGGAATTCAGAGCTAAGTTCAAAGTCTGATTCCTACAGTGGACATCAAATATCATAAATAGGTACCCAATAGAATATAGTAATTATTGTGCCTAAAGTATTATACCTACTTTTTCTCCCATGCTATAATTCCTCTGTGCCTCTGATGAATTAGGTTTAGGAAGGTGGATAATATATTTTCTGTATGTAGGCTACAAAGGCCTCTGCAGAAAGGATTTTCAATTTTCTTCTTATCACCTACTTAATATAGACCTCTGCATACAAAGCATTCACAGATAAAAAAATATATATATTGACAGATTGACCTCTTGAGGTTACAAATTCCTACTTTCATTTTCATGTTACTTCAAAATGCTTTTAGAAGTCTTATTCAAATCTGCATGGAAATCCCTACCCTTTGAAACAGTGTCATCGCCTTTGGCATTTGCAATGTGGCTAAGTAAGTTGTATATTGAAACTACAAAATTCTTTTCTGATTTCAAACACTTCTGAGGGTATGCTTGGGAAAAGTGAGTCATGTATATTGGTAAGATCTTAATTACCTTTTAATAATAATAAAAACACAAACAAAAACAAAAAACAAAAACCTTGTGTATGAAACACATCACCAGTATCAGATTGTTAAGCATCAAAACATGATACGGACTTTTTATTTTACCCATGTGAACGCAATGTTGAAACTAGTCCTCAGGACTTGCTATTTCAAGCTGAATGTTCCTGAGAAGCTAAAGAAATCAACCATTTTTAGTTAAAACCATCATAGTCAGATAGATGTAAGCTTAAATTTTGGTTCCATCACCTACAATCTCCACGATCTTTAACTGGTTATTTAACCTTCCCAAACCTAGTTTCCTCATCTGTGAAATAACATCTGTTCATAGGATTGTGGTGAGGATTAAATAAAAAAACAACAACATATCTAAAGGTTTTAACACTGTCTCTGGCCCATTATGAATACCAAGTAAATTATTATTATCACTGCTACTTTTTTAAAAAATATGTTTTTATTGAATTTTTTTAGAGAGAAATGGAAACACCAATTGATTGGTGCCTCCTGCACACCTCCTTCTGGGGATCAAGCCTGCAACCCGGGCTTGTGCCCTGACCGGAATGGAACCGGGACCTCTCAGTCCATGAGACATCACTCAGTCCACTGAGCCACACTGGGCAGACAATTATTGCTACATTTTAATAAATTGTGTATGTTTTTACTCCTAGCTTACCAAATCACATAAAATATGCCTCTCTGTCTCTTTATCTCCTCTCACCAGAAGCACATTTAAGATCACCACTTTTTGCTTCCCTGGGATGATATAAGGATTAATTAATTCATGGTGGACTGAATTATTCTTGTATGTATAGTACTGGAAGTTCTACTTTTTTTTTTTTTTTTTTAAGAAATGATCACCAACTCTACTTTTGTGGCAAGACAAATCATCTCATAGTCTTAAAAGAATATATCACAAACTTTACTGAAATAGTTTTAAAACAAAATTAATTTTATGCACTTTAACAAATGAATTCATGCCCTGGCTGGTTTGGCTCAGCAGTAGAGCGTCAGTCTGCAGACCAAAGAGTCGCAGGTTTGATTCCGGTCAAGAGTACATACCTGCGTTGCGGTTAGATCTCGGCCCTGGTCAGGGTGGTGCACGAGGCAACCAGTCGATGTGTCTCTCTCGTGTCGATGTTTCTCTCTCTCTCTGTCTCTCCCTCTCCCACTCTGTCTGAAGATAAATGGAAGAAAGTGTCCTCAGGTGAGGATTAAAAAAAAGAAATGAATTAATGTATGTTGCATACTTCAGACTGGGAATACATGAAAAGACTATTTCAACAGTTCAAAGCAAAGTACCAGAGATTTTCTGTATCAGTATGCCCAGGAATGACTGATTTAAATTTTATATTATATTATATATTATATTTATAACCCCTATACATATATTACCCCAAAGAATGAACCAACATATTGGTAAATATGTAGAACAGAGTCCCTGAAAATTCATATATATTATTTAGATATTATTAAATAATTTGTTTTGGGAGGGTGGGGTGTAGATTTTGGGCGATGAATCATAGAGAGCTAATCCTTTTATAATATCTTATATTTGGGTAGATGTTTTAGAACTGGAAGCCATATTATACTCTTTTTTTTTCTTTTTTTTTTTTTTATCCTCACCCGAGGACATTTTTCCATTTTTTGCACAGATAGAGTGGGAGGGAGAGAGAGGAAGAGAGAGAGAGGGAAACATCGATGTGAAAGGGACACATCGAGTGGCTGCCACCCGCACGACCAACCAGGGCCGGGGACAAACTGCAACCGAGGTACATGCCCTTAGCGGGAACCGAACCCGGGTCTCTCCGGACCGCAGGTGGACGCTCTAACCGCTGAGCCAAACTGGCCAGGGCCATATTATACTCTTAACAGAACATTCTTGTGGAACCAAGCACAAAGCTCAATTGTGGGAAGATTAGACATGAGAGGAGAAATAGAGAAGACCCCTCTGAACTAAGAGTACCCTATGCCATGTGCTTCATCTCACGTTCCAGACAAAAAAGTTTCTGGCCTTGTGAATAGAAACTTTGCATGTAATATAATATTAAGTTAAAAACTGTTGGCACAGTGGGATTTCATACTCTTTATTCAGATTCATCTAGAAATGTTCATGTTCAGTTGTTGGAAGAATTATAATATTTTAAGAGGAAGACTATTATATTACTCCTAAAGTTTTAGATTTCTTTCTTTAAATATAAATACAAATTAATATTCCTTATTTGAAAATATGTTGAATGTGAACTATCACCATTATATTAAATGCTCTTGAATATGACATTTTTTGCTTTTATTTCTAAAATGTTGGTTGCTTGAAATAATCATATTTTGGCTCAGCAAATGGTTAATATCCAATTTCATTATGACATAAATTCTAACATATTTTTGGCTTTAAAATAAAGCATTTTAGGTAACTTCTTTGCCTTGCAATATGTTAAAACTTGAAAGAATGTAAAGGGAACAGAATAAGAAGGAGGAAATACAGCAGGACCAAGAGTGTGTCAGGGAGTATTCAGTTTCATGAGGAGAGAAGATCTGAAACAGCAGTGGGGTATTAGAGTTAACCATAAAGCCATACAATCAAATGTTTTTGTTTCTCTACTAAGGGAACCTGTCCACTGAGGTTAAATGACATAACTTCAACTGTCCAGCCAATACATAGTTACAGAAGGTGCCAAGGGAGAAGTGCAATGTGTGAGTAGGATTGAAGAATGGGTTGTTGTGAGACATGATGACATTCAATTAATACTACTTACTCTGTGTCAAATTTGCTATGTCTTTTACATGATTATGACAAGCTTGTATGTTACGTATTATTAACCAATGTCCAAGGAAATAAAGTAGCTTTCCCAAGGACTCAAAAGCATTATATCACAGGTTCACACCCACATGTTGTGACCATAAATATGGCCTTTCATTGCACTCTGATTTGGTGGGTAAAGGCATCACAAATGTTGAGTTGGTCTGAAATAAAAAATGGGACTGATATGTTGGAGGAATAGTAGATAAAACACCATGCTTGGCAAAAACAGAGCTTCCATACTGAGAAGTAGTGTGATAACTGCATCTATTAGAAAAAAAAAAAGTATATTTAATTTACATAAAATCCAGGGTGAGTTTGTTTCATACAAGACAGTATTACAATATTAAAATAAAGCAGAAAGGGAGAGAGAATTAATAACACCTTAAATAAAATAGTCTAGCTGATGAAAAATATTCTATATATGTCTATGAATGATTGTAATATATTTTAATATCCAAAGCCGTCAGGGAAACAAAAGGATGCCTCACATTATAACAGTCATTATATCTATATGATGGATTATAGGTAATATTTTTTTTCTTTTTCATTCATTTTTTTATCATCAAGTTTTCTACAGATAGCCTGTATTTACTTTATAATTTAAAAAATTAATTCACCCTGTCCTGTTTGGCTCAGCGGTTAGAGCAGTGGCCTGCGGTCCAGAGAGACCCGGGTTTGGTTCCCGCTAAGGGCATGTACCTCGGTTGCAGTTTTTCCCCGGCCCTGGTTGGGTGGTGCAGGTGGCAACCACTTGATCTGTCCCTTTCACGTCGATGTTTCTCTCTCTCTCTCTCTCACTCACTCTCGCTCCCTCCCACTCTACCTGAACAAAAAATGGAAAAATGTCCTCGGGTGAGGATAAAAAAAAACAAAAACCTGCTTTCTTAAAGCTGCGAGAACTTCAGGCTGTGCCACAGTCTCTGCAAAACGTTCAAACTGTAGGCATGGGATCAATGTCTGTGGGTCCCTCACGATGTTGCTAATGCGCATGGTTTGGTTTTTGCTCATTCAGTTACCTTTGTAAAAAAGAAATGCTTAGATATTCTCTGAAAATTCCTTATGAACCTTCTTTACAGAGAATAGGCTTTCTTAAAACACTTGTGATAACATTCAGCATGTGGCCTTCACCCCAAGAAAAATAAAAAATGCAAAAATCAATTCTGGTTTGAAGGAGGGAGGGGACAAAAAAAAAAGGGGGGGAATGATAATGGCAAAGTATATTTTTCTTGTTTTAGAAGTTTGTAGTGAAATTTAAAAGTCTAATATTTCTCTATCAAATCAAATAAAATAAAATTTTGTATTTTTCACATTCAGTCCTCTAGATATATTTGCTATCGTCTGGAAAGCTTCATGAATTATTCTTTAAAGAGGAAATAATATTATATAAAATCTAAACCAAGTATTTCAATACCGCAACAACCAGAATGTAATAATCCTCCCCTTATATTTGGATGGCAGGAATATGTTTCCTTGAATAGGAGGTATTAATAAAAACAAAAACAAAAAACAGACAATGTATTCTTGAACAGCGTTGAAAGTGGGAGAAAAGCTATCCGCTTACTCTTTTAGCAGGTTCCACATAAGATAATAAATGTGGCAAGAACTACCAGAAACCCCCTTCCACACCAGAGGTGATGATTAACTTCCCAATTTGCGTGCTTCTCAAATAAACAGTGTGGCAACAGTGATGGGTCTGAACATTTTGGAGTATTTTATTGCCTTTTAAAATGAATAGTATACTTATCAGTATTAAAATGTATTTTATTGAATTTACAAAATGTTAAACTGCCTAAATGGTGAGCTGGTAAAAATATATATGTTTTATGTTGTTTTTCTGTGGGTTGAAGCAGTGTTTTTAATAAAATGTGACTTGGTCAGATGAAGTTGAATAAGTCAGTATAACACAGGAGAAGTATTTATGTGTTTGGATTTTTAAGTTAAATATGAGACTTTGAAAAACTATAGGCATAGTTTCAAATTCTCTTTTTCCAGATGATTACTCAGCCACTGCCCAATTACTGTGCCTTTCACAGCACATTGAATACTTTCTGAGAAGACTCCACTCTGTATAGTATATAAACTAAACGTTTGCTACTAATTTATTTTGAGTACAGGACTACACAATGGTATGTACCTACATTTCAGGTCCCCTGGCTAATTATATGGCCTCAAAAATAAACAAGAAAATAAAGGATAAAAGGAAAAGGAAAGAAATGCATTCATATTTTTAATGCTTAAGAAATGTTTCTTCAGTGATTTTTTGAGTGTTATTCATAAAGATACTTTTCAATTTTCACTTAATTTTACCTACTATCCTTGCTATAGGCAATGTTGTATGTTTCTCTAAATTCTCTTTTCTCTTTGTTTTTTGTTTGTTTGTTTTTTCAGTTACTGGCTGACAAACAAAGTTCCCATCAAAAGACCCAGTACAGGTCTCCTCATGTATACACTTGCCACAAGATTCTGTGATGAAATTCACCTGTATGGATTCTGGCCATTTCCTAAGGATTTGAATGGAAAAGCCGTCAAATATCATTACTATGATGACTTAAAATATAGGTACTTTTCTAATGCAAGTCCTCACAGAATGCCATTAGAATTCAAAACATTAAATGTGCTCCATAACAGAGGCGCTCTGAAACTGACAACAGGAAAGTGTGTGAAGCAATAAAGCACATTTGAAAACAGACAAACTGAATATGCACTTCTTTTCTGAAGATGCTTCCTAAGATCTGAAAATAGGATCCAAAACAAGACTGGGCTTCAGCATCCACAAATTACCTGAAAGGTGATAAAGGACGTTCATGAGAAATCCACTACCAGCTGAGGAAATACCTGCAAAGTGCTCTAAAAATTAGATTATTTTGTTTTCAAGGGTCCTAGTAAGTGCCACTTCCACGAAGAACACAGTTTGAATGTATAATCAGTAGTGTTTACAAGATCCGACGATGCACTTGTCACTCGTCACCGAAACAACGATGTTCATCGCAGTGGGGCCGCCACTGCAACCCAAGCACATGAGAAGAGGAACCCAGGAACAGCGCAGCCCTCGGGGAAATCAACCCTCCTTGTCAGCAGAGATGAAGATGGAAACAGTTTGAGCAGCAAAATTCATAAGATTAAACAACTCAAATAAATGCCTTCAGTCGGGACTCTGAGTCTGATCATGGATTTTATTGTTTCTGTTTTTGTTTTGTCTGGAATTCCTTTTGGTTTGGGTAATGGGGTACTTAGAAATCCTAAGGCAAATACGAATGAGAAAAAAAAAACCTTCAAGTAATCATGTTTAACGTTCTTAAATTTTTAAAGAGCAATCACACAATTACTTTGTAAAAAAGTTTTATTTTGCACAACTCTAAACCTCCAGATTTTTTCCCAGTGGTGTAGAAGGTACCAGCTACACTGTACCATTAAGTAATCTTGAGCCATTCTAAAGGAAATACATTTTACGTCACCTGAGACGATAATATTAGCCGAAATAATGTACTTTTGGTACCAAAGATTATACCGATGTTTCTACACAACAAACTGTTCTCCTTTTGTGAAAATAATATGTTAATGTGTTATTCTACTAATATGAAAGTTCCTCTAGACATTTAAAATTTTCCAAACTCCAACTTTATTTTTGTTTGAAGGAAGACTTCCACGGCTTTTACATTTCATAATAATTTTGTGGAAGCATTTTGCCCTTTAGAAAAAATGACTGATAGGGTTGAATGTGACTTCCAGCTCGTTGATATCTCTCTCGTTCAAGTGGAAAGATTAGCGTGCTCTTTGTATCACAGTGAAACTTTCTCAGTGCAGAAAGAACGTGACGAAAAGAGCGTTGGTTCCATAACAGAAACTTAGATAACTTCTTGTTTTTTAGGCAAGACAGTCTGAGGAAAGAAGAATAGGGCACAGAATATGTATGTTTTGTTTTCTAGAGAAGACAGTCATCTTAAGAGGTCTAACAGTAAAACTGTGTCAGTACTTTGCACTTTGAATGAATTAAATTGACCAACATTTATTCTGTGGGTAAATTTATTCATGCTACCATATTAATATGTTTTCAAAGAAGCACATAAAACTATTAACAAAGTGATTTAAAGTGTTTTGCATATAACAGAACTGACCCATAGGCCTGTTTACTGGTAACCTATCCTACACTGGTAGGTAATTCTGATGGTAAATTGTTTCTTTCGAAAGGAGAAGTGCTCTGTGCCCACTTCTACTCTTGCTCTTGGTCTGAAACAACTTAGATAACTTCTTGTTTTTTAGGCAAGGCAGTCTGAGGAAAGAATAGGGCACAGAATATGTATGTTTTGTTTGTTAGGGAAGACAGTCTAAAAAAAAACTAAATAAATAGCATGGATAAGGTATGTATGTGTTTTCATGAAAAAGATTATTCTCAGGAGTACAGTTCTCAATATATTAATGATATGTGCTATTATTTCTAAAAATATGGTTGAACTGTGTGATATAGGAGACTATATTTTCTGAGAATTCATGTGTCTCTAAGAAAACAAAACAATGAATAAAGGAGATACACAGCTAAAAATGGATAGAACATAATGAACTTTTATCATTAACCTATTATCTATTGAAAATTTTAAAAGAATTGGGCACATGTTTTGAATGTAAAGTTGAAAATCTGATTGACTTAATAAATCAAAGGTGTGCGGGTGATTTATAGAACCTTAATTTCAACTACTTGTGAATAAATTGTTTGTGTAGCCTTTAATCTGAATTTAATAGAAATTTTGAGGTCACAAGTAAATTCTTATAGGTAAAATCCAACTCAAAACTCATGAAAAGTATGTCTGAAAAAGCAGCAGCAAGGTACCTTGCCATTTTTACTGCATTTTCAGCAAATACATTTAAATCATTTTAAGGCCACAGCAAAAGCATCCCAGCCAGTCATTGCCCTGTGCATTGAAGTTTATATCATAGATGCATTGAGTAGTGCCTTTTTAGCTTCACATTGCTTTGTTACCCTATGCTTTGTGTTCTCTAAATACATTGCCCAGTTCTGAAAATGTTCGGCATATAAAAAAGGGCTTCAGTATCAACTGAGACTACTTTCGTTCATCTCAGGGAACTTTCAGTACTCCAGAATGAATTCAATTAAAGCATTTAGTATTCAACTAATACCAACTGGACATGATCATTTCATTCCCTGTTGTATATCTGTCCATCCATGCCTCCCCCTTCAAGATCTACCTGTGGCCTTCCTACAGGGTTGGGGCAAAGAGATCACCGAAGGCTAACAGGCTGAAAACAGAATTGAGATTTAACCAACAAGGGGGCAAAAGGGATCGGGATAAAATGTAATTATAAAAACATACTTGAAATATCTGGGTTTTTTTCTTTTGTACTATTATGTGATCATAGCTTTAGTTTTTTTATTTCGTTTTTACGATTGAACCCTGTACCTGGCAATGCTCAGGCAGCTGATTGTGAAAGATTCTTGTCCTTTAGAGAACATAGTCGTTACTGTGCTGTTGACATGAATAGGCTATGGAAACATTTTCATCACTATTACCCGGTCTGTTGTATAGTTAATAGTAAGTTTGCTGGAATTAAAAAAAAAGAAAATGAATCAGTAAAAGATTCTCTGGGCAAATCTAATTATTCCGCCCACAGGACTGACGAAATTACTGTGGAAGTTTTTCTATCTGAAAGGAGGTGCTGGGCATTCAAATGTCTTTATGTAATGTATATCATATGAAATATATATCAATTGCTAATGGGAATTTCTACATATATGCTTATGGAAGAATTTATTTCAATAATGCTATGCTTGCATTGGTGGGATAGTGGTGAGCATAGCTGCCTTCGACATGCTATGGGTAGTGTACATACCAACTAGTTATTAAGCTACTACATAGGAAAAGGATGAAGAAAGTAATTTATTTCTAATTGAGCCAGTCAGTCACAATGCACACAAATGTGGTATTTGGTTGATAAAAGAGTTGTTTTCACGTGGTTATTGTTGCAAGTAGCTATAATTGTGGAAGGAGTATAGGAAGAATTAAATAGAGATAGTTGTTACCTCTACAAACTTAAAAAAATTTCCCCATCAGACATTATCAATATACCAATGTTTTACAAATTAATGAGAAAAAGGTTATTGTATTTAATGAAAGAAAATCCAAATAAAGACCACCTAGAAATAGATATTTTATTATATATGTGCTATAGATATATCTATACAGTACAAATAGACATGTGTGATGCATATATACAATGCTATATATGTGTGTCTGTGTGTATACACACTGAGTCTGTAATATGCACACATCCGATCTGTGTTATGCTAACATCTTCAGGGGCAACACTGTGAAGCACCCTGGAGATAAGACCACTTCAGAATCAAGACGTTCTTTTGAGACTTCAGTGAACAACCTGCTTTAAGAGGGATCCACTTTATAACTGAATTCTATGTTGTTGATGCCTAGAGTTACCATAAGGGTCTAGTCTGTCCAAATCTTAAAAAAAAAAAAAAATTAAAAAAAAAAAAAAAAAGTCTTCAAGCTGGCAACGTACTTGAATTGCAGTTTTCAGATTGTGGCTTCAGGCCCTGTGTCTCCCCTTTAAGTAGTACCTTTTAATAGACACTGTTTCTTTGTGTAGGCAAAAGCACAAGTGGTTCAAATGTAGATAGCAGGAAAAACGTTTACAGAGATAGCATTGCTGCACAGAATAATTGCTACTGAATATTTCTTATATAATGTGTGGAATTGAAAGATGAGGTTTATTCTGTCCAATTCATTCTGTTCAACACTGTTTCTCTATTGTTTATGTAGAACAGTTGGGTGTCACTGTTTTATCATTTGTAAAATTGTAAAATAAATTAAATCCCCCCTTTTTTTCAATTTTTCTCTTATTTCTTGTATCCAAGCCATCGGTTTTACTTTGTACATCAATATAAGGTCATGGTTTTTGACAAGCTTTAGCTAATGCTTTTGTCTTCCCTGCCTCTCAGCCCCAGCCATTGGCAATTTGGCATTTATTTTAAAGTATATGCACAGACTATGAACAAAATCAAAAGCCCATGAACATCAGTAAACCTTTAACAATTTTTTGTATGGTGTGCCGTGTTTGTAGTTGAAGGAGTGGATGTTACAAAAGTTACAGTTGTTCATATTTAATTCATAGTCCTACTAACTACTGTCAGCTGGTCACTACAGCTTCATGACTAGAGAGGCTTCTTACACACTGCATATTCTTAAGGTGTCCCTATGATCTATGATTTCAAATGCTATTATATCCACTGCCCTGGCCGGTTTTGCTCAGCAGCAGAGCATTGATCCGTGGACCAAGGAGTCACGCGTTCAATTCCAATCGAGGGCATGTACCTCGGTTGTGGTTCGGTTCCTGGCCCTGGTCTGGGTCCTGCAATAGGCAACCGGTCAATGTGTCTATCTCACATCGATGTTTTTTTTTCTCTCTCTCTCGTTCCCCACTCCCACTGTGTCTGAAAATAAATGGAAAAATATCCTTGGGTAAGGATTAAAAAAAATGCTATTACATCCACTTGCTGCTGCTTGCAGTTGACCTTACAGATGATTCTGGAAAACTACATGTTTACATCTTCTTCCATGGCTGTCTATAACTGACTAGTGTATGTGTGCAGGCTCCACACTATTTTCTCCAGAAATTATGACATAAGGTCACTTTTAGCATTCTGCAATTTTGAAACATTTGTAAGAGACCAATAGTGAACCATGGTTAATAAATATGGATCTTATTTATATTTGCATAATTACCTTTAATTTCAAAGATCCATATACTATGGATCATTACTATCTATTTCGGGGATATAATCAGATGTTATGATAAACCTATGGGATGGATTTTGCAAATATCCATGTAATACAGATTAGATTAAATGAGAGGTTGTGTGACTTTTGAAGGTCACATGGTTCAGAAGAGAGAGAATCAGGATTTGAACCTGAGTGGTTAGTCTGACTTTATTGTCTACTGTCTTAGTCATCACATTTTGATGTTGCTTTTGTTAAACTGGCAAGAGGTTCCCTGGGAAATTTAATTTTGCAAATAAATTATTTTGTAATGAGCACAGCTCAAAAGTGTAGGTGAGTATACAGGAAGGATATATAATCTTGGCTTGAGACAGTGCCTGAATAGAAGAATCCTCTCCGATGACGAGCTACAGGCCTCTGGCTCAGAGGCTTCCCCTGAGCGGTGCTGCATGAACACTGCCGGTTCTTGCTCCAGATTCATAGATACTTTTTCATACAAGGTGGATTACACTTATGTTAGGCTCTGACTCTGTGTATCACAAAATGTGTTACATAACAGCTATATTAAAGTCTAATTTTGAGGTTCCTATGCAAACATTTTGATAAAATTGGGTGTTTCATTAATCTCCACTAGCAGCTATTTACATAAATATGTTAAGGTTGAACTTCTATGGATAGCTAAGTTTATCCATTTTATATTAATTTTTTAAAAAGTAGTTTCCCTCTATTCCTGAAAATGGAAGTAACACCTCTAAATTAAAGGGACAGATAATGACTCCCCCTATATACTATCTTCATTGTGCACAAGCCCATGAAAGTTAAAAAAGAAAATCTCAGATATAAGAATAAAATTATTGTTTGATCCACTCCTAAAAGAGATTTTGGTCACTTTGGGGCTTAATTTTTGAAACCTCAATAAACATGTGAGAGAATTGAATACCAATATAAATCTCTGTCTCTCTCTCTCTCTCTCTCTCTCTCTCTCTGTTTCCAGATTGCTGATTTCCAATTCAGTCACCAAAGCAGAATTTCTCAAGTAAGCACAAGAGAATGCTGGTCCAGAACATGCTCCACAAAATGTCTCAGTGGATGACAAATCTGCATCTCCTGTGGAGATTCAGAAGATTCATTCATTAACATAAAAAAAAAATCTGACAAATTTTTCAATTAAGAAAGATATTTTATTGTTTAAAAAGTCATACATAATTTGGTACATAACTTGTGTCAAGTATCAAATTATGTTCTACAGACCATACTTGAGATAACACTTCTGAATATAACAATACAAGATAACATATGAGAGCTGCAGTTAGAAAGGCTGATGCTGACTTTATTCAGCATTATCTTTTCCTGTAGATCAAAATATTTTTGTAAAAATATTTTCAAGGATAAAAATAAGTTAAAATAACATTCATTCTCCAAATATTGTATATTAATTTTTGCCTTAACAATTACTCTCTCTAAGTTATTAATCACACCATGGCTAAATTCCTAAGAATGGTCCCAAAGCTAAACATTATTGTTCATTCTAAGCAATGCTCACCAATTGGTTTAGCATTAAGACATTAATAGCACAGGAAGAAAAAAAAAAGTTCAATGAAGTGCTAATTTACATTTCTAGAGCCACTCAGTATATTATAGTAAGCTGTCTGTCCAGCTCAGCTTCCCTACTCCAACCTGCCATCACCACACAGATGGGCTGTCTATGAGCACATCTGCCAGGGCTGCCACAGTGTAAACACACTCAGCTGGTAGCAGATGTTTTCCAGGAGAGATTGCTACCACTGGAGTTGTTCCGCTTTGGATTCTATGTTAGTTGATCTTCATGATTGGGCATAAGGTCATTGTGTTCAAATAGATCATTTGTCTCTCAGGTATAGAACAATAACAGGGTAGATGCAGGCTCAACTGCTTGATGTTATCATGCATCTATGTGCAGAAATGCCTCTAAAGCCTCCTAATAAGTCAAGATTTTTCTTTTTAAAATATGAGCCTTTATAAGACTTTTTTTACTGAGCTCTTCTAAGGTAAAACATGGGCTTAGTAAAAGAAAAATAAGTATACTCTCTAATTTTCTATGGTAATTGTTGCAACATTTAGTATTCTTGTGAGTTGTCATGATAATTGTTTGTATTCATAGTTCTCAGTCCTACTTTCTATCCATATACTAGGCATTCATATAAGGGGTAATTTGATTTAATTCTATAGACACTATTGGCATGTTTTACTTATGTGAGTTTACCAACTCATTTAATATGGATACATTTGAAAATTACTCGATAGTATATAAAATATAAGAATACTTCATCTTATAAGTGGTTACCTTTTTGGGACATTTATAAAGTAATACTACCTACTAAGCACTCAACAAAAACACAAGGAATACCTTTTCTCATGGTTATCAAAATTAAAATAGAAAAGACATACAAAAAAATAAATAATCATATCCTATTGTGACAAGTATTCTTCTATTCCTACCATGCCCAGAGAGTTCGGGGAGCATAGAGGAAGCCAGGCAGAGGGCACAGGCTGCATTGAGCATGATTTGCATGTATACTTTAGACTCTTTTAAAAACACAACTCAAAGGTAGTCTATTAGGCAAATGGTTCCAGGAAGCAGGAGTAAGGAGTAGAATGATTGTCTCTATCCCTCCAAAAATTCATATGTTGAAAGCTGATCCCCAATGTGATGGTTTTTGGAGGTAAGGCCTTTGGGAGCTGATTAGATCATGGGGAAGGAGTCCTCATGAATGAGATTAGTGCATTTATAGAAGAAACACTAAATTGCTGCCTGCCCCCCTACACCATGTGAGGACACAGCAGGAAATGGCTGACTTTGAACCCGGAAGCAGGCACTCACCAGACACCAAATCTGAAGGTGCTTTGATCTTGGACTTCACAGCCTCCAGAACATGCTTATTTATGGGCCACCTAGTTTATTATGCTCTGTTATAGCAGACTGAATGGACTAAGACTCAGGGAAAGTGTAATAGAAAAGGAGAGAAAGCCTATGTAAAGATATGTTTTCAAATTGACTGCTTCTGTGGATACTGGGTGCTTAATCCCACTTGGACTGACTGAGGAAATTTATACTAAGGAGTTCAGGATTCAAGAGATAAAAAGAGAAAGCAACTACCCATCCTACCTTCTCCCTCACTGAGACTTTTCCTGTGGGTCATAAATTTCCAGAACTTCTCAGTGACACATGTGAATTCTAAGCTAGCTCCCACAGCTATCCCGAAGCATATGCCAGAGTCACACACAAGCAGTATGCAAGAGAGGTAATGCAGCTTGACATGAGGCACTGTCTCCACAATATTGTTTGATGAATCAGTGGCTGGAATTAGAGGTGAGGCAGAGAAAAACTGAGGTAGTACACAAAGTGTTGAATATGGTGATTCCAGTGCACCACACACATATGTTAGTGGCCTCCGTTAATTCCAATCCATAACTCTCCAAATTACTAAATTGCTATAAATTTTAGAGAAGAGTTTGTATAAGAGAGTTAGTTTGGCAACTGTAGTCCCTTCAACTGTAAATCATTGTGAGTCATAAGTTGTTACTTATCATCTCCTTTCTCAGACCCTCACTTCAGCTAGTATGGATTTCTTGCCTAACTAAGGGTGACCCAAATCCTCAAAGAGTGTGAGCACTCGGTGGACTTGTCTGTGGTGGACCTTGATGGCTGCAGTTGTCCACTCAGATTTATTTCTGGGCAATGAGGCATAAAGAGATACCTCATTAATGTTCTGGGTCTCAGCCATACTCTTCCCTTTCCCCATTGTATATCATCCACTCTAACTCAATTACCCCTACCATTACAATGACTCCTTTCCTTGCTTATGGGCTCACTGGCATGAGCAGCCCAGTTTGATAAGGTAGGAATCTTAGCTTCAAATTCAGTGAGATCTTTATTGTGTCCCCTGGGAGAAACATTCCCCCTTACAGAGTCTAAATTCTAAACACAAATAGGAAACAATAATTTCCAAAATAGATTTTCAGAAAAAATGGAGAGAAGCCAATGGTACTTTTATTAGCTGGTTATGAGACTAATGTTCTAGATATTAGGAACAGAGCATCTTATATTGGCTATTACTTTAATGTCTATTACACATCTTAAAGGACAGCATGCTAATCCTGCTTGGTGCTTTGCCTTTGAGCTGTCATTTTACTGAGTAGTTAAGAAGTCATGCCTTTATCATATTAGGTTAGCACTTGGTGGTGATCATATGTGCAGCGAGACAAGTACATGTATTTCATGGTAATGGTAATGCACACATTGCTTTACCTTTTTTTCCATAAAATTGTCTTGTTAGGAAATTTGCAGGATCCCATTTCAGTCAATTAGGGATTTTATAAGAGCCTGATGGTAAGGTTGGCAGAATATTATGTATAGGAAAGCAAATCCATATCCAGAATTATGTCAATTCTGGTAAGGTTAAAGTGCTGCCTCCTCTGGAGTTAAAAGGGTATAATTCGAAAGGTTCTAGTATTTCACTTTGTATCATTTCAACATGCTTCCAAATTGTTCACCTTGAATCAATACCATATCGAGGGGCCGCATTGGTTGCTGTCATTGACAGGTTGTATAGTTAGCCATGGCAACACCTCATGCAGCCTTAGTGAGAGGGTACCCACACGGCTGGGTCTATGAATAGTTCCATCTTGGTCTCCATGGACATGGACAACCTGTTCTTGAGCCAACTGTACCAACTCTGTGCTGGCTGAGGAATGAGCAGATAGGACATCAGGAAGGGCCATCTTGTCCCCTTAAGTGGTTGAAATTCTCTTCTCTTATAGAGGCTTTGTGTCTCTGTCAGACTTTAATGTGAGGCACAATGATCCATAAACTTTGTGCCTTATTCAAAATCAGTTTGCATGTAACACTCCAGACTTCTTTTATTCTAGCTTCCAATCTTTGTCTGTCAAGCTCCCTATTCAACTAGTCAAATCATTTGCCACTTTAATACAAAGTAAATGACCAAGCATACTAGTTCCAACTCTGCTCACTGAGATTTCCTCTCACCACCATCCCATAGGGCCATACCTTGGTTGAGCTGAAGTACATCAGGTGAACATTTTCAGCTTGCATCAATCTATTAAGCTGACCCATCCAAGAACCAGACCTGAATTATCTTTCTCTGTTACTTGGTGCTATGGAACCCCCTACAAGGCCATAGATGTGAGCTGAGAGATAAACAATGGTCCAATAGAAATTGTTGGCATGGAATTCAAACCATGTATTTGTGTAACTGCTGTATGTACCTAAGACTGACTCAGGCCCCGTTGCTACTCAGTGAATTCAGATGGTGTATTGGTGCCATATAACAGGTATAGGAGAAGTAGTAATTTTAAGAACAATTGGATTAAAAGGCAATTGTTAAGCACCATAACTGATATCCTAAAAATATATACTGAAAAACTTGTTAATTAACAGGCAATTAAAAAGCGATATGATACATCGAATGAACTGATGGTTGTCAGGTGAGAGAGAGGCTGGGGAGCTGGGTGAAAAGATTAAGAGATTATGAAGTACAAATTGGTAGTTACAATATAGTCACAGAGATGTAAAGTACAGGATAGGGAATATAGTTAATACTATTATAATATTTCTATATTCTGTCAGTGAGAAGGAGAGAGAGAGAGATAGAAACATCGATGAGAGAGAACATCGTTTGGCGGCCTCCTGCATGCCCCCTACTGGGGATTGGGCCCACAATCTGAGCATTCCTCAGTGTCCTGACTGGAAATCAAACCAGCAGCCTCTTGGTGCACGGGTCAACGCTCAACCACTGAGCTACACCAGCCGGACTCAACCGTAATTTTTAAAAATTAAAATTAAATTATAAAAGAAAAGCAATATTAAAGATAAAGACAAAGGCAACATGAGAGCTCACACAGATACATTTTCCCTCTGAAATGGGGAGACAGAGCAACCTAAGCACCAAGCCAAAACCTTAATGATTTGAATAGTCAAGCTTCAAAGAAAGTGAAACTCTCAACCAAGGAAGCTTATTTTACCAAAATCAGAGCCTTGATTGGGAAAAAAAATCAGGGACACATAGGTTGACTACTCCTAAAATACTGAATTTTTAGATTGTCCTAAACTACTTTTAAAGTGTTCAATAGCAACATAAAGCTAATGACTATTGACTTGGACAGTGCAGCTCAAGACATTTCTCCTTTGATAAATTATGGAAAGACATTCACAGTCAATAGTCAGGTTATGTCTATTCAAGAAGGAGCCCGGGGCTACAGACAAAAAGGTTTGGTCTAGTCCTGGCTCCCTCACTTATTTGCTGTGAAATTAGATTTTAAAATTATTTGTTAACTGGAAAGAATAATACCTTTGTGAGTCTGACACTTAGATCTGACACTTAGACATGCTAAGATGTGGTCATTGATTGAAAATAATGTTAACAGTGAGAAGAATTTTTGATGCACTGTGGACTGAAGGTATTAGAAAAGTGGCAAAGGAACCACTTTCTCATTACAAATAAATTACAGAAAACTAACATATATTCATAGCAAACTATAATATAGAACACTTGATTTTCCATGGTAATTTCACCACAAGTTTATATCATTAAATAATATATACTTTATTATGCATGGCTTAAGCTCAGTAAAAGGGGTCTCATATTTTAAGTATCATTTTACCACTGGAGTTTTCTCTTAGCATGGTGTTTATGGGCTATGTTGATGCCGATGCATGTAGCACTGCTTGATTCATTTTTACTACAACTTAGGATTCTGTTGTACAAATGTAAATTTTAAAATCATATCTGTTGGAATACTCAGATGAAAACATAATTTTAGACAACATTGGGCCTCCAGCTTTCCAGATGCAAAGCCGGAGGTTCTCTGCATGTGTCAAGATGTGCTTCATGTGCACACCTGTATGTCTCAAGTCAAAAATTCTGTTAATTATAGGTTGATCTTTCAGATAAACATGTTCCTACCACAAGCATTTTATTCCCTTTACTGCAAAAAAAAAACAACAAAAAACAAAAAACTGATTATCTCAAGAACAAGATGTACTCAGGGTGACTTGGACTCTGACTGTATTAAATGATAGCTATTATAGATCCAAATGTCATTATTCATTACTGTTTTCTTATCAACCCTCATCAGAAACTTATATCTTCTTGTTCCATTAATTGCATTTCTTAGTTTTTAAACTTTAGGGGCCAAGCAGTATGTTCTGGCCATGCTACATTTTTTCAGCACTCCTCCATTTCTTTTCTTTCTGGTCTAAACCTTTTAGCTAGAACACCATTCCTGACTCTCATTACACACTATCTGGCTAGCATCTATTTATTATCATCTCAAACATCAAACTATATTTTTCATATCAAAGCACTGTCCAACTTTATTATTATTATTATCTAATTTTCTATCTTACTTTGCAAAACTGTTCAGAGCTTTAGGGACAGAGATTGTATGTATCAGTTCTATCTGTTATAACTACGGTGCTTCACCCAGCCGGTGTGGCTCAGTGGTTGAGCATCGACCCATGCACCAAGATGTTGCCAGTTTGATTCCCTGTTGGGGCACATGCCCAGGTCATGGGCCCTATCCCCAGTGGGGGACATGCAGGAGGTGGTCAATCGATGTTGTCTCTCATTGATGTTTCTCCTCTTTTTCTCCCTTCCATTCTTTCTAAAATCAAGAAAGAAAAAAAAAATAGCTACAGTGCCCCTTACAGTACCTGGTACATAGTAGGGTCATGCTACTTTAAGTTGAATTAATTATTTAATTTTATGATGTCTCATTGATCCTAAGGCACACATATTTTAATATTCTAACATCTCTAAAGTCAGAGTGCTGTTTAGCATTGGCAGTGTTTATAGATTTTTGTTTTGTTTTAATTTTACCTAAAATAATAATCTTATAATTGAGAATGTATTTTATTTTACAAAAAGATGGTAATTAATGGTGAAAATGCTTAAAGTTTGAAATTATCTTCTCACTGTAGGATTTAACACTCAATAAATTGTAAGTATACTATTAATATGAACATGAATTAATTATTAACCATTAATTAATATTGAACATATCTTTTCTGTCACATTTGTATTCTCGAGAGAAGTTGCTGAACTATCATTCATGTAGCGCTAGCTTGTTCTTCACCACAAATTGCTGCAACACAAAATTTTATCAGCAGGATCTCAAAATACCTGGTTGATAAGTATTATATGATAATATTTTGCTATCCACAATAAACATCTTTTCAGCTTGAAAGAGGGACATAAGTTAACTGTAATGAGGCAAGAAGTAAATTCTTTAGAGAACTTAACCCTAAAAATTTAGTGTTCTTTCATATATAATTAAAAATAGAAGAACTATTGTTTGGTAAAAAAATTGTAAGAAGTAAAATAATTCTCCAAGATAGGTTTATATATATATATATTTTTCATATGATTTACTTCCCTTAGCATGATATTCTCAAGATACATTCTTAAAAAAAAAAACAAAAAAAAAAAACACACACACACACACAATTGTGTCCTCATCAGGCTGATTGTCATCCTATTGAGTAATCTAGCATTGGCCACACTCACAAACATTGTGTCCTTTGTGTGAAAAGTCAGAAAATGTTTCATCATGGGTTTACATCTAAGCTCCTTTATTTGCCATTATGAGTTAAAAAAAAAATAGAAACCACTGCCAATGATGCAGAATGGATAGCATTTCATCTGAAGGGGTGGTGCTCAGGGCTCATTTTAGAGAGAATACTGATTCCATATTGACTTAGTAGCTGTGCCAAGACACAAGGGTTCATGCATGGCAAAGCCTTGTTCTAAAATCCAGACCTGCAGGGCTCAGTGGGCAGGAAGTGCTGGTCTCCAAGTTCTAAATTGTCACTGCCAAGCAACTGCTCCCTTTCTTTGGTCTCCAGGCCTTCCTGAAGAATCAGATACCAGGTGTTCAGCCCTGATTCTGTCTCGGGGAAGAAGGTCTGGAAACAGACACATAGTTTCCACCCTCTTCTTTACCTCACCCTTGTGATCAGCCTACATCACTGGAGGGCCCATCTGTAGATACTCAGGATGAGAAATGCATCTAGGTTTTCTGTGTCCTATTTATTTATTTATTTTTAATTGCTGAACTGAATTGTCTATTTCTGTCATCATTACTGTCGGGTTTTTAATTTATTTTTTATTTTTGTTACACATGTTTCTCCTTTTCCTCCCATTGACACGCTAGTCCTAATCCCGCCCCTACTCCACTACCCCCTGCTGCCAGCATTGTTGTGTATGTCCATGGTTACATATACATGCATATAAGTTCTGTGTTTTATCTCTTCCCTTCCCACCTTTTGTCCCCCTCTTCTGAGGTTTGTCAGTCTGTACCCTACTTCTATGTCTCTGAGTCTATTTTGTTCATCAGCTTATTTTGTTCATTATATTCCACAAATAAGTGAGATCATGTGATAATTGTGTTTCTCTGACTGACTTACTTTGCTTAGTATAATACTCTCCAGGTCCCTCCATGCAGTCTCAAAGGATAAGAAATTGTTCTTTCTTACAGCTGCATAGTATTCCACTGTGAATGTGTACCACAGCTTTTTTATCCACTCATCTATTGATGGACACTTGGGCTGTTTCCACATCTTAGCAATTGTAAATATTACTGCTATGAACATAAGGGCACATATATTCTTTCTGATTGGTGTTTCAGGCTTCATAGGGTATATGTTTAGAAGTGGGATCACTGGGTCAAATGGCAGTTCATTTTTTTTATTTTTTGAGGAAGCACCATATTGTTTTCCATAGTGGCTACACTAGTCTGCATTCCTACCAGCAGTGTACTAGAGTCACTTTTCTCCACACCCTCGCCAACACTTGTTGTTTGATGATTTGTTGATGGCAGCCATTCTGGCAGGTGTGAGGTGATACCTCATAGTTGTTTTAATTTGCATCTCTCTGATAATTAGTGACATTGAGGATTTCTTCATATGTCTCTTGGCCATTTGTATGTCTTGTTTGAAGAGATATCTATTGAGGTCCTCTGCCCATTTTTTAATTGGATTCTTTGTCTTCCTTTGTTGAGTTGTGTGAGTACTCTATATATTTTGGAAATTAACCCCTTATCTAATGTATCATTGGCAGTTATGCTCTCCCATATAGTGGGATCACTTTTCATTTTGATGCTTGTTTCTTTTGCTGTGCAGAAGCTTTTGAGTTTGATGTAGTCCCATGTGTTCATTTTTCCCTTTGTTTCTCTTGCCTTATGCATTGTATCAGTGAAAATTCTGCTGGGTGTGATGCCTGGAATTTTGTTGCCTCCATTTTTTCTTCTAGGATTTTTATGGATTCATGAGTCACATTTAAGTCTGTTACTCATTTTGAGTTCATTTCTGTGTATGGTGGTCTAGTTTCATGTTTTGTTTTGTTTTGTTTTTTGCATGTAGCTGTCCAATTTTCCCAACACCATTTATTGAAGAGGCTGTCTTTTCTCCACTGTATGCTCTTGCCACTTTTGTCAAATATTAATTGAGCATAATGACTTGGGTCAATTTCTGGGTTCTCTGTTCTGTTCCATTGATCTATATGCCATCTTCTTGTGCCAATACCAGGCTTTTTTGATTACCATGGCTTTGTAGTATAACCTGATATCCGGTATTGTGATTCTTCCTACTTTTTTTTTTTTTTTTTTCAAGATTGTTGTGGTTATTCGGGGTCCTTTTTGGTTCCATATGAACTTTTGCCAGATTTGTTCTAGTTCTGTGAAATATGTCATTGGTATTTTTATGAGGATTGCATTGAATCTATAGATTGCTTTGGGTTATGGACATTTTAATAATGTTAATCCTTCCAATCTATGAACAAGGCATATGCTTCCATTTTTTTTATATCTTATTTTATTTCTTTTTTCAGTGACCTGTAGTTTTCTGTGAACAGGTCCTTTAGTTCTTTGGTTAAGTTTATTCCTAGGTATCTTAATTTTTTTTCCAGTTTCTCTTTCTGTGAGTTCATCATTGGTGTATAAGAATGTCATCAGCCCTGGCCGGTTTGGCTCAGCGGTTAGAGCATCCGCCTGTGGTCTGGAGAGACCCAGGTTCGGTTCCCGCTAAGGGCATGTACCTCGGTTGCAGTTTGTCCCCAGCCCTGGTTGGTCGTGCGGGTGGCAGCCACTCAATGTGTCTCTTTCACGTCGATGTTTCTCTCTCCCTCTCTCTTCCTCTCTCTCCCTCCCACTCTATCTGTGCAAAAAAAATGGAAAAATGTCCTCGGGTGAGGATAAAAAAAAAAAAAAGAATGTCATCAATTTCTTGTATCCTGCTACTTTGCCAAGTTCATTTATTAAATCTAATAGATTTTGATGGAGTCTTTAGGGTTTTCTATGTATAGTATAATGACAGTTTCACTTCCTCCTTTCCAATTTAGATCCCTTTTATATTTTCTTCATGTCTAATTGCTATGGTTAAGACTTCCAGTACTATGTAAAATAAGAGTGGTTAAAGTGGACATCCCTGTCTTGTTCCTGTTGTTAAAAGAAATGTTTTTAGTTTTTGCCTATTGAGTATGATGTTGACTGTGGGTTTTTCATATATGACCTTTATTATGTCTAGATATGACCCCTTTATTCCCATATTGCTGAGCATTTTCATCAGAAGTGGGTGCTGGATATTGTCAAATGCTTTTTCAGCATATTGATATGATCATATGGTTTTTTATCTTTCATTTTGCTTATGTGGTATATCACATTTATTGATTTGTGAATATCAATTGCATCCCTGGGGTAAATCCCACTTGGTCATGATGAATAATTTTTTTGATGCATTGCTGGATCCAATTTACTAATATTTTGTTACGAATTTTGGTGTGTGTGTTCATCAGGGACATTGGCCTATAGTTTTCTTTTTTTGTAGTGTCTTTATCTGGTTTGGAATTGGAATTATGTTGGCCTCATAAAATGAGTTTAGAAGTCCTCCCTCTTCTTGGATTTTTTGGAATAGTGGGCGTAGAATGGGTGTTAGATCTTTGAATGTTCGGTTAAACTCCCCTGTGATGCTGTCCAGGCCTGGGTTTTTATTTGCTCAAAGTTTTCTTTCTCTCTTTTTTTTTTTTTTTTTTTGGTGCATGGCCCTAACAGGAACTGAACCCGAGACTCTCTGGTCAGCAGGCCAATGCTCCAACCACTGAGCCAAACCAGCCAGGGCTGGAGTTTCTTAATTACATCTTCAATTTCCTTAGTTGTTATTGGTTGTTCAAGTTTTCTATCTCTTCTTGGGTCAGTTTTGGGAGACTGTGCACTTCTAGAAATTTGTACATTTTGCCTAGATTGTCCAATTTGTATAATTGTTCATAGTATTTATTAACAATCATTTGTATTTCTGTATTTTGTTTCTGATTTTGTTTATTTCTCTTTGTTTCTTGGTGAGTATAGATAAGGGTCCCTCAATCTTGTTTACCTTTTCAAAGAACCACATTTTTTTTCACTGATCTTTTGAATTGTTTTTTTAGTCCCTATGTCATTTATTTTTTTCTCTGACCTTTACTATTTCATCCCTTCTTCTTGCTCTGTGTTTTTCTCTTTGTTTACTTTATAGTTCTTTAAGTTGTAGGGTCAGAAAGTCAATTAGAAAATCTTCTTGTTTATTGAGGTAGTCCTGTAGTGTTATGAGCCTCACTCTCAGGACTGCTTTTGCTATGTCCCATTGATTTTGTGTTGTTGTGTGTTCATTTTCATTGGTTTCCAGGAAGTTTTTAATTTCTGCCTTGATCTCCTTGGTAACCTATTCATTGTTTAATACCATGCTATTTAGTCTCCATGTGTTTGAATATTTTTGCGTGTTATTGTTGTAATTGATTTCTAGTTTCATGGCATTGTGATCTGAGAAGATACTTGACATGATTTTAATATTCTTGAATTGTAGAGACTTACTTTGTGTCCCAACATGTGATCTATCTTCAAGAATGTCCCATGTGCACTTGAGAAGAATGTATATTCTGCAGTTTTGTGGTGAAATGTTCTGTAGATATCAATTAAGTCGAACTTATCTAGTTCGTCATTTAAGGACTCTGTGTCCTTGCTAATTTTTTGGCTAGAAGATCTATTCAGTGATGTCAATGGGGTGTTCAAGTCTCCCACTATGATTGTATTGCTATTGATCTTTTCCTTAAAGTCCTCCAAAAGTTTTTAAATATATTTGGTGCTCCTGTATTTGGAGCATATATGTTTACCAGGGTTATATTTTCTTGTTGAATTGATCCTTTTAATATTAGTAGTGACCTTCTTTGTCTCTTATTATGGCCCTCATTTTGAAGTCTATCTGTGTTCAATCTAGACCTTATCTACGTTGCTTTAATTCCAGTGTCCTTCTTCAAATGTTCATGCTGCCATCAGTTTGACAGTATGAATAGTTATATGACAAAATACAATAAAACCCTCCTTCCTGACTCAGGGAGAAAGCTGAGGCCATGGGGATTAGCCTTCTTTTGAATTCATGCTTGAAAAGAGTAACTGTCAAATAACTCCTGATGCTAAAAAAAAATTTATATATCCAAGTAGTAAAAATATGGGGTGTGAAAGTCCTAACCTTCTTATCTCACTCAGATATAGTCAGTCATAACAGTGGCCCTACGTGATCTGCAACACTGAACCACTCACAAACAACAATTGCCATCTTTCACCCCACTCCAGCCACACCGGTCTCCTTGCTGTTCTTCTGACATATATTCATGCATACCTCGAAGCCTTTGCATTGGTGTACCCTCTTCCTAGTGCTATCTCTACTCTTGGATATTTTCATGGCTTGCTTTTTCTTCGTCTTCTGTTCTTTTTCCAAATGTCACTAAGAAGTGGGCCTTTCCTAATGCTCATCTCTTTCCTACTTTATTTTCCCCTCAAATGCTCATCACTATGTGATATTTACATATTTTACTTATTGTTTACCTTCCCTTTACTATAAAGTTAGCTTTGGGAAGGCAGAGTCTTGTTTCCATTACTCAGTCATCTATTCTCAACGTTTAAAATTGTGTCTAACACATTATAGTGCTCAAAATATAGTTTTTGAGGGAAAGAAACATTTAAAAACTATTTGAAATGTCAAGGTTATCATGATATTCAAAGTTTATTATTTTGATGCCAATGAAAATATTAAAATGAGAAAATATCATACGTTTAATTCAATTTTGTACATTGGAATTCAGTGTAACATTAAGTATTGATATAAAAAAATTTAACTTGTAAATTTAAAAATGTGAAGCTCACCTTTAACATTTTCATAAATTTCTCAAACCATAATCATAAATTATTTTCAGGGCTATCATTCATTCACTGTTTACTCTTTTAAAATGGGTAATAAAATGCCTCCTCTTTGTCAAATAAGTCAATTTGGCTTATCAGAATCATCATTTAAAACAAAACAACAAATAGTAATGTAGACTTTTTGATCTTTGTTATACAATTTCAATATGCAAACAAGACAATAAAGTTTGTTTCCCTTAGCACTACTTAGTTTTTCTTCGTTCACAGTGTCAGACATGCTCCTGTAAGTATATCTAAGACATTGGGTCTTCCCACTTTTGCAATAGGCCTTCTATGAAGGGTGAACATAGCCATGCTTCTCAGTCTGGGAGAGTATGTTGCATTTCACACCAGCTTACACTGAACAAAAACCTGTGCCCACCCTGACCAGTTTGGCCATGTTCCTTTTCTAGTTTTCATTTTATTATTCTGGAATTCATGTGTCCATTATGAAACTATCTTCATATGTTTTCAAGTTATATGGATAAAAATAGTTTTTACAACTAGATCCAGCTATGAATATAATTTTCACAGCACTAATGAATTGAAGCTAGAGTGTGTCTTAGAACAGGGAAAAATTAAGTATGAGGAGAAAAGAAAAAGTTGTTTTTTATTCTTTTTTAAGAACGCTGTTTCTCTTTGGATAATGCTTAATTTCAAAAAGGCTTCAGTAGGTTCTGAGGGGAGGGGGCTGCCAGTTTCAGATGAGTGGAAAAGAGTTAAAATTTAATCAAGCTGATTCAGCCATCTTTGGCTGAATGCTAAGTGGCTCTGTGGATTATTACAAAGGAGGGCAGGAGAAGGGAAAGGTGATATTTTTACTAAATAAGTAAGTGTCAGACAAGCATATTGATATAAAGATATATTTGCTTCACCAATTTACAGAAATTCTTAAAACGTTAAGCTGCACCCAATTTCATTGAGAATTTAGTCAGGAGTAATAAATGAAAAAGTATCAACATCAGTTCTTGAACCTTGATTGCCATTTGTACATAGAATTCATTTATAGTAAGATCATTGTACAATATACATGAAAGGAAAACCTTCTATCTGCATACATAGATATATGCCATTTTAATCGCTACCAGCTAGACTGAGAAGCTGCTCCAGTTCGGGGAGTTAAGAAATCAGAGCAATGGATTTTCTATGTTCTCTAGAACATCTGATTCAATCATGTTTTTCTATTATCTATTGCTCTTGGAGGCAGTTGGTTTCAGGAGCTATGCAGTTTGTGGAATAAAATTAAAATGCCCCCACCTATTCCTAATTAAGATTAAGAGAATTATTTGTCATGTTGAATGTACTTGGGCATAAAATTACAATTATTCTGACATTAAATTCTCATTACTGTATTTCCCCAGTGTGATCTTTTCACAAATATTTGTTGAAATTCTGACGGACAACAATATTTCTTTAAATGCCATTCCCTTGTCTACTTTTCCTTCTTACCTCTCCCTTCAGTCCCCCCAACACCAACCTCTTCTCTATTACAAATTTTGGCATTCAGGCAGAAAAGAACTAAAAACAAAAAGAAGTGTGAAATTATTTCCCCAATGGTTTATATAAGATGATACATTAAGACGAACGACTGATGAAGTCGCTCTCATACCAAACAGGTTTCTGAGAGGCCACTGCAGGTGTCCTGAGGCTGTGATGACAGCAGGAAGAGGCATTTCATCGCTGTGTGGGGGAGGCTGGGCAGTTCCTTACTCCATGGCAACTCTGTGCAGCACCGTCGGTGGGAACCTATGAAAGGACCCGGTGGTGTACACCCACCCCGCCTGCAACCTGCAGTCCTGGTGAGCACTGAAGCCTGTAAGTGCTGCAGATGGCCTGAGGCCAGCTTCCTAACAGTGTCCCAAGAACTTACTCTTGTGATGCCACTGAAATTTTCTGCCTTTTGCTTTCCAGAAAAGCTGACATGTACAACCCTGGACAATGGAAACTAAAAGGAGACCTGCTGGCTTCATTGTCTCTTTTAAAAGTCCCTTCTGAAGGATGTCCGTCCATAATAGCATTGTAGCTCCCCCTAGGACCACACTGCAAGGTCAGCTCTGCCAACAAGTCCAGCACTGGAGACACCAGAAAAAGGTAAGAATATTTGACTTCAAACCTCCTGGCGATTCTCATTAAAAGATAAAGCTACCTCAATCTCTTTGGAGCCTGCTTTTTTTTTTTTTTTTTAATAACACAATAATAAAAGGGGCAATTTGAAAAAGACTTCATGTCATCCACTACATTTTTCTACTGCTTATTCTCAGTCTGTAAATGCATTTAGCAAGTCGAAAGGCAATTGGAAAGTGTGTAGCATATGGTAGTTTTGCAGCCAGGTGAAATACTGCTCAGTCAAGTTAGAAAATTCAAAATCTGACTCTTTTTTTGTTAATTTCTGAGAAGACAGAAAAAGGTAACTGACTTCTAGTCTCAGTCTCTTCATGTGAAGTGACTAATATGCCCAAGGACTTCATTGGATGAAAACACTGTCATAGGCAGAATGTCGCCTATTCTTTCAAAGCGACACCTGAGAGTCTGAGATTCTGAATCCAAATTGGTGATTCAGTGAGAAAAACCACCTTTAATAGATGATGAGTCTCTGTGCACACTGTGTAGCCTTGCTCCAGGGACAGAATTTTTTTGAAGGAGGACTTCTGCTGTATAGAAGGTCAGGCAGGACACATCACATGGGATGGACGTGATTCTAATGGGATAATCAACAGGCCACACACTTCCAGGAGTGACATATTAACATGGCAGCAGTTAAATACTACTTTCTTCTAACATTTTAAAAGAATGTTAATATATTAGGTAATACGAATTATGGTTAAAATTGGTGTGCAAGCAAGCACTGGATTCCAACTAAATAAATATTTGTTGTTACGATAATGGGATCAATATCTCTAATCTATGGATAGCTTGAAAGGCAAAACAACATTTTGTTTCAGGTGTACAGAACCTATTTACCTTGCCATTTCTGTCTTATACAATTTAATTTTCCTTTGTTTTCTAAAAATGTTGAATTACTTCCTTTGTTTTCTACAGTCATTTTAGCACCCCCCAAAACAAAAAAACTTTCCTAGGTATTTATTTATTCAGTAAGGTCTTAGTAAGGTTTACATAATAAGCCTATTAGAAGTACCCGTTGCCAGGATCTTGTGGCCCAGACACAGGGAAAGAGCCTCAGTGTCCCAAGGCAGGAAGCCAGGCCATCGCCAGATAACTGCTAATGGTTGGGACAAACCAAATAAAATGAGAAGAAGCAAACTTTAAAAATATCAATATGCAAGTGTCTATCTTTGTACTAAGAAGACCCTTAAAATGAGAAGGTTTAATTTTTTTTATCAAATCTTAATCAAGTTTGAACTCATTGAATATCAACCACATGCAGGGTGTACTGTGCAAGGAAGTAAATACAGATGAACTGCAATCCTCGTCTCTTCTCCCACTGTCTCCTCTGTTCCCACAGCTTCAGGGACATCTTTTAACAACATCTTTGAGCTGGTCTTTCAGCCCAGACCTGTCTCCTCACCTCCAGACTCAGATAGACAATTGCTCACTCGCAAGTGTAACATGCTAAAGCTAAACATTTCCCCCCCATTGCTGCATGTTTTCTTCTGATGTTTTCTATTTTCACAAGTGATATCATCATCAACCTGGTTATTATGGCCAAAATACAGTTATCTATTTTCTTCAGTCCCTACAAGTGATCAAATGCCACTTATTATAACTCTACATATCTTGTGAATACACAGATTCCCCTCAATTCTTTGACATTATTATAGTCTGAGAGACTATAGTTTTTTACCTGGACAACTACTGGGTCCTTTGAGCTGGTCTCCCTGACCTACCACTCCATTCTCACACAGAGGCAAATTCAAGCAAAGCTGATTTTATCCACCCTTAACACAATCAACTTTTGGACAAAATTCAGAACTCCTTAACCTATATTGTAAAATCTTCCATTATCTGACCCAAGTCCTTTTCCCAACTAAGTTTGCTCTCTCTCTCAGAAATGCATGCATATGTTTCTAAGATTAATTCTAAAGAGAGCCAAATTCACCCTTACTTCCACATACTATTTAGTTTCTTTCTGTGCTCTGCTTCTCCCATCCCTTCAATTTGACAGACTCTTGCTCATCACTCAAAACTCAGTCTAAATATCACTTTCCTTGTAACAGTTTTCATCTTCTCCTATGATACATTACAAACTTCTAGGAAATTAACACAAATCCCACTTTTTTGTATATAAACAATACCCAAATAAAACTTTCAAATCATCTCTAAGTTATTTTTAAGAAAATAAAAAGATAAGTTCTTTTCAGTTACTAAAAGCCTACTCTGTACCATGTATACTGCTAAATGGCTTCATGTAGTAAATTCAGTCTTTAGTATTAATATCTTCTCATTTTACTGATGAGACATCTAAAGCTACATGAATGGAGAATAAAACCAGAAATTTGACTCCTAAGTCACACTAGCTCATGAATTATCTGTGCTCACTTTACAGGCTTCATTTACAAAGTAGCCCAGACACAAGAAAACACAGTAGTTGGGGTTGCAACAGTAAGAGGTCACCATTCACATAGAGAAATGACTGTAAGGAGGTTAGAGTCTGCAAAAGATCATAGATGATGATGAAAAGGAACCTGGTAAAGAGGTCACCAGAAGCCCAGACTGGGTCCTGATGCCTGAGGTGACCCTCACTTCCCACTCCCACCTTCAGATGATTTGGAATCAAGGCAGACTGAAAAGGTGCAGGTGCCTTTACCATGATTGTTGAGCAAATTCTCTACAGAGTGGCCATATCTGAGGGATATTGCTTATGTGGCTGAAGCCAGCTTCCAAATAGGTGTCAAAGAGTCCACTTTCTCTCCCCTTCATCTTGACACTCTTTTTCAATCAGTAAATGGCCTCCTTTGAGCCACTCCTCCCCTATCAACAAAATAAAGTGTAAAAGAAACACAAAGGCATAGATAACAATTGGCCAAACTAGAATTGCTGACACCTTCAGGCAAGCATATCTCCCAAAGACACTGGCCAATCTAAACACATTAAACATCCATGCACATGACTCACTCTGAACAGGTTACCCATTATAACAGACTGACAACACAGTCATAACTGCTCAGGATATACCAACTACTTTTGGTTTTTTTTTGGACTATTTACTTTTGAAGCATGGATTGTTGGTCATAGAGGATATGCTGAACTTCCTAGACAGATTCACAGTTCCAGATATATCAACTACTGTGGACTAACTTATGTCCTGCTTTAGACTAGTGCCTAGATGAACCCAGTCTGTTCTGTCCCAGCTGCCCATGAGCAATGGGTTAAGGAGGAGGAGTTTAGGTCATTTATAATATCTACTGGGCCAAATAATACCTTCATATTTTCCCCAAGTTTAACAGTTGTGGTTTTTACTGAACATTTGAGCCACTGAACCCACTACCTACCTTCTATTAATCCCAGGATAGTTACACCTATTATCTCACAAATATTAGCATATTTTTACTTAATCATTCTGAACCTAGTCTGGGAATTTCTATAATACATACTTTTAAACACATCATCTATTTTGAAGTCTATTTAATATTTTAAAAGGTATATAAAAATTGAAACTTTGGGTATTTTTTAGGGATATTCTTTGAAGAAATATGTTTACATCTTCCAAAACCCGAATTATATCATAGACAACTATAAGTTATTCTTCCAAGATTTCAATAAATCCTAGGAAATCCTATATCTTATAAAGACTATTAACAGTGTTAAAATAAACATAGAGCCTATTTATTATTTGTCAATAACTATTAAGGTCTTCTGAAACAGATGTTTTATGCTGGCAACATGCATTTATTTCTTGAATCTGACATGTCACACTGTATTCCTAGGTCCTCATGTTGTCAGTGAAAGCATTTGTTAAGTGAATGAAGCAGCAATGGTTCCTCTCTTCAGGGACCTTCTACTCCAGATGGGAGTATGAATGAATGAAAGCACAAGAGTAATGTCATTTTAGTAACACAGAAAAAAATGAACATTGAGAGATGTGGTATTGCAGACAAAGATACATTTTCAGTCACATAAACCATGTTTCTAGTCCTATTTTGTTAGTTAGGTGGCTTTGGGTATACCATTTCTTTCTTTAAGCTTTAGATTTCCCATTTGTGAAATGGGTATAACCAAAGCACATAGCTTGCCTTTATATGGCCATTTCAAAACAAACTTTGAGGGTTGTTAGGCGTCATGAAAAAATGTTTAAAAAGAAGAGAATTTTAAGCTGAGATTTTATGAATGAGTAAAATAAAAAAAAAATGGAAATGAGGGTTGATTTTAGTTTCAGTTAAGAAAACAGAGTATAGAAGAAATTGTGCTTATGTGGAGAAAATAGTTAGGAGGCTATGCTGGAGGGGAAGACAATGGCACCTTTGATTAAATTAACAGTGGCAATTGGGCTAATTACATATGAGGATAAGTCAAAGATAATTTCCAAGTTTTGGGTTTCTGAAACAAGATGGAGAGTGGTACAATTCATTGAGGCAAAGAACATCAGAAAAAGGCAGATCAGAAGAGTGGTAAATTAAGAACTTTGTGTATGATAAATTAAATTGCTATAGGTTTTTTTTAATTAACATAAATCTATTAAGGTGTGAGTTGACTATATTGAATGTATTGATCTGGAGCCTACAGGTTTTGATTAGAGAGGTGATTTGTATTAAAAGAAGATTCTAAAAGCAAATGCATCAAGGAAGAGATATTGCTCAAGCCCAAATGATTAGAAAGAGTTGGAAGTCAGAAAAATTACATAGGAGGTATATATATGGAGATATAATTGCACAGAAACCATATTTTCTTTAATCTGGCCTTTTATTTATTAAGTTTTCCCTTTGCCTCAAATTGGCCTCACTTAGCACCCTAACTTGCCCACTTCCCTCCGCCTTGCTTAATCGTTAAGCCCTCAGACAATGACACTGGTCAATAACTGGTAGTCTTAGGAGCATGGTCCTGGGTCTATTGATTATTTAGACAGTTAAACATAATATCTTGGCTCCCGGTTTGTTTTAACTCTGGACCTAGCAAAGCAGAATGATCCCACAGAACAAATTGTTGCAAAATTGGACAGAGCAACTTCATGGCTGATGTCAGGACCAGATGCAATAATCCATTACCCACTGCCCTAGCAACAACCAATCAGTAAAGGCCACAACCCAAAATCCATTAGTCACCAAGACTAATGATTTCTTCCTTACATAATCCATCCCTTAGAAGCCACCGGGGAGCCAGGTCTTTGATTGTGAGCTGCCTGTGCTCCAGGAATGGCACCATGTCCTTAATAAATCTTTACTTCCTTGGCTGCAAACTTCTGTTCATGTTTTATTGGGTTTTGATGTGTGTGTGGGCAAACAAATCCCTTCAGTGCACTAATAGAGCCTGTGGTCTGCTGCTAAAGAAATAGATTAAGAAATTTTCAACTTAGCCCTGGCCAGTTTGGCTCAGCAGTTGAGCGTTGGCCTGTGGACCAGAGAGTCCCAGGTTTGGTTCCTGCTAGGGGCATGTACCACAACAAAAAAGAAAGAAAGAAAGAAATTTTCAACTTAGCAATACAACATGAAGCCATAGGAGTATATAAAAAATATAAAGGACAGCCCTGGCCAGTTTGGCTCAGCAGTTAGAGTGTCAGCCTGAGGACCAGAGAGTCGCGGGTTCAGTTCCTGCTAAGGGTATGTACCTTGGTTCCAGTTTGTCCCCGGCCCGGGTTGGGGTCATGTGGGTGGCGGCCACTCAATGTGTCTCTCTCACACTGATGTTTCTCCCTCTCTCTTCCTCCCTCTCTCCTTCCCGCTCTATTTGAAGATAAATGCAAAAGTGTCCTTGGGTGAGGATTTTAAAAAAAAGTATGAAGGACAAAGCAGCGAAAGGGAACAGAAACTTGGCAAAGGGCCCCACGTGGATAGCAGTAGGGGGAAGGGGACTTAAAACAGGAAATGAAGAAGGCATGTCAGTGGGAGAAAAACTAACTACAACTTCACAGGAACTGAAGAATTCTAAGAAGGGGTCTGTGAACCATTATGAGCACCACAGAGACGCCAAAGAGAAGAGTTATACCCCATGAGATAGGCAATGTTATCACCACTGAAGGCAGTATGTAGGCTAAAGTCAGTTTGGCAGGAATTTGCAAAGTCTGTGTTTATTTCTGAAAATATTTACTGACTTTCCCCCCCAAGAATCCAGATCTTTCTAGTAATCAATATTTCTTTAACTCTGGGTTCAACAAGAGAATATCAGAAAAACAAAATATTCTCTTGTGAATTTTGTCATGACAATGTGTAAATGAGAATGTCATAAACATGTATGCCATTAGTTATAGATGTTCTCCATTGTCCGAATTACTTCAAAATGAGTAGCGCCATTTCCAGCTAGATATCCCAAGGACAAGGAGACAGCAAGTGATGTGTCATGTTTGCTCCAAGAACTCAGAGACAAAATGGACCTATCATTTTATATGATTAGCACTTAGAATGCTTTCCAATTTGCCTAAAAGAAGATTTTCATGTTTAGTGCATTTTTCCACAATTTATTTTTAAATAAATTGTAGCAACTAAAAACTGTGATGTGTTAAGTGTAACTACATACAAAAAAATTGCTTTCAAACTCATTAAAAGCACTCTTCTCTCCCTGAAATCATGCTGATATAGGATTCTATAGAGGAGACAAAGTTCTTTTTTTTGTATTCTAGTACTACATGACTCCAAAAAAACACTTCATTCAGCATCTCTTGTGTGAGTCTTACTTATATTTCACAAATATATATGGTAATATGTACATGATTTGTTTATATATATACACATATACAAAACGTGTGTGTGTATAAGATAATATGCAAGCTGGAGTTTTTAAAAATAATTTATGCTACAGGCAGGTGGTAGGCAAAAGCCTGTACTTCATTACCTAGGCCATTGCATCTGCAAAAAATAAAGTTACCAGTGTATGAATATGAAAAGGAAATATGTCCCCACAAATTGACCTAATTTCCTCCTGTCCATCCATAGCTCTGAATGGATGTTGCCTAATGAAGAAAAAAAAAAGTGGACTTTCTTCTACCCTGGGAATTTTTGCTGTATTTTAGAAAAGCAAAATTTAGTTTAAAAAATAAATAAATTCTCTTTAAATTTAGAGAATGTTTTCAATGACAAGCATGGCCATTCTCATATGCACTTGTAAGTAAATAGAACGTTCAGGCTTCGGTTCCCTTGGCTTCTACCTTAGCCCACAGCGTCCCCAGCATTCCTCAGCGAACACACACGGAAGTGATTCCACTAGTGAAGTAACTTCAAGTGAGGAGCTTTTCCATGCTATAAGTCAAGAAATTTAACCCTGACTCTTGTAATGATATTTCCTTTGTTACCAGGCATTTAGCAAATTTTATGATATTAATATTATGGAATATAATATTATGTCTGTTGCAAAAATGCAGCAATTTTTACACTGAATTTTCTTTGATCACGTTCTTCTTATAGTCTTCTTAAATCTCCCATTCACCCCATTTCTCGGAATCTCAGTAGTTTTAGTTATGATATGTATCTTAGATTCTCCTTTTTAAATCTTTGTCATCTTCTTTTCCTTTGCAAACAGCTGAGTTCCGAACCTTTACTTGGCCACTGCTCACATCCTCTAAAATTGGATTAGCTGTGGACTATATAACATTTGCAAAAACTTCCGTCGTCATGCCTTGTATCTAAGAGACAAAGAAGCAGACCATAACATAAAAAGAAATATTTTCAGATGTTTTACCTTTTGTAGTAAAATGTTCTAATACTGATTTCAACAGATTCTTGCAAATGCAAAAGAAACTCTTTTATTACCAAGGTACTCAAGGCAGAATTCACAGCTACTAGACTGGAACTTGAGGAACCTCTGTCCTCTCTTCAGCTCTATAGCTTAACCCTGCCCTGACCTCAGAAAGCCAAACTGATGTTGCCCAACCAGGAAGCTATGAGAACAGAAGTGAAGTATTCAATGTATTTCATCAAGTCCACTTAAAGAAAATTTCTACGTTGGAGTCATTATAGTTCAAGGTTGGGGTTGATGTTTTCATGTTAGTTTTCAATTTTTTCTCCATGTACTTTGTACTCTTTAAGCTGTGTGAGATGTGAAGTATAGGAGAAATAGGAAGAAATTGTATTTTATACACATGACAATAAATGTAAAAGTATCTTCACCTCTAGGGCTAGAGGTGGCCCTAGCATAAATGGATCTTAAATAGGTCAGAACACCTTTAAAAATGATAGAGACATAAATGGTAATGAAGAGAAGATGAGAGTGTTGTACCACATCTTTAAGTATGACCCAGACCAGCAAACATTCCCATGGCGTGATCCTCTGAACTTCTTTTGGCAGCAGGACACAGAGTGAGATGGCGGATGAACATGCCCTTAATGGGCTACCCACCTTCACTGTAATGCCTTGGTGAAAATAGACTTGCCAAATCACTTTGAGAGAGTCGTTTAATTTCATCCTGATCAAATTTTACAGGTTGTGATTCAAATTATTCCACGTTGTCGGCTGCAAGACTTCATCAGGAATGAATTTGTTCTGCTTGGACTCCTTAGTTAGTATTCAAGAAGGACCTCTGTGATTAGCCAAATCAAAACCTTTCAGCGGCAGCCCAGACACATTCAGACTGAATCTCTGCAGCTGACTTTTCTAACAAAACATTATCTCCTCTTTAATCAAGGGCTAAAACACATGATTTTTTTCCCCTTCACTCTCAGTAAATAATTGAACTGTGAGCTAAACACAGAATCTGGAGGGGCTAAGACCCACACCCCTACTTTCCCACCCCAAATGATCAAGTTGCCTCTTCTTCAAGACACTCCTATAAGTTCTCTGGTCCTCTCAATACAGCCAGGCACTCAGAACAGCCTAAGTGAGGCCTTTAGAAACCTTTTGGTGGGTGAGGTTTGAGGGGAAGGGGGTTGGGGCTGTGGAACCCAGGCAACTTAAATTTGTTGGAGCAATCCCAGCAGGAGCACACCAGGGAAGTCTTCGCTTGAACAAACAAAGGCACTTCTACCCCACTTAGCAGCCAGAATCTACTTTAGGTTAATTGTCCTGCTTATTGCAGGAAGCTCATTTCCCAGAGTCATGGCTCCCCTCCCCTGTGTAAAGCACTGGGCGCTTTCTCTGGGTCTTAATGGAGATTCTAAATGTCATCGCGCAGTTGCTTCAGCCTTTTCTCTTTCCTCTCTTGCTCTCTTTTTCTTGTTTTAAGCTCATTGACTGGCATCTCTCCTAGCTTAAGCATGCATACAAGTAGCAAATTCTGATTTCTTGTTTCATGGGTGGTTAGCTGTTTATTGTTATCATTTGCTGGCTGGCTAAGCTCTTTGATGACTTTAGAAGACAAGTAAGTACCTCCCGTTTATAGCTTAGTACCTTGGCTGGCGTGGAGCTGTGTTGGATGTGAGCGGTATTTGGAAGTCTGGTGTTCATTCATGGTTTTCTGGTACCCTTACTTCGGCTTCAGAACTGGCTGTTAATAAAGACACCTGACCCGCCATCCAAGAGGGCTTTAGAACATCTTGCTGCCCTAAATCACCTGCCCCTAAACCCCAAAGAGAGGACTATACACTAATACTGTAGGAGATGCATTTTGGTGATGATCCTCATGGAACTCTACTTATAATCGATACTTTTCCCATAAACATTTATATTTCCTGCGTGATTCATTTTGTGATAAACTGCGATGTGTTAAGTAAATGTCGATGATGAAGTCTTTGACCATTAGAAGAAGAATCATAATAGTTAGAGTGCTGTTTATTTAATCTTTATAATCACCATAACAGCTAGGTACAACTATTCTTATTTTATTAATGAGGAAGTAAGCACAAAGAGTTTAAATACATCTGGAAAGACTGCAATGTTGTTAGCAGAATTTTTCCTTCCTGTAATTTCTACCTTAATTTTCCAAACCAAGAAATGTGTTCATCATCATCGAATCGGATTTGGGGAAAAGAAAAAAAAGATACCCAGTCTCTGGCCTTTGTGTATCCCCAAACCTAATCTAGAAATATAGTGTTGAAAATAACACATTAGATATTGTACATATGAGGGGAAATGTCAAAATTAAGATGTCAGAGGACCTCCCTACCTTACAAACTAGAGAAAAAATTCTGCCAGTTTTGGTACTTGTTTATGTGGTGGAGTAAGAAATGAAAACAAAACAAAACAAAAAACGAAAGTGGTCCGGAGCTGAGGATCTTGCTTCCTATTGAAAACCGAAGGACATGTTAATTGGTAACAACCTTGTGCTGCCTGTGGGACCATGGAGAGCCTAGGTGAGAATCTCATCAGAGGTGACAGGCAAACATGACTTTGGAAGTCAGATTTAAATGAGTAGATGAATAATTTTGCATGAACAAGACGTATGTTAGATGCTCATTTTATATTTGTAAAATTAGAGGTGTTGATTTGGAGAGAAGGTAAATTTTAATTTAAAAATCTAGAGTTTGTGGTGGAGCAGAGCATCCAGGATGAGACATCTGGAACGCAAATGGGAGATGTAGCGCTGAGAATTAGGAGAGGTCTGAGCTAGAGACCTGATTTAAGAGCATAAAGACACAACATAGGATTTTTGCAAAGCATTTAATATAAGCAATAGTCATGTTCCAGCCATTTTTGTCTTCCAAAATTTTAAAATAATTTCTGGCACACTACTGATTGGACTCATTGGACAAATACATAAAAGAAATAGCCAGAGACACACACAGGGAAGGAAATCGGATACCTATCAAAATCTGGTTTTCAAACAGAATTAGCTCAAAAGCCACTTTCAGGAATCTTTTTCCTTCCCTAGTCAGAATTAATTCTCCCTTTTGCTCTACTCTCCTGTCACACAGTACCTATATCATAGCACTTAATACATTATGTCTTACTTTATGGTTAATTGCTTTAAACCTCTTTCTCCCACACTAGTTTCCGATTCCTTAGAGACTAGCTGTCAAATCTGAGTATCTTCATATCCCACATTTCATGTAGCACCTGCTTTATAAAGAGTAAGTACTTTCTATAGGCTTATTGCTCTGGCTTGAACTGAATTGACTACAACTGTGCTGAAAGTATTTTTACCTGAACATTAGAATCAGTAAATATATCCTGATAGGGTAGTAAACACTTTTCTATAAGAGGTGTACATTAAACTTTAATACATCTAATATGATTTCGTTTCAAACATTTATCATCCTTTTGCAGTTATGAGAAGGTCTTATAAAGTGTTTTATTGTTGTTGTTGTTGTTTTGTTTTGTTTTTTACCCTATCGATTTGTCAAAGCAGAAGCAATTAAAAAAATAGTCCTGAGAGAAAGAACACTTCACCTAACAAAATTGCCTTTGTTTGTTCAAGATTTTAGGTATATTGTGTTTGTGAAGTAATCAGTTTGGATTTGGCCCATCTCTTTGTTAGCTAATGGATTTCTTCTTTCTATTTAATAATTATGGTAAAGCCTATTTCTGAATAACCACAGGCTTAATTTTTTTTAAATGACAGCTCTTAAAGCCTTGCTTTTTACCTTTTTTGAATAAAATGAAAGTCAAAATTGCTCTCATTGTGTCGCCTAGGTTGTACCATGCATTAAGAAAACATTCTACCGGAAAAAATAGTTAATGACTTTCCTAGCCACATGCCTTCTGCTTAACTAATGACCCGTTTAGAGGAGTTCTAATCAGTTCTTGCTTCCCTTGGCATATAGATAATATAATGCATGGATGGAAACTATAGTTACAGCATTCATTTTTTTCCCCCAATGATTTACAGAAAATCACCTTTTTAACTTCTCTGTAAAAAAATATTTTATTAATGAGGCTCTTTGTAGTCACATTATAATCTATGTTAAATAAAAAAAAAAAATCCAACAATGTCTATTATTTTCCCCTCTGTATTAGAAATAGTTTCTTCTCGTGTTTACTGATTTCTCTCTTATTTTGTACAAGGACACCCATGCTGTTTGAATACAATAACTAAAAAGTAACATAGAATTACTGCCTTTGAATTAATATGTACCTCTTTTGGTGAATCAAGCATTCAAACATATGCTGCCATTTTAGAACATAAAAATGTGTTTTTAAATGGAAATTATAACTGATCATAATAAATCATATGGGGTTTTTGTTGGTGGTGGTAAGAGAGAGGAATCTTAAAATGCAGTAATGTCTTACCAGAAAGGGCATTATTTTTCTGTGGCTAAATGCTGCAAAACCAGAGACAATTGAAAGGCTATATGAATAATTATAGTTGCCCACGAACTTATTCTTATAAAGTCCAAATGTTAATGTTATGCAAAATAACATAACATCTATCATATTTATCCACGTTTTGTGGGAAAGAGGGTTATTTGTTGTATGCTTGTCCGTGACAGCCTTAAGCAGCTACAAAAATAAAAGTAATATCAAGGGCATTTCTCCTCATCTGATTAAAGTCTGCTCACTTATGTAGTCACCTATTTCTGGACAACTTCATTAATAGCCTCTTCAGCCCATCAAAGAACCCTTTTCATGGTCATCCTAATGTAAAACAGCATTCTTTCTCCAGCACATTGTCTAGCTTTATTTTTCTTCCTACCACTTGTCCTTATCTGACATTATATATTTAAAATTGTAGCTGTTTATTATTTTTCTCCACTAGAATGTAACCTAACATGAGACTAAGAGTTTTTTCTGTTATGGTCACCCCTGGATGCCCTCTTCCTATATATATGAAGTGTGTTTTTTTTTCTTTATTGATTTTAGAGAGAGAAGGAGAGAGATATAGAAACATCACTGAAAGAGAACATTGATTGGCTGCCTCCTGCATGCCCCCCAGTTGGGATCAGGCCCACAACCTGGGCATTTGCCCTGACCAGGAATCGAACCGGTGACCTCTTGGTGCATGGATCGATGCTCAACCGCTAAGCCACACCGGCCGGGCTATATGAAGTTTTAAATGAATAAACACTATGCATTGCTTTTAACTCCAGAAGGAAAAAGAAGAACAGCTGGGACTTGTAAAGACAGCTAGAAACAAGGAAGAACAGCAGGGGCTATTAATAGAAGCCCGGCGGTGGGAGTGCTGTGGTTCACAGTGACCTGGTCTAGAACTAACCCAGCAGGCTCACCACTAAAGAAGGAACCATCGCCACCCAGATGCTCAAGACACCCTGCAAATTTCCTCAGCCTTTGCTCCACAGGTATTCACATTCACTGATGCCAGCCTCCTAAGTCCCTCCCCATTTCCTCCTCCCTGACCCCTTGGGAGCTCCATCAATCACCCTGTCAGCTAACTCGGACCTCTGTGTCTATGCCACTTTAAGAAGTCACCTAGACACGCCCCTGTCACATGCACATTCAGGGCTAGCCCCTCTAGAAGTGCACTTGCCTGCCCCAGGCATGGCCCCCTTCACTGGCCTCCTCTGCAGTGCACAGGCCCAGAAAGTTTGTGCAACCCCAGGGGCACAGGCCAACAGTCAGGACCGCCCCAGACCAGGCCCTGTCTTCTGTCACTAGCATATACCACTGTACTCACCTGTAGCTACCCCCACCTCTCAGCTATGCACCTGCATGCCCCAGCCCTAGCAAGCCCTGTCACCAGCCTCCAGGGCAGTGGGCACACCTTGGGAAGACTGCACAGAGAGGATTACACAGAGAGACCATTTCTGTATGATTTCACTTATAAATAGTATCTAAAAACAGAGTAGAGTGGTGCTTACCAGGGACTGGGCTGGGGACGTGGGGAGTCATTAATCAAAGGTACAAACTTTCATTAATATGAATAAGTTCTGGAGATCAGTACAGTCGTCCCTTGCCACTTTGCGCCTCGACTTTTGAGGCTTCACTCTATCGCGGTTTTTTCAAATATATTCATTAAAAAGTTGATCAAGACAGTGAAAATGGTACAGCACACACTCGGTAGTCTGAGTCAATTATACACCCCTGTGTTACAATTACAATTAAAATTACTGTATGTATGGACTGTAGGCCTATGTATTCAAGCACCCCAGGAATCCTTCAATGCCAGGTGCAACCACTCGACCACTCCTTTTGCATGAGCAATAACTTTTTCCCAAAAAATTGGGTGTGGTAAAATCAAGCCAATCAGATCATGCTGTTCACTGACTGGCTATCCTATCCTGGCCACTGATTGGCTCAGCCTCATGAAAAATTGTTTCTCTCATACACGCTTCTACATTGCTATGCATCGAAAGCATCTTTGCTCTTGTGAGTGTTTGCGATTTCTGAGAACTTTTATCTAAGCCCCATGATGACTCTTAAACGTGCTGCTTTTTCTATGGCTTCTGACGATGAAACTAAGTGCCAGAGGAAGATGCTTACCATCCAGGAGAAGGTGAAACTCTTGAATATAATCAAAGATGGCAAGAAAATTGTGAAGATTGCCTGCCATTACTACTTGAATGAGTCTAGTGTACGCTCCATCTGTAAAGATGAAAAGAACATCCATGCAACGGCTACTGTCTCTTTCAACAAGGAAGCAAAGCGCATCGTGACAAATCGTAATAAGTTCACAGTGAAAACGAAGTCTGCCCTAGCCATTTGGATCAGCGACAGCCACAAGAAGAACATTTCGTTGGATTTGCTGGTCATCTAGGAGAAGGCAAGGCAGCTCTATCAGAGCTTTACAGTGGACGAACCTCAACCAGGACCCTCTTCTGCAACATTCATGGATTTCACGGAGAGCAAGGGTTGGTTTGAGAAGTTCCAGAAGAGGTATCATCTGAAGAGTGTCGTTCTCCATGGAGAAGCTGCCTCTGCTGACCAGCCTGCAGCAGAGGACTACGTGAACAACACATTCCAGAAGATCCTTGAGGAGGCCGAGTATCATCCAGAACATGTGTTCAATATGGACAAAACAGGACTTTTCTGGACAAGAATGCCTTTCTGGATATTCATTTTCAAGAATGAGGCCTAGGTTCGTGGCTTCAAGGCGTATAAGGATCACGTGACTATTGTTATGTGTGGAAATGCTGAGGGATTTTTGCTCAAGCTGTCCTTATCTACTAGGCCAAGAACCCCAGGGCCCTGAAGAAGAAGAACAAGAACCCACTGCCAGTGCACTGGATGCACAACAACAAGGGCTGGATCACAAAGCAGCTGTCACCGGACCGGTTCCACAAGTGCTTCATCCCCCAAGTCAAGCTGTATCTTGCAGAGAAGGGACTCGAGTTTAAAATCCTTCTCCTCATGGACAATACTGGAGGTCATGCGCAAGACCTATCCTACAAGGTGTGTGGATAGAGTTCCTTCCTCCCAACATCACTTCTCTGATCCAACCCATGGATCAAGGTGTTACTCGTGCATTCAAAGCTCTCTACACACGAAACACCCTGCAGCATCTCGTCGAAGGCATGGACCTTGAGGAGAACCTCTTGCTGAAGGCGTACTGGCAGCTGTATACCATCGCAACCTGTCTGAAGAATATCCAGGCCGCGTTGAAGGACATAATGATGGAGACCTTGAAGGCAAACCGGAAGATGTTGTGGTCTGAAATTGTCCACGACTACAGAGGATTCACCCCAGAGGATCTAAGCAACTCGGCAGTGGGTAAGGCAGTTAGGCTAGCCTGGATGCTGGAGGAGAAGTTTTCACAGAAAAGACCCGCAATGACGTGGAAGAACTACTGAAGACACATTTGGATCCCTTAACTGACGAGGATCTGGTGGAGATGACTAAGTCTGTGAGTGAGGAGAAAGAAGAGCAGCCAGAGGTTTCTGGGGGTCAGGAAGAGGATGTTGGCCTTCCACTTGAGCGTGTCTCGCAAGTAGTGAAAACTATTAAGGTAGTACAGGACATGATTGGCAAATGGGACCCACAAATGATGCGTGCATTGCAGTTCCAGAATGCACTTGATGGAGCGATAGAACCCTACAAAAGCCTCCTCACGCATATGAAAAGACAGCGTCAGTAACCGCCTATCATGATGTTCTTCACCCGCGCACCCGGACACCCACTGCCTACTCCTACTACTCCTTCAGCGGAATATGACGACGCACCTGCTGAAGATACTGCACCACCTGAAGACTCTCCTACTGAGGTTGTGCCTTCAGAGGAGCAGTAACCTTGCTCTTCTTTGCTTGCTCTTCTTCATCTTCATAACTTCATCATCGAACAAGTTGCACTATTTTCATAGGGTAGTGGTTGTGTGTAAGAACTGTGTGTGTGTGTAAAATTAAATGTACAATAATAATAATGTGGTATTTGTAATGTCTAATATATCTTATTTTCTCTTATTTTGTCTAATATATTGGGTAATATGAGTGTAATGGTGACTAAAGGGTGTTACCTCAAGTCTAGAGGGCTCTAATAATGTTTAAAAACATATTTAGAAGGTCATAAACAGGTTTTCTATGCTCTAACTGTGAAAATATTCTATTTATAAATAAAGACTCCTACTTCGCAGAAATTCATTTATTGAGGTAGAGTCTGGAACTGATTAACCGCAATAAACGAGGGCCAGCTGTATAGTGATTATGGTTAATAATATTGTATTATATACTGAAAGGTGGAGAAGAAAGTAGATCTTAAATGTTCTCGCCACAAAAAAGAAATGTTGATTATGCGACATGATGGAGGTGTTAACAAAATGGGGTAATCATTTTATAATATATCTGTATCAATCAACATATAAACAAATTTAAGCAATGTTATATGTGTAATTACATCTAAATAAAAGTGAAAAAAATAAATGAACATAACTTTTAGGGGGGAAATAATACATGCATATTATTAAAAATGCGAACAATGAAGAAATTTACAGAGGAAAAGAAAATAAAAATCTAATTATGTGGGAATTTCCACCATGACTATATTTACGTAACCTTTTACAATATTTCTGCAATCACAGATGCCAAGTTTTCCTATGAGAATGGAAGAATACTTAACTGAAGGTGGAAAATGAGGAGAATGTCCAATTCATGCCTCAACACTGAGAAAAGTGGGTTGTAGGATACAGCAGTCCTCCATCCACAAGGGAAAGAAATGGTTTAAAGGCACAGGCATTGTCAGTTAACGAAACAAGTGAAGATAACTTTCTTTGATTACATTGTTATTGTGATTACATGAGTGTTAGTTAATCATAGACTGTAGATTTCAGAAGTCATAGAAGAGTGTTTGGAAACTGGAAAGCTAAAAAAGAATGTGTCGTGCTAAAGAGAATACAAAGCTGAAAAAAATGTCTTCATTCATCTGAGGGTGTAGGAGGAGAGAGATGATCAGACGGATTCCACATTGGACGGCAATCAGGAAGTTGAGGCGTGGCAGGTGCAGCTGCCACAGGCTGGCAAGAAATTTGTCTCCCTAACCTCTTCCTAAGTTGGTTGATGTGTAGGTCTCTCAGGAATCAGCTGTTGGGGCGTTCCGCATTCCTTCCCTCATTCACTCAAAATAGGCTTTGAGCACCTACTCTGTGCCAAGAACTATGTGAGTCTCTCAGGAATAAACTGGTAATCAAGGGAGTCACAGTCACTGACCTCAGCTTGAATAGAAGGGCAAAATAGTATGTGTTTGTAAATGTCACTGAAAGCCTGCAAGTGGACAAACACACAGCAGTCTGTTCCCTAGTAATGATCATCAGGAAAGCTGTCCAGTAAAGCAGGAATACTGGCAATGCCATCAGTTCATAGTTTTCAGATAAAAAAAAATTAAAGTGTCCAGTATCTCCAAATCAATTAAAAGTTACCTGGGCTCATCCTTTATACAGATATTAGCATTTTTAGAATATTTAGCATAATTTATCCTAAGTGAACTTAGCAAATACACTTAGAGGTGCACATGTCTTTTAAAAAAATTAAGAAACGTAAGATATACCAAGATATATATATTACAAACTTGAAACTTCTATGTATGATTATTAAATACTATTTAATAAACAAAATAACTGTAATGTAATATATCATTGCATGTCTCCATATTTCAGACATACCACCATAATTTCAGGCATATGTAAGAAAAGAGTCACTGACGTTTTGAATTGAGATTCATTTCACAGAGATACAAAGCATCACTTTGCAAAACTATAGCCATCCATCATATCTGACACCAACAGCAATATCATTCTATGTATACACTGAGAAGTGGCTCATGTGCTTTAAGACATGTGTTCCATAGCAGAAACTCCTAAACACCATCCATGGAAAATTTATCTTTATCACATACTACCTTATTTCTGAAGGTTTCCTTTCTTTCAAAGATAAAATTGTAATACTCTCTCTAAAAGAATATTCAAGAATTTTATTTCTAGTTTCCTCTGAGTAATTTATTCTAAATATTTCTAAAAGAGACTTTTGGATTGAAGACATGAAATTCTTAAACTTCTCCTGACATGATTTATAACATAACACAAATCCATAGGTAGTATATCGTTTTTTCACTTTTAGGAGCTGATGGACTGTGGTTGAATGATAGTTATTCCTAGACTAAGAAAATGTGATATGCTTCACAGTAAGGAGGATAAAAAGCTTTTAAGTGTATTCCAGGACAGCTCTTTTACAAGCAGTTAGGCTCCATGCTTTAGTAACATTTCTCTGAGAACAGGCATCATGGGGAGACGGGGATTGCAAATGGAGAATGGCAGGTACATTTAGCATCACAGAGTGAGGGTTATTGTTCACTTTGTGGGCACCTGACCCTGTGGCATTAGCTTGGAAGTGGTCCCTGTGAAAGGACATCAGAGGGCTCACCTTAGGCTGAAACACCCTCTCCAGACTGATGAGGATGAAAGCAAAATGGTAGAGTGTTGTTTTTTGTTTTAAATCAGATTTCTGATTACCATTGGTTTATAAGCTTGCCTTTAGATAATTTGCTTAGAATTAAACAGAAACTTTCTCTTTAAGTGGAACTGATTTAGATTCACCTACCTGGACAGATGGCTGTTTTTCACCAGCTGGTGGTTTTGCAAGCCAGGAATAAACCATAATTTTAGGGGCCTTTACTGAGCAAAGAGGGTCATTCTTTAATCCATGTCCACATCCTTAAAAAATGTCTTCAACCCGACCGATGTGACTCAGTGGTTGAGCAGCGACCCATGCACCAAGGGGTCGCCTATTCAATTCCAGGTCAGGGCATATGCTCAGGTTGTGGGCCCAATCTCCAGTAGGGGGCATGCAGGAGGTGGCCATTCGATGCTCTCTCTCATCTATGTTTCTATCTCTCTGTCCCTTCCTCTCTAAAATCAATAAAAAAAAAATAAGTTAAAAAAAAAAAAGTCTTTATTCAGAAAAAGAAGGTGTGACTTTGGATATACTATTTCCCATAGAAAAGAAATTCTGGGAAGAATTCTAGCCAAGGGGATGAAAGGGATCTTACTGAAAACACCTTTTCAGTTTTTCCCCATAACATTTAATTTTCCAAATAATTATATTATATATTTTTCTCTTTAAAAATATATTCCTGTCATTCAGTAGCTCCACTGAATATTTTCTGAATCATTGTGCATAAAATTATGTCATAGAATGACTTAATTATAGAATAATGTAAAGAAGTGATTTAGATCCTAGTCAAAAATGCTAAAATCTTATAAAAATTTCCCATGTGTGAGAATTTCCTGGATGCAGAAAATTCTCTTTCCCAGAAGTTCTATTCATTATTCAAAAATTCTATTCATTAGTAACTTCCCTCCAGCCTTCAACAAGGATGTAGAGACCTGCAATCCACTTAACATTTCAAATTAATTAAAATATTAAAAGCTGGCTAATTTCTGGAGTGTATGCTGATTGTTTATGAGTGAAAAGATGCAAACTACTTTGCTAAAATGGTTTTGTTTGTATTACACATCTTCGTGGTTCATTTACCCCATTTTTCAAGTCAGCAGCACACTTCCCTTTTCGCTCATATGTGCCCACCGTCTGAATAGTCAGAGTGAAGAGAATGCAGGGCAGTGGGCCAAGCTTTAGAAAATGACTTCATCTTTTACTTACCCAATTCTTTTAAAATAGGGACGTACCCAGACAGTCATCAATAACAGAGACAGCCATTGCCTCCCTTAACAGAGCCAAATGTGTATTAGCTGCATGAGAAGCAAATTTCCCTCATAGCCCAACTGTACATTTTAATTGGAACCTACTGACTTTAGCATTTTTCTTTAAGAATCTTCTGGTCAGCTAATCACAGAACATTCAAATCATAACAATCTGAAGCTATCTAATATTAAAGAAATATTGACTGCTTAAGAAAAGTCATGTTTAAAATGTTATCCCCAGAAGAACTTATTAGTTATACCCCAGTTGCTTTCTATTCTTAGGAAATAATATCATTTTACCTATTAGACTTCACTGGAGGAAAAAAAAAAAAAGAAAACTAAAAGGTACTCAAAAAGATAAATTGGGGAAAATGTGGGAAAAGAAATTATTCCTTTGTTAAATAAGTATGAAACATTTAAAGCAAATGTTTGTCTCTGTACATCAGACTTACTACATAGTTAATAATGGTATTAATATGTGTAAAACACCCATGATGTGTTAAGAATAGGATTAAGTGTTTTGGGGGATTGTATCATCAAATCCTTCTACCCAGCCAATGAGTCAGGCAGTGATACATGTGAGGAAAATGAGACTCAGAGAACCTAAGTGACTTGTCCAAGGTCTCACATCAAGTAAATGGCAGAGACAGGACTGAAATCCACAGAAGTCTGGTTTCGGCCACTGTAACGTAGCTCTCCTTCGTGACTTAATGGAGAAAAACCCTTCTTTCAGCACAAATCTAACCCAAAAACAGCTAATAATATGCAGAGAGAGAAATTATTATTTTTAGGGTGTAAACCCAACCCCAAGTTGCCACTTCTGCACCCAGGAACAGCTGGTAACTCATCTTTAGATATACACACATACATATATATAGACATGTATGTATATGTGTGTGTGTGTGTGTGTGTGTGTAAATACAGAGTGTGGTCCTTTAGGCAGCAGCCAGGCAGCCATGGCAGGACAAGATGATCCAGCGTAGCAACAATTCACCAGGACTGGGTGAACCCGGAGTACACTGAGGTCATCACCAGCAGCAGCGAGAAAATCTCAGACTTTGTCCAATCATTCGCTGTCTTGTTGCTCAGGACTCGAAACACATTCAATAAGAAATTAACAGCCCTGAGCAGAGACTAGAGGACCCTGAAGCACAGATGACAAAAGGTGCCCCTCGCCTAGAACTGTGCCAGGAACACAGGCCCACGTGGGAAAGCTCCCATCAACCTACAACTCCTTACTCTCTCCGTAAAGAGCAACAGACCTTATTCTTGTTTTTCTTTCTTCAAAAATATGGCCTTTGGGCTCTGCCATGGACATCTAGCAGTGTGATATGGCACGGGGGGAGAAGCCTAGGGGAGCTCTTGAAAATATTAGGCATTTTACCTTTTAAGAAACATTTTGTGGAACTACTTGTCAATGTATTTGAGGCGCTCAGAGTAAAAGCCTGGGACTCTTTTTTAAGGTCTCTTTTCTTTACAGCTTTTGTTTGCCTCTGAATTGATTTTATAATTAAATCTTTGCCTCCTTCCCACCTTGGTTGGGGGTAGCAGGAAGTCTGGCTGACACACTCACATCCTGGCAAGATGGCTAACCCAGAGAACGTTGTTGCTAACCCAACAGTTTCTTGTCCCTCTGTGGAGGTCAAATCTAGGCCCTCACTTGGCTTGAAGGGATATTTTCAGTTTTCCTTCTGTCACTTGGGTTGTCTACCTCTCATATTACCCTAATAAACTACAAAACTTGGAAGGAAAGAAGGAAGGAAGGAAGGAAGGAAGGAAGGAAGGAAGGAAGGAAGGAAGGAAGGAAGGAAGGAAGGAAGGAAGGAAGGAAGGGAGGGAAAGAGGGAGGGAGGGAGGGAAGGAGGGAGGGAGGTTTTATGTTGAAAGAAGACTAATTTTTTACCTGAAAGATTTTATTTCATATGCGATTTAAAGGGTAGGAACTATATAAAGGAGAAAATTTTGCTGTTTTTTTTTTTTTGGAAACAACTACTTAGCAACAACAACAACAAAAAGGTGGGGGAAGAATCAAATAAGTCTATGTCCAGTTAACAATTTTCAACTGTACATCAGTATGTTGTTTTTGAATTAATGAAAATCAAATGTGATCAGCAATATAGTACTACTGAGGAAAACTCACCTTTAGAACAGAGGAATTTGTGTGTTGCTTATGCTGATTTAAGAGTAATAAACTTGAAAAGGAATTCCCATGGTGCCTGATCTAATCTTTGCAGGAATAGGACAGTATCCACAAGATCTATTGTGAGTCACAGCTCAAAGCTGCTGCCTGGGGAAGAAGAAAATGCTTTGATAACTCATGGTGTCAAAGAAAAAGATTTCACCATGTGAAATATTGATTAAAACTTTAAAATAAAATTGGTAGTTTCTGAAAGAACCTTGTACAGGTAACAAAGAGAATAACAAAGAAAATCCAAAGGGTGCTTTTCAGATTTTTTTCAAAATGGTTGATATTTAAAGAAAATCTTGTAGGGGGGGAATGATATTTTACCTTTCAATATTTATATCAGTATAAATTTTTCACTAATAATGACTGTATGCTTTCTTCACATTGCTGTTATTACTTTGTATTGTAAGGTCAGAGTGCATTCACTGTGATTTTTATTTGATAAAATAACTGTATTTCAGCCCTAGCTATCAGACTATTATTCCTCAAGGAACAAACAAGTCAAGGAAAAGTCATTGTACAAATAGACATTTTACTGTCAAAAATCTATGAGTGTATGTAGACTTTTCAATTGTATAACATATTTATAAAATACTGCAATACTATCACAACAATTCTGGGGAGAGTTTCTAGTCTATTAAGGGAAACTATATAATATTATATAATAAAGAGACTAATCACAAATTAACCAAGACAATAGGGGCCCCATAATGATTATATTTCTAGGGGTATTTTGAGAAATGTTTAAAACATGAAAATTTTATCCTGGATAAATTTTATTTCTTTTGGGGAAGTGAAGGTGCTATAAGAATAAGGCAAGAACATGGATTGAAACAGGAAGGATCAAATCAAACCTCAGCTAAATTTCTGTACTCTTCAGAGCACAGTAAAAGCAAAAATGTTTGCGTCCCGCTGTCTTGTGTGTCTCCTTCTGATGACTTTTCACTCAGTCCACCCGTGATTACCATGCAGCCATTCACTCTGATTACAGCTCTAAAACAGATCGGTCTAAAAACGTGTCCCCTGTTCATTGATAAAGAGAAAATTTCCAAAGAAGTATCAAAGTGCATAAAGTTTGAAGAGATACATGGTATTTTGAGAGGAAATATGATGAGAGGAAACAAATTATATTGGCATAATGCCTGGAAAATAGTAACTTATGAATAAATACCAAAGAAAAATCAGTTGATTTAGTTTAGGGACCTCTGGGGATCCTGAGTCATGGGACCTAGCTCCTTCTCTGTCCTTACTTACCTGGGTGTGAGACTGTGAATGGGGGCTTGTTTCTCCAGTGCTACAACGGAAAGTGAAGAGCAGACTTCACTCCCCATGGTAAAAGTACTTCCAGTGGCTGATTCTAGCTCTCCAATTAAACTATATAACTTTTGAGAAGGAAAGTGTTTCTTAGGCATTCTACATGCACAGAGAACATGATGAGTACTAGGCATAGGGATCAGAAACTCAGTGAGTAAGACACCTGGGCTGAGACTCTGACCTCAAATCTTACGTTTAAGTCCTAGTGTTACCACTAAGTGTAAGACCTTGGGCATGCTCCTTAGACTCTGGAACTCAGTTTCTCCCCTATAAATTAGGCATATAATTATAATAATTATACCTCTCTCACTAGGTTATTGGACAGATTAAAAGAGCACACATAGCCCTGGCTGGTTTAGCTCAGCCATAGAGCGTCCGCCCTTGGACCAAAGAGTCATGGGTTCGATTCCGGTCAAGGGCAAATATTTCAGTTGCAGTTCAGTCCCCTGCCCTGGTCTGGATTATGCAGGAGGTACCTTTGGGTGAGGTTTAAAAAATAAAAGAGAGAGCATATCTAAAGTGGTTAGCACTGTGCTTGGGGCACAACACATACTGAAACATTAAGAAGCTGGTACATGGCTCAGGTTCGTAATGTTCTGGAAAATCAAATGGTTCTTTGCTTTTAACCTGGTAAGTTTGCAAGCATAACTTTATTTTTCCATGAAATGACACAGACCCAACCTGACTGTATCATAATAGGCTGCTCCTTTTGACAGGGCCATGGACCTAGAAGTAGTGTTACACTAGACCACTCATTTAAGGATGGTCAGTCCACTTTCTCTTTCTCTTTTACATCTTTGTTAAATAAATTTGTCTGAAATATTCAGAAAATTAACACCAAACTGTGAAGATTTTCCTTTGTTTTGCTTAAGATCTTTACCTAAGTATTTTACATAACATTGGATGAAGGCATGGCATACTCTGGGGAGGAAAAACAAACAAACACTCTCAAAACACTCCTCTCTTTCTGACTTGGCCTTTCAGACTATGAGTCCTCTTTGTCCTTCAAATCATTTTGTACTGCAGAGCCAGACAAATTCAATTATTTTCCTAATGCTGAGCTCTGTGACTAACATTCATTCCTTTGGGGTTTGGTCAGAAACATTAGACCTGAGTGATGTATAATATGAAATAGGACATATTTACTAGCTGTGACCTTTATCATACATGGTATCAATAAACAATTTACACACAAACACATGGGGAGAAGGTCAGATTAAAGATAAAGAAGCTGGTCTCAAAAGAAAGGCCTTTAACTGACATTTAATTGAATTGACTGCCTTTCCTTAAACATTATGAACCCTTTCCCTTTCCCCTTTCCCCACAGGCCAATACATGTCCTATTTCTTCTATTCCAGGATTCTAGGGACAGAACCACTGTGTTTAATAGTGTCTCTAAAGTCAAGTTTGGAGGGACTTCCAGTCAAGATGGCGGTGTAGGTAAACGCGGTATCGGGTCCTCCCGCAACCACACCAAAATTACAACTAAACTACAGAACACTCATTATTCAGAACAGCCTGATGTCGAGCTGAATGGAAGTCCTACAACTACAAAATTAAAGAAGCAGCCACAACGAGACTGGTAGGAGGGGCCGAGGTGTGGACAGGCTGGTCCCACACCTACATGTGGTGGATAAAAATTAGAAGGATATCTTGGCTGTGAAGGTTCCCCCCTGAGGAATGAAGGGTCCCCCTCCCACACCAGGCACCTAGCTCAGGGTTCCAGTGCCAGGAAGAGAAGTCTCCAAAACTTCTGGCTGTAAAACCAGTGGGAAATGAGACTGCGGGAGGCTAAGGCTTCTGGAGCCTCAGGCAATTTCTCTTAAAGGGCCCTCACGTGGACTTACTCTCCAGAACTTGTACCCTCCAGCTCCAGCATGGGGGAGGCAGCTTGAAAGGCACCAGAGACATATGGGGAGGAACTGAGTTGTTTGGCATTGGGACGAGGGCTGGAGAAGCAGCTTTCTCTGGGACAGACTTACTGGCAGGGAGGTCTTTATTCCTTTGGTGAGCCCTTCCACTACAGGACCAGTAGACAGCTGCCATATCTGGGACTCCAGCAACCTGGCTCACACTGTTTGCCCTGGCTTGGTAATTCCCTGAGGCCCTAACCCACCCAACTATCAGGCCCACTTATGTTGTTCTACTGGCTTTACCATAGGAATGGTCTGTGTTGGCTCCTGTTTAAGATTTTTCTAAATTCTCTCAAAAAAGCAGATCCTGGCCTCAATGAGCCCCATATTTCTCACTAAGTAGCCCCAGGCACAGCACTAGAAGTAGCCAATCTTGGTTCATAGCTTGGCTTAGCCTGGGTACCTCCAAGACTAGCACAAGAAGCAGCCATTGGTAGATCACTTTGTAGCTTATGCTTGGTGGCCCCAGGTAGAACACAGGCAGTGGATGACCTTGCCCCACAACCAGTACACCCAGTGGAAAGTTTTAGACCACATTGAAGCACCACCACCCAAACACCTCCACAAGTGACACACTCAGTGAGTGGACTCAGTGGGTACCAAAACCCTGCTGAAGTACGTTTTGCTCTGAGTGATGGGCCCTGCACAGCTGATCCTCCAAGGCAGTCAGAGGTCAGTGGTCAGTGGGCACAAGCAGTCCTTGAAGCTGATCAGCCTCCGTAAATCTCTCCCATTGACATGGCAACAGCAATCAAGAGTCAATTACAACAGAAGAGTGTACAGTCCATACAAGGGGTGCACCTCAAGGGCCCAGTTGGAGTGATCAGGGTGACTGTGCCACAGGACCCTATAGGAAACCTGCTATAATAGGCCACCCTAGGAAGCCTAGGAGATATAGCAACTCTACTTGATACATAAAAACAAACACAGGGAAGCAGCCAAAATGAGGAGACAAAGAAACATGTCTCAAATGAAATAACAGAAGAAAACTTTAGAAAAAGAACTAAATGAAATGGAGATAAGCAATCTAAGAGATGTAGAGTTCAAAACACTCATTATAAGGATGCTCAGTGAACTTAGTGAGGACCTCAAGAGCATAAAAAAGGACCAGTCAGAAATGAAGGATGCACACTCAGAAATGAAGGAGGCACTAACTGAAATAAAAAAATAATTTACAGAGAATCAATATAGAGTAGGAAAGCCAAGAAGCAAACCATCAATTTGGAATATAAGAAAGCAAAAAGCACCCAATCAGAACAACAAAAGAAAAAAGAATCCAAAAAACTGAGGATAGTGTAAGTAGCCTCTGGGATAACTTCCAGCATACCAACATTCGCATCTTGGGTGTGCCAGAAGGAGAAGAGAGAAAGCAAGAAGTTGAAAACCTGTTTGAAAAAATAATGACAGAAAAAATTCCCTAACTTGGTGAAGAAAACAGATATACAAGGCCAGGAAGCACAGAGAGACTAATCAAGATGAACCCCAAGAGGCCCACACCAAGACAGATCATTATCAAAATGCAAAAGTTTAAAGACAAAGAGAGAATCTTAGAAGCAGCAAGAGAAAAGCAGTTATTTACCTACAAGAGAGCTCCCATAGGACTTCAGCTGATTTCTCCAAAGAAACTTTTTTTTTTTTTTATCCTCACTCAAGGACATTTTTTCAATATTCTGTTCAGATAGAGTGGGAGGGAGAGAGAGAGAGAAACATCGATGTGAAAGGGACACATCGAGTGGTTGCCACCCACACGACCCAACCAGGGCCGGGGACAAACTGCAACCGAGGTACGTGCCGTTAGTAGGAACCGAACCCGGGTCTCCCTGGACGGCAGGCCGACGCTCTAACCGCTGAGACAAACCGGCCAGGGCTCTCCAAAGAAACTTTGCAGGCCAGAAGGAAGTAGCAAGAAATATTCAAAGTGATGAAAAGCAAGAACCTATAACCAAAATTTGATTCTTGGAATGTTACTTAGCAGAAATGGGCTCTGTGTACTTTTCAGGCTGAAAGATTCTGGTGGATCTGTATTAGTGCTTTAAAATTTCATGTCCAGTTCTTATAGACATGTTGTGGACTCCACATTAAAGTCACAGAATAGAAGTAAAGTACAGACCGCGTGAGAAGTTCCTAATGCACATCATCACTTTGAGCTAGAGGCATCTTGGCAAACCTCTTTTGAGGGTCTTCCTGTTGCTTATTGCCCACCACTTTAGCCTTGCCTTCACAGATTTTATTATTTTTGCTTCAATATTCTACCTGAGCCTTTTTTTTACCCAGAAAAAAAAAAATCAAAGTACTCTAAGTCCTGTTATTACCCATTCTGGACACATAATAAATGATATAAATAAAGTAAAAATATAAAAATAAATGTACAATACCAGTAGTCACAGTAATTTTGAAATATATTTTAGGGCAACACTATACAGGTATTTTATTCAAATCAAGTTTTAATTATGAACTTAGTGTCACAAACCATCCCTTTATGGAAAAACAACAACAAACGTTTGAGACATCCTAGTAGGTGCTTAGCTTATTAGAGCACTACCAAACTTAACCCTACTCAGTTACAGTGTGTTTAAGAACAATTGCTGGCCCAGACAAATGGTCCCCAACTCCCAGCTTCTGAGAGTCCTGCAGCTGCACACACAGCACCAGTATTTCATTCTGATGCTCTGCACAGTCTCCCCCAAGTAAATAATTTTTGCAGGGACTAGAAATTTAACAGAAAATTGATTTTAAAATGTATTACAAAATTAACAGGCCCATGGGAAATACAATAATTTATTGATGAAGACTTAGAGCAATTGATAGAGAAGTGGTACATAGATATTTATTTTTTGTTTAATCAGTGCATCTGAAGTACCTTTATTCTTTGTGTAAGTTAAGTGGGACTTACCCTAAATAAGTGTGACAGTACCATACTGGTGTCCAGATCTCTAGCCATTCAATAGAAGAAACATTGTTCTGGAGGGGGTAAGTGATCTGCTTTCCAGGGGCCCTGTTGAAACCCCAGCCTGGTCAGGAAGTACTACGACCTCATGTGCACAAATCCTGGAACTTCTCTGGCCTTGTGTTTAACCCCGTTGGTCTGACATGGGTGTAGAGGATCAGAAAACACCTGAAAAGGTAGAAAAATGTTCAGAGCCTGGAGTTTAGGTTCTGGGTACCTGCCCAAATAGCAGAACAGCACTGATGCCCACCTTTTCCACACTCTTCTCTCCCCTCCCCTCCCCTGCCACGTCCCAGCACTGAGAGATTTGGATAATTTCCACAAAAGCCATCCAAAGCCATAGTAGGGACTCTGTGCCATGGCCTAAATGTTATACTATTCCCCGAAGGTGAAGATCTGACTCAAATCATTCTGTACTGTGTTTTATTCAGTATTGTCCACGGGTCACCTAGCACCACTTGAAAGCAGAACTGCTGGGGTAAACTAGCATTCCTGATGTAATCAAAAGAACCAGGCTTTAGTTGTGAATTTTAGCAACGGCCTCATCCTAACTTGTTTGTGTACCTATGTCTCCTCAACCAGTGTCAGGGACTGCTCTCCTCTGTCTAGGTTCATCTGCAGCCTAGATCTAAACTATTCCTGATTGCTGCAACAATCTACCTCCCAAACAACACTTTGATCTTCCCAGATTCCTCCCCACACACTGATACTGGCAAGAGCCTGAAGTTCTTAACTATTGGCTTTCTTTTTCGTCCCTCCAAATATTATGAAAATTGTGCTTTCGCTACCTGTGGTTCGAGATTGTCAAGATCCATCTTAATTTAGGTACTCTCCCTCCTGGGAGCAGGCCGGCACCTCCTCCCTTCCCCGAGCCTCCACCCATTTTCTTTATCTCTCTTTTCTAAACTCCAAGGGGACTACTTTTGTTTCCTGAGCCCATTTCTTTTAACATTCACTTCTTCCACTTCCATGATTTTTTAAATAAATGTTCTTTTGTAGTTTGGGGAAAAAGAATCAACTTAATTTATGCTGTATCTTTATAAACATATATTAGGGAGGTAGGTTGATTTAATGAAATGAACTAAAATGTCTGATTTAAGTAGACTTCGTTTTAAGTACTTGCTTCCTGTGTGATGTGATCAACTAACTGAACTTTGGTTTCTTATTTGCAATACAAGAAGTATTCTCACTTCAGGAGTTTTGCAATTAGTAAATAAAATAACTAACTTGACTAGCATAGTGTCTGGCATATGAATACTACTTTTGAGGTTAATTATCACTAGCGTGATATAAAAGTCAGTATGAAAGTAACTTTTTTTGCAATCTAATGCCACAAGAGACCAAATTCATAGAAGAATGCATTGTTACGTCAGAGAGTGGCAGGAGATGAATCAGAGAGGACAAAGCTGGCTATTTTCAGGTAAGAGGCACATTTTCCATTACAGCCCTCCCTCCTTTTTCTTTGTACACTAGAAATAACGTTGTTTTTACTCAAGGAGTGTGGTCGGACTAGGCTTTACAAGAATTTCAGTTGTATCAAGAAGTCTTCCTGTTCCACCATATTGTTCCCACTGAACTTCCACGATGTCTGAAAAATCCCACTGTGAGGCCATTATTTGAGTAAATTGTCATAGATGCCTGCTTCAAACTCAGCTGTGCTATGTAGGTGGGATAGAACAGTAAACCATAATTATGGCATTGGTAACTTAGGTAGATTTGCTGTTACAGGACACAAGGCAAAGCCTCTGGAAAAATTAAGGACAAGCTGTCATGAAAGAAAAAAAATATTTGCATGTTTAATTATTGTAAAGACCATCAGGAAAACTTGCATGAACTCTGCAATTTGGGGTCCTCCTAAAAACCAATAATCAGGGAGGACCGAGAGAGAGTGGCATAGAAAGAGCATTACTGAGGGACTTGATCCTAAGTATTGGGTGCCTCCTTCTGGCATTTTCTCTATTTCCTCATTTTCCTATTCTAGTAAAGTGTTTATTATTATTATTATTATTATTATTTATTTTTGTTTTTGTTAATTATCTATTTCAATATATGTGGATAACCAGGAGAGAAATTGTATTGAAGGTAAACTAGTCAATATTTGCACTTAAAGTGACATAGTCTTTGGCATAAAAATACAAACTGATGTTTTTGAACACTTGCTATGTATGCATTTCCTTGCTAGGCAGTGGTAATTCAGAGATAAAGAACTCATGTTTTCTAGCCCAAGGGGCTCAATCTAGCAGAGAAAGCCAACACATTCAAAACAAACTAGATTGCAGATGAACTCTCTCTTCAAGACTACAGTTAAATGCCTCATCTATCAATCCTCAACTGACTCAAATCTAAGTCAATTTGATCACTTCCCTATAAAAAAAAAATCAAAAACCTGGATCTCTTCTACATACCTCCACCCTTGTACTTACCATACTGTGTTGCAATAATATATTTATATGTCTACCTCTATAACTAGATTGTAAGCATCTTTAAAGCAAATGGTTTTAAGGTCTGTTCAGTTGTATACCTTTGGTACAAAACACAGACTTTGATTTCTAATGGGCACTCAAATATGTTCTGAATGATTGAAAGAGTACTATAATCATGTTGTGAACTGTCTTTGAAGAGAGCATAAAAAAGCATAGCATTAATTCTAGCAGATAGGAAGGCATCATTGAGCAAATGCCCTTCGACTTCAATTTTGAAGGAGGAGATCAATTATGCTAGTATACAATCAGACAAAGCTCAACAGATTTCTAGGCTGATTCTAAATGCATTCAGCTAAATTGCTTAGAGGGTCCAAACACAACCTAAAGACAGCTTGTCAAAATAGGCTAGAAATTGCTTAGAGAAATATATTGAAGCTCAAAGCAGTAAAAGTATTTATTTTTCAAGCAGTGCAAGCAAGAAATTATGGAAGAAAAAACTAAGATAATTTATTACAATGAATTTTTTCGATGAACACCACACATCATGCTGTTGCTGGACTTTTCCCTTGGATTTCAGGACACACAGCTGGAATCTGCATGAGGATGTGAGGAGATTGCTCCTTTAAGAGCTCACTGAAGGTGAGCTGACAGGCCTTGCAAAAGTGTGTCCTATGGTTGACAGGATTTGTCACACTTAGGGTTCTTCTCACATTGAACTTGTCACTGGTTCTTAAATTTCTCTCCCTTATTGCCTGGAGGGGGCAAATCATCCTTCTAATATTTTTCCAGATATTTCCATGCTGAGAGCCAAATGATGTGTGAGAAAATCTTGTCTAAAAATAGGAAAGCAACAATTCAGGACATTATTATGGACAATTTGACTTGGAGTGGTCCAAAGAAACTAGACCTCCTGTGAAATAAGGTAAAACAGCAGTTTAATGGCACTTTGGGGATGTGTGACCATAGAAATGACCGAGCTTGGTATATGTCTTGACAAGTGGCAAGTCAAACATCTCTGGAAACTAATTCCTGGAAGGAAGATTTTGAAAATCAAAAATTTAATTGTATTAAAAATATTACTTTATTTGTTCTTACTAAAAGAGATTAAAATCCATTCCTTTGATGGTAGTTAGTAGACTTGGGTACATTTTTACTTCTTTTTCAAGATATACTACATTTTTAAGCATTACATTATGTGAGCCATGGAAAGAAATCCTATCAATAGAATTTCAGGGTCCACATGAAGAGAGACTATAATTTCACCATACTATATGTTTACCAGAAAAAATCTGAATTATTTGTTTCCCAGTTACACTTACAATGTTTTAAAAGGATCAAAGATCGAACGGATTGTGTACAGAGGAGGACAGCTAGAATTGAGACATCTGAATATCAAGACACATGAGGACAGATAAAGTAGTTGAGGGTATTAAACCTAGAGGGAAAAAAAAAGACTATGAAAATCAAAACAATAACTAAAGAATTTCCACGTATTAAATGAAGTAAATCTTTTGTTTTGTTCCAGAGAAACTAGCAATAGTGAAAGGAAGAATAATAGATTCCATTTCAGACTGTAAAGATTATGTGTGAAGACACCTAATTAACAACAGGATAAATTACCAGGAAAAGTATCAACAGAGTTGTTTAAACAGAGGTTGAGAAAAATTCATCAAGGATGTTGTAAGAGATTTTGGCATTAGATGGTATTTTGGACCAAGTGACCTTATAATCCCTTCATTTTTATAAAATTGACTGAGATAATTAGATGGATTACAAAGCCATAATAATAAATATGGTATGGTATCACAGAGAAACAGACAATAATCCAGTACAACAGAAAAAATTCAGAGGCAGTAATTTACAATAAAGGAACCCCAAAGATCAATAAATAAAAGATAATTATATAGTATATGGTGTTAGATAATAATCACATTACATGGAAAAAAATAAGATTGATTCCAAAAGAATTAGATATTAAATGTTAAAGATAACACCATGAAAATACCAGTAAGAAATGTGGGAAAGTACCTTCATGATATGAGAGGACTTAAAATTTCAAAAGCACAAACTGTAAGGCAAAAATCTTGTTTAATTAGATTATAGAAAATTAGAAATTTATCTTCAAATTAGATTCTAAATAAATTTAATATATATAAAACAGAACAGGAAAAGGTACTTGAAGTCTACAGATAGCAGAGCAACAAAAGCTAGAACTCCCCAAAATCAAGTCAACCCCAATAGAAACATTGACAAAGGAATTAAAATGTACAAAGCAAATAAGAATATTTTTTATAGTGGTAGAAATCTAAAAAGCTAAGAAACATTACAACGTGCTCACAATCATTAGTAATGAGAGAATTATAAGTGTAAAGGGAATGAGATATCATGTTAAACGTATTAAATGGCAAAAATAAACAAGCTCGATAATACAAAGTGTTGGCATAGACATGAGTTGTGTGAATTTTCATCTGCTGCTGGGAATGTAGGCTGCAATACTCATTCTGAAGAGATTCTGTCATTTTTTAATAAAAAAGAAGTATGTATACCTTATGGTCTTGAATTTCCAATCCATGGTGTATACTTTTAAGAAATTCTCACACAAGTCATCAGAAAGATATATACATTGGTGTTTATTGAATAAATATTTACAGGTATAGGGAGTTTGAAGAAAATTCAAAGAAAAGAAAATGAAGTTGATGCACACTATAAAATATTGTGAATGAAATATTGAGTGTGGAAGCAATGGATTAGAGGTACATTAAGAAACATGAATGTTCTTAAAACATGTTTAGTAATAAAAGTAAAGAATGCTCAGCTGGTGTGTCTCAGTGGATTGAGTGTTGTCCCATGAACGGAGAGGTCCCGGGTCTATTTCCGGTCATGACAAATGCAGAGATTGCCGGCTCCATCCCTGGTGGAGGCCATACAGGAAGCAGCCAATTGATGTTTCTCTCTCACATGGATGTTTCTATTTCTTTCTCCCTTCCTCTCTCTCTGAAAAATCAATAAAAATATATTTCAAAAAATAAAATAAAAATAAAAGTAAAGAAAAATGATAGATTCAGTCACATATAACACAATGTCATTTATGTACATCAAAAATACATGCACACAAAATGATATATTTTTTCCAAAACATTCACATGCCAAATACACATTAAACATATTCATATACTGACTATTGGATAAATGGGAATAAATGTGCAACATGGTAATAAAATAGAATAAATAAACAAGAGAGAGACTTTGCATGGATCATTGATGATAATGTGCCATGAACTTAATTAGCATAATTACCTCAACACTATACATCTGAGTATCAGAACAATAAAACAAAATCATATTTGTTTTCAGGAGACCTAGAGACTGATATCTGTTGTGTGTGGTACTTCACATTTTATCTGTTATTAACTCATATTCTTGATTCAAACCTCCTAGAAAGCTGTAAGACATCATTTTCCCCCATTTCCATGTCAAGTCTCAAGCTTTTCCCTTGTAATATATAGGTTTTATTAAGGAATTTCTTCCAGCTTGTTATGTATATATACATATGAAAGAAACTCGAAGGAGAATGATCTCTTTTTCAATTTGAAACACTTTTCAACTATGTACTAAACTACTTCAATCATTTTTAAAGTTTCATATTCAATGGAAGAAAATTTTAATTTGCAGATAATATGAAACTGTTATAATAGCTTATTAAATATAAAGAATAAAAGAACTAGTGAAGCTTTAAAGTGGTAATTAAAAGAGCTGATGTGTGTCTAATGCATTTATTCAGCGTCTTCTAGCAATAAGTCATGATGATGTTAAAAATGTTGTCTATATATTCAAGTCATTATTATTGCAGGAATTCCTGTCTCCACCAACTGTCAAAGTTCTGAGTTGTCACTGCATCTGAGCCACCAAAAGTAGCAAATGATGCACTCAGAATGCAGACACATGCAACTTTACCTGCTGCAAACGAACCTGCCTCCTTACAGGGAAGTTCAGAGAATCGATGATACTATCATAGAAGGGAGGTTAAACGTGGCTTCCTGATCAAGGTGGAATTAAAAGTGACAAAAATAATTGAATAGGTAGACTTCCGGTCAAGATGGCGGCGCAGGTAAACGCGGTATCGTGTCCTCCCACAACCACATCAAAGTTACAACTAAACTACAGAACAACCATCATTCAAAACCGCCTGAAGTCAAGCTGAATGGCAGTCCTACAGTCACGGATTTAAAGCAGCAGCCACATCCAGACTGGTAGGAGGGACGGAGGCGCCAGGGGCAGCCACAGCTGTGGCACCACGATGGGCTGGTCCCACACCAACCTGTGGTGGATAAAAATCAGGAGGACACCTCGGCTGGGAAGGTCTTTCCTGAGGACTAGGGGGTCCCTGTCCCACACCAGGTGCCCCGCTCAGGGTTCCAGTGCCAGGAAGAGAAGTCCCCATAACTTCTGGCTGGAAAAACCAGCGGGAACTGAGGCTCAGGGAAGCTGAAGCGGCTGCAGCCCCAGGCAGCTCCTTAAAGGGCCCGCGCACGGACTTATCGGACTCTCTCCCTCTAAGCTCGGAGGGGAGGCAGCTCGAGGGGCACCAGAGACATACAGGGAAGAACTGAGCTGTTTGGCACTGGAGCGAGGGGGCTTTCTCGGGGACAAACGTGCTGTCAGAGGCCTTTGTTCCTTTGGTGCCCTTCCCGGGGGCGGCAGACAGCCACCATATCTGGGACTCCAGCAACCTGGCTCACACTGGTAGCCCCGCCCTGCTGACTCCCTGAGGTCCTGCCCCGCCCCACACAACTTTCTAGCCCACTCCAGCTGTTGCCACTTGCTTAACCATAGGATTGGCCTGTCTTGAATCCTGCTTCAGGTTTTTCCTAAATTCTTTCAAACGAGCAGCATCTGGTCTGAGTGAGCCCCATAACTCTCATTAAGTAATACACTGAAACAAACACAGGGAGGCAGCCAAAATGAGGAGACAAAGAAACAGGTCCCAAATGAAAGAACAGAACAAAACCCCAATAAAAGAACTAAGCGAAATGGAGATAAGCAACCTAACAGATACTGAGTTCAAAATACTGCTTATAAGGATGCTCAATGAACTTAGTGAGAACCTCAGTGAACTTAGGGAGGGCCTCAAGAGCATAAAAAAGGACCAGTTAGAAATCATGGATACACAGTTAGAATTGAAGGAGGCATTAACTGAAATAAAGAATAATTTACACAGCTTCAGTAATAGAGTACGTAAATCCAAGGAGCAAACCATCGATTTGGAATATAAGGAATCAAAAAATGCCCAATCAGAACAGCAAAAAGAAAAAAGAATCCAAAAAAATGAGGATAGTGTAAGGAGCCTCTGGGACAACTTCAAGCGTGCCAACATTTGCATCTTGGGGGTGCCAGAAGGAGAAGAGCGAGAACAAGAAATCGAAAACCTGTTTGAAACAATAATGGCAGAAAACTTTCCTAACTTGGTGAAGGAAACAGACATTCAAGTTCAGGAAGCACAGAGAGTCCCAAACAAGATGAAACCCAAGAGGCCCACACCAAGACACATCATCATCAAAATGCAAAAGGTTTAAGACAAAGGGAGAATCTTAAAAGCAGCAAGAGAAAGGCAGCTAGTTACCTACAAGGGAGTTCCCATTAGGCTGTCAGCTGATTTCTCAAAAGAAACTTTGGAGGCCAGAAGGGAGTGGCAAGAAATATTCAGAGTGATGAAAAGCAAGAACCTACAACCAAGATTACTCTATCCTGCAAAGCTGTCATTTAGAATCTATGGACATATAAAAACTTTCCCAGACAAGAAAAAGTTAAAGGAGTTCATCACCACCAAACCATTATTATATGAAATGATGAGGGGTCTTTTTGAAGAAAAAGATAAAATGTGTGAACAAACAAAATGGCAATGAATACATATCTATCAATAATGGAATCTACAAAAAAAAATGAACAGGTAGAACAGAAACATTCTCATAGATACAGAGAACATTTTGTTGGTTGCCAGTTGGGAGGGGGGTTGGGGGAATGGGTGAAAAAGGTGAAGGGATTAAGAAGTACAAATTCATTGCTAGACTGACAAACCTCAAAGGGAAAGGGGTTGGGGGGGAGGGGAGAAATAAACCAAAGAACTTATATGTATAACCAATGGACACAGACAATAGTGTGGGAAAACATGGGAGGTGGGTGGGAGTGGGGAGGAGGGGGTCAATGGGGGAAAAATGTGGAACATCTGTAATACATTTTACATCCAACAATAAAGATTTAAAAAATAAATAAATAAATAAATAAATAAATAAATAAATAAATAAATAAATAATTGAATAGTTTTCCATGTATAGAGGATTTATTCTGTTTCCCGGTGCTTTCAAGTTTACAAATACATTTACATGTTTTAGCTAATCACTGCCTTTACAAAAAGCGTCCTGTGAGATAAGTGGGTTGGTATTATCTTGATTCTATAGAAGAAGAAACTGGATATGCTAAGATATTTCATAAATATACTAAAGGCCACATAGTTCTTATGCCCGGGTATCATTTGAACATGAGTTTCTTACTTCCAAATCAGAATCACTTTCTCAGACATGATTTAAAACTTCCATCAGATCATGAATAGCTTCCTCAAGTTATTTCCCAGTTTGAATCAGTAGTTACATTTCCCTAATGCTTGCCATTAAGGAAATATAGAACATACCAGAAAGGTGGGGGGAGTCTAAAGGAATCATAGAACATCTTGTTACAATATATGGTCTGATGACATAGTTTCAAGCTGAATTTATGTTAATTTGCTTGTGTTTTGTGAGCTAGCTCCATAATCCATGTAGAAGGATGAAAATGCATGTTGTAAATGAAATATAAGATAATATGATATTGGTAGACTGCTTTATCTATAATTTAAGTACATAATTCTATAGGACCAGAATGTAGAAACAGAAAAAAAAAATCACAGAAGCCTAAATAATAAATACATGTAAAATATATGCAAATTTATAAATATTGTGCTGGATTCCTCTTACAAATCAGGATAGTGTTTTACATATCATAACTATATTGACAAAAAATAATTATAATATGCATCCACGGGATACAGATTTCTTTGTAGAAAGGGAATTCTAGGTCACTGACAAGAAAAAGAAGAAACCCAATAATTCTTAGAGTAGGAATAGAATCTCAGACATCCCTCTCCAAGAAAACCTTTCACACACCTACATAATGTATAATTAATTTGACTACTGGCTCCTTTTAGCAACTGCAAATAGCCCAGGGTGTGTGTGAGCAGGTAGGGGGTGGAGGGAGATGCTAGTTTATAGACTATTCATAATGTGATTTAAATCATTTTACAAATTATATATGGTGACCCACTAATGTGTCTCCATGAGCCATAGATATGTTTTTCATTGTAAAATCAATGAAAGAGACAAGAAATAAAAGAGAGAGGGAAAGAGAGAGAAAGTAACATTGATGTGAGAAACATCTATCAGTTGCCTCCTACATGCACCTCAAGGCCAGGGATTCAACCACACCTAGTTATGTGCCCTGAAAGAGAATAGAATCTGCAACATTTTGGTGTATGGTTTGATGCTCCAACCAAATGGAGCCACCCAGCCAGGGCTCCATGAGCAATTTTAAAAAATAAAACAGAATGGAATGGAAAGAAAAATGAATAGAATAAAAAGCATAACAGTAATTGCAAATGGTATGGGTAAAATTTGAGTTACGAAATGTTTGTTTTAGTTATTTCAAGTGTTTGTATTTATATTTAGGAAGCAAATTATATTTTTTACTGTTCCTAAAATTTTTAAAACTAATGCATACAGTAAACTTACTGCTGACAGCCATAGACTCAGCACAAGAAAAGTTTATGGAAATGGAGAGGAAGGAAGAAAGAACTGAGGGAACAGGTGCCTTTGGAGCTTTGTCTTTGGAGGAGGACCAAAAGGGACCATAGACACTGACAACCCAAAGTTCAGAAGATTCAAGCATGACATTGGAGACTAGACACTGGATTGTCTGGACTAGTTAGGAATACCACTCAGCCCAGTCTCCCCCAATTGAACCGATTTTCTGCAGTCTATCTGCAAACCATAGTCTTTCTATATTTTATTTTTTTTGCAAGCAAAAAATGCTTTTTACATTTTAAATGATTGAAAAAGTCAAAAGAAGAATAACATTTTCTGACATTTGAAAATTATGTGAAATGAAATTCTGCACCCATATACACACTTGCACAGTCAATGCATTTATTTACATATTGCCTAGGACTTCTTTTGACCTACAATGGTGAAGATAAGTAGTTGTAACAGATACTACATGGTCAGAAAAGCTTAAAATATTTGCTATTTTGTCATTTAGAGAAAAAGATTGCTGATCCTTGGTCTAGGTTACTCCATGTGGATCACAATGTTCTAGAGGCAGCTCATCCTGGATCATAAGAGCAGATTAAGATAATCTTCTCCCAACTCTATGATCAATGACATCATCTTGGTAGCTTGAAATGAACCACAGTAGGATTATTTACAGCACAGATATCAACAGGTACACATTATGGCTCTTTTTTCCCATGTGAGAGTCAGTTGTTAAACATTTACTCACACACCACTGCATTAAGCACATACTGGACCCACTTAAGTGGTGGGTAAATTTAGGTGGGTAACGATTTAAGTAAACCATGGTTTTGCAATGATTGAACTTGACCACCCATACTACACAAGATTGCTTTTACTATGAAATGAGATGAGGCAGTTGCAAGCTCTTTTAAAAACTGGGCAGGAGTGCTTGCTTCGGCAGCACATATACTAAAAACTGGGCAGGAAAAAAATCTCTATCTGCTTCTCAGTTGTTAAATATAAACCTTAAACTGCTCTTTAAAAAAATAAAATCTTAATTAAAAACTAAAATAAAAAACAATAACAACAACAAAAAAACTACTGCCAGTGTAAACCACTATTAATAGTACCTCCATATTCTACCTCCAATGTTAAAGAAGAAGAAAAAAAAAAGTAAGAAAGAAAAGCTAAGATAGTGACTTAGTACTAAGAGGTTCATGGTCACCTGGCCGGTGTGACTCACTGGTGAAACATTGACCCATGCACCAAGAGGTCACCAGTTCGATTCCTGGTCATGGCACATGCCCAGGTTGTGGGTCAAATCCCCAGTAAGGAGCATGTAGGAGGTGGCTAATTGATGTTCTCTCTCATTGATGCTTCTATCTTTCTCTCTCCTTTTCCCTTCCTCTCTCTCTCTAATATGAATAAAGAAAATTTTTTTTTAAAAAAAAAGAGGTTCATGGTCTTTTCCAAACAATATGTACTGAAAATTTGGAGGAGCTAAAGTCTAATCTCTAAATTTCACATAGAATAGCTGATGTTAAAATTTACCATCATTATACCCTTTGAAATTTGTTTCAACGTTATAATTTTCTTTAAGGCTTTGTTCATGTCAAGACTTCTTTGTAATATAGAAATGAACTGTTGAGAACCTTTTTACACAGAAGATTTTCGACAAAATATTTGGCTATAGTCCTTTGATACAAAAAAAAAAAAAAGAAAAAGAAAGAAAATGCCATCAGCAGAGGGATGTACACAAAAGGGTTGTCAACTTTTGGTATGTCTTACAGAATTTCAAACAAATGGTTCCTATGTCACTGTTTCCCTTAAAATTCAAGTATCTGAAGAAACAATTACCTTCATTGGATAATTTATACCCTTCAAATTTCCAACCTTAATGCGTTTTTTTCCCCCCAACTGGAAAAATTAAAATGTTATTATCTACTCTTGAATATATTTGATATAAAAATAGATGTACCTTTATCATGTAGCATGACATGGTGGAAACACACAGGGTTTGGAGCTGAACAGAAATGGGAATTTAGGCCTTAGCGTTTATGTTCTTCCATTTCTTCTCTCAAGCTGGACACAGAGTCAGCAAGAAAGGGAGCTGGATGTCCACACCAGTTCCTGCTTCCTTGAGTTGGGTAGAAGTCTGCATGGCCTGGGCTGGTTTCTCAGTTACCAGTAGTTGAATTATTTGAAGCAAATCTTATCACTTTTTGAACCCTCTTTCTTCCTGAGTAAAACAAGGACAATGATGGTACATACCCTGCAATATTTCTATTAAAACTGAGTAAGACTGTACAGTAATACAAATGTTAAACATTTAATAAATACAAAGTATTATTTTTTTCAACTGATCCAGGCCATTTTTCTACATTCTCACCATATATAATTCTCATGGTTCTTATACTTTTGATACTCATTAGATCATAAGTATTATTCTTGAAGATTTGACTTGTGTCCATTTTAAAATTTTAAGTTATAATATTAAACCACAAATTATCCAATATTTCACAAATATCAGTTTTCTCTTAAGAAAAAAAGTATTCATGTCCCAGCTGTTTGATCTTTCCAGTTGATTTATGTCACCTTCTGGAATATTAAAAAAAAAAAAAAAGACATCTAAAAATCTCTATGCATTAATATCTATAGAATAATCATATAGAGTAGTTTGAATTTAAGGAAAGGAATGAGAAAAAGGAAAACTGTTAAATGGTCAATAGTTACTAAAGACCCCCTCACCCCCGCCCCAATTCTAGTCAAGTGATTTCTCTATAATTTGAAATTAGGACAATAAAATTAGTCAATTTCCAGACCACATATATTTATAAAGGATTTTGTATGCACCAGGCACCAGAAGGAATAGAAAGATAAGTCAAAACTTCATCTTGCTTAACACAGGCACTTCAACAGAAAACTTTCTTCAGGTAGATCTGCAAAGTCAAGCCAAACATGAATAATTCTCTGGCCAACTTTATAGAAGGTTAAAGTAACTTGGAAAACAGGAAGGATCATGAGCTCCACACAATACACTGAGTATAGAATTGAACACTCTATTCAGAAGTGGTAGTCCCTACTGTGTAGTGGAACATTCTGTTGCATAACCTGTAGGGACTGGAAAAGGTGATGCTTAAGCTTGCCTTATAGGATGCATTCCTTAGTGAGTCTATGAAATCGAGTCATCTGTAAAACTAGATTAGAATTCCCATGGTATTTCAAGTTCAGTGATAATAGAAAAGTAGCTAAAGTGTATAATTTCAAGAGCTAAGATTGTTTCTTGAATACTAAAAGTGACATTTTTATTTCCTCATGTTTGATTATTGAATCATTATTTAGAAGCTGATATTAACATTGTCTAACCAGGAGAGAAGCACCATGTAAAGTATATGATTGTCTAACCACTAAGCTGTACACCTGAAATCAATATAAAATAAAATAAAAATATTCTTTTAAAATTATATAAGTAGCTTAAATGTTTTAGCTCCATCTCTTTAGTTTGGTAACTTTATCACCATTTCTAGAGAAAAACTGACTAAAAAGCAAGATATTGTTTCTTTTAAAGCATAAGTTTATTAATTTATTAGTGCTCTGTTATAAATTTTTATATAAATACAGCATTTATAACTTGGTTTATTATAAACCTATGCTACAAATAATGCAATCTCTATACAATGTATTTAGTATAGTTAAATGGTAAATAATTTATCAATTGTAATACCCTCAAAATCACCAACTGATGTCCAAATTATGATTACATTGGCAATTTTTTATTCTCCATTAGTTATTAAATGTAAAGTATACAGTATTGTCATCTGATGTGAAATATACAGTCGTTAATTAAATTTGTAAAATTTTACAATAAAAAAATTGGAAAGAGCTTGAAGAATTCAGATCAAAAGAAAACTAAATATAACATCCATAAATTAAAACCTAGGAATATTTTCAAGATGTTACTTATTTCATAAATTGAGTTTCATTTGAAAACTAAAGTAAAACTAACTCTCACAGTCACATCAAAGTTTTGTTTTTATTGTGATTCTCCTGACCACTCCATAAGGTATTTTCATGGAAAACAGATCTGTTATGATTATGATTGCTCTAATTATGGGTCAGAGATGATTCTGACTCATGTCTGATATCCTAGTATAATTGTTAATAACACTCTGTTTACTTTCAAACTTATCCTGTGCTGGAAGATAAATTGTATTGGCACCCTAATTATAATTCAATATGAGAAAATGGTCATACTTCACTGATAAATATACTGTGTGTCAGCACAATGGGGGGTCATAATTGCTCAAAACTATCAAAACTGAAATTATAGTGAAATTTAAACTTAAACAATTTATGAAATCATTAGTGCATTAGCCATATTAAAATATGCCTAACAATAATTATTAAATATAATGCTTAATCAACTTTGGCTTAGGTCTGCCACTACAAAGACAAGTACTGAGTTCAGTGTCAAATTCGGTTGACAATTATCTCTTTTTCTAACTGTAAAGCTAACCAGCTGTTCAATAAAAGTATGACTAGTGCAACTGCATACTGTGTCCTTTTTGTTATTGTGACATCATCTCCACTCTCTTTCTGAATCGCCTTTAATTCAAGGTTATCTTTGTAACTTGATCTGTCCCTTATGGCAAGAACATCAGCCCTCTCCTCTGATACCAGAAGGATACTGTTGATATATATCAATGACTGGAACCTTGCTACTAAGAGTTAAAAATTGCTATGGCTGGCAAATTAAAGTCTAAATTTAATTGCTTCAATTTGTTGTAAGTGCATTAAATTATTATGAAAAGAGCTATATTGAAATCTCTAAGTATCAAGTTTTCTCTTTATAGTTAAAGAATACATTACTGATTTTCCTAGCATGCCTTGAGAATATATTTTATTGTGAAGACATCTATCAAAAGAGATTCAACACTGAAAGTTCAGTTTCTATTTTTCAGTCTTTAACCTTTAACCAGTGTTTGGCTACAATCATGCCAGCTCAGAAGATAGTAATTCATTTGTTGTTGAATCTGTATACAATCTTCTTTGTTAAAATTCTTCTTTTTTTTCCTGATCAAAATTTGAAGAATAAGACTCCAGAAAGAAGTCTTTTTAATCCTCAATCTAGTGACAATGAGACAGACATTTACTTTAAACATATTTATAGCACAGATTCAGACATGGAAAATTCTCTCTTAGGAAGAAAAACTTGAAATAAGAAAACAGCAATGTATACTTCTCTTTTCTTTACCTCATATACTAATTCCCTAATTTCATTTTAATTAAAAATAGAATATTTTACCTGATTATTATTATTCCCTCAATCTTTAAGTTCAAGCTTACAAATCCATCTAGAGAGAATAGCTTTTTAATATTATTAATTAAATCAGTACACTATTATTTTATTTCCTTTTTTTACTGTTATCTAATAAACTTTATTGTTAAAACTGTCAGATTTACAGAAAATTGAGAAGATAAGTTTCCCTTATATTAAAACCTTACATTAGTATGATACATTTGTTACAATTAATGAATCACTGTTGATGCATTATCATTCAAGTCAATACTTTATTCAGATCTTTAGTTTTTACCTAATGTCCTTTTTCTGTTCCAGGATCCCAGCTTGGTTCCACCTTACCCTTAGTTGTCACATCTAAGGATCCTCTTGGCTATGACAGTTTCTCAGATTTTCCTTGTTGCTGTTTTTTGTTAAATTTTTGTATTTGTTTTTGTTACAGATGTTTTTTTTTTTTTTTTCCCTCATTGACACCCTCCTCCCTATCCCCCCTACCCCATCCCCAGCTTTGTTGTCTATGTCCATTGGTTATGCACACATGCACACAAGTTCTGTGGTCTATCTCTTCTCCCCCAACACCCTCTCTTCTGAGGCTTGTCAGGCTGTACCTTACCTCTATGTCTCTGGGTAAATCTTGTTCATCAGTTTGTTTAGTTCATTATGTTCCACAAATAAGTGAGATCATGTGATATTTGTCTTTCTCTGCTTGGCTTGTTTCGCTTAGCATAATACTCTCCAGGTCCCTCCATGTCATCTCAAAGGATAAGAGACAATTTTTCTCAGTTATAAAAAGATAATAATCTGTTAGTTTGTTCATTTCTTTTTAAAATAACAATATACTTTGCAGCTGTAAGAAAGTACACTATTATTTTTTAAAGAAATTAACAGATTGTAATCCTTTTACAATTTAGAAAAATTATAAATTAAAATTGCTTTTCTTTGCTACTATTCTAATCAAGTAAAACCGCAAAAGCCCCATTTCCCTTGCATTTTCAGGGTAGAAATAGTTGACCCATGTGGCATCCAAGCAAGTAGAATATCTTCTTTTTCTTCCCTGTCCCTCTTTTCTTCCATCCGTGCACAGATTCTAAACCACGGAATTACTGACTGTTTCTTGCTCTGTGATGGCTGTGCTAGAATAGCTGTGCATTCAAAGCATGGAACCTACATTTCCTACAATTCAGTATTCCATTTAAATTATAAGAGCACAAAACAACATATTAGAACTGTTAAATTTCACATATCCAATTAAAATACTTTCCTAAAAAGTATTGATCACATAATTTATTGAAAGAAACATATAATTTAGGGATTATTTTAATTTTCTAAAATATGTTGTGGCACGTTTTGTGTGTGTGTGTGTGTATTACATATTCAGTTTCCTGAAAAATACATTTATTTCTCTTGAAAACTGAGCCTTGATTTTTGAAGAAAACTAAATTAAATTTCTTCTTTTTCAAATTGTAATTAAACTATATATTTTTGCCTCTAAGTTTTTAAAAAATAATATGGTTTTCAATGACAATGTATAATAGTATTTATTGAATTACGACCCATTTCCACCTTTGGCATGCTTTACTATTTCTTTTTCTGCATTTAAATTCTCAGATAATTGAGAATATGCAATAGAAGAAAATGAGACACTTGAGGCCAATTTGAGTTAATATAAACACAGTTTCAATATCTACTATAAGCATAAAAATACTTGTAAGATTTTGCTGGGCTCAGTTTCTAATAAAATCTTAAAGCTCATTTTCTTAACTATATCCCAACAACTTTGAATGACAGTTCTAGATGCCCTGTTAACTTGCTGTTTTATATCAATTAACATTGCTGTTTTCTAATTTACTTTATGAATGTATGAGTCTAGTGACTTCATGTGTATTATATTCTGACATTACAAAAATAATTTGAATAAGTTTTTAAATTACTTTTATACTTTAATTAAGTGATGTCTACCAAAAACAGCATAAATCTGTGCATACTCAATATGCATACAGAACTTAGCACGCAGGGTTTTATAAAGCAATACACAAGGTAATTATTTAGTACTCAAAGTTTTTGGCAATTTCTTTATATCGTTTTTATGACTTTTATTAAACTAATTTTTTCCTACAGGCAAAAGAAAATTGCAAATATTAGCTCAAAAGGTTTTTAAATTGCTATTTGTTATAAAATTACACCTAAAAATAAGTTATTAAACTTTGAATAAGTATTGAAACTGTAATAAAATATATTGTAGGAAGGGTAAGTCAAATGTATATTGATTTGAATACACTACTAAATTTAAATGAATAGAAAGAGGAGAAATAAAACAAATAAAGTATAAACAAAACAGAAAATAGAGACTAAGATTAGCAGTGGAGACAAGGGGGATGTATTAATATTCTTGAAAACCATGCTATTTTTAATCATATAATTTACAAACACATGTATCAAATTGTGTTCTGTCCATATCCTGTTAATTTATTTACATATCTTTTCATTAACTAATCAAACACTGATTAAACACTATCAGGATGGTAGGCACTTCAGTGGGCACTGGACACAAAAACGAGACAACAATCTAATGAGGTAGAAATCTAGGTAAACATGTGCCTCCATTATTTAGTGTAGGAATATTACCTGTCTAACATGTAATGAATCTTTAGGTTTTAGCCCAACTGCCACTTTTTCTAGAAACTGTTCTCTGAGCCGTACTCTCTGACCATAGCTGTATTAGAAGCTGCTGCTAGGCATGTCCTTAACTCCGTGTTCTTTCTTTTTCTTATCCTCACTCGAGGACATTTCTTCCATCTTTTGTTCAGACAGAGTGGTAGGGAGAGAGGAAGAGAGAGAAACATCTATGTGAAAGAGACACATCAAGTGGCTGCCACCCGCACGACCCAACCAGGGCCGGGGACAAACGACAGCAAGGTACATGCCCTTAGTGGGAACCGAACCCAGGTCTTTCTGGACCGCAGGCCGATGCTCTAACCACTGAACCAAACTGGCCAGAGCTGTGTTCTTACTTTATTGTATGACTTTCCACACTTTATTGTAAGTCATTGTTTTAAAATTTGAATCTGACTCCCTGATGCTAAGCTTTGGGAAGTCAGATAACATATCTGCCTTGTTCAGTTTATATCTTTGTGCCTGACACAGTGCTTGGTACATAGTATGTGTCTAATACATACTGGTCGAAAACAGAAGAGGGAGGGAAGGAGACAGAGGAAAGAGAAATGAGGATGGAACATGAAAGAGAGAGATAGGGAGGAAAGGAGAAAGGGATTAATTTTACATGGAAAACCTCTCAATGTCAGTATTGGATGGAATGCTCAATTCTTCTTCATAAAAGTTTAATAATAACAATAGTTGGGAGATCAGAAGAAACTATAATTCAGAAAAAATAGCATTTACCTCAAATTTAATATATTTGGGTGAGGGCTGGAGACACACAGAAACATGAGATCTAATTCTGCTTTCAATCTATCAGCAAATACTAGCCAGGGCTATGATCCTTTGAAAAGATTGAAAGAGACTGAGTCACTAAATCACAGCTAAAGATGTCTATAGTTATCAGTCAAATATTTACCTGAGCAGTCCAAGAAGCTGGGAGATTTCAAAATGCTTTCACCCTGAGGAGACTCTATGCAATATATTTAGAAATATCCGTAGTCTTTTTTGATATGATATGCTCAATGTCAGAATTTAAAAGGAAATACATCAAAATTAGTAGAAAAATACTTATGATTTTTATTATGCAAAGATCCTTTAAAATTAAAACAACCCTTATTTTTCTTGCTTGTACATTTATTCTTTGGAGCTGTATTTTCAAAATTTTCCAATGTACATGTATTATATTCATACTTCAAGAAAAAAAAGAAAAATGTTAATAAAAATTGAAAAGTAGAACTGAATTGAGCATAAAACATATAGCAAAATGTCATGAATGTTTACATTTAAGTATACACATACTTACATATTACCTACTAATTATATCTGTCAACAACAACATAGTATATATTAAATGATGTCCTATTTAAAATAAAGAGGTTATTATTAATAAATTGATTGTATATAGAATTGTCACATCCCTGTCTTTTTTTGCTTCTAGGATTTGTAACTTTACTGCATTGTCTTCTGGAAATAATTACAATTGAAAAATTGTAATAACTAGGACAAAAGAATATATTATATTCAATTTTTAAGAATATTAATACATTCTTTCGAGATATCCTGCCCATTTCATTACTCCCATAACAAAACTTGTAATCCTTTAAAGTTTGCTAATTTAATAATAAATGACTAACATTTACATTTAGTCTTACTTGGGCTTTTGTTTGTTTGTAAACAGTATTTCTAAATATTATTTTATGCATTGATTAGGATTTGTTGTTGTTGTTAATCCTCACCTGAGGATATTTTTCCCATTGACTCTTTAGAGAGGGCGAAGGGAGGGGGGGAGGGAGAGAGGGAGAGAAACAGACATGAGAGAGACACATTGATTGGTTGAAGGGGATCAACCCAAGACCCAGGTATGTGCCTTTGACCAGGACTTGAGCCTGTGACCCTTTAGTCCTCAGGTCGACTCTCCAACCACAGCCATACTGGCCAGGGCTGATTAAGAAATATTTTATACAATTAATCTGTTTGCCTTACTTTTATTTTTATTATGTATATATTTGTTTCATCATTGTGTGAATTAATCTTCTAAAATATATTTGCAAATCAAAAGTAATTTATCATCTTTATTCAGCAATACATAAGCCTGTTATATATAAAAAGAAATAGAAATATTACTTTCATCTAGAGGAAAGGTTTTTATATCAACTTGACAAATTAATATCTAAGCCATGAATAAGTACATTTTGAATCACATTTACATCATCAACTTTAATCATTAGTCCATGCTCAAACTATATCTTCCTTTACATTATTCAGCTACAAGAGCTGGGAAAATTAAAATGGGAAATTAACAATTCACAACATTTGCCAACAAACCTGTTATTTTTACTGAAAGATAGGGTAACCATGCAGATAGAGTAACCATTTATGGTGCTAAAAAGATTTGCTTTCAAGCTCTAAGATGCTTTTTTTGAAATAGCATTATTGCAGTTGTGGCAGTAAATAGTTCAAAGTGCACCTAATACATTTAGAGTTCGCCAAATTTTTTGCATTTCCAGTCTGACCCACATCATGTTTATTGGGCTATAATGACTGTGGATCGCAACAAATTCAAGATGCTTCTTGAAAGGCAAAACCTCTCGTATTAATAATGCAGCAGTTGATTATGAAAGTACTGTCACTATACTATTTATGATGTGATAAAAATATTAAAAGTGCATTACTATACAACTGCAGGGCTACGTTTGGCCATAAGTGTGTTTTAAATACCAAAGAGAACAGAAATAAAATAAAGGCTAACAGGGTCCTTTTTATCTTTTATGCAGGTGGAAAAGGCATAATACATATTATCAGATTAAAATGACAATATGTTTGTGTGTATGTGCACATGTGCTGAGTTCATGTATGTCTCTGTGGATGTGCTTGGATATGTATGTGTGTTCTTGTGTGTGCCCATATGTGTGTGTGTTTGTGTGTGTGATGACATCCAGATTTCATGGCTCGCAGTTGAAGGTGCTAATGACATATTCAGTGGGTGGAAGGGCGTATGCAGGTATGAAGTCAGGGGATGAATATTTTCTGAGAACAAAGTAGGAAGCGGCAAAACCTAAGTGCCCAGCACTATCAGTAAGCTCTACAAGGTCTAGACTAGTTTGTAGCTCAGGGTTGATTTCTTTCGTAGAAATTATATATTTAAAGAAATAATTGACTTTGAGAGGTGTCTGTATTACTTTCTATTGCTGCATTACAAATGACCACACATATACTGTCTTAAACCACACACATTTGTTATCCCATCGCTGCCGAGTATGAGGAGCCCAGGCACAGCTGAGGTGAGACCTCTGCTCAGGGTCCCACAATGATTCTGTCAAAGTGTCTGCCAGGCTGCTTTGTGTCACTAAGCTTGATCAGGGAAGAATTTTTTTCCCAGATTATCCAGGCTGTTAGCAAAATTTATCTCCTTACACTTGTAGGATTAAGATAACTTTTTTATAACTAGCTGTTGGCGGGGATGACGTTCAGTTCATAGATGCCACCCAAAATACCACGCCACGTGGCCTTCCCCAAAGGTTATTCACAACAGGACTGCATCTGAAAGAACTTCTAGGGAATCTCTGCTAACCTCAGGAAAGGCCCAGTATCTCCTTTAAGGGCTTTTATCTGATTAATTAGGCCCACCAAAGATAGTCTTTCTTTTGATTAACTAAAGATCAACTGATTTGGGACTTTAATTATATCTGCAAACTCCATTGACCTTTGCCATATAAGGTAGCCTGATCACAGGAGTGACATCCCACTATATTCCCAGTTCCCGTCCATACTCCAGCTGGGCCTATACAAGTGTGACAAGTGTGCACAAGAAGGGACAGGAATCTCGAGGGCCATCTTAGAAATCTGCCTGCCACCGTGTCAAACCTATTTTAACATCCAATAACATTTACTCCTACTTGATTCCTGCCTCCAGTTACCAACACTATAATTCGTTTCGGAAATGTTTGATCATTTGATCTCTTCTGACTCTCACTCTTGTCTACACCCTTCATTATTTATTGCACTGCTGCCTGTTTCATTCTTTGATATTTTCCTCTACGCCAGGATACTTAAACTGACAAAGTTTAGGCTGGCTGGTGTGGCTCAGTGGATTGAGCATCATCCCATGGACTGAGAGGTCCTGGCTCAATTCCTGGTCAAGGCACATGCTCTGATCGCAGGCTCTATCCCCAACAGGGGGCATGCAGGAGGCAGCCGATTAATGCTTCTCTCTCTCTCTCTCTCTCTCAAAAACATTAAAAAAAAAAAACATATTAAAAAGAAAAAAAAAACTGACAAACTTGACACGAAACTGCTGGCTTTGGCTTGGTTCCCCCACCTCAAACCCACTCACCGCTTCTGAATAGTGTGTCTTACAGACAAGCTTGAAAACAGAGAAAGTAAGTGCTTTTCCCAGAAACACTTGAGTTTCAGTCTTGATTATCCTACTTTTTATAAGACATTGGACAAGTCATTTTATTTTTTATGAGTCTCAGTCTCTTTGTCTATTGAAAGGAATGATAATATTTACTTTCAGTAGAGGTAGACAGAGAAACTATATAATGCATATATAATACCTAGAACAATACTTGCCAAACAGAAAGAGCTCAATAAAAGGAAATCTTCTTCAAGTACCCATCTATTTTGGCCGTGATCCTAGGTTCTATACTGCTCAGGCTTTGCATAATAATAACTTCTATTTACAAATAACATTTTATGTACTAGATCATAGGCTAAGTATATTTTTCACATTTATCTCATTTAATATTGTATTAGTTTCTGTGACTGGTCTATCAAATTATCATAAACTAATTGACTTAAAACAGAAAATTGTCCTGGCCCGTTTGCCTCAGTGGTTGGAGCATTGGCCTGGGGATGGAAGGGTCATGGGTTCGATTCTTGGTCAAAGGTATGTACCTGAGTTGCATGTCCCATCTCCAACCTGGTCAGAGTCATTCAGGAGGCAACCAATTGATGTGTCACATTGATGTTTCTCTCTCTCTCTCTGTCTTGGTCTCTCTCTCTCTCTCTCTCTCTCTCTTTCTTTCACTCTAAAAAAATCAATGGAAAGGTGAAGATTTAAAAAAACAGAAAATTGTTTTCACATTTTTCTGGAGACAAGAAGTCCAAAATCCATCTGTCAGCTAAATCACACTCCCTCCAAAGGCTCTAGAGGAGAATCCATTCCTTGTCCCTTCCAGTTTATGGAGGCTGTGGGTGTTCTTGGCTTATGGCCACATCACTCAAATTTCTCCATTGTAAACAGTCTGCTCCTTTTATGTATGCCTCTTTTCTGTGTGTCTCTTTTGAGGGCACTTGTCACCCAAAAAATCCAGGGTGACCTCATCTCAACATACGAAAGTTAATTACATCCGCAAAGGTCTTTTTTTTTTCTAGATAAGGTATCATTCATAGGTTCCAGGGATTAAGACAAGGACATATCATTTGCGGAGGCCATTATTCAGCTGACTGCCAATTGCAACATTTCTTTATTTTAGGTATTAGTGCTATTTCAATTCATAGAAGAAGGAATATTTCAGAGATGTTTAAGTAGTTGTCCCAAGATCACACGAGCAATCAGTAGTTGGGGGTGGGTGGTGGTGCTGCAAACACACTCTGACTCCAAGCCTGCGCCCTAAACCCCTGGCTGTGTATTAGCTTTGACACATACCAGCAAGCATCTCTTATCTTGGAGGATATATTTATCAGCAAAAGAAGAAAATTTTATCTTTTTTATCTTATATGAGCTTAACCTTTCTGAAACTGTCTAAATTACTTTCTTTTCTAGTGAAAATTAACCTGAGTGTGGGAGTAAGAGTTAAATTGCTTTAAATTTGAAGATGTCAAAGTGAAGGTCGAGTAGATGCCTATCTTGGTTCTTTAATTAGAAGATCTCAGAATTCTGCATTAAGATTTTAAAAGCAGGGTGACTCATTTCACCTTTGTGCAGTGATCTTTGATGCTTTGTTGCTGACCCCCGTCATCACAAATTACAGTGATCAGAGGCAATTTGGAAAAGTAAGTTTGGGAGTTTGAAGTGCATTGTATTCCATGTTTTCCTACCATTCCATTTTTGTCTTGACTTTCTAACTAACCTGGACTTCTACCAGCTATATACTATGTTTGATTGGTGAATATGATGGTGGTTAGTGCATCTTCTTTTATATATGTCTTATTCTAATCAGAAAAAATTTTCTCCCCCATAAGACTTTTACCGGATAAGAACCTTCCCATCCCCAGCAACTAGATATCAGTTTTATATATTAGCACTAAATATATATATATATATATATATGTGTATATATATATATATATATATATTTACAATAATTATATAAATACATGTACACAAAGCCACACACACTGATGGAAAAATCTTAAACTAGGACCTATAAAAATCTGTGTTCTAGTCCAAATCTGCACTGTTTAATTGTGTGTCCTCGGTGAATGCCAAAATGACTTTTGTGCATTTTTGTTATTTGCAAAACTGAGATAATTGCTATTTCCTTTCTTAAAGCAAAGTATAAAATAACATATAAAATAAGTGTCAAAATGCTCAGGAAACAAAAGGGTGTAGTGTACTTTAAACAAACAAACAAACAAAAGATAAAAAAATAAGGAACAAGTGAAATAAGCAAACTTAAAATTCATAAAAATATTTGGAGCTTTTTCTCAGGCTTTTTTCTGCAGTTATCATGTCTATTTTAAGCCTTAGCATTCTCTGCTAATGACATTGTGATAGATGATCAAGATTTCAGAAGGATTTTAATGTTGTTAATGAAATACAAATTGTATTCCTCTGAAAACACTTCATTCTATAATGACGATTCTGCAAATACCAAGAAGTGCCTTTGGAAACTTATTCTAGCCTCCTGTTTCCCTTACCCCTTAATTTCCAGATGTGTTATAATACTTATTCTATGTGAAAGCTCATCAGCCAGCTCCAGGGATCTTTAATTCTCAGGCACTCACTTCAACAGATAAGTGGTTAAATAGTAACCAAGTGTGTAGGTCTTTCCAAGAGAGGAAAAGACGTTTGTAGTGAGAATGTAAGGTAGTTTAAAAGTATTTAAACCCAACAGATTAGTGGAGTTGTCCAGGCACCAAAGGGACTTCTGGTGAGTAGATAGGAAAACGATTGACCAGCTGTTTTCCACAGATAGTTTGCTTTTAAAACATCAAGTAATTAGTTGTTTTAATTTGGATCCCCATGGTGCCTCTCCTTTTCAGAGCACACCAGGGAGGATGAACATAATTGGCACCTTTTGGAAGGTTGAGTGCCTATAGTTGTAGGAAGTTTTTGTTTGTAGTTGAAAACTGACTTGTTTTGAAATTTTGTTTTTAATATGTTACTATACAGATGTATTCCCTATTCCTTCTCTAATTATTAAGCAGAAAGATGGTGCCTACCCCACCTTCCACAAGCAGCCTCAAATCTTCAACAGCTAAGTTAAATATGTTTCAAAGATAATCTTGACAGTAGAATGTTAGACATTTGATGGAACATCATTTTCTCAGATAAAATGAATAGACACACCAAACAATAGTTTTTGAATTCTTTGATTGTGACAAATTATAATTTTCTTTTATCTATGATTCTCTATCAAGAGTGAACAAATTGGTAAATAAAAGACCAAAGACATTTATGTTCATATTATAGAAACTCTAAATTGCCATGATGGCTATCATTAACCAAAGGAAGCTTGCACAAAAGGAGAAAATAATCTTTAAAAGCTGACTTTTATTATAAATCTTCTGTCCTTACCACTTCTTTATCAGTTTCCATTTTCCTTTATGTTATCTGAAATCCATGAGTTAACATTGTGAAAAGAAGAGTATAGCCCTAGCTGGTGTGACTCAATTGGTTGGGCTTCATCCTGTGCACTGATTGGTCAGTGCTAGGGTAAAGGTGGCTGATCAGGGCATCTGGTCCTGATGTCAGCCATGGCATTGCTTTATCTGGGCCTGGGGCTGAAACATAACTGTGGCCTAGATGTTATCTCTAGTTCCACCAAAACTCTGTCTCTGGCTCAACAGACCTGAAGCTTTGTTCCTAAGATTGTTTGATGCTGATCAGAACCTTATTGTCCTGAGGGCTTAATAATAATTAAGGGAGTGAACATACAAGGGAGAAGGAGGCAGAAGAGCGAGGGTGCTGGATGAGGCCAGTTTAAATCAAAAGGAAAGGAGGCAAGACCATATAAAAGAAAAGGAGTTTTGACCTGGCTGGTTTGGCTCAGCGGTTAGAGCATCAGCCTGCGGACCAGAAAGTCCCGGGTTTGGTTCCCACTAAGGCCTAGGTTGTGGTTTGTCCCTGGTCCCGGTTGGGGTAGTGTGGGTGGCAGCCACTTGATGTGTCTCTCTCATGTCAATGTTTCTCTCTCTCTTCACCCTTCTCTCCCTCTTGCTCTATCTGTAGATAAATGCAAAAATGTCCTCCGATGAGGATTAAAAAAAAAAGAAGAAAGAATTGAAGTTTCTAGGCAGTTATAATTTTTAAAACTAATTTTTATCAGAAAAATGAAAGAATTGATATAGAATTTAATAAGTGGGAAGGGGGTTGAAACAAAAGAGATTCATTCATTTGTTTACTTATTTGTTTAACATTTTTAAATACCTATTGTGTCAGGGACTATTGTGGCTGCAAGGATACAACAGCCAGCAGACAAACAAATGGGCAAAAGGCATGGTGTCTGCTCTCATAGCACATATATTTTGGAAGAGGAGAGGTTAATTAAATAATTAATAAATAAAAAGTTGCTATTCTTTTCAGTGCTGTGATGTTCTTAGATGTGTCTATAACAAAAGGAGTTAATTTGAAAAGTTGAGTTTAAATGATAAATATGATTGAATTAGGCAAAAAGAGGAAGAGCATTTCATTTTACTTTTTAGAAACACCAGGATTAGAGCAGATTCATTAGTGTTTCCACTATACCCTCTTGTGTAGAGAAACATTTATTTATACCCCACTGACCTGCATACTCAGACAAAATTTTTGTTTCCAAAAGCAAGATCTCAGTGCCTGACCCTACTTTAGACGAGGGTGACCTCATACTTCAATTTTCCCTGGCTCATACCCGTCACCCTGGTTCAAAATTTTAATAGTTCATCAGTTTACTCTGAAAAATGTGTTTATTAAGACACTGAATTACAATGACAACATTTTTTGCACTCATATTTTATCCTAAATACTCACGAAAACATTTCATTGTGTGCCCAAATAAGCTTGTATTAGTTTATATAAAGTAGGCAATGAGGAAGATAATACTCAAAGGGAAATCAGTCAGAGCAACTCCAATTTCAGTAATGTAACTTCAATAAACTATTTAGACACATAATTTGAAACTGGTTTATATAATATAGACTCATTCTTGATGGCTCCTAGAGATAAATGATGAACACAAACAATTGATTGTACTTACAAGAATTCTAGAAATAGAGAACAGAGAGGATGAGGTAACTACACAGTAATCTATGACAAGCCAATTTAAGTTATTGTTGTTCATTTTTTTAAGGATAGTGTCTTTATGTATTTTTATTAACTTCCCACCTCATTTCACAATTATTAATTTATTCTCTTAATTATTCATTCAGCAAATATACTCTATATGCCCACAACATATCTCAGGTACTGTTCTGTTCAAGATGTTGGGGAATAAATAACACAGATGAAAAAGAATGTTTTTCTAGAGTTTATTAGTATGTAAGTACTTTTATATTGAAGAATTAATCATGATAATAGCTAAAATTAAGTAGTACACAATGCAGTTGCAGAAAGAACCAATATAAAAGAAATATAGGGTCAAGGTCAGGGAAAAAGAGGTCAAACCAGCAGTATGAAAAGATACTTGCTATAATTAAGTCCAAGACTTGTCTCTGGACTTACAGAGCCAAAAGAAAAGAAAAAAAAAAAAAAAAAGAGATAAGTAATCACTTTTTTTCCTGTTGGTGAAAAAATAATTCTCGGAAGACTCAAGGATTTTCTAGAAATAATTTCCAAATACATATATATGCACATACACACAGAACTTTGAATAAAAATCTTTAAGAGAAATGATTCAAAGTTCCAAAGCTCAGGTCCTTGGAGTTACTTCACATAAGAATAAACCAGAAAACTTGAAAATATGCAAATTTCCATGTATGTCCTCAGGTATAATGCTTCTCAGGTAGCTCTGAAATATAGTCTGATATGGGAATACCTGAGATACTGGGCTCCATTTTTTTAAATAAAAATTGATCAGGTCTTATATGGTACAACCTATTTGAATGCAGAAATTAGTTTTTTTACAAACCAGAAAAGAAAAAGATGTAATAAATATATATAATAATATATAATATATATAATAAAGACTTTTAAAAAAAATTCAATTTATGACACAAAGTTTTCCAAATTCTAATACCAAGCACAAGAAAAACCCTAAAAAAGACAAATACAGTCTTGTTACAATTAAAATGTTAAAATCCTTAAAGCAAATATTACAAACTTAATCTATAACTATGCTAAATAATAATTCACAAAAACCATGCAAAATACATTTCTGGAATGTAACAATAATATTAAAAGTAATTACTATGTTTAATTACATTGGTAGAACAAAGAGAAATATTAAAGAATTGACATATGGCAAATCAATTTCAGATTTAAAAAAATAAACACTGCCCTATTCACATACATTCTCCTCACAACCCACAAAATTAGAAGGAGTACCAGATTAGCACAAGAGCTCAAAGAAGTTATAGTATTTATCATTATTTCCATCATCATAAATGACCTCAGTAATTTAGTACTTACATATGTGAGGTATAAAGCAGTGCTTTTCATTTATAATTTAAATTACAATTAGATGTAAAAAGTCTAAAAATCTACTAGTTTGTTATTCCCAATTTCAATAATGAAATCAGAATGCTAGACACAGAATTTCAACTTAGTTCTAATTAGTCTTCAAAGCAAGAATTCATTATTGATCTGCTCTATTAAGTCCCTAAAAATTGGAGTTAGATAATAAAGGTGAATATTTATGTAACTAAAATTGAGAATATTCTTTTAAAATATGACAGTGAAAGATGACTAATAAATAAAATGATATAAAAAGTAAGAACATGAATATAATTCTTTAAAAGTAGATAAACTGAGAAAAGTGTGTTTAATTACTGAAGTTATCTTCTACATATAAAAGTTCTCATACATTAATATACAAGAGATACATATTTCATTAGAAATATTTTTTAAACTGAGGAAATAACTGGCCAATACTATTGCAGACATATTTATACTAAAAGTTATAAAATATAAGAATTAAAACAAAAAGAAATATTGTTCTTGCTTATATAATATTCTCTGGAAGAGTGAAGTGAAATGAGAGAAATATCTCTTTTATATGTCACTCTTTGGAGTGAAAATTGGTATGTCTTTCAGGGAGAAGGTAAGTAATATATATCAAATGTCTGATATATTTTCATCATTGCTTACCTAGTGATTCTAATTTAACTAATTTGTCCTAATGAAATAATCTAAAGTGTACTTAGACTTCACATCAATATAATGACTCCGATGCCATTTATGATAATATAAAAAATTTAAATAATCTAAGTGCACACAAAAAAGCAGAAAGTTAAAGTATTTATTGCATATCCATAGGCTAGAATTCTCTTATAAACCTATTAGCAAGATTATGTCATATTTTATTAACAAAATCAGTTTTTATTAGATGAGAATAAAAATAATTCAAAAGTTGCACAAAATCATTATTTTGGGAAAATGATCCAAATGGTATGTACAGTGTAGTCATAATACTGAGGAGAAAATAAGCCTATAACACCACACTTACTAACTCAATACTGTGGGTAACTGCAACAATTCTGATAGTGGTTGTCTCTGAGAGTAAGTATAAGATACAATTTCCATTTCTTTTTATACTTCTCTGTATTTCTCATGTGTTAAAATGCACACAGAGTAATTTTATAATCAAAGAAGGGCTGAAATAATCTTCTTAGAACATCATATCTGTAAAATGATTAATGTTATAGAAACACCATGTCTATTCTTTAGCCACACAAATTTGTATTTCAAAATATATGTACACGTAAGTGACACAGAAGTATGCAGAGGACTGGTTTTTATGTCACTTGAAGAATTTCACACTCTCTTTATGTGTGATTGTTACCACGGGTATGTTATCAAATATAAAGAGGCACCAATAATTTGGCTGTCATAAATCTTCTCTATATATTTCTTTTCCAGAAAGCATGACAAAAGAGCATTGCTTACCAAGATTAGAAACACCATCAAATTCATAACTTCTTGTCAATGAGATGTACATAGTAAAATAATCATTTTCCTCTCTTCTCTACAACCTGACCTACTTTGAAGAAAAAATGAAAATTACTGTTAGCACAAAGATAAACACTATGTATGAGCATCTTATGAAAACGTAAACTATGTTCTTCTAGAATTTAGCTCTCAATAAAGTTCTAGTGTTGCTTTTTCAATTGTGGACAGGATATGTTTTATTAAATGACCACATGAGTTGTAAGAACATTTGAGAGCAACCTTCTTCAAAATGTTTTTCACAGGTAGCCAATTTATAAACCTGCTGAAAGAGGAAGGAAGCTGGGTAACAGTTCTTAAAAGCCATAAGCTCTGAATAGATATTATCCTCAAGAAAAGGAAATTGAATCTGAGTAGCTTACCCTGAACCCAATTTTATTTTTCATTGTGCAGCTGGCCTTCCTTAAGTGGAGAGGACAGAGACATCTTCTCAGTACGTTTAATTCTGTAAGAGAAAAACTGACACAGGAATAATTTTCTAAATGATAAATCTTCATTTTTAGTTTAGTTACATTTGGTCAGCAGTTTATGTGAAAACACGCCCAAATAACACAGAAATGAGTCACTGCATAACAAAATTTATAATTAGGTAGCGAAAGGCCTGCTGTTTGCCATACATTATGATAAACCCTATGGAGGATACCAAAAAAGACAAAGTTAAGGCATGACTCTTGCCTTCTATGAGGTTACAATTCATCTGAGATGATACCAATTTATTGAATGCTTTCTCTCTTCCTGGAGCTGAAGGATGTGTATTGCGATGATTACCTCATTTAATCCTTCATAATGTCTTGAGATCCATATTGTTACACTTATTTTACAAATGAAGCCATCAAGTTTCAAGAGGTTAAGTACCTTGCCTACCATGGTATGTTGAGTAAGTGGCAGAGTTGGCCTTTGGAGCTCTGTCAGATTCCAAAATCATTGGTTTTAACATCATTCTAGCCCTGGCGGGTTTGGCTCAGAGCTTAGAGCATCAGCCCGTGGACAAGAGAGACCAGGGTTTGTTCCCACTAAGGGCATGTGCCTTGGTTGCAGTTTGTCCCTGACCCAAGGTGGGGTCGTGTGGGTGGCAACCAGTCGATGTGCCTCTCTCACATCGATGTTTCTCTTTCTCTCTTCCTCCCCCCACCCCCTCTCTATCTGAAGATATATGCGGGGGAAAAAATGTAAAAAAAAAAAAACTGTACTAAACTACCTTCTTCAGTCAATTTGGACAGTATTCCACCATGAGTTACTACATAATACTAAAGTCTTTACTAGTAATTCTGCTTTGCTAAAATGGAAGACATTTGTAAAAAATGTTATTTTAATTAATATTATTTGAGGTAACTCAATTCCTTCTGGTTAGAGACATGGACTTATTGAATCTCAAATAATAAAAATATTAATTAATATCAAATTAGCAAATTCCATGTCTTTGCATATTGAGTTTTTGTTGTATGTTCTGAACTGGCATCCAACTGTTTTTTTAAGTATGGAAGTCTATTGTTTTCTATAAATCAAGATTGGAATCAACACTGTTTCAACATTTTTTTCTATTTATGTATCGTTGCTGCCACTAAGGTCAGCTAAAGTATTACCTGTTGAATCTCAAATTTCATCCACAACCCCCGCCCCCCACCATAATGTGGATATTTTAAATGAGTTATTATTTATGGAATCATCCACATGACCCTAATCAGCAAATTTTCTATTGTCAACATTATTAGGCTCAATTTCTTATTTTTACTTATTTTTTTTTCTGGTGAGCTAGATATTTAGATTTATTAACAATGGGATTTCACTCTTATTTAATATGTCATCATTTGCAACCCTTTGCTAAAGTAATTTATGGAAAGGAATTAATTTAATTATAAGAGTATAGAATATACAGAAGTTTGGGTAAATCACAATAGAAAAGTTTACTGCACCTATCTGCACCTATTTTAATATCATAGCAGTTCTGCTAGGTATCCTTACTATGTTTGACATTCATCCTCCAAGAATAATACTTAAAATTGTATAGTTTGTGATTGCTTTGTGATAAAATGCCAAATGTTTACTAAATCCTTCAAAACTCAGCATGGTGATCCAAATTAAGAGGACTACATTGGTACCAGATCTTTGGAGTTTACATTATTCATTCCACTTTAAAATGGGTAATTTATTGTTTTAATTTTGTTTTGTTTTTTACTATCTTAACCTTTATTTATTCATTTATTTTAATTTATTGGGGTGGCATTTATTAATAAGATTACATAGGTTTCACAAGATCAGTTCTATGATACATCATCTGTATATTGCACTGTGTGCCCACCACCCAAGGTCAAGTCTTCCTTCATCATATATTTGATCATCTTTACCCTTTACAATCCCCCGCCCTCTTCCCTCTGGTAATCACCATACCATTGTTGCCTGTGTCTGGATAAAGAAGATGTGGTATATATATATATATATATACACAAATAGAATACTACTTAGCCATAAGAAAAGATGAAATACTGGCATTTGCGACAACATAGATGGATCTTGAGAATATCATGCTAAGTGAAATAAGACAGAAAAAGTTAAGAACCGTACGCTTTCACTCACATGTGGAATATAAACCTCAATACAAAATGGGTAATGTAAAGAGTCTGAGTTGTGCTGAAAAAGAGAAATGGACATATTTATACCAGTTTATGTATAACCAAAATTCAAACTTAGGGGTTAACTGAGAGAGAAATGTGACTTTCTTCCACAAATAATTAACTGGCTTGGCTGAGTTAACTGATTATAAGCATCGATATGGTCTGGGAGTCATTTAGAATTTTTCTGATGGTTGTTTTGGAAGGAGTTAAGGAGCACAATGCTATCAGTCATTTCACACCAATATCCTCATCAACCAAAATGTATTTGACACATTTAACAATGATGAAAGATCTGTCCTAAAGATATAATCACGCCTCTTTTTAAGAGAAAAAATTATGGAAACATGAGATAGCATTCATTTTGGTAATGGAGAGGGCTCTTTTCATTTACTTAAATAGACTTTGGAAAATTTTTATTTAAAATTCATATCTGTGGCAAGTATAGTAATTTCCAACCAGCATACTCAGTTATTCAATACAGGCGCTACATAAATCTGCTCAACAACATAAACACGCTGCCTCAGAGCGATCTCACGAATTAAATAGCTTGTTTCCTGGTGAGAGAAAAGTATAGAACAAAATTAATAGGACAGCTACTGTATCTCAATGGAGAAGTACCCTCAAGCCTGAATCACTGCAGAAGAGATGTTAACAGAGCTGATTTTAGTGAGCATGAGCGTGAAAATGCCTGTGAACTCAAGAGAAGGGAGTAGGAGAGTTGATTTGGAAGCATGTTGTTAATTAGCTAACTTAACACAAATGAACGTCATGTAAAAAGCTAATTAAGGGAAATTGATGTGCATGATCTCAGTTTTCATTTTGAATACAGGCGAAGCAATCTCCGAACCAGGGAATACAGCTCCAGAAATATGTTTCCATGGGATGGATGCTGATAAAAGGGGTGGATTTCAGCTGCTCTTAAAGTTATGCTTTTCATGCTCTGGTGGTTTGCCAAGCCCAGCCATCCATGGCAATGCTGTGTGGAGAGACACCTGCTTTTTGTAAGATTGTCAGGAATGGTGAAGTGTGAAAATTGTGATACCAAACTCATTATATTATCTAATTATAACTCCATACAGCCTTAACTACATTGTTAACAAAGAAAGTGCTATGATCTACTATTCTACCCAAAACTGGACAATCCAGAGTAAGGTATAGGAAATTTGTGCTACACCTTTAATATTTATTTGTTGACATTTCTTCTCATTGGTTTAAGGCTGCACTTTGTTCATGTCATTTTTGCACATGTAAGAGGCATAATTGAGAATCTATGTTCTAAGGATCCAGAGAAAACTTGAAAATATTCTATATTGTTTTGGTGTGCTCACATCAACTTTCAAAAAAGCTAATTTTATGTAAATCAGAGAAATGAACAAAGGAAGAATGAGTAATGCTTAAAGTCTTAAAATGCAAAATGCACTTAAAACTCAAATTACAGCCTGATACCTGTTACTCAAATTTGTCCTCTGACCCAACCAAATGTTATGGGGTTAGGAATAAATCCCAGAAATATTAGGGCTAAAATATAAAGCTTAGAAAAATATTGTCCTTAAAAACTCAATGAAGGGACTTCCGGTCAAGATGGCGGCGTAAGTAAACGCGGTATCACATCCTCCCACAACTACATAAAAGTTACAACTGAACTACAGAATAACCATCATTCAAAACTGCCTGAAATCAAGCTGAATGGAAGTCCTACAGCTACGGAATTAAAAAAGCAGCCACATCCAGACTTGTAGGAGGGGCGGAGGCTCGAGGGGCGGCAGAGGCGACGGGCTGGTCACACACCCACATGTGGTGGATAAAAATCAGGAGGCTCCCGCTGCTGGGAAGGTCTTTCCTGAGGACTGAGGGGTCCCTGTCCCACACCAGGTGCCCCACTCAGGGTTCCAGTGCCAGGAAGAGAAGTCCCCATAAATTCTGGCTGGAAAAACCAACGGGAACTGAGGCTCAGGGAGGCTGAAGCGGCTGGAGCCCCAGGCAACTCCTTAAAGGGCCCGTGCATGGACTTATCGGACTCTCTCCCTCTAAGCTTGGAGGGGAGGCAGCTTGAGGGGCACCAGAGACACACAGGGAAGAACTGAGCTGTTTGGCACTGGAGCGAGGGCTGGAGAGGGGGCTTTCTCGGGGACAAACGTGCTATCAGAGGCCTTTGTTCCTTTGGTGAGCCCTTCCCTGGGGCGGCAGACAGTCGCCATATCTGGGACTCCAGCAACCTGGCTCACACTGGTGGCCCCGCCCCACCCCACCCAACTTTCAAGCCCAACCAAGCTGTTGCCACTTGCTTAACCATAGGATTGGCCTGTCTTGGATCCTGCTTCAGGTTTTTCCTAAATTCTTTCAAACGAGCAGCATCTGGTCTCAGCGAGCCCCATACCTCTCATTAAGTAATACACTGAAACAAACACAGGGAGGCAGCCAAAATGAGGATACAAAGAAACAGGTCCCAAATGAAAGAACAAAACAAAACCCCAATAAAAGAACTAAGCGAAATGGAGATAAGCAACCTAACAGATACTGAGTTCAAAATACTGCTTAAAAGGATGCTCAGTGAACTTAGTGAGAACCTCAGTGAACTTAAGGAGGGCCTCAAGAGCATAAAAAAGGACCAGTTAGAAATCATGGATACACAGTTAGAATTGAAGGAGGCATTAACTGAAATAAAGAATAATTTACACAGCTTCAGTAATAAAGTACGTAAATCCAAGGAGCAAACCATCGATTTAGAATATAAGGAGGCAAAAAAATGCCCAATCAGAACAGCAAAAAGAAAAAAGAATCCAAAAATTGAGGATAGTGTAAGAAGCCTCTAGGACAACTTCAAGCGTGCCAACATTCGCATCTTGGGGGTGCCAGAAGGAGAAGAGCGAGAACAAGAAATCGAAAACCGCCCTGGCCGGTTTGGCTCAGCGGTTAGAGCGTCGGCCTGTGGTCCAGAGAGACCTGGGTTCGGTTCCCGCTAAGGGCACGTACTTCGGTTGCAGTTTGTCCCCGGCCCTGGTTGGTCGTGCGGTGGCAGCCACTCAATGTGTCCCTTTCACATCGATGTTTCTCTCTCTCTGTCTCTTCCTCTCTCTCCCTCCCACTCTATCTGTACAAAAATGGAAAAATGTCCTCGGATGAGGAAAAAAAAAAATCGAAAACCTGTTTGAAACAATAATGGCAGAAAACTTTCCTAAATTGGTGAAGGAAACAGACATACAAGTTCAGGAAGCACAGAGAGTCCCACACAAGATGAACCCCAAGAGGCCCACAAAAAGACACATCATCATCAAAATGCAAAAGGTTCAAGACAAAGAGAGAATCTTAAAAGCAGCAAGAGAAAGGCAGCTAGTTACCTACAAGGGAGTTCCCATAAGGCTGTCAGCTGATTTCTCAAAAGAAACTTTGCAGGCCAGAAGGGAGTGGCAAGAAATATTCAGAGTGATGAAAAGCAAGAACCTACAACCAAGATTACTCTATCCTACAAAGCTGTCATTTAGAATCGATGGACATATAAAAACTTTCCCAGACAAGAAAAAGTTAAAGGAGTTCATCACCACCAAACCGTTATTATATGAAATGATGAAGGGTCTTTTGAAGAAAAAGATAAAATGTGTAAACAAACAAAATGGCAATGAATACATATCTATCAACAATGGAATCTACAAACAAAATGAACAGGTAGAACAGAAACATTCTCATAGATACAGAGAACATTTTGTTGGTTGCCAGTTGGGAGGGAGGTTGGGGAAATGGGTGAAAAAGGTGAAGGGATTAAGAAGTACAAATTCATTGCTAGACTGACAAACCTCAAAGGGAAAGGGGTTGGGGGGTGGGAAGAAATAAACCAAAGAACTTATATGTATAACCAATGGACACAGACAATAGTGTGGGAAAAGGTGGGAGGGGGCCGGGAGGGGGGAGGAGGGGTCAATGGGGGAAAAATGTGGAACATCTGTAATACATTTTACATCCAACAATAAAGATAAAAAAAAAAAATCTCAATGAAGTATTGAGGATACAAGACATCATACACAATGAAAAGATTATAATGCACTTGTAAACATAGCTTCAGTGTGCAACTACTCCAAATTATGTCCAGGTGCATAATGCTGGTGTGATGTCCTAGGGAATATATATGTGGAGCCAGCAACAGGACCCATTGCCCAGTTGCGAGGATAGATCCCTCACTCAGTGAAGGGGACCTCAATAGTAGTGATGTCTGGTGCTTGTTATTTGGTAGCAGCAGGAATTAATGTCAATGGTAGTAGGAGATTCCACTTACTTTGGAATCTCATAGGATCCTTTGGCACAGAAAGTAGACCCCTTGCATAGAATACTCTCAACTGTAGTGCTATTGAGACAGCTTCTTGAATATATATATATATATATATATATATATATATATATATATATATATATATTTGAATTTATATATATATAAAATGGGTTTTAGAAAACAGGGTCAGAGCAGAAGTATAGGAAGAAATAAAGGGCATGCACTATTATGGGTGATGAAAAAAGCTGTTCCTCATTCATGTGGTAACCCTACCACCAACCAGAGATTTCTAAAACCAAGATATTTTGAACATGGCTAAACTTCTGATAAAAGTAGGTTGTTGTAAGACCAGGAAATACTATTTTTTTTTGTTATTCAGATCATGAAAATTACAAGAAAACTATAAAAGCCTTTCTAGAAGAATACCAAAAGCATCCAGTGATTTTCACTTTTACAAAAAAAGATGATGTGTCTGGGGTTCTGATGGTGCCTTTCAAAACCTAGGCTGATATACATTTGATATTTATGGAATGAGCATTACTTAGTTTGTAAACAAAAATAGTTTTGTCTCCTTTTCTATTCATGTGCCTTATTCATAGTCATCTTATTAACATATGTCTTTAATTGCATTGTCTAGAATAGCTAGTGTAAGGCCTCGGGTGTGAATTTTAAGACGTCACTCACTCAGAAGGTTGTGCAAATGTTGATCCTGTCTATACTGGCTTCATCCCATTCCCGGCCTAGAAAGACATCCTTGTCGTGCCACTGATTTAATTAGAATGCTTTTTCAATTTTACCATTAAGTGTGATGTTTGCCTTAAGTTTTTGAAAGGTACTCATTATTCAATTAAGAAAGTACCTTGCATTTTCAGGTTGCTATTTACTTTTTAAATTAATATTGAATTTAAACAATTGGTTTTTCTGCACCATTTGAAATGCTTGTCTTTTTAATCCATTATTCAGTCAGCTCAGTATATTACATTGATATATGTCTATAATGTTGATTCATTGTTACATTCCTGAGCTAACTAACCTTCTTTGCTATAGAGACCAATTCAAATACTACTTTTGATCTGTCAGCCAAAATAATGTTTTCCTTCCCCTTCTAAATTGCTACAGCACTCTAATTTACCTTTTCTATATACTTTAGTGCATTCCACCTTGTATTTATATTAGGTAAGTGCCTGTTGTTTTTCCTACTTTATTCTTTCTCATAATGTAAAAAAAAGTAGATTAGAAGTCTGAGAAGTTGAAATGGATTCCAGGTCATCCACCTCAAAATATGTTTAAGGCTTGCCCTGGCCAGTTTGGCTCAGCGGTTAGAGCGCTGACCTGCGGTACAGAGAGACCCGGGTTCGGTTCCCGCTAAGGGCATGTACCTCAGTTGCAGTTTGTCCCCGGCCCTGGTTGGTCGTGTGGGTGGCAACCACTCAATGTGTCCCTTCACATCGATGTTTCTCTCTCTCTCTCTTCCTCTCTCTCCCTCCCTCTCTGTCTGAACAAAAAAATGCAAAAAAATGTCCTCGGGTGAGGATAAAAAAATATATATATATGTTTAAGGCTTAATTTCCTTTTACATAAAATACCGTTCATAATGCATGTGTTGTCTGACTTATAGAGGTTGTTTTTTTAAGTAACTGGAATATGTTGATCATGGTATTATTCTTTAAATCTGGAAAGCTTCATACAAACCACTTTTATTATTAATTATTAAGCTTCAAAACTTGCAAAAATTTTATTTAATATTGACTATAATCAGAGGTCAAATTTATCTTGAAAAGTTATTCATGTTTCTATTTTAATGCCATCCAAGCATGAATATGCAATAGCAGCAGTCATGTTGAAGACTAGCAGTTGTGCCTTCACGTGTTATAAATCAGATTGCTTGTGGTTCACCACAGACTCTGTCAATGCCATATATCCCCTGCAAGCGGGCAGGTGCAAGTAGCACCAAGGGATCATTGTTCTACTTTAATCTCAAAGGTTGTTTTTTTGAGATTCTAGTGAGAGAATAAACTTGAAAGGAAGAATTTGTGAAAAGATTAAAAGGGTTTCCAAATTTTAAAAATGTCCCACTATATGTACAAAACAAAGTTTGGGCATTAGTGCATCAAATATAAATCATGGTTATAGAAAACTCAAGATATTCTTTAGGGGAAATAAAATAAAATTAAGTTTGTTTCATGAGAAGAGGGAGATCAACTTAGGGGATGACCCATCCATCAGTCTGTTACTGTTATGTAAAAATACCAAACCTTAGTGGTTTATCAATTATTATTTATTATGATTCTACAGGATATATGAAGTAATACTGATGTCATGCTCATGTGTCCAGGATGCCTGCATTGGTTGCTGACACAGGGTGATCTTGACTGAGATGAATCAATTCTGATCCACATGATTTTTCATCCTCCAGTATTTTATCTCAGGCTTGCTGTTATGGTGAAGGTAAAGGATCAAATAGATAGAACTAAACTCTAAAATATGTCTTGAGGCCTAGGCTTGGAAATTTTTGCCTCATACTTCACTGAACTATTTAAACCCACTCAACTATTTGAAATGGATTTTATAGTATTTACTAAGATATAAACTGAGATTCCAATCTTCCAACACACCATGATGTCACTAAAAGTTTTAGAGATAAGAAGATAGATAGGTGTGTAGCATTTATGGAATGTCTTATGCTACTCCTTCTTAAAACTGCAATATAAGGCACTCTGCTCCTATAATTTCAACATTCTTCTTCTATAGCCAAGATTATATTTAGAAAGACATATAATAATGGAATCTAGCTTATGTAAGAAACCAATTTTCATGTCCTGACTAGCACTTCATTCTTAACAATGTCTAAGTTAATACAAATACAGGGTACTTCCATTTCCATGAGATACCCCATAAAATAGATGTCTTCACAGACTCCTGTTTATACAGTATTCAGCCTATTTAATGAAGATGTTATGCTTTTATAAAGCATATATAAGTGCTATGTTAGACAGCCTTGTGACACAAATGAACCACATCATTTTCGAGGGATTAGACACCCACTGACTTGAGCCCACCTTCTAGAAATTTAAAGCATGTCTACCTAGATAACAGTTACTAGCAAGTCCATTTAAAAACACACCAGGCAACATGAATGAGAGGGAATATTTCTTAAAAGAAATGAAAACCAGTGCATGTTAGATGTTAAAGAAGAGGGGAACTCCAGTGGGGTAGAAAGAAAGTGGAGCCTGGGAGACAGATCTGAATTGTAACAGTGCCCTTGACCTACACTTTGGTATGAGCTGGTTGATCCAAGTTATCTTTCTAGGTCTCAGTCTCCTTGTCTGTGAAATACTTTAATCTCAAATAACATTGCTAAGATATATTTTATGAGCTTTACAATTTGAAATAATTTTTGCAAAATTTTTTAAAAAAAGGAAAAAGAAAAGGGATCTGAAAAAGTATACAGAGAGTACACAAGAAATCAACAGATGTGCAGTGCGTATTAATGAGACCCTGAGCACCTTGGCAGTAAAAAACAGTCTTACATTTCTTTGAACATTCTTTTCTGGGTGTATTTAACCAGAAAATTTCTTCCAAACTCTCTTTTGATGTGTCATCTATTAATATACCAAAGAAATACTACTCCAAGAGACACACTTAGTGCTGTTAAACTTTAAGTTTTCTCTAGCTTTAAAATATATCTCTGAAAGCTCTGCTCTTTTCAAAAGTGCATTTGCTGATCTTAAATGTCCTGGTTGAAGGGTTTACTCCTATGTGATACTCCCTCTCCAGTTTTTCCTGCACAGGAGCAGCCACTGCCTTGAAGTTGTTTCAGACATCCAGAGGGATGAGCCATCCACAAAGTCATCTTCTTGGCCTCCGCTCTGGTCTTCTCCCTGAAGTGTGCTCCTTGTCCTCTGCTCAGGGCTCACACCCATGTCCCAGTCGAACACATTCTCCTATCGTCCACAGCAGTCTACATTTCTACCTAGGTTCTGGTTAGAGCACAGAGTCTGGGGCTCTCCCCTGTAACCAACCCCTCCAAACCAGGGCTGAATATAAGCTCTACAAGAGAAGAACATCCCACCCTAAGATATAGAAAAAGGCAGCTCTTTGGTAACTTCCCCCGAGTCTATAAATGGTTAAACTACAAACAAGCAGAACAGCTTCAAAAGGAACAACTATACTGAAAATGTAACCCATAATCAGTCCTGTTATGTGGTGCAATAGCTCCTACAGGATCTATTGTCACAGGCTGGAAAAACATTTCTCTCTCCTATAATGCTCACATTCTGACCCACACTGCACAGAACTCATGGCAACTGACTTTATTCTTTCACAATGTCCTGCTGTTTCCTAGTCTTCCCTGAATCCATTCTCACTCAATTTACTCTTCCAGGAGACACAGTTTACTGAATATACCTACATTAAACATACTGTGTTGCTTACAGTTAATACTTAAAACATTTAATCTCATTATTCAGTAACATTTAATTTAAGAAAAATACACTAGGCTCTATTAGTTAGGCATCTTCCATTTTAAAGTAAATTAAAGAAAACTAGCTTAAACAATAAAGGAAATATATTAGCTCAAGTAACTGAAGTGTTTAAAGAAATATGTTTTGAAGCTCAGTTTACAAACTCAACAATGTTATAAAATATCAGATTCTTTTTATTATATTTTTCTTGCCTTCGATGGAATGTGTACCATCATAAGATTGTCTCACCTCATTGTAACTGATTGTCTAGCCAAGTTTTACAGATTGCACGTGTTATCATTCATGTCAATCTGGAAGAATGAGAACCTCACCCTTCTGAAAATTATATAATAATCTCCGGCTTTATTCTATTGATTCAATTGAGATATTTCCCCCACCCAAAAAAAATGAAATGCTGAATAATTTAGGTCTTGAATTACCAATTGCTTATAGAGGGTTGGACGAAAAGGTTTGGAATAGATCTGCCTCTGGAAGTGAGGATGAGGTCAATGTCATTTTAATCACATGATAAGCTTCTTTAGGACAAGTGAAGGGGAGTTGGAGGCAACCACAATAGTCTCTCTCTCGAGCATGCGCATTTGCGCACATGCCCACACACACACACTCACTTAGAACTTACGTAAAAATCCGTACTTTAAGAAAAATAAATCTGAGAAAACTATAAACATTTCACTGGTCAAGCCAAGCCTCAGAATATCTACCACATTCAGAGTCCCCTTTGGCGGCCATCTGTCCCACACTCAGAATATGCTAAAACATAACCTTTAATTAGTTCTGTTTTATACCCTGTGACATGCCCTGTGCAGCTGATTGGTTTTAGGGTGGGCATCTTGCCCTAAAGCAGCAAATCTGTATGCTACAAAAGATGAGCAAATCGGACTCTACCCTTGACCACTGAGATGCAGTTTGCTGCTGGAGCTGAGACTGGGCGGATGACAATGAGCTAGGGCTGGAGCCCTGAGGTCTCATGGAAAGCCAGAGTTCTGAGTAATAAGCTATGAGACAGAGCTCATACAGGTTAGGAAGGGAGGAAGTCTGGCTTTAATGAAAGGACAGAAGATACAAAAGAAAGACACTTGCAGGAGAAAGGGGCGTAAAGAGCAGCCACTCCTGCAGTATCCCCATTCCTGAAGGCTCTCAGTCCCAGTTTCTATGAGACCAACTGCATTTCTTTTTTTTTTTTTTTTCCTTTTTTTTGGTACGTGCCCCTAACGGGAACCAAACCCAGGACTCTCTGGTTAGCAGGCCAACGCTCCAACCGCTGAGCCAAACTGGCCAGGGCGAGACCAACTGCATTTCTTATTTTGAAATCCTTGCTGCTGTTGTTGCTCTCCATATGTTCTTTCATAACCGCCTGCCCCTTCCATTTGGAATTTCCAACGAATTTCTGTTCCATATAAATGATTGAAGCACACTGAAGAACATATGTGAAAGAGTTCTTGTTTCAAACAAATAAGTCACAGTGAAGTTCTTTGGAAAAATAGCTTTACTTCTGTCATTTTTAAATGTACCTGTTACTTTGTCTAGGAGTAATTGTTTAAATTGAGGTGTACCATAATTCAACTTTAAAAAATATATATGTTCCTTAAGACAGCCTACCAGAATTATGAAGAAGAAAAATGCATCCCCCACTCCCAGCGCTTCCTCCCTAATGTACTGCTCTATTGTTAGTACAAGCAAGATAGCAATGACTCTAGGCTGAAGATACATGGGGCTAAGATCTGAGACTCTTCTTTAAACCTATGTGAATTTTCTTCTTGGTTAATTTAGAAAAAGTTGAAATGGCTATTTCTAACACGTTAAACAAGAATGTTAATGCGTTTCCCCATTTGTTATTGAATACGCGTGTACTCTCAAATTTACAAAATATTTTTAAAATACCTTTAGATGAAAATAATTAAGATACTTCCAAATAACCATGGTTGAATTTGATTAATGAGTCCATTCTTTAAATTGTAGTAGTATTCTGATCCATGAAGCCCCAATTACATTGTGAAAATGAGTTGTAAAATTCTCCAGGACTCTTTTTTTCCTGGAAAGAAAATGTGAATGTGGTACGGTCACATGCCTTGCCAGCGGAGAAGAGCCCTCGGCGTGCTGCTCTGAGCCAGCATGGAAATTTGCCTGGAAGCAGGGGTTCTGTACTCCTAATTGACCTGCCAGTTTGAAATCCTTTCTTGCCAACTGTGGCTTCCAACAGAGTTGAAAATACTGTCCATCTTGAGCTCCGATAGCATATTTAGTCTGAAGCAATATGGTGTTCGAAATAAAACCCTTACATGAGAGGAAAAAATATTAATTTTTAATAAAGAAAAAATAAATGGCTTTTATATTAAAAATATTAGATGTAAAACAGACTTTCTGATTTATTATCACCAAGGAAATTTTATTAGTTACCTACATCCTTAGAGAGTAAATTTTCATTTCTATGAGAATCATCAACACTTGACCAAGTAGTATGATATTATCTTGTAAGATTTTTGATGCAGAAAAAAAGTAGGCAGACTATTTTGCATCTTAATGCTGACTCTGACACCATGAGAGTTTCTAAACCGTCCTCATGATATGTCTAGCTGACAGCAGTCCTACCTAATTGGTGGGTGACTGGCTGTTTGGGACTCCTCTCCAGGCTCAGTGGCTCCTTGAAGCTCTTGAAGTCATCAGGAGTGAATTGCACATGCTTCATGTCATTTTTTCATTCAAAAATGTTACCCATCAAGTATCTCAGTTCCAAGACACATATTCACTGTGTCCTACTGTTAAATAACTTGAAGAACATCTGTAAAATTATATATAATCATTTCTTTATTTTTTAATTAATTGGCTTTTTAAAAAATATGTTTTTATTGATTTCTTAGAAAGAGAAGAAGGGAGAGAGAGAAACATTGATCAGCTGCCTCCCGGACATCCCCCTACTGGGGATGGAGCTTGAAACCTGGGCATGTGCCTTCCCTGGGAATTGAACCAGGGCCTTTCAGTCCATGGGACAACACTCAATCCACTGAGCCACATCAGCTAGGCTATAAATCTCTTATCCTAGCTCTAGTTACCTTTCTTCTTACTATTAAAAAAAACAAAAACTTTTGATGGTTATCTTGCTTCTTAGTTACAGTGACGTATTCCAAGGTTTATGCTACAAATGGGGCAAAGCAGAGAGAGGCTCCAGTTTCAAGAAAAATAGTGTGAAATGTCTCTGGAGCCCCTGGGTCCTAGGGATCTTCTCAAGGGTCAGTAATTATCAGCACTTCTAGCAGTCTGCCCCCACATGGGACTTTTCCAGCTCCATCACAGGTTCCACAGTTTCATTATATGGAACTTAAAAACAAGTTAGGAATTTCAGAAGCTCCTCAGAATACAAAATGCTTCCTGAAGTGTCTTTGGCCCTCATATTTGTCCATGGTCCCAGGCTTAACTTTCAGATAAGACCTAACTGCTACCTAATCTTTTTTTTTTTTTTTAAGTGACTACAGTTTAATATTAACTAGTATGTGGATAATGAGTATACAGTAAAAGTCTTTTGTTTCTTCTGATAAAATGAAAATTATGGTAGGGATGGCAAAATTTATTCATTCATTCATTCATTCATTTATTCGTTCATTCATTCATCCTTCTGCAGGTAAATCATGTTGATTTTCAACAAAATCTATCCTACACCACTTAAACCAAATAGTATGATGCTGTTAACACCATCCTCAATTCAGCGGTAAACATGGGATTCATATCTGACCATTCAGAATATTCATGCCTCTGTTCACAGTGATTGGTTCAAGGAAGAATACATGAACTACTTAGAGCCAGTAATACACAGTTAGACTCTTTTTCTATGATAATTAAAGAAAACAAGCATTGTCCTGATTTTGAATTTGAGCCTGTATAGACATAGCCTAATCTGTTGGCATCCATATTTCTACCCAAAGACAAGATTTCTTGAGAATAGAGCTAAGGTAAAGCAAGGCAGAGCCAGTACAAGATGAAAATGATTTGAATATGTATCTTTGAACATGAAACTTTAAGATTTCAATTAATTCCAGCTACAAAGAGGACATATGTTTAATGAAAGCTAAAAATACATTAGGTGTTTTTATTACCATGGTTTCTAACCTTTCACATCAGAAACATTATCTGATATCATATCCAGAAATAAAACTGAATTTATAATCAATCAAGCAGAACTGATCCAGATACTAGGAAAGGTCTCCACTGGACTAATAATGTCTCTAGATGAGCCGACGAGATCCTATTTGTCCCTGGAGGCAGAACAGCAACAACTATTAGGCATCCATGAAAACCAATGCCAAGTAGCCCCAGTGGCTGCAAGACGACAGAGAAACTCCCACCATCGCATTCATTAGTTACTTCAGTGAGTGCCAAGCCAGAAGGGAGAAGATGTCTGAAAAATCTCCCTCATTTATTGTCTGCCAATTACTACATGCACAAAAGCAAAATAAATATTATACCTGGTTTTAGAAAATGTGTCGGTACTTCAAGAGCTGTACTTTAAGTTGTATGAAACAGTGTACATTGGCAGCAATTGCCTGCATTACTTGGCCTCGAAGGCAGCTGAGTTTGAGTGAAATCTGAAAATCCCATTCAAAGGAGCGCCTGGTTGAACACACTCAGACGAACAATTAGCATTAGTGAAAACTTAGAACTCTTCAAATGAAAGCTACCACAAATGCTTAACTACTGGTCTTGACATGGTATGTTTTTTGGAGTCTATGATGGAAACTTAAATTTGGGAAAAAAGTGTTAAAAATTGTTAGTTATCATGGCCACTATTATAGACTGGTGACTTCATGTTAGTGTACTTAGAGAGAGAGGGGGCAGAGTCAAGTGATACTTATTTGGTCAAAAGCTGGAAAGAAAAACATGATTCTGTTCAATGTGTTCCAACCCACATTGGAGGCTAAACTAAGCAATAGTTACTACAGGAACCTCAGGGGAAAATCTGTGGCAGTGTTGTTGCCAATGTCTGAGCAACACTGATGGCTTGTGGATTGAAAATCACTCGTATTTGTCTGTAGAAATAAGAGAAGGCCTTGCATCCAGTCCTTAGCCATGAATTAATTCTCTCCAAATTCTGTTTCTACTATTTTTACATGTTGCCCCACCACCAGCATTAATAGCTCTTAAAGTAACTTCTGTTAAAAACAAATGGTCTTGAGTTATAAAAAATATGTTCATCTAAGAATTAATGTAATCATATTTCTACTCCAGGAGCAAAATGGGAGGGGCACTATCTAAGTTTTGCAAGCAATACAAAAATATACACCTTTAGTTCAAGAAGGGTCCCAGTTGCTGGAATGCATAACAGATGATACTTTCTTGGGATTCATAAGATACATTTCAACACATTCCTTTTATTACACTGTCTGGCAAGATTATATCATAATTTCTCATTTTCTCCAGTACAGTTTATAATGTGTCTTGTTATTTTTACCCTTTATTTGATTAGATTATTTCTCTTTTCTTTTTCTGTTTATTATTATAAACCAGTACCTTGTCTGTGAATATTTATCTTAACACATGTTTTGTATTAGCATATAATATTTCTTCTCTTTGATTTTCTGTTCATGTAAAGAATGGCTTCAGATCCTTATTTCTCTAAAATAAGAGCTAATTTGTTGTAAATAGGCAAAGAATCAGACTGTTTCATTAAGCCATCTACTGTAGTTATGCTTAAATATTCTTATCTTTAAACAAAATAAAATTATATTTATTTTTTGAAATTAGGCACCTAAGCATTTTGCGTTTTCTCAGGATAGTGAAGAGGTGAATTCAATCTCAGGAGAGTGAAGAGGTAATTATAAAACAGTGTTATAAATAAACTATCAATTGTGAAAAAATGAGATTCACTAATCCTGGGTTTTAATAAAAGTCAAATGATATATATGTAAAGCGTCTAACAAAATCATTGACACATAATATGTGCTCAATAAATATGAAATCTCATGAGATATGCAGAGATGACCATTTCTGATTCTAGCAGAAAAGATCTCAAAAACCACACAAATCAAAATGCATTTCAAATAGAATGTGAATTAAGATTAATTTGGGCAGAAATAGAGATAGAAATCTTCCTTCATGGGGAAAATGTTTGAGCAAGGGTGTAAAGATATAAAATCACAATTTAAAGCATGCTTATTGCCCTGGTCGGTTTGGCTCAGTGGTAGAGCATTGGCCCACAGACCAATGAGTTGCAGGTTTGATTCCAGCCAAGGGCATGTACCTCGGTTGCTGTTCGTCCCCAGCCCTGGTCAGTGTTGTGCGGGAGGCAACCAGTCAGTGTGTCACTCTCATGTAGATATTTCTCTCTCTCTTCCTCCTACTCTATCTGAAGATAAATAGAAAAATATCCTTGGGTGAGAATTAAAAATAAATAAATAAAGTTTGTTTATTTTCTCTCCCAAGAGAAGTATAGGCTAAGAGTGATCTAGTGTTTAATGTTTTCATTGATAACCACAATGTTAGGACAACCATCACAAGGAAATATCAAGACAAGAGAACAGGTAGCAGAATCTGAGTGTCAGAAAATTGGATGAAAATAAGAAAAAGCTGGCAAGAAGAAGACAAAGTGTTGATGGGGAAGAAAGCTTATCAAAGTTCCTTCCTTGAAAGAGGGAAGAACTAGGTGACCTGTATCTAGAAGGAGTTGGCTACTTAAGCCCTGGGTAGAGTGAATGACAGCAAGGCCTAAAAAGTCTGGAAGACAAGGAGTAACATGGGAGTAAGAGAAAAATTATTCTGTAGAGACCTCAGGGTCTGTCATTAGTATATACCACTGAGCCTAAGTAGTGTACCAGGAAGGACACATGGATAAATTACAATTGTATTACCAATAAAGTGAAATACTGAATTTCCCAGACTCCTTTGCCATTTTCTGACCTATGTTATGTGAAAAAAGAAAGAAGTAAAAGTGAGTTCAGCTTTTAATGGTAATGAATTTGGAGGTAGTTTGTCCAAGTTAGTTCAGGTAGTTCACAGATAGAGTATAGGTTTAAAAAAAAAAAAAAAAAAAAAAGCAAGAAACACTAGTGGAGAGTTCTCTAATACCCCATTGTTCAAAAAAAAAAAAAAAAAAAAAAAAGGAAATGAATCGATAAGTCCTTCAAGAAGGGAGGGAAAAAGCATGTTTTCTTATCATTGCCAAGAATACGCCTGACAGCACTGTTGTTTTACTGAGAGGACAATAAGGACCAAAATCATCATGGCACTTGCTCAGAGGCTTAGGTTGTGGTAATGAAGTCCAAAGTCTAAACTGTGCTTTGAGCTCCTTAGAGATGTTTTACATCTATATGTATAGATATATGATTGATAGTGAAATTTGTATTAATAGTATGATGCTTATATATGTTTGCCAGTTAATTGCACCTAGAGGAAAAATGTGTATTGCAATAATTAACACTCTGATAACAACTTCAAACAATCTTATAGGACATTGCCATTCTCACTTGCAGAATACCACTAATACTATTATAGAGGGAAAGACTTTGTTTAGATGTTATTTGACACTATTTACCTTTTTCAAACACAGTTGGAAAAAAAAAAAAAAAAACCTTTGTTTGAATCCCTGTACCGAGTTAACAAAGTGTAGGTGCAAATCCCACTTTTTCACTTAAAGAAACTGAACTAATTCTGATGCCTATAAAACTATGTGCTTTGCAGCATTGGCTGGCATGGTGAAAACTTTGAAATGACATGTTTGTCAAAAAATGATTGGAGTATAAGAGAATGCAATGCAAATGCTTAGATTCATGATATACACTTGTATTTATTGAGTTTGGAATAAAGTACATAATATATAACTAAATTTTCTTAAGTCAGTTGCATATCAATTTATGGGTATGTGTGCAGTATGCATGTGTGTCTAGAAAGTATGGGTCTGTGTATTCATAAAAAAAATAGAAAATCCACATAAAAATTAATGTTCTCTTTGGTAAGAGGAAGAATATATAATATATAAATATATGTTAGTGCTCTATATGAAATACATTTTTAAAATGCTACTATAATAAATATTTTTCTACCCATCACTCAGCTTTAATTTACCTTAATCTTTTAGCACATTGGCTTCAGGTCTATTTCATTTTACATAGTAATGAATTTGAAGCCCTCAGAGCACCTATCTTGATTTTATTTTTTATTCTCTTTCTTCCCAAAAGTAATCCTTATCCTGACCTTGATTTTTATGTTTTTAATTATTTTTAAATAATTTTATTATACACATATTTATTAACAATTTATAGTCATTTGTTTTGTTTAATGATTCAATACTTGGTATCATACTGAATATATCATTTCAACATTATGTTTTTGAGATGCATCAACTTTAATCATGGAAATGTAGTTTATTTGTCATCACTGAAGAAGAAAAAAGCATAGTGGTTAAGAGTAAAGACTGTGGAACCAAACTCGGTTAGAATTCTAGCTTTGATACTTATTAGCTGTGTGTTACCTTGGATAAAGTATTTAACCTCATGGTACCTCATTTTTCTCACTTATAAAATGAAAATATTTAATAGTCTTTATTTCACAGGGTATTGTGTTGTGCTGTTCTATGTGATTTACCTATATGATAAGGATTAAATATATAGGTAAATCACATAGAACAGCACAACACAATAATTTAAGTTCATTAAATATATGATGTACATTATATTTCACTTTATGAAATGTATCCACTATATCTTGTTGAATATTGAGATAGTTCTAAGTTTTTCGTTTGTTTGTTTGTTTTTTACCATTTTTACCATTGCATTGCATTTTGTTGCTTATGGCGTGTCTCTGAAGATGTGTCTGTTCAATAATTTCACAGTATATGTTGTGATGTGAAACCGCTGGGTCGTAGGAGATGTAGATGCTCAACCTCACTAGTCTGTCACCACACTCTGAAGCTGTGTCCTGATTCACAGTGGAAAAATGGTTTACATTATTAGACAAAGTTTAAATTTTAATAAAATAAAATGTATTGTTCTTTTTCCTTAAAATTTAATTTTCTTTATAATTTTATAGTTTTACTAATAAATTGTTCCATATCCTATGGTTAAAAGGATTTAATGTAACCATCTAGTTTTCTTCAATGGATAACTAATATGCACTGTCTATTGAATATATTATAAAATTGAAGAGTTTTATTTTCTTTTTTAACCTACCTTTTATTTGCTACATATCATTATTATTATAATAAATATATATGTTTTTAATTAGGGAAAATATTTCCATTGAAACAACAACAACAAAACAGTATTAGTACTTCTCAATGAATCCATTGCATTAATAATAAAGGAAAAGAAGATAGGAAAACTAGTATACATTGAGCTGGTTTCTAGGCTCTACCAGGCTTTTTCATATACAGAAGAAACTCTCTTAACTCATTTCTCAGGAAGTAAATATAAGAGCAATATCATTCTCCACTTCCTTTGTTAATCATATTGATCAATTTCTGGGGCATTTTGAATACCATACATGGCTGATTTAACCAATTTTTAATTAACCAATCAACTACCTGTACAGTGACGTCAGATAGGTGACATTCTACTGTCACTAAATGATGCTACATTATTTTATTCTCATAAGATGCCTATGAGGTAGTTACATCTTCATCATTTTTACAGGAAACTAGGGCTAAGAAAGGTTATATAGTTTGTCAAGCACATACAAGTTCAACACCAACAATACAGAGATTTGAATAACTTCAAATCCAACACTTTAATAATTGTCATCAGTCATGTTCCTTTTAGATATGGCTTGATATTGGACTCAATACATCTTTGGGTTCATTTACAACAGCTTTATCTAGGAAACATCATGATCCAAAGCACTAACTTGAAGTGAATTGTTATTTTCTCCTCTCATTTAAAATTTTTTTCTTTATTGATTTTAGAGAGAGAGGAAGGGAGAAGGAGAGATGGAAACATTGATGAGAGAGAACATTGATTGGTTGCTTCCAGCATGACCCCCACAGGGGATTGGGCCCACAACCTGTGTATGTGCCCTGACCAGGAATTGAAGCGGCAACCTCTTGGTGCATGGGTCGGCACTCAACTCCTGAGCCACACTGGAGGGGTTCTCCTCTCATTTTAAATGAACTTCTAAGTCAACAGCTGACTTCTATGGCTCACTTAAGACTATAAATACCCAGGGGCACAAAAAGAAGGGTGGGCTCTGATGGAATTAGTATCACCTAGAGTTCATTCTAAATATGTTGTACAGAAAGTCATTATTTTTTTTAAAGTAAGATATATTGAAAAAAAAATATTAGTAACATTTTAAAAATAAGTTAAAGCAGCATGTATTTTAATTCAAAAATTTGACTTTGGCTCATATCTAGACATATCTGTATAAACTTTGGAGCATGCTTTTACAACTTAGTTACTTCGAGCACTGATAAAACCAAACAACATTCAAGGCCATTCTGAAGATTGAATTACAGATTTCACAATACTTAGCCACATCTTGAGCCATGCTTAAGTGAGTGAAACATTACAAATGAGCTACATTGGGCAGGGCACAAATGTGATATTTCTAATGCTGAAACCCTTCCAATCATTAGACTGGCTATTGTTTGTAGTTGTTCATTTGCTTGCACAACCCTCATTCCATTTTTGTTTTGCTGCATGTCTTTCACTGCTATTATGGGTTTCCCATGAATACAGATGTCGTACCAATGCAATTGTGTTTCATAGATTATATCGACATATAATCTGCCATCTACAACTGGGCAACTTTGATAAAGTGCTTTATCTTCCTTCTTTTACTCAATTTCATAACAAAGCACATTTTGCAGAAGTGTAATAAACCCAGATCTCAAGGCCTAACAATGGACTTAATCATGAATCTTCATTGCTGACAATTTGGTATTTTATTTCCTGAATGTAAGAACACTTGGTCATCATAGACAAAGTCTGAGATACAAAAACAGTCTTCCTCAGCAATGACAGCAGTACTTAGAAGAGCTTCCATAACAAAAATCTCCCTTAAATAAATCTTTCTCACAGTGCCATTGCAAGGTAATTTCACTCTACTTAATTCTATTTTCAGAGAAAAAGCTGTCTTCGTACTTTATATTACTTTATATTCTGTCACTATTTGAATTTGCCTACTGGCTATAAAAATCAACTGCCTCTTCTAGGTTAGCTAGTTTATATTTTTTTTTAAAAAAAACCTATAGGAATGAACAGAATGTGATGGAAATATGACTAGAATCTCAAGCCAAATTGCTGGGTTCAAATCTTGACTATTTCTTACTAGTGAGTAACTGTGCATAAATTTCTTAACTTCTCAGCACTTCAAGTTCCTCATTTGTTAAATAAAATAGAACAGATTTCCTAAGTTGAATAAAACTTAAATGAGTAATATGTGAAAAATACTTAGTATAACAGGTAGTACATATAGAATGAACAAATATCTTTCATGGTTTTAACCATGTCTGGTCTTAATACAATTTGTATACAAAAGGTGGGGCAAAAGTAGGTTTATATTTTATTTATTTATTTATTTAATCCTCACCCGAGGACATTTTTCCTTTTTTTTTTTTGTTCAGATAGAGAGATAGAGTGGGAGGGAGAGAGAGAGAGAGAAACATCGATGTGAAAGGGACACAACCAAAACAGGGCCGGGGACAAACCGCAACCGAGGTACGTGCCCTTAGCAGGAACTGAACCTGGGTCTCTCTGGACCACAGGTCGACGCTCTACCGCTGAGCCAAACCAGCCAGGGCCAAAAGTAGGTTTATAGTTGTGAGTACGCAAAACACAGTTTATTCTTGTATTATTTATTAATTATTATGTTATTGTTCATACCAACAACTGTAAGCCTACTGTTGCCCCACCCATGATACGTTTGGTTCATGGTTTCTTCCTGGAAATGTGCCTGTGTTTCTAATATGTTCCTTCTGTCTTTACATCCTGATGTTGTTGATGTTCTCTTCCCATATCTTTTTCATGTTTGTTGGATTATTTTGTCCATTAAGGTATTCACTTGTCCAACCTTTCAATCAATTCATAAGATCTTGTTTATTGCCCAGAATAAAGAGGATAGCTAGAATAAGTAGCAGGAAATAAGAATTGATAAATTAGGCCCAGTAAAAGATCACAAGGCATGTTGGGGCCATTGACGGACATGATTGCCCCATCTTCCTCTTAAAACTATCAATATAAGCTATTTGTCTCAATGCCAAAGCATATTTGAATGCTCATTTAACTTCAAGGCACTAAATGTCTAAGCCCATGTCTAATGTGTTATGACCTCAAAAGTTTAAGAATTAATAGCTTTAAGGGAAGCATAGAACTAATATTTACTGACTATCTCTTTTGCTTACCCTGAGCTAGATAATTCAAAATATTGAAGGGGATGGAGAGAAGAAAAAAAAGGGACCAAAGGAACAGAACTAATATTTTCTGAGGTAATGTTGTGTCTACAGCCGAAAGGATCTTAGTTCACAAAGGCAAGTAAGACATAAATCACTGCCTTCAAAGTAAACTGAAGGTGACCCTGGATGTTCATTCTATTGGGCTACCAGGAAACTCACATTTACTCCTGGATCTGTGGTGAGGTCTTTACCCCTCTCTGGAACATGCACATATACAAGAGGTCTTGTTGTGCAACGCAACAAAAGAAAACTAGAAAATGTACTTGAAGGCAGTTGTGTGGTCCCTTGTAGGCAAGTAGCTCTGCTGCTTCCAAGTGAAGACTGGTATAGCCCATGATAGGTTTCTCTCTCTCTGAGTGTGCAATGGAGGCACTGCCCCTGTGGCCAAACGATTTTCCCATGCTGTGGGTAAGAGTTCACACCAATCTAGGAAAATCACGGTCAGGCTTCTCTGCCTATTTGGGAAAACTTCTCTTTTCTTGCTTTCATTGGCTTCACTTTGGTCTTTTGGAATAACTCTTTAAAAGTGCTCAACCTTACACAAACTGAAGGCAGTTGGGAAACATCTTCAAGCAACCACTTTGAACTATGTGAACTATTTCTTCGAAATAAGAAAGCACAAAAGCCTGGCTATCATCACAGAATGGAGAGGAATGAATAAAATCATAGCACAGAATGAAAAGAGCAAATTTTTTAAAATTTTCAACTGCAATAAAAACAAAAGAGCAATAAATATCTCAATAAATTATCTTGACATATGCTAGGTGGTTTATGTGTGTAAACTAACCTGACTTGTATTACCAATACAGTTTTCTTTTCTTTTTTATTAATTAATTTATGTTACAGATGTTTCTCCTTTTTCCCCCACTGATTCCCCCCTCCCCCTCCCTCCCTGCCCTGTCCCCAGTTTGTTGTCCATGTCCACTGTTCATGCATACATGCATATAAGTTCTGTGTTTTATCTCTCCCCCACCACCCCCTCTTCTGGGGATTGTCAGTCTGTACTCCACTTCCACGTCTCTGGGACTACCCATTCCTCAGACTGTTATGTTCATTATATTCCACAAATAAGTGAGATCATATGATACTTGTCTTTCTCTGTTTGGCTTGTTTCACTTAGGATGATACTTTCCAGGTCCCTCCATGTAGTCTCAAAGGATAAGAGATCTTTCTTTCTTACAGCTGCATAGTACTCCATTGTGTATATGTACCACTGCTTTTTTATCCATTCGTCTACTGATGGACACTTGGGCTGTTTCCAGATCTTAGCTATTGTAAATAGTGCTGCTACAAACATGGGGGTACATATATTCTTTCTGATTTGTATTTCAGGCTTCTTAGGGTATATTCCTAGAAGTGGGATCACTGGGTCAAATGGAAGTTCAATTTTTAATTTTTTGAGGTAACACCATAGTGTTTTCCATAGTGGCTGCACCAGTCTGCATTCCCACCAGCAGTGTACTAGAGTCCCCTTTGCTCCACACCCTTGCCAACACTTGTTGTTTGATGATTTGTTGATGGCGGCCATTCTGACAGGTGTGAGGTGATACCTCATTGTGTTTTAATTTGCATCTCTTTGATGATTAGTGATGATGAGCATTTCTTCATATGTCTCTTAGCCATTTGTATGTCCTGTTTGGAGAGGTCTATTTAGTTCCTCTGCCTATTTTTTAATTGGGTTCTTTGTCTTCCTTTTGTGGAGTTGTATGAGTACTCTATATATATTGGAAATTAACCCCTTATCTGATATATCATTGGCAATTATGCTCTCCCACACAGTGGGTAGCCTTTTCGTTTTGATGATTGTATCTTTCGCTGTGCAGAAGCTTTTGAGTTTGATGTAGTCCATGTGTTCATTTTCTCCTTTGTTTCTTTTGCCTTAGGTGATGTGTCAGTGAAAATTCTGCTGCGTATGATGTCTGAAATTTTGTTGCCTACATTTTCTTCTAGGATTTTTATGGATTCATGAGTCACATTTAAGTCTTTTATCCATTTTGAGTTTATTCTTGTGTAGGGTGTAAGTTGATGGTCTAGTTTCACTTTTCTGCATGTAGCTGTCCAATTTTCCCAGCACCATTTATTAAAGAGGCTGTCTTTACTCCACTGTATGTCCTGCCACCTTTTTCAAATATTAATTGAGCATATTGCCATGGGTCCACTTCTGGGTTCTCTGTTCTGTTCCACTGGCCTATATGCCTGTTCTTATGCCAGTACCAGGCTGTTTTGATTATGGTGGCTACTAATACAGTTTACAAAAGGAAATTTGGCCCGAAATGGATTAGAGCCTAATAATATAGCTTAGAGAACCAGGCAGGGGAAGTCAGAACCTGAGTGTACTTGACTGCAAAGAACAAGTTCTTTTTACTTGACCAGTCTCGTGGGAGGCAAGTAGGTTCTTTGGGGAAGATGCTATCATGAAATGGAGAACCAGCTATTTTTTTTTTTTTTTTTTTTTGGTGGGGGCTACAAGCAGGAAAGAACAATAGCAAAAATCATAACACAAAACTGGTCGGCTGAGGACCACTACAATTGATAATCACTGTATTTTATACCTTACTCTGATATGTCTTGCAAGTTGCAATTACTGCCACTACAAAAATGAAAGTTCACTATGGGCCTTGAACTTCTGGACTGGGTGTGCCCTTCAGTCTTCTGCCCTAGCTGACAGGAGGGCTAACAAAGCATTGTTCTAGCCTTTTCAGTTTCAGTAATAATAGGCAGCTTTGCTAACTAACAAGATTCATAAAGTGGGGAGATCTTCAAATATTGGAAGGGGTTCAGATGCAGGTTTGCCAGAACGGAAGACAAGTGGCCTCTATATTGAATAAAATATAGCTTAGATACTGGCACCTTAATAAAAACAAGAGTTTAATTTGAAATGGAAATGGATTGGTTCTCTTCAGAGTGGCAGCTAACAGAGTGGCTTTTGGGGAAATCATTTCTAAGTGCATTGGGCTGCCTCTTGCTTGCAGCGCAGAAATTACTGACTATTGGTTAAAATGCCATGTGAATTAATTTTCAGCCTCATTTATTTTCTGGCTGAGCATAAAGGCAATTTCAAAGGGAGAAAAATGGCCCCAATAGGTGTTACCACAAATCTTTTGAGAGATGAAAAATATTAGCAGCTAGTATAATTTAATTCCAAATTCAAACAACTATCATTGTTGTAGGTAATAGTTCAGGGTGCATACTTTGCAGATACATAGAAAAAGAGTGTTGTTTGATCTTAGCTTTCAGTGATTTCTCTTGGTATCTAAATTGCTCATAATTGCTGCAGCACAAAACAATATATTTAAGCATTGAATCCACCTTCTGTAAATCTTCTCACCAGGGCCTCACCTGGATGATTTCATTAATTCTCTTTTATAATTAACTATCTCCCTCCACTGTAAGGAGAATAGTTCTTTGTTAACTGTTGATTATTGTTGTTTTATTCTATGACTCCCATGGATTGATTGTTTCTCTAAGTACTTAAAATAATTTCACCACAAAATAATTCTTATGAAGATGAAACAATCTATAAGAATTGTGATGAAGGAGGTATACTTATATCAGTCACTTAAAATGTGTGAAGAAGTGACATGGTAGTGACAGCCTTGCATATGTTATGTATGCCTCTAACAGTGAAGTCAATTAACATACATTCATTTCCGAATGATTGCATGGCAGTGAATTGAAGATAGAATATAAATCTAAAATAAAGGTGATATTTAACATTTGCAGTCAGAGCAGAATCCCCTGGGTCGGATGATGATGCTTTATCATTTCATTTTTGTTATGATTTAAGTTTGATTCAGATGACTAATTGTTTTAATCTCAATCTCAAAGAATGAAAATCTGCATTTTATTGGGCTGGTAGAACACTTTATATAAACTTTTCTTCTTCACAGTGTATTCTGCACTGGAGTGATAAAAAAAGAGTAGAGAGCAAGATTGAAAAGTTTTAAACTGTGAGATTCAAATTTTTTAAAAAAGGAATATAAGATTATATAAGTTGTTTGTATCAGTACCTTTAAGTTTGTTTCTGTATTGCTTGTTTTTATTTTTTGACTGCAAATTGTTTCCAAAGTCACTTTTTATTATTAGAGTTCTTGGACAATCTGAGAGGTAATTTTAACACCTCCTTAATTTGATCTATGGCCTTGAGAAATTAATTTAACCATTTTAATTATTGGGCACTATAAAGGAGATTCTGGTATGTGCTGATTGAAGCATAAATAATCACAGCATGCTATTCCTTTTAGGCAAGTTTTCTTATTTATTCTCTGTAAGGACACACTGCACAGTGTACTCTGGGTCTCTGTGGTCAGAATTCCAAAAGAAAGAATAAGATGTCTAAATATGAGGAAAACATATAGCAATAAAGTCCTCTTGCAAATGTTAGTGAAGGACCAAAGAGGAATACCTGCTTCAGAGCTACAAATGGAGAGCTTGCTGCTGCCTCAGAAACCAGGCATCACTTTTTCTGCTCATGCTGCATCACAGCCGAATGAGTTAGTCCAGAGAAAAACCCTTCGGGTGACAAAAGCATACACTCTCATGATGAAAAGTAAAATAGTCCTTTATTAAAATATTTTTATTTGAAAGCCTTTATACACAGATTGTATCATCTCACGCCCTCTATTTTATAAACAGAGGATATTGACTACAACTGGAAGTTTTCCTAATATGTCAGAGTAGTATTATTCATTTTATAATGTTCAGCATCGATATAGTCACACAGCAATGTGTCAGATTCAGTTTCTCTATCTTCTTTGCTATCAGATTATAAATTATTTCCTCTCACACATTTATTCTCTTTCTTCAGTGAGAGTCCTTTTACCTTTTAAAAAATGATTAGGACAAGATTTTAAAAATAAGCATAAATTATTATGAGTCAAAAATAAGGACATGATGATTTCTCTCAGTTATGTTCTATAGTTCTAAATGGATTCTCTTGAGAGACTTCTCTAAAACACTAAGTGAAAAGTAATTGATTCTTTTGTTTTTAAAAGTGAAAGAAACAGAATAAAATGTATGAAATAACTGCATTCAAGACAATAAACACTAGGCAGTGGAAGTGAATTCTCCCTCAGACATAAGAAACAAATGGGACAAGCCTTATAATTGTTTAGTTTAGTGCTTGAGGAGTGCCTATACCAAGACCAGAGGAAGGGGTCCCGGTTGAATCCCAGTGTACTCCTTGAGTGGAGGAGGCAGAACAGAGTATGTGAAGACCAAGGTCACTGGAATTCACATGGCACAGCACTAGGTAAAACCAAAGCTGCATGAACAGAGAGTTCCAGCTATCTTCTAAAGTCTGTCCTTGAGTATTCAGCAGAGCATTTATCCATAAATACATATGAGGAAACTAACTGGAACTGAGGGAAGATTTACTAAAAGGGTTAGAAGTAATACTCTTGATGTTCACACAGGGCTGGGAATAGCCTGCGTCCAACAATCAGGAATGAAAACACACATCATTCATAGGACATTGAGTAGAGTATCTGGAAACATTTTGCCTAAAAATAAAGTGATTCAACCTATACTAAGCATTTTCTGATCTCACTTAACAAATCTTGAAAACAAGACCTAAAAGGACCAAATTATTTTCAGGTATTTAACTATGTCCCCGAACAAAGTTCCAGAATATGTATAGGAATACAAAAATAAAGGTCATAAGCCAAAGAATGTGGTAGCCTCTAAAAACTGAAAAAAAAAAAAAAAAAAACCCTTTATTTACAGCCACCAAGAAAATGGGGACCTTGATCTGCAACCACCTGAATGAGTAGGAAGTGGACTTTCCCTTAAAAAAGGATGCTATTTGCTAACTCTTTGACTTAGTCCAGTGGGATGTGTACTAGACTTCTGACCTACAAAACCATAAGACAATAAAATTATGTTGTCTTAAACACTAAGTTGGTGGTAATTTGTCATAGTAGCAATAGAAAACTAAAATAATAACCAAATTGCTCAATAGATAAAAATAAATTTTTTAAAGAATCCAAAAAAAAAATACATTATATAGAGAGGTAAAAATATAAAAATGTTAACAGACTTGTACAAAAACATTGAAAATAAGAAGACAGTAGAACAATATCTTTAATGTTCTAAAACCTGCTAACTAGATTTCTATACCTACTGCAATTAGTTTCCAAAACAAAGGTGAAATAGAGACTTTTTCAGACATGAAAAAAAAAAAAAGAAAGAAAGAAATTATCTTTAAATGCTTCCATCACAATAAATATTAAAGAATATCCTAAGACAGAACGAAAATGATACCAGCTCAAAATATGAATCTAAATAAGAAATGAAGAGAGCTAGAAACTATAGCTACATGTATAAATACCTGAGAAATTTTTATCATCATTAGTTAACTTCCTTTAAGATATAATTGACTACATAAGCAATACTAATAATAGCATATTAGGGACTTTATAAGATAATGTAAAATTGTTACAAAAATAGCCAAAGGTGAAGAGGGGAGAAATGAAGGTATACTATTGTCAGTTTCTTTAAGTATATTTAAATTGGCATTTACTTAAGGGTAGCCTGTGGTAAGGTAAGCACATATACTATAAACCCTAAAGCAATCACTAAAAATGAGTTATTACATAATAATTAATAAAATAAATATAGTAAACAAAAGGATAAAATGGAATCATAAACCATCAATGCAGATGAAGGCAAGAAATGGGAATAACATCAAAATTTAAAAGTGGGAACATCAGAAAACTAATCAAAAGATGGATGGACTTAAGCCTATTCGTATCAATAATTATAATAAACACAAATGGCCCAACACAATTAAATGTTAGAGATTGTCAGCTTGGATACAAAAGCAAGGGCTAATTTTAAGCTGCCTATAAGAAACACACTTTAAATTTAAAGATACAAATAGGTTAAAAGGGAAATAAAAAATATATAATATGCTAATACTAAATAAAAAGAAGACTAAAATGGCTACATTGATATCAGAAAAAGTAGATATTAGAACAAAGAATATTTTCAGAAATAAAGGTCATTTTATAATGATAAAGAAGTCATCAGTTAAGTGACTATAATAATTCTAAATAATGATGCAACTAAGGAAAGAACTTCTAAATACACAAGTCACAAAACTACAGGGAGAACTGAACAAATAAAAAATAATAGTTAAGGGATTTTAATAACCATCTAATGGGAGTTAACCCTTAAGATAAGCAATGTGAATAAGTGGATAATACGGACAAAAGGAAAGAATACAAAAGAAGTGAATTTCTCTTCATCCATTTGAATTTAATAATTTCAGGATTTTTTTAGCTTTCAGATGCCATGATTTGCTAGATGTTCTGTTTAGTATCATATCGTTTTATTTATTGTATTGTTTAAAAAAATTTAAATGCATACAAATAAAGTTTGAACAAATTCTTTGTGGGAAATTTTAGAGAAATGGTGAACAGACACAGTTCCTAACCACGTGGTGCTTCAGTCTTATAGGGGAAAACAGACATTTACAAACTAATAAAAAAAGAAAGTGTAATAACTGAATCATTATCATCCTAGAAATTTCTCTAATTATCATACATGTGACCACCACACAGAGTTGGCCAGATAGATTTCTAGGTTGATCTAGATGTTTTTGAAAGCTCATAAGAGACCTAAGGAAAGATGAAAATTGAAATAAGATGCTTCTTACTTGCATTAACAAAAAAAAAAAATGCTCAAAAAGAAAGTTCATATCTGGAATAGCACATTTAAGTGCAAAAACACATAGTCTGCTTTTTTTCTGTCTCTATAATTGCAAATGGAATAAATAAGAGATTATACTTCTAAAACGACCATTGTCTTCTTAAGAAACAAATGTCCCTGGATCTTGCATTTGAAGAGTGAGGGACAAAGTGGATTGGACCTACGGATGCTTTGCAGGATGGTGCAAGTTGTACACTGCATAACACTAGGCTTACATATATACACGCATAACATACATGGATATATATGGTGGCCCTTAGTAGACTTCTATACAAACTGCTGCTATAAACTTCTGAAACAAGATAACCCTGTTTCTGAGCTTTCACACCCTGTGTTGATAATAAATAGACTGTGATCTGCTGATTCAGCACCCATGCAGGGTGCCAGGGCGTTCCTACACAGCCAGAAGAGAAGTTTCTCAGCATCTAGTACTGTAGTCTAGTAAATTTCATGAAACAGAGTTCAGTGACATTAAAGGTAAATTGACAGATTCATTAGGTAACCAGAGAGCTGAATCTAGCAAGCCTTTAAGAGGCTGAGAGCTCTGTGTGTCACCATCTTAAACAAACACCCGAAAGGCAGTTAAAGGTGTACATGTAGATTAACACAATGGGTACAAACCATTCAGAGATTCATTTAATCACCACTCGATTTCATCTTCAAGTCTTATACTGAATTGAAAAAAAGTGAACACTACTCAGTAAGTCTGAGAGAGCTCCATTTCCTTTGGTAGAGTTGTAAAAAAAATTTTGAAATCTTTCCATGATATTTAAATTTACATCAACCAAGAATTGTTCTGACAGATAATGTATGCTAAATAGGTACCTGTTTAAGTCTTCCATGGGTAATAATTTTGGAGGAGCCTTAAAAATCCATTTAATATCAAATAATGTACCATGATTACTAACCTGGTATGAATAAAAGCAGAGCAGGACTTTTTTCCACACATCTAGCTGACCTAATGCTTTTAATAGATAATAATTAGTCTAGCCAATGACAATCTTTGCACTTTATATAGTACAATTCAATAGTGCTAAAAGATGTCTTCCCAGGGAAAATGATGAAGGCTATTATTTAATAATGCTGAGAAAGATACAGTAGCTGACAGTTCTAACATCCACAGTGCCGGCAGCGATGCTTTTTGTCACTAATGACTTGGCTCATAGATCTTACTCAAACTTTGAGCAAAAGAAAATTCTATTTTCTTCCAATGTCTTTCCTCAATATACCTCTATTCATTTCCTTCTTCATTTTGTGAATATTAACTGAGAACCTTCTATGTGCCTGGTACTCTGCTGGGTAAGAGGGATAAAATAATGAGCAAAAACGGACCTAGAATCTGAGCACTAAAATTAATCTTTTTTACCTTAAAATGTCCTGACTGTAAAATTAAATAGGTGAGTAATTAGTAATGATTTCAAATTGTTGACAGCTCATAGCACTGTGTCTGTGCTGAGGGAGAAACAAATGCACACCCGCGAGGTGCTTGAGAGAGAAAGTTAATCCAAGATCTGTCTCCTAGTGGTATTCTAAGGTGTGAGATAAATAAATGACCCTCTATCCTTATTTTACTCCATCTATTGCCAAAATATAAAACACATTTTTAAGAAATCAGCCTTTTGTCCTTGAGCCTAAAATCCAGATGTGCATTTCTCTAGGCAAATTTACTGTATTTTCAGTGAAATTTCACTAATAATAGCATTGTAACAAAAATGAGCCTGTTACAATAATGACATAAAGTTTAAACACAATTGAAAACATATATAGGCAGAGAGAATGAAGTAAATATTTATAAAGTGGTACCAAATCATACTTACTCATTAAAAACAATAGTCATAAAAGACCATGTTTACCACAATGGTATTAAAATGAGCATCTATTCTTAGTTTTTCCAGGTTTTGGATATGCAGAAAGCAATGTAATGCCCTCATGGTTATATCCATGAATACTGGAAAGGGCTAAGAAGGAAATATTTCTTTCCTACTCTTCCAAAGGAAATAATACTTGGAAACATATTGGATAAATATTGCTAAAAAGAAATGCATAAGAGCTGAGCAGAGAAAGAACAGGAATTGATTAATAATTCATTTGTCCTGAATCTGCCAGCTTCCCAACTTTATTCCTAGAAATGTAGCTGCTATTAACTTTCAGTGACACGTTTGAGCCACTGGTGTATTGCATTCTCAAGGTCGAGTCCTACTCCAAAAGTCCACTCAAGGAGTGTTGGGATGGGTAAGAATCCAGGCCAAAATTTATGAACTAAGATTCTTTTGGAGAAACTTTCATTGAAATGAGCAAATCATTTTAGAAATCTTACATTAGGGGACGACAAACATTTTCCACAATAATGACTCTTGTCTGGTTCCTCTTGGATTCTCTTACTCTTAGAACTCTACACTGAACTGCTTTCATAGAAGCATGGACTTAGAATTCCAGAAGGCATACAGGTGAGTGACTTAGCAACAATTTTCCTTGAGCCCTTGTTTTCAGCCTCTCTTCAGGGGCTTGCAAAGTGCCAAAGACGTGTATTTGTATAAACCACAATGGCTGAAGGGAACTAGAAGGCACCCGGAATCTTTGTGCATCAGGTAAGTTCTTCACATAGGTCAGGCTTTTTGTACAGATTTGGGGAAGTGCAAAATCCCCAGAAAGCCTGGTTTTGCTTCTGTGACTAGTTTTAGGGATATAAAGAGAGGGATTTCCATAAAGACATGATTTTGTTCACACCAGTGAATCATGATCTCAAGAACAAAGTGTTTCAGTAAAGATGTCCAATTGAATAAAAATGTAGCCACAGTAAATGCAGCATCTCATTGTGATACATAATTGTACTGAAAGAAACTTGAATAATTTGGAGCACGTGTTCTCTGTCACAGTGAAATGTGGCTCTGATTTCATGAAATGCTGTTTGAATCTTGTCTACAATGTGGAAATCACCCAAATCTGTCTAACACCCTTCATATCATTGACATCATTAGTTTTCATGAAACTTGACCTCTCAGAGGAACTGTTTTCATGTACTAGAGAGAATTTGTTTAACTCTGGCAGTTCCACTGGGTTTTGCTTTAGTTGGTCAATATCCATATAATTACATATTCCATAACTGATTCTCACTAAACATTCACACAAGTATAGACAGAATATTGTCTTTGAAGCTTCAAAAATCATTAGACACATCTTCAAGAATGATTTCTTTCAGTCAAATCACCTGTTTCCTTGAAAGTAGAGGTGATATCATATTGACCAACTCAGACACTCCCTAACAACTACTCTAATAAGAATTAAGTCAATTCAAATTTAATTTTTAAATTGAGAATCAGCTAGAAAAAGAGACTTGATTTGATACTTTTACATGCCCTGAATATCTGTGAACCTAAGACTATGTATGTAGTCTTATATATATATAGTAAACAAATACATGTAATGACTACCAGGCCATAGTGAAGAGTATGTTATTTGCCTTGATTTATTCATTTATTTTTTCTAGCCCTGATAAGTATCTGGTTTGGAGGTGGAGAGTGAGGCTTCTGCTCAGCAGGGTTGATCAAAATATAAATTAAATAATAAGATTTTGACAAAGCAAAGTAAGACTCTACTCCATGGACTCACTGTCCCCTAAAGAAAAGCAGACCACAGTAGCAAAGGGCTTGAATGCAAGCCAGAGGAAGAATTCCAGTAGAAGCTACGTCATTATGAAGTATGTATGTATGTGTGTTCCCCGTCCTTATACACATACATTTAAAGAACTGGATTAGATGTTTTCTGTAGTGTACTAAAAGCTATATACTTCATCATTTTGTGAACAAAGAATATTGAATGCATAAAATAAGAATTATCCAATTATAGTTATTTAACATCAATCTGGAGGTTTTTATCTAATATAATAACATAAAGGAAAAATCAATTAAAGGTATGAATATCACACTATAAAACATGAAAATAAATATTATCAGATGATATGTTTGCATAAATAAAAAATAAAGAAAAAAGAGACAAAATATATTCATGATAGGTCCACAAAGGAAATAAACAAATAAGAGTTTTTCATATATTAGCAATAACACATTTATAACATAATACAAAAATAAATCTATTTTTATGAGAAAATACATAAGATAAAATAATAAATTTAACAAGAAATATGGAAATCTATATGAATAAAGTTATAAAACATTGCAGAAGGGTATAAGAAAACCAAAATAAATGTGAAGTCATGTAATATTTCTGAGTGGGAAAACCTAATATTTCAAAGATATTATTTCCCAGAATGATCTGTAAATGTAATGTAATCTAGTGTAAAACTAATAAAAACCAAAGAATACTTGGAAGAGAATAATAGGATGAGATATGCCATGCTGGATACCAAAATGTACCCTAGAGCTACAACAATTAATTGATAGCCTACCAACTCAGAAGAGAAAGTTCAAGAAAAAAGAATACAATCCAAAAATAAGCCCTCTTTTAATATACAGAACTCTGAATAAGTTGATTCTAACATTTTTTGCCAGTTTCCTCATTACTTTTAAGAAAGAGAAACTTTTCAGAGTTCCATACTTCACTATTTTCACAGACATAACTCATTCAATGCAATTTAAAATCAGTCTTCTAAATGTATCTAAGGAAATCAATGAAATAGTGATTTAAAAGTTCTAAATGTCATATATACTCCAAAATGTGCTCACACATATAGTTAAAACTTAGGTATCTTTTTGCCTAAATATTTTCTGGATTTCTTTTAGTTTTCTATATTTCAACTTTTCTCACTCAGTATCCTTATAAAATATTCACAAAAATACTTATCTATCTACCTTAAATTGTTTCTTGGATGGCTTAATATAATACAGGACATGACACTTATTGAGAAATATACATGTACTATGATATGTAAGATGATATTAACAGACCCTATAGTATTTTCTGCTAGACATACATATTAAATATCAAATACAGTCAACCCTTGAATAACATGAACTGCTCAGGTCCACATTTTTTTTTTAGAGGAAATATATATTTTCTTTCTTGTAATTCTTTAAAAAAATTCTATTCAGGGTAAAATTAACAAATTGTTTTCAAAATAAAAAGTATGATGAAAATATAGAAAGTATGCCATTGTTTTTTTTATTTTGTGATAAGAGAGACTCTTTTATAAGTTTTTTGTTTTTTTTCAGGAAATACTGTAAATGCATTTTCTCTTTCTTATAGTTTTCTTAATAACATTTTCTTATCTCTAACTTACTTTATTGTGGTATGTTATATAACATAAAATATGTTAATCGGCTGTTTATGTTATCAGTAAGGCTTACAGTCAAGAGTAGGCTATTAGTACTTAAGTTTTGGGGGAGTTCAACTCAGGAAGAGAAAGTTCAAGGGAAAAGAATAGAATCCAAAAATAAGCTTATTTTGTTCATTATATTACACAAATAAGTGAGATCACATGATACTGTCTTTCTCTGACTGGCTTATTTCGCTTAGTATAATACTCTCCAGTTCCCTCCCTGCTATTTCAAAGGATAAGAGATCTTTGTTTCTTATAGCTGTGTAGTATATATATATATGCTACAGCTTTTTTATCCACTTATCTACTGATGGACACTTGGGCTGTTTCCAGATCTTAGCTATTGTAAATAGTGCTGCTGTGAACATGGGGGTACATATATTTTTTCTGATTGGTGTTTCAGGCTTCTTAGGATATATTCCTAGAAGTAGGATCACTGAGTCAAATGGCAGTTCAATTTTTAATTTTTTGAGGACACACTATATTGGTTTCCACAGTGGCTGCACCAGTCTGCATTCCCACCAGCAGTGTACTAGAGTCCCCTTTTTCTCCACACCCTCGCCAGCACTGGCTGTTTGATGATATGTTGATGGCAGCCATTCTGGCAGGTATAAGGTGAGACCTCATAGTTATTTTAATTTGCCTCTCTCTGATGATTAGTGACGCTGAGCATCTTTTCATATGTCAAATATACAGACTTTAAATTTACATTTTAAGAGTTAAAAGAGTTAGTAAGAGTAGGGCAGACAATCTAAGATGGCAGTCCAAAGATCTGTATTGTAGCCCTAACCTTTAATAATAATTGTGTGATTTGGAAAATCATTTCACATCTCTAAAATCATTGGGTTGAACAGTATATTATGATAATCAAGAATAAAACAAAACAGTTGCACAACTACAACAGTTGTAGAGTCTTTGAAGTTTTATTCAACATTGCCTTATCATGTCGGGCCTCTTCCAGGTCTAAGGTCTGTGACATAGAGCTGCTAGCATAATTACTATAATTAACTAAGGTGTTTAATGTGAAACATTTGAAGAAGTTGGGAAGGAAGAAAAGACATATCTTACCTTTCAACTAAGCAATACATTTTTTTCCCTGTGGAATCACAATCAGAATTTAAAAAGACTATCAAGTAGATAAGCATCATGATTTAATTTGACCGAAACTTATGGTTCAACTATTTATTAGACAGTATATTTCCTTTGGGTTATATGAATGTTGATTTCTAATAAGACATCTATAAGAAACTCAGTTGGCTTCACAGCACTCCAGAGTAGGCTCCTTTGGTCCAGGCTATAGGAAAATCTAAAAGGCTTTCATTCCTCTTTCTCCTCAAGACCCAAACCCTGTGGTGTGATAGGACTACCTTACATTGCCAGAGGAGAGCTGATTGTGACCACCTTTATCCAAGTCCCATTCACTAGCATCACATTATAGCTCAAAATCAGCCGTGGTGAGAGCATTTACAATATGGAAAGCAGTAAACACTAATTAGGTCAGTGGAGAAAGGGATCTTGCTATGGGGAAGCCCAGCTGTTACAAATTTCCCAGCCTACCTCTAGCCAAACCCACACAAATGTTGGTCACAAGTAAAGTGACTCAATGGTAAACAAGTTGATGAAGAGACAGCTTTTTCCACCTTTGAAACTAAAATCTCCTCCCCAGAGCCTCAAGGTAAAGTGGCTCTTTAACTGCCAAGCTCTCAATAGGAAGCATTCCTTGCTTTGCCTCTGAAGCTAAGAGCAATCCCTCTCCTGGGCATATACCAGAGAAACTTGAAAACACATATTCGCAAAGATATAGGCACCCCTATGTTCAGTGCAACGTTATTCATAGTGGCCAAGACATGTAGAGAACCAAAGTGTCCTGCAATAGAGGATTGGATAAAGACGTTGTACATATACACAGTGGAATACTACTCAGCCATAAGAAAAGATGAAATACTGCCATTTACAACAGCAGGAATGGACCTTGAGAACATTATACCAAGTGAAATACATCAGGCAGAAGAAGCTAAGAACCATATGATTTCACTCATATGTGGGATATAAAACTGAAACTTGGAGACACAAACAACAGTGTGGTGGTTGCCAGAGGGAAGGGGTAGGGAGGTGAGGGGTGAAGAGGGCCTAACCTATGGTGATAGAATATGATCTGACTTTGGGTGGTGGAAAAACAGTGCAATATACAGGACTGGTAACAGAGAAATGTACACTTGAAACCTATATGATCCTATTAACCAATGTCACACCAATAAATGTAATTAAAAAATAAAATAAATTAAATTAATAAATGAAGCTAATTGACAGAGAAGAGACTTTTAATAGACGGACTTCCAAGAAAGAGACAGACAGACAAATTAAACACTGAAGTCCATTAAGTATTGTTGCCCTTGAGGAATCTTAATGGGCGAGAGGCTCTGAGGAGAGTCAAGAGAGCTGACAGCCCCTCCTTCGTCTCCTCTGCCTTTCCCTAGGTGAGCACAGGCCAAGCCCGCCTTTTCCTGCCTCCGAAGGATTTAAGTGTGAGCTTAATTGCCATAAGGGGATTTGGGGTAATGTGAGGAGAGAATAAAAGAGACAGCAATTAATTGACTTTAATTATTAATTAAGTTAATAACTTAATTAAGTTTTTTTGACTTTTGAAGGACTTTTCAACTTGCCATAGAGCTTATCACTGTAGCAACTGCTATTCCAATATTCTTTATTTTATGACGATAGTATTAGATTTGCTACAACAGCCCCACCCTCCAAATATATGAAGGATCATTTTTTTTTAAGCAGAGGGCCAAAGGAACATCTTATGCCAATGATGTTGATATGTGATGGAAGGGATTAAAATTAACAAAAACACCAGGAAATACATTTTTTGTTTTTAAAATGTTTATTTTTCTCACAAACTGCCTCACGGTAACAGTATTAAAATTAAAATTAAATTAACCCAGAAAATTATAGCTCTAATTAAAGCGGCATAAACTACATTTTAAAAAACCATTTTCTTTCTATTGTTTTCTGTACCTGATGGCCAAATGAAAAGTTTAGTGATTGCGTGCACTTTTAAAAAAGGTAGACAAAATGGGATTTTAAAATGTCACAGGAAATAAGAATTTCAGAGATAAAGACACTTCACTGAAAACAATCTATATCTAGTTCTAGAATGCTTACAATTTGAGGGATGTGAGAAGATTGTGAAACTAAGTTGGGTGAGAAATTAACAACCTAAGAGAACGCACGGGGGACAAGGAATGAGTCAATTAATAGTCATGATCCTTTATAATCTTACGTTAAACATATTTGTTGACTTGAAAGGAAAAAAAGCATTAAAACGTTATCATGTAAGATCTTACTATACTGAGTATAAGTTATGCATAAAATACCCGCATCCTGGTAAATATTATCTCTGAAACCGTCATTATGCTGAATGTCAGATACAGAATTTAAATTTGATGGGTCTTAAATAAAATATACCTATTTTTTACTCTTTACTGTTAAAACTTCCAGTGATGTAATTTAGTAACTTTCTTAAGCCATCTGACTCTAAGCCTAATTCTGGAACGGAGGTATGTCACAGTCAGGGTTGTGCTTGCAGCAACTCAGATTCTGCCTCGGAATCTTGGTGATTGGTTCTTACAGGTGTTACTATAGTTATATTCAACGAACATGAGGGATCTGTATTTTAGAAGTGAGACTTTTCAAAGAACCGACTACAGGGAAATATTTGTGTGTGGAGTTGCCCTGTTTCCCTGAAAGCTAGAACAGCCAGCCCCGAAAATTCTGCCAGTAGCGTAAAGAGCTGTGGAGTCACAATTCCGGTGACTTTGAGAAAGCAATTTCCTTGTGAAACCCAGGGAAACTTACAGAGGAACAGAAGGTACAGGCAGAAAATGTTGTGCTTGCTTAGACAATAACTGACTCCAAAGAAACAGCAACAGTTCTGGAAGGAAAGTATGATTGCGACCTAACTGAAAAGCTCCTGTGAAAGAACTTGGGATTACAGCAAGAGCTAGACAATGGCCATGGGCTGGAGTCCTTGATTGAAACTGAGCAAGGCTTTAGCTACGGTCAAGCTGACCTGAGAAACTTCAGACCCTCCTCTTTCACTTACCACTACTGAGTTTGTGGGCCTAGCTCTGTAACACTTTAGTAGTTCATTCAGGGTGCAGGCTGACGGCGGGTGAACTGCCCCAGAGAGCATCATGGGGGAGGCGACAACGAGGAGAGAAACCTCAGGAAGTTATGAACCCTGAGGGTGGAAGCAGATGCACCTTGAAGTTACTGAAGCTTCAGGGCCCTCACTTGCACCAACCCCTGTGTGTGGGCTGCCTCTGGGCCTCCTCGGGCATTGTTGAGATGCAATTAAGTTACAGGTCAATTTAATTTGTGTTTAGTTAGATGTATACACCTATGCTTTGCAGTAATTTCCATTTACAGTTAAGTTATCACTCACCTCAGTGTCGAAATGGCTTCCAGAATATTCCTACCACCACCCTGCTGATTCTCTGTGTCCTGAAATGAAGGTGCAGGGCCCAACATAAAATTCATAACCCTCAATACAGTAATATTTTAACACTAATTAATGAATGAGCATCATCATTACAAGCTTCATTTCATCTTAGTCACTGCCCACCTTAAAATCCCCCAAATCTTAGAGTTTATGTGTGAAAGAAACTTGATAAAGATTTGTCTTAAGTTTCAAAATAATTTCTTCAAATAAAAAAATTATAAGTAGTAAAGCTATGATGTTGAACAGCCCTTCTAAAGGTAAGAATAAATTATCTTCCTCTAGTGCTTCCTAAGGGAAATAATATTACAAACTGTTGGCAAATAAAGAGATAATCAAAAAATGTGCAACCAAAAAATAAAGAAAAACATTGTATTCTAAAGGTCAGATAGTTAATTAATTAAAAAATTATGAGAAACATTGTATTCTAAAGGTTAGACAGCTAATTAATAAAAAATATATTGGTTTCCCCTCTGAATTTTGTGCCGTTTGAGGTGGTAGTGTACATGGAGGTACTATTCTCTTATATGTCCAGCTGCTAGGAGTAGTGGCTGCTATTGGCTCACAGCTTCAGCACATCCGAGGACCTGTCCTGCCCGGAGGCATCCCAAGACCAAAACCAAGTCACTATTAGGGTGCAAAGTCTGCTTCCTGTGGCCTTTGATTGACATGGGCACAGCACTGAAGGACCAGTCCAGTCCAGGAGCTCCCGTGGCCTCTCAGACTCTGTCCCTCTTCCTAATTCTGCGGCTCTCCCTCCCTCACAGGAGTTATACCTGAGCACCCTTCCAAACTTTTTTTCTACACAATCCATTGCAAGGTATTTCACTGAAGACAAAAGTGGCTCTTGTTTGTTTTAGTTTATACTTTTACCATTTTTGTTTCTCATTCTTAGTAAATGTTAAATGTTTTCCCTAATTTTGTAGTCATGACTTTGTACCCTTGTTCCTAAATAGTGCTCTTAAACTTGTATAAGTTTCCTGCAGACAGTCTGGTGGTAGCTAGAGGGAAAGAGGGGTGTGGTAGATGGAGGTGGGTAAGGGGGGGATAAAGGGAAATGGAGAGAGATTTTACTTTGGGCAGTGGGCGCACACTGTGATGTCTCGATGCTCTTTGGTCGAGTAGCACACTTGAAACCTGTATGGTTTTGTTAACCAATGTCACCCCAATAAACTGAATTTTTAAAAATTGTATTAGTTTTGCCCTGGCCGGTTTGGCTCAGCGGTTAGAGCGTCAGCCTGTGGTCCACAGAGACCCGGGTTCGGTTCCCGCTAAGGGCATGTACCTTGGCTGCAGTTTGTCCCCGGCCCTGGTTGGGTCGTATGGGTGGCGGCCACTCGATGTGTCCCTTTCACATCGATGTTTCTCTCTCTTCCTCTCTCTCCTTCCCGCTCTATCTGAGTAAAAAATGGAAAAATGTCCTCGGGTGAGGATAAAAAAAAAAAATTAAAAAAAAAAAAATTGTATTAGTTTTAAGGTCCAAAAAGCCTGGATCTAGACCTTCTCTCTTTGAAGGGGTAATCACCTCCTGGTTGACCCCAGCTGGTGGCAGGAGAAACTCTTCCAGGGAGAGCAGAGACTGGTCAGAGAGCTCTGATGTGAGAGAAGTTTGTGGCCGTAATGTGTTTTGCCGCCAGTCCTATGGTGGTCTTTCTCTGGTTCCATTGCAGCTAAGTCATTTTCACGTCATCTGGTTTCACACTCCATAAATTTAACATTCACAAATATTTTCTAATTTCCATAGTCAAACATCTCCAATCATACCCTGAACATCTTTATAACATTTTTGACCCTCCATTCAGGTAAGAAAGATGATGCATTTCACCTTATTGTCCTGTCTCTTTATTTACCTTCAATCAACAAGAACCCTCCCACTTTTATTTTTTTCATGACATTGATATTTTTTTTGAAAAAGTTTAAGCCATTTGCATCAAAGGATATCCCACATTATATATTTATCTGATTGCTTAGGACAATTGTGTTGTAGGGTATTTAATAATCTTCATTTGAGCCCAGCCAGTGTGGATCCGTGGTTGAACATCGACCCATGTACCAAGTGGTCACCAGTTCAATTCCTGGTCAAGGCACATGTCCAGTTTGGAGCCTGATCCCCAGTGGGGGGCATGCAAGAGACAGCCAATCAATGTTATCTCTCATCGATGTTTTTAGCTCTCCTCCCTTCCTCTCTCTCTAAAATCAATAAAGAAAAAAATTTTTAATCTATATTGGATTGTTTTCTCATGTTTAAATTCAAAGTTAAAGCTTATGGTATAAGTACCATATAGATGACAAGAATTTTCCACTGCAAACATAAAGTCAGTTTGCCAATTTTTTGTCTAATTATTAGTGAAATAATGTGAAATTGGGTTATAGTTATCTGCCTGAGTGTTATCTGAGTTTCCCTTTTTGTGGTTAAGTGATTGGTGCAGTGATACCTTGAAAACCATGTGAATACCCTTGCACTAATTTTTATGCTCAGAAGTTCTCAGCAAATGCTTAAATACTTTATTAAATAAGTTAGACAGGAAAGAATTTGATTCTACAAAATCCAAATTAGAAAGTAGGACTGTACATGGTGTCCTGTAATAAAATGGGCAGAGCTCAGGTGGTTGCTGTCTTGGCAGTGTTGGGATTTACTGAGTTTGCAGGTTACTGGGCAAGGATCTGCAGCCGATGATGAACCATACCATGTGATCCACCTAACACGGACCATTATAGCTGATGTTTTCATCTAAATGGCCATTAGTTCCAGGTTTGTGCACTGCTCTTGGGCTGAATCTGCTCCTTTCCACTTAACTGCGTGCATCCACATTTTCCAGGAAATACTTCTGCACTTGCTGAATTCCTGTTGACACTGTCACACGTTTCCAAAGGGCACCAGTTGCCCAAGTGCTATCATAACAGCTGGGGTCACATTTGCTTGAATGATGCATCACATCCCACTTGCCTGACTTGACAGTCCCCTAGTGAAAAAAAAGATTGATTGATTTACTTTATTAATTAGAAGAAATTTGACTCTCTTGGACCCATGAGACATTTCTTAGCACTGTCTCTCTGCCAGGTGGCAGTAGCTATCTTAGATATTATGGCTTCAAAGCAAGGGGACTACCATTTGTGCTGGGGACCTATTTTCCATTGCCCTTTCTCATTTTGCTGCCTGTGCTGCTGCTATAGCTGTTTTTCACTCTTTGATGCATAATGGTTCTAAAATTATAGTTCATATATGTCTCTTTACTTTTTGTTTTCTAAGGGTTGACTCTTTTTTTTTTTTTTTTATCCTCACCCGAGGACATTTTTCCATTTTTTTTTTTTTTGTTCAGGTAGAGTGGGAGGGAGAGAGAGGAACAGAGAGAGAGAGAGAGAGAGAAACATCGATGTAAAAGGAACACATCGAGTGGCTGCCACCCACACAACCAACCAGGGCCGGGGACAAACTGCAACCAAGGTACGCGCCGGGTCTCTCAGGACCACAGGCCGACGCTCTAACCGCTGAGCCAAACCGGCCAGGGCTAAGGGTTGACTCTTATCTCTATCTATCAGTAGTTCAGTATCCCTTTCCAAAAGATCAGAATTCTAGACTAATTATTTCTGGACTGTATTTTAAGCTAGATGCTCATTTACCACTGTTCTGTGTCAAGGTTGTGACAGCAAAACATTACAGATATTCAGCATTTTACTCTTGATATGAACCATCAAGACCTTTGCGGACTGATTCGCTGATTAGGCTGTACCACAGTCACCCACTGAACCTGAGAAGACCTGGCTTTCTCTTTTTCAAAAAATGTAGGGATTCCATTGACAGCAATTTCAGAAAAATCTTTGCGATTAATGTGAGGATTTAGTACACTACAAAATATTTTCTTTCACCCTATAGCCCTATTATCATTCTGCATAAGAGCAATGGAGAATAGTCTAACGTTAGCACTTATTCAACAGTTGAAACTGTACTGTGGCCCTAGCTGGGTTTCTAAGTGGTTAGAGCATTGGCCTATGGACTGAAGGGTCACAGGTTCGATTCTGGTCAAGGGCACATACTTGGGTTGCAGGTTCAATCCCGGGCCCTGGTCGGGGTTGTGTGGGAGGCAACCAATTGATGTATCTCTCTCACATCAATGTTTCTCTTTCTCTCTCTCTCTCTCCCTCCCTCTCTCCCACTCTTTCTAAAAATCAATGGGCAAATATTCTTGGGTAAGAATTAAAGAAAAAAAGAGAGAGAGGGAGAGAGAGAGAAGAGAGAGAGAGAGAGAGAGAGAGAGAAAGAAGAAAGAGAGAAAGAAAGAAGAAAGAAAAAAGAAAGAAAGAAAAGAAAAGAAAGAAAGAAAGAAAGAAAGAAAGAAAGAAAGAAAGAAGAAAGAAAGAAAGAAAGAGTACTATATAATTTTTTGCAGCAGATGTAGCAAAATGTCTTTTTTTTTTTTCCTAACCACTCCTTCCTTATCCCTTAGTCTTCCTATCTGATTTATTCACATCTTTCAGAACGAGGCAGAAGGCAGTTAATACATTTAGGATGCCTTCCAGGATTTCTAAAAGTGCCGTGATGAACATATTCCCACTCACATCCTCTGACTCAGTTTCATGTACAGTTGTGTTTCCCAGGAAGACCATGAAACACATATTAAACTCTAAAGACAAGCCAAACAGTGATACCAAATTGGTCATCCAGCCTGAAGGCAAACAATGAGGATATGAGAATGGCATAATCAATCTGCATTGTCCTTTCATCATAGCACAATAGGTACAATGAGAAGTGAACACACAATGGCTCAGTGGTTGTCTGTGTGAGGGACTAATTTGCTGTCTTTGTTAGGTGTTTTTTTCCCTTAGTTATGAAGAAATAAAAAAAGCCTAAAAGTTTCTCTAAGGAATCAAGGGGAAAACCACAGTCGGTTGTATTAACTCCATTCTTTTTGTGCTTAATATCAGTATGCAAACCCTAGAGGAGTTTTAAAAATATGTGAATGTCTTTTTATTTTAGTCTTTGTATATTATCCTCAACCATTATATTAGTTAGGATTCTCCAGAGAAACAGAATATGTATATATAATATATATGCAAATATACATATATATTATATGCATAATATATTCTAAATATGAAAAATATTAGACTATATAGAAGATCAATTATAAGGAATGGTCTCATGTGATTATACAGTAAAAAAACTTTTTTTTTTCTATTGATTTTAAAGAGGAAGAAAGAGAGAGAGAAACATCAATGAGAGAGAACATTGATTGGCTGCCTCCTGCATGCCCCTCACTGGGGATTGGGCCCACAACCTGGGCATGTGCCCTGATCGGGAATAAAACCAACACTCAACCACTAAGCATACTTCAGGGTAACTCGTGTAATTTTAGAGATGGTCAAGTCCCAACATCTGCAGGATGAGTTAGCAAGCTAGAGACTCAGGAGAGCTGATGATGTAGTTTCAGCCGAGTCCAAAGGCCTGGGAAACAGGAGAGCTGATGGTGTAGTTCCAGAAAGAAGAGCAGGCTTCAGACCTGACAAGAGGCAATGTTTCAGTCTGAGTCTGAAGGCAGGAAAAAGCTGATGTCCCAGTTTTAAAGCAGGAAGAATTTTTTCTTACTTGAGGAAGGGAAGGGTCAACATTTTTCTCTATTCAAATACTAGACTGAATGTGGTCCACCCATTTTAGGGAGGGCAATCTCCTCCATCATGCTACCAATTTACATGTAGATCTCATCTAAAAACATCCTCACAGGAACACCAGAATAATGTCAGTCCAAATATCTGCACACTCCATGGCCCAGTCACGTTGACCTGTTAAACCATCTTTACCCTTCCTGAGAAGAGTTTGTCACTCAAATGTTTATTTCCCCAAAGTATTCCCTTTATTTACCCTACCATACTACATTTTACTCTCACCAGCAAACTTTTTAAAAAAATTTATTTTTCCTTTATTGATTCTTAGAGAGAGAGGAAGTAAAAGGGAGAGAGAGAAACATCAATGAGAGAGAACACTGATTGGCTGCTTCCCACTTGCCCCCCACTGGGGGTCGGGCCCACAATCTGGGCATGTGTCCTGGCTGGGAATTGAACCTGCGACTCTTGATGCATGGGTCGATGCTCAACCACTGAGCCACACCGGCTGGACTCACCACCAAGCTTTATATGACAGGTGACTTGACTCCTTTGGGTAGTGGCAACTCAACTCAACCAATTCATGTAAGAATAGTACTGCTGGCAGAAGCTCGATTCATATATTTATGTCAGAGTCACCTTATTTATTTTTCCCATGGGTATTCTGTTTTTAGAGATGTGCATAATCATACCGCAGGTTATTAAACCCATAACTTTTAATCAGACATTCACATTCCTGAGCAATCATCTGCCACAATTTAAATGTTTGACACTGCTGGGCACTTTCTATTTTTAAGAAAACCTTTAGAGATAGCCAAACCCTTCAGTTTTGTTACAAAGAATCTGAGTGAAAAGTGTTCCTCGTGGACGTGGGAGTGGGAGCCCTAAGAATCAACAGTGTCTCTTGAGTGCCTGGCCTGCTGCACCTCTCGGTCTGTGATCCTTTCTCCTGTGTTGTATGTAGCATGTAAGGGAACGTCAGACTGAAATGCAACAAAATTCCACACTTTACTGAGTAATCCTGAACCACCTTTCCTATTTAATGATTACCATTATTCTCATCTAAATTGTTAAGATAAAATATTAGTAAACTAAGCCAACATTCAATAAACAGTTGCTGAGTAAATACAACTCCAAATATAATAGAGTAACCAGCTCAAGCAGAGTTCTGCTTTTCACCATGTATCATAAAAGGAGATTCTCCTAAAGAATGTTTCAAAAATATATTGCTATTATCTCCAGGAGAGAAATGCAAAATAACCCATAAAAGGGATATAATATAACCCCCAATACTAGCAACGCCTGCTTGAGCTGTATCTCCTTCCCTGCAGGCACAGTTCCACAGGAGCTGGCCCTAATGGAGAAGATAATAGAATAATGATAAAAAGTTCAAACTTCAGAGTCTTGTCAGAGGTCCACTGTATTTCATAGTAAATTTGTTTTAAACTTAATAAACAAGGGAAAAGAGAAGAGAGAATACAATGAGGAAAAATATTTTCACCTTGGGGGATCTAGTTCACACCATTTTTCTCAAACTTATTTGGAAAAACAAAAAACAGCAACCCTGAAGACAAAGGATAAACAGTCATCGAGTTAGCAACAAAGCCATAGAAGCATTTCCCTCCTTTGAATTCTCCTCGCTTTTTTTTCTGAAAACCCAAAGTGCACTCATCGTAAGTGGCAACCTTTCTGCCCGTCATAGCTGAGGAGAGAGTCTCTTCTTCCTGCTGGCTGCAGGGCACATGAAAGCTGAAGTGTCAGCGGAGGGAAGGGGCTGGTGGCCAAAGTGTGGGGACAACAGCTCATACAGTCTGGGTCAGCCACCGACCTCTCTGGAGAATCAACCTGGAGCTGCCAAGTGCAGAGAGTATCTAAGCCAGGAAAAGGGAGGGGAAAATGAAATGCTTAAAACTTCAAGAGGCTAAATTTGAAATAGCTTTCCTGTTATTGTCCACTTTTTTGAGATTGTTTGTCCACAGTTCATTCTGTAAGAACTTCAGTTTCTGTTACACAGTCACTAGTGGTAAGAACAATATGATGGGGAGACTGGAAAATGACCTTTCTTTGTTTCTTTTAACTTCCAATCAGTGGGGTTTTGTTTTGTTTTGTTTTAAATGGTCTGTAAAACAATGTTGAGAGTAGTGGTGCCTAACTCTGATGTTTCAAGAATGGCCTTATTCCGGTTAGCCATCGTGGAATAGGCCTCAGTTCAATTCCAGTTTAGAGTGGTTTGGAATTGACCGAATAGTTTTATTCCTCATATAGTGGTCTTGAGGAGAGGAATAAGAAAGTGTTTAAAATGTGATTCAAGGGACTGTTCCAAATCCTAAGGGGTTGGTTTTGGCTTCCCTGAGCCTACAGAATTGAAAATAACATACCAAAAATTGTTCTAAGAGTCTGCAAAACTACTGGAACCACTCCATACCGCAGTATACAGGGTCTTCAAATCTCTAAAACTGGATCAAAGCGAAACAAATATTTTGAGGTGAAGAAAACCATTTAATTTGGTATTATCTACATTTCATTAATTAAGGGTTTAAAATATAAAAATGGCTCTGACTTTAAAGGAATTAGGCAGTAAAATAAACACATATTCCTTCACCTGGAGAAGATGCAAATAGTTCAATCAAAGGCCAATAAGAGCACAGATAATGATTTCCCCTTTAAAAATACATTCATAAGCACTTTTTAAAACAAAAGAATATTTCTTTCTTAAAATCTTTATTGTTGATAGTATTACAGACGTTCCCCATTTTTCCCCCACTGACCCCCTCCTCCACAGCCCCACCCCTCTGCTGCCTTCCCCACTCTACTGCCTGTGTCCATTGGTTGTGCTTATATGCAAATCAGTTCTTTGGTTTATCTCTTCCCACACCACTCCCCATCCCCTTTCCCTCTGAAGTTGGCCAGTCTGTTCCCTTCTTCCATGTCTCTGGATCTATTTTGATCGTCAACTTATTTTGTTCTTTATATTCCATAAATAAGTGAGATCATGTGATTCTTGTCTTTCTCTGACTGACTTATTTCAAGAGCAGAAATTCTGCCCATACTGAAAACGCAGGATCATATACTGCTGGGTCAATAATAAAAGAGGAAATGATCACCTGTATTCAGAATAATATTCACATATAGACTAAACACCCAATTGAATAAAATATAAAGAAATTATATATATATATGGATGACCTTTAGAAAATTTCTGGATTTGTCTCTAACAAATTAAGGTACACTCATCTGCCTGGCACACAAAGCTATTACCTAAATTGCATAGGTCTTCCCACATACCTACCCAAGGCTCCAGTTAAATCTATCCCCTGCTATTGCTTGACACATTCCATCTTATGCTATTAGGTATTTGCTTGTGTTTTTCTTTTCAATCTAAGTACTCCAATTTCTGCTTTCAAGCTCCATTTCAAAAATATCACTTCTATTTTATAAAGATATTCTGATTTTTCGATTCCTTTCATTTCAAACCAAACTGTATACCCTCTTCTTTTAACTTCCATTTCTTTAAGATAAGGACAGAAGTGGCAGCGTGGATGGAAACTATTCTTAGGAAAAGATTTGAAGTTATGTAATTTGTCTTAAAGATTTATTAATATTCAATTCTTCATGTGACTTTTTTCCCCACGTCACTTAATCATTCAACAACTTGCTGACTATTTATTTTAAGCTGCTTCTTGTGCTAGATCTTGGAAATGAGAAGATGAATTAAGATATAGCGCCTACCCAAAAAATTTCACAACTAATGGGCAATAGGGATTTTTTTGAACACTACCAGGCAACAAAAGCAGAGAAATTGGTCAAAAACAAGCATAAACAGTAACATATCACATAAAATTTTTGCAAGTATCCACATGTCTAATTTATTCAAGATTCAGACTGGATATCAGTGAGGTGAGCAGTCAGTGTTCTCTCTCATCAATGTTTCTATCTCTCTCTCCCTCTCCCTTCCTCTCTCTCTCAAATCAATAAAGAAAACAAATTAAACAAAAAAACTATAATTGTTAGAAATGAAAATGTGCATATGTATAAAAAACTTACTTTCCCTCCTTTGGTAACTTATTCAAAAAATATCAGAATAGAAAGAATGAAGATCTAAAATGGACCTCCTATGTTAAGAGTACGTATGGGAGTTTTTCAGCCTTCACACCAGTAGGCTCTCTGCAAGCGGCCTTGCCACGGTGGCTGACACAGAGGGAACTTGGATGTCATGATTTTCAGAGACCCTGTATTATAAAATCTTCCCCAACACTTTGAGATTACAATAGACCTAAATGAAGAACATTTTCTGAAAGAGATATTTAATTAATTAATTATCTCATTGTTCATGATCGCTCTGCATTCACGTGATGAGGAATCCGGAGGGGAGGCTTTAGAACAGTGCCAACGCTTTCAAAGCCAACTCTGTTCAAAGACAACCTATGTCAGTAATTCAGCAGGCACAGTCCTTTGAGAATCTGAAAGAAAGTTTCACTTGCTCAGCATCTCAAGTCATGAGGATTTGCTTGAAGTTGGGCTTTTTCAGAGCCCCTGGGTCAGAAAAAGATGTTTCATTAGAGTTGGTTTCTTTGTGGGTGTGTGTGGGTTTTTTTTTAGTTAATTTTTTTTTTTTTTTTTTTACAGAGAAAGAAAGGGAGAGAGAGATAGAAACATCAATGTGAAAAAGAAACATCAATCAGCTGCCTTCTGCACGACCCCTACTGGGGATCCCACAACCTGAGCATGTGCCCTGATCAGGAAGTGAATGAGGACCTCTCAGTCCATGGGACCATGCTCAATCCACTGAGCTACACTCGCCAGGCTAAAGTTGGTTTCTGTATTGACCAGAAACAGACTTAGCATAAAAGTTAGCAGGAAACAAGACCCAGCATGAAAATAGGTAGAGAGATAGATGATAGATAGATGATTAGATAGATAGATAGATAGATAGATAAATAGATGATAGATATAATAAATGAATATATGTTCATACTTTCCATACCCTCAATTAAAAATGTAATAAAAATATTGACAACATTTTTATAGTATGTGTAGCTACTAAATGGTAATATATAATAGTGGTACATCATCATATGTTAGTTAAGTGTCACTAAGGAGATTGTATTGCAATAGCATTTGAATCAGTACAATCTGGCTAGTCAATTAAAGATATCGCAAAGAACTTTTTAAAATAAATTAAAATTTTCAAAATCATCAAAAAGGCCAATTTTGTCTAAACATTACATTGCTTGTACCTTGGAATTCATATAATAATGAAATACATAGAGGCAGAGAGTAGAATGGTGGTAATTTGTTATAGAAGCAATAGGCATCTAACACTGGCATCGTCATAAATCAAGCCTTTGCAACTGAATTTAAGGGATGATTTAAAGTGCTTTGGATATGTAGAAAATAAGAAACTATCTAGAGTGTACCCAGTGTTGGAGTGATTTGCTTGTACATAATTTGGTTGGAGACTGGAGCTACTGTTTCTACCAGTGTGATTAGCAGTCCCCAGACAGAAACTTGACTCTAGGTTTCTCTTTAATTCATTTTATTTGCATAACAACAAAACAAATCCAATACAAAGAAAGAGAACATGTGAGCCCTGGCCTGGTGGTTCAGATGGCTGGAATGGTGTCTAATACACCAGAAGGTTGTAGGTTTGATTCCAGATCAGGGCACAGGAGGCCACTGGTCGGCAACTGGTAGATGATTCTCTCACACATCAATGTTTTTCTCTCTCCCTTCCTCTTTCTAAAAATCAATAAAAATATATCCTTGGGCAAGGATAAGAAAAAAGAAAAGAAAGAAAGAAAACATGTGGGGGTAATTCAATTGAAATTTTCTGTCTTGCCAAAAATCAATTTTTTTTTTAATTTTACAGTTTTTTTCTAAAGGGATTTACCATGTGGTCTTGATCGAGAGAGAGTTTTTCAAGAGGACATTCTGCTACTTCTTATTTTTTCTGTGTCTCACACAGCAAATATGCTTATTGTACAAATCAAAATAAGATTTTTTTGTTCTGACAGTGTTGAAATTCAATATTCACTCTAAAAATCAAGCTATTTTTATTTCACATCTAGTATAACTGACAATTATCACTGTAAATCTGAGAAATCAGATGTGCCCTGGTAGTTTGGTGGACACATGCAGCTAAAAAGATTTTGCTTGCCTCTTCTACAGATAAAAAGATTCTACAGATAGTCTAATTTTACTATGACAACAGTAGCAATCAGATGATTTGAGGCTCATAAATTGCCTGAATATGTTCTAGAAAATGTTTAAGGAGCAAGAGATAAAATAAATTAATATAGAAATTATAATGAAATATCATTGATCCATGCCATGTAGAAGGAGGTTACCTAAAATTATTGTTAGGAAAAAATAAAATTATATTAATTTAAAATAAGTATAAATTTGTTCATCCAGAGCATATGCCATAATTCAAACCTTGTAGAAATCTTTAAGCCAAGTACTTCAATGAATGCATATAAGAAAGATCATAGGGTCACTTGTGATAAACTTATTACTATTGTAAACTTATTACTATGTAATTAGATATTTCTAGAAATTTCAAATAGCTCATATATAATGTCCTTTAATAATTCATCTCTAATTTTATTCATTAACTTCTGCTGCCTACTATGATGAGGTTAACACAGATAAACTTCAAGCCAGTCCTGAAAATTATATTAATGATATTTCAACCAAGTTGGCTTTATTATACCAAATATTACAAAAAAAATACTATTTTTGTAAACATTCTTTTCTGTGGCTTCAAAGAACTTCCTAACTGTTGTCTAGGATGTTGAAATGTGAAGAAACCATTTAAAAAGTGATGATTATTAGATATGAAAGAAGAGGTGAATAAGATAACAATATTATGAGTGTGATCACAGCTTTAAGAAATCTGACAATCTACATCAGTATATTCATGATCTTGCACCTTTTAGCTTTTATTTGTAAAATGTATCTGGCATTCAGTGGTGTCTCTAGTAAACAAACAAACAGGAAGAAAGCAGGAATCCTGGCTATCACCCCAGAACTACACCCCGCTGCTTCTCTGTGTGCTATCTAATAGCAATGTTTGCATAATCCAGAGTACAGTACTAAAAAAAGATACGCATGGTGAGTAGAAAAATGATCACTAACGCTAAGACACGTTGATAAACTATTCAAAGTGGTGCTGGTAGCCCTTCTCTATGTCTCCTTTATACCTGCTGTCTGATGACCAATCCAGTGACTGCAGGCCTTTGCATCTGCTTTGTGTGGCACTTATAAATACTAAACAAGCTGATTTTATCATAACAGGCAGAAGCTATAAAAATACAGACGCAAAATCGCTTAAATTTGTATCATTTTCTATCGCTCCACAATCTTAGTATTCCTGCCTTTAGGCTCTCTGTGTTCAGGCAATCGTCACCTCTTTCAGCACCTGTGCCTGCCTCTACTTTGGGCGGAAGGAAATATTTCTGTTCTTAATTTTATATTATCCTTGAGTTTCACACCCTCAGTGAAACTATATAATATCTCAATTATAACTCTCTTCACTTTGTGTTATAAGTATTATAGTATATGTCTTTATCCTGGACTCTAAACTTTGTGAGAAAAAGTATAACACTTGGTGCATCATCTTTAAACCCAGTGCTGAACTTGGGTTAGTGTTCATAAAAAGTTGTTTGAAGCAGATTAAATAAAATATTATACATTAACGTTTTTTTAAATTTTTATTTATTTTTTTACTAATTTATTTTTGTTACAGATGTTTCTCCTTTTTTCCCCATTGACATTCTTCTCCCCATCCCCCCAACCCCATCACCAGCCTTGTTGAACATATCCATTGGTTATGCGTACATGCATATATGGTTTATCTCTCCCCCTCTCTTCTGAGGGTTGTCAGTCTGTACCCTACTTCCACGTCTCTGGGTCTATCCTGTTCCTCAGACTATTATGTTCATTATATTCCACAAATAAGTGAGATCATGTGATATTTGTCTTTCTCTATTTGGCTTATTTCACTTAGGATAACACTCTCCATGTCCCTCCATGTCGTCTCAAAGAATAAGAGATCTTTCTTTCTTACAGCTGCAGAGTGCTCCATTATGTATATGTACCACGGCTTTTTAAACCATTTGTCCACTGATGGACATTTGGGCTGTTTCCAGATCTTAACTATTGTAAATAGTACTGCTATGAACATGGGGGTACATATATTCTTTCTGATTGGTGTTTCAGGCTTCCTAGGGTATATTCCTAGAAGTGGGATCACTGGTCAAATGGCAGTTCAATTTTAAATTTTTGAGGTAACACTATATTGTTTTCCATAGTGGCTGCACCAGTCTGCATTCCCACCAGCAGTGCACTAGAGTCCCCTTTCCTCCACACCCTTGCCAACACTTGTTGTTTGATTATTTGTTGATGGCAGCCTTTCTGACAGGTGTAAAGTGATAACTCACTAATTTAATTTGCATCTCTCTGATGATTAGTAATGTTGAGCATTTCTTTATATGTCTCTTAGCCATTTGTATGTCTTGTTTGAAGAGGTGTCTATTTAGTTCCTCTGCCCATTTTTTAATCGGGTTCCTTGTCTTCCTTTTGTTGAGTTGTATGAGCACTCTATATATTTTGGAAATTAACCCCTTATCTGATGTATCATTGGCAATTATGCTCTCCTATGGAGTGGGTTCCCTTTCCATTTTGGTGGTTGTTTCTTTTCCTGTGCAGAAGCTTTTGAGTTTGGTGTAGTCCCATGTGTTTATTTTCTCCTTTGTATCTGTTGTCTTAGGTGATGTACAAACGATAATTCTGCTGTGTACAATGTCCAAAATTTTGTTGCCTACATTTTCTTTTAGAATTCTTATGGATTCATGAGTCATATTTAAGTCTTTTATCCACGTTGAGTTTATTCTTGTGTATGGTGTAAGTTGATGGTCTAGTTTAATTTTTTTGCATGTAGCTGTCCAATTTTCCCAACACCATTTATTAAAGAGTCTGTCTTTACTCCATTGTATGTTCTTGCCACCTTTGTCAAATACTAATGAGCATAATGTCTTGGTTCAATTTCTGAGTTCTCTGTTCTGTTCCACTGATCTGTATGCCTGTTTTTATTCCAGTACCAGGCTGGAGTAGCTTTTGATTAGAGTAGCTTTGTAGTATAACCTAAAATCTGGTAATGTGATCCCTCCTACTTTGTTCTTCTTTTTCAAGATTGCTGTGGCTATTTGGGGTCTTTTTTGGTTCCATATAAACTTTTGAAGTATTTGTTCCAGTTCTGTGAAATATGTTGTTGGTATTTTGATGGGGATTGCATTGAATTTATAAATTGCTTTGGGTAATATGGACATTTTAATGCTGTTAATTCTTCTAATCCATGAACAAGGTATGTGCTTCCACTTTTTTATATCTTCCTCTATTTCTTTTTTCAATGTCTTAGTTTTCTGCAAATAGGTCCTTTATTTCTTTGGTTAAGTTTATTCCTAGGTATGTTAATTTTTTTGCCGCAATGGTAAATGGGATTTTTTTTTCTTCTTTTTTATCCTCATCTGCGGACATTTTTTTTTGTTTTCTGTTCAGACTGAGTAGGAGGGTGAGAGAGAAAAAAGCATTGACGTAAAAGAGACACATTGAGTGGTTGCCACCCACACGATCCAACCACGGCCGGGAACAAACTGCAACCGAGGTACATGCCTTTAGCGGGAAATGAACCTGGGTCTGTCTGGACCGCAGGCCAATGCTCTATCCGCTGAGCCAAACCAGCCAGGGCAGGATTGTTTTTTTAGTTTCTTATTCTGTGAGTTCATCATTGGTGTATAAGAATGCCATCAATTTTTAATGATAATTTTATATCCTACTACTTTGCCAAATTCATTTATTAAGTCTAGTAGATTTTTTATGGAATCTTTAGGGTTTCTATGTATAATATCATGTCACCTCTGAATAATGACAATTCCACTTCCTCCTTTCCAATTTGGATCCCTTTTATTTTTTCTTCCTGTCTGATTGCTGTGGCTAAGACTTCCAGTACTATGTTAAATAAGAGTGGTGAAAGCGTGCATCCCTTTCTTGTTCCTGTTCATAAGGGAAATGCTTTTAGTCTCTGACCACTGAGTATGATGTTGGTTGTAGGTCTTTAATATATGGCCTTCATTGTGTCGAGGTCTGATCCCCCTATTTCCACATTGCTGAGTGTTTTTATCAGAAATGGGTGCTGGATTCTGTCAAATGCTTTTTCAGCATCTATTGATATGATCATGTGGTTTTTATCTTTTATTTTGTTTATGTGGTGTATCACATTTATTGATTTGCAAATATTGTACCAGCCTTGCATCCCTGGGATGAATCCCACTTGGTCATGGTGAACATTTTTTTTTATGTATTGCTGGATTTTATTTGCTAGTTATTTTGTTAAGGATTTTGGCATCTATTCATCAGGGATATTGGCCTGTAGTTTTCTTACTTCATAGTGTATTTTTCTGGCTTTGAAATTAGAATTATGCTGGCCTCATAAAACGAATTTGGAAGACTTCCACTTCTTGAATTTTTTGGAATAGTTTTAGAAGAATGGGTGTTAGTTCTTTGAATGTCCGCTAAAACTCCCCTGTGAAGCTGTCCAGGCCTGGGCTTTTGTTTGCTGGGAGAGTCTTGATTACATCTTTGATTTCATTAGTTACTATTGGTCTCTTCAAGTTTCTATCTCTCTGGTCCAGTTTTTGGAGACTAGGTGTTTCTAGAAATTTGTCCATTTCACATAAATTGTCAAATTTGTTGCCATATAATTTTCCATAGTATTTGTTAACATTCTTTTGTATTTTTGTGGTGTCAGTTGTTACTTCTCCTCTTTCATTTCTGATTTTGTGTACTTGGATTCTCTTTGTTTCTTGGTGAGTCTAGCTATGGGTCCATCAATCTCGTTTATCTTTTTGTAAAACCAGCTCTTTGTTTCATTGATCCTTTGAATTTTTTTTTTTTTTTTTTTGTCTCCTTATCATTTATTTCTGCTCTGATCTTTACTATTTCCTTCCTTCTACTTGCTCTGGGGTTTTCTTTTTGTTTGCTTTCAAGTTCTTTAAGTAGTGAGGTTAGATAGTCTATTAAAAATTTTTCTTGTTTCTTGAGGTAGACTTGTAGTTCTATGAACTCCCTCTCAGAACTGCTTTCGCTGCATCCTATAGATTTTGTGTTGTTGTGTGTTCATTTTCATTGGTTTCCAGGAAGTTTCTAATTTCTTCCTTGATCTCTTGAAACCCATCCATTGTTTAATAACATGCTATTTAGCCTCCATGTGTTCAAATATCTTTGCATGTTCTTGTTGCAGTTGATTTCTAGTTTAATGCCATTGTGATCTGAGAAGATGCTTGATATGATTTCAATCTTCTTGAACTTGTAGAATCTTAGTTTGTGTCTGAACATGTGGTCTATCTTTGAGAATATCCCATGTGCACTTGAGAAGAATGTGAATTCTTTAGTTTTGGGGTATAATTCTTTGTAGATATCTATTAAATTTATTTGGTCTAGTGCTTCATTTAGAGTCTTTGTTTCCTTGTGAATTTTTGTCTAATGGATATAGCCAGTGATGTCAGCGGGGAGTTGAAGTCTCCTGCTATAATTATATTGCTGTAGATTTCTCCTTTGAAGTTCAGAAGATTTTAAATATATGTTGGTTCTCCCATATTGGGTTCATATATGTTTACCATGGTTATATCTTCATGTTCGGTAGATCCTTTCAATAATATGTATGTGAGATTCTTTGTGTCTAGCCATAGCCTTCATTTTGAAATCTATTTTATCAGATATTAATATTGCTACCCCAGCTTTTTTTTTGCTTTCCATTGGCTTGGAAGATTTTTTTCCATCCCTTCACTTTCAACCTATATGAGTCTTTTGTTGTGAGGTGGGTCTCTTGTAAAAAAATATATATAAGTCATGCTTTACTTTCCAGTCAGCTACTCTGTGTCTTGTTATTGGAGCATTCGATTCATTTACATTTAAGGTGATTATTGATACGTACTTGTTTATTGCCATTTTCGTTTAGTGTAGTTATATTTTTTGTCCTATTTCTTCTACTAATTACAGCAGTCCTTTTAACATTTCTTGCAGTGTTGGTTTGGTGCTAATGTATTCTCTTAATCATTTTTTTTTTTTTTTGTCTTTAATTCATCTTCTATTTTGAATGATAGCCTTGCTGGTTAGAGTAGCTTTGGATTCTGATCCTTGTTTTTCATGACCTTGATTACTTCATCCCACTCCCTTCTGGCCTGCAGTGATTCTGTTGAGAAGTCAGCTTAGAGCCTTATGGGGTTTCTTTGTACGTAACCTGTTGCTTATCTCTTGCTGCCTTTAGGATTCTCTGTTTGTCTTTAATTTTTGGCATATTAATTACTATGTGTCTTGGTGTGAGCCTCTTTGGGTTATTCTTACTTGGGGCTCTCTGTGCTTCTTGAACTTGGATGCATTCTTCCTTCACCAAGTTAGGAAAGTTTTCTGTCACTATTTCTTCAAATATATTCTCTAACCCTTGCTCATGTTCTCCTTTCTCAGGGACTCCTATGATGTGAATATTTTACATTTCCAGTTGTTCCGCAGTTCTCTTAAGTTGTCTTCCTGTTTTTTAATCATTTTTTTATTTTGGTTTTCTGATTGGTTGATTTTTTTCTACCCTGTCTACTAATTCACTGATCTAGTCTTTGGCTTCCTCTACTCTGCTGGTTAGTCTTCCCAATGTGTTCTTTATTTCTGCTATGTCATTCTTCATTTCCTCTTGGTAGTTTTTCATTTCCAATTGGTTGCTTTTTAATGTTTCTATGTCTTTACCCATGGTGTTGATGTCCTTACTCATGCTGTTGAGCTTCCTCAAGATCATGGCTCTGAATTCTACCTCTGATAACTTGCTTAACTGCATTTCATTTAATAGTTCTTTGGTAGAGGTCTCTTGTTCTTTTATTTGGGATTTATGTCTTTGTTTCACCATTTTGGGAATCTCAGTGGGTTTTGGAGCCTGCCAAATTTTTCCTGTGGGTGTTGGTGTTCTACTCTTTGTGTCTCCCTCTACTGGGTTTGTATAAGCATGGGAGGACCCACGTCATGTCTTTGTTTCCTGGGTTGATTTGCAAGCCTAGGAATGGTTCGGTTATCCTCTAGCTTTTTGCCTGGAGGCTATTAGTCTAGGTTACTAGAAAAGCCTTGGGTTCTCAGTTGAATGAAAAACTTTCTCAGGTGTTTAGTGAGGAGATTTCCCGAGGGTGGGTTAGATGCTGGTTGTTAATGAGCCTCAATTTGCGTTTCAATGGCCCCCCTTGGTGGGGTTGAATCTCCAAGGGAGGGGCCACTGCCTTTCCCCATTGCCTTGGGAAAGAGTAAGATGGCCACTGTCCTGCATGACTGCAACTCAGCAAAAGCTCTGAGCACCCTCCAAATCCTGAGTGTCCCCACACAGTTCCAGTCCTGTTTGCCCTCCCTCTGCCAGAGCCCAAGGTATGAGCCTGTGTTTATGTTAGCCCTCTGTCCTGGCCCTCTGCACTGTGGAGTGGGCTGGGGATTTTAACCCTGAGGGCACTGCTCACAGCTAAGACGCTGTTGTCCATGGGCTCCCAGTTCCCCTCTCATGCCTCCACAATACTACCAGGATCGATTCAGTGTCCCTGGTTATATGGTCCTCACAAGCTGCCTTTATATTGCTTTTTCCCAATGATTTGTCTTTATTTTAGTTGTGGTTCCAGTTTGGTCCTGGAGGATAGTCTGTATAGCTTCTATTCACTTTGTTCCCATTTTGGAATCCTCCATTAACGTCTATTTTTTGATGGTCTCACCAAAACTACATTACAGTGCAATGGTACTTATAGCATTCAAAATTATACCTCTTCTCCCTAGAAATGAAGGGTGAATCAGATTAGATTCTAAGATCAAGACTAAATATTTCAATGACAGATATGAGACGTCAGTTGCCGTCATTAAAAGCTAGTCCTTCAGCGTCGTCAATTTACTTTAGAATGACTCTTCAGTCAAGGTTTTACTTGTGACAATGGAAATAAGAATAATCCTACCACAAGGAATTTCTTGCTAGGTTATTTATTAGAAGGAATTTGGGTAGCTTCAGAAGCTCAAGAAGAATGCATGGAAACTTGGAAAAAGCAGACAGAGATGAGAACAAACAAGGTCTTGCCACACTAAGAGTCTGCCCAGGCCACTACCACGGGGGCCATCAGCACTGAATAACTGCAGTCACACCTGGATACTCTCATCTCCATCATATGGGATATTATTTAAACATATGAGGATATTTCTTATAAAGAATTGGCTTACATAATTAAGGAGGCTGAGAAGTCCCATGATCTGCTGTCTGTCTGTAAACTGAAAACACAAAAATGTCAGTAACATAATCCAGATCAAGTTTGAAAGCCTGAGAACAATGTTGTAAACACCAGTTCAAGGTCAGGCAAGCACTGATGTCCCAGCTCAAGCAGGCAGGCAAAAAGGAAAAAGCTAAAAGGCTGAATTCCTTCTTCCTCCGTCTTTTTAGTCTGTTCAGGTATTAAACTGGACTACATGCATCTTGCCCACTCCAGGGAGGACAGTCTACTTTGCCGAGTCCACTGATTCAAATGCTAATCTAATCTGGAAACACTCCCACAGATATACCCCCAAAAATGTTTAACCCAGGCACCCCATGGTCCAGTCAAATCGACACATAAAAAATTAACTATCACAGATGTAAAACCATGAAATTGTGAAGGTTTCCTGTGATGAGACTTCCTAAGGTCCTGACTCATCTGAGATCTGACTGTTACTAGAGTATATCTTTACTCTTGCGAGTTTATTACTTTAAGGTGTTTCACATCCAAATTACAAAATATATAGAGCAGAAACAGGAATGTGGGTAACTAATAGGTTTAGTTTCAGGCTTTATTTTTTTTATTCCTGAACACATAAATAAAGTAGAGAGTACCTACTTTATTTCATATTCCAGAGTTTCATCTAGAGCTTTTTTATTGTAGAGTTTGCCAAAACATTTTGAATCCAACATCTCTCTATGCACTTTTCAGTTCATATACATATACTAATCAGAAAGAAACATAAAATGTTTATAAGTTACAAGATTAATTCATAAAATCCTGCTTATCTCATTATGAAAAATAACACTTTTAAGACTAGAAATTAAATTAAACTGCTCAAAAAACAAATTTACTTTTTTTTGAATCTTTATATATGCAGTTAATTTATTTTATTTTTTAAATTTATCTTTAGTGTTGAAAGTATTATAGATATCATCCCTTTTATCCTCCATGATCCCCTCCACCACCCAGGCCTTCACTACTTGACATTTCAAAATGTCTGTTAGATCAAGCTTGTTTAATTAGAGAAAGTTAAGGACATCAATGACTGTCATGGAGATAAAATAAAAAATTTTCTGTGTTTAGCAAAAAGAAGCTTTGTACAGGAAGAAAGTAAAAATAGGCAAAAGGAGACTAAAATGAATACTTGTGTGGGACTGCTTGAAATGTAATTCATTTGAACTAAGAACCAAAGTATAGTAAGAGAAAGTGGAAGAAAATGGGACACATCAATATACAGTAAGCAGGAAAAGCTGCTACCTGAGCCACTGAAGTCACAACAGACCCAGCCTATCCTTTGGAAAAGGAGATGGAAGCGAGGGGGAGAAATGGGTCCTTTATATGCACGTTCAGGATGGTCATAGTCTGGAAGATTTTCCCAAACTAGATGTATATCAATCAGGCATTTGTGTTGTCTCGTATTTATAATGACATTGGCATTGTTTTCTGAAGACAATTATTGCTCATTAAGAGTTTCTTAAAAAACAAAGTAGGTGAGAAAACTATTATCTGACCAACTCATTAAGACCATCACATTCTAGAATACTCCCCCAAAATGCTATCAAGTGACCTCATGTAAGAAATTAAAGCGAGTTGCCTATTGTTTCTGTTTCTTTCACTTCATATAGATGAAGATAAGACATAGTTCATTATGTGTATTAGTATTCTGGGAAAGAGAATTGTACAAAATATGCCCCTATAAGTTTTATATTTAAACATGTATCCATCTGGACATGAATTTAGGATTCTCCTAGTTCTGATTCATGCTAGGGAAAGATTATTTCTTGACTTGAAAAGTTCAGGTAACTAAATTAACCCTTAAGGCAACTATACAAATATTTTTAAAATGCATTCCTTTTTTGAAAATTCAGCTAACACCACAGCACAGATGCTAGATGCCAGCCCTCTCTCACCTCTTCAGATGAGTATCGTTGCACAGTACACAACCTGCCTAACTACATATGGCTGCTACCTAAGGACTCCATGAAATATTTCGAGGAAAACATAATTTTTCCAACTCAATCATATTAATTTTAATCTATTTATTTATAAACCTGTGTAGATCATCAAACATCATTTATAAAATCAGCCCATTTATGCATATAAAAAATCTCAACACTCTCAATGTCTTGTTTTATAAAGATATAAAATACCTCCCTTTTAAAAGTACTTTTCTTTGTATGAAGTATTCCATTAGTTCACTGTACTTATATATAATTTATTTCTAAAAAATCTTCTGAGGACGGTAAGCTTTCCCAGTTGATAAATGAAATTGTGTGTATTCTTTTCTTCTTCAAAGTCATAATTGTTCTCCACAAAGATATTTGGAGGCGTTCAGAGATCTCTAGTGATCCACATATGAAATTGTGACCTATATTTTCATTCAATTTCTAAATTGACTTTTGAGGCATAAATATACACTGCCATTTCATCCTCTTCCTGCATATCTGTGTATCTGTGTCAGAGAGACTGTCCCAGATTGTGAATGCCTGAAACAGAAGCACTATATATATAATTTTGTTCTCATTTCATCACTCTAGGTATCTGACTTCTTACGCATGTAACCCTTTCATCATATTTACATAAAACACTGTCCATCAACTAAATCAAAATGATTATTTAGCAAACTGTCGTATTATTTGGTGTTCATCAACATATATTAATTCCATAGCTTTAGGCAAAGGATTCATTTCCTCTTGGGTTACTTTTCAATCTGTACAAATTCAAGGCCAGCCTCCAAGTATCTCTTAGTTTCTACCCAGTTTCTTCCTCTGTATTCTCATGTTATTTTCTATCCCTCTGCCCACCTCAATCTAATCCTTTAAACCATGTCCTGAAGCTGTCCTTTGGGCAATGTGAGAAGTGGAAACGAGGAAGCTCCTCTTGCAACAATTTTCAAAAGTCTTGCTAATGTGAACAGATTTTAATATATAAACAACAATAGCAAAACAGATTTTTCGACCAGAGGTAGGTAAAGAAGTAAATACAGAAGGCGAGGGGACCGAAAAATTTGTCCTACTTATCAAATAAAAGGAAAGAACAAAACTTACTACACATACAGATAGCCTTTATAGGGTAATCAGTTTTTATAAAACAAAATTCTCCCAGATCACTGACAACATTGCAAGTTTTATCATCATGAATAAAGTGTGTTACTTAAAAAGTAAAACCGAGATCTGAAAAGTTTTGCGTCTACAGCAAGTAGTGCTCCTCCACTGCACATACATTCAGCCTGGTAAGTGCTAGAAATCAGGTCTGCACATTTCACAGAAGAAAAGACAATTGCACTATTATCATCAATGCTGAGTTGTGAACTTCTAAAAAGGAAGTTGGATTTTTCCACTGAATGCAGTGTCAACTGCTGCCAGAAACATCCTGATCTCAGGATTTTTATTGCTGGTGATGATGTATGAAGTGGAAAGAACATAACTTGATTTTCTAAAAGTGGATAAGCTTACACTACTGACTATATTATTGAAAAAAGAACTTGGTAAGTGAGTATAATAGGAAAGTTACTGATGGGGAAGAAAACGGGAACACTAAGATGTGTCAGCTTTATAGAGTCACATATTTGGAAATATTGTACTTTAAATCAAAGAAAGCAGGTTACATAGGAAATTTTTTTTTATTATTAGAACGGGAGGGAAAGAAGGAGGAAGAGAGAGATAGAAACATTAATGTGAGAGAGATACACATCGAGTGGTTGCCACTCACATGACCCCAACCAGGGCTGGGGGCAAACTGCAACCAAGATACGTGCCCTTAGTGGAAACCGAACTCAGGACTCTCTGGTCTGCGGCTGATGTTCTAACCGCTGAGCCAGGCTGGCCAGGGCTCATAGGAACTTTTTTAATGATATTATGGCACAGCTCATTTGAATAAAATGTAGTATTTTTCTTAAAATTGCTCCCATTGGGAAATAGTCAATATTTTGGAATAAGTTATTAAGAGTATAAATCTTTTTTTTTCCATATTCCAAAACTCTATATTTTTCAAAACCAAGATCTACACAAAAGTTACAAAAAATAGGTGCCCATGCTTAAGCATACATTTTGTTAATTATACTCATATGGTTACAAATGTGCTTGCAAAAAAGTTCATTGGAAATATACAGAAGGCTCTGGAATTGTATAGAGAATTGAGTGGTGGGGGTGGGGGAGGGAAACCGGAGTGAGGAGGAGGGGATCAATAGGGGTAAAATAGGAGGAACATCCGTAATACTTTCAACAATAAAATAACATATTTTCCTCAAAAAAAAAAAAAAAGTATAAATTTGCATAATCCATTTTCTTGCTGTGAAACACAATTAGGCTTCATTTATAATCATGCTTCAGTGATAAGCAGTGATATGTCACATGAGCGTGAGAACTAGAGAAATGGGAAAATCTATGCTCATCTTAAAAATAAGTTGCTATTTAATCTCACTTGCACATACTTTAATTTATTTATAATTAAATAAAGTAAGAAGCTAAATTGGGTAATGTTCTGAGTGTTTTAACAGCTTCATTGTTAGTTCTTGCTACCAAGTAGTAATAGAACAACCAGACAGCCTGAAAAGTAGAACTGAGATAGCCAGAACAGGTTAGAAAATTAGGTAAATCTATTCATTGTATAATTTCATGGAATCATTTGAGAATAATTTGAATTATTTTGGATATCTACATCTATGTTATCCAATTTTGTTTTAACATATATTATTCCCTCTTTTAAGTCTAGAAATATAACTACACAGTCATGGATTGCATTTACATCTGGTGTTACACATTTGCTTTTTCCCTATAGGAAATGGCTGCACTATAATTACACATTATCAAGTTTAAATCTAGAGAGCAAAATCAACAGTATTCTCTTAAATTACCATTCACTAGTTTATCCTGAAGTCTCATGTTACACTTCCATCTTGGGTTGTCTTTCTTTCCTTCCAGAACCCAGGCTGATGGAGCAGCCATCTACAGATGTCAAGTTAGTGGCAGGGCAAAAGGGTCATGATAAAACTACATCTAATGACTCTTAATGGTTCTGCTTGGAAATAGCATGATTCAATTCCACTCACATTCCATTGGATAAAGCAAATCACATGGCTGTCTGATGTCTATGACATAGGCCTGCTACAAAGGGGTTTGGTAGGGAAAACTTTAATATTTTGTCAATAAAATTGGTTATCCCAAACTCAAACAGGATGGCCTTTGTCTATTAAGCTATTATTTACTTTAGAACTTCCTTTCCTTACCTCTAATATACTAAAACTGTTCCTACTCAGGTCATCTCAAGGTTGGCATTGCTAATGAACACTTTCTGTCCTTATATTTTGTTACAAATGATTCAAGTTTCCCACTCTCTCTTAACTCTCTTTTTAATAAAATTTATTGAGGTGACATTGGTTAATAAAATTATATGGGTTTCAAGTGTATATTTCTGTGATACATCATCTTTATATTGCACTGTGTGCCCAGCACTCAAAGTCAGATCTTCTTCCCCCACCATATATTCGATGCCCTTTACCCTTTACTAACTCTCTTTTCCTTTTAATATCCAGGACTCCAAATTCTAGTGCTGTTATTTTTAATTGTCTTACTCTATTTTTACCCCAGTCTCCTTTGCTTCATATTTGTCTTTTGAATGTTAGAATGACTCAGGGTTCAGTCCTAAGGTCTCTTTTTTGTTGCTTTTATTATTTTCTAATCTCTTCCTAGATGTTCTCCTCAAGTCTCATGGCTTCCGATTCCATCTATTTTCTCGTAACTCCCGAATGTCTACCTTCAAACTTGACATCTTTCCTGAGCTCTACCCACTTGTATAACTCATAAGGATATGAAACATAATACCTATAACTATAAACTCACAATTTCTCCTCACCCAAAATGTGCTTTTCCCATATTTCATCATCTTATCTGAGAGCATTTAAATTCCTTCAGGTTCTTCTATTCAGTGACCATAGTTTTATTTTTTGAAAACTTCCTTTAGCTCACCCCATCCACGAATCTATCACAAATATTATTTATTTTATTTTTAAAACAACTTTTTGGGGGCTATAAAAGAGTATAGCTCAAATAACTCAATCTTCTTAGAATTATCTTGAATCCACCTTGTTATACTTAATGTCTATATCCCTTTCAGTTTTTGAGTAATAGTCACTTCCTTGGAGGGCCCTCTCTAACATGCTGGCCAACATTTATATTTAATAATTTATATTTTCCTGTTATTATCTCTCATAGCACCTTCAATTTTTCTTTTATAATTTTAGAGAGACTACTTCTGCCTCAAAGCTACCCACCTGTTCTTGGGATAAGAAATCTATGGGGCCAATGAGCCCTCACCCCTGCATCCCTTCTTGACCACATTCTGAAAATGTGAGTCCAGATATGCTCTGCCTCCACAGCCCTGAGCCTCCTGACAGAGCCTTCAACTGGAGTCCAAGAGTCATGTTGGAGCTGGGAGTGGAAAAATAATGGTGGAAGGCCAGGAGCTTCCATTTGTGTTCTTGCCCAGGGCCCTAAAAATATAAAGAACACGTCTGCCCATCATTTCCTTTGTAAATCAGAGATTTAATGACCGTAGCAAGCTATTTCTGTTCTGTCTGTCAGAGCAGAAGAAAAGTAATCATGAAAACATGCATAAAAGTTCAGTCCTTTAGCTCTTCAGAGTCCTTGCTTCACCGGTCATCTTTCTACATTCAATAATCATAAAAACAATACAAATACTAGCAGTTTGGTCACACTCTAAATTTGATTTACTTGTTTAGCTCTACTTGCCCACTAGGAGAAAATATTATACAGATTTGTCTTTATGGAAGCCAGACCTTATAACTTCTCTTTACATCTACTGACATACTTCGTGAGAAATTATAAAGCATTTAGTGATTTCGGTGTTTTCTCTTATGATGGCACAGAATAAATACTCTTAATTATTTACTTTTAGCAATGTTGGACTATATATTCAAATGTTTTATTCACAGGATCACATACACTGTATATTAAAAATATCCAATGTACACAAAACCTTTCTGAATATACAGTTGGAGATATCTAATTGTTGGGATTGATAGGGACAGTTTGAATGTATTCTCAAAGCTAAAGTTTGTGTTCATTTGATTATTTTACTTTTTTCCCATGCCATACCCAATATGGAAAGGAAAGGTAAGACCAGAGATTTAGCATAAACAATATTTATCTGATTCTAGTTTCTTCCAAGTATCTTGGATCTCACAGCTCCCCTTCAAAACCTTCATTAGTTTTTATAATAAAAGGTTTTAAATATACAAGGTATTTTAATAAAAACTCTCAAAATTATTAATACGGAATTGAATATAGCATTCATGGAATTGAACACAGCACTTTCTTAATTCTAATCTCTACTCTGCCTGGGATTATATTCCCCATTTCATGCTTAATATGAAGTATTTGTTTTCCATATATTGATTAAAATTGTCAAAATGTTTACTGGTTTTATTTGTAGATAGTTATATGTTAGAGTTATTAATAAATCATAATTTTTCCCAATCCATTGTTATTATTTTATTTTTTCTCTGTAAATGTATTTATTTTTTCAGTTAGGCCCCTTTGTTCTCTCCTCTGGATACTAAAATAAAGGAGAGGAGCTATCAATTTGTTTTGAGTATACCTTTGGTCAAAGCTCATACATTTTGAAATTTCAAATTAATTTTCAATAATCTATAATTTCAGTTGTTATTTTCTCTTTAAACCAGAAGATTTTTAGCTATCATTTTTAATATTTTAGAAGGTTTGATTTTTCTGTTTATAGCTTTATGACATTGTGTTCATGAAATATAGCCCATATAGTATTTCCTTAGTAGAATTTATCAAGGTTCCCTTTTGACATGATATATAAATGATTTATGTAAATATTCTTTGGGCACTAAAAAGGCATTTTACATCTATTGGTTAAAATGTTTAATTACTCTTGAGATATCTTATATATTACATTCATTAATTTGTTATCCATTCAAAAATTAGAATTGAATATTTATTTTCATTCATTGTTGGAAATGTAACACATTAGTGAAGCAAATGACAAGTAATCAAATAACCACAATAGAATGGCTGTTTTGATAGGTGCTATAATCCAGAACTGAAGGTCACAGTCTTTATCTCTGGAATAAGTGATGTGAGAAGAGTTCTGGGAGGAAAATGGCAGCGGAGTGAATGAAAGCTACACAGAATATCTCCCAAGACCAAATGGGAATTACAACTAAAATAAAAACAAATCTTCAGAAAAAAGCAACAGAAAAGCAGCGGGACAGGACCATATAACCAGGGACACCAGTAGGATCTGTGGAGATGCGAGAGGGTGGCGGGCTGGGAGTCCATGGATAGCAGTGGTCTTAGCTGTGAGCGGTGCACTTGGGGATAAAAGACAAAGCCTGCTCCACAGCGAAGAGAGCAGGAACAGAGCACTGGTTTGGCTACAGCCACTAACCTGGGGCTCCAGCAGAGGGAGGGCGAACTGGACTGAAACTCTGTGGGGACACCCAAGATTTGGAGGGCACTCAAAGTTTTACTGAGTCATGGCCACAAAGGACAGTGGCCAGTTTGCTTCTTCCCAGAGCTGTGGGGAAAAGCAGCAGCCCCTCCCTTGGAGATTCAGCCCTTTGCAGGTGAGGAAAAGAAATGCACATTGAGGCTCATTAACAACCAGTACCTGTCCCACCCTCAGGAAATCCTTTTACTTAGAACACCAGGGCTACATTCCAAGGCCCTGAGTAACTGAGACAAATAGCCTCCAGGCAAAAAACTAGAGGATAACTGAACCATTCCTAGGCTTGCAAATCTACCCAGAAAAGTAAGACTTGACAGTGGTGTTTAAGTGGGCCCACCCAGGTTCATCAAAACCCAGTAAAGGAAGCTACAAACAGCAGAACACCAACACCAACAGGAAAAAATTGGCAAGATCCAAAACCCACTGAGATAGCCAAAATGGTGAAACAAAGACACAAAATGCAAATGAAAGAACAAGAGAACTCTACTGAAGATGAGATAAATGAAATGCAGTTAAGCAAATTATGAGAGGTAGAGTTCAGAGCCATGATCTTGAGGAAGCTCAACAGCATAAGTAAGGACATCGGCACCATGAGTAAAAATATAGAAACAGTGAAAACCAACCAAATGGAAATGAAGAGTGACATAGCAGAAATAAAGAACACAGTGGAAGGACTAATCAGCAGAGTAGAGGAAGCTGAGGACAGGATCGGTGAATTAGAAGATTAGAAGACAGGGTAGAAAAAAATCAACCAATCAGAAAACCAAAAGTGAAAAACAATTAAAAAAACAGGAAGATAGCTTAAGAGAACTATGAGACAACTGGAAACGTAATAACATTTGCATCATAGGAGTCCCCGAAGAAGAAGAAAATGAGCAAGGTTAGAGAATATATTTGAAGAAATAGTGACAGAAAACTTTCCTAACTTGGTGAAGGAAGAATGCATCCAAGTTCAAGAAGCACAGAGAGCCCCAAGTAAGAAGAACCCAAACAGGCCCACACCAAGACACAGTAATTAAAAGGCCAAAAATTAAAACAAAGAGAGAATTCTAAAGGCAGCAAGAGAAAAGCAACAGGTTACCTACAAAAGAAACCCCATAAGGCTCTAAGCTGACTTCTCAACAGAAACACTACAGGCTACAAGGGAGTGGGATGAAGTAATCAAGGTCATGAAAAACAAGGATCTGAATCCAAAACTACTCTAACCAACAAGGCTATCATTTAAAATAGAAGATGAAATAAAGAGCTTCCCAGACAAAAAAAGACTAAGAGAATACATTAGCACCAAACCAGCACTGCAAGAAATGTTCAAAATGACTGCTGTAATTAGTAGAAGAAATAAGATGAAAAATAGAACCGCACTAAACAAAAATGACAATAAATAAGTACATATCAATTATCACCTTAAATGTGAATGGACTGAATGCTTCGATAAAAAGACATAGAGTAGCTAACTAGATAAGAAAGCCTGACTCACATATATGTTATTTACAAGAGACCCATTTCACAACAAAAGACTCACATAGGTTGAAAGTGAAGGGATGGAAAAAAATCTTTCAAGCAAATGGAAAGCAAAAAATGCTGGGGTAGCAATACTCATATCTGATAAATAAATGACATGGAGACCAAAACAACAATTCAAAGAATCAATGAAACAAAGACCTGGTTCTTTGAAAAGAAAAACAAGATTGATGGACACTTAGATAGACTCACCAAGAAACAAAGAGAGAGAACCCAAATACACAAAATCAGAAATGAAAGAGGAGAAATAACTGACACCACAGAAATACAAAGGATTGTTAACAGATATGTACAATAATACGGCAACAAATTCGACAATCTAAGCAAAATGGACAAATTTCTAGAAACACATAGTCTCCCAAAATTGAACTGGGAAGAGATAGAAAACTTGAACAGACCAATAACAACAAAGAAAATTGAAGATGTGATCAAGACTCTCCCAGTGAAGAAAAGCCCAGGCCTGGATGGCTTCACAGGGGAGTTTTACCGAACATTCATAGAAGAATTAACACTCATTCTCCTCAAACTATTTCAAAAAATTCAAGAAGAAGGAAGACTTCCAAACTCATTTTATAAGGCCAGTATAATTCGAATTTCAAAACCAGAAAAAGACACTACAAAGCAAGAAAACTACAGGCCAATATCCCTGATGAACATAGATGCCAAAATCCTGAACAAAATACTAGCAAATCGAATCCAGCAATATATCAAAAAAAATTATTCACCATGATCAAGTGGGATTCATCCCAGGGTAGCAAGGCTGGTAAAATATTCTCAAATCAATAAATGTGATACACCACATACAACAAAATGAAGGATAAAAACCGCATAATCATATTAATAGATGCCGAAAAAGCCTTTGACAAAATCCAGATTCCATTTCTGATAAAAACATTCAGCAAATTGGCAATAGAGGGATCATATCTCGACATAATAAAGGCCATATATGAAAGACCTACAACCAACATCATATGCAATGGGCAAAAATTAAAGCATTTCCCTTAAGAACAGGAACAAGAAAAGGATGCCCACTTTTGCCACTCTTATTTAACATAGTACTGGAAGTCTTACTCACAGAAATCAGACAGGAAGAAAAAATCAAAGGGATCTAAATTGGAAAGGAGGAAGTGAAACTGTCATTATTCGCAGATGACATGATATTATACATAGAAAACCCAAAAGACTCCATAAAAAATCTACTGGATTTAATAAATGAATTTGGCAAAGTAGCAGGATACAAAATTAACATCAAGAAATCGACGGCATTCTTACACACCAATGATGAACTCACAGAAAGAGAAACTAAAAAAACAGCAATCTTGAAAAAGAAGAACAAAGTAGGCGAGATCACAATACCAGATATCAGGTTATAATACAAAGCTACTGTCATAAAAACAGCCTGGTACTGGCACAGGAACAGGCAGATAGCTCAATGGAATAGAACAGAGAACCCAGATATGGACCCAAAACATTATGTTCAATTAATATTTGACAAAGGTGGCAAGAACATAAAATGGAGTAAAGACAGCCTCTTTAATAAATGGTGTTGGGAAAATTAGACAGCTACATGCAAAGAAATTAAACTAGACCATCAACTTACACCATACACAAGAATAAACTCAACATGGATAAAATATTTAAATGTGACACATGAATCCATAAATATCCTAGAAGAAAATGTAGGCAACAAAATTTCAGACATCATACGCAGCAGAATTTTCACTGATACATCACCTAAGGCAACAGAAACAAAGGAGCAAATGAGCACATGGGACTACATCAAACTCAAAAGCTCCTGCACAGCAAAAGAAACCACCACCAAAATGGAAAGGGAATCCACTCTATGGGAGAGATTAATTGTCAATGATACATCAGATAAGGGTTTAATTTCCAAAATATATAGAGTGCTCATACAACTCAACACAAGGAAGACAAAGAACCCAATTAAAAAATGGTCAGAGGAACTAAATAGATACCTCTCCAAACAGGACAAACAAATGGCTAAGAGACTTATGAAGAAATGCTCAATATCACTAATCATCAGAAACATGCAAATTAGAACAACAATGAAGTATCACTTCACACCTGTCAGAATGGCCACCATCAACAAATCATCAAACAACAAGTGTTGGCGAGGGTGTGGAGAAAAGGGGACTCTAGTGCACTGCTAGTGGGAATGCAGATTGGTGCAGCCACTATAGAAAACAATATGGTGTTACCTCAAAATTTAAAAATTAAATTTCCATTTGACCCAGTGATCCCACTTCTAGGAATATACCCTAAGAAGCCTGAAACACCAATCAGGAAGAATATATATACTCCTATGTTCATAGCAGCACTATTTACAATAGCTAAGATCTGGAAACAGCCCAAATGTGCATCAGTGGACAAATGGTTTAAAAAGCTGTGGTACATATACATAATGGAGTACTCTGCAGCTGTAAGAAAGAAAGATCTCTTATCCTTTGAGATGACATGGAGGGACCTGGAATGTATTACCCTAAACAAAACAAGCCAAACAGAGAAAGACAAGTATCATATGATATCACTTATTTTTGGCACATAATGAACATAACAGTCTGAAGAACAGGTATTCCTGAGACATGGAAGTAGGGTACTGACTGGCAATCCCTAGAAGAGAAGGTTGTGGGGGAGAGATAAACCACAGAACATATATGCATGTGTGCATGACCATTGGACATGGATAACAAAGCTGGGAACTGGGCGGGGAGGGACGGGGAGGAGGGTGTTAATGGGGGGAATAGGAGAAACATCTGTAACAAAAATAAATAAATAAAATAAAATAATAAAGTAAAATAAAATAAAATGAAAAGAACTAAGAGTTTTTTCGGCAAAGACAGAGAATATTCCTGAAGGAGAGAGTACAACACATGTGAAGCACAGGAGGCCAAAGATGACATAGTGTGTTTGAATAACTTTAACAAAGAAAGATTTCTTGCCTTTTGTGACAGCATGATGGTCCTGGAGACCATTATGCTAAGTGAAATAAACTAGTCAGAGGAAGACAAATATCACATGATCTCATTTATATGTGGAACCTAATGAACAAAATAAACTGACAAAATATGTCCAGAGGCATGGATGCATGGAACAGACTGACAGATCTCGGAGGGGAGGAGTTAGGGTGGCAGTAAGAGATAAACCAAAGAACTTGTAAGCGTATAGTCATAGCCCATGGACACAGATCATAGTGTAAGAAGACATGGGGTGGGGTGGAGTTTGGGTGGAGGAGGGATATTGGGGGAAGATAGGTGATGGACATCTGTAGTACTTTCAGCAATAAAAAATAAAATTAAAAAAACAAATTAGGCCCTGGCCAGTTTGGCTCCATTGACCAAAGAGTAGTGGGTTTGATTCTGGTCAAGGGCACATATCTGGGTCACAGGTTTGATCCCTAGCCAGACCAGGGTCATGGGAGAGGCAAACAATCGATGTGTCTCTTGCATCTCTCCCCACCACACACACACACTCCAACTCTATCTAAGTATCAATGGAAAGAATGTCCTCAGGTGAGGATTTAAAAAAAAGAAGAAGATCAGAAGCAGTAGAAGTATGTGGTAATTCTATATTAGTTTTACTAAGTATTCATTAATGAGTTTAAAGTAGGTTGGGAAGATAATAAATTTTATAGGAAAATAGCCTAGGTTGCAAATCAGAAGACTAGAAAAAGAAACACCGTGAGGAGGTTTGTATTACAATAATCCAGAAAAGAGATGAAGATGGACTGAATGAAGGTGTTGACAGTGTGAATAGAATTAACAGAACCAATTTGAGAGATGTTTGGAGGGCTATTCAACAGTAAAATAAGCAGTTAGAAGTTTTTATTTAAATTTTTCTTTAGAGATATTCAATATATTTTCATATCTTTATTGACATAAAGATATGATTTTCTTTTTACAGTCATTGTAAATTTTTGCTCCTTTCCTTAAATATTTATTTGTATGTTTTGAATCTGTGCTGATGTTCTGAATACTAAGGAAAGTGATTCTTGTATTGTCACGTGTATTGTAATGTTTTTCCAAATCTATCCATTGTTTTTTGATATTTGCGTTTTTCTGCTAAATGATTTCTAGTTGCTTTTTTCATTCATTCATTCAGAATTTGCTCACTCAATAAAGGAAAAGAAAGGAATAGTCTCGAGAGCACATGTTGAAAGGAGATGAAGGTAAGATTTAATTAAATGTGAAATTATATACAATCTCATTTAATTCTAAACAACCTAGAAGGGTAGGCAAAAGCTTTTCAATTTTTCAGTTTAATAAATAGAGGTGCAGAGTTTAAGTAATGTCACTGAGATTTAAAGCAATAACTGACTGGCTTAAAAAGTTCTTTTGTTAAACCCTTCTGCCAAATATGGTGAAAGTGTGGGAAATCTGTTAAACATTTTCCTTTGAGTCTTTCGTCCCACACAATCCAATATCATTGAACTGCCATACTTTATGAATAGTGAATTAACTTTAAAATATATTATAAAGTAAACAACATTATATTTTAGATAAAATACACACACATACACTCTTTCTGACTTTTGTTTTAACACAGATATTAGGTGACCACAAACCCACACAATGAGGAATATGCAAACATAAAGAATTTGTAAATGAATAAAATCAATGATTATATTAGTTTCATGTAACAGATGTTAGTATAATTATTAATCACAAGAACTTTGTCAATACAATATAAAATATGCTGAAAGTAAATTTAGCAAGAATTTTTCCATAAAACAAATAAATAATTCTAAGGGAAGAAGTTTTGAATTAGGTATCTATTAAAAATATGTATTGATAAATATGTTTATCAATATGGTGAAGAAATTACAGTGGAATGCCACTTTTCTTCTTAGATAACAGTGAATAAAAATATATGAATATACTAATTAATATTATGATAGAGGTCCTGTCTTACATCCAGATTGTGTGTGAGTTTACTGGGGAACACATGAGGACACTACAATTCTACCTGTGGGGGAGCCTGAGAACCACTCATCTTATTTGTTTGTTTTCCTCACAATTTCAAGTGAGATTAAGCTCAACTAGCCACACCTTGAAATGCACTTTAGCTCCTTTTCCTTCTTTGAATCACTTTCTCAATTCCTACCAGTGATTTCTGAACTTCTCAAATAAGTTATTAGACTCAAATTCTTATGTTAGAACGAGTTTCTGAGGAGACTCATTCTGAGATACCTGGTACCAGAAATCAGATCCTCAGGATGGAATTATAAAATTAGAGCATACACCAGTCAGATAGCAAGAACCTTGGAGCTGATTCTAAACTGGGTGATGATAGCACTGGCATGATGCAGTTTCATTATTACCATGGTAAATTGGATGTGCTAGAGGTAATAGGACAAACACTTGTTTATGCACTATCTCTAGTATTTGGGAGAAATGATGGTAATAGTAATTTTAAATACTTCAGAATCAAATGCTGAATGAAGGTATAAAGTGGTAGGCTCAATTCAGCCAATAGTCAATTTAGGCCATGGTGTGTTAGCCAGAGCCAATAAAGAGACTTTTATAATATACAGTGGGAGGATAAATTGGGCAGAAAATCAAGCACAAAACCAATTTTTACAGCAACAGAATTACAAGGAAGGCTTAATCCATAGCCTCAGCAAGTCTCCTAAACTGAAGTCAGAGCCTTGATGTAGAATTAGTAAAACATGGGGACTTGGGAAGGAAGTGTCTGGAGATTGATGCCAACCTTGAACTTTCTGTTACATGCATATAGCCACACCCGTTCTAGAAGATAGCAGCCCCCCCCCCCCCATCTGCCTAGATAACCTGTAGGGGGGAACTCTACAAGTCATGACAAGTACATATGTTGATTCTCTCAAGACCTCCTTGGTTTTATCTCAATAAAACAAACTAAAGTGATTGTTGTTCAGAAGTTCGCTGGATCCCTAATTGGAAAAATTCAGGAGGGAATATTAGGAATCATGCTAAGAACTAAACCACAGATAAATAAAATAATTATAAAACATAAATAAGGGGTCAGAGTTCAGGTGAAAAACATCAATATATATTGAACTTAACGAGGATAGTTATGTTATCACCTCAGTAATACTCAGCAATGTCATAGAAGGAAAAGAGAAAACAAATAACCAAGATTACCTAAACTAGATATTGGCAAGGTGAGCCTGCGGAGAGACACTAACGTGAGAAGTAGTGAGAGGGGATTTGAAATGACTTGAGTGAAACTGAACTGTATATCAAATCAGTACCATAACCAAAGAGGAAAAAAAATCATGTAGCTTTTGAGCACAACCCAGACTGTACATCATTAGTGAAAACGTCTTTAAGGATAAAAAGTTTGCAAAGAAATCTTAAGCTTTTCTCAGTAGCTTGACTGTTAGTAAAAATATTGGTTAGTAAAAATCATATATATCGGTATTATAATTTTGTAACAATTATATCCAAATTGCAGGCTAAAGAAAGTTTGTATTGATATTAGTGACTGGTATTTTTTCAGCTAAGAGCAAAGAGGTGGAATTATAAAATCAAAGAAGTTTAGAAAAATCCTGCCATGATGCATTTAAGTGAGGAAAGTCAGTATGATCTTATGGTTTTTAACCCACTGAAAGGTCTAGGGACTCTGGCAGCAATCAGTAACCCTAAAACCCATAACTAGCCTGTTAAAATAAAAGGGTTCTTGGACACATTCCAGGATTAGAGCAGAGAAAACACAATATGAGCTGAGACTTTTGTTGTGCAAGAAAACAAGAAAGCCCACTTGGAAAGATTGTCCCAAAAACACAACGGTCAGCTTGAAAGGGCTCCCACAGGCATGCCAAGTGACTGAACGTGACGGTAAAACACTGGATAAATAAAAATCCACAAATCTATGTGACACCAAAAAGAAGAGGAAAGATAAAATTTACATTTATGCAACAGAATATGTGACAAAATAATTATATTACTATAAATTTTGAATAAATGTGCAATCCTTGTATTGACTACATTCAGGAAAGAAGTGATTTCTAAAATGTACAAATCAGTTTTACAATAAATAGAAGGGGTGTTACTTGTCAAAATTTTTAATTTGCCAAAATGAAAGGTTATAAACCTTGCTACCTAAATTATACAATGTTTGATATGTATATATAGGAGAAGTTCAAAGTTATTTATATTTTTTCCCACTGGTATAAATACTGGATCATAAAAAATTATCATAAAAATGATGAATTAAATATATATGACTTAATAAAATATTTTCAGCAAAAATGATAAACTCTTCAGTAAAATTATAATATCTTAAAAGTAAAGTCACTTTGATGATCATTACAACCACCTTAATGAAAAATTTAATGTAAAAATAAGAAAACAAATCAATATTTGTATCATGCTAAAGTTACATTACAAAAATGAATGTACCATTTATCTGTTCAAAGGGGATTCCAGAAGGAAGTTCTCAAAGGTTCTTCCTTCTTACTGAATTTATTTCTAATGAACAATGCAACCAGAGATCCTTAAATCCATTGGTAAATTAAAAAGCTCTTTTATTCTGGGATGAGAAGATTGTAGATCCATGGTATTGATGTGAAAGAGAACATAAGTGTTCACATAGTTTATTTAGCTCTAAAAGTCAAGATGATGGTCTTTAAATCACTGGTGTTACTGGGTGGTCACTTAGGAAGCTGTGAATATGTCATTTACAGTTTTTGCTAAGAAACTGCATGGTTTCTTCATGAGAATGTTTTGATTTCCTGTGAGAATTGTCTTTTTTCATTTTATGACTTACTGTTTTCTGATTATGATATCTTGATAAAATTCTTGTTTCTCTTAGTTCTTGTAAAAACAAAATGTACATATTTACATCTAATTTAATGAAAATCCATTTCTCAAAATTATTACTGTTCCTTTCCCATGTATTTACAGAGACAGGTTTGCTAAAACAGAAGAGGTGACAGAGATTTCTTGGTTATATGCCAAATAATTTTCAGTAATTCTGAATATATGTGACAAAAGGGGACAGAGGATATAAATAATTCAAATAATCATTCTTAGAAATTTAGACAATGGTGCATGTAATAACATTTTAGTTCTAAAGGTATGTGGAAATAGTTCATCTGAACCTATGTCAGTAGCATATATTGAAATGCAAAAAAAAAAGCATGCAGTTTGTGCTTGTATATGAGTGTGTATGTGTGTATGTGTGTGCGTGCATGTGTATGTCTGCATTCATGCACACACATCTGCTTTTGGAACAGAGAATTAATACTTCAATCATCTCTCTAGAACTATTATTTCTCCTATGCAGATGGTATGCAAGTTTTTGCCCAAAGTTTTACAATATCTAGACTTAGTGGGTACAGGTAGATATGGCTTGCAAGTGTAAGGGATATACAAATAATTATTTTAAATGTACTTCTGAAAATACAAATTTTTCTTTCAGAAAATTGAGGAGCATTTTAAGCAACATACTAAATGTTTAATTCTTTCTAAGAATCTAAATTAATTTGTTTAGCTAGTAGATGGTTTATTAAGATATAAGCAAGTTTTCAGTTCAGTGTTTCTTTCTCTTGGGAAATCCATTCATTAATTTCATACAATTTATTGATCTTGTTATATATGGCAGACGCCATGCTAGGATTTGAGGACAAAATAATCAGCAAGGCAAAAAATGATCTGCAGTGTATAGTATAAAACCTGATATGGCTTTAATTTGTTGTTTTTCCTCCTGTAATTCTCTAAGGTTTTACCTTGTGTTTTTCTGGCTATACTTTCTGACTGATATCTTTCTTTTAATATAAGTAACCTCCTACTTTTATATTCTATTTAATTAGTCTTAAATTTAATTTTTATATAATGCTACTTTTCTTTGTTAGTCTTTGTGTACTAAATCTTTTCCATTCTTTTATTTTGATCTTCTTTATATTGTGTTAATATGGATGCTCCTCTTTTAATGAACATATATATATATATATATACACACACATATGTCTAATCTTTTTATCTCATAAACAATAAGTTTATTGCATCTATTTTTATTGTTAAATTTAATACTTATATGCCTTTGATCTTAATTTTGCAATCTTTTCTGTATACCAGGCTGTCTTTGTTTTCCTTTTATCTTTTTGTGAATTCTAAAGTTCCTCTCTTTCCCCTATGATGCATTAGTAAGTTATAAATTCTATTTCTACCTGCATTGATTAGCCTTAAATATTGACCAAACTATTAACATTACATGTTTTCTGACAAAGTTCAAATTCAGCAAATACATATGTTGCACCTCCTTCCCATACTTCTCTTTCTTCCACTTTTCCCCTTCAACACTTTTACTTATTTGTATTTAACAACTTGGTTTACCACTTAATTTTTTCACCATTTATTCTTGCTTTCCATTCCTCTCTTCTTGGCTCATTTTATTTCTTGTTGAAGTGTATCTTTTAATAGTTTTTGGTCTAGACTCTCCACACTTCAAACTCCTAATCATATTTTGCTTATACACATACTTACTTTACTTTTACTTTTGAGTAAAAATTTAGCTGGATAAGGTTCATAACAATTTCCCCTTAGCAGTTTTAAATTGTAATTTTACTATCTCCAGACATTTTTATTATATATGAGGTCTATAATTTAGTATTGTTTTTTTGTTAGTAATCATTCTTAAAATATAATTCTATTATCTTCAGACATTTTTATTATATATGAGGTTTTATATAATTCAGTACTTTGTTAGTCATCGTCTTTTTCCTTTGTTAGTTATACATTTTTCAATTTGTTCTTGATATTATGTAGCTTTATTAGAATGTATTAATTGTACATTTTATGTTTTATTCTGCATGCTTTGATTTATTATTTGTTAATTTAGTACTCTCAGCTCTCTTCAGTTCTCAAAAGTTTTAGCCATTATGACTTTGAATTGTATCTCTCTCCAATTACCTCCCTGTGCTACCTCTAGGAATTCAATTACACACTTGTTGAGTTTTCTTCTCTCTCTGTTCTAAAATTCTGAGTGATTATCTCAGCTTTACATATTAGTACACTAATTATAGGTTTACTGCAGAGCTTTTCTATTAAAATTTTCTATATCAACTATTATATTTGAATTTTAATTGGTTAATTTTTATGTTAGCCTGTTATTGATTAAAAACTACATGCCTTTATTCCAGAATTCATTGGAATCTGCCAGTCCTCAATACGCGTTAACAGATTTTGAGTAAAAGCAACATGGGCCATTTCTCCATGTAACATATAAACATCTCACCCATGTATTCCCAAGTTTTTTTCACTTTTCTGTGGCTTTCAAAATATTGGTAAGAGCAATTTTTTGAAGCCAAGAGCTAAAGATGAAAGAACCACCTACAGGTCCAGGTCATTGAACAATTATGTGTGTCAAACCCAGCATCCAACTAAAATCCTCACCCCTACTATTATGTGAGAAATAAAGTTCTTATACTTTATGTCAGCAAATGTTAGCTTGAAAGCTCATTTTGTTCTATTTCTCATTTCCACCATATCACCCCTCTGTGCAATCTTTTCTGAGGTCATCTCAGCTCAGCCCCAGGAATGCATAGCTTATAAATAGGTCATCCAAAGTATTCAGAACACTAGATGACAGAACAGTATCCCTGTCTTAAACTAGCATATGGCTTGGCCAGGATCGAAGTTGTACTGCTCTTTCTTTTAACTCCCTTCCTCACACGCAAGCAGCATGTTTTTCTTACAGTGGGAAAAACATTACCAGCTACATTCATGGAGCTATGCTTGCTCTGTTCAAATGCAAGATTGGCATTTCAGATTCATTCCTGCTTCTGAGCCCAGCATTGCTTGGGACATAGGGTCTCATTTCTATTGTCATTTCCAAAGTAATTTTTGTTCATGGATTTTTTTTTTAGCACCGTGATGTTGTATCATTTCATAGACTAGTTCTATGTATGTGTAGAAGTTAGAGCAGTCATTCCAGTATCTAATCTAATATCACGTCTATCATTTATCCTGAACAGTGAGAGCTATCCAGAGATTATATATACGTATATTTATTTTAGCATTCTTTATAAAAAATCAAAAATGAATGACTAACAGTGGATTTGATTAAAGAAATGACACTATTTCACAGAATAGAGTATGTGTAGTCAATAAAAATATGTTAAAGACTGACCAGACAAGATATATTAATTAAAAATTTTTAAATCGCTACTTATACTATATTTCACATATGTATAGTTAGACATTTGCATGTTTGAGTGAGTGTGTGCACCTATACAACATGTTACAGCAACAGGTCATCAGGTTATTTTAAATTTTTTACACTAAATTTGTACTTTATAAAATGCTTGCGATGGACATATTTTCATTTCAGAATACAGAATAAAAAGTTGAAATTCTAAAGGTGATATTTGACTTTCACAGTAAAAATAGAGTTGGTGTTAACTGGCAAAGTACCTAAAAACATATAATTAAGATAACATTTGGCTTGTCCATTCTATTGTTTCTGGTGCAAAAATAATACCTTTGCTTATTCATAAAAATCTAGGATTGGAATCTGGGATCTTGAACATGCTGCTTCATCTGGCAGATGTTTGACAAACAGATGGATTTTCCATTATGGCCCAAAAGTAAAAAAACTTGGGCTCTTTCAAGCAAAGCAGTAAATTATTTGTTCATGGTTCCATTAAAGACCTGACACAGCAGCATATTAATGAAATGTGTGAAGTGTACTAAGTTGGTGGTGATATGAAAAAGTCAATTAATATAAGAGGAAGAAACACATTGATTTTTTAAAAAGTAGAGAGAAAATTTGCCAACATACATTCCTTACAAAACTCTAAGAGAAATAATGAGGTAAATGAGCAATGGAGAGAATATCAAAAAAGAATAAATTTGAATCTTTGATGATGCCTTTTTTATTGTATGTTTAGAAAAAAATTATTATATAAATTTCTGTTGTGAATTATGTCTTAAAAATATTTTGAAATAAAATCTACAGGTCTTATGCAACTAAAACTTACTGGATGAACTCCATTGCTTTTAAAGCACTATATATAATCTAAGCTCCTTGAGCGCTGAACAAATATCATTTTTATTTCCCAATGTATCATCTTACTGTTCTTCATGTAATAAGTAATCCTTAAATCACTGATGAATTGAATAGAATTGATTGATATTTAAAAAAATAAAAAGTGTTAAAAGCAATTACATAAATGTGAAATGACAAGATTGAATTTAGAAAACCTATCCTTTATTTGATATGAATATTCTGTTCTCAATTTAATACTTCTTTATGGGACTACCTTTTAAAAATTCCTGGGTTTTAGATTTATCCTTGCTTTAATTTTTCCCATGTCATTTATTTACTCTTTCTCCTTCTAAGTCTAAGGACACTGGGAGTAGAAATAGATATTTTTTGTTCAAAGTAAAGCATTTTAGAACCTCAAAATTCATAAATAATTAATGCATCTTGGAATAGAATTTAACTGATATACACAAGAAATGGACTACCCAATAAAGCTGACTTTTCCCTAAGCTTTATAGACAATAATAGGTTTTTTAAGTCTTTTAGACGAAGAGAATGAAGAAAAGAAAAGCAGACCTCCAAGTAGGGGGCAGCTATGTTTATGAAGTCCAATCTCAGCCGACAGATAGTTCTACATAAAACAAGACCTGCTAACCATGGAAACATAAACCCCAAGCATGTTAGTCAGCCAACTTCGATGGTCAAACACAGCTGTAGTGTAGAGTCTGACTCTAACAACAACTTTGGTAGGTTTTCATGTTGTTTCAGCTAATATACCTAGTAATTTACTCTGCAAGGGCATATGCTGAGAACCAAAGCTACTAGGCTACAAAGACAAGAGAAAGAAATGAACAGGAAACAAAGTGGATTTCCACTAAGGAACACAGTTTATTAAAGGTCCCTTTCTGGTATTTGTCATATCAAATATTCTCACTATTTCTAATTCTCTTTAATTAATCAAAATTTTTGGATAATGGTTTTCATGTTTTAAAGGCATTGTATTGGTGACAAACTACAGAATAGGTCAATTAAATCCAAGGTGATTTGTTTCTATACTACATTGTTTTATGTCTGCATAAGATAAATATTTTTCATACATTCTATATATTATGTCATTTATATTCTTTTTAGCATTGTCATGAATCATGTTTTTATTTCCCACCATTATTAACTAAGATACCTCCAAAATATTAACTGCATTTCAAAAGTGATCTCAACTCTGTAAGAGTTGAAATGTGTCTTTATTATTATTCTTATCTTATAGCCATAGTATTCTTTATTTCCAGGTAATAGAGGGTAGGATGATTCAAATTTTGATTAATCTAAGCCAACCATGTTTTCCCATTCCACTTTCTGGGAAGTGGTTTAAGCATGAAAGTATGACAGAATTTTGGTCAATGAATGATAGTTTTCAAAGTGGCTTTCAGAAGTACTTTATTCACACTTACAAAGACATAGTGGAATTATGGTCTATCTTCTATGGCTAGATGTCTACATATGGCTCCTAATATTGTGTTATTTATTTTGCAGCCATGAGTAAAGGTAGTCATAGAAAAGACGAACACGTCAAGAATAGCTGAGAGAAAGTTTCATGAATTTGGGGCCATTTCCAAGCCTCTCAAAGTCAGTTCCTACACTAGAAATGGGGGGTGGGGGGGAATAGGGAGCAGGCTCTGGGTCCCATTTCTTTACACATGTTTATAGGGAAAAAAAATTTAAGTATTTGCTATATTGTTTCTACTTCATCTCAAATTCAGTCTCCAACTTACTTTTTCTGGCTTACTTCTTCATCATTTAATTCATGCTAATCTCAAGGCCACCAATAAAGTTCATGTTTCTAAACTCAATATGTACTTTGATGCATGTTATTAAAACTCTCAACAGTATCTGTTGATACAGTTGACCATTTCATCTTTCCTAAAACATTTTCCTCTCTCAGCCATGGTTTATCTCCTATTTCAGTGGTATTTCTTTCTTCTTTTTTAAAAAAATTCTTTTGTGCATCCTTCTTCAGTAAACCTTTAAGAGCTGAATTTTCTCAGAGCTCAATCTGGAGCCTTCTAAATCTATATACTCTCCAGGTGACCAGTGACCTCATCCATTCCATGACTTTTTGTTTTTCCAAAATCAAGTATTACTCACATAGACACATATACAATTTTTCTGTGATCTGTAACATAATAGGCTAAGAACACTCATAATTGAGAATTCTTCACTGATTCTATACATTGAGGTCCTTCAGACAGTGACTTCTCTAAATCTATACTATCTCCCTAGGTCATTTTTACTCCATAATAAATACTGTTTTTATGTCGATAATGCACAGATTTTTAAAAATCTCCAGACAAGAGCCATGAATTTAAATATCATTGCATCTTGATTGTACTCAAATGCCTATTTTACTGCCTCTGTGTTCCTGACCTATACCCAACTGTCTACTTGATAGCACTACTTGCCCATTTCATTGAAACCTTAATTAAACACGAATAAAATAAAAATTCTGATTTGTTGGTCATTTCAGGAAAATGCTTCAAACCTAATCTTTTTGTTAATCTTCTTTATCTCAGAACACGACATTGACCCAATTGCTGAAGTGAGAAAACTGGGAGTCATTTTGACTCCTTCCTTTCTTGATCTCCTCTATCCAACCTGTCAACAGGTCCAGTTGGTGGGTTGCTTGTCTAATTTGTATCATGCATCATCCTCTTAGATTGAGTTCATCTGCCACCACTTTACTCCCATACACTGTTTATTTCAAAACTTCCTAACTAGTTGCTTTAATTTTTCTCTTAAATCATTCGAGTCTATTCTCTATATAACAGCCAGAAGAATCTTTTCAAACTCAAATGAGACTCCTTCCCTCCTTTAAATGTTTCCATAGCTTCACATTTGCATTTCAGTTATAATAAAACCCAAACTTCTTGCCAGACCTTTATGGCTCTGCATAATCTGGCCCATGTTGGCTTTCTAAATCTGCACTAGTCTCTCCCACTTGCTCACTAAACCCCAGGCACCCTGGTGTTCTCTCAGTTTCTATAACTGTTCAAATTAGTTTCCATTTAGGGAACTTTGTGATTCTAATTCCCTAGACTGCTTTCCTACTGATTTTTCACACATCTGTCTCTTTTCATTGCTTCAGGTCTCATTGTAAATCTACCCTTTTTGGGAAACATTTCTTGAATTCCATGTTAAGTAGCTTACCATGTCCCTACCAATACTCTTCTAACATAGCAACTAGGTATTTATTTCCAGAATGTTTATTACAATCAGTAATCATTTCATCAATGTTTATGTACGGAATTATTGTCTTTTTTTTTTTTTCAATATACCCTATGTGAGTGGAAGTCTTGTCTAGTTTTCTCACCTTTATGTACAAAGACTAGTGCATAGTGAGTGCTTAACAAAATTTTGTAGAATTATTGACTAAATACTGTAAGTCTCAATAACATTATCCATGATCCAAAGATATGTGAGGCGATAATATTTTTTTACAGAAGGTTTTTATAGAGGTTCCTGAAAAATTCTGAGATTCTTTCTAATTTTTAAGTCTGAAATTTTCATGAAAACTTTAAAATATCTTAATATTCAGAATTATTTATATTTAAACCATGTCTCAATCCGAAAGGAAACTTCAAAACCTTCAATTACTTTTTCAAAACAAATACAGTATAAATTTCAATTGAGAAAAATCTACCTTAGAGATACCACTTCAAAGTGGAGGTAACATATAATAGCAATAATTATTCCTTGGTGAGACTTGACTTCATGTAGATCCTATGCTAAGAACTATTTGGGCTATCCCATATAATTATCACACTAAGCCTATCTTATTATATCATCCTAATTTCTTGAAGTAGGGATATGGAGGTTTAGAAAAATGAAGTAAATAATACCCAAGGCCACACAGCTAATGTAGGATGGATGCCACTGAAGTCTGAGTGCTATGATGTTGTATTTGCCATTATGCTATGTTGCTTCTCAACAGAAAAGAAAATAGAATAAAAATTAGGCATGGAAGATTCTAGATATCCACTTACCTAATGCCCATTCTTGTATCTTTTTCAGCTTGCCTTTCTATAAAATAGAATTTGTAAAGTTAAAAATTACAATGCCCAGACTCCTTTGCAATATCAAGCAGAAGTCTGTCAATAAAATGGAAAAAAAAATGAGTCTTCCTTTGGCAGGGAGATCTGGTCTTGTGGCATATGTAATCACAGAGGTCTATTTTTATGGGGCAGGTTGCAGTAGTTTTCGGTAGCCAGTTCCTAGGGTCACAGATGACAAGCATGGCAGCAGTGATGTTTCCCTTTGAACAGTTTTTTCCCCTCTGGCCCTTCTGCAAATTTTACAAGCTTTCAATACTTAAATTAATAAAAAATGCACTGTTCGTATGCATAAGTACTGCAATTGATTCAGTAATAATTACTAGAAATAGGTTGCTATGAGAAACAGAAACTAAAATGTAGAATTGACTTAATGAAGAAAGGGGAGAGATGAAAATTCAGGTCTTAGATACTTGACACTGGAAAAATGGTTGCAGTTTTCTATATACAATGAAAAATATTTGGTCAAATCCTCACCTAATGAATGAACTTCATGAAGCAAACTACGCTGACTGAGGCTGTACATTTGGAAAGAGCGAGGACTGATCAGAATGTTGGCGAGTGAGTGCTGGCTCCATTGCCACTGTTAGGAAATTGTTACAAGAGTTAGAGGAACCCAGGTGAGACAGAAAGCTTGGAAGCACAGATGAAAGAAATGCCACTGGTAGAAGTACTCTCTCCCTACAATCTGATATCTATATTACTATCGAATCTTATAATTTGGAGACTTAGATAATTAAAGAATAAAAACATATTTCTCACCCTAAATAAAAACCATTGCAACCTGGTTTGTATGGCTCAGTGGATTGAGCATCATCCCATGGAGTGAGAGATCCTGTTTCCATCCCCGGTCAGGGCACCTACCCAGGTTGCAGGCTCTATCCTCAGTAGGGGGCATGCAGGAGGCAGCCAATTGATGTCTTTCTCTCACATCAATGTCTCTCTTTTTCCCCCTTTCTCTCTCTCTAAAAAAATAAATAAAAACATATTTAAAAAAAGAAAGAAAGAAACCATTGCAAAGGCAGCAAAAGCACCAACCTTAGCAAGAGATAAACTCTTGCTAAGTCAAACCAGGCAAATTCAGCCTGTCTGAAAGCAAAAATAAGGTTAAAGGTTTGGCTTTCCCCAAAATATATTATTTTAAATCACCCCAAGGCAATGGCCATTAAGTTAAAGGAGGTAAGAATGTAAAGGCCAGCAAATAAAGAGAATATTCAAGGTGAAAAACCTTGGCTAGATAAAATCTTTAGATATTGTTATTCCTACAAGATACGGACTGGACACAAGTAACCCAGTAACAATCTGACAGAACAGTATGGTGACCAAACACCCAGTCTGGATTGTAAAATCCTGTGACTGTCATTGCTCCACTAAAAAAGTCATGAAACAATTCCCAGGATCCATCATCACACAATCACAGACAACCGTTTTGAAAACAGATCCATGCAGCATCTCAGGGGGCAGGGCCAGAGACTACTAACATGGAACAAGAGAGTAAAAGACTGGCTGAGTCCGAGCTTGCTCTGTTCCTAGCTCAGGGAATCCTTGCTGGCTCTGATCAGCAGGATGGGAGATTGCTATGAATGTTACTTCTCTATTTTCTCAATCCTCTCTTTTCCCACGTGGAAGTTATCATAACAGTTAATCTCCAATACTGTTCATTTTTTGGAGACATTTAGTTTGTCTTTTAGTTAACAAATTGCCAGAGAACCAGGAACTACAAGTGGTCCTTTTGGTGAAAATGACATCAAAAGAGGGGTTGGGGACATCTGTAATAGTATAACCAATAGATATATAGTTTTTTTAAAAAAAGATTACATACCTTGAATTTTGAGCTGGGTGCAGTAACTGGAAGAGAATTTTAGATATCTCCATTGGAAAAGAAGCGGTTATATTCTACAGTTTGGAAGAATGGCATATAAAGAATGTTAAGTAGTCAAGGTATGGACTATAGCAAATGTTGTTGGTTTTCTACCAAATAACAATTCACTTCCTCCTCATTAAGGGAATTCCTACATTTTGTGGGTTGGCAATGAACCCAGAAGAAAACCATCCATATTTCCTAGTCTCTGCTGTTCCCTTAATAAACTCTGAAACAACTCTTGCTAATGGGAAAAGCAAAAGTGTGCTCAGGCATTCAGAAAAATGTTACTTTTCCTATGTGGTAGATAATCTCCAAGGATGGCTACCATAAATTCCTTCCTTTTCTACATGAATGTTGTTTCACATATCAAGAGATAGATTCTAATTCTTTTAATGGGATAGCCTTAGTGACTGATTTGACTGATAGGATTTAGTAGAAGAGATACATAAGAACTTTTGAAATTGAGTCAAAAAGTTTTGTGATGACATGCTAGTTATGTAATAGAAAATGGTTCTAATGAACTGATATATCAGGTTCTGGAGATTTTCAGGCAGAATGTTGAAAGTGTCCATTGTTCTCTGATACATAGGATAAGATACAGATAGAGAGAAAATTAGCTTTTTTAATTTTCTTTTTGAAAGACAATAGTCAGTGTTTTACAGAAGAATCTAGAGGAAAAAGAAGAGTTAAGACTTACTGAACTCAAAAATAGAATTATTTATCATCTTCAGTCTTCCCAAGCAGCCAAAGATTTCTCAAAATGAGAAATAACTTTAGGGCAAAACCCAGAGTATTTCCAGTAACATATGACAGAAGGGTAAAGTTCAGTTCAATGGTGCATGTAGGTCACACTTTACTGACACCTCAGAAACATTTATGGCAGGGTTTCCACCAGACAAAAAGTCTTCTACAAATGTTAGAGTGGCTTTCCTACTGACTCTCTTAAGTAGGGCTCTAAAGAATCATAAGGAGGTAATCCCACACCATCAAGACTCTCAGCCCAAAGTAGAGAGGAGCCTCTCTGGGAAAAAAATAAATAAATGCGAGATGGCTTTTATCTAATGGCATGAACCCCAGTAAGACTGGACTAAAAGGGATTGAGGCAGTTTAAGATAAAAGAAGCCCTTGGGAACTCCACCTTGTGAAGGCAGAAAGTAGGCTGAGAAAGCTACTCAGAGGCAAACACAGACCATTAGAGCACAGTCAGAAACCTACAGGGCAAAGCCAAGTGGCTCAGAGACTCATTCTTAGGGAGCAGAACTAGGCTCCAATGAGAAACTGGTGACATGCTCAGCTAGACTTCAGATCCCCTGTGGATGAGTGACCATTATGTGCCTCTTAAAATGGGAGGGTTTTTTATTTTTGTTTTTGTTCTTTTGTTTTTGCAAATTTTATACTCTTGTATCACCATTGTAATACTGAGGGTGTTGAGCAGATAGATACCTTATTGAGTTTATTAGCAGACAATTTTTTCTCTTTAGTTAAAAAATCTTCCAATAGAGAGAAGTCATGCTTGAGAAACTTTACTTGAAAAATCAGATCCCCATATTTCCTTGAATCTGATTTAAATGATAAATCCTAGACTTTAAACCAAAGCCATAACATAATAAAGTTTGGGGGATATTAGAATAAGATTAGTCTATTTTGCATGTGAAAGGACATGAATATTGGTAGCCAGAGAGCAGACTGTGGACATCCCAAGACATCTACCACTGATTCCTTGCTTCTCACATGACAAGGTGGACTCTAATTTCCTTCCCTTGAATCTGAGTACACTTTAGTTATTTTCTTGACCAACAGAATGTGACAGAAGCACTATTTTCAAATACCTAAGACCATGCCATAAAATGCCATGCCACTTTCATTTTTTACACTCACTCCTGGGATGCTCCCTCTCAGAACCTAGCTTCCATGCTATGAGAAGCCAAGGCCAAGTGTAGGCATTTCAGCTGAGCTTCCAGCCAACAGCCAACAATAAGCCACATGAGTGAGTCACCTTGGACTTTCAGCCAAGTTAAACCTTCAGAAGCCTCCAACCCCAGACACAGTTGGACTGCAATCACATGAGAGATCCCAAGTAAGGACAGCCAGTTGAGTCTAGTCGATACACAACCATATATGATGATAATACATTGTTTTAAATGACTAAGTTTTGAGGAGGTTTGATATGAAATAACAGATGGCAGGAACACCTGTTATCAGGACTATTTTTCTTCTGGTTCTTTCCTTCTTCCTTTATCAAATAAAGGCATAATGCCTACAGCTACAACAATCATTTTGAGATCATGAAGAAAATATTAAGACATTTCTAGGGACTTTGACCTTGAACTCCTTAAACTATAAAACTAGCAATCACAAACATCCTAACTTCAAGATATTAGAAAAATAATCTCTTATTTATGCTTTTGGTCACACAGTTTAGCCATGTAACTAAACTGATACTCCAGAAATGACATACATACACAAAATGATACCATGAAGTGTTATACTTCACTAAACAGAGGCTGCTGGTTCAGCTTTGAGTTTTGTGGAAAAAAAAAAATATCAGTCACACAATTATAAAATTGTCAGGGTATATAAAATAACAGTCATACTAGCTGCTCAATGGGAAGACAAATATTTCTGATAGCAAATTGAAGTAAATATATGTTTCATAGATACTTGTAAAAAAAGATATAGTGTGATGTAGTATAGTTTACCCATTGTTATCAAATATAACCTTATCTTTTACAGCTATATATATAATATTATATTTTTCTTTATTGATTTTAGAGAGAGGGTGAGAGAGAGATAGAAACATCAATGAGAGAGAACATTGATTGGCTGCCTCCTGGATGCCCCCCACTGGGGATTGGCCTACAACCTGTGCATGTGCCCCAACTGGGAATTGAACCGGTGACCTCTCAACCAGTGAGCCACACTAGTAGGGCTCACAGCCATATATTTTATAACATCTCTTCAAGAAAGGCATAATGTCAGACAGTCCAAGGCAACTGTACAAATTCAAAACAATGAAGTCCAGTTTTATAGCTGTTGGTAGCTTGATTTAATCAAAGGATAAAATTCAGAATATAGAGAAATTGGTGGCCAGAGATTGCTACTATTAATCTTTATAAAAACATCTTGCTAGTAAGCTTTTGATAAATCAATCTGATAAACCCCAGTAGTGTAAATGTTGCATCTGATTAAAGACAGACTCAGATGCTGACACAGATAGTTATCATTCTCCTATGGAACCTGAAGAGCTTAATTAGAATATTGCCTGAATGGAAGACTCAAATTCAATCTGGAGTTTGGCTGAGATAGTAGCCAGTAACAAAGTAAGGATTTTCTAATAGAACATTTCTGTTCATTTTATAAAAACTGAGATGTTAATTGTTTCGCCCCTAGACTATATGCCCCAAAATTTTAACTTGGAAAAAATAAAACTGAGTAATTTCAAATGCCTTTGTGTGTGTGTGTATATATGAACATGGTGTTGATTTAGATGTGAGGAAGATGCTAAGGAAGATTCATGACTTCAGGCTTGTATACTTCAATGACTGTTGATACCCACCACAGAGATTAGGAATGCAGAACAAGACCTAGTTTGTGTGGGAGTGATCCTTAATTTGAGGAACCTATGGGTGATCCACGTGAGGGTGAGCAGTATATATAGAAGTATATTTAGAGGTTGAATAGATAGGTCTTAAGTGTCAGAGAAAATTTAGGGAAAAACACATTTGTGAATCATCTGCTGACCAAAATGGCCTTAACATTCCATTCCCCTTGGCTTGACTAAATTGACAGGATTTTTCCTTTTTTAAGATTCCCTACCTACCTACTTTTTTAAAGCATTTACTTTAAAGAACTTGTATTTGTAAATGATCCCTTTCCCTTTGAGATGTAAATCTTAAAAAAAAAAAAAGTCTCAATAGCTTTACAATCCAGAAATGTCTTTCTTAGGGAAAAGGAACCAACAGTTGGAAGCATAAATAAATATCAAGGGAGATTGTACTGTTATCTCCCAGTTTTTATGGGAGAGTGGGAGCCTAACTTTGATGGGACCAAGTTGCAAAACTATCTCCTATCATAAAAATGTGAGTTTATTTTTTCTTTGGATCAAACCAATTAGAAAATAGACGATCTGACTTCCCCCAACATCCTCCAGTACTTTCCATTTCCAACTAGTTCCCCCCAGTGTTCTGCTCTTCGTTTCGGTGGAGTTGGGTTTAAATTTAGTGCTGGCCTCTTTCCACTACTGCAATAGCCTTGAGTAAAGTCTTCCTTGCCCGTTTTACTTTGCCCAGTACAATTTTTTATTTGATACTGTCTATATATAAAACTTAAATCATGAGTAGTTATGCCTAGGGAGAGATCACAGTGTGAAGAGGAGAAACAAAAAAAGTGGAGAGCGAGCTACAACCAAAAAGAGAGAGGAGGAAAAGCAAACAAATAAATAGAGGATATCAGGAGAGCCAAGGAGAAACAGTGATTCTTTTTATAGGTTGTTTAAAGGCTATTTGGGGAAAGGCTGCCTTAGATGCTATTAAAATTTACCTTTCAGGTCATATAAATCAGTAAATGGTTATATACAAACAGAATTAATTTGCTTTCCTGTAAAATTAACTTACTGAATTATTTTATAGTGTGATGCCACTCATCTACACTAAAAGACATTATAAGAACGATATGCATGATATACTTTGCAGATTTAATGTAAACATGTTGAAGAAAGTGTTCACTGCTGTATACCAGGTGGACTCAGTTCCATTACTCACTGAGAACCTGGTGAAAGAAATTTCCCTCTAGTCCCTCTACCAGCAATAATTGAGTAACTTTGCCTCTCCCTTGAGTAACATTTATGGCATATTTATAGCAAGTGTATGGAATTTTATAGTCTAGATGTGAGACAATAAAATCATAGTCTGACCTTATTTTCCTACCTTTTGTTTCCCGGTGCCTTAATGTCCTCACCTCCTCAAGTTAATTTTATCTTTTCATTGTGTGTACATGTATAAACAACTTTTTCCTTTCTTTGGAAACAATCTAAAGTTCACATTAGTAAAAATAAATTTCATGAACTTGTATTTAAAAGGCCATCCTGCTACTACTGGTTTTTTGATTTGGGGCAAATTCCTTAATCTTTCTCAGACTCAGTATCCTTATCTGCAAAATGAGAATAATCTCTCCCTGAAAGAGTTAGTGTAAGAATTGAATGAATGAACAAATCTAAAGCTGTTAGTAAATGTATTCAATTAGACTGGATTATTAGTTACATGTGGAGAATGAACTGTGAAAAAAGAAACTTTGAAGATAACTAAGCTGATTAAAATGATGGAGCCCGGAATTCAGTACCAGGTTTGTTGGTCTCTGAAGCTCTACTCTTAACCACTATGTGGATCATCTTCAGCCTGGCGGAGGATCTCATTCTGAGGTTACAAGAAAATCACCTGTTGGGCTTTTAACAACAGCATATGTGTATTTAAAGAAAAAATTCAAGAGACTAGGAACCATCACATTTCCTTCAGAAATAAAACCTTTTGTTCCTCAATGCATCTAAGAGTCTCTTTGGTCCTCCTAATAGTTTTGGGTATCAGGTCCCCAGATATAATTGTTTTTTACACCATGTAAATCATAAAAATGTTAAAATTTAGGATGATTAGTTTTGGAACTTACCTTGCCATGTTCCAAGAAAAATAACTATTACCAGCAGAAATGCCCATTTTGTCTCTTCTGAAAGATTATACTTATTGATTTTACCTTAGATCTTAAGATTGGTTAAGTCCGTAGCTCCATGGTGTACTGCAAATATGACCAGCCAAGGGCAACTAATCAAAGGTCACATGTCTGTTGCTTGGAAATCTGTAGGCTTCCTAGGCCTCCATGACTATATTGCACTAGTCTGCCTAAAATTTAGCTGATTTATCCAGAAGAAACTATTGGTCCATGAGAAAATTAGTAGGTAAAATATAATTGGAAAGTTGGTCTGAAGGTCTAGTTAGGAGAAAGTTCAGTCATGTTTTTAGGAGGCTGGGTAGGAGGCAAAATCATTCCAGCTGCAAAAAAAAGGGGGGGGGGTATGTTCTACTTTAGAAAAGGAGGTTAGAACCTGCATGGATGAATAGTAGTAATAGATTTAGTGGGGAAAAGGCATAAAACAAAAGGATAAGAGCTAACGTCCGAAAAGTCTGAAACCTAAAGGTTGCCATCCTTCCTGTTTTGGAGGTAAAGGACAAAAAAAACACCAGAGTCTGAGCTGCACTTTTATGTCAAGAACTTTTCTTCAGACAAGAGGGTGAGCAGAACCATAGGATAAAATGACTTCCTTTATTCCCTTTTAGGTAATAACAGTAGGTGTGGGCCCAGGATTTCCCTAATACAGAGGTTCTCAACTTGTGGGTCACGACCCCTTTGGGTGTCGAGCGACCCTTTCACAGGGGTAGCCTAAGACCATCGGGAAACATGTATTTCCGATGGTCTTAGGAACCGAGACACCGCTCCTCTGTCCGTCTCCAGGCGGGTCCGCCCACATGCAGATACACCCACATACAACATGAGGAACTGTATTAAAGGGTGGCGGCATTAGGAACGTTGAGAACCATTGGCAGATTAAGAGAAACAACTATCAGAGATGTTTGGTCCAGTTTGCTTCATATGCTTATTTGAGAAAAAATACTTGAATAATTTTGCCTTATCCGGAGCAATATGGCATGGGTACTAACGGAACCCACATAAAAACACATCTATTTAGAGCCAGATGCAAAAATAGAGCCAGAAACCTGGCCATAGATCCTATACTGTGGCTCTTTAATAGGACCTTTTCATGGAACATGCAACATCGTTGCTTTCTCAACCAGTCAGACATGAAAGTTTGGGGGAGTGCCCATCCCCTAATTTCTTCCCTTCCACGTTGAACTCTTATTTTATAACATGATATATTGGTATGAGCAGGTAAAACATATTGAAAATAGGTATTCCTGTCACATGTTTATAGAATGAATTATTTCACTACACTCATTCTTTCAATCTTTGAGAGAAATTAACTCGCTTTCCGTTACTGCTTCACTTAGAAAAGCAAATTAGCTAAAGCTATCCTGAATAAGTAAATTAATAAACTTAAAATTAAAGTAGCAGAAAAAATTTCTTAAAGAGAGGCTAAATGACAAAAGGTAAGAGATTATATCCTCTGTAAGGCAACTAAATCCCCAAACCAACTAGAAGCTGACAAGATGAAGGTTGAGAACCCTCTAGCTCAAGGGTTTATTTTCATAGTAGTGCTTATGTACCTATTGATTACAAGAAAGTAGGCCAAAAGGAGCAACTTGCTCTTCTAGCCCCACACAGTGGTTGGTCAGAAACTTCCAGTTCACGTGTAGAATATCTATAAATTATTTCAAACTTATTCTTTCTCTCCATTTACTTGTCTCCTGAGCTAGAATGCAATTACACTAGTGTCCATTGACCTCCAATTTCTAGGTGAGACTCTTGCCAATAAAACAGCCAAAAGGAAGTACAAAATGGAAAAGGAGAATAGTAACATGTTCTCACATCTAAGATATCACCAGCTATCTTATAATATACATATATCTTTACAGTTGATAATCCTAACTATTTCATAAACATGTTTGTAGGTGAAAATTCTACAATCTCATCAACATATCTAATGAAGCTAAAATTTAGTGTACTATCTGGCACTTCAATCAACGCATGGCTTACTATGCAGATCATAATAGATTTGCAGTTCAAGAATGACTGTGCCTTTTCAGCGTCTATTAATATGATCACATGATTTTTATCTTTAATTTTGTTTATGTGGTGTATCACATTTATCAATTTATAAATATTGTACCAGCCTTACCTCTCTGAGATAAATCCCACTTGATTGTGGTATATAATTTTTTTAATATATTGCTGGGTTTGATTTGCTAAGATTTTGTTGAGGATTTTGGCATCTATGTGCATCAGATATATTAGCCTTTAATTTTCTTTCTTTGTAGTGTCTTTATCTGGTTTTGGGATTAGGATAATGCTGGCCTCATAAAAAGAGCTTGGAAGTCTTCCTTCCTCTTGAATTTTTTGGAATAGTTTGAGGAGAATAGGTGATAGTTCTTCTTTGAATGTTTGGTAAAACTCCCTTGTGTAGCCGTCCAGACCACAGCTTGTTTGCTGGGACTTTATTGATTTCTTCTTCTATTTTCTCAATTGTTATTCGTCCGTGTAGGTTTTCTTCCCAGTTGAGTTTTGGAATAGTATATGATTCTAAAAATTTGTCCATTTCGCCTAGGTTGTTGAATTTGTTGGCATATAATTGTTTATATTTTCTTACAATCCTTTGTATTTCTATGGTGTCTGTTGTTACTTCACCTCTTTCATTTCTGATTTTATCTATTTGGGTTCTCTTTGCTTCTTGGTGAGTCTGGCTAAAGGTTGATCCATCTTGTTTATCTTTTCAAAGAACCAGCTCTTGGTTTCATTGATCTTTTGTATTGTTCTTTTAGTCTCTATGTTATTTATTTCAGCTCTAATTTTTATTATTTTCTTCTTTCAGTCAGAGAAAGACAAGTATCACATGGTCTCACTTATTTGTGGAATATAATAAACAAAATAGACCCACAGACATAGAAGTAGGGTTCAGACTGACAAACTTCAGAGCAGGGTGGAGGGGGGCACAAAGAGATAAACCAAAGAACTTATGCATATGAGCATAACCAATGGACATAGACAACAATACTGGGGGTGGGGGCAGGAATGAAAGGAGGGTGTCAATGGGGGGAAAAGAAGAAACATCTGTAACAAAAAAAAAAAATCAAACAAAAAAGTTAAAACAAAAATAAAAACAATGACTATATAAAAGTAATGATATAAGAGCATTTTCAACAAACATGCCAGAATTTCCACATTCAGTTGAAAAATATTCTCTTTAAAGCAGTCACCTAGAGAAATTGTATATTTCTAATAAAGTTGACACCACTGTTTAAAACATTTTAGTAACATCCCCTTTAAAACCAACTTGAAAATCATTTGTGAAAATTATCATTACTGTAAGTTATCTTAATAATTAAAATTTTTATTCTCCAGATTTAATTCTTATCTCTAGTTTTAATATAAAAGTTAGTTTATAAATAACATCAGTTATTAAATGAATGATATGAGTGATTGGTATTTCTAAGATACTATAGTATATGATTTTCAAATATCACAAAATGGTAGGTGTGGGGCTACTTAACCAAAAATATGACCTAGTAACATTTTAAAATGAGGAAACTTCATATAAGAAATCTGATGCCTTGGTTTGAAAATTAAAACTAAAAGATTTAGCAATACTAGGGAAGTATTTCCTTTTAGTAACTATTACTGGGAGCTGAACAGAGGCTGATCCTTTTAGAAGAGGAAATATATTTTTGCTTTAATCCCTGCTTACAGAATATACACAAATATACTGATATCAGGGAACTTGACCCATTGTGGTATGCCAGTTAGCATATAGGTAAAACTAAGTTGGCATTTTAGGTGGCCAAATCTTCACCTCATTGATACAGGATTACCTATTCTTGCTTTGTGGAACTCTGAAGCAGCCTTAAGGTTTGTTTTGGCCAATAAAATGTAGATGCAAATGAAATATATCACTTTAGGGCAGAAATTTATGAACTAGCATGGACTTCATCACATCTGGACATTTAGCTATGAGGAAATATTCTAGGCAGAGGTTTCTCCATTAGCCTTGGTCCTGGAGAAAAGACAACGAAGAGCAGAATCACAGTCCATAACAAATGGGCAGCATAAGTGAGAGAGAAATCTATGTTGTAATCCACTGTGATATGGGGACCATCTATTATTACTACATGTTCCAGCCTATCCTGACTGACACACACATTTAAATTACCTTCCTGGCCCCTTTATGCAACTGAGTTTGTGACCCATGCCTTTGCTATAAGTTTTCCTCTAATTTTTAGAATGTGAAAAACTGAAGCTCAATAAGGTTGAATAATTTGTTCAAAGATAACAAAGTCAACTTTTGCATCCAGGTCTGTCTGACTCCAAAGTTTATGAACTTATTTTAATTCTACACATGTTAATATATAATTTAATACTTTGGGTTTATTTTATATAAACACATTCTGTCTGTACCACTTAAAAATAATTTTAAACCATATTTATTGTTTTGCATACAATTCAGACATTTATTAATATTTAAAAGACCCAAATGCAAAGTAATAAATTTGGCTTCTTTTCCCCACAAAAATGGGAAATATATCTTGATAAAGAACTTTTTAAATTATTTTTACACATCAGTTACTTGTTGAAATTTATAGTTCCAGGAAAAATTAACTAACAAAGAAAACTAACAAACCAGAATCAAATTAGAATGTGAAACAGTTTACAATAATATGGTAAGGAGGAAACTAAAACTGGTCAGAAAACACCCTGCTTTACAGTAACTCTCAAACAGATTTCTATTATAGCACAGTTTACTCCAAATAACTCTAAGCCCATTAAGAGCACTTCTATATGTACAAAGACATAGCAAAATTATGCAGTATTTATTGCAATAACAAATTAAAAGTTGTCATAATATATGTAACTTAAATACCCCCCCCCATTGATAAAGTGGCTTCTTATTCCTTAAACATAAAAATTCTGCTCTTCATTGTAGAAAGATGAAATCCTCTCATCAAAAGGCACATTCTTATCTGCAAGAAAAGAAAATACTATAAATGTTCATCCTGGAATAAATTTAAACATATTTTAAAATATTCCCAAAGATCCGAAGTGGCAAGAAGTTAATTATAGTATTTAAGCTAAGGGTATTATAATGAATTGCACTGATAAAACAGATGATGATTTTACATATATTAATTATATACAATACTATCTTTAACATTATAACTCTAACTTTTTGAAAGAGAGTTTATATGTAACTAGTATAAGTAATTAAAGAGAATGTCATACCCTCATATAATATTCATAAATGACTTTATAAGTTATTTTTAATTTTTTTTTTCTTTATTGATTTTTAGAGAGGAAGGAAGGAGAAAGAGTTAGAAACATCCATGAGAGAGAACATCAATTGGCTGCCTCCCACATGTCCCTCACTGGGGATTGGGCCCACAACATGGGCATGTGCCCTGGCTGGGAATTGAACCAGTGATCTCTTGGTGCATGGGTCAATGCTCAACCACTGAGCCACACCGGCCGGTCCATGAATGACTTTAATTGACTTAAGTATACAATATAGTTACTTGTTTATATAATTTCTGTAAATACAGTTCTTAACTGATCCTATTTCTAAACCTTCAGAAATAAAAATTAGTGTGGTGAAGGTGGGGGTGGTGGGGGGAAAGAGGAGAGGGTCAATGGGAGGAAAAAGGGGGATATCTAATACTTTCAACAAGAAAGATTTTTTAAAAAGAAAAATTGAAGCTGCAGGCCAGGAAGTATACTCTATGAAACAAAAATTGCTTCTAATATTTTAGCAGAATAACAGAATTCACCCATAAAAAAGATAAGATTTTCCATAAAAATATATAATGGGGAAAGTTTGCTCATTTTCTTAGTTTATTGACTATTTTATGGTAATATGGGGTTATATTTTCATCACACACATTTTTATAGACCTTAATTCTAATTATATACCAGGCTTTATTGTTACTTAAACCAAATCATAACTTCTAAGGAACTTCTGCTAGTAAGAGCCACTGCAATCATAAGCAATTAGTTAAACTAAGAGAACAGCCAAAGGGATGCAAATTTTACTAACTTAATAAATCTTCCTCATAATAGTCAACATTTTGAACTTCATGGGAGATATGAGAATGAGTACTACTCTTCCAACTTTCTGTTTTATTTGAGTCTTTAGTAAGCAATCTATAATAAATCTATAGATTGCTTTAGGCTAATGAGATTCTAATATATTTTAATTTGGGGGTAAATTTAAGCTTTTTCAAAAAGACGTTGAAATTTATTTAAAAACAATGTAATATGTAGTCCTCATTTTATATAACCCCTTTCCTTTGCATGCTAAAAACTCTTGATCATTTTGATAATAAATAAGCAGATAATGAAATAATCAATCAGTGAAATCAAAACTGTAGTTCCATTTAGCAGAGTAAAAATACAATTCTATTATCAAATAGTCTTTTGAACTTGGACTACTTATGAGAGCCTAAGGGACATTTAGCAATGGCATTGTAAGATGTTTTGTGATCCAGAAATATAGTACATGAAAAATCTCTTAATGTACAGTTTTAGAAATACATTTTAAGTATTTATAATTAAACTCAAAACATGTGACTATGCATACCTGTCTCTTATGATATATTACATTACTTATGTGCACCACTTTCTGGTACCTATTTATATTTTCCAGACTGTACAGCTATCCTAAAAAATTTAGAAGATTGCCTTCCACAAGTTGTGATTCCCTTAGAATTCTATCCCAGTTGTTTTCATTCTAATACCTACTGTGTGTTGTGCTATGTGGAACCATCATTCTCTTTTTTCCCTGGCATGACTAAACTACAGACCAAATAATACCGAAAAGCTAAAAAAAAGTTCTTTCTCTATATGACCTATAAGAAATATTTTTAACCTATAAAGAATCAAACCTATCAACTTCTAGCCTTAAACCTGGTCTTCCTCTGTAACCTCTCTTTAAAAAAAAAAAAAAAAAATCTTTTCGTTAAAAGTATTACAGGTATCCCCCTTCCCCCCAGAGACCCCATCATCCCCGCTGCCACCCCGCAACCCCTGCCTTCACCACACTATTGCCTGTGTCCATTGGTTATGCATATATGCATATAAATTCTTTGGTTTATCTCTTCCTGTCCCTCCTCCGCCCTTCCCTCTGAGGTTCCTCAGTCTGTTCCCTGCTTCCATGTCTCTGAATCTATTTTGTTGGTCAGTTTGTTTGTTTATTATATTCCACATATTAGTGAGATCATAAGTCAAAAGATCATGACACCATCCACCTAGTCACTATTTCCAGTGTGAGCATGTAGGGCCTCTCTGGCTTCTTCTCATGGCCTGCATTCTGCTGAGCACTATTTGTCAGAGTTTTTCACTTCCTACCTCTCCAAAGCCTTTGATTCTGCTTTGACACCTCTCAACTGAACAACTGAAACAACTTCAAAAGACTCGACCTTAGTTTATTCCCAACTCTAATTCATTTTTTACAAGGTCAACAAAATCATTTTCCTAGAAAAGATATTCCATAGTATTATTCCTTTCCTCCAAAGCAGTGGAGGCTTTGTGACCATTTTCACAAACAGCAAAAGCCAAATCCTATTTTTATTTAAATTTTTTTCTTTATTGATTTTAGAGAGAGAGGAAAGGAGAGGGAGAGAGAGAAACATGGATGAGAGAGAGCATCGATTGGCTGCCTCCTGCATGTCCCCCCACTGGGGATCGGGCCCACAACCTGGGCATGTGCCCTGACCAGGAATAGAACCGGCAACCTCTTGGCACATGGTCGACGCACAACCACTGAGCCACACCGGCCTGGTGAAATCCTTAATATGTTCTTTTTTAACACGTTCTTCTTGATTTGGTCCCAAATCCGACTGATTTTTTTTTATCCTACCACATATCCTGTGTTCTACAGAAGCTTACAACATGCACACACTTTTGATAGGACTTCCCTTGACTCATGTTTTCATCTCTGCTTGAAATGTAGTTTTCTCCCCATTCATCAGGCTCTTATTTGAATCTCTTACATTTTTTTTTATTCTTTTTTCATTTTATCTTATTTTTTCCACCATCATTTATCCCCTCTAAGCCCTCTTCCACCTCTACCCACCCCTGCCTACAATCACCACACTGTTATCCATGTCCATGACTTCTCTGTTTCCCCTTTTTGCTCAATCACTTACATTTTTAGAAAATAACTACAACTCAAGTATTACTTCCTCAGTGAAATCTCTTATATTTCTATCCCTAACTCAGTTTATCAGAGATAGCAGGGTGGTGTGAAAAGCGTGGAGCATAATTAGCATGGCACAGAGTAAAAACACACAAGAGTCCAGCAGCCTGGAGCAGTGATGTATTAAGTTGCAAAGGTGGACTGCAAGAATCAGAGACGCATGGAGACAGAACCAGGAACACAGTATAATTTGTGTGGACCTGTCAACAAGAGGTTCTTTGGCAGAAGAAGCAGAGACAGAGGCTAAAGCCCCCAAAGCCCCCAAACCGAGCAGGACTGCAAGTGTATCCTCTCCTATGGACAGAACTGCATAAAACACATACTTCATATTTTAACATCTTTGAACTTGGGATGCATCTTCCAACTGATGGCATCTTAAAACTGCTGTCAGACAAGTGGTAGTTCCTACATAGCTGCCACTGACTATAGATGCACAAAATTGTTTGAAGCTCTTTGTATTGCTGTTATTTCTATTGGATTTATATGCATTGTTATTACAAGGAATGAGTTCAATGATTTTTAAAATGCCCCCAAAATATATCATGAATCATCACTGAAGTAAAGGTTATTATATATGTAGAAAGAAATGAAAGAGATTAATAGTAGGCTATAATTTGATGTCAGTAAGCAAATGTTTGTCACCAGAACAATAGGGTCAATTCTATATTTTTGCCAAGAAACAGCCATGTCTATTAAATGGGGAGATATTTCAGGTAGACATAACTGTTAATTTCTGTTCTAAGAAGACTATTACATACCAAGAAATGCATTTGCAGGCAGAAGAAATTGCCAAATTTTTTAGAAGGGATGAAGAACGTAATAGTATTGAGAGGTTGGTGAGCATGATTCCTACATTAGGTAAAAATACCATTATATTATTTCAATTAAATTGACAGCATTTTTCCTTTCTTAGTGTTATAGCTTAAAATTAATAATGTCTTAAATGAATAATGGTGCAAATCTCCACAGCACTGAGATCAACTTGCAGTGAAAGGAGGAGAAAAAGGAGTGTGGAGAATCTTTAATTAAAAATGTTTCAATCTTGAATTGACAATGTTTAAGGTGGAAATAACACTGAAATTGACAACTTCAAGTTCTTTACCAGTAGAATTTAGGATGTAAAGAAATTAAGAATGTTACATCCTTGCTCAACCACATTCTACGATAGTGACATGTAAAACCAGTACAGACATATATACTTCAAATGTATAATCACACCAGGAAACAGACATAAACTTGGCACTTAATGCCTTGGTGGCTTTCAATGTATTCTCAATCACGAGGGTTTAATCAATGAAACCTAAAGATAAGATCAAATGTCAAATGCTCTATTGTTCGATCATTTACAGAATTCCCACTGTACTAAAAAAAAAAAAGAACTTATGATTCTATTTTTCTGGATACCTCTCACTTCTCACTTCTCTGCAAAACTGCTACTTGTGAACAATAATTCCTCATGCCTTCATTGTGTTTAGAAACCCCCAGCCAAATCCACACATTTCTCTCTTGCAAATTGCTGAATTTAACCTTAGAAAAATACTTTGAATAACCAGGGTAATATAAGCTGTTTACTCAACATTTATTCACTGCTTGTAGTAATAAAAATAGTAATAAATAGCTAATAAAAATAGTAATTTTTTTTTCTTTCTTTTTTTGGTGAGCGAAGGGCAGGGATAGGGGTTATGAAAGTCTGTTGGGAGGTAGGGGACATGGCCTGCCACCCTCTTGCTGCCTGGAACACAGATGTGATGGATGAAACTATAGCCCCCATATAAACCAGGATAAGACAAGCATGATAACATGTTTGAGAAAATTGAATAGATGTAGACCCTGCCATTGAATAGCCATTGAATCGATGCCAGGAGCCAACTATTGCAAACTTCTTATGATGTGGAAAAAACCTTTGAGTCTTTGTAATTCTAGGTTCTCTATTACCAGTAGTAAAAATAAACTTGAAGAAGCACTGAGAAGAATGGTGGTTGCCAGGAGTTGAGGGCAGAAGGGAATGGGGGGTTGCAATTTAAGTATTATAAACTTATAGTTAATTTACAGTTAATGCAAGATGAATACATTCTAGAGATCTGTTGTACAACATTGTGCCTATAGTTAACAATACTGTACTGTACATCTAAAAATTTAAGAGGGTATATCTCTTGTTAAATATTCTTAGCACAATAAAAAAATTTCATACTTTTCTATCCAGAAAAAACAGTGTGTAGTGTTAATAAATTTTATAGAAATCTCAGTTTGAATATTTTTCAAGCTTCAGAACGCTCTGTCTCTACACATTGTACAATGATACAATAATTTTAAAAAGACATTATTTTCAAGAAAACTTAAAAGCCAACTTGAGAATCTGAAGCTATCAAAACAGCTATAAATCCAAATCAAATTTGAAAGGAAAAACTGTCCTAGTATAGTTAAGAGCATTGTTACATTTTGTTCACTTAAATGGATTTGAAAGTACTAGATATCTGGAGATTTTTTCTTCCCAGGTCTTCTTAAGGAAGATATAATGTCTGTGGGTGTTAGAGAATGAACACTATCTGAGAGCACTGGGAAATGCCTTAATAATTGTGTTTAGGATTTTTCCTGCCCATAAACTTGAGGTCCTTGTTCCTGTACTGTCCTAACCCCGCTCACACAAATCAGCCTCATGGGGCTTATGCTCTCCCACCCAGCTCCTCTCTCCCACTACAGTCCTTAGAGAGTCTGCAGTCCAGCCATGGAATATAAATCCTGAACAAAAGTAGTAAGCATTTTATTAATGAATCAACTGCTATATGAAGAGAAACTGGTGTTTAACAGTTTTCATTTAATAGAATTAATTTAAACCTGATCAAACTCTTTTGCTCTAGGTCTGTGTTTTGTCCTACACAATAACCACTAGTCACATCTGACCATTTAAATTAACATTTTAATTCGCTAAAATTCAATAAAGTTAAAAACTCAGTTCTGCAGTCACACTAGTCACATTTAAATGTTGAAGAGCCACATATAGCTAGGGGATATCACATTACACAGAGCGACTCTAGATCATGCACTGAGATGGGGTACTAGCATTACCAATCAGAATTCGATGTTACATAGCATTTGTTAAAATAATATACAAATGATTCATGTTCCTCACCAATAAGCACACTGTGATTCTAGTTATTAATGGAGCAACGCAAATTTTCTTCTAAGGTTCAATGTCCACAGACAAAGTAAAACATACAAAGCAACCTACGTCAAGGGTCTCTTTATTACCTGTTTAAGTAATGACAAAGACAGCGGAGTTCCCCTTAAGTGAATTAGGTACATTTGAATAACTTTAGTGTTCATTTCTGATAATATGTAATGTTCCATATTAACAGTAGTTTTTTAGAAATTAAAACTATTTTCAAATGGATAACTGTTAAAATAAGACTGTTTTAATGAGGCTTTCTGGTTAAACACTTAAATGGAATCTGCTTTCTGATTCTGATATGCTGATGTTAAAAACCGGAAAATATTTCATGGCCAAGTAACACAGAGTACAAATGTAATGAACACACACTACATGACATTAAATTTAATGAAGCAGAACAGAAGTAGCTAAAAAGCAAATTTAGGTGGTTTTTTTTATTACAAATTTGGCAAAAATTATTAGAATAGCCATAAAGTGACAGAATTACTAGATTTTAGAAGCTGTTACCAAGATTGTCAAAATGCCCTTTAGAGTACAACCTTATAAAACAATAACAATAATTTTACTGTTCAGTAGAAATCAAACTAAATTGCAAGAAGATATTGTTCCCATTTCTTGTGTCTTTAAGCGCAGTTTTAAATTGCATTTTTGAGCCTGATTCTATTTGTTTCCAATATTTTAAAATTGTATTAAATATATAAAACACATTGTTTCACTTGAGGAAAATGGAAGTAAATTTTAGTCAGTATACGTTCTCACACTTCCTCATCAAATTCTCTATCCAAGATGGTTGAAATATCCTACACAATAGTTAAGGATTGTTTTTTGTTTTTAAAATTCCTTTGTACAAATTGTTTCTTTTCTTTTTTTTTTTTTATCCTCACCCGAGGACATTTTTCCATTTTTTGTACAGATAGAGTGGGAGGGAGAAAGAGAGAGAAACATTGACGTGAAGGGACACATCGAGTGGCTGCAACCCGCACAACCAACCACGGCCGGGGACAAACTGCAACCGAAGTACGTGCCCTTAGTGGGAACCGAACCCGGGTCTCTCCGGACCGCAGGCCGACGCTCTAACCGCTGAGCCAAACTGTCCAGGGCTGTACAAATTGTTTCTATAACTAAATAAAATAAATACCTCTAATACAAAAAATTAGGATATCAATAGAAAATTTAAGATGTTATATTAACCAAGCTGCTCAAGTTAACTTTTTTCCACAGACCTATAAATTTTCCCAATTTGACTGTATTAGCCTCAATGCTTAAGTATTAGATATAGTGGTAATGGTGGTTAACTCCTCAAAATCCATTCAATCCCAAAAGACAATTCTGAGCTAATCATGGTACTTTAATTTTTCTTCCCTGGGTTCAGGTTAGAAGTGATCACTAATGATAATGGAAAACAAAATCAAATAACATGAAGCAAGTCATTTCAAGAAAATAACTCTGCTACGAGTTTCTGGGGAGCCTGCATGTGCTGTGGCACCAGGAGGTCACCCGTTTGATTCCAGGTCAGGGCACTTGCCAGGGTTTTGGACCCAATCCTGGGGGTGGGAGGGTTGGTACATGCAGGAGGAAGCCGATCCATGTTTCTGTCTTTTTGTCTACCTCTCCCTTCCTCTCTCTGAAATCAATAAATACATTAAGAAAAATAAAAAAGAAGTTTCTGGGGAAATTTTTCTCATTTCTAAGAAAGAGCTACAAGAGAGCTAATCCCTAACTTCCAGTGAAAGTTAGCATTCTGGATATGATTATAGGAACTGTTAGCATCATATTATCAGCCTAAAAATGAAAACGGGCACAACCAAGGGGATCACGAAGAAGGCAGAACCCGGATACTTCGCCTGGAGTCAGCCCTATCTATGACATCCTTCCACATGAAATAATAAATTATCTTTAGGAAACTTAGATTAAACCACATATTGGCAGTTTCATATTGTTCAACCTAAAAGAAAGAAACAGTGAAAATAATTACCTCAAATCCTAACTACCAACTACAACTATTATTAAAATTTTGATACATTAAAAGCCATGTTAAAAACATCCCTGAAAGAGCTAACTACAAAAGGATAATTTAATATTGTGATAAAATTGTAAGCAAGGAAATCCATTTACCTCTCTGGAAATGACTTGCTTCCTGTTATTTTGTGGATAGCATTTGGAAAATGATGAGAAACTAATTTTAGAAAGCACTTAAACAATGAAGGCAGCATCAGTGAGAGATGATCCTACAGGGATTACCAGTAGTTACACTACAGACTACCATGATTCTGCACTGCAGCTGTCAAGGTCGGAAAAACAAAATACTTATATTCCTCATTTTTAAGGTCCTCATTTGAAAATGCATAATAGCAAGTGCTGGTATAGAAAACAAAATGAACATAATTTATCATTATTCTGTTCATAGGTATAAATCAAATAAGTATTTAATAAATGGAATGATGTTGCAGCAGAAAGAGAAGTCTTAATAAATCAACTCTCTGAGCCTCAGTTTTCCTATCTTTAAAATGAAAGCAACAGGCCCTGGCCAGTTTGGCTCAGCGGTTAGAGTGTCGGTCGGCCCATAGACCAGAGAGTACTGGGTTTAGTTCCTGCTAAGGGCAGTACCTCGCATGCAGTTTGTCCCCAGCCCTGGTTGGGGTTGTGTGGGTGGGCAACCACTTGATGTGTCTCTCTCATGTCGATGTTTCTCTCTCTTTCTCTCTCTTCCTCCCTCCCTCCCGCTCTATCTCAAGATAAATGCAAAAAAAAAAAAAAATGTCCTCGAGTAAGGATAAAAAAATAAATTTTTGCTTTATTAGGAGAAACACATGGCATAATACATGATTATCATGTGCTATTAAAGAGAGTCATAATGAGATCTATATGCATCTTTCCAACAAGATAAATTTGAACAGTTAAATAAATTGATTGCCTAATGTATGTTTAATCTCTAATATCAACATCAGAGATCAGAGAGTCCTACTCACAGAATCAGCTTCAAATGAAGTAATGGAGTTTGGATTGTATATCTCATCACAGAAAGTAATCTCTAAGCTACAGAAGGTAATGCTCATTGGTAAATATGGAGGAAATACTGAAGTTGGAAAACCATTATTTTGCGATTATAATAGTGAAGGTTAGATCAGGCAAGAATCATGATGAATGAGAGTTAAGCCCAGGGGGAAATTTTAATGAGAAGAAGATTGTCATGATTTAAAATGTCTCCTTTGTTAGTTTCAAATGGAAAATGAGCAGTAGTATAGTAGACAAATTGGACAAAACCTAGAATAGGTGCATCAAAATTGCTACTGCTAATGACGGGCAAATGGACATGTGTCCCCAGATATGGGATCCTGAGGAGATAGGATGACCTGTGTAGTATTTCAACTAAGAATGCACAACCTTAATCTAATTATGATGAGACATCAGAACATCAGGTAAATATAAAATGAGGGAGAAGCATTTTTAAAAAATCTGTATTATAAGAGAGAAAGAGAACAAATGAAGTAAAATCTTAAGATACGTGCATCTACATAAAAAATTATAGGGTAGCCCTGGCCGGTTTGGCTCAGCGGTTAGAGCATCGGCCTGCGGTCCGGAGAGACCTGGGTTCGGTTCCCGCTAAGGGCAGTTTGTCCCTGGCCCTGGTCGGTCGTGCGGTGGCAGCCACTCGATGTGTCCATTCACGTCGATGTTTCTCTCTCTCTGTCTCTTCCTCTCTCTCCCTCCCACTCTATCTGTACAAAAAATGGAAAAAATATCCTCGGGTGAGGATAAAAAAATAAAAATAAAAAAAAATTATAGGATATTCTTTGTACTATTTTATTCTTATAGCTTTTCTGAATATTTGAAATTATTCCCAAAAAGATTCTTTAAAGTAACACATGAATATATGCTCTTTGAAGAAACAAAAATCAAACAACATTGAAGGGTAGAGAAAGAAAAGTGAAAATAAAAATGAACCCTTAACCTCCAAGCTCACATTTTCCCTACTAGAAACTAAGCTTCACAAAGTCAGAATATTTTTCTTTTTTGTTTTGTCCCCAAGCAACTAGGCCAGTACCTAGCACTGAATAGCTGCAATATAAATAGCTGCTACTTCATCAATTTATTGGATAAATAAATGAATGAATAAAAAAAGCAGTTTATACTTCGCTGCTTTTACTTTATCTAGACATCTGTATATTAAAGGTTTTTTTGTTTTGTTTTGTTTTAAGTAAATGAGGTCACACTACCAAACAAATCTCAAGATGACGGACTCAGGACTTACAGGGAATTATCATTTATAATTATCATTAATATTACCCCTAAAACTTGCTTCTCTATTATTATTACCATGTCTCCCTTTTTTACCCTCAAAACACAATAGCTAAATCTTGTTGATAACACCATTCAAAGCCTCATGAACAATGTATTCCTCTCTACCTCTCTTGCTATCACTCCAGTATGGGCCACTCTATGTACCTGCACCATCTAACTAGTCTTCTTCCCAGTCACCTTAATTACTTATCTTACTCTTCTGCAATCCATGGCAAAATAAACTTTGGAATACACCTTTGATTGTGCTTGTCCTGTCTTAAAATTTTCCAAGTGGCTTTTCATAACCTATAATTTCCCACTGATTAATAGGAATCACAACCTGCCTTATGATTCTTTGTTCTATATTACCCATCACTGTTCTTTTCCATTCAAAGCTCAAAAATAAATTATTCATTCACTCACTCATTTATTCATTCCCACACATGATAATATAGCATCTATTTAACTTCTTTTAGTCCCCTAAATATTCTATACTCTTTTGCCTCTGGTACTTTGTGCCTGTTGTTCTCTTTCCAACATCTACTCCATATCTATTTTTCATTTCCACTAGTTTTTCAGGTCTCAATGTATATATCATTTCCAAGAGACTTTTCTGGACTATTAGTTTTTGGTTAAATTTCCTATACCCTTGTGTTAAGTCCTTATACCACACTACATTTATTCTTTCTCCATATATGTAACTCTGATTAATGTCCAGCTCCCTAATGGAGTACAAGACTCATAAAGAGTAGGGTATAAGAGAGGGACAAAATTAGAAAAAGGTCTGCAATGAGGCAGGATGCAGAATAGAAGATAGCTATAGGTAATTATATTTCGTGGAAACTGTACCCTTCTTTATGACCCTCCCCTCCTCATCTCTTCTAGGCCACCTTCCCCACTACTTCAAGAGGTATTTTTTTTTCTTTACTGATTTTTAGAGAGAGAGGAAGGGAGAGGGAGAAAGAGATAGAAACATCAATGAGAGAGAACATGGATTGGCCGCCTCCTGCATGCCCCTCACTGGGGATTTGGCCCACAACAAGGCAAAAGGTATTATTCTACAGCACAAATCTGATAACCTGATTACATACACTGCAGACAAACAGCATCAACAGTTCTCCAACGACAGCAAGGTAACACCAAATTTCTCAGCTGATTACAAAACTGCATCTTTCCCTCAAAAGAACTTGCACATCCATTCATGTGTCCTTCACAGCTGGTCCTCCCAATCTTGCATGTAGAAATACACGTGCACACACAACAGGCTGCATTCTTGGCATTTTCTGCTACAGTCCCTGAACAAACTACCATCTTTTACAACTAATACATTTAGGTAGTTTCTTCTGCCTACAACAAACTTTGTCTTTAGTCAAGCCTACTTGAAATATATTAGCCAGGGTTCAAATTCAGTTTCTCTTTGGAAACAACTCTGACTTCCTAAGTTAACAACTTCCTTTTTGGTCTTCCCTTTCTGTGCATGTACAGAAGAGGTGCCTCATATGTACTTATTGTTAAAGAATATTGCAAATACTATACTTTTTAAATACTGTAAAAACTTTGCAGAAAATTAACACAAAATAATAATACATTTAATTGAGACTCCACCACCATCCTATCAATGAGCACCTTCTGTAGGGGAGTCCAAAATGACAGAAATGACGTGCCATCCCTCAGTCAGTCTCTGTTTCCAATTGTGTTTCACATTATTCTTACTGTGATTTCTAATGTATAAAGACGAGTCTCTATTACACACAGTAGCTCCTACATGCATGCCAGCCACTTTATCTGGTTCACACTAAAGAAGCAGTCAACCACTAGCAATATTAGACTTCATGGGAATTGTATACGTTATGGACAATTAAAGGGCTTTTCAGAATGTATATTCAAATATTCTAAAATGTTGATGGAATGCATTTTATTCATGTTAGTTTTCACTAAGAGACTGAGTCCCTAATGAACAGATGCAGTTGTTCTGTTTATGTTTATACATCCAGTCTCTAATACTATTCCAACTGTACAACTGGCATTTCATGAAAGTATTTTCATTAAATGAATGAATTACCAGCAACTAAAAGCTCACATAGATATAATTTAATAGACACACTTTTGATGAGTCCTTATTTTAAAATCCCAGATTTTTGTACTATGCATTTGTACCTGATTCTGGGCTCTAGTTTTCCTTCATTTAAATGATTCCCTTTCTATCCAAATGTTCTTCCCTATTGAGTAAAATCTTTATTGCCTCCTTCCCTCACTCATTTTATACTGAAAGAAATTCTATAGACATATAATTGTACTTATCTAAACCTCTTAGGAAAGATCTTAACACTCAGTGAGGCTATATCTGAGAAAAGATAACAGCTATACAACCAAACCACAGACCATTAGTCCCACAGTTTTGCCAGGAAGCACTATTTGCAAACAGAGTAACCCAGATTAACACCAGAATATCTCAGAATGCAATAATAAAATCAACTTTACTCACCCCCTCCTACCCCCACAACAGAGTTAATACATAGTCCCAGTATGCAGCAGTTAAAAGGACAAATCTCTGCAAGATCTACAATAAAGATTTCTTTTGGCGATAGTGTTCTATTGTTTATGTTTATTTTAGTAAAACAATGTGCATGTGAGCTACTGACTGGATAGCACAAAGAACTTCATTAAACAGAACTGAATGAACTCTGTTAGAATAAAAACTATTAAATGAAATTCTACTTTATTTTTCCAATTTACTTGTCCAGGACTTGCTTCCTGATTCACGGAATTAAACTGCTCAACACTTACCTTCGAGGATGATTGGCATCAAACAACGTGTTATCATCATCCTCATCATCCTGTTCCAAAGGTGTCAGTTCCATGTTTTCTATGTTAGTATCCAAAACTCCGTATCTCCTAGTCTTTCGGTTTCTTCTTCTCATCCTATTAAATAGAATATATTAATAAAGAAAAATTATTTTATATTTATATGTAAATTAAAAATAAAGCATCCCCTCTATTTCTGGCACAGGAAACACAATATCAGAATGACTACATTTCAGAAATGCAGTTTAGGTTCTTCATAAAACATGTTTGTGTGCCATCCCTGTTTTTTCTGACATCCCTTCATCTCCCTCTGATAAAATATGGTGTTGATAGATACTCCTTTAAGCCTCAGTTCAGGTACCATATTTTTACTGAAGCCTTCTAGTCCAACTTATCCCCACCTCATCCATTCATTCCTAGGCACCATTCAGGATTATATATTTTCAGCCCCACTAAGGAATGGTATGTATAAACATACTCAAATTCTAGACTGGGTAGCTTCCAAACCTGGATGCACATCAGAACCACCTGGGGTCTTTCAAAAGCTCCATATTCAGGCCATACCTCCACACAATTAAGTCAGTTTCTAAGTATAGGAACTAAACATCAATATTTAGTTAAAGTTTTGCAAGTGATTCCAAAGTACTAAAAACCACCATCCTAGATCACTGGTCCTTGAAATGTAGATCCCAGGATCAGCAGAATCACAAACATTTAGAACTTACTAAAATGCATATCCCCATGCCCATCCATACCTAGTAAATAAGAAACTGAACGTGGGGGCCCGAACACACATTTTAACAAACACTCCATATGAGTTTGATGCCTAAAAAGTTTGAGAACTGCTGCCCTAAAATAATTAAAATATTTAGGAGGCTAAACACTAATTATCTGTATATATGAAAGGGCCTCATAAATTAGAACCCTATTCTCTGCTTCTTTCAAATAACTTGTTCTTTTCCTTCAAATTATTTACATCAATTTGCATTTATATGTGCTTATGTAAATGACTATTTACCTGTCTTTCCCACTGAATTCCATGAGGGCAGCAACCTTGACTGTCTTGTTCACCAATGCATTACTACTTTGTAGGACAGTGTGATTGATTAAGACACTCTTTAAGTATTTGTTGAGTGTCTAAGTGATATCATATCTGACCCTCCAATCGATGCCTAAGTCATTTTTTATGCAACAACCTTAACTCCACACATAGGAAAATGGATCACACAAGTATCTATGGCAGTTTAAAAACAAAAAAGAAGCTACTTCAGCAAGTAATGACAAATAAGTTTACTTAAATTCTGATTCACTTTGCTGGCTGCAATTAAACATAAGAAATACTAAAAGTATAGCATCAACTGTAAAAAACAATATAAGCCTCTGAAAGCATGACAGTGGGTTCCTCTGAGAGCCAAACTGTCAGGTCTGTGTATAAACACATACACACACACACACACACACACACACACACACACACATATACACACAAGAAATATTAGAGTCTTACTCAGTATCAGGCATTGTGTTAGCTTCTGGGTAGAAAGTACCTGGTCTCAGTGATACAAATTTCAAGAATATGATTAAGCTTGGACAAAAATCAAGATAATTTCCACTAATCACTGCCTATAGATCTATCCTTATACCCACGCAAAGGTGCTGGAACAGAAAACAGAGGTTTAAGAATAGTACAGTATTTAAAGCTAAAAATGTAACCAAAGAAAGAGTTAATACTAATACAAGAACTAGCAATATGAGGTAGATCGGTGATAGTATAAGTTAGTTTTTCTTATATAGTGAAACAATTAAATATGTTTAAGTTATTAAATTAACAAGTATGTTTATAGCGAAAATGTTTGTACGTGTGTGTGGGTGTGTATGCACACACAGACATACACACACATGCTCACACGCATGCCATGTATACCAGAGGTCTAAAGTTTTTCTGTAAAGGATTAAATAGTAAATATTTTAGACTCTGTAGATCATATACAGTCTCTCTCACATATTCACCTTGCCTTGTTTAAATTTTTAACAATCTTTTAAAAATGTAAAACATTCTTGGCTCATAGGCCTTAAAAAAATGTCAGCAGACTGAATTTGCCTTATGGATCCTACTTTGCCAACCTCTGACTAGATTGATTGTGTAATTTACAGAAAAACTATGCATAGAAATGATAAAATTACTAACTCTAGAAGCAGAAATAAAAAAGTACAGGGTGTTTTATAGTTCATCATTGGTCCTTAGAACCACATGATTTAATAACATTTACATATATTCCTTTGACTTGAAAAAGTTAAGGAAACCACCAGCCAGCAAACATTAAGGCTATTCAATTATAACTTCTCCTCTTCCCTTTGGCCATCTGTTGCTCAATTTTCTAAACCACGTGGCTTTCTAAACATTCATCTTCAGTGAACAACAACATTAATGTATTGGGAAATTATTTTTACAAATAAACCAGATTCTCCATATTATATATCAAATAGTCAATATGTTAATAACCTTGTCATTGTTGGTCATAGGACACCTTCGCTACTCTTGAAAAAGAGACTAGAATGAACATAGATCTTAAGGACCCATGAAATTTATCTCAGCTGCCACTCTTTTCCACTCTCCAGGTCTTCGTCATACCTTGAATGAATTCCATCTTTCAATGTGTGGCTAAAGAAATCTGCCTAGCACCCTATTTTCTCTATCTCTGTTATGTCCAGTGTAAACATTTGACTGGACTTCGTGAGTACTTCATTATTTGTGCTAACTTGTACTGTCCTTTAATCATGTATATAAATATCATCCAAATATAAACCTAATCACCTGAAAAACAAGAAATCATTTCATATACATATAGTGAGTGCATTGTTATGCACCAAATAAATGAGGGAATGCAGATCAAATTAATTTAGCATTTTAGTAAATGTTCCCAATTCATACAATAAGTCAAATAAAAAACTGTATAGTGTAAAATAGAATGTATTTATTCTTTCCATTTAAAATCAGTTTTATATTTTAATTACAGCTGATGTACATTATTATATTAGTTTCAAGGTGTACACCCCAGTGACTAGACATTATATAACTTACTAAGTGATCATCCCAATAAATCTTGCACCCATCTGATACCATACATATTAGAATATTGTTGACTACATTCCCTATGCTGTACTTTATATCCCCACAGAATTTATACTTGAAATGAATGTTCCTAAAAATGTGTTTCCTAGATCCAAACCTATAGGCAGTGATGGCTATGTGGTTGTGACACCTACACTCTGCCATGGAAACATCAAATTAATATATACATATGTACCCATATGCATTTGTTTTTCTCAGGGAAGGTCAAAAACACCTGTAAAACTATAAAATTACTGGGCTGATTCAATGAACCATTTACTTAAAATAATAACAAATATGCGTAAAATATAATACGCATAAAATATACTAAAATTTTAAGTAAATAGGCTACTTTTACCTTTTAATATGCAATGTACATCATTCTTTAAGAGGTCCATTTTTATTTTTAAACAAATATTCAGAGAATGATACTTTTACTGCCCTTTGTACACCAATTGTTCAAGAAAAAAATAGGAATACCAAAATTAGGCAAAGAGGTAGAAGCCTTAGAGTTTGCCCTAATTTTTTTTTTAAACTTTTCAATTACAGTTAATATTCAATATTATTTTATATTAGTTTCAGTTGTACAGCATAATAATCAGACAATGACATAATTTATGAAATGATTCTCCCCCAATAATTCTAATACTGGCCTGGCACCATACATAGTTATTACAATAAAATTTATTATATTCCCTATGCTGTATTTTACAACCCTGTGACTATTTTGTAACTACCAATTTGTACTTCTTAATCCTTTCACCTTTCACCCAGCTCCCTAACCTCGCTCCCACCTGGCAACCATCAGTTTAAACGTTCTCTGTATCACTAAGTCTGTTTCTGTTTTATTTTTGTCATTTTTAATCGAAAGAGTAAAGGCTTTAAATTCATGCAATTTTAACAACTATGGTTCTTTTCCTACAAAGAAATGTTTCCATTAAGCTCACAATACACAAACTTATCTATGTGTATTATCAATCACATATGTATAATTTATAGTCACGCACACTTGTCTACTAGACATAGTAAATGCATATTGCAATCTAAAAACAAATTTTGTTGGCTCTTGGTTAACAAAAAAATAGGGACTTTATTTATAAAGTGAATAGAGAGGGAAATATAGAGGCCTAAAGGACAAAAGAAAATAGCTACCTGGTTTATTATACTGAATTATACTCACTCACCACATGTCATGCACCAGTAAATTATTTTGATCTGATCCCTTCTAGGTTTCAAGTTCTTATTCAAATAGCTGTCCGATACGGATGCAGATTCCTGTGTTCCACTACACTTTGGTGGTAAGAATTACTTCTGTTTAAATAACATGTAAAAGCTACAGTAGAAAAATAAAACTAAACTACTCAAGTAAGCTTGATAAAATTTTATGTAAAAATGTATGATGCCACATAAAATAAACACAACAGGATAAAATTCCATTTCATTTTACTACTCTGTGAAAGTAAGAAAACCGACCAAGGTATATTGCTGTAACTTGCTGTACCCATCTGACTTTCTTTTTCCTTTTAAATGAATGCCTGTGGGGGTATTATAAACTATAGAATAATATAAAAAATATTATTCCTTAATTTGTTTTATAGTACATTCAAAACTAGAATAAGGAATATTTTACAATATATTTTATACACATATACTACCTCCATGTGCTTAGACGTAACGATAAAGCAGAGTTCATCTTAATAAAGGTATAACTACTTATATGCAATATTTTTTCTTAACTATTTTTTGCAAAGCAGTGAATTAGTAAACAAAAACTTTAGGTAAATTTTAATATATAAATTCAAATAAATTACTTGAAGGAAAGGTACACTTCATTATATTATGCTGGAAATAAGTTGATATATAGATTAAACTGGACTAATTAGACTTTATTTCTTCTTTTATTGAATTCATCGGGGTGACCTTGATTCACAAAACCATACAGGTTTCAAGTATACAACTCAACAAAATATCTGCACACTGATTGTGCGCCCATCACCCAAAGCAAAGTCTTTTTCCATCCCAATTTTAGACCCCTTTGCTCACCTCCATCTACCCCCCACACTCCTTTCCCTCTAGCACCACACTGTTGTCTGTGTCTATGTGTTGTGTGTGTGTGTGTGTGTCTGTGTATATATATATATTTATTTATTTATATATAAAAATGTGTTATATATATATATATTTTTTTTTTTTGCTTAATCCCTTCACCTTCTTTTAGCCCCTCAAACCCCCATTCTCACAGGAAATTGATAGCAGTGGTGAGCACTGTAAGTGAACTTCAACGAATCTCAGGAAGTATAATCAATAGGACTTTGTGTTTGCAAAGTCAGTGTTTGCTATCAGTCTGTTCCACATATCTATGCATGTTTCCATTTTGTTCATCAGTTTTTTAAAAAATGTAAATAAATTTTTCTTTATTGTTGAAAGTATTACAGATGTCCCTCCTTTTTTCCCCCATTGACACCCTCCACCCCCTCCCCACTGCCTTCGTCACACTGTTGTCAGTGTCCATCGGTTATGCATATAAGCATATAAGTCCTTTGTTTTATCTCTTCCTGCTCCTGTATCCCCCTTCCCTCTGAGGTTTGTCAGACTGTTCCCTACTTCCATGTCTCTGGATCTATTTTGTTAGTCAGCTTATTCTGTTAATTATATTTCACAAATAAGTGAGATCATATGGTACTTGTCTTTCTATGACAGGCTTATTTCACTTAGCATAATACTCTCCAGGTCTTTCTATATCACCTCAAAGGGTAAGAGATCATTCTTTCTTACAGCTGCATAGTATTCTGTTGTGTACATGTACCACAGCCTTTTTATCCACTCATCTACTGATGGACACTTGGGTGTTTTCAGATCTGACCTATTGTAAATAGCACTGCTATGAACATAAGAGTGCATACATACTTTCTGTTTCGAGCTTCTCAGGATAGAAAGTGGGATCACTGGGTCAGATGGCAGTCCCATTTTTAATTTTTTGAGGAAAAACAATATTGTTTTTCAAAGTGGCTCTACCAGTCTGCATTTCCACCAGCAGTGTACTAGAGTCCTCTTTTCTCCACATCCTCACCAGCACTTGTTTAAACTGATATTTTTTGCCGTTGTCACACAAGGAAGTAAAAATTAGTGAAGAACAATTATAGTTGTCTATGACATTCATCAAGAAACTCAACATAATTGGATATATAACATACAGTAAAAATTATTTTTCTTCATCTCACATTCCCCAAACCCAGTCCATAAGTTATTTCAAGCTTTTCGATAAGTAGACACTAATAAGAAACAAGAGTATGCTACGGGTTGAATTGTGTTCCTCCCCCAATTCACACGTTGAAATCCTAACATTATATTGAATTACACTCACTCACCACATAGCATGCACAGGTAAATAATCTTGATCAGATTCCTTCTAGGTATTCAAGTTATTATTCAAATAGCTGTCCTATGCAGAGATTCAGGTTCCTCAATGTTTCATTACACTCAGGCAGGTAAGAATTATTTCTGTTAAAATAAAATGTAAAAGCCACAAGAAAAAAATAAAACTAAACTACTAAAGTAAGCTTGATAAAATTTTAGCATGTGACCTTATTTGAATATAGGGTGTTCACAACGTCAATCAAGTTAAAATAGGACTTTGCAAACACAAAGTCCTATTGATTATACTTCCTGAGATTTGTTGATGTTCCCTTCAGTGCTCACCACTGCTATCAATTTCCTTGACTATTAAAACAGCTTCATATCTGTCTTTTTCTATCTACTCTGGTCACCCACTAACCTCCCCTCCATCCTCCAAAACCTCCAATGGTTTCCTACTGCTCAGCATTAAGTAATAATTCTGTAATAGAGCCTACAAAGTTCAATACAGGACAGCTCAGTTATCTCTCTAGCCTCACCTGGCTCTTCCGTCTACATTCTACTTCACTTTCATGACTCCAGCCACAGTGCCTTCTCTCATTCCCTTAGAATGGCCATGTTTCTGTCATTGGCCTCACACTTTTCCCCACCCACCACAATATTATGTTAATACCTAATCATCTTTCAACTCCAGCTCAAGTATCTCTTCCCTAGGGAAGCCTTCTTTTCTGGTCATCTAGCTCAATCACAAACATCTATTACTGGCTTTCACAGCACACATGTACATGCACTTCCAAGTCTTCTTTGAAGTACTTACCAAAAATATCTTGTATATTTATTTGTGCAACTACTTGTTTTTCCTACTGCACCATCGGTTTCATGGAAGCAGAAAAAGGATCTGTTCTAGCTGACTACTATAAACACAGGCATTGGCAAAAACCTGATGCCTAATAAGTATATTAAACAAATTATTTAACTGGAATATATGGATTCACAATAGATCTTGCATATTCTCTGTATAACAAAGGTATCTATAATTTTATATGCAAACCATCACGTTTGGGATAAGAGAAGCCTGAAGAAACATTATCTCCAGAAACATAACACAGCAAAATTTAGGGGAGCTAGCCAATTTTTGAATCATAATATGGATAATAGCCTTCTGACTCAGGAACAACAAAATCATTAGAATGATTGAAAACTAAATATGCACTCACTCCAGGGAGTCTTATTTAGGGTGTTTTAGGTACACCCCAGGTGGTTCTTATACACTACACAAATTAGAACCACTAATATTCAAATTGCATGCTGTATTATGGAGTTTCACTTTTATCCTTTGGGTATGAAAATGTGCCATATTGTATTATGTAGTTATCTTTCATTTACTCACTAAGTAAGTTTATTCTTTCTAAAGCTAAACTGAGTTTTTGCTTTTCTCTTTAAAATTACCAGCATTTTACATGGAAACCATATCCAATACTAGCACTATCCCTGCCTTACTATACAGGATAAAATGAGTTAATTTGACTGTTTTTGATTTCTCAGGATCATTATGATTATTCCGCTTTGATGTAAAGCAATGGTGCTCTCAGAAACTGTTAATTCTGAAGTAAAGTTTTCAAACTACTGTGCTTTTGAATTCTTTGCCTTCTTTTCATAATTATTATTGGATCCTCTCTATTGGTTTTTCAGCTACCAAGCTCTGTCACTATCACAACCTTGACCAAGTGCAGCACTGAATAGAAGGTTCCCATAACAAAAAATTTTGCTGTGGGATTGGGGGGTTGGAAGATGGACGTTTTTTAACCTAATGTTAAGCACTCTCAACCTTGTGTTAATGCATTCTCGAATACTAGCTGAGGAAGGGGGGGACCTGGCCCAGGTGTACTGGGTGCTTCATTTGCACGTGAATAAGGATTTGTTATCTTTTGGTCTCTTCCCCTAAAAGCAAGAGACAAAGCTAGGGTGTATGCAGTAATGCCATTTCAAGGATATAATTTACTTAAAAACACTTGTAACCTGGGAGTACCAATCTGCAAATAAATGGAACTGCATCCAGAGAACAGGAGCATTTGCTACCTTGCAAAGCTCCTCCTCACTCCAAGCAGCGTGTGATTGTAGTTTCATTGGGTTGCACAGATCCCGGCAGGCTGAGATACGGCATTCTGCCACTGGTCATCTACAGTAAAATGTTCACTGCTAACACCCAAATGTTTAAATAAATTTTAAAAAGATCAAATGCATGTTCGTTTCTGTTTAGGATATTTCAATCAGCACATACTATCAGTTCTTAGGCTTAGATTTGTCTCCCATTTGATGGTATGCTGGTGGATACTCCCAGGTGAAGTAAATCTCTAAGTAAATGTCATAGAGCTTAGCTATGTAGTATCCCGTATGAAAATGCATACACAGCACATAACTCCCTTGGGATACATAGATTTCCTAGTGTTTTCTTTTAGGCCCCAAACCTTGGGATGTGAGGCTTGATAATTCTTCTGACCTATACTTTTAAGGGTTCAGCAATGTTTGTATCCCAAGCAACTTTAAAGTCTTATTTACAACCTAGCACCCCTAAGATTCATTCCAGCTGGCCTCTGACAGACTCTATGACCAACCCCTCCAGCAGATTTCTCTTATAATCTCCTTTCTCCCCCTCCGAATTTTGTTAGACTTACCCTCTTGTTGATTATAGTTTCAGAGGTCAGATACCATACCAGAGTATGGTAGGGGAAGGTATTACATAAGAAATGATAATAAAAATGCATCAAATATACTACAATTCCAATTCTAGATACAAAAAAAGTCACAAAAAATAGTTACTTAATGTGCACATATGTCAAACATTGAGGTTAGGACCTTACGAGATTACCTGATATAATCTGCATAACAATTCTATAAGTACCCTCATTTTATACATAGAGCGGTAGAGCTTGGATAAAAAAATATATATATATATGGCAGAGTTAGAATTCTAATATAAGCAATTTGACTCCCAAGTCTGGGTTCTTAAACATTAAGCCATACTGGATTCCTAGTGAATCAAAGTAATTTTAACCAAGGTCACAAAAGTGGCTACCAAACAGTCTTCTGATCCCCAATAAAACGATCTTACATTATACCAGACTGGATATAATGTTCGGGTGCACTGTTAATACTTTCGTGGTAAAAATAACTTGGTAGCTACTTGCATTAATAAATAATGTATGTTCTTCTGGTTAGATCATCTCTTAGCTTTGATCACTATAACAGAATCTGCTTGTTTATCCAGAAAGAAATCTTCTTCTCCCTTAACAGAACCATGATTTTGTTTAGACAGCAATTGAGCCCAGCCCTAAGAGATTCATAATGGTCATAACAATTGGTGTAATCCAATCATGAAAATGTAATTTTCCTTTTGCTGATCACTGTCTAGGGCTGAATAGATTAAGCAATTCAGACAAATGGAGTAGTGGGGTTTCTGGAAAAGATTTTTCTCCCTGATGAAAAATGAATATAGAAAAAGAAAGCGATGTTCAGGATCCCTTCCCTCTTTCCTGTCTGAGACACTAATTGTGTGAGAACATCATACTAAAAACTAAAGTAGCCATCCTATGAAGAAACAAGGATAGAAAAAGCCAAAATTATTGATAATATCACAAAATCACTGAGCCAACTCTGAGCCTGCTCATATTCATGACAAATAAATAAAACAAAAACAACAAAATATGTTTTTATTAAAGTAACTCTTAATTGGAATTCTATTACTTATAGGTGAAAACCTCCTAATTGATAAAGGTACTAAGCATCTATTCTGAGTTAGGCTGTCAATCTTCCATCACTCAGATAGGTATTTCCTTCTGATTCTCTTCTTTCAAAAAATCTTTTAGACAGGTTCTATTAAAAATACCACCACCCTGAATAAATTAATGTTTTATTTTTCCTCAGTAGTTTCCAATAAAAAAAAATCAGAGTTTCACAAACACACACACCCACTAAACCCAGTAACATCTCATAGTTTCATTCTACTTGGTTTTTTTTTATTTTCCAGCTTAGCTCAGTGGTCCCATCTCCATCTAGATCATCATACTCTTTTCATCTTTTTCTCTCCTCAGAATTTCAGCAGCCCAAATTCATGAACACAACTGATTTTATAGTGAACTCGTAAGAGTCCCTGGCAATGGTGGAAGTGTTGCTCCTCAGTGCAGTGTTGCTTTTAGCTAGTTTACATATGGGCGCCCTATCATTAAAAAAGATACAAATCTCTAACATTAGAAAAATGCATAAGGCATGCTATAATGTGACCCATCATGTCCACTGTTCCTAGTCCTCTCTAAGAAAAATTACACTGCCTAATAAGCTCTTCAGAACGGGTGAGGATGTTTTTTTTCTACCATGCAAAATCCGCTACTCTCAGGAACAACTAATATGATCCTGAGATGGGCACCTTTTCTAAACCAGGACTAGAAATATCTGGATTGGATTGTGACCTATGATATAGCCTAGTCTACAATGATAAACCAATCAGATTATCTGGTTTAGAAAGTCCATGCAGAAGAAACTACATGCACATATATGCAGACAGGAATGTAAGACATTTTGAAGGGGTAACTGAGATCAAAGGATTCATGGAGATATAACATGGCATAGTAAAGAGAATGATGGGTCATAGTAGACCTAAAATATCAGAAAGTAGAAAGTTGAAGCCAGAAGCTATTAAGTAGAAAAAGATATGCATAGCAAATAAGTAAGCCAGTCAAAGTAAGAAGAAAAAGAACAGCCAATTAAAGAATAGAAAAAAATTGTAAATTTTATAGAGCAGCGTTACTTTTCCAAGAGTTAGGGTAATTTTGCTATGGGTATCATTATGCATCCATTACAATGTGTATACTTTATAAGAAAGCATGGGGAAATGGCACAGATCAAGCTAATTACAAAAGTATTATTTAATTGCTTATTATTTTCAGTATCAATAAGAATTTGTTTTACTATTCTGTATGATGCAAATTCATCCCAATGAAAGAGTAAAAATATGATCGATTAATCAGCCAGGAACTCACCGAGCAATATAGAAGGAATGCCAAAACTCTGGGTTCTGGAGGAGCTTGGACACTTTCCAGCTATATGAACTTTGGTACTGTCACTTCATATGCAGACATTACTAGTGCTCCCCAAATCTGGAACACACACACACATTCACTTCCCAGCTGTTTATACAATTAGACTCATTTCTAGGCTGAAGCAGTCAAATGTCCCTGTGCATTCTTTAGTCTCTCTTGCCAAACTGACAACTGTGAAGGGCTTTTGCTGAAATGGCAAAACCTCTGAGGTAAACAGATGATTTTAAAGATACTGAAACTGATACGAGAGGCTAAGTGTTTTAATCAGGGAAATATAGGTTGTGCTGAGGTAAAAAAAAAAAACAAAAAAAAAACACCTCAATCTCAATGGCTTAATGCAATAAAAGTTATTTCTCCATTATGAAAACTCAGCTACAGGCTTGAAATTCTCCAGGACAGTTGTCCTCCATATGATAATTCAACAATTTGTCTGGCCTTAATGCTATGGTTTTACTTAAAAAATAGTAATGAGCTTATAAGAATATCTTATCTTGCTTTAAAGATTTGACTACCAGAAAAATGTCCTATACAGGACAAGAAAACCTAAGTATTAAATGAGATCTTCATACTTCTTTGTTCTATCAGTAAGTAGCAATTGCCCTTAAATTTCCAAATCTTCACCACCTATGTATACAGCAAAATAAAGAATTAATGAAGGACACTCACTCATTAAGCAACTACTTATGCAGAGCCTACAGTATTGTATAGAGTTCAGAATTGGGGATATAGCAGGGAATAAGACAGACAATGAGCTTTTTCTCATAGGGATTATATATTAATTTTAGGAAGGCTACTTTGTTCCTACTGTTTCTTGTATATATTTTTCATTTTCTACAGAGAGAACCTAATTGTTTTTTGGAATATTTTTAGACTCAAAGTAGAAGCTACTCCTAGTTACATATTCATTATAACTGAATTAGATGAAAACAAAATAATTTGGAAGTTTAATGTACTTCAAGTATTTTACAAGTAAAATATTCCCAGTGTTACCTCCTCCTATCAGTTAAGGAAATTATGATTTTGGACAATTCTTCCCCCTTGGTAAAAATAACTAATGCTGGTGTGCTGTCACACATACTGTGGAAGTGGGGGACCAAAATGGATATTCACCAAAATGAGTGGGTTTCATCCTATATATATATATTTTTTTTTTAAATCCTCACCTGAGGACATTTTTGCATTTATCTTCAGATAGAGCTGGAGGAAAAGAGGTGGGAAGAGAGAGAGAGAAACATCTATGTGAGAGAGACACATCAACCGGTTGCCACCTACACAACCCCAATGGGGCTGGGGACAAACTGCAACCGAGGTACTGCCCTTAGTGGGAACTGAACCCGAGACTCTGGTCCGCGGGCCAACGCTCTAACTGCTGAGGTAAACTGGCCAGGGGATCATCCCGTATTCTGGAAGCAAAAATTATATGAATTCCAAACATTGTCCACATATTGTTACCATCAATCAAGCTTTGTACATCATGTAACCAACTAAATTTAGGACTTAACACTGAACACATGCAATAGATAACCGGTTAAAGAGTGCAGTTTTTCTTAGGCATAGTGCAGAATTTGGAATTTAACACACAAGATGTTTAGTGAGTCATCCAATAGAATCAGACTGAAAACACTGCACCCTTCCAAGCTTTACAGAAATAAAGAAAGAAAAACCATGCCAGCCAGTGTGGCAAAGTGGATTGAGCATCGTCCCATGGACTGAGAGGTCCTGATTGGATTCCCAGTCAATGCACATGCCTGGATTGCAGACTCCATCTCCAGTAGGGGGCGAGCTGGAGGCAGACAATTGATGTATCTCTCTTCTCTCACATCTGTTTCTATCTCTCTTTCCCTTCCTCTCTCTCTCTCTAAAAACATCAATAAAAACATATTTAAAAAGAGAAAAATTGCCCTGGCCAGTTTGGCTCAGCGGTTAGAGCGTCGGCCTGCGGTCTGGAGAGACCCGGGTTCGGTTCCCGCTAAGGGCACGTACTTCGGTTGCAGTTTGTCCCCGGCCCTGGTTGGTCGTGCGGGTGGCAGCCACTCGATGTGTCCCTTCACGTCGATGTTTCTGTCTGTCTCTCCCTTCCTCTCCCTCCCTCCCACTCTATCTGTACAAAAAATGGAAAAATATCCTCGGGTGAGGATTAAAAAAAAAAAAAAGAGAAAAATCAGTGGCAATAAACATTTATGTATACAGAAGTGGGCAAAAGTAGGTTTACAGTTGTGAATACACAAAACAGCGTGAAAAACTATAAACCTACTTTTGCCATCCCAATATTTATACAATAATAAATAAGGTAAAAGAAAAATGAAGAGGATCATCCCAAAAAAGTCATCATCAGACCCATAATTTATAAGAAACATAATATGCTGGAGACTCTGCATCTTTAAAGGAACTAATGTTGACCCTTGAACAACATGGTTTGAACGGTGCAGGTCTATCCACTTACATGCGAATTTTAAAAAATTAAATAGTATAAATGTATTTTCTCTTTCTTATAATTTCCTTAATAAGACTTTTTTTCTAGCTTACTTCATTGTAAGAATACAATATATAATACATATAGCATATAAAATATAGGTTAATTGACTGTTTATGTTATCAGTAAGACTTCTGGTCAACAGCAGGCTATTAGTAGTTTGGGGTAAGTCAAGTTATATGCAGATTTTCCACTACACGGGGATCAGCATCCCTAACCCCCACATTGTTCAAGGGTCAACTGTATACAGACAGCATTAAATAACAATCATAGAGCTAAAAAAATGTTTTTCTTTCAATTTTCTTCTTTCTCTGTATCAAGAATAAAGTTTCAGCCTGGCTGGTGCGACTCAGTGCATTAAGTGTCATCCTACAGACTGAGAAGTCCTGGTTTGATTCCCAGTCAGGGCTCATGCCATGGTTGCAGGCTCAATCCCCAGCAGGGGGCGTGCAGGAGGCAGTTGATCAATATTTCTCTCTCAAATCTATGTTTCTATCACTCTCTCCAGTCCTTGCTCTCTCTAAAAAAAAAAAAAAATTCAATAAAAACATATTAAAAAAATAATAAAGTCTCAGTTTGGTGGTAGTATGCCTTCAACACCTCACAAACATTTTCTAACTTCCTCTTTAAAAGAAAGTGGGCCTGGATTCTCTAGCTCTTGTAAACAATAGCATTTAGCTCAAATAACATTGTTTATATCAGTAGTTCTCAAACATTTGGTCTTGGATTTCCTTTACACTCTTAAAAATTATCCATGACTCCAAAGAGCTTATATTTACATGGATTTTATATATATCAATATTCTATGTTAACTTAACCTAAGAAAACTATTAAATATTTATCACTTGATTTAAAATAATAAATCCATTGCATGGTAACATACTTTCTTATGAAAAATATATTCTCAAAAAGAAAATATAAAAAGATAGAAAAATGGCACTGATTTGGGTTCTTTCAAATCCCCTTAATGCCAACAAACTGAACCAGACTGGAAAATAGAGATAGAAAATAGAAAACAGCTAAATTTTTATATTTGCTTCTGCATTCCAACATTTGAAATGTGTTGTTTAGTTGAAGTCTATGAAGAAAATCCAACTCCACTTGGAAAAGGGAGGAGTATTTTAATAGCCTTTTCAGATGCTAGTGTTTATTCTTTCTTTGCTACTACACCAAAACTCAACAAGAGGTAGTTTAAGTTAGTTGCATGTAAAATTTGAAACGGTATCAGTGAACTTCTTGTACCCCACAAACCTGTAAAAGAATGTACTATTTTGAAAACAGTTTTGATCTTGCAGATCTCCTGAAGAGGTCTCACAGAACCCTCTTCCCCTAACCCCCAGGGTTCCCTGTCCTAAATGTACAGAACCAGTGGTGTACACTGTACATTTTTAATCAGCTATAAGCCAAGGAATGTTGGTTTTCCATTCACAAATTAATAAACAGATTTTGAAAAGAAACTTTTAATTTAAATAAATATATTTCAAGAAATGTATGAAATAATATAAGGTAGGTAGTTACGGGGAAAAAAATGTGAGTTTGGAAAAAAATAAACCAGTGCATTCCTGCAAACCTATTGTCTACTCTATTTTATAAAAGAGGAAACTCCCTTAGCTCTTCTTTTTACCGGTTCCTCCTAATAGTGACATCTTGGCCTATATGTCAGCTCTTCAGCTCCCCAACTAACTGCCTTAAAGAGGCTTTATTATAGTTTTTCCAAATCAATTTTATTACATGGTTGGAATATTTTAATATCATGATTGATGCCATAAAACAATTCTACATCAGTAACGAGGAAATACATCAATTGGAGGTTACCGACAACAATCACAAAAACCACTAATTGGATTATATGGGTCACTTTCTACTTGATGAGGCATTAAGAGTATTAGAAAACTAAGTGTAAACCATCTACTTTTATTCTTTCAAAAAAATTTTTTTTTCTTTATTAATATTAGTAGAGAGAGAGAAAGGGAGAAGAAGAGAGAGCTAGAAACATTGATGAGAGAGAACATCCATTGGCTGTTTCCTGCATGCCTCCCCCTGGGGATCAGGCCCACAACCTGGGCATATGCCCTGACCCGGAATCAAACTGGCGACCTCTAGGTGCATGGGTCAATGCTAAACCACTGAGCCACACCGGCCGGGCTCTACTTTTATTCTTAACGGGGTACTTACAATACAATGATTTGGTTTATTTAATCTAAAGGTTGAGCCCTGGCTAGTTTGGCTCAGAGGTTAGAGCATTGGCCTGCGGTCTGGAGAGACCCGGGTTCAGTTCCCACTAAGGGCAAGTACCTCGGTTGCAGTTTGTCCCTGGCCCTGGTTGGGTCGTGTGGGTGGCAACCACTCGATGTGTCTCTTTCACGTGGATGTTTCTCTCTCTCTCTCTTTCCCTCCCTCCCTCCCTCCCTCCCACTCTATCTGAACAAAATATCAAAAAATGTCCTCAGGTGAGGATTAAAAAAATATATATATATGTATATATGTAAAGGTTGATCATTGGTCAGGACATAGACATTTTGTTAACTGAAAATAAATTCAAACAAAGCAAACAGTACATAGTACAATCATAGATTATCATTAGACCCCATGGGACACCAGATATATTACATTACCATTCTGGGTCAGCTTCCTCACATGTAAAGTGAAAGGTGTCATTTAAGTGATATCTGTTCCAAATCTGAAATTTTAATAACTACACAATCTAACATCCTAGGTAAGGCTTTAAAAACTATTTTGTAAATTGACAAAATTTAAACCTTTGAATGCCTTAAAATTATTATTTATAGGTAAATTCGTTTTCAGAAAGTGTTTGTGTGTGAAATATCAAATTTATCCATATACAAATTAAAATATTTGTAAATTTAAAGTCAATATACTTATAGTTTTTTAGGATATTAAACATTTGCTCCAGTATTAAAACTGGATCTTACTTATGACATTTTTTTTCTTTTGCTGCACTGGTTACCAGTTTTCCATGCATGTGAAAACACTGTTTTAAAATACTTTGTGACATAAAAGAAGAATGCTAATTGTTTCTAATTCATGAGGAGTATGACACAGATAGAACCATACAAAACTGTCACTTTTCTAGGTCAAAAATGGTGGAATGTAGGAATGTACCGTCCAATTACTTATGTGGCAGATTAAAGGCCACTACTGAGAAACTGCTGGTAAGAAAGTACTTTTCTTCTTTTATATTTCATAAAATAACCATAAGGTATATCTGCCAATAATATTAATCCACTCAAATAAATATTGCTTTCCTATTAAGTGTCAAGATTGTACAAAGAACTCTAGGACTTACAAATGCTTCTAAATAGGAATCCTGCCCTTAAGAAGTTTGCCTTCTAATAACGAAAATGAAACAGAACACAGCATATAGAGTAGAAAGCGAAAAGTATTACAACATATTGGGGTTGAATACAAGATTATTCCCTCTTCAGAGTTTGCCCTTTGTGGCAAGGTAAAGCGATTTGGAGGTGAGGGTCCTAATTTATCATTAAAAATTGTAAATAAAAGGGGGCAACTACTTGGTAGTTTAAATTCTCCCAAAGGTACCACAGGCTTTTAAGAGTCATGTTCACATCTCTCACTGAGGCAGGCACCCGACAGTGGGAGCGGAGAGCGGGCCACGCCAGGTCACAGAGATGTGCCTGGCTAGGTCACCGGGCAGCCCGTCTCCGGCTGCGGGGGAGGCACCTCGAGGCTTCGCCTCACCTGACAGTCCTGACGACGAAGTACACCAGCACCGCGCTGCTCACCACCATCAACACGGTCAGGGCCCGCTGGGTCATGGGCTTGTCGCCAGAGTCCGGGCTCACAGCGAGGCCACCACCCACTGAGCCTTCTTCCCCCGCCTTCCCTGCTGGGTCATCCGCCGCAAGCGCCGCCCCGGGGTTGCTGCCATTGCCACCCTCAGCGCCCCGCGGGCCCGGGGACTGGGCGGCGGTGGGCCCAGGCGGAAGTGGGGGCAGGGTCCGCGGTCCTCCGTCGAGAGGTCGGGAGTCCGGAGCGGCCTCGGCCGCCTGCAGCAGTACCGACAAGGGCCCTCTTAACCCTGGCAGGAGTAGCAGCAGCAGGAGCGCGGAGGCGACAAGGCGGCTGAGGCAGCAGCTGCAGTGCAGGGCCTTCATCGTCCCCGGACAGCTCTCACCACGCCGGAGCCGCCGGGACCGCCGCCCTGGCTCCGGGAGGGAACATGGGCGCAAGGAGAACGGGGAAGAAGTGCCCAAATCCGGGGCAGAGACCCGGCCACGGCAGGTGGCACAGACGACAGCAGTTGCAGCAGCGGCAGAGGCCGGGAAACCGGAAGTTCGTACATCTCAGCAGCCACTGCTACCACGGACGCTTTTGGTTGCTAACCTGTAGGGGCAGGCGCGCCCGGTGACGTCAGGTGCGCGATGCCGTTTGCGCACGTGCCCACCAGGACAGGGGCGAGCCCTGTCGATAGGTTATCAGTGAAAAGGTAAGCAGAAGAAGCGTAGCGCCAAGTGTTCAGCAATCCTTGGCCTAAGAAAACCGTGAAAGATTGCGAGCTCATTATTTGAGGTCCTTGGTGTCGAGCTTCAGAAACAGCCAATCAATGACTAGGACGAGCTTGACGTTCTCAGCTCAGGTACACATTTTAGACAAGTTTCTTCCTGCCTCAAGGTCCTGACCTTCCTTTCCTGAGAGCATTTACAGTAGAAAACTTGTCATTGTAAATTAATTCTCTGCCCTTTTGAGATACAAGTGTTTTTAAAAGCTTCGTTAGTTCTGCAACCCAGGACTGTCTTCAAGACAGGGGAGCCATCCTTTTGAAATGTAATGAGCGAAGAATAAAAGACCCCTATCTTCCAGTCCCTGTGGAAAGGTAGGAGCCTCACAGCCAGGCACCTTGTTCCAAGTTGTAGAAAGAAACTCCTGTCGTAGAAATAAGAGCGAGTTAACTTTTCCTTTGAATAAGGCCAATTTGTAAACACAAATGCACCCAATGATGCGCCCTACTTCAACACAAAATCTCTAAGTTTGCTCTTTGTTTCTTTCTGGGTAGTTGAACTCAGAGTTCTGTCCTCTATTAGGATTACCTTGCATAATACAATACACTACAATAATACAATACAATACAAAAGTTTAACTTTGACATCACTAACATGAAATTTTGTCTTGAGCAGATACTGACAGCAACAATAAACTTGACCAGAAGCCCAAGTTAATATTTGTTCTTTTTTAAAAAACTTACACACTCAACAAATTGTTTTCGAATTTCTACTTGCTTAGTACTGTGCCAAATTATGAGTATTGGAGAGAAGACAAATATGATCCTATCCTTGCTCTCATAGCACTTATGTTCAAATGGAGATAACAAAATAAATTGGACTCATTTTGAATGCTGAAGTGTAGTATAAATGATGAGAATGTGATCTACAGTAAAAATTTTGTAAAGGACTGTTGTAGGTAGTAGAGTGGACAGGATAGTGTCTAGCTGCTTGGGGATAACGGATTAATGTAGTTGCTCCTGCCTGATAGAATTGCAGGTACTAGGCATCTTAATGCTGGATTCCAGTGTGAGGAAGACCATTGCTGACACACCCTAATTTTAGCTTCCAGCTTGGCATTTATCATCAATAAAGTGGCTCTGGATTTCTTATCTCCCTTATTCAAAGCCTTACTAAGAGCTACATGTACAATAGGGTTGGTACTTAAAGCCACTCTCCCCACCCTTTAAAAAAAGTCTAATATTCAACACATAAAGAACACACACACACACACAAAAAGTGCATCATCTTTCATTCCTTATACTATCACATTTTACAATTGTATTCCTTATCTTGCTTATTAGTTTTATTTTTCTCCGGGGTGCTAAGGAGCACCTTGTTGGCTTCTTTCCTATTGGCTTCCCATCTGTAGCAGTCCTTGCCAGTAACTGGAACATGAAAAGTGCTAAGTAATTCTGAAATAGCAGAGTCAAAATAGTGGTTCTAAAAGATTAGAGCACACCATGTTCTAAGTTTCTCCAAATGTGACTCTCAAGACACCTGAATCAGAGTCAGAAATGGCATTTGTTAAAAATGCAGGTTCCAGGTCACTATTTCAGAAGTTCTGAGCCAGAATTTTTGTTAATGGGAACATGGACTATGTATGCATTTTTCTTAAACTCTCAGGGTGATTTTCATTTACACCAAAGTTTAAGACTCTCTTTCCTTTCTCTTGTCAATTGCATCCAGAGGTTATCAAACCGTCTTCACTTCTCTAACATCTTTTCTTATTAATCAACTCTTCTCTGTTCCCTGCTTCTGACAAGGAATCATTTTTATATTGCTAGGGCTATGCACTAGCCTGCTTGGTTCCCAGTTCTGTATACCTTCAGTTAAATTCTATACATTACAGCCAGGGTAAAATGTCAAGCTCAGATCTCTCTCAACATAGCAAACAAATATCTTTTTCCCCCACAAAGATTCTCAGTTCTCAACAACAGACAAAGCAACTGCAAATTATAGTATGTGTGTATGTTTTTTTCCTTTCTGCAGAATACCATATTATTTATAAAGCATCATGAAACAGTAGTTGTAATTCCATCACAGGAACTAGGGGCAAGTTTCCTGGGAAAAAGTATTATGTTTTCCTTGAGTAATATAAAATGGCAATTTTGGGTACATATGTCTATTTAAAAGACAAGTGGCAAACTAAGTATAATAGGTGTTTCTAATTTTTTTCAATTAATAATAATAATACTTGTGCATTTACTTGTTTTCAGTTGGCTTAGCAAGCCCTCGAGATTTAAATACATACCAAGGAGAAATATTCTGAGAACATAAAATTTTATATCAATTTACTTAAATTAATTTGCATACTGGAAAAAGACCACCATTATTCTAATTTATCAGGGAACCCTGATAGCTGACAGACACCAGTCCTTTGTGGAAATATAGTTAAAAACCACTACCCTGCTGAGTAAAATCTAAACCCAACAGTTGTATTGAATGCTAATTTTGAATATTAATTAAGCAATGTGTACAAGATATAGGGTTATACAATGTTAAACTATTATTTTTGTTTTATCCTTACCAAAAAAAAAAAAGAAGCTTTGTTATTATTCCTGTTTTACAATTAAGGAAACTGAGACACAGGGTAACCAATATGGTGAAAATCCACATGAGTTGGGCAGTGAATCCAGACACTCTTGCAGCGGAGGTAAGTTATTCCCTGCTACATTTTGTCATCCCTTAATTAAAGGTTTACACGATTTGAATCTAGCTTATTATCTCAGTCAACTATTGCTAGAATAATGTTGCATAAACAATAACCAAAAAGATCTCAGTGTCATACAGCAAATAAGCATTTATTTCTCAGATGTCTTTGGTCAAGCTGGGATTGACTGATTTCGGCTGACCCTGTATGAACTTGATTCCAGGCCACAGGTTTAATTCAGTTTTACACCAAGCCCTTCTCATATTTCTGGGATCAGATCACTTTCTGGGTTATGTACAGCTCAAGTCTAAGATCAGAACTTCCTGGAGCAGAGTGGATGAGGGGAAGGAGAATGGTGACTAGGCCTATTAAAAAATGAAGAGCCAGGTGTGTTGTTTTTTTAAACAAACACACAAACAATGAAAACAGTTGGTTACCCCAAAGCCTGACCTCATGCCCTTGACAGGAATCTCATTGGAGACAGGTGTGTTACATAGCCACTTCTAGCTTAGAAATTTTAATATTTAGATATTTTTTCTCTAGCCAAATTGTGTTTATGTTAGCCAGGAAAAATAAGAATATTTACGTTGATAAGCACTTCATTTTCTTTTCATTCTAATAGAGAACAAGGCTCAATAAGTATTCCCTGGTGTCAACATTTTTTTGTTTGTCCAAGGAAGGATGTTGGCTCAGCTATAATGGTCACATTTGACAGAAGGAATCTCTTACACTCAAAGTAATAGACAACTTCCACATCAGGGGACTGTTTATACTCTGAAGTCCAAAAGGAACCAAATTAAATAATCTGGAAGAAATAATATGAACTGATCACAAAACCAGGAGATCAAGAGAATGTGTACTAAAAGCTAGAATGTGAAGGCAGTATTGGAATACCAGAGAGACAACTAAAGAGCCAGAACAAGAAGGGAACAGTGTTGTTGAGATCGGCACTGCATAATCAGGTAGGAACATGAATAAATTTTAGGATTAAATATCTGTAAGGAAACAATCTTACAAATGGGCTGTGGTTCCTGAGAGGAAAGAAACAACGTGTGTCCCCATTGCTCTGGATCTGTGCCTTTGGAAAATTTCCCAGCTGTAGTGCAGTGACCTAGAATTTAATCACAATATGGAAGTCTCTCATCTAAAGAAGCAGAGATCAGAGTTCTGGGCTTTTGAAGTGGTTGGAACCTGTGTGGCAGGGGATTAAAAGAAAGAGTGTTTGAAGGTCATAAAGTTCGCATGGGAGTTTGCCACAAGGCCTTGCTTGAGAGCTGGACAGTACAATCACAGACAAGGCCATTCAAGGCTTAGTGGTTCTCAGAGGGGAGAGCAGAATAGAGGTATTAAACACTAAGCAGAGCTGGGGCTTTAAATTATGGCCCAGACATGCTGAATGACTTCCTTAACACCTCCTAACAACATGGGAATCAAGCTGAATCACTGCTTTATGATAAAGGCCATACTCAGAGAAAGGCCAACTCTTGTCACACATTAACAAAGCTTAAAATCAAGTTTTAACAAGATTCTTAGAAGAGACAAAGTTAGGAGACTGAATCTAGCCAATTTAGAGGGGTGTGGAAAACAAAGAGAAACTTTTGAGTCTCAAGAACAGAAATATAAAAATATTCAAGAAAAATGAACAGAAGCACTATAAACTTATAAGATAATATTACACAATTTAATATATATGGATTTGAGTCCCCAAAGAAAACTCAGACTATAATGTGGCAATGAAATATTTTTGAAAAATGATAGCTGAAAAACTTTGACTTACAGTTCCACAAAGATCAGAAAGCAGTAAGCAAGATAAATACAAAGAAAATCATATTTAGGCATAAAAGAACCACAAATATCAGAGTCCAAAATAGAAAATCGTGAACTACAGGAAAAAAAAATGCATTACATACAGAAGAGCAATAATACAAATGAAGGCATACCTGTCATCAGAAGCAATGGAGACCTGAAGACAATGCAGTACCATTTTTAAGGTACTAAAATTATTTAGAATTATTGCTCTCGCAGAGTACTACTACCAAAATGGAACAGTGTTACATAAATGAGATTTTTAATTTATTGGGGTAGCATTGGTTAATAACACCATATAGACTTCAAGTATACATTTACTTTTTTTTTTTAAATATGTTTTCACTGATTTTAGAAAGAGAGAGGAAGGGAGAGATAGAATCATCAATGTGAGAGAGAGACATCGATCTGCTGCCTCCTGCACACCCCCAGTGGGGATCAAGCCCACAATCCGGCCTTGTGCCCTGATTGCTATGGCTAAGACTTCCAGTACTATGTTAAATAAGAGTGGTGAAAGTGGGCATTCTTGTCTTGTTCCTTTTCTTAAGGAAAATGCTTTAAGTTTTTGCCCACTGAGTATGATGTTGGTTGTAGGTCTTTCATATACGGCCTTTATTATGTCAAGATATGATCCCTCTATTCCCAGATTACTAAGCATTTTTATCAGAAATGGGTGCTGGATTTTGTCAAATACTTTTTCAATGTCTATTGATATGATCATATGATTTTTATCTTTCATTTTGTTTATGTGGTGTATCACGTTTATTGATTTGCAAATGTTGTACCCTAGATGAATCCCACTTGGTCATGGAGGATAATTTATTTGATGTGTTGCTGGATTCGATTTGCTAGTATTTTGTTCAGTATTTTGGCATCTATGTTCATCAAGGATATTGGCATGTAGTTTTTTTTCTTTGTAGTGTGTTTTTCTGGTTTTGGAATTAGAATTATGCTGGCCTCATAAAACGAGTTTGGAAGTCTTCCTTCTTTTTGAAACTTTTGAAATAGTTTGAGGAGAATGGATGTTAGTTCTTTTTGAGTGTTCGTTACAGTTCCCCCATGAAGCTGTCTGGGCCTGGGCTTTTGTTTGCTGGGAGAGCCTTGATTACATCTTCAATGTCTTTTGTTGTTATTGGTCTGTTGAAGGTTTCTATCTTTTCCTGGTTCAGTTTTGGGAGACTATGTGTTTCTAGAAATTTATCCATTTTGCTTAGATTGGCAAATTTGTTGCCATATAATTGTTCACAATATTTGTTAACAATTATTTGTATTTCTGTGGTGTCAGTTGTTATTTCTCCTCTTTCATTTCTGATTTTGTGTATTTGGCTTCTCTCTCTTTGTTTCTTGGTGAGTCTAGCTAAGGGTCCATAAATCTTATTTATCTTTTAAACAACCAGCTCTTTGTTTCATTGATCCTTTGAATTGTTGTTTTTTTTTTTTTTGGTACCCATGTCATTTATGTCTGCTCTGATCTTTACTATTTCCTTCCTTCTACTTGGTCTGGGGTTTTCCTTCTGTTTGCTTTCTAGTTCTTTAAGTTGTGAGGTTAGATAGTCTATTAGAAATTTTTCTTATTTCTTTAGGTAGGCCTGTAGTGCTATGTAGTTCCCTCTCAATACTGCTTTCACTGCATCCCATAGATTTTGTGTTGTTGTGTGTTCATTTTCATTGGTTTCCAGGAAGTTTTTAATTTCTTCCTTGATCTACATGGTAACCCATTCATTGTTCAATAACATGCTATTTAGCCTCCATGTGTTTAAATGTCTTTGCATGTTCTTGTTGCACTTGATTTCTAGTTTCATGCCATTGTGATCTGAGAAGCTGTTTGATATGATTTCAATCTTCTTGAATTGTAGAGACTTAGTTTGTGCCCTAACATTGAGTCTATCTTGGAGAATGTCCCATGTGCACTTGAGAATAATGTGAATTGTGCAGTTTTGAGGTGTAATTCTCTGTAGTTACCTATTAAATCCATTTGATCTAGCGCTTCATTTAGAGTTTGTATTTCCTTGTTAATTTTTTTCCAGATCTATTCTGTGATGTCAGCGGGGTGTTAAAGAACACTGCTATGATTGTATTGCTGTCAATTTCTCCTTTGAAGTCCTCCAGAAAAATTTTAATATTTGTTGATGCTCCTTTATTGGGTGTATATATGTTTACCAAGGTTATATCTTCCTGTTGGATAGATCCTTTCAATATTATGTAGTGGCCTTCTTTGTCTCTAGTTATGGTCTTCATTTTGAAATCTATTTTATCAGATATGAGTATTGCTACCCCAGTTTTTTTTGCTTTCCATTTGCTTGAAAGATTTTTTTTCCATCCCTTCACTTTCAACCTAAGTGAGTCTTTTATTGTGAGATGGGTCTTTTGTAAACCACATATATGTGAGTCATGCTTTCTTATCTAGTCATGTACTCTGTGTTTTTTTATCGGAGCATTCAAATTACTCACATTTAGCCCTGGCCGGTTTGGTTCAGCGGTTAGAGCGTCCGTCTGCGGTCCGGAGAGACCCGGGTTCGGTTCCCGCTAAGGGCATGTACCTTGGTTGCAGTTTGTCCCCGGCCCTGGTTGGTTGTGCGGGTGGCAGCCACTCGATGTGTCCCTTTCACATCAATGTTTCCCTCTCTCTCTCTCTCTCCCACTCTGTCTGTGCAAAAAATGGAAAAATGTCCTCGGATGAGGATTAAAAAAAAAAAAATTATTCACATTTAAGGTGATAATTGATATGTACATATTTATTGCCATTTTTGTTTAGTGTGGTTCTATTTTTTTCCCTATTTCTTCTGCTAGTTACCACAGTCCTTTTAGCATATCTTGCAGTGCTGGTTTGGTGTTAATATATTCTCTTAGCCTTTTTTTTTTTTGTCTGGGAAGCTCGTTATTTGACCTTCTATTTTGAATGATAGCCTTTCTGCATAGAGTAGTCTTGGATTCAGATCCTTGTTTTTTATAACATTGATTACTTCATGCCACTTCCTTCTGGCCTGTAGTGTTTCTGTTAAGAAGTCATCTGAGAGCCTTTTGGGGTTTCCTTTGTAGATAAACTGTTGCTTATCTCTTGCTTCCTTTAGGATTCTTTTTGTCTTTAATGTTTGGCATTTTAATTACTATGTTTCTTGGTGTGGGCCTGATTTGGGTTCTTCTTACTTGGGGCTCTCTGTGCTTTTTGAATTTGAATGCCTCCTTCCTTCACCAAGTTAGGACAGTTTTCAGTCAGTATTTTTTCAAATATATTCTCTAACCCTTGCCCATTTTCTTCCTCTTCAGGGCCTCCTATGATGTGAATATTATTACGTTTCCAGTTGTCCCACAGTTGTCTTAAGCTATCTTCCTGTTTTTTAATTGTTTTTTCTTTTGGTTTTCTGATTGGTTTATTTTTCCACCCTGTCTTCTAATTCACTGATCCGGTCCTCAGCTTCCTCTGGTCTGCTGGTTAGTCCTTCCAGTGTGTTAATTTCTGCTATGTCATTCTTCATTTCCACTTGGTTGGTTTTCAATGTTTCTATATCTTTACTCAAGGTGCTGATGTTCTCACTCATTCATGCTGTTGAGCTTTCTCAAGATCATGGCTATGAACTCTACCTCTGATAATTTGCTTAACTGCATTTCATTGATTTCATCTTCGATAGAGTTCTCGTGTTCTTTCATTTGGGATTTGTTTCTGTGTTTCACCATTTTGGCTATCTCAGTGGGTTTTGGAGCCTGCCAAATTTTCCCTGTGGGTGTTGGTGTCCTGCTGTCTGTGGCTCCTTCTACTGGGTTTAGATGAGCCTGGGTGGGCCCACATTAAACACCACTGTCAAGTCTTACTTTCCTGGGTAGATTTGCAAGCCCTGGAAGGTTCAATTATCCTCTAGCTTTCTCCTGGATGCTAGTAGTGTCAGTTACTCAGTGCCTTGGAATGTAGCCCTGGTGTTCTGCATAGGAGGATTTCCAGAGGGTGGGGTAGATGCTAGTTGTTAATGCGCCTCAATTTGCATTTCTTTGCCTCACCTGGGAAAGGCTGAATCTCCGAGGGTAGGGGTGGGGTGTTGCTGCTTTTCCTCACAGCTCTGGGAAGGAGCACACTGGCCACCATTCTTTGTGGTCACAACTCAGCAAAATCTCTAAGTGCCCTCCAAATCTCGGCTGTCCCCTCAGAGTTTCAGTCCAGTCTGCCCTCTCTCTGCTGTATCCCCCAGATTAGTGGCTATGGCTATTTTAGCGCTCTGTCCCAGCTCTCTGGGCTGTGGAGCAGGCTTGGTCTTTATTCCCCAAGAGTGCTGCTCACAGCTATGACTGCTGTTGTTTGTGGGCTCCCAGCCCGCCACCCCTTCATGCCTCCAGAGATCCTACCAGTGTCCCTGGTTATATGGTCCTGTCCTGCTGCTTTACTGTTGCTTTTTATATGCAGATTTGTCTTTATTTTAGTTGTAATTCCCATTTGGTCCTTGGAGATCGTCTATGTAGCTTACATTCACGTCGCCTCCATTTTCACATCCTCTATACCATCTTGTGCACAGCTGGGTTGCACAGGCCTGTCTGGTGCCTCTGCACCCTGCAGTTCCCGCAGGTAACTGGATCACACAGTCCCTTTGGGGACCCAGCTCTATGCCTATGTTATGGGCTGCTGGGTACACAGGCCTCTATAGTGCTTCAGCACCCCACAGGTCCCGCGGATAACTATATCGCACAGTCCCTACTGGGTTGCACTGGCTTCTCTGGTGCCCCCGCACCCTGCTCGTCCTGCGGACAGGCAGGTGGATGGCACCAGTGCCTCTTGGCGTCAGGCTTTCCACCACTCTTGTGAGCTGCTGGGTTGCACAGGCTTCTCTGGTGCCCCAGGTCCCAATGCTTGTGGCTGGGGAATGCTGCTGCCCCGTGGGGCTCAACTCCTGCTCAGCTTTTGCTGTCGTTTTTGGGGATGGGTCTCAGCTGCTGGTCTGTGCTTCTGTTGCCTGTGGATGGATGTCTGCTCCCAGCCTCTGTTGCTGGGGGTATGTCTCAGCTCTGATTGGGCTGCTACTGTGGGGGATGGTGCTGGGCTCCTGGCTGTCCATGGCTTCCATAACCGGCACCTTTGGAGCTCTACTACTGTGCACTGGTCTGTGTTGACACAGTGTCCACTGGTCCAATGGCGCCAGGTGCACTGGTGGGCTCAGGTTGCTGGGCCATAGCACCTCCCACTGCCTCCTCCCAGGGAAGATCTGGGATCTTCCAAAATGGTGGGACCTCCCAATGGTGCAGGGAGAAGGGCCCTGAAGAGTTGCTTACCACAGTAGCCTGCTGCTTCGTCCCCAGCACAGGAACCTTCTGCTCTGCATCTCTGCCCTGCAGGATTTTGGTCGTCCACTTTCATGTCTGCTCACACTCTCTCTCACAGTAGCTCAATCTCTCACACACTCACCCTCTCTCTGGTCCTGCCTGCGGCTATCTTCCAGAATTTTGTACTCATGAGTTAACATGATTGCTTTTTCAAAACCAGTGTACCAAGGTGGTGAATGGGTCTTTCCTGTAACTGAGAATTGGTAACTAGGAACCAAAACTGGTGACAAGAAGGCTTAAGTCCCCTGTATTCTAGGGATTGCTGAGAATAAATGAAGACCAGATACTTCATGGGGTTTATTTAGAGGACAGTCTCCCTCCTGTCTCACTATGGACTCAAAGATGTCCTCGAGGAGAAAGGTTGAGAAAGAGAAACTTGATAAAGGGTGATTGGAGGTAAAGAGCAAGAAAAAATAAACCACTTCAAGTTTCTAGTCCACTAAGTTTGCATTCAGTAAAATGGTTGCATTAACTCAGCAGTTTTCATTATCATTTTTGGACTTTATTCCACTGAGGTTGAGATGGGATCCTCAGCAGCATAATGCCATGTACCTGCAAATCGGGCTTTCATGTGAGAATGATGTACATACAGAATTCCTTTTTGGAAATGGAAGACTTAGAAAGTGTAGCTTTCAAGATTCTGCCTCACATAGCTTAAGAAACATAAAAAAATAAATATCATCCAGCCGGTGTGGCTCACTAGTTGAGCGTTGACCCATGCACCAAGAGGTTGCCAGTTCAATTCCTGGTCAGGACACATGCCCAGGTTGTGGGCCCAAACCCCAGTGGGGGGCATGCAGAAGGCAGCCAATGGATGTCTTCTGCCATCAGTGTTTCTATCTTTCTCTCCCTCTCATTTCCTCTCTCTGTAAAATCAATAAAGGAAAAAAATTTTAATAAAAAGATAAATTATTATGTAATGGGATCGTAGTTGAAAATATTTAATTCTTATTAGTATTTTTTATTTTAGTTTTTACCTATGAAAAATAATATGCAGTGTTAAAGAACATCACACAAGCCTATATCATATGACCTGGCCTTATCAATAAATAAATCAATTTATGGCTTAGCATAATTAGAGTTATGTTGTGATCCAATAGGACAAAAAACTATGATCTTACATCTCCAAAATGGTTTAAACAAACTCTCAGTGTATGTTGTTCTAGGCGTAACCTTCATAAAAACTCCCCAAAGCAAGTATTTTTTTTATTTTTTTATTTTTTTGCTTTATTTAATGCAGACAAATCAAACTAATAGAGAGCGGGGCCATAATATGAGCATCACCTGGGGAACTTGTTAGAAATTAAAATTCCAGGTGTTAGTCCAAACTATGGAATCAGAAACTTTGGGCTGGCAGTCTGATTTTATAAGTCCACTCTGTGACCAGAAGCACACTACAGTTTAAGAACAACTACAGTAGGGTATTACTACTAGGAAAAGATTAAAGCAGATTAATAAGATTAGTTGTTCTCTGTAAAATGAATCTTCTGATTGTAAAACTAGTTTCAATCTTGGCTATAGCTTAGAATCATCTGGGGACTTTAAAAAAGACTGACTCCAGAGCCACAACACCAACTAAGTGAGATTCTCTAGGGGCTGGGACTCAGACATATTTTGTAAAGCATCCCAGATTATTATAATGTACGGTCAGATTTATGTACCACTGCTTTACAGAGTGAGCTCTTGGAAGAAAGTAGTGCCCTGTGGGAGCAATAAAAACATTTCCTAAATATCAGGGTCACCTTTTGAGGGGATAGCAGATGAAGGTACTTGACTGTGCAGATACCACAGGTACCACTGCCTTGGGCATTCCACATCCTTCCAACCATTTGTGTAGATACCACAGGTACCCGATGCCTTGGGCATTCCACATCCTTCCAACCATTTGTGAAGATACCACAGGTACTTGCTGTCTTGGGCTTTCCACATCCTTCCAACCATTTGGAATGGCCAGAGTTAATACATCCCTAGGTTTTTCTCCACCTCCCACAATTTACACCAGATCTAAAGAACACAGCTCCTTCTGTTCCCAATTTTTGAGCTTGTTTTGTAGACATTAATGGATTTAATGCAATTAATTATTCACCCTTGCTTCTTATACATCTGTCCAATATAATGTCAAAAAAAAAAAAAAAAAGAAAGAAAGAAAAAGAAAGAAAGAAAAGATAGCATCTAAATAGACAGCATCCTGCCCTTTAATCCTAGATGGCAATGGCACCACCTCCCCTCATAGTGACAACCAAACATGTCTCTAGGCATTGCCCTGGGAGACAAAATCATCCGCACTTGAGAACCACTAGTAAATACTATTCTGTCTTCTCTCATCATGTATTAAGTTTATCTGTTGTTTAATTTCACATAAATGGAATTAGATGATATGCATTTTGTTCTGTCCTTGTCTATATAACCCATTGTGCTTGAGTGTAAATCTATCCGTGCTGTTAAGGTAGATCTTTTTAAACCATGGTTGTGAGGTCGATCATTAATGCAGCATTCTATTATATAAAGATACTATAATGAATTTAATCCAGTGTCTTGCTGATGGACATTTGGGTGTTTTCTAAATCTGACTATTATGAATGAAGCTAATATGGCCATTTTTGTACATGTCATTCTCTGGGTATGCACTCATTTCTATTGTTGGTGCTGATGTTGATGTTATGTTGATGTTGTTCATTAAAACTAAGAAGTTCTCTTATGAAAATATCACCATTGAGAGAGTGAAAATGCAAATTCATATTCTGAGAGAAAACAATTCAGTGCATATTTTCATTAAGGAACTCATATCCAAATGTCTAGAGACAGCTCCTATGAATTTATAAGAAAAAGACAAACTGGAAAAATGAGCAAAAATCTTGAACAGGCTCTTGACAAAAGATATAAAGTGATCAATAAGCATATGAAAACATGCTAAACCCAATAGTCATAAAAAACATATAAGTTAAATCAGTAATCAGATAACCCTTAGCCACCAAAATGAAATGACTGACATCCCAAAATATTGGAAAGGATATGAAAGAACTGGCTCTTTCACACTGCTTACCCTGTGAAACACTCTCAGTGTGAAACACCCGTAAGTGCTCTAACTAAAAACATTTGTGTTGTTTCTAGTTATTTTGTAATTATAAACAGTGCAGCAATAAACATTCTTGTACTTTCATCTTTGTATCTGTATGAAACTGGTTTTTAATTTCTAAAACAGCCTGTTTTACTATGACTTATAGGAGCTCTTTATATATCATGGATATTAACTCTTTTATGATATATGTGTTGACATTTTTTCTTCTTGTACCATGTCTTTAATTTTGTTTATAAGGTCTGGTAATATACAGAACTTTTAAATTTTATTGTTTTCAAATCTATCAGTTTTTCAATGCATCTTGTTCATGTCATGTTAGAAAACTCTTCCCTTATCTCAGGAATATGATAAAAATAAAAATTTTAAAATATTTTAATTACTATATGTTTTTCATAAAAATTGAAATTGTTAAATAAATTATAATGTATTTTCATTATGGAATAAGGTTGGAATTATCCCCTATTATTCATAACTGTTGAAGTAAAATTTTCTCATTTCCATGTACTAATTCCCCGTGTGTGTGTCCTTTTCATGGCTGCTTCACTGTCTTTTTTTTTTTTTTTTTTTTATGAATTTTTATTTATTTTTTTGTTACAGATATTTTACCTTTTTACCCCATTGGCACCCCCCACCCCACCCCCTCCACCCTGTCCCCGGCTTAGTTGTCCATGTCCATTGGTCATGCATACATGCATATAAGTTCTGTGGTTTATCTCTTCCCACCCCCCCACCCCCCATCCCCTCTTCTGAGGGATGTCAGTCTGTGCCCTACTTCCATGTGTCTGGGTCTACTGTATTCCTCAGACTGTTATGTTCATTATATTCCGTATATAAGTGAGATCATGTGGTATTTGTCTTTTTCTGCTTGGCTTCTTTCACTTAGGATAATACTTTCCAGGTCCCTCCATGTCGTCTCAAAGGATAAGAGATCTTTCTTTCTTACCGCTGCATAGTACTCCATTGTGTATATGTACCACAGCTTTTTGATCCATTCGTCTACTGGTGGACACTTGGGCTGTTTCCAGATCTTAGCTATTGTAAATAGTGCTGCTATGAACATGGGGGTACATATATTCTTCCTGATTGGTGTTTCAGGCTTCTTAGGGTATATTCCCAGCAGTGGGATCACTGGGTCAAATGGAAGTTCAATTTTTAATTTTTTGAGGTAGCACCATATTGTTTTCCATAGCGGCTGCACCAGTCTGCATTCCCACCAGCAGTGTATTAGAGTTCCCTTTTCTCCACACCCTCGCCAACACTTGTTGTTTGATGATTTGTTGATGGCGGCCATTCTGACAGGTGTGAGGTGATACCTCATTGTTGTTTTAATTTGCATCTCTTCACTGTCTTTTTTTGATCTATTTGTCAATTGTTGTAATAATGCAATATTTTAAAAATACTTGAAATTTAATTTATTTTTCTTTTCAAAATTTTCTGGCTATTCTTGAACATTTACCCATTCAAATAAGCTATAAAACAAAATTTGTTGTCCTCCTCCAAAAAATACTTTCTGAGAATTGGATTGAAACTGACATTTGCTGTAGAGTCATTTTTGTTTTTACGATATGGGTCTTCTTAACTAAAAGTATAGTATATGTGTCCCTTTTAAGTATTTTAGCAAAGATTTGCAGTTTATTTTATGGATCTTACAAGTTTCTTTTTTGGTTTATTCCTGTGTGTTTTATTGTTTTGTTGCTATTGTGAATTTGAATTACTTTCTCATTTTCAAAAAGTATATGCAAAAGACCTTACTTTCAGCATATTGCTATTGCGACTGGCACTTTACTAACCTCTCCTATTAAGTAAAACTTGGAAATAATGAAAATTTGCCTCAATATCTAAACATTTTTAATTCTCATTTATTTCAGTTATATTGCTTCAGTGCCATGTCAAATTCTGAAATTCTTGAAATGTTAATTGACATCTTTGTATCTTTTTCTTTTTGTTTTTTTTTTTTTAACTTAAATTGCATTGGTTTTAATGTTTTAATTATAAGCACACGGAGTTTGTACTTATTTTCTGGATATGGTCTTATCATCATAAGTAAGTTTCCTTCAAGGCGAAATTACTAAATGTTGGATCTTTTATTGCCATTCCACTCAATGTATATACATCTTCTGAAATAAGCATGCTATAGGAAGATGGGAATATCTATAGTCAGATAAACTCAGTTTCTGTTTGCCTCTCTTGTGTAAGACTTTTCTAAAATGACTTTTTATTCTAGTGTTTAAGTGTATGCATTTTTAAACCAATAAATGCAAAGCAAATATTTAATCTGTTGTAATCTGGTGACATACAGAGTGATATAGTATTGACCTGGTTTATAAACACAAATCAACATATTATGTTGTCATGAGCATTTTAAGGGGTTTTCAGGAGTAATTTCATATAAAACAAATTTTTACCTTAGAGAATGAGTTCAGAACCTAATCCTCTTATAAAATGCAAGTCCACTGCGGCTTTATAAGTGAAACGAGTCTGTGATTTTCTATTTTTTTGTGCTGTGTTTGTCAGCATCAGGTGTCAGGGTTCAGTTAGATTTCTAAAATTAGACTCAGATTGCAAAGCAATTAACAAAATCTATGCTCTTAAATATTTTAAGTAACATGGAATAAGAAATACAAGATCATTAACTAGCTTTTCTACTTATTTTATATAATTGGGGGTTTATTTGCATTTCTTACATTTTTCACTCAGCTCTGGTAGTTTATACTACCATATATTTCTCATATAAATATTTCTAAATTTAACTTAATATAATTTTTCCCTTATAATTTTGTTTTCCTTTATTGATTTTAGAGAGAGAAGAAGTAAGAGGGAGAGAGAGATAGGAACATCGATGAGAGAGAACATTGATTGGCCGCTTTCTGCATGCCCTCACAGGGGATTGGCCCACATCCTGGGCATGTGTCCTGACCAGGAATCAAACCAGTGACATCTTGGTGTATGGGTTAATGCTCAACCACTGGGACGCACAGGTTGGACTCCCCTTATAATTTTTAATCTTATTTTTATCTGTCATTGTATTACCTGGTAAAATTGGTAATGCTTATCTCTGTTTATTTTCTTTATTAGGCTAAATAGAAGTTTGTCTATTTTGTGGGTCATTTCAAAATTCCAACTCTTAGTCTTATAATCATGTTATCTTTTTTTTTATAATGTGGAAAAATCACAACATGAGATTTTTTTGTCTTAACAAATTTTAATTGTACAATACATTCTTGTTGACTAGAGAGAGGTACTTATTGTGCCTATTAGTTTATTCATCTTACTTAACTGAAACTGTATTCGTATTGATTAATTAATCCTCATTTCTTACTCTCCCCAATGTCTGATAACCAGCATTCCAGTCTTTGATTATATAAAATGGACTATTATATAACTCATAAAATTAGAACCATTAAATTTTTATCTTTCCGTGTCTGGCTTATTTCACTTAGCATAACATCCTCAAGGTACATCCACACCATCACATACTGCAGAAATTTCTTGTATTTTAAAGGCTGAATAGCATTCCATTACATGTATGTGTCATGTCCTCTTTATGCATTCAACCATCCATGGATGATTAGGTTGTTTCTGCATCTTAACTACTGCAACTTGTACTGTAGTAAACATGATAGTACTGGCATCTCTTTGAGATCCTGATATCTTTTGTTTATATACCATAAGTGGGGTTGCTAGGTCATATGTTAGTTCATTAAAAGAATTTAAAGAACCTCCTATTGTTTTTCAGAGTGGCTGCACCATTTTGTATTCCCCCAACATTTTAAAAGGTTCTAATTTCTAAATGTTCTTACCAACATTTGTCTTTTATTTCTTCCAAAGCCTTCCTGACAGATGTAAGGTGATATCTCATTGTGTTTTTGATTTGCATTACCCTGATGATTAGTGACAATGAGTTTGTTTGTTTTTTAATATTACTTATTGGCCATTTATATATCTTCTTTGCAAAAATGTCTATTCAAGTTGTTAGCCCTGTTTTTAAATCAGGTTATCAGGTTGGTTAACCTGGTTATTGAGTTGTAATAATTATATAATTAGATGAACCCTTATTGGATATATGATTTGATATATCTTCTCCCAATAAGTCAGTACCTTTCAGTCTATTGATTGTTTCCTTTACTGTGCAGAATTTTTAAGTTTGTGCGATCAAAGTCTCAAAGCCAATTTTGCAGAATTGGAAAAAAAATAACCGATATCAAAAACTCTTTCAGTTTATGAATGTCACTGACAGAGTAGAGCCATGCCCTTTCTGAAACCATAATCCTTTTCAACCCGGACATTTAAAACAAAAGGTTCTATTTTGTTTTTCAGAATTTTACTAATTTTATTTCATCATGGTGTCCAGGATACATGGCAGGCACTAAGATTCAGGATGATATCTATAAAACTGTAAATATTTACATTCTGCAATGAGGCATATTGTCCTTTCTCCAAGTAATACTGGCTTCTTGAACTACTCTATATGCATAAGTTGAAGGTAGTAATAGTACTGAGTAATTGGAGAAATAAAATGAGTAAATGTATGTAAAATACTTCAAACAATGTCTGGAAATTATAAGTACCATATACGTTTTCCTTCCTGTACTATGTCCCTCTCATGATCCTGACAAACAGGATATTACTAGGGAGGTCTAAAGCTGTCACTGGGACCCTCACTTTCAATCCAGAGTTTATTTTCCCAGAATGTATTCTGCATTCTTAACATGATCATCTTGTTTCTTAAGATATTCAACTGAACACTCCAGATTTTGGATCTATCACTTTTCCAGGACCAATGTTTTGGATAATATTCAAGTTGAATGATAGCCTACCTATTATTAACTAAGAGATCATTTCAGAGTATTTTAACCACAAAAAGGAAATGTCAAAATTGTTGGTCCTTGTGTGGGAAAAGGAAATACTGTTTGATTTAAAGGCTATAGTGTTGATTAACCCAAGAGAGTAATAGAGAGGAAACATTAGCAAACGGTTTGATTGCAGACTCTGCTATGTACGCAATAAATCCATAATTACCTCCAATACAGGTTTAGATTTAATTTACATCATTTGTTTAGAAATAAATTTTTAATATTGTAAAAAATACTTTAACATTATAATAATTTAATCAAAGTGTTAAGGAAGTAAAATTATAAAGCAACTAAAAAGACATAGAAATCCCTATACTGAACTTGGAAATAATCTTCCTAGTGATTGGCCTGTACACATAATATATTTCATCCAATCTAAGATAACGTCAGTTGTAAGATGCTGCATTATGTTATGAACCATTAAGAAAGAAAAAAAATGCTTCCAATTAAAACTATGATAAAATGCTTGCCTATGACATATTTTTATGCATTGAAAGAACTTTGGTAGATATATAGCACATACTTTCATCATATAGTGCACTTGTACAGGCAGAGAAAAAGATAATGTGAACAAAGTGAACTGGTTGAGATATTCCTAAATTGTCTTTACATGAAGTGCTGACTCTATTGAATTGCTTTTTGTCTCAGAGTGGTCAATTTACATGTTGTTCCCCATAACATCTGCTGTGGCTACAAGAGCATAGTTGATGTAGTATTTCTTAGAATAGTGTTCTATTGTGTTTTCGGATGTCTTTCTTTAAGCTGCTGATACCCTTTCTGTAGGTTTTGATGCACATTCACAGGCAACTGTAGATAAATCAGTTTTGTTATCTTACCAACAAAAATGGTAAGATCCACTCCAATTTCAGAGTTGTTAGGACATGAAAACAATGTGAGCATCAGTGAGCATCCAGTCAGGAAACAGAAGTGCCAGGAAATTCAATAGAAACAATTTAATAGATAACTACTTAGAATAATATTAGAGAGCTAAAAGGAAAATAGAGGTAGATAAGACAACAGGAGAGAGAAGCCCCTGAAGGAAGTTGCTCTCACTTTCAGGGCAGAAGAATAAAGAAATGAGGTGGTGTTACTTGTGCCTTTGAGCCATCATGCCTGGCAGACACTGGAATCACCAGAAGGAGCCTGAATCATGGAGGGAGAGACTGGTTGGAGCCAGAGCCATGGAGAAGATGCCTGGCTGAAGATGCCTTCTACAAGGGGAAAAGGAGAGAGCCATTTTGTCTGCCCCCAATTGCTCACATATGTCTTCTATTCCTTGAAAATGAAAGGAAGCCAGCTGGCAAGAAGCCTAGGGAATAGAGTTTGCAGGGTCAGCTGAGCAAGGGATAGATGAGAAATGGATCTGAGAGCAAACATGGGAAAGACTAGCAAAGTAAGCATTGTAGAATTGATTACATATGGTATTTCTCTATCACTATACTTTTTCCTACAATGAGTGTGATCATAGAATACATGTACTTTTATAAAACAGGTTTTATATTCACAATGTATCTTGCATATATATGTCTGACCTAGCTCTATTTGTCTTTTTTGTTGTTGTTGCATTGGCTACTGTACTTTTTAGATAATATTTATTAAAGACTCGTAAACATGTTTGTACTTCTATGTAGCTCTATAAACCTTTACTCATTTTTATGTTTTCTTTGCACAATGCACATTTTTGTTGACTTCCCCTTAAAAATATAAGCCCCCTCAGATGCTTTTGTATTTGTTGCATATTTCTAATAAAAATAACGTTTGTTTAATCATTTTTAAATTTTACTATCTATTGATTATTAGTATGTATATATTTATTAAACTAGAATCAGAATAATAAAATAGACATTCAGATTATAATAATTCTTAAGGAGGCTATTTGTTATAGTGGAAATCTCATTTTTTTTAGAACTTTATGCATATTTACTCTATTTTGTAATTCCAAATGCTAACTACTGATTAGTTGTCAAATTATTTAAACTTTAAATTTCAATTTCTCCTGCTACTTAATGAAGTAATAAGTCACACTTCTTAATTTATTGTGAAACTATATAAAATATGCCTAGCACATAGCATACACTCAATATCGTTCCCATCTCTCCAGCATCATTCTTAAAAATTCCATGCAGTTCCCCTATTTTATGTTCAACAAATGGCATACTTAGAACCAATTTACTCCCAGTGAGTTCAGATGTTTCCTGCTACTAAAATTTAAGGACCTGTCTAGGAACAAACACCAGGAAAATGTAGTCTACAAAGAAATAATGTGATCTGTAGAAGCTGATTTGTTGAAAGCAGCTGAATTGTCAACTCCTGCTTCATTTTATATGATAGGATTCAATGATGCAGTCTATTGCTTTGTTTTTATTTTGATAGTGCAGGGCTCTGGAACTAGGAAGGGAAAATTTATATTCATAAGTACTTTTTTAGTACATTCATATTAATTTAGTCACCCATTCTTTCATCCACTTATTCACCCATTTATTTATTAACTTAGTAAGTATTGCCTGCTAATGTCAGACACTATTACACTGGGTACTGGTGCTGAAGATTCAGCAGAAAAAGACACAAGAATCACAGTACCACAGCTTACAGGGCTAGGGATACTACTATTAAATAATTATACAAAAGTATGGAAATGTAATTCCTGATCTAAAAAACTAAAAATAAAAGATAGAGCTAGAAATCATAAAAGGTACTCTGATTTAGTTTTCAGTTAAGGGAAGGGTTTCTGAAAAAAAGAGACATTTAAGCTTAGACATGAAAGATTAGTGGAAGTCACAAAGGAGAGTGGAATAAGAGTTTGGATGAAAGAATTGGCTAATTTTCATTTTTAAGCAAGCTTTTACATTTACTAAATTAGAGTCCTAGTAACTTAATAGATATTCCATCTAAAATGTTTAGTAAACTCTGTTCTTTTTTTTTTTTAATCCTCACCCAAGGACATTTTTCCATTTTTTCTTCAGGTACAGTGGGAGGGAGAGAGAGGAAAAGAGAGAAACATTCGATGTGAAAGGGACATATCCAGTGACTGCCACCCGCATGACCAATCAGGGCCAGGGACAAACTGCAACCAAGGTATGCGCCCTTAGCGGAACTGAACCAGGTCCCTCGGGACCACAGGCCGATGCTCTAACTGCTGAGCCAAACTGGCCAGGGCAGTAAACTTTGTTCTCAACAATTAGTAATCTGGGCTTTCTATTTGAACTTTTTGAGTTGAAGGTTAGGCTAGCTTAAAGTATGATGATTTCAGAATTGAACTCCTTATATTTTGTGGAAATATCTGTTAAGAATAATATTAGATAATTTAGAATTTTGTTGACTTTACTGTGTCCTCTATTTAGTGACTTGGACTAATCGTGGTTACATATATCTGTACTATTTAAAGCCATAATTAAAAGTGACCAAAATTCAAAATATTTTAATACAAATATAATTTATTGGTCCATTTATCACAAGTCTATGTTTAAACATGATTCTTGACTAGATGGATCAAGGTAATATAAAATGTTCTCAGAATGCTCCAAATTCACCTCACACACATACGGTACCTGAGAAGAGAGCTATTTAGAATCAACATAGATACCTCTATTGAATTTATACAGTACTTATGTTTTAATATATTTTTTTATTAATTTATTTTTGTTACAGATGTTTCTGATTTTTTTCTCCATTGACACCCTTCTCCCCATCATCCCCACCCCATTCCCAGCTTTGTTGTCCGTGCCCATCAGTTATGCATACGTGCATATAAGTTCTGTGGTTTATGTCTTCCCTCCCCACCCAACCCCTCTTCTGAGTCTGTACCCTACTTCAACGTCTTTGGGTCTACCCTGTTCCTCAGACTGTTATGTTCAATATATTCCACAAATAAGTGAGATCATGTGATAGTTGTCTTTCTCTGTTTGGCTTGTTTCGCTTAGGATAATACTCTCCAGGTTCCCCCATGTAGTCTCAAAGGATGAGAGATCTTTCTTTCTTACAGCTGCATAGTACTCCATTGTGTATATGTACCAAGGCTTTTCTATCCATTCGTCTACTGATGGACACTTGGGCTGTTTCCAGATCTTAGCTATTGTAGATAGTGCTGCTATGAACATGGGGGTACATATATTTTTTCTGGTTGGTGTTTCAGGCTTCTTAGGGTATATTTCTAGAAGTGGGATCACTGGGTCAAATGGCAATTAATTTTTTTAATTTTTGAGGTAACACCATAGGGTTTTCCATAGTGGCTGCACCAGTCTGCAATCTCATCAGCAGTGTACTAGAGTCCCCTTTTCTCCACACCCTCCCTCGCCAACACTTGTTGTTTGATGATTTGTTAATGGTAGCCATTCTGACAGGTGTGAGGTGATACCTCATTGTTGTCTTAATTTGCATGTTTCTGATGTTTAGTGATGTTGAACATTTCTTCATATGTATCTTTGCCATTTGTATGTCCTGTTTGGAGAGATGTCTATTTAGTTCCTCTGTCCATTTTTTTTAATTGGGTTCTTTGCCTTCCTTTTTTTGAGTTGTATGAGTACTCTATATATTTTGGAAATTGCCCCTTATCTGATATATCATTGGCAATTATGCTCTCCCATACAGAGGGTTCCCTTTCCATTTTGATGGTTGTTTCTTTTGCTGTGAAGAAGATTTTGAGTTTGATGCAGTCCCATGTGTTCATTTTCTCCCATGTGTTTGTTTTTGTTGCCTTAGGTGATGTATCAGGGAAAATTTTGCTGCATATGATGTCAGAAATTTTGTTGCCTACATTTTCTTCTAAGATTTTTATGGATTAATGAGTCACATTTAAGTCTTTTATCCATTTTGAGTTTATTCTTTTGTATGGTATAAGTTGATGGTCTAGTTTCATTTTTTTTTTTTGCATGTAGCTGTCCAATTTTCCCAATACCATTTATTAAAGAGGCTGTCTGCTCTTGCCACCTTTGTCAAATATTAATTGAGTATAATGTCTTGGGTCCATTTCTGGGTTTTCTATTCTGTTCCACTGGTCTCTATTACCTGTCCTTGTATACTGTGCTAGGCTGTTTTGCTTACTGTGGCTTTGTAGAATAATCTGATATCCGGTATTGTGATACCACCTACTTTGTTCTTCTTTTTCAAGATTGCTGTGGCTATTCGGGGTCTTTTGTGGTTCCATATGAACTTTTGAAGTATTTGTTATATTTCTGTGAAGTATGTCATTGGTATTTTGATGGGGATTGCATTGAATCTATAGATTGCTTTGGGTAATATGGACATTTTAATGCTGTTAATTCTTGCAATCCATGAACGAGGTATGTGCTTCCACTTTTTTATATCTTCCTCTATTTCTTTTTTCAATGTCCTGTAGTTTTCTACAAATAGGTCCTTCACTTTTTTGGTTAAGTTTATTCCTAGGTATCTTAATTTTTTTGCCATGATGGTAAATGGGATTGTTTTTTTAGTTTCTATTTCTATGAGTTCATCATTGGTGTATAAGAATGTCATCAATTTCTTGACATTAATTTTGTATCCTACTACTTTGCCAAATTCATTTATTAAGTCTAGTAGATTCTTGATGAAGACTTTAGGGTTTTCTACGTATAATATCAAGTTATCTGTGAATAATGACAGTTTCACTTCCTCCTTTCCAATTTGGATCTCTTTTATTTTTTCTTCCTGTCTGATTGCTGTGGCTAAGACTTCCAGTACTATGTTAAATAAGAGTGGTGAAAGTGGACATCTCTGTTGTTCGTGTTCTTAAGGGAAATGCTTTAAGTTTTTGCCCATTGGGTATGATGTTGGCTGTAGGTCTTTTATATATGGCCTTTATTATATCAAAATATAATCCCTCCATTCCCACATTGCTGAGTGTTTTTATCAGAAATGGGTACTGGATTTTGTCAAATGGTTTTTCAGCATCTATTGATATGATCATGTGGTTTTTATTCTTCATTTTGTTTATGTGGTATATCACATTTATTTATTTGCAAATATTTAACCAGCCTTGCATCCCTGGGATGAATCTCACTTGGTCATGGTGAATAATTTTTTTGGTGTATTGCTGGATCCGATTTGCTAATATTTTGTTAAGGATTTTGACATCTATGTTCATCAGGGATATTGGCCTATAGTTTTCTTTCTTTTTATTGTCTTTTTCTAGTTTTGAAATTAGAATAATGCAGGTCTCATAAAACGAGTTTGGAAGTTTTCTTAAATTTTTTGGAATGGTTTGAGGAGAATGGGTGTTAATTCTTCTTTGAATGTTTGGTAAAACTCCCCTGTGAAGCCATCTGGGCCTGGGTTTTTGTTTTCTGACAGAATCTTGATTACCTCTTCAATTTCCCTAGTTGTTATTGGTCTGCTCAAGTTTTCTATCTCCTCCCGGTCCAGTGTTGGGAGACTATGTGTTTCTAGAAATTTGTCCATTTTGCTTAGATTGTTGAATTTGTTGCCATATAATTGTTCATAGTATTCATTAACGATCCTTTGTATTTCTATGGTGTCAGTTGTTACTTCTCTTTCATTTCTGATTTTGTGTATTTGGCTTCTCTCTGTTTGTTTCTTGGTGAATCTAGCTAAGGGTCCGTTAATCTTATTTATTTTTTTCAAAGAACCAGCACTTTGTTTTATTGATCCTTTGAATTATTTTTTGTTTGTCTCTATGTCATTTTTACTCTATGTCTGATCTTCTCTATTTCCTTCCTTCTACTTGCTCTATGGTTTTCTGTTTGATTGCTTTCTAGTTCTTTAAGTTCTGAGCTTAGATAATCTATTAGAATTTTTTCTTGTTTCTTGAGGTAGGCCTGAAGTGCTATGTAGTTCCCTCTCAGAACTGCTGTAGCTGCTTCCCATAGATTTTGTGTTATTGTGTGTTCATTTTCATTAATTTCCAGGAAACTCTTAATCTCTTCCTTGATCTCCTCGATAACCCATTCATTGTTTAATAACATGCTATTTGGCTTCCATGTGTTCAAATGTCTTTGCATGTTTGTGTTGCAATTGATTTCTAGTTTTATGCCATTGTGATCTGAGAAGATGCTTGATATGATTTCAGTCTTGTTGAACTTGTAGAGACTTAGTTTGTGCCCTAACATGTGGTCTATCTTTGAGAATGTCCCATGTGCACTTGAGAAGAATGTGAATTCTGTAGTTTGGGGATGTAATTCTCTGTAGACATCTATTAAATCCATTTGGTCTAGTGCTTCATTTAGTGTCTCTGTTTCCTTGTTAATTTTTTGTCTAGAGGATCTGTTCTGTGATGTCAGCAGGATGTTGAAGTCCCCCGCTATAATTGTATTGCTGTCAGTTTCTTCTTGCAAGTCCTCCAGAAGATTCTTAATATATTTTGGTGCTCCTTTATTGGGTGCATATATGTTTACCAAAGTTATATCTTTCTGTTGGATAGATCCTTTCAATATTTCGTCATGGCCTTCTTTGTCTCCAGTTATGGCCTTCATTTTAAAATCTATTGTATCAGATCTGAGTATTGCTACCGCAGCTTTTTTTTTTTTTTTTTTTTTGCTTTCTGTTTGCTTGAAAGATTATCTTTCATCCCTTCACTTTCAACCTATGTGAGTCTTCTGTTAAGAGCTGCGTCTCATGTAAGCAACATATATATGAATTGTGCTTTCTTATCCAGTCAACTATTCTGTGTCTTTTTATCAAGGCATTCAATCCATTTATATTTAAGGTGATTATTGATATGCACTTATTTATTGCTATTTTTGTTTAACGTGGTTATATTTTTCTTCCCATTTCTTCTACTAATTACAGCAGTCCTTTTAACATTTCTTGCAGTGCTAGTTGGGTGCTATGTATTCCCTTAGCTTTTTTTTTTTTCTCAGAAGCTCTTTATTTGACCTTCTATTTTGAATGATAGCCTTGCTGGGTAGAGTAGTCTTGGATTCAGATCCTTGTCTTTCATGACCTTGATTACTTCATGCCATTCTCTTTTGGCCTGTAGTGTTTCTGTTGAGAAGTCAGCTGAGAGCCTTATTGGGTTTCTTTTGTAGGTAACCTGTTGCTTATCTCTTGCTGCCTTTAGGATTCTCCCTTTGTCTTTAATTTTTGGCATTTTAATTACTATGTGACTTTGTGTGGACCTGTTTGGGTTCCTCTTACTTGGGGCTCTCTGTGCTTCTTGAACTTGAATGCCTTCTTCCTTCACCAAATTAGGGAATCTTTCTGTCACTATTTTTTCAAATATATTTTCTAACCCTTGCTCATTTCTTTCTCTTCATGGCCTCCTATGATGTGAATATTATTACGTTTCCAGTTGTCCCACAGTTATCGTAAACTGTCTTGCTGTTTTTTCTTTTTGGTTTTCTGATAGGTTGATTTTTTTCTACCCTGTCTTCTAATTCACTGATCCAGTCCTCAAGTTCCTCTACTCTTCTGTTTGTCCTTCCAATGTGTTCTTTATTTCTGCTATGTTATTCTTCATTTCTTCTTGGTGGTTTTTTGTTTTCAGTTGGTTGATTTTCAGTGTTTCTATGTCTTTACTCATGGTGTTGATGGCCTTACTCATGCTGTTGAGCTTTCTCAAGATCATGGCTCTGAATTCTACCTCTCATAACTTGCTCAACTGCATTTCATTTATCTCATCTTCAGTAGAGATCAATTGTTCTTTCATTTTGGATTTGTTTCTTTGTTTCACCATGTTGGCTATCTCAGTGGGTTTTGGAGCATGCCAAATTTTCCCTGTGGGTGTTCTGCTGTTTTGGCTCCCTCTACTGGGTTAGGATGTACGTGGGAGGACCCACATTAAACTCCACTGTCAAGTCTTACTTTCCTAGGTAGATTTGGAAGCCCAGGTATTGTTCAGTTATCCTCTAGCTTTTTGCCTGGAGGCTATTAGTCTTGGTTTGTTGAAGAGCCTTGGGTTCTCAGTTGAATGGAAAACTTTTAGGTGGTCAGTGTATGGGGATTTCCCAAGGGTGTGGCAGATGCTGGTTGTTAATGAGCCTCGATGTGCATTTTAATGGCCCATATGGGTGGGGTTGATTCTCTGCAGGAGGGGCCACCATCTTTCCCTGGAGCCCTGGGAAGGAGTAAGATGGCCACTGTACTGCATGGCCACAACTCAGTAAAAGCTCTGAGTACCCTCCAAATCCTGAGTGTCCCCACACAGTTCCAGTTCAGTCCACACACCCTCTGCTAGATTCCAAGGTGAGTGGCTTGGGTATTTTAGTGCTCTGTCCTGGCTCTCTGTGCTGTGGAGTGGGCTTGAGCGTTTAACCCCAAGGGCACTGCTCACAGCTAAGACCGCTGCTGTCTGTGGGCTTCCAACCCCCTTCCTGCACCTTCGCAATCTTACCAGGATCGATTCAGTGTCCCTGGTTATATGGTCCTCGCAAGCTGCTTTCTGTTGCTTTTTCCTGACGATTTGTCTTTATTTTAGTTGTAATTCCAGTTTGGTCCTGGGAGATGGTTTGTATAGCTTCCATTCACTCCACTGCCATTTTGGAATCTCCTGTTTTAATATATTTTTAAACATTCACATTTAGTAGGAAAAATCTTGACCTGCTGCCACTTTTTCTTGAACTGGAACCATGTCCTTTTTAGAGAGAATAGAAAGATATATATTCCCTATTATGTAATTGACAGGAATGTATTTTCTTAAACTTGGAGCCAAGTGAATTTATGATACAATTAATGTAAAAAAAAAATAACCCCAGATCAACTATTCCAAATCCAGAGGTCAATTTTGGCTTTTGGCACATGTCTTTCAACAATGTATTGTTTTGTATCCAGATATTGACATATATATTGGAACACATTCTTTGATATTTTATTATTAAATATTAAATAAATATTTTATTAGTAAATATGAAATTGACATATATATTGGTACACATTCTTTGATATTTTATCATTAAATATTAAATATCTGTGGTGCTTTACTGGAGAATACAAAAGCACACAAGTACACACTTTTTTTTTTTAATCATCCTCACCCGAGGACATTTTTCCATTCTTTGTTCAGGTAGAGTGGGAGGGAGAGAGAGGAACAGAGAGAGAGAGAAACATCGACGTGAAAGGGACACATCGAGTGGTTGCCACCCACACAACGCAACCAGGGTCGAGGACAAACTGCAACCGAGGTACATGCCCTTAGTGGGAACCGAACCCGGGTCTCTCTGGACCGCAGGCCGATGCTCTAACCGCTGAGCCAAACTGGCCAGGGCAAGTACACACTTTTTAAAAAAATTAAGAAGTGTGACTAAAATAGGATGCACATATTTTCTAGACTAATTTTCTTGTTGCTGTCATTTTTGCTATAGACCTTTATAACTTTTACCATGTTTGCATTCATTTGATTTGATGGTATGATTTCCCCAATAGATGCTACAGCCTGCTTTCATGAATTCTATGTCCTACCTTAGTGCAGAAGTGTATATATATTATAGTATATATGTGTGTGTTTAATGTGTATATCAAATATATATTAAAAACTATAACAGAAACAAATTGTATAACTTTGTCTAGTAAAGATATTTATCTTTGGTGCCCATGAGCAATAAATGTGCTTCTTTGAGAAACTGGCTAACCTTCAGATTTTGGAAACTATGGGTCAAGTAACTGGTGTTTCCTCTGGCTCTACGGTCATAGACAGTGCACTGCCAAATTGGAGACTTGATGTTAGCTCTTGTAGTCTAGGGCATGCATTTTGTGGACGTTTTTAATTTATTCTATTGTCTCTACCCTTATTTACCTGTGCCACAAATCATTCACTTCTTTTAGATATTCATTTTGTTATACTTTATATTTTAATAAGATTCCCCCAATCATTTCCAAAAGCACTGAGTGTACAAATATAAATGAATAAATAAATAATAATAGTGACTGAGGTAGCATATACATCTTTTTTGTTTGTTTTATAAATATTTTTTCAAATGGTCCACAGTTTTAAAGTTCTTTCAGAAATGTTTTAAAATATCATACTTTTTAGTAGTGTTTATTGTAATTATTTATTTTTAAATTTTTAAGCTACTAATGTTTTCTTAATAAAGTAGCAAGAGAAGAAGGGGTTAACACTGAAAAATGAATTCAAAGGATTTCACATGAACAGTGAAGCAACAAAGTTCTCTTCTCCCCTTAAGTTTGAAAAAATACTTTAGGCATCACTGCTTTTGGTAGATGTACTATTTTGCAGTCACTTGTTCAGAAAATCTAACAAAATTGAATGTGCTACTTAGAACACATCTATTCTGTCTTCTGCTTATAAGTGTAATTATGAGTTTTTGCTTTGGAATATGTTTTAGTGCATACTATTGTACTCTTGCATGCGTGTGTATAACTATGCTTTGTCTTTTAGTAAAATTGCAGCCATTTGCCCGGCCAGTGTAGCTCAGTGGTTGAGCATCAACCCATGCACCAAGAGGTCACTGGTTTGATTCCTGTCCAGGGCATATGCGCAGGTTGTGGGCCAAATCCCTGGTGGGGGGCATGCAGAAAGAGGCCAGTCAATGTTCTCTCTCATTGATGTTTCTAGCTCTCTCTCCCTCTCCCTTTCTTTCTCTCTCAAATTAATAAAGAAAAAAAAATTTTTTTAAATTGCAGCCATTTAGATAGTCCCTATTTTTATTTCTTTCAGTTTTAAAGTTACATTTGTAAAACGTTGACAGTAGATACTGCTTCTTCTGTTGCTGTTTGGTAAAATTGGTTTGCCAGTTGTTATTGTATTGTGATGGTATGTACTAATGAATAAAAAAGAAGGAAAAAGTGGGAATTGACTTTTCTTTTTATGTACTAAGTAGGACTCCTAATCTATAATGCCATCTATAGAATAATCATTCTAATGTATGGTTAGTGGGTAAGACGAAAGCCAGAGCCTTGGGCATAGCATATCTAATAAGCAAACTCCAGAGATCTTCTATAAATTATTTTTTCCCTGCCACATATTAATTCTGCTGTAATAGAAACATTGAGTATTAATCAAGAGATCAGAATGACAATTCTATTCACATTACACAAAAATCTAGAAGGAACAAGTTAGGCAAAAATTACAATGCACCAATATATCTATGTCTCTATCTATCTATCTATCTATCTATCTATCTATCTATCTATCTATCTATCATCTATCTAGCTTATCTATCTATCTATCTATCTATCTATCTATCTATCTATCTATCATCTATCATCTATCTAGCTATCTAGCTATCTATCATCTATCTTTCTACTTACCTACCTACCTATCTACCTATCTATACCTACACTTATACCTTATATCTGTATCTGTATCTATATCTCTATATCTATATATCTATCTAACCTTAACAAAAGCTACTACAGCTCTTCTCTTTGGGTAGCATGAATGTACAGAATATGCTGTGTCCTCAGACAAACTGAAGAGGCTTCTCTCATCACATAATTTGTCCCAGCCAAGGCCAAACTTAGTTCTGTGCCTGATGTATCTTAAGTGCCCAGTAAATACTTATGGAATATTTGATGACACTTTAAATAAAAAAAGGCCCTGTACAGTGGACCTATGACTCAGAAACAGCTGGCAGGGAAGAAAAATGAAGTGCCCAGGTTGCCAAAACCAAGTTTGTTGGAATAAAAAGTAATGGCTGTTTGGTCACTCCTAGTCAGAAAGCTGACAGACACAGCTCTGTTCACAGCATGGGTGATTTAATGCTGGGCTAGAAGATGTGTTCATTGCTCTACTCTTTATCTGCTAGAAGTGTCAGAGGTAGGCTGATCCTTACAGAGGAAAAGAAAATGTGAGCATCACTTCACTCATGTTTGCAGTGGATTGTTAAACTGTAAATACTTCACTCTTAATACACATAGATAAAAAAATCTGTGATAATTTTTCTATAGGCTGCTAACAGCCTTTGGGACAAATTCTCCAAGTAGCAGGAATGCAGAGAAAAATAGAACTAAGTTACTTCAGACTGAAGATTCTAGTGGGCTTGAGAGTGAATATTCGAAAGGAGTATCTAATAGAAGCTATATTATTTCCACCTTTGGAGAAACTCAGTGCCATTATGTAAAATAGTCTCTAAAGCACTATAGAGGTATGCTTTCAGGGATATGCAATCAAATAAGAGAAGTAAAGGTATGCTTCTAGGTTCTGTTAACTCCCTCTCAGAGTGTTGGGACATCAATCCTTTTGACTAATTTCCTAATGTCGCTGCATTACTAATTTATCTTTCAGGATTTGACCTAAAAAGTATAATCATTGTAAGTGATGTAGAAGAGAATTTATTCTAGAGACTTTCACCTTACACAGCTGTGGGAGCTGGTGCAGACGTCTGTACAAAGCTATTGCTGTGCATCTTGTATGCGGCCTCAAGTCTCAAAGGTTAGCTAGGTCAGTAGTCTGGACGAAAAGCTGGATGTACAGTAAGGGAGAACAGAGTAAAACTGGAACCTATGAGGACAAACTGCAACCCATGAGACTGAATGGAGACCCACATGTGTCTTTTACTACACATACCTGCAGGAGAAGCTGGTGCTATTTGCCATGGTTAAGTTCTTCAGTGATGGCATTTCATCAGCTTACTCCCACTCTCCCCCTCACACTGTTCAACCGTCTACAGAGCATTGACGCATTCTCCAAAATATACTTTTAACAAGCTACTAAAACATCATCTGAAATTGAGCTGCAGTTATCTTCAAGAAGCAGAACCCTTTCTGAGGATACTTTTAGAATAAAAGTGATTTTTAAGAGGGTGATACTCAATACAGTGAAATGGAATCTTTCTCTTATATTTTTAGAATCTGTGTGCAGCAGTGGTAACAAATAAAAGATTTACTGGTCACATGAAAAAGATGACTTTTCCATCCCCTTTCCTTCAGATTTAATGTTGTATTTTGTAGCTATCTCCACAAAGACAAAGTCTACCAGATTAATTGCCAATCACATAAGACCATCCATTTAAGTCATCCAGATCACCTGGGTTGTAGTACTATGCTGTTCAGGAATTTAGTGCCAGCTAACACAGTGACTGGTTGAGCAATGTAGCTTTGATATTCGTGGTAGTAATGCTATTTTTATTCTTCCTCTAGAGAGGAATGTTGAAGTCTGGCTCTTTAAAAATAACCGATTTAAAATAAAGTAGCCATGTGGCTGACTACAATGAGGCTTTCCATTTTATTTTGGTGTTGGTTAAGTTAGAATTTGATACTGTCAATATGTAATACTCAAGTAATAACAGAAATGAGCCTAAGCATTTCAGTCTTAGCATTCGTGGTTGTACATAAACCTTGAAATTCTAAAGATAATCTGAAGGGCCAAGCATTATATAAACTTTAAATTAAAAAATTTAATATTTATATAATGCCATACTATAGGAGTTAAATTTTTTATATTTATAAAATGCCTTGCTATAAAATAATTTAGTAAGAAATTGAGAAAAAGAAGTGAATATATAAGAATTATTGCTTACAAAAGAAATTTATAAGACAAAGGTTACCTAATGCAGGTGAAACTGGAATCAAGCCATCTATAAACCTACATGTTCACATTTTTAGGTTCCATTCACATTAATAGGACATTAAGAAAAGAGAGTCTTTGGTCACGTAAAAGAGATGATTCTCATGATTCTTTCTCCCTAAGAACCAATGTTGTCTTTTGTAGCAATTCATTGTTTTTTCTTTAGTAATATCTTCTTGTAATATAAAATATGTAAAAATTAAAAGGAAGGGGAGATGCAAAGAAATAGCAGATCTATGTATATTACTACAATGATTTTTAATTTGTCCAAATTTTTTTTAATGAATTTTGCAAAAAATATTTTTCCTAAACATGAAAGCCAAGACAAAATGCACCAACTTGCTATACAACAAATTTTAGGTAGGAAAAGTTGGTAACATTAATATTTGTATTGAAAAGTTACCTTTTGAAAGGCATTGCATCATGTCCAAATATTAAAATATAAATGCTGTATTATTTTGGGGAGTATCATAATATCACAATAGTATGTCTGTTAGTTCTATCACATAATATCAAGTGTTGATGTTGAAATGCTACATAATTTTTTTCTTAGACTTTCAACATAATTTAATTTTTTTAATTAGTATTTTTGTGAAAAACAGAAAAAAATTATGAGAGATTAAGAAAAATTTGAAGAGATTTCAGTTACATTTTAAAATATTTTCCCCAAAGCTATGCTTCCACTTGGTACTTCAGATATCAGGTTTGTCAACTGTTTGACATTGGAAGTTTACTTGAGCTTGTAGAGAATTGTGACATTGACCCTCCCTGGGAAGCCCCAGTTTCTTAGATAGTCAACCAGTTACTCTATAAGTCAGTCAATCAGCCAGCCAGTCAGTCAACCAATTCACTTATACAGAGTGGGGCAAAAGTAGGTTTACAGTTGAGGCTACATGAAACACAGAGTTTATTATTATTCATTAATTATTGTATTATTTGCCATATAAACAACTGTAAACCTAGTTTTGCCCCACCCTGTATTTACTTGCTACAAGGTGGAACATTTTGGAACCTAAAAGAAAGTGTAAACTTTCTCAGCACCACAACCACATGATCCAATACCCCATCTAGGCTGATGTATGGGGACTGTGGGGGTATACAAATAATCACAGAATGTTTCAGTCTGAGGATAAAATGCTGAGTCATAATTTACCGGGTTCAAGTAAGTAAGTTCAATTTTGCTCTTGTCATATCCATGACATTTTGGAGGCTGTGATCTTAGGCAAGGCAGTAGGGAAAGGTGTGCCCAATACTAGGTGCGAATCTTGGTACAGCTGCCAATTCATTTTATGCTTTTTATCAAGTCTAGTTTTTGGTCCATAGTTCCTTTAATTAGAATGTTGGCCTAAATAACTCCTATGCCTCATAAGTGTAAATTCTATGATTTTTTTATTCATCTGTGTATATGGAAGAGTGATTCTCAACAATATCACACAGCTTTCTGGTGTATTATGAGCTCTTTTAAGTGAACCACTTCTAGTTGATCATTGTGTAAACACTTCATTTTGTTACAGTAAAGTTTACAGTATAGCTTTCATAAAGTCCAAACAAATGTATCATTAAATTGAGGAGAATCGGGTACAACTTTCTACAAAGAAAAAGTAAGAAACATAGGGTAATATTAATTCAGCACTAAAAAAAAAATAATTTTCTTAAGAGGGCATTATGCCAGTCAAATTAATATAGTAAGTAATTATCGAAACAGCATCACATTATTAAGTGTGAATATATGGGTGGTGGGATAACTGAATGGTTTTCTGAATATTATGGAAGCTTGTTATACTTTAGTAGTGATTTATTATATTTGCCTTTTTAAAATGTCATATTAGGTTTTTAAAAATATTCAGTGTGCTACCCAAAAATTCTGGCATTCATGGGAATTTTACAAATAACAAGATGTTGAAGTGTGCAGGAGGCGACCAGTCAATGTTATTCTCTCTCTAAAAAAATCAATAAAAACATATTTAAAAAAATATTTACTATAGAGGGTTCGATAATTAAGTTGATTCAGTAAAGACAACCCAAATTGGATGAATCCCTCAAATCAAGTCTTGAAATTTAAAACAATATAGCTAGCCCTGGCCAGTTTGGCTCAGCAGTTAGAGTGTTGGCCCACAGACCAGAGAGTCCCGGGTTCGGTTCCTGCTAAGGCCACGTACCTCAGTTGCAGTTTGTCCCCGGCCCTGGTTGGGGTTGTGTGGGTGGCAGCCAATTGATGTGTCTCTCTCACATTGATGTTTTTCTCTCTCTCTTCCCCCTTCTCTCCTTCCCACTTTATCTAAGGATAAATGCAAAAGTGTCTCTATTTGAGGATAAATGCAAAAGTGTCCTTGGGTGAGGATAAAAAATTTAAAAAATGAAATAAAAAAGCATAGCTAGAGACAGACTATTGTCAGTCCACTATGATTTAGTGCAGCATGTTTTTTTCTGAATTTATTATAAATAAGGAAATTTGTAAAAAGCAAAGCTTTCATCTAATGTTCTATTATGGTATTTAACTTTGAGGAATGTACATTCCAAATTGATACACTGAATATTCCCCTTGCACTCATATTCAGTCTTATGAGGTTGTTTTTTTTTTTGATAATTAAATATTTCCCTAAGTTATAAAATTGTTAAACTGAAAATTATTAATCAGGTGATTTTTAAAACTTGTGAGATTTATAATAAATATGAAGAACTACCTTGGCTCAGAAATGAAAAAAATAAAAAGCATGGATCAAATTGTGTGGCGCCTCTTTGACAGTTTGACACAGGCCAGAGGCAAGAGTTTGCACTGAATGTTGTTTTTAAAATGCAACCTTTAGTGTTATTTGATTTTTTTACGCTAAACAAACTAAGATGTGAAATTTAATAATCCCTTCTGACAATTTTATAAAAACAGGCTGCCATGCTTAATTGATGACGGGCCTCTTCATGTGCCACCTGCAGGCATTAGCTGTAAATTATTGATACGGAGTTCACAGCCTCTATCCATCAGATCTTTGACTGCATCTGTGTTATTAACCTTCGGGTTGATCTGAGAGTGGCATCGCCCCAACTAACTGGCTGTCACGTCAGCTTGGCAGCTGGGCTTCGCATGTTCTCTTTCACTTTCACTTTGTCTCCCAAGATCATCTGGGCAGATAGGCACAAAGCCATGTAGCCAATTACCTTGTAATTTCTAGATTGTCCAGCTTTTCTCCTGAGGTAGTGCAAGAAGAAAATAAAATTTTAAAAGGTATGAGTACATCGTGCACTAGGAACGTAACAGTCAAAGAGTCTTTTAGCCATAGCGACACAGTTTCTAACTTCAACTCCAATTGTATGTTACATTTCTGCAGGACATTTAATCTCTCTGGGCCTCATTGGTAAAATAAAGGAAATTACTGGGGGGCAAAGGCTTTGAATTTCTCTCCAGAATTTATTCTTCTTATATTTCTTTAGTAGATAAGGCCCTACCTATCTGGGCAGATCTATCCTTTGGAAGTGTTAAGAATAAAAATATACAAAATAAATAAGTTGTTAGTTTTCTCTTCCGCAGAGCCTTGGAAGAAGCCTGTGCAAGTAAGGGACTCTAAAGATTATATCACATTAATTTCATAGGAAATCTACCTCAGCGAACTCCACCCATATACACACATGTGAGTAGGGCACATTTTATCCCAGCGAGAGACTGCATTTCTTAGCCTGCCTGTCACTAGGTGTGACCAACCGACACGGTTCAGGCCAGCAGGAGAACACAAATGACACATGCCACTCTCAGATTATGTCCTTAAAAACCCCACATGTCCTCCATTTTCTTTTCCCTTTTCCACTGGCTGGCAAATGGCAAGAACTGGACTTGGGAAATGGTAGCATCTTGGGCTGAGATCAAAGCCCCACCTTCAGATCAGAGCCCGCTGGGGAAGACCCATTCTCCATCACCTGCTATATCTAAGTGTTCCTTAAGAAAGAAAGAAACCTGTATTTCTCTTAAGTCAATGTATATTTTGGACTCTTTCCTAAGGTAGCTTAGCCTATATCCTAACAAATACTTACATTCTAGTATTTTTTATGAGGGTTAAATGATACAATGCATGTAAAATGCTTGCATGGGTACTCTGCAAATAATAGCTCTTTTGCAGACTGAATTTTTGAATTATCTAGTTTTGTTTGGGCAAAGAAGTAATTCTAAAATTAGTAGAGAAATTGAACCTTAGTGTTAATAGTTTTAAAATATGTTATTATATCCTCTCAATAATACATTTTTCACTCTGCTTATTTTTTTTCCTTTATAAATGTTTCACTCCGTTTAAAATGAGTAGTACAAGGTACTGCTGACTATCATCTCATTTATCTTCATATTTATTATTCTTTATGGATATGTGGATGAGTTTAGAATGTATATAAACTTTATAGGGCATATAGTAGGTGTGCTACTCATTGAAACACACTGTTCTCCTTTTATCACATTCTGCATTGAGAATAAAATATGATGGCTTTCCAGATCACAAACATTCACCCACTGGCCTTCCCATTCTCTTGAGGAACTACATCTTCTCCCGACATTCTAACCATGGGGTCTGGAGGGAACTGTTGGGATCTTCCTTTTTATTCACAGTGTCTAATGGGCTTGTGAGATTTTCCCCTGGGGTTTTTTAAATATTGATGAGAGACAGACAGTCTTTTCCCTTTGATTTTAATGTTTTTGGAAATTGAAGTTTTTTGCAGCTCTCTCTGCTGTCACATAAGAAGAGTTGTGGCAATATGAGATTTATTTGTTCTAAATGTGCAAGGCTAGTTTCATCCTAGCTTTCCTTGTGATTCGTGCCCATGAAACAAAATAATTCACCTCAATTAATGTGAACTAAGATGTGTTTCTTTCACTTGCTGTAGAAATAATTCTTGAATGAGGAGGAGCCTCTTTGCCATAAAGTCGTGTGTCTCCCATGGACTATTGTTGGAACAAAGACCAATATGTCTGAATTCTCTGCCAGATCAAATGGGCAGGCGCTGTGCCTTATAGTAAAATACCTGCTCTCTAGGACACATTCCTGCCTCGAGGGGTTTGCCACTGAGTTGAAGAGAAATGTTATGAACAAATAACAAATAAATAGATGAATAACAATATATGCTTATGTAACTAAGAAAATTAATAATGAAAATAAAATATGAGAAGACAGTGCAGTGCTATCCCAATTTCCTGTGGAACTTGAGAGCAATAAAAAAGGAAAAGCAGATCATAAATCACTAGGGAAAGGGTTGTTTCAAACCTCTGTGAAATAGTACCTGCAGATATGCCTTCAATTTCTCTGCAGCTTAAATAAAATAAAGAGAACTGGGTTCTGCAATGCAAATATATGAAAACTGCAAAGGCTGTTCTCCCCCACCCATCCACCCTACCACCATCATCCCTCCCTCCCTCAATATCCTGCCTTCCATGGTTCTCTGTACAGTCCACTCCCAAACATGGCTATATGGTTCCAGACACTGGCTCAATAGGATGTAGTAGTATGTTCATCCCCAGAAGCAGGAAGGTTCTGGAGTTTCCTGAATTAACTGTGCTAAAAAGTGTTCAATGAAATATAATTAAGCCACACCTTTTCTCTAAGTCCTTGATTGCAGTTTATATTTATCACACCAGACCTTACTGGTAACAGTGGGGAGACTCTCCTGAACCACCAAACAGTTGGTTGATGGAAATAATTCTTTGTATACCTGCTGAAAGCCCTTTCACGGCTTCTGAACTCTGCTGTTTCCTGTATGTCAGTTTTCCTGATGGGTCACATCTGAAATTCTCACTTCTTTTATTTTGTTATAAGTAAACTAGTCATCCAAAACCATGGCATTATCAATGGTTTGACAGAATGTTTATCGCCAGGATCACCTGATTCATTCCCTAACCTAGGGGATTAAGCCATCTAGAATATTAACAATGGTTTGAACAGCCAGAGTTTGCCACTTCCTTTGGTAGATGCTATGTAGACTGCGTGTCCTGCAGCCCTGGCACACATGGCCTGGTTAGAGAGGTAGAGTTGTATGTTGGCAAAATAGCGGAGACCTTGGAGCAAGAACTGTGAACTCTGACTTACATATGTGTTTTTTGTTTTTTTTAATATACTTTTATTGATTTTGAGACAGAGAATGAGAGAGACATCAATGTGAGAGAGAAACATCAACATGAGAGAGAAACGTCAATCGATTGACTCCTTTACACAATCCTACTGGGGATCAAACCCACAATCTGGGTATGTGCCCTGATTGGGAATTGAATTGAGGACCTTTTGCTACACAGGACGATGCCCAACTACTGAGCAACATCAACCAAGGTCATAAATTTAAAATTGGATCTACCATTTTCTAACTGCATCACCCTGGTTAAGTTACTTACTTTCTTTAGTATTTTCACTTTCACCAATTGTAAAGGTAAAATTAGCAAGCACACTTTATAGAGTTGCATAATTTAAGAATAGTATTTATAAAATGTTTACTAAGTGTAAGTTAAACACTCAATAAATGGTAACTGTTGGCTATGATTGGCATGTCATTGTCAATTAACTAACACAATGGGTCATCTCATTTATCAGGTGACTTTAGAACTGTGTGACAAATGGTGCTATCAAGTCCTCTTACTTGAACAATAGTCAGTGTTTACCTTGACAACATATATGGGATTGGTTGTATCTGCTTGGCCACATAGAAGAGTGATATTTCTTTCTTCCTTTACAATCTCTTAGTGATTGCCTATAATGCATCATGTTCTGGTTTGATGCTTATTCAGTAATAAAACTTTTCTTTCTCTTCTACCTTTGTGCAGAGGTTTATCTGGTTTGGTAGAAATATTTTTAATTATGTTTTCCAAACAAAGGTGAACACAGATATTATTTACTCACTAAAATATTTATAATTTTATAATAGTGTTCCTCTCACACATCGATGATTCTATCTATCCCTTCCTCTCTCTCTAAGAAAATCAATAGAAACATATTTTTTTAAAAATCTATATCAAATTATCAACTAATTAGTTAGGGAGAGATTATTACATTTTGTTTTATATATGTATCTTCATTTTTTTTTATCTTGCAGTAAATTTGCATTACTGTTTTTCTTGTTTTACTGAATACAAATTGATTAGAAAAAAGATGCTAATTGGGTTTGCAATATAAACATTATTAATCAAGGATCAAGGCAGGGACAATTTTCTTTCACTTACATAATATCTATATCTATCTATCTATCTATCTATCTATCTATCTATCTATCTATCTATCATCTATCATCTATATCTTTGTGTGTGTGTGTGTGTGTGTGTGTGTGTAATCCCCAGCTCCTAATGTAGTATTATGCAAATATTTGTTAAAAGAAAAAAAAATGCATGAATGAATGATTATATTCAGAGAATGTTTTGTATGTTTGTTTTTTGAGTAATGAAGATCTGAAGCTATCTAAACTGGAATGAGTTGCCAGATATTTGGTGTGGGGTGGGGAAAGGCAGTAGAACTAAATATCTTTTTTGAGAAGTTATGAGTTCCTGGAGCACATTTGCATGCTTGTTAACATCATTGTTGGTGGCAAAGAGGCTGAGATAGAGGCAGAGGCAGGATAACTAAAAGCTGGAGGTCACTGAGAAAGTAGGGGAGGTAACGTTTCACACAGAATACCTCTATTAAAATGAAAATAAGGAAAGGCTGCATATGTAGGTCTATTTGCAGATCTGTTAGAAGATTGGGAGGATCTTGGTTAAGGATAACTTTTCTGTCCCTGTGAGGCATGGGGATGAAATATGATGCATCTGTCTTTAATGCTGCAATACATCTTGCTGAGCCTAATAATATCTGCACAAGCAAAGGTGGTGTCTTACATGCTCTCAGAATCACCACTTTTAGTTGTTATTTGTATGCCCAGCTACTAATTCTGAAGCATGGTCATTGTACCCAGTTGCCTAGGACAGATGGTTTTTTATCCCTAGTTATAAATGGCCAAGTAAACTTTTTCCATCCTGACAATCCTGGAGTTGATCCCAGAGAACCAGAACCAGCACATTCTCACATTCTCTTCTTTTCCTCTTGGCGAGATCTTATTTGTGCTCCTGCATTCCTTTCCGGTTGTCAGGACCACCAAAGGGCTTTAAAAAGAAGGAGATACATTCTGGATTCCTCTACTTCCATAGGGGGTTCAGTCAGGAAACTTGAAATAACTCCAGGTACTTCAAACAATAAATGGCTTGAAAGAGGGGATGCAAAAACCCAGGAAAGAAAATATTAGGAACGCCACACTACCATTTAGGAAATCAGGAAATGCTCAGATTAGGAAAGCGCTGTCATAGATTTTACTGCCCACTGTACTAAAGCAGGTAATTCTTTAGAGGACACAAGGAAGCTGCTGGAAAAAACTGGATTCTGAAGCTTCAGTAATTTCCAGCTACAGCCATGAGAATGCTAGTTGCTTTTATTTTTCCTATGCCTTCAAAATTACACTAGTTCCTCTCATTGGCAGACTCTAACCTAGAACCATACTGGCAGGTGTTCTTTTTTTAAACTATTTTTATTTTTTTTATTAATTTGTTTTTGTTATAGATGTTTCTCCTCTTTCCCTCATTGAAACCATCCTCCCCTTCCTACCCCTTCCCCAGCAGGTGTTCTTGAAAATGTAGTTCCCGGGCTTCTAGCTTCTATGATAAAAGAACATGAAGAAGGGAAATGGATCAGAGTGACCAACATAATTACACACAATCCAGCACATTTCTCAGCCAAATTGCTCACATTGTTTCCCAGGGAACCTGTAGTAGTGTGTTCTCTAAGTAGGATAATGCTAATTCAGGGGAGATCCTAGTAGAAACTGATGCACAGGTAGTCAAGCACTTAAGGGCTAGGCTGATTTGCCTCTAGCTGTCTTTATCACAGCTACCATAGCAATAGCCCCAAAGGCACAGAAAATCAGTGTAGGAGTCATTGTAGGGCTGCCCAGCAGAAACTCGGTGGTAGTTCTATGATGTTGCTGACTCCCATCCCAGGATTGTTTGAAAGCTAACATAGGGGGAAATGAAGCACCAGGTCAAAGCATCACTGAACAGTTGCCTTCAAAATAAGTAACACTTGTCTGTCTAAGAAGGTAGTGCTGTTGTATGTAATAATTTAGTAAGGGCAATTTATGAAAAAGTTCAAGATAAAAAAAATTATAGATGATAGTGTTTTGAAGATTTTAACTTAAAGCAACTTTATGAACCACATTGCAAGAGAAAATAGAAATTTAAGAAAGTTTGAGAAGGATGAAAACATTTCAATCACAATGTCTTCACTCAGGATACTATACTGAGTACTCCGCAAGGAACAATTACAGTTAAATTTAGTAGCAAGACTTTGGATTACCATAATAAAATCAGTGAATTTTAAGAAACCATGATCAACCCCTTCAATTTTATAAAATGTCAAGAATTTTTTATTTCTGGATTTAAATCTGAATGTCTTAGATGTCCTGCCACTTAACTTCTTCCAAAAGAATGTTGGCATGCACACCAAATATCTCTTCTTGCTGTGTAAGTGCCTCATTTTATTTCTGTTTTGAGAAAAGTCCGGGTTCTAAGATGATAGTGGTCATAAGAAGATCATTAGATGCTTAAATTGAGATTTATCAAAAAAGAAATGGAAAACTTAAAACATGTTCTTTAGATTTAGAAGAAACAAATTTAAAGGTTGTTCTTGGAAATGTTGGAACTTCTATCATAGTAAAATACACAGGCTAAGACCTCTGAAATACAACACATAGAGCTTTCATATGTGCACTTGAAAAGTGAAAGTCTGAATTTCTCACTTCTTTTGTTCTCACAATTAAATACATTTTTCTTGGTCTTTTTTGTTTGATATTTTGCAGTCTAAGAAATGTGAAAATCTGTTTTAATAAATTATAATTTCTAAACTTATCTAGGTAAAAAGACCTCAAAAATTGAGAATTATTCTCGAATATTCTCCTAGAAATTTTATAATTTAAAATCAAGTGCAATTTATTCTTATATCTATGATATATGATGCATTATATATATTATATATCATATATATCACACAGTTATATTATATATATGCATTGCCCATTCTATTTAAAAATATTTAGCAGTAGTTATTATTCAAAGATAAAAATTCACATGATTTCACTTACATGTGAAATTTTTAAAAATCAAAACAAAACCAGACTCATAAAACAAAGAACAGTCTGAAGGTTGACAGAGGGGCAGGAGGTGGAGGGAAGGGGTGAAAACAGTAAAGGGTAATACAGTCAATAATAGTGTGATAACTTGCATCATGACAAGTAGTTACTAGTCTTACTGTGATGAGCATGGCATAAGATATATAACCATCAAATCACTATGTTGCACCCCTGAAATGAATATAATATTGTATGCCAACTATAATAATAAAAAAACAGGTTTTTTCTAAGTTTGGTTGGTTCCTTTTACATGTATTCAATGTTAGAAATCATGATTTTGTTCCAAGTGGAGTCTACAACAAATAAAGAAACCAAATAATAAGTTGAACTATATTTGTGGTTTCTTATTCATTTGTTTTAAGTTTTCTATTTTCTCTATACTTATAGCTTTTAAACTTTTAAATCTTTGTTCTGTAAGCTATTTTTAAATTTTATTTATTGATTTTAGAGACAGAGGAAGAGAGAGAGACACACAGAAAGAAACAATGATTTGTTGTTTCACTTGTGTATACATTCATTGGTTGATTCTTATATGTGTCCTGACCAGGGATTGAACCCAAAACCTTTGGTGTACTGAGCCATTGCTCTAAACAACTGAGTTACAAGGCCAGGGCCTTTGCAAGATATATTTCAATGGCAATATTTTAGGGACTGTGTACATATTGTATATTAATTAGGTTTTATTAAGTTATTTTACAGATTGAGAAAATTAGTACCAGAAAAATGAAAAAGAAAATGATCAGTATTCCTTAGAATTTCCATATGCATTTATGAAAAAGTTTTTTTTTTTTTTTTTTTTGCCATAATTCTTCAAATTAACTAAGCTTTCAAGTAAGTCAGAATAAATTTACTTTGTGGTTTATATCAGATTTTTAAGTGGCAATAAATGCTCTCAGCAAGCCAACATGAGCTCAATGGATGAAAAACTTTATTTAAAAAAAATAAACAGAAAATATTGTATTCTATATAATAATCAAAATATTCACCCATCAACAGCAACAATTTGTCTCCAAACCTGAGGATTAAAACTACAATCTTCTAAAAGAGAACTACTAGAGAAGATGGCGGTGGGCAGGACTGGAGGGAGGGTGAGTGTGTGAGATAGTGAGCTAGTGTGTGAGAGAGTATGAGTGGACTTGAAGGTGGACAACCAAACACAAGCAGTGCAGAGCCGTGGAGCAAATGGTTCCTGTGCTGTGGACGGAAACAGCCAGCTACCAAGGTAAGCAGCTCTCTAGGGCGCTTCTCCCTGCACTGCAGGGAGGTCCCACCATTTTTGAAGATCCTGGGTCTTCCCTGTGAGGAGACAGTGGGAGGTGCTATGGCCCAGCAACCTGAGCCCACCAGCACACCTGGCACCATTGGACCAGTGGACACTCTGTGTCAACACAGACCAGTGCACAGTAGTGGAGCTCACAAGGTGCTGGTTGCAGAAGCCATGGACAGCTAGGAGCCCAGCACTATCCCCCACAGAAGCAGCCTGATCAGAGTCAAGATATACCTCCAGCAACAGAGGATGGAGAGCAGACATCCATCCCCAGGCAACAGAAGCTCAGACTAGCAGCTGAGACCCATCCCCCAAAACTACAGCAAAATCTGAGCAGGAGTTGAGCCCCATTGGGCAGTAGCACTCCCCAGCTACCAGCAGTGAGACTTGGGGCTCCACAGAGGCCTGTGAGGTCCGGCAGCTCACAAGAGCAGTGGGAAGCCAGAGCCCAAGAGGAACTGGTGTGATCCAGCTGCCCATGGGTCCTGCAGGGTGTGGGGGCACCAGAGAGGCCTGTGCGACACAGTAGCCCACAAGAGCTGTGGGAAGCCCGAACCTGAGAGAGATTGGTGCGATCCAGCTGCCTGCCCACAGGATCTACAGGATGCAAGGGCACGAGGGAGGCCTATGCGACCCAACAGGGAGTGTGCAATCCAGTCACCCACGGGATCTGCAGGTACAGGGGCACCAGAGAGGCCTGTGTGACCCGGTTGTGCACAAGATAGGCATAGAGATGTGAAAATGTAGGCAGAGTGAATAGAAGCTACACAGACCATTTCCCAGGACCAAACAGGAATTACAACTAAAATAAAGACAAATCCTTGGAAAAAAGCAACAGTAAAGCAGCAGGACAGGACCATATAACCAGGGACACTGGTAGGATCTGTGAAGAGGGTGGTGGGCTGGGAGCCCAAGGACAGCAGCAATCTTAGCTGTGAGCAGTGCCCTTGGGCAATGAAGACCAACTCCGTTCCACAGCACAGAGAGCCAGGACAGAGTGCTAAAATAGCCACAGTCACTCACCTGAGGAATACGGCAGAGGGAGGGAAGACTGGGCAGGAAATATGTGGGGAGACCCGAGATTTGGAGGGCACTCAGAGTTTTTGCTGAGTTGCGGCCACAAAGGACAGTGGCCAGTGTGTTCCTTCCCAGAGCTGTGGGGAAAAGCAGCAGCCCCCACCTCAGAGATTCAGCCTTTCCCAGGTGAGGCAAAGAAATGCAAATTGAGGCACATTAATGACCAGCATCTATCCCACATTCTGGAAATCCTCTTATGCAGAACACCAGGGCTACATTACAAGGCCTGAGTAACTGAGACTACCCTCTAGGCAAAAAGATAAAGGATAACTGAACCTTCCCTGGACTTACAAATCTACCCAGGAATGTAAGCCTTGACAGTGGTGTTTAATGTGAGCCCACCCAGGCTCATCCAAACCCAGTAGAGAGAGCCACAAAGAGCAGAACACCAACACACACAGGGAAACTTTGGCATGCTCCAAAACCCAATGAGATAGCCAAAATGGTGAAACAAAGAAACAAATCCCAAATGAAAGAACAAGAGACCTCTACTGAAGATAAGATCAATAAAATACAGGTAAGCAAATTATCAGAGGTAGAGTTCAGAGCCATGATCTTGAGGAAGCTGAACAACATGAGTAAGGACATAAGCACCATGAGTAAAGATATGGAAATATTGAAAACCAACCAAGTGGAAATGAAGAATGACATAGCAGAAATAAAGAACACATTGGAAGGACTAACCGACAGAGTAAAGGAAGCTGAGGACTGGATCAGTGAATTAGAAGACAGAGTAGAAAAAAAAAAATCAACCAATCAGAAAACCAAAAGGAAAAAAAGATTTAAAAAACAGGAAGATAGCTTAAGACAACTGTGGGACAACTGGAAACGTAATAAAATTTGCATCACAGGAGTCCCCAAAGAGGAAGAAAAAAGGCAAGGTTTAGAGAATATATTTGAAGAAATAATGACAGAAAACTTTCCTGACTTGGTAAAGGAAGAATGCATCCAAGTTCAAGAAGCACAGAGAACCCCAAGTAAGAAGAACCCAAACAGGCCCACACTAAGACACAGAGTAATTAAAATGCCAAACATTAAAGACAAAGAATCCTAAAGGCAGCAACAGATAAACAATAGGTTACCTACAAAGGAAACCCCATAAGGCTCTCAGCTGACTTCTCAACAGAAACACTATAGGCCAGAAGAGAATGGCATAAAGTAATCAAGGTCATGAAAGACAAGGATCTGAATCCAAGACTACTCTATGCAGAAAGGCTATCATTTAAAATAGTAGGTCAAATAAAGAGCTTCTTAGATGAAGAAAGGCTAATGGAATATATTAGCACCAAACCAGCACTGCAAGATATGCTAAAAGGACTGCTGTAATTAGTAGAAGAAACAGGAAGAAAAGTAGCCCCACATTAAACAAAAATGGCAATAAATAAGAGTACATATCAATTATCACCTTAAATGTGAATGGTGTGAATGGTCCCATAAAATGACACAGAGTAGCTGACTGGATAAGAAAGCATGACTCACATGTTGGTTTACAAAAGACCCACCTCACAACAAAAGACTCACATAGGTTGAAAATGAAGGGATGGAAAAAAATCTTCCAAGCAAAGGGAAAGGAAAAAAAGCTGGGGTAGCAATACTCATATCTGATAAAATAGATTTCAAAATGAAGACCATAGTAACTGGAGACAAAGAAGGCCACTACATAATATTGAATGGATCTATCCAAAAGGGAGATATAACCTTGGTAAAAATATAGGAGCACCAATATATATTAAAAATCTTCTGGAGGACTTCAAAGGAGAAATTGACTGCAGTACAATTATAGCAGGGCACTTCAACACCCCACTGACATCACTGTATAGATCATCAAGACAAAAAATTAATAAGAAAACACATACTCCAAATGAAGCACTACATCAAATGAATTTAATAGATATCTACAGAGAATTACAACCCAAAACTGCTGAATTAACATTCTTCTCAAGTGCACATGGGATATTCTCAAAGATAGATCACACGTTAGGGCACAAACTAGGTCTCTACAAGTTCAAGAAGATTGAAATTATATCAAGCATCTTCTCAAATCACAATGCCATAAAACTAGAAATCAGTTGCAACAAGAACATGCAAAAACATTTGAACACATGGAGGCTAAATGTAATGAATGGGTTACCATGGAGATCAAGGAAGAAATTAAAAACTTTCTGGAAACCAATGTAAATGAACACACAACTCAAAATCTATGGGATGCAATGAAAGCAGTTCTGAGAGGGAAGTTCATAGAAATACTGGCCTACCTCTAGAAACAAGAACAATTTCTAATAGATTATCTAACTTCACAACTTAAAGAACTAGAAAGCAAACAGAAAGAAAACACCAGAGCAAGTAGAAGGAAGAAAATAGTAAAGATCAGAGTAGGAATAAATGACATGGAGACCAAAAAAACAATTAAAAGGATCAATGAAACAAAGAGCTGGTTCTTTGAAAAGATAAACAAGATTGATGGACCCTTAGCTGGACTCATGAAGAATCAAAGAGAGAGAACCCAAATACACAAAATCAGAAATGAAGGAAAAGAAATAATATCTGACACCGCAGAAATACAAAATATTGTTAACAAATATTATGAACAATTATATGGCAACAAATTTGACAATCTAAGTGAAATGGACAAATTTCTGAAACACATAGTCTCCCAAAACAGGACCGGGAAGAGATTGAAAACTCAAACAGACCAATAACAGCAAAAGAAATTGCAGATGTAATCAAGACTCTCTCAGCAAGCAAAGCACAGACGGCTTCACAGGGCAGTCTTACCAAACATTCAGAGAAGAACTAATACGCATTCTCCTCAAACTATTTCAAATAATTTAAGAAGATGGAAGACTTCCAAACTTGTTATATGAGGCCAGCATAATTCTAATTTCAAAACCAGAAAAAGACACTACAAAGAAAGAAGACTACAGGCCAATATCCCTGATGAACATAAATGTCAAAATTCTGAAAAAAAATGCTAGCAAATCAGATCCAGCAATACATCAAAAAAATCATTCACCATGACCAAGGGGGATTCATCCGAGGGATGCAAGGCTGGTACGATATTTGCAAATCAATAAATGTGGTACAACACATACACAAAATAAATGATAAAAACCATATGATCATATCAATAGATGCTGAAAAAGCATTAGACAGAATCCAGCATACATTTCTGATAAAAAGGCTCAGCAATGTGGGAATACAGGGTCATATCTTGACATAATAAAGACCATATATGAAAGACCACAGCCAACATCATACTCAATGGGCAAAAACTAAAAGCATTTCCCTTAAGAACAGGAACAAGACAAGGATGCCAACTTTTGCCACTCTTATTTAACATAGTACTGGAAATCTTAGCCACATCAATCAGAGAGAAGGAAAACATGAAAGGGGTCCAAATTGGAAAGGAGGAAGTGAAAATGTCATTATTTGCAGATGACATGATACTATACCTAGAAAACTCCAAAGACTCCATCAAATATTTACTAGAATTAGTAAACGAATTTGGCAAAGTGGCAAGATACAAAATTAACATCAAGAAATCGACAGTTATGAATTCACAGAAAGAAAAACTAAAAAAACAATCCCATTTACCATCATGTCAAAAAAAATTAAGATACCTAGGAATAAACTTAACCAAATAAATAAAGGACCTATTCCCATAAAACTACAAGTCATTAAAAAAATAAATAAATGAAGATATAAAAATGTAGAAGCACATACCTTTTTCATGGATTGGAAGAATTAACATCATTAAAATGTTCGTATCACCCAAAGCAATCTATAGATTCAATGCAATCCCCATCAAAATACCAATGACATAGTAACAGAACTAGAACAAATATTTCAAAATTTCATATAAAACCAAAAAAGACCTTGAATAGCCACAACAACCTTGAAAAAGAAGAATAAAATGGGCGGGATCATATTACCAGATTTGATCTTATACTACAAAGCCACTGTAATCAAAACAGCCTGGTACTGGCACAAGAACAGGCAGATAGAACAATGGAACAGAATAGAGAACCCAGAAATGTACCCAAGACAATATGCTGAATTAATATTTGACAAAGGAGACAACAGCATACAGTGGAGTAAAGACAACCTCTTTAATAAATGGTTTTGGGAAAATTGGGCAGTTACATGCAAAAAAAATGAAACGAGACCATCAACTTACACCATACACAAGAATAAACTCAAAATGGTTAAAATGCTTAAATGTGACTCATGAATCCATAAAAATGCTAGCAGAAAATGTAGGCAACAAACTTTCAGACATCATACGCAGCAGAATTTTCACTGATACATCACCTAAGGCAACAGAAAAAAAGGAGAAAATGAACACATGGAACTATATCAAACTCAAAAGCTTCTGCACAGCAAAAGTAACAACCACCAAAATTGTAAAGAAACCCACTGTATGGGAGAGCATATTGCCAATGATATATTAGATAAGGGGTTAATTACCAATAAATATAACGTGCTCATACAGCTCAACACGAGGAAGACAAAGAACCCAATTAAAAAAAGTGCAGAGGAACTAAAGAGACATCTCTCCAAAAAGGACAGACAAATGGCTAAGAGACCTATGAAGAAATGCTCAACATCACTAATCATCAGAGAGATGCAAATTAAGACAACAATGAGGTATCACCTCACACCTGTCCGAATGGCCGCCATCAACAAATCATCTAACAAGTGTTGGCAAGGAGAATAGGGGACTCTAGTACACTGCTGCTGGTGGGAATGCAAACTGGTGCAACCACTATGGAAAACCATATGGTGTTACCTCAAAAAATTAAAAATTGAACTGCCATTTGACCCACTGATCCCACTTCTAGGAATATACCCTAAGAAGCCTGAAACACCAATCAGACAGAATATATGTACCCCCATGTTTGTAGCAGCACTATTTACAATAGCTAAGATCTGGAAACATCCCAAGTATCCATCAGTAGACGAATAGATAAAAAAGCAGTGGTACATATACACAATGGAGTACTATGCAGCTGTAATAAAGAAGATCTCTTATCCTTTGACACTACATGGAGGGACCTGGAAAGTATTATCCTAAGTGAAACAAGCCAAACAGAGAAAGACAAGTATCATCTGATCTTACATATTTGTGGAATATAATGAATCTAACAGTCTGAGGTATGGCGTAGTCCCAGAGACGTGGAAGTGGTGTACAGACTGGCAATCCCCAGAAGAGCAGGTGGTTGGGGAGAAATACGCCACAGAATTTATATGCATGTATGCATGAACAATGGAGATGGACAACAAAGGTGAGACAGGGCTGGGAGAGAGTGGGAGGGTGGAACCATTGGGGGAAAAAGGAGACACATCTGTAACAAAAATTAATTAATTAATTTTAAAAAAAAGAGTGTTACTAAAAGAGACTACTTTTTTTTGGTCAAACTTTATATGATGTTTTTAATTTATTCTGGCTATTTACAAAAACCGTGGAAAAAATTGTATATAATTTTGTGCTATCTTATTTGAATTTTCCTAAATATGTAGTTTTATTGTTTTAAACTTTGTCATAATTGTAACTGAAAAGGAAAACATAGTAATTTCATCACTTATGAAGTTTTCCACATAGTAATCTGTGGAAATACTTTCATACAATATTTGACACTAAGTTTCATAACAACATATGACGTGAAAATAGTGTCAGTGGGGTACAGCCTGAAAAACAAAGGGTAATGTCTGAATCCAAGATAATGGTGGAACAGGTGACTGTTACACTCGCCTTCTCCCAGGACCAACTGTAATTACAAGTAAAATATAGACAATCAATCTGAATAACCACTGAAGACTAGCTAAATAGATATCTTATAACCAAGGATTGACAGAAGAAGCTACAATGAGACTGGTAAGAATGGCAGAGACACAAAAAGAGCTGGCCTGGCTCCCATGGGCTCTGGTTGAGATCTTGGAGGGGTATCTCAGATGCAAAGATTCCCCCTGAGGAGTAAGGGGTCTCAACCCTATGCCAGGCTCTCTAGCCCAGAGATCCATGGGTGGGAGGAGGTGACCACATAACATCAAGCTGTGAAAACAAGTGAGAATTCTGTTCACCAGGGGGAGATGGGAGTCTGTTAGAGGCACAGGCACCCTTTTATTAATTTTTTTTTTTTTTATCTTCACACGAGGACATTTTTGCATTTATCTTGAGATAGAGTGGGAGGGAGAAAGGGAGGAAGAGAGAGAGAGAAACATCGATATGAGAAAGACAAATCAATATGAGAGAGACACAACCCCAACCAGGACAGGGGACTAACTGCAATGGAGGCACCTGCCCCTAGCGGGAACCAAACGCAGGCCTCTCTAGTCCATGGGCCAACGTTCTAACAGCTGAGCCAAACTGGCCAGGGCAAGGCACCCTCTTTATCTTTAAAAAAATGTTTTTATTGATTTTCAGATAGAGAAGAAGAGAGAGGGAAAGTGGGATAAAAACATTGATGAGAGACATTGATTGGCTGTCTCCTGCACACCTTCTACTGGGGATCGAGCCTGCAACCCAGGCATATGCCCTGACTAGGATTAGAATCAATTACCTCTTGCATAGAACAATGCTCAATCCACTGAGTCATAATGTCTGGGAATACAAGCACTCTTTTGAAGGGCTAACATGCAAAATCTCATTCACAGCCACTCACCTGGGCTACAGCAGAGGGAGGGCAAAGCAAACTGATAGTAGTGTGAGGAGAGACTGGGGTTTGTGGCCTTGGGGAGAGTGCTGAAGGGACAGCTGCCAGGATACCTGAATTCAGTCACTCTTCCACACCACAGATGCTATCTTTCTTGGTTGGAGCACAGCCTTCCCTACAGCATAGCCTGGGAGAATGCAGTTGCCCCATCTTTTTACTCCCTCTCATCCCACCCTGTGGAGCTTGCACCCTTCTGAGGAGTCAGCTGCCTGGGCCCATGTGTAGAAGTCTGGGAAGATTCATGGAGTGTCAGTGAGTGAGTTGTGTGGCATTGGGATGGGAATCATTCCTCCCACTTTACCATGAACCTTATTGGTGTCTCCCCCATCATGGGAGATCCACTAGCACCACTCTCCAGGCTCCCAGTGGCCCTACCAATCCAACTCCTGGTGGCTCTGGCCTGCTGAGGTCTGGATAAAATGAAGGACAGACTGAGTTCTGTGGCTCTAAGAAAGGGGCCACTTCCCCCACCTTCTACCAAGTCTTCCCCTCATGGGAGATCCACTAACCCCATTCTCCCAACTCCTGTTACCCTACCCTGCTTAGATCAGCCTCCTGGCAGAATCTGGGACAGACTGCATTGTGTGGTTATAGGACAAGGGCCATTTTTTCATTACACACCTAAGCAGTGCAGAGTCCTCCCTTCAGATGGCCAAATCTTTGTTTGGGCCTGATACACTCTACTGGCCTCACCCTGATGGTGCCCTTAGACACTGCTCAACCACAAAGGTGTGTGAGCACCCAGCAGATAGTAGCTAGACTTGATATACCTTGGGACATTTGCTGAGTGGCCTCAGACCCAGAACTGGCACAAAATTTGAATTCCTATCACTCTGGTGAACACCACTTGTTCCTACCTGGTGACTCAATGAGAACTTACTTCAAGCAACTAGAGAAACACCTGAGTCTCTCAGAATAACAGGCAACTGGCAGGCAAAGGAGGTGGAGGCAGATCTCAGGGTGCTTTGAGACTTTTTTTGACCTTCCCCAGGGCCTGGTGCTGGTAAAAGCCAGCATTGGTGAGTAGCCTGGCCCTTCTCATGCACACCCAGGTTTAGCAGAGGCAGCCACAAACTGTGAATCACTCTAAAGCTTCAAAAAGGTTGTCCAGGGACAGTCACAGGCAGTTTCTGACATTGGTTGACACCAGAGTTCTTCCCAAGTAGCCCCCAAAACAATACACCCAGTGAGCAGCTTTAGACAACATCAGAACAGGATCCAATTAGCTTCACAAGGGACATATTCAAAGGGAGATCTCAGCAGGCACCAAACACTACTGAGATGAATTCTGCTTCATGTGGTCAGCACCTGCACAGTAGCTCTTACCCTGTGATCAGGGTTGATCCTAACAGTCAATTAGCCTGAGGTTAGACCCCATGCACAAATGGGCCAATACCAATCAAGACTCAATTACAATAGGAGGGCCTATATAACACACAGAAGGGATATTCCTGGAGCACCCAGCTTAAGTGATCAGGGAGACTGTGCCACTGGTTCCCATGGGATACCTACTACATAAGGCCACCCTATTAATAGCATATCTACCTAATATATAGAAACAAACACAAATAACAGCCAAAATGGGAAGACAAAGAAACATGCCCCTAATGAAAGAAGGAGAAATCTCCAGAAAAATAACTAAATGAAATGGTTATAAGAATGTTCAATGGCATGACAAAGGTCATAGAAACCATAAAAAAGAACCAGTCAGAAATTAAGAATACAATATCTAATATGAAGACTCATAGAGACAGACAACAGTATGGTGATTACCACAGGGATAGGGGGATGGAGGAAAGTAGAAGCTAGTAAAGGAAAGATTAATGGTGATGGAAGGAGACTTGACTTGGGTTATAAACACACAATACTATATGCATATGATGTACTGTAGAATTGTATACCTGAAACCTATATAATTTTATTAACAAATGTCATCTCAATAAATTTAATTTAAAAAAAACAGAATACATTAGAAGAAATAAACAGTAGGTTAGATGAAGCAGAGTCAAATCAGTGATTTGGAAAACAAAGTAGAAAAAACACGCAGAGCAGAGAAAAGAAAGAATTTTTTTAAATCAGGATACTTTAAAGGACTTTGGGGACAACATGAAGCATATCAACATGTGCATCATAGGGCTACCAGAATAATAAGAGCAAGGGCAAGAGATTGAGAACCTACTTGAAGAAATAATGTCTGATAATTTCCCTAACCTGGCTAAGGACAAAGACATAAAATTCCGGGAAGCGCAGAGAGTCTCAAACATGAAGAGCCCAAAGAAGCCCACCCAAAACACACCATAATTAAAATGGCAAATGTTAAAGAAAAAGAGAGAATCTTAAAAACAGCAAGAGAAAGACAGTTACCTATAAGTGACCTCTGCTGGATGACTTCTCAACAGAAACATCTCAGGTCAGAAGGGATTGGCATGGAATATTCAAAGTGAGGAAAAGCAAGAACCTACAACCAACACTAATTTACCCAGAAAGAATATAATTTAAAATGGAAAGAGAAATATAGAGCTTTCCAGACAAGAAAAAGCTAAAGAAGTTTGTTACCACCCCACTAGTATTATAAGAAATGCTAAAGGGCATTTAAGAAAAAGGAGAAGGAGAAGGAACAGAGGAACATAGTTAAAAGAATAAAATGGCAATAAATTAGTACCTATCAATAATCACTTGAAGTGCAAATGGATTAAATGCCCTAATCAAAAGATATAGGGTAGCTTAATGAATAAGAAAACAAGACCCATATACATGCAGTCTACAAGAGACTCAACTTAGAATGAAAGATACACACAGAGTAAATGTAAGAGGATGGAAAAAGGTATTTCATACAAATGGAAATTTTAGAAAATCTGGGGTAGCAATATTTATATCTGACAAGAAGAGTTTAAAATAAAGGCTATACTAACAGACAAAGAAGGATACTACACAATGATAAGGGAGTAATCCAACAAGAGGATATAACCCAACACAGTAGCTCCTAAATAGATAAAGCAAGTCTTGATGGACATAAATGGAGAGATCGACAATAATAAAGTCATAGCAGGGGATTTTAACACCCCTCTGACATTAATGGATAGATCTTCCAGCCAGAAGATCAACAAGAAAATGGTGGCCTTAATAACACACTAGGTCAGATTAATTTAAATTATATCTTCAGAGCATTTCACTCCAAAGCAGCAGAATATATATTTTTTTCAAGTACACATGGAATATTTTCTAAGACACACCACATGTTAGGACATAAAACAAGTCTCAATAAATATAAGAAGATTGCAAGCATATCAGGTATCTTCTCTGACTATAATAATATGAAACAAGAAATCAATCACACATACACACACACAAACATACAAAGACATGGAGGCTAAATAGCATGTTAGTAAACAATGAATAGGTTAACAATGAGATCAAGGAAGAAATCAAAAGATACCTTGAAACAAATGAAAATGAGAACACAACAACCCAAAATCTATGGGACACAGTGTAAGCAGTCCTAAGAGTGAAATTCATAGCATTACAGGCCTAAATCAAGAAACAAGAAAAATCTCAAATAAAGTATAAAAGAACTAGAAAAAGAACAACAAACAAAGCCCAAAGTGGGTAGAAGAAAGGAAATAATAAATATCAGAGCAGAAATAAACAGTGTCTAAAAAAATACAAAAGTTCAATGAAAAGATGGTTTTTCGAAAAGATAAACAAGAGTAACAAAACAGACTCATCAAGAGAAAGAGAGAGAGGACCTAAATAAATGAAATCAGAAATAAAAGAGAAGTAATAACTGACACCAAAGAAATACAAAAGATTGTAAGAAAATATTACCAACAACTATATGCCAACAAATTGGACAATCTGGACAAAATCGATAAATTCCTGAAAACACACAAACTTCCAAAATTGTATCAGGAAGAATCAGAAAATCTGGATAGACAGATTACAATTAATGAAATTGAAGCAGTAGTAAAAACAACAACAACAACAACAAAAACTGCCAACAAATGAAAGTCCTGGATTGGATGGTTAATCAGGTGAATTTTACTAAAAATTCAAAGAGGAACCAACACCTATCCTTTTCAAACTATTACAAAAAATTCAAGAGAAGGGAGTCCTCCCAAGCTCATTTTCCAAGACCAGCATTAATCGAATTGCAAAATCAGATAAAGAAATTCAAAGAAATAAAATCATAGGCCAATATCTCTGAACATAGATGCTAAAATCCTCAACAAAACATTAGCGAACTGGATCCAGTAATATATTAAAAAGATTGTACACCACAATCAAATTAGATTTATTCTGGGGATGCAAGATTGGTACAATATCTATAAATAAGTTAACATTTCTACTGATACATGTTTCTATTGATATCAAGGTAGACCAGTCCCATTTCCCCTACTTAATCTAGGATAGATTATCTGTGGCCAAAAGGATTAAAGAAATTGGCCACGTAGGTGGTAGTTCTGTGAAAACTTTTCCTCCAAAGAGTGCCATATTAAGAGAATCTTCTTTCCCTCCAAATTACTTGTATTTTGGAGCTTGTCATATGAGAATGCAATGATGGAGATGCAGTAGACATGTCTGAAGAAGGAAGCTAACAGATTGAGGAGGAAAGAGCAGAAGAATATCAAATGAATGAGCAAAAGAGCAAATATGTTGTAGATGCCATTTTTTCAGCTGCCAAATCAACCCAGAACTCCTTCTTCTAGTTTTGTTTTTGTTGTTAAATTTACAATAACTGTTCCCTATAATTCAAACAAATCTTTTTGTTTTCATTTAGAAATAAAAGCATTCTAAGTAATACACAAATCTACTTCAAGGAATTGTGAAGATTAAATGAAATGAAAGACAAAGTAACTAGAATAGAACCTACTGAATGCCCAACTGAAAAAAACAGCTATGCTCTGGCTGGTGTGGCTCAGTTGGCTGAGCATTGTCCTGTGCACTGAAAGGTTGCTGGTTTGATTCTCAGTGAGGGCACATACCCAGGTTGTGGGTTTGATCCCTGGTTACCATGGTCAGAGTGCATACAGAGGCAACTGATTGATGTTTCTCTCTCACATCAATGTTTCTCTCTCTTTTTCTTCCTCTGCCTTCCTTTCCCTTCCTTTCTCTCTAAAAGCAATAAAAATAAAAACAAGATAAAAAAATAAAAAAAAATAAAAAACCACTACTGCTGCTACTGGAGAATATCTGAAGTCAAATCACTTGTTGGTCTGTTGGATAAGCATTTATATTATAGGTAATAGCTCAAGTTTGGGAGGGTTTGTGAATAAGGAGTTCTTGAAGCACAAGGACAGAAAAATGATGAGATATATTGTGTAAGGACAGGAGATTAGGGTAAAATACAAAATGAGTATTTATTTATTTTTTTAAATATTTTTTGATTTTTAAATTGCAGTTGACATACAATATTATATTATTTTCCAGTGTACAACCCAATTATTAGACAATATATAACTTACTAAATGGTTACCCTGATAAATCTAGTACCCATCTGACACCGTACAGAGTTATTACAATATTATTGACTACATTCTCTATGCTGTACTTCACATCCCCATGACTATTATGTAGCTATCAATTTGTACTTTGAAATCACAGCACCCTTTTCTCCCATACCCCCAAACCCCCTCCCATCTAACAATTTTCAAAATGTTCTCTGTATCTATGAGTCTGTTTCTGTTCTGCTTGCCATTTATTTTTTTTAGATTCTACATATAAGTGAAATCATATGGCACTTGTCTTACTCTGACTTATTTCACTCAGCACAATACCATCTAGGTCCATCCGTGTTGTTGCAGATGGCAACATTTTATTGTATTTTTATGGCTGAGTCATATTTTGTTGTACATAGGTACCACTTCTTTATCCTTTTATCTATCGATGGGCACTTCCATTTTTTCATATCTTGGCTATTGTAAATAATGATCAGTGATCATATGGATGTAGATGTCTTTTTGATTTAGTGTTTGGGGTTTCTTCAGATAAATACTGAGAAGTAGAATTGCTGGGTCTTTCTTTGTCATTTGTTATATAACCTTTGTTAAAAGTCTATTTTGTCTAGCATTAGTATTGCTACCTCAGCTTTATAATGTTTGTCTTTTTTTCCATTTTCATAAAATGTCTTATTCTATCTTTTTATTTTTAGTCTGTGTGTGTCTTTTGATCTGAAGTGAGACTCTTGTGAAATAGGTCATTATTTAGACCAGTTCTCAAACAGAAACCCCTTATACTCTTATAATTATTTAGAACTTCAAAAAGCTTTGTTTATGTGAGTTGTCTATGTCACTATTTATGGTATTAATTTAAAAACAGAATTTTAGATACATTAATTGATTACTTCATTTTAGCTTTACTATAGTTTCTTTAAAGTACAGACAGAGCGGGAGGGAGAGAGAGAAATATCGACGTGAAAGGGACATGAGCGGCTGCCACCCACATGACCCAACCAGGGCCAGGGACAAACTGCAACCGAGGTACATGCCCTTAGTGGGAACCGAACCCCGGTCTCTCTGGACTGCAGGCCAATGCTCTAACCGCTGAGCCAAACCGGCCAGGGCTGCAAATCTCTTTAATGTCTGACTTCTCATAACTGCTTCTGCATTGAAACTGTTCTGTTTGACATATAATATTTAATTGAAGTATATAATAAAGGAGTTTCAGTTTTATTCAGATATGCACTTAGAAAAGAGAGGAATAGTATAATAATCTTTAAGGTAATTGTGTTTTTTGGGAGGAAGCTATACCAAAACTTGTTATTTTATGTTTTTTTTTTAAAGTTGATTGCAATGTAAAATCTTGACCCATAACAACAAATATTTTATAGCAGCAGATGTGATCTTGCACCTTATGTAACTTTACCCATGTGTAATTATGTAACATCAGGCATTGACTATTTAAAAATTATCAGCTCACATATATATCTTCTAAAAATTGACAATTTTATATCACATTTGTTAACATCACTGATGTTCTTATTAGAATATGACTTGAGTATTGGGAAAGTGTCAAGTTCACAGTGGCAGGCCTACATTTTCCCAAATTCAAATTTTTCCTTGAAAGCTTGAAATTTATCATTGCAACAAATATTGTCAGTTGTTACCCTTAAAATGACGGGTTTATTTCATTAATTACAAAAATGTCTGTCAAAACATGTCTGAATAATTATAGTATGTCTATCAGTTGTGTTTTCAAGTAAAAATGGTGTTTCAGGAAAAAGGTAGCCAATTGAGCTTGCTTCTAAAAATAATTGTACCAATGCTTTCCTTTGAGACAGCAGTCACACTTCAGAGCATAGCAGTTTTTAAAATCTGTATCTCCCATTTTGTCATATAGATTATTATAGAGGTATTTGTAAAGGTCAAGTTTAATTAAAGTAATAATATACTGCTTCATCAAAAGTTCTCTAACGTGAAATTCAGTATTTTTCTTTTAAAAAATGCTACGCATGGCAATAAAGAATACAATGGGCACTAGATTAGTGCTATAACTTTGTGCTGCTACCTTAATTAATGGTAAGGTGATGGTTTTACCATCATTGTTTTTGCACCACCAATATACGTGCCAACCCATTTAAAAAGGCAAGTTATGTCTTGGTATTATTATAAAATAGTTTTGACTTTATTGACCCCTGAAAGGTTTTTACTGCCTGTTTTTGGCTCCACGGACCATACTTGAATTAGGAACAAGGAGGGAAATGTATATCTCAAATCTCTTTAATGTACTGACATGTGCTAATAGAATGAAAACCTCACATCAAGCCCTTCAAAAGAAAGGGCTATTTATTTAGATTCATCAGTCATCTATCCCAATAATCCCCAATTCTTGTTCTCAGTGGTAGATACTGTTTTTTGGGGGGTGACTTCCATTTGGATGGATGCTGTTGAAAGATTTTACCACTCATTTATGATATATTGGTCTCCTGCTATAGTTAAAAAGAGAAACAAGGAGTTTTGGGTTTTTGTGAATTCATCTAAGCAGTGTTTACTGCAGCAGATTCAGTCTTTTTCAGGATTTCATCTTTTTGTGTGTGTTATTGTTCCTTTTCTGTCATCAGATGCAGGTGTCTATTGCATATTTTTTCTTCTCCCCAAAGACTGTTACATTAGAAGCCAGAAGGTTTAATTTTGCATCATTTGTTTATAACATCTGCTTCATAGAGACAGGGAAGAATTTTTGTTGACTCAACTATTTTATCATGCTTAGTGAGATAAGTTTACTAACACCCTAAGCTAAAACATTCTTTTGTGGTCAGCAGTTACTTACTGGTACAAAGTTATTACTTTTATGTAATTATCATAGTACTTTTAGTTCATGAACCGCTGACATTTGTTTTTCTTATCCCAAGTTGAGAAAATTACACATAGACCTGTAAGAACTCTGCTTGGTATGGCAAATAAATTCAGAATTTAATTTTTAGAGGCTAAAACATGCCTCTTTATCCAATGCATGATGCCCTTTACTGATATATTCTAACCTTTGTAGATTACTAATATATTGAGTATTGACAATGGTGTTAATCATTTTTTTAAATATTTCAATATACTTTATTTTCTCTCATATACTATTATTTATTGCTCTGATTATACTTTATTCACCCCTATAACAATGAGTGTTCGTATTTTATTCTCTTCAAATTCTCACTTTTTCCCATTCTTTTCTCTGATGGTAATTTTCAATGGCACAAGAGCTTTATGGTGTGTCTCTCACATCATAACCTCTGAAACAAAAACAGGAAATGACATTTTGGGAATAACTGATTGAATAGACAATGAAAATATGAGATAGTACCATAAGGAATCCTCAAGAAATAAACCCATGTGACATGAAATCTTCCTAGTAACTAGTCACATAATGACATTTCTTTTACAAGAGAATTCATAGAGGGCAGTAATACATTTAAAAAATGGGTCCTAAATAATGTATGCCAAAGGCAATGTATTCAAGGAACATCTGCATTTTGTCCTAAGAATAAATAATACTTTTAAGAACTATACATTTCTTTAGAATTTCATATATCTCCATAAGCAGATATCTCTACTTGTATAAGTCTAACTAAATTTGTTTTTATATATTTTTTTAATTAATTTATTTATTTTTGTTACAAATTTTCTCCTTTTCCCCCCACTTATTCCCACCTCCCTCTTTCTCCCCACCCTGTCCCCAGCTTTGTTGTCCATGTCTATTGTTCATGCGCACATGCATATAAGTTCTGTGGTTTATCTTTCCCCCAAAACCCCTCTTCTGGGATAGTCAGTCTGTACCCCACTTCCATGTCTCTGGGGCTACCCCATTCCTCAGACTGTTATGTTCATTATATTCCACAAATAAGTAAGATCATATGATACTTGTCTTTCTGTTTGGCTTGTTTCGCTTAGGATGACACTTTCCAGGTCCCTCCATGTCGTCTCAACGGATAAGAGAGATCTTTCTTTCTTACAGCTGCATAGTACTCCATTGTGTATACAGCTGCATGTACCACAGCTTTTTGATCTATTCATCTACTGATGGACATTTAGGCTGTTTCCAGATCTTAGCTATTGTAAATAGTGCTGCTACAAACATAGGGGTACATATATTCTTTCCGGTTGGTGTTTCAGGCTTCTTAGGGCATATTCCTAAAAATGTTTGCCTCAGAAAAGGTATTCAACCAGTTAGAGAAAATCTTAAAATAGTTTTGGACTGAAGATAAGACACCATTAGATGCGGATGAGGCCAACATGGACAGCATGAGGAATGGTATTTAGTTTTCTTTCCTGTATCTCCTTTCTTGTATTTTCTTTCCTGTATCACCTACACTGCCAGTCTCTTTACACAGTTGTGGGTTCTAGAATATTGTGATTGGGGGATGAAGCATGGAATTTGAAAGAGGAAAAAATAACTATCATAAGAAAAAGTAATAAATATCTTCAGAGTGTAAGATCCTTTTGCAGATTGTCACTCATACATGAAACACTTATTTAAAGTATTCATATGCAAATCTGGGCATGTTTGAAATGTGTTGACCTCACACGGAATGTAACTTTTTCCTTTTTTATTTATCTTCTGTCAAAGAACAATAATATTTAACATGGCATTATCAGAGCATGCCCTTTCTTCATTCTTTCAGGATTTGGTATATTGAGAAAAAACTAAAAACATGTAAGATATAACAAGTTCTTATATTATTATAGAAGTAATGATTGATTACTTCTACATGATGTTTTTGTCCTTAATTAGTATTGTTGTTGAACAGAATAGCCTTGAAGGTTGTACATGGAAGATTTAGAACAAATATTCCATACAGATGTGAGTCTTTCTTGACTTGTTAGAATAAAATATGCTCCCTTCCCACCCATGGTACAGGGAAATTTTCAAGTTTTTTTTTTCAAATGTTAAATAATCAAGAAAAAACTCAGGTACTAAAAAGTTAGTCTTAAAATGTTCTGCTATAAGTACATGATTAACTACTATAATATAGTTCTAATTTGTAACATTAGTGCTCTTTTTAAATATCATAATATTGAATTTTTATAACAACCATATTGTTTTATATTACAAATCATAAAATGCACCCATTTTAAATGTACAATTCAATAATCATTTTGAAGTTAAAGAGTTGTAGAGTCATCATCATCACAATCCAGGTTTAGAAACTTTCCATGAACCTGAAAAGATTCCCTCTGCCCATTTTCAGACAGTCCTCATTCCCACCCTAGTCTCAAGCAGCCACTAATCTACAGTTTATCTTAAATATTTGTCCTTCTGGACCATTTGTATACATGGAATAATACAATACATAATACAGTATAATGCATCTGACTTCTTTAGCTTAGCACAATGTGTCTGAAGTTTACCCATGTTGTAGCATGTATCAATAGTTCTTGTTTCATTGTTGAATAGTATTACATTATATGGATATACCTTTGTTTAGACATTCATTAATTGACGTGTACTTGATTATTTTCCACATTTTGGCTATTATAAATATTGCTTCTATAAACATTCATATACAAGTAATTGTATGGACATATGTTTTTATTTCTTTTGGGTAGATACCTAGAAATGGAATTGCTGGATTGTATGATAATTTTATGTTTAACTTTTAAAGAAACTAGCAGGAGGTTTTCTAAAGTGACTGCATCATTTAATATTACTAATAAAAATTTATGAATGCTCTAGTTTTCTACATTCTTATCAATACTTGTTATTGTCTTTTTTTTTTAAATTAGATTTATTGGTTTGACATTGGTTAATATGATCATATAGGTTTCAGGTGTGGGATTCTATGTTACAAGTATTGTGTATTGCACTGTGTGCCCACCACCCAAAGTCAAATAATCTTCTATCACCATATATGAGGCCCCTTTTACCCCTAAAACCCCGCCCCCTTCCCTCTGGCAATCATCACACTGCTGTTTGTGTTCATGAGTTTCAGTTTTATATCCCACATATGAGTAAAATCATATGATTCTTTGCTTTTTGATTGTAGCTATTCTAGTGGGTATGAAATGACATCTCACTGTGCTTTAAATTTGCGTTTCTCAAATGACTGAGGATAAATATGTTTTCATGTGTTTATCAGACATTCATACTTTTTTTGAATTTCAGTTCAAATCTTAATTGTCAGTAACTCTGAATGTTGGCAGCAAGTACAGGACTTTATTGAATTCATGTTTTAAAGCTTGTTGATAGTCAGCCTCCCAGGCTTTCCATAGTAAAATGTTACTTTGCTCTGCAGTGACATAAGTGAACCTTTCTATTTGCTAATACGATAACATATGCTCATTTTTGCATATACCAGTTAAGGAGAGAAACCTAATTTCCCACTTGCCATATTCCCCCTGCAGGACTCCGAATTTCTTTTGAGCATGATTACAGTTTGTAGGCAAAAAGTTATGGATCTACTTTCAGAAAGTGGCATCGAGTTTCACAGAGATTTCAACACTATATCGTGATTCTTGCATTGGTCATTCTTGGCCCTGTAAAATCTAAATTGAGATTATTTCTATGTAGATGTACCTGCTGACTTCTGTGACTTGATCCTCTGCATGGCTAGACCTATAATAACTATAAGACTTACACACATAAACTTGAGAACTTGAACCTGGATACTCCTGACTCTTTGCTTTCCAAATTCCGGCACAACATTCTGATTGTCATAAATCATACAAGAGCATATATTATTCAAGAGTGAGATTGCCGCTTCAGTTTTACACATTTTGATAACTGTAACCACTTACCAGAAATACTAATTTAATGTTTACAAAAGAGTTTGCATCATTCTGGCAAGAGTTTGTTAGATAACATTTTAAAATGTCTCCCCCTGCCTTGTACTACTGTGATATACATATATCACATATAGAGACATTTGCTCTACTGCGTTACCAACAACTACATAGTACAGTAGTTTTATGATTCCACTTTCTAGCATCACAAAGTAACTGCTACTAGACATGTTCTCCCACCGTAAATAACTCCAAAACTGTACAAAATATATGAGCTGTTTTCAGGTGTAGAATATCAGGTATCATGGGACTGCAATCATTGAGAGAAAGAAAAATAAATGAGATTAGCCACACGATCACTCAGGTTGTCTGCATAAATGCATGTTCTTGACTACAGTTCAGGGAGAGGAAGTGCAATAGTAGTTCTACCAAGCTAAGGTGACAAAGGTCAGGGCTTGAGGCTGTTCAGGTAGCTAGAATGTTCAAAGCAGGGTACCAGAGGGAGAAATATACATACAGAGAAGGAGGTTCAGAAATCTGTATGTGATTTGCCTCGGGCTGAATACCAAGCTGAACATGTGCAAATTGGTACTCCAAGAGGAGACATAATGACTACCAAAAGACACACAACTAGTAGGAACCATGAGCTGAATGACTGCTGCAGCTTGCTCAGAACAGATGTTCTACTTCCAATTAGCTGGTGTGCAGACTGCATTTAATATGACAGGCAGCAGAGAGGCCATACTTTAGTAGTAAGCTATCCTAACCTCAAGTAAAGGCTCTTCTCTATGATAAATAACAAAAATTTTTAAAGCTTTGGAAAGTTGAAGGAAATTTAAATAAATTTTCAGATGGAACAAAGTAAACACATTATTAAGAAAAAATAATATCTAAATAACAATATAATTTTTATAATTTCTAGTATACAGTAAAAAGTTGACATATGAAAAAGAAGTTAATGAGACCCATGATCAGGAGACTTATCAATAATGAAAATGACAGAGGTGTCACAATTAGCAGATGACTTTATAACAGCTACTAAAAATAGGTTCAAGCCCTGGCCAGTTTGGCTCAACAGTTTGAGCATTGGCCCACTAACCGAAGGGACACAGGTTCAATTCCTGGTCAAGGGCATGTACCTGGGTTGCAGGTTTGATCCCCAGCCCCAGATGGGGTTGTGCAGAGGCAACCAATCAATGTGTCTCTCTCACATCAATATCTCTCTCTCCCTCCTTTCCTCTCTTCCACTCTATCTAAAAAAAAAAAAAAATCGATGGAAAAATATCTTCAGGTGAGGATTAACAACAATAACAACAACAACAACAACAAAAGGTTCAAATTTTAAAAGCAATTTAAAAGGGCACTTTTGACTTGAAAACCCAACCTCTCATGTAAGATGCAACTTTTTCAAACCTCACATTAAGTAAGTACATAATACATATAAACAAACAGACAATGCATTCATTTATACACACACAATATATATATATATATATATATATATATATATATATATATATATATATATATTTGACTGACAGGGGAGCATGAGAACATTCTAGGAGAGAAGGTGGTAGAGAGGAAATTGACTTGTTCTATAAAATGGGTTGTATAGGAATACAGTGTACTTGAAACAGTAGAAGATGTGTTGAAGAGTTATTAAGGAGCCAGTTGATATAGGTTTTGAAACCAGACTGTTGGGTTCAAATTGGCTTCAATCACAGTAGAAATTCAGGAAATAGTTATCCAACTTTTATATGTAATAAGTCTGAAACATGTTATACTGGATAGGTGAGAACATGTTGCCATTGTTGCAGGATAGGAAAGGGTATTTGCTGTGTGTGCATATAGACCCATGTATGCTCACATGATTACATTGAAAGAACTATACAATTAAGTGTGTCCTTCAATACTCTGAGCACAATACAGAGAAGGAAGGATTATTTTATCAGTTACTTCTTACGATTATTACATCCAGGCTAATTAGTGGAATAACTTCTAATCTAGGCTCAGGATCATCTATGTCAGGGAATAATCACTGTCAACAATAAATGAATATAAGCCCTACCCTGAAAAGAGTGTCTTGTTGATATTTTTGTATTATCATAACTTTAGGGTACTGCTTATCTTTTAAATTTATTTCAGGAGTGCCAGCAGTTTGAATATTGGTAGATTCAACTGAAAGCACACATTTTTCTATTTTACTTTCTGTAAGCATTTTTTCAGGATAAAGAATATCTTGAGATTTTTAAGTTAGCAATTGTAGCTGCTTATCTGTTTGAATCAGGATTTTATCTATATTATACTATCAAAAAAAAAGACATTAGATGATAAACTAATAATTAATGTACAATAGCTACCATAATTTAATAATTTTTGTTTTAAACTTCAAAAATCTAAATACTTCCATTTTTCTCACTATTGATAACAAATAAATGTTATAAATGTTACATAAAATATAAATTTATACTAATTACCATGTTTATGTTTTTACTTACTGCGATTCTATGTAAGATTTTGTTTGGGGGAAAAAAGTGCTCATTTGCTAACAACATTTAAAATCACTGTGCTGAGATATTGATCAAAAGGGAACCTGAAGCCCTGGCCTGGTAGCTCAGTTAGAGTGTTGTCCCCAAACACCGAAGTTCTTGGTTCCTTCCCCAGTCAGGGCACATACAAAAATCAATCAATGAATGCATCAATAAGTTGAACAATAAATCAATGTGTCTCTTGCTCTTGACTCTCTCTCTCTCACATTAATAAAAATTTTTTAAAAAGGAACATAAAAATAGAGTTAGCATTGACAGAAATTCTATGAAGATAAGTTTAACTTTAGACATTTAAAATACAATGTAGTGACATTAACTTACATTATAGAATGTATTGATATTCTCATTATAGATTTCCAAGAAAAGAAAATATGAAAGGGGGTTCCAAAGATGTAAAAAATGAAAGGATACAAAGAGTTAAGTTTAAGTCATGAAGTCATCTCATATGTAAGAGAAATAACTCATAAAATCCAGTTTGGAATATACAGAGTTTTATTAACACATTTGAATTCATGCTGTAAAGCAAACATAGTTATTCCTGGCCTGGAGTAATTATGGCCTGATTTGAAAGCCCTAGCAAGATGTGCAGTTGCTTTTCCCATTGAGAGGTGGATTCCTATTTTTCTACCCTTTTAAATATGGCCTGTGTTTTGCTTTGAGCAATGGAATGTGGCAGAAATAATACTGTTTAACTTCTGAGCCCATTGAGAGATCTTGCACTCTTGTAATGTGAGCATCACAGGTGAGGAAGCCCAGTCTGATCTATTCTCCTTGAAGATAAGATACCTGGAGGGAGGCCCAGCCATTCTGGATGCTATAGCTGAACCCCGACTCAGGCAATTTGTTAGCTGGATGTAGCAGCCCCATGGAAGAACACAGGTGAAAACAGCAAAGGGGAGAATAATTTGTACACTGTGTAAAACAGGCTCTTTGTGCTGTTCCTTCACATTTACAAGTGTCAGCTTTACACCTATGTGGTTTGATGAATAATGCAATATTTAGGGTAGTTGAAATTACTAAAAATATTAACAGTGTTATATATATATATATATATATATATATATATATATATATATATATATATATCTCACATAGAAACATGCAACAGTGTGGTGATAACTACAGGATGGGGGGCTGGGGGAAGGTGGAGCGGGCAAAGAGGGAATAAATAGGGACAGAAAGCAGAGACTTTCCTTTGAGTGATGGGTGCATGATGCAGTGTGCAGATGACATTTTGTTGAGTTATATACTTGAAACCTATATGGTTTTGTGAACCAATATTACTCAAGTACATTCAATAAGAAATATAATAAATAAATGTAAAATAAAAATTAAAAAAAACATTATTCAGCTTAGACATCAACTAAATTTTCTGGAAGAAAGAATGTAAAAATTGGAGATAAAAGAATCAATTTATAGTGACAATTTGAGAAGAATTTGCTAGCTGGGTGACTTTGGTGAAGTTATTTAATCTCTCTAGATCTCTATTTTTAATCTGATTAAAAAGAATTTTAAGCCAATAATTCTAAGTTTGTAAGCATACATATTTGTTCTGAATTTCTCTGTTTCTGTGATAGTGCACATTTCTTGGCATTTGTTACCAGGGTTTCATTTCCTTTAATTTAACATCATGTATAGCTGAATGTGAACTATGAGCAGATTACTGAAAATATTGCCCTAAATGTTTTACTGGATAATATTTTAAGATGATTGAAAGAACTTTTATGACAGGCTATCCATTTCAATACAAAGTTATAATGTAAGTTTATTCATATTAATATTAATAAGAATAGAATCTGAAAATTAAATAATAAGTGGAACTAATATATCTCTTTGACTGTGAAAGCCTCTAACTTAAACCATGAATACTGAGTGAACAGATGAAGGCTAACTAAATGAATAAATAAATAAGACAGACACATTATTCATTTGCATTTGTCAAATAATATATTCATGTGGTAAGAAGGCTCGGCCACAAACTTCTTGGTGTGGCATTTTATTCATTCATGGCTGGCATGATAGTTAATCATTTTTTGACATATATGACAAGTCAAATAAGGAAGAAAAAAGTACTTGCTAAAATACTTAAATTATTCAAATATTATAAGAGGTTTTATTCACAAAGACATGACACCAGAAACACTTAATATTGTCAACTTGAAAAACTAGTGCATGTCAGTCATAAACTTTGGTTATTATAATGTTTGATTTGTAATTCCATGTGACAAAAATCACTCTCATCTACGATACTTACACAATATAGGAAGACACAATATAATATACAGATCATGTATTATAGAAATGTATACCTGAAACCTATATAATTTTATTAACCAATGTCACCCTAATAAGTTCAGTAAAAAAGAAAAATATAAAGATTAAAAAAGTAAATTAAAATTTTACTTGAAATTTTTACTCAAATGTTCAGGGGATAAAGGAATTTAGAATAGTGACTAGTGGAATTGGGTAGAGTTGAGATGCACAATTATTAGTGGCCTTCTTAAACTATTTATGAATAGATTATAAACTATTGAAAAAATAGTTAAATTAGGGTTCATTGTGTTTTCTGTTGTTTAAGGTATTTAAAGATACTATAGATATTTCAAAATTACAGTTATCAATTAATGACATAAAATAAAAATGAAAGTAACTTTGTAAAATATTGCAAAGAGTTTTTGTGAGAAACGATTTAGATTGATAGTGGAAATAGTTAAAAGTATTTAGTCTCATAAAAACTCAATTTTGTTGATTAAACCTGCTTGGCCATATATATTTTTGTTTTCATTTTTTTATCTCTTCATAAAATGTTTACAGCCATATTTACCTATATATATGTATGATTAGATAAAATAACACAAATTTTTATGCAACCATTAGCATTTCTTTCTTAAATTTATTTCTATAGAAAAAGAAGAATTGAACTGAAGATTAAATAGAAATTTATTATATTTTTACTTTCTTTAAGGCACATTTAATATTTTGCCTGCTAAGAGAATGAGGCTATGTTTATTTTTGTACTTATTTAATTCATATAGTCAAGCCAAATTTTCTAAATTGGAAAACCATTATTTCTGTTGCTCAAAGGCTATATTTTTCTCTCACATTAGAAAATTTTGTTAGATAGTAAGCACTATGTCAGAGATTTTAGAAGCTTTTTTTAAATTTTTTTTTTTTCTTTATTGATTTTAGAAAGAAAGGAAGGGAGAAGGAGAGAGAGCTAGAAACATCGATGAGAAAGAACATCAATTGGCCAGCACCTGCCTGCCCCCCACTGGGGATTTGGCCCACATCCTGGGCATGTGCCCTGACCAGGAATCAAACCAGCAACCTCTTGGTGCATGGATTAATGCTCAACCACTGAGCCACTCTGGCTAGGCCACACTCCTTATATAAGATATATCTCAAAGCAATAAAAAAAAAAAGTATGTCATCCTTCAAGTATTTGTCCACTTAGGAGAGTTTTTAAAGATTTTTTAGTGAGAGAGGAAAGGAAAGGGGGAGAGAGAAACATGGATGTGAGAGTGAAACATCAGTTGCTGCCTCCAAACGGTGCCCTGACAGGGAATCAAACTGGCAACCTTTTGATGTGTGGGACTACCCCCAACCAACTAACCACACCAGCCATGTCCACTTAGGAGATTAAAAAACAATTTCTTAAGGTACAGAAAGTTGAAAGACTTACCTTAACTGAGTACACATTGTTGGTGTTCTACAGATATTTTTTGAATCAATAAATCAGTAATTTAAAGAAATATACTGTCATTTGGTTAGTTGCTAGAGATCTAGTGTTCATGGTCATGATCATAGAATACCTATGAAAAGAAAAATTAAGTGGTTTTTTTTTTTTCCCATCTTCATCCAAGGACATTTTTGCATTTAGTGCCGGGGACAAACTGGAACTGAGGGACGTGTCCTTAGTGGGAACTGAACCTGGGACTCTCCTGTCCGTGGGTCGAAGCTCTAACTGCTGAGCCAAACCTACCAGGGTTTTTTGTTTTGTTTTGTTTTGTTTTTAATAGGAGGGCTTCTAAATGAGAATACATGAGAATAACTGAGGTTACAGAGCAAGAAACATGAGACTACATAAAATATGATGGAGAAGATGCTGAGGAAAACTAGCTATCATGCATTCATTGAGAAAGCACAATATATGATTTTATCAACAGTGTATTTTATTGAAAGAATGCAAGCAATTTGAACTAAAGATCATTGAATAGACAAATTTATTAATTTATCTTTGTTCATTTCCTAAAATCTCTTGAAGCTTGGGCTTACCTGTGGTTTTAGAAAGATTTCTGCCATCATCCATTAAGTAGTCTCCTATATCACACTAAAAATTTATATATTATACAAATACAGAAATGTGGAGGGCATATAAATGCAGATGAGAACAGAATTTATTAAATTATTGGGACCATTTAATATAATTTGAGGTCAAGATTTTTAAAGATAGGCTGTCATATGGTAAATAATAATAAATTATATTTTTACACATAATTAGGCATGGAGTTATGAGACAAAATAGTGTCACTTAAGTACAAGTAATTTTATATTGCTGTGATGTGATGTCCAAAAATCAGAAAACAGCCACAGATGAGAAAAGGAAACAATTTAAGAAGTCAATGCAGTAATCCAGGCAAAAAGCAAAGAGGATCAGATGTAACTTGGCAGTACAGAATTGGAGAGAAAAAAGTAGATTCAAGGAGTACTTGAATAGGACACAGAATTTTGGGGATTTGGTGATTATTGGAAAGTAGGATATATTATCATTTACATTTTTATTTACTGATTTGAGAGAAAGAGACTTATGTAACCTTAGTGTATTGGGGTTGCTGCTCTAACCAACTGAGCTACCTGGACTGAGCTAAGCACTTGATGTTTTAAGTTCTGTATTGCTCCTTAAATAAATGTGGTGAAGAAACTATTGGGCCAAAAATGCTGTTAAGTGTATACATGCAGATTATTATATTTATATGCTTACCATTTAAACACTTTTTATTCATATATTTTACTGATGAGCAGACAGAGGGAAGCAGTTAAGATTACAGTGGGATATAAATGTTTTTTTAAATAACAATAAAATATAAAATATAAATTTACTTAAATCTTAAAGTCAGTTAGATAGTGCAGAACAATGTTTTGATGAGATGCAAAACTTTCTAGGTCCTCCTCACTATTTTAAGAACATACTTCAAAAATGCCCACAGACATCTTGCTTTTAGTTAATCAGTATAAATGGATAAAGTAGCAATTTGTTTTTGGCAAAATAGAGAGATATTTTGGCCTCTTTTCTCATAAAAATAAAAGCACAGCAACTTTTCTTTCTGTGATGAATGCATGATTCCTAATATCGCTATCTGTGTGCCTTTCCACTATGCTGTTCTCACACACTATAAATGCAGCTGTAATGTCTTGGCTTCTAAAAATGGCTGAAGTAATGTAATTCTTGTTAGAACTCGTTTGATTACAGACTTGCTCACTGCAATCAGGCAACAGCAATTTCTTTTTGAGAAAAACAGGAAATACCTTAATTTATAAAAACCTATTTCAAATATTTTATTGTTCAGCAATAATCCTTGCTGGGCATACTCCTAACAGTCATTGTGTTGCTAAACAAAGGGAAATGGAAATTATAGTTTATTAATATAAAGCATATTTATAAGATATTCACTTTATTTAGCATCCTTCTAAAATGCAATCAATATCAACTAATATCTATTGACCTGGGATTTTACACACAAATATACACACACAGATGTGTGTGTTTATATATGTGTGTGTGTATATATAATTATTGGATATAATTAATAGATATATATTGTCTATATTTCACTGCTTAACCAAGAGCCACAAAGCCTAATGAGTTTAAACATTTTTTAGCTCTTAATCTGTGCATCATCATCAGAATTAGGCTTAACAGGGAAGTTCTCATGGTGGTTTAACTTGGGTCTATTCATGAATCTGCAGTCAACTAGGTCAAGAGGGCTGCTGTGCTTTTAATTGTTGATTGAGTACTGGCTGGGGTAATATCAGCAAGCAGTTTATAAATTTCTCTTTAAAAATTTTTTAAATATGTTTTATCAATTTTTAGAAAGCGAGAGAGAGTTAGGGAGAGAGATATAGAAACATCAATGATCCCTGGCCAGTTTGGCTCAGTGGTTGGAGCATCGGCCTGCCGACCAGAGAGCCCCAGCTTCTGTTCCTGCTAGGGGCATGTACCAAAAAAAAAAAAAAAGAAACATCAATGAGAGAGAAATATTGATAGGCCACCGCCCTGCATGCCCTCTACCAGGGATGGAGCCAGCACCTCAGGAATATGCCCTGACTAAGAATTGAACAGGTGTCATTTTTGTGCATGGGTCGATGCTCAAGCACTGAGCCACAATAGCCAGGCCAGGTTATGAATCTCTTATCATCTGGTAGACTAGTCCAGGTTTATTCTCATTATGGTATATTTCAAGGATAAAGAGAAAGCAAGACCCAATGCTGAATTACTATTCAAGGCTCTACTTTCGACACATTTGCTACTATTTTATTGGTAAAAGCAAGCCACATGGCCAAGTATAAGGTCAGTGTAGAATGAGATTTTTCATAGGAGTAAGGATACAGAGAGCTAAGGTGACATGAACAAATTAGTGGCAGTTATTGCACCAGTTTACCAAAACATGACACTCTGATAATATGCCTATGAGTCTGTCTGTCTGCCTATCTATCTATCTAGCTATCTATCTATCTATCTAGCTATAAATTAATGGCTCCTATATTTAACAGTATAACCACTGACCCATGACTGGCAATTTAATTGAAGCTAATGGCATGATTTGAAAGAAATGTTGTGGCCTGAACAGCATTATATTATATGGCCTTTAAAGCTAGCTTTTTGTATGTTCTGAACACTTTCTTTTTAATTACTAATTTATCTATTTGTCTTTAATCTGGAAATATATCTGATTTTGCTAAAAGCAGTTGCAAACAGACCCTAAGGTGACCCCACCTTCCCAATGATTCCCACTTTTTAGTATTCATGCCTTGGAAAATTCCCTTACCTGTGACATGCTTCTAATGCATAGACTAGGGAAAAGGATGTTATTCCCATGATTACACTATATTTTATAAGACTCTGTCTTGCTAGCACTCTTTCTCCCACTCTACTGATGATCTTGAATAAGTAAACTGCTATGTTGTAAACTGCCCATGAAAAGGGCCCACGTGGCAGGGAACTGTGGATGATTTCTAGGAGCTGAGGGTGGCCTCTGGATGTCAGCAGCAAGAATACAGAGCTGTCAGTCATAGCTTGGAAGTTGATTCATCCTCCTTGAAATCTCCAGATGGAAACGAAGCCCCAGTGGGCCCCTTAAATGTAGCCTTATGAGACCCTGTCAGAGGAGCCAGTTAAGTTGTGCCTGGACAAAGAAACTGAGATATTAAACGTGTGTTGTTTTACACCACTAAGTTGTGGGTAATTTGTTATGCTGCAATAGAAAACCAACACAAAGGCAAATATCCACCTCATTTAACATCCACATTGAAAAATGTTTAGGTTTGGCCTTGGATGTTTTGCTTATGGCTAATTTTTTACATAAAGCCTATCAAAACAAGTAATAGCTTAATTTTTTTTGAGTATAAAAAAGTATACATTTCTTGCGTTATACATTTTCAGACTCTGTCAACATATTTTCATATATTATACTTCAGATGAGGGCAGAAGTCCTATTTAATTAGTGTTTGGAATAGAAGACTTTGTTGAAACAATATAAAAATTATTATTTTTTCATTGTGTTCATTATTTATCTGCGACATATGTGGTTACAACCTTATTTCTTCCAAAATAAAGGGAAACAATCACTTTAATGTTTAGTGTATAAAGTATTGTTAATTTACAATGGCTGATCTGTCCAAGTTAATTATATCTTTAATCTGAAGCCATTTTAAATATATCCAAAGTTCTTCATGTTTTTTGTGAAGGTATGTGTTTTTTCCAACTCTCCAAGGGTGAATTCAGTGAAACAAAGAACTAGATCCAGTTTTTGCTGTTTGTGGGACATGGCAAAATAAAAATTTAATACTAAGAGTTCACCTGTTGAGGTTCTTTATAGAAGAATATTTGACCATGATAGCTTATCAAAATATATTGATTATAAATAACAAGTTTTTTTCTTGTACATAATTATTTTAACCTAAAGCTATTCTTAACATATTTTATTTATTTTTATCTTCTATATAGGCACTATGCTCATTTTTATGTTGTATGAAATAAATATAAGCTGATGAAAGATAATTTGGATGTGATTTTGACAATAAAGGATTCCATACCCCTAACAGTAGTGCTATGATGGTAATTTTAATTAGTTAGAAGCCACATTAAATTTCAAGGGGAATATTTTTAAGAAAAAGGCAATAATATTATTAGGATTAATGTTGCAAGTAAGTACCTTCCAGTTATTATTTCCTTTAATTTTTTTTTCACTTTCCAATGTTAATAGATCTATTTGAAATGAAAGTTTCAAAATCAATTTATATATACTCTCACATAGTAAAGTAGGAGAGGTAAGCAGTGCTTAACAAAGGTACACCCTTTAGAAGAAAAAATTAAGTTTTTTCTTGTTATTCTGAGGAAATATAAAGCATTAATGACAAGACAATAAGAGAGAACCTTAGAACTATGTGAATAGCATGCAAGATTGATTTATTTCTATATCTAATTATTTTTAGCAGCTATTTATTTGTTTATTTCAGGTTGCATAGTTTGATAATTTCCTTTTAATACAACATGATTTACTATATGTATATATTGTAAAATGATTACTTAAAATCAAGTTAATTAATACATTCATTATCTCACATAGTTATTACATTTTGTGTGGTGAAAGCACTGACAATACACTTTCTTTGCAAATTTCAAGTAAATGCAGTATTATTAACCATAACCACCATGCTGTACATTATATATCTAGAACTCATTCATTTTGTAACTTTAAATTTGTACACTTTGACCAACCTCTTCCCATTTCTCCATCCCAAGGCCCAGGACCCACCATTCTACTCTCCGGCTCTAAGAGTTCAATTCTTGGATTCCACAAAGAAGTGAAACTATATAGTATTTGCTTTCTGTGTCAGTCTTATTTCATTTAATGTTATGTCCTCCAGGTTTAACCATGTTGTCACAAATGAAAGAATTTCATTCTTACTTAGGGCTGAATAACATTTCATTATATAATATATAATATTTTATTTATTCATCTGTCAGCAATCACAGTATTTTCATATCTTGGCTATTGTGAATAATATTGCAATGGGAATGCAGAAATTGATTTCATTTTTTCTGAATATATAGCCAGACATGGATTACTGGATTGTATGGTATTTCTATTTTTAATTTTTGAAGAACTTCCATAATGCCAGGTCACAGGGCTGTTTGAAGTTCTGCTGTTTGATTTAAATATTGGTGGGCCTACCTCCAGGGTTAAGGCAGGTGTGAGCAGCAGTGTTCTTGGCCTTAAATGTGAGGAGTTGGAGCCAAATTACAGGGCTGTGTCAAGATCTGCAGTTGGACTGTGGTCAGAGGATCTACCTCAGGGTATGGATGGGTGTATCTAGCTAGGAGGGTATGACTGGAAGCCAACAGTGGCTGGAGTCAGGCCTATGACCACTTCAGGATCTAAATTTAGGACCTAGGGTCTGTTATCTGGGCATGGGTGTATGTGACTCCTGTTGAGTCCCTTGGATGATGCTGATGGCAGGACCAAGGCCAGACAGGGCTGTAGCTGAATCCACAGAAGAGCAAGGCTGTTTCTGGGTTTATAGCTGAGATCACAATCAGTGATTCTATCACCTGGACTTGAGCTTGCTTTCTCAAAATGGCACTCCTTGGTCTTGGGCTCCAATGGGGTTCCACAGTCTCCTACCTGGATCTCAAACTCCCACAAAGTCACTTTTATCTATGGATGTCTGTCATATTTTGTTGCTAGGGGAGGACACCTGCTGGGGATTTTCTCTTCTGTTATTACTAATTATTCAGAATTTTAGTTGGGAATGATAGCCACTCAGAATATAATAATGGCTTCAGTGCTGTCCACTTCCTTAGTACTGTTTAAGGATAATATTTAATTAAGGTTATACTGTTAAGGTAAAACCAAACAAGGAGAAAATAAGCATTCTAATTAGATTGAAACTGTATTTTTTTAAAGGACTTTGTGATGTTACCTAGAAACTAAGCTGCCTACAAACAAAGCACAGTGATGAATATCAAAATGTTGTGGCAAGAAGGAGTCTTCATAGGGGTAAAAATTAGCCAGCGTCACTTTGCATTTCTCCAAAGCCTATAGAGCTCATTAGACACAGGGAAATTCATGATTACATTACATAGATTATTCCACATTTTCATGCATTTTTCTAGGTCATTTACTTGAAGAGAGATTTTAGTAAAAACAAATATATCTCATTTAATTTAGAATGCCAAGATAATGTGACATTTTTGCAATTAAGATTGTATCAGTAGGATAACACAATTCAATACTTGCTAAATATTTTGTCAAGGCAAAGGGATTTAAAGTGTGAGTATTACAAATTCCATTGCAAGAATAAAAGGAAAACCCTATACAAAAAGTATTCAAGTTTCAAGGAATGAAAATAAATTACACCACTTAAAATTCACCATATTTAATTAAAAAATACTATACGACTGTGAAATGGTAATGCACTTGAGAAGAACAAACAATAAAAATGTTGAGTATCAATGCTGCTGTAAAAATGTTTTTCAAAACAATATTTTCCATGTAAATGGATTTCATTAACGTGAGTAATTTAAATAAGTTTTAGATTTCTTAGAATATATGAAAAGAAAGAGAATTTAGAAATGATCTAATTAACTTTTCTCCTTTTATCAATAAATAAAATTAAGCCAAGGATACTTGATGACTCGTTCTTAATTACTAATAATGGCAGTCAGAACAAGAATCCTAAACACCTGACCTGAACTCTATGCTCTTAATCTATATTATGAAATAGTAATTATTTAATGCATCATCTCATGTAAAAATTGACTATTTTATAGCTCGAAATTTAATATTTATATCAGGATAGATTTGTAATTTTTGTGTGTGTAGAAGATAACCTATTTAAAAGTATAGATCTGTTTATGTTTACTATGAATACAGATCTGTATATATACATATTGTATAAACGATGTATGTCTATGTAATTTACTGCACATTTAAACAAAAATATTTGTTCAACAGATAAATGAGTTATCTCATGAAATTCTATATATTAGGTAAATAATCCCCATATGCAGTAGATGTTAGGGCAACAAGATGGTTTAGTAACTAATTAATGATAATCAGTGACTCACAGTGATAATCCAAAATTTCTTGACTGATGTTCTACCTGAAAACAGAGCTTCTAACTGTGTAAAGTTTCATTCTTGACTCTCTTGCTCATTAATTTTTCTGAATAATTTGAATGAGGATTTCTAATGTATATAAAATTTTGTTAGACTATATTTCAAAATTATAGTTTTTTTCTTAATATTGGAGGCAGAATCCAGAAATACTGTAGAGAGATAAGGAATAAGCTAAATATTATGAAATAAATTAAAATTTAGCAGAAACAAGACCTGTTTGTATTGAAAAACATTAAATAAATATCAGTGCCAGAATTTATGCAGAAATGTAGTTAGTCATTAATTACCTCAATATGAGACATTTCAGTGGATTATTAGTTCAGTTTTTGCTAAGTCCTCAATTAATTAACAGAGAAGTAAATGAAGGTTGCAGAACATGCAGAGACATGTACCAATAAAAAAAGGTTTATCAACAAAGTTGTTGAAAGTAAAGAAAAAAAAATACATAATAAATATTATTTACAACGTTTAGCAACTTTCAGCTCAGGCAATTTCTTTAAACTATTTCATGTGTGAATTCCCAATTAGTGAGAGAGTACTTCCTCCTGCCTACCATCTTAGGAATTATAGAAAAATCTGATTAGTTCACAAAAAGTTTCTCTAGCCTTTCCCAAATTCCTCACCAATTGCCTTCCTGAGATGACTTCCAACTGCAACTTCTCCATTCCCATTTGAAAGGGGGCATCTTCTATAACTTACAGATATTTGTGGAGTTGAAAAACTCAAAACCATCATGTCATATAACAAAATTTAAAAGTCAAAGAGCATCTCATACTTTTGTTTCATCTCTTTGAAATGTGTACTAATTATTATTGGAAGTGGACAGTCAAGCCTCCTGTTGCCATATTCTCCTATTAATGTAAACAGAAATAATTCATATGAACTGATAGAGGTGCTCATCCTTGTGTTTGTATATAAATTCATAGTATTTTGGTTAGCTCCAGGAATTGAATTTTAGGCGAGATCTCAACAAATACAAAAAGACATTCAGGAGATAATGATGAGGTAGAAGGATGTGTCAATATAATGTCATGTGAAAAATAATGAAGGATAGAGGAATGTTTTATTTGAGTGTGTTATGGTTGTTGCCTTCAAATGCATTTTTGTACAACATTAAGAGTGAAATTAATTAGTGGAGTTAGGCTTTATGGCTATAAAGTATAGTGAGACAGAAAGAGAGCTCCATAAAATAAAGGACCTGTGTAACAGAGGACTCTATAGATAGCATGGGCAAGTCTCAGGGTTTGAACATTTCACATTATGGAAAGGGTTTCTGCAGTGGCTTCACAGTCATTTGTCAATATGCTGTTTCTTTAGCAATAGATCTGCCTTCCTTTTAAATCCAGAAATTCTATGAGTCTGTGTTTCTTACTAGTACTCTTCACCCGGCATCAAACAGAATTTATTTGACTTAGAATTATAATTTTATGTATTAAGCAGTGCACATAGCTACCTGTAAAATTGCATAAAAGCAATATGAAATGTAAATGAAAAATCCTGTGCTGCTTTTTCCAATTATGAATGAGCCTCTCTTATCTGTTTCTTTTTAGCATGTGTATGTGTTGAGATTAGTGTGTATCTGTAGAGCAGGAAAAGGTGAGCAATATAACACCTGATAAGTGCTAAACTTGTCATTCTCTCTGGGGTCTAGGAAGTATTGCACATTTAAAGAGCTTTTTTTTTTTTTTTATGATATGTGGCCAATTTTTTTTTTTTTAACTCAGTCCATTTGTTCATTCTATACTTTAATAATCTCCTCAGTAAAATGTTAAATAAGTTTTTGTCTTCCCCATTGTTACACCTTTCAGATATTTGTAGGATTTTATCATCTTACCTTTTAGTCATCCTTATGCACAGTTACAGATACTTTGATTCTTTAATCTTTCGTAAGTCAAGACCTATATTCCAAGAGACATATGAAGAAATGCTCAACATCGCTAATCATCAGAGAGATGCAAATTAAAACAACAATGAGGTATCACCTCACACCTGTCAGAATGGCCGCCATCAACAAATCATCAAACAACAAGTGTTGGCGAGGGTGTGGAGAAAAGGGGACTCTAATACACTGCTGGTGGGAATGCAGACTAGTGCAGCCACTATGGAAAACAATATGGTGTTACCTCAAAAAATTAAAAATTGAATTGCCACTTGACCCAGTGATCCCACTTCTAGGAATATACCCTAAGAAGCCTGAAACACCAATCAGGAAGAATATATGTACCCCCATGTTCATAGCAGCACTATTTACAATAGCTAAGATCTGGAAACAGCCCAAACGTCCATCAGTAGACGAATGGATAAAAAAGCAGTGGTACATATACACAATGGAGTACTATGCAGCTGTAAGAAAGAAAGATCTCTTATCCTTTGAGACGACATGGAGGGACCTAGAAAGTATTATCCTAAGTGAAAGAAGCCAAGCAGAAAAAGACAAATACCACATGATCTCACTTATATACGGAATATAATGAACATAACAGTCTGAGGAATACAGTAGACCCAGAAACATGGAAGTAGGGCACAGACTGACATCCCTCAGAAGAGGGGGTGGGGGGTTGGGAAGAGACAAACCACAGAACTGATATGCATGTATGCATGACCAATGGACATGGACAACTAAGCCCGGGACGGGGTGGGGGGGTGGGGTGGGGAGGGGGGTGCCAATGGGGTGAAAAAGGTGAAATATTTGTAACAAAAAAATAAATAAAAAAATTTTTAAAAAAAGACCTATATTCCTTAAATCATTTTCATTACACACTTCTAAATTTCCTTTATCTGTCTTTTATCTGTAGTGCTATGGTGCTGAGATGTCTAAAACCAAGTCTTTAATAATAAGTAAAAATTAGTAAGTATAAAAAAGAAGTTGTTTGTATCTTTTCAAAACAAGCATCAGAAAAATAAAGGTTACATTTTTATTCGTTATACTTTGCCATGAGCCCAGAAGGACTTGCGTTTCTTCAAAATCCCTTGGTAAGAGGGAGAATTTGCAATGTAAGAGACAGATTTTTCTTTTTCTTTTTTGTATCTGATTCTCTCTGTTGTATTTCTTAACAAATTATTATTTACACTTTCTGATTCTAATCTGATGATCAGTGTTTAAATACATTCAGTTTCCAGCTGTCTTCTCCCTGTTATTTGCCACTACTTATTTTAAAATTTAACTGGAGTTAACCATTTTATAAGACTGTACTCAACTATATTTAATAAAGTATGGAAAATGGGAAGGCCATAAGAGGAAAGGCAAGTATCTTAAAGGAGTAAAATCTAACTATACTTAGATATTAAGCACATTAGAAAGCAGTGTCTTCAATTTTATTTAATTTTTTAATTTTAAAATTATTATTTTTTATTTTTCAATTACAGTTGAGAGGCAATATTATATTTGTCTCAGGTGAACATCTCAGTGACTAGACATTATATAATTTTCTAAGTGATCATCTTAATAAATCTCATACCCATCTGACCTCATGCATAGTTATTAGAATATTATTTACTATATTCCCTATGCTGTACTTCACATCTCCTTGAGGGTTCTGTAACAACCAATTTGTACTTCTTTTTCTTTTATTTAATTAATTCATTTATTTTAGTTACAGATGTTTCTCCTTTTTCCCCCACTAATTCTCCCTTCCCCCTCCATCTCTGCCCTGTCCCCACCTTTGTTGTCCATGTCCATTTTTTATGCACAAATGAATATAAGTTCTGTGGTTTATCTGTCCCCCCCACCACCACCTCTTCTAGGGATTGTCAGTCTGTACCCCACTTCCATATCTCTGGGACTACCCCATTCCTCAGACTGTTATGTTCATTATATTCCACAAATAAGTGAGATCATATGATACTTGTCTTTCTCTGTTTGGTTTGTTTTGCTTAGGATGATACTTTCCAGGTCCCTCCATGTCGTCTCAAAGAGATCTTTCTTTCTTATAGCTGCATAGTACTCCATTATGTACATGTATCACAGCTTTTTTATCCATTCATGTAAACTGATGGACGTTTGGGCTGTTTCCAGACCTTAGCTATTGTACTATTGTAAATAGTGCTGCTACAAACATGGGGGTACATATATTCTTTCTGATTGGTGTTTCAGACTTCTTAGGGTATATTCCTAGAAGTGGGAACACTGGGTCAAATGGATGTTCAATCTTTAATTTTTTGAGGTATCACCATATTGTTTTCCATAGTGGCTGCACCAGTCTGCATTCCCACCAGCAGTGTACTAGACTCCCCTATTCTCCACACCCTCGCCAACAATGTTGTTTGATGATTTGTTGATGGCGGCCATTCTGACAGGTGTGAGGTGATACCTCATTGTTGTTTTAATTTGCATCTCTCTGATGATTAGTGATGTTGAGCATTTCTTCATATGTCTCTTAGCCATTTGTCTATCCTGTTTGGAGAGGTGACTATTTAGTTCCTCTCCTTATTTTTAATTGAGTTCTTTGTCTTCCTTTTGTTGAGTTGTATGAGCACTCTATATTTATTGGAAATTAACCCCTTATTTGATATATCATTGGCAATTATGCTCTCCCATACAGTGTGGGTTACTTTTCATTTTGATGATTGTATCTTTTGCTGGGCAGAAGCTTTTTAGTTTGATGTAGTCCCATGTGTTCATTTTCTCCTTTGTTTCTGTTGCCTTAGGTGATATATTAGTAAAAATTCTGCTGGGTATGATGTCTGAAATGTTGTTGCCTACAGTTTGCTCTAGGATTTTTATGGATTAATGAGTCACATTTAAGTCTTTTATCCATTTTGCATTTATTCTTGTGTATGGTGAAAGTTGATGGTCTAGTTTCATTTTTTTGCATGTAGCTGTCCAATTTTCCCAACACCATTTACTAAAGAGGTTGTCTTTACTCCACTGTATGCTCTTGCCACCTTTGTCAAATATTAATTCAGCATATTGCCTTGGGTCCATTTCTGGGTTCTCTGTTCTCTTCCACTGGTCTATATGCCTGTTCTTGTGCCAGTACCAGGCTGTTTTGATTACAGTAGCTTTGTAGTATAAGCTCAAATCTGGTAATGTGATCCCTCCAACTTTGTTCTTCTTTTTCAAGATTGCTGTGGCTATTCCAGGTCTTTTTTGGTTCCATATGAACTTGTGAAGTATTTGTTATAGTTCTGTGAAGTATGTTGTTGGTATTTTGATGGGGATTGCATTGGATCTATAGATTGCTTTGGGTACTATGGACATTTTAATGATGTTAATTCTTCCAATCCATGAACAAGGTATGTGCTTCCACTTTTTTATATCTTCCTCTATTTATTTTTTCAATGACCTGTAGTTTTCTAGGAATAGATCCTTTATTTCTTTGGTTAAGTTTATTCCTAGGTATCTTAATTTTGTTGCCACAATAGTAAATTGGATTGTTTTCTTAGTTTCTCTTTCTGTGTATAAGAATGCCATCAATTTCTTGATGTTAATTTTTGTATCCTGCTACTTCGTCAAATTCATTTATTAAGTCCAGTAAATTTTTGATGGAGTCTTTGGGGTTTTCTACATATAGTATCATGTCATCTGCAAATAATGACAGTTTCACTTCCTCTTTTCCAATTTGGATCCCTTTTATTTTTTCTTCCTGTCTGATTGCTGTGGCTAAGACCTCCAGTACTATGTTAAATAAGAGTGGTGAAAGTGAGCATCCCTGTGTTGTTCCTGTTCTTAAGGGAAATGCTTTAAGTTTTTGCCCATTGAGTATGATGTTGGCTGTAGGTCTTTCATATATGGCCTTTATCATGTCTAGATATGATCCCTCTATTTCCACAATGCTGAGCGTTTTTATCAGAAATGGATGCTGGATATTGTCGAAGGCTTTTTCGGCACCTATTGATATGATCATGTGGCTTTTATTTTTCATTTTGTTCATGTGGTGTATGACATTTATTGATTTGCGAATATTGTACCAGCCTTGCATCCCTGGGATGGAACCCACTTGGTCATGGTGAATAATTTTTTTGATGTATTGCTGGATTCTATTTGCCAGTATTCTGTTCAGGATTTTGGCGTCTATGTTCATCAGGAATATTGGCCTGTAGTTTTCTTTCTTTGTAATGTCTTTTTTTGATTTTGGAATTAGAATTATTCTGTCCTCAATAAACAATTTTGGAAGTCTTTCTTCTTGAATTTTTTGAAATAGTTTGAGGAGAATGTGTGTTAGTTCTTCTTTGAATGTTTGGTAAAACTCTCCCGTGAAGCCATCCGAGTTTGGGCTTTTGTTTGCTGGGAGAGTCTTGATTACCTCTTCAATTTCCTTAGTTGTTATTGATCTGCTCAAGTTTTCTATCTCTTCCCAGTCCAGTGTTGGGAGACTATGTGTTTCTAGAAATTTGTCCATTTGCTTAGATTGTCGAATTTGTTGCCATATAATTGTTCATAGTAGTTGTTAACTATCTTTTGTATTTCTGTGGTGTCACTTCTTACTTCTCCTTTTTCATTTCTGATTTTGTGTATTTGGGTTCTCTTTTTTTGTTTCTTGGTGAGTCTAGCTAAGGGTTTGTCAATCTTGTTTATCTTTTCAAAAAACCAGCTCTTTTTTTTATTAATCCTTTGAATTGTTTTGTTTTTTGTATCTACGTCATTTATTTCTGCTCTGATCTTTACTATTTTCTTCCTTCCACTTGCTGTGAGGTTTTCTTTTTGTTTGCTTCTAGCTCTATAAGTTGTGAGGTTAGATAGTTTATTAGAGATTTTTCTTGTTTCTTCATGTAGGCCTCAAGTGCTATGAACTTCTCTCTCAGAACTGCTTTTGCTGCATCCCATAGATTTTGTGTTGGTGTGTGTTGATTTTCATTGGTTTCCAAGAAGTTTTTAATTTCTTTCTTGATCTCCTCAGTAACCCATTGGTTGTTTAATAACATGCTATTTAGCCTAGTTGTGTTCAAATATCTTTGCATGTTCTTGCAATTGATTTCTAGTGTCATGCCATTGTGATATGAGAAGATGCTTGATATTATTTCAATGTTCTTGAACTTGTAGAGATTTAGTTTGTTTCCTAACATGTGGTCTATCTTTGAGAATGTTCCATGTGCACTTGAGAAGAATGTGAATTCTGTAGTTTTGGGGTGTAATTCTCTGTAGATATCTATGAAATCTATTTGTTCTAGTAATTCATTTAGAGTTTCTGTTTCCTTGCTAATTTTTTTTGTCTAGAGGATCTATCCAGTGATTTCAGTGGGGTGTTGAAATTCTTTGCTATGATTGTATTGCAATCGATTTCTTCTTTGAAGTCTTCCAGAAGATTTTTAATATATTTTGGTGCTCCTATATTGGGTGCATATAGGTTTACCAAGATTATATCTTCCTGTTGGATAGATCCTTTCAATATTATGTAGTGGCCTAGTGGCCTTCTTTGTCTCTAATTATGGCCTTCATTTTAAAATATATTTTATCAGATATGAGTATTCCTACCCCAGATTTTTTTTGCTATCCATTTGCTTGAAAAATGTTTTTCCATCCCTTCACTTTCAACCTATGTGAGTCTTTTGTTATGAGGTGGGTCTCTTGTAAACAACATATAGATGAGTCATGCTTTATTATTCAATCAGCTACTCTGTGTCTTTTTATTGGAGCTTTCAATCCATTTATATTAAAGGTGATTATTAATATGTATTTATTTATTGCCATTTTTGTTTAGTGTGGTTCTATTTTTTTTCCCATTTCTCCTGCTAATTACAGCAGTCCTTTGAACATTTCTTGCAGTGCTAGTTTGGTGCTAATGTATTCTCTTAGCCTTTTTTTTTTTTGTCTGAGAAGCTCTTTATTTGACCTTCTATTTTGAATGATAGCCTTGCTGGATAGAGTATTCTTGGATTCAGATCCTTGTTTTTCATGACCTTGATTAGCTCATGCCATTCTCTTCTGTCCTGTTGTGTTTCTGTTGAGAAGTCAGCTGAGAGCCTTATGGGGCTTCCTTTGTAGGTAACCTGTTGATTATCTCTTGCTGCTTTTAGGATTCTCTCTTTGTCTTTAATTTTTGGCATTTTGATTACTATGTGTTTTGGTGTGGGCCTGTTTGGGTTCTTCTTACTTGGGGCTCTCTGTGCTTCTTGAACTTGAAGGCCTTCTTCCTTCACCAAATTAGGGAATCTTTCTGTCACTATTTCTTCAAATATGTTCTCTAACCCTTGCTCATTTTCTTCTTCTTTGAGGTCTCCTATGAAGCGAATATTATTACATTCCAGTTGTCTCACAGTTGTCTTAAGGTGTCTTCCTGTTTTTAAATTGTTTATTCCTTTTGGTTTTCTGATTGGTTAATTTTTTCTACCCTGTATTTTAATTCACTTATCCAGTCCTCAGCTTCCTCTACTCTGCTGTTTAGACCTCCCAATGTGTTTTTTATTTCTGACATGTCATTCTTCATTTCTTCTTGGTGGTGTTTAATTTCCAAGTGGTTGATTCTCAACATTTTTATGTCTTTACCTATGGTGCTCATGTCCTTACACATGCTGTTGAGCTTCCTTCAGATCATGGCTCTGAATTCTAGTTTTGTTAACTTGCTTAACTGCACCTCATTTATCTCATCTTCGGTAGAGGTCTCTTGTTCTTTCATTTGGCTTTTGTTTCTGTGTTTCACCATTTTGGCTATCACAGTGGGCTTTGCAGCCTGACAAACTTTCCCTGTGGGTGTTGGTGTTCTGCTCTTTGTGGCTCCCTCTCCTGGGTTTTGATGAGCCAGAGAGGACCCTAGTTAAACACCACTGTCAAGTCTTACTTTCCTGGTTAGGGTTGGTAGCTGAGGAGTGGTACATTTATCCTCTAGCTTTTTGCCTGGAGGCTATCAGTAGAGGTTACTTGAAGAGCCTTGGCTTCCCATTTGAATGAAAAACTCCCTCAGGTGGTCAGCATAAGGGGATTTCCCGAGGGTGGGGCAGATGCTGGTTGTTAATGGGCCTCAATTAGCATTTCATTGTCCACCGGGAGGGGTGGGGTTTAATCTCTGAGGGAGGGGCTGCTGCCTCCTCCCAGAGCCCTCCGAAGGAGTAAGATGACCACAGTTCTGGGTGGCCACAACTCAGCAAAAGCTCTGAGTGCCCTGCAAATCCCGAGTGTCCCCACATAGTTCCAGTCCAGTCTACTCTCCCTTTGCCAGAGTCCAAGGTGAGTGGCTGTGGCTGTTATATCGTCTGTCCTAGCTCTGCGCTGTGGTGCTGCTTGTGATTGTAGTGGGCGCTGCTCACAGCCAAGGCCGCTGCCGTTCGTGGGCTTCCAGCCTCCTTCTCGCACCTCTGCAATCCTACCAGGATGGATCAGTGTCCCTGATTATGTGTTCTTCCAAGGTGCTTTTCTGTTGCTTTGTCCTGACGATTTGTCTTTATTTTTATTGTAATTCCAGGTTGGTCCTGGGAGATGGTCTGTGTAGGTTCCATTCACTCTGCCACCATTTTGGAATCTCCAATTTGTACTTCTTAATCCCTACACCTTTTTCACCCATCCCCCTGACCCCCCTCCCATTTGGCTTTGTAAGGTGGGCTCCTGCACAACAGCTGCTCAGTTGCAGTTACAGACAGTTCTCACAGCAGATTGGCCCCGGGGGTCAATCCCTCCCAGTGAAGCCAACAGCAATCAAGGCTCATCTACAACAGTGTCTTCAGAATATAATGAACAAAATAATAAGCTGATGAACAAAATAGACCCAGAAACATAGAAGTAGGGATCAGACTGACAATCCTTAGAGGAGGGGGACAGGGGGAGGGAGGGATAAAGCAAAGAACTTATATGCATATAAGCATAACCAATGGACACAGACAACAATGCTGCGAAGGTGGGGGCGGGATTGAGAGGAGGGTGTCAATGGGGGACAAAGGAGAAACATCTGTAACAAAAATAAATTCATTTAAATAAAATAAAAATAAAATTCCTTTTTTGAAGTCTACAGCTGGAAAAAGAAGGAATGCCATTTCTTTTTCTTTTTGTTTTAATCCAACTTCTGAATATTAGCTTTGATTTCTACAATTTTCATTAGTTTTATGTCCTAGAGCTATTATTTCATTTAATTAGGGGCTTTATTCTTCTTTGCCCCACAGTCAAATTTTTTCTACACTTTGACTCAAAGTATCCAAGAAATATTAATGTCTTTGCTTGGCACTTAGACTTTCCTTTCACTATTTTCACTTCTTAGATATTGTCATTTTCTGATCTCTAAGCCAAAAAGAAAAGTCACCAAATTTTGAAGTCAATGGAGAATTGAAAAGCTAAGAGTTATTCCTTATAGTCTATCTTAGAAATATAATAGTTAGATTTCTTATAGTTATCCATTACTTTTATTTGCCAGTTGGTTCTCAGTGTGCAACTAAAGCAAACAAATAGTTTCTACAGTGAAGGGATTAATTTGCAATATGCTGAGAAATGAATGTAGTCAATATGCACATGAATCACCTTAATTTACTTAATGACTTAATTTACGTCACGTAACAATGTCAACCATGAACTGAAACACAGTTTTATACATTTTGTTTAACATAGAAAAATGAGTAATTCCTCAAGACAGATGATCTGCGGTTGTTATTTTTATAATTTAAGTTACTTGTACAATGACACAAACTTGTTTTGAAGAGATAGAACCAACTTCCTTTTAAAAACTATGGTCTATAGCTAAAGCTATGGATACTTTATAATTCATATACTTTATAAATCATGGTATACACACATGCCACATACACACATACAAACTTACACACACAAATACAGAAAGGGTTAAAGATTCAAGGAGGAAATGCATGCATCAGGTAATTAGGACTAATATGTTGTTTGGAATTAAAGTTGAATCCTTTTAATTGGCACGTCTCAGTGGGAATAGAAATACAAACTTGTAATTAGGTGATTGGCCTGATTATCAAAGCTTTCTTGGCATAGATTGTGCAGAGAGAATATTTTTTTTTCTTTTGGCATGAGTTTTTCAAACAACTATAGCATGATATGGGAGATGAATTGAGCAGACATAATAGAGCTTCGATGCTGCCTAAAATGAACAAATGTACACAAGGTGCATAATTAGCCAAAACTATTTTACAACTTTATGCAAGTGAGAATCAGCATTTTTATTTTTAAACGTGTCTGTTATTTTAGTGACATAATCTGATTTAATACATATAATCAGATATACTAAATCCTCTGCTAATTAAGTGGTTTGAAGTATGTTTATCATTATTAGGCACCCAGCAATTTATTCAGGAGTTCAACCACATTTCTGTGGGGCATGTAGATGAAGGTCAATAAGCAAGAATGAGAAATCTTTTTAACCAAAAATAAAAACCTAAGGGGAAAAGCCCCTCTAAAGGTAAGAGCTGTAAGCAATCAATAAGTCACTATACACTTTTTATGAGTGCTTTATGTAGTTATTTAACAACATATTATCATCACTTTCTTTTTTTCTTGCTGCTCTCTGTGTTCCTGATTGGGGAAACTGAAATTTCAACAGCTAAAGACATCTAATACATATTGTGACATATAATTCATTGAAGATCAGTTAGGTACTCTCAGTTAGGAATTTGTATTAAAACAGAAAGGGTCTGGGCACAAGTTCCTGTACTTAAGAAAAGAAAATGGTTTTTAAATAACAGTAATACTTCACATAAAATCTTAAAGGAGATGTTGAAATATTTAAGAGAATAAACTATATGAAGCACTTTAGAAAAGTCATTTATATTTAACTCCAGTGTTATTTAAGAATTAATTTTTATGTTCCCAAATGCTGTTTAGATATTCTATTTCCTGCTACTATATATAGCTGAGTTTGAAGTGTGTGTGTGTGTGTGTGTGTGTGTGTGTATATTGACTCAAATTACACTTCCAGCAAATAATAAAAGCTCTATGACCTATAGCAAAATGAATTAGTGAAAACATAAAAGACTAAAATAAAATATGTGAGTACAAGTTATTATTATTTATTTTTCGGCAAATACGTTGAGGGGTAGTGTCATCATTTTCAAGAAACCACAAAGGATTCACTTTTAAAAAATAGAAAACAAAGGGAAATAAAAAGTTTTATTTATTGAATTTATACAGCATAGACAGGTGTTCTTGGTATGATAGATGTTACTTCACCCCTAATCTTTCACATTAGCACTCTGGGCAGTCAAAGACTATGCTGTGAAGATTGTTTGTTGTTATTGTATAATGGAAATCTGGCTCAGTAATGTTTCGTGCTAATACTCTCTACTCCTTGAAAACAACATTAGTAGACATAACAGTAAAACATACAAATGAACGTAGACTGTTGTTTGGGTTAAAAGGTCACCTCAGGAAAGGATAATCATTTCTTATTACTGCTCAAACAAGTGTGTACTTCATTGAAGTATCTGGAAGGACACAGTGTCTTATTAGAGGATTAGTTTACATTATAGGCTGACATGAAAGACTTGTAAAGTGTGATTCATGCTCTGACACAGCACACCACAGATAATTTCTCCCTTGTCTAGTCTATACTAATGAAAATAACCAAGAAACTACATCCTAAACTTTATAGGTCAATACACATATACAAAATCAGGTCACCCTATGCCACCATTGTCACTCCCCATTCATATTTACTATGGTTATTCCTTTATCCAGAACCACACTGTATTAAAGAGGGAACAGGATCTGCTGTTAAGTTTGCAGAAATACTTTCTCATTTCCAGAAGGAGCAAGGTATCAAGCAACAAATGATAAAAGAAAATCAGAGGAGAAACTAGCAATCAAATATGCTTTGTAAATTTTATCTATAATTTATCACTTAATCTATTCAATGTAAGGATAAGTTTGTCCAGTTAATGTACTTACTCAAGGCCAAGCAATTAAAGGATACTTAATATATTTAGTGAACTATCAAAATAACCCCCAACATGAGAACAACCCATAATCTTCATAAGTCAGAGAGTATTATAATGGAAGAACAGTGATTCATTTATTATTATAATTAATATAATTATCATTGTATAGATTATAGAGAATTCTGGAGGAGGAAATTTAGAGTATTCCTCCCAACTGTAAAAATTTCCTTATAGCTGGAGAAAGATATAAGGATTATGAATTAAATCAGCTTTATAGTGATTGATTACTTACTATAGAATTATTTTCTTTATTAGTCAATTAATAAAAATGTAGTAACTTTAAAGTATATTATGAGACAGAATATACCTTAACTGAGACAGATAATATTATTTGTCACCTTCTTTGTTATACAGATATCTACATTTGATGATTTCCTATCATATCATTTAACATTATCACTAATATTAATTAATAATACTAACACCATGTTTGTATTTTAAAAATCCAATTTTCTTCAAAACTCAGTTTAGATGTCATTTTATTAGTAGAGATTTATCTGGCTCATCTGCAGGAAAAAATTACTCCTCTGTTTCTAGTGCAGGTTGCTATCATACATCTCCTCATATAATTCAATTATTTAGTTACACGTAGACTCCTCTTGGAGACCTTGAACTTATGGAAAAATAAATCCATCATCCTTATGTGAGGAATAAACTATTGGTTATTTGAGCCAGGACTTTTTGAAATAAAACACTAGAAGATGGCAATACCCAAAGAGAATAAGATTACATTAGAAACACTTAAACTGATCACTGGAGTCAGAGATAGAAGTTGAGATAAAATGGGGGGTTTAAGATTTGAGAGGCTGCAGACATTTGCATAGAACTTGCTGAATGTGGTCATAAGAGGGGCCTGCCTAGCCCTCTAGGGTGAACTGACCCAATCCACTGGGAGAGACCTGTGTGCTGACTGCAAAGGGAAGGCCTGAGAAATGGGAGAAGACTTCTCTCTGCTCCTCAACACAGACCTCACAGCTGGCCTGACCCATTAGGACAGAAGAACGTGGCTCCCTCCACTTGTTGGTTTGCCAACAAGTTCAACCTGAATGAGTGCTGGGGGAACACCAATTGTGAATAATCAAAACAAAAGTACCAATTATTTAAAAAAAAAAAAAAAATCTTGTGGGACAAAGAACAAGACCAAAACCTAGGCAAGCGGACTTGACAGAGGCAAAAGTGATGAATGAAGCAGAGGACAATTTCTAGGAAAATATTAATAATGCTCAAAGAGAGGCACTTATAGCCAACTCCTCATCCAAAATCATTCAGAAACCAGAAAATATTATTTACAAATTAAAAGAAATCAGTATACACACAAAAAGAGGCCATGATTATTCTAGAGGAAGAAATGTCACCAATGCAAAAGAAATGTGAAATATGAAAATCATGAGTAAAGGACTTTAGAGCAGATTTCCCCATTGTTGGACTATGTAAGATTGTTGAGCAGCATATGGAATGTACACATATGCTGAAATATTGATTCCCCACAACCCACCAGCGCTTGGTCAGCGGTGAAGGACATCTAGTGGCCAGGGTGTTCAGATTACTATCAGCAGCAGACTACTCCGTTTGTCATTGATGCTATGAAAAAGAAGAGAAAGAGATTGGGAATTCTGGTTCAGAATCTAGATCCATAGAGCTCATGTGTGAATAATTGAAGTTCTAAAAGGAGAATAATAATTTTGATTAGTGTAGGTTGAACATCATCCCATGCACTGAAATGTCTCTGGTTCAATTCTCCATCAGGGCACATACCCAGGTTGTGGGTTTTCTCCCTGGTCAGGGTGTATATGGGAAGCAGCCAATTGATCTCTCTTTCTCTCTCTCTCTCTCTCTCTCTCTCTCTCTCTCTCTCAAATCAATAAAAATATATTTAAAAATAAATAAATAGAAATAAAAGGAGAATGAGAAATATTAATTTTAAAAATTCACCAAAATAAAGTGGACTCTTCATTTGGAAAAGCTCACTGAGATACAGATAGTAGGAAAGAAGCAACATGAACACAGAGTATGCCTTCATATCCCCAATTTGAGTAAAGTGCATGAGAAAATGCTGCAAACAAGTGAAATCTGAAACAGAACAATATAGGAAATGTATAAATAGGAAGAAAACTGAGAAATTAATATTAGGGCAATAATGAAATTAAATTATAAATTAATATTAATATGAGGATTAATATTAGACTTGCATACATTAATAAAAGGATAAATTATGTGCTTCAAATTTGTAGTACAAAGATTAGGAAAACAAAAGAGACACTGGGAAAAAGTCTTGCTCCTCTGAATGTATTCGAGTTTGAGGGGAAGTAGGGGGAAAAAAACATAAAAAAAAAAAATTCTAAAGATTTTATTAGCATGAAAGAGCGTATTGAGGAAGTTAAACAATTTTTTGTTGGGTTCATAGTTGTTATTTCATTTAAATGTGAAACTGGTGAAGTAGGATGGTAAGATGTAACAATTTGTTTTAGTACCACCCCAACTCTATGCACCTGCCTTGTGTCTTGCCGAGGCAATGTTGATAATGGTTTAGGGTGCTGAGTCAGTTTGCTGCAACGGCTACTACATCCTAATGAGGGGGATTGGAGAAGAGGGGCCAATGCACTAGTAGCTCTGGGTACCTCTTAGATCTGATTACAGTGTCTTGCCTTGCATCCATGCTGCCTGCCTCTAGCCCCAGTCTTGAGGCCTAATCAGCATCACATATGGACAGACATCTCAGAACTATTGGCAAGTTGACACCTCATGGAGCAAACTCTGACAATAAAATGTAGGAGAGGATACATCCTCTCTTCTGTCACTTGTCAAGGAGCTGTAGCCAGCTCAGGTATGTACTCCTTCCTTCTTTGTATCATTCCTTTTTTCTTAATTCTGTGTCCCTGTGATTATACTCATCAATGGTGTTAGCATATACACCTTTGCCTTAAATGCTGTCTTTTAAAGCATTCAGATTACATCAGAAGATACACACTGGTGACATTGAAAAGAATTGTGGAAGAAAATGGAATGAAGAGAATCAGGCACAATTCAAAAAGCATGAAGAAGTGACAACAAAAAAGTAAAATTAGTAAAAACATAATAATACAGAAGGATGCAAAACAACACTGTCAATTAATGATTTTTTATTTTTATTTTTTTTAATTTTTTTTTATCCTCACCCAAGGATATTTTTCCATTTTTTGTTCAGGTAGAGTGGGAGGGAGAGAGAGGAACAGAGAAAGAGAGAGAGAAACATTGACGTGAAAGGAACACATCGAGTGGCTGCCACCCGCACGACCGACCAGGGCCGGGGACAAACTGCAACCCAGGCACGTGCCCCCAGCGGGAACCGAACCCGGGTCTCTCTGGACCGCAGGCCAACGCTCTAACCGCTGAGCTAAACCGGCCAGGGCTGATGTTTTTAAAAGGAATCAATTTTCCTGTTAAAAGATTCAGGCTTTAAGATTGTGCTAGTTGCAAAAAATCCAGCTACAGAAGTTCTACTAGAAACATCGAAATCCTATTAACAGGGTATAAATAACTGGATGGATGAAAATGCTTCAGGCAATTGCAAGCTGACAAAAACAAAGAATAAATTAAAATTTAGATAAAATTTAATTCAAAATTTAAAGATGAATTAGGACTGTTAATTAAGATGGTGGCCATTAGACTGATGGTTCTAATATCTTAGCCAAGGTAAGCAGATCAAAATGTAAGCCTGTGAATAAATGCCCCAAGGTTAAGAAATAGAAACCTAAGGACAACCAATCACAAACAGCTAATTAGGCTTTCCCAAATAATGCAACCACTTCAGCTATGGCCAATTGAATAATTTCCTTGCTTTGCTTCTGCCTGTTCTCTATAAAAGATTTTACCTAACTCCTGTTGGTGATGGAATGCTCCTAACCACTTTCATTTTGGCACTGCCCAATTTAAGTTGATTTTTGTTCAAATAAACTATTAAAATATGGAATATGCCCTAGCTTACCTTTTAACAGGACAAAATAAAATACAATTCAGTAACATGGATACAGAAAATATGATATATTTGCTACAGTTTGGGATGTCATTGTTCATTTCCACTGTTTAGAACTTGAAGCCATGTCATAAAACACTGTCACAGGAAAGCCCACTAAGACTTGACGTGACAATGTGCAGACACAAGTCAGCAATACGAGCATTTTTGCAATCTCATTCTGCCTCAGGCTTCTTTAATGGAACAGTAGACTATTAATAATATAAGTTGTCCACAAACTGATACCATGCTATAACTTTCCATCTAAATTTTATGCCTTAAGCAGACACCAAAATAGGACTACTTAGGATCTATTTGAATTTGACCTTTCCCTTGAAATGAGAAATATAAAATGCTTTTAAAAAAGAACTAGAATGAATAAGGTGGCTGGTCTGGACTTGTTTATTGATTAACCATGCATTAATTGATATAAAAAGTTACCTTGGCATATGCACGTCATATCTGAAACTTTAATAAAATCTGTGCATAACATGTATGATCTTTAGTGTTCCAGAAAAGGTGCAACCTAATAGTCAATGCTACGTTGGACTCAGTTAAACACATATTAAAACTCTGGCCTAATTAGAGCCTCTTGGTTTCACACCAAAGAAATCAAAGAATGATGTCTTGTATATTCTTCTAGAAAATATAGAGATGGTGAGGAGCCCTGGCTCCTGGCTAGAAACTTGTGCATGATTTTCAGGCCTTATGGTAAGCACTGCAAAGGCTCTTCCTGGCAAGGACCACTGGTAAGGGGCCGTCCCCACACCAGCCTGGATGCACAGCCCCTCTCTTTCTCTTAGGTCCTAGGCAGGGGTGCTCTTCAGGTGCCCTTGCCAAATATTCCTTATGAGAAGAAGGAGGGGAACCGCAAAAACACTTTTCCCCACTCGTACTCAGTACCCAGCACCCAGCACCCAGCACCCAGCACTTCTCCACTCCTAACCTTCCCATCCCACCCCCTACCCTCGGTCTGTGAAACTACCAGAGCCTTTGCTGGGGCTTCTTCAGTAGGAGATGATCCTCATGTCTATGCTGTCCGACCTCACTCTGGACTGGTGAACTACTTCATGGAGGAAATGAAACTGAGGAGTTGGCGTTTTCTCTGGTATTCGACTCTGGCTTCTTATATCTCAGCAAGTGATTAAAGGTATAACGCTTTACTTTTTAGGCTTGTTGCTTCGTTTAATTGGTTACTTTGCTATATGGTAGCTTAGCTTTCCCTCTCTCTCAACTCAGCTAAACTCCTAACAGATGGGATAACTCTTAAAGTTAAAACATTCTACAAGATATAGTATATAGAATTCAATTTAATTAATGTCTTGGAATGACTGTGAAAAGATAGAGGTAACTGGCAGATATTTAAGTCAGGTTGATATATCATTCCTTTTTATATTTAGGCCAAGGGCCAACTATAATTATTCTCCAAGAGTAATGGTGTCTCTTCTGATTCCTTTATTTTCTGCAGCGATATTGAAACAAATTCTTCAGAGTGCAGACTGTTCCCTCCTCACTGTCAACCACGTACTTGACCAGAAGAAAAACCTGCAGGAGATGAAAAAGACAGTGGGAACATAGGATATACATTCTTCATTCCTGAGTTATGAAGCTTCTTAATGAGGTGCTTTTCTGAAGGTAAGTTAAATAGTTATAAAAAATTTTTATGCACTATATCTTGCAAATGCCTAAAAATACATTTAAAATGTCTTATAATCCAATCTTAATGCTATAAAAACGTGAAGAACTTTATATGACAATCAGTATCTTATTATTCTTAATCATGAGACATATGCTTCATTCTTTTTATTTCAATCTGCACTTTTGTAGGGTTGTAGGTTGTGGAAATTTGTAGTTAAAATTTGGTTAATCAGAATCAAGTTACAAAACAGCAAGGAAACAGAGCAAAAGGGTAATAATTGCTGCCTGTTATGAAATTCATTTTTTTCTATTTAAGGAATAGACTATTTTTTTTTTTTACTAAATATACTCACATATTAAGTGACCTAAAAAATATATACAGACCAGTAGATGTTTACCTTATACAAATAGCTAAATATGTCTTCAACAAAATATGTTTATTGGGGAACAGTAAATAATTATAATTCATTGCAAGCAGTCTAATGGCAAACCATGAGCAAGTCCAGTATAATTCACTTTCTTTTATGTGTCTCATGGGTGTGGGTGTATCTTATATTAAAAATAAACAAAAAATCTATATTCTTATCTAGTATGAAGTAGATATATACAATTGACATCTAGGCTTAAATGTTACTAATAATACAAACAAACAATATAGTGAGTGTGGGTACCAAATTAGTAACTAAATTAAAACAGATATCTTGATGCAAAAAAACACAATACAAAATAAGTTACATGCCGATTTTTTTTTCTATCTTTATTTGCTCTTTAAGAGCCCCTAATTCTGAAAAGCTTACTTTTTCATGTTTACTTATTTAGTCATCAGGTTTAGTGCTCAAAACAGATACATTTTCTGAGCCCTCTAGGTCTCTTCTCCCTTTTTTTTTTTCTCTGTAGTCTACCTGTCAAGTGTGTGAACGTCATCCAGCTCTCTGTACACCTTTAATATCCTCAGCAATGTATGAACTTACTAGATACTATAAACTAGGAAGGACGGAGATTTCTTTTCTGTCCCTGAGTATTTTAGAAGACAAATGTCAGGGGTCATTGCTTAGACGTACCTGGAGAAATCAGGGCCAAATATGTTACTAACCGTATGGTACATATATAAGTATTGGTACATATGGCTAACAGTCAGAAGACTTTAGTGTGTTTATTTCTAAAACGTTTTTTATTCATATAAAAATGTACAAAATGTATCTATGAACAAGGGATAAACATGATTATATTGTGCATATTATTTGGGGACAATATTTTTCTTGTTTGTTTCTTTATTGCTTGGTCCCTCTTCTTCTGACTTCTCTTGTACCTATCTGCGTCAGTTAACCAGTTAACTCAAGTTGCCAACCTAGAAAATATCCTTACTTTTCACCATTCCTATGTAATATACACATATATTTCTCCCTTCCACATATGTATGCTATATAGGCTTGCCTAATAACATAAGTAACAAATATTTTACTAAGTATTTATTTATTACATATTTATTTATTTATTATACATCTATACACACACATGTATTTCTTGATTTTGGTCATTGCTTTACAAATATGAGATAATGGACATTTCTCTAAATAACGCTTTTTTACCCAACAATTCCTTGTAAAATATCTCCAAGTCAACTATAATAGTTCTTAAAATTTTTGTTTATGGCAGTTGATATTTCATGGCACAGATATGATTTATTGAACAATTTCTCTGTGAATGGGCATTCCACATTTTTTTTTTCCTTTATTGATTTTAGAGAGAGAAGAAGGGAGAGGGAGAGAGAGATAGAAACATCGATTAGAGAGAACATCGATTGGCTGCCTCCTGCATGGCCCTCACATTTGGCCCACAATCCAGGCATGTACTCTGACCGGGAATCAAACCGGCCACCTCTTGGTACATGGTTCGATGCTCAACCACAGAGTTACACTGGTCAGGTAAGCATACCACATTTTTTTTTTTTTTTTAAGTTTTTGGTTTGTTTTTGGTTCTTGAAGGTAATGGTGCAAGAAATAACTTTTTTTACAGGCTTACCTACTTGTGGCTTTATTTTAGTAGATAGATTCACTGGATTGAAAAATGTATATTCCTCAAGTAATTGGTAATCAAGTAACATATCCCAATAGAAGTGACACCAAACTGAGACCTGAAGAATAAATGATAAATACAGAGGTGAAATGTGGGGCAAGTATCCCAAAGAGAGGGACAGGTATCTAGATAATCTAGGAGAATATATCTACCCTTTCTTTTTTTTTTAAATCCTCACCCGAGGACACTTTTCCATTTTTTTTTCAGATAGAGTGGGAGGGAGAGAGAGAAAGAAACATTGATGTGTAAGGGACACATAGAGTGGTTGCCACCTGCACAACCCAACCAGGGCCGGGGACAAACTGCAACCGAGGTGCGTGCCCTTAGCGGAAACCAAACCTGGGTCTCTCTGGACCGCAAGCTGACGCTCTAACAGCTGAGCCAAACCGGCCAGGGCTACCCCTTCCTTTTATAAACCTCCCAATGATAGTACAATATAGTAGAAGGAGATTTTGCATAATAGTTTGGACATCAGAAGCTACAGATTAGCTTCTAATGGTGTGACTTTGAAACAAGTCATTTAACCTCTGGGATTTGGATTTATTACTGTAAAATGAAGGAGTTGAGATAATGTCTGAAATGATGCCAGCTTTAACCCTCTGACTTGATGGCTTTATTCTACTTGTTCAAGGTAAAACTGCCTGGAACAGAACCCCTCTGAATTGTTCTTGTATCACCTCTTTTTTTTTTTTTTTTCTTGCTTTTATGAAAAGTCCCTCAAGAACTGAAAAAAAATATCTAGGAGGATATATACATATATATACTATGTGTACATCTAGGGAATTGATTTTAGATATTAAAAATGTTCTAAGTGCAAAGTCTTAGAAATATAAAATGAGGAAAGCAGGAGATGAGAGCAGATAACAAGAGAGGAGTTAGAATTTGAAGAGCATTATTAGTCATGCTAAGACCATCCTATGACAGGGTGAAGTCTTGGATGGTTTAGGAAGTGTAACAATGTGACTGGATATTATATTTTTAAGCAACTGCTCTGTTAGACTCTGACATATGATCTGGATATTTGACACTCATTTGATAATTAACACCAGCTACTTAAATTGTGTCCCTCCTGGGGTTATTACCTGGTTGCAGGAAATATTATTCTCTTTAGGTAATTCTTAGCTATTTTAAATTTTGACAATGAATCTTTTCTAGTTTTTATTGGTCCCTTAAATATATTTACATTGTTCAACATGTCATGAAACTCTACTTTTTTCAGGGCAAAGATAGGTAGAGAACAGATTTGGACAGTATATAGGGGACAGGGCATTCAGATGAAAAATAACCAATCCAAGCTTTAACACTGATGACAAAGACATGTCTAAAATATTTTCCTGTTTGTATTAGCTAGTAAAAAATTTACAGATAAAATTCCTTATCCAACTATAATAATTAAGTTATCTTACTTTTTCTCTTACATGGATGCTTCTTAATTTGTTGTATTTTTCATTCTAATTAACTCTTTTCATTCTGTATTGATTCTAAAAGATGTTGAAATTGCCAACTAAAAATATATAAAGTATAAATATAACCTAATAATGATATAAAATAAAATTAATAATATTATAAAATGATATAAATAATATAAAGCTATTAGTAATACAAAATGTGAAACTAAATAAAAAATACTTTTTATACGTCACAAAAATACAAATATTTTTATAGAAAGCCTTAAAGTAAATATTTTGTTCTTATTAGAAAATTAATAAAAATAAAATTATAATATTCATACTTGGAAAACTAGTCACCATTGTCTTTCTTTTTCTTTTTCACAGACTAAATATATTTAGTAAATCTCATAGAAATAAATCCCATAGGTGACAACACATTAACTTGGCCAACTTTGATGGCTCTGACAAAAGAGATGCAAAAGGGAACCACAAACTGCTGAAGATGAAAGAGCAACCCCACTAATTTTTATTACTGAACAATATTGAGGCCTGAACAAATTTAAATTAGAATTCAGATCTGATGGTTGCTCTGTTTCTTTGCCTTAAGCCTAGGAAATTTTTCCTATGTAAAGAATATTTTCTAACTGGCTCCACATAAATAATTCTAAGCAAGATGTCAGGGGACATCTGTAATTTAAGTACTGTGGCAAGGGCTTACAATATTTGTGGAAATTTTTCAAGAAATTAGGCTACAACAGGTTTTTAAACTAAAGTAAAATGTTTGGTCTTATCAACAAGGCAATGGTTAGCCTTTGATGGATTCCAGTTGTAACTCATATGAATAATTTGGCATTTTAGAATCCTAGTATTACTGCTGTATGAAGAGTAGATTTGAGGGGACAAAGCTAGAGGTAAGGAGTTCAAATAGAAGAAAATGAATGTTTCTGGTGTTGATAAGAGCATAAAAGAACAAGTCATATTTGAAAGTAATTAAGTGCATAGAGTCAACATGACTTGTTAATTGGTTGGGTGAAGGAAAAAAAAGAACACTGGTAAAGTATATCTCCCATGTTTCCGGATTATAAATCTAGGTGCATGGTGATTGTTTTTCAATTAGATTGGAAATAAACAGGTCCACATAGCTGTGAACAGAAGATAAAGAATTACATTTTAGACATGTCAAAATGAAGCAGCTATAGGTTATCTACATAAGCATTGGTTTTGAGATAAAATATAGAATTTTCGGCCATTCACACATATGACTTTGAATTCTTTGAGCCCATGGTTGGTTTAGATATCCCTGAGCAACTTGAAATGGAAAACAATATGTGATGTATATATGTATGCACATTTCCAGAAGACAGTTGGTTAATTTTCATCAGATTCTCAAAGGATTACCTATTGCATTAGTGCTTTTTAAAGTCTTGCAAAGGAATGAAATCACAATAATCAAGGGTAAATTGATAGATAAAATTAGAGGTGTGTCTATTTGATATTTTTGGACTAATTTTTCTCCATATTGAATGACATCTTAATGGAGCAGCTGTATTTATGAGCAATGCAAAGTTTAATCAAGAAGAACATGTTTGAGCCCAGCCAGTGTGGCTCAGTTGGCTGAACATCAACTGATGCACCAAGAGGTCACAGGTTCCATTTCCAGTTAGGGCACATGTCCAAGTTGTGGGTTCCATCCCCAGTAGGAGCATGCAGGAGGGAGCTGAACAATGTTTGTCTCTCATCAATGTTTCTATCTCTCCCTCTCCGTTCCTCTCTCTCTAAAGAAAAAAAAAAATCAATAAAAACCTGTTTATTTTTTAAAAAGAACAGCCCTGGCCAGTTTGGCTAAGCAGTTGGAACGTTTGTCCCCAGCCCTGGTTGGGTCATGTGGATGGCAACCACTCAATGTGCCTCTTTCACGTTGATGTTTATCTCTCTCTCTCTCCCTCCCATTCTATCTGAACAAAATATAAAAAAATGTCCTCGGATGAGGATTCAAAAAAAGAAGAAGAAGATCTTTGAGATTCCTTTGATTCTATCCTGATCTAAATAGTTTAAAAATCTTTGCTCTATAGGTTGAGGATTCCAAAATGGCAGCAGAGTGAATGGAAGCTACACAGATCGTCTCCCAGGACCAAACTGGTATTACAACTAAAATAAAGACAAATTGTCAGGAAAAATCAATAGAAAAGCAGGTTCCTATGAAGACAGGGACACTGAATCAATCCTGGCAGGATTGCAGAGGCACAAGAGGAGGGTTGGGAGCAAACAGACAGCAGCCATGTTAGCTGTGAGCAGCACCCTTGGGGTTAAAATCCCTGCCGGCTCCACAGTGCAGAGTTGGGACAGAGCACTAAAATACCCACAACCAATCGTCTTGGGCTCTGGCAGAGAAAGGGCGGACTGGACTGGAACTGTGTGGGGACACTTAGAATTTGGAGGGCACTCAGAGCTTTTGATGATTTGTGGCCATGCAGGACAGTCATCATCTTACTCCTTCTCAGGGCTCTGGGCAGAGGCGGCAGCCACTCCCTCAGAGATTCAACCCCACCCAGATGGGCCATTGAAATGCACATTGAGGCTCATTTACAACCAGCATCTGCCCCACCCTTGGGAATACCTCTTATGCTGAACACCTGAGAAAGTTTTTTATTCAACTGAGAACCCAAGGCTATCTAAGTAACTGAGACTAATACCCTCCAGGCAAAAAGCTAGAGGATAACTGAACCATTCCTTGGCTTGTAAATCTACCCAGGAAAGTAAGCCTTGACAGTGGTGTTTAATGTGGGTCTTCCCAGGCTCATCCAACCCAGTACAGAGAGCCAAAAAAAGCAGAACACCCACAGGGAAAATTTGGCAGGCTCCAAAACCCACTGAGATAGCCAAAATGGTGAAACAAAGAAACAAATCCCAAATGAAAGAACAGGAGAACTCTACTGAAGATGAGATAAATGAAATGAAGTTAAGCAAGTTACCAAAGGTAGAATTTAAAGCCATGATCTTAAGGACACTCAACAGCATGAGTAAAGACATAGAAACACTGAAAATCAACCAATTGGAAATGAAAAACCACCAAAAAGAAATGAAGAGTAACATAGCAGAAATAAAAAACACATTGGAAGGACTAAACAGCAGTGTAGAGGAATTGAGGACCAGATCAATGAATTAGAAGACAGGGTAGAAAAAAATCAACCAATCAGAAAATGAAAAGGAAAAATCAATTTAAAAAAAGGAAGATAGCTTAAGAGAACTGTGGGACAACAGGAAACTTAATAATGTTTTCATCATAGGAGTCCCCAAAAAAGAAGAAAATGAGAAAGGGATAGAGAATGTACTTGAAGAAATAGTGACAGAAAGTTTCCTTAAGTTGGTGAAGGAAGAAGGAATTCAAGTTCAAGAAGTACAGAGAGCCCCAAGTAAGAAGAACTCAAACAGGCCCAAACCAAGACACACAGTAATTAAAATGCCAAAAATTAAAGACAAAGAGAGAATCCTAAAGACAGGAAGAGATAAGCAAAAGGTTACCTACAAAGGAACCCCCATAAATCTATCAGCTACTTCTCAACAGAAACACTATGAGCCAGAAGGGAATGGCATGAAGTAATCAAGGTCATGAAAAACAAAGATTTAATCCAAACCTACTGTATCCAGCAAGGCTATCATTCAAAATAGAAGGTCAAATAAAGAACTTCCCAGACAAAAACAAAAAAAAAAGGGTTAAGGGAATACATTAGCACCAAACCAAATACCGCAAGAAATGTTAAAAAGACTGCTGTAATTAGTAGAAGAAACAGGATAAAAAATATAACCACACTAAACAAAAATGGCAGTAAATAAGTACATATCAATTATCACCTTAAGTGTGAATGGTTTGAATGCTCCGATAAAACGACACAGAGTAGCTGACTGAATAAGAAAGCATGACTCACATATATGTTGCTTACAAGAGACCCACATCACAACAAAAGACTCACATAGATTGAAAGTGAAAAGATAAAAAAAATCTTCCAAGCAAATGAAAAGGATAAAAAACCTGGGGTAGACCCTGGCCGGTTTGGCTCAGCAGTTACATTGTCAGCCTGTGGTCCAGAGAGACCTGGGTTTGGTTCCCACTAAGGGCACATACCTTGGTTGCAGTTTGTCCCTGGCCCTGGTTGAGTTGTTCGGGTGGCAACCACTCAATGTGTCCCTTTCACATCGATGTTTCTCTCCCTCTCCCTCCCACTCTATCTGAACAAAAAACGAAAAAAATGTCCTCAGGTGAGGATAAAAAACAAGCAAACTGGGGTAGCAATACTCATATCTGATAAAATAGATTTCAAAATGAAGGCCATAATTAGAGACAAAGAAGGCCACTACATAATATTAAAAGGATCTATTTTGTAACCTTGGTAAACATATACGCACCCAATATAGTAACACCAAAATATATAAAAAATCTTCTGGAGGACTTCAAAGGAGAAATCAACAGCAATATAATCATAGCAGGGGACTTCAACACCCCGCTGACATCCCTGGATAAATCCTCTAGACAAAAAATTAGCACGGAAACAGAGATTCTAAATGAAGCACTAGAACAAATTGATGTAATAGGTATCTACAAAAAATTACACCCCAAAACTACAGAATTCACATTCTTCTCAAGTGCACATGAGACATTCTCAAAGATAGACCACATGTTAGGACACAAACTAAGTTTCTACAAGTTCAAGAAGATTGAAATCATATCAAGCATCTTCTCAGATCACTATGGCATGAAACTAGAAATCAATTGCAACCAGAACATGCAAAGATTTTTGAACACATGAAGGCTAATTAGCATGTTATTAAACAATGATTGGATTACTGAGAAGATCAAGGAAGAGATTTAAAACTTCCTGGAAACCAATTAAAATGAACACACAACAACACAAAATCTATGGGATGCAGCAAAAGCAGTTCTGAGAGGGAAGTTTATAGCACTACAGGCCTACCTCAAGAAACAAAATAAATTTCTTTTTTTTTATCCTCACCCGAGGACATTTTTTCATTTTTTTGTTCAGATAGAGTGGGAGGAAGAGAGAGAGAGAGAAACATCAATGTGAAAGGGACACATTGAGTGGCTGCCTCCCTCACAGCCCAACCAGGGCTGGGGAAAAAATGCATCCAAGATGCATGCCCTTAGCAGGAACTGAACCTGGGACTCTCTGGACCCCCGGTCAACGCTCTAACTGCTGAGCCAAGCTGGCCAGGGCAAATTTCTAATAGACTATCTAAACTCTCAACTTGAAGAATTAGAAAGCAAACAAAAAGAAAACCCCAGAACAATTAGAAGGAAGGAAATAGTAAAGATCAGAGCAGAAGTAAATGACATAGAGACAATAAATAAATAAAATTCAAAGGGTCAATGAAACAAAGAGCTGGTTTTTCAAAAAGATAAACAAGATTGATGTACCCTTAGCTAGACTCTCCAAGAAACAAAGGGAGAGACCCAAATACACAAAATCAGAAATGAAAGAGGAGAAGTAACCACTGACAACACAGAAAAATAAAGGATCGTTAACAAATACTATGAACAATTATATAGCAACAAATTTGACAATTTATGCAAAATGGACAAATTTCTAGAAACACATAGTATCCCAAAACTGGACCAGGAAGAGATAAAAATTTGAACAAACCAATAACAACTAAGGAAATTGAAGATGTAATCAAGACTCTCCCAACAAACATAAGCCCAGGCCTGGACAGCTTCACGAGGGAGTTTTACCAAACATTCAAAGAAGAACTAACACCCATTCTCTTCAAACTATTTCAAAAAATTCAAGAAGTTAGAATTCCAAACTTGCTTTACAAGGCCAGCTTAATTCTAATTCAAAAACCAGAAATAAACACTACAAAGAAAAAAAATAACTGCAGGCCAATATGCCTGATGAACATAGACACCAAAATCCTGAACAAAATGCTAGCAAATTGAATCTAGCAATACATCAAAAAAATTATTCACCATGACCAAGTGGGTTCCATCCCAGGGATGCAAGGCTGGTACAATATTTGCAAATCAATAAATGTGATACACCACATAAACAAAAGAAAAAATAAAATTTATATGATCATATCAATAAACACTGAAAAAGCATTTGACAAAATCCAGCATCCATTTCTGATAAAAATGCTCAGCAATGTGGAAATAGAGGGATCAAATCTGACATAATAAAGTCTATATATGAAAGACCTACAGCCAACATCATACTCAATGGGCAGAAACTAAAAGCATTTCCCTTAATAATAGGAACAAGACAGGGATGCCCACTTTCACCACTCTTATTTAACATAGTACTGGAAGTCTTAGCCACAACAATCAGACATGAAATAAAAATAAAAGGGATTCAAATTGGAAAGGAGGAAGTGAAACTGTCATTATTTTCAGATGACATGATATTATTAATAGGAAACCTTAAAGACTCCATCAAAAATCTACTAGACTTAATAAATGAATTTGGCAAAGTAGCAGGATACAAAATTAACATCAAGAAATTGATGGCATTCTGATACACCAATGATGAACTCACAGAAGGAGAAACTAAAAACACAATCCCATTTACCATTGTGGCAAAAAAATTAAGATACCTAGAAATAAACTTAATCAAGGAAGTAAAGGGCTTATTTGCAGAAAACTACAGGACATTGAAAGAAGAAATAGAGGAAAATATAACAAAGTGGAAGTACATACCTTGTTCATGGATTGGAAGAATTAGCATCATTAAAATCTTTATACTACCCAAAGCAATCTAGAGATTCAATGCAATCCCCATCAAAATACCAACCACCTACTTCACAGAACTAGAACAAATACTTCAAAAGCTCACATGGAACCAAAAAAGACCCCCAATAGCTACAGCAATCTTGAAAAAGGACAAAGTAGGTGGGATAACAATACAGGATATCAGGTTATAATACAAAGCGACAGTAACCAAAACAGCCTGGTACTGGTACAAGAACATGCATATAGACCAGTAGAACAGAATAGAGAATCCAGAAATTGACCCAAGACAATTTGCTCAATTAATATTTGACAAAGGTTGCAAGATCTTACAATGGAGTAAAGGCAGCCTCTTTAATAAATGATGTTGGGAAAATTGCACAGCTACATGCAAAAAAATGAAACTAGACCATCAACTTACATCATACACAAGAATAAACTCAAAATGGATAAAAGACTTAAATGTAACTCTTGAATCCATACAAATCCTAGAAGAAACTGTAGGCAACAAAATTTTGGACATCATATGCAGCAGAACTTTCAATGATTCATCACCTAAGGCAATGGAAACAAAGAAAAAAAATGAACACATGGGACTATATCAAACTAAAAAGCTTCTTCTCAGTAAAAGAAACAACCATCAAAACGAAAAGGGATCCCACTATATGGGAGACCATAATTGCCAATGATGCATCAGATAATAGGTTAATTTCCAAATATATAGAGTAGTATGCATCTCAACAGAAGGAAGATGAAGAACCCAATTAAAAAATGGGCAGAGGACATATAGACATCTCTTTAAACAGGACATACAAATGGCTAACAGACATATAAAGAAATGTTCAACATCACTAATCATCAGAGAGATGCAAATTAAAACAACAAGGTATCACCTCACACCTGTCAGAATGGCTGCCATCAACAAATCATCAAATAACAAGTGTTGACTAGGGTGTGGAGAAAAGGGGACTCTAGTACACTGCTGGTGGGAATGCAGACTGGTGCAGCCACTATGGAAAACACTATGGTGTTACCTCAAAAAATTAAAAATTGAACTTCCATTTAACCCAGTGATCCCACTTCTAGGACTATACCCTAAGAAACCTGAAACACCAATCAGAAAGAATATATGTACCCCCATGTTCATAGCAGCACTATTTACAATAGCTAAGATCTGGAAACAGCCCAAGTGTCCATCAGTAGACGAATGGATAAAAAAAAGCAGTGGTACATATACACAATGGAGTACTATGCAGCTGTAGGAAAGAAAAATATCTTATCTTTTGAGATGACATGGAGGGACCTGGAGAGTATTATCCTAAGCGAAACAAGCCAAGCAGAGAAAGACAAGTATCATATGATCTCACTTATTTGAGGAATGTAATGAATGTAACAGTCTGAGCAACAGGGTAGACCCAGAGAAGTGGAAGTGGGGTACAGACTGACATCCCTCAGAAGAGCGGGGTGGGGAGAGGGTAGAGATAAACCACAGAACTTACATGCATGTACACATAATCGATGGACATGGACAACAAAGCTGGGGATGTGGTGGGGGGGGATGGGAAGGAGGGTGTCAATGGGGAAAAAAAGAGAAACATCTGTAACAAAAAGTAATTAATTAAAAAAAAGAAAGAAAAAAATCTGAAAAAAAAAATTTTGCCCTATAAGACACCTGAGACAATGTTATAAAGTCTCTCCTTGTTTATATGGTTTATAAATCTGTCAACCAAGACACTCTAGGCAAAAAAATAAAATAAAATAACTTCCATTTTTGACATAAAAGGTTCTTTTAATATGTGTTTAAAAAAATATTATTATTGAACTTTTCCTAAAGTAGGCCACCAATATGTCAAATTACCTACCATTTGTATGAGTGTGAGTACCACAGGGAGATGCCTTTGTGACAATGGCCATAAATTATTTATGCTGGAGTCACATATTTATCTTATTTCAACCTCTCTCCTTCTGTGTGAGGGTAAATTTGCTGATAATAAAATAATATCTTTTTTCCTCTCAATTATCTTGCTTAAAGAGGCAGTGAGAATCATCCAAAAAACTGAACTGCTGACCCAGACCCAGTACCATGAGAATACTTTTTTGTACTGTTGTCATTCATTTCTTCATATGTACATATAATAGAAATTAAGTATACACCTGTTGAATTTATCCTGTGTGCTAGAAAATGTGGTCATCACTGGCAATGGTGAATAAAGCAGTCTCTGATTTTATAGAATTTATAATCCCATTGCCATACATACAAATATACAAGTAATAATAATGTTACTTTGAGTGCTATGCTATAAGTTAGCAAAGTTTCTAGGAGTATTCATTCATGATGCATCTCATCCACTCTTTGGAGTTTCTAAAAGAAACCTATAGCTAAGTCTAGATTTGATCTGATATAACTGGGCAGCCATGAATGGTTTTAAACAGAGGAGAGATCTAATCAGATGTGCACTTTAGAAAGATCAGTAGCATGTCAGCAATTCTTGTAACATTAGTGTCTCTCATTACAGTCATGTTAAGAATTCCCAGTATTGTAACCTAACTGACAATAGGGTGGAGGTGGGGGTAGTGGGACAGGAAGTAATACTTAGCCTCCAGGTATGAACATGAGAGAATTTAATATAAAACTTGATTAAGATAACACAGAGTTAGCAATCGAAGCTAGCAGCAACCATCCTTAGAGCAGTTGAAACGATTAAAAAGTGGAAAATCAGACATCTTAGGAAGGGGCCCTGACCAGTAGCTGCTATTGTCACCGAGAGCATGTGATGGGGTTGATTCTTCAAGTAGTGAGAAAAAATGCAAAGTGGATTTTGTTGCTGGAGTTACTAGAAGAAATTATCTGCCAAGTGTAAATAAGGACGACCTGGATGACATTGGCAGAAACAGAAAGTGGGAGAAAACGCAAAGGAAGCAAACAGCCTCGAGCCCTGCTGTCCAGTCCCCCCGTAACTCCCCCTACCGTCAGGCTAACTGGCAGTGTACGCCCGCACAGCAGAAATGGGGTTTGCATCCCAACCCCAAAACTGCACATTCATTACTGCTTATTTACTGGAGAATGCTTACATTGAAAAATGGGGATTATACAGGGTGAGGCAAAAGTAGGTTTACAGTTGTGAGTACACGAGACTTTATTCTTATATTATTATTTATTAAATATTGTATTGTTTTCCTTACTAACACCTGTAAACCTACTTTTGTCCCACCCTGTATTTGATATGATTTTAAGATTTGAGTGTATGTAGTTGAGGACATCAGAGTATCAAAACCATTAACTAACTGTTTTTGCTTCAAAATCTGTCTTAAAGTGTGTTATTTTAAAAGAAATATATATATATATATATATATATATGTATGTATGTATACATATACACACAGACACACATATATTCATATATATCTCAAATATTAATGCAGATATTGGGGGGTTAGTAAAAGCTTCCTATATGAGCATCTGAAAGTATTTCTTTCACTGATTTACTTAATCTATTTTTCCATATGTGAAATAATTTGGCTTTAGTATAGTAGGCATATCCATATATGTATTATGTTTTTGCAAAATTACAATTTGCTTTGCTCTGTTTTTTATTGCAGATATGTATATACACACACACACACACACACACACACACATAGATATGCCTTGAAGTGTAAGAAACACATTAGTAAAACTGATTGAATTTTCATCTTTCTTGCAAGTCCAGCCATGTTTCTTACTTTGCATGTCCTTCAGGCCTCATCAGAGCAAAAATTTCAAGTGCCTTCAAAGGGTTTTCTGTACTGAGATCAGCTCTCTGGGGCATGTAGGAAGCTGAGAAATGAACTGACACGAGAGCTGCAATGAAAGGTAAAAGAAGCCCAGCAACACCACAGCTCCCGAGCTAAGCAGCAGGCTAAATGACTGCACCTGGACATAGGAATCTCATGGGTTTAGGAAGCAAAATAGGGTACATTCAAGGCAGAAAATAAATCTTAATTTATTCAGGGAATGTTTTTCTCACCAGATAACACAGGTAACATTTCATTATTATTATGAATATTTGTCAGCTTTCTTGTTTAGAGAAGGAAGTATCAAATAAATGTAAATGATAAAAATAAAAGCAAAATACAGTGCTTAGCTATAGTGACTACCTATAGTATAGTAGTCATTTCATGTACACTATTTGGTCCTTCAAGGTCCAATATGTTTTTTTTAAATCTTTAAATTTATAGCAGTATGAGTTCTAGGGATATTAAGGCATTAAAGAAAGATCCAGAAACATGTAGAAGAAGTCCTGTGTATTAATTTATGCCAGTGTTACTCCTCTCTGCAAGATCAAACTTGAGAAAAGTAAAAAAGAATGGGTAGAAAATGAAATCCTCAGAAGAGGGGGTGGGGAGGAAGGGATAAACCACGGAGCTTATATGCATGAGCACATAACTGATGGACATGGACAACAAGCAGGGAATGGGGTGGAGGGGAAAAGGGAAGTAGGGTGTCAATGGGGAAAAAAGGAGAAACATCTGTAACTAAAATAAATTAATAAAAAAATAAAATAAAATAAAAAAGTAAATGAAGACTGGATCCAGGTACTATGTCCTATAATACAAATGTTTGCAATAATAATTCCTTAAGAATAGGCAAATATAAAATTTAAGCAGCGTTTATATACATGTAAATGTTAAAAAGTCACAATATCACAAAGTAAAGTAGTTTATACTATTAGGTACACTTGGCAAAAGTTATGAAGGTTTAAATTTTTGAGAACTTAACGCTTTTAACAATTTTGATTTGATATTGCTAAATCTGAAATTTCTTTTCTGGAATTAGGATTTTTATACTTACCAATTCAAATATGTGGGCTTGTAGATATTTAAACTTTTTCTTTTTTTTTTTTTTTCTTGAGGGTTCTCCCTTTCACAGATGTCACTCTGAGGGGTTCTTAGAGCTCATATTGGTATTTATAGTTCATTGATAATGAGATGGGATTAGGAATCATCACAGACTTTTGGAAAGCTACTATAAGCGAAAAAAAGTTTCTCTTCTGCTTTTTTAGCTGAATGACAAAGGATATCTATAGAACATGAACACTTAAGACCAGACATACTTCATTCTTTATGTTCATTATTGATTAGGATTCCTACTGGGATATCATTTCTTCTGGAATATGCCTTAGAATATTGACAGTAAAAACTAAGTGAGAGATATAGTGTGTGTTACATGTCATTGAGTCAGCTTCCACTCTTGATCCTGTAAATGAGGTATGTCCACAATGCCCTGACTTCAACAGCCTTGCTCAGCTCCTGTAGACTCATGCCTGTGGCTGCTATTAGAGAATCAACCCATCATATAGTTGGTGTTCTTTACCTGCTGCCTTCTTTTATTTCTAGTGTTCTTGTCTTTTCCAAAGAACCCTGCCTTCTCACTATGTGTCTGAAATAGGGCAGCTTCAATTTAGTCACATTTGCCTCCAGCAATATTTTAGGCTTAATTTACTCTAGCACCCACATGTTCATCTCTCTGTGGTCTCTGCAGAGCTCTCCTGCAACATCATATTTCAAGTGAATGTGTCTTTTTCTATCAGTCTTCATCACTGTCCAACCTTGGTGGAATACAAGGGGATGGATGATCTTAGCCTTGGTCTCTAATGCCACATCTTTACTTGCAGTGACCTTTCCTATTCCTCCATTGCTGCCCTTTTTAGTCTCAGCCTTCTCTTGATTTCTTGGCTGCAGTCTCCATTTGAATTGATAACTGAACCAAGGTAAGCAAAATATTTAACCATTTCAATGTCTTTGTGGTCTATGTTAAAGTTGTGTATTTCTCCTGCAATCAGATGTTTGTCTTCTTGATGTTCAAATGGAGTCCTGCTTTAGTATTTTTTTTTTCTTTCACTAGAAGTCATTTCAAATCTTTGCTACTTCTGCCAATAAGATTATGTCATCTACATATCTTAAGATATTAATATTTCTTTCATCAACTTTCACTCCTCCTTCTTTGGAATATAACCTCATTTTTCATATGTTCTGTGTATAGATTAAACAAATAGGCAGAGAAAATGCACCCTTATCTGACACCTTTGCTTATAGAAAATCATCTTCTTTCCATATTTTGTCCTGACAGTAGCTTCCTGTCCACAACACAGTTTACACATTGGAACAGTCAAGTGCCAAGGCATGCCCATTTCTCTCAGAGCTTTTCATGATCCACACAGTCAAAGGCTTTACTATAAAACACAGACTAACCTTCTGAAATTCACTGGAGCACGCCAGTATCTAACAGATGTTCACAATTACATATACATTAGGAGCAACAAAATGCATTAAAACTATTAATTCTTTAGTCATGTCTAAAATTATTGGTTTTAACATAGAGACTAAAAAAAAAAAAAAAAACAATTCAAAAGATCAATGAAACAAAGAGCTGGTTCTTTGAAAAGATAAACAAGATCAATGGACCTTTAGCCAGACTCACCAGGAGACAAAAAGAGAGAAACCAAATAAACAAAATAAAAAATGAAAGAAGAGAAGTAACAACTGACACCACAGAAATACAAAGGATCATTGAAACATACTATGAACAATTATATGCTGACAAATTGGACAACTGAGGAGAAATGAACAAATTTCTAGAAACACACAGCCTCCTAAAACTGAACCAGGAAGAGATAGAAAACCTGAACAGACCAATAGCAATAAAGGAAATTGAAGATGTAATTGAGAAACTCCCAGCAAACAAAAGCCCAGGCCCAGCTGGCTTCATGGAGGAGTTTTACCAAGCATTTAAAGAAGATCTAATACTCATTCTCCTCAAAATATTCCAAAAAAACCAAGAAGACAGAACACTTCCAAACTCATTTTATGAGGCCAGCAAAGCAGCAGGATACAAAGTTAACATCAAGAAATTGACGGTATTCTTATACACCAATAATGAAATCACAGAAAGAGAAACTAAAAAAAAATCCATTTTTCCATTGCAGCAAAAAAATTAAGATATTTAGGAATAAACTTAAACAAAGTAAAGAACCTCTTCACAGAAAACTACAGGTCATGGCAAAAAGAAATAGAGGAAGATATAAAAAAGTAGAAGCATATATCTTGTTCATGGATTGGAAGAATTGACATTATTAAAATGTCCACACTACCCAAAGCAATCTATAGATGCAATGCAATCCCCATCAAAATACCAATGACATACTTCACAGAACTAGAACAAACACTCCAAAAGTTTATATGGAACCAAAAAAGACCCCAAATACCCACAGCAATCTTGAAAAAGAACAAAGTAGAAGGACATTACCAGATTTCAGGTTATACTACAAAGCCAATGCAATCAAAAAAGCCTGGTACTGGCATAAGAACAGGCAGATAGATCAATGGAACAGAATAGAGAACCCAGAAATTGACCCAAGACAATTTGCTCAATTAATATTTGACAAAGGTGGCAAGAGCATACAGTGGCGTCAAGACAGTCTCTTCAATAAATGGTGTTGGGAAAATTAGACAGCTACTTGTAAAAAAATTAAGCTAGAACATCAACTTACATCATACACAAGAATAAACTCAAAATGGGTAAAAGACTTAAATATAACTCATGGATCCATAAAAATTCTAGAAGAAAATGCAGGCAACAAAATCTCAGACATCATACGCAGCAGCATCTTCACTGATATAACACATAAGGCAAGAAAAGCAAAGGAAAAATGAACACTTGGGACTACATCAAACTAAAAAACTTCTGCACAGCAAAAGTAACAACCATCAAAACAGAAAGGGATCCCACTATATGGGAGACCGTAATCGCCAATGATGTATCAGATAATAGGTTAATTTCCAAAATATATGGAGTACTCATACAACTCAACAAAGGGAAGACAGAGAACTCAATTAGAAAATGGGCAGAGGAACTAAATAGACACCTCTCCAAAGAGAACATACAAATGGCTAAGAGACATATGAAGAAATGCTCAACATCACTAATCATCTGAGAGATGCATATTAAAACAACAATGAGGTATCACCTCACACCTGTCAGAATGGCTGCCATCAACAAATCATCAAATAACAAGTGTTGACGAGGATGTGGAGAAAAGGGGACTCTAGTACACTGCTGGTGGGAATGCAAACTAGTACAGCCACTGAGGAAAACACTATGGTGTTACCTCAAAAAGTTAAAAATTGAACTACCATTTGACCCAGTGATCCCACTTCTAGGAATATACACTTGAAACACCAATCAGAAAGAATATATGTACCCCTACGTTCATAGCAGCACTATTTACAATAGCTAAGATCTGGAAACAACCTAAGTGTCCATCAGTAGATGAGTGGGTAAAAAAGCGGTGGTACATGTACACAGTGGAATACTATGCAGCTGTAAGAAATAAAGATCTCTTGTCTTTGAGATGGCATGGTGGGACCTGGAAAGTATTATGCTAAGTGAAACAAGCAAGCAGAGAAAGACATAAATATCACATGATCTCACTTATCTGTGAAATATAATGAACTAAACAAACTGATGAACAAAATTAACCCAGAGACGTAGACGTGGGGTACAGACTGACAAGACTCAGAGGAGGGGGGATGGAGGGCGAGAGATAAATCACGGAACTTACATGCATGTATGCATGACCAATGAACATAGACAAGAGGAGGAGGATTTCAATGGGGGAAAAATGAGAAACATCTGTAACAAAAACAAATTTATAAGTAAAATTAAAAAAATAAAATGATTGTTTTAAAACTTATTTACATGGACATACTGTCTTAAAACCACCCATGTTCCATCAAGCTCTTTCTCACCATCAGAATACTTTCTCTATAATATTCTCTTAATTATTTTATCCAATCCATATTCCTATACTCTGATTCCCTTCCTTTTATCTGGATCCACTTTTGTTTTTTTTCATCCTTACCCGAGGACACCTTTGCATTCATCTTCAGACTGAGCAGAAGGGAGAGAGGGGGGAAGAGACAAAGAGAGAAACATGGATGTGAGAGAGACACATCGACTGGTTGCCACCCACATGACCCCAACCAAGGCCGGGGACAAACTGCAAAGGCGGTACGTGGTGCCCTTAGCGGAGACCGAACCCGGGACTCTCCCTTCCAAGGGCCAACGCTCTAACCACTGAGCCAAACTAACCAGGGCTGGATCCACTTTTACTAGAGATCTTGGGTATTACTAGTAGCTGGGATGAAATTATGGGGTTGGAAGAAGAGATTTTCTATTATTGGCAATAGATTTCCTTTCCACAATGTTTAGTTTTTTGTTTTGTTTTCCTTTCTTTATTTCTGGGATTTGGCCTTTCAGTACCATGTGAAATGTACAGTGTTGTATACCTCTGGCAATTGTCAGGTGCCTGGCAGGTTCACTGGGCCCTCATTTGCAGCCACTGTTGCCCCCACGTCTTCCATCCTTCGCTGCCCGAAACATCCTCTTCCCAGTTTCACATGCAATCCTTTGGAAAGAAGGTCTGCTTTTCAGGGCTCGGCATTTGACTCCCAAATCCATATCTCCAGTTATGATCCCTCTTATTTATATTCCATTATTTCCATTTAAATAATCTGCTTCCCCCACAAATTTAACCTATGAAACGTTAAAAGAATAGGGCTAAAGCCCATCTATGTGGTCCAAAGGCACTGTCTGGATGAGGTAGGACTTAGTTTAAGTTGAAAACACTGAGATGGTTTCCCAGTCTAGTTTCTACGGGTTTATTATTCACATGGTAGTAAAATCGGAAAGGAAGTTGTTCTAACTGGAGGGCCCACAGAGAGGACAAGGCAGTGCAGTGTCCTTGCAGACCACCTCAGATGCAACAGGAACAGGGCATCTTCACTGGAGTCTGTTTTCAGACACCACTAGTTAGCAATCTTGGCATAGTCATTGACAGCATTAGCAGCACTCTCAACACCTGCAGAACCTATTAGCAAAAACAGCCCCTTAGACGGATGGTGGCAACAATTTCAATGATTCACTTCAGAGGGCTTGGGAGTTTTCAAAAGCTTGAAATAATGGGAGAAAATGATAAATATCATTGGATTTACATTTATGAGGACAAGATTTTGGAGCACAAGTAAAAGACCGAGGAACTTGTGAAACTGAGGACATTGATAGGCATGATCGGAGTTCCTGTGTAACGTGAAGACATAGAGTGAAATACTACTATGTTGTCACATTTACGGTGGCTCCACATGTCCTTCTTCTCCTGTGTGCCTTATGAGATGCAAGCCACACAAGGTTCTTAAAGTATGTCCTTCTTGATTTTCTTGCTGTGATGGTAAATTGAGGCTCAGCAGGATTCCATTTCTCTGGGAAGATGCAAACAAGTGTCTACAGTTGCTAATTTATTCATCCAAATGCTTCACAGTAGGTGATCTTTGCTTCATGCTGTACTGGTTAATATTACCGTTTTCTCAGAGTCAATCTAAAAGTGTTTTCAGTGACAGAGATTCCTCCTAAAGCTTTATCAATCTATCTGTCACTATCATCCTTTCACTATTCTGTGCAAAAATTTTCAAGTCGCCTTTGACTACATATCATTGTGAATCTACATCTCACATGTATGAAACTCAGTAAATTATAACATCACAAATTACTAGCATTCAAACCTCTTAGCTCTAACAACCAGAACATCAATTACAGGACTAATTGATTCTATTTCTGAATTATAGTAACAGCTTCTTAATAGTTTCTTTACCTCTATTTTTTTCCTTCTTTAATTCTTTCTGCATATTACTGCTCACTTAATCTTCCCCAATCTAATTTTAACTCAATATATAATGGGAAAAATATTTCCATTTTCTGCTCAAAAGCCTATAATATTTTTCACCCCCAAACACTCTATAAAATTGGCAGGGCAAGCAGATGAGGAAGTGGATTCTCTGGCCCATCATGTAACTAGTTTAAGGACACAGTGATGCTTGGAAATGAAGACATTCCAGCTCCTGGTTCAGGCCTGCTTTCTCCAGAGCCCCCCCAGGCTGAGACCTTGGGCTTTAACCTGTGGGCCTGAGAGGGCCGCGAGATTCACTGAATGGGAGAGCGACTAATTCAAGGTAATGTTTTCAGAATCTTTAGCTAGGAGATAGGTATTATTACTTAAAGTCTATAATATCTTAATGATGCCTATCAGATTAAAGTTATATTCCTGTCAGGTTTATGTGATTTTTTTTTTTTAATCCTCACCTGAGGACATTTTTCCATGTTTTGTTCAGATAGAGTGGGAGGGAGAGAGAGAGAAAAAAAAATCTACATGAAAGGGACACATCGAGTGGCTACCACCACACCACTCAACCAGGGCCGGGGACAAACTGCAACCGAGGTACATGCCCTTAGCAGGAACTGAACCTGGGTCTCTCTGGACTGCAGGCCGACGCTCCAACTGCTGAGCCAAACTGGCCAGGGCAGGTTTATGTGATTTTTAAGTAAATTGGTCCTGATAGCATTATAATTAGCTAGTTATTAATAATAGGAAAGGAGCAAAGGGAAGGCTAGACATTATAGGCATGTTCCCTGTAACACACCTGGGGAGAGAACCGCTTAGGGAAGATAGGCACATGCCCAATTAAGTTGAGATGACATAGGGAAGGTATTGGCTGGTCAATTATACCTGGAGATAGAGATGGGTGGCCAGAATGGGCGTGCTCACTGCAGAAGTTTGGATATTTGGGCTATATAATCCCCTCTTGGTTCCTCTTGGCACAGTTAGCTCATGGCTCACATGTGGCTTCCCAGCATTTGCCCACATGACCCACAGTCACGCGGGTCCGGCATACAATGGACTAATGGACTGCAACTAGCCTGATGCTGTACTTGACCCTGCTCCAACATGGAAAGGAAACTCTGGACACTGGCTCTGATGTTAGCTCTACTGAAACCCTAGTACCCTTCTTCTATGACTGAACTAAGGGGAATGGGACTTTGTAAACCCAGGGATGTAATTCCACAGAAATAAGAAGTGAGGACACCCCACTTCTTCCAGTATCAGTCCTAGGTTGTTTTTTAAATTTAGTCCATTATTTAGTTAGGAACTCTTTTCATGAATTAGTAAAAATAGTAAATATATACTACTAATTTGGTAAATTCTGCTTTTCCACTAAGAATGTAAATTTTGCAAGGGCCAAGATAATGTGTAATCTTTCTCTTTGCCTTTCACAGAACTTATCATAGTAATATAAAATAATAATTTTTAAATATTTACCTACATATCTCTAAATTAACTTTGAAAAAACATAAAGTCAATTTCTAAATGTCACTGAAATCTATTTATTTCAAGTCAATTAAAATCATGCGATGTCAAAAGAAATAATATTTTAAGGCAGAGAATGTGTATGACTCAAAGATTAAGTTATTATACCGCCCACATTTTAACATTCTTTGCCCATAAATGAGAAAATTAGCTCACAATGTTTTCTGAAAAATGAATGCTTCAAAACTATAAATTCATTAGAGATTTCTTTTCAAAGTTCTATTTAGTCTATTATTTAACAGAAAAATTGTTTTCTACATGTCATACCAGTTGTTGAAATTGCAATATACTGCTTATGACTTCTGTGACAGTTGTCTGTGCATTGTTGCTGCATACGTTAAGCTCCCTCATAAAGTGGAATCCATTTAGAAACTTACAGAATTCAAACAATATTAGTGTTGTTTTGATTCTTTGTAACAGTGTTCTTCAATGCACTTTTTAAAACACATTGTTTTCTGCATAAACATGAACTTCTCACCTAAGAACAACCTTACATTTATCTCTCAATGTCACTGTACTATCATTACTCTTGAGATTTGCTGACAGATTTTCTGCTTTCATTTTGTGTTTTGTTGAGGAATGAGTCGAATGAATTAATTCATTCAAAAGACCTGTCACATGTTAAATCTATTGCTTTTAACACATTGAGATGTATTTGCTTTTCTTCCCCACAGTACACTCAAAGAAATGCTGTTCTGTTGACAACTAATTCTTAACATGCCAAAGACCAAATTCATAATTTTCACCCAGTACATTTCTATTTCTCAGTACCCCCAAAGTTCTCAGTGATGCTTTCCCCTCTTTCTCTTTCAGATAATTTGTTGAATAATTGTCTTCTCTGAATATCTTAAAAGTTAGATATTTTTATATGTATATGTATATGTGTGTTTATTTGTATGTGTATGTATACATATATAAAACAGACTCCAGCTGTTTCTATGTTTCTATTGAATTAACTAGTTAATATATAGTTACTAAATGGGCATATGAATTTGTGTCAGTAGAAATCTAGACAACAGGGATCTTTTCCAATTCTGTCAAGTAGTGACTGGAAGTATTTTAATCTCTTTGGTCCTCTATTCTTCATTTTTATAATTAAGTTATTGAAGTATATCTCAGAGGTTTTTTTGAACATTGAAACTGGTCATAATAAATTCAATGGGTGGTAGAAGTCTGTGAGGTGCTTCCTAATGCAATCATGGATAAGCGGTTCTAGAACTCCCACAAACAATACTGCTCACAGATGTAGCTCTGTGTCAGATAATCACCTGCAACCTTGCATATCTATTTTGTATTGCTAAATTAAAAGAATAATAGCTTTTAACCATAGGACTCTGAGGCAATATGGCACTTGTTATATAAATATGAATAATTATAATTAGCGTTTCTCTTCAAAACCATTCAAATTTTCCTGAATTCAATGTGCTTTTTCTAGTGTGCCATAAGAGATACATCCATCCTCTGAAAATGAAATAAGTTTAAAAATGGGGAAAGAAACTGATTCTTTGGCATGATCCCCTGAGCTAAGATGCCAGCTTCACTTTTCTTCATTGTTCGGTGTTAATTTAGTGGCAGCTCGGTTTGCTGCCAGTGCACTGTCATTTGAATTCCAGAAAACAAGAAAGGAAATTGCATCCTAGTGATTCAATATATTTAGCATTTGGAGAATTCTCGACTCCTGAATGTTTAATTTTCTATTTATAATATAATCATTAGGGGAAAAATGAGCATTTTTTAGTTTACAGAATATTGAACTTATCTCTTTAAAATCTTCCACATGATGTTAAATGTTATCCCTATTTGACCAGGTCATTTGGCTCAGAAATTTATAGCCATCATGTTTTAATTTCTCATGTGAACTTTTGAAATATATGAAAAATCTATCGACAAATACATGTCTAAACAGAAGAAATTATTCTATTTTAAAGCTTTCTATTGAAATTAGAATGCATAAGCACATAATTATTTTGGCATGGATTCTACAATAGATTTTATGGAGTACATATAAAAGGGATGCTATTAGTAAAATTATATTCTGCACAAAACTGTTTGTTGTGTGAAAAGAAAAGTTATTATAGTGGTGTTTCCACTAATTATCTATTTGCTTTACTGCCATATAAGATTAAGAGTCTATTTTGGGCTTTTATTTCAGTTGCATGCAATTTCCTTCAGAGTTATATTTGTTTAAAAGAAGTTTCTGAAATAGTAAGCCTTTTTGAGGAAATAATATTATTTAAATACATTTTGAAATAGGCAAGATTAGGAAATTAGGAAAAGATGGCAACCTGAACACTTAATGCCCTGCTGTCATTATCCTAATTGCCACTCCACAACTCTTATCTTTCACATGTTACACACACACACACACACACACACACACACACACAACCGAGGATTAGAGTCTGGTAGCAAGGCATCGGGCTTACATGGAGTCCTAGAGGAGTGAGTTTTGCAGTTATTTTCCCCATTGAGCTTGATTTCACTTGGGGCCAAGTGGGGGTAAGATTAGAGTGGGGAAGTTTGGATGGACTCCAGCGAGAACCTGGCCTGCAAATGCCCATGGAGTCCATCCTAATGAGAGGCATGGCTGCGTCCTTCCTCTGGGAGTGCTTTGTGGAGGACCAGCTATCCTTGTGCTTTGGAGTTGCTGTGGGACCACCACCCTGGCATGTTGAGCGCTCTGTGCCCTGGAAAATGGGAGTGACATGGAGCTGAAAACTGGACTGTTGCTTTTTCTTAGACCAGTAATACAATGTTTTGCACCTCTCTCCAGATCTCTGCCACCTTACTCCAGTGTTTGGACTGAGCCTTAATAAGCTGGCAAGACAAAGCTGTGTTGTTGCTAAGGGGCCCCACCAGATAAAACAGGAAAAGAAGATAGCTTAATTAAGACTGCCCTTAGGAAGAAGCTATTTTAAGGAAAACCAACAGTTTTAAGTTAAACACAATTTTAATTTAAATAAGCATTTGAAATATGTGGCTTGATTGTTTTGATCAGATTTGAAAAGTTCATAGTCAATATTTCTTTTGTTATTATCTGCCCTATTATTTTTCTTCTCCACTAATGCAACTCCAATTATATAATGACAGACCATTAGCTCTTTTGTTCTCTGTGTTTTCCAGTCTTCTCTTCTGTTTGCTATTCTGCTTTTAAACCTGTTCCTTAAATGTTTAATTTCAGTTACTGTATTTCTCAGATTTATAATTTCCAAAGATTTTCTAATTTTATAGATTCACTTTTCTGATACAAATCTCTATATTTTTTCCCTCTTCTCTTGAGCACACTAATCACAGTAATTAAAAAACACTTGTTAGAAACTCTAATATCTCTATCATTTCTGGGTCTGTTTCTTTTGCCTGATTTGTTTTCTTTGAATTTATATTATTTCTATTTATTCTCCTGATAATCCTGGAAGCCATTTATTTAATGCCAACATTGTGTTTGAAAAATTGTGGGGGCTGTGTAAGATTCTATCTTCTTCTATACTCTTGTACGTCTAGATGTAGGAGCAGCACCTCCTGGTCAAATAGGGATGGGATATTTTGGTCATTGTGAATGTTAGCCAATTTCCTGTTGGCTTTGGTTTAGGGCAATTCTAATTTACGTCTCTTTTCCTAACATAGGTATCAAGAAAACTCTTTTATAATTAAAAGTGTTTGATTAAGACCAGGAGTCTTCAATTTTTTTTTCCTGTAAACCTCCAAATAGTAAGTCCTTTAGGTTTTTATAGTAATATATTCTCTGTTGTAACTACTCAGTTTTACCTTTGAGTCACAAAAGCATCCATAGAGATAACACAAATGATTTGGTATGTCTTTGTTCCAATAAAACTTTATTTGCATTAACAGATACTGGACTGAATTTAACCTTTAGGTCATAGATTATCGATATCTGTTTAGAATACAAATGCAAATTCCCTAATTTCTTAGCCTTTGTCCCATGACTTTAATAAATGAATATGCTTCAAGGAAAAAAGAAGCAAAGTGTTAGGCTCATTTTTCTGCAGTTCCCTTTTCTACAGGTTCTTTCTCCTCCAGTATGAGAGCATTTTGTGGCTTTGAAATATAGTTATTTGTCGTCCTAATCCCATGAGACCACCATAAGTTCTGGGCTTGTTTATGCTTGTTTACCAAGTTTACTACTGTTATTAATCAAGAAATAGGCAGAAAGAAAAGTGGCAGAGAAATATCTGGATATATTCAACACTTTTGTCTTCTCTCTGGGATCTTTGCCCTGTAAAATTCTGGCTTAAAAGATGTTTTTTTTGGTATTTTTTACAGCTTTTATACTTATTCATGAAGGGACAAGTTAGTCTAATACAAGATAATCTATCACAGTAGAAGGCGGAAATCCCTAAAGGGAAAATAAAAAAAAAAAAGCAATTTGTAGGCTTTTGAATAAATCACCGAAAGATGAAAATGGAAAACCATGATAACAATAAATTGACATGAAAGCAAACATTGAATAAGAAAGTAGAACTGAAGTGTATCAAGTATTATACCACATACAGAAAACTATTCAATCTTCCTCAATAATGTAAAATAAAATCTGAGCAATAAGATGTATGCCATTCTTTTGATAGAAAGATTAATAGAATAAAATGATCAATTCTCTCTGAATTATAAATTTAATGTAATTTTCAATGGAATCACAATGGAGTTGTTTTTTCTTTTTTAGTTAGGTAAAATGATCTCAAATTTCTTTAGAAAAATGAATGCTTGAGAATAGCCAAGACAATTATAACAAAGAATAGTTATAGAAGACTAGTCTTATAAGATACTGAAATAATATAAAAATCCTAGAATTAGAAAATAATTATATTGGTATAAGAATAAAAAAACCCAAGAGTGAAACAAAGTGAAAAACAAGTATATTTCAGTGTGTATATGAATAAAATTTGATGTCACTAGCGTACTTTAATTTTGTGGTAATTTAATAGCTAATTCAATAAATGTGTTGACCAACTGGCATTCTAAATAGAAGAAAATAAATATTATTATTTTATACTACTCACAAAAATAAATTTTAGATAAAACAATGTAAATGCAAAACTTAAGCATTTTATAATCAAATATAAGAGATTAAATGAACATCATATTGGTTAAGAATCATTTTAACCATGCTAATAAACTGGAAGCTATGGAAAAACAAAAACAGACATATTTGATGCTACATTAAAAAATATATGCTGCATCACAAAATGCACCATGCACAAAGTAAATATACTTAATATTGATTAGGATAAATATTTGCAACTGAGGTAACATCTATAATGTAGTGTGACCACAAATTCTAAAAACAGGCAAATGAACATAATAAATGGTTTATTGACATTACATTGCAACATGTGATATAATCAATATGTTTATCTTATTAGCACCCATGTTAACAGAAAAAAGAAAAATACTATAATATATCACTAGTAGAAATATAAATTTTACAGCACACTGAAATCTTTATGGCAAAATCAATTTAAATAAAAATGTGCATATTCAATATTTTTTCTGTGAATACACCCAATGGAAAAACAAGCTTCATTCATTTAGCTCCAAGGATGTGTATTGTAATTGTGTTGTGGCAAAAATGAAATAAGATAATTTTTCCAGTTACCTGCTTCCACCACCAGATTCTACCTGGAAATAAAGAGAAATATTTAGGAGGTTTCTGAAGACTCAAGTATTTTATATTGTTAATGAAGAAAAAGTTTGTGAAGGACAGGAAGGACATACAAGGTCTTATAGAAAACAAGCAAAAATTCTTCAAAAAAAGGCAATGCGTCTATAAAACCAATTACTTAGAATACCATATTTTAAAAACATCTATTCTCTTAAATGCAAGCACCTTGAAATCAGGTTTTCTCAGTTTTGTTTACTGCTGCAACCCTAATCCTAGATCATTGCCCAACACAAAGTAGATACTCAGCAATATCTGTAAATGAATGAATAAATGGGTATTTTTTAATCTACAGGTGATAAAAGTCCTTTTACAGTTTTAGGATGTTTTTGACAATTTAACAGGATTTTATGCTGTAGCCCTTAAATATTTTTCAAATATTGTATTTTTCATATATTTTTTAGCATAATGATTTTTTCAGTTCTATTTCAGAAAATACAGATAATATTTTTGTATAACTTTTACTTTTTTTAAGCTTTATGTGATTAAAACCACATGAAAAATTGAGATAATTTAGTTTTGCAGAATATGTATAAATAATTCTTAAAGGAATATTTTCTGCAGCAAATAATACAATTTCCTTTTTGCATTTTTGTCTAACATTTGAATTTTATTACACTCTTTTAAATTAGTTTTTGCAATTTTCTCTTCTCTCTGAAGACTAATGTTTCTGTCATAGTTAACTGGAAAGATATTTAAGAAATCTATCCAAAAATAAGCTTAAAAAATGTTTTATGCTTTTCAGAGCTGTGTTTCTTCTTGGAAGTCTAGCCAGGATTGGTTAACACTAAGGAACTAAGACAATATTTCTGTTGTTCACACATACCACATTTGTCACAAACAGTAAAGTAAAGCTGCACATTGGCAACAATAGAATTTGGCCTGGCATTTCCAGCCCTGATGATCTCAGCTGCATGGTACGGTCCCCAAAGAAATGAGCAGCTATTGTTGTCTCTTGCCAAGACCAGAATTTTGGACTGTAACCAGAAAGACATATTTTTTCCCATTTATAGGCACACTGATAATTAGGCTCAAGAAACTGAAGTGCATAGGATGAAAATTGAGATTTTGTTTTTTAATGTGGACTTGTTTGATACCAGATTCCACTCTTCTGACAGATGGATTCATTTTGGCAGGTGATTATGCAAACTGTTCCTTTCGTGCCTGTCTCTATGAAATGTATTCTATAAACACATTCAAGCATCGTGCTCCTCTGAGTCCTCAGTGCTCGGGAATGTATTAGCACCATGATGATTTGGATGACAGGATTCAAAAGTGTCTGAGCGTAAGAGCTAGGGAAATACTAGTGTGACTACTTTGCTTCTGTCAAGGACCCTGGGAGATAATAATGTGGTTCCCTTGAAATTTTACATAGGGCATTTTCATGTCAAAGGAAAAGAAATGAACTCACAGATAATAGAGGAATTTCCAAACAAGCAAGTTGTAAATAGTTTTTGATATGTGTTTTAACAGATACTAGAAAACTAGTACATTTGGAAAGTAGTGCTCAGGCAAATTTGAAATGCATGTGAAGTACTCACAAGGGATTATTCTGCCTCTCATGATTTCATTATCAGGGTCATATTCTTCATGATTTAACAGTTTTGAAATGCACTCTGATATTTTGATGACAAAGAGAACTCCCTCTTTGTATTTCTGCAATCGAGAATAGAAGACCTGATTCAATAGTACTTTACAATCCAAATTTTAGTATGAGTTTCTTTTTTTAAAATTAAATTTATTGGGGTGACATTGGTTAATAAAATTATATAGGTTCCATGTGTTCAGTTCTATGATACATCATCCTGTATATTGCACTGCGTGTTTACCACCCAAAGTCAAATCACTTTCATCACCATATATTTGACCCCCTGTTACCCTCTACTACCCTTCACCTCCCTTCCCTCTGGTAACCACCATACTGTTCTCTGTTTCTATAAGTTTTTGCTTTTTTTGTTTGTTTGTTCACTCATTACTTTCAGTTTTATATTCCACATATAACTGAAATCATATGGTTCTTAACTTTTTTATCTGACTTATTTTGCTTGACATGATATTCTCAAGGTCCATTCATATTGTTGCAAATGGCAGTATTTCATCTTTTCTTGTGGCTGAGCACTGTTCCATTGCATATATGTACCACATCTTATTTATCTAATCATCAACTGAAGGGTGCTTTGATTGTTTCCTTGTCTATTCTTGAGGAACTAACACACACACACTCACACACACACACACACACACACACACACCCCTATATTTTAGGAGAAAAAACAGATTGCTTCAACTGAGTCACAGATAATTTGTGTTAATTAAACAGGTCTGGCCATTCACTTGGGCAATATAGGTGTGCTATATCATACATCCAATGGGTCAGTGGAGTGTTAACTCATGCTCTGGTCTGCCACCTTACCTAAAACCTTGAAAGCCATTCCTCTTTAGGACAGTATAAGAACCTTAGTATTTTAATACTGAACTGTGGCCACTTATCAGATATTTTCTTGTGATTAAGGCAGGGATTTTGATATTGTTGTTTCCAATTAATTACTACACATTAAGCAGGCCAATTCAACTCGCATTGGTTTGTGGTGAACTAAATCAACATTATAGCTATCTAGATGTTTGGGTTGTAGGTGTAAAATATCAATGTGATTGATTGGTTATTGAATCTGATTCCATTAGAATCTGGTTTCTAAATTTGGTGGTGCAGAAGCAATGAGAAGGCATTTGTGGATGCAGAGGATGAATCTATAAGCTTCTAGTATTCTCTATCTCTATTACTATACAATCAGACCCTCTCTAATAATGAAATTAGTAGAACAGAATTAGTAATTAATTTATTCAATAAATATATATTAAGATAAATAAATATATAGTAAGATATAGCAAAGAACAAGTCAATTTTTATTTTATTTTATTTTATGTAGCTGGTATGTAATATGTCTATTTTGGGTGGGAGTGGCTATATACAGAAAATAAACAGAAACAAACAGTGGAAGGATAATGTGATGGGTTAAGAATACAATAATACCTAAGACTGGGAATACATTTTTCATGTTACTGCATTTAAGTAAGTACTAAATGCTGAATATAAAATTTATCCTGCAAAGATAGTGTAAAGAGTATTCTCCATAGAGGGAGCAGAAACATTTTACATGAGACTACACTGGGGTCCCAATTGTCTATTCCCATGTAACAAAAAATGCCAAAAGTTAATGGCTTGAAATATGAATTCTATTTTGTTCATGACTTTCTGGATGAAGAATATAGGATGGGTTTAGTTATGTGCACATCTCTGCTCTGTGTGCTACCAGCTATGACATGTCAATAGGATTTGGAGATCTATTCACATATCTGATAAATTTGTGCTGGCTGATAGCTAGGAGCCCAGTTGGGGCTATTGGCCTGGGAACTCAATTCTTCCTCATGTGCACCTCTCTGAGGGCTTGCTTCAGCTTCCTCCCAGCATAGTGGCTGGCATCTAAGAGTGAGTTTTCTAAGAGACAGGAAGTGGAAGTTCCCAATCTCTTATCATGTCACTTCTGCCATATTCAATGTAGTCCATAGAGTCCACAGACCCAAGGAAACTGGATACAGACTACAGCTGTTAATAGAATTGTAAAGAATTTATGATCATCTTTAATCTGTCACAGCATTCTGTCCAAAAATGATTTATGTTACTCCCACATGTCGCCCCCCACCCCCAAAAAAAACCCTCCAGAAATTTCATTCCAATACACCATCAGTTTCCAGATCAGGATCCAGGATTCCATCGTCTAAATCAGGTTTAGGTGTTGAGGAGCCTGCTCACATGGAATCGCAAGTTGGTGTTGACTGCTGTCTGGGAGCTCAGCCAGGCTCGTCCTCTCCCAGAGGCAGCTTTGGCTTTCTCACAGCATGGTGGCTGACTTCCAAGAGTGAGTGCTCCAAGAAACATGAAGTGGAAGCTGCCAGTCTCTCAAGGCCTGGAGCCAGAAACAGGCACAGCAAAGATTCCCATATATTCTATTAGTCAGAGTAGTCACAGAGCCCACCCACATGATGGGAGGGACATCAAAGCATTTGTTGCTTTCTTTAATTTGCACATCTGGTGTCTTCAAATGGAAGAAGATGGATGTAGCCCATGCTGTCCTGTCTGTGCCTCTCATTTAGAATCAAATCCTTTTAAGAACTCAGAAAGTGTAGGAGTCAGGAGCATGAGGGGCAACATAGGAGATAAAAACTCAGTACTGAACTGAAAGCTGAAATGAGAGTCAGCTTAAAAACCCTTTGGATGAGCAGTGAGGAATAGGTCACAAACTGAGCTAAAATTTACAGGCTGGGGGTCAGGTTCAACTGGGACACAACAGGAAGTGAGAACAAGGAGAGGATGAAAGTAAGGGAATTCCTGTTTATTGTTATAAGCAGGACTGTGGTACCAGCTTTCCAATATTGCCTTCTAGTTCCACTATGAATGCTTAGTTAGACCTCTTTTAAAAGTACATAGTTGAGGTAAAGAGAAAAATATGAGTGATTTTCTTCCTCTAGATATTAAAAGAGAGGATATTCGTAATACTTCCAATGATAAAGATACAATTTTAATAAAATGGGTAATTATATATTGCATGTTATAAAACATTTTTTCAAATGCCATGTGGAAAATGTAGATTCTCAAACTCCAAAATGTTTACCTGTACTTTTTTGTATCCAGTGAAAAACCAATTTGATATTTTGGTAGATACTGTTTAATCTTTGCTTGAGGGATCTCCTGATAATTGCTTGCTTGCACACAGAACTATACAAAGGAAGGAAGAAACACAAATACCAATCACAATAAATAGAACAATCTATTTTTGAAAGTGGGCATGGCCATGATATCATAATTTGTCTCCTTTGCAAGTGCAGCCAAGGATCTCCTTGGCTCTAACTTCTACTCATCCTTCAAGACAACTGCTTTTTTCTCTTTTAAAGACTTTAATTAATGTTTACCATGTCTTGTCATCTGGGTTAGAGATTTTCTATGTTCCTTTGGCCATCCCATGTATAATATTATGCTTTCTGTACTGCTTTTAAGAATTGCACTGAATTATTTTCTCCTAATATTGTGGAAACATGAGTATAGTAACATTCTTATTATAATAGATCTGCCCTATTCCATATGTTAGTCACAGCCAGCTATTATGTAGATGTAAATATGAAGTTTTAAACTTACATAAAATTCAGCCACATTGCTGATGCACAATAGCCTTGTGAGGCTAGTGGCTACCACATTGGAAGGCATAGATGTCGCGCATGCCCATCTCACAACAATTCTTCTGTACGATGTTTCTCAATATGTTTAAATAATTTTTTGTAATGTAGAAAAAATATCTATTACTCAACATTATTAGTCATTTGGCTTCATGTAAGAAATAGTGAAAATTCACATAAAATATTATACGTATATATTAAGCTTCTAGTTTTCTTGGCATGGCATTGGTAGCTGTTCATGAAATACAAATTAAAACTTGATTGTGCTGTATATAAGTATGTTAATTCATAGGAAATGGTTAATGATCACATAAATTCTACTTGTTCTAAAATGTATTTGGACAGTCTGACTTGGTTAGTGACTGAGATAATAAACTCGTGACCTCTTCAATGGCCCATATTGAGGACCAATACTGATGAAAATGGAGTGGGTAAGAGAGTGGATCTGTAAAATCATCATGCCAAGCCTGAAGTTAGGTTATACTTAAAGGTGTCTTTATATTTATTTAAATCTAGCATAAGAATTAGCTTGTTATTGAATGTTTTTAAAAAGTGATCAGAGAGACCATGATATGATGAAAACTGTGCTCAGAGTTATAAAAGTGCTTTTGAGACAAAGAGATCTAAGTCATATTAAACAGACAATAAGAATCAGCAACTTAGGTGAAAGAATTTCTTAATGTCATTTTTAGCGGTTTGGAAAATTACAGAAATGATCTTATAAATTGTTCTTTTCATTGACCCACGTAAATACGACAGTAATGATAAAACTGTTGAAGGAGTGTGTTCATTAGACCTCGGTGGGCCTGTGCTTCTCTTCAGTGACTGTTCAGATTTATGCATTTTGCTTATTCAGCTGGCAAAGCATCCCAGAAACTCAATTTTAAATGAAGAGAGGAGAGAAAACTCCAATGCTTTGGAAAATATGAGAGAAAGAAAATTAAATATTGACTGAAGAGGAACATTTCTAATTGGATGGGAAAAGTTAATTCATTGTGGAATAAAAATGAGACCATATCTCAAAATGGTCTCAGATACACGAGCATTTACTAGTCGTATTTTTCCATTATGGATTGCCATGTGTGGCATAGTTAAGTTTTTCATTTTTCCTATATTGCATGCTTTCTTATCTCCAATGTTCTTTTATAAACAGACTGAAGAGAGCAAACTCCTGGTTAACTACATAGAAATAAATGGTCTCCAGTTGTAATAATTATGCAAGCAGAGTATTTTGCTTTTGATTATACTTGACTAAATTCATACATCCAAATCTTTATTTTACTTTATATATTCTTAATCCTAATTGTCTTCTAATTTCACATTTCATTGCCTGCCTCTTTGCTCACTGTTCTTTCATATCTATCCTTATACATTTCAGGCCCTCTCTCCTGAGCAACAAAGTAGGCATTAGCTATATTGAAGTTTTCCGTCCTTGTTAAATCTAATATGAGTATTTGCGTGATGAAATAATAATCTCAAAGACTCCCAGGGTTAAATAAAAAAAAAAAGAAAAGAAAAGAAATCTATGCATTGTAGCTTATTCTAACACAATAATCAAGCTGTATCCTTTGGGGAAAACAATATACATAATGGGAATAAAAACAGGAATTTTTTTCCATTCTTCACAGCAAGATTACTATATATTACAACTTTATTCTATATGTTAAAATTTTAAATATGACTAAATATTATTAAGATATATAATTTGGCCCTGACCGGTTTGGCTTAGAGGTTAGAGCGTTGGCCCTCAGACCAGAGAGTCCTGAGTTCGGTTCCCGCTAAGGGCACATACCTTGGTTGTAGTTTGTCCCCAGCCCTGGTTGGGGTTGTGTGGGTGGCAACCACTCAATGTGTCTCTCTCAGATTGATGTTTCTCTCCCTCTCTCCTTCCTGCTCTGAGTAAAAAAAAAGACATATAATTTGGTCATTACTTTTAGCCAATTTGCATGATTACTTGTATAATATGCTCTATTATTAGGTCCAGAATTTTGGAATTCAGTCTAGTTTGGTTCTTTCTACTAATTCTATAGACAGAAGGAATTCTGCATTTATCATACATGTCAGGCAATTTTACTTGGTTTTAGATATGAATTCTGATTTTGAACATAGATGGAATGACTATCATAAAACCTTGACTATAACAAATTTCCTCTGCAGGATGGCTTTAGCATTAGAACATTTTCAAGGTCATTTTTCATTACAGCATATTTGGAACCACAGGTAATTGGACATTTAGATGGTGAACTTTTACCTTTTGGAAGTATATTAGGCCTCTTTACTAAAGAGGGACCCCATGAAGTTGTCAATATTTGACGAGAGCTGAGTAGCTCTTTGAATCTATTCTCACACCGCAGTTTCACTGATGTTTCTGAAACACTAATAAAATATGAGCGTAATACTACTCCACTTAAAAACTTCCATGGATTTTTAACACGCCGAGCATAAAGTCCAAATTCCACAGCATGGTTTACAAGTTTAAAATATGTTCCCTAATTATTTCACTGCATCCGACTCCCTGCTTCTTCTGTGCTGCTCATTTCATAACAAGCAACTTGTAGTTCTCAAATTACCATACTCTTTTATTCTTAGGCCTTTGCATGTGTTTTTTTGTTTGTTTGGTTTTTTTTACAGCGTTAACAACTCACTCGCCATGTCCTGTCCCCATCCCCAAGCATGTACCTAGCTTCTGTTCTTTTATTTGATTTTCAAATATCTATTCAGCCTCTTTTTCTTACTCTGTGAGACTTCTCTGACCACCTTCTCCTCTATACACAACTAAATAACTAGAATTTCCCCCTTGCGAATCAGGAATAAGTATACAAAAAGGAAAAGGTTAATTTTTCATCTAGCTATAAAATAAAAATCCATAATTATTACATACAGATAATCTGTGATTCCTGCCAAATATTTTGATTATGGGATATCTAAGAGGCACTTTCTTTTATCTCTTCAAATATCCTATACTTCTTGTTGCAGAGGTTCTCAACCTGTGGGTCAAGACCCCTTTTGTGGTCAAACAACCCTTTCACAGGGGTCCCCTAAGACATAACAGTAGCAAAATTACAGTTATGAAGTAGCAACAAAAATAACTTTATGGTTGGGGGTCACCACAACATGAGGAACTGTATTAAAGGGTTGCGGCATTAGGAAGGTTGAGAACCACTGTGTTAGAAAGTTAAAATATTACATTTGCGGTAGAAATAGAGATGTACTGCACATATCTCCTTCAAAGAAGGACTTGCTGTTAGGCTTCAGGAAGTGTGGTCAGCCTCCATTTGTGAGCTTCAAGATATGACTTAGCTGCAGAAAGTCCTCTTGCCTGAGGTTATACCTTTTCCAAAGTCAGATTGTCTGGTAACTTGATTGAGGGATATCAAACTTGATATAGGCCCAGCCATGTATTTAAACAACTCCACACAAAGGAAAGGTGGATAATCAAATTAGGAGACTAAAGACAAGACGTCTGAAGTAAAAGATTACGAATGGACATATGAGAGGAGGCATAATGTGAGAAGATCTTTGTATTGCATGTTCATGACCCCCCGAATGCATCTACCACAGAAGAGGCTCTGAACATCCAAGTGGAAAAATGGACCAGTGAGATGACTTCAGTTTGTTTCTGTCATCTGACATCCCTATGCCAGCAGGTGCACAGAGTGTTTACGGTGGTGATTACAAAATCTGTGCATAAAATACATAGCACTCACTCCACTGAGGTTGATCTACCAGAAGTCAGCATCGGATACCAATGCTGAGTCCTTGATAGGGACCATTTATTGAGAAGACAAACTGGCCACTTAGTGTCAAGTTAACAATACTATTTCCAGAAGAACAGACACACATTCTGAGCATAGGTTTGCCTTTCTTGCCCACAAGTTCTCAGCCAGCACTATTATTTGAGGGGTTACAGAGTGTTCTAGTGACTGCCAATAGATGCCATGTAATTTCATGTCAGATCAGGTAACCCATTTTAAGCAAAAGAGGGCAGAAATGGGTCCATCATTTCGATACCACCCACGCTGCCAGCAAGATAGAGCTTTAAAATGGTTTACTGAAGACTCAACTGAAGAGGCGGCCTGGCAGCTATGTGCTTCAAGGATGGGATGCCATCTTTTAGTATGCAGTGTATGCATTGAATTAAAGACTTTTATTTCACTTTGCACTTGCAATAGGAAGACTGCATTGCTTCAGGAACCAGGGATAAAAATAGGAATGGCCCCCTTAACTTCAGTCCTAGTAATTCACTGAGTGTTTTATAATGGAATATGATAGATATGGAGATGTGCAGTCCATATCCCCCTTAAAATTAAAAGCTTGCTCTCCAGAAACCGGGAGTACCTTCAGAGGCAATTTTTCATATGTCACATCCTCAAGGGCTGTCTGGCTACAGAGAGTACCCTTTTTCAAGGTTATATTCTTTCATGTGCAGCCTATATCTGGCAACTGACTGAGGCTGAAGTATAAAGGCCTGGCTGTATCTCTTCCAGGCAGGGCACTTTGATGCTTGGTACTTGCTCCAAAGATCTTTACTGAGTTGGCCAAGGCTTTGATGGTTCTGTATTGTAGTTCAACTGCCTCCACTGGCAAATCCTGTTACCCACTTCCACTTCATTTCACAGATATTTGTTTGTAATAAATAAGTTGCACCCCAAATTCTGTCTTAGTATCTCCATCTGAAGAACTCAACTTGTGACAATATTATAGTAGTTTCTTATCTTTTGTAGAGGATGTGCAGTTGTGAAGATGGAGTTGTGTCTTCTTTGCCATTTTATCTATAGAAACTCTCACAATGGTTGACACATTGTATGTTGTCAGTGAATATGGGAAGAATAAACAATTTAAAATATGCATGACCATTATCAAACATGCAGGTGCTCCAAGTAACACTTAAATTAGAATTCTAAGAAAATTGCATTATATTGGTCCAAATAGAAAATAACTTTTAAAATGACTACATTACTTATTATATAACTTACTTTATATGTAGATGTGGATTACTCCAAAATTTTTTTGAATCTATAATATAACTGGATAAACAATAGATCTCTCTAAAATTTCATGATGTTTCAGTGATAACTTTGTTGTTTTCCTTAAGAGTCATTTTGTCTTTAAGTGATTCAAAGCAGGGAGTGTCTAAAATCAATTCGCAAATTGAAAAGGGTGTGATAAGATCATTTTAATGTTCTGATTTCAATTCTTGTTTTCTTGCTTTCAAATACTTAAAATTTGATACCTTATATAGCACAGAAAACATCTATCACTGTCAGCACATATGAATTTTTGTTGGATTTTAATTTGTTTTTATGTAATTTTGCATGACATAGCACACTACAGCAAAATTCCCTTATCATAGGGGAAGACAGATATGAGGATACCCTGATCATTTATGATAAATTTCTGGTAAGATTCGTGGTTCATATATTTCCTCAAAATAATCTCTTGAAAAAAAAATGATGAACAAGTGCAAAAAATTACTGAAATATCCTATTGGGTTAAAAAAATAAAAGAGGGCCTCATTTGATTTCATAAGTGAAAAAAAGTCTCATGTATTAGAATTCTGTATAATTTTGTAATAAAACATTATTTTGAAAGAATGAAAGTCACTATATTAAAATTTATATTTAATTATTTAATTAAAATAAATGTGCTTGCATAAGACAGAGTTTTAAACTTCACTATTAATATCAAAATGCTAATATAAAAAAATCATCCAAAAAGCAACATAACTAACGGGTACATCTGGTTAAAATTACAGGAAAGGAAAATTATCTTAATTTATTATGTTGTTTTTTTTTATGAAACAAAATTAAGTGTTCTTTAAGTACATATTATGTATTCACATTGTAGGAATATTTGGGAAGTAAAAAATATATTCTTTGCCCATAAGAACATTATTGTTTGGAATGTTGGCTTCACAAGATACTGGAAAGAGCACACTTTTATGTTAAAAAACATGAAAGATAGAATCTTGCTTCAGACAATTCCGTGCAATACTATTTTGGACAAGTTTCACTTTCCTGAGGCTCAGAGACTTCCACCTGAAAGACATTAGGATAAAATTACCTCTCAGGATTGTTGTAGTTCTTCTCAGTCTCTTTTTTAGACTTCCCTGTGTTGCCCTATTATCCAAAGAAGAGAGTTTGTTTCTTAAACGTCTTATACTTGGTCCATTAGTTTTTTCTCTCACGTTTGTGCTGGCTGATTCCAGTCACCCAAAAGTTTAATTACTGTGTATTTACTGATGAATCCCAAGGTGAAGTCCCCAGGCTGGAGGTCTTCCTAACTTTGAAACATCTTTCTCATAGGACGTATTCACTTGATTGATCCTACAGGCACCTCACACTGAATCTGCATAAATCAGTTCCTCATCTATGCTACAGTTCACTCCCAAACCTTTCTTCCATACTATTGACACCTTCATTATCACTTTACCTAAAAAATCTTTCTAAATCAAATTGTATCCCTGACAGCTCCAGTACCTTCAAATGCTCCTTTACTCTCCTCATCCACCTTGCTTTCATGGAACGTGCAAACGCCATCCATCAGTATAGTCACCCATGTAAACTAGAAAGACTCATCTTTCAGGTTAAAACTCAAATTATCCTACTTCACAGAATACATATATTGCCACTTCGTTTGGCATATAAGGTCTTATATGAGCCCATACCCACTTCTTTTAACAGCTTGATACGTTCTTCCTCTTTTTTGTAATCGGGTAACATAAAGTTTATAGAATTACTTTCTTTCTTATCACAGGCTTTATTGGTTCACACCTGTACATGTGCCTGTGCTTTTCCTTCTTTTGGAATATTTTTTTCTGGAATTCTTTGATTAACCATTTGGGATTCAATTGCAGCATCTCCTCATTCAGAAGACCTTCTCTGAATCTTCAAGTTGAGCTTACTCTCCTCCTTTTAGCCCATATTACAATTTAATGAAAGTATTTCCTTATGCATTTACCCTCACCCAACTCCTCACATACATAGTTTTGGTGTTTGATGGACAGTTATCTGTCTCTTTTATTTTATGTCTCCTAGCATCTAGCTAACGTCCCAGTGGAACTGGTGGCACTTAGAGTGCTCAGTAATTAGTAGAGCTGAGATTCTAAGAAATAACAGAATGAGAGACAGCTGGGGTGAGAAACTTTATCCAATCCTATCTCTATTAATTTCTCTAAAAAATCACCCAATAAATACTTCAACTAAGTAAAAAAAGTTGTTTACTCCTTTAGACAATAATAGATTACAGATAAGTCCCTTAGCCTTCAATTTCCAACCAGAATGTCCCCCAGCACTTTTGAAATAAAAATTTTGAAGATATCACTGAATATTGCTTATGATAATTCACATAAATCCAAAATACTGGATTTTTTTTAAAGATTAGCTGCTTTTATTATAATTATTATCATACTGAGATTTACCATTGTTTAAAATCACAAATTATTTTTAATAAAATAATTTGAAGGCTCAGAAGGGACACTATATAAAAACAGTGGGAAAATGGGAAAATTTTCCACTCACAACACTTATCCATTTAAGACAACTTATTTCTGATGATATTTCCTCTCTTCTTTAATTAAATAATGCTCCACCACCATCAAAATGCTCTATCATTTATGGATAAGATAGTAAGACTAAATGGAAGAAAAATGAGTAATTAAACAGCCTTACAATTTAGATTTAAATTACTGTCTCTTAAACTTGGCATTTATTGACTTATATTTTGTTCAATTAACCTTTATTCTAGAGAAATTAATAACATCTGTTGTTATAATCTTAAATAAAAGTTTATATTCATAATATTTCCATAAATATCTATTTTGGTTCACTATGGCAGGGTATAAACAAGATAATAAAAATAACCTCTGTTCTTTTTTTTAGTTGCATTTTAATGTTTCATCAAAGAAAATTTTCAAAGCCTCAGTCCTTTCCAAAGGGTTATTTACTCAGCTAAGTAAAAGTATTTTTGCAAAGCTTGCTGCAATTTTTTTAACATAGTCCTAAATGGACACACAACTTATACTGAGCCCATCTGCAGCTATTGTTAGGGAGTTACCTTTTTGCAGAAAGACAAAGTTCAACCAAGTATGTGGTTCATGAACCTCAAGATTCCAATTATAAGAAGATGCCACATAAAATCTCTAAATCAATTACTTAGAAAAAAGAAACAGAATAATTTTAACAGCAGGACATAACAAAGGAGGAATTTTTATGGTCCTATAGTACTTATCTTGATAGTAAAGAGCAATGTATCAGCTTCAATGAGACAGCATGCCTTGTTTATCTCACTCTCAGTGGGGACATGCTAATATGCCAGAATTGTTGCCAAAGAACACAGTCCTAGAGATACTGAAACAAATAATAATTTATTGACATTAGTGACTTTATTAAAAACACAATTATGTGATTTCAACAACAAAAAAATCATTGAGTTGATCATAAAAATCAGTATCCAAGCATTTATAGATCATTTTGATCATTTCTTACTGAACATATTAGTTCCTAGTTAAACTTATAGATATAACATTCATCAATAGCTATGCTTTTTAAAATCTAGGTTTAGCCTTGGCCAGGTGGCTCAGTTGATTGGAGCAATGACCTGTACACCAAAAGGTTGAGGGTTCAATTCCCAGTCAGGGCACATAACTAGGTTTTAGATTTGATCCTCGCTGGAGGTGCATATAGGAGGCAGCCAGTCAGCATTTTTTACATATTGATGTTTCTCTCTCTCCTTCTCTCTCTCTCTCTCTCTCTCTCTCTCTCTCGCCTTCTCTCTCTCTCTCTCTCTCTCTCTCTCTCTCTCTCTCTAAGTTAATAGAATATGTTCTTGGATGAGGATAAAAGAAATCTAAGTCTATATTAAAAATGAGAATTAGACCACTTGTTTAAAAAAAACAACATTATACTATATGCCATGGCAAGATTTCAGACATCTCATTTCTGTAAAATGAAAACATAAGATTTAAAATGTCAGGCTTTAGATGTACAAACAAGCTTCCCATAATTCACCATCCAAAATAAACTACATTATTCAGAAACTTTGTGTCAGCATGCAAACTTAAATCACATTTTATAAGTGAAAAGGGTTATACTAAAGTGTTAATCTGTCAAGAACTCAAAATGATTTTTTTTTAAATCCTCACCTGAGGATATTTTTCCATTTATATTCAGCTATAGTGGTAGGGAGAGAGAGAGAGAAACATCGATGTGAGAGAGACACATCAATTGTATGCCTCCCTCACTATGCCGACCAGGGCCGGGTACTGAACCACAACCGAGGTACATGCCCTTCACCAGAATCAAACCCGTGACTCTTTGGTCCCCTGGCTGATGCTCTAACTGCTGAGCCAAACTGGCCAGGGATTAAAATAATGTTTTAAAAAGATATATATGTGCTCAGTCAGTGTGGCTCAGTGGTTGAGCATCAACCCATGCACCAAGAGGTCTCCAGTTCCCGGTCAGGGCACATGCCCAGGTTGTGGGCCTGATCCCCAGTGTAGGGCATGCAGGAGGCGGCCAATCGATGTTCTCTTTCATCGATGTTTCTATATCTAGCTCCATCTCCATTCCTCTCACTAAAAAAAAAAAAAAAAAAAAAAAAACTAATAAAGAGAAAAAAAAAAGGTGTATGTGAGCTGTGGCTTCTCATTAAGTGCTACCAACGTGGCATCATATTTTCAAACTCTGCTTCCAGGGCTGACTCTGGTTTCTATTAAAATCATCTCTTTAGTTAAATAAATGTGATGGGAACCTATATAAACAGTTTTGATAAAGGAAAAAAGAAATTTACTGAGTAATATAATATATACAGTGCGATTCTATGTTAAGAGAACTGTTAAGTATATATACATACATGTATACAATTTGAATTAAAGGACCATTTCATGTTTTATGTTACACATGTTCATAGTGTTTAAAAAAATTTTAAAAGGATCAACCTAAATTACTTCTCAAGTTAGAAAAAAACCTACTTATTTTTTAAAAAAGAAATCTCTGTATATATGTAAATTCTAACATTTACTACCTCTCAGTAAGCTTCCTTTATACCTCTCTAAAACTCACACCCCCTTTTATATATTCCTCCTTCCTTGATAAATATTTTCTCCTTACCACTGTGCACTACCTACACTATTATACACTTTGCCTTTTTATCATGGAATTTTCTGGCTTCTCATCAAGAATATAACGTCAGGAAGGTAGAGGTTTTTTTGTTTTGTTTTGTTTTTAAATCTTTATTGTTGAATATAGAATGTATTACAGATGTTCCTCATTTTTTGCCCATTGACCCCCTCCTCCCCACTCCTGCCCCCTCCCGCCTTTTCCCACACTATTGGCTATGTCCATTGGTTATGCATATAAGTTCTTTGGTTTATTTCTTCCCACCCCCCCAACCCCTTTCCCTTTGAGGTTTGTCAGACTAGCAATGAATTTGTGCTTCTTAATCCCTTAACCTTTTTCACCCATTCCCCCAAACCCCCTCCCATCTGGCAACCAACAAAATGTTCTCTGTATCTATGAGAATATTTCTGTTCTACCTGTTCCTTTTGTTTGTAGATTCCATCATTGATAGATATGTATTCATTGCCATTTTTTTTGTTCATATATTTTATCTTTTTCTTCAAAAAGACCCTTCATCATTTCATATAATAATGGTTTGGTGATGATGAATGCCTTTAACTTTTTCTTTCTGGGAAAGTCTTTATATGTCCATCGATTCTAAATGACAGCTTTGCAGGATAGAGTAATCTTGGTTGTAGGTTCTTGCTTTTCATCACTCTGAATATTTCTTGCCACTCCCTTCTGGCCTGCAAAGTTTCTTTTGAGAAATCAGCTGACAGCCTTATAGGAACTCCCTTGTAGGCAACTAGCTGCCTTTCTCTTGCTGCTTTTAAGATTCTCTCTTTGTCTTGAACCTTTTGCATTTTGATGATGATGTGTCTTGGTGTGTGCCTCTTGGGGTTCATCTTGTTTGGGACTCTCTGTGCTTCCTGGACTTGTATATCTGTTTCCTTCACCAAGTTAGGAAAGTTTCTGCCATTATTGTTTCAAACAGGTTTTCAATTTCTTGTTCTCACTCTTCTCCTTCTGGCACCCCCAAGATGCAAATGTTGGCATGCTTGAAGTTGTCCCAGAGGCTCCTTACACTATCCTCATTTTTTGGATCCTTTTTTCTTTTTGCTGTTCTGATTGGGCGTTTTTTGCTTCCTTATATTCCAAATTGATGGTTTGTTTGCTTTTTGGATTTACATACTCTTCTATTAAATCTGTGTAAATTATTCTTTATTTCAGTTAGTGCATCCATCATTTCTGACTAGTCTTTTTTTATGCTCTTGAGGCCCTCACTAAGTTCACTGAGGTTTTCACTAAGTTCACTGAGCATCCTTAGAAGCAGTATTTTGAACTCAGCATCTGTTAGGTTGCTTATCTTCATTTCACTTAGTTCTTTTCTTGGGGTTTTGTTCTGTTCTTCCATTTGGGACCTGTTTCTTTGTCTCCTCATTTTGGTTGCCTCCCTGTGTTTGTTTCTGTGTATTACTTAATGAGCAGTATGGGGCTAGCTGAGACCAGATGCTGCTTGTTTGAAATAATTTAGGAAAACCTGAAGCAGGATCCAAGACAGGCCAATTCTATGGTTAAGCAAGTGGCAACAGCTGGGGTGGGCCTGAATGTTGGGTGGGGCGGGGCCTCAGGGAGTCAGCAGGGCGGGGCTACCAGTGTGAGCCAGGTTGCTGGAGTCCCAGATATGGCTTCTGTCTGCCGCCCCAGGGAAGGGCTCACCAAAGGAACAAAGGCCTCTGACAGCATGTTTGTCCTGGAGAAAGCCCCTTCTCCAGCCCTCACTCCAGTACCAATCAGCTCAGTTCTTCCCTGTATGACTCTGGCATCCCTGGAGCTGCCTCCCCTCCGAGCTTAGAGGGAGAGAGTCCGATAAGTCCGTGCGCGGGCCCTTTAGGGAGCTGCCTGGGGCTCCAGCCGCTTCAGCTTCCCTGAGCCTCAGTTCCCACCGGTTTTTCCAGCCAGAAGTTATGGGGATTCTCTTCCTGGCACTGGAACCCTGAGCGGGGCACCTGGTGTAGGACAAGGACCCCTCAGTCCTCAGGAAGGACCTTCCCAGCCGAGGTGTCCTCCTGATTTTTATCCGCCACACGTGGGTGTGGGACCAGCTGGTCACCCCTCTGCCCCTCCTACCAGTCTCGATGTGGCTGCTGCTTTAATTTCATAGTTGTAGGACTTCCATTCAGCTTGATTTCAGGCGGTTTTGAATGATGGTTGTTCTGTAGTTTAGTTGTAACTTTGAGGTGGTTGTGGGAGGACACGATACCGTGCTTACCTACCCACCAAAATGACCGGAAGTCCTCAGGAAGGTAGAGGTTTTTATCTGTTTGTTTACTACTGAATCTCTAGCACCAAAACACTGACCTATAATAGGTGATTGCTTTATGAATGAATAGGTATAGTATTATATATTAATTTATTCAAGTATGTATGTATGCATACTAACATACTAATATATAAATATTCATATATTATATAGAAAGGGTGTTCTACTTTTGTGTTGTATCCTAACTGACTTTTAAAGAAGGGGAAAAAGAGATACAAAAATCCAAATCTTCCAAACATCATGAAGAATGCTGTCTGTTTATGTAAATAGCTGCTATTTTTAGGACACATGATAAAGTTGAAAGAGGCGCTAGGAGAACATCTGAAAAGTAATCTTTGAAACAACACAAGAACAAATGAGGCATTTGATATATTTATGATTTCAGGCATAATTGTTGCTGCCAAGTATGCATATATCTGAGTTTTCCAAATCCATTTCTATTACAGTCTTGGAAATAAATCAATTTTCCATGATGCACTGTTTACATCCTGCTGAGGACGAATATGTATCCAGAATGAAAAACATGCCAACCATTAGGAAAGTTGCCCTTTGACAGAATCTTGAGCCTTTAGAAATTGAACTGTGAAATTAATTAGTTAACAAATACTCTTTATGTACCAACAGAATTAAAATGTTAATTCTGTAAATGGTGTTGTTGAAGCCAGAATCACATGTTGGCCTTTATATATGTATCTGAAGAAAATGCTACGTGGTTATCTTTCCTTGCTAGAACATATAATTTAAATAGTTCAGTCAAAAATTATTAAGAACCAGGGATATATACACAACACACCATGGTTAATGATGAACACAAAGATGAGCACCATCTGATCTTTCCACAATAATGCCATCACCACCACCATCCACAACAGTTGTCATCTGTTGAGCATTTCCTATATACCATACACTATATGAGACATTTTATTTTTACATATGAACTTCTTGAACTCCTTTTGAACAATGTATCATATCATCATTTTATAGAAGAAGAAATTGAGATTCAGTAAGGTTAAATGATTTGTTTCAAAATTACCTGATATTAGTCACTTCTTGGAATATGTCCTAGTCATCTCCTAGAAAATGTCCTTTTTTTATGAGAATTGCTTTCTCCCCATAACAGATATTAGTGACACTGGCCATGTTTATAATGTTTGTTACTTTCTTAGCCACAGTTTGTTGAATCAGGAATAGATACTAACATCCATCTATTAATATTCTCTTAGGCATCTGAAATTGGGATTGAGAGATTCCCGCGCATTCGCTCAGAATACATAAACTCACCTGAAATAAAGTCAGAGTCTGTTGGATGACTCTTCCTCTGCAAGGAGAAGGAGAAAGCACAAGTCTATAAGGAGAAGAATGCAGCAAGTGTGGAAAACAGGAAATGTGAGCTACCTCTGGAGAGTGTTTTTAATTTCCTTTGGTCAAGGTAAGGTCCATTTGATAACTTGGGTACTCCCTTATTTTGAGAAAGATGCAAGAAAACTGTTGTGCAGTTCGAAAAAATATCTATAACTACATAGTAGTGATTTGCTAGTAAACAAACCAAGCTTCCCATCTAGTGTGCTGTTGCTTTTATATCTAATTACCGATCATTTTAATAAGGAATTCATTCATTTAACACGGTCACTGATTTTTCTCCATGTCGATATCTGTTCATCATGATTGCTAGTTTTCTCTAGTTTACCAGAAGAAGGCATTCCTGGGTACTGAAAGGTCATTATATATCAAATTCAGATGTTTCTTCTAGCATATACTTTTAATATTATGTTATCTTTGATTCAACTCTATCATATGTATAAATGTCTACCCATTCTCTGATGAAATGGAGAAATTTTAATGCTGCTAAACTTAATTAAAAATTAGTAGCTAAAATATACATTTATAAAGATATATTTGAAAAGGAGTACACAGCCATGACTAGAAAATGTCAAGCAACAAAACAAGCCTTCAAACTGCAGTTCTATTGCAGATATATTCTTATAATACACATGAGCAGAAGTAATGTAGTGAAAACACTACCATTGCTACCTATTGTTTACTATGACTACGAATGATAATAAAACTATTACCACCAGGTAGCATTTTCTTCAGTACCACAATAGTACTATACTACAGTACTATTACTACCACCACCAGCACCAAAACCACTACTCCTACTGTGGCTAACGCTTATATAATATGTACTAGCACTGTTACAAAAATGGACTCAGAGCTCTGGGTATAAAATTGGACAATGTTAATTCATGTAACCCATGCTTAATGTTGGTAATGTATTATCTTTGATTTGGGCAAGTCATTGAAATTATATGAGAGAAATCTTTTTTATCATTATAATTTCAGAAGTTTTATAACAATTAAATAGATGAAGCAAATGAAAGTACTGTCTGAAATGTATAACATTATACACATTTATTTATTTATTTATACTATGTTCTAAGTAAATGCTTACCATTGGGGTTATTACTTTAATAGTAAAGAAAGTTACATGTATGATAATTAGGATGCCATACACTAATTATATAAATTGTCCTCCAGTAATCGAATATAAATAGAACTTTCCACCATTAATATCTTCCAGTGTACTTATTTATTTATTTATTTATTTATTTTGGTATGTTCCCTAGTGGAAACCGAACCCAGGCCTCTCTGGTCTGTAGGCCGACGCTCCAACCACTGAGCCAAACCGGCCAGAGTCAGTGTACTTATTTTTAATTCACTGAAATGGTTAGACAATTGCTCTTGCCACATTTGAATAACTACTATTATTTTAATAGTTTATATATGTATGATAGCACAGTTAAATCTCCATCTCTACCAGTGTACTTAAAGTCAACATTTGGTGTAACCAATCCCCGAGTTTCTTCAGTATGTTTCACATTTAGCCACATGAAATGAGCAACTTTGTTCCATAATTAATGATGCAACATACTCCTTTTAAATAAGGATTTTATCAGCCTGTATAGCTAATGACAGAGTCACCTAAATGACCAGTTGACATCATTAGATTTACCAACTACTGTGCTATCATCAATTCCAATTAAGATCTAAGTATGTCTCTCAGAAACATGTATACACATTTCCTAATTGGGAAGCACCATCATGAGTAAATTTAATGGTGCCAAGTTGGTCGTTTAAGTGATTTAATAGTTTCGTGAGACATCATTTGGTTGTGAAGGTATTCCTTTTTCTAACCCTCACATTTGTTGCTGTTGGGAATGTCTATGTGATAAAAATTGCTAGACAAACTGATACTAGCCTCCCATAAAGCAAGCTTATTACATGTAGCAGTGAACTCAGGTGTGTTCTGGGAGGGTGTGTTAGTACAGCTGCCGACTTAAAGTTATGGGAACCCAAAGGGAGGTACTAAATAGTTAATATGAATATTTGGAACAAGTAAAATTAGCAGGAGTTAGACTAGCATTTGATCCTAGAAAAATTATTTTCCTCCATGAGGTATCAAAAAACAAAAAAAATGTGGGCAGCCATCTGGCCTTTCTTGTTTAGTTTATCCTCAGCACTGAAGTATTGTCAAGCACATAGCGGAGGTTTGTTGAATGAATCAATGAACCATAGAAGTAGCTCAGTGACAGTATCATTTTCTGTTTGAGCATCTAAGTAGAGAATTGTCAATAAAAATAATAGCATCTAACATGTATTGAGCTAATTATGTTCTGAAGACTGGAATAAGCAGGTTTCACATGTTGTATACTTTGATGTTCACAAAAGCTAAAAATAGAACCAGCCAGGATTTTGGACAGAAGCCTGAAACCATTCTAGATATCTGAAGTAAGAAGAGTTAAATGTAAGAAATCAGGTTTTTCAAAACATTGTAAGTGTTGAGATGTGGGCTGCAGGATGGCTCCAGGAATGACTCCAAGCCTGTAACAGAACCTGACCACTAACGCAGTGGGAACTCTGCCACAGCTGCCTTCCACCCCTCGAAGCTGACAACACAGACAGCTCCACATGTTGACTTGCCAGCAGAAAACAGCCAAAGCAGCTGGAAGGTAGCCTGCACTACATGTATGCTTCCTAATCTCAGAGAAGTATATTTAATGTATAGTCATTTTTCATCCAGGACTTCAGCTGCAAGGAAGAAATAGCACTTTTGCTCTTTTAGCCTTTGCTGTTTAGGAAGAAATGAGGGAATTAAGTAGGAAAAGATTCTGAGTACCACCAAATATATTTATCACAAACCTTAGTATTGTTATACACATATATGGGAATTATGAGTCCCATAGTTTTAAGTAATTTACTTGCCCATGATCATAGAGCTAACATGCAGTAAAGCAAACATTCAAACCCAAGCCTAGTAGTTAGCTCTTGCTAGAATAAGCTGTATAAAGAACAACGTGAACAGTTCAAAATTTCTAAGTTTCATATTGGCAGTGTAAATTGTCTTTCTTATTTTGGAATAGCCACAGCCTGGAATATTTCGGTCACGGTGATGGAAGGAAAAAAGAATGTGGTAAACACAGTGTTGTCTCAAGCTTGCTCCCAAAAGTGACACACAATTATTGTGTTTCATATTTCATTGACCAAAGCAAATCCCAAGGCCACATCTCAGTTCACTAATTTAGAATTGGGGGTATACAACTCTCCCTCAGTGAGGGGAAACAAATATTTGTGAACCAGATAGTCTATCATGGCAAGATAGTGTGCCTACTATCCTATGCTGTTGTCTGCTAAAAGTCTCTTCTTATTCCCTATAAACACAGTGAAAAAGATCCAGATAAGTGGAAGTCCTTGCTTCACAGAGAGAGATCCAGGTTGCAATTGGCTATTCCATTCTGGGATCAAACTTTTGCAGTGAGTTGCTGTCAGCTGCTAATTTTCATTTTCCTGGTGCCAGCTCTTTCCTCACAGACTCCTTTGGGACAGTCAGGATTGGTAAAGTAACTCTACCAAGAATATTGAACTATATCATAAATCCTTGTGCGGGTGTGAGTGGTGCAGAACGGTGTGGCATTCTGAAAGGATAATATCACAACGTGGAAAGCTGACGATGTAGACACTTGCAGATCAGACACCAGTGAATATATGTGAGGTGCATCGTGTCACGGGGACAATCACCAGAAAGGACTCCACAGCACGCCGGTGCACCAGCCATCATGGAATTGGGAACAGGGCAGTGAGGGAAAGGGAAGAGTGAGACTAGACTGAATCAATAGAGTTTGACTAGAGCAGTCATTCATTTTTCTGGAGTAGCTACAAAGAAGAAAGAAAATATTTGGTGAGGAGAAATCATCACACTTTTAACTAAAAATGGAGACATTTGCTTCCTTTTCAGAAAAAAAGTACAGTATTGAGTGTTAGAAGCAGGCCCCAAATGTTAAATTAGGATTAACCACCCTAATTTGACTTCTCTGAACCCACCAAACACATATTTGCCTCTAGTTCTTGGTAGAAACTATGTATTCAGCTTGGGTTAGCTTAAACCATTTTCTCCTCTGAATTTCAGGTACCAATAAAAAAAAGTTAATTTCTTTTGCTTATATTTTTAGCTGAGGGAATAAAACTGAATTACTGGAAAATGGAATTCAAGGAATAATAATAGAGCTAAGACACCAAGAAGGCATGAAAGCAGTTAACTTAGGAATCAGAGGCCACCAGGATTGAACTTCGTTTTTGTACAGTTGCAGACTGGCTTTAGTAACTTATGGCCAACAGCCGTATTATATTATATTATATTCCCACCCAGTTCCAACCACTGGGTAAATAATTACCTTCACTGCCTTTTGATGACAAATCCCAAAATTGGGGACAAGGAGCTCATTCCAGGTTGGGTTAGTGCTACCAAGCATGCCTATGAGATCACAGTCACATACATCATGACGTGAGTCACAAATACCCATGTTAACGGTATGTGTGGTGAGACATCCTTTAGCGAAAGGGGAGCTCCTGGTCAGAAAATATATGAGCTTTTCCATTTTACCAGGATAACTATTTTTCATCCTTCATACATTTGCAAAAGACATATTATCTCTGTTTTGATCATCAGGACTAGAATACATCTCTTCTATTGTTCCTCCTGTACTTACCCCAATCAGGGTAAACCTAAAAATAGATTCCAATTATTTGCTTCTTTATCTGTATGCCTTATAAAATAATACATTTCTTAAGGGCGGAGACTTTACTTTGTTAATAGAATAGTACAAACACAGGTATGTAATATAATGATAATAAGAATTGATCTTATTCTGATTGAATACAGTTTTGCAGGCACTGTGCTGATACATTTTATGTGGATTATCACATTCATTTCTGGCAATAACCCTTGAATCAGTCAGTAGTATCACCTCCATTTTACATAGAGGGAAATTTAGACTTCAAGAGGGCATGAAGCTCAAGATCATGACTAAAGTGTATTATAGCTGGCATTTGAATTCAAGCAGCCTGACATTAGGGTGCTTAGTTTTAATCATGACACTAAAACTCATTCTTTTAGCTTTTGAAAACACAGACATTACATGACATAAATTGGAAACATTTCATTTTGTTTTATACAAGCTTTAATCATGAAAATTTATTATTTATTCAAAGAGGACTTGATTAGCTCTAAAAATTATGGATAATAGCATCTGTTTAGACAAAGTGAAAAAAACAATTATTTGCATAATATAGGAAAGGGAACAAAGTATGAAAGGCAGTTAATATTTTTGAAGTTTAACTATGTCATTCATGGAATTTAAACATATATTGAAGTATATATTTCCTCTAATCTTTCCAGCAAAGCTGTTTACTAAATAATGGGTAAGTTGATGTTGCGATAGACACAGAAATTAATCTAAAACAACATAGCTTTTAAACAATGACATTGGATTTATATCCACATTTTGCCATATGATAATGATAACACATAATCAGTTCACTATACCATGCTAGTTATGGAAGTATAAGATACACTTATATGCAGAACTCAGATAGACTAGACAATTTTACTTGGCTACCAGAATGTTAGATAACAAATGCATACAGTAAGTCTTACTGTGTTTCGGCCAAAATATTCTATAGATAATATGTATGTCTTTATAATTATGTATTTATAATCTCTACTAGTAGCAGAGTTACTTAGATTGGATATATTTGCAGTGTCAATGGTCATTTATTTTCAGGAATAAACATAGAAATGTCTTCACATTTTTAACTCATTTAAATTGTAAATGTGAGATAGTTATCTTGGATAGCGTAGTATTGATATAAGTAACTCTTGTGTTCTAATATGCAACTTAAAAGCTATGTATATATTTTTAAAGGTAGTATATTCTCAAAGTGATAATAATTTCTGTTATTGAAAGAAAAATAATTTGGATAAATAACCCATAGGTCATGAAATATACCAGCACTCAATTTAATTTATAAATAAATTTCTCAATTGGAATGTGTTCTATGGCATTGCTATAAATTTACAGCTCCTTCTGAATTCCCAATTATCTGATAATGAAATCAAACTAACTTGGGTCTTTGGATTACTTTTCTAGCATTTTATCACAATGATGTCAAAAATTTTGTATACATTTTTAAAATTGGTTAAATTTCATTGGAGATATTCAAATTAGAATTCAGGAATGGTTAAAAGATATTTTCTATACAGAAAGAAAAGAAAAGAAGAAATCTTGGAATATCAGTAAAGGAAGAATAAAAGAATAAGAAAAACTCAGGGTAAATGCAAAAGGCTTTCCATCTAAATTATGGTTGATGGTTCAAGCAATAATTTAAACACTCCTATATGATTCAATATGTACGGATAGAAATATCTAATATATTTGCATTAAAATTGAGAACAGTAAAAGGATATGAAGGGAGGTAAGATTTTGATTTATTACTATACTAGAACTGGTAAAATGATGACACCAGTATTCTTTAATAATATATATATATATATATATATATATATATATATATATATATATATAATACCTACAGTAATCCTAAAAATACTATGTGAGGTGATACACTAAAAAACATTACAGAATAATAAAAATGAAATTCTAGAAAATTCCTGCAATAATTATGAATATAAAACAGAAACCAAACTAACTAACAAAACAAAAAATAAAATTACACACTTAACATCTAATGTATCAATAATTAAATTAAAATATGTGGTCAAATTGCTTCAATGATAAGACAGAGATTGTCAAAGTGCATTAAAACTACTATTTACTAAGTATAAAAGTTATTTGAAATATAACAACATAAGCAGGCTGATAGCAAAAGAACAAAAAATATGTATCATGAAAGCATTAATTTAAAAATGTTGTAGTGGCTATATATATTTATTAGACAGTAGACTTTAGAGCAGAGAAAATAACCAGAGCCAGATTGGGACATTGTATAATGATAACACATAGAAATTTGACAAGTTAGATAAAATGGACCAACACTTTAAAAATTACAAACTATTGCAATTGATCAATATGAAATAGATCATTCAAATAGATATATAATTATTAAGGCCAGTAGAACAAGTGCATACTGGAACTGCAATGTGAAAGTCTTGTGTAGGGATAATGCGAACTTTAGTTGAAGTGCAGGCAGCTGAGCCAATATTAGAGGGAGGCAGCCAGAGGAACACACATCTGTTAGTGCTCATTTCTCCCTTCTGTCTACTGATTTTCTGCATTAGCCAAACCCCACAGAAAGTCAGAGTGTAGGACCAACTGGTGAGCACATACAGGTCTGCCTCCTGTGGCAGAAAACATAAGGGCAAATTGAAATATTTAGTACACTCATTGAGATAAAATACAAATATTATTTCTAATTTTGTTTCCTGTTTCCAGTCCACCATTCCTTCTTTTATATTATGTCCAATATCAATAGATATAATGACAGTCATATGATGAACCTATGCTCTTGCTCAAATGATTATATTAATATAAAATTTATGTATAGCAGAAATATTTTTTTTGCCAAAATAAAACATTTTAGCCTAAATAATGATGACAATGACTTTTGTAATAGTGACTGCTTTACACTAGAAATGATTTAGCTTATTGCCCAGCATAGTAAACAAAGCATTAAATAGTGTACATAATTCAATTTAAATAAATTGCTCTTTATCCAGGTTTCAGTGGGCTAGTATAATTGGCTTTATTAACAAAGACAATTTGTAATAACAGTTAAGGATGATGTGTAGCCTAATTTTTCACCATGAATATTTAATCAATGCTTTAATTGAATATTTTGATTTAATGATAGAAATAATTCAGGGTAAATGTATAATTGTCTTATAAATATGAAGATAAAAATTAAAATAACAGATGATTGTAAGTGCTTTATTTTATAAAATATATAATTTAGAGGACCTCTGAGGAATTTTGCATTAAAATACACTTAATTATAGACACAGAGAATTGACAGAAAGTAAAGGAGTAGAAAATGATGAGAAAATCCTGCAGATACGTAAAAATCTATGTAAAGAATGGGATGGGTGGCGAGGAGAATGATAAACCACAAGTTTACTCATTACTGATCTGCCCAAGTTTAGGTGGGTGAAGAGGGCATGGGATGTGAAAGACACTTTGATTATTAGTGAAGAACATCCTAAGGACTTCATCTTTTAGCGTTGTGGGTTGTAAATAGTATTATTCAGTCAATAAACTGTTTTATCAATTCTGTTAATATAAAAATGTCAGTTGATTTAAAAATAAAATAAAATAAAATAAAAATGAATTTTGTATAAATAGTGTAAATTTCTAATAAAAAAGGGTCAAGTGGAGTTGAACTGAAACATCTCTTAATGACAAGGAAAAGATATATTATGTTACTGAAATAGTAGAAAATCACTGTAGTCTTTAGAATATCTTCTCTTATCAGCACCAGAATTCTTAACTGAGGACATTTTTTTAAAATTTAAGACATTTTTAAAACCTTTAAATGTAGTAAAATAAGTTAGAGAAAAGAAAATGTAGTAAAATAAGTTAAAGATTAGGTTTTTTATCAGTTAAAATAATGGCTTTGAAAAAAGTTTGTGGTTAAGCAGAGTAATTGTTATTTAATAAGTATCCCTCTGATCTAAATAAATCATCTCTGAAATATTTATATTCCTTTTTAACTTATTTTGAGATGTTGTTTATGTATGTTTTGTTATTATTTTTTATTTTAGTTACTTTATCATATTTCAATATGATATCTAGTAGCACAAATTTATTTTGATGTTTTTCATATGATGGGACAAAACTAAGAATATATTCCAAAGGCTTGAAAATCAATTTAAGAAAATCTTTGACAATCATCTGTTTTACTCTTTTACTTAAACTAAGCCAATTATATGGAAATATTTTTACTGAAGAAAGTCCTTTCTCAGTAATCTATTTCCAATTCTTAAAAGAAACCATTCAGATCTATATTATCTTGTAGTTCAGCCCATTATCTTTTTAACTACTATTTTTTTATGCTTTTTAAAATCAGAGTTTATTTTCCTCAACTTTTGTTGGCAGAAATTTTCTCTATTCATTTTAAGCCTCTTTTGTATCATTAATTTATAAGTAAAAACAAACTAGAAAATATTGCAATATTTATTAGGCTTCTTTTTATAAGTTATATTATACATATTACTGGAATATTTAGACACACCAAGGTTTCTTAACTTGATTGTTACGGATAGAATCCACAGATTACTAAACTTGGATGAGAAATATATTTCATCTTTACTTTCAGTACCATCTAATAAAAATTTAGCATTTCATTTAATAGTAAATATAGACAATAAACCATGGTGGCGTTAGTAGTACCTGTATCTTTCATGTCACATGATTGTAGCAGATACCTTAAAATAATATTTATGATCACAACATATTCACAATTATTCAGCTAATTGCAAATCTTCTTTTCAGATACTCATTCAATATCCACTGCAGCTTTGCTACTATTGGACAAATCTGAATCTAGATCATCTTTCAAAGTTTCAGGTCCCCACATTAAAGATTCAGATATCAAGAGGATTTTTTCCAAAGCAGTCACACCTTTTTACATTCCCACCAGCAATATGAGGATTCTAGTTTCTCTATATCTTTGCCAAGACTTGTTATTAAATATTTTTTTATTATAGACTTCTTAGTAGGTATGAAGTGGTATCTCGTTTTGTTTTGATTTGCATTTCCCTGATGGTTAATGATGCTGAGCATCTTTCCATGAGCATATCTTCCCTTGAGAAATGTATGTTCAGATCATTTGCCCATTTGTTAATTGGGTTATTTTATTTTAATAGAGAGTTGTAATTTACTTTATGTATTCTATATACAAGTCCTTTGTCAAATAAACATTCTGGGATTTCCTCAAAAAGTTAAAGACAGAATCACCGTATAATCCAACAGTTCTACTCCTAGGTGAACACCCAAGAGAAATTAAAACAAATGTCCATACAAAAACTTGTACAAGAATGTTCATAGCATTATTAGAAATAATTCCAAAGTGTAAATAACCCAAATGTCCACCAACTGATGGGTAAATAAAATGAATAAAGTACTGATTTGTGCAAAAACATGGATGACACTTGGAAACATTATGCCAAGTGGAAGAAGCTAGTCACAAAAGACCACATATTATATGATTATGTTTAAATGAAATGTTTAGAATAGCCAAGTCCATAGAGACAGAGAGTAGATGAATGGTTGCCAGGGGCTGGGAAAAAGGGAATACTGGTGATGGGTACAAGGTTTCTTTTTGAGATGATGAAATGTTCTAAAATTGATTGTGCTGATGATTGTAGAACTCACACTTTATCTCAAAAACCACTGAATTGTGGTTTTTTAATGGATGAATTTTATCGGTGTGTACTGTATCACAATAAAGCTGGTTTTTGAAAAAGAAGAAAGGAGGATTTTTTTTTTTCTATATCTTTCATTGTTTGTTAATTGTTATATAGGAGATGAGTCATTGCCTTTTTATATCATTTTTTTCAAGCCTAGATAATTAAAATGAGAAATATTCATACTCTTTGTAAGAAATGTTGTAACATGAATAGGTATAGCTGCTATAAATACAGCCTTTAGACTGGAAAAATTCAAATATATATAACTTTTGAAAAAAAGTTAATATTTAATTTATTTAAGTTTATTTTTCAGATTTATTGAGGTATGATTGATAAATCATTGTATATATGTAAGTGCAACATGATGTTTTGACATACATATACATTGTGAAATGATACCCCAAACTAATTTACCTATCCATGATCACACACATTTAAACTTTTTGTGTGTGTGTGCATGGTAAGAACTAAAGTAATGTATTATAAACTTAAAATTTTTAAAAGCGTATATCCTGAGAAAATTTATTATGAGTTGTCTTTAAAGTAATGTAAACAAAAATTGCTAATATATTGTGCCACGATATGAATTATTTACCATGCCGGAACTTCTAAGGGTTCTTTCTAGTGTTTAGTCCTTGGTTTTATTTTTTGGTTCAACATCTATATTATGAAATAATAAATTTTGTATTCAGCATAATATGCAAATTGTCTCTTTGTATTATAATTTTTGAAAACATTAAACATTAAAAAATAATTTTGCAAAATAATCTAAAAGGATATCAGAATTTAAAATTATTATTTATATCAAGGCCCAAAACACATATTTATCTGCCCAACTCCTCCATCCTAACAATGAAATTTTATTTATATTGAGTTTTATGTGACTTCTGTCAGTGTTACATAATTTTGGATAGAATAACATAACTACATGAGGGTTATCCCATCTAAATATCACCTAGATGTATACATAGCTTCAGTGTTAAGGGGGCAAGAATAATAAAAAATGCATTGGAATGATAAAACTATTTTGGAATATAATACTATTTAAATGATTTAATTATTTTAATGAGTTAATAATTTCAAAGTCTTGATGCAATGTGGCTGATACATTAAATTACAAAAGATAAAGGAAATGACACAATGATAAATGATAATATTTGAGGAATTTTAGAAGACATGGGAATAACAAGATTTTCCCAAAATTTGAGATTTAGACATATATAGGTTTTTTTCGGTACAGTTAAAATATATTGAACTATTATTCTGATGTAAGGGCCTCCTATTTACTTTAAGACAGCTCTTTAAGAGCAAGAAGCATGAGGTTGACATTTAATAATCATCTATCAAGTTATAATGTGACTATCATTAAAGCAGGCTTACTTTTTGGTATATGTAGGTTAATGATTCAATTAGTTTTAATTACCAAAGACTGTCAGGCAACTAATCAAACATGTGGGAAGGACATTCTTATTTTATCCCTGATAATTTTACCTAAAAGTCAGGATTGAAAGAAAGAAATGTAGTTAGTTCAGATCCTAAGTAAACAAAATGATACAATGTATATATATGAGAGTATACCTTTTTATCATTATTTGGCATATTTGATAATGCATTAGTAGATTATTTATCATAATGCCAGACTTGAGTTTCATAATATTGACAAGAGATAGAAGACCATTGGTATATGAAAATGAGATTTGTATCAGACAGAAGAATGAAATTCCAGTCCCAGATCTGTTCAATTGTGTGATAATGACAAGTTCATTTAAAATCAGTTCACTTACCTGCCTGGACGTTGATTTACAGAGAGAGAGAGAGAGAGAGAGAGAGAGAGAGAGAGAGAGAGAGAGAGGATAAATGTGTTTCTTATTTTCTTTCGTCAAGGTTCTCTTAAGACTTAAAGAATCTGATAAATACCACAGGCCATCTGCCTAGATAAATGCTATGTAGGCACACAATTTTGCCTGTAATTTCAGGAGTTAAAGGACATCAAGAAGATTGCCATGGATCCCAATTCTTTTTTAAATCCCTGTACTAAATTATCACATTTTTTTCAATTGAAGATTTATAATTCTTCTTTGTCAAGTTCTAATATAAGTTTATTGATGATAACTCACAGGCAGTTGTAGGCAGATGTGCAAGATATTCAGGTGTGGTCTGAATCTATTTCATACACATCATACCTTAATTTCTGACTTTATTTATAACATAATACCTTCACAGAGCTAATGATGCTGAAATTCTTTTCTAAGGATCCAAGAATGATGATGACCCTTAGAAAGGTAAATTAATTAGTTTATTGTAGATATTATGCAGATTGGCTTCTATTCAAAAAATATCAACATTAAAAGTAGTTGGTCTGGTACAGCCATGTGAAAAACATTATGGAGATTCCTCAAAATATTAAGAGTAGAGTTACTGTATGATCCAACAACCCCTCTTCTAGTTATCTACCCCCCAAATGTGAAAACATTTATTCTGAATGATGTAGAATCATTCATAATTATAGTAATTTAAACCTCTATTCCTATTATGTATTTTCAATTATCTACAAGAAAAGCAGTTTTGTTTTTTCTTAATTATATCTCATAAATTATATTGAGTATTACAGTATAAATGTTCATAATAAGAGCCTATTTTCCTTTTTTAAAAAAAAAAGCAAGTATGAATGCACACACACAATTAAAACCTAGTAATATTAGACAGTGATGAATTGTTTTTCCACAGTATCTCATGCCTTCTTCATAGTCTTCATCAACCTACACTTCTCCTTCTCATTCTTTGATGGAGAATAGTCATAAAACACCATCAAATATTTTCTTTACCACTCAATTGTTGACCTCTTCTATAATTTCGGGAGCTCTATTTATAAAATTATTAAATTTTTATTAAGGTTTTCTGCATATTTTATAAAAAGCTTTCAAAATATAAACATTTTAATATAGTATTTTTCTGAAAATATTGCAGACATATTGGTGAAATTCTTCAGTAGCAAAAAAAAAAGCCAATATTGTCTAAAGATAATGTATCAGTGAATAGTGTTAGAGAAAATATGGAGAGAAGCTATATTTCCACATGTAAAAATATCACCTGCAACAGTCAAAACCATCTTCATGCCACTCACCTAATAACATATCAATAAGAACAAATTAATATTTTGATCTAAAATTTAAAATACCAAAGTGAGAGGCAGCAAGTGTTTATTTGAGATCAAAGAATTGCAATTTTGGGATACAAATTCAAGCAGAAACCCAAATTGTGTCCTGATTTCAGAGTTATGGAAGGGGTTTTCGTGAAGAAGGAAGGGAAAGGATTACATACAGAGAGGAAAGGAATTACTATCCATGTTAACAAACTGAGTTATTCTTTAGCAGTAACTGATTCTATCTTCTGAAAGAGAACCAATAATTATCAGTCCTTGTGGCGAGGATGTCTGTTTCCCTGTTTAATTTTACAAATAATTATTTGTTCTTTTTGTTGTTAATCCTCAACCAGGGATATTTTTTCATTGATTTTTTTTTTTTTTTTTTTAATCAACTAGAAGGAAGGGAGGGAGGGAGAGAGAGCTCCTCTCTGAAATCCATTGGCTGCCTCTGGCAAGACCAGGGCCGGTGATCAAACCTGCAACCCAAGTATATGCCCTTGACCTGGAATCAAACCCTAGACCCTCTGATCCGTGGGCCAAGGTTCTAACCACAGAGCCAAACTGGCTGGTTTTACAAATAATTGTTTGTAAGACAAAGCTGCTTTAACCAATTCCAAAGGTTATTTTGCCCAATTCAAACATGTTAAAAGTTGAAGGAACAAGACATGCAAACAGTTTCTGTGAAATGACTGCTCTGGCTCTATTTTTAAGTGGCTTCACTCAAGTCAACTGTTCACAACATGTAGATTAATATAGAACAATTTTTAAAACATGCAATAACTGACTATTTAGTCAGGAGCACTGATTTCTCTTCCCTTAGATTGTCAAATAAAAACATGACAATAGCCAATAAAACAATAGCCATGCAGTGTGAATGAATCAAAATTGTACCTATTTTTTAATCAGATCAGCAAAATATGTATTTTTTGCTTTGCTGCAGAATTTTAATAATTAGCTTATGTGTCCCATGAGATGAAAAATGATCTAGAAAGTTACCAAAGCAGGGATTATAAAAGCAGGGAGCAGGTAGAAATAACTGAAAAGAGCCATTACAAGTTATAAGATCAATAATGATTAAATGTCTTTCTAAATATGGCTGTACTCCAAATATTAGTTGAATTGGAATGGAAAGCCCTGAATCATATTAAACAATGTTTTTACCTACATTTTCATTCATTAGTCCTGAAAGGAAAAAAGAAGTTCTAGGTTTGGAAGAACAAAGTTTCATGAAGTAACCATTTTGTTGTTGTCTTTGTTGTTGTTTGCAGAGTCATGAAATTTAAAAAGAAAGATATTCAGTTAATATTTATTTTCAGCTCTGCCACAGGCATAATTTTTATTGCTTTATTTTGTATCTGCCACATAAAATTCCATATTTATAGTTTACTCCTCCTGACTCCAAATAAACAATTAGAAATTGTATTATTTACATGCCTATTTTGCATTAAAGGTATTGGCTGTAATTTTTTTCTTTTGCCTAAAATGATGGTTTTTGCAAACTATTCATGTTGCATTGATGTTATTGGCAACAGAAAAGATGTTATGGGACAGCTCCCTGAATCTAGGAGAGGGTTATCAGCAGTGTTATAGCAAAACAAGCAAACTTATTAACACTTGACATAAACAGAAGTGGGCAACCAACTAGTTTAAGCACCTGCTCGTTGGGGGTTGGATAAGTTTTATATCTTTCTTACTATATAGGTTTCAAGGTTCCTCTGCTGGATATCTTTAGTAGCAGATTAGGTTTCAAAGTCCCCTTTTACATTGTTGCATCTTGTTTGGCAAGTCCTAAAATAGCTGACTTCTTCACTCAGTGGGTGAGATAAAACTCCCCTTTTACCCCCTATCTCCCCCAAGACTGCTAACTTCTTGGTTTAGTGGGTGGGATAAAACTTCCCTTCTTTCCATCGCCCTCCCCTCCTTCTACTTTAGCAGTTCCAGGGTGACTTAAGTTGTGTATTCTCAGGTTAGGGAGGAGAGGTATTAACCATTTGCTCTCAAGTGCCCTTGGTTGGAGAAGATAAGGTTTTGCAATCCACAAACTGGCTGCAAGCTGTCTAAACTGTTTGGTCTTGTTTAATTTTCTTGTCTCAGTTTTTCTATTCCACTTGCCCTGGCTTACTGGCCTGTCTCATTATGTAGAAAGATTTATTTCTTTTTACTACTGCAGAATAACCCATCATCACATATGAATTATTTTATTGACAGATATATAGTGTCTTATGTCAAGCTTTTATGAAGCAGAGCTTGAAATGAAAACCAAAGTGTCCTTCTGTAGAGGACTGGATAAAGATGTGGTACAATATACAAGAAAATACTACTCAGCCATAAGAAAAAATGAAATACTATCATTTGCAACGACATGAATGGACCTTGAGAATATCATGCTAGGCAAAATAAGTCAGAAAAAGCTAAGAACCATATGATTTGACCCATATGTGAGATATAAAACTGAAGCTCATAGACTGAGACAATAATAGAATGAATATTCTTGTTCCTGTTTCATTTTGCACCAATGTGAACATTCTATACCTAGGAGTGAAATTGTAAGACTACGCTTGACTGAAATCTGCTAAATAACGTATCAGCTGTGGAATCGTGTATACCACTGCCGGCAGTATATGTGGATTCCTACAACTTCCTACATCTCTGCCTGCACTTCACATTATGCAGTTTTCAAATTCTGAGAAGTATAATGAGGGTTGAATTGTAGTATTTCATTACGGTTTTATTTTTCAAGTTACTACTGAGTTTGAACATCACTTTATATAGACATTGGTTTCCCTTTCTATTAATTGTATATTCATATTTTGACCATATTTTTCTTTTATTCTTAACTTGTGGGAATTCTTTGTATTTGTATAAATTCTAGATATCGAAGGCAAGATTGGAAACATGTAATTATTGTGTCTTCATTCAAACATTCAGATTGCCATCAGCCAACATAAGACGTTTAAGTAACAGAATGTCAGCACCATTGTTGATTTCCTTTTTGACATAGGATTGATATTGCTATTTTTTAAAGTGGAAACTATCTCCAAGTATCCCAAATTGAACCTGGATTGTATCTTCTCATTTCAAAGAACTAATGTCCCATTTTTCTTTGGTAATAGCGGTAGTTTACATTAATATATAGAGAACTTCAATCAGTCTAGAAATGACAGACTTTGATTTTAAAAAGTGACATTTTTGTAAGTGTATGTTTCAAGCATTTAAATATATATTTGTTGACAATGTAGCAATTCAATTCTTTTAAAAATCACCTGATGGATGGATAACTCATTTTTACATGAAATATTAGATGGAGATAGGGTATTCTTGGATTTCTTTAAAAACATACCAAAATGAGCAGAATTTCTTCTCTCCAAACCTTTCACTAATCCTTGACATGTAAGTCATTGTCTGAATATAAATTAAATATGAATTTATACAGCAAGGTATTTTTATTACGTTCAGATGGGAGTGAACTGGGGCTTAGAGAGGAAAAGTCAGGTGTGTAAGTTCAAATTCACATTGAAACCCAAGTTTAACTGGTCCCGAAGGCTGTCCTTCAGCAGCAGCCTGACCTGCTGTTCCTCTTCTTGCAGAGGGCTCTGATGTGTGGGCCTGGGCTGGGGGAACGTACAGTTCAGAAAGTGACTCAAGGAAAGGAAATCCATTTCATCCCTCTCTCCCCTTTGGGATGCAGATCGCTGAATCTATAGCTTAGATGGTTTGTCCCAGACAGTCTAAGAAGTCAGGTTTTACTTTTTAATTTTAAGGCAACTCACTTCCTTGTCACAAATCTCAGCTACAACATAGAAAAAGTGTGAATACTTTTAGTTCTTTCCATGACACTTGCATAGCTCTGAAACAAATCTGAAAAAGAGAATGTTTATCTATTTTATTACTTCACATTCCTTAAAAGTAATTACATGCAGTTCAGCAGAAATTTTGAGAGTCTAATTAACTATGGTGGAATAGAATTCAAGAATTGGCCCATCTAATGATATGCTATAAATCTCATTGCATCTTTATAGATGATTCAAAAATGGTTTCCAAAATTTAAAGAAGAAAACTAAAATATAAAAGCTTACAGTAAACTAAATATACCAAATAACTCCTACATGAAAAGTAATATGTATATAAAATGATGATAAAGATATGATTTAGTTTTGAAAGCTAAAAGGCATCACCATTAAACTCCATAATAAAAAAGGAGTGCCTGACCTGGATGGGTTGGCTTAGCAGTTAGAGCATCTGCCAATGGACTGAAGAGTCTTGGGTTTGATTCTTGGTCAAGCCCATGTACCTCAGTTGCAGGTTCGAGACCCGTGAGGGAGGCAGCAACCAAACAAAATGTCTCTTGCTCATCGATCTCTCTCTCTCTCTCTCTCTCTTCTCCTTCCTCCCTCCCACTCTATTTAAAAATCAATGAAAAAATATCCTTGGGTGAGAATTTTTTTAAAAAAGGGAGTTACTAATTAACATTATTTTTAATATTTTGAAAATTTGCCTGAGCTGTGTGGCTCAGTTGGTTGAGCGTCATGCACTAAAAGATCTCCGGTTTGATTCCTGGTCAGGGCACATACCTGGGTTGTGGGTACCAACCCTAGAAGGGGATATGCAGGAGATAGCTGATTGATATTTCTATCTCTCCCTTTCATTTCTTCTCTCTCTAAATTCAATGAAAAGATATAAAATTTTAAAATATTTTGAAAATTTTAAACAATAAATAAGAAAAGATCTAGAAATACTGACCAAAATTTTAACATTACACAAGAGAAGTTTTAATCAGATTCATGTTAATATCCTTTAAAGAAATGATTCTATACATGGAGCAACAATGATTTTCTAAAATGCCCCAATTTTTTCTTAACTTATACAAAATGTATTTTGGATTTAATATGAAAACTGAAAAGAATTATAAAATAATTAAAATATAGCTGGGTTGTTCTTATCTTTGAATAGGAAAATCATCTCTAAGCATAAAACCAAGCATGTAAGCAGTAGAGATTGATTAAAAAAATAGAATTTCTTTACGTCAAAAGATATTATAAACAAAATTACAGTGCAAGCAATAGACTTGCCTCTAGCTGCCCCAGAATTGGCCATTGACTTGAGTGTTCTGGTCAATAAATGAGGCCTAAGAGGTATCCATCAAGCGACAAAGGCAGAGAGAAAGAGTTAGACTTATTCTGAGAGGGTTGCTTTTGACACTGCTTAACAATGCAGTTAGTTGCTCTCAAAATGTAGCAGTCACCACATAGCAAGTGCTTATTCTTCATTACCTAACAGCCGAAAATCTTGGAGGAAGGAATGTCAATGGCCAGACATCTGCCTTGCTAATTAGATAATCAGATCAATTAACAACTACAATTCCCTAATCTATCTTTTAATTCCCTAATTTATCTGTTAAAACACCATAGGAATGGCTATGCCTAGAATTACAGTGTATGAAACAAAATTTCTATAATTACTAAATATGCTGAATTTTACTATCTAATTTTAACAACAACAACAACAACAACAACAACAAAACTGGATACAAAACCTATTAGGACTCCTCAAATTGACAAGTTTGAAAAGCATAGGAAGACTTCCGGTCAAGATGGGGGCGTAGGTAAACACGGTATCGCGTCCTCCCACAACCACATCAAAGTTACAACTAAACTACAGAACAACCATCATTCAAAACCGCCTGAAATCAAGCTGAATGAAAGTCCTACAACTACAGAATTAAAGCAGCAGCAACATCCAGACTGGTAGGAGGGGCGAAGGGGCGACGCCCTCGCCCCACACCCACATGTGGCAGATAAAAATCAGAAGTATACCTCGGCTGGGAAGGTCCTCCCTGAGGAATGAGGGATCCCTGTCCCACACCAGGTGCCCCGCTCAGGGTTCCAGTGCCAGGAAGAGAAGTCCCCATAACTTCTGGCTGGAAAAAGCAGCAGGAACTGAGCTCAGGGGGGCAGACGCGGCTGGAGCCCCAGGCAGCACCTTAAAGGGCCTGCGCACGGACTTACTGGACTCATTCCCTCTAAGCTTGGAGGGGAGGCAGCTCCAGGGGAGCCAGAGACATACAGGGAAGAATTGAGCTGATTGGCCCTGGAGTGAGGGCTGTAGAGGGGGCTTTCTCCAGGACAAAGGTGCTGTCAGAGGCCTTTGTTCCTTTGGTGAACCCTTCCCTGGGGCGGCAGACAGCCACCATATCTGGGACTCCTGCAACCTGGCTCACACTGGTAGCCCCACCCTGGTGACTCCCTGAGGCCCCACCCCACCCAAGCTGTTGCCACTTGCTTAACCATAGGATTGGCCTGTCTTGGATTCTGCTTCAGGTTTTTCCTAAATTCTTTCAAACAGGCATCATCTGGTCTCAGCTAACCCCATACTGCTTGTTAAGTAATACACAGAAACAAACACAGGGAGACAGCCAAAATGAGGAGACAAAGAAACAGGTCCCAAATGAAAGAACACAACAAAACCCCAAGAAAAGAACTAAGCGAAATGGAGATGATCAACCTAACAGATGCTGAGTTCAAAATACTGCTTATAAGGATGCTCAATGAACTTAGTGAGAACCTCAATGAATTTAGTGAGGGCCTCAAGAGCATGAAAAAGGACCAGTCATAAATGATGGATGCACAGTCAGAAATGATGGATGCACAGTCAGAAATGAAGGAGGCATTAACTGAAATAAAGAATATTTAACACAGATTTAATAGTAGAGTACGTAAATCAAAGAAGCAAACCATCGATTTGGAATATAAGGAAGCAAAAAATGCCCAATCAGAACAGCAAAAAGAATCCAAAAAAATGAAGATAGTATAAGGAGCCTCTGGGACAACTTCAAGCGTGCCAACATTCACATCTTGGGGGTGACAGAAGGAGAAGAGAGAGAACATGAAATCGAAAACCTGTTTGAAACAATAATGGCAGAAAACTTTCCTAACTTGGTGAAGGAAATAGACATACAAGTCCAGCAAGCACAGAGAGTCCTAAATAAGCTGAACCCCAAGAGGCCCACACCGAGACACATCATCATCAAAATGCAAAAGGTTCAAGACAAAGAGAGAATCTTAAAAGCAGCAAGAGAAAGGAAGCTAGTTACCTACAAGGGAGTTCCCATAAGGCTGTCCGCTGATTTCTCAAAAGAAACTTTGCAGGCCAGAAGGGAGTGGCAAGAAATATTCAGAGTGATAAAAAGCAAGAACCTACAACCAAGATTACTCTATCCTGAAAAGCTGTCATTTAGAATCGATGGACATATAAAGAGTTTCCCAGAAAAGAAAGAGTTAAAGGAGTTCATCACCACCAAACCCTTATTATATGAAATGATGGTCTTTTTGAAGAAAAAGATAAAATATATGAACAAACAAAATGGCAATGAATACATATCTATCAACGATGGAATCTACAAACAAAATGAACAGGTAGAACAGAAACATTCTCATAGATACAGAAAACATTTTGTTGGTTGCCAGATGAGAGGGGGGTTGAGGGAATGGGTGAAAAAGGTGAAGGGACTAAGAAGTACAAATTCATTGCTAGACTGACCAACCTCAAAGGATAAGGGGGTTGGGGGGTGGAAAGAAATAAACCAAAGAACTTATATGCATAACCAATGGACACAAACAATAGTGTGGGAAAAGGCGGGAGGCGGGGCGGGAGTGGGGAGGAGGGGGTCAATGGGGGAAAAAAGAGGAACATCTGTAACACATTCTACATTCAACAATAAAGATTAAAAAAAAACATTTTAAAATAAAAAAAGAATAGAAAAGCATAGGAAGGATTTGACTTGATGTTGAGAACAAATGTTAAATCTGCAGAAAGTCAAGTGCAAAAATAAAGTGAGACAGACATCGAAATTTTGTAGTCAAATTTTAAATACATTAAATATTGCTTAGGATATATGAAGTCCTAAAATGTATTGGAAACAAAAATGATAAAACTCACCTTTATCTTATCTAGGATATGAAAAAAGAAGGAAAGTGTATATGGAATGAGGACTGTTTCCACTTTGGTTTATTAAATCAAAGACCATGAATGATTAGGTAATATTAAAAAGTCTGTATTTCTTTTATATATATATATATATATTTCTTTTATATATATGTGTATACACACACACACACACACACACGCACATAGAGAGAGAGACAGAGAGAGACAGAGAGAGAAAGAGAATAACCTTCCCCCTCCCTCTTTCTTCTGTCAGTCTATTGCAAGTGTCCATGCCTCTATTTGTGTTATGCTAATCAGTTTATTTTGTTCATTATATTCTACATATAAATGAGATCATATGGTATTTGTCTTTCTATGACTGGCTTATTTCACTTAGCATAATAATCCCCTGGTCCATCCATTATTATCACAAAAGGTAAGTGTTCCTTCTTTTTTATGGTCACATAATATTCTGTTGTGTAAGTGTACCATAGTTTTTATCCACTCATCTACTGATGGGCACTTGGGCTGTTTCTAGATCTTGTCTATTGTAAATAATGCTGCTATGACATTTCAGTTATTTACTATATAATAATTGGCTCATGCTAAGACAGTGATTGGTTGGAATCTTACAAATTCAAGTATAATTAATAAAACTGCCTTAAACACTATAATGCTAAATGGTAGACAGTTTCCATCTACCAAATATGTGTCAGATTCATTGAGCTGCCATGTTTAATATAACTTCAAAAATTAATCTAATTAACATTACTTACAAATGTTGCTTTTTACTTCATTATATATGGAATAACAGTAGTGTTTTTAAGACAGTCCATTTTGAAGGTATAATTAATATTTTTAAAAGGAAGCAACAGTTGGAGGAGTCAAAAATTAGGCAAAACTTTACAAATTAGATTATTTAAAATGGAAAACTTGATCTATTAGTCAATATTTTTTAATATTGAAAACTAGGAATAAAACACACACACACACACACACACCTAAAAACAAAAACGGAGAATGTAGGCTAAAACCAGGTAGATTCTGGAGTAAAGCATCATATGTTTCCATGCACAAGAAACTTAAAAACTGCATGCCCCATAAAGATATTGGTTCACAGACTTCCAAGTTGATGTTTACATATTCCAATGGTCAGTGTGTACAGAGAGAGTAGTTTTAAATTTCTAAAGGAAAGTAATATTTTCCATCCATAAATCCAACCTGGAAACAAGTCAAACATATGAATTTCAAATTCATGTCTATAATGATCATTTCTTTATATTTTGTACTTTATCTATTTTAGATTATACATTATTCTTTGAAATTTTTGCATTATAAAATTGATTTCATTTATCACAAAATATAATTTTAAAAAGAGCAATTGAGAAATTAAAAATGACATACTGAAATAATTTTACACATGTTGGACAGATAAATATTTTCAATATTAAAAAATTTATTGGAATTGAAATAAAAATAATTTGAATACCTGTATTGGAAGATAGGCTAAATGGGAAATTTAAAAATAAAAATTAATGTCACCCTGGCCAGTTTGGCTCAGCAGTTAGAGCGTTGGCCTGCGGTCCAGAGAGACCCGGGTTCGGTTCCCGCTAAGGGCACGTACTTCGGTTGCAGTTTGTTCCCGGCCCTGGTTGGTCTTGCAGGTGGCAACCACTCGATGTGTCCCTTCACGTCAATGTTTCTCTCTCTCTCTCTCTCTTCCTCTCTCTCCCTCCCACTGTATCTGAACAAAAAATGAAAAATGTCCTCGGGTGAGGATAAAAAATAAATAAATAAAAATAAAAATTAATGTCAAAAGAGATCTTTTTAAAAATGATTCAATTTTATTAGACAACAAAATTTCAAATGAGAACTAGCCATTATGTTGGAAAAGATTCAAACTCAGTAATTGCACCAGTATTTGCAAGAGTGATATAATATTTGCATTTGCACATAATGATGGTGAGAGTGTGAAAAGTTATTATTTTCAGAAAAATTCAGGTATATATCAAAAACTATCCTTTCACCAAATTATTTTACTCCTAATAACTTTCTTAAGGTATAAAAATAGAGATATGTGATATTTTTTGAAAAATGTGCTTATTAAAAATGTCCTTTCAATAAAAGAAAACGTTGGAAATATAGCAGAAAATTAACAGAACTTTTACCACTGCACAATGAATAGAATGAAAGCAATGTATTTTTTTATAGAGCTGGTGATATTTTAATTTTAATTTTAATTTATAACTGCAGCATATTGCAGATGGAATATGTTTCATTCAAAGGTTTCCTAGTGATGGTCAGTTTATGTTACCTTCAACCTTTAACTATTTAAAATAATTCTACAATGAACATCTTTGTATAAAGGCCATTTTGTATTTTTGCAATTTGGTAAAAATTTCTGAAAATGGTATTGTTGGATCAGGGGGCAAATATACTTTTTATTTGTAGGCATTATATAGTCTGCTCCTCATTAAGTTATACAGTTTGAATTCCCTGCAGAAAAATATGATAATTCTTGTTTCCCTCCAGCTTTTCCAAAAAATGTGTTTTCAAGCTTTTAAATATTTAGTAATTATGATGACTTTCTTTTCTTTTTTCTTTTTAATTATTTTTGCTTATGTGCAAGATTGAGCATTTAAAAATATGATTCAAAAGTCATTTGCATTTATTAGTCTGTGATTTATTTGTTCATATATTTTGTCCATATTCTTACCATATTGTTGGTCTTTGACTTAATTTCTATGACCACTTTTTTTAAAAAAATGTTTTTTATTATTCATTTTTTTAGAGAGAGAGGAAGGAAGGGAGAGACAGAAACATTGATGTGAGAGACTAACATCGATTGGCCGCCTACTGCATGCCCCCTACTGGATATCGATCCCGCAACCCAGGCATGTGCCCTGACCAACTGGAAATTGAACCAGGACCTCTCAGTCCCTGGGAAGATGCTCAATCCACTGAGCCACACCCACTGGGATCTATGACCTCGTTGTACAGAATGGGGGCAAAAGTAGGTTTACAGTTGTTCATATGAAAAATAATACAATACCTAATAAATAATAAAACAAGATTATACTTTGTGTCTCCCATACTCATAACTGTAAACCTACTTTTGCCCCACCCTGTATATTAGGAACACCAACATTTTGTCTCTAAGGTAAGTTACAACTATATTTCTCTTTTTATCATTTGTCTAGTCAACCCAAAACTTTCTTTTCCAATTCCTTTTCATTTCTATGTTCCTACTAACAATTACTTCTTTATTTCTTCTGAGTTATGAGTCATAGTTAAGAAGATTTTTCTCTAATTCTGGGTTCAAAGGAATTCACCTGTTAATTTCCTCTAGTACATTTCAGATTTTGCTTAATGCTTTTGAATTAAAATTCCATTTCAAACTTATGCTGATTTTTGCTGGGAGGAAGGGACCTGCTTTTAACTGTTTTAATGAAGATACAAAGTTGTTGCAATATTGCTTTTTTAGAAGTCTGTTTTTACTACTGGTTTAAAATGCCACCTTTACCATATTCTAGATGTCTTCTTTTCTTGTTTTTGTTGTTGTTGTTGTTGTTGTTGTTGTTGTTGTTTTTATCCTCACCCGAGGACATTTTTCCATTTTTTGTTCAGATAGAGCGGGAGGGAGAGAGAGGAAGAGAGAGAAAGAGAAACATCGATGTGAAAGGGACACATCGAGTGGCTGCCACCCACACAACCAACCAGGGCCGGGGACAAACTGCAACCAAGGTACGTGTCCTTAGCGGGAACCGAACCCGGGTCTCTCTGTATGGCAGGCCGACGCTCCAACCGCTGAGCCAAACCGGCCAGGGCTTTTCTTGTTTTTTTTAAAGGTATTTTTTTATTGTGCTTTATATACCTTACTCCACTGTATGCTCTTGCCACCTTTGTCAAATATTAGTTGAGCATATTGCCTTGGGTCCATTTCTGGGTTTTCAGTTCTGTTCCACTGGTCTATATGCCTGTTTTTGTGCCAGTACCAGGCTGTTTTGGTTACTGTCGCTTTGTAGTATAACCTGATATCTGGTATTGTGATCCCACCTACTTTACACACATTTCTTAAGTTTATGCCTAATTATGTTTTTCCTATAGCAAACAGGGTTTCTAGTGTTCATCCAATTGACTGTGTTTATTTGAAGATTACTGATTATGAATATAAGACATTCTTAAGTATATTTCTACCATGCAATGAGAATAATACCTGGTTGTGATATCATACTAGTTTTTCAAAATGTTACTGTTGGGGGAACTGGCTAAAAGGTACATGTTATCTCTATTATTTCTTACAATTGCATGCAAATCTATCATTATCTCAAAATTTTAAAAAATTAAAAATTGTTATATTGCACTTTAATTTGTGATATAAAGACTTGCTGTCAAGACTAATTTAGGTAATGCACGTTTAAGTAATTTTCAATATACAAAATAATATAGAGATACAAGATATAATTATTATTACATATTTTTCTCTAACAACCTAAAATTTGAGGAGAATTGGGTCATAAGTCTTAAACTTAGAGAAAAACCTTTTTCTTACTGATAAATTGAGACTCTTCCGAAGTTATTTTCTCTCAGGTATTTGTTACATATACATGCAGTGATTGCAGTAGGATTGTTTCCTGTTATATTGTCGGTACTTCTTAAGATAACACTATAGTGATTTAGAAAATTAAATATTTATGCATAAGCAAAACCAAAAGTATTTTGTAGTGGAAATAACATTTATAAGCAACATGCAATTCCTAGACTCTTTGAAAAACAAGTATTAAAAAACAGGACGTAAAAATTACTGCAAAGCAAAAGTACCATAAAATGATAATATAAATGCAAAAAGAAGGGAGAAGTTTTATTATAAGTATGGATCACAAAGAGAAAACAAATCTGACACCTAAATATAAAATATAAAAAGAACATGATTTGAATTAAAATGTGGATAAGCTATTGCTCTCTTTCTATCTCATTGTTAAGGTCCAGTGTTCAGTCACAGTGTTCCAAGGGTGTAGGAAAACTGTTGCTGTAAATGTAAATTGGTTTGACAAGTCTGGAAAGCAACTTGGCAGTATCTAATAATATACAATCTCAATATCCATTGATCTAGCAGTTTTAATTATATTTTATCATATAAAATAAATGTATATGACAACACATAAAAACAAATTATTTAGGGATGCAGAATTTATAATATTAAAAAACAGGAAAAATATTAAATACCCTATAGTAGCCTGGCTGGTGTGGCTCAGTGGTTAAGCATCCACACATGTACCCAGAGGTCACCAGGTCAGGGAACATGCCCATGGGCCCAATCCCCAGTGGGCGGCATGCAGGAGGCAGCCAATCGATGTTCTCTCTCATTGATGTTTCTATCTCTCTCTGCCTCTTCTTTCCGCTCTCTCTAAAAATGAATAAAGAAAAAGTAATTAAAAATAAATAAATACCCTGTAATAGGGGGTTGGTTATACAGGGGTAGGCAAAAGTAGCTTTATAGTTGTGAGTAGGTGAAACAGTTTATTCTTGTATTATTATTTATTGTATTATATATTTTTCCATGTGAACAACTGTAAACCCACCCCTGTATGCACACATGGAAATACCATGTAGCCACTAAAAACTGAAATCTTTCTCTTTAATTATATATGTAATTATATATAATTATATATATAATTATACATATATATGTGTATATATACACACACACACATATACATATACACACACATATATATACACATATATACATATATATGTCTTTGGGTGAAGAAGGCGGGTTACAAAATAACGTATGACATAACATATATCGTTATTTGTATTTTACTCATATGTAACACAAGAAACTATTAAGAGCCATTATATATGGGAAGGAAGACTTAGAGGTATGGTATAGGAAGATTTAAGGGTGGAGAGCAGCGGTGCCAGCAGGAGGCGTGCCCAGCACTGCCCAGTCCCCAGAGCGGCACCCTGACTAGCTGCACCCAGCTGGCCAGGTGAAGCCCTCTTGAGACTCTGGCCATCTGGGTCTCTGGAGCAGGTGTGGGAAGACCCTTGCTGTGCGCGAGCGCAGGAGCACCTGGTGGTGGGTGCAGATGCTTCCAGAGGGTCTGCGAGGTTCCGTGCTGGCGTTGTCGTTGACGTTTCCTGGAAACCCTTTTCTGGGACCTTGGTTCAACTGCTTCTCACTTGCTTCTTGCCCCCAGCGACGACGGTATATATTGTCCTTTTGATTTGAATTTCCGAGTATGTATTCCTTTCTAGGCTGTAGAAATTCAAGAGATGCTGATTTTGTATACTGGGACCTTGCTGATTTAACTTCAGTTCTAGGATTTGTTTATAGATTCCTTGGAATTTCCTATATAGACATATCTGCAAATAGGGAGGGGTTTATTTCATCTTCTCTAATTTGTGTCTTTTTTGGGGGTGGGGGGGCTTATGGTGCTAATGGAACTTCCAGAACTATCCTGAAGGGCAGTGGTGATTGTGGTCACCTTTGCCTTGTTCCTGATCTTTGCTGGAAACATTTCTGTCTTTCATAAGTAAATGTGATTTGCTATATGTTTTTTGTAGATATTCGTTATCAACTTGTGGAAGTCCCTCTATATCTCAATTTTTTAAAGAGAATTTTTGTCATGAATGGGTATTGCATTTTTTCCAAATGCATTGTCTGCATCATTTGATACCATATTGTAATTTTTCTTCTTTAGCCTGTTGGTATAATACATTACAATAATTAATTTTCCAATTTTAAAATAACCGTGTGTGCTTTAAATAAACACCACTTACTGGTACTGTACTGTATTTTTAATTTTTTTAAATCCTCACCTGAGGATAGGCTTCCACTGATTTTAGGAGGGAGAAAGGGCAGAGAAGGGAAGGGGAGAAACATTGATATGAGTGAGAAACATGGATTGCTTGCCTCGGTCCAGTACACTCCCTGACAGGGGTAAAACCTGCAACTCTACCATGTGCCCTGACCAGGAATCCAACCTGAAACCTTTATGGTGTACAGGACAATGCTCCAAGCAAATAAGCCACTTGGCCAGAGCTATGTATAGTTTTTAATATATTGTATAGTTTTTAATACAGTTTTTTAATATATTGTTGTGTTATATTAATTCTTTGTTAGTAATTTTTACAACTAGATTTATGAGGAATATGGTCTGTAGTTTTCTATTTATGCATTGTCTTTCTCTGGTTTTGAAAAATAATACTGGTTTCATAAAATTAGTAAGAAAATTTTCTTCCTTTTTTGAAGAGATTGTGTAGAATTGGTGTTAATTCTTCTTTAAATATCTGATGAAATTTGCAAGTTCAAACATCTGGACATGGAGATTTCCATTTTGAGAGCTTTTAAGTTAAAATTTTAATTTCCTGAATAGTTACAATACTCTTCAAATTATCTCTTTCAAATTCAGTTCATCTGTGGTAGTTTGTACTTTTCCAAGAATTGGTCCATTGCATGTAAGTAGTCAAATGTGAATAATTATATTACCTATTATGGTTTTGTTGTGTGTAAAGTATCTTCTGTTTCATTGATTTTTTTTTATTCTTTCCTTCTTCTCAATTCCATTGTTTTATGCTGTTAATGTTGTTATTTCTTTCTTTCTGCTTGCTTTGCATTTTTAATCTGGTCCCTTTTTTTTCCTAGTTTAGAGTGGTTTAAATCTACTTTATCTGATAAAAACATATATCTATTTCTGCTTTCTTTGATTAATTTTGGGGTAAAGCTTTTTCATCTTTTTATTTTCAGCCTATCAATATATTTGAAGAGATTTATTATTGATATTATATGATTAGATCATCTTTAAAAATAAAGTTCCTAATCTCCACCTTTTAATGTTTTCGCATGCTTTATTTTAATGTAAATTTTTGGTAGCTTTGCCCTAAAATATGCCATTTTATTTTATTTTCTGTTTGTTTTCTCTGTTGCCTGTTTTTCTTATATTTTTCTACATCTCTGTGGTATATTGGAACATTTGTTTAGAATTTCATTTTTATCTATATGATGTTTTGTGGATCTCTTTTTATATGTATATTTTCTTGGTTGCTCTTGGTATTACTATATATATATACACATATGTATATGTATATATATATATATATATATATATATATATATATATATACTGTGTGTGTGTATATACAGATAAAACGTATCATGGTCTATAGGTGTCAACATTTTAAAAATTCCAGTGAAGTGTACAAACCTTCCCTTTCTTATTATGTTCTTTCATCTTCCCTCATCTACAATCTAATTTTCTTAAATATTTTCTTTACATATATTAAGATACACGTTATAGAGTACTACAATTTTTCTTTAATTATCAAACATGAGTAAGAAATTTTAAAAAGAAGAGGTATGCCTATTTTATTTACTTATATTTTACTCTTTATTCTTTCTTTCTTCCTTTCTTATGTTCTAAGATTCTTACTTACAGTGTTTTCCTTCTGTTTAAAGCATTAGGGGGGACATTTTTAAAGGATAGGTTTACTGGCAAAAATGTTTTGATTTATCCCTTTCTTTTTCTTTTTCTTTTCTTTTTTTTTCTGTTTGCTTTCATGAGTTTTTCCTGGTCTATGATTTTTAGAAGTTAGACTATGATGTGCAATGGCTTGTATTTATTTTGACGTTTTCTCATTACTATTGGGTGTAATTAGATTCTAGGTTTTCTACTGTCCTCCCTTGACATCCTAAGTATGTCATCCTAAGAGCTGGGCAGAGAGAAATGTGTGCACACGGTTGCTGTGCTTGTTTGCTAGTTTAAGCGCCCTATCAGACCAGACCACTGTTAATAATGTCATATCTGAGAGGAGGAGGTCACCTCATAACTACTGAGCAGTGGTGGAAATCCTGATTTTCCCTTGGCTCCCTCTGAAACTACCCCTATGGAGAACGGAAGGAGAACTCCGTGACACATGGGGACAGAAGTATGGGCTCCCTCTGTGGTCTCCACTGACATCACACTATTGGCTTATTGCCACTCATCTGGGATGAAAGTCCCAGCTCTACATTCTGACACCACCCTCGTGGAAATTTTGAGTGCATTATTTTAGTCTGATTAGTGTAACTCTCTAGGCTCTCTACTTGGACTTTCAGCAGGCTGATGGTGGAAAAACAATGTTTTCCTTTGGTGTTTGCCTGAAGTAAAGTGGTTATTGTTAAAAAAACAAACAAACAAAAAAAAAAACAACACTTCTGTTTTGCTAGCCTACTATTTTCTGGTCTTTTGACTGGGAAAAAAAGTTTGTAGGGGTGTTTTTGCTTTTGTCTACACCCATTGATGTTTCTGGATTGGTGTCTTCTCAATTACCCAACTACTCAGTCTGATATATATGAGGCAAAAGACAATCCGGAGAAATCACCACTGTCCTTAGATTCTGAGGATCTTGTTTACCCTTTTCTTTCCACCTTTGACTTACAACTCTTAAAGAAAAGCAAACAAACAAAACACAGGGAAAAAACCCAAAACATAAAAAAAAAAGCAGTTCATTTAGGTAAGGGTAAAGGACATAGCAGCTCCATTTGTCATAACCCAAACCTAGAAACAACCAAAATGTCCACAGAGAGATGATGAGCAGTTGATAAATGCAGCAACATGGATGAATCTCAAAGGTATTAATCTGAGTGAAGAAACCTGTTTCAAAAGGTCACATACTACTTGATTATATTTAGAAAACATTCTATAAATGACAAAATTATAGAGCTAGAGAATATACTAGTAGTAGTCAGGATTTAAGGATGGTCTATTTAGTTTGGTAAGGCTCCTGTAACAAAAATGCCCCATTGTTGTATTTTAAAAACAACAGAATTTTACTTCCACAGTTCTGGAGGCTAGAAGTCTGACATTCAAGTTGTGGTCAGGGTTCCCACTGTACTGAAAATAAATTGTTCCCTGCCTCTTCTAGCTTCCGGTGGCTGTCAACAACCCTTGGCATTCCTTGGCTCATTTCTGCATATAAATGCATGTATCTGCCTGTATCTTCTCTCTGCCTGTATCTTCATATGGCCTTCTTTTCTGAGATTTTGTATGTTCTCTCTCTCCCATTCTTATAAGAACAACAGTTATCGGATTTAGATTCTATCCTAAATACAGAATAATTTTATCTCAATAGCATTAACTCTTTATGAAAAAACCCTATATCCAAATAACATTCTGAGGTTCTGGGTGGAAGTGAAATTTTGAGGGGATGCAATTCAACCCACTCTGGATGGTGTAAGAAGGTGAAAATTACCACAAAGGTTAGTATGAGGCTCCTCACACTGATGGAGTAGAGCTGTATCTTTATGATATTGAGGATTACATGAGTAACATTTATGATAAATGGTATAAAAATTTAAACATTCATTGTACAATATTAATTTTCTGGTTTTGATATTCTGTTATATTATGAAATGTGCACCCATTGGGACAAAAAGCATAAAACGTACATGGGACCACTATGTATTATCATTGTAACTTCTTGTGAATTGATTTTTATTTCAAAATACAAGTTATAAAGGGGGTCTAGGCCTGCCTGGTGTGGCTCAGTGGTTGCACCAAGAGGTTGCCAGTTCCATTCCCTGTCAGGGCACATGCCCAGGTTGTGGGCCCAATCCCCAGTGAGGGACATGCAGGAGGCGGCCAATCGATGTTTTCTCTCATCGATGTTTCTCGTTCTCTCCCTCTCCCTTCCTCTCTTTAAACTCAATAAAGATAATTAGTGATGCTGAGCATTTCTTCATTTGTCTCTTAGCCATTTGTATGTTCTGTTTGGAGAGGTGTCTATTTAGTTCCTCTGCCCATTTTTTAACTGGGTTCTTTGTTTTCCTTTTGTTGAGTTGTATGAGCACTCTATATATATTGGAAATCAATCCCTTATCTGATGATATATCATTGGCAGTTATGCTCTCCCATACAGTGGGTTGCCTTTCCATTTTGATGATTGTATCTTTTGCTGTGCAGAAGCTTTTTAGTTTGATGTAATCCCATGTGTCCATTTTCTCCTTTGTTTCTGTTGCCTTAGGTGATGTATCAGTGAAAATTCTGCTGTGTATGATGTCTCAAATTTTGTTGCCTACAGTTTCTTCTAGGATTTTTATGGATTCATGAGTCACATTTCACCTCACACCTGTCAGAATAGCCACCATCAATAAATCATCAAACAACAAGTGTTGGTAAGGGTGTGGAGAAAAGGGGACTCTAGTACACTGCTGGTGGGAATGCAGACTGGTGCAGCCACTATGGGAAACAATATGGTGTTACCTCAAAATATTAAAAATTGAACTACCATTTGACCCAGTGATCCCACTTCTAGGAATATACCCTAAGAAGTCTGAAATACCAATCAGAAAAAATATTATGTACCCCCATGTTCATAGCAGCACTATTTACAATAGCTAAGATCTGGAAACAGCCCAAATGTCCATCAGTAGATGAATGGATAAAAAAGCAGTGGTACATATACACAATGGAGTACTATGCAGCTGTAAGAAAGAAAGATCTCTTATCCTTTGAGACGACATAGATGGACCTGGAAAGTATTATCCTAAGTGAAACAAGCCAAACAGAGAAAGACAAGTATCATATGATCTCACTTATTTGTGGAATATAATAAACATAACAGTCTGAGGAATGGGGTGGTCTCAGAGACATGGAAGTGGAGTACAGATTGACAATCCCCAGAAAAGGGGGGGGGTGGAGGAGAGATAAGCCACAGAACTTATATACATGTATGCATGAACAATGGACATGGACAACAAAGCTGGGGAAGGGCGGGGAGGGAGGAGGAGAGGGAATCAATGGAGGAAAAAGGAGAAACATCTGTAACAAAAATAAATTAATTAATAAAAAATAAAATCAATAAAGAAAAAAAACAGGTCTAGTAATTTTCATGTAGATGATGTTTCTCCTAATTATATGTAAATATTCCTTGCCTTTCTTTGTACTTAATATAAGAAAGAAATGATCTCTGTCTCTTTAACTAAGGAAAAAACATTGATAATACTAAAGTGTGTCATAAGACCTGTGTTCAATATTTTAATAGGTTGCTTATGTTGTCACAGAGTTTATACATCTGCTCAAAAGCTGTAAAAATGTGATTGTCTTAGTGACTGCACCTGAACTGAGTATCAGGCCTAGAGGGTCCGTTTCTATGTAATGAAGCTAAGTTAAAACCTAAATTAACTGTAAAGTGTCATAGTACATCTTATGTAGTCAAAACTCCTCAGTACTCTCAAACTAATTTATATATACTTAATAGGTTTAGTTGAAAAAAGGATGATAAAATAATTAAAGATTTTAAAATACACAGAGTTTTTTCCTTAGAGATAAAAAGAGAACATATACAATCTCTTTATTTGCATAAACCTCTTATAAAATAAATTATATACTTACCAAAAAAATAAAAATAAATAAATAAATAAAATAGAATTTTTGAGGGAATATTATCAGCACTAGAAATTTACAAAAGAAGGTAAGGTAAGGTAAGGTAAGGTAAGGTAAGGTGAAAACCTTTAATGGTAAATGTGTCTTTTAAAGTGATTCAAGCATGGTCAGGTGGCTCAGCTAGTTGGAGCATTGTCCCGTACACCAAAAGATTGCAGATTCAATTCCCAGTCAAGGCACATACCTACATTGCCTGTGGGTTCTATCCCCAGTGGGGCATGAACAGGAGGCAAACAATTGATATTTCTCTCTCACATCAATATTTCTTTCTCTCTCTCTGCTTTCCCCTCTCTCTGATAATCAATAAACATATCCTCGGGTGAAGATAAAATAAATAAATGAGTAAATAAAATGATTCAAATATGCTATTAACAAGAGAATTATTTGAAAATGATTTTTCTTAGTAAAATTTTTTGAATTTCTAAAATATGCAAGAGAATTTCTCCATAATCTAAAGCCACGGGATAGTTATATTTAGGTGCAGTAAATGACTGGCGGGTATCTATTCTGTAAAAAATGAGATTCCTCCTCCTCTGTCCACCTCAAATTTATCACAGAATATGTTACCAAGGAGAATTTAGACCTGATTAGGATTGATGCTTCTTTTCAGGGGAAAGCTCCCTAGGTGGAATGAAAATGTCATAAGGGAAATAAAGCTGTAACAGAACAGAACTGCAAAGAAATGAAGAAAGAATCACAACTCAGGCTATGGATTGTTTGTAAGAATGACGATGTTATTTTCTAATTAGACTTGACTTTCAAAGTTTGTATTTATAGATAGCAATGACAGCAGGCTTACAATGAATTTTTAAATGATACTTTCTCCTATGTAGTGTCATAGCATAAATATTAATATTAAGAATAGTACCCTACACTTATCAAATATCTTTAATGCCAAAACATCAAAAGATATTTTACAGATTAAGTGCCTCACCTTTGTGGTAGAACTCACTATAAATTTAAAAGTAATACATTGCAGACTGCTTTCATATGTGTGGTGAAGTGTATAATTTATTTTTCAAAACCAAATCAAGTTAAAATAACAGATGTAAATAACTAAATAAGGAAAAATGTTAAGTATATTTTTAAATTAAATTAAATTTTTAATTTAGTTTTTATTATAATTGATATACAATATTAGTTTCGGATGTACAACATATTGATTCAGCATTTATATGCCTTATGATGTGATCCCCCCAATAGTCTAGTAACCATCTGTGACCATACAAAGTTACTACAATATTATTGACTATTTTTAAAATTCCCAAAGTGACCCTAACATTAAATAAATATTGAAAATATTTTTAATAAATATTGAACCAAATATGAAAACCATTGTATTTGAGAAAGTATTTCAAATTCAGGATGTTATTCAGGATTTAAATATGTTTCAGTACCCTCATCATATAAACTTAGTCAGATATGGCTGCTATAACAAAATGCCATAGACTGGTCTGTGATGTAAATAACATATTTGTTTCTCATGGTTCTGTATTATCAAATACATTAAATCAATGTTATTGATTCAAATGTTATTGATTTTTAAATTATGATTATATTCAATTGATAATTTTGTTGTTTTTTTATAATTGCATGATCTATGAACATGAGATATCTATACTTATATCTTTATATGTAAGTAAAAATATATGGAAATAATCTAAATTAACAGGGAAAACTCACAAGAAAGTTTTCTAAAGAAATCTGTACATGTGTATTCATTTATACTTTAGAAACTCTGCTCCAAGCCATAAAGCCAGTTAAATACAAAATATAGATTATATTAAAGCCAAGATCTTTCTCATGTCATTTTGATCTCTGTATTCTTTACCATTTCTTTAAAGAAGAATAATAGAAACATTACCCTCTTGTTTATTAAACATTGATGAAGTGAAACTTAATTTTAGAATCTAAAGTTATTTTGTTCCAAAGGATAGTAAGTAATCCGATAATCGTAATTCAAATGTTTGAAGTTTCATTGACAAAAGTATATGGCAAAACTATAAATCACTGCCTTATTACTACTTATTTTGTATTGCAATGTACTTGAATGCAGATTTGTGAAAATAAGCGTTAGGTAACTTTCATACAAAGTATTTTCTTATGATAAAATCATGACAAATATAATTAATATTCTCCCTTCTCAGTCAAAATTTGTAGTTAAAAGTAATGGTTTTGGATATAATCTCACCTTCTAGTACTGTTTGTATATTTTTCTTTGTTTTATTTATTTAAATACTTGTTTATCCTGAAGTTTAGTTACTCCACGTTCACTCTTTGTGATACAAGCTATTTATCCTCAGACCTCTTCCCGCATATGTCTGCTGTCCTCTTCTTACCTTTTATTGTTACCGTAATTATGAGATGGCAAAATAAAATACAATATCCCTAGGAATCAGTCTTATTTTATATAAAAATGGATAAAAGTATATTTTAAGTGCTGTGTATCTTTTTCCTTTATTGATTTTAGAGAGAAAGAGAAAGGGAGAGGGAGAGAGAGATAGAAACATCAATGAGAGAGACATCGATTGGCCGCTTCCTGCATGCCCCCCACGGAGGATTTGGCCTACAATCTGGGCATGTGCCCTGACAGGGAATCGAACTGGTGACCTCTTGGTGCATGTGTTGATGCTCAACCACTGAGCCACACCAGCCAGGCCAATAATATATTATTAAATAGTGTTGTCAACAATAATTCTCCAGAGAACTGTAGCACAAGGTACTGAAATGGTTGGGTTATAATTGAATATGTAATCAATTCACTTATAATTTACATTTGGTTAGATCACTTGTAGATAATTTTAAATAAAAAGATTTTTAAAGGATAGTTTTCACAAGTTGTTTTTCTATTTATTTTCATATATTTACTATTATTATTAAAGACTTTGGAGTAGAAGTAAGTGGTCAACAGAAACACAATAAATAGAAGTTGTGAAAAGAATAAATACACTTAGTTCTTAAAGATCCATGAACCACACTAAGTGACTTAGCTGTCTATATTAAGAATGTGTTTTCCATAAAGATAAGCTTCCCACTATCTCTCTCTGACAGAAATGACTGTATAATATATATATATATATACACACACACATATATGTGTATATACATTTATCTGTCACATGCATTAAACATTAAGATGTAGGTTTTAAATAATATATGTTATAATTTATGCATATGTTTTGGTATTGATTGATTGCTCTATTAATTGGAGGCATGTACTTATACACACATTAGTATGCAGTTTGTGTAGCTTAGCACTAGAAAAATATGCATACTACATTAAGAGACCACAGGAAATCAAAGAAACAAGTTTGGAGAAATAGAAGATAATTCTAAAGAAGTAGAGTAGAAGAAAAGAACACATGAGAGAGACTATGTGAAGAAAGTAAGGAAAATGAAGACTATTCATGTGGTGCAATTTGGTCAGTAGTTTTCAGAGATGCTCCAGGCCCTCTGCTCTGGAAAACCAGCGATATCACATTCTGAGGGATTTGCTTGTTTTAAACACCACTTTTCAGAAGCTGTAATATTTACTACCAACTTTGTGTTCTCAAAACGGCAGTCGCCACTTTGATTCCCATGACCACACATCAAACACTTCCCAGATTTTTTTGTCTTTGTCCAAACAAGGTAAATACTCCATAAATGTTAGTCATTACTGCATAATGATGTTTCAGTCCAGGACAGGAATAGAAGGATATGTAGCTCAGGAGGAATTTTTTCTTCCGGTGGGAACAATGTATGTGGAGCTTGGCAGTAGATTCCCTCTCACTCAAGCACCTCAATTTTGAGTGCTCAAATTGCATTCCAATCAGTCAGCCATGGGCCTGTTTCAGCCCAGAGGAGCCTATCCCCACAGCACTACATATTTAGAAGGTATTACAACCCTCCCAAATCTAGGTTAATGGTCTTCAGAGAACATTGCTGAGGACTTATGATCCTGTACAAAGACACAGGTTCACAGGAGCTATGTTAACCAAGTATTAGGTGCCGCTGTCACTTTTGTAAACGCTTTCTGTGTTAGTGTGGAGCCAGCCTGTCCCTGTACTTTGGAAGTGCTTTCAGGTTGTAATGTAAAGTGTTGTTAAGTTTTATTTCTTCCATCAATCAGTTCAATGCCAGACAGTGCCCTTTGTGCCAGATAGGGGCAATAGAACCAAAAATAAATTTCCAAAGACAAAATATTGAGTCCTCAGTCCTACACCCTCTTCATGGTAAACATCTTCTTTTAAGAATACCACAGAGGTCCCGAATCTGCCCATTCCTCTAACAATCAGTGGGTAAAACCACATTGCCATGACGAGCCCCTGTGTTCCTTTATCTCTTCATCTTGATGTCTTATTTCTGTTGATCTTCAGGTGACCTTGCACTCCCTGTTGACTGTCAGTATAATGGTGATGAACATCTTACCCAGTCAGTTTCTCTTCAATATCTCGTCAGTCCAGCCCAGGTATTCATACAGCAGGACTGATGGCTTTGATGTTCTATTTGTGACCCTGTCGGAAGGAAGCCAGGGGAAGGCCTATGGGACAGGGTTTACAAGGTCTACTGTAGTATACAGCAATGTCCTCAGCCTTCACGTTCACTCACTGACTCACCCAGAGCAAATGCGAGCCCTGCAAGCTCTATTCATGGTAAGCGCCCGATTCAGGTGTACCATTTGTTATATTTTATGCTGTATTTTTACTATACCACTTTAAGTTTAGCTAAGTTTAGAAACACAAATACTTATCGTGGTGTTAGGGTTGCCTATAGTATTTAATATAGCAATATCCTATACAGCCTTGTAGCCTAGGTGTGTCATAGGCTATACCATCTAGATTTGTATATGTGCCCTCTATGATGATCATACAATGACAAAATCACCTGACACATTTCTCAAGACACATCCTTGTCATTAAATGATACATGACTGTACTATAATATTTACATGGTGCTTATGAAAAATAATTTACAGTAAAATATGTTACATTTTTTTCTACTGTGAAAGATGGCACTTAAGAGGATATGACACATTTATTAATATTTTAAACTTGGCTAAACTACAAGTAATCATGGAAAATTATAATTATATTGGAAAGATAGCAACAGAAAGCACAAAGTACAAGCTTATAAATTATAAGACAAAACCAGCTTTATCCATATTTTTTGCAGCTTGTAATTTATTTTATTGAAATCTGCAAGAAGAATATTATAAAAATATTTCTATAATTATTAGATACTGTATATTATTTAATATATCTAATAATAGGTGCATTAAGTGCACACAATTGTTGACATTACTCATACTATTCTCAGACACTAAGCAAGTATGGATATACTTTCTTATGGGTTAATTTGCAATTTTTTACTTAAGCTTGATTTCTGTCATATTGTATTTCAGACACTTTTAAAATAAAATACATTTATCTACAAAGAAGATCCAAAAGTAATTTAACTACAAAATGTATTTTATGGCTATTATATGGCAAACACTATGGCCTTTGTATTGATTTTTAATCTTTCAAAGAGCATTATAACAGCTTCCTTAATATCTGTTTAAAGGTCACTAAAATATGAGGACATTACATAATTAGAAAATAAATCATATGAAGTTTGTTAACTCCAGGAAGAAAATGATTGCATGTGGTTTTCATCTGGATATCAATGCTTTCCCCACTAAGATTTGCTCATTAGTATCAGATGTATTTTATGCACATCAAAGTCGGAGTCTCGTCTGTATTTATAAAGGCATATTGAATTATACTCTAGAACTGCACATCGTGGTCCACACAGAAGGTCTGGAAAGGTTTCCTGCTGCTGGAGGGATATAACTTCAACCTTATGAAAATGAAGGGAATAAAAAACAAGTAGAAGACATAATTTTTAAAATCTTAATAAAGTAGGAGAATGATTTTAGGTTAAATAAAATTCAAACAGAGAAATTACATAGAGCATTTACCACTCAGCTTTTATTTTTTTCACATATTCATAATTCTTGATGTAATAATGCCTCACAGATGTAAAAGACAGTGGACTAGAATTCAGAAAACATGGATTCTAAGCCTGAAATTTCAGCTACCATCACTTTTGTGCACCACCATGGGCAATAAAGAAATCATTTTCCTCATATAAAGTGAGAGAATTGACCGATGACTCACACTATCTCCACTAGCTCTTTGAGGTATATTCTAATTATTTTATGTCTGTATTACCAATATGCTAGAGTTATCATTTAAATTATAATTTTATAGTTAAACCTAAGAGTGACTCTTATAATGCCCTCAATATTTTATTATTGTATTTTTAAAGTAAAATTAAGAGTAATTTAAAACCTAGCAATATATAAATGTGGAGATCTCTTGTCAACGAACAGGGTAGAGGTTCACGTGGATATATTTGTGGTGAGAGTGTTGGGCTCAGAGACACTCAGTCTTATTTGAATAATCGTAAGTCTATGACTCTCATATGTGTCCTGATCATTTGTGGTTTTTAATAAAACTGCTTTTTGAGGGAATAAATTATTTTTTTATTACCACAAATTGGTAAAAATGTCACTGACTGAGGGCTGAGATCGGGTCTGAACTGATGACCTTGAGTGAAAAGATTTAACATCCCGTTATAAATCAACCCTGAGTCTTCTTTCCTTCTATGCGTGTTTTTTTTTTTAGGCTGTTATGTGCATGCCTGAGTACTGTTATTTAAAGATACATTAGTGCTCTTAAGCATTTACTACTAAGCAACTCTATTTGCTCTCTTGTTTCCAGGAGGATATATATTAAATATTCACTATCAGAATAAATAAAAACAACTTACCCTATAATTTCGATTATCCTAAAATAAATTTTATTATATAAATATACCGAACCACCTGTCACTACTCAGAGGTATGTTTTTATCTGCAGATTTAAGACAAATGGACAATATAATAGCATTTTAAAAATATTATTTTATTCAAGAAACAAGATTGTGTCATTTTTTTAGTTAAGTTCACAAGGAAATATCTGGAAAGACCTGTTTTCTAAAGAGTAAAATCAGAGCATATAACATTTTTTAAAGAATCCATCCATTTGTCCATTTATCCATCCATTCAAGAAATATTTGTTCATATCTGTCATGTCCCAGGTAGTTCTAGATGCAGTAACACAGTTTCTGCTCATATAGGAATAATTTGTTTCCCTTAACTATACTTTTTGATTGATTCGACAGAGTAGGTTTCTACCCCTTCCAGTATACAGAATGCTAGGTGGCACACAGGGATATGGATATTCTGTATTTATTTCACTTATCTTTTTACTTTTGTGCTCTCTCTTCTCTCCCTCTCTTCCTAAGTCACACCATTTGTATATTTCCTCTGCCTTCTGTCTGTATTGCTCTAACTTAACTCATATTTCATTAATTTATTTTACTACCACATCCTCTTTTTTTTTTTACTTTCTGCAATTATATTTTTATTGCCATACAAACTTTTCTTATTACAAATGCTTTTAAATTATAATTTGATTTGGTTTGATTGAAAGTATAAGCTGGCTACACTTAGGAAAGTTGAGGTAAAAGAGGTCACCTTTTCTGTTTTCTTTTACCGTAATTGCTAATTTTCAAATGAAGAAAAAAGAAAACACTATAATAAAAATACTATATGTTGCTATACTATATTCGATTTTTAAAATAGAGTGACTAAAATAGACAAAAAGTGTTTGTCTAAAGTAGTACAGTTCTCAACAAGATTGTATTATGAAGCATGGGTAGAAATTTTCTTCAATTTGTGTACTGCTGTCAGATGACTACGTGTTTCAGAACACTGAACTCACATGTCTTTGCAATTGACCGTGAAGGCAAACCATTTAAATATGAGATAAAATCTGTCAGTCATTTTCAGTGCCATATTTCCCTGCTGAGAACATTCCAGCCAGGGATGACTTGATACCATATGGCATTTGATTGTTTATTGGAGAACAAATGGGAAAATTATTCTGTTTCTTCAAAAGAAATATTTAAAATAATTTCTGTTGGTGCCTCTATACCCATTAGATCCACAAGCCTTAATATTGCTACTCAGTGCATACATTGCATCATTAAAGATATTAACAGTATTTCCAAAAGCTAACTACTAGGTATATCCCATAACTGTATGATATAGCCCAATTTAATTTATTATGCAAAAATCGCATGCTATATTTTGTGAAATTTGTGAGAGGAGACCTTAAAGAATAATACTTTGTAAGACTTGATATATCATATAATTCTAATTTCCAAAATGTAATGCATATTCTTTTAAACATTATTTTTATTCTAATAGAAACATGCATCTTTTTTTTTTTTTTTTTAGTATTAATCAACATTCTTCTGTTCACTATCTTCTTTGGGATACATATTTAGCTTGCATAATTAAGGTTTGTGGAAGCATCAGTAACTTTTAATGACTAAATACTTCCTATTTAAAGCCATAAAACAAATTGTTGTTAGAAGAATTATATATTGGTTGCCATTTTGCTTTTGGCATCACTGCATTAACTCCTGTATAGGTCTTCCTTTTATTTATTTATTTAATTTTTTTGGATTAATCCTCACTGGAGGTTTTCCCATAGATTTTTTTTTTTTTTTTTTTTTTTTTGAGAGAGAGTGGAAGAGAGGAAGGGGTGGGGGGAGAGAGAGAGAGAGAGAGAGAGAGAGAAATCAGGCTGGGATTGAACCTGCAACCCAGGTACATGCCCTTGACTGGGAATCAAACCCATGAGCCTTCACTGTACAGGCTGATGCTCTAACCACTGAACCATGCCAGCCAGGGCTCCTATATAGCTCTTTTTACCTACCTTAACACACCATTATATAATGCTTAATTACATCTATATTCTCTACGTGCAGGTGTGTCTACATGGAGCAAAATATTTTAATTTAAAATTAAGACGCTAGCCCTGGCCGGTTTGGCTCAGTGGTTAGAGCGCCTGCCTGCGGTCTGGAGAGACCCGGGTTCGGTTCCAGCTAAGGGCATGTACCTTGGTTGCAGTTTGTCCCCGGCCCTGGTTGGTCGTGCGGGTGGCAGCCACTCGATGTGTCCCTTTCACATCGATGTTTCTCTCTCTCTCTCTTCCTCTCTCTCCCTCCCACTCTGTCTGTACAAAAAATGGAAAAAAAATGTCCTCGGGTGAGGATAAAAAAAAAAAAAATTAAGACGCTAAAGAAGTTGTTAATATAAGTCTCAACTGATTGGCAGGAGAACTCAAAACAACAGATAAAAACACTACTGAAGAGAAAAATAAAAGACTAAATTTGTCCAAACACTCCCATTTATAATAATGTAAAATAGTTTATATCCTAACAAAGTATTAATACCAGCATTTGTCCATGTCTCAATCCCTAAATTTGATAGTCTAGCTTCACTTCTGCAGATCAGATAATGGTCAACTCTGGAAATGAATTTGGCACTAAATTAAGCATTATGGCAAAATCAGTTTCCTCTCTAGACATGCATTTAGCCAACATTTCTTGATTCCCTTTGTAGTTAGGTATGACCATTTGACTGAGTTTTTTGTTACTGCAATGTGAATTGAGGTGATGATCTAAAATATTTATTACAATAGGTAGATTGTGCTATAAGCAAAAAAAAAGTCACTTTTATTAAGGTAGAGTTACTACTGTAAGAATTATACCTCCCCAAAACAATAAAAATTTAATGTGACTTCAAAAACCTACATGCATTCTTTTTTTCTCTCTTCTAACTTCATACAGATAATGACAGACCCCGCTTGAAAAGACCAAGCTTTCTAATTTTCTTCATGGGAAAGAACCACTTAAAGATGTATAACATCTCTTTTGGACTGTTGTTTAAATAAATAATCTTCCATTTTGTTAGAGCCATTGTACAGTGTTTTAGGGTTTTTTTGTTGTTCTGTTTCCAACCTAATTTTTTTTATTGTATTTTTATTGTTGAATGTATTTCAGATGTTCCTCATTTTTCCTCCATTGATCCTCTCCTCCAACTCCCGTCCCCCTCCTGCCTTTTCCCACACTTCTATCTGTGTCCATTGGTTATGCATATATGCATTTAAGTTCTTTGGTTTATTTCTTCCCACCCCCCAACCCCCTTATCCTTTGAGGTTTGTCAGTCTAGCAATGAATTTGTACTTCTTAATCCCTTCACCTTTTTCACCCATCCCCCCTCCCATCTGGCAACCAACAAAATGTTCTCTGTATCTATGAGAATGTTTCTATTCTGCTTGTTCATTTTGTTTGTAGATTCAATTGTTGATAGCTATGTATTCATTGCCATTTCGTTTGTTCATATTTTTTTATCTTTTTCTTCAACAAGACCCTTCAACATTTCATATAATAATGGTTTGGTGGTGATGAACTCCTTTAGCTTTTCCTTGTCTGGGAAACTCTTTATATAGCCATGGATTCTAAATGACAGCTTTGCAGGATAGAGTAATCTTGGTTGTAGGTTCTTGCTTTTTATCATTCTGAATATTTCTTGCCACTCCCTTCTGGCCTGCAAAGTTTCTTTTGAGAAATCAGCTGACAGCCTAATGGGAACACCCTTGTAGGTAACTAGCTGCCTTTCTCTTGCTGCTTTTAAGATTCTCTCTTTGTCTTGAACTTTTGCATTCTGATGATGATGATGTGTCTTGGTGTGGGCCTCTTGGGGTTCATTTTGTTTGGGACCTCTCTGTGCTTCCTGGATGTGTATGTCTGTTTCCTTCACCAAGTTAGGGAAGTTTCCTGCCATTATTGTTTCAAATAGGTTTTCGATTTCTTGTTCTCACTCTTCCCTTCTGGCACCCCCAAGATGCGAATGTTGGCATGCTTGAAGTTGTCCCAGAGGCTCCTTACACTATCCTCATTTTTTTGGATTCTTTTTCCTTTTGCTGTTCTGATTGGGTGTTTTTTGCTTCCTTATATTCCAAATTGATGGTTTGCTTCTTGGCTTTACCTACTCTGCTATTGAATCTGTGTAAATTATTCTTTATTTTAGTTAGTGCCTCCTTCATTTCTGACTATGCATCCTTCATTTTTGACTGGTCCTTTTTTATGCGCTTGAGGCCCTTACTAAGTTCATTGAGGTTCTCACTAAGTTTATTGAGCATCCTTATAAGCAGTATTTTGAACTCAGCGTCTGTTATGTTGCTTATCTCCATTTTACTTAGTTCTATTCCTGAGGTTTTGATATGTTCTTTCATTTGCGACCTGTTTCTTTGTCTTCTCATTTTGACTGCCTCCCAGTGTTTGTATCAGTGTATTACTTAATGAGAGGTATGAGGCTAGCTGAGACCAGATGCTGCTTGTTTGAAAGAATTTAGGAAAACCTGAAGCAGGATCCAAGGCAGGCCAATCCTATGGTTAACCAGCTGGCAACAGCGTGGGTGGGCCTGAAAGTTGGGTGGGGTGGGGCCTCAAGGAATCACCAGTGTGGGGCAACCAGTGTGAGCCAGGTTGCTGGAGTCTCAGATATGGCAGCTGTCTGTAACCCCAGGGAAAGGCTCATCAAAGGAACAAAGGCCTCTGACAGCATGTCTGTCCTGGAGAAAGCCCCCTCTCCAGCCCTCGCTCCAGTGCTAAACAGCTCAGTTTTTCCCTGTATGTCTTGGGCACCCTGGAGCTGCCTCTCCTTCAAGTTTAGAGAGAGTCTCAGTAAGTCCATGCATGGGCCCTTTAAGAGGAGCTGCCGGGGCTCCAGCGGCCTCAGCCTCCCTGAGCCTCAGTTCCCACTGGTTTTTCCAGCCAGAAGTTATGGGGATTCTCTTCCTGCCACTGGAACCCTGAGCAGGACACCTGGTGTGGGATGGGGACCCGTCAGTCCTCAGGGAGGACCTTCCCAGCCAAGGTATCCTCCTAATTTTTATCCACTACACGTGGGTGTGGGACCAACCAGTCGAACCTCTGCCCCTCCTACCAGTCTTGATGTGGCTGCTTCTTTAATTCCGTAGTTGTAGGACTTCCATTCAGCTTGATTTCAGGCAGTTTTGAATAATGGTTGTTCTGTAGTTTAGTTGTAATTTTGATGTGGTTGTGGGAGGACATGATACCGCGTTTACCTACGCTGCCATCTTGACCAGAAGTCCCCTCAACTTAATTTTTATTTTTTTATTTGTATACCGTTTTTTAAATAGTTTTTCTTTATTTTATTTCATTTTTATATCACCATTTATCCTTTATTTCACCTCCACCCACCCTCTTCCCCATAATCACCACATGCTTGTCCATGTCCATGAGTTCTTTCTCTTTTTTGTTCAACACTCCCAAACTCCATCCCCTTACCTCCCAACCAGAGCTGTCTGCCTGATCTCTATTTTATGTGTCACTGTTTTGCTTGTTCATCCAATTTGTTCATTAAATTACACATATGAGTAAAATCAGATGGTACTTGTCTTTCTCTGCTGGCTTATTTCACTGAGCATAATGTTCTGCGGGCCATCCATGCTGTTGCAAAGGGTAAAATGTACTTCCTTTATACGACCTAGTAGTATTCCACTGTATAAATATACCATGGTTGTTTTATCCACTCATTTATTGATGGACACTTGTGCTACTTCCAAATCTTGACTACTGTAAATAATGCTGCATTAAAATAATAACGCTTCCTACCCATATAAACACACATCGTTTTAGCTGAGGAAAGGTCCCTTAGAAGTTCAACTTCCTTGTTGTTTTAGTTGGCTTTTATAGTCCTAGTTGTTTTACTGGATTCTGGCCTTGTAAGAGGACTTCATCTGTGAGACATTCTTATCTATTTTCTGATTACTTTTCTGCTTCTTAAAAGACTATGTCTCCTCTTGCGTGCTCCTATCTTCTAGGAATGATTAATGGTTTGCTTATACATTAATAGCTTGACTCTTGACTCTTTAGCTAGTCTCTAGCTCTGAACTCCATAGTAACAGCAAACCTCTGGGACTCTCCTCAGGTTGGCCAGCACCTACATCTGGCCTGTATATTTGTACCCCACCTAGCCTCAGAGTCTGTTTTTTCCAACTTTTCTTTGATTGAGCGTTAATGTACCATTGCATGAAGTCCTACTGGAAGACTGGCAATGCTAGCAGCTAAGGTGTGCTGTGTGTAGTCGAGTGCATCTATGGCCATATAAAGGTACAAAGAGGGACTCAGCATAGCATTCTGCTTAAGAGGGTAAGCCTCCAAGTTAAGTCGCCTGGATTCCAATCCTGGCTTTATCTCTTGCTAGTTGTAAATTAAAAGTTGTAAGTGACCTAGGGAAAGTCTCCAAACTTATTTATTTCTATAGCTTTGATAAGTATCTGAGTTTATCATCTGTAAAATGTCTTTTTTCATTATAGTTGGATCACCTCCTTATCTTAAGTCTGGAAAAAGGTGCCTAGAAAACTGCTTTAGGCACTGGAGAAGCATTTGTTGAAAGAGTTCAATGAATATATAAGGTCTCCTGCTCAGCATTCTTAAATATATTTAATTTGAACCATTTTAATGATTTTTAATGTTTGTTTTTTTCATTATACCAGCTTCTCTATTATCTAACTCATTAAATGTTTGGATAAAATAATAACATAATAATGAGAAAATAATATAAGAAGAAAGGAAAATGTACATTTCTCTTTTTATTGATATGTAGTTGACATATAACATTGTATTGCATACTTGTACTTATAATTCTCATTTTATTATTGCATCTCCTTTGGAGTCTTCCTAAATATTTAAATGAACTAATAATGCATACAAAGCTCATTAGGAAATTTACTTGTAATTGGTACCTGTTAGAATGTAGACAGAGTTGCTGAGAGAAAAAATAAAAATAAAACAAAATTTTCATAAAATTGATTGAAAGTAATAGAAGTTTATTCCCAATTCCTGTAACAGTCTGGCCAAGTGAAAAGGTTGGCAGAGTGGTTCTCCTTCAGGTAATCATGCACGACTAACACTGGTTTTCAGGGTCACCCTCAGAGTTATCACCATTCCAGTTACTGAGAAGGCAAAAGATCATGGAAAAGTTCCAAAGAAAGTTTTCATGGTCCAGCCTGGAACAGCTCACATTCCAATTGGCCAGAAACAAGTTCAATGGAGCCTTGAATATATACTCTAACTTTTTCCAGGAAAAAAGAAAAGCTCCTGAATTTTGGAGAGTAGCTAAATATTTCTGCCACAAATACCTTTTCTATTATTTTTTATCTTATTTTTTTATTAATTAATTTTTGTTACAGATGTTTTTCCTTTTCCCCCTACTGATTCCCCCCTCCCTGCCCTGTCCCCAGCTTTGTTGTCCATGTCCATTGTTCATGCATACATGCATATACGTTCTGTGGTTCATCTCTCCCCCACCACCCCCTCTTCTGGGGATTGTCAGTCTGTACCCCACTTCCACGTCTCTGGGACTACCCCATTCCTCAAACAGTTATGTTCATTATATTCCACAAATAATTGAGATAATATGATACTTGTCTTTCTCTGTTTGGCTCATTTCACTTAGGATGATACTTTCCAGGTCCCTCCATGTAGTCTCAAAAGGATAAGAGATCTTTCTTTCTTACAGCTGCATAGTACTCCATTGTGTATATGTACCACTGCTTTTTTATCCATTCGTCTACTGATGGACACTTGGGCTGTTTCCAGATCTAAGCGATTGTAAATAGAGCTGCTACAAACATGGGGGTACATATATTCTTTCTGATTGGTGTTTCAGGCTTCTTAGGGTATATTCCTAGAAGTGGGATCACAAGGTCAAATGGAAATTTAATTTTTAATTTTTTGAGGTAACACCATATTGTTTTCCATAGTGGCTACACCAGTATGCATTCCCACCAGCAGTGTACTAGAGTCCCCTTTTCTCCACACCCTCACCAACACTTGTTGTTTGATGATTTGTTGATGGCGGCCATTCTGACAGGTGTGAGGTGATACCTCATTGTTGTTTTAATTTGCATCTCTCTGATTATAAGTGATGTTGAGCATTTCTTCATATGTCTCTTAGGCATTTGTATGTCCTGTTTGAAGAGGTGTCTATTTAGTTCCTCTGCCCATTTTTTAATTGGGTTGTCTTCCTTTTGTTGAGTTGTAGGAGTACTCTATATATACAGTGATACCTCGGTTCTCGAACATAATTCGTTCCAGGAGGACGGTCGAGAACCGAATTGTTCAAGCACCAAAGCAATGAAACCAATAGGAAAGCGTGACTCCGCAAAGCGTGACTCTCTCTCTGCACTCACACTGATGACGCAAGCACGGCGCGCTGGGCCGAATGAACGCCATTCGGCTCATCTCGGAAGTTCAAGTTCCAAATATTTGTTCGGATTCCGAGACAAAAGTTTCTCGAATCTCCATTTGGTCGAAAACCGAGGCGTTCGAGAACCGAGGTATCACTGTATATTGGAAATTAACCCCTTATCTGATATATCATTGGCAATTATACTCTCCCACACAGTGGGTAGCCTTTTCATTTTGATGATTGTATCTTTCGCTGTGCAGAAGCTTTTGAGTTTGATATAGTCCCATGTGTTCATTTTCTCCTTTGTTTCTATTGCCTTAGGTGATGTATCAGTGAAAATTCTGTTGCGTATGATATCTGAAATTTTGTTGCCTACAGTTTCTTCTAGGATTTTTATGGATTCGTGAGTCACATTTAAGTATTTTATCCATTTTGAGTTTATTCTTGTGTAGGGTGTAAGCTAATGGTCCAGTTTCATTTTTCTGCATGTAGCTGTCCAATTTTCCCAACACCATTTATTAAAGAGGCTGTCCTTACTCCACTGTATGCTCTTGCCACCTTCGTCAAACATTAATTGAGCATATTGCCTTGGATCCATTTCTGGGTTCTCTGTTCTGTTCCACTGGTCTATATGCCTGTTCTTGTGCCAGTAACAGGCTCTTTTGATTACAGTGGCTTTGTAGTATAACCTGAAATCTGGTAATGTGATTCCTCCAACTTTGTTCTTCTTTTTCAAGATTGCTGTGGCTATTCGAGGTCTTTTTTGGTTTTATATAAACTTTTGAAGTACTTGTTCTAATTCTGTGAAGTATGCCATTGGTATTTTGATGGGGATTGCACTGAATCTATAGATTGCTTTTGGTAGTATGGACATTTTAATTATATTAATTCTTCCAATCCATGAATAGGGTATGAGCTTCCACTTTTTTATATCTTCCTCTATTTCTTTTTTCAATGACCTGTAGTTTTCTGCAAATAGGTCCTTTATTTCTTTGGTTAAGTTTATCCCTATGTATCTTAATTGTTTTGCCGCAATAGTAAATGGGATTGTTTTCTTAGTTTCTCTTTCTGTGAGTTCATCATTGGTGTATAAGAATGCCATCATTTTCTTGATCTTAATTTTGTATCCTGCTACTTTTCCAAATTCATTTATTAAGTAAGTCTAGGAAATTTTTTATGTAGTCCTTGTGGTTTTCCTACGTATAGTATCATGTCATCTGCAAATAATGACAGTTTTACTTCCTCCTTTCCAATTTGGATCCCTTTTATTTTTTCTTCCTGTCTGATTGCTGTGGCTAAGACTTCCAGTACTATGTTAAATAAGAGTCGTGAAAGTGGGCATTCTTGCCTTGTTCCTGTTCATAAGGAAAATGCTTTTTGTTTTTGCCCATTGAGTATGATGTTGGCTGTAGGTCTTTCATATATGGCCTTTATTATGTCTAGATATGATCCCTCTATTCCCACACTGCTGAGTGTTTTTATTAGGAATGGATGCTGGATTTTGTTGAAGGTTTTTTCGACATCTATTGAAATTATCATGTGGTTTTTATTCTTCCTTTTATTTATGTGGTGTATCATGTTTATTGATTTGCAAATATTGTACCAGCCTTGCATCCCTGGGATGAATCCCACTTGGTCATGGTGGATAATTTTTTTGGTGTATTGCTGGATCCGATTTGCTAGTATTTTGTTCAGGATTTTGGCGTCTATGTTTACCAGGGGTATTGGCCTGTAGTTTTCTTTCTTTGTAGTATCTTTTTCTGGTTTTGGAATTAGAATTATGCTGGCTACATAAAACGAGTTTGGAAATCTTTCTTCTTCTTGAAATTTTTTGAAATAGTTTGAGGAGAATGGGTGTTAGTTCTTTGAATGTTCGGTACAACTCCCCCGTGAAGCCATCCGGGCCTGGGCTTTTGTTTGCTGGGAGTCTTGATTACCTCTTCAATTTCTTCTGTTGTTATTTGTCTGTTCAAGTTTTCTATCTTTTCTTGGTCCAGTTTTGGAAGATTATGTGTTTCTAGAAATTTATACATTTCGCTTAGATTGTCGAATTTGTTGCCATATAATCGTTCATAATATTTGTTAACGATCTTTTGTATTTCTGTGGTGTCAGTTGTTACTTCTCCTCTTTCATTTCTGATTTTGTATATTTTGGTTCTCTCTCTTTGTTTCTTGGTGTGTCTAGCTAAGGGTCCATTAATCTTGTTTATCTTTTCAAAAAACCAGCTCTTTGTTTCATTGATCCTTTAAACTGTTTTTTTGGTCTCTATGTCGTTTATTTCTGCTCTGATCTTTACTATTTCTTTCCTTCTACTTGGTCTGGGGTTTTCTTTTTGTTTGCTCTCTAGTTCTTTAAGTTGTGAGGTTAGATAGTCTATTAAAGATTTTTCTTGTTTTTTGAGGTAGGCCTGTAGTGCTATGAACTTCCCTCTCAGAACTGCCTTCGCTGCATCCCAAAGATTTTGTGTTGTTGTGTGTTCATTTTAATTGGTTTCCAGGAAGTTTTTAATTTCTTCCTTGATCTCCGCCTTAACCCATTCATTGTTTAATAACATGCTGTTTAGCTTCCATGTGTTCAAATGTCTTTGTATGTTCTTCTCTCAATTAATTTCTAGTTTTATGCCATTGTGATCTTAGAAGATGTTTGATATGATTTCAGTCTTCTTGAACTTGTAGAGACTTAGTTTGTGCCCTAACATGTGGTCTATCTTTGAGAATGTCCCATGTGCACTTGAGAAGAATGTGAATTTTGTAGTTTTGGGGTGTAATTCTCTGTAGATATTTATTAAATCCATTTGGTCTACTTCTTCATTTAGAGTCTCTGTTTCCTTGCTAATTTTTTCTCTTGAGGATCTATCCAGTGATGTCAACGGGGTGTTGAAGTCCCCTGCTATGATTGTATTGCTATCAGTTTCTCCTTTGAAGTCCTCCAGAAGATTTTTAATATATTTTGTGCTCCTATATTGGATGCATATATGCTTATCAAGATTATATCTTCCTGTTGGATAGATCCTTTCAATAATATGTAGTGGCCTTCTTTGTCTCTAATTATGGCCTTCACTTTGAAATCCAGTCATCAGTTATGAGTATTGCTACCCCAGCTTTTTTTTTTCCTTTTCGTTTGCTTGGAAGACTTTTTTCCATCTCTTCACTTTTTTTTTTTTTATCCTCACCCGAGGACATTTTTCCATTTTTTGTTCCGATAGAGTGGGAGGAAGAGAGAGGAAGAGAGAGAGAGATAAACATTGATGTGAAGGGACACATCGAGTGGCTGCCACCCGCACAACCAACCAGGGCCGGGGACAAACTGCAACCGAGGTACGTGCCCTTAGCGGGAACCGAACCCGGGTCTCTCTGTACCGCAGGCCGACGCTCCAACCGCTGAGCCAAACTGGCCAGGGCCATCCCTTCACTTTTAACCTATGTGAGTCTTTTGTTGTGAGGTGGGTCTCTTGTAAACAACATATAGATGAGTCATGCTTTTTATCCAATCAGCTACTCTGTGTGTATTTATGGGAGCATTCAATCCATTTACATTGAAGGTAATTATTGATATATACTTATTTATTGCCATTTTTGTTTAGTGTGTTTCTATTTTTCTTTCTATTTCTCCTGCTGATTATAGCAGTCCTTTTAATATTTCTTGCAGTGCTGGTTTGGTGCTAATGTATTCCCTTAGAATTTTTTTGTCTGAGAAGTGCTTTATTTGATCTTCTATTTTGAATGATAGCCTTGCTGGGTAGAGTAGTCTTGGATTCAGATCCTTGTTTTTCATGACCTTGATTACCTCATGCCATTCCCTTCTGGCCTGTAGTGTTTCTGTTGAGAAGTCAGCTGAGAGCCTTATGGGGTCTCCTTTGTAGGTAACCTATTGCTTCTCTATTGCTGCTTTTAGGATTCCTCTTTGTCTTGAATTTTGGCATTTTGATTACTATGTGTCTTGGTGTGGGCTTGTTTGGGTTCTTCTTACTTGGGGCTCTCTGTGGTTCTTGAACTTGAATACCTTCTTCCTTTACCAAATTAGGGAAGTTTTCTGTCACTATTTCTTCAAATATATTTTCTAACCCTTGCTCATTTTCCTCTTCTTCGGCGATTCCTGTGATACGAATGTTATTACGTTTCCAGTTGTCCCACAGTTCTCTTAAGCTGTTTTCCTGTTTGTTAATTATTTTTTCCTTTTGCTTTTCTGATTGGTTGATTTTTTCTACACTATCTTCTAATTCACTGATCCTTTCCTCAGCTTTCTCTACTCTGCTATTTAGACTTTCCAATGTTTTTTTTATATCTGATATGTCATTCTTCATTTTTTTCTTGGTAGTTTTTAATTTCTTCTTGGTGGTTTTTAATTTCCAACTGGTTGATTTTCAACATTTCTATGTCTTTACTCATGGTGCTCATGTCCTTATACATACTGTTGAGCTTCCTCAAGATCATGGCTCTGAATTCTAGTTCTGTTAACTTACTTAATTGCACCTCATTTATCTCATCTTTGGTAGAAGTCTCTTGTTCTTTAATTTGGTTTCTGTTTCTTGTTTTTCACCATTTTGTCTATCACAGTGGGCTTTGGAGCCTGCCAAATTTTCCCTGTGAGTGTTGTTGTTCTGCTGTTTGTGGCTCCCTCTCCTGGGTTTGGATGAGGCAGGGAGGACCCACTTTAAACACCACTGTCAAGTCTTAACTTTTCTGGTTAGAGTTACTGGCCCAGGGAATGGTAGTTATCCTCTAGTATTTTTGCCTGGAGGCTATTAGTAGCAGTCACCTGAAGAACCATGGTTTCTGAGTTGACTGAAAAACTCCCTCAGGTGCTCCGTGTAAGAGGATTTCCAGAGGGTGAGGCAGATCCTGGTTGTTAATGGTCCTCAATTAGCATTTCAATGGCCACCAGGTGGGGTTGAATCTCTGAGGGAGGGGCCGGCGCCTCTCCCCATTGCCCTGGGAAGGAGTAAGATGACCATAGTCCTGTGTGGCTGCACTCAGCAAAAGCTCTGAGGTCCCTCCAAATCCCGAGTGTCCCCACACAGTTCCAGTGCAGTCTGCCCTCCCTCTGCTGGAGCTCAAGGTGAGTGGCTGCTGCCAATTTAGCCTCTGTCTAGGCTCTGCGTGGTGGAGCTGCCTGGGACTTTAACCCGAGGGCACTGCTCCCAGGTAAGGGCACTGAGGCTGCGGCAGCTCCCAGCAGAGGTCGTTGCATGCAGCCAAGGGCGTAGCACCCAGCAGAGGTCGCAGGACCCAGCCCAGGCGACCACTGGTCCCAGCGGAGGCCACAAGAACCAGTGGAGGGCGAGGGCGCAGCTTCCAGCCGAGTCTGCTGGTCCCAGCCCAGGCCGCTGTGGACTGTGGGCTCCCAGCCCCCTCTCACGTCCTCGGAAGCCTACCAGGATTGAGTCGGTGTCCCTGGTTATGTGGTCCTCCAGGCTGCATTTCGGTTGCCCTTTCCTGACGATTTGTCTTTATTTCGTTGTAATTCCAGTTTGGTCCTGGGAGATGGTCTGTGTAGCTTCCATTCACTCTGCCACCATTTTTTCTCTCTGTTATTTTTTAAATAAACAATTAATAAACTCAAAATCAGCTTCTTTCTAAAGCATTCTTTAATTTTTCACTTTATGCCTATTGCTGTTTTCTTTGATTCGGCTTTTAGTTTGGTTGCTCGTAAAATAGGTTTGTTGTTTTATAACCCTGTTTACCTCAGCTCAGCCAAGGCAAGGGCCGCACACTTCGTGACCGGCTGGAATGTTGTACAGGGTCCTGTCAGCTAGAGGCTGAGCCTGGGCGAGCCAGCCGCACACTTCACTCCTATCAGAGAGCGACGGAAAGGGGCCACAAATACCTTTCCATCTTCAGTTTATGTTCTAGTGATTCCTGCTCCAGAAGAAATTAGTTCATTTAATTTGTATGTTACTAATCTTAGATTTGTCAAAGAGTTCATAACATGTGAATCCAGTAATCAAATGTAGAATTATTTAAGCAAATTAATATGCTAAACAATAATGCTCTCTAGCTCATTAAGAACCTATGTACATATAATATTTAACTATAGTAATCTTAAATTATTAACGAGTTATAATTTAAGCAGTGTCTCCCATATTTATTGTTTATTTTCAATCATTGTAAACTATTTGAAATTGTATAATACTTTAAAAAGACTTTAAATATTTTTAAAATTTTGAAGACAGATTCTTCTGGTTATTTTTTTAGCAGTGTTACTAAAATGTATGTTCAGTTGAGTGAAAAAATAAATTATTTAGTAAAGGTTCCTGATAACAGGAGTTAGTCATTGAGAAGAAAAAATATTTTGAGCATTAGATCAGACATATTCAAAACTAAATTTTGAAGAGACTTAAGTTAAAAAACAAAAAACAAAGGAAACTCTGGAAGGGAAGTTATATCTATGTTAAAATAAAAATTTAAAACTTGAATCAGTGAAAAAAATATTTTTATAAAAAGAGTACCATTAAACAAAGTGAAGAAAAAGATAGATTGATAGAAAAATATTGTAACTCCAGGTCTGATAAGTAGTTTACAATGTGGAAAGATTTGCAATTAAACAAAAAACAAACCCACAAGATGTTTGAAGGAAACAAAACAAACATAAAATATAGGCATTCAAAGAACAACAAATAGGAATGATCAATAATTATAAAATAATATACAATAATATAAAATAATGTAACAAGAAATATTATTATAGAATAATATAACAAGAAAATTCATGGTAAAGTAAGATATATCCCTTTCACTTCTCAGAATTTTTAAATTTAGATTTGAAAATACTTAGAACTATAGGTCTCTAATACATTGCAGATGTAAATGCAAATAGGTATATATATTTTGGAATATTACCAGACATTATCCATTAAATCAAAAGATGCATATGCTCTCTGACCCAGAAATCATACTCCATGACCTTCTATACTATGCAAAATAAACAACCAATATGTAATATTACAAGAACAGAGATATTTATTACAGTATCATTTCTTGTGTAAAGAAACTGGAAACAATCTGAACAAGGAAGTAGTCGAATGGTGTGCCATACCATGGAATACTTTGCAGCCAAAATAAATGAGTTAGAGTTTTCATATATTTTCTCAGAAGTGTTGCAATGATGTATATTTTGAGTGTGAAAACAGAGATTCAGAGAGATGTGGATAAAATAAGCTATTTTTGTAGAATAACTAATTATACATTTCTACTCAATGTATAGTTTAAAGTGTCCAATTTTAAATTGCCTTATACTTTATGGGTATTGTGGGTATACTGAACCTGTAAGCAGCAAAATAAGAAATAAAAAAAATATATTCATATCAATATCTGTTGTATTAATCTTCTCTTTCTGCACAACAAATAACCACACACTTAATGATTTCAAATATCATAATTGTGTTATCTGACAGATTCTGTGGTTCAGTGGTTTGGGTATGGGATAGCTAGGTCTTCTGCTTGGAGTCTCACAAGGCTCCAATCAAGGTGTTTTCTAGTGCTGTGCTGCCTTCTGGTATTGGGGGTCCTGTTTGAAGGCTGTGACAGTTATTGATAGGATTCAGTGCCTTGTTGTTATAGGACCAAGGTCCCTATGTATTTTGTTTGGTTGGTTTTGTTTATTTTGCTGGTTGTCATCTAGGGACACTCTCGGGTCCTAGCTTTTGCTTGTATTTCCTTGCCAAGTGTCCCCATAGGCAGGTTAGTGGCAGGTTGATCCATCTATGGGGCCAGTAGGACAATATCTCCCTGATGTTCAATTTCTTTCAGAGTTCACATTATTAGGTTAGGTCCACTCAAATCATCTGTCTTTTGCTTCACCCAAAGTCAACTGACTACTATTCTAATCACAGAAGTGATATCCCATCATATTTCCTGGTCTTGCTCACACTCAAGCGGAGGGGATTATAAAAGATATGTATCATGACAGCCATTGTATTTGCCTACCACAACTGCCCTTAAAATAAAATATATTTATATGGTCCAACTTTGATAGCAATGCTTATACATGCACATATAATTAGATAAAAATACATGAAAGAATGGTCATAAAATGCCATGGGGGTAGTGAGTTTTCTCTTGGTTTTCTGACAATTATTACATTCTCCCTAAACTAGTGTATAATAAAAAAAATGTATTTTGTGCCCTGGCCGGTTTGGCTCAGCAGTTGGAACGTCAGCCTGTGGACCAGAGAGTCCTGGGTTTGGTGTGTGTGTGTGTGTGTGTGTGTGTGTATATATATATATATATATAATATATATATTTTTGTACATATATATGTATGTATATGTGTGTGTGTGTATTTTGCTTTACAATGAGCATATATTATTTATATAATAAAAACAAGGCAGTTAATTTTAGTATTAAAGATAACTATTTTGAGTAACATCCTTTGATAAGTTGTAAAATCATATAGTTATATTGCTTTTTTGTTTTAATTCACAGGAAATGAAGAGTTCTATCAAATTCAATTCTGCTATACATCTGAAATTCTGTTCCTTATTCTTCATTAATAATTAAAGCATAAAGTTCAAGTACCATCGAATGTATTCTTAGTTTGTTTTGACATCTTTTGGCAGAATAGTGCTTATATTTTATTTCTCTAAAATTATGATCATTTAGTTGTTTATCTACAGTTGTAATTTAAACATGGATACGTATAGAATTCTAGTTATACAATTTACTATATATTTGCAGATTTAGTCTATTTTAGTTTGCAGTACATAAAGCTTGTATTACTATAAAGACATATTTATTAAAATTGGCCCTATTAACATATTTAATAATATATTTAGGATGCAATGTATAGTGAGTTAATTTTTTTTCTGAGATAAAATTACTATTTCTCAAGTAGATAGATATGTGGTTGTATTTAAATAGAAAATTATTTGTACCAGAGTGTGTGTGTGTGTGTGTGTATGGTGTTCCTAGGTGGAGATGGATCAGTCTTTAAAACAGAGTTAATTTGCCTTGAAGTCAGGAAACGTGTTTTATATATTTGGCTTTATATCTTAAGAGGTGCTCAGTAAATGTTGACTGTTCTGACCAAAATTAAAATTTGAACCTAAAAGTAAGTAAGTAAATAAATAAATAAATAAAAGATTTAATGTATAAATTTAAGGTAAAAACTTGGCATGGGTTTGTCTCATATTAATTTTTACCTGTACTTAAATTTTTATTTTCTAATATGCTGATCTAAAAAGGAAATAACTTGAGAAGTAGAAGGATTTCTGAGCATCTGTTGTTTTTATCTACTCAAGAGCTATTCTTCTTTCTTCTTGTAGTGGAACCCCAAGTTTAGCTTTGGGGAACCTTCTCCCCATGGAGATGCTTTAGAGGGGCTATAAATAAAAACGGCCACTCCTCCACTTGTCAAGGGATGCAAGGGACCAACCTGCCACCCTATCACATTCACCTGAATACTCACTGCAGGGTCATACAACAGCTGAAGATTATAAGAATTTATTCTCCCAAAGACAAGGGGCACTGTCTATTACTTATTACTTCTCTAGCTTCTGTCTTTTTTATGAAACGCCAGGCTCTTTATCTCCTCTTCAGTGGTCCTATATCAATAAGTTATATTTTGCTTGTTTAGTAGTCCATTATTAGCAAAGTTTATTATTAATACAAAACAAATAATGTTATTAATAAAGAATCTTGTCTGATAGAAGATGCTGTGTATAAGATACTTTGGGTTTAAATAAAACATATCCAATTGGCAAAACTTGTGTACTTCTGAGCCAAAAGAGATCCAGGGATCAGTTACAGTTGTCACACTATAAGTGTGCCCCTAGTCCTAAATGAGACTTTGTGTAGGATTCTTTCTCCAAAATACTGAAAATGCTAAATCCATTTTAGTCATTTGTTTCTTTATCACATATAGGGATTACCAAGTAATGCTAGAATTTTTTATCCACAAGCATTGCAGTTACAACTATGTGAATCCCGATTTATTATGTTAGTGGTTTTTGTTGTTTTTTTTTTAACTGTGCTTCGGGGTATTTTGTAATCATTCAGCAGCCTGGCAATCTTCAAATAAGTCCCTAAGGATGCTCTCAAATAACTTGTGTTGTCTTTTACATCTCATATCATTCCTTAGATGTAGCACTTAGTAAAAATCATGATGCCTCCTTTTATTTTAGAATATTGGAAAAAATAAGTGCACTTTTAGAAAAAAAGTTACACTTCAAATCCAGCGGAGAGTATTTCAGATTTACTCGGGAGGCATGCCAATGGACATTATTATTTTAAGGAATTATTTACACAAGTAACTTCACAATCAAGCAATTTTATAATCAAGTAACATATAGCAAAAATATTATTTAAGTGAGAATTTAAACCATGAAGACAAGCTCTTTTGAAAATTAATTCCAGACTCAACCACAGAAAGGAACATTAACCTTTCAGCTTAAAGTCCAGGAAGATATATCTACTAACAAAATAATGTTAACTTTGTATGTTATGAAAGAAAGATGAGACAAGAAACTCCTGTCACAGAAATAACAGAATAATTTATTTTTATAATACTGTATCTTGTTCTCCTGTCATTTTCTTATAGAAGGTCTCATAAGTCATTGGATCAGGACTTGATGTTGAGATGGTTGAGATCCACTTCAAATCCAGACTTTTATTGATATGCTTAATCTTGATTTGAGGTTCTTTTCTAATATGTAGAACATCCCTGCCTACACCTTTCTGAGAAAAGACTCTTTCAAGGACTTATGAACCATAAAATAAATACAATTTGGTTGGAGAAAGAAAAATAAATGCATATATCAGTGCACTTTTAAAAATATGTTTGCTTTGGGAGGAATAACTCTATTTACACTCCACATTTCCTCTATCGTCTACTTATATCTTATCTCAAAGTTTACTCAAGAAGCAGGAAGTTAAAGGAAGAACAGAGAGCATTAGCAAACTTTAAAATATATATTTCAAAAATACAATTAAACTGTGTCCATAATCTTTAACTGTAAAATGAAAAGGCAGGAATAGTCTACGTAATGTAAATGAACAGTTAACAGAAACCATCTTTTATTTATCTTACTTTTTAAAACTTTTTATCATTTTATTGAATTTATTGGGGTAACTAGTTAATAAAATTATGTAGATTTCAGGTGCACAATTCTATAATGTATCATCTGTATATTGTATTGTGTTTTCAACACCCCAAGTCAACTCTTCATATTTTTAAAACAAGAATGCTGTCATATTGAGAAAAGACATTTATTCACTCACATAGTCATTTTCCATGAGCTTTTCCTGGACCCTCCTAGAATGACAATATTTTTAGAAAACCAGGGCACAAAACAAAAGATAAAGAGCAAATACTAAGTAAACAAAGGTGATAAAAAGTGTAGACATTTGAGAACTCATTGTAATGGCATTTCCTCACTCTGGGTAACTGAGTCTATATTCTTAGTGGGTTTACTGTAATAATAAATAATAATAATAATATGATAATAATTCTACCTATGTTTTAAGTTATTTATAGTATCTATAATCTGATACTATAGTTAGTATATAAACTCAATATTTATGGCTAATTAGAGAAAATATTGCTATGTTAGGTGTGTTTATAGCACTTTTGAATGCATATTTTACTGTTTCTTCATCCAAACAACAACAACAAAAAGCAAAATCAGAAATATTTAAATAGATTTTCTAAAATTTTAGACAATTGGACACCACAATTTCCTGTTTTCAGACTATGCTAGTAATGCGTTTTAATGATAAATATTCAGAATGCTATTTTTAATTTTGACCCTACTCTTTATGGGACCAAAAATGACTACTGTTATCTCAGAAAGGCCACATCATTTCATGTAACTCTATGGCTCTTTAGTGATAAGACAAAGCATGTCTTCTGAGGACCGGAGCTGCACCTAGGAAGTAGTGATTAGGATCGCCATCAGAGAGGTCTTTCAGTCCTAAAGCCACAACATGGAAAATTCCTTAATGTCCTGCAATCTTTCTAAAGGGCACAGGTATTACCCTGCAGCATACGTGGAAGGCACCAGTATGAGGTAAGTATTGGTTAAAACCAGGAGCAAAAATTTAGGGAACAATGGGAATAATGATAGAGAAACCTGACAAAGGAGTCTCTCAGACTTTCTAAATAAATCGGGTAGAATAGATTACCTCCCACTGCAATATATAAGGTCCTTTACTATACTATTCTAGTCCCCATCAGTGTGCAATGTGATACAGAGCTAGGCTGATGAACTAGATTAATTTCATGTAAGGCTGTAGGAATATGGGTTAAAAGCAATTAAAATGCACAAAAGCTTTGTGCATCCTTTAAACTTTTCTACAATTTACATGGAATTCTTTAAAACTTTTGCTATCTCAAACTGCATGACATAGTAGTTAATACTACAAAGTGGTATGAAATTCTTGTGGGTTTAAGAGTAAATATCTAGAATAATGTTCAACAATTATTTGTGAATTTGCATTATTTTTTATATAGTCAATATTAAGTGATAACAAGCTTTTAACATACTATAATGATAATAACACCTTATATCTGTAACAACTTAAATATTTTTCATGTAGTTTTTCATTCTAACAAGATTAACTGTTCCTAATTAAACATACAAATGTCCAGTTATCAACCTTTACTCTAGATAAAGACTGAGAGTGCAGCAGTGGATTCACTGTTTATATGCCTGTCCAGGGCAGCTGTTATTTGTGGGTATGTTTCAGGGAGAATACCAGAAAGAGTAAGTCTGATGACTATCTTTGTAATTGTGTTTCTAATCTTGCTTCATATATCTCTTTGATATATGAAGCAAGATTAAAATGTAAGCTATCAAATTGAAAAAAAGAATATATAGAAAGAAGTAAGTTGTGCTAACCAAGTGCTATTTCCCTTCGAGAAGTTGTTTTCGAGTCTTTGCATCTCTGAGAATAGATTTTAAAATTTGTTTAAGATGCTTTGTAATCAGTATAATTTTGCAGAGAGGAGAAACTGTTTCAAACAGAGTTGTCTTCATCTTTTGTGAGCATCACTTTGATACTAGCCACTCTCTCCTGACTTGCTTTATATTTCATCAGTGAACAGTCTCCTGGCGACTGTCACCTAGTGAAATGGAAGCGCAGCTTCTTTGCTTTGCCACATAAGCCAGCCTTGAAATTCGGTCAGAGTTCATTATGCTGCTTCTGCCTCATTTAGGCCCAGGCGTGGAGGAACATAAAACTAAAAACCTAGCTAGAGGCACAGATGAAATGGATTTCAGTTTTGTAAGGAATTAGAAATTGCTTTAGGAAAGATGGATTTTATACAGATAGGAAATAAATGTCCTTAAAAAAACTAGCCTGTAGAGGGAAAGATTATAAAGCATGAGGAGAATGCTGGCAGAAGGGACAAGCACACAAAGAGAATGAAAATGACAAAGAGGTGTATATGGAAAACCATTAAGAAGGCGTATTATGAAAGTGTGCATACTAAAAGAAACAGCAAATGTAGCACTAGCAATCTGAAGGAAAATAATGCTCGTGTATCTGGCCAGAACTGTAAAAGGAAATAAATTTGAGAAAGACAGTAATTATTGAGCATGTATACAACCCTTCCCCCCAGAAACAATAAAATATATGTGATGAGGGCCAGAGGAAGGGGAGGATGGGATCTGGTTGGAGATGGAGATGGGCAAAGGGGGGAGGATGGGGGACATCTGTAATAAGGTCAATAATAAAAATAAAACATAAATCACATGCACTTTGTTGTGTGATGGAATGAGAGTAACTGGAACTTGACAGAAAAATAAATAACTGGAATATCAGTTTTGCAAAATATAAGCTATTTTGGAAATAGTGATAGTGAGAAGACAGAATTTAAAGAAATATACTCTTCTCGTGGCTATTACTTTTTAACAAGAAGGTACATTATACATATATTTAATACTCAACTGATTGCCTCACTGACTAAAAACTGAAGTCAAATTAAATTGATATTCTTGGTCAACGTTAGATAATGAAAGGAACCAATACCATTAGCATGCTTTAATGAGGCTGGATTTTTAGTGCTTCCTAAATACACACTGTAATTTTATTTTTCTGTAATTTGTGAATATTTCTTTTTTTCTTTCTATTCTTCTTTTTTTTTTTTTTTTTGCAACTTACCTTGTCATCAATTTACCCACCTTTGTAACCTCACAATCATTGCCACTTTGTCATGGTGCTTCACTTTCTATTTTTCTATCTGCCTATCATCTATCTATGCTTCTATTGATCTACCTGTCATTTTTCTAATTCTAATTCTACTTATTATTTATCTAATACTATTTTATAATTCTATACATACACACTATATTTTAAAAATTTTAAATTAATTTTTATAGAGAGAGCAAGGGGGAGAGAGAGAGATGGAAACATCAATAAGAGAGAACATTAACTGGCCACCTCTTGCATACCCCCCGACTGGGGATCAGGCCCACAACCTGGGCATCTGCCCTGACTGGGATTGAACCTGTGACCTCTTGGTGCACGGGTCGACACTCAACCACTGAGCCACACCAGCCAGGTCACACTATATACATATTTACTAGACAGGCGCTTTAACCAACTAAGCTACGGCGCCACCCGCTACATATTTTAAAATATATATGCACATAGATATTTATTGTTTTAGAATTCTATTTTTTCTTGTATAGGCTGGAAGCTTTCAAACTCTTTCTGTAAGGATCTAATGGTAAGATTTGGGAAGTTCCTGGGATCCCTGAAGCCACCTTGTGAATGAGATCCTACTCTAATTTACTACTTTCTCTGAATTGTTTGTCCACAAAATGGTTAAACTTTTGTTTAGAGCTCTGGCAAGTAGATAGCTCGGTTTTCTTGTCACACTACACTGTCTAATTTTCTGATAGTAGATCTTTAAAAATCATCCACAGAAACCCATATTAAATGCTACCTTTGGTTAAGAAAGTTAAAAGATGCATATTATTTATACACACACACACACACATAGAGTGTGTGTGTGTGTGTGTAGTGTATGTGTGTGTGTGTGTGTGTGTGTATATATATATATATATATATATATATATATATATATATATATCACTTAAGACGGCAAACTCTGGTTTACTGTTTCCAATCCACCATTTTTAGTTGTCTGAATGAAGAAAGTAACTCACCCTTCTATGTCTCTGGTTTCATTATATGTAAAATAAAGCATATATAAAAACTACCTTGAAATATTGTTTTTAATAAAACCGTGTTTAGCACAATGCCTGCAATGTAAAAAATAACTCAATGCAAGTCAGTTATTATTATTATTATTATTATTATTGTGAGATGATATGGATATATATAATTACAGAGATATATAGTATACATATAAGGTGTTTTATATTAACATTTCAGAACATTTCACTTAGCACAGGAGTGAGGCAGATGTTGAGGTAGTTTACAGACTTTGGCAGAAGGCTGTCTAGACAGTAGGGTAGATGGGATTGATATAGTAGGAGAAGAATGTAGAAGCTGTTATTAACAGAAATTCAAGGTAGACAGTGCCACAGAAAATTTAACATGCTGTGATTCTAGAAGAATGAGTATGCAGAGTGCACTGGCTTTGCAGCTTATGTGATTACTTTAGATAAATTAAATTTTGAATTTAGTGATTGTATCCTGTCAATCTTGAATTTTTATTTGGGCCCAGTAGGAATATTTTGTAGCATGGTCAATAATGTGCATTGACTTGAAAGCCAGATGAAACAATTTTTCAATTATTGCAGCAGTTAAGATTTTTCTCTTTTAATAATAATTGCCAGTCTGGTGATATTTCTGAAAACAGGTTATTTGTCTTTTCAGTATTGCCCATCTCCAAAATTTAAGGAAAAGGTTGCATTTAAGGTTTTGCATTACCATAATTTTTACCTGTGTTCTTGAAATTCTCCCAAAACATAGCTGAGGGTTTCCTTGAAATTCACTGTATGGTGAAAGGTGATTTTTGTCTTAAGTGAAACTCAAGAACATTATGCTGTGTGCTAGCAAATTCTTGGGTCTTTGTAATCTTATTATATTTGATAGACACTGTTGAGAAAAGATGTAAGCAATATTTCAGCAACCACTGTAGAATTCTCCATTTCTTTTGTCATATAAAAATAGTTTCTTGTTTCTTCAAAGCAATGGTTATAGCATATACCCTAAACTCTGGAGATGTTTAAAAACTTCAGAAGTTTTTTTCTCTGTGGTTTGCTCTCGTGTGTTGCATTAGTTGTGAAAGCCTTCAAGTTGAAAGCAAATTGAGAAGTATTGATTCAGTGTAGGCTTACAGAGAGCATAGCTTAGAAAAATAAAATTCATTTGACTGCATAGTAGATCTTTGTTATAATGCAGTAAGTTCTTTATTTGAACCAATGCACTTTCTAAAACATTCTTAATATGGACTTTATAGACCCCATTCTTCTCAAAATGTAAGAATACTATATTAGACTAACTAGATTCCTAATGTATAAATACAGTATTTAAATTTTTAAACCAATTCTTATTGTGTCCTTAAAATAGAAGTTCTTGGTATAATGTATGGTGATCAGCTGTGCCAGTTTACCTGAGACTCAGAGTTTTCCTAGACTGGGATTTTAATGCACAAATGGGATAGTCCTGGCAAACATGTATGATTGGTTACCCTAAATGTATTGCACAGAAAACAGGTGGAATATACAAAACAAATAAACATCTATGTGGCCTGCATTTGCCATATAACCACAATTTAAATTCATCTAAGAGGCTTAGCCGATGTGATTGAATGGTTGAGTGTTAACCCATGCACCAAGAGGTCGCCAGTACAATTACTGGTCAGGGCACATGCCTAGGTTGTGGGCCAAATCCTCAGAGTTGGAGCGTGCAGGAGGTGGCCAAACATCTCTTATGGATGTTTCTATCTCTCTCTCCCTCTCTCTCTAAAATCAATAAAGAAAAAAAAATTAAAATAAAAAAAATAAATTCAACTAAGAGTAATTGGTTCAGATTCTTAGATAGGATTCAATACATTCTGATTATTTTTCTGCATGAATTTATTTCTATAAAAAGTAATTCCTTGGAGTATTATGTTCATTTTTAAATGAAATATATATGCCCCAAGGAAGTCACCACTTAGCATTAATGATAATATTCATAAAGTTCTATTTTAATGAAGGTACAATAATTATTGAATTATGATTCAGATTATAAGGGAAAGCAAATGTCCCATGAAACTGAGCAGATGGTGGTCACAGATACTAAAGGAAGAAAGAAGTAATAAGAAAAAACATACGGTTTAAATCTATCTCTTTCCTATTGATTTCTAAACTCTCATGTTATTTCTAGAGTCCATTAAAATTTAAGGTAGCAATTTAAGAAAAACTAAGACAATCAGATGCTAATCTAGGATAATTTGTTTCAGCTGGAATATTGATTGAACCATACAATATTTGTAGGTAAATACTTTGCATTATTTATGGGCATTAGCTACCAAGCATCTTATGCATTGTTTGAACTACATTAACAAGAAAAAACAAAACAACACCAACAACAGTTAACAGATGCTTAGAAAGTTCTGAAAGTCATTTGAGACAGAATTTTTTATATATGAAAAAATATCTCTCTTTGACATCAATTAATTATCCAGACATTGCTTCATTTCTTTGCTTTTTGTCATAACAAAACTTAGTATGTGTTCATAGATATGGCAACATTGCAAAGGTATCAGTTCTCCCTAAATTTTCTTGTAAATTAAACACCATCCTGAAAAAGTTACCAAATTTTTTTATGCAGTTGGACAAATTAATAATAAATTTCATGTTAGAAAACAAGCATGAAAGAGCAGATAGAACACTCAAAAGGAAAAACTATGAGCAGGAACCAGACCTAGCAAATATTAAAACATACTATAAAGTCTCTACAATTAGAAGTTAAGTAGTGATACATAGAAAAAATATATTATTTAATTTAAATAAAAGTCCCAGAAGTAAACAAAAAATACAAAAATTTTGTATATCATATAAGTGAAACCTCAAATTATTGGAGCAAAACTTTATTTAATAAATTGTGTGTGATTCATATCTCATACCACACAAAAGATAAACTGCAAATGGATTGGAGATCTAAGGTAAAATAAATTAAACCATATAAATACAGCAATAATCCTGTGTGAGTGCCTCTTTAACACTGATGTAGGTAAAGGATTTTTAAGCCATTACTTAATAACCAAGGACAAGAAAATAAAATATTGATACATTTTACTACATCAAAAAGTTGTATTGCAAATAACACCAAAAGCAAAACCACAAGACTGAAGCACAGGAGAAAATAATTAGAATATTAACCACGAAGTCCTCATATCTCATATATGTTTTAAAATCTTAAAAACTGATAGAGGAACAAAATCCAAAAATAAAAATGGGAAAAAAGACATGAACAGGGAATTCACATATATACAAACAAAAAATGGTGTAGAAATGGTTCTTAAATGAAAAATCTCAAAGTCTCTCAGCTATTAGACTGGTAAAAATTTAAAGGTATTTCAATTACCAAGTTGTAGGGAAACAGACATACCTTAAACATTCCCACCATGCAATATGGTACAGCTCTTCTGGAGGGAAGTTTGGTAATATGAAACAAGCTATGTCCACGCTTACCAAAAGAAGCTGTATATGAAATTTCACTTGAATAGCAATTATTGTTAAAGTCATGGTCATGCCTCCTACCCTCCATATAGAACTAATTGAAATCAACAAAGATGGGAAAAGAGATTGACCCAGGATTGAATATACATAGTAACAAAGGAACCTAATTACATTATCATGGAATAACAAAACATAGTAAAGGGAGTTGGGGAGAGAAGAACTAACCTATATAATTTTGTAGATTTTAAGGCTTAACATTAAACATGCTAAATACAGATATTTTACTCGAGTTAATAAATTCATCCCATTTGTGATTCTGAAACACCTTCATGTATATACTACATGTTTACTTATGTGTATTACTACAGTAACTAAATATATTGTGTATAATGATAGGTAGGTTTCCCACTATCAGAGGAAATAGTTACAAATAGGGAAAGGAGAAAGGCTAGAATGATCCCTGTGATGATGGATTGGAATCAGAGCAAATAGTGTGATATTTTTAATATATATAAAATATGTGTATTATAAAATATATATTATATATCACATATTATATATTAAATAAATATTTTATGTACATATGAACTCATAGTGTGTATATTTCTGTGTATATTCTAATTTACATAGAATATACATAAATGGATATACATAGATGGATAGATGGATAGATATATAGATGTATATGATAATATATAAGACTTAGTACCTAGTAAAATGAGTAAAACTACTGTCCAATATTTGGTTTCTAAATGCTACTTTCCAATTTAAAAAATTCAGAGCTCCTTGAAAAAATTTTTAGAATGAGGTTAAGAAAAGTATAAAACAAGCCCAGAGCACATTGTGATACTCATTAATGAAGTGCTCAAAATATGATACTCATAAAAAAAATACACAAACACTAACATGAAGAAGCTCTGATGACCAAATCTGGGCCAAGTGGAGCAGCAAAATACGTAACAATATTAATTTATGGGTGGTTTATGATAATGTATGGATATGTAATTTATGGATAAACTGTGGACTGATTTAAATATTCATGATTCTTCTTATAATAAACAAATACTTGAAAACAATTAATAAATGGAGAAGAGCTGCTCTTTTTTAAAGTAAAAGGTAAAAAGAACAATGGAGGTAGAAAGCTACCATTAGGCAAGCATTGGAGAAATCAACATTGCAGGAAAGATTCATCAATGATGCTAAACTTAGTGGATGAAAATATGACATGAAGCAGATTTTTGTGTATTATTGTATTAAGAGACACTGACAATTTTGCTGAGGAAAGAATGAACAAGGCTTAAATTTAAGTAGAAGATATTGTTACAATGATTTGGGGGAAATGATCAATTATATACTATACTAGTATAATTATGCATGAATATTTTGAAATCTTTAAGTAGAAACATGGAAATTATCTGATATGTAAATATTGCTTAATGTACCTTTTGTGTGGGGGGCTGGACAAAAAATCATCTCTCATAGTCAGATGTCCAAGTATAAAAATAAATGCAATCTGACCTTACATTCTCTCGGGTCCACACTGTTATAAGAAACTGTGAAGTGATAAATGCAAGAAAATTGTGAAATCAAATTTTTAATCTTTGCTTTATATATTTTGTTTGACAGACTTTACATATTTGGTTATACTTTTCTGTGCAATATAGTTTTGTAAGAAACAAATTTTCTGTCACCTTAATTTTTAAACATTGCAAATAAAAAAAAAAGATGTATATGGTTCTCCCTTTCATAAAAACTTTTTGAAAGATACATGCATTGGAATAAAATTAGTTAAGCATATCTTAAAGTTAACACAGTAAACTCTTCTTTGGAATATATGCAGATAACATTTTCCAGAAAAAAAAAAAAAAAAAAACGAAGTATAATGGTGATAATATTAATGAATGTATCTCATTCTCTGGCCAAGTAAAATAGAAATTATCATAGGGATTATGCTAAAAGGATGTATTTTATTTGTTTTCATATTAAAAAATAGTTATCAATGGGTTAACACCAAAGCAAACTCTATTTTAATGCAGGACTGCCCATGTATTATAAGAATGATATATCAGAATACTTAAAGGAATAAGTTACATATAAAAAACTGTAGATATTAAAATATTACACCCAGGCCCTGGCTGGTTTGGCTCAGCGGTTAGAGCGTCGGCCTGCGGTCCGGAGAGACCCGGGTTCGGTTCTCGCTAAGGGCACGTACTTCGGTTGCAGTTTGTCCCCGGCCCTGGTTGGTCGTGCGGGTGGCAGCCACTCGATGTGTCCCTTTCACATCGATGTTTCTCTCGCTCTCTCTCTCTTCCTCTCTCTCCCTCCCACTCTATCTGTACAAAAAATGGAAAAATGTCCTTGGGTGAGGATTAAAAAAAAAATATATATATATATATTACACCCAGTTTCCATAAGGAAAATCCAATGCCTGGAAATCATAGCGAGTCTATAAATAGTAAAAACAATTTCTTATGAAATTAAAATAAAACAAGTCCTACCATAAGTGAGTAAAAACCAGAAGAAATATAAACTGAACAAATACAATATTAGAAAATTAAGACTAAATTAAATGGCAATGAATAAAGTAACAGATTCAAAACAGGACTGAATATGGCATATTTGTTTAATAGAGAATATTTTATTTAAATTATTAGATTTGCTTTATAATCTTTTGCACTGTGTTCATTATCTCTGGTCAACCTCCTAACATAAATATAACTAAATCATAGATTTAATTCTATTACATCCCTAGTGAAAAACTCATAAAGCCTCATCTTGTCCTAAATAGGCATGGCAAAGATTTCTATTCTAGGGTTAAATCATTAGTATTTGTTCAAAAACCATCTTGGCTCAGTGTGAAAGTATACTTTGATCAGTGACAAAATAATTAAGCCTCTGTGGTTTACTTGAGCAGGTAGTGAAAGTATGAATACAGGTACATGCCATCTTTATCCTTCAGCAATGGATTTTAGCTCCTTATCAAGGGCTCCATAGTCTATCACACTTTGGTGTACACCATGTCAACTTTCCAGCTGCATCTCCAGGAATGCTGTGTTGGGAACTATATCACTTTCAGCACCCCCCTACTATCCTGTTTCATCCCTGGTTTGCGATTGTCCTCCATCTAACATAGCCTTGTCACTTCAACCTTACCCTTCCCAGGAAACATGTTGCCTGGCTAGTTCAACTCACCTTCTGATCACAATTTTGGCAGAACTCATATTACTTGTGATTACTTAATGAACGGAGGGCCTACTGTTGTTAAATACCATGCTGGACTCTGGAGGTAAAGCTGTCAAAATAGACTTTTTTTTTTTTGGTCCTCATGGACCTTGCAATCTGAAAATAATAAATTTATAGAAATAATTATACTTTATTACTTGAGATAGGTTTCATTGACGAGAGAAGGTCGTGTAAAAATTATCCTGAAACCTTCCAGGGTATGCAAAGGGTCCCTCTTCTATGCTCACATAGTTCTGTTTTCTCACCAGAATATAATCTTTTGGGGGACAGGTATAAAGTATTGAGTACAGCACTTCATCACTAGCAAGTGTTTTTTTGTTTGTTTGTTTGTTTTTTGCATTTATCTTCAGATAAAGTGGGAGGGAGAGAGGCGGGAAGAGAGAAACATCAATGTGAGAGAGATACATCAACTGGTTGTTACCCACACGACCCCAACCAGGGCCAGGGACAAACTGCAACTGAGGTATGTGCCCATACAGGGAACCAAACCCGGGACCCTCTGGTCCGCAGGCCAACGATCTAACTGCTGAGCCAAACTGGCCAGGGCCACTAGCAAATGTTTAATATTAAATGTCGGTTTAACTTAACATGTGAAACGATAACCCATTAATCATATGTAAATCGATTTCCTCAATATCTTTTAAATAAAAATTTATCTTAAACATCTTTGCAGATGATACATTGTTTCACTTAAGTGGATTGTAACTCTTCACTGAGTGACTTGGTGGAAAATAAATTGCTACTCCACCCTATGCTGTTTTCCCCATAAAGGAAACTTTCCATCAAAGGCTGACTTACACAATTCTCAATATATGGATACACACACACACAAAAACATGTCAGGACATAGCTATATCAGAAATAGCTTTAAATTTTTTTTATTTAAATGTAATTTGGTTTATTGCCTGTGGTATTAGAAACAAATATCTGAAAAGCATGGATGAACTCTGAACATTTATTGAGGTTTCTTCAATAATTTATTAAAAGATCACAATAAGAAGCCTCACTATAATTTACCAAGTGTGTTCAGGGTTGTGAATGGCTGTTACCTGTTTACTTACACATAAAATAAAGATTATTATATACATTTGTACATTTCTCTAAAATATATACAATGCCCAAGTTCACAAATGCATACATGTAACTTAATGAGAGAGTAAAATAAAATAAATTCAAATTATTAACATGATTCAGATACAATCAAATATTTGCCTCTATTTGATGGGTTCTTGCATCCATCTCCATATTTGAAATAGATCCCAGGCCACAAGGTAAATATTGTCTCTTAGATCAGAGCATTAGGAGAAATTAAACATACAGTATTTGGGACATTTCTCACAATTAAAGGACTGATTTTCTACGCTGTTTTACTTCAATGTAATATTGAAGTCTTAGAACACACCAAAATTTGGCAGGGCAAACAATACAGACTGCAACATAGATGCAAAATGTAAGCTATCATACTGTGGTTACAGAGGGAAGAGGTGGGGGTTAGTAAATGAAAAAGATAGCCAAATACACGGTGATGAAAGATGATTTGACTTTGAATGGTGGGCACGTAATGTAATACACAGATCATGTATCATAGAAATACATACTTGAAACATATATGACCTTTTTAACCAATGTCACCCCAATACATTTAATTAAAAATGTAAGCTATCTAATTTAGCTATAATTTCAAAATGTTTAAGTATATTGAGTGTAAGGTGAAAATGTTATATGATACGTCTAGTATGTTCTGATTATAGGTAAGGGATAATATATTTAGATACTATATGAATCCATTTATAATCTTTCTTATATATATTCTTATATAATTTATTGTATATTTTTCTATAGATTTAGTTGTTTTAATTATGGACTTAATACAACATTTATATTTTGAAATTAAAGTAGATAGTGTTAACATTGCTATTGAATTAATTTGCAGGAGTTAATTTGCATGAGAAAAATGGTTTATGCTACTGAAATATCGGATAAAAGATATAAATTTTCTTGACTGGTTGATGTACTCTTCTTAATAAGAAATTATATTAACCCTCTTAGTACTTTTTCCAGTTTTTCTCCCAACTTGCCATTCATATGTAGAGATTAGCTCTAGAGAGCAAGAACATACTGTCTTGATAATTAATTCTAGGCAAATTTTCAGGGAGAAGAAAGCAATAGCTATTGAAAATCACCCTTAGAATTTCTGCATAGTTGATATCCAGAGCATTTCCACTAAGGTCATGCACTAAGAAAACAAAACTATGGTTCTATTAATATGGTTTAAGTATAATTATAAAAGCTGACTTTTGATACTAGTGAATACAGAATAAGTAAATCTAAACTCTAATGTGTTTTTAAAGTTTTAAAGTCATCTCTTTCCATGAATGATCAGGCAGGAAAGTCTGCTCCTGAGCAGTTTACAGATCTTCATTCTTTTGTATAACTTTCAATAATAAAGAACAACACTAATATGAAGTTCAAATATTTAATGTGCAGTTCAAACATTTAAATACGTCATAAGCCAGGACTTGTGCTCAGGGTTCTAATGGCATTGGCACATTTTCTTTTGATAACATGTAGTAGGTACTATTATAGCTTTTATGAGTATTAGCACATATGTGATATGAACATGAGTTTTATGACAGTAATTGGTCTTGAAATATAGATTATTTGAACTCATTTGACAAGCGTTCCATGAGACCTCTTATAAGTAATGGACAAAACTAATGACTATAAGCTCTTGAGGCAACCTAAAATATGTTCAATACCCTGTATCTCACCAATTAACCACAGCAACAGCCACAATATTGTGTTCCTAAAAGACAAGCAGAATGAAGATTTATGTTGGTAAATGTGGCTCACTTCCTTTACTTCAGTCCAATGAGAAGAAATCAGAATTGACATGACCTGAACATGCTGGAACACAGTTATAAAAATTTGCAGATTAAATGATAGGATATATAAATTTATCAAAGTAATCTGGGTTGAGTGATTGGAGAAATTGGGTAGGGATTTAATTGAAACAATATTGGCCATGATTTATTAATTGTTAATAATAATAATTTATTAATTGTTGAAGCATTTACATAATTTTCTATAATAAAATATTAAAAATTAGAAAAAAAATATTATTTTGCATTTTAAAATTGATGAGCTCATGTGCAGACAAACAGTTTTTGGTCTTAATATTGTAGTTTAATTTAGCAAGTACCGGCATTTCTCTCTCAAATAAAATGCATTTAACATTCATAAAATTGTACATTTTTATATTTGCCTTTGCCCATCTAAAATAATTGTGGCTAACGGCCATTTAAATTATTCATTTTATATCATGAAAATGTGATTATTCTTAAAACAGATCCTGTGCTCTTTTAAATTGCTTTTCTTCATTCTCCAGTTGGCCCAGACCATTACTGAGTTAAATGTTCCTTAATGAAGAATATTGCCTCACTGAACTTTGCTTTGTCTGCAAATCAGAGGAATAATCTGGAATTCCTCGAGTCCAGAACTGAAGTTCAAAATGAGACAGCAAACTGCTAAAATTTTGTCTCTCTTCACTAAGGGCCTTTTTCTGCATTTTTTTAAAAATCTTTTTTCTTTAGGAATAATGTATTGTTAGAAGACATATTTTAAATCTATAAACCTAGGTACAAATAGTCTGTGTGTTAATTACTCTAGAGGAGTTGATTTTATCAAGTAATACATAAATGATTTAGGAATAGAAATATGCCATATGAGGGGAGGGGTCAAGAAAGGCATAGAATAGTGTTTCTGCTTCTACTCTCCACTACCCCCCAGCACTTTCTGAGAGAAGCTGCCAATTAAATGGTCTGAGTCCAGGGCATTGATAGGTTGTACTCTAGGAGAGATCGATGTCCTAAAGCCATTGTGCTTCCTCCATCTTTTTCTATTTCCTACTTCCTTTGAGTATCATCTACTTCAAATCATGAAGGTTTGCTGAAGTTGGCTGTTCGTATCTGATGATCTCACTTGCCCTTTGATTTTGACTTCTGTTAGGGAGGCAGATGAAGAAAATAGAGCCAACGTTTAAGAAACAGAGGAAGTAAGGGTTTTCATTACACTGTGTATTGCGTCAGAGCCTTGGCCAGACTCTGTGCCATAGTGTGGGTTTAGCCTATGTGCTAATAACTTGGAATTTTTATTTAGACATTATTCTCTTCACATATCCCTCACTTTATGGTGTGTATGTGTGTGTGTGTGGGGGGGTACACCCGTGTGTGTGTGTGTGTGTGTGTGTGTGTGTGTGTGTTGTGTTTGTTCAAGTGAGGGCCATCAGAGGTGATTGGTGAAATGTTCCTGGTATCCTGGGTCAAAAATAACATAAAACTACCACCAGAATCCTTAACTCTACAGACATTAAGTGCACACTCAGTAATGGCATTATTTAATGGCTAAAGACTTAATGGCTAAATTCTAATGTATTATAATAAAAAACTAATTATTTTAATGTAAAACTTTTCACTGTAGTGATAAATATTCATGTAGTATTTAAATATGAAGTGAAATTAAATAGACATGTAATAATTTTATGAAATTATTTTAATGAGCAAATACATACTCTTAACCTTGTGGGCTTGACCATGGATATATACGTGGTTGGTGCAAACATACCAAATCAGAAGTTAAAAGATACGAAATCCAGACACACTTTAATTTTACCTGTGTGTGCTTAAGCTTCTGGTGGACACAGCACTTCTGTAGGATGTGGAAATCCCTTCTCCTTCTTTGCTCCCTTCGGGTGCCAGGATTGATTGTGTAGCCTGCAGGAGTGTCATGCCCACCTGTGTCCTTTTTCATGTCTGCCTTTCCCTTGCTTTTACCTTACAGTTAGTCACAAAGCAATCACATAACTCCAACACTGTCAAATTGTAGCATTCCAAAAGTCTCAGCTACACATCCCCACACTTCCCCAAACCTCCTGACTATCCGTATGATCAAGGACCCATATATGCCTAATCAAGTGCCTTCGTACAGAGACACTCATTTAGCTAAATTTTAATGTATTATAATAAAAAACTAATTATTTTTATGCAAATTTTTACTGTCGTGGTAAATATTCATGTAGTATTTAAATATAAACAAATTAAATAAACATGTAGACACAATTTATTGTAACTGATGAATGTAATAAATTAGCATTCTTTGCGTATACAGTTTTTAAAATGAGAGGTTTATTTTTTCTTCCACTTTGGTTATACAGGTAATGAGTTTAAACTTAATTTTAAATAATAAATATGAGGCATAATCAAATATAAAGTTTGGATTCCAAATTTAAAGTTCTTTTATCCACATTCATTCTCACTTATTTTTAACCTAAGCAATTACCTGAGTAAATAGACCTGAAATAAACAATCCATCAACCTGTATGGATAATAGTTCTGAAAACCCTGTGGTGACCAAATGCATTACACTGTTTAAAGTATTTTTTTAGACTTATATGGGGTGGGATGTATTTTAGGAATGTGGACACAGCAATCAGATTTTATATCTCTCAGATATACCAAGGACAGGGTAAGTGAAGTGTGCTGGTGGAAGATGTAAACACAAGGCAAAGGTAGCCACAGCTGGTCATTCCAGTACTTCAGAATATACTAATAAGTATTCATCTCTAAACCTACTACAGTTGCTGAGTAGGAATTCATGCTTCCTGTTTATATACTAATAATACAAAATTTTAAAAACTAGAAATCTGCACTTTAGCATTGTGATATCAGAGCATGCTCACCTTCAGCTTGGAGTATCAGGGTGGTTGGTATGATGCAAACTAACAGAACTAATATGTAGAGAGTATTTCTACAAGGCTGGACACTTGATTTTATTACTGGGAAATATTCAAGTTGCTTTTGATTCTGTCAGTGCTTTATAAGTTGAGTTAAAGCAGCGGGTATACTTAAGCTTTAAGAACTGGTACATTTGTTAGGAACTCTCTATCTGAGAAATGATATTTGATATGTGCAACCTCACATCTGTTCATTTACATATTGCCATATTATGTGGTCAGCTGACCCCTTAAAGTGACAACTGTTGGCTGTACTGTGAAAAATATAGGTTCTTCTTGGTTATTTTACTGAAAACAATTTTATGCCTATTGTTTATGAAAGGGGTATTATCTCAGAGGATCATCTTTTATTCCCCGCTGTAACTGATGCTGGCTCTAGCAGCTTCCATCAGATCAAGCTGCTTGCTTCCCGTTTAGCATCCTTCCACTTACTCCACACACAGGTTCCAGAATCATGTTTTTAAGTACATGTTGATCATGCTACTGTTCTTCTGTGAAGCCTCTCGTGGCTTCCCATGAATTTTAGAATGAATTCTAGCTCCTCACAGAGCATTTGAGAATCCAAATAATCTGCGGGCCAGTGTGGCTCAGTGGTCGAACGTCCACCCCTGCACCAAAAGGTCACCAGTTCAATTCCCTCCCGGTCAGGACACATGCACAGACTGTGGGCCCAATCCCCAGTGGGGGGCATGCAGGAGGCAGCCAATCGATGGTCTCTCTCATCAGTGTTTCTATCTCTCTCTCCCTCTCCTTTCCTTTCTCTCTAAAGTCAATAAAGAAAAAAAAAATTCTTTTTAAAAAATACACATAAACTGAAACTAATTTATCTCTCTATCATGTTTTTCTTTCTGACAATCCCACTCTGTTGAACACATTAATTGCCTTATCAAATTTATTTTGAAGCTTTATCAATCAGAGTTTAACTCTCTAGGTATTTTAACAAGAAAGATATTTAGTACAGGGAATTAAGGGACTGCAAAACTGAAGGACATACTAAAGGCCAAAAACCACCTTCTAACTTGGAGTCCAGGACTAACTCCTACAACAATGAAGTTATTCACCATGGCAGCAACTTCCTCTCATGTTTCACCACAGGAGCTAAGTTTAGAATCCAAAAGCCTCTACCAGAGATGACATCGGACTCAAAGAATGCTGGAGGTTATGGAACAGAGTAGCAAAAACACTGCCACTGAAATTGGGATGAAATGTGGTCTCGGCTTCATTGTTTCCTTTCAGTTATCCTTTCCGTCATCACTTGGGGAAAATCAACTTTCTCTTTTGGGCAGAAATCAACTTTCTCTCTGGGAGACAGTGGTGGTTCTTTTCTGAACCCTTCTATTTTATTTAGACGGTTTATTTTTCAGATATAGCAGCATTTGATTAAGTTCCCAAATGTTATACCATATCATTATCCTGAGGGAGAAAGTTTTCTCTGGTAAACCAGTTAAAAGACAGATAAAGGTAACTAGAGTGTGAGAGATCAAGAAACAATTCATATCTGAAGATTTGAATGTATTTTAATGGACTCTATTTCTGTTTCCGAATAATTGAGCACTGTAAGAAAGACCATCTGTGACTGGGCCACTTTATACATGTCATCTCTTAATCTTTTTAACCACTTTCTATCCACCACCATTGTAGGTATTCTTATTCCAATTTAATAGAGGAAGAACATTAATCTTAGTGAGGTAAAGAGATTGGCCCATTTGAATAGAAAAAGTTAGCATTCAAAGCTAATTTTGATTACTACCAAGGCTCTTTTGTTTGTAAATAACATCCATTTTTATGTTCAAAATTTATGCCAGTAGAAAACATTAAAAACTTGTAGTTTTGCACTGTTTAAAACAATGGAAGGAAGGTAAATGAAATAAACATGTTTCAGTTAAACTTAATATAAAGGTAATTCTAAGTATGTATTATTGTGAATGAATAATTTATATTATTTTATTTCTGTAACATTACATTGCATATATAAATGGTGTAGTGAGAATTATTTGGCAAGTACTACAGTTACTCAGTGGGGAAAAACAATAGTATTTCACATTGTGAACAATTATTGTTACAATGGGTACTTTTCTTTCCCTTAATAATTACATGTTCCCTTTTGTCACATCTGCACAAGACAGACTAATTAAAGTACATTAGCTGCATCATGCAAGGGACATTTGGCTTTAATTAACATTGGATAATAAGAAAGGCAATTTGCTTTATATGACCATTCATTATTTGATGCACGCACACACACACACACACACACACACACACAGTCTGTGCACAGAAAGACAACTTAGTGAAATGTTAGAGAGTGTTGCAATTTGGAGTTACACTAAATCTACCCAAAACATACAAAGTGTTTTATGCATAAAAACATCATCCTTTATTCTCTTTGACATTTGAGACAATTGTGTTGTATTCTAATGTAAAATAATTTAAAACCAGAAGTCAGTTTTATAATGACTATTCCAAAGGTGAATTGGACAGTCAAACCACCTGGTGTTCATATTTCAGGAGCAAAATTCAGAACTCACTGGAGATTAAAATCACAGTGCAATTTATTTTAAGTTAGACCTTAAAGTAGCAAGACTGAAACCTTGGACTTGTCTAATACCTTTTGGTAAAAAAAGTTTATTTTAGAATTGCGTCAACTGTCAATTAACTTATTTTATATAGGATAGGAATGCATTTACATTACCTGTGTGATAAACAAAGGTAACCCTATTACCCTGTCAGGTGAATATTGATCATGTATATCAGTTAGTTTTTGCTGCATAACAAACCACATCATATCTTAACGGTTTAAAATAACAACTATTTATTTACCTCATTATTCTGTGACATGGCATTTGGTCTAGCCTTATCTGGGCAGTTTTTCTCATCTCAGTGGGGCTCACTTCTGTGTCTGAGTTTAACAGTATAGCCAGCCAGGAAGTGGTTATGTGGTATGACTGCAGCCGGCGAATGTCTCTGCTCTTCATCACCTCTCACACTGCAGCAGGCCATCTGGACCGTGTTTACATGATAGCTGGGCAGAGTGGAAATGACTCTGGAGTGCAGAGCCCCAGGCTCAGCATTGGCATGCTGTCACTATACTACATTCGACTGGCCAACCCAGTCACACAGCCTACTCAGGTTCAAGAAATGGAAAAAGTCACTCTACTCCTTGAGGGAAAGAAATTCAAAGCCACATTGAAAGGACATGAACATAAGAAGGACTGAAGGATTATGGCCAGTTTTTCAACCCATTATACCTCATTGGGAAACAAATTTTGTTTTTGAGGTAGTTCTCTTGATAATGAAGTACCCTATGAACAAAAGTAGACATCAGAAAAGGAAGGTGTATAATTGCTCCTCCAATTCCCAAAACTTTTTTCGATGTCACTTCTGGCTCAATGTAAGTATCTCCTATGACTCCTCAGTGAGATTTCATTCCAAGCATGTTAGGCTGCCATTCAGTAGTACCACAGTTTCATCAATTGATCTTATTTAACATCCAACTTTTAACCTACATTTTTTTTTTCCTAATTCTCACCCAAGGATATGATTTTATTGATTTTAGAGAGAGAGGAAGGGAGAGAGAGAGAAAGAAACATCAATGTGAGAGAGAAACATGGATCAGTTGCCTCCTGAATGTGCCCTGACTGGGGACGGAACCCACAACCAACTGAGCAACCCAGCCACCGCCAAAATGTTTAAATATATCCTTTCTGCCTCACAAAAGTTGATTCCCTGAGAATTTCTTATGAAAACCCAGATTATTGTGTGCTTTTCATGGGGTGCTTTCATGTAGTAGTCTGTTTCTCACATTTGTAGTATTCTTTTGAAACTTACTTTATACTTTGAAATATATTCTTTACATTTTAAATCTCCCCTGCTTAAGACTCTTTGCACCGAAAATGTCTTCTATAGTTAGCTACAGTTAATTATTACCTGCATTTGAATTCACTTAAATATATATATATATATATATATATATATATATATATGTATATGTGTGTGTGTATATATATGTATCAGACACATATATCAGATTTGCTTTAAATATTTGTTGATAGTGATGGTTTTATCCTCCCAGCTCCATTATAATACCCTGTAGGGTAAAGACAACATTGTTTTTATTGTAACATTTATACAATTTACTACTCTATGTGTCTAATTGTTATTGAAGTTAAATTAATGTATGTCATCTGTCTCTCTCTATATAAGTGTATGTATATGTAAACACATACACATATATAAATACATATATGCATAAATGCACACATCTATATATTATACATTTGTGTACAAATGTGTGTGTGTAGATGGTTATATAGAGAGCTAAATAGCAAAATAAGTAGATATTAACACTTAAATAACCAATTTTAATATCAGATATAACAACCAACATATTCTTAAAATTTCAACTTATTCATGGACTCATAAGTTATATCACTTTCCTCTTTTCACACCTTGCATTTATTGATTAACAGTAATCTGCTATATGTATGTGCATAATTGTGTCCAAGGTAAAATTTTAAAAATTGTTTTTGATAAGAATGACAATACATTTTATACTCTGAAATAATAGTTAGTGAAGGACAATGAAATGTGGAATGAAGTAGTCAGACTCTTGAAAATTCATGTACTGATTTAAATTTTTATTTAACTTTATGCTCTGTGCATTAATGAGAATGAAAATGAAACTTAGATTCTGCAAGAAAAAAATGTATATCTGGCTAATTTTGAATCTATATAACAATAAAATATAGGTATTGTAATAGTCATGACTCTATTATACTTCAAAACAATAGGAGTTAAAATATTATATTCCTTCAAAATTCAGAGATATTAATTCTTTGTTTTAAAATTGAAAGGAGACCTATTTTTATCTTGGTGATTTATAGTTACATAACTCTGACCACACTTAAACTGTAACCCTTGCCTCCTTCAGACACACTAATAGAGTAGCTCTTAGGAGCTGAAGCTCTTATGTCAAATGACCCTGGAGTTAAATCCCTGTTCTACCACTGAAATATTTTCGAAGGGAAGTGACATTGGTTATTAAATTTGTATAGGTTTCAAATGCATAACTCTAGGATACATGATCGGTTTATTGCATTATGTGCTTTTGATAATAAGATTCTTAAACTCTTCTTGTGCTCTATTTTTTCATTTGTGAAATATGAGTAAGAATCACACCTATTTTGCTAAATGGTTACGGCTAAATGAAATGCCAGCATTATAAAAATATTAAGATGATACAACTCAAGATGATGATGCAAACATCAGATGAACTCCCCTAACTTTCCTATTTATCACTGTGTGTGTGTGTGTGTGTGTGTGTGTGTGTGTGTGTGTGTGCTTCATAAGAAAAATCAGTAAATTTTTCTTAGACTTCTTTTATTTGTAAAAAAATAGCAATTAAAAATGAGAACTTTCTGCTCTGGCCAGTTTGGCTCAGCAGTTGAGCATTGGCCTCTGGACCAGAGAGTCCCAGATTCAGTTCCTACTAGGGGCACGTACTACACACACACACACACACACAAAGTACTTTCTGGTATTGTGCATGTACATTAATAGATAATATGTATCCTTGAATCTAGAATGGTTTCTGGTAAATCAACATTCAATAAAGTTTAGCTTTCTAATAAAAAAATCTTGAGGCCAAATTGTAGTGGTGGACTCTATTAACAGGATATGTGGTGAGGACACGGTTAGGTGACGAGGAATAATCTATGCCCTGCACTATAAATTGCTGTGTGCCGCAAGGACCATGAGTGTTGGAACATGGTATATTAGCCAGAGGCACACATACAGATAGTAATAATAGTGGGTATGTATTCTAACATTTTAAAAATGAAAAATGAAAAAGTTTAAAGAGCTTGATATATCCAAGGGCATTAATTAGGTCTTAGGATTCCAAACTCATGATTTTTTCCTCCACTACCCTACTCTTCCTTTCTCTTTCTCACATGCGTGTGCGCACACACACGCACACCTCAGTTAGAACATTTTTGTTTGAAACACACATAAATAGAATAATTTTAGTTTAAATTAACCTCTTCTGACTGATCTCTATTTCATATTGCTGATCTATTTTTACCTATCAGTATATAACATAAGAAATAATTGGAATGTTTTAAAAATAAACATATTTCAAGGAGGCTTTGGGCATTTATAAATCAAAACATCTATCATGATATTTACACTCAAATAAAATAGAAACTTCTATCATCCAAAAATTATAGCCCATTTGTAAAACAACTAATTTATGGGATCTAATGCATACTTCTATATACCCAACTTATTTGTAATTACATTTTAATAATAAGCCCTGTTAGGCACTTGACTTTGAATCTTATATGAAAGAGTTCATCTTTTCTGTTTAAAAAAATAATTTTTGCTTCCATTTTGTTTAATTAGTATAAGAATTCTCAAGATGGTAATGCATATAAAAATAGACATTTTGTGGAAACCTCTAACTTCTCTAGCAAGACTAGTCTTCTGTTATCATCCACCCTACCAGTACACAGAGCAAAGATGTTCTGTCTCCTCAGCAGTTAACTCTCAAATCATCATGTCCTCCTCTGCTTTCCTTGCCTCTTTCTGGTTCCAACCAGAGCCAAAGCGTTATAGTCACTTATAATCAATCCCCAGTTAGCTTCCTTGTATTAATCTCATCATTACAGCATGATGACAACAGCAGCAAAAGTCCTTACATGGTTTTGACCCCTAATCACTGGTAAATGATAAGCCGTCCCAAACTGCAAAAGCTAGACCCATACCAAGGACTCCTGATCAGGAAATACAGGATCCAAAACAAGAAATAAGTCTTGATTCAAGATTAAGATTTGGGGAGAAAGCTGAAATGTAGGGACAGCCTTTTTTTATAATGGAAATCAACAGCTAACATCTGAGGAGATGTTGTCTCATAGGTTGCTGTGTCAAGTTCCTATGACAGTGAGGCAGCAAGATTTACCACAGCACAACTCAGGACATGGATGACTGCATATTACTATGTCACTAGAAGTATATCATCCTCAAAGGAGATGTGAATGATCAGATGAAATCCAGGAGAAATTTTACCCACCACATTTCATTCAAGTACCAGAGAACATGTCGACTGCATAAAGAAGATTTGCAGAATGGACTTTAAAGTAAGTGGACTGCCAGCTCTGATGTGCCTTTACTATATAAATGGAAGACCAGTTTAATCAGATGATAGCCACAACATCATAATGTCTTGGAAGGGTTTTCATTTACTCATCTTTGAAGAGGGCAGATCTTCAAATGTTGAGACTCATGCAAGTGTTCCAACACAGTAGGATCAGCTACCTTGACTGTTCAGCTGGACATCCTTGCAAAAGAACATCGACACCAATGTTTATCTGCAAACCACAGAGCAAAACTGTGTTTGAGGGAAACCCTGGGAAGCTAAAATAGAATGCCAGATCTCGGTTGCCCCTCCACCAAAGCTGTTCTGCCAAAGAAATAATGAAATGTTACAAGTCTACACTGAGTTGTACCATTATAATCAGGATGTACCACTATGACCAGGATAACTCTAGATTTGTTACTTGTAAAAGGTGTAAACAAGGAAGATGATGGGTGATATACTACTGTCTGCGTTTGCTGAAGTGATTGGCCACCTGTGACACAAGCTTAGATGTTATAGCTCCTCCAAACCAAAATCTTCCAACTTGTAAGCAGGTACATGTTCAACCAAATTTCAGCAAATATTTAGCATTTAATAAGAAAATTTTGGATGTGAAACAAGCTTTTAACTTATAAGAAGACTTTCAACATCTGACAGCTCTATCTGAACTCTATAAAAGTGAAAAATTTGTATAAATTTACCAATATTGGAAAACACAACTGCACTATTAGTAATACATTTGATGAACTATTTGAAATAAATCTATGGCTTTATTAACAGATTATGACTTCAGTTAGGTTGTATAACTGATATGAACATATATACACATAAGCACATACACATAATGTAGCTGATTACATAAAGATGCTAGCTTTATTTTTTTTTCCTGCAAAAGATTATCTGTGGCTGACTGCTAAAATTAAAGCATACATACTTTGACTTTAATTTCTATTTCCAAATGATGCATAACAAATAGTTTACATTTTAGCTGATTTTTTGTTCATTTGTTTTTTGTTTGTCTATTTTTAATGTTTAATGGGTCAGACAATATGATGCTTTTTATTTATTATTTTATTTGGCTTTCAAAAAAAACCTCGCAAGATAAATGCCATCCCCACTTTATAGAAGAAAAACTAAGACTTAGAAAACTGAAGTCATTTGTTCAACAGATGTATGTGTGACTGGAAGTGCTAGGGTTGCTTCCTACCTGGCATGATTCAAAAGGAATCTTCTGATGTCATGCAGCCTTCTTAAGACATACTTTTTAAAATTTTATTTGAGTTCCTAAAGTCATATTTTCAAAATATGGTTATAACAGTCTCAGCTCAAATTCAAAGGGCATTGACAACCAAGAGATTTATGCAAACTCAGTGTTTTAAGTCATATTTGTAGATAATTTATGAAGCTATCCATAGCTTTGTGAAAGGCAAGATAACCTGTTCCATTTCATTTGGGTACAGTACAAACTAATAAAAGAAAAGGTAATTTTTATTTTAAAGTGTCTCTCCCTCATTTTCTCTTGTATATGAAATAGAACATTCTATTTCTCAAGCTCAAATAGATGGAGTTCAAGTTAGGTGAACAAAACCGGCAGCAGAGACAAGGAGCTTTATTAGATTTTCCAGAGCCTTTGTAAAAATTGTTATATGTTCCCAAGGAGACCAAAGTCTTCAAACAAAGATAAAATGAATGAAGGTTAGTATTAAAAGAAACTTTCACGAAGATAAATGTTAATTGCTCACTTTCAACTAATAATTCAAACTAAAAACTGAATTTCAAGATTAGCTTAATAGTTGAGCTATTATGTAATATACTATGTTATAATATTTATTATAAATAAATAACATTTAAAAAGTTATCTGCATTTTTTTATGAGATTCTGCTCCATTTTATGACATAAACAGGAGCTTAAAAATGAATAGCTCCTATTCCATCGTGTGCTGCTCTCAGAAATATATGACTTGAAGTATGTAATACACATAGCAATTGGATTTTTCTTCCTCAGTGGAAAACATTTGCATCATTTTTATTTTCATGAGCATTACAAATGTGCATGTTAAAGTTCTGAGTAAATCAGTAATTTATTAACAAGTTATTATTAATGTGAAAACATTTGCTTTTCTCAGAAGTCTTAGTTTTTTATTTTTATCAATTTTTTTTAGTATATAGTTTGTTCCTGTCTGTGGTTAGCTTCATTTTTTTTCAAGTCTTTGAAAGGATGTGGACAAATGAATTTTAACCAGTGTAAGTTTATGGTTGGTTTGCTATAGCCATTACTTACTAGTGAAGTTGGCCTCCAAGAATATTATTTGAAAAAAAATTCATGCATTTGACTAAAAATAATTGCATATATGAACATACTTATTTTTATGTCACCTTAGTTGTACATTGAGCAAAATATTAGATGGTTATACAAGTGTATTACTCTGGGTTCTTTTCAAAATGCAATCCTTTTATTTACCTTGTATGATTCTATTTTTTTCCTTTCCTTACATTTTCTTTCTTTTCTCTTTGTTCTCTTTTTCTTATGTCTTTCTCTTTTTTTTTCTGAAATAGATATACAACTCTAAGGATATTTTTAGACTGGTAATTATAGTTCACTAAATTTAAAAATAAATTTTCTATGCAGATGGCAATACCTGAAAAACCTTCAGTAGTAAAAGTGAGAGTCCTCTAATTATTGAGGTTGAATCTAATCACAGACTGCCATGGGAAATTTTGTCCTGATGCTTCCTATGTATTCATAGTTAAATAAATTCATAATAGGCCTTAATTTTAGGGGTGTCTGTTTGGAAATGTAGGGTGTACAATGGTAAAATATTAAAAGGTGAAAGATAGGCTAAAGAATTCATATGCCCATTTGATATCATTTAGTGTCATACATTTTTTAGTATCAAAGTTGATGTATTTTATTAACCAATATCATAAAGCCCTGAATCATCTGCTAGCCTTCTGCTATAATCTTCTTTTTGGGGTTACCATTTCTATATAATAATAATCTATGGGTTTTGAGAAATTTTTTCAAACTATAATTATGATAAAGTCATGGGACATGGGAGACTATGTAATTTAATGGATCGGTGAACACAGAACATAAACTCTAGTTTTTTTAAAATTATCCTCTAGAAGTTTCTTTTAAAGTTTATGAGACCTTGTCTACATCTATCTGTTATAAAAATGAATAGTTTCCACCAATCACATTCACTAAAACCTTGACCCATTTGAAAAATTCTTATACTCTTTGATCCCACATTATCTTCAATGTATTTGACCTTCCTCCCACGATTATGAGGATAAATTTTTATTTTTATTCCAATGGAATGTTATAGATACTTCTATCTGCACTTATATCAATGTGCTATAATTATGTATGTATGTTCTTTTCTCACATTTTTCAGGGTGCACTTATTGAGGGCAAGGGCTTTCTGTCACTTTTTAATGTATTTATTTATAAGCTGAAATGTACCTGAAGAATTTTTCATTTTTTCTAAATAAATTTGGATCCATACTAGGAGCTCAGTTAATATTTGTTCAATTGACTCTATCCCCTTCTTTGATTACAATGATTATATGTATTAGATACATATGTATGTATTATATGTATTAGATAAGATGCAGCTTCTCTCTAAGGGAACACTTTTTCTAGCCTCTCTCTCAAGATACTAACTTAACCTATGCTTGATTTCCTTGAAATTTTGAGTTCCTGTCATTCTATGACAGATAATTATTTGCATGAATCATGTTCATGTTCTTATTATTAACACCAAGCAATTTTTGTGGGGTGGACAACAACAAGTCTGAATAAGTTTCCTGATCTGTCAACTTTTTGCAACTAAGGGTGGCCTATGCTGCATTATTGCCATTGGGATGTAGCAGGAATTGTTAAGCTCATGAAATCGTTTTAAAGGAAGACAAAATCAACTGGTTTGGGTTTTTGCTTCTTGTGGTGAAAGACATTTGAGTAGGAAGATAAAAGCCTATACCGTGAAGCTGCCATGTCACCCTGAGCTTCTCTAAATATTTATTTCGTAAAACCAAGTAAACCTAATTGGAGTAAAATGTATATGTATTTCATGAAAATAAAATTTTTAAATGGTGTAGTAAACAGTGCATTTTAATAGAATGAAAAATTTCCAAATCTATTTTATAGTTAATAATTATATTTTTAAATGATTTCAGCCTGATTTAGTAAGAGAGAAAATGTTTCCAGTTATGTTTTTATCAGATTTGATAATAAAATATGTTCTCTTATATTCTTAAGAATATTATTCATCATATTTAGTAATAGGACTCACAAGTAGCATAGAATGTATATTAGAAAATGTTTAAAATGCATATATAGATATTTAGTCTATTAAAATAAACTAGCATAACTAATGTCAAACGGATAAAAGTTAGTAGAGATGTTATTTAACAGAAAATAACCAATAAAGCACTAATCTCCAGCATAAAATTAAATTGTGAAAAATATTACTTACAATGGAGAAGCTATTCCAGTAGCTGTGGAGACTGAAACTATTATAACAAGGACATTTTCAAATACCATAGGAATTGAAGGGGGACGCATGTAGGTATCACATTAGATCCTGTCTGAAACATGGGCAGCATGGTGACTCTAAAACATCCCGAAGAGATACTGTACTGTCATAACATATACCCTGAGATAAAAGCTTGACAACCTCTCTCTGAAGCTTATTCAGTGCTTAAAAATTAATAGGAGTTTATCAGTTTGTCTGGTCCAGCAGAATATCCTTTCTATTGTTTGATCCCATTGCCATATAGAAAATATGAATGAGTCTTTGTTCTTAGAATAAACTCATTTTAAGAATTATAAACTATTATTTGGTCTCTTAAATATGTTGTTTCAAGAAATCTGAATTAAGTTTTTATTAAAAAATTTTTAAATTATTCTCCTTTCTCTCAGTGCTTTCTCCAAATAACTTTTTAAACATGAGACTAATAAAGGACTATATAAACCCTAACTGAATATTATAATTCGAAGCTTAAATATAACATGAAGGAAAATTTGAATTAGCCCATCATACTATCACCAAAAATCATCACTAAGTAGTCTAGCTTCTTCATGGATTATTAATGAAGGATTATGGATTCTTCTCATTTCTAAATTAATCAATTAAACTTTTTACGCATTGTTTTCTATATCCTGCTTTTCCTCTCTTTTTCACATGCTAATCCCCTGACTATTTGAAGACTTGTGATGCTCCCTCTGAAGACTTCTTTCTATTCTTTAGACTAAATCTCAGTCACTTCAAATGTCTCTAATATGAAGAGGATTTAATTCTTTTTTCAATAGAATAGCGGCTCTTTTGGAACAGATATGCATTGTTAAAACTATTTTTATTTTTATTTTTTTAGGTATACCCCCTCCCACCTCTAACACCTGAGAATTGCATGCTTACAGTTGACTGCGTGGTCCCAAATGTGGTACCTGACATAAATCACAATTTTGTTTTTTGAGAACTCTAAATTCTTGCTCTTGCCAGCACATGCAAAGCCTTTAATAAACATTACTGAGCAGAGAAATGAATGAGTGAAAGAATAAAAAATGCATTCGTTTAATATGACCACCTCCAGATAAAACCCAGTTGGCTTCTCTTCATATTTGCAACACTTTCTAAAGAGAAAAACATTTTAAATTATTCATTACAGAACTCTCCTTGAGAATAATTGGAATTTCACATTTTGTTTTTTGGAAGTTACATTCTGTTTTAATTGGGGTTATTTTTCTTCATCTCCAGTCTTCCTTTAGCTCCCTCATTCCCTATTATTTTCTTAGTTCCCTGACCTCAGTTCAGGCATCTGACCTCCAGATACTAATAATCTTGTGGGAATGTAATTTTCCCAAGTCAATATGTTTAAATCTATATGTATCTTTCTTAAGGCCCTTTATTTTTATTTGGACTCAGGCTTCCCCAAATACCATTTGTTATGTCCTTTTTTCTATTTTATGAATATTCTTCTGGACAGAATAGTCAGAAATAAAATGGAAGCTGAGAAGTTAATTATGTTTTCTCTCTTGTTTCCTTTGATTACAACATTTATCCCAAGCTGTAGACAGATGAATTTCTTATGTTTCTGCTTTTCGGGAGGGTAACTCATTACACACTTCAGCTTTCTAGTTTATTTTCTTGTATGTTAATGACAATCATCTATCTTGCATCTGAGACTCACCATCTCTTTCTATAATGATTTTACTTCTTTTTCTCTCTCTTTTTATTTCAACTCAAATAGTTTGGTTTTTCTCCGAACTCCTATTTTTGACATATCTTGACATCATTTCTAATAATTTTATTTAACATAGTATACTTTTTTATTGCTTCATTTTCTTTTTTGTTTTCAATCTCTTCTCTGCTAATTTACGTTGGCATTCAATGTATATCTTATTAAATAAATAAGTTTTTACATATGTGCACATTCAGTGGCTAATCAGATAGATTGATTTATTTAACATTTAATTTATGGAGTAATCTTGATTGAACATCAACTGTGTATAAGAATTTTACAAAGTCAGATACATAAAAATGACAAAATCCCTGACCTCAATGATCTATTACAAGAAAATAGGATAAACTTTGAACAAGTACAATATGTGTGCTTCTCTGTGTTAAAATATTTTTTTATTTTCTAGATCTTATTCTTATTTTTCTGACTTCACTTGGTTAAAATATAAACTCTTAGAATCCATTTCTCTCTCATACTGAGTTTGATGATCAACCTTTGCGGTCTGACAACACCCCATGCATAATATAGCTAAGCTACTTATCATGAAATATCATAATGTCTGCCTTGCTTGTCCATCCCCTTTAGGGCTGTGGGCTCCTGGAATGCACAATACATCTCTGCATTCCCAGTGCTTAGAATGCAGTGAAGATACTCAATACGTTACTTTAGAGTGCTCAGATGAATAATGACTATTTACTGTAATAAAGGTTTTAAGTACACACCATTGGCAAGATAGATGAATTATTTTCATTTGCACAATATTTTTTTTTCGCTTTTTATTAGAATGAGTTCCTCATTTAGCTTATGATCATACTTTCATTTTTCCTTGTGATACTTAATAAATATCTTTATCAAATTTAAGAAGTGCATTTTATGGAATAGAGATGATTTGACGATGATTTATATGCTCCTTAGAGTTACAACATGTTCCAGGCTGAATTAATCCTTAGATATTTTGAATATTGTATTATTCTACCAAATTATGATTTAAATTAGATGCCTCTGTTTATAATTATATAAGCCTCACCCAAATAAAACTATCTGTTGTTTAGATAAGTATCATGACTGTCAGCCAGAGATAAAAGGAGATCTTATATTAATATCATCATATTAATTTTTATTTAAGAAAATCCTTTTAGCAATTCTCATAAGAAACCCTTCAGATAAACACCAGGACCAACTTATTCAGTCCTGAATTGGATAATTGTTTCTTGCATATTTTATATCTCATTAGTAGCATCATTAAGTTGCCATCTCAAACTTAACTTGTTGCTACACATTATTCTAAATGTCCATTGTGGGATGTGCTTTTATAATTTTCTGTCAATGAGATAACTGAATGGAAGCTCTCAAGAAACCTAAGGCGCTACATGGTCTAATATTTGGAGATATCAAAATGAAAAGTTGCTAGGATGAACAAATCAGTGTTCTCTTTTATGAATATAAATCTAAGAGATATATTTTAATTCCCAAGATCTAATGTTATCACGAAAAGTGTAATGAGCAAAGTAAAATGATGCTGATTCATCCTAAAACTCAGTTGTGCCCCAGATTTAAAAATGAAAGATATTAAGACAAAAAGATCTATTTGTTTTGTATCTACCTTCTTCAAATACTTATAGTTATATATCTCAATATTGCCATTTACAAAATAAAGCATTTGGATATCCTGAAGCTATCACTGAATTAATCTAGTTTCTGCCTAGCTACATTTAAAAAATCAACATGTAAGTTAAAAATCAGTAAAGAAAGGTAAGTCAGACCCTGACAGAATGATTTCATTAGCTCAGAGGTTTGGAGGAACTATTGGAATACCAACAATTCCTGAGCACTGGATTCACGTGTTGGGTGCTGGGACTTTTTCTCATCTTATTGGCAGCTCCTTGATAAAGACAGCAGTATTTTAAGAGAGAGACTGCAGGAGAGTTAAATTACACATTAGATTAAGAAAAAGAGCTGATACAAATAGATTGTTTAGATGTCTAATTCTTTATCCAGCTCTGAGCACAATGTTCTATCTAGCAGAAACGAAAGATCAACTTTGAGGATAATTAAACATTTTCTGCTGCCAGAGAAATTATATATTAATGGGATAAAGTGCCACCGAGCATGTTCCTGTCCTGAGGTTTTCACAAATAAAAGAGACAATAAATTTAGGCAGATTTCCTACACTGTCTTTTAATTAAAAATAAGTATGAATAAAATTAGATATAATTAGTTTTCCTGCCCTACTTCCTAGAGAATAACACTAATATTGATACTACTACTAGTAAAAAAAAAAATTATTATACTATAGAGTACCTTTCTTTATACAGAAATACAGGAAGGCATATTTTTAGCTTATGGCATTTTGCTTGATGAACCTATAAGCACAACAGTCTTTGATTAGAGTCATAAATTTTGCTAATAACTTCTATTATTAGGTCATATGTTTTTATTTTGTTTAATACTAAGTGCTTTATTTTCTTCTGTAATAGAATATATTTTATTTTACTTATTTATTTTTAATTGAATTTAATGGGGTGACATTGTGTTATTGGTGGGGTGTATTCCATGTCCCCACCGGTTGCCAGTGGAAGTGGGTTTCTTGGGTTGCTGCTGGAATAAGAATGTCCGGAGGTCCCCATGGGAACATGAGGTATTGTGGAAAGTTTTATTTCTGTGGAATTAAACCCCTGAGTTTCCAAGGCCCATTGCCCCCTCTGTCCCACTAAGTCCCGGCCGAGCTAGGGTTAAAGCCACTGCCCAGAGCCTCTGTTCCATACTGAAGCACAGTCTGGTCCAATTAGCTTAGCTTGTGTTCCCAGCTGCAGTTCATTGTGTGTGGGGTCTGCATGGCTGTGGACCATGGGGTTTCTAGGGCCACAAGGCTATGGAGTGTGCACGGGCGAGTGCAAAGAAGCAGGAGCAAAGCAAGAGGAGCAAGAGAGAAAGAGTTCCTTTGTCTGCGGATTTTAACATCTAAGATTTAGTGTGTGTTCAGTGGTTCCACTCCCCAGGCCCATGATCCTTGCTCCAGGTTAGACCACAGGCAAGCACCTTTCCTATGTCATCTTAACGTCACTGCTGGTGAACCCATCTTCCTTCCCCCAGTGATTTGCAAGGAATGGACCAGTGGTTCCCTGGGGAGTATAACGTTGCAGTTTCATTGTGAAACTGCCCAGGTGACCATGTAACTATCTAATTACGACGGAACAATTGGTTCACAAAACCATACAGGTTTCAATGTATAGCTCAACAAAATACCATCTGCACCGTGCATCGTGCACCTGACAAAGCAAAGTCTCTCTGTCACTGTCCACGCCCTCTCTGCCCACCACCACCTAAACCCCATCTCATTGCCCTCTGGCAATCGCCATACTGTTTCCCGTGTCTATTTGTTATATATGTGTGGGTGTATTTTCCTTAATACCTTCACCTTTCATCCAGCTCCCCAATCCTATCCTCTGACATCTGTCAGTTCCATATATCCATGCCTCTGTTTCTGTTTTGTTTGTCAGTTTATTTTGTTCATTAGGTTACACATATAAGTGAGGTAATATGCTATTTGTCATTCTCTGACTGACATATTTCACTTACCATCATGCTTTCCAGGTTCATCCATTCTGTCACAAAAGGTAAGATTTTCTTCTTTTTTATAGACAAGTGGTATTCCATTGTGTATATATAACACAGCTTTCTTATCCATTTACTGATGCGCACTTGGGCTATTTATAGATCTTAGCAATTGTAAGTAATACTGCTATGAACATAGGGGTGCATATATTCTTTTGAGTTTGTGTTTTGGATTTCTTTGGATATATTCCCAGAAGTGAGATCACTGGGTCAAATGTCAGTTCCATTTTTAATTTTTTTGAGGTAACTCCATACTGTTTTCCACAGTGGCTGCACCAGTCTGCATTTCCACCCATAGCACATAAAGGTTCACTTTTCTCCATATCCTCACCAGCACTTGTTGTTTGTTGATTTATTGGTGATAGCCATTCTGAAAGGCTTGAGGTGATATCTCACTGTGAATTGAATTTGCATCTCTCTGATGATTAGTGGCACTGAGCATTTTTTTATATGTCTATTAGTCATCTGTATGTCCTCTTTGGATAAGTGTCTATTTGGATCTTTTGCCTATTTTTGTTTGTTTGTTAATCCTTACCCGAGCATATTTTTCTATTGCTGTTTAGATAGAGTAGAAGATAGGCAGGGAAGGAGGAAGGGAGAGAGAAAGAAACATCAATGTGAGAAAGACACATCAATTGGTTGCCTACGGCATGACCCTAGCAGGGACTGGGGATGGAGCCTGCAACCCAGGCACATACCCTTGACTGAGAATTGAACTAGAGACCCTTTGGTCCTCAGGAGGATGCTGTAACCACGGAGCAAATCTGGCCAGGACCTTTTGCCCATTTTTAAATTAGATTGTCTTCTCAGTGTTGAGTTGTGTAAGTTCTTTATATATTTTGGAAATTAACCTCTTATCAGATGTATCATTGGCCAATATGTTATTCCATACAGTAGGTTGCTTTACATTTTGTTGATGGTTTCTTTTGATGTGCAGAAGCTTTGTAGTTTTATGTAGTCCCATTTGTTTATTTTTTCCTTTGTATATGGTATAAGTTGGTGGTTTAGTTTTATTTTTTTGCATATATTTGTTCGATGTTTTGGAATGGGATATATTTGTAAGACATTACAGCAACCTGAGGAAAATAGCTTAGTGGATTTAAAGAAATAATTTTTAACTGCATGCATTCACAAATACTTCCCGTCTTTATTCTATCTAGCCTTGCTCTCCTAATTCCCCGAACTGAGCAGTCTTTTCACTTCCATCGGGATCCACCTTTTATAAATACTGCCCGTTTTTACTCTCTCTCTCTCATCTGATGTCTTTACTTACCAGCTACAACTCCATAGTTAATTATTAAAATTACTTTCCCCCATTTACTCTGTTTCCTTACCCTTTTCAGCTCATGTCAATATCTGGCAAAATCTCAATTCCAGTTAATTCCATGTTCTCTCTATTTGTGAATGAACCATCCCAACAGACATGGCTGGTGGAAATTAATATTGGTCTCATTTAAAATTTATAAGGTAAGAAATATGTTTTGCTTGTTGCTATATCACAAGTGCCCAGAGGAACACTTAGAATACAGAAGGAGCACAATAAATATGTGTTGAATAAATACATCGATGTTGAATTGTCCATTAGTGTAGCCCAGCAAACCCACTGTTTCCGTTGCCTCTTTTCCTTGCCTAGTATTTCTTGCCTTATCTTTTCTCTCAAAACACTAACAGTTTCTTCCCATCCTAACTTTCAGCTAATAACATTAATTATCATTTTTTTCTAAGAAAAATAGGACAACTACAAGAGAACATAAGTTCCAATTACTTCTAAACCTAAATACAATGATGGTTTTAAAAAAAATTACACTAGAAACTGATGGAATTAACATTATAGAAGTTTCTAAATATAGGAAAAAATTTTAAACAATGAATAAAAACAAGGAAAACTTGAGAAGTACATTTGCAATATATGTAAGAAGACATAAATTTACACAAAAGCCTTTGAAAATTGTGTACAACAGAAATAATAAGCTAGAAAATAGGTGAAATTTTATATGAAAAATAATTCAAGATGATAAATATGCAAATAAAGAGTTATTTAACCTCACTAATAATCAAAGTAGGTTTAAATGTTTCTCTCCATTATATTAATGATGATTAAAAATATAGAAAATGCTCAGTTTTTGTAGCGGAGTCGGGCTATGAAAAAGTCCAGATGAGACAAAATTTAACATGCTCAAGATATGGAAGTAGATCAGTATTTCTGGAATACATGAAATGAAGGATGTCATTTGGGTTGTTGTAGGCTATGGGATAGACTGTGGATTTATTTAAAAGTAAAATGGGAACATCTTTGAAGTTTTAAACAGGTGAGTGAAAGTATTTGTTACAGCGGTTCTCAACCTGTGGGTGGTGATCCCTTTGGGGGTCGAATGACCCTTTCACAGGGGTCACCTAAGACATAAAAGTAGCAAAATTACAATTATGAAATAGCAACAAAAATAATTTTATGGTTGGGGGTCACCACAACATGAAGAACTGTATTAAAGAGTCACGGCATTAGGAAGGTTGAGAACCACTGTTTAAAACATTGAAAGAGCCCTGGCCGGTTTGGCTCAGCGGTTAGAGCGTCGGCCTGTGGTCCTGAGAGGCCCGGGTTCGGTTCCCGCTAGGGGCATGTACCTCGGTTACAGTTTGTCCCCGGCCCTGGTCAGTCATGCGGGTGGCAGCCACTCGATGTGTTCCTTTCACATCGATGTTTCTCTCTCTCTCTCTGTTCCTCTCTCTCCCTCCCACTCTACCTGAACAAAAAAAATGGGAAAATGTCCTCGGGTAAGGATAAAAAAATAAAAAATGAAAAAAAAAAAAAAACATTGAAAGAGCCCTGGACAGTTTGCTCAGTGGTTAGAGCATTGGCCCACAGTCCAAGAGACCCAGGTTTGGTTCCCACTAAGGGCACGTACCGCAGTTGCAGTTTGTCCCTGGCCCAGGTTGGGGTCATGTGGGTGGCAGCCAGTCAATGTGTCTCTCTGATATTGATGTTTCTTTCTCTCTCTTGCTCTTTCTGAAGGTGAATGCAAAGAGTCCTCAGGTGAGGATAAAAACAAACAAACAAAAAAACACTGAGCATCACTATGACTGTGGTGTGGGATCACGTGGGTTAGCTGGAGTGCAGTGACCAGGGGTGTTAACATTGCCGTGTGTGAAAGGTCATGATGTCTGGACCAGCAGAGTAGCTGAAATATGGAAGAGAAGAAATGAGAACCATCTGGGAAGCCAACATTTTTAGAACTTGTCATTGAAGTAGATCTAAGAAGTAACAGATAAAGAAAGCAGACAATATTTTTCCAAGAGAATATTTCATAAATGACAGATGTGGGATTTGAGCTCTAATTCAATGTCCCATATACAGTCACAGTGGCAGATATATTGGGATGTGAAAGAAACTAAAACTTCAGTGTCCTTCACTTACTCAGGTGCTTTCAAATGCACCGTTACCCTAGCACTGTGTTCTCACGGTACACGCTTCTGTAAAAATATTTTAGCAATATTTCAGTCCAGTGTCTTTCTGTTCATACTCCTCCTTCCTCCCTATTTTCCTTATGGGTATGATCAAGATAGCCGTAAAACCTCCCCTCAGCTTGACCAAAGGTTAGAGAGTCGTCTTCCTGACTCTAGGGACTGAACTCCATTTTGTTAGAGCATTTGTTTCAGAATTGTAGATTCTTTCTCTATTTTCTTGGTAAATTTTTTAAAAAGCCTCTGACCTGTTTGACAACCCAGGAATATCTTTCTCAAGGACCCTAGATCCATTTCTATATGAAATGCAATCACCAAAAAAGATGGTATACCTGTTTCTCCATCTTTGTTGGGAAATGGGGATAGGATCCAAACTTTGGTGACATTTACTCTAAGGTGTAAAACTACCTTCTGTCACGAAGATATGACAAAGTTTACTAAGCTTCTTGGTAAACCCAATTAGCAAACACAGATGACCTTCCACCTCAGCTCTTAAAACTTCTCGTGCCCTTTGTTTCAGTGGAGTGGAATTCACGTTTCAGTAGAGTGCAGTTCAAATTGCATTCTGTTCTCTGATTTATTGCAATAGCCTTGAATAAAGTCTTCCTCGGTCATTTAACTTTGTCTGATATAATTTTTGTTTTAAGAGGTACTTTTGGAATAACCACAGTCATTTAGGGGTCCAACTAAAAAGGAATTAAATTGGGGTGATCCACATAATTTAGTTTTGGGGTGTGTGTGTGTGAAATTGCAGAGAGTTCTGTATATACTTGAATTATTGCTGGCAAGTTTTTATAGGCTAACAAGGACAGCACTAAGATTAAATTTTATACTGGCTGATATTGATGCTAATGAGTTTAACAATATACGGTATCAACTGCCTCCAGTTTAGTGATCTATCAACAGATCACTTTATGTTAAAAGCATTCTGGCCCTGGCTGGGTAGCTCAGTTGGTTGGAGTGTTGTCCTAATATGCCAAGGTTGTGGGTTCAATCCCCAGTCAGGGCATATACAAGAAGCAGCCAATGAAGCATAAATAAGTGGAGCAGCAAAGCAATCTCTCTCTCTCTCTCTCTCTCTCTCTCTCATCAATAAAAAATAACTTTCTAAAAAGCATTCTGGTTGATCTCTAGTCCGTTTTAGAATGGACCCTTCTCCTTATCTGACTCTACATTACATGTATGTCCCAGTTCTCTTGTCCACTTCCGTTCCACCCATGAGCTTTGCCTCACTGTCTCTGCTTGACTGTGCCTTCACTCATGTTCTTGCTTCAGCCTAAAATGACATGCCCAATCACATCTTTATGGTTCTTATGAAATTACAGCGGAATGACAGAAAATATTGAAAATGATAACAATAAAACAAACCAAAAACATTAAAAGGATGATTTAATCAACAAATGGTGTTCTCTTCAAAAAAATATTTAAGGCTAAACTTTGCACAAGAAAGAAAAAGTTCATACATGAAAGAAACTTAAAAGAGGTATTGCCAAATTTGGAAACAACCCTAGAATGTATGTGATATTTCCATTAACAAATGTGAAGCTGAAAGAAACTTTTCTAAATAATACTTAATAATAAAAGTCTTTATCGACCATGTTAGAAGAAAGACTGAATTATATTTTTTCCACATTGATAGTGATATTACAAAATTGTTTTAATATGACTGGTATTATAGAGATAGTGAGACAGTCATTTGGTAAAAATATATTTTTCTGAATTATGTGATCTTGTAGTATTTGCAATTTTCTGAAACGTGCTATTTATTGTAATTTATTTAGTCACTTTGGAACTTAACAATTGTAATTAGTCTTCCTTTTCATGACAGAGGACACAAAATTTGATAAGCTTCAAAACCTGAATACATCTCTAATTTTTTTCTAAAGCAGTCTGTCTTAGCATATCAGACAGCATTTTATAAATACGATTCCTTAGTGGAGCAGACAGCTTTTAAGAAGGAAATGGAGTTAAGGTTTATGAAATTTCAGTGGGAGGTGATGTTATCATTTTAAACTTATGGAGCAGGTCAGAGAGCAGACCTAGTTTTGGGTCAATGAAAGTGGGTGTGAGGAATACCAGAGGGCAGCAGGATTCAGGAGGCGGGTAAGTACCTGAGGACCTGCAGCATAAAGCCACCTACCTGAGCCAGTGTAGATGAGGCCTTGAAGGCTAGACTCCATTATCTAGGATGAAGAATAAGCATCTCTGATAGGGACAGTATGCAAAGATGGGGGGTGGAAACAACACAATTATTTAGTATTTGGGTCTTTTTGGTAGTTTAATGCTAACTGGATATCATAATATTGCATATATTGATTATTTTGTGACTTGTAAAAAAATGAGCCCAATCCACTTCCCAGACATTCAGTCGGGTAAAGAAAGTAGTGTAATATGGTTGGAACAATGAAAGCAGTGTGTATTAGGAAAAGGTTGCCTATGAAAATATCACTTTCACAAACTGTATCTGTCTTTATAATTCAGTCATTTCCCAGATTGTTTCCCTGTCGCCCACTTCCAGTCTGGGACAGAGCAGGCATACTAACAAGGGGCTCAAAGTTAATGCCATTCTGGGCATTAATTGACCATCAGTCTGTTTTGTTTATAAGGAAAACTAACATGATATTATAATATAGTAATAATGATCACAGCAAGAGAGAAGACTGGGGAGAATATTAAATGATTCTGAGAAAATTTATTATCATTATATTTAAAGAAGATTAAATTTCCACCAGTTAAATTATCTGTAGAGCAGAATTTGTTGTTTTCACTGTACCTGATATCATGTTGGCAAATAGTTATTCTCAATTTTTAATGTGTATATATATAATATTTAACAGCGAGTACAATTCATTTCATGTTTTGTTTCATTTGCAAAACATCTATATGTCTATTAAATAAGCATTTGGATAAATGTGCTTTGGTAATTGAGACTTTTTATATTCACTGGAAAAGGAAACTTTACTATTTAAGAAATAGCAATAATCTCAAAAAGACATCTTATTGCATGGACATGTATTTTATTTTACTTATTACCATATATTCTTACACTCAATTTTTCTTGGTTGAAAAAAGTCTTATTATCCTCAAACATGTATCTTATATTGAGCTAAGGATTGCATTCTTTTGAGCATCTTAGCAAACCTTGTATTGGATATTGAATATAACATTTGCAGTATTACTTACTTATGTAAACTAACTACTGTTGAAATGCCAATGAATATGTTTATTTACAAGCCTAGAGAATTGTTGGCGAGTTTATATCCAGTGGTATCTCTATCCCATCATATAAGGCCACAAGCCACTACAGCAAATCCTTAGATATACGTATGTGAGAAGTGGTCACGTTTCAAGGAAAATCAGTCAGTTTTCTCAGTATATCTTTTGTTTTCCTCACTTTTGATATAAATATGGGTATAGAAATTGTTATCAGTTGAATTGTGCCCACACCCAAAAGAAAGTCCTAACACCCAGTATCTTAGAATGTGACCTTATCTGAAAATAGAATCATTGCTGATAAAATTATTTAATACGCAGTCATACTGGAGTAGGGTGGGCCCCTAATTCAATACCTTGATTTCAGACTTCTGACTTCCAAAACTACAAGACAATATGTTTGTGTAGTTTTAAGCCACCCAGTTTGTGTTACTTTGTTATGGCACTCCTCAAAACACTACTATGAAGACTCAGGTCCTAGGAAGTGCAGTACTGCTGTAACAAATTCCTAAAAATGTAGAAGTGGATTTGGAAATGGGTTATGGGTAGAGGCTGGAAGAATTTTGGGGGGCATGATAGGAAAAACCTAGGTAGCTTTGAAGAGACTGTTGGCAGAAATTTAGATGGTTAAGGTGATTCTGCTAAAGGATCGGATGGAATCGAAGAATGTGTTCTTGGAAACTGAAGGAAAAGTGATACTTTTTCTAAAGTGGCACAGGACTTGTATTCTATTAACTTGGATATTTACCTGATAGGACTTCCAAGCAAAGTTTTGAAGGCACAGCCTGTTTTGTTTGTTTGTTTGTTTTTTTCATGCTGAAGAACAGTAAAATGCAAGAACAAAGAGATAAATTAAAGAAGGAACTGCCAAGCAAAAATAAACCAGCACACAATGATTTAGAAAATTCTCAGCCTATCCAGATAGTGTGCTCTCAGAACAGTGCAGAGTTCCTAAAAAGACTAGTTATGTGCTTTATGGATCCAATCAGAAATCTCAACAGAAGCCAGGAATAAAGATGTGGTTATGTAGGAGAAATCTGTGAAAATCCCTCTTGTGTAGTGGCTTGGACTCCCAAGAAATACTCAGGAGTCTGGAAAGAACTGTGAGAATGTTATATCTGAAGACACACTGGACTGAAAGAAACAGACATGGATGGGATAGAAAGGATGAAACCACACAGTCACCGATGCAGAGGCCTGGGCTGTCAGGACCTCTAGTTTCCTGAAGATGAGCTGCCACCCAGGTGCAGAGGGGCCAGGGCCACCCCTGCAGGCACAGAGAAGAGTTCATCCAGCCACAGATAATGAGTCTTAGGCTTTCAACCTTCCTGGGATTTGACCTGCTTTGTTGCCAAGCTGCTTTAAACCAATGACCTCGTTTTCTTCCCCCCTTCCAATTTTTCCCTTTTCAAATGGAAGTGTCTGTGCTACGCACATAATTTGTTTCTGGTTTCACAGGTTTACAGACAGTGGGATTTTGCCTTAGGATGGAACATAAAATCTGATTTACCCACTTGATTTAGATAATATTTACTTAAGGTTTAGAATTGATGCTGGAATGAGTTAAAACTTTGGTAGTTATTGGGACAGAGTAAATGTATTTTGCAGGTGGGAAAGACATGAATTTTGGGAGGCAAGAGGGTAGAATTACGGGTTGAATTGTGTGTCCCCCAACCTGCAAAAAAAAAAAAGATATGTTGGTCTTAACCCAAAGTACCCCAGAATATGACTTTATTTATAAATAGGATGATTGCAGGTGTAATTAGTTAAAAAAAAAAAAAAAAGTCATACTAGAGTAGTATGGGACGCTAAATCTACTGTGACTAGTGTCCTTAGAAAATGATGACCATGTGAGACAGTCACCTACGGAGAATACTGTAGGGCAGCAAAGGCAGAGATTGGAGTTATGCAGCTGCAAACTAAGGGTTGCCAAAAATTGTCAGCCACCCCCAGGAGCAAGAAGAGGCAAGAAAGAATTCCTCTACAGGTTTTAGAGGGAACATGACCCTTCTAATCCCTTGATTTTGAACTTCTAGCTCCCAGAATTGGGAGGCAATGGATTTCTCAATTAAGCCACCCAGTTTGTAGTACTTTGTCACAGCAGACCTGGGAAAGTAAAAAGGAGCTATGCTCTCCTGTCATAAAAAATATATATATATGCAAGAAAGCTGATGTGTGCCGACAATAGCTAGTCTTAGTGGAGGGAACTGATAGGAACAGATGCAGATGGTGGCAATGACAAGAGCAAATGCCCTCGCTAATAGTTAATACCTTTATTAACCTCCTCCCACATGAGGGTTTGTCAAGAAAAATGAGCATTTGGAAGTTTTAAATGAGATTTTCTTAATTGTAAATTATCAGTTAAAAAAATTACCACCCACCAAATCAAACAAAACAGGAGTCAATGAGTGCTTAGGTCATAGATGATAGACTGGTATCTGCCAAAACTGGTGTTTAAGGAATAGGTAATCAAAATAGCCCTGGATAGTGCCCATGGCTATTAGAACTGGTTTTTACTATACAGCTGTGATCATTTTGCCAACACTTTAAGTATACCAAATAAAGCCTTCCTCTACTATTTTAATCTTTAATCTGTGCAACCAAAGTAATAGAAACAAAGAACATTGCTTCACCTTTTCTGAAGTTTTGCTACCTCTTGTTATTATTATAGGCTTATATAATTCTTATGCTTCTGGTTATTAAAATTCTTTTGCCATCACAATTTCAATATTCTTTTCAGCTGATGGAAGCAAGACGTATGAAAGAGTGGTAGTTTGTTCATTATCAAAGAGAATGACAGGGAGTAAATTCAGTACTTAATTGATCTTGTTTAAAGTAAAGCTCAACAATTTCATTCTGAGCACTAATGTCTAATTGGGATCTTAAACTATTAGATCTCAGTAGTTTTGACATAATTTCTCTCTTTTTCTAACTTCAGTAAGTTCATTGACTTTTCAGAATTGTCTATATAGCACTTTAGAAATATTCAAAGTACCACCTAGACAGATGGTCATGACAATATGTTTGTAAATGCCTCCTATTAAACACTGCCTACTGATCATTGCACCCTCACCCACAATCCCCTGTGCAAGTAATTTCCCATATTAAATCACCTGCTGCATTTTGTTTGACTCTAAAAGGTAAACTTCATTATTATATTTTTAACCAATAAAAAATACACACTGCCTGGCAATGTGATTTTCAGCAATGAGATAATGTTTATAAAGAATAAATTTGTAGCTTTGCAAGTCATTACTATTTAAACTGGCCATAGAAATAAAAAGTTAAATATTAATTTAATTTTGTATTTTGAATGTTTAAGGAAAATTCCAGTGGCTGGCAGCATTTCATTTGATTTGGTTTCAAATCCATTATTCTAATAAATCAGCTTTTATTCATGTGAATATTGATCTGGCCTTTGTGTATAAAAAGAGAGAAAATGCACTTAAGTGAGAAAACCAAAGAATTTACAACACCTAGAAAAGGAGAGAAAATAAATGAACAGAATATAAAACCAAGTCCCTGTGCAAAGCCATTTATACTATGGTTGAAAAATATTTTGTAAATAAAAACATACTATTCATAACACTTGTATAAACTGAACAACATTTGTAGAAACTATTTATTTGTCATGTCTTAATACTTACTGGAGGTTTATGGATTTTTCTCAGGAGGTGCCAGCTCCTCTCTGTCCATCCTGCTATGAGCTGTTAGTAATTAACAGGCTGTCAGTAACTCCTCTAACACTTCCATTCCTGTAGTTCCCATGAGCACCACCTGACATAATTCCCCTATTTCAGAGACCCAGATCCCGCTGTAAAAAGAGAGATGTTACTTGCCTGCATGCTGGTCTCTGATTATCAGCACTTCTATAATGATTTTTGGAATATAATTTATAAATGCTCTTTTTCTTTTGATTGCAAGATCATATTCATAGAAATAACATTCTTCTATAAATTACTAGTTATTTAGACTCTGTTCTCATGCTTATGCAAAGCATGATATACTTATTTTACAACTATAAGAATAAAAGAGAATCCTTCTCAAAATTCTATACTAGTTACTTTCTTTCCATGTTGGTTCTCCCCAGCCCATCTTAGGGTACAGCCATCCTCCAGCAGATAAGTGCAACGCTAAGGTATCTCCAGGAACTGACTCCTGTCATCTCCCAGTGACTATCACAGGAAGATTCTAGGGGTCCTTTAGTCCTGCCTAGCTTCTCCATACAGGGCTTACAATTCAGATATTTAACAGTATCTTTGAATGAGGCCCACATCTGCATGCTTGCATGTGTGCTTGGGTTTGTTGTCATTATATAAACATTGAGATAGATTACGATAGGTACAAAACTTTTTGAGAAAGAAATAAAGAAAGAAAGAGAGTGGGGGGAGAGAGAGAGAGAAAGAAAGAAAAGAAAGAGAGAGAGAGAAAGAGAGAGAGAGAAGGAAGGAAGGAAGGAAGGAAGGAAGGAAGGAAGGAAGGAAGGAAGGAAGGAAGGAAGGCCTTCAAAAATGGTAGAAAGAAGGAAGGAAGAGAGGGAGGGAGGGAAGGAAGGAGGGAGGAACTGCATAGCTCAGGTCAAATTTTTTTTTTTTTTAATCCTCACCCGAGGACATTTTTCCATTTTTTTTGTTCAGATAGAGTGGGAGGGAGGGAGAGGGAGAGGGAGAGGGAGAGGGAGAGGGAGAGAGAAAGAGAGAGGGAGAGGGAGAGAGAGAGAGAGAGAGAGAGAGAGAGAGAGAGAGAAAAGAAAGAAGAAAGAAAGAAAGAAAGAAAGAAAGAAAGAAGGAAGGAAGGAAGGAAGGAAGGAAGGAAGGAAGGAAGGAAGGAAGGAAGGAAGGAAGGAAGGAAGGAAGAAAGAAAAAAAGAAAGAAAGAAAGAGAAAGAAAGATCGACGTGAAAGGGACACATCGAGTGGCTGCCACCCGCACCACCAACCAGGGCCAGGGACTAACTGCAACCGAGGTATGCGCCCTTAGCGGAAACTGAACCCGGGTCTCTCTGGACCGCAGGCCGACGCTCTAACCGCTGAGCCAAATTGGCCAGGGCAGCTCAGGTCATTTTTACTTCTCATTGTATTAATCTTTGGTTGGATATTTTGTTTGGTATCAATTTTTTATTTTATTTTTATTTTTTTTGGTTTCATCAGGGAGGAAAAATATCTCCTCTACCATTCTAGGTTCTTCTGGCTGGTTTAAGGATTAAATTGACATGAACAGATTAACAGAAGAAAATCAGATCTAAATTTGTACATATCGGGGCTCGATAAAAATATGGGGACCACAGATAGTCAGGCAATTGAAGCTTTAATGCCATTCTGAGCTAAGGAGAAGAGGTGGGAGTATGGGACCTCAGAGGGGAGGAAGAAAATTCACATGGAGATGGAAAAACAAATGTTTGGTGAAAAAATGTTTGCTGGGCCATGCAGAGACAAGGGACACAGAGGGAATACTCTCCAAGCCCTGCAGAGCCCCCTGCCCCCCAACACCACTACCACACCTAACCCATATTTTTTGTAGTTATCTCTGGTGATAGCTTTTTTTCCTGGAACAGGCCCTCTATCTCAATTCATTAAGGGGGAGTTAAAAAACTCCTCCTGAACTTTTTATTTCTTGAAAATAATCAGCTTATTACAATCCTCAGGTCAAAGAGATATATTTTGGGGTGGAAAAATCCTGCTCCTTTACAGCTTCATACCCACAGAACCCTGCTTTCCCAAACATTTTGGGTTGATACGAATGTATAGTCTATCCGGATTGTTGGAGGAGTTTCTTCCCAAGCTGTTGTCTCTCAGAAATACAATCCATCTATTAACTCAAAGCAGCATGTCCTGAGCATGTGTCCAGTTCTTCCTTTGTGTTGTAAATAGGTTTTCCAGAAACTGCAGTGGCATGAGCCTTTTTGTCCCACCTAGGGATGGAGACTTGTCACCCTACCAACAAATAACAATAAGAATCAAAGTATAAATCTAATTTTAGTTTAAAAAACTATAATCTATGAGAAAAAAATAAAGTATAAAATAAAAATTTTTATTAATTCTTAAATGAGGGATAAAAATGAAAGCACTTTATGCTGTAAAAGCACAGAAAAATTTTGTTCCATCAAGTTAGAGCTTATGCTTTAGGGGTTCAAAATATAAATATGGAGAAACAAGAGTCAGATGAGCTCAGTCATAAATGTAACCCTCATCTTGGCACATTACTGATCTTTGTTTCAAGTGTCAATCATTCTGGGGGCTATAGAAACAACCCTGGGTAACTTCACAAGGCAAATACAGTGTGTGTATTGGTTACAGGTTAGAGAACAATTAACATCCTACCCTAAGTCAATCCGTGATTCTTTGTTCCACTTTCACTATGTTTTATGAATACGGGCCGCAATGCAAAGAGCAGCTTATGATATGATGAGGCCATCTTTTTAAAAACAAATAATTAAGCAATGGGATATAACTCAAAATATGAACATAATGGCATAATTACACCCCTAGGGCATTTTCCAGGCTTGACATGCTCTAAAATGTTCTACACCCCAGGAGAGCGATTAATATATTTTATATGATAATCGTATCACCCACAGTTGAATCATAGATGAGAAATGCAATTATTAGAAATAAATATTATACACAGAGTTAAAGAGGATAGTTAGGAAGTATAAAGGGCTGCATAAGAATTTAAGAAACACAATGTGGACTTTTGGTCAAGATGGCAGCGTAGGTAAACACGGTATTGCGTCCTCCCACAACCACATCAAAGTTACAACTAAACTACAGAACAACCATCATTCAAAACCATCTGAAATCAAGCTGAATGGAAGTCCTACAACTACGGAATTAAAGCAGCAGCCACATCCAGACTGGTAGGAGGGGCGGCGGCACGACAGGCTGGTCCCACACCCAACTGTGGCGGATAAAAATCAGGAGGACACCTCGGCTGGGAAGGTCCTTAATGAGGACTGCAGGGTCCCTGTCCCACACCAGGTGCCCCGCTCAGGGTTCCAGTGCCAGGGAGAGAATCCCCATAACTTCTGGCTGGAAAAACCAGCGGGAACTGAGGCTCAGGGAGGCTGACGCAGCTGGAGCCCCAGGCAGCTCCTCTTAAAGTGCCCACACATGGACTTATCGGACTCTCTCCCTCTAAGCTTGGAGGGGAGGCAGCTCGAGGGGCATCAGAGACATACAGGGAAGAACTGAGCTGTTTAGCACTGGAGCGAGGGCTGGAGAGGGGGCTTTCTCCGGGACAAACGTACTGTCAGAGGCCTTTGATCCTTTGGTGAGCCCTTCCCTGGGTTGGCAGACAGAAGCCATATCTGGGACTCCAGCAACCTGGCTCACACTGGTAGCCCCGCCCTGGTGATCCCCTGAGGCCCCGCCCCACCCAACTTTCAGGCCCACCCAAGCTGTTGCCACTTGCTTAACCATAGGATTGGCCTGTCTTGTATCCCACTTCATGTTTTTCCTAAATTCTTTCAAACAAGCAGCATCGGGTCTCAGCGAGCCCCATACCGCTCATTAAGTAATACACAGAAACAAACACAGGGAGGCAACCAAAATGAGGAGACAAAGAAATGAGGTCCCAAATGGAAGAACAGAAAAAAACTCCAAGAAAAGAACTAAGCGAAATGAAGATAAGCAACCTAACAGATGCTGAGTTCAAAATACTGGTTATAAGGATGCTCAATGAACTTAGTGAGAACCTCAGTGAGATTAGTGAGGGCCTCAACAGCATAAAAAAGGACCAGTCAGAAATGATGGATGCACAGTCAGAAATGAAGGAGGTACTAACTGAAATAAAGAATAATTTACACAGATTCAATAGTACAGTTCGTAAATCCAAGAAGCAAACCATCGATTTGGAATATAAGGAAGCAAAAATCGCCCAATCAGAACAGCAAAAAAGAAAAAAGAATTTAAAAAAATGAGGATAGTGTAAGGAGCCTCTGGGACTACTTCAAGCGTGCCAACATTCGCATCTTGGGGGTGACAGAAGGAGAAGAGAGAGAACAAGAAATTGAAAACCTATTTGAAACAATAATGGCAGAAAACTTTCCTAACTTGGTGAAGGAAACAGACATACAAGTCCGGAAAGCACAGAGAGTCCCAAATAAGATGAACCCCAAGAGGCCCACACCAAGACAAATCATCATCAGAAGACAAAAGGTTTAAGACAAAGAGAGAATCTTAAAAGCAGCAAGAGAAAGGCAGCTAGTTACCTACAAGAGAGTTCCCATAAGGCTGTCGATTTCTCAAAAGAAACTTTGCAGGCCAGAAATATTCACAGTGATAAAAAGCAAGAACCTACAACCAAGATTACTCTATCCTGCAAAGCTGTCATTTAGAATCGATGGCCTTATAAAGACTTTCCCAGACAAGAAAAAGTTAAAGGAGTTCATCACCACCAAACTGTTATATAAAATGATGAAGGGTCTTTTTGAAGAAAAAGATAAAATATATGAACAAACAAAATGGCAATGAATACATATCTATCAACAATGGAATCTACAAAGAAAATGAACAGGTAGAACAGAAATATTCTCATAGATACAGAGAACATTTTGTTTGTTGCCAGATGGGAGGGAGGTTGGGTGAATGGGCGAAAAAGGTGAAGGGTTTAAGAAGTGCAAATTCATTGCTAGGCTGACAAACCTCAAAGGGAAAGGGGTTTTAGGGTGGGAAGAAATAAACCAAAGAACTTATATGCATAACCAATGGTCACAGACAATAGTGTGGGAAAAGGCGGCGGGTGGGGGGGTGGGAGTGGGGAGGAAGGGGTCAATGGGGGAAAAATGAGGAACATCCTTAATACATTCTACATTCAACAATAAAGATTAAAAAAAAAAAAAAAAACCAACCACAATGTAATGTTGCTAATTGTGGCTCTGGCCATTTGGCTCAGCAGTTAGAGCACCGGCCCATGGACCAGAGAATTGCAGTTTCAGTTCTGGTCAAGGGTACGTACTACGTACCTCATTACAGTTCAGTCCCCAGCCCTGGTTGGGGTCGTGCAGGAGGCAATCAATCAATTTGTCTCTCTCACATAGATGTTTCTCTTTCTCCCTCCCTCTTTCCCACTCTATCTGAAAATCAATGGAAAAATATCCTCGGGTGAGAATTAAAAATGTTCATGTGTGTGTGTGTGTGTGTGTGTGTGTGTGTGTTTGTGTATTTGATTGATTTGGTGTTAGAGGATACACTTTCCCATTATATTGAGCTGTCATTCATATTCATAAAAATGTGAGAATCCCACAGAAATTGTTTAATTAATATCTTAGAATTCTACCCTTGAGAAAACTCACTTTACCTCACTTCCACTATAATATCATGCTACTATACACAGTTGCCTTAGGTTTTAGAGTCTACTCACTGAGAAAATTGTAAACCTCCTCCAGTTTCCTTATTATAAATCTTCCCATCCGATATAGGGCGTTTCTCATGCCTCTAGGCTGCACAGCACTCTTGGAGGAGGGTTAGAACACCATGTAAACAAACATATGTTTTTCTAAAACAAAAGTCCCTGAAATTTGGTAAGCAATTTTCCTACTTGTTTGTGCAGATTTATCCTTTACTATTACTAAAGAGTATAATTCCCCAAAAAATGAAATAAAAGGGTTTAGTTATTTTAGTGCATTTAGTGTTTATTTATCTGCCAGCATGCCGCCATTTCCACTGCTCCGTATAACTCTGTAAACATTAAATATTAACGGTGGTTAAAGCGTGTATGTGTGAATGGATTGTATACATGGATTTTAGGAACCTAGGGTTAGAGAAGTAATGCAGTTGCTTTGTTAAAGAAAGGGCAGGTTATTAACAAAATGTAATGTCTACGGCTATTTCAAATATATACATTTATAATGCATGTCTTTTGAAAAACTCTCCATCTCCTACTTCCCCCAGTCTCTGGCAACTACATTCTGCTCTCTGCTGCTATGAGCTGGACTGTTTTAGATAGCTCACCTAAGTGGGATCCTGCAGTATTTGTTCTATGACTGGCCTATTTCACATAACATGATGTCGTCTAGGTTCAATCATATTGTCCCATATGGCAGGATTTCCTTCCTTGTTTAAGACTGAATAATAGTCCACTGTATGTATATACTCCATTGTCTTTATCCATTTGTGAGTTGATGAAAATTTAGGTTATTTCAAGAACTTGGGTATTGTGGATAATGCTGCAGTGAATGTGGGAGTACAAATATCTCTTTGTGCCTATAAACAACAATAACTGCATTAAACACTTAAAAGTCTGTTAAGAGGGTAGATCTCAGTTCAAGTATTCTTAACACAAAGCAAGCAAACAAAACCAAAGGGGTAGGAGAAACTTTTGGAGGAAATGGATAAGTGTATTACCTGATTATAGCAGTGGTATTATAGGTGTATGCATATGTTTAAACCCATCAAATTGTATAAATTGGGTGCAGTTTTGTTTTGTTTTTTTCATCTTCACCCGAGGACATTTTTCCATTTTTTGTTCAGATAGAGTGGGAGGGAGAGAGGGTAAGAGAGAAAGAGAGAGAAACACCGACGTGAAAGGACACATCGAGTGGCTGCCACCCACACGACCAACCAGGGCCAAGGACAAACTGCAACCGAGGTACGTGCCCTTAGCGGAAACCGAACCTGGGTCTCTCTGGACCACAGGCCGATGCACCAACTGCTGAGCCAAACCGGCCAGGGCTTGGGTGCAGTTTTTTAGTATAAATTATTATCTACCTCTCTGAAGCTGATAAAAATAAATATATTTAACACTCCATGCAACTATCACTTGCATAATGGATAGCTCTAAAATTATTTTGAAATTTTTCAATGCCTCCTCCCTATTCACTCAATTCCTTCTTTGTTAGGATTAGTAGATTTTAGAAGTGATGAGGAGATTAAAAAAAAGAAAAAATCCATATATGAGATGTGAATTAGAATCATTTTAGTTATAAATACATAACCTATGAATAAAAAAAAAATTGATTACATGGACTTTATGCTAATTGAGAACTTTTGTTGCACAAAAGACACTTTCAAGAGAATGGGAAGATAAACTAGATACTGGAAGAAAGTATTTGCGAGAAACACATCTGATAAAAGACTGTATTCAAAATATACAAAGAATTCTTAAAACTCAACTATAAGAAAATGAACAATCCATTTAAAAAATGGTCAAACAATATGAGCAGCCAGACACCTAACCAAAGAAGATATATATATATATATATATAGTGTATGAGATTATATATTGTGCCTGGCCAGTGAGGCTCAGTTGGTTGAGAATTGACCCATGTACCAAGAAGTCGCCATTTGATTCCTGGTCAGGGCACATGCCCAGGTTGTGGGCTTGATCCCCAGTATGGGACATGCAAGGCACCCAACTAATATATCTCTTTCATTGATGTTTCCATCTCTCTCCACCCTCTCCCTTCCTTTCTCTCTTAAAAATAATCAATAAAAATATATATTTGAAGATTACATGTTGTTAGACAATTGTAAATTATGACAACCACAAGATACCACTACACACTTATTGGAATGGCAACACTTCAAAATACTTAAAACACCAAATGCTGGTGAGCATGTGAAGCAACAGGAACTTTCATTTATTGCTGTTGGTAATGTGGGAATACAAAATGGTGCAGCCAGTTTGGAAGACAGTTTGTCAATTTCATACAAAACTAAACATATTCTTTCTAAAGGATCTACCAATCCCGCTCCTGGGTGTTTATCTAACACCCCTTTGAAAATTTATGTCCACTTAAAAATCTGCACACAGATGTTTATTTCAGCTTAATTTATTATCGCCAAATCTTAGAAGCAACAAAAATGTCTTTTAGTAGGTATGTGAGTAAACTGGTGCATCCAGATCCTGAAATATTATTTAGCATAAAAGGAAATGCATTATTAAGCCATAAAAAAAAATGAAGGGACCTTGAATACATCTTACTGTTTTCTACCAAAAAATCAGTTTGATGGCAAGAAAAGATACGGGGGAACCTTAAATGCATATTTCTAAGAGAACTAAGCCAATCTGCAAAGGCTACATACTGTTTAATTCCACTATATGAAATTTTGGGGAAAAAAAAAACCTATGGAGTCAGTTAAAAGATCACTGATTGCCAGGGAGTGTGGGAAGAGATTGATAAATAGCCAGAACACAGAGGATTTTAGGGCAGTGAAAATATTATACATGTTTCCATAATGATGGATACATGTCATTATACATTTTTTTTCAAATCCATAGAATGTACAACACCAAGAGTGAACTACTATGTACTTTTGGGTGATTGTGTTTTCATCAGCTGTAACAAAGGTACTAGTCTGGTAGGGGGTGCTGATAATGGAGGAGTCTATCTCCTCGATTATGCTGTGAACCTAAACTTGCTCTAAAAAATTAGTCTTTTTTAAAATTTTTATTAAATTAACTTACTTATTTTTGTTACAGACGTTTCTCCTTTTCCCCCACTGATTCCCCCTCCCTCTTTTTCCCAACCCTGTCCCTAGCTTTGTTGTCCATGTCCATTGTTCATGCGCACATGCATATACGTTCTGTGGTTTATCTCTCCCCCACCTCCCCCTCTTCTGGGGATTGTCAGTCTGTACCCCACTTCCACGTCTCTGGGACTACCCCATTCCTCAGACTGTTATGTCCATTATATTCCACAAATAAGTGAGATCATATAATACTTATCTTTCTCTGTTTGGCTTGTTTCGCTTAGGATGATACTCTCCAGGTCCCTCCATATCATCACAAAGGATAAGCGATCTTTCTTTCTTACAGCTGTGTAGTATTCCATTGTGTATATGTACCATAGCTTTTTTATCCATTCGTCTACTGATGGACACTTGGGCTGTTTCCAGATCTTAGCTATTGTAAATAGTGCTGCTATGAACATGGGGGTACATATATTCTTTCTGATTGGTGTTTCAGGCTTCTTAGGGTATATTCCTAGAAGTGGGATCACTGGGTCAAATGGAAGTGCAAACTCAAAAGCTTCTGCACAGCAAAAGATACACTCATCAAAATGTAAAGGCAACCCATTGTATGGGAGAGTATAATTGCCAATGATATATGAGATAAAGGCTTAATTTCCAATATATATATAGTGCTCATACAACTCAACAAAAGGAAGACAAAGAACCCAATTAAAAAAATGGGCAGAGGAACTAACTAGACACCTCTCCAAAAGGACATACAAATGGCTAAGAGACATATGAAGAAATGCTCAACATCACTAATCATCAGAGAGTTGCAAATTAAAACAACAATGAGGTATCACCTTACATTTGTCAGAATGGCCGCCATCAACAAATTATCAAACAACAAATGTTGGTGAGGGTGTGGAGAAAAGGGAACTCTAGTACACTGCTGGTGGGAATGCAGACTGGTGCAGCCACTATGGAAAACAATATGGTGTTACCTCAAAAAAAGTAAAAAATTAGTCTTAATTTAAAAAATGATCCCTGCTTCCATAGAGCTGATATGATATAGTTAAAATGTTGAATAAATTCGAGGAGATAATTTTATATACTGAACAGTGCTATGAAGGTTATACTAATTTAATTTGAGGAAAACATCTGTGAGGAGGTGACATGTGAGTTAAAACATGAAGACCAAGGAAAATCCAGCCATGAAATTATTTAGAGACTATTACTACAAGCAGGGAAATTAGGAATTGCAAAGGTCTTAGTGTGGAGGAGCAGAAATGATGATTCATGTGCAAAAAGCTCAAGAAATCTAGTTTTTAAGTACAGTCCTTTATCTGAAATATGAAACTTCTGCAGCTTCTTCTTTTTCTGATAACAGTTTCCAAATAGTAATGCCAAACATATTACTTTAAAAGTAAACTATTGTGGAGGCAATTCAATTTATTGGTTCACTTCATTTGGTGATATTGGCAAACTCAGTTATTGTAATTGGTAAAGTAAGATTAAGAAAGGAATATTGTCTGAACTACCGGAGATCAAATTAAGATGTATGGCAAATTGGTGCAAAGAGGAAAACATAACTTTTGTTCCATTTATATTTTAACTTTTATTACTTATGTTTGTATTTATGTATTTTGTCCGATTCTTCAAACTATGCCAGATGAAATGTGAGAGTTAATGAGGTTTTACAGACTCCAAGATTGTATTGCTGAATGGAGTTACATTCAAAATTTTCTGAAGTGGATTTTTGGGTTCACTGCTTTCTGAAATGAATTTCAGGGCTGTCTTGAATCTTCGGCAGGATAAATGAAGCCAGTACACTTGAGAAATAGATAGATGACAGCAGGTATTTACTACCTGAGTAGTTAAATAGATATTTGTAGACCAATTTTCTTTTCACTGTGCTTCACCAACAGTAATTTATAAGTGTAGCCATCGATTAATTCAAATTGCACAGGTCAGGTTGAGCAAAATATTATTTTATCAGTTTCTAACACTGACATCTAAAATGTGGAACTGTCTCTTAAAGAAGCTAAAATGGATCGTGAGGCTATTTTAAGGTATTTTAAATAGAAAAGAGATTTTTTAAAATCAGAATATTTTTAAAAGAAATTACAGCCACTTTTTAAATTTTAAACAGGTTTTTAAAATTACAAACAAGAACAAATTATATTAAATGTATAATCTGAATATACTCATTTCTCCTTAATATATTAATCAGTTGCTTATTAAATATATACAGTGAGTCATATTTATTTATGTGTGTGTACTTGCATTGTATATATTCAATGAATTTGTTTTAAATGTTTAACATTTTTACTCATATTAATATATTTTTAAATCCAGTTATGTTAAAAAGGCTGCTACTGATCATGTAATCATTATACAGCTAGAAATTACTTGTTAATGCCCTGGCTCAGTGATTAAACCATCAGGATGTGAGGGTGATCTGGCTGCGACATCTGTCACCCCATTGATCACCAGGGTTGATTCGGCTGATCTGGCTGGCTAGGCCGGTGTCCCCCTCCTCCCTCAACCGATCCATGTGCGTCCCTCCGGAAGCTGCGAGCTCCGTCGAAGAGGACGGCCTTCGCCCCAGAGGAGAGGACGGGTCTTCGATCAAGGGTATACGAGTAGCTGTGCTCCCCTGCTAGAACCTCCAAACAAGCTCTCAAGGTCCATTTGTAGGAGAACGTAGGGTAGTCAAGCTTCCAAGATTCCAGACACATCCAAATGAGGTGCTGCATGTGGTAGCCTGCCTTTCTAGAAACAAACAAACAAACAGCATCCTGTGGTCTCCGGTTGGATTCCCAGTCAAGGGCATGTGCCTGGTTCTATCCCTGGCCCCAGTCACAGTTGTGTGGGAGGCAACCAATCAATGTGTCTCTCACATTGATGTTTCTTTTCTCTCTCTCTCTCTCTCTCTCTCTCTCTCTCTCTCTCTCTCTCTCTCCCCCTCATCCCCCTCCTACTTCCATTCTATTTAAAAATCAATGGAAAAGTATCCTCCAGTGAGGATTAACAAAAAGGAAAAGAAACTACTTGTTGTCAGGATGAATAACTGGATCAAGTGCTGAATTCTGAATGGGTGCAAATTTAATAGGGTTCTAGAATAGAAAGTGGGTTTTTATTTATTTTTATTACTATTTATACCTGGAATACAAATTATGGGAGTCATAAAAACCATGTTTTTTTTTTATTCTATACTATTATAAGCCATGTAATTTTTATAATCCTTGTTATTATTTTAATTTTATTATAATAAATAAATTTTTTCTGATATTTGCAATAGCAAGCTAATATGCTAATAAAGTTTAACACATAGGAATATAAATACATTGTTTAAATATATGAGAATAATAATTATAATGTCTCATAGTTATATAGTAAGTTTGACTTATTTCATATTAATTATTTGAATTTGTTTTATTATTTCTAGTACTTCTAATTCAGTTAATTTATGTACAAGAATAATATGTGAAATAGTAAAACACATGGACAAAAATTTTCAGAAAATACTGAAATTCATAAATGATTTGTTAAAATAAAAATGATAGTATCATAAATCATTTTCTCAAAGAACATGCATGAAGAGTAGTTCATTGAATAAATTGTAGGGACCTAATTTTTTTAAAATATGTTTTTATTGATTTTACAGAAAAGAACGAGAGAGGGAGAGAGAGTTAGAAAGATAGATGAGAGAGAAACATCATCTACTGGCTGCCTCCTGCACACCCCCAACTAGAGACAGAGCCCAAAACCCTGGCATGTGCCCTGACCAGGAATCAAACGAGCAACCTCTTGGTGCATGGATCCAGCTCAACCCACTGAGCCACACTGGCTAGGCTGCAGAGAACTAATGAACTGGTCACAATATTTGATTTTTATTTAGACTAAATATCAAAACTGTTTATCCAAGCTGTAAAAGATTTTGATCCTTCATAAAAAAGACATATGACTTGACATTACTTGTCTCTGTTCATTGATTTTCCACAAATCCCAGTTTATATGTATATTCTGCCCTTTATTACCCAAAACTCATCTGTCCAGAGGTCACAGATAATGCGCTAGACTTAGGTCCACTCGCTGTGGCTGCAGTAACCATGGCAGCTAACTAGATCATTTGGGATTGACACATCAACAATAATGTACTCTATTCTGCCCTGTTAAATATAAAGTCCAAAAGACATGCTAATAAGATATATCTCTAAATTTAGGCACTGTCTAACAAGATCTTGACTTATATTAATAATCTTGACAGATTTGGCTTTCTTGATAATCCACTGTGTTAGGGCACTAGATAATTATATTTGATATAATAATTATTTTGATAAGGAATAGGTGATAATTTATATATATACACACATATATACATACATATATATGTATATATTAGGTATTTAGTTTTTCTCATGATGGCCTTTGATTCAATTAAATTAATATTTTCAATAGCCACACTGAGAGAAGCTAATCAAATTATGTACAGTTTATTTAAATAATACAGAGCAAACTTTAGCTTTAAATAAATGACTATTGACCTTTAACATGAGAATTACTACCCTTTTGTGCCATAGGAGACAAAGACCAAACTTCCTGCCACAGGAGAACTGGCCAGGCAAGAATTCCATGGGACACCAGGAACCAAAGAAGCACCCAATCTCATATCCGCATTCCTGTAGACCCAATCCCCTGCCCAAACCCACCAACCAAGACCCCAAAACCCAGTGACAAAAGCTTGCCAGTGGATGCATATGAGGATAAAATTCCAGCTTCAAGAGGCTGTCATCATCGCCCCTTTACCCATGGCTCAGTGATGTGTAGCCCTTCCCTTTGGATATCCCTACTCCCCATCCCCATTTCTTTAAATAAACCCAATTTTTCTTTAAAAAAAAAAAAAGAAAGAAAGAAAGAAAGAGAATTACTACTCTAAGAAGAGGAAATATCACAGAAAATGAACATATGAGATTTTGTTGCTCAGAGCGTTTATCCAAAAGTTATATTTTTGAATCACAGATCAGATGGCAAATTTTATCACATTGTTAGACATAATTAACTTTCTCTTCATATTTTAAATAAAATAGAAATTTATTCAATTTTTATTTCAATGATAATATGTTTATAAAAATTCACAAAATGACTGAAGATAAGACAAAGTTGAGAAAAATTTGAGAAGCTACATTATTCATACAAATAAATAGGTCATTTCTACTTCTTTAGACAACGATACATTTTCAAAAGTAGTACAGTGTATTACTTTCTATGGCTGCCATAAAAATTTATCACAAATTGGGTGGTTTAAAAAAAAACAGAAACTTATCCTCTTGCGTTTCTGGGGCTAAGTCTGAAACAACTGTTTTCAGGGCCAATGCTTCCTCTGAAAAATCTGGGAAAGAACCCTTCCTTAGCTCTTGTAGCTTCTGACTGTTGGTGGCAGTCCTTGGCATTCCTTGCATTGTAGCAGTTTCATTCCATTGTCTGCTTCTGTATTCACATAGCTGTCTACCCGGGGCATCTGTTTGTCTTTTTGACATGAGATATAGGATTGAAGGCCCAACCTAATCCAGTATGACTTCATTTTACCTTAATTACATTTGTAAAGACCCTAAATCCAAATATCACATTCATAGATAAGGAGGATTAGGACTTCAGCATATCTTTTTGGGGAAACATAATTCAAACCACTACACATATGATGAGCTTAACTTTCACATTAACACATGATATAAATAATATTTAGCATACACTAATGTAATATATATATGAGACAAAGTAACTGAATTCTTGGAAATATTGTTATGCATTATTAAGGCAGTACATTATTTCATCTTTTGAGAGATTCCATTGGTAGACTAACATTGCTTTTCTTGTAATGTAATCAACATTTGTGTTTCCGCAAAGGAACAAAAAAAAGTAGCCAGAGAAAACTATCACTGTTTTTCACTTATTTATTTGCTGATTGTGTCTGCTATTTCAGTAGTGTTAAGAGCCATTACTTGTCTTATTTGGGAAAAAAAAAAAAAATTGGGTAGATGTTGTCAAAAGTTCAGAAGTTGCTGAAATAAAACCATTGACTCACTGAAGTAGCAATTAGTAGAATTATATGTGCACACACCAAAAGGACAGTTTGCTAATCAGAAACACTTGAACCAAAACATGGAATGAACTTGGGGTATATTGCTATAAACCAGCTTATATAGTGAGAAGGAAGTAACTGTTTACACTTTAGAGTGATTGGTTATAATATTAGAATTCTTAGTGGATTACCTCTGATTAACCTTGGTAAATGAACAGTTCAAGTTTTGTTTATCATTTCCAGAGGCATAAGCAAAAAATTACCCAGGTTAAGCTAGTCTTGCAAAATAAACTAAATTAAACTTTATTTGTATGACTAAACTGTTTTTGTCTGGTCAGGTAATTTTTTGTTTTGTTTAAATTTTATAATTACATGACTTATTTATTATAAATAATGTTTTAAAATATTGGACAGACTACAAATATATTTATAGAATTTTTAAATAGGAACAAAGTTTCTCAACCTATTAAATTCACATGTGCACGTGCCATTGCATTAATTTTTTTTTGAAGGATGTGGCTAGAAAGATTATGTCTTGAATGAACATAAAGACCTCAGACTCAAAGGAGAATCTGAACACATTTCTCATTCATCAAGTTCCTCCCTGTGAAAACAAAGGGAGATCTTCTGTAAGAGTCTCATTATTAAAGCAACATCTCAGATGAATTTATCATGAAGAGGGGTCAAAGTTATATTTCTTTTTATAAATAGTTTAAAATTTTTTTAATGTTTAAATTAAATTTATTGGGTGACACTGGTTATAGATTGCATAGGTTTCCAGTACAAATGTATCTGCTACAAGATCTGTATATTGCATTGTGTACCCACCACTAAAACTCAAATCAACTTGTCACCATATATTTGACCCCTCTTACCCTATAATACCTGCCCTCCCCCCTTCCCTCTAGTAATCACCATACTGTTGTCTGTGTCCATGAGTTTTTTTTGTTTTGTTTTTTTTTATCCTCACCCGAGGACACTTTTTTTCCCCATTTTTTGTTCAGGTAGAGTGGGAGGGAGAGAGAGGAACGGAGGGAGAGAGAGGAACAGAGAGAGAGAGAGAAACATCGATGCGAAAGGAACACATCGAGTGGCTGCCACCTGCACAACCGACCAGGGCCGGGGACAAACTGCAACCGAAGTACGCGCCCTTAGCGGGAACTGAACCCGGGTCTCTCAGGACCGCAGGCCGACGCTCTAACCGCTGAGCCAAACCGGCCAGGGCCCATGAGTTTTTTTGTATGTTTTTCTTGTTTGCTCATTTGTTATTTTTAGTTTTATATCCTACATCTGAGTGAAATTATATGGTTCTTAACTTTTTCAGAATGACTTACTTCACTTACCATGATATTCTCAAGGTCCATCCACATTATTGCAAATGGCAATATTTCATTCTCTCTTATGGCTGAGTAGTCTTCCATTGTACATATGTACCACATTTTCTTGATCCAATCATCAGTTGAAGGACATTCGGTCGTTTTCTTGCCTTGGCCACTCTGAATAATGCTGCCATGAACACAAGGATGCATATATCTTTGCAAGAAAATGTTTCCAAATTTTGAAGGTAGAGGCCCAAAAGAGGGATTGCTCAGGCATATAGCAACTTTATTCCTAATTTTTTGAGAAACCTCCATACTGTTTTACAAAGTGTTTGTACCAATTTACATTACCACCAGCAGTGAATGAGAGTTCCTTTTCTCCACAGCATCTCCAATATTTGTTATTACTTGTTTTGTTATTAATAGCCATTGTAACAGTTAGTTTTGAGGTGATATCTCATCATAGTTTTGATTTGCATTTCCCTAATAACTAGTGAAATGAGCATCTTTTCATATATCTGTTGGCCATTTGTATGTCTTCTTGGAAGAAGTGTCTGTTCAGGTCCTTAGCCCATTTTTCATTTGGATTGTTTGTTTGGTGTTGAGTTGTGTGGGTTTTTATATATATATATATATATATATATTGGATATTAACCCCTTGTCAGAGCTGTTGCTTGCAAATATCTTCTCCCATTCAGTTGGTTGCCTCTTTGTTTTGTTGTTGGTTTCCTTTACTGTGCAGAAGTTATTTGGTTTAATAAAGTCCCATTCATGTATTTTTTCCTTCACTTCCTTGCCTTTGGGACCAAATTCATAAAATCTTCTCTAAAACTAAGGTCCAAAAGTTTAGTACCTATCTATGTGTTCTTCTATGCATTTATTGTTTCAGATCTTATATTTAGTCTTTGATCCATTTGAATTAATTTTTGCCCTTGGGACAAACTGTAGTCTACTTTCATTCTTTGCGTGTGGCTTTCCAATATTCCCTGCATCATTTATTGTGGAGGCTTTTTCTCTTCATTGTATGTTTTTGGCTCCTTTGTCAAAAATTATGTGCCCATATACATGCAGTTTTATTTCTGGGCTCTCATTTCTGTTCCATTTGTCTGTGCATCTGTTTTTCTGCCAATACAATGCTATTTTGATTATTTTCACTTTGTAGTATAATTTGAAATCAAATAGTGTAATACCTCCAGTACATTCTTCTTCTTCTTTTTAATCAGGATTGCTTTGGCTATATGGGATATTTTTGTGGTTCCATGAAAACTTAGCAATTGTTTTGTTTTATTTATTTTTAAAATGTCATTTGGATTTGTATGGGATTGTATTAAATCTGTGTATTGCTTTGGGTAATATAAAAATTTTAATTTTGTTGATTCTTTCCAATCCATGAATACAGAATATCTTTGTAATTAATTGTGTAATTTTCAATCTCTTTTAATAATTCTTTGTAGTTTTCAGTATATAGGTCCCTCACATCCTTTGTTTTAAGACTGGCCTCTGTATTTTTTAAATATTATTTTATTTTAACAATGTTTAATACTTGAGTTTTTTTGAGAGTTCTACATTCACAAGATTTGTGCATGTAAGTGAAGCATTGCTCTCCAAATATCCTAGTTGAATCTCCCAAGGTAGCTGTGCTCCAACATCTTATGGTTCTTTGAAATTAATATCTCAGTCCCCATCATAAAAGTTTTCCCTGAGTATCACAACCTCTATCATGAAAGTGCCAGAGAATATATGCTACCAATCCTTTCTCAGAGTGCATCTTTGTTTTCATGATCAGGATGTGTTAAAATTGTACTACTGAGACTATCTCAGAGATGCTGATGCTATCAAGCAGAAAGAATAGTGTTTAAAACTTTTGGAATAACTCCTTTTAATATATACTTATTTTCCTTCATTTATAATATTTCTATAATTTTCTAAAGAGGAAAATTATGGTAAAATACATATTGTATTTCTGTTACAGAAATAAATAATTGCAGCAGAATATGTTCTACATATAATTAACAAATCTGGGCATTTATAATAATTATACTCTGTATGTATCTCTTTTTATTCATAGAGCTGAAATTTTATACAATAAACAGTATCTAAACTGGTAATTTAATAATGCAGTATTTAAACAAAGCTAAAATGTGTAGTCATTCTTAGGAAATAATTCATGTGATCATAATCCCTAGACACATGTTAATACAGACCTATTTTGTTACTTTTATTATATATTTTATTGAGGCAATCTAAATGCAAAACCATTCATAGATCTTTCAGTTGAACAAATAACAGATATAAATTAGGTAATTTATAGTTCCTGATAAACACCATTCAAATCAAGAAAGAGATTATTTTTATTGCACCAGAGTGTTCTCTGTGTCCCTTTCCAGGCAATTCCACTTCCACCTTCCTTGTCAGCAAGTAACTTCCTTGTCATTTCTATCAGCCTCGGTTAGTTTCGTCTGATTTGAAATTTCATGTGAATGAACTCATAAACTATGCACTCTTTATGACTTTGATTTATTTGCTTAATGTAATGTTTTTGAGATTCTTAATATAATATTATTGGAGATTACTATTTTATCTGCAATTCATTATTCATTATTTACTAGTATTTTACTATATGATTATATTAATTTTTTTCCATTTTCTTATTGGTAAACATTTATTCTGTTTCAGTATTTTTCTATCACGAATAACAATGCTATGAACATCTTTATATAGATATTTTTATAAACATATGTTACTGTTTTTACTGAGGAAGGACTTGGTGGGTCATAGGGGAGATTCATGTTTAATTTCAGAAGAAACTACTTAACAGTTCTCCTGTGTGGTTGTATCATTTCACCTTTCATCAATAATGTCAGTTCTAGCTGCTGTATATTTTCACCAAATTTTGATGTTACTGTATATATATATATATATATATATATATATATATTATAATATAATAATTTGGGTATATAGTATATAATAATCCTTGAGCAAATATGTCTTTGTTAATACTATGTCCCAGTATTTGGTTTATCTTCTCATTGTTGTGACAGTGTCCTTCCACAGGGCAGACATTTTTAACCTCTATAACCAGTTGCATTTCTTTAAATGTTTAATTCATGTAGTAAACCAATCCCATCATAGTGTCACTCTGACGGCGTTAAACCCCTTCTGTATTCACTCACATATTTAGTACATGACTAAATATGATGAAGATTTCTATTTCCCCCTTTTCGTATATTTTTTTTCAAAAAGAGAACAGGAAGAGAAAAATATCTAACCAACTTGTTCCTTGGTGGTAACATATCCAGAGCCTCAGAATAAGAAAGCACAGCAACAGCTTTTTTGGAAAACTGGTCAAAACTAGTAGAAAAACAGAGGTTGGCAGTTTCTGACTTAATGGTAACATCACAAAACCAACATGTCCAAACAGGTTTTCTCCCAGTTTCATGTGGCCATGAAACTGTGAGTTTATGTACACAGTAAGATCTCCTTCACCTAAAGGCTTCATCATGCAAAGCCTACATTCTCTCTGTTAGAACATATTTCTCTACTCAGGCAGAAGGTAAATACTGCTTAGCTCTTTCCATGTTTCAGTCTTTATTTTTCATCAGCAGCAAATCATGACAATACTGGTAGATATATGACAAAGCAAATTAAAGATTCATGTGTTTAAAATTGTAAGGAATTCTTATATAAATAGCATTATACAGGAATGGTCTAAAGTTTGGAATAGTATAGCAAAAAGGTGGCTGTAATAATTTCATTTTTGGTTTATTAACCTTGTCTCCTACAATAGGCTAAAATTTCTTCTGAACCTGACATATTTTAGATTTTGCTTCATAGATGATAATTAATAAGGAACAATGAAAGCATTGCTATTGTTTATAGGGAGTTTTAAATTACTAGTGATTGTACAGTGAACGAAGGAACCAAATGCATTTTTGAAGCAGTCAAAGCATTGATATAATATAGACATTTATAAAAAGAGTAAATTATTTTGTTTTATGTTCAATATTCTTTTTACCTCAACCTAAAGGGTTGCAATGTGCATGGGTTTAGACAGATATTTAAAATATTAATGTGGAATGAGTAAAATAATATGTGATTGTGTCAAACATTCATATAAATAGTAAATATCTTAGTCACTTAATCAAATATTTTATTTCTTTTTTTATTTTATTTTATTTTATTTTATTTTATTTTATGTTCAGATAGAGTGGGAGGGAGAGAGAGGAAGAGAGAGAAACATGGATGTGAAAGGGACACATCGAGTGGCTACCACCCACACAACCAACCAGTGCCGGGGATAAACTGCGACCAAGGTACGTGCCCTTAGCGGGAACCAAACCCAAGTCTCTCGGGACCACAGGCCAATGCTCTAACCTTTGAGCCAAACCAGCCAGGGCTTATTCAAATATTTTAAAGTAGATACAATTATGGTGTTAAATTAACTAAATATTGAATTGACTAATGAAAAGTTTTACTTTACAGATTGAAGATTGCTGGTCTATACTAATGGATTATTGAAGTACTTTCTTTTAAATATTATTCCACTAAATGTAAAATAAATGTGTACACACATATTTCTGATGATTATCACAGTTTATAGAGTTATTCCTTAGTGATTTATAGAAAAATAAATATCCATGACATACTTTAAAGTCATTTGAGGCATTCAGAGGAATCAGTTATTTAAGATGCTTCTTATGAGAACAAATCACATGCTATGAAATAATATTTGTGTTAATTAGGTTATTGAAGTGACCTATAGGGGACCAAATGAAATTTTGATACAAAATCCAAGATTCAACATGTATGTAATTTTATTCATATATTGCAGTGGTTTTCCTTCATCTCATACTTATTATCAGAGAGTTAAATATATAATCATGTTTATATTTTAGGGGCATATTTGAAAGTTGAATATTTTATTTAACAAAGAAAGTTGGAAAATGAAATAATTCTTTCTCCACAAAAATTTTAAAAAATGACCTGATGTTATTTTAACCAGTTTACATAAAATAATTTCCAAATCCTGTGGAAAATTTGAATTAGTAAGTAATTTTACACCAAGTAGAGCAAAATATGAACTCTATCAACCTTGGAGACTATACCTTACTCAAAATAAATGGCTCCCGGATCCTGCTATGGAAATAAAGGATTTTCTAACAGAGATTGCAGTAACTATTTATTTTGCTGCAACTTGTATTTCCACCAACCAGCCATATGTGATTTTCAAATGGGAAATGGTGTCAGTGTGACAAGAAAGTTCCAGTGGGTCATCAACATTTTGACATAGGCATAATGGAGAATTTAATTATTTCTTTTGGCAGTAGATGAAAAACAGTAAACAACAAAACACCCTTCTCTCTATACATAGACACGAACCCTCTTGGCTAGAATGGGAGAATTAAAATAAAAAATTTTGAACTCCCTTTTTTTTGAAAATTAAAAATTAGTATCTGATATATCCAGTTCCAGCTAGGATGTGAGATTGTGCTCATCATACAAAAAAACACTGGATAAACAACACGGCTTTAAAGCCATCTAAATGTATTGGATGCAACATACAAAGTACCCAATTCGGAAGAGAAATGAGCCTTTCATAAATGACAAATGACCGGGGTCTACAAGTTAAGAAAGGGTAAAGGAAGAGGCAAACCAGAGAAGGAGCAACTTTTCTGGGATGAAGAGAAGCAAGCTAAACCTATAATGAAAGTTTCAGCTGGTATTACTGTTTGGAAACTGGAAGATCCCCAGTGTAAAAATAAATCTTTTGGCCAGACGGTTATAACCCATAAGATTTTGCTAAGTAAGAATCTGTGGCTATAAAGTGGAAAACAGAGAGAGATATCACAATGTTATCAGAAGCTTAGGTTCAAGGGGCCAGTTGGAATTTATTTCAGAACTGAATTGAAATTAAATAAAGCCTAAACCCAATCCCAGATCAACCAGACTTATGATTAGCTTCACCTTAACTCTCTTCAAAAGGAAAAGACAAGCCCTTACTGGAGGAAAACAAAACAAAAACAGAATAAAGCAAACGTATTAAACAGTTTGATATTTATTGCACCATTATTTAAAAAATAAGTAGAGCATGTCAAATGTTAAAATGTATGTAAAAATGCAAGAACATGTGAATCTGTGATGAAGATAAAATAATAAATAGAGGGATTCTCGGTTTCAGCTTACGTTATATAGAGCTGGAAAGAATGCTGCTGTCATCCTTACAACATGTCAAGGCAAGATGGTCTACAAAATGTTTCTTGAACACATTGGAGAGCTGAGGTCACAGGATAACGAACTCATCTGAAATCCAGGAAAAATGAATACATCCATGGAGAGATGGAACATGTGAACTTTCTTTCTTTTGGGAAGACCTTGGGAAAACTACTAATTGGTAGGAATTCAGTGCTGTCTTAACAGTCAAAGGCAACTGCAATATGGGTTAAGGGGTAGAATCTCCAGGAGCAAGAGATACAAGCAAGAGGAGTTTGCTTCCGCCAGCAGGGTCTCCTCCACAGATCTAACTGGGTACTCAAGAGAAAAACTAGGGTCATCACAAAGCTTGGAAAAGCCTTTCCCCAGGAGAGAGGTATGAGGCAGCCACTACTGAAAATGCACAATGTCCCGCCTGAATCTGTCCTCTCAAAAGCCTTGCATCCAGTGCTCCTAGATATCTTCCCCTCCCCTTTTCTGGGATAAAAACGCTGGTGATGACTAGCTGTGGGTCGAAGAACAGAACAGACCAGAAACCTCCTCTATCCTTAGGGACAAAGAGGGAAATGTCACAATCCCAGACCATTAAAGATCCCCTACAAGTAGGGGAGGACAGGATAACTGAAATGCCTGTTGTGAGAGCCAGGAACACATTGCCTCCCTACAACCGATGTGAACAGAAAAAAGTAAGCCCTGTCTCAGCCCGCCACAGCCAGGCTAGCAATAACTGAGTAAAGTAACACGAGACTACTACTGGGGTAGGGGTAAGTGTATGGAGAGAGACCTCTCTGAGGTATGACTATAAAGGGAAGTCTTTAGTTGAGGGGGAGCAGACTGAGAAAATATCCATAAATGATCAGACCATAATTCAAGCTCAAGGTGAAATGAAAGGAATTTGAAGCCTTTGGTGCATTTAGGGTAATTTTAAGAAGAGCAGAAATACAACACAGCTCAATTTCTGGCTATAAACTCACCAAACCAAAGGCAAAATCTAGAATTGAAAAAGACAATATCTTAATTGAAGAATTCATCAAGTAAACAACAGCAGACTGGACTCAGCAGAGAATATAAGGCCTTTGAACTCAAAGACTGGTCAGCAGAAATGTCCAAACAGAAACATAGAAAGAGAATGATAACCACAAGTAAACAGATTTATCAACATCCATTACCTTTAACATTTAGATCTGTAATCCAACTGGATTTGATTTCGCATAAGGCATTATGGGGTCGATTTTCCCTGTTTCTCCCATGGATATACAATTGACCTAGTTTCATTTATTGAAAAGAATCTTTCTACCTAGCTCTGCTGTGATGCCTTTACATTAACATATATGTGGCACTGTAATTTATAGCAAATTTTTAAAATTATACTACTTCCAGTTCTAGATGTTAACAAGGAAAAGAGAGTAGCTTAGAAATTTAGAGGACCCTTTTACTGCTTTCCAGGTACTAACTTGCAGACCATTGTCACAATACTGATTAAAGAAAGGCAGTTTGAGACTTTCAGCTTATTACTGTTCTATGTGTTTTTTGGTTAATTGGGTTTTATTTTCCTTTGTGCACATGCCTCATGATTCATTTTATGGATAGAATAATGTAGGGGGATATAAAAATATATTTGTTTAATTTTTAAGAACATTATTCCCATTATAATAACCCATGCATTAGGTTTTAATTTTTGCTGTTTGAGTAGGTGCTAACAAAAGTTAAATTAAAAGTCAGATGTGAGAAGTTTTATGGAGACATGTAACAGAGAATAATATCATTGATGAGAAAGCTCGATATTGTTCAGTTGTTAATTCTGCCAAATTTTCCCATAGATGCAATGTAATCTTAAGGAAAAATACAGGAGGCTTTTTAAAATAGAAATTTATAAATTGGTTATATTTATATGGAAATTCAAAAGATTACCTACAATACCCAATACAATATTGAGAAGAACAAAAGTGAAGCAGTAACAGTAACTGATATCAACCATTATTACATAACTAAAACAATAATAATTAGGAGAGATGGTGTCAGAGTAAAGGCATGAAAATAGATGAATGAAACAGAATAGAAAGTCCAGAAACCCACACGGAAGTCACCAGTGATTTTTGACAAAGGTGCAAAGACAGTAAAAAGTCAAGGTTAGTCTTTTTAAAATGCCAGGATATTTGATATCCATATATAAAACTAACAAAAGACAACACTTTAGATTTGTATTTTACACCAGACACAAAAGTTAACTCAAAGTCTATTGTACACCAAAAGTGAAAACCCAAATTCTAAAAATTCTAAAAAGGGGGTATATCTGTAATACTTTAGACAATATAGATAATTTTAAAAGAAATAATATGAGAAAATATATGAGACAGTCTCTGCAAACTTAAGTTAGGGATATACATATATTCATATATATCCCTATCCAAAAGCGCTAGCTATAAATACAAGAAAAGGACAAACTGGACTTTGACAAAATTCTGAACTTCTGATCTTTGATCAACTGTTCCTTTTTTGAAAATATTTTTTTCTTTATTGATTTTTACAGAGAGATAGAAACATCGATGAGAGAGAACATCGACTGGCAGCCGCCTGCATGCCCCCCATGACTGGGAATCAAACACGAGACCTCTTAGTACAGGGGTCGACACTCAACCACTGAGCCACACTGGTGGGGCCAACAGTTCCTTTTTAAATGTTCTTATTGTAGCACAATTTTTATTCAAACCATTTTCACTCATTTTGAAAACAATGATTTTTGACTTGACCATATAGATTAATTATTACGTGTATTATTTCCCCCTTATATACGTACTTGGCATCATTTATTGACAGTCACTTTTCATCATAATGTAGGTCAGCAAATTTGGAACAGCTGTTATGAATGAAATACTGAAAAAACAGCTGTGCAGTGTAACTATTTTGTTTTGTCCCCTTTTCATAGAAAATGTGTCCAAGACTATATTTCATACTAACTATCTTGAATGCTAAAAATTAATCACATTGATGAAAATGTATAATGCATTGAGAACACTGGTTGAATGTGTTAGAAGTAACATTTCTCTATAAATCATTTAGTGACTGACTGATATAGGTAGTCCATATTCAATAAATTTATCACTGAGTCTTTATAATGCCAATCAAATCAACCAATACATCAACAGTTACATTTTCTAATTTTCATAAAGCACCCTATTAGTTTTTTTAAATAATTTATTGCTGAGTATATATCTCTTATTAATTATTTTCCTTCTATAACTCCTAAAAATTATAGTTTTGAGGCATTTCATTTTTTTTTTTTAAACCTCACCCGAGGACACTTTTTGCATTCATAGAGCAAGAGAGAGAAAAGGAGGAAGAGAGAGAGAGAGAGAGAGAAACATCGACGTGAGAGAGACACATCGAGTGGTCGCCACCCACACAACCCCAACCGGGGCCAGGGACAAACTGCAACCATGGTATGTGCCCTTAGCGGGAACCGAACCCGGGTCTCTCCAGACCACAAGCCAACGCTCCAACTGCTGAGCCAAACTGGCCAGGGCAAGGCATTTCAGTTTTTAAATGGACTCTAGAAATTTCCATAATTTTCCTGATGTTTAAAATTTTTATGTCTCTTGACATTATTTACTTAAAGAGAAATGCATTTTAGGTTATTTCTATATTTATGTATATCATTTTATCCATTTTTGTGTAGTTGTAATGAAAAAAGTTTTCTCAATGGTTTGGGTTATTAAGTTATAAATGACAAAGGAAGTTTTCAAATATGTAATTTTCAAATATAAAGTTTTTAAATATTGCTAAATGTTAGTAAAATTTTTAAAATATTGAAATGCAGACAATATTTCTTTAAATATCACTGAAATAAGTGGTAAACACATGGCTTCACATTTTAATCACTACCAATATCTCAAAGTACAATATACTCACAGGATACAATTTATTATTAATGATAGTGAATTAAAATAATAATTATTTCAAATAGTTACCTCCATTTTAAATATTTTTGCTGGCTTTTTGTCATATCTGATTTTATTTTTATTATTTTGAATTTTTTTTTTATCCTCACCCAAGGATATTTTTTTTTGCATTTATCTTCAGACAGAGCAGAAGGGAGAGAGGGGGAAAGAGAGAGAGAGAGAGAGAGAGAGAGAGACATCGATATGAGAGAGACACATCAACTGGTTGCCATCCACACGACCCCAGCCAGGGCTGGAGACAAACCGCAACCGAGGTTCGTACCCTTAGCGGGAACCAAACCTGGGACTCTCTGGTCCGTGGGCCAATGCTCTAACTGCTGAGCCAAACTGGCCAGGGCTATTTTGAATTTTTAAAAATTATCTTTATTGTTGAGAGTATTACAGATGCCCCCCCACAATAAAATGACTATGGTAGGAATATCCTTGATAGAAATAGGATAAACATCAGGTATGCCATTTTTTCATTCTCCTGAATATTTATTATTAGTAATTTAATATATAAATTTTTTCAAGAAATATTTTTAAACTATTTTATATTTTGAATATTTAGCTGGTTAGACATAATTGTACATTATATATTAAATTTATAATTGTTATTTATATAAAGTATGATAGATATAAAATAATGTATATTTTTAAAATTTATTATATAATATATACAATTAATAAATATAAAATAATTATGTAAATACTAAGTATATGTTAAATATACCTAATATATATCAAAATTAATATATATCTATTTTTAAATATATATAATCATATGTACATATTTTTAAATCAATTAATTAGGCATGGATATATAACAATACATTTTAATTGTGTCACTCTTAAGATGAATATTTGCGCCATTTTTACATATAGAAATTAACACTCTTCCATCATGGAATCATATAATAATTACTCCTCTGCCTCACCTTTTCAACCATCCCTCTAACCCCCCTCCAATCTGGCAACCATCAGTTTGTTCTCTATATCTATAAATTTGTTTCTGTTTTACTTCTTTATTTTGTTTTTTATTTTATTTATTTATTTTTTCTTTATTGACTTTAGAGAGAGATGAAGGGAGAGGGAGAGAGAGATAAGAATGTCAATGAGAGAGAACATCAATTGGCTGCCGCCTACACACCCCCTACCAGGGATTTGGCCCAAAACCTGGGCATGTGCCCTGACCGGGAATCAAACCAGCGAGCTCTTGGTGCATGGGTCAACACTCAACCACTGAGCCACAGTAGCCGGGCTATTTTGTTTTATAAATGTCACATATAAGTGAAGTTGTATGATATTTGACCTTGTCTGACTTATTCCACTTAGCATAATACAATCTGTGTCCATCCATGTTGTCAAAAATGGCAAGATTTTACCTTTTTTAAGGCTGAATTATTGTATTATATATATGACACTTCTTTATCCATTCATCTACCAGTGGGCACTTAGGTTACTTCCATGTTTTGGCTATTGTAAATTATGCTGCAATGCACATAGGGTTGCATAAAGCTTCTTTAGTTAGTGTTTTAGATTCCTGCAGATAAATACCCAGAGGTGGAATTAATGAGTCATATAATAGTTCTATTTTTAATTTTTTGAGGAAACTCCTTACTGTTTTCTACAGTGGCTGCACCAGTCTGCATTCCCACCAACAGTGCACATTCTCCACATCTTTGCCAGCACTGGTTGTTTGTTGATTTATTGATGATAGTCATTCTGACAGGTATAAAGTGATATCATATTGTGGTTTTAATTTGCATTTTTCCAATGATTACTACATGTTCTTTGCTAGATACTACATTAGAGTAAAAGAAAAAAAGACAATGTTTATTTCATAATGGAGCTTACATTATAGAAGTACATAGACAATAAAAATAAATATATAATATAATAGCAGGTAGTGTTAAGTACTATGAAGTAAAATAAAGCAAATAAACAACATAGAATGAGGTATGAGTCAGGTAAATTTTTTTATTTGTTTTTTTTTTGTTTTTACTTTATTTTTCTTGTTGACATTATTACAGATGTCCCAATTTTTCCCTCCTCCATTCAGCCCCCACCCCCTCTTCCCTTTGGCCATCACCACACTGTTGTCTGTGTCTATGTGTTATGCATATATGTTCTTTGGCTAATCTCTTCACCTTCTTTCATCTAGTCCCCGCTCCTTTCTCTCCTCTGACAGCTGTCAGTCTATTTCATGTATCCATGCCTCTGTTTCTAGTTTGTTCATCAGTTTATTTTGTTAATCAGATTCCACATATAAGTAAGATCATGTGGTATTTGTCTTTCTGTGACTGGCTTATTTCACTTAGCAAAATAATTTCCAATTCCATCCATGCTGTTGTCACAAAAGGTAAGATTTCCTTTTTTTTTTTTTAATGACCAAGTAGTATTCTATTGTGTAAATGTACCACAGATTCTTTACTCATCTACTGATGAACACTTGGGTTGTTTCCAGATCTTGGCTATTGTTAATAATGCTGCATTGAACATAGAGGTGCATATTTTTTTTTTTGAATTAATGTTTTGGGATTCTTAGAATATATTCCTAGAAGTGGAATCACCGGGTCAAAAGGCAATTCTATTTTTAATTTTTTGAGGAAACTCCATACTATTTTCCACAGTGGCTGTACCAGTCTGCATTCCCAATAGTGCACAAAGATTGCCTTTTCTCCATATTTTTCCCAGCACTGGTTGTTTATTAATTTATTGATGATAGCCATTCTGGCAGGTGTGAGGTGATATCTCATTATGAAATTAATTTGCTTCTTTCCAATGATTAGTGACACTGGACATTTTTTCCAATGTCTATTGGTCATCTGTACATCCACTTTGAAGAAGTGTCAAGTCAGGTCCTTTGCCCATTTTTTTAACTGGATTGTTTGTCTTCCTGCTGTTGTAGTGTACAACTTCTTTGTGGATTTTTTTTTAATTAACCCCTTATCAGATGTATCATTGGCAAATATGTTCTCCCATTCAGTGTGTTCCCTTTTCATTTTGTTGATTTCTTTTCCTGTCCAAAACTTTTCAGTTTGATGTATTCTAGTTAGTTTATATTTTCTTTTGTTTCCCTTACCAAAGGAGATATATCAGGAAACCTATTGCTACAAGAGATGTCTGAGATTTTACTGCCTATGTTTTCTTCTAGAATATTTATGGTTTTGCAACTTACATTTAAGTCTTTTATCCATTTTGAGTTTATTCTTGTTTATTGTGTAAGAAAGTGGTCAATTGGTACCTGTCCAATTTTCCCAACACCATTTAGTGAAGAGCCTGTCTTTACTCCATTGTATGCTCTTGCATCCTTTGTCAAATACAAATTGACCATAAAGGTGTGGGTTTATTTCTGGGCTCTCTGTTCTGTTCCATTTATCTATATGCCTGCTCATCTGCTACTACCAGGCTGTTTTTATTATAATGGCCTTCTAGTACACTTTGATATCAAATAGTGTGATACCTCCAACTTTGTTCTTCTTTCTCAATATAGCTGAGGCTTATTAGGGTCATTTTTTATTAGATATATATTTTTAGAATATATTTTCTAGATCTGTGAAATATGCCATTGGTTTTTAATAGGAATTGTGTTGAATCTATAGATTGCTTTGGGTAGTATGGAAATTTTAATGATGTTAATTCTTCCAATCCATGACCACAGTATATGCTTCCACTTATTTTTGTTCTCCGCGATTTCTTTCTTCAGTGCCCTGTAATTTTCTGAGTACAGGTCTTTTACCTCTTTAATTAAATTTATTCTTAAGTACCTTATTTTTTGTTGTTGTTGCAATAGTAAATGGGATTGTTTTATTAATTTCTCTTTCTGATTATTCATTATTGGTATATAAAAATGTTACCAATTTCTGAATATAAATTTTGTATCCTTCTACTTTACCAAATTTATTTATTAGATCTAGTAGTTTTTTGGTGGAGTCTTTAGGGTTTTCTATGTACAATATCATTGTCATCTACGAATAATGATAGTTTTGCTTTCGCCTTTCCAATTTGGATGCCTTTTATTTCTTCTCTTTGTCTGATTTCCATGGCTAGGGCTTCCAGTACTATGTTGAATAAGAGTGGTGAAATTGTTAATAAGATAGATCAGGGAAGGACTTTCCTATGAAGTAATAACATTTTAGCATACATTTGAATAAAGTGTGAATTGGTGCTATGCCAATATTCGAGAGAAGAGTGGAAGAAAGAGCAAGCTCAAAACTCTAACGTAGATATTTTCTTGGTGTATTGAAAGAATTGTTAGAGATGCTGTTTTGACTGAAATAGAATGTACAAGAGAAATAAATATAATTCAGGAAGTTTGGGGATGCAAGTTAATATGGTGAAGTAGCCATTGTAAGTTTGTCATATGTCCGTGTTATAAAAACGATGAAAAAGTTTAATGGAGAAGTGATATGATAGGCTTGATAGATTCAAAATGTCTTTCTAATTCTGTGAAGGAGACTATACTTGGGAGAAAATAGGAATGGGGAGCTAAATGAGCTGTAACAGTAATCCAAGTGACAACGGTTATTGGCTGGGACCTGTGACTCAAGAGCAACATCCACTGATGCATTTGCTATGAGACAAAGACATGGTTCAAGAATGCCATTTATTTTTTTGGTTAACCATCTGGATGGGTGTGGAGGGTACCAGGTAGAGAAGAGCAGATTTGGAGACAGAAATGTATATTTTAGCTCTAAGTAATATTTGGAAACATATTATAATTTAAGTAGAGATGTCAATTATTTACATAGATATATGATCCAAGATTTGGGGAGAGCGATTGATCAGAACTATGAATAAAATGATCAAAGTATGAATGGTATTTAAACTTGAAAGAATGAATGATATCACCTAGGGAGAAGTATAAAGAAAGAAGATCCGAAGAACAGAGAAAAAGAGCACAACAATATTTAGAAATTGGAAGGAAGAGTTTCTAGTAAATGACACTGAAATGTAGCAAAGCATGATGAGAAAACAGGACAGTGAGGTGGACTGGATATCAAGTGCAGGAAGTGTTTAAGAACAGAAGCAAACAGCTTTAATAAATACCACTGAGAATTTAATAATGAAGATTGGGGATTGACTCATGGAATTTGATACTGTGGAAGTTGTCAGTGATCTTGTCAAGAGCTGTTTCAGAAAAATTTGAGGGATAGACATTTGATTGGAATGAGTGTGTTTTAGTTAAAAGTGGAATTTAGAAGTTATGGTTTCTTTCTACACCACCAGGGATCATTTGGTGTCCTTCTTAAATATACCAGAGTGGGCAAAAGTAGGTTCAAAGTTGTTCATATAGAAAAAATACAATAGCCCTGGCGGGAGTGTCAGCCCTCAGACCAATGAGTTGCGGGTTTGATTCTGGCCAAGGGCACATGACTTGGTTGCAGCTCTTCCCCAGCACTGGTCACGGTTGTGCAGGAGGCAACCAGTCGATGTGTCTCTCTCATGTCGATGTTTCTCTCTCTCCCCCTCCTACTCTACCTGAAGATAAATAGAAAAAAACATCCTTGGGTGAGGATTAAAAAAAGAGAGAGAATGCAATAATTATTAAATAATAATACAAGGATAAACTGTTTCACGGACTCACAACTGTAAACCTACTTTCGCCCACCCTATATATGGCCTTGTACCTACAGAGAGGTTTTCTTCATGTGAACAACAATCTGTATCTAATTTTATTCATTACATATCTCGATTTCTTGGAACATGGAGAGTTACATAAATGAAGTTATGAAAAGTATCACTGTAAGATTTTAAATTTTCTTTTATTAATTGAGAAATTAGAATATGGAGAAAGTTGATAAGACTGAATTAAGTAGAAATCTGAAACAACTTTATTCTAATCCAATTTTCCATTATATGGGAAATTATATATATCTCTTGCCCATTTCTTCATTATCTCCTAGGAACTTAGAGTGATTTATCTTTCCTCTTGAGTTGAACTTTCAAGTTAGTAATAAGAATGTAAGTAATATTTATAACTTCTCATGCCACTGTGCCAGTAGAGATATCAATAAGCTTGAATTTATAGCTCTGGTTTAATGACAAATTTGTTCTTTTCGGAATGAGATGTCAAAAGAGTGGGTTGGGTTTTATATAGGAAAGAGATGATTAACAAGAATTCAGTCAGTGCTTTTATAAAGTTTTAGTTTCACAATTACACGTGAAACATTATATTCCACTTCTTGGACTCTCGTGATTTCTGTGAAACCATACAAAAACATATTATACCTAAAAATAGAAATCCCTTTAACTTCTACAGAGTATTCTGAAGAGCAGCTGTTTTGATTCTATTCCTCTCCAATTTTAATTTGCTTCTGCATTGAAAACCTCTATTGCCTAGAGATTTTCCTGACATCACAGATATATTTAGCAGATTTTGGTTTGTTTTTATGGAGAATTTAGGATTTCTGCCACTAATGTTTTTCAGCCAGATAAGAAAAATAATTTAGGTTGGGAGAGAAAGCCTATTAAAAATATTTTTAGCACTGTCCGGTTTAGCTTAGCAGTTAGAGCATCAGCCCGCAGACTGTAGGATCAATCGTGGGTTCAATTCCCCAGTCAAGGGCATGTACCTAGGTTTCAGGTTCGATCCCCAGCCCTGATCAGGGTCATGGGGGAGGCAATTAATGAATGTGGCTCTCTCATGTCTACAAAGATGTTCCTCTCTCTCTCTTTCTCCTTCCCTCCCTTCCACTCTATCTAAGAAAAAAATCAATGGAAAAATATTCTCAGATGAGGAGTAACAAAAAAAAAATTTTGCCTTCAAGGATATATGTGTATATTTTGATACCAGATTAAATTTTATGTTCTACTGTAACCAGCACGTTGAACAAGAATAAATAATGGGATATCATTTAAAAAAACAACTTTATTCTTTCCCACTGACCATTTAAAATATATTTAGTACAGAAAGTTTTCTTTTTTATGATAGTGGTAGAAAATTGTGGGACAAATCATAACTTTAAAAAATTTTATTAAGATATAATTGACATATAATATTATATTATTTTCATATGTACAATGATTCAATATTTATATGAATTGTGAAGTGATCACCACAATAAGGCTAGATTATATCCATCACTATACAAGATTATCAGTTTTTCTTGTAATAAAAACTTTTAAGATGTATTCTCTTAGCAATTTTTAAATATACAATACAATATTATTAACTATAGTCACCATGCTGTATGGAATCATGACTTTTATGATTACTCTCAAGTAATAAAAACAAGTTATAATTAAGTAATTAAAATTACTAGTTTTATTAATTAATCATAACCACAATGTTGGCTCCTACCACTATTTCAGAAAGTAGCATTATCAGCAGCATGGTGAATATCACTTCCCATAGACTGACATAAGACATACAAGAAAGATTTAAAAATCTTCTCCACTCTGCCTAGTGAGCCATATTCATGTAGGACGTATCATCTGCTAAGGTAGCATGTGATGAAGGCTGTGGACCATTTCCTCTTCCTCTGGCTTCCTTATAAGATTTTGAATCCCCTAGGGTTGAAATTATGGGTAGAAAATAAAGGGAAGTAAAAGACTTCTTTGACTTTGTAGTAACTTAAGATGACCTGAAACACGCTGTCTAGATAAGGGTTTCATCTTGATTCTCATATAAGATATTTTATAGGTTTGTAGAGACTCTTTACTGTTCCTTTCCACCTGTAACTTACATTTCACAGACAATTAAGATTTTATTACTCTAGCTGTGGCTCTTTTCTCAGCTCTTTAGGAGCTTTTTCATTCTCCCTTGTCATCTGATTATTTTGAGGGGATTGAATATAAAACATAAAATCTTTCTTATATGTCTCATGTCAGTCTATGGGAAGTGCAATCTGCCATGTTGCTGATAATGCTACTTTCTAAAATCTTCTTTCTCTTTCTCCTTCCTTCCTTTCTGTCTCCCTTTCTCTCCTTCTCCCCACTGCCTTCCATAATACCACATGCCAATAGTGATAGAATTTAGTCTTAGATTCCTCTGGTACAAGCCTAAAGCATCCATCTTAATATGGGAGACAAGTACATTCTTTCTGAGTTGTCTCACTGTTGCCCTTCTCATTAGTTTTGAGGTGGGCACATATTTCTCTTTTTTCTTGTGGATGTTGAAACATACAACAAAGTAGCAATTGTCTGCAAATACATTTTCCTTTCATTTTTTCCCTGGGAAGTCTATTTTTAAATGCTTTGTGCATGCATAGAGTTAATGAGAAAATTCAAGTCATTTAAATAGTTCTAATTTATTTTGTTAATAAATCTGCATGTTGGCTCACCCCCCCCCACCTCACTTTGATATCTTATATATAGCAATCCTAGGTACCAGTTGATACCTTCACTTTAACATTGTGTAACATTATCGTGATGATTCTTATGTCTATGGTGTAGTTAACCAATCATTTGAAGTCATAGAAAATCACTGTGTTGTGCTTGATTGCAATTTGTGCCACCGCCCTTCTTATGTTATCTTCAATTATATTACATTTTAAAGTAAAATTGTTTTATCTTTAACCTAATTTTGTTTTTATAAATTTGAATTATTTAAATATCTTAATATAAAGATGGACATTTTAGGTCATTAAACACCTAGGAATTACTGATATTGGGTATACAAGCAAAGAACATAAACATAGAGTAGTCCAAGAAATGATTATAACTTTACTTCATTAAATCTAATATTATTTATCAACATATGTCACATTATGCATATAAATTCTGGTATTTCTACTACTAAGCAGAAGGACATGACTCTCTGTCAGGAAGCTGTTTCCCATAATTTTACATCACTTTGAAAATGTATGATTTAATGTGTTGCAATGGAAAAAGATAGTTCCTATGAAGCTTTCATGATTTTGTGAACATATTTAATGGTATAAAAATCTGACTAGAAAATCTACAATGAACGGAACAAAAATCCAAGGAGAATATTGAATATTTTTCATCTTTTATGGATAGTACTCATTTTCAAAAAATTGTCATCTCTATGAAGCTAGGTATTTCATAATAAACTCATCTTACTTGGGATAAGAACAAGTTTAGACATTGCCCTTGGGTAAAGTTGTCAACCTCTTACCTGTTTGTCATTGTTACTGGTTTGTTTGCTACAAGTTGGAAAAAATATTTTCTGTTTTCCTAAAATATATTTTATCGATGAAGATAACTTTAGCAAACTAAATCTATACTTTGCTGGAGAATAATTCTCTATTTTACAAAAAGCATTACAGGTGTTTACTCTTTGGCATAGAAATAAAATAAGATCCATCCCCAAGTATGAGACATAGATATTCCAAATGGAAAGATTTTTCTTCAGAAGAAAGAATTTATTAGTCTATTTTGTCTAATGTAAAAATTTGAGTAAAATACTTATTTAATTATGGTATTCTGACATTCTGGCCATTTTGTATATATTAAAAATAAACAATGTGAGCTATCAGTTTGTTTTTGTGGTATGGTTCTTTAGAGCAATCACAAGTGTATTAAACAAAGGCATCTGATAAATATAAATATTTAGAATTTGTAAAAATAAATTGGGATATTTTAAATGAATTTAAAAATTTATTTTACTTTAGATAATATGGAGAAAAATGAAGGAGTACCTGAATAACATGGTGTCAAAAATGATACTTTTAGCAAGATGAGAAAATTATTGAATTATGAAACACATGTGGCCATAGTCACTAATTTTAAAGTGCTGTCTGTGACCAAATAAATCATTTTAAAAATGTAAATTCTATACTTTTAAAGGGATCATTTAACATATAGGCTTTAGTAAGCTGATGCACTTAAATTTTTAAGAAATTTAAATATAAAAGTGCAATTATTTTTAAGTGGCCAGCTTTGGCAAATTTTGAATTCTGAAAGAATTCATATTATATGATTTATAATATGAATCATATTAATGATTTTTATTTTGAAATATGAAACCTGTGTTTTTGCTAATTTTGACTTTGTGGTTAAAGGAAAATTATAAGTGATGAGCTTTGCTCCCTGTTAATAGTTTCAATTTGTCAATTATTGCTTATTCTCTATTATTAGGTGCCATATGCATTTTAGGCAATAGTTAATGAGATTCTCCTATTTTACCAGCTATATACTAAATATTGCAAATATAAAAGTAAGTGCGTAGTTTTTATTAATGAGGGGGAACTGCTTATTAGCTGCGCTGTCAATCAAAGTTATTGTTTGGTCAATGGAGATACATGTTTGGTTCTACAAATGTAAAGACAAATAATGCAAACTCACCTTTGGGTACTGTCTCATTGTTGAATACTTTTTACCTTTTCTAACTTTATATAATTGTATAATTCTCTCCTCTTATATTGTATATATTAATTGATATTTATAAGAGATGTAGCATAAATTAAATAGCAACTATTTTATTTTATTATTCTAAAGGAAAATGACTCATGCAATGGAATTTATAAAAATACACTTTTATTTTCAAAGAAATTGTTCAGATATTCAAAGTTACCAATTTCAGATATGTTTCATGCAGCTGTAGTCAAGGAGATGAATCACTGTATTACTGCACAAAATAACTTATTCCTTTTTCAAATTTGTGAGGGATTTCAGAGTAGAGCTCTAAAATCCAAACTTGCATATAATGATCTTCTACACATTGTTAGCACTTAGTCCTAAGATTTTTTCAGGTTCTAGTAAATTGTCCTAAAGGTGAAAGATGAAGCCTGATTCTTCATGCATACAGGCATCATGATTACCTTCTTTATATATATGCTTCAGTTATATATATATATATATATATATATATATATATACACGTTTAGTGTTCCCAGTAGCTACATATCTCTGGACACCCAGTTCAATTGCTAGAGGGATTTACATGCAGGAGCTCTTGGTAGAGTTATGCTGTAAAACTTACTTTGATTTACATTTCAGTCCAGAATAAATTATTTCCTTTTTAATATACACAGACAGCTTCAGGGTATAAGAGTCTTGGGGGAAGAAAATAAAGATCTTTTCTCTATAGTTTTCCTTGCTTGTGACTGACAAGACCTATTCTGTTTTTGTTTGTTCTAAAATGTTAATAACAACTAAATTAAATTTAATTCTATATTTATCTTTCAATTGAATTTTAAACTTCTATTAATATCCATGGCATACAAAAAAATCAATACACAAAAGAGAAAAAATTAATTATCAGGAATCTTTATTGATACAGCCTGCCTCAAATTCATCTCATTGTGCAGTCCGCACTTGTGTCATTTAAAGCATGCCCTGGGGAGGAGTTTTGAAGGGTTGCAAGCTCCATCCTTCAAGACTGATGTTGATGAACCCAAGTAAATGAGAGAAAAGCTTTCAAGAGATAATTAACAAAAATATTAGAAACCTCTGGGGAACTGAAAACTCTTGTGAACGTGTGTGTGTGTGTGTGTGTGTTAAGGGAGAGTGTTCATGGCTGCAACCTAATGTGAAACACATCTTGGGGCAACAGTGAGAGCATTGTGAGAAGGGAATTTGTGAAGATTGGTTCTGCCCTTTTTCCCACACCACCATTGTCTTCTAATAATTCCCTGCTTCCTGACCACAGAAATTGGAGACAGCTGTCCATTTTCCATATAGGACCTATCAGGCAGGGTAAAACCCTAGTGGGATGAACAATTTTTGAAAGCATTTGAAGACTGATCAAATTGACTTGAGCTCTTATTTCATAAATGCATTATCCCCCCTTCAACTTCAGGGATATTGGTTTAAAACCTGAGGGGATTAAGTCCTTCCAGTTCTTCATATTTATAAAAATCTAATAATGAATACTTGAAAAGAGAAATTATCAGTTTGGGTAACAGCAATGGCATTGATCCTTACTGGATCTGTGGTGGTTGGTAATTGATTATTTATTATCTCCATTCTCCATTTCAACTGGAAGGATAAGAGTTATGCCTAGTTTTATCACTTCTTCAATATGTTTTATATGTTTGAGTGGCCAGTCTGGTGATGTTCGGGAACCAGTCTGCACCTGTTCCTGATAGCCAACTGTGAACCTCTCTTCCCAAGTGTGAATTCAATGATGATGCTTTGGTAACTTGACATCAGGTGGGAATATCTAACTAAAGAAAATATAAAACACATGAAATCACACTTAAAAAAAAAAGATTGATGGCTTACTAGAATAGTATTATTAAAGAAAAGAACACTAAAAGTTAGTATCCCTTATAAACATAGATGCAAATATTATTTTTTAAATTTAATAAAAATTTACAATATGTACAAAGAATAATATATCATGATTTATTGGCATATATTCCCCAAATTCAAGATTTAAAAAGCAAGTAAATAATTTGCCACGTTTACAAACTAAAAATAGAATAATCATATGATCATATAAATTACAAATGCAGAAAAAGTATTGGTAAACTCTAACATCCATTCCTGTCAAAGTCTCAGTTAAGCAGAAAGTGAAGCATTTCCTCAAACCAATAAAGGGCGTCCAAAAACTTCCTCCTAAGATCAGGAACAATGAAAGAATGCCAGTTCTCACCAATTCTTATCACTGTTGGGGGCGTTTCAAGCCATTGTAATGTGTGAAAGAAAATAAATAAAAGCAACCAAGTAGGAATGCAAACACTTGGAAAGGAACATGAAGAAGCTTTTAGGTGTGTAAGTGTATTGGATTTTTCATTATCTTGATTGTGGTGATCACTTCACATGTCAAAACTGAGCAAAGTATACAATTTAAACTTATTCTGTTCCTTGTGTGTAAAAGATCTCAGCCAGCTGGAGATCACATGCACAACACAAGGCCAATGTAGACCAAAATGATTTTATTGCATGTGTCAGGGTGCAGGCGGGCTGAGCCCAAAAAGGGGTCAGCCTTGAATAACAGTTTGGGGTGTAGGTTATATATTCTACATCTAGCTTCTGGCAGTTTCTACTGACTTACTCTGCCTGGCCCATTGTCCACTTTGCAGGTAGACTGGTCTGCTATCACATTCTGCTTCTGTTGGGTGATTCATTGTTTTGTGGATAATCCAATAATCCTTACTCAACAGAAGGCTGAACAAAGGTCATACAAGCAATGCACTTTTTAGTTTCCACTTTTTGCAAGCTTTTATCTTTCTTTACCTTTTGAAACGTTACTAGCCCTTTCAGTATGTTAATTACATACTAATAAAACTACTTAAAAAATATTGAGATAATCAATTAATGCCCACTAGCTGACAAAAAGATAGAAAGTTAAATAATGCAAACTTTTGTTTTGAAGTAGAGATATAGTAATTCTAAGCACTGTTCTTTCCTGGGGTAAAACTGATATTCTTCATTAAATAAAATGCACATACTCTCTCTAACACTACTACTCTGTGCTGGATAAATATCCCAAATAAAGTCTTACGTAAAACATAGGAGGGTATGAATAAGGAGACTGATTGCAGTGCTGTTGGTTATGACAGAGAATCAGATAAGATATAATGAGGGTAACGGTACTGAGGACAAGGTCTTTGAGACACACAGGTGAATATCATAAAGCAGCTGGAAGCAAAGGACTTGATGGGTATATTAGCAAAGAATGAAGTGAAACAAATAAACAGAAATACAAAAACGACAAACTGGAAGAATCTAGCAATAGATTCTATGGGATCATTTATGTTAATGAAAATTGTATTAAACTAAACACACGACATACAGTTTTATGATACAGAAGGATATACATCGAACACATCAGAATGTTGCCTCATTGGGGTGGTTAGGGATTGGGGAGTGGTAAATGAAGATAAAAGTGCATGAGTAAATGATAAAATTTAAAAATAAAAAGTGATACAGGCCTTGAACAAATTATAATATTCTATGAACTGTATAATTTAATCTTTTCTTTTTATGTACATTAAACGTAATGATTGAAACAATAAAATATTAATTGCCCCCACATGTTCAGCAACTGTTGGTATTACAGACCTGGTCAAAGCCATTGTAAATCAACAGATGATGTGTGCCTTGTTTCACTGGTCACGTTTGATGCCATTTTTTCAATTGTTTTGAAACCAGAGGTTCAGCCAGGCAGGTGCATTCATGACTAGTGTAGTAAGTAGAGGAATGAGAGTAGTCCCTAAGGGGACTTCACAGAATAGCTCAGTTGGACTTCAGTTAGGGAAACATGCTAGGACCAGATGGAGTCTGTTATAAATACCATTAATGAGATTAACAATCCTTTCTGGAATTTCTCAAGAAGTTCCTATATCCTGTCCAATACACATTCCTTTAAGAAGGGCCCCCATGCAAGAGAGGAAATCTTGATGTAAATAAATGCTTCCTAGAGGAATTGTGCCTAGAAGAGATACAAGTCAAGGAAGCTGGGATTCCAGAACAAAAAATCTTTCTGTAGTCCCTCCCCCACCCCTGTTGACTGCTGGGTAAGACTTCTAATTCTGTTGAGTTGTGCCAAGCTCACAAAAAGCCAAAGGAGACAGGGAGGGAATGGAGCTCTTTGTCTTTTTCCCATGGGCCAGATGAAAACTCTGACAAAGGAGAGCACATTTCTTTGCTGCTGTATTACAGCTAACCACTGGTGCTCTCAGTTACATCTCAAGGGACATCACTGAGCTGTGCAGCACCAGTGGTGGGCAGCAGCCCTGGGCACTCAGAACTGCTGGCAGTGTCTCCTCCTTGCACCCCCTTCTCTGCCTCCAAACATCCTGGAGAAAGAGGATAAAGGACCAATCTTCTTTACAAAAGGCTCTCCCGCTAGGAATTTTGTAAAAAGTAAAATCTTGTATATTGTCAGTGATGTCTACAAAAACAAAGAATATGGAATAGATGCCAAATACTTTAGAAATAACTGTAGGATGATAGTGGAGAAGAATGATTGTGGAATTAAGGGACCAAGTCTGTCTTTGCTGAATTTTCCTGAATAGTTAGCTAAAATTTAATGTAGGGCATGGGAAATTTATTAAAATAGATATAAGCCTGTGTTGGGCATGTCTCATTCTGGTGTTTTAATGGTGAGTAAATATGCTGTGACAAGTGCAAGCAACAATATCCTGAAGACTTCAAAATGTGTGAAAGTTTTGAAGTTGATTTGTTTACAATTATCATTCAGAGAGATCAGAAAGTAAAATGTACTTAGATGTGAATAAGACTTAGTAACAAAAAAATCCTGTTAGAAAATTAAGCAAATCCCTTCATAAATATTCCCTTAAAACATATCAGTGGGTGTGCCAAAGTGGAAAAGGCAAAAGATTTATGAGATCTGAAGAGAAACCAGAGTATAGTGGGTATGCCAAATAAAGTGACATATTTGATAATGACATATGAGAAGACTAAAAACCTTAACTTGTATTATTTCCAGGTTGCTTATAGTCCTCAATCTCTAGACAATACTTTTATCTTAATTGCACGAGCTGGCTAAATATACTGTATATATCTATATATGCACCAAGCCATTATTTAAGTAACAATAATTAAAAATATTACATTGTTCAAATACAAATAAAAAGCTCTTTTTAAGAAATACAATCCGCCCTGGCCAGTTTGGCTCAGCGGTTAGAGCGTTGACCTGCGGTCCTGAGAGACCCGGGTTCGGTTCCCGCTAAGGGCGCGTACCTCGGCTGCAGTTTGTCCCCGGCCCTGGTTGGTTGTGTGGGTGGCAGCCACTCGATGTGTTCCTTTCACGTCGATCTCTCTCTCTCTCTCTCTCTCTCTCTCTCTCTCTCTGTTCCTCTCTCTCCCTCCCACTGTACCTGAACAAAAAATGGAAAAATGTCCTCGGGTGAGGATAAAAAAAAAAAAAAAAAAGAAAAAAGAAATACAATCCTGTATGCACAAAAAGGCAGTGATGTCTAATCTATTGTTCTGGTCATTATTTTTAGGAATTTATACTATGGGTATTAAGAAAACAAATCAAATTGTTAATATTCAAGTGTTAGCCTACATCTCTAGTTGATAGTCAGAGGGATATTTTAACTTTTTAATAGATCTGGGATACAACAAATACCTATTATAAAAAGGCAACTTGAGGCTCTTAAACAATTATGACAGGAAAAATGTTGTTGGTTTTTTTTCCTTTGGTATTATTCAAATAGTTCCTGCCACTTTGCCTCAGGAATAAGTTGGTAATTTTTTTTCAGTTAACAGATCTATATATAAACACATTATTTTGGCTAGGTGATTTTGTGCCACTATCTAAGAATCTCAACATAATTTTGGTTAGATCTGCAATTAGTTCACTACTTTTTCTTCCTCTATGTCTATTTAGTAGGTTTTTCATACTTGAAGTATCCATGAAATTTCTCTATGGATTATAGTTCTGATAAGATTCTTTCTTGTGTCTGCTATAATAATACAGCCAGTGCACTGTGAGCAATGTTTTGAAGTTTCAGTTTTAAATGTTCTATAATTATCTTGTAATTATTTGCATGGCATCGTGACATAATTATTTATAAAACTATATAAAACTGTCACTTGCAGTGTAATAGTTTTAAATATATGTAATGCCTCCAGCTGATAGTATACTATATTATATTATAAATATGTATGTAAATCCTCACTTAACATCTTCCATAGGTTCTGTGACTTTAAGGAAAATGTATACCAAAACCAATTCTACCATAGGCTAATTGATATAAAGAAGAGTTGAGTTCCTACAGCTGCTCATCAACGTTATAACAACACAACGTTGAATGACAAAACATTATTCGAGGACCTGCTGTATAGATATATAGTCTTTATTCCTTTTCTTTTTTTTTTTTTTTATCCTCACCCGAGGACATTTTTCCGTTTTTTGTTCAGGTAGAGTGGGAGGGAGAGAGAGGAACAGAGAGAGAGAGAGAGAAACATCGATGTGAAAGGGACACATCGAGTGGCTGCCACCCGCACAACCGACCAGGGCCGGGGACAAACTGCAACCGAGGTACGTGCCCTTAGCGGGAACCGAACCCGGGTCTCTCAGGACCGAAGGCCGACGCTCTAACCGCTGAGCCAAACCGGCCAGGGCTTTATTCCTTTTCTTTTAAGGAAACTAGGCTTGTTACCATTATTGTTTTATTTACTGCTATATCCTCACATTTTAAATAATTCATAGCATTGGATAATATGTTTATTGATGGATACTGAATTAATTATTTAACCATGGTTTTGCTAGCATACTTCAGCAATAGTTACAGGAATGGGAAAGTTAATTTTGATATAACAAAACAAGGGGTGCTAGCTTAGTTTTCCTAACCTAAGACTGCTGAGCTATCCATGCTAAATAATGGAGAGGGGAGAGGAGGAGAACAAATAAGCAACAAAGGAGAGCTTTTCTGTAAGGGGAATCAAATCCCCTGATGTTCCTGGCTCTGTTTCAGACTTACTTCCCTCTTCCAGTGAAAATGTATCATAGTTGCCAAACGTGTCATATGCAAGCTCTGCCCAATCCATGGTATATAACTGGGCACATTTCTTAACTTCCACAAGCCTCACTTTTCTTAGTTGCAAAATAGGGATATTAATAGGTCTTATCATCTAAATGCTACTGTGAGAATTAAATTAGAGAGAAAGTACTTAACACTGTAGTAATCATGAATAGAGTGCTCAGAAAAATGACTATAGACAGGTAGATTTACTTGGGAGCCTTCATACAGATAGATCAGGAAATCATGCAAATCAGAAAACATGTGCAAGATTAAAAAAAGGGGTAATGGAATTTCTAAAAGACGGGGAGAACATGATAGAATATAATAGAGATCTAAGAAACACTTAGTGAGCAATTATGCATATCATGAGCACAATAGAGGAGCCTGGCCTACCCACTTAAGTTAAAGGAAAATAATTGCAGCTCTGGAGGAAGAAGGCAGTCACCAGGGCAGTGATTGTGGCCCAGAGTGAATGAAATGAACAAGTGGGAACTAGAGTTATATATTTATGTTTTAAAGTTATGAATATGATACTCTTAAATATGCTAGACTTGATTCTAAGCACTTTACAACTAGGAATCCATTTTATTTTTATATAATCTCATGAAGTAGGACTAGTTTGAGTATCATTATTTTACAAATGAAAAGACTGAGGTACAAAGAAATTAAGTGACTTGCGCTGGGCCATGCAGCTAGTGACAAAAGGAGCTGTGGTTCAAAATCTAGCTATTGAGCTGTAAAGTCCAGAGTCTCTGTCACACAGCTTGTTGCTGTTGGTTTCACTGAACTACAAATACCACAACTAGATTCCAGAAACAACTGCAATTACATTGTGTTGAATTACATTGTACTGCTTCAGAATTTATCTTTGCCTGTGACTGAGTTTAGAGATAGTAGACAGAGGTGATTGCATGATGAAGGCCAAGTGTCTCAGAGGTGTGGAGAGTTTGTTTCAAGAATCTGTAAACAGTGCAAGACCAGAGAAATAAATTGTAAGGCCATTGAAGAATATTACTTCATTACATAGGTAATTCTATAATGCAGATTTAAAATAACTGCACATAATATTTGTATTCTCTATATAGCAAGTATTGTGTTTTTTAAAAATAACTGCACATATTTTCTGTCATACATACTTTTACCAATACTAACAATCACAGTTTATGAATACCTTATTGCCTTTCATGAGCTGTGGACAGTTGCACCAAAGTTGTAAATACCCAAACAGAATTAACTGAATCAAAATGCATAAAGGCCAGTTGCATCAACATGAAACTAAGCCTACTATTATTCACGTAAAACTAATCATGTTTTTCTGTATATTTATGATTATGTGAACAGGCATATTAAAAATCAGTTTCCAAAACCCCAAATACTTGTATCTCTATGAGTTCCATGGTCAACTAAACATAAAAGAGTCTGTTTTTCCCCAACTAGAACCTTGGAAATTTCTGAAAGAAAGTAAAATTTATAAAAACTCCCTTGTGCCCAGCGGTGTGGCTCAGTGCTTGAGTGTTGACCCATGAACCAAGAGGTAGCTGGTTCGGTTCCCGGTCGGGGCACATGCACAGGTTGTGGGCCCAGTCCCAGTTGGGGAGACCATAGATGTTTTCTCTCACTGATGTTTCTCTTGCACTCTCTCTCCTTTTCTTCCTTCCTCTCTCTCTAAAACAACAACAACAAAAAACCTTGTAAGATTGTAGAAATGGAAGTTTCATAGCATTTGCCGTAAAGCAAACTAAAACCCAGTAAATGATAGAGGAAAGCTGAAAGTCTATATTAAATATGAGTTTAATGTAAGGCTTCCGGTCAAGATGGCCACATAGGTAAACATGGGATTCACATCCTCCCAGAAGCACTTAAAATTACAACAACTACAGAACAGCCATCATTCAGAATGCCTGAAATTTAGCTGAACAAAAGTCCTACAATTAAGGATATAAAGAAGAAGCTTCCTGGAGACTGGTAGGAGGGGTGGAAACACAAAAGGCTATTCCCACACCCCATGTGACAGATAAAAATCAGGTAGTGCCCTTGCCAGTTTGCTCAGTGGTTAGAGCGTTGGCACACGGACCAGGGAGTCCCAGGTTCCGAGTTCCAGATTCGTTCCCTCTAAGGACACGTACCTCGGTGGCAGTTCGTTCCAGCCCCAGTTGGGGTTGTGTGGGTGGCAACCAATCGATGTGTTTCTCTCATGTCAATGTTTCTCTCTCTTGCTCCCTTCCTCCCTATCTCCCTCCTGCTCTATCTGAAGATAAATGAAAAAAAAAAAAATCAAGTAGTGTATTTTGGCTGTGGAGGTCCCCCTGAGGACTGAGGGGTCCCAGCCCCCCACCAGGCCTCCCAGCCCAGGGTTCCAGTACCAGGAAGGGAAGTCCCCATAACTTCTAGCTGTGAAAACCAGAAGAGATTGTGGTTGAGTGAGATGGAGGTCTTTTGGAGTCCCAGACAACCCCTCTTAAAGGGCTCCCACACAGATTTATTCCGACTCACTGTCTCTTAGTTCCGGTGATGGGACAGTAGCTCAAAAAGTGCCAGGGACATAAGGAGAGGGGCTGAATTGTTAGGTCTCAAAGTGAGGGCTGGAGGGGCAGCTTTCTCCCATACAGAAGTGCTGACAGAGGCTAGTGTTCCTTTGCTGAGCCCTATCTCCACAGAGCCAGCAGGTGCATGTTATATCTGAATCTTTATTATCTTGGTTAACACTGTTCTCCTCACCCTGGTGATTTCCTGACACCTCATCTACCCAACTTTTGGGTCCACCCAAACCATTTCCAGTGGCTTTTCCAATTTTAATATATGTGCTGCTGAAGTAAGCACCAGTGGTTTTGCCATACAGAAAGCCTGTCTTGGTTCACGGGGCAGACTTACCTATAATTTCTCAAAGGTTCACAAACCACACACAACCAGCATCAGGCCTTGGCCTTCCCTATGCCTCTTACGTAGCAGCCTTAGGCCCAGCACTAGCTGCATCTAGCCTTGGTTTGCATCTTGGCCTCTACCAGGTGACTCCAAGCCCAGCACAGTAGCAGCCATCTTCAAATTGCTTTGTAGCTCATGTCTGTGGCTCTGGGCAGCGCCTAAGTGGTATCTGACCTTGGTCTTCACCTCATGGGAGGCCCCAGGGCCAGTGCACCCAGAGGATAGCTTCATACTTCACCAAAGCATTACACAACTACCTCCACAGTCAACACACTAAAGGGGTGGACTCAGTGGGCATCAGAGCCCTGCTGAAACAAGTGGGGATTTGGTCTGTGGGGATTTCCCCTAGACAGCAGATCCTCTGCTGTGGCCACTACCAGTCCTCAATGGTGATTGGCCTGTAGCTAAATCCCTTCCATTGACAGTAGTTTAGGCTCAACTATAAGAGAAACATGTACACAGCCCACATGGGGGCGCACCTGACATGCCAAGCTCCCACTACCAGGGAGACTGTGCCACTGGGCTATACAGGACACTTACTACATAAAACCACTCTAGCAAGATGGTGGATGTAGCAGCTCTACCTAATATATGGAAGCAAACACCAGGAGGCTGACAAAATGAGGAGACAAAGAAGCATGTCTCAAATGAAAGAACAGAACAAAACTCCAGAAAAAATAAACAAAGTAGAGACAAGCATTCTATCAGACAAGTATTCTATGCAGATTTAAAACACTGGTTATAAGGATGCTCAGTGATCTCAGTGAGAACTTCAACAGAGGGATAGGCTACATTAAAAAGAACTAGTCAGAAATAACTAAATGAAGAGTACATTACAGGGAACCAACAGTAGAGTAGATGAAGCAGAGGATCAAACCAGTAGTTTGAAAGATAAGGAAGCAGAAAATACCCAATTAGAACAGCAAAAAGAAAAGGAATCCAAAAATTGAGGATACTTTATGGAACATCTGGGCCATCTTCAAGCATATCATCTGCATCATGGGAATGCTGGAAGGAGAAGAGAGAGTAAGGAATTGAAAACCTCTTTGAAAAAATAATGACGGAAAATTTCCCTATCCTGGTAAAGGAAATAGACATACAAGTCCAGGAAGCATAGAGAATCCCAAACAAGATAAACCCAAAGAGGCCCACAGAAGAGCAAAAAAAAGAGAGAGAGAGAAGAGTCATGGACATGGACAATAGTGTGAAGATGGCAGGGTACGGGGCGGGAAGTGGAAGAGGGCATAGAGGAAATAAATGGTGATGGAAAAAATTAAATTAAATTTTTTTAAAAAGATATAATTAAAATGCCAAAGGGTAAAGACAAAAAGAGAATCTTAGAAACAGCAAGAGAAAAGCAGCTATTTGCCTATAAGACAGCTCCAATAAGAGTGTCAGCTGACAGAAATTTGCAGGCCAGATGATATTGGCACAAAATATTTAAAGTAATGAAAAGCAATGATCTACAATGAAGATTACCAAACAAAGCTATTATTTAGAATTGAAGGACAGATAAAGAACTTCCTAGACAAAACAAAAGCTAAAGTAATTCAATACTGACAAACCAATATTACAAGAAATGTTAAAGGGTCTTCTTGAAGAAGGAGAAGGAGATAAAAAATATGAATAATAAAATGACAATAAAAACATATCTATCATCTATATGTTCATCTCAGCATTATTTACAATAGCCAAGATATTCATTATTAGAAGAATGAGTAAAGAAGAAGTGGTACATATATACAATGGGATATGACTCAGCCATAAAAAAGAATAAAATCTTGCCATCTGCAACAACATGGATGGACCTAGAGGATATTGTGCTCAGTGAAATAAGTCAGGCAGTGAAAGCAAACGTCATATAATTTCACTTAAATGTGGAATATAGAAAATAAGGTAAATAAAAAAGCAGAACAGAAACAGAGTTATAGATTCAGAGAACATTTTGATAGTTGCCAGATGGAAGGGGTTTTGGGGTCTGGGTTAAAAAAGTGAAGAAATTAAAAAGTTCAAATTGGTAGTTACAGAATAGTCATGGGGATGTAAAGTACACAATAGGGAACAGAGCCAATAATATTGTAATAACTATGTTGTCAGATGGGTACTAGATTTATTGGGGTGATTACTTTGTTAGTTATACAAATGTTTAATCACTTGGTTGTACACCTGAAACTAATAAAATATTGTATATCAACTATAATTAAAAAATAAAAATAATTATTAAAATAAATAAATGTGAGTGTCGGCCTGCCTTTTGATCCACTTTAGTTATGGAAATTCCTGTGTATCTTCAATTTGTTTCTTTACTGGTTTGCATTTAGTACTTCTGTTCTTTCAGATTCTTGAGGTACTTAATACTCTGTATCAACTGATTGAGTGAAATAAGAAAAAAATTCTACTTCTCTGGCCCACTCTAAATTATATCCTGGTCCTATAAATTAGTGGAAAAAAACAAAGCAAAAAAATAATAATAATAAGAGCAGGTGCTTTTCTGTACAAGATCATTTCCTCTTTAAAGCAGTCTCATTTCTTTCTTACTTCTCTATTTTATGGATAGTCACTTCCACTTTTGTGCTAGGTTTAATTAACTAGTTACTTATTTCCCATTCATTTGCCTTTAAACTTCTAATGCAAATGTACATGATCTGGATTAAAGTGGTTTCCTAAACCATATTTTATTTAGGATAAAACCAGGGAGCATTTATCAAATTCATAGCTTTGTCATGAATTAAAACTTGAATTTTATTGTATATATTTTTAATTTTGCATTGTAATTATAAACGCATTGCAGTGCTTTGTTCTCATTCCTGATGCTCTTTGTCCATGAAACAAGGTAAAACTGAGTAATCTGAATCGAATGCATTCATTTCCTACTTATGTTTAGAAATGAGACATATGTTGTTAAGCATGTATTTAAAATACAAAGACCATGAAACCAACCTTTTAAATTATGTGAATTTTTAACTCATTTCCCCTTTTCTCTGTGTAGCAAACATGATGCTTTCCTGGGAATCGCTGTTTAGGAACTGATCCTACTATTTATCTAACTCTGTATCCTAAAGAAACATTTCAATGTGGCTCATTTTCTCTCCTATAAAATATGAAATTCATTTCATATTCTATCAAATAATTCCTTGTTTTTAAATTGAAATTCTGTTGGAGCATAACACATATGGAGAAAAATACACAAATCACAAATATTCAGTTCAATAAATTTTCTCAAAGTGTATGCATCCTGGAACCATAAGCTTGGTAAGAAATAGATCATTACTGTACCCAGATGGTCCTTCTTGTGCTCTTCCAGCCATTACTCTTCCCAAAAAATTCAGTATCCTGAGTTCTATCACCGTTGCTTAGATTGACCAGTTTCACATCATTTATCTGTCTGGCAATTTTTAGTTAAACTTGTTTGTGAGATCAATCTGTGCCATTCGTTCATGGATTGTAACTAAGTTTATTCATTCATTCTCATATATGTATATAATCCCATTGCCTTAGTATAACAATTTTTTTGTAATGCCTCTACTTAACATTGTTAATCCTTTTTATTCTCATCATGCTTGCAGGTGTGTTATATCATCTCATTTGGTCACTGAGTTATTTTGAAAAATAAATATAACTTTACAAAAGCAAAGTTTAGTTGCTGTAAGTTGCATATGATTATGATTCAAGCAGACTTTATTCATCAAATATTTATGTGCTCTTAAAATGAATCAGTCATTGTTCTAAGCTCTAGGTATTAGTGTTAAATTGTACTCTCACTCTTGGAACTTAAATTATGAGGGAGAAATGACAAACTTTTCAAGTAAATGAAACATCAAATAAAGACAAGTGTTATAAATAACACAAATCAGTCTTATCAGTGAGTTACAGTTTATTTATTAATCATGAGATATAATTTATTTTAGGCAAAACATTAAATAATTTTGATAGTTTAATGTTTGGATAAATATTGCTTCTGCTACATCCATTAATTGGATCAGGAAGAAAATCAGAATATACTTCCTATTGAAACTGAAATCCCTGAAGTTTTCTTTTGACCGTTTAGGGCATTTAGACTAAGAATAACTTAGATGTATCAATCAACTCTTTATTTTTAGTTAAATTTCAAACTTTAATGTAAAATATTGGCTAAGATATGTAGTTATTTCCTTATCTTTATCATTGTCCACTTATATTAGCTTATTCCTCAGATCCAAAGGTATTTTATTATCAAAATTTTGAGCCAATTTTCATCAGTTGTATTTACTTACAATCTAAATATTTTTAATAAATATTTTCAGTGATCAATGTGCCAATAGCTCATCATAAAAAAAAATATATATATACATATATATACACACATATATATATTTGTATACATATATGTGTTTGTAATCCATATTGAATTAACTATATGATAGTTTCTAAATCATTAATGTTTCAATTATAAGCATTACATTCAATTTTGACCATCTCAAGTTATTTTGCTAATTCATTTGATGTTTTACCACCTTTATTTTAAATTCTAGTACATAATAAACAAATGCAAAGTAATATAAAAGATTAATTATAAAACAAATTGAGGCTCTATGGCATATATTTACACTTTCAAGTATCTTCTGTTTGGCCCAGTTTTAATCATTACAGGAATAAACAGATAATTAATTTAAAGGTATACTTGTACCATCTTCATATTCTGAATAATATCTCCTATATTTATTGTATCAATGAATTAAATTAATTACATTAATACTTTCTATTTTCACTGCTTATATACTCACTACTTTTCATTTAGTGCATATTTTGATTATATATGGATTTTGAAAGTAGCATGTATGTTATATAATATTTAAAACATGCACTTTATATTTCATGAATGCCATTTATCATACTACTTCATACTAAAATTAATTGATACATAATCTCATTGGACTGATTTTAAACAAGTTTTATTATTTATTTTAAAGCATTATATTTTATATGCTTGCAAATAAATTGTTACTGAGTCAAAAACAAAACAAAATATTATTTTGTTATTTAAAAAAGTTTAGGTCCTGGCTAGTTTGGCTCAGCAGTTAGAGTGTCAGCCCGTGGACCAGAGAAACCCGGGTTCGGTTCTCACTAAAGGCATGTACCTCGGTGCAGTTTGTCCCTGGTCCCGGATGGGGTCATGTGGGTGGCAACCAGTCAATGTGTCTCTCTCACATCGATGTTTCTCTCTCTCTCTCTCTCTCTTCCTCTTTCTTTCCCTCCCATTCTACCTGAAGATAATGCAAAAATGTCCTTGGGTGAGGATAAAAAACAATAAAAAATGTTTAGAAAATATGGACATATATAGCAAAACATAAAGAACTGTCCATCAGTTCTTCAAACAGTTATCATCATTACTAAGTATTCATACATTTACTTCAGTTATTCTGCACTTCTTAAACTATTGAGTAATAAAACATTTATTTAAAATAAGGTGGTTTTTGTTTGTTTGTTTGTTTTTTTCTTCAAGCACTCAACTTGTCTGAGAAACTCTTGAGGTTGTAAACTATTTCTTTTTTGGAGCTAGATCTTTGAAAAGAGCCCCAAGGTTATTAGTTAATGAGATTTGAAACAATTCTTCCAAATTACTTTAGAGGTAGTTCTAATCTACCTCAAAACACATTTTTTAAATCTTTTATCTATAATATAATTTTTCAATTATGTAACTTAATAACATCATCTGAAAAACTAATATTTAAAGTTTGTGCATTTCTATTTAATTAGGTTGGTATTTATGATATTTACTTTTCAATCCTGAAAATTTTGAATGTTTATGTTGTCTGATTTTTAATTTTTAAAATTAGGTTTGCAATTGATAAAGTCATACTGCAATCTTTTTTTATGTGGGCCATTATGGCAAATATGAATTGAACATCTCTTATGTGCCTGATATTGATTTGAATGCTGAAAAAAAAAACAATGAATAAGAAAAAAGAACAATAGCCCTCAACTCAACTGCATTGAGTGTTTGTGTTTGAGGGTGAAGGGGGTGGAATAGGTGAGATCTTTCACAAAAGTTCTTTGGTAAAAAACAAAAAACAAAAGGAAAATAACAAAAAAATTAAAAGCATGTGTATATGTCATAAAGATAATTTTAAAAATATATTTTTATTAGTTTTTTAGAGAGAGAGGAAGGGGGAGAGAAATAGACACATTGACATGAGAGAGAAACACCAATTGGCTGCCTCCTGCATGCCCCCTACTGGGGATGGAGCCCACAACCGAGCATGTGCCCTGACCAGGACCTCTCAGTCAATGGGAAGATGCTCAATCCACTCAGCTACACCAGTTGGGATAATTTTCAATATTTACAAAGAAAAGGAGAACAAATATGATAGGAGGAGCATGAAGGGGTGTTTAAAAAGAACTAGTGTGACAGAGGACCCAAAGAATGAAAAAACACTGAAGGAAAATCATCAGCGTTTGAAAAGAATGAAAGAAATTATTTCTAAAAGTCCTGATAGGCAGATGAATTTGTTCAAAGATTTTAAATGACTTTGGGCTGTATTAGCATAAATTCATTTGGTATATACCAAATTATAGTAGTCCCATTGCAGCTCTGTACTATCTGAATGCTGGAAATTACTTTTCTGTTCTTCATGCCACTGTTTAACATTAACCTACGTAAGAATTACTATGAATAGATAGTGTAGCCCAGTTAGGGTAAGATCTAGATTAAACAGTATATGGGGGGAAATTAAAAGGAGATGAATAATGTAAAAAAATAATTAAATGGCTCAGCTGGTGTGACTCAGTGGATTGAGCATCACCCCATGAACTGAGAGGTCCTGGTTCAATTTCTGGTCAGGGCGCATGCTTGGATTCCTGGCTCAATCTGCAGTAGAGGGTGCGCAGCATGCAGCCAATCAGTGTTTCTCTCTTACATCAATGTTTCTATCTCTCCATTCCTCTCTCTCTCTCATTAAAAATATATATATATATACATAAAAAATAGTTAATTGGAGAACAATATTACATTAAATCTGAAAAGTCTGGTCTTCCAATGAAGAAAAACTTGTTTTAATTATTGTTATTACAAAAATTATTTTTCTGAAGACTTTGTAACTATATTTATGTAGAAAATGATATATATTTTTCCATAAAGAATGTGTAACTTTGAGTAAAAGGAATTCCACATATTCTCAGAATGTCTTATGCAAGGAATCACAGAAATTGATTAACATTTGTAGATCACTCAACAATTTTTGGAAAATGGTTTTTGAATTTTTAAAGTTGTAGCAAGGTGAATCTATAAAAATAAAAGCAATAACTCTGAAAATAATTAGGTAAAAATTTTAAATAATAAAGGAAGAAGAAAAAGGACAACATTGCTATGTTATTAAAGTAAAAATGATTATTTTAAATCTAATAGTGAGTGCTATTCTGAAGAAAGGTTTGTTTTTTAGTAGTTTCTAGTTGAATAGCTAAACCTAAACTGCAGTTTTATCATTAGTTTAAAAACACCAAATCAAGATAAGGTAACAAAAACCCCAGGAAACTATTGATTTATACCAGTTAATTTAAAGATAAGATGGATAGAAAAAGAGCTTTTACAAATAAGATAAACCAGAGAAATTGCAGTTTGTCCTTTATTTGTCCATTCTGAATTGAGAACTGGAGAAAGTAACTGTAATAGAATCTACAGATAGCCAACATACATTTGTGTGTGTGTGTGTGTGTGTGTGTTATATAATCTCCAAAATAAGTGGAATTTATTGATTCAAATTATATTCGTATAATATAAATATAACATACAGCATCTTATTCAGTTCCACTAACCTATACATGTTGGGCACACAATGTGGACTCTTCTCTAAGTTTATTTTTATGGGAAAGGAAACTATTTTTAGGTTTTAAAAATTTCTTCAATGTTAGGCAAATATTTATAAAAGAATTTATTTATATAAGAACTGAGTTTATATCACATCAGACTAAATGTTATCTTTATCAACCCTCTTTTAGTCTATATGTAAAGACCAAAATCCCATAGAAAATTGTCCACTTATAGGGCTCTTCAGAATAAAAATTTATCACATAAATGTAAAGTTTATAATACAAATTAAAGCCCATGTACATAAATATTGTACTGTTTCTCTACTAGCTGTGAGTATTTTCAGCTGGGGAAAGAAGGGTAGTGTAAAGTACATATTCGATTAGGTCATTGGTCATTCAGGGTCTACATAAGTTATAGAACACCTAGGTACCAATGCCTTTGATAAAGATGTAAAGAAATTCACTACCATCAGAAATCTAAGTTCTAATAAACACAATGGATTAAATAAGATTAAGGTATACAATAACTTGACAGAGATTTTTGACATATATAAAAATAGTTGTGGGAGCAGAGAAGGGAGGCACCCAACTCAGTCTGGGAAATCAGAGGGGGTTTATTTTAAAAGGCATCATAGAGAAAGTTCTGTTTTAGCTGAATCTGAGAAGATAAAATGACAATGGGACTACATCATACTAAAAAGCATGGCAAAAGAAACCAGGATCAAAATGAAACAGGAACCCACTCTCTGGGAGAACATTATTGCCAGTGATACACTGGATAAGGGGTTAATATCCACAATACGTAGAGTACGCATACAACTCAAAAAAGGGAAGACTATCCAATCAAAAAATAGGCAGAGGGTCTGGGCAGTGTGGCTCAGTAGCTGAGCATCAACCCATGCACCAAGAGGTCACCGGTTCAATTCAGAGTCTGGGCACATGCCCAGGTTGTGACCAGTGGGGGGCATACAGGAGACAGCCAATTGATGTTCTCTCTCTCTCTATCCTTCTCTCTTCCTCTCTGTCTCTAACATCAGGAAGGAAAAAAAAAAATGAGCAGAGGACCTGAATAGACACTTCTCCAAACAGGACATACAAATGGCCAGGAGACATATGAAAAAATGCTCAACATCTTTAATCACTAGAGATACAAATAATAATGACTATGAGACACCACCTCACACCTGCCAGAATGGCTGCCATCAACAAAGCCTCAAACAATAAGTGCTGGTGAGGATGTGAAGAAAAGTGTACTCTAGAACACTGCTACTGGGAATGCAAACTGATGCAGCCACTGTGGAAAACAATGTGATGTTTCCTCAAAAAATTAAAAATTGAACTGCCATTTGACAGTGATTCCACTGCTAGAAATATATCCTAAGAAGCCTGAAACACCAATCAGAAGAATGTATGCACCCCTATGTTACAATAGCTAAGATCTGGAAACAACCCACGTATCCATCAGTAGATAAGTGATTAAAAAAAATCTGTGGTACATTAAAACAATAGAATACTACGCAGCTGTAAGAAAGAAAGATCTTTTACCCTTTGAGATGACATGGAGGGACCTGGAGAGTATTATGCTGAGTGAAATAAGCCAGTCAGAGAAAGACAAGTTATCACACGATCTCACTTATTTATGGAATAGAATGAACAAAATAAGCCGATGATCAAAATAGATCAAGAGGGATGGAAGTAAGGAACAGATTGACAAACCTCAGAGAGAAGGGAGGTGGAGGGTTGGAAAGAGATAAACCAAAGAGCTTATATGCATATATGCATAACCAATGGACACAGACAATAGTTTGGGGAAAGCAGACGGGGGTAGGAGCAGGGAGGAGGGGATCAATGGGAGAAAAAAAGGGGGGGGGGCATCTGTAATACTTTCAATAATAAAGATTATTTTTTAAAAAGCTGTTTTAAGAAGAGAAAACAATGGAAAATATAGATGGCAAGCCCAGCTGGTGTGGCTTAGTGGATCGAGCATCGTCCCATGATCTGAGACAGTGGTTCTCAACATGTGGGTCGCGACCCCTGTGGGGGTCGAACGACCCTTTCACAGGGGTTGCCTAAGACATAACAGTAGCAAAATTACAGTTATGAAGTAACAACAAAAATAATTTTATGGTTGGGGGTCACCACAACATGAGGAACTGTATTAAAGGGTCGCGGCATTAGGAAGGTTGAGAACCACTGGGAGAGGTCCCATTTCAATTCCTGGTCAAGGCCCAGGCCCTGGTTGCAGGCTCAATCCCCAGTAGGGTATGTGCAGGAGGCAGCTGATTGATGTTTCTCTCTCACATCGCTGTTTCCTTTTCTCTCACTCTAAAAAAATCAGTAAAAACATATTTTAAAAAATGTAGATGATGAGAAAAAGCAGACATTTAGAGAGGGAGAAACAGTTTGAATAAAAAGTGTGAAGTATAAAAAATTACTACACGACTTAAAATAGAAGACTCGGCATGCAATGTTAAGGAGAATAAACCCTATTCTGCAGTTGCTGGGTGATCACTGAAGGAATATAGACACAATCTATTTTGCATTAAAGAGATTTTGCTTTTTTAGTTGTGTGTGGTATGTACTTGAAGGGGACAGTACTAGAAAAGGTGACTTCAATTAGGAGATAACTCTGACATAGAGTAGAAGTGATAAAGACTATAATGGGACAGGGTCACTAGAGATGATAAAACTAGTTGTATTTTCATATAATTGAAGGTATAGCTGAAAATATTTAAATGATGATGTATGAGAGGACTGCAAATAGGATATCCTGAGAAGCAGACTTTGATATAGTGTTCTGGTTGTTTATCAAAGACTGGGATGGTATCAATGCCCCTAGAAAGGGGAAAGAGGAAGTATGAGTGGGCAGAGGGAGAAATTCAGCTCTGGTATAGTCCAGTTTCAACAGACTAAAAAGAAGGTTACTGAGGCTGAGATCACTGGTCAGAAATATCCTGCATTGGACTGCAATGAGGGAGTTTTCATGCTCTTTAAACATTTAGTCATTGGATGTGGGCGACACTCCCAGTAGCATGACCGTGGCTGAGGCAGCTCACTGAAGCCAAGGCAATGCCTTCCTAGTACCTGGGAAACAAAACTGCACAGATTTGGGAGAACATCTCCGAGTCCATCACAGTAGGTGTAAGGGAGGAAGAACATCCAAGGTGGATTGTAACATTTACAGTTTGAGAAAAGGATTAAGGAGTGATTCAGTAGAAGAGGTTTGCCGGAAGCATGACGGTGTGTTGGTGAGGAATTGTGTCTAGCTTAAAGAATTCAGTTTCAGACCTACTGAATTTGCCTGAATATTTTTAGGTACAACTGTTTGTTAGAGTATAGTATTATTTATAATAACTTTGCCATGGTCCACATCTCTGCATATTCTAGGTAGTTTAATTTTATTACATAAATCTCAGTTGTCAACTTGTATGAATAAGTATATTTAGAAATACATGGGAAGAGATAAACCACAGAACTTATATGAATGTATGCATAACCAATGGACATAGACAACAAAGCTGGGGATGGGACGGGGGGATAGGGAGGAGGGTGTCAATAGGGGAAAAAAGAGAAACATCTGTAACAAAAACAAATTATTAAAAAGAAAAAAGAAATACATGGGAAAAGGAAAACAACTAAGATGGAAATGCATCTCATTTATTGGAAAAACAAAGCTACATACATGCCCTATTCTGAAAGGAGTTAAAAACATCTTCCTCATTAAAAAAAGAACAGGTTAGTCCCACTGGTGTGGCTCAGTGGTTGAGTGCCGACCCATGCACCAAGAGGTAACCAGTTTGATTCCTGGTCAGGGCACATGCCCAGGTTATGGGCCCAATCCCCAGTGGGGGACATGCAGGAGGCAGCCAGTCAATGTTCTCTCTCATCGATGTTTCTCTCTCTCTCCTTCTCCCTTCCTCTCTCTCTAAAATCAATAAAGAAAAAAAAATAAAATAAAAAAATAACATGTTAGTTTGCATGAACAGTGAGAAATTATAGGAAGTCTTTCAAATAAATGTTAATCTAAAAGATACAACATACTAAACTGGTCTGTATTAAGAAATGGCATAAAATTAGTCAACAATTTTCCCCCTAAAAATAGCTCTAGTTTCCTGAGGTTTTAATACTATAGCTATTTACAAAACCACCTTCAGGAGCTTCATGCAGAAAGTAACCATTTTTTAGTGCTTTGTCATGGCATTTCATGAGATGTGGCATGATACCTTGTAATAACTTCATTTTCCTCACAGGAAAAAAAAATGAGGCTACTGCACAGTAAGAATTTACAGTAAATCTTACAAGAACTCAGTAGCTTGGCATTTATGGCCCATTGCTTCCTTTTGATTTAGCAGGTCTGCCCTTCAATATTTCTTTTCTCCAAATACTTGCCCAACTCTGTTTTTAAAACAATTTATACTGGTGGCACATTTTACAGCCTTTGGTAGTTTGTGGCATATGTTATTGTGTCAGAATGGTCCCACTCTAGTATATTTAGAGAAACTTCTGGACATCTTTGGTAAAACTCAATTATTTTAAGGGTCTATATCTCCAAGAAAGAAGGGCATGGTATTATCTAGTGTTATTCCACATGAGAGTTTTTCTTTAAATATTGCTATATACTTCGCTTTAGGTTTGAAGGAAAAAAATATCTGAAAGTGGACTTGTTGAAGTTTTTATTCTTTATTTTTTGTTGTTGGACAGTGCAAATGCATGATAAAGTCAAATGTTCAATAATGTTTATCATAGGCTTAAATTCCAACTTTTTAAAGAGTATCTTAAATCTGCCATATATTGCACATAGGCTTACTTTTAAGAGTTACTATTTTTCATTTGAGTTTTTATGTTTATTTCATATTTCTAAATATCCACAGAAGTTTTGAGGTCTTATTTAATAGTAGATTATCCATACCTATCTGATGTTTTCCATTAAATGCTATCGAAATTGTTCTAGTAATAAAAGTTGATTTGTCTTAAAGTCTTAACACTTAAGAATTTCAAATAGACCTTTATTAAAAGATGGCAGTGGCCCCAAGATTTTACACTAAAAACCACTTGGAATTATTGGAAGCCATTTCTAGGTATATATCAAGGGTTAAATTTATATAGTATAAAATAATGTTTCCTTGTAAATATAAAAGATACCTAGAAGATTATAATCGAAAGGCTACCATTTACAATTTTACAGTAACTCTTCCTCACTACAAGGTTTACTAGTTTTTTTATGGTAAATATGAATTCTGAAATTACATAGAAAGCAATTATTTTTTATCTTTTTTTTTTTAATTTGGTGATATATAACTCAATAAAGTTATGCTTAAAATGTCCAAAATAGCCCTGCTGGTTTGGCTCAGTGGTAGAGCATTGACCCATGGACCAATGAGTCGCAGGTTTGATTCCACCAAGGGCACATATCTTGGTGGCGGTTCGTCCCTAGCCCTGGTCGGGGTCGTGTGAGAGGCAACCAGTCAATGTGTCCCTCTCACATAGATGCTTCTCTCTCTCCTCCTTTCTCTCCCTCTCTCTCCCTCCCCTTCTGTCTGACAATAAATAGAAAAATATCCTCAGGTGAGGATTAAAAGAGAAAAAGAAAAAACATGTCCAAAATACTTTACAATTAAAAATGGATCTTATTTAAGATAACTAAAAAGGATGGGAAGAATTGCTTTTGCTGTCTGTACAATCCTTTGAATCCATATGTGATTTTTATAGCATTTGAGAAGATTGATAAATAAATTGGAGAAACAACACAGATAATAGTATGAAATAAAATATAATTAATTTTATGATGTCACTTCTTAGGACCCATGATATTCCTATTTGATTATGTAGATTTCTTAGCCTAACTTAAAAGACTGAGCACAATAAAGGTTTCTTTCAAGCATATAGCCAACCATAATTTGCACACTACATTGAACAGTGAGGCTACGACTTCTTTACTGCCATTAACTCTAAGGTCTAAACTGCCAAAAGCAACTGCACATTATCTTATGTTGAGTGAGCGAAGCATTAGAGATGTATTATTTTATTTTATCTGCATGATAAATATATAAAGTAGGTATTATAGTGTCCACTATTGTGTGATGAGAAAATTGAAACTCAAGGAAAGTCAGATTTGTTTTTTGAGAGTTGTCCTGTCTGAATCCGAATAGAAGGGCAGAGTGTCAGGTGCCTAATGTTGCACTGAGACACAAGATTTCTTCTTCTGTAGAGCTTACATGTGATAGTTTTTTTTAAAGGTAATAAATACAAAACAGAGATAATGTTAGACACTGAGAAGTATTTGCAAGATTATACTAGTCTAAGTCAAAGAAAAAAATCCATGAAGAGATAACAGCTGAGTTAAGATATGAAGACCTAGGAAAATCTAGCCATGAAACTATTTAGTGACTATTACTGCAATCATGGAAATTATGAATTGCACAATTTCTAATAGGAATGAGCAGAAATAATGATTTATGTTTACATTCATTATCCAGGGAGAATCAAGAATGGCATCGTAGGGGAAGTAATACTTCAACAATTTATTTGAGGATTTCACCTGGAGAATAAAGGAGATGCCAACTCACTTTTGGAACTGAAGCAGACTCATGGGGGTACCTGAAATATTCTGGGCAAGAAGCAGACAATAGCTGAATGCCATCACATGTCAGAGATAAGAAAGTAAATGGGGCCCATACAGTGGAGAGCCACGAAATCTGTGAGTAAGCCAGTGACTAATTTGTAAAGAGGTCCATGTGAACAAATGGCACTGAGAGCATAGGGGTATTTCGTAATCAAAGCTACATAATGAAGTTGAAAATTCAAGAGGAAAACTAAATGTGAGTCTGGCAGCAGCAGTGGTAAATAATCAGGTGTGTAGTGTGAGGAAGGCAGGATGGGAAAGAAGTATAGCAGAAGGATATTTAATTAGTCTGTGTGAAGGTGAGTATCCTTTTCTAGGCCACTGGCATTGAAATAAAAGGGAGAAAACATATTAGCTAAGCACTTAAAGGAAGAATTACTTACTTCTAGGTATGAAAGTTGAGTTTGATTTTAGAAGACAACATAGGCAAGGCTGTTAAAAAAAAAAACCTCAAAACAAACAAAGAATGAAGGATGTTCAGGGTTGAAGTTTTATATTAATTAATCTAAGGACAGAAAAGATGATACTGCCTTTGTCAATTAGAAGGTTACTGATAATCTTTAATGCAAAAAATTTAATTGTATGCCACAAAAGGACTAGGATGATATAGAGAGGAGAGATAAAAGGAGATTATTGATTGGTAATTGTTCCTCGTAGGCAATAATTATGTTGCACAAATATTGCAGAATGCTTAGGGGGAAAGGCATAGAAGAGACATGAAGGGGGTCATTCATCGTAAACTAGAAATTAGATGACATAGCAGCTTTCATGATATTTGTACAGTTATTTGTGTTTCGACATATTACATTACTGTAAAATAATAAAATGTCTTAAAATTATTTAAAAAAAATAACCAAAGCTGAGGCCTTAAATGTGCATTTTAATGCTGAATAAATTTAAAACTGTTTTTCTACAGATAAATTTAAAGGTGTGTATGACATTCTGTGGAGATCGCCTATTGAAACATGTTGCATACTGAAAATACTGATAATACTAACAATAAATTTAATAATATAAATACACTTGAATTTTAAGATTTAATTTTTATTTATTTTATACATTCTCATTAATAATAAATAATGATAAATGAATGAAAATAAGACAAATTGTGTTTCCTTCAATTGAAATCAAACCAATACTATTTTATAATATTTTCTCCCAATCTTTTCTCTCTATATAATTATTAAATAGTTTCTTTATTTAATATGTATTATATAGTCATTATTTGACTGATACTTAACCACCAGTATTTGTTGCATGTGTCTTGCAAACTTAGAAACCACCAGTAAATGGTTCCCCACTGCCATCTGTTTGGCAGGTTGATCAAACACAAACATTTAATTTGGAGCTTTCTTTTTTTATTATTATTTATTAATTTGTTTTTGTTACAGATGTTTCTCATTTTTCCCCCATTGATACCCTCCTCCCCATCTCCCCACCCCATCCCCAGCTTTGTTGTCTATGTTCATTGGTCATGCATACATCCATGTAAGTTCTATGGTTTATCTCTTCCTCCACAAACCCCCTCCTCTGAGGCTTGTCAGTCTGTACCCCACCTCTATGTCTCTGGGTTAATTTTGTTCAGCAGTCTGTTTAGTTCATTATATTCTACAAATAAGAGAGATCATGTGATATTTGTCTTTCTCTGCTTGGCTTGTTTCGCTTAGCATAATACTCTCCAGGTCCTTCCATGCCATCTTAAAGGATAAGAGATCTTGCTTTCTTACAGCTACATAGTATTCCATTGTGTATATGCACCACGGCTTTTTAATCCACTCATCTACTGATGGACACTTGGGTTGTTTCCATATCTCAGCTAATGTAAATAGTGCTGCTATGAACATAGGGGTACATATATACATATAATTGCCAATGATGCATCAGATAAGGGGTTAATTTTCAAAATATATAGAGTGCTCATACAACTCAACAAAAGGAAAACAAAGAACCCAATTAAAAAATGGGCAGAAGACGTAAATAGACACCTCTCCAAAAAGGACATACAAATGGCCAAGAGACATATGAAGAAATGCTCAACATCACTAATCATCAGAGAGATGCAAATTAAAACAACGATGAGGTATCACCTCACACCTGTCAGAATAGCCGCCATCAACAAATCATCAAACAACAAGTGTTGGTGAGGGTGTGGAGAAAAGGGAACTCTAGTACACTGCTGGTGGGAATGCACACTGGTGCAACCACTGTGAAAAACACTATGGTGTTACCTTAGAAAGTTAAAAATTGAACTGCCATTTGACCCAGTGATCCCACTTCTAGGAATATACCCTAAGAAACCTGAAACACCAATCAGAAATAATTTGGAGCTTTCTTTATTGATCTTGACACCAACAGTCTTGGGTCTGCTTTCTGAAATGGAGATTTGTGGGCAATATGTTTACTGGGAAGCAACATCACATGTAAAGGAGAAATAAAAGCATGATTAGGGGAAAACAAATTTAATTGTGGTGCAGTTTCAAAGTCTTCAGTTGATTTCATGAGATGTGAAGCTGAGATGGCCCTTTGGTTTTCTTCCAGTTGAGGCAAGGATACTGAACCTTCCTGCTCCTATAATGCCTATCAGTTGATGCAAGCTACCCAAGGGGATAAGGTGTGCCTTGGCCAAAGCAACTCCTTTGACTGAGGGTAGTTCATAGAGTCGGCTCCAACGAAGAGCAAACAGCAGGGAACAACCAGTACTTGTTTAATGAGTTAGTTTTACCACTGTGTCTAAAGAAGACAAAGATGGTTATCTATAAGCTTCCTTTGCTGGCAAGAGAAATTTATGTAGATCATCTTTTCAGTGATGGTATAAACTCAAGGGCCCTAGCTTCATGTTAGAGTTTAACATTCCTGCTGTAGACATATGTAATACATCATCTGATCCTCAAATTACTATGCTGTTTTCCATAGCTTGTTTTGTGCTCCAGTTTCCATTTGCATTTGTATTGTTTAATTCATTTACTTTTAGAAACACTGACTATTCTTTCTACAATTTTCCAAACAATTTTAAGCACATATTTTTAAAATCACAATTTAGAAAAATTAGATAATTTTTACAGACTTAGTATTGAAATGATGACTCAAGCTATAGCAACACTTATTAAGTAGATGATGTACATCAAAAACATTGAGTATTCTTAAGGGGTTTTATAAGATTGTAAATTATTTCATTTTTTAATGAAAATATAAATGAATATAAAATCTATCTGTGACTTCTGGTTATTCATAATCAGTCCCATTGGACATCTAGAAAATCTGTTTTGCTTTTTGTTAATTGACCGGAACATGAAATTATCACTGTTCCGTGCACATTTTACTAACTCATTCTCTTCCAAATTTACTGAAGTCATGTATTAAAATTTTTATGTGAATTGTGATATGCACATTACCTTTTTCACTGTTTATTAATGACCCATTTATTTACTTTTATCCAACAGCACAGAATCAGTAGATTTAGTTTTCGCTTTTACAACTAAATTGACTTTTGCTTCCTGATGGGAACAGCTCTGAGTGAAAAGCTGTCAAGTTTTAAAAGTGTTCCATTCAAATTCTATAAACCAATTATTCAGAATGCTGTTGGAAACACACACACACACACACACACACACACACACACACAGCCTTCATGAATCACCATCTTTGTGGCTACTAACAATCCCTCCCACTCCTGCCCACCTTCACAAACACAGCACTGGTGGTTCCTCCTTCATGGCTCAAGACAAACATCATCTTCTCTATGCGTTATCTCATTGTATGATGACAGTATTCACATTATACCTTTTATTTTGTCTATCTTCTTCACTAGAATAAGAGAGCCTAAGAAGAAACAGATAGATGCAATTAATTTTCATAAAGAAAATGGCTAGCATAGTTGCTTGTACACGGAAATACTCATGCTGAATATTGACTGACCATGATCCTCATTTTTAGAGACGCTTTCAATATACAGAGATGTTTTACAAAGACCTGAGAATTTAATTTGTTTTTTTTTTTGCTTTCAAATTAATGTAACCACACAACGTGTGATGGCAAAGGCCAAGATTGGAATGATACTGCCATTACACGAAGGAATGCCAAGAATCACTATCTACCACAAAAAGCTAGGAAGAGCCAAGGAGCATGAGTTTCAGAGGCAGGATGAATCTGCTGACACCTTGATTTTGGACTTCTAGATTCTAGAACTCTGAGAGAATAAATGTCTGGTGGTTTAAGCCAGTGGTTTGTGATATTGTTACAGCAGCCATAGGGACATATGTTTATTGTATACAGTAAAAAATAAAATAAAATCTATCATAAAAATATCTCATTTTGGGAAACAGCTATATCATGCTATGCATATATATACAAGATTGTTTTAGTCAAACAGTCTGGAAAATAGTGCATATCATATCTCTCTTTTGTAGATTATGGTGGTTAATTTTATGTGTCAACTTAAGTGCCCAGATACTTGATCAAACATTATTCTGGGTATTTCTTTGAGGGTATTTTTGGATGAGATTAAGTGAAATTAACATTTTAATTGGTAGAATAAAGCAGATTGCCCTTCATAAATTGAACAGGCCTCCTTCAATCAGTTGAAAGCCTAAATAGAACAAAAAAGCCTGAGTAAGACCATATTCTCCAGCTTATTCTGAGAAGTACAATCATTGGATCAAAAGGCAGTTCCATTTTTAATTTTTTTAAGAAACTACATACTGTTTTCCACAGTTGCTGCTCTAGCCTATATTCCCACCTGAAGTGCACTATATTCCCACCTTTTCTCCACATCCTCACCAGCACATGTTTGTTGATTTATTTATCATAGCCATTCTGGCAGTTGTGAGGTGATACCTCACTCTAGATTTTATTTACATCTCTCTGATAATTAGTGACCTTGAACATTTTTTTCATGTGACTATAGGCTATCTATGCCTTCTTTGGATAAGTGTCTATTTGGGTCCTTTGCCCATTTTTTAATTGGGTTGTTTGTCCTCTTGGTGTTGAGTTATATAAGTTCTTTATATATGTTGGAAATTAACCCCTTATCAGATGCACCATTGGTGAATATGTTTTCCCATATAGTGGGTTCTCTTTTTATTTTGTTGATGGTTTCTTTTGCTATTCAGAAGCTTTTTAGCTTGATGTAGTCCCATTTGTTTATCTTTTCCTGAGTTTCCCTGCCCTTGGAGACATATAAGCAAAAATATTGCTGTGAGAGACATCTGAGATTTTTCTGCCTGTGTTTTCTTCTAGGATATTTATGGTTTCATGACTTTATCCATTTTCAGTTCATTCCTGTGTATGGTATAAGCTAGGAATTCCAAAATACCAATCAGGAAGAATATATGTGTCCCTATGTTCATGTCAGCCAAATTTATAATAACCAAGATCTGGAAACAGGCCAAGTGCTCATCAGTAGATAGGTGGATAAAACAGCTGTGTTACATTTACACGGTGGAATATTATGTGGCTGTAAAAAAAAGAAGGAAGCCTTACTCTTTGCAACAACATGAATGGACCTGGAGAGTACTATGCTAAGTGAAATAAGACAGTCAGAGAAAGACAAGTACCATATGATCTTACTAATATGTGGAATCTAATCAACAAAATAAACTGACCAATAAAATGGAACCAGAAGCATGAAAACATGAAACACACTAGCCAGTGCCCAAGGATGGTAGATGGGGGTGACTAGATAAAGTAGGTGAAGAAATTAGCTACAAAACATATATGCTATATGGACATGGACAATTATTTAGTAAAGGAAGGGGGAGGCAGAGGAGGGTGCAAGTGGGCAAAGGAGGGTGTATGGAAAGGGGGACTCCTGCAATAACATCACATTAAAAATTTTTAATGAAAAATACATTTCAAGAAATGATTACTTATACGATTTTGTTTAATGCACCTTTTAAAAACTTTGATTAATAAATGATTTATTCATTGGATTCCTATAACATCACATAAATCCAGTATGCTGTGATTTGCACTTGGGAAATATATATATATATATTCAAAAGATAAGTTATAGCTATAGCCGTACGGACCTTGTAAAGCAGTGTTATATAACCAGTAAACCTTAGCATTGTCCATGACACATGTAGCTGCTCAGTTGCTACTTAAAAAGCACAACTGCCTGAAAGTGTGTAATATTGCAGCTCTTCTGTAGGAGAGCAGAATTTCTGTGAGCCCTGACCAATCCACGCTACGATGTTCTATCCTTTCTAACCAGCATCAGAACCCAAAGTATAATTTACATGGATTGTTTGAGATTGGAAATCACGTTATAATTAGAACAATTATAACAAGTCTACAGTCTAGTTTATTGGTGGTTTTAGTTATATGTACATTCTAGTTATTTTAACATAGTTAACAGTGGGAAATCTTTGATCAAAGATTATACATAGATTATATATAAGGGAAACGAAAAATGGCGGCGGAGTGAACGGAGCTACACAGACCGTCTCCCAGAACCAAACTGGAATTACAACTATAACACAGACAAATCGACGGGAAAAACCAACAGAAAAGCAGCTTGGAGGACCAGACAAGGAGGGACACTGACTCCCTCCCGGTAGGCTTGCGAAGGCGCTAGACGGGGCTGGGAGCCCACGGTCGGCAGCTCGGCAGCGGCCTCAGCTGGGAGCGGCACCCTCGGGTTACACTCCCAGGCGGCTCCACAGCGCAGCCGGGACAGAGGCTGAAACAGCCACAGCCACTCACCTTGGGCTCCGGCGGAGGGAGGGCAGACTGGACTGGAACTGTGTCGGGACACTCGGGGTTTGGAGGGCGCTCAGAGCTTTGGCTGGGTGCAGCCACTCAGGACGGTGGCCACATTGCTCCTTCCCAGGGCTCTGAGGAGAGGAAGCAGCCCCTCCCTCGGAGATCCAACCCCACGCTGTGGGCCATTGAAGTGCTAATTGAGGCTCACTAACAACCAGCATCTGCCCCACCCTCCTGAAAGCCCCTTGGCTGAGCACCAGAGGGAGTTTTTCAATCAACTGACAACCCAAAACTCATCAATTAACCTAGACTGCTGGCCTCCAGGCAAAAAGCTAGAGGATAACAGTACCTTTCCTGGGCTAGCAACCTTAACCAGGAAACTAAGACTTGACAGTGGTGTTCAACCTGGGTCCTCCCTCGCTCATCTAAACACAGGAGAGGGAGCCACAAACAGCAGAACACCAACACCCACAGGGAGAACTTGACAGGCTCCGAAGCCCACAGTGATAGCCAATATGGTGAAACACAGAAACAGAAGCCAAATGAAAGAGCAAGACACCTCCACCGAAGATGAGATCAATGTGGAGCAATTAGGCATGTTAACAGAGCTAGAATTCAGAGCCATGATCTTGAGGAAGCTGAACAGCATGAGTAAGGACATAGAGACACTGAAAATAAGCCAAATGGAAATTAAAAACCAACAAGCAGAGATAAAAAATGACATATCCGAAATGAAAAACACATTGGAAGGTTTAAAAAGCAGAGTAGGGGAAGCTGAGGACCGGATCAGTGAATTAGAAGACAGGGTAGAAAAAAATCAACCAATCAGAAAAACAAAAGGAAAAAACGATGAAAAAACAGGAAGACAGCTTAAGAGAACTATGGGACAACTGGAAATGTAATAATATTCGCATCATAGGAGTCCCCGAAGAAGAAAAAAATGAGCAAGGGATAGAGAATATATTCAAAAAAATAGTGAGAGAAAACTTCCCTAATTTGGTGAAGGAAGAAGGCATTCATGTTCAAGAAGCACAGAGAGGCCCAAGTAAGAAGAACCCAAACAGGCCCACACCAAGACACATAGTAATTAAAATGCCACAAATTAAAGACAAAGAGAGAATCCTAAAAGCAGCAAGAGATAAGCAACCGGTTACCTACAAAGGGAAACCCATAAGGCTCTCAGCTGACTTCTCAACAGAAACACTACAGGCCAGAAGAGAATGGCATGAAGTAATCAAAGTCATGAAAAACAAGAATCTGAATCCAAGACTACTCTACCCAGCAAGGCTATCATTCAAAATAGAAGATCAAATAAAGAGCTTCCCAGACAAAAAAAGGCTAAGGGAATACATTAGCACCAAACCAGCACTGCAAGAAATGTTAAAAGGACTGCTGTAATTAGCAGTAGAAATGGGAAGAAAAATAGAACCACACTAAACAAAAATGGCAATAAATAAGTACATATCAATAATCACCTTAAACGTAAATGGATTGAATGCTCCCATAAAGAGACACAGAGTAGCTGATTGGATAAGAAAGCATGACTTATCTATATGTTGTTTACAAGAGACCCACCTCTCCACAAAAGACTCACATCGGTTGAAAGTGAAGGGATGGAAAAAAATTTTCCAAGCAAATGGAAAGCAAAAAAAAGCTGGGGTAGCAATTCTCATATCTGATAAAATAGATTTCAAAATGAAGACCATAACTAGAGACAAAGACGGCCACTACATAGTATTGAAAGGATCTATCCAACAGGAAGATATAACCTTGATAAACATATATGCACCCAATATAGGAGCACCAAAATATATTAAAAATCTTCTGGGGGACTTCCAAGGAGAAATCAACAACAATACAATCATAGCAGGGGACTTCAACACCCCGTTGCCAGCACTGGATAGATCCTCTAGACAAAAAATTAGCAAGGAAACAGAGACTCTAAATGAAGCACTAGACCAAATGGATTTAATAGATATCTACAGAGAATTACACCCCAAAACTACAGAATACACATTCTTCTCAAGTGCACATGGGACATTCTCAAAGATAGACCACATGATAGGACACAAACTAAATCTCTACAAGTTCAAGAAGATTGAAATCATATCAAGCATCTTCTCAGATCACAATGGCATGAAACTAGAAATCAATTGCAACAAGAACATGCAAAGACATTCCAACACATGGAGGCTAAATAGCACATTATTAAACAATGAATGGGTCACCGAGGAGATCAAGGAAGAAATTAAAAACTTCCTGGAAACCAATGAAAATGAACACACAACAACACAAAATCTATGGGATGCAGCGAAAGCAGTTCTGAGAGGGAAGTTCATAGCACTACAGGCCTACCTCAAAAAACAAGAAAAATTTCTAATTGACTGTCTAACCTCACAACTTAAAGAATTAGAAAGCAAACAAAAAGAAAACCCCAGAGCAAGTAGAAGGAAGGAAATAGTAAAGATCAGAGCAGAAATAAATGACATAGAGACCAAAAAAAAACAATTCAAAGGATCAATGAAACAAAGAGCTGGTTTTTCGAAAAGATAAACAAGATTGATGGACCCTTAGCTAGACTCACCAAGAAACAAAGAGAGAGAACCCAAATACACAAAATCAGAAATGAAAGAGGAGAAGTAACAACAAACACCACGGAAATACAAAAGATCGTTAACAACTACTATGAACAACTATATGGCAACAAATTCGACAATCTAAGCAAAATGGACAAATTTCTAGAAACACACAGTCTCCCAAAACTATTCCCGGAAGAGATAGAAAACTTGAACAGACCAATAACAACTAAGGAAATTGAAGAGGTAATCAAGACTCTCCCAGCAAACAAAAGCCCAGGCCAGATGGTTTCACAGGGGAGTTTTACCGAACATTCAAAAAAGAACTAACACCCATTCTCCTCAAACTATTTCAAAAAATTCAAGAAGAAGGAAGACTTCCAAACACGTTCTATGAGGCCAGCATAATTCTAATTCCAAAACCAGAAAAAGACACTATGAAGAAAGAAAACTACAGGCCAATATCCCTGATGAACATAGACGCCAAAATCCTGAACAAAATATTAGCAAATCGGATCCAGAAATACATAAAAAAAATTATTCACCATGACCAAGTGGGATTCATTCCAGGGATGCAAGGCTGGTACAACATTCGCAAATCAATAAACGTGATACACCACATAAACAAAATGAAGAATAAAAACCACATGATCATATCAATAGATGCCGAAAAAGCATTCGACAAAATCCAGCATCCATTTCTGATAAAAACGCTCAGCAATGTGGGAATAGAGGGATCATATCTCAACATAATAAAGGCCATATATGAAAGACCTACAGCCAACATCATACTCAATGGGCAGAAACGAAAAACATTTCCATTAAGAACAGGAACAAGACAGGGATGTCCACTTTCGCCACTCTTATTTAACATTGTACTGGAAGTCTTAGCCACAGCAATCAGACACGAAGAAAAAATAAAAGGGATCCAAATTGGAAAGGAGGAAGTGAAACTGTCATTATTTGCAGATGACATGATATTGTACATAGAAAACCCTAAAGACTCCATCAAAAATCTATTAGACTTAATAAATGAATTTGGCAAAGTAGCAGGATACAAAATTAACGTCAAGAAATCGACAGCATTCTTGTACATCAATGATGAACTCACAGAAAGAGAAACTGAAAAAACAATCCCATTTATCATCGCGCCAAAAAAATTACGATACCTAGGAATAAACTTAACCAAAGAAGTAAAGGACCTATTTGCAGAAAACTACAGGTCATTGAAGAAAGAAATAGAGGAAGATATAAAAAAGTGGAAGCACATACCCTGTTCATGGATTGGAAGAATTAACATCATTAAAATGTCCATACTACCCAAAGCAATCTATAGATTCAATGCAATCCCCATCAAAATACCAGTGACATATTTCATAGAACTAGAACAAATACTTCAAAAGTTCATATGGAACCAAAAAAGACCCCGAATAGCCACAGCAATCTTGAAAAAGAAGAACAAAGTAGGTGGGATCACAATACCAGATATCAGGTTATACTACAAAGCGACTGTAACCAAAACAGCCTGGTACTGGCACAAGAACAGGCATATAGACCAGTGGAACAGAACTGAAAACCCAGAAATGGACCCAAGGCAATACGCTCAATTAATATTTGACAAAGGTGGCAAGAGCATACAGTAGAGTCAAGACAGCCTCTTTAATAAATGGTGTTGGGAAAATTGGACAGCTACATGCAAAAAAATGAAACTAGACCATCAACTTACACCATACACCAAAATAAACTCAAAATGGATAAAAGACTTAAATGTGACCTGTGAATCCATAAAAATTCTAGAAGAAAATGTAGGCAACAAAATTTCGGACATCATACGGAGCAGAATTTTCACTGATACATCACCTAAGGCAACAGAAATAAAGGAGAAAATGAACACATGGGACTACATCAAACTAAAAAGCTTCTGCACAGCAAAAGAAACAATCATCAAAATGGAAAGGCAACCCACTGTATGGGAGAACATCATTGCCCATGATGTATCAGATAAGGGGTTAATTTCCAATATATATAGAGTGCTCATACAACTCCACAAAAGGAAGACAAAGAACCCAATTAAAAAATGGGCAGAGGAGCTGAATAGACACCTCTCCAAACAGGACATACAAATGGCCAAGAGACATATGAAGAAATGCTCAACATCACTAATCATCAGAGAGATGCAAATTAAAACAACAATGAGGTATCACCTCACAGCTGTCAGAATGGCCGCCATCAACAAATCATCAAACAACAAGTGTTGGCGAGGGTGTGGAGAAAAGGGAACTCTAATACACTGCTGGTGGGAATGTAGACTGGTGCAGCCGCTATGGAAAACAATATGGTGCTACCTCAAAAAATTAAAAATTGAACTTCCATTTGACCCAGTGATCCCACTGTTGGGAATATACCCTAAGAAGCCTGAAACACCAATCAGGAAGAATATATGTACCCCCATGTTCATAGCAGCACTATTTACAATAGCTAAGATTTGGAAACAGCCCAAGTGTCCACCAGTAGATGAATGGATAAAAAAGCTGTGGTACATATACACAATGGAGTACTATGCAGCAGTAAGAAAGAAAGATCTCTTATCCTTTGAGACGACATGGAGGGACCTGGAAAGTATTATCCTAAGTGAAAGAAGCCAAGCAGAAAAAGACAAATACCACATGATCTCACTTATATACGGAATATAATGAACATAACAGTCTGAGGAATACAGTAGACCCAGACACATGGAAGTAGGGCACAGACTGACATCCCTCAGAAGAGGGGATGGGGGGTGGGGGGGTGGGAAGAGATAAACCACAGAACTTATATGCATGTATGCATGACCAATGGACATGGACAACTAAGCTGGGGACAGGGTGGAGGGGGGGGGGTGAGGGGTGCCAATGGGGTAAAAAGGTAAAATATCTGTAACAAAAAAATAAATAAAAATTCATAATAATAAAAAAAGATTATATATAAGTAATTATACACAAAATGATTATATAAATGCAAATTACAAAAATCACCATGTTATTATTCATAGAAATGGTCATGCTAAGTAGTATTATGCACACGATTTTGGTGGTTTCACAAAAATACATTCGGTTGATAGAAATGAGAATTTTATAGAAGTAATCCAACTGCATAGGTTCTGCATGCTGTCTTTTGAAACACGAAAACTACTCTCAATTATTCTATTGTTAACTTGATTTTTAAAATTGATTCACAACTTCTGTCAGATTGTATCTGTATTTATTAAAGATTGATTGTACTACATTTTTATGAACAGACTAGTAATGCACCATAAAAACATTTTTACACAGCTTTATAGGATTAATTATTGTGCGTCCTTGAGAAAATTTTTCTCTCTATTTTTTTACAAGGAGATGATAATGTTTTTTATAATTTTTTTGATTATTCGATGTACATGCATGTTCTTTTCTTTGGGGAAATTTTTCATTTGATTTATTTCTACTTTGGTATATAACTCTTTCTACTGTCACATTAATCTTTTTGATTCAAGAGCTTAATGGAAAGTATAGACATTCTGACCTAGGAACATCAACTATGAAGGAGTCTGGCATTGAAACATCAAGAAATCAGCAAATCCCTTTAGGTTTTCATTTTCCAAAAAGGTAACTGTGTAAATCATAAGAGGGTAGTAAGCTCATGCACTTCAGAGAATGAGGATAGAAGATTATACAGAGGAAATTGGTATGCCATCTAACCTCTCCTTACAAAAATAAAAGGAAGAGATTTGAAGGTACAAACAAATAAATTGTATCATTAAAATTTGTTTCTGATATTAAGATTTGAATTGGAAGACTGGTTTTAATTTTTATTAAAACTAGTGTACTTCTAAAATGTCCAACTAGATAGACTTATTTTCTAAACAAGCTATCTTCAGGTGCTAATAATTGATTAATTTAGTATAGAAGACTTATTTTGTGATATTCATTGTTACCAATATTAACTTAATTACTTTGTAAATCTAAATCTTTCTAATATCCAATCCTTTCACATTGAAGAATTAAATGACTGCACAGAGTATTTTTTTTTATTTTTTAAAATCATTTACTTTTATTAATTTGTTTTTGCTACAGATGTTTCTCCTTTTTCCCCCATTGACATCTTCCCCATTATTTAGTTCATTATATTCCACAAATAAGTGAGATCATGTGATATTTGTCTTTATCTGATTGGCTTGTTTCGCTTAGCATAATACTCTCCAGGTCCTTCCATGCCATCTCAAAGGATAAGAAATCTTTCTTTCTTACAGCTGCATAGTATTCCATTATGTACATTTACCATTTACCACCACTTTTTTATCTACTCATCTACTGATGGACACTTGGGTTGTTTCCAGATCTTAGCTATTGTAAATAGTGCTGCTATGAACATAGGGGTACATATATTCTTTCTGATTGGTGTTTCAGGTTTCTTAGGGTATATTCCTAGAAGTGGGATCACTGGGTCAAATGACAGTTCAATTTTTAACTTTCTAAGGTAACACCATAGTGTTTTTCACAGTGGCTGCACCAGTGTGCATTCCCACCAGCAGTGTACTAGAGTTCCCTTTTCTCCACACCCTCACCAACACTTGTTGTTTGATAATTTGTTGATGGCGGCTATTCTGACAGGTGTGAGGTGATATCTCATTATTGTTTTAATTTGCATCTCTATGATGATTAGTGATGTTGAACATTTCTTCATATGTCTCTTGGCCATTTGTATATCCTTTTTGGAGAAGTGTTTATTTAGGTCCTCTACCCATTTTTTAATTGGGTTTTTGTCTTCCTTTTGTTGAGTTGTATGAGAACTCTCTATATATTGGAAATTAGCCTCTTATCTGATGCATCATTGGCAATTATGGTCTCCCAAATAGTGGGATCCCTTTCCGTTTCTTTTGCTGTGCAGAAACTTTTTAGTTTCATGTAGTCCTATGTGTTCATTTCCTCCTTTGTTTCTCTTGCCTTAGGTGTTATATCTGTGACAATTCTGCTGTGTATGATATCTGAAATTTTGTTGCCTGCATTTTCTTCTATAATTTTTATGGACTTACGAGTTACATTTAGGTCTTTTATCCATTTTGAGTTCATTCTCGTGTATGGTGTAAGTTGGTGATCCACCTTCATTTTTTTGCAAGTAGTTGTCCAATTTTCCCAACACCATTTATTGAAGAGACTGTCTTGACTTCACTGTATGCTCTTGCCACCTTTGTCAAATATTAATTGAGCATATTGTCTTGAGACAATTTCTGGGTTCTCTATTCTGTTCCATTGATCTATCTGCCTGTTCTTGTGCCAGTACCAGGCTGTTTTGATTACAGTAGCTTTGTACTATAACCTGAAATCTGGAAATATGATCCCTTCAACTTTATTCTTCTTTTTCAGGATTGCTGTGGCTATTCGGGTTCCATATAAGCTTTTGGAGTGTTTCTTCTAGTTCTGTGAAATATGTTATTGGTACTTTGACGGGATTGCATTGAATCTATAGATTGCTTTGGGTAGTATGAACATTTTAATGATGTTAATTCTTCCAATTCACGAACAAGGTATATGCTTTTACTTTTATATCTCCCCCTATTTCTTTTTCCAATGACCTGTAGTTTTCTGTGAAGAGCTCCTTTACTTTTTTGGTTAAGTTTATTCCTAGGTATCGTAATTTTTTTGCTGCTATGGTAAATGGGATTGTTGTTTTAGTTTCTCTTTCTGTGATTTTATTATTGGTGTGTAAGAATGCCTTCGATTTTATGACGTTAATTTTGTATCCTGCTACTTTGCCAAATGTATTTATTAAGTCTAGTAGATTTTTGATGGAGTCTTTAGGGTTTTCTGTGTACAATATCATGTCATCTGCAAATAATGACAGTTTTACTTCCTCCTTTCCAATTTGGATCCCCTTTATTTTTTCTTCATGTCTAATTGCTATGGCTGAGACTTCCAGTACTATGTTAAATAGGAGTGGCAAAAGTGGGCATCCTTGCCTTGTTCCTGTTCTTGAGGAAAGTGCTTTTAATTTTTGCCCATTGAGTATGATGTTGGCTGTAGGTTTTTCAAATATGGCCATTATTATGTTGAGATATGATCCCTCTATTCCCACCTTGCTGAGGGTTTTTATCAGAAATGAGTGCGGGATTTGTCAAATGCTTTTTCAGCATCTATTGATATGATCGTATGGTTTTTATTTTTTCTTTTGTTTATGTAGTGTATCACATTTATTGATTTGCAAATATTGTAGCATCCTTGCACGCCTGGGATGAAACCAACTTGGTCATAATGAATAATTTTTTTGATATATTGCTAATATCTTGTTAAGGATTTTGGCATCCATGTTCATCAGGAATATTGGCCTGTAGTTTTCTTTCTTTGTAGTGTCTTTATCCATTTTTAGAATTAGGACGGCCTCATATAATGAGTTTGGAAGTATTTAGTCTTCTTTGATTTTTTGGAATAGTTTGAGGAGAATGTGTATTAGATCTTCTTTGAATGTGTGGTAAAACTCCCCCGTGAAGCCATCTGGTTCTGGGCTTTTGTTTGCTGGGAGTTTCTTGAGTACATCTTCAATTTCCTTTGTTGTCATTGGTCTTTTCAAGTTTTCTATCTCTTCCTGGTTCAGTTTTTGGAGGCTATGTGTTTCTAGAAATTTGTCCATTTCTCCTAGATTGTCCAATTTGTTGGTGTATAATTTTTCATAGTACGTTTCAATGATCCTTTGTATTTCTGTGGTGTCAATTGTTACTTCTCCTCTTTCATTTCTGATTTTGTTTATTTGGCTTCTCTCTTTTATTTCTTGGTGAGTCTGGCTAAAGGTCCATTGATCTTGTTTATCTTTTCAAAGAACGAGCATTTTGTTTCATTGATCTTTTGAATTGTTTTTTTAGTCTCCAGTCATTTATTTCTGCTCTGACCTTTACTATTTCTTTCCTCCTACTATCTCTGGGTTTTGTTTGTTTGTTTGTTTGTTTGTTTACTTTCTAGTTCTTTAAGTTGTAGGGTTAGAAAGTCAATTAGAAATTTTTCTTGTTTCCTGAGGTAGGCCTGTAGTGCTATGAACTTCCCTCTCAGGACTGCTTTTGCTGTGTCCCATAGATTTTGCATTGTTGTGTGTTCATTTTCATTGATTTCCAGGAAGTATTTAATTTCTGCCTTGATCTCGTTAATAACACATTCATTGTTTAATAACATGCTATTTAGCCTCCAAGTGTTTGAAAGTTTTTGTGTGTTTTTATTGTAATTGAGTTCTAATTTTATGCCACTGTGATCTGAGATGCTTGATATGATTTCAATCTTCTTGAATTTGTAGAAACTTGCTTTGTGTCCTAACATGTGGTCTATCTTTAAGAATGACCCATGTGCACTTAAGAAGAATGTATATTCTGCAGCTTTGGGGTGAAATGTTCTATAAATATTTATGAAGTCCAACTGGTCTAGTTTGTCTTGTGAGGACTCTATGTCCTTGTTAATTTTTTGTGTAGAAGATCTATCCAGTGGTGTCAGTGGCACGTTAAAGTCACCCACTATGATCGTGTTGCTATTGATCTCTCCCTTGAAGTCCTCCAGAAGTTTTTAAATATATTTTGGTGCTCCCATATTTGGTGTGATTATGTTTACCAGGGTTATATCCTCTTGTTGGATTGCTCCTTTTAATATTATGTAGTGAGTGACCTTCTCTGTCTCTTATTATGGCCCTTGTTTTGAAGTCTATCTTGTCAGATATGAGTATTTCTACACTTTTTTTTCATTTCCATTTGCTTGGAAATTTTTTTTTTTTTAATCCCTCCACTTTCATCCTGTGTGAGTCTTTTTTTGTGAGGTGGGTCTCTTGTAGACAGCATATATATGGGTTATGTTTTCTTAATCAACTACCCTATGTCTTTTGATTGGAGCATTTAAACCATTTACATTTAGGGTAATTATTGATAGATAGTTATTAGTTGCTATTTTAATTTTATTTCTGTGTGCCCCCCACACCCTCACTTTCTTTGTTTCTTCTTCTTACAATTCCTTCGGCATTTCTTGAAGTGCTGGTTTGGTGGTGGTAAATTCCTTTAGTTTGTTGTTGTTGTTGTTGTTGTCTTTTATCCGTGAAACACTTTATTTCTTCTTCAATTTTAAATAATAGCCTTGCTGAATACAGTAGTCTTGGATGTAAAGGTAGCTCACTGTATATCAAATAAGGCTGCTGTGCCTCCCAGACTGTTTCGTTGTGTGTTGCCTCTTGCCTGCTGTGGATCCTGGAGGATTGACTACTGGGGGCTGGTATTGGTGTGTCCTGGTAGGTGCTGCTGCTGGATCACGTGGGCCCCTCTGGAGCTGTTTTCCCAGCTGGCCGCTGGTGCTACTTGTAGCTGTGTAGCTCTGGCCCTGTTGGAGCTGTGCTCCCTGCCCCTACTGTGGGCAGCTGTGTTGCACAGGCCTCTGGTGCCCAGCACTCCACAGGTCCTGCAGGCAGCTGGATCATACCAGTTCCTCTTGAGCCTTGGCTTCCCACCACTCCTGTGGGCCGCTGGGTTGCACAGGCCTCTGTGGAACCCCTGGTCCCACTGCTGGCAGCTGGGGAGTGCTGCTGCCCCATGGTGCTCAGCTTCTGCTCAGCCTTTGCTGTAGTTTTTGGGGATGGGTCTCTGCTATTGGTCTGTGCTTCTGTTGCCTGAGGATGGATTTCTGCTCTCCAGCCTCTGTTGTTGGGGGTATATCTCGACTCTGATCGGGCTGCTACTATGGGGGATGGTGCTGGGCTCCTGGCCATTTGTGGCTTCTGCAACTGGCACCTTGGCAGCTCCACTGGTCTGTGTTGACACAGGGTGTCCACTGGACAGATGGTGCCAGGTGCATTGGTGGGTTCAGGTTGCTGGGCCCTAGCCACTCCCACTGCCTCCTCCCAGGGAAGACCCGGGATCTTCCAAAATGGTGGGACCTCCCCGTGGCGTAGGGAGAAGCACCCTGAAGAGCTGCTTACAACAGTAGCCAGCTGCTCCTGTCCACAGTACAGGAACCTTCTGCTCCGCATCTCTGCACTGCACGAGTTTGGTCGTCCACCTTCACATCCACTCACACTCTCTCACACACTCACCCTCCCTCTGGTCCTGCCCGCTGCCATCTTCCACTCCTTTCTTTTTTTTTCAGACAGAGTATCTTAAACTCTTTTTTTTTTAATTCCTCACTTGAGGATATTTTTGTATTTATCATCAGGTAGAGTTGGATGGAGGGAGAGAGAGAGAGAGAGAGAGAGAGAGAGAGAGAGAGAAACTTCGATGTGATAGAGTTACATCGACTGGTTGCCTCCTACATGACCCAACCAGGGCCGGGACGAACCACAACCAAGGTACGTGCCCTTGCCCGGAATTGAACCTGAGACTCATTGGTCCGGGGGCCAATGCTCTAATTGCTCAGCCAACTTGGGCAGGGCAAGAGTATTTTTAACTCTTAAATGTCAGAAGGGAAATTCAATGAGCTATAAATTGCCTGTTATCACTATTACGTCAAGGTAATATTCAATAAATGAGCAGTTAAGTACTAACATATTATGACAAACAATTTGGTGTTTACTAAGAAATAGCCAAGAAATTTTTTTTTACAAAAAATGTGCAAATATATTGAGGCAATTATTCAACAATTTTAGTGTTTAATATCATCAAAAAGTATTTACAGTTTACTATCACTAGTGAGAATACAGCAAAAAGCTTTTTCTCCATTGAATGTTAGGTAGCTAAAGAAATAGGACTAGACAGAAAAATACTCTTTTTAAATCGCATTGGTTAAGTAGAGATATCTGGGTAATTTGTACTTCTCACAAAATGAGACATGAAAGTTTAAGTAACTGAAGGAATTAAGGTATAAAAATTTTGTTTGAGCAAACAGTAATTTCTTTAAAGGTATTTATGTACTGTATTTGAATTATAAGATAACATGATACATGAGTAGACACAGCACGAGAAAGCAAACTTCATCAACATATTCTTTCACAATGTTTTCAATTAATGAGTGTCTACACATTGTATTTCTAAATTTCATCAGTTTATCTTCAATTTAGGGAAAAAAATCAAGTCATACCTAAAATTCAACTCCAATTTTCAAAAAAAAAAAAATGCATTTCACTTAATCCCTTCACTTATTTCACCCATCCCCTCAGCCCAATCCCCTCTGACAGCTGTCAGTCTATTTTCTGTATCTATGAGTCGGTTTGCATTTTGTTTGTTACTTTATTAGATTCACAAATAGGTGAAATCATATGGTACTTGCCATTCTCTACTTCCTTTTCTCATTTAGTATAATACTGTCCTGGGACATCCATGCTGTCCTACAAGGTAAGATTTTCTTATTTTTTATGACCAGGTAGTGCTAATCCATCATGTAAATGTACCACAGTTGTTTTTTTATCCACTCATCTACTGATAGGCACTTGGGCTGTTTCCAGATCTTGGCTATTATAAATAACAATGCAATGAATGTAGGGGTGCATATATTCTTTGGAATTAGTGTTTAGAGTTTCTTTGGATAATTACCCAGTAGTGGAATCACTGGGTCAAAAGGCAGTTCCATTTTTAATTTTTTGAGGAAACTCTGTCCTGTCTTCCACAATGGCTGCACTTATCTGCGTTACCACCAAAAGTGCACAAGGGCTCCCTTTTCTTCACATCCTCACAGACATCTGTTGTTTGTTGATTTATTGATGATAGCCAAATAGACACAGATAACATCATGGTGATTATCACAGGGAAAGGGGGTGGTGGAAGGAGGAAGAGGGCAGAGGGGTGATAAAGAGTGATACAAATAGACCTGATTTGGTGGGGAGTGCATGATACAGATCATATGTTACAGAGTTACACACTTGAAACCTGTGTGGTTTTATTAACCAATGTCAATAATAAATAAATACATAAAATCTATTTTAAATTGAGTTTTTATTATCTTACCTCCCTGAAAAAGAAATTGACCAGAGATCATTAAACGGTTTAATAGTGAAATAACTTTAGTACCTACATACCTTCGAATTATGAAATTACTACTCAGCACGTAAAGAACAAACACATGCTATGTGAACGTACAGTAAAATTGTTCCCATTAGGCAGACCTTACCCCCTGGACTTTAAGAGAATAGCAAGAACTAGCTACTAGAGTTAATAGATAACCATTGCACTGTATAGATAACCATTGCTTTGTGTACACCGAAACTGCTTGCTCCTCAGGCATAACAGCTAACCGCAAATATCTGTTTCTGTACGTACTTGCTTGCTCGCAAACCCTTAGCCCAAATTCCTTAACAGGGGTTAAGACAACTATATAAGCAACCCTCCCCTGAGCTCGGGGCTTCTCTCCTCTGCGTAGGGACAGTTGCCGCTCACCTAATAAAGCTCTCTTAATTTAAACCCAGTTTGGAGTCTGAGTCTGGTCTGTCTCGTTGGTCTACAACATTTGGAGGCCCCAGCGAGATTTGACAAACAAGGGCCCCCCCTCTGGCGGGTTGACCTCCTCAGATGCCGCGAGACAGGTCCATCCCGGGAGCAAACCGGTGGTCTAGGGGAAGGCCTCGGAGAGATGTTCCTCCACCCCATAGGCCATTCTGCCCTGGAAATTGTCTCTACTCCAAAATTCCATCTAGAGAGCATCTGGAAACCCTGGGCCCAGGTTCGGTTCAGCAGACGGGATGTCCCTCAGTAAGTCTATTTCTAAAAACTTTGCAGAGTAAGGGGAAGTGGATCTGCTGGACGCAGCATATAGATCCAGCCCCAGGGCCATAGGGAGACGTCGCTCTTGGCCCTGGTTCGGTTTATCTGGCTTTTTGTCTGTCTTATTTGTTTGTCCTTTTGTGTTTTGTATTTCTGTGTTGTGCCGGCCTGTGTCCTTCAAAATGGGTCAGGGACCTAAGACCCCTCTTCAATGTCTCCTTGATAACTTCTCAGACTTTTCCAAGTGCGCCTCAGGTTACAGCATCTCAGTAGACCCTGGATCCCTGCACACTTTGTGCGAATTGGAGTGGCCCACTTTGTGCGATTGGCCCTCCCAGGGCACTTTTGATTTAGGCTTTTTATTTGCAGTTCAAGGCGTCATCTATGGGACTCCCGGACACCCAGACCAAACTCCTTACACTGATGTTTGGATTGACATAGCTACTGACAAACCAAATTAAGTTTAGAAATGCTCTTGCCCTAATAGGAAGAAGATATTACTTGCTCAGCCACCGCAGAAACCTCAGAAGCCCTCAGCTCCTACTCCCTCCGGGAGGCTTTCCCTGTTCTTTCAGGTCCCCCAGAAGACCCTCTCACTGATTCTTTGAGGCCACCCCCTTATTGGTCTCTGCCACCTGCCGCTGCCATGGCCAGAGAGGCTGAAGCCCTTCAGCCGCTCAGTCCTCCCCATACACGTGGTGGCACCCCTTATAACCCTCCTCCGCAGGCGCCAGACTCCTCGGCTGCCTTCCCGCCCCTCCGTCAGGTGGCTCCACCACCAGGTGGAGACCAGAGTCGGCCCTTCATGGTTTATGTCCCCTTCTCGACTAGCGATCTGTATAATTGGAAACAACAGAACCGCTCCTTCTCTGATAAACCCCAAGGTTTAATCTCTCTCCTAGGACAGAATTCCACACCCATCAGCCCACTTGGGATGACTCAGCAACTGTTGCAGGTCCTGTTCACCTCCGCGGAGAGGGACAGGATCCACAGAGAGGCAGCGAACTCTGTCCTCGGGCCAGACGACCAACCCCTCAAGAATCTGACCCAACTAGAAGCCTACCTCCCTACCCTTTGACCCGATTGGGACCCAACACCGATCAAGTAAGGAGGCTTTAACCCAGTATCGCTGATCTCTACTTCAGGGCCTCCGCGGAGCTGCTAGAAAGCCAACTCATCTGTCTAAGGTAAGCGAGACTGTTCAAACCGCAGGGGTTCCCCAGCGGCCTTTCTTGACCGTCTCATGGAGGCTTATCACCTCTTTACTCCCATAGACCCGGAGGCCCCTGAGAATAGATGAGCAATTAATATTGCCTTTGTCACCCAGTCAGCCCCAGACATTAGGAAGAAACTCCAGAAATTAGAGGGTTTTGAAGGAAAGAATCTTAGTGAGTTAGTTGAAATAGCTCAGAGAGTATTTAACACCAGAGGCGACACAGAAAAGGCTAATACCAAAAGAGTCACAAAGGTAATCATAGCCGCTCTTCAGGAGAAACAGAAAGAACAACAAGGAAATAGGCTTAAAAACACAGGACAAGCCCACGGAAACTTCGGCCACCTCTTGACCCTAACCAATGTACCTACTGCAAATATGGCAATTGGAAGAAAGATTTTCCTAAGAGGGGGGCCCAATAGAAACCTAAGGAGCTCATCCTCCTGGAAGACACGGAATGAGGGGCCGGGGCTTCTACAGATTAGGCCCCCAGGAGCCCAAAGTAACATTATAACAGGCCTTTGAGAAACTGAAAACGACCTTAATGTCTGCTCCAGCCCTAGCTCTGCCTGATACCACTAAGCCCTTTCAGCTCTTCATCTCTGAGACTCGAGGCATTGCAAAGGGGTCCTAACCCAATCATTAGGGCCCTGGAAGAGACCAGTTGCCTACTTATCTAAGAGATTAGACTTGGTAGCTCCCAGCTGGCCCAGCTACCTGCAAGCCATAGCAGCTACTGCTATTTTAGTTAAAGAAGCATCCAAGCTGCTTCTAGGGCAAGACCTCCAGATTATTGGGGCACACTCTGTTAAGGGTCTCCTCAGGAGCCCTCTGAACCAGTGGATGTCTAACGCACGGATCACTCAATACCAGGTACTCCTCTTAGACTCCTCTCGAATCCAGTTCTTGAAGACCTCTGCCCTCAATCCGGCCACTCTGCTGCCTGACGATGACCCTCAGGCTCCCCTTCATGACTGCTCAGACATTCTTGAGACTCTAACTAACCTGAGGTCTGACCTAACTGACAACCCTCTCCCAACTCCAGAGCATGATTTCTATACAGATAGGAGCAGCTTCATCCGGGAAGGGGTCTGGTATACAGGAGTGGCGGTAGTCACGCAAGGTAAGGTCATCTGGGCCCAGGCACTTGGGCACGGGACTTCAACTCAGAGGGCTGAACTAATTGCTCTAACTGAGGCTTTAAGATGGGCGAAAGGCAAGTCAGTAAACATCTACACTGACAGCCGCTATGCCTTCGCCACAGCCCATGTCCACAGGGCCCTCTACCAAGAAAGGGGACTCCTAAGCTCAGGAGGGAAGCAGATCAAAAATAAAGAAGAAATTATTGCCCTCCTAGAGGCCATTTGGCTACCAACAAAAGTGGCCATTATCCACTTCCAGGGCCACCAGAACTCTGACACCCCTGAAGCTAATGGGAACACCTTCGCCGATCAGACAGCCAAGGAGACTGCCCTACGACCAGTGAGGCCACTAGAGATCCTTCCTGTCCTTCCGGGGAAAAGCCTCCCCAAGGATCCATCCTATACCCAAGAGGAGAAAGAACTTGGATGGAGGCTCAACTACAACCAGGGGCCATGAAGCTGGAGGCTTCTCTCTGACAGGAGGATCCCCTTGCCTGTGGCCCTAGGCCAAGAGCTGATGTCTCAGCTCCATCAGGGCACCCACGTTGGCAAGACTACATTCTCCAGTCTCATAGCCCAGGACTTTTATGTCCCAAACCTCAACAGATGGACAGAATCTGAATAAGGAGATGCTCTGCCTGTGCCCAAGTCAACTCTCACCCTCAGGAAACAACAGACCTCGGGACCCGAGAACCAGGCACAGCTCCTGGTGACCACTGGGAAATTGACTTTACTGAGGTCGCCCCTGGCCAATATGGCTATAAATATCTGCTTGTTTTCATAGATACCTACTCCGGCTGGACTGAGGCTTTTCCTACCAAGACTGAAACTGCAACCATGGTAGCCCAGTTACTTCTCTCTGAAATACTGCTCCCTGATTTGGCCTCCCTCTAGCTCTGGGGTCTGACAATAGCCCGGCATTTATTGCTAAAACCACAAGATTGTTAGCTAAAGTTTTAGGGATTACTTAGAAATTGCATTGTGTCTACAGGCCTCAGAGTTCAGGACAGGTAGAGAGAAAGAATAGGACAGTAAAGGAAATTTTAACTAAGCTCTACCTTGAGATGGGTGACAACTGGGTAAGGCTCCTTCCTTTTGCCCTCCTTCATGTACACTGTACCCCTTATCTTAAGGGTTTCAGCCCATTTGAAATCATGTTTGGCCGACCTCCCTCTATTCTACCCAAAATCGGGGACGAGGTCTTAGCCAACCTGGGTAACCATAACCTCCTCAGCTCTTTGCAGGCAATACGGAGGCTGAGAAAACAGACCCAACAGCTAATCAAGGACACCAGACCCCAACCGGGGACACCCCAGATACCACCGCACGACTTCACCCCTGGTGACTGGGTCTGGGTCAAGAAACAATCAGCCTGCTTCCCTTGAGCCTCACTGGACTGGCCCTTTTCCTGTTACCCTGACTACACCCTTATGATGCAGGACAGAAATTTTGGATTCACCACACTCAGGTAAAGAAAGCACACCGTGAACAAATATCTGAACAATGGGTCTTACAGCAGACCGAGGATCCCCTGAAGTAAAGCTCTCCAGGATTTCCTCCTAGTCTCTTTCCTGACTCTGATCACTGATGAAGTACCTACCAATTTAGATGCACTCAGGTGTGGCCACTACTATGAAGGTATGGGCCCCACCCGACCCTCGGAGACCTACAAGGACAGGGGACATGCTTCATCATCGGCAACTATGGCCTAAACTCTTCCCCTTATGCGAATTCATGGGGGTCACTATCACCCTAACCCCATTAAGCCCCTCATCACAAAAGACTTGGGTCCTAACTGCACCCCCCAGGACTTGGTTTGCTTGCACCTCAGGACTGACTCCCTGCGTCTTTCCCATTGAAACCAAATACTTATGTATTCTTGCTACCATTATTCCACAGGTTTATTTCTTCTCTGTTAGCCTTAAGAGAAACCTGTTGCTTTTATGCTAACCACTGGTGTTATTACAGAAAGCTTAAGCCTGGTCACAAAGCAGCTGAGCAAACGAGAAAAAGCTCAATCAGCCTCTGCCTCCAAGAATTAGTATGAAGACTTACTCGGTTGGTCCCCATAGCTCACTACCCTTATCACTAGCCTTGCGGGCCCCTTAATCCTCCTCCTATTAACATTAGCTTGTGGCCCAATCCTGATTAATTACTTAATTCAATTTTTTAGAGAAAGAATACAGGCTGTTAAGCTCATGGTCCTTAGCACTCCCTATCAAAGGCTAGCTATAATAGAAGGAATTAAAGACATCTTAAAATCAAGAATTTTATTTAACCCTAAGACCAGTGGGAAATGAAAAGGACAAACACATGCTATGTGAATGTACAGTAAAATTTTTCTCATTAGGCAGACCTTACCCCCTGGACTTTAAGAGAATAGCAAGAACTAGCTGCTAGAGTTAATAGATAACCACTGCATTGTATAGATAACCATTGCTTTGTGTACACTGAAACTAAACTGCTTGCTCCCTTAGGCATAGCAGCTAACCGCATATATCTGCTTCTGTAGGTGCTTGCTTGCTTGCTCGCAAACCCTTAGCCCAAATTACTTAACAGGGGCTAAGACAACTATGTGAGCAACCCTCCCCCTGAGCTCAGGGGTGCTCTCTCCTCCGGGTAGGGACAGTTGCCGCGCGGCTAATAAAGCTCTCTTAATTTGAACCCAGTTTGGAGTCTGAGTCTGGTCTGTCTCGTTGGTCTACAACAAGCAATAATTGAGAACAAAAGATTAATATATATACACAACTTAGATGAATCTCCAGGGAAGAGTCATTATGCTGAGCAATAACCAAGTCCCAAAATTTATACAATGCATGATTTTATTTAGGCAACATTTTTGAAATAACAACATTTTAAAAATGGAGAGTGAATTATTGGTTGCCCAGATTTAGGGAGGCAATAGGAGGTTAGGTGGGTATACGAAAGGATAATACAGGGATTCTCGTGGTCAAGGAACTATTGACTGTGGTAGTTGATACAGAAACCAACACAGGTAATAAAATTTTATAGAATTAAGCATGGGCATGTGGGCACATACATGCACACAGACATATACACACATGAATGCAAATAAAACTGAGGATGTCTGAAAAGATTGATGGATTGCATCAATATTAGCATCCTATGTGATACTGTACTAACTTTTCAAAATATTAGTAATGGGGAAACTGGGTAAAAGGTACATAAGATTTCTTTGAAAAATTTCATTGGTATTTTGATGGGAATTGCATTGAATCTATGTATTGCTTAGAATAGAGTAGACATTTTCACAATATTAATTTTTCCAATCCATGAGCATGGTGTAGGGTTGCCATCGCTGGTTTGGCTCAGCAGTTAGAGCATCAACCCACAGACTGAAGGGTTGAGGGTTCAATTCCCAGTCAAGGGCATGTACATAGGTTGCAGGTTCGATCCCAGTGCAGTCGGGATCATGTGGGAGGCAACCAATTGATGTGTTACCCTCACATTGATGTTTCTCTCTCTCACTCCCTCCCCTCCACTCTATCTCTATCTAAAAATCAGTAGAAAAATATCCTCAGGTGAGGATTAACAAAAAATAAATAAAATAAAATTGCTAGGGTTTTATACCTCTTATGAAATTATACCAAAGAATTTTAAGGAAGAAGATCCTTTGAAAGTTAGATATTCTGAAACTAATTTTTTAATTTTACTTTTACAAACCCATCAATTCTTTGTTTCAAGTATCTCCTAGTACACATGGAAATGACCTTGAGTGTATTAATTTAGATCTATAGCTGCTACAGTATTGTTAAGTGTGCATAAGGAAGTGTAAAATATTTTTTTAAATATGTCCTTAATTGGAATCAATTAGCTTCTGTTCAAATCCAGTAGCAGATTAATAACTGTGTGACCTTGAGAAAATTATATAATACTTTTAAAACCATTGCTTCATTAATAGATATATGGTACATCTCAAAGTATTCTTTGAAGATTTAATAACCTGTAAATATGAAAATTTGTGTTACTTTATAGAAAAATAAAATCATGCATTCCAATAGATTTTACATTTGTAACTTGTGGTGTTACTATGTCTGATTTTGTATGAATTCACTGCTATATTGTGTGTAGGTGTGTCCTGAAGTATTACACATCTATAGTGCACTCAGAATAAATACTTAACTCTCATAAAGCACATGGATTCTTAGAATGTGTGCATGATATAACTTTATTTTGCCAAGTATTATACATTTATTTGGCAGATAATTTTTATTCAAATATTTTTAACATGATGTAATAATTAAAATGCAATTATTCATTTTCATAAAGTATCCAGAGTGTTTCAATTCATTCTGTTTCATGTATATACTGTTGTTGTTTTTTTATAGTCCTCTTTTGAAAATGTGTCATTCTGCTGATGCTCATGTTGAAAGCATACATGTTAGGATTGTTCTGTCTTCATGGAGAATTTTTCCTTTTATTATTATGTATGCCCCTATTTACATAATACTCCCCTGATAACTTGCTTTACTTTGAATTCTGCTTTCTTTGAAATTCATATAGCTACTCCTTCTTTCTTTTGATTAGTGTTAGCATAACATATTTGTCTTTATCCACTTAGTTTTAGTCTATAGATGTCTGTATTTTAAGTAGGTTTCTTGTATGCAATGTATAGTTGAGTCTGTTGTTTGATCCACTCTGACAACCCCTGTTTCAATTGGTGCATTTAGACCAGTAATAGTCACAGTCAAAGGGATCATTTGCGTAGTTGGATTAATATCTACAGTTACTATTTTGTTGCCCTTGTTCTTTGTTTCTATTTTGTCTTCCACTCCTTTTCTGCCTTTGTGATTTTAAATGAACATTTTATTTTCTTCTTTCTTAGCATATCAGTTATACTTTTTAAACATGTCTTTTACTTCTTTTCTTTACTGATTACCCTAGAGTTGGCAATATACATTTACACCTGATCAAATTCCACTTTCAAATGACACTATACCTCTTTGTGGGTAGTGTGAGTACCTTATAATAAAATAATCCTAATTCATCCCTCTTCTCCAGTATATCATTGCTGTTATACATTTTACTTAGACATAAGCAAGCATAAGAGAACACAGCAAATACAACGTTGCTATTGTTGTTTTTAACACACCGCTGTCTGTTTGCTGTATCAGTCCCAGCCTGCTGATGGTGATGGTCTCAGCTAGAAGTATCTGAGGTACTCAACTGGTCCGTGTTCCTCATAGGGAGCCCAGACACTTCCCCCACTGGGGCCATTGTTGTGGCTCGATTGGTCCTCTGTTGTCTATGATCACAGGAGGCACTTTAGCAAAAACTAGCAGGAAACTTTGAGGAACAAGATTTATTACAAGTCCTGGTGGGTACATGACTGGGGGAGGGGGAGAGAGAGAACCTTGGGTTCTCTCTTTATTAGGGACTGAGTGTAGCTTACTGTGATTTTGCTGAATGACTCATTAGTGGCCAATTTGCAGCATATGAGAGCAGGGATTAGGGCACTGGAGAGTGGAGGCAGGGTCCCACACAGGATCAGTTATCTAGGTTGTCCAGGGTTTTCTGAAAGAGGAACTTCATGGGGAGGGGACGCCGGGTTCCTTATCTGGTGTTTTGCTAATAGCTGTGTTATAGAGCTGGCAATGTGTTTATTCAAAATGGATGTGCTTTGCAATGGATGCCCCAGCAATCAAAAGCTTCACGTGGGACACTTACGCAACATTTTAGATCAATTAAGAGTAAGACAAATACTTATTTTTATTGACTGATTTTAGAGGGAGAGAGAGGAAGGCAAAGAGAGGGAGAAACATGGATTTGTTATCCCACTTATTTATGCAGTCATTGGTTGCTTCTTGTATGTGCCCTGAACAGAGATCGAACTTTCAACCTTTATACTGTATATCAGGATAATGCTCTAGTCACCTGAGCTACCTGGCTAGGGCCCACATGTGCTTTTTTTTAGTCAGGCATGATGTATTAGGTAAAAGGAGCTGTTGAAATTGGCTTTCAGTAATGTGGCAGTAAATTGTGGGGAGAGGGGAAGAGGATTAGGTCTCTCTGCCTGTGCCTCTAGACTATGAACTTCACATGCTTCCTTCTCATCCTTCCCCAACCCCCTGTAGCCCTCCCCTCCACTCCCTTAGCTGTGACAGGAAGGCTGGAGTGGGCTGAGTTGGATTATTTCCCTTCCTCCACCTGAAGGCTGGAACCAGCTGGGTTTGATATTTCCCTTCCCCCATGTGTCTTAGACTCTATGAAACCTAGGCAGTTTGGGCTCTGGTTAAACAGTTTCTCCTGAGGGCAGCCCTGTTAAAAACAGAACGTTCTGGCAGGTTTCAAATGGCTCCTTCCTCCATGCCAGAAGCACGGGGATTTTTCTCCAAGCCCCGTGAGAATCCAGGAGCACTCTCAGAGAGGACACTTACAAAGATGTGGGGCCTCCCTGCTGATTTTGTGCCCTGGAGTTTTTTATCTCACAGACCTTTCCACACTCAGCCTCCAGCAACTGATCAATTACGGTTCAAGTGTCCCCACCCTGGCATTGGTCCCATGGCGGTTTTTGCTTAAGGCTTTCTGCTGCGGTAAGTTGTAATTTATTTTATTTGTCTGTTAGACTCCCCAGCGTGAGGGGCAGTGGTTTGCCCTGTGACTTCACTTCTCTCGCAGATCTACAAAGTATTGATTTTATAGTTTGGTCAGTTAATGGCAGGACAGAGTGGCCACTTCCAAGCATTTTGTGTGCTGGACAAGAAACCCTATTTCTATGTTAATAGTTTAAACACATTGCAGTTATCCAATGATGTTCTACAGTACGAAATCCTGAGATGCACAAGCAAGTGAAATGTCCCATAGATTTATTGCACAATGTGAAATTTAGCATTAATAGAGTGTGAATTTGAAAAAGTATATTCAGATTTGGTTTAAACTGATCCTGGAAGAAAGTGAAGCACTTTCCTCAGATCTATGTGATTTAAGGTTCAAACTTTGGTGAATCAAATTCTCACCATTGCGTCGTGTTTTGCAGTTACAGTAGTAATTCATAGATGCTTAAAATTGTTTTCAAAACCTGTATGATACATACAACAATGAAGTTAAACAAGGGTGTGCCTTATGGGCAAAATGATTTCCCATATATATAGTAGGTGATCATGAGCAAGAGATTTAATCACTAAAATTTGGTTTTTCCACTTTCAAAATAGAGTTACATAAATTATAGTATTTAAAAAGGATTAAGTTATTTATAAATAGAAAGTGCCGCCCTGGCCGGTTTGGCTCAGCGGTTAGAGCGTCCACCTGCGGTCCGGAGAGACCCGGGTTCGGTTCCCGCTAAGGGCATGTACCTCGGTTGCAGTTTGTCCCCGGCCCTGGTTGGTCGTGCGGGTGGCAGCCACTCGATGTGTCCCTTTCACATCGATGTTTCCCTCTCTCTCTTCCTCTCTCTCCCTCCCACTCTGTCTGTACAAAAAATGGAAACATGTCCTCGGATGAGGATTAAAAAAATAATAATAATAATAAAAAAAAAGAAAGTGCCGAGTACTTAATACATATTATTTTATTTTTATTTTTTTGTCTTACATTAATATAGTTCTTCTGCAAATATCCTGATTATCAGAAATACTGGTGTACTTGTTAAAATTTAGATTCCTGGATCCTACCTAAGAGTTACTAAATCAGAATCTTTAGTAAATCTGCAGTGAGACCCAGTATACATGTGTTCCTTATAAAAGTCATCGAAGAAATACCTTATATTAGGTCTCAGCTGAGCACAGTTTGGCCTTTCCAATGCAAGGAGGTAGATTCCATTAGCAGTGGAAAAGCTCACCCTGAACTAGGTTTGGCGAAAGATTTAGGGGTTATTTTTTCCCCTATATGTTGGTAATCATAAGTGTGTTCCTAAAGTTTAATAAAGTTTTCTTAATTGAATTTTGTCAATAGAAGACCTGTGTAAGTTTGGGCCATATGATTATTTTCTGGAATAAAATATGAGACATGGTTATACTGAAGTGTCTTATGTGGAAAGTATGGCTCATCTATGTCCTTCTTATTCCATAAAGTGAATAAATGATTGACAGTAATTTAAGCAATAGATCATGAAACTGGATTCTTTTACAAATAATTATGTAATTTGATTCTGATATTTTTCACCTGAAGGAAGTGCAGTCACATGCATGTGCGGGTGATATCTCTCTCTCTCTCTCTCTCTCTCTCTCTCTCTCTCTCTCTCTCTTCCCCTCTCTCTTCCCCTCTCTCTTCCCCTCTCTCTTCCCCTCTCTCTTCCCCTCTCTCTTCCCCTCTCTCTCCCAGCTCTGAAACTTGCAGATTATATAACCGAGGATCAATTGTTTAACCCCTTGGAGCATAAAAATTAATGTCAAAAATAGAAATAATAATAATTGCATTGTAGAGCTATTTTGAGGATTAGATCAGCTTCCATTCTTACTTATCTGTATATTTTAGATGTGATTCCTGCTCCTAATTTCAAACTAATCTAAATGATAGAGGGAAGTTTTTGCAAAGAATTCTACTGTAATTCGATGAAGGGTAACTTAAAATTCACGGCTTTAAACCTTAAGCACAGTTCTTTTATACACAGGATATCTTCAGGATATGTAAGGACTTTATACTCTAATTAGAAGACATTTCAACTTCTGCTCTATTTACATGCAAGCTATTGAATAGCTTTCTTCACAAATGTGTTTATCCCATATCTATGAAAGATCCAGAATAGGAGTTAAAAATAACAAAGTAAAATTTAAAACTAAATTATATAAAAATAAAGAAAAGGTAAAATGGGCAAAGCTGAAATTCTGTTGTTAAAAATTTCTACCTATAAGAAAGTTGATTTAAAGTAAGTAAATGCAAAGATGGGAAAAGATGCCTCAGCAACTGAATTAGCAAACACTATTCTTATGTTTGTTATAAAGAGAACAATTGGATCAATATTCTTATTACAAATGTATAAACTATTGTAAACATTCAGATAATACATAGAATGTAAAGAATATAGTAAATATAAAGACTATTTTTAAAAGCAAATAAAAGTTACAAAGAGCTAGTGACTACTATTAAATTACTATGAAGAGTATAATATATTAATTTTAATATACATGTATATATGTGTGTGTGTGCACATATATATATTTCTCCAGAGCTTTTCTTTAACATAATAAAATATAAAATGCAGAATTAGAATAAAAGTCTATCTTGGCATGTGATTAAACTTCTTTAACCCATTGTATTTTATGCATGGCCAAAACTCTTACACTATATTGAGGAGCAAAATTCTATACAATTATTAATTGAAGCATGCTTCAATTTTCTTAAATAATTATTTATTTTTATCCATTTATGTTAATTTCCACTTTCCCTACCAGAAACAGTAGAGCAGTAATGAGGCCTGTGTGCACATCATGCACACTCATCCTGTCATATCCTGGGGATACATTAAGGCATTCACAGGTTGTCAGTGCAAAAGTTATTTGGGTTTCAATTTAAACAAACATTGCAGATGAATTCAATAAATTGAGTAACAGAAAGCCAGCCACAATACAAAATAGCATACGTTATATGATGATGCATCTCTAGAGTTTGGGTTCAGTTGTGTTTAAGAGAGAAATGCATGAATTGTAACTTGCAGAATTAGAAAAACAATAAAAGGAAAGCAAAGAGAAACATAAAACAATAAAATGAATGTATTAAAAAATAAAAAATAGCAGCTCTATTCTAAAAATGATATACTAAAAGATGCCAAAAAATGTTCAATACTTTAGAATTATGTAAATTTTGAGCAGTTTAATACATATTTATTTTAAAATACATGTCAATATTTTTTTTCCATTATTTATACTTGTACCAATATAGTATGAGTAAATTTATTTCTCTAACCTGGGTATTGTTAGGTTACTTAGACTCTGCTGTTTGGTTAGATCAAACATTTTTTTCCTCAAAACAGACCAAATGTAACATTCTGGAGTAACAATAAACTATGACTTTTGGCATAATAGACAAGTATTCTTATCTCAAAACAAATACACAGAGTAGATTTGAACAAATGTCACAATATAGGTGAATCGTAGCAATAGGAAACAAAGAAAAAACTGTTGCATGAAGCATTCTGCCCTTTTTATAAAGTTAAAAACAATAATACTTGTATATTTAAGGAATGCATTTTTAAATAAAGGCAAACTGAATACAGGACTCTGACATGGGTTTCTTTGTGTAGAGCAAAGCAGGGGTGTGTGGTGGAGTGGAAGCATCGGGAACCAGCTTTTGGATATAGGTTATTTTCAGATTGTAGCTTTGGTTTTGTTTTATTTTTTTTAATCTTTATTGTTAAATGTATTACAGATGTTCCTTATTTTTTGCCCCATTGACCGCCTCCTCCCCACTCCCACCCCCTCCTACATTTTCCCACACTGTTGTCTATGTCCATTGGTTATGCATATATGCATATAAATTCTTTGGTTTATTTCTTCCCACCCCCCTTCCCTTTGAGGTTTGTCAGTCTGGCAACTTATTTGTACTTCTTAATCCCTTCACCTTTTTCACCCATTCCCCCATTCCCCCTCCCATCTGGCAACCAACAAAATGTTCTCTGTATCTATGAGAATGTTTCTGTTCTGCTTGTTCATTTTGTTTGTAGATTCAATTGTTGATAGCTATGTATTCATTGCTATTTCGATTGTTCATTTTTTTTCATATTTTTTTTAATCTTTTTCTTCAAGAAGATCCTTCAACATTTCATATGATAATGGTTTAGTGGTGATGAACTCCTTTAGCTTTTCCTTGTCTGGGAAACTCTTTATATGGCCATCAATTCTAAATGACAGCTTTGCAGGATAGAGTAATCTTGGTTGTAGGTTCTTGCTTTTTATCACTCTGAATATTTCTTGCCAGTCCCTTCTGGCCTGCAAAGTTTCTTTTGAGAAATCAACTGACAGTCTAATGGGAATTCCTTGTAGGTAACTAACTGCTTTTCTCTTGCTGCTTTTAAGATTCTCTCTTTGTCTTGAAGCTTTTGCATTTTGATGATGATGTGTCTTGGTGTGGGCCTCTTGGGGTTCATCTTGTTTGGGACTCTCTGTGCTTCCTGGACTTGTATGTCTGTTTCCTTCACCAAGTTAGGGAAGTTTTCTGCCATTATTGTTTCAAATATGTTTTCGATTTCTTGTTCTCTCTCTTCTCCTTCTGGCACCCCCAAGGTGTGAATGTTGGCACGCCTGAAGGAGGCACCCCCAGAGGCTCCTTACGCTATCCTAATTTTTTTAAATTCTTTTTTCTTTTTGCTGTTCTGATTAGATGTTTTTTGCTTCCTTATATTCAATGGTTTGCTTCTTGGCTTTACCTACTCTACTACTGAATCTGTGTAAATTATTCTTTATTTCAGTTATTGCCTCCTTCATTTCTGACTGTGCATCCCTCATTTCTTACTGGTCCTTTTTTATGCCCTTGAGGCCCTCACCAAGTTCACTGAGGTTCTCACTGAGTTCACTGAGCATCCTTATAAGCAGTATTTTGAACTCAGCATCTGTTAGGTTGCTTATCTCCATTTCACTTAGTTCTTTTCCTGGAGTTTTGTTCTGTTCTTTCATTTGGGACCTGTTTCTTTGTCTCCTCATTTTGGCTGCCTCCCTCAGTTTGTTTCTATGTATTGCTTAAGGAGTGGTATGGGGCTTGCTGAGACCAGATGCTGCTTGTTTGAAAGAATTTAGGAAAACCTGAAGCAGGATTCAAGACAGGCCAATTCTATAGTTAACCAACTGGCAACAGCTGGGGTGGGCCTGAAAGTAGGGTGGGGCAGGGTGGGGCCTCAGGGAGTCACCAGGGTGGGGCTACCAGTGTGAGCCAGGTTGCTGGAGTCCCAGATATGGCTGCTGTCGGCCGCCTCAGGGAAGGGCTCACCAAAGGAACAAAGGACTCTGACAGCATGTCTGTCCTGGTGAAAGCCCCCTCTCCAGCCCTCGCTCCAGTACCAAACAGCTCAGTTCTTCCCTGTCTGTCTCTGGTACCCCTAGAGCTGCCTCCCCTCCGAGCTTAGAGGGAGAGAGTCTGATAAGTCCGTGCGCAGGCCCTTTAGGGAGCTGCCTGGGGCTCCAGCCGCTTCAGCCTCCCTGAGCCTCAGTTCCTGCTGGTTTTTCCAGCCAGAAGTTATGGGGACTTCTCTTTCTGGCACTGGAACTCTGAGCGGGGCACCTGGTGTGGGACGGGGACCCCTCAGTCCTCAGGAAGGACCTTCCCAGCGGAGGTGTCCTCCTGATTTTTATCTGCCACATGTGGGTGTGGGACTAGCCCCTCATGCCTCTGCCCCTCCTACCAGTCTCAATATGGCATCTTTAATTCATAGTTGTAGGACTTCCATTCAGCGTGATTTCAGGCGGTTTTGAATGATGGTTGTTCTGTAGTTTAGTTGTAATTTTGATGTGGTTGTGGGAGGACGCGATAACTGCGTTTACCTACGCTGCCATCTTGACCGGAAGTCTGTAGCTTTGATTTTGTATTATGAATTTTCATTATCAAATATATTAAGTAAATCACTAACTAAATAAAAGTATGTCATTAATAGGAAAATAATAAACATCTAACAAGAACCAAGGATTGTGGTAAATAAAAATCTAAAAGAGAATAATCATATTTTATTATTTTAATTATTACTATTGAGTTTGAGATCATTTCCAGTATTATTTGGTCCCTTTCATCCATTTTTTATTCTCTCTTTTCTTTTTTCTTTTTTTTTAATCCTCACCTGAGGACATTTTTTTCATATATTTTGTTCAGATAGAGTTGTAGGGAAAGAGAGAGAGAGAGAGAGAGAGAGAGAGAAACATCGACGTGAAAGGGACACCTCGAGTGGCCGCCACCCGCACGACCAACCAGGGCCAGGGACAAACTGCAACCGAGGTATGTGCCCTTAGCGGGAACCGAACCCTGGTCTCTCTGGACCACAGGCCGATGCTCTAACCGCTGAGCCAAATCGGCCAGGGCTATTCTCTCTTTTCCATTGGTCAGTATTATTGTTTTTTATTTTCAATGATAACAAATGATTCTTAATTTTTTTCATGAAGAGGTATTTTCTATTGACATTCAAATACAAACTGTTTCTTTGGTTCTGCAAAGCTTTGCAATAAGTGTGATGGACACTTGTAATTTTAAAATCATTAACATGAAGATGCTTGCTTCTCTACTAAGGACACTCATCTATTATATACCTTTAGGGGTGAGACAGTTTTATTTATTTTTTTATTTGATTAATTTATTTATTTTTGTTACAGATGTTTCTCCTTTTCTCCCCACTGATTCCCCTCTCCCCCTCCCTCCCCGCCCTGTCCCCAGCTTTATTGTCCATGTCCATTGTTCATGCATACATGCATATAAGTTCTGTGGTTTATCTCTCCCCCACAACCCCCTCTTTTGGGGATTTTTGGGGGTTGTCAGTCTGTTCCACGTCTCTGGGACTAGGGGGTGAGACAGTTTTAAAAGTTCTTCTTTAAAAGTTAAATATTTTTGTTATATCAAAAAATATTTAGATGCTTGCTCCAATTTTTCTTTGACTCTGATTTATGCATGTAGGTTGCACATTTTTGCCTGATTTTAAGTTATTCCTGCATACTCAAAAGTTTTGGAAAGTTCCAGAACATTTTATATGTCTTTCTAACTAGCCACAAAATATATCAGTCAATTTAAACTCATTTAACTGTATAGCAAATATCAACAAGGAATGTTGCATTTGGACTACCGAAACTATTTATATCACAGTGTTTTTAATTTGTAACATAAATAGCCATAGATGTATTCATAGATTGAAATCTATAGAGAAAATAGGACATTTACTGAAATTAGAGTATTTATCAAAAACAAATTGCATTTCTTTATGTGTTCACTGAGCTTAAATGTTAATGAAATTCTCTCTTTCAAATTATATCCACAAGGCAAATATTAGATAAGACTATGTTATCAAGGATAAAAATGATTGAATTGCTGGTTTTACACTTCATAATCTAGAACAGAGATGTAGGTCAATGAGAAAAAAGGGTATTTAGACATTACTGTTGCTTAGATAAAGAGATAGTTCATTCAAAGAATTAATCAACCTTGTGCACACTTGGAAAAAAAGTGATTCCTTTTTATCCCAAATACCAACTGAACTTTAAAGGGTGACATTTTGAATAAAAAAAAAAAAAAAGGATAAAATGGATTTTTTAAAAGGCATATTGAATTACACCCTTCCATTGCTCAGACCAAGCTCTCCAGATCCTGACTTTTATTATCTTTTCAAGTGTTCTGGTTCAGTTTTAGTCACATTTTCTAAACAGTTTTTAGTAGAAATAAACATATTTTGGGCAAAAAGGTTTATAAAACCTCAGTAAAATGGAAACATGGAAACCTTCCCTACCACCAACTACCATCTATTCTCCCAAATCACTCTCTGTAAGTTTCTGATGGCAGTAATGCAAGATTCTGGTGTCATCCAGAAGACTTTGTTTCCCTAACGGAGACAAGTTTAGACAGTGATGTGGACATGTGATATTTTGTAATATGTTCTTCATTTTTTTAAATCTCATATAAATGAAGATGAAGGGAATTATTAAAATTTGAATCATCAAATGAAGATATAATACAGATGACAATAGACATTTACCAAAGTAGATACTGTAGTTCATCCAATGTTTAACTCGTGGAACTTACACTGATTTTATTCATAGCCAGATATAAAGCATATTGGTTTTGTTACAATAAAAATAAAATTTGCCTTGTGTTATAATTTATTGTAATTTATTTTGAGAACATACCAATATTATTTAAAGCTATATCTATTCTCTCAAATACAGGGATTGGCAAAAAGTAGGTATACAGTTGTCTGTAATAATACAAGAATAAACTCGGTTTCACATACAACTATAACCCACTTTTGCCCACACCTGTATATGCATTGGAACATAGTTATTAATATTTGGATTCAAGTAACTTAAATTAGGGCACTGTTGTAGAGATAATAAATTATAATGATAGTTTATAAAAGACACATAGAATGACAGATAGAAGAAAATATAAATAGCTACATAGATAATTTTCAGACTAAAATAGTAAAATACAAGTATTTGTTTATGTTGACAACCCTTTGGCTTACCAAGTGACATTGATCTATATTTGATTCTCTTAAACAGATGGAATCTCAAAAGTTCCTCTGATGCATTCAACCATATGACATTATCGCCCATTTTATTGGCAGCATCATTGTTATCTCATAAATATGATTTTAACTTAAGTAGAACCACATATAATTTGTACTTAAATTTTAATGTATGTATTATTCAGGGTCCAACCAAGAAAACATGACTATGTATTTAAATTGAACAAATTTAGTATAGGGCATTGGTTGCATAGGTCATAAGGTTGCAAAACACATGAGACAGCAATGTTACTACAATGCAGATCTGGAATCAACTGGTGGAAGCTAAAAAGGCAGCCTGTCAGGCTAGAGATGGAGCCATGATGAAGGTAGCATTGGAAATAGAAAGAGGAGAGACACTGTAGCTTCTCCTTATTTCTGCCTTCCCATTTCCTGTCCTTGTTCCCATTGCCAGGAAAGCTTGAAGCCACCTGACCTCGGAGCCTAGGAAATGATACCTCAGCCTTGTGCTAGAGTCTCAGGTTCATGCATCCTCCATATACCTTTTAAACAGGCTTGAATTTAATATTTTATAAAATATTTCCATTTTATAAAAGATTACCGCTAAACACATGCAATATTATGTCCTGGTATGTCAGATAGCATCGAATAATTTTGATAAGCGGTTCAGTTCATATCATTTAGCTATCACTTGGTCAAGCATGAATCTTCTACTGGGGCTGATGAGCTTCAAGGTATTGGTTAGGAGCTAAAGTTGTGGCTTTATCTTGAAACCCTAGGGATCTGTGAAGTAATTCCCTTCTGGAATTTGTAATTACATTTATTTACAAAAGCCATTTTAAGCACATTAGATCTACTGGTTCCTATGACCTGAGTGTCCTGAAATTTTATATGATAGCCTGGAATTACTTCAAATTTTTCCATTCCTTATTCTGGCCCCTCTATTAACTAGCAATTTGTTGTGGATTCCATGGGAAATGGGTCAGAGCTAAATGTGTAAATCTCAAGAGATTCAACAATCAATGCAAAAATCTGTTCTTTATTATTTATGTATTTATTTTCATTGAATATATTGGGGTGAATTTGGTTAATAAAATTATATGTTTCAGGTATACAATTCTATAATGTATCATCTGTATATTGTGTTGTGTTCACCACCCCAAGTCAAATGTTTTTCTGTGACCATTTATCTTTCCTCTACCTTATTCTACCTCCTCACTCCCTTCCCCTCTGGAAATCACCATACTGTTGTCTGTGTCTATGAGGTTTTTGTTTTTTTTGCTTAATCCCTTCACCTTTTTCTCCCAGGCCCCCAAACCCCTCTCCCCCTGATAGCTGGCAGTCTGTTCTCTATCTATGAGTCTGTTTCTGTTTTGTTTGTTAGTTTATTTAGTTTATTAAATTCCACATATGAGTGAAATCCTATGGTACTTGTTTTTCCCTGATTGGCTTATTTCCCTTAGCATAATGCTCTCCAGGTCCCTCTATGTTGTCACAAAGAGAAAGAGATCTTTCTTTCTTTCTTACAGCTGCATAGTATTCCATTGTGTATATATCACTGCTTTTATATCCACTCAGCTACTGATGGACACTTGGGCTGCTTCCGTATCTTAATAAATATCTATTATAAATAATGCTGCATTGAAAATAGAGGTGCATATATTCTTTGAAATTAGTGTTTTGGTTTCTTCAAAGTAGAATCACTGGGTCATAAGATAGTTCCATTTTTAATTTTTTGAGGTAACTCCATACTGCTTTCTACAGTGGCTGCTCCAATCTGCAGTCCCACTAACAGTTCTAAAGGATTCCCTTTTCACCACATTCTTTTTTTTTTATTTATTTTTTTAATAAATTTTTTATTTATTTTTTTGTTACAGATATTTTACCTTTTTTAGCCCATTGGCGCCCCCCTCCCCACCCCACCCTCGCCCCGTCCCCGGCTTAGTTGTCCATGTCCATTGGTTATGCATACATGCATATAAGTTCTGTGGTTTATCTCTTCCCACCCCCCCAACCCCCTCTTCTGAGGGATGTTAGTCTGTGCCCTACTTCCATGTTTCTGGGTCTACTGTATTCCTCAGACTGTTATGTTATTATATTCCATATATAAGTGAGATCATGTTCACCACATTCTTGACAACACTTTTTTTTATTATTGATGATAGCCATTCTGACAGGTATGAGGTGATATCTCATTGTAGTTTTAATTTGCATTTCTCTGATGATTAGTGACGTTGAACACATTTTCACGTCTGTTGGCTATATGTATGTTCTCTTTGGAGAAGTATCTATTTCAGGACCTTTGCCCATTTTTTTTAATGGGATAGTTTGGCCCTGGCAGTTTTGGCTCAGCAGTTAGGGCTATGGCCTGCGGTCCGGATAGACCCAGGTTCAGTTCCCACTTAGGGCATGTACCTCGGTTGCAGTTTGTCCCTGGTCCTGGTTGGGTCGTGCAGGTAACAGCCACTCGATGTGTCCCTTTCACGTCGATGTTTCTCTCTCTCTCCCTCCCACTCTATCTGAACAAAAAATGAAAAAATGTCCTCGGTGAGGATAAAAATAAATAAATAAATAAATAAAATTGGATTGTTTGTTATTTTGGTGTTGAGTTGTATAAGATCTTGATAAATTTTGGATATTAAGCCCTTATCAGATATATTTATCATTGGCGGATATGTTCTCCCATTCAGTGGGTTGTCTTTCCATTTTATTGATGGTTTCCTTTGCTGTGCAAAATTTTTTAGTTTGATGTAGTCCCATTTGTTTTTGTTTTTGTTTTCTTTTGTTTTCTTTCCCCAAAGGGATATATCAGAAATAGCATTGCTATAAGAAATGTCCAAGATTTTACTGCCAATGTTTTCTTCTAGGATTTGTATGGTTTTGTACAAACCCTACAAATTTTTGTGTAACACTTAAGCCTTTAATACATTTTGAACTTATTTTTCTGTATGGTGTAAGAAGGTGGTCTAGTTTCTTTCTTTTGTTTTTGCATGTATCTGTCCTAGTTTTCCAACACAATTTTTTTTAAATATGTTTTTATTGTTTTTTTTAGAGAGGGAGAAAAGGAGAGGGAGAGAGTGATAGAAACATCCATGAGTGAGAAAAATCATTTGGCTGCCTCCTTCATGACCCCTACTAGGGTTTGAGCCCACAACCTATGGCCCAAGCACGATTTATTGAGTAGATTATCTTTATCCCAGGGTAGGTTTTTGTTTCTTTGTCAAATGTTAATTGACCATAAAGGCAGGGACTTATTTCTGTGCTCTCTATTCTGTTTCATTGACCTATATGTCTGTTTTTTATCATGCTGTTTTGATAGCATTGGTGGTTCAGTGGTAGAATTCTCGCCTGCCATGCTGTTTTGATTACTATAGCTTAATATTAGGTAGCATGATTCCTCTAACTTTGTTGTTCTTTCTCAAGGTTGCTGCGGCTATTCGGAGCCTTTTGTGGTTCCATTAAATGTTTGGAATTTTTTTTTTTTCTGTGAAATATGTACACCATTGGTAACTTGATGGGAATTGAATTAAATCTATAGATAGCTTCAGGTAGTATGGTCACTTTAACGATGTTCTTATTCATGAACATGGTATATATTTCCATTTCTTTGTATCTTCTTCCTTTTCTTTCTCCAGTTTGTTATAATTTCCTGAGTACAGGTCTTTTACATCTTGGTTCAGCCTCACAGGTGAATTTTACCAAACATTCAAAAAAGAACTAACACTTATTCTTCTCAAACTATTCAAAAAAATAAAATTCCAGAGGAGGGAAGCTCCTAAGATCATTTTATGAGATCAGCATTATCCTAATTCCAAAAACAGATAAAGGCACTACAAAGAAATAAAATTATAGGCCAATATTCCTGATGAACATAGATGCTAAACTCCTCAACAAAATATTAGCAAACCATATCCAGCAATACATTAAAAAGATCATACACTATGATCAAGTGGGGTTTATTCTGGGGATATAAAGTTGGTACAATCTCCACAAATCAATACACATGATAGACAACATAAACAAAATGAAGAATCAAAATCACATGATCATATCAATATATACACAAAAAGCTCTTGATAATATTTAGCATCCATTTATGATAAAAACTCTCAACAAAGTGAGAATAAAGGGAACATACATCAATGCAATAAAGTCCATATATGACAAACTCACAGCCAACATCACATTCAATGGGAAAAAACTACAAGCATTTCCCTTAAGATCAGGATCAAGATAGAGATGTCCACTTTAATCACTCTTATTCAACATACTACTGAAATTCCTAGCCATAGCAATCAGACTAGAAGAAGAAATGAAAGGCATCCAAATAGAAAAGGAGAAGGTAAAAATGTCATTATTTGCATGAGACACGATACTGTATATAGAGAACCCTGAAGGTTCTACCACAAAAACTGCTAGAGCTGATAAATGAATTTAGTCAAGTAGCAGGATATAAAATAAATATCCAGATATCAGTTGCATTTTTATACATTAATAATGAACTATCAGAAAGAAGAAAAAAACAAACTAAGAAAACAATCCATTCACAATTGCTTCAAAAAAATAGCTAGTAATAAATTTAACCAAGAATGTCCTTTTGGTCCTGGTTGGCATCGCTCAGTGGTTAGAGTGTTGGCTTGTATACCAGAGGGTCATGGATTTGGTTCCCAGTCAAGTGCTTGTACCTTGGTTGCAGCTTTGATTCCGGACCCTGGTTGGGGCACATGAGGAGACAGCCAATTGATGTGTCTCTTTCACATTGATGTCTGTCTGTCTGTCTGTCTGTCTGTCTCTCTTTCCCTTTTTCCCTCTCTCCCTTTCACCCCTCCCTTCCACTCTGTCTAAAATCAATGGAAAAATATCCTCTGGTGAGGATTAACAAAAAAACAAACAGAATGTTCTTTATTATTATTATTGTTTACTGATCCTCATCTGAGGATATTTTTTTAAACATATATTTTTTTTTTTTTTTTTTTTTTTTTAAAGAGAGTGGAAGAGAGAGAAGGAGAAATGCAGAGAAAAAAACATCAATGCCAAAGAGACATAGAGATTGGTCGCCTCCCACACGTCACTGGTTGTGAGGCCAGAGATCAAACCTGCAACCCAGTTAGTACTCTTGACTGGAATCAAACCCAAGAACCTTCAGTCCATGGGCTGATGGTCTAACCACTGAGCAAAACCAGCCAGGGTAAGTATGTTCTTTATTTTAAAGGAGACATTTGGGCATTTTCCAGAACACAGGTCCCCTGGTAAATTCACTGATGGGATAGGCACTTGAATTTTCACTGGATTTATCTGATATATATGTATAATCCTTACACTAATTCTTGCTACTATGTATTCACAAAGTCTAATCAGTTTCTATATCATTTATATTATTGGATAAACTCCAAGAGTAAAGAAAAAGGAATAATCTCATTACTGACTAATCCTTTACTGAAAATCCTCACTTGGATTATGTACTTGGATTATTTTAACCTTTTGTTTTCTAGTCAAGAGCAATTATAAAAAGTTCCCAAGGAGAACACAGTAGTTGAAAAAAAATTTAACCCTTTTAGTAAAAATCTTTATGGAATTAATTTATTAAAACACGTCATTGAACTATAAGATACCTTGAGGAAAATGTAACTATCTCAATTAGAAGAAATGATTGACTTAAAATGAGAGATCTTTTAGATAAATATTAGGAGGTCAAAATACTATGCACATGAGACTGCCTTTGCCTAGACGGATTTTGTAGAATTATAGATTATTGTAGAGTTTAGACTTTGTCTCTCACCTATAGACCTCGATTTAAAGGGCTCATGTGATTAGTCAACCTACCTAGATAATCTCTCTTTGCATTAACCTAAAGTCACCAATTAGTACCCTTAATTACTTCTGTAAAATCTCTTTTGCCATATAAGGACGAACAACTTATCATAGTTACAGATTTCACCCACACTTAAGGAGAGGAGACTATATGAGGGCAAGGGTCACTGGGGTCATTTTAGTATTCTGGCTGCTACAGCTTCATTCCCTTTTTGCTATTCTCTTTTAAGGTAATATTACAATGTTTCCCTTTGATATCTATTTGAAAGGATAACTTCATAATAATTTGTGTTCACCATTCCTCCTTGGTCTAATGTAGGCTCTGTGCTGGAGTAATCACCTGGATGTCAGAGTGACACAGTTTTTGTGGCATTTCAATGTTGGTTCTGCCAGAGATAATGAATGATGCATTTTCAAATGTCAAATGTTCACATGAAGATTAGAAAGGGATTTCCCCAAACAAGATTTGTTTATTTTCAAACTGATTTTTGCAGTCTCTCCTGATTACTGCTTCTGGTATTTCTTGGAAAGAAACCAGAAATGAAATGAGGTTTTAATAATTGCATAGATGTAAGGTTATTCTTGAAAGAGATATAAGCCAGGGACAACAATATGTACTTTTGAACATAGTTTGTGGTGGGACATTTTTCTCTCTCATATTTGACCACTTGACTGCCTATAATTTATGAAACCTGCTGAGTTGCTACAAACTAGGTTGATAGTTGTTTTTATTTTAAGATTCCTTAGGATGTTACAAATCTACTCAAAATAAAAAGGAGAATTCTGACCCTGATATCAAAATATTCTCATAAACTTCCAAGTAATAGTTTCCTCTTACTAAAATATCTTCAATGTCTTTAAACTAATGAGAATAGCCTGGCAGTGTGGCTCATGTGGAATGTCATCCCATGGACTAAGAGGTCCTGGTTCGATTCCCAGTCATGGCACACACCCAGGATGTGGGCTTGATCCCCAGTAGGGGGCGTGCAGGAGGCAGCCCATCGATGTTTCTCTCTCACATCAATGTTACTCTCTCCCTTCCTCTCTCTCTAAAAAGTCAATAAAAAAAATTTTTTTAAATAAACTAATGAGAATATTCTTTTCTTACCGTTAAGACATGATGGTCTTGGGAAAGACCTAAAGCACTCAGTGCTGTGTTTTTTTACAGTAGAGTTAGAGAAGAGAAGGGTAGAGATACTTCGTAAATATATCAAAAAACCTAGAAGAGTACAGCTGAAAGGAACAAAGAAAATTTGAGGAAAATCTGTATTTGTCTTAGGTAGGTCCTCAGTTATTGGTTGACCATCTCACACATGAAGAAGTTAAGAACAAGACAGCTACATGTTCTTGCCTCAACTGTCCTAAAAGGAAGATGGGCTAATAGACCTAGAGAGTTTAAGAAAAAACCTTTGCCCCATGGTCATATGACCAATTGCCATCATGTTATTATAAAGTGGTAAGAAGTTGCAGTAAGTTGGGTAAAATAATCAAGACATTTATACTATAAACAAACTATTGAAATTCATATTCCTATCTTGAAAATAACTTGATTTGACCAGCTTGCTCATTTCCCACACACTTCAACATAGAAAAACTCATAAACCATACTGTCTTACTAAATACACATTAATTTTTCCAATTAGATACTTAGTGCTTTTCAAAGCATGTATGAATCATTTAAAATAAAACTTCACTATTCATTCACAAAAGCTATCAAATTTGCTCCCAGATTTGCTTTGAATAGGTCCTTTTTCTCTTTTGGCTGGCAAAACCAAAGGTGGAGCAGGATTTTTCAATAAAGCAAAGACAGAGAATCAGATACTTATTCACGAAATAACCAAGCAAAACAAACTGGATAAGCAAAAATACATTGCAGAGCCAATTCACAGTCAAGCAGAACTTGGACAGAGCAGGCAGGTATGGCAGAGTTCCCACTGAGGTAGTCCTATTTTAAGCAATGCCCAGAGCTTGTGAATAGAGTCCATTATTTCTTTGTATTTTAATTCAATAGAAACAACAAAGCAGATTTCAATTCCATCAGCAAATTAGGTAGAGCTTAACTGAATGGGTTTACGCAGGCAAATGCGACTGAGCGAGCAAATAAAATCTTTGAGAGAAGGTGATAGAAAACAAAAGGACCAATTATTTTAAATTTTATTTTATTTTAATATCCCATTCGATTAAAATAGATGTCCGTGTATCCAAGAGAAACAAATTAGACATTCAAAGGTCAGGTTGAAATTTGGCAGAAACACGCAAGGCAGAGGGGCAAACTGGAGAGCCGTCAGAAACAACTCGGTTTTACAAAACCATTTAGATTGTCTAAAATCTAGAATTCTAGCTCCTACTCTATTGTGTAGCTAATAGTGTATGTTGAAACTGTGTCACAGGTATTCTCATTTTTCAAATTTTATTTTACTTTACAGTTATTATAGAATATTTTTGTTAAAAAAATTATATTTCTTACCAAATCCGTGCGCATGCGTGTATGTATGTGTGTGTGTGTGGTTTTTGTAACTATTCTAGGGTTTCTCTCTAGGCATAATTAAATTTTTAACCCATTTCTCATTTAGAAAGTAAAAGTGCAACTGGCTGCCAGCATTCATTTAATTTCACATAAACACACTCTCTGAGGCTGGAGCAAATCTGATTGGTTTTCGATGTGAAAATAAAATATAAAAACTGTTCTTGGAGTTATTTCTGAACAGAGCTTGCCTCTACTCCTGATGAAACAGACCTGTATGTGATGATCAGTGGCCAGCTTTGGGGGTATGTTTTGGAGTGCAATCTGTGAGTTATCTTGGGGTAAACGCTGCGGCCACAAGCGCCACCTGGGGGTCTTCTCCGGGCAAATAGGAAATAGGTTAAATCATTTTCTTTCCAAAGTTAACACTAGCATATGTGTATATTTTTTAAAGTTGGTATCAATTTAATCTAATCATAACCCTATTTTTTTCTTTCATATCACTTAGATACAAGAAATGTTGAATATATCCTTAAAACAGAGTTTTGACACAGCTCCCTTGGGAGGCATAAATAGATCCAGGTCTCAACTGTCACCTGAAATACTCAGCACAAGAGAATCTTCCAACTAACTGTGTGGCTCATAACCCTGAGCCTTGGTTCTGGTCAGTGGCCCACATGTTTATTTTTTTCTCACTCACTAGTTGCTTTCTTTTTTTATCCTCACCCAAGGACATTTTTCTATTTTTTTGTTCAGATAGAATGGGAGGAAGAGAGAGAGAGAAACATTGATGTGAAAGGGACTCATCCAGTGGCTGCCACCTGCATGACCAACCAGGGCCAAGGACAAACTGCAACTGAGGTACATGCCCTTATTGGGAACCGAACTCGGGTCTCTCTGGACTGCAGGCCAATATTCTAACCGCTGAGCCAAACTGGCCAGGGCACTAGTTGCTATCTTGACAAAAGTTTGTCATAGTCTCATGGTTCAGAAAAACATCATCACAAAAACCAGACACAGAACTAAGAAAAAGTGTATTAGCTTCGTCATATTTCATTATTGGCATACTGGAAAATAATAATGCCAATGCCTAAATAATTGTTGGTTCCACATTCAAGAGAATGATATAAAAATAGTATTGGCAAAGTCAGTAGCAAAACTATTTTGGTTTAGTTGCTTCTCTCACTGTATCCTTAAAAGGATAACATATAAACATAAAGTGCTTCACATGCCACAAAGAAAGGTAAGGCTAATTTGTAGAGAATGACTCAAAAAAGACAATCTTTTACAGAGAGTAGTCAGAGAACACCTCACTGAGAACATGCATTTGGGCAGAGAGCTGATGAAGCTTGAAGCCAGGAGAAAGTCTTGTAGATGGAAAGATTCCAGAGAAGACAAGACCGAGTTCAAGGACTGTGACCTGTAACACTTGGTCAAATCAAAGAACATTTAGCAGGTTGTAGTGCTAAAGGTGGACCCATAAGAAGGAGAATGGCATGTAAGATTTGGTTAAAGGTAGACAGTGCATGATATATTTATATTTATATTAATATAATGTTTATATTAATAAATATTTCTTCCTAGAACCATCCTCTCAATTTGTTAAAAGTTCACAACAATGGGAAAATATAAGTGCTAGAAAATCTGTCTTTGAATGTCAGGATATATTTCCTTATATAAATAATGATTATATTTCCTTAATTGTACAAAACTGACAAATATTTAAAAGGTTACATGAGATTTACCATCTCTGTTTCCATATTTTGAAAAAGGGTGGATCTAACATTATCCCTTTTATTCTTCTTTTAACCTTTTCTTATTTGTGAGGTAACTGACTTAGATCAGGATCTTTGGGCATTCTTGAACAAATTACCTTCTGTGTGATTTAGAACAGATTATGCATTTCTATAACTTCTTTAGACTACAAACATATTTTCAAGATTTTATGTCATTATAATAACGTTTATTTCAGTGATAGCATTATTAAAGAAAATAAATATTTTAAAATTTATTTAATATTTTATTTCTTACTTCTTTTAATTATACTAGTATATATTTAGATTTTTATTTTTTGAAATTATTTCAAAATTACAGAATAGTTAAGAATAATAAAAAGAGCTCCCACTAACTCATTATCCAGCTTACCTAAATATTAACATTTTACTATATTTTCTCTCTCATTATCTGCCTGTGTGTATGTGTATTTGTGTATGGCATTGTGGCCTAGTTGAAAGTGAGTGGCAGCTAATGCTGTTTTAGCCTGAAATAGTTCAGTTCTTATTTCCTATAAAAAGGAGACTGCAGAGCTTCACAGACTTCTCCACGCTGCCCTCCGGCGCCTTCAAAGCTGCCTCCTTCTTCATCGGCCTCTCCATGATGCTCATCATCGCCTGCATGGTATGCTTTACCCTCTTCTTTTTCTGCAACACCGCGACCGTGTACAAGATCTGTGCCTGGATGCAGCTCACCTCTGATGAAGAAATTGATGCTTAAAAATTGTTCAGGATTCGGAAAAATGGCGGCGGAGTGAACGGAGCTACACAGACCGTCTCCCAGAACCAAACTGGAATTACAACTATAACACAGACAAATAGACAGGAAAAACCAACAGAAAAGCAGCTTGGAGGACCATACAACGCAGGACACTGACTCCATCCCGGTAGGCTTGCGAAGGCGCGAGACGGGGCTGGGAGCGCACGGTCGGCAGCGCGGCAGCGGCCTCAGCTGTAAGCGGCGCCCGCGGGTTACACTCCCAGGCGGCTCCACAGCGCAGCCGGGACAGAGGCTGAAACAGCCACAGCCACTCACCTTGGGCTCCGGCGGAGGGAGGGCAGACTGGACTGGAACTGTGTCGGGACACTCGGGGTTTGGAGGGCGCTCAGAGCTTTGGCTGAGTGCAGCCACTCAGGACGGTGGCCACATTGCTCCTTCCCAGGGCTCTGAGGAGAGGCAGCAGCCCCTCCCTCGGAGATCCAACCCCACCCTGTGGGCCATTGTAGTGCTAATTGAGGCTCACTAACAACCAGCATCTGCCCCACCCTCGTGAAAGCCCCTTGGCTGAGCACCAGAGGGAGTTTTTCAATCAACTGACAACCCAAAACTCATCAATTAACCTAGACTGCTAGCCTCCAGGCAAAAAGCTAGAGGATAACAGTACGTTTCCTGGGCTGGCAACTTTAACCAGGAAAGTAAGACTTGACAGTGGTGTTCAACGCGGGTCCTCCCTCGCTCATCTAAACACAGGAGAGGGAGCCACAAACAGCAGAACACCAACACCCATAGGGAGAACTTGACAGGCTCCAAAGCCCACAGTGATAGCTAAAATGGTGAAACACAGAAACAGAAGCCAAATGAAAGAGCAAGACACCTCCACCGAAGATGAGATCAATGTGGAGCAATTAGGCATGTTAACAGAGCTAGAATTCAGAGCCATGATCTTGAGGAAGCTGAACAGCATGAGTAAAGACATAGAGACACTGAAAATAAGCCAAATGGAAATTAAAAACCAACAAGAAGAGATAAAAAATGACATATCCGAAATGAAAAACACATTGGAAGGTTTAAAAAGCAGAGTAGGGGAAGCTGAGGACCGGATCAGTGAATTAGAAGACAGGGTAGAAAAAATCAACCAATCAGAAAAACAAAAGGAAAAAACTATTAAAAAACAGGAAGACAGCTTAAGAGAACTATGGGACAACTGGAAACGTAATAATATTCGTATCATAGGAGTCCCCGAAGAAGAAGAAAAGGAGCAAGGGATAGAGAATATATTCAAAAAAATAGTGAGAGAAAACTTCCCTAATTTGGTGAAGGAAGAAGGCATTCAAGTTCAAGAAGCACAGAGAGCCCCAAGTAAGAAGAACCCAAACAGGCCCACACCAAGACACATAGTAATTAAAATGCCACAAATTAAAGACAAAGAGAGAATCCTAAAAGCAGCAAGAGATAAGCAACAGGTTACCTACAAAGGGAACCCCATAAGGCTTTCAGCTGACTTCTCACAAGAAACACTACAGGCCAGAAGAGAATGGCATGAAGTAATCAAAGTCATGAAAAACAAGAATCTGAATCCAAGACTACTCTACCCAGCAAGGCTATCATTCAAAATAGAAGATCAAATAAAGAGCTTCCCAGACAAAAAAAGCTAAGGGAATACATTAGCACCAAACCAGCACTGCAAGAAATGTTAAAAGGACTGCTGTAATTAGCAGTAGAAATGGGAAGAAAAATGGAACCACACTAAACAAAAATGGCAATAAATAAGTACATATCAATAATCACCTTAAACGTAAATGGATTGAATGCTCCCATAAAGAGACACAGAGTAGCTGATTGGATAAGAAAGCATGACTTATCTATATGTTGTTTACAAGAGACCCACCTCTCCACAAAAGACTCACATCGGTTGAAAGTGAAGGGATGGAAAAAAATTTTCCAAGCAAATGGAAAGCAAAAAAAAGCTGGGGTAGCAATTCTCATATCTGATAAAATAGATTTCAAAATGAAGACCATAACTAGAGACAAAGACGGCCACTACATAATATTGAAAGGATCTATCCAACAGGAAGATATAACCTTGATAAACATATATGCACCCAATATAGGAGCACCAAAATATATTAAAAATCTTCTGGAGGACTTCCAAGGAGAAATCGACAACAATACAATTATAGCAGGGGACTTCAACACCCCATTGACAGCACTGGATAGATCCTCTAGGCAAAAAATTAGCAAGGAAACAGAGACTCTAAATGAAGCACTAGACCAAATGGATTTAATAGATATCTACAGAGAATTACACCCCAAAACTACAGAATACACATTCTTCTCAAGTGCACATGGGACATTCTCAAAGATAGACCACATGATAGGACACAAACTAAATCTCTACAAGTTCAAGAAGATTGAAATCATATCAAGCATCTTCTCAGATCACAATGGCATGAAACTAGAAATCAATTGCACAAAGAACATGCAAAGACATTTCAACACATGGAGGCTAAATAGCATGTTATTAAACAATGAATGGGTCACCGAGGAGATCAAGGAAGAAATCAAAAACTTCCTGGAAACCAATGAAAATGAACACACAACAACACAAAATCTATGGGATGCAGCGAAAGCAGTTCTGAGAGGGAAGTTCATAGCACTACAGGCCTACCTCAAAAAACAAGAAAAATTTCTAATTGACTGTCTAACCTCACAACTTAAAGAATTAGAAAGCAAACAAAAAGAAAACCCCAGAGCAAGTAGAAGAAAGGAAATAGTAAAGATCAGAGCAGAAATAAATGACATAGAGACCAAAAAAACAATTCAAAGGATCAATGAAACAAAGAGCTGGTTTTTCGAAAAGATAAACAAGATAGATGGCCCCTTAGCTAGACTCACCAAGAAACAAAGAGAGAGAACCCAAATACACAAAATCAGAAATGAAAGAGGAGAAGTAACAACCAACACCACGGAAATACAAAAGATCGTTAACAACTACTATGAACAACTATATGGCAACAAATTCGACAATCTCAGCGAAATGGACAAATTTCTAGAAACACACAGTCTCCCAAAACTATTCCCGGAAGAGATAGAAAACTTGAACAGACCAATAACAACTAAGGAAATTGAAGAGGTAATCAAGACTCTCCCAGCAAACAAAAGCCCAGGCCCAGATGGTTTCACAGGGGAGTTTTACCGAACATTCAAAAAAGAACTAACACCCATTCTCCTCAAACTATTTCAAAAAATTCAAGAAGAAGGAAGACTTCCAAACACGTTCTATGAGGCCAGCATAATTCTAATTCCAAAACCAGAAAAAGACACTACGAAGAAAGAAAACTACAGGCCAATATCCCTGATGAACATAGACGCCAAAATCCTGAACAAAATACTAGCAAATCGGATCCAGAAATACATCAAAAAAATTATTCACCATGACCAAGTGGGATTCATTCCAGGGATGCAAGGCTGGTACAATATTCGCAAATCAATAAACGTGATACACCACATAAACAAAATGAAGAATAAAAACCACATGATCATATCAATAGATGCTGAAAAAGCATTCGACAAAATCCAGCATCCATTTCTGATAAAAACGCTCAGCAATGTAGGAATAGAGGGATCATATCTCAACATAATAAAGGCCATATATGAAAGACCTACAGCCAACATCATACTCAATGGACAGAAACTAAAAACATTTCCATTAAGAACAGGAACAAGACAGGGATGTCCACTTTCGCCACTCTTATTTAACATTGTACTGGAAGTCTTAGCCACAGCAATCAGACATGAAGAAAAAATAAAAGGGATCCAAATTGGAAAGGAGGAAGTGAAACTGTCATTATTTGCAGATGACATGATATTGTACATAGAAAACCCTAAAGACTCCATCAAAAATCTATTAGACTTAATAAATGAGTTTGGCAAAGTAGCAGGATACAAAATTAACGTCAAGAAATCGACGGCATTCTTGTATATCAATGATGAACTCACAGAAAGAGAAACTGAAAAAACAATCCCATTTACCATCGCTCCAAAAAATTACGATACCTAGGAATAAACTTAACCAAAGAAGTAAAAGACCTATTTGCAGAAAACTACAGGTCATTGAAAAAAGGAAAAGAGGAAGATATAAAAAAGTGGAAGCACATACCCTGTTCATGGATTGGAAGAATTAACATAATTAAAATGTCCATACTACCCAAAGCAATCTATAGATTCAACGCAATCCCCATCAAAATACCAACGACATATTTCATAGAACTAGAACAATACTTCAAAAGTTCATATGGAACCAAAAAAGACCCCGAATAGCCACAGCAATCTTGAAAAAGAAGAACAAAGTTGGAGGGATCACAATACCAGATATCAGGTTATACTACAAAGCGACTGTAACCAAAACAGCCTGGTACTGGCACAAGAACAGGCATATAGACCAGTGGAACAGAACTGAAAACCCAGAAATGGACCCAAGGCAATACGCTCAATTAATATTTGACAAAGGTGGCAAGAGCATACAGTGGAGTAAAGACAGCCTCTTTAATAAATGGTGTTGGGAAAATTGGACAGCTACATGCAAAAAAATGAAACTAGACCATCAACTTACACCATACACAAAAATAAATTCGAAATGGATAAAAGACTTAAATGTGACCCGTGAATCCATAAAAATTCTAGAAGAAAATGTAGGCAACAAAATTTTGGACATCATACGGAGCAGAATTTTCACTGATACATCACCTAAGGAAACAGAAATAAAGGAGAAAATGAACACATGGGACTACATCAAACTAAAAAGCTTCTGCACAGCAAAAGAAACAATCATCAAAATGGAAAGGCAACCCACTGTATGGGAGAACATCATTGCCAACGATGTATCAGATAAGGGGTTAATTTCCAGTATATACAGAGTGCTCATACAACTCCACAAAAGGAAGACAAAGAACCCAATTAAAAAATGGGCAGAGGAGCTGAATAGACACCTCTCCAAACAGGACATACAAATGGCCAAGAGACATATGAAGAAATGCTCAACATCACTAATCATCAGAGAGATGCAAATTAAAACAACTATGAGGTATCACCTCACACCTGTCAGAATGGCCGCCATCAACAAATCATCAAACAACAAGTGTTGGCGAGGGTGTGGAGAAAAGGGGACTCTAATGCACTGCTGGTGGGAATGTAGACTGGTGCAGCCGCTATGGAAAACAATATGGTGCTACCTCAAAAAATTAAAAATTGAACTTCCATTTGACCCAGTGATCCCACTGCTGGGAATATACCCTAAGAAGCCTGAAACACCAATCAGGAAGAATATATGTACCCCCATGTTCATAGCAGCACTATTTACAATAGCTAAGATCTGGAAACAGCCCAAGTGTCCACCAGTAGACGAATGGATCAAAAAGCTGTGGTACATATACACAATGGAGTACTATGCAGCGGTAAGAAAGAAAGATCTCTTATCCTTTGAGACGACATGGAGGGACCTGGAAAGTATTATCCTAAGTGAAAGAAGCCAAGCAGAAAAAGACAAATACCACATGATCTCACTTATATACGGAATATAATGAACATAACAGTCTGAGGAATACAGTAGACCCAGACACATGGAAGTAGGGCACAGACTGACATCCCTCAGAAGAGGGGATGGGGGGTGGGGGGTGGGAAGAGATAAACCACAGAACTTATATGCATGTATGCATGACCAATGGACATGGACAACTAAGCCGGGGACAGGGTGGAGGGGGGGTGGGGTGGGGGGTGCCAATGGGGTAAAAAGGTAAAATATCTGTAACAAAAAAAATAAATAAATAAATAAAATTTAAAAAATAAATAAATAAATAAATAAATAAAAAATAAAAAAAAATAAAAAGGAGACTGCACAATACAATATAATTATCACAACAATCAGTTGTTTGCTTAGAGAACAGGGCAGTTATTTTGAAGAATGTCCCTTATGTAGGGTTTCTCTGGTGTTATTATCTGATTCATGTAGTATAGTTCTTTACAAGGATATCACAAAAGTGATGCTGTTTCAGCAAATATCAGAAGATGCAATTTTGAATTGTCCCCTTGTGGTGGTGGTAATTTCAATCACTTGCTTAAGGTTATGTGGCAACATTCTTCCAACTGTAGTTTATTATCATTTCCCTTTATATTAGAAAGCAGTTATTTTGGAACTGTATGTATATACTGTTTTTCATCAAACTTTCACTCATTTATTTTAGCATCTACTGATGATATTTACCTGAATCAAGTATAAGCAGCAAGGTTACAAAACAGTGAATTAAAAAAAAATTCAAATTCTGTGTTTATTGGTTAGCATTACATTATAAAGAAGAGTTTTGCCCCTCCCCCCATAACCTAATATTATTATAGAATCAAGGATTCCTATTGCATTCAATAAGTTATTGTTATTATTAATTTCAGTGATAAAATTATCACAGATTTGATCAGTGAAAGCTCCTTCAAGCTGTCTCCTGTATCCTCCTGGGATATCCATGTCATTCTTCTGCTGGATACAAAACACCTTTTGTTTATTTGTTTTTCAACAACGTATCATTCTTTGAGCATTTTCTTACAGTTTGGTATATTACTACATTTTCTTAGATTTGATACATGATGTTGCAGCCTTGTCCGTATTCTGTCTCATTCCTAGGAAACGGCCTTCCTAAAGGTGCCCTGCTTCTGTTTAGTAGAGAATACTAGCTACAAACCAAGATATCAGCCTTAGATATGTTCGTGGCTACTAAGATTTCATTGCTTCTAAGTCATCTCATTGGACAAAGCTAGGGCAAAAAACATATACATAGACATGTATACATATATATGTATGTATATATAAACATATGTTCATCTATATCTGCATGTCTATCTACCTACTTACCTATCTAATAAATCATTAGTTCACAATGGTACCTCTAAATTCAATTCAACACCAAGAGTTCTTTCTGTTTTTTTTGTTTTGTTTTTTTTTTTCACTTTTCTATATGTGTAACTTTCTTCGCTGACCTGGAGGAACCTGGCTCTCATTATACTCAATATACACAGAATAACAAACCCAAGCTACTTCAAACAAACTTTCCTAAATAGAGCTCAATATTTGCTTACACCTTTCTGTTTTCTTTTGCGTAAGGATTCCATTAGGTGAATCTCTCAAATTTCAGAAAAATACAAAAGTCTTATGCCCCTGTAACTTTAAAAAATATATACATTTCTTTTTTCATATGGTATAGGTAAGTTTATTAAAACAGAGATACAGAAATATAACTGTTATTCTAAAGTCCCTCTGAGTTTGTGGGAGTAGAAATTGGTTCAAATAACCTACATTCTGACTGCACATAAATACATCAAAGTCTTATTAAATGTTAGCTCTGTGCATCTGAACACGTATTTCAGAATCCATGGCCCTTGGAGACTGTAGGGGTACCTTGAAAGAAATAAAAAACCAGTCTGGCTGGGAGGATTTTAGATTCCTTTGGCATTAGGAAAATTTAGGAGAGTCTCCAGGCATTTTTAAACTTCTTTTGATATAATGTTGAATGAAATATTTTGGGAGTTAAGGCTCTGTATATCCCCAATCCCAGCTCCCTACCGGATATAATGAAGAGGGATTTTAAGGGGGGGGGGGGCAATATTTCACTCTTATTGAATTTTAATTTAAGTACCAATCTTAATCTTCTACCCAATACCATAAAATCCCATATCATTTATAATAATGTGAGGTAAATATTTTTTACAAAATCAGCCTGCCACTGTATCATACACCTTACTTTGGAAATGGTTATTTAACTCCACATTTTCTACTAAGACTCCCTCCCCAAAATTTAGAATTGAAAAATCATATAATTGCCCTGAATTACAATCTAATTAACATAAAAATGAGAAGCTAATTAAAAACATAATGGCAAAATAGTAACAAGTGCACAAGTAATCGCTGGGGAGTCTATTAATGAGTAAAAAAAATCAGTTGAAAGTGCTTATATCCATTATTTTTGGCTGAAATAAAATAATTTTATACATGTATTCATTTTTGCTGTAACAAATTATCACAAATTTAGGGATTTACAACAATACACATTTATTATGCTATTGTTTTGCAGGTCAGAATCTGAAATGGGTTTCACTGACTGAAAGCAAGATTTCAGCAGGACTTCATTTCTTCTAGAGGTTCTAGAGAACCCATTTCCTTGTCTTTTTCAGATTTTAGAAACTATCTGCATTCTTTGACTAATGGTCCCTTCTTCCATTTTCAAACCTAACCCCATACCACATCTACATCTCTCTTGACTATCTCTTCAGCCTCATTCTTCCACTGATAAGAACCCATTCAGTCCACCTAGATAATCTAGGATGATCTTCCCATCTTAAAGTCAACAAATTAGTAATCTTAATTCCATCTGTAGCTTTTATCAGTGAAACAAGGTTATTTGGGGATCTCAGCTAATGAGATTTTTCTTTTAATTGATTCCCATAGATTTCTATTTTGCTTTTACCATTGGGGATACCAAGGAGGTAGTGTTTATTTTCACCCCAATATGATTATTGTTAATGTTTCCTAGAGGGAGCATTTCTGTGACTCATCAGAGGTCTAAGTGAAGAAAAAAAGAAGTCCAAGTGTGCCCTGGCCACTTTGGCTCAGCGGTTGGAGCATCAACCTGTGGACCAGAGAGTCCCGGGTTTGGTTTCTGCTAGGGGTGTGTACCAAAAAAAAATAAAAATAAAAATAAAAAGATGTCTAAGTATAATAGATGCTGAAAAAGCATTTGATAAAATCCAGCACCCATTTCTGATAAAAATGCTCAGCAATCTGGGAATAGAGGGATCATATCTTGACATAATAAAGGCAATATATGAAAGACCTACAGCCAACATCATATTCAATGGGCAGAAACTAAAATCACTTTCCTAAAAAACAGAAACAAGACAGGGATGGCCACTTTCGCCACTCTTATTTAACATAGTACTGGAAGTCTTAGCCACAGCAATCAGACAGGAAGAAAAAAATAAAAGGGATCCAAATGGGAAAGGAGGAAGTGAAACTCATTATTCGCAGATGACATGATACTATATGTAGAAAAACCCCAAGGACTCCATAAAAAATTTACTAGACTTAATAAATGAATTTGGCAAAGTATCAGGATACAAAATTATTGTCAATAAATTGACGGCATTCTTATACAGCAATGATGAACTCACAGAAAGAGAAATTGAAAAAACAATCCAATTTACCATCATGGCACAAACATTAAGATACCTAGGAATAAACTTAACCAAAGAAATAAAGGACCTATTCCTAAAAAACTACAGGTCATTGGAAAAAGAAATAGAGGAAGATATAAAAACGTGGAAGCACATACCTTGTTCATGGATTGGAAGAATTAACATCATTAAAATGTCCATATTACCCAAAGCAATCTATAGATTCATTGCAATCCCCATCAAAATACCAGTGACATACTTTATAGAACTAGAACAAATACTCCCAAAGTTTATGTGGAACCAAAAAAGACCTATAATAGCCACAGCAATCTTAAAAAAGAAGAACAGAGTTGCAGGGATCACATTACCAGATTTTAGGTTATACTACAAAGCCACTATAATCAAAACAGCCTAGTACTAGCACAAGAACAGGCATATAGACAAGTGGAACAGAACAGAGAACCCAAAAATGGACCCAAGGCAATATGCTCAATTAGTATTTGACAAAGGGGGAAAGAGCATACAGAGGAGTAAAGACAGCCTCTTTAATAAATGGTGTTGGAAAAATTGGACAGTTACATGCAAAAAATAAAAATAAAACTAGACCATCAACTTACGCCATACACAAGAATAAACTCAAAATGGTAAAAGACTTAAATGTGACTCATGAATCCATAAAAACCCTAGAAGAAACTGTAGGCAACAAAATTTCAGACATAATATGCAGCCGAATTTTCACTGATACATTACCTACGGCAACAGAAACAAAGGAGAAAATGAACACATGGGACTACATCAAACTCAAAAGCTTCTGCACAGCAAAAGATACAATCATCAAAATGGAAAGGCAACCCACTGTATGAGAGAGCATAATTGCCAGTGATATATCAGAGAAGGGGTTAATTTCCAATACATATAGAGTGCTCATACAACTCAACAAAAGGAAAACAAAGAACCCAATTTAAAAATGGGCAGAGGAACTAAATAGACACCTCTCCAAACAGGACATACAAGTGGCTAAGAGACATATGAAGAAATGTTAAACATCATTAATCATCAGAGAGATGAAAATTAAAACAACAATGAGGTACCACCTCACACCTGTCAGAATGGCCGCCATCAACAAATCATCAAACAAGTGTTGGCGAGGTTGTGGAGAAAAGGGGACTCTAATACACTGCTAGTGGGAATGCAGACTTGGTGCAGCCACTATGGAAAACAATATGGTGTTACCTCAAAAAATTAAAAATTGAACTGCCATTTGACCTTGTGATCCCACTTCTAGGAATATACCCTAAGAAGCCTGAAACACCAATCAGAAAGAATATATGTACCCCCTTGTTCATAGCAGCACTATTTACAATAGCTAAGATCTGGAAACAGCTGAAATGTCCATCAGTAGACGAATGGATCAAAAAGTGGTGGTACATATACACAATGGAGTGCAATGCAGCTGTAAGAAAGAAAGATCTCTTATCCTTTGAGACGACATGGAGGGACCTGGAAAGTATCATCCTAAGCGAAACAAGCCAAGCAGAAAAAGAAAAGTTTAACATGATCTCACTTATTTGTGGAATATAATGAACATAACAGTGTGAGGAATGGGGTAGTCCCAGAGATGTGGAAGTGGGGTATAGACTGACAGTCCCCAGAAGACGGGGTTGTGGGGGAGAGATAAACCACGGAACTTATACACATGTATGCATAAATAAAGGACGTGGACAACCAAGCTGGGGACAGGGCGGAGGACGGAGGGGGAGGGAAGAATCAATGGGGGGAAAAGGAGAAACATCTGTAACAAAAATAAATTAATAAATAAATAAATAAATAAATGAAGAAGTCCAAGTATTACACACAGGATATTAGATTTAATAATGAGAAATATAATTTATCTTTTTACCTCTTGGGTGTCATCTGGACCTGTACTCTGGCTGTAGATGAAAGAGCCCAATATATTGGGCACTTGTCCAAAGTATATAAAACATTACGTAAGAGAGCACCCAACTATATATAAAGTGTTGTCTTCCAGCTGGCACAGTTACTGAATCCTCAATAGGTCATTTCAGCATTTTGTCAGACCAGCTGCTTTGCATGATGTTAATACCAATAAATCCAATGTAAATGAGGCCTTTGCCTTACTCATGGGATATAAAACAAGTCTTTCTATGAAATAAGTTTCTTATAATGAGTGCATATTACTGAGGTGCAGGGATTGCTCAGGTATATACATGAATATGTATATTAACCAATTTATGTTTTCTTTTCTTCCTACTATTATATAAAGTTTGTGAGGAGTGTTTAATTTTATAATTTTGCTATGGTCCCTTTTTCATATATCAGATTCTCAGTCTCAGAATTACTGGGACATATAATGAAAGTCAAAAAGTTACTACATTAAAGAATACATTTTAACCAGCATTTTCTAGTTCAAGTCCAGTTCTCTTTGTGTGACATTAAAGTCGAAATCAGGACACTAGATTAAATTATAACAATAATAACTGCAATGTATTAACACATTATGTAATACAATTTTATATTTTAAATATGTATATATATAGTTACTCGCAAAGTTTCAATATTTCTTAATGTCAAATGAAATTATAAGATGTAATGCCACAGCAAATATTTTATTCCACTTGAAAAAGTGTTCAGAATTTGCCTCCAGTTTTTTTTTTAAATCCTCATCCGAGGACATTTTTCCATTTTTTGTACAGACAGAGTGGGAGGGAGAGAGAGGAAGAGAGAGAGAGGGAAACATCGATGTGAAAGGGACACATGGGCCGGGGACAAACTGCAACCGGGGTATATGCCCTTAGCAGGAACCGAACCCGGGTCTCTCCGGACCTCAGGCGGACGCTCTAACCACTGAGCCAAACCGGCCAGGGCTTGCCTCCAGTTTTAAGAGCTCATAATGTCATATAAATATGCTGAAAGGGTTTATTCTTACCAATTAGCCTGCTTGAGCAAAAGCTGTGCTGTGTTAAATAAAGACATTATTCTAATGAGATACAACAACTAAAAATAAATAGTAATATCTGTTTACATAAAACTCCAACATTGAAATATTTCTCCTATAATATGACTTAAAAAGTATTAATTTAATCAAGATGAGTTAAAATGCACAAATAAATCAGCTTCCATTTTTAATATATAAAATTCAGTATACAAAAAAATTGGAAAAGTGAACAATGTAAATAAAATTAAAAGAGATTAAAAAAAAAACAGGCACCTATACAAATCAATTGATGTGGAGAATTAAATTTATTTTTTTTAAATTGATGTTAAATTTATATTCTGGATGAATACAAGGTATCTGTAATGAATTCTGGACCAGAAATAAAAAAAAAGTAATGAAAGATTGAATAATCAGAATAAAGTCTGTAGTTTAGTTAACAGTATGATACTAATGCTTAATTCTTAGTTTTGAAAAACATACCATGCTTACATAAGATGTTAATATTAGAGAAATCTAATTAAATTTACTCTTTGGCAAATCTAAAATTACTTCAAGTTAAAAAATTAATCTTTGACCTAATTCATATATGCTCAGTTTAAGTGGACCAAATTAATTATTTTTTATCTTTTTTTAAAAATGTTTTTATTGATTAGAGAGAGAGGAAGGGAGAGAGAGATAGAAACATTGATCAGAGAGAAACATTGATTGTCTGCCTCCTGTACACCGTCCACTGGGGATCGAGCCTACAACTCAGGCATGTGCCCTGTATGGGAATGAAGCTGGTGACCTCTAGGTGCATGGTTCCATGCTCAACCACTAAGCCATGCCGGTTGGGCTAATCTGTTTTTTTTTAATCCTCACCAGAGGACATGCTTAGAAAGAGGAAAGGGGGGGGGGGGGTAGAGAGAGAGAGAACAAATACAGGTATGAGAGAGAAACATTGGTCAGTTGCCTTCTGTACATGCCCCTACTGAGGACTGAACCTGAAACCCAGGTACACACCTTCACCGGGAATCAAACTGGAAACCTTTTGGTGCACAAGAGGACGCACCAACCAACTGAACCACTCTGGGTGGGCAATTATTTTGTATCTTAACTTATCCAGATGATAACCACAATTTTCCATTTACTTTCAGCTAGAAATAGTGTTGAATATTGTGTAAAAGAGAAAAATGCTAGATGTGTTAAAATTGGATGTCTTTTATCCAAATATTAAGATGGGAGGTTAGTAAATTTAGATAAATTAAAATAGCCATGTGTGGTGATGTTTTGTATATGTACACTATTTATAGTGATGGTATTGATTGTAAAATTATCAGCTTCTTCTGGTAAGATCATCTAAGCACAGATGTCATAGAAAACGTCCATTATACATGGACAGCAAAGCTGGGGAAAGGGCAGGGAGGGAGAGGGAGGAGGGTGTCAATGGGGGGAAAAAGCAGAAACATCTGTAAGAAAAATAAACAAATAAAGAAAATAAAAAAAGAAAATGTCCATTATATACAGATGTCCAAGATATTCCCCACAGTTGTAAATTAAATACACTCTTTATGTAAGTTTAGATGTATTTTTCACTTTATTTGTGAGCTCCAATACTAAGTATATTTGATCTGTCTAAGGGGGTGCTGCAAATATTAAAAGAAAATGGATAATTTGGGTATATTAAATTTTACAATAAGAACATAGACAAATACACATAACTCATTGTTGAACACCAACAAGTTACAAACATTTAGGATATAAGCTATTTTATGAATACAACTTAAAAATTACAGTGAGGTTATATTGATAAATTTCTAAGAAGAGATCTTAAAACTATGTTATAAATATAGTCTGAACACTCATGATAAGCAAATGATTTTACCTTTTTAGGTAAATGATGCTAGTAGCACATCCCTTTGAGAAGGGTAAATATTCTTAAAGATATAGGGCAAAATCATATACTTTTATAGAATTTAGAATTGATACTCTAGCTGCCTTATTAGAATCATTTAGAATATAGATAAATTGTAAATAAAAACCATCTAAATAAATATGTCACCATGCTCAGAACAAGCCAATATAGGAGCTGTGATACTTAAGTGGAAATCAATAGAGAGATAATTGGTGGAGAAATATACGCCTTTTTTAAGATCACAACAAAAAGCTTCGAAGCTTAGTCAGTTGTTGAAAGCTTTGCAAAAGGAAAAAATAAACCTCTTTAGAAGATGACAACTCAAATGTTGTAATCACATGTAACATGACAAGGTAGGCACAGGTAAGCATTTATATGTGCATTGTAACAAACCAGTATGATACGTGAACTATTTCGTATGTAAAGCACATGTCATGATAAAGTACTTCACCACCAGAGATGAGAATTACAGAGACCTTGCTGAGGCAATCAGAAACTTGTCCTTAACACAGCTATTTATATGTCAAAATTTTATATGTAAAATAGAACCCCTGGCTTATCAGGAAGAAGTGTGAGGCATGGCAAGTTTATGCTATTAATAATGGTATTCATAATACTATTTAGTATTCTAATGTACATGGGAATCTAAATTTTGTGACTCAGCTCAAAAAGTATTTCCAAAAAAATGTCCCAAAAGTAACTCATATACCTATGTATAAATTCACGTTTTGCTTTTATTATCCACTTTTGTCTTTGTTATCCATTTTGAGTAAAGATACCTTACATTTACTGAATTTACATTCAAATTCCCTTTCAAAGAATTTTAAAGCATATTTTCTGTCTTTATTTTCACAGTATCTTTATGGAGATAGATACCTTTGTTACATTTTGACCTCTTTCTTCTTGCCATTGTACAGAAGTCTCTGTCCTCATCTTGATTAGGATTACTTTGACAAGTTCAGGCTAATAGAATTAGCTTGATTGTTCTCAAAAAAGGAATAAATTACCTATGATTTAACCTCAATGGTGGTTATTAAAAGTAAAATATAGATCCAGCTCTTATAACCCAACGAGAATTTATATCCCTACCAAAAAGCTTCAATCACTATAAATAATTTGTGAAAAACAATTATGTACTGCACGGTGGATATACTTACTTTATAATTTACATATGCCTTAGCAAATAGGTTTTAAAAATGAATATGAATTATTTTTATTACTCCTTTTAGAACAATTCCCTTGAAGCATTGTGAAGACACATTGATAATCTCCTAAAGATATTTAATTTATTTTAATGCTATTCCTAATATTGTTTTTAATTAAATCTAAAATGTATTACTGTAAAGACCTATATTTCCCATCTGTATATGAACAGTTTTTCCTGAGTACTCTTTCAAAATTCCTCATATTTATCTTAAATATTTACTTGCAGTGGAAAAGGTATAACTTTGTACTTCTATAGCTTCTAGAATAAAAGGGTAATCAGCCTTACAGATTTTGAACATAAAGTGCTATTTCTTCTTATAGTTTATACACACACAGGAAAGAGCTCTTATGGCAGCAAGAACATCTTCGAGGGATTTAAGTCAATATATCTAACTCTAAAACCATTCCTTAACCTACACTTTGAGTATCCTATCTGTTTAGCCCTTAGAGAAGCTCAATCTGAAAAGGAAAATTTTACATGGAATGTTAAAAAAAAATCATCCTTTTCTAGGCCCCTTCTTACACCAACCCATGTGTCCTCCCATGTTTATGTAATGCAATGTTTTAATGTATAAGAAGTGATTTATTTGATTATTGTGTCATGTTAAGTTTGAGTTTCATCCAGGAGAACAAATTGTAAAATGTAGCTGGGCTAGGCGATTTATGTAGATATTAAAAAAAGAAATACATCTTCAAGAATTTATAAAATTCTTACTGAATAATAATAAGTGAAAAAAACAGGTTAAATATTTTTTAGTGGATTGACTTAGAATGATACAGACAATATGCTTTCTAATTATAAGTAATTAAATGGAAAAAACAGGGTACATTTTAATTCACCTCTATATTTTCCATCTTTTCTATGCTTAGTTTAAGGTTTCTCAAGTGATAGTCAGTATAATTCCTAAGCAGTACAACTCAACCACTGTTATATCTGTAAATATTATTTAAATTTCTATTGGATGAATCTATCGATAGACTCCAATGTAGGAAAATCACATTTTTGCTTTAATAATTTTATATTATTTAGTTTCAGAATGTATCTAATGTAAAAATGATGAAAATCAATCATTAAAATATGAAAGGATAAGGATTATGGTGGTTATTTTACATCTGTGGAAATGCAGTGCCTGACACAGTGGCTGGCAAATTATAAGCACTCAAATATATTGTGGAATAAATATATTCATAAAAATAACTATCATCCAGACTGGTGTGGCTCACTGGTTGAGCATCGACCCATGCACCAAGATGTCGCTGGTTTGATTACTGGTCAGGGCACAGGCCCTGGTTGTGGGCCAGTTCCCCAATGGGGGGCATGCACGAGACAACCAGTTGATGTTCTCTTTCATTGATGTTTCTATGGCTCTCTCTCCCTCTCTCTTCCTCTCACTCTAAAACCAGTAAAGAAAAAAAATTTTTTTTTAAATAACTATCAGGCTCCTAATATCCAAAATAATATATTTACTCAGCACAATGAATAGGAAAGAAGTATATTCACATCTCTGATAGATTGTAACTGCTAGTGTAAACTCAGTTACTTTTTTTATGTAGAAAATAGGTCTCGAAGAAATAAATAGTTGTACAGGCAGAATTACTATGTTTATTCTTATTAAATAATTTCTATTTTTTCAAATTGCTTAGGGTTTTAAAACATGGTCGCTAAGAGTATTTGTAGGTAACACAAAGGTTCTAAGAACTTCTCTGTCCCTCTGATTGACAATGGCAAATACAGACTAAAACACAAAGCCAATCAAATTTTATTACTCAAATTTCAGATAAACAGGGAAAATTAAGCTTTCAACTGAGTTTTTAATACGTTTGTCATGTTTGTTTGTCTAAAATAAATAAACTTTAAAACCACACTACTGCATGACAAAATTTGTATTGAAAACAAAACTAAGTAAACAAACAATAAAACCGGACAGATATCCTATATTATCAATAACAGTGAAAAGACCAAATATGCCAAGTTAAATATCATGCTTCCTTCATTTTGGCTTTAATTTTTAACACAAGTTTGGAAAATATGGTTAATGAAATGCTTTTGGTAATTTGTTTTCAGAGATTGAGATTCATGAGATGTTAATTCAAGGTGCCTTTGATAGTATAAATGTGGAAATCACTAAAACAGACAGCAAAGAACATCTGTATTCTGATGGAGCATAGATCTCTTAGAAGCCTACTTAAAATTACTTGCTTTTATGCACAATTTTACCTTAACTTTTAAATCACATATTTACCTTGTTAACTATGTCAGCAAATGTATTTATGCTATGAGTCACCCCGTGGACCTAAAGACTGAATCTGATCAATGATTCATCTGTAAAGAAGACAAGACTATCAGTAATCTTACAACTTGGGCACTTATATTGGCTCCTTTTATTAAGCCAGGTGTACAGCCTTCTAAAGGGGGAAGAGAGCATACATTATTAGGTAACATTAGTGTTTGTGAACTACCCGATTCAGTACTGTGTGTTGAAATCATAAGACATTTATGCGATTAGATACTGCCTCTGCAAATTCTGATTAGTGGAACCATCACTGCATTTCATCACTTATTTTGCCTTCTGCAGTTACCACTTTGTTTGGTAAGTGCTTTGTCTTTTAATCCGCCCTTAAAATCCATCTACTAGTTATTGAAGCTAAGGTGCTCTCTACAGCATGGATCTTCTTTTGATCTATGGTCTCATGTGCCAGGAACATGTGTTTACATGTCACACAAAACTTCTTTGTAATAGTAGCCATGAAAACCGAGTATCTATCCTAGCTGTAAAAATAAAGAGATGGGTTGGGAATGGGGGCTGGGGTGGGGTTAGGCGAGAACACAGTTTGGAAGAAAAGTAATAGGAATAATCATTATTTGTTTCCTCCTTGACTCCATGTACCTTCATCCACAAAAGCCAATCCATTATTCTCAATTATGTAGTCTACTTTTCTCTCTCCCCTACACTTCTCATAAAATGTTTCACCTTAATCTTAGCATAAACTTCTCTCTTCAGCAACTCAATGTAGCAAACTTAATATCTAGTTTCATTACTACTTCCTTTTATCCTATTTAGAAAGAGACATATTTATATTTCTTTCTGAGACTGAACATTAAGGGTTTCATACAATTAACTTACTAGATGATGAAAAGTTTCTTTGAAATTTTAACACAAATACAATTATTCTAATAAATAACTATTGTCTTAGGCAGATACCGTGAAGCAAAGCACACAATGAAATGCTGATATTTGTTGCATTCCTGTGGAAAATAAATTGTTAGCAAGTTTTAACATTTTAAAAAATGACTTTTGTTTCAAAGAATAACAATATTTTCCCTTGAGACCAGATTTCCACAAAGAATTCCTTCTTTCCTATCTTTTCTTTATTTTTCTAAACTACCTCTTTATTGAATTTAGCATATTATATGTGTGAGTCACTTTTAAATCTCTTGCAGTCTATACATTATAGGTCTTTGGTATATTCTGCACATTTGATAAATGAACAAAAAAATTTGTTGAAAAAATATATTTAAATCTAAATTCCAGTCATTTCAGTAGACAACACATTTAGTTATTTTAAATTATAATTTCAGTTATTACATGGAGAATAAAAATGTTACCCTTTGTTTTTGGCCTTGTATTATTTGTAAGACATCAAGATAAATATTATATATTTAACAAAAGACAGAGCTTCTATAATTATTTTTTTAATCTTTCTCACATTTCTTAGCTAGTATAATTCTCCTCAAAATGACTTAAGAAGTGAAAATATATCCAAATGTATTTTAATAAATATTTTCATCACCATCATGACCCTTTGTAAGTGAAAAACATTAAGGCAGTTTACTTAAAAATAACGCTGATCACATCAGTGTTTTTCTTACCTCGAATGCTGTCAAAAATGACTTAGCCTCGATTAACATGGCATTTTTTACTCAGAAATTACAAAACATTTCATTTCATCATCTTTAAATTTGCCTCTATACATAGAAAAACAGGCAGCAATAATTAGTAAACATGAAAGGTGGCACGTTTCCCTGTAAACAGCAGAAAGGGAAATGGGTAGGAGCTCACAAGGAAAGTGGATGAATATATTGGCCATTTGCTTTTAACAAGTCAAACCTCTTCAACATTTGCCAGCAAAACCAGTCACTGTGACAGGAGAATGTAATGGCAGATGGACTCCTATTCCTTTTTACAAACCAGAATAAAATGAATGAAATATGTGTGGAGTTAAACAGGCAGATACTCAACTTTAGAGACTCAATTAATCACATTTAGTGCTTTAGAAAATGATATTAGCCCAAGGCAAAAACTTCTTTAAATCCCCTCTAAGTGAGAATCTGAAACCTTGTACAAGATCCTAACCATTAAATAAGTTTGTTGTTCCAGTATAGGTGTCAAGCATGCTGGGGAAGACTTCTTTGCTATTTGGCCCGTTGATGCTCAGGTTTGTTTGTATACTACTATCTTTGGGCTTAACAAATGGTGAAGAAAACAAAACTCAGACTTGGAAATCAAAATGTACTCCAGTTTCATTTTGATACTTGCTAGCTGAAATATCTGAGGACTCTCAGCCCTATGATGGTGACATTTTAACCACTTGTACTAAAAGTGTCCATTTTCTAGGTAAAAATCAAATTGAATTTCAATTCAACATAGTTTTCCAAATACAATTTTTATGCTGATTCTATCACTAACTCGTTATATTTCAAAAGAAACATCTAACATGACCAAAAGAAAATACTCTTGGATGTTTTTCTATACTACCTCTGATTAAGAACTGAGAGAAACTAATTTTTCACTGTTAATAATTGATCTCTTAAAAATATGCATTTTGTAGCCCAAATAACACATGAATCTACTAAATTATTCAGTAATAAAACATGTTAACACTCTCACATTCATTTTTTTTCTTGGAAAAAAATGTAAGAAACTGTATTTCATGCCTTTTTTTAAAGAAATGATGCTTGCATGAAGGCATCGATTAGGTACTCAGTCCAACTGTACCCGAGGAATGTCTGATAGCCCTGATCCTCTAGTTGAACCCACAGATTTCTAGTTAGTCCGTTGGACTATACTTGGACCCATTCTCCTCAAGGTTGGGTACTGCACTCTCATTTTTACCTACTTAGCAAGATTGTAAGATTGTCAAAACCTCTGCTTTGCTTTTCAGTAGCTTTCCGCTTATTTGATTATGTGTCTGACATACAATTTTAAGAATCTGGTTCATGCTTCATTGGGAAAACCAAAGAGTATCTCATTTCTCTGTGCCTGCTCCCCCTATCACTAGAATACTGGACTCTCTATTCAAGGCTTAAACAGATCTGAATTCCATTTTGTGACTCCAGCACTCTAAGACTGGCCAAAATTTCCATAGCCTCTCTGATTCTTAGTCATGACTCCTTATTTGGATTCGCAGCCTTGGGCACTGAACCTTGAAAACAAGATAAATGCCTTGAAAACAGTGACTCACATCTCATAGGTTTCCTTTTCCCTGGGATCTTAACCTTTGATGCCCTAGTTTCCACAGAGACACACCAATGCTTTCATCCAGAGGTCGTCTGTATAGTATCCAGCTTTCCTCACTTGTTTTCAGTGGAGGGGTCAATCATCACAGGTAACCCCATCTTACCCAAGACCAGCAGTATGGTTTTCTCTTCCTACATATACTCTGCATCTTCTTTTTACCCCATTTTCTAAGCATACAATATGCAGTGAGGGCTAAGAAATTATACAAGTGTATAATATATAAATCATCAATTAAAATATTTATAATTCATGATTATTTCTGGGGTGTTCTGGCCTTAAAATTTTATTAGTTTTCCTCATTGACAATGCTGTTTTCCAGATTTTTTGAAATTGATAATGGGGATCTCACCACTGTGGTAAGCTAGCTGGTCCCAACTTTGCCTGCAGCTTGCACTCCCTGCACATTCACTTTCTACACAAGTCTGCCTGGACGATGTGCTACAAACAGAATTAGGGAAGCATCTTTTTAACTGTTTCTTCTCTGGAATTCATCCAAATTTAGTTAAAATCTGCTTTTGTCCCATCTCTATTTTTTTAAATAAGAAAACTTTTATTATACCTTTCTCTGCTAAAATTGTATAGAAAGATTAATATTCAAACAAATGGAAACCCTTGGGAACAGTCCCAGGATCCAAACGTAGGCCTGCACAGGCCTGAAAGTATTTCACTCTACACACAAGTAAAAAATATCCACGGTTATTTTAGTATCAGTCCTGCCATATTTCACATGTGCCAATGGAATCTGCAAAAAGATACACATTTCTACATAAAATTTGAATACTAAAAACACCTATTGCTTTGAGATAATAATTGATTCTGGAAATTGCTCATGTAATAGTCACTAAATTTGCCTTCAGAACTAAGTGAGGTGTGCACTAAATTTAATGTTTATCATAAGAGAAACAATACCCTTGATTTGAATTTTGTCTTATGTAAAAATGTTATTTCTGATATTCTACAGAATTATAGGTAAGACTATTCATAGAATGAAAATTGCCAGGTAATATATTTAAAGTGCTTAGACTTTTCAGAGTATAGACATGAATTTATAAATTTAAATGACCTACATATAATGATCAAAATATTTCACTTGTCCCTACTATGTTTTTTAATCAAATTTAGTAATATAAAACATATGGAATATGACTTCTGCTACAATAATTAAGGTGTCACTAGAAATCACAGGATCAACACTCTATTGTTACTTATCAATGCAAAATAAATTATTCCTTTTATTTTTTATTTTTTTATCCTCACCTGAGGACATCTTTTTTCACTTTTTGTTCAGATAGAGTGGGAGTGAGAGAGAAGAGGAGACAGAGAGAGAGAAACATCGACATGAAAGGGATACATCGAGTGGCTGCCACCCACACAACCAACCAAGGCCGGGAACAAACTACAACCGAGGTACATGCCCTTAGCAGGAACTGAATCTGGGTCTCTCTGGACCACAGGCTGACGCTCCAACCACCGCGTCAAACCGGTCAGGGCAAATTATCCCTTTTAAATAGCATTTATAGCCAGAAGCTGTGTGTAATATTCTACATTCTAGTGTTCACTTTTAAATGGAAAATTTTATGTTATTTAAATAAATAATATCCTATTTTAACTAAGAGACTATATTTGTCCATGATAAAAAAAAAATTATCTTGCCCTGGCCGGTTTGGCTCAGCGGTTGGAGCGTCGGCCTGAGGTCCTGAGAGACCCAGGTTCGGTTCCCGCTAAGGGCATGTACCTCTGTTGCAGTTTGTCCCCGGCCCTGGTCGGTTGTGCGAGTGGCAGCCACTCAATGTGTTCCTTTGACATCGATGTTTCTCTCTCTCTCTGTTCCTCTCTCTCCCTCCCACTCTACCTGAACAAAAAATGAAAAAATGTCTTCGGGTGAGGATAAAAAAAAAAAAAAAAAAAAAATTATCTTAATTTGAAGGAGATGCTGTATCATTTTTTCTCAAAATAATCCTAAGTGTGTTGGTTTAATTTTTATGATTTTAAAGAAGTTTTTGTGTATCTATGAGTATTTATTTATTTGTTTTTCTTGTTTATTTGTTGCTTTCAGTTTTATATCCCATATATGAATAAAATCATATGGTTCTTGTGTTTTTCTTCGAGTGGTTGGCACACAATGCAATATACTGATGATGTATCATAAACTTTTACAATGTCATCCCAAAAAATTTAATTAAAACATAAAGTAAAAAAAGTAAATAAGCCATTTTTTAAATTTAGGGAAGTGTAAAGCCAATTATTCATGTAACTTTGAAATAAGTGGTAATTTCTTCTTTCATTACATTGTACTCAAAAAAGAGGGAGACAAATCAAAAAGAAGTGCCATCTTTTGCATTTATTATTTTTTGTTCCTCCTCACTTCAAGACAAATGGAGGATGATGCACACAACCTACATACCTGGCTTCACACCAGTGCACCATCTCTTTAAAAAGTTCCTCTATACTTTAAGAAAATGATATTACACACAGTTTTAACTAGCTATTTGTTCTTTATGATGTTGGGTACTTTTTAAAATGACAAACACCATCTGTCTACAAAGATTTTAGAAGAGTCTTTTGAAATTCAGAAGACTTAGATGATTTTTAAGAGCTTCATGGAAAATATTATACTACAATGATTACTGGTAGGATACCACGAGACAAAGGCTGTGATTCACTCTAACTATCCAAGTGAAATTTTGAATAAAAGATAAATGTGAAGAGGTAAAAACCCTCTCCAAATGCAATATGTGGCAGACTTCTGCCCATTTTCTTTCCTTACTTAATACCATAAATTTCCTCTCACATTAGTAATAATATGGGAATGAGTTAAGGAAAATCAAGTTACAATTTCATTAATTCAAAATTGTTCTTGTTTGTTTAGCTTGATTAAATAATTTTGACTTAAGCTCCCACCACTTTTTAAATACAAGCATTCAGAATTATAAGTGATTTTCTATATCCAATAAAAAAATTAAAAAGGCAAAAGATATGAAAGTAGGAGATACCATGTATGCTGGTGGTATATTACTCAGTTGGTATGTTTAATTCAGCCTATTATACATCCCATTTAAATATATAATTCAAAGAAATTTTGCTATATACTATTATAGTTACTGCCAAGATCAATATATAAAAAAATTTCCTTAAAGTAACCATTATGACCACCATATATTATTCCAGCAGTTATTGAATTTCGTACAAGTGAAATCATGTAATATGTACATACTCTGACATTTTTTTTACTTTTCACTCTGTGATATTTACACATTTTACACCAGAAGTTTGTTCTTTTACATTATTGTATAGTTTTCACTTACATTAATATACCACAATTTTTCTATACTTTTTCTCATTGATGGTTATTTAGAGTATAGTGTTATTACCAATAAAGCTTCTATGACCATTCTTGCCTGTGGCTTTGGTTGGAATTGACTTGTCATAAGATATCACTTAGCTTTAGTTGGTGCTGCCAATCATGTTTCACAAGTTATTGTACCAAGGTATACTTTCATCACCTATGCAACAATGTGACAGTTGATTCATACCCTCTCTAATACTTGTTCCTCTCATTTTATTAATTGTATCCTATTCATTTGGGTACAGTGGTATCTCAGGAGTTTAATTTTCATTTCCCTAAGAAATAAAAAAAACTACAGAAATTTTCATTTCTAATACTTTCTGTAGTTTTTTCATGCCTAAGGCACATTTCATGTTCTTGGCTAAATGAATATCCTTGGTACTAAGAACTTGTTCAAATTATTTATTGCTTTTATTGCTTTTTATTGTTATATTTTTCTTATTTGTTTATTACAAATATATTTCAGTCACAGTCATTTATTGGATATATGTATATTAAATGTTCTGCCACAGCCTGTGGCTTGATTTTTACTCTTTCAAAGATGTCAGAATGATTTGAACTCAGAACTAGTTGCATTAGCTTTATGTAATAAAGGAAGCATTTTTAATTTTAAAAAAGAATGATTTGATATTCTTAATTTTAATGCCACTTTATTGAGCATATTTTTATGATTACTACTTATTGTATTTTGCTTAAAATAAAGATTTTCTTAGTATAAAATCATGCACCTAATTTTCTATGTTTTATTCTAGAAGCTTTATTATTTTATGTTTAGGTCTATGTCCCATCTGAAATTAATTTTATTTGTTGTTTTGAAGTGACTCCAACCCTGGCTGACTCTTATTGATTGCACCCTCCTGAGAAAATCACCCAGAACTATCCAGTTAAAACATGGCCAGATTACTGATACACATAGAATGTGGGGTAAGTAATCATTGTTTGTAGTTGCTATAACACAAATGGATATGTAATTGATTCACAACCATTTCCTTAAAAGGCATTTACCCCCAGTGAATTTCAGTGGCATGTTTATCATTTATCAGGTGACCACATAGATAATGGGCATTTCTTCAAGTTTCTATTTGGTACTACTGGTCTAACTGTATAGCATTTCACTGCTACCATACGGTCTTTATTACTATAGCTTTATTTAAAAAAATAAAACCTTCATATCTGATATGTAAGTCTTCCAATATTATTTTTCTATTTTAACATTATTTTGATTATTTTAATTCCTTCTAATTCTTATGTTAATTTTTTAAAATAAGCTAGTCAATTTTAAAAATTCTGCTAGGATTTTAACTGAGATTATATTGAATTTTTTAATTGATTGAGGAGAGATGCTATTTTTCCAAGTGAAGGCTAGAGAATTACTTTAATTTTAAAAGTATTTTCCAAATTCTATTAGAAGTTATTTTAAAATTTTAATTGTTGAGCCTGGCCAGTACGGCTCAGCAGATTGAGCATCATCCCATGGACTGAGAGGGCCCACTTCAATTCCCGATCAGGGCACATGCCTGGACTGTGGGCTCTATCCCCAGTGGGGAGCGTGCAGAAGGCAGTGAGCGGACTGATGTTTCTCTCTCACATTGATATTTCTATCTCTTAAATTTCATGAAATTCACATTGGTGATGAAAAAAAAATTTTTTAATGTAATTGTTGAGGTCTTAAACATCTTTTATTAGATTTGTTTCTTGTTATTGTTTATCTTATACTATCCTAATATTTTTTGTATTTTTAATCATTTTTGTAGTATATAAATGTACAAATTATATTTTATATTGAGCTTTCTTTTAGCATCCCTAGTTGAAATACTTATTCTAATACTTTCTGTAGTTTTTTTTTATTTTCTACATACACAAAATTTTCCCTTCTACAAGTAATATAATTTATAATGAGTAGCAGTTTTATTTATTTTTTACTTACCATCTTTAAACTTTCATTTCTTATAGTATTATCTCACAATGTTACTAGTATATGTGCATAAAGACATATATAAAAGATACCGTGCTGAATACTGAATATTGAATAATTGCATCTGTTCCACACATCTCTTCTTATTTGAGAGGCTAAAAAACCAAAAATGTTCTTTCACAGATGCCAGTGCTGCTGGGGCTTTGGAGGCAGCCCCGTAGTCTGCCGTACAGGGTGTTAGTAGCACCAAGAGTGGTAACATCGTGACTCGATTTTCTTATCCCTGAGACACAGCTTTGGTGTCTACAAGATTACTAACAGAGATGACGGAAGTGGCTCACTCGCTGAGCTACTGAGTTTGGCATCGTTTCAACCCTGGTTTAACTTGCATTTGCCTCCATGTCGAATGAGCTCTCTATTAGTTTGGAACCAGGTCAATAATTCCAGTTGATCATCTTTTCAACAGGTTCAGTTCTTTTGCTGCTATCTATTCATTGCATGATTGTTGTTGTTGTTATTATTACTACTACTACTACTACTACTTAAAATTCCTGGAGTAGGTAATTGCTTCCTATCTCTGACTAATAAAGTATTTTATATATGAGTTCCTCAGATGAATTAATCTAGAATTAGTCATTTGTCATGATTATGTTTGAAGTTAATGATGACAAATTATCATAATTCAAGTTATCCTCACAATTCTTATCCTACTGGGACAAAATTGTTCTAAAGTTCAACTTGTGAGGCATTTGCCTTGTACTATAGGCTATTATTGGCGAGAGGAATACGGAGACTATGATATGGGAACTATAGATTGAATTGTCCCCTCAAAATTCATGTATTTAAATCTTAGCCCACAGAGGATGGTTTTAGGATGTGAACCTTTTGGGACGTAATTAGGTCGTGATGGTGGAGCCCTCATCAATGGGATTAGTGCCCTTCTAAAAGGCCTCTCTCCCCTTCCACTATGTGATAGAACCCGTGCCCCTTATGCAAGGTCACAGGGGAAGGGCAGCCTCAAGGCAGTGGGTCCTAATAAGACACAACTTTATGGAGACATGAGCTTGAATTTTCAGGTCCCAGAACTGTGAAGAATAAGTTGTTATTGTTTATAAACCACCCAGTGTCTTCTATTTTATTTGAGCAGCCCAAACATACTAAAACATGAGATAGCTATTTCTGACTACAGTGTAAAATTTAAGTAAAGAAGTGGCAACCACTCGATGTGTCTCTTTCATGTCGATGTTTCTTTCTCCCCCCACTCTATCTGAACAAAAAATGAAAAAATGTCTTCAGGTGAGGATAAAAAATAAAAATAAAATAAAATTTAAGTAAAGAAAATAAAAATATCCTGGGCTTTAAATTTTTAACAAAGAACACTATCAGAGAACTAATGAATTTAATTCTACCCCGTCCCCCACAAAAACAAACAAAAAAACTTAATACACTTTGTACCACAGAACCAATGGAATAACAAAACTGTTTCTAAGTCTGGGAGTTCCTGAAACACATAATAGCATATTGTATTTTCCAAAGGAGACTACAAAATACTTTCCTTTCCCTATGCTCTTTTCAAATGTGACATTGAACATTCCATCAAGAAGAGGAATTTTTTTATTCAACCCTTTGAATATAGGTTGGTCCTGAGACTTTGTTCAATAGCATAATGGCAACAATGATCTTATGCCAAGTCTAAGTGTCTATAAACAAGAATTATTTTACATTGCCGTCAGTTACTACAACTTAGAGAATCATACAAAAGCTCAAAGACAATGAAAAGTAAAATTATATAATATGAGATTTTGTCTGCTTGATATTGCAGAATTTCTCACTGAAGTGCAGGTGAGAAGCCCAGGCTGCTCTAGTGGTCTTGGGACATGTTGGAGGGAGGGAGGAAGGAAAGAAGGGAAGGAAAGGGAGGGGGGAGAAAAAGGAGGAGGTTTAGGAAGAGAAGAGGGAGGGAGGGGGGGAGGGAGGAAGGAAGGAAGGAAGGAAGGAAGGAAGGAAGGAAGGAAGGAAGGAAGGAAGGAAGGAAGGAAGGAAGGAGGAAGGGAGGAAGGAGGAAGGAGGAAGGAAGACAGAAGGAAAGGAAAGGGGGAAGAAAAAAGGGAGGGAGAGAGGGGGAAGGAAGAAGGAAGGATGGAGGGAAGAAAAAAAGGGAAGGAAGAAGAAAGGATGGAGGGAAGAAAAAAAGGGAAGGAAGAAGAAAGGGAGGGAGGGAGGAAAGAAAACAAAGAAGGGAAGGAGGGAGGGAAGAACAGCCCCATGGAAGAGCAGAGGTACCAGATATTTAAGTTATAGGAACCAATTTGGACATCCAGCCCAGTCAAGCCTCACATAACGCTAGCATCAGTTGCCTTATGACTAGCTCTGTGTGTGAGAACCAGTGAGAACAATGCAGCTGAGCCCTGTGAAGATACAGAACCACAGAACTATTTTTTTTCTAAGCTGTATTTTGGTGGCTTGTCACACAGTAATAGAAAATGGAAAGTGTTATAAAGAATGGAGTGTTGCTAAACAAACCCAAAATATGTGGCATTGATTTTGGAACTGGATAACAGTAAGTGGCCAGGAAGACTTCAAGGAACTGATGACGGAGGCTAGAAAAATACCAAGGACATTGTGATTAGAGTCTGGATGGAAAGCAGCCTGTGTTGAGAAGTAGTGGAAAGTCTAGTAAATCTGTCACCTGTTATAACTTAGAAAATAAAGAAATGTACTTAATGAACTGATCAATCTAGATGAGGACATTTCCAGGAAGAATGTTAAAATTGAGAATCAACGTTTTATCTGTATTTGATTAAAAACAACAACAACAACAACAACAAAAAAAAAACAACAACAGAGAGACAGAGAGATGATTTAAAGAAGGAACTGCTCATGTTTTTTACCAAAATTTCTATTTTCTAGGAAATATAAGGTATCCTGGATGCCTTTCCATCCAAAATGCTCTCAAAGCAAGAAATGTCCTCAGGGTAAAGATCAAATTTAGGGAACTTCCAGTAAATTGTGGACTGGGAAGGTTTAGATTAAGGATGTTGCTCTGAAATTCTTTAAGACATTGTAACAATTTAAGGTGACAGTTCTTGTTATGTTAACTGGACAAAAATGACTATTGAGGAACTTAAGAGCATGCTCTCTAGACTTAGAACACTATCAGAGAACTAATGAATTTAATTCTACCCCGTCTTGAGCCTGCTGAGAAAACGGCTTCTAAGAATCACCTTGATGCTGTACAACCACAGTTTCACACCCAGCCTACAAATCGCATCAAAACAGACCCACACGTCTGTTTATGAGGAATTTGTCTTGAGAAAGTTTGTGGGTATGATTATTGTTTAATGATAAGAATACCAATAAGATTGATAGGACCATCACAAAGATTTTAAGAGAACTGGATTAGCAAAAGCACCATTGTCTTGGAGGAAAACATGCAGAGCCAGTTAAAAATAAAAAGTCTCCAGGGCTCTCAACTTTCAAATATCAAGAAGCAGATTTGGAAAACTACTCAGCTGCGAAATAGGAACCATTTATCAATAAGAAGGCTGACTCAGAGTACAGCGTTAAAATCCAAGGAAAATCAATTTTTAAGAGCAAGAATGATCCTAATCAGGAACTTGTAAAAAAATGCGGAGGCAGATTCAAAATGTTCTATGGTACAGTGACTACTGTTTGATTCCATCTCCCCTACATCTGCCTCACCAGTACACAGTGGGGCAAAAGTAGGTTTGTAGTTGTTCATATGGAAAATAGTATAATAATTAATAAATAATAATACAAGAATAAGCTCTGTGTTTTATGTACTCCCAACTATAAACCTATTTTGTCCCACCCTGTATAAGTAGGGTGTTTATGACAGTATGTAACTGGGCTCTTCAGTTGACAGGTCTTCAAATATAAAGAAGCATTCCCATCTACACAAATTCTCAGCTCATTGGTGTTTTTGCCATCTAATTCAGTTGAAAATACTATCCACAGTCTTTCTCTTTTAATCTGTCATTTTTTTAATCTGTCATAGGATTTATGAAAGTTAAAGAAAGCTATCCATGTCCACATACTAATACAAATATTCCATGATGTTTAAAATATGTTTCAAGGAATTCCTGTATTTTAAATTTAATTTTTTAGATACCTTTCTTTTTTTAAATTATTTATTCACTAGTGTGTAACCAGAGCTTAACATGCTTTATAAATTAGAGCCTCAAGATATGGTATTAGAGGTGTCACTTTAAATATTTGCTCTTTCCAACACCTTGTCAAAAATATTACCCCTCACACTTGATTTAAACTTTGACCCAAGGCCACATTATATTGGAAATGCCCTGGATATCATCTTTACCATGAGGCTATTTCTTACTTTGAGAATATTTTTCCCCCACTGGAAATACCATTCAAAGGACCATAACTGTAGTTTTGTAAAGCATTATCTTTTTTTTTTTTTTTTAGCTACTTTTTGTTTATATGTTTCCTTGAAATCTAGAAAACATACATAGCTAAATATGACCTCTATTACTTGGTAATTACAAGCCCCAAGACTTCAGATTTCATTTTCTTCCCTAAAATTTTATATCTACTTTTCAACTGGTGATTTCGAATTGATTAGATTAAGCTGAAAACAGTATTTCCCATTATGAATGAATTATTGAATCACATCAGGGAGGTAAAATTTTAATGAGAATATATCTGAAGTTCTATTTCAGGTCTCCCCTTTTGAAGGCTTATCATAGGATATGTGAATAGAATAAGATTTATAAACTCTTAAATATGGTAGATCTAATTGCTAGGTACATTACTTTGGGGAATGTAATAACTCAAGTCTATCACTATATTAGAATAATTAAAATACAAATGGTTTCTTTATAAAATTTTTGTTAAGATTAATGATACAGTGTTCATAAAGTGGCTGACAGAATGTTTGGCAAAGGAGGATTCAATACACCAATTCCCTTTTCCATTCTCCTATTTCATTTCTCAAGTTTTGGTTATGAAAGCATCATTGTGTATGCTATCCGACTGAGAGATCTGTAGTGCATTCCCACAGTATCCCAAGCATAATTCAGAGATTCTCACCATAGTTTAACCCTTAAATTCTCCCTACAAATGACATCCCCTTCCCAATCAATACTACTCACCACTTCTTGGCTCTCAATAATACATTGACTTGTCAGTTGCTTCACTGGCTTCGGAGCCACACTGAAGTTTAAAAACAAGGTCACTGTGTTCCACCCATGAAGATTCAAATTCAGTATGTATGCGATAAGGCTAAGATTCTGCAATTTAAAAAATTTCCCAAGTGACTCTGATACATACTCAAGCTTTGGATTGAAGAAACTAATATATGCCTGGTTTCCCTAGTCAGAGTAATAGCATCACACTAGAAAAAGCATTAATAGGAGGTAAAAAGAAAGCAACTGTGGTTCATAAATTAATAACAAGATACTCTCAGCAGAAGTATGCATGTAAGATCCTAAGAACTAGCTATTTTTCTTAGACAAATAGTTTAGTGTTATTTTAAGAAAAAAATCATACTTCACTAGACTTGAAGATCTAAATATTTTTAAAAATTATATAATGCATGTTTTATATTCCAAGCCTTTATTTTCCCTGATCTGATTTTTTCCTATTATATTTGTACAATATTTAGCTTATTTCTTCCTTAGCTACTAGAGCAGCTAGGCAATTTAAGAAGATATTTAGCAATCGATGATGACATATATTGTGTTAATGGAATTTTACTCCTAGTGAAGAGACTATATTCAATAGATTTTCACCTGTAACCTCAGTATAAAGATGAACCTTTTAAAAATGACTTCTCATGGTCTTAGTGTTTGTACAGTTTATGTGTGTGTGTGTGCGTGTGTGTGTGTGTGTTCATTCATTTCAAGAATAATGTTTTAGTTCAGGTAAAGTTTTCATTAACACAGACGTTAGTCTTTTCCTACTCAGGACTTTTTTTGGAAATACGAACACAAAGGGACCTTAGTCTTTTAAGCCCTGAATATTTTGCTTAGTGTTTTGTGCAAAAATAATGTATGATTGCATTGCTGTTACAGTTCCTCTGAGTAAAGTAAACTGCTTAGTGGCAAATGCTGTCGTGTTGTTCTAGAACTGCAGAGCTTGGATTCAGAAATCGGAGCATGTCGATGGCCTTAAATAAAAATAAGTGGTTCTTTGGCATCACTGTGTGGCCAAGCAGCTTGTCCTGGCTATTTTGTTCATGAATTATGTTGAGAATTGCTTCTAATTTTCTAATCAAAAGTTAAAAGGATAAATAAAGGAGGAATGTATAAAAAAATCATCTTGTTACTCGGAAAAGTGTATAAACTCAGGATACTTAAAGATTCCAGTTGTTCTACTCCAGCTTATTTTATTTTAATAAAAAGGATAGATCATTAGATAGATAAAAGATATATATAGATAATAGATTCCTAACTATTTTTTGACCCATAGATACATTAATAATATCTTATATAATGGAGATATAATGTGTAAACATAAAACAAATCAGGGTTCAGTAGTTTATCTCAGAGAGACCCTAAGTGCCAGTGGTTACAGGGAGAATATCTGGGCAATATGGAAGGATTCAGGGAGAATAAGTTATTTGTGGAAGTAAATGGTAGGTAGGATTAGTTCAAATGTAATGACGTAGAAACGACAGGTCAGTGAGCTTCCAAAGATCAAGTATGAAGATAACCACAATCTTGTTTAGTTCCCTGTAGTTTTCTTTATTTATGTTAGTGATTGTTACATTATTAATGATCTATAACATGTGCTATGTGCAGATGATAATCTTCTTTCTTTCAACAATAAACAAAAATAAAGGGTTCACCAAAGCTGTGATAAAATAATGCAATCACATTTGGGGAAAATACCTAAAAAAGATCCCCCTCTAGTATTTAATTAACTCTACATTTTGAGACCAGATTAATATCTAAGTGAATTTACTGTATGCAACTGCACATATATAAAACAGAGTTATCTCCTGTAATCTGAGACATTTAAATTAGAGGGGAACCACTCAGACTCCCGGCTTCTCTCACACAAGATGAAAATCTTTCACATTTGTGTTCCTCAGCACTCATTGGTTTTATTTCAAAAGTATTAACAAATTATATAATTTAACATAAGGTGCTGTCAGTATATCCATCATGGGAGAAGGCAAGGAGGAATGAATTTGTGGATAATGGATTCGTTCCACTTCTAGGTTTCAAACCTTTTTTGTGATTCTAACAGTCTCATTTGGCACGCAGATAGGTAATTCTGGTGCAGATTTTACACTTTCTCCCTAATTTAGTGGGGGCTTTGAACTTCCTTCAGAAGCATTGTTTTTGCAGGGATATTTAGCTTCATAATTATTTCATGAATTACGAAGCAAAATACTGTGCCTTTCACAGCTATCAGGTGGAGCAACATGTGACCAGAGACAGGGTAATCCGTCACAGACAGGAAAAATCGGTCGGCGCAGACTGACTTCAAGGCACCCGCCATAGTCCTGAGGACATCAGTCACATTCATTAGCAATTAGTTTCCATATCTAGACGTGCCAGATGGCAAATTGTTCTTTAAACAGTGAATACAAAAATATTTTTAAGTCAGTGAACAATGATAACAGTAGAAACTGTCTTTAGAAAAGTTTTCGAAGCTAATGGACTAGTTTATGATGCCGAGAGGCCTGTATCGTCCAGACCAGACTAACCATAATTATACACAAAAAACACTGTCATATTGAATGCTACTGTGTTGTGGGGACTCCGCCTTTTAATACACTATTATAGTTAATTCACATAAACAGGGAAGTTGATTCTAGCTTTATTTATATTTTTTAATCCTCAAACTAGGATGTTTTTATTGATTTTTAGAGACAAAGGAAGGGAGGGATGGAGTAATGGGGAAAGAGAGACAGACACACAGCCATCAATTGGCTGTCTCCTGCACATACCCTCACCCTGACCAGGGATGGAACCTGCAACCTTTAGCTGTACCAAACGATGCTCCAACCAATTGAGTCACCCAGCCAGGGCCATTGATGGTATTTTTAATTTACGAACTTGTTTTACTGATGTGAAGAGTAGTAAATTGATTAGTGTCATATAATGTTGCAATATAATAGTGACAATAATGTTAATTCAAACTGGTATTTGTTCAATTTCATAGGCAATAAGCTGTTCTTTTTTAAAAAAATTTTTCTTTGTTGATTTTAGAGAGAGAGGAAGGGAGAGGGAGAGAGAGATGGAAACATCAGTGAAAGAGAACATTGATTGCCCACCTCCTGCATGCCCCCCTGTTGGGGAATTGGCCCACAACCTGGACATGTGCCCTGACAGGGAATCGAACCGGTGACCTCTTGGTGCATGGCTGATGCTCAACCACTGAGCCTCACTGGCCGGGCAGCAATATGCTGTTCTTAATAACAGTACATTAGAAAATCTTCACATTTAGAAGATTTTTTAAAATGGTTTGAAAGAGAATAAATTACAAACACTTGGCCCACTCCTCTTATTTCATCTGTGGTTTTCCACAAAACAACACTGTTTAAGATCTATATGTTTTATTAAATCAGTTATTTCCTACAAATTTAAACTCAGAAATGAAATGATAATAAGAGTGAATGAATTTAAAATATTGACTCCGTTTCATTCTGGTACCACATGATTACAAATATTAAAGGAAACCATCCTCATATTGTAAACATCTCTGTGGGGTTTTTATATATCATGGAGCACATCCAAACATAACAGCCTTTATAGAGGTATATAAAATCTTGAAGGCTAATGCTTATTGTTTTTCACTAGGGAGCTAAGCAGAGAAAATAACCACTTTGGAAGTTAAGAAATGCTCTAGAAAAAATAACGTACATTTTTAATTCAAAGAAATTCATCATTGAAATAATAATTAGAAGGTAAATCAGAAAACTGAACTTTTTAGAACTACATTTCAAGAATACGACTCCTACTACAGGAGAATTATCACCTTTGAAATAGTGGTCAGGTGTAGATAGAGAGGTGGAAAGAAGTGCAGGGTGAATAGATGTTATTTCTAGGCACTGGTGTCATAAAAATGTGGCCAGAAAGAGGTCCCATGGCTGTCTAAAGACCTTTCGTGGAGGGTGATGGCCACTTAGCACTGCACCTCCCAATTGTAGAGATTTTTCAGGAAGGCCTTTTTTTAAAAAAAAATTGTTTATCCTCACCCAAGGACATTTTTGTATTCATCTTCAGATAAAGTGGGAGGAAGAGAGAGAGAGAAAGACTGATGTGAGAGAGACACATCAAGTGGTTGCTACCCACACGACCCCAACCAGGCCCTGAGACAAACTGCAACCAAGGTACATGCCCTTAGTGGGAACTGAACCCGGGACTCTCTGGTCTGTGGGCCAACACCCTAACCACTGAGCCAAACCGGCCAGAGCAGGAAGGCCTTTTTGTACCTCCATAAGTACCAGTGGAATGTGGATTCATATCTTGATGACTATCCTGAGATGCACACTTCTGTGGGGACCCTCTTCTTATGTAAACTAATCTTATACACTTCCTGGATCACCTTTGCAGTGCTACATTTTGTTTTTGGCTTAAACGTCCCTGAATCAGACCTCTTTTTGGAGGGGTGGGGGTCTTTGTTTCAGGCTTGTATTTTTCTTTTGTACTTTTTTATGTATTCACATTGAATAGCCTTTATCAGTTATGTTATCAAAGAATGTTCCCCCATAAATAAATGCTGGATGCTTGCTTTATAGTTATCAGTGTAAATACAATGTTTCGTTTCTTAATTTAGGAAATTTCCTGTGTGTGTAAGAGTTTTTCCCTGTTGCCCTGGCCGGTTTGGCTCAGCGGTTAAAGCGTCGGCCTGCGGTCCTGAGAGACCCGGGTTTGGTTCCCGCTAAGGGCGGTACCTCGGTTGCAGTTTGTCCCTGGCTCTGGCCGGTCATGCGGGTGGCAGCCACTCGATGTGTCCCTTTCACATCGATGTTTCTCTCTCTCTCTTCCTCTTTCTCCCTCCCACTCTATCTGAACAAAAAATGGAAAAATGTCCTCGGGTGAGGATTAAAAAAAAAGAGTTTTTTCCTGTTACATTACTATGAAATTAAGATTCTTTTATTATGATCACACTAAATTTATTTTCCCATTAGTCAGAGAAACCAAGACACTTTTATTGAAACATCCCATACTAAAATGGAGACAATGTGATGGTGGTTTAATTTTTAACCATTTATATAACCAAATTATATTGTAGAGAGTCAAAATTGCAGTTTAAAACAGTTTTTATTATAGCACTTGGAAATTGGTGATTATTATCATCACTTAATATTTTGTTCTTTTGAAAATTCTAAATTTATATTCATGATCACATTATCATTTACCACAGTAAATATAGAAAAAACCCCAGACTGAATACAAATACTGGATGTCCATATAACATGAAAGTAGAAATAGAACATGAAGAAATGTTGAGCTACATTAACAGAAGCTGTCCTTAAAACTAAAGTACAAAGGGTACTCTTATTAAAAATACATACTTTTCATCTCTTTGCACATTTATTTTCTTCATTTTTGCCAAACTTAATGTTGCATTTTCTATGCATTACAACTGAAAACTGTAAAGTAGCAATTTAATTAGGAGGAGAAAAGTAGTGTCACTTAGACATAATGCATTCATCATCAAAATTCCTGTGTAACAAAATGAACTTTCAAAATCTATTGTGGATGGCACATTAAAAGACATGACTTCTCTGATTAATTAAGTCTATTACCAAAGGAGATTACTCAATTGTTCACTTAATTGAGTGTGAAGAAAATTCTGCATAGTTCATATAGATAAAACACAGGTTTTTAATCTATACTCTAAGTTTGGAGCTGCTACACATTCATATCCACATACTATAATCTGTAAAAAGGATTACTGAGGGAACATTTTAATCAAAAAGAAGATGTAGCAAATATAAAGTTAAATTGTTTGGATGCATTATGTATTATAACTAATATTATAGTAATTTTAATTATAAATATTTTTACTTTCATTTAAATAATATAACTAACTAAATTTATTGTAATTTTAAATACATACACACACACACACACATATATATACATATATATCTTCATTGTAATGTGGGAAATTTATTACGAATATGTCATTGAGGAATAACAGCAAAGGCTAAGTGATTTGCTCAGTTAGACATTATAGCAGTCAGAGGTAAAATTGAAACACAAATTTGTTTCTTACTCTAAATTCTATGTTCTTCCATCGTGAAATGACATTGTATAATAACATCTAAAACCTTGAGAGGGTCCTATGGGATCATCTTTGTTAGACTTGTGCCTTCATGCAGATCTCACTATTCATAACTGATAGGTTCAAGAAGATACCTGTGACCTTCCTTATGCTTCATCTCCCGGTAGAAATCTCCTTTCCTTCAGTTCCAATTCATTTACTTATCTATGGCTCCCAGTAGCTCTGAAGAACAATGGGAGTGTGAACAAGCACAAACATTCCTGAATGTATATTTTCTAATGAGCTTCATTACCTTTAGTCATTTCTCTGGGTTTAACTATTTTAAAAAAGCAGTCAAAATATTGATATGTTTTTCTGGTCATTGAATATTATGCATTTCTTTTATAAAATTATTTAAATTCTTACGGTAATTTTTTATTACATATACTTTATGGCTGTAGATTGTTTTATGTGTGCCTTTCTCATCATGAGTAAGAATTATTAGTTCCTTTTTCATAAGACCATCACTTATATATTCTGAAATAAATGGCATTGCTTTATGAGATATTATTTTTCTCTCTTGCTTTCTTAAATATTCTTTATATTTATTATGACAGTAAAATAATAAAAATTTATTATATATTGAAATCACTAATCATTTGCAACAACATGGATAAGCCTAGAGGGCATTATGCTAAGTGAAATTAAGTCTAACACAGAAAGACAAAGACCATATGATATTGCTTATGTGTGAAATCTAAAAAAATCAGAAGAACTTAAGAAACAAAACAGAAACAGACTTAGAGAAAAAGCTGATGGCTGCCAAAGTGGGGCCTGGGCGAAAAATAATTTCATGAGTTCTCAGGAAAATTGTATTAGACACTGATGAATACATGTTTATTTAAAGGTAAAAAATATACATAAGATGATCTAAGTGATTTTTCAACTATCTAATATGTTAGGTATTTTATTTTGTTGGAATTTTTAGTGAATATATTTAATAAAAAGAATTGTAAGATTTTGCTAAAATTTGAAACATTTTTCTTTATTCATATTAATAATATAATAATACATAATATATGCATAATAATTACAGAATTTGATAGTTTTATTTTTTCTTTGTTTGCATAAACATTTCAATTATCAAAATTACATTTTTTGTCGCTAAGGTGTTTTTGTTTTTATCTTATTGCTAAACTGCAAAAGAAAAATAAACATAGTATTGCTTTATTAAGAATAGAACAACCTTAAGGATTCTATTCATCCTCTGTTATGATTATAAATGAAGTACACAGACTCACAAATGGTTTTTAAAATTACATTGTTCTTTCTTGCATCTTATATCCTTGACCATTTTCCTCCTCCTTTAAAATCCTTTGATACCGCTGTAATCGGAGCCATTTAATGGTGCAATCTCAGTATTTATTTACGGAAAAAGTGTCGTTTTTCCTTCTTTCTTGAAAGATATTTTTGAAGCTGTCATTTCTGCTAGGCTACCATTAAGACCTTCCCATAATCTTTCATACTACAAAGTGTCACTATGATATCTGTATGCATGGTTTTATTGTTTTAAACCATGGTTGGAATATGTTGAGTTTCATGAAAGGAGGGTTTATTTGTTTCAATGATTCTTAAGATTTATCCTTTAAATATTGTCTCTGTTCTGTTTTAAATACTATCTCTTTACAGAAGTCAAACATGCCTTAAGACATCTCATTACAGTTTTGATGTCTCATAACCTCTCTATCATATTTGACATCTTTCATCCCTCTGACATCCAACAAAAGAATCTTTTAATATCTATTTTTCTATATCAGGTCTGTTGTTTAACACATTTATTGTGCTTCCAATGTATATTACCTTTTGTTTCTTTGAATATTGTAGGTGTTCTTACTTCATATCCCACAATTACTAACATAAGTATTTTTTGAGTTGTTGGCTCTGATTATGAAATTTATTTTTGTACTGATTCTTGCTCATGGTGGTTTGTTTCCATGTGAATGTATGTCTGTCTCTATAGAAAGACAGAGGATAACACAGGAGAGAAGATAGAGATTTATGTTTTTCTGCATTTTATAGGAATATAAGGAGGCCCGAACTGAAGTCATTCTTACATGGATAATTTGCATTTGTTTCCATTAATACTTACAGGAGGATAATTAGTTTGACTAAGTCTTTGGGTTGTAGTGATAGAGGGAGAGTTTTAACATCACAGAGGCCCTGCTAACTCTAGCCAAGTGCCATTTGATTTTAGATTATAGATTCTGAGGAGACTCTCTGGTATTCCCATCCTTCAGTTTGATGGCCAAAATAGCACATTTCCTCACATTTTCCCTTTTTGGTGGTATTCTTAAAGTTTACATATTGTTGGTCTCAGTTTTCTGGGGTGACCCAGCTTTATGCAGATTCTCTTAGTTCTGACTTCCCATTCTGATTGATGCCCAATCTTCCCTCCTTTTCCCCGTGTCTTGTTTAAAAAAAAAATAGGCAATTGGTGTTTAATACACGTTCCCTGGGCAGCCACCAACTATATTTGCTCAGTTTCTTCCCTATTTGTTTGTAATTTTTGGCCTCTGGATATTTCTCCAACTTTTTGTTGTTGTTGAATGGCAGATTGCCAAAAACTGAAACGTCCATGGTGATTTTACATTTAAATTACACAAGACAAGAAGCTCAGATTTTGGTAATCAAAGCAATATAGTTACAATGGCATTTATTTCAATATTTATGTTCACTAAATTAATAGCTAAATTATTTTTGTCTATTTCTGCTTTTTAAATGCTGTATGAAAAAATACACCTTTTATTTTATCTAAAGATAAAACACACATCATTATTCTGATATTGCATTGACATTTATTTATTTATTTATTTATTTATTTATTTATTTATTTATACATGCCCCTAATAGGAACTGAACCCAGGACTCTCTGGCCCTCAGGCCGATGCTCCAACCACTGAGCCAAACTGGCCAGGGCTGCATTGACATTTAAATGTGGTTGGAGCCCTGGCTGGTTTTTCTCAGTGGTTAGAGCGTCGGCCTGCCGTCCAGAGATATCCGGTTCGGCTCCCGCTAAGGGCATGTACCTTGGTTGCAGTTTGTCCCCGGCCCCGGTTGGGTCATGCAGGAGGCAGCCACTTGATGTGTCTCTTTCACATTAATGTTTTTTTTTTCTCTCTCTCTCTCTCTTCCTCTCTCTCCTTCCCACTCTATCTGAACAAAAAATGGAAAAATGTCCTCAGGTGAGGATAAAAAAAAAAATTGTGGCTGAAATTTTTTCAGTTTTTTTGGTAAATCATTTTTATGCATACTTTTCCTTCAAGTAAAGTCTACTTCCCTGGATATGGGAACTTTGCTATTTATAACCAGCCTCTTTGGAAACTTCAGTTAGCTTAGAGGTAATTGTTTGATTAAAATGATCCATGATCCTTTGCAACGTATAGCACAACTTTGTCTAAATACTTTTTTATTTAATGGCAGAATTGTGGAAATATAATGAACACAATCATTTCTTAAAATTTGGCTTTTGAGTAACACTAAGAATTTTTCAGTACATATCATATATATGTCCTATATTCTTAAGGTATGTCTCATCACTCTTTCCCTCAAATACCTGGCAAATATAATGCTATTTAAATTTATCCTTGTTTACTGCAAATAAAAGTATTGAAATTTTAAATGATAGGAATTCAGGCACCTCAAAAATAAAGACTATCCAATCATCCACTAATGGACACTTACGTTGTTTTCATGCTTTGTCTATTGTGAATAATGGTGTAATGAACATAGAAAATCATGTATTTGGGATTTCTGGATCATATGATAACTCTATTCTTAATTTTTGAGGAAACTTTAGACAGTTTTCCATAGTGGCTGTACCAATTTACCTTCCTAATAGCACAGCATAGGGGTTCCTTTTTCTCCACAGCTGTTCTAACACTTGTTATTTCTTCTATGGTTGATAATAGCCATTCTAAAAGGTGTGACAAAGTTTCTCATTGTGGTTGTGATTTGCATTTTCTTTATAGCTAGTGAAGTTGAGCATCTTTTCTATTGAGCATCTATATCTGTTGGCCATTTGTATGTTTTTTTGAGGAAAATATCTGTCAGGTCTTCTGCCCATTTTTTATTTGTAATGTTTGTGTGTGTTTCGTTGATGATATTGAGCTGTACGAGTTCTGTATATATTTTGAGTCTTAACCCCTTATTAGAGCTGTTGTTTGCAAATATTTTCTTCCATTTGGTTGGTTGCATTTTTGTTTTGTTGATGAATTATTTTGTTGTGCAGAAGTTGTTGGTTATTTTTTTTTTAACTTTTGTGTAGTTCCATTCATTTATTTTTGCTTTAACATCCTTTGACCTAAGTGTCTTTTGATAGGTGATTAGATAAAGAAAAGGTGGTAAATATATGCAATGAAATACTACTAGGCCATAAAAAAGCATGAACTATTGTCATTTGTGACAACATCAATGGATCTTGAGAGTATCATTCTAAGTTAAGTCAGATGGAAAAAGACAAGAACCATGTGATTTCACTCGTGGGGTATAAAACAGAGCAACAAATAAACAAAACAATCTTATAGACACAGACAACAAAATGTTGGTTATTTACCAGAGGGGAAGGGAGTTGGGGGAAGGATGTAAAGAATAAAGTGGGTCAAGTATATGGTGACAGAAAGAGACGCTTTTGGATGGTCTTTCTACTTGTAAAATTACTACATATAATTGAAAAGTACCTATTAACATTACTAAAAATAATTAAAATCTATATTTTAATATGCCTGAATTCTCATCATTTAGAATTCCGTTAATTAGTCTTGAATTCAGTAAAACAATGAAAAAAAAATAGATTAAGTCCCTCAGTAATTTCAGTGAAGAGTGGCGGGAGACCTTTGGCATGTGGGAACGTATGTGAAATATATCCTGAAAATGATACAGCACAGGAAAAATCTAATTATATACAACTCATTGCACTGATTGAAATTTAAGCTTGAAGAAATCATAAACTTCAGTTTTCACTTTATTTACCTAAAGTTTCTTGCCTCAGATCATTTTAAAAGAAACATTTTAGTGAGAAATGGAACAGAGCTATGACTATAGTCATTTAGTTTTTGTTGATTACATAATGTACAGCTTTTTGAACTGTTTTCTGAAACTGCAGAAATAAAAGCAGTTTTCTGTTACTTGTTTGAGATTGGTTTTCTAGTTTCACAATCTTGCATAATTTTATCTTTTAAAGAAATTTTCAAGTTTGAATAATTACAAAGTACTTCTCATAGAAGAACTATATTCATTTAGGGAATGAAATGGCTAATTTAATTACTTGAGACCTTTTCTTTTTTCTTTATATATTTTTAATTTTATTTTTTCTTTATTGATTTTAGAGAGGAAGGAAGAGGGAGAGAGACAGAAATATTGATGAGAGAGCACAAAAACTGGCCACCCCTGCATGCCCCCCTCTGGGGATCAGGCCCACAATCTGGGCATGTGCCCCAACTGGGAACTAAACCAGTGAGCTCCTGGTGCATGAGCCTATGCTCAGTCACTGAGCCACACCGGCCAGGAAGTCTTTCTCTATATTTAACTTGCATATTAACATAAAGAGTCCTGCAATCACCTGCAATTTCTCAATTATCATACGAATCCTTGTTTATGTGAGCATATCTACCTAGTTTTAAAAAGTTAAATGGCTGGGCAGTTTAATGTTAGTGGGTCTGGGATTGCTTCATATTTTAAAGGGGGCTCCTTTTCACAGTATTAGATTACAGTTCTACATAGGGGCCTAAACACGCGGTGGCAATACAGTGATACCTCGGTTCTCGAACATAATTCGTTCCAGGAGGACGGTCGAGAACCGAATTGTTCGAGAACCGAAGCAATGAAACCAATAGGAAAGCGGACTCCACAAAGCGGGACTCTCTCTCTGCACTCACACTGATGACGCAAGCAAGGCGCGCTGGGCCGAATGAACGCCATTCGGCTCAACTCGGAAGTTCAAGTTCCAAATATTTGTTCGGATTCCGAGACAAAAGTTTCTCGAATCCTGATTTGGTTGAAAACCGAGGCGTTCGAGAACCGAGGTATCACTGTAGTTGACATTTAAAGTGAATATTCTTTGGAGAGGTGTCTATTCTTTGGAGAGGTGTTTGCTCATTTTTTAATTGGGTTCTTTGTCTTCCTTTTGTTGAGTTGTATGAGCACTCTATATATATTGAAAATTAACCCCTTATCTGATATATTATTGGCAATTATGCTCTCCCATACGTGGGTTGCTTTTCACCTTGGAGACCTGCTGCGGATATGGGTACGGCCCGGCGCGAGATTTACACCCTCTCCCCCGGATTTTCAAAGGCCAGCGAGGGGTTGCTTTTCTATTTTGATTATTGTATCTTTTGCTGTGCAGAAGCTTTTCAGTTTGATGTGGTCCCATGTGTTCATTTTCTCCTTTGTTTCTATTGCCTTAGGTGATTTGTCAGTGAAAATTCTGCTGCATATGATATCTGAAATTTTGTTGCCTACATTTTCTTCTAGGATTTTTATGGATTCATGAGTCACATTTAAATATTTTATCCATTTTGAGTTTATTCTTGTATATGGTGTAAGTTGATGGTCTAGTTTCATACAAATGTCTAAGAGACATATGAAGAAATGCTCAACATCACTAATCATCAGAGAGATGCAAATTAAAACAACAATGAGGTATCACCTCACGCCTGTCAGAATAGCCGCCATCAACAAATCATCAAACAACAAGTGTTGGCGAGGGTGTGGAGAAAAGGGGACTCTAGTACTCTGCTGGTGGGAATGCAGACTGGTACAGCCACTGTGGAAAACAATATGGTGTTACCTCAAAAAATTAAAAATTGAACTTCCATTTGACCCAGTGATCCCACTTCTAGGAATATACCCTAAGAAGCCTGAAACACCAATCAGAAAAAATATATGTATCCCCATGTTCATAGCAGCACTATTTACAATAGCTAAGATCTGGAAACAGCCCAAATGTCCATCAGTAGACGAATGGATAAAAAAGCAGTCGTACATATACACAATGGAGTACTACGCAGCTGTAAGAAAGAAAGAGCTCTTATTCTTTGAGACGACATGGAGGGACCTGGAAAGTATTATCTTAAGCAAAACAAGCCAAACAGAGAAAAACAAGTATCATATGATCTCATTTATTTGTGGAATAAAATGAACATAACAGTCTAAGGAATGGGGTAGTCCCAGAGACGTGGAAGTGGGGTACAGACTGACAATTCCCAGAAGAGGGGGTGGTGGGGGGAGAGATAAACCACAGAACTTATATGCATGTATGCATGAACAATGGACATGGGCAACAAAGCTGGGGACAGGGCGGGGAGATTCAGTTGGGGGGAAGGAGAAACACTGTAACAAAAATAAATAAATTATAATAAAAAGAAAAGTTCTCATGGTTATAAAACATTAAACAAAAAATAAATGAAAATAATAAAGTGAATATTCTTATATTAGTAGAGGAAAAACTAATGTAATCTCCAAACTAAAAACTGGCAGTAGTAGTATATGCCATCAGCTTCTTAAATTCATATAATTGGCTGTCAAAATGTTTTCTGTGATGAATGAATATATTCATTGGTTGTCTCTATTTTCATTGTATTGATGCTTAACTCTTGGAGCCAAATCTTTTCATGTAGCATAAGGATGTTGACTATAGAAAGTCAAGCCAAAATTCCTAGAATTCAGCAAAGAAGCAGAAGAAATGTCAAAAACAATGTAGAAATAGATTCTAGACTAGAATTAACTAAAAAAGGGAGAGAATAATTGAACTTCAGTGCTCCTGTGAGAGTTGAAAAGGCACAAAGGATAAAGCTCTTTCTTTTTGAATTTCACAGACTATTTAGGAGCAGGCACTGTATACCCAGTTTTAGAAATTTACATTTGTAATTATATTTGAAGCCACCTGGATACTTTGGTATGATGTACTTGCTATTTGTGAAGGTTCATGGATTGTCATTTATCACTGTTGGTATCATTGTTGTTTTAATGTTTCTGGTTTTTGTGAGATTTTGTTCTTTGTGGAGGAAAGTACTTCTGGATCAGATCATTAATCTTAATTCTGCTTTACCTTTAGAAAAAAAAATAGACAAAGACTAAATTTGGAATAATTTAAATTCAAGTTTCTTATTGTTGATCTATATATCTATATCTGTGTGTACATCTGTATATTCTTATCTATGTTATATCCATATCCCTATCTACATCTATGTAGTACATAGATTCCCAGTATGACCTTCCAAGTGATGAACCTGCCTGGCTTAGAGACTGAACCTGTCATTCTGAATTAGCTAAATCGATTTTTCCCCCAAGAAACAGTCATTCACATGATTAAATTTTGGACTCTAGGTCTAGACTACCTGATTTTGAAATCTGAATCTGCCTCTAACAAGCTTAACCTCTCTATACCTCCCTGTTCTTTTCAGTGGCAATGACAGTACCTACCTCAAGTTATAAGAATTGAATGAATAAAGAAAGCTCTGACTAAACCTGTGCCTATGGAAACTGGGATGTGTGTTATTTGTTATATAAAAATAAAAATAAAACACTTGCGATTCTTTCCCTAGTTTCAGTATGAAAGGCAAATATCTATTTTTTCTATGTGTATAAAACTGTATAAGCATTTTGAATTAATATTTTAAATATTTGAAAAGCATAGAAAATGAAATATCTCACTTGAGAAATCCCACTTTCATAAGTTTTCTATATTTTAATACAAATAAGATGATACTGTTCTGTAGCTTGATTTTTCCACCTACTAGTATATCTAGAAGTACATTTTGAACTTGTACAAACATAATTTTTAAATCTTCATAGTATTCCATCATATGGATATGTTATAATTAATTTACCCTTACCCCATATTAAACATAGACTGGTTTCCAATATTTGATAATTTATACAATGCTCTGATACTCATTCATTTTATATATATGTAAGTATATATACTAATATATATAATATATAAATATTTTAAAATATAGTTATGAACATATACTGTAAAGTCAGCAATGAATATTAAGGATATTTTTTTTCTATTAGAAGTCGAGCATTAAAGGCAAGCAGCTACCCCACCATTGCAACTCAGTTCATTTGAGAAGAGTGTGCTATTAATGGATGTGAGCATGAGACTCATTACAGAGCTCAATACCAGCGTAGGCTGGCCAATTACACCAGTAAATAGGTCTGTATAGTTCAAAGACTTTTTATCTGTTCCATTTGTAGCATTTCTAGTGGGAGTCCTTTCAGCTGTTTCATTGAATAATAAGTTACTTAAAAATTGAAAGGCATTTCTTCTAGAGAATGTAATAGATGCCAACTTTTTGAAACATTTAAAACAGAAGCATATTTAGTTAAAAGGTAGAGAAAGAAAATGAATACATTAAAGTTTTCCATTTCATTTTATTCAATTTGTTAGACTATCTTTCCAATTTTTGTAAGAAGTAATTAATATATCTTTAATGAGGGAATTTAAATAGGATGCTTCTGGAATTTTGTGTACCATCATAAGCCTAATTTATCATGAGGCAATTATTTATGTTTAACCCAGAGTTTCATACTGCTTTACTGTATTTGACTTTTTAATAACCTACATATATCACGTTATAAAAGCATTATTTATGACTTATAAACTAAAACTAATTTATAAGATTTTTTTCAGCTTCGATATTGCTTTTATGACAAACACATCCCATTCATAGGGTGAGTTCATATTACCGATAGCATCATATATATTATTACCAATAATATATTATTAAAACCACATAGGATCTTTGCCAAAATCAAAGAGTTTTATACAATAAATTATACTACATTAACCATAGGTAATGTTTTGTGTGTGTGTAAATCCAAAGAATAAAAATAGCAAATTAAACAATGAAGTCCAAACAGCAGTTCTTAAGTTCGCTGTCAAAATAGTACCATTCTGACAATTAATATAGCTGGGCGGGGGGGGGGGGGGTTAATTCTGTATGAGTAGCTGATGCTCATTTTGATCTTAAGAAAATAAGTACTCAATAATCAAAAGGTAAATCAGGAAATATATTAAATTTTAAAATATATACTTTATTGATTTTTTATTTTATTTATTTTTTAGTGAGAGAGGAAGGGAGAAAGAGAGAAAAAGAGAAACATCAATGTAGGAGCAAAACATTGATCAGCTGTCTCCTGCACACCTCCTACCGAGGATCAAGCCCACAACCTGGGCAGTGCCCTGACTGGAATTGAACCAGCAACCTTTTGGTGCATGGGGCAATGCTCAGTGTTTGGGGATGAGGACTTAGCTGCTCAAAAGGGTAACTAAATGGCCTCTAGCAAGGGCCTCAAAACTAGGATGAAACCTCATTTAAAATATAGATATGGCTATCTGAACTAAACAGAAACAAAATAACAATGTTATTTGTTGAGTTTAACCCAAGTGCGGAATATTCATTCCTGGGAAAATAAGATTCTGTTGTCTTTCCTTTTAGTATCAGCTATGAGTGATCCATCTAAACTACAAGACATCCTAGGGAAGATTCTTTAATAAAATATAATCCTCACTCATTAGGAAATACTGTAATTATTAAACCTAAAGGAATTATGTCCAGATGATCTATGGGTTATCCCAAAGTTAGATTGATTCAATAGGGAAGAAAATAGTGAATAAAGTTTGATAAAACACTAACTGGAGACTATTTGACTAAAGGGTGGACTTTCATTTTCACTCTGATTCTTGTACTTATTCCCTCTTACAAATGCTTTATCTCAGAGGAAACACGTGTAGTTTACTGAACATCTTCCATAAAAGAGAGAGTATATTTCAATTATCTATAGAAGAGACTAGCATTTTTGCAGCAGTGCAACTCAAGTCATATGTATTTGCTTTGCAATAATCCATATAGTTTAATAAGTCTTTCAGAGGTAACAAGTCTTTACCTGCATATTTATAGAAGTACTCGGCATGAATAAAGAATGAGAGGAGTCTGACGTACAGAAGGCAGGGTAATATGCTAAACTACCCCACCAAGAGGCACTAAGCAAACACAGAGGGACTTTCTACAGGACAAATGAACTGATTTCTTTATTAATTAACTACATGAACAATGCAGCCCAGATCAGTGGGGGCAGCTCCTGTCTTGGTGGCTTTGTTCTCCCCCAAGTAGTGGCAACTGCCAGGTAGTTTTAGGATTAAAGTTAAAAGTTAAGTTTTTGGGTTGGAATTAACTATCAGTTTATGGTTAGTGCTAGGGTGAAAGTTATGGTTAGGCTTAAGGTTAAGGTTATGGTTAAAAATTAGGGTTAGTTTGCCCAGCCAGTGTGGCTCAATGAATTGAGCATCATCCCATGGACTGAGAATTCTGGGTTCAATTCCTGGTCAGGGCACATGCCCAGGCTTCTGGCTTGATCCCCAGTAGAGGGGGTGGGGTGCAGGAGGCAGCTGGTTGATGTTTCTCATATGGATGTTTCTATCTCTCTCTCCCTTCCTCTCTCTAAAGAAAATCAATAAAAACATATTTAAAAAATTTTAAGTTAATTTTAATAACTAGGCTACCAGGGAAGATTAGGATTGGGGTTAGGGTTAGAGTTATTACTAGATGTTGGGGTTATTATTCGGGTTAGGGTTAATGTGTAGAATTTTCGTTAATGTTAGTGTTATGGTATGAAGTTAGGATTAAAGGTAAATTGGGGTTTTGGTTAGGAATAGGGTTAGGATTTAGGTAAGTGTTACAAAGTTAATGTTAGGTTAGGGTTAGGTTTAGGATTAGGATTGTGATTAGGTATTGTGTTAGGTTAGGGTTACAGATAGGATTAGGTTTAGATTTCCTTTGTGTATATTCCCATCCCAGAAATGGAATTGCTGGATCCTATGGCTGTTCTATTTTTAATTTTTTGAGGAATCTCCACACTGTTTTCCATAGAGGCAGCACCAGTTTACATCCCACTAACAGTGCACAAGGGTTCCCTTTTCTGCACATCCTCACCAGCATTTCTCTCTCACCTTCTTTATGATGGCTATTCCACCAGGCGTGATGGGATATCTCAGGTGGTTTTAATTTTAATTTTCCTAATGACTAGCGATTTTGAACATCTTTTCATAGATCTGTTGGACTTTATTGCATTTTCTTTGGAAAAAATGTCTATTCAGGTCATTTTCTCATTGTTAAATTGAATTTTTTTCATATTGAGTTGTATGAGTTCTCTGTATATTTTGGATGTTAACCCATTTTTAGATATATGGTTTGCAAAAACTTTTTCACCTTTATTTTTAGTACTGACACTATGCAGATGTCCCCATTCTCCCTCCCCCACTTTGCTGACCTCTGCACAGCCCCCACCCCACCTTTTCTCTGTGGCCATCTGCACACTGTTTTCTGTGTCTGTGTGTCATGCATATGTGTTCTTTGGCTAACGCCTTCACTTTCTTTCATGCAGCACCCCCTTCATAGCTGTCAGTCTTTTCCATTTATCATGCCTCTGTTTCTGTTTAGTTTGTCAGTTTATTGTGTTCATTAGATTCCACATGTAAATGAGAGCATATGGTATTTATCGTTCTCTGACTGGATTATTTTACTTATCACAATGCTCTCCAGGTCCATCCATCACAAAAGGTAAGATTTTCCTTTTTATATTTTTATTGTTTTATGGCCAGGTAGTATTCATTGTGTAAATGTACCACAGCTTTTTTATCCACTCATCTATTGATAGGCACTTGGGCTACAGATGTTGGCTATTGTAAATAATGCTGCAATGAACAGAGGGTGCATATATTCTTTCAAATCAGTGTTTTGGTTTTTTTGGATATATTCCCAGAAGTGGGATTGCTGGGTCAAAAGGCAGTTCCATTTTTAATTTTTTGCGGTAACTCCATACTGATTTTTGCACCAATCTGCACTCCTATCAACAGTGCACAAGGCTTCCCTTTCCTCACATTCTTGCCAACACTTGTACATTGAATTATTGATTAAAGCCATTTTGGTAGGTATGAGGTGATATGTCATTGTGGTTTTGATTTGCATCTCTCCAATGATTAGTGACGTTGTCAGTTTATTGTGTCTACTGGCCACCTGCATGTGCTCTTAAGAGATGTGTCTATTCAGGTCCTTTGCCCATTTCTTAATTGATTTGTTTTTTTGATATTGAGTTTTGTAAGTTCCTTATAAATTTTGGATATTAAGCCCTTATCAGCTGTATTGGTGAATATGTTTTCCCATTCAGTGGGTTATCTTTTCATTTTGTTTATGGTTTCCCTTGCTGTACAAAAACTTTTTATTTTGATGTAGTCCCATTATTTCTTTTGTTTCCCTTGCTGAAGTGATATATCAGGAAAAGAAATTGCTATGAGATATATCTGAGATTTTTTTAAAATCTGAATTTTTCTTTATTGACTTTAGAGAGGGGGAGGTAGAGGGAGAGAGAGATAGAAACATCAATGAGCGAGAACATTGATTGGCTACCTCCTGCATGCTTCCCACTGGGGATGTGGCCTACAAACTGGGCATGGGTCCTGACCTGGAATCAAACCTGTGACCTTTGGTGCATAGGCCAGTGCTCAACTGCTGAGCCACACAGGCTGGGTGAAATATCTGAGATTTTATTGCCTATGTTTTCTTCTAAAAGTTTTATGGTTTCAAGTCTAACATTGAAATCTTTAATTCATTTTGAGTTTATTTGTGTGTATGATATAAGTTGTGTATCTAGTTTCATTTTTCTTGAATATATGTGTCCAATTTTCTCAATACCTTTTATTGAATAGACTATCTTTACCCCATCGTATGCTCATGATTCCTTTTTTAAATATTAATTGACCATAAAGGTATAGGTTTATTTCTGGGCTTTCTATTTTGTTCCATTGATCTATGTGTCTGTTTTTATGCCAGTACCATGCTGTTCTGAATACTATAGCCTTGTAGTGTAGTTTGATATCAGGACGCATGATTCCTCCAACTTTGTTCTTCTAACGGTAGTCTTTTAATTCTGATAATGGTTTCTTTTGCTGTACTGAAGCTTTTTAGTTGGATGCACTCCCACTTGTTTATGTTTAAATTTGTGACTTGTGCTTTAGATGTCAGATCCCGGAGGCTGCTTTCCTGATGTTTGTAGTGGTTTCCTTTGTCTCATTTGGAGCTTTGTACTACATAACACAACAATACAAATAGAATTTTATAGATGCTGACAACAGTGTTATATAAATTTCTATTTTCACATTTGTTTTTATTTAAAGAAATATTTATAAAAAGATGCTATCTGCTTTGCTACTAGAGAGTAAGACCTCTTTTTTACAAATTGCAACAATATTCAATGGAGATAAAGAAATGCCAGAAAGAGTGTTTAACTAATTATTTTGTTTCCATGTTCTTTTCAAAAGTATTTTTAATACTTCTAAAATGATTCTATTTTAATTTTCTGGAGAGTAAGACTAATTTATATTTCACAAATCATATAAGGATTCATATGTGGGCAGCTGAATTATGCAGCACATCTTTCGGTTTTATTTCGGGGCCTAGGCTGGCCAGCTCTATAACCTAACTAGCTCTCTTGTAGCAATGGAGATTTACTACTGCATATTTATTGTTCAAACTCTACTCTCATACTTTTTCTTCTTGGTATAAACATATGAAAAATAGTTCCTATACATAGTTAAGTAAATACTCTATTACTTTGTAAAGAAAAGTAATCATATTCAGCTTGTTTAAATCTTGAGATGTTTTTATTAATAGTGGAAATTGGGATATCATTCAAATATTTTAACAGCAGTTTTTTAGATAAAATAATAAATTTTCAAAAACAGCTTCTAAAAGACATAATGTATTTAACAATAGTGCCAGTCACTTGCATTGTAAGTATTTCTATTACATTTATAAGCCAGGTTTTCTAGTGACAACATTTTTGAGGATTGCAGTTATATGAAATAAAAGCTATATTTTAATGCTAATATAAATGTTGCTGAAATGTTATTAAAGATAAGTTTATAATTGGAGTTATATTTGGGTGTTTCACCTTCTTTTATGAATACTATCAGTTCAATAAATTTTTTTAATTGATTTATTGAGTTGATACTGGTTAACAAAATTAAACAGGTTTCGGGTATACAATTCTATCTCTTTTAATGAAATTGTTATATAAAATAAAATGTATGAGATAATGAATATGTAAAACAGATGGTACTGCTTGCGTTTTTGTATTTTATATTTTAAATGGCTTCATGCACTATCAATCCTTTTAAAGCACAGAGAGGGGTAACCATTAAACAGTTTTCCATTCTTCTTCACTAATGATACTTAAAGACGTTTAATAACGTTTGCTAATTGTGTAATGCCAATCCCCTCAAAAAAATGTATCAGTAGGGAGTATTTCTGCTTCATTCCTTTTGTTTCCAGACAGCATCTAATGAGCTGGAATGATCATAATTGACAGAGTACAGTGCATTGAAAACATGTTGCTAAGGGAATTCTCTAAATGTCAAAAAATTTACCTTCTGCCTGGGAAATCAAGTAAGCCAATGAACCTGAATTAAAGTAGAAATAGTTAAAACTTTATGTGATCTTTCTTTTGTCAAATTGTGCAAAGCAGAAATAGCCTTGTCAGGATGATAAAACTTTGTATTACACTATTTCGTACCCAATTGTGTTATATCCAATGATCAACGTGATATTTTACTAGACAAAACAACATTCATCATTTATATAATTTAAACCAATACAATTTCTAATACTTTAAATTTTTTTTCATGGATATAGAGACCAATAATGAAAACATAAAATTATTGAGTATATCAAGTGCCTTTAAATAATCAAATTAATAAATAAATATTGATTTTAAATTATTACTATACCTATTCTACATTTTTCTTTCTAGTTAAAAATCAGGGGAAAAACTCCACAGTCAAGTAACAATCAAATCTTTGTGTTAAACATTTTAAATACTTTTTATCAAAATGTGCTCCAGAATATCTCACTTTTACATAATCAATATTGATTTAATCATGATTCATGTTAGTAAAATAATTATGTGTTTTTGGTGATGGAAGATCTCTAAACAAAAGTATAACTTTCTATTTTTGGACATTATTTTGTCAAATGTTAAAGCAACTCAAGTACCTGTGATCTTTGCAAGTTACAGCAGCATACTAGACATGTCTCGATTATTCCTCTCTTCTTGTTTTAAAATACCCTTCATTGCCCTGGCCGGTTTGGCTCAGCGGTTAGAGCGTCGACCTGCGGTCCGGAGAGACCCGGGTTCGGTTCCCGCTAAGGGCACGTACTTCGGTTGCAATTTGTCCCCGGCCCTGGTTGGTCGCGCGGGTGGCAGCCACTCGATGTGTCCCTTTCACATCGATGTTTCTCTCTCTCCCTTCCTCTCTCCCTCCCACTCTATCTGTACAAAAAATGGAAAAATATCCTCGGGTGAGGATAAAAAAAAAAAAAAAAAAATACCCTTCATTAACTGATTCATTCTTTAGCATTCTTTATGTAGAACTAGTAGTAATCACTTATCTAGCACCTTCTTCCTCCTTGCATAGTAATTACTTTTAATAAGAATGGTTATCTCAAATTAACATGCAAATAAATAAGCAAACATACAAAATACAGGGTGGGGCAAAAGTAGGGTTAGTGTTGTGAGTACATGAAACATGAATTTATTATTGTATTATTATTTATTAATTATTGTATTTTTCCCATACTAACAATTGTAAACCTACTTTTGCCCCACTCTGTATATGTTATGGATAACCACATATTGGTTTAGTTTTCTTAAGCTTAAGAGTTCATTTAATTCAGCACAGATATTTTTCATTCCAAGTCAAAAATACACGACCTGGTCAAAATGATATAAATGGTTTGTGGTATTTTAATTAGAAATTAGTTTAAGAGGCCAATATCAGATGCAAAATGCCGTTTTATATAGACATAGATTTACAGTCACACTCATGGGCAATTGCTGCTTAAGTTTAAAATCACCTTCAATGGTAATACTTGAGCAAAATTGAACCAGGTGGATTTGATTTGTACTGCTGTACAGGACACTATCATAAACATCACACTTTAAAGCAGCACACCTTTTTTGTCTCACAGTTTTCAGATACAGTGTCGCTGCGTGCTCTGGTCACGGTCTCAGAGGCAATAATGAAGGTGTCATCTGGCTGGATTCCTTCCTGAAGGCCAAGATTTCTTTCAAACTCCCATGGTTATTGGTAGGATGAAGCTGCCTGCAGTTGCAAAGCCAAGTTTCTTATTTGCGGAGGCAACTGCAGACGTTGCTCTCAGTTCTGGGGGCTACTCACAGTTCCTTGCTGCGGAGCCCACGACTTCTGGGTCCATTCTCGCGACATGGCAGCTCACTTCTTCAAGCCCAGTAGGAGAATCACTGTCTGCTAAGGTGGACTCTTATATAGTGTAACTTAATCAAGGAAGAGACCATCCTATCACCTTTACCACCTTCTACTGGCTAGAAGCAAATAATAGGGAATGCTTATAGCCAAGGGGAGGGTGTCATAAAAGCCTGTGACACGTTAGAGTTCACCTTTGATTGTGTCCTCCACATATAGTAAAGGATATTTTACTATACATAATAAGCATTGATTATGTCAAATGGATTATTTTATAGATGTACTGGTGATGAGTAATAGTTTTTCTTTTACATCACTAGTGTGGTCACAGCTTTTGTAAATTTTTCTTCCTCTTGATCCAGATAATTGTCCATTTTCCTTATAAGTTAAACACTACTCAATGAGCATTCTATGGTGGAGAAAAGCAAACATTTTGTTTTATAGTACCGAAAAATAATGGAGAAAATGTTAGTGAAGACGGAGTTCACCTGAATGGGGATAGTGCCCCTATAAAAGATATTCTCGAGGGGTTCACAGACCCCTTTTGCCCTGTGAGGTTACAATGAACACAGCAGTCGGTGAGAAAACAGGGTCTCACCAGACTCTGCCCATGTAATGACCTTGGACTTCCCTGCTTCCAGAAATGGGAGAAGTAAATCTTTGTTGTTTGTAAGCCACACCGTCTCTGTTATGTTCCTTATAGCAGCCCGAGTGGACTAAGACATTGTTTGAAACCATTTGATGTATATAAATTCATGAACACAGAGATGGTAGTTCTTTGATATAGTGGGATAACTGCACATAAATCCTCTGGTTGGAAAGGAAGACGCCATGGGTTTGTCATATGGTTGCACTTACCAGGAAATTCACAGAAAACAATGGAGCGGCATTTCTTTTATAAAGCAAATTTAAAGTGACACTTCAATATAAGGAGCAGGAAAATTATTGCCCCTAATAGATTTTGTTCTTTAATTACTTCTCTAAGATATTGTGTACCTTTTCATCTATAGTTCTGTCTTAGTAATATATAGTGATTCTAATTTTCTTTTTATTTCAAAAGTCAGTTTTTTTTTCAAACAAGAATATAGTTGCAAAGCATTCTCAACCTATTCATAATACAATTCTCTATACCTATAGAAAATGGGTATATTCTGACATGAGAGACCTAGTTGAAATCCTCTAACCACCCATAAGCGACACATGGTAACTACAGATAACACATGTAAAGAAAATAACTTTTTAAATGTTTAAAGTAGCAACAAAAGGCACTCATAAAGAGGAAATAAGCCTGGCCCACGTGGCTCAGTGGTTGAGCATCAACCCATGCACCAGAAGGTCACCGGTTCGATTCCCGGTCAGGGCACATGCCAGGTTGTGATCCCCAGTGGGGGGCATGCAGGAAGTGGCCAATCAGTGTTTTCATCTCTCTCTCCCTCTCCCTTTCTCTAAAATCAATAAAGAAAAAAAAAAAGAGGAAATGAAATAAAAATGTCTAATATTGGTTACTTGTAACTGCTCGTGTTAGGATGGTAAGACAGACTGCAATAGAAGATTATAATGAGATTTGTCTATTATTATAATTTTATGTATTTAAGCATTAGAATCTTTTTTGACTCAATAATGGAATTTTAGTTGTAGTATTAAACTTTATCATGTTTTCTATGAAAACAAGTTATTATACATTCCATTAAAGTTTAATTGTTTAAATTGAGTAGCTCTCTCGTTTTCACCAGATATAACCTTCAATTCAATGAGTCTAAGAATAAGAAGAAAATTCTAATAGAGATTTTATAAGTATATTTATTTATATAATTCTTTTTTATTTTGTATTCATATATATATGTATATATATATAACTGTTTTGTGTTTAAAAATTAAAGTTAAATAAAAGTAATTACATTCTATATAAACCAAGTTGTGCGATTTAAGCAAGAGGCAAGTTATACACCAATAAGAAAAAACAGTGAGATTGATATGTTGGAGAGAAAGGTACTTTAAGATATTGACTAAAACATTATTTGGCAATTATAAATAGCTTGCTTTTTTTTTTTTTTTTTTTTTTTATCCTCATCCAAGGACATTTTTCCATTTTTTGTTTAGGTAGAGTGGGAGGGAGGGGGGGGGAGAGAAAGAGAGAGAGAGAAACATCGATGTGAAAGGGACACATCGAGTGGCTGCCACCCGCACGACCGACCAGGGCCGGAGACAAACTGCAACCGACGTATGTGCCCTTAGCGGGAACTGAACCCAGGTCTCTCCGGACCGCAGGCCGATGCTCTTACCGCTGAGCCAAACCGGCCAGGGCTAAATAGCTTGCATTTTTTAATTTGACCACTTAAATCTGACTACTTAAAGGAGTTATTTGTCAGATATCTTTAAAAAGTTAAGGGCTTTGCCAAAGGATTATTCTTTCTGTTATTGTGTTACTGGTGTTTCCTTCTTCACCACCAGACTTGCTTTTACTCCTTTCATGTTCACTTGAACTCTAGGTAAAGGAAAATAGCTTTATTTTTCTAAACATATCAGTGTTGATTTTTCCCAACAATCAGTGGATGGCTACATTGGTATAATTAACTTAAATGTGTACAAATAATTCCACTCATCACTAGATTCATTAGTAGACTCTTATACAATTTAGACTGTATATGGAGAATGCACAAGATTCCCATTTTCCTGAACATGACTGTTTAGAGGGAACCTGCCAGCACTTGGGGTGTTTGCACATGTACCAAAGATAAGTTAATCAGGTTTTGTTTATTCCATGTGAGGTAGAGATTGTAAGCCTCCTATAGGTAACTCCACAATATTTAACTATAAACAATAAAGTATATAAAATAAGTTCTTGAGGATTTTGAAAAATAAATATAAGCAAGAAGATAATCAAGTGATTGGAAACTTGGAGATGCTACCAGTGAGGGGGTGAATCAATATCTCTCTCTCTCTCTCTCTCTCTCTCTCGTTTCTTTGCTCATGTTGGGCTGTTGGGCAGTAGTCGCAGTGTGACTCCGCGGACCACTAAAAATCTGCTGGAAAATCTTTCTGGAAAGAGGAACCAGGGAGGTGAGTGTGGGAAGCTGCATCTGATTGCTGAAGAGTCAGTGGAGTATCAGAAGAGAGAAACACAAAGAAGGGGTCTGAGGCAATGTTTGTATGGACTTTACACCTCTCCCTTCTCACAACCCTTTGTTCCAGCAGTTGGTAAATGAATCATGAGACCACTTCAGAGTAGGCGATAGTCCAGCGAAGAGACCCACACGTGGAGGCCTTCAAACCAGGTGACAGCCAGGCCACGTTCTCTGCTTTCCTTCTTCAGTGGTCTAAAAACAAGCTGCCCCTCAAAATACCCACTCCAATTTCCTGGAAACGGAATATTCCTTACATGCCTAGCGGTCTGTGACTCATTTAAGGATCTTGAGAGGAGGAATTTATTAAGGTTGCCAAGTGAACTCAAAACAAAGTCACATGTATCCTGGTAAGAGTCAGAGAGAGCTCTGAGAGACCCGAGGAGGAGAAGGCGCTGTGGAGAGGGGGTGGAGCCTGGAGAGATGGGTCTCAAACAGTGAACGCAGCCAGACCCGGCAACTGGAAAGGCAAGGCCCGGAATTTCCTCTAGAGTTTTCCATCGCCTTGATTTTGACATTCAGGCCTCAAGAACTGTGAGAGACTAAATTTCTGTTGTTTTAAGCCACCAAGTGTGTAGCAATTTATCACTGAAACCGCCGGAAACTAATACACTCCTTTTTCAGATGAGAAAATCACTTGGGGAGCAAGTGTACCATGTCACTATAGAAGACCTTTATGCCATTTTTTGTTTAATAGGTTCCATTACAATATTATCTTAAAATCATAAAACAATGCCAACATTTAAAAACATATATGTAATTACACTATTTAGAAGGTTTAAGGTATAGAAATATAAAGAAAAAATTGGTGTCTTTAATTCAGTACTCAGTAACTGCCTTATTCAAGTCTTTTGGGGTTATAAAATATAATAAATTAAAAATAGAAAATTTTGTCTAGAAAAATAAAACAGGATCACCACTCAAATTATAATAAATATTTTATTGAACAGCTTTGCAGATCTTTATAAATAATATAATTTGTATAAATGAGATATAAAATGCTGTTTGACAACCATGTATAATGGAAATTCTTTGCACATAGGCTGTGTCTATTTTATGTCAGTTACTAGAGATGTATGTCATTCTTTTTATTTTCTAAATAATCTTCTTTGGGTCCAGCCATGTGGCACAGTGGTTGAGCATTGACCCATGCTCCAAGAGGTCACCAGTTCGATTCCTGGTCAGGACACATGCCCAGGTTGTGGGCCAAATCCCAAGTAGGGGCATGCAGGAGGCAGCCAATCGATGTTCTCTCTCATCGATGTTTCTGTCTCTCTCTCTCTCTCCCTTCCTCTCTCTCTAAAGTCAGTAAAGGAAAAAATAAATAAAAAAATAAAAAATAATCTTCTTTGGTATGAATGCACATAATTTATTTTCTGAACATATCTTTCATTGATTTTTTTAGATACTTTCCAAGATTCTGCTCTAAAACAATGCTGCAGGGTGCATCTTTACATATCAAATATTTAGGCTCCAAATTTTTACCTGTAGTCAAAGAAAACAGGTGGAGCAGAACACTCAAAGTCATGTAAGTCTCAATAAATCACTGCACCCGGCCTTGTGGAGTACTTCTGTGTGTTTCTGGCATATAATAAGGGTAATAAAAAGTAAGCCAACGTAAGTTACTCTGCAGTCTTTGAGTACTTGAGGAGTGATATTATAGAAAATTCTGGAATTTCTTTTAAAATGGAATTTTGGGAAGCAAGCTGATGTAATTTCTTAATTAAAGGAAATTATTCTAGCTCTTTGGGGTATAATGACTGTGTTGTTGTTGTTGTTGTTTATTGCTGGCTAGTGAAGCTGGAGCATGGAGATGCTAACAGTGCTGGAATAGGTGTGTAGAGTCTGGTACAGAACTGTGGGTAGGCAAAGCAGAAGTGATGCTTCTGGTGAAACTGTTGGGAATCATCCTACAGGTGGAATCATTATGGTGTGTTGGGGGTGGTAACTGAACATTGTACCTCCTGACTTGTTCTGTATTTACTCCTCCGGATCTTTGTGTTTTGCTTTCTAAGAAATTTTCTCAACTTGAGCTTTCTTTATTATTATTATATTATTATTAAAATTTGTTTCTTATTGATTTTTTTTTAGAGAGAGAGGAAGAAAGAGATAGAAATATTGATGTGAGAAACATTGATCAGCTGCCTCCTGCACGCCCCCTACTGGGGATCGAGCCCTCAACTCAGGCATGTTCCCTGACTGGGAATTGAACCAGCATCTCTTAGTCCATGGGATGGTGCTCAGTCCACTGAGCCACACTGGCCTGGCTCAACATTAGCTTTCTTTTTTGCCAAATTGTTTTGTTTGTTTTTTTCCTCATCTCTGCTCTTTTAATTTACTTTCCAAAAGCCCTGCATAAGTTGAACATATTTCACCTCTTTGCTCTTTTAAAAATTGACAAAGCAAAATATTTGAATATTCAGTATTGTTTTCCAGTGCAATAAGTCTGTTCTGCAGCTTTTTAATTTTATTTTTAATAACCTTATTGGAGTGACATTGGTTAATATGAATGTATAGGTATCAAGTGTACATTTCTATGATACATGACCTGTATACTGCATTGTGTGCCCACCACCCAAGTCAAACTTTTTTTTATCACCCTTTACTACCCTACCACCACCCTTCATTATGGTAACTACCATACTATTGTCTGTGTGTATGAGTTTCAGTTTTATATCCCACATATGAGAGAAACCACATGTTTCTTAGCTTTTTCTGACTGAATTGTTTCACTTAGCATAAAATTCTCAAGGTCCAGCCATGCTGTTGCAAATGGCAGTATTTCATCATATATATGTACTGCATTTTCTTTATCAAATTGTCTATCAAATGACACTTTGGATGTTTCCATATCTTGACCCTCATGAATAATGCTGCAGTGAACATAGAGGTGCATATATCTTTGCAAATAAATGTGTTCAATTTTTTTTATAGATATCTAGAAGAGGGATTGCTGAGTCAAATGGTAACTTTATTCTTAATTTTTTGAGGAAGGAACTTCCATAGTGTTTTTCATAGTGGCTGTACCAGTTTACATTCCTACCAGCAGTGAATGAGGGTTCCTTTTTCACCAAACCTTCTTCAACATTTGTTATTACTTGTCTTGTTGATAACAGTCATTCTATAGGTGTGAGGCGCTATCTCATTGTAGTATTGATAAGCATTTCCCTAATAGCTAGTGATGCTGAGCATCTTTTCATATGTCTGTTAGCCATTTGTATGTCTTCTTAGGAGAAATGTCTGTCCAAGGCCTCTGCACATTTTAATTGGATTATTTGTTCCTTTGTATGTTTGGTGTTGAGTTGTATGAGATTATTTTTTTAATTTTGATTTATTTATTTTAGAGACAATAAGGTGGGGGGGGAGAGAGAGAGAGAGGCACAGAGAGAGGTAGACATCGATTTGTTGCTCCACTTATTTATGCATTCATTGGTTGATTTCTGTATGTGCCCTTACCAAAGATTGTACCCATAATTGTAGCATATTGGGACAACACTCTAACCAACTGAGCTATCCAGCCAGGGCCCTGTAGGAGTTATTTATATATTTTTAATATTAACCCCTTGTCAGAACTGTTGTTTGCAAATATCTTCTCCATTCAGTTGTTGCTTTTTTGTTTTGTTGGTGGTTTCTTTTGCTGTGTAGAAGCTTTTTAGTTTGATATAGACCCATTCATTTATTTTTGCCTTTACTTCCTTTGCCTTTGGTATCAAATTCATAAAATCTTCTCTAAGACTAAGGTTTGTAAGTTTATTACCCATTTTCTTCTGTCATTTATTGTTTCAGATCTTATATTTAGGTCATTAAGTTATTTTGAAATAATTTTTATACATGGGGATGCACTATAGTCTAGTTTCCTTCTTTAGAATGTGGCTTTCCAATTTTCCCAGCACCATTTATTGAAGAAGCTTGCTAGTTTCCATTGTGTGTTTTGGGCTCTTTTGTCAAAAATTATTTGTCCGTTTCATGTTGTTTTATTTCTGGGCTCTCAATTCTATTCCATCAGTCAGTGTGTCTGTTTTTCTGCCAGTGCCATGCTGCTTTGATTATCATTGCTCTGTAGAATAACTAGAGTCAGGTAGTGTGAAAAACAAAACAAAATATGTTTCTAAGAAGCTAACAATCAGTCAGAGATAAAATGGATTTCCTAGAGTAGAAATCCAAACATTTGCATTTAACTGTCTCCTCTGATTCTAGTTGGATTCTTAGTGGAAAAGCCAAGTTGTTGAAATCAAATATTTTAGTTCTGAGTGTTTGTAAAGAACTTGATTGAAGAGTGATGGAGGAAAATGAAGAAAGAGAAAACTAACTTTTTTTTCATTCCCCAAAGGTTTTTTAAAAATTGAACAACTACAGATAATTTGAAGTTTAATAATTTTACTATAGATTTAAAAATGTAATTACTTGCTTTTCTCTGTTTTCCCTAAGAATCGTTTTGCCGTTCACATTTGCTTCAATACTACATGGTTTGTATTAACCTTTAGGGCAGTGGAATGGAATTGTTACAGGTTTTGTAATTAGCTATGGTTGTAAAAGTCAGACATTCAGAAGGCAGAATTCACTGTCAGCATGAACATCTGATGAAAGCACAAATGCACTCGGAGAATAAGTCTGTTGCTGTGGCAACCAGTCCTTGTTCTCTACCAAAGGAGGAAAAACAAACAGAAAACAAGTAAAATGCTTCAAGTTTAAATTTAGAAAGATACCTATTCCATGTGGAATTATGGATAAAATTTTTAAATTCAACATTTTAACCAATGATATAATTGACAGCAATGGTTATAATTTTATGTCAACCCATCAGAAAGAGGACATATGATTTCTAAGCCTCTGAAGTGTGCATTTGGGGGCAAAAGACATTTGACAACTAGTTTATTTTATTTAATTTTTTAAAAATGTATTGAAAAATACCATGAAAACATTTTTCTCTGAGTATATCTGTTGCTTCCCTGGAGGTTCAGAAGTAATCTCCACTGATGTAGTAGATTGATACATTTGCTTCTACATTCAAAGACATTACATGATCATCTTCTTGAGGAGCAGAGGGAAATGGACGTTTATTGAGTTATAGACAAGGTTCCTGGCTTCCAGTAACCCAATAAATCTAAAGAAGAGACCTTTCATACAAACAAATAAAAGAGCAGAATAAAAATGTGATACAAATACAGAGGCAGTGAAAATAAACTTTAGGTCAAAGTACATTTTGGAGGGGAGGACCTTAAAAGCACATATTTGGAATGAAGTGCCAGGGGAACTCTTATGTGAATTCTTCATTAGTTGAGAGGTATCTGCTGTGTTTCTCCTAGTTAAACTAGGAAATGTCCAGAATAATATGAAAATTTTGGATATGTCTGATGAAAAAGTCATGGCCTGGTGGAAGGAGAAAATAGGCGTTTCTAAGCATATTATATGGTTTGGCAAAGGGCTTGAATGAGAAAATGAAAAATTATCTAGATGAACATTTGAACAACTATATTTGTTAAGGTTGAGGACAGGACAGGAGGGATCAGTCACAGCAGTCCTACAGTCTAAAGCTCTTCAGTGAACAATTGTAAAACTATCAATGTATCGTATCTTCTTAGAAAACCAGCCTTTATCTTTATCTTACTGGAATCAATGTATTTGGTACTTATATATAACACTACTAATCTGAAATTGATTTTGAAAATTTACAAATCATAAAAAGAATGATTTTTAAAAGGCTGTGTCAGGGTTTTAATGGAGAGAAAAGTCATAATATAAAAATTCTCACAATGTGTTTTTCTATTTAGTGTTAACACTGTCTCAGTATCTTTTAGTGAGGGATGCCTGACACAATGACATTTTAAAAAATGATAATGCATTTTTCCTTGTGTAACTTAGTAACTTAAGAAAATAAGAGAGAGCTATACTGCATACTTAGTCATCATAGAAAAAATGGAAATTGTAAACGTGTGCATCACTTGGATTTCTTTAATCCACTTGCATGTTATCTGTTATGGTGATCAGAGTTAGCACCACTTGGCATAAGTCAGTTTCACTTTATGTTAAAATATGCCCATCTTCTTTTGTGATTGGAATTTAGTTGGAGCTGAAATTGTTGTCCTCCTCCATATCTGCTTTGGAGAATCTATGTAATACTTTTTTTCATCATATTTGCTGGTGTGAATATTGAGGAAAACTCATGGCTCTGAGGAAAATGTGGGGATTTTTTAACATAGGGCGAGCTTAGGTGTTGACTGCATAAAACCACAGCAGCCCACCCAAAAGAGATGAAGTCACTGGGGCCGGGGTGGGGGTGGGGTGGAGACCACAGAATAAAACCTCTATGTTAAAGGAGCAGAACCATTTATAAGCTGGTTCTGCTCCTCTCTCCTGGTAATTTCTCCTGCTTTTTGTGTGAAGAAATAATTGAGACAACCTGAGGTGTCTGAAATGATGTTTCAATGTGGAAGTAAGTGTAGCCTACATAAACTTTCCAGAAAACATTATTATTTGTGTTTATGAAATTAAAAAAATGAGGTTTCTGTGAATGTACTGGTACATGGTTGCCCTGTTTTTACATGTTTAGTCTAGAAGAGATGTAACTGCCAAGCCATAGCTTACTCAAGGTTATAAAGTCACAGAGAAATATTCGCAGAATGCATATTTTATATATTAAATTTAATAGTAACTGGTTGATTGTTTTCCAGATATTTTCTCTTTGGGCTAATGTAGGGTTGTCTAATATCTGAACAATGCTGTTTCATGTATGTTCCTTATTTTTAAGTTGTTTGAAGTAGGGGGTAAATCTGGTTGCTATTAGTTTATCATGCCCAGCAGCAGAAGTCTTATTACTGAGTTCATAGTGCTAATATATTCATTGTTCCCCGATTTATGTCTCTAGACTTGTCATCTATACATCTCTGCCACAATTTCTCTAATAAGATGTAATTGGTTTTTCAGTCTAATGGTATTGTGTGTTCTTTTTAAGATTTACTTACCATTATAAAAGCAAATAAAAAGATTAAGGATTGATAAGCATGGTATAGAAGCTCTTCTCAAGTCATGCAAGGAAGAAAAGTACTGTGCATTTTAACAAGCAAGGTTTGAATTCTTAAACTCATCTAAATTTTCTAAACTCCCTGAATTTGAAAATTTAGGCTTCAAAGCATTTTCATGTTATTAAATTTATCTTTTCTTCTTGGTTGCAATTAAAGTAAGGAAATGTTAAAGTTAAAATTAAAACATTTAAATGATTAATACACATTGTAATTAAAGAATTGAAAGAAAATATTCTTAAGATATTATGGTTAAGCTCATTTTAAAACACATTTAAGATGTCATCTTTGTTTGAATAGGGGTTCAAAACAAAGTGAAGATTGATTTCTGATTATGACATCATGAATATTCAGACATTAATGAAATCCATGTTTTTATTTTTCAAATAAATGCCACTTTAGGAGTAAAAGCTGTTAATATAGAGACTCAGCAGCTAATACCTTGACCCAAGAAAACTGCAACCTCCAGTTTACCAAGAACGATTTAATATATACTTATTGAATGCCTACTGTATAAAAAACTCTCAAGAAAGAACATAAAAAATGGGATTTGGAGTACTGTCATTAATAAATTTACAATCTATTAAAAAGAGATGAGTATGTATGTACATATAGAGTAAGAAATAATATAAGAAACGAGAGAAATATAGATTGGTCAGACACCATCATATTTCATTAATGTGTTAAGAAAATACATCATCTTAAAGATGGGACAGCAAAAAAAGTGAAACATAGCCCTGGCCGGTTTGGCTCAGCGGTTAGAGCGTCAGCCTGCGGTCCTGAGAGACCCAGGTTCGGTTCCCGCTAAGGGCACGTACCTCAGTTGCAGTGTGTCCCCGGCCCTGGTTGGGTTGTGCGGGTGGCAACTACTCGATGTTTTTCTCTCTCTATATCCCTCCCACTCTATCTGAACAAAATATCAAAAAAATGTCCTCGGGTGAGGATACAAAAAAAAAAAAAGTGAAACATAAAGTAAAATACTAATATAGTGGTAAAGTGAGAAGGCCTAAATAGATGTAGGAAAGAAGTAACATTTATTCTGGGACCAAAAAACTATATAACTTGACTTAAAAATAAAACAGGAAAGAAGTGGACAAAAAATACTTTAGTTGAGTCAAGACCACCATGTGTAGCACCTTGAACACTAGACGACTATGCTTGAGATGAAATTAAGTCATACTTCTGCATCTCTCTACAGATACTGAGCTATTAGGAACTGGATATAAAATAACTATAATGATCAAAATACCAACTTCATTATCCGTAATCAAGACTGGGGGTGTGGACTAGGCTTATGGTTCAAATTCTCTGTCTTAGCCCAGAGTATTCTCTGAGAATGTACCTAAAAATGTGGGCCTTGGGAGCTTATGCAGAGTTAGCTGTAGGGAAGTTACCTGGACAACTCCAGAAAGGTGCCCTGTCCTGGGGAGGCATTGTCCAGCAGTAGAAAAGGGAGGTGACATGGAACTGTGCCCTATGACAAATATAAACGTGAGTCTTAACACACATGAATGTTACTTGTAACACTTGACCTTTAACATGTTTGGTAAATAGCCTACATTTGTGAATCTTCAAGCCTACACTGTTTTATAAGCCCTAAAAAATAATAGGGTAGTGATGGGAAGAGATGTGTGAAATAAAGTCTCTGAGGCTTAAGCTAATTTAGCTTCAAAGAAAATCCTCTTCTGTCACAAAATAAAATGGCCCTGGTCTGGGTGGTTTTTGAGGTGTGATACTGTAGAAGTCATTTACACATTCTGTTTTGAGAACGGATAATTCTCTATGTGTGGTCTAGTTAAATTTATTTTTTTCATTATAAATCACTATTTGTCCTCAAAACCAACTATAAGGAGAATCCATTATGTTTATATGTGTCCGCTTTCTTCATCTTCCTGAGAATTACTTCTAATTCTTTTAGCTGTAATCTTTATAAGGCAAAACCCCACTATGAATATCCATAAATTGACCTCTTTCTTGAACCAATTACTCATTTTTTGAGTTTATTTTACTTTTATCTATTTTTTGTTGTTGTTGTCCTTCCAAGTTTATGTTATACAAAACTTTACTGGCTGTGTAGTTCACAAAAATGAGGTTGAATCTTTTGTACAATAACCTTTCCACATGTTACTTCGGTCAGTGCTTGTTGCCTCCTACGAAGGGGAACTGATTCTGAGACTATTCATCGCGTATTCCCACATTTTATTGTAATACACACATTTAGTTCACAACCATTCTGAAGATTTTGGCAAACCCCCCCCCCCTCCTTTAACCATAATTCCAATGGACATTTTGTGCTCATTCATCCTATAATCAGGTTTTACTTGATTTTTTAATCAGTCTGGGAATAATTCTATACATAGATAGAATAATGATAATGATAGAAACAAATAATTTATGTAGCATTCACCATGATCTAGTCATATTGTTACAAGTATATAAACTTCTAAGTAACAGGACACTATAAGGGAGGTCATTTTGTTGTTCCAGCTATTGTTACAGATAAGAAAACAATTTCCATATTGCATGGCGTCATGCAGCTAGTGGGTGGCAGAACTATGGTCCCAAATAAGGCATGTTCACCTTCAAAGTCCTTACTTACCACTGTCCTATGCCACCTCTCACATGCAGAGGCTTCTAATAAGAATGTCAAGTCGTAGTTAATACAAACAGGAACCAACATTCTTTCCTCTGTAGAGTCACTACTTAATTTGTGGGTCCCAGTGCAAAAAGGAAATCTGAGTTTGTTTGTTCAAATAGTAGTATATATCAAACAGCAATGGAAAATAGTTCAAAGACGTGCTTTTAAAGCTACTAAAAGATAAAGCATTTTCCTTTGTGAGTTCACTAATTGGCATGCTGTATTTTATTTGGTATTTTGTGCCATTCTGAGTAAGAAAGATTAAAATTTTAAGATCTTACCATTAATTTTTAGTGTTTAAATGTATACTGTGCCATGACAGTTTAAATGAAAATAAGATCATTTAGTTCATATGTAGAAACACCAAAATTGTACATTTTTAGTTCATCATACATGTATGTATTTCATTGTTACTAGGACAGTGGAACTGCACAAAATTAACATGACTTTTAAATTTCACTTATAAACTGGCATATTTTACCAACACTCTACCTTCAGCCTACAGATGAAGAAGGACTGAAAAGAAAAGTAACTCTGGGTAGCCTTATCTTTATCTTTCATTTGGTGTCATAATTTCAGTCTAAGTGGTTATTTAGCTAATGAGAGATGTATCACAACAACAATAGGATAAGTTCCCTTGGCTCTTTGTGTCTCTTAAAATGTTCCTGCCTTCTTTCTGTGGTCAAAGCGAGTTCTGGTTGGGCCGGAAAGCATGGCCTCTTGGGGCTGTTTGTGTCTGTGCCGCTGGGTCCCACATGTGACACGCCCTTCCTGCTTGTTTTGAGTCTCGCTGAACCCCACACACAGCGGCTGCGCCACAGCTCTGTGTCCACTTGTGTGGGGCTGTGGAAGTGTTCCTGGATAGGTGGAAGCAGTGGCAGACAACATACTGCAAACAGCGTCTCTGTTACCCACCTGTTCCATTTTCTTACCTGACATCATTTTCAAAACACAAATTTAAACCTAGAATTGTCAATAATTTCAAGAGGTGACAGCAGAGAATTGAACTGAAAGTGAGGCCTTGTGAATGCCAGCCCTGTGAGACGGCACCAGTCATGCCGGAAAGCGGGCCGGGGTCCTCTGGTGGCTCAATTTCATCTGAGTCTCAGTTTTTGTACATTATAAGTATTACATTTTTATATATAACTTACTAATTATGGTATACAGATAGATTTGTATATTAAATTATTAATGATGTTTATATTTTGAGGTGATAGAGATGTCACGATCCCTGTGTCAATATGTGCGATTATGTATATGTACACATATACACACATACAATAGTGCATCATATGTATACATATATACACACATACAATATACATATGTGGGCTGGATCATTTGCTTATTGTGGTTGATGCTCATGGTGTAAGAACCTACTTCCAAAACAATTTGTTGTATGTTCTCAAAAGCAGACTTTAAACAACAACAAAATAAGTGTTGTCTCAAGGTTTCAAAATAATCTGGAAATTTAAGTTAGGTAATATGTATTCGACAAAGGTCTACACATCCGTTGTGTTTCAGCTTACATATGGCTCAAGGAAGTTTATGCTGCATATCCTATCATTCCAGTACTTTTTTTCTGGAACAATATTTACCTGACCATGTTACTATTTATGGAAAAATTTAATTATTAACTTGCTGCTTTCTAAATTATACTGTGTACCCTATGCGTCAGGTTCTGCTTCTTATATGCAGTTCAATGGGCAGAACCTAATAGGCTTGCTATCCCTAATATGTGATCAGTACAATTTGATATTAAATTAATGAGTTTGTTAAAAGTAAACCCTAATATTTAGATTTTCTCTTAAATACTATGATAGATATGTTTATGTTCAACTGCAGGTGGTTGGGTTTTAAAAAGTGTTAACTAAGAATTTTCCAGAAAACAGCCGCCAAAGAGTATTCAGAATATGACTGCTCTGTTGGAAATAAGCAGAGTTAGACATCTGTACCTCCTCAGGCCAATGTAAGGAAACATCTGTGAAGCACACATTAAATTGTTTTCTAGGGGAACCAACCAACCAACACAAAATCTACCATATTTTCAGCCAGAGTGAGATGGTGCAGAGCCAGAAGGGAAAACAAAACTAATATACAAAGTCAGAGAATTCTAGAAATGGAGTTGTGATTTATTGATCTGGCCTCACCATCGATGCCATGATGATATCCTCTGGCCAGCTGAGTGCATTGCTTAACAAGAGAAAGCGCACGCAGGGTGACTTCACAGAGTTGCGAGGTTTGCCATTTTTTGCCTTAAATTTTAATTAGTCAAATCAATAGAATTTTAAATAGGAAAAATTCAAAAGTATGCAAAATCTACTGTGTAAAAAGAGCAATAGTTCAGAAAAAGCTATGAAATTTTTAATGTTTTTAGCCTGTAGTCAAAAACCTGGTCATCTCTGTTGTGACAGGGAGGATGAGATGAGCAAAGGCAAAACAGTCGGCCCTCGCCACTTTGCGCCTCGACTTTCCCGGCTTCACGCTATTGCGGTTTTTTCAAATATATTCGTTAAAAAGTTGATTGAGACAGTGAAAATGATACAGCATGCGCTCGGTTGTCTGAGTCAATTATACACCCCTGCATTACAATTAAAATTAAAATTACTGTACGTATGGACTGTAGGCCTATGTATTCGAGCACCCCAGGAATCCTTCAATGCCAGGTGCAACCACTAGAATCTGGAACAGATTAACCTCGATAAATGGGGGACGACTGTACTGACTCAAGGAAGAAATGGGGTAGATGACAATTGAAATGAGATCTCTCATTAATTTTGTTTACCTCCTGTATGACTTATTACAAACCAACTCTAGCCTTGCCTCAACCACCATAACCCCTTCTGTTCTGTTTTTGTTTTAAATAAACGTTTAACAAACATTTTGTTTGGAATAATTTTAGATTTAGAGAACTATTGTAAAGGTCGTGAAGACAATTCCCTTATACCGCTTATCCAGTTTCCCTTGATGTTAACAAAGCCGTGGTACATTTATCAAAACTAATAAGTTAACATTGGTATATTACTATTATCTAAATTGCAGACATTTATATTTCACCAGTTTCCACTAATGTCATTTTTCTGCTCTAAAATCTAATCTAGACTATCACAGTGCACGTAGTCATGTCTCCTTAATCTCGTTTGACCTCTAAGTGTGTTTTATGCTTGTTGTTCATGACCTTGAGAGTTTTCAAGAGTACTGGTCAGGTAATCATTTTTGTTTTTTTTCTGATGTTTTCTCATGGCTGGAGGTAAGGAGTTTAGGGAAAAATTCCATATAGATGAATGTTGCTGCTCCTTTCATCATGTCAGAAGGTGACTTATTATTGTGACATTAAGCTTGACCACTTTGTCAATATCTTCTAAGTTGTCTACTGTAAAATTACTGTTCATTCTATAGAGGTAAGTCACCAAGTCCAGCTGAAAGAGGAGAAGAATTAACCTCCATCTCCTAGAGGGAATTTTTTTCAAAAATTGTTTCTAATTTTTCTGTAAGAAAGATTTGTTATGTCTGCCCCATTTGTTTACTCAATTTATTTATATAAGTATGAATTTATATACATTTATACTTCAGGTTATGGCTGTTGGAGCTCCTTCAGATTGGCTCCTTGTTTGCTTTTGACATATTCCATTCTACTCTGATTCTATAAATTCAACTATTTTAGATAATTAGAGATATGTGTGTATATGTGTGATTGCATATATGTATATTTTTAGTACTTCCTGCTGACAAGGCCTAGAAGCAGTGATAGCCCAGTAACATCAATCACAACTAGAGCCCAGATTTGGGTTTCTAATACCATCTTATAATTAAAGAAATGAACACTCCTTAGAACATGACTGGTTCCTGGACTGAGAAAGAGAAATCCAACATGAAGACATAATATTTTTGTTGCTAATTCTCACCTGAGGATATTTTTTTAATTGACATTTTAGGGAGAGTGAAGGGGAGGGAAAGGGGAAAAGAGAGAGAAAGAGAAACATCTATGTGAAAGAGACACATCGATTGGTTACCTCCTGCACGTGCCCTACGGGGTGGTGGGGGATCAAACCTGCAACCCAGGTACTTTCCCTGATTGAGAATTGAACCCTCAACCCTTCAGTGGGCAAGCCAGTGCTCTAACCACTGAGCAACACTAGCCAGGGCAAGAGTTGACAAGTCCTAGAACTTTGTCATTATAAAATGTTAAAGAGAGAAATGAGCCGAAATAAAGCAGTTACAATGGCCAAAACTAAAGAAACCCTTTTAACCAGAATTTTATTATTCTGTGATGGCTTCCAAAATTTTTGAGTATAGATTTTTTTCTGAATTTTTCTCTTTTTTATTTTTAATTTTTTTCTCTTTATTGATTTTAGAGAGAGGAAGTGAGAGGGGAAAGAGAGATAGAAACATTGATGATGAAAGAACATAGATTGGCCACTTCCTGCATCCCCCACAACCTGGGCATATGCCCTGACTGGGAATCAAACCGGAACCTCTTGTTACATGGTTCGACACCCAACCACTGAGCCACACTGACTGGACTGAATCTCTTGTATTAAAGCAAAAGAATGCCCTCTAACTCTCGCATATTATATGATATATATATACACACATGTATACACAAATATATATGTTTTGTAAGTATATGTATATATTTATATTAATATTTATCTGTTAAATATTTAAAACCCTTGAAAGCAGAGTTTGGACTTTTAATTTTTAATTATTTATACATAGTTTTTACTCATAGGTAATTAATTAGGAAAAATTAAATACTATGATTTGACTTAGAATCAATGCAAGACTGATATGTTTTTAAGTTTTTCTATAATACAGTCATATTTTAATAGAAATTGTTTCTTTTTCTTAAGGTTTGTCAGAGAGAAGGAATAGCAAATACTCAAAGGAAAATACTTCTAGTGTAACAATACAAATTTCTCAACAAATATCTACCTAAATAGAATGACGTTTATAAACTAATAAAAAGGGCCATGTTTATTGCAGCACCATTCATAATAGCCAAGATATGTAAACAACTTAAACATGCATCAACAGATAACTAGACAAGGAAAATATGGAAAGCTATTCAGCTTTCAAAAGGAAAAAAAAATATGACTATGTGACAACATAGATGAACAAGTGAAATAAGCCAGTCACAGAAAAGCAAATACCATGTGATCCCACTTATATGAGATATCTAAAATAGTTGAATTTATAGAATCAGTGTAGAATGGTTGTTGCTAGGGGCCCGAGAGAGGGAAAGGGAAGTTACTAATTAATGGGTAGAAAGTTTCGGGTAAGTAAAATGAGTAAGTTCTGGAGATCTGTTGTACAACACTGTACCTATAGTCAGCAATTCTGTATTGTACACCTAAAATCTGGAAAGAGTAAATATCAAGTGTTCTTACCAAAACAAAATACAATTTTAAGAGAAGAAAAAAAACAAGATTCTGGAGACAGAAATAAAGTTACATGAACATCAAAATGAACAGAGAATTGTTTGATAACTGTTTTCACATCTTTTATGAAGCAGCTGTCCCATACACAACCATTTAGGAATATAGGTAACTTAGTTATTTCTAAATCCATCATTTACAAATTTTTTTATTAATTTATTTTTGTTACAGATATTTCTTTTTTTTCCTCCATTGACACCCTCCTCCCAATCCCCGCCCCCCAAACCCATCACCAGCATCGTTGTCTATGTCTATTGGTTACGTATTTATGCCTATAAATTCTGTGGTTAATCTCTTCCATCCTCCTCGTACCCTCTTCTGAGGTTTGTCAGTCTATACTTCGATGTCTCTGGGTCTATTTTGTTCATCAGTTTGTTTTGTTCATTATATTCCGCAAATAAGTGAGATCATATGATATTTGTCTTTCTCTGCTTGTCTTGTTTCGCTTAGGATAATACTTTTCAGGTCCCTCCATGTCGTCTCAAAGGATAAAAGATCTTTCTTTCTTACAGCTGCATAGTATTCCATTGTGTGTATGTACCATTGTGTATATGTACCATGGCTTTTTTATCCACTCATCTACTGATGGACACTTGGGCTGTTTCCAGATCTTAGCTATTGTAAATAGTGCTGTTATGAAATGGGGGTACACGTATTCTTTATGATTGGTGTTTCAGGTTTCTTGGGGTATATTTCTAGCAGTGGGATCACTAGGTCAAATGGCTGTTCAATTTTTAACTTTTTGAGGTAACATCATAGTGTTTTCTATAGTGCCGGCACCAGTCTGCATTCCCACCAACAGTGTACTAGAGTCCCCTTTTCTCCACACCCTCACCAGCACTTATTTAATGATTTGATGATGGTGGCCATTCTGACAGGTGTGAGGTGATACCTCATTGTTGTTGTAATTTGCATCTCTCTTATGGTTAGTGATGTTGAGCATTTTTTCATATGTCTCTTGGCCATTTGTATGTCCTATTTGGAGAGGTGTCTCTTTAGGTCCTCTGCCCATTTTTTAATTGGTTTCTTTGTCTTCCTTTGTTGAGTTGCATGAGTACTCTATATATTTTGGAAATTAACCCCTTATCTGATGTATCACTGCAATTATACTCTCCCATACAGTGGGTTGCCTTTCCATTTTGATGGTTGTTTCTTTTGCTGTGCAGATGCATAATTTCAGATGACATGATATTAAAAACATAGAAGACCTAAAGACTCTATCAAATATCTCCTAGATTTAATAAATGCACTTGACAAACTAGCAGGATATAAAATTAATGTCAAGAAATTGACAGCATTCTTATACACCAACAATGAATTTACAGAAAGAGAAACTAAAAAAAAAAAAAAAAAAAATCATCCTATTTACCATCACAGCAAAAAAAATTAAGATACCTAGGAATAAACTTAACCAAAGACGTAAAGGACCTCTTCACAGAAAACTACAGGACATTAAAAAGAAATAGAGGAAGATATAAATATGTGGAAGCATATATCTTGTTCATGGATTGGAAGAATTAACATCATTAAAACGTCCACACTACCCAAAGCAATCTATAGATTCAATGCAATCCCCATCAAAATACCAATGAAATATTTCACAGAACTAGAACAAATATTCCCAAAGTTTATGTGGAACCAAAAAAAGACCCCAAATTGCTACAGCAATCTTGAAATGAAGAACAAAGTAGGAGGGATCACATTACCAGATATCAGGTTATACTACAAAGCCACTGTAATCAAAATGGCCTGATACTGGCACAAGAACAGGCATATAGATCAATGGAACAGGACAGAGAACCCAGAAATTGACCCAAGACAATATGCTCAATATTTGACAAAGATGACAAGAGCATACAAGGGAATAAAGACAGCTTTTTCAATAAATGGTGTTGGGAAAATTGGACAGCCACATGTAAAAAAAAAAAAAAAAATGAAGCTATACCATCAACTTATACCATACACAAGAATAAACTCAAAATAGATAAAAGACTTAAATGTTACTTATGAATCCATAAAAATCCTAGAAGAAAATGTAGGCAACAAAATTTTAGACATCACATGCAGCAGAATTTTCACTGATACATCACCTAAGCCAAGAGAAACAACGGAAAAAATAAATCCATGGGACTACATCAAACTAAAAAGCTTCATTTACACATTTTAATAAAATTTAACAATAATTTACAATAATTTCTCAAGGGTCTTAATTTAATTGTTTCTGTCATTCATTTATTCAAAAATATTCATTAAAATAATGTTCCATACCAGTTGCTAAGTCTTTTGAGGGTGTATAGCAGAGAAGTCTAACACAGTATACAACTAGTTAAGAATAATGTTGTCATTTACCCTAATTAAGCATTTGTTTGTTTGCAGAGGTGAAAAGAATTAGATAAAGGTAAGCTATTCCTACAATTTTGTCATCTAGCTTAACTAGAGTTAAGTCTCAAACCTAATTCTGCCTTGCCACAGACATTTATTAAAGCCAGACAAAGTTTTAAGACCTATTTTATAAATTTGGTCTATCCTCAGACCTCTGTCATATTTGGTGCTTTAAAGACACCTTACATAAAAGCTTTGTGATAATTCCCAGTGGCCAGATTCCAATCTATCAAAATAAGGTTAAAAACAATCCTCTAAACCAGTAATGTTACACAAAGCATTTGATTATCTAGAATGTCACATGAAGGCCCCTTTAGATTTTTATGCCATCTCCGTAGAGCGGTATAAAATATCCATTCTAAATATTTTAACTTATTGCTGTAATACCATGGATTTTTAAAATTAAAACTCATATCTTATGTTTAGTATTTTAATGAACAAATTTTGCAGTGATTACACAAGAATATGAAAGCTGAATCTTTCAAATATTTTTAGACTGTAGACTTTCTGATTAAGTACTAGGAAATCGCCCTGGCAGGTTTGGCTCAGTGGTTAGAGCGTCAGCCTGCAGTCTGGAGAGACCTGGGTTCAGTTTCCGTTGGGGGCATGTACCTCGGTTGCAGTTTGTCCCCAGCTCTGGTTGGGTCATGTGGGTGGCAACCACTCGATGTGTCCCTTTCACGTCGATGTTTCTCTCTCTTTCTTCCCCTCCCACTCTATCTGAACAAAATATCAAAAAATATCCTCGGGTGAGGATAAAAAAAAAAGAGCAAAACAAGATGTATTATAAATGTAAGATATGACCATCTAAAGGCCACATAGCTTATCTGCAAAAATAAGTTAGTTTATTTTGGAGTGACTCTTCTTAAAGATCTCTGATATTGACTTTTTTTTTGCCCAAAATGTGCAGACATCTATTTAGTAATCTTAGTTGATAACTTTTACTATTAATGGATATTTTACCTGTTTATTGACTCTGTAATGTAAACTGTTTAAACATAATTATGCTTAGTGAATCATTTTCTATCCACTGCTTTGCACAATATCTGGACTTTGTCATTTAATAAGTATGCCATAGGTAGTATATTTTGAAATCAAATGTATTCTTTTTACAAATCATCATCTGACTCCTTTCCTATTGTATATGACTAAAAATGTGCAATTGTTAAATATTTGCATTTGAAAATATCCAACATCCCAAATGCAATTTGTCTGAACCTGAAAATAGAAGGGCTTTATCATAGTTAGCTGCTCTATTTGAATCTCTTCACCTACGACTAATAAAATAATTGAACAATTGAAAGAGAAGCTAAGATTTAACAAGAAGTATGGCCACAGCAAGCTGAATATCTGGCCTGGTTTTCCTTTTTTTTTGAATTTTATTTACTTAATATTAAATGTATTAGGGTGGCCTTGGTTAAAAGGATCATGTGGGTCTCACGTGTACATTTCTGTGATACATGATCTGCATACTGCATTGTATGCTCACCATCCGGTCAAATCATATTCTGTCACCATATATTTGTCCCTTTGTATTTTTTTCTACTCCCACCCCCTTCCCTTTGGTAACCACTATACTGTTTGTTGTCTGTGTCTGTGAGTTTTAGTTTTATATCCCACATATGAGTGAAATGATATGGTTTTTAGCTGGCCTGGTTTTAAATTATTCTTAATGACCAATGCCTATTTACATCTTGGCTTTGAATGCACTTGCCTATTGGAGGAAGTAGAAATAATGAGTAAACTAGCCCTTTTGATTTTCACAAAATTAAAAAATATATATATTATTATGGTCATTGGAATTTTGTGCTAACATCAGCTCATTTTGCCATTTACTTCCCTGACATCATTGTCCCAAATCTCTTTGAAATACTTGTGTGCCAAGCATTGTTCTTCCTAAGTCATATATATCAACTCATTTTCTTTCACAATTATTCTTTCTCTTCCAATGTCACATTCTTCCAATGATGCATAAACATTTTAGTTTCAATTTGGAGATTTCTTTGGCCCTATCAATCTTCATGCTTAATTAGCAGCAATCAACATGGGTTCTTGTATTTTTCCTAAAATTTCTATTTGGAAACATATTCAGGAAAGTAGTTCAGTTGACTCTGCCTAAAACTACTTCTGTAGTATCCTTAGCTGAAAATCAGCAACTCAGATTTCATATTTTTTCTCTTTTATAACATATATTTAGGCATTATTCCAGTTACTAAGGACACAAAAATGAACTAGGACCACACTCTTAATTCTTAGTGGCCTGATATTCTATTAGGCAATAAAAGACAAATAAGTAATTGAACAGAAAAATTTCAGAAGGCAACAGGTATTATAAAGAAAAGAAAATGGTACATGTGGATAGTGAAAGCAGGGAACTTTGACGAGGTGGTCCTGAGCGGTGTCTCTGGGAGACGCATAGAACAGAGGGAAGAGCTCTGTGCTGCGGGCTAAGACTAGTCAGGCCCCACCAACCCAAATTCAGTGAATCCACTGAACTCATGAATGTTTAATATAAAGAATTTTTTAAACTATGGAAATAAAAACATGCATATAGATTTTATGGTGAGTTAATCTACTGAGGGGAACAAAGAATATGAGGAAGCTCCAGAGTCACACTCTTATCCATATACTTTTCTCTGTCATATAAGTATATTAACATATTTATAATGATGTCTAAATAATTGAGGAAGAGAAAGTCCAATAAAGATATGTGTATAAGAAGGTGTATTTTATTTGACCCAGTGATCCCACTTCTAGGAATATACCCTAAGAAGCCTGAAACACCAATTAGGAAGAATATATGTACCCTCATGTTTGTAGCAGCACCATATACAATAGCTAAGATCTGGAAACAGCCCAAGTCTCCGTCAGTAGACGAATGGATAAAAAAGCTATGGTACATGTACACAATGGAGTACTATGCAGCCGTAAGAAAGAAAGATCTCTTATCCTTTGAGACAACATGGAGGGACCTGGAAAGTATCATCCTAAGCAAAACAAGCCAAACACAGAAAGACAGGTATCATATGATCTCACTTATTTGTGGAATATAATGAACATAACAGTCTGAGGAACGGGGTAGTCCCAGAGACGTGGAAGTGGGGTACAGACTGACAATTCCCAGAAGAGAGGGTAGTGGGGGAGAGATAAACCACAGAACTTATATGCATGTATGCATGAACAATGGACATGGACAATAAAGCTGGGGACAGGGCAGGGAGGAAGGGGGAGGAGGGAATCCGTGGGGGGGAAAAGGAGGAACATCTGTAACAAAAATAAATTGATTAGTTAAATAAAAATAATAAAAAAATAAAAATAAAAAAGGTGTATTTTAATCTAACAACACAAGATATTAAATGTTCTCCAAAGCACTAAAATCTTATCATACTAGTTATGATACAGAAACTATTCCAAATAGTGTGTTTGTGTATATCTATCTATCTATCTATCTATCTATCTATCTATCTATATCTGTGTGTGTGTGTTTGGGTGTATATATATCAGACTAACTTTTATTTTCAACTATTTTATTTTCAACTAAGAAAACAAAAATTGAGCAGTGGCAATTATAAATATTAATCACCCAAAGCAGAATAGAATAAAGGAGGGACACTGTTTTTTGAACTATTTCACCATTTGGTTCCTCAGGAACAGCTGTGAAATTAGTTAACTTGTCTATGATAGTTTCATCATATATAAAATGGATCTAAATAAGTCATATATAATTTGGGTGAAGAATACTTGAAATTATATAGTAACAATTGTAATGATGATATAAAGAACCACTAAAGTATGAGTTATTATTTAGAACACAAAGTTTGTACTTATAATGTTTGGATCCCAATTCCAGCTTTGATTTCATAGTTTTACTGCAAGGTAATCTTTAAGAAGCCATAAAACCTCTCCCAAATTTTAGGTTTTCAGAATTAACAATGGGTGATTATAATAGTTCCTATGCTTATATATACACAGATTTTCATTATTTCTGTAAAAGTATGGAGCAGGTCTAGTATTTTCAAGGTGATATGTGTTTATTACTTACTCTTATTATTTTTCCTCTGTGCCACTTTCATTTTGAGCATTTGATTTTAAAACATCAGTGGGAGAACAAGTTTAAATTTTTTGGATAGCTTTTTAAACTTTGTCATCAAAGTTTGTTACTGTAGACAAATTAAGTTTCAAGGATTTTCTGAAGATTTTAACCTTTTTATAAAATGTGTTTTGTGATATCAAGTGACCTGGCTCTGTGACAGATTTCACTCCTCTCACAGTCTTAGGAGGAAGCAAGGTCCCAGAAGAAGTCACAAATAATAAGATTTCCATAGATCCAGTGTTTACAGTCTCAGCCTCTCTTTTATTTGCTTTACATGGAGAGGTTAAATGTGAAGTTTATTTTACCAGCTGTAGCTAGTGTAGCCAGTAGCAGAGTTGTTCAGTATCACTGCCTCTGTTTGGAAGAACCACTCATCGCGGTTAAATGTGCCCCCCTCTTATCTTCTCTTATCCGGGCTGTTCGTTCGCATTGTTTAGTGGGCTCCTCCATGAAATTACAGGAAGAAGATGCTCCTCCTAGGAAATCACCTGCTAGCCTGCCCTGCACTTTTGGTTTGGCACAGAGGTTATAGGAGCACACATGAAGACTCTTTTGTATTGCAAAAATTTCTCCTTAGAATTCTAACATTGACCCTAAATCTAATCCAAAGCAGCTGTGAGTAAGAACATCTTAGTGCCAATCATGCACTATATCAAATGCAATATTGGATCATATCTTGTCACTATAAGGAGATCTCTCATTCCACAATATGTTTTCCAGCTAATAGGTTATACAATGCCTCTTTTTCACCAGTAGCTTAGTGACTCAATAAATAATTGTTACTATCAAAATGGGCAGGTAATATTAAAAGTATCAACAAGTTTTGTCTCTGTTTAATTTTTTTATATGAGCTCATTATGACTGAATTCAAAAGAAGACACAGCTCAAGATAGCAATTATATCTCTATTATTTGTGTGATATAATGAACAAAATAAGCTGACGGTCAGAATAGATCCAGAAACATGGACGTAGGGAACAAACTGACAATCCTCAGAGGGAAGTGGTTGGGGGTGGGAAGAGATAAACCAAAGAATGAATATATATATATATATATATGCACAACCAGTGGACACAGACAATAGTGTGGGGAAGGTGGTGGTGGGGGGGTGAAAGCAAAGAGGAGGAGGGTGTCAATGAGGGAAAAAGGGGGGACATCTGTAACACTTTCAGTAATAAAGATTAAAAAATCTTTATTACATGAATATCAAAGGTCATAAACACATATTTGCAGAATTCTGATGTATATCATACATATAAACATTTCTACCTTAGTCATTGTTATTTAAGTAAAATGATCTAAATCCATGAAATCATTTGAGTAAATTTAACACTCAAAGTAAAAAGCTAGAGTTGAAGCCCTTAATGTAAACATGGAAGAGCATGTGTTATTTGCTCTCTCTCTGTTCGTTGCTATCATAGTCAAAAACAAGGTAGATTAAGCCTTGAATGTGAATTATGATATACTAGAGTAGCCTACATAATTGATGGCAGGAAATAACTATAGATTTTATTGACAAAACCTGTTTAAGAACAGAGTCCACATATCTGTGTCTAAGGACAAACTTTTGAGGTAACACTAATTCTTGACAAAAGAAGCAAGCCAGTCCATGATATCACTGTGTATACAATAGAGAGTCAGTCATGAGTCAGGAGGGTATAAAGCAATACAGATACAGATGTAGATTCAGGTACAGGTACAGAAACAGAAAATAACAACTCCTACATCTGAGTCTTCAGATAAATTGTAAATTAAATAGTAATGTATATGAAATGGTATGGATTCTGTTAATTACTATCACAGAAAAATCTATACAGAAAAGCAAATGTTCTACAATTTTTAATAAATTGCTCAAATACACTCAAGTGACTGTCTTATTATACAATGACATGGTGTAACAGAAAGAGATTAGTAGAGCCTCATAAAATAAGTCCAGGAATCAGCAATACTTTATTTAGTGCTATCAAGTAAAATAGTAATCAACTTAAAGACTTTACCAATACCTATGTAAAAATAAGTGAATATAAATATATTTGTCATTGATAGTTTTGCCATGGTTAACATCCTGAAAACTTTAAGTAACTTTTTTTGAAGTCATTCAAAATTAATTACTTTATTTTTTTATAAAATTTGAAGTTATTATTTTCTATAAAATTCCAACTTACATTACCTCTCAAAGTTTTGAATATTGGTATTAAAAAAGAGAAGGTCTTCTATACTCATGTATAAAATAGTTTTCAGACTTAGTAGCAAGGAAAGCAGCCTTCAAGAGATGAAGAGAATTTTATAAACCTATTTTATCCTATTTATTTTTATCTCAAAATTGTCAGCTTGTAGCATACTTGTGTTCAAAGAGGTCAGTGTTTTCTCTTAAATAATACAGATAGCTGATTATCTTTGAAAACATTATTTTGTTCATGCATTATTTTGTTCATGCATTTTATAGCTGCTGAAATAAAGTCCTAGTATTTTTCTTATGTCAGTATTTATTTTTATAAAACAATGAATTAATAATGTCCTCTGTTTATTTTTAGAAAACATAATTTGCACAATTTGTACTAAATGACATTGCAGGTGTATATTTATCAACCATATTCCTAAAAAAACTGTATTATTGGCAAACAATCTAAAAATTAAATGAACAGGAAATTTTGATACAAAGATTCATTTTCAGTAGTGAATTTTATGTGATATTTTTTTAGTGGAACAGAGTTGCTTTAAATTTGTTCTGTTCTACTTGTTTTCAGTCTCCGTGGGTAGTAAAACAAAATAGTAATTTTGTTGGAATAAAATAGAAATCCATTGGATGCCTTAACTATTCTGTATGGTGTGAATTGAAAGACTCCCTTGAAATAGTGTTTTGTTTGTTTGTTTGTTTGTTTTAACAATGCTATCAGATTTTCAAGTTCATTGTTCCTATACTTGGTCATTTATAGAATCTTCCAGTTACATATATGTATTAAAAGGGTAAATGCTATTTATTTAGGTGTGGTGTACTAATCTCAAGCTAGACCTAAATCCAATTTAAAGATGATTTGATTTTATAGAAGCTAGGTAAGAAAAACAGATAAATCAATATGTGAACCAATTCAGTTGTCATAGAAATACATGGATAAAAATAAAATATTTACTCATGAACTGATTCTGATCCAGTTATCAGTTGTGATGGTCTGTTCTTGGTGTTTATAGGAATTAGGCTTTAAGTAGCTCTTTTATACATTTTTATGGTTTGAAGCAATCAGAACAATAAGAAGGATTACAATTCTCACCTGCAACCAGAGTCTGTCTTTTCATATGGCTATGCTATGTAGATGTTATTAAATGTTATAAATCAGAAAAATAATCTGTTCTAAAGAAGTATAGAAAGACAGACAAGATTGGCTTGTGTCATTACACATGACATTTTAGTGTTTACTCTATACACCTTGAAAACATTTATTTAGGCTCAGTGAAAACAAAAGCAAGCATCGTCTGTGTCTTCACAGAAAAGCAAATTTGGTTTTTTAAAAATAATACTTGTAGGAATATTATTCTATTTATCTAGACCTATTAATCGTTTAGTAGATCATTCAAATGTGTGGTGTCTAGGTAGATTATACAGGACTCTAAACAATGAATTTACTTGGCAACTCTCAAGACCATAGGCAGAAAAAGTATATAAAATAATCCAGAAGGTTCTATGAAAATGGTTAATATATCAACAAAGAAGTAAGGACCTAGTTAAGCCATAGAATACACTTTAGTCTAAAGAAGGGAAGAGGGCTTATATAATTCATGGAGCAATTTTAGCTGCAGAAAAATGCTGCCTAAGTCAAGCATAGCACAAGGAGAAAAGTGAGAAGCCTGCCTGATGGCATAGAAAGTGGAATAAAATTGGCTAACATCTCTCTGGTCCATGAAGCCAAAGACGTTTGCTATACTTCAGAAGTAAACAAAATTCTCTAGAAGCAGAGTCAAGTGGAATGGCGAGCGTTTATAGGAAGAAATGTGTGAGGTGTAATGAAGTGATGGCTGGTAGCTGCAGAGCTGTCCGACCCACAGGGTGGGCGTCGCTCCGATTCTCTCAGGCCTCACGGCGTCTCTACAGGTGTCTCTTCCCACTTCCTTGATATGATATTGAATCCCTCTGCACTGTGCCATTATTGTGTCATAAGTCATGTGACTTTATGTATGGGTATGTTTGTTACTGGATTTTCTGTTATCCGTGAATCAAATCGTCTACTTGTATGCCAATACCATATTCTCTCAGTTATTGTAGACTCATAAGAAGTCATATATTTGACAATGTAATCTTACAAATGTGCTTCCTTATCCTTCTCTTACTTCATCTTCAAGATTTTTATTACTCTTCTCAGTCCTTCAGAGTTACTTATTCTGTATAAATGTAGGTTCACTTTGTCATTTTGAACAAATGTCTTACAGACATTTTCACAAATTTAAACATTATTGAAAAATGGATATCTTAAAACATGGTTTTCAATTATTAAATATAATATATTCATTTATTTAGGTGTCTACTAATTTCTTTTGAATTTCTTTAGTTTTACTGTTATCGATATACTTGGCTAGACTTACAGTCATATATTTAAATTTTGAAGCTGTTGACATATCATTTTAAATTTTATTTTCAATTTATTTGTTGCTGGTATATACATATTCAATAGATTTTTGTATCTTTTACTTATATACATTACTATATCCATACTAAATCTACTTACTATGTCTAGAATTTATCTGTATGTTAATTTGGATTTTGTTGTTACATGTTTCAATGGCAAATAATAACAGTATTTTTTTATTTTCAGTTATCATGTATTTTTCTCTCTCTTTTCATATATTATTGCACAGGCTAAGACGTGAATATGTTATGGAACATATTGATAATGGGCATCCTTGTCTCATTCTAGATCTCAGAGATCAGTACTTCACTGTTTTGTATGATATTTGCTTCAGGATGTCAGACATGTTTTATTAGATAAGGAAGTTCCCTTTTATTCTTGAATTGTAAACCTCGAGCCAAATGTTTTGTGGTCCACTCTAACTTGAAACTATAAAAAAAAAAATCCTGGAAAACCTTGTTCAGCCATGCTAAAGTAATAGAAGACATACCAATACCAACATGATATTTGTCTCTCCAATTAAATCCAATTTCTATAAAGCAGAAACAGTATTTTCTCCCCATCATTTAATCTTCAGTGAGTATCACAGGGTCTACCACATAGCAGACACTAAGAAATATTTCATTAATATGTAAATATTTAGAAATGTATTAGTAGTAAAAATGTATGTGGCATAAATATCAAACACATTTATAAATATGAAGCCTTGCATAATTTGTTGACATTTATTGCATTGAATACATATATGGACATAATACCTAACAAATTACTAAAATAACTATCTCTGTGATAAGTTTATATATTTTAACTCAGTTTTTATAATGTATGTTTACTTTCCAAAAGAAACAAAAGATATGTTTAACTCAAAAAATTGCATTGACCCTCTACCACTTAATATTTCTGTTATTTCACCTGATCTTGAATTTTTTTATTATTTTGTGAATATTCACTTTTCCCCCCCCCCAAAGATCTTATTGTTCACTAAAAACTATATATTCTATCTTTTGATTCTCACTTTTTTTCTCCAACTGTTATTCCTGTTCCTCATAACTTCTCTCCAAATTGAGTTTAAAACATCTCAGAAACTATTTTTGAAAACATTATGCATATCAGAAAATATGTACAGTATTTCCAGTCTGTGTCCAGGGTAGTATAAGATGGTGGGGATGTGAGGAAAGCTAGAGGAGAAGAATATTAGTCACGAAGGTAGACAGGTAAACTTTGACACATTGGTGAGCACAGTGATAAAGATAGACACTAATAACTGCTGTCAAATTTGTGCTACTACATTCACATTAGATATGAGGAGTTTAATGAGTTTTCATTTGAACAACATTGCTAATTTTTCCAAATAAAACAGCTTTGTTACTGTGATGGTAATCACGATTAATTATTTTATCCCTCTGGGTTCAGATAGAAAAATAGAGAACACCCACCCTGTTATTATATTGAGCTAAATAAATTTAATATAGGGAATTGCGTAGAACAGGGCTGGGGAAACAAAAAGGCAAAAGGATGACAACCTGATAGCCTAATGATAGTAATGCATAAGGGAGTCACTAACCCTAGGATTGGGGGAACAACAGAAGAGACTGAAGTTACTAGAATCCAGACGTTTAAGAGATGCCTAACAGCAGATATCTAGATTTCCAAAGGAAGAATGCCAGCCAGTTGTCACTGAGGGAACAGGATGAGATACGTTCTGTGATTATGGGAAAACACTGGAAACTGACACCCATGAAAAAGAAATGTGGTTTTCATAGTCTCAACTCCAGCATCACAAAGCCGAATACAGAGTGTGGGTTTGGAGCTGACGTGCGATACCTTAATAATCAATAATTTACTTCTCAATTAAAATTTACTGAAAAGCCTGGCCAGTGTGACTCGGGTTGAGCATTGACCCATGCACCAAGAGGTCACTAGTTTGATTCCTGGTCAGGGCACATGCCCAGGTTGTGGACCCAACCCACAGTGGGGGCAGGCGGCCAGCCAGTGTTCTTGCTCATTGATGTTTCTATCTCTCCCTCCCTTTCCCTTCCTCTCTCTGTAAAATCAATAAAGAAAAAAAAAAATTTAATTTTTTCTGAAAATAGTAAACAAAGCAAATAACAAAAATAAAGTATTCACTGAAATCTCACCACTCAAAGAAAATAATTGCTAATAGTTCTTGTAAATCTTATAAATATTATACTATAATATATAATTTTGCAAATGTAGCATAAACTTTTAATTTAACAAGGCCTTGCAGTTATTGACCCTGCTTTATTAAGTGAAAAATATGTCATACATTTCTTTCCATGTCAGTAATTTTAAATGTACATTATCATTTTAATGACTGCCCAGGATTCTGTTATTTAAATGTAATCTATTAATACACTACCTCAATTATGGTTTTTTAAGGCAAATTTCAGTTTTTCATCATTATGCTTGTAATCAATAGTTTAATAAATCCATGATGACGGAAGTTAGCTGACATGTATAATTATCTCTCTAGTATAAATTTCTCTTTGAAGGACAGCTAGGGGAAATGATATGCACATTTTATATGATGTACAATGTTAAATTACTTTTCAGAAACTTTGGAAGAATTACTATTCCACAAATTGGGTTTTAAAACACCTATTTCTTCCATGCCAACCAAAAATGTGTTTGTTGACATTGGTAATTTTTAAGAATTCAATAATTCAAAAGATTATATTTTTTTGTATTTGGAGTTATGAGTAAAATTAAACATTTTACTTTAGTATGGGTATTGTTTTTTCATTAACTTTGCCCATGTTCATGAGGAAGGACTAGTTTTAAGTATAGATTTGTAAGAAGTTTTGGATAATTAACAATATATGTCGTTGCAAAGTTTTTATCCAGTTTATTGCTTAGCTTTAGAATTAATAGTTTATTTTTAGAATTTCTTTGCTGTGCAGATGATTTTTCACATGATCATATGTTAATCATTTTTGTTATTTACTTATTTGATTTTGTTTTTTTATATTTAGACATATATACCTCAAGACAAATATAAATATAATTATAAATAATAAATAAGTAAATAAATACATAAAAATAAATAATTCCAATGGATTAATCTTTTTATCAATTCCTTTGATTATGTAATAAAACACAAATTTCTTTAAAATGAGAATAAAACTACTTGAAGAAAACTATTATTTTGATCATTATTTATATATCTGAACTGAATGGCAAAACAGTCTGTACCTGGAAGATGAAGACATGTCTGAGAGGGAAACATTTAAGTATTAAATAGTATCTATCTAAATTCAAGTTATATTTTTAATACTTATTTTTTTATTTTAAATGTGATTAACTTGTATTGATAACTTGTATAACTGTGTATATACAAGGGATACAATATCTTAATAAAAATATTTATAATATATTATTTGATTTTAATAGGATATTACACTATAAAAAATTTAAGTCAATAAAATCTATGCAATAAAAGGCAATTCTTAAGTGTAAAGCATCTGCATTAAGAGTACATTGAGGAAAAAGGGTAAAAAAAAGATTGTTGATTAATCAACCAAGACTGACTTCTAAACATGCAAAAATTTGCTAGAGCTATTTTCCTTTTATCCTTAAATGGTAACTGGATTATTTGTGCTCTTTCTGATTAAAATATTGGTAGCATATATTGTCTTCACATATGTTTAAACAAACCAAAAAAAGATAAATAATAATCTAAGTCATAAAGTATGTGAAATGCATACTAGTTATTTAATATTATATGAATATAAGAATTTTAAAACTTAACAAAAAAATTAGTTATTATGTACCCTAGAGCGCCTCTTACAAATGCAGTTTTCAGTTATTGTACTTTTGATAAGTTTTGATCACAATGATTTGAATTTAAGTTTTCTGCTGTCACTAATATTATAAAGAAATATAAAATAATGATGAAAGTTGTGTGTGAGTGTGTGTGTGTGTGTAGATAGCCTGAAGTAGTATAGAAATGGAGCATTGTTGAAAAGAGTCTACATATTTTGTGGAATAAATTCTAGTTAATTGTGATTAGACTGTGTTGTCTAACCTTTCTGAATCTTATGTTCTTTTATATTTGTATCTCCAAAATAACTATAAATTTAGTTATCCTAAAAATTGCTATACATATTATACTTTAATTATTTTTATTTAGGTGTTAATAAATCAAATGCAGTTTGGTTATTAAAGTAGTTAGCCACCTGTTTGGTAATCTTACATATACCCTCACTTTTGTCCTGTAAGAAGATGGGTTCTTTTTCATTGGACCATATGAAATATTTTTTCAGTTTAATGATTTAGTACCTCAATGAACATATACTTATTACCTCTTATAATAGAGTCAAACCATACATGGTCCTGTGATCAGAGTGCTTATGGAGGAAGCGTATGGAGCATCATTTCTGTCTTAAATCCTTATAATACAGTGAGAGAGAGAAAATGAAAATAAACAATGAGCCAAGAGCTAAAATAGAAAGGAATATAGATTATGTAGTGCAGATTAAATATGCTGATTCACAAGGTCAACAAATCCAGTAGAAAAACAAGAATTACCTTGTTTTGTGAAGTGAAAAACAATTATTTTTTAATGAATAGAAGTAGCATTCTAGTAGATCAAGAAAAGCTACCCATAGTATGGAAAACAAAATAAGAGAAAATGCAGAGGTATAATTTTTTTAAAAGCCATATTCCTACATTAGTAAAGAAACAATACACATGGAACATGCATACCAGAAAATAAAGGTGAAACAGATTTAATGTGGTTGGTAAAACCTTGTTTCAAGGAAATAATCATGTACATTAATTAAATACTGTGCAATAGTGTATGTTAAAAGATTGCATGCAGAATCTCATTTAATACACACACACACACACACACACACACACACACACATACACACACACATCTTTTGAAATGCCTACTGTTCATCTTCGTTTTTACAAATGAAAAACCCCAGACTCAGGTAATTAGGTGATATTCCTAAAGTAAAACAGCTAGAGAGAGAAGCCAAGACTTGAACCATATGATTCCCAAGAGTATGCTTTTAGCAGTTGTGTGAAGGAAATGCATCTTTTTTTTTTTTTGGTCAATATTTATGCTTTATTCTGTTCATGAGCAACATTTTTATACATTAATGTTCAAGTGTCCAGCTCTTGCCCTGGCTGGTTTGTCTCAGCAGTGTGAGTGTTGGCCCATGTACCAAAGAGTCGAGGGTTTAACTCCCAGTCAAGGGCACATACCCTGGCTGCAGGCTCGATCCTCAGCCCCCAATGGGGCCGTGTGGGGGGTGACCAGTCGATGTGTCTCCTTCACATGGATGACCCTCTCTCCCTTCCCCCCTCCCACACTATCTAAAAATCAATGGAAAAATATTTTCAGTGAGTATTAAAAAAATAAATAAATAATAATAATAATAAAGTGTGCAACTACCTAGCACGTCATGTCAATATATCCTAATGGAAAGCAAAGCACCCAGATTAACTGAGATCACTTATGATGACTGGTCTTTCAGACTCATAACCGATCCTGTGGAGAGGCAACAAATGTCATGCAGATTAAAATGGAAACATTTCTAAACCCATTCAAAGATTTATGTTTTGTTTGCACTGTGGGTTTTTTTTCCCACTGTTTCTCACATAAATATGATTACCAGCAGAGAAACAAAACCATAAATAATGCATAGTTTATTTTTTTAAATTGATATCTGGGTAGTTTCTTAAAAAATTTTTTTACATGTTTTTATTGAGTTTTTAGAGATACAGGAAGGGAAAGATAGAAACATTGATGTGAGAGAGAGAAACATTGGCGGCTGCCTCCTGCACGCCCCCTACTGGAGATGGAGCCCGCAACCCAAGCATGTGCCCTGACTGGGAATCAAGGAAACGCATCTTAAACTGCTTTCCTTATTCTTGGATGACACTACAGGGCAACAAACTGAATATTAATCTAGAAGGCTTACAAGGAGAATGAACTGTCTTACTTATTTTTAGTTAAATAAAAATTTACACTACATTCTGTTATTTACCACTTATTTTTATGTTGATTTGGTGATTATACTTCATTGTCATCAATGCCAGGTTTTGCAAACAAATAGTAGGAGCACATGGACATTTTTAATGAACTTTTTGAAAAGCTCCAATCGGCATAGAGTAAACATCCGTTATTATTACCTACTCTTCTATTCAGTTACACCTGCTGCCTCCAATTATTTCAGTATCATTGAATTACATAAATGATGGTATGATAGAAACAGAAAGATAAGTGTTATATATTTATTTTCATCATTATGATCACATAACTAAAATCTTTTATTGTAGGAAATAAATGAAACGATTATCCATAAAATGGCACTGAACAGAATTTATGCAAAAAAAATAGACCAAGCAATTATCATATTGACAGTAAACGCTTAATAAATTCTTTTTTTGTGCTGTTACACAACTGTCTAGAACATCTTTTTTTGTTGTTTACTAATTCACTGCCTATTGGAAAAACAGCTGTTTAAACACATAGCTGAGACAAAGAGAAATCGACAGCATCTTTCAATTATGCAAAGCACAGGTAAACAGTTACACAGAACAGCCTTGACTATCCTGAGAACCAGGCAGAGAAAAGCTGTTACAGCAGCAGTATGGAAGTTATTACATTGGGCTTTTTACTCTAAAAAGGACCCCTGTGCTGCTAAACTTTTTTTTTTTTTTTTTGAGGTGGAGGGAGTACTGAGGTAAAATCCTTCCAAAATGGGAACTCTCTCTTTTATCTAGAGTTATTTCATTATTGTGTTTGAGGAATAAATCCTTCTGGTTATGAATGATTATTTGGCAAACATTGTAACACTGAGGAAAACACTACTGAAGACCTTTCATTCCAAAATGGCAGCGGAGTGAACGGAGCTACACAGACCGTCTCCCAGAACCAAACTGGAATTACAACTATAACACAGACAAATCGACGGGAAAAACAACAGAAAAGCAGCTTGCGAGGACCATATAACCAGGGACACTGATTCGATCCTGGTAGGATTGCGAACATGCGAGACGGGGGCTGGGAGCCCACAGACAGCAGCGGTCTTAACTGGGAGCAGTGCCCTCCAGTTAAACTCCCAGGCGGCTCCACAGCGCAGAGCCGGGACAGAGGCTAAAAAAGCCACAGCCACTTACCTTGGGCTCCGGCAGAGGGAGGGCAGACTGGACTGGAACTGTGTGGGGACACTTGGAATTTTGCTGAGTTGCTGCCACGCAGGACGATGGCCATCTTGCTCCTTCCCTTATGATGAGCACCTAAGGGAGTTTTTCAATCAACTGACAACCCAAAACTCTTCAAGTAACCTCCACGGCTAGCCTCCAGGCAAAAAGCTAGAGGATAACAGTACCTTTCCTGGACTAGCATCTTTAACCAGGAAAGTAAGACTTGACAGTGGTGTTTAATGTGGGTCCTCCTTCACTCATCTAAACCCAGGAGAGGGAGCCACAAAAAGCAGAACACCAACACCTACAGGGAAAACTGGACAGGTTCTAAAGCCCACTGTGATAGCCAAAATGATTAAACACAGAAACAGAAGCCAAATGAAAGAACAAGACGCCTCCACCAAAGATGAGATCAATGTGGAGCAGTTAGGCAAGGTAACAGAGCTAGAATTCAGAGCCGTGATCTGGAGGAAGCTCAACAGCATGAGTAAGGACATAGAGATGCTGAAAATAAACCAATTGGAAATTAAAAATTACCAAGAAGAGATAAAAAATGACATGTCAGAAATGAAAAACACATTGGAAGGTCTAAAAAGCAGAGTAGAGGAAGCTAAGGACCAGATCGGTGAATTAGAAAACAGGGTAAAAAAAATTAACCAATCAGAAAACCAAAAAAAAAAAAATGATTAAAAAACGGGAAGACAGACTAAGAGAACTGTGGGACAACAGGAAACATAACAATATTGGCATCATAGGAGTCCCCAAAGAAGAAGAAAATGAGCAAGAGTTAAAGAATATATTCAAAGAAATAGTGACAGAAAACTTCCCTAATTTGGTGAAGGAAGAAGGCATTCAAGTTCAAGAAGCACAGAGAGCCCCAAGTAAGAAGAACCCAAGCAGGCCCACACGTAGTAATTAAAATGCCAAAAATTAAAGACAAAGAGAGAATCCTAAAAGCAGCAAAAGATAAGCAACAGGTTACCTACAAAGGAAACCCCATAGGCTCTCAGCTGACTTCTCACAAGAAACACTACAGGCCAGAAGGGAGTGGCATGAAGTAATCAAGGTCATGAAAAACAAGGTCATGAATCCAAGACTACTCTATCATTCAAAATAGAAGGTCAAATTAAGATCTTCCCAGACAAAAAAAAAAAAAAAAAAAAGGCTAAGGGAATACATTAGCACCAGACCAGCACTGCAAGAAATGTTAAAAGAACTACTGTAATTAGTAGAAGAAATAGGAAGAAAAATATAAACACACTAAACAAAAATGGCAATAAACAAGTACATATCAATAATCACCTTAAATGTAAATGGATTGAATGCTCCAATAAAAAGACAAAGTAGCTGATTGGATAAGAAAGCATGACTCATCTATATGTTGTTTACAAGAGACCCACCTCACAACAAAAGACTCACATAGGTTGAAAGTGAAGAGATGGAAAAAAAAATTTTCAAGCAACAGGATAGCAAAGAAAAGCAGGGGTAGCAATACTCGTATCTGATCAAATATATTTCAAAATGAAGGCCATACCTAGAGACAAAGGCCACTACATAATATTGAAAGGATCTATCCAACAGGAAGATATAACCTTGATAAACACATATGCACCCAATATAGGAGCACCAAAATATATTAAAAATCTTCTGGAGGACTTCCAAGGAGAAATCAACAGCCATACAATCATAGCAGGGGACTTCAACACCCCGTTGACACCACTAGATAGATCCTCTAGACAAAAAATTAGCAAGGAAACACAGACTCTAAATGAAGCACTAGACCAAATGGATTTAATAGATATCTACAGAGAATTACACCCCAAAACTACAGAATACACATTCTTCTCAAGTGCACATGGGACATTCTCAAAGATAGACCACATGATAGGACACAAACTAAATCTCTACAAGTTCAAGAAGATTGAAATCATATCAAGCATCTTCTCAGATCACAATGGCATGAAACTAGAAATCAATTGCAACAAGAACATGCAAAGTCATTTCAACACATGGAGGCTAAATAGTATGTTATTAAACAATGAATGGGTTACCGAGGAGATCAAGGAAGAAATTAAAAACTTCCTGGAAACCAATGAAAATGAACACACAACAACACAAAATCTATGGGATACAGTAAAAGCAGTTCTGAGAGAGAAGTTCATAGCACTACAGGCCTACCTCAAGAAACAAGAAAAATTTATAATTGACTGTCTAACCTCACAACTTAAATAACTAGAAAGCAAACAAAAAGAAAACCCCAGAGCAAGTAGAAGGAAGGAAATAGTAAAGATGAGAGCAGAAATAAATGACATAGAAACAAAAACAACAATTCAAAGGATCAATGAAACAAAGAGCTGGTTTTTTGAAAAGATAAACAAGATTGATGGGTCCTTAGCTAGACTCACCAAGAAACAAAGAGAGAGAACCCAAATACACAAAATCAGAAATGAAAGAGAAGTAACAACTGATGCCACAGAAATACAAAAGATCGTTAACAGCTACTATGAACAACTATATGGCAACAAATTAGACAATCTAAGCAAAATGGACAAATTTCTAGAAACACACAGTCTCCCAAAACTGGACCGGGAAGAGATAGAAAACTTGAACAGACCAATAACAACTAAGGAAATTGAAGATGTAATCCAGACTCTACCAGCAAACAAAAGTCCAGGCCTGGATGACTTCACGGGGGAGTTTTACCGAACATTCAAAGAAGAACTAACACCCATTCTCCTCAAACTATTTCAAAAAATTCAAGAAGAAGGAAGACTTCCAAACTCATTCTATGAAGCCAGCATAATTCTAATTCCAAAACCAGAAAAAGACACTACAAAGAAAGAAAAGTACGGGCCAATATCCCTGATGAACATAGATGCCAAAATCCTGAACAAAATACTAGCAAATCGGATCCAGCAATAGATCAAAAATATTATTCACCATGACCAAGTGAGATTCATTCCAGGGATGCAAGGCTGGTACAATATTCACAAATCAATCAATCTGATACACCACATAAACAAAATGAAGAATAAAAACCACATGATCATATCAATAGATACTGAAAAAGCATTTGACAAAATTCAGCATCCATTTCTGATAAAAACACTCAGCAATGTGGGAATAGAGGAATCATATCTTGACATAATGAAGGCCATATATGAAAGACCTACAGCCAACATCATACTCAATGGGCAAAAACAAAAAGCATTTTCCTTATGAACAGGAACAAGGCAAGAATGCCCACTTTCACGACTCTTATTTAACATAGTACTGGAAGTCTTAGCCACAGCAATCAGACAGGAAGAAAAAATAAAAGGGATCCAAATTGGAAAGGAGGAAGTGAAACTGTCATTATTTGCAGATGACATGATACTATACGTAGATAACCCTAAAGAATCTATCAAAAATCTACTAGACTTAATAAATGAATTTGGCAAAGTAGCAGGATACAAAATTAACATCAAGAAATCAACTGGATTCTAATACACCAATGATGAACTCACAGAAGAGAAACTGAAAAAACAATCCCATTTACCATCGCTGTAAAAAAAGTAAGATACCTAGGAATAAACTTAACTGAAGAAATAAAGGATCTATTTGCAGAAAACTACAGGACATTGGAAAAAGAAATAGAGGAAGATATAAAAAAGGGGAAGCACATACCTTGTTCATGGATTGGAAGAATTAACATCATTAAAATGTCCATATTACCCAAACCAATCTATAGATTCAATGCAATCCCTATCAAAATACCAACGACATATTTCACAGAACTAGAACAAATACTTCAAAAGTTCATATGGAACCAAAAAAGTCCACGAATAGCCACGACAATTTTGAAAAAGAAGGACAAAGTATGTGGGATCACAATACCATATATCAGGTTATACTGCAAAGTGACTGTAATCAAAACAGCCTGGTACTGGCACAAGAACAGGCATATAGACAAGTGGAACAGAACAGAGAATCCAGAAATAGACCCAAGGCAATATGCTCAATTAATATTTGACAAAGGTGGCGAGAGCATACAGTGGAGTAAAGACAGCCTCTTTAATATATGGTGTTGTACAGCTACATGCAAAAAAATGAAAGTAGACCATCAACTTACACCATACACAAGAATAAAGTCAAAATGGATAAAAGACTTAAATGTGACCCATGAATCCATAAAAATTCTAGAAGAAAATGTTGGCATCAAAATTTTGGACATAATATGCAGCAGAATTTTCACTGATACATCACCTAAGGCAACAGAAACAAAGGAAAAAATGAACACATGGGACTACATCAAACTCAAAAGCTTCTGCACAGCAAAAGAAACAACCATCAAAACGTAAAGGCAACCCACTGTATGGGAGAACATCATTGCCAATGATATATTGGCAATGGGGTTAATTTCTAATATATATAGAGTGCTCATACAACTCAACAAAAGGAAAAAAATGGGCAGAGGATCTAAATAGACACCTCTCCAAAAAGGACATACAAATGGCCAAGAGACATTTGAAGAAATGCTCAACATCACTAATCATCAGAGAGATGCAAATTAAAACAACAATGAGGTATGTCTCTTAGCCATTTGTCTATCCTGTTTGGAGTGGTGTCTATTTAGTTCCTCTGCCCATTTTTTAATTGGGTTCTTTGTCTTCCTTTTGTTGAGTTGTATGAGCACTCTATATTTATTGGAAATCAATCCCTTATCTGATATATCATTGGCAATTATGCTCTCCTATACTGTGGAAAACAGTATGTGTTACCTCAAAAAATTAAAAATTGAACTTCCATTTGACCCAGTGATCCTGCTTCTAGGAATATACCCTAAGAAGCATGAATCAGGAAGAATATATATACCCCCATGTTCATAGCAGCACTATTTACAATAGCTAAGATCTGGAAACAACCCAAGTGTCCATCAGTAGACGAATGGATAAAAAAGCAGTGGTACATATACACAATGGAGTACTATGCAGCCGTAAGAAAGAAAGATCTCTTATCTTTTGAGACGACATGGAGGGACCTGGAAAGTATGATCCTAAGTGAAATAAGCCAAGCATAAAAAGACAAATACCACATAATCTCACTTAAATACGGAATATAATGAACATAACAATCCGAGGAATACGGTAGACCCAGAAACATGGAAGTAGGGCACAGACTGACAACCCTCAGAAGAGGGGGTGGGTGGGATGGGAAGAGATAAACCACAGAACATATATGCATGTATGCATAACCAATGGACAGGGACAACAAAGCTGGGGATGGGGCGGGGGGATAGAGAGGGGGGTGCCAATGGGGTAAAAAAGGAGACACATCTGTAACAAAAAAAATAATAATACTAAAAAAAAAAGACCTTTAACCAGGGTAGGTTAATACAGCTGTCAGTTTGCACACCTCAGAACAATTTTACTTGTATATTACACATATGTCGTGCACATTATTCTGTAGGAGTATTTTATATAAAGGAACTCTGTTGGTTTGGATGTATTGTTAAGCATGTGATTTGTTTTATACCATAGCAACATGATGTATTTATCTTATTATTGAAAAAAGTCTAAACAAAAGTTAAGAGCAACAAAAGTAGCAAATAGAGAATGTAACTAACTAAGCAGGAGGATATGAGATTGCTTAAAAAACAAATATACCCCTTTTACATTGTTCTTGTTTGTCTTTAAAACCAGCTGGAAAGTCCCTGTTTCATTTATTGTAGCAAACCCAGGTGAAAATGTTAATCTTACCTAGAGTGAAAACAAAAGGTATTTTGCATTTCCTATGATTAAGAAAATGATGTCTTCAATAATTCTAAATATTTCTAAACTTTCTAAAATGTATTGAAATTTCAAATACTATCAAAACCAGTCTTGATATTGTGGAAGATAAGATAATGAAAATCAGATATTCTAATTTGCATATCTGGAGAGCTTGTTAGATTGATATTAACAAAATTAGTATGACTAAATAAGGACCTAATGGCATGGTAAGTAGAGTAATAATAGCATAAGCTACTGCCTAATTTTTATGAAATTTTTACAAAATTCTGTCTGTAATTAATAATCTCATTCTATTCAATTGCCCTAATCAAGCTACACTTTAATATGGCATAAATTTAATTTTGCCATGAGAACCCTGTAAAGCCTGTGCAGATTGCCTGAGAATGTAAAATAATGCTAAAGAGGAAAAAGACAAAAACAACAGATTTTTTTATATTTCAATTTAATAGCTTTTACTGATGACATTATGATATAGTTATGCTTTCAATACATTTGGAATTACTTTAAAAAGCAGTAAAAAGATTTAGCACTGGGCATGTCTCCCAAATCAAAGATATGCTAAAATTATAAAAATGTATTATGTACTCATAGTATTTAGGTTAGTAGAACACTTACTTTATAATTAAAGCTAAGTCATCAACAGTTGCAATCAAATTAACCCTAATAATTTAAAAACTTAGTATTCCACAGCTAAACAAATACCACAAATCTGAGGGAATATGTATGGAATAGTATTTTCATTGTTAGGCATTGATGACACAAGTTGTAATGTTTGAAAGGCATTGACATATAGATGATATTTAAACAATGGTATGGATGAAATCTCTTAGAAGGAAAAGTAGATAGAGGAGAAAGAAGGTTCATGACAGATGCTGGGGACAGTCTGTATTCATAAGTGGGGACTTTAAAGCAAAAGTCCCCACTTATGAATCATAGCAAAAAACTTAGGCTGGAGAAAAATAATAACACCCCCACCCCCACCCAGAGATGGAACTGACTGTTATTTTGTGTAGTGCTGAGCGGAGAGCCATATGAGGATGATCGAGTGAGCACTGTACATTTAGCACTGTGGAGACTGGAGTGGCAGCCCAGAGCACTGTCAAGGAGTAGAACTGATTAAATCAGATTGGACTGGTCTGAGGTGAGCCTCGGACATAAAGAAGAATCGATTTATTTAACATAAACCTCATAAATTATAATCATCATCTTGGTTCTTTGCTAATAAATAAAGTAAGAAACTAATGATTCAATCACAGGGCAATGAAATTCTAACCTACCACTAGCCCTAGGTTGCTACATAACTCTAGTATCAGGGATAAAAAAAAAAAAAGCACACTTATATAACTCAGTTAAATCTAAGAACTATGCAGTTTACTTACCTTACGTAGTAATTCAAATCAATATGGTAAGTGGGAAGGGGAATGGGTCTAATTTAATGCAAAATAGAAACAATATTTTTCTAACCATTCAAAACTGTTCCTTGTATTAGCTCCCGCTAGCTCTGTCTGCTAAGAAACATTATGTGGAGCATGACTGCATACATACCTTCTGACCTAAAGGAGGCACTTCACAGCTTCTCTGACTTGCCAGCTCTTGTGTTTTGGGGCCATTATTAAGGAAAATAGAACACATGCATTGTGATACCTCAACAGTCCATCTGATCACTGACAGGGCTACTAAGTGCCTAAGGGGTAGGGAGTGTGTACAATGTGAACGCGCTGGACAAAGGGATGATTGACATCCAGGAAGGTGTGGAGCAGACAGTGCAAGACTGCATCATGCCACTCAGAATGGCACACAACTTAAAATTTAGGAATTGTTTATTTCTGGAAATTCCCATTTAAGATTTTCAGATCATGGTTGACTGGGGGTAACTGAAACCACAGAAGGCAAAACTGCAGGTAAGGGGGAACTATTGTATATAATGTGTACACAGTACGTATGGCTAGAAAAATAAAAATTGACCCTTCACATAGAATTAAAATAAGCTGCAACTACCTAGAGTTGTGATAAATCAGATCATCCTCCCCCTGCTCTGAAAATAATTATTGCTTTGGCACATAACAATTTTAGCCCATTCTTACAAGGAAATAAGGAAGCCATAAGTAAAATAACTTTTTTTTTCATTTATCTTTAGATACAGCAGGAAGGAGACAGGGAGGAAGAGAGAGAGAGAGACATCGATGTGAGAGAGACACATCGACTGGCTGCCACCCAAACAACCCCAACTGGGGCCCGGGATGAACCACAACTGAGGTATGTGCCCCCAGCGGGAACCAAACCCAGGACTCTCTGCTCTGTGGGCCAACGCTCTAACTACTGAGCCAAATTGGCTAGGACTAACTTTTTTTTTATCAATAAACAATTGTAATAGGGTTTTTCTTCATGAATAAACTCAAATGTTAATATCCAGTTTATTTTATTTTATTCATTATAATTAGTGTGCTGATACATTAAATATTTTTTATTTCTTCACAGACCTTATAAATACCAAATTCTTTTTTCTTTCTGTTTTATTTATTTTTCTCTAGCTTAATTGAGATATAACTGACATACACTATTGTGTAAGTTTAAGGTGTACAGTGTGTCGATTTGATACATTTATATATTACCACCATAGCATTAGCTAAGGTCTTATCCCTTTACATAATTACCATTTATTGTGTGGTGAGAACATTTAAGGGCTATTCACTTAGCAACATTTAAGTATATGAATCAGTATTATTAGCTATAACCACTATGCTGTAATGTAGATCCTCAAAATGTAATCTGATTACTAGAGGTTTGCACCCTTTGACCAGTATCTCCTCACTTCCTAGACCCTTCAGCCCCTGGTAACCACCGATTCTACTCTATGCTATAAGTTTGACTTTGTTAGATTCCACATGTATGAGATGTCATATAGTATTTATCTTTCTCTGTCTCATTTGTTTCACTTAGCATAATGCCCTCAAGGTCCATCTAACTTGGTACAAATGGCATGATTTCCATCCTTCTCATGACTGAACAATATTCAATTATGTGTATATGTATACCACATCTTCTTTATCCATTCATCCATTGATCAACACTTAAGTTGTTTCCATATCTCGGGTATTTTGAAAAAGGATTCAAAGAACATATGAGTGCGGATCCTGATTTCAGGTCTTTGGATATGTTATCAAAAGTGGAGTTGCTGGATAGCATGGTAGTTCCATACTGTTTCCACAGTGGCTGTACCAATTTACTATTCTCACCCACAGTACACCCCTCTTCTCTACACCCTCACCAATATTTATCTCTTGTCTTTGTAATAATGATAGCCATTCTATTAGAATGTGATATCTCATTATGGTTTTGATTTTCATTTCATGTCCCTGCTGACCATTTCTATGTCTTCTTTTGAAAATTGTCTAGTTCCTCTGCCCATTTTTAAATTGGATTGTTTATTTTTGCTATTGAGTTATATGAGTTCTTTATATATTTTGGATATTAACACTTCACCAGCTATATGATTTGTAAATATTTTTCTCTCACTTTGTAGATTTTTTTTCATTTTTTTTTTAGTTGTTTCCTTTGTTCTGCAGGTTTTTGGTTTGATGTAGTCTCACTTTTTACTTTTGCTTTTGTTGCTTGTGATAAATGCCAAATTCCTAATTTATAGAGTGAGAAATTAGTTGATAGCTAAGAGACATTAAACATATAGTGATCTATTTTTGTGCTCTTTGAAATGAAAATAACAAAGGAAAGCATGATTATATAATGAAATCATTTTTTTAATTATTAAATGCAAATACTTTAAAATTTATAGAAAAAATGTATTATTTTCCTCCCTTTTTAGGTTAAGAGATATTTGAGGGCAAGAAGTATGTTAGGCAAGTCAAATGTTAAACTATTATAGGGCAAGATATTTGAAATGAAAATAAATTCAAAAAACACTGTGGATCAGCTATCCTGGTAAGCGAAGTCTGAGATGGAGATCTGTATGCAGGAAAATACTGAGCGCCTATGTCGTCAACACCTGTCACAAAGATTAAAGCTGAACTCGAAGGCCATCTCAACAAAGGCCTCAGTCTATTCTACAAGGAGCTCTAGGGTTATAACAGAACCTTCAAAATCATTTCTCATTTGGGCAAGGGAGTCAGGTCTTTATACACGACTTTGAGTAGATACCAGACACAGGTTGCTCTTAGGAAGGAGGAAGGACCTTGGGTGAAGCAGCTTTCTACAGCTAAGCTCAAGTCCCAGAAAGGGATTCAGCTGACTCTAAGCCACCAAAACTTCTGAAGCCAGGATAATGAGTGTTTCTATGCTAAAGGGGGTACCTGGCTTGTTCACCATGACAGCTACTACAGTCCAGCTCTCAAGGCCCTCAGATACATTTGATTCATATACTGTTATGGAGATTGCTTCTTCAGATTCTGTTGGGCCTCATTCACTGAGATCAAGTTGTAGGGGAAAGGTTAGTTTCATAAACTGCAACCCCTGACTCTGCAGCTTTTCTTGATGGCATAAATATATATCATCACCTTCTCTCTCATCCATTCTAGATGCTCCATATAATAAACTAGCACCTGTTTACTGTTCTCTATCAAGCTTGCAGGTTCAGAGTGGCATGATATGTCACCAGTGAATTCTATAGTCAAATGCTCACTGTTGTCATATATCCTTTGCTCTTATGTTGCAGATCAGATTCTTGGTCTGATGCAATATCAACAGATAAAATAGTCTGTAATTCCTTAGATACTGTTGCTACCTCAAACATTATAAGCAGGGAAAGCAACTCTATACAAGTACATGGATCTATCCCAGTAGTGAAGGAAGTTCAGTGTAATTAGGTTGCCAACAGATGGCTTGTTAGTTTCTTCAATAAACTGTACTAAATTAGGGGCTAAGGGATGGTCTCCATTGCTGTGAGACTGAACAGAAGCAGTAGCTACATCACCTCTGGTAATCAAATAGCCTTTATCCTTGCCACAGTAGTAACTATTGTGCCAATATTTTACTAGCCCTGAAAGTAACAAGTTGGCATAAACTGTCTGGGTTATTTTGTGAGCTTCATTGTTTAGTATTCTTTCTTTAATGAATGCTTTTTAGTAAATGGTAACTTACAGTAAAAATATTTTTATACTTAGTATGGGCCCTGAAACATACCTCTTTCTCAGAACTCCATGTCTCCCATCATCCACTCCTCCTTTTTTCCAGATAGCCAGGTTATTTGTCATTTGTTTTAGTTTATTAGAGCTGCTATAGCAAAATACCACAACTGAGTAGCTTCAACGACAGAAATTTATTTTCTAACTCGTCTCAGTCCAAGGTCAAGGTGTTGGTATGATTAGTTTCTCTTGAGGCCTCTTTCGTTGGCTTGCAGATGGCTGCCTTCTGTTGTGTCTTCACATGACCTTTTCTCTGTCCATCTCTTGTGTCTCTTCCTCTTCTTATAAGGACACAGTCATATTGGATTAGAGCCCTACCACAACAGCCTCATTTTAACTTAATGACGTTTCAAAGATCTTACCTCTAAATGGGGTTACGTTCTGAGGAACTGAGCAGTCAGAATTTTAACAAGGATTTGGGGGACATAATTCAGCTCATAACACCATTGTCCAGGAATTTATTCTAACCTCAGGCTACTTTTCTTTCCACACAGAGAAAAACACAAAATTCTGACATCTGGACCACATTTCTCTGTTCTGTTCTAGACGCCCCCTTAAATCATGCTGTAGTGCAGCCGTTAACCCTTTCAGCTTGTACTTATATTGACCTGACCCTACCTTGAACCAAATTTGGGCTTTTTCTTCCTTTATCTACTGTCTATATGGCATTCTGGTGGCCACAGGTGTGAGATGAAGAAGAGGCTTTGATAAAAAACTTGTGGATGACATGGGAATCCGGGCCGTCTACACAGGCAGCTCGCATTTACCTTCTGGTTCTGCTTGTTCCTGATCTTAGATGTATGACTTGTCTTGTGACAGACTGCTGTTCGGTCCACCCAAACTTAGGCTTTCATGGGTCTGACACCACCCAACTCATGACGGCCAGTTACAGCCATGTAGTCACTTTATGTTCCATGCTCAGAGAATTATTCCCAACAAGTTCATTCCAAGTCATTTATATGTCATATTGTGCTTAGCCAATGCACATTTCTGTTTTCTTGTGATTCGTTATGCTTGTGACTGTTCTTCCAAACACGCCCGTCACTTGAAACAATTCTGCTTCCTTGGGGTTAATTCACTATATTAACATGTCGGAAGAGGTCATGGCTTGTTTTCTTTTGCTTTCATGCAAAAATGATTTATACAATGATTCACACTACTTTGAAAACAAAAGTAATATAAGTAATGTTATGTTTTCCTAACTTTGCTCCCTAATTTGTTGAGTCCACATCTGTCATGACTTTGTTTTATGATTTACTTACTAGTTATATGATGAGAAAATGGCGAGGATCTTCTTAAATTATCAAGCCACAAATAAACTGCATAACTCTTGGCATGATTGCGTGGCTAAATCACTCTCAGGATGATTCATTAGACGACGAAGCTAAGGATCCTTGTATGAAGAAATAAACTGAACAGCTGCTTGGTGTTGACTTACAACCTCGTTGTAAATAGCTGAATAGATGTTGTCCTCTTGGGAGATTAGTATTTAATCTTTAACAGGAAATTTCAGTGCATTCATCCCAAGGGACAAGTACACAGCTGTAAAATATGAAAGCTAGAGTACCTCCCGTGGATGAATAGTTCCAGCAAGGAGCATTTCTCCTACCTGAGACGTTTATCACTGAAATGTGTTTACCAGATTATGCTGCATCAGTTCTGCATCGAGCAGGGAAATGAAAGTTCAGACCAGCTGAGTTATGGGAAAGGGCTGGATAAAAATTGACAGCAACAGCAAAAAGATCTGACTTTAATTACCAAGGAAAGATTCTTAAAATAAAGCCAAGTATGTTTCATACTAGAATAAAAGTCATTTTTACTCTCTCAGAAAAGAGTATTTTGTCTTGGAGGATGAATGAGGGCTCAGCCTGACCAGCGGTGGCTGCTCCTGGATGTGCACAGTGGTCATGTCTGCATAGTATCTAGCTAAATTGCCGGTTACCTTTAAAAAGTGTGTATTTAATTTTTTAAAATTAGGATAAACCACCTAAATCATTATTTGGAATAACAGAATTGGACAGAGGGGAAAAAAGAAAAAGAGATATGTTAGATTTGGAGACAGAGGTTCACAATTATTGTGACATTATTTCAAAATATTTAATTCAGAAAGTTAGAATCAAGTTAATGCTATTTTAGAGTACACGTTTCCATCACTAGAAAGATATAATTACTTCTTATTGTCTTGCAGCATTTTTTTGAAAAGCAATAGCTACACATAATTTTCACTGTTCAGCCTCCCCTTTAAAAAAAAAAATCTAAGTCTCGAATTCTCAAAGTAAAAGTTAAAGGACGGGGACCCCTGAAACCTTGCAGATACATGGAATGAAGGCCAGTTATATTGAAAGAGGTGTGGGAAACCGTCAGAGCTGACTCTGACATTTCAACAAAGAAAAATAGATGCAATAAATGTTGTAGAAGAACCTGCTCATGGGTCTAACTCCTACCATTTTGTACATAATGTAATCCTGGAAATATGTGATATTTAATATGCAAAAGTCAGCTAATTGGTATATGCCTCAAAGGAGAGATTATTACAAAAAAATCTTTTAAGTATGTTACAAAATTTTTAGTTTTGCTTTCCTCCATGGACACAATAGTCGATGATATACTTCTAGGAATTTTAATACATATTAATTTTTTTCATTTTACTCATAATTGCATGCTCTTCTAAATTATACATGTGACGTGTGTATTCGATGACTTGATACCATTAGCAGGTCTTATAACTTCCAATATTCTCTTAATTAGGCTAGTTGTATGCGATATACACACATAATAATTTTCATCACTGTAACTGTTTTGTAACATTTTATGAAATAAGACATTTAAAAAATTTAATAATTAATGTAGACAAGAGGTTGTGTGCATGAAAATAAACTTTGATCTTACAGACAGTTTTATATATGACAGCTAAAAATATTTGATAATCAGTGAGTTAGACGTCTGAATTCAACAAATGGATTAATGTCCTCAGTGTATAATGAAGGGGAAATAGAAGATTTGAAAATATGATAATATGAAGTCTAGGTAACAACAGGCATCGCTAGCTTATATCTTAGGGGAGAATTCAAAAGGTTAGAAAAGGTAAAATTAAAAAGAAAACAACTCAATAGAACCCAAGTATAGCTTTTTGTAAGCAGAGTTCTCCAGTGTAAAAAAGTATATCAAATTATATGTACATATGGGATGAATAATTATTTCAGGAAACAGAAACTTTGAGACATATTACACTACAACATATTTGCATTTTCAATAATTTGTTTTAATAAATTCAGATTCAATATTAAAAACAACTTGGGAAAGTTAATTCAGGAATTCTTATCAGTCGTTCACAATGCCATTGGGGATGTAAACAGTAAACACTACATTCGATTTTGGAAAATAATAATTAGCTTTGTGAAGTTTAAAATCTACAAAAAACATAAAGGAAAGAACATCAAAAAGCACACATTGTTGAAATCAACCAATAAAACAAACCAAGTGTGGTATGTTTCTAAGGATAAAACACAGAGCATGGCAATCCATGAAATGTGGTGGATAAAAATGTTACTAAATAATATTTTTTAAGAGGAAAAAAAATCTAATGAAAGAAAATACTGAAAAGCATCTAACTCCTATAAAGAGCCACTTTAATTTTTATGAAGAATTCCACAAAAACCCAGTAAATATAAAAACAGAATAACTCATTGTGGTTTCCTACTTTGACTCCACAAAATCCATATGAAAGCAGTGAACATGTAAAAATGTTAACTTATAAATTCTATTCATATTGTTATTTATTTATATATTAAATAAAATAAGTTCTCAGATTAAATAGACATTTTATGTGTGTGTATGGGTATGAACTATAAAAATATGTTTTTTCTATAAAATTTACAAAAACAAACTGGTAAACTGTAAGGTAAGTAAAATGGAGAAAAATGTTAACATACCAACAAGTATGGTCAAAAACAGAATAAAATATTATTCTTTAAAAATATATAGAAACAGCCCAGCTGGTGTGACTCAGTGGATTGAGTATTTTCCCATGGACTGAGAGGTCCCAGTTCAATTTCCAGTCAGGGCACATGCGGACTCAATCTCCAGTAGGGGGCGTGCAGGAGGTGGCAATGTATCTCTCACATCAAGTTTCTATCTCTCCTCTTTCTAAAAAATCAATAAAAACATAAAAAAATAGAAACAATGTCAACTAAAATCTAAAATAAAGGTGTTAACAATTTCAGTTAAGAAACTATGATAACTGAAAACAATAAAGTTTAGAGATAAAAACTCAATAGAAGTGTTGAATAGCAAAAAAGTTATTGATACAATAAAGACGGTCACTCAGTTAATTGATTACGTTTCTGGGAGAGACAGAAACAGCAATTAGGTGGAGTGTTAGTTCTAAGTTTGCTATCATGGGCTTTAGCATTGTTATACCATTTTGGGCCTGTGGTTTTCTCTTTAACAGTATATTATGGGGCTTTTAAGTAAGGCTTTCTAACATCTTTTGAGCCATTGTCCTCTTTACCTTTTTTAATCTTTATTGTTGAAAGTATTACAGATGTCCCTCCCTTTTTCCCCCATTGACTTCCTCCTCCCGACTCCCACCACCCTCCTGCTTTCCCCAAACTATTGTCTGTGTCCATTGGTTGTGCATATATACATATAAGTTCTTTGGTTTATCTCTTCCCAACCCCTCCACCCCTTCCCTCTGAGGTTTGTCAGTCTGTTCCCTAATTCCGGTTCTCTGGATCTATTTTGATCTTAGTCCTCTTTAAAATCTGATGAAAATGATGAATCTGGCTCTCCATATAAAATGCATACTCATGCATAAAATATGCAAAGAATATCAGGGATTTATGAACCCCTTGCAGTCAAAGTATAAAATCTATGTTACAGAGAAGATATATTTAAAAGATCCTTGCTATTTCTGGGATCAAAATCACACACACTGCAGCAGAGGAGACCAGCTTATGATTGAGGGACCAATGAATGTTGTTTGTGCAGCTTCTTGAGTAGGATGAGACCATCAAACAGCAGTGACTCCACATGAATAATGGATGGGTGTTTTTTCTATTTGGTTTTTGTTAGGTCTCAAACAAGAAAAACCAAATCCAGCAGATTCTAAAACACTACAGAAAAGGGGCAAAAAGAGCTGAGTTAGAACCAGCATCAGCAAACGAAAGCCCACACCATATCCAACCTGCTACATGTTTCTGTGTGTCTCAAAAACTAAGAATGTTTTTTAACACATTTAATAATTTAAAAGATTACAAAATAATATTTCATTATATCTGAAATTTTGATTTCAGTGTTTACAAAGTTTTTCATTGGAACACAGCCATGCTCATCTGTTTTCATGCTATTTCTGGTTGTTATTGCTCTACAATGGCTGAGTTGAGTATTTGTGCTACAGACCACATGGCCTGGAAAGCCTCAAATATTGAATATCTGGCCCTTTACAGAACATGTTTGCTGAACTCTGATTTAGAGTATGTGGGCAATTACATAATAGCAGTCTCTGAATTAAGACTCTGTGTCCACACAGAGCATTGTGCAAAGGGTACCCTTATTTTCAATCCTACTCTCCCTTTAAAGCCTTAGGAATGATTACCTGGCTTCTATCCACAGACCTTAAGGAAAGAAAAGTCTGTGAATATTTTTCAGTTTACATGGAAAGATATGATTTATGAATTTATAATATTTTCTAATGCAAAGAGCAATCTTAAAAAGCTCCTTTGCCATTTAAGTACTTCAATGCATATATGACAAGGGTTCTGTATTGATGTTTTCAATTAGCTGAAGTATAAGAGTTTTTATATAATACTCATTATTGAAGGAATTTCTATACATACATACATATTCAAATTGTAAGTATAAAAGTCAATGATGTTTTTTACAATGTGAAAACCAACAAAGACTCAGAAATCTCCTACCACCTCGGCTGGTCACTATTTCTGTCCTGTCCATAGTCAGTTCTACCCTGACTTCTAAAACCATAGACAGGTTTCTGTACTTTATATATCATTTTTTGAATTTAGCTTTTTTTTCACTCAACATTGTTTTTGAAATTAATCCAAACTGTGTCCATCTCTAGTTCATTTATTTACATTGATCCATAGTGTCTCTTTGTAAGTATATAACTAAATATATATATTGCCATATTTGACCCTTATGCAGTTCATAAATTTTTTTTTTGTATCAAGTTGAAGGTTATTTGTATTATGTAAAAGTGAAATTGCTAGGCCATATGCATAATTATCCTTAGGAGTTACTACCATAGAATTTTCCAAAATGTTGGACATATTTAAAATTGAGAAGTCTGCAGAAATGGATGATTAAAAATCCCCAGTTATTTGTGTAGGTATGTAGGGGAACCAATTGTGATTTCATTTTTTAATGAAGAATGTGGTCAAAGGATTCAAATTTTATTATAAAGCTATAGTAAATTCATGATAATATCGCATTGTATAAATAGCTACAGATTAATAGATTAGACTACAGAATCTAAAATTAAACCCTCATAGGTATGATCTATTAATTATCAATACGTGTGTATATGACATACAATGTAGAAAACATACTATTTTCACCAAATAGTGCTGGAGCAGTTGGGAATTTATATGCAAAGAAATGAACTGTTACTTCTAGTTATGTTTAAAAAATTAACATGGCTCTTAAACATCAATATAAGAATGTACACCATAAAAATTTTAGAGGAAAACATAAGAAAAAAACTTTGTAATCTTGGGTTAGGCTGCAATTTTTTAGGTAGGTTGCAAAAAAAAACATGAAATTTAAGGGGAAAATGTATCTATTGAAGTTCATCAAATTTTAAATTCTCTTTGTATGACATTGTTAATGAAATGAAATGCAAGACACAAACTGAGAGAAAATACTTGCAAAACACTTATCTGATAAAGGTCTTGAGTCCAAAATAAATAGAATTTTCTCACCACTCAATAAGGTGACGGTCCAGTAAAAGATACCGGACAATATTTATTATCTAAAAATGAACAAATACTTTACCAAGGTATGTATATGAATGAGCTCATGCAAGATGCTCAACATTATTGATGAGCAAATTCAAATACACAACATAATAGATACTATAGCCTTCCCAGGTGAATGGCTAGAACTAGGATGACTGACACTGCCAAGTACCTGGAAAGATGAGGAGAAACTTGGACATGCAAGTAAGTGAAGAGTAAGCACAAAGCTGGTCACATGTATAGTCATTCTGGGAAAGTCTGACAGTTTCTTATGACTATATGACCCAGTAAACCCAAGAGAAATAAGAACAAATATCCATACTAGGGCCACATTAAGAGTTGTTCTAATAATGCTCCACCCACCAAAAAAAAAAGTGTTCATCAACTATGATTAAATAAACAGTTGTTGATACACAATAAAAGGGAACAGACTACTGATACATACATCTACATGGATGTATCTCAAAAGAATTATAACATGTGAAGGAAGCCAGACTCTAAGCCTGCACAAACATGAACCTGTTCATATTACATTGAGGAAAGACAAATATTTAAGATGGGTATGGATGTTTGAGAGATGGTTACTTTTTTAAGTGGTTTGTCATTGGTGAATATATATTGTTTTCCCTTTGCTGTACAATATTCATACTACTTGTATTTAGATAGCAAATTCTTAGGTAGTGAGTAGTCCCTGTATTGCTGAATTTACTTTGTATAAAGTAAATTCTAAGCAATCCGTATGTATGAGCATAGATAGAAAAGAATAAGCAATCCGTATGTATGAGCATAGATAGAAAAGAATAATTTACATCCATGTATATCTATAGGTTCTTATTTTGTATTTGATGAAGATAAGCATTTGGTTCTTCAGTTTTTGTATATTTGGAGGTAACACAATTGATTTTGTTTTTCCTCTGATACCTAGCAAACATTATTCAAAACGCTTACCTCCCTCTTTTACAGCATTCTTCCTCCCTTATACATCTATTCCTTCTGGCCTCCAGGGTTTTAGTGTAATATATTTTTGGTGCTTTATATAAATTCCTAACAGAAAGAAGCATTTCTTAACAAAAGGCAATTTTAGTGATTCCATTAGTTACATGTTATAACGTTACAGTAATTAAATTAAAAAGTCAATACATGCCATTCTGCTCTGAAGAACATAAACATACTGCAAATATTTGTTGTTTTTGTTGGTTTAAGGATTATTCTTTAGGTGTCTCCCATATTTGGGTATTTAGGAATATTGGGAGAACACAGTGTTGTTCTACATCAAGTACAGGATGAGAGAAATGGAAAATAGCAGAGCTCAGCTGCCATTTGCAAACATAATGAAACTGGAGTTATCATGGACAGATGGGGTAGGATGGGTGAGGAGGTGACCCGCGAGAGAAACTTTGGACAGGGTAGTATGGCGAAATTTTTAAAATTAGGCTGAAATTAAACCCTCATGGGTGTGGGCAATTAATTTTCAACTAGTATGTATATGAAACACAATGTAAAAGAGAATATTTTCACCAAATAGTGCTGGAGCCGTTGGAAATTTCTATGCAAAGACATGAACTGTTACTCTAGTTATATTTTAAAAATTAACATGGATCTTAAACATCAATGTAAGAATGTAAACTATAAAAATTTTAGAGAGAGAAAAGAAATAAAGCTTTGTAATCTTGTGTTAGGCTACAATTTCTTAGGTAGGTTGCAAAAGCACAAAATTTAAAGGAAAAATATATACATTGAAGTTCATCAAATTTTAAATTCTCTTTGTATGACATTGTTAATAAAATGAAATACAAGATATAAACTGAGAGAAAATATTTAAAAAACACTTCTCTGATAAAGGTCTTGAGGCCAAAATACATAGAATTTTTTCACCTCTTAATAATAAGGTGACAATACAGTAAAAGATACTAGGGGAAGGGACATAAACGAAAGCTCTTTACTAAGGCTAACTTTTACTACAAAATAGCTTTGGGCCCTTATTCATATAATAACAGGCATTTTTTAAACATTCAGATATTTTTAATGTATTTGATTTGATTTTAATGTATGTAGTTTTACCTAATTATAAACATTAAATAAAAGACGTAATGTTCAGTGGTGCGCTGGCTATTATCAGCGCTTAGAGGCTCAAGAAAGTTCTTGTGTCTATTCCTTCCCAAATCCTCATTTAGTGACATCACGTTGTAGTTTAAAATGTGCCTTGGTGGGAGAATTCACCTCAGAGAAATTGTCAAATGCTACAAATCGGTCCCTTTTCTCTCTTGAGAGCCATTTGTTAACAACTGAAGCATAGGACTGCATAAAATCAAAGCTTTTTCTTAAGTAGACAAAAACAGTTCTGGGTACTCAAAATAAATTTAAGTAATATAAGTACAAAGTATTTGTACTGTAACACCCAGGATAACACAAATCAATTTTTAATTAGAAACTACCTTTGAGATTAATGAATGTCATTTACAAGCCTTTTGGTAAATAAGCTAATACAATAGCAAACGCTGTATTTTTTTTCTGTGGTGGAAGACATGGATATCTGATAAGAAATCTCAGTAGAGTTTCAGCCAGTATTCCTGCAAGAAACAGATTTATCATAGTGAATCCATCCCACAGTTCTTTATATGGCAATTAGTAGTTGGTAATTGGCAAGGTTACCTAGAAAGCATATTTGTCTATAAACAAAAGAAGGCTGCAGAAATTATTGATATAAACTAAATATTGTAGGGAAATAAAAGTATAAAATTGCTGTTCATGACAATTTGAACAAAATAATGTATTAAATAACAAAAATGTAGCAAATCCTCAGAATGGTAATAGCTTAGAAAATTATATTTAGATAGTATTCATTTTGTAGCTATTGGTTGCTGAAGTCTAGAGCTGTTTATTTCTAACTGGACACTCATTTGCGTAGCATACTTTTATCCCTAATATTATTTTCAATAGCTATTATTTTTCAAATGGATCTTTAAGAATGACAATTAAGAATAATTGAAATTATAACACTGAGCAAGCTTTGCTGTAATTCACAATTACTTTAATACTGAAAGATGCCTTATTCAATAATTTCCATTTGTCAGAGAGAATAGCTGATCTTATTCAAAAGTATATTATTTGTTCAAACTGATATGTATAATTATGGATAAAATTCTGGCTGTTTAAAATAACTTTAATAAAACCATTATTGTGAAATGATCAGGTTGTGACTTTGTCCGCAAAACATATTGTTGAGAGTTCAAGTTATTCTTATGCCCCAGTGTCAGTGGGACAAAGGTGAATCACATCTAAACTGAAAGTAAAGAGTCTGTAATGAGCAAATCTCAGGTAGAAGACACCTAAGAAATTCAAGACTACAAGAGATTTACTGGTATTTTTTTAAGTCAGAAATTGGTTCCCAGGAGGTTTGATTGCAAATCTGGAATTGAACATCTAATGTTGATTACATCCTAATAAGCAGAATGTTTCTGCCTATGTTATTGACAGACTAGCAGTTCTTAATATAATGATTCTTAATTGATAACTAGTCACCCATGGTGATGCTTGAAACTGCTAGAGTGGCATCAGTCTCTTCTCAAATTCAAGGGCAATGGAAATAAAATAACTTTCCTGCATTGCATATTTCCATACTCAGAACAATGTTGTTGACTTTTTTAAATACAGTGAAAATATGTTTTTTCCACATATTCTATAATTCATGGACTTTTATAGGCCTATATTTATTATACAAGTGGTATACTACACAAATCCTGTTTATCGCCACTTCAAAAAGACTCTCTCATTATATTCTCTTTCAATCATTTCAAATCCTGGTATGCAATATGAGTGTAGCTAGAGAGGGACAGGTTAGGGAAATCATTGCTTTTGGATGGGGATATAATAACATAGTTCTGAAAAAGACGCATAGAGTTTTAGGATCAATGCTTGTTAGGATAGGAGTAGATTTTTATGTATAATTAGTATGTAAGCAAATGTAAACTTTATTTGCAAAGCCTACAGAGAGTAAACCCAACCTCCAAGCAGAAAAATTCCAGTAGAAGCGAGGAACAGCCACAGGAGTCTTAGTTTCAATGAGGCAGATGCTCATTAATGACACTAGGTTCGTGATCTATGAACAGTTTTCTAACAACGCAAGAGAAGCTGAGCATGTAATGCAACCACTGGTGAAGTCACCAAAGAATTCTCAATCAAAATGCTGGTTCTTACTAAATCACTTTTTATAGAAGGATGAATAAATTGAAGCAAAACGTCAATCTCTATTCTATGGAAAAAATCTGAAGAAATTAGAAAACAGAGCACAATCCAAAAATATTAAAGAAAATTATGTCTGAAAAATATTTGTTACAAAAAAAATTTCAGAATGTATCTACTTTCACTTTCTAAAAATCCGGTGAAGGAAACGCCATGTTGGAAAGATGACAAAGTCATATAGACTGATAAAGGAAAAGCATGATGACAGAAGGAACAACTGAAAGGAGCAAATCATTAACGGTAAAATAAAAATATTTTTTGTCATTGCTGTAAAAAACTAAGTACAAACCTAGACAAGAACACAAAAACAGATCAGTGGCATAGAATGCAAATTCACTACCTCTTTATGAATGCATGGAAGGAAAAATAGATGAAAAGTGAAGTCACCAAAGAATTCTCAATCAAAATGCAAGGAATGAGTTTCCTTGAAAAATACAAGCAAAACTGAACTGGAACAAAATTCAGTGATGCAATAGATAAAATCATTTTTAATTTTACAAAGGTTTGAAGGTACAATCAAATTGGGCTAGGATGTTTCAATCACAATTGATTAGAATTGAATCAAAAGGTAAAAATTTTGAGCAGTTGTGTTAAATCACAAATTACAAATGCAAAATATGCCAAAGGAAGCCTCTCTAAATTCAGAAAAAGTTTACCAGAAGTATGTTTTCAGAATAATAGCTCTTGTATGCAAACTATAAATACTGATTTTGTTATTTAAAGTAGAGAAGGACTGTATTAAAAAAATATCAGTCTTTTCACTTGATAGTTTAGAAAAGCTTTTGATTTGACATGATTTAGGTAGTAGAAAGTTTTCTTACACAACTATCTTTTTTATTCCACTCCTCATCAAGCTAGAGTATTTGTTTCAATTTAAAAGAAAGAAAAAAGAAAGAAAGAAAGAAAGAAAGAAAGAAAGAAAGAAAGAAAGAAAGAAAGAAAGAACTCAATTGAAGGAGAGAAAATAATTTGGAAAGCCTTTCTATTTAATGTGTATCTAATATTTTCTTCTTAAATTACCTAAAGTAAAATAAATTCCTAATGGATGAGTCATTAAAATGAATAAATATACAAACAAATGAACAAACGCCCATGTTTGTTTTCTTTTCTGCTTTTATAAGCATTTTCAACTTCCCAACAGGAGCCAAAAGCTTCTGATTGGTTTGTTCAATCTCTAAAAGACTAAAAGATACTTAAGGAAATTTCTGTAGTATAGCCATGACCTGATTAAGCTAAAAATCCTAAAGTAGTTTTGAAATATGTATATACTATAATAGGATCCAACTGATATTTAAATATTTTGGCTTTGGGAATGATGTAATTTTTTTTTGTCATGCAAGTTCACATATATAGCTGTTTCAAAATAATATCAATTTTCTTCCCTCACTAGTTAAGGGTATAAAATTAATTACTTGGATGTTATCATTACTAATTTTCTAAGAATTCTATGTGACAATTGAATAGCATGAACCCAGGGCTAAATATATTCAAGTTTTTTATATATAAATATAAAATATTATGGATGTTTTTCATCATCACACATAGTGGGGAAAGTACAAATTTCCTATATCACAGAGTAAAGAAATACATTTTATCTTTAAAAATTATTATTTCTGGATAATCTACAAATAGAATTACACCTGCTTTGTCAAGTCAATATTAAAAAAATACTCTAGCCCTGGCCGGTTTGGCTCAGCGGTTAGAGCGTCGGCCTGCGGTCCGGAGAGACCCGGGTTCGGTTCCCGCTAAGGGCATGTACCTCGGTTGCAGTTTGTCCCCGGCCCTGGTTGGTCGTGCGGGTGGCAGCCACTCGATGTCCCTTCACGTCGATGTTTCTGTCTCTCTCTCCCTTCCTCTCTCCCTCCCTCCCACTGTATATGTACAAAAAGTGGAAAAATATCCTCGGGTGAGGATAAAAAAAAAAAAAAAATACTCTAGCACTTTTCATTTGTCTTTAAATAAGGAATATAAATTCATTTCTAATAACTTCGATTGATATTGCATCATAAAGATTATCTAAATGTCATTTAGCTTCCAAAAGCCCTCGCTGTCTGTGACAGACACCTTTGGTTTGTACACCACATCTCCTCTGTCTGTACATGGTTCAGTAGACAGTTCTAGCTAGTAAGGCTCATCTGCATAACAGCATTCTACCTCAAATAGGGCCCATCCAATTTTCTACTTTCTGCCCCAAGGATTCTTTGGTACTGCAACAATTTAATTTGACCACATTTATGTGCAACATGAATATCTGTAAGGTGCCCCTCAAACCAATGGGGGATGCTGGTGTCACTGAACTAATACACTGGTCTCCATTCCTTCAGGCAGACGTCTGTCTATTGGAGGACTTCTTTACTATTTAGAGATTCCAGCTAAGTCCATTCCCTGTGGCAATAATAGTGTGCTCTTATATTGATTTTCTATGTTCCCTGACTTTTCCTCTTTCCACTCTTTTATTTCTGCTCGCTGGTGCCACCTCATGCTAAGCTACCTTTATCCAAGTCTTATCTCATGCTCTGTTTTCAGTGAAACACATCATAGTCTCTCTGCTCTAGAAGACAGATATTCATTATGAGTGTTTGAAGCAGATCATCATTAACATTTATAAAACTATCGTCTTGGGTAAACTGGATATGGAAAGCTACAAAAGGTGGCATTGGGAAAGGTAGTAACTTGAGCATTTAAATAGTATAAGCTCAATAGTAGTGATAAGAAATGTGAAGTTGTTCCTTGTTTGTTAGCTACCTTAGAAGCCATGAAGAAATAATAAAATGCTCAGGTCAAAAAACATTACTCAAAGCAGAAAAAACCAAGGCCATCTTTAAAGTGAGTATTCTTTCTTGCAGTCATAGAGTAAACAGTATTAAAACTTAGGATCAAGCTTTAGTTATAAGTAACAAAGCAGACTAAATAATCAAAGTTTTTCAATTTAACAGTATGCCAGGACAGCTTTGATGGAATTTTAAGGAATGACAGAAAGTTCGGGGATTAGGGAATTAACAATGAATTTATTATATGAAACCAGAGAACCCACAAGTTAAAAGTATTCTATGATAAATGCCTAAGAATAATCCTGTCACTAAAGCAGTAAAGAAAACTCCAGTGAAGAGCCACCATCATTTTTAGAAGCTCAGTTTTGTTCCTCTGCTGTAGATCAGGTTGGGCAGTAGGAGATTCTCTCATGCACCTGAGCTCTAGATCTAAACTTGATGTGAAAGATAGAATTACAGAATAGTAGAAGACAGCTGTCAGTACCCATAATACAAAGGAAAGATATATATAATTACCATTATGCATAGCAACAGCATGGGGCATGTGACCTTGACCCACAATAATCTGTGGTAATGTCTAAAGACATTTGATGTTTTAAGGGATCACAAGAGCCTGTGAAAAAAGGCTCATCTCTACTCTACAAGTGAAAAGCGTGCTCCCTCACTCAGTTTTCAGATCTGTGCCATCAGAGTCAGAGCTCATTGATTGAAGAAGAAGCTGGGCACCCAAGAGTTAGACTCTGAAATGTTATAGCAAAAATATGCAATACTTGTAATCCACATTCTGAGAATCTATCCTGAAAAAGATTTGCATATTTGTACAAAGACATATAGAAAGCAGCATTCTTTGCTTCATTATTTGTGAAAATGAAAACTTATTGAGAAAAACTATCCTTCAAAATGGGATTATTTCAAAATAATTGTCTCATCCATATGTAGGAATGCTACACAACTTTTAGTCTTAAATGAGAAGCAGGCCTTTATGTGCTGATATTAAAAGATCTCCAAGATGTGTAGCTAATTGGAAAATATATTAAATTCCATATAATTTATGTAATAAAACAGCTATGTTTATATGCGCATAGGTAATAGTTTAAATTCATTTTTAATGAATGGAAGGATATACCCCAACTATTAATAGTGGTTCTCTAAAAACGGTTGCCGAGAAAGCAAAGTTAGTGGTAAAACAGAAGAGGTGTATTATACTTCTTTAGCCTATATTCCAGTGCATTGCTTGAATCATTTGAAGGAGGTGATGAATTAATGTTATATTTGTATATCGCTTTTCAAAATAGTACTAGTAAATGCTGTATTAAATGCATCTTTAGCCCGTGTGCCTCTCCTCTATCACATTCTTTTGTTTCTCTAATCCAGAGGTCACTATAATCAGAATTTTGTAAATCATTCTTTTTTAAAAAAATGGAATTACACATAATAAGGTAGCCCTAAACAAGAGTTTTACATGTTATACATTATATTAGTTCATACTCTATGTATTGTTCTGTGACTTACAGTGTAACTGTGATTCATTCATTTATATTCTGTTCCATGGCAACTATATCCTATTGTGGGACTATAATACAATTTATATTTTAGGGATTACGCTCTTGTTTGTTTTATTTTTTAAAAATATATGTCAGGTCTGGCCTGTGTGGCTCAGTGGTTGAGTGTCGACCCATGCCCCAAGAGGTCACCCAGTTCGATTCCCAGTCAGGACACATGCCCGGGTTGTGGGCCCCATCCCCAGTGGGGAGTATGCAGGAGGCAGCCAATCCATGTTCTCTCTTATCAATGTTTCTATCTCTCCCTCCTTCTCCTTTCCTCTCTCTCTAAAATCAATAAAGAAAAACAATTTTTTTTAATAAAATAAAAATGGAACTGCCTTATGACCCAACAATTTCACTTCTGGGAATATATCCAAAGAAACCTGGAACACGAATTTGAAAGAATAAATGCACCCCATCTTCATAGCAGTGCTATTTACAATAGCCACGATTTGGAAACAGCCCAAGTGCCCATCAGTAGATGAATGGATAAAAAAGCAGTGGTACATATACACAATGGAATATTACTTAGCTGTAAAGAAGAAGAAAATCTTACCCTTTGTGACTGCAAGGGATAGACCTAAAGAGTATTATCATAAGTGAAATAAGCAACTCAGAGAAAGACAAATACCATTTGGTTTCATCTATATGTAGAATCTAATGAACAAAATAAACAAATAAAATACAGACTCAGATACAGAGGACAAACTGACAGCCATCAGAGGGGAGCAATGCTGGGGAACTGGGTGAAATAGGTGAAGGGATTAAGCATAAAAACAAAACAAAACAAAAACTCATAGACACACACTACAGTAGGGTGATTACAAAAGGGAAATGGAAATGGGACCAGGTAGAACAGTTTAAGCGGGAATAAATAAATGACAAAAGATTTGATCTGGGGTGGTGAACACACAATGCAATATACAGATGAGGTATTATAGAATTTCACACTTGAAACCGGTATAATTTCTTTTTTTAAAAAAATTAATTAATTCATTTTTGTTACAGATGTTTCTCCTTTTTCCCCCACTGATTCTCCCCTTCCACTCCCTCCCCACCCTGTCTCCAGCTTTGCTGTCCATGACCTTTGTTCATGCATACATGCATATAAGTTCTGTGGTTTATCTCTTCCCCACTACCCCCTGTTCTGGGGATTGTCAGTTGTACCCCACTTCCACGTCTCTGGGACTACCCCATTCCTCAGACTGTTATGTTCATTATATTCCACAAATAAATGAGATCATATGAGAAACCTATATAATCTCATTAACCAGTGTTACCCCAATAAATTCAATAAAAACTAAAAAGTGTACAATCAGTGAAAGAAAAATTATTTTGTGAAGGAAGTTATACAATTTTTTTGTATTCTAATATATGATGAATGCATTATATGTATTTTAATACATAGCGTATGTATGCAGCATCTTATTTGAGGAAACTTAGAGTTTATGAAAAAAAACAGTAGTGTAGGGGTAAATAAAACAAAGAGAAATTAAACATGGAATAAAAATATATTTTTAAAAATATTTAAGAGATGATTCTGTGTCTTTATAATTTTATTTGAATTTGATGATGCTGGCTTAATTATATTGTGAAATAATTTTTAAAATACTTTAATGAATATATCTTAAATAACTTTAAATAATTTAAATTAAAAAAACAGTTGTTTCTGCTGTTGCCCACTTTTCTTTTTTTTTCTTTGCTTGCAGGCATAAAATTATACATCAGTAACCTTGTGGGTAAATGCAGATACGAGTAATGTTATGCACCATTTTAATTTAAATGCAAAATATTTATTGCTCTTACATAAAGTCGATAACATCCATACTGGTGAATAAGTGCCACTGATCCAAATCAATTTTTTAAATTACATAAAAATTTATTATTTCTCATAACTTTATATTTCTCTAGATACTATGTAAATCTTTGAAAGCAATTAGCAAATCCAAAAGCACTTTGTACATCTATGAATTTTTAATGCTCCCTTACATGCCATCTTTCTTCCAAGTAGAGAAAAATAATTCCTTTAAATATCCCCTCCCTCTTCAAACGTTTTAACTTCTAGCACTGAAGGCAGCAAGATAGAACATAAATAACATATTAATTTTCATGGCCTATGAATGAGACACCACTATAAATACATTTTCAACTGTTTTAAAGGCCTCCCGATTACATCTGACTCAGATACAGCCATTGGCTGAATATGTGGGAAACAAACTTTTTAGATGACATGAAGGCCAAGAGGAAAGGATATATCATCCAGAGGCTGAGGGGTTAATCATTGAAGAATAAGATGGAAGCTGGAAATGGTGGTGAATGAAATGAACTAGTGTTCCATATTGTCAAAAATTGGATGTAGCCCTGACTGGTTTGGCTCAGTGATTAGAGCGTTGGCCTGCGGTCTAGAAAGACCCAGGTTCAATTCCCGTCAAGGGCATATGCCTCAGTGCAGCTTGTCCCCGGCCCTGGTTGGGTCGTGTGGGTGGCAACCACTCAATGGGTCCCTTTCACGTCGATGTTTCTCCTCTCTGTCTCTTCCTCTCTCTCCCTCCCGCTCTATCTGAACAAAAAATGAAAAAAAAAATGTCCTCGGGTGAGGATTAAAAATAAATAAATAAATAAATACTAAAAACTGTATGTATTCTTCAGAATCAAGTGTATTTCTAAGAAAGTGTCTTCATTAGAGCTGTTTATCAGCAAGACTTTTTAGAATGAATTACATTGTTTCAGGGGAGGGTTGTAAATGCAGATTTAGGAAAGTGATGAATACCATCAGATAAACAATTATTTATAGTTTTTCAATAGTCAGTTGGTTTTGTTTTTGTTTTTAATAGAAGTCTTTCTTGACTATCTCAGAAAGGACTGTGTTTGTTTACCCATTGCTTTGCGATGATAATGGAGCAGAATTTTGTATGTGCTTAAGGGAAATTAGACTTTCTGATGATGTCTGATTAATGGCTGACCTTGGGAGGCAGGCAAAAACTAGCTTTCCTATTTTGATTTTCATTTGTTGTTGGCCAAAGGAAGTACATGTGTGAATTAGTAGGGTTGTTACAGGTTAGAAATGGAAATAGATAACAGGATGATTTGAGTCCCAAATGTTGCCATAAAATAGACCTTTAGTTGGCACAGCTTCTGAGAGTGGGTGGCTGAAACCACCCAGCCTGACTCTCAACTACAATAATGATCAGAGTGAAAGAGACAGACACATATTTCATTGGTTTGGGAGCATTGAGTGACCACTGAATCCAAATCAGAATCCACCCAGTGAGCACACCCTCTAGCTTCAGGCAGTCTCCTCGAAGAAGACACCCGGATGAAGGCCTGGCTTGTAAAAGAAGAGCATTGTAAGTACCTCTATGTTGTTATTTTTTATTATAACTTTGTATTTTGTAATAATTTTAGATTTACAGAAAAGTTTCAAAGATAACACAGAATCCCCATATACCCATCACTAAGATTTTGCCAGTGTTAGAATTTGTATAATGATGGTGTATTTGTCAAAATAAAAAAACAATGTTTCTGAATTGCTATCAACTAAACTCCAGGCTTTATTCAGATGTCTTCAGATTCCTCCAGGGGCGCTCCATGTCCGTTCCAGGATGCATGCAGGATACCAAGTGGTACTTGATCATTTGTCCTTTGTCTCTTCCAATCTTTGATTACGTGTAGCCCTGTTTTACCATGATGACCTCGACAATTTTGAAAAATACTTAAGAATTTAAGGATTATGCTTTATACATATATGACAAAGAAATAGAAGTTGGAATCATGGTCTGTCTCTCCATTTTGTCAAATAAACTGTGGCTAAGAGAGAATAATTGGGGAAGTTTAGCAATACTGGAGAAGGTGGAGCTAGTGACCTCCTGGGTGCTGTGCATGTCAATTGGCAAGAAGATCCTTTGAAAGGAAGGATAAACCATGGGCAGTGAATATGGGTTCTATTAACTGAACATAAGAAGAGAATCACAGAAATTGCCAGAAAGGGGCCGGGGGGAGGAAGACAGAACAAATAATGAAGTAAACAGAATGCATATATGTATTTCAGATTGTAAATGATTTAGTACTATACATTTTTTTCAGTATAATTCTGTCATTCTAAATTTATTATTGCCCTTTCTGTGCTTTCTTTGATTCCGTATCATATCAAGAATTTTGGTACATTTTATCTGCTTCCCTTATTAGATATATTTTTTAAATGGTAGCAGTAAAATATAGCAGATGATAGAGAATAGCCTTGTTTAGAGGAGAAAATTGAAGGTATACTACAGTTAAAGAAAGGTAAGTCTTTTACTTCTTTTTTTCTCTATGCAAAAATATTTTTTTCTTTCTTTCTAGAAGACCCATTTATTGAAATTGATCTTTTGAAATTATTCAAATTCTCATGCATATATGATTTTAATGTAGAATCTTGTATTATCTGTCTGTCAAGTATTGATAGACAATGAAAAATGTGTTTAGGATTTATTTGTTTTCTCCATATTGTTTTCATTCTTTAAGTCATTTGCCTCAATTTAAATGCTGTTACCTATTCTTTTATCTGTTCAGAATTATTGATGGTGATATATGGTATTGTCAAAGACAAAACTCACCAGACAATTAAGATGATTTTATTCAGGCTGTTGCAATAGGGAGAACAGATCATATCTGAAAGTCAAAGTTTCTCAGCAGAGTGTTTTTGCCATAGCCATTTATGGGGAAGATTAAATGAATTGTAGACAGGGTGCTTTGCTCTCAGGGTTACTTTGTATGTAGGGAAATCACAGTCAGTTATTTGAACAGTAAGTGTTTATCTCTGTGTCTAGCTAATTTCAGAGGGACAAACAGTTCTAATCATAGTTAATTACTCATGAGACAAAGAACATAACAGTTGGCTAGGGATGCAAGGGAAGAAATCTGTCTGGCCTTATCAGGTATAGGCAAAGGGGAGATCTGTTTGTAGTCTTGTCAGTACACATCATAAAAAAGATTTACACTGCATTATTTTTTTCAGTCAATGTTTTATCATTATCCTAACTGTGCAATATCATATTTAAGACTGACTGGATTTCAAATAAATGTTTAAAAATTCTGTCTGGCATATGAAGGCAGGCTAGAGTCTGAAATTCCTTCACGAATGTGTCAAAGATGCTTAAATGTCCAAAAAAAAAGAAAAAAAAAAAAAAAGCCTTTCTCTTCTACTTCTAGAAAAATAAATTTCCATGGTATGAAATCCATGGTATTTTGAGGTTTGTACTTTAGAATTTAATATTGTTAAGACATAACAGTAACTTCAATTTTCTGGGGATCTAATAGTAGTAAATGTGTCATTTCTGATGTTCAGAGCATTAACTGTCTATACTACTATCATTGTGCTGTATCTTGTTGATATTTTATATTGAGATATTTCTCTCAAAAATTATGTCTACCTAAATTTTGAATTCAGCCTATAACTCTTAACTCTTCCATTTTGCCTGTGGAGGTTACTGCTAGCACCCTAAAAGGTTTTTAATTAAGAGTTTTTAAAAATAATAATTAGTGGAATTGTTATCGGTGGGGAACACTCTGTTGCCAGGGGATGTGTGTTTCTTGCTATGTCATAAAAAAAAGAAAACTCATATGGGAGAATGAGTGGAATTTATTTGCTTAGAGTAAATCCCTGAGTTTCCAAGGTCCCATTGCCCTCCATCCTGCCATGGAAGAAGTGTAACTGTGCCTTTAGCAGAGAGAGGATTAAAGCCATTGCCCAGAGTTTCACTCCATGTCAGGGCACAGTCCCATCCAGCATTAGGCTAGCTTAGTTTGTGTTCCCAGTTGTAGTCCATCACATGTGGGGTCCACTTGGCCATGAGCTATGTGACTGTGGAAGGGACACAGGCAAATACAAGAGAGCCACAGAGTCCAGAGCACCACGAGAGTGAACTCCTTTGTCTGGGGGATATATATTTCCAAATTTTCACAAGCTTACAGTGACCCCTCTCCCTCTAGTCAGTGACCTCTGTTCCCAGGTTTGACTGATCTGCTCTTTCCCTGTATCACCCCAACTCTACTGTGACTGTATCCATCTCCCTTTTGTCTAGTCCCTTCCCCCAGTGATCTGTAGGGAATGGAGTGGTGGTTCCCTGAGAAATATGAAGTTGCAGCTTCCTGGTGAAGCTGCCCAGGTGGCTATGCTGATAGTGCCTGGCTTTCCTTTTGCTTCTTTCCTATTAATAACTAGCTAATTATAATGGTAACAGAATCAGCCATATTTCATACTAATTATACATGCATTAGGAAGGGTTATGTATAAAGTGTTAAGAATAGATACATAAATGTTAAAACTACCCATAGTGTGACTCCAAATATCATTACTAAACAGAAGAGTTTTGCATTTGGGGAAACACTTGGTCCTCCTGCTTTGGGTAGTTAGTTTTAGTGCTGAGTTCTAGAGGAATTATGCCCAAGAATAATATGTATGTTTGTTTTTTACTTTAGATACGAGATGAAAATTCTTCTTCCAAATGATTTTTTTGTATTTTTCTCTTTTTATTGCTTGTATTTTTATTGTGATAAAATAATCATAATATAAAACTTACCCTTTTAACCATTTCTAACTGTACAGTTGAGTGGCATTGAGTATGTTCATGTTATTGTGCAAACATCACCACTGTCCATCTCCAGGACTTTTCATCATCCCAGACTGACACTTCAGACCCACCAAACTTTGATTCTGCCTTCCCCCTGCCCCTGGTAACTGATATTGTATTTTATTTTTCTATGAATTTGATTATTCTAGGTATCTTATATAAGTGGAATCATATGATATTTGTTCCTTTGTAATAGCTTATTTCACTCAGCATAATGTCTGCAAGGTGCATCCATGTTGTGTGCGTAGCATTATTTATTTTAAGAATAGCCCTGCTAATTGATATGAAGTAGTATTGCACTGTGATTTTGAATGATTAGTGACATTGAGAATATTTTTTAATGTGCTTATTGACCATTTGTATGTCTTTGGAGAAATACCTATTGAAATTTTTTTGCCCATTTGTTTGAATTGGGTTGTTAATTTGCTTTTATTACATTGTAATAAAAACAAAGAATTAGCGTTATAAGCAAGATTCAAATGGCAACAGGCAAGTTGGGTTTCAAAGCAGGGACCCTTGGTAAAACCCTTAGATGGGCTTTTAAGTGGAAGCAGGAAATCACATCTGTATTACCACAAACTGATGAAGTCTCAGGCATATCCAGACAAAATTAAGCAGTGTGTTACACTTTTATCTCAACAAAACCTATGCATTTCTTTGTAAGGTTTCCCACCCTTCCAATACCCTTGTCCTTGTCCTGAAGTGTAGGAAAAGTCAGGTTTTGTTTTGTTTGTTTTTCTTTCCCCCAGGACTTCTGGGATACACTTCTGAATTGGTCCCTAAGGGATAGTGTTTGCTGCAACCAAACAGCTGATTCATTATGAGAAAAATCAATTCCTATCCAACTCCTTATCTCCAGTGCTCCCTCTGCTTATCACCTGAGTATCTAAGAAGAACCTTTAACCATCTTTGAATAGAAATGTTACACAGAGTAGTTAATGGGAGCAGCAGCTCAATGGGACATCAGACCTCCATCAGGGGCTTAGATGTAAACACACATTTTATTCTCTGGGTAGCGCATTTTCTTAATTTTCTCCAAAGCCTTTTTTTTTCCTTTCTTTCTTGTAGACCCTATAGTTAATATTCTCAATCAAACAAAAAACAATTGAAATAGTAAAAAATAGTGGATGAAAGAACAGACTTTAGAGCCAGACCAGCTCAACTACTTACTAGATTAGGCACCTTAACGAGTCCACAAAACCCTCTGTACCTGTTTTCTCATCTGTGAAATGTACCTCAATCGGTTTTAGAGAGGATTCATTTATTTATTTTATTTTATTAAAAAGAAAATCTATTTTTTCCTTTTTATAGAGATTGCTATTAGTTAATAACATTATGTTTCAAGTGTACATTATAATTCTACATTTGTATACAAGATGCTTACCACCAAAAGTCTAGTTTTCATTCATCAGTATATATTTGAGCCCCTTCACCCATTTCACCCTCTCCCCATCCACTTTCCTTTTTGTATATATGACTTTTGTATATACTTATAATACAGTGTATTGTCTGTATATATGAGTTTTTGTTTTGTTTTCTTTTTGTTTTATATCCCACATTTGATTGAAACAAGATGTGCTTTTTATCCTTTTCCATCTGACCTATTTTATTTAACATAATAGTCTCAAGATTTACCCATGTTATCCTAAATAGCAATATTTCATTTATTTATGGCTGAGTAGTAGTCCATTGTTCTTATATGCGACATTTTCTTTATCCAGTAATCTGTCAATGGATTCAGGTTGTTTTCATATCTTGGTTATTATAAATAATGCTGCAGTGAACATAGGGAGGCATAAATCTTTTTGAATTAGTGTTTTCATATATTTTGGATAAACACCAGAGGAATTATTGGATCATATGGTAGCTGTACTCATAAATTTTGAGGAATCTCCATACTGATTTTCATAGTGGCTGCACCACTTTACAATCCTACCAACAGTGTATGATGGTTCCTTTTTCTCCACATCCTCACCAACACATATTATTTCTTTTCTTTTTTAATATAGTCATTAAAATAAGTGTTAGGTGATATCTTATTGTATTGTGGATTTGCATTTTTCCTAGTAATTAGTGATGTTGAGCATTTTTTCATGCACCTGTTAGCCATCAGCCTGTCTTCCTTGGAAAAAGATCTGTTCAGATCCTCTGTGAATGTCTTAATTAATTTGTATGATTTGGAGTTTGTTTGTTTGTTTTTTATCCTCACCAGAGGACACTTTTGCATTCATCCCAGATAGAAAGAGAGGGAGACAGGGAGGAAGAGAGAGAGAGAAACATCGATGTGAGAGGGAGACACCAACTGGCTGCCACCCACACAACCCCATCCCGGACCAGGGACAAATGGCAACAGAGGTACGTGCCCTTAGCGGAAACCATACCCAGATCTCTCTGGACTGCAGGCCAATGCTCCAACCACTGAGCAAAACCAGCCAAGGCTATGAGTTCTTCATATATTTTGGATATTAATTTCTTATTGGAAATTATCATCTGTAAATATCTTCTTTCATTCAGTCATTTGCCTTTTTGTTTTATTTATGGTTTTCTTTGCATTTCAGAAGCTTTTTAATTTTATGTAGTCCCATTGAAACATGGCTGGCATGAAGAGCAACAAAATTTTGTATCTTGTTTAATTTATATTTAAATTTAAAACTGATACTAGATTTGGTTATTGGAAAATACTTCGTTAGGTATAATTGGAATAGATTGATCAGTCAATCTACATTTTAAATTGTAAATTTTATTAAATTAAAATACAGATCAAGTATTTCTAATGAAAACTCCGCTTCAAGTTGAGATGTATTATAAGTATAAAATACACACATCTTAAAATAATTGAAGATATCTCATTAATAAATTTTATACTGCTTATATGTTGAAATAATATTTGGGAAATATTGAGGTAAGAATATTAAAATGTATTTCACCTACTTTCTTAATGTAAGTACTAGAAAATCTTATAAATGTGGCTCACAACATATTTTTATTTAATAATATTATTCTACATAAGAGGTCAAGAATATTTTTATTATGTTGAAATGGAAAAAATCCTTTTAATTAAATCCTTTTAATCAGAAGCTACAAAGAGGAATAAAAACTTTTTGGCAAAATAATGACAGTAAGCATAGAAAGAGAAAATAAAAATAAAATTAGAAAAAATAATGTACAAGAGTCACATCCAAGATTTAAAAATAGACAAATCATTAAAGGATATAAGTCAGCAATTTAGAGCAAAATAACAGAGCATTAGAAATATTAATAAATACATGGAGAGGCATATAACCTCACAATTAAAAAAATAAAAAATACAAGATAGCATTAACAATGGTTGATAATGAGAAAATGATAGAAGAAAAAAGCAGAGAAAGAGAACAAGTTAGGGAACATATTCATGGTAACTCCTAACCCTTTCAAGGGCTAAACTGATTATATCTATAGAAATTATCATTGCACTTACATTTTAAACAATAAATTCCACATGTAGTAATTTGTCATAGGGTTATACTTTAAAAATACACTTACACATACCAGGATATGGTTGTCAATATTGCATATAATAGCAAAATAAAGTATAATAATGTAAAATTAAAGAAGCAGAAATTATTTCAATAAATGTAGGTAAATGTTTTTGTGTGTTCATGCACATGTGTGCATATATATAATACAATAATATACAATGAACAAGTTAGACATTTGGGGCTGACAGGAAAATGCATCCAAAATATATAATGAAAAAAACTAATAAATGGAATGTTTATAGTATAGTGTACTATATATTGAAATAATAAACTATATAAAAAAGCTATGTTCATATCAAAAGATGTGAACTGATATATGCGTTTATTTATGTATTTTTATAAAATTTAAAAATTATTAACACTGGGTACATTTGACAAGAAGGATAGAGACATGTGGAAGGGAATATGACATTTTTATTTTATACATTTTTATACATTTAGTTTTCAAAATAATTAATACTGATTATTTAGGAAGTTGGGCCTTTTAGTTTTCTCTTCTTAATTTTATATCCAAATTTTTAAAATATAAGTCTTTATAAAACTTCCTATAATCTTATTTGGTGAAAATTAATAATGTTGCCAGTTTATTGAAAACCACATGCTTTGTCTTTTATTCTTCCTTAAATATACATATACCATTATTTTCTTATATATTATAAAATAGGATCATTTTATATGGGCTTTGTGTTCTAGTTATATTTTCTTACGTTTAGTAAAATCCAGTGTTATCTGCTTCATGCCAGCCTACTTGTACAGAGTTTTAAAATATATACTCATTATTCGTATGTTCTTCAAATATGATGATATTTTTTAAATATTTATTTTTTGATAAAGCAGAATTTTTAGGTTATATTGCAAAGATTGTTTTACTGTAGATAGTAAAAGAGGTTTGTAATACAAATTAAAACCTTTCTGATTGTTGTGGGATTGTCCCCTTTAAAGATAAATAAATGGGTAATGTAAAGAAAATGGAATTTCAGCTTGGCTTGTGTGTCTCAGTGGTTAAGTATTGACCCATGCACCAAGAGATTACTGCTTTGATTCCTGGTCAGGGCACATGTCCAGATTGTGGGCTGGATCCCCAGTGCAGGGCATGCAGGAGGCAGCCAATCGATATTCTCTCTCATCGATGTTTCTCTCGTTCCCTCTCCCTTCCTCTCTCTCTAAAATCAATAAAGAAAAATTAATTTAAAAAAGTTACAAATCTCTGAGATTCCTGTACCTCTCAGCTTAAAAAGGAGAGAGAGAAAAAAGAAAATAAACTTTTATATTTATGAATTTTAAAAAAATTTCTAAATAGCCAAGAAAACTTAAAAATTTGCAGAAATATGGCATTCTCGGTTTACTTGGTAGAGTGTAGATATCAGCAAATATTTCCTGAATTGTTAATTTAACTAGTAAGTCCTAGTGGCATCATTGCAAACTGATTTATACAAAGTTGTTCAAAGAGAGTTGTTTTAATACTAGTCTATAAACATAAAAGAAATGTGTATTGGAACTTCAACAGCATGAGTTCTAAATATCAAAAAATATATAGAGGGTTTAAATGGTAATCTGTTTAATTCTAGGATTAAAGCTCTAAGATTGAATTATTGAAGGTAAGTAGACTGAAAGGGGTAAATTGGAGGGCAATAATATGCATTCAATCGATATTAATAAAAATAAATAATAGAATCTATCAAAAGAGCAAGATCATAAATTCTGTAAAATATTCTAAAATAGCTTTGCAGCAATATTGAATGGGAAACTGAATTTATTTTCTAATATGATAGTAATATCATATAAGATAGAAATAGAACTGGACCATCCAAATGTAATAACATGAATAGCATTATTATTGAAACAATAATATTGAATCATGCTAGTTTCTGCTTTTATTATTGTTTAGGCACAGATATCTCTAATGTGTTGTGAATTCAGGGAAGTTTTATTTTTATCTAGATTCTAAGGAAAATGTTTAGAATTATAAAAAACTTGTTTCCCAGGTTTAATCACACTTAATTTGATACTTCTCTTTTTTCCAATTCACTTAACAGCAGCATTCAAACAGATGATATCTGTTTATAAATCTGTTCACTAAAATGTGCTTTTCTCTGCAGTCACTTCAATAAAAACAGTGTAGTCTATTGCACAGCTAAACCGGTGTATGAAAAGAACTGCTACTTTCATATACATTTCTTTCTGTCTACCTGAAAAGCCAGATCAAAGCCTTTTACATTATGTGATATTGCTGCCCCTCAGGGCAGAGCAATAAACACCTTGAAATTTCATCTCTGCTAAGTTAGTGATATAAATGTCAATTTACTTTAGCTAAAGCAGACTTTTGAAATCAATGACTAGCAGGGATTACTGTCAGAAGAAAGTATATCTTGCTAGTTCCTGTAAGTAGTCAGTTGTAGAAAACATTAAGTGAATTGAATGCATGATTCTCAAAATGTTGTCAGTAAAATTTTATAATTTTCTATTTACTGCTTTCCAGTTGGTGTTGCTAATATTAAGTTATAAGATACAGAGTCTTTTCGAGCTCCTGGTATGTTTATCTACTTTCAACATAGAACCTCAATTTTCTCAGCTTGAATGTTTCCATTTACTTGTAGTCATCTTAAGAGGAGGAAAATGAAAACAAAAAACATGTAACAGAAATAATTTAGGAACCATGCCATCAAAGGATATCCATGCATGCATGTGATTGCCAACCTCTGAATTTCATAGCACGGGTTGAACAAAAATGTCTATAAAGACATAATTTTATTTTTTAAATTACAGTTGGCATTTAATATTATTTTATATTAGCTTCAGGAGTGCAGCATAGTGGTTAGACATTTATATAATTTACAAAGTGATGTCCCCAATAAGTCTAGTACCCCATGACACATACATAGTTATTGCAATATTATTGACTATATTCCCTACCCTATACTTTACATCCCTATGTCTATTTTGTAACTACCAGTTTGTACTGCTTAATTCTTTATCTTTTTACCTAGCTCCCCAACCCTACGCCCATCTGGCAACCATCAGTTTGTTCTCTCTATCTCTGAGTCTGTTTCTGTTTTGTTTGTTCATTTATTTTGTTTTTTTAGATCCCACATATAAGTGAAATAATATGGTGTTTGTCTTTCTCTGTCTGACTTACTTTACGTAGTATAACACCAATCCATCTTGTCACAAATGGTAATATTTCCTTCTTCTTTATGGCTGAGTAATATCCCATTGTATACATGTACCACCCCTTCTTTATTCAATCATCTATTCATGGGCACTTGGGTTGCATTTATATCTTGGCCATTTTAAATAATGCTGTAATGAACATAGGGATACATATCTTTTCAAATTAGTGTTTTGGATTTCTTTGGATAAATACCTAGAAGTGAAATTGCTGCTGGATCTTAAGGTAGTTCTACTTTTAATTTTTTGAGGAAACTTTATACTGTTTTCCATAGTGGCTACACCAATCTATAATTCCATCAATAATGCACAAAGGTCCCCTTTTCTCCACATCTTTGTCAACACTTGTTTGTTGATTTACTGATGATAACCATTCTGAAAGGTGTGAGGTGATATATCTCAATGTGGTTTAAATTTGCATTTCGCTGATGTTTAGTGACATGGAACACCTTTCAATTATCTGTTGGCCGTCTGGATGTCCTCTTTGGAGAAATGTCTATTTAGATCCTCTGCCCATTTTTTAAGTGGATTGTTTGCTTTTTTGGTGTTAAGTTGTATGAGTTATTTATACATTTTGGATATTAACCTCATATCAGATGTATCGCTGGTAAATATCTTCTCCCGGTTGATAGGTTGTCTTCTCATTTTTTTGATGGTTTCCTTGTTGTGCAGAAACTTTCTGATATAATCCTATTTGCTTATGGTTTATTTTTCCTTTTATATGCCTTGCCTGGGAGATATATCTAAAAAATTACCAAGGGCAATGGCAGAGTTTGCTGCCTATGTTTTCTTCTAGGAATTTTAGGGTTTTAGGTCTTATATTGAAATCTTTAACTCATTTGACCTTATTTTTGTACATGGTGTAAGGAGGTTGTCTAGTTTCATTCTTTTTGCATGTATCTGTCCACTTTTTCCAGTACTATTTATTGAATGCAGTCTTTATCCCATTGTATATTCTTGCCTCTTTGTCATATTTTAATAGATCATATGGGTGTGGATTTATTTCTGGGCTCTCTATTCTGTTCAATTGATCTATATATAAATAAAGATAAAATTTTAAATTTGTCGAAGAATGTATATTTCAGGAAAGAATAGCAAAGATTGACTTTTAAAGGTATTTAGAAATAAAGTTATTTAACGAAAAGGTTTCTATTATAGAACCGACATATTTTTATGAAATTATACAAGTAATTTTAGAACTGGGGTACTTTGGTAATGTCCAAGGTTAGCTACAGCTCTATCCTACTTTTTTTAATTGTACAGGTGAAGTGTGTTGTTGTAGTCATTTTCTTGTTTGTTTGTCTGTTTGTTTGTCTATACATTCTTCCTTTATTGAGACAGTTGACATATAAAAATTCCAGTGGATCTTAAGTTACCAAAGGAAAGTCTGTTTGGTAAAAGTAGGACCTAGTGGCCTAGGTAAATAATTTAAAACCTTTAAATATTCAAGAGGACTGTTTCCTAAATATTACTCATTATAAGAATTGATGACATGGGAGGAAAAAGTCTTGTTTTCTTCTAAAATTCTCTACCATTTATATTTTTTAGCCTTTATTTCATATAAGGTGAAGAACAGATTTGACCTAAATATAGAATTGATTGAAGTTATTCAGCATTAAACACTAAATAAATACAAAAATTTATATTCTATTTGTAGTCCTCTAGGAACTATATCAATATCAATCTGGATTCAGTCAGGATAAAAGAAGCCACTCTCCATAAATATAGAATTAAATCTTTATGTGACTTTTTAATTTTCTACTACTAAGTGATAACAAGGTTCAACTCTTTCTTTAATGGACAGGTTATAGGAAATCCCTCATGAAGCCATGCATGTAATTTGAAAAGATATATATATATATATATATATAATCAGAAATAGGTGCTATGAGAATCTGACCTACTTATAAATATAACATACTTGTTTTTTATGGAATTCCTTGAGCTTGATTTCATATCATACCATTTGAATATAGCATGTTGCTGTGAACATTCAAGTTTATGACTTGGTAGATCAGAAAACACCCATTTCAGAATAGGATTCTTAGATCATATAATAACTTGATAGCTCATAGTCAACCATATGATCATTTTGCAGGGCACAGTATTAAGTCAAAAGTGTTTCATCAATGGAGAGGAGTTACATGAGGAAAATGTACAAGGCTTAGCTATAAAATCATAAAAATTAACTCTTGTGATTACAAAAATTATACATTATATTTGTCTGCCATATACACTTCAAATATCATTGGATCTACCACATTCCACCAACATCCTTGTTTGTTCCACCATTACTTTGTGTACCTATTTGTATTTGTTTTTAATATAATCATAGCGTGTAACAGTAATTCAAAGTCTCAGTGTATTATACCAACAAACAGGTCTTATTTTATGTGTGTGCAGGTCAATTGTGGTTTAATTAAGGCTGAGCCAGATTTAGTGGATTTTCTTAAATCTGTCAGATGGGTGGGCTTAGCCTCTAGGAGCTAATAGGGTTCACTTCTCTTCTCCAAGGCTTCAGGGTGGATTCTTTTGGAAGGCTCTGCACCAGCCTTGGCTCTAAGCTGGCTGACTGGCTTTAGGTTACTGTGGTAGGAAGAATAATACCTCACCAAAGATATCCACACCTTAATCCCCAGACCTGTGATGATATGACTTTACATGGCAAGAGTGACTGTACTAATATGATTAAAGCTATTACCATTGAGAAGGGAAAATTATCCTGGATTAACTGGGTGGTCCCAGTCTAATGACTTGAATTCTTAACTCTAGAGAATTTTTTCAGGCTATGTTAGAGTTACGAGACAGAAATAAGGAGGAGTAGAACTTCAAAGCATGCAAAGGACTCATTCCACATGACCAATTTTGAAGAGGAAGAAAGGGAAACACAAGCTAAGGAGTTCAATTATTTCTAAAAAATTAGTAACGTTCCTCAGTTGGCAGTCAACAAGGAAAAAGAGATCTCAGTCCTACAACCACAAGGAACTGAATTCTGGCCACTGCCTGTGATTATACAGATATATATATATATCCTCCCCTAAAGCCTCAAAAAGGAAAGCAACCTTGGATGTGAGAACCTAATGAGCAAAGTGATTGGGCTTTGTACTTAGCTGCTCAAAAAGGGGAACTGGCTAGCCTCTAGCCAGGGCTTCAAAATTGTCAAGACAGTGTTGGGAAAAAAAAAAAAAAAAAGCAAAACCTCTATTACATGATGAAACATATATTAGTGAATTTTACCAATAATGGGCTTAGAAAAATAACTGTCACAAGATTGTATTGTCCATGACAAATGACAGACAAGTGCTCTTGGCAATATGAATTTTTATAGTGAATAATATGACCTCAGTAGTAGAAAAGCTTTTCAAAAATAATAAAAACTTGAATTAAATTATGAAATTGGTATAATTTATTGGTTTAAGAGGAGGGGAAGAGTTCTAAGCAGAGCAAGTAATAAAATAATGACTTGAGAAAATAAGTGAATGGAGGATTTCTATAAATAAGTATTGGTAATAGTTTTCAAGTTATAGCTTCATATTATAGGACATTATATTTGAGGCTAATGGTTGTGCTCCTTATATATATTTAAATATGTTTTTTATTGATTTTTTTAGAGAGAGAGAAACATTGATTGGCTGTCTCCTACACGCCCCCCACTAGGGATCGAGCTCGCAACACAGGCATATGTCCTCACTAGGAATTGAACCAGGACCTCTCAGTCCATGGGATGAAGTTCAATCCACTGAGCCACACCAGCTGGGCCTTTCTTTATATTTTTTTTTATTGAATGAATTGGGCTGACATTGGTTAATAAGATAATATAGTTTTCTATAATACATCATCTGTATATTGTGTTGTATGTTCACGACCCCAAGTCAAATCTCCTTCCATCACCATTTATCCTCCCTTTACCTTCTTCTACCTCCTCCCACCTCCTTTCACTCTGGCAATCACCATACTATTATCTGTGTCCATGAGTCTTTCATTTTTTTCTTTGTTTAATGCTTTCACTCTTCTCACCCAGCCCTCTCAACACTGACAGCTGTCTATCTGTCTATGAGTCTGTCTCCACTTTGTTTGTTTAATGCAGATTGGTGCAGCCACTGTGGAAAGCAATATGGGGTTTCCTCAAAAAATTGAAAATGGAACTGCCTTATGAACTAGCAATTCCACTTCTGGAAATATATATAATGAAACCCAAAACACTAATTCAAAAGAATATATACAACCCTATGTTCATTGCAGCATTACTTACAATGGCTGTGATTTGGAAGCAGCCCAAATGTTCATTAGTAGATGAAAGGATAAAAAAAATGTGGTACATTTACATGATGGAATACTACTTAGCCATAAAAAAAGGAAATCTGAGAGGGAAGAAAGATGATGGCAGGCAGTACCGAAGAGACGGTGAGTGTGTGAGAGTGAGAGTGGACGTTAAGGTAGATGACCACACTCATGCAGTGCAGAAGCATGGAGCAGAAGGTTTCTATGCTGTGGAAGGGAACAGCCGACTACCGCAATAAGTGGCTCTTTAGGGTGCTTCTCCCTGTGCCGCGGAAGGTCCCACCATTTTGGAAGATTTCAGGTCTTCCCTGGGAAGAGGCAGTGGGAACAGCTAGGGCCCAGCAACCTGAGCCCACCAGTGTACCTGGCACCATCGGACCAGTGGACACCCTGTGTCAACACAGACCAGTGCACAGTAGTGGAGCTGCCAAGGTGCTGGTTGCAGAAGCCATGAACAGCTGGGAGCCCAGCACCATCCCCCACAGTAGCAGCCCGATCAGAGTTTTGATATACCCCTAGCAACAGAGGCTGGGGAGCAGACCTCCATCCCCAGGCAACAGAAGCACAGACCAGCAGCTGAGACCCATCCCCAAAAACTACAGCAAAAGCTGAGCAGGAGTTGAGCCCCACGGGGCAGCAGCACTTCCCAGCTGCCAGCAGTGGGACCTGGGGCTCCACAGAGGCCCACAAGAGCCATGGGAAGTCAGAGCCAGAGAGGAACAAGTACAATCCAGCTGCCCGCAGGACCTGAGGGGTGCTGGGGCACCAGAGAGGCCTGTACGATGCAGCTGCCCACAAGATAGGCATAGAGCTGGGTCTTCAAAGGGACTGTGAAATCCAGTTACCCATGGGACCTATGGGTTGCTGAGGCACCAGAGAGGCCTGTGCAACCCTGTTGCCCACAAGATAGGCATAGAGTCAGGTCTCCGAAGGGACTGCAATCAAGCTGCCCATGGGACCTACGGGGTGCTGGGGCACCGAGAGGCCTGTGCGACCCAGATACCCACAAGATAGGTGTAGAGTGGGGTCTCCAAAGGGACTGTGTGATCCAGCTACCTGTGATAAGGGCAGGGAGCATGACTCCAACAGGGCCTGAGCTATACCGCTACAGGTGGCCAGTGACCAGCTGGGTACACAGCTCCAGAGGGGTCCATGTGATCCAGCAGCAGCACCTACCAGGACACACGAATACCAGTCCCCTGTAGTCAATCCTCCAGGATCCACAGCAGGCAAAAGGCAACACACAACAACAGTCTGGGAGGCACAGTAGCCTTATTTGATAAACAATGAGCTGCATACACATCCAAACATCCCCTCAGTGGGTCTAGAGCTACCAGATAGCTAAAATGGGGAGACAAAGAAACAACACCCAATGGAAAGAAAAAGAGGAATCACCAGAAAAGGAACTACAGGAAATGGAAGAGAGCAACCTATCAGATAAATAATTCAAAGCAATGATTTTAAGGGTGCTCAAACAATTTGGTGAGAACTACAAGCAACTTAATAAGACTTATTGAAGAGCTCACTGGGAACTACTTTAGCTTTAAAAAAGAGGTAGAAGCTATGCATAAAAATCAAGAGGAAATAAAGAATGACAAAGCTGTTATGAAAAATAGCTTAGAAGGATTCAATAGTAGATTAGAAGAAGCCGAAGACTGAATCAGCGACTTAGAAGACAAGTTAGAGAAAAACACTCAAATAGAGCAGCAAATGAAAAAAAAATTTAAAAAGCAGAAGGAAAGTTTAAGGCAGCTGTGGGACAGTCAAAACGTAACAACATTCGCGTTATAGGGATACTGGAAGGAGAAGAATCAGAGATATGAATAGAGAAACTGTTTGAAGAAATAATGACAGAAAACTTCCCTAAACTGGTGAAGGAAAAAGTCACACAAGTCCAGGAAACACAGAGAGTCCCAAGAAGACCCACAGTTAGACACATCATAATGAACCCCAGAAGACCCACAGTTAGACACATCGTAATAAAAATGGCAAACATTAAAGACAAAGAAAGAATCTTAAAGAAAGCAAGAGAGAGACAGAAATTTACCTACAAGAGAGCTTCAATTAGACTGTCAGCTGATTTCTCAATAGAAATGATGCAAACCATAAGGAAGTGGTATGAATTGTACAAAGGCAAGGCAAGGCAAGGGTCTTAATCCAAGACTATTCTATCAAACAAGGCTATCATACACAACTGAAGGATAAGTAAAGACCTTCATGGATAAACAAAAAGCTAAAAGAATGTACCACCACCAAACTAGCACACCAAGAAATGCTGAAGGGGCTGTTGTAAGAAGAAACAGAGAGAAAGAGAGAGAGAGAAGAACAGGCATACAATTAAAATGGCAACTAATAACTATCTATCAATGATTACCTTAAATTTAAATGGCTTCAATGCTCCAATCAAAAGAAGTAGGGTAGCTGATTGGATATGAAAACATGACCCACATATATGCTGTCTACAAGAGACCCACCTCAAAACAAAAGACTCACACAGGATGAAAGTGAAGGGATAAAAAAAAATTTCCAAGCAAATGGAAATGGAAAAAAAAGCTGGTGTAGCAAGACTCATATCTGACAAGATAGACTCAAAACAAGGACCATAATAAGAGACAGAGAGGTTGCTACATAATATTAAAAGGAGCAATCCAACAAGAGGATATAACCCTGGTAAACATATATGCACCAAATACGGGAACACCAAAATATATTATAAAACTTCTGGAGGACTTCAAGGGAGAGATCAATAGCAACACGATCATAGTGGGTGACTTTAACACACCATTGACACCACTGGATAGATCTTCTAGACAAAAAATTAACAAGGACATAGAGTTCTTACAAGACAAACTAGATCAGTTGGACTTCATTGATATTTACAGAACATTTCACCCCAAAGCTGCAGAATATACATTCTTCTCAAGTGCACATGGGTCATTCTCAAAGATAGACCACATGTTAGGACACAAAGCAAGTCTACAAATTCAAGAAAATTGAAATCATATCAAGCATCTTCTCAGATCACAGTAGCATGAAACTAGAACTCAATTATAATAAAAACACACAAAAACATTCAAACAATTGGGGGCTAAATAGCATGTTATTAAACAATGAATGGGTTACTAACGAGATCAAGGAAGAAATTAAAATCTTTCTGGAAACCAATGAAAATGAACACACAACATCATAATATCTATGGGACACAGAGAAAGCAGTCCTGAGGAGGAAGTTCATAGCACTGCAGGCCTACCTCAGGAAACAAGAAAAATTTCTAATTGACTTTCTAACCCTAAAACTTAAAGAACTAGAAAGTAAACAAAATGAAAAACTCAGAACTAGTAGGAGGAAGGAAATAATAAAGGTCAGAGCAGAAATAAACAACATAGAGACTAAATGACAATTAAAGAGATGAATAAAACAAAAAGCTGGTTCTTTGAAAAGATAAACAAGATGGATAGACTTTTAGCCAGACTCATCAAAAAACAAAAAGAAATAAAATAAACAAAAACAGAAGTAAAAGAGAAGTAACAACAGACACCACAGAAATACAAAGCATCATGGAAACATACTTAGGCCAACAAATTGGACAATCTAGGAGAAATGGACAAATTTCTAGAAACACACAGCCTCCCAAAACTGAACCAGAAAGAGATAGAAAACTTGAACAGACCAATAACAACAAAGGAAATTGAAGATGTAATCAAGAAACTCCCAGCAAACAAAAGCCCAGGCCCAGATGGCTTCATGGGGGAGTTTTACCGAACATTCAAAGATGATCTAATACCCATTCTTCTCAAACTATTCCAAAAAATCCAAGAAGATGTAATACTTCCAAACTCATTTTATGAGGCCAGCATAATCCTAATTCCAAAACCAGATAAAGACACTACAAGGAAAGAAAACTACAGGCCAATATCCCTGATAAACACAGATGCCAAAATCCTTAACAAAATATTTGCAAATTGGATCCAGCAATACATCAAAAAAATTATTCATCATGAGCAAATGGGTTTCATTTCAGGCATGCAAGGATGGTACAATATTTGCAAATCAATAAATATGACATACCACATAAACAAAAGATAAAAACCATATAATCATATCAATGGATGCTGAAAAAGCATTCGACAAAATCCAGCAACCATTTCTGATAAAAATGCTCAGCAAGGTGGGAATAGAGGGATCATATCTCAAAATAATAAAGGCCATATTTGAAAAACCTACAGCCAACATCATACTCAATGGGCAAAAACTAAAAGCATTCTCCTTAAGAACAGGAACAAGGCAAGGATGGCCACTTTCGCCACTCTTATTTAACATAGTACTGGAAGTCTTAGCCACAGCAATCAGAGAAGAAGAAGAAATAAAGGAGATCCAAATTGGAAAGGAGGAAGTGAAACTGTTATTATTTGCAGATGACATGATATTGTATCCATAAAAAATCTATTAGACTTAATAAATGAATTTGGCAAAGTAGCAGGATACAAAATTAACATCCAGAAATCAACTGCATTTTTATACACCAATAATGAATTCACAGAAAGAGAAACTAAAAAAACAATCCCATTTACCATTATAGCAAAAAAATTAAGAGACCTAGAAATAAACTTAACCAAAGAAGTAAAGGACCTCTTTACGGAAATGTACAAGTCTTTGAAAAAAGAAATTGAGGAAGACATAAAAAAGTGGAAGCACATACCCTGTTCATGGATTGGAAGAATTAACATCATTAAAATGTCTCTACTACCCAAAGCAATCTATAAATTCAATGCAATCCCCATCAAAATATCAATGACCTACTTCACAGAACTAGAACAAACATTCCAAAAGTTTATATGGAACCAAAAAAGACCCCAAATAGCCATAGCAATCTTGAAAAAGAAGAGCAAAGTAGGAGGGATCACATTACCAGATTTTAGATTATACTACAAAGCCACTGTAATCAGAACAGCCTGGTACTGACACAAGAACAGGCAGGTGGATGAATGAACAGAGTAAAGAACCCAGAAGTGGACCCAAGACAATATGCTCAATTAATATTAGACAAAGGTGTCAAGAGCATACAGTGGAGTCAAGACAGGCTCTTCAATAAATGCTGGGAAAATTGGACAGCTACTTGCAAAAAAAAATGAAGCCAGAACACCAATTTACACCATACATGAGAATAAACTCAAAATGGATAAAAGACTTAATGTAACTCATGAATCCATAAAAATTCTAGAAGAAAATGCAGGCAACAAAATCTCAGACATCATATGCAGCAGAATTTTCACTGATACAACACCTAAGGCAAGAGAACCAGGAAAAAATGAACACATGAGACTACATCAAACTAAAAAGCTTCTGTACAACAAAAGAAACCATCAAAACAGAAAGGGATCCCACTATATGGGAGACCAAAATCGTCAATGATGCATCAGATAAGGGGTTAATTTCCAAAATATATAGAGTGCTCATACAACTCAACAAAAGGAAGACAGAACCCAATTTAAAAAATGAGCAGAGAACCTAAACAAACACCTCTCCAAATGGTACATACAAATGGCCAAGAAACATGAAGAAATGCTCAGCATCACTAATCATCAGAGAGATGCAGATTAATACAACTATGAGGTATCACCTCACACCTGTCAGAATGGCCACCATCAACAAATCATCAAACAACAAGTGTTGGTGAGGGTGTAGAGAAAAGGGACTCTAGTACATTGCTGGTGGGAATGCATACTGGTGCAGCCACTATGGAAAACATGATGGTGTTACCTAAAAACGTTAAAAATGGAACTGCCATTTGACCCAGTGATCCCACTGCTGGGAATATACCCAAAGAAGCCTGAAACACCAATCAGAAAGAATATATGTACCCCCATGTTCATAGCAGCACTATTTACAATGGCTAAGATCTGGAAACACCCAAGTGTCCATCAGTAGATGAGTGGATAAAAAAGCAGTGGTACATATACACGATGGAATACTATGCAGCTGTAGGAAAGAAAGATCTCTTATCCTATGAGATGGCATGGAAGGACCTGGAGAGTATTATGCTAAGCAAAACAAGCCAAGCAAAAAAAAGACAAGTACCATATGATCTCACTTATTTGTGGAATATAATGAACTAAACAAACTGATGAACAAAATTAATCCAGAGACATAGAGGTGGGGTACAGACTGACAAGCCTCAGAGGAGGGGGGCTGAGGACGGGAGAAATAAACCACAGAATTTACATACATGTATGCATGACCAATGAACATAAACAACAAAGCTGGGAATGGGGTGGCGGCGAAGGGGAGGAGGATGTCAATGGGTGAAAAGGAGAAACATCTGTAACAAAAACAAATTTAATAAAAAGGAAATCTTGCCTTTTGCAAAAACATAGATGGACCTAGAGAGTATTAAGCCAATCAGAGAAAGACAAGTGCCACATAATTTCACTTATATATGGTTTGTGCTCTTTAAAACTTAATTTTAATATGGGCTTTGAAAAGGTATTTAATATTTATTTATGTGGATAATAAACAGAACTATTATTAGAAAAAATTGAAATGGGGAAGCAGAGCAATGAGAGTCCCTTCATCTTCACTTGGGATGTCCATAGTTCTTAGGTTACGCATCTTATTAAATTGTTGCCTGTTATATCCTTGGAAATCAAAGTCAAATTACTGAAGCTACAGAATAGAAAAGTACTTTCTTATAATTTTTTATCAGCTATTTCTTATGTTTTTCAGTAATAGAAACAATTTAGCCACCTGTAATCTGAAGGAATAAGATCTGGGTTGTTTTTTTTTATAATCTTTATTCTTGAGAGTATTACAGATGTCCCCTCTTTAATCCCCTATTGCCCTCTTTCTTCCAGTCCCTGCCCCACTGCAGGCCTTCATCAACCTATTGTCTGTGTCCATGGGTGGTGTATATATGTATTTAAGTTCTTTGGTTAATCTCTTCCCACTCCCTCTTCCCCCTTCCCTCTGAGGTTCATCAGTCTGTTCCATGTTTCCATGCCTCTGTTTCTATTTTATTCATCAGTTTATTTTGTTCATTAGATTCCACATAAAAGTGAGATCATGTGATACTTGTCTTTATATGAGTGCCATATTTTACTTAATGTAATACTCTGCAAGTCCCTCCATGCTGTCTCAAAGGGTAATAGATTTTTTTAACAGCTGCATAATATTCCATTGCATATACATACCACAGATTTTTTAATCCACTCATTTACTGATGGGCACTTGGGCTGTTTCCAGATCATGGCTATTATAAATAGTGCTGCTATAAACATAGGGATCCATATATTCTTTCTGCTTGGTGTTTTGGGATTTGTAGGATATATTCCTAGGAATGGGATCATACAAAGATACTTTTACCTTGTGGTCAGCATTCCACACTAAGTGATCAGGTAATCATGTTATCTTTAGATCTAGGAAAAGCTAATCCTTTGTAATCAAAGAACTGAGTGTTTCCTCCATTTTAGTAGCAGCCAAAAATAAGCTTTCTGTTTTCCTCAATTCCTGAGTAGTGTTTATTTAATAAATTTATGGTTTCTGAGCACCTCTTTTTGAGCTTCTGCATATATTTTTTAAATTTTAATCTCATATTTCTGAATGTTCAAAAATTTGTTCAGAAGTAGAATGGAGGCCACATGCAACTGTCACATTTCTAAAGAGAATTGTTTTATTAATCTTACATTTTTCTGTATTTCTACCCGTTTACTGCATCAAATACTATTGCAGGTAGGGATGAGACAAATAAATCTAAATATATATATATATATATATATATATATATATATATATATATATATTAGCATCTTCTTTATACTAGTCATAGATACTTACACCAGTATCCTGCTTAAAGTTACTTTAACATCAGTAATGTAAAAAAATAATAGAAAGGAAAAAAAATTTTTATATACTCTTATAAATAGGTTTGTTATCCTCCCCAATATAAACATGGATATGTGTGTAAATGCTTTCATTTTAATCTGGATAAATATAAAATATCAATTTTTAAATATAGTAATACAAAAATAAAGAATGCTTCAAAATGAATACTAGATACAGTTGTCAGATTAGATGAGTCATAGTAGCAGCCTTAGCCAATAAATTTTGGATGATGTATTCCCAAACTTAAGCTCATCCCAATTGTGGGGCCAACACTGGTTATCTTAGCCAATGATTTCAATAATTACAGCTTCAGTGATTAGATAAATACTGTTGTAGAGATAAACAAGTCACATTATCTCGGAACTGATGCCACTGTACATTCATTTGATTCAAATCAATAACTTTCTGATTATGATTTGGCATTTCATGTAGGCCTGCCAATTTATATAGTCTGGTTCATATACTATGGCACAGTATAGCTGGTATTTTTTTTTAATACACCAATCTTCAGATTTCTTTATATAAGTATCCCTCTGTTAAAAGGTTCATTCTTGTTTTGATAAAATTGGGTTTCTGACTCTTCAACATGAGGACTATAACTAGAATTGTGGTTATATAATAAAATCACCAGGGCAAGTGTGTCTTGGCTGCGAGCCATCTATTACCTCCTGCTTCTCAATACAAAACTAATATGCACCACCCTCTTGCCTTCCTCCGATTCACTCTCTCCACTTACTTTCAGGGCAGACATGTCTTGGTACCTCTACCTACATAGATGAGCTCTTATAAGAGAGAGATTACTTTCCCTCAAGGTGATTTATGTAAACTATGTTCACGGGTTCTTCTACTTAAATGTTACTTGGAAACAAATTTCCTACAGCTGCTGCAATACTTTCTCCCAATTCAATTAGAAATATACTTGGATGTAGCAGATAAGCTATATATCTACAGGCAACAGTTCCCAGCCTTATTCCTGGAGTGATCACTGGAGGCTTTGAGCTAACAGCCCAGGTTTTGGCTATGTAAGTTACGACTTATTTGTACAATTTCAATTTACTTGCAATCAGAATCTGACCGGGTGTCAAAATTCTAGGCAAATTTTTAAAAATCACAGCCAAATTTTGTGATAGCAAATTGTATTGCCAGAAGAACTGATATATCGACTATATGATTTATCTGTGTCCTGTTCTACCTTTTGCTAACCTTTGTCATCTATGAAATAATTTTTTATTTATGAAGTAAAAATTACTATTCTTGAGGAGTATAAGCAGTAGTGTTCTAGTAAATAATTAATAAGCAGTTGGGGTGTTTTAAAAAATGAAAGACAAAAAAGAGATCCAGTTTGTAATGTCTGACAATTTTTGTTGGACAAACACTCCTCCTAGAGCTGAATCCAAGCTACTAAGCTGTCATCATTGAATGTGGAGTTACAAAGAGATGTGCACAAAACAGTCTCATAAACCAGGGGCATTTGACTCTAGCACATAAGTGAATAGATAAGTTTAATATGGAACTGGGTGTATTTTTCAATCAGGAAAAAAAAATAAAAGAACCTAAGCTTAACACTCCATAAAGAGATTATTAAGAACCAAATATGGGAATATTAGATTTATATACATTGATTTGGGTCAGAAGTAATATATTAGAATATTTAGCCCTGGCTCATTCATTTTTCTGCTGAACAAAGTTCCAAGGTATATAGAGATTGGTCTCAATTGTAGGGCTGGTTAGTTAACAAAGCTTGAACTATAGTTAATTTTCTATATGCCTAGAGTGAAAAAAAATGAACTGAAAAAAATGTATAAAGATTTAACAGGAGTTAAAGAGATTTTTGTTGTTGTTAACCCTCACCCAAAGATATTTTTCCATTGACTTTTATAGTGGGATAGAGAAAGAGACACACACATCTACACGACCCTGATCAGGAATCAAACCTGCAATCTAGGTATGTGCTTTTGACTGGGAATTGAACCCGAGACCCTTTGGTCTGCAAGCTGACACTCTAACTGCTGAGCCGAAGTGGCCAGGGAAGGTGATTTTTATTTTAATGTATTTTTCTGAAGTTCCAAATTCAGTGACCTCTTTGAAGACTATCAATTGTAGTTTCTGAGAGACTAAAAAACTATTCAATTATAAACCAGGTGAAGAGTCCTGTTCCATGTAATATAAAGTAAGCACAATCTATCTTCGCTCCCCCTGAATACAGCTATAAAACCTGGACAGAATGAATGGGACAGCTACTTGAGGTCTCTGAAAAGTAAACAGTCTCAAGTACATTCAGGAATAAGACTGAAATTCAAAGTATCACCCAAATGGACAAGTTTGTCATTTCCCCCACCTGGTATACCCTGACCTGGACTCAGTAATCTCCAAACATGGAAGTGGCCATGGTCATGACCATGGCTCACGAATAAGCCCTCTAGTTCTGGCTAGAGGAGAAAGGTCTTCTAAGATTCAGGGACCAAGTGGGAGGAATCCCCAATTGTTTACTTTATTCTCCATTTCCTGTATCTTACCACCCAAACAAGGGTGTGGTGTAGCTGTAGTAACAGCACAGAAAGTAGGCAGCTGCAGTATCTTAAGTCTAAGGTGGGAACTTCCTCTGAAGACCATGATAGGGAAAATTTCTGTTATTGTTTTTCTCTCCTCCTTCCTCCCTTCTGCCTCCTCCCTCCCTCTCTTTCTCTTGTCTCTTGCATTACCAGAACAAATGTGGGACGTTCATGGCAGAGCCAGGTAAATAAATAAAACCCACACTTCTGTCACAGGATGGATGAAGAAGCTCCAGGGTACCACAAAATAGGGAGCAGATTGTGGAGAGTGGTAAACTTGGGAAAGCAACCCCATAGTTGACTATGACCTCACCTCTGAGATGTGCATAGATGAATCTGATCTAAACAGCACAGAGACTAGAAACTGAGCCATGAGCTAACCCACTGCCAATGTCCCAGATTAGACAGTGAGTGAAGCACAGACAAGACAGCTCTAAATAGCCCTAAACAGCCCTGCACAGATTTGAAAACAACACTTACACTGAAGCTGTGACCTGCAGAATTTACAGTCTTAACCAAGCAGGTTGGTTTTCTGTCAAAACAACACAAATACCAACATGCTCTATAGAATTTAAACCAGACACAGTCTCATAATAAACTTTTTCAAAATGAAGAGCAGACAGTCCAGTTTTTTGCATAAAAAGAATCCCCAAAATTGCAACTTACATGGGAAAAGATGCCTAACATATTAAATTTGAGACAACAGAGATGTTACATTTATTTGAGAAAAACTTTAAAGGAACTCCTTGTAAACATATTCCAATAAATAAAGATAGACATCTTTTTAAAAAAAAATTTTTTTCCCTTTATTGATTTTAGAGAGAGAGGAAGGGAAAGGGAGATAGAAATGTCAATGAGAGAGAACATCAAACGGCCACCTCCTACATGCCCCCTACTGGGGATTTAGCCCACAACCTGGGCATGTGCCCTGACCAGGAACTGAACCGACGACCCTTTGGTACATAGGTCAATGCTCCACCACTGAGCCACACCATCTGGGCAAGACAGACATCCTTGAATTCAATGAAAAGACAAATTCTCAGTAAAATAATAAATAATATAAAGAATGAAAAAAATTACAAAATTAAATGGAAATTTTATAACTAAAAAAATAAGTACAGCCCTGGCCAGTCTGGCTCAGCAGTTGGAGCATCGGCCTGGAGACCAGAGAATCCCGGGTTCAGTTCCCGCTAATGGCATGTACCTCGGTAGCAGTTTGTCCCCAGCCCCGGTTGGGGTCATGTGGGTGGCAGCCACTCGATGTGTCTCTCTCACATCGATGTTTCTCTCTCTCTCTCTTCCTCCCTCTCTCCTTCCCACTCTATCTGAAGATAAATGCAAAAGTGTCCTCGGGTGAGGATAAAAAAAAATAAAATAAAATAAGTACGAATAAAACAAAACTCCCTCACTGTTTTAGTTTAAATAGCACGATCAAGATGACAAAGATAAGAAGAGTCAGTGAGCCCTGGCCGGTTTGGCTCAGCGGTTAGAGCGTCGGCCTGCGGTCCAGAGAGACCCGGGTTTGGTTCCTGCTAAGGGCACGTACCTCGGTTGCAGTTTGTCCCCGGCCCTGGTCGGTCATGCGGGTGGCAGCCACTCGATGTGTTCCTTTCACGTTGATGTTTCTCTCTCTCTCTCTGTTCCTCTCTCTTTCTCCCACTCTACCTGAACAAAAAATGGAAAAATGTACTCGGGTGAGGATAAAAAAAAAGAAAAGAGCCAGTGAACTTAAAGATAAGTCTATAAAAATTATCTGATCCAACCAAAAGGTAAAATTGAAAAAAATGAACAATATATCGGGATTCTTTAGAGGCTACCCCTCATAGAAATTGAGAAAGATTTCAATCGAAAAATACAAAAAGTAAAAAGAAAAAACCTGGAAAACCCCCCAATCTAACAAAATACATGTATGGATAGATTCAAGAAAATCCCGGAACTCCAAACAGTACATATACACAGAAATCAACACTGAGATACATCACAAACTGCTGAAAGCTAAAGACAAAGAAAAAATACTATGTAGAGAAAAATGACTATTTGCCGGCTAACATCAACTTAAATGATGGTATATTTCTCATTAAAGACTACAGAGACCAGAAAAAAGTAGCAAAACAAGTTTAAAGAGGTAAAGTAAATAAACTGTCAACTGTCAACCCAGAAATCCAATGAAAATATCTTTCAAGAATGAAAATGAAATAAATACATTCTCAGATAAAAGAAAATTATGGGAATTCATTGTAAGAAAACAAGTTTTTTAAAAATTGTTATACAAAGTACTTAAAGCAGAAGTAAAATTATATCAAATGACAAAGAAGACTTTAGCTCAAATAAAATATTAAGAGTAAGAGGGATATTACATAACAAAAAAGTCATTCTACTAAAAAGACATAATAATCTAAAATGTGTATGCACCTAACAAAAGTACTTCAAAATAGAGGCAGTAAATATGGACTTACTAGAAAGGTAGACAAATTCACTAGTACAACAGGAGACTCCAACTCTCTTCTTATAATAATTGACAGAACTAGGAGAGAAAACATGAACAATGTAGAACAAACAACACCATAATCAACTGGATCTAATTGACAATTGTAGAATAGAACCCAACAACAGTGGGTTCCTTTTCTTTATCCATCCATCCATCAATGAGCACTTAGGTTGTTTCCATATCTTGGCTACTACAAATAATGCTGCAGTGCACATACCTTTTCAAATGAGTGTCTTCTTATCTTTGGGTAAAGACCCAGAAATGGAATAGCTGGATCATATAATAGTTCTCTTCTTAAATGTTTAAGGAATTTCTATATTGTTTTTCATAGCGATTACAGCAGTTTATATTCCTCTCAACAATGTATGAAATGGTGGCCATTTTTTTCTACATCTTGTCCACACTTATTTCTTGTTTTTTTTATAATAGCCACCATAAGAGGTGTGAGGAGCTATCTCATTGTGGTTTTGATTTGCATTTCATTGATTAGTGATGTTGAATATCTTTTCTGGTGCCTGTTGGCCATCTATATGTCTTCTTTAGAAAAAAAAATGTCTATTTAGATCTCATTTTTTTAATTATAATTTTCAATTACAATTTATGTTCAATATTATTTTGTATTGTTTCAGGTGTACAGCATAGTGGTTAGCCAATCAGATACTTGACAAAGTGATACCCCCAATATTTCAAGTACCCACCTGGCACCATACATAAGTATTGCAGTATTATTGACTACATTACCTAAGCTATACTTTACATACCAATGACTATTTTGTAACTAAGAATCCATATGTTTCAATTCCTTCACCTTTCTCAAAAAATTAAAAATAGGCCCTGGCTGGTTTGGCTCAGTGGTTAGAATGTCGGCTTGTAGTCCAGAGAGACCTGGGTTCGGTTCCCACTAAGGGCATGTACTTCAGTTGCAGTTTGTCCCTGGCCCTGGTTGGGTTGTGTGGGTGGCAACCACTTGATGTTTCCCTTTCACATCGATGTCTCTCTCTCTCTCTCTCTCTCTCTCTCTCTCTCTCCCACTCTATCTGAACAAAAAATGGAAAAATGTCCTCGGGTGAGGATAAAAAAAAAAAAATTAAAGAGAAGTACCATGTGATCCAGCAATTCCACTACTGGATTTATATCCAACAAACTGAGATCAGGATCTCAAAGAGATATGCATTTACATGTTCACTGAAGCATTGTCCATAATATCCAAGATGTGGAAACAACCAAAAGGTTCAAAAGAGATGAATGAATGAAAAATATTTGCTATTTACAAACAGTGGAATATTAGTCAGTCTTAAAAAAGAAGAAAATCCTGCCAATATGTAGCAACATGTATAACTTTGAGGACATTAGGTTAAGTGAAATTAGCCAGTCACAGAAGTATGAATACAGCGTGATTCTACAAGGTACCTACAAAAATCAAACTTATAGAAACCATTGAATAGCAGTGGCCAGGGACTTGGGGATGGAAAATGGACAGTTGCTGTTGAATGGGTATAAAGTTTCAGTTATGCAAGATGAATAAGTTGTGGAAATTGGCCGTACAATGTTATGCCTATAGTTAATAATATTATATCGTACACTTAGAAAATTGTTAAGAAGTTAAATCTCTTATTAAGTGTTTTTATTATAATAAAAACAGATAATTTAAAATAAAAGTACATTTTAAAAAAACAACATTGTTGAGATATAAACAAATATATAATGAACAGCTATTGCATAATAATTCTAAAGAGTTGTCATCATTTTAGTAATTTGACTCTTAGGTTTCTTTTTGTATCTTACTGAGAGTATTCCAGATGTCCACTCTTTTTCTCCCCCATTGCCCCCCTCCACCCGGCTTCTGCCCCATCCCAGACCTTCACCACACTATTGTCTATGCCCATGAATAATCCATATATACATATAAGTTCTTTAATTAATCTCTTCCCACCCACCCCCCTTTCCCTCGGAGATTACTCAGTCTGTTCCATGTTTACATTCCTCTGGTTCTATTTTATTTATCAGTTTATTGTGTTCATTAGATTACACATATAAGTGAGATCATGTGATACTTGTCTTCTTCTCACTGGCTTATTTCACTTAGCATAATATTCTCCAGGACCCTCCATTCTGTCTCAAAGGGTAAGAGAGATCCTTCCTTTTTACAGCTGCATAGTATTCCACTATGTAAATATACCACAGCTTTTTTAAATCAATTCATCTACTGATGGGCACTTAGGCTGTTTTCAGATCTTAGCTATTGTGAATAGCACTGCTATGAACATAGGGGTGCATATATACTATCTGATTGGCATTTCGGGATTCTTAGGATATTCCTAGAAGTGGGATTACTGGGTCAAACAGCTGTTCAATTTTTAATTTTTTGAGAAAATTCCATGTTGTTTTCTTTCTACTTTTTACTTTTTCAATAACATTACTCAAGTTTTCAAAGCCTGCAGTAGATAACTCAGAAATTAGATTTAAGTCATCCATAGAGAACAGTTCATTTAATGCTAATTTAAAAATCATTCTACAGAATATGCCATTTAGTATAAGCAATTTTATTAGAGAAATTCTATACTTTGATGTAAGTTGTACCATGTCTGAAGCTACCAGAATTAATCTATTTTATGAAGACATTGGATAGTGTATTTAATTTAAATGGATATATAATTTACACTTTTCATTTTTAATGTTATTTCTGTCAATCTAAATAATTTATAAAAGTAAAGTAGCTGAAGTCCAGTAAACTTATTATAGAGAGTTAGGAAATTCTGATTAATTATATCTATAAAACATTGAAAAAGTATTGTACAACAAGTTTATACTTACAATATTTCACTGATACAACTAGGGCAAAATTATATAGTCAAAATAGTGTAATTTAAATTATTCACTTTACTTGAAATATATTTTTTCTTTTTATATTTGTAAAATAATATTAATACAAAAGTAGCTAAAAACATGAAAAAAAAAAAACAAAACTATACTCATGTAAACAAGCATAAACCTCTTTGTTAGAATTGCTGCCCAAACAGTAAAATTTTTCTTATAAAAACTAAACATTATTCTAAAAATATGTACATATTCAAATCTTTATAAACCAATGAACATTGGAACTCCTGAACAATTTGACTTTATACTTGATACATTAACTTGCTGACATTCTGTGTTATACAATATTGACTAGATATTTGTAGAGTATACACACAATGACAATTTTATAAGCAACTGAATAGGCTAATTATTGTCAAATTTAAATAGTTTCTATTGAGGAAGGAAGGCATAACTTTTTTCACAGTACCATGTTTCACATAGAATAGAGAAAAGTTTTCTTTTACAACTTAAAACAGAATTAAATAAATCCCCAAAAAAGGAGAAATATAGCTTTCCCCCCCTAAATCCCAAATAGACAACTAATTAAAACTGAAAATTTAGGGGGAAAAATAAATCTTTTATAGAGTTAAAACAAAATTTCATAGGAGACTAAAATTTCTTATGAGACTTGCTCATGGTGTGGGACCACCCCAAGACCAACCTGAGCATAAGAGGTCTCAGAAAGCTAGCATTTTTTATTTTTCTGTGGGCAAGTGGTACAATATTGTGAGTGAGGCCCATGAAGGAAATCTCAGTGGACCCTTAAGAATGTTAAAGTATAGCCCTGGCTGGTTTGGCTCAGCAGTTAGAGCATTGGCCCATGGACCAGAGAGTCCCGGGTTTGGTTCCCTCTAAGTGCACATACCTTGGTGCGGTTCATTCCCAGCCCTGGTTGAGGTTGTGTGGGTGGCCAACCAATTGATGTGTCTCTCTCACATAGATGTTTCTATCTTCCTCTCCCTCCCTCTCTCTCTCCTGCTCTATCTGAAGATAAATGCAAAAATGTCCTCAGGTGTGAGTCTATTGATTTGCAAGGGAAAGAAACCCCTGACAGGGAGAAAAGTAAATTGTTTGCTGAGAGATAATTAGGAATTTTTAAGTGCAGGTAAAGGGAGTTCATCTTAGGCTAATTAAAAGTTAAAAACTGAATTTCTGAATAGGCTTGTACTCAATCTATTAAAATAAGTCTAAGTCACAATGTCAGTTACTTCTTGTAACCATATTTACATAGTGTGTTTGAGAAAAAGTTGTTACTCAGCAAAATGGTAGATCCAATTACTCTGTCTTCATCAGCACTTGGTATTGTCAGTTTCTTATTTTAGCCATCTTAATAGATGTACAGTGAAATCTCACCATGGTTTAAATTTACATTCCCCTAATGGAATGATGGTGAACGTGTTTTCATGTGCTTATTTGCCATCTGTGTATCTTCGTGATGAAGTGTCTGTTCAGATTTTTATTTTAAAATTTTATAAATTATTTTTATTCTTTGTCTAATTTTTTTTGTTTATTTTTAAATTGGGTAATTTTTTTTTTACTGTTGAGCTTAGACTCTTCATGTATTGTGGATACAAATCTGTTGTCAGTTACATACATGCTTTGCAATATTTTCTCCCACTCTGCCACTTGTCTCTTTATTCACTTAACAGTATGTTTCATAGAGAAACAAATTTTGTTTGGGTTAAGTCCATTTTATCTATTTTTTTCTTATATAGATTGTGCTTTTTTTGGTGTCATGTCTAAGAAATATTTGTCTAGCCTCAGTTCTTGAAGATTTTCTTGTTTTATGGATTAACATTAAATTTAGATTTATGACTCATTTTTAATTTTTTAAAAGTCCCATTGCTCATTGTTTAGGAAATAGTCTTCATTTAAGTCCAGTAAGGGTCTGCTGTAATGTCTCTCAAAGTAGATGGTCCTTTATCTCCTTTATCTATTAGAATCAATAGTAAGAAAATATTACATTCATTTGGTATCTGCTAGCCAAGTGCCACATTAAGTATAAAATGTTCCTTCTATAAAATATCAGAAAAATCTGCAAACAGTGAGGTACATTGCTTCCATAAATGATGTTTTTTCAATTTGATAGTTTTTTGTGGACTCTCAATTAATCTTGACCAGAGAAATGCAAAAGTTATAACAATACCTTTTATTTTTAGTACTCTAGAAAGTAGATATAAACCATGGAGTCAAATTTACAGTTTACAGTATCTTAGATATCACCTAGTCCAAGACATTCTAGTTATATTTAAACACTCTGTGGTGCGAGAAATGTATTACATGCCCAACATTAAACTGTGTTAATAGAATCATGGCTAGTGTGTCCATGTTGGAAAATGCCAGGTAATTGCTTTTCCATTGCACTCACTGACTAGTTTAATTTATGTGATTTTCTAGGTCATTCAGGTGTTTAAAAGTAACATAAAGAATATTAAATTTTCAAAACAATTTTTGAATCTAAATATGTATTAGTTTGTCTGGCCCGTGTGGCTCAGTGGTTGAGCATCGACCCATGCACCAAGAGGTCCCCGGTTCAATTCCTAGTCAGGACACATGCCCAGGTTGTGGGCCTGATCCCCAGTGAGGGGAATGCAGAAGGTGGCCAATCGATATTCTCTCTCATTGATGTTTCTATCTCTCTCTTCCTCTCACTTCCTCTCTCTCTAAAATCAATAAAGGAAAATAAATAAGTAAATATTTACTAGTTTAACCAACTATATGCTATGTGTATATTTATAACATAAAAAAAATTCAATTTTGTATCAAAGAAAAATAGTATTCTTGGTGTATCTGTATTTCTTCCTTTTATTTCCTTAAGTCAAATTAGGATTGCAAGACTTTTTTAGGGCATATTATCTACAGCAGTCACTGTTCCTGTCATAATTAACATTTCTGATTGATTTTCTTTGATGGTAGTAAAGTCATTTCAAAGACTGTGTTTTATCCCTGTAGCTATATCCCATGTCTATGGTAGCTCAACCAGTATTACAATGCAATCTTCCCTTTCTGGAACTGTTCAAGTTGGTACACAGGAAAATGTAACTATATGTTGGCAACCATAGACACCATTAGGCTTTCCACTGAGTTAATGAAAAACTAAGTTTGTGGGAGTGTTGATTTCACCCAATTTTGAAACTGAGTTTCTGCAAACCAACATTAAAAATTTAAAATATAATGTCAACATAATAGAAGGATAAAATCTCTCTGTACACAAACCTCCCTTGGTGGCTTTTGTAAATTAAAATTCTAAAATTGAAAACATGGATTCTTAGAAAGAGTGACTCTTATTAAAAGAGGACAGAGAGCAAAATATGTTTCTAACCTTCCCAAGCTTTAAAATTTTTTAAGTGACATCATAATCATCTAATGTTCTTAATTAAACATATACAATGAAGAAAACCCAAGAAATATCTCTACTAATATACTAACATTTTACTTAAAAAACAAGCAAACAAAAAACCTTGGTCTGATATAAAATCCAAACGTGATAAAACAAATTATTTTTAACACGGGACAGCTCAGAATAAATGCCAATATAGGAACTAATTCATCCTTTAGCACCTTGAGGGTCGATGCATAATTTTTCCTCTAGTAATTTTTTAAAATAGCTTTAAAATTCCATCAAATAATATGTTCTGGGCTTGTTCTTGGATATTCACTCAATTTGAAAAGGTTTCCTCCTTTAAGAACAATCCTAAATAAATTCTGTCACTCAGTGTTTCTGTCAGGATTTAATGCTTATGAGGTTTTAGAGCTTGTCATTTTGTGTGTCAGTGAATTTAAATTAAGAAGTCTTTACAGCCCTGGCTGGTTTGGCTCAGCTGTTGGAGCACTGGCCTATGGACCAGAGAGTCTCGGGTTCGATTCGTGCTAGGGGCACGTACCACAAACAAACAAAAAGAAGTCTTTACATACATCAAGGTGTATCTGGTTAACCATTACAATTTTGCAAGATTATGCAATCATTTTTTTTTTTTACTGAATATATGAGAATGGTTTTATTTTAAAGGGATTGAAAAATAATTCTACTTAGATCTCAATCTACACTTAAACTCTTGAAAAAAATATAACCTGGGCAGAGGAACTAAATAGACACCTCTCCAAACAGGACATACAAATGGCTAAGAGACATATGAAGAAATGTTCAACATCACTAATCATCAGAGAGATGCAAATTAAAACAATAATGAGGTATCACCTCACACCTGTCAGAATGGCTGCCATCAACAAATCATCAAAGAACGAGTGTTGGTGAGGGTGTGGAGAAAAGGGGACTCTAGTACACTGCTGTTGGGAATGCAGACTGGTGCAGCCACTATGGAAAACAATATGGTGTTACCTCAAAACATTAAAAATTGAACTGCCATTTGACCCAGTGATCCCACTTCTAGGAATATACCCTAAGAAGCCTGAAACACCAATCAGAAAGAATATATGTACCCCCATGTTCGTAGAAGCACTATTTACAATAGCTGAGATCTGGAAACAGCCCAAATGTCCATCAGTTGATGAATGGATAAAAAAGGCAGTGGTACATATACACAATGGAGTACTATGCAGCTATAAGAAAGAAAGATCTCTTATCCTTTGAGACGACATAGAGGGACCTGGAAAGTATCATCCTAAGTGAAACAAGCCAAACAGAGAAAGACAAGTATCATATGATCTCACTTATTTGTGGAATATAATGAACATAACAGTCTGAGGAATGGGATAGTCCCAGAGACGTGGAAGTGGGGTACCGACTAACAATCCACAGAAGAGGGGGTGGTGGGGGAGAGATAAACCACAGAACTTATATGCATGTATGCATGAACAATAGACATGGACAACAAAGCTGGGGACAGGGCAGGGAGGGCGGGGGAGAGAAGAATCAATGGGGGAAAAAGGAGAAATATCTGTAACAAAAATAAATTAATTAATTAAAAAAGAAAAAGAAAAAATATAACCTGATTGTTTCATTGAACTTCAAAATTATAGAATGAGAATGGTATAAAATGAATGATTTCAAATCAGTGTATTATTCTTTTTTATTGTCATATGACTAACATATAACATTAAATTAGTTTCAGTACATAAAATAATGGTTTGTATTTGTATATACTGTGAAATAATCATAAGTCTAGTTAATAGCTAATCACCACATAGCATTACATACGTATACAGATTTTATTTTATTTTTTAAATTTTGGTAGTGTGTATCTTTCTCGGAATTTACTCACTGCTATTAATTGGTTGGCATATACTTATTCAAAATATTCCCTTATAATTCACTTTTATTTCTGTCAAGTCTTTAGTAATGATCCTCTTTTAATTCCTAATTTTAGTGATTTGAAATTTTTCTCTTTTTCTTTGTAATGTAGCTAAAGAGTTGTCAATTTTGTGGCTCTTTTAAAGAATCAATTTTTGTCTTTTTTTATTTTTTCTGTTTCTTATTTTTGTTCTTTTATCTTTACTACATTCTTCTTCTGCTTGCTTTGGATTTAATTTGAGTTTTGTTTTTTTTTTCCTACTTTCTTAAGGTTAAAAATTAGGTTATTGATTTAAGGTCTTCTTTGTTATTGTAGGCATGTAAATGTCCATTCAAGCACTACTTTCATTGCATATAACAAGTATGATATTATGAAGTATTTTCTAATTCCCTACTGATTTATTCTTTGATTATTTGGTTAATTAGTTCATTCTTTAATTAGTACATATTTGTGCATTTTCTAAATTTTCTTCTGTTATTGATTTCAGATTTTCATTTTATGTGGTCAGATAACATACTTTATGTGATTTCTATCTTCACCTGAGGATATGTTTTATTTGATTTTTAGAGAGAGAGGGAGGGGGAGAAAAAGAGAACATCAATTAGTTGCCTCCTGTAAGCTCCTTGACCAGGGATTAAACCCACAACCTAGGTATGTTCCCTGACAGGGAATCAAAGCTGCAACCTTTTGGTGTACAGGACTACGCTCCAACCAACTGAGCAACCTGGCCAGGAAGTAATTTCAATCTTTGAAAGTTTACTGAGTCTGTCTTTATCTAAAAAAAGAAAGAACATGGTCCAGTTACACTGTTTCATGAGTTTCATGAGTAAATGATAAGAATGTGTACTTTATCTTGTAGGTTGGGATGTCTGTTAGTTCTAGTTGGATTATAATGTTGTTCAAGCCTTCTATTTCTATAATATCTCTTGTCTACTAATTCTATCTATTATTGAAAGTAGGGTTTTGAAGTCTCCAAACGTTATACTAAAATGTCTTTCTGCTTATTTGCACACTTGCTGTTGGTACATTTAATGGTGTTTTATAGAACTCTGCGTCATTCACTCTTCTTCATTATTCTTTTCCTGTTCCCCAGACTGGATAATCTGAATTAATCTTTTCACAAGTTTGCTGATTCATTCTTTTGCCTGCACAAATATTCTGTTAACCTTTCCTACTGTAATTTGTGTGTGTTTCATTTTCTCTTTTTATTAATTTTATTTGGGTGACATTGATTAATAAAAGTATATAGGTTTCAGGTATACAGTTCTATAATACATCATCTGTATATTATATTATATGTTTACCACCCAAAGTCAGGTTTCTTACTATCACCATTTGTCCCTCCTTTACCCTCTTCTACCTCTCCCATCCCTCCGTTTCCTCTGGTAATCACCATACTATTGTCTGTATCTGTGAGTATTTCTTTTTCTTTTTGCTTAGTTCCTTCACTTTTTCACCCAGCGCCACCCCCACTCCTCTCCCCTCTAACAGTTTTCAGTTGTTTTAAATTTTAACTACAGGATTTCTACTTGATCCCTTTTTATAATTTCTGTCTCTTTATTGATATTTTGTATTTATTGAGACAAAATTTTCATATGTTCTTTTAGTTATATGGTGTGGTCTCCTTTAGCTTTTTTAACATATTTAAAAGAGCTAATTTATAATAAGTCCAACACCTGTTGATTGTTTTCTTTTATATGGATCATACTTTCTTGTTTCTTTGTATGTATCATAATGTTTTGATGAAAATGCACATTTTAAATAATATAATATGCAACTCTGGAAATCAGATACTCCTCCTACCCAAAGTTGGTGTTATTGGTACTTGGTTTTGTTGTTGTGACTTGGTTAATGACATTTCTGAAATAGTTTTTAAAGCTGTTTCTTTTATAATGTATGGCACTGAAGTCTCTGCTTCATTTGCATAGTGGTCATAAAATGACTAAATAGAGATTTCCTTAAATTCCAAGGACAAGTAGATCTCTCAGTCCCACCGAGGGGCTCTGTGTCAGTGTTGGGACATACCTTCTAAAACAACCAGGAATTTTCTCTCTCCACAGAACTTATATGCATGTATGCATGAACAATGGACATGGACAACAAAGCTGGGGACAGGGCGGGTAGGGGGTATCAGTGGGGGGAAAAGGAGAAACATCTGTAACAAAAATAAATAAATTAATTAAATAAAAAATTTAAAAAATAATAATAAAATAAAAAATAAAACAACCAGGAATTTTAAACTCTGACTTAGTCTTCATTTCCTGTTTGTGCAGAGCCTCAAGGTGTATCAGAGGTGAGACATTACATCAACTCCTGTTTTTTCTAAATGTGTGCACAACTCTGAACGCATGTTGCTTCACAGGACTAGATCAGAGTTTTTCAAAGCCCTTATGGACATTTAATGCTTCAGCTTTCCCTTTTAAGGTTTTTGGTTAATCTATTGTCTGTCCCAACTCTTATAAATCACCTTAGGCAGTCATGATGTTAAAACATTCCAACGAATATCTCTTGGGGAGAAGCTTTCAGCACAGAGCAATTTCGAGTGAGGTCAAATAAAAATAAGCTATTTGAGTAAGAGTTTTCTAGGGAACCACTAGACAGGTCAAGTAATCACTGTTCTTTGGAAATAAATCTTGCAAAGAGCTCCAGTAACATTTTGCTTTCTCTGATACCAGGAATAAGGCCTGTTATCTTTCTAAGGCTACTGCTGAGCTATAGAGCACTGGCTGCAACTAGTAGATTAAATGCCACAAAGTTTGCTGTTGTTACTGAGATGCAACCATTTGTTGTAACTTCACATCACCTCATTGCTGAAGCCTTTGATTAATTTCTAGAGTTCTAGGAATATTTTTCTGAATTTTTTGCCTGTTATGGTTGCTTTTTAGGAGTGCCATATTCACTCCACCATTTTTACAGATATCACTTCAACATTTATTTTCATTGGAAATTCAGTAATAGTTCTCTATGTTGGACTTGATTCTGTGACAAAAATTCTTAAGGAAGTCTGCCATTTATTTGTTAAGTGACTTTGAAAGGATGCCTAAAATGTGTGTGTATCTTTAAAAATCTAAACATGAAGTATACATTTTAGTGCCAATTATTCTATAATAATTTTATTGGACTTTGTCCCTTTAAATTAAAGTTTCATTGATTTTTGTTTGTTGTTAAGTGGTCAGATTTTCTATTCTAGGAATAGCAATTCTTCTTATGTGTAATTGCTATTATCATTTTAATTATTTTTATCACTTCTACTAGTTTTTCTCCTTTTAATTTGATACAATTCAAGCTTTTTCTGGGTGTCATCAATTCGTTTTCAATCTGTGTCTATTCTGTTTATTACAGTTACTAAATTATTTATTCGGTAATGATGTTTTCTCATTCTTAGTTTACTTAGCTCAACAAGGTCCCATGATATCTCATTTTTAGTGTAATAATTTTATTTTTACGTCTTTTAAAAGTTAATTAACTTTCCTTTTATAGTTTTCCATTGTGGAACAAGTTTGAATGAAAATGTCTGTTTCTTAGATTTCATTTACCTCCGAAAAGAATTTATCTGAAATTTACATTGTCTCCTTTTTTAAAGTAGAATGGCTGTCCACATGTATCTTTTTCATACATTAATATTTTAGAGTAGAAAGTTTGTTAAAATACAGTTTATCTGGTAAAACATTCATTAATGATTATTTCTTAGGTTTCAATGATTATTCTTATTACTAGGATATATAACTCCCAAAACCCATAACTTAACACAGTTTGCATTCTAGCAAGAAAGAGTAGACACACAATATAATTCTAGTTCCTGAACTTCAGACCTGGTAAAAGACTGTAAGGGGAGAATAGACTGTAGGCACAATGGTTAGAAACTGAGAACGCAGTTATAATTCTATTGTAATCATTGAGAAATCTTAATGGCTTGACCCAGGATAATATCACTGAGGTGATAAGATTACACTCTCTTGTAATCTGAAACATTTGCCCTTCCTTGAAACTGTGGTTTGAAAGATAACTACTGTATATTTTATCCATCTTCCATTACAAGAAATTTTGGAGAGACATGTGTTTGGTAGCATTGCTTTTTCATACCCCAAAACCTTTAACCTATACATTTTCCTGCCTGACTGAGCTCATTTTATACTATAAAACTGTTAATGTCAGACATTACTTTTCCCACATTCCATCACAGTGAACAGCATATACGTTAGTCAGTGTTAATTAGTATATAAGAGAAAGTCTTCCAAGGAGATATTTTCTGTAAAAGGACTTATTCCCTAAATTAAAAAAAAAAATAAAAAATGATAAAATAAATTGCTCTCTTCTTCAGCTAGATGTGAAATGCCTGGAACTTGAAATAATAAGAAATAAGTCAAAAAATCAAGTTAATATTTAGGATGATAAAGTCTGAATTGTAAATAGCATGTTTAATGATCTGAAGGTATCTGGATTTTGCTATCTCAGGATTGTTGTTTGGTAACACATTTCTAGTGAGAATTTTTTCTAAATACATCCCTATTGATACAAAATGACAAAGACAACTCACTTATTACATGTATATATGTATATATATTTCTTTATGTAATATCAAATAGTTTGTACTATAATTCACTCCTAATCATAGGTAGATGTTTCTGTTAACATTTGGTCAGAGACCATTAATCTCAGATTTTGACTCTCAGGGTTTCATCTCCTTCTCTCTAGCAGTCATTTTTATTTCCCACCAAACTAGGAGCCGTCAAGAAAGATCACATTGGTAGTTTTATCAGTTGTACAGGAATGATGAGGAAGAATCCAATGGAAATGTTAGACCTATTTTTAATGATAACAGAAATGAAAAATATCTTTGACTACTTAGTCAATAGAACAAATAAAGTCGAGGATAGAATCAGTCAAAATGGAAATATGTCAACAGAAATTAGTCAAGTTGGTCAAACTCAAATGTAAAAACAAAAAGCAAAAAACTCAAACCAAAACTTGAGAGCATCCTAGAACTATGTGGCAATATTAGAGTTCAACATATATATAATTAAAATTTCAAAGTAGAATAAAGAAAAAAACTACATAAGGAAGGAATGCAGCCTGGCCGGTGTGGCTCAGTGGATTGAGCAACATCCATGGATTGAGAGGTCGCAGTTCAATTCTGGGTCAAGGCACATGCCAGGCTTGTGGGCTCTGTCCCCAGTAGGGGGCATGTAGGAGGCAGCCGATCTGTGTTTCTCTCTTTAATCCATGTTTCTCTCTCTCTCTCTTAAAAAAAAAAAGAAAAAAATGAATGGAATGCTGAAGATTTTCCAAAACACACTAAACCAGATAAAGGAATATGACCAATGAGAAACTTAGATTGTCATAAACAAAGGATGTTTAAAATGGTAAAAATAACAGTAAAATACAATAATGTTTTTTTATTTTCAGTTTTTCTAAAATATAACTGAGGAAAAACAGACCAAACTATATATTGGGGATGTATAGCACAGAATTTACAACAATAAAACACAGGATCAGAGGAAGGCTGCACACAGTTAACATTTTCTTACATTACACATGAGGTGTTATAATATGAGAAGTTTGTTTCAGATTATTTTTAAATGTATATTGTAAGCCTGAGCATGACTAGTAAAAATAATCTAAAATAATATAGACAATAAATGAGATAAAATAGAATAAGAAACTAAAACAAGGACCAAATAGAAAACAACTAAGAAAGTGCTAGCTTAAGATCCAACCACAAAAATAATCAATTTAATGTCAAGTATCTAAATCCAATACTTAAAAGAGAAGTTTGTATTAGACAAATATAATGATCCAACTATATATTCTCAATAAAAAATCCACTATAAATATAAAACATAAATATGTTAAGGTAAAGGATGAAAAAAGATGCAATCATTAACCAAAAGAAATCTGGAGTAACTATATTAATTTCATCTCAGAACAACAACAACAAAAAAATTTAAAGGATAAAGAGGAATATTACATAATAATAAAGGGGTACATTTTCCAAAAATACTTAAATGTCTAAATATGTAGTCCTTTAACAATAGAGTGTGAAATATATGATGAAATAATGTATAAACTTGAAAGGCAAAATAGACCAATTTTCAATTATAGTTGGAGATATTAGTATGTCTCTTTCAATAATTGATAGAACAAGCAGCAAGAAAACCAATAAGGTGATAGATAATCTGAAAAACTCTATCAACCAATGAGATCAAATTGAGGGCTACAGAGTACTCTACCTAACAATAGAAGAATACACATTCTTTTCGAGTGCACATGGACCACGCATCCAGATAGACTACATCCTGGGATATAAAACAAATCTTATCAAATTTAAAAAGATAGAAATTACACAAATTATGTTCTTAGACCATAACATTGATACAAGTCAATGTATCAATAATAGAAATGTATCTTGAAAATCTCCAACTATTTAAAAATTTTTAAAGACACACTTCTAAACCAAGCTGTGATACCAGGTATATTGTCTCTCGAAATCAAAGAATGAGTTCACGGACCAAGGGTAAGCGAAAGAATGTTTATTTGAAAGATAGACTCCCTGCAGTGGGGAGGGAACCCAAGTGGGTTGCCAGTGGGGCTCTGTTGTGTAGGGGTAGATACATATCTTGTTAGCCTCTGACTGGTCCTTTCAAGAAATCCTGCCTTAGCAACATTTCAAAGTTTGTGTTTCCCACCTGACTGGGGTCAGCCCTAGGTCACTGATAGGGACCTTAGTGGCTTCTTTTTTTTTTTTTTTTTTGATAATTTCAACTTCACCCAGACTATTAGTGAGGAAGAGGGCAAATACCCTTGGAGTGTTATAATGTACCAGGAGATAATCAGAGACACATAGCCAAATTGTAAATGAGAGGAGCTCTTTATTCACTGGCGGGCTGCGGGGGCATAGTCTCCCCAAATTGACAGCCCTGAACATTCTTTTTTTTTTTTTTCTCTTTTGTTTTTTTTATGAATTTTTATTTATTTTTTTGTTACAGATATTTTACCTTTTTACCCCATTGGCACCCCCCACCCCACCCCCCCTCCACCCTGTCCCCGGCTTAGTTGTCCATGTCCATTGGTCATGCATACATGCATATAAGTTCTGTGGTTTATCTCTTCCCACCCCCCACCTCCCATCCCCTCTTCTAAGGTATGTCAGTCTGTGCCCTACTTCCATGTGTCTGGGTCTACTGTATTCCTCAGACTGTTATGTTCATTATATTCCATATATAAGTGAGATCATGTGGTATTTGTCTTTTTCTGTTTGGCTTCTTTCACTTAGGATAATACTTTCCAGGTCCCTCCATGTCGTCTCAAAGGATAAGAGATCTTTCTTTCTTACTGCTGCATAGTACACAATTGTGTATATGTACCACCGCTTTTTTATCCATTTGTCTACTGGTGGGCACTTGGGCTGTTTCCAGATCTTAGCTATTGTAAATAGTGCTGCTATGAACATGGGGGTACATATATTCTTCCTGATTGGTGTTTCAGGCTTCTTAGGGTATATTCCTAGAAGTGGGATCACTGGGTCAAATGGAAGTTCAATTTTTAATTTTTTGAGGTAGCACCATATTGTTTTCCATAGCGGCTGCACCAGTCTACATTCCCACCAGCAGTGTATTAGAGTCCCCTTTTCTCCACACCCTCGCCAACACTTGTTGTTTGATGATTTGTTGATGGCGGCCATTCTGACAGGTGTGAGGTGATACCTCATTGTTGTTTTGATTTGCATCTCTCTGATGATTAGTGATGTTGAGCATTTCTTCATATGTCTCTTGGCCATTTGTATGTCCTTTTTGGAGAGGTGTCTATTCAGCTCCTCTGCCCATTTTTTAACTGGGTTCTTTGTCTTCCTTTTGTGGAGTTGTATGAGCACTCTATATATATTGGAAATTAACCCCTTATCTGATACATCATTGGCAATGATGTTCTCCCATACAGTGGGTGGCCTTTCCATTTTGATGATTGTTTCTTTTGCTGTGCAGAAGCTTTTGAGTTTGATGTAGTCCCATGTGTTCATTTTCTCCTTTATTTCTGTTGCCTTAGGTGATGTATCTGTGAAAATTCTGCTCCGTATGATGTCCGAGATTTTGTTGCCTACATTTTCTTCTAGAATTTTTATGGATTCACGGGTCACATTTAAGTCTTTTATCCATTTTGAGTTTATTTTTGTGTATGGTGTAAGTTGATGGTCTAGTTTCATTTTTTTGCATGTAGCTGTCCAATTTTCCCAAAACCATTTATTAAAGAGGCTGTCTTTACTCCACTGTATGCTCTTGCCACCTTTGTCAAATATTAATTGAACGTATTGCCTTGGGTCCATTTCTGGGTTTTCAGGTCTGTTCCACTGGTCTATATGCCTGTTCTTGTGCCAGTACCAGGCTGTTTTGGTTACAGTCGCCTTGTAGTATAACCTGATATCTGGTATTGTGATCCCACCTACTTTGTTCTTCTTTTTCAAGATTGCTGTGGCTATTTGGGGTCTTTTTTGGTTCCATATGAACTTTTGAAGTATTTGTTCTAGTTCTATGAAATATGTTGTTGGTATTTTGATGGGGATTGCATTGAATCTATAGATTGCTTTGGTTAGTATGGACATTTTAATTATGTTAATTCTTCCAATCCATGAACAGGGTATGTGCTTCCACTTTTTTATATCTTCCTCTATTTCTTTTTTCAATGACCTGTAGTTTTCTGCAAATAGGTCTTTTACTTCTTTGGTTAAGTTTATTCCTAGGTATCGTAATTTTTTTGGAGCGATGGTAAATGGGATTGTTTTTTCAGTTTCTCTTTCTGTGAGTTCATCATTGATGTACAAGAATGTCGTCGATTTCTTGACGTTAATTTTGTATCCTGCTACTTTGCCAAATTCATTTATTAAGTCTAATAGATTTTTGATGGAGTCTTTAGGGTTTTCTATGTACAATATCATGTCATCAGCAAATAATGACAGTTTCACTTCCTCCTTTCCAATTTGGATCCCTTTTATTTTTTCTTCCTGTCTGATTGCTGTGGCTAAGACTTCCAGTACAATGTTAAATAAGAGTGGCGAAAGTGGACATCCCTGTCTTGTTCCTGTTCTTAATGGAAATGTTTTTCGTTTCTGTCCATTGAGTATGATGTTGGCTGTAGGTCTTTCATATATGGCCTTTATTATGTCGCGATATGATCCCTCTATTCCTACATTGCTGAGCGTTTTTATCAGAAATGGATGCTGGATTTTGTCGAATGCTTTTTCAGCATCTATTGATATGATCATGTGGTTTTTGTTCTTCATTTTGTTTATGTGGTGTATCACGTTTATTGATTTGCGAATATTGTACCAGCCTTGCATCCCTGGAATGAATCCCACTTGGTCATGGTGAATAATTTTTTTGATGTATTTCTGGATCCGATTTGCTAATATTTTGTTCAGAATTTTGGCGTCTATGTTCATCAGGGATATTGGCCTGTAGTTTTCTTTCTTCGTAGTGTCTTTTTCTGGTTTTGGAATTAGAATTATGCTGGCCTCATAGAACGTGTTTGGAAGTCTTCCTTCTTCTTGAATTTTTTGAAATAGTTTGAGGAGAATGGGTGTTAGTTCTTTTTTGAATGTTCGGTAAAACTCCCCCGTGAAACCATCTGGGCCTGGGCTTTTGTTTGCTGGGAGAGTCTTGATTACCTCTTCAATTTCCTTAGTTGTTATTGGTCTGTTCAAGTTTTCTATCTCTTCCGGGAGTAGTTTTGGGAGACTGTGTTTCTAGAAATTTGTCCATTTCGCTTAGATTGTCGAATTTGTTGCCATATAGTTTTTCGTAGTAGTTGTTAATGATCTTCTGTATTTTCGTGGTGTTGGTTGTTACTTCTCCTCTTTCATTTCTGATTTTGTGTATTTGGGTTCTCTCTCTTTGTTTCTTGGTGAGTCTAGCTAAGGGTCCATCAATCTTGTTTATCTTTTTGAAAAACCAGCTCTTTGTTTCATTGATCCTTTGAATTGTTTTTTTGGTCTCTATGTCATTTATTTCTGCTCTGATCTTTAATATTTCCTTCCTTCTACTTGCTCTGGGGTTTTCTTTTTGTTTGCTTTCTAATTCTTTAAGTTGTGAGGTTAGACAGTCAATTAGAAATTTTTCTTGTTTTTTGAGGTAGGCCTGTAGTGCTATGAACTTCCCTCTCAGAACTGCTTTCGCTGCATCCCATAGATTTTGTGTTGTTGTGTGTTCATTTTCATTGGTTTCCAGGAAGTTTTTCATTTCTTCCTTGATCTCCTCGGTGACCCATTCATTGTTTAATAACATGCTATTTAGCCTCCATGTGTTGAAATGTCTTTGCATGTTCTTGTTGCAATTGATTTCTAGTTTCATGCCATTGTGATCTGAGAAGATGCTTGATATGATTTCAATCTTCTTGAACTTGTAGAGATTTAGTTTGTGTCCTATCATGTGGTCTATCTTTGAGAATGTCCCATGTGCACTTGAGAAGAATGTGTATTCTGTAGTTTTGGGGTGTAATTCTCTGTAGATATCTATTAAATCCATTTGGTCTAGTGCTTCATTTAGAGTCTGTGTTTCCTTGCTAATTTTTTGTCTAGAGGATCTATCTAGTGGTGTCAATGGGGCATTGAAGTCCCCTGCTATGATTGTATTGTTGTTGATTTCTCCTTGGAAGTCCTCCAGAAGATTTTTAATATATTTTGGTGCTCCTATATTGGGTGCATATATGTTTATCAAGGTTATATCTTCCTGTTGGATAGATCCTTTCAATATCATGTAGTGGCCATCTTTGTCTCTAGTTATGGTCTTCATTTTGAAATCTATTTTATCAGATATGAGAATTGCTACCCCAGCTTTTTTTTGCTTTCCATTTGCTTGGAAAACTTTTTTCCATCCCTTCACTTTCAACCTATGTGAGTCTTTTGTTGAAAGGTGGGTCTCTTGTAAACAACATATAGATGAGTCATGCTTTCTTATCCAATCAGCTACTCTGTGTCTCTTTATGGGAGCATTCAATCCATTTACGTTTAAGGTGATTATTGATATGTACTTATTTATTGCCATTTTTGTTTAGTGTAGTTCTATTTTTCTTCCCATTTCTACTGCTAATTACAGCAGTCCTTTTAACATTTCTTGCAGTGTTGGTTTGTTGCTAATGTATTCCCTTAGCCTGTTTTTGTCTGGGAAGCTCTTTATTTGATTTTCTATTTTGAATGATAGCCTTGCTGGGTAGAGTAGTCTTGGATTCAGATTCTTGTTTTTCATGACTTTGATTACTTCATGCCATTCTCTTCTGGCCTGTAGTGTTTCTTGTGAGAAGTCAGCTGAGAGCCTTATGGGGTTCCCTTTGTAGGTAACCTGTTGCTTATCTCTTGCTGCCTTTAGGATTCTCTCTTTGTCTTTAATTTGTGGCATTTTAATTACTATGTCTTGGTGTGGGCCTGTTTGGGTTCTTCTTACTTGGGACTCTCTGTGCTTCTTGAACTTGAATGCCTTCTTCCTTCACCAAATTAGGGAAGTTTTCTCTCACTATTTTTTTGAATATATTCTCTATCCCTTGCTCATTTTCTTCTTCTTCGGGGACTCCTATGATGCGAATATTATTACGTTTCCAGTTGTCCCATAGTTCTCTTAAGCTGTCTTCCTGTTTTTTAATAGTTTTTTCGTTTTGTTTTTCTGATTGGTTGATTTTTTCTACCCTGTCTTCTAATTCACTGATCCGGTCCTCAGCTTCCCCTACTCTGCTTTTTAAACCTTCCAATGTGTTTTTCATTTCTGATATGTCATTTTTTATCTCTTCTTGTTGGTTTTTAATTTCCAATTGGTTTATTTTCAGTGTCTCTATGTCCTTACTCATGCTGTTCAGCTTCCTCAAGATCATGGCTCTGAATTCTAGTTCTGTTAACATGCCTAATTGCTCCACATTGATCTCATCTTCGGTGGAGGTGTCTTGCTCTTTCATTTGGCTTCTGTTTCTGTGTTTCACCATTTTGGCTATCACTGTGGGCTTTGGAGCCTGTCAAGTTCTCCCTGTGGGTGTTGGTGTTCTGCTGTTTGTGGCTCCCTCTCCTGTGTTTAGATGAGTGAGGGAGGACCCGCGTTGAACACCACTGTCAAGTCTTACTTTCCTGGTTAAAGTTGCCAGCCCAGGAAACGTACTGTTATCCTCTAGCTTTTTGCCTGGAGGCTAGCAGTCTAGGTTAATTGATGAGTTTTGGGTTGTCAGTTGATTGAAAAACTCCCTCTGGTGCTCAGCCAAGGGGCTTTCAGGAGGGTGGGGCAGATGCTGGTTGTTAGTGAGCCTCAATTAGCACTTCAATGGCCCACAGGGTGGGGTTGGATCTCCGAGGGAGGGGCTGCTGCCTCTCCTCAGAGCCCTGGGAAGGAGCAATGTGGCCACCGTCCTGAGTGGCTGCACTCAGCCAAAGCTCTGAGCGCCCTCCAAACCCCGAGTGTCCCGACACAGTTCCAGTCCAGCCTGCCCCCCTCTGCCGGAGCCCAAGGTGAGTGGCTGTGGCTGTTTCAGCCTCTGTCCCGGCTGCGCTGTGGAGCCGCCTGGGAGTGTAACCCGCGGGCGCCGCTTACAGCTGAGGCCGCTACTGAGCTGCCGACCGTGGGCTCCCAGCCCCGTCTCGCGCCTTCGCAAGCCTACCGGGATCGAGTTGGTGTCCCTGGTTTTATGGTCCTCGCAAGCTGCTTTTCTGTTGGTTTTTCCCGTCGATTTGTCTGTGTTATAGTTGTAATTCCAGTTTGGTTCTGGGAGACGGTCTGTGTAGCTCCGTTCACTCCGCCGCCATTTTTCGGTTCTTCAGCCCTGAACATTCTTGCAGTCCATTTATAAAGACCAAAACCACATCCTCTTGATGCTGCCTTGGCGTCATTAAGGGGGAAACTGATACAGATAGGGGGCATGAGGAGCTGTTACAAAGGTCAGGGCAATCATTAATCACAGTATTTTTATGGTTATTCTGGGTTTCCCAAGGCTATTACTAATCTCTTTATATTTATGGTTCCGGTTCTCTAAGGCCATGGTGTTTAGGTAAGTCAAGGCGTGTATGTGTATCAATTGCTGGTCAGAATGGAGTTATTTAAATTAAGTAGTCTAGTTCAGCAACAACCCTATGCTTGCTTTTGGTTTCTTTTCTAAGTCCAATTTTGGTTGTGTATAATCCTTTTTAAGGTGACCTGGCTTTCTGTAGTAGGAACACACTCTTCAGTTTCACAGAACTCATTCAGCAATCCTTTTGTCTTGCTTGAAACCAGTAGGTATATCAATTGGAATGAGGCAGAATCACTAACACTATATTCTTTAATAGTAAATAAAATTCCTTTGCAAACCCATCAGGTTCCCAGAGAAAGGAATGCATGCAACTGCTGTTCCCCTCTTGCATGAAACCAGCATTTCTGGGTGGTTTTTTTTTTTGTTATGTAATTGACCTGTATTCCTTCCCAAGCCTCTTATTTGCATTTCTATAAATGAGGGCTGGGAGTTTCTGGCTTTGGAGGCACGATGCCCATGTTGATTTTAGTTTTGTTTTGAGATATAGGGTCCAAATAAACCGCCAGATACACTGTGTACTGAGTTGTCTGCCTGTCTGTATGTCAGCTCAAATTTCCCTGTGTCTCAGCCTTCCCTTCCCATGGTGCCATCTCTCACTGCCTAACCTGCCTCTATGTCCTTACTTCTACCTAATCTATGAGTTAAAGAGAAAGTCTCAAGGACAAATATTGTACTTTAAATAAGCAACCTCTCATCTTCTGCTTTCCTATTAGCTTTAAAGAATAGTGATTAATAGCAACTGTGACACATTAAGTGGTAAAGTTATATAAGGATTGGGCAAAAGTAAGTTTAGAGTAGTAATACAAATAATACAATAATTAATAAATTATAATACAAGAACAAATTGTTTTGTGTACTCACAACAGTAAACCTACTTTTGCCCACCCCAGTATCTATATCAGACATATTTCAGCCTATTTTCTATAGCCTTCCTGTTAACCTTCATAAGATAGGTCTTCTATAAAATCATTTTTGGGTGATAATAAGGGTGAATGCCAAATGTTGATCACTCACCTTCCTTCCCCTCTAATATTGGAAGGAGCACAGCTAGATGTAGATGGAGTTTAAGAGCAGTATCTCTCTCTCTCTCTCTCTCTCTCTCTCTCTCTCTCTCTCTCTCTCTCTCTCTCCCCCCCTCCCCCTCCCACTCTATCTGAACAAAAAATGGAAAAATGTCCTCAGGTAAGGATTAAAAAAAAAAAAAAAGCAGTATATTTTTTAAATGTGATTTCTTTTTAGATTCCTGTTAAGATATAGTGTTATGTGTTAGATCTCTATAAGTGTCCTTCCGTCTTATTCTTATTTGTTTGGATAGAATTTTACTAAAGGAGATCCATCATCATTCAGTTTCTCCCTACCCTTTTACTCAGAAAAATTTCCCAAGTGTTTGCAGTTGTGTTTGTTTGTTTGTTTGTTTGTTTTTTATATTTATTGTTGAATGTATTACAGATGTTCCTCATTTTTCCCCCATTGACCCCCTTCTCCCCACTCCTGTCTCCCTCCTGCCTTTCCCCACACTGTTGTCTGTCTGTTCTTTAAATTCTGCCATATTGTGTTTAGCATGAGAGGTTTTCACTCAGTAATATGTTTATGGCATTTTGTAACAAGGTTTCAGCTTGATTAATGATTTTATGCACCAAATTTGAAGATGAATTCTCAATTTCAATTGTAACTTAGTTGAGAAAAGAACATGGTACGAATGAAAAGTCATATTCAGAGTGAGTGATCTCTAAGCCTGCTATGCAATGCTGTTGATGCAAGGACAGGGGAAAAACAAGTTTTCTAAGGTAGTTACTTAGCCTCTCCCTTGCAGACAGAAGATGGATTTTTAAAAGCACTATTCTAGGAGAGGCATCTGTTATTACCAGCATTATCTTAATTTGGTCAATTAGATTTTCCTTTTATCACATCCCATCTTATTTTTTTAGAACCTTTTAAACAATGTTTTATCTTGCAAGGCACCTTTGAAGATACAGCTTTTGGTATACCTTTTAGTGGATACCCTTCTTGTATATACATGAACCCACTTAAAATTCCCAAATATTACTCACAGTACCTTTCATCATTATTTTTTCTTAAAATCCCTAATATATTCATGGTTTCATTTAATTTAAAGAGACTTAGATTTATTCATTATATTTTTATTTTGGTAAAACTTAAATACATAGATTTGAACAGAGATCCATATTCTCACTAAGTTTAAAATATTTACATTTTGCCACATTTGCTTTATATATATTTTTTTTTCTGGAAACCAAATATTAATAACACAATAACTTTCTCTTTGTTCCCCTACTTAAACACATTAATTTACCTTCTAAAGAACAAGTACTCTCCTGAATTATCTGTATCTATCCAGTGTATGTATTCATATTTGCTACTTATATATGTATCCATCAGCAGCATAAAGCAGAAGCTCTACTAACTGACCACTGATTAACCCATTCACTAGGTTAGCAGTTTTTCTTGCCTCTGTAAAATATGATTTCCATAGGATTTTGAATGTTCACAGTTCATATTGTATTCCCTGCTGATGCTAATTCATTTCTTATGTAATTTAAGTATTATGCAATACAAGAAATACAAACAAATAATATTTTTTTCCTAAAACAAATTTTAACCTTTAAAAAAAATTCCCCCAAAACCCACTAGCATGAGAAAAACAACTTTATAAATTTGGGGAACATATGCAAATTTGGAAGGATCTTAGATTGATGTGGAAATGTTTTTATTTTTTTATTATTATTATTTTTTTTATCCTCACCCGAGGGTATTTTTCCATTTTTTGTACAGATAGAGTGGGAGGGAGAGAGAGGAAGGGAGAGAGAGAGAGAAACATCGATGTGAAGGGACACATCGAGTGGCTGCCACCCGCACGACCAACCAGGGCCGGGGACAAACTGCAACCGAAGTACGTGCCCCTAGCGGGAACCGAACCCGGGTCTCTCCAGACCGCAGGCCGACGCTCTAACCGCTGAGCCAAACCGGCCAGGGCGATGTGGAAATGTTTTTAAATTCTTGCTCTAAAGAAAATAATCTGGATGGACATTGTCTATAATGCTGTGTATTATAAAATAGAAAAGAAATCTATGTAGTATTACAAGCAATGGACTCATGCTCCAAGGAAAAAAAAGTATTAAGCCCTAAAGTAAACTGTTTATGAATGTATAAACATTTGTATCTTTAGAAAAAAGTACATATAATTTTTAATGATGCAGTAAATTATGGAAAACAGTCCATTTAAATAAGCTTTATGCATTATTTTATTGATTTGATGTTGATTTATAATGTGTTTTAAATATTTTTGCTATTATGTTTTTAGCATCTATTCATGTTGTAGAGTACAGATTTATTTTATCATGTGCACACATTATTCCCCCTATGCATTAGTCAGTTGTATGTCTATGGAAATATATTTAAATATTTATGTTTCTGGTCCCATGCAGGAGTTTCTCAGACACTGGTATTTTTGTGCTGACTTGGATGTTAATTAATTAATTGGCTTTTAGAAATTTAAAATTTGGTATTGTATTTGCTGAAGTTTTGGGGGAGAGTTTAATATATTCCCTGTCATTTCTAGCTTATTAAACATTTCTATCATGAATGAAAGATAGACTTTTTCTGATTGAGTAACACTTTCTTTGTAAATGTTTTTTGTTCTTTTGTTTGATTTGTAAGATTGAAGCACCCCTGCATTTCTGCACTAACTTGTACTTGGAACGTATTGCTTTTATTTTGCATGGCTGAATTTTTTGGCTATTATTTTATTTTTGATTTAAAATCAGTAAAATTAAATGAGCCCTGTATTTTCTTCTTATATTGCAGGCTACTACTTTACGACAGTCATATCAGCCTCATAAAATGTCTTGTGTATCTTTCTCTCTGTTTATATTGTATCTTACAGGGATACTTATTTTCATAAGTATTTCATACATTCATCTTGAATTGTCTTAGATAACTTTTAAGTTGTTTGTCAAAGGTTTTGGACTATGTGTTTATTCTGTTATGTTAGTTGGTATATTCAGTTTTCTTGTACTTGAATTAATTAATAAATTTTGATAATATCTATTTCACCTCAGTTTTCAAAAAACTATTGGCATAAACAATGCACAATATTCTTCCTTTTCAGTAGTTTATATTGTATATCTAATTATGTTTTTATTACCACTCATAACATTACATTTGAACACCCTTCCTCAATTTTAGTGATTTTTGCTTGTAAATTTACTTACTTTAGTTTTGATTCTATTACATAAAATTTTGCTTTCTTACTTTTTTATTTTCTAGATTATTAATTTTAATGATTTACATGTATTATCATATATTTTTACTATATGTATTCACATAGCAAGATTACATTCTAAATATAGTTAGCAATAACCTTCTATTTGACTAGCAGTACTCTCATTAATGTGTATGTGTGTGTGTGTGTGTGTGTGTGTGTGTGTGTGTGTGTATACACACATATAGTATATTCCCATCCTCCTACCCCCCTACCCTTTGTCAACCACCAGTTTGCTCTCTATACCAGTGATTTTCAACCTTTTCTTCTCATGGTACACAAACTAATTACTAAAATTCTTCAACACACCAAAAAATAGCATATATTGTATTGGTTGTCATCATTTCTTATCTGACAGTCTAGGGGGAAAGAGGTCAGTGCCCCTGGCTAAGTTGCATGTTTTAAAATTCATGTGGCACACCAGTGTGTTGTGGCACAGCGTTGAAAATCACTGCTCTGTACTTATATGATTGTTTCTGTTTTGTTTTGTTTATTTTTTTCAATTCCACATAATTAGAAAAATCATGTGGTATTTGTCTTTGGTTTATTTTACTGAGCATAATATCCTCTAGGTCCATCTATGTTGTATCAAATGACAAGGTTACATTCTTTTTTATGACTAATATTCCATCGTATATGTGTACCACATCTTCTTTATCTATTTATCTATTGATAGACATCCAATTTGCTTCCATATCTTGGCTATTACTTGTAATGCTGCAATGAATTAGGGGTACATACATCTTTTTGAATTAGTGTTGTTTTCTTCAGATAAATATCCAGAAGTGGAACTGCTGGATCGTATGATAACTAGGGGAAAAGAGGTCAGTGCCCCTGATTAAGTTACATGTTTTAAAATTCTTGTGGCACACCTGTTGAAAATCGCTGCTCTGGATGTCCTCATTGAAAAAATGTCTCTTTAGGTCCTTTTCCCATTTTTTGATTTTTTTAATGTTAAGTTCTATGAGTTCCTTATATTCTTTGTATATTAACCCTTGTGGAATGTATATTTTTAACTTTTTTTTGAAAATTTGGGCTTTGTACATTAAGAAATGGTACTCTAGCCCTAGCCAGTTAGGCTCAGCTGTTAGAGAATTTGCTCGCAGACCAAAGAGTCACCAGTTCAATTCTGGTCAAGGGCACGTACCTACAGTTGCAGTTCATCTCTGGCCCTGGTCAGGTAGTGTAGGAGGCAACTAGTCTACGTGTCTCTCTCCTTCCCTCTCACTCTATCTGATGATAAATGGAAAAATATTTGTGGGTGAGGATTAAAAAAAAAAAAAAAGCAATGGTATCAATTCAATGGTATTATAATTGTTAGATTGGATGAATCACCAGAGAATGAAGCATAGATAAAAAGAGTACCAATGACAGAGCCCTAAAAATTTTTAACAGTAAAAGTTTAAGTTAAAGGGAAGAAACCACCAAAAAATAAAGAGTTGAACAGAACAACTGGTGAGATAGGAGAAAACAGCCAAGGGAGCCTGGTGTGCTGGAAATAACATGAAGAAACTACATCAAGGAAGCAGTGGTCAGTTATATCAAGCATCATGAAAAGTTTGAGATATAAGATGTGTAAATATGAAACCTGACCATTGGATTAGCAATGAGAGACCACTGTCAACCTTCACAAGGACATCTTTTGGAACAGTACCCTGGTACAAGCTCATCAAAGGTGTGAAGGGCAGGGGAAAGTTGGGGGGAATCAGAGGTTACAGATGTTCAAAAGTTAAAGAATTGTGGGCATTGGACCACTAGAGCTAGCAGAGAGGAGCTGGTGATCACGGAGTAGGATACATGAAATTTAACAGAGATATGAGAACTCTGAGAAAAGTAAAAATAAATCCACCACTGAGAAAAATCAAGTCACCATTGAGAGGCACTGCAAGAGAATTCATGCACTAATTAGTGTATGCAGGTATAGCTGGGTTCCAATTTGAGCAAAATAAATGAAGGGACTATTCAGATAATATGCTGACAGTATAGAACATTTTATGCATATGGGATTTTATAAATAACTCCTGTGCACAACAGTGAAGTTCAGGAGATAGAGTAAAAGAATTTAAGAAGTTGAGAAGAGACTTAAAAAGGAGAAATAATAGGCTGTATAGAACTTAACTGTATCAAGTATGGAAATAGAAAGGTAACCTGGCAGTACAGGGAGACTTTTGCTGACTGACATAAACAAAGGTATGAGATTAGTCCCAAAGGATTCATTGCAGGTAATGGGAGCAAGGCTTTTAGTATGAATTATAACGAGGTGAGTTTCTGGAGTTTCCTGTATTTCTCTGCATAGGTACAAGGCTAAGGAGAGGGAAAATCTGAGTCACAGTGCCTGGGCTTCTCCTAGGTGACAGAGCTAGCATTTGGGGGAGATATGGCCTTACTCCCAATGGTTTCAGTGGGAGAGTTTCTGTTGCACCCCTTGGAGAGAGGCTGCTCTAGCTCTGGGTGTGGGTGCTCACTCAGGACCAGTTCATGGACGAATGACTGCTGGAAAGCTGGGTGTTTCAGCAGTGTGTGGGCCTCTTCCTCCATCCTGAAGGTAGGGGAAGAAACACGGTGTTATTTCTGGTTTGTGTACTTCCAGTTATCTTGTAATTTATATTATGGTTTCATTTAAATGGTAGAACTTTTTAGAAAGGTTTATTTTTTAGTTCCCAAAATATAAGAGGATGGTGGAGAGGCTTCATTTATAACTGACTTTTAAGTGTATTGAATTGTGAATAAAGATGATTCTTATGGTAGTGACTATTGTATGGTGATGACATAATGCTGGTATTATTTCTTAAAAATTTGTCATTTTGTGCTCTAAACATGATCAAATTTGGGAAGGGAGTCATGTGCTTGGAGGTTGTAATGGGGCTATTACTAACGTGTTGCACTGTATCACTGTATATGTATATACACACATTCTGTATTTCATATATATTAATATAAAATACAGACTTTTGTAATATACAAAATAATGTATTGTGTATATAAATATTTAATGTTTAAGGATGTTCTTATTACTTATTTTGCTACTGGCTGATTCATTTCAAGAAAATTGAAATATTTTAATTGAGTTCAATTTATACTTTATATAGTTTTAGTCTACCATAAAAGGTCTGTAGCTGCCCATGATTTTTATATATGTTGGTGACTTATTCCTTATATTATAGTGTTCTTTATTCTCATTTATGCTATTCTGTTTAAATTAGCATAAAACTTTATCACCTACTTTTTAGAATTGTCCAATGTTTTGTCTTACCCATCCCTTAATTTTCTACCTTTCTGAGTTATTATGATTTATATAAGTCTTTTTGAAAGAATATATAGCTGTAATTTTTAAAATACATTTTAAGAATCTGTTTTCATAAGCAATTTTTGCAATTTTACATTGATTATAATCACATGCACTTGAAGTTATTTCTATCCTGTAAAGTGTTTCTTCTAATGTCTATATTTTTCTTTTTTTTTTTCTTTCTCCTTTCTACCTTATGTTAAACCTTTGGGTCACAAGCAAGGCGATTTTGGTTGTCACAGCAGGGGGCTACTGTAGGCATCCGGTGGGTTAGTTTAGGGGTCATGCTAATATCCTACAAGGCCCCACACCACAGGTCTATGTGTTGAGATTGAGAATACCTGTTCTGAATCATGTGCTCTTTATTCTATTCATTTTTTTTTTTTTTTTTACTTCTGTCAACTTAAACTTTTCATTTATGTTACTTTAATTTGTACTTTAAAACCATTTTCAGAAGAGGTCAAATGAGTAGATACCTCTATTCTCCTGTGGTGCCAGGAAAGGCATTTACAGTGATTTAAACCAATCCAGCTACTTCTCCCATCTTTCACATTATTCTTACATTATTTTTTAAAGTTTAGTTCTGCCATATTTTTTAATAACCCACAGTAAATTTTTGTCAATATTTATACCCAGTAGTTATATATATACACACACACACCCATATGTTTTACCATTTGAGATTTTCATTTCATCACTGTAGCTTAAATTTAATTCTCCATTAATTGCTTCTTCTTTTGACGACTTTGATTTTTGGAATCATTGAGACTGAAACTTCTGTGTCTAGCTTCATCAAAATAAAAATAAATCTATTTAAATTTTTATAATGTCCTTTTTCACTTATGTATTATTCTCTTTAGTGTTTTATCACTTTTTACCTCATGATCACAAGATGGCTGCTCTCTAGCCAGTCTCGGTGTTCTAGCTGAGAATAAGATAAATTAAGTTCCAAAATCTGCAGTTTTATTTTTCAAAATGCTATCTTAAAATTCCTGCCCTGTGGTCCATCCCAGTAAGCTTCCTCACAAAGAGGAATCTGGAAAGACCAAATCTATACTGACACCCTTTTCTCCAAATTCCAGCTACTGAACGTGTACAGATGAAGGACTAGTCTTTAGAACTGTCTATTATAACAGTAAAATATTTAATAATCAAATGCTGAGATATATCACTTTCTCAGTTCTTCAGTAATTTTAAAGAATATAGTAGAAATATGTATTCTCAAAATTTACTTCTAAGCACAACTGTAAGAAAAGGGAAACTGGGTTCAAGAAAATTGATAGTATAATTGCAATAATATCAATAATTTTATTATAATTTATGGGCTAAATTCATATATAAAACAATTTTTAAACATGTTCCACAGTGCTCATAGTAAAATTATAATTAAGAGTATAGTATAAGAGTATAATTAAGAGTATAATATTTCATATATTTTAGGAATAAAAATCTCTATGATGTTAATCTATGAGTTATTCATAGTTAACATTATCAACTGCACAGTAACCTTTTCTTGCATTCAGCAAATTTTGATAATTCAAAAAATGAATATACAGTCGTCCCTCATTTATCATGGTCAATCTGTTCCAGATTCTAGCAGTTGCACCTGGCGTTGAAGGATTCCTGGGGTGCTCAAATACATAGGCCTACAGTCCATACAAACAGTAATTCTAATTTTAATTGTAATACAGTGGTATATAATTGACTCAGATAATCGAGCGTGCACTATATCATTTTCACTGTCTCGATGAACTTTTTAATGAATATATTTGAAAAAACCGCAATAGAGTGAAGCGTGAAGGTCGAAGCATGAAGTGGCGAGGGACAATTGTATATTTATACAGTGGAATACTACTCAGCAGTATAAAAGAAGGAAATTTTACCATTTGTGACAGTATGTAATGACTGCAGAACATTATGCTAAGTGAAAGAAGCCAGTCAGAGAAAGATAGTGCCATATCATTTCACTTATATGTGGAATATAATGAACAAAATGTACTATAACAAGCAAAATAGAGAGAGATGGCAGGCTGACACAGTCAGGGTTGGGTGGGTGGAGGGGTTGAGCAAAAAGAACTCATGGACAGGGACAACAGTGCGGGGAGGCAGGTGGGGGGATAAATGGTCATGGACAGTGACTTGATTTATGGTGGTGAACACACAATAGAGTGTACAGATGATGTGTTGTAGAATTGTGCACCTGAAACCTGAATAATTTTGTTAACCAGTGTCACCCTAATGAATTCAGTAAAAAGCAAGCACTATTAAATAAGAAAAATAAATAAAAAGGAATGTACATAAGATTTTAGTACATATGCTTCTTCACTTACTATGAAGCTACATCCTAATAAATCAATGTAAGTTGAAAATATTGTCAAAATGCACTTAATACACCTAATCTATAGAACATCACAGTCTGGCCTAGCCTACCTTAAATGTGCTCAGATTATTTAATTTGTCTATAGTTTGGCAATTATCTTGAGTTTCGTCTCAAGAGTAATTGCCTTTCTCTTCTTGCTAGATTTAGGAGACACAGACAGACATGATCAGATGCAAAACCACAAAACAATATCTAAAAAAAAAAATGCTTGCAACACAGTACACTGTGGAGTATTGGTTGTTTTGCCCTCACGATCATTCTTAGCAACCTGAGCATTGATTTTTTTTAATTTCTTTAAGTTGAGAACTCTCACCTTTTTACTTATAGGAAGCACTTCTCTTTGGCATCTGAATTAACACCATCACTGCTCTTGCACTTTTGGGTCATTATTAAGTAAAATAAGGGCTACTTGAACACAAGGACTGTGATACCAGGATAGTCCATGACTTAGATGGCTGCTAAGTGGCCAGAGAGCAGGAGCATATACAGTATGGAGATGACAGACAAAGGGGGTTATTCACATCCTGGGTGAGATGGAGCAGGATAGTGGGAGATTTCATCATGCTACTCAGAGTGGTGAGCAATGTAAAATGTATGAAGTGTTTATTTGTGGAATTGTCCATATAATTTTCAGACTGTGATTGGATTGTGGCTAACTGAAACCAGGGAAATAAAAAATGTGGATGGGGGGGATTACTATATATTTCATTGGAAACTCTACATTATGGCACACAATTCTGAAATAACAGGAAATGACACTTGTGAGAACTGAAGTCATTTTCACCAAGAGAGGTAAAATAGAGGAAATTTCTAAGTAGCAGAAAACAGTTAGAGAACTGTCACTTATGTAACTATAGTTTAGTGACACTTAAAAGAGAGATAATAATTTGTGTAGACACTGGGTTTGGCAGAGATATGGGGATAATATATCTCTTCCATCTCAAATATTATTTCATTTCTGATGCTCAGTATTTCTTGCAACATTAACTTTTCATACATTTTTTTTTTCTCTCAATGACCTTGACCAATATGTGGGAAATAATGAGCTCCATCTCCCTATGTCTTGACTGGTTTGGTAATTTGTCTGAGAGAGATGTCAGTGAATAAATGTCCTCATTGTTACTTGAAAGTGGTATTCTCCTTAGGAAATAATGTTACATTAAGCAGATGTGAATCAAACAAAACCATGAGTTATTTGAGACTGTGGAATATTTTAGATTGCAGCAAGATAGGATAGTTTCTGTTTCCATCAAGTAGGATTTTGTGAGACAGAATTTTTATGAGATCAAATACATAGAGGTCTATGGGGTAAAGGCAGGGTAGCCTAAACCTAATGTTGATTTCTGCACATTTAACATTTATTTTTATATGTTATGTTCAATGTAAATGTTATCTACAATTTGCACGCTGTTAAATACACTTATCATGTGGCATGTCACTAATTACATTAGTCTTTGATCACCAAATTGCCTTTAGACAGTATATTTTTTTGCAATAGCTTCTGGAAGTCCTTCCTCCAATATACTAGGTGCATTGTTAACAGCCTAATTTTGAAGGGAAAATAAAGAAAGAAATGAAGTATCAAGCACCTATCTTTATAACCATACCTCTCTAGTTTAAGAGGCTTTTTGAATATCCCTAGGAAGCAAGGAACTTATTTTTTTGTACACTCTCCACTGAAAATGGACTGTCTTTCTATCCCTCAACACTTTGAACAGGAAGGAAGATCAGGACAATTCCTGACTAACACCATTAAACATCCCACCAGCTCTTTCCTTTTTAGCACCCCATCGACAGAAAACATGCCACAAAACCCGTTTTGAGTGGTGTCACTATCGTCAACTTTAAGGTCAAGTTAGCACCTTTTTTAGGCCCTGGGAAAGGCTTCACAAATGTGCTCACATTGATATATATTTTGACAGTCTGCAACAGTAAGATTTTTCTGTTCCCATTGTTCAAATTGGTCTCTCAGATCTAATAGGCCTTAGGCGCCATAATTATATGCCTCTGGCAAAAGTCTAATGCTCATGAGCACAGGAAGAATGAATCCAAATATTCATGAACCTTTAGAGGTTGGTAGAGCTTTATGGTTCAGCGACTTCAATTCCTTCCTACTCGAGATGAAGAAATTAATGCCCAGAGAAGTTCCGCTACATGCTTGAAGTCACAAAGCTTGTTAGCCCCAAAACCATATTAGAATTCCTGTGTCTAAATCCTGAACTAGCGTTCTTTTTAAGATACAATTCTACTCCTTAAGAAGAAGCAATATGAAGAGAAATCATGTGTTATCACGACTTATTGATGTAGTATAAGAGAAAATGATTTGGAATTGGGTGGATGAAGATGTAATTCTAGTCCTGACACTTCAGAGAGCCTCATTTTCTTCCCCCTGGTCTGTTAAATGGGAAAGACATCTGCTTGAAAGGATTGATCTGAGGGAGTATCTGAGAATCGTCTAAAAAAATGATCCGTGGCCCCACTGACAGCTAAGGTGTGTTGTTCTGTAAAATCTTTGCCAATCTACTGTAAATCTTAAATTATTTGGAAATAAAAAATTAAAGATAAACAGACAAACAAATATAGGGATAACAGATATCTGATTACCAGCAGCCTAAAGAGGCTCCTATAAAGAATATTCCCCTGTATAATATGTTTAAGTCATTTGGAGCATCAATGGGCGGTATTTAAAAAAATATATAATTTCATTAATGTCCTACATCCATCCAACCAAAGAAAGGGTCTACTAAATCAGGACTATTTCTGTTTGAACACATGAAAAATATCTCTCTCCCATATATATATTTCCCCATTGTGCTGTCTAATGGGTATATATAATGGGATTATGATGGTTTTTGATCCATTAGTTACTACCATGAATGTTACTATTCTCTATGTATGAAATATATAATATTATTATATATAATTTATTATAAATTATAATTATTTTATTATAATATATAAAAGCCTCTAAATAAACCTAGACTTTAAAATTCCAAGCTAATGTAGCATACTTATTTTAAATTTAAAATATTCATTGTTATATATTTAGCATATTTGAAGTGCTAAATAAGCATCAGGAGCAATATAAAACTTTTAACAGTAATTTTACATTCACTGGAGGAAAACCAAAATAGGAGAAAGAGAAAAGTTATTAGATTAAAAAAAAAAAATCTGCTCTTGAATTGTGGTATCTGCTCAGATAGGAGGCACCTAGAAAGAGTGTTGCTTCCACTGAACAGGGAAAACAAGTCAGAGGAAAACAAGTCAGAGGAGCTACTAATTAGCAGCCTTCCTTGAGTCCCTCTAAGGAGTGAGGTGCAGGGCAGTGGACCATCGATGCCTGTAGGGAGAGACAGGGCATGGCTGCGAGGACTAGATGCTGGGGAGTTTGTTCAGCACGGCTTCAGAAGTGGTGGGCATTGGGGCAGGGGTGTGAAGCCCCTGGAGGCCACAGAAATTAGGGGAGTTTGGACTCTCTTCAGGGTTTTCCTCTTGAACCCCACTGAATGCTCATAAAACTTATTGGATAAAGTTATAATAAATGTCCTCTGCGTGGCAGACTAGAGCAGGAGAATGATGGCCGTGATGGGAACAGCGTGCAGTCCACACAGTCCTTCTTCCACTCTCTCCCCGTGGAATACAAGTCTTCACATGTGGATGTAAGAGCAACAAACACTGTCACCATGGGGCACTGAGGTACTAAATATATTACACCTGAAGGGAAGAAACAGAAAATAATAATAAAAAACTGTCCCTGCGGAGGGGTACAAATGCCAGGTGGACTTGGAAGTACAACTAGGGAGAGGCAGAGGCCCCGAAAGAGTAATAGCTGAGACTCGGCATGTGGTGCGTGTCTGAGATTAAGGCTAAATCAGAAAGACAAACCGCATGCTCCCCTCAACATCAGACTAATAAGAGTTGAATATTGTATTAGTCAGGGTTCTCCAGAGAAACAGAACCAGTAGAGTGTGTCCGCAGTACCTCAGCATTGCAGACTTTTCTCATTAAGTTTTTAGTCAACAAACAGCTGCTTAGTGCTTGGTCTGCCTCATGCACTAGCTTTTGGGAGCTTGGCTAATGCTTTATGGACATATTGCTTAGAAAATATTAGTTCCATGCATGTTTTTACAGTTATTTTCTTTTTGCTTTGTGATTATAATGTCTCAAGTCCTGGCTACTTGGAAATGCTAAAATCATATGTATTTATTTTTTTCCCTGTCTCAGCAAGAATTCAGGAGGCTCTAAGTTACTACTTTTTCTTCCAACTCTACATATTTTTCAGCAGTCAGCCAATGATCACATTCTTCCAGCAGCGATAGCTTTGGTGAATCTGGGGCTGCCTTGAGGTCCTTATCTGTTCTCTGAGTTCTTAGCCTGGTGGTTTCTGCCTGGCTTCTGTGTTTTCTGAGGGCTTCAAACTGCTGTTTGTTTTTACACTTTTTACCTAGTTTTATAAGTATTGGTGGTGCAGGTTTGGTTTTACACTTTTCTGAGGTCATTGATAATGTGTATTCCAAGATTTTTTCCCCTGTATTCTAAATCTTTGGGCGTATGAGATGGTTTGTTACTTAAGTTTGCTGTATTATTGCCAAATCATGCTGTTCTAACATTTTGGTGATTTTCAGATGAGTGCATAGTTTATATATTTTAACCTGTTTGTCGATGCTTACTGGTTCACTACAGTTTCCCTTTATTAATTGTTCTCAGAGGTAGTGTGCATGCATATGAATGGGTGAAGACGGGACACGTAGCTGAAGATGCTATATTCTATTTTACTTCCAATGATTGTGAGTTTGCTGCAGAACAGTATGCTTCACTATTAGATCACTTAGCACCTTGATTTTATCCTGCCTGCTGCATATAACCAAAGCTTTGCACATGTCCTTGTCTCTTCTAACTACAAATCTGAAATCACTGCTCATGACTGAAAGCACACACGTTTTATTGTTAAATTCTCTTCTGAGGTGAGTTGGGAAGTGGGAAAGGATTTAAACTTTCGTGTGAATAATCCTCATACAATATTATCAGAAATAATGCTATTAGTTACTGTAGGAGACTGAATAGGCTCCCCCCCCCCAAAAAAAAAAGGTATAGCTGACTCCTAATCCCTGGAATCCGTGACTATTACCTTGTTTGGTAAAAATATGTTTAAAGATGCAATTTAGTTAAATCTGAGATGGGGAGATCATTCTAAATCAACGATTTTCAACTAGTGTACTGTAAGAATTTTTAAAACATGCAACACCTGACTATTTTAGTCAGGGGCATTTACCCTTTTCCCTTAGATTGTCAAATAAAAAAAAATGACAACAATCAACACAACAATAGCCGTCTTGTGTGAAGGAATCAAAATTATACCTATTTTTTTTTTTTTTTGGTATGCCACAAAATTTTAGTAATTAATTTGTGTGTGCCATGAAATAAAGAAGATTGAAAATCACTACTTTAAATTATTTGGGTGGGAACTAAATCCAATGACAAGTATCTCTGCAAGAAGGGGCAACATTTGGAATCTCCCTTAGAGCCTTCATAGTGGGTACAACTCTGCAATACCTTAATTTTGGACTTCTGGCATCCAGAACTATGAGAGAATAAATTTCTGTAGCTAAAACTCAAGATGAGGGTAATTTGTTATAGCTTTCTTCGGAAACCGTTTCTTTCCTTTCTGGAAGACATCACGTCTAGTTTTTGAATATCTGAAGTCCATCACACTTTATTTTGGTATATTTGCTCTATAAGTTTTTGATACTTGGTTAATTTATTCGATATTATCCAGTGCACTTGACATTTTCAGATATGCCTCATGAAATGTGGGTCATTAAGTGCTTTTATCACTTGGAAACAGAAGAGAAAGCTGCCTACCATGATACTAAATCCACCAACTTGAACCAATCTTCATCATATTCTAAGTATACTCATTTTAATGTATTTAATTAACACAGTTACTATACTAAAACAAAATTATTTAGAAGGAATTTTAATTTACATTATTTTTTATCTTATTTTCTTAATTCATTTTCATTTTACTTAAATTGCTTGGATCTGAAAATGGATTATAAAACAAAACTGAACACTAGAACTAGTTTTCTGTTCTGGTATATCTTCCTTTTTGTTTCCAATTTTTGTTACTCCAGCTATGTATGGAAAAAAAAAAGAAAGAAAAATGTAGAAATTAAAGAATATGGATCAGTCTACTCAATAAGAAATTTGGGAAGAGATTTCTATCAGAGTTGATATAAAAGTGTTAGCAAATTTTACTATGTTTACTTAAGTTGCTTTAATTGCTGATGAAAACAAGGGGTAAACATAAAAGTAAATAATTTTCACAAGTTCTAGGGATTTGCATTATTTAAACCTTTTAAAAATGTCTATTTCACACACTGGAGTTTTGAAAGCTTTGATTTTTAAATACATGATGGATTCAGCTTTGGAAGTCCGCTTTGACACTATAAATGGGTCATATTGCACCCACTGAAATGTATCATCATTTAAAGGCATGTTACACTCTGTTAGAGGTTTAAAGTGTTGTTGTTAACACTTGTATTATAGACTTTGAAGAAACCCCCAGGGTTCCTCAGTCAGTTATGTAAGTTGAGACAGTAAATAACTAACTCAATGGCTGGGACAGAAAAGCAGGTTATTTCTGTAGAGTTTAACAATCGACATAAAAGTATTGGCCTCATGATAGGAATTTAAGTCTCATAATTAAGCAGTGACCTCAGATGCCGACTGTCTAATTGATGTTGAAAGCTGCCGCTGATTCCTGAATTCCAGGTGGCACAGAGGAGACGTTAGAGTAGAACTGCTAACCGACTGCCCATTGAGCAAATCGATGATTCATAGCTATTCTAAGTGGTTACGTGCGTGAAAAGAAAGAATTTTAGTAAGGAAAATGATTGCGATTCACTGTTATCCAGGCCCATTTCTTGGCCCGTGGGGATTGCCAGAACACGCAGACGTGCTATTATTAAGTGGGAGTTTACAGACGCTTCAGAGGGGATGGAGAATGAAACTCCATTAGCCCCATTTCAGAAAGGCTTGGTGTCACATTAAGGAGTGAATGAACATACTTTAGAGTTGTGCTATAAAAGAGCTTGTTTTTGAGAAGCATAAAATCATTAAACAAACACTTGGCAATCTGCCTTGTAAACACTTTCATGAGAAACTAGTTTCTTTGGAAGAGCGTGTTTCAAGACCATTTTTCTAGAAGCCTGGAGGCTATTATATGTAGTGGACAAAGACCAAGTCAATGAATCTCCTGGGAAACTGGAATAAATATCAGTCGTTAAACATGGAACTTGAACGTCTACACACACAGGTCATCAAAGTTCACAGATATCCTTTGATTACAAAATAAGTAACTTAACTAAATCCTTACTTGAGATAATATTGTAGTAACTGAAAAATTAATTCCACAGATTGGCCTGGCTTTAACAGTCATCAGTCCTTAGTCTACTTGCCACATGTAGGCTTTTACTCCTGATACACCCATTTCCTTGCTGGGTGAAGTTAATCCAGTTTAGCAGCTGAACTCTGGCAGGAGTCCATTTGAGGCTGGTACTGAGTTCCCAGCACGGAGCCTTGACACGCTGGCTCTCAGGTGCCTGAACCCACCATGCAGACCAAAACTCCTGCATTGCTGCTCCCAGAACTCCACAGGCCTGCTGCTGCCGCAGCCAAACATGTCAGGGGATCCCACAGAAGTTGTGTGTACTCTACAACTCCTTGTCCCCCAAGCTAATTGTTGTTCATATGAGTACTTTAGTCTGAAACATATTTTACAGTTGCCCATGGGTTATAGATATTTAAGCTCAGATGTGGGAATGTTGACAAATATGCCCTAATTTAAAGTTTGTACGTTCTGTTTCTCAAATATGAGAGAGCTACTCACAGACTCACTATACAAACGATAGGCCAGATGTCTATAATATATACTAGTTACCTATAATAAACAATGGTGAGTATTGTTACATGTTTTTGTCACAGCTATTATTATTTTTATTATTCCATGCTGGCTTAGTTATATTTAGAGCTTTAACATTTAGAAATTTTTGCATATCACTTAATGATATTTTTATAAAGTGAACGCTATTAGAAATCTCTAATAAAATAATCATAAGTATTTATCCTGGACTTTATAATTTATAAATGACTTTTCATTAACAGGTTATATTTTGTAGACTAGGAAAAGCTTATTTTATCAGAAATTGATTAAAAAAACACATAAAACAATGTATGTCCCAGAAACACTTTCTATCATTCTTCATCACAGGAGTTCAGTGTAGATTTTGCTATTTTGAGGTTTCATTTTTTTCCCCTGTAGCAAATCCTAAAACATACCTGCTCTAAACCTTACTTACCGATTTTTTCTTGAATTTCTTAAATTTAATTATTTCCTTAATTATTTAGTAGCTTCAATGCTTTAATTGTTGCTCACTTGATTTAATGTTTAAGGTTTTTTACTATTTTAAGTACTTTATGTAATCAATTAATTAATTTGAACACCTATGTCTTCAAAACAGGAAGTGCAGAAAATTTAACCAAATAATGTTTTAAAAATAGAATTATATAATTAAATCTACAGTTATATAATTAAATCTGCAGGGTGAGAAATTATACAAAAGAAACTGACCTGGACATTAGACAGAAACTTTAAATGGCATATAAGTCCCCAAAACAAATTTTTTCACAGACAAAGTCATATTGGGAGTTATACAGCCTATTTTCATTCATACAGCACATTGCAGATAAATTTTTCACACCCATTTCCATTGCGTCTTTCATTCTTTTCTATATATCTCTCTTATTCATCAGTGCACATACTCTTGAAAATTTTGTTTAAACTATAGTTTCCTCCAGAATTCTAATATAATTTGGAACAAAGTGGAGCAGAGCAACTTTGTGTTTATTCCTTAAGCTGTGTTGCAACGTCCAGCCAAGAGGTAGCTGCTACATATTGTAATAGACAGGTTTTCCTCTGATTACTTTTATTGATTAACACTAGAGTTGATTTACTAGCTTTTGCCTACATCGACAATGCCTGATTCCTTCAGGAATAAGGTGAAGCTTGTTGAAAAACATTTGCCAGGCTATGTCCATTAAAGATAAGAGAGAGGAGATACTTCTCTTCTAGTTCAGTAAGCCCGAATGAGCAGCATATGAACAAATAAAAATTTCTGCTCTGGAAATACTGAATACAAGCATAGTTTAAACACTGTAATTATAAAAGAAAAGACTGTAGTAGTGATGCTTATAGAATAATAATTTTTTTAAAACTATTTAAAATAGACTGGGAATAATCATGTGCCTAAATTGCAGGTTATTATTTTTTTTTATACTTATACATTTTTCAGTCTGTATATTTAGAAAGAACTATATATAAAGATAATGGCATTCAACAAATTCTGTTTTGTTCTACTGGCATAACTCAAATATTCAAGTATATAATTACTATAAAAGAAATTATATGTCTCTCTCTGAAATAACTTCAGAGGTGGATATGAATTAGAGTTTCAGATGTATTAGAGTAATGTGGACAATTTTCTAAAGTCAGTAAGAACCATGGACAGAACTCCTATTGCTCATGTAGTTGTACTTTCAACTCAGTGGGTTGTCATAAGCAAAGACATATCAATATCCAACACTATCACTAGATAGTAGATTAAAAGATACACTTGTATTTTTTTCCATTCCATAAGTTGTGATTGTCATGTCATTGCATTTAGAACAATTATAATATTTAAAAAAACACAACAACAATGAACTATTCAAGTACAAGGAAGAAAAATAAAAGTTTTCATTGTGCCTCAACAGATAGAAGAAAACGAAGAGACTGCATGAGGACATGAATTCAATATGATTTTAAAGGTAAAAACTTGGTAAAGAATCTAGAAAGAAGAATATAATGTTTAAATGTTAGGGGGAAAAGCCCTTAAAAACAAACTATATATATACTAATAAATATTTTTTCTTCTTGATACTATGTATATATGTGTATATACATGCACAGTGTCAAGAATAAAATAATAAATACAATTTAACACTATGAATCTTACAAACAAGGCAACAAGGAAACTTCCACTTCTAATTATATGAGACTACATTACATAGTAGAACCAACCCTTATGCTATAAAAAGGAATATCTTGATAAAGTTTAAATGGAGTCAAGATTTGATATCCTACTGGTTAGGAGAAAACTAAATGAGACAAACTTCAACAATTTTGCTACTTTTTCCTAGAATTTGCTATAGCATAAGTGACACAGGTCAAGATGATGAAGAGCTGAGTAGATGGCTATAGTAACAAAGAGGTGAGAAATGTAACAGAGTTGTATGCAGTAAGAGAGAAAGAGACAAATGTTAGAATTAGGACCATTTAGGAACTGAGGTGACAAAATCTCAGAAAAAACAACAGCTTTAAAGAGCTTTTTATTATTGCCTGTGCTTCACAATAACTCTTGTCTTCTGCATGTTTAAAGAATGTACATTATAACTACCTGCTTGGGGATTTTTAGATTTAAAAAAAAAATGTTTTCTTTAGTTTTCTCATGGAAGAAACTTTATTTTTCATTATGTTTATTTTACTGATGATTTCAGTTTAATTGCTTTGTGATCAGAGAATGATAGGTTTTAATTGATATGCATTTGAAAAGGTGATGTGTCATCTCTAATCATTATAGCAATCTAATACATATCCATAAATGTATATATTTGATCATGCTGTTTAATTCTTCTGTCTCCTTTGTTTGACTCTCTAATTCCACTTTCACCTCTTCTACTGCAGAAGTAACCACTGCTGTTCAACTGATGAATCTCCTCATCCATTTTTATAATTTTACTACATATTTATGTATATAATAGCCTTATTCTCTTGATAATAGAAAGCATTTACTAAGGTGCTACAATGTACCAAATGTGCTCCAAGATTGTGTATATTATATTCTTTAATTTTTCAATACCTCTTTGTGATAAGTATTAATTAATTCAAATAATATATATGTGTAAGTACAATGTTTCAGACTCTTTTAAAAAGTATGACATTCCTACCCTTATGGGTCTTATATTCTGGTGTGGGGAGGAGTCAGAAAATAAACTTAAATTATTAAAATACAAAATGTTTTATGGAGAGATGCGTTACTTTTAAAATGTAGGAAAAGGGAATGGAAAGGGTATGGTTGGAAGAAGTGCTATTATAGATTGGATAGAGCGAGTCTCCCTTAGAAAATTATATTTCAATAAAAGTCTAAAGTAGATGAGAGATTGAACAATGCAGATATCTGGAGAAGACCAAACCAGAATGAAGGAACAACAGGGCAAATCTCTTGGGAGAAGAATGCATGTCATGTTTGGGTGTAGCAAAGAAGACAGTGTGGTCTAAGAGGGAGAAGTGTAGGGAAGAGTTTTAAATGATGGAGAATGACAAAGACGTATTAGATCCTAAAATATTTGGAGTATTTTTAAGGATTCTGGTTTTTACTATCAGTGAGATGAAGGGTCTTTGAAGTAATTTCAGCAGCAGAATGATATATGTATATATACTGAACAAACACTTTGGCTCCATTATAGGAAAGACTGAAGAGAGAGAAGATCAGATACAGGCTATTATAATAACTCACTTGAAGGCTTGATGATGGCCTTATGACTGTGATTAGTGGTGAAAAGTAGGATTACAGGATAAAAGGCAGAGTCTATGAGATTCTGCTGAAGGTTTGGAGGGAAGAAGGAAAGTTGAATGTAATCTGAGCACCTGGGAGGAGTGAGTTATAATTCAATGAGATGCAAAAGACTGAAGTGAGGCTATAAGAAGTTTCTTTTTTTGATGTGTTATGTTTGAGATGCTAATTACAGAGCCAGGTGTAATATCAGGTAAGCAACTGCAGATACAAACCTAGATTGCAGAGGGAAATAAAGTTTGACAATATAAATTTGGAAGTTGTTAGTAAATAGATGATACTTAATGAGCCAGAGAGATTAGATATCATGAACCAGATGAGAGCAACAGGGATTGCATATATATAGGAAAGGGCAAAGGGTCCAAGGATTAAACCTTGGCCATCCAGTATTTGGAGGATAGGGAGATAAAGAGGAATCAGCAAAACACCCATCAGAGGTAACCAGTGGAAAAACCAGAGGATAGAGAATTAAGAATGCTGGAGAAGAAATACGTCAAGAAAGAGAAATCGACCCAGGGACTTAGCAAAGTAAAGATTATTGCTGACTTTAAGAAAACAATTTTGGTAGAGGCTCATGAAATAGGAGATGATTTATGGAGACAGCAACTGTAGAAAACTTTTAAGAAGGAAAGGGAAGGAAGAAAACAGCACAACAACTGGAGGGAGACAATGGGTCAGGAGAGGATTTTATTAAGCTGGAAGAAATACAGTCTGTGTATTTATTGATGGGAAAGTCCTGGAGGAGAGGGGCATAAATACATGATTCTGCAAGAAAGAAGGGAGAAATCTGGCATGCTATCCTAGAATGGGTCTAGTACACAGAAGCATTCAGCCTCTGTTAAGAGCAGAGAACTCATGCATATTTAGAGAAGAGAGGCAGTGTACCAGAGCACAGATGCAAGTGAGTGGGGGTATACGTGATGGTGGGAGCTTGCTGAAATTTTCTTCTCTTTTTTCTTTTCTTTCTTTCTTAGTAAAGTAGAAGGCAAGATCAACAGTTAAGGTGCTGGATGTTTGATGAGAGAAATAAAAGAATGACACAGTCATCTAGAAGAGTGAAAAATTGAATGAGCCAGAGGAATATAGCGTGATTAGTAGGCAGAAGTAAGGAACCAGTAGAGATTCATTATCTTCTTTATAAAATGAGACCCATCATAATTATCCTCATTCTGTAGATGAGAGAATTTAGGCAGTGAAAATAGTAACATGTCAAATGTCACACAGCTAGTCAATGCCAGAATTGAAACATGAATCACTTCTGAACCTAAAGATGGTTAACTGATCACTTTATTCTGACTAATCTTTATGCCTTTACCAACATTTCCTATGGATACCAGAAGGTAGTGTGCTATCAAAATTTGAAGTCATTAGGTAGAGTTTAGGAGGCAGCAGCTCCATAACATAAAACAGAACAAAAGGAAACCTATATCCCTAAGTTTACAGGAACTCACAACCATAAACAAATATAGAATTGTCACACCTACCTATAGATGCCATAAGATTGTAGGAGTGGTAAGAAAAAGGTATACACAATTTAAAAAAATAAATAAATAACCTGCAGAAAAACCAAGCCACTTATTTGCTTAAGATTCTTCTTTGATACCTGCTGACAATGGAATACAAAAAGAATTATAAGATGATTCATATCCCCTCTTATCACAGATATTCTTTAAAGTTTTGTGTTCTATGCTTAAAAAATAATTTAAATGGTACATTTTTTGTTGTGTGTAGTTTAGTAAAATCATATCATACAGATTAGAATAAATATTGTGGGCATTTATTCTAAGAAAATATGAAATTTAACATGGGAGTAATTGAATTGTGAAGCATAGTTTTACAGCAGTAGTTCTCAACCTGTGGGTTGTGACCCCTGTGGGGGGTCAAACAACCCTTTCACAAGAGTCACCTAAGACCATCGGAAAACATATTTCCGATGGTCTTAGGAACCAAGATACTACTCCTCTATTCATCTCCAGGCGGGTTAGCCCACATGCAGACACACCCACATACAGATACACCCACACGAGTACCCAACATGATGACATTATCGCACCAATCCCGTCACATACACCCCATACAAATACAGGTATATGTGACAGGATTGGTGCCATAATGTACTTATGTGAACCAGTCACACATGTGTAGAGAACAGCTACTCTGTTAAAAGAAGCTACTGGGTTGAAAGCAGCAGTATTGGTGGTAAAACAACACTTCATGAATTATAATTATTGGGTAAATGTAAAATCATGTACTGGAAAATTATCAACTGCAAAAAAAAAAAATATCTGTACCATGGAAACTTAATCTGGATGCTGATTGGTCTTTTTATATTCAGCTGTGGTTGATGTAAATATTGCTCCTTTGTGATACTAACAGGGATGTAAAAAAAAAACCAAAAAACAGAGAATGGTAAATCATAGGAAATTTTAATGAACTGTATTGACTAAACTATGCCATATATCATCTTTTGTATTATTAAAGCTATTATTATATATTATTTTCATTAGCAAACCATTCCATGACAATGAATCATGTAGAGAAGAATGTTAAGAAAAGAAAATATAGTGAGGATTTTTTACAGTATGATTTTACCTCAATAATTACAGCAGGAATTAAGAAACTGCAGTGTGTTATTTGTTGTGAAGTTCTATCAACCGAATCTTTGAAGCCGAACAAACTAAAATGCCAGTTTGATAGCAAGCACCCGAGCTTTGCCAGCAAGGATACCAACTATTTTAGAAAGAAAGCTGATGGACCCAAGAAAGCCAGACTTGACACTGGTGGCAAGTACCACAAACAAAACATAGCAGCCATTGAAGCTTCCTATTTGGTGGCACTCAGAATCGCTAGAACTATGAAACCTCAGACCATTGCTGAGGATTTACTGTTGCCAGTGGCCAAAGACATTGTTTGAGTTATGATTGGAGACAAATTTGTTACAAAATTGAGTGCAATTTTTTTATCCAACGACATTCTCCACAGAAGAATAGATGACATGTCTGCTGATATTCTTGACCAGGTAATCCAGAAAATTAAATCTGTTCCACCTCCAATATTTAGCATCCAGCTTGATGAATCTACAGATATTGCAAACTGTTTACAGTTACTGCTTTACATGATGTATATTAATAATGGCGACTTTAAAGATGAGTTTCTTTTTTGCAAACCTCTTGAAATGACAACTACTGCATGTGATGTATTTGATGCAATTGGTTCATTTCTGAAAGAGCATAAGATCTCTTGGGAAAAGGTTTGTGGTGTTTGCACAGATGGTACTCCAGCTATGCTAGGATGTCAATCTGGATTTCAACGTTTGGTACTGAATGAGTCACCAAAAGTCGTCGGAACTCACTGTATGATTCATCAGCAAATATTAGCAACAAAGACACTGCCACAAGAATTACAAGAAGTAATGAAAAGCGTCATAAGTTCTGTCAATTTTGTAAAGACAAACACTTTAAACAGTCCACTATTTTTGCAACTGTGCAACGAATTGGATGCGCCGATCAATGCTCTGCTATTTCACACTGAAGTGAGATGGTTTTTGACAGGAAAAGTTTAAAAATGTGTTTTTGATCTTCATGATGAACTAAAAACTGTTTTTAATCAGAAAGCAAGACCACAATTCAAAGCACTTTTCAGCGATAAAAGTGAACTGTAGAAAATAGCTTACTTGGTTGACATCTTTGCCATCTTGAATGCCATCTTTGCTAGGACCAAATGCATCATGCCTTGATTTGCCTGAAAAGATATGATCATTCCAAATGAAACTTCAACTTTGGCAAAAAAAATTGGATAAAAATAAAATTTACGTGTTGCCTACCTTATCTGCTTTCTTTGAGGAACATGACATTGAACCAGACAAAAGGATTACGATAATTTTTGTGGAAGAACACTTGCACATGCTTGCAGATAAAATTTCATCGTACTTCCCAAATCTACCTGACACCCCATTTGCACTTGCCAGAATTCCATTAACAAAGTTGAAGATATTCCTGAGACAGCACAAGAGGAGTTCATTGAACTTATTTACAGCAATGCAGTGATAACTAATTTCTCTACAATGCCAGTTACAAAATTCTGGATCAAGCATTTACAGTCATATCCTGTTCTGTCTGAGACTGTGTTGTGCCTTCTTCTTCCGAACTAATTTCTTTACAATGCCAGTTACAAAATTCTGGATCAAGCGTTTACAGTCATATTCTGTTCTGTCTGAGACTGTGTTGTGCCGCCTTCTTCCATTTCCAACAACATATCTTTGTGAAACAGGGTTTTCCAGCTTGTTGGTTATCAAGTCTAAATACAGAAGTAGACTTGTTGTGGAAGATGATTTTCGTTGTGCTTTCGCAAAGACTGCCCTGAGAATTTCTGATCTGGTGAGAAAGAAGCAATCTCAACCTTCACACTGATGTTGGCTTTTTACGCATACTGTCGCAAAATGTAGCAATGTTGTTTACTATTGTTATATTAAGATGGTTACCCATGCTACAAGACAAAATTTCATTTGTAATTAGAAATAAATATTTCACAATATATAATTACATATGGTTTTTGTGACTAATCACTATGCTTTAATTCTGTTCAATTTGTAACAATGAAAATACATCCTACATATCAGATATTTACATTGCAATTCATAACAGTAGCAAAATTGCAGTTATGAAGTAGCAACAAAAATAATTTTATGGTTGGGGATCACCACAACATGAGGAACTGTATTAACGGGTCGCAGGATTAGGAAGGTTGAGAACCACTGTTTTACAGATGTAATACAAAAACAAAAGGAGAATAATGTATTGGGTATGAGCAAGACAAGTTTCCCATGTTCTTAAATTGGAAGAAAATGAACATTTATCAAATAAGCTCTTTTTTATCTCAGAAATTCCAGAGCCGGTAGTATTTCCAGAGTAGGAGAAATCATTGAGAAGGTTACAAAATGTATTAGGAATAGAGACAAAGGAGGAGGAAAGCATGAGGTGTGTTGACTCTGTCCACATCTGCACGAAAGATTTCTCCTTGAAGCACTGATAGCATACCCTCTAAACTGTTGGCCCCGAAGCTGTACTATCATCTCTATGTGATGCACAGCTAATGGTAAATGAAACAAGATAAGCAAAGATTCAATATTTTCCAGATGGAAATATGAGCCATGACATATAAAGTATGGAGAGTTGGCAGGATGGTTTCAGAATAAAAATGACAGATGGATAGGGAGTTACGAAGGGAAGCGAAGGACTGAGTGCTAATGAAAGGCAAGGAGCTAGTACTTGTTAGTCGCGATGTTAATGTTATTTTCCTCAATTAAGTATAGTTATAACATGAAATGTTAAGTAGGAATAATTTAGACGGTATTATATGTCAAAGTTTCAAATAGTCTTGTCCCTTTAACACACTCCATACCAAATGTATCTTAGTGTATGTACATCCTTACTTTTGGACAGCTATGGCCAGTTTTTTAAAAAATCTCATTCAGAAGGATTACAATTCTTACATTTCATTAAAAAATATAAAATAGTCTTCCAGCCAGTGTGGCTCAGTAGATCGAGCATCATCCATGGACTGAGAGGTCACGGTTTGATTCCTGGTCAGGGCACATGCCTGGGTTGCAGGCTTGATCCCCAGTAAGGGGCATGCAGGAGGCAGCTGATCAATGTTTCTCTCACATTGATGTTTCTGTCTCTCTTTCCCTCTCCCTTCCTATCTAAAAAATCAATAAAAACATATTTTTAAAAATAAAATAAAAATATAAATTAGTAAAAATGCAATGTTTGCTTTCATTCTCTTTCCTGTAACAGTTTGTTATGAAGTTGAATAGAAGCAGGCCATGATCTCTATATCTAAAACAATAATTATTTGTCATTATATTTTGCTTCCATGATGGTGGTTATTACACAGACTAATCTAGAATAAGAACCTAGTGAAATTCTAGACAGTATCTTCAGAAACATAATTATTTCATAACAGCAGGAAGTACTTTCTACTATTTATCTTTTAAGGATGGGACAGTATGTGGAGCCTGGTCATCAAGGATTGAAACTTCTTGTATTTTTGCCAATTATACTATGAAACAATAATAAATATATTAAAATCAGTTATTAAATCAATCAAGTTAGAAATGACACTATAGAAAACAGGATTTGTTATTCTATGTTAACTCTAAAGTAGGAAAACATTCATTTCTAATAGCTTTGTTACAGCCAAAGCATGAATTTAATTGCTAGTTTCTTAGAACACATATGCTAACCTACCTGTTTCGTAGTTTTCTGTGCACTTACTTTATCATCCCAAATTTAAACTTTACACAGGTAAAGGATGGGTATCATGTAAATCTCTTCTTACATAGAACAGTTTGTAGAAACTTCAACAGCTCAGAAACTATGTCTTTTGTAAGGCATTCAGGTTTCAATCATTGTCTTTTGAAGTGTATTATCACCATCCCCCAGAAAAATCTAAATTCCTGCCAAACAAGGTCTCCTTCTAAAATAAATTCATCCCAGCTCTTTTCCCCTATTTTCCCAAATGTAAATTTATTCCATTCTTCCACTTTTGGTTAAGTCTTAACCCCTCCACAAAGCCATCCTTGATCCATGAAATCTTTTTCCTCAAGTGAAAACACACACTGTCTACCATGAAAACATACATGACTTTATGGTAGCTCTTATGAAATATTTAAAGTGTATGATATCATTAGAAATATGTGTGCACAGGTCTACTTTTCCATAATAAGCACATACAATCAGGTCTTATGTATCATGATAGTAGGGCTTCCACAAACAAATACTTAAATCTTGTAGAATATTTAGTGTTAAATTATCATAGGCGTACTTACGACCATATAGCTCTAACAAATGCTCGGCAGTAAATATTGACTCTGTTTTACCACCATGCTCTTCTGTACAGAAACCTGGGTAACAGAAAGGATAGAGAGAGAAATCTAAATAATTGGTTACTTAAATTTTCTAGGCCCAGACCAAGTCACACATTAAACATGGAAAATGTGCCTCCTCAATTTCTCAATTCAAGGATATTTTTAGGCATCATTGCCAATAAGTAAAAGAGGAAAGATAATGTATGTATGAAATTATATCTACATTAACTTGATCCAAATAGATAAGATAATAGATTCTCAAAATCCAGAAGTGCTCACAAACATAATTACTCAAGGTATTTCATATATTCCTGAATTAACTTGGTTTCTGTATGACCTCACCAATGTGTCTGTATCCTAGCAGGTTCCCAAAATTTTCTCTAGAGCTTTCAAGGAGGTAGACAGATGAAAAAATTATTCTGACTATATATTCTGGTTAAGGTGAGGAAGAGGACAATGAACAGGGCACATAGCATGTTCAATATTTATTTATACCTCAGTATAAATATCTGTCTTTTCACTACTCATCTCACTTCTTTGGTCTAAAGAATGTAAAGCATTTGATGATTCTGTAAATTTTCTCTGCATGTTTTATTACTCTTTTCTTATAATTTCTAATGATCTGTATTTTATTTCAAATATATACTCAAATATAATTATATATGTGTAATTTTCATTGAACAAAGTTGGGTTTTTTGTGTTACTGCAACAAAGGTACAGCATACACCATGGGAAACTGTGGTACAATTCTATTGGGAACCTAGGGAACCCATTTTAATTTTTTTTACTAAATTTCTTGGGGTGACATTGGTTAATAAGATTATACAGATTTCGTGTGTAGATTTTTATGATTCATGATCTCTGTGGGCACCCCCCAAAGTTGTCATCTTCCATCACCATATATTTGGCTCTTTTTACTACCTCCCCACCCCCTTCCCTCTGGTAATCACCATACTGTTGTCTGTATCTGTGAATTTCAGTTTTATCTTCCACATATGAGTGAAATAATATGGTTCTTAGCTTTTTCTGTCTGATTTATTTCGCTCAGCATAATCTCTAGGTCCATCCATTTTGTTGCAAATGGCAGTATTTCATCTTTTCTTATGGCTGAGTAGTACTGTATTCCATTGTATACCACATCTTCTTTATCCAGTCATCTATCGAAGGACACTTTGGTTGTTTTCATGTCTTGGCCACTGTGAATAATGCTGCAATAAACTTAGGGGTGCAAATATTTTGCAAATAAATGTTTTCATGTTTTTGGGTTAGATACCCAGAATAGAGATTGCTGGGTCATATGGTAACTGTATTCTTAATACTTCTGAGGAATCATCATATTGTTTTCCATGGTGGCTGTACCAGTTTACATTCCCACCAGCAGTGAATGAGGGTTCCTTTTTCTCCACAACCTATTCAACACTTGTTACTACTTGTCTTATTGATAATGGACATTCTAACAGGTATGAGGTGACATCTTATTGTAGTTTTGATTTGCATTTTCCTAATAGCTAGTGAAGCTGAGCATCTTTTCATATGTCTTTAAGCCATTTGTATGTCTTCCTGGAGGAGTGTCTATTTAGGGCCTCTGCATATTTTTGAAATTGGATTTTTTGTTTGGTGTTGTTATATAATTTTTTTATATATATATTTTAAGTAGTAACCCCTTGTCAGAGCTGTTGTTTGCAAATATTTCCCATTAGGTCTGTTGCCTTTTTGCTTTCTTTTTTAATCCTCACCCGAGGATATTTTTCCATTTTTTGTACAGATAGAGTGGGAGGGAGAGAGAGGAAGGGAGAGAGAGAGAGAGAAACATCGACGTGAAGGGACACATCGAGTGGCTGCCACCCCCACAACCAACTAGGGCCAGGGACAAACTGCAACTGAAGTACGTGCCCTTAGCGGGAACCGAACCCGGGTCTCTCCGGACCGCAGGCTGACGCTCTAACCGCTGAGCCAAACCGGCCAGGGCGCCTTTTTGCTTTCTTGACAGTTTCTTTTGGTGTGCAGACACCTTTATTTTGATATAGTCTCATTCCTTTATTTTTGCTTTTACTTCTCAAATTTATAAAATCTCCTCTAAGATGAAAGTCAACAAGTTTAGTACCTATGTTTTCTTCTATGTGATTTATTGTTTCAGATCTTATATTTAGGTCTTTGGTCCATTTTTAATTAAATTTTATACATGGTGACAAACTGTAGTCTAGTTTCATTCTTTTGCAGTGGGTTTCCAATTTTCTTAGCACCATGTATTGAAGAGGCTTTTTTTCCCCTCCATTGTATGTTTTTGGCTCCTTAGTAAAAAAAAAAAAAAAAAATTATTTGCCTACATACATGTGGTTTTATTTCTGTGCTCTCAATATTGTTCCACTGGTTTGTGAGTCTGTGTTTCTGCCAATACCATGCTGTTTTGATTATTGTTGCTCTGTAGTATAATTTTATTTTTATTTTTTTCATCCTCGAGAATATTTTTTTCATTTATCTTCAGATAGATTGGGGGTGGGGGAGGGGAGAGAATTTAATGTGAGAGAGACACATTGATTGGTTGCCTCTCGCACGACCACGACCAGGGCCGGGGACCAAACCACAGCCAAGGTATGTGCCCTTGATCTGAATCAAACCCATGACTCTCTGGTTCAAGGGCCAACACACTAACCACTAAGCCAAACTGGCAAGGCTGTAGTATAATTTTAAGTCAGGTATTGTGATACCTTCGGCTTTGTTCTTTTTTTCTCAGGATTGTTTTGACTATTTGGGGTCTTTTGTGGTTCAATGTATTGCAAAATTAATTTTATCTCCCTCCCTATAAAGTAGATGTCCAGCTCTGAAAATCCAGCAACCCGAATAATAAATAACTGATCTGTAATGGTAAAGTTCGTTATTTTGAATATTTATTATATCTATTATGTTTTTATATATGTCTTGTCTAAGAAAAGAGAGACTGAATATACAAATATATAACCATCAGACAATATATAAAAATTGAACTGACAGAATCTGCAACCACCAGTCCAGGAAGCCAAACCACAAACTTTTCAGCAATATGTTGGAATAGTCAGTACTTAGTCAGTAACTGACAGCTTTTTAAATTTTAGCCCCCACTTCCAATTTAGGAGCAACCGGAGTAAGCCTATTATGTTCTTATAAGTAATCATAAGGCTTTCAACTTCGCAAGTGCTTCCTGTGAACTCACAAGCACATCATCCTGTACCTTGGATCAAAACTTTTGCTAAGTACATTTGCACTTATTGGTTAGTCTTTTCTAATCTTGTGTACTGCATACATTTATTATTTTAATACTTTATAGAAATTCATATATGTTGTATACTTTTTATGTCTTTCATTACTTTCCAAGTTCTGTCACTACTTTATAAGTATTATATGCTAAGTAAATATTGGTTAAATAATAATCTAATGTGTTGTTCGTCTTATTAATTACATATTTTGTGAATATTTTGGTAATATCCCAATAAAAACTAAATGGCATGACACCCTTATTTTATAAAACAGATTTTAACATTGAAAGTTACCTTTTTCCTTGACTTTACTGAGGCAGGTGATTTGTAAATTACCTTATCAAATACATAAATTAAAACATTTCCTTAGATTAATTAACCACTTACCTATTTATTTGATAGGGTTACCCTCAATTTTAACCTTAATTCTAAATTTTAATGCTTTTACTTTCCAAATATCTCCAAGTATATATTCTTGGGTTTTGTGTTTTTTTGTGGTTGTTGTTGTTTGGGGTTTGGGAGTGGGGGGATTTGCTTGTTTTGCATTTTTAAAAAATCTTTGTTTTCCATTATCTTGAATATTTATATGTGCTTATAAATTAAAACTAACTGAATTATATCTTTAAAATATCTACTTATATGATAATTTGTACAAATAGATATTGTTATGCTTATTCATAAGATCCTACTGAGTCTTTCCTTGAGGTGGCTTTCAATTTTATAGTGTGCTTATTTTAATCTCCACCTTATAACTAAAGTCCTTAGAAGTAATAATTTTTGTATTCTTTATTTCTCTACTAAGATTCTCTTCAATTTTGTACATCTCTTTCAAATACATATAAAAAGTAAGGGAATGTGAAAAAGACTAAAATTAAAATATAGGTTTTATTTAGTATAAGATAAGAACAACATAAACTTTAGATTTTCACCTTATATTCAAATCTTTCACTTTTATGTTATTTTCTGCCTCAATGCCAGTATTCGTCCTTAGAAGTTTAAAACAAGTCAGTTTTTAAAAGACTTAATGTTTGAGATGATTCTAAGAATCTAGTATATATTTAGTTTATAAGCATTGCTTTTATAGAAGACACAAATGCTGCTACCGATGATAATGAAACCAGAACAATAAGATGACTTATAATTCTACTTTTTGTTTTGGAATAGACAACAACAAAAATCTTACATTATGGCACTTATAATGCTGAGGTATTTTTCCTTCAGACTTCTTCAGTACAGTATCTTCACTTATTTTATAGGAAGAATATTGTCCTTGTAGGGGAAGCTAAACTGTCATTTGCTGTGTATCAGCATTTTCTTTAATTCTCCTTCAAGAGAACTCTTTCTTATTTCATGATAAGACAGAAAACAGAATAGCTCAAGGGTATTATTTAATTACATGCTTTCTCAGCTAGAAATCAAATAGGTCACTTTTCTCTGAGTGAAACCTTAATGATAAAAAAGGCATCAGAAATATTACTAGACTATTGATAATCAAAAGCAGATCCTAATACAAGACAAATCAAGATAATTCTTGTTTCCACCAATAGTGACCAGTAGAAAGCACCTTTAAATTGACTGCTTAACCCAAGTCAGCGATGTCAATTTTTTCTCTCAAGTCCATGCCTTTCCCCCCAGTTGACCAAGATAGACCTTCAGTGGAAAAGTCAGTACATTGGGCTCCATACCCATGGCCACAAATACCTACATAAGAAATGCAGACCTAGCCCTGGCCATTTTGGCTCAGTGGTTGGAGCATTGGCCTGCGGACCAGAGAATCCCAGGTTTGGTTCCCACTAGGGGTACATACCAAAAAAAAAAAAAAAAAAAAAAGAAAAGAAATGCTAACCTAACCTAGGACAATTAGAATTCATTCTCCAGCATTTGAAGCTAGTATATTAGGTGATTGGTTTCTAAGAGATTATATTTTCATGTGCCAGTATCTTGAAAAAAGGCGAGGGGGAATCCTAAAAACGTTGGCACTGAAGAACTATTTGCCTCCAGTACTTGGATAAAGTTACTGGAAAATAAATAATAAATTACAAAATGAGAATAATGAAGTGGCCTGGCCGGTGTGGCTCAGTGGTTGAGCATTGACCAATGCACCAGGAGGTAATAGCTTAAATTCATTTTTAATGAATGGAAGGATATACCCCAACTGTTAATAGTGGTTCTCTAAAAAGAACAGTATCGAGAAAACCAACTTAGTGGTAAGACAGAAGAGTCGTATTATACTTCTTTAGCCTATATTCTAGTGCATTGCTTGAATCATTTTAAAGAGGTGATGAATTAATGTTATATTTGTATATCGTTTTTCAAAATAGTAGTAGGAAATGATGTATTAAATGCATCTTTAGCCTGTGTGCCTCTCCTCTATCACATTCTCTTTGTTTCTCTAATCCAGAGGTCACTACAATCAGAATTTTGTAAATCATTCTTTTTTAAAAAAACAGAATAATACATATATAGGTAGGCCCAAACAAGAGTTTTACATATGTTGTACATTATATTAGTTTATACTCTATGTATTGTTCTGTGACTTATAGTGTAGCTGTGATTTATTCATTTATATTCTGTTACATGGCAACTATATCCTATTGTGGGACTATAACATGGTTTATATTTTAGGGATTACTCTTTTGTTTGTTTTACTTTTAACACAAACAGCCGGTGTGGCTCAGTGGTTGAGCGGCAACCCATACCCCAAGAGGTCGCTGGTTCAATTCCTAGCCAGGGCGCATGCCCAGGTTGTGGGTCGGATCCCCAATGGGAGGCATGCAGGAGGCAGCCAATTGATGCTCTCTCGCATCGATGTTTCTCTCTCTCTCTCTTTCCCTTCTTCTCTCTAAAATTAATAAAGAAAAAAATTTACAAAAAGGAGAACAAAGTAGATAAAAAGTACCATAAATGAAGATATTTTGAGTTCTCAATGTATTTATATTTTCTATTTTAGTTGTTTTCTGAGTCCTGGCTATAGTTGGGCCTTTTGCTTTGAATCCTCAAAGTGAAGACTTCCTTTTTCTTACATTCAATTTGGTTTCTGTTATTTACAAATATTGTTAATGTCAAATTTATATCACATATGTCAGTATAGTCTTGGCTAGAGATGAATTGCATTTTTAAATATGTGTATTCAAATTTCTGTTTTTCTAGATCATAATACTATAGTGTGCTAAAATACGTTGAACCCATGGGTTCTCAAGATCACAAAATGACAAAAGGAAATAAAAAGTGTGAATTTTATCTGAAACTTCTAGGATCTCTTACAATAAACAAATATCCTCCAATGTTTATTTTCCCTCAATTTCAATTATTTATCTGGATATTTTTTCAACTCAGGTAATACCATCTCTCCCTAGTTGTGTATATTACCTGCATTATGAGTAGAGGGAGGGATAAATTTATCAATGGTGATCCCAAACCAGAGAGCATCATTCCAAACAGCCTTGGCAGTTAAGCTGTTAGCTTCTGATCTATGCTGAAACTGCCACTACCATACTTTGGGGTCCCCTGTTTGCCCGATTGCTCTTTCAGAGAAGTCAGACATCTTACACTGTTTCTGGCTACTAAGAAAGGACATATCAATGCAGAAGCTGTGGCTCTCTTAAAGAGCAGCCTTAACAATTATACAAGGTCACCTCACCACGTTCTATTGATCCAATCAGGTTTACAAGGCCAGCCCAGTTTCAAAGGGAGAGATAAATGAACTATTTCTTTATATTAGGAGTAGCAAAGATTTGCATCCATATTTAATCTACCACGCTAAGAGTCTGGCATGGGTTCAGTCACCCTAAGATTCTCAAGACCAAAAATGAGGCTATCAACTTAAAAAATGACAATAGTCAAATAAGGACCTCCCTGGTCCACAATAGGCTATAAAATGATTTTAATCTGAATTAGGCTCTTTGAGCAAGAGAAAGCTTCTGGATATAAAAGCTGTGGAATATATCTGGTATCACTGATATTTAATAATATTAATAAATGTTACAACTTATAAAACAAAGGAAAATCAAATAAGAATCATTCCCTTTAATAATTTAATTTTATAACTTCTAGATATAAATAAGATAATATTCCATTATATATTTACCAGTTCAGGTGCTTTTACTATAAAGTAAGTAATACACCTACTCCTTTAAGAATTGAGTAAGTACATAATAGGCTAGGAAGAAATGAAATGAGAGGTTGAATTACTTGTCCTGATAATATATCATTAATAAGCAATAAGGTACTTATGAGAGTTACTTCTCAATAATCAATGGAAAAACACAAAGTATATAAATGATATGTCATACTGAGATAAGTGCTTGAAAAAACAAGTCATAGGGGAATGTGTTATTGCAAATGGGAATTCATAAAAATCCTGCTCATATTCCAGTGTCAATCGGAGGGGGACTTTGAGTTCATTTTGCAGTCATCATGAAGTGTGAACTATCGCATATTTATCTCAGGTGGCTGGAAAGGGGAAGAAGTTTTGGAAGCTAGGTTTTCCTTATGAGAGGATTTAACATTATAGGAAACATCACTGGTAATTATTAACTTGCTTTCAAAATTTCATGGAAACCTCAGAAATCAATTCTAAAATCTTTGTCCCTTGTTTTTAATCTCCCTAGAATCTAATCTTGTATCTCAGACAACTAAACACTGAGATGTTCTATTTTCATCTCGAATTTGGCATTTTGAAAACTAAACTCAAAATTTCCCTGAAAAAAAGAACAAACAATTTCAGGCATATCTTAATTACCCATGTTTAGTTTCTATGTTACTTCTCTCTCAGCCATTCCTTTCTTTACATTCTTATAGCGAACACTCCATACTGTAGGCCCGTGTGTACCACCTGGAACACAAAAAGGATGGATCCTTTTTCACTTCCTGCTTCCAACTTGCTTATTAGGATTAACTTGCATACTGCCTTCTCTATTTTTGGAAATATTTGTTTATCATATGAGTTTTATACAACCTAACTACTGGACCCAGACTACTAACCTGTTATATAATAGTCTCAGATTAAGAATCCAAACTTTTCATCTGGTTTTATGTCCTATTATTTACACACAAACCGTCACTACTAAGCAAAGTGATCTAACCATAATTTTTCACAAATTCCATTTTCTTTCTTGCTTCTGTGCATTTTGCATAGTTTGCTAACCATTCAAGCCATGGGAGCGCCCTCCCCATATTTTTTCTCCTTGAACTGCCAGAATAAACCTTTCAAGTTCAGTTGTATTCATCCTCTCTCAGATTCTGCCTCTACTCTCACTTCCAAATCCTCTCCTCGGGGATTTGTCCTTCTCTGTAACTCCTAGAGTTAGTTTGCATCTCACTTTGATCAATTTGCCATGTTTTGTCCTTTGGGCCTATTTCTTTGTCGACTTCAGTAAATTGTAAGAATGCCGAAGGCAGGTAAACATATTTTTACTAATCTGTAAAGCACATGGTGCTCAGAGTTGTTGTTTTTAACAGATAATTTGCATAATTCACTGAGATAAGACTACCCTTTGTTTTTGTTTTTGTTTATGTTTTTATTAATTAATTTTTGTTACAGATGTTTCTCCTTTTTCCCCCACTGATTTCCCCCTCCCCCTCCATCCCTGCCCTGTCCCAGCTTTGTTGTCCATGTCCATTGTTCATGCATACATGCATATAAGTTCTGTGGTTTATCTCTCACCCACCATCCCCTCTTCTGGGGATTGTCAGTCTGTACCCCACTGCCACATCTCTGGGACTACCCCATTCCTCAGCCTGTTATGTTTGTTATATTCCACAAATAAATGAGATCATATGATACTTGTCTTTCTCTGTTTGGCTTGTTTCACTTAGGATGATACTTTCCAGGTCCCTCCATGTAGTCTCAAAGGATAAGAGATCTTTCTTTCTTACAGCTGCGTAGTATTCCATTGTGTGTATGTACCACTGCTTTTTTATCTATTCGTCTACTGATGGACACTTGGGCTGTTTCCAGATCTTATATTGTAAATAGTGCTCCTACAAACATGGGGGTACATATATTCTTTCTGATTGATGTTTCAGGCTTCTTTGGGTATATAACTAGAAGTGGGACCACTGGGTCAAATGGCAGTTCAATTTTTAAATCTTTGAGGTAACACCATAATGTTTTGCATAGTGGCTGCACCAGTCTACATTCCCACCAGCAGTGTACTAGAGTCCCCTTTTCTCCACACCCTCGCCAACACTTGTTGTTTGATGATTTGTTGATGGCGGCTATTCTGACAGGTGTGAGGTGATACTTCATTGTTGTTTTAATTTGCATCTCTCTGATGATTAATGATGTTGAGCATTTCTTCATATGCCTCTTAGCCATTTGTATGTCCTGTTTGGAGAGGTGACTATTTATTTCCTCTACTGATTTTTTAATTGAATTCCTTCTCTTCCTTTTGTTGAGTTGTATGAGCACTCTATATATATTGGAAATTAACCCCTTATCTGATATAACATTGGCAATTATGCTCTTCCACACAGTGGGTAGCCTTTCTGTTTTGATGATTGTATCTTTTGCTGTGCAGAAGCTTTTGAGTTTGATGTAGTCCCATGTGTTCATATTCTCTTTTGTTTCTATTGCCTTAGGTGATATATCAGTGAAAATTCTGCTGTGTATGATGCCTGCAATTTTGTTGCCTACAGTTTCTTCTATGATTTTTATGGATTCATGAGTAACATATAAGTCTTTTATTCATTATGAGTTTATTCTTGTGTAGGGTGCAAGTTGATGGTCTAGTTTCATTTTTCTGGATGTAGCTGTCCAATTTTCCCAACACCATTTATTACAGAGGCTATCCTTACTCCACTGTATGCTCTTGCCACCTTTGTCAAATATTAATTGAGCATATTGCCTTGGGTTCATTTCTGGTTTCTCTGTTCTGTTCCACTGGTCTATATGCCTGTTCTTGTGCGAGTACCAGGTTGTTTTGATTACAGTGGCTTTGTAATATAACCTGAAATCTGGTAATGTGATCTCTTCAACTTTGTTCTTCTTTTTCAAGATTGCTGTGGCTATTCGAGGTCTTTTTTGGTTCCATGTGAACTTTTGAAGTACTTGTTCTAATTCTGTGAAGTATGCTCTTGGTATTTTGATGGGAATTGCATTGAATCTATAGATTGCTTTGGGTAATATGGACATTTTAATGATGTCAACTCTGGCAATCCATGAACAGGGTATGTGCTTCTACTTTTTTATATCTTTCTTTATTTCTTTTTTCAATGACCTGTAGTTTTCTGCGAATAGGTTCTTTATTTCTTTGGTTAAGTTTATTTCCAGGTATCTTAATTTTTTTGCTGCAATGGTAAATGGGATTGTTTTCTTAGTTTCTCTTTCTGTAAATTCATCATTGTGTATTAGAATGCCATCGATTTCTTGACATTAATTTTGTATCCTGCTACTTTGCCAAATTCATTTATTAAGTCTAGTAAATTTTTGATGGAGTCTTTGGGGTTTTCTACGTATAGTATCTTGTCATCTGCAAATAATGATAGTTTCACTTCCTCCTTTCGAATTTGGATCCCTTTAATTTTTTCTTCCTGTCTGATTGCTGTGGCTAAGACTTCCAGTACTATGTTAAATAAGAGTGGCGAAAGTGGGCATCTTTGCCTTGTTCCTGTTCTTAAGGAAAATGCTTTTAGTTTTTGCCCATTGAGTATGATGTTGGCAGTAGGTCTTTCATATATGGCCTTCATTATGTCGAGATATGATCCCTCTATTTCCACATTGCTGAGCGTTTTTATCAAAAATGGATGCTGGATTTTGTCGAAGGCTTTTTCGGCATCTATTGATATGATCATGTGGTTTTTATTCTTCATTTTATTTATGTGGTGTATCACGTTTATTGATTTGCAAATATTGTACCAGTTGCATCCCTGGAATGAATCCCACTTGGTCATGGTGGATAATTTTTTTGGTGTATTGCTGGATCCGATTTGCTAGTATTTTGTTCAGGATTTTGGTGTCTATGTTCATCAGGGATATTGGCCTGTAGTTTTCTTTCTTTGTAGTGTCTTTTTCTGGTTTTGGAATTAGAATTATGCTGGCTTCATAAAATGAGTTTGGAAGTCTTCCTTCTTCTTGAATTTTTTGAAATAGTTTGAGGAGAATGGGTGTTAGTTCTTCTTTGAATGTTCGGTAAAACTCCCCCATGAAGCCATCCAGGCCTGGCCTTTTGTTTGCTGGGAGAGTCTTGATTACATCTTCAATTTCTTCTGTTGTTCTTGTTCTGTTCAAGTTTTCTATCTCTTTCTGGTCCAGTTTTGGAAGACTATGTGTTTCTAGAAATTTGTCCATTTTTCTTAGATTGTCGAATTTGTTGCCATATAATTGTTCATAGTAGTTGTTAATGATCTTTTATATTTTTGTGGTGTCAGTTGTTACTTCTCCTCTTTCATTTCTGATATTGTGCATTTGGGTTTTCTCTCTGTTTCCTGGTGAGTGTAGCTAAGGGTCTATCAATCTTGTTTATCTTTTCGAAAAACCAACTCTTTGTTTCATTGATCCTTTGAATTTCTTTTCTTTTTTTTTTTGGACTCTATGTCATTTATTTCTGCTCTGATCTTTACTATTTCCTTCCTTCTACTTGCTCTGTGGTTTTCTTTTTGTTTGCTGTCTAGTTCTATAAGTTGTGAGGTTAGATAGTCTATTAGAGATTTTTCTTGGTTTTTGAGGTAGGCCTGTAGTGCTGTGAACTTCCCTCTCAGACCTGCTTTTGCTGCATCTCATAGATTTTGTGTTGTTGTGTCTTCATTTTCATTGGTTTCCAGGAAGTTTTTAATTTCTTCCTTGATTTCCTCAGTAACCCATCATTGTTTAATAACATGCTATTTAGCTTCCATGTGTTCAAATGTCTTTGTATGTTCTTCTTGCAATTGATCTCTAGTTTCACGCCATTGTGATCTGAGAAGATGCTTGATATGATTTCAGTCTTCTTGAACTTGTAGAGACTTAGTTTGTGCCTAACATGTGGTCTATCTTTGAGAATGTCCCATGTGCACTTGAGAAGAATGTGAATTCTGTAGTTTTGGGATGTAATTCTCTGTAGATATCTATTAAATCCATTTGGTCTAGTGCTTCATTTAGAGTCTCTGTTTCCTTGCTAATTTTTTGTCTAGACGATCTATCCAGCGATGTCAGCAGGTGTTGAAGTCCCCTGCTATGATTGTACTGCTATCGACTTCTCCTTTGAGGTTCTGCAGAAGATTTTTTAATACATTTTGGTGCTCCTATATTGGGTGCATATATGATTATCAAGGTTATATCTTCCTGTTGGATAGATCCTTTCAATATCATGTAGTGGCCTTCTTTGTCTCTAGTTATGGCCTTCATTTTGAAATCTATTTTATCAGATATGAGTATTGCTACCTCTGCTTTTTGTTCCTTACCGCTTGCTTGGAAGATTTTTTTCCCATCCCTTCACTTTCAACCTATGTGAGTCTTTTGTTGTGAGGTGCGTCTCTTGTAACCAACATATAGATGAGTCATGCTTTCTTATCCAATCAGCTACTCTGTGTCTTTTTATGGGAGCATTTAATCCATTTACATTTAAGGTGATTATTGATATGTACTTATTTATTGCCATTTTTGTTTTAGTGTGGTTCTATTTTTCTTCCTATTTCTCCTGGTAATTACAGCAGTCCTTTTAACATTTCTCGCAGTGTTAGTTTGGTGCTAATGTATTTCCTTTGCCTTTTTTTTGTCTGAGAAACTCTTTATTTGACCTTTTATTTTGAATGATAGCCTTGCTGGGTAGAGTAGTCTTGGATTCAGATCCTTGTTTTTCATGACCTTGATTACCTCATGCCATTCCCTTTTGGCCTGTAGTGTTTCTTGTGAGAAGTCAGCTGAGAGCCTATGGGGTTTCCTTTGTAGGTAACCTGTTACTTCTCTCTTGCTGCTTTTAGGATTCTCTGTTTGTCTTGAATTTTTGGCAGTTTGATTACTATGTGTCTTGGTGTGTGCCTGTTTGGGTTCTTCTTACTTGGGGCTCTCTGTGCTTCTTGAACTTGAATGCCTTCTTCCTTCATCAAATTGGGGAAGTTTTCTGACACTATTTCTTCAAATATATTCTCTAACCCTAGCTCATTTTCTTCTTCTTCGGGGACTCCTATGATGCGAATGTTATTACGTTTCCAGTTGTCCCACAGTTCTCTTAAGCTTTCTTCCTGTTTTTCAATTATTTTTTCCTTTGGTTTTCTGATTGGTTGATTTTTTCTACCCTATCTTCTAATTCACTGATCCAGTCCTCAGCTTCCTCTCCTCTGCTATTTAGACTTTCCAGTGTGTTTTTTATTTCTGATATGTCATTCTTCATTTCTTCTTGGTTTTTAATTTTCAACTGGTTGATTTTCAACATTTCTATGTCTTTACTCATGGTGCTCATGTCCTTACACATGCTGTTGAGCTTCCTCAGGATCATGGCTCTGAATTCTAGTTCTATTAACTTGCTTAACTGCACCTCATTTATCTCATCTTTGGTAGAGGTCTCTTGTTCTTTCATTTGGTTTTTGTTTCTGTTTTTCACCATTTTGGCTATCACAGTGGGTTTTGGAGTCTGACATATTTTCCCTGTGGGTGTTGGTGTTGTGCTGTTTGTGGCTCCATCTCCTTGGTTTGGATGAGGCAGGGAGGACCCACTTAAACACCACTGTCAAGTTTTAAATTTCCTGCTTAGAGTTGCTAGCCCAGGGAATGGTAGTTATCCTCTAGCTTTTTTGCCTGGAGGCTATTAGTAGCAGTCACCTGAAGAACCATGGTTTCTGAGTTTTCTGAGAAACTCCCTCAGGTGTTCAGTGTAAGAGGATTTTCTGAGGGTGGGGAAGATGCTGGTTGTTAATGGGCCTCAATTAGCATTTCAATGGCCACCAGGTGGGGTTGAATTTCTGAGGGAGGGGCTGCTGCCTCTTCCCGGCGCCCTGAGAAGGAGTAAGATGACCACAGTCCTGTGTGGCTGCACTCAGCAAAAGCTCTGAGCTCCCTCCAAATTCCGAGTGTCCCCACCCAGTTCCAGTCCAGTCTGCACTCCCTCTGCCAGAGCCCAAGGTGAGTGGCTGCTGCCAGTTTAGCCTCTGTCTGGGCTCTGTGCTGTGGAGCTGCCTGGGACTTTAACCTGAGGGCACTGCTCCCAGCTAAGGCTGCCCAGGCTGTGGCAGCTCCTAGCCCAGGGCATGGCACCCAGCCAAGGTCGCAGGTCCCAGCCGAGGCAGCTGCTGGTCCCAGCCAAGGCCACAGGACCCAACCGAGGGTGTAGCTTCTAGCCGAGCCCCCTGGTCCCAGCCCAGGCCTGGGCTCCCGGCCCCCTCTCGTGTCCTCACAAGCCTACCAGGATTGAGTCAGTGTCCCTGGTTATGTGGTCCTTCAAGCTGCCTTTCAGTTGCCCCTTCCTGATGATTTGTCTTTATTTTTGTTGTAATTCCAGTTTGGTCCTGGGAGATGGTCTGTGTAGCTTCCATTCACTCCACTGCCATTTTTTTCTCTCTGCCACTTTTTTTTTTGAAAAGTAGCATTTAGGGCTACAGACTAGTTTCCTGCTAGTTATGGACCTGCCTCTGAGTATCACAATAAAATGAAATTTGGGCAGTTTATAATATCAGGTGCCAAAAAGAGAACTAAGACAGAATATTAATGTATAGCAATCAGTGTTAATGGTGGCTGAAAGATATAAACAAAATGATAGGAAAACACTTACTGGTTGTAAATCAAGTAAACCACCCCAAAGCCTCTTTAAAATATGGTTCTCTATATAGAACAGCAAACAAGCAAGAAAGCTTAGAACATGTCATGATGGAGGATATAGGAAAAAAAACTGAAATGTCCAAGAAACATTCTTTACAAAAGTGAAAATACGTTAAGAGAAATAAAATATCTGTTTGTGCTATTTTATAGACAGTATTATGTAATCCAAAGTAGTACACAGGAGTCAAAATAGATTTCTTACGATTTTTGTGGTACTATACATTCTCCCCTTATATTGAAAACCCTAAGTTTTATTATGCCCATTGCAGCATAACATAGGATACAAAAGACCTTCCCTAAACCAATAGTATATGTAGATGAAATTAAACAAAACCAGGTAAAAACTGACAATGGAATTCTAATCTAAGCAGTTATGGGTCATTACCTGTCATGTAGTCACAAGATAAATACCCTTTGCCTAAAAGAGATATGCCTTAGGCAAGGTTGCCCATAAAGTTACAGGGGTTGATTACCCAAGCAGATAGGTAAAGCAAGTCACTTTGAGGAATAGTGAACAAAATATCACTTACTCATGTTTGTTTATGAAGGATTGAATGGTAACTCACTTTTAAATATCAGCCAGCACATCTGGGACTTACTAAGAAAGCATTCTGACAGAAATGGCAGCCTGTTCAAGACACACAAGCATAATTTGAAGGGTTAGCTAAAAAATTTTATTTTTCAATTGGTTATGGTTTCTGTTAGATGCTGCCATGGGTGACATGGTGCCTGAGTCCCAGAGAAAGTGAAATGAACCCAAGTCAGAGATGAGAGAGGATGGCTGACAGACGATGGACACTTGGGTCCTTGTAAACCCACTACATGCTCCCTTTGGGATACCATTCAAGTGCCAGTTGGAGTAAGTCCACACTGTCCAAACTGTCAAGAATAGCTCTGTGATATGTACTTCCACAGAGTCCCTCCAACTATGGACGGGGAGAGTTGCCGGTACTAGAAGAATCCTGGTCTTTCATCTATTCTGTTTCAGCTTTTACACGTCTCTAAACGTATTCATGCAAAACAAAAGGAGCACAATGCTCCCTATTATATGCCCATAATACTGGCATGATTTAAAATTTTTCAACCGTTCATGATATTATTGATTTTCACAGTGTATCTTCTGTAAGCCAAACATATCTTTTGTGTTCAATTTGTAAAATTTGCAAGCAGGTATTATTCAACATTCAGAGAGATGTGTGATATTTTGAATATGTGATAAAAATGGGTTAAATAAGGAATGGAAAATATATGAAAGGTATAGATAATACTAATATGAGAAATATTAAAACATAAGTGGGCTCCACAAATCAATCCAAATAAACCATAAAAAAGAATAATATACCATTCAAAGAAGCTTTGAAACTAAAGAAAATATTGATGACTTATTCTGGAGAATGAAAAAGAATGACAGAGACAAGGATTACTAGTTATTAGCAATATAGTCATCTAATTTGGAAATAAAATAAAGAACAAAAAAACTGTCAAAACCCATTCAAATATGAAGTAAAATAAAATGATTCTTTAACAAATTCTCAAAGATTAAAAAATTCAAACCCTATTTATATGACTTTTTTTTTTTCTTTATTGATTTTAGACAGAGAGGGAGAGAGAGAGAAACACTGATGAGAGAGAACATTGATTGGCTGCCTCCTGCATGGTCCCCAATGGGGATTTGGCCCACAACCTGGGCATGTGCCCTGACCAGGAATCAAACCAGCGACCTCTTGGTGTATGGGTCAGTGCTTGACCACTGAGCCACACCGGCTGGGTTATATGACCTTTTATACAAGAAATATATTGAAATCCAGATGAAACAAGTTACTGAAAGTAATGGAGAAACACTTAGTAGATCTAAGTCTGTAATTTTGAGTTTTAGTTTTGGATGCTACTGTTCCTTTATGTTCCACGATTTTCCAAGACACAGCTGCACATGTGATTAGAGTTTTCATCTGTTATCAGAAACTACAGGGGTTTACTGATACACATGAAAATGAATGAGTGAATGAAGGATAAAGTTTCACACAAGATATTGGCTGTAGGACTAGCCTTAAAGAAAAGCGGTAGGTTCACTAAACTCGCATATTGAAAATGCTGTAGATTTCAGAATTAGGAATATCTTTTCATTGGCAAAGGAGAACCACATGGGTTCAACTGATGTTCAGGTAAAATTCCAAATCAATACACTGTTGTAAAATGTGGAGAGTAGAAACACAAAAATACATCATCTGGATTAGACATTAACCTAGCTTCTTCAGAAAACACAGAAATTAATTTCTTATTTACTTACTGTTTAATCCACTGAGTTCATTTTTCAACGTATCATAACTCTAACCATAGAAAGTAAGTTCAATTTTTTTGACATTTAAGATCACTTGCGCTTGGAAAATTTATTTCTGAAGAAACAGTTTTAAAGTCGTTTAAGAAAAATAAATGTGGTTATTTTCTCTGAGATGAAAGAATATTTGAATAAATATGCACACCTTAAATCACTTGAAAATGTATTATTTTTGGATGATATTGTCCATGATGACACCTATGTTTGGTTGCTTATAACTCTCCTATTCAATCTGTTCAAGTTATTTGCTGTCATTAGGTGATCTGAAACTGTTTAGAAAAGCATGCTCTGACCCAGGAGTGACTTTATTAGAAATGTGAACAATTTGGGACAAAATAGGTTTCCATTTTTTATAATAATGGGTATGTGCTCTAACCAGGAATCAAACCCATGACTCTTCCATGCACAGGACAACACTCTAACCAACTGAGCCACACCAGCCATTGCTATTATTACATAATTTATAAGTATCATATTCCATCATGAATAATACATATTTGTTAAATTCAGAAAATACATCGTTGCCTTTAAAATTAACTGAGTCTTTAAAAAATACATTTATTCCAGTTTAATTATCCTCCACTAGATTGAGCATCTATTTTTAGAAGTAGTGTATATTTGTTCAAATTCCCTGTATTTCTTAAATAATTACAAATATTTATTTTTGGGGAAAAAGGAATGGAGTTCATAAGTAACTCTGTTATCAAAGACATAGTCTGAAAGGGGACACAATCACTTTACTTTTTTCTAATAGAATTTGGAAAATACAGATCAACAATAAATTTAAAAATATTTAATTTAGAGGTAAAAATAATAATATAAAGTCTCTTCTGAAGACTATTGTCAGAGAAATTGGTAGAGTATTTTATTCCAAATGGGCAACTGTTTACCAAGCAGTATAGTAGCATGGATCATTTCTTAGTAACCATTGTATCCTAGCACCTGGAAGAGTACCTGGTGAAGATTAATAGATATTTGTTAAATTAATGAATTGATGACTATATGCTTTAAAAAAATTAATTGCCCAGCCAGTATGGCTCAGTGGTTGAGCATCAGCCCATGCACCAAGAGGTAGCCAGTTTGATTCCGGGTCAGGGCACATGTCCAGGTTATGGGCCCAATCCCCGTGGGGGGATGCAGGAGGCAGCCAATCCATGTTCTCTCTCATCGATGTTTCTATCTCTTTCTCCCTCACCCTTCCTCTCTCTCTAAAATCAATAAAGAAAAAAAATTTTAAATCAATAAAAACATATTTTGAGAGAGAGAAAGGCAGAGATAGAAGCATCAGTTGGCTGCCTCCTGCATGCCCCCTACTGGGGATTGAGCTCAGAACCCGGGCATGTGCCCTGACCTGGAATGGAACCGGGATCTCTCAGTTCATGGGATGATGTTCAATCCACTGAACCACACTGGCTGGGCATGAATATATGCTTTTGCCTTTAGTGAGTTGCAAGATCATATGTCTTCACTTGTAGCCAGAATTCACTTGATAGAGGTTTTGAAGATTATTTATAAATTTATTGGGCTGTCTACAATGGTGAAATAAAAAATAGAGTTCATATTTTCTAATGTGGGTATTTGAGGAGGGGGAAGGGAGAAAACAGCTTATAAACAGAACTGCTTTGCATACCATTTAGAAGAATATATGTTGAATTTGAAATTCTATGCATATTTCTAACAGAAGACCTTGACACAGAAAGTAGTCAGCATTGGGATTCTAGTACTGGGGTTGTTCACATAGGTGGGTAATGGAATAGAGAGGAGATGGTACTGAAGGCAAGTAAGTGGCAATTTCAAAATCTGCCACCAGCTACAAAGGACTGGGGACTCTAAATCTTCGAGTCGCTGAGAGAGTGCTTCAATAAACATCAATGAGTTTTACCTTTTTTTTTTTAACCTATCTACTACACTTAGTAATTTCCTTGAGAGAGAGAGAGAGAGAGAGAGATGAGAGATTGATAAATGTACTCTCAGGATGTGTGACTATCCCTCATCAGAGGACGGCAGAGAAGAACCTTGATTGACAGACATTCAGACGCTCAAGAAATATTAAATGATTGCCTACTCTGTGTGGAGCGTTGTTCAAATATTTGGATAAATACTTGAAGTAAGGAAGCAGTTCATGAATCTGTCAAGTGAAGTGTTTTTAGACAACAGGAACCAACTATGCGTGTGCCCATTGTGACCGCAGTGAAGTGAGAGAAGCGATGTGGTAGGAGAGAAACTCCAAAAAATAACTGGGGACATGATCATGCCAGTCCCAGCAGGGGCTTTGATTTTTGTTGTAACATGAGAGAAGAATGAAGAATTTTGAAGAGGAGTAAGATGGTTTCATTTTACTTTTCAATACAAATATGTTGAGAACAGATTGTAGAGAGCTAAGCTTGGGAAGCAAGGAGACCAGTTACCTACATCTCGAAATGATGTAGGTACGAAGCTGTACAGAGAGAGAAAGGGCCAGTTGGACATAATTTAAACATTAGGCCAATAAGATTTGCTTATGGATTGAATAAAGATCAATAAAGTAAACCAAGGCTGCAAACAAGGAAAGGTATTTTTCCAAAATAAAGCAGGGGTGCTTCTACCGGAAGAATGGTGCTTAGTAGGCCAAAGCAACACATTTCCACAAGAGTTACAAAGAAAAAACACAGGGGGCCAGTTATCATTACTGCAGCACAAATTTAGACACAGATCATCAATGGGACCCATTTGTTTCTGATATCCAGAGTTTGTAGTACACTTTTTGAAATTACTCCTGTTCAAGATCTGGGTGGATTATGTCATTGGGGACAGGACTAACTCTATAAGTTTTGACCACGTGGTCCTTTCTTTTGGTAAAAGAGATAAAAGGCTAGAAACTAGTAAAGAAAAAATATAGAATGTACATCTTTTAGCATTTAAAAGCAAATAGGAAATATTAATGACTAGGCTAGTGTTGGTTTTATCATGTGGTCAATATGCTTGATGCTGTTACCTGACTTCTAGGCAACAAAAGGCCCCATTATGGTAGAGAGAAATAAGAATCCCACAAGGTATTTTTCTATATATACACACAAAAAAGAAATAAGCAGAGGCATTATTTCCATTTTTAATATTGTAGCCTGGGGCAGCTCAAAGTGTTTCAGTTATGATGTAACCAGAGGGACTAAAATGAATACAAAAAATGTAAACGGACTTTTCTAACCAAAGGACATTATTATTATGTGAATGGAAGTAATAAACATTTTAACACACATATATTTTAAAATACTTCATGTAAAATAGAATGAAATAAAATATTTTCTAAGTATATGGATTAAATCAATTTTAAAAGAAATATGTTTGGAAAAATATTTTTTTTCTGGTCAATTGGGAATATTAGCACATTAAGATAACATTAATTATCTAAATTAAATGTTTCAAATGCTACTTCAAGTAGTGACTAATGTCAAGAATTGTGCTTCTATCGTAAATCCAGTAACGTGAAGACAATTGGAAAAATATGGATCCGCATCGTAAACCTCAGAAGCAAAGCACTGCTGGGGACACAGTGCACAGTCAATATTTGCTGACTAATTGACACTAAGCATAGTTTGATTGTGCTCATTTTTTAAGAAAATTACTTTCTGATTTGATTCCTTATAACTAATAATACAATGCAAAGGATGATTTTCATGATGTCTTGCTTTTTTTATATTAATAATTTACTCAAATCAGTTCCTGTAACTGAACCTACCCTTCATTATAGGCATATTGGATGTATTCTACTTAACTGTAAGAGTGGATATATGTGATATAGTAAATGTGAAGCCAATCCCAATTAAGTAAACTCTGAAGCAACAACCATTAAGTAAAAAATGCATGTTAATTAGTCATCAAATAGACAAATTCCTGCATTTTTTGACATGTATGCATCATAAAAATTAAGATAAATCTATATAAAAATAATTCACATGGATTCTGGAGCATATCAGATAATTTCTGGAAGAGTAAAATATGTTATTCATCTTATTTTTAAAGCAACAAACTAAGATGTGAGCAAATGGATTCACAGTCCTGGGACTGAACTAATAAAATTCTAGAGCTGACAATATCTGCAAAGTGACTTCCTAGGACTCTTCCCATAGAAAGTGTGTAATCAATAGACTTGGAATTGATGCGTTTCAGAAGGTAAATTTTTTACATGGCTTTTCTATTTACACTTGTTTAGAAGTGTGTGTTTCTGTAAAATGTTGATGTATAAAGCCAAAGAGTATGAGGAAGAATAAGTAAAGAAAGACAAAATAAAACCTTGCTGCTTAGGATTTGCATATTGGAGGCATGATTTTTTCCCCTGGAGTTGTGTGTGTGTCCCATGATACAGATCTTTGTGTTTCTCCTTCGGTAGTGTCAGCTGCTGGGTTGGTAAGACCAACTCCAAATGCCAGTGAGGCTTCAGGCATGAGCAAAGCAAGAGACAAAAGACTACTGGAAGAATGAAAAGATTCCAAAAGTTTGGGCAAACAAATAACTGTAACTAGCCAGTAAACCCTCATCGTTCTCATATGTAAATACAATACTTTATGCCTAGAGTTAATCCTCCATTTCCTTCTAAAGTATAGAACCCTAAAAATCTTACCATGGAATTCTCAAATATACTAATATTTTTGTAGCATTTATCCAGTATTTAATTTGAATCTTTAATATCCCTCTGGACTCACCTACTCTACTTTCTTGGCTTCTGGTTGTTCCTCCTTACCTGACCTTTTGGCCCTTCCCTTACTTTTCTTCAAGATTTAGCTTAAATTAAAGCCACACATTTTTCCCTAGCCTATTAGCTCTTCTCCATCCTTGTTAGATGGTTGCCAAATTTGTCTTCAATAAGTCTGCAAAACCTATGGGATATGTCCCATATGCTGCCTTCTTTTATGTTCCATGCAGCCCTGGAAACTATTTGTCTATTGATAACTTTATGATCAATATCCTAGTGTGCCCCAAAGTTTATGATTCAGAGATTTTTATGGTATGGATTATTTAGACGTCTAAATTTTGTAGATTTAGTAATAAATAGTGATAGCTAATTCTGTTTTATTTGTATTGATCTGAATGTGGGAGAGTTTAAGATTTTCTCCTAATGTTTGTTAGCCCTCTAATTTTCTTTTTCTCTAAATTGCTCGTATTACTTGCATAATTCTTTTGTGATATTTGTACTTTTCATGTTAAACTATGCAATTTTTTAAAATATATTTTTATTGATTTTTTTTAGAGAGAAATGAAGGAAGAGAGATGTAGAAACAACAATGTGAATTGATTGGCTGCCTCCTGCACAGCCCCACACAGGCTATTTATTGAGCCCCCAACCTGGGCTGCTCAATCCGTGGGATAACACTCAATCCACTGAGCCACACCAGCTGGGCTAAACTATACAATTAGGGGAGGATATTCTCTATTATTCCATTATCAGTTTTAGACATTGTAAATATCTTTTCTCAGTCTATTTTATACAGCTTGCATATACTCATTATAACAAATTGAAACAATAGAGCAGTGTGAGTAGAAGTAATTGCCTCTTCCTGAATATTTATGCAAAAAATAGGGCTATTTCTTCTTGGTTGTTGGATACTCAGCATATTACATAAAGGCACAACATATGTGATCTACATTCACAGTCTACATATATTAATGTGAATTCCAAGTACAATAACCTTCAGAGGGGGGCAAGTATTTTTATATCCTGGGTTCTGTGCTCCAGCTGACGGATCCATGTCATAAAGTTAGCTGCTGGACCTGAGTCTGAGACCCCCTTCTGGACCATATTATGTGTATCTGAGACCCTTATGTTCCCTATCCAAATTGTCTCAAGCCCCTTTCAAGGTCTAAATAGGTCTCTTTTCTAGACCATACTGTAGACTGAGCCACAGATAAGGACACATCTATTTCTGAGGAGTGGCCACATAAAGGCATGTAGATAAAGTTTGGATGTGAGGTCCTCAGAGTGAAAATGGAGCTGGAACATAAAAGGGTGTGAGCCTGGGTACTGCCACTGTGGAGACTCCAATGTTGTTTGTAGCAACTGCAAGCTCTCAGGAGGTTTTTCATGAAAAAATAAATAACAATGCATAGCCCCTCTCACCTTGCATTCTCCCTCTGATGCACCCCACTGGCAGAGTTTAACAGGGACATGGCAGGCAGAAAAGAAATGTATTTTGCCAAATACAATCTCCAGCATCAAGAAAGGAAAGAGAAAAGTTGAATTTTAATGAAAAGGCAAGAACTCAATAACTGACCCCACTTGCTGAGGAACTAGAATAGCCACAACAATGCTTAAGAAAGAACAAATTGGAGGATTTAAATAACTAATAAAAAGATTTATTATAAAATTACACAATCAAGAAGGTGCAGTGTTACATCAAAAATATTATATACCATGATCAACTTGGATTTATTCTTGGGGTGTAAGTTTAGTTCAAGATCCACAAATCAATTAACATAAACAAAATGAAGGCTAGAAGTCCTATGATCTTATCAATACATGCAAAAAAGGCATTTAACAAAATCCAACATCTATTTATGATAAAACTTTCAACAAAGTGGGGAGAGAGGGCCCATACCTCAACGTAATAAAGGTCACATATGAAAAGCCCACAACTAATTTCATACTCTACAGTGAAAAGCTGAAAGCTTCTCCTTCAAGATCAGGAACAAAATAAAAATACGCACTTTCACAACTTTTATTCAACATACTATTGAAAGTCCTAGCCACAGAAATCAGACAAGACAAAAAAAATAGAGGACTTCTGAATTAGAAAGAAAGAAGTAAAACTATCTTGATACTATATATAGAAAACCATAAAGAATTCACTCCCCCCAAAAAAACACTATTAGAATAAATGAAGTCAGTAAAGTAACAGGATTCAAAATTAATATTCAGAAATCAGTTATATTTTTATACATCAAAAACAAACTATCAGAAATAAATTTTAAGAAAACAATTCCACTTACAATTGCATCAAAAAAATAAAATACCCTAGAATAAATTTAACCAAAGAGGTAAAATACATGATCAGAGTACTATATGAAATTGAAGAAGATACAAATAAATGGAAAGGTATACTGTGTTCATGGACAGGAAGAATTTCATTAAAATGTCATGCTAGTCAAAGTAATCTACAGATTCAATGCAATCACTATCAAAATACCAGTGACATTTTTAACAGAACTAGAACAAATAATTCTAAAATTTATACGGAACCACCAAAGACCACGAATACCCAAAGCAATTTTGAGAAAAAAAAAAACAAAGTTGTGGGTATCATGCTACCTAATGTCAAACTATACTTCAAGGCTATAGTCAGCATAATACTGGCACAAAACAGATACATAAAATCAGTGGAAAATAATAGAGAGCCCAGAAATAAACACACACCTATATGGTCAACTAATCTATGACAAAGGAGGCAAGAATATACAACGGGATAAAAACAGTCTCTTTATTAAATGGTGTTGGAAAAATTGGCCAGACATGTGAAGAAGAATGAAACTGGATCACTTTCTCATATCATATACAAGAATTCACCCAAAATGTATTAAAGAATTAGATGTAAGATCCAAAACCATAAAATTTCTAGAAGAAAACAGACTGTAAACTTTTTGACATAGCTCTTGATAATATCTTTCTGGATATGTCTCCTTGGGAGAGTGACAAAAAAAAAACAAATGGGACTACCTCAAACTGAAAATTTTTGCACAGCAAAGAAAATCATAAACAAAATGAAAAGACAGTCTACTGAATGAGAAAAGATATTTACAAGTGATACATCTGATATGGGGTTAATATCCAAATGTATAAGGAATTCATACAACTTAAAACCAAACAAACAAAAAAATCAATAGTATTAAAAAATGGGCTGAGGATCTGAATAGATATTTATCCAAAGAGGACATACAGATGGATAACAGACATATAAAAAGATGGCTGGCATCACTAATCATCAGGGAATTGCAAATTAAAACCACAATGATATATCACCTCACACCCGTCAGAATGGCTATCAATAAATTAACAAACAAGTGTTGGTAAGAATGTAGAGAAAAGTGAATCCTTGTTTACTATTAATGGTACTGTAAATTAGTGTACCCACTCTTAAAAAAACAGTATGGAGTTTCCTCAAAAAATTAAAACTAGAACTACCATATGACCCATTAATTCCACGTCTACATATTTATCCAAAGAAATCTAAAACATTAATTCAAAAAGATATATGCACCCCTTTATGTTAATTGCAGCATCATTTCCAATAGCTATGATATGGGAGCAACCTAGGTGTCCATTGATAGATGAATGTATACAGAAGAAATGTTACATATAACAATGGAATATTACTCAACCATAAAAAGAATAAAATCTTGCCATTTTAAACAACATAGATAGACCAAGAAAGTATTGTGTTCAGTGAAATAAGTCACACACAGAGAGAGAAAATATCATATGATTTCAGTTAAATGGGGAATCTAAAAAATAAATGAACTAACAAAACATAAAACTCATAGATAGAGAGGACAAAGTAATGGTTGCCAGATGGAAAGGGGGCTGGGGAGATGGGTGAAAAAGTTAAAAAGATTAAGAAGCACAAATAGCAAGTTATAAAAATAGTCATAGGACTACAAAGTCAAGCATGGAGAACATAGTCAATTATTGTAATAACTATGTATGGTGTCAGGTGGGTACTAAACTTATCAGTGTGATCACTTTATAAGGCATATAAATGTCTAACCACTATGTGGTAAACTAATACAGCGCTCTATGTAAACAATAATTGAAAAATAAAAAATTTAAAAAGAAAGTGCAATCTGATTAGATATTTTGAAAATCTGAACAGAATAGAGTCTAGAAAAAAATGTTTAAATCTATATATGTTTGGATAAATATATGAAAAAAATTAATCTCAACTCCTACCACACCTTATACTAAAAGGAATTTAAGAGAAATTATACACCTGAACTTAAAAGTTAAAAATAACAGACCACCCCTCCAAAAACAAAGCACTGCTTCCAAATACTTGTTCTTTGTTTCTATCTAAGCTAATATGAATATTTGTTTCATATAAAAAAATTTCTCATTGCTGATGACTATTTAAAAGCATTTGGATGCCACAAAAGGACAGTTCCACATTAAGAAATTTTAATATTGTCCTGCCGGTGTTGCTCAGTGGTTGAGCATCAACCCATGCACCAAGAGGTCACCAGTTTGATTCCCAGTCAGGACACATGCCCAGGTTCTGGGTCCGATCCCCAGTAGGAGAATGCAGGAGGCGGCCAATTGATGTTCTCTCTCATCGATGTTTCTGTCTCTCTCCCTATCACTTCCTCTCTCTCTCAAATCAATAAAGGAAAAATTTTTTATTAATATATTTTAATATTATATTATCTAAATATTTGTGATGAATAAAAATTTTTAAATGAGAGCAATGTGAACATTTGTGTTACTTATTACACCACTTTTGTTTCAATTTTATTTAGCTTTATCCTGAGATGAATCGCTCGGATCTCAATCTGAGAATCAAGACTGTGCACATCCCCAGGATCAGGTTAAAAAGAGAGTGTGGAATCTTGAAAGCAGCAGGAAGCAACTCTCCAAAGAAGCCAAGAATCTATCGAATCAATGATTGCCAGAAAATCTCCCAGCAATCATTTTCTTTGGATGAGTTTGAATTTATGAAGATTATTTTATCTCATGAAAAATAAAATATCCTCCTCTAACCCCATCCCCCTACTTCTGCCCAAAGGCACAGCATTAAGCTTATCTAATGCTCAGGAACAAATTGCATAGACACCTAGCACATATTTATAAAAGTAGAATAGACTTGAGAAGTTACAAAAGGCTACTTAGTCTTTTCTCAATCTCATTTCTTCTTTCATATAACACTGGGCAGACCCTAAGTTCTGGAAAGAAAGTGTAGAAACATTCCATTGAAGGAGAATCTCACTCAAGCTCAATGATCTATATCTCTGTTTGTCTGTACAACCTCATAATACTTAAAAGCATCTGCCAAACAGTAAAATCTCTAGTGGTGTGTCCATGTGGAAAGACATCTAAAAGTTTAACAGGAAATGTATACATTATTTATTTATTTTTTTTAATCCTCACCCGAGGATATTTTTCCATTTTTTGTACAGATAGAGTGGGAGGGAGAGAGAGGAAGAGAGAGAGAGAGAAACATTGATGTGAAAGGGACACATCGAGTGGCTGCCACCCGCACGACCAACCAGGGCCGGGGACAAACTGCAACTGAGGTACGTGCCCTTAGCGGGAACCGAACCCGGGTCTCTCCGGACCGCAGGCCGACGCTCTAACCGCTGAGCCAAACTGGCCAGGGCAAATGTATACATTATTAAAGCAGTAATTACAGTGCAATAGAGATCTGTAGAGACTTACAACCTGTAGTTTATCTAAAAGCATATGAATAATAACAAGGTGTCCCTATTGAAGACTGGAGGCAAAATTGTAGTCCTTGGGAATTTCTTCCAATTTAACCCAAGAAAACTTCAGTATTTCCTAGAGTAATGCAATTATTTTTAAGAGACTTAGAATGTTTTTTAAGACCTTAAAAATTGGAAAAGAGAGAATGAAAGCAAACTTGTTTATAAGTGAGGGTAAGACGGGGGAAGCATGACAAAGGGTAACAACTGAAAGGTACAGTGATCATAACTTACTGCAGTTAAATTACTTTTATAAATTTATTTAAAAAGTACATATGACTGCATCTTTGAAGAGTCCCATGAAAATGAGAAATCTTGATGAAAAATTCATATGCTAACCCTTCTTCAATGGATAATATTTTCCAATTTCCTTTTGTTTTCCTTAATATCATATCACTTCTTGCCTCAAGCAAAACTTGAAGAAATGGGGAAATATATAGCACATAAGTTGCTTAATGCATTTATTCATATTCTAAAAATAAGCTAAAAGGGGTATGCACAAATATATGTCATGCTAAGATAAGAGGAAAATAAATTTAAAATTTGGCAAATAAATTAAGGGTATTTTAGATTGGGTCTTCATTGTCACTGTAAATTAACAAAACAACATATGTTTAATGATGAGTCAACAACAGATTGCATTACTATAAGCAAAGAAATTTTTCTGAAAAATTTAAATTGTGCATCTTCTATTTACTGACAATAATTATGCTTTAGGTAAACCTTAGAAGCTGTGATATTAATATTGAACAAGAATGTGTCTCTTAGTCATTTATTTGAAAGTGGTTGAAAATAAAATATTTATCCTTTTTAGAATAATATATATATTTATTGGCTCTAAATATCTCTCCAAAATAAAAGTTAGAGAATAATCTCTATTTTAGTGGCAATAAATGGACATTTAAATTCTGTTAAACAGCCCTGGCCAGTTTGACTCAGCGGTTAAAGCATCGGCCCGCGGTCCAGAGAGACCCAGATTTGGTTCCCGCTAAGGGCACGTTCCTCGGTTGCAGTTTGTCCCCGGCCCTGGTTGGGTCGTGTGGGTGGCAACCACTCAATGTGTCCCTTTCATGTTAATGTTTCTCTCTCTATCTCATCCAATCTCTCCCTCCCACTCTATCTGAACAAAAAATGGAAAAATGTCCTCGGGTGAGGATAGGGAAGGAAGGAAGGAAGGAAGGAAGGAAGGAAGGAAGGAAGGAAGGAAGGAAGGAAGGAAGGAAGGAAGGAAGGGAGGGAGGAAGGAAACATACATTTCATGCTTATAAAGTGGCAAACATGAGGAAAATGATTTATGTATGTTGATTATTCATTATTTTAGCAATTTTAACATCTAAAGACTATAGCACAATAAGATGTTTAGTAATGGAAAACATATTGCCTATCCTTTTGGATGATGAGAAAATCCTACCCAATAAACACAGATTTAGGTCTTCAGTAGATGTATTCTCGGCTCTCTTTTAGGTCTTTGTTTCCCCACAGTAAGTAGTCTGGGGTCTCTTTTAGGTCTTTGTTTCCCCATAGTAAGCAGGTCGACATGGCTTACCTGCTCACCAAAGGGTATGCTTCTTTTCATAGTTGAGAGTTGTCACTGGACAGTGCTCACCAGCTGGGGACCGTATTTTGTAGCCCTTCTTACATCTGGATGGGTCTTTTTTAATAATTCTCTAAAGAAACTATGATCACAAATGAGATGTGTAACTTCTAGGGGGAAATGCGTAAGAAGTGGAAATACCTGGCTCCTCTTTTCCCTTGAGGGCCAGTTGGATTCAAGCGAATCCAAAGCTTTAACAGGGATCCAGTGGCAATGATTCTGTGTCCTGTGTCATCAACTGGAATAAAACCACTAATAAACCTCAAATATCTGCACTGGTCTATTATCTGATGGAATTTCTTATAGTAATAAGTTGATGAAAACCAATGTTTTATTTGTGACAGAAGCTAGACTTACTCAAACTAAGATGAGATTAGTTCACTGGACTAGATAAATTCTATAGTCCCTTACTCAAAAAGATATTGGTTTTCAATAAAACTAATTTAATTGTATATCTTCATGATGAACTCTTTTCAGTGATCCATTTATAAAACCATTTTGTAGAGAAGTTTGTTAAAAGGCTTTCATGTAACATACACTCATGATTCAAAAAGAGGACCGCTTTTTTTCAGAAATTGTTTGCCTCTTAATCACATATCAAATAAAATTCTGCTTTTATACATAACTGATATGTATATATTCAAGAGCCAATGACAAACATTTTGTAAACATTTTCCTAAATTCCTAAAGCAGTGTTATTAATAGGCATGTATTCTATAACCATCTTGTTGATAAACTAAAGCTCAGAGTTTAAGAAAGAGGCTCAAGGACACACCTAGGACAAAGTAGAGAATAAAGTCAAATCCAGATCTACATGACTTCTTGTATTAATTTTTCATTGCCACTATAACAAATTTCCACAGACTGAGTGGATTAAAACGACACAGATTTATGTTACAGTCCTAAGTTAAAAGTCCCACGTAGCCTCACTGTCTGAAAGCACTGAGGAGAGCACCTGTCGCCTCGCCTTTCAGCTTGTAGAGACTGCCTGCATTTCTTAGCTCATGGCCCCTTCCCTCCATCTTCAAAGCCAGCAACTTTGCATTTCTGACTTTTCCTGAAAAAGTAGTCACAGCTCCCTCTAACTCCATTATTCTGCCTTTCTCTTTGACTTGTAAGAACCCTTGAGTGGAGGGTAATCTCCCTATTTTAGTGCCAGCTAATTAGCAGCCTAATTCCATCTGCATATGTAATGCCCCTTTGCCAGGTGACAACTTATCCCTAGGGTCCTGAGATGAAGAACTGGGCATTTTGGGGAGTGGGGCATTATTCTGCCTAGCACACTTCTCAAGTCCTACTCTTAACCATTATACAGAGTGCTTCATGTCCTACACTGTATGTGGTGATGGTAACACTTATGAAATGGTCCCAAAGAACTTTCAAAATAAGCTACTAGAAAATGTAACAGTCACTTCCTGATTGTAAGTTATCTTCAGATAGATTTTCGCCATTGCCAACACACTTCTTCTGTTAGAAGCCTTACACATAAACCAAACACTTTTTCTTTTCTCCTCACAGCTATAAAAAATAGGAGGGAAAGATGCTCATATAGTTATCCACAGCAGGTAGATTATAGTGCAATTTTCAGCTTCAATAAAGTGTTATTTCTAAGGAAAGAACCATTAGGACTTTATTTTTCTCATATTCATTTCTAGAGTATGCATGTAGGCACTCTCCTACCAAGTATTCAAGTAAACATAAATATAACCAGCAGGCAGACCTGTATAAATAAAAACAGGAGGGTCCGTATCATAGAAAGATGGGCACAAAGGGAGTATCGTGTCTGTGGTGCTGCCATGCGAGAGTAGAGGGATGGGATTTGTGACAATATAGTGTGCTATCAAAAAAGAATAAAGATGTTTTAATAAAAGAAAATATCATTTGAATAGCTCTGCTTTAATTTTACATTAACTATAAATGTAAGAAGATTTTAGGTTTTAACAAGCAAATTGTCAAATGAAGTATAATAGAAGATTGAGAGCTGAATAGTTGGAAATCATTCAGCCATTTCAAATTCCTAAGTATTGTGTATGTTTATTGTACATGCTCAGCAACTGCTGTAAGTGTAATTAAGTATTATGGGTATGTTGAATTCAGGCAAAAGCAATAATCGCCATGCAAAATCACAAGTCAACTTATAACTAGTTCTCTGTTGGCACTGGTAAAAGCAAACCTGCAATGTAAACAAGCACACACTTAAGTTAACTTACTGTATGACCATGAATCATGATGTAATTTCTCTGTCCTCTGTTTCCCATGGGTAAATGTAGGAATCTGGACCTCGGTGATTTTCAAACATTAGCATGCCTCAGAATCACAGAGAGCTTGTTAGAAACTGGATTGGTGGTCTATAGCCCAGAGTTTCTAACTCAGCAGGTCTGGAATGGGACTCAGAAATTCCCGTTTCAAATAAGCTCTCAGATGATGTTGATACTGTGAATCTAGGACCACACTTTGAAAATCATGTGAAGAATCAATGATGGTTCTTCGAGAAGTTGATAAAGGGCATCAGAATCACTACACATGCATCCTTTCTCTACTCTCTCATTCTCTTCTTTCCTCTTTGAGGTGAATCTTGTTTTTCATATCTTGCTAAGAATCAGTGGGTTATGTGATCATTTCAGCCCAGTGATTCTTTAAATCTATATCCTTAATAAAATCGTATGTAAAAATATGTTAGGAGAAAGAAATTCCATTTGCACTAAGTTGTTACCTTTGCCTTGAACTATGATAGAAAAAAGCAAAATGAAGAATTATAAGATCCATCTGTGATAAAGTTTAATAAAATATGACTAAATGTCTTAAGAAGACTAAATGTAAGGTTAGTAGACAAGAAATAGAAGAAACCAGATCTTAGAGTAATTGAGAAGGCTAGTTCATTCTCATTAAAAAATAAAGTATGTGCCAAGCAAGGGTTATGTGCTGAACTCTGAAGTTTCAAAATGAAACTGTGAAGAAGTAGAACACAAGAGCATCTTAGAAACAAATTAAATTGCACTGTATAAATGGAAAATCAACGGCATATGAACACCGTAATATGCCGTTCACACACAATTTGAATGACACACACAATTCGAATCTCCACAAAGCCTCATCCTGGTTTCAAAAGATGTGGTCTCTATGGCAGCTCCCAGACAACGATGCATCTGCAGTGCATTAGCCCTGTGAGGTGACAGTCACCATGGTGCACACAATGGTCTGCAGAGTCACTAGAATCTGTGACTGCCTTGTAGTCTGTAAAAGCAACTGGTGTTGAAGAGGGAGCCAACAATCCTAAGCATCTACAATTTCTAAGGGTCAGAAATATAAAAATATCTTTATAGTTAATGAGTCAAGTATAGGGAAAACTATTGTATTCTTTGGATGACAAAATTCTTGGGCTTTCACCCTATGTAGGCAATAAGGAGATAATGACAATGTTGGAAATAAGATGAACTCAATATGATAATGCAGCCCTAATGAGTTTTATAAGTAAGACTTTGTGGAACTCAGGATTGCCATGGCAGCTGCCCACAGTGCATTTCTGTGGTTGCCAAGTAATTCCACTAGCAAAATACCCTGCTGAGAAAAAGAAAGCAGGCCTAGGCAAATGAAGGCATGTGAATTTCTTCATTTTCTAAATTACAAGTTTGAAAAATTTATTTGGGTAGGCCCTGGAAAGAAAGGATTATGTTGCGTATCTCAGACAGTTTGCCAGGTACCTCAAGACCACTGCACATTCTCTACAATTTCCCCCAACCACATCTGTATCCCTGCTACACAAATTAGGTGAAAAACACGATGCTTCTCAAATTTAGAATTATCTGAATAAAAGAGGATTAAATGTCCAAAGGGGTGGGGGAAGAAATAGTTCCATGGAAATCAAGTGAGAAAAATTTCTATTTTGTAGTAATTGTCTACAATTGTCTAAGCATTATCTATGTATAAATAATTTATGTAACACCTAAAATAACATGACAGGAATCACTTGAAGGAGTTGAATGGTTGGAAATAAACATATAAGGGCTTGACTTAGGTCATAAGTAAGACACACAGTCTCATTTATTTTCTTCCAATGATAAAAGACTTGGGAATGCAGCACACCATGAAAGTGGACTTAAATTCTGCTGTGAAAGAGAAAGAAGATTTAATGTACCTAGCAAAATTTATAATCAGAGTAATATAAAAACTTAATTTTAATGGTTAACTATTTTTGTGATTACCTTTAAAATCTCCCATGCTTGTTTCTGGAATTTAACAGGGGTGAGACCCAAGCACAGGCAAAACAGATTCATATTTTTCACAATGGACATTTCATTGATACCTATAAGCCACTTGCAGGAAGCACCTTTCTGTGTCCCTGACCTTGTTGCTACTGTCCTCTGGAAAAACGTCCCTTCCCCGCCAAAATATGTATGAGTGTATATTGCATATACCTGAGGACAGACTTCTGTAGTTTTCCAGCAGATAGCAATAAATTGTTTTATTCATTCAAATCCAATATACTATTATAATTTCTGATGGAGAAGATTTAAGTGCCTTAGGAAAGTGGGGATTTATTTCATTTAACAAAGGTCCTATAGAGGTCAGAGGTAGCTCTCTTTATCTCCCTAGGATATTCTCCAAATAGAAACACCATCGGTTGCTAGTCAACGTGTTGTGTAATTGTGTAGAATATTTAGTGCAATAAATTATTATACAGCACTTATCATTTCAGGAATCCCTTCAATAATCAAAATCCAAGAAGGTTTCCAACTATTAAAGATATGTCAATATGCTTTGAGATTAATATTTTTATATTATTTAAACTAGATGACTTATAAAAGTTGTCATAGTTTGCCCAGTCACAAATTAAAAAAATATATATGCTAATTTTCAAATTTATGACACATCCAATTCAAACTACTTAAAGTTCGCCACGTTACTGTTGCCTTAGGTGATATATCAGTGAAAATTCTGCTGTGTACGATGTCTGAAATTTTGTTGCCTACATTTTCTCCTAGGATTTTTATGGATTCACAGGTCACATTTAAGTCTTTTATCTATTTTGAGTTTATTCTTGGGTATGGTGTAAGTTGATGGTCTAGTTTTATTTTTTTGCATGTAGCTGTCCAATTTTCCCAACACCATTTATTAAAGAGGCTGTCTTTACTCCATTGTATACTCTTGCCACCTTTGTTGAATATTAATTGAGCATAATGTCTTGGGTCCATTTCTGGGTTCTCTGTTCTGTTCCACTGGTATATATGCCTGTTCTTGTGCCAGTACTGGGCTGTTTTGATTACAGTAGCTTTGAAGTATAACTTGATATTTGATATTGTGATCCCACCTACTTTGTCCTTCTTTTTTAAAATTGCTGTGGCTATTCGGGGTCTTTTTTGGTTCCATATGAACTTTTGAAGTATTTGTTCTAGTTCTGTGAAGTATGTCGTTAGTATCTTGATGGGGATTGCATTGAATCTATAGATTGCTTTGGGTAGAATGGACATTTTAATGATGTCAATTCTTCCAATTCATGAACAAGATATGTGCTTTCACTTTTTTTATATCTTCCTCTATTTCTTTTTTCAGTGTCCTATAGTTTTCTGCAAATAGGTCCTTTATTTCTTTGGTTAAGTTTATTCCTAGGTATCTTAATTTTTTTGCCACGATGGTAAATGGGATTGTTTTTTTAGTTTCTCTTTCTCTGACTTCATCATTGGTGCATAAAAATGCCATCGATTTCTTGACATTAATTTTGTATCCTGCTACTTTGCCAAAATCATTTATTAAGTCTAGTAGATTTTTGATGGATTCTTTAGGGTTTTCTATGAATAGTATCATGTCATCTGCGAATAATGACAGTTTCACTTCCTCCTTTCCCACTTGGATCCCTTTTATTTTTTCCCCCTCTCTGATTGCTGTGGCTAAGACTTTCCAATTCTATGTTAAATAAGAGTGGCGAAAGTGGGCATCCCTGTTTTGTTCCTGTTTTGAAGGGAAATGCTTTTAGTTTATGCCCACTGAGTATGATGTTGGCTGTAGAACTTTCATATATGGCCTTTATTATGTCGAGATATGATCCCTCTATTCTGAGATTGCTGAGCATTTTTATCAGAAATGAGTGCTAGATTTTTTCAAATGCTTTTTTAGCATCTATTAATATGATCATGTGGTTTTTATTCTTCTTTTTGTTTATGTGGTGTATCACATTTATTGATTTGCGAATATTGTACCAGCCTTGCATCCCTGGGATGAATCCCACTTGGTCATGGTGAATAATTTTTTTGATAAATTGCTGGATCTGATTTGTTAGTATTTTGTTAAATACCCCCATGTTCATAGCAGCACTATTTACAATAGCTAATATCTGGAAACAGCCCAAGTTTCCATCAGTAGACGAATAGATAAAAAAGCTGTGGTACATATACACAATGGAGTACTATACAGCTGTAACAAAAAAAGATCTCTTATCCTTTGAGACAACATGGAGAGACCTGGAGAGTATTATCCTAAGCTAAACAAGCCAAGAAGAGAAAGACAAGTATCACATGATCTCATTTATTTGTGGAATATAATGAACATAATAGGCTGAGTCACAGGGTAGACCCAGAGACGTGGAAGTAGGGTACAGACTGACAACCCTCAGAAGAGGGTGGGGTGGAGGGAAGAGATAAACTACAGAACTTATATGCATGTACGCATAACCGATGGACATGGACAACAAAGCTGGGGACCGGGTAGAGAGGATGGGGAGGAGGGTGTCAATAGTCAAAGAAAGAGAAACATCTGTAACAAAAATAATAAAAAAAAATAAAAATAAAAGTTCACTGGGTTATATTCACAAATACGTCTCCTGATAAAGATATGCAGTAGCTGGATATATGACTGGCTTAACTACAAGAAAACTGCATCCATAGGAAAAAAAGTGAACAAAAGGTTTTTATTTTGAAAAATGTAATTTAATGAGTCTTCAATCTCTCCACACCTTGGTATGAAATTGGATGGGAAAGTAGTTTATAGCACAATAATTCAAAAATCAGAAACCAGTTAGATTGATAAATGAAAAAGAATGAAATCATTCAATAGGAATTACTTTTTCAATGGAATTCAGAATGGACAGCCTGGCAAAATTGCAGAAGCCATTTAAAACAAGAAGCTACAAGATCAGGTAGATAATGAGAAAAGAAATCAGGAAATCTAGATGAAATTCTCAACCAGAGAGAGTTGTGTGCTGCCCAATGGAAACCCTGCGTGTGACCCATATGATACCAACACACACACACACATAACCAGTGTTTCAAGGGAATCCTATTTGCTGTGTCTTCTTGTGCAACTTCTCAAATACTCTGATTTTCCTTTCTTTGTAACTAAAATGGAGAACTAGCCTGGAAACTTCAGATTGTCTATGATCTCATTTTTGAAAAGAGACAATTTTTATAATGTTTATGATATTTAAATAGTTAAATTTAGAATTCTTAATCTATGATAACAATCAATCAGTACACGTAAAACAGAAGAAAACAATCTCTGTGTGGCTTTGGGAAGTTATTTTACTTCTTTGACTATAATCCCTTATCAATAAAATGAGATATTATGTGTCTTTAGCTGACAGATAGCCATGGACAAACACATTAAAGTTGATCCAATGGGCCAAGAGCTCTGGATGAGAGCATATCTAAATATAAAATATTCAGTATGATGTGCTTGGTATCTGAGTTTTTATTTTTAATAATGTCATTGATAAGAGATACCAATCAAGAAGATTGCCTGTCTTTTTATTTATTTTTTATGGCAAATTAAGACAAGGCTTTAAAAATAAATTAATCATTTAATTTCTAAATATCTTTTATTTTAGTCATCTAAAGGTGATGTTTTCAGTGATATTTTTTCTTCCTAGTACATGTTTTGCAAATTGGGAACTCTCTATTATATATATGTTGGTAAAGAATTTTATGAGTTCTGATGGGCCAAAATACAGATACTGTAAAGTAAGTGACAAAATAACACAGAGGAGGTATGTCCACAGAACAGCATAGTTAGTGCTCCGGGAAAGGCACCTGCCTAGTACATATATGCGAGTTGATGCGAAGCAATAATACAATTCTTCCTGTTATCTCTTCAAAGCACACATCAGAAACTACTAGTACAGAAGCTGCATCCAGACAACACATCAGATTTACTGGGTCTACCAATGTTATAAAAATTCTGTATTAGTTGCAAATGTTGAATAAATTGAGTATTTCAAACACATGTCTGGATTTTTGGTTTATTTTAATTATTTCATAAGATGAAGGAGAAGGAGGAGAGGAGAAAGAGTTGCATTTGAAAAACGTCTTATTTGTAAATAGACAGAAATGGTCAAAGGCCATTTATTTGGTGCTATATTTTACGATGCATTTGTTGTCTTTCTCCCACCCGGTCAGCATCATTTACGTTATCTGCCTGCCCCAGTTGCACTGATGCTTATAACTCCAATATTAATATCATCATGCAGAGATAATGGAAAGATTAATAAATATAAAGCATAAATAAGGCTAATTTTGATTAATTCACCTTTACTTTATAATCTTTTGTTTTTTATCTTAAAATTGTGATTATATCAGTCTCAAAGGGTAGTGAGGATTAACTGAAAATATGTGTTTGGAAATAACATAATAAAACCTCAAAATATTTATTACTAATATTTTTTATTAAGATATAAGGATAACACAGAAGTAAATGGTTCATTGATACTAGGGGTAAATAGCTCTCCATCAGCCATGCAGACAAATCAAGATATCTTTATACACATCATAAAGAAAGTAAGCTAACTAGGAATCCAAATCAGCTATGCAAGATAAACATTCTTATACTAATACTACTTTGGTAATCTTAAAACAAAAACACGTGGATTTATATTTATATTTAATTTTAGTAAGCCAAATCAAGATGATGTTAGGGGAAAGTTCTGTAATATCCAATATTCTTAAGGACTACAATAATGTCTTTACAAGTCACAAGATACCTCTTATATATCTTCCCTCTATATCAATCTTTCACATCAGAAACAAGGACAGCAGCATAGCAAGTGTTGCAAGTTTTAATTTCTAGAAAAGGTATAGAAATCCTTGGACTAGCACTGTCATTTTGAGGTAACCTAGTGCAGTTGAATCTGGGGAAACTAAGATTATGAAAGGTAAAGTAGTTGATCTGAGGTATCATAGGTTATTAATAAAAGTCAGACAATTTAATCTAGTAAATTTAACTCCCAGTTCAGTGTTTCCCAAAAATAATATGCTAGTTCTCCCATATTTAACTATAAACATATATGCATTTCTTCAACAAAAGATTGAATCATATATGCTATTGAACATTATCCTCCTAAATAAAATTCCAGTAGATACAAGTATTCTTAAGAATATAACAATAAAAATAAGTCATTTATTCCAGTAATTATTATAAAATATTGTTGCAACCAGAATGACTGGAGAGAAAGTAAGTTGAGAATATTTATATCATTGTAAGAGCCAAAGAGAAAGGACAGACTTATTCATCTTTGCCCTTCCAGTTCCTAAAATTAAGTCTTATTTCCATATGGATACACTTGAGAGTATTAGAAACAGGGAAAAAAGATAAAAATATAAGCTTCAGATTTAAAAAAGTATATTTTAAAAATATGTGATAAAGAATGTGCATGTAAAATAAAAAAATCTTAAAAGCCAATAAGGAAAAAAAATAATTTGATTATAAATGTGGATAAGATCTATATAGATAATTCACACAAGTAGATATGCAAATGTAAAATAAGTTTATGAAAAGATGCTCATCATTAGTCATTCCAGAAATACAAATTAAAACAATAATGTGATATTACTACACATCTATTAGAATAGATAAAAATAAAATTAAAAATTGACAATACACTTTGCTGGAAAAGATGTAGAGCAACTAGAACTCCTGTTCATAGCTTTTTTTGGTAGATTATTAAAAGCTAAACATATGCTTCAGCAACCCTATTGCTAAGTATTTACCTACCTTATTTCACACAAACTTGCATACCAATATTTATACGGACCTTATTAATTATCTTCAAAAACTAAAAGTTATCAAGATATACTTTCAGATAGACAAACCGTGGCACACCCATACAACAGAATGTTATTCAGTCATAATAAGGTATCAGCTATCAAATGGTACAAAGGCATGAATAAATCATAAATGCCGATTTCTAAGTGAAATAATAATTTTCTTTTTAATCCTCACCCGAGGACATCTTTGCATTTATCTTCAGATAGAGCAAAAGGGAGAGAGGGAGGAAGAGAGAGAAACATCAATGTGAGAGAGACACATCGACTGGTTGTCACCCACACAACCCCAACCAGGGCCTAGGACAAACTGCAACCGCGGTACGTGCCCTTAGTGGGAACTGAACCCAAGTCTCTCCGGTCCGGAGGCCGATGCTCTAACCGCTGAACCAAACCAGTCAGGGCAGTGAAAAAATTCTTAAAAGACTACTGTATTTTCAAATTTTCTATTACTTTCTGGAAAAGACAAAACTATGGAGACAAACACATCAGTGGTTGCTGGAGGTTTAGGAAGAGAGAGAGTTGAACAGATGAAGAAGAGGAGATACATAAGGTGATCAAGTTATTTTCTGTGATACTGTACTGGTAGATACATGCAACTATATGTATGTCAGAAATCATAGAACTTTTCAGGACAAAAATAAAACTTAATGTGTGAGGATTTAAAAATTCTCCCATTCTGAAGAATTCCCAATAATCTATGCTGATACTCCACCCTCAAGGAGGCAAAGCAGCAATTTTCAACTGTTGTACCACAGGAATAACATGAAATATCTGACTATTTAGTCAGAAGCACTGATCTCTTTACCCTTAGAATGTCAAATATAAAATGCAACAGCCAACACAACAATAGCCATCCAGTGTGAATGCCGTGTCTTGAATCATAAATACATAGGTCATATAACAGAGTTGTATCTTATTGGTCACATCGCATAATGTTTTGTCTGATGGTTGATTCTTGGTACCAGAATCCCTATATACAATATAGGCACCTGATTTTTTTTAAGGTTACTTTGGAGCAAAAAGGGTAGGTAATTATTATTATTTATTTTTGTGTATGAATTCATCAATATTATACCTATTTTTTTGTCAGATTGGCAAAACATAAAACATTTTTTTTGTTGTGCCACAGAATTTTAGTAGCGTATGTGTGCCATGAGCTTCAAAAGGTTGAAATCGCTGACATAGAGTGTAACTTTCCACACCCCAACTATGGGCTGTGCATAGTGACCTCCTTCCAAATGGTACATTATGGAAAGGAGTAAGCAGAGTATCTTTAGGGTAGGAAACTTGGCAAACACAACTTTGGTTTTATGATCATGGAAACATCATCAGTGATGTCATGAAGATGGTATTTACCCTAGATATGATGTCATGAGAAAGGCACTTTACCCTATTGTCTTCCTACCGAAACCCAGAACTCCGGTATAATCTTGAGAAAAGTTCAGACAAATTTCACTTGAGTGCATTGTACATACTACCTGATACTCCTCAAGTCTGCCATGGTCATGTAAGATAGGGAAGGTCATAGCCAGAGTAACCTAAGTTGATATGACAACTAAGTAGAGTGGGGTATCCTGATGAGGATATTGAAACAAAAGAGAGAGACAGAGAGAGAAAGAGAGAGATAAGAAAGATTATGTAAAAAAAAAAAAAAAAAAAAACTAATATAATCTGAATAAAGCATGGACTTTAGTAATAATAATGTATCAATGTAAGTTTGTTAACTGTGACAAATGTACCATACTAATACAAGATGTTAATAATAAGGAAAACTAGGTATAAAGCTAACAGAAACCCTCTATTATTTTACAACCTTTCTATAAATCTAAATCAAGTCTAAAATAGGTATTTAAAAAAAAACAAAAAAACAATAGAAATCACCATTGACTTTGGAAATTCCATGCAGACTTCTTTGTGCTAGAAACACATCTACTGTGTAATGCCTGATTTAATCACTCACTGTTAAATGCCTAATTACTTTGGATTGAAACCTGGATAGGGTTTAAAGTGTGTAACGATATTGTAAATGGAGAAAAACTATGTAAGGAGATGAGTAATGCCCCAATAATAAACCTCTTCTCCACAAATAGTCATAGAGTCAACCTGGTAAGAAGAAATCATTAAAAGTGAAAAAACTGAAGCATATCTGTAGTCATATGAAATGTTAAAGACCAACTGGAATCTGAGACAAAATATATAAATATCAATTTTAAAAGCCTGAAATTACCTTAGTGCAACATGTACACTATGCCACAGACCAGTGAAATCTTATTTATGACAGTTCAGTTAGCATTACATACTAGACAACACGTGAGAATTACACCTAGAAAATCTGTTTCTGTGCCGTCTCTACTACTTAGCTGATGAGACAGCTCTGAACCTCCCAATTTCAGTTACTTCATTTCTAAAATTGAAATGATTATAGCTACTTTGCAGAACCAAATTAAATAATGCATATAAAGCATATAAATAGTAAAATCTTATAGAAATGCTGCTTTCTTTCATGTCTGTACACAGACCACCCATGATCCTCCTTCTACAGGCAAATGATGGAGGTAAAAGATTTGTTTAGGAAACACCGTATATTAATCAAAATACTCGAAATTGGATTGATGTGGGTGTCTGTGAACTGGTTTAAAACTCTGCAAGTAAAAGACTCAGGGGTCTAATGTTACAGTTCTACAGATGAAAAATACATATTAAAAAAGGTGTTTGAAATATTTGACTTCAGGACAAGCATAAAAAATGAGATCAGGAGAGACTCTGTTCTCAGCTCTGTAAATGTGCCCCTCGCTTGTATTGAAATGTCCTTCCAATATCTTTCTACAATTTGTATCAAATAATATATTAATAAATAATACACCTCTGTAAATTGTAAAATACTTAACTGTAGTCAGTCCTCACTGTGCATGGTATTGTGGAACCATAACAATTGTCATGCTATTTTCAATCTTAATAATTGTTCTGTGACCTTTAAAAATTGTTGTCAAAACGTTAAAAATTCTCTTACTGTCAGAAATGTATAAGAAAATTTAAGAAATGCAACTAATATTTATTTAGTGTATGTCATTTTAAAACATTTGAAACCCTGATATTACAGTGTTTGTTTTCTTTCTTTGTAAATAACTTATCAACAGTAGTTTAGGCAGTAACTTACTTTCTCATCATATAATGTATGATACACAGAAAGAAGAGCATCTTTCTTGTACTTTGGCAAACTGTCACACTCCCTTCCAAATTTGATCAGTGATAACATTGTATCCTTTGCCCTTTCAGTATGAAATTTCACCAAGTGTTCCTTTGGTGTGAATGTTTTTCTGCCAGGGTCATTTCCTCTGGGACTTTTCTATCTTTTTCTTCAGAAGTACTTCCTCCTTTGTGTCTCTAAATCAGCCACTTCCATTCATTTCAATTTCACTTGTATTGTTGTCACTTTTAGTTTATTTGCTATGCTTTCAGCTTTGTGGGCCAATTTTCTCTTTCAATGACCCATTTTTGTAAATTGTCACATGGATTTTTCAGTGGGGCAAGAGGTCAATACAACTCTGTGTTTAGTATCTGTGTATGAACTGAATCGTGTGTGTGTGTGTGTGTATACTACGTGTATATATATATTCTTTATGGTAAAACTGTTTCAGTTTCTCTGGAAATGTCCATATATTAGAATACTCATGTATCTTTTCAATCATTAAAGAAATATTAAGTGATTGCAATATGCCTACTAGGAGGAGGGTAGAAAGAAAACTAATCTCTGCCCTGACAGTACTTACATAGTAGTGGAGGCAACAGGCAATAAATATGTTATGATAACTTAGATAAAGATAATAACAAAGCAGAAAATAAGGCTTGGAAATGTAACAAAATCTGGGAGGTGGTTACAATTTTAAGTAGAGTGATCAGGGAAGATTTCACTGAAAACCCAGTTATGTAGAAAAGACCAAAAGGAAATGAGGGAGTGAGGTTTATGTGCATCTATGGAGGGCATCCCTGCAGAGGGACCGGCAAATGTAAAGGCTCTGAGTTGAGGGCAGTTCTGTTATGTTTAAAGGAACAGAGAGGAAGCCAATGCAGCCTAGTCAATGAGAGGAAAAGTGGAAGAGGTATTGGGGGGGCTACATTATGCAGACATTATGCAGACTCATAGTAACGGTTTGTCTTTACCCTGATGGAGATTACAAGTCATGGCAAGGCTTGAGTTAGAAGAGTGACATGACTCATTTATATTTCAATTGTATCACTCTGGTTTATTTTTAAAACATGGACAGAAGGGTAGTCAGGGCAGAAGCAGAGAGGTGGTTAAGATTCTATTGTAATAATTCAGGAAATAAATTATGGGACCATATGCTAGCATGGAATAATAACAAATAGTTGAATTCTGTATATATTTCAAAATCAGAGACATAGCAACTTTTAGGTATCACAAAAATGTTTGAACAGTCCTCTAGAGTTAGTTAAAAGGAAATTTGAGATATTAATTGCTCGCAGGAAGAGGTAGAGCTCAACACTAACCTTCTGTACAGAAATATATAACTAACCATGATAGCTCCTCTGCAGTATAGTGAGCCAACATTTTCCCTGACCAAAAAGAAAGACTTTGAGAATAAAGATAGAACAAGAAGAAAAAACATAGTTGACCAGAACTTATCAAGGTTAATTTTAGGGGTCTCTTCACCCTTGTATGGGTTGTCAGTTTCAGTTCAAAAATATCAAAAGGCAGTAGAAGAATTCTAAGACATAGGATAAGAGGCAGTATGATAGCCTCCAGGGAGAGCTAACCTACCTTCCAGAATAAAAGACAGTCATGAGGCCTCAGGGATTTTCCTTCAAACAACATTCTGCTCTCAACAACTAGAAGACAGACAGCTTAATGCAAAAGCAAAAACCCTTTTGCGTTCAAGAGTCCCTTCCTAGAGATATACTTAAACAAGAATTTTCATCTCCATCTCTCAACTAATTCTGATATCCAGAGCAAAATCTCAACTTGTGAGTATTTGCATTTTCAACATGGGCTAGAGAATGTATCTTTAATCCAACTGCTCATATAGGAGGTGATTTACACATAGATTTGCACATAAATCTTTGAGTTCTTTGTAAAAGATATATATTTAACAAATTGCAAATGCTCTAAGTTACATGTGATACATTTGTTTAGCCAAATCCTTTACTAGCTATTGTAGCTATTGTACTTTGCATACCCTTTATTTTCACTCCCTGATACCCCTCCCCTGTTAAGCAGTACTTTATAGCTAATGCTGCATGCTGTTCATTGTAACACATTCTGTCTTCTAAAGTAAACATATGAATACTGATTTTTGTCAACCCCAGGTGACTCATCTTTTGTAATTTGTCATGCTAGATTTCATCAGCCACTTCATACTGGCTTAGTGGAAAAGCACAACAAAATCCAATTGATTCAATGCCAAACTATTTATCATAACATGACACATTCTAAATGATAAAGTTCTAGGATAGACAGAGTAAAAGGCATTGCACTATTTAAAAACTCTCATGAGAAAAAGAAAAAGAAACAACTTTCTTTGGTTATTCAGTGTTCACTAGCATATTGCTGGACATTTTCATCATTTTGATAAGAAACACTACTGTTTAATAGTAACCTCCTTGATTTGAGATAGGCATATATAGTGTGTGTATATGTAATATATATATATATATAAAAATTCATTTCTTGAAGATTCGAAAGTTGGTTAGCTTAGTTTAAAACCAATGCATCAAGTATAGCATATTCCAATGTTTACCCATTAAGTTTACCCTGATTTTCCAAAGATTCAATTTCAGCCATTTAGCACCTGCTAATTAAGAGAGATTCAAGTTCTGAGTTTTTCAGAATAAAATTTTGGAGTGCTTCCAAGACCAGCACATCATCAAGAAAAGTAGCTAGACTCATTATCCAGGAATTGATTGCAATGTCAAATGAAACATTATTTTGACTGGTTTTTACTGCATCATGCTTTTTTCTTGGCAGTCTGCCAGCAGAGTTGTTTTTTTGTTTGTTTGTTTTGTTTTTTTGTTTTGATAAGATAGCACCCAATGGACTTTCTGTGAAGCCCACATGTCAATTACCCTACATATTACGCACAGGGATAAAGTGAACAATCCTAATATACATTTAAAAAGACACCATTCATACTCTGGCTGGTTTGGCTCAACGGTTAGAGCTAGAGCATCAGCCCGTAGACCAAAGAGACCCGGGTTTAGTTCCCGCTAAGGGCACGTACCTCTGTTGGTTGGGGTTGTGTGGGTGGCAGCCAGTGGATGTGTCTCTCTCACACTGATGTTTCTCTCTCTGTCTCCCTCCCACTCTATCTGAAGATGAATGCAAAAATGTCCTTGGGTGAGGATTAAAATAATAATAATAATAAAATTAAAAGACACCATTCGCTGTACATACAACTTCTTTAGATACTTGTCTTCCTAATTTACAAACATTTAAGCATAACCAAAATACTTATGCATGATTACTATTATGGCTAACATGATATTAAGTATAAAATTTACAACTTACAGTGATGAGGTAGAGTTAAATTTCATTCATTCAGCACACTAATATCCAATTAGCATTAAGTGTAACAAACGTTAACAATGTGGTTGGGGGAGGATAGCAAGGGGAATTGGCCAAGCTTAGAGGACCAAGAAGAATTCCAAGAGATAAGGAAGTTTATAGTAGGAATTAAATCAAGGCTAGAGATTACCAGGTGAACATGGTGATGAGGACCAGAAGGAAGATGTGGAAAGGTGGCAGGATGTGCCACGCACTCGATATGGAAGAGGATGTGTCATGGAAAAGAGGTTAGTATGTTTGAAATGAGTTTAATGGTTTAAAAGAAAGGTGAATCTCAAGAGAAAGACATCGCAGAACGGTGGAAGAATGTGTACTCTGTGAACAGGAATTTTGATGTTATGCTAAGGGCAGTTGCTAGACATTGAAACATTTTAATCACTATAGTTTTGCATTTTAGAAGGTTGCTCTGGCTCAAAATGGGAAAGGCCGAGAAGATGGGCAACTTTGAATTCACAGAAACCTGTTAGAACATTATTGTCATCATTTATTTAGTTAACATTAAATTTTAACCTGAAATGGGAGGGTAAGAGTAAAAATAAAGGTAGAAAAAACATGTATAGAAATCAAAATCAAGAGCAGTGCCCTTCATATATAAGCGTGTGTCAGAATCACTTGCAAGACTTGGTATTACACAAATTGCGGGGTCCACTCCCAGGATTTCCGATCCAGATCAGGAATGGGCCAAAACATTTACATTTCTAACAAGTTCCCCAGGCTATATGATACTGATGCATCAGGTTAAGGGCTCTCTGAGAACCACAGGTCAGTCCGGCCGGTGTGGTTCAGTGGTTGAGTGTCAACCCAAGCACCAAGAGGTCGCTGGTTCGATTCCCGGTCAGGACACATGGTCAGCTCGTGGGCCCTATCCCCATTGGGGGCATTCAGGAGGCAGCCAATTGAAGTTCTCCCTCACAAATGTTTCCATCTCTCTCTCCCTTCCTCTCTCTAAAAAATTAATAAAGAAAAAAATATATATTTTAAAAAAAAGCACAGGTCAAAAGAAGGAAACTGGGAAGGGAGCCAAAAAGTCAATGTTATACAGTCACTCCCTCTCCACACACTATTATTGAAGCAGAGAAAGGAGTTCTCTGAATTTGAAATAAATTCAAGTCATTCTACTTCCACACTTTCATCCAGACTCAGGATTCTGCCTTTCCAGAGACCACATTTCCTACAAACCCCACTGATACAGTACCTAATCACACTTTAATAACATTAAGCCAAGCGAGAGCTTTAGGAAGAAAGTACCTTGGGTCTTGAAGTCACATCTGGTTTATGTCTAGATTATACATGTACAGAACTGGATTAAACATGATTCCTGTTTGATGACACACGCTTTGCTCAATATATAGCCCACTTTTATTGATTCTTAGTTATTTTAAATAATCAAATAAGCACCCACAATCCAATCACCTAAAACCGAAGTTAGAATGTTGACAATACACCCTACATTAAACCATATGGTACTCCTCCAATGCAAGTACTGGTGGTCAGGGCACATAAAAGAAGCAACCAACGAATGCATAAAAAATAAGTGGAACAACAAGTCAATGTTTTTTTCTCTCTCTCTCTCTTTCTCTCCCTCTCTCTCTCTCTCTCTCTCTCTCCAAGTCAATCATTAAAATAAATTAAATAAAAGTAAAAAAAAATTTAGCTACTGTGAATAATAAATAAATTTTTTAAGTGTCATGGGAAAAAAAATTTTAAAAATAATAATTTGGCTAAATGTGAATATACAATAGTCAATTGGTTCTGATATCTTTCTCCCTTAGAGTTAGTGGTTCCCAAAAAGTTCATTTTGTTCCACCATGAAACAGACTCTTATTTAAGTCATCACTCCTTTAGGTATAGACACATCTGAACATCATTTCTAAATCACAAAATTTAACACAACTTACTCTGAAGCTAATCTCTCTCCTCTCTCTCTCTCTCTGTCTCTCTCTCTCTCTCTCTCTCTCTCTCTCTCTCTCACACACACACACACACACACACACACAGTTAAGATTTAATAGAGATGTTTATATAAATATAAATTTTCTGTTCCAGAAAAGAGAAATACACAATTATTGAGAAATTCTGTGGAGGAGTAAAAATAAGCTAAGCAATTCATATATGTGATTAACATTATTTGATGAGTAATATTTTTATGCACTTTGATAAATTATAATTTCTCTTAACTATATAAAAGCTCCATGTAATTGAGAAAATATTTTTGAAATTAAGGGAACAAGGCACAATTGAGATAACCAGTTGTCCTATGGAGAGTATAAACTTTTCTTTGTTATTGGTGTCACGCATATGCAGGAAAGGTTAGCAGTATTTCCAAAAATAGAAATGAGCATAATACAGGGAGCACAAATAATGCATTTTATTGGGCATCTTTAATGCTTAAAGACAAGTAACACTGGTTAAAATTTTGAGGGAAATGGATAAGTAGAAAATCTATTTTAAAGAGCCGCATGCTGCTTTATTCTCAACATATGCAATACATTTATAGGGCACAGAAGTGATTAGATAACTCACTGTTTTAATCAAGAAAGTCCTCTGGATGTATATGGCAGAATGAGTTGCTGGTTCAGGATAAGAAGCAGAATTACATTATTTTAAAATAACAGTGGTAATTTTAATCAAGATTTTTTTGCCTAAATTTGTGAGCTAAGTGAATAACTGATTACATGAGATAGTGATGCCCAAATGTTTGTGTCTAAAAATAATCAATCACTTAAGTTTTCTCTCCAATTAGATCCACATATATTAATGAAAAAGGGGGCAGATGTTTTTGTTAAAACCAGTTCTTATCAGAATTTAGTAATGCAAATATGGCTGCTATTGCATAATTGACCTGAAAATAATATTTTAATTTTAAAGATTTAATTCTTAAAGGCATGAAAATAGTTCAATATTATTTGAACATTTAGCTGGTCAAATGTTGATTTAAATTTCTTCTTTTCCTCTGATAATTAAAGTTTATTGAGAATCTACGATGTTCCAAACACTGTCTTGAATTTTAGAGAAACATTAGTGAACAAATCAATATATGATATTCTTTCCTTGTTGGAGTTTAAATTATACTGGAGGAAATCAAATAATATCACAATATAAAATTTAAATATATAATGTGATAAATATAACAAAAACTAATAAGAAACACAAAGCATGAAAGAAGTATATTAGCTCAGTGTGAAAGGGGTCTAGAATTTGGCCAGGCATCCAGAGATAAACACTGGAACTGGTGTGTACCCATTCCAGACCCTACAGTTCCATAGGACCCACCTAACCCTGATCCCTGTCACTTTGCCCATGTCCTAGCTTCAGTGGCCACAAGGATGGTCTGCCCAAATCATGAGAACCCTGCAGTGATACATATGCAGATATTCCCACTGTTGCCTCATCTCTTAATAGCACTGGTTGTTCTTAGACTTTCTCAGGAATGAGGGAAGACCTTCAGCATGCACAGCACAGACACAGCCTCGACAGCCCTAGTGCTCTGGGAAAGCGTAATCGACCAATGGACGTTCCGTCTTCACCACCGACAGTCTGGAAAAACTGTGTATCATAGACTGTAAGTGTGTGGGAATATGTACCAGGAGGTAAACCCTGATGAGTGAGAAATACAGGATTTCCAACAGGCTACATAAATTGCTTGCTCTTCCTTTCCCTGGTGGTTGGCTGCAAGAAGCAGTGGAAATGGCTTGAGTGACCCAAGAAATTGTGATATTTCTTGTGAGGTCATCAACAAGGACCTCAGTAGGATCAGTTTATCAGTTTATAGTACTAACTTGTTCCCTGATTTTACATAATCTTACCTAAACTTTGTCTCAAGCCCTGCTTGCTAGGAAACTCAGAGATATTAGTTAACTCCTGTTGCATAACTAATTTCTCCAAAATTTAGTGGATTAAAATGATAATCATTTGTTATGTCATGAGTCTATGGGATGCCAAGGTAGTTCTAGTAATCTGGGCCAGGCTGGCTGCTCTTAGCCTGGTTCTTTCATATCTGTGGTTGTTAGGCTGGAGGCTGCTAGTTCAGGTTAATTTCAGCTGGAAGGATTTTGCTCTATCACACATGGTCTTACAGCCTCCTGTAAGGCTTGTGTTCTTGGTGGTGGCCAGGCTCCAACCGTGTAAGCATAAGTGTGCAAATTCTCTTAAAATCTATGCTTAGAATTGGAACCTCTCCTTTCCACAGCAGGCTATCTCTCAAAGTCAAAGGTCATCCCAGAATCAAAGGGAGAAAACTTCTGATCCCTGTCATCATGGAGGCAGCTACAAAGTCATGTTACAGGGAACATTGCCAGCGGGAGGGAAAGAATCATGGCCATTTGTGCAACCAATCTATTATGCTAGAAAAAAACCAGAGGGCCTCACTAAAAAGTTGAACTTTGAGTAAAAATATAAAGTAGGAAAGAGCTATGAAGTTATCTTGGAAAAGATCATTCCAGTCATAAAGAACATCAAGGCAAAGTCTCCAAGTCAGGAGCATGCTTGGATTATTCAAAGAAAAGCAGGAGGTGGCCGCAGTTATAGCAGAGTGAGCAAGGCAGAGGGTCCCAGGACATATGTCATTGAAGTCTTGGTTTCTGGAGGAAAAGCGATTGAATGATTTCAAAGGGTAAAGCACTAACTTCATGACATAAAAATCACTTTGACTCTCTGGCTCTCAATTCTTCATCTCTAAATTGAAAGAGGAGTGTAAAGCAGTGTGCTTCAAACTGTTTTAAGCAGTTGAAATATTTCTTTCAGTAAAATATTTTATAGAATTGCTACATGTTAAAAGTAAACTCAGAACTGATCTGTCTGAGAGAGAGTAAGAGGGCCATGCTCAGCCTCTTACCTGTCCCCCTTTGAAGCAGTCGAGAGGCTCTTTCTTAGAAACATTTTTAAATAACTAGACTAGATGATCATTAAAATCCTGTCCATGCCTTTGGTTCTACAGGTAATAAAGTTCTGCATACACTGCCTAACATGTCAGAAATTGAGCAATTAACTGGCCCTCATTCCTAGACCCCTTCCCCCCAACAAGCACTGTACCCTGTCACACACAAAAAGTCAGCCTTGAAAGATATTTATTTTTGTCACTGAATTAAAAAAAAAAAAATTCTAACCACATATTTAAAGTATGCATATTATGCTTATTTCAGAATTTCTTCTGATCATTATTTTGCAAATTATTTCAAGGTATTATTCCCTGGCACCATTTTCTGAGACTTGAAGAAACATGATCAGTTTCTGAATATTTATGATTCCTATGATGCCAAAAAGGAAGAAAAGATATACTAATAGGAAAACCTCATTTATAATGTAATTTTATAGTTTAATACATTTTATAATTGGTTCATGATTCTAATGTAGGTGTGGGATAAGCTAAGAATTTCTTTTTGGCCCAGTGGCAAAATTACACAAACACTTGAGAAACACATTGATGAACTGCATCCATTCTGTTTGAGGCGGGGACACACACGGAGGGTGGGATTCTCTTATTTTTATATTTGACCACTGGATTCCCTTATTCCCAAAGCCAACATAAATATACATCAACAGTAATAAAGTATATGTAACATTTCAAAGCCTTTAAGCCAAAAATTTCTCACTCTGAGAACACCTTGGGCTATGTCTGTTCATCTTATCCAGTATTTAAAGTTCCCCTGTATCTGTTCATGTAATGTCACATGTTTAAATCGTAGAGAGTAAATATGGTAAGATCATGTGTCCTACATGCAGACATTTGATTTAAAAAAATGAGATTTAGCTGCTAAATTAAGAGCCATATAGTATAAAGTAGTGTTAGACACAACATTTTACAAGGGAAACCAATCTTTGCTTAAAATAAGTAATTCCCACTGGCATTTTTATTAATCTGAAACCGTTTCTATTTGGTTATGATATTTAAAACAAATTTTAATAGATATGCAGGAATTTAAAAGCTTATCATTGTAATCTTTCCAATAATACCATCTTTTCCTGCTCTTTTTAATCTATATTAGCTCATTTTAAGTTCTCATTGCTCAAACTGTTTGTCTTAATAGGTACTTTTTTCTTTTCTTCTGACCCAGAAGTACTGCTTTTATTTTTAAAATCCAGTTATACAGTATAGCCATTGCAGATATTGCCACAACATAAAGTCAGAAAATGTAAAAGACTGTTTCTTTTCTTTCAGTCCCTGGTAACAGTTCATGACATTTTAAAAAATTCTTGTCAGCAGAATATTGAAGATAAATAATTTCCTTTATATTTCTCCAGAAATGCCCACAATAAACCTTTGATCTAAAGTGGCATTTATTAACCTGAATGTGAAATTAACTGCAGCATTCATCCTGAATAATATTTTACAGTCATCTGGAACCTTTCATCTTAGACTCAAAAAATGTAAATACATTAATTCTGTAATTCTTACAGGACTTCTAGAGCTAGGTAATTACTTTCATTTCTTTTTTGTTGATGAAGAAAGCAAGGCATTTAGATTACCCCAAAGTCATGCCAAAAGTTAAATCTGACTATAAAAATGAGATTTGGCCCTGGCCGGTTTGGCTCAGCGGTTAGAGCGTCGGCCTGCGGTCCTGAGAGACCCGGGTTCGGTTCCCGCTAGGGGCGCGTACCTCGGTTGCAGTTTGTCCCCGGCCCTGGTTGGTTGTGCGGGTGGCAGCCACTCGATGTGTCCCTTTCACATCGATGTTTCTCTCTCTCTCTCTCTGTTCCTCTCTCTCCCTCCCACTCTACCTGAACAAAAAATGGAAAAATGTCCTCGGGTGAGGATAAAAAAAAAAAAAAAAAAAAAAAAAAAAAAAAAAAAAAAAAAATGAGATTTGTGTTTGAGTTTCTAACTTTGTCCTACACTGTTCCAATTTTTACCCAAAACAGTTAGGTAGGCGTGTGTGTGTGTGTGTGTGTGTGTGTGTGTGTGTGTGCACGTGCGCTCATGTGCTTCAAATATATTTGTTTTTCTTTTTTTTGTTTTTTTTGTTTGTTTTTTTGTTTGTTTGTTTGTTTGTTTTTAATCCTCACCCGAGGACATTTTTCCATTTTTCACTCAGATAGAGTGGGAAGGAGAGAGAGAAACATCGATGTGAAAGGGACACATTGAGTGGCCGCCACCCACACGACCCAACCAGGGCCGGGGACAAACTGCAGCCAAGGTACATGCCCTTAGCGGGAACCGAACCCGGGTCTCTGTGGACCACAGGCTGACGCTCTAACCGTTGAGCCAAACCGGCCAGGGCTATATTTGTTTTTCTAAAAGATAGAACACATGAAAACATTTCTTCTTTGATAAATTGAACAAAACTCATTTTTAAAATTAGCTCATGATTTTTCCAACATATGGAATACAAGTAGTCATACTGAAGAACTCTTTAAATATTTACTTGCAAGGAATGGATGTGTGGAAGCTCCTAGGAAGGCAGGATCGTAGGGTGTGTATCTGTTAGTAAGATCAACTTTTATTATAGACATAATGTTCCATCAAATATTAAATTATTTAGTACAGTCAAAAAGTGATGGAGACAAAAATGCCTAAAAGTTTGAAGTTTTTGCTGGCCACATTGCTGTGAAAAGTGGCTATAGTGAGGTCTGCAATGGAAAGTTAGTTTCCATGAGAACAGTTCTCCTGTACAACTATAGACACAGCTTTATCTAAACATTTTCATGATTCCACTTCGTTAGCAATTCATCTGAGGGAGTCATCCTTCACTCACAGCCTGTGTCACAGCCAATCTGCTCTTGTAGCACCATCATTCTCAGTCATTAGCAAGGTGTACTTTTACGCTTCTTTGCAGAATTGTTTTATTATCGATCTCTGTGCTGGACCAAATGAGGGAGAGACTCACCATTCCCTGTACCTCGCACTGTGTCTTTCATATGGTGTGTATGAAAGTACTAATAAAGGAAAACATTTGAGTGGGGATATCTGACTAAAGTTTGCTTCAGTCAAAGATATTTTTTACATTATGTATAAGGATATATTATAGTTATGGCAAAACATCTCACCCATATATTCATATAACATAAAGGGTTGGTAACTGTAATAATGCTTCAAGCATTGGGTAGCCTTCAGATGACTTTTAGAAAATGAACCAAATAATCTATCTAGAATAATGTTAGTTCATAAATGTAACTTAATCTGAGTTTATCGTATCACTGTTGAAATAAAGTTTTATAAATTAATTTAGTGGATCCACTGAATAAAACCTAAATATGTTGAGTAAAAAAGCTTTTATTCTCAGGTCCCTGCTAAGCCTTTTGTTACCCCACCTTATGAAGTTTATTTTAAATCTTTGCCCGACCAGTGTGGTTCACTGGTTAACCGTCGACCCATGCACCAAGAGGTTGCCGGTTCGATTCCTGGTCAGGGCATATGCCCAGGTTGTGGACCTGATCCCAAGTAGGGGGCATGCAGGAGGCAGCCAATGTTCTCTCTCATCAATGTTTCTATCTCTCTCTCCATCTCCCTTTCTCTCTCTCTAAAACCAATAAAGATAAATAAATAAATAAATAAATAAATAAATAAATAAATAAATAAATAATAAAATAAATCTTTACTACCTATTATCAGACTTGGGACAGTGAATGGATGCCCAGAATGAAATTCAATAGACCAATTTAGTACATTCATTAGAATTGCCCAGAATTTCTAAGACTCTGGAAATTTTTTTATTTTAATAAAGACTATTTGTGAGATCAACTAAATTTTAAAACAGATATGAGTGTTATGTTGTATTACCTAACTTAAAAGTTTGTGTTGCATTAAGTAAACATGTTTCTAAAAGCTTGGTGTAAAAACCAAATGAAAAAACTGCATCGCATAGTATCACACTGTAGAGCAAAATGATTAAATGTGGCACATGTGACTGGAATTATAATTGTAACTTTGTAACAATAGACTAGCTGTTTAAGAATCTTTTTTTAAATATCAGCACCTCTATGTGAATATGTGTGCCAATGAGCGTATGTCATTGAGAACCTGGCACATCTCAACAAAGCAAATGTAGGATTAGTGGATCAATTGTTTAATATTGCATTTGTGACTCACAGTGGTCCCAGCCTGATCAGGAGCAAAGCTCCAGCCTCCTGAGGCTGAGGCTGGCACCCCTCTGTCTGCACGGTCATCAGACCTGTGCTGCAGGATGGCTCTCAGGGTCCCACAACACATATAGTCCACCCAAGCACCTGCCCCAGTTTCTAATCTTTATATTGGAGGTAAGAAAGTTATTTTTATTTGTGATATAATTTACTGAAATGACTTAATTTATATGCAAAGGATAAGCATCTCAATGCTTATTCATCATGACATTTCTTGTGTTTAATGAAACAGTGTAAGGTTTGTGTGTGTGGTTTAGCAACTTATGCTAATTTCAGAAACAGTCAGTTTCATAAACACAGAGGCAACCGAATATGTTTTGCTTAGTATAGGTTCATTTGAAACAGAAATCTTCTCAATTTATTTTAGATATTGGAATGAATTCTGATGATAAAGCCATATGAAATTATAGACATGTACATGACTAGAATTTCTCTTTTCTGATTTTTGTCATTTTCTAATATTGCTTCTGAGTGCATTTTATGTGTAATCAGAATAAATGCATAAGAAAAAAAAAAAAAAAAGAACTTGACATAATATCCTGTCGGTAAAATTAGTAAAACCTGGAAAGCAATTTCCATTTTAGTATGTGGATCAGGAAATAAGATGCAATATGAGTTCATTTTCACTATGGCAAAGAAAGTGTAATTTTCAGTACTCTCCTAACTTCTATTATCCACATGGGAGCTGTTATTATCTGCATAATGTACTGAGGCATTTGCAATTAGGCTTACTGTTCAGATTAGTCTCCCTTGGTTTCAAGTCACTTTCACTTGAAACGATAAAATTAAATTAGCAGTCTTACCCAGGTCAGTGTGAAGTTTTTCCCCAATGGATTTTGCAAGCTATTGTTGCTCTATTGGTTTTCATATCATAACATTGGATGCATTTGGAATACAGATATGCTTGCCCCATTTGTAAGAATTTTTAATAAAAAGGGGGCAATAGGTAATTTTGTTTAATTCAATTTCTTCCATTTAGGTCTTGTACAAGAATTTAAAATAGTAATAGAATGCTTTGCTTTGGAGTTAATTGTATACTTTTCTTTCAGTGTTTCAAGCCATGTAATAAGGTTTGTATTAAAAATTTAAATATACTGGCATGATACAATAATACTGAGTCCCAGCTGTAATACAAATTGCATTTTTTGAAACGGGAGGTACAATTACTATATAAAATTATGTCTAGGGAAGAACTAGTCTCTTGCTTGCTTCCTTTCATTTTCTCTTTCTTTATATCATTTTATTTCCCTTCTCTTTGACATGTATTTATCAAATATAATGAATCTTGTCTTTTATTTGTTTCTTTTGTTTGTATGTTTTGGTCTTCCCGGAATGTAGGGAATCCAGAGAGAAACTTTATTGAAAAAAGGGGGGGGGGGGGGAATAGCTAGTACAGACACCGAAATAGTAGTATTTATATTCAAATTATACTTATTTTTAACAGATAAAAGGGGGGAAATCAAATGTGAAATTGATAAAAATTTAATATTTTCAACAGTGGGGGTAGCTATATTTTGCCCTGTATATTTAAAACAAGAAATACATTTTTATCTTAGGCTTTTGTCATAAGGAATTATCCTTAGTTCCTCAATTATTCCTGTCCCTTCAGTCTTCCCGCTACTTGGAAAGGCTGTGTCATTGCTTCACTAGCCTTGACTCTTCCTTCAGGCCACGGCGGCTTCGGGCAATGCTGCCCTTAGGAGGAGGCGGGCGCTCTGACCTCGGGGGTAACTGGGTGCTGTTGCACTCACCTTTAAGGCATGAACTGCCCTATCATTTCTCTGTCCTCAGTTTTACACTCATTTTTTATTAGAGTAGAAATTGAATAACTATTTGTTGAAAGATTGACTGAATAAATAAATAAATAAATAAATAAATAAATAAATAAATAAATAAATGATAGGCTAAGTATTTTTTTAGAGAAGTAGAAAAAGTGGCAACAACAAATAAGCTTAATGTGAAAGACTACTTAATTTGTTATAAATCCCTTCAGATTCCGTCTTTCTTTTATATATATATATTTCACCCCCCTGCCTCAGAAATAACATGAGAGGGTAAGAGACAGACAGATAGTGAATGCCTGTAGGCAAATATCCCATCTTCAGTGCACATTCTCTACCACCGCTTATTGGGTCATATCCGACCATTACACCCCTTCAGGATTCCAGAGTGGCCCTGGAAAGTAAGCATTCGAATTTGGAACCCTTGTTAAAATATACCTTGGAAATAACAGTGCTCGAATAACAATGGAAAATTAGAAAAGAAGTTTGCTTTAACTTGGCAAGTTTTTTTTTTTTTTCCACAAAAGGATTGACCTTTATATAACTTTGAAAATTTTAATCTTTTGATGCATTTACAGTTTTATTTTTTATGTTGCTTCTCTATTGAAATATAAACTCTGAGTAACAACCATAGGTACACAATTTCTATCCATAATTCTCAAAATCAAAACTTTCTGAAGATCCAATGTTAGTCCATAATTGATCTATGAACTCATAGAAAGCTAATTTTGGTCTTTATCCCACTTGGTGTGATTAGTTGAACATTTTGCTGCCAAAAGATTAATGTACTGGATTATGAAGTAGTGTGAATATTTAAAATATGTTCCCAAAATACAAAGACAAGTCATCTAAATCGTGAAACTCATTTGTTCCCAAGGATTTCAGTTAAGGCAGCAAAGATCCATATACAATAGATTAAAACAACAACAACAACAACTTCAAACATAAATATAGCTCAACTAGAAATTTAAGAAAATGAAGAATAAAAAGAAACACCTCCTGCAGCTGGGAGAGAAAGGATGCTTAATTCGGCAACACTACACAGGTATTCAAATTTTTCCCCAGTGGAAAGCTATTTTTAATTTGAATCCAAGAACAAACATGATTGATGTATCTACTTAGTATAAATTTTTCCCCAGGATAGAAATTCCCACAATCCATTATTTTAAACAACCCTTTTGTCAGTTTGTCTTTGACAGACATTAGCAGCTAGACTGTTTAGTTTGATCAGGTCTTAAAAAAAAAATCACAATAATATTTAATTTTAAAGTTACCTATAATGATGCTTCCCTAATTTAACACTTTTGCTTTTTATTCTCCTAATTATATATACTGACTATTTTAAAGATGATCTTCTTTGATATTAACTAGATACTAGCTATGATTATGAAAGATAGAGATTTAATACTGTAAATAAAGCACTTTCTCTAAGGAAACAGTTCTCCCAGACACACCTGACCAATAACAATGTCTCACCCAGTATATCTCACAGGCAGTAGCTGCCAGATGGGGACGGTGGTCACACTGCCCATGACATAGCAGGTACTCTCCATCCTTTTTCTCTTTTTGCCCTACGTTTCAAAACATATACAACTGCGCATTGAGATTTTCATTGAAAAAAATAAAAAAGCCTAATTAAAAAAAAACAATCTTTCCTTCAGCCATTTTGGCTTTGGTTTTGATCATGTATATTGCAAATGAGGTACTCCTCTTATTATATCCAAACAGAGATGCTTCTCTATATGTATCTGAATACTGTAAGCTCGAATTCAGAAAAGTCTGACCTTTTTAAGGGGATTTTTGCAAAACTTGATGCTAACTTGGAAAACATAGCACATTATCCAGGCTCTATTGAGAGACACCTGATGTCATTTAAATTCAGAATGAACAGATACATGCATGGGGACAAACTTACCCAGCTGTAGTAAATAGTAATTAATTTTAAAGGTCAGAATAACAATTTAGTCACTAAGAAATTATAAAGTGTTTATAAAAACTTTATTATCTATCTTATTATATTACTGCCTAAAATTACTTTCTGCAACTGACCGATATAACGTGTGCTTTAAATCCACAACATGTACAGGCTCAAAACACAGCTATACTTGGCAGGGCCTGAAATTTTCATAGAAGCTCATTACAGAAATAAGTTTTCTGAGAATGCTAAAACACCTTACACGTTTTAAAAGTTCACAAACAAAAATTAAACCATCAAACTTTAGACTAGTTGAAGACAAGCGCAGCTGCTTATACAACAAATGAATAAAAATATTCAGTCAACTGAACTTTCCTCAGCAAGTGTATCAGATGGTTTGGCTCAGACTTGCCGGCTAATGTATTCATTTAAAAGGCTCTTATCTTGCTTTCCCAAACTCTTTTCTGAGCAACTATCTTTGTGAATGGCACTGAACTTTAACAGAGAAAAGGTGCTTTCTATGCAGAAGATAAAAAATGCCTACAGCAGCAGAAAATAAGCCAAATAACAGTAAAGTCAAATTGTCTCAATAGGATAGGGACCCAGCTCCTTGTGAATCTGTAACTTTAAATTCTGCCTTAGAGCAGTACACTTGTTTTATATACATGATATAATAGTGTAAATGTAAATATCCTGAAACTTGAATGATAAAGTTCATGCCAATTAAAGGCACACTATAAAGCATAGAGCTGGGATATTTTTTCCTACTTCTATTACTCATTCCAATAAGTATTTAGTAATCAAGTCATTTAGACTTTAAAATTTGTTCACAATGTGATTCATTTTTTCTTTGGTTATGTTTATATTTTATATAATTCATTTTAACTTGTGTGTTATATATAATTATATTATAATTACTTAATATAGAAACATTTTAATTTAAAATTGCTAAAATAGGACTGTTTTTACTGATAAAAATAGTAATTCTGTATGATTTGAATTAAAAATCTAATATATCGCCCTGGCCGATTTGGCTCAGCGGTTAGAGCATCGGCCTGCGGTCCAGAAAGACCCGGGTTCGGTTCCCGCTAAGGGCACGTACCTCGGTTGCAGTTTCTCCCCTGCCCTGGTTGGTTGTGCGGGTGGCGACCACTCGATGTGTCCCTTTAGCATCGATGTTTCTCTCTCTCTGTTCCTCTCTCTCCCTCCCACTCTATCTGAACAAAGAATGGAAAAATGTCCTCGGGTGAGGATGATTAAAAAAATATATATATATATCTAATATATCGAATACATAGTATCCTATCCTGCTTTCTCATTTAATATACAGTCGGCCCTCACCACTTGGCACTTAGACTTTCGCAGCTTCACTCTACTGCGGTTTATTCAAATATAGTATTGTATAGCATAGCATAGCATAGCATAGCATAGCATAGCATAGCATAGCATAGCATGGCATAGCATACTATTTTAAAAAACCATGACAGAGTGAAGCTCCAAAACGCCAAGTGGTGAGGGAAGACTATAAATAAAGAATCCTACTTCACGGAAATTCATTTATCGCGGTAGAGTCTGAAACTGATTAACCGCAATAAAAGAGGGCTGACTGTATTGTCAACATTAAAACATAATCATATTTTTATTTTTCTGATTATTTTTTGCATGAATGATACCATAACTTATTTTAAAATGTATTAATCTTTTAGCATTTTAGTTACTTCAAGCTTCTCATTAATTTAAACTACTATGCAGCACTATTTACAATAGCTAAAATCTGGAAACAGCCCAAGTGTCCATCAGTAGACAAATAGATAAAAAAGCTGTGGTACATATACACAATGGAGTACTATGCAGCTGTAAGAAAGAAAGATCTCTTATCCTTTGAGACAACATGGAGGGGCCTGGAGAGTATTATCCTAAGCGAAACAAGCCAAGCAGAGAAAGACAAATATCACATGATCTCACTTATTTATGGAATATAATGAGCATAACAGTCTGAGGAACAGGGTAGACCCAGAGACATGGAAGTAGGGTACAGACTGACAACCCTCAGAAGAGGGGTTGGAGGAGAGGGAAGAGATAAACCACAGAACTTACATGCATGGATGCATAACCAATGGACATGGACAACAAAGCTGGGGATGGGGTGGAGGGGATGGGGAGGAGGGTGTACATGGGAAAAAAAGAAATATCTGTAACAAAAATAAATTAATAAAAATATAAATAAAAATTTAAACTGCTATGAACAGCCCTGTTCAGAGTTCTTCAAGTAGGTTCCTAGATATATTCTTAGGACAGATTGTTTCAATTATCAGATATTACATCTTTAAATATCTCAATCCACATAGGCACGTTTCTTTCCAGAAGTGTCATACCAATGTAGATTGTCCAAGCAGTCTATGGACATCCATCTCACTTCCCTCTCAACAACAGTAAAACAATTTACACATGCTAACCTTTGCTTATATAACAGGTGAAAGGGGGGTTAGAATATGATGAAATAGAGGGACACACACACACTATTGTTAAAATGTAAGATTAAACATGCCAAGGCGAGCATCTAAGTTCATTTTATTCTCTACTGAAAACCCAACAGAATAATATGAAAGAAAAAGTTTCAAAATGCATACGCCTAAGGCACAAGGAAAATTGAAAAGAAATTCTTGCCATGCTCTCAGCACTGAAGAGATTTCAACAAATTTCTGAAAAGATGGACAACTGAGGGAATAGTGCTGACTGGTATGCCACACAAAAAAGGGGCTGGAGGTGTGGCTAAGAAACTTGGCTTAGTTTATATACTGAGAGCCATGGATTCAGAGAAGTTCTGTCAGTGGAGGGCAGAAATAAGAGAAGTAGGCATGGATCCCACTGCTAGGAATACATCCTAGAATCCTGAAACACCGGTCAGAAAGAACATATGCACCCCTATGTTCACAGCAGTGCTACTTGCAATAGCTAAGAAATAGCCCAAGTGCCCATCACTAGATGAGTGGATAAAAAAGCTGTGGTGCATTTACACAATGGATTTTTTAAATACTATGCAGCTATTTAAAAAAAAAAAAAAAATTATCTCTTACCCTATGAGACAGCATGGAGAGACCTGGAGAGTATTACACTAAGCAATATAAGCCAGTTAGAGAAAGACAAGTATCACATGATCTCACTTATATGTGGAATCTAATGAACAAAATAAACTGATGAACAAAATAGAACCAGAGGCATGAAAACATGGAACAGGCTGATGAATCTCAGGGGGCAGAAGGTAGAAAGAGATTAATCAAAGAACTTATATGCATATATGCATCACCCATGGACATAAACAATACTATGGTGAAGGTCTGGGGTGGGGAGGCCAGGTGGAGGGGGATAAAAGGGGAGGAAAAATGGGGATATCTGTTAATACTTTTAACAATAAAGATAATTTTTTTAAAAGGAGATGTAGGCATTATTTAAAAGGCTATATAGAAAATGTCAAACTTCCCCACATACCTTCCCTGTCCTTTCTGTGAAAATGGTCACCACACGTGAATTTGCCAATCACAGGTAAATTTATATTTTATAAACACTTATTTTTTTAAAAAAAAAGAGAGTGAATATGCCACTTAGTATAGAATTCGTTGAAAATAGGACCTGAAAAGGATTCTGGTTTCCTAAATCAAAGCTCTAAATATCTTAACATTTCAGAGTGGAGAAGAGTACTAACTGATCCTTGACTATTGCTTATCCCTGAGACATGTCCAACCTATGTACACAGAGCCTCTGATAATTTCTATCTTTATCTTAAATAGCAGAAGGAATCTAAGGGTTACCCAATGTTTCAGGAAAATTAGAGCAGGAAAGAGAAAAATCTAAGATAAGAAAATACACAATTTGATTTAGGCTAAGTGGAGATATTCTAGTGAACAAAAGAAACCACTTAAAACTCAACTTTAATTTAGCAGTCTCCGATAAATTACAGAAGCTATTGTAATGATAAAATAAGAACAAGAGACACTATCAAATAAGAGTTATCTGTTGGAAATTAGATAAGATCTCTTGGAAATTAAAAATATAACTGCAAAAATAAAAATGTAACAAAAGAATTACAAACCAAAATGGAGAAAGTGCCCCAAAGTATAGAGTAAAAGACAAATTAAAAAATATAGAATATCCAGAAAATCAATTCACAATGTCCAACAGTTTCAAATGCAGACAGGTTGATTACTAAAAAACTTATCAATTTCCTGAATTTTAATAAACATAAGTTTCTTTAAAATTGCCCTTCACTCTGAAGAAGAAACACATGTAAACACATTGTAGTAAAATTTCAGAACACTAAGGATAAGACAAGATTCTAAAATTCCTAGAGAGAGGAGAGGGGAAAAAAAAAAAAAGCAAAACAAAACCAAAAAGCAATGTGAATCTTATTAGCATCAAACTCACTACTAGAAGAAAATATTCTGAGAGAAAAGAATTTCAACTACAAATTTTACACTGTAAAACGGTTAAGTGCAGCCTGGCTGGTGTGGCTCAGTGGTTGAGCATCGACCCATGCACCAGGAGGTCGCCCATTTGATTCATGGCACATGCCCAGGTTGTGGGCCAAATCCCCAGTGGGGGGCATGCAGGAGGCAGCCAATCAATGTTCTCTCTCATCAATGCTTCTATCTCTCTCTCCCTCTCCATCTCTCTCTAAAATAAAGAAAGAAAAAAAACATTTTTTTAATATTAAAAAAATAAAAATAAAATAGTTAAGTGCAGAGTAAACATGAAACATCGAGAAATTTTATTTCCCATATATTATATATTAGCAAGTAATCTGAGGATTGCTTCAGAAAAATGAAGGACTTATCTAAGAAGATTAAAACAAAAAGTTGCACACAGAAGTAAGGAAGGGAAGTTAGAGAATGACATCTGTGCAGAGGCCTAAATAGGTATTAGTTCCAAATGATCAGGTCAGATAAAGGAGGTAGGAGGGGAGGGTGTCAATGCTTATGCATCTCTTCTGGGTATGGATTCAATAAATCAACAGATAAACTTGAGACATTGGCACAGCTTAAGTGTATGTTATAATAAAAAAAAAAAGAAAAGAAAAATATAGGCAGTAACTACAGAGATGGGGTGATAATGGCATTTATGGCATAAAAAGGATATATATCATAGCACATCCTTTGGTTCTGCATTGAACAATATTTAATTAGTCCGTTACAATGTAAATCCTATTAATTTTGTATTTCACCCAAACTGGCTCTTGCACTTTATTTTAGCACCATTAACAAGAGTACTGGAGGAAAAAACACGGGGACAAAAAGTATCACATGGTTAGGTCAAATTATTAGGACCAAAGAATAAACTTAGACAAATATTTAGAATATATTTAAAATAAAGAACCATGTTTCAAAAACACCTGAGGAGAGATATGATTTATATTTTTTATCTGCATAACTTCCATAGATATACGTAACTTCAAGTAGAAAAGGCTAAAAGTTTGCTAAAGCTTTACTTTAGCAAAGTTCATTAGGATATATTTATTACATATAGAAAGTTAAAAAACCAAAGGCAATCAGGTTCTACATTATAATATATAGCTGATATTTTTTCTGATATTATTTTTTTCACATTTCTATTCTAAAATAGGATGTAGACGGTAAGAAATGAAGCCAATATACTTGCTTGTCCTTGTATGAAAAATGAAGCCGGGCATATTTTTAGGTCCCTGGTTAAACAACTTTGAAACCTAACAACAACAAAAAAAAACCTTGTGGTTGCCCTAGGAAATATTTCTCTCAGAAAATCAGCCTACCTATCAAAATTAAAACAAGATCATCAAGATTCATTCAAAGACCATTGCCTTCCTGTGCCAACCAAACCAAAGCTATTATATCATAATCTGCTTAATTTCAGTCAGTTCTTTACTTTTCAAAATCCACCAAAATCTCTAAATCCAGCTCCTAAATTTCTTTAAATAACTTTTTCTACTTTCATTCTTTTGAGACACAAATAAGGTTCTGCCAAGTTCATGTTTTCCACTGTTGCATTAAGTTTAATAAATTTATTTATTATTTATTGATTGATTTTAGAGAGAGAAGAAGGGAAGAGAGAGATAGAAACATTAATGATAGAGAACACTGATTAGAGAACATTGATTGGCCACTTCCTGCATGTCCCCCACTGGGGATTTGGCCCACAACCTGGGCATGTGCCCTGACCGGGAATCAAACCTGCGACCTCTGGGTACATGGGTCAACGCTCAACCACTGAGTCATACCAGCTAGGCAAGTGTAATAAATTTAATTTGGCTTGATCAACAGCGTTTTCTGATGATCTTTGTGGTAGAATGGATGGTTCAAAAATTCTGAAGACCCCAACAATATCCCACAGAAATGACATTGCCACCATGGCTCAAGATTATGACCTCAGAACCCGAGTTCTCCCCTGGGGTCTCTTGAGCCCACCTTCTGCTGTGGTGAGCTACGTTCTATGTTGAGTACAGACTCCGATTAATTGAAATCTAAAAACTGAGTTTATTGTGTATTTTAGGAATTTATATCCATGTTGTAAGAATCCTTTGATAAACAGATCAAATTCACATTCTTTGTAAAAATCTGTATTCTTACTAATAGCACTGCGTGTCCATCTGCCTTCGTCTCTTTATTAGTCTATAAGAGGAATTTTACAGAACAAAGGACAGCCTTCTAGGTTTGTCTTTGAAGACAGCTATAAGGAAGAACAAGTGACAGGATGCAACAGACTAATGTCTTATGGATCATTCTTTCCTTTGAGTCCTCTCGCAAACAGTTGGAATGGTTTCCTCAGTATCATTGTGTTTTGTCCCTGGGATTCTGGGTCTAGCAAAGATTTGCTTGACACCGCTTCTATTACCAGAGTCTGCATTTTGTCAGTTTTCCAGTTGGAAAGGGCAAACTATTAGGTTGGTATCCTGAACTAAATGGTAGTCAAGCAACATATTTGATCTAACATACTTCCATGAGTGTGTATCAATCTCTGTACGCGTCTCTTCTGCACCAGACTTCTGCCTCTTATATGACTCTTATTATAGCACCAATTTTTGTACTTTTGTTTCTAAATAGCAAAATATAGTAAAGTATAATTTACAAGAAAGTGGTCACTTTGGGGAACTTTCAGTATATTAAAAAGTTCATTTAGAAAGCTTCTTACAGAAATGGGATTTGGGGATAGCAATTTGAGGAGGTCAGTGGAATCTCTCCCCAGTGACACAACCATTTAGCTTTTAAAATAATTAAAAATAAATAAAAATGTGTTAAGCATCCAGAAATTGACCTAGGCTATATGCAAAAGGAAAAACCTTATTTTAAAAAAAATATACTACATCTCAATAAAAGCAATGAGACCCTGTGAGTTGGCTTGTTCCTACCCTGCCCCAAACCCAGTGAGACAGAGCTCTGAAGGTCACATTTTGTATGATTCCACTTATATGAAACATCCAGACCAGACAAACTTGTAGAGGCAGATATCAAATTAGCTATTGTCTATAGCTGGGAAGGGATGTAGGAATGGGAAATGTCTGTTAGTGAGTACAGGGCTTTTTTATGGAGTGACAAAAGGTTCTAAATGTATATTTTGGTGATGAAGGCACAACTCTGATTGTATTAAAAAGCACTGAATTGTTCATTTTAAATGGGTGAATTGTATGGTATGTGGATTACATCTCAGTAAGGATACATATTGTTTGCTGATACTGCCCATCTGCCAGCACTAGTTTAACGTTTATAGTTCCCTTTCACTGGAATACTACTATTATCTGTTTATATTAGTTAGAGACATAAGAATATACTTTAGCAGGTAAATAGAAAGGGATTTAAGGGGTATCAAGTTTCTCCAGAACCCCTACGTGGGCCATAGTACCAGACTTGGATACTATGAGGAATATTTAAGCTAGGGACTATCCTGATAGGAGAAATACCAACCCATCACATGGAAATCTCAGCCAATGGTAAAATTTAGAATAAGATAAGAGTATTTTTAGAAAATAAGTCAAATTTCCAAACATTCAATGGTCTGCACGTCTGATTAGTATGGGGAATATAGTAAAACAGAACTCAGATTCTGAAATTGTCTCCTTAACGAATTCTATATCAAGGCAAATAAGTAATATGAAAAATTTAAACCTATGTTGAATTTGGATCACTCTGAATTACAGCCTGAATCTTTATCCTATATTCTCCTGCACACCTGGATTGTTTCCAACATTCCCTTTTCTTTCTGACCTTCTTTCCTCCACTCAAGTCAAATAGAAACTCAAAGCTTAGCTGGTCCTTTAGAGTTAGCTTTGCTAAAGGAAGACATCCCTCATAGTTTATTGTAAATCATGGTCTTTATCAGAATTAAGAGCAATTGAGAGGATTTTCCCAAACTTAGATAAGACAGACAAAAACATTACACAGGAGTTTTGGGATAGTTAATGGGAGGGACACCATGATGCACTGCCCAGATCTTCTTTGTTCAGGAATGTAAATGTTAACTACAGTGTTCAAGGTCACACCGCCCTTATGGGGCACTGTTGGCCCAATGTAATATATTGATCTTTTTCTAATTTCTTAATTTCAGAAACTCAGGCTACAGATTCAGATTTTTTTCTTTTAAACATGAGTATTTAGAACTACATGCTTCCTCCCTAATATTTTTTTAGCTACACACCATCCATTTAATTGCGCGGTTTAAAAAAATAATAATTCAATGCCGAATGTTTTTTTTGGTGTTGTTATAATTTCTTCTTTGATCCTTGAGTTTCTTAGAAATATATTTTTATTTATTTCTAATTTACCGTTGCATGCAGAGAATATAGTCTGTATGAGTTTTGTTATTTGGGATTTGTTGAGGCTTGCTTTATGATTTAGCATATGTTCAATTTTTGCAAATGTTCCAATAAAACTGAGGCTATGGGCCTCCACGAATCTTGCACACACCAGGCTCCAATGCTTAGCTACCATTCTGGTTTTTTACTTTCTGATTGTTATAGACTGTGAAAAATTTCCTTATTTACCTACTCAGTTCAACAATACATTAAAAATAAATTTAAAAAATACTTTATCCACCAGTGGTTACTTAGAGCCAAGAATTTTGATGAAAATGCTCTATGTTTTATGGTTTGGTGTCATGAATATATGTATAGATACATGAATATCAACATAATATATAAGTACATAAGGAATATATATTCAAAACTCATTAACTTGCAAATTTAAATTGAGTGTATTTTATATTATATAAGCTATAGCTCAATAAAATTGATTTAAAAATTACCTTACCCAGTATTATTAGTAGCTGTACTGGAAGTAATTTTGTTGACTGTAGTCAGCCGCAGCCTTTAGAAGTGCCACTCGTGCTGCAAAGGTGGACTGACGGGTTCAGGCAGCTTGTGGGATGTCTGCACTGACGCAGTGACTGAAGAATGGAGATAGCAGAAGCAACAAGACAAGTTACAAGACCACTAACATCAAGCAGGAGGTACAGAACTGAATGGAGTCGCCAACACTAAAACTAGAAAGAGACTGAGATGTGACATAGAAGACTGATGCGCTGGGTTTATCTCTGATATGGTGTGGATGAAAATCCTCTTTGCCTGAGAGGAGAAGCATGATAAGATCACCGCACTGTGGTAAAACTTATTGCTTCAAAGTAATACACCCACTTGAAATAATTCATATTAGCTGATTAGCCAGAGTACAATGTAAGTATATAATTACTATTATTTTTCAAAGGAGCAAGAAAACAGATAAATAAAAGGTAAATCTCTCCAAGGAAGGCAAGAGGGCCTATGAAAATGAGCTGACACAAGGATGAGCAAAGGATGGCCCGGAGACAAACTGCAGCTATTTTTTATTTTTAAAGGCATTTATTTATTTATTTATAATTAATTAATTAATTCTTTTATTTATTAATTTGTTTTTGTTACAGATGTTTCTCATTTTTCCCCCATTGACACCCCCCCCCCCGGGGCTTCTGCTAACTGTTAGTAATAATAATACTGTCTCTGTTATAAGTCTTGCCATCCTTTTAGACCATACTGCCTCCTATTGGCATTAGGAATTACAACAGAATTTTTTGGATCTGAGACTTAGAATCTATTTAAAACCCAAACAAAAAACTTTACATGATGAGCCAAGAAAGACACCAAGAAAGAAAAATCTATAAATATCAACAGTGCCTGCCACTCAGTGACTGGCCTAAAATTGTTGACACTTTCTTAATAGGAATAATAGGAATATCAGCCTAAATATGGATCAGATTTAGGCCCTCTGAACAAGATCTCTCTAAGGAAATATCATGTGGACATATGTTCAGTAGTAATCGTAGAAACTCATTCTGCGGTTAATGTGTTTAAAATGGTTTCCAGTTTTAATATATTTTACCTAAAGATCTAGTCATTTTTCTGAGCATTACGCACACTGTGGGAAATAAAAGATGTTGTTAGTAGACTGAAAAATGTATGCCCCAAAATCTCAAAGGGACCAGTTAGAAAATGGGCATTTTATTCAGCCTGCCGTGAGTGGTGGTACTAAAGAATTCTAGGACATCGACAGTGAATTAAACAGTAATACAAATACCCATCGAGATCCTTTACATGTATCAGATACATATATATCTGATTTCTTTGATAGAGGGTGAATAGACATTTGGAAAAATAAAACTTAAATTATTGATAAGTTGCTATGAACGTAGAAGAAAAAGGAAACTATTAAAACTTGTGATATAAGATTTCTGTTCTGCCAGGACAAATGAATTACAACTACAATATACGTCTGATACAAAAGATTTCTTTGAAGAAAAGTAATGATTATAGATACAGTATTCTAAAACATACTGTTTATGTCACTTTATTGAATGTTTACCTTTCCAATAATCAGCAGCAACATTTTACATCAATCCTTAGTGGGTACATGGATTGGATTTCAAAATTAATAATTCATATTCTTAAATATCTTTGATATAAACATTCACTAATTTAAAAAAAAAAATTTGTGTCATTTCAGCCTTAGCCTTGAGCCAGTTTAGCATGTCAATTTTTTTTGAAACAGCTCAACAAGGAAGACCAAGTTTTCATGTAAGCAGTAATGGAGGTCAGTGTTACAATGCATGCTTGCAATTGATAATACAGTAATTGACTCATTATCCATTTTATTAAGGGTGTATTATTCTGAAAGTAGAAAGAGTGATGAATAGTAATACCTTCTTTACCCAAGTGTAGAAACAGTTTAGAAATAAGACAAAACTATTGACAAATCAACAACTAAAATATCATTTCTACTGATGAGCATGTATGACATTGAGCATAGGATCCCTAGTATCACTGAAGTCATAGAAAACTTCTGCTTAGCAAGCAATACTTCTGTTCCAGTCCTCTTTAAGCATTAAAATATTTATCTCTAAGCCAGTCAGATCCTTTTTTTAATAGCATACGTGCTCTGAGAAGCAAAAAGTAATTTTGAATCGTAGCATAAGACTTGATATTAAAACTCAGCCAACCATAATAATGTGAATGTACTTAATGTCACTAAACTTTACACTTAAAAATGGTCAAAATGTTATGTATGTTTTAACACACACACACACACACACACACACACACACATCAAACTAGCTCAGTTCCTTGCTTCCATTTCTACAGTATTAAAATTGTCTCAACTCTTAAAACTCTTTATAATTATCTGATGCAAGCTTATTTGGGTCTGAGAAATAATGGAATTCTTTTTTATTATTTAAAATGACAATATCAAGTCTAGAACTTCAATGTGTATAAGACATTCTAACTACATGAAAAAATAAGTAGTATCCATGTAGTACTATGAACATAATCAAATCTAATTTCTCATTTGTGATTTGTCATTAAAAACAGACATTTTATGGGGAGGTGGCTACCTTTTAGTCTTAAATTGTAAAGTGATTGTTGAATTTACAAAAGTTAATTGACACACCACTGTCTTTCAAATATATATATTCCTAAATGTTAGGAATCATAAAATATTTTAAAATCATTGACATGCTCAACAAGTAATCATAATAGTTCACTGTAATAAAAAGCTTGGTCTTCTTTGTTTTTGCTATTTTTTCATTTACATCACAAGTAATTGTTTTATAATTGTGTACTAATATTTTATAGCACAAGCTGTTATACTATAATTTAAAGTACATGCAACAATGCAAATACTGTCAAATATTACTTTAAAACCATCCAAGAGTTTTTATGAAGTGAATACCATGTAGCTGAGGTATTGGGTAAGAACGAACATATTTTGTTTACATAGAAAGTCATTAAATATTATTTATGAGAGAGTCAACAAAGCCAAGTAGAAATTAGAGTGTGTGCTCATCTGGAGTGCTCATTGGTAAGGATCAGAGGAGGTTTGTTGCCACTTCTGGATGTTATGCACATACTGCGCATTTATAAATACATCCCTGCTAGGAAGGCATTAACCAAAGACAGAGTAGCAAGAAAAAAATAAAATAAAGGAGCTTTGAAATGTTATTATTAGAAGCGGTTTACTTATCTCCAAGCATAATCATTACCTCTGATTCACTGAGTTAAATTATCTGTCTACCTGAGTAAACTCATAGAGGTAACTACTCTCACGTGCTTTGTCTTAATTATAATTGAGAAACTTTCACAGTGAGCTTGCCCTTAGGGTCTTGTTTGCAGATTTGACTAACAAAATGGAACAATGCAAATCCAGGTGTTTAAACATTTACATTTCTAGCAATCAACCAATGTCTGAAATGTTAACGACTGAAAAGTGGGACATTTCTACTAACAAGGCATATTTGGAGAACATGGAAAGAGCATGTTTTTCCCCCAAATAAAAAGAAAACTTGTCTTCTAAGTTGAAGAGCTACTGATACTGCTGCTTGGGGTGTTCTTCCGGGAATTCTAGCTGAGAAATGTTGGATTTGTTGTTCTCAAGGGTTTTATGGTACGTACTACTGAGAATAGATTTCTATTGAAAAAAGAATAAAGGTAACATATTTACTTATTTTTAAGTATATTTTCCTTCTAGTTAGTGTATATTTGAAATATACAAAGGATGGGTGTTGGCTTTTGAATTTCTTACCCTATCCTAGACCAGAGCCTTTTTAGAAACTGAAGACATTTTATTACTAACAAAATACCTAATATAAACTTGGTGCTTACTTGTGTGGCAAAAATTGTACCAAGTCTTTTCTAAATTATTGTATTTAATTTTTCCAAGCTCCCCCAGAAAGCAGGTGTTATTCTTATCTCTTATATAAATAAACGCAGTGAAACACAGACAGATAAGGCAACTTCCTTAAGATGTCACGGTTGGTGATTCCCAGAACTAGGATTCTCTAGCCCACATTCTTAAATGTTAGCATATATATGTATGTATATATACACATATATGTAAATATGAATACAGATGGCACACAACATATGAAGGTTCTAATTACAGTTTTTTACATGATGATACTCTGAAAGCGATTCGCAGTCAGGAGACACCGGCTAGGCTGAATGGGGATGTTCAGTAGGTGTATTAAAGGCATTTTTTGGCTTTAGATTTTTCAGTTTACAATGAATTTACTGGAATATAACCTATTTTAAGCCAAGGAGCATCTGTATATACAAATATATACATAAATTATATATGTGTATATATATAAACTGAGTTTTTTTCTATTAGGAACTCTCTCCATTTTCTTCATCTCCTTACTGCTTTTCTTTATGTTTAATGCATGTTTATTCTCCACTCATCCAATGCTGTTTCCCTTTCTTCCATTGCTAAATTGTAAAATGAGTATGAGATTTTACTCAATGCCCTGTTTTCTTACTTCCACACGCCCTCAGTTCATTGCAAGATCATATCTACTCTCAATAGCCCATCACAGTACAGACTATATTTGCTGAATTTTTTTTATATAATTTTCCAAAGCCCCTGAGATCGATCTTAATTTGGGAAATCTGTAGTAGAACCCAACAGTCTGGTAGGTTTTTTCCTAAAAGTAAATGCTGTGCTGTGGTTCTCTCTAATTCTTGTCCTCAAGTAGGATCATTTTCATTTGTGTTTGCTACAATGTCTTAATCTACATGGGTATGTCTTCATGTGCTCCCCTCTTATATGTTGATTATGAAGCTAAAGCTACTCTGTTGGCCTTCTTTAACCTCATCTTTGGGATCCTTTATCTATACGATCCATGACTCCAGCCCCCACTTCTGGAGAAATGCTTCTCCAATCTGTCACTCCAGTCCAGATTTGTCTTCTGATGTCTACATCTTTATATGAATTGACTTTACAATCTTTATACCTGGATATCCTACAAGCTGCTTAAATTCAATATATCTCCACCTTGTCTCACTGTGTCATTTCACACCAAACTTACTCCTCTGTTCAGTATCCTAATTACTGGTGCCAGTAACCCAAGTGAGCAAACTGAGATCCCTAGTCAAATTCTTTTCATTTATGTCCCACATCCAGCCAGTCACTATCAATGACATTGCTATAATAAATTTAGAATATGTGCCTACCTCTTCATTTCTATTTTTTTTCATCTTTCATCACTGTTTCTATCAATCATTTATGACTCATACATCTTTGTCTGACACCATAACGGCGTTTCTTATTTCAACTTTCTTCTTGCACTTCTACTCTTAATATTGCTACAAGAATGATCATTTTAATATAGGACTATAACTATATTGCTCAACTGATCAAATCTTGTCAGTGATACTATCCCCATGTTTGAATGTAACACGTGGGCTTTTATGATTTGGAGCCTCCTGTATGTTTTGTTTCACAGCTCTGTAATAATCTCCTACATTCTAAATCTGTCCACACAATCCACTTATGGATATGCAAATTAACCTCACAGTTGTGTAGCTCTTGCTGGTTGGAAAGCAAAATGGTATAACCACTTTGGAAGAGAGTTCAGCAGTTTCTTACAAAGCTAAAACAAATTGTCCCCACAAGCTCTACCAATATCATTCCTAAGTATTAATCCAACTAACCTGAAAATTTATGACCACACAAAAGCATGCACACAAATTTCTGTAGCAATTTTATTCATAATTTCCCCAAACAGGATTCAACCAAGATATCCTTTGATAGGTTAGTAGATAAACTGTGGTGCTGTGATATCCATACAATGGAATATAATTTTTTTTAAAAAACTATCTTGCCGCTAAAAAAAACAACACACAGATAAACCTTAAATGCATATCACTAAATGAAATAAGTCAATCTGAAAAGACTATATACTGTATTTTTCCATTATATGATATCATGGAAAAGACAAAACTATAGAGGTAGGGAAAAAAATCAGTGGTAGCCAGGGATTTGGGGGTATAAGAGGAGAGTTGAACAGATGAAGCACAGAGGATTTTTAGGACAGTGAAACTATTTTGTATGATATTGTAATGGTGGATAATGACCTAATGGATTCTTTAAACCCATAGATATTTAGAGCCTAAACAGGGAACCTTAATGGATAAAAATTAAGGAAAAGCTCATACAGGAGGTTGCAGATTCTAGGAAGGAATTCAAACTTTGACACGGGAATCTAATTGCATTACAAGTGTATATGATAACCTCAGGAAAGGGGGTGGAGAAAAAGATACTTACCTAAGTAATTTTTGAAATGGAGTCTGAGACTATGTCCACACAAAAGCATGTGCACAAATTTCTGTAGCAATTTTATTCATAATTTCCCCAAACAGGATTCAACCAAGACATCCTTTGATAGGTTAATAGATAAACTGTGGAACTGCACAAAACCACTGTACTATAGCTGATAAACTTGTGTTCCATATTGTTAAGGGTGAAAATCTAATACTACTATACAAATATATTACAAGTTAACCATTAAATGAATGACAAATGGTATGAAACAGGTTTCCCATATTTGGAGTGGGAATGTACAGGTAAGAGAAAGTGGATAGACTGACTCATGTGGTAACACACTGAAGTTAGAGACATTGGTATATGCTCATGATTAGCTATATATACAGATGTTTACATATAGAAATATTTTACATATGTGTATATACATGAGTCAGTAAAAATACATCTCTTCCTTTTCTCTACCAGTTCAGAAGCAATGACACCCTAGTAGTAAAAAGCACACCTAGCACCCAGATCTTGGTTTCTGATACTATTAGAAACTCAAAGAAACCATCCTTGGCAGTAATGCCATGATTACAAAAATAATAATAAAAATAAGATTCCCACCTGGATAGGGTTGTATCAAAGGAATACAGAAGGCAACTGAAAGAGCTCCTCATGGCCAAAGTGTTATATATTTGAACAACAAAATAAATAAAGTAGTATCAGATTATAATCTAAGGTATAAAACAAATATCCATGAGTTCATAATGATATAAATATGTGGTTGAATATGGAAACAAATGGGTGAAAGCTATAGATATATCCTACCAAGAATTCCAAATAATTTATGCAGATACTCTATCCTTAAGGAGAAAGAGTATAAATTACCCCTACATATAAGTGTGAGCTGTGCATTGTGAGTTCTTTCAGAGTGCACTATGAAAGGGGGTAAAAACAATAACTTTGCAATGGAGAAACCTGACAAAAACTTCCTCGGCCAGGTCAGTATCAACAGTGACAGATCATGTTGATAGCCTGTACACTTGATACACTGTGATGAAAATGGCTTATGGATTTTGGCCTTGTGGTATTATTTCTACCAAAAACCTGTAACTACAATCTAGTCATGAGAGAAAAAGGCAAATTCTAGTAGAAAGGCATTCTAAAAAGTATTTGACCAGCCCTCCTCAGAATGGTCAAAGGCATTAAAAACAAGAAAAGTCTGGGAGACTGTTAACAGTCAATGTGATCCTAAAGACATAGGAAAAATAAATGTGATGTGGAGCCCTGAGCAACTGGAGCAGATAAAGCACATTAGATAAAAACTACTTAGACTGAAGTAGCTGAGTAATGGTTCATTACATTTATATGCTATAAATTGTTAAATTTCCTTTATATAATGTGTTTGAGATTTTTTAAATGGATGTATTTTTATACTAATCATATCATACTATGAAAATCAAATACCTACAGTAAAATATACCATATGCTAATTATATTTCGATGCTTTGCAGAAATGCCTGCTTGTTGAAATTTTTTTTTAAAAAATTACATATGAGGGGACATTTGTTTTGCAAGACATGAAATAGTTTCCTATTATGATAGGAAACTATAGTTTCCAAAGAAGCAATCCAAATACAGTTCATACATTTTCAACTAATATTTAATTTTCTTAACTTTTGTCAATATTTGAAATTATATTTATAAAAACTATAACATTACTCAAGATACAACAATTTTCCAGAAATCCAAAGAACACTCTATAAGCTGCTATCTAATAAGGGATCTCCCACTCAGGCTGATTTTCATATAAATTATACGATGTATTACAATATGCGCTGCACATATATCATTTTCCCCCTTCCTATTGAGCTATTTATTCACCTGATTGGGATATAAATAAATAAATAAACAAAAATAACTCGGGGCTTTTTCAGTTTAAGAAATAAAATGCTTTGTCATTTCCAAAAGTGAAAACCAGTAACCCCTGAACTGGCTGTGTTAACACTGACGCCTGCACCCTGCCACGAGGAGCTTTTGTGTTACGAGCTCTGAGTCACAAGGACCTGCTACCAGCCTCTGCCTCTGCCAGGGTGATGAAAGCAATATTTCCAATAGGATGAGTTTTCATCAGCTGTTTTAATACCTTTTTTTCCTAATTTTAGTTATGACATTTTAATGTTCATGCCTTTCCCACTATGACTCATGGTATATAACTCCAAGGTGATATTTCACAACTCCTTGAGGAACAATAATGTAAATAACCACAGTAAAAAAAATAAAATAAAATAGTACTCTCTACCAACTGCCCTTTCTAATGCTCCAAATTTTGAAGCTAAGCCTAAATCTATGGAAAAGCAATATTGTCTTGGGGATTGGTTCCCCATATATCATTGGCTTAGCCTTTGACAAAATGATTCCTATTCTAACATAGTTTAAAGAAGAACACAACCAAACACTTGCAAAAGCAAAGGGCATCATGAGTTATGTCTCAAGGGAGTCATTCTTCCTGAACTGAACTGATCAGAAATTAAAGCCCTGTTCCTGGAGAAAAGGGCAATGATCTAGAAATCCTCACAGGGCCTCTCCCTTTCCTGACCTCGTGTTTAAGAATTACATCATTAAACTTCTATAGAACCAAAAGCGAGGAACTCTGCTCCGGGGCAGCCTGCCCTGTTTGTGTTTGGGTGACGAAAGCAGTCAAAGGGTAAACTGAAAGTATTGCTAACTCAGTATCTGAATCATTACTGTTGCTGGAAGCACCAAATCATCATTACCAAAGACATTATGGTAATATCTGCTACTGAGAGGTTTGTAAAGTGCCTTTTTAGGCATTAATTCAAAAGCGGAGTTCTTTTTCCCTCCCCTAAGTTTTGGAAAGATGTTTTGCAGGCATTGCTTTTCTCTATACCATAATCTATATGTCAATCATTATGTGCTGAAATTATATGGCCCTATTCATAGGGATATATTGCTATAGACTGAATTGTGTCACCCCCAAATTCATATGTTGAAGCCCTAAATGCCAGTGTTACTTCATTTGGAGATAGGACCCATAAGAAGGTAATTAAATTAAATGAGGTCATAATGGTAGAGCCCTGATCCAAAAGGATCGGTGTCTATAAAGAGAGACACGAGAGCGCTCACTCCCGTGGTGCTGGCACAGGCGGAGGAAAGGCTGTGTGAGGATTCAGGGAAAAGGGTCCTCACAGAAACCAGATGGACCAAGGTCTTGGTTTTCCAGTCTCCAGAACTGTGAGAAAGTAAATTTCTGTTGATTAAGCCATCTGGTTTGAAGTATTTTATTATAGCAGCGTGAGCTGACTAATACATATATCTACTGAGTGGTTAATGAAAATATTTCCAATCACTACACATGTACATCTTCTCCAAAACCAGTTTCCCAAGTTCTTTATTTAAACATAAACTGTTTTCTCTCCATCGTGAATCAAATTTTTGTTGTGTGTGTGTTCTCTTTCTCTGTATAACTGAGAGATTAGAGCCAGTATAGAAAACACTGTTGGTTATCATCTGTACACTTCCTTTTTACTAGACTAGACCTGAATTTATTCTGTTTGCTCTCCTACAACATCATTCTGGGGTAAAAGTGTGCTTGTTTTAAACCACTCAAAATGATTCCCTTACTCTGCCTTTAGTGGTTTATTGGTAGGCATGTAAGATATTCTGATCAATGAGATTCAATGGTAAATATGCTAGGGAGAAAAATGTTTAATTTAAAGGTTTCTTATTGTTAAAGGTGGAAATATGTGAATGAGTAGCTTTGACCTTGCCTAGACATTATTGTCTAGGATATCAAGTCTGGAACTACGTTAGCTTCCTGCAAACATATGGTGAAACCATTAGGTAGACACTGATATATTGAGATAATATAGCAGAAAGATAAAAATAATCTAGAAGTTTTAGAAACCTGTAAATGTAATACCTATTAGAAATTAAATAAGTTTACAATTTTAAAAAGTAAAGACTGAAGAGGCTGTTAAAATAAAAAAATTCAGAGAAATAAAAATGAAAATGTTTACACCTTGATCTTATTTGGAGGGGTCTATGTGTAGTGAATGCCACTACAGGGGCATCGTCAAAACTGTTTTAGCAGTTTTCTTCTTCAGTTTATACCTACTTTAAAATTTCTAATGTGATCACTAATAAATTTCTCTTACATTTTCTTAGCTTCTTTATTACTTATTGTGCTTCCTAAATATCTTCATATAGAAACTTATATTCAGTGTGATCAAAGTACATAAACCTAGGATTACATGTTTTCATTGCTTACATAACTATGTACTCAAAGTAGAGGGATACTAGCATAATAATGATTAAGTCAGCAGAGTCTATCTATACTGACCATTTAGATTCCAAGTACTCTTACTGAGGATTTTGGTACGCAATCTCATAGATAACCTAACTGGACTTTTCTAAAGGTCTGATAGTTATCTAGTTTTCTAATATATGTTACAAAAATCAGTAATTACCTAAGAAATTTCATTTAACCATGATAAGAATTATATTGCATTAAATTAATGAATTAACCATTAAGCCTAATGCTACCTGGCCATAGTAAAATTAACACACTCAAATGTCACTGATGGCAGCAATCTAGTCATTATATATAAATATACAAGTAAAAACGATTATGTCCTTAAGTCATTCAATTATCCTTCTTGTGGAAACTTATACAGTAATCATTCAGAAAAAAAGGAGGAAATTAGGAATTTTTATAAAAATATTATTGTTAACCACATAATACAATAATAAGAAGAATTTAAGTGTAAAAACATAGCAGAATGGTTTAGGAAATGACAATATTATACAACATACTTATAACAGCTTACCATATGAAGGCTCTGTAGCAGCATGGAAAATGTTCAATATATAAGATGAAGTAATAATACAATATTATATGTCTTCTATGACTGACTATATGTGTGTATATATGTATATATATGTATATGTATGTATGTATATATATACATACACACACACACACAGATTTACATACATGCATCTAGGAAGAAAAGAAACAAAACAAGAAAAATGTTAGTAACATTTAAATTTAAATTTTGATTATAATGTTATCTATACAAGAAACAAATTATAGATTGCTGTAATTTTCCATAATAAAACATACTTATAATTGTATTTTCATTGCGTAAGTCTTAGCTAAGTTTTTCTAGTGAAATCTGTTCTTTTATGGTGCTGACATTAAGTAGATTTAAAATGACCCATTCAAACTGACAGCGGTCAGAGGGAAAGGGGTTTGGGACTGAGTGAGAAGGGTGAAAGGATTAAGCAAAGAAAAAAAAAAAATTCTCATGGCCACAGACTACAGTATGGTGATTGCCAGAGGAAAGGAGGGGGAGAGGTAAAGGGGGGACAAATGGTAATGGAAGGAGACTTGACTTGGGGTGATAAACACAAAATACAATATACAGATGATGTACTGCAGAATTGTCTAACTGAAATCTACATAATCTTATTAACCAATATCAATAGTTACAAATTAACTCAATCTTTGACTTCTGAACTATATAAACTATAGTTTCCATACTGCTTAACAGAAATAAAAGAAAAAGTAAATTCCCTCTGTGAGAAAATATCCTGAGCCTGTATTACCTAAAATTTTTATTTTCAATGTTCAGCATGAAAAACTAATTTACCAGCCATACTAGAAACAAAACCACATAATACAAACAACAAAAAAGAAGAAAATAGCCCTGGCCAGTTTGGCTCAGCAGTTAGAGCGTCGGCCTGCGGTCCAGAGAGATCTGGGTTCGGTTCCCGCTAAGGGCACGTACCTCGGTTGCAGTTTGTCCCCGGCCCTGGTCGGTCGTGCGGGTGGCAGCCACTCGATGTGTCCCTTTCACGTCGATGTTTCTCTCTCTCTCTCTCCCTCCCACTCTATCTGAACAAAAAATGGAAAAAAATGTCCTCACGTGAGGATAAAAAAAAAAAAAAAAAGAGTAAACAGAAAAATTTCTACTGAGAATTTAGGTGTTGGTATTATCAGATAGATACTTTAAATTATTAAAGTTATAATATTTAATACATTAGATAATTATATGAAGAATATCAGTAATCATTTTAAAGCCTTTAGAAATCAAAAAATTTCTAGAACTAAAAAATATGATAATTATATTTAAGAATTTAACAGATGAATAAAATACATTAAGTCCACAAAAGATAACTCAATGGCTAGAAAAATAAAAGGTATTAAGAATAAACTAATCAAACAGAAGTTTAAGGGGAAAACAGAGAAAATATCATGGAGGTCATGTAACACACGTTAAAAGTCATTTGTTTACTTGCAATCTCAGAAAAGGAAACAGATAGGATAAAAAATGTTTAATAAATAATGGCCAAAATTGCCCAGAAATTGAAAGACTTCAAACTATAAATTCAGTAAGTGCTAGAAATACTTGGAGAATTAATTCAAAGAATACCGCACATAATTGTAAAATCATTGAAAACCAAATATAAACAGAAAATCATAAATTCAAGAAGTATAAAAATAATCACTTTTATTCAACCCCATTAAAACAGCTGACTCGACAGAAATAAAGTAAAGCAAGAGACAATGGAATAATAAATATAAAATGTGGAAAGGAATTATTATTTATAAGCAAATGACTGTATATGTTGAAAATAAAAATTAAAAACTCAGATAATCTATTAGAATTGGTAAGTGATTTTAACTAGGTATTTGTATAAAAATGAACAATATATCTAAATACTAGCAACAAAAATGAGGAAATGAAATGTTCAAAAATAATGCAATTGAATAACTTCAGTTCCACATGTAGGGAGTTTAAAAGTCACCACTCCATCCCAACAAGAAGTAAAAAGATGAACAGATTGAAAAATCAACAGCTATTCTAGGATCCATAAGAGAAATGAGTACAGAGGGCAAACTGTTCTCCCCCAGACTGGAGAGACAGCAAACAGAGACCTAGTGGATCAGAGACTCATGAATGGAAATCATTGCAGGAACCACTGCCAATGTGTAAAAGCTAACATGTAATTGATGAATAGCAGGGTACTGAGGATGGACAAGTCTGAGATTCAAAAACTTCAGGGGGACCCAGTCACAGTGGGGCCCCACAATTTTGTGAGATTTACCTCCAGAGTCTTGAGCAGGTTCTTTCAACAAAATATCTAGGGAAAATCTCCTCTGTTTCCAGAAGGCAAAGGACAAAAAGAAGAGTTTTGAAATGTGCCAGAGCACTCTGCTCTTCTTACCAAGGCCCATCCTCAGGAAAAACTATTTAACCAGAGATAACCTGCTGGGGTATTTTTATTATCAGAGACTAACTGAACTGAGAGAAGAGAAATACCCAACTCCAGTCAGCTCTAGCCTTCCACATGGAAGAAAGGAAGTCCAGCCCACTCTAGCCATCCTCTCCCACTGAAGGGGGTAAAAAGAACTGAGAAACACTCATTAAGTCTATGATCTGAAGACATGAGCTCACTAAAAGACTGAAGCCTAAACACAGGATGATAGAATGCTTCCCTTCCCCAACACCAAGCCACATCACCGAAGGCCTTTATACAGTAGTTCCTTTAACCCAGTACACCTAATCAGGCTACAAAGGAAAAAATTACAAGGCATACTCAAGGCAAACAACATAGTTGAAGAGACAGAACAAGCCTCAGAACCAGACATATCGGGGATGTTGGAATTATTAGACTAGGAGTTTGAAACAATTATGATTAATATGGTAAGGGCTCTAATGGATAAGTAGATAGCATGCAAGAACAGATGGGCAACGTAAGCAGAAATGGAAATCCTAAGAAAGAACCAAAAAGAAATACTAGAAAGTGAGATACTATAACAGAGATGAAGACTGCTTTGGTGGCTTTACTAGTAACGGAACATGGCTGAGGAGAGCATTTCTGAGGTTCAAGCTACCTCAATAGAAAGCTCCAAAACCAAAAACAAACAAAGAAAATAAAGACCAGAATGAAAAATTAAAAAAATATATATTGAATATTCAAGGACTGTGTGACAACTACAAAAGGTGTGACACATGTGTAATGGGACCATCAGAAGAAGAAATTGAGAGAGGAACAGAAGAAATATTTAAACAGTAATGACTGAAAATTTCCCCAAATTAACATCATACACCAAACCACAGATCCAGGTAGCTCAGGTAACAGCAAGCAAGATAAATGTTAAAACAAAACAAAACACCTACCTAGGCATATCTTTACAAATTACAGAAATTAAAGATTTAAAAAATATATATTTGGAAAAAAAAATAGAGGATAATAAAATACCTTACCTATAGAAGAATAAAGGTGAGTATTCCATTTCACTTCTTAGAAACCATGCAAGCAAGAAGAGAATAGAAGTAAATATTTAAAGAGTTGAGAGGGAAAAAACCACCAATCTATAATTTTGTATCTTGCAAAATTATCCTATAAAGGGAAGGAGAAATATTTTTTCTGACAAGCAAAATTTGAGAGAATCTGTTGCTTGTAGACATGCCTTGCAAAATATATTAAAAGAAGATCTTTAGAGAGAAGGAAAAGAACAGGTCATAAACTCCGATCTACTTTAAGTAAGATCATCAAAGAAGAAACAAGTGAAACTTGCACCCCAAACTGTGCCGTTCTGTGCTTCGAGATCCCACAGAAAAAAGCACAACGTATGATTCATCCTTCTCATGTGGATGTCCCAGCTCTACTGTTGCTATTGCTCCTGCCTTATGTTGCAGCACAAATGTGTTGAAAGGAAACAAAGCAGAGATGTTGGATGCAGTATCTAACAATGATTTGTCACAAGAGAGTAACAAAAGGGAAATTCTTAGAAGATTTTAATTTTAGATGGAATACTACAATTTACATAAATGTTAATATTGAATAAACCCTGTTGAATAAAATTTAAATGCTATTCCCCAAAAATAATGCCATTTCAAGCATCAAAATCTTACAAATAATCTAATGAAAGATAGCTTTTAATCACAGATATGTAGAGCATCATGTTATATAAAGTGTCATCAATGGAAGTATTCTATTGTCAGACTTATTTTGTAATTGAGCTGTGTGTCTTCTGTAAGATGGGCTTGTTGTCATCAGAACATCTATGTTGAGTGCCCCAAAAGAACACTGTCTACTTGATGAAAATATAATGCTGAAGGCATGTTTCCTTTTATTCTAAGATAAAAGTATAAGACACACATCTAAATATTATTATCTTTAGATTTGATAGATATCTCATTTATTTTCCATAAATAATTGTGGTAAAAGTTAAAAACACAATTAAAATAAATAATTTAACTTTTAGTTCTTCTCTATTTCTCTTCTCAATAATTTTTGTTCAATATGCATTATTTATGAATATGTCTGTGCCTCCACTCCACTGGTTCTCTAATGCATTGTCTTTGCTTTTAGTACATGCAGTGTGGATTTACATAATCTAGTCCATGTGAACAAAAGCCAACTCTGACTGCCATACTTATTCTGAAAAAGTAGTAGCACATTGAGGACAAAAAAACAAATGTTACTTTAAAACTTAAGCCTTTCTATGCTTAAAAGGAATTGGTCACAGAAATGTAATCCTAGACTGAGATAAAGTTGAAAGAACTAAAGTATAAAAGTTATAATAAAAAATTAAATCACTGGGAGAAGAAAATGTGTTCAAATCCTCCTGTGTATCTATCAGCCACAATATTTTTTTAACTCAGTTTCTGGGTTCTTAAAAGACCCAAAAGCTAATTTACTATTACAGATTCCCTGACATTGTCTTATTTATGCTCCAGGGAAGTCACAGTGGTCATTCTGTACATTTTATTCCTGAATTGCTAGTAGAAAATGTGGAATTGCATTTAAAAATTACAAAAACAATTTTATTAAAATATTTTATCTTTAAGGCACCTAATGTATCTGTGAATATATTTTCCCTCATTTCATTACACTCATGCACTTCAATACTGCTAAATTAACACTGAGGATATAACTCAGACACTCAAGGTAGGAAACATGGATTAGTTTAATCCAAAGGTAAAGTTTACACTGGGTTAAAAAAAAAATTAAAAACTGAAGGGAGTAGTTTTTGGACTGTAGAGCCGTAATTGAGAAAGCCAAGCCTTAAGCTTCAAGATGGTATCTTGAGTACATATTAATCTTAAAGAAATCATTTAAAAAATGGAATGTCAGACCTAGAAGCTGGTGACCAAAGATGTTTGCAAAGCATTGTCATTTCTTACTTCAAATCCTGCACTCTGTTTCTCTTGTGACCCTAAATACAAAATAAAAATATTCTATTAATCAGGCATCTCTAAACCATTTTTTTTTTTTTTTGACCACTGATCTTTTTGAGAATACAGGGGGAAAGGACTTATATACACATATCTAGAAAATTTTGCATACACTTTAAGGGAGTCATGTATACTCCACCAAGGCCATCTAGGGTCCATGAGTTTTCATGTACCCAAGTTAAGAACCCCTGGCCTAAAACAATATATTTTTCAGCTTAGAGGTTATTCTAAACTTCCTACCATCATCATCATCAAGGCCTTTTGGAATAAGAAGTACCCAGCAGGTAACTGTTCTCTCCCCTTACATATGTAACAACTTGAAATTATTTAATTTGTGAGTTTTCTGCCTGAACTGTTCAGTTCATATCTCCAATTCCTGTGATATTGAAAGCAAAGCAATAAGTAGGAATTAACAATATCTAAAGTAGATCTAAGTTCATGAGAAAACCAGGGTGTCCCAGTTTATACAACTTTGTTCTACAAGCTCAAAGGCTCAGAAGAACAATAAACTTAGGAAACAGCAAGCAAAAATCATAGGCAATTATACTGGGATCTGTTTACTACAAAATGATGCCCTTCTGGGTTTGGTAGTAATTACTAACATTATCCACGTCTCCTCTCCTACATACCAGAAGACAAAAAGTTCAAGCTTACAATTAGGTTAATGTGACAAGTGTCAGTTGATGGAATATAAACAAAAGTCGCAAGTGTCACTTCTTGGCTAAGACATTGAGAAGCTCACGATCTACTCTCCAGCTTGCTCCAACCATGACAACAGCCCTGGAAACTACATGTGTAAAACCACAAGTTACAATCTTAAAAAGTCAGTTGGAAGGGAGCTTCACTGGAGAAATTAACTTAGGCCATTACTATTCCAGAATTTATTTGATAGCTAAGAATGGCTTTGCCTAATCTGACTAACACCCCAGGCCAGATGACATTTTGATTATTTTAATTAAAATGTAATGGGTAATAGAAACGTTGTAAAATCAGTGATAGAAATTGGTCAAAGGAACCCAGGACTCTCTGGTCCACAGGCCAACGCTCCAAACGCTGAGCCAAACCGGCCAGGGCAAAGGATTCTTAATATCTCTTTTACACCCTCACAATTCACAAATTATATTTGAACACATTGGCATTGCTTTCAGCTCACTGTGTAACAATAGATAATATCATTTTATCATTTCTGAGTGGACATGAAACAGAGTGGCACTTTATTGCTCATGTTTGAAGTTATCATGGGAACAAGGTATAGAGTTCACTTACCAACAACCACAGCTTAACATTTACCACAATTTTTTAGACCATCTAACTCTATAAACTGCCACAATTTACTATGATATGACTAGTAAGATGTCGTGTGGGGTTGGTGACAAAATCTCCATGAACAAAGAAATAAATAAAGTGAAAGCTGTTCTCTTCCCTAAAGAGCCTGTAAAGATGTACATAGCGCAGGGAGAGAGAGTGGGTTCCGAAACAAAAGAAAATAAATGATTTCTCCTTAGTCAATGCTAATAGACAAACATCTTACAGAACAAAACTACAGCCACCTCTGGCAAATGTTCCTTAGAATAAACAATAATAAATGACCACTATTTTTATTAGTAGAAAACATTGCTAATGGCAAATGCCAGGAGATTTATGCCCCAAATAGTAAGATGTAGATTTTTCCAAAATCCCTCCTAAAATCAATCACTTAGTTGGCACAGGTCACTTGAAACCAAAGTAACTTTTATCAATGTTCCCCATACCTTCTATAATATTAAGTATTATGCACATCCAGCAAGAAGAAAGCTTAACACTCTTTATAAGCAGGATAATAAAGGCAGTAATTGCTAATAGAACACTTGCAATGACCTAACGTTGAGCTCATAAGCACCTACATACACATTGATTGTCTCAATTGCTCTCAGATGAATCTTGGAGGGCGGTGGCAGAACATTTTTTAGTGCAAATAGGCATTCAATTATGGTCTTCATTTGATTAACTATAGTATTCACAAGGTCGATTTGTTCTCTGTATACAAGCTATTACATCTTTTCTATCCAGAGGAGACAAAGTGGTGTCGCTGCCTTTCTTTCACGAGAGAATGAAATCAGGTTAGCATCTTGTGTTAACGATCCCTACAGATAAAGATGCATTGTTCAGCTGAATGGGAATATGGAGCAATGTTCTCATCGCAGAGCAGTATACTTTGAAAGCTAGAATATCATTTGAGCAGAATTAATTCATCTTCGTGGTATATTGGGGAAAGAGATAGATGGCAATTCTTCTTCCACTCAATAGGGAGGCAAAGGCACAAAGATCCACGAACACATGACAGGACAGATGAGAACAAGCCTCACACATCTTCTATTGTGGTCATGGTCATTCTATTTTAACCCAAATAAAACAAGCCCTTCTAGGTTTGGGTTTAAGGTAACCTCAACATTTTTCAAATGTTATAAAAGCACATAAACACATGCAAAACACTGTAACGTTCCATGCACACACATATGCGCACACACACACACTGAACTCTCAAAGCATTGATGAACAGGGTGAAAAATTCACTGGGCTGGAATCCCCTTTCTTTCTTAAAAATTGCTTCTCAAAGCAGATGCTCATATCTCTTTCTTTCTTTCCTCTTTCTCCTGGGTGTTAAAAAGCTCTCCTCTGTCAACTAGATTATCATTCTCTCCTCACATCCTATCCCACAGCCTGTCCCTGGTGCCTTCCTCCCGTCTAAGTTCTTTCTGTTGTGGTGTTTCCATTGTTTTCCAGGCACATTACCCATCTTGGCTTCCCTAATTCCATATCTCCATGCATTACACTATTAACCATACAAAGTCTAGTTAGAGAAATAAATGTTTCTTAGAAGGATGTTGTATATGTGGAATTGACCAGAGGAGGGCAAAATCATGTACTTTAATATAGAGTCTGTTCTGGTCACATCTGTATGTATGCACACATCTAGCTCTTTTATTTGACCAGAGTTATGATTGAACACCAAGTTCTCGTGAGGTGGTTACACTCGAGTCAGTATTTTTCTCTTGAGCCACTATTTTTCTCTCTTCTTTTACTTTGGAATGCTTGGTGTCTCGGATGTTTAGGATATTTCACATATCTCCGAATCCAGACATGCCTGTCCCGGACATCTCAGAAAGCATAATGAGCAAAGGTAATATCTGTGTAACTTACAGGAGGCTTGAGTAAGAAAAAACTAAAACTGTCCGCAGAAAATGTTCAAGTCAGACTTTGCCTCCTTTAAATATAGTCATTTATAAAATGGGGAAAAATAACTGTTAGATTACTCTCAAGAGTTGCAACTAAATGTTAAAATATATATGAAATCACTTGAGAATTACAAAATTTCAACGCAGTGAAAAATCTTTATGTTGTCCTTGATCATTCAGCCAGATGGTATTCAATGAAATCGCTTGGAAACCAAGTCCTTTCATTGTTTTGCAGGTATCCTCTTATGCAAGATTTTGTTATTTGCTCAAGCACTCATGATCATTTAAAGCAATGAGTAAAGAATTAAGAGAACAGAATCTTGACTTAGGTGAAGGTCAAATTCTGGGTTACATGACTTACTACCCATAAGATTTTAGGGGATGTCATTTAACCTCTTCATGCTTCTGAATCCTTTGTGTAAAATAAAGATAAAACTTGTACCTAACTTAAGGTGCTGCAGTGATGATTGAATGTGTTAAAATGTGTAGTATAATCCACAATGGCTTAAAAAAAAAGAGTATTTTCACCATCTGGTATTCTATGTTAAGAGTCTGTGAAAAAAGTCAAAGGCCCCATATTACTGAAATGATTACTTAAAGTTGACCATTTAAACTTCATGTGTTTTCAAATGAGACAATATTTTCCAATATATTTATGTTGATTTTTCTAGTATTAGTTACACTTCACTATATATTATAAAAATCATTTAGTGAAAGGAACATAGTAAATGGGAACCAAAAAACTGGGGTTTAAATCCATTTATCTTTTTTTTTTTTTTATCCTTACCCAAGGACATTTTTTCAGTTTTTGTTCAGATAGAGTGGGGGGGGGGGGGGGAGAGAGACATTGACATGAAAGGGACACATCGAATGGCTGCCACCCGCATGACCAACCAGGGCCGGGGACAAACTGCAACCGAGGTACATGCCCTTAGCGGGAACTGAAACCCAGTCTCTCTGGACCACAGGCCGACTCTCTACCGCTGAGCTAAACCAGCCAGGGCTAAATCCATTTATCTTTAAACAAGTTACCTAACATCTCTGAATTTTATGCTTTGCTTCTGAAAACTAATAATGCTAATAACGATTCCTGGTATTTTTGCAAGGTTCAGTATGGAGCTCTTCACGATGTTCCTGGAAAATGGGTTATAAAAAGCAGAGCATAGTAGTTACCTTCTCCTGTTGATGGGGTATGTTTGTGTTCTTTCTAATAATATTCATTACATGTTAGGTCCTTAGGGATTTCGGACTCACCTTCTAAATTTCAACTGAGAAACCAATGTCAAGTCTTAAAAAGTCACTTATAAACTGTGGCCTGGACCCTATGGGAGCCCAGGATTATTTCTATAAAACCATATTACCCTCAGCCTGGTCTGCTGATTACATAAACAATGTGGAACACATGAGTATTAACAGCATACAGAATCATTTAAAAACATGGCTTTTCCTTAAAACCTGGCAACCACTAGTCAAAGGACACTCAAACTAAAGCATTTTCAAGTTATTTTAAATCACTGATTCACAGCAGGGCTCTTATTTTAACTGTCCGTCTTCCCCCACACTCTGGTTATTTTTATAGTTTCCTCTTTATGCTCCGTTTTATAGTGTGATTGCTCATGCATATTTGTTCCAGGCTATATTTCTAATACGCATAGAATCATGCACTCTCAGAGTTAAAAAGGACCTTAAAGTCATCTAGCTGAACCATCCATCAGATGCATGAATTATTCCTACTTATGTCTACATTCACTCTCATGATGCCTTAAATATACCCTAGACATTAGCCCTATAGCCAAACATTAACTCTGACTCTAAGTGGAATTCTTAATTCATCAGCACTTTTAAAACTTCCCACTTGTAACAAAAAATCTCAATTAAAGTGTATTTAACCGCTATTTGCACAAGATGACTGATTCTCTGTAATATATATTGAGCTAGCTCATCATCTGTACCCAAGTCACTCTCTGTATTAAATTAGATGCTTAGGGAGCTACATTAACTCTTTCAGACCACTAGGGTATTTAGTGTACTAAGTGCAGAAACTGTAGCCTTGTGCACCAGACAGAGGCATGAATACATCAGCTTGACGAGAAGTAAAATATAAACATCCAGAAATAAGTGACCTTTATAAGAATGATGCTTTTTAGTATGTGTTAAATACAAAAGAAACATTATTAAGTACTATGAGCCACCATTTAAATGATTTCATCGGAAATTTCAATCTATATAGGCACTCACTTTTTGAAGCATCAGATTAAGAGAGTCCTATTGCCTGTTACAGAGAAACATTATGATAATGAAAGTCATTAAAATAACTGTCTAGTCAGACTTAAAATGATAGGCATTACATTTGTGTTGATTGACCATTAACTTCATTTTTAAGTTTTTTAGTGACACTAAATGAAAAGTACTGAATTTAAATTTTCTACTTTCTTTTCTCTTTACCATTTTTTCCCTTTAAGAGTCATATGCTATTCATACATCTTTGCATGATTAAAGTATTCATTATATGTACACAGAATAGACCTTTGCTAATAACTTTGGATATAAAAATAAGGAACATTGCTTTTCACAAAACCTATTTCCTCTCCTTTTATATTCATCGCTCTTAGACCTTGAGTGTATTCTACATAGATTAGCGTCCACTTTGGCACCAAGAATGAGTTAAAATATACTTTTTATGATAAAAACTGCATACATTTGATTCTCCTTGTTTCCGTAAAACAAATTGATTTCTAGCTTCTTTAAATATGCAATATAGCAGCTACTTATTCAGATGGGTTATTAGTATCATGATACAGGAGGTACATAAATTGTAGTAGCTCTAAGAAATGCAGCCAATGTGCAAAGTTCTCACAGAATTGATCAATAAAATATCCTGTCTTAGTTGTCTATTTCTGCTATTACAAATTCTTGCTTAGTTCTTGTTTGAACAGCCCTCCCCAGGAAGCTTCAAACACTGGCAAATGTCTTCAGAAAAAAAACTGTCACGTTTCATGACTCTTAAGTCCAATAAGGCTCATTCTAAAAATGCAAGACTAAAAACAAACAACAATAACAAAAGCTCAGCTTGCTCCTATTCAACTGCGAACCTGTCTCCTCGGAAAAAGCTAAGACTCAGCTTCTTGATGGCATCCAGAATTAGGAATGTCCTAGCAAAAAAATGTGGCTACGGATTATTAGCTCAAATCTCTGTGGTTCTGGACACGCTAGAACCCTAAAGCGCCTCATTCCTCTTATTTTAGCAGAATTCTAATCTTTTCTAACATAAGTTTTTGTTGTTTTTAGTTTATTTTTTCAGGAACATCTGTCTACTATGAATGTCTTCACTTTAAAATATAAATCTGTATGTTTTAACTTTTGTAAATGTTTTGTACCATTGATCTTGGTTTATTTCTTACTACTTTGCCCATAAGATACTTTTTAAAGATTTATTAACGATGCCTCAGGTACATCTAGTTTTTTTGTTGTTGTTACTTTTCATTGCTGTATACTGGTTCATATATGCAGTATTCTTTAACATCTTTCTATGGATCAATTTTATATATACTCTGTGTCTGTTGTCAAGGGTCAAATTGCTGACTTATTAACAAGATTTATAAACATACATTGTATCCTCTGTTATATTCTAGGACCATTATTGAATTTTATGTTGCTTTTGTATCTGGCAAACTTGCTGCAAATATTTATTAGTTCTATTTTTTTTCTGGTACAGTAATTATTCTATATTAAAGCTCATTTTAGCCCTGGCCAGTTAGGCTCAGCAGTTAGAGCGTCGGCCCATGGACCAGAGAGTCCCAGGTTCGGTTCCCGCTAAGGGCACGTACCTTGGTTGCAGTTGGTCCCCGGCCCCGGTTGGGGTCGTGTGGGTGGCAACTAGTGGATGTGTCTCTTTCACATCAATGTTTCTCTCTCGTTCTTCCTCCCTCTCTGCCTCCTGCTCTATCTGAACATAAATGCAAAAACAAAGCTCATTTTATCCACAGACATTGAAAAGTATTGTCCCTTCCCTTTCACATCTGATACATTTATTTGTTCTTATTTTATTTATTTGGTAAGTTAGGACTTTCCTTTTTTATTTATAAACTAGAAATAATAGCAGGTATTCTTTTCTTGTTGCTTCATGAATTAGCATGTTTCCCTTAAGGTATGATAGTTAATTTTAGCTATTTAGTTCACATAAGCTTTATCAAACTAAGAAACTGTTTTTCTATTTCTAGTACTATGAGATTATTTATTATAACTACAATTTATTTTTGTCATTTCTTTAGATAATCAGATGATTTTGTTTCTCTTCCAGCCTGATCATCATTAAGGTAGATTATACTGACAGATTATCTGATATTAAAACATCCTCACTTCTACTTGATTATGATGTATTATTATTTTTATTGACTGTTGTTTCAAGTTTGGATTTATTTAAGATTTCTTTTTTATATATATATTTTTTTTCTTTATTGATTTTAAAGGGAGAGAGAGAAATATTGATGAGAGTGAACATCAATTGGCCGCCTCCTGCATACCCCCCACTGGAGATCAGGCCTATAACCTGGGCATGTGCCCTGACCAGGAATAGAACTGGAGACCTCTTAGTGCATGGGTCAATGCTTAACCACTGAGCCACACAGGCCAGGCAAGGATTGATTTAAGACTGCTAAAGGAAACAAAATATTTGTGTAGGTGAAATGGTTCTATAACTTATTCTGCCTTTCTCTTGTTTCAAAAGATGGTTGACTTAGATTCAAAAATTGACTTTGTAGCCTTTTCTTCCATTTCTATTTTCTGAAATTGCATGATTAAATAGGGGTTATCTTGACTGTGGATAGTTTGGTAGAATGCACTGTCAAGCCATCAGAATTTGAGGGAGTTTGGTTGGAGATATTTTTATTATTAATTAAATTTCTTATAGGATTTTAAATTTTTTATTCACTTAATAATTTTAACTTAAAACTTAATAGAAACTGTTTAGCAAGGTGTTTCTTGACCACCTTCCTTCATAGTATATACATTGAATGTTACCTCAACATTTTTAGCTTAGAATTAGAAAATATTTTGTACTCTGCTTTTCCTCAAGAGACCTAAAACACATCACAAAGGATTCCTTGAACTAAAACTAGTAAGCGCCAACGCTTCAATATTTGTGTTTTCCCTTCTTCCCTCTGGTACCTAAATACTGAGAAGTGGGTTTTATTTCCTTTCTCTTGTAATGACTTTTCATTTCTTCAACACAAGGTCAACCTGTTTCTCAAGAGGTGGGAAATGAGAGAATGGAAGTAAGTACAGCGGTCTGTGCTCCAGAAAGCTGGCGGCAACAACAAAACAAAACACCAGTAGCCCCCGATTTCTCTCTTCCCTCCTGTATGCATGGATGAGTAAACCAGGACCGAGACAATAATGCTGGGGGGGGGGGGAGGGTTTCAATGGGGGATAAAAAGGAGAAACATCTGTAACATAAATAAATGAACGTTATTTAAAAAAAAAAAAGACATCACTGAGAAGCTGGGGTGAAAAAAAAGCTGCCACCGAGTTTCAGTGCAGTGGGACAGGGAGGGAACATCTGAGCCCCTTGATTCCCAAACTGCGAATGGTAGTGCTCACCAGCAACCAGTGTCCACTTCTACCAGAACTGCCAGCGAGCAAAATGAGGCCCTTCAAGATGGTTTGGTTTCATTTCTTTGTTTGTCTAGGCATTTTGTTCAGTTAGTTAGTTAGCTGGCTGACTTTCATCTCAAGCAAGGGGGCAGGACAAGTCCTGTTGTTGGCGGGCTGCTTTTATCTTGGTCTCACCCAGCACTGAGGAGGAGGAATTCCCAGATCTGGAGAGAGGGAACTAAATCTGATAGTTGCATGACCCAGACTCTGCAGTTTGCCTGCTCTGGCTTTTATTCTTATTCTAGGGAAATCGAGAAGAGAGAAAGGATCAGATATGATCAAGGTTCTATGGTTCTTAAATATTTTTAATATTTTTTCTTTTAAAATAATTACAATAACCTTAGGTACATGCAAATAACACAATAAAATCACAAAAAGATCATAAAAAACAATCCATGAAACAAAGTTTTGCTTCCACAGGTCCTCGTCCTGCAGATCATCCTCACATATACTAATGCAGTTAATAGTTGTATACTTCCAGAGACATTCTAGTCATATAGGTAGATATGCATATACTTTGACTCATACCTCTTATTCTCATTTATCTGGCCCTTGCCTTTTTTCTAGTTACTATATCAGGTCACTGTTCATATCTGTAAAATTGACTCATTTTTTAAACAGCCACATAGTATGTATCTTATTGTATAAATGTTCTATCATTTATTTAACCAGTCTTTTACCAATGGGCATTTAAGTTGTTTCAAACTTATAAATATAATGCAATGAGTATTATTCTACAAACTATTTGTGCATAGTATAAATTCCTAGAAGGAGATTTGAGGGATCGAGTGCATGTAAATTATCATAGTTGATGGCCAAGTTTTTCTACAGAAATATTATTTCAATTTATACTTCACCAACTAAGTGTCTCTGAGTACATTGCTTTTCCTAAGCACTTGCAACAAACAAGGGTGGTATTAGCTAATGTTTGGGTATCTGCCAATTTAATAAGTGAAAATAATTTAATTTCTTTTTTTCTAAATTTGATTGAGAATGTTTTAAATCAGATTTATTAAGGTATAATTTACAATCCAAACTTTGGATTTTGTGATACACTGTTCTATGAGTTTTTACATATGTATAAAGTTATGTAATCACCGCTATAATTGACATATGAAACATTTCTGCTACTCAAAAAAGTTTCTTTGTGTCCTTTTGTAGTCACTCCCCTCCCCCAGCTCCAGTCCCTGGAAAGCACTGATCTGGTTTTGGTCCCTATGTTTTTACCTTTTCCAAAATGTCATAAATTGAAACATTTAACATGTAGCCTTCATGCCTGGTGTCTTTCATTTAGCTTGATTCTTTTAAAGTATCGGGGCTGGTGCATGTATTAGTTGATTTTTCCTTTTTAATTGTATGGTATACCATAATTTTTATCCATTTATAAACAATTGATGGACATTAATTTTTTTTTTTTTTTTTTACTTTTGAGTGATTAAGAATAAATCTACTATAAATGTTTACATACAGGTATTTGGATATTCATCTATTTTCCTTTGCCTGAATACCTAATAGGGTGATTGCTTGGTTTAATGATAATGCATGGTTAATTTTAAAAGAAAATGCCAAAGCCCAGCCAGTGTGGCTGAGTGGATTGAGCCTCATCTCATGCACTGAAAGGTCCCAGTTCGATTCCCAGTCAGGGCACATGCATTAGTTGTGGGCTCGATCCCCAGCAAGGGGGCATAAAGGAGGCAGCCGATGGATATTTCTCTTTCACATCAATGTTTCTCTCTCCCCCTTCCTCTCTGTAAAATAATCAATGAAAACATTTTTTAAAAAAAAAGAATGCCAAAATGTTTTCCTAGGTGGCTCTAGCATTTTTTATGCTCTCTAGCAGTTAGAGTTACAGTTGCTTCTAATTGTTGTCAGCACTTGGTATAGTCAATTTTACTTTTGTAAGCTTTTCTAATTGGTGTGTACCAGCATCTCAGGTGGGTTCAATTTGCATTATACTAATGACACAGTGATAAATACTGTACATCTTTTCATATGTTTATTTACCATCTCTATCTCTGTTTTCATGACATGTCTGTTCAAATCTTGAACCCTTTTAAAAATTGGATTATTTCTTTCTTACTATTGAGTTGAGAGTTGTTCTTTTTAATATTTTCTGGGCACCAATCTTGTATCAGTTATGTGTTTTTCAAATATTGTATCTGTTTTATTCTCTGCCTTCAGAATATAGAATTGAATATAACCAAAATCAGTTTCACCTTGTTATGTATGTATTTTATATTTTTAGTTACTTTTTGTCTAAATTTTTGTGCATTGAGAAAAGTGAATTAAAGTTTTCTGATATTAGCAAGTTATATATTATGTAGTATTGAATATATTGTTTCTTAGAATATGCAGTTTACATATTTACAATGTACCATATTCTTCTGGTCACAATCTATTGCTATTTTTCTATGTTTATGATAGAAAATATTGAAAAAATATTTCATAAATATCAGATTATTCTTTAAGAGATAACATTTTCAATAACCCTCACAAAATCATTAGATTTGGAAGAAACATCAATCCAACTGTCTTTCTAGTAAAAGAATTACTTCTACGTCATCCTTGACAAATACACACAAACCCTTGATTGAATGCTCCCTCCAGTACAAATGGCTCGTCATTCTGAGACAGCCCATTTTTAATGTTGGGGAACTCTAATGTTTATCGTCTGTTTTCATCTTTTAAGACAAATTCAGCTTCCAAGTAATTCTCAGCCTCTCATCCTAGTTCTTATTCCTGTTATATGCTCAAGTTACTAGCTCAGATCTTCCCACTGTCTTTAATTCTTCACAGGTATTTACAGCCTGATCTTAACGTTCCCCAAACCAACTTCTATATAGCTTAATTTGTCAGTGTTCTTTCCCAGTAAAGAAGAATGTGATCATCATGATCTCAGCTAATACATATTTTATGTGTGCTAACACAATCTAAAACAACAACAACAACTTTGTGGTTTTTATAGCAGCCAAATTTTTAAAAGTAGCCCTAATCTTTTCAAGCATATCAAAAAAATGAAACCTATGCATAATCACCATTCTGTGTTAATTCAAATTTCTAACAATTCATGAGGAAGAGCATTATTGCATCAAGTAGAATAGATTGCATAGACAGACTTGCTGGAAGATAATGTTCAGATAGGACCAAACAGAGAACAAACATGGCCCAGTTCCAGCAGAGCCCAGAAAATTTCCAAGCGTAGAGAAGCACAGCCTAAGGGCAAATATAAGTAGGGAGAACTCAAGAACTTGGGTGAATTTAAGCCCTTTGTAACTTTTTCACTATCCCATATCTGAAGCTTCAGAAAGTAATCCCAGCTGCCACTTACCAGAGATGATGTGATGATCACAGCGGCCCCGTCACTGAGTGTTCATAAGATTGTCACTGAGAAAGGCTGAGTCACCATGCCTCCATCAAGTTACAGTATCCAATGAAAGAAGAGGAAACTTATGGAGAAAAGCCATCAATTGTGTTCTCAAAGATGTGGATATTGAATCTATGCAATGGAAGCCACCTGGCATTAGTAAAGAAGAAGTCAGGTGAAAATCACAATTGATAAAACAAAAATAAGAACTAGGCAGCAAACTGATTATTAAACACTGAAAAATTTGAATAATTTATGCAAAGCATTGCCTAAAATAATATGCCAGAATTTGGAGAAAAACTTTGATGGGGAGAGAGAGAGATGATGAGTAAAAGTAGATGAACAGATGTCATTAAAAAATGAAATGTGAGCAGTTTGCCTTGGAGCTGCCATGTCTGGGCCTTGCAGTAGTTTCCAATTTCTTCATCATCTTGGCGCACACCAGGTTCTAGGTGGATCCTAATATCTGTATACTTTACATTGATTATTGAAGGTTATAACTTAGAGATAAAGAGAGATGAAAATAATCTATTTGTCATTTATCTGTGTTTTTCTGTCTTGAACTCACAGATATTCTGTGAGGGAAAGAGTTGATTGTAAGAAGGAAGAAGATGTAGAAGGAGAATTCTTTTCAGATGGTTAATAATTCTGGAGGCACATAGTTTAAATATCCCAAGAAACTTATGATAGTTGTTTTATTTAGTATGCTTGGATGGCTATAACAAACTACTACACACTAGGTAGCTTATAAAACAGAAATTTATATCTCACCTTATGGAGGCTGCAATTCTGAGATCAGGGTGCCAGCAGGTTTGAGTGAGGGCCCTCTTTGGAGTTGCAGACTTTGCGTATGCTCACCCGTCAGAAGAGGGTAAGGGAACTAACTCCCTGCAGCCTCTATTATGAGAGCAGTAATCTCATTAATGTATGCTCTGCCTTCCCAACCTAATCACCACCCAAAGGCTTTGCCTCCTAATACCATCACACTGGGCATTAGAATTTTACCATATGACTTTTCGGGGACCACAAACATTCAGACAATAGCAGTAGCATAGATACTTGTATTTAGGTTGCTAATAGTTTTGTGTCTACTAGACTACTATGGTCCAACCATGAAACAGTTGGTACATCTGTATGAATTTAAACATCCATGTTCTCCATGCCTACACCATATGCCACATCTACTCTCCACTTTGGTAGTAAAACTAGGTCAAGATTGCTAACAACCTGTGCAGCCAAATGTTGTCAGAGAATATTATAAAATTAGGCATTATATGACTAATAGCAATGTAAATTTAACTTGAAAATAATGAGCTCTCCCCTAGAGTCTCATTTCTCTGAATCTATCTCCCTCTTACTTTATGCCATTAACTTTGCTCTTTCCATATTTGAGAAAATACAAACTTTCAGAATAGTGCTCATTCATCTCCCTATGACAGCTCCTGCAAACCTACTAATGTCTGCTTTTAGCTTTCATTTCTTGTCTTCTTGTTTTGTTGTTTGTTTGGTTGTTTATTTTTGTTATTGTTTTGTGTGTGTGTGTTTTTATCACAGGTAAACCTTTTCTTCCATATCACTAAAAAATTTTATTTTCTCAGTCTTCTCTTCTCCCCTGGCATATCAACATCTTCCTATTAGAATATTATCATCAACATATAAAGCAAATCTCTTACTTCTCAGGTTCAGTAATTTTAGCCTCCTTTGATTTCATATTCCAAACCCACAAAAATTCTCCACAAACTCTCAGAAAATTGTTTACATTCCTCACTTCCACTTCCTGACACCACATGACTCCTCACACCCCCACGACCCGACTTTCATTCACCCAGTCCACCGACCACATCAATGAATCTGCTGCACAGAGGTTACTAACAGCACTGATGTCTTCGAAGACAATATGTACTTTCATATATGTACTTTATTTAACAACATAGTAGCAATGAACAGGTGACTCTCTGCCTTATACACTGCTTTTCTCTGAGGTTCTATGAGAACATATAATTTAACTTCCCACCTAATTCTCTGCCTTCTAACTTCACACTCAGCTCTGAAAATTTCTCCATGTTAGCCAGACATCAAATGTCACTTATTGGGACTTAGTCCTTGCCCCACCTTTTCTCTCTACACTTTCTCTGTAGATGAGTCTCATTCTCATGATGTTAAAAACTATTGGTTTACTGCCCCGGCTTGTTTGGCTCAGCATTAGAGCACTGGCCTGCAGACCAATTAGTTGTGAGTTCGATTCCAGTCAAGGGCACGTACCTCAGTTGTAGTTCATCCTTGACCATGGTCAGGGTCATGTGGGAGGCAACTGATCAATGTGCCTCTCTCACATCGATGTTTCTCCCTCTCTCCCTTTCTCCCACTCTACCTGAAGATAAATGGAAAATATCCTTGGGAGATTTTTTTTAAAAAAAATACTGTTGGTTTACTGATGAATGTCAGCTTTTTCTAATTTCTCCTCTGAGGCATATACCCCTGCAATATACTTGAGGTCAACATGCTCAAATTTGAAAGGCTGACTTTACCCTACCCCAAATTTAACTCTTCTAAACTTTCATTTCCTCAAGTGAAAAATATTCAAGTTATTGTCGACCAGGGTATCCTGCTTCAGTTACCAATCCCAGAGGAAGACTCTAAACACTTCTTCCCACTGAATCTTGGTATCTGGGTTGCTAAGGAAAACACAACACAGTCAAGCACTGAACGGAACAACACATCACTCACATAGAGAGGGGACAGAGCAAGGTCAGCTGCAGCAGTGGGCACTGGTCCCGCATGGCCAGCGGGTGTTTCCTGGCAGCCATTACAGGACAATTGTCCACATGCACATTGCTTGTGCTGCAATAGAAAGAACCCTGTCCCCTCCCTTCAAACAGAGGTGGTCGAAGAGCATTCATTACATCTGAAACTAGGAAAGATATTCCCGCATAAGGTGTAAGCCTGGCACAAGCCCTGTGGGCTCTTTATCTCTTGGTAAGGAAATGGTCCAAGTCCAAGGCCCATGCTTATGAGGCCAGGAGGGAGCAGAAACATTGCATGCATGAGACTGCTTTTTCCAACAGATATCTTTCTTTTCTATCCCCCAGCTCCCATCAGATACATAATTAGAGGTAGTTCACGTTTCTCTGCATCACTGCCACACCTTAGACCAGCCACTGTGATTTCTTGGTAGATGACTGTGGTATCATTCTAAACAGTCTCCTCACTTCCTCTTTTTCTTTCACTCAATTCGTTCTCTGCCAAGACTATGATTATACACACACATACAAAAGCAGATTATGTGAGTCCCCTGTTTAAAATAATTTAGTTGCTTTTCATATAAAATACAACATATTACAAATGTGAACAGGTCTCTGTGGGCTCTGCTGTTTCACACAATCTCATCCCACATGCCTTCCCTCTCATTCACTGAGGCCGAGCCACCCTAATTCCCATTTAGTTTCTTGGATCTTCAGAATGTTTTCCTGTCTCAGAGTCTTTGGACTGTTGGTTCCTCTGCCTGAAATGTTTCTTCCTTGGATGTAGACATGGCTGACTTCTTTTTGTAGGTTTCACCTTAAGTTTCAACTTCTCAGAAAGACCCCCCTGGACCATCGTTAAGAGGTCTCCAGTACTAGAACCCACCATTATGCTCTTCTAGAGTCTCCTGTCATTTCTGAAGATTGGTAATTAAGCTTTAAAATTTTGACATGTAACCCCCCCACTTCATACTATAATGTCTAATCTATGATAAAGAAAATGTGATTGTACCATAATCATCTTTTTTTCTCACATAGTTCCTTGCACATAGCAGACACCCAAAAACATTTCTGCCATTAACTAATTTATGCCAGAATCATAAACTTGAAAATCAAACTATTATTCAATCAAGGCTAAAATAATCAAATGATATAACAAAAAACAAATAAACACTCTCCAAATCCTGTCTTATAAAATACACATACAGGTATTTGGATCATCTATAATTACTTGATACATACATTTTTCTCTGCTATAAACATTTATAAAATTGTTTTCAACCTTAAAATGATGAGGTTTTCTTTGCAAAATTTTCATGCTCGTGGTATTTTGTCACCTCCTAAATACTGTGCCCATTGTTTGGATCCAATTCATACATTTGTATCCAAAATAATTACAAAATATTTCTTCTAATATAACATTTAATTAAGTTAATCTATGAATGATTTGATCATTTTAGAAAGCTTTACTATAACATAAAAGTGTAGCACCTGATAAAGAATAGTCTGCCAGTGCTTAGAGAAAGCAGATAAAAGAGTGGAGGCTGATTATGTACTGCTTTGTGTGTGGGGAAGGGCCTTGTTCTGACAATTCAGTATATATAATAAAGAATACAAATGCTGGGACAATTTTCTTTTGAAGAGTATTATTTTAGTTCTTTGCAAATGTGGAATAAAACTGATTTCTGATTATCTGATGGCATAACTCTCTATTTCATAAAGTCCTTGAATCAAATTGTCTTCTAAATATGAAACACTCACACAATATCTCTGACAATCAAAATACACAACAGAAGAATTATTAAGAGGTTAAAAAAAACTGTCAGAATCATAAGGGAAAGAAATTTCAAAAGCTTTTTTTAATCTTTTTTTCTATTTTCAACCTATATAATTTATAGACCTGATTTTTTCTCTACCATTATGTTCCTTATAAATGTGAGTTCCAAAGATCATTTGTCTATACCATGTGTACATGATGAAAAAAAGAGAAACCTGGAGTAACTTTTTTGATATTATTTATCATTGTTTACATGCTCCTCTTCTGTCTTTAAATCTACAAAAGTGAACATTTATTGATTTTAGGGGATGTTAAAAGTTATTTTCTGTATTATTTCTAAATTTAACACTTCATTGTTCTTATAGATTTACCTCACAGGGCAGATGAATAAATCCCAGGCCTGGGAGAGGGTGCACATCCGTTAAGAAATATTTGAGTGTTGCCCCAGCTGGTTTGGCTCAGCGGTTAGAGCGCCGGCCCCTGGATTAGAGACTCCTGGGTTCATTCCCGCTAGGGGGGCATACCTCAGTTGCAGTTTGTCCCCAGCCCCATGGGGTTGTGTGGGTGGCAGCCAGTCGATGTGTCTCTCACATCAATGTTTCTTTCTCTCTTCCAGCTCTCTCCTTTCTGCTCTATCTGAAGATAAATGCAAAAATGTCCTCATGTGAGGATAAAAAATAAAAAAAAGAAATATTTGAGTGTCTAATACACTCAAAGCACTGATGTAGACCCTGACAATACAGAGTAAACATGGCATGAAAAATCCTTGCTTCATGGAGCTTAACTGTGTGGCAGGGAGAGACAAGTTACAATTAACAAGCAATTTTATAACATGACTTCCATTTTGAGATATACATTTTGAAGAAAAAATAACATACTATGCAAATGACTAGATGAACCATCAGGGAGGTCTTTCTGAGAAGGTCTCATAGCATCTAAGATCTGAATAATGAGAAAAAGCCTGTCCCAAGAAAAACAGAATTCATAGAATGGGGTAGGACTCGGCATTTCCAGGAAACAGAAAGAAAGCCAGTATAACTAGAGCACAGTGGAGAAACAGTGGTTGCTGGATGAAATCAGAGAAGTGAATGAGAGCTTCTTAATGTAGGACATTATGATGTGTCCATGGTAGGTTCTGAATTTTACTCTCAGGACATTTGGAATCAGGGATAGGTTGGGTTTGGGTTTGGTTTATTTGTTTTTGTATTTTTACAAAGAACTGCACATAGTCATTGTGTACAATTTGGTGAATTTGGAAATATGCCCATACCCATGGTAATATAACAACAATTAAGCTAATAGACATAACCAACACCTCCAGTTCCCGTGTCTCTTGGTTTTGGATTTGTTGGTGTGTTTTTTAAGTGAAGGAGGGACAACAATGAGTCTAGACGCTAAGAGAAGTGTGGATTAAAAGGGATGGGGAATAATCTTGAAAAAGGAAGGTCACAAAACTCATTACATAAGGAGAGGTCAGAGGTCACTGTGGCCATGGCAGTGCAGAAAAGTAGATGGATTTGGGGTACATTTTAGAGGCTGGACATTTAGAATTAAATATTATATTTTTACCCTAATTTAAAATCTGCATTTTATGTATAGTTATAAAAGAAAAAATTGAATAATCATCTATCTTTTATGTTTGTTTATATAATGTTTTGTATTTTAGTAATTTTAAGATATTTAGAATTTATTTTTACACTAAGCATGTCAAAACTTTTAGATGAGACATTTCATTGCAATATGGGGACATATTTTGATTCAGGAATGTACCTTCTGATAAGAAAAATGCCCTCTTTCCACACCCCTTATATTATGCTATTTTCTTAAATTGAAGTTCCTCAAACTAAGACATACTTAGCTAGTGTTAATTATACAGTGACACACAGTTTTTAAGTCATTATAAAGCTTCACAAACACTTATTGAATTCTAAGATATGTCAACCGAACAAAACCACGAGGTTGAGTGCTACAAATTAGGCACTGTGTGAAAGGAAAATAAGTGGTGATGAACTTCTTAAACTAATTATAAATTAAACTAATAAGTGCTTATCTAAACTTTAGCCACTTCAGATGCATAGCACATTAAAAAAGAATGACCTGCCATTTCATCTTGAGAAATTAATGTTAAACCTAATATTCATTGTATTCCTGTCTAATGCTTTTGAAGGTCTAAACAGAACCCATATTTCCAGATGCATTCATTGTGTTCTAAAATTAGGTTTAATTCAGGCCTTCAGTTTAAATGGAAGTGTCATAATCAAAGAGTGCAATTTTCAAATATAAGAATTAAACAATTATCATATAAAGATGATGCTTTCTAAATGCAATTAGGTACCATCATGGGTTGCATAGTTAGAAATTTGAATTATGTGTTCAGTAAGATTTGTATGCAGAATCCAGGAATAAATGCAAACCAACAGCAAGTGATAGAGAATAGACTGAGGTAGTGATCATCACTGACTAAGAAGGAAAAAGCAAGAGGCGGAAAATAACTGATTTAGGATATTTCTTAAATCTCTACTTCAAACACAATGTAACTTAAAGTCTCATTCGATCTGCCAGGGCTACCTTTAAGATCTGAATATTTGAACCAATGACATTTTACATATCTACTTCAGAATATATCCTGAGGAAATAATCACAGTAAAGACACAGGATTAACTGTAAGATCATTCATTGCTATATTGTTTATAAATGCCCACTTTTAAAAAGCATAATAATGGATAAGAATAGATATTTATTAGATGAATTTTATTGCATTCATTCAATAGAAAATTTTGTAACTATTTTAGTAATGCTTTAGAAAATGATATAATGGTAAAAATCAACTTGGGTCTCTAAGCAGGTGGAAATCTCATCTGCTGTTTTCATCACTGTATTACCAGCACCAAGTACAACATAGCTCATCATAAATAATTTAAATATTCAATAAACAAGCAAACAAAGTAAAAAGTACCATATGATTCAACTTGTAGCTCATTCAAAAATATTTATCACACTTCTATAATTTCAGATACCTCATTATATTATTGGCAATATGAAAATGAGTAAGGGACCCCTTCCTCCTGGGTTTTACATAAATGATACAAAACAGTCAACCAATTAAAAATTTAGAAATAATCTGTGAGTGGATAATAAGTGAAATGAATAAAGATGCGAGTTATTGGGTCAGACAGTGCAGGATAGGTAGAGGTTACTATATTTTATGTAGAGTAGCCAACATAGCACTCTTGGGTAAGATGAAACTTGAACAGAGCCCTAAAGAAATTGAGGGGAGGGGAGATAATGACAAATATCTATACTGGGGCAACTTTCTTTTTTGGTTTATTTGTATTTTCTAAGTATTTTATCATGAATATGTATTTTTTACATTTTAATTGAAATTTTTACTGTCACAACTATAAATTCACATGCAGTTGAAAAAAGTAATACAAAGATATTCTGTGTATCCTATGCCCAGATTTACCAATGAAAATTGCAAAACTATAATATCACAAGCAAGATGCTGACATTTATACATTCCACCAACTATATTCAAGTTTTACCAATGTTACTTATACTGGGGTGTGTGTGTGTGTGTGTGTTAAGAGTTTAGCTAAAATACTCCGTAATATCGTAATATTGCTGCCTCAACCACAGCATCTATTTTGTTGGACAAGTGGCCTGCTGTGGACTTGAACTGACACACTGACCTCTCCATGATTACAGCCCTAGATAACAGTTTACAGAGTCACTAGCAAATGTAAGTTCTTGACCTGACTTTTCCAATAGCCAATGAAAGTCTCTCATGCTTCCCATGGCCTTCCCTTTGTGCTCCAGAGGTAAGACCCCAAGAAGCTTATCAAAACCACCTTTTGGGTTTGAACTGACAAATCTGGCCATTGCTCAGAAACCTTGAAGCACTCCACCCATGGACCCTAATAAAGGCCTGTACCCAAGGTACTGCCACTCTCTCCCATCTGCACTCGGCCTTGGACTCCTGAGATGACCCCCTGTGGCTTCCAGTGTACCTCCTAAGCATCTGTAACAAACGTCTCTTTCAATTTGCCTTGTAGTCTTTTGCTGAAACATTAAAAATGACATAAAATTAGTGAATTTCCTAGCAAATCTGTGTTCTGTCTAATAACTTAGGGAAAAAATAAATTAAAAAATTTTATATATAAACTTTCAGGGACTTCTACAATACAAAACAAGAATCCTGAAATATCTGACTTTTAAATTTTTTTATGGTTTTTCAACTCTTAATATGCTATAGTATCAAATTATATTTTTAACTATAGTTATGGATCCAGGTTTATATATAGGTCATTTGAAGCACAAGCATAGTCAATTAAACAAATAAATGAGAGAATTTAGAGACATCAGAAGTTGTAACAAGCATGGCTTAATCTGTAAGGATTCTCAAAATATATTTGACATTGAAGAAGATTATGTTATACTCTTGTCAAACGAGAAAATCAGTTATAAGCAGCAGGAGCCAACTTAAAATTCAAAGAAATATCTGGAAGTTTAAATAAGATAAGTCTTAATATTGAAAAGGAGACCAAGGTTGGGTCACTCTTTTGCAAAAAAACTGCTAAGCAACGGTTAGACAGAAGCACCTCATGTGAAGAGGCCTTTAAAAATTCATCATTGACATTTAGATATAAGACAGTAGCATGTGTGTTTTTCAATAAAAAACCACTAATCTTTAAATATTAGGATCATAATAAAATCTACATTTTTTTTTTATTGGCATCTGATTTCCTCTCTCAGTCCTATTTTCTGCTTATTCCTCTCCGCTGCCAGCTGGTTGGCTGCTGTCCTAGGCTCCTTCCCTATCCCACCAACAAGGACCACCTCATCTGAGCTGGGACACCACACAAACTGGAATTCCTCCTTTGTGCCTGAACTATATATATGTGTGTGTCTGTGATAGAAACTAAAATGTATAGCAACAAAGTAAACCCGCGGCTAGGTTTGCCAACAATTTATAACAGTCACAATAAGAAAGGTTCAAACATTCCTTCCTCAGGGCGAAGTAGGAAGAGATCCCAAGAGTCTTTACTGATCAAAGATCTAAATCACGTGGGTGATGGAATCACTGAGTAGCAAAATGAAATTTAGAAAAATTCAAAAACTAGCAATGTTAGGTAGCTGCCCCAGCAGAAGTGCAGTGGGAACGCAGATGAAAAGTGTTGCTCGTAAGCAGCGAAGCCTGCACGTAGGCCACGCGCTGCCCACGGAGCCCACGCGCTGCCCACGGAGCCCACGCGCTGCCCACGGAGCCCACGTCCTCATTCCGGCGCTGGTTCGGCGTGCAGGAGAAAGGGACAGATCCGGGACGCGCTGAGTTAGTCCCGTGGAAATCCAAAAGCCAAACAGAAAATAACGGACATTTATGAATGTCTGGCTGATTGTTGAAGGGTAGTACTTCTCCATTAGCATATGTAAATGAATATTACATTAAAACTTTAGCTTCCATTATGCTGTATACTTTCAACATTTCTTTGTTTTTATTTTTATCACACCAAATCTGAAATGTTCTACGTGGAACTCGAGAACCACTATTTTTTTATGTCATGGAGCAATGAACAAAAAAATAACTTTTATTACAATTTCACATTTCCGCCCACAAATAGTTCTCACCAGCCTGATACCACTCTCGATTCGCTGGGCTTGGTTTATAATGACTTTATTTATCCAGTAAGTTCATCAAAATAGAAAGAGTTGGTATTGGTAAGGATGGTTCAAATATATATATTTTTGTTATTAGGGTCTTCAGGCTTTTTTAAGGATGGGATCCCACATATTTTGAGCAAGAGCAATTAACAGTATTTTATGGAATTTAGGATTATAAGGAGACTGCAAGACCTTGGAACAAGAAGAAAGCCTAGGAAAAAGAAGAAGAAAAAAAAATACTTTTGACACTTTACAGAAAAAGCCCACTTCTTTGAAAAGGAAAATATTGTCTTAAGCCAAGTAGTTCTAAGTTAGGCCTAATCACAGGAAGATTTGGCGCAGGGGGGTGAAAGAGGATTCCAGAGGATCGGGTATGTTCACGTTATTACTTTAATGCCTTACAAACACTCTGGCCATACTTTTAAGTTCAGATGCCTACAAATGAGCCCTCTTTCAACCCGTGTCAAATCTGTGTCTTAAGCTATCCGTCCACGTGAGCATTATCCAAGATAATAGGCAACATTTAAGTTTAGCCATACTGTGAAAAACTAGAAAAAAAAGTGAAGCAAGCATAGGAATAAAATCATTGATAATACTGCTATTAGGGATAAACATTTTGTCATTTTATGGTTAGAAATTACCCTTTGGGGGCATCTCAGTCATAAAGAGCAAGCAGCACCTGGTTTAAGTACAATCTCAAAAAGCTTTTTGTGTGAATGAATAAACAGACGTCCTACTGGAAAAAGAGAGAATACTACTCTGTATTACTCCTGCACTGACATCTCTGAGTTTCTTTTAAAGAAATTATAATACAGATCGGCTAGCTTCTTTTTCACCAACCTGGGCCCTGTATAAAGACTCCCGCAAAGAAGGCTGGGAGAAGAAGGGCCGTTCTGTTATCAACGAGGTGGTGACCAGAGAATACACTATCAGCATTCACAAGCTCACCCATGGAGTGGGCTTCAAGAGGCCTGCCCTGGGCTCTCAAAGAGATCCGGAAATTTGCCGGGAAGGAGATGGGAACTCCAGAGGTGCGCATTTACACCAGGCTCCACAAAGCGTCTGGACCAAAGGAGTAAGGATCATGCCGCATGGTATCGGGGTGCAGTTGTCCAAAACACGTGCTGAGGATGAAGATTCACGAAACAAGCTCCATATGCTGGTCACCTATGTACCTGCCACCACTTTCAAAAATCTACAACAGTTAATGTGGATGAGAACTGCTGATTGTTGAATAAAGTTATAAAAATGACCCCCAAGAAATGTACAGATGGCTATTATTCAGAATCTCAAGGTCTAATTCAATACTCGCCCAAAGAGCAGAAAGGTAGCAAAGTAATATTGCTTCAGAAGTAAAAAGAAGCTAACTCTCTTAGTCACTGTGGGTTGCTGTAACAAAAACATCATAGACAACAATCATTTCTTTATCAAAGTTCTGAAGACTGGGAGTCCAACATCCACCAGCAGATCCAGTATCTAGTGTGAGCCCACTTCCGGATTTGCAGGTTGTCACCTTCTAGACGTGTCCTCACTTTCTGAGAGTGCAATCTCTACCCTATTTTTATTAGGGCACTAACCTATCATAGGGGTTCCACCCTCATGACCTCATTTAAACCTAACCATAGGCTCCATCTCCAAACGCAATCACATTGAGGATTAAGGTTTCAATGTATAAATTGGGGTGGGGGGGGGCAATATCCAGCCCATAACACTGACTACTTGTAAGGAGGTTAATATCCTTTTTTCCTCAGGACCAAGCACTCAATAATTTAGCAAAAATATATTCAATGCATCCCCTTTGGACTGAAATAGTCAATTAATTTCACAATTTTAATAACCGCTAAATTCTAGAGATTTAGACATGGGAAAGAACTTTAAATGTTTAGTAATAACAACATTTAAATTACATTTAATTAGAACTTTGTTGGGTGAGAATTTAATATTGCCCCTAAACTAAATCTTAACAATGTCATCACTAGATATAGGTCTGGCTACCTATCACTCCAATGAGAATATATTTCATCAGATAATTTAGTCTTCATTGAGTATAATTTGTGCAAAAAACTAATGACTTGGAAAGCTCATCGCTATTAAAAAGGTCTTACAAAAAAGGAGTTGTTAACCAGACTTCAAAGAGCTAATGAATCATTCACTAGAAAACCTCACTTGAACAGAAAGTACAACACTATTTGTATATTACCCTTTTAATTTAAATGCAGAAATTAATTATAAAGTGAATCTCACCCATTTCCATTAAGTTGTATAGAAGTGTAGTGTAATGCAGTTTACAGATACTTAAGACAACCAAAAAACAATTTTCACACCTCATTGCTACACATAAATGAGAGGCAAACTGAAATCTGAGACATATAATAGGAGCCCTTTAGGCTCTTTGATCACTCATTATATGGATTTATCCCCTACAATATCACATTAGCTTCCCTGCTTTAGACATCAGAACTAAAAACGATTCAGATCAGATGTAAATGTTGCAGGTAATAGAACTCTGGTAAACTCCTTCAGCTCAAGTGATTGAAACAGAATTTTCCATTTGTACAGTCTTCACCTAATCATACTTTCCCTGACTTGTATTTCTCATTAATATTAATGGAGCCAATGTATACATAATTACAGGATAGTTGGAGCATTTGATTAATCATATATTTATTATAATTTTTACAAGTAACAGCTCAACTTTCTCCAAATCAGTATCTTGAATTTTTTAATAAATGAATAAGAATATTCTGTCAGGGCATGTTTTCCCGTGTGTGTGTGTGTGTGTGTGTGTGTGTGTGTATGGATGGCTGATAAAAATTGTATAATTTGTTAAAATTATTTAGTATAAATTCAGTGTTTAAAAATATCCTTAAAACACCCTGACATTACTATGAAGTGTCTGGAACACAAATGTCATAGGAAATTATTATATCCTAAGTATTGGAGTCATTAGAAGTATGTGATTTGCCCTCATATAAAACAGGCAGGAGGTCCTGCTTCCCCACTTAACTACATGTGGGATTTTCAGCTATTTACTAATGTCACTCAGCCACAGTTTCCTCACGTAAAATGGGAATACCACTAGTGAGTATGCCGTGGATGTGTGGTGTTAGATGAGGCAATGCAAACGAAGCATTTAGATGAGTGCCTGACGCGTGATCAATGATGGGGCCCTTCTTTTCGTTACTTGTGTTTAAATACAGGGTGTGACAAAAGTAGGTCTACAGCTGTTTGTATGGAAAATAATATAATAATCAATAAATAATAATACAAGAATAAACTGTTTCACATATTCACAACTATAAACTACTTATGCTCCACCGTGTGGCCATATTAATGGCCATATTAATTAGACAAATGACCCAAATTATAGTAGTTTAAAACTGTTTTCTTTAAAAAAAAATACTGAATAAAGGAAAGCAGGAAAGAACTGAAGTATTCTAATATTGCTAATACAGGCAGAACTAAATAAACAGATGTCTTTTTCTGAAACATTAACTCTTATTGTTGTATTTAGTATGTTATAATACTTACATGCTTAAATGAAATTGGGATAATGATAATATGTTAACAATAATATTAGAGATTACCTAATTAACTATATTTTGTTATAACTTATACTTCATTAATTTTTACATTGATTTAAAAATTGTTCATTGAAATGTAAAAATATTTTTTTCTAAATTTTCTTGAAATATTCTGTTCTCATAGACTAGTTAAGTGTTAATTGTGAAAAGGTTAAAAACTGGGCAAATCTATGAATATAAATTCTGTGCCCTTCCATGTCAGCCCAGGGATTCCTGAATTTCTGATAGGTGGTTCCTCGCTCCTTATACACAACCCGATTTCAGACCTTGCTCCCTGTGAGTTCCTTCAAATTTTCTACTGCAGTTTTTGTCTTAAATTTTAAGGAGGTTATCCAATTCTAAAAATCCTTAGCACTAATAAAAAACCCTTTTGTGCATTGCCTCATGAACAGAAAAGTTGAAAGAACATTCATAAAAGAAAGAAATGAGAAATAAACTCAGAAATTTTCTTTATTCATAGATTTTTAATTTATTTATTATAATCAAATGTTAAAATGGAGATCCAGATGAGCCATATTCCAAAGTAATATGTATTGTAAGATACAAAAAAAAAATCTAAGAGAAAATAAGTTAGAGGATAAACAACTCTAGAAACCTCTCACTCTAGAAACCTCTCAATTCTAGAAAGAGGGGAATGGAATAGTTTACTTTTAAATAATATTTCTTTTGTTGTTGTTGTTAATCCTCATCTGAGGATTTTTTTTTACCTATTTTTAGATAGAGTGGAAGGGAGGGATGGTGAAAGAGAAACATCAATGTAAGAGAGTCAATTGGTTGCCTCCTGCACGACCCTGAGCAGGGCCAGGGATTGAACCTGCAGCCCAGGTATGTGCCCTTGACCAGGAATTGAACCCGTGACTCTACGGCCTGCAGGTTGGCCCTAATGAATATTTCTTCATTAGAGAGAAGTTAACCGTGAGCATGGGCCTCCTAGGGAAAAGGGAAGGGAGTGCTGCTGCCTCTTACAGAGAATTAAAGAGAAAAGGGCTTTCGTCCTATTACTTGGAGGACTTTACATGTGTATCTTTCAGGTCTGAGAAAGGTCTGAGTCATGTCAGAAGTGAATAAAAAACAAAGGATGGCTGAAGCAACCTGTGGCATCAGGGGAAAAAAGCCACAGCCTGAGAATTACTTTGTTCCCAGGGTTGGTAGAAGCAAAATACTTGAGCATTTCCTATGAATCAGATGCCTGCTGCACAGGAGCGAAGGAATATAGGGTTTATTTGTATCCTGGGCATGAAATCTTCCTGGAGAGGCAGAGGGTCTGGTAAGCTAAAAGGTGGAAGATCACTGGACACCCACATCTGTGATCAACTCCAGAGCCACCAGCCAAAAGACAGAAAGCTTTGCCATGAGCAACCGTGGCCTCACCAGCAGGGGCTGTCTCCAGAGACACTAGGAAATAACCAAACATAGATCATCTTTAAAATGCTGCCACATTCCAGGGATCATAAGACACTTTTTTTTTTCTTTATTCGCTCCTAACCTGGAAGGATCAGAAAGCAAGGCTAGTGATACGGTAAAGGAAAATTAGAAGTTCCCACAAAAAGGCCATTTTTCATATAGAATTAAAGGAGAAACTGACATAGGCGTTGGCTCAGAAAAACTACCACTTGTCAAAGTGGAGCTGAGTAGGATGGGCAGAGACTTCATGGAAGACAAAAAGTGAATGTGTGCAGGAGGAGGAAGACAGCTTTGTCAAACAGAAGTCATATAAGACGAAGATTAAAAAATGTCTGTCTTTCGTGAGAATGGTTTTCATGGAGTGGTAAATGGAAATAATTTTAAATTGGAAGATACATTTAGTTTTCCCCATTAGAGGCATTTCTATAATAGATGTTCCGGATGTCTTGAAAACTGCTGACATTTCCATCTCCACCACTCCTTTTTCACATGACCTTGAGTAAGTCACTTGATTGGACTGCTCTTGTTTCCTTATACATTAAAAAATAAAATTACCTCAAAAAAAATTTTTGAGTTGTTAAAAGGGGATAATTTTGCAAGTGGCTGACAATTTCATTTAAAGGTCTTTAAAAGAATAACTTTCTTTGTTCAAATGAATGTTTGCATATGGATTATTTAGATAAAAATTTATATGTTTAGTAAAAATTATATAATTATCTAATTAAGCTTTTTTGGGGAGCCATCCAGTAACATTCAAAATAATTGATGGTGTTACTATAAACATCTCAATTTTCTTAAAAATATATTTTGGAGTAAATGAATTCTAAAAATGACATTGGGTTTTATCTAATGTAGTCTTGCTACTATTTTATTTCTTAAATGTACAAATATATAAATAAGTTAAATTCTAACTCACCATTTATATACAATAGCAACCTTGCTATATTTTCACAAAGGAAGACTATGACTCAGTGGTGCCAACGTCACCCTTAGCTCCATACAATGGTCCTTAACACGAGAGGGGAAAAAGCAGCTGTGGAAACGGATCCAGAGTGTTTCAGCTGATTCTCTCAGCAGTGACGAGCACTCCTAACCCCAGTTCCAACTTAAACCAGGCTTATCAAATTTGCACAAAGGTAAGACAATATGTGTGATGAAAGCTAAACAATACCTAACATAGCTAAGAGTTAAGTCGTCCTTTTCCTGCTAGAATTTAAAGATTTAGATTATTGCTATATGATAATTTGTGATCAAAATGGTGCCTACAAACTGGTTTCACACAAAAGAACACTCATTAAGAGTGTTTTAATGTTACCTGTGTAAATTATCTCAAAATTTAGGGAATTCGTGAGTTATTGGCACTTTATGAATAATTAAAATGTTATGATATAATATACAAGGTAGTCAACTCAGACATATGTTAGTTTAAAATTAATTTGCCATATGCTTCAATTCAACAGAACTGCAGAATCATGCCTCAAACATTGTATTTATCTCCATGAAAATTTTAAATTAAGAGGAACTACTAAATAGTTAATTGTTGAACAGAGCCTGAAAATCACACATGTCTGATTGTCCATGACAAATATCCTGTTAACAATCATTGGTTTAATATGAGATTATCACTTAAAATATGACTGCATATTGAAATATGTTATTTGCAATGATATTATATTAAGATATTTTTATGAATGTCAGAGAAAAATTCAAACCACCATTTATCACTTTAACCTACTCAAAAAATAATATATTATTTTAAAATAACTGTCTCATTTTAAGGAATGTTTATCAGTAAGTGTATTGGCCAAGTAATAGTTTATGTTTTTCAATTGAAATGTAAAAATTTATACAGCAACAATTTCCCTTTCCTTTTTTTTTTTTTTTGAACAAAAAAGAAACAAGAAAATAAGCTGAATAGCAGGTAATATGCACACATATATTATATATATACATCTATAAAATGTTGGTATATTCTGTTTACACTTAATATTACAACGTATCTTTAAATTGTCTATATTTATTATAAGAGAAATTGAATAACATAGAAATGTTAGAAAGACAGAAATCAGTGTTCTAACTGTCTCATTTGGGACTGTGGTAGTTAACTTCAAGATGGCCTCCAGTGACTCACCCTTCTCTTGCTCAGACCTTCTCCCACGTTGTGTCATGGTGGGTCTCTGCATGTCACCAGGATAAAATGGCAAAAATGATGTCATGTCACTTCTGAATTAGGTTATATGAGACACTGCATCTTTTCTGTGGGCCTCAGCCACCTTCCTTCTCTCCCTTTAGAAAAGGCCAGGTGCCATGTACACCATGGGGAGGCTCATGCGGTGAGGAACCAAGACCTCTGCCAGTAACCGTGTGAGTGAGCTTAAGAGGGGACCCTCCGGCTCCAGTTAAGTCTTCAGATACCTGCAGCCCTGAGCAGCTTCTTGACCATAACTCTGTAAGAGTCCCTAGCTAGACCCATCCAGCTAAGACATTCTCCTGTTTCTGACACACAGAAAGTGTGAGATAATGGATCCGTGTTGTTTAAGACACTAAGTTTCGGGGTAGTTTATTATATACAACAATATAAAGATATAATGAATTGAAGACAACGGATATAAATCAGGATGCAACTTTTGTTTGTGTTTCCTTTTAAATTTAATAGATTTTATTAAATTTAATAGAACAAAACTTTATAATCCATATATTTGCTTTCTCCCATCTACCTTTTATTTGCTCGTTCAGAGGTGCTTCATAATGTATTTTTAGCTGTTCAAAAGTCTACATCTTAAGGCCCATTTCATCAATTTACTTTTGTGTCTAATATTTGGGCTGACATCCATCTCTTAATAAGTGTTAGTCACTGCTTTCCTCCCTGTCACGAAAATGGAGATTTGTAAAATACTAACTGTGTTTTGTAAAATCTAGACTTTTGAGGAGATTCAACACTTGTGAAGCACAAATTACTCCTTGCATGCAGTAGTAACTATGCAAATGTAGATTATCTTCTCCGCTTCCTTTCCTATCAAGGGTTTTTAAAACACTGCAGTTTATATGCAGAAAACCAACAAAACCCCACAAGATTATGAACACAAGTAAGGATCAGGAAGAAATAATCAGTAAGCTCTGTTTTTATTCTTTCTGCCATCAGGAATCCTTTAGAAATTGTAACAGTACATAATCATCTATTTTTCTTTCTCCCGTATTTCTTGCATTGCATTTGTATTGCTACATACTTCCCCAAAAGTACCAGGTTCTGCAATATGCTTCTATTTTACTTTCAAAGGTATTTAGTGAAACAGTAGAAGCAAAAGGCCAAAAGTTACCTCTAAGCTAAAGGTCAGATGTGACAATGCTTGAAAATAAGAAAATGTCCAAACAACAGAAAATCAACCTATGAGACAAGTGACCTTTTTTCAAATGATGTTATAATGTGTTTTCTTTTGTACCTAAAAATACAGTGCACAAGGCTAGCTGATCAACTACGTTATACTCAGACTATACTGTTACACTATAAAAAATGCTACACTTAAACTTGGTGTGGAATAAAATATATCAAATGGATTGTATGTGTCTTATAGAATTTTATATATTAAGGAAGCTATTTTTTACCCTGAAATCCCAGCTCAGTCACCAGACCAACAAGGGAAGAAACCATTTTGCAAATCAAATCACCTAATTAAACATTCAGATTACTTCAGTTCCACCCAACTTTTGTCTGACACACACATGAGAGACTCACAGCAAAAACACAGCTCAGCTGAACCCAGTCAAACCACAAAATCATGAGAGATGAAATATTTGTGCTTTGTACCATTACATTTTAGAATGATTTGTTACAACTCATTACATTTTAGAATGTTATAAAATCTAAGACTGGATTACTTGTGTTGTGGATATATGGCAATCTTGAAATAGAAAATTGACTAATTTAATGATATAAGAAAGATTTTTAATGTGGAAACATTGTTATGTATTGGATAAAATGTAAATTTTATAATTAGTTGATTTAAGTCCAAATCACTGGTCTGCCACTCACCAGCTATGTAAAATTGAGTGGGAAATAGAATACATTAACATCTAGTTGTCCATTCATGCACTCTCCCAATTATAGCCCTGAGTCCATCCAAAGTTAAACCCTATCCTAAATTGTAAAAATATGAATTTGCTTTGTCTCCTCCTAAATTTTATTTACATGGAGATCATACAATATGTATAATTTTGTTCCAGGCCTCCCTCACTCAATATTATGTGACTTAATAATAGTCCTCCGTAGGACTATTTTTGTCCTACAGAGTTGTAGTTGTCATTGTTCAATGTTTTATTGAATTCAATTACATCTATACAAATTTATTTATCCATCCTACTGTTAGTGGAAATCTCCACTGCATTCGGTTTTGAGCTATTATGAATAATGCTGTGATGAATCTCCTTGAACATGTCAGGTTGTGCATGTACACATGCACTTCTATTGGGATAAAATCATCGATTCAGAGGATATGTCAACATTTAACTTTAAATATCAGAAGTAGATTTATTAAAGTGGTTGTACAAATTTAAAACTCGTCAATGGTATTTGAGAGATTATGTTGTTCCATAGACTTTCCAACATCAAAATGTCCATCCTAAATGGTAAGGAGCAGATTTTAATTGCTGATTCTAATTTCTAAGAAGAATACTGCTCTGAGGGTTAGATGGTCTGTGATATGTCTTCATTGCATTGCTTCCTACCCAGTTTTTGAACATTACTGGCAGTGAAGTGTCAACCTTTCTCAGAGGAAATGTGTTCATGTAGACCAAAATGATCAGCTGCTTGTTTCTAAGATTTCATTGTATTTTCTGAAGTTGCTTCTTTTTCAGAATAAGCAAAGCCTAAAATAATGTAGTAGTATTTTCTATCAATACCCATGTGTGGCCCCCTAAGGAAACAGTTCTCTGTTCTGCTTATTTTGCAGATTTGCCCTTTCATTTTCATCAGAATTTTACCATCTATAGGACATCCTGTGACCAATTTCCAATTGTGATTCAACTCTAGATTTGGGAAGTCCCATCGAAGCAAACTACATCTTGGCATCACTGCAGAGAGTAACAGGCAGCAGGTAGGTGGCGAGCTAGGAAGATCCACAGAGAGATCTGTCCCCGGCCTTGGAATGAGTCAGGTAAGCTGTTCATGTATGTGGTTACAGTTTCTGAATTTATTCTTATCACATGCTGTGGAATGTAATTTTCCCATTTTATCTGTGACTTCTGCTCAACTACTCCTTCTCTACCCTCCTCTGACATTAACCAAGAACTAAAGGGCATTTCTAGTCCCAGGACTATCAGCTGTCATTCATTGTTAGGGTGACTTTTCACCCGTGCCTCCAGTTACAAGCTGGCAATTATCTTTCAGAAGGTCTATAAAGTGCCTCTGCATCTTTGAGATGCTTCGGAGCTTCTGAGTCCAAATTCTCAGTGATTCTATCAAGTACAATGTTCGGTTTCTGCCAAAGGCTCCAGTCAGCACATCCCACTTGAAGATACTATTAAACCAGCTGACAATCAGGCCAGAAGATTCCAGGGCATCTTTCGGAGCTTGTTTTTGCTCAGGGCTCATTCAAATTCTGTTTCTTTCGGTGTCTTTTTAAATTGGGACTAACAAAAATCTTAAGTGGACAATATAATTTCACAGAAAACCAAAAGATTCACCCATCTTTGGGGTTCTTGTTTAGTGGCAAGGTCAGTAAACATAGTCATTTATTTCCCACAGTTTGAGGTATATCTCTGGTTTCTCCAGGCAATATAATTCCTCAAAATTTAACACACTGGGGCTACCATATAGTTCAGCTGTGTTTATCAGCTGACCATTACTTGTCAGTATGGAAGACTTAAATTCTTCTACATTCCTTCCTCCAAGGAGGCTGTTATCATGATATCCTCAATGCAAGGAACCAACTTACTCCTAACGTCTATCAAATTCACATGCCACTACATTAAATTTTGATGTATGTCAATGCATTTAAATATCCCTATGGAAAAATTATGAATATATACTGAAGATTATTTCACAAAAAATGAAAATAGTCTTACACTACATTCCAAATAGGTATGAAGGAGAAGGCATTAGCCAAGTCTTTTATGGCATACCAATCACCTTTGACACTTCTTATATGGTCTTTACTATATTGGTAAGGATTTAAGTAATGAGGAGAATCACCTTGTTATATTCTCAAATAGCTATTGTTGTACTCCATGAGTGAATGGGTTTAATGCTCCCACGTCAGTCATTCTCTTAATGAGAACAATGGTCTCACACTTTCAGACCTCTATATTGCTTCATTTTCCTACAGAAAAGTTCCTGGGCAATACAAAGGCTCCCATTCAGCATGCCCAATTAAAACTAGATAGCATCTCTTTCATACCGAATTACAATTCCAATTTTACCTTCAAATAAGGGCTACAGAATGGTGAACTCTATTTTTCGGTTGTATTCTAATCTCTAGCTCAGTTATGTGTACCCTCCACCCTCTATCTGCATTCTAGTTTTCATATCTGGACCTGTAAAAATGCTCTATCCTTTCCTGTGGGATCACTGCCAACTAGTAATCCCCCCAAACTGTGCACTCTACCCCCAGATTATCCACTCATACTATGGTTAAGGGCCCTGTATTCCTGCTGGAGGGTGGGCAAACAGATCATAACCCTTCTGACAATCCCTTTTGCATTCTATTTATTTATCTGACAGAGTAAATTTAGCACCATGTTCTAGTGTTTTCTGTGTTCAATCACAGCTCTTAAAATAGGACTAAAGTTATATAAGCTTGGCTAGATACAGTGAACTTAATGGGTCAGTTTAAAAAGAATAAAATACTTATGAACTTAACTAAGGAAGTAAAATCCATAAGCACAGTATACTGAAAACTACAAAACATTTATGAAAGAAATTAAACAACACAGTATGGAAAGACATACTGTGCTTATGGATTGGAAGAGTTAATATTGTTAAATGTTCGATCTACAGATTGAATGTAATCTCTACCAAAAGCCCAATGGAATTTTGTTTTAGAGAAATAGAAAAATAATTATACAATTCTTATGAAATCACATAAAACCATGAATAGCTAAATCAATCTTGAGACAGGAATGTCAAGCCAGATCCATCATATTACCTGATTTCAAAATATACATACAAAATGTGTGGTATGACCATTAAAAATATACACATAGAGCAATGGAACAGAATAGGGAGCCCAGAAATAAAGCCCACATATGTTTAGTCAACTGATCTTCAACAGGGTGCTTAGAACGCACAATGAAGAATAGATAGTCTCTTTAACAATGGTGGTAGGGCCCTGGCCAGTTTGGCTCAGCGGTTAGAGCATCGGCCTGCGGTCCAGAGAGACCTGGGTTCGGTTTCTGCTGAGGGCACGTACCTCGGTTGCAGTTTGTCCCTGGCCCTGGTTGGGTCGTGCAGGTGGCAACCACTCGATGTGTCCCTTTCATATCAATGTTTCTCTCTCTCTCTCTCTCCCTCCCACTCTATCTGAACAAAAAATGGAAAAATGTCCTAGGGTGAGAATTAAAAAAAACTAGGAAAGCTGGTTATCCACATGCAGAAGAATAAAACTTGATATCTATTTTACACCATTCACAAAAATCAACTAAATATGTATTAGAACTTCAATGTATGACTTGACAGTGTAAAATTCCTAAAAAAAAAAAAAAAAAAAAGTGGAGAAAAGCTTTATGACATTGGTCTTAACAGAGATTTTATGAATGTAACATCAAAAGCACAGGCAACAAAAGCAGAGTTAGACAAGTGGGGCTACATTAAACTTAAAAGTCTCTCTCTGCATAGCAAAAAAAAAAACAATTATCAAAATGAAAATGCAACCTACAGAATGGGAGAAAATAACTGTAAGCCATATCTCACATAAGGGGTTCACATAAAATAACTTATACATCTCAATAACTAAAATAAATCCAATTTAAAAATGGGCAGAAAACTAAATAGATGTTTTTCAAAGAGGACATCCAAAGGGCCAAAGTGTACATAAAAAGATGTTCAACACTAGTCATCAGGGAAGTGTAAATCAAAACCACAATGAGATACCAGTTCATACCTTTTACAATGGCTGTCATCAAGAAGACAAGTATTGGAGAGAATATGGAGTAAAGGAAACACTTGTACACTGTTGGTGGGAATGTAAATTGGTTCAGCTACTATTGAAAATACTACAGAGGTGCTTTGAAAAAATTTAAAATAGATCTACCATGTGACTCAATAATCCCACCTCTGAGTATATACCCAAAGGGAAATTAAGACAGGATATCAAAGAGATATATGCACTTTATGTCTATTGCAGCATTAACCTAAATGTCCATCAAGGGACACATAAATAAAGAAGATGTGGTATGTATATATAAACAATGGAATATTATTCAATGATGAGAATGAAGAACATTCTGCCATTTGCATTATGACATTCAACATGGATGAACTAGATCACATTATGCTGAGATAAGCCAGATAGAAAAAGATGAGTAATGTATAACATCACCTATATGTGATATCTCAAAAAGAAAAACAAAACACATAAAAGAGTAAAATGATAATCACCAGGGGATAAGGGGTAGTGGATAAGACAGATGGTGTTTAAAGGTACAAACAACCAATAGTAAATAAGCCTTAGGGATCTAATACATATAGTGAATATAGACAACAGAATTGCATTATAATCATCAAACTTGCTAAGAGATTAGAACTTAAATTATTCCCACCTCTAAAAAGAAATAATAATTACATAAGGTGATAGAGATGCTAATTATTATAGAGGTGCTAATCTGCAATGGCAATCATATTACAATATATAACATGTATCAAATTAATATGCTGTATACCCCAAATATGCTATTCTCCAAGTCTGCCACACCTCAAACACAAAGATGTTGCTCTTACTCCCCATTTTCCTTTCCCTCTACAGCCAGTAAATTACTGAGTTATTCAATTGAACATCAAAATATATCTTTAATATATCCTCATCTGTTAATCTTCACTAATTTCTTATTTATGATTGTATCACTCCTACACTTTAATTAGTGATTCCTATTAGCCTTAAAATGTAGATCAACTCCTTAGCAAGTTATTTAAAGCCCTATTTCTCACATACCCTTATTACCTTCTCATTCAGCTATACTTAAGTAACTTTATATCCTCCAATACGCACTTTGCATCTGTAACATTTTACATATTTTATTACCGATTGATTTGAGGGAGAGAGACATTGATTTGTTGTTCTACTAATTTATGCATTCATTGGTTGCTTCTTGTATGTGCCCTGAGCAGGGATCAAATCCACAACCTTGGTGTATTGGGACAATGTTCTAACTTAGGGCCTCACATATTGTTTTTGATGTTTCTGAAATTTTCTTCCCTTCAACTACTTATTTCTCTAGTAAATCATCTTTCAGGCCTCAACTAATGAAGCTCTTTCTGTGGAATATAATCTATGATCCTCCACCTTCTCAGATTTTCCAAGATGTAATACGTCCTCCTCCTCTGTAGTCCTAGAGAACAATTGACATTATGAGTTTTGTTTATCATTATACCCTCATCTCTTAACAAGATTTTTGTTGCACAGTTGGCAATCAATGAGGGTTGTGGAGTGAATAATTGAATAAATAAATAAAATCACTGCCAGGAAAAAACAGTCCATTAACAGTCTTACTGACACTGCATGTTCTTCCTTAGATTTACTCTTGGATATTTCAAATTGTTGTTTGGCCTAATTTTAAAAACTCTACCTTATCTGGAATCATATTGCCCTGTTTGGTATGGAAAGTAAATTTATTTTTTTCTCAATAATATTTAACATTTTATTGCTAATATATCACAATTTATTTGTCACATACCAAATGACCATACAGGTTGCACTGTGTTTTGAGAATTTGTGAATTAACTAGTTTATTTTAAAACCTACTTGTCATACAATTTCAACAATTTTTAAAATATATTTTAAGTTTGGTAGAACATATTTCCTATCTATTTTGACTCATTTCCATAATATTTTCTTGCTTATTTTCCTATATCGAGTATATTAACATATTTTCAGACACTCTTATTTGCTCATTAAATTTTTAAACTCTGTATTTCAAGTGGCATAATACTAAGCATATAAAAGCACATAATAAATATTAAATAAAAATTCTGCATTAAACACAGAGTACATTTTCCTCTTGAGTGTATTGGCCACACATCCTCTCCCGTGATCATGTGTTACTTAATTTTTTTCGGACATTCTTTTATTTTGACATTAGAATTTTATATCATTTCAGTTTATATTTTTGATTCCTCTTGTTAGATTGGGTAACACGGTTTAATTTTTATTTATATTTTGAATGAATGTTCTTTGTACATGTGCAGTTGTTTGCATGAAATTCTGTGCTATTTATACTTAGTTTTTCACTACACATAAAATGAGCACCAATTTTGTCTTTCATGGGTATAGTTTGAAACTTTCTAATAAGATAAATGACTAATATTGCTAAAATTGGTGTTAGCTTACTCTAATTCGCATAGATTTGATGCTGTTCTTTACCATTATTTTTTTTCTTCTTTCTTTTTTTTTGTACAGATAGAGTGGGAGGGAGAGAGAGGAACAGAGAGTGTGTGAGAGAAACATCCCGCACGACCAACCTGGGCCGGGGACAAACTGCAACCGAAGTACGTGCCCTTAGGGGAACTGAACCCGGGTCTCTCCGGACCGCAGGCCGACGCTCTAACCGCTGAGCCAAACCGGCCAGGGCTCTTCTTTCTTTTTTTTTTAATTGATTTGAAAAAGGAGAGGAGAGGAGGAGAGAGGAGAGGAGAGAAAAACATCAGTGTGAGAGAAAAATCAATCCCAGATCAAACCCACAACCTGGGTGTGTGCCTTAATTGGGAATTGAACCCCCCACCTTTGGTGTATTGGCCAACGCTCTAACCAAATGAGCCACATGGGCCAGGGCACCATTACTCTTTCTTGAAAGCATGGACTTCCTTGCTTTTTGATACCAAAGATTCTTCTTTGGATTTTTTTCCTTATCAGTTCCTTTTTTACAAATTTATTCTACCTCTCTATCTTTACTATTCTCTGCTCATTTTTCATATAATCCTGCATAATCTCATGGGTGAATGTTGCTTTAAATAGTCATCTTTCTGATGATGACCTCCAAGACCTTTTATTTTGTTCAGGAATCTTTCTTAATCCCTAGACATTATTCTTATCTTCAGTACTAAAATGACAATACGTTTAAAACTGAATTAATCATATTCCTCACTTCCATCTCCCAAACTATAAAAAAAAAATCGATAAAAACATTTATTCTCTTTTATTTCATTTTTATACATGTCACTCAAACAATAAACCCTGTAACTGCAATCCATCTCTATATCACTATGTTGAATATAGACAATTATTACCAAATCTTTTTCTACCTCTAAAAGATTCTGTAGTATCCTAACTGTCTTTGCCCAAGTTCATTTGGTAATTGTCTCCTTGTAAAGACTTCCTTGCTTATTTTTTATGCCAATTCTCTTTTCTAGTTTATTCTCCACAGTACTGCAAGTTAAATCTATCTCAAAGAAATAAAACATTTTACTGGGCCCAGTAATTTCTCTTGCCCTTGAATGCAGTCTCTTTAAGGTGTCCATATATTCATCTGCAAGCAAAAATTTAATCAACACCATCTGTCTAATTTCTGTTTTCAGTGAATAAAACCTTGACTGCTTCCTTCAGTACCATGTAGGTGTGACTCATTTGATCATCCTTTCAACACATTGGAAAAATGTGTATTATAAGCCAGGAATTATGCCAGATGGAGATAATACAAGAGTAATAGGATGTTATCTCTACATTGGTCTGCAGAAGCAAGTAGCCCAGGAATGTAAACAGAAAATAATCACAACAAAAAAATAATTGCAGTTTCTGGATATGAACATCATTTTATGGCAACATAAGATATTGAAAACCAACAAAACCTTATGCATTTACAGGTGGAATAAGGTTCACAAAGATTTGAAGTGATTCTGGAAGAATATCTATGAATATAACATGAATAAATGGGAAGGCTTTGGGGGCAAAGGAAACCAATATTTATTAGAGTACAAGACAAAAAAAGTTGAACATAACAGAGAAGCAGTGAAATATTCTAGAGTTGTCATGCATATAATAAGAGAGTATGATGAATTAAAAATCTCAGAAGGAAGCAAAAGTTCTAGGAGAGTATCTCCATTTTATTGAGAATTTCCTTTATATATCTTATAAGCAGATAATATTACAGTTTTGATAATAGATATAGAAAATCATATTAAATTTTCCTTTAGCATGCAAATATTTGAAGTTATTTGGAAACCAGAATATGTCATTTTTCTAAAAACTCTAAATAAATTTTAGACTTATTTAAATCTATTTATTTAGATCTGGTAGGTAAAATTATGAGAGATTTAAAATTTAATGAGGCTTTATTATATTGTTTTAATTGTAACAAACATTTAAATAAAATCATTGCTTCTAGAATTAGAAATTTGACATACATCAGAAATATTGGAACAAAAATCTGGATATTTAGAGATACTGCTTTGAATTTAAAGCTGTATTTTGAAGGCTGAATTTAGAAAACATGACACTTAGCCTACTAGTTACAATTATTAGCCTTTTCCAAGAACTTTGTCTTTGCCATTGGTTATATTTTTTGCACTCTATCATAACTCAATCTCTTCTTTGAACATATTTTTTCTGCTATAAAAATGTTTAGGTTTCGTGGGTTGTATTTGTCTGATAACTAAACTCCACTTTCTCTGTGCGTAAAATATCCCTTGACCTCCATGTATGTTCTCCATGTTCTTCAGTGTGCTTCAGCTGAGATAACTGTGAAATCTTTTTCATTTGCTTGAAATAATATTTATTTCATCCTTTTGGCTCCAAATGAATATTTTAGTACTGAATATTTTCTGTCACATATTTTTATTGTATTTCTAAGTCGGGGGTAGGAGGGAGCTAACTAAATGTCACACCCATACAAGTGAGAAAAGTTTTTTTTTTTAAATATGGTTCAAAAATACAATACAGAATCTCTGAAAGTTAAAAGGACCTAAAGTTCTCATCCTTTGTGACAGTTTATTTGTATTGCCAAAAAAAAAAACAAATATCAAGATATTTTTTAAGTGCCATTACAGTTCCCCACAATGTGGTGCATGTACCACTGGGATCATCCCAGAAGAGTGTCCATAGTTAATAGATGGTCGTTTTTATTTTAATAGTTTTGGATTTATGTTAAGTTAATGTTTACTAGAAAATTTTAACTATAAAATACATGTTTTTCCAAATACTAGTTAAGATGAGGCAATAATTACTTAAGTTAAAAATAACTAATGTATTACTTTTTAAAAATCAAATAAATAAGAGGTGGTCAAAAGCTCCAAAAAGTGATATGTGGATAAGAAAAAAGTTATAACATATATAGAGATGACTAATTGTTTTGCAAAATAAAACAGACATAAATAAGTTTTTGCAGAGGCTCTTTATTACTAACATAAAGTACACTTCCTACAACATAGAGCTCATTGATTATTGATTATTATCATTGTTTATCCTAGGAAGAAACATTCTGGTGGTTAAGGGTAAGGCATATTTATTTGAGAAACGTTTAACTGCACAGGTTAGATTTGCTGTGTTGGATGATCACATTACTCTATTTTTGCTTCCTGAAATTCCCAAGTGCTGCAATCCGGTCACAGGCAGAATTTTGTTTGAAGTCATAGAAAAGAAGTGGACTCAGAGACTTCCAACTGAAGTTAATGTACTTATTTTTACATTTATTTATTTATCTTTAATATTTACCCAAGGATATTTTTCTGTTTATCTTCAGATAGAGTGGGAGGGAGGGAGAAAGAAACACTGATGTGAGAGAGACACATCGACTGGTTGCCTCCCGCACCACCGGGCCCAGGACCGGGTGAAACTACAACCAAGGCACGTGCCCTTGGCCAGAATCCAATCTGCGACCCTACCATTTGGTCCGCATGTGGGCCAACACTCTAACTGCCAAGCAAAACAGGTAGGGCTAAATATACTTATTTTTAAAGAAATAAAATTATAGGGAGAAAAAGACAAGAAAAAAAAAAAAAGATATTCTCTTCATTTTTAACATTAGTAAATAGGATAAAATATAAGCACTGAAACCTCAAGCATTTGCTTTGTACCTTGAGTGAAAATAAGAAAATGCTGGGTGTTTCTTTGATTCCACAACTAGGAAAACTGAACCCCCAGAGAGATTAACAGACACAGGTTATTGTGACAAACTAGCCTTGACCACAGATTTCATAACAACTAATCCAACACCTTTTTGCCCTGATATTTTGAGAGGAAAATTAAAATAATCTTTTTTAAAGTAAACATAATTATTAGAAGTAAAGAATAAAATACTAAAAGTATCAATAATTACAAATATTAGTTTGGACATGGATAATATAGTTATAGTAGTAAAGCTAATGCAAGGCAGATACAGAGGAGCTTGACCTTTAAATCCAGCTGTTCCATGCACATGCCTCTTCTGCTCTTTAGATACGATTATAGGTTTTCTAAGCCATCATAACTCAGTAAATCAGACCAGATGGCATGCTTACATGCATTTCTTTTGGTAGACTGGAAATAATATATAACAAATAAGCAGCAAACATTATTTTCCATAAGTTACTATGAATCATCAATCTGAAATGGAAATGTTTAAAAAACGAAATGGGTTTTGAGGAACTATCCAGATAGAGTTAAACTCTATAATAGGCCTCGGTTTGTTTGTCTTTTCTGGTTCACCCACAGGCAGGAACAAGGAAATATTTGCTGGGAAAACTATTCGAGATCCTTTTTGTACTCTGTTTGAAAGCTGAAGGCATATGTGTATATTGTTTCAAACAGTTCTTTGATTTCTGGTAAGTAAAAGACAAAAATATCCTTTTTAAGGACAGCTTTTTCTGGGGTTTACTCACTAGAGTTCTTTATATTTTAAATATACCTAAATAGTATATAATTATGTTTCACGGGATATTTGATATTTACAGGGAGAGTAAACTTTCCCTATAATAATGCCACTTTAAGATTAGTGTAACAAAGATTTGATAGGAAAATCATATTTACTTTCTTCATCCTTTGCCTACTGTTCTTATAAAGAAAAGTTTCAGCAAAGTTCTCTTCATGTCTCTTCAAAATAAGAAATGATTTAACACAGTTCTTATTCTCATTCTACAAGGAAGTGATTGTTATGTTTAATACTATGTTACTTAAAACTTGTGACCTGTAAAAATGTTTTTGCTTTTCACAAAGAAAATCATAATGCTTCAGAAATAAAGCAGCACAGCAACCTACAGTTTTCTTTTCTTTTAAAAAAATCTTGAACTATAGCATGCAGCATACTAGCATCTCATTATCAGTCTTTCAATTACAAGAAATCAGAAAGAGAGATAGGATGTGACAAACTAAATGGAGAGAAACTTGCACCTGAATATGAATCAGGGAAAAGAAAATATTTCTCAAGACTTATTTCTTGAGGCTAATGGTCTCCTTTAAGAGCAGCCTTCCAGCACCTGTTCTCTCTCAGTGTGACTCCTTTGACTCACAAAGAGAAATGGATGCTATAAAGGCAAATTGAGATCTATTTTCAGTGGTTCTTTTGACTCCTGTGAGCATTAAGTGTATTTTGCTTTTCATTGAGCATGAAATGATTTCCATCACCTAATAGCCACATTTATTGAAAATTCAGGAAAAGAAACTGGTGCTATTAAAAGATTGTAATGAGAGCAATGCATTTGGTCTGTTAGAGTGATCGTGAAATTATTTACATTAGTCACTATGATAAAAAACCTGTGTTTGTGTGTATACACACACAAACATACAAATATATATATAGAATATTTAAAAATAAAACAGCTACAAAAATGATTTTTAAAAAAGAAAAGCAGTAAAGAATCAAGGTCTAGATTTTTTTTTTCTTAACTGGAAGAACATTTTAAGGCCCACATTTCAAAAACATTGCTTTAAAATTGAGATAACTCTTCTTTGACAACCATACATTTCCAGGTTACTTTTTCACATGTATATACACATTCATACATACAGATAAATACACACATACATATATACACGTACATACACACAATAACTGTATATATATATATACATACTATTTTCCATTATATGCTATGTATTTTCCATTTCATACACACACACTTATACTTTTTGTCTTTTGTTTGGATTCATATTTAATAATGTTCTATAAGCCTAAACAGCAAGCAGAGCACAGAATTTCTGACAAAATACGTTCATCTTGTTGAATAAACTTAACCCTTAGGCCACGTTTATTTTCTTTCTTTCTTTGTCAGTAAATTAAATGAGGCAGTTGAACATATGTAAGAGACTGAAATTACCTCAGGGTTAAGGATGATACTTTCAGAAAGATAAGATAAAAATAGTTTAGAAAGAGATTTGTAAATAAGAGGGGATTATTTACTCAGACTTACTTCACATTTTCTTTTTGTAAAGATACGTGTTTCTAAAATTACCAGTATTATCTCCATGTCCTAATGAACACTTTAGTGAAATTTACAATGTTCCTGTATAAATCAGCACCGAAAAGTGAAACAACCTAGGTGGATAGAGGCATAAGGTTACTGTTTAGAAAACTAGCACTATCTCTGAGAATATGGGGGTGTATTAGATATATTAATTTGCTAACCTCCACAGGAAATGTCTATCAAGAGGCAAGGTGTAAAAGATTTTCAGTTTTTCTCAAGAGGAAGAAAAAAAAACAATGATTTCATGGTTTTAGACAATAGTTAAATCATTGAGGCACCAAGAAGCTGCCTTTGAGTCACAATGATTGTATTATCATGCAGTAAAATGAAAATAATGTTTACTTTCTAAGAGTTTAAGAAAAATTAATGTAAAAACACATACAAAGTATATAGGACAGTGGCTAGCACATAGTAGATGGTCAATAAATAGTAATAAATAAGAGCAACTGTTATTCAAAATGGCATTAGTTAATAAGGGCTATGATGGCATTTGATTTTTTGCTATGTAATTATAGAGGAAGTTCAGCCAGTCCAGACTTAAATATATTGGATTGGGTCTCTTGAGATCTCAAAATAGGATCACCTACTTCAATTTAATTTTGAAGACAGAACAGAATTAATTACATGGAGTGATTCAGGCACAAGGAATGTCATGAGCAAAAGCCAAGGTTCCAGGATCAGTAACTAGTTCAAAATGTACCAGACTCCGTACTTAACATATAAAGAGATACAGTGTAAGACTGTTATCATGCAACATTGTAATTTATTTGTCATAGTTTGGTTTCTTAGTAGATTGTGATATCACTGAGAGCAGTGGTTTGTCTTGAGTGTTGAGTATCTCCCAGTGTTTTTTTCAAGATAATGATCAGTTGATGAATGAATGAACAACTGAGTAAGACTTGGTCATCATTCTTCAGGATGTATGTGGCACAGAAGAGGAAAACAAGTGGTATCAGAGAGGAAAACTATTTTCAGGCAGAGACATGGAGAGATATTCATAAAGTGCTGTGGAAGCGAGAAGAAAAGGTGATTTTCTATGTCAGAAGAAATGGAACGCTATCCGGCAGCTGGGGTGGCACTTGGGACACCCAACAATGGGTGCTGGGAGGCATGTTATTTGCCTGCACTGTCTCTAGGAGCTGATGAGTAAGAAAGGCAGGGAGACAGAAAGCTGTGAAAGAAAACAGTGACAAGTGTCAGGCTGGCAGTAGCAAAACCCATCATGACCAAGACGCTGCTGGATCCCAACTGATGCTGAGTTCTCAATCAGAAAGGTCATTATTTGTCCTTAAGAACAAGTAAAAGACCTTGAGACAAGGGTAGAGCCTCATCACCAGTACTTCTAAGAGAGGGCAGAAATGGTGGGAGTTCCTAATTTACGAGTACTAGCCTTAAAAAAAAATGTGAGATCCAGTGAACATCAGCTTGCATTTACTTGCTAGAATCTCCCACAAGTAATTGGTTCCACTTGTATAGATTGATAGGACTTACAGCAAATACCTCACGATATAACTAAACACATAAATGTCCTTTTCATTGATTCAAAAATGTCAGTTTCCATTCTTCTATAGATTATAATCTCCCGGGGGCAGTAAATCGTGTCATATACTTTTTTCAAGTTGCAATGAATACTAGAATGTTCTGCCTAGATTCCCCTCTTCTCGCTCTAGGGTAAATGCACCTATCCCCCAGCTGCTAGGAGTATTGGCAACAGATGGCTGGTTTGTGTGCCCTTCACTGGAAATTACCACTGGCCACAGGGAGCATCCTTACATAAAAGCATTGCTTTGCACAGGGTTCAATCTGAAGCCAGTGATTGGCTGATGCGTGGATATGAGTTCCAGGTCCTTTGTCTCAATTCAAGACAATTCTGAAAGACCTTCCAGCTCCAGAGCTCCCCATAAAATTGGTTGGAGTCTCACTTCCAACCACATTGTGAGATAGGTTGTTTCTCTGATTGTGTCTTCCTCAGTTTCTTGGTCTTCTCCAAGACCACTCTTCAACTAATCTTCTGGAACAACTCTCTATCTCAGAGTTTATTTCCAGAGAACACTGTTTAAGACAGCCACTGCCAAGGGTAGTTCTAGGAAGCACACTCTAATATGGGATTTTGAAATGGATTACTTTTCCAGCCAGCTTGCCCTGAGAAGCTATAATTGGTAGTAAGTGGAGTATGAATAGCCTCTGGCATGTTATAACAATGTAGCTGTTAAAAATTCCACCAACGGTTAACTGGAATGGGATATCACTGAAAGGGTATCTGGCTGGTACAATATCTTTGCTACTGGAGAAGTATGACAGGGTGGTTAATCACAAATGCCATGGAATTAAGTGCTGCTGACTTCCATTGATTTGTAGCAGATAGGTAATGACAGGGTTAGGATGATTAATCACCAATTCAAGGCACAATGTGAAAGCCCAATGTCTCCTTGGCAACATTTATGGAAATGCTAATCATTTTTATCTAAAAGGCAGACAGAGCAGAGGACCAGGTTCAGAATATAACTACAGTAGAGGAACTTCAGAAAATGTTTAATTCTCAATCCCAGAAGGTCTTCTAAGCCAAGGTCAAGGCCATCATAGAGAAGAACTGAAATCCTCGTGTTGAGATGAAGAAGTCTGATTAAGTATAGTTCTGAAACTTGAAATCCTACATTTCCCCTGAACCCACTGGCTGTGCTGATATGGCCCTTTACTCTTTGGCGTTAGAAGATTATAACTCCCCATACCTGAAGACAATGCCAAGGCCTCTCCTGAGAACGATGCTAAATAAAATAATTCCTTCCTGACATTCCAATAAAGAATGAGGGTTAAAGCCCACTCAGTTCAGCTGGGCCTCACAGGAAAAAAGAGAAAGTGTACATCAAAAAAAGCTGCAGTACCTAGAAAACTATGCTGACAAGAACTGACAGAATGCGGCTAAGACTGGAATCCGAGAGTGCAACACATGAAACTGGTAATTTAGAGCTTGCCAGCGCGGGGGTAGCCGCCTCTGCTGAAGCTTTAACAGCGGGGTAAGAAACCCGGATACACAAACACTGCTCCATGGCTGCTGGAAGGATGTCTCAGAATAGGGAAACAGAAATGTTAGAACTGTGTTTAATTTGTTCTGCTCATCCATGTTAAAAAAAGTAATCAGAGCCCTGGCCGGTTTGGCTCAGCAGTTAGAGCGTCGGCCTGCGGTCCGGAGAGACCCTGGTTCGGTTCCCACTAAGGGCATGTACCTCGGTTGCAGTTTGTCCCCGGCCCTGGTTGGTCGTGCGGGTGGTGACCACTCGATGTGTCCCTTTCAGGTCGATGTTTCTCTCTCTCCCTCCCACTCTATCTGAACAAAAAAAAAATGTCCTCGGGTGAGGATAAAAAAAAAAGTAATCAGAGCATTTAAATAAAAACTGAATCATGTAACTATGATGTCTTTATATGTCAGCATTTCCTCTAGTCCCCCAAACAAAACAGGTTGGAGGAATAGCTAAGAAAATCATAATAAAAAACTAATAAAGACTTTGTTTATACTTATTTTCCACTTTATTTCTGCTTTTGTATTTCCAAAATATACATTTATTTTCACATAAATCATTGTGTGTCAGTAAAATGATAAGCGGCCTTATGAAAAATTCAATACATCACATTTTATTAAGTTTCTGGACATATCGTAACTTAATAATTTTCTTAAAAATACTGAGTTTAGCTCTAGCCAGTGTGGCTCAGTTGGTTGCAGTGTTGCCCCATATACCAAAAGGTTGCAGATTCGATTCCTGATCAGGACACATACCTGGTCAGGGTGTGTACAGGAGGCAACCAATTGATGTTTTCCACTCACTTCAATGTCTCTCTCTCTCTCTCTCTCTCTCTCTCTCTCTCTCTCTCCTCCCTCCCCTACCGCCTCCCCCTCCCACACTTTTCTTTCCCTCTAAAATCAATAAAAACAAATCCTTAGATGAGGATTAAACATTTCTTTAAAGTACTGACCTTAATGTTTATTGTTCACTTTATTTAAAATAATGATTAATACTGGATGTGACTAGAAAACCATAATTTCATTTAATATATGAAATGCTGTCTATATACATCAATCTTCCCCAAATAGAGTAATGTGGTTGATTAAACTTTATTATTTTTTAAAATTGCATTACAATTTTAAATTTTACTACATTTTTAAGAGAGTTTGGCAACCCTTTCTCTAACTTTCTATCACAGTTTCTATCTGGAATGTCTTTGTTATTCTGGTAACCTGCAATTTTGTCTTCTCTTAAATAATAAAATTTAGAAAATAGAAAAAATATTTTCTATTTTATCTCAGTATCAAGGAAACTTAAAGTTCAACTTTATGTTCAGTTGTTGCTTCTAGCCTCTGTCTGTTTTGCACAAGTATTATCTTTATTTGATATGAATGCTCATATTTTAATTTTATTTTGATGATTTATTATATAAAGTACCTCAGATCCTTTATGCATTTTGGTGGGTTATAAATAAAAACAAAGGGAAAGGATCCAATTACTTCTTTTTATTTCCTCTGGGCAATCAGCTCTACTACAAATAATAAAATTGGAAATTTGGACCAGTAAATCTGCATCATGCAGCAAAGATGATATTCAGAGTTCTGAACTTATTTATTATGAGCCAATCCTGGTTGGTTAATGACAAATAGGAAAAAGCAATTAAAAATACATAGATGAAGTTGCCAATTAATAAGCTAAGGCTTGCTTTCTCTTCACTGAAGACCTTTAACAAATCATACTACATGATTATTTAATGAGCACATTTTGCTTCAGTGGTACAATTTCTTTACTGCCAGTACTGTTTATCATTGCCTTGAGAACCCTCAGTATATGTTTCAATTATTTAACCCTACTTCTGAGTCAGAGTTCTGTTTTGGAGTTGGTTGTTGCAGCTTGAAATTTGCCCTCTTTCCCTTAGGTACTTCACCCTTCAGTTAAATTTTGTAGTCCCTCCTTTGTTCAATAGGATACAATTGCAAAAAATAAGCTGCTCTAGTTATTTAGGCAACAAGGGATGTTATTCTAGGAAATCAGATGTTTACACAGTGCTGGAAATATTGAAAAGGAGGGCTCTAGGCTAGATTTCCAGGCAAAGCTCCCAGGATGAACAGCATGTAAAGTCATTTGGAGAAATTACTAACTACTGTCACAGATAGAAAGATAGAAATCAGAACTTCAGTCTATGAGGACACCTGATACAGCTTTGGTCTAGGAATCAGAAAATAGACTTAATTACAGAATGCTGTGCTCTGCTGTAGACATGAGCTTCTGTGCGCTGGAATTTGAGAACAGAAATAGCTGAAGATACTGGAAGATGTCCTCTGCGATCATCAGTCTTTCAAATCTCGTATGAACATAGCTAATTAACATGTGGAACCCTAGCTTCTAGGGGGACTAGAAAAAAAGTTGTTGTATTTAGTTTCTACACTTCCCGGCTCTACAGAACAGGAAAGGCATGCAGGGAGGAGGACTGGACAGATGCTGACTGCCTGTTACCAACCCACTCTACCTGTTGTACCCACCCACTCGGGGAGCTGCCAGCCCGTTGTCCAACAGGCATGGTAATTAACACAGTGCTCCGTCCTCTCTGACAATAAAGCTCCATTTTTAAAAATTCCAGTGTTTTTGCAAGATTTATGTATGTATCTATTTTCCTTAAAACTGGAGGTAAATTGGTTTTAAGCCACACATATTTGTAATGAAAGAAATAAAGGAAGGTCTGAGAAAAGAATATGTATATAAAACGGAAAGCTTTGTCTGCTAGGAAGAAAAGAGAAGATAAAATTAAGTCAGAGAGTCAGTGGGGAAAGGATAGTATTTTCAATAAATGGTGCTGGGTCAGATATATATATATCTACAATAAAAACAAAATTATATTTTGACCCCTGCTTATACCAGATATAAAAATCAATTCCCGATGAATTGAAGGTCTAAGTGTGTTACAGGCAAAACAATAAAGCTTTTGGGAGAAAAAGAAAGAGAATGACCTTGAGCTAGGCACAGTTTTCTTAAACAAGACACACACATAAAATACTAACCATAAAAATTTTTTTAAAAAACTGAATATATTAAAATTGTGGACTTTTGCTTATCAAAAGATGACATTAAATAATGAAAAGGCAGCCAACCGAGAGAAGGTATTTGCAATACATATATATGAGAAAGGATTCATGTCCAGAATATATTTCTTAAAATAAAGGAATTGGCAAGAGTGGAGCACTTACCAAAAAAATAATATGCAAAGTGTCAATAAAAGTAAAAAATGAGCAACGTAGTCATCAGAAGTACATGTTAAAACCACAATATGATATTAATAAATAACCTTCAGAATTATTAAAATAAAAAAGACAAAAATAGAAAGCACTAGTGAGTATTTAAAGCCACAAAAATGTTCATAAACTGCCCTTGAGATAGGAAATCATTATAGTCACTTTAGAGACTATGTGGCAATATCGTTCAAACTAACCATATACACGCATTGTTGAGAGAAAGGAATCAGAAAAAAAAAAAAAAAGTGAGCATCACATGATTCTATCAATCTAAAACACCAAGGTAAGACTAATCTATAGTGTAAGAAATCTGGACACCGGTGACTCTTGTAGGGGTAAAATAATGAATTACATAAGGGTATTCAGTTTGTGACATTTTATATAAACAAATAAATAAATGAAATAGTTACTGGAAAAGTCAAGTCAAAGTGCTTCAGTGCTCTTGTGTACTGAAACTGAGTTATCACGGACAGAACTAAGGTTCTGTAACTGTGGATGGGAAGAGAGTTTCAACATAATTTAAAGTTTCTAAACGTTATTGTTTAGCTATGAAGATATTCTAGAAGGATCCCAAGATCCTCACTTGGGTTTCCTGAGATCAAAGTCAAAAGTTTCAAGCCCCAAAATCAAAACTAAATTCATGAGGATTATGCATAGGGGATAAAGCCCTCTTACTATGCAAATAATTTAAACAAGGCAAAACATATTCTCAAGTATCATTAATATTGGGGAGGACAAATATTTTGAAAGATTATGAATGGAAATAAGTTGGATTGATTTTATTTTAGTACAGGATTTTAAAATTCACTTGTGACCTTAAGCATTTTAACTTTCTTTTCTCATAAGGTTTTTATGTTCTTCAAGTGAAAAATTTTTAAGGTGAAAATTTTAGGTGAAGGTATTCAGGAACATAACCAAACGTGTAGAAAGAGTATATTATATATTTTTTATAATCATGTCAGAGCATTCAGTAAAAAGTGGCAAATGAGGTTATATGAGAATTATAATAATCAATAGAATATATTAAGACATTTAATTTTGAAAAAACAGATGTCATAGTATCAGTTTAAAGAAGAGAAAGAAGTATTAACTTTGCAAACATTTATTAAACATCTACAATGAACCAAGCACTATTCTAGCATTTGGAATAAATCAGAAAATAACACTAAGATTTAGACTTTTTTCAAGATGGTACAGTGGTTAGGTTTGTACACTCCTTTGCTGGACTCCCTGCATTCACATTCCAGTTCTACTACCTAAAAGCTGTGACTCTGGGAAAATCCCTTGATCACTCTCTATCTAAGTTTATTCATCTGGAAAGGGGGCATAATAATAGGACTGGCTTTACAAGGCTGTTGAGAGGTTCGCAGAATTTATTGCATATGAAGTATTTAGCATTTATCCAGCAGTAATAGACAGTCTATGTGTGTGCAACTATTATTACTTTAGTGGGTATTCTTCACAACTGATAGTATTTTAAACTGTTGTTCATAACATTTGGGGATCTCAATCCTCTTTGGAAATTTGATAAACTTATTTACACTAACACCAGCAAATAAAATCTTGAGAAAATCAAACACATAAATTCAAGTGTGCAGAGAAACACCCCCTCCCTCACTGTATATTCACAGATTCTGTGTCTGGAACTCCCACACAAAAGGATCGCTGAATGTATATCACAAGCTATATAGATTCAGTGGCCAAATTCGATCTCAGCATTGTTATTGTCACTTGGATAATTCCATTTGCTTATCAATAGAATCCTTAGCCAAAACTAGCCCATCTGTTCTTTCTGTTAATTATTTCATCATTTCCATTAGTTCTAGTGTTTCTACTAGTTTTAGGGATAGTTTAGTCTTATTTTTTTTTCTTTTTATGTTTATCATGAGAAAAATTTGTGCTACCAAAATAACTTGAATTTTTCACTTGTTAAAAAAATAAAACTATACACTAATAATCAACTGTGTGTTCTTTTTTCTGGTCTTCTAGAGAGCTCACATTTTACTGTATCACTTGGTGGAAACAAATAGCTTATTTCAAGTTTTTCTTTAATATAAAATTAGTTATCTCCTTTCTCCTAGAAAGTTTCTGAAATTTAAAAACTACACCTGTAATATAGCTGTAAATACTTAAGTTGCCTCAACTCTTTTTTGAAAGTAAGTTTTTATATTTTATATATAAAGTGAAAACAGGTGGTAATAGATAAATAGAGTAAAAAGCATAGATTTTAGAGTTAGATACTGGATTTGAATGCTAGGCTGTCATTGAAAATGTCATTGGGCAAATTGCCCAATTTTTCTGAATGCCAATTTTATTATCTGTAATATGGTCACAATATCTCCCTTATAAATTGTATGTGAAAAAAAATGGGATAATCTCAGATAAAGTATTTTTCATGATGTGCCAGATGCTCTGCTAGACTCTGTTTTAAAAAAAGATGTTTTTAGCTCCCAAAGAAGTTAGTGTCCAAAGGCTAGTACTACACACAATTACCTGGCGTAAACCTACTACATAAAAAGAGCTCCCTAAGCTAGCTCTCTTCTGTTTTCCTGTCCTTTATTCAAAAGAATGTAAATCTTCAAATTGAGGTTCCTGCCAACAGAACAGTATCAGTCTCATGTTTCATCCAGATCATCAGAAACGGCACCTGGCTGATACTAGCACAGGCTGGACCAGGGGAGACAGGGAACTGAGCTAAACTCTTCGTGGAGGGCACAAATCCAATATGCTATTGATCTTCATCAAACCAAAGTCTGTCCGCCAGCTCAGTAAACACAACTATACATATATCCGGAAGGTCTGGTATTATTCTAGTCGTAGGAAATGAAATTGAGAAATTGTACCTGAGTCTCCATGAGAAATGCATTAGCAAATTCCAAAAACAGAAGAACACCCGATTTTAGAGACCCAGGGTATCAGGCAGAAAACAAGAATGGGACCAATATTGAACGACTTAAGATAGGGGTCCAGTTTCTAGAAGTGAGATGACAGTCAAAGGTTGGCCACAACAAAAAATAAGACCACAACCAAAAATCCCAAGCTCCTGAACATTTAATAATTATCTGAAAAAAAGGCTCTTGAAGGGCTTTCCCTCACCCAGTGATACACATCTCCAGCTTTGCTTTAGGGAAGGCTGTTCTCAGCAACATATAGACTGGAAAATGGAGTTTACTACTTCTGAGGTTCATTAAATTTCCTTAGTGAATTGCCTGTATGTTCATTCTTATGAGAACTGGGCAAAAACCTGGCACAAACTCAGAAAACCACATTCATTTTCAGGAATTATAGCATTTCCTGGGTATGAGAGGATAAATAACTGTTGTTACCAAGTGACTTGGCAGAGCCCTTTGGCAGCCCAGCCTAGAGGAAACACATTACTCAGGCATGTGCTCTGACTGTGGGGCCCTTAGCAGAGTTCTGGCAGCTGGGGAGTCTATAAGCCAAGGGACCTGTGGGTTTATGCCCAAGAGATTGGGGGACAAAGGTCAATTCATATTGCAACTAAGAGTATAGCATCTCAACTTGTTCAGATGCTTGGCTATAGAAGAAAAAAAATTTTCACATATACATTTAACAAAGACATTTTCTTGTGGGAAGATTACTGAGACATATATTTGGCCAGGCCTTTCTTATTTATTATAGTGTCTGGTATCCATTTGGCAAAGAGGAAAAGGAGGTGACATTTTTTCTGTCTAAATAAGAGATGTTCCAATTAGGGATGCAGGTATCCTGAAAATCATGTTACTGAGAAGCCTGTGATTTGGGAGGACTAAGGCATTGGGAAAAGAGAGAGGTGGTGAAGACCTATGATGCGGATGGTGGCTTTGGTAGCTAGGTTCACTAAAAGGAGAAAAGAAGTTTATAGTGTTCCAGGAGTGGTATAAAGCTAGGATACTTTCCCACACAGTACCCCTGAATTGGCAGGACTTTAGATAGGGTTTCTGTGGAAAGTTGGACACTAAGTTATTGTGGCTTCTAAGTGAGGAAAATATTGGTAGAGCAACGTCCTTTGAATGGAGCAGGACAATGATACTTTTTAATGGATGGTAGCCAAGTGACTTCTGCCCTCTGCCATGGATGTACTCATTGATTTTTCTTGCTTGATTGGCTAACGACTCATTGTGATGCCCATTTTATCAATGTTTCTTGGTCACAGCATCCTGTTTCTTTTGGCTTCCTGTTGCAGCCATCGGGGGTAATGAATGCTTTCACAACAACAGTGCTTACTTTGATTGTTTTTTATAAATTGTGGAGTTGAGTACTTCTGCAGAGATTCATGTCTGAAGTTGAGAGGATTGGTACAAATAGAATCAAAAGTTGGGAATCTCCTGATTTTTCAGTTTTATATGTAGTCACATAAAATTTCTGTCAAAGGGGAGATTTTACAGACAAACCATCTCTAACATTTTCTCTATGAAACTGAAGTCACTAAACCCATGTTTCTTTATAACATTAAAAATTTAGTTCTCTAGTTATTCATACTGTATGTATTTCTAATATAAAAAACTTAATGAATTAAACATTAAAAGATTAATTTTATATAAAGAGAACAGACAAAACACTATTAATAGAAAAATGATAAACACCTCCTTCCTACATGAAAATATAGAGAGAGAGCAATAAAACTCAAATTCCACCCCAGATCTTTAACATGGATGTATATTTACTACAGCATTTCCCCCGAGTGAACTACAGCAGGTCTAATAACCATCCTATCAGCTGATGAAAAGGTCAAGAAACAAGTCATTCTGCATAGGCTTGAGAAAAGCCAAATAAAACAATTTTCTTAATAATTCAAATGAGTACAGGGCTATAACAGTATAAAGATTATTCACACATTCACTCTCCTTAAAAAGTCTCAAATGTGTTTTAATTAAAAGATGTTTTATTTTGTAGGATTACTACCAGAGTTGCAATAAAAGAAATTCAGAAGGTAACATTTTTATAATAAAACAACATGAACTATATTAGTGTTATATTATGTTAAATTTTTACTAATGTTATATATCTCTAACATTAATATTTCTTATGAATTAAATACAATTTGATTTTTATGGGCTGCTTTTATAGCCCAATGAACTGCACTTTCCATGGATGCTTCCTACCAGCTAAATAGTAAGCTCCTGGCTGTCTAAGAGCTTATTGGAAATGTCTGCTTTCCAATGCCTGTCCCCAACCTTTAAGCACAAGTTGATACTAAATAAATATTGGTTGAATTAATAAATGAAAGAATAAGTAAGTGAATAAATGAATATATGCAGTTAGTAGGCACACACCTTTATGCTATCTACCTTAAATGCCCATTTTAGAATTAGGATATTTTAGAGAAGCCATTGACTAATTGTTAGACCACAGCACTAAAGCAGACATGAAGATCAATAAAAATGCCCACTGTATATTAATACACAGAAAACATAACTTTCTCCAGAACATTTATTTGTAAAACCTCAAAATTACATCTAAAGTTATTGTAACTTGCTTAGGTCTCGTAGTTATACCACAATGTGGCAGTTGGCTAGGAAGAACACTGTCATTCTAGGTTCAGACTGTGACTAAGATGTCTGGTCCATTTACCAAGCAACAAGTCAATTAAGCTGCTAATGATTGAGAAGATCTGAACAAAAGATAAGTCAGTCTTGCAAATTAATCAAAGACTGGTAATAGGCACTTAAAGCTCTTCAAGATAAAAGTTTAGCCACTGGAACACAAGCTACTCTCTCTCACAGTAAACAAGGAAGTTAACATGTTCATTCAAGTTTTTGTATCTCCTCTTATAGTATATGAAGTAGATAATAGCAGTAACTGAGCTCAAGTAATCAGTCAACAAGAAGGGCTGATGTACATGAAAAATGTACACATTCTCTCCCAGATAATCAGCTTTTTTAAAATTTGTGGAATTATGAAGAGAGGAAGATGGTGATGCATTTATCTACCTCTGACTATCACATGAAGGTTATCCAGTTCCAGTGATACTTGGTGACAGGCTACTGGAGAGTGAGGTGGAGGGGAGAGGGATTTTTATATATTTTCCAGGAGTCACAAGCCACTGGATTTTCTATACTAACCATGGAGAGTCCCAGATATCTCAACAATGGTTTCCAGACCAACAAACCTCTACTGAAATTGTTTTTAAACTACTTAGTATCCAACTTAAAGAAGTTTTGTTTAATATTTAATTTTAAATAAACTTTTCAATTGTTGTGGATTAAAGCAAAAAGTATATTTATCAAGTAATTGCCATTGTATGAGATGAAAAATTTCTATAATATATATATATATATATATATATATATATATATATATCAAATTTAATTCACCTCTTGGGATTTCTTGACACTTATTCAAGTAATTATCATTTTATTTATTTTGAAGGAACCAAGTCCTTCCTTATGCTACATTCTATTATCTCATCAAAGCCCAACATATATGGGTTGAAAACAATCCAGAGGAAATAAGTTGGCATCTACAATATACATGTAACTTCAGTTGATATCAGGGGCACATTTTCAGTCTCACGAATATTCACTATTCAACAAATAAATAACAATACGTTATTTTTAAATGAATTATTTTAAACATTTATTATATGGAATAGTTTGACTTAGGCAGACTTGTCTTCTGATTTTACTGTTTTCAGTGAATTCAATTATATCGTTACTGGACCCTTTCCGAGTCGGGGGCTGGCTGGTCCTGGCATGGTCAGGGACCTTTGGCCTGTCAGGCGACCTCCACATTTTTGAATTGTGCAGGGAAAATTTCAAGACCTAAATGCAGGTGCAAGTGACAGTCAGGTTATTAAAGCTTGGGACAGGGAGGCACAGGAAGGGCACTGGGAGGCAGCAGCAGAGGGGAGCCAGGAAGAGCTGCCCCTGCCCGGGGCTCCTCTGGTGCCAGTCTTGTCGGGACCCTGAGAGCTTGGGGAGAAGAAGCAAAGTACATGCCCGGGGAGAGGGGGTGCAAGTGTGCCTACAGAAGAGCTCAAACTGGGGTTCTTTGTCCTGAGGGTTTATCTATTTTCTATGGGTGGAAATTTTACGGGAGGTCCCAGGGGAGAATCTCAACAGAATATTCTTTTGATTTCTGGCTGTGTCGTTTAGTAAGCTGATGTATTAAAATACGGGGTGTCTGGGGTCTTGTCTAGTTAGTTTCACCTCTGTCTTGGATTAGTCTAACTTAATTGATTTTTTTTGTTCTCTCTCTCTCTGACTAAGGTGATTTAAATACCACTCTTAGATATCTTGGTTAGGGAAGACAGAATCTTGTAATTTTTTTAGCTGGCTGTTAACTGCTCAGCTGTTCTGGCCATTTGTTCAACCATTTGTCTCCATTTCTTCTTTCCACTTGCCAGGGAATTTTCCTAGTTTCATACTAACCTGCCTCAATATCAGTTTCTAATGTGCTTACAAAAGATGATTTAACTGAAAATATAACTGAACTAAAGCAGTGCTACCTATCCCAATCAAAATTCATCTGCTGTTTTAAGGAAAAACGTTCCTAGGGATAGTTTTAGATTGACGGCAAGCAGGATTCCTTGTCCACTGCTTCCCTGGGACACAGCGCAGGAGTGGGACTTCCACTCTTCACAGGCAACAGAGAGGGTCCAGGGAGAGTGGGAAGTGTGTGGATGCTTTGAAATCATCACAGAGAGGGTGGGATGTGGCCGCCGGTTACGGAGCACTGCTGGCTGGTGTGGTGCAGCTGGACATTTGTTTTGGTTTTGGTTTTATTCATTCAATATTTTGTCATCACTCCCCAGAGTTTGTGAAAGTCAGGTTAAATTTTAATTGTATATATTTTTCCATTATGCTGCTTTTGGAGGGATTGATTTTTATCAAAATACAATGTACATATAGACAACTTGACAAATCCTAAGCCATAGCTTGATACATTTTTAGCAAGTCAACATGTCACAGTTACCACCTCACAGGACAGTCATTCATTCATTCAACAGATATTTGAGTGCCTACTAGGTACCAGACAGTGTTAAGTACTAGGGATAACATGATAAAGAATAACATCATGGTCTCAATTTTGTGGCATTTGTATTCGAGTTAGAGACAGACCAAAACGTAAACAAAGTATTACTAATGATAATAAATAAGCAACAATCGGGATACTGTGATAAAGACTAAGCAAGACTTTAAATATTTGTGGTCAGACAAGACAAGAACTGCCTGTGAGGAGGCTGGAAAGACAGAACGGTGCAAGCACAGGTGTCCTCCTCAATTGCTGCCACACCCTGCTCCCCTTACCCACTGTGTGCCCTTTACCATGCGTGCCAGCCACATGGGCTCCTTGCTACTGCTTAACCACAAACAACCCAAACAAGCTCCTGCTTCAAGGACTTTACATTTGCTTTTCCCTCTGCTGAGGTTGCTCCATCCCCAGAGACCTGCATGGTTCAGCGCATATAGTTCCTTAGGGTTTTTAATAATTATTGTCTGCATAATAGTGGGATATTTTATCTTGATTTATTCTGTGAAATTCCTATTGATAAATTTCAAATTTTTCTTTCACCTTCTATACAATATTCCAACAAGATGGCTTCATTATTTCATAGTTCTAAACACAGTCACAACTCAGTGAAATTCATGATTTCATGGCAAAAAGGCTACAAATCACCTATTCTAGAATAATAAATTATGGGTTGTAAATGTTCATCAAAACAATTTAAAAATTTTTTTTTTTTTTTTTTTTAGAGAGAGAGAGGAAGTGAGAGGGAGAGACAGAAACATCAATGAAAGAAAACATCGATTGCCCGCCTCCTGCATGCCCCTCACTGGGGATTGAGCCCACAACCTGGGCATGCGCACTGACTGAGAATCAAACCCACGACCTCGTGGTGCATGGGGATGCTCAACCACTGAGCCACACTGGCTGGACAATATGATTTTATTTCTAATGTGGAAGAATAATCCTAACTCTATTGATTAATGGTTGTTTTTATTTCTTAGGAGTTAATGAAAGGCTTTTGAAAGATATATCAACTTCTGCATATCATTGGAATAATATTTAGAAAGTAAAATATTATTAATTGATGGAACCACTCTAATCACCTGAGTTAATTTTTTTTCCAAAGTATCTTTTATTTAAACACTTTTGAAAAATGTCCTATAACACTGCAAAGGATAAGAAGAGTTGCCATTTTCTTTGGGAAAATATAGCACTTAAACTTTTAAAAATGCTTTAATTTGTTTAATTTCTTTAGAGACTCAAGTTCAAAATGTGTTTGTAATATTTTAAGGTTAGAGGACAATTTTATAAAAGTTCTAACTCTCATAAGGAAAAGTCCCATATGTGTTCTCTAACTAATTATATACTAAATTGTATATTCTTAACTAAAATGAGAAATACAGTTGGAAGAAATTCAATAAAAATCACTACTAATTGATAGTACCTTCAGCCGCTTTGGTGAATTATAGCATGTATATTAAATTATTTTATCCTATTCTGAAATATTGGCCTTGAAAATGCAACATACTGTTATTACTGTGGGCTTGATTCTAGCTAATTTAATCAGCTACATTTTGTGTTTCAAGAAAAGATGCTGGAATTAGCTATTAACAGCAAAAGGAAATAAAAGAAGTTTCTCTATCATTTACTAAATTCCTACCATGGGCCAAAAATTATACAAGGCAGTTTAAATATGCAACCTCATTAATCATGAAAAAGAAAAACTCTCCTGTGTCTCCTTTGAACTCTGCTCACAGCACTTCATTCTGATCACCAAATGTGTAGGGTTTGTCCCACACCAACCAAACCTCCAGGACCAGCTGGGTGTCCAGCAATTCCATTCCATCCTGCTTAAGAGCTCAGTTCTAGACAACTGCTTCCCTCCCCCACTTCAGATGCCAACACAAGTCCAGACTGTCACCTATACTTCCAACTGACCAACTGTAAGTCAGAGACTCCCACAACCCCTCCTCAGGTTTGATAATCTGCTAAAGCAGCTCACAGAATTCAGGGAAAGAGTTTACTAAAGATATTACTGGTGTACTATAAAAGGATACAGTAGAAAGAGATAGAATAGATCCAAAGGCCAAGGTGTGTGGGAAGGTCCAGGGACGTCCATGCCCAGGGCTCCAGGGACGCCAGCCTCCCAGCACTTCTAGGTGTTGATCAACCCAGAAGCTCTCCAAATCTGGATTTTTATCAAGGCCTCATTCCATAGGAATGATTGATTAAATCACTGGTCATTGGTGATTCATTCAACTTCTAGCCCCTCTCCCCTCCTTGGAGGTCAGGGAGCAGGGCTGAAAGTTTACCTCATTAACATAAAGTTGTGGTTGAAAAAGCTTATTATGAATAATGAGACTTTTTTCACCTTTATCACTAAGAAACTGAGGACAGAAGACCAAACATTGTAATGAAAGACGCTCTCATCACTTAGGAAATGACAAGGGTTTTAGGAGCCATGTGCCAGGAATGAAACAAACAACAAACATGTCTTTCTCAGTATAAGTCAATAGCATCATCTTAATCATATCAAGATGAAATATATGAAATTATCTACATTTTCCAGGTGAGAAAACTGACCAGTTAATGTCTAAGTTTACAGGAAACAATTCCAAAAAAGTATATCTTTTTAAATAATGTCTCCACTAGGAAACATGGATGTATGGCCACGCATTTACTTTCATATGAATTTTGTTTACTTAATTTCTATCGCCTTGAGTCAAATTATTTATTTATTCATTTATGTTATTTATTTATTTTGTTTGACATTTTGTTCAGATAGAGTGGGGGGGAGAGAGAAGAGAGAGAGAGAGAGAGAGAAACATCGATGTGAAAGGGACACATCGAGTGGTTGCCACCCTCACGACCCAACCAGGGCCGGGGACAAACTGCAACCGAGGTACGTGCCCTTAGTGGGAACCGAACCCGGGTCTTTCTGGACCACAGGCAGATGCTCTAACTGCTGAGCCAAACCAGCCAGGGCTATTTTATTTTTAATTTTTTTTCTTTATTGATTTTAGAGAGAGAGGAATGGAGAAGTAGGGAGAGATAGAAATATTGATGAGAGAGAATATCAGCTGGCCACCTCCTGCATGCCCCCTACTGGGGATTTGGCCCACAACCTGGACATGTGCCATGACCAGCAATCAAACTGGCAACTTCTTGGTGCATGGGTCAATGCTCAACCACTGAACCACACCAGCTGGGCTATTTATTTTATTGTTAACACTATTACAGATGTTCCCATTTCTCTCCCACTTTGCCTACCTCCACCCACCCCCTAACCCCTTCCCTCTGGCCATTAGCACACTGTTGTCTATGTCCATGGGGTATGCATACATGTTCTTTGGCTAATTTCTCCCCCTTCTTTTATCTAGTCCCCCTGTATGTTGAGTCAACTTAAACTTAATATTTTGTTTAATTAATGTTGCTTAGAAGTGGGAAAACTGAGTTAGTTTGGATAGCAGGATACACTTCCTTCCAAAAGCTAAATTTTTACATTTAAGTAACATTAAATAGTATAATTTCTAAAGCAATTTTTAATTAAACATAGTGTTAGATAAAAACTATCATGAATATCTAATAAAAAAATTTTTAAAGGCCATTTCCTGGGGCAAATTCAGGCTCCACAGAAAACTGTGGTACGTACCAAGTCTGTTTCTGGGACCTGGAACTGTGCAGTGCCTGCCTCCCTTCTGGTCCCCACCATATTGCCTAGCAAGTATCCTGTGTCTCAATGCTTTCAGACCAATTCCCAGAACAGCTTATTGTGCCCTGTGTTCTCTGTAGGAACCTGTGTTCTCGGTTTTATCAAGGAAAAATTGCACCAGATAAAGTTAAACAGGCAAGGAAGAGTTTACTGCAGACTATAGCAACAGGGGAGAGGGACTGGACTCAGCTCTGCATACAGAGCGAACTGGGGATTTACAGCCAGCAGGCAGGGTAGGAAAGTCAATGGATGGAAAATCACTAAGAGGAACTTGGTTAGGTATGGAAGGTGAGGGGATTCTTGCCAAACTGGGTTTATCCGGCCCACGACAGCCTATTTGAAAAGAGAACTCAGAGAAGCCTGACTGAAATTTGGGCAAGGAGGGTAATCCTTGTGAATGACATTTCCCCCCTCGTTACACCTTGTGGAACAAAGTTCATTTGGAATCAGAATATCTGAAATGTAGCTTGGGCTTTTCTATTTAGTAGCTAATATGATTAAGTTCAAGTTACTAATTTCTGTATTTACTTTCTTGATCTGCAAAACAGGTATAATAATATCCAAAAGGACTAAAATACTTTAATTATGTGAAAATTCTTTAAAGTGTTATAAAGTGCTTTAAGATGCAAAGTGTTGCTAGCTGATAAATTCCAGTTATTATATTAATGATTATTTAATGTCTTACCATTTCCAAAAAACATATGCATGTAAAAGGTGATTTCAATGCCTTGACACAAAATACAGACAAAGATGGGTAATTTAGGCCCCCTGAGACAGACAGTGGGTTAGGAACACAGAGTGTTGCAAAATAAGAAGGTTCTGTTTGATATACAGTGAAATGTATTCGTGATTTTCTAAACAACAGAGAAGAGATGCATGAGATGAAATTCTAAAATAATTTAAAATCAAATTATTAAAGCTATGTTGTTTTTTTTTCAAAAATAATTAAAACAGTAGCCTAAAGGAAAACCAATATCATAAAAACTGGCCCTATGAATTCACTAGAGACACTCATTCCAAATTATCCTCATTTCTTTTTACTTTTTAAAAAAACATGGACAGAATGAGAATGAGGAAGGCCTCCTTTAATGTCATTTTGTGTACTAGCTAGTGAGGGAAGAGATAGAGGCAGGGTGGGCGGTGAGGGACGGGACCATGGGAAGGGAAGGCTGAGACATGAGGAAGTTTGAGATGACTTAGAGCTCAGCACACAGGCAAGCGACCCAGTGCACAGAATATCTGGAGGTTTTTTTTTCTTTCTTTTTTTTTTTTAATTAATTAATTTCTGTTACAGATGTTTCTCCTTTTTACCCCACTGATTAGCCCCTCTCCCTCCCTCCCTGCCCTGTCCCCAGTTTGTTGTCCATGGCCACTATTCATGCATACAGGCATATAAGTTCTGTGGTTTATCTCTCCCCCACCACCCCCTCTTCTGGGAATTGTCAGTCTGTACCCGACTTTCACGTCTCTGGGACTACCTCATTCCTCAGACTGTTATGTTCATTATATTCCACAAAAAAGTGAGATCATATGATACTTGTCTTTCTCTGTTTGGCTTGTTTCACTTAGGATGATACTTTTCAGGTCCCTCCATGTAGTCTCAAAGGATAAGAGATCTTTCTTTCTTACAGCTGCGTAGTACTCCATTGTGTATATGTACCACAGCTTTTTTCTTTATTCGTCTACTGATGGACACTTGACTTAAGTGTGACTCATGAATCCATAAAAATCCTAGAAGAAACTGTAGGCAACAAAATTTCAGACATCATATGCAGCAGAATTTTCACTGATACATCACCTAAAGCAATAGAAACAAAGGAGAAAATGAACACATGGGACTACATCAAACTCAGAAGCTTCTGCACAGCGAAAGATACAGTCATCAAAACGGAAAGGCTACCCACTGTATGGGAGAGCATAATTGCCAATGATATATCAGATAAGGGGTTAATTTCCAATACATATAGAGTACTCATACAACTCAACAAAAGGAAGACAAAGAACCCAATTAAAAAAAGGGCAGAGGAACTAAATAGACACCTCTCCGAACAGGACATACAAATGGCTAAGAGGCATATGAAGAAATGCTCAACATCACTAATCAACAGAAAGATGCAAATTAAAACAACAATGAGGTATCACCTCACCCTGTCAGAATGGCCACCATCATCAACAAATCATCAAACAACAAGTGTTGGAGAGGGTGTGGAGAAAAGGGGACTCTGGTGCACTGCTGGTGGGAATGCAGACTGGTGCAGCCACTATGGAAAACACTATGGTGCTACCTCAAAAAATTAAAAATTAAACTTCCATTTGACCCAGTGATCCCACTTCTAGGAATATACCCTAAGAAGCCTGAAACACCAACCAGAAAGAATATATGTACCCCCATGTTCATAGCAGCACTATTTACAATAGCTAAGATCTGGAAACAGCCCAAGTGTCCAACAGTAGACTAATGAAGGTTTATTTGGGCCTACATCTAAAAATAAAACTAAAATCAACATTGGCTTGTGCCCCCAAGGCCAGCTCCCATTTATAGAAATGCAAATTAGAGGCTCCTGGAAGGAGCACAGGTCAATTATATAACAACAACAACAAAAACAATAGAAAGTATGGTTTCAAGCAAGGTAATAGGATCACTGAATGAGTCTGCAAAACTATCAAGTGTGTTCCTATCGTGGAAAGCCAGGTCACCGTAAAAAGGATTACAGAAAACCAAAACTGGACTTAGAAAAAGAACCAACAGCAAACATTGGGCTCCTCCAAGGGCATTTCCCCTCCTCCTCACTAATAGTCTGGGAGAAGTTGAAATTCTCAACAAAGGGAAGCCACTAAGGCCCCTATAGATGACCTAGGGCTGAACCCAGTAAGGTGGAAACTCTTAAAATGTATGGATATTGCTAAGGCAGAATTCCCTGACAGGACGAATCATAGGCTAGCAAGACATATATCTACTCCTAGACAACAGAGCCCCACTGACAACCCATGTGGGTCCCTCCCTGCTGGGAGGAGCCTGTCTGTCTTTCAAATAAACTTTCCTATCACTTACTCTTGGCCTGTGAACTCATTATTTGATTTTGGAAATAAAGAACCCAAATCACCACCACTTGGTTTCATTAAGATATTTATTTAACTGTCAGTTAAAGAAAAACCAACAATGTTATGTGTATGTGCATGTCCACATGTGAATCTGTTCAAAGGTAAGACCACGCAAACATAAGTAACAGAGAACTATAAGGTCCAGATCTCATCTCATTCTCTGATGGCCCACATTTAACGCGGCTCCACCCAGGGTGGTCCACTTTCTGATCCTGGGCCCTGACTAGTACATTTCCACTTCCCAGTCTTTACACTGGTTTTTCCTTCCGTTTGGAATGGTCTTCCCTCAGGCACCTATGTGGCACCGGTCCTCTCCGCTACCCAGTCTTTACTCAAGTACTGCCTTTTTAGGAAAGCAACTAACAGAGCCAGCCCATTTAAATTGCTGTCATCTGCCACTATATTCAGTCGCCTTAACATTATTAACTTTATTCATCACACTTATCACTTTCTAATATTTTATCTTACTTAAAACATTTTTCTTCTCCAACTAGAATGTAAATTCTAGAGAAGGAATGTTTTATCTCTTTTGTTTATTGATTTGTCTCCAGAACCTGTGCTTTGTCTGCAATATAGTAAGTGTTCAATAAATATTTTTAATAAATTAATGAATCACAGAATTGTCTGTATGTCATGACTTCACACCTCAATTTTTTTATACTCTTGTAGGTAACACAAACTACTGAACAGATAGTTTCTTTTTTCTTGGCTAGAGTTTCTCTCAGTTGGGTTATAACAAAAGTCTGAAATGTGAGATGTTTGCAAATAGCATAGGGCATGGGAGAACAGCAAATAGTCAAATTGATCAGGTGCATGTGAGCAGAAAGTGTGTATGTGTGTGTGTGTGTATGTGTGTGTGTGTGTGTGTGTGTGTGTGTATTGCCTTTCACCTTATATACTGTAGTTCCTTTTGCCTGATCCCCATAGAAGCTGTTTAATACTAACTAATGCCCTTTATATAGGGACATACTAAGTACAAGTTCCCAGGTTATACTTATTTCCTGACAATCATTTCTTATATATAAAAAATCTGGATGCCTTGTACTGACATAAAATAGAACACGTGCTTTTCTTCTTTTCCTTTATTTTTCAGCAACCTAAAGTTATGCTCAATATCCAATTATAGTTATCTTCAGGTCCGATATCTTCCTCCCTCTGATTGCCTTAGATTGTTGTTATATATCAATAATTCTCATTCTCCACTATGTTTAAAACTACACACTAACGAAAATATTTTATGGCCTATGTAGATACCGTTCCCTAATTAAATATTTAATCCACTACCACTTACTCTCCCTCTATTTTTTTACATAAACAATTCTAAATTTTTAATAATTGTGGTGCTTTTCTCCATTGTGCATTATACTTAAGAATGATGTACTAATAAAAGAATGAGTACAGGAGTCACCTCTCTGAACAGAGGAGGGAAAATGACTATGATTAAGAGAGGGCATAACTGAATTAAATGAGTTTTTAAAAATAGTCTCATTATCTTAAAGGCCAAAGCAAAAGCAAGTCCCGTAAAGATGAGTTTTCTCCAGTCAGAAATACCTCTCAGACTATCACTGAGTTTTATAAAAGCTATTCGTTAAAGGTAGTTTAGTGAGGCAATTCTTTTCTCATCTTTATTTTTTTACTTGATATATAATATTCTTTATTATAAAACTATGTTTCAGATTATAGAAAATTTTAGAAATGTATTTACTTTGACTGTTGTTTGGGGATAAGTTTTGTCTTTTGCAGTCACTCCTGAGTAGATTGAAACATTTATTGATGGTTGGTGTAAGATATACATCTTTGCTAATGAAGGCAATTAATCTATTACCACAGATGGGTTCACACTAAGTATCTTTCCTGTGCAGACAGCACCTTCTTCTTTCTTGCCACATTTAAATCTTCATGACCTCATTTTTCACCCAGGGATAGTAATTTGTTAGCTACTGACTGCTGTGAGAACCAATCTACCATCCACCCTCTCTATTAGGATTTATGCATGTCTCCTTGCTGCTCACAGAACTGGCACCCAAACTGAGGAGCCTGTAGGTGCTACCATCAAATGGTGACCACCTTGACTCTAGATCAACATTAAAGAGGAGCTGGATTAACAACCTGCTTCTTCACCCTTCTGCATATCATCAGGCTGAGGGAACATGATCATCCTATCTTTGTGCATGTGAACTTTCTCATTAAAGAAACTTCTCTATTTCTTTTCCTCAAACTAATGGAGCTTGACTTTTCCAAGGAAAATTGCCACTGATTTCTCAGGAGATGACAACTTTATACATTCCTTTCCTTGCTTGGTTTTCTCTGTCTCTAGTAATTGCAGTTCTGATTTATCAGTTACTATTCCCAGGCTATTAGCTGACTGAACTCAACTCTCGGGGAAGTATGTGGGGCAAAGTGAAGTCAGAGTTATTTTTTTAATGAAAAATATAAGTTGCAGGAGCACAATGAATGTGTATGCTGCATGTGGGCAACGTTTCAAAATGGGTCTTTGATATTTTAATAGATGTGAGGCTTGCCATTTCATAATCATAGTTAACATTCTTAGCATTTTAATGAAAGTTAACAAGTACCAAATATGGAAAATAAGTAATATGAAAGTGTTCTTAAAATAAAAATGGAGGCTTAATTTTTAAAAACTAATAAATGTAAAGTTACTAATTCAATGACATGAAACACATATGTTATCTTAGTTAAATATCATAGAATTAAAATAGAGATTCATGCTTAAGAGAAGGGGCTTTCGCCCTGGCCGGTTTGGCTCAGCGGTTACAGCATCAGCCTGTGGTCCAGAGAGACCAGGGTTCGGTTCCTGCTAAGGGCACTTTCTTCAGTTACAGTTTGTCCCCAGCCTTGGTTGGGTCGTGCAGGAGGCAGCCACTCGATGTGTCCCCTTCACGTCGATGTTTCTCACTCTCTTTCTCTCTCTCCTTCCCACTCTATCTGAACAAAAAATGTCCTCTGGTGAGGTTAAAAAAAAAGAAGGTGCTTTCAACAGAATATTTGGAATCAAATTCTGTCTTTGTGATTCACTAGTTCTGTGGCCATGGAGGACAAATTAATTCATCATCCTGTGCCCTCTTTTTCTTAAATGTCAGATGGGTGTGGTGGAGGACAGCTGAAAGCCCTCCATATTCCAGAGGCAGAAAACTACCTTGGAAGCCACAGGTTCGTTTAACATCTAGCACTCTTGGGAGTCAAATTCTGGGATGGGTAAGGGAAGCTTAGCACATGCACTGTGTGAGGATGGGTAACAAGGCTGATATGAAAAGGTTTGAGTTTGTGCTTAATTGTAGAACCAAGACATAAGAGACCACCAAATACTTGCACCCAGAAATGGGCAAAAGATGTTTGGCTGATTGTTTAGTGAAATTGAAAAATACATATTATCACACCATGAAGCTTACAGTCACCCATCTTACTAAAAGAATAAAGATGCCACCCTGGCTGGTTTGGCTTAGCAGTTGGAGCATCGGCCTGCAGACCAGAGAGTCCTGGGTTCAGTTCCTGCTAGGGGCATGTACCAAACAAACAAACAAACAAAAGAATAAATATGCCTGCCTATCACAATTAAAAGACAAAGATAAATGAAACAGGTTTTTAAAAATGGATTGTAAGTTGTGTTCTTAAAGAGAGAGATATGTCATTGATACTGATTACCATATGAGATAACCATGAAGTTTGCCAGGACCCCAGGAGTTCCCCAAGGCAGTCCATATGTTGAAAGGTGGCTTCCAAGAATAAGGCTCATATTCCCTTTCTCTTACTTTCTGATAACCTGAGAAGTCATGACTAATATCTTGCTTGTGCATATTGTGAGATTTTATCTCTTATAAGCTGCATTCTGCTGTAGCAGGGATGCAAAAAATTTTTAAAGTATATATCTTAGAGTAAATAATGTACAGTATCTGAAAAACTCTTCCTACTAATAATTTTAATAACTAATATTTGTTTTGACTAAAATAATATAAATTATTTTGAAATGCTTTTTTAATTATTGTTTACAGAAAATGATCACATTTACTAGAGTAATATTTATAAATATTACTAATATATTATACAAACTATGAACTCCTGTATTTTTAAATCTAATTTTACCTCTGGGGTCTGCAAATTTACTTTGAGAAGAAAGACACTTTAAGACAAAGACAAGTACCATATGATTTCATTCATATGTGGAATCTAATGAACAAAATAAACTAACAAACAAAATAGAAACACTCATAGATAGAGAACAGACTGACAGATGGCAGAGGAGAGAGGTCTGGGTGAAAAAAAATGAAGGGATTAAGCAAAAAATAATAACTTCATAGACACAGACAACAGTATAGTGATTGCCAGAGCTCAAGGGGGCTGGGGGAGATAAGAGAGGGTAAGAAGAGGGTGTGGGGGACAGACGGTGAGGGAAGGAGGCTTGACTTGGGGTGGTGAACACACAATATGATATACAGATGATGTATTATAGAATTATATACGTGAAACCTATATCATTTTATTAACCACCTCAATAAGTAAAAATTTTAAAGGGGGAAATTTATTAAATAAACACTGATTTAGATTAAAGTTATTTTTCACTTTGATTATCAGGATTATTCAATTGGCGTGAAAGGGGATTAGATGATTTAACTATCAGATGATGATGGGCTGTCAGCTATGACTGAAAATTCTAAATTATGATGTGTGATGCATAGTTGAGAAAGATGAAAGAAATACATTACACAGAATGTAAATGGGCACTTCTCATTATTACACATCCTTTAAAATAATATCTATATATGCTATTACCTTACATGTACAGACTGGTTATAATATTGTTAAAATTTTAATTGTTACTTTATTCAGAACAAGAAAACATCTAAAAATAATGGGTTAAAGAAAATTTCCCATTAACAATTGAAAACATACTCAAATTTTTTCAGAGATAGTGTTAGTAAGATTTTTGTATGTCTATAAACATTTTAAAATTTTCATTAAATAAATTGTTGCTATGAGTCAAAGCCAGCTGCCTCCATTTTTATTTTGCAAACTCTGGATTGATGTTTAAAAGAATACGTTTTTTAACTTGCTAAATATTCTGACAGGTGTTTTAGAAGTAGAGTCTATGTCTCTATAACTCCTCTAGTTCCCATAACAGCTCTGAGGAAAAACTCCTTTTTTACTATATGCACCATGAGTTAATTACAGTTATTCATTTCCTAAATCAGCACTGGGAACTGATCTCAAGTTAAACAGAGACTCTGCTCCATATGTGAGCAATAAATTAATTTTCTCTTGGTGGCACTGTATTGATAGGGTTAAGTATATTGATAGAAGACTGTGCCATTCAATACAAGTACATTTTCAAGAAAATCACAATGCCAAACACTGCCTAGGAGAACTTCATCTACAAACAGCAGCAGGTGTGACCTGCATTTGAGATGGCATCATTGGGTGTCATGTAGCTCTTTATACCTTTCAGCCTCAGAAAGGGATAATCTGTGAAATCCACAAGAGCCTGATTTCTGCTTTGATAGTCTTCAGCAGACAGAAGCTGGGGCTAGAGTGAGGCATATTTGTTTGCATAGTGTGTGCATGCCTTGTAGAATTCTGAGCTTTATTTATTTTTTATTATTGTAGTTATTGGATGACAATGGTTAATGAATTTACACAGGTTAATGTGTACAATTCTACACTACATCATCTGTATATTGTATTGTGTGTTCACTGTCTCAAGTTAAGTCTCCCTTCATCACTGCTTTATTTTATTTTATTATTTTTTATCAAAAAGTAGATGTAATGATAGGATGGAATGAATTGGCTGCTATGGACTAATGGTAGCTTGTTTTTTGCATTAAGATCAAGAACTTTTCTGGACTCTTCTGTTCTCCAAGCAGCCTTGTATTCTGTGTTTTCTTTCAGTTTGAAGAAAACTGACAAAAATCAGCAAACTTTATCTCCCAAAGAGCTCTTTTTTGTCTGCTCCAAAATCTTCTTTGAGCTGCCTGAGCATCGTGGTTGATAACTGAGGTCAAAGTCTCTCCTTTGTAGTGTGTGTTACAGAAATTCTTCAGATAACTTTACTTGCTAACACAGGCGGCCCTTTATGGATTTCTTTCAAAGCCGGTTGGAATAAACAACTGTTTTCCTCTCAAATGCGCGTGTAACGTTTCAGCACCATGGAGAGGTCCAGGCAGCTTGCTAAGACATGGGACTTTGACAGTGTCATGCAATCGGACAGTGTAAGTTTTACAAACACCTGTCATCCTTTAGATGCATCGCACTTTTACATATGGAGAGAGGAAACTCCGAAGTCTAGCCAAGCCAAATTCAAGCTACAGAAAGGGAAGGCCTTCATTACATTTTAAATTCAAGATTAACCTTTTAAAGTATTATATTAGAAAATGTTTATATATTAATTTGAAAAATCACTTTCTCGTGGCATATGTTGTTATATGTGAATGTTCAGTGCTTTGAATTTTGAGAATCTGTTTTTGTTTTAATTCACAAAATAATATCTTTGCAGTTGGACAAAACAATTGCTTTGGTGATTACCAGGAGAAAAAGGGGCTGGGGGGAGGGAGAAGGGGGTCAGTCAGGGATAAATGATGATGGAAGGACACTTGACTTGGTGTGTGAACACACAATACAATACATACATGTTGGGATAAATGTAAGTTTATAGTTGTTCTTATGAAAAACAATACAATAAATAATAATACAAGAATAAACTCTGGCCCTGGCCACTTTGGCTCAGCAGCTGGGAGCAGTCTGCAGACCAAAGAGTCACAGGATCAATTTTGGTCAAGGGCATGTGCCTCACTTGTGGTTCATCCCTGGCCCTGGTTGGGTTGTGCAGGAGACAACCAGTCAATCTGTCTCTCACACTGATGTTTCTCTCCTCCACCCCTCTCTCTCCCTCCCTCCCACTCTATCTGATGATAAATAGAAAAGTACACTTAGGTGAGGATTAAAAAATAAAAAGAATAAACTGTGTTTCATAAACTCACAACTGTGAACCCACTTTTGATCCACCCTGTAGAGATAATGTTTTACAGAATTGTACACTTGAAACATACAATTTTATTAAACAATGTCAACCCAATAAATTCAATAAAAATAAAACAAAATTTTTAAAAAGAGAGAGAAGAGTTTTTCTGTGAAGTAAGTCTATAACACTACACATTGTGATTCATCATGTCTAGATATGAGGATAAAATGATAAAGCAATAAAATTAGTTCATAAACCAAAAACAAAGGAAAAATAAGAAAGAGAAGAGAATATGTTGAATGTGGAGTGGAACAATCTCCAACAATTATGAAGTATTTCCTGCCAAACCAAGATTAAAACCATCTATAAATAAAATACGTCAATGCTGGAAGGGACTTTTTAATCTATAATGCAATAATGGAGAATTGGCTACTCTTAAGGAAAACAGTTCTTTTATTATTGGTTCAAACTGCACCCTATTAATTCAAGCAATGAGTTAATTATATGTGGTTAATACCGTAGGGCCCTATGGTGGCATTCCTGTACACATCAGAGGTGTATAGTAACTTACTAGGACTTTCCTTCTAAAAACACATTGACAAAGGAACAACAGTGAGAGTTAAGAAACTCTATAGTGAGAAAATACCAAATATTTTAAGAAAAATTAAGCCTTTTTTGAGAATTCTCTCAGCTGAATAAAAACAAAATATGTCATTCCTGCTAACTGGATTTTTGAAGATTATAATTGCCCTGTTAGTTTGAGGACAAAAGATAAGAAACATAAAACAGGAAATCTGGCCCGGTCGATGTAGCTCTGTGGTTGAGCATCAACCCATGCACCAAGAGGTCACTGGTTCAATTCCTGGTCAGGGCATATGCCCAGGTTGTGGGCCAAACCCCAAAGGGGGGCATGAAGAAAGCAGCCAATTGATGTTCTTTCTCATCAATGTTTCCATCTCTCTCTTACACTCCTTCCTTTCTCTCCAAAATCAATAAAGAAAAATAATTAAAAGAATAAAAACTCGGGAAAATTGTCTTTGAACCATTAACTAATTATGATTTGACATGAGTGAATAGGCTCTCCATGCAACCATTATTTTTCTAATGAATATAAAACATAGAAATATGACCAAACATACAATTTATTTCATTTTTAAAGTTTTCTCTTTAATGTTATCAACTGATGTTTTACTTAACTTTACCTTTACATATCTTTAAAATTTTTTAAAAAACTAAACTTTAATGCGAATCACACTCTCACAAATACTGTTTAAGAATTCCCTTTTAGCCCTGGCCGGTTTGGCTCAGCGGTTAGAGCGTCGGCCTGCGGTCCGGAGAGACCCGGGTTCGGTTCCCGCTAAGGGCACGTGCTTCGGTTGCAGTTTGTCCCCGGCCCTGGTTGGTTGTGCGGGTGGCAGCCGCTCGATGTGTCCCTTTCACATCGAATTCCCTTTTAATCTACATCCTCACCACAGGATTGCCTGGAATCGACACTTGGTTTTGTAAGACTTCTTAATTATAAAAAATTTATATTTAATATTTAGTTACAGAAAGCAATTCTAAATCTAAACCATTAGTATGTAAGAAACTGTGGTCCATGTCAGTAAAAACTCAGGTCCATATCAGTAATAATTCGAAGTTGAGATATTTTATTACGAGGTTTTATATCTTGCCAGAGTCTTTCATACACTTTACTAAATATTATACCTTAATGTGTCAAAATTTTAAAAAGGAAAACTCAGTAAAAATATGTTCAGGCTAACGTACAAGTGACAGAAAATAGATTGCCCAAATATGACATGCTGAAACAAGATTAATTAGAAATGACCTTGGGTCAAATGAGTGAACGCTGCTGAAAAGGGAAAGGACAAGCAAGTGCAGAAAGGAGCCTGGACCGGCACCGTCACCTCCTCGGATTCTCTTCCTATTTCTCTTACTGTTGTGCATCCTGAATCTCTTATCCACCCCCCCGCCCTTTTTTTTTCAATCTATGCTCTAAATGTGAGTCTTCTTTGCAGTTCTGCTAGTAACACTTTTTTCTTTCATGACACAGTTTACACTTGACCTTGGCCATTTTATCCATGCTCATAGTTTCCTGTATATTTTTACCTCAGAAATAACTTTTAATTCTAAATTATCTCCTTCCCCACTGCTACTATCTAAATATATACACTCATCATCACATGCATGGGCTATTGCTTCCTGACTCCTAGCTTTTTCCCTTATCCACCCCCAGATCTGCCATTTAAGTGATTTTGCCACAACATAAATATAAAGATACCATCACCCTGCTTCATACCAATTAGTGGTTTCCCATTAATTATAGAATGAAGTCCAACTTCCTTAGCAAGACAGAAAACACCCTTTATAAGCTGGTAACTTCTTACCTCTCCAGCCTCTACTCCCAACACTTTTTCTCTCAACATCCCTGATCCAACCTTACTGAAAATTGCTCTGAGTGGCCTATAGCTGTGGTGCCTCTGTAGGAATGGACTGCAGGGGCAATGCCCACAGATGGAAATGGTTTTTCTTCCTCTGTCTGTTTGGCAAACTCCTAGTCATTCGCTGAAACGTTGTTCACATGGCGCCTCCTCTAGAATGTCTTCTATTCCTCTCTCCAAACGCACAGCGTAACAATTGCTCTCTGCTCTTTATTAGTTCCACAACCTGCATCGAGCTTTCCATTACTGCATATTTACCATGGAGTTATAACTGTTTATAAACATGTTTGCCTGTTACAGATTATGAAGGAAAAATGTTACAATTTCACCTTTATGTCTTCAACCTAGAGCCGAGTGCTTACAACACAACAATGCCCAGAATTTGTTATCTGTGGAATAGAGAAACTGGTGTATGCATTTCCAAAAATGGATTTGAAAATAACAGCAGTTTTCCAATGTGAAAAGCATTCTTGAGAACAGGGTCACAGTTTATTTTTTTTAATTTTGAAGCCTTGGGAAGAAATCTTACAAAGTCTGAAGGACAGGACATATTAGTAGCTGACCCTCTCATTTTAAAAGAACGCCAAGTTTCCATAAAGTGGAAAAATGCCCTTAAGAATAACTAACTTTCTGTACTGTGAAATGTAGTGAGCTAGTTCCAACCAACTAATCAACATCAATACAGTAAAGGGCATGTCAGCACTTTTGTAATGAGGCAGCTGCTCATAAATAGTTACAATGTGATTATATTAGCTCACATTGGAAAAATGTTCAAAACATCCATACTGGGAGAATCAGCCAGTATTAACTTACAACACAGCAATAACTTAAGCATGTGTGTGCATATTAAACACATTCACCCACAATTTGTATTAATTAATTTTTGCTTTTCTAGATATGGGATGTGACTAAAGTAGTCCTACTACAATAATTGCTTTCACATTTTCGCAACCCCTAGGTTCATGGAGTTAGAGTGATAGCATAAAATATGCTACAAAAGGAGAGTAAGTGGCTCTCGCCTCAGCACCAACACACACCCAGATGAAGACCCACAGGATGGTCTGTTTGGAATGACTGCTGTAGTTGTTCCTGGCCCTCATCTTTTATGGTCTAACATTTCAATTTTATATCTATGTTCATTTCCACTAAGCTCTCAGATATTAAATCAGGCTAATCAAGATGATCAAACAACAGTGCATAAACAAGAATATAAATGTATTGCTAAGCATTTATTTCCCTAGTGGTTTTAGTTTTCATTTTTTCTTTTCAGGCATGGCCTTGCTGAGCTATGGACCTGGAATGTTCAGTTAGAAATCCTAAATTTTCTTCGTAAACTCCTTCCCCACTTCTTCATTGTATCATAGCAAAGAGATGACAACAAAACAAAACAAAACAAAACAAAAGCCATATTCTCCTAGCTCTAAAAAATAAATGGTGCAAATATGTAGTTAATTTCCAAAATATATAGAGTGCTCATACAACTCAACAAAAGGGAGACAAAGAACCCAATTAAAAAATGGGCAGAGGACCTAAACAGACACCTCTCCAAAAAGGATATACAAATGGCCAAGAGACATATGAAGAAATGCTCAGCATCACTAATCACCAGAGAGATGCATATTAAAACAACAATGAGGTATCACCTCGCACCTGTCAGAATGGCCACCATCAACAAATCATCAAACAACAAGTGTTGGCGAGGGTGTGGAGAAAAGGGGACTCTAGTACACTGCTGGTGGGAATGCAGACTGGTACAGCCACTATGGAAAACAGTATGGTATTTCCTCAAAAAGTTAAAAATTAAATTTTCATTTGAACCAGTGATCTCACTTCTAGGAATATACCCTAAGAAACCTGAAACACCAATCAGAAACAATATATGTACCCCCATGTTCATAGCAGCACTATTTACAATAGCTAAGATCTGGAAACAGCCCAAGTGTCCATCAGTAGATGAGTGGGAAAAAAAGCAGTGGTACATGTACACAATGGAATACTATGCAGCTGTAGGAAAGAAAGATCTCTTATCCTTTGAGACGACATGGAGGGACCTGGAGAGTATTATGCTAAGTAAAGCAAGCCAAGCAGAGAAAGACAAATATATCACATGATCTCACTTATTTGTGGAATATAATGAACTAAACAAACTGATGAACAAAACTGACTCAGAGACATAGAGGTGGGGTACAGACTGACAAACCTCAGAGGAAGGAGTGTGTGTGGGGGGAGAGATTAACCACAGAATTTATATGCATGTACGCATGACCAATGGACATAGACAACAAAGCTGGGGATGGGTAGAGGTGGGATGGGGAGGAGGGTGTCAATGGGGGAAAAAGGAGAAACATCTGTAACAAAAACAAATTAATAAAATAATAATTTAAAACAATAAATAAATACATGGTGCATTCTGTCCCCACGCTCTACTTTAACTTCCTCTGTTTTTCCCTATTCATCTTTCACCTCCATCCTAGGACCCTCCCTCTCTGCAGGGCACTGTTATCACAGAACTTCTCCAACATGATCCTTCAGTGTCCAGGGGCCACACCATTCCACAAGCAGCAGTTCGCCTGAAGTTAACACTCGCCACCAATCTTCCCCACACCTGTCCCTGACATTAGATACCCTTCCCTGCCAGACACCATGAAGCTGCAAAACTTATATGACATTTTCTGTTGAAAGCAAAGCAGTATACAAATCTTTAATTATTAATATAAATGTGCCTCTGAAAGCCAGTGTCTTTTTCCCTTAAATTTCATCAACTGTCTTAACCTAAACCCTTTTTTACTTGCTTGAGATTCTGCAGACAATTTCCCTTCTCTTAATAAGCTTTCTGTTCTGCTAGACTACAATATAGTTTAGACTTTTCTTGATCAAAAACCACTACTTCTGAGTCCTGGTTCCCCAAGACTTAGATTTTAATCTCCTTAATTACACAGAGGATTTTCTATTTTTTTTTCAATTTCATATTGAAAATGTCCCACCACAGGGACTAATCTCATCCATGTTGTGTTCTTTCTTCCTGATAAATATCGCCCTGCAGGAAGAAGGAAGACTGGTATGCTGGGCTCAGACTGGGACAGTGTTCAGAGCAGTTTACACAACCTGGAACACCTATGAGCAGTCTTTCATATAGTGTGAGAAAGTGAAATAATAAATCTAGCCAACTATCAACTATACCATCAGTTCAAATGTATAAAAAAAGAAGGAGCAACCAGTGATGCCTCAGCAAACAGAAGCAGAAAAAACTGTGTGAAAGTAGAGGTTGGAGGTGCCCTGGAGTAAGCCTCTAGAATTTGAAAGAATATATATACTGTGGGGCAAAAGTTGGTTGCATATATATACACAGCCGATATTTTATTTTGCTTTGGAAAATGAGGTAAAGGCAAATATTAATATTCAGAGTTTAGAACTCATTAGTTCTGGCTTGAAAGATATCAAAGTTCATTTTCTAGCAGCTATATCATTATTGCCTAGTCAGAGAACTGTTCTGAAATTTGAACTCGTCTTCCAGAGGAGCTGATTATCCATCCTCTTCAGTATGCCAATGTCTTATTAAGAGATAACTATTTTGACTGTGCACAGAATTTCTGGCTGCTTTAGAAACAAATTATCTCTGATTTATTTTCTCTTGGCAAACTGGCTTAATTTGACTATAAACAGAAAGTCACCATAGCCGTGACTTCAGAAACTATGTTAACTCAATAACTGTGGTACAGAAATTCAAATTTAGAGTGGTAGTAATTTTACTGAATTAATTCTTTTTTTTTTTTTCTTATCCTCACCGGAGGACATTTTTGCATTTACCTTCAGATAGAGCAGGAGGGAGAGAGGGAGAAAGAGAGAGAAGCATTGATGTGAGAGAGACACATCAAGTGGTTGCCACCCACAGGACCCTAACTGGGGCCTGGCACAAACAGCAATCAAGGTACGTGCCCTTAGCAGAAACGGACCTGGGACTCTCCGGTCCATGGGCCGACGCTCTAACTGCTGAGCCAAGCTGGCCAGGGCCTAAATTAATTCTTTAAAGCAGAAATACTGGCCCTTGAAAATGATCTTTTTAGCATAAGTATTTGTAAGAATGAAATGTCATCGCCATAAAATGGGTGTCTTCAGTTTGTGAGAAGAAAAGGCTGCTTTCAGAAAATCTTCAAGGATTTTAAACCCATATCATCTCTCATTTACAAATGCACCATCTCAGGTTTCACATGAGAATTAATATACTTTATAAATGCTTTCACCCAAATGTTACTGAGTTTTGATCGAACCAAGGTCTATGCCAGGATACAGCATGAATTCATAGTCTCCACAAAAACAAAAATGGCTTTGGAAGATGGAAAAGCAAATGTCCAAGGTCCACGGACTTCTATCGGGTTGGTTCCCCGTCTTGAGCTGTGAAGACTGGAAGCACTTTGAGTTCTAAGGGAAAAGTTTCTTGACAAGATTATTCTTTTCAACTTGGCCGAGGTTGAGAATAGGGATTATTACTGTCTTGAGGATTAAAAGTTTTGCAACTGCCAATACTGGCTTGTTATAACCTTTGAGTAATAAAGCAACTAAGCTGCTATAGAATTAGGGAGAAGAAGTGGTATTTCCTGCTTAGCTTCCACACAGGTGTTGAGGAACGCCTGGGATCCACTGATTTAATAAAAGAGGAAGACTGCTCTTTGTATCTTTACACAGATCATTTGAAATGTTTCAGAAAAGGAAGGGTAGGCAACTCTGTTTTTATTTATTGACACCTAAATTGTTCAGTTAGTGGGGGCATGGCTTCCCCACAGACCCCCCAGTTCCTTACATCCCTCCCACTGCCATTGAGAGAATACGCTTGCTGTGCCTCCTAACTTATTGTTATGAACTGAATTGTGTCCCCTCTCCCGATTTCGTATGTTGAATCCCTAATCTCCAGTGTGAATGCACAGTCATGAGTCTCATGATGATGGGGATACAATCTGATAAACGTGTTGTTAGGTGATTTTGTCACTGTGCAAGCACTTAGGGGTCCATGTGATTAAATCAGGCACCAGAGAAATGATGCAAACAAGAGACACAGTCGACATGAGATGTACGATGCTGCTGCCACTGTCACACGGCATACCGATACACAGCAAACATTTTTTTAAGTGGAATGAGTACACTCTATATAATGATAAAAGTAGAGTATAGTTGCCCTGACCAGTTTGGTGTAGAGTTAGAGCGTCGGCCTGCAGTCCCGAGAGACCCAGGTTCAGTTCCTGCTAAGGGCACATACCTAGGTTGCAGTTTGTCCCCGGCCCTGGTTGGGTCGTGCTAGTGGCAGCCATTCAATGTGTCCCTTTTGCATCGATATTTCTCTCTGTGTCTCTTCCTCTCTCTCCCTCCCACTCTATCTTAAAAAAAAAAAAAAGGAAAACTGTCCTTGGGTGAGGATAAAAAAAAGTAGAGTATAGTAAATACTATAGTAACATAGTCATTTGTCATCATCATCAATTATTATGTATTGTACATAATTGCACATGCTACGCTTTTAGTACACAGGCCACACAGTGGGTTTGTTTATGCCGGCATTACCTCCAACAAGTGAATCATACGTTGCACCTAGAAAGTTACTGCAGCTACAACATCACTGGGTGATAGGGATTGTTCAGCTTTATTATAATCTTATGGGATCACTGGCATACATGAGGTCCACAGTTGACCAAAATGTCATTATTCCGTACTTGACTATATTTGAGGATGAGGCCTTTAAGGAAGCAATTAAGATTAAATGAGGCCATAGGGTAGAGCCCTAATCTGATAGGACTGATGTCCTTATAAGAACAGGAAGAGTCTGGTTGATGTGGCTCAGTGGTTGAGGTTCTACCAATGCACTAAGAAGTCATTGGTTAGATTCCCAGTCAGGACACATGCCCAGGTTGTGGGCCAAGTCCCCAGTGAGGGGCGTGCAAGAGGCGGCAATCGATGTTCTCTCTCATCGATGCTCATCGATGTTTCAATCTCTCTCTCCCTCTCCTATCCTCTATCTCTAAAAAAAAATAAAATCAATAAAGGGGGAAAAAAAGAACAGGAAGAGACAACAGAGATCACTCTCTCTGCACTACACAGAGAGGACAGGTAAGAACCAGCAAGAAAAACAGCCACCTACAAGCCAGAAAGAAAGCCTCACCGGAAACCAAACTCCGCTGGCACCTTGACCTTGACCTCTGTGAGGAAATCTCTGTTTGCCACATAAGTCCCCAGTCTGTGCTGTGCTGTTGTGACAGGCCAAGCAAACTAATCCACTCCTACCAGCTCTCTTCACTGAGTTCACGGCTGTTACCTGCCTGGCCCCTTAGCATGAGTTCGTTTAAGATGCTTCTTCACTCTGCCACAGACAAGATACCCTGAGTTATACTACTTTTAATATTCCCATTTTAACCTACAGTTCATCAGATTATAATGAATTAATGGAGGGTCAAGATATCGATTAGAAAATAATAGTATGAGATTGTACTCTAAAATCTGAATCAATATATTTAAGAAGTTATTCCCTGAGGAGAAAAACATTGACAAAATAGTATCATTGTATTTGTGGAAAAGTGTGCCCACAGGTGTGTGAAATATCTGGGAGGATGTTCTTCACCATAATTAAGCCAGAAACAGTGGTTTAAACTTTCCTAAAAAGTTGGAATTACATCCGGCTGGTGTAGCTCAGTGGTTGAGCGTTGACCCATGGACCAAGAGGTCACTGGTTCAATTCCTGGTCAGGACACATGCCCAGGTTGTGGGCCCAATCCCCAGTGGGGGTACGCAGGAGATGGCCAATCGATGTTCTCTCTCATCGATGTTTCTGTCTCTCTCTCCCTCTCCCTTCCTCTCTCTCTAAAATCAATAAAGAAAAAAAAAATTTTTTTTTAAGAGACAATTATTTTTATTATTGTCTACCTCTGGGTCTTTCTATGATGGGAGAAATGGGGATACATCCAACCAAGCCATAATTCCAAGCCTGGTTACTATAAAAAACATTCCTCATAACTTTGTCTTGGACTATAATGATGTTTCACACTAGGGCCCGAAGTGCAGAACTGCTAAGGAAGAAGAAAATCAGATGGTCAATATCATTCCTATTTTTTTTTATGTTTCTTTCCTTTTCATTCCTATTTTTTTAATATTGCAATTGAATAGATATTTTTGCATGTCAGGACACATTATTAAAGAATACTTAAATTATTGAAAGATTTTAAAACTACTATTAGCAATATTTTTCAAATGTATTTATTAATTTATATGATGAACAATTTTCTTGGAAAAAACACAGGGAATCAGTATTTCAACTAGCAAACATAGTAAAACATTAATATGATTAGTGCTACAGGGATATTCATTACATTATTTTTTTGCACTTTTCTATATGCTAAAGATTTATTTAACTTTTATGAAAACTTTGAATTTCAAAACACAGCAATATTTGTTATGGAATCAAAGAAAGATTCTCCCCAAATGAATAGCTAGTATCCTGCTTACAGTATTAGTAAAAGGACTGAGGAATACGAATTCTATGCTTCTCATTTTCCACTGTAGGGGAGCGAAAACGATTTCCCCACAATGGTGTGAGCTTCAGGTCTCTCACACTAAAGTGGAAAAATAAAGAACAGTTTATGCCTCTTTGCTTCTTGTCTTTCTTCCTGTTCACAGAGAAATTCCTGCTTTCTCAGCAGTGTATTACTCCCAGGATGGAAGACTTGCTTCAAGTAATTCCCTAGGGACCTTTCATTCTTAACTACTAACCTATTTTCTTTTGGCATTTTGTTTATTTAAGCATATATTTATGAATTACCATACTTTAAATCTGTTTAGGCCTTACTTTTTATTTTTAGTGTTCCCTAATGTATGCCTTATTTATTATCTCTTCACTTACTTAACACGCACTGATTGAACCTCGCTGTACATTAGGCACGATGCGGATCTGCGCAGGTGCAGACGCACCGGCGACCTGTCCTCCGGGATCCAGAGGTTCTTACCCTTGAGCTGCGCTCGGTCTTCACAGCTTCTGATTTAGTAGGTCTGCGATCCCAAAATGTGTACTTCTAAAACATTGCCAGGGGATTTATGCTTTTCTCCACTTAAATCTTGCCCTTCGATTGTTAGTTTCAGTAGCTCTTCCCACTTCCCTTATTTTCCATCACTTAAATGTTTTTAACTTTTTTTTCTTCCTTAAACTCAGAGTTTATTTCTGTTTTCAAATTTCTTCCTTCCTAAGTCTTCTTTCATTTTAAAACAATGTCTTTGGTTTGGTTGCTTTTGTAAATGTGAAGTGTTATCTTCTAAATCATCTTCATAGCCTTCATCTTATACTAATTTCTGCTTCAAACTTGGCAAACACCTAATGCCTTTTTTTTTTTTCTTTTACAGAGGTTTAATCACCTACTTTTATAAAAATCTTCAAGTGTGAGGGACCTCAAGTTGAGGAGCTAGACAAACTTTAAAGAGGGGACTGCAGGGGCTTTCTCCTGTCGAGCAACCCCTTCCCACAGCAGCCCAACACCTGCTTGGCCTTCCACATTCCTTCCTGGTCGAGAGGGCTCTTCAAGAACCATGGACTCAAGAAGCAGTCACTCCACCTCAGTGGCATAAAGCCCACCATACAAAACAGCCATTCGATTTGCTGGACCAACATTATTTTATATTTTACACTGTTTTAACATCCCATGAAGTGTATGTCCTAATGTCTATTATCTTCAAAATAGGCAATCACAGAACTAGAAACAAAATATACTGACTATATCACATGGATCAAAATATACTGCCCATGGAATCTCCAATCCAGAGAGGTTAGCATAATATCCTGACTTAATCCTAGTGAGAAATATTTTGACGTTAAAATTCATGGGAGAAGGTAACATAACATTTTCTAAGTGGTTTTTCTTTCTTTATTGATTGATTTGAGAGAGAGAGGAAGGGAGAGGGAGAGAGAGAAACATCAATGAGGAAGAGAGAGAAACATCGATGAGGGAGAACATCAGTTGTCCACCTCCTGCATGCCCCCCACTGGGGATTGGGCCTACAACCTGGGCATGTGCCTCGACTGGAAATTGAACCAGCAAACTCTTGGCGCATGGGTTGTCGCTCATCCACTGAGTCATACGGGCCAGGTGAAGTGTTTTAAACTGTTTTTACATGATGCTTCTCACCAACAAAAATCTAACAATATTTATAATAACAAAATAAACTACAAATGTAAATGGAATTTATTATTGGATCATCACTTTGGTTTCACCCCTAAACTGACCAGTGCTCACTTTTAGGAAAGGGCGTGACATTGCTGCTGAGTTTGCCCTCGCCATTGTGCTCCCTCTCTCTGGCCTGTGCCAACCACAGAGCAGCCACTTCCTATGGGATATCAAGGGAAAACTCAGCCTCACATGGTGTTTACAAAGCACTTCATGTAAATTGGTGCACAATCGCTTTAGTTAACTGAACATTTTAAGGTCTTTACTGTAAATAGCCCAACTCCAAGCAACTCTAACTATTTTCATGATAGCTATTTCTTTTTATAGCTGGTTAATTAAAATATTTTGCTGGAGATGGCTTTGACTACTCATGAAAATCTTTTTCTGGGCTCAAAACAGAAAAGCACATCTGAACAAAAGCCCTAAATGACTCATTCTTTAAGGTCAATATATATTTGCTTTGTATCAACCATTTTGCCATGTGGTTTTTAAAATTTTTTTCTTGTCAAATCTGACAAGATTTGATCTTGACAAGATCTGACTGTTAAGGTTCTTATTTTTATGAGCTGTTTTGACTAAATTTTATAGTATAATCCAATATAACACAATGAGTAATTTTCAGAATTTTAATCCAAATCATTTCCTTGATTCATGAGCTAGATTAAAATATATTTAAAAAATAATAAACAAAAAGAACTTAGTTTATATCCGTGCCCTCCATTCTTCTCTACCCCTTTTCCCTTCTCTCAGAATAAATTTGCCAGAGTCTCAGAAAAAAATTTAAACTTAAAATTAAAATTTTAAATATCAAATTAAAATATTTGTGTCTACTCTTGACCTGTGCACTGAGTCAAGATCTTTATTTTTTTTCCAATTGTGGTAAACAAAACAAAAAATAAACACATATAACATCAAATTTACCATCTAGTTAATTTTAAGTGTACAGTCTAGTAGTGTTAACTATAATCACACTGTCGTGAAACAGATCTCTAGAACTTTTTCACCTTGCCAACACAAAACTCTATACCCACTAAACAATAACCCCATCCCCCTACTCTCTTCCCTCATTTCCTGGGAACGACCATCCCTGTTGGATTCGATGGTCATCTTTATGAGCTCCTCAGAATGCCAGTAATATAGCACCACATTCAAACAACCTTTTTAAAACAGAACCTTTACTAGTTCAGAAGGCTACAGAGTCCTCCTTTAATCTGAATTTTTACTCATAAGTATTTTGAAAAACATAAAAATATTTCTTCATGAAAATTCACTCTACTTTGAATAAAAAAGCAACAGTTGCACTGAGGCTAAATTAGCCAAATGAAATGTGTTATTGATAAAGAAAAAATTATATGCACAGAATTTCTGGCGGCTTTTGAAACAAATTATCTCTGATTTATTTTCTCTTGGCAAACTGGCTTAATTTGACTATAAACAGAAAGTCACCATAGCCGTAACTCCAGAAACTGTGTTAACTCAATAACTGTGGTACAGAAATTCAAATTTAGAGTGGTAGTAATTTTACTGAATTAATTCTTTAAAGCAGAAATACTGGCCCCTAAAAATGATCTTTTTAGTATAGGTAATTGTAAGAATGAAATGTCATCGCCATAAAATGGGTATCTTCAGTTTGTGAGAAGAAAAGGCTGCTTTCAGAAAATCTTCAAGGATTTAACAGTTAAACCTGCATTATCGTTCATTTACAAATGCACCATTTCAGGTTTCACATGAGAATTAACATACGTTACAAATGTTTTCACCCAAATGTTCCTGAGTATTCATTGAACCAAGGTCTATGCCAGGATACAGCATGAATTCATAGTCTCCACAAAAACAAAAATGGCTTTGGAAGATGGAAAAGCAAATGTCCAAGGTCCACGGACTTCTACCAGGTCGGTTCCCCTTCTTGAGCTGTGAAGACTGGAAGCACTTTGAGTTCTAAGGGAAAAGTTTCTTGACAAGATTATTCTTTTCAACTTGGCCGAGGTTGAGAATAGGGATTATTACTGTCTTGAGGATTAAAAGTTTTGCAACTGCCAATACTGGCTTGTTATAACCTTTGAGTAATAAAGCAACTAAGCTGCTATAGAATTAGGGAGAAGAAATGCTATTTCCTGCTTAGCTTCCACACAGGTGTTGAGGAACGCCTGGGATCCACTGATTTAATAAAAGAGGAAGACTGCTCTTTGTATCTTTACACCGATCATTTGAAATGTTTCAGAAAAGGAAGGGTAGGCAACTCTGTTTTTATTTATTGACACCTAACTTGTTCTGTTAGTTGGGGGCATGGCTTCCCCACAGACCCCCCAGTTCCTTACATCCCTCCCACTGCCATTGAGAGAATAGGCTTGCTGTGCTTCCTAACTTATTGTTATGAACTGAATTGTGTCCCCTCTGCCAATTTCGTATGTCGAATCCCTAATCTCCAGTGTGAATGCACAGTCATGAGTCTCATGATGACGGGGATACAATCTGATAAATGTGTTGTTAGGTGATTTTGTCAGTGTGCAAGCACTTAGGGGTCCATGTGATTAAATCAGGCACCAGAGAAATGATGCAAACAAGAGACACAGTCGACATGAGATGTACGATGCTGCTGCCACTGTCACACGGCATACCGATGCACAGCAAACATTTCTTAAGTGGAACGAGTACACCCTATATAACGATAAAGTAGAGTATAGCAAATACTATAGTAACATAGTCATTTGTCATCATCGTCAATTATTATGTATTGTACATAACTGCACGTGCTACACTTTTAGCACACACAGGCCACACAGTGGGTTCGTTTATGCCGGCATTACCTCCAACAAGTGAATCAGGTGTTGCACCTGGAAAGCTACTGCAGCTACAACATCACTGGTGATAGGAATTGTTCAGCTTTATTATAATCTTATGGGACCACTGGCATACATGTGGTCCACAGTTGACCAAAATGTCATTATTCCGTACTTGACTGTATTTGGAGATGAGGCCTTTAAAGGGGCAATTAAGATTAAATGAGGCCATAGGGTAGAACCCTAATCTGATAGGACTGATGTCCTTATAAGAACAGGAAGAGTCTGGTTGATGTGGCTCAGTGGTTGAGCATCTACCCATGCACTAAGAGGCTGCTGGTTTGATTCCCTGTCAGGACACATGCCCAGGTTGTGGGCCAAGTCTCCAGTGAGGGGTGTGCAAGAGGCGGCCAATCATGTTCTCTCTCATCGATGCTCATCGATGTTTCTATCTCTCTCTCCCTCTCCCATTCTCTATCTCTAAAAAAATAAAAATAAAGATAAAGGAAAAACAAACAAACAAACGAAAAAGAACAGGAAGAGACAACAGAGATCTCTCTCTCTGCACTACACAGAGAGGACAGGTAAGAACCAGCAAGAAAAACAGCCACCTACAAGCCAGAAAGAAAGCCTCACCAGAAACCAAACTCCGCTGGCACCTTGACCTTGAACTCCAAGCCTCCACACTGTGAGGAAATCTCTGTTTGCTGCGTAAGTCCCCAGTCTGTGCTGTGCTGTTGTGACAGGCCGAGCAAACCAATCCACCCCTACCAGCTCTCTTCACTGAGTTCACGGCTGTTACCTGCCTGGCCCCTTAGCATGAGTTCGTTTAAGATGCTTCTTCACTCTGCCACAGACAAGATACCCTGAGTTATACTACTTTTAATATTCCCATTTTAACCTACAGTTCATCAGATTATAATGAATTAATGGAGGGTCAAGATATCGATTAGAAAATAATAGTATGAGATTGTACTCTAAAATCTGAAGCAATATATTTAAGAAGTTATTCCCTGAGGAGAAAAACATTGACAAAATAGTATCATTGTATTTGTGGAAAAGTGTGCCCACAGGTATGTGAAATATCTGGAAGTATGTTCTTCACCATAGTTAAGCCAGAAACAGTGGTTTAAACTTTCATAAAAAGTTGGAAATACATCCGGCTGGTGTAGCTCAGTGGTTGAGCATTGACCTATGTATCAAGAGGTCGCTGGTTCAATGCCCAGTCAGTACACATGCCCAGGTTGTGGGCCCGATCCCCAGTGGGGGCATGCAGAAGGCAGCTAATCAATGTTCTCTCTCATTGATGTTTCTGTTTCTCTCTCCCTCTCACTTGCTGTCTCTCTAAAATCAATAAAGAAAAAAAAATTTAAAAAGTTGGAATTACTTACAAAGAGCAAGCACTATTTTTATATAATCAGTATGTTATAATAATAAATATGTAATATGTATGGAAAGAATAGGGAAAATGAAAAATAGATGAACTATATTTCCAATTAGAATATAATACTCATGAGGGCACAAACTATTTATGACCTGCTTACCACTGTATCCCCAGGCCCTTCATGTTGTAGATCCTCAACAAATACTTGTGAAGAGAACAAATGGATAGTCCAGACCAGCGCAGTGCAAAGAAAGTAAAGTATACTAAGTCCAAGAGATGGGGTTCCATTCCCAATTCCTCCAATATCTCTGCAGTGCTATAGAACTCCCTAAACCTGGTGCAGACCTATTTTTATTTTAAATTAGTCAAATGACATGATTAAATTCATATTTTTCCTATGGACATAAACACTCTTAAGACCCCAGGACAGAGATTGATTGAAAAACCTGTGCATGATCCTATTCTAACAAACAGCAGGCTTGGTTTCTCACCCATGGGAAATAGTTCTCTGAACCAGGGCACTGACTTCTGTATCATCTATCCTTTAAATATATGTAATGGAAAAAAGATGAAAATAAATTGATGTAGTATGGGTTTGTACATAGGAACCAAATGTCACAATATTTCAGTAAAAAAAACATTTTCAGCGTGATATCATTTTTTAAATCTTTAAGAAGTTTTGCCTATAATTAAATGTCTCAGGAAAACTTACCATTAAATGAATGTGGTGTTACTGACCTCTGATTTTGAAACACATTTTGAGAAAATGATTAAAAGTCATTTTTTAAACTAGAGGCACAGAATAACTGCTCCAGTGCATTCTATATAATCTTAAAGACAGACATACATTTTTAATAACAAATAATTATATTGAATAACTAGTGATAGTAACCATATTTAAGGAGAGAAATAAAAGAAAGACTCATTCATTTCATGAACTTCATAGACATTCAAATATTTTATAATGTCTGAAACAAATGTTTAATAGGAAATGGGATTTTCAAAATGTAGAGGTAATTAGAAAATGATGGAAATATTTTTTAAGAATGCAAAACATAGGCATCTCTAAGCATGTAAATATATATAAAATATTAACATTACATTTCATATTAAAATAACTTGATTTAAACTACATGTGACATATGGGCTCCTCTGTATCTGTAAATAACTTACACCAAGTATTTTTATTATAATTGTATGAAAGCAGATTATTTGCTCCTCTCTACCAACAAATATCATACTCAGCACACTTTCATATCTTACTGAAGATCTGGAAGGATCAAAGAGAATTTGCAGCTGGACATTGAAAGAAGATGTTGTGGGTTTGCTTGTTTAAATGTGTGTGTGTACAAACCAGTGTGTGCAAGCTTGTGTTAAATTGCACTACAAATGTGGGAGCTATTTCTTTTCTCATGTTTGAAGTGTCTGTCAGTCTTCCTCTCCTAGGATGAAACTCCTTTTTTCAGTAAAAGTCAAACAATAAATATTCAATGGATTTTTATTTAGCACCTACTATGTGCAAGAGAATTTTTGCTAGACACTCAAGATTGGTTAGTGAATAAGAAAGATATAATCCCTGCCCTCTGAAACTTACCATCTAGCAGAAAAAAACAAACAATGAGCTATTACCAGCATGATGAGTAAAAAATAATAATAATAATAAACAAGCAAAAAAGAAGAGTGGGTGCAATGGGAATGTACTATAGAGTCAAGGAGGACCTGAAGGGAGAAATGTTTAAGATGAAATTCACAGCCTGGCCAATGTGGCTCAGTAGGTTGAGCATAGTCCCATGGACTGAGAGGTCCTGGATGGACTCCCAGCCAGGGCACATGCCCAGGTTGACGGCTGGATCCCCAATAGGCGGTGTGCTAGAGGCAGCCGATCTTTGTTTCTCTCTCACATTGATGTTTCTATCTCTCTTTCCTTTGCTCTCTCTCTTAAAAATCAATAAAAACATATTCTTTTAAAAGAGGTGAAATTGACAGAATTAGTAACATTTAACCAGACAATGTTGGGGAAAGGGCATTTTGGACAGAGGGAGAAGCCCAGCAGAAAAAGGAGCAAGGTATACCCAGAGCTCTGCAAGAAGTCCTGGCTGTGGAGTGGAAAGGATGAGTCTGAAGATGATGCGGGACAAGAACATGCAGGTCCTAGATCAAATGGAAGACAAGGGAAGAGATAAGAGGAGCTTTTCAGTGGACAAAGATAGAATCCCTTCCAGAAATTAATTTACAATCTATGTATGATGTTATATCACACACAGGAAGTATGAAAAGCTTACAGGTCAAGATGATAAGAAGTAAAATGAATAGAATTGCATACTATACACTGCATACAACCTGATATAAATTTAGATTTTGATAATACCTCCTATTTCAAAACCTTTACAATAACAAAGTTGTCTTTAATAACTAGCCTTATCAGCCTTATTTTAACCTCTACAGAAATAGAAAGTATATTAAGTAAAAATCTTATGAAGCATTTGAAAAATAAAGAAGAAGTACAAATTTATAACAGAAAAATCACAATACAAAATACATTATGAACAATTATAGAATAGGGATTAGCATAAAAAATAAAAGACTCAAGAATTATTTAAAGACCACAATTTTTCAAATAAATAATTTAAAAAGAAGAATTGTGTTCACTGAAGACAGTAGGTCATACTGCCAGTTTTAGTCATATGTAGCTTCCTGAGAATGGGTCATGTTATATTTATCTATAACTTTTTCCTTCTTAATGGCCAGAAATCAAATTAATGTAACACATTATTAATGCAACTGAATGGAGAGTGTAAATGTATGTTTTCTTTTTTTTTTTTCTTTTTTTGTCTGAGTTGCTCAATTCTAAGTTAACTTGATCTCATCACCTGCCTTGCCAAAACACAAAAGAAAACATAACAACTTATAATCACGTCAAATTTCACTATAGTAAGATTCTATGCTACACTCTGAGTTTGCAGCCACTGTGATTACTGGAGGAGGAGCAATGGCATATTCCGAAATAGTGAACAATTCAGGCTTCTTCTTCATCAGAGATAAAAGAAGGAAGCCAATCGGTCTTGAGGGGGTGAGAGTGGGGGGGTATATCGGATCTCTGGTGGATACCTCACTCTAGCTTAATTATTAATCAGACCCTTTTCTTTTCCATATTGCTAAGAACCACAGATGGTAGAACTTTGGATTTTTTCCCAGAAATGACTCTGAAAGCAAAGGCAAAAGAAGCAACTGTGGTTTTGTTCTACTTAAGCATGACCCCATCTCAATTTTAGTAAATATACTGAAGTGATGAGCCAAATCAGAAAATCTTGTGCTATTTAAAGTTTGACCAATAACTCACAAATGCCTGATGAAGGATTTTTTCTTACGGAAACTGGCTCCCGTCCATAACGCAGAGGAAACTGTTGGGGAGGCTACGCTTCCCTTCCCACCCTAACAATAATGGTTAAAAAGACGAGAAAAGTTTCAGACACGTTGCGATGTGGCAAGAAAGCCACCCAGCAGGTGTACTGCATCTACAAAATTGTTTTTTTCTTTAGTTAGGACCAAATCTTATCATCTTTCAGCTGTATTAATAGTGCTACTCCAATTTGAAAAACAGAATGGCAATTTGTTTACATGCACTCCCGTCCTGCATACATTGATTCCAGGGTTAGAAGTAGTAATGGTGGAACATATAGATCCCTTTTCCTTGACAATATTTCAATAAAACCTTTTAAGTGTAGTCAGTTATCGCCCACAAATTATAAAAAGGATGTTCAGGGCACCACACTAAAAGAGCCGCCTTTCTGGAATGAGATGCTTGAATGTCACTGTGCCACACAATCATAATTTAGATAGAAAGGGCCCTAATAAGCCATCTACATTGATTTTAGGATGGATATTTATTGGAAAAAGCTGGTGACGGTTAAATTTTTTCTACCGATTTTACAAGATTCCAAGATTTTTATTTTTCATGAAGGGAGAACTTCGATGCATAATCAAAATGATTTTTCTGTATATTCCATGAAGCAAATGCTATTAGTTCTCATAGATCCTCACCTACCCCTAAATGTTGCACAGAAACAAACTCGTGTTCTCTGGATTCAGTAGCATTTCTGCCCATGAAACAGGCCAGACATACCAAAAAGTTATGCCCCAAAGTAGCCCTCAGACAGGGAGGAAGGTAAGTCTTGACTGTAAATCCGCACTGGGACAATTCTGAGGTGTTGTCCACATGCTGTGTCAGAGATTTCAGAGAAGACTAACCTTAGCTGCCCCCTTGCTGACACACTGTGTGTGTTCTGCTGTCACTGCCTCACGGTGTTTCCTGACAGGTCCTCCCAATAAATGACTTAGGTCCAGATCACTGTATCAGGGTCTGACCTCGTGACGACCCAAACCCACCTACGCTGTGATGCATGGCTGACAATCTCATGGTATTTCCAAGGTCATATTCTGGGACAGCATTGCTAACATTAAGAAATCTGTGGGAAATTTTCTTTTTAAATCTTAGGAATGATGGGCTGCTAAAATTTACTTTGTTCAGACAAAAACTTACTTGAGATACACCCTGTTGTCTTCTTTGGCCCGGCTTAACTAAAGATGAGGGTCACCTGAAAAGTAAAACTTTGTTTGAGGATAAGATTTAGCAGCCCATCATTCCTTCTTGTGAGGTCCAAACCTTGCTTTTTAAAAATGTTTTGTTCTGGTTGTTTCTCCACTTGAAACTTTACATATTGACAGAAAACGACAGGGAAGAAACAGCAGGAATGGGAGTCTGAACAGACAGGCAGATACAATGAACACTGGAAAACATGAGCAACATGCTACCACTAGCAGTGAAGATGTGAGATATTAAAGATAAAAACTGCAAGTACCCTTAATTCATGAGAAAAAAGAAGTTCAATCTCAGGGGCATCGATACAAATACAACAGAAACAGTAGGTAATAAGGAAGAAAGCACCAGAGAATTCTCAGCACAAATCCCCTTAAATTCTGGGTCTGTGTTTGGGCCCTCGTGATTTAGTTCCATAATTACATTACAGAGCATACAAGTTTGACATTACAGAGACTTTGCTAAAACTTATAATGTGAGTGTAGATTCGCAATTAAAAGATGCAGAAATTAGGCCAGACCCTGAAAGGATAGTTTATTTCTCCATAGCTGTTGAGCAAATTCTTTCCTATGCTGTCCGACAGAACAGAACAACAGTGTTAGCAATCAAGACTTGATCTCATCTCCTGCCCTGACAAATATCTTTATATTTCTTTCATTTCTAGAAAACTGGCTGGCAGAGAAGGAACAGAAAATTTAATCATAAAATGCAAAACCTGAAACATTTTTAAACCTAAAAGAGAAAAATATTTGATAATCCCCAAAACAATATCCAACTTTGCAAAATTCTCCTTTCCTCACATATTACACTGAACACATCCTCATCACCATAATTAAGTTGCAAGGCACCTGCTGATACTGTACTTGCCATAACATGCCCAGGGAGAAAAAACTGTACAGAGTATCCGTGGTTGTAGTAGTTGTTGAACCATCTGTGCTTGCAAATGGTGTAAAAAGTCAGATTGCTCACTACACAGATGGTTGCTTCATTTCAGGAAAAGCAATTTCTTAGTGCATATTCTTGATCTCCACTTCCACCTATTGAAAATTCTCACAATCCCAAACAATACTAAAAATTAAAAATTATAAGGAATGTTTTAAAAAATAAGCAATACAGCACTTCTAACATTATTTTCCATTTCTGAACATATCAAAAACCCGTTTAGAGAGCTGAGGATTTTCTTATTTCATAAGATTAGTTGCAGCGGTTGAGACATCTTAGCAGAGACATCTCTCACTCTGCATTCTCACAGGGACCTCTGCTTATTATAGGTTCTCTAACAGCTTCTGCAAGATATCTTACAACATATTCAGGGTGGTTAAGGTTGGTTAATGGAGACTTTCCATTTTTGCCTAATTTCTGAGATTTCAGCAGTCCCCTCCCCCATGCTTAAAGCCCTTCCTCAGTACCTTATCCACTACTAGGTTTTAAGAAATTGAAAACCTATAACACTTTATCCAAAGTTAGAATAAGCTAAATTGAATCTCCCATAATAGCTCTGATTTTACAGTGATAGGAGTCAGATGATTCTGATGATCCATCATTCTGATCTGACAAACATGATTATCATATTTCCTAGTTTAAAATTGTATTTATTTACCATTATTCCTAGAATAATGATAAAACTTTCTGACGTGGCTTTTTTTAATTCTTGAAAATATGTCCCCCCTTTTTACCTCCATTGAAACGCGTCTCCCCATTTCTACCCACTTCTGCTTTCCCCAAATGAATGCCTGTGTCCACTGGTTGTACATATATGTATATGACTTCTTTGGTTTATCTCTTCCCACCCTACCCCAAACCATCCCCTTCCCTCTGAGATTTGTCAGTCTATTCTCTATTTCCATGTCTCTGGATCTATGTTGATCAACAGCTTATTTTGTTCATGATATTACATAAATAAGTGAGATTGTGGGATACTTGTCTTTCTCTGACTGGTTTATTTCAAATGCTCAGCATAATACTCCCCAGATTCCTCCATGTCATCTCAAAGGACAAGAGATCTCTCTTTCTTACAGCTGTATAGTATTTCATTGTGTAAATGTACAAAACATTTTTTTTTAATCCTCACCTGAGGATATTTTTTCCATTTATTTTCAGACAGAATGGGTGGAGGGTAGAGAGAGAGAGGGAGAAAAACACTGATGTGAGAGACACACATTGATTGGTTGCCCCCCACACAACTCCAACCAGGGCCAGGGACTGAACCACAACCGATGTGCATGTCCTTGACCAGAATCAAACCTGGGACTGTTTGGTCGATGGGCCAACACTCTAACCACTGAGCAAAACCAGCCAGGGCTGTACCACAGCTTTTTTATCCACTCATCTACTGATGGGCACTGGGGCTGTTTCCAGATCTTAGCTAATGTAAATAGCTCTGCTATGAACCCAGGGGTGCATATATTCTTTCTGATTGGTGTTTCAGGCTTCTTAGGATATATTCCTAGAAGTGGAATCACTGGGTCAAATGGAAATTCTGTTTTTAATTTTTCGAGGAAGCACCATATTGTTTTCCATAGTGGCGTTCCCGACATGGCTCTTGATATGCTTCTTCCTTCTGCCACCATGGAACCTACTCTCCATCATACTTTAGTGCTCAGCTTAAATAGCTCCTGCTACAACAATCTTAAATGGATTGGATGTCCTGGCTGTTATGACCTCACCTTTGGGCCCTCTATTTCTTCCCTGCTCTCCTATCTAACATATATGTGATGCTTTTGTCTCTGACTTTAAAATATATCCAAAACATGTCCACCCGCTTTTCTGTCTCCGTCCTCCAAGCCACCGTCACTTCTCACTAGGGTTACCCTAATATTCTGTTTCTTCTTTTTGCAATTCATTCCTCTATAATTCACTCTCCACACAGCAGACTGAGAGCTTTAAAATGTATAAAGATCAGACCATTTTGCCAAGCATCACCTTACGATGAATTCCTATTGAACTTAGAACAAAAGAAATAAAAGCAAACTGTGTCGCATGTACCTACTCAAGTTCTCCCCTACCTCTCACCTATCCACTTTGTTTTCATCACATAGTCCTGCTTTTATCACCTTATTCCTATTTTCTAAAGATTCTAAAAACTTGTTTTTTCCCCATAATCACTTCCCCTTAATATTCTTCTGACTAAAATTATATCTACCCAAATCTTTGGTTGGCTTGTGTTATTCAGGTCTTAGTTTAAATGTTACTTTTCCAAAAAGGTATCAGATTTCCCTATCTACTTCAGCCACTCAGTATTGCTCAAGTACTTGGCATATATTACTTATATTACTTTATAATGCTTGACATTATAAAAAAAAAAAAATCATTCATTGAATAATTATTCATAGTGACCTTGTTGATGTTGTCATCAACCTCAGGTCAAATCTTGGCACACAGTTTAGCTTTGGCACGTGGTAGCTGTCAGTAAGTATTTGTTGAATGAATAAATCAATAATTTTATGAATGAATGACATTTATTGCAATACTATACTGATATATATGTATATGTGTATATATGTGTGTGTGTGTATATATATGTGTGTATGTGTGTGTGTATATATATATATATATATATATATACACACGTTTAACACAATGACTAACCATATAGGCTCTCAATAAATATATTTGAATGAAAATATCTGATTTTACTGAGTTTTTTATGTTTCTGCAAGGATTTTAGAGACTATTTCCCCTTTATCTACAGCAGAAGATTAAATATGTCTCTTCCGTATGTCAATATGTAGTATGGAAAGAAATGAATGTCAAAGGAAATGGTCTGATGAGTAGTCCGTGCCCAGCACAGAGTTTACGCTGATCAAGAATGTGTCACTAGTAAAGGCAGCCTGAACATATATAAAATATTTTACACAAATGCTGAACAAGAAGTTATTGGTCTAAGAAAAAGAGAGAATTTAACTGTTATCTATAATAGAGAATTTATAAATATTATTTAAGTGAACAATTCTAAAGAAGGACTAAATTATATAACAAAACAGTTATTACTAAAGAGTAAGTTGGTGAGCCAAAAGAGACAGACAGTCAAAGAATTTTAGTAAAGATAAAATTTTGAGATCGTAAAGTTCAGTATAATATCATTTTTTAATTTTTTTTATAGATTTGAGAGAGAGAGGAAGGCCGATGGAAAGAGAGATAAGGAGCATCAATGAGAGAGAACATCAATTGGCTGCCTCCTGCACGTCCCCCACTGGGGATCAGACCCACAACCTGGGCATGTGCCCTGACCAGGAATCGAACCAGTGACCTCTTGGTGCATGGGTTGACATTCAACCACTGAGCCACATATATTTTTTAAAGTTACAAATAAATTACAGTAAATGCCAACTAAGCATTACTCAATAAAATCACAGTAAGTATAGAGGAAGGTGAGGGAAAAGCAATGGCTGAAGTTTACATTTTCAGTCCACAACAGTGGTCCTTTCTGACAAGAGGCAATGATATTGGATAATGGTCAAGAAACAGAGGTCAGAAGTATCTGGATTATTTTAATGCTGCACATGAAAATTTGTACATATAGTAATTGTACAACTTTAAAAATAATATGTTGAGAGGGATGTGTGTGTTCAGGCCTACAAATCTGGCACGGGAATACTTGAAAAACTGTGTAAATTGAAACTGACACCACCATAACTATTTTTCCTTTTTGTCAGAATATATGAGATTTATAGATTTTGACCCTTGCTTTGAATCAAAGGAAGTCAAAGTCAGTATAGCATTTTCTTTTAAGATTGAGCACACATTATAAAAGAAAAAAAATGCATAATATATATAAAGCTTATGAATAAAGTTCTACTCTCTAGAAACTTTTCTGTAATTCTTTCGGTAGGTCAACCTCCCTAATCTATTTAGAAGGGTATGTCTACTTTGTTTCATGGCAACTGGGACTCTGTCACTCTGTCACTGTGAGGATTTAATGGATTTAGACCATCGGGAAGTTGTGAGTAGGGACTATTGTTGGCCACTGTCTTTGCTCTAGAGAAGGTTTACAATACGAGGTTAGAACATTTCCATCATTTGCTGAGTCATTAGATTGTTCTCTCAAGTACATGGTCCATGGGGAAAAACTCTCTGTTTCTACTCCATTATCTCCTCAGTCCAGGAAAAGATCTGGGCCAATAGCAGATGAGGATACTCAATTAACTTCTTTACAAAGCCAGGTTACAGAAAGAGGCTCGAGTGCTACTAGTTTAGTAGGTCCATTTCCATGGAGGCAGCAGCAAATGCAAATTCTTCCTGAAGGAAAGTGTCCTCAGTTTACATACAGAGAATTCACAAAATTTAAGGAAGAAAATCAGAGTAAATCGAAAGCAGAATCAATACTTTTATATTATAAAAAAGATTAAAAATATAGACAAGTAAAAATATATGTGCGTGTGTGTGTGTATGAAACTTACTGTTAACCCCACTATCCAAAGATAACTCACACATACATTTGGGGTTCATATCTTTACTATTTTTCTATAAGTATGTGCATGTATATTTTTTATTTACAAATGTGGAAATACACTTTCTAAATTTTAATCTGTTGTATGTAATAATAAATCATTAAAATATATTTTCCACGAAATCTATTTAAGTTTTGTCTTTTTTAAAAAATCAAGATAAAATGTATATACATTATAATACATAAAGCTCAAGTGTTTGGTTTGATGACTTCCTGCAATTACATGTAGCCATCCTCAGAGTAAGTTATATAAGATTTCCATCTCCCCAGAAAGTTCCCTCATGCCTTTCTCCATTCAACCCCAACCCAACCAGAGGCAAGTACTCTACTATTATTAATTCTGCTTATAATTGGACTTCAAGTAAATGAGATCATACAGTATGTTTCTTTTGCTCAACATAGTATTTGTTGAGATTCATGTATGTTTCTTGTGTGTGTTAGTAGTTCATTCCTTTTCCATTTTGGAATATTTTCTTGTTTGACTATAGCATAATTTGCTCATCCATTTTAGTTTTTCGGTGTTTTTTATTGATTTTAGAGAGAGAGGAAGGGAGAGAGAGATGAAAACATCAATGAGAGAGAACATCAACTGACCACCTCCTGCATACACCCACTGGGGATTTGGCCCACAACCTGGGCATGTGCCCTGACTGGGAATCGAACCAGTGACCTCTCTGTCTATGGGTTGGTGCTCAACCACTGAGCCACACCGGCAGGTCATCCATTTTACTTTTAGTGGATATTTCTATGATCTCCAATATTGAAAATTTATGAATAAGGCTTATATAAATATTCTTATACAAGTCACTTTGTGGACTTACGTTTTCATGTCTCTTATGTAATTACTTAGGAGTGGAACTTCTGAGTCATAGAATAGATGTACAATTAAATTTATAAGAAACAAACAGTTTTTCAAATAGATTGTGCTATTTTATATTTCCATCAACCATGTATGAGAATTCTCAGTTGCTCCAAAATATTGCCAATATTTGGTATTGTCAATGAATAATCCCTGTGGTATCATCACTTTTTAAAATTTATTCACTGTATTGGTTATAAATAATATTTTACTGCAGTTCTAGTTTGCATTATCCTGAGGACTAAGAATATTCAAGATGCTAAAAGTGACTTATTGACTATTTTTATATTTTATTTATTTAGTGTCTAAAATGTTTTACCTATTTTTTTTAATCCTCATCTGAGGATACTTTTTCATTGATTTTCAGATAGAGTTGAAGGGAGGGAAGAGGAGGAAGAGGAGGAGGAGAAGGAGGAGGAGGAAGGAGAGAGAGATAAAGAGAGAGAGAGAGAGAGAGAGAGAGAGAGAGAGAGAGATGTGAGAGAGATACATTGGCTGGCTGCCTCCTTGTGTAATTTTTAAAAGAATTTCCCATTGAATTAACTTAGCATATTTGTCAAAAATTATTTTACAATATTGTGGTTGTCAGGGTTCTTTACTATATTTTACTGATATACTCATCAATATTTATACCAATTTCACATTGTCCTGATTACATTATTATATGTCTCAAAATAATATAAATTCTCCAATTTTTTTCTTCTTATTTATCTTTATTTGAGCTGCTATAGTAGAATACTGTAGAATGGGTGGTTAAAACAGCAAACGTTTATTTCTTCTCACGCTGGCAGCCTGAGATCAAAGTGACAGCATAGTCAAGTTCTTGGTGAGGGTCTCTCCTAGTTTACAGACAGCTGCCTTCTCTTTGTGTCTCCATATGGCACAGAGAAAAGAGATGTTGTGTTCTTCCCTGTTCTGTAATGACATTAACTCCATTGCAAGGGCTAGACCCTAATTACCTCCCCAACACCCCATCTCCAAATACTGTCTCATTGGAGACTAGGGTTTCACCATGTGAATTGGGGGGGAGGGGGTTGGGGATGCAAACATTTAGTTTACAACAGTATTCAAGATTGTTTTGACTCCTCTAAATCTTTTTAATTTTGACACAAATTTCAGAATCAGCTTATCAATTTCTTCAAAAATTTATTCATTATTAATTAGGATTCTTGTCAATCTATAATTTAGAAAGAACTGACCTCAATATAATACTGAGTCTTTCAGTCAATAAACATTGCCTATTTCCTCATTTGTTTATATTTTTATTTTATTTCTATATGGTTTTGTCATTTTCGATGTAGATGTGTTCACAGATTTTATTAGATATATTACTGCTTAATATATTGATATTCTGATACTATGATAAAAGTATTTTTCTATTTCAATGTCTGATATTTCATTGCTAGTATAGAAAAATGCAACTTATTCTTCATTCTGCAACCTTGCTCAATTTAACTATTAACTCTAGTATTAATTTCTAGATCTACAACAGTTTCATTTATAGATAACAAGTTTTACTTCTTCCTTCATAATCATTTTGGATTTTATTCTTTATTTTATCATATATATATATATATATATATATATATATATATATATGAGAGAGAGAGAAGCAGAACAAAAGAAAAAAGAAACAAAGACAAAGACAGAGATAGATTTATCTATATATTGATATCTATATCTATGTATGCTATTTAGGTTTTCTAATTATTATTCTATTTTAAATTCTTATTCCATTGATATTAATAATCCCTTAAAAAACTAACGAAAACAAAGAAAGAAGCTGTTGGGGATGGAGCAACAAATACTTTTGCTATAAGGACTCAGGCAAGGAAGGTTTCTGGAGAAGAAGAAAAGTATGTCTGCCTCTGGGGAAAGTATAGGGTAACTACTCATGTCCCAGCACTAGCAATACCACCTTGATGCTGGGTGTGGAATAGACCCCAAAACTTTCTGGTTCTGGTAGAGGGTCAGGAAAGCATCATGGGTATAGGATCCTATACTGATTGCAAGTGGAGGTTTATAACCTCAGGACAAGAGTTAATAAATTTTCTCCGGCCCAAGACATGAGGAATAATGACAGTTTCCTAAAAGGTGTCATCCTGATACCCAGGAGCATAAGTTTGTCCAAGGTTTATGTGCACAAGGGCAACAGAGATCTGCCTCTGCCTTTATCATAAGCCTGGGAGTACATAACAAGCAGAAGTGGTCCACTGTTGGAGCAGAAATAGCATGGACAGAGACTCTCCGAAGAACAACTGAGGATGGAAAACAGAAAGCTTAGGGAGGAATAAAAACACTGAGAAAACCCCTCTAGCTCCCCAGCTCTATATTAAAGCATAAGGTATCTAGAGTCCTCTCCTAGATGAATACGAAGAACACAGCTGCTAGAAGATAATTCCAGAAATAAAATCCAAACGCAGATTATTCCTGAATAGATTGAATCGATCACATATCCTCAGGCCTGAGAGAAAAAGAGGCATGAGCATTTCCTGGGGAAAGTAAAATTTATCTCAGTCTCTACTGTTATTCTATACAAAATCGTTGTTATGCAGTTAAAAGTTACAAGACGGCCCTGGCCGGTTTGGCTCAGCAGTTGGGGCATCGGCCTGCAGACCAGAGAGTCCCGGGTTCGGTTCCCGCTAGGGGTATGTACTGAAATAAAAAAATAAAGTTACAAGACATATTAAAAAATGAGGGGAAGGGGAAATAAAGTAATTATTAAGAGATAAAGCAATAAACAGAACCAGGCTCAGAAGTGATCCAGATACTGTAGCCACCAAACAGGAAATGAAAACCAACTATAACTAATATATGAAAGATTTAAGTAGAAAAGTTTGATAAACATACATTAACAAGAGGAAATTTTAGTGATGTGTCTAAAGAAAGAATCAATTGAGAATATTAGAAATAAAATATCAGTGATAACTCTTTTTGATGAATTCAGCAGTCAGTTGAATTCATCCAAATTCAAGCATAAAGAGGAAAATGATTTTTAAAAAATAACAAAGTATCCAGGAAGCTGAAAAATTAATCAAATGAGCTAAATAACATGTAATTAAAGTGCTAGAATAAGACAAGGGAGAAAAAGGGACGAAGAAATATTTGAAAAGATAACAGCTGAGAACTTTCTAAAAACAAAGACAATAAAATAAAGATAACAGTAGCACAGAGAAATCCTAGTAGTATAGCAACAATAACAACAAAAGCATAAATCGTAATCAAATTTTTTCACTAAAAGCAAACTGGAAAGCTTGAAAGTAGCCAAAAATACATAAAGAATAATTAAAGTATAGTTCTGAGAAACAATTAAAAAACTGGGGAAAAGTAAACTCAGAATTCTACACCCAGTGAAATATATTTCAAAAATAAAGCAATGTAAACAGCATTTCAGAAAACAAAATCTAACATTTTATTGCCAGGAGACTTGCTTTACCGCAAATACTATAGGGAGTTCTATGATAGTAAAAGTTTTTCATCATATGGAAACCTGGATGGACCAAAAGACATACAGAGGACAGCAACTGCAAAAATGAAGGCAAATATAAACAACATTTTTGTTTTATTTTACATCACTCTATAAGATAACTGACCATGGTAAAATTACTAACAACATATGTTGAGATTTATAGGATATATCAAGATAAAAAGTATTTTAAAAATATTTTCCACAAAAGATGGGAGAAAAGATTTGGGAGTATATACTGTTTTAAGTTTCAAATACTTTGTGTAGAGTGGTATAATATTTTTTGAAAGATTACGATAAATTAAAGATGTATTTTATAAAATCTAGGCCAAAAATTAAAATAATTAAAGTGAGATATATAACTGACTGCCCAAGAAAAAAAAGTGAAATAAAAAATGCTCAATCCAAATGAAGAACAAACAAACAAACGAAGACTATATGGGACACAGAAAACATATCTAACAAAACAGAGTATTTAAATCAAACAATATCAGTAACTGCATTAAATATGAATGATTGAAACATTCCAACGTAGGGAGTTTGTGGGGAGAATAGATAAGAGAAGATGAAGAGGTTAGCCAAAGAACATGCATGATGTATGCATAGCCCATGGCCACAGACAACAGTGCAGTGAAGTGTAGGACAGGAGGGGGTGGAGGCTAGGAGGAGGGTGTTAATGGAGACATCTGTAATGGTGTCAACAAAAATCCAATTAAAAATTTAAAAGACCAAATTATGTCATGTATATAAGGAACCAACTTTAAATAGTTAAATATAAAACATTTGAGAAAATTGCACACCATGCAGCATTAATCAAAGAAAGCCGGTATAAAGCATAAAAATATATATTTCAGAATTAGAAACATTGCTAAGGGTATGAAGGAATATCAAATAATTTTAAAGTAGTCAGTTCCTCAAGAAAACATAACAATCAAAAATCCATCCTCTATCAACAGCACTGCAAATTACCTGAAGCAAATATTGTTCAACTAAAAGGTGAAATAGAAAAATACCCAAGTATACTTGGTGACTTCTCATTTAGTAATCAAGACAGAACACCCGTAAATATTTAGAAGACCTGAACTTTCAATCAACTTGACAAAATTGAAATTTATACTAAATTCTGTCCAACAGAGGAACACACTTTTCTTTTTTTTTTTCAAGTACATAGAATATTGACCAAGACAAATCATATTCTGGGTTATAAAACAAACAAAATAAAGAACAGAAGTCATATAAAGTATGCTATTTAAACTCCTAAAAAGTAAATTATATAAATCCTGAAAAATATCTGAAATAATTAGGTTTTAGCAAATTTTGTAAAGTAAGTTTAGGTAAACATAAAAATTAATCATATTGATTCTTAAAATTTAAATTTGTAATTGTTATATCAAGTATATAATAAATATGACTATTCAAATTCCCAATTTCCAGAAGAGATATTTGTGGAAGGGTCTAATATTCATATCATGCTAAGTGAAATAAGTTAGTCAGAAAAAGCTAAGAACCATATGATTTTACTCATACGTGGGATATTAAACTGAAACTCATAGACACAGACAACAGTATGTGGTTACTGGAGGGATGGGGGTGGGGGTGGTAAAGTGTAACGGGGGCCACATATAAGGCGACAGAAGGTGATTTGACTCCAGACAGTGGGTACACAGTACAGTATTCAGATCATATATTATAGAAATATGCACTTGAATCTATATGATCTTATTAACCAATGTCACGTCAATAAATTTAATTTAAAAACCTTTTGTGTTTAGTACTTTGTTTTTTGAATCTCTTATATTTTACTACAAGTTTCTTGTACTCTACTATCAAATTCCAATAACAGAAAAAAAATTTTTTGTCACATAATCTTGCCTGCTTAAGTATAATTTTTAATAAGCATAAAAATGTGTATATGCCACGATGTATATATAAACCAGAGGATTTCCAGCAACCTAATAAATATACAAATAAGTATAAATAAATCATGGGACTCATTAAAAATGACACGAGAAGAAATTCAAGAATCTTTTTTTTATCTTTCTTTTCTAATGTATAGTTTGAGAAGATTTCAAGAATATTCTTTAACTACAATATTAGTAAATAATACTGAGATCTCATAATTGTTACAAGTAATCGGTCATATGTTGCAGCTTAAATTGGCCATCATAATTATCAAATTCCAATGTCTCTATTTTTTAAGAAAACAAATAAATACAATTTCCTTTCCTTAACTTTAATTCTTCTTTCTCAAGTCCTTAAAAATATAGAGAGGAAAGGAAAATGTGCAATTATATATTTCTCTCCTCACTGAAATTGTTCATTCACTGGGAGCTGGCTTTTTGGTTCTGGATTTCTATTAATTCTCTTTGACCGGATGTATGCATTCCGAAGATGGATTCTGCCTTGAGCACTATGGCTCATCAGGAGGCAAGAAAACTTCTCAATAAATGTTCCTTTCATCTCTCCTTATGATTTACCTTGGATTTTAGTTCTTTTCTTCATCAATGATAATGAAAATTGGTATAACATTCAACATCTGGACCACTGGATTGCTTTATGTTGGAAATGTATATATAATGTCACCTTACTAAACTACACTTTCTGTGTTCGTAAAATTTTTTATATCAATTTTAAATATGAAAGATCCAAATTCACTTTATTTCTTAAGTCTCTTGATAGTAGGTACTAATCAACTTTGAATAATCACACAATGAAGCCTTAAATTACACCATGCATGCATTGAATAAATATTAAGCAAACAAAAATATCTTTAATATTTTTTTCTTTAATACTAATGAGAATCTATGCATGAAATGTGGGTTTGTATATTTAAAACAGCAAGAATTTAAAGAATACTTGCTCTTAAAAGATGTACCAAAAATTTGGCTTACTCAGGGTTTGATTTGAGAAATCTCTTTTCAACTATGTTAAGTAAGAAAAGACTCTTTGTCCATTATTTCACTTTCCTAGATGAACGATACGATATTGACTCCAGAGCAAGGCTGGAGAGTGAGAAAGGAGGAGAATATTTTGTGCCACTTTGAAAAAATCTATTTCAAGCTGGCTCATGAAGACTCAAGTGTCTCCAGGTAATACAGCTATGTAAGTACCAGTCAGTAGGGCCTTTTCATCCCATCTTTATTTCTGGCTCAGAACATTCTTTTCAAGTATTAAATACACTCCAAAAAGTACAGAAAATGATTTGGTAGTTCAAAGGGATTTTGTATCTAGCCCCATCCCCACACATGATGCAGGAATCAAGGGTCTTAAATGTTCCTAAACTTGCAATTTAGTACTTAATACAGGGCATCGAACCGTATCATCAGATTCCTGGTGTAATGTTTATTCTATCACATAAAACTGATCTGGCTCTGCTAAACCTGTCTTTATTAGGGATTCTGCTTGTTTGCACTTTGTTTCTTTGGCAGTCCTAATGGCTGGTCCTGAGAAAAATGCTGAGTGTTGCTCTCTTCTGAATGTTTGAACATCTCTCTCTTCCCTGCAAATTCATATTTTGAAATTTTAATTCCCGAGGTAATAGAGGTGGTGGGGCCAGCCGGGGCTGATCAGATCATGAGGAAGGACTTCTCAGAACTGGGACGAGTCAACCTTATAGTAAAGGCTCTGCAGAGCTCCCCAACCCTTCCCACCACGTGAGGACACACTGAGACGTCAGAGGCCTGCAACCCAGAGAGGGCCTCTGCCAGACCCCAACCATGCTGACACCCTGATCTTGTGAGAAGTAAGAATCTGTTATTTATAATCCACCCAGTCTGAGGTATTTTGTTAGAGCAGCCTGAACATACTAAGGCAGATGCTCCAAAAAGCTAGTGGCACAAAAGTGTATTAAGAAAGAAATAATTGAAATTGTAGATAATACGGCGGCTAGACCAAAAAGCACGTTGACAAATAAGTAGGAAACAAGATAGAACCAGCAAGACGTTACTAACAATTATGCTTTTAATTGATGCCTAGATGTGGCCAAACCCTGTTGGCTGTCCTTTCACACATTTCGTGAGGACTTCAATTTTTAAGTATTTATAACTGTGAAAATAATAAACATTTTGTAAACTAAAATCCACGAGAGAAGCTACCATTCTGACAGGTAATACACCTGAGATCTGGGGACTGATAGTGTGTTAATTTGTTTCTGAAATTAATATCACCCTTTTGACCAAAACATTGAAAAAAAAATCACTGTTTTCTTGATATTAATAAACATCATTTGTATTCTCAGATTGGGAAGATTTTTGTGAAATTTAGTCATGTCGGGTATTGTTTTCACAATGTTGGTTCCTAGAAATTTCACACAGTTACTTAATCTTACCTAAGAATGAAGGCCCATAATATTTCCTCCCATTTAAAAAGAATATAGGTATCTGAAATAGTTCATGTGTACCAGATGCTCAGGTGAGGACTTTGCATAAACATTTTATTTAGTCCTCACACAACCCTATACGGTAGTGTTATATAGGAAAAGAAACCAAAGCTCCCAAAAGTTAGTAACTGATGCAGAGCAAAGCTAGAAAGTGACCCTAAGGATTCTAATTATAGGATATATGTGCTTGATTATCATGTTACATTGTTTTATACATGAGGAAACTAAGTGTGAAGAACTGAATGACTTGTTTGTGCTCATGTGGTAAATTAGAGACGATGTAAGTTTAAAATTCAAATTAAGCATTCTTCTAGCAGTCCAACCAGACTGAAATCCAAGTGCTGACCAGAACTAAGCAGCTCTCATCAGAAGCTGAAATGGGAAGTGGTCCCCTTCCAGGTTCCCTTAGATTGTATGCAGAACTCATCACCTCCAGTACTGAGGTCTCCATTCTCCATTGCTGGCTATCATCTGGGGGCTTTCAGCCCAGAGAGGCTGACCACAGTCCTCTGCTTCCCAATTCTCTCCATAGCCACCAAAAAAGCCAGGGCTTTCAGTCATACAGACACAAGAAAGTGAAGTGTGCTAATAACGCGAATGAGCTTGGAAGTGGGTCATTCCCTAGTGGAGCCTCCAGATAAGAATGCAGCCAACTGGAAATCTGACTGCAGCCTCATGAGGCCCGAGTGGAGGGACCCAGTGATGCCACCCCCATCATCCATTCTGCTGTGCTGGCCCCTTGGCCTGAGCCGAGACTGCCGTGCGGGGAGCCACGGGGTGTTCAGCAGTGGGCAAGACCCTACCTCATGCCATGTGGACAGGAAGGGAAGCCAGTGGGCAGATCCCAGAGGGTCTAGGAGCAGGGGTTAGATGGATGGTTAAGGTCTGGTATCCTGACGCACAGAAACCACGAGAAGATAAATATATGACATTTTAAACTGCTAAGTGTGTGCAAATACAGATTTTGGTAGCACAAGTGAAGCATGTAATAAATGACTAAAATATGGGCGTTCCTCAGGAACCAGAAAGTGGGAAGGAGCTAGAAGGATTTTGACGAGCACAAGAGAGTCTAAATCAAGCTGGGCAGACTGATAGTAGAAGTATGGGCATTGGTGAAACTACTAGTTAGGGCTCAGAAGAGAGGAACAAGTTATAGAAAAACCGAGGAAAGGGGTCCTAGCAAAGAAGTAGCAGAAAACTTAGTGAAACTGTCTATCTGAAGATAAACAAAAAAATATCCTCATGTGAGGATTTAAAAAGAGAGAGAGAGAGAGAACTTAGAAGCAGACCTTGCTTTATTCAAGCCTCTGAAGAGACTGCAGCCCAAGCCAATTCAAAAGCAGCTTGTATGCTAATGTCAGCCTGCCAGGATCGGTGCAAAGCAATGAAACTAGGAGCACACGCTGCTTGGAGTGAGGGGGAGCTTTGCAAGGTAGCAAATGCTCTAGATCTCTGGACACAGTCCCATTGAGTTGCAGATTGGTACCCCCAGGTCACAAGTGGATTTAAGTAAATTATTTCCTTGAGATGGCATTACTGCAAACATACACCCTAGCTTTGTCTCTTGCTTTTTATGAAAGAAACCTTGAAGCCAAAAGATAACAAACCCTTATTCACATGCAAATGAAGCACCCAACACACTCGGGTGGGCCAGGTTTCCCCCGGGGCTAGGATTCCGAGAATGCATTAACACAAGGTTGAGAGTGCTTAACACAAGGTTAAAAAACTTCCATGTTCCAATCCCCCAACCCACATGCTAAAGCAGAAAGTGGTTAAACCCTGCCAAGACTCTGTCCTACAGAAACTAAAAAATTATAGGTCTGTGTTGTTAAAAGCCAATAAGTCTATGTAATTTGTTATATAGCACAGACAACTGGTACAGCCGTGTAATAAAATTCAGTCATATTTTGGGATTGTGGATATTTAATGTTCTACAATGTCCTTGTTCTATAATCACATAATTATTCATGAAAGCATGGTTTGAGACATAGGAGAAAAAGATACTTTTTAAATCCAGTCAAAGAAAATAGTTGACTGCTTTGTATCAAATTCTACATGCAATGAAAAAGATTATAAAAATTGTACGCAACATGTGTGTGAATGAACTGGTAATAAGGAAAGGTTCAGTACACTCAAGGCCATAGGTGATTTAATAACAGGGAAGGGCATGACCTAAGTCTCCTGATACCTGGTTCAACCAGTATTGGACTCCATTACACTGGTTTTTTATCATTATTATCTTTTGTATAGTCATCTATTTCCTCATTTATTTGTCTTCTCAACAAACTGAATGCTGATTATTCAAAATAATTTTCTAGGCACTGTGGAAAATATAATGATAAACATGTTTACTATCAATACCAATGCACATATGTAAACAGCACAAAATAGGCTGTGAAATGTTTCATAAGAGAGGTACAGATCATGATAATTTGGCATTTAAAGAACAAAAAAAAAAAAACACAGTGTACTTTTTTGGGAATGAAAGTGGGTGTTGAGAAAAGACCTTAAGAATGATGTACCGCCCTGGCCGGTTTGGCTCAGCGGTTAGAGTGTCCACCTGCGGTCCGGAGAGGCCCGGGTTCAGTTCCCGCTAAGGACGCATATCTCGGTTGCAGTTTGTCCCCGGCCCTGGTTGGTCATGTGGGTGGCAGCCACTCGGTGTGTCCCTTTCACATCGATGTTTCCCTCTCTCTCTCTTCCTCTCTCTCCCTCCCACTCTGTCTGTACAAAAAATGGAAAAATGTCCTCGGATGAGGATTAAAACAAAAACAAACAAACAAAAAAAAAAAACAAAAAAGAATGATGTACCACCAAAACAAACTTTAAAGGACCAAGAAATTTAGAATCAATGGCATTAGGGTAAAGGTTAGGATAAACTACTTCTTTCTCAGGAAGGTGATTTTATATAACATGGCTTATTCTGCATTGAGTAGATTTAACTCAGTTTTCTCAAACTTTGGTCATATCAGAATCATTCATGTACATTTTTAAATGTATCTGTCTTGGGAGGAGTATTTACGTGTGTGTGTGCACACGCGCGTATGTGTGTGTCAGGAGTGGTGATACTGATTTTCTCAAAGTACCTACACCACATGCCTGTATTCAAAATCTTTCAACATTAAGGCCCAGCAACTATATATATATTTTTTTAAAGTACCACAGATGATTCTGATGAATAGCATGTACTTTTAATGTTTCTCCCATATTTAATTTTGTTACTAATATGGTTGCATATATGTAACTTTTAAAGTTTGTGTTTAACTCAGAGGAAAGAGTGAATTTCTTTGAAATAAACAAACAAAAAAAGTGTGCTGACCCATGATGCTAACAACAACAAAAAAATCATCATCTGTATGAAACAGTATTCTGGATTGTAAAGATAGTGGAGGTCAGAAATTAACAACATGGGGTTTGGAGCCCCACAGGTCTGGATCTCACTTCTGACTTGAAATTCATTGCATGATCTTGGGCCAGTTGCTTATCTCTTAGAGCCTAGGTTTCCACAGCAGTGAGCAGGATATGGATACTGATACTTCTAGCCAAGGAAGTTGTGCTGAGCACTAAACATTCGAAAACTCTCAGTATATACCAAGAAGTACATGGCAGGTATTATTGCTCTTAAAGTGGAAGCAACCTAGAAGTAATTTTTGCTCCCATTTTTCTTCCCTGGCCTTTCGCTCATTTATAAACAAGGAAAAACCTCTTGCTAACGAGGTACATAGCTGTATGCTCCAGAACCCTCTCTGCACAAGCCACAGAATCCTAGCTGGTTTTTCCTATTTAACTCAGTACGATGTCCTTGAAATGAATTGGCATTTTCTCTCAATCTAAAAACTGAAAGGTAAGTTTACTTTCTAAAATGGTAGCTAAAGTAAACCAAATTTAAATTCATTTTTATGAACTTTTCACCTGAATAGTCATCTCTTTTAGTTTCTACATAAATACTGTTCCTGACATTATAACATTTTGTGTAAAACAGTTAAAATCATGGGATAATAGTTACTTTAAGTAACGTATTACCCCAGAAATGTAATAGTTGCGAAGGGTGAAGAACACATTAGAAAGCAATTGAGTTTAATTGCGTGCGCGGGACTGCTTTATCATGCCTGCCGCTGCTGTTTTACCATTAAAAGAGAAGTCAAGGACTGAAATGTATGTTTCAGTTGGCACTACAATTGCTGAGTGATTCTATGGCTAGCCTTCAATTGCTGCATGATGTTTAAAGATAAAAATGCTTTGAAATGTATTTTTCTAAAACACTGCGATTTCACCCTGAACACTGGCAACGTTTATTTTTTGTTTTTGTTTTTCTCCCATCCTCCACATCATTAAGGAGGGTATCCAAAGGTATTTCTGAGCAGGAGTCTTGGAAATGTTGACCTTTCCAAATAATTTTAAAATCAGAATATAAAGAGACTATAAACACAATTATACTGACTGTTAATAGTGTATGTGAAAGATTAGAGCTGAAGGAGAGCATAAGTTGTCACTCTTTGGCATAAAAGTTATTTTAGACTGATTATTGTTAAGAAACAGAAGACATAGAAGAAGCACCAAAAACTGAGTAGAAGTTATCCTTTTTATTTATTACTTATTTATTTTGGTGGTATGTGCCCCTAGCGGGGGCCAAACCTAGGACTCTCTGGTCTACAGGCTGATGCTCAACCGCTGAGCCAAACTGGTCAGGGCAAAGTTACCCTTTTTAAAAAGCCATTTACAATTACAAGGGAATCTGTAAGGGTGTCTCCCCCTCTGTGCCAAGAGGAGCAGGATGACTCTAAATCTCCAGAAACTCTTATCAGTGAAGAAGGCGAGGACTTAAATCTGCCTCACAGCCATACCCTGTGCACTGTGCTTTGCCTGGTAACCTCCCATGACTGGCCTTTCCCCACCCCTTCCCCCAACAGCTTTTGTTTTCCACTGAGATGGTATTTAAGGAGGTGACCTGGGCCATTTTGGAGAGTAACTCAATTTCCCTCGGTGTATTACAGGTGTACAGGAGGTATACATGTTATTAAACTTCTGCTTGTGTTTCTCCTGTTGATCTGTATTTTATTATGGGGGTAGGGGTGTCTTAGCTAAGAATCTAGAATGGAAAAAGACAAAATAATTTTTCTTCCCTCAAGTGTCAATTCATCTTGAAAACAAAGAATTCTACAGATGTTCTTTGGTAATAATGGCATTAATGTGGCATCCTCCAACTAAAAGCCGGAGGCATTACTCTGTCAGAAGCTATGGAAGTGACATTCTGAGCAGTAAGCATACTGTTCCAGGTGACAATAAACAACAACAACACTCAGCCTGCCAGAGTCTGAACTTAGACTTGTGCACACTGTGTTTCAAATTGTATTCATGTGAGAAATAAGCCTAATGGACAACAGCTTTTGAATCTTTCAGAAAAAATAATATTTCAAATTATATTATCCAATGGATAATAACAACTTTAAAAAATTTGGCCTAGAATGCATGATTCTTGGGGATATGAGGAAGAGCTTCAAATCAATCTGCTCATAAAACAAAAAATGTAATAATGAACAAGTCTTTTTGATGGATATGTATTCAGCTTTGCCTTTTGTAGGATACCGTGCAAGGCACTACTAGGCATACATTATTGTCACTATACTAGCAGAGTTTTATAATGGGAAGCTAGGATGGCCTTGACCAAGATGGACTTAATCACCTTAATGTTCCCCTTAGCATCACTAAACTTTAGACAGGTCTCTTGCTGACTATGGGCTTCTGATCTCCCTTTTCTTGCAGCATTTACTTTAGATAGCTTGTAATTACAAATTCTTTCCTTGACCCTTTGAAATGTAGTTAAATCTTCTCCCAGCTTCTTGCCAGTTTTACAACCCAGGAATATTTTTTTCAAAGACCAGAGAACCATCCTTTTTGAAATGTAATCATCTATTTAGATAGAGCCCCTATCTTCCAGTCTCTGAGAGGATAGGAGCATAACTTATATAAACACAATTAGCAAATACTTATGGCTTAATCACACTGACCAATGACCTTCTTCACATCCTCTAGCACTTTTCCACCATCTCAACCCAGCTAATAGAAACTTGAATCAATTGAGTTCATTCTCCCCTGTGGCAACAGACTTGAACAAATTCTTCCTTGCTTGTTTAACTCTGTCCTGTACAAGTTTTCTTTGACAGCCCATGACTTCAATGGAAATTAGACAACATGAGGAATTCCATATTTTTGAAATATTGAAAATTTATCAGTTGTGATAAAGTGTGTGAAGATAACCAGTCAGGGACTAGCCTCGCAAGTTGCAAACTGTCTCTAGGTCTCTACTTGAATGGAAGGTATAGCAGACAACCTTAGATTTGTATCCCAGGCACCTATTTGTGTCTGCATGGTTTGTACATAGAGTTAGATCTTACCCAGTTACCTGGGTTCCTACTGAATGGATGCTAAAGAAGAGCCTAGAACAAAACTAATGTTCAAAGCACAGTAGTAAAGAGTAAAGACCAAGGGACTAGAGGGAGAAAGAATCATGTGTTAGGGAACAGCAACCAAAATAACTCTAACTAGAGTTACAGTTCAATTTGGAGAAAATCAAGAAATAAAGGTACTTAGTTATAGAAATTGACTACTGGAAAAGATCAACACATAGTCTCTCTTGCTTAAAGGGTTTTGTGAAATAATGTAATTTTTAGTAAGTTTTAAGTTTAAATTTTGGATCCAGTCAGTATGAACATTTGTGCTTTAAACTTGTTTTATAAAAAGTTTTCCCTTTTTAACATTAAAAAATAATCATTAGCCCTGGCCGGTTTGGCTCAGCGGTTAGAGCGTCGGCCTGCGGTCCTGAGAGACCCGGGTTCGGTTCCCGCTAAGGGCGCGTACCTCGGTTGCAGTTTGTCCCCCGCCCTGGTCGGTTGTGCGGGTGGCAGCCACTCAATGTGTTCCTTTCACATCGATGTTTCTCTCTCTCTCTGTTCCTCTCTCTCTCTCCCACTCTACCTGAACAAAAAAATGGAAAAATGTCCTCGGGTAAGGATAAAAAAAATAATAATAATAATCATTAAATGACTGAATTATTTTGTAAATATTTTCACAATTGGTTCCTCATATTAAATATTCTATATGGTGCCCTGGCCAATGTGGTTCAGTTGCTTGGGCATCTCCCTGTACCAAAAGATTACCAGTTCCATTCCTGTGCGGGCTCAGAACCTGGTAGAGGTCCTGCAGGGGGCAGCGGATCCATGTTTCACTCTCACATCCATGTTTCTCTCTCTCTCCCTCGACCTCCTTTCTCTCTAAAAATCTATTTAAAAATCTGTTTAAAAAAATAAATATTTTATATGGTTATATCATAGAACAATTTCTTTTCATTTTTAAATCTATATTATTGTTTTGTGTCTCTTTATAAAGACTTCCATAATTTCTCACCATCTATATATAAAGCCACATGCTTTTATTTATACATAATTACTTCTACAGATATAATATTCTACACTCTGCCCATTAATCATCAATCAGTTCCACATAATAAATTTAAGAGCGTTTTTTTTCAGTCCACATTTGCATCATTGAAATATTGGACACTGTTGACCATTCTCTGTCTTTCATGATATTCTCTTGCTTCTTTGCATGTAGACACTGAAAAACCATGATTTTTATTCTAACACCTTCTCCCTCTGCCTCTAAAGGTAATTACATAATTTGCATTTCTCTTAGAAACCTCATCACTTCAACATTCATCTCTGCAAGCCTATTAAAGCATGTATGAGTTGTACATCTCTAGTATTCCTAAGAGCTGTGTCTAGATAGGCCTATGACTTAGTGGAGAACCATAGTAGTTAACAGGAAATTGTCAAAGTAAATTCCTGGGACCCGGGGGTGTAACAATGTTGACGAACATGCCATTTATTTATTCAACAAACATTTAGTAATGATCTACAATGTTCCAGACATTGGGACAGATCATGAATATATACAAATAAGACAAAGGACTTACATTCTAGTGAGAAGAAAGCAAGGAAAAAAGGAGGTGAATTAACACTGTAGCAAACCTATTATTTGTCAAAATTTTGGCATGGTATGAGAATTATTGTTCTCTCCTATCATATGAAACAAATAAAATCCAAAGAAATCAAATAACCTTCAAATTGTCCAATCTCTCATTTTTGTACATTGCAGGATCAGAATAAAAATCTAAGTTTAACTCTCATAAATTTCTAATTCTTTCTATAAATATCTTACTCAAAAACAATTAATCAGAACAGTAAAAGAATAAGTCAGAGAGTGATGCCAGCAAGATGATGAGAAAGGAGGTAGGTATCCAGCCTTCATCCCTCACAAAAACACTGATTTTGTAACATGGACAAAAGTGCCTCTGTGGGAGCTTCTAGATCTAGGTAAGTGATTGCAGCACCCTGGTGGAGCCCAAGACCAAGGACAGTGATGTTCAGAAGGCGGACCTGCTTCCCGGTAGCAGGTCAACTGCATGGGGACCTGACTGCAGATCTGACCTGGAGGCAGCACTATGACCCAGCTCCAGCCCTGCTCACATCCCAGAGGCAGTCCCTCCTTTCCAGGGACCCAGGAAAAGCCACACCTGCCAACAAAGTGAACAAAATGAAAAGGCAACATAAAGAATGAGAGAAAATATCTGCAGAGCATATATATGATACAGAGTTAATATCCAAAAAATATAAGAAACATTTACAACTCAAAAGCAAAAATAAATAAATAAATAACCTGTTTTAAAAATTGACTTAAGAGTCTGGCTGGTGTGGCTCCATGGTTAAGCATCAAACCAAGCACCAAGAGGTTGCCAGTTCGATTTCCAGTTAGAACACATGCCCAGGTTGTGGGCCAAATCCCCAGTGGGGAGCATGCAGGAGGCGGCCAATTGATATTCTCTCTCATCGATGTTTCTATCTCTCTCTCCTTCTCGCTTCCTCTCTCTCTAAAATCAATAACAGGAAAAAAAATTTTTGACAAAAGACCTGAATAGACATTCTTTCAAAGACATACAGATGGCCAATAGGTACATAAACAGGTGCTCAACATCACTAATTATCAGGAAATGCACATCAAAACCATAATGAGATATTACCTCATACCTTTTGTAATGACTATCATTATAAAACAAAAGATAACACATGCTGGTGAGGATGTGGAAAAAGGGGGAACACTTTTACACTCTTGGTGGGAATGTAAATTAGTACCATCATTATGGAAAAGAATATGGAGTTTCCTAAAAAATTGAAAATAGTGCTATCATGTATTCCAGCAATCCCACTTCTGGATATGTATCCAAAGGAATTGAAATCCATATCTCAAATATATCTGTACTCCCATGTTCACTGCAGTATTATTCACAACAGCCAAGATTGGAAACATCCTAAATGCCCATCAACAGATAAATGGATAAAGAAAAACATGGTATGTACATACAATAGAATATTATTCAGCCTTAGGAGTAAATGCAGCCATTTATAACAACATAGATGGACGAGGAGGACATTATGCTAAGTGAAAAAGGTCAAACACAAAAATACAAATATTGCATGACCTCATGTATGGAATCTAAAATACAAACTCACAGAAGCAAAGAATAGAATGATGATTACCAGGATCCAGGGGGAAGCGAAATAAGGTGGTAGTAGGCAAAAGGGACAAAGTTAGTTAACAAGATAAATAATTCTGGAGAAGTACTATACAACATGGTGCCTATAGTTAGTAATATATAGTGAATAATACTCTATTGCATAATTAAATAGTTGCTAAGCAGGTTAATCTTATACACATTCCTATCAAAAAATTAAAAGAAAACAAAGGGGCTGGGATGTCATTTTGGGGAGTGATGAATAAGTTTATGGCGTTACTAATGATGATGGTTCCACAGCCATAGACATATCTCCAAACAGATTAACTTGTATGTATTAAATATTTACAGCTTTTTTTTCTTTATTGATTTTAGAAAGAGAGGAAGAGAGAGGGAGAGAGATAGAAACATCAATGAGAGAGAATATCGATTGGCCGCCTCCTACATGCCCCCCACTGGGGATCTGGCCCACAACCTGGGCATGTGCCCTGACCAGAAATTGAACCAGCAACCTCTTCTTGCATGGGTTGAGGCTCAACCACTGAGCCACATCAGCTGAGCAATCAATATTTACAGATTTTTTTTATGTCTCTCATAACTCGATAAAGTGTATTTTAAAAAACAGACAGGAATCCAGTCACTACACAATATGTGCCAAGAAGCAAATACAAAAATACGTAAAATACCATAGAAAACAAAGAAAAAATGAAAGGTGTGTGTATGTACATGTACACCTATGTGTCATGGCAATTCATTCTCCTATCAAACTGGATCTCTTCATATATTTTCTCTGTTCTTCAAAGTAAATAGTAGAACATGTACGGTGTTTTAAGTGTAAGTGAACATTAATTGACTTGTAGTTTGAAGGTAAATCATGTTGGGGAAAGAAGCAGGTTAGGTGTAAACCTTTCAGTAATAAGACCACAGTCTTCTAGTCTTTTTAAAATAAACGTGACAGATATTAGAGGAGGAAAAAAAAAAAACAGAATGGCAGCATTACAATGGCAAAGCTCTTTGGTCATATTCCAGTTCCTCCTCATTCAGCAAAAGCAATGAGAAAAATTGTGAGACTATTTCCTTTTCTAAGCAGTTTAGAATAATATTATTTAGCTTGGATAACACTATCATTTATTTAGCATCAATATTAATGATTTGGAATGGGAGTAAAATTACAGTAATGAAATTCTTAGCTGATACTAAGTCTTCAGCTGCTATAACTGCCAACGAGAGATAAATCTATAAAATGACTTGCCTGGTTTATAAATTGTAATGGGAGTTTTAACAGGCACTTGGACTTTTGGAAACAAGCATTAGATATTTCTAGGGAGGAATGAACCTTTAAGCTAGAGAATATTATTTTAAAACCAATATCTCAACTAAAGAAAGATTAGCTCATTTCTCTTGAATAATATTTTGTTTCTTTTTCACTCTTTCTAAAGGAAAACTGTATATTACCCTTTTAAATGTAAGTCACTTACAGGCCAAAAACCTGTCTATGAAACCAGCCCCCTCGAACACATGAATTTTAAAAAAATTATTACTAAAGAGTGGAGGAGAACTAAAGAGCACGTTGAGCCCTCTGCTGTCCTGACTTGTGTCTGCCATCAGTAATGGGTGGCGCTGGCATCCAGTGGCTAGCCCCAAGAGGGTGTCAAATCAAGCTACAAAGGAAATGTCCTGGGAACCTTGTTATGCAGACATCTTTCATGTCAGTTTCAACCAAGGGAAGACACTCTTTTCATTCAGTGTAATTTACCTCCCCCAAGTACTGAGCCAAAAGGTTGATGATCACAGAGGAATCAGAGGAAAAGCAATACTACCTTCACCTGATGGGTGTGGCTCAGTGGACTGAGAGGTGCCAGTTTGATTCCTGGTCAGGGCACATGCCTGGGTTGCAGGCCCAATCCCCAGAGGGGGCATGCAAGGCAGCCGATCAATCGATGTTTCTCTCTCACATCAATGGTTTTATCTCTCTCTCCCTAAAAAAAAAATCAATGAACATAAATAAATAAATAAATAATACCCTGGGTAATATGTGAAGGCATTGAGCAGAGAACATTATAAGAAAGAACAATACTTTTGAACAATTGAAAAAGATTTTTTTTGCCCCTTGAATTTATGGAGAATATTATTTTCTGAGGTCAGGATTTAATTTGGAGAAGCAAACATAAAAATGAAAACTCACAGATCATCTTCAACACGTATAATAGAAGCTCCCATTCACTAAGACCCTGTGGTGTGCTGAGACATCATTCTGTGTAGACAGAGCCTCTCTACAAAATCTTAGTTCCATTAAACATATAAAGAAACTAAGGCTCAGAAGGGGTGAAGAGGCTGAAGTAGAATAATTAGCAAGTCTCAGAGTTCACACACTGCCAAAGCTATGCAGCCCTGCCTCCAAACTTGATCTTCTCAGCTGGTACAGTTCGTACCTATTAAATAAAATCAGCAGAATTTAGACAAATAAAGAGAAGATAATATTGGGATCAAACTAGACTAAGGTAAAACCCTATGAATTAGTTAGCTATGAATTTTCACCAGTGTGTATTAAGGAGGAATTAGAAATTTAACATTGAAATTCCACTGAAATATTTAGTGTCTTAAATATAATTAGCATATATTAACTTTATGAACGTCTCTATATAAATTTCTATCCATTCATTTTTTTTCCTGTATTCATGTGTTTTCTTTCTTAAGCCATGAGTAAAACAACACTTTTAGTACTCTTAAGTTGTTGTAAGATATATACAGTCGATGTCTCCCCATGACTATTGGCAACTAAATTCCTAAACCTCAGTCTATGCAAACCAGTTCTCTGTTCCAGACGTGACATGTCAAGGATATGCCTTTTGAATGTGCTACATAATACCAAAGCAGACAAGATGATGCTTAAGCAAAGGCAACACTATATATGTGGTACAATCATCCCTGTACTCACTAAAGATTTTTATAAAGAAATATAATTATTTAGAACTATATAGACATTACATTTTTTTCTAGAAATAGAATTGTGTACACTCATATATCCAGTATAAAGAAAAATTCTAGGTAGAAAACATGTCTTAAAGTCTCTTAAATTCTGATAAATATTTGTTTACACTATAATTCTCTGGGCACAGGAGATGGAGAAAGTTTAAAAAGCTGAAACACAAAGAGATGGGAATGAATAGCCCAGCTTTGTTGCTGGAAAAAGGCAGTGTATGAGAAAGAAAATAAAACAGTTTCTATAAACATTATTCAAATTTCAAACTAATGATCCTCTAATGTTATCTTCCTGCCAAAACAACATTTAATTTCCACAGAGTTTGACACCCCTGTCCAATATCACAAACTATTTATTTCTGAACTTTCCATTTGTTACATATTACATTCCTGGTAACTCCACAGTGGACCTGGTAACATTTTTGCAAAGACTGCTTTGAATCTATAAGACGATGCAGTAGGACTCACAGCCAATTTCTTTCCAAAATTGTAAAAAGGTCAAAATAAAGCACTGTGTTAGAGAAAACTAATGTCTCCCACAGAATGTCTGAAACAGAAGATTTAATAGCATCCTTTTTGACAAAAATTCCATAAAAAGGTAAAATGATTCTATATGAATTCACTATCCAAATGACAATGTAGGATAAAGTAATAAGAAATATATATAACAATTCTAGTGTCTGTGTTTTTTGCAGGCAAATAATGTGATAATGTGACATGGGCTAATATTACTTTAAAAATCAAATTACAAGTAAGAAAAAAGAAGTTATTTTAGTCTGCTCAAGCTGCCTTAACAAAATATTATAGGCTGGACAATTTAAACAGCACACTTTTATTTCCTCACAGTACTGGAAGCTGAAAAGTCCCAAGGTCAAGGTAACTGTAGGGTTTGGATTCTAGTGAAAACTCTGGCCCGGCTTGGAGAACACTGGCTTCCTGCTGGGTCCTCACCTGGCCTTTCCTGGTGCACACACCTGGAGAGAGAGCGCAAGTCTCTTCCTCTTCTGAGCAGGTCACTCAGCCAATCATGGAGGCCCCACCCTCATGACCTCATCTCACCTAACTACCTCCCAAAGGCCTCACCTAGAAACACTCTCACATTACATGTGAAGGCTTCAACACATAAATTTTGGAGAGATACAAACATCTAATTCATAACAAACGCAAAACTCTTCATTGAAAACTGTGAATTCTTAGGATCCCTTCATGATAAGTAATTTAAAAGTGCTATTGCTAGAGTCTGGAATTGTGTCATTTTAATAGGATCTGTATTTTTATTATGCATATTAAAGTACAAGAATCACAACTTTAGAGAAGAAAAATAAAAACTATCAATTGCAATGGACAGAGCTTTATTGTTTATGTATAAACCACTGGCTTCCTCCCCACCCCCTCAAAAAAGTAATTTATTTTTTTTTAAAGTGTCAGCACAACAATTTCTGAGGTCTTTTCAATGTACAGTTTGAGTATCCAGTTAACATACTCTTTGTTTTAGGAATAATTAATACTGATAATATCTTCTTCTTTTTTTTTTTTTTGAATCCTCACTGGAGGATACTTTTCCATTTATCTTCAGACAGAATGGGAGGGAGGAATAGAGAAAGAGAAACATTGATGTGAGAGAGACACATTGATTGGTTGCCTCCCGCACGACCCTGACCAGGGCCAGGGCCCAAACCACAACCAAGGTATTTGCCCTTGACCAGAACTGAACCTGAGACCCTTCGGTCCGCAGGCCGACGTTCCAGCTGCTGAGCCAAACCAGCCAGGACTAATACTGATAATACCTTAAAACCACTGTTATTTCAACATTTTCTATTGAAAGCAATAGAAGAGCAACTGGAAGTAATAAATTTGCTTGTGAAAAAAAAACAGAATAACTAATAAATAACAGAAGCAGTCAAAATTAAGCACTTAATTGGATATATCATCTGTGTTTTATTTTCAGTGAAATGTGTTTAAACAGTCTCTTACTTCAAAGAGGTGGCACAGACATGGAAAGCTATAAGATATAGAGACAGGGGCGGTGTGGAAGGAGGGGCAGGAACAGATAAACCAAAAAACTCATTTGCATATATGCATAACCGATGGACACAGACAATAGTGAGGTGAAGGCGGGGTGGGGTGGAGTGGGGAGGAGAGGGTCAATGGGGGTAAAAAAGGAGGAACAGCTGTAATATTTTCAACAATAAAGATAAATTTTTTAAAAAAGATATATAGACAGTGGAGTAAATTCCTACACCAAGAACTGAATTAAATATAAGATATTCTGCGTAACACAAGTTAGGGTGAATGCTCTCTGTTACTACAGGAGGGATCATGCCATCATAAAAGGAAATCTCATTATCTTGATTGGCCAAGATGATTATAAACTATTACTAATGTGAATAGTCTATGGAAACAATGGAATTTCAGAAGCTGCATAATTACCTAAATGATGTTTTGTGTGATAGAATAGAAGGGTATGCCAAGATAAACTGTGCTTTGCAAAAGGGTGAAAAAATGTTGGCAATTTAAATGAGACACACCCTAGAAGGCAAATTTGAGGCAGACAAAAGGAGTGAGAGGAGAAGATAGAAAAAAGGAAAGTATTTTGATCTTCCTAGTGAACGGCTTTAGGAATAATGAGAATATTGCAGACTTGATGTTCAATGCAATGGAAAATTGATGAAGGGGTTGGGGTAGAGAAAGATGGGTCAGTGTGACAGATGAAGAAGGCATCTTTGAAAATAATAGCTAGACAGATGAAAAGGTACTCAATCCTGGAAATGGGAAATCAACTGAAAATGAGGTACGAGCAGCCAAGCTGAAGATAATCGAGTCATTTTATACCGAGGAAAAAAATATTAAGAGGAAAGTACAGGAATACAGACTAGAAACTAGAAAGCAGTTATCATGTCTCCTTGGGAAACTGGCAAAAAGCAAGTTGATTCAAAGATATTTCTAATGAAGTAATTAGTGATTTAATGAGAGACAATGTGTTTAGTTCAACAAACACGTATTCAGTGCACACTACATTCAGATGAGTTTGTTGCTAGGGATACACACAAAAAACGATGTCAAATTTTCTTATTTGCCACATTAGAGAGATGATGACATTGCCAACTGCAAATAGAAATCTGTTTAATTTTCATGCACTGAATTGTGGTTTTACTGTGACTTAATCCTAATATCATCCACTGCTTGGGAAATATTTATTGTTGACTGCAAAAAAGGAGGGGGGGCATTTTCAAGTGCAATTTCAAACCTTTCAAGTTTGCAAGCAAATTGAATGTTAAAGTCAATAGAATTTGTATGTATGAAGATTCATATGCAAAGAAGTAAATTATTTAGAATATGTCTATCTATCCCAACCCCTGGAAAATGAGAAAAATGAGACATTAAACTGAGCCTTGCAGCTCACCTCCTGGCATTTATGATACCTGATTCTGCACCTTGCAAAATTAGAGTAGAAAGTCCAAAAGCATTTGGTCAATGGTTGAAGAAAATATTAAATGATGTTGTTATTCACATACAAATGTCAACACCAAATAATACAGCAATGCTTTGCTCCTAGATTTGTATATTCCCTACCCACAGCTTTATGAACCAGAAAAGAAAGAAAAAAATGAAAGATTTATTGCATTGAGTTTTAAACATTGCTTAAGGCCTGTGTGCAATAAAGATGCTTTCTCCCTTGGAATATTATAAATTATTTTCAGATCTAAAATGAGTTATTCGAAAGAGAATAAATCCCTGGGAAGCTATTTAAATTATCCATGTAAAAAAATCACTATTTCTAGTCCATAGTATTAGAAAAAAGATCACTCTAACATTGTTTCTTTCACTTTCCTAGCTGAAATAACAGTCCCTTATAATGGTATTTTATTTGGTCCTTGTCAAAACTAAAAGGTAACAGCTTTATGTACAATTTACAGGTCCACACAATTCTGACATAGTTGAGGCAATAGATAACATTTTTTAAACAATCGCTTTGCATCAATTCAAGAGTGCACTTTTTCATGCTTTGCAATATCTGAAATCTTAGTTAGAAGGATTTTTACTTTCTTGGTCGTTCACAAAATACAGTGTGCTTTATATATAGTGGATGAAATACAGTAAGATTAGTTATAATATCCAGTTCTAAATTACCAACATATTTGAAATTCATGACCCCCCCCCCCCAGAAGAATTTTAATATAGAGTCTGAAAAAGGTGAAGACATTCTTACAAGACCTTTAAAGTTATTCTTTAGGATGTATCAGCCATGTGATGAGTGACGCATTCTTACCCAGGGAGCTTTGCGCTTGACCAGTAAGTAACTTGTTTCAAGTGGTTCCTTTCACCATCACTTGGATGCAGACTTTAATCTCTAAGTACAAGTGCTCAAGTAGTTAAACGTTTTTATTTCCTGTTTGGGGGGTGGGAATATGAATGCTTGACAGTGTGAAGGAAGCAAACTTAATTACCATTTCTAGAGCCACTGCAAATCACTTGTGTAACCATTCTATCTTAATTATACAGCAGAATGAAAAGGGTACCACTGCCCAAGACTGAACATTTGCAGTCAAACCTGCCGCAGGGGCAGTGAGAACCACCCTGATGGGTGCAACACCAGCTTGGGAATCCAGGCACTGTTTCTGTTTAATCTGTCTCCATCATTTCCTTACAAGGCCAATATCACCTTGGTTATAAAGTGGAAATGATTATGTTTTTCGTCTCTGTGAGATAATAAACAAATAAAAAATAAAAATGGGTACCATTTTTGCTTCTTGGAAGGAAAAGATTATTTCAATACAAATACAAGGAAAAAATGGTTATGTTAAGTAGGTCAGAATTACTATTGGTTAGAGTGAATAGAAATTTGATTTGTGAATTTCTCAAGTTACATGCTAAGTGACTTTTTGTTAAACAAAAAATATTTGTAATTTTAAAGGCTTGATATCCTAAAAAATTGGGGGAGATTATGCTTATTGTGTTCCTACTAAAAAATCCCGATTCATCACCGAATGCACCTGGTGAGCTGCTCACAGACCCATACAGCAGGTGGCTACCAGATGCAGCACACCTCTGGGAAACAGGATCCATGCCTGGCAAATTTGTTTAGGCAGGTGGTCGATGAAGCCAGGTGGTCTCCTAAGCAAGTTTCTTTGTATTTCCAATCTCGGAAGATAGGGGCACAAAAGCACAGGGAAAATATTCACTCGCTGTATTTTATGGGCAGTCATGTAGGATCCCTAACTAAAGAACTTTAACATCACAAGATGAAATAGCTTAGTCATGGAAGGCTCAATGCAACAGGGATGTGGAGACTTGGCTCTGGGTGTTGGCTCTGTGACACCAGCTTGGTCCCCAACTCCCTAAGCATGAGTTCTCCATTAAATCAGAACTGGAGGGATCCCCAGCAATTGCTTAGTTCAACAACCTCATTTTCAAGATGTAGACTCTCAGAGAGAGTGAAGGACTTGACAACAGTCCCACAGCTTGACGAGGCCACAAGCAGACGGGAATTCAGCCCAGAATTTCGGTCACTACACCATCTACACCTCATCTGCAAAAAGAAATTAGCAAGTTGAATTATTACAGACTGCTAGGTGGTCTCCAGCATCTCCTCCAACTCTAAAATTTCATATTTTTACATTAAACCAAAGTGAAGTCTTAACAAGTCTTCAACATTTACACAGAAAACAATTTTCAGCTAGCTAAACTAGCAAAGTAGCAAAGCTGAATGCCAACAAAAACGGAAGAGAAAGCTCCATGTACTCTTCTACACTGTCACTCTTTCACATTTACTCTCAAGCATTTATATTCAAGATGATGTTTTCCTTTATTTACTATTTCCATTTGCAAAAGCCACTCTGTTTCAAACTTCCAGGAACCCACAATAAAATTGCATTAAGCTAAGTAATAAAATGCCATTATTAGAGTGACAAGAATCTTCACTACCTGAAGTTATAATGCTAGCTCCCCTACCAACAGGGATGTTGTGAAGATTAATGAGATATTTAGAAAGCATTTGATGCATAGGGAGAAAAGAGCCTCATAAATGCAAAGGAGGACTAGCAGCAGTTTATCTCCCCCATCAATGGAGGAAAGCCTTTTAAACAGATGGACCTGCGCTGGTGTCTTAAAATGGGGAAAACACTACCTGTGTTAGATGACGCTTAGAAAAAAGAGCTTCTAAAGTTAAACAAAATTTTAAAAATTACACCTGAAACTAGAGAGGTTGTATTCTTTAAATATCTCCCTGAGATGACCAACCTCAGTTTGTCTGGGACAGAGGTGTTTCCTAGGATGCGGGATTTGCGGTGCAAAAGCCAGAACAGTTCCAGGGAAACTAACACAGTTGGTCACACTTTTTGTAAGAATTTTCTTTTAAATGGTTATCATTTTTTACAGCACTGACAACCTCACTTTCTTTCTTTTTTTTTTTTTTAATTATGTGAGGGTTGGTTTGTTTGTTTGTTTGTTTGTTTGTTTGTTTGTTTGTTTATTTTTGGTGGTATGTGCCCCTAGTGGGAACAGAACCCGGGACTCTCTGGTCCACGGGCCAACGCTCAACTGAGCCAAACTGGCCAGGGCCTCACTTTCTAATAGTCTAACAAACTCTGAATTATTTAATCAACCAGGATGATGACATATTTGAGGGAAGTGGTCAAACAAAGAATGTAACGCATAACAATGAGCTTAATTGTTGTTCTCAAAGGCTATCACAACTTGGAAACACTCCAATGAACAAGAAAACTGCAGAGACATTGAGTCCAAATCCCGTCATCTACTTTAACTGTTGATACGTCCATCTCCCGGCCACTTCTGGTCTGGAACGATGCAGCTCATACTCGCCTTTGCACAGTTTCCCACAGCAGCGTGGCTGTGCTTTGTGGCTGAAACTCTGCTTCTCAAGGTTTGGAGATGCTGGGGAATTTCCAGGGATTTTCACTCTTGAAGGTCACCATGGATTGCCTGATCACTAAAGGAGCTCCTTTGCTTCAAGCATCCTACATGTTGAGCATCATTCTCAACAGTTTCTGGAAATGCCAACATGCTTTTTTGTTCTATCATGGACCTCCCTTTTAATACTTTTGCTTCTCTTCACATATCTTAATTCTTTCTATAAAGTTTTAATTTAAATAACTTTAACAAAAATCCATTGCACGTAGGAAGGAAATGCAATCTTTTATATAAAACCTTATTTTAAAACATTGGATTTTCTGGCCATCACACAGGTTATAATCTTGGGAATATTAGGAGAAGGCAGGGAAGAATAAAATATGAGCTTCTTAAAAGCAAACATTATATACAACTTAAAACTATTGTTGTAGTCTGTGTTAGCAATTTCTTTTTCTTTCTTTCTTGTTTTCAATATACTAGAATGTCAAAAATTGAAATGGTCCAGGGTGTTGTTACTCTCTGTCAGATGTTGGGACCACAGTAAGAATAAACAAGAGAAACAATAGCCTGTTGTCAACACTGTTTTGTGCTATAACACTGTGAAGAAAATACACTTTCTTTTGCCTCTTTTATGCATCTTCACTTGTCTGGTCAATTTGATGAACCACACATTATCGGTAAAACAGGGGAAATTAACTTTGAAGCTATATTCCTTGGTGACCTCGTTCTGCAGCAATTGATCATACACAGAGAAAAAAATAAAAAGCATTCACTCAGCTACCTGATCCTCATTTTAGCATACTAATTGTCTAAACAGAGTTATAGCTGATAAGGCTGCTCTCCTGCCTCTAGCACCTGGTAGATTAATCCCTATTTGGCTGCATTGTTAATTTTTATTCTGCAATACAGCTTGAAAAACAAAGTGCCATGTGAAATCATTATATCAGGTCAGATTTAAAAGATTTTCTCATTTCCACATTGCACACCCTCCCAAATTTACATGGGTTTTCTCAGCTCCCTGCACATGGACAATTTTGTACTCTTCTTGATTATGTGATCATATGGAAAGTGGCTTTAACATTTTCCTGCATAGCTGACACCAGAGACTACAATAGTGGTTGGATACCTAACAATAGGAAACCCTCCTTGAAAACTGAGGTAGCAACTCCACATTTTAATGATAAAAGTCACAGAAAAGCATGCAGAATATTCATTTTCAAAATGTTAATAAACATTCAAGTATACTTCTATAATGTGACATGAAAGGTATCACAAGCAATTTAAGTTCAGCTATTATTGTTTGTAATTCTGTGTCCATAAAAGCTTGAAACTAACAAGTATTTTTGAGCACCTACTATTTATCATGGGACAAAAGATAAGGAAAACATGACCTTGAGAAGCTGACAGCCTAGTGGAAACATAATGGGAACATATGAGCCATTAGAAGTTTTAATTCATGCCAGAATAAAGTAGAGTGGACCAGGGCTATATGAGAAAGAAATTATAGGAGTTTGAAAGGGGGATGGTTTGGGGGGTGGGGAGAAAGAGGACAAAAAAAAAATCTTCCTGAAAGGGATATCTTTAGACAGGGAAGTTGAAGAATGAGTAGAAGTTTGATATATAGAAGAGGGGCATTTTTCCCCTTTTCTTTACTATCATCAATAAGAAGATGAAACTTGACTGTTCATCTTGATTGATAACCCAGATGAATTGAAGAGCATGTCTTCTTGAATATGTTCATTAATTAGGTGATGCTGCTGGGTAAGATGCTCTGGAGTCAGATCCTGGTTCTTCCACGTATGAGATGTATAGCCCTGGGAACGTGGCTTGTATGTTTCGTGCTCAGTTACTTTAACTCTAAAATGAGCACAATTTATTTTTACTTCCCAGAGGGTTATGTGAGATAAAACGTAAAAAGCTTAGGGAGAGCCTGAAATATAGCACGTAATTGATACATGTTAGTTGTTCTGAATTGTGGTAGAGGCAGCAGCATGAACAGAAGTCACAGAAGTGGGGAACTCACATTGTGCTGAAGCATGGGCGAGTTTGAACATATAACAGAAAATCATAATGGAACTCATGGGATTATTATAGGAACACAGTTCAAAGTCATGAAGGCCCAGTTCAAACAACAGAGGACCAGTCAAACTAGAGTGGAGGCTTACACCCGTATCACTTTGCAGCTGATTAGAAACAGGGACACAGGCAATAGAGGATTCAGTGAAGACTGAAGCTTCGTAACTGGCATGGCTGAGAATAACACCCTGAGCAGTAACATGAAAGCAATCGAGAGGGGATGAGGGGAGGGGAGGGGAAGCACAATGAGTTCCAAATCGAATCCCTCCTACAATGTACCTGAGGCCTACTTACTCAAGCCAAGCATTCAAGGAAAGAAAAGTAGATGTAATCTAATGAAGTCGTCCACACACAGTGACTAGATAAAATATTGCTAAGCAAAGAGACAATAAAATATAAAAGTAAATGGAAAACTATTTAGAATAGTTTAACTTAATTTGACTACAGGTTGCTGTGAAAATGAAACTAACCTTATCCAAGTATTATACATATGAGATTTCACCATTATCCTTGTTCATATCAATGTCAGAGAATTCCAAGAGAACCAGTGTGGTAATAATAAATATGCATTTTATTTATGCAGACATGGCTTTCAATCCCTCATTTAAAAAAAAAACCGTACAGAAGCTAAATATTTCATTTCAAATATTGTACTTCAGATTCCCCACCTTGGTAGCTGGGGATATGCTACTGAGGTTTAAGTTCTCTCAGCTGGTGAGATGTTCTTTTCTGTACACATTAATTATCCTCCTTTCCCTCTGACCTGGGCTTCTCACAGAACATATGTCAACCAAGCTACACAAACAACTTAAATTTAAGAAGTAAATGTGCCTGGCTGGTGTGGCTCAGTGCTTGAGTGTCGACCCATGCACCAAAAGGTCGCCGGCCCAATTCCCAGTCAGGGCACATGCCCAGGTTGTGGGCCTGATCCCCAGTGGGGGGCATGCAGGAGGCAGCCAATCGATGTTCTCTCTTATCTATATTTCTATTGCTCTCTCCTGTCCCTTCCTCTCTCTCTAAAATCAATAAAGAGAACAATTTTTTTATTAAATTAAAAAATAAAAAAAGTAAATGTATCTCATTAAGGATTGTAGCCAAGTCACAGAACTGAATAAATAGCCAGCGAACAGGCTCAGGAAATAGGTGGGAACAAAGAGGTGACTCAGCAGCAGAAACACACCCTGGTTCTTACAAACACCAGCTACGCCCCTGCCGCTGGTACCACCAGCATGGGAATTCTGCAGCTCTGGAAAACTCTTCCACTTCAACATGACCCCAAGTCCTTAACAAGTGCATGCGCAAAGCCACACAAGGTACACCTGGCTTACCCTAGCTGCTGGTGGCAAAAAAAAAAAAGGAGTTCAACTTCTTTTTAGCTATTTGCTTCACAACTGAATTTCTCCTGGGCTAAACTCTATGCTAAAATGTTGGTCCTAGACCCTTCCTTCAATATCTAAGTGAGCATCCATTTCTTTCCTAACTAAAAATGCAGTGTGGAGGTTTGTGACTGAAACACAAAACAGAGGCAAGTAGAAATATACTGTGTACCCACTAGACTCTTACCTCCGTGATGGTAGCAGTCTGCTTTGCCTGATCTTGGCAGATATTATATATTGAATGGCACTTGGCAGATACTGTCTATTGAATATTATTCATATGTATATGTGTATATAGACATAAGTGTGTATATAGATATGTAACTTTTTGTCAATCAGCCAATTCAGTCATTTCCAAAAGAAAAGCTTAACATGACATAGTTAAAAAACAATACCCTAGTTGTAGTATTTCTAATATAAGGTTAATTATGAATAAAAGTGAGCAAAATAATTCTTTAGATTAAGCAAAGAAGAGTCACTGAAGTATTTCTTAGCCTGAAATGAATTCTATTACACAGCCGTGGTGGTTTGTGTAACTGCCCACCACTGGTGAGAGAAGGGATGACTTCCTCCCCAGCAGCTGCAGCAGGTGTATTTTAAAAATGGGCAGTGGAGATCCTCAACCCGTTAGGTTGCAGCCTTGCAAGGATCCTGGGAATATTAATAAGAATGGCATTAGTAGAGCTAAAGAAATTGCAACATTTTCCAATTATATTTTACAGAGCACTTATTTTCCGCAATACCTAATAGTTAAAGAAAAAATAAAGATATCATGGTCTACAAACAGGAAAACACTGGTATAAACAAAATGAAGCTGGTTTCTTTAGAGAATCACATTTTACAGCCTTTTACTTGGTTAGGTGAATTATAGATATGTTGGAATCGGATAAAACACCTTAATGTTTCCAAGCCTGACTGAGGGACCCTGATGTTCTGCTGAACAAAGCTTGAGAAATGTTGCTTTATACTTTGAAGTTGAAAGTTTGGGACATGGCAGAGTTCAGAACTCTATGCAATTAGTGTGTGAACCTTGATAAAAGGCATTTCTTATTTGAAAATGATCCATATCAGGATTAAATGAAGACATGAAAAAGAAATGCTGCAGAAGATGATAAAAGGAGTCTCCATATTATCCACACAGAATGAGGACAAACACTTCTTTAAGAAAGTTCTTTAGTAAAGAGGAATTCAAAGTAAGATTAGAAACATACCAAAAAAAGACCCATATATAAAGTATGGACTGATCTCTGTGCCTGAATATATAAATCATTTTCTACTTAGTAAACAGAACATGCATAGTTCCACAGTATGAATTCATACATTTTTTTAAAACTGAGTCAGCCTCTCTGCTTTCTTCCAACATGACCACAACTGAGTTTATTAACTAAAATTAAATGGCTATGAAATTCTGTGTCTGAGAATGTACAAACCAGATAAGGGCACCAATTATGAGAATATATCTAGACCAACCCTTTTCTGTTTGGACAAATCACCTGTTACAGTGGCATTTAACTAAAAAAGACAAAAAAAATCAAACATCCAAATGAATTTTGGATATTCACAGTTAAAAAAACCAAAACAAAAAACCTTTGGACAAAATTTTTACATTTTAACAATAGAAAAAACACTGTTGAGCAGAATATGCAACTACTATGGCTAATTCAACTAAACAGTGGTGAAATATGAAAATGTCATTTTAACACAAAACAAATATCTTGATTGACATGTATTTAAGCATAGTTTGGTTATCTTTTTATGTGAGACTAATTCCTAAATGTCAGGAGTATGTTTGTTTGCATTTCTGTGTAGCATTACAAAATGCATTTTGATCAAGAAAGTTTAATTAATAGTCATTTTTAAATTGCTATAGCATTAGAAATAAAACCACCTTATTTTCCATTTATTTCTTTTTTTTATCATCCTCACCCGAGGACATTTTTTTTCATTTTTTGTTCAGATAGAGTGGGAGGGAGAGAGAGGGAGAGAGAGAGAGAGAAACATCGATGTGAAAGGGACACATCGAGCGGCTGCCACCCGCACAACCCAACCAGGGCCGGGGACAAACTGCAACCGAGGTACGTGCCCTTAGCGGGAAACGAACCCGGGTCTCTCTGGACCACAGGCCGACGCTCTAACCGCTGAGCCAAACCGGCCGGGGCTTCCATTTATTTCTGATAGAGTTCTTCGGCCATGAAATAAAAAGGAAAATCAGTACAGCAATGAAGTTGAAAAATTTTCAAATAGCAGCATGAAAAAGGATTTGATAGAGAAAGTGGAGTTTAAAATAGTATCAAGGATCTGGCCAATACAAGAATAAGTACATAGGGAAAATATGGCATAGAGAATTATTTTATCAGTATTTACTCTAAAAGTTCAACCAATGACTCATTCCAAAGGGCTTTTATCTGTGGAAAAGCATGAGTGCAAATACAGTCACTTGTACAACCACAGAGGATGAGCGATATGAAAGGGAAATTAAATTTTCAATGAAGCAATTGCCAACCACTTTGCTATTTAAAGTAGAATGAACTAGCAGATGCACAAAATATTGTTTATTTCCTTTTTGACCTTCGGGAGTCACACTATTTGTTGATAAGACAGTCCATAAAAAACGGAACGACACTGGTAATCATCACTGTAAGTCAAACGATATGAATATGCATTGTGTTCAGTCCTACTGGTTTTGCTACCCATATCATTAACATTTTTATCTGTTCTTTGAACAATTCACAATATATTACATTTTTAAACAGATAATAAAAATATTGAAAAGACATAGCAATCTAAGATATAAAATGGATATATTTAGAAAGAGAACAAGATTGAAATTCTAGTTTCATTAGAATGCCTTCTTTTCTCACTTCCAATCTTAGAAACCTGAGTATAATTCCAAATTGAAGGAATTTACCATTGTTCTTTAATAGAACACTTTTAATCATTAACTGTGTACAACACTTTATTGGCAGAGCATTTAAAAAATTATTTAGCAAACATATCTAGATATCATTTTTCATGTGCCATTTGATATCTGATGTTTGCAACGCATTTTATATTTACAGCAATCCTATTAGAAAGATAATTTACAGATGAAGAAAGCCAGACACAGAGGGTTTGAATAACTTGCCCACCGTAACAAAGCTAGCAGGTGGCATTCTTAAAAATTGGCCTAGGTAATCAAGTTCCAGACCGAGTTCTTTATAATTATGTGTTGTTGCTTTGCATTCATGATTGCAGAGTTCTGAATTAAATTCAATCTTATTTCTAAAGGTAACTCACTTATAAAAAATGTACAATGTTTTAAAATAAGAAACGTATTAAGTTTTTGTTTTGTTTTTTATTAATTTTTTTTTATCCTCAGCCAAGGACATTTTTGTATTTGTTTTTAGATAGAGCAGGAGGGAGAAAGGGGGGAAGAGAGAGAGAGAGAAACATCCATGTGAGAGAGACATATCGAGTGGCCGCCACCCACTTGACCCCAACCAGGGCCGGGGACAAACTGCAATGGAGGTACGTGCCCTTAGCAGGAACCGAACCTGGGTCTCTCCGGTCCACGGGCCAACGCTCTAACCACTGAGCAAAACTGGCCATGGCTGTGTAAAGTTTTAAAATACGTTTGACAGTAAACATTCTATAACTGCTAATATATGCAGTCTGAGTGTCATGTATCATGAAAAAATACAGTATGTGGACTGGAAATTGGAAATTATGCCAATAGAGTCCTACTTAAGGAGGGAGGCTGAACTGTCTAAATATTGAGTCATCTTAACCAAGCTGTGTATTATCATATGACTCATCTTCTTATCTATAAATGGAAATTTTTTAAAAAACACAAGCTATACAAGTAACATGTCAATGAGACAATACACACAGGGTTGAAAACTTATTTTCAAATTAACCCATGCATCAGCTAATATCAATACCAAATAGATTATTCAATTTTATCCCATCGAAAGCAAATATGATTGACCAGATGATTGTAAAAACAGCTATTTTTATTCATCAGCTTTTATTTGACTTCAAACAATAATTGGCATCTATCTGGCTGGAATACAATGAAAGACAGTTTTTGTAAGTAAAGGGCCTCTCCTCTCCATCACCCCCATCATTCTCTTGTCCTACATTGTCCTCCATAAATGCAGGCTGAACTGGGAGAGTCAGAGTTAATCCACAAAGAGTATAAAGTATTATATATTATGATAACTATAATTATTAGAAGAAGAACTGGCTGTTCAGATAATTACTAAGGAGGATGAAGGCTAGCTCTGAGCCAGAAAACAAAACCTTGGAGAAAGCCAAAACAATAAGGCACAAAAATAACTGTTGAACAGATAAAGCCAGCATGTCTGAAGGACATTTTGTATAAATGAAGAGTAGGTGAAGACCAGGGTAAATATGAGAATTTGTCTTCATAGTGTTCTTTTGAATGTATCTGCTGAATTTGCAGAAGCTTAAAGTGATGAGTTGCTGACAATCACAGCCTGGGTCCTCCTGCCCCCCAGGGTAGGACTAGAGTTCTTTAAGGTTTCCCCTGTGTGCCTTTCTCGGAGACATTCTTGGGAACGTGGCAGTGGAGTAGTACTCAGTGGTCATGGGTGTTCCCAGGCCCTGCTGCCCTTTCCTTCAGATACTGCAAAATGCTGTAACTGGGGTGGCAGCCTGGCAAATCAGAACAGACTTGAACCCATGATCTGATTCCCCTTCTGCAGTAGTCCAAACAGGTTAGAAATTACAAGCACAGATTCAAGTCCTGCAGGTGATATTCGGGATAGACCAGTAAAACTCAAGCAAACATACATGGGTTTAAGGGAGAAGAGGTAGAAACTAGGCAGAAAGCAGAGCACCCTATCCTGAGCTGCAGTGCAATATTTATATGGTGTTTCACAAACCAAAACATATAAGCAGTTTGGTAGGGGTAACAGAGAGAACATGATATTTATTTTTTCTGACAGTATTTTATGACTTGCTCATCAGATATCAAAAATAGAAGATTTATTTCTTTAAAAAAAATTTTTTATTGATTTTAAAGAGAGAAGAAGTGAGAGGGAGAGAGGGACAGAAACATAGCTGAGACCACTGGGCCACACTGGCTGGACAGAATATTTATTTCTTAAAAAAATTACTCCTGGGAACATTAGAGCTATAATAATAGGAGTTGTTAGTCCCTAGAAACCCACTCCTCGAAGCACTCTGCCACCTGGCCTTACTGCCTCTGTCCGGCTGCAGCCAAGTTCTCTTCATTGCAGCTTCACCACTAGTTGGCCCTTTACCGGACAAGCTCACCCATCCAAATCTTTTCCCTAAATTTTTTAAATTTTATTAATATATTCAAACTTTTTATGACGTGCTCACTTTTTTTTTAAATAAACCACCCAGTTTTTAATTTTTTTCTTTATTGATTTTAAAGAGAGGGAGAGAGAAATAGAAACATCAAAGAGAGATCATCGACTGGCCACCTCCTGTGTGTCCCCCACTGGGGGACATAAACCCATCATGAGAGGTTCTCGGCCCACCCTTGCAGTCTCATCTCTTGCTTCTCCTCAATGTCATCGAACCTTCATATCCTGAAGTAATTTTGTCCTAAGAACATGAATTTATCTTTGTCCACCACCTCAGCTTTAGCTCATCTTGCCTTCTCTTTTTCCTATAGCCCTATGTGTCACCCTCTGTTTTTTAAGACTCATTTAAGGTGACACCTCCTCCAGGATGCCTTCTCTAGCTAATCACTCCTAACAAAGTTGGTTTAGACACTCTGTCAAGGGGTTTTTATAAACACCTGTGCACACCTTTATCCTAAAGTTTGTCATACAGTATAATTGCTATCTGTGCATGGTCTGTCTCTTCCCACACATTAAACCCTGTGACAGCAGGGACTGTCTTATTTGTGCTTACCATATATAGTAAGTCTTTTGAAAATTTTGATGAAAGAATACATAGAAGAACATCTCATTTAGATAAATATCAAACATCTGAAAAGTTGACAAGATGAAAATTATACCTGACAGAATATAAGATAAAATAACAAAGAAGATCTTAAATGTTCTCACCACAAAAAAAGAAATGATAATTACATGATGGGATAGAAGTAGTAGCTAAAGCTAAGGTGGTAATCATATTGCAAAATATAAATGTATCAAATCAACACATGCTACACCTTATACTTACACAATCTTATAGATCCACTTTATTGCAATCTGAACAAATAAAGAAAAGAAAGCTGCCTCTCTGGGCATAACACAAATGTGAAAGAAAGTTCCAAATGGGAAAGAAATAATTATAGGAAAATTGAGTGAGAAACAACTTATATTCTTATAGTAAATGACAGCAAAGTGGCTAATGTGGGCAAAGTCAGCCGTTGGAACTGGAAGAATAAAAAAACAGTTAGGAAAGTCTCCAAAACAAAGTTCTGACTGAGAATCATGAGTAATTACACTTAATAAGACAAGAGAAATGTGTCTAAAGAAATAGAGGAGGCTGCACACTAAGTTCTATGAAAAAGCCTTGCATAAAAGAGACAAGTTTAAAAGATAAGAGAATATTATATCTATATGCAGAACTTCAGCATAAACAGTGGATATGGTGTGTGTGTGCGTGCGTGCATGCGTGTGTGTGCGTCCGTCTGTGCGTGTTTGTGTCTGTTTCCTGAGCCATGGGCCAGTTAGTAAACATAATTGGAAATACATACTCCAAAGGCATGTATTACATCACAGATAACTTTAACAAGAGCTTTGATTGACTGACATGAGAATTTTGATTAATCGTATAATGTATATTAGAAATGAGGTTTTATTGGTAAATTTAGTTTTTAAAAAAGGTGTTGATTGAGTAGAAAAAATAAATAGTTGGAACTTTCCTCTTCTTGAATAGATAATGAATTAAAAATTTAATGAGCATACACATATTTATATTGACATTAAAATGTTTAATACAGCCCATCCAGTGTGGCTCATTGGTTGAGCTTCGATCCATGCACCAAGAGGTCGCTGGTTTGATTCCCAGTCAGGGAACATGTCCAGGTTATGGACCTGATCTCCAGTAGGGGGCATGAAGAAGTTGGCCAATCTCTCATCGATGTTTCTCTCTATCCCTCTCCCTTCCTCTTTCTCTAAAATCAATTAAAAACAATTTTTTAATGTTTTATACAGACACACACACTTTATTCATATTTCATTAGTTTTTGCCTAGGGTCCTTTTTATTATTCCAGCATCTCATCCAAAATACCATATTACATTCAGTTGTCATGTCCCCTTAAGCTCTTCTATGCTATGACAGTTTCTCACATTTTTGTTTGTTGATTTTTTTTTACGACATTGACAGTTTTCAAAAGTACTGGCCAAATATTTTATAGGTGTCCTTCAATTGTTTTGTCTATTGTTTTCTCATGGTTAGACTAAGATTATGGGTTTCAGGGTGGAAAAGCACAGAGAGGAAGTGCAATTCTCAACACATCATATCATGCTTATGCTATGAGCATGATTTATCACTGACAATGTTAACCATGTTACCTGGCTGAAGTAGTGTTTTCTATATTTCTGCACTATAAAATTACTTTCTGCCTCTTTTCATACTGTACTCGTTTTGAAAGCAAGTCACTATGTATACTCACACTTAAAGAGTTGAGAGAGATGTTCCACCACCTTTGGAAATGGGTATATCTATGTAAATCATTTGGAATTATTCTGTATGGGAAATTTGCTTATTCTTTCTCATTGATTCATCTATTTAATATGGTTATTTATATCACTATGGACTAGTGCATATTTATTATATAATTTGAGTTATAGTCCATTACTATAATTATGTATTTTGTTGCTCAAATTTTTTCATCTTGAACCACTGGGAGATCTTTCAAATGGCTCCTGCATCTCTAACACACCGGTAGTTTAGGTTCTTGAGCACTTTCTTACCCTCTAACTCTAAAGATGCTCCAGGCTCATCTTGTATATTTCTTGCCCTAATCCCCATACCAGTAATTTTTCTATGGAACATTGGATCCTTTTATTAGAGAACGGGCCCAGAAATTGAGATGTCATCATTGAGTGTATTCATTGCTCCTGGAATGTCATTGCTTCCAGGCCCACTGCACAGACAGACCTAGGAAATTACATGCATGTGTGTGCATGTGTGTGCATGTGTTTGTGTGTGTGTGATTTTAGATAGATGCTAGGTAGGTTGGTAGGTAGGTAGGTAGGTAGATAGATAGATGATAAATAGATAGATAATCTCCTGTGAAAATAGAACTGTCTATAATTATTGCTATATCTACCTATCAGTATCAATATTAAGTTAATCATTAGTTCATATTGATATCATCAATGCTAATCCAGTACCACATGGTCATTTTACTCTCTGCCTTGCTAATTTGAAACCTTCCACCCAAACAGTGAGAAAAAACAGTTCTAACCATCCACCATCCATTTATTTTATCCTTGATTCTTTTTTTTAAGTATGATGTTAGCTGTGGGTTTGGGGTAGATATTTTTTTATCAAATTGAGGAAGTTTTTCTTTATTCTTAATATACTGAGAGTTTATAACTATCCTTGATTTTTTAAGTGCATCTGTGCGCTTACATTGATTCAGAGGACTGTTTGTTATCTGAGTCCTTAATCGTCAAGTCCTACAACTAAAACAATGTTACATTTGCCTAGGTCAACAGGCCAGATGTTATTCGAGCACTAAAAGGATAGAGTGAATAGGAAGGAACCTGTGTATTCAAGAAAATTGAAATGGTTCGTGCTCCTGGAGTGCTTGGGGAGCGGGGGGATGGAGGGAGCTGTGTGATGATCCTGGGAGTAGAGACCAGGGCAGGAAGAACTGTATGGGCATAGTCTTCCATCCAAAGTTCACCTAATATAATTATGCTTCCAAGATTACTGTGATACCATTTGGAGAAAACACACAGAGTTATGATGTCTTTACTTCTCTATTATTTGTTCTATTTTTTTATCTCATGGGTGATATTGTATCTGTCTTTTTAAATCTTACATGAAAAGTTTTGAACTACTTTGAAAATGAAATATATCTGAATATAGTAAATAAATGTAAATAAATGAACCTTTCTGCTATATTATAATTCTTTCCCAGTTTGATAAGTAATTTGCATATAAATGCCAAAAGAATCTATTCTTCTCTTAAAACAATGTCAAAAGGTTAAAAATAAAACTAGCATATATCACCAAATTCAGTTTGACTGAATACAATTCATATATCAAACATGTGATCCAGTTCAAAGAAGGGCAATAATACACTACAGAACACAGAGACAAAATAAATGTGTTATTCTGTGTGAATATGTTTTCTAAAATCTTAGAGATGACCTTCCAGCTATGAAAATAAAACATTTTTAATACAGGTATTATAAATAAATTTCACATAGTTTATTTTAGAATGAAATAGACAGCTGAGGCCAATTTTTTATAATAAATTTATATTTTCTAATTTAAGAATTATTCAATTTTATACTTCTCTGTTCCCCCTGCTACTCACCTGTTGGGAATTTAATTGTGTATTTATGCCACTATAAAAGAGTAAGTGGGGAAAACAAAACAAACACCTAAAACTAAACACCACTTTTTTGTTGTTTCCATTCTCAAGGAAAGTATTGATTGAAGAGACTTGGAAATGAATAATGATGACTAAAAGAACTAATTTCCACTTGGAAGGGTCCAGAAGTCATCTATCACAAATTTCCTTCTCTTGCAAATAAGAAAACTGAGGTCCTGAGAGGTTAAATGATTTACCCAAGGTTCTCTAACAAGCATGGAATTTGATTGATTTCTGGTTTCCAGCTCTTCCCAATGCACCCTGCATGCCATAATTTTACTTTGCCATGTTATTTTTTTTCCTAATAAAAAAAAAAAAAGCGGTTGCTTATTGTTGTTCTAACTGCAATAATGTTAGAAATAAAATTCATCCAGGACCCTTGTTTATAAGGCATCAATGTCAAAAGAATCAATTAATGTTGCAGAGTAATAAGATTCCTTTAAAAACTAACTAAATAAATAAAGCCAGCGGAGCAATAGACCAAGATGCAAAAGAAAAGGGCCTTACCCTCGCTGTCATTTAATCTTTATGTACCCTTCAAATGGATAACCTTGGTGTTAAAAGTAAAGGAATCAATTTTGTTACATTTTATGCCCATTGGTGACAGCAAATTTGTGAAGTGCTTTCCAGAAGCAGAGGGCTTGGCTGGTTGTCCAACAACAAAGTAAATAAACATATCTGTATAGCCTGTGTTTTAGAGAGACCAAGTTTCATTATTCACCTATTAAATCTATCCATTAATGGAAAGAAAACAATACAAGACATGGGGGGAGTGGTTACAGGAGAAATGAGTTTCAAAAGTTCTATAATTACCTTGCAGCAATTTGGGAGGATGGACTCATTTCTTTCCCCATAAATCGAACAGACAATAAAGAGGTAGATTAAATACTTGATGAAATGAAGAGAAAGTATCCCAGAATCACATAAGAAACTGCCTTTGCATTTAGCGCCGAGTACCTACGGAAACTTCTTCAGCTATGGCTCCTCTGGCTTCAGCTAGAAACATGAGCCAATAAAGGAAATTTCACCTCAACTTGTTTGAGAAAACTCATTAATAATATCAAAATCTCTCACAGAGGCCATTTTTAAGAAAAGCTTGATTTAGTTTGGCTATACTTAAAAAATGAGTGGGGAGCTAGAGAAAATAAAGCTCCGTTTTTCTTGTGAAATATGTCTACTGCTATTGCCACACACATAACCCACCATAAACTCTCTCTCGTTTCTTTTCTTTAAGTCTCTGACCTGGGCAAAAACCTGGCGCTCGCTCCTGCAGTAAGCAAATAAGGGTATCAGTCTCATCCAGGGCATTGCCCATGAGCAGTGTGACTCTAACTTCTGGCTAGGCTTTTGAATTGATGGCATGACCACTGGCTTCTTTATATTCGCTGGTTCCTGATTACTGTACCTTGATTCAGCATGATCTCTGGTATTTGTGTCCTCCTTGGATTGGGATCATTTCCTTCCCTGATCCCTACCCAGTATTGGGCTTGCTTCATCTATCCTGGTTTTGTACTCTGCTTCTTTCTGAGATCCACCTCCACTTACAGCTCCTGTGTGTGGAGAGGTTCTCCTGACACTTTCTATCATAGAATTTAATGTGATAAGTAAACATTTGAAACAATTGACTATAATGCTTTTTAGATAAAATACTCAAAATCTATGTTTCCAAATAGTTTTTTCAAAATCACTTGGGTTACTACTTTGAAAGTAATGAATTCTTCACAAATCAATCCAAACTAAATAGTGTTTCAATGCTCAGGTGAACAGTTTGAGTCACTTAGAGCCAATCAAAACTCCTTTTAAATTCCAGTGGTTTTGGAGACAATACTACACTTGAATATTCTTGAATAATTCTTGAATACACTCAAATAACTCTACTGTAGAATTAAAAAGGAATGACAATAATAATAAAATTATTATAATATTAGCATCATCTTTTAAGTACTATATAAATCTAGTATGGTGCCTGACTTTTCATTGGAACTTAAAAATATTATTACTGAACACATTCTCAAGGATTTACTAATTGCTTTACAAATGAGAAAACCAACACTTACATAACTTAAGTATCTTACTCAAGATCGCATGTGATGTGAAAGAACTCAAATTAGAAATTGGGTCATTTATGACTTTAAAATGGATGTCATTAGCCATTCTGTTAAGTTGTTTCTACTAAGAAGCCCAGCTTTGATTCTCCTAAATATGAAAATGAAAGCAAATTTAAGGAGTGACTCTACTGAAATATTTAAAGAAATTGTGTGTGTTTTTAAACTTTAAAAGAAGTATACCCAAATTCAAGAAAAAGCAGTTATTCTCATGTACTGCTGGTGTGGGTATATACTGGTATAAATACTATGGGAAACTATTTGGCAGTTTTACTAAAGGTACACATATTTGTCCCCTGTGACCAGCAATTCTGCTGGGTATGAGTATGTACTCAAAATAAATAAGTGCATAGGTCTACTAAAAGACATGCATATGCATGTTCAAACCAGCTTTATTTATAATAGCCTAAAACTGAAAGCAGCCTAGAAGTCCATAAAGAGTAAAATGGATTAATTAGAGTGTGGTGACATTCACACAATGAGGGATTTAACAATGAAAAAAGAACAGCCGCGTATCTTGTGGACATAGACTTGAGTTGCAGAACCCTGACACAGAACAGGAGCAAGCTTCATGGTTCCATCAAGTTCAAAATCAGGGAAAACTGAACTCTGGTGACAGTGATGAGAAAAACTGTTTTCATTTGAGAGGATAGTATTGACAGGAAAAAGCATGGGTTCTCCTACAGTGCTGGAAATAGTCTACACTGATTTGGGAGTTGGGTATACTCTGATCCTCATTCATAAACATTCACTGTATAATTAGGGTGTGCATTTGGAATCTATACTTTGATTTTAAAAAGTAATGATCTAGGATGGAATAAAAACTCAATTATTCTTTACTAAAGGTTAAAATCCTAGAAAATACGTAATTTGAAATGCTGAGTTTGATTCTAACTTTCTTGTAGGCCATGTTTGTAGGTATGACTTCCTTCCAAATTACAGAATTCTAAGGAAGGATTAATCAATAATTAGTGCTGAGAACATTGCACCACCTTTTGGAGAAAAAAGGAAATACTAGATTATTTTCTCACCATATACTAGAAAATAAATTCAAGATGGGATTAAAAGTTAAATATACTAAAGACAACAAAAAAGTACTAGATAAATTATAGAGTATTATTTTCCCATTATTGAGTTGAATAAATGTATATATAAACTTTATTTAAAACCATAAAATATACTGAAGTATTTTCTTTTGTATTTTAAAATTTATAATCATCACTCAGAAGCAGAATTTGAAAAGCAAAACTTAAGCTTTGAAAGAAAAAGTTAGTTATTATTTATAGTACATAAAGAGTGCTTATAAGTCTACTTATCTCAAAGAAAAGCAGCGGGTAGAAGGAAGGACATAAACAATGTAAAAAATAAAAACATTATAGTGTAGCCTAATGAAAAATATTCAACTTCTTAAGTCAAATGGATACAAATAAAAACTACAATTTAAAAATTGTTTCTAGCTTGGCTGGTGTGGTTTAGTGGACTGAACGGCATCCCATGGACTAAGAGATCCCAGATTGATTCTCCATCAGGGCACATGCCAGTTGCAGGCTCAATCCCCAGTAGGGGGCGTGCAGGAGGCATTCGATTGGTGTATCTCTCTCACACTGAAGTTTCTATCTCTCCCTTCCTCTCTCTCTAAGAAATCAATAAAAACATACATTTAAAAATTGTTTGTATCATATTGATAAAAGTAAAAATAGGTAGAGGAGTAAGAAGTACAACAAAATAGATACCATTATACATAAAAACATGTAAATTGGCTCAAACTTTCTTGAGTCGAATCTAGCAAAAGAGCAATAAATTTTAAATGCTTGTGCTTTCTGACTCAGAAATCCCAATTAGAAGCATTCATTCAAAAATGAAACAGTAATTATAAATGCACATTAGTAGTTGTATACAAGTAATACGCATTATTCACTCAGAGTGCAACATGACAAATAGTTATTAAGGATCTACCATCTTCATGGCAAGGTAGAATTAAAAGTATGGCAGTGAACAGGATTTGAAATTGGTGTATTAACAATCAATATAAACTTTAAGTAGATAATTATTAGCACAATTGTTACTATACACAGGAAAGATTGGTATACTATGCAAGTGTGTAAGAGATCTGAACTATGTGGGGGCATCATGAAAACCAGTGACAAAATCATGTTTAAAATGAACCCTGATGACTCATAGAACAGGACTGCCCTTAGACTTGGGCAAAAGGTCCGTGCCTGGGCTCTGTTCCTAGATGACTCTGCCTGTGTTCTATGAAGTAACTCCTGGACTCCCCTCTGTCATTCAGGGTCTGGTTCAGAGCTGCACCCCTAAACAGCTTATGACAAACATCATTCAGGCCCATGGCACATATTTATTGTTCTAAGTCTTTGCAGCAAAAGGTATCTGCCTCCAAATGCTTTGAATGTTTATGGCTTGTACCCTTGTCAATGTGAGAGAAAGGACACCTTCACAGCGTGAGGAGGAACTGATTGACAGAAGGGCTTAAGTATAAGAAAAGATGAATTAATTCACCTGAAAAATCCCTTACTTGAAATTTTCCATAGATCACTTGAATGCAGTCAATTCTTGCATAACAAAGTAGCATTACCTAGTCCTGCCAAGCATGTTTTTTGCTTCTTTTTGGGTTCCAATTCATGATCCCAGGAGTACTCAGGAGAAAGTACAATATTTGCAAGAACTGCATTTGACAACTAAAGAATATTTTTAAATATAAACAATTTATATTACTCTTAAATTTGTATATTTCATGTGCATAAAACATAATACCAGTTTCTTACATTGACAACTACATGCAAATAGGAGGTAGAATTGTGAAATAGTTTTACTATATTAAAAATTATAATAAGATTTTATTAAATAATCAAAAATTAAATACAAAGTTTGTCATATAATTTTGATTTGTTCATATAGTGACTCATGATTATTTAATATACTAATTAAAATTTTATCTTGCCATTTAATTTTAGCAGTGTTTAGAATATTTTATAAGAAAAATAAGTTTTCAAAACATGAACTATACAATTATTCATGGTTTAAATTTACATAATTTCCATTTGAAAATATATTTGAAATTGTACACTTTGAATATAATTACATTTTACTTTTTAGTCCTTTTGAAAAATAAGAGTAGAGATTAAAAGAGAAATAAACAATAAGAAAAGGGAGCTCAGAAAAAAATATTGTTATAAAGAAAAAAATTTTGAAAGATTTCATTCAAAGGGAAAATCTGCTTAAATTTTCAAATCTGAAAACAAGTGAGCAGTTTTCTGTCAAGCATGACCTATGTAAATTCATGAACAGAACATTACAATTCTGCAACGTGAACAGATCATATAACGTTCCTACAATTCCATATTATTTTCTAAATGAAGATCTAATTATCCACCTAAAAAAAGTCACTTCACCTAAAAAGCACATATGTGTTTATTAGAATTGATAAAAAGAGGCTAATAAAAAGCTCATCAATAATTTTTAACAAAAACAAATGATCACTGATATTAAATATTTATAATATTTATTTTAAATATTTAGATAAGCACAATGTTTTGTGTGGCACCATCTGCATATTACAGAAGACAATGGCCAGTTTCTATATTTAGGATAAATTATTTTGAAATCTAATGGTAGAGTGATTGAACATGGAAATAAATTTTACAAATAAGTCAACTAACAACTAAGATGGTAACTTCAAAATGAAATTAGTACAATAAAAAGAAACAATGAAAAAGAACACCCATATTATGTTTAAGTAAAAAATAGTAAGAAAGGACAAAGTCATGATGAACAAGTAATATTTTTATTACTATTGTTGAACTATAAGGGAAAAAACCCACAAAATTAAAAATTTTATCAGTTTCCAACATGTTGTAAAAAGGATACTTTTGATTTAAGTGAAAAACTAACAAATATTTTATCATTGTAGACCCTGATTTAAAATAATGTATGCAAGTCTATGATAAGATTGTTAATATAGACAATGATGAGAAAGTATATGTCAGAATTTTGGCTCAATAATTTGTAAGAATGTTTTTACCAGTCGTGGAATATGTTACTGGGAGAAATCATCTTAAATGTACTAAAATTAATTATGTTATTTGGAAAAATTATATATCATATATGACATTTTCTGGATCTGTCCAAGATAGCATATTTGGATGAAAAACGTATCAAATGTATTTGACCCAACCACTTCTCACAAACACACAATGGCAATTTAACAGCAGCCAGTACACAAATGTGTCAGAAGATTTAAAGAAAACAACAAAATATCTTCAGATAAAGAACGAAATGTGATCTAGAAAAAATAGATTTTAATTTGAGTAACTCTATAGCCACTTTATAAAAACTTTAGATTATTGTTAATAATGTGAACAAATCCTTTAAAAATGAAGCAAATTACTTTTGGCTATCTTGCTTTTTTAAAGGATTAAAAAGATTTTGTATTTTTTCTATTAAAAAAAATGTGAAATTTTTAAAAAGGAGACAGAGAAGTAAAAATGTTTGCCTGAAGGAAAAGATTCACAAACAAATACAGTGATACCTCGGTTCTCGAACGCCTCGGTTTTCGACCAAATCGGTATTCGACTAGGAGATTCGAGAAACTTTTGTCTCGGAATCCGAACAAATATTTGGAACTCGAACTTCCGAGATGAGCCGAATGGCGTTCATTCGGCCCAGCGCGCCTTGCTTGCGTCATCAGTGTGAGTGCAGAGAGAGAGTCACGCTTTGTGGAGTCACGCTTTCCTATTGGTTTCATTGCTTCGGTTCTCGAACAATTCGGTTCTCGACCGTCCTCCTGGAACGAATTATGTTCGAGAACCGAGGTATCACTGTATTGTGAACTACTTTATAGAGAGTCTATTTTTAAGTCAGTATAGCCAAGAGATAATTTTGATTAAGTAGAGAGAGATGAACAAATTGAGAAACATTCTATTGAAGTTGCTGCTTTTATAAACATTTCAGCATTAAAATTTGAAAAAAGAAACCCTGTATGGATCCACATATTGCTATAAGATATGAATATTGTGATTATAAATAATAATGATTTATGATATAAAATTTTGGGACTATTTTATGATACAAATTTATCATATTCAAGCCCATTATGATATTTGAAAATGATATATAAAAATGTCAGGGGGGGTTCAATGTTGATATTGCTTTAAGAAATTTATTGACAATCCATTTTCTACTACTTTGGCAAAGATAAATATCTTCAATTTAAATTCATAAAGTACTATATATGAACCTCAAAGATTCAAGAAAAGTTGCTCACTTTGGAATACAAATTATGCAAAAATATTCATTTTAACAACATGACTAGTGGCTGTTGAAATAATGGAAATTAAACAAATTTTATAAATCAATAATTTATAAATGATGTGCTTCATTCAAATATCTTCAGCACATCAGAGAATGCCAGACATGGACATTATTAATTAAATTAAGTCATCTTTGATCTTGATGTTTTGCCATCATTCAATAACATAAAAATCATACTTTGAAAAGTGTATGTTTACGAAGGTATAGTGGGTGTATCAAAACATGTATACAGGGTACCCGTAGAGTCTCTACATTTTGAAAATGAAATGTATTTTAATCAACACCAGCTTTATAATTATTCAAAGTTGTATATACATTTTGGGGGGGCACCCTATATTGTGTGTATAAGCCTTTTGGGTTTCCAGACCCCATTCCACCTGGGGCAGAGGGCACACCAACAAACAATTCTTGGGATAGCAGCAGGGTATCTGAGAACTGAACTCAATTCTGATACTATCTACCATCAGTTTCCACTACTAGCATCAGATTCCACAGGTTAAAGGTTCAATTTCTCAAGACTGCCCCCTCACAAACATACTTCAGATGTCAGACAGCAAGACACAAGCCCAGGTTATCTGTGTTTCTGACAGACGATCACACATGGAAGGTCCCAATGATCTCTCCAACTCAGAATGCCAACTGCGAGTCCAGGTGGTTACCTATACCTCTGACCACCAGCTATGAATCGAAGGTTTCCACAGCCCCCTCCTTGGGATTGAGTAGCTTGCTAGACTGACTCCCAGAACTTGGAGAAACATGTTACTAGATCACTGGTTTTCGTACAAGGATATAACTCAGGAACAGCCAGATGAAAGAAGTACACAGGGCGCCGGTTAGTGGAAACGGGGTGGGCAGAGGTTCCATGCCTTCTCCGAGCAAGCCCCTCTCCACAAATCCACGCGTGCACCAGCCAGAGGCTCTCTGAACCCCAGGCCCTTGGGTTTTTATGGAAGCTTCATTACATAGTCATGACTGATCAAATCATTCACTACTGGCGATTGATTAGACCTCCAGACCCTCTTCCCTCTCTGAGGTGGGGGTGGGAGTGGAGAATAATTAAGAAACTACACTAAGACTGAAAGCTCCAACCCAAGAGTTCCTGGAGCTGTGAGCCAGGAATTAAGAAGACCACATATATATGAGAAATATATTTTGGTCATCTGTATGATCAAACATACATTTCATATAAATCACAATATTGCAGTAAGTAAACAAAACAGGCTTCATATAACATGTGTTAGCTTGATTCATGCCTTTCAAATATTTAGACATATATGTGACCTCCAATAGTACCAATGCTCTTAGTCACACAAATGTTAGCTATTGGGCAGGATTTTGATCAGTAAAAGTTAACTCAGTTAAGAGGGGTTGGTATATGGAGAAGGGGAAGTGTTTTAAAAATTTAAAACAGCATGTATAATGGCCTGGAATGATTTTTTAAAATACTTTTTCTATTAAAGAAACAAAGAATTTTAATATACTAGAACATTAGATATGTGATAAAATGCAGGGGTGAATATGAGTAGATGAATAATTAAATATTTTATTTTGTATCCACAAAATAAAATGCTATACAGTGTGGACCTTGAGAAGAAAGATTCATTTGATATGAACCCTCAGAAGGAATTTATCTGCTGACATGAATCCCCATGGTCAACAGAGGACCCACATTTTATAAATAATAGAGTCTAGCAGCTGGTTGCTGACAGGGGCTCCACTCATGCTCCATATACAGGGAAGAACCTCAGACTAAACTCTTGGCTTCTCTCTCGATGCCACACTGTTTACCCTGAGTCAGCCACTGTAGGGAAACCCTGATTTTATCGTTCCACCAAATGGATGAGACCTGCCCTATCCAATCAGAACTGTACAATTTTGATACCTCATTTACATAAAATAGACCTCATTGAGAACCTGGGCACAAACTTTCACTACAAAAGGAGGCCTCCCTTTAGTCCCCCTGGAACACAGGTTGGTACCTGATTCTGTGTCTCCTAGGCTCCAGCTCCTTTTCCTTAAGTAAATGCTTTCATTTCTTTACTACAGTCTAAAATTAATGTTGGTTCTTGACATTTTTTCTTAAAAATCAAATTTTTGAAGCCTATTAAATTCATAGGCAAATGTTTACAATATAAATTTAAGTCCATAATGAGATATAACGCAGGACTGACATTATGATCTGGATCATCTCCCTGTTTTCTCTCTCTGATGAGTCTCTTTTGTGCATACTAGATTGATGTAGTTATATATATATATAAATATAGGTAAATAGCAAAGTGCAGCTGATTTTCAAAATATGATTTCTTTATTCTAAGAGGCTTAAAATACCAACTCTTATCACGTCTCAGCCAAAACGGGACATTGTATACCTTCTAATAACTGGACTCTATTTTGTATTAGTGAGGGATAAGCTATACATTTTTATATCTTCCATAGTGACTAGCCCATTATTTTAATATAATTATGTCTCCAAAAAAAGTTACTCTAAACATGAATCAAATATAACCACTATAAGAACTGAACTTCCCAGTATTAGATGAAATTAAATCAATAGGCACAAAATAAGCTAAGGACAAAGGAGAAATGGACTTCCGTGAAAAGTGCATTTACTTTGGCTATGAAAATGACAAACTATGTATTATGAAAAGAGCTGCAGGTTAACTTTTTATTGTTGTTCAGCTCTACTTGTGAATGTAGGAAGAATGCCATGAGTATTTGTAGACTAAGAACAGATGGGAGGGCCAGTCGGTACCTTTATATTTATACCTAATAATGTGACATTTTCCCCACTAATAATATATGAAAAAATATAAAACGCAGGTTGATATGCATGCATAATTTGACAACCAGAAAGAATCCTTTCCACTTGTCCCCAAATGATGATAGGTGGAGGGACTTACAAGGGCAAAAGTAAATAAGGATAATCATGGCCAGGCTGTTGCGTTCCCTACTTTAAGAATGCTAACAAAAGATTAGGTTCATAAGATTTCACAAGTAGTTAGACGTGAGGGGCTCTTTGAATTATTGTTTGGAGAATTATATGGTTCAGGCATTCCCTTGTTGTCTATCTTCTCTTTCGGTGTTGCCCTTTGCAATATTTCAGTAAAGAAAGCATAGGCTGTTTCCAAAATCAGCAGTCTGTGGTGATTAGAGGGGGCACCGAGATGGGTGGACAGGGGGGCTGCAGGAAAACTGAAAAGATGTTTTGATTATTGGTTGCTGGAAAACTGCCCTCAGAATTTCCTGACTTACATCAACCATCACTTCTTACAGATTTTTTAAAAGCTTTACCTTTCAAAACTGGGCCCTAACACTGAAATCAGAACCTAACAGGTTTTTGTCTAGATTTTAGTGTCTTTCGGGAGGTAACAGGCCGGCTCGCAGGGCTCTGGAACCTACCGGACCCAGCAGATCAGACGGGTCCCAAAGGCATGAGTAGGCACAGTTAGCAGCTAAATGACCCTAAACTGACCTCGAGAACACAGTGCAACCATGGAGATGCTGCTTTTACCACCCAGAGCCCTGTAAGAAGCAAGAAGTCTGTTAATAAGGAAGATCCCATATAGCAGCGGTTCTCAACCTGTGGGCTGTGACCCCTTTGGGGGTCGAATGACCTTTTCACAGGGGTCGCCTAAGACATAACAGTAGCAAAATTACAGTTTTGAAGTAGCAAGGAAAATGTTATGGTTGGGGGTCACCACAACATGAGGAACTGTGCTAAAGGGTCGCGGCATTAGGAAGGCTGAGAACCACTGACCTACAGAAACCGATTTGGACACGTGTAGGACTAATAAACAAACTGCCAGATTGGAATGTCTTGTTCTTTCCTGCCCCTTATACAGTCCTTACGTTGGATTGCTTAGTTCCAAGACTGTCCAACCTCAGCCCTTTAATTAGAATTTATAAATATGTATAGATAGTTTCCTAATCTTATCCTTTAAATTATCTCTAGCCTTACCCAGCCAGTGTGGCTTAGGGGTTGAGCCCCGACTCATGCATCAAGAGGTCGCTAGTTTGCCCTGGCGGTTTTGGCTCAGTGGTAGAGCTTTGGCCTGCAGTCCAGAGAGACCCAGGTTCGGTTCCCGCTAGAGGTATATACCTCGGTTGCAGTTTGTCCCCGGCCCTGGTTGGGTTGTGCAGGTGGCAACCACTTGATGTGTCCCTTTCACGTCGATGTTTCTCTCTCTCTCTCTCCCTCCCCACTCTATCTGAACAAAAAATGGAAAAATGTCCTTGGGTGAGGATAAAAAAAAAAAAGAGGTCACTAGCTTGATTCCTAGTCAGGGCGCATAGATGCCCAGGTTGTGGGCCTGATCCCCAGTGGGGGACATGCAGGAGGCAGCCAATGATGTTCTCTCTCATCCATGTTTCTATCTCTCTTTCCCTCTCTAAAATCAATAAATTTGAAAATATTAAAAATAAATAAATAAATTTACTCTAGCCTTTGGCCAAAGGAGACTGATCTGAGCCTTGCCTCCTGTCTCCCGTTCTGGCTGCCTGATGAATAAATCTTTTTTTCTCTGTGAAAACCTGTGGCCTCAGACTTCATTTTCCATGTGTGGTGGCCATCAAACTCAATGACTTCATTCAGTAATACTCACATTCATTGTTTAGTTGAAAACTAAACTCTTCAAAAGAGGTAACATTTCACACTTATATTTATAGAAGAAGAAGAAACACAATAGTCTCACTTATTTTACTCCAAATAGATATTCCTAGTTTACTTTGTTTTCAAAGAAAAAGTTCTCTAACCTTCTCTGACATGAGTTCCAGGTTGCTAATGAAAAGTCTTATTAGTCTGATTCTCATTTCACTGTAAGTAGTCTGCTTTTGTTGTTTTTCTTTTTTTGGAAAAATTTGAAGTTTGCAGTTACACTTTGGAGTTCAAATGAGTGGTTGCTGGATTTAGGGACTGAGGGGGTGGGGGGGTGGGGATGGTGAACATGACCATGTTGATGGAACAGGTCTGAACCTTGACAGCAGGGTAGCCACAGGAATCTACGAATGTGATGTAATGATTAAAACAAAATACATTGCAAAATGACATTGTACCAATGCCAATTTCTTAATTTTAATCTTATACTATAGTTACATAAGATGTAAGCATGGGATAAAATGAGTGATTGGGATACAGGATCTGTCTGTACTATCTTTGCAACTTCCTATGAATCTGTAAGTATTTATTAAAAAAATAAATAAATAATTTGTGAATGCCAAAGTGTGGCTATCTGTGTGTGTGTGTGTGTGTATGTGCACGCGCGCGTGTCTGTGCGGGTATGTGTGTGCTGTTGTTTCTGCTCAGCAATTAGAGAAATTTTAGTTAAACTTTAGGGAAATTTTTATCTAATATTTATGGTATTATTTTTTATCTCTCTACTCTTTTCTTCTCTCCTTCTGAATTGCCCACTAGAAGGGCAGCTCTGTAGGTGACAGATTTTCATTGTTTTCAATATTTCCTCTAAGGGGCACACACTCTTCATGCGGAGGAGGTGGGGCACCCTCATTTTACCTTTTCAAAATGTCAACATTAAAAAGAATTGATAATAAAATTTCACAAATACAAAAAAACCACCTGCTTCTTCTTTTCTTAAGTCATGGGCTAGAAGTGGGCATAATAAACTAAGATTCTCAGTGTGTTTATGTTTAAACATTGTCTAAAGAATTTTTTTAATTAAAGCTCATTGTAATCTTATTCAGATTAGAAATATCAAAATTTGATATATATCCCACAAACTATAGGCAAATCTAGTCTTTTATAATTCTTAGAATTTGAAAACCCAGAGTGGTGGGGAAAGAATTTCTGAAATTTATGAACATTTATGCACCCCACCAGGTATACAATCCACAACCCAGGTATGTGCCCTGACCAGAAATTGAACTGGTGACCTTTTGTTACATGGGATGACACCCAACCCACTGAGCCATACTGGCCAGGGTGTGAACTTAATTTTAAAGTAATTATTTCATAAATGTTCATAAATTTCAGAAAATCAATATAAAAAATAATTATTAAAAAGTTGACACTTTCCAAAGCCTGTTTCAATTTTTCACAATTATTTAAAACAAGTTACAAAGACTTCCATTCTACTCTAAAGGTTTAAAATGTATATGTGTAGACAGATTCTGTCAGAAAAATATTTGACAAGAAAGTCTATTCTTTACATTGTGTGGTAAGAACACATAACAGAAAAATCGGTCATATTTACTAGAGAGCAGAAAAAAGTTAATCTTCCTTGGACACTTCACTTCATTTTGATGAATCAGTTGAAAATTAATCAGTTCTTATTTAGTCCAAATGCCTGTCATTTTTGTTTTCTGTACAGGCTGAGACATTTTTATGATACAACAAATGCTTTTTTAGTGCAGAGGGATTGTTTCATGGTTTCCCTTTAATTAAAACTATTTTCAAATGTAAAGGGAGAGTGACAATATTAATTTATTTTCTCCTTTCAAATGACATATTATTCAGCTTCCAAAATCATTTAAAGTTAGAGTGAACCAGAATGTGTTCAATTAGAAAGTGATTGGTTTTCAAGCCTGAAACTTTTAGGACTATATTGAACAGTGGAAGAAGTTTTTCCCCTAATATTATCACAATTTCAGAAAATTTCAATCAAATGGAATACCAAATACAGCTATTACTCATGACCACTTTATTTCCTAATAATGTTTTCCTCTAACAGACTATATAAAAATATGAAAGAGACTTTTTAATCAATATGAATAAATTAACTAGTTTTCCCATGTCTAAATTATTAGTGAAAATTGAACTTAAATGCAACCACATGCATGCTTAAAAATTCACGTAATTTCAGAGTCCTAATTATAGCTCTGCATCATTTGAGGCTGGTGCCTGGTAGAATAATAGAACTTTTAAAATTAATTGTAACCTCAAGTAAGATAAAAAAGACTTTAATCAATTTTATTTCTATGTTATAACTTAGCTGAAAGGGAGTAATTAAATAGATTTGTAAAGTCAACATTGATGTAGATCTGTATTTATTTACATAGAATATATCTACGGTATCTTCGTAAGTGGAAAAGCAGGTGCATTCATTCATGGAAAATACACAGTTTAAACTAGATGTGTTGGTCATGATCCAGTTAGGAAATCGGAAACCAGTCTATATAAAGCAGTGAGGGATACAATGCAAGAAATTTGTCAGAAAGGTGATGGAATTGCTCCGGAGGCATGAAAAAAAGATGGTTTTACCCAGAAATTAGGAGCTGCTACTACCCAGGCTGGATCCCATGAGCCCAAAATTCGCTGTTGATGCTTCTAGACGTATCCAGTAGCTTTTGTGCTTCCATTATTGAAATCACTCATACAGCTGCTGGGGTCCGTGACCATCTGTAGTTACTCCCCAAGCTAAAATTAGAGCCAGAGGCAGAATGGCGCCTCCCTCCCACCGGCCTCTTATCTATGTCCAGAGAAACCTATTGCAGAGCTTATGCAAAACCCAAGAGACTGCAAGAGCGTTTAGAAAATGCAATTTTCAGGCTTCCAGGCCCGTGTGATAAAGGCAGAGCAGAAACATGGGAATAGGGGTGAGTTCTAACAAATATTTCACAAATGACAAGAAAAGGTTTTGAGCCATGCCCTTTGGAAAGCTTACTATTGTGGAAAAAGGATAAGATCAATTTACCTGAGAAAAATGTAATAGTACATCTGTTACAGCTACTATAGAAGAAAGGCCCATGGTGCTATAAGACCATATAGAATTGGGGATTTGTCTAGGAAGAGAGAATAGGAAGGTTTCTATGGAAAAAATGACACATTAGATGAGACGTGAAGTTGTCATAAATGTTAACTTGGGGAAGGATAGAGAGAAAACATCCCTTGTAGAGAAGTTCTCATAAGATAATATTGATATTCAGAGAAATCTGAGAATGTAGCTACATCAGAAGGCCAAGGGGGAGAAAAAAATGAGTGGAAGTTGCTAAGGTAGAGAGGTTATAAAATCATGTGTAGATTAAAAACACCATGTATCTAAAGTAGTATACCAGTATCTATACTGATTTATTTACATAGAGATATACTTTCAAGTTTGTTCGCCAAATGTTTTCAAATAGTTTATAACATCTTCTGAGCTATTTAATTTTTTTAATAATAAATACAGATACTTTATATAACAATACTATTAAAGCAGAAACAGAATCATTTATCTGAATTGATATTCCTACAAACCTGCAGTAAAAAAACAGATGACCTAATGTAAGCAGTACCATAAATGAGAAAATTCAGTGAATTTATTTTGAAATAATATTTAGAAACTCACATATTTCCAAACAAGACTAAACTCTTAAGTCTCTTTATTTCTTAGCCCAAATGCTATTTAAACATAGGTTAATTATCCAGGAACATAAATTATATAATTATATACTGTTGACATATAGTATATACACCTAAAATTTAAATCTGAATCCACAATCAGAATAGATTCCTGAATTACTAGACACTTGAATGTGAAAGTCATTACTGTGTAATCAACCTATACCACAAAATTATAATAAAATTATGTCACGATAAGCATCTTGAATGAAGCAAAATTCCAACTGCAGCATTAACCAAAAATATATTCTAAGGGCTTCATAGTACACCATTAACATGGGGTGTTAACAATTTTTTCTTAAAAGGGATCTATGGTCAAATGATAAAACTTTACATTTTTCTTTACCATAAGACTTTTTTAAATGATATTAATTTAGTAATGAGCATTTTTACAATGGTAAAAGGGAGATGTAACATGTAACATTTCCAAAATTTGTAGGATAATGGGTCATGTTTTTAAACTATCTTCTTGCATTGCTGATATTCCACAGGGCACACTGAAAATGCTACTGGAGATATATAATTTTAAAAATATTCCTAGAATAGCCAAGTAATCCCTATAGTATATGTAAATGAAGTTGAACTGCAATAAATCTGTGAACTTCAAATTTGAGACAAATAGGAAACAACTTAATCTAATTCATATGACTTGGATGTTTCACAAAATCATTCATTCAGTCAATCATTCAGTAAGTATATTTTGATTGCCCACTGTATGCTAAGCTCTGTTTCTTCATTCGAGAGACCTGATCTTCTAGAACTCATACTAAACTAGGAGAATCAAACTTGAAGTCAGTGATAGAGATCATGGCAAGGGTTGACATTTTGCTTACAAATATATACTTTTGTATTATCACAAAGTTTGTACAACTTTATTGGAGAAAAATATATCCAATACAGAAAAATAGAAACAAGAAAAGAGTTACCCATAGTTTTACCACCCAAAGATGGCCATTTTACACATACTGGCTTAATTTTCATGCATGTACATATGTAGGTATGTATAAAATACTTGTGATATTATAAGTATAATTCATGCTTTTTTTCCCACCAAAATCAGGATAACAGAAGGATAGGATCTATTGTCAAAGTTTTGGGGGTCAAATGCTGTTTCTTTCATGTTCTATGGAGCAATTGGCAATAGGTGATTTCCAGTTTGAAGGCCACCCGCCTACCACTACATCTAAGAGGCAACATCCCCTTGACACATCCCGTCCATTGACCCAGAGCCCACAGTTTGCTCTTCTATTCACGAGAGGCTAATCGTGAAAACTAACTGGAAAACTTGCTAAGGACACACCAGCAACCACACTCATCACTCTACCCCTTATTTGTATATAAACTAAGAATAATTATCAAATATTTGGAGAAAAGCTGTAATAACATAAAACCAAAGAGACTAAGATGAACTTATAAGAATCAGAGGTAATACAAATACTAAAAGAGAATTTTAGTTCAAATCTGTATTCTCATTTAAAAAAAATCTCTAAAAAGGAATAATTATATAGGTAGGCAAGAGATAGTATTGGATATTTCAATTTGATTGGCAGCCCAGCTGGTGTGGCTCAGTGGATTGAGTGTCATCTCACACTGGTCATCTCATACTGACAGGTCCCGGTTTGATTCCTGGTTAGTCAGGGCACATATCCAGGTTGTGGGCTTAGTCTCCTATGGGGGGCATGCAGGAGGCAAGCTGATCAATGTTTCTCTCTCACATCAATGTTTCTATTTCTCTCTCCCTACCTCTAAATAAATAAATAAATAAATTTGATTGCTAAAGAAAAATAATCCAATAAAATGTTTACATGTGAAGAGTAAATTAATGATCTAGAAGTTAAACCAAAAATAGAAGTGTTGGACAAGTGCAGGCTAATACTTTTAAAATGTATAATTAGCCCTGGCCAGTTTGGCTCAGTGGTTAGAGAGTCAGCCTGCGGTCCAGAGAGACTCGGGTTCGGTGTCTGCTTAGGGCACGTACCTCAGTTGCAGTTTGTCCCCGGCCCTGATTGGGTCGTGCGGGAGGCAGCCACTCGATGTGTCCCTTTCACATTGATGTTACTCTCTCTCTCTCTCTCTCTCTCTCTCTCCCACTCTATCTGAACAAAAAATGGAAAAATGTCCTCAGGTGAGGATAAAAATAATAATAATAAAATAAATGAATAAATAAATAAATAAAATGTATAGTTAATAGTCTATCTTAAATAAAAAATTTAGGCACAGATGGTTTTCTAAACTTACCTAAAGTCACCCAATTAACTAAATGTTAAAATAAGGATTTGAAATTTAAATGCTATCCTCTTAACTACTCCTCTATTCTCCCTTTTTTGAAAGAAACAATTACAGAATAGATTCAGGAAAAAAATCTAAATCTGTTTATTAATAGTTCCAGGAAGAATAGAAGATATAAAATAGTCAAATATAACAAAATGAAGTTTGTCACTGATACAGAAAATCACAAAATTTCTCATGGAAAGAGCCTTCAAGAACTAATCAGGAGCTTTAAATAATTTTTTTAAAGACATACTCCTAAATCTTCCTGATGAAATTTCAAAACTCCAAGAAAATAAGAGAATTTTAAATCTTAAAAAGAAGTAAAACAAGTTTCTTGTATTACAGGTTAGAATCATTGGAAACAGCGGAGACTAACATCACTGGAATGAGTTTAGCTGGGTTTAGAAATCTACAGATGTCTAGGAGGCTAAGAGCTGAGCAGAATTTTTGAAAATCTCATAGGCCTGGGAAACCCAAATTACTTTCTGGAGCCCGGGAGGAAGGGACCATGGCAGGTGTTTGTCTATTTGTTTCTAGCCTAGCTACCTGACAAAGCAAAAGTAAATTATTCAAACGAATAACATCATCCTGAGCCTCAAATTCAGTATACAAATTTGCATTTACAATGTCCTCATTCAGTAAATGAAATAACTAGTTATGAAAAAAAGTCAATAATTACTTGAAAAGTAAGAGAAAGATAATATAAACAGATTCATAGGAAAGCTGGCTATTAAAGTTACCAGACATCGGCTTTAAACTAATTATAATGAATATATTCAGGGATAAAAACAAGGTGTGGAATTTAGATAGTTGATCAAAAACTCTGTTTTAAGAAATCAAATGGAAATGGAGATGTATTTAAGGATTCAGTAAATGTGTTTAAGAATAGATAAGACATATCTAAAGAGTGAATTGTTGATCTTGAAAATAGTTCAAAAGAAAAAAGTTTATGTTGAAGAATGTAGATAAATGGGACAGCAATGGAAAATATATTAAAAGAATGTAAAAGACATATGAGACATAATAAAAAATTCAATAAATGTACAATTGGCCAGTCAGAATGACAAAAAAGAGAGGAAGAGGCAATGTGATATTTAAATAAGGACAAAATATTTTTCAAAACTGACCAAATAAATCAAGCCATGAATCCAAGAAATACTAGGAGTAAGAAGACTCACAAACTTCTCTCTTTAAAGAATAAATATTTACTATCTAAGCTCATGGTTACAGACAAAGAAGAAAAGATGCATTCCTAGATTGTCATGTGGTACCTGGAAGGTATTCATTTATAAAAACAATAATATATATATATATATATATATATATATATATATATATATATATATAAAACTTATAAAGTAATGAATCCATTTTCTCATCTACACTATAAGGGTTTTAATATTGTCTCCTCATCTGATTGTGAGGTTAAATTTTAAAATATCATCTGTCAACTACTAGTAGCAATGCCCAGAATAACATTTGAGAACATTTTCCCCTCTTTTTTACTTCTTTTTCCTAAATTTTGTGGTATACAAATGGTTATTGAGTTTGAAAAGCTTACTTCTACAGGAAACTCAGTTCCCAGTTTTAAGGGGTAGGTTTACAAATTAACTTTCAAAACACAACATGATTATGGAGAGGAAATTGGCAGGATCTGGTAGGAGATTTGTCTAAATGTCAGGGGAGAGTTTCCAGGACATTTTCCTTCTTAACACTTATTTTGTTTTACTTTATTATAACTCAAGAAGATGCAGAAGGAAGGACAGTTGTACTTTTTTAAACCATATTAGAAAGCACAATACAACAGCAACACAGATATAGGTAAGAGTGCTCAGGTTAGAAGCCACAACATCACAAAAACAGAGAACACTGACCCCTGATGAGTACTTAGAATTACACAGTTTGAAGAAAGTACTGAAGGAGAGACACCTTCAGAATAACCCACAATTAAAAATGTACTACAGACAAACATTTAACAGTTTCAAACCCCCACGCTAAGATATTTTTTGGATAGAAAAAGACAAGTTTTGCCTTCACTTCCAATCGGTTCTCCACCCCAAAGCTAGAGTCATCTTTTAAAAAAAAAATCTCTGGTCATTTAATTTCCCTGCTTTTAAATTATTGTGATTGATAGCCAATATTCTTGGAATAAAGACAATAGTCTTTACATGGCCAAAAGTCCAGAGCAATTTTGCCCTGAGTCATCATCATGATCCCAACCCTTGCTTCACTCCATGTTCCCACTTGCCGACTCCGCTTCAACATCGTCAAGCTTCTTTCCTTGCCCCTCCTCCAGGTAATTTGTCCCCACTGCCTGGAATAGTCTTCTTCCCTAATTATCTGCTGTGACACCTCAGTAGATCAGATCATTTCCTCAGAGAAGCCTCCTCCTAACCTCTTAAGCCAAACCATCCTTTTTCAGGCTCTCGTGACTGTTTTCCCCAACACCGTTCACAGTGTCAATGTTACATTTGTTTAAAAGATCATTTCAATAATGTCTTATTGTCTAATTTTTTTCAAGTTAAACTTTAAGCTCCATAAATAGCAGGGACTGTAGCTATTTATTTTTCTTATGCTCTCAACACTTTCCATAGTGCTAATATCTACTAGACATACAATAAATATTTGTGATCTTTGAAAGTGACCCTTTCCTATTAAATCAAGCGAGATGTAGCCACTAGCCACATCAAAAGTCATTAAAACCAGAGGAAAGAGAAAATAAAACCCTACATCATAAGGGCTAAAGTTTATCACCATTTCTTTATTGAGGAAGAAGTAAAGTACACATCATAAATCCATGGTATATCATTTAGAGCCAATAGCTGAATATATGTATAATTAGCTTAATAAAAATATGTATGTCTAGCTCGGCTGGTGTGGCTCAGTGGATTGAGCATCATCCCATGGACTGAGAGGTCCCAGTTCAACTCCAGTCAGGGCACATGCCGGGGTTGCAGGTTGGATTCCCAGGAGGGGGTGGGCAGGAGGAAATCGATTGGTGCTTCTCTCTCACATCGATGTTTCTCTCCCTTCTTCCCTCTCTAAAATCAATAAAAATGTTTTTAAAAAAATATGTATGTCTATATATTTACATTTCAATTCTCTTTCTCAGATAAAGGTTAGATTAGTCTAAAAATATCATCACTATATCCAATCTAAGTATTTCCATAAAAATCCATAGAATTTGAAGGTCCTGTATCCTTGATAAATTACTGTCATTTCTGTTTCCCAAAAAGAGAAAAATGAGGTAAATAATATCTCTTGAAGAATGTTGCTTTCTCAAGTAGCAGTATGGCCATTGAGTTTGAGTTACAGTATGGGTATTTTTTATGCAATACAATGCAGAATTAGCATTGCATATCTTCACTCATAGTGATTTTAGAGAAACTATGGTTCGGTTTTTACCACCTCCTTACCTATCCCATTTTACCCAATGCTATGACCAATATTCTAAAAATCCAACACAGCCATCTGGTATGGCTCAGTTGGTTGAGTTTTGCCCCATGCACCAAAAGGTTTCTGGTTTGACTCCTGGTTAAGAAACATGCCTGGGTTGCAGGCTCAATCCCCAGTAGGAGGTGTGAAGGAGGAAGTTAATCAATGCTTCTCTCTCACATCAGTGTTTCTCTCTCTCCCTCTCCCAACCTCTCTCTCTCTAAAATCAGTAAAAACATATTTTTAAAAATCCAACACAAATCACATAGAATGACTTCAAGCACCAATGCTGGGAAGAGTTGAGATCCATGAATATATCATATATTCTCAGTCAGAGAATATATGGATGAAAGACACTATATAATCCCCCTTCCAATATATTTGCCTCAGTCACTCATGCTAGAAGCTAGAGGTTAAGTACATGAAGCCCTTAAAAGTTATGGAAGTCATCAGTATGGTAAATTTGTGTTCTAATTGCTACTATTCATGTGAATTCACCCAGGCAGTCATCTTGTATTCTTCACTACTATGCTTGCATCACTGACAACTATTTTCTGCTCTGTATCTGAGAAGGGTGCCCCAATGCTCTGCCCTGGAACAGGATTACATTATAAAGAAGGTTCAGAACACATAGCAGCACTGCCACATAATCACATGTCAGGACCAGATACGGCATCTGGTCAAAAGGAAGGCTTTATTTCAAGGAATCAATGGTAATAAGAATCTAACCATCAGCTCTAGAATGACCCTGAATATGCTATTATCTGATAGTTAAAATGCTGAAGCTCTTTAGGAGTTGGAGACTTATAAGAGAAGCCTGTGGAAACCTGTCCTCATCAGCTCCATCACCAACCAAAGGCAAACACACAGCCCACTGTGAAAATCACCTACACCTAGGCTCCGATGCTTCTGGGATGCTCTGGCCAGTCTCTGCCTTCTGTATTCTATTCTAGATTAATTTGCTCAGCTATTGTGTCTCTAGATTTTATTCCCTTATCCTGGGAAGTGTTTCAGTGTCTGTGACATTCAGAAAGACACTTTAGCTGCACTATCCACTGGGCTTTCCATCTGACTTCAGCCTCCGAGGCTGCCTTTCTGCATTGCCCTAGACTCCCCGCCCTGTCACCTGTCGTTCTCACAGCCCCCAGGCCTGGGTTCGCTCTGGGATGTCTGCCTTCTGGGTCCAGTGTCCTGAGCCCCAACTTTTTGGAAAGAGAGTTTAGAAAATATAATGGACAAGTTTATAATTACCTTGACCCAGTAGATAGTAGGGGAGAAAGATAAAAGTAGGCCCCATGATGTTTATTTTTCTTGGCCAGGGGATGGATGCCAAACCTAAGAGTTATGCTGCATAGCTGCTCTATTGCAGGTTCCTGTGTCAGCGTTCCAGCTGATAGGAATCAGGTCATATCTAGGCCAGTCCAGCTGAGATTACAGTCTTCTGCAGCAGGTTATACATAGCTGTCCTCTCCCTCCAACTTACTCCCAGTGCCCACAGGGTCAACATACAAAAAGATGTTTTCCCTGTTCTTTACCAAGATAGGAAAACATCTCAAAGCCATACTAAATTGTGCTCGTGAAACTGAAACAGGAGAGTGGTTAGGTCACAGTCTTAAAAAAAATTGTACTAAAAATAAAGATTTGCTCTCAGAAAGAAATTTCTGACCACTCAGACACTTGTTCATGTGCTTTGACAAAAGCTCTGAAGCAGCCCTAAGAGGTAGGGATCAATATTGAGATTATACAGCCTGGCCCATAAACAATTCCTGCTTTTTACAGTCGAAATCTGGTGGTAAAAGCCACAGATGGAGTTTATACTTAACTGATTTTTATACAAGAAGAAACAAAGTGTCCATAATAGAGCTGAACCATGATAGATCTGGGAGACATTAAACCTGCTTTTCTTCTGCTCGATGTTTGATTTCTAAATCCTCACTTATTGGAAGCAAAGTCAGCAAGGATTTTGGGTGGTATCTGGCAAACTGTAAAGTTTGTATCTTAGGGTAGGCTTCTTCATTTAATATTTATATAAAACTCATGACACTAATTGAAGACACTTGGATAAATATGTCCCCACAGTGTGAGAACCCACCTGTTTTACTATACAGAGTCTAATTTCTATAAAGAAAAAAATATATATATCTTTGTGTTGCCTCCTTGGAAGCACATGAGGCAAGGTCTAAATGGCTCTGTAAATGAAGCACCAGCAATCCAGACAGCAAGTTCCTAAGAGGCTTGGAAGAACATCTAGCAAAGTTATATGTGAGCCTCTGTGTCACAGACAACTTCTCTTACTTTCCCAATCCCTAACCTTCCTCTTTATCAGCAGCAGCCATCCTCGGGTATTCAGGCCCTCAATAATTTTCAGGTATGGGAACATTTGAAACCTAGAGGAACTGAAGAAATGTTTAAGAATACAGACTATTTTGGAGATTTCAAAATGGCGGCAGAGTAAATGGAAGCTACACAGACCATCTCCCAGGACCAAACTGGAATTACAACTAAAATAAAAACAAAGCATCAGGAAAAAGCAACAGAAAAGCAGCTGGAGAGGACCCATATAACCAGGGACAGGAAAAAACGACACTGAATTGAGCCTGGTAGGTCTATGGATGCACGAGAGGGGGGCTGAGAGCCCACAGACAGCAGCTGTTTTAGCTGTGAACAGCTCCCTCAAGGTTAACATCCCAAACTGGCTCCACAGTGCAGAGGGCTGGGACAGAGCACTATATTAGCTATAGCCACTCACCTTGGGCTCAGGCAGAGGGGGGAATAGACTGAAACTGTGTGGGGACACCTGGGATTTGGAGGGTGCTCAGAGTTTTTGCTGAGTCACAGCCACACAGGACAGTGGCCATTTTGCTCAGAGAGCTTCTTCCCGGAGCTCTGAGGAGAAGCAGCAGTCTCTCCCTCAACAATTTAACCAGAGAAATTTAACCACAGCAGGGCCAGAGAAATGCAAATTGAGGCTAATTAGCAACCAGCATTTGACCCGCCTTCTGAAAATCCTCTTACACCGAACACCCGAGGGAGTTTTTCATTCATTTGAGGGATACAACCCAAGGCTCATCAAGTAACTGAAACTAATAATTTCCAGGCAAAAGCTACAGGATAACTGAACCTATCCAGGGCTTGCAAATCTACCCCGGAAAGTAAGACTTGACAGTGGTGTTTGACATGGGTCCTTCCACACTCATCCAAACCTAGAAGGAGGAGCCACAAATAGAACACCAACACCCACAGGGAAAATTTGGCAGGCTCCAAAACCCACGGAGGTAGCCAAAATGGTGAAACAAACAAACAAATCCCAAATGAAAGAACAAGAGACCTCTTCTGAAGATGAAATAAATGAAATGCAACTAAGCAACTTATCAGAGGGAGAGTTCAGAGCCATGATCTTGAGGAAGCTCAACAGCATGAGTAAGGACCTTAACATCATGAGTAGATAATAGAAACCCTGAAAACCAACTAAGTGGAAATGAAGAAATGACGTAGCAGAAATAAAGAACACATTGGAAGAAATAACCAGCAGAATAGAGAAAGCTGAGAACTGGATCAATTAATTAGAAGACAGGGTAGAAAAAAATCAACCAATCAGAAAATCAAAAAACAAAAACAGAAAGACAGCTTAAGAGAACTGTGGGACAACTGAAAACATAACAACATTCATATCATAGGGGTTCCAGAAGAAGAAAGTGAGCAAGGGTTAGAGAATATATTTGAAGAAATAGTGACAGAAAACTTCCCTAATTGGTGAAGGAAGAAGGCATTCAAGTTCAAGAAGAACAGAGAGCCCCAAGTGAGAAGAACCCAAACAGGCCCACACCAAGATACATAGTAATCAAAATGCCAAAAATTAAAGACAAAGAGAGAATCCTAAAAGCAGAAAGAGAGAAGCAACAGGTTACCTACAAAGGAAACCCATAAGACTCTCAGCTGACTTCTCAACAGAAACACTACAGGCCAGAAGGGAATGGCATGAGGTAATCAAGGTCATGAAAAATAAGGATCTGAATCCAAGACTACTCTATCCTACAAGGCTATCCTTCAAAATAGAAGGTCAAATAAAGAGCTTCCCAGACCAAAAAAAAAAGGCTAAGGGAATACATTAGCACCAAACCAACACTGCAAGAAATGTTAAAAGGACTGCTGTAATTAGCAGGAGAAATAGAAAGAAAAATATAACCACACTAAACAAAAATGGCAATAAATAAGTACATATCAATAATCACCTTAAATGTAAATGGATTGAAAGCTCCCATAAAAAGACACAGAGTAGGTGATTGGATAAGAAAGCATGACTCATCTATTTGTTGTTTACAAGAGACCCACCTCACAACAAAAGACTCACATAGGTTGAAAGTGAAGAGATGGAAAAAAATCTTCCAAGCAAATGGAAAGGAAAAAAAAGCTGGGGTAGCAATACTTATATCTGATCAAATAGATTTCAAAATGAAGGCCATAACTAGAGACAAAAAAAAATCCACTACATAATATTGAAAGGATCTATCCAACAGGAAGATATAACCTTGGTAAACATATATGCTCCCAATATAGAAGCACAAAAATATATTAAAAATCTTTTGGAGGCCTTCAAAGGAGAAATCAACAGTTATACAATCATTACAGGGAACTTCAACACCTCGCTAACATCACTGGATACATCCTCTAGACAAAAAATTAACCAGAAAATAGACTCTAAATGATGCAGTAGATCAAATGGGTTTAATAGATATCCAAACTGCAGAATTCACATTCTTCTCAAGTGCACATGGATCATTCTCAAAGATAGGCCACATGTTAGGACACAAACTAAATCTTTACAAGTTCAAGAAGATTGACATTATATCAAGCATCCTCTCAGATCACAATGGCATGAAACTAGAAATCAACTGCAACAAGAACATGCAAAGACATTTGAACACATGGAGGCTAAATAGTATGCTATTAAAAAATGAATGGGTTACCAAGGAAATCAAGGAAGAAATTAATAGCTTCCTGGAAACCAAAGAAAATGAACAAAATCTATGGGATGCAGCGAAAGCAGTTCTAACTGACTATCTAACTTCACAAATTAATGAACTAGAAAGCAAATAAAAAGAAAACCCCAGAGCAAGTAGAAGGAAAGAAATAGTAAAGAACAGAGCAGAAATAAACGACATAGAGACCAAAAAAATAATCAAAAGAACAATGAAACAAAGAGCTGGTTCTTCAAAAAGATAAACAAGATTGATGGACCCTTAGCTAGACTCACCAAGAAACAAAGAGAGAGATCCCAAATACACAAAATCAGAAATGAAAAAGGAGACATAACAACTGACACCACCGAAATACAAAGGATCATTAACAAATACTATGAACAATTACATGGTAACAAACTGGACAACCTATGCGAAATTGACCAATTTCTAGAAACACATAGTCTCCCAAAACTGAACCAGGAAGAGATAGAAAACTTGAACAGACCAATAACAACTAAAGAAATTGAAGATGTAATCAAGACTCTCCCAGCAAAGAAAAGCCCAGGCCCAGACAGATTCACGGGGAGTTTTATCAAACATTCAAAGAAGAACTAACACCCATTCTTCTCAAGCTATTCCAAAAAATTCAAGAAGAAAAACTTCCAAACTTGTTCTATGAGGCCAGCATAATTCTAATTCCAAAACCAGATGAAGACACTACAAAAAAAGGAAACTACAGACCAATATCCCTAATGAACATAGATGTCAAAATTCTTAACAAAATATTAGCAAATCTGATCCAGCAACACATTAAAAAAATTATTCACCATGACCAAGTGTGATTCATCCCAGGGATGCAAGGCTGGTACAACATTCACAAATCAATAAATGTGATAGACCACATAAAAAAAATTAAAGATAAAAACCATGTGATTATATCAATAGATGCTGAAAAAGCATTCGACAATATCCAGCACCCATTTCTTATAAAAATGCTCAGCAATGTGGGAATAGAGGGATCATATCTCAAGATAATAAAGGCCATATATAAAAAACCAACAGCCAACATCATACTCAGTGGGCAAAAACTATAAGTATTTCCCTTAAAAACAGGAAAAAGACAGTGTTGCCCACTTTTGCCACTCTTATTTAACATAGTACTAGAAGTCTTAGCCACAGCAATTAAAAAAAATAATAAAAGGGATCAGAATCATAAAGGAGGAAGTGAAACTGTCATTATTTGCAGATGCCATGATATACATAGAAAACCCTAAAGACTCCATCAAAAATATGCTAGATTTAATAAACAAATTTGGCAAAGTAGCAGGATACAAAATTAACATCAAGAAATCGATGGCAGCCCTAGCTGGTTTGGCTCAGTGGTTAGAGCATAGGTCCACGAACCAGGGAGACCAGGGTTTGGTTCCCTCTAAGGGCACATACCTTGGTTGCAGTTTGATCTGGTCCCAGTTGGGGTTGTGTGGGTGGCAACCACTTGATGTGTCTCTCTCACATCGATGTCTCTCTCACTCTCTTCCTCCCTATCTCCCTCCCACTCTAGCTCATGATAAATGCAAAAATGTCCTTGGGTGAGGATAAAAAAAAAAAAAAGAAAAGAAAAGAAAAGAAACTAATGGCATTCTTATACACCAATAATGAATTCACAGAAAGAGAAACTAAAAAAATAATCCCATTTACCATTGCGGCAAAAAAAATTAAGATACCTAGGAATAAACTTAACCTAAGAAGTAAAGGACCTATTTGCAGAAAACTACAGGACATTGAAAAAAGAAATAAAGGGAGATATAAAAAAGTGGAAGCCCATTCCTTGTTCATGAATTGGAAGAATTAACATCATTAAAATGTCCATACTATCCAAAGCAATCTATAGATTCAATGCAATCTCCATCAAAAACCAACGACATATTTAACAGAACTAGAACGAATACTTCAAAAGTTCATATGGAACCAAAAAAGACTCCAAATAGCCACAGCAATCTTGAAAAAGAAGGACAAAGTTGGTGGGATCACAATACCAGATATCAGGTTATACTACAAAGCCACTCTAATCAAAACAGCCTGGTACTGGCACAAGAATAGGCACATAGATCAATGGAATAGAAAAGAGAACCTGAAAATTGACCCAAGACATTATGCTCAATTAATATTTGAAAGGTGGAAAAAGCATACAATGGAGTCAAGACAGTCTCTTTAATAAATGGTGTTGGAAAAATTGGACAGCTACGTGCAAAAAAAAAATGAAAGTAGACCGTCAACTTAAACCATACATAAGAATAAACTCAAAATGGATAAAAGACTTAAATGTGACTTGTGAATCCATAAAAATCCTGGAAGAAAAATATAGGCAACAAAATTTCAGACATTATATGCAGCAGAATTTTCACCTAAGGCAACAGAAGCAAAGAAAAAAAATGAACACATGGGATTACATCAAACTAAAAAGCTTCTGTATAGCAAAGAAACAATCATAAAAATGGAAAGGGAACCCACTATATGGGTGAGCATAATTGCCAATAATACATCAGATAAGTGGTTAATTTCTAAAATATACAGAGTGCTCATAATAATCAATAAAATGAAGACAGAGAATCCACTTAAAAATGGGAGAGGACCTAAAGAAACACCTCTCCAAATGGTACATACAAATGGTCAAGAGACATATGAAGAAATGCTCAATGTCACTAATCACCAAAGAGATACAAATTAAAACAACTATAAGGTATAACCTCACACCTGTCAGGATGGCTGCCATCAACAATCATCAAACAACAAGTGTTGGTGAGGATGTGGAGAAAAGGAGACTCTAGTACACTGCTGGTGGGAATGCAGACTGGTGCAGCCACTATGGAAAACAGTATGGTGTTTCATCAAAAAATTAAACCTTGAACTTACATTTGACCCAGTAATCCCACTTCTAGGAATATACCCTAAGAAACCTGAAACACCAATTAGAAAGAATATATGTACCCCTATGTTCATAGCAACACTATTTACAATCACTGAGATCTGGAAACAGCCCAAGTGTCCATCAACAGATGAGTGGATAAAAAGCTGTGGTACATATACGCAATGGAGTACTATGCAGGTATAAGAAAGAAAGGTCTCTTATCCTTTGAGACAACATGGAGGGTACCTTGAGAGTATTATGCTAAGCAAAATAAGCCAATCAGAAAAAGACAAATACCACATGATCTCACTTATTTGTAGAATATAATGAACAAGATGGGCTGATGAACGAAATAGACTGAGACATAGAAAGGAGTATGGTTCAGATTGACAAACCTCAGAGTAGGGGGGCAGGGGTGATGGATGAGAAGGACCAAAGAACTTGCATGCATGTATGCATAACCAATGGATATAGACAACAATGCTGGGGGGGGGGGGGGGAGGAAGGTTTCTTGGGGGGAAAAGGAGAAACATCTGCAACAAAAATAAATTAACAAAAATTGGAAAAAATAATAAAAATAAATGGGAACCACACACAAAAAAAGAATACAGACTATTTTGTGGACTCACAGAAGAGCTGAAACATCAGAACACAGGACACAGAAACCAGAGCAAATACAGTGGCAGAAATTCAGACCAGCCTTTTAGATGACTGCCTTTGGATGTGTTAGCGGGGGCTACAAGCCATGCTCTCGTCCGTCAATGGTGAGAGAACTGGGGGTAAGATGGAAAACCAGCTGAAATAAGAAAGAGGCCCTCCCAGTGGAAGAGGAGCTGGTGTAGTAAACACCACATACACTGCTCTATAATATAAGTAGTATTTTTAAAAGATTAAAATGGGCCAACATTTACCCCACACATGCTCAATTTAACACCCACAACTCCATTCTGTAAAAACAAACTCCCTCCTCAAAAGTCATTTTCCAAGCAATTCAAAGTAATTGCAAATACTGCCTGTCATTTAAAAATATTAATTCTAGTCTTCTGATAACACAATCATAGAGTTTATAAATAAGCATAGTTGATTCCTTAATATATATCCAAATAGCATGATATTTAAGAAGATGGAATGCATCCATTTTATCATTTATTAAGGACATTAAATTAGGGGGGAAGGAACAATACTTATATCGGGTTTTAACATTCTATCCCTCTATTCTTCTTATAGTACTTCTTTTACTCTTTTAGTTTTTATTAACTCTTATAAACTGAGCACGCAAATGCTCAATTTTTGATGAATATGAAATGGGTTGTATCTGTGAGTGAATCTCTTTTTCATCATCGTCATCATTCTCAATTTTAAAATTATATAAATAAAATTATTTTTTGTCAGTTATAAATAGCTAGGCTTCTCTGGCTATTGAGTCACAGAACTGAGCTCGAATAAAGCAGGACACTATTTCGCACCGTCTTTCAGTACCCCAATGCAGAAGAAAATTTTCCCAAGAAAGCCAAGCAGCTCTGTTTCTGTTAAGAAGAAAAGTAAAATCTAATAATTGTAGCTAGGGGAAAAAAAAAGAGTAAACCTGTTTTATTTTCAGTTAGGTATATCTAAAAAAAAAAAAGGAAGTGTTTCTTCTTAGATGGCTCAGGCCACGAAGCCTGACAGAAAGTCTGAAAGCCAGTCAGTAAAACAAGGAGACATGTAAAAGGTGTCACGTCTGATTGAGCAAAAGACAGATCTCCCAAGGAACTCCACTTTAATTGTTCTAGATGCCAATACCTTCACACATATTTACAGAACTCGGGGATTTTCTGCACCAGAAACATGGTTTATGTGTGCTGAGCAGGTGATTCTATTGACAGTGCCAGCAGCTATCATACCCTAAATGGGCCTCCTTGCGTGAACACTTTGATATAGCTTAAAAGATATGGATTTTTTTTCTTGTTATATAAAGGTTTTCTTTGCTTTTATGCATATCTGCCAGCAGTGAGTCTTTTCCTGATATGTTTCAGGAAACTGTAATCATAATTTGGCAGAATTCTGGAAGTATATTTTTGCATCTGTTAATTCTATCCAACATCAAAAATGAGAAGATACTACTGAAGTAAAAACTAAACATTCAAAGCTGCTCCTTCATAAAGTTTTTTTTATTAAACATAATAATTACCTTCCACCCTATAACTTGCATGTGTTAATTATTTTAAATTAAAAAAAAAAAAAAAAAGATGTACCTTAATGGTAATGCTGGTTGAGCATCAACCCATGCACCAAGAGGTCTATGGTTCAATTCCTGGCTAGAGCACATGCCTAGGTCATGGGCCTGATCCCCAATCAATGTTCTCTCTCATCCAGGTTTCTCTCTCTCTTTCCTCCTCCCTTCCTCTCTCTCTAAAATAAATAAAGAAAAAAACATTTAAAAAAAGAAAGGTAATGCCTATTTCGAGTAGGCCTGCTTTATTAAGCAACTGTTTGGCTAACTACTAAGAGTTCCAAATACTTTACTATTAATGGCATGCTTTGTCTTTGATCCAATATTTTACTTCCATTCAATGAAACTGATATGTTCCAGTAAAATATTTTATATACCAGAGTTTTGACAATAACTCTGGTTAAAAGAAATGAGCAAAGACAGGAAAATAAAATACATTTTGTGGCAATGGTGTATGTTTACATACCACCATGGTATATTCCAAGGAAATGTCAGAAATCCTATTGTTCTCGACAGCAAGATGCAACAAAGCTTATATTAACAGCAAGTTCACGGTGGGGCAGCTATAGTCTGGGTTATACTAAAATAAAGAATTCATCTCTAACAATTACTGTTAATAGACCTAATTAATTTTTAGGTCTCTTTAGGTTTGTTAATTTAGTCATTAATTTATTCACTCACTCATTCAGCAAAGAAATATTTATTGAAAGCCTATGATGTGTAAACAGTAGAATAAATTCCTTCAATATGAGAAGGCAAGCCAGGTGCAGCCTCTTAGGCAGTGCAGAGACCCCGCCCCTGGCTTTTGTGATCCCCTTACATCCTCCAACTGCCTAAACTACAGTGGAACTAGAAAGCCCCCAAATACCTGGAGGCTCATCATGTATAAAAGGCGGCTGGAACCCAGGCTTGGGGCTCAGCCGTTGGAGGTGACTCTACTGGGCCAGCACCGGTGCACATTAAACAGTCCCTTTCTAATCCTCCGAGTGCGTGTAGTCCATCTCTTCCCACTGATCGAATTTCTGCCACAACAAATATTACTATCTTATAGGGAAGAAGAAAAATTATGACAATACGCATAATGAATAAAATGAGAATGAAAAATAAATGTGACACAAAAGTGGAGCAGAGAATAGAGAAATGGACTGTACAGACAATAACCACATAACAGCAGGTCCTTCTTGTCTGTCCCTAAGAGGGCGTGGGTGAAACTGTAGGAGGCAATACTGAAGAGGGAAGTAAAGGCCCCATCAGGAAGGTCTTTGCAAGACACACAAATAAAAACTGTTTTAGAGATGTGAGGACTTATGAAAGGAATTCTAAAGGGGGTTGGTGTATTTATCACAGCTGCATTTTGGAAAGGGGTAGATGGACAGATGGAAGGAAGAAAAAGATGAAAAGCAGGGAAACCACCTAGAGTGTCATTACAGTTAAAAGAATAACGTTGAAGGTATAAATGAAGACAGTGTACCAGTCACCCAGGATATTATCTGCACCCCATTTCATTCAGAATTTAGGCACCAACTTACTGTCCTCTGCATCACTGCTCCTCAGGAACCGCAGCCTGGTCATGACTCACACAGCACCCTGAGCCATTGGACTTTTGGACTCTTCAACTTCAAATTTTGATTATGCTCAACTACACAAGCCCGAGCACTGCATTTTTCTATAACTGAGCTGCTTCTGGTTTCTTATTTCTCACTCCCTAACATGACCACTGGGATTCCTGATTTCATCCTCTAGTAGCATTTCTACAGTCATTGCTTTGACTTCCTCAAAACGAATTCCATGGCCTCTTAAAATCATTCTCTTTAAAACATCCTCTATGCTTATGCACCCCTCTTATTCCATACACAACCTCCAAACTTGCATGAGTCCAGTTTTCTTATTCTTCTAAAACTGGTTCTGAGCAATTAATGTTCCTGGAAAAACCAGGCATACACACTGATTATTTGCTATTTAAACACAACCATTCATTTAGCAAATATTCATTGAGTGCCTCCTATATGCCAACACTGATGTAAGTCTGGGGGAGATGGAGATGAACACGACAAAAGCCAGGCCCTGCTGGATTTTTTGTTTTGTTTTGTTTTGTTTTTCCATTCTAGTGAGTGAAATCCATCAAAGAAAGAGGCAGATGAAAGGTAAACGCATACATAAAACAATTCCAGTTAACAATGAATATATAAAAAATTCAAATCAAGGTAAATGGACAGAGATTAAGATGGGAAGGCAATTAGATTGGGTAACTAAGGAAAGAGTTAGCCCTGAAAAGACTCCACCACAGAATGAAAGACAGAGCCCTTCAAGGCCCTAACGCAAGGGAGGTCCTGGTCCCCGTCTGACCTGATGGTCTGTGTTCTCCTCTTTGCTCCCCCGATCTAGGCACACAGGCCTACTTGCTGGCACGAGGCAGGCACAGCGCACTGTTGGAGACTAACTGTTGGCTTTGAAAGGGCGGTTCCCTCTACCTAGAATACTTCCTCAGACACTTGTCTGGTGAGCTCCCTCCGAGGCCTACTTAGAGCAATGTCTATCACACACTAAATACTATGTAAGGGCTAGTTATTGATTTTTTAATAACTTAATTTTGATTTTGGTTTTCATCCAGCTAATTTAATGGGGAAATTAAACCATGGCGTTTTAAGGAGTCCCCAACCCTGTTTCCATGACAGGCATAGGGGAGTCCTTTTGACTACATACTTGTGAATTAGAAACTAAAATGACAAGCACTTTACTAACCAAAAAAAGGGCATCTGTGGTATGCTTTTAGTATGCAGATCATTATGTTGAGGTCTCTGACAGAAGGGCTTAGCCTTTGCATAACCATGATCAGTCCAACAATTTCTGCCTGCTAGCACATCACTTTGCACCCTGAAGTCAATGACCTTAGCATCTACTTACTGTTTGACGGAAAAGGAGAAAATACAGAAAGAAAAATAGGGGAAAAATTGAAATAGTTTTATATCTCAAAATATTACTCATACTACTCTGTCATCATAGATTTCATAAATTATTTCAAGCACCAAAGGATCTCCCTAAAAGTTCTTTGAAATTTTTGTGTCAGCAATAGGCTGGTGGAAGGTCTCTGCATTTCATTAGGAATTTCAACTACCAGCAACACATTATTTCTTATTAATAATAGCTCAGTTAGAGGAGTGCTTCTCAAATTTGAATGTTCAATGAATTACCTAGGGATCTTGTTAAAAAGCAGATTTGATGAAGTGGTTCGAGGGAGATGCCTGTGGTTTGGAATTTTTGACAATATCAGGAGATGCTGATGCTGCTGGTATAGGGACCATAAGTCAAGTTTGGTTTAAAGTATATCTTTCTTAACAGAGTTATGTAATTGTTCTATATAAGCTATCACGGTATATGCGGTAGAAAATTAAAAATTGAATAATTTGCACTTGGTTTATTTTGGGCATCAGTAGCAGTATAACACTGATCTAAAATTTTAGATACTGATCCTCAATGTTGCATACCAGATTATTCAATTCTAATTCTTAAAGACATGTAGAACTAGAGTTTTGTTTGCGTACTTTAAAGGGAAATGTTCAGTTGTGCACTTTTTTTTTTAATCCTCACCCGAGGATATTTTTCTATTTATCTCCAGATAGAGTAGGAGCGAAAGAGAGAGGCAGAGGAAGAGAAAGAGAGAGAGAGACATCGATGTGAGAGAAGCAAATCGACTGGCTGCCGACCAGGACCGGGAACAAACCGCAACCGAGGTACGTGCCACTGACCGGAATCGAACCTGTGACTCTTTGTCCACCAGCTAACGCTCTAACTGCTGAGCCAAACAGCCAGGGCTGTAGTAGTGTACTTTTAAGAGAAAATGTTTTCAACATCTTATCTAAAAATAAGTTAATGAAAGAAAATACTTTCACATACATATATACAGACACACACTTTTTAATGAAATTTATAAAAATAAAATGTCTTTAAATACCTTGAAATCATCTAGAATATTTTAATTTTGAAAAGCAAAAAGTTAGTGAAATTAGAAAACATAAATAGGCCTTTCTAAATATTTAAATGTTGTTTTAAAAACAAACAACATTTATTTCAACATATTGACAAAGATATTGAAGTAATAGGTACATAAAATTTATCTTAGAATTTATGGAAATGTGATTACATTTGTATAAACATTAATAAAACCTACAAAAACTTCAGAGCACACATACTACTTTTAAAGAAAAGTGTATTAATCAGTTTTTTATCCTAAGGTTTATTTAATCAAGTCCATGAAGAAGACTACAATGACCCTTCTACTTCCTCCTCCTTATGTGACTCCTGGACATACAGAATTAGTCACACAAGGATCCAAAGCAAGTGTGCTTGGAAGACATGCCCCACACCACAGAGAATATGTGTTTAAATTAAATGTTGCTTCAACGCCCTGGCCACCTTCTTGCTCAGTGGTTAGAGCATCAGCCTGTAGACTAAAGGGTTTCAGTTTCAATTCCTGGTCAAGAGCACCTGGGTTGCAGGTTCAATCCCCAGCCTGTAGGGGTCATGTGGGAGGCAGCCAATCAATGTGTCTCTCTCACTTTGATCTCTCTCTCTCTCTCTCTCTCTCTCTCTTTCTCTCTCTTTCTTCTCCTACCTCCTTCCTCCCTCTCTATCTAAAAATCATTGAAAAAAATATCCTTGGGTGAGGATTTTAAAAAAAATGTTGCTTGAACAAATCTTGACCATCAAAAACAGCATATCATTAGAAAGCTGCTGGAACAAAATAGGAAACATGATTTTTTCCAACATCTCAAATTATAATACTAAGCAGTTCCAAGTTGCTTACCATAAATATCACATGCAGAAACTAGAGAAGTCTATCACGTGAAAAGGAATACAAGATGAAAGTATGAAATCCATGGAACCCATAGATCCCCAGCAATAACAATATGATAAATATATTCTTGTTTATTGAATCACAGCCTTAGTAAAATTATGACTAAGAGGCATTCTGTTGGCATTTGAAAGACTAAACATAAAAACGTACTTACTACCCTGGCCGGTTTTGTCCAGTGGTTAGAGCGTCGGCCTGCGGTACAGAGAGACCCGGGTTCGGTTCCCGCTAAGGGCACGTACCTCAGTTGCAGTTTGTCCCCGGCCCTGGTTGGTCATGCGGGTGGCAGCCACTCGATGTGTCCCTTCACGTCGATGTTTCTCTCTTTCTCTCCCTTCCTCTCTCTCCCTCCCACTCTACCTGTACAAAAAATGGAAAAATAGCCTCGGGTGAGGATAAAAAAAAACAAAAAAAAAAAAAACGTACTTACTACCTTACACAGCAATTAACAGATTTACTGGACCTATCACGTCAGCAAAGAGAAGTACAGGCTAACGTTTTTTATAATTAAAAACAAGGTTTATGTAAATTTTTTTGTGAAAACTAACTTAATGGAACACATTGCCCATCCATGGTGACAAATATTATATTTTTAATTTTTTTTTTTTTTTATCCTCACCCGAGGACATTTTTCCATTTTTTGTACAGATAGAGTGGGAGGGAGAGAGAGGAAGAGAGAGAGAGAGAGAAACATCGACATGAAAGGGACACATCGAGTGGCTGCCACCCACACGACCAACCAGAGCCGGGGACAAACTGCAACCGAAGTACATGCCCTTAGCGGGAACCGAACCCGGGTCTCTCCAGACCGCAGGCCGATGCTCTAACCGCTGAGCCAAACTGGCCAGGGCAAATATTATATTTTTAACTACGTAAAATAATTGTGGCAGTTTGTCTTAGTACAACTTGTTATAAGCAAAAGAAATAAGAGCCAAGAATTGGCTCAGGCAGGTTATATGTTTGAGAGAAGTTGACTTATTCACTCTTTACTTAAATCTTACTACATAATAAAAATATCACAAGTTGTCCATTTTAAAGCTATGATTTTTCAACAGAGATTTCTTTAGGCCAAGTGGGAAGTGCTCAGTATTCTCCAAGCTCTGTGAAATTTTAGGTACCGGTGGCCTTTGACATTCTGTTGTTCGCCAAGAATGTCCAGGACACCCAGCTCCTTCTCACAATGTTCTAGACTCAAGTTAAGATTCATCTTTCCAAGGTTTTCTATATTGTTTGTTTGCTTATTCTTAGGTGGCATTATCTTCTTCCTGTGCCCACGCTGGCATTTCCTATAGACGTCATTGTGTCTGTCTCACTGTATAATAATAATAATAATTGTATTATCACGATTAATTATCATTTATCAATGTGTTTTTGTTGTGGTGGTGGTGGTGGTATGTGCCCCTAACAGGAACTGAACCCAGAACTCTCTGGTCCGCAGGCCAACGCTCAACCGCTGAGCCAAACATATCATTGTGTTTAATGATCATGTAATTAACCACCAAGCTTTACTAGAGCAGTGACGGGAGCCCAGCTCAGATTTCTCTCTCCCATACCTAGTATACTACCTGACTATAATATACTCTTCCAAAATGGTTGAAATTGGGTAAGGGGCCAGATTAATAAAGAGTATATTCCTCTTTAATAGATGGACTTTTTAAACACTTAAAATATGGCAGTATTTAAATTTAAAACATCACCTTGATTATGCCATATAATCTATACCCAAGATAAAATAATTATTAATTATTAATTCTACAATAGTGATGTGGACACTGAGGCTCAAAAAGGTTAATTACTATATCCAAGTTTATATGACCAGTAAATGATAAAGCGAAATTTGATTTCAGGCCTCTTGGACTGTGTACCCTATGCCAGTAAGAGGTGGACACCTTGACAGGACATTTAAAGATGGAAAAGTCTGACTCAGACAAATCTGAGCCTATGGAAAACCAAACACCACTATCCACAAGAACGTTCCAGACCCCGTCATTCTTGTCCTATTATTTTAACCCTGAACTGACCTTGGAATTCTGTTGTCATATAGATTTGGGCATTTGGAGGAAAAATATAGTAACAATATAATTTCACTTGGTTTCATGCTTTCTTGTTACACTTTTATGTTAGAAATGTTTTTATTTGTAATTCAACTAGCCAATAATAAACACATCTCATTTAATATGAGATTAAATAACATTTACTTACTATTAAAACAAATATCACATATAAAACAAATATTACATATAAACCATATATTACTATTCCCACTATTTCATTATATACCATGCCAACAAAGAAAATTGAATAAAAGGAGAAAATATATTTGTGGACTTGCTATTTTTGTTTAATTGTTTTGTATTGGTTATAACCTATTAGAAGCTTTGAATGACTAACAACCTATTTATACAAGCTGAGTTTTCACTCAATGGAAAATGGTAGAACAGTATTCACCTTAATGTGGATTTAAGCAAGTCTAAATTGTATGTATAGAGAACAGAAATCACTTATGTATAGCTCCAATTTCCACACTATTAATGAAAAGAAGTATTGATTATCCAGAGAAAAGGACATAATAGCCAGTCAGTAGCACTAAATTACTTTTCCAGAAGTAGCAATGGATTTTACTAAGCTTTTCAAACTTGTTCATGTGGTAGTTTATTAAAAATATAAGCAAGAATATTGATTCCATGTTTTTTCCCCAGGTACTACTACTATTGATTTTTTTTTTTTGTCCCTTTCTCGCTGTGACCCACTAGCTTTACCTTATACCAAAATTTATAGGGAGAAGAAAATGTACAAAGTGAAATATATTTCCCATTCTTCTTAGCCATAATAAATAAAATGGATCAAGCTTCATATGATCAACAACACATATTAAGTATCCATATGTATCATGAGCTCTGAGAAAACTCAGAAAGGCATAGTGTCTCTCTTTGAGAAACTAATGACCACACTAGAGCTGAGCATATGGGCATGAACTCTGTGAGCAGACAGGAATAGTCAGGAAAAGCTCAGTGGCTAGAGTGTGTACCCAGAGAATAGGGTGCCTCCTTGAACCCACACACTGACCCCATGGTTTCTTGTGCCTCTGCCTTCTGTTTGCAAAAGTGCTGTCCTATGATGGTCAATCCCATATTCTCAGTGTAGGCTTTTCTGGGCAATTTTGGTCATGATCTGAGCTTATTAGTCAAATGACCTAAGAAACTGAAAATGAGTGTTTGGACTTGTTCATATAATCAGAAAAGTGTTTTCATTCCAAAGACAAGTAGTGGAAAGAACAGCAGCTACCAAATTCCTTATGCATTCTGAAAACTCCACAATTCTAAATAGAATTTTACACAGAAAATAAAAAACACAATAACCTGGCATCTTTAACTCAATATTTAGTAACAATTTAATGGCAGTGGGCTTTTAGTGAGGACTCCCATTCAGGCTTTATTACTTTAATAAAACAACTTTAGTACATTTACTATTCTACAGTAGTAATTTGTTATGAGTTACCGAAAGTAAACTGCCCTTGTCAAAATAAATAAAGCAAGTATATCTTGGGATTCCACATCCCTGATTTTATAATGTTGCCTTTTAATGTCCATTGCTACTCATTTGCACAATTTAGTTATCTCTTGGGAATTCTTAAGCCATTAGTGTGAATTAGTATAGTATTAAGTATGAAATGACAGATACTTCTAAGGATTTTAAAAGAAATGCACTCTTAGGCACAGATTAATGGGAAGTAATGTATCTCTTTTTACATTTACAGCTCCCACAATGAAAGCAGATGGGCCACAAATATGCTTTTCCTAAGTGGTCATTTTTAGTGGCAAAACTGCTAGCACAGCAGTATTCTAAGTCTGTTTCTCCAACACAAACCCACAGAGAAACTCCACATGCAGTAGCAGAAAGAGTCTTGAAGAGACATCTGATAGGGTACTTGTCCCGCCCGGGCATTGGCAAACGTGTCCCCCCTCCTAAGTTTTCTTCATCTGTCCTGGAACAGTGCCTTCCACAGTGTGCTGGCTCTCGAGTCAAGAATATCTAGGTATGCTTAAGGAGTTGATAGAGTACTCTGTAGTTTATATAGCTCTTTTCTATATAGATAATTTCATTTTTAAAATCTCCACGGAATGGCACAATCCATACTTAACAGGTAAGAAAACTGCTGCACCTCCAAGTAGTTAATTATCCAAAATGACATTGCTAGGATGTACCCAGAACCTACATATTCTAAGCCTCATGAGTCTACTGTTACATGAGGAAGCTCTCTCAGCCCATTATCCCTCAGAGGTTTCACACATCGGAAAGACGGGTCAGAGTGGAACTGGGTACCCAAGCCTTCACTAATGCACACTACATTCAAAGCAATACAGTTCCCTCCCCTCACCACCCATTAACTACATTTTACTCAATCTTTGAGAATATTGTGATTTTCTATGAGTAAAAATTTTTAGAATCACTCTGAGCAAGTGTTTTTTATATTCTTGCTAATTCTTGGAAACAGCATTGATAAGCTCTATGGAGAAGTGATTATCCCCAATTTTAACCCATAATAACTATAAAAATACTAAATTCTCTTTTTTTTAATCTTCACCCAAGGATACTAAAAATACTAAGTTCTTAATAAATTTCTTAGTTACTTTAGCTTAAATGACAGAATTTGGAATTATGTAATTACAATGAAGGAAATATAAAACCTGTGCCTAATGTGTTGTCAAGTTCAGAATAAGCTATTACTGTACGTCTAAATAAGAGAGAAGATATAAAATGAAGGAGAGTTTTCAATTAAATCTGGCTACAAATAGTAAACCTAAAAATGATGACTTTTATTTTTGTTATTCATAACCCAGAGAAAATACCTATACTGTTTCTGCCTTTGGAAATCTTTATTCTCAACCCATCCTCCAACAAGCAATTTTTGCCAGATAAAACTTCTGCTCATACTACTGAGACCCCAGCTAACCATCAGTGTTTAAGTATGACTTTCCAATATAATTTAAACAAATTTTGAAAAACTCTTCTTCTATAACCCCACTGAATCATATCTCTTTTTAAACATTTCCTAGTTTGTATTATAATTTATTACTTAACATGTTTGTCCCAGCCTTTATTTTCTGAGTTCCTGATGTCAAGGACCTTACTATACATATATGGTATGCCTAGCACCTAAAGCAGAGACTCGGGCTCAGGGTCTGGGATGAGTAAATAAATGAGGTAAGACAACATAGGCTTCTGTATTTGAAATCTGACAACCAAAACTAAGTTCAGATGATGAAACTGAGTGTGGTATTTCCTTGTAGTCCACATTTAGCTTGAGGTGGTGGCAGGCATAAAAACTGAATTAAACGAGGCCAGGGGTTTCACTTCCCAGTCATAAAGACAAGTAGTATACGATTTCACTCACATGTGGAATCTGATGAACAAACGGAATTAACAAACAACATCGAGGTGGACTCACATACAGAGAGCAGGCTGACAGCTGCCGCTGGAGGGTGCAGGAAGGGGGTGGGGGAGGCAGGGGAGGGGAAGGATGAAGCAACAAAGAAAAAAATAGAGAAAAAACTCATAAACACAGATTATGGAGGGGAAGGGGGGTAGTTGGAGGTGGAAGAGAGTATGGAGGTGGAAGGGGAATCATTGAGATGAAAAAAATTTTAATTTATTTTTTTTCCTTTATTTTTAGAGAGAGAAGAAGGGAGAGAGAGAAACATCGATGAGAGAGAACATCGATCGGCCACCTCCTGCATGCCCCCCACGGGGGATCAGGCCCACAATCTGGGCATGCGGTCTGACTAGAAATCAAACTGGCAACCTCTTGGTGTATGGGTCGACACTCAACCACTGAGCCACACCAGCTGGGCTAAATTTAATTTAATTTTTAAAAAGAGGCCAATAGGCAAAAGCGTTTGTATCTTTTCATTGCTATGTAAAGTGAATAGAGATAACAAATGATTATCATAGTCCATCAAAAGGTATTGCTTTTCCAGTTCAAAATATCACATCTCTTCTTGACATAGTTTTATAGATTCACTAATTCACACTAACAGAAATCCTTAGGTAAACCATTGACTTCCCATTCAAAGGAGGCTAAATTAGCATTAAGATGGGTCAAAATTAGACCCAGAAACTTCACAATTGATTGTTTAATTAATTGAGTGGATTTAACTTATCTTCCCATGATAATTGGTAGCAAAGCATTCCATTGAACTGAAAAACTACATGAAATAAAACAAGACATACTGAAACCCTATCCCACATTTTTTCATGTATCACTTATCTTTATAGAAAAATGAAGTTATTGATATATTTAGCAATTAATTTTCAGCTATCTATAATATCATTTAAATCTTTGACAAGAAAAAATGGATAACTTTGATGTTGTATTTCTAAATGTAATAAATGATGCCAGATTTTTGCCATTACATTGTTCACTGTAAATATAGAGAGACTCTTTACCATGAATAATTATAGCACAGAAAGTCACAAGATGAAATTCCAAAGCAGCATCTATAGATTGTAAGGTTATTATCTCAAAAGTAAATACAACAAATCTCTGTATTGTCCGAGAGCCTGGGAACTGGCACCAGGCAAACTGCTCAGCCGTTACCTCGCTTACCCAACCTAAACTCCCTCCCTGTTTCAGGAACTGTTTGCCCCAAACTCATAGATCAACTCCTGTCCCATTCTCCTGTCCTAGTCCAGGAACTGTTCGCTCCGGGACAATAGACTCACATTCCAGGGGCCCCCATGCGTAGCCCCTCAGGACCTAACCTAACAACAAGTTCCCTCTGCCACAGGCGCAGATATAAAAATCACAAACCCCAGCATCGGGCGCGGCTTCTCGGACTCAACCCCCCGAGTCTGTGAACCCGCCCGGAGTGTACCCAATAAAGCCTGATTTCTGCTTATTCGGCTGTTTGGCTCTCTGGTTTCTTCCCACCTCCCACCGGCGGCACCTGGCTACCTTACATGTATCTCACCAATTCAGAAGATCAATAAGCTTCAGTAAAGAGATAACAGAAGAGAATGAAAGAAGTCATAAGAGACACTGCAAAATAAGAAACAATTTGATCTCAGATTTTGATCATTTATTTAAAGAGAAAGACCCACAAAAACAGTAGGATAAGATCTATATACTGAATACTGTTAGATGGTCAAAGTGATGCAGGAACAGAATTTTATTCACTTCACCTGTAAAGCAGGCGGGCTGAGTCCAACATGGCACCAGCCCCAACTGGCCAGCGGCTTGCTGCTTATACAGAGTTTTGGATGGGCTTTCTTTTGGCAGCTGCTTCGGGGCAGGTCCAGGAACAAAGACCAGGGAAATAAGATGGCAGTTGCTCCCCTGAAACTGCCGAGGGGCAGGTTCCCGTCCCAGGGGGGATGGGCGGGGAACAATGAAAGGCACTCTTCTGGCTGGGTGCTCCCTGGCCTAACAAATACAAAGAATCTCTCGGCTGGGAAAAATCTGCTGCTGGTAGAAATAAAGCTAATCGCCCAGCTCCCCACCATCAAGTTTGAGGCTGGAGATGGAAGACAGCTCCCTCAGAACTGAAGTAGGCAGGCAGCTTCCCCACAACCCTGTAAAACCTTTAAGGGGCAGAATGAGGAGAAAAGTTTATTTTCCTTTAGAATGCAGTAAAAGAAGCTACCTCTCACTTCCCAAAGTCAATAACCACGGCAGGGGGGCCATGAAAATAAAGAGAGGCTGGTGTTTGGGAGCCAGATGACTGACTTGGGTAGGGGAGAGGCTGCAGTCACAGAACACAGGGCGCAGAGGAGGTAGCTTGGCTAGATGTGAGCACAGGAAGCCCCTTTTAAGTGACTTGGATAAACCCAAAGACATTCTTATTATTCCCTCTTTCACTTACTAGCTCTACAGTATTTGCTAAAGTCACATGACTCGCTAAATCTGTCCCCTTAACTGAAAACTAAGATCATCAACACCAAACTTACAAATTTATCAGTCAGTGTTTGCTAGTAAAAAGCTCCCTTTCCCACCCACAAAGCCTCCAGGCTTAGAACACATAAAGTGGCTTCTTCATGCATTCCAAGCTTGAAGGGTTTGGGGGTGAAAAAAAGAGTTCTTTGGAAGAGAACCTCACAGGGTGATCTGATGATAAATTTTTAACTGAGCAGATCATGGTGGTAGTCATGCCCCAGGCATGTAACTTCTTTACTAAAAGGCTTATCTTTGCGGTAAGCAAGCCTGTCCATTGTTTCTGTGCATCTAGGTTAACACACCTTTGAACTGAACTCTCAAAACACCACATAATCTTGTTAACTGTCTTGCAACCCAATCCTCACCTTACTTTCTCCCTGCTCCATATAATCTGCTTTACCTTTCCTCCTTCGTTTTAAATGCATAAGAGAAACTGAAAAACTGTTCACCCCTAGAGCATCTGAGATCTTGTTCCCTGGCATATGTTATCAGTCTGGCTCAAATAAACTCTTAAAAAATGCTCTACAGGTTTGGACACGTCTTGCATTGACAGGTTTAATACAAAGGAGAAAATTACCTAACCGTTGTTAAGAGTCAAGGTCAGGGAAGCCACAGCCCATGATCTCAGCCTGAAGCATCAATACAGGGTTCTTCCTAAGCTTACTGGAAAGCTGCTGCGATTCCTGCAAGGATCTGGAGGCTCCCATTGACTTCCTCTGTCCGCAGCTTGAAACAGGTGGTTCTCAGGAGCTGGCCAGGCAGCCAGTGTGAACCTCTCATCTGCCCAGCATCTGACTAAAACTGCTTTCAGGGAATAATGATCTCTCTATCCTTCTGCCTTCCTAATCAAACAGAATGCTTCCTGTTGGCACAGGCCAATTGAAACCTATAGGCCTTGGCTTTCCTGAACTGCAGAGGAGGCCTTAGAAATGCAACTCCACAGAAAGTCCATTTTTTTTTAACATGACGCTTTCTCCTTTCTGTCTGTCCACTCTCTTCCTTAATTATTAAGCCTTTAGGACATCAGGTTCAGGTCAGTATCAAACTGTCTTAAGAACAAAGCCCCAGGTCTGTTGACCACAGAAACAAAATTTCATCAATCTAAAGATAACACCTTGACTTTAGTCGTGTTTCAGCCCTGGCCCATGAAAGCAGATGACCCTACAGACCACACCCTCCTGAAACCAGAGAGAACGATGCCAAGGCTGACAAAGGACCTGATACCATAATCAACTACTCCTCACCCTGACCCCAACCAATCAGTAGATGCACGACCCCAACTCCACTAGCCACCATGATTAATGTTTTTCCCCCTATATAACCAATTCCCTGGAAGTCATTAGGGAGCTAGGTCTTTTAACACCAGCTTATCTGTGACTTCAGGCTTGGTGCCAATTCCTCAACTAATAAACCTGTACTTTTTTTTTTTTTTTGCTGCAAAATTCTTTTTGTGTTTAATTGGGCTTTCATGTGCACAGCCGAATGGACCTCTTAAGTCTGGCAACAGAAAGAGGTCGTGATGATGCAACCATGCAGCATAGATGGAAATAAGAATTAAATGAGATTAACCATAAGAAGAGTGCAGTGTTGGTACCATTATCATCATCATTGTCTTTACAGGACAGAAACAACTGTTTGGCAACATTGACTGTGTAAGAGAGAATATGTCTTAGTATTTGGTTCCAGGCACAGAAGGCGTCTACAAAAAAGCAGAATTTGGTGGTCTCTTAGGGGGCAAAAAGTGACTTAAAAAGGTGTTTGTATACTTTTATTTCCAAAAATATTTTTTGGTAAACTCATGTAGCTAGACAACCAGAGAGTGAATATGCATTTAGGAGCAAAAGGGGAAGAGGAAAAGGGAGAGAATGAGGGAGGGAGGGGGAAGGGAAGACAGAAAGAAAGAAATTTGGATTTTAGTACTTACGCTGGTGGGAATTAGTTCAAGCCAAAAACTTCTGCTCCTTGTTCTAGGTTACTTATAACTAATGTGCTCTATTCTTCAGCCTAGTGACTGAAAAAGTACATCTTGTATCATTAATTATGGGGGGGGGGGGGTGGCAATGAGAAGGGCAGTTTTAATTACCAATAGCTTAGCAAACAGAATCAAGAACAAGGAAATGAATAACCTAAATGGTAAAATCCATTGTTGACAATTCAGCAAATTCACATAGCACATGCCTAAATTGCAGCAAATTATAATGCCGAATACAATGTATTGACACCAATATAACTGAATATCATCAATAAACACTAAAATGGATGGGGCCTCTCTAATATGCTAAACTCTGACCCATAGCCAGAGGCAGGAGACACAGTCAAGGATCCACAGCAGCAAAGTGCCTGCTCGCGTAGCCTACTCAGGACTGACAGAGTGAAACAAGCAAGACAAGGATACAGTAGCGAAAATCAGGACTCAAGAGTGGCTTTCTATCAGGCAAAGTCAAATAAAGTAAGAAAGTGAGTTCAAACTCCTCTCTGAAAGAGAGCAAAAAACAAGGGGAAACAAAATGCAAGTGTTTGGAAATGTTCCCAGAGTTCTATGAGCCATAAAACTGTCCACACACACTCGTGAGGGTAGTCACTGGGAGGGTGGTCATCAATCCGTATGGTCACATTGGAAGACTCCCGCAGGAGAAGTTAAAAGGAAAAATAAAGACCTAAACAGTGCCATAGATCAACCCATGAATCTGGGAGCAGGATGGTAAAAGATGCATTTATGGTACAAATTAATCCAAATGACCAAGGAGGGCAAATGTTTTCCACATGTACGTTACGTGTCATAAAGTACTCTGTGACCATGCATAAAACAGTGGCCTACTTTGTCAGAAAGGTCATCTTGTTTACTCTTACTGCAGCCTTTTCCCTAAGCCTGATCTGCTCAAATCTATGCTTGCAGGTCCCCAGCACGCTGATGTGTTCAACACTGGATTCACCATCAGGACTTCTTATTCACTTCTGTTCGCCGGCCCTTTGATGAACATTAAACTGTTTCACCCTGACACTTTCTGCCAGTAAAGTAAACTGACTTGAGTTGGATTTCACTGTGTTGTAACATCTGATAGATTAGAAAGAAGTCGGGGTTATTGATTCCACAATCATTCATGAGGTGCCTTCAGTGTTCTGTTTCCTCTCCTGATAACTGGGGATGCGGTGGGTTTATGCCACTCCCGAAGTGAACAATGCCGATTTCAGAGCCTAAATGCCACACCCTGACGTTAAAGTTCTTCCACGTGCCCCCAGTTCACCTTCGGGACACATCTTTTAGTACAAATCTCAAATACCATGCTCTTTGTGAATGTTTTGTTATTTTTCCTAAATTGAATGTAGCCCTTCCTTACATAAAGTATCTTTTCTCCTTGTCCATAGAACATTGCTGTCTTGTTTCCAGTTCACTACCACTTTGTGACAAACTCCCCTCACACCTGAGTGAATAACAACAATTTCTTATTTGTCTTGTTTCTGAGGACTGGCTGGGAGGTTCCTCTGTTGATTTTGCCAGTTTCCACCTGCACCTGCAGCCAGCTCAGGGGGAAGGTCCCAAACGGCCTCACTCACGTCTGGCAGCCAGTGGGTGTACCTTTGGTTATTCATTTGTTTATTTATTTATTTTTGGCATGTTCTTCCATCCTCCTACAGGCTAGACTGACTTAGTGAGAGGGTCTCAGAGCAGCATTCCATGAGGGCAGAGAAGAAAGCTGCAAGTCGTCTTGAGGTCTAACCTTTGGACATCACTTCAGCTCCATGTCATCAGGCACAGTGAGTCACAAAGCCAGCTGAGATCCACGGGGCCGTAAAGAGACTCCACTTCTTGATGGGAGAAACTACAAAAAATTATGGCCATATTAAATCTACCACAATCCATCAATCCATCCTCTGGTCATTATTATTTATCATTTTTACACATGCAAAATACTTTTTTTTTTTTTTTTCCAGAAGACTCCTAAATGTCTTACCTATAAGTAGCATTGGGCTCAAAGTTCAATATCTAAGCATCTGTATCTTGTCCAGAGATCTGTAAGGTAACTAACAAGTGATGTACCGTGACTACTACCACCTTCACCCCCCACCCACACACACACATCCATCCAACACACTTTGGTGTGATGGGGACAGAATAACTTCAGCAGAAATATCGGAACACATAACCTCAACAGAGAGAAGAGGAACATACAGAACTGACTAATTCAGAGCACATAATTCTAAAATCCAGCCCATCACTTATTGCCAGTTGTCCTAAGTCTGAAGAGAGGGGATGTTCTTGATCATGGCCCATCAGTGCTTCTAGGAATGGTTCCCTGATCCACTGTTTTCCTAAGTGCTTGGTTCCTTTTCTGGACTCGTGGTTCTGCTCACAAAGATGCTTTTCTTTGCCATACACCATGTTTGTAATCAAGTAGTTCCTATGGCCTGCTTTCATCCAGAGGCCTCTTCTTTTTTTTAAAAAAAAATTATTTTTCTTTATTGATTTTAGAGAGAGAGGAGGAGAAAGATAGAACCATCAATGAGAGAGAACATCAATTGTCTGCCTCCTGCATGACCCCCCCCTGGGGATCGGGCCCACAACCTGGGCATGTGCCCTGACCGGGAATCGAACCGGCAACCTCTTGGTGTATGGGTCGGCACTCAACCACCGAGCCACACTGGCCAGGCAGAGGCCTCTTCTTTTTTTAAATCCTCTGCCCCTTTAGTCTAAGTTGGTAGTCTTGTACCAATACAATTCTCTTCAAAACCAAAGCATTCGTAATGCTTTGGGGACTGCACCTTTCTCTGCTTTGGGTTGTGTATGAGGCTGGTGAAAATTGCCCTTACGATGCCCAGACGCCCTTTTGCCTATCTAAAATAATCAACAGAACACTGCCTTAAACATTTTAAAAGTCACAGAATGTCTCACAGCCCAATATTTGGCTTGATCTTTGGTTTTATACCTGATTTATCTCGGTGATTTGGTGACGATTATTTTTTAATCAGCTGAGGGGACTGGAAATGAGAGACCATTTTATTCTTTGATTTAGCAATCCTAGGGCCTTCTACTTTTCTTCTAAATTTACTTTCAAATCAAAGAGTTCCTTCTTTAGTTCATCTCCAGCTTCCCATTAATCACCCACAGCTAAGGAAAACTAATGTGCACTTTCAGTATCTGTATAGAGTTCTTCTTAAACCCATAGTGTATTTGATACAATATTTATCTTTTGAATTACAGCAAGTGGTAGTGTTGACAACTGTATGGCCACATAGGATGCAGGTTCTCTTTCTCCAGCTTCCAACAGTTCCTTCTCTGCTTTCCTAACCTCTACCTCCAGTCTCCTTGCCTCCATCTGTCACCTGATCCCAACCATTAAACCCAGGAGGGTTTTGCTACAGCAGTCCTTGCATTCAGTTCAAGCCTGACCGTGTGTGCTAGCCATCAAGTGGGGCAACTTGGCTCCTCCCACGTGGCTTCTCACCAGCTTCCTTACATGACAGGCTCAGGTTTGTGATCTTAGAGCAAAGCAGAAACTGTACAATATCACTTCTATCTCATTCTATTGGTCAAAGAAAGTCACAGGGTCGGTTTCCATTCAAAGCCTGAAGAAATGGACTCCACCATGACACAAAGAATGTGAGGCCACATTCCACCCCAAGTCTGATTGTGGCTGAGCTTTTCCTCTCGCCAGTCCCCTAGGTAAGGGGCTCTGCTACCACGGTATCGCTCACGTTGTTTAGTGGTGGTTATGTATTTTTACTTAATATATATATTTATTCCACAAAATGTAAGTCTCACCATGTTATTATCTCTAAATAAAGGGATCATAAAGATAGGTACATAAATGTTTGAGACAGCAATGTGTTTTTTTTAAATGGAGAAACATATCAGTGATAAGCACTCATAAAAATTACAAACTATTCTTTTTAAAAAATATATGTTTTATTGATTTTTTAGAATGAGAAGAAGGGAGAAAGTGATAGAAACATCGATGTGAGAGAGAAACATTAACTGGCTACCTCCTGCATGCCCCCCACTGGAGACTGAGCCCGTAACCAGGGCAAGTGCCCTGACCAGAAATCAAACTGGCACCTCTCAATACATGGGACAATGCTCAATCCATTGAGCCACACCAGCCAGACATAAAATTACTAACTATTCTAACAAGTTTAGTCTGCTTTCTGCTATATGTCTTTGCTGGAGTGGGAGGGGAGCTAGATTTCTTTGGAAAGAATCTATGATTTAGATAATTTTTTTCTACTTTAAATTTTGTACATCAAACAGAATTGTACTATAAGGAAACGTATAAATTACCTTTAGAAGGGTGATTTATATATAATTTAAAATATACCTTTATACAAGTGATAAATTGATTTATAAATTCTCATTTGATGATATATACATTTCTATTATCACATAAACATTTTCTCAACCATGTTGCCCTCTCTTGAAAATTCCTCAAGAAGAAATGCCATGATGATACTATATAATTATAAGTATTTTCCCCTATAGCTATAATTACTTATTTCAAATAAATACTTTGGTACTTATTTTATTTTTATTTAAGCATATATTAAAATAAAGTTAACCAATTACCTATTTTCTTTCAAGTAAACTTTGATATACAAGGGGAGATAATGCACTTTATTGATAGCGTAAGAAAAAATTGTTAGAAACCTGACTATTTGGCACTGAGAAAATTACCCAATCTCTTTAGATATGTATTTCTTCATCTAAGATAGGAAATAAAATTTATTTCAGGTCTTATAGCTCCATAACACCCAGTTCTCTATATACCTCTTTGCTGTCTAATACACAAATGCAAAATTGAAAGACTCATTAGCTGTTTTTCATTACTCAACGGTTTTATTAACAAAAACTTTACTACTTAAAAGGGAGATTATAGAAGTAGATGATTAATGACCCAGCTCTTCAGCCTAAATATATGTTCCCACATTATTCAGTACACTAATAAACTGTCTAAACAACAACAACAAAATACAGGCTGAGATTGTCCAAATCACTTATTGTGGTAATTTTATTCTTCACAGTTAATACAATTAATGAGACTCACCAAAAAAAAAAAAAAAATAGAGAATAACTACAGGTGTCTGCAAAATGAGATCAGATGTCATATCAAAATTCAAGGAAAAAGATAACGTTAGAATAAAATATCAAAAATGTTGCAAATAAATTTTTTTAAATTGTTAGTCTTGCGCCTTCTTGTTTTCCTAAAGTAGTTACACAAACTACTGGACTCTGATCATGTTCTTATTTTTTCTGTTATTCTTTTGACATTTAATCAAGCGGTTAAGTTTCCAGGAAATTTCCAGATTATGGAATTTATAATTATACTTTTCTCACTGAAAGGGGACCACGCTTCTAAGACAGAGGATTTCAGCTGGATCAGGTACTATATAAGTGATATCTGGGATATCCTATTCTGACAGAAAGCAAAGGCTACAGTGTCCAAAGGACACAGGAACCAACCTGAAGACAGGCTCTCATTGTCCAAAGATGGGGCTGGTAGAGCATCGGAATAATAATAATGATAACAACTACAATATACAGACCTATATCAGAACTATGGTGAATGGAGTAAGTTCGCCATAATATTTTAAGACTCATGAATTATTTTTGGAGATCGTTAGAATACCCACTCATTGTTCTGAAAATTGGAAGAGGGAATAATTAAGCATTTACTCTGCTTCCATTATGAGTTATATTTAGTGTAAGTAGATTGTATGAGATAGGACAACCTTATCCTTGGACACTACAAGTAGGACAGAGCCTCTACAAACCAATACTATTGCAATAAGTAGAGAAGAAATAGTATGTGGAAATGTAAGGGCAGGAATTTTGTTGAAATCCCTTAAGCAGGATTTTCTTAAATCTCTTAAGATGTCTTAAACCCCTTAAGATTAACAATTTTTTAAGTCTCTTAAGTTTAAAAATTTTCTTAATTTCCCTTGAGTGCTAACGTGTTCTTCCCTGCGCTCCTCCAATGGTAGCAGAGCAGAGACCTCGGCTCCGAGCTCCTCTGGCCCACGGCCTCCTTCCTCCAGGGGACCGTACTGCTGTATAAGTTTGAGTTCCTCCAGGAGGAACATTGAAAGCTCCACTTTGTTGTATCCTCATCACATGTGTATTCTTCTCAGTATTTGTGCAGGCAATCTTGTTTTTTTGTTTTTGTTTTTTTTTTACACCAAGTGTTCTATTTTATTTGTTTGTTTATTTATTTATTTATTTATTTTATTAATTATTTTTTGTTACAGATGTTTCTCCTTTTCCTCCACTGATCCCCCCTCCCCATCCCTCCCTGCCCTGTCCCCAGCTTTGTTGTCCATGTCCATTGTTCATGCACACATGTATATAAGTTCTGTGGTTTATCTCTCCCCCACCACCCCCTCTTCTGGGGATTGTCAGTCTGTACCCCACTTCCACGTCTCTGGGACTACCCCATTCCTCAGACTGTTATGTTCATTATATTCCATAAATAAGTGAGATCATATGATACTTGTCTTTCACTGTTTGGCTTGTTTCACTTAGGATAATACTTTCCAGGTCCCTCCATGTAGTCTCAAAGGATAAGAGATCTTTCTTTCTTACCGCTGCATAGTACTCCATTGTGTATATGTACCACTGCTTTTTTATCCATTCGTCTACTGATGGACACTTGGGCTGTTTCCAGATCTTAGCTATTGTATATGGTGCTGCTACAAACATGGGGGTACATATATTCTTTCTGATTGGTGTTTCAGGTTTCTTAGGGTATATTCCCCAGAAGTGGGATCACTGGGTCAAATGGAAGCTCAATTTTTAATTTTTTGAGGTGACACCATATTGTTTTCCATAGTAGCTGCACCAGTCTGCATTCCCACCAGCAGTGTATTGGAGTCCCCTTTTCTCCACACCCTCGCCAACACTTGTTGTTTGATGATTTGTTGATGGCGGCCATTCTGACAGGTGTGAGGTGATACCTTATTGTTGTTTTAATTTGCATCTCTCTGATGATTAGTGATGTTGAACATTTCTTCATATGTCTCTTAGCCATTTGTAAGTCCTGTTTGGAGAGGTGTCTATTTAGTTCCTCTGCCCGTTTTTTAATTGGGTTCTTTGTCTTCCTTTTGTTGAGTTGCATGAGCACTCTATATATATCAGAAATTAACCCCTTCTCTGATATATCATTGGCAATTATGCTCTCCCACATAGTGGGTAGCCTTTCCGTTTTGATGATTGTATCTTTCGCTGTGCAGAAGCTTTTGAGTTTGATGTAGTCTCATGTGTTCATTTTCTCCTTTGTTTCTATTGCCTTAGGTGATGTGTCAGTAAAAATTCTGCTGCGTATGATGTCTGAAATTTTGTTGCCTACAGTTTCTTCTAGGATTTTTATGAATTCATGAGTCACATTTAAGTCTTTTATCCATTTTGAGTTTATTCTTGTGTAGGGTGTAAGTTGATGGTCTAGTTTCATTTTTCTGCATGTAGTTGTCCAATTTTCCCAACAGCATTTATTAAAGAGGCTGTCCTTACTCCACTGTATGCTCTTGCCACCTTTGTCAAATATTAATTGAGCATATTTCCTTGGGTCCATTCCTGGGTTCTTTGTTCTGTTCCACTGGTCTATATGTTGTGCAGACAATCTTGAATTCAACCACAAACATCATTCTTGCTCATTTTCAACCCAAAACAAATCTTTATGTTTTAGCTTGATAAATCCTCACTAATTTTCAAAATACTCCTATATAAATTCTCATCTGATCATCAAGAACATTATTCTCAACAATATTACTCAATTGGAATATTATCAGGGACAGGTTGTTTTCATGGACACTGTGGATATAGAGTGGAAAGACACTTTTTTTGGGGGGGGGGTGGGAGAAAAAGTAAAAAAGGAATAGATTTGAATGAGACATAAAAATAACTTGATGGAGCCCTGGCTGGTTTGACTTAGCAGTTAGAGCATCAGCCCACAGACCAATGAGTTACAAATTCGATTCTGGTCAAGGGCACGTACCTTGGTTGCGATTTGTCCCTGGCCCTGGTAAGGGTCCTGTGGGAGGCAGCCACTGGATGTGTCCCTTTCATGTTGATGTTTCTCTCTCTCTTTTCCTCTCTCTCCCTTCCACTCTATCTGAACAAAAATGAAAAAATGTCCTCGGGTGAGGATAAAAAATAATAATAATAACTTACGGAAGTGAAAGGGAAAAAAACGTTGAGGATGTGCAACATAAAACGAGAGAAAAGATGAAAAACAGACATACAGTGGTAATCTATTTTTTCAAAAGAGAGAAAACTACATATATGTGAAAGTAGGTAAAGATCAAGGAGAAAGAAATGAGATGGAAAAGAAAAACGATAGATTAAATGAGTTCTGAAGCATGTTCATTGAGTTAAATTGCTTACACCTCACTGTGCTGGCCATTTGATCTGTGGCTTTTAAAATAAGTTACAATCCATAATTTATTATCTCTTTGCTTTGAGAGGCTAATTAGCTTTCCTACAATTAAATACTATTCAGGACTCTTCAGCTGTTCTTATCAACCCTTCAAGTGGCCATAAATGTAGATAGCTAAAGCAGTCCTTTGGGAGAGATGATTCCACTGCAAAATTGTGAGCAGGAAAAAAATCATCTATCAGAGTAGTTTTCTGAAAGTGGCCTTGCTCTCTAGCATCAGAGTCACCTAGGATCTTTAGCAAATGCAGATCCTTGGGTGCAGGACACACAGAATGAGGATTTCTGAAGGTAAGACCCAAGAAACTAAATTTTAAACAAGAATCTTAGGTGTTTCTTATATACACTCAAGTTTCTTCTATCAGGAGAAAGAGTCAAGAGGCAGGCTGTGTGAATCATCTGAAGTGCTTACTTTTGTCAGCTATTGGATTAGTATCTTCCAGATGAAAGAAAAAAAACCATCATCTGCCATTTCTGGTCATCTGTCAGAGGAGTTCAAGGAAAGGCCCTTCTATTCTGAATCACAAAGTCTTTTTTTTTTTTAATTTAAGTATGTTTTTATTGATTTTTTTAGAAAGAGAGGAAGGGAGAGAGAGAGAGAAACATCGAAGTGAGACAGAGACATCGGTTGGCTGTCTCCTGCACGCCCCCTACTGGGGATCGAGCCTGCAACTCAGGACCTCAGTCCATGGGACGATGCTCAATCCACTGAGCCACACCAGCCAGGATCACAAAGTCGTCTTTAACTTCCTTCTGAAACTGATTGACTAAAGTAAAATACGGATATACTTAAGCTTAATAAAGAATTAAACAATAAAATTTAAAAGGAGACAAATGGTCTGTAATTCTATGAAATTTCTTTTTTTCTCAGGTAATACTCTATTTTATTTCTTTATTCACCAAAAAGGGAGAATAGGAATATTAACATAGGTGCATAAGTTTATGTGGAAAGCCTTAGAGAAATTTTGCTTTAGGGTCACAAGGCCCGGGAAGCCTGGTATCGTGTGTCAGTAAAAGCCCCTTTGCCGCCTATTTTCAAGACAGATACATGGGCAAGACGCTTCCGGGACTCGCATCCGTTACACAAGTGTCAGCCTTCCGCTCCAGAACCTCTCAGCTTTGTCATCAAACACACTTCCACTCACTGGGGGAGCTAAACTCCATATGGCTCACTTACTGCTGCTGCTTGGACAGAATCTTGATGGGAACCACATGACAGACCAAAAAGCTATAGATTTTAGGGCAGCTCGTTGAATAAGACCTGACTGATTGTTTAAAACCCTATTTGTCACTGTTTTGAATATCTTCAAACAAATGCCCCAGAAAATACCCAACTTGCAGAGTCTAGTTCATTAGACAAAGCCCATGGTGATTTCTGCTCCACCCCTTGAAAAGCCTCAGAGGGTCCAGGGAAGACCCAGCTGATGTGGTGTTGAAGAGGTATGAATGGACCTAGAAATTCTGGATGAGACTAGCTTATCCAATTCCTATTTGGATCTAGAATCCCACTAAAAAAAAAAGGAGCAAAGTATCCTCTACAGGGTTTTTAGAAGCTCATTCATTTGTTTACCCTGATAGAAAATAAGATGGTTCATATTTGTTCTATTAACTCTCATGCAGTTGTGCTATTGTCGTAATTAGCTAGTTATTAATATTAATAAGAGGAAGACAGCAAAGGGAAGCCAGATATTGTAAGCATGGTCACCTGGAAAGCTTCACCAGGTAGCTACAGCTACACACAGCATTGTTCCTACAGGAGATGAACTCTCCTCCCTTCCCCCATCCAGTTCTGGATTGTTGAGGGGAGGAGGAGGAGATGGGCACATGCACAGGAGACATCAGGGTGATGCAGGGGAGGTGCTTGCCTGTCAGTCTAGCCTAGGGAACAATGGATTGGCTAGGGGGTGGACCCCATCAGAAGCACTTGAATTATTGGAAAGTTATTGAAGAAGCTCCTGTTAAAATCCTCAGGCAAAGAGTCCCCTCGCTCTCGCTCTCTCTGGCTCTTTCTTGCTCCATGACCCACAGTGGCCCATGCATTTGCACATTCTCTCTCCACAGACATGTGGCCTTAAGTGAGCCACATGACCCATGGCCAAGTGGACCCCACACGCAATGGACCCCACACACAATGGACCATAACTTGGAACACCAGCTAAGCTAGAAATTCTTAGATGCTGGACTAGACTGGACTGGACTTTAATATGGAAAGAAATTCTGGGCATGGGCCTTGATTCTAGCCTTGCTGAAAACAAGATTGGACTTCTTCCACAGCAGTATGGAGGGAGATGGGACATTGGAGGGGAACCATCCTAGTTTTATATAATCAGTAAAGCCTTCCACGAAACCCCATCCTCCCATGGGGGCCTCAGGAAATTCATTTCCTCATGGAACCCCAAGAACTCAAATTTCCCCAATAACACTTGTGAGAACTATTTAAGATAGCTTACATGAAAATTCTTTAAAAAGCAAAAAGTATAATATAGGGTGGGGCCTGGCCGGTGAGGCTCAGTGGTTGAGCATCAATCCATGCACCAAGGGGGTTGCTGGTTCAATTCCTAGGCAGGGCGCATGCCTAGGTTGTAGGCCCGATCCCCAGTGGGGGGCGTGCAGGAGGCAGCTAGTCGATGTTCTCTCTCATCAATGTTTCTATCTTTCTCTCCCTCTCCCTTCTCTCTCTAAAATCAATAAAGAAAATAAAATTAAAAAAAAATATATAGGGCCCTGGCCGGTTTGGCTCAGCAGTTAGAGCGTCGGCCTGTGGTCCAGAGAGACCCGGGTTCGGTTCCCACTAAGGGCACGTACCTCAGTTGCAGTTTGTCCCCGGCCCTGGTTGGGTCATGCAGGTGGTAACCACTCGATGTGTCCCTTTCACATTGATGTTTCTTCCTCTCTCTCTCTCCCTCCCACTCTATCTGAACAAAATATCAAAAAATGTCTTCGGGTGAGGATATATATATATATATATATATATATATATATATATATATATATAGTGGGGTTATGTGATAGCATTCCAGGATAATTATTTCAAGGTAATATGTCTATATTAAAATTCCATTGAGAAGACATTTTTTAACTTAAATCTTTACAAATACATTTGGTAACTAGCACTTACAAAAGTGATTTATGCCCAAGAACCTGGTTACTGGTCCTTGGATATGTACTTACTGTTTCCTCTTACACTTCACACATCTCATTTATATCAGGGTATCTCCAGGCTTCAATGATGTTTCACTGACTCCTGGAATTCACTGTCTCTTCTTATTTACGTAAGGTGGTTGAATACAGCAAAATGGGGTCTTTTAAATTATGCATGTGGAAATCTTTATGTTAATTACTGTGCTAAAATTGGAAAGTATGAATACTGTTCTCATTTTCGGCTTTTATTGTTCAACTTTCTTAGATACAGAGACTTCCTATTTTTGGGGTGTTTTTGCATTAAGTGTAAGTTTAAGAGGTACCTAATAAGATGAGTTAAAACACTTCTTTTACAGCTCCTGCGGGATTTTCCTACCTAGATTTCTAGAGTAAACGGTGCTATGAACATGAGAGCATGATAATAGCTAACATTTATTGTTATTTTATATATTTGAATTTTGTTATTCCTTATTACCCCAAAGCCTAGATAACAATTATAATTTCCATGTTATGCATGACTAAACTGCAGAACACAGAGGTTAAGTAACTGACACAGGCCATGTAGTCGGTAAATGGCTGAGCCCAGGTTTGAACCACCTTATCTGAATCCATGGCTTAGTTAGTTCTAAGCTCTAGGAAGCAGACACCACAACAGGATTAAGAGTGCAAAGATTTTATCTGAGGAAATCCCGATAGAGTAAAGGAGGAAAGGATGAAATATCTGTCAGATTATACACTATACATGTCACTACAGAAGTAAAAAAAGAGAAAATGCGTTGAACTAAAATGACTCAGATGCAGAACAGTTTCAGGAAGGTTTGGCAAGGCTGTCAGAGAGTCTCAGGCCAAAGATGCCACCCGATGAGTCCCACTTCCCCAGATCACAGGCCGATGCTCTAACCGCTGAGCCAAACCGGCCAGGGCGAGTCCCACCTCCCAAGGCTGGACTTCCCTTGTCTGTCGGCTGTGCCCTGTCACTGAGGGAGCAGCAGATGCTGGGACAGAGTGCTGAGTGCAATCTCCCACCAGAGAAGAAGCCACAGAACCAACCCCTCACTGTTACCTTGTTCCCTGCATAGCATCTCTATGTGCTGTAAGTGTTAAATGTACTGTCCTATACCCACCAATGTCAAAGAAGTATGGGTCTATCATTTTACTCTTGATCCAATCTAAGATTCCCCCGCCTTGTTTCCCCCTGCCTCCCTAATCTACCACCAGTGAACTTCGTGCAACCCCTCTTTAGGCCTCCTCCTTTGATTCTCATGTATAAAATAAGGTGCAAAACTGCCATTCTCTAAAGCATTTTCTTAATCCGTTGAGATTTTGCTACTCAGCAATTGTCAGTTTGGCTCAAAAAAACTCACAAGAAATTCTCTGCAGGTTTAGATGTTTCTTACAACACACTCAGGACCACCAATATATTCTTGAATACTACCCGTGACTGTCCATTAGTCTAGAGCAGGGGGCCAGGTAGAAGAAGAACTGGAAGGAGCAGTCCTGCAGCCAAGTTCTAAGCTTGAATTTAGTGAAGAGGACATAGTGCAGTAGTAAATGCAAGATTACACAGATTCTAGAAATTCTGGCATATTTTTTTCCAAGTCAAAATTGGGGTTCTAGAATACTTCTCTTTGCAAGTCTACATAACTTACGGACAAAGGGTATTACACAGTTGTGTGGATATATCTGACAGGTCTGAGACTTGGGGATTACAAGGGTTTAACACACCTGAGAAACCCATCTGGGAACATGACCATTAGGCCCTCAGGACTGTGCTGGGGATACCCATAGTTACCTGCTTCCAGTAAGCAGTTGGGCACGTGGCCAGACTCCAAAGAAGCTGGGAAGGGAAGGAAGGGTCTTAAAATCCCTGAAGGGAATGACAAACGGATGTCGAGGAGCCTGTTGGAATCATGTGTACCAGGTGGCTTTTAAGGGCTTTGAGACCTCAAGGTGGGGGGAGGGGTGGCTCGTTCCTCTAACAGAGAGGTTGTTCTCCAGTCTTTTACATTTCATAACTATCTAAATATAGTAATTACCTTCTTTATATACATATACAAGTATAAACTTTAAATGCGCCTATTGGCGCATTCCCTGTTCTTTCACCATGTGACACTCAAGCCAATGAATTCTTATATTTACCAGCCTAACTTAACGAAGAAAATTCAGAGGTCACCCAGGAAATATCCACACGGTGAGATATTTCTGAAGTCCCCACCCTCTATCTGGATCACTGTAACAATTGACCAGATAGCTCTACCCCTGCCTCATTCCCACTGCTATCTATCCTGTACATTGTTTTTGATGAGTTTTCTAGGGCAGCAACATATAATAAAATCTAAAAAGCCAGTGTGAATTCCAAGCTTTTCTGAATACTTGTGTGACTAGGAAAGTGACAAAAATCTCCCTGACACTTTTCCTAACCTATAAAATGCAAAGAAGATGGTTCTTTCAACTATCAATTTTATCTTTCAGCTCCAAATTCCACAGCCAGCTACTGAACCCTACTTTGCTAGTGGGCCTGGCGCTAGTCTTATCAATAGAGGGCGCTAGAGGGACACTAGTGAAGGTAGGTATTTCTCATCCTGGTTTGTGTGTGCCTCTCTGGCAGGCTCCTGCAGCACAAGGGTCTTTGGTGGTGCTCAGTTCCTGCTTAGTGTGGCAGCCAGTGGCATCTTTTAGCAAGCAGCATGCAGTGCCTCGCCTCGAGCAGCTTCCTCTCATACTCACTGGGACAGTTTGCAGAGGGTGCTACCCTCCCTGCACATCCTCACAAACAACTGTTCCTTAACTTTGCATAGTTCTGAGGCTCTGAGGCAGCTTCATCATCACCCCAGAGGAAGACTCCCAATGAGTCCTGGTTGCAACATGTCAACCAACTTCCACCATCCAGTGAGCTATGGCTTCCCCCCTTCCAACAACATCTGGATCTCAGTCCTGTGGAAGGAAATTGTCCAGATTTGCCTCTTTCTTGGGTCCTGGGTGTCAGCCCTAGCTAAGAGTATATTTCCCATTCTGGAATTTAGTTTTTCTTTCCCCATACTATCCAATTCCATATTATAGTTACCAACTCTTTGTTTAACCTCCCCTGTTTAAATTACTGTGTGATTTCTGTCTCCTAACTGGAACCTGACTAATAAAACAGGATTACCCATTGCCATGAGATTGTTAATTGAAAAGAAGGATGTAAACTGCAAAGCACAGTAACATGCTAATGGGAAAGGTGCTCAGTAAATTGTAACTGTTAACAGTATTAATGAAATTTAATTCTGACAACAATAATCCCTAATCAGCCAAATGAGAGAATGCAGCATTTTGCAAACACATTTGTCCCATTTTCTTATGACTATGCTTTGTTTATGCTCAGACCTCTGCTTAGATTGCCTTTGAACTAATCTGCAAGATTCAGAACTTTTGGGGGTAAAAACTAGAATTCTAGCCTACAGTTTTTCAGCCCAAGCACAAGGGAACCTAGATTTCAGAGCAAATGCTCTTGATGGCAATGCATTCATTTCAATCTAACAAACACCATTTTAGCATTTTCTATATGCCAAACATTAGTTCTTCACAACAGCTACCAAAGAAGAATAAGATAGCTTTCTGCCCTCAAGTCACTTACATCCCACTGGTAGATAAAGAATTAATGACAAAAAGCTATAATGTAATTCCAGTGGGGTTACAAATTTATTTACACTGCACTTAAATGTGCTAAAGAAAATTTATCTTCTTTTTATCTTTTACTGATCTTACTTTCTAAGTAGTTGGGTAAAGATAAATATTAACCTTGCACAACACAGTAAACTGTTTTTATAGCAATCTCTTTTAATACTCAGCCTCTTGTATATGATACTCCAGTCTTCTCTTGCTCCACTCCAAGAAAGCATCTAGGTTTGTTACAGAAGTTTATTTGACTTCACAGTATTAGCAGAAAGGAAACATTGTTGCCACGCGCTGGTTCTTGTTTCTGTACCGGTTGGGGTTTCTAAGGCATGAATGCAAAAATGTCCATCCCTGGGCAATATGTTGGTTCCTGCTGCTCAACTTATTTTGCGTCTATCAACTTGGTTGGGCCTCAGTGAGATCTCATGTCTGAGTGGGCCCCACCTTGGTGCTCTCACCGAAACTGCAAACATCCTGATTCTCTTCCCTTTTGCTCACGGCAGGCTCTAGACGGAGAGGCTCTCGATGCCTGAGCTGTGGAGCCCACAGACTCTAGTTACTTTCAGCACTCTCCCCATCTCCCTCCCTATGGGACGAGGGGACACTCTGCTGCCTTATAGCCAAAGACAGCCAAGGCTGACTCTTGAATGCTAAGCAGGTCCTTTCTACCCAACGGCAGCACTCTGTTCTCTGGTGGACAGCCCCGGGTCAGTTCCAGACCACAGTGTACCACCAGTTGTGCCCACAGAGTCCCAAATGGGAAAAGCAGCCCAAGTCTCTCCAGCTTCCATGTAGCCCTTTGACATCTGAAGTATTTGCTGTTCTAAGATTTTATTTAGAGAGATGACATTGGAATTCACACATCTCAGCCAGATGTTTCTCTTAGTTCTGCTCCCTTTGTTCCCATAATCCCCGGGGGTCAGAAGCAGATTTTTTATTATACTTCCCTTTTTCCTCTAACAGAGATTTCAATTACATAGTATAAACTTTTTTCTCAGCTTGTTTCACATGGAAAAACCTGATGGCAGGCAGAGAAACTGGCTTACTAATAAAGACATCAAAAAAGTTTTACCTATTACACTACTTTCATTTTTCAAGATAGTTTAATTATGCGATTCTCTTCACAGTATTTCCTAAAAACTAGAAACATTCTCGGTGCTCCATGTTCTCCTTGGAGGAGATGCTATATGTTGCATCCACATCTTGTTTTCCTTCCTGATGGCCCACCTCACTGGCTCAACCTCATTCTAACACCAGGCACTAAGTCATGAGACTACCCTGACATTTCCCCCATATATTAACATTTAACATGACATTTGACCCAGAAATTACTTTAGCAACCTGTGTTCCCTACTTCATGTTCTGCTAGCAGCAGCATCTCTGTCCAGACAGAATAGCTTAGACAAAAAAATCTAAAATAAATAAAGTCTAAAATATCTAAAATAAATGTTTCAAATCGTTAAAAATACTGTAGCCCCATTTTAAAGACACTACACAAGTGGTATTTAATGATTCCAGCACAATTACAAGAATCACTCTATCCAAACTGCAAAAGGGTATGTTGTGAAAGGATTTTGAAAGATCAACAGGAGATATTGTGTTAACTTGGGAAGAGGGGAATGCCCTTGAACTCAGAGATCACGTCTTATTTGTCTCTATTTGCTTCGTAACATCTCACATGACTCCTCTTGCATTGCAGCAACTGTATCTGTTGAATTGAAATTAATGGAAACAATATGTATACTTGGTTTCATACTGAATTAGCAGAAATTAAAGTTGTTGTTGTTTTTCTCCCTTGATAATATAAAAGCACATTTCTCTGCAAAAACTTCTCATGACCTATAAGGCAGTACCTGAATTTTGGGAAGCTGGGCTTATTTTTATTTCTATTAAAAAGGAATACGCTTAAATCTAAAAGGACTCAGTGACTGCAACTATATTGGTTTCCATACCCCATTTCGTAAATATTTTTGCTAACTATTGCTTTTGTTTGCTTTTTGTTAAAGAAGTCCAGGGTAGTTCTCTGATGGGAAGAGAGAAGTCTTTGTTGTATGTACAGTTCCAAACAGCCTTCATTCCCTGACTGATTGTGTAGTCACCACGAGACTATTGCCGCAGGTGGTTGTGAGTCTGAAATTCAGCTTGAGGGAGAGCAAATCAATGATTCACTTTAAGGAAAAATAACTGGCCTGAGGCAAAAAATTAAAATTCAGGAAAATAAATGAAAGCAGTATATATCATGATCAGAAATTATATTAGTGACTCAAACAGCTGAGAAATTCAACACTGTTTAGTTTTGCCTTTAAATTTTTGAAAGTGTTCTGTATGTTTTTTTATAAGGTCATCTAAGCTTCCTTTGTCTGAAGCCGTGTTGTAATCTTGGCAGAAAAAGGAAATACCCCAAAAAGCAATTTAGTCAAAACTGTCACATTGATCAGAACAGAACATCTACATAGGAACCCAATAGGCAGGATTTAACTCTATCAGTCACACACCAGAGAGACTGCACTGATTAGAGATCTGAGACAGGGGCTTTAGAATACTTCAACATACTCAGGTGTGGTTTCGAAATACATAAAAAGAAGTCCGTAGAATCACGTCTTCTTTAGCAGGGACTGCGATAATGTCTGAGAATAAAGGGGGAAGCACACACTTCTTTTCACAGCAAGAAAAAGTAGCAGAATTGCTTTTATATTATAAATGATACAAATTAGGTGTAAGAGAAGGCAATGAAGATTAATAAAATAAAAAAGTATGGCCACCTTGCCCTGGCCTGTTTGGCTCAGCGGTTGAGCGTCGGCCTGTGGACCAGAGAGTCCTGGGTTCGGTTCCCGCTGGGGACACGTACCACAAAAAAAAAAAAAAAAAAAGTATGGCCTCCTCATTTGGACTAACTTGAGTATGATAATGCTGCAATTGACAAAAATCCCAAAGTTAGGTTTTCTTGATGATGCTGAGGACAGAAGGGCACTCTGTCATTGCTGGAGGGAAGCAAAATGGTACACTCACAGGAAAGGGAATTTGAAAATAGTTAGCAAAATCATAAATGCTCTAACCTTTGTTATAAAATCTCTCTCCTAGGAAATTTCTTAAAAATATTACAGAAAAAAATTCAAAAGATTACACAAATGTATGGCAATTAGACCACTATAATTTACAATAACAAATGCCTCAGAATAATCATTAATAGGAACTTAAATAAATTATTTCACATCCATATAATGAATATACACATTAGTAAAGGTAGTAGGTGATGACTAGTATCTATTGCTATGGAGTGATTCCCGGTACATATACCTAAGTGAATAAGCAATGCAGAGAACGTTTGCATAGTATTCCACTATTTATCTAACAATGATTCTATTAATATTACTATATTTTTAATGGAAGACTAATTTTGAATACTTTTAAAACCATAAGTCCATAATACTTTTTAAAAACAACCTCTTGATTACTTAAGGAAGATGCTATATATAATTAATTCAGTATTTTTTTAATACTGGACATAGAAAAAATATCAAGCATTCATCTGGAATTTCTATATGAACTGTACCTCAGAGTAACAAAATAGTTGATGAGGGCAATTTTTTCCTCCTAAAACTGTTACAGCTAATAAGTAAAGATTAGTAAAATTAGAATGTCAAGAGTTTTTTCAGCCTGTAATGAAATAATAATGACTACAACAAAGAGAAAAAGCACACAATGGGTCTTTCTTGATATAAGTATTCAATGTCACCTGTGAATGAATCTTTTAAAATATAGAGGCCCTACTTTATCAAGCCTCTAAATTGAACAGCCACTTTATAGAACATACAAGGACAGCATAAATAATGTCTTAAATAACATGGAGAGTGCAATCAGACTGTGGAATAGTCTACCAAACAATCCTGTTATTTCAGCAATTGCATTACAAAAAATAATAATAATAATTTTAAAAAGGTAGAAGAAAGGGAGCTTTAATTTAACATAGAACAAAAAAAATAGAACAATTACATGAACCAATTTCAAGCTTATTTCAATCATAACTCAAAGTGAAAAATGAGGCAGAGAAATTTAAGCCCCTGATATTTAATAACATTAAAATATTACAAGTTGTGTTTTAATAGTATTGTTGGTAATTTCTCTAATAATTTTTGACTTTCAGATGTAAGTAATATGAGTATTTGCTTCAAAATAAAAAAGGGAGAGATGGAAAGTGGGAAGGAGGTCAGATGAAATAAGATTGGCCAAGACTTGCCCTGGCCGGTTTTGCTCAGTGGTTAGAGCGTCAGCCTGCAGTCCAGAGAGACCTGGGTTTAGTTGCCACTAAGGACACGTACCTTGGTTGCGGTTTGTCCCCGGCCTTGGTTGGTCGTGCGGGTGGCAGTCACTCAATGTGTCTCTTTCACATAGATGTCTCTCTCTCTCTCTTCCTCTCTCTCCCTCCCACTGTGTCTGAACAAAAAATGGAAAAATGTCCTCGGGTGAGGATAAAAAAAAGATTGGCCAAGACTTAAATTTTTTTAAACTGACTGATGGGCACATCAGTGTTCATTACACTATTATTTCTAGTTTTGTATTGTGTTTGAAATTTTTAATAAAAGAAAAAGTAATGTTGGTGTAGATACTTAACACTGTGATTTGGACAAGGTGTCTACCTTCCCTCAACAGCATCTGTAAAAGGAGACACCATTTTCAGAAGGTGGTTATTTGGCAGGCCGCCAGTTAATGACACTCCCCTCTGGGCCTCAACAAGTTCACCAAATACAGATCTTGGGCATCTGGCATAAAACTTAGCATGGCCCTGCCGGTTAAGTAGAATATCTGCACTACCTTCATATCAATAGAAAAACAGAAGCATGAAAGCCTAAGAACATTTTTTTGATCAATCGCTTAGGATGAGAGTCAACATTAAATCTCAAATTAAATTATTTTAATAAAAATTTTAGATACCACAAATTTATTTTAAAATTACCCAAAGTTAGCATTTTTCTCTACCTATGTGAAAAAACAAAACAAAACAAATGATTTAAATAAAAATAAGAAATAAACACCAAGGGTAGATTTACTTGATACATTCCAGCTATATACTTTACAAAGTACATACTTACAACTCTGAGATTTACCTGAGAACTATTATAAATACCAAAGCTGTAATAGAGGCACAAAATGTTGTTTAAAGCTTTAAACCTGTAGGAGAAAAGGTACTTAATACATCTTTAAATGCAACGTGCATTTTAAAGCTAAGTCATCATACCAACCCTGGAGAAGTACAACCCTGGGGCCTGTTAAGAGGGATTGGAATTGTCAGAGACAATTTCTTTATGGGCATCGGAACAGCAGCAAGTCAGGTTTTAGTTTACTTTGTGACATTTTCACAGCAGCTCATCAAATCTATAGATGTCAAAGGTGCTCAGTCAGTTAATTTCATAATTATTGGCAGAAAGGCCAAAAAATGTTCTCCTGTCCCTCCTTCAAATGACCTGAGGCAGAATAATTTTCTATATTTTCCATGTATCTTTGATTGACAGTCACAAATTTTGTTTTAAACTACAATTTTTTCTAATTCCCTACAACCTCAAAACACACACACACACACACACACACACACACACACACACTTCTACTCTTTAAAATAAAAAAGAATCACCCTTCCAAGATTATTTTTTTAAATAACAGAAATAAAAATAGAAATAAGAACACATTAGAAAGCACCATGGTCCCTAATGTTAAACTGTAGTACAAAGCAATAGTAAAACAGTATGGTACTGGCACAAAAGCAGACACAGATCAATGGATCAGAAAGCCTAGAAATAAACCCATGCTTATATGGTCAATTAATCTATGACAAAGGAGGCAAGAATATGCCTTGGGGAGAAGACAGGCTTTCTTCAATACATGGTGCTGGCAAAACTGGAAAGCTACATGCAAAGAAATAAAATTGGGCCAGTTTTTTACATTTTTGTATTATTTTATATACAAAAATAAATTCAAAATGGGATAAAGACTTAAATGTAAGACTATAAATATTTTTTTTAATCCTAAAAGAAAACATAGAAAGTAAACTCTTTGACATCAGTTTTAGCAATATTTTTTTAGATATGTCTCCATATAAACAAATGGGATTACAGCAAACTAAAAAAATTTTACACAGTGAAGAAAAGGCAACCCATTGAGTGGGAGAAGATTTGGAAACAAATCCAATAAGGGGTTAATATCTCAAATACATAAAAGTGCAACATCATATATGCATAACCCATGGACATAAACAATAGTCTGATGAAGACTGAGGACAGAGGGGCAATAAAGATCAATAAAAAAACAAACAAAAAAAAAAACACTCAACATCACCCTGGCGGGTTTGGCTCAGTGGTTAGAGCGTCAGCCTCCAGTCCAGAGAGACCTGGGTTTGGTTCTCGCTAAGGGCACGTACCTCTGTTGCAACCTCTGCTGCAGTTTGTCCCCGGCCCTGGTTGGGTCGTGCAGGTGGCAACCACTCGATGTGTTCCTTTTACATCTCTCTCTCTCTCTCTCTCTCTCTCTCTCTCTCTCTCTCTCCCCCTCCTCTCTCCCTCCCTCCCACTCTATCTGAACAAAAAATGAAAAAATGTCTTTGGGTGAGGATAAAAACAAAACAAAACACTCAACATCAACCTCTCCCAATAACCCAATTGAAAAATGGGCAAAGGACCTAAACAGATATGTTTTCAAAGAAGACATACAGATAGATGGCCAACAGACACATGAAAAGATGTTCAACATCATCAATCATCAGGGAAATGCAAATCAAAACCACAATGAGATATCACCTCACACCTGTCAGATTTGCTGTTCTCAAAATCACAACAAATAATGAGTGCTAGAGAGAATGTAGAGAAAGGGGATCCTTCATGCACTGTTGGTGGGATTGCAAACTTGTATAGGCACTATGGAAAACAGTCTAGAGGTTCCTCAAAACCTCAAAAATTTAAAGAATTGTCATATGACAAGCATTATTTACAAAATATACATACATCCCTATGTTTATTGAAGCATTATGTACAATAGTCCAGATATGCAACCTAAGTGTCCATGAATAGATAATAGATAAAGAAGATGTGGGGTTGTGTGTGTGTGTGTGTATGTACATATGTGTGCGTCTATATACCTACACACAATGACATATTACTCAGACATAAAAAAGAAAGAAATTTTATCATTTGTGACAGCATGAATGGACCTAGGGGCTATTATGCTAAATGAAATAAGTCAGACAGGAAAAGACAAATGCCATGTAATTTCACTTATATGTGGAATAAAAACAAAAAAAAGAACAAAACAGAAAAAAGAAACAGAGTCATAGACATAGAAGAAAAACTGAGGATTATCAGAGGGGAAGAAAAATGGGGGAAGGGTAAAAAAGATGAAGGGTTATAAGAGCTACAAATTTCCAGTTATAAAATCAGTCATGAGTATGTAACATACAGCATAGGGAACAGTTAATAATATTGTAATAACCTTGTATGGTATCAGATGGTTACTAGACTCATCATGGTGATCACTTTGTTAGGTATATAACATGTAAAACTAATATAATGTTGTATATTAGCTATATTTTAATAAAAAACAGCAGTTTGAAAATGGTGCTTACTCGGTTTGTTCTGCTGAACCCACTCGGGAAACGGGCCAAGCAGAAGTAGTGGAATTTTGGTTTGCTGCTTTTAGGAGAATTTGAATTTTTGAGAATTCTTTGGTTTGCCCCTCTTTGCACTGTACACATAGGCTTTTAGCAACCAGTTGCTGAAAAGTTTCCTAATGTAGAAGAGAAATGGGACAGGCTGTTTTGAAGAAGAGGTGGCAACCTGTGGGCAGGGTGAGAGGTGAGAGGTACACAGCAGACCTGTGCTCGGCCAGAAGGGTCTGAGCAGGGCGGGATGGGAGTCAAATTACATGATGGAGTGTAACAAGTTTGCCCAAAATTAGTTGTTGTTTCCAGACAAGCAAAAAGGAACATCTTGCTGGAGATATCTGAGGCTAGAGCCCTAAGCCCGTAACTAGTCAGGGAGCAGACTCAGCCGTGTGGCAGATCCATGACCCATATTCTAAAAAAGTTGGGAATGAGGAACAGATGTTACAATGGTACTGAAGTCAAGCCTGTTGCAAATTTTTCCCATTTTTCTCTTTTCTAGTCTCAAGTTGAGAAAGGTAATTTTTATTAAAAAGAAAGGGGAAAAGTAAAGGAGGGAGGGAAAGAAGAAAAAAATTGGAAAGAAACATGGATGAATAAATATGGACAGAGTTCTTAAGGGAGAAATGTGGAAACAAAGGCAAAAGAGAAATCACAATCCCAGACAGACCTGTAAAATCTATGGAGACTATATTTACAGTATGAACTGATACTGTGCTAAATGTTTAATACACATATTCTTATTCTTTAATGTTTAATATACATAATAGATTTAATCCTTACAGTAAGTTTATGAAATAAGTCCTATTTTTATTTCATTTTTTGTAAAATTATTATTGTTTTAATTTATTTTTTTTAGAGAGAGTGGAAGAGAGAGAGAGAGCTAGAAACATCCATGTGAGACAAAAACACTGATTGGCTGCCTCCTGCACGCCCCCTACTGGGCATTGAGCCCACAACCTGGGCATGTGCCCAGACAGGGAATCAAACCAGGACCCCTCAGTGCACAGGAGGGCGCTCAAGCCACTGAGCCACACTGGCAAGGTTTGAGTGAAATTCTTTAGACAAATTAAATGGTTTACTTAAGATCATGCAACAAGTTCATAGGAATTTTAAAATTCAAAACAAAACTGTTTGATTCCCAAGCTGACTACTTAACCACTCTTGTCCATGGAGTTCAATGAAGGCAGTCATTAATATATGATCTTCAAGACTCGTAAGGGTATGACAAAAATTCATGAAAAGCTAAGAAAGATATTAAATTTAACCAAAAAAAAGTCCAGAATCAACTATGAATTTACATGTAAAAAGAGGACATAAGTTTGTTAAAATGTTAATAGTTGTTGCCATGGGGGGTGATTTTATGCTGTGTTTTTTTTTTTTTTTTTTTAATTCCTTGTTTATATTTATTCTCATTTCTTTAAATGTTCTATAATGACATTTTACTTCTATACTCGAGGGAAAGTGTGCAATAATTTGTCCAATGCTTTCAAATTATATTTACTTAGCCCAATTTCAATTTCTCAAAATTTTAATTTTATTTATTAAAGCCACTATTCATTTTATCCGAAGTCCAGTCAGTTTCTCTCTTCCTATGACTTTTGATTTAAATGTTATAAAAGTGAATTCCCAAATTTATATTTTCCCTTTTTCTCCTTAATGAGACTTCTATTCTCTTCTGGAAATTTTCTTATCTCAAATTTGACATGCCTAAAACCTCAATCAACATTCTTTAAAACCAGAGTCATCATCTGTCATTATTTCACTATTACTCATTTTCCTCATGTTTTAGGCAAAACCCTTGGGATAACTTTATCTCTTACATTCTATTAGTCTCTAATTCTTGTGAAAGCTTCCTTTGAAATATCTGCCACATGCATCCCTTTCTTTTCATTCTAGATGGCACCATTTTATGTCCTTGTCACGTTGACCTGGGGTATTCACTGGACATTTCCTTCCCAGTCCTGGAAACTGTGTTAAAGCCCTGCCTTCCCCACACCATTCCCATCTCACAAATAGTTAAATACTTTCAAGTGTCTATCAACTCTTTATCCAGTACTTAAGGCCCAAAGCATTCTAACCAAATTTTGGTCTCAAATCCAACTACTTGGTTCCTCCATCTCAGATGGACTCATTTCCCAGTCTTCGTGTATTTGACACCTCTCTGACTGTCTTATCACCTTGGAAGAGAGTCTTCAAGCCTATCTAAGAGGCCAGTTAAGTCCTATTCCTTACAGCCTAATTCCAACTTCAGCTTCTCTAAGGTCTGACTAGTATAAAAGGTTCTTAGATACTCTGGACAACAATGTGTCTTCTTCAAAAGAAGTCTAATAGTATCAAGATGCAGGAGAAGGATCTTCCTGTTTCCTTTTAAAATATGGAGAGACTGAAACACACTAAATGATTTATACAAGCTACATAAAAAGCCAAGCTCTACATAGTAATAAAGAAATATATTGAGAAGTACTGAATTGGCATGGGTGGCTTTTTTGTAACTGAGAAATCTGATCCATTGTATGAAATGTTTCATCAAGACATCTGTTTCAAATAAATATGTTCTCAGCAAGGTAGGTGCTGAAACCCAAATGTTTCATTAAGGATGGATGAAAACAACATTATACAAAGTTTCTTCTTCACATGTTTAGTTTAAAGAGACCATGAATGGCCATGGCTAGGTAGCTCAGTCAGTTAGAACATCATCCCAATACTGCAAGGTTGCAGGTTCAATCCCCAGTCAGGACACATACAAGAATCAACCTATGAAAGCACAAAAACTAAGTGGAACAACAAATTTCTCTTTCTTTCTCCCCTCTCACCCTTCCTCCTTTCCTCCATCTCTCTCTAAAATCAATAAATTTAAGAAAAGAGACCATGAAAGAAGATGGATACTCTATTTTAGAAACAGGCATATCTCTAACACCTGCTCATCTCAATCAGTGCTTTGATATACACCTCAGCACAAACAATACAACAAAGGTGTCATATATTGAGGACCAATAATTCAAATGGTGGCTTTGTGGAAACAAAGTTTTCATTGGAAGTAAAGAGAAAACAGCACAAATGTCTCTTGTCTCTGCTTCTCTCTGTTATAGTCTTAGAAGGTCAAAAAAGATGTATTTTTATTTTCATTATTCTTAATAAAATAAAGTTCAACATTTGTTTTATTTTTCATCATCCATGGGAAAACACTTTTCTAGTTGCATTCAAGTTCTTTATTTTTTGCTTCACTGAGTTTAGCAATGAATTTAATTTAAATGGTTGGTGGGTATTAGTTATGACTCTAGGAGCCCTTAATTCATTAGATACATTTTAGAAAATAATAAATATTGAGTTACTTTAGTAACTTTTATTTTTTAAAAATAGCACTCTGTCATATTTTCTTGCTTTTTGTTTAATACCTTTCTGTGTTTTTCTATTAGAAAAATAAATGCAGAGTTAGCATGAGTCAAAAATATAAAGTTCAGTATAGAATTATGAAATCTTATTATGAAACTTAAACTTATATATTTATTATCTCAGCAATGTCTCACTTTATTTCCAAGGACATATTTAATCTACACTATTTCAGACTATAGATTCCTGAGACTATTAAAGAGAAGCTATATTCCTTTGCTTCGGCTATCAAACAAAATATACATATAAAAATTTCAGAAAGTGATATTTCATCAATAACATTCTAAATTTTTATATTAAAAGTGTTGAAAAACAATGTTTTCAGGCATTACAAAAATTATATATATGTAATTTTTAATTTCCAATTTTGGATCAATGACTAAAAAATACAAAACATGTAAAGTATGCTTTCATATCTCTAAAGAAAATCTTCATAAAATCCTTCTACACATTTTTCAATCTTACCTCATTTATTTAAAATAAGTTAAATCAATTTTTAATTTATTTAAATAACTAAAATTGGGCACATGTAAGTCTGATGAAATAACATACAACAGATTTTAAGTATCCTTAATTTTTCCTACTACAAACCCACCTTCTAAGAACTTTCAATATCTGTAGGAGTAGAGAGCAAGAACCATTGGGTGGGCCTCAGGTCTCATTACCATATTAAATTCCTGGATTGCCCTAATCAACAGGATGTTGGAAGCTGACAGTGTAGAGAGGTTCTGGGAGCCAGGTAAAATGCACAGATGACAGGTATGCAGGAGGAAAACTTTGACAGAGACATGCACACCCCAGTGGCCTTACAAAGTGAATTCCTAGAATATCAGGCCTACCTCCTATTTGAGGCTGTGGATTTGCTCTGGGGTACACTTCTTCCCTGGTTTCCTCAATCAGTCCCTTCTCTGTCACTTTTCTTGTTGAGATGTTTATAAGTGTTTCTTGTGAAAGGTATTTGAAAAGTGTAAGAATTATGTGTAGAACACTTGCAGCTCTTCAGAGGAAAACTGCCATAAAATCTAATACATAAATAATAAATCAACTCAACAGATGTTAACTTTTTCTTGTCAGACAGCGATTTTAAACTCCTGATTCAGAATCTCTGACAGAATAAATAAACTAAAAGTGAAACTCAATTTGTCTACCTTATCCAAGGACAAAAGATGAAAAAAAAAGAAAAAAGAAAAAAGTAAATTAAACAGAATTATCTATATCCTATCAAACAAGATGAGACAAGGAGCATCATTCATACCTAAAAGCAGATCTTGTAATGAAAAGTAGCATGCAGAACAGGATTTTTTTTTCCAAGTTGAATATCCTATATCTTAAATGAAAATGAATAAACCCAAACCATATATTCTTATTAGATTCTGAAAATAATTTAACACATCTTTTATATTTTTAAAGAAAAGAGACACTGGATATTATCCAAATGTATAAAATCTAAGCACTAATTGGAAATCACCCTGCTATATCTTTTCTAAAAAGAATAAAATAAAATAAAAAACACTTTTTTCTGGCGTTATAAGAAGAATATTAGTCAAGAAGGAGACACAATCTTTATATCAGGAAATGGAATACACCCCTCTGGAATTTTAAGTTCAATATCTACAGTTGTTGGAAGTTTATCCCCATTGCCTATCCTATATTTCAACTTTTAGCATTAAAGTGTAAGTACTTCTTATTTAAGCTTATCTGTTCCTGAAAATTTCACAACTTTATTATAAATTTCTTTAATTATGGATGCCCTTCCTTTTCCCCTCTTTATTTACCCTATTTCCCAATCCTATTCCCCCAACCCCCAGCCTTCACCACACTGTTGTCTGTGCCAATCCATTATGCATATAAATTCTTTGGTTTATCTCTTCCTGCCCCCACCCCCTCTTCTGAAGTTTGTCAGTCTGTTCCCTACTTCTATATCTCTGGATCAATTTTGTTCATCAGTTTATTTTGTTCATTATATTCCACAAATAAGTGAGATCATATGATACTTGTCTTTCTCTGATTGGTTTATTTCACTTAGCATAATACTCTACAGGTCCCCCCATGCTATCTCAAAAGATAAGAGATTTTTCTTTTTTACAGCTGCATAGTATTCTATTGTATATATGTACCACCGCCTTTTTATCCACTCATCTACTGATGGACATTTGGGCTGTTTCCAGATCTTAGCTAATGTAAATAGTGTTGCTATGAACATAGGAGGTACATATATTCTTTCTGATTTGTGTTTCAGGCTTTTTAGAAGTGGAGATTATTATAAATTTTGTTTATTTTATTGATTTTTTTTAGAGAGAGAAGATGGGAGAGAGAGAGAGAAACATCAATGTGAGAGAGAAACATAGATTGGCTGCTGCCAGCACTTGGCCTCCTACCTCCCACTAGGGATCGAGCCTGCACCCCAGGCATGTGCCCTGACAGGAAATCTAATTGGAACTTCTCAGTCCATGGGTCAACACTCAATCCACTGAGCCACACCAGCCTGGCTTTTATTATAAATTTTAAATATCAAACATGGGAAGAACATTGAGCCCTTGCTACTCAGAGTGTGGAGCATGGACAAGCAGCATGAGCACCACATTGCAACATGTTAGATGCACGGAATTGAAGGCCTTACCCCAGATCTACTGAATCAGCATCTGAATTTTGACAAAAATCCCCAAGTGGTTTGTGCACACATTATAGTTTGACAAGAACTGATTTGGTTGCTTCCTGACATGTAATTAACCTTCTGTATATATATTCATAAACTTCTAGTGATTCCTTTCAATTATTTATTTATAAATTTAATCCATTCCACCAACATCAATAACCATGAGGGAAATGTAAATCAAAACCACAATGAGATATCATTTTGTACATATTACAATGGTTATCATGAAGAAGACCAGAGGTGACAAATGTTGGTGAGAATGTGGAGAAAGGTAATCCTTGCATAGTATTGATGGGATTGCATATTGGTACAGCCACTATGGAAAAGACTGTGGCGGGTCCCCCCAAATTAAAAATGGAACTACCATATTTTCTAGCAATTCCACTCTTGGGAATATATCTGAAGGAAACAAAAACACAATGTCACAAAGATCTCTGCACCCTGCCCCATTTCTACAGCAGCATTATCCACAACAGCCAAAACATGGAAACAACCCAATGGACAAATGCATTAAGAAGTTGTGTTATACATACACAATAGAATATTTTCAGCCATAAAAAATAAGGAAATCCTGCCATTTGAGACAATATGGAGGGACCTTGAGGGCATTATGCTAAGTGCAAAAAGTCAGAAAGAGAAAGACAAATACTTTTTGTTCTTACTTATATGCTGAATATACAAACAAACAAAAAACCTCATAGAAAAAGAGATTGGATTTGTGGTTACCAGAGGCAGGGGTTGAAGGGTTGGAGCTGGATGAAGATGGTCTAAAGGTACAAAAAGAAAGAATCCTAAGTACACTTATCATCCCTTTTAAAAGAAAGAAGTCCCTGTGTGCTCCTTCCCAGAAAATCACATTTTTAAATTTAATTATTTCTTGCTCTTCCTTGTAATTGTACAAAGATAACTATATTGCTAAATAATACATACTTTAGTCTTACACGATGTTATATATAATTGTGATCATTCCATGTTACTATCATTTTTGATTCCACATTATGTTCCTTAGTCACTTCTGTTCTTACTTAAACTGTAATAGATTGATTTCCTTTGCTGTATAATATTCCAGTCTCGTTTTAGTGGACTTCAGGTCACTTCTGGTCTATCACAAGTACCTGCAGGTGCCCCCTGGTATACATGCATCACCTTCTAGAAAGTGCCTAAAGGAGGAGCTGCAAGGCTGTAAGGAATGCACACCTTTACATTGCTCAGTCACTGTTCTCTAAGTTGGTTTTTCAGATTTCTACCCCTCTGAAAACTGCACTGTGGTCACGAGGAGAGAGCGCCTCATAACACTCAGGTAGGGAAGGAAAGCTACACATAAGTTAGAAAACATTGCAAAAGCTAGCTGAAAAAGTACTGATAACATACATTTAAAAGAGATCATTGCATCTGTCCAGGAAAAAATTTAGTATCCATAAGAGAGGTTACATTAAAGATGTATAAAGTAGTCCCTGTGTTTGTTCCAGGTAGGAAAAGTTTCACAATCTCTTTATAAGTTAAATGTTCAACTTTTAGAATGTGTGACATGAATTACTGTAGATTATAAGTGGCAGATTTCGTCATACATTTATACCTATATATTCATTATGCTTCCCAGTGATTTTGACACTTGCCAGAGAGAGAAAAGGAAGAGGCCTCCCTGAGGGGCATAGGTTATGGATACAGTCAATATAGTTTAGATGGAGTATAAAATAGATGGTTAAAGGTGTTTAGTATTTCACATATACATGAGGGGATATGCTGAAAAAATATGCTGAAACAGCATTTGCCATCCTGGAGGAGAAAATTTTGGGCCATCTAGAGAACAGGCACATTCCCATTAAGATATTGCAGTAGCAAATTAATTTGGAAAGTGATTTTGTAGGTGGGTGAAGAAACCCAAAGTACTGATTTCACAAAGTTCCTATGTGATACTTGGACATTTTCTGCATTGTGAGCATCACAGAAAGACAGCACACCCAATGAGAAACTGCTGTAGCATTAAGCAGGCATAAACAAAGCATTTTTTATTTGTCCTATTAGCTCCCTTTGCCTACAGGTAAAACCGAGTGGTTCCTGGATTAGCAGGGAAATGTAATTAGGAGACATAAGGATCGCTTCCAGATATGATTAGAGAGCATGAATACAATGAGGTAGATCAAGCAGTTAGTGGCCAGGGAATGGGTCTGAGACACTAATGTTAGTGGTTAATGGTCTGTGTCTAAAGTGAATTTAGTTGGATCATCAAGTATTGCCTTTTTCAGTATACAACCATCCTGAACAAAAATTAGTTCTTATATATCCGATATACTAAACTTATTGTTTTAAAGTTGAATTTAAAGTCTTTGTAGACATTTTAGTACTAAGAACAGTTTGGTGAGATTTCACCTCAAAATTAAAACCTAAATTGATTATTTACATCATTGCTGGGGTCTTCAGAACTGTAACTACAAAGGCTTTTAAATGGATGTACTCTCATTCTTTAATATTTTTAGGAGTATATAATTTTTAAGGAAACTTTATCCCCCTCCACCCCAGAGTGTGACCACAGTCCCCCACTACCACAAACCATGCAGTCCAGTTCCCCACCTTTGGGGAAATCACAGGGGTTGGCACATCCAGGGGGCAATGGATAAGCCTCGCCCTGGGGAACCACCTTCCTGATCACGGCATCTCCCCTGCCAGGTTAATATGAAACTTAATCTTCTATCCAAGTGTATTTTCTGCATTTCTCTTAGTGTGGCCTGCCTCCAGGTTGTGTGTGTCTGGGTGTGTGTTTTAACTGATACTTCGATGATTCAGAAAAGACCACTTAACTGAGTTAATAGTTTCTATGGTCTTCATTGCTGCAATAAAATAGACCAGATGAATAAATGACTTTGCTTAGGAATATTTTGTTTCATGGCTTTTTAGATTTAATGTGTTTCAATAGACCATAGCCATTTTTCTCCTTCTGATGCTCAAATTCTCACAACTTTGACCTGAGAGAGCCCTATTAATATTGACTTCTGTGACCCTTTGACATGATTCCATTAATATTTAAAGCTTCTCTGCTTTCAGACACAACATGATTTTTCAGGGTCCTTTATACCTTCCTGCCCCTAATGTTCTTATCTCCAATGAAGTCTGGTTCACTGAGTGTAAAAATACAATTAACAATGAGAATTTGGCCCTGGCCCGTTTGGCTCAGCGGTTAGAGCGTTGGCCTGCGGTCCGGAGAGACCAGGGTTCGGTTCCCGCTAAGGGCACGTACTTCGGTTGCAGTTTGTCCCCAGCCCTGGTTGGTCGTGAGGGTGGCAGCCACTCGATGTGTCCCTTTCACATCGATGTTTCTCTCTCTCTCTCCCTTCCTCTCTCTCCCTCCCACTCTATCTGTACAAAAAATGGAAAAGTATCCTCGGGTGAGGATAAAAAAAAAAAAAAAAAAAAAACAATGAGAATTTGGACATTTGAAGTGAACCCTTTCGGTGGAAAGCCACAAAAAAATCTTTTTTTTCTTGCAAAGACATGCATCCATATAGATATTTCCAATTACTTTCTAACAGTAAACAGTTCCCATTTAAATTTTTAATCCTATATTCTATTTGTAACTTCTTTCCTTTAATATTGAAAAATAATTATCTACTCTATTAAACGGTCACCACCTATTTGCTTTCTCTGAGAATCCAAGAAAATAGATCCAAAATTATGTGACATTGAAGCAAACAATAAAATAATTGAATAAAGTTCAAAATATTTTCCATGCACGTTCCTTTATTCTTAGACTGTACCCACTAATAATAGTTTTATCAAATTACTTTGTTCTGGAGTTGCTCTTAATTTCTCAGTCTGTGTGGTTACATAAGTACTTGATGGTCAGTTTGGCTCCATTTTGTTAGTTCACTTTCAATATAAAATGTTAGCGTTCTTCAAAGCTCCTGACTAAGGAGGTTTCCAGCTACCAGTGTTCCTTGGCAAGAGGAAGCATGTGGAGAGAAGAGAGTGTTTTCTTCTTTGCATAATTAAAACGCAGCAAGTCAGTCCCCCAAGTTTTGTTTAATGGTTTTGTTTCACTACCATTACCTGGTCCACCTATTTGGCTTACCAGATAGTTATGACTTTAAGATGAATAACTATGATATCTACCTGGATAAACCATCTCTTCCTCCTATTATTTACTTTTCAGTATATTAAAAGCCATGTTTGCCCACAGAGTGAGTTAACTGATAACTCTACCAAATGCCATCCTGATCTTAAAGCTTTTTAATATATTTGGTTTTTTTTCCTAAGGTACAAGTTTTTAATCACTATTTCCTAACCAACATAATATATCATGTTATGCAGTGTTAAATCAAGATTTACCATATATAAATCCCCAAATCTTTTCAATAGCAATTCTAAACTTCGGGTGATAAAAATATATGCATAGTCTTGTAATTCCATTTTATTAGCAATAATTTTCTTAAAATATTCTTTTGACTTGTGATCAAACTTCAAGCGCTATTGTATGTGTATTACCATTATCTCTAATAGGAGTTTTGTTTTAGGTTTGTTACCTTACGTTGTATGAACTCAAATTCTCCAGTGGCAACTGGGAAATTAGAAAATACAATGAAGGTATATCAAATAAACTATAATTAAAATTTTTAAATAGCGAGAGAAATGAGTCAGAGATTACATTTTAAATATTATCTAGAAAATTCAGGCAGAGCAATTTCAATAAATGAATATAACTTCAACATTATGAATAGATGAATCCTGCTAAAACTGATGTATAAAAAATATTCAGCCTGGCTGGTATGATTCAGTGGATTGAGCACTGTCCACGGACTAAAAGGTCCCAGTGAAATTTCCAGTCAGGGCAAGTGCCTGGGTTTCAGGCTCAATCCCCAATCAGCAAGAGGCTGCTGATTGATATATCTCCCTCACATTAATGTTTCTCTCTCTTTCTCCCTTCCTTTCTCTCTAAAAAAAATCAATAAAAACATATTTTTAGAAAAATATTCAGATTCTATAATTATAGCACATTTCAATTGCATTATGTTTCAATTTCACTCCTTTTTTTAGAGGGAACAAATTATTTCATCTATGAAACAGATTAACCTGCCAGTTAAAATAGAGCCATTTACAGTACTACACATTTAAATGGAAGCATGTATTCAGTATCTTCTAATAGACAAAAGATTCTTTATTTAAAATACACATAACTCTTTTACTATTTTGGAATCCATGTTTATTCCAATGATGGAGTTCCAATTTGATCAATTTCGAATGGTTCACAAGTTAACTTTCATAAAATAATATTCTGCTGAGGAGGAAGCTTTGTTAAGTGAAGAGGCATGGTCTTCACTGAATACAGAATCTCTTCCGGACTCTTGAACTTGCTCTGGACTCGCACACAGTGCCTGCATGCTCCAAGCTACTCCTTACAGGCTAAGACACCTTAGTGTGATACCTTGAGGGTTAACCACTTGTCTAGAAATTTTGATAAACATTTCCAAGCACCGTGAGAGAAGGGAAATGAGGAAGCCATGGGACCTTTCTATGAAAATCACATAGGTCAAGGAACAATATACTAGGTCGCTGAAATTTATTTTTACATCAACGATTATATTTTTAACCACTGTATATAAAGTCATTGCATTTCCTGCAATGTGACAGGTTGAAAAAGCAAGGTTCATACTTCCCCTAAGGTATGGCGCTTTGGCTTCTTGCTCTTCGGGCTTTTTACAGGTTATCTGAGAATGTTTCTCTCTACAATGTTCTTTAAGTCTTCACAGGGTTTTGAAACATCTCCTCCAGGGGTATAATTATGAATTTTTCTCTCTCCCTTCTTTTATTTTTTTATAAAACTCATCCTCCCACAAATTTCTTGATTACATGTGGAATGAATGAAATGTTGCAAGTTTTTTCATTAGACATTTTAATATATCAGTTTGGGTGGTCATGTTTTGACATTCTAGAAGCAAACTCTGAGGCAAGAATGTAAGTGCAAATAGTGTTTTTGTGCGGTGATTTCAGAAAACAGCAGTGAAAGAATGGGAAAGTGAGACAGGGACGAGAAGCAAATCAATAAAGTATATTATCAAACCTAACCACTGTGACTCATCAGAATTCAGTGCTACTGCAGATCTCTAGGAAACAGTGAAGAATACGCCTCAGAAATATTTAAAACAGAACAAGGAAACTAGAGTATTTATCTCTCAATTATCTGTTGTTAGCAACTGGCTGATGGCAGCATGACTACTATATTTTTAAAAAGCCACAGTAGATTGAGACATAGATTCCACCTGAGAGTTCAAACAAGGCTTGCTTACATAAAGGATACGGAAATAAGTAAGCACAGTCATTATACACAACAAATGAATCAATAAATTCATCTAAAACCAGGATAAGGTATAAGCCTATGGCTCTCCCTAAAAATGACCATTCTGATAGTCAAATAGTTGTAGACAATTAGCCTGTTTGAGTGAATATCACATTAGAACACATGGAAGCTTAGCTTTTCCCCTCCAAACCAGATTTATGTACATAAGGATAGAACATAGTGAGGTCTGCACATAGTGAGGTCTGCATACATACTAGGACCATTTCATCTGAGTTAGGTTTAACTCATCACTCAAAGTTATGCAATATACAATAGTCTTTGATTACAGAACACAAACATAAAGATTACACACAGTCTTCATTATCACTCACAACTTTCCCAGGATAACACATCCTGGTCCATGTATTCTGCTGAACTAAATCTCTGGAACTAGAACTAGGGTCAGTTGTTCACGTGTTTCTTGGACCATGCCCATTAACCATTAGAAACACTGTAGGGCTTGTCTTGCAGTTGCTAATCCTGATCCTTGAAAGAAATGTATTCTCCCTCTTCTAGCATTAATTTTATTATTAGACATTTTAATTTGTCAATTCAAAACCCAGGAGTCATTCCTAACATTCCTTTCTCCCTCACATGCCATATCCAATTAATCTTCAAGGGCCCTAGGTTTTGCATTATTGATCTCAACAATCTATCCCTCAATGGTCACATCCTCAGCTATTGATTTATTTCCAGCCCTCATCCTTCCTCAAATTAACTACTTAGGTAGCTTCCTAATTAGATTTATTGCTTGTCTCACCCCACCCAAATCCATTCTTCACAATACGGATCTCAGAGTTATTTCCTAAATTCAGATCTTATCAATTTATTTGCCTATTTAAATACTTTCATAGCTATCAAACCCAAGTACCTCTGTTTACCTCAAACAGATGCCAATCTGGCATCTCTTTCTTTAGAGCCTCTACAGCAGCATTTCTAGTCACAAGGTGTCAACCTTTATCCACCAGAAACACCAAACTTATCAAGGTTCCCAAACTTGCCTTGGTGCTCCAGTGCCCCTTGCTCACACCATTCTCACCTTCAAGGACAATCTAGCTTTTGGCTTCTCAGTAACTGCCACTTTCCACCTCAATCATGTTGAAAGAAGCTCAGTGGTAAAGTTTACAAGTGGAGATATTTTGACCTCGATGAAATTTTGTTACTTCAGAGGAAATAATGACTGGTCTAAACAAGTCATGGTTCTCTCATTACTCATGGCCAGTGGCCTAGGTTGTCTCCTCCTTGCCTAAGGTTAGACATACGGTACAATTTTTTTTTTTTTTATCCTTAGCCAAGGACATTTTTCCATTTTTTGTTCAGATAGAGAGGGAGGGAGAAGAGAGAAACATCAACGTGAAAGGGACACACCGAGTGGCTGCCTCCCACACGGCCCAAACAGGGCCCGGGACAAACTGCACCGAGGCACATGCCCTTAGTGGGAACTGAACCCCAGTGTCTCTGGACTCCAGGCTGATGCTCTAACCGCTGAGCCAAACTGGCCAGGGCAATATATGGTACAATTTTAATGAACGAGACAGGATAAGTGTGTCATAGAAAGATTGTTTCATCAAAGAAAGAAGGAAGGGAGGGAGGGAGGGAGGGAGGGAGGGAGGGAGGGAGGGAGGGATTGTTTTCAAAAGGAGAATACCCTTTATCCCTCTGTTCTCTTAGTCCCTTTTCAAAAGCAGGTGTTACCTGGATGGTGTGGCTCAGTAGACTGAGCATCATCCCATGGACTGAGAGGTCACAGTTTGATTCCTGGTCAGGGCACATGCCCAGGTTGCAGGATCGATCCCCAGTAGGAGGTGTGCAAGAGGCAGCTGACTGATGTTTCTCACTTTGATGTTTCTCTCTCTCTCTCTAAAAAAAATCAATAATGAGATATTAAAAAAATAACAAATGTCATCTGGTCCTCATGAAGTGACAAGTAAACATGCTAAGAATAGTAGAGAAAAAAGATGGAAAAAACTTGAGTCATCAATGTCATCATTGATTCTCTGAATAATCTTATCCTGAATTGCTTACCTTAAAATTTTATGAAAAAAATTTAACTTTTAATTAGGTGCTCTGGTATTTACAACCAAACAAAATCGTAACTCACTCCCCTTCCTTAAATATATTTCATTTACTTATTTGTCAAGTATATTATAATTTTCATATTATCTTTAAATAATGAGTGTGTGAGCAGTGTGTTTGCAAGAAATATAGTTGGCATTCAGATGATTGACCCCTAATTGAACTTAACTGAACCTATTGTAATATGAGTTCAAGAAACCATTAGTACAGGACACTGTATCATCTGGGATGTTTTCAGCTTCAGGTACAGATGTCCCTTGACTAATGATGAGGTTTACTTCCCCAAAAACCCATAGTAATTTTTAAATATTGTAAGATGAAAATGCATTTAATATATCTAATACACTGAAAATAACAGCCTAGCCTTCCTTACACATGCTCTGAACACAAAGCCTATTTTATAATAAAGTGTTGAATATCCCATGTAATTCATGTAATCATGGCTTGCTGCCTTCACACTAGAAAATCACCTTGAGTTTCATCTCAAAAGTAACTGCCTTCTTCTACTTCTCACCAGAAGTAGGAGACACAGTGGTCATTCTGTAGGCATGATGGGATGCAAAAACACAAGATCAAAAGAATACTGGGAACACAGCAGATGTTCCTTATTTGTGAAGAACATGTTCCAAGACCGCCGGTGGATGCCTGAAACTGCAGCTAACACCTAACTCTATATATACTAGGGGTGTTTTTCTTATACATACCTACCTTTTCCCTTAAAGGAAGCGCTTTATGGCTTCTCTTTGGCAAAACGTATATGAAATGCCAACATCACTACTCTTGTGCTTTGGGGACAATATTAAGTAAAATAAGGGTTGTCTAAACACAAGTACTGCAATGCTGCGACAATTGATCTGACAACACAGTTTGCTACCAAGTGACTGGGGGTGGAGAACAGGTATAGCATGGATACCTGGGCAGAGAGGTGATTCACTCCCAGGGCGGGAAGGTGCAGCATGAATGAGATTTCATCACACTGCTCAGAATGGCTTACAACTCAAAACATAGAAATTATTTATTTCTGAAATTTTCTATTTAACATTTTTGGACCACAGTTGACTGCCTGTAATTGAAACCATGGAAAGCAAAGGTGTGGTTGAGGGGAGACTACTACACACTTTAGAGTACCCGTTATGTACCCTTGCGACCATGCAGCTGCCGGGGAGCTGTTGCTGCCCAGCATCACAGAGACTTGTGTGTTCCATGTCACCAGCCTGGGAAAAGATCAAAATTCAGAATTCAAAGTAGGGCTTCTACCGAATGTGCATTGCTCTTGCACAATCCTAAAGTCAAAAAATCATAAATCGAACCACCATAAGTCAGGGACCATCTAGTAGTTTAAAAACTAAAATGTATCATCTCCAAAACCAAAAAGTCCATAGGTAGGACAAGCTTCTGGAGTTTCAAGTCAGGGCTCTGGATCATCTTCTTCGTATTCTCCTCAGCTCCACCCTGTGTGTGTTGGCGTCACTCGTGCTGGTGGCATATGGCCACGGCAGTTCCAGTCGTCACACACAGATGGAAAGTTCCAGCAGGCTCCCTCATGTCTCTTTGGCCAGAATTCCTTCACATGTTCACAAAGCCCAGCTCAATCACTGACAAAAAATAGAAATACAATGACTTGGCTTAGAAAAATCAAAACCCACGCATGGGGCTTGAGCTGGGACCAAGATTCCCTGAAGCTTATGTATTCAGAGGAGGTGGACACATGGATGAAACTAAGGTTATGTTAGGAAGGAAGAAATATGAATGTCCAGAAGGCAAAAAGCATTGTCAATTCCAACCTGTGAATAAAACAAGGCAGAGTAATTTTGTTGATATTTGACAGCATTGAAAAATATATTTTACACAGTCCTCAAATTTCCAGTAGACTTTCATTTTTATTTCATAACGTAAAAAATATTATTTTAGCATTATGAAACTCATCTATAGCAGAATTTGTAATGTTCAAAGAGATTATTAATAGGCAAAATATAATCGAATAGAATTCCATGTTAAAAGGATCATTTTCATATGTCATGAAGTTTTTCTTCTCTTATTACTTAATTCATAAATTTAATCTGAAGTTCAATATCCTTAATATTGAATAATTATTTTAAAAATGATAGTACTGAAAATATGACACTTTTAACAATAAACATTATCTCAAAATATTTATCAAGAATATTAATTATCATAAGGAAACATTTATCATTTATCTATGAAATGGAAAAGTCAAAATTATTTTAAACTGGCAAATATATTTCTTACTATTACTTAAAATCCAGGTTGTATGTCATCTTTTGTCTCATATCAGACAATATATTGTTCTATACTTTTTGTTTTAGTTTGCGTTTTCCCCCATCTCACATTTGTCTTTGCTGCAAGTTATAATACATAAGCCAAAGACTAATTAAATATTAAAATACATATATGTGATAAAAATAAAAAATCACTGCAAAGACTAGTATAGAGTCTATATAAATAATGCAGTCATAACTAAAAAGTCATTTTTGCCCTAATCTTTAGAATCTGAGCTCTAAGGGCAGGGAAATGGGTTTTTATTTGGTGGACACTAATATAAAAATTGATTTTAGTGTGACCAGGCATTATGTGCCATAAACTTTTACTCTAACTTGAATGTGAAAAAGGAAAGCCCTTTCACTTATTTAAATGTATGTCCTTGTTTCATTAGCTTACATTTCAAAAAGACACAAATCATATATATATATTTTTATTTAGTTAGTATATGAGACTATGCCTATGTAGCTAAAATTAACTACAAAATCAAGTTATATAATTCAGAACGCAGAAAATTATTTATGTACTTATTTATAATCTCATATTTTGCCTTCACCTTCCCAACACTATCACCTATATTTTAATCTACACATGGGAAACAAAGTTGAGGTAATTGTTCAGAATACTTAGGGGAAAAAATAAAGTCAATTTACTTTCAGTCTCTAGAAACTGAATTCACAAATATTCCTTCATGTAAAAATTCAAAGATAAAAGAAGCTATTTTTACTTATTTGGTAATTTACTACGCGCCAAGCAGTAAGCTAGGTACCACTGCAATGAAGACTAAGACAAAAGCATTGCCCTCAAAGAATTATAAGTCAAGTGGAAAACACACAAGTGAATAAAGTGATACAAACTGGATGTTACACTTGATAACTGTGCTATAAAAACATTCCTATAAAACACCAGAGAAGTAGGGGGGAGTGTGAAACAGGGGAAGGCTGCCCGGAGGAGGCGAAGCTTAAGCTGGTCCTTGAAGGCTGAACAGCAGAGGTCAAAGAGGAGGGACAAAGGCGTTCAGGCCAAGAAGACTTTGTGATCACCAAGTAGCTTAGCAAGGCCAGAACAGAAGTATAACTAGGAAGGAATAGCAAAAGAGGAGTCTGATAGGGCTGGCCAGATAATTAAGGACTTGGAATATCAAGTGAAACAGGTTTGTAAGAAATGGACATCACTGTAGGAGTTAAACAATGGGCATATTTGAGGTTTTGCTAGAGTCCTCTGGGAGCTCTGTGGAAGATGAATTTGAAAGGGACAAAACTAAAGACAGGGACATGAGTTATGATTTATTGCAACAGGACACAGATCAGTCAATCAATGTCTAATCTAAAGAAGATTGACAGGACAGAGAGAATGGGGTAGATCTGAAGAGCCCAGAGGAGGTACAAGCAGAACTCAGAGTGTGGACTTCAGCCCTCAAGGTGAGGTAGAAGTTTTGGGCCTAAGTGGTTGATTTCAATTTATAAAAGAAATATGGAACAAAGACCAAGGAGTACTATTTTGTTGTTGTTCTTACTTTTGTTTGTTACTTTTGTTCTTACTTTTTGTTTGTTACTGTGTTCTGAGAGTTAGAAAAAGGAAAATGATCAATTAAATGATGCCCAGTGGTCAGTCAGTAAACTGGTGTTCTGAGACTTATTTCTCACATGGGGTAGAGAGTTTCCCCTATATCAACAAACAATTCTCAGACCACCAGCAGGGTATCCAGGAATTCAACCCAATTCTGACACTGTTTACCCAAAGATAGCATCAGATTTCACAGGTTAAGAGTTCAATCCTACAAGACTATCCTTCACCCCAACACACACACACACACACACACACACACACACACACTTCAGATGCCAACCACAAGCCCAGGCGTGAATCTATGCTTCTAACTGGCTACAGACTGGAGATTAACAACCCCTTCCAACTCAATGCCAGTCTCAAGTCCAGTTTGTCACCTGTACTTCTGACTGAATGGCTATAAATCAGAGGTTCCCACAACCCCCTCCTTGAGGTCAATTAATTTGCTGGAAGTGCTCACAGAACTCAGAGAAACGTTGCTTACCAGCTGCCTTCACTGCTAGCCCCACTGATTGACTGTAAGAGGATATAACTCAGGAACGGCCACATGGGAGAAATGCACAGGACAAGTGTGGGGAAAGGTCCAAGGTCTTCCATGCCCCCTCGAGACCAGCCCCTCTCCTAGCATCGCCACCTGTCCGCCAACCCGGAAACTCTCTGCACTCAGTCCTCTCGAGTTTTTCACGGGAACGTCATTGCACGGGTATGACTGGTTGAATCATTGCCCACTGGTGACTGATAAACTTCTGGCTCTTCTCCCTGCCCTGGAGGTTGGGGAATAGAACTGAAAATTCCAATCCTCTAACTGCATCGTTGGTTCTATTGGTAACCAGCTGCCATCCTTAGGTGCTTTCCAAAATTCACCTTATTAACATAAAAAAAGACACCTTTATCACTCTCAACATTTAGGGTTTTGGGGACTTTCATTCAGGAATTGTGGATGAAGGAACTGTGGATAAAAACCAAATATTTTATAAATCACAATATGGCAGTCCACCCTCTGGTCTTCCAACATGGATCCCTCACAGCAAACAATCATATGAGTCAAAAGATACTGATAAATTACTAGGATCTCTATGCCCTGGCTGGTTTTGCTCAGTGCTTGGAGCCTCAGCCTGTGGACCAAAGAGTGCAGGTTCGATTCTGGTCAAGGGCACGTACCTCGGTTGTGGTTTGGTCCTGAACCCCAGTTGGGGTCATGTAGGAGGCAACCAATTTATGTCTCTCTCACATCGATGTTTCTCTCTCTCTCTCTTTCTCCCTCCCACTCTATCTGAAGATAGATGGAAAAATATCTTTGGGTGAGGATTAAAAAAAAATTACTAGACTCTCAGTTATTAATAACATTCAGCCTACATCATATCTTATGAAAACGCCTTCCAGAGCGAGGCCACTTGGGCTTGTAGGCTTCTATTCAAACTTGTCAGGTTCTAAAATCAGAGGTGGTCTCAGCAACATATGGCTTCACCCTTTCAGGCATCTGGCGTAACCAAGCTAAGAGACAGTATCATCTCTTGCTCTTAGCCTCTTTCAAGATGTTAATGTAGTATTGGATTTTTCTGATTATGTAATAGAACCCATGTATTCATTCCTTTACCCTCACCTACTATATTTGCTTCTTTGTGTTTATATCCAATCTCTTCCACCTCTGGGAGGGACATCCTGTTTGGCCACTCTGCTGGTCTAGATTGCGAGCGGCAATACTAGTCTAGCAAGTGCCTGCCCCAGTCCAATCCTGTTCATGTAGGGTTGGGTTACACAGGTGCCCAACTCATGGGCTGTCTTCACCACCAGGCGACATAGCTGCAGTCACTCTTAGCCCTAACTTTGCCAAATGGGTGAAGGTATGTCCTGTCCCATCAAACCCTCAGAGAATTCTGACATAAAGGTTTACAACATAGCTCTATTTTCTTGCTTAGAAATCTTTCCTGCTTGCAATCTTTATGGTTGCAACCCTGGTCCTGTGACCACTGCATTAAGTAGGGGGGGAAAAGTTGAGGTGACGTGGGAAAGAAAATACTAGCCCCTCCCTACCCTCCTGTTTCCCAGGTCCAGCAGAAAAATAAAAATCCATCTTAGTAGAAACACTCCGTTAGCCCCACTCACGTTCATGTTGAGCGTGAGCGCACACTGGAGAAGGAATGTAAACCAGTCCTTCATGCTTTTATTTCCCTGTATTAGACAACCAATTCTTAAATTGCCTATTCCGATTCTCTATTAAGCTATTACTCTGAAGAGAATAGCTCTCTGTCCACTGTTAGACATTACCGGCTGTAAATTGTGTCCCTGATCTGAAGAAATGCTGCTCAGCCCTTCAAACTGGTGCAATCTCTTCTGTTCCGGTTCTTCCGTAACCCTGAGCAATTGCATCTGCCACCAGGTAAGCTAAGCCCAGTCTAGAGTCACTGTCTATTCCTGTCAGAACCCATTTGTAGCCCCCAGGGCCGCCGGGAGCAGTCTGAACTGCCAGCAATGCTCAGGGTTTTCCCGCAGGGAATCTGCCCCCAGCCACCTGCAGTCTGTCTCTTCTGTGGGCAGACAGAACAGTTCTTGTCGGACATTTTGCCTCAGAGGGTAAAAGAGGACGATGTCTAGATTTTGCCCATCTTTGCATTGCTGTAGACCCCCCCCCATGTCCACTAATTTAATGGACCAGGTGACCATCTCTAAGATCCCTGAGGGGAAGCTGAGATAGCAAATCTTACAAGGCTTGTGGAATGGCTGTTTGCTTTTGTGGCAGTAAAGTTTTATGGGGTGCCATGCGACAGAGACACCCTTAATCACAGCATTTACCATAACCCGATTATCGGCATATTCAGTGGGTAACTGTCTTAGTCCTCATAAAACCAGTCCCATGTGGTTTACCTGAGAGGCATAGCATGTGCTTCCTCTGGGGTCTTCTACTTGGCATTCATAGGAGGAGAAGGACAGTCCCACTTCTCAAAGTAAACAGACCTGACAGTGACGTTTGCCCAGTTCCCAGCCTGGCTGTACCCTCTGGAATAACCTCCAGAGTGTCTGGATCACGTATTACCACCTGTGATAACTCAGCGGCGAGTTGCAGGGCCTGCATCACCCCAAACACTCTACCACTCTGCAGCATTCAAAACCAAAGACATAGCCCCCGAATTGGTACTTCTTGCCACTGCAGAACCAGCTCAAAATGATCCTATCCTGTTTCCAACAAGATACTGAGTTGCTTTTCAGAGACAGCAGGCCCAAACTACAAGTCGTGCAGCAAAGCATGCATGGGGGGAGAACTTTGACCTCCAGCTGCAGGGATAACCAAAATTCCCCAGCACCACCACAGGACAAAGGACCAGGACGTACCACAACTTGAGCACTGAAACCCTTTCAGAAGCAAAGGGTCTGTTGTCCGGGAAGATCTAGCGCTGACGTCCTTTACCATAAATGGCCAAGTTCCAAGGTCCTCCAATGAAACCTGCCTGGTCAGCACATCCACACACCTGTTCTCCCCAGCCCCTTAAAATACCACCTGAGCCCTGGACTGGGGAGACAGATATGAGCAGTGCCTCCTGTCTCCTGCGAGCCAACTCAGCATTAAATAAATTGTTAGTTTCTCAAACTCCAGGGTCATCATTTTGGCTTCTATGCGCATGAGACATTGGGCCCTTGTCTCTCACAATGCATTTTAGTAAAGGTTCTTCGGGGAGCTGGTGAGGCCAGTTCATTTTCACTCCATCCTCTCGTTTCAGTCATTTCTTGGATTTGCCTTCCCTCTGCATTACCTTCATGGTTACCAGAGGTCTTACAGGTACTTTCTATTGCCCTCCTTGATGTTTCCCTTCTCAGAGGCTTGGAGGCTAGGAGCAGAAGCTTGGACGGACTGAAGTCTGAGCTTGGTCTAACGCCAAGGTCCAACTCAGCAGTCTCTTTTATTTCATTTGGCTATTACAACTAACAGTAACCAAGGGGCTGTAGATTTCACCTTTTTCTTTTCGTATGCACTTTTCACGTATTGGGTGAATCAGCTCCTCAGGAGTTGGGTCCATCTCTAAATTTCATTGGTAGCTTTTACTTTTAATGAGTGAAGCCCATAGCAGGGGTGACCACGTGGCCACCCAGGAGTCAAAGGTTTCTTGTCTCTCACCCTTTCACGCTTTCTCTCCCCAAACCACACGTTTCTGTAGCCAGGGCCATTCTAGCAAATCCCACGTCACTGACATCAATTAAATCTTATAAATCACAATATCACAAGTATGTATATTTGGTGACAATTTTCAATGTATTGCACCATCAGTTTAACAGGAGCATCAGCTGAGGCCAATGAGGAGGAGGTACGAGTTAGTCCAGTCCGGAGCCAGCCTGTGGTTCAGGTGTCAGGTCCTTAGTTGCTCCTTTGTGGAAAGATTTGGGCAGCACTGAGGGGGGAGAGGGGTGGTCACAGGCCTCTGACAGTGACTGTTAACTAACTGGTATGGAAGTATTAAAAAAAATTCACAATTAGTATATTTCATTAAGGCACATACATCCTCAACATCACCTCTGAGTAAAGGGCAGACATAGATGGCAGGGGTCAATATGTAGGGTTTTTTTTTACATCGTAAGGTCCAGAGCCAGGTATAGTGGACAACGTTTTCTTGAATGGGAGTACTTTAACGGGTATTTTATTTATGCAAAGGTAAATCTCAGGCTCAGGGCCTAGTCTGGAAGGTAGAGCTTGAGGCAAGGAGATAAAAGGCTTTGAATAATAAAGCAAAATATTTCTCATATATTGGGGAGAAGATATTTTGTCCTAAACAGATATACTGATACTAGGTGATTTGGGGCTTTTTTTTAAGGGTCAGCTAAGCAAGAACTTAAAAAGATGAGTAGATCCTAGCAACCCGGTAGCTGGCCCAGACCTGAACAGAGAAACATGCAGTAGGGCCATGTCAGTAAAAAGCAGAATGAACATCAAGTGTCAAGTAAAGGGGCCTGGATAAGGCCACAAAGTACACAGAAGCAGTGATTTGATGGCAAAGCAGAACATCAAAACAGTAAATAGTACATGTAAATAAATGGCAGTTGCCTCGGAGAATATGTAGACTACCTTAGGGCAGTACGGGCTTCCTGAAGTCAGACAGAATGAAGGAGCAGCTTATGGTCACAAAGATTTTTAAACAGGAAGAAAGAACAACTAAAAAACTTCAGGCAACCTTAGGTTACAGATATAGTATTCAAGAAAGCTGTGAGATTTATAGGCTTAAGTGTCTTTGGCTAAGAGAGTATGTTATTATTCTAGATTGTTCAACGACCAAGAGTTCATAGAATTCGGGAAATTCGGGTCAAAATTCTGTAGAACACTAACATCTATGAAGCAGAGCGAGGAAGAGGCGCAGTTAAGGAAACTAAGAAGTGGGTTTGAAATGTGGAAGAACTAGAGAAACGAATGTTTGAAGAAACTAAGTAAAGATTTTGAAAGCGAGTGATGTCAGGGCGAGTTAAGTGAGACAGCCAGGAGCAGCACCGGCACTTGGCAATGAGAGAGCGTTAGTCAGCAATGTGGGAGGGCTCCTAGTGAAACAGCGAGACATAGCCTGTTCCTAGCGAGCTGAGAAAAGAAAGGGTGGGAAAGAAAATGAAATAGCGAATTTAGATCACACTCTTGCTAAATGGGTGGAAAAAGAAGAAATGATGTGAGGCAAGAGCTAAAGACATTACAAAGTTAGGGAGGTACTTCTTTGAAGATAGGATAAAAGATACGTATAGGACGAGCGAAGCTATGAAGGAGGAAGGGAGAGCAAGAGAGAGAGGTGGGGACAAGTACCCGGTGAGCAGATCCCAGCAGAGAGAGTGACAGCAATCCAAGCAGTTAAGGAGATAGCATTGAGCAAAAGAAAGGAAACTTCTTCCTTTGCTGCAACCCTGGTCTCGTCATCTCCTGCTTCAGAGCTAGAAAATCCAGAGTCCTAAGTAAACGAGACATGTTGACTAAAACTAATCATGGAGTGTAATATGGAATAAAAGCATTTGTTTGAGGAGAAAGAGCTGCAGCCCTGGAGACACAGACTCAGGTGGCAACCTTGATTGTGCCCCACTGAGACAAAGGAGAGGCCTGTTTTTATGGAGAAACTTCCCACCCATAGCTCCCATTTCGGTTCGTTTCATGAAAATGAGGTTTCCAGATCATGGAGTGCTGGCTGCTTGGTATGAATGCCAATGAGAATACAGTTTGTTCCAATGAGAATGAGAATACAGGCCGTTCCAATTGGAGGGGCAGGTCTAAATCGATTGGTTGACAGACGAAAGCAGGAATTACCCTGGTGGTTGACTCACACTAGGTGAGCAGACAGGGGCCCAGTGCAGGAGGCTGAGAACTCAGTCTGCGGCTTTTCCCGAAAGGCACAGTACATGAAACGCCTGTCAGCAATGTCCACTGGACTCTGGTTATGAATTTGGGCCTAGTTTACCAGAAGAAGTTCATCTTGACAGACATAATTCTTCTTGGGGTTCACAGAGGTTAGTGAGAGATTATAAGAGTATACTTCTCCTGCAACAAGTTGTATAATAATAACCACAGGCGTCTTGCACAATTTAAAGAATAGCCTTCAGTATCCAAGGCAACATTTCATATGGAAAAAATTACTCTCCTGGGATGCTGCTTGAATAGTGATCCTATTTTAATTGGGGGAAATAGTATGTATGACATTCCCCCACAATACCATCATCAGTAAAATGCTTATGGAAGGTCATTGCATTTGTAGAGAGAAAACTCTACCTAACTCATAAAAAATAGTAGCTTGTTTTAAAGAAAGCGTTTTCTTCTCATTGATTTCTATAAGGGTGGGGCTTTTTTGTTGTTGTTGAGGAATTTAGCAATTACATGGTTCTCAAAACAATCAGACAAATGGGTGTATTACATACATGTAGGTTTGTAAATGGCCGAATCATGTCACTGAGAAGAAGCTTATCAATGAAGTTAAGAGTGGATTTCTGAAAAGGGGTGTGTGTGTGTGTATGTGTGTAAATCCATTTGGAGTGGCTGAAAAGTTTATTTCTCCCAGGACATAGTGCATTTCCTCACTCAATTAAAGAATTAGCTAAACACCAAAATTCTAAAACTGGATGTTTGATAGAATATTTTAAAACTCTAGGACTTTGAGATTTTATTCCTAATCATCATGTTGAAAATAGAGAAAAATAGGCAGCAATATTTGTTTGATCCCAGGGAAGTAGTAAGTAAATAAATCCAAAGCTTCTAGACCACCGACCTGACCAAGACCAGCTTAAATTGGAAAATAAACTTAAACTGTGTGTGTGTGTGTGTGTGTGTGTGTGGCAAACACCACTGAAAGGAGTTTGGACAGCCAGTTCCTGTTATTAAAGTCAGTCACTGACAGTCTATAATGCACCTGGCTCATCTCCTCTGAGCTAAACAGCCACTGGAAATGCAGGGATGACTCTTCCTGGAGCCCCGAGACAGAGAGATGGATACAGAGTAAGTATGCATATTCCAAATAGGTGACATTTTGATAATACATTCTTTTGAAAGTGACATCAAGAAAGGGAGACCTTTACCAGCTCTGTCTTGGAATGTCATCATGCTGCTTTAGGGATTCACTGAACTCCTTATCCTGTTCAACTTTTTACCTTCGTTGGTCTAAATTTCTTTTTCTGAAACAAAAATGTTGCCTTTCTCTCATAAATTCCTCAAGGAGAAAGAGACGCACAGTCATAAATTATTGATTCTCTGCCGTCTTAAAAATAGAAAAAGTGGCACTTTGTACAATGTCTGCAACCTGATTATTTTATCTTTTCTCCATACAGTATCTCAGAATTATCATGGTACAATGAGATTAGGAATTCATATTTAGAAAACTAACCAAGATCCAGGGGCTGTTGAAAAGAGCTCACTTGCCTTGGGAAAGGATTAACTTTTTTTAATGCGTGTCAAAGCTATAGTCTAGTGAAAGTTGTGAAGTATAAAGTGACCCAAAAGTTCTTACTTAACCATAATAAAAATGACCAACTGAATCAGAAAATGGTTTTGTAAATAATTCAATTGGTTTGAACCAAGGACCCATGAACCACAATTTTCATCTTAGAATGGGGCACTTAGTGTCTCGATGTTTATGAAACAAATCCCTAATTCCACAGGACACGTGAGGTTCTGAATAAGTGTATGTAGTCATACCTATTTGATCTATGTTTATATGAGGAAAACAATTTAAAGAATAATGTAGTTTTCAATTTAAAAAATTTTTCTAACCATTTTCTAACTTATCTTTTGTATTTATTCTCCCTAAAATAGATTATTAATGCCTTCTCTATAAAAATGCAAATAGCAGAGAAAATACTTGCAAATTATACGCCAGATAAGGTTCTAGAATTTATTCAGAATATATAAAGAACTCTTAAAACTCAACGACAAAATTTAAAAATAGCAAAAAGCAGGCACGAAGGTCACATATGGTATGATTCCATATATAAATATATTTATATATAAAAATATATGAAACATCCAGGATAAGTAAACCCACAGAGACAGAAAGCAGATCAGTGGTTGTTAGGGCCCTAAGGAGGAGGAAGCGGGGAGTCATCCCACGCTGCGCAGGGGTTTCCTTTCGGGTGAGAGATGTGTTGTAACGAACAGAAGTGGTAGCTGCACAGCTCTGAATGTGCGAAATGCCTCTGCAGTGCTCGGTATGAAATGGTCAATTTTATGTTATGTGGATTTCACTTCAGAAAACGGCGTCAGACAGCAGCCCTGCATGTGCTTTGACTCCAACCCCCTTTACTTTCTCAAAAATTATTTCTTATCCCTGCGTCTTCAACCTCTCCGCCCACTTTAAGTTTTACTGAGATATAATTTACATACCATGGACATTTATAGCACATTGCATCCAAAATCTGCAGAATGCACATTTTTAAGTGCACGTGCAACATTCTCCAGCATAGATCATATATTAAGCAACAAAACAAGCCTCAGTAAAGAAGATTGAAACCATATCAAGGAGCAATTCCCACCAGTGACATAAAACTCGAAATCCACTGCAGGATGAAAACTGGGAAAAACACAAACATGTGGAGACTCAACAACACGCTACTAAGCAACCAAAGGGTCAAAGAGGAAACAAATGAAAATGAAAACACAACTTTTCAAAATGTATGGGATATAGTAAATGCAGTCCTAAGAAGGATGTTCACAGTTATACAGTTACCAAAGAAAAAGCCCAAATAAACAGTCTAATCCTTCATCTAAATGATCTAAAAAAACAGAACAAACCCAAGGTAAACAGAAGGAAGGAAATCATTAAGATTAGAATGGAAATAAACAGAATTAAAATTAAAATGACCCGGCTGGTGTGGCTCAGTGGACTGAGTGTCGTCCCATGGACTGAGAGGTCCCGATTCCTGGTCTGGGCACATGTCCGGGTTTGCAGGCTTGATCCCTAGTAGGGGGCATGCGGGAGGCAGCTGAATGATGTCTGTCTCTCACATTGGTGTTTCTCTCTCTCTCCCCCTCCCTCACTCTCTAAAAAATCAATAAAAACATTTTTTTAAAAAATTAAAGAAGATGCCCTGGCCAGTTTGGCTTAGCGGTTGGAGCGTCGGCCTGTGGTACAGAGAGACCCGGGTTCGGTTCCCGCTAAGGGCACGTACCTCGGTTGCAGTTTGTCCCCAGCCACTCGATGTGTCCCTATCACATCGATGTTTCTCTCTCTCTCTCTTCCTCCCACTCTATCTGAACAAAAAATGGAAAAATGTCCTCGGGTGAGGATAAAAAAAAAAAAAAATTAAAGAAGATAATAGAAAAGATCAATAAAACTAAGAGCTGCTTCTTCAAAAAGATGAATAAAATAGACAACCTTTAGCCAAATTCATCAAGAAAAAAAGAGAGAAATCCAAAATAAATAAAATCATAAATGAAAGAGGAGACATTACAGCCAACAACAGAAATATAATCATTAAGGAATACCATGGACAATTACATGCCAACAAATTCCACAATCTAAATAAATGGATAAATTTCTGGAAGTATATAACTTTCCAAAACTGAACCAGGAACAAATACAAAATCTAAGCAGACCAATTACTAACAATAAAATTATAACAGTAATAAAATAAAGAAAAAAAAAACTGTCAAAAATAAAAGTTTAGGGCCAGATGGCTACCAAGCACTGTGTCTGGCTCCTTTTCCTTAGCATAATGCTTTCCAGGTTTATCTACACTTTGCATTATCAATACTTTATTCCTTTTATAGCTGAATAATATTCATTGTATGAATGTTACAGTTTGTTCATTCATCTGTTGATAGACATTTCAGTTGTTTCCACTTTTTTGTCTACTAAGGGTAATCCTGATATGAGCATTTGTGTACAAGTTTTTGTGTGGGTATAAGTTTTTATTTTTCTTGAGGACATACCTAGGTGTGCAATTGTTGGATCATAAGACGGACTCTATATTTAACACTTTGAGGAACTGCCAAATCGTTTTCCACAAAGGCTATAGCCTTTTACATTTCTCAGTTTAATATAATTCACCTTCTCTCTTTGCACTCTAATCAGTAGAAGACTTTTTTTTCTTTCCTTTTTTGGGTACCACCTAGATTCCAGGGTGTGGGACCATGGAAATGACTAAAAATTACAGTATAAAAAAAATAGTGATTAAGTTAAGCTATAAAAAAATAAAGTTGCAATACTTGGCAAAGGGAACTCATAAAAATAGAAATCTGATCCTGATACATGTAAATATAATGAGAATAATGCTTTTTATATGCACACAGGTACAACCATTGATAATTTGAAAAACTTGGAAGCTGTCCTAGAAAATGACTATTATACTTTTAATTGGTTGGAGAAAACATCCTTGAGGCTGGGAGATTAGCTTTTGAAATGACAGGAGGCAGAGGGTTTGGCAAGCTTTAAAGGAGCGGTACCGGGGAAAGCTAGAAATTTGAGATAATTGAAAGCAAGCAACAAGGAAATTGGAAGAACCATGGACACTTGGATAAATAGATTTAATGTACAATCTTGGTTCAAATTTGTAGGACATTTAGAAAGTCACTATATAGTGAAGGCAGGTGGCAAGGTTGAAGCAGAGGTCAAATTGATTTAACAGCAGTTTTGAGAAATCGCTGCAGTCAGGTAGGACTGGAGTCGGCACTGAAACAATATAAAATCAGGCAGGTGGAGGATGCTGGCTCTGAGGCTCGGCAGTTGACATGCTTGGTTAAGAGAAAGATTGATAAATCTCTACATGTTGCTAAAAAGCTGCTTGGAAAATGTTTACAGTAGAATAAAAAATGGATACTTGTGAAGACTAGTCTTTGGTTCTCTTTTGTGTCTATCTTTTACAGAGATTGATGAGGAAAGAAAAGAAAGTCAATTTAGTTGATTAAAGAAACTCTCTCCTTTTCAGCCATCCAGACTGGGTCTGTCCTCTCCAAACACACTTGGTGATAGGAATTACCTGGCAACAACAGGAAATATCTTTCACTAAACAGAAGGTTTTTCAAAGACCATTCAGTCAAGCAAATGGCTACCTCATTAACCAAACTGGGAAAGATTCCAAATGTTTACAAAATAACTGTATTCAACACCTACAGGCACATCCCCAACTTTGTTCATGGGCTTTCTCTCTCTTTAGCTGCATCAAAGCCGTGCACCATTTTCCTAGGTAGCATTTTAGCACACTTTTGTTTTTTATCCCAGACAAAGCTTGACTGACAGTGCTGAAGAAAATTATATATTAATTTCCCCCCACCAAAATCAAATAGACAAAAAAGACATGTTCAGATGCTCCACACTTTCACTGAGACTGGGGTATGAATTCCAAGCCATTCATCTAAATTAGTTCACTTCATCCTTTGTTCTTCTATGTATGCTAGCTGAACCAGACTGCAGAAGACTCATAATTACCACACCTAATCCAATTATAAAATCCCTTTAAATCCTTTTTGCAAGTAAATTATTTCAAAAAGCAACATTCAGATTTATTTAGCCTCAGGTCATCTTACTTTTAAACAAATATTATCTGGCCCTGGCTGGGTGGCTCAGTGGATTGAAGCATCCTCCCATATACTAAAAGGTTGTGGGTTCAATTCCTGGTTAGGGCACATACCTAGGTTGCTCTTTGATCCCCAGGTGGGGCCCATATGGGAGGCAACAGATCAATGTTTCTCTTCTACATATCTCTCTCTCTCTCTCTCTCTCTCTCTCTCTCTCTCCTTCTCTCTCTTTAAAATCAGTAGGAACATATCCTTGGGTGAGGGTAGGAAAAAAAAGAAAGAAAGAAAAAATAAACCCTGGCTGTTGTTAGCTTTGTCCCTTACACAAAAAGGTGGCAGGTTCAATCCCCAGTCAGGGCACATGCAGAAGGCAACCAATCAATGTCTCTCTCTCTCTCTCTCTCTCTCTCTTTCTCTCTCTCTCTCTCTCTCTCTCTCATCATTAAAACTTTTAAATAAATTTATCTGCATCTTGATTTGAAAAAATACACGGTTGCTTATTATTTTTTGCAACAAATTCAGCATATTTAAAACAAGACCAGCCTTAAGAAGAAGATTTTTGCCAGAGATCCCCTAACCTCCACTTAAAACTTCCATTTTCTGTACACTCCCACCTTAGATTCTTAGTGACCTCCAGTTTCCTCTTTTCTTTTAGAATGTTAACAAATCAGAGCCCGTGACCCTATGATTCAGATGGTTCTATCCACCTCACCATCAGAAGGCACCTACCTGCCTTAGGCTTTCATTCTTCAGGACTTTGCTCTGGGGAAGCACCTTAGTATTCTGATGTCTTTATTTGTTATGATTGGCTGTTTATCTTATCACCCCTCCAGGAAAATATATTTAAATCAGAACAGGGACATCTTGTTGACAGTGTCATAGTTTAAAGAAATAATCCTGAGTGTAGGAATGCCAAGCACTGTCGCAGGCCACTCTGGAGATATTCTGAGCAAAGCATAGGCAACTGTCTGTTCCAACTTTGCCTCAGACTGTCTGCCTCAGTCTAGAAAACATATGAGCATGGGTAGCAAATCCTAGAAGAGCAAACCCTGAGAGGCTAAGTCACAGGAGTTGTTCATTACCACATTAGGTCATTCTTGAGCCTTAGGATGATTGATGTGTTTAATTTAAACTGGCCTGGGTTTACAGGATGTGTCCCTGACTGGTAATGGGGTGAGTGGGTACGATGGAGGAGGAGATTTTAATGGAAAACAGTTTTCTCTTTAAAACTTTCTATGTATGTGTCTTACTAACAACAACAAAAAAGTGTCTTAATTGCCATCATATTATATAATTCCATCCTGTTCTCTGGGTTTCTTCTAAAATACCAGTGAGGTAAAAACAGTGAGTCTCATTGCATAAGACATTCATTTTTTATAAGTAATAAAGCCTTTTATAGAAAACTCATTTCAGTTTGCTGTAACAGTGGAACCCAGAGACGCGTGCATAAGTTAAAATCCCATGATATATTAAAATATGGCAATTGAAGTGATGGTGCTTATATTGGCAGGCTCAGTTTTAGTCTTTCTGATTAAGGAAAAATACAGAGCAATTACTGAATTGGAGATACGTTACAAATATAAAGCCTAACATATTATTGTATGACTTTCTGTCCTTCATTGCTAGTAAAAAAAAAAAGAAGAAGAAGAAGCTTTACTTTATTTTTATTTTAGTACTCCCTATATTTGGGTAGTAGAATATGCTGTTTCAGAGTTGTTAAACTCTAGTATTAAAATTTGGTGCATGTATGAAACGTAAGCAGTTTTGGTAAATGAAATGCCTTATAATGGTCTGATTTGACTGATGATTTTTAGACATTGAGCATTTATCCTTCTGTGGACCAAACACTGTGCTAGGTTTTGTAGAAAAGAAAGTGAGCTCCCTGGACTTTACCAGTTACATAAACAAATAAGTATTAATAACAAAAGTCTCATGACTAAAAAGAATGATTCAAATATATATTTAATACCATGAAGAAAAATTATAAGGTGCTTTCAGAGCACATCAGAAGAGACCTTCATGCAGGCTAGGAGATCAGGAAAGATCTCCAGGAAGTGTTATCTGAGCAAGTTCTGAAAGATGCTTGGCAGCTACGTGGAGAGTTAAAAATTAGGAGCGCGCTGTGGAAAACAGACGCAAACAGGAAAAGAAGAGATAGTGCATTTGAGAAAGTGAAAGAAAATGACATGACTAGAGAGTGTGGACGAGGAGAACTGTGAAAGATAAGAATAACAATACAGGCAGGAAGCAAGTCATGGAGGGCCTATTACACCGTGGTAGAGATTTTGTTTTTCATCCTAAAGGCACTGGAAAATGATTAAAATGTTTTCATCAGGACAAGACATGAGCTCCTATTCATGTTGACACCATCCTGACTCCAGCATGGAGAATGGATGGAAATTGAATCAGAGTCAAGTGGCAAGATTAATTTAAAAGCTATTGTATTAGTTCAGATAAAGGGATTGTAGCTTCAACTCTAACAGCAATGGCAAACTTGGGAAGACATAGACAGACTTGAAAAATATTCAAGAGATAATGTGCACAGAATTTAGTGAAAGACGAATGAAAAAGATGCACATTTTTGAGAAAACATGAAAGTTTTTGTCTTATATGACTGAGTCGACGTGGTATCACTTGCTGAAATAAAAAATCCAGCTGCACAGAATTGGGAAGAGTGGAAGAAAGCAATTGTGCTTCTCTTTGCTGTGTAGGTGGAATTAATTCCTGACCTCCCCTGTCCCTGATGCCTAGGAGGCAGAGTCCATCTGGTTCAGTCTCTCTAGAGACTAATCTTCCTTTCTTCTTTTCTTCCTTTGGGGTGGAAAGGAGAAGTTACCCGACTGCAGGCAGTTGTGGAAAAAACTGGTACATCTTCTTGCATAGACGTTCTACCAGTCCTTCCATCTTCAAACGCCCTATGCTCTTGCTTTCTTTTTTTTTTTAAGTTTTTTTATTTTATCCTCACCTGAGAACATTTCTGCATTTATTTTCAGATAGAGCAGGAGGGAGAGGGGGAGGAAGAAAGAGAGAGAGAAACATCAAGGCGAGAGAGGCACATCGACTGGTTGCCACCCACATGACCCCAACTGGGGCCAGGAACAAACTGCAACCGAGGTGCGTGCCCTTAGTAGGAACTGAACCCAGGTCTCTCTGGTCCGAGGACCATCACTCTAACCGCTGAGCCAAACCGGCCAAGGCTTGATTTTCTTTCTTTCTTTCTTAATTTTTGTTAATCCTCACTCAAGGATATTTTTTTATTGATTTTTTAGATACAGTGGAAGGGAAAGAGAGAGGCAGGGAGGGAGAGAAAGAGAGAGTGATTGGTTGCCTCCCGAACAACCCCCAGCCGGGGCCAATGATCAAACTTGCAACCCAGGTACATACCCTTAACCAGAAATCAAACCCACGACCCTTTGGTCCACAGGCCAATGCACCAACCACTGAGCTAAACCTGCTGGGGTTGGTTGCCATTTTTTAAATTAAATGTATCAGGGTGACATTGGTTAATAAAATTATATAGGTTTCAAGTATACAATTCTATGATACATCACCTGTATATTGCACTATGTGCCCTCCACCCAAAGTCAAATCTGATTCGGTCACCATGTATTTGACTCCCTTTACTTACTAACCCCCCTTCCCATTGGTAACCACCATATGGTTGTCTGTGTCTATGAGTTTTGTTTTGTTTATTTGTTGCTTTCAGTGTTATATCCTACATATGAGTGAAATCCTATGGTTCTTGACTTTTCCTGTGTGACTTATTTTGCTTAACATGATATTCTCAAGATCTGTACATGTTGCAAAATGCCAGTATTTTATCTTTTCTTGTGGCTAAGTAGTATTCCATTGTATACATGTACTACATCTTCTTTATCCAATCATCTGTCAAAGGACATTTAGGTTGTTTCCATGTCTTGGCCACTGTGAATAATGCTGCAATGAACATTTTTAACATTCCAGTTTCCAAAATGTTATTGACATCACCCCACTAGATTAATCTTCTCTATTTTATTTTTTAATATGTTTTTATTGATTTTTTTTTTTTTTTTAGAAATAGAAACATTGATGTGAGAAACATCAATCAGCTGCTTCTTGCCTGTCCCCCTACTGGGGATGGGGCACGAAACCCGAAACCCGGGCATGTGCCCTGATGGGAATCCAACCAGAACCTCTCAGGCCATGGAACCATCACTCAATCCACTGAGCCACACTGGCCAGGTTATTTTTTTCTTTAAATGAACAGCACTTACTTTGAGCCGGGCATTGTTTTAACTACTTTGCAAATATTAAACTATATTATACCTCGAACAATCCTATGAAATAGGCACTGTCATTATCTCCATCATGGAGATGAGGAAAATTATGCTGAGAAAGGTTAAGTAAATTGCCCAGGGACAAAAAGCTTATGAATGCAAATCCAGGATTAAAACCAAGTCAGTGGGCACTAGAATCCATGTTGTTAACCACCACTCTAACAGACTTAATGGGCAGGATTTAGCCACTCTGGAATTGCTAGTAGCACTCTTTTTTCCACATTTATAGACACCAAAAGAAATGGCAAACCCTACAAGTCACTCATAACTCTGTGAATTTTTGTTTATTTAATCTTTTATTACTTATTTCATCATGTTTAATCAGAAATCTTGAAAGTTCTTTAACTAAGATGAGAATATTTTAAATATAGGCTACATTCATATTTAAAGTCTGGTGGTGCTGCATATAGATATTGCTCAACATGTCAAATACCACCAAAAAAAAAAAATGAGACATACTTGAATATGTTTCTGACCCTAAGAATTATTTTGACCTCAAACTCAAATGAACCCAAAGTATTAATTGCCTGCTAAAAAGGTGGTTCATCAGCACAATATGTAAAATAGTAAAAGGGATATAAAAAATACCAATACATTCTGTCCTGGTCAGACACATCTATTCTTAGAGCCACATTTTACAGGTGCTAAAATAACAAAAGTTGACCAAGATATAGAAAGTTATGAGAAACAGGTCAAAAACTGAACCTTGGGGTTCAGACCTAAGGGCAGAGCAGTAGTGGTTGAAGGAATGGACTTAGTGAGGGGAAGTCCACTAAAGCCTGGAGGAAGGCAGAGGGGTGCTGAGCACTTCCTTCCTCTTGTCAAAACTTCTGATCAGCCTCCCCATACAGAAGACTGGTTGCCACCTGCAGGACCGGGGACTAAGAGCATCTGCAACCGAGGTACATGCCCTTGGCCAGAATCAAACCCGGGACTCCTTGGTCCTCAGGCCGACGCTCTAACCTGTGAGCCAAACCAGCCTGAGCCCCTCTATAGAGCGCTTATGTGGCAGTGATTTTGGTGAGAATATGGCCTCCTCTGGCCAGGATCACCTGAAAAAGGATCACAGAAGGCTTTGCTATTCTTTAACATACCTGAAATTAGTATGAAACATGACCAGACTGTATTTGGAAATCATACAAAATGGTTTTGAAGATAAAGTCTGGCCAATAATTTTAGCATAATTTATGTAATCTAGTGTCTCATTTTATTTTTTATTTTTATTTTTTTATCTTTATTGTTGAATGTAGAATGTATTACAGATGTTCCACATTTTTCGCCCATTGACCCCCTCCTCCTCACTCCCGCCCCCCTCCCGCCTTTCCCCACACTGTTGTCCGTGTCCATTGGTTATGCATATAAGTTCTTTGGTTTATTTCTTCCCAGCCCCCCCTCCCAACCCCTTTCCCTTTGAGGTTTGTCAGTCTAGCAATGAATTTGTACTTCTTAATCCCTTCACCTTTTTCACCCATTCCCCCAACCCCCCTCCCATCTGGCAACCAACAAAATGTTCTCTGTATCTATGAGAATGTTTCTATTATACCTGTTCATTTTGTTTGTAGATTCCATTGTTGATAGATATGTATTCATTGCCATTTTGTTTGTTCATATATTTTATCTTTTTCTTCAAAAAGACCCTTCATCTTTTCACATAATAATGGTTTGGTGGTGATGAACTCTTCTAACTTTTTCTTGTCTGGGAAAGTCTTTATATAGCCATCGATTCTAAATGACAGCTTTTCAGGATAGAGTAATCTTGGTTGTAGGTTCTTGCTTTTCATCACTCTGAATATTTCTTGCCACTCCCATCTGGCCTGCAGTTTCTTTTGAGAAATCAGCTGACAGCCTTATGGGAACTCCCTTGTAGGTAACTAGCTGCCTTTCTCTTGCTGCTTTTAAGATTCTCTTTGTCTTGAACCTTTTGCGTTTTGATGATGATATATCTTGGTGTGGACCTCTTGGGGTTCATCTTATTTGGGACTCTCAGTGCTTCTTGGAATTGTATGTCTGTTTCCTTCACCAAGTTAGGAAAATTTTCTGCCATTATTGTTTCAAACAGGTTTTCAATTTCTTGTTCTCTCTCTTCTCCTTCTGGCACCCCCAAGATGCGAATGTTGGCACGCTTGAAGTTGTCCCAGAGGCTCCTTACACTATCCTCATTTTTTTGGATTCTTTTTTCTTTTTGCTGTTCTGATTGGACGTTTTTTGCTTCCTTATATTCCAAATCGATGGTTTGCTCCTTGGATTTATGTACTCTACTATTGAATCTGTGTAAATTATTATTTATTTCAGTTAATGCCTCCTTCATTTATGACTGTGCATCCATCATTTCTGACTGATCTTTTTTTATGCTCTTGAGGCCCTCACTAAGTTCACTGAGGTTCTCACTAAGTTCATTGAGCATTCTTATAAACAGTATTTTGAACTCAGCATCTTTTAGGTTGCTCATCTCCATTTTGCTTAGTTCTTTTCTTGGGGTTTTGTTCTGTTCTTTCATTTGGGACCTGTTTCTTTGTCTCCTCATTTTGGCTGCCTCTCTGTGTTCGCTTCAGTGTATTACTTAATGAGAGGTATGGGGCTATCTGAGACCCGATGCTGCTTGTTTCAAAGAACTTAAGAAAACCTGAAGCAGGATCCAAGACAGGCCAATCCTATGGTTAAGCAAGTGGCAACAGCTTAGGTAGGCCTGAAAGTTGGGTGGGGCGGGGCCTCAGGGAGTTACCAGGGCGGGGCTATCAGTGTGAGCCAGGTTGCTGGAGTCCCAGGTATGGCGACTGTCTGCCGCCCCAGGGAAGGACTCACAAAAGGAACAAAGGCCTCTGACAGCACGTTTGTCCAGGAGAAAGCGCCCTCTCCAGCCCTCGCTCCAGTGCCAAACAGCTCAGTTCTTTCCTGTATGTCTTTGGTGCCCCTCCAGCTGCCTACCCTCTAAGCTTAGAGGGAGTGAGTCCAATAAGTCCATGTGCGGGCCTTTTAAGGAGCTGCCTGGGGATCCAACCACGTCAGCTTCCCTGAGCCTCAGTTCCCGCTGGTTTTTCCAGCCAGAATTATGGGGACTTCTCTTCCTGGCACTGGAACTCTGAGCGGGGCACCTGGTGTGGGACGGGGACCCCTCAGTCCTCAGGGAGGACCTTCCCAGCCGAGGTGTCCTCCTGATTTTTATCCGCCACACGTGGGTGTGGAACCAGCCCGTCACCTCCGCCCCTCCTACCAGTCTGGATGTGGCTGCTGCTTTAATTCCGTAGTTGTAGGACTTCCATTCAGCTTGATTTCAGGCGGTTTTGAATGATGCTCATTCTGTAGTTTAGTTGTAACTTTGATGTGGTCGTGAGAGGACACGATACCGTGTTTACCTACGCTGCCATCTTGACTGGAAGTCCTAGTGCCTCATTTTATATTAACTACATTTACATTACATGTTTTTTGTTGTTGTTGTTGTTCAGATAGAGTGGGAGGAAGAGAGAGAGAGAGAGAGAAACATCAACGTGAAAGGGACACATCGAGTGGCCGCCACCCGCACAACCCAACCAGGGCCAGGGACAAACTGCAACCAAGGTACATGCCCTTAGCGGGAACTGGACCCAGGTCTCTCAGGACCACAGGCCAACTCTCTAACCGCTGAGCCAAACCAGCCAGGGCTACATTGCATGTTTTTCAACTCGTGGAAAACATCATATATATTCTTCTATACATTTTTATTTAACAAAACAACTACTATCCAAATTGATACTTTAGCTCTAGCTTAATCATTTCATTATTGTCCATTCTACTGATTGAATGTAATAAAATGTATGTGTGCCCAATAATTAGTAAACACTTAGATTTTTTTCTAAGTATTTATTGTAAATGATGAACATTCTTACTTATGTCCCTTTGTTATATGAATGTGAAATTCTCCAGGGCAAGGTTTCTCAGTCTTGGCACTGTGGACATTTTGAACTAAATAATTCTTTTTTTTTTCCACATCTTTATTGTTGGATGTAAAATGTATTACAGATGTTCCACATTTTTCCCCCATTGACCCCCTCCTCCCTACTCCCACCCCCCTCCCACCTTTTCCCAAACTATTGTCCGTGTCCATTGGTTATGCATATAAGTTCTTTGGTTTATTTCTTCCAACCCCCCCAACCCCTTTCCCTTTGAGGTTTGTCAGTCTAGCAATGAATTTGTGCTTCTTAATCCCTTCACCTTTTTCATCCATTCCCCCAACCCCTTTCCCAACTGGCAACCAACAAAATGTTCTCTGTTGAACTAAATAATTCTTTGTTATTATTCAGGATTGAGGGAACTGTTCTGTGCACTGTAGGATGCATGGTAGCATCCCTGGTCTCTATCACCAGAAGCCAATAGTAGCCCCCATTTTATGATTAACAAAAATGTCTCCAGACGTCAAATATCCCCTGGGGGACAAAAACTGGCCCTGGATGGAAACTGTTGCTCTAAAGTATACACATTTAGCCCGGCCAGTGTGACTCAGTGGTTGTGCATTGATGACCCATGCACCAAGAGGTCGCCATTTTGATTCCTGGTCAGGACACATGCCCAGGTTGTGGGCCAAATTCCTAGTGGAGGGCATGCAGGAGGCGGCCAGTTGATGATCTCGCTCATCGATATTTCTGTCTCTCCCTCTCCCTTTCTCTCTCTCTAAAATTAATAAAGAAAAAAAATAAAGTATACATATTTAAATCTAATTGCTGTTTCATAGACTATGCATACCTTCTACCTTACTAATATTGCCAAATTGCCCTACTAAATAGTTGCAGTAAATTCCTTTTCAACCAGATGCTCCATTTTAAATGTTTACTATAGAACATTTCTAAAACACAAAATAATAGGTATAAGAAAGATGTAACATGTCAATACCAATAATGAAATAACACCATATATTCTCAACCTAATTTAAGATTAGATCATAATACTTTGGAAGCCCATTGGATCCTCCACAAGCTACCCTTCGCTCCCACTTCTCCTTGCCACAGAGGTAATCCCTGTTTTAGTATCTTTATTCACCACCCTTTCCTTTTCATACCGCAGATAAGCACATATCTAAAGATGATGTCGTTTCATCTGTTTTCATTCACTTAAGTTTTACACACACGGAATCATACTTCCATACCTTGGTTATTTTGTTTTTGTTCAACCTCATGATTTTTGCCCATCATTATTATTTTAAATTTTATTAATCTCATGCAGATAACTGCCATTCACAAATAAATGATTACAAACCCTTTGTATCTTGGTCTCCAGAATACTAATATGAATTCAACTAGATTTGTCATATTATCTACATACAAATCTAAAATCTGTAAACCAAGACTCCAAATAAAAATAAAACAGAAATGCAGATAATAGAACAAAATGGTCTTCAGTGATTCCTTAGTTAAATCCACAGACATTACAAGTAAGCTATTAAAACCAAAAGCAATTAAATGACCAGGTATAAACCATACCTATTTAGTTTCATAATTCAAAACTAAAATGTTGCAATTCTCAATTGTGATTCTTACCAATCATCAAGTTTATGCTTCCAAAATCACCTCAGGGTAGAAATGGTCTTTTCTATCTTTTCCTGCCCTTGTCTTTGACCCTCATACAGGCTCATGCTTTATACATAGCAGAGTACAAATCAAATATTTCAACATATTTGGAGTTATGTCTTATTTAAGTATGACTATTTTAGCTGGCAAAACATCTTAATCGTAGTTGATTACTTGAAGAAAATCAAAGGGAAATGGCATTTAAGTCAAGAATGTACTTGGATGCATCTTCTGTGAAAATGAATGACCTAAATATATGCCTCCTCCTTGAATGTCATGAGTGTATTCATCACTTAGCAGTGCCTTTATGGATAATAGATACAAGAGTCCCAGGAGGCAAATGGCTCTTTCAGGACAGCAGTTATAAGGACATGCTACCATTAAAAGACCAAGTACAAAGAAGGAAAGATAATTGATATGTTTATGATCTCTCAGAGGTGGCAGAAAATAACTTGGTAATGATAATATAATAAGGTATTACTCTGAGCACTTCGCTCACTCAGTCCCAGGCAATTGAGGAACAACCACAAAACTGATAATCATATGCATAACTGGTATGGAATCTTATTAAACCTGGCATTTTAAAAGTGTATTTCCCATTCTGCAGAAAACTACTTGTAAATGAAAAGAGATATGAGAGACCTGGAGGGTATTATGCTAAGCAACATAAGCTAGTCAGAGAAAGCCAAGTATCACATGATCTCACTTATATGTGAATCTAATGAACAAAATAAACTAATGACTGAACTAGAACCAGAGGCATGGAAACATGGAACAGACTGATGAATCTCAGAGGGAAATGGGGAGGTAGGTGGGAAGAAATTAACCAAAGAACTTAAATGCATATAAGCATTGCCTGTGGACATAGACAATAAGGTAGTGAAGGCCTGGGGTGGGGCAGAAACCTGGTATAGGGGGCGATGGGGGAAATAAAGGAGGAACATCTGTAATACTCTCAACAATAAAGGTAAAAATTTTAAATTCTAATCACAAAGACTATCCATGAAATGGAGTATGGGCTGACATTGGAAGATTATATAAAATCCTGATGTTAACTAATAAAAAGCAACATATATATACATATATATGTATATATCTGTGTATATATATTCATGTATATATAAGATGTGAGACTTCTCATTGCGCTAAATAAAGTGAAACAAGAATTAAATGACTAATTTTACATGTTTAGGAAAATGACATGATGGAATGCATTTCTAATCTGTGTGATATAAAAGAAAACAGAACTATTTTTGGTGTTATTCAGTGGTTTCCTCATTTATAGCAGAGAGGAATTTTGTAATTAATTTGCAGCCTTAAATTAACCTCTCAATTAAACTATGACCAGGAACAGACAGCATGGTAGCCCTTCAGTTGAGCTGCATCTGCTACCACTTAAGGGATCTCAAAAAAAAAAAAAAAAAAAAAGTTGGCCTTTGCTAACATGATAGCATGCACTTCAAGACTTATTATATGGAGATAAACCATAATTACATATAATGCTATCTCAACAACTTTGTACTACTTCACTAGAAATCAGATTATCAATTTTGTAGCTCTTCTCTTCCCTTTCTTTTTTTTATTGAGCATACATAGATTTTGCATTCATTCAATGAATTTATTTCCTTCTATGTGCCAGGTACTGTGCTAGATATCACTGGACATCGGAGATTGGTCATCAAGAAAGCAGATATACTCCTGACATTAAGTAGACATTACATGAATACTGCACTGCTTCATTTGTCCATAGGGAAATAGCCATGTATTTTTGGAAGGGAATAAATCGAGAAACAGTTAAGATACAACCAAAATGGTGCTGCATTTGTTATTTTCTTCAGACTATGTCTTATTCTCCTGCAAGATCAGGAGGTATAAATCAGTTCAATATCAGTTTCTATAGTGCAAAGTAATTTGATTCAATTTGAAGGTAAGGATGGGGACTTTGTTTTGTTTACTACCTATCCCCAGTGCATAGCACAGCACTTGGTATACAGTAGATGTTTAAAAATATATGTTAAAAGAAACACTTCCAGAATAACGGAGTAAGGACCTCCCAAAATCACCCTCTCTATAAAAGCATTGAGAAAACTAGCAAAAATTGTCAAAATCAACTTTTTCAAATCTATGGAAATTAACTAAAGGCTTACAACAATCACAGGAGTGCTTACTCAAGAAAAATGCCTGAGTCTCAGTAAGAACACATTTTGTAGAGTTTTAAATTGCACTGTTTCCATTCCTCTCTCCCTAGCTCCATAGAATCTCAAAAAGCAGCAGCCTTGGAATAATAGCAGGTGTGAAAACATCATTTTAGCAGCAAGTGGAGGGAGCAGAATAGACTGACAGTTCTCCCTCCAAAAATCCTATCTGCAGAGAATTGCCATTATTTGACCTGTATGAAAACTCTTTGTGTAAGCTCCACTCACAGGGCTTGTCTTTACTTGACATTGCTCAGGGCTCATTCAGTGAGGAAAGTTTACTCCTCAAGGTGTTGTGGAAAATAATCAGTGGCAAGTGTTTCACATCAGAGCTTCCTGAGGCAAGAAAACCAATTGGGACAAATAAGATGCTGGGTGGGAGGACTTAAAAGGAATAACTGAAAAATGAGATATTCAAGCTTGAAAAATATCTATTTTTGTGGGAATATAGAAGGCTATGCACATGTGCAGGGCAATGCACATAACCAGGAAAGTCCTTAAAAGATTTCTTGATCATTGATTGATACTGAGGCTCTGTGAAAGCAGGAATCACAACTTCAGACAGAGTTTACCAGTGTTCCTGGCTTCCGAGGATCTCTCATAGCTTCAAGGAATGGTGCTGGCTCCAGCTCCACCATGCTACTGATGAAGCAGATTTCTATTGACTCTGGCAGAAATGCAAGTTGAAACATGATATCTACCCCATCCCACAAGTGTCTGCAGTAGTTGCAGAATCCTACAACTCTACTTTGACCAACCACACCACCCTGGAGCACTTGATTATGTCTCCACAGGAGTCAATGAGGTTATTCATAGTATCTGCTACTGCAACCTAGACATTGTACATCCTAGCTATACAAACAAGAACTGGATCATTGGCTAGATGGTGCCTTCAGTGTGGACCTTGTGGAGTTCCAAACCAATCGGGTACCCTACTCCCAAATCCACTTTCCCCTGTTGACCTCCTCACCCATTGTTTTAGCTGAGAAGACCTACTGTGAACATCTCTCAGTGGCATTAAAACATGCACCTGCACACACACAGAGCCTTTCAGCAAAGGATAAAAGACTTATTGGTCATTCCATTTAAGTAATTCTTATTGGTTCAATAATCAGAAATTCAAAATTAACTTAGCAGAGACTATTACTGTTACAAAGAGCATAAACTTTAGGACAATAAACCAAGAAACTTACTAAACAATAAAAGAGAAACAACAATAATAACAGGTTGCAACAATAAAAAAAAAAATCCCTGGAGTTCTGTTATTTTAAAAGTCCAGTTTCCAAAAACAGCAAAATTATAAGACACACAGAAACAGAAAAAGGTGTCCCATATCTAAGGAAAAAAATACTCAATAGAAATAGTCCCTGAGGAAGCTCAAATGTAGACATAATAAAAAACAACTTTAAATTATCCTTGTAAATAGATTCAAAATAAAATATATTCCAAATATATTAAAAACTAAAAGAGAAATTTATAGAGAATTAAAGAAAATTATGAGAAAACTATTTTGTAAAATAAAAATTTCAGTATAGAGGTATAAATTACATTTAAAAAAACCTAGAAATTCTGGAAGCAAAGGTACAATAAATATAATTATAAATTTATTAAAGAACCTTGAGCTGTAGAGAAAAGAATCAATGAACCTAAAAATAAATCAACTGAGATTTTCCAGTCTAAGAAACAAAAAGAAACATCATGGAAAAAAAAATCATCAGAGTTTAAGAGACCAAAGGTATAACATTAAGCACACCAACATATGCATAATGGGAATTCCAAAGTGAGAGGAGAGGAGGAAAGGGACAGAAAGAATTATTAAAGAAATAATGGCAAAAACTCCCCAAATTGATTCAAATTAACCTACACATTCAAGAAACTCATTGAATTCCAATTAGTACAAACTTAGAGAGATTCAAGCCCAGACATGTGATAGTTAAACTATCAAAGACAAAATGAGAATCTGGAAAGCAGCAAGAAAAATATGACTCCACACATAAATGAAATCCTCAATAAGATTTACACCTGTTAAAAGACACAAATGGGTTGAAAGTAAAAGTATAAAAAGTGATATTCCTGAGAAGGGAAAAATGGTGGCAGAGTGAATGGAAGCTACACGGTCCATCTCCCAGAACAAAACTGGAATTACAACTAAAATAAAGACAAATCACTGGGAAAAACCAACTAAAGAGCAGCTGGACAGAAGCAGTACAATCAGGAACACCAAATCAAGCCTGGTAGGAATTTCAGAGGCACGCGGAGGCCACAGACAGCAGCAGAGAACTGTATTAGTGGTGTGCATTTCCTGCTGAGAAATCAGGATTGTTTTTATTTTTAAAAAATCACCAAACTAGCTACAGCTACTCACCTTGGGCTGCAGCAGGAGGAGGGCAACTGGAATGGAACTGAGTGGAGAGAGTCCAGGGCTCCTGGCTTGGAAGGGGTATACACCGGGGGTTCTGTACTGAATCACTCCCTCATAGGACAGTAGCCATATTAATAAAAGCGCCCCTTCCCAGAGCCCTAGGGAGAAAGAACAGCCCCTACTGCAGGAATTCAAAACCACCAGTTCATGCCAGAAAAATGCAAACTGAGGCTCCTAACATCTCAATTTAAAGAGCAAGCAAGTGCACCACCTGAGGCTCATCAAGAAACTGAGACTAATAGCCTCCAGACAAATAGCTATAGGATAACTGAACTTTTCCTTGGCTTGCAAATCTACCAGGGAAAGTAAGAGACTTGACAATGATGTTTAAGATGGGTTCTTTCACACGCATCCAAGCCTAGTAGAGGGAGCCACAACCAATGGAACACCAACACCCACAAGAAAAAGTTGACATCCTCCAAAACCCACTGAGACAGCCAATATGGTAAAACAAAAGAACAAAGCCCAAATGAAAGAACAAGATAATTTGACAGAAAATAAAATAAATGAAAGGGAAATCAGCAAGATATAAAAGGGAGAGTTCAGAGTAATAATCATGAGGAAGCTCAACAGCATGAGTAAAGATATAGAAGCATTGAAAACCAACCAATTGGAAATAAAGAATGACATAGCAGAAATAAAGAACACATTGGAAGGAATAACCAGCAGAGTAAAGGAAGCCAAGGACCAGATCAGTGAATTAGAAGACAGAATAGAAAAAAAAAATCACCCAGAGAACCAAAAAGAAAAAAAAACAATTGAAAACAGTAAGACAGCCTAAGAGAACTGTGGGACAATATGAAAGGTAACAACATTTGCATCATAGGAATTCCAGCAGAAGAAAATGAGCAAGGGTTAGAGAATACATTTGTAGAAATAGTGACAGAAAACTTCCCTAACTTGGTGAAAGAAAAAGGCAAATTCAAGAAGAACAGAGCCCCAAGTAAGAAGAACCCAAACAGGCCCACATCAAGACACATAATAATTAAAATTCCAAAAACCAAAAATAAAGAGAGAATCCTAAAGGCAGCAAGAGATAAGCAACAGGTTACCTACAAAGGAAACCCCATAAGGCTCACAACTGACTTCTCAACAGAAACACTACAGTCCAGAAGGGAATGGCATGAAGTAATCAAGGTAATGAAAAACAAGGATATGAACCCAAGACTACTCTGTCCAGCAAGGCTATCATTCAAAATAGAAGATGAAATAAAGACCTTCCCAGACCAAAAAAAAAAGGCTAAAGAAATATATTAGCATCAAACCAGCACACCAAGAAATGTTGAAAGGGCTGCTATAATAATCAGAAGAAATAGGAAGAAAACATAACCATAATAAACAAAAATGGCAATAAATAAGTACATATCAATAATAACATTAAACACAAATGGATTAAATGCTCCGAAAAAAAAAGACACAGTGTAGCTGATTGGATAAGAAAGCATGAACTATATCTATGTTGCTTACAGAAGACCCATCTCACAACAAAAGACTCACATAGGTTGAAAGTGAAGGGATGGAAAAAAAATTTCCAAACAAACTGGAAGGAAAAAAATGCTTGGATAGCAATACTGATATCCAATAAAATAGACTTCAAAATGAAGGCCATAACTAGAGACAAAGAAGGCCACTACATAATATTGAAAGGATCTATCCAACAGAAGGATATAACCTTGGTAAATATATATGCATCTACATAGGAGCACCAAAATACATTTTAAAACTTCTGGAGGACTTCAAAAGAGAAATCAACAGCAATACAATCATACCAGGGGACTTCAACACCTCTCTGACATCACTGGCTAGATCCTCTAGAGAAAAAATTAACAAGAAACAGAGTCTCTAAATAATGAACCAGAACAAATGGATTTAAAAAGAATTACACCCTAAAACCACAGAACTCACACACTTCTCAAGTGCACATGGGACATTCTCAAAGATAGACCACATGTTAGGACATAAACTAAGTCTCTATAAGAAGATTGAAATCACAACAAGTATCTTCTTAGATCACAATGACATGAAACTAGAAATCAGTTACAACAAAAACTCTCAAAAACGTACAAACACATAGAGGCTAAATAGCATGTTTACCAAGGTGTTGGAATGGATTACCAAGGAGACCAAGGAAGAAATTAAAAACTTCCTGGAAACCAATGAAAACAAAACACAACACAAAATCTATGGGACTCAGAGAAAGCAATCTTGAGAGGGAAGTTTATAACACTACAGGCCTACTTCAAGAAACAAGAAAAACTTCTAATTGACTTTCTAATCCTACAACTTAAAGAACTAGAAACTAAACAAAAACAGAAACCCAGAGCAAGTAGAAGAAAAATAGTAAAGATCAGAGCAGAAACAAATGACATAGAAACTAAAAAACAATTCAAAAGATCAATAAGACAGAGAGCTGGTTCTTTGCAAAGATAAACAAGACTGACGGACCCTTAGTCAGATTCATCAGGAAACAAAAAGAGAGGACCCAAATAAACAAAATCAGAAATGAAAGAGAAGTAACAACTGACATCACAGAAATACAAAGGATCATTAAAATATACCACAAACTATTATACACCAACAAATAGGACAATCTAGGTGAAATGGACTAATTTCTAGAAACACACAATCCCCCAATACTGAACCTAGAAGAAATAGAAAACTTGAACAAACCAATAAAAACTAATTAAATTGAAGATGTAATCAAGAAACTCCCAGCAAACAAAAGCCCAGACCCACATGGCTTCATGGGAGAGTTTTATCAAACATTCAAAAAAGATCTAATACCCATTCTCTTAAAACTATTCCAAAAAATCTAAGAAGAAGCAAGGCTTCCAAACTATTTTTATGAGGCCAGTATAATTCTAATTCCAAAACCATATAAAAACTTTGCAAAGAAAGAAAACTATAGGCCAATATTTCTGATGAACATAGATGCCAAAATTCTTAACAAAATACTAGCAAATCACATCCAGCAATACATCAATAAAATTATTCACCATGACCAAGTGGGATTCATCCCAGGGATGCAAGGCTGGTACAATATTCACAAATCAATTAATGTGATACACCACATAAACAAAATAAAAGATAAAAACCATATGATCATATCAATAGACACTGAAAAAGCATTCAACAAAATCTAGCACCCATTTCTGATAAAAACACTTAGCAATGTGGGAATAGAGGGATCATATCTTGACATAATAAAGGCCATATATGAAAAACCTACAGCAAACATCATACTCAGTGGGCAAAAACTAAAAGCATTTCCTTGAAGAACAGAAACAGAACAGGGATGCCCACTTTTGCCACTCTTATGTAACATAGTACTGTAAGTCTTAGCCATAGCAATTAGACAAGAAGTAAAAATAAAAGGGATCCAAATTGGAAAGGAGGAAGTGAAACTGTCATTATTTGCAGATGACATAATGTTGTACATAGAAAACTCTTAAGACTCCATCAAATATCTACTAGAGCTAATAAATGAATTTGGCAAAATTAACATCAAGACATTGACAATGTTCTTATACACCAACAATGAACTCATAGAAAAATAAACTGAAAAAATCAATCCCATTTACCATTGCAGCAAAGAAACTAAGATACCTAGGAATAAACTTAACCAAAGAAATAAAGGACCTGTTCTCAGAAAACTATAGGACATTGAAAAAAGAAATAGAGGAAGACATAAAAAAGTGAAAGCTTATACCCTTCTCCATGGATTGGAAGAATTAACTCATTAAAATGCCCATACTACCCAAAGCAATCTATAGATTCAATGCAATCCCCATTTAAATATCAATGACATATTTCATAGAACTAGAACAAATACTCCAAAAGTTTATACAGAACCAAAAATGACTCCAAATAGTGACATCAGTCTTGTAAAAGAAAAAAAAAAAAAAGTAGGAGGAATCACAATATCACAATTCTGGATATCAGGTTATACTACAAAGCCATCATAATCAAAACAGCCTGGTACTGGCACAAGAACAGGCATATATATCAATGGAACAGAACAAAGAACCCAGAACCTGAACCAAGGCATTATGCTCAATTAGTATTTGACAAAGGTGGCAAGAGCATACAGTGGAGTCAAGACAGCCCCTTTAATAAATGGTGTTGGGAAAATTGGACAGCTAAATGCCAAAAAAAAAAAAAAAAAAATGAAGTTAGACCACCAACTTACACCATACACAAGAATAAACTCAAAATGGATAAAAATTCAAATATGTTGTGAATCCATATAAATCCTGGAAGAAAATGTAGGCAACAAAATTTCAGACATCACACACAGCAGAATTTTCACTGATACAATGCTTAAGGCAAGAGAAACAAAGGAAAAAATTACCACACAATACTACATCAAATAAAAAGCTTCTGCACAGCAAAAGAAAAAAACCATCAAAATGTAAAGAGAACCCACTCTATGGGAGAGCATAATTGCCAACTATACATCAGATAAGTGGTTAATTTTCAAAATAGAGTACTCACACAATCCAACAAAAGGAAGACAAAGAATCCAATTGAAAAAATGAGCAGAGGACTTAAACAGACATCTCTCTAAACAGGACATACAAATGGCCAAGAGACATATGAAAAAATTCTCAATGTCACTAATCATCAGAAAGATGCAAATTAAAATAACTATGAGATATCACTTCACACCTGCCAGAATGGCTGCCATCAACAAATCATCAAACAACAAGTGCTGGTGAAGGTGTGGAGAAAAGGGGACTCTAGTGCACTGCTGGTGGAAATGCAGATTGGTGCAGCCACTATGGAAAATAATACAGTGTTTCCTCAAAAAATTAAAAACGGAACTGCCATTTGACCCAGTGATCCCACTTCTAGGACTATAGCCTAAGAAGCCTGAAACACCAATCAGACAGAATACATGTACCCCTATGTTCATAGCAGCACTATTTACAATTGCTAAGATCTGGAAACAGCCCGTGTCCATCAATACACAAATGGATAAAAAAGCAGTGGTACATATACACAATGGAATACTATGCAGCTGTAAGAAAGAAAGATCTCTTATCATTTGAGATGACATGGAGGGACCTGTAGAGTATTATGCTAAGTGGAATAAACCAATCAGAGAAAAACAAACATAACATGATCTCATTTATTTGTGGAATGAACAAAACAAACTGATGTACAGAATGGACCTGGAGACATGGATGTCAGGTACTACCTTCAACATTTTAATCTGACAAACCTCAGAAAAGGGGATGGGGGGAGAGTTAGACCATAGAACTTTTATGCATGTATGTGTAACCAATGGACATGACAACAATGTTGGGGGTGGAGTGGGGCGGGAGATCAGGAAGAGGGTGTCAAGGGAGGAAAAAGGAGAAACATCTGTAACAATAATAAATTTATTTATTTTTTTTTAAATAAAGGGATATTTACAGCAAATAATAACCAAAGAGAGCTAGGTACTAACAGTATGCAAAATAGACTTGGAGACAAAAAGATTTCCTAGAAATTAATAAAAAAAATTTATAATGACAGAAGAAACAATCCATCAGGAACATAACAATTATAAAAATTGTTTATACTTTTATAAAATATTACATCCTTTTAATAGAGCCCCCAAATTACATGAAGCAAAACTGACAGATTTGAAGGGATCAAATTAAACAATAGTGGAAGGCTTCAAACTCCCACTTTCAGCAGTAAAAGAACTAGGCAGAAGAACAACACAGAAATAAACACTTGAACAAAATTAAGGACCAATTAAACCTAAAAGACATTTATAGAACACACACACACAAAAAAAAAAAAAAAAAGGAGGAAAAATACACATTATTTTTTAGCGCACATGAAATGTCCTTCTGAATAGGTCATAAAACAAATCTAAATTGAAAGAATTTAAATCATAAATAATATATTTTCCTAACTACAATGTAATTAACATAAAAATCAATAATAGAAGAAATTTACAATATTCCATGAATATATGGAAATTACACAATGATTTCCGAAATAACCAATGGGTCAAAGAATAATCACAACTGAATTTAGGAAATACTTTGAGATGAATTTAAATGAAAATACAGCATACCAAAACCTATTAGTTGCAGCCAAATGAATGCTTAAATTTATAGCCATAAATACCTATATTAACAAAGATCTCAAATCATTGATCTAACCTTCCATGTTAGGAAACTAAAAGAAGATAATATCAAATCCAAAGTAAGTAGAAGGAAGTAAATAATTAAGATTAGAACAGAAGCAAATAAAGATTGGAAAAATCAAAGTAATGAAAGCAAAAGTAACCACCCTGTCAAATGTCAAAACTTACTACAAAGCTACAGTAATCAAGAGAGTGTATGTTGGCATATGGATAGACATATAGACCAGTGGAATAGAACTGAGATTCCAAAACCCTTACATTATGGTCAACAAGGTTGCCAAGTCAATTAAAAAGAAGAAAGAGTAGTTTTTTCAAAAAATGGTGTTGTCACAAGGCGATAATCACATCTAGTAGAATGAAGATAGACCCCTACCTCACATCATATAAACATTAACTCAGAATGGTTCATAGACCTAAATGTAAGAGCTGAAATTGTAAAACTCTTTAAAAAGTCATAGGAATCAGTCTTAGTGGCAGGGGTAATCTTCAGGTACACCTTTATTTTCATGTTGCTAAGTCTGCAGTTACTTACCCAAGACATCAAGCTAATTAGTGATAGAATTAAAGATAAAAACTCTAAGATTTTTTTTTAAGTTTAAAAAACTTAAGATTTTTTAATTAGACTGCATTGCCTTCAAAGAGAACAACCACTGTTATTAGAGTAAAGCTTCACTGTTCAAATGCAAATCACTTAATACTATTTAATTTTTAAAATTTGTCAGTTTATAATTACCTTCAACATTTTAATATGAAAAATGATATCTCATCTCTACTATTCTTTTCCTCTATACACTTTTGTTTCCTACTATGCTAAATGTCTGACCATCCCATCTGTATGCTATGCTAATAACTCTACATATTCTCTGATTTGAATTTCCCTGTCTCTTTCAACTGCAGAAATATTGTTTAACCTTCTTGATGTAGCTTATGGTTTAACACTCTGGAAAGTATTTTCTCATTAGTCAACTGGTCACACCCTACTATCTACTTCTACAGCACTTTCTGACTCCACAGTAGCACTGATTTTCCACTGTATCAGAACTGCCTATTGAAATGTCTGCTCTACTAGATAGTGAACATTTGGAAAGCGTTGCTGTGGCTTAGAGCACTTTTACCCATCGTAGCTATATAATAACCTGTTGTTGGAAGAACAAGATTATCCCATATTTACTGAATTTAATAAGAAAATTGCAGCATTTTAAAAAGTTATTTCCCAAAGTATGGCTATCTCAGATTGTGTGCATCAGAGGTGTAGGAGAATGCAAAGAAGAGTTTGTTTCTTACAAAGCCACATAAATAGAACAGTGTTTACTAAATGATGAGCATACATATTTATGTTTACCTTAAATTGAATGATGAATGATAGAGTTCTGAGTAAAAGTCTTTACTAGTTAAATATTTTCAGTTATTTTATCTTTTAGTTATTTTAAGTTTCAAAAATTAAAACATGAAAATATATTTTCAGCCATCATAAGGAATAAAATTTTCATATATATGCTACAATATGGATGGACCTTGAAAATATTATTCTTGGTAAAATAAGGCCGTCATAAAAGAACAAATATTGTACGCTTTCATTTATATGATGTACGTATAATATGCAAGTTCATAGAGAAAGTTAGAGGTTACCAGGGGCTGGGGAAAAGTGGGAAGGGGAGTTATTATATAACAAGTACATAGTTTTTGTTGGGAATGATAAAAATTGCTTGGATATAAATAGTGGTGATATTATACAATAATGTGAATGTACTTAATGCCACTGAATTCTACACTTATAAATAGTAAAAATGATATGATGTTATATATATTTTACCACAATAATAAAAGGAAGAATATGACAAAATTAAACAATTCAGATGAATAAAAAGAAGTTTAAAATTCAGTTATAATCCCCTCGTAAAGATAACTCCAGTTACATTTTGATATAAAATTTTTCTGTACCTTTATAGGTTTAATAACAAAAATTGAGAAATACAGTGTATGAATTTATTAAACAATAAAAATTCTTTTATATTATTAATAAAATTAAGGTTCAAAAATGATGTATTCAGATAGGCTGAGAGGATTTGATATTAGCATACCTGTACTAGAGGAAATGTTTAAACAAGTTCTTTGGGCGGAAGAAAAAAATATGATGGAAACTTGAATCTACACAAAGGAATAAAGAGTGCCAGAAAAAGTTAATGTGTGAATAATTGTTAAAGTTTTCTCTTCATTGTTTATTTCCTTTCAATTGAAGAATTTACTTTGAATATGTAAAACCAAAAATACTTCCACTTATGCTACCCCACCAAAAGTATTTTCTATGGAGTTTTTATAATTAACCTCTTATTTGTCATTATGTATTAGACATATATTATGAGAAGCCTACTGGTAATTTTAAAAACTTTACAGAAACTTTTTTCTTTTTCAAATCAGGATGGATTTTTAAGAGGAAATTGAAAAGTATCTCAAATCCAGTCAGTTAAAAGCAAAACTCACTCAAGCATTTCACATATACATTTGGTGACAATATTATGTTTAAAAATCTTAAAACTTGCAAAATAAAATTTCTATTTCTTAAAAAAGATGAGCCCAAGATTCCTTTACAGAAACACAAAAATGTGTGTGCGCGCACGCACACACACACACACACACACACACACACACAATTTCACACATACACAATTTCAGTTTGAATTATAAGAGGGCATCTAAGATGGATTCTAAGTTATAAGAGTCTAGAAAGATCTCTGCCTGACAACAAAGAATGAACCTATTTAAATTGGAGTAATTGTCTCTTTCCTCCTGGCAGAGACCAGATGGCTGTGTGAGGTAGAGAGTATTAAACCAGCACGCGTGGGAGAAGTTGCCGAACCCATCCAACTGGAACTGAATGGGATACTGTTGCACGATACAACAGAATTCAGCATTCCTCCTCACTGTTTCAGCCAGAACATCCCTGTTAATTTACTTCTGTAACAGACTGGCAAGCTGCCCTGGTAGTGATTCAGAATGTTACCAGCACATTTTCTTGCTTTCAGTGCTATTTGACAGGTCTGGGATTCTTTATACTTTGATTCCAGTGTTGATTCAAGTTATCAATCATACATTATTTGATTAAAAAATGAAGACTTTGTAACTTCATTCCTTTGTTTCACTGTGAAGAGGGTGGCAAGTTTTACACAGACTATCAGCTTATAATTTGGAAAAGAATCAGTTTATCAACTTCACTGGCTAGCATTCAGCCACCAAAAAAAAAAAGTAAACCTGGACAGTGTTGTTCAGTGGTTAGTGTCGGACTGTGCATCAGAGGGTTGTGGGTTCAATTCCCAGTCAAGGGCACCTACCAGGCTACAGGTTCGATCTTTGATCCCCACCACACCCCACTCCCCCTTGGGGCTAGTCTGGGAGGCAACCAATCTATGTGTTTCATATCAATGTTTCTCTTTCTCTCCTTCTGTACCCCCCTCTCCCCTTCCACATTCTCATAAAAATAAAAAAAAAATCAATGAAAAATATCCTTGGGTGAGAATTCACACACACACACACACACACACACACACACAGCTCTGGCCTGTTTGGCTCAGCAGTTAGAGCGTCAGCCCGCTGACCAAAGGGTCCCGGCTCGATTCCAGTCAAGGGGTTGTACCTAGGCTGCGATTTGTCCCCAGCCCTGGTCGGGATCCTCTGGGAGGCAGTCAATGTGTCCTTCTCACATCAATGTTTCTCTCTTTCCCTCTCTTTTCCTCTCTCTCACTCCCTCCCACTGCTCTGAAGACAAATAGAAAAATATCCTCAGGTAGGGATTAAACACACACACATACAAAAGTGATTAGCATTACCCAAAGTAAACAAAATCCTTATGCTAATGCCTAATCATTTCAAAAATGTTTGCATCCACTGTGTATTGAATTTTTCAAAAGAAGGGGCGCAAAGATTAATCCCTTATTCCCATTTACTCATGTTATTCCATTATCTTCCCCAAACTAAAACTTAAAATTCCCCACCTAAAATTTCTTGACCCAAGGAACATACTGATAACTACCTCTTCAAAGACTGGTACCTGGATAATACATATTCTAGAATCGCCTGGCAAGTGACCAGGCAATTGAAGCCACAGTCCTTTGTCACCTAAATTAAGAAGGAACCATACACCTACATGGACACCTTTTAAAAATGCATTCCATTCTATGAATATTTGAAGGGTGAAGATTTGACCTGTTACAGTTCAACTATTTCACCAAAAATAAGAACACACTATGACTATTCCTCTGGGCTTCCATCAGTATCAAAAGAGAAGGATACAAGATTTTAAATACCTTTCTCTTAGTTTTTCAAGATAATTGAGAAACAAAAGGTTGTCTTTGATAACTTTGAAAGTTACTTTTCTTAGAAGGGGGAATTTTATTTAGGATACATTCCATACCCCTACTTGTAAATATCTGGTTCATGGGATGTAAGATTCAGTGATGCAGACAAATGGCTAAAAAGGCAATCAAGAAGTAAGAATGCTAAACTTATCATCAAAATGGGAAAAGAGCAGGTAAATAATAGTGTGATAAGGATAAGAGGAAGAACAGTGTGTCTCAGACCAGACAGCTACCTAGATAATACTCAGCAGCACTGCTATTCTATACTCTGGCTTTGTCTGCTGTATCTCTCTAAGATTATGATTCAGTGTAATAGTTAAATCTATTTCTTGTTTTATCAAGTTAGGATATCTTGACTTTCTACAAATTCAATTTAAGAAATAAACTTTACTAGATTTCCCCCAATTTTTCTCTTCTGTATCCATCATTAAATTTTGTCATCTATAACATCTTTGTCACTGAAAAAAAAATTGCATTTTCACATTTTTATAACATGAAAATGTCTAAGCTTTCTCTATAGTTTGACTTCGAGTATTTGAAAAGTTATCAACAATGGTTTTAGTTATAGTTATGTAACTTCTTCTCTACATAACTATTTTGTGTAATTGATGCACACAGAGAAATGGGAGCCCGAGTCAAAAGACTATGTCAAGTGAATTCTATTTTAAACACTATTTGCATTTAAATAATTATCTAATAAATGCTATGGTTTTGTTTGCATCATATTTTGATCATGATATTCCTGTCAAGACTTGTTTTTTTATAATAATCTTGTTGCCTAATGACTTCAGGATGCTAAAGTTATATATACTCTTGATCATAATCATTATCTAGAATTCTCTTTCTTCCTAGAAATGTCCTTCATTAATTCCTCTAATTTTGGTTTCAACCTTAATCTTGCTATTATAAGTCTATTTCCTACCATATTTCTTTTTTCTCTCTCTTTTTTTTTTAATCCTCACCTGAGGACATTTTTGCATTTATTTTCAGATAGAGCAGGAGGGAGAGAAGGAGGAAAAAAGAGAGAGAGAAAAACATCGATGTGAGAGAGACACATTGACTGGCTGCCACCCACACGACCCCAACCAGGACTGGGGATAAACTGCAACCGAGGTACGTGCCCTTAGTGGGAACCAAACCAGGACTGTCTGGTTCGCAGGCCGAGGCTCTAACCACTCAGCCAAACCTGCCAGGGCCCTACCATATTTCTTAATGCTTTCAATGGTATTTAGGAAATAAGGTGTTCTTATGAAATGTATGTATGCCCATTTCTGGCCTATTTTTCTCATGTGGGAGATTAGTTCTAAATGATGTCTTCCAACCCCTTGCACAGCGTCTGCCTTTTGCTATGAGAATACCCATAGCAGAGAGTTTTCTTTAGTAAGGCTCAAGATGGCTCAAAATTGATTCCCTGCTACACTGTGCTCTTCTTGCACACAAAACATACATTACGATGTGTCAGTGCACATGTGTGTACATCGAGACTCTAAATCCCACTTCTGGCAAAAGCACCCTATTAGTACCCACACAGAAAGGCTGCCGAGTTCCAATTGAGGACCACACATTAAATCAGTGCCAACATATTAGAGGCATGTGATTTGCATATACATGAAACCTTAGCCAAAAGGGCGTGGACAGCAGAGACGGCATATGTAGTAACAGAGTCTACACGTCTCTGGCTAGAAGCCCTGGCCCCAGCTCTTTTTACAGCTCTCATACTGGATTCTATCCACAGTCAGGGTCTAAGCATCTGTCAGGGAGAGAAAGCATAAGTTCGGGTAAAGCAACTAATGGACCATCACAAAAATCTCCTAGAGGTTAAAGCATCCCATACTCTTTTTTTTTTTTCTGAGTGGGGAAGGGGGCAGAGAATACTAATAGCAGGCAGCTATAAAACAAATGGCATATTATATATAATATATATAATATATAACAATATCAATATGTACAATACAATATAAATTATATACATTTACAATACACAATATAAGTTATGCATATATACATTTAATATATGCATACTATATATAATTATATACATATATTACATATATATTACATAAACTACATAATACATATTAAGATACAATTACATATACATATACATATATATACATATACATATATATATATATATATACATATATATACATATATATATATATATATCCCATTGGTTCTGTTTCTTGGAGGGCCTTTGCAGCACACCCCTCCCTAGCTCTGAGGACTACCACAATGCACCTTCCTGATCTCAGGCCTGGAATCAACAATTTATTCTCACAGCTGCTGCAAGTCACACCAAAAGACAGCCCTCCGCTTTTAGGGATTACGTCATTTAAGAAAAAACTGTCTTGTCCAAGATCTCATTTCCCTCCAGGAGCAGCCACTTGATGACCGATCGATCGTGCAGAGGTATAAATACTTAGTTCCTTCAACACAGTTCAGGACAATCTGACGATGTTTCCAAGCTGCAGGGGTGCGGCTTTCCTTGAATGAGCAGTGCACCCCTCTGCCAAACCCTGGTTCTTTCCTCTCTTCACGAGATGTTCCTCCCAAGAATGCTCCCTGATAAGTGGCCTGCATATAAATCTGCTTCTTAGATTCTTCCTCTGGAAACGTTCAACCTGCAACAGTGGATCTCTCTCTGTCCTGATATCATTTTGCATTCCCCTTCTCCCAGCCAAATCAGTACAGAGTATATAGGCCATTTGCTTCACAAACCAATATCCAACCTGGAAATGGGTGGCCAATTCCCCCTTCCTGAATACACCCCTCATTTCTGTGGGTGATTTTCCTGGAGCTCTCTTTCCTTAGGTTGGCAGGGTGATGCGAACCCTCCCCATTCTCCCTGTCATCTCAGGTGCACCATCAGTTCTCTGTATTTACTATTACTATTTTTTTTTGCTCATCGTGACTCCAAAATCACAGGTACATAAATCAGGCTCTCCCAAGGGATTTCTCGCTTTACTGCACTCTATGGACGTACAGGTCAACAATCCATAGAACAACCAGATTCTTCCAAGGTGTCTCGAGTCCCTAGCTTGTTTCTCTTGGTGCTCTCCCTCACGGGGCTTGTGGGATGCAGCACCCTCTCCCCTTCCCATAGCACTTCCCTTTCTACAGGGACACACTGCATGAAGATTTCAGCCTAAAATGATCTGAAGATTATTTGTCAAGTTTAGTTATCTGTTACATCCTTCTTTTACACACACAAACATTCTTTGACCATTACCAATATGCCTGACAAGTTTGGAGTGTTTTCTCTCCATTTCTCTGCCTCTAATTATTTGCTCTCCTTTGCACACAAAAACAAATTAACATATAGCTCTACCACGTTTAATATAATGCTAATGAGAACTGCTCGCAGGCTCTTCTTTTAGAGTTGTTTTACTCAAGGGCCCAGTTGTAATCATGACCAGGCATCATAAGATGGCTAGCCAAGGTCAGGGGTGCATTTTTTCTATGGGCCAGGGATCGCTATAAAAAGCTAAATGGCTCCTGCCATCATTTAGAACACAGTGCGACCATTTAAGATAATTATTCATATAATAAAACCTAGATCTTCTGCATCTCATTGAGCCCTAGAAGGAAGCGATTGCAGGAGTCCTTGGTAGAGTGGTTTATGTGAAAGTGTCGGAAATGAACTGACTTACAAACCTGCTATATAAACCTCAGGAGAGCAAAGCCCTCCACCTCCCAACCACCAGGCATTATCTGTTGTATGTATGCTTTAAAGCTCAAAGAAAGATAAAGTCGTATAATAGCCTATCTTGGTCTAGTTTCAGACTAGAGATTTTATCTCCCTGAATAACATGGTCTAATTAGATGAATTTTATCTTTGTGTTAAAATTATCTTTGTGCTTAGATCTTTGATCATGTTTTGTGTGTTCTTCCTTTTCGAAAGCTCATTTCAATGACACTATTCTTTTCATCTTAATCTCTTGCTTAAAAATGCTTCACCTTACAGATTAGATTCCAAAGTTTCCCTCACATGAACAGTAAAATGTATCCCAGTAGGTAGCAGCCAAATAGATGAGATCATTCAAGCATTTCTCAATTAGTTAAGAAACTTTTGATGCATCTCATTTAGTGTTCTCAATGAAGAGGACATCTTAGAAATACTTTCTTAAGGTCAAAGGACACATTTAGCATAATAACGAGCCACATTTTTACATAATTAGATCATATGGGGATTTGGGTCTTCTGTCACTTTGGTTGCATGTGATATGAGTAGAGCTTGCTAAATTGTGACCCCCTGAGAAAGAAAAATAATTGAGAAAGTGACCCAGGAACATTAGAAAAGAAAACAAGGACACAGCATAAAATAATACAATTACCAGTAGGCTAGAGTTCAAGGGAAAGGAGCTATATTCCTCTGAAGGGGGAAAAGGGTAGGTAACTATATACTTTCACATTGTTGTGTAAAGAGACTTCGATTTCCAGTATGTGACACATTCTATTTTGAATTATTTATGAAAAATAATAAAAAGAATTATGTGGAATACTAAATGACTGGTTTGAATTAGATATTTAGAAGTTATGTTTTCCATAATTAGCAACAACTAAACTTTTAGAAAGCTCATAGAGTCATTAGGTGAACAACCATACTAGTCATGGCTATGCAGCAAAATAAAAGAAATACTTTGGAAGGTTGGGTTAAATTGCATAATATATTTAATACAACTATGGATGAATGGAGTTAGACAAAATATCTGTTCTATTATTTACTAGCTGGATTGGTTTAGTTCAAAATATTCACCTCTCTGTACTAGCTTCTCATGTACAAAAAGTGGCAATAGTGTTGCACTTGTATGAGAAAGTGCCTGGCATATAATAAATATAAAGATATTTGAGCAGTTATTTTTGAGACCATGAATGGTTAGAATTACACTGAATTTCTAAGAGTGCTTTAAATCAAACAACTGTGTAATTTTTTCTAAAATATATAGGTGAAATTCAAGATAAAAAAGCAGCAGAGACTTCAGTTTTCCCTGCATCTTCCCATCCCCATTTTCAGTGATAACTTCTAGGGACTTTTTTGGAAACTCATCTTCCTGAAGAACTTAAACTTTACATAATCATCTGTCTTAAAATGTTCACTGTAATTTTTATGAGAATTGCATATAAAGCATATTAGTATCTAAAAATTTTTTTAGAAGTTTGGGAAATTCAGTTTCATTCTAATCACCCAGAGCCACTTGTCCCTGTAGACACACAGTGTTTGAAGGGCAGTGCTGCTGACTTGGACGCTGACACCTGTCACCAGAGCGGCGCTTGCTCCATACACCAGACAGGGATGTGCAGAAACAGACAAAAATTAGTGCTGATAGATTACTTCTAATTATTAAATGTTTATTTTTTAATATCTATTGTCTAGTGAGTCCCTCAGAAGAATATGGTCATTGAAATAAATGATCGGGTTAAAAATTGCATTGAGCAAATTTGATTAAACCATGAGACACATCAGGTTATTGTGTTGTTCCCAATTTTTTTCCATTCTTCATTTATTTAAAACCCACAAAGATCCATGAAGAAAAAAAACAAATTTTTTTTCTACTACATAATATGCCACTAAGACAATTTAAGCTTTTTAAGTCATTACAAAAAAAATATATCAAATATATATGATATGAAATTGGAAATACCTTTCTACTATAAGCTAGTAGTTACATTTAAGAACATATTGTTGGGTGAATGTGAAATGACACATATTCATTACAAAACTACTAGAAAAAAAAATACTTCAAATACCCAGGGACTGGAAAATATTTTTAAAAAATTATTTTATATAAATAGATAAAAATATCAAAATACTATTATATGATTATAATGTATATTTTTAAACTTTTGAAGTTTTAAATTATTGAAGCATTATTTATTCTTTCCATCATTTTACGAATAGATGACACTTCTGATGAGTTGGAACATGAGCTATTATTATGAAGCAATGACATCCAAGAGAACTATTAAGTATTAAGCACCACAAAGCAAAGTCAAGGAGCTATTCTAAGGTTCCAGTTTGAATATAAAAGCTAAGATTTTCAGGAAGTGAAAAAATAAGACTTTGGATAAAAAAAAAAAAAAAAAAATCATGCTGCCAACTCTTTGGTAACTCCTGTTTATAGAACAACTACTAAGTACAACACTGCCTAAAAGGCTGTTTTTTTTTCCAATCCTCACTTGAGGATACTTTTCCATTTATTTTCAGATACAGAGAGAGGGAAAGAAGGGGGGAGGGGGGGATTGGGAAAGAGAGGAAGAGAAACATGGATGTGAAAGAGACATATCGACTTGCTGCCTCCCACACAACCCGACCAGGGCCAGGGACTGCACCGCAACTGAGGTACGTGCCCTTGACTGGAATCAAACCCACAACTATTTGGTCCATGGGCCAAAGCTCCAATGGCTGGGCCAAACCAGCCAGGGCTAAAAGACTGTTTCTTTCTTTTTTTTTTTTTAATTAATTAATTTTTTTGTTACAGATGTTTCTCCTTTTACCCCACTGATTCCCCCCCTCTTCCTCCCTCCCCACCCTCTCCCCAGCTTTGTTGTCCATGTCCGTTGTTCATGCATACATGCATATAAGTTCTGTGGTTTATCTGTCCCCCACCACCCCCTCTTCTGGGGATTGTCAGTCTGTACCCTACTTCCACGTCTCTGGGACTAACCCATTTCTCAGACTATTATGTTTATTATATTCCACAAATAAGTGAAATTATATGATACTTGTCTTTCTCTGTTTGGCTTGTTTCACTTAGGATGACACTTTCCAGGTCCCTCCATGTCATCTCAAAGGATAAGAGATCTTTCTTTCTTACAGCTGCATAGTACTCCATTGTGTATTTGTACCGCAGCTAAAAGACTGTTTCTTAACAGAAAAATGACTTCAGGATCACATAATACTCAACTTTTATTCAAAGTCGATGTTCAGGGGGCAGAGTAATAAAGTACAGTGTCCCTTGGTACTGAACATTTAAGTCGCCTGCCATTATGTCTGCTGAGGTTCACTGGTTGAATGCTAAACTTCTGCCTTCTAGCATGAAACGTCATTCTAGAATGAAACTAGGTCTGCACTATACGTTGATTTTAGCTGACCAAAATCCATTTGGAATTCTATATCCTAACCATGGTAGTCTTTGTTTATATGAGGACAGAAGAAATGCTCTAAACTGAAGGTATTTGACGACTACAGAATAACATTCCTTTGTAATCTACCCTAACCCTGCCATCTACAATTCCCAGGGTCCATTCAGCGATGCTTTCATTGCATTGTACCATCTCGGTGGTCACCACTGGCTGCACCTGGCCCCAACTGAGATTTGAAAAAATAAAATGAAAGCATGGTTTATAGTATGAATATAGGAAAAAACAAAACAACAACAACAAATCCTCAAACCTATAACATAACCAATGACGTGACAGCCCGAAACTGTTAATAACATCCTTCTGCAAGGAATGTGTTCCTTTGCTTTGTTCTGGTGTCTGCTCCCTTGGATCGCTATTATTATCTTTTACTTTTATCCCTTTTCTTGTTGTTATTTTTTAATCCTTTTCTTGATACTTTTAAAGTCACTATCAGTCTTTCCCTTTGAACCATATCTAACTTCTACATACTGTCTAATGTATTTCCACACTTAAACTCCTTTCCCCTTTAAACGCCCCTCCTTATTTCTTTTTTCTATGCATATGAATATTTCACATTGATACCCCAATTTCACGTTTCTGTCTATTTCTTCATCTGACCCTCATTCACTAGCCTTATTCTTTTCAGTTTCCAACACACTGAACATCCCTGTGAGGCAAGAGTTAGAGGGATCAGAGAACCTAAGAGACTTGGATTAAAGTCTAGGCTACAACCTTCCACATAAAATTGAGAAGTTACTTAACCATGTCAGGAAACTGAATAATAGCTTTCCTTCTTACTACATTGACACAGGAGAATTACAATGGACAACTACAGCAGGAAGTCGTTTCTACTATCAAGGGAGTCCTATTCTACTGCTAGCCACCCTGCTGTAAAATTTAAAGTGGCTGGGTTGTGTCTTTGTGTGTGTCTGTGTAAGAGAATAAATATGTATGGAACACACAGTATGTTCCAGGTACATTTCTGAACATAGTGGACATGGCAGTGAACAAATTAGATAAGATCTTCTGCTCTGTGTTGTTTCTCGAGGAATAGAGATAGATAAGTGAACATATCATGTCAGATGGCAATAAGTGCTATGAAATAAAATTAATCAGGAAAAGACTGGTAGCAATAATTTTTGAATAAATGAAGGAGACTGAGAGTATGCAGTATTATCTAGGGATTGAAGAAAAATGTATTTCCATATATGATTAGTAAGAATATTCATTGGCACAATCTCTTTGAAAAGGAATTTACCCAAATGTAAAATGTGCAAATCCTTTGATTCTGCAATTCTACTTTGAGCTACTTAATACTACAAATATATTTGGGCATAACTCAGATATATGTATACAAGATTGTTTTTACAACATTGCTTGCGTAGGGGGAGGGGAAAACCTATAAACAACTTGAGTGTTCTCAGTAGTCAATTGGGTAAATAAAATATGAACATCCATAGAAAGGATGACTATGCACATCTGTTAAAAAGAATGAAGTAGATTTGTTATGATAATCTGGAAAACTCTAAGATATAAAGTAAATTACAGAACAGTTTGTATGTATTATCCCACTGGTATAAAAGAAGATTTATCCTTGTGTTTATATATATGCCTGAAAAAAACTTCTGGAAGAATACACAAAATTACTTCTGTGGTGTAGGATGGATGTCTTGAGAATGAGATAGACTCATTTTTTTTGTTCTGCTAAAAAAAAAAAACTGTACTATGTGCACTGCTATTTTTATAGAATTAAAAATGTTAAGCACTGAGGGAAATACTGTTTATTTTGTGCAAAAAGCTGAAATACCCTCCTCATGACAATATTGCAGTGATGAAAATAAATACTGAATTTGTTTTATCAGGATGGCCAGTACAAATAAATCATATGAAAAAGTTATCTATGGGTTTCAAATTATTGTGGCTGGATGACTACAGCAATCATATTAAAAGCAAATTAGTAAATTGCCATCTCAAACTGTGAATTAAAAAAAAGATGACAATGACAGACTACATCACAAATTGTCTTAGTCCATTGGGGCTGCTACAGACTAGGTGGCTTATGAACATAAAAATTTACCTGCCCCAGGTCTAGAGTCTGGAAAGTCCAAGATCAAGGCACCAGCAGATTCAGTGTCTGGTGACAGCCTGCTTCCTGTTCATAGATGACCATTGTTTTGCTGTGTCCTGACATGGCAGAAGGGGCAGGGAGCTCTGGGGGTACCTCTTCCAAGGGCACTGATCTAATCATCTCCTAAAGGCCCCACCTTCAAATATCATTACATCGGACATTAGGATTTAACATGAATTTGGGATAGGGACATATTAAATCTACAACACAAACAAAACGCTATCATTTCCCAATTATACAACAGCTTTAGGATGTTTAGATAACATGTACAACCATTTATATAACATGTACAACCACTACATGAAACTGATATGTAACATGGTTACATATCTGGAACATAACTTTTATGAAGTACTTACATATGAATTTATTACATTATTAATACATTTCTTAGAGATTTTTATTCACTCATGACTTACTTATTAGGAACTATTATGATTCTCATGTGTGCCAGATTTTAGGGGTCTTTTTGTAGATTCTCACTATAAGGCTGTATTCACACAGCTATTATCAATTCTTACTCCAGTATGTAGCTATTGTTGTAGTAAGAAAGCAGTTTCCCTGAAATGACAGTGGTTGACTATACATGGTAATGTACATGGACACAGAAAACGAATGCTCTAAACTTGTCTAGACAACATGTATTATTTTTCCAGTGCTGTGCTACAAGCTGATTAATAGCAAGGAATTTCAGTCACTTGGAATCGGATAGAGCTGACACCCTCTTTTCCGCCAGCGATGTGGCACTGCATAGCTATTTTCCTGGAGGTGGTAATCAAGGCTATATGACAGGGGGAGAGGCTGGATGACAAAGCATCAAGTATTTTCCCCCTAGAGCCTAACCTATTTCTGATAAAGCAATGTCATTTCCTTGTGTGTTCTCCTTATTTATCCAGGATACCTTGTGGGAAAGCAATTACTTAAATTTGGAGAAACTAAAGACAGAAAATTATCTGATAATGTGAAGATGCCTGTAAAGAACCTTGTATTTTTCCTGGCAGGTGTGGCTCAGTGGATTGAGCATCGTCCCATGGACTGAGAGGTCCCAGTTCAACTCCCAGTCAGGGCACATGCCTGGGTTGCAGGCTCGATCCCCAGTAGGGGGTGTGCAGGAGGGAGCTGATAAATGTTTCTTTCTCATGATGTTTCCATCTCTTTCTCCCTTCCTCTTCTCTAAAAAAATCAATAACAACATATTTTTTTAAAAAGAATCTTAGATTTAAAAAAAATAAAGAATGTGTAGGGGATTTCAATATCTGATGAATGTGTATTATTTAAAGGTAACTTTTTCATATGAAATTTTTACCCAGACTTATATGTTACAGAAATTGGTCAAGAAGCCTATGAGGAATAATCATTGCCATGAATTGAAACTTTCTACTTGTTAAAAAACAATAGTATTATGTAAATTCACTATAGAAAATTCTAAACAATTAAAACTCACAGCGATACAAGCAGTAGGTTTCCATATGTCAGGAAACCTGTCACACAAGTAAATTAAGCTTGATGTAAAAACTGCTGAACTACCTTCCTCACTTTCTTTCACCCTTGCACATAATATAAAAATAATTTCTTAATGGGGTAGATAAATCCTAGTATGTCTCTGGAGTGAACAATTTCCAGGTGCTACTCCTTGCCCAGAACCGTCCCCTTTTCTCAGATGTAGAAATATGTTTCCTTTTGTTTGCATGTGTTTATCTCTATACTTAAAATTTCTCAATAGTAATCTTAAATTTTTTTTTTTACTTAAAGTAATTTAGATACCATGATACAATCAGGTCTACAGATAATTGTGCCCACCCCCTTTAATATGATGCATGCTAGGGCCGCAGAATCCCAGGAAAAAGCAAAGCTGAACCCGAGGAAGGTAGCACCTGGAAAATCCCTGGCAGGATACAGGACTATGTTATCTCAGGTGAGGTTTAGGCAGATGTTATGAGACCGGTGTAGGGGATGCTGTAACCAGACTGAAGGAGCAGAATTATGTGAACAGGCAGTCAGATTTCTAGTAATCTTCACCTTGAGAGTCCATCATCAGGATACAGTAACCCACCCTTCCAAAGGAGGGGACTGTCAGCATTCAGGAGAATTTAAGGATACTGGAGAAGTCCATCGCAATCCAGAAAAGAGTGTCGGTATCGATTGGAAAGTGAGGTTTTTATCCAGATCATGGAAAAGACTTCACATAGGTTTAAGGCTCTGTCCCACCTCTAACTTTTCAGCTTGACGGGACCAACATGGAAAGAGCGGAACTGCCACAACTGTGGGCTCCACAGGGCCCAGAACACTCACACCGTGTCAGAGGCCAGATCTGGTTGACAACATAATAGGATTCCAAGTCCTATCAAAGGGTGGCGTGCAGAGTGCTGACAAAGCAGCTCTGAGCAGGGTGCGTCCGACCAGGTCCAGCCCCTCATTCATTCGGCCCTGGAAAGTTGCGAAAGGTCCAGGACTTACAGAAGCTGCAAAGAGCCCATTGCTCACAGAGTCAAGTCTAAGGAAGGTCTTAGGTCTAGTATTCAGGGCCTGATCAAATATGGTTTCAACTCATCTTTCCAAAGTTCTTGTACGAATCAATATCTTTTACGTTACAATTTAACCAAGAAAGTGTGAGCCATACCTTCTTTACATCTTAGTATCTTCTGTGCTTTTTCTAATATTTCTCCATGTCTGGACTCTGCTTCCACATCTCCCCACTCTCTTAGCCGTGTGTTCAAAACAAGTCTTATTTCTGAGAGCCCGCTCGAAATGATCTACTCTTCGTACAACACACTGAGAACCGCTTTAGGAAATAATCTTTTCTTTTCTCTCTCTGACACATCACTTCCTGCCTTAAATAATTAAAAAATCTAATTATATTTCTTGTCTGCCTTTCAAGTCTAACATTTTGAGGAAAAAGCCCATAATTATAACTAAATTATATATATATGCCCCATGACACTTAACATAGAGCTTCACACACACACAAAAATAATTTTTTAATAAATTTTTATTAAGTTAATATTTTTCAACCTAACTCTACTAAGAAACTAGTCATATGTTAAACCAGTCTGGTACAGATAATACAGGTGCTCTGTTTTTGACCACCATAATTATGGAATGTACTATTGCTGTAATAATATGGAACATGAACACAAAGAGAGAAAAAAAATATTAACTCCCTTTTCTTAAAAAGACTCAAATTAACCCTGCTACACTTTTCCATTTACTTGACTGATGAGTTAGAATATTCACCAAAGTTCTACTAACTACATGAAATTTTTTTTTTTATCCTCACCCAAAGACATTTTTTTCCATTTTTTTGTTCAGATAGAGTGGGAGGAAGAAGGAGGAAGAGAGAGAGAAACATCGACGTGAAAGGGATACATTGAGTGGCTGCCACCCCTATGACCAACCGGGGCTGGGGACAAACTGCAACCAAGGTACGTGCCCTTAGCGGGAACCAAACCCAGGTCTCTCTGTACCGCAGGCCGACGCTCTAACCGCTGAGCCAAACCAGCCAGGGCTAACTACATGAAATTTGAACTCAGCACTACCCCAGCCCTTTTCTTCCATTGCATAATGTTTCCATTGGCAAATACCGAAAGTGTCTGGTAGTTAAGTAATTAAGTAATGAATAGTATACAGCAGTTGAATTTAGAAGGTATGTCTGAGCAAGTCCATGTTCACAAAAGCAACTAGACAAGTGCACAGTTCTGGAGTCACTGTACAGCAAACCAATCCTTGTGTTTTGGAGATCTCCACAAACACAAAGACTATTCCTTCAAGATACAGAAAATGATCCTCCTCCTCAGAGGTTAGTAGAAGGAATATTGTAAAGGGTGATAAATTCCACGTTTTCTTACTTCTTGTTTCGTTTTTTTGTTTTCTACATCTATCTGCCATGTTTTTGTGCATTTTGATTTTTCTTCAAGTGTGTATTTCTCTCAGTGGAGAATAGATACTCCTAGACCTTTAAAATTTTATTTAATTCTTACCAGCAAAAGCTCAGCAGTCGTGAGCAGTTCTGTCACGCAAACCACAGCATATGGGTCAAGACTGAAACTACTGCAGCGAGGAATCAGAATTCCAGAGAGAGGTGACTTGGCATGAAAAAATGCTGTAAAATGAGGATCATTCAAAATGATGAATCAGGAACATCCCTTTTCAGTTGTCCACTTCGCTTTCTCTGGTGTATGTTGTTTCTTTTAGAAATAAAAAGTTTGGGCAAATTAAACAGTAAGAACTCTGATTTTATAGTGGGTAATAAATTAACACTATATTGTTCATATTTAGATTTAGCAGCTAGGACAGTAATGGGAATGGCCTTTGTTGCCTTGGAACCCTTTTTAAATGATAATTTATAGGGTCACTTGGGGCATGTACATTTCAGAAGGTCATGCATATTGACTAGACGGCATCAGACTGCTTTGGTCTGATGAGGGCTGAAATCATGCGAACATTTTTAAAACCTAGCAGACCGCCCTGGCCGGTTTAGCTCAGCGGTTAGAACATCAGCCTGCGGTCCAGAGAGACCCGGGTTTGGTTCCCGCTAAGGGCGTGTACCTTGGTTGCAGTTTGTCTCTGGCCCTAGTTGGTCGTGCGGGAGGCAGCCACTCAATGTGTCACTTTCACATCGATGTTTCTCTCTCTCTCTCTCTCTCTCTCTCTCTCTTTCTTCCTCTCCCTCCCACTCTATCTAAACAAAAAATGGAAAAATGTCCTCGGGTGAGGATAAAAAAATAAAAAATAAAAAAAAATAACACCTAGCAGACCAATTCCCAGCCTCAAATAGTTTTCAAAACAAAACTTGGTAAACACAACATTCAAAAGCAACATACAAAAGCACAGGATGGGGGCGTTCTATGTGGGTCTCATTCAGTAGCACCATGAATAAGAGTTTTGTGTAAGAATGAACATTTGTTACTCCAGGGTGGGAAGGAAGGTGTGTGACTTTTTCACAACTAATTTCAGCTAGAAATTTAAAATCTCTTTTAGGAGCAAGAGAATAAGAAAGTTTTCAAAAAGAAAATTGTCATTACATCATGAAACACAAATACGACATTCACCAGTGAGCAGGGTTGATTGCTACCCGAAGAGTATTCTGTCTCTGGTAAACTGAAAATGTTCCAATTTAGGAACAAAAATTACTGTTCTGCAGAAGCCATACACACTGAAGAAACATTTATACACTTCTGGTCTCTTATTTATACTGAATTCTTTAATCTGCCCATATCTATCTGCTATTTCTATCCTGTATGAAGAGTTATAACAACATAATTCCTATTAAATTTACCATAAAAAAGAAAGAAAAACTAGTGGAATACAGTTTTTGTAGAAGGTACAGGAAGAAAGAAATTGAGATAAAAAATAGAAGCATACATTTTTTTTTCCCCCAAGTAATGTTCAAATAGACAAGCACAGAAATGGAGCCATGGCCACAAAGGGAGGTAGAGTCGAGGGAGTGTTTTGAAGTTGTAAGAAATTATGTGATGATATGTAGTTTTCTTGATGACCTGATTGAGAAAAAGGAATTTGTGGATGCAGATAAAAGAGGGGAGATGTTTTGCAGAAATATCTTTACAGATGGAAGATGGCTTAGACTCTGAGGCACCAGTGGGGAGGCTGGGCTTAGGTTAGGCGTGGAAAGGCAACTAACTCATCTATAATAGCAGAAGGAAAAAATACTTGCCCAACCTAATGTGGTGGCAACCCGTGGAGATCTTTTATGGTTGTCCCTAATTTTTCATAAAATAGAAATGAAAGTCATCCGATGAGAGTAAGATGTTCTAGAAATTTGAGGACAGAAGAAAAGGTGTGGGAGACAGCCTAGAAGGCATTCACTGAAGATCTCTGCCCCTGGTATTAACTCCTTCAAATGTGAGGTGGACTCACTTTTAACAAGCAGAACATGGCAAAAAGGGAGTGTATCACTTCTGAAATTAAGTAATAAAAAGACTGATGGTAATCTCTCTCTCAGCCCTCAGACTGGGAGAAACAAGCTGTCGTGTTAGGGACTGCCCTCAGCAACTGGTGTCTTTCACCAACAGCCAGAGAAGACCTGAGACCTGCTAACAACTGTACGAGTGAATTTAGAAATAGACCCTTCCCCACTAAAGCCTCAGAAAACTGGAGCCCTGGCCAATACCTTTCTTGCAACTTTGTGAGAAACTTCTAGCCTTAGGCATCCTAGAAAGGGCACCCAGATTTCTGATCACTAGGGCCTGTGATAGCATTATTGTTTGTTGCTTTAAGCAGTTTTGGAATGATATAATGGGGGGGGGGGCAAGGTCTATTATTTTGACCATGGAAGTTAGTGTTTCGTGGACAGTGAAGGACAAGATCACTGAAGGACAGGACACCTGGGGACTGATAAGCCAAGACAGAATAGAGGAAACTTAACATCAGTAAGACAGTAGAAATAGAGTTAGATATAGAAAGACTACATTAAGAATCATAATCCTGCCCTGGTCGGTTTGGCTCAGCATCGGACCTGAGGGCCAGAGAGTCTCGGGTTCTGTTCCCGCTCAGGGCATGTACCTCAGTTGCAGTTTGTCCCAGGCCCTGGCTGGGGTCATGTGGGTGGTAGCCAGTCAGTGAGTCTCTCGCACATCGATGCTTCTCTCTCTCTCTTCCCCCCTCACTCCTTCCTGCTCTATCTGAGATAAATGCAAAAAATGTCCTTGGGTGAGGATAAAAAAAGAATCATAATCTTGCAAGAGATTGGAGAGTGCCCAGGTGTCGGTAGGTAATTATGACAATAATGGGTAGGGGGTGAACTGATCCGATGGCTTAAGAATAACAAATACATTTTCCAGGAATCTAGATGATATTAACCATCCAAAAAGTGCCATGAATGATTTTACTGAACATGTTAACAATTATTCCAAAATATAATCACTGGATCATTGAGAACAAAATGCTCAAATGGGGGATAATTACCCTCAATCAGCATCTTGTACCCCCCCCCCCGCCCATCAGGAGTCTCCACACCGGTAGGTGGCTGAGCTGTTCATGTCCTCTCAAGAGACTCTGTGAAGATGTACTAGAAAGTATCTGTGCAGGTTGCATTCGAATGTATTCCCAGGTCCTAGTGCAGTACTTATATAACAGATTAGGTACTTCATAAATGTTGTTGAATAATGAAGAGAAAGCTGATTTATTTTTCAAACCATTTTAAAGGCACACACCATTGAGAGCTAGAACAGGCCCAATTCGAGGGCCTCTGTACGGAATAACCCATACAAGCCTTACAGTTCCCTTTTGAGATTAGCATCACTACCGTTCCCATGATTCCAGATTGAGAAGCAATGAGGTGGAAATGCTTGTCTGACATCACACAGTAATGAACGGGGACATCTGGGATTCAAAGCCGGACAGACCGGAATTGTCCCACCCAAGGTAAAAACACATGACGATGAAAAAGAGTTACACATGGTCCAATACACACCACTTTGAGCCCATTAGAAAACAAAGCGATTAGTAATAGTTAGACAATGAAAAATAGATAATAGAAACACTTCATTGATATCAAAGTATTTCAACTACCAACGATGAGGATTTTTATAATTCAAACAACCCCAGAGATACATGAAAAGGTGAAACAGTGAATTAAAATATCAACATTTCTAACATTATCAATTACTGAAAAGTGAGTCAGTTTAACTGACAATATTGCTAAAAGTGATCATTTAAACAAGCTAGAGAGCATGACTGGGCTGGACACACCCAGTGCTGTTGACTGTCCTTGAACAGCATTATTAGGGAGATGGGACAAACACTGGTTTCATTTATAACCTGTAAAAAGTCTATAAACCTAAACTATTATTTATATTAGATTTCAGAAGGATGAATTAAACTTTTTAATATTTCAAAATGTATCATTTTATGCCTCCTTTGAAACTTCCAGATATGCCTATAAATAGAAAAACTGCATCTCACCATAAAGATGTAATATAAATTCAAGTCATTTTATATCCTGTAAACAGCACATAATTGTCTCTTCCTCTCATCTTCACATTATCTAAGATTTTATGGAGACTACAGTTGTTTAAAATATAAAAATGGTATGGTTTGGATCATTCAAACTTCTCTTCCTCTTCTGGGACTCAAGAGAAACATAAGAGACCACCTTACTAGTGATTGTGGGGTCATGAAGATGTCTCATAAAACTGCACTATACACTATTGCCCACTGTTCTACAAGACCTGCACTTATGAGATTAGAAAAAAAATTTATAAGAGAGTTATTTGAAAATATTTATCATTGCTGAAGGCATATGAACATACAGAGAAAGAAGGTGAAAAATGTAGACCAATCTTCAGGATCTTGAGTGCTTTGTATGGAAAATATCTGGTTGTGCTGTGATTAAGCTGTTATACTACAACACTAAAACAAATATTTTATGCATTTAAATTTATGGGAATAGAACTGAGCTATCAGCAGTAAATTATAGAAGTAGTATGCTTATGAAATATGATTAGACTTCTCGATTATTTGGGAGAAAGGATGGTGCCTTACTCAAGGAGCACATCAATAATAGAGAAAATATTAAAAAGTAGTAATGAAAGTAAAATGTTTATAGTATATTCCTAAAATAAGAAATATCTATATTATTACATATGGCAGTTGAGCAGTATTTTAATAATGAGGCTAATAAATATGTCATATTTCAACTCAGGTACACACTATTTGAGCCTAAACATAGGCTCAAACTGGTCCCTTGAAATGTTTGGTATATTCCTCAGCAGCCTTAGCATAACATATAAGCCTTTCCCTTTGTCATTTTATTCTGAAATAACAAAGGGTGAACAATATGACAACATGAATGACGGAAGTAAGGTTTCTTGTATAACTGCATGTGTGTGTTTATGTGTATGTATGTGTGTGTGTCTGTGTGTGTATTATACTCATATGGATATGGACATATGTGAATATATATACATACTGTTAAAAACTGTTTATTAATACATATGCATGGATATAAACATACAATTTAATTAAACATAGTAAGATTAGGTAAATTGATGAAAACATTGCAGGATAAATACAGGAAGAAAGAATAGGTTTGAAGATATGTTACCACAAAAAAGATGAGAAGTTATACAATTTTATGTGGTCTGAAAATGAGAGTATTATAGTATTATAGCTATAACAAAATTTTGGAATCATGCTATCTAGTGTTTCATAAAACAGACCTTAGTAAAATGTGTTCTGTGTACAACAGCCTGGGCCCGAGCCTAAGCTTACCCGATCAGGATTTCCAGGGCAGGACCCAGGGAGGGGTGAGAGGTGCAGCTTTGATTAGGAGTCTCTGATGGAATAGAGCATCCTCATTTTATACCTAAGGAAGTACATTCTAATTCCTAACTATTGCAAAAGAATGTTCATTTAGTAAGAAAAAAATTCAAAAATATTTTTATCATTGCCTATTGCCTGAAAGAATATTGTAATTTAAATGTTACTATTCCACCAGATCACCATTATTCTGTATATTAATCATTTTCCTATTTAACTGAAAAAAATCACAAACAACTCAAATATCAAGGCAACGTGTAATATCTCCATTGTTATACAGCTCTATTAAAAGGAATATAAGTGATGGATAGAATGGATGTCTTGATATAATCAGTTTTTCTTCCTGTAGCAGGATTTGAAAACAAGCTCTTTTTGGCCTAGTATTTATTTTTTATTACAATTCCAGGCTGGAAGCAAACTTTATTCTACAACTTTCTACAAAATTTTAAAACACTATGAACCTCTTTTTTCCTCCCAAATGAGATTCTGGTGTCCTTTGCCGATGACAATTACTCTATTGCTCCCTTTGGGTGTATTCTGTTGCTGTTGCCCCAGTGCATAGTGGTTAAGGCAAGTAGCACTAAAGTAAAACATCTCAGACATCTGTGGATTCATAAACTCCTGTGTACACCTTGCCCTTGGTCATGTTCCTCTAGATGGAAAAGTAGCAATGTTCTCACTATTTATTCCCTCACAAACATATTGAACAGCCATCTGCACAGAGACTGCAGATTAATCATGCACCCACATTTCACTATTTGTATCCAAAATAAATAATCAGCAAGAGACATATTGTGAATGACACCTGTTCTGTCCTATATAGCCCCATTTTGTACCCAGCTCTATACCTTAACAGCTGTCTTCTGGCCCAAAACCTGATCGCAGTCTTTGATGTCAACTCTCAAGTATAAGGTACAGTGAAAGAAAAAATTGATAGTATCCTTAATCTCTGGGTGAGACCCAACTGACCTTCAAATAGTGTTCGTGTACTGTTTTTACCACATCCTTTTCTCTATTTGGTAACAGTGAGGAAATAATGGAAGTTTGTGAGAAAAGGCCATTCAGGCATTTGGATTATTAAGGCTGCTCATACCTGTTTTTTAGGTTGGTGGGCAAGAAATACATTCCCAAATATAAGCAACAGCCCTCTTGCCTGGCAACTACATTCTATGAGGAAAAGGAAAAAAATAGTGTTTTTTGGGCAACCTAATTTTTGTAGCAATACAATTTCCTACTCACTATGTACTTGGACTCCATCAGTACTAATCCCAAAAGTTTTTTTCCCAAGTCTGCACAAAACATATTACACTCTTTTCCTTAAACACGAAAAGAGCGCTTAGCAGAGTCACAAGTTATTTTTCTTCATATGCCAAGAACAAAATTACATTCTGCACATTACCAATATTTTGCAACTTAATTGTGACATATCTAACTAGGAGGCATGTGATAATTGGAGAAATATATACTATCTTATTAACCAGAGGCTTATCTGCTTTTCTCTGACCAAACTATTTGTCATTTTATTTATTAGTGCCTACTATATTTACAATCTTCTTGAAAGTAGTATAACTTATAACTCTGTTTACACAAAGAGAACAGCTTAGGTCTAAAGCAGGAAAGCAGTATTTTACATTTGTTCAGAAGACAAATCAATGGACTTAGAAGAAAATTCACTGCTTTCTAAATGGCTCATAAGACTTTTTTTTTAAACAATGTGTTATACAGTCAGTGTTCTCAGGGCTGGAACAAGTAGACTGTAAGCTATCAAAACCTAAATCCAAGGATGGATTGTCATCAGTTCTTTTGTGGTACAATTATTACCTTGGAGCAATTTTGACATTTTTGTGAATCCCAGCTACTGTGTTAGTACAATAGTACAACAAAACAATATAGCTACAGTAATTAAAATAGTATGAGGCTGGCATTGAGGCAGGCACACAGATCAATGGAACAGAATAGTACGCCCACAAAACAAAGCACACATACACTGTGAACTAATCTTCAACAAGGTGACCAAGAACACATGATGAGGACAGGACACTTTTCAACAGCTGTTCTGTGAAAACTGAATATCCATATGCAAAAGAATAAAAATGGGCCCTTATCTTATACCATACACAAAAATCAACTCAAATTTGATTCAAGATTTAAACATAAGACCTGCAACTTTAACAACTTAGAAAAAAACAAGAGGAAAAGCTTCATGACATCGGGCTCAGCAATTATTTTTTGAATATGACACAAAAAGCACAGGCAACAAAAGCAAAAAATAGACAACTGGGACTGTATTAAACTAAAGAGCTTCTGCATGGCAAAATCAAAAATAAAAATCAATCAACAGAGTAAAAGTGCATTGTAAAAAATAGAAGAAATAGCCCAGTCGGTGTGGCTCAGTGGTTGAGCATCATCCCATGCACCAAGAGGTCATCAGTTCTATTCCTGGTCAGGGCATATGCCCAGGTTGTGGGCCCAATCCCCAGTGGGGGGCATGCAGGAGAAGGCCAATTGATGTTCTCTCTCATCAGTGTTTCTATCTCTCCTCCCTTCCTCTCTATCTAAAAAATATTCAATAAAGAAAAAAACATTTTTTAAAGAATAGAAGAAATATTTCCAAACCACACATTTTATATTAGTATCCAAAATACATATATATGAAACTCCTATAACTCAAAAGTGAAAAATCTAATAGCCCCTTTAAAAATGGGCAAATGACTCGAATACACATTTCTCCAAAGAAGACACACAACTACCTAACATGTATTTGAAAAGATGCTCAAAACCCACAATGAGAATATTACCTCACACCTATTAGTATGGTTACTTAAAGAAAATAAGATGTGTTGGTGAGGATGTAGAGAAATTGAAACACTTGTGCACTACTGGTGGGAATATAAATTGGTACAATCACCATAGAAAACGGTATGGCAATTACTCAAGTCATTAAAAATAGAACTGTCATATGATCCAGCAGTCCCACTTCTTAGTATATATCCAAAATAACTGAAATTATGATCTCCAAAAGATATTGCACTCCTATGTTTATTGCAGCATTATTCACAATAGCCAAGATATAGGAAAAAAAAAAACCTAAATGTCTATCAGTGAATGAATAGATAAAGAAAATGTGGTGTATACATACAATGTGGTATTTATTATTCAACCTTTAAAAATAAGAAAATCCTACCTAATGCAATAACATGGATGAACCTTGATGGTATTATACTAAATGAAGTAGGCAGGACAAATAGTGCATGATTTCACTTATATTAGGTGTCTAAAATAGTTAAACTCATAGAACTAGAAAGCAGATGTTGGTTTCCAGGGACTTGGGGAGAAGATGAAATAGGGAGTTGCTGTAAAAGTTCAGTTGCACAGATTACATTCTAAAGATCTGCTGTACAACATAGTGTCTATAGTTAACAATACTGCATTGTGTACTTAAATTTTGTTAAGAGGGTAGATCTCATGTTAAATGTTCTTACCACAATAAAAAAAAAAAAAGTAGGCCAAGTAAAGTTACACATTATTATATAAAAGCTTGAAGTCTATAAAGTGGAAGAACCCTCAGTATATTGTTGTTGTTGTTGTTTTAAATCTGTGTCTTCTAGATTATAAACTCATTTCTTAAAAACTATATATAAGATTGTAAAGGACTTTACTGAAGCCTAATAGTACATTTTTGTAAGGAGATAATATAAGAAAGATTACAGTCTTTTAAAATATAAAAAGAAAGTTAAACAAAAGCATCAATACACAAATGATATAAAATTACATTAGCCGACTATAATCTTAATATCTCATGAAAAGATTAATGTGTAGTCACTATTTCAAAATAATTTAAAATGTTCAAAAATTTCTGTGAAAATCAGAATTACCCTTATATTTCAATTTTAAAATGCAGATTTAAAATGTTTAATTACCTTTCTTCTGGAATAGCATCAATTGATGCAGGACTTGTCAAATACTTCCCAGAACACTTTAAGAAGCACAACTCTTAATATATCCTCAACATTCTTTTGGCCATGTATTTTTGGATAGCCATGTTTCTTTCTCGAGTTAACTGAGAAATGGGCAACTGCATCTTTTTATTTCACATATCTTCTTTTTAAATATTTTTAGAGTTCCAGACAAGCCACTGCATTTCTTTTGCTGTATTATAAACATCATGCAGTTTACCCAGTGCAATGGTAAACTCATTGACAATTAGTGAAAAAGGCATAGAAGTGTATGTATTGGTTATACTGAGATTACTAGTTAGGTTTAATCCAAGTTTTTGGAACACCGTTTAGATATTTTATATTCTGAATGTAAAATAAGATGCCAGAATCCAAGTTTTTTTGAAGCCACCAGCCAAGGAGTATTTATAATTTGAACAAAGAGAAACTATTTTGCACTAAGTTTTTTGATCATTCATTTGTATATTGTCAGCCAATGAATATTATTTGAAAACCGAAACATTTTGTTCTTCATTTCTAAAAAAAATAATAATTTATTTCCTCCCAAGTCCACGTGTATGTACTTGGTTTCTAGATGGTACAAACTCTTTGAGTATTCATCCTGAGATTTATGTGACCTTTGCTTTGCCAGACTCCCTTCCTAAGAGCTAGCCAATCCAAGATGCAGAAATAACAATGAACAAACAAACAGAAAAAAGAATAACAGCAAACCAAAAGTATGAAATATATGAGAAAACACTCTAAATTTGACATTTTAATATATTTTTATTGAAATTGTCTTCTTGAGGAAATCAGAACTCAGTTTCTTACACACATGTTACATTTCATACTATTTTTGCATGAAATGTAATGTGAGTGATACATACTAGCCTGTCTTCATAAAATACCTGGGGCCTTGAGCCACTATCAGCCCTAAACCCTCCACAGTGTCATTATCACCAGACATTCTCTCATGAGATTCTAAAGGGAAGATATAAAGCAAATAAAATGGCAGATTAAAAAGTCACTATATTCTATTTTTATTAGATTTATGCTTATTTAAAGTTATTACTTAATTTGAATTTAGCATTTCAACAATCAAAGAAAAAGCCCTGGAAAATGGCCTCTCTTTAGTAGCAGAAAAATAAATTTAAATTGTGAATCCTTAGTAATAAGACTCACAAAACCCAGTGTCCTGGATCAACACCAGGTCCTTCCTAGTGGTGCCTTGGTGTGCAATACATGAGCCCATGATCAAAATACATTTCAAAGTCCTCTTTAAATTTTCCAGTAGCTTCGCTCATTCTAAAACTAATTGTAATATTTTTAAATAGCCAAACCATTTGGAAATTAATTTCAGGAATAAGTATGGCATTAATCATCTGGGGAAAAAGCCAAGATATGCCTACACTGTATTAGGAGTAATTTAAAATTTTATTTATTTATCTTTGTTACAGATGTTTCTTTTTTTTCCCCCCCACTGACACTCTCCTCCTAATACGCCCCCCCCCCCAGCATTATTGCCTATGTCCTTGTTTACACACACGTGTAAAAGTTCTGTGGTTTATCTCTTTCCTCTCCCCACATCCACTTCTTCTGAGATGCATCAGTCTGCACCCAACTTCTATGTCTCTGGTCTATTTTATTCCTTAGCTTGTTTTGTTCATTATATTCCACAAATAAGTGAGATTATGTGATACTTGTCTTTCTCTGATTAGCTTGTTTCACTTAGGATAATACTCTCCAGGTCCCTCCATGTCATATCAAAAGATAAGAGATCTTTCTTTCGTATAGCTGCGTAGCATTTCATTGTGTATATGTACCACAGCTATTTTATCCACTCATCTATTGATGAACACTTGGGCTGTTTCCAGATCTTAGTGATTGTAAATAGTCATTTTCTTGTGTGGCACCTGTTCGGGTTCAAAAGAAAGTTTTTAAACAGAATTTAAATTTAATATCAATGATGATGATGACAGACAGACAGAGAGGGAAAGAAAATAGTCTGACAACACGACCAGCAAAACTGAAAGAAGATAAATTACTCTGAGAATATAACTGTTACCATGTTCACTTTTTATAAACAACTATTATTACTGTATAATCAGACTTGCTTTTCATTTTATAGGGTTAAATACCTGTGAGATTCCAGCAAATGAATGCACAAGCATGAAGATGGGAATCTGGTGCCTCAGCAATTATAGATTTCTATCTATGAACCCAAATGACCCAGCAGCAACCCACAAAGATTTGTTGCTAGCCTTAAACCATACCCTTGATGATTCACAGTTTACTAAGAAATAGAATACAATGTCTTCCTATCTAATTAATTTCTTCTTTCAGGATATTTTTATCAAAAAATTATTTTTACTTACAAAACAAATACAAAAGCTTCAAAAAGCACTGCCAGCTTCTGCAATAATGGCAGGTGCTATACTGCTTAGTATTTCAAATAATTAGTTATAACTGTGCCAACTGAAGAAACAGAGAATAGTAAAAACGTCCTTGTCACCAATTCCCATGAATCCTTTTTTTTTTTTTTTTAATCCTCACCTGAGAACACCTTTGCACTTAACTTCAGATAGAGCAGGAGGGAGAGAGGGAGGAAGAGAGAGAGAGACACATCGAGTGGTTGGCATCCACATGACCCCTACTGGAGCTGGGGACAAAGCAACCGGGGTAGGTGCCCTTAGCAGGACTGAACCCGGGCCTCTCTAGTCCACCTGCCGAGGCTCTAACTGCTGAGCCAAACCAGCCAGGGCTCCCATGAATGCCTTAAACAATGTAAATAGATGGGCTGTGCATTCTGTGGCTTAGAGACTTAAAATAATAGTAATGACCTGGAAATGTGTTTAAATCGTAAATTAGTGTGTCCCCCAGCAAAAGGCATACAATGTAATTGCTGCAAGTGAAATAAAGAAGTATAAGGTAAAATGAGACACTCTTAGACAATAAAACACTAAGGAAAAATGAGTTCTAATAACAAGTTGTTCATTTTCCAACCCCAGCGACTTCCTTTAAAACAGTATATGCCCTGGAGAATTCAATCCATATACGGTGATAGTAAAACTCTCATATTAACAAGGCGTTTTTTAGATATAGAAGGAAGCAATGCCTAAGTACAGGTCAGGAAAGATTAATGACTAGGCCTTAGTTCTCAACACAGACTGCATAATAACAGGGCAAAAATTAAGTTTTTTGAAACTTATGTATTTGAATTTTAGTATCTTCGCCTTTCTCAACCCCAATGCAAGGGAAGAAAAATATTAGGAGCAGCATTAGTTGAGATGAATCATTCATTAGCCAGCGCCGTCTTCCCAGACCATGTCGGCAGCAGGTCTGGGAAGCACTTCTCTGAGCGCTTCTGCAGGGAGTCCTGCGTGCTGCTTGGGATTCAGAACAGAACAGCCTTGGAAGCACTTTCTGTACTCCCCTGAGGCCATTCTTCATCCTCAATCCAAAGGACCTCTACTTCTGGAACACTTTTATCTTTTTAGTCTACTGTAGACGACTGTAATTACCCCAAGTGTACAGAGCAGTGGAAAGAGAAAGGTTTCTCTTGTTTCCCCTGTATTTATTTCCTTCCTTTGCAACTTTCTGCCTGAAGAGGCATTTCTCTTTCATTTGACTGATACATTCCCTTTATTCTCTCTCACTCTTTCTCTTGCCCTCCCTTTTCCCCTCCCTCTTTCTCAGTCCCTCTCTCTCTACTTTTCTCTGTTGCCAACAGAGTCTTTACACTTGATCAACAGCATTTACATACAAAAAATCATCCTGCTGGTAGCAGAGGGGACAAAACTATTGCAGAAGTAGAGACAAAAAAGGAGCCTTCTATTTTTTTCTACCACTTAAAAGAGTAACAGGAGACCAACTTCCCATCAACAAGCCCCACAATTTCCTTACTTAGAGAAGAAATCAAATTAAGCACATTTATCTGTTCGGCTTTTGGTGGACGTATGGGTGTCTCCAGGAGTACCACAGTCAGGCACTCACGGGCTTTAATCAGCCACAGTGTTAATCTAGCCAGGGGTTGGCGTTTTACTCCCAAGCCTCAACAAACATTGCAATTTGTTTTTTAAATAAAATAACCTTGCTTTTAGACAGTCCTGTTCCACAATGAGGGAGAGAATTAACCTACCCTGAGAATTGGTGTGCCTTGTAGCCCAAAGAACAGGGAGAAAGCCAGCAGCTAGTCATGACTTGGAAACTAAAATGCATCTCCTGTCTTGAGCAGGGACAGAGGAAGCGTTAGAGACAACAGTTCGAGAAAGCTCATTAGTGGTGACAAACTGTGCAGTGTCTCTGAGTAGGACTGCACACATTTACAATTAAAGTCTCTTAATGAGAATTTAATTTGTTTTCTAAGTTTGCCACATAGTTGACCACAGTCTCATCCCCCTTAAAGAATATCCAACTTTATCTTTTTCATAATACAAATTAAACCATAAAAATACAATAAAAAACCTGCCCTGTTTTTAGCAGAAAGGCAGAAGCCACAAAGGAGAGGTGGCTAACAGCAGGCCCACCGCCCATGGCGGTTAACAGCAGCCTGTTCACATCGCCTGCTCTCCTCATACAGTGAGAAAGCAGGAACCTTTCCAGACCAGGGGATTCTGGATTTCTTTCTAAGTAGTGATGGTGACCAGTAGGCCCAACAAGACAATGGAGATGTAATTATATAGCTTATCTCACCCACATATTTACCAATACGTTCATGTTGCTGACATTGGCTTGACTAAAGTCAGCAGGAGAAACAAGTAAACCTTAAACTTTCAAGTGAGCAAGTTCAAGTTTCGTGCTTTCATTTATATTCCTCACCTTTAAATTTTTTTTGGTGACACAAAACTTCTCAGATTTCACCACAGATCTACCCAAACCTGCACAATAGAATTAACAAGATGATTGATAGTCTAGCTTTTATTACATTTCCCTTCATTTGAAGATGGTTTTTATTTATTCCTTACTTCATTCCACAAAGGATATGACATGACTAAATAATTATTCGGTACAGAATGAATTCCACTGAGGGGCACAGACTTTGAAGTACTTGTCAAATAGGCGATGGATGGGCTGGCACAAGTGAGGTCAGTATAGAAATAATTCAGGTGTGCTTTATTTTTCTGGTTTGGGTTTGTAAGGCAGCAGTAACAGATATTAGAAGAAGACAGTAATTGGTCCAGGTGCTGTTTCTAGGTGACTGATTGATCCAAGGGCTGTTTTGAGGCAGCTGATTGGTCTGGAAGCCGTTTCCAGACTGTCTAGCCAGTAGATTGTCTTATCTCCAAGGGTTATTCAACTTTCCAAGTGATAACAAGTCTTACAAGCTTATGTGGAATGATAATTTTTCCTCGTTACAAAAACACATTGAAGAAAATACCAGTATTTTAAGGATGACTCTCAGCACATTGTATACTTTTGATCCAACGTCCCTAAGGCTTATGAATTGCTCATAAGGCAGAAGCTTTCTAAATGATTTGTTCACAAGTCAAGGATTACTGGACCCATTCCATGAAAAATTTCCCACTGTTCAAAGGGCAGCATTGAACTATTCGGTGCAGTTCAGCTGTTGCACTATTTCCTGTCTCCCCCCCCCCCCCCCCCCCCCCCCGTTTCTCAAGAGCAGATGAAGCTGCTTTCATTTTAATATCTGGAGGGAAAAACAAATAGTATAAATAATGATGGTGTAATAATAGTAAAAGAAAACCAAGAGAAAGGGTAAAGTCACTATAGTTCTATATCCTTAATATTTAACTATTTTCATTTTTTGCCTAATTTTATTCTTTATTCAACTGAATTTTGGGGGGTGACATCAGGTTCACAAAACCACAGGTTTCAAATGTACAACTCAACAAAACATCAAATGTACAACTCAACAAAACATCATCTGCACTGCATGGTGTGCCCATCGCCCTGAGCAAAGTCTCTTTCCGTCCCTATTTCCATCCCCACTCTGCCCACCTCCGCCTCCCCACTTCCCTTTTGCTCACATCACACTGATGTCTGTGTCTATGTTTATATATATATATTTATTATTATTTTATTATTGCTTAATCCCTTCACCCTCTTTCATCCAGACCCCAACCCCGCCTCCCCTCTGACAGCTGTCAGTCAGTTCCATGTATCCATGCCTCTGTTCCTATTTTGTTCATCAGTTTATTTTGTTCATTAGATCCCACATGTAAGTGAAACCATATAGCACTTATCTTTCTCTGGCTGGCTTATTTCACTTAGCATAATGTTCTTCAGGTCCATCCATGTGGTCCTTTTGACAAGATAGTTCACTAGCAAACTATAGGAAGCACAGCTTTAAGCAAAGACTAACTTTTTATTACACTACTTCTGGGTTTTTTTCCATTGCCTATACTCTTTGCTCAAAACAATGGAAGGCCTGCTACTCTTCTCCTTGGTTTCTCTGGCCAACTCACTCTCTCACTCTCTCTCTCTCTCCACCCCCTTCTCTCTATCTTTCCCTCCCCTTTCATAAATCCATCTTTTTCTCCATAAGGTCTCAGTTAAGCTCCTCAAGTCCTGGCTGACCTGCAGAGTTTATTGACCTGCAGTTTACCCACAAATTAACAACCTAATTTTTGGATACATTTTCTTCTTGTAAGCGATTTCCCTCTCTGACCAATATTTTGCATTTAAAATGTGTCAAAATATTCCACAACAAAAACACTGTATAATTACTACCATTATTCTGGTAAAACTAAAGTACATTTAAAAACCAAAGATAAGGATCAGCCTTACAGAGGAGGAGAAGGGGGTTAGGACAGAGATGGAGGAAAGGATACATATTTGTTGGGTCCCTTTCTCCCAGTTCCCCCAAACTGTGGCCAATGCCACACTCACCACCCAGGAAACAGCTGACTAGTTCTTTTCTGCTGCAAACTGTAGCAGCTCCCACCCCTCTTCCTTTAGGAACAATTACTGATCAGCTGAGATTATTGTCATAATCTACAATCCACCTTTAACAGCAAAAAATGCTTTATTAACCAAAAAAAAGAGACAGAATATAGTGTTATGCTCATGAATAACTGCCTTTTATAGAAAATTGACTTCAACACATTAAGTAGAATAATGAGGAGACCAAAAATAACAGTGGTTAGTGCCATTGACTTCACTGTAAAGAGACCTTTGATTTTTTTTTCCTGATAGCATTTTTTATTTATTTTATTTTATTTTTTTATTTAATTACAACTCTGATATTCACTCAGCAAGAAATCTTAGGCTAATTATTTATCTTCGGAGTCTCAGCATTGTCATCTATAAAATGTGGATGACAATCTACCTACTTCAAAGGACTGTTGTTAAGGTACATAAGATAACAAGTAAAGCAGTTGGCACATCATCTTACATCATCTATTCAAATAATTATATTTTTAAAACATAGATAAGTTTTTAAAAAATCAAGAAAATAACATTAACATTATAACACATAGGTTGAGAGTCAAAGAAAAACTGTCTAAGGAACCTGAATTCCTATCAGTCTTTGTTATGCCTACTGTCGTGATAATTCTGGAACCACAGAAGAAACTTTAAGTGATACCTCAACTCTTTCAGGCAGTCACTGAAGCACCGCCGCATTGAGGCCCTAAACAGAACACAATAAATAATTAATTATACTCTCCAGCCTCAAGAGTAGTAAGGGATGCATGTTTCAATTAAATGAACTTCTGCAGATTGCAGGAACAGAAAGAAATCTATCTTAAGTGTTACACCTGGATCTTTACAGTTGTAAATATAGCTGATCAAAGTGAGATCACAAGAAAGATACATTTTTTTCCTTCTCTGCAGGAGCATGAAAATTAAAAAAAAAAAAAAAAAAGTCACTCTACCTGAATTGATACATAGGAGTTCTTAACTAAATGAAGAGAGAAGTCAAAGTAAATCCATTCAAAGCAGAAGACAAAATACTAACTACAGAGTTCAGCATTGCATACAGAAATGATTACCCATTATCTAGTGTTATATTTAAACAAAAGCACAATATGGTATCTATCAATAAGGCTTTCCATGCTTGGAGATTCTTGATCACTTCTAGATCCATAAAGAGTCTACTGTGAATCACATCACTTTCCTTATTTCTCCCTCATTTCTAACTCTTAAATCCTTAATTCTGGCTTAACAAAACTATTGTTATTCCCTTGATTTGCTTAGTTGCTTCCTATTCCATTTTCCTTCTGTGTCTTGCTAAAAGTGACAGCATTCAAAGGTTAGCTTAAGAAATTTATTACTAATGGCTAGTGTGACCCAGTGACACACCTACAATTTTAGGGCAAATCATTTAGATATTTTTGTGCCTCTTGTCTGTCATTTTCTAAAATTTGTCATAATGACGCTGACCTCTGAACCTCCCCAACCAGGCTAAGAAACTCATTACTGTGCATATGAAATACCACTATTATTTTGGCTGACAACACAACTACAGCTTTGCATTCTGTCTGAGAATATCCCAGTATTCCAAAGAGTTTTTCTTTTTTTAGACTAAGAAACAAAGTTCATATTCCTTGACATTTTTCAATGTATTAGTTCACTTTAGGAAGGAGTTTTCTCCAAAATAAACAAAATTAGAAAGGTAGAATCTTAAATACAAGGAGATTAGGAACCATAATTGTAAAACATAGTTTTCAGAACCACAGATTTTCAGATCCAAAATTCAATTAAGTCAGCTCTATGACAACTGCTGTTTGAAAATATGTTGATACTATTATAATCGGAAGAAAGGGGGTGAGGGATGATACGGAATGTTGGATGTTAGCAACTTTATGAGAGCTTTATTTTGAACAATACAAGGTAAGCTGTTAGGGGGTTTAAAATTTGCAACCGGTGGTCTAGCCTCTTTGAATTCACTCTATGTAAAGTGAATTTCTTCCCTGAGCTTCAGGTTGGAAAAGCTCCTCTGCCTGACCTCCAAGGAGCGTTTTTACTGCTGTATTCCCAGCATCTAGAAAAGTACCTGGTATTAAACTGTTGACTGAGCTGGTGATTCTTGTTTTATCTTGCTGTAAATCAAAAATTTTAAATTTTCTGAAAACAATTACAATGGAAAAAAAAAATGTGTAATTAGGTATAGCACCAGGATGAGTGTCTTATTTAAAGGCAACAAAAGCAGTTCTGTAATGCATATACTAGAGTTCATTTTTCCTTATATCAAATAACTTAGGGTGTGCAATAATTATTTATAATAAAATTTCTTACCTAATTTGTCAGGATTCAAACTGAATATCCTAAGGGCAATCAAATTGCATAAGTCAAAGTCTATTATAGTAAGCATTTTATTTGGATATAACAAGCTATCAATTTACCAAGTCTCATTTTGAGGACAAAGATAAAGAAAGGGATAATAAAGACTTCTATCAAAATAACTAAGATAAAACAAACAAAGTTTATTTGTATTTTTTACTATGGCCCCAAGGTAATCAATGCAATATGATATATAAACATAAAATTAACTTTAATTATAAATATACTTCTAATAGATATGTAACATGATTCTATCATACAGTTAACATTTTGAATTTAAATCTATTTCACTACTCACTTAAAATAGAGTGTATAATATTTCTGTTCTGTGTCGTAAAATATTTCTTTTTTAAATAGTTTTATTTTATTTTATTTTATTTTATTATTTATTTATTTATTTTTATTTATTTATTTTTGTTACAGATGTTTCTCCTTTTCCCCCCATTGACACTCTCCTCACCTTCCCTCCCTGCCCTGTCCCCAGCTTAGTTGTCCATGTCCATTGGTTATGCGTACATGCATATAAATTCTGTGGATTATCTCTCCATCCCTGACCCCCTCTGCTGTGGATTGTTAGTCTGTACCCTACTTCTACCTCTCTTGGACTACCCGTTCTTCAGACTGTTATATTCATTATATTCCACAAAAAAGTGAGATCACATGATACTTGTCTTTCTCTGCTTGACTTGTTTCAACTTAGGATAATACTTTCTAGGTCCCTCCATGTCATCTCAAAAGATAAGAGCTCTTTCTTTCTTACAGCTGCGTAGTACTCCATTGTGTATATGTACTACAGCTTTTTTATTCATTCATCTACTGATGGACACTTGAGCTGTTTCCAGATCTCAGTTATTGTAAATAGTGCTGCTATGAATATGGGGGTACCTATATTCTTTCTGATTGGTGATTCAGGCTTCTTAGGGTATATTCCTAGAAGTGGAATCACCAGATCAAATGGCAGTTCAGTTTTTAATTTTCTGAGGTAACACCATACTGTTTTCCATAGTGGCTGCACCAGTCTGCATTCCCACCAGCAGTGTACTAGAGTCCCCTTTTCTCTACACCCTCGCCAACATTTGTTGTTTGATGATTTGTTGATGGTGGCCATTCTGACAGGTGTGAGGTAATACCTCATTGTTGTTTTAACTTTCATCTCTCTGATGATTAGTGATGTTGACATTTATCCATATGTCTCTTAGCCATTTGCATGTCCTGTTTGGAGAGGTGTCTATTTAGTTCCTCTGCCTATTTTGTTTTCCTCACCCGAGAACATTTTTCCATTATTTTCTTCAGATAGAGTGGGAGGGAGAGAGAGGAAGAGAGAGAAACATCAACGTGAAAGGGACATATCGAGTGGCTGCCACCTGCACTACCCAACCAGGGCCAGGGACAAACTACAACCAAGGTACATGCCCTTAGAGGGAACTGAACCCAGGTCTCTCGAGACCACAAGCTGATGCTCTAACCACTTAGCCAAACTGGCCACGGCCCTCTGCCCATTTTTTACTTGGGGTCTTTGCCTTCCTTTTGTTGAATTGTATGAGCACTCTATATATTTTGGAAACTAACCCCTTATCTGATGTATCATTTATGTTCTCCCATACAGTGGGTTGCCTTTCCATTTTGGTGGTTGTTTCTTTTGCTGTGCAGAAGCTTTTGAATTTCATGTAGTCCCATGTGTTCATTTTCTCCTTTGTTTCTGTTGCTTTAGGTGATGTATCAGTGAAAATTCTGCTGCGTATGATGTCAGAAATATTGTTGCTTACAGTTTCTTCTGGGATTTTTATGAATTCACGAGTCACATTTAAGTCTTTTATCAATATTGAGTTTATTCTTGTGTATGGTATAAGTTGATGGTCTAGTTTTATTTTTTTACATGTAGCTGTCCAATTTTTCCAACACCATTTATTAAAGAGGCTGTCTTTACTCCACTGTATGCTCTTGCCATCTTTGTCAAATATTAATTGAGCATAATGTTTTGGGTCCGTTTCTGGGTTCTCTGTTCTATTCCATTGATCTATGACCTTGTTCTTCTGCCAGACCAGGCTGTTTTGATTACAGTATCTTTGTAGTATAACCTGATATCCAGTATTGTGATACTGCCTACTTTGTCCTTTTTTCCAAGATTGCTGTGGTATTTGGGGTCTTTTTTCGTTCCATATGAACTTTTGAAGAATTTGTTCTAGTTCTGTGAAGTATGTCATTGGTATTTTGATGGGGATTGCATTGAATCTGTAGATTGTTTTGGGTGGTATGGACATTTTAATGATGTTAATTCTTCCAATCCATGAACAAGATATGTGCTTCCACTTTTTTATATCTTCCTCTGTTTCTTTTTCTGCAAATAGATCCTTTACTTCCTTGGTTAAGTTTATTCCTAGGTATCTTAATTTTTTGCTGCAACGGTAAATGGGATTGTGTTTTTAGTTTCTCTTTTTGTAAGTTCATCATTGGTGTATAAGAGTGCCATTGATTTCTTGACATTAATTTTGTATCCTGCTACTTTGCCAAATTCATTTATTAAGTCTAGTAAATTTTTGATAGAGTCTTTGGGGTTTTCTACATATAGTATCATGTCATCTGCAAATAATGACAGTTTTACTTCCTCCTTTCCAATTTGGATCCCTTTTATTTTTTCTTCCTGTCTGATTGCTATGGCTAAGACTTCCAATACTATGTTAAATAAGAGTGGCAAAAGTGGGCATCCTTGTCTTATTCCTGTTCTTAAAGAAAATGCTTTTCATTTTTGCCCATTGAGTATGATGTTGGCTGTAGGTCTTTCATATGTGGCCTTTATTATGTCAAGATATGATCCCTCTATTCCCAAATTGCTGAGCGTTTTTATTAGAAATAGGTGCTGGATTTTGTCAGATGCTTTTTAGGCATCTATTGATATGATCATATGATTTTTATCTTTCATTTTGTTTATGTGTTGTATCACATTTATTGATTTGCAAATATTGTACTAGCCTTGCATCCCTGGGATGAATCCCACTGGGTCATGGTGAATAATTTTTTCGATGTATTGCTGAATTTGATTTGCTAGCATTTTGTTCAGGATTTTGGCACCTATGTTCATCAGGGATATTGGTCTATAGTTTTCTTTCTTTGTAGTCTCTTTTTCTGGTTTTAGAATTAGAATTATGCTGGCCTCATAAAACGAGTTTGGAAGTCTTCCTTCCTTCTTTGGAATTTTTTGAAATAGTTTGAGGAGAATGGGTATTAGTTCTTCTTTGAATGTTCAGTAAAATTCCCCCCATGAAGCCATCCGGGCCTGGGCTTTTATTTGCTGGAAGAGTCTTGATTACATCTTCAATTTCCTTAGTTGTTATTGGTCTGTTCAAGTTTTCTATCTCTTCCCGGCTCAGTTTTGGGAGACTGTGTTTATAGAAATTGTTCCATTTGGCTTAGATTGTCGAATTTGTTGCCGTTTAATTGTTCACAATATTGGTTCACAATCTTTTGTATTTCTGTGGTGTTAGTTATTATTTCTCATCTTTCATTTCTGATTTTCTGTATTTGAGTTCTCTCTCTTTTTTTCTTGGTGAGTCTAGGTAAAGGTCCATCAATCTTGTTTCTGTTTCCAAAGAACCAGCTCTTTGTTTCATTGATCCTTTGGATTGTTTTTTTGGTGTCCATGTTATTTATTTCTGCTCTGATCTTTATTATTTCCTTCCTTATACTTGCTCTGGGGTATTCTTTTTGTTTGCTTTCTAGTTCTTTAAGTTGTTAGGTTAGATAGACTATTAGAAATTTTTTTTGCTTCTTGAGGTAGATCTGTAGTGCTATGAACTTCCCTCTCAAAACTGCTTTCGCTGCATCCCATAGATTTTGTGTTGTGTGTTCATTTTCATTGGTTCCCAGGATGTTTTTAATTTCTTCCTTGATCTCCATGGTAACCCATTCATTGTTCAATAACATGCTATTTAGCCTCCATGTTTTTAAATGTCTGCATGTTCTTGTTGCAATTGATTTCTAGTTTCATGCCATTGCGATCTGAGAAGATCTTGATATGATTTCAATCTTCTTGAACTTGTAGAGACTTAGTTTGTGCCCTAACATGTGGTCTATCTTTGAGAATGTCCCATGTCACTTGAGAAGAATGTGAATTCTGCAGTTTTGTGTTGTAATTCTCTGTAGATATCTATTAAATCCATTTGATCTAGAGCTTCATTAAGAGTCTGTGTTTCCTTGTTAATTTTTTGTCTAGATGATCTATCCAGTGATGTCAGCGAGGTGTTGAAGTCTCCTGTTATGATTGTATTGCTGTATTGCTGTCAATTTCTCCTTTGAAGTCCTCCAGAAGATTTTTAATATATGTCGGTGCTCCTATATTGGGTGCATATATGTTTATCAAGGTTATATCTTGCTGTTGGATAGATCCTTTCAACATTATGTAGTGGCCTTCTTTGTCTCTAGTTATGGCCTTCATTTTAAAATCTAATTTATCAGATATGAGTATTGCTACCCCAGATCTTTTTTCCTTTTCATTTGCTTGGAAGATTTTTTTTCATCCCTTCACTTTCAACCTATGTGAATCTTTTGTTGTGAGGTGGGTCTCTTGTAAACAACATATATGTGAGTCATGCTTTCTTATCCGATTAACTACTCTGTGTTTTTCTATTGGAGCATTCAAACCATTTATATTTAAGGTGATTATTGATATGTACTTATTTATTGCCATTTTTGTTTAGTGTGGTTCTATTTTTCTTCCTATTTCTTCTACTAATTACATCAGTCCTTTTAACATTTCTTGCAGTGCTGGTTTGTTGCTAATATACTCCCTTAGCCATTTTTTGTCTGGGAAGCTTTTTATTTGACCTCCTGTTTTGAATGCTAGCCTTGCTATATAGAGTAGTCTTGGATCCAGATCCTTGTTTTTCATGACCTTGATTACTTCATGCCATTCCCTTCTGGCCTGTAGTGTTTCTTGTGAGAATTCAGCTGAGCGCCTTATGGGGTTTCCTTTGTAGGTAACCTGTTGCTTATCTCTTGCTGCCTTTAGGATTCTCTCTTTGTCTTTAATTTTTGGCATTTTAATTATTATGTGTCTTGGTTTGGGCCTATTTGGGTTCTTATTACTTGAGGCTCTTTGTGCTTCTTGAATTTGAATGCCTTCTTCCTTCACCAAGTTAGAAAAGTTTTCTGTCACTATTTCTTCAAATATATTCTCTAACCCTTGCTCATTTTCTTCTTCTTTGGGGACTCCTATGATGCGAATGTTATTATGTTTCCAGTTGTCCCACAGTTCTCTTAAGCTGTCTTCCTGCTTTTTAATTGTTTTTTCCTTTTGGTTTTCTGATTGGCTGATTTTTTCTACCTTGTCCTCTAATTCACTGATTCAGTCCTCAGCTTCCTCTACTCTGCTAGTTAGTCCTTCCGATGTGTTCTTTATTTCTGCTATGTCATTCTTCATTTCCACTTGATTGGTTTTCAATGTTTCTATATCTTTACTCATGATGTTGATGTCCTTACTCATGCTGTTGATCTTCCTCAAGATCACGGCTCTGAACTCTACCTCTGATAATTTGCTTAAGTGCATTTTATTTATCTCTTCTTCAATAGAGTTCTCTTGTTCTTTCATTTGGGATTTGTGTCTTTGTTTCACCATTTTGGCTATCTCAGTGTGTTTCGGAGCCTGCCAAATTTTCCCTGTGGGTATTGGTGTTCTGCTGTTTGTGACTCCCTCTGCTGGGTTTGGATGAGCCTGGGTGGGCCCATGTTAAACCCCACTGTCAAGTCTCACTTTCCTGGGTAGAGTTGCAAGCCCAGGAAATGTTTAGTTATCTTCTAGTTTTTTGCCTGGATGCTCTTAGTCTCAGGGCCTTGAAATGTAGCCCTGGGGTTCTGTGTAAGAGGATTTCCAGAGGATGCGACAGATGCTGGTTGTTAATGAGCCTCAATTTGCATTTCATTTTTTGCCTCACCTGGAAGGGGCTGAGTCTCTGAGGGAGGGGCTGCTGCTTTTCCCCACCACTCTGGGAAAGAGCAAGCTGGCCACTGTTTTTTATGGCCAAGACTCAGCTAAAACTCTGGTTGCCCTCCAAATCCCAGGTGTCCCCACAGAGTTCCAGTACAGTCTGCCCTCCCTCTGCTGGAGCCCCAGGTGAGTGGCTGTAGCCAATCCAGTGCTCTATTCCAGCTCTCTGTGCTGTAGAGCAGGCTTGGTATTTTACCCCCGAGGGCAGTGCTCACAGCTAAGACTGCTGCTGTCTATGGGCTCCCAGCCTGCCACCCTCTCATGCCTCCATAGATCCTACTAGTGTCCCTGGTTATATGGTCCTGTCCTGCTGCTTTTCTGTTGCTATTTTCTGAGAATTTGTCTTTATTTTAGTTGTAATTCCCATTTGGTCCTGGGAGATCGTCTGTGTTGCTTCCATTCACCCTGCCGCCATATTTTTTTCTTTTCTTTTTTCTTTTTTTTTTTTTATCCTCACCTGAGGACATTTTTCCATTTTCTGTACAGATAGAGTGGGAGGGAGAGAAAGGAAGAGAGAGAGAGAGAGAAACATCGACGTGAAAGGGACACATCAAGTGGCTGCCACCCGCACGACCAACCAGGGCCGGGGACAAACTACAACCGAAGTACGTGCCCTTAGTGGGAACTGAACCCGGGTCTCTCTGGACCGCAGGCCGATGCTCTAACCGCTGAGCCAAACCGGCCAGGGCATATTTTTTTCTTTTTCTTAAAATTTTTCTAGATCCTTATTTCATCCATATTTCTCAGAGACTCTTCTGTTACTATCAACATATGACCTCACTGCTGAAATTTATCTTAACCACTTTTATGGCAAAGACAAATTATTTAGCCACAGCATTCTAAGCAAATCTTTGTTTCATTTTGTTACAGAGAATGCTTCTCAGCTTCAGGGTGTTTCCTTCCAGTTATAGATGTCTAAGCCTAATAAAATTTAAATATAATCTTAACATTTCTTCAAGTAGCAAGGGATGAGAAAATATTTTTCTAGACAACATCTTTAGGCAATTTAAAGAATAGGGGAAACCCATTCAACCTGCTACTCATTTTAGATACTACTGGCAAATAATTTTAGTGAAATGAGCAATTCAACTAGGCATTATTTTTATAAGAACATAACTTCAAACCAGATGTCATGATGAGTTGAGGAAATATAACTCTATGTTTAGGTATTTGACAACATTTTTTGGAGGGACAAAATGCATAATTATTTTCCTAAGAAAAAAGAGCAGAATTAGTAAAATTCCTCCAGATAAATATGAAACACTCACACATACTGCCAGAATACATTATATCATTATACAAAAGGTTTTAAACCCTGCCGTGGCCAGTTTTTCCAGTGGTTAGAGTGTGGCCCAGAGACCAAAGAGTTGTGGGTTCGGTTCCTGGTCAAGGGTACATACCTTGGTTGTGGGTTCAATCTCCAGCCCCAGGCAGAGTCAGGCAGAAGGCAACCAATCAATGTGTCTCTCTTACATCAATGTTTCACTCTCTCTTTTCCTCCTTCCCTCCCTCTCTCTCATTCTAATTTAAATGGAAAAAAATGTCCTTGGGTGAGGACTTATTTTTTTTTAAGGTTTAAACTCTTCTTTGAAATTATAGGCATCAGTCTTATTTCTCCTCTGGAGCACAAACAGATCTATTGACAAGGGCAGACTTCCTGAGGAAGATGAGCGACTGCAGTGCTGGGACCCATAGCTGAAGATGTGGAGTGTGAGATGGAAGAGTCTGAGTGCCTACATCACTGTTTTGAATATTTTATCTGCATGAAAAATCAACACTTACATTTGACCCATTACCTATTTGGGGTTTGTTTGCAGCTGGTATATCTTAATCTATTCTCCTCAACTCTGGGCCTGACAGAAACACTGGTTGCTTTAAATTTCAAGTTTGAAGCAATTTGAACTTTAGTGTGACTATAGAGGTTTGTATAGCTTTTCAATGTGCATACTTACAAGTTGTGTTGATCTAGCCATTTGCCTTTGGTGAAGCACCTAAAAAACTTGGGGGGTGGGAGTGCTATTTTTGTGCACTAATGTATCTCTTACAAGGTTTCAACAATTTCAAAATTTTCTCACTCTTGCATATCAAAATTATATTAATGCAAAATGTCATCTAGTTTTGGTCAGGGTTGAATCATGGCACCAATCCATTGCCTATCAGATGATGCTTAGGTATAAGGTTCTAACATGGCTGCCATGCTATCAAGATGTATAACTGTCCCACCATTTAAAATACATCATAAAGTGGATTTCCATAGTTTATTAACAATGAAAATGAAGAAGTTGTTAAAATAATATTATTCCCAGTGTTCCAAGAAAACAAATAGGGAAAGTTTTGAATAAAGAATGAGCAGTAATAGAAAAATGTATATTAGGAGTGTCCCATTAAATTATAATGGGTTAATTTGATGAACCCACTGCTACGTCAAGCCATGAACAACCCCTTTGGATACTGAGTGCTTTAATGTAATATAGCTCTTATTCACAATTCTATAACACAGGTACTTTTATTATTATTTACATCTTGCAGATGGAGATAAATGCTCATTGAGGCTGAGATACTTGCTCAAAGTCACATGACAATTAAGCTGTAAAACCTCAACCCAAAACTTTGTAAGTCCATATGCTGAACCATTACACTCAATGCCTATAAAACTGTGAAGTATTAGTCAATCTGTTCTGTGTTTTGTTCTATCATACTGTTCTTTATCTTGACATAAAATCACCATTGTAACAAGTGTTAGTGGAACCAGGAAACAAAATTGTTAAATTTTGATGTCAAAAACAAGGGGGAAAAAATAAACCCCAGATAAATAGGAGGACCCCAAACTATACAAAATCTGTACTTGTGTGCCTCTTAGTTGCCTTATAGAGAATTCCCTGCCTTATGTGACAGGATGAGCAACCGTGCAAAGGTTGGATGGAATGCACGGGCCCACACTCAACTTGAGAAGCAGCCACACACCTCCTATTGCCAAGAATTGTGCATAACACTGAGAAGCGGAGGACTTGGAGGAGTATCATAGTCATGAAGCAAAGGCTCCACACTAAAACATGGCATAAACTGTAGCCTCAGGTAAGAATTCAGAAACTTGAACAGAAGCAACCAGAGAGACCTCAACCAGATATTGGCTGCCTTCCTAAACCCAATACTATGATTGCCTCTAGCTCCTCGAGTGTTTAGGCCAGTCCATGGGAAAAGGCAGGAGAAGAGAAAACCTTGTTAACTGAATTTAAAATGGATCTAAGTTGGAGAACCCAGTATTGAGTGACATTACATTTTTGCAGTCAGACAGCATGAGGAGATTAGGTTGGGATAGAAAAATATAGTTACAATATTTGAAACCATGTGGCTTTACATACCCTTATATATAAATAATGTATTTTAGCTCTGGCCGGTTTGGTTCAGCGGTTGAAGCGTCAGCCTGCAGACCAGAGAGTCCCGGGTTCGGTTCCCGCTAGGGGCACGTACCAAAAATAAATAAATAAATAAAGTATTTTACCTATTGTGGTAACAACACAAAAAAAGACTTACTCTTTTAGCAAATTTTAGGTATAAAATATAGTATTATCAACTACAGTCATCATGCTATGCAATAGATCCCCAGAAATGCATACATATATTATTAAATTATCACATAATACACTTTAAAAGAAGAAAAATTGCATTATACAATATAAATATAAATATGTACATTATATATAAATATGTACATTACTTATTTAATATAAATATGTACATTAAATATATATAAATATGTACATTACTTATTTGTCAAACATACTTCAACAAAGCTAAGGGAAAAATATATATTGTTCATACATTTGTTTTCCTAGGACATGCTTTCCCCGAAATTTCATACTCATAGGACCCTAATAAATTCTCATGAAGAATTATGTAGAAACATTTTTGAGCATGACATAGGAAGGAAAAGGGAGGGTATGGTGCTTGGCACTTATTAGGTACTTTAAAATTATTTGTTGGCTTTAACAGGAAGATGAGAGAGAACCCCACATATCGTCCTCATTTTTCTTACAAAGCCTCACAAAGAAACTAGAAAATAGACACTAAATTTGGTAGAATGTCTTCCTTTAAAAAAATATATATATATGTTTTTATTGATATTAGACAGAAAAGAAGGGAGAGTGAGAGAAAGATAGGAACATCAATGAGAGAGAAACATTGATTGGCTGCCTCCTGCACACCCCTTACTGGGGATCAAGTCCACAACCCAGGCATGTGCCTTAGCTGGGAATCAAACCTGTGACCTCTTGGTACATGGGACGACACCCAATCCACTGAGCCACACCAGCTGAGACAGTGTCTTTTTTTTCTCTACAAATAATTATCCATTGAATGTATTATTTGAGATTTAAGACATATTTTCAGGTGATTCCCTGGGTGGTATAAGAAATACTAGCACATGCACACACATACACACAAAAACAAATTATTACAATAAGTTTGTGCATGCATTTTACTATCTCCATGACTCTATTTTTAAAAAAAGATAATTGATAGTTAACTATAGTCTCATAAGGGAGAAAGGTGACTCGCTTCTTTTCTAATAAAAAGTCAGACTCACATTTTACTCCTTGAAACTTTGGCATCTAATCATGCTAATAAGAAGAGCAAACATTTCTAGCCTTCTTAGAGCTTTATTTAATTAATGTTAGTTTTAAAATCATTAGTCAGCCCTGGCTGGTTGGGCTCAGTAGCTAGAGGGTCCTCTCACTGACCAGAGAGTTGTGGGTTCCATTCCCAGTCAAGGGCACATACCTCAGTTGTGGGTTTGATCCTGGCCCCTGCTGCGGTCATGAAAGAGGCAACCAATCAATGTGTGTCTCTCTCTCCCTCCCTCCCTCCCACTCCTATCTAAAAATATCAATGGAAAAATATCTTTGTGTGAGGATTAAAGTAAATAAATGAAATCATTTGTCAAATATCCCTATGTTCACGGCAATCTTCCGAGCACTGTAAAGAATTTATAAAAATAAGAAAGTTTACAAATGACCTTACTCTGTAATTGCTTTTCTATCTATGTTATTAGATTTATTTGCTAAACGTTCTTTGGAAAAAATTTAAGGTTATATAAAGAGAAGAGATTATGAACATTTATGGTTATTACCATACCCACCTAGAAATAACCACTCTCTTATTAGGAAAAAAATCAAGATTATGCAAAATGTTTAGAAAGACAGCAAATCTAAGGAGGAACTAGACAATGTGTGGCCCAGGATGATAAATGACAGAGTGCCATCCCCCAGGAAGGTCTTAAGTCATCTACTTAGAACAATGCTGGGTGAATAAATAATTAATACTAATGGTAGGAGAAAATGGCTCTGTTTTCTGCTAATGAAATTAAGAAGTTGAAACTAAGCTACCTTATAAACTTGAAGAACTGTCTTTTAATAAGTGGATTAACTGCATTAATGCTTTTAGCTGCATTAATTTCCCATAGTTAAACCAAGCCAATTTTAACAAATGAAAACATGACTCGGTCTAGGTCAGCTTTCATCTACAGGAGTAGTACATTTTAAAGTATATTTAAAAGAAAAACATTTACTAATCTCATCATATTGCAGGGCTGGGAAACAAATGCTTTTCTACAAAATCCCTAGTGAGTATAAGAATTGATTTTCTAGGTTTTGAGAATTTTTTTTTAAGAGCCTAATACATTGGTAGGGAAACAACCTACAGATTGACTCAAGCATCAGTTTGAGGAGTTTCTATAATCCATTAATTTATAGGAAAAAAAAGAAAAGTTATACATTTCTTTCTCTCTGAGAATAACCACTGATAACTATATTCTCAAATGTATACATACATTAAATCATCACATATTAAATATGCACATATGGTATAACATCCTCTGATTTATATTATGATTTAAAATAATAAAAATATGCAAAAGATTTACATTTTTAAACTTAATGGATAAAAAATATCTATTGTTTAAAACATCGTCTTAGGTTTAGGAGAAACATCTAATCAACTTCAGTATAAAATGATTCACAGGACACAGGAAACAGAAATCTACTGCCAAACATATTAAAAATTTACATCCAAAATAATTTGCAGCTATCCACCCTTAAATATGAAATATCGATAGCATTTTCTTTTAAGTCATGGGCAAGACAAGAGAGTTAAGCATTATCATTCCTTTTAACATTATGAATGACCTATAAATTTAAAACAAAGAAAAAAGTGCGATCGGAAAAATGGCGGCGGAGTGAACGGAGCTACACAGACCGTCTCCCAGAACCAAACTGGAATTACAACTATAACACAGACAAATCGACGGGAAAAACCAACAGAAAAGCAGCTTGCGAGGACCATACAACGAGGGACACTGACTCCATCCCGGTAGGCTTGCGAAGGCGCAAGACGGGGCTGGGAGCGCACGGTCGGCAGCTCGGCAGCGGCCTTAGCTATAAGCGGCGCCCGCGGGTTACACTCCCAGGCGGCCCCACAGCGCAGCCGGGACTGAGGCTAAAACAGCCACAGCCACTCACCTTGGGCTCCGGCAGAGGGAGGGCAGACTGGACTGGAACTGTGTCGGGACACTCGGGGTTTGGAGGGCTCTCGGAGCTTTGGCTGAGTGCAGCCACTCAGGACGGTGGCCACATTGCTCCTTCCCAGGGCTCTGAGAGAGGCAGCAGCCCCTCCCTCGGAGATCCAACCCCACCCTGTGGGCCATTGAAGTGTTAATTGAGGCTCACTAAGGACCAGCATCTGCCCCACCCTCGTGAAAGCCCCTTGGCTGAGCACCAGAGGGAGTTTTTCAATCAACTGACAACCCAAAACTCATCAATTAACCTAGACTGCTAGCTTCCAGGCAAAAAGCTAGAGGATAACAGTACGTTTCCTGGGCTGGCAACTTTAACCAGGAAAGTAAGACTTGACAGTGGTGTTCAACGCGGGTCCTCCCTCGCTCATCTAAACACAGGAGAGGGAGCCACAAACATCAGAACACCAACACCCACAGGGAGAACTTGACAGGCTCCAAAGCCCAGAGTGATAGCTAAAATGGTGAAACACAGAAACAGAAGCCAAATGAAAGAGCAAACCACCTCCACCGAAGATGAGATCAATGTGGAGCAATTAGGCATGTTAACAGAGCTAGAATTCAGAGCCATGATCTTGAGGAAGCTGAACAGCATGAGTAAGGACATAGAGACACTGAAAATAAGCCAAATGGAAATTAAAAACCAACAAGAAGAGATAAAAAATGACATATCCGAAATGAAAAACACATTGGAAGGTTTAAAAAGCAGAGTAGGGGAAGCTGAGGACCGGATCAGCGAATTAGAAGACAGGGTAGAAAAAATCAACCAATCAGAAAAACAAAAGGAAAAAACTATTAAAAAACAGGAAGACAGCTTAAGAGAACTATGGGACAACTGGAAACGTAATAATATTCGCATCATAGGAGTCCCCGAAGAAGAAGAAAAGGAGCAAGGGATAGAGAATATATTCAAAAAAATAGTGAGAGAAAACTTCCCTAATTTGGTGAAGGAAGAAGGCATTCAAGTTCAAGAAGCACAGAGAGTCCCAAGTAAGAAGAACCCAAACAGGCCCACACCAAGACACATAGTAATTAAAATGCCACAAATTAAAGACAAAGAGAGAATCCTAAAAGCAGCAAGAGATAAGCAACAGGTTACCTACAAAGGGAACCCCATAAGGCTCTCAGCTGACTTCTCACAAGAAACACTACAGGCCAGAAGGGAATGGCATGAAGTAATCAAAGTCATGAAAAACAAGAATCTGAATCCAAGACTACTCTACCCAGCAAGGCTATCATTCAAAATAGAAGATCAAATAAAGAGCTTCCCAGACAAAAAAAAGCTAAGGGAATACATTAGCACCAAACCAGCACTGCAAGAAATGTTAAAAGGACTGCTGTAATTAGCAGTAGAAATGGGAACAAAAATAGAACCACACTAAACAAAAATGGCAATAAATAAGTACATATCAATAATCACCTTAAACGTAAATGGACTGAATGCTCCCATAAAGAGACACAGAGTAGCTGATTGGATAAGAAAGCATGACTCATCTATATGTTGTTTACAAGAGACCCATCTCTCAACAAAAGACTCACATAGGTTGAAAGTGAAGGGATGGAAAAAAATTTTCCAAGCAAATGGAAAGCAAAAAAAAGCTGGGGTAGCAATTCTCATATCTGATCAAATAGATTTCAAAATGAAGACCATAACTAGAGACAAAGACGGCCACTACATAATATTGAAAGGATCTATCCAACAGGAAGATATAACCTTGATAAACATATATGCACCCAATATAGGAGCACCAAAATATATTAAAAATCTTCTGGAGGACTTCCAAGGAGAAATCGACAACAATACAATCATAGCTGGGGACTTCAACACCCCGTTGACAGCACTGGATAGATCCTCTAGGCAAAAAATTAGCAAGGAAACAGAGACTCTAAATGAAGCACTAGACCAAATGGATTTAATAGATATCTACAGAGAATTACACCCCAAAACTACAGAATACACATTCTTCTCAAGTGCACATGGGACATTCTCAAAGATAGACCACATGATAGGACACAAACTAAATCTCTACAAGTTCAAGAAGATTGAAATCATATCAAGCATCTTCTCAGATCACAATGGCATGAAACTAGAAATCAACTGCAACAAGAACATGCAAAGACATTTCAACACATGGAGGCTAAATAGCATGTTATTAAACAATGAATGGGTCACCGAGGAGATCAAGGAAGAAATCAAAAACTTCCTGGAAACCAATGAAAATGAACACACAACAACACAAAATCTATGGGATGCAGCGAAAGCAGTTCTGAGAGGGAAGTTCATAGCACTACAGGCCTACCTCAAAAAACAAGAAAAATTTCTAATTGACTGTCTAACCTCACAACTTAAAGAATTAGAAAGCAAACAAAAAGAAAACCCCAGAGCAAGTAGAAGGAAGGAAATAGTAAAGATCAGAGCAGAAATAAATGACATAGAGACCAAAAAAACAATTCAAAGGATCAATGAAACAAAGAGCTGGTTTTTCGAAAAGATAAACAAGATTGATGGACCCTTAGCTAGACTCACCAAGAAACAAAGAGAGAGAACCCAAATACACAAAATCAGAAATGAAAGAGGAGAAGTAACAACCAACACCACGGAAATACAAAAGATCGTTAACAACTACTATGAACAACTATATGGCAACAAATTAGACAATCTCAGCGAAATGGACAAATTTCTAGAAACACACAGTCTCCCAAAACTATTCCCGGAAGAGATAGAAAACTTGAACAGACCAATAACAACTAAGGAAATTGAAGAGGTAATCAAGACTCTCCCAGCAAACAAAAGCCCAGGCCCAGATGGTTTCACGGGGGAGTTTTACCGAACATTCAAAAAAGAACTAACACCCATTCTCCTCAAACTATTTCAAAAAATTCAAGAAGAAGGAAGACTTCCAAACACGTTCTATGAGGCCAGCATAATTCTAATTCCAAAACCAGAAAAAGACACTACGAAGAAAGAAAACTACAGGCCAATATCCCTGATGAACATAGATGCCAAAATCCTGAACAAAATACTAGCAAATCGGATCCAGAAATACATCAAAAAAATTATTCACCATGACCAAGTGGGATTCATTCCAGGGATGCAAGGCTGGTACAATATTCGCAAATCAATAAACGTGATACACCACATAAACAAAATGAAGAATAAAAACCACATGATCATATCAATAGATGCTGAAAAAGCATTCGACAAAATCCAGCATCCATTTCTGATAAAAACGCTCAGCAATGTAGGAATAGAGGGATCATATCTCGACATAATAAAGGCCATATATGAAAGACCTACAGCCAACATCATACTCAATGGACAGAAACTAAAAACATTTCCATTAAGAACAGGAACAAGACAGGGATGTCCACTTTCGCCACTCTTGTTTAACATTGTACTGGAAGTCTTAGCCACAGCAATCAGACATGAAGAAAAAATAAAAGGGATCCAAATTGGAAAGGAGGAAGTGAAACTGTCATTATTTGCAGATGACATGATATTGTACATAGAAAACCCTAAAGACTCCATCAAAAATCTATTAGACTTAATAAATGAATTTGGCAAAGTAGCAGGATACAAAATTAACGTCAAGAAATCGACGGCATTCTTGTACATCAATGATGAACTCACAGAAAGAGAAACTGAAAAAACAATCCCATTTACCATCGCTCCAAAAAAATTACGATACCTAGGAATAAACTTAACCAAAGAAGTAAAGGACCTATTTGCAGAAAACTACAGGTCATTGAAAAAAGAAATAGAGGAAGATATAAAAAAGTGGAAGAACATACCCTGTTCATGGATTGGAAGAATTAACATAATTAAAATGTCCATACTACCCAAAGCAATCTATAGATTCAATGCAATCCCCATCAAAATACCAACGACATATTTCATAGAACTAGAACAAATACTTCAAAAGTTCATATGGAACCAAAAAAGACCCCGAATAGCCACAGCAATCTTGAAAAAGAAGAACAAAGTTGGAGGGATCACATTACCAGATATCAGGTTATACTACAAAGCGACTGTAACCAAAACAGCCTGGTACTGGCACAAGAACAGGCATATAGACCAGTGGAACAGAACTGAAAACCCAGAAATGGACCCAAGGCAATACGCTCAATTAATATTTGACAAAGGTGGCAAGAGCATACAGTGGAGTAAAGACAGCCTCTTTAATAAATGGTGTTGGGAAAATTGGACAGCTACATGCAAAAAAATGAAACTCGACCATCAACTTACACCATACACAAAAATAAACTCAAAATGGATAAAAGACTTAAATGTGACCCGTGAATCCATAAAAATTCTAGAAGAAAATGTAGGCAACAAAATTTCGGACATCATACGGAGCAGAATTTTCACTGATACATCACCTAAGGCAACAGAAATAAAGGAGAAAATGAACACATGGGACTACATCAAACTAAAAAGCTTCTGCACAGCAAAAGAAACGATCATCAAAATGGAAAGGCAACCCACTGTATGGGAGAACATCATTGCCAATGATGTATCAGACAAGGGGTTAATTTCCAATATATACAGAGAGCTCACACAACTCCACAAAAGGAAGACAAAGAACCCAATTAAAAAATGGGCAGAGGAGCTGAATAGACACCTCTCCAAACAGGACATACAAATGGCCAAGAGACATATGAAGAAATGCTCAACATCACTAATCATCCGAGAGATGCAAATTAAAACAACAATGAGGTATCACCTCACACCTGTCAGAATGGCCGCCATCAACAAATCATCAAACAACAAGTGTTGGCGAGGGTGTGGAGAAAAGGGAACTCTAATACACTGCTGGTGGGAATGCAGACTGGTGCAGCCGCTATGGAAAACAATATGGTGCTACCTCAAAAAATTAAAAATTGAACTTCCATTTGACCCAGGGATCCCACTGCTGGGAATATACCCTAAGAAGCCTGAAACACCAATCAGGAAGAATATATGTACCCCCATGTTCATAGCAGCACTATTTACAATAGCTAAGATCTGGAAACAGCCCAAGTGTCCACCAGTAGACGAATGGATCAAAAAGCTGTGGTACATATACACAATGGAGTACTATGCAGCGGTAAGAAAGAAAGATCTCTTATCCTTTGAGACGACATGGAGGGACCTGGAAAGTATTATCCTAAGTGAAAGAAGCCAAGCAGAAAAAGACAAATACCACATGATCTCACTTATATACGGAATATAATGAACATAACAGTCTGAGGAATACAGTAGACCCAGACACATGGAAGTAGGGCACAGACTGACATCCCTCAGAAGAGGGGATGGGGGGTGGGGGGGTGGGAAGAGATAAACCACAGAACTTATATGCATGTATGCATGACCAATGGACATGGACAACTAAGCCGGGGACAGGGTGGAGGGGGTGGGGTGGGGGGTGCCAATGGGGTAAAAAGGTAAAATATCTGTAACAAAAAAATAAATAAAAATTCATAAAAAAAAAAAAAAAGAAAAAAGTGCAATGCATGAGGATTAGAACAAAAATTTACATTTTTATAGCAATGGCTAATAATACTAAGTCTGGATAGAAAGCAAGGGAATTTAGAGAGAAAGTATTACAGCTCATGAGAGATTTCAGCGCTGTGATAGATGGAAAACCCAGGTGCCGGTGATTGCTGGTTTCTTGCCACATGGGCTTTATCAGAATGAGGATGCCGGAGAGAAGATGCAAACAAGACAAGACAAAGTCATAGACTTTTTTTTTTTTTTTTTTAAGATGAAATCAACATTCTGTCTTTATTTTTAAAACTCCCCTAATAAATTAGGAAAGAAAGAAACTTCATTAACATGATAGAATAATCTTTAAAAACAACACCTCACATCATTTCTTTTATAACCTAATGCTGGAAACAACATTTAATAACGTTGTCATAGTCCATCTTTTAGAATTAAGTCCCTCAGTCCAGCCCTCACACAAGAGAAAGAGTTTTGCACAAGGTCATGAATATTAGGAGGCAGAAACCACTGAGAATCATTTTGTGGCAGAAATTCGGTCAGCGGGAAGAGACAGACTGCATGCATTCAGAGGATTACAAAATGACTGTTTAATGTGCACCAGTGCTGGCCCAGTAGAGTCACCTCCAAAGGCTGAGCCCTGTGCCTGGGTTCCAGTCACCTTTTACACATGATAAGCTTTGGGGTATTTGGATACTTTCTAGTTTCACTGCAATTTAGGCATTTGGCTGATGTAAGTGTCAGCAGGATTACAGAAACCAGGGGTGGCGTCTCTGCACTGTGAGTTAAGGGGGTTGTCTGCACCTGATTTGCCTTCTTGATCTTAGAAGCAGCCAACTACAGCTAGATAGAAGGCAGTCCTTTGACTTGCTTAATTTTTCCAAGGGCACATTAGTGGGCTTATAGCTAAATATAAAATCCTCTTCATTTTGTCAATCTTTACTCTAGTTATGGCCTTCATTTTGAAATCTATTTGATCAGATATGAGTATTGCCATATATCCATGTTTATCAAGAAAAAGTCCATTTTATACCTGTTATTCCAGTAGTTCATATAATCAGTGCTCCCTTTCATTCTAAATGGATCCCAGTTAATTATGGATCCCATAAATTAAATGATCATTCTAGATCTTAGGCCTTAACAAAGTCAAGCCCTTCACCCTAGTTAATTCTAATAGAGCTTAAAAGTACAGATGGCTCCCATAATAGATGAGGGATACATTCCAAAAGCCAGCAGGATCCCCATAAAAGAGCATGGGATTTGCATATGTAATTAATGCTCCCTCAGTAGGAATAGGCAGCTACCATACAAGGGGCAGAATGACTTTTGGCTATCTGAACAATTGATCATTCAGTTATTAATGTTCTCAGTTCCTTTAACAATAAAATGCTGTTACATTGACAAACTATAGGAGGTTGAAACTCTCATGAAGAAATTTTCTAAAATTGTCCCATAATACCTATACTCCAATCATCTCTAATAAGTAATAAACACAAGTCATCAATATATTATGGTTGCCCTGAAGAAAATAATAAAAAATATAAGACATGATTTCTGGCTTGAATATATATGGTATCTTTTGTGAAGAGAGGACTGAGAGAAATTAACCAATAATGGCATGAATTAAATGGTCCTCAGCAAATAAATGAGCAAAAAATTAATATGAGACATAAAGTTGAAAAGATCATTAAAGTACTTAAGGATGGTTTTACACAGGTGATGTTTTATTTGACTCTATCAGAATAATACACAATTATGTAGGAAGAGAGAAGAAGGCAGCTTCAAATAAGTTAATGGGTATATATATAAGGTACCAAGATGGGAAAGCCAAAAAAAGGGGGGGATCATATATTGAAATAAAGTAGTTGTTATCACCTAATATGTGATCAGACTAAAAAAGTAGATTAGAACCAAGATGTGAAGGATTTCAAATATATTATAAGGGAGTTGTTGAATCAAAGAGGCAATTTTTAAGGTTAATCTGATTAAATAATGTAGGATGAACTATGAAGAAAAAGATCAAAGGCAGACAGACTAGTTGACCAGTTTAAGTATTAAAGAGAGAGAGAGAGAGAGAGAGAGAGTAGTGATAGAGTTAAAAAAAGAGAGAAACAGAGAAAAGCAAATAACATGCAAAAGTACTGGCAGAACAGGAAAACTAATTGGTTTGGGGGGTTAAACAAGTGAAAGAACTAAAGGCAATGTCAGGATGGAACCTGGCTGAGCTGAGCTAACAGTGTCCCGGAGTATAGGTATTATGGCCCCAGTCCACCAGACTAATTTATTCAACAAAAGTGATCATTTTATTTATTCAGCTGACTTACGTCTTTCTTATGTCAAGAAATACTTCTTTTGTTCATTAGACTTGTTCAGAATAGTAAAATGAAATCCAGAGAGATTCTGGTAGAACTTTAGGAAAAGTACAATGTATATTTACAAACATGTAGCAAAGTAATTGACTTCTGACTTCTAAGTATACACCAAGTTCTTGTACATCTTGTTCATAGGAAAAGAACAATCGTCTCCCAGTAAATATTTCTTTTTGGACTATAATCTCTAGGGCTAGAACTAGTGAGTTTACATCAAATAAGTAAAGGTTAATGGAGCTGACTAATGGTTATTATGTATTTTGTTTATAATACTTAGCTTATTTCTAAAAATAAATCATTCCTCTTAAAACAGTAACTAAAATCCAAAACTTAAAAATGGTACCCAAAAGGTCTAAAAGATCAATATATGCCTGATACAATCCTATATGTAGCACTGCTCATAAAAATATTGATTTTTGTCACATATTTATTTTTATGACAAAACATTTAAAATCTAGTTTTTTTTTTATCAACTTTTAGTATATAGTCTTTTTTACTATAATCATAATACTGTGCTTTAAATCTCCAAAACTTATTCCTCTTCTATCTTCAAGCTTGTATGTACTCTTGACCAACATCTCCCCAGTTTTCCCAATTGCAGATAGGAGAGGTCCTGTTTGTGAAAGTGGAATGATTGTGATATCCCAAGAAAAATAATTTTCTGAGACTCACACGGATAGATGTGATATTGTAGAAAACTTTATTTCTGTGGAATCAAACCCCTGAGCTTCCAAGATTTCACTTTCCTGGGTCCCACCAAGGAAGAAGTTCCATTTGGCCTTTATTTAGTACGGCTAAAAGCGAAGCCAGTGTCCAGAATTTCTTTTCCATATCTGCACAGTTCAGCACATCATCAGATTAGCTTAGTTTGTGTTTCCAGCTGCAGTTCACCAGTCCATTGCATGTGGGATCTTCAGGGCCACATGGCTATGAAGGAAACACGGGCAAGAGCAAAAGAAGAGAGCCCCAAGAGTCAGGAGCCGAGAGCAGTCTTTTGTATAGGTGATTGTGTATTTCCAAATTTTCATGCACTTAGTAGCCACGCCCATTCTGGCCAATGATTTGTTCCCAGGTGTGACTGAATGGCAAGTACCTTTCCTATGTTACCCCAACTTTACTGGCCATGTGTCTATCTCCCCTTTGTTGGATCCCTTCCCCATGTTTTGCAGGGAATAGGCTGGTGATTCCCTGGGGAGTGCAAATGTGCAGCTTCCTGGTAAAGCTGCCCAAATGACATGCCTATAATGTTTGGCTTCCCTCTTTGCTCCTTTTCTATTATTAACAACTAGCTAATTATAACAGTAACACTACCACTGCCCAAGCCCCTGGTAACCAGCACTGTACTGTTTCTATCTCAGAGTTTTTAGATTCTACACATGAGATCATATAGTCCTTGTCCTTCTCTGTCTGACTTATCTCACTTAGCATAATGACCTCAAGGTCTATCCATTTTGTTGTAAATGGCAGGATTTCCTTCTTTCTAATGGCTAAATAGTTCATCTTACATATATACTACATTTTCTTTTATCTATTTTATTGATAGACACTTAGGCTGTTTCTTTATCTTGGTTATTGTGGATAATGCTACAGTAAACATAGGAGAGCTGATCTCTTTTTAATATCCTGTTTTCATTTCCTTTGGATACATACCCAAAAATAGGAACTCATACGTGAGTTCTAATGTTTCTAGAAGCCTCCATACCGTTCTACACAGTGGCTATACCAATGTGCATTCCCACCAACAGTGCACAGGGTTCTTTTTTCTCCAGATCCTCAGCAGCACTTATTTGATGATAGCCTTTCTGACATCTGTGAGGAGATATTGAATTTTCAATTCAGATCTCCCTGATAATTAGTAATGTTGAACATCTTTTCATATCTCTATTGCCATTTGTATGTCCTCTTTGGAGAAGCATGGAAATAGGCTCTTTTTCCATTTTAACTGGATTATTTATTGTGTGAGTTCTTTTTTTTTGATCTTCACTGGATTTTTACATGGAGTGGGAGGGAGGGAAAGCAAGAGAGAAACATTGATGTGACTGAGAGATATCAATTGGCTACCTCCTGCATGACCCCGACCAGGGCTAGGGACCAAACCTACAACTGAGGTACAAGCCCTTGACTGGGAATTGAACCCGTGCAACTCTTCGGTCTGTGGGGCAATGATCTTCGGTCTGTGGGGCACTGAGCAAAACTGGTCAGGGCTAAATTCTTTCTATATTTTGGATTTTAACCCCTTATCAGATATATGTAATATGACATAATAGAGGTGTTAGCTAACATTATGGTAGAAATCATATTGCAATATATAAATGTATTAAATCAACATACTGTATACCTTAAACTTACATAATGTTATGTTATGTATATCTCAATAAATAAAAATAAGAGATCTGAGTCAATCCCCACCCCCCCGGAAAAAATAAATAAAAGCTTAAGATTTAATAATGATCTAGCATAATTTATAAACTAATGTTTCAGTTTAGAGACACTAATATTTTTAATCTTTGACTTGCCTTACTGATGAACTTATTTCTGTATACTCTGCACATATATAGAATGTTGGCCACTTACTGTGTTTCTTTCTCAGATTAAGCTGATAGTAGCTGCAGGTAGATGTTTTCTACTGTCCTATTGTCAAAAAAAAAAAAAAAAAAAAAAAAAAAACTTGGAAAGTTAAACACTCATAAAAATCTGTCTTCCCAGGACCATTACAAAGAGCAATCTGTTCATAAGGTTTGTGTTGATCTATGAATCAATTGGCTTGCAATGTGGTATTTGATTAATCAAGAAACATATCCTATTGACATCTATGAACATAGATTGAGCCTTACATACATTTGTATATAACAATCTCTCTCTTTAAGGAACTTCCAGTCTAGTAGTAAAAAAACCAAAATACACAAAAAATAAAGCAAATTTTATAAATTTTTCTCTTTAACAATGTTGGAATGCCTAATAAAACTGTGAATAAATGTTCAAGAATGTGGTACTTATGTATGAAGGAACACGCATAGCCATTGGAGTCAGGGACTCCAAGTAAGTTTTGAATTCTACTTTTACTATCTGTATGAACTTATACAAATTACTTAAACACTCTTTTCATTTGTAAATTAAACATAATGACACTATGTCATAGTGTTACTATGAAGATTACATATTTGTGAAAACACCTAGTACAGGTTTCTGGCACATTATAAGAGTTGAATAAAATTTTACAAAAAGGACAAAGAAAATGAAACTTCAACAATTTCATAAGAGCTCACAGACTCCAGCTTCTAAATATAGTCATTTAGAAGTCACAAGTCATGGTTGAAGTTAAGTATAAGAATATCAGGGGAAAATGTCAAGATATAGGATGTCAGCCATGGACAAAATGAACAGACTCCCCGGGCGGTGAACAAGGGAAGCATGGTGCTGGGTTTCAGGCAGACTTTGTCATGTAAGCAGAGCTCTGCAGAGCTAGCCCACAAGAGCTTTTACATCAGATACACTTTCCATTCACGGACCAATGCCAGCACTCTCTTTGTACCACCTCCAACTGATCATAAATCATACACACTTTATGAGAAGAATTTACTTACATTTAATAAATTATGTTTTTTTAAGACAGTCTGAGTGGCATTTCTCTAATTCATTTAGGTAAATATAATATAATTCCTAAAAACTACTCAGATTTTTTTTCTGAGTTCTGTGATCTTGAATGTGTACGTGTTTACATATTATTTGTATGTTTAATCATCCTGACTCTATAATAAATATTTAACATTGTGATTCACCAGTGACCCCTTAAATCTTCATGGTTTTATTTTTTATGATCTCTATGATTTGCTCTTGTTTACTGTTTTATTTAGTGTATTTTGAAGGGCTCCTGACACAGATGTTCAATAAATATATGTACAGTGAATAGACCGATGAATGTTACCTTTCAGGGTTAACATGCCAAGGACCTCACTTCTTTTCCCTACTTAGTTTAGCAATATTTTGTTTTATTAGTTTGTCTTCTGAATTCTGTCCCCTCTATGAAACATTTTCAAGATGATATTTACTCATATATTTTGAAGCACAATATAGCCTGGGACTACAAAAAAAGTAAATTCAAGATATTCCTAGACTCTTTAACTTGCATATAACAAGAATAGTATGTTCTGTTGATATAAATATTCAATATTCTGTATTTTCTTTATGTATATTTGTATCAATTTATTTAATGTAAGAAAATCCCCCGAAAGCAGCAATAACTCGTAACTGCAAAATCTCTTATGTAAATAAAAGGGTGTCCCTGACACAGTACATGTCAACAATCAAATAGGTAGTTTTCTACCAACATATTTTCTAACATGAAAGTTTCTATGCCAAAAAAGGCTAAATACTAAAACAGATTTTACACCATTTTATCACTATTTTATGATAAATATCCAAAATTTCACACTTTTAATATTTGTTTGCTATTGGTTTTTATAATTTAGCTGGAGGACACAATTAGATTCCTCAGCTTTGATATTAATGATGTTTAATCTATGCCTCAGTTCTATTAGCTTATGAAACATGCATCTTATGACCACAATTATTCATTTTACCCTATAAATATAGATATAAAATAAAAATGTAGAACAGAGCTAAGTAAATAGAGAAATTGCATCTTGCATGTATGAAATATAAATAGAAAGCAACTTGTGGGGAATAAACAATCAATAGCTTGGATTCTCTTTATAATTGGCCCTTTTTCTGAAGAACTTGCTGTGGTATAAATGCCTTTACAATAATCATTTATACCAAAAAGTTAATTCCAATGACATGGTTAGCTATTTCTTTGAACAAGAACAGATTCCCTAATTCTGCCTACTAGACTATTTTCTTTGTTTTTTTTTATCCTCACCTGAAGACATTTTTCCATTTTTTGTTCATATAGAGTGGGAGGGAGAGAGAGGAAGAGGGAGAGAGAGAGAAACATTGACGTGGAAGGGATACATCGAGTGGCTGCCTCCCGCACGACCAGCCAGAGCCAGGGACAACCGAGGTAAGTGCCCTTAGCAGGAACCGAATCCCGGGTCTCTCTGGACTGCAGGCCAACACTAACCGCTGAGCCAAACTGGCCAGGGCTATTTTTATTTTTTTAGTAAAATAACCTGTATAAACAACAGCACAAGTTCTCTGTCAGTTCTGAATGTGTGATGAATCTATATATCTCTGTGTTTTGAGGTGGTGTTGGTTGCTGAAGGCACAACGGTGAGCAAAGCACACCTAAAGCCTTGCCCTTGTTACACGTTCTAGTGTGACAGCGTTTATCACAGCAGTGAATGCCGTAATGAGCTCCAGTGCTCTGTTTGAGACTAGCTGGTTCAGAAAGAATGATGTGTTTCTTAATTATGTCTCCCATCTGAAAAAGAGATTCAAACATGTTCATTTCTGATGCCTATTTTGTGACAGTATTTTATATCCATTATTGAATGCATATAATGCATATGTTGCTACCTTACATTAAACCAGTCTTAGAAGGTAATTATTATTCCTAATTATACATGAGTAAACTAAAGCTCACAATGTTTGTATAACTTGTCTTGGGTTATTTAGCAATTAAATAGTGGAACCAAATTCCCATGTTGCATATATATTTTTATTTATAGACTTAGTTACATCATTAGGTTCACTTCAAGATTAATTTCTGGAAGAATTTCTACTATAGATGTGGAATTTTCCTTTCTTGGATATTTATTCTTTTGTTTATTCAGATAGCAATTTATTGAATAAACCTGGAACCAATTTCTCTACTGTGTTCTGAAAATAGAAAAATTAATAATGCATAGTTTCTGCCCTTGCAGAGCTTGGAGTCTAGTATGAGGAGGTGTCATGTATGCGTGCAAAAATGTTTAGGTGCTAAGATAGAATTACAAAGGGGATAAACATCAATTTTTACTGTGAGGTCAGACTTCAAAAGAAGTGATGTTTGTGTTGAGTCCCCAAAATATGACTTGGTAGGTAAAATGAAAGGAATGGCAAATTCAAGGACATGAGAGAATTCTAGAAGATGGTGTGCTAGAGAATCGTAATCGTTGGGTAGATTTTGTATGTGGGGTCATGGTGGTTTCAAAAGGTAGTCGGGACCAGGTCTCAAAATGATGTTCTCACCATATTCAATAATTGGGCCTCTGTAGAGAGGTCTTTGAAGTGTTTTAAACAAAGGAGTAACACAATGTGATTTGAGTTTTAGAGTGATCATTCTTGTGGCAATGTGAAGAATGGATATTGTGGATTATTGAAGATGGAGAGACTAGTGTTTCAGTGATCCAGAAACAAATGGAGAGAGCTGAGATTAAGTCAGCCCCAGTGGAGTTAAAGAGGAGAGGATAGATATGCAGCATTGATGTGGTAGAATTGCCAGCTCTTGACCACCCGGCATGTTTTAGGAGGGAGAGGAAAGGATAGTTGAGGATGACTCTAGGATTCTAGTTAAGGATGGGCTATTTCAGCAGTACTTCATTTCTATAGAAAATGTACAAGAAAGGTCGGGCTTAAAGAGAAAGTTACCATTTTGGATAAGTTGATTTCAGGCAATCTATCAATCCTCAACTAGTGATATCTAGCAGGCAGTTAAAATATGAGTCTGAAGCTCAGAAAATTAGTCTAACACTTTAAATTCTCCCCAACACCTTTGACCTGATGTTTCTGAAATATGGTGATGCTTCTTTTTATCTTAGGCTCACTGACTGCTTGTTTAAAAATAAGTCTCTAACATTTTCAAGAATTTGATAAGTTCACCTTCCTCTCAGTGATGACAGAATTGGTCTAGTTGCTTTGCAGATATTGTGCTCAGTACACCAATCCTAAGATACAATTAGAGTTCATCTCAGCTCTGCCATTAACTTTAAAGGTGACCTTAGGCTGCTTATTTAAACTTCCTGTGTTTTAGTGCCCCCAGCTGCAAAATGCAAATACTTTAATATGTGGTAAAAACAGAGCTGAGGAAAAGAAAACTAATATAAACTTTACTAAAGTGCTTAGTAAATAGAAAATCTTATATAAATGCTAATCCAAATATATTCCCCATTTTCTCACTGTGCTGATAATAGCTTGGAAAAGAAAGAAGGGATGGACACAAGGTACAAAGTGAAAGAAAAAAATGGGATAAAGTGTACATACAACACCCTCTAATACATTTTCTACGTATTATCTGGTCCTTTTGACTAGTGACTAAAATAATTCCTATAAATGTATCTGCACTAAAATCATGGTATACATTTCTCTGTTCATATCCTGATGAATGGCGAAATCATCAGCCGCTATCCTACGGAGAACTGGAATCCTGCCTGACACCCTGGCTCTTACTGCATGTGGGAACAAGTGATTAGCCCACATGTTCAGTAATTTTTCTGTGCTGTTCATTGAGCTATGATGCAAGTGCAACGTGTGGCTCTATGGCAGATGCTCAGAGAGACGATGTCAGGGAACTTCTGGGAAGACAGGGAGTCAATCCACATTGGACATATCTACGGACTCAGTTCTGAATAACTCTGTTGTCAAGGCCCAAACCTAGTTGGTGATGAGCTCTTTTGGAACGCAGCTTTCTCGGTGTTGTTCTTGACATGGGTTCATCCATTCTCCGTTGCTCTTTCTTGCTGCCTCCTCCCCGGTGAAGATCAGAGACTTCAGCAGAAGTGACTCCTGGGAGAGGCTCCCAGTGCCAGATGAGCTGCTTCTAGACAGAGCTGCCACGGCGCCGTGACATTCTTAGATGATCACCATCCTCTCCTCTTCTAGAACTCTCTGAAGCCTTTAGCGGCACCCCAGACATAAATGTTCCCAAGTCACTTATTTATTTTTAAAAATATTTATTAATATTTATGTTTCAGGCATCATGCTGGGTACTAGAATTATGACGAGGATTGGGAGCTTTTAAAGGCATTCGCAATACACTGTTAATTATAATAACAACAGAATTTATTGAGGATTTTTACATACCAGGAACTGTCCTCTCTGCTGGCATTTACTAGTTCATACTTGCATAAATGGAGAGGTGTGTGCATCTGTCTCCTAGTGCTGCCATAACAAATCACCACAAACCTGGTGGCTTACAACAGAAATGTATTCTCTCACAGTTCTGGGAACCAGAGCCCCAAATCAAGGTATTAGCAGGTTTGGTTCTTTATGGAGGCTCTTAGGAAGCATCAGTTCCATACCTCTCTCCTTGCTTCAGGTGGCTGTTTGGCCAGCGATCTTTGACAGCCCTTGGCTTGTAGGCACCCCACTCCATTCCGCTTCTATCTTCGCCTTCTCTTCTCCCCTGCGTCTCTATGTGTTTCTTGTCTCATAGGAGAAACTCTTATTAGATTTAGAGCCCACCAATGTAATACGATTTCATCTCAATCATGACAATTATAACAGCAAAGATGCCATTTCTAAATAAGGTCACATTCTGAGGTTCTGGGTAGATATGAATTTGGGGAACTCTAACATATGACAGGGTATATATAGCATTATTATAGCTGAGAAAATTGATACTTATCAATAAATGACTTTTCTAGTATCAGTTAGTTTCAGTTACATAACAAGGTGCCTGAAAATTAAGTGGCTTAAAACAGAAAACAGATTATTATTATCATTTCTCCCAATATAGTGATCATCAGGGTAGTTCTTTTGGATTAGTTTGGTGGGGGCTGGACAGTATGGTACATGGTCTCACCCACGTGTCTGGCAGTTACCTCAGTGTCTGAGGCTATAGAATGACTTGGCCAAGTGTCTCTATTTAGCAGGCAGCCTGGACTTATTCACAGGGTTCCCATGAGCAGCAAAAACACAACATCCTGATATATAAGTGCTTTTCAAGACTCTGCTGGTCTTCTATTTGCTAATGACCCATTGACCAAAGCAAATCACGTTATCAAACCTAGAATCAATGTGAGAAGAGACTATCCAATGCTATGACGTAGGAGAGGAATTACTGCAGTGTGGGTTTGGGGGGAGGGGGTACTTTTTGTATAATTGAAAATTACTACTGAGAGTGTCTAAATAACTAATGAATATTAGATTATTTATTTCATGTCAGGAATCTTTTATCTTTCAAAGTACTTTCACCCAGTAAATTTATATTAGCGCCTCCAAGAGAAAGAGTTTGTTGAATTATCATTTCCTAACTACCTACTCCATACAGTACATTATAATGAAGGGCATTTGAACTCCATAGTTATTTCTCTCATGTACATCTTATAGCTCCACAAACCCACAACCCACTACTCTTCCATGAGAAATATAACATGGTATCAATTGCACATGATTATACTTTAGTCTTTATTTTAAATTAGAAAAATGCTAGGAAGAAGTGGTATTGGCAGATTATTTGTTTGCTGATTACTACCATTTGTGTTTTTTGGGGAGGGAGACTATGCCTACTGGGATTAGATGCATTTTTATAATTTGGTAAAAAGCAACTATACAAGACATCTCTTTGTATTTTAATTTCCCTAATAGACAAATTATAAAACTGGACTAAGCTACAATTTACCTTTGCAGTTATGGGGAATGCATGACTGAACCATCTAGGTTTGATGAAGAGACGTATAGAAATTTTAAGAAGCGAGGTGTAGAGTTGAGTTACAGAGCACAACTGCCCTTTTTCACTAAATGCCAAAAAAAATCTCTACAAGATTCACTCCCTCTCAAATCCCATAAAGAATCCCGACATATTGAATAATAAAAATACTGAACATTTATCAGATATTTACTATGCTTCAGGGATTGAGATAAGCCCTTCCCATGTACTGCCTCATTCAATTCTGTGTTAGGAGACAGACCATTCTACAGAAGAGAAAACTGAAGCAAGAGAGTTTAAGGCATCGCTAACTACACGTCTTGTCTTTACCATATTGTTCTTCTAATGATAGAAGGATGAAAATGGTCATCCTTTTTCCATTATAAATTTGATTTTCTAACATAATTTCTAGCTCAGCGAAGTAGAGGAAAAGACGACAGACTCGATCCTGTCTTCTGGCCCAGTGTTCCCATCCACAGGAAGTAGATTACATTTTCATACGTAAAATGAAGATTGAACAAAATCACTGTTACTCCCTTTCCCATGCTTTCATATAGATCTTTTTATTTAAATTTTAATTTAAAAAAAAGAGGGGAAATGCTGTTCAATTACTTCAACTACAACCCTAATATCTAATATCTTACTATATCTTACTATATCAAAATGTTACAACTGTGTTGTTGTTGTTGTTGTTGTTGTTGTTCCCACCCACAAGTTGTTGTCATTTCAGAGAAAGAATAGCAATATCTTTGATTCTCGGTTCTGATACGCCTTTGGAATGGACCATTTTTCACAGCGGCTACACAATACAGAAGATAATCTAATATTAGCATTATTTCACATATACCCCTTGTGGCCAATGCCTGCTCCGAAGTAATACCATTGTTGTTTCAGATTTCTACTAATATGCAAAAACAGATCAATAAAATTTTGTATTTGTTATGTTGGCCATTTGTAACACTTGTATTTTGAGGAGATTTTTACTCAACCTCTCTATCTGAGCAAGTCTTTGCTAGTGAGATTCTACTCCGCGGAACATCCGATGGCTGAAACACAGGAATGACACCTACGGAAGGAACTCAACGAGGACTGTTCACTAAGCTCTGCCTTCTTGTGGTTGCCAGCTGTGGGCACAGTAACATGAAAAACAAGTACAATCTACAATGCTGGTTTCATTAAAGAGACCGTGGGAAGTTGTTAGTGCCAAGCCCAGAGACTCAGCAGATATAAAATCAGAAAAAATGCAAGGAAATAAAAAAACACCTTATTTGGTCTTCACTTGCAACATTAGCAGTGCTGGAAAATCTAGACAGAACTCTGCCATCTGTGGGCTTGTTTCAAGTTCAAGTGCTGCCACTGACCTTTAATGATTTAACATTCCTCCTGGGAGTAGGCAGAGAACAGACACATATGGGTTAAATTTGCACAGAAAAATAAAGAAACAAAACCTGAAGCTTCCTACTTGATCACTTTTAGGGTCAAGTGCTATGACTCTAGATGGCCTTACTAAGTGAACAGATTCAAGGGGAAAATAAATGTTTCTTTGGCTCATGGCTCTATATTGTAGATCATTCAAAATATTACAGGTTTCTCACTGATAAGATTATGTGTTACTTTATTTAATTAATATTAAATTCCATTGTCATATTTTTTAGCTAGTTAAATGTGTTGGTTTGCCGTCATTTGTCATCATGTGAACTTACTGATAGAACCAACTATCATCTGAATTGCTTTACCTAATGTCAAACATCACACAGACAAAGGATAGAGTCGTAGCCTCATTTCTGTACCAGGCCCTAAAGGAGAATACCTCAACAACTTAAAATTTTAACAAAAATGGACTTATATGCATTTAGTTATAGAAGCCTCTTTTTTTTTTTTTTTTTTTATCCTCACCCGAGGACATTTTTCCATCTTTTGTACAGATAGAGTGGGAGGGAGAGAGAGGAAGGGAGAGAGAGGGAAACATCGACGCGAAAGGGACACATCGAGTGGCTGCCACCCGCACGACCAACCAGGGCCGGGGACAAACTGCAACCGAGGTACACGCCCTTAGCGGGAACCGAACCCGGGTCTCTCCGGACCGCAGGCGGACGCTCTAACCGCTGAGCCAAACTGGCCAGGGCAGAAGCCTCTTTTTTTAATAAAAGGCTTTGGTGAAGAATGTAAAACTCTCTAAAAACCGTTGAACTGTACACTTCAAATGGGTTAATTTTATGATAAGAAAACTGTGTCTCAATAAAGCTATTAAAAAATTAGTCCATCAGCCATGGCCGTTTTGGCTCAGCGGTTAGTGCGTCAGCCCAAGGACCAGAGAGTCCTAGGTCCGGTTCCTATTAAGGGCATGCACCTTGGTTGCAATTTGTCCCCAGCCCCAGTTGGGGTTGTGTGGGTGGCGACCACTTGATGTATCTCTCTCACATTGATGTTTTTCTCTCTCTCTTCTTCTCTTCCGCTCTATCTGATGATAAATGCAAAAAAAAATTAGTCAATTAGTACATCAGAGTCTGACTAAGTCTCTGCCATTCTCCTGCTGCAGCTTCCTAACCTCTCCTCCTCTCACAGGTTCTTGTGTGTCCCTGATGTCCCACACAAACCGCCTCTGTGCCCAGACTCCAGCAAGGTCTTTTACAATCATGTGTACCTTACACATTATGTGTACCTTCAGTAAAGGCTTTCCTTCTCTGAGGAGCCTGAGTCTCTTGCTATTTAACAAACAAGTTTGCACAACACCATTTTTCTCCTATCCTGACCAGGTAATTAACATACATATGCTCTAAGAAGGGTCTCCTGTAAGCACAGCCATTAGAATCTCAGGCTAGAGTGCTATTGAGGGACAGAAGAACTGGGAATCCTCTCATCCTCTAGGAAAAAACTTGCATTGAAGTATTGTCCTGGACATGGGCTCACTCTGTTTCCTCCTCCTCCTCTTCTCTTTCTATAATTACTATACTAGTATGACCATTGGCACTCAAGTGTGTTTCTCAGTTGAGCACATTTAGCTCTTCTCTCTACACAAAAGCAGAAAGAACTCAAAGACTGGCTAACATTCAAACACATCACCCAAGTGTTTTCTCTTGCCAAGTTTTCTCTGTTAGTTTTATAAATGGACTCATGATAGGCCTTTCTTCACTGCAAGTCTTATCAGGAAACAATAAAAACTAACACCAGTGCCTAGGCCATCATTTCATCATTCCTCTGTACCAAATGTTACCTATAAATGCTCTGAAATTTTATAAGCCTCCATTTGTCATCTCTTCCCCCCGAGTGTCTTCATCCATAAAGACTTTCAGACACCGAAGCTCACAACTACCCCCTCCTTCAGAGTCAGTTCATGCTGCAGCAAGACCACAAAGACGTGGTCTCTTCTGAATGATGGCGCTCCACTGTCTCTTTTCCTTCAGTATGGATATATATTAAATAAATAAATAAATAAATAGCCCAGCTGGTGTGGCTCAGTGGTTGAACATTGACCCATGCACCAAGAGGCTGCCAGTTCAATTCCCTCTGGTCAGGGCACATGCCCAGGTTGTGGGGCAAATCCCCAGTGGGGGGCATGCAGGAGGCAGCCAATCGATGTTCTCTCTCATCGATGTTTCTCTCTCTCTCTCCCTCTCCCTCTCCCTTCCTCTCTCTCTCAAATCAAAAAACTTTTTAAAAAGAAAAAAAAATTTTTTTAAAAAGAACATAAGTTATCCATGCTTATTTTATAAAAAAATAATGATGTCAATAAGTAAAAATAAAAGTAAATTAAAATTACTGATACTCTTACCATACATAAAAAATAACATCTTTTATCTTTTTATGTGTAGTAGTCATATATATAATTCATATATTAATTTTTCCCTTCCTATTACTTCATACATTTATTCAGCAAATATGTACTCAGTAACTGCTGTTTTAGGTTCCATGCTGAGCACTAGGAATAAATGAGATGAGCACCAGGAATGATGTGGCTTGGCCTTGACAGCCCTTTCTAGTGGAAGACAAAGCAAAGCAACATCAAAACAGGAAGACAATGTAACAATGCATTATAGAAAATGCTATAAAGAAAATAATCAAAGGGCTGAGACACAAAATGACATATGAAACATAACTTTGCAATTTGGTAATCCTCCTGAAAGAGCAGCATTTAAACTGAAATTCAGGATGGGAAGAAATACATTCTTGAAAGTCTGATATATGAAGCACTCCCACACAGAGAGACTAGCAAGTTCAAAGCTCCTGTGGTGGTCAGTGTGATGTGTCAACTGGGCGAGACTACAGTGCCCAGTTATTTAATCAAACACTGATCTAGGAGTTGCTAACATTCATAATTAGTTTACTTTAAGTAAAGAATATTATCTTTTATAATCTTTTCAGTGATTTGAAAAGACTTAAGAGCGGAATTGAAGTTTTCTGGAAGAAGAAATCCTATCTGTGGACTGCAGCGTTCGCTGTCTGAGAGTTCCAGCCTGCCCTTTGTGGCTGCCAGTGAACAGTGAAGCAATGATCCTTGAGAGAATAGAACAAACGTGGAGGAATTAACCTTTGAAAGAAAGAAAGGACAAATCCCCCACTGTGATAAGAAAGAATAAGAGGAATGAGTGGAAATGTAGGTTGTTAGTGATAAAATGGAGAATTTTACATCTAATCACTTATCCTTATTCATTTAAGGATAAAGGAACATTGTCATAAAGTATAGTGAGGAAGGACTAAAATACATTTGGGGTGAGAGAACATGAGAACTGTTTATCTTAAAGCGTGGGAAAGCAAGACTATTAGAGAAACATAGTACATGATACGGAATGTCCCTGTGGGTTTCATGATCCAAGATTTCTAGCTCCTAGCAAAGAGCTGCTGAAATAAACAAGACTTCAAATCTCCCCAAATCTCTACACAAAAATAGACAAAGCAACTAGGATAATTAAACAAAAACAAAATAGCACAGAAAACAACACAATAAAACTATTAAAAAATTCACTTAAACCTTCAAAAATGAGTGGACACAAACCACCAGTGGCAGTATGACCATATGGTAAGGGCCTCTGTGTGGAGAAAGCAGGAGAGGCTAGGGGTCTGAGCTAGGGAAGGGTCAAGTAAATGGTTGTTTGCCAAGACAGAGTGGAAGATATAGAAGCACGTGAAAGGGATGGGACTACCGAAGCACATGAGTACATCATGTACACATTTGCACGTCTATGAATTTTGGCCCACACGTACCATTTCTAATGACTACATAGAATTCAATTATGAATGTTCAGTGAATTCTTTAATCCCCTATCATGAGATATATTGTTATTATGGGGGGGAAAACTCACAGAATTGCATGCAAATAACTAAATAAAACCATTCATGTGCAGTCATCTTTACAAATTTATTAAATTATTTCCTGAGAATTGCTAAAGTGAAATTACTAAGTTAATGTGTGTGCATTTAGCCCGGCTGGTGTGGCTCAGTGGTTGAGCCTTGACCCATGCACCTGGAGGTCACCGCTTTGATCCCCAGTCAGGGCACATGCCCAGGTTCTGGGTCAAATCCGCAGTGTGGGGTGTGCAGGAGGCAGCCAATGGATGTTCTCACTCATTGATGTTTCTATCTCTCCCTCTCCCTTCCTCTCTAAAATGAATTTTAAAATATTTTTTTAATAAAAAAGATAAAGTGTATGCATTTATATAAGGTCTTTGACACATATTTCTACATTGCTCCTAAAAATAAACACTTCTAGTGGAGTCTGAAAATACAAAGTAATAAACACACTAAATCACTTGGGTTTATTCAATATTTTATTGTCTATAATTATTTAATTTCTATTATTTTTTCATTTTAATAACTTATTCCTGAAAATTAAATTCATCAATAAGAAATTAGCTGACATAGTTGGCACATATTTTTATCTCCTCTGAAATTGTGACTTTTTCTACTTTTATCATTAGTATTGTACAGGTATGCTTTCTATTTTAATTGGTTTTTGTCAGATAATAACTTATGTTTTATCTTTTTTTCCCCAAAAACTGTACTTGTGTTTGTGGACAGATTCTGGAGTTGTGTTTTCTACTTCATTAATTTCTGATTTTCTCTGTTTTAATTTCTTCTTTCTGTTTTATTATGCTTATTGGTGTTAACATAAAAAGTTTTCAGTCATTCCAAGTCATATGTATTTGCAGTTTTGGTTTCCTCTTTGACAAGTTAATAATAATAATAAATAGTAATAATAATAAATCATTGCTTTTTAATTCCTTTACTGCTGGTTTCTGGCTTAACATGAATTTAAGCAAAGGTTTTCAATTGGGGGATACTGAGAGTTTCTATGTAATTTAATATATGATCAATTTGTATAAATATATCACAGACATTATATAACTACTTTGAGGACAAACATTTATATATTTTTATTAAATTGATTTCAATGATTTTATTTCATTTCTTTGCTTTTCTATTTTATTTGGTCCATTTAATGAAGGAAGAGAGACAGAAAGAAAGCAAATACAGTAAAAATTAACATTTGGGGTAACTGGGTGAGGATTTCTGGGAATTCTTTGTACTATACTTGCAGTTTTGGTGCCCATCTGAAATTAGGACAAAAATCTTTCTAAAAAAAAAAAATGTAATAAACTAACTCATGAATCAAAATCGTTCCATTGCATGAATGTATTAGCAAATGTGGCAAATACAACTTTGAAGCAAGAAATGATTTCAGAATCACATTGTCTCTTTTCACAATAACTAAGCACACATGAAGATGTTTCACCAAGAGAAAAGGAGAGTCTAATAATTTCAAGGAAAAAACTGCTTGTCATAATATTAAAATTAGAACGAATTATGTTGTGTTGTGGCAGAAATGTGGTCAGCAGGAAGAGGGAGCCTGCACGCACTGGGAGGATTAGAAAGGACTGTTTAATGCGCACAGGTGCTGTCGCAGCAGAGTCACCTCCAAAGGCTGAGCCCCGAGCCCGGGTTCCAGCTGCCTTTTATACGTGATAAGCATCCTGGTATTTGGGGACTTTATATATCCACTGTAGTTTAGGCAGTTGGCTGATATAAGGGGCAAGCAGGATTACAGAAACCAGGGGCGGGGTCTCTGCACTAGGAGCTAAGGGGGTTGTCTGCACCCAGCTTGCCTTCTCATTCCCCGCTCTTGATTCTCAAGTGGCTCCCTTAGAGAATGTTATTTTCTATGGTAGCTTGGACGGGGGAGTTCCCTTTTGTGCTGCATAAGAAAAAAGGGCAGCAATCACTCTGACTGTTTCCTGCTAAATAGGGGCATTGAAGGGGCGAGGTTGCAGCTCCTAGGGTTCTTTGCCATCTAGAGGTGAGTAATGGCAGCCAGGGGTCTTTATTTGAAGCACCATCTGGAGCTTTATTGTTTGAGAGATGTAAGTAAGGATGCAGGGTCCAGTCCCAGGTTCAGTCTGGCAGGCTGTAGATTGATTGATCAGCGGGTTTCACTGTCCTCAAGGGTTTTCAGAAAAGACCACTGAAATTTTAGAAGACAGGTCCCATTGTGTGATGGTTAGCACTCTGTACTCTGAAATTTTAGAAGACAAATAAGCTTACTCTTGATGATGCAATATGCCGAGGAACACTGCAAATTCACTGTGAAAAGGGCTACCTCACCATTTATTATTCTGAGGCTTCAAGCACACCAATTCATGAACAGACAACTTTGACACATATCATATTGATCTCAATGAAGTTCAAAAGTTCTATGGTTCTATTATTCTTACAGGATAATTTTCCAGGTAAATTTGTTTTCTTTAGTCCAAACTTCAGTGATCCCTTTTTTCAAGAGCCTCAACTAGTCTAATCCACTAAGAAAAACTCTCAAAAAGGAACATGTTTTATTATTTTCCTTCTCTATTTAATCTTTTCCATCAGCATACAAATACACTGTAATTCCTCTAATCTCCAATTCTTTTGGCACCATTTCCCCAACTTGCTTCATTATTTTGCTTCTCTTTGCAGCAAAATACCTTGAAGGAGTTGTGTGTACTTACTTACATTCTGAATTTAACCCCCACTGCTAAGAGTAACTTCTCAATTATCTTCTCATTGTTAAACTCAATGATCAATTCTTAGTCCACATCTAATCTGGACCTCTCAACATTTGAATTTGTCAATCACTTCTGCCTCCTAAATATACTTTCTTCATTTTGCTTTTAGAATAAAATATTCTCTTAGTTTTTCTCCTACTCCAACAATTGCTTCTTTTCAGTATCCTTAGCTGATTGCTTCTTATTTATCTAGAATTTTTAAATTTGGAGTACCTCAGGGCTCCATCTTTGGTCCCTTTATCTAATTATCTCCCTTGACTTTCTCTTCCATTTTTCTGTGCCGATGATTCCCAATCTTATATATCCAATGCCAGCCTTTCTTCTAAAATCCCAATTCATATTTCCAACTTCTTGCTTAACATTTCCACTTAGATGATAAATAGATATTTATTTTATTGTAATTTATTTAAGAGAGAGAAACATCAGTGTGAGAGAGAAACATCAATTAATTGGTTGCCTCACATACACACCCTAAGCATTATCGAACCTGCAACCTAGGTACTTGCCCTGACTAGGAATCGAACGCACAACCTTTTAGGTGCATGGGACAATACTCCAACCAACTGAACCACCAGGACAGGGCAAATTTTAAAACTTAACATGTCCCAAGCTGAAGTCTTATTCTTTCTCCTCAAAACTGGTCTATCCACAGCCTGCCCCATCTCAACTGATGTTAACTCTTTCCTCCCTTTTGTTCAAGATAAAACCCTTAAGCACAGCTTTAACCTCTCTTGTTTTGCTTTCCAACCAGCAAATATATATATATATATATATATATATATATATATATATATATATATATATATATCTTACTAGCTTTACTTTTGAAATACATATAGAATCTGATCAATTTTCACCACCTTCTCTCTACTTCCCCACTCCATCATCTTCTTACCTGTATTATTGCTGTGAAATTCTAACAGGTTTCACTACTTGCTTGCTTTTTCTCTGCTCTGGACAACATAAGCTAAGTCCGATATGTCACACCCTGTAGTAGTTTCCCAATTCTCTCAGGTAAAAGCCAAAATCCCTGTGACCTGTTTTTTCATTATCTCTGACTCAGAATTACCATAAGTTACCACTTAGATATTCACCTTTTGAGAGCCCATGGTTTAGTAAAAGGATTCTTTCATACATAGGGCCTTTCTCATTTCTTATTTTTTTCTAAGTTTTCTGCTGTTGCAAGGAGATGCATCTCTGCCTTTCTTCTTAAGGTAATTTTCTTTATCTCCTACTTAAACAACTGTATAGTGAAAGTTTCCCAACAGTCTTGCTACAGACCATTTACTAAGAAAAGAAAGACTTTTCAGATAAATTTGTAGCTGAAAAAAAAATTTGTTGCAATGAACATTATCAGAACATAAAGAAAACTGTCTAGGGGCATTAGTGGATTAAAAAAATAGATTCATGTTTTTATAGTAAAAACTTTTCTTACAGTAAAATTTCAAAAGAGTATTACAAGGGCTCAAACTCAGAGTTATTGAAAATAAAGCTTAGAATACTAGCAGTGGAAAGAAAGAGATTATATATCCCAACTCTCTAAATTTTAACTGAGATTTGTTCTTGTTGAGAAAACAGTGGGAAGAAAGTAAAACAAGGAGATAGAGAGAGAAGGAGAGAGAAGAACCTTACTCAGATGTCACGGTTCCATCACTTATCTGATAAGAAATGTTACCAACGTGGGGCACATTATTTCAGACTCTTAGTTTTTGTTTGTCAATAAATTGTCAATATTTTACATCACACAAAAATTAACTTAAATGGATCAAAGAGATATAAACAGCTAAAACTATAAAACTCTTAAAAGAAGACGGGGGAAGCTTCTTGACATTGGATTTAACAGTTATTTTTTCTTGAATATTATAACAGAAAACATCAGTTGGGCTTTATCAAAATTTAAAAATTTTGCACAAAGGACACAAAATGGAAAGTCAACCCACAAAATGGGAGAACATATTTGCAAATCATATGTCTGACAAAGGATTAATATCCAGAATGTGTAAAGAACACCTAACAAGAACCACCCAATTAAAAGATGGACAAAGGGCCTGAATAGACATTTGTTAAAAGAAGATATACAAATAGCCAGTAAACACATGAAAAGACATTCAACATAACTGATCATTAGGAAAATCAAAATCAAAATTTCGATGATTCCAACTTTACTATTAACTATTTTTAAAAAGGAGAAAGAAGAGAAAAGTGTTTGACTAGGATATGAAAAATTGGAACACTTGTCCCTTGCACATTGCTGATGGGAATGTAAAATGATGTAGCTGCTGTGGAATATGGTGGTTTCTCAAAAATACTTTAAAATCACCATAGGATCTAGCAATTCCACTTCTGAGCATATGCCCAAAAGAAATGAAAGTAGGGTCTCAGTAAATATTTGTACACCCACGTTCATATCAGCATTGTTCACAATAGCCAAAAGGTGGAAACCACCCAAGTGTCCATCTACAAATGAATGAATAGAAAACATCTGGTACACATACAATCTTTAAAAAGGAAGGAAATTTTGATACCAGCCACAGCATGGACGAACCTTGAAGGGAGTACGCTAAGTGAAATAAGCCAGTCATAAAAAAAAAAAAAATGTATGATCCTCCTTTTATGTGGTACCTAGAGTAGTCAAATTAATAGACACAGAGAGAGTAGAATGGTGGTTGCCAGCAGCCGGGGTGGAGGGGTGGAGAATAAGGATTGTTTATTGGGCACTTTCAGTTTGGGAAGATGAAAACGTTCTGGAGATGAATGGTGGTGATGGCTGCACAACACTGTCAATATATTTTATGCCACTGTTCTGTTTTTGTTAGAGCTTATGTTTTTCTATTAGGCATCCATTTATAACAGGGCCAGTTACATTAATTACCTTTTCTTATTTTCTGTATCAAATGCTCTGGCATTTGGGCCCTCTCTGAGGAGAACCTGCCCTTCCCAGGGCTAACCAACTCCTAGAGATAACAAAGGGTTCAGTTGGGAGTATGTCTTCCATATATAAACTAACCTATCTTCTTTGATCTGGCCCAGATACTCCTCTAGACCATATTCCTCTGCCTCGATCATCCTAGGGCCAAGTACCACACAACTAGAGACAATCCCTTATATCCCAAAGCCTGTCAGAATTACTCCATCAAGCCAATACTAAACTGCATACTTTGTCCTGTGTTAAAAGAAAAATTATTCAATGATATTTGTTAAAGCACCATAAGTAAGTAAGACTTTATTCAAGACCATCACCATAGATATAGGGACCACTGCAATGGGATTTTACAGTGGGGAAGAGAGATTGTGCTTAACTCCCAATACAGCATGGGCAAGTGGGAATTTATAGCCAAGGAAGAGGGGTGGGGGAGTCAGCGAATGAAAAATTACTAAGAGGAAACATCCAAGGTCAGAAGGGTTTTGGCTAAATCCACCTAATAGGATTCTTGAGATGGGCCAGGGTAATCATTCAGACATCACCTGAGAGAGAGTGGAAAATGAAGAACCCAATTAAATATTGAAAGTGTTGAGATGAGGAGAGATACTTGCTAAATTGACTTGGCAGGGTTCTTGCTAAACTAGAAGATTCAGGAGTCTAACTAAAGTTTGGTCAAGCAAAGAATCTATCTCACTCGCTTTTCCTTTTCTGCACAAACCCCAGAAAGTCCATGGCCTAAGCTTTCTCCTCACTCCCGCCTTCTGCCTCCTGACCTCACTGGTACTTTCCCCTGTAGCCCTGCGTGGCACTTGGTGACTCCTTTTTTGGAACCTGTGAGTACAGAAAATTTCTTCCTTCCTCGCAAGCCTTGCTCTAGTATCCTGTGGCCACACTGACTTTACCATATTATATCCAACCTATATAGTCTTTGAACAGTCACAAAACTCTGTATTTAAAAATGATTAAAGTGGTAAATTTTTGTTATGTTTATTTTACTACAATAAAAAAAATTTGTTTTAAAGGTCAGTAATAACTATCTATCTTTTTAGCCTTTCATGAGGAATGGGTAAATTGTGGCAGTTTATTAAGAAGCTAGGAAAATTCCTGGGCAAGTGGAATGGGGAAACAGAGGCAAGAAAATTAAACAAAGCCAAATAGTTTGGGCAGCTTGCAGCCAGCTTATGAATCAAAGACCTTATCTTTACCAATCAAGGATATTTGTGAACAAATGGTTTATACCTGTCCTCCCTAACCAGATAATACATAGCTTAAATCACTCTGGTCTGGGAAAATAGGGAACAAATACCCAATTAATGCCATTTGTGCCAGTAAACCCAAGGACAGACAAATAAAAAAAACTCCAAAAGCATTTGGATGGAATCACCTGAGAGGGGAATGTGGCAGAATAGATAGCAGCTAAGACAGGAAGAGGGGAAGGGGAAGAAAAAAGGGAAGTTTATCTTACCCACTGAACAAAGAAGTCAACAGTCTTGGCACTTGCCAAGATAAAATTGTCAGATGTCCTCATAAATTCTGGCAAAGGCCAGAATATTGTAAAAGGGGGACTTTAAAATCTAGTCTATCCAACAGGGGAACCTTGAAACCTATAGGAAAAAATTGTATAAAACTCTTAAACCCCATCAGGCAGGGTGCTCAGATTAGCTGAGTTATCTGCCTTTGCTTTATGCCAAGTGTATTCTTAATAAATCCGCTTGCTTTGCTTCAACCCTGCTTTCTGTCATTCATCTTAATTCTTTCTTGTGAGCATGACAAGAGCTGAGAACGGGTGAACTGAGCTCACCTTCAACTTGGCCAGCTCTCTGGTAGCAAAATAATTTTTTTAAAGTGAATTGTCAACTATTAGGTTATGAATATGTTATGTGAATGTATCTCAGTTGTTCCAGTTTACAGTTATTAGCAACCTACCAAGTTGATTTATCTCAACTAATTATATATTTTTAGTGTATATTATTTCAAATGAAGTGGCAGTTATATTTTAACTGCCTTTTCTGCACAAACCTCAATTTATGCTATTGTATCCTTGTTTTATGTGAGATTTCTAAGGTACCAAAAGCATATATAAAAAAATATAAAAATATAGATATAAGTATATAATATATGTAAATATATAAAATATATAAAGTATATATAAACATGTATATAAAATATATATTAAAGTATGTAAAGTATATAAACATGTATATAAATATATAAATGTATATAAAATATATAAGTATATAAAAGTATATATAAATATATATTTATATATATAAATATATAATGTATCACTCAAAGAACATGGGACTTAGTGAGACTCTTTAAAAATGTATAATTTCACATAATTTATGTCTTCCAATTTCACATCTTTCTATTCTCAGCTAATTGTTTTTTCACATGAAGCAAATGGTTCTCCAGATGTTTCAGCTTCTATACTTCTCAAGTAAAATTCACAGACACATTCTGTTTTCCAGGACAAAGTTTATAATACCCATCTATAATATACCAAGGCAGAGACTGGCATGAATATTCACACTAACTTCAGTGGAAAATCTTCTTGGAAAAACTTCTAGTATCAGACACTAAACAAACAAGCAAAAAGAAATAAAACCCAATAGTTATTTCTTTTTACAATAAATGCCAATTAAAAAAGGGTTGGGAGCCCTGCTGGTGTGGCTCAGGTGGTTGAGTGTCAGGCTACACACCAAGAGGTCACTGGTGTGTTTCCTGGTTAGGGAACTTGCCCAGGGTTGCGGGCTCAATCTCTAGTGGGGAGCATGCAAAGGCAGCTGATTGATGTTTCTCTTTCATCTATGTTCCTATCTCTCTCCCCCTCTCCTGTCCTCTGTCTCTAAAATTAGTAAAAATATATTGGGGGAAAAAAAAGGACTGGGGGACTCATGAAATATTGGTTTGTTTTATTTTTTAAATAGCAAATTGTTTACAAAAAACACACAAGCCAAACACAATTAAAAGTGCTATACTCCATATCTTCAGTGAAACTTGAATTTTTAAATTACATATAAAATTTTTCCATATTCGAATTATTTATTAATTATTGCGAACCATCAAAAAACTCATTTCATACACTTTTACTTAATGAGTGCTTACCTATATAAGGTGTTGTGTTTTCTATAATTAATAAACAAAAATAGACTTTTGTTTCTAATTGACCCATGGACTGTCAATATGATCTAAGCCTTGTGCCTCAAAGATATCAATTATTATATTAATTTTTCTATTATTGTATTGGAGAACTTCAAAAGACAAATAAACTCTTATTTGTGTGGTGGACCAATGGTGTTTAATGAGAAGAAGAAGAGGAGGAGGAGGAGGAGGAGGAGGAAGAAGAAGAAGAAGGAGAAGGAGGAGAAGGAGAAGGAGGAGAAGGAGGAGAAGGAGGAGAAGGAGGAGAAGGAGAAGAAGGAGAAGAAGAAGAAGAAGAAGAAGAAGAAGAAGAAGAAGAAGAAGAAGAAGAAGAAGAAGAAGAAGAAGAAGAAGAAGAAGAAGAAGAAGAAGAAGAAGAAGAAGGAGAAGAATAATGGTGTTCACTATCTTTTGGCAAGAGAAACACTAAACTTTTATCTTATAAATTTGATCTAAGTTATTTGAATGTAAATTTATTGATTTCAAAATACTTCACTAGTCTAGGAGGATATTTGACCTTTATTATCTTAGAGAAGAAAAAGCCAGAGCTAATAATGTACAGGCAAGCAACTGTCAGGCTCCTGACAATATGGAAAAGACACAAACGGGGAGTGTCTGGAGGCAGAGATGCATCCAAGCTAAAGTGCTAAAAATAAGCCAGTGACAACAAATGAGTAATTGCACCACATTTCCTTATTTTCAATGGCACTTGATATATGCTAAGTAAAAGCAGCAGCAAGCACATTTCAAACTACCCTGAAGGTCAGGTTGGGTCTCTGCTACATTTTAGCAATTCTAAATACCAGGTAATAGAAACATTTCTCTTGCCTTATCATGGTTTGGGGCTTGATCAAATGCCTTTTCAAAAGATAATAGGAATCTTATTCATCACTATCATAATCATCAGATAAAATGAATTAAGAATCTTCTAACTTAATCTCAGTGCTGTGTTATGTTAATTTTACTGTAATCAAAGCGGTCAGCAGTCTCCACCCCCAGGCTTCAGCCTTTCCATCCTAATTGTGAATCCAATAGGTAGTCTGTTGTTTCTTTTTTATAATAGTATAAAAGGAACATCTCAAAAGTCTGAGTCACAAACTAGTGACTCAAGTGTGTTGTTTTTGTTTTGTTTTTTTCTGAGAAAAGGATCTCAAATTAATTTGGAATGAAATTAGTATTTTTATACTTTTCAGCTCTTCCTAGAAACAAATTCACCCAATAATTTGTAGTTAGCTGACTTAAAATTAACTAAGAAATTTGGAATATAATTTTTTAAAAATTGAATTCCATTAGAAAAATGTTTTCCAAGGAAAAGTTATCCAAGATCTTTGTATCCTCAATTGGCATGCTCAGTTGATACTATTCTCTGTTTGTATGTATCCCAGGAAAACAAGACACCTAACACGTAAAGCCCTTTCAAAGATTCAGAGAAAGTAGAGGGAGTAGCAAAATAAATCAATGATAGGGAAGTACACTAAAAAGCCCCAACTGCAAAGCAGAATGCTGGGCTTTTGGGGTGTTATTTCTTAGTTTTTTGTGGGGGGATTTTTTGTTGTTTTTTCCCTTGAGACTTTCACCAAGTTAATTATATCCTCTGGACCTCAGCTTTCTCATTTGTAAAACAAAACCTCAGATACTTTCTAAACTTTCTCCCAACTCTGAATTTCATACTTTTAAATTAGATAAACTTTGCAGCTCAGAAATTATATTAAAAGAATAAAAAGTTACTTCTGATTACACAATTATTAAAGCAATTTATAGCTCTAATTTTATGCCAAATATTATAATTTTTCTATGCATTCTCTATCTTCTGATTTTTGTACTTTCAAGTATCACATACATTCACATGAAAAAAAGCATAAAAAATAAAATTTTTAACTAAAGAAAAAATTAAAATATCCTCTCAAAATATAATTTCAAAGTTTATCAAAATAAATAACTACTCTAAATTGTCTTTTAATGACCCTTCTAATAATTCTCTTTCCATCTCCTTTGAAAACAAATACTTATATATGCATATACATATGTGTATATGTATGTACTATAAATACATACACATTTAGTTTATATAAATAATATGTGTATAAAAGTCCATATACATACCTATTTATTTCATGTAAAGTGCCACATGGCACAAAAATTAAAGATTAAACCCAAGCCTGTCATAGAACCTGTATTGAAAACTCTGGAGACATCTAGATATGTTACATAAACTTGACTGTGTCTCTATCAAAGTACCTCACAGCTTCTTCTATTAATCTTCAAAATCTTTGACATCACAAACCAGGTTTTACTGGGGGCCAATACCCAGGAGGAAGCCGGTAAATGTTTGTGGAATGAATGATGAATAAATGCACCTGTGTAGATATGCAGGCACTCTAGTTATAAACGTACAATTTACAAACATCAGGATGCCTACTGCTTTGCTCTGTTCTTCAGAATTATCCAATTGCCTTTTTAAAAGTAATGTATCTCCCTGGCCAGTTTGGCTCAGTGGTTAGAGGGCCCACAAACCAGAGTCATGGGTTTGAGTCCAGTCAAGGGCATGTATCTTGGTTGCAGTTCATCCCCAGCCCTGGTCGGGGTCATGTTGGAGGCAATCAGTCAATGTGTCCCTTTCACGTCATTGTTTCTCTCTGTCTCCCTCTGTATCTGAAGATAAATAGAAAATATCCTTGGGTGAGGATTAAAAAAAAAAATTAAAAATAAAAATATTATATCGATTCAACTGATTTAACAAAGATTTATTGAGCACCTATTATGTGCCAGGTATAGGTCTAGGTACCAGAGATTCATCAGTAAATAAGCACAATAAATCAGTGAGATATATGCTATATTAGAAGAAATACAGGGACATATAAGAGAGGCTGTGCCACTGAGGTTGACTTTAGAGCGCATGAGGAAATCAGGTGTGCTGAGGGGGTACCGACATTGTTTTTAAAATGTGGAGAGATGCCTCACTTAGAAGATGACATGCAAGCAAAGACTGAAAGCAAAATCACTTGTGTTGAACTTCCTTAATATTATTCTTCATGATCTCTGATTTTCAGTGTTGTCATATGAATTTTGAAATCTTTGATAAATGTCTAAAGCTGCATTTGTGTTAAGTTCTATCTGTATATAATCGCTCATCTGAAAACTGACAAGTATTAACCACCTAGGTATAAATTGTTTTAAAACTTTCAGATAAATTAATTTTATATTGTTTTCATTATTTTAAAAAGTGAAAAGTTAAAAATAATTACCAACCGCTCAGTAATAGTGTTAGTTACATTTATTGATTTTTTTTAAGTCCTGATTTAAGCTATTCTGTGAACTTGGAAGATTATATCTAAACATTTAAATATGGCTGACCATCCCTACATATGTACACAAAAAAAGCAATGTTATCACATGAACAGCTTAGGTCAAACTGTTCTATTTAGGGAAGGAAAGGGGGAACCTAACCTTTCTTGATGGATAACAAGAAAATCTCTCAATTCTCATGTTCCTTAGAGCCATGAATAGAAGTCAGGTTTGAATGCATTTATCAATTTCTTTTGATTGGCAGTAGCTCCGTGAAGTGTTGTATTGAGAAGAATTCTGAAGCTGCATGTTAAATCGCTGAGAAAATGTCTGTGACTGTCGGCAACGTCCGCCCGGGCAAGAATTGGGAAGGGGCCGCCCTTGTGCCATACGTTTATCAGCCTTCGCCTGCGCTGAGGAGAGCAGCTTACGGGCCATATCAAATCCACGTTAAGCATAAGTCAGGGTTTTGTAAAATCTGAACTGAGAATCAGTGAGCAGGAATGGAAAGGTTCAGTCCTGGAGAAGGCAGGATGAAGCCTACTCTCTAAAGTCTATGCCATAAGTTAAAAACATAGCATATTTATAGCCGAGCATAATAGTAATGCATTAGAACCTGTGAAAATCAAGAAAGGTAGCTAAAAACAGGGATATACAAGAAACACTCATTCAGTGAACCAAGTAGAACTCTGTACGCAGGTTTCTCTCCATCATAATGTCTCTTTGCACGTGGTTCTTGCACCTTTTCCTTTCCCTGCCAAGTTGGGGGGGCTGAGGGGGGAGCTGTGCTCAGCATCAGGCACTAATTTTTTAAAACCTATTAAAATATAGGTTTTAGAATTGCAAAACCTATTTTTTAACATATTATGACTCTGATTTCTATATCCCATTAATTCGCTTCTTTAAACCTAGTTGTTGTTTTCTTAGAAGACAGCAAAAATATGTTGTTAAAGAGTGTACTTCTGTCATAATAATTTCTTTTTTTTTTTCAACTGCAGGGTGGGGGAGCTCCAGACAAAAGGTCTATGAACAGGAATAGAAGGCCAGTCAAGATGGGACTATGCCAGAGCCATAGCAATTACAGAAGCTAAAACAAAACGCACACAGCACGTTCCCCTTGTGAGCACAAAGAAAGAAAAAATTATTATGAGTATCAAGTTATACTATGCAATGTATTTGGACATGCTTTTTGACAGCAGAATCTTTCTTCTTTTTTCAACCTCAATACCCCTACAGAGGTTAAGAACTGGTAACTTCCCCTTATCAAATCTAAATGCTCCTTTGCAGAATCATCTTCCTGGATCTCCCCATCACATGCACTTCTCCCAGAAAACATGTTGTTTTTGTTTTGTTTTTAATTAGATGTCTGGTTCTCTCAGAGTCTCTTTAAATTAACCTTCTTCTGCCCATTATGATATTCAAGGCCCAACCAACTCTGGCCCTTGCTTGGGACTTGAAAGAATTTCAGTCTTGTTAAAGGTCTTACTTGGTGTTTTTTCTTACCTGCTTTAACCTGTTCAAAGACAACAATCACAATTTCTTATTACAAAGTGCTCCCACAATTCTAGAAATAGGGATAGTACCTAGCTCATAACTTCAGCATAATTAATAATGACTACACAGAGAAAAAGATCCTCATCGCTATCACTACAGAAAATACAGCTACTTTCAGACTTCACTTGATTAAAAACTTATCCATTAATACTAGAGCTCAACATGTGAACTAAAGCTTTGCTCAATAACTTAAATAACTGTTAATAAATGAATGTCAGTTACTATGATGAGTTTATAAACATTCTAGCTTATAATGTTTTAATTGTTCATTTGTTTCAACCTGAAGCTAAATATATAATCCTAACCTCTCTTCCATTGACAGAATTTTCATGTCTTTTTTATTTACCAAAAGCCAAAATGACAAAATTCAAAAGTCTGGCTATTTCTTCTACAATATAGAAGAAACAAAGCAATGTGAATAGCATCTTCCTCTTAAAACAAGCTAAGCACAGTTTCTAAAGACTTCTTTAAGAGTTGTAGCTCTATCTCCACTTACCTCTGTGTGTTGCTCTTAGTGATCATTTTCATGAATTCAAATTTTTATTTCAACCTGACCCGTGATTAATATAGACAGAAGACAGCCTGACTGGAACAGGTAGACATGAAACTGTGTCAAACTTGCCTATCAAACATGTCTATTGCTCCAATTATCTGATGCTACATAATAGTCCCAAAGTTTAGTGGTTTAGTAAAAATTTATTATTATTCCTCAATTCTGAGAGCTTGCTGGTCCTGGCTGGGTGGTTCTCTCTTAGGGTCTGTCATGCTTATACAGTGACTATCAGATGGTGGCTGGGGCTGGAGTCATCTGTTAACTCAGTTGGGCTGGGTGTCCAGCATTTTATTAAAGTTGTGTTTTATCTCTCAGGCTACAATACAGTATAATTCAGTAGACTGAAATGATGATGTCATGCCTGAAAACATTTAATGCATTTCAAAATGTGATTTCTAAACTTTCTAGAAGCAGAATAATACCTCAATTCAGAGTTTCTGGCTCCAAGTCCAAGAAGGCAAACTGAGGACACTCGTCTATCTCTCCTCCCTCGTAAAATTCCACTGAATTGACTAAAAAATGATGATGGAGAAAAGTAGAAAAGCACTGAAGAACCCAGAAGTTTTCCACTGCAGACCAGAAATGTTGATAGCTCATTAACAGAAAGAAATTAAGGAAAGAGTCCGAGGAAGCACAGTCTAACACATCAGAAGCAAGCATAATAGAAAGAGAGGCAAAAGAGTAGAAGAGAAAGTACATGGTATAGAGCTTGCAATACAGTAAGCAAATCAGTGAATGATATAACTATTATTGCTGCTGTTAGTGTATTAGATCATTGCTGTAGACTCTTGCACATATCATACTTATTTATCTAATTTCCTCTTAGACATCTCTACGTGGAGGACCCCAGACATCTTAAATTCAAAATACTAGAAAAACAAACTCATCACCTTTCCTCCCAAGACTTGCTTCTCCTCTTGTGGTCCTGATCAGCTCAAGCTTAGAACCTTGTGTATCATCTTCACCACCTCTCTATCCCTCAGGTACCACATTCGACCTAGTATTAACTCATAAAGCTCTCTATACATGTTAGTACCTTTACCTTTCCATTCTTATGACTCAAGTTTAGGTCAATGTCATCTCACAGTAAGATTAAAAAGTATTCTCCACACTTGTTCCACAACAGTTCATTTCCTATTTCCTAATTTTTTTAAAAATTTCACATTTATTACTTTATATTTATTTTTAATTCATAAGTAATACACGGATACATTTCATATTAAAATTAGAATAATGTAGATGATAAAACAATACTCTTTATTAAATTTCAAGTTTATGGCAGGCATTTCCAAAGCAAATACCACCGATAAGTCAGAGGTTTTGTGTAATGGTGCATCCTTCTCTGACTTCATCACACAAAACTCCTTCCAGAAACTTAAAATGTGATACTTTTTCTTTTTTTGGTACGTGCCCCTAGTGGGAACCAAACCCCGGACTCTCTGGTCGGCAGGCCGATGCTCCAACCACTGAGCCAAACTGGCCAGGGCAAACTGTGATGCTTTCATTTGTAGCCCAGGCTGCTCTTGCCTGGGACGCAGACATGAGCACCGACTTGCATGAAAGCTGCTTCTGCAGGCCAGCCTGCCTCCACCTCCACATTGACTGTCCATCCACAACTTATAAAAATCAGCCCGAATTAAGCCTGAGTGTCCTATTTAGAAGAGTTAGCATAAAAAGAAGAAAACAACAACAAAAAAAATGGACTTTTTAAGTAAAAACTCAAAAGACTAATAGCTGATTGAGAAAATGGTGGTCCATTGGCTGAAATGAGTAGTGGCTGGGAGGGGCAGGGGCAAGCGATGGACAGTCTCTATAGCAGAGATAACTTCAGACTATGTAAGAGTTAAGGTGGTGGACTGAAAACTGAAGAGCATCTAGAGAACAATATGCTTTAATGAAACAAATGCCTAAAAGTACAACCTCTTACTGGTTTGTCAAAACTGAGAGCAAGAATTTTGACTTTGGTAACCACTGAGAAACCTCCAAATCCAAGTCTGCCTGTCTCTTAAAATCACAAAGTGTGTGTGAAAGGAAGTCTTTAATTCTGGATATTTTTAATGTCAAAAATATTTGTGGGGAATAATGAAACCCACATCCTGAAATGATAATTATATGCCGAGTTTATTGTTTACAACAATAAACACACAAAGATATGTTGCTTATACTTCACAAACAATAAAAGATACACCACAGCTCTGATATCGCTGAGCATTTCCTCCTCAGTTAAGAACCAAGAGTAATCCCTAAGCAACATGACTAAGATGGGCCCATGCTGCTGCATTTGAAATCTCTCCCACGTGTGCTGCATTGATATTGTCCCAAACCCATCCGGTCCTACATAGGAATGTCCACTCCTGCTCCAGGGCTAATATTATTAAGCTTTAGTTTGCATAGTAGTCACTCCAAGTTCAGTTTCTGAATACTGTATCTGTTCTTTAATGTACAATTTGGGAGACCACATGGCTCTGTGCTTGGTCCACATAATCTCCTTGGGTACAGAAAGTCTTCTGCTCTGTTGTCTGAATGTATTTCTAATTATTATCTGGTGGGTTTTAAACAACTTGCAAAAAAAAGTCTTTCTCTTGGAGTTTAAATTGGAAACAGATACTCTATCTTTACAGTGATGCTCTTTTAAAAAACACCAGCAAGCTCCTCATAAGAAGGAGAGCACAGGACATTGCCGATGCCGCCCACTCTCCTGTGTGTCAGAGAACAGCAGCTAAGTAGGAAATACCGAATACAAAGTTAGTGAGCACATGAAGAAGGTATGAACAGTTAACAAATGCACACACGTTTTTCACATGGTCACTGAAGGAAGCATGAGGGAAATTGTGTCTAAGCCTGAGCCTAGACATGCCAACTGGCCCACAATGTGACCTCAGTCCTGCAGGGTTGAACAAGTAGAAGCAGTCATGGAACCAGAGTGATGGTTTCTCATAAACTTGGTGGGAATCAGCATTAAAAACCAGCCTGATGGTGAACTTGTGGATGACTATCTAAACCCAATAAATGGACATAAGGCTCAACAGCAGCCATGCCACGTTTTCTTCAACTAATTAATTCTGAACTGACAAACCAATCACTTCTGCTTGTGACACTTGTCTTTGTAAGTCCTACCCTTAACTTTGGTCTGAGAAACTGCCCCCATGAGTGGTTTTCCTCACATATACCTATACCCAAGTAAATCCCCAATGCTTTACACTAATTATGAATTGTTCTCTGCATGTTAATCACTCTGCCAAAGAGTCTTTATTTTTCTTAGTAAAAATCTCTAATCAGAGAACCCCTTCAATGTGGTTCTGTTTTACAGAGCTATAACATAGTATAAACAGATATTAATCTTCAGCCTCTGCCCACTTTCCCTTGCTAACCCATGTAGATCCCCAGGTGTCCATTAACACTTGATTTTTACGGCCTTGATTGCTACAATATCACTTCCTTTGGTTTTCACTAAAACCACTTAGGTTTCTCAGTGTGTAAGAAAAGAGTAGTTTTTGGAGTTGTATTTGTTGCTGTTATAATTTATTATGTAGCAGTTTTTATTAGATCAAATGAGATATTATATATGATAGTATCGGAGAACTGTCAAAGGACTATGCAAATGTACTACATTATTGTCATTTCCGTTAGGTTTAAGAATCCTACTATCAAGTATGGAAAAAGAAGAGAAAAGGTGAGTGAGTGCCCAGTATTCCAGAATGCTGTCATTCAGAGGTGAGTGCCTTTGCTCTCTGACAACTGCTGCACTTGTTTTCATGGCTTTTGCCAATATGACCATAGTCACACCTCTAAGTGGAATTTCCATACTAAAGCTATGAGCTGTCTATTGTCCTTCCTCCAACCCACAATTATGTAGCAGATGGTAAAAATGACTCAGAATAAATTTGTTGGATCAATTTTAAGAAGACAAAAACAGTCAACCAGACTGTTGACTACCTTGGCACTGAGCCTTGTGGAGGGTTGAGAGGAATTGTCACTGCATGAATATGCAAATAACGAAATTATACTGTGCAAGGGTGGAGAGGATATTTTGAATCATTAAATGTCTCCTCCAAGCTTCTATCAATATCTTAATAGTGCCACCTGACTTCACTAGAGCAGAAGGGCTTCTGCATTCCAATTTTTCTTACTTTCGTAATAGCATTATCCTTTAACAGATTGAGCAATGCCTATCAGCATAAACCAACAATTTTTGGAGCTCAGTTTATTTTATCTATTCCACGTAGAAGATAAAATAAGGATAAGATTGAAGAGATGAGGTGACTTGCTCACCTCACACAGAAACTTTCCCCTCCAAAGGTCTTTCTAAATTCATCTTCTTTGCCTAAATTGAATAATTTTTATTAAAAAGTAAAAAGTCATTTTTATTAGCAGAAATATAGTTAGCATTTAATTTTCAACCTTTATTTCTGGGTTCTATTCACCTTTGATAAAGATAATTAAGAAGTTTATAAAATATAGATAGCTAATGGTTAATTTTATCTTTTTAAATTATCTTCAAGTGTGTCCAGATAACTCCAAGGTAAATTATTAAGATTTCTATATGTCTGAATAACCTAGGAAAGTAAACAAAACTCTCAGTTCTTGAGTGAATAAGCCATGGTAATTTTCAGGACTCTACCTTCCATATCTGAGAACTGTTGGATCACAGGTGCCAGAAAACCTGGAAAGGATTACCGTCTTGATGCCTAAAGCCCAAAGCCATAAATGTAGAACTCAGGTATATTACAGTGGGCTCTGAAAGGTACAGAGTAGGAGTCTAAGTTATTCTTTATGGATGCTATAGCTCCTTAAAAAAGAAACAGGTTCTACATACCTTCCTTTAGTTTCCCATTGCTACTGTAACAAACCACAAACATAGTGGCTTAAAGCAACACATTTATTTTATTACAGCTCTTCAGAGAGTAGACCCAAATCAGTTTCAACGGGTTGAATGGAGCTAGTTCCTTCTAGAGCAGTGGTTCTCAACCTTCCTAATGCCGCGACCCTTTAATACAGTTCCTCATGTTGTGGTGACCCCCAACCATAAAATTATTTTTGTTGCTACTTCATAACTGTAATTTTGCTACTGTTATGTCTTAGGCGACCCCTGTGAAAGGGTCGTTCGACCCCCAAAGGGGTCATGACCCACAGGTTGAGAACCGCTGTCCCAGAGGGTCTAGAAGATCTGTTTCCTTGTCTTTTCCCATTTCTACCAGATGCCTGCAATCCTTGGATCATGGCTCCTTCCTCCGTTTTCAAAGCCAGCAATGTAGACGGTCTATCTCCTCTGACCTCAATGCAGCATAGTCTATCTGCTCTGGCCTCGCTTTCATTCTGATATTTTGTTTCTCTCAATCTGATTCTCCTGCCTCCCTCTTGGGACCCTTTTAATTACATTGGGTCCATCCAGGTAACTTGGGACCCTTTTAATTACATTGGGTCCATCCAGGTAACCCAGGATAATCTCTCCATCCCAAGGCCCTAATCACAACTGCAAAGTTCAACGGTAACAGATACATGGCTCCAGGGGTTCAGATATGAACATCTTTACATAACCGTTACTGGAGGGCCACACTTTCCAGTATCCCTGAAAAATTATGGCCTCAATTCTGGAAAATTGGAAGCTGTATTTTCTAAAAGAATGTATGGATCTTGATCCTGAAGCAATCCTACCCTCTTTCATCCTCTTCTCCAACCAAATCAAGCCAGGACAATATCTAGGACATTGTATATCAGAGGACAACGTGGATTTAGGGAGGATAATAATTAAAAATCCTCAAGAAGTGGTAAGAGTCCTGGCCAGTTTGGCTCAGCGGTTGGAGGGTTGGCCTGTTGGCCTTTAGACCAGAGAATCCAGGGTTCAGTTCCCGCTAGGGGCATGTACCAAAAAAAAAAAAAAAAAAAGAAGTGGGAAGAACAAAACCAGCAGTCAAAAAGGAGAATCTAGGTGAGAAGCCAAATGGCTTTTCAAACCAAAGGGAATTGGTGGGGCTTAATCAATCAAAAGAGTTCATGATAAGAAAACAATAGAATCACAGCATTGAGCCCAAACTTGGGTCAGATGTGCAAAGAAGGTGTATGTTCCTTATTTTGTTTAAAACTATTTTTATAGCCCTGGCCAGTGTGGCTCAGTTGGTTGGGTGTGGTCTGGTGCACTGAAAGGCTGCTGGTTCGATTCCCAGTCAGGGCACATCCTGGGTTGTGGGCTCAATCCCTGGCAGGGGACATGCAGGAGGCAGCCGATCCATGTTTCACTCTTACCTTGATGTTTCTTTCTCTCTCTGTTTCTCAACATAAAAATCTAAAAACAAAAAAAACTCTTTTTATAATGTAATTAAAGCTGAAGCTGAGGCCACACTGGTCCTTTAAACAGTATCTCTACATGAAATGTCCCGTCTCTCATAGCCAGTTTTGCCTTCAATTATCTCCTCAAATGACAGGCAGACATATACAGGAAGCATGAGATAAGTGGCCAAAATATTCCTCTGAAATTTGGGGTGAGAATTTTCCTGACCTTGTGCTGGTCCTAGGGCACCTGATGGTAGGCATTCCCTTCTATCCATGGTGACAATGTTTGCTAAGAATCTTGGTTAGAATTGGCATGTGAGGGGCTGAGGGGATAACTCTCCTGCCTTATCATAGCCTGATAGTGCTCTCTGGTTAACCCACCCTACCTTGCCTCCTCCTGCTGGGGGCCCCTCCCCAAGTCTGAAACCTTCTCTAGTCATCTCTTTGGCCTGACAGCCCGGGTCTTCTGTCACTACCATGACATATCTGCTGGGGCTTCACTCATCATTCATGCTATGCAGGAGCTGAAGAAAGCATGTGAAAATCCAATCTGCAGGTCTCTTTCTCGCTGACCATACTGCGTAACTCGGTTTAACTTTAATATGGCTATAACTCTGCCTTCAAAGTGACTTCTGATGGGAGTCTCAGGTTAGAAATCCCTGCACCCATCATTCATCTCGGCTCATTGGCATGTATATGCACAAACACACACACATGCACACAGCCCAGTCTGGGCTGAAGGCAAGAAGAGGAAATTGGGAGATAGATATCTAATTGCTTCATTTTCTATTTTCTTTTCTTTCTTTCTCTGCCATTCTCCAAGGATAGAAAAGGGCATAGTTTTGTTGGCTCCCTCTATATACCACCTTTTCCTCTCATGATACCAGCCAAGCCTAGGTACACAAGAATAATTTCTTATAAGTATTAGAGTCTTATATGATATAAGTTCTCTAAGTTCAGTAATTAATGTTTCCATTGGGGATATATAAGTTTAGAAAAAACTTTTTTAATATCCAGTTTAACATGTCAGAAACTGATAATTCTTTGTAATATTCTTCTCATTCCTTTTGTATCAAATCCTAATAGAAGGAAGCCTCAGTGAAATAGTATAAAAGTCTTGCAGTTGAAACGCAGACGAGGAAAGTATATGAATCTTTTATTTCCTGTTTGAAAAGTTATCAAGGTTCACATCGCCAGTGAACTGCCACGTGATGTCCTCCACACCTGCTATAATAGAACGCAAAGGGCAGTTCTGCTTTGGAATTCTTCCCTAAAACCTACAACTCCAGTCTATTCAGGAGAAAAACAACAGACAGACCCAAAGTGAGGAGTACTGTTAAATACTCCATGGAAGTCTCAAGGTCATGAAAAAGAGACAGACTGACTGAGAAACTGTCACAGATTAGAAGAGACAGTGGAGACTTCACAACTAAGTGTACTGTAGTGGCCTGGCTGGATCCTAAAACCAAAAAAGAAAAAAAGGACATTAGTGAAAAAACTGGAGAAATCTGAGTAAAGTCTTGAGTTTAGTTAACAATATTGTACCAATATTGCTTTCTTAATTCTGAAAAATGTAGCCTGGTAATGTGGAACTTTAATATTAGGAAAACTAGGAGAGGGGTATAGAAGAACTCAGAAGTATCTTTATAAACTTTTCTAAAAACTAAAATTATTCCAACATACAAAAGTTAGGCAAAAACAAAAAAATATTAGGATGCCACTTCAGATTAGGTTACAAAAACATTTTGGTGCCCATCTCGCTCACCCCGACCCCTAGGGCCCTCACTCTGGGAGGCCCCTCGTCAGGGACGTGATATCTCCAGTCAGCAACAAGCAAGGGCCTAAGGCCTGCCAACAGTTACATAAATGAACTTGGAAGTGGATTTTTATCCAATTGAACCTTGAGATGACTACAGTTTCAGCTGACTCCTTGAGTTCAGCCTATGACAGACTAAGTCAGAGGCATCGAGTAAGCTACACATGAATTCCTGACCCATAGAAACTGTGAGAAAAAATATCTATAGTTAAGAAAAAAAAATTGAACTGTCAAATTTAAGGGCCAATCCAATGAAGGTAACAAATAAATTCCTCAGTTACAATAAAACAAGGGACAATTGTCAGAATGATAGAGCAAGTGAGACTATAAATTCTGGCATTTTGTGATGACTATCCAAACCTACTTTTCAAGTACAGTAGATATGCATAGATATTGAAAACAGAAGCCTGTTTCACAAGTATTACCCCATAAACGGATGGTGGGAGGAGCTAACTTATTTAATGCTAACTATATTTGTACACAGGTGCTGGCAATACAAGCCTGTCATTGTGTTGGAAGTCCTGTTTAAAAGGACTTAGAAAAAGATCTCAGTTTATCAACTATTCTTTAAAAACTTTTCCCAAAAAAATCCTAGATTTATTCTAGCCATTTAATATTAAGCATAATCTTAGAGGGTTATAACAGAGGATGTTGAAATAGAGTGAAATTTCTTTACATAGCTTTTTACTTTTCAATGATTAAAACTGTAACTTCATAAATACTGATGAGACCAGTTTATTTTATAAAATCTGCAACCAAATCCATACTAAATTTGAAACTAGTGTTTCAGCAAAAAGTTCTACTTTATTCCTAATTATCAGTACCCAGAACAATTTAATCTACCCCAAGAGTTAGTTCCTGTTCTTGATGTTTAATAGATGTTCCCTTTTCCTTTAAAATTAACCTAAATTCTAATTATGTAATCTGATTGCAGAGAGTAAGAAAAATTTGAATTATTTAATGTAGAAAAAACTGAGTAATAGAATTAATAAGAAATGATATTGGAAAGGTTGTGATTCAAGTAAAAATTGAAATCAGGTATTCCTGATGTATCAGGAAAGCAATACGGTGTTTTGGAAAATGACAGAAAAACTAAAGGTCCATCATCAAGAACACAATGGCTCAATGAGCAATTTTATAATGTGCATCAAAAATTAAGATGCGCTAACCCGTTGAACCAAGCAATTGAACTTCTAGAAGTTAATGCCAAAGAAGCTTACAGATCATACAAATGTATATATAGAATGATATATCCATCTCAGTAGTTGGACCAGCAAACATAACACCAAATATAACCAAATGTCATCGATGAGTCACTCACTGTACTATCTATACAATGGAAAACACAGACTCAGAAGACTGGATATTTGCGGTTATTTGACCCTAGGTTATTGCCACCTAACAATGGAGAAGGTGAGTTGTAAGCACAGAGCTGTTTGGGATGGCTTTTTGTATCTCCTTTTGTTTTGTACCTTTCTCAGTCCCATGTTTGTAAGATCCACTGCCTATTCTGGGAAGTCTTGCATGTTTGTGAATTGTCACTGAGTAGTTTGTATCCTTCATTGTTTCGGGACCTTTCCTAATGAAGGGATGCCCGAATCCCTGACTACCAGCCATATTCTTCCTTATCCAGTATCAGGAACTCTTTTGTTTCCTGGGAGCAAAACAACTCTTGGCAATTTCTCTGAGAGCACATTTTTCCAATTTTTTATTCTTTGAATTTGGTTCATAGTAGTTTACATACTATAATGCTTCAGAAACCAGTTAGGACTTTGCTGACAGAGTTTAAAAAACTGGTCGTACAACTTTATCCTGTCAATAGAATTCAGCCTCGACCTACAAAGCAACATTCAGCAACGTCTCATCTTCACAACCACTTGGTCTCTGGCCTCACTACCAAGAAGACAACTAACAAGATCACCAATTAGTGGCAGATCTGAACAGAGATTTACATAGCTTTCACCAAATCTGTAAAAGATCAGAGGCAGAAAAAGAGTAGGGAGAATGTCTCACGGTTATTTCTTTGATGAAAAAGGATAGAAGTTTTCTCCTTCAGGCTTTTTACTTTCCATTACAAAAAATAAAAATAAAGAAGAAAAAGAAAACTGAAAGAGACGTTCCCAATCAGCTGTACATTATTTCTGTTTCATAAAATACTTGTAGACATCCTCATATGACTAAAACTCATTTAAATTCATTGAGTTTTTATTATCTACAATTTGTCTGTCAATAATATTATAAGGTTAGATCTCAATCTTTTCTCCTTCTAAATATCTTGTAGTTTAGGGTGTGCAGAGGGTATTAAAAAAATCAAAACCATGGCAATATGTTACCTCAGTAATTTAATCAAGTCACTACCATATAATAAAATTGTGAGTTCTTTCACTTTCTTATTTCCAAGTTAATCGAAAGGCCATGTTATTGTTTATTTATTAAATATATTTCTTTGTTGTTCTATGACAACCTCCCCTTGATAGAGGCATCACCTATAATTCTGAAGTGATGAAAATATATCCTAAAACTGAAGAGGCTAAAAGTATGGACCTTTTATTTAATTTTACTTCTTGCTTTTATTTTGAAATGGGGATATTAGAAGTATTTGTGGGAAAATGCTTCTTCATCCCAACTCTGCTGTTCCCACTGATGTGTCCTTGGGAAAGTCACCTACTATCATTCAGCCTCAATGTGTTCATCTTCCATAATCTGGACAGAAACATTATCTTGTATCTAGGTTGACTGTGCAACAGAAGTAAATCGTTATCAGTGCTATAAACTAAAATATAAATAAAATATATAGAAAGGTAAATGACTATAATGCATAAAAGCAATTATAAGATAATGATGCTAATAAAATATAACAGTATAGTATATTTTGTGACCATTTTTTTTTTTTTTTTGGTATTACTATAACACCTATTAATGTGGTGTCTCAGGAGATAACATGAGATGGTAATTTTTCTTTATGAAGAGTATTTTTATTCTACAAATTTCTGAAATGACCCTATGTGCTTAAATTTTAATCTTGAGCTACATAAAATAGATGTGCAACAAGAATACTACAAATTAGAAGTAATTAAAAGTCATGCTTTTCTTAACCACCTTATACAGTCACAGACAAGATAATTTGCATAAGATTACATATATATATATATATTTTTTTTTTTTTAGAAAATACTATCACACCCAAAATACTGCAAAAATATTTCAAAATGAGATATGTCATTTGTTGGAAATCTACTACAATGGTTAAGCAAAGGAATGACCTTCTAAGAGAACATTAGAAGTCTCTCTACATCCAATGCATTATTTTTGTAAAGCAGATTCCTGCCTCTCAGCATCTATTCAGAGAACTTTAGGCACAGGTTAGTGGTACAGGGTTTATTCCCCACATCTGTCTCTTCTGAAAAAAAGAAAGAAGAGAACTGTGATAGCATATAACCCATGACATATTTTTAGTATTATGATCATTCATGTCCAGCCTCTACTTCCTCTTGAAATCCTTTTTATTGCTTTTCTTATAGTACCCAGTGTTAAATTCAACATATATGTAATAAGATAATTGATTTGTTTGTGTTTGCCCTTTCAGAAGTCCTGAGTTCATTTGTTATTTCTTGCCTTATATTTTTCCCAGTTCTTTCAAGGCAGAAATTGGAAGTTCTTTGAATTGAAAGAATTCTTCTGTCTTAAATGTTTATATTATGTTCCCCAAAGAGGGAGAGAAAGGGAACAGGATAAGGCAGCACGTCTGGGCAGAATTCTTCAAGACTGCAAGCAGGACTGTGGTCGGCAGGTCTCCAGGATCTAGACTCACACTCCACTCTGTGGAAGAACCCTTCGTGGGGAGCAGCAGAAACTCACAAGAGAAAGATGGGACCATTTAGAGATGCTAGATGCCAGAAATGAGAGTTTCCAGCATCAGAAAAACATTGTTCCCACTTGGAGATCTTTGCTCCATCCTGGGAATGTGGAGAAGTCACACACTGAGACTGACTTCTTCATCTTTCAATGAGGTGAGATGAGTACTTGGACTTGTATTCTATTTAAAGAATAGAATAAAACAATTTCCCATACATCTGTGACTTCAGTTTCATACTTATTAAAAATATCATCATGTTAAATAATAATCTTCTCCTACTCCATCTACTTGTTAGCCTTCTGTCCAATTTCTCTCATTTCCGTCTGCATCATTGTGTTGGAAGTCCTGTTTACATACACAAGGACAGTCTTACTACTGCCTCTCTTTACACATGCCCCAACAATTTACTTTTTATCTCCCTTAAAATCAGTTTTCTACCTCAATGCCATAATGAAAAAGGTACTTATTATCTTAATCAATACTCTCCTACTTGCCCAAACCAATGGCTCTTTCTCAGGTCTCCTAATCCTGTCCTTTTGCTCTCTTCTTCTTTCTGGGACTTCTCTCTAGGACTCTCATCCCCTCCTCTTCCTCTCCCTGCCCGTAACTGTTGTCAATCCCTAGGATCCTTAACCATCTTCTTATGTGTACGCATTCCATATCTGAGCTCGCTGGTTTCCATGACTACTTCAAACAGTAGTTAAGTGTTGGTCATGTTTATGTATGGGAACATATAAAATCTTCCTGTTGCCTCAGCATCAAATCATAAGTTTATTCTGCCAAGCAGATTATCTCCAACATAATACTCTTCTGTCTTGTCAAAACGTGCATGCTCCAAATTGAACATATCTTTTTTTTTTTTTTTTTTTGGAGTGGCTTCTCCCCTCTCTTTCTATTTCCAGTCAGTTAATTGGGAAGGACCATCTCATGGATGTCATATGGAGGGCAAGGCACAAGGCAAATGGAGACTAGAGTGAGTCACTAAGGTCGTCTAACTGTAGGTCATTCTGAGAACTGTATTCTGGTTTTCTACTTTTATACCTCCACCATCAATGAGAACTTGTAAGATTCCCAATTTTTCTTTAACTTTCAGCTAGAAGTCAATGCCCAGGGTGACTTCAGGAGCTACTTGCTTATGTAATCATTACACTGTTAAATGGCAGACTGTCAGCTTAGGTCCCAGAGTAACTCTGAGACCCTCTCTTAGTGCATTTTTATTGTTTAGCACAATAGTTTAGGGTTTATCTATTACAGAATCAGTGTTATCCTAACACATATATGTAACAGAAAAATAAATGCTTAGCACAATTAAATAACTGATAAGATCACATAACTAGTCAAATCATACTTAGATTTGTAAACAGGTCCCACTGATTCCAAGTCCATTTCCTTCCATTCAGCTATGGCTCATCTGACTCATCAGTTTACATAACAGATGGTCATATTGCCACCTACATATCTTTCATCCAAGTATATGATCCCTTTAATCAGAAAATATGGCAGCTCTCCTCCCATTTTATGATGTCCTAGCACCTATTAAAAGCCATCAAGCAAACAAAACAGGTAAAAAAATAATTAAAACGATTGATATTAAAGAAACATAAGCAATGAAACATAATACCTACATACCTACTTGAGCTTAATTTTCAAATGTGAATGACCTACATTAGAATTATTGGAGATGTTTATGTGAAATAAACTTCTGGGCATCATCCTAAAGTCACTGCTTCAGAATCTATTTTGTTTATTTATGCTTTTAAATCCACATCACAAGTTATTCTTATATGTACCACAGTATGAAAATCAAAATTCTAAGTATCCTAAATTACATCCTCTTATCTAAAGTGCATGTGTCTAGTTGAACCTTATAAATCTAGGCATCCACAGAAAATTGTCATTGTTACCCTTTATTTTTTTCAAATTTTATTAATTTATTTTTGTTACAGATGTTTCTCCTTTTCCCCGCCAGACATCCTCCTCCCCACCCCACCCCCACTCCCACCTCCACCCCCAGACATTGTCATCTATGTCCATTGGTTACATTTATATGCATATAAGTTATTTGGTTTATCTCATCCATCCCCGCCCCCACCTCCCTCTTCTGAGGTCTGTCAGTCTGAACCGTACTCCTCTATGTCTCTGGGTCTATTTGGTTTATCAGCTTATCTTGTTCACTATATTCCACAAATAAGTGAGATCATGTGGTATTTGTCTTTCTCTGATTGGCTTTTTCACTTAGCATAATGCTCTCCAGGTCCCTCCATGCCGTCTCAAAGGATAAGAGATCTTTCTTTCTTACAGCTGTATAGTATTCCATTGTGTATATGTACCACTGCTTTTTTATCCACTCATCTACTGATGGACACTTGGACTGTTTCCAGATTTAGCAATTGTAAGTAGTGCTGCTATGAACATAGGGGTACATATATTCTTTCTAAATGGTGTTTCAGGCTTCTTAGGGTATATTCCTAGCAGTGGGATCACTGGGTCAAATGGCAGATCAATTTTTAATTTTTTGAGGAAACACCATATTGTTTTCCATAGTGGCTGCACCAGTCTGCATTCCCACCAGCAGTGCGCTAGAGTCCTCTTTTCTCCACACCCTCGCCAGCACTTGTTGTTTGATGATTTGTTGATGGCAGCCATTTTAGCAGGTGTGAGGTGATACCTCATTGTTGTTTTAATTTGCATCTCTGATAATTAGTGACGTTGAGCATTTCTTCATATGTCTCTTGGACACTTGTATGTCCTTTTTGGAGAGGTGTCTATTTAGGTCCTCTGCCCATTTTTTAATTGGATTCTTTGTCTTCCTTTTGTTGAGTTGTATGAGCACTCTATCTATTTTGCATTGTTACCCTTTAAATTTACGTCTTCACAAAATCTGAAATTTAATGAAAATCCTAACAGAATAAATTATAAACAAAATGATTTGTGCACCAGAACTCAGGAACCTAGTTTCTGAAATAGCACATTTCCTGTTCTTTTACTTTATTATTTGCTATTATGCATTGGTTAATAACTATTAATCATGTGAAATATACATATACATATAGAGAAACTTGCTTCCAAAGAAGTTAGGAAGAATGTTTTCTTCTGGAATCATTCATTTTGCAATATATTTTTAAATGACAAATATTTGGCATAATAGTTCAGATTTGGGGGTTCTTTTTGTGTGTTTCCTGTAAAGGTAACCTAACTAAAACACAACATGAGCAAACATATAAACACGACTAAGATTTTTTTGTCATTATTTATATAATGAATTTAAAGCCCAGGGTGTTCATGTGCCATAGATGAGCTATACCTTAGATAGATTTGTCTTCACTTTTCAATGTGCAAAGAAAACAAATGCCTTTTGCACGGCTGCTAAACCATATAGATAGAGCGAGCCCCGTCCAGCTGCCTTTCTGCTAGATTGACACAGACCATCTGGTTGGCATGTATCCAACAGAGAATGCCAGCACACAGCCTAAAAAATAAAACATTCACACAATATATATTTTTTTGTCCTGGGAAAAGTAAAAATTTAGATAAGTGAAACTAACTGGTCTCTTACAAAAAGTGTTAATCTATGAAAATATTATATCCCCGAATCTATTTTTCTTCAAAATTTTCACTTAGATCACATACAAGCTCCTAATATATTATAAAAGACTCTTTAAGGCTAGAACAAAAATAAATTTAATAGCATTTAAGAGTCATGATTCTAATGGATATTTAAAATGACTTTGCCTTGCTTTTTTTCCAATTTATAATAATAATATAGATTTCTAAATCTGTAAAAATCTAATACATTGATATCTGTTCATCAAGCAAATAAAACTGTGTAAGATTTTTTGGGTTTTCTGAAAAAAAGCAATCATTTTTTCTTAATTACTCCATTTAGATAGACTTGACAAGATATAAACATGAATTACATTAGGATATCAACATTAGTGCTCTATAGTAACCAAAGGGTAAATGTGGAAACTATTAATATAAACAGGCACAGAAATGAGCAAGTTAGCATGATCCAGCCATGTTCACATCAGGTATCAGTCATGTTTACTTCATTAACTGAGAGGATACCAGAATAACACAATATGCTTAACACTTAAGTTAGTATTTGTTTGGGCCTAAAAATTAGGGTTACTTTCAGTAATACAAAAAATTTTCCTTTTATTGATGAGCTACTAAAATTATGGAAAAAGGGTTTACATTAGGGATTTTACTCACATGTCACCTACTTTCTATCAGATTGTTTTCCCCCATATACTAGTTTAAAATTATTTTAATATACTATATTAATATACCATGTGCCTACTTCTATTTACAGAAAGAAAACACAGCGAGGCATGAGTATGGATTATATTTCACAGTCAGTCGGCTTAGATTGGTCCTACTCATTCAATTCCTGCCTGCACTTTTTTCCATCTTTGCATGTTCATCTGCTTGGTTCTGTCATTTACACGTGTGTGACCAGATGAAGACATGACTCTGAGCAAGTGATCAGTCCATTATCTAATGTGTCATAAAACGTTATGTTACTCGGCCTGCTTCAAGCAATTAAACTTCAGTCAATAAAACTTACAAAATTAAATCATTTTGAATACAAACATTTTAGCTTATCTAATTTTAGTTTTTCCCCAGAAAGAAAAAAAACTATTTCCTCCTAATTATAACATATATAAAACAACTGCTTCCTGATCCATCAACAGAAATGTGACTTGAAAAGTAGTGTGTAATTCCTGCATATGTAGATCTTTGATAGTTTGAGGATGACTATAAAAATATTTATATGGAATGTGTAATTTGACAGAACATTGTTTATAATGAGAATCAGGAAATGTTGGTTGTGTGTGGTCACACAATTAGCTAGCCAAGACTGGAAGTATTCTATTTTTATTATAGATTTTTTAATCCTTATCCAAGGATGTTTATTTATTTTGGAGAGAGGAAGGGAGAGGGAGGGAATGAGGAAGAGAGAGGGAGAGAAACATCACCATAAGAAAGAAATGTCAATTGGTTGCCTCCTAAATGTACCTCAGCTGAGGATGGAACCCACAACCTCTTGGTGTACGGGATGATACTCCAACCAACTGAGCCACCCGGCCAAGGCAGGACAGAAAGTATTTTAAACTCTGTGAACCTGACTTTTGCCATCTGTAAAACAAGGATGTTGAACCAAACCTCTACATTTCCTTCAAACACTAATATTCTAAATTTTAAAATGTCTAGCTATAAGATCTCCAGAAATAGTATTGATTACATTATTTAGAACAATGCCTGTCATACAAGAATTCAAATTCTGGTTTTAATGTGAATCTAGACATCTCTATCTCCATAAATATATATGTAGTTTTATTCTGAAATATTCAACTGAAAGGAAAGAAAGATTAAAAGTTTAATCAGCCCTGGCCGGTTTGGCTCAGCGGTTGGAGCGTCGGCCTGCGGTCCAGAGAGACCCGGGTTCGGTTCCCGCTAAGGGCATGTACCTCGGTTGCAGTTTGTCCCCGGCCCTGGTTGGTCGTGCGGGTGGCAGCCACTCAATGTGTCCCTTCACGTCGATGTTTCTCTCTCTCTCTCTCTCTCTCCCTCCCGCTCTATCTGAACAAAAAATGCAAAAATGTCCTCGGGTGAGGATTAAAAAAAAAAAAAAAGTTTAATCAAAGATTCAAAGTTCTTTTCTTTTAACCATGCCTACCCTCTGACCCTTGAGGGATTAAACACATGTTCAATCCTAGAATTTATGGCCAAGTATACTGCAAAAGTCTTAGATTGGAACTGAGTATGTGAGGACTCACAGGGAATTTAAGTCATTTTTTTTGGCTTGACAACTAACTGTCTCACCCACGAAAATAACTGAACTGCCATATTGTATGATGAAATACACAGACTCTTCAATTATTGTTTTTTTTTTTCCTAGAAAAACACTCATTTTTTAAGAAGTGGTAGATTGCCAACAATGGCATCCAAAAGGCTCTTGAAAATATTGCCCTCAGACAAACTCTGCTTTCCTGAGCTCGGCCAGTACCTGCTACACTGAACTATTTATAAAGCCCTCACCCTTTGACTAGATTCACCCTTTAGATTCATAACACTTTATCTAAACCAAAACCCATAAAATTCTTTAATATGGGTCAGAGCTGGACAAATGATTTAGTGGAACTAATTAAAACCCGCTTCCCCAGGCTATAGCACTCAGTCAGCCATGGAATCATACATTATTGTTTCCTGTGACCTGTTCTACCCGAAGATTTTGGAGCTCTAACCCAAACTCATCAGGTACCATGATGAGAAGTTTTTTCTTTCCTAAGTCTCTTCACTACTTTCCTTCCTCGATAAAAGATATTAAGAAGGTCAATAATGTATTTATTAAAGGTAGAAGAAAAGAATGAAACCCTCCAAGGGAGAAACAATGACCTAAATGAATGCCTAGTCTTCTGTCATATTGAGTTACAACAACTCAGTGACACTCCCTGGTGGAAACTTCCATATTTTACTTTTTTTTTTTACTTCCACCCTCTTTTTTTTTTTTTTTTTTTTTTTTATCTCAGCCTTAGTTCTACCCGGTGTTAAGAGGTCATGTGATAGAGCACTCTAGTTCTACAATACTCACACCTGGGTTTAAAATCCCAACCTAACCACTTATGTGCTGTGTGGCATGAATCAGAAATGTGTTCACCTTAACCAGCTGCAATTCATTGACTCTGTCTAATGCATGGTAGGTATTTAATAAAAATATTATCATTATAGGATTCAATTTGTTCTTTCCCTGGGTATAAATCTTAGACGGTATGCTCATAAGTTTTAAAAATATTCATTTCTAGCTTCTCACTCAACTAAATTAAACTTGAACCCTAGCCCCTACCCAACCAGAACATCAGGAAATTCAATCTCGCACAGTTATTATTGCCCTGCACTCCTACAGGGTCACACCAAAATCCCTTTAGGGTCACACTAAAATTATGCAGTTCTGGAAGAAAAGGGGGAAAGATCTTTAATCAACATGATATCACAGTCTTCACTGACATACTCATTTTCTAAGCTTTTCACAGTTCCTTGAAGTAAGCAGTTCTCAGCTTTTCTTTTATGTGCAGAGAATACAGGAATCTGTTTGGTGTGGGACCGATGCCCAGTCTCCTGCCCAGGAGAGCCATACAGCTACTGTTCTTACAGGTCCTCCACCCTCCCAGAACTGTCATGATGTGCCCGGGTCTCGCAGGACTCGGAACCGTGGCTGCAGGTCCACTCACTCCCATGGAACCCTACGCTTTCTCCGTTCATTTAAAGATGCTGAAATCCCCACCCTCCTTTCCAGGACCCCCGGGATCATCGTTACAATGAAGTTGCACTTCTACAGACAATCAAGAACATTCCTGCCTCTCCACCACTAACTGCATCCTACCCTGAAAGTGTCCCTGATACACTGATGAAGAGCCCAGTTGCACATGAAGGGAAGGGAAGGAAAAACCAACAAATAAGTCACACGATTATTTTTTAAATCCTGTTGTAATAGTCTTTGATCTCCTTGAAATCAAGGAAATGTTCTTGTTTTGTTAGTGTTTGTATTTCCGGCATGCTGAGCTGAGTAGATAACTAATAACTTCATCAGCGGGCGAACAAACGGATGTGCGACGGCAAGGCACTATTCTGAGATTCTAAACTGAGTAGTTGTTTTTTCTGAAAAATATTAATGTCAGTGGTTCTCAATCCATTGGATTTGAGGCACTTGAGGCCTCAGGGGGAACCCTGGACAGTCTGAAACAAAGAAGCCAACCAAAGTACTAAAGAATGTCTCAAACTCACAGCAGGCCCATGAAACAAGGTGTCTTATTTTAAAGAATTAAATACTCAAGCTATGAAAGGATTTACTATGAATTTCAAAATCTCTTGGTTTAGAACATCAGACCTGCAGGCAGACTGCAGTAGTCCACAAACTTTTCCTGTAAAGTGACAGATGAGATCCTATGACCCACAAAGCCTAAAATATTTCTATCAGAACTGCTCAACTCTGCCATTGCAGCACAAAATCAGTCATAAATAAAACAAATTATAAGCATGGCCCTGTTCCAATGAAGCTTTACAAAAACAGGCAGAAGGCCAGATTTGGCCCACAGACTGGAGTGAGCCTAACCCCTGATCTAGAGCACAGAGTTTGTAAATGCTGACCACAGAATAAAGAAGTAAGACATAATATAAAGAAAGAGTTCCACCTCAAAGGCTATAACTATAATCCCTTCCTAGATTGTGGAAGTGCCTAGAGAGAAAGGGAGAACAAAGAATAAAAGAAATTTACTTTAAAAATAAATATTTTAAAATTATTGCAAAATTAAGAGGTGAATGTCCTGAAAGAAATCTGAAAATCTAAGAAGAACCCTGAACAGTTTTTCTCAGTGGTTAGTGTTGGCCCATGAACCAAAGGGTTGTGAGTTCATCTCTGGCCCCCGTCAAGGTCATTCAGGAGGTAACCAATCAATGTGTCTCACTCACATTGATGTTCTCTCTCTCTCTCCCTTTCTCTCTTTTTCCCTTCCACTCTACCTAAAAAATCAATGAAAAAGGCCCAGCCAGTGTGGCTCAGTGGTTGAGCATTGACCCATGCACCCCCATGCACCAAGAGGTCACTGGTTCGATTCCTGGTCAGGGCACATTCCCAGGTTGTGGGCCCAATCCTCAGTGGGGGACATGCAGGAGGCGGCCAATGGATGTTCTCTCTCATCGATGTTTCTCTCTCTCTCTCTCTCTCTCTCTCTCTCTCTCTCTCTCTCTCTCCCTCCCTCCCTCCCTCCCTCCCTCCCTTCCTCTCACTTTAAAATCAATAAAGAAAATAAACAAAAAAACATCTTTGGGTAAGGATTAACAACAACAACAAAAAAATCTAAGAAGATCCAGCAAAACTCTAAGAGGAGAGATGCTGCTGCACATCTAGGTCCCCCGTCATGGGGCTGCAGTGGGGTACCAGCAGCAGCAGCAACCCCACTCCCTGTGAGCCTGCCAAGGAGTTGCTGTGATGCAAATTGAAAGGGTGCCATAGCAGACAACTTGGGGTGTCCAGGCTAAAGTTGGGAATGGATAGAGAACATGGCTGAGCATCAGACAGAAGATAAGCAGTTCCTGTGAGTGCTGAAGTCCTATCAGCAAGGAGACATTCCCAAGAGCCACCACCTTATACAACCAGTTCTGAGAGAACAAGCCACAAGCTGCCTTCCCAGGACAAAAGGTGTGGGAACAAGGATTAATATACAATGGGAAAGAAACGTCCATCAGCCTCAGTGCCAGCCCCTGAAGATCGACACCTCTCCCCACTGCCCTATGTAGTCAAAAATTACTTCTGCACCCAGAGGCCGTCTTGCAGAGAAAAGGAACATTCTAGAGCAGACGACAGCCATGAGGGCACGGGAATTTGAAACTGATTGAGTAGACTCCTGAGGTGAATGCATAATTAAACAAACAAAATTGTATTTTCAATTGCAAGTTTGAGTGTTTACCTTGAGAGTAAAAATTGGAGCTTCTGAAACAACGTTGTTTTCAAGTATAGAAATAACAAAATCAACACACATCTCATTTAGTGAAAGCTGCTCAGCTGGACCGCTCAGGTCTGCTCTCTCAGGGTGCCCCTAGAGGCCAGCCCACGGTGTCCTTGTGAGCCCTCCAACGCAGCCACAACAATGCCAGCAAAGAGTTCTTTTAAGTTATCGAACATCCAAGTACTGCTTTACTGTGTGAGTTACAAATTCATTCATGTAATCTGCCAACAGCTAGAGGAGATGAATACTGGTATCGTGCTCCTTTTATGGATATAATTGGATGCATGGAAAAGTTAAAATGTTTGCCCAAGGTCACAGAGCTGGCGAGTAACAGGCAGGATTCCACCACCAGCTCACTATGACAGCACCGCCAGAAGAGATGCCGGCTCCTTCTTGGGCAACCCAAAGGAGACCGGCCTCTGTCTGCTTCACTCCTGACAGTTCTCAGCAGAGCAGAGCTCTGCACTGACTCGCGCTCCTCCTGGAGGTCCCTGAATTCACATATTCACAGGAATTAGCAAGTGTCACAAATTTTGCTTCAAAAACCCCAAACAAAATTTTTATGTACGTCAAACCCTAGCATTAAAATGTTGATAGCTTTCAAGATGAATAAACTATAAAATTAATAACCACCACCTTAAACTTCCATAGAACCTGCCTGCATACTTTAGAAGCAATTGCATGGTATGGCTGATGACACAAGACTCAGGAAGGCAGGCAAAGCTCCCCCATCTGCCTCACCCACAGCAGCTCAAGGCAAAAGGCAGGCTGTGCACACACGGTGACAAGTGCAAGCACACCCTGTTCTGCACATGTATGTGGTCAGCTCCTTAGAGTCACACCACCCCTTCCCTGTAGTGAAAGAACAGTTAACAAGGTACAAAATATGGGCAATTAGAACTGATCTTGTCACTCAGGTCTGATTAGTGTAACTCAGTCTACAGACTAGGTCCTTAGGGTGCCTTAAACTTTCATATGACCTTACCCATTCCCCCACCCAACCAGCCTAGTCACTGCTGGTACTGTAAAGGTCACCACCAGGGTCAGTGTGCAGGTCTAGACCAATGTATAACTGCTAGCTTTGTGCTAGAGCAAAGTGTAGTTTGTAAGGAACCAGGAAACACAAATTTCTAGGAGTCCTTGAAAGTTACTCTACAAAAATGACAAACAGAAACTTGATTAATGTTCATTTAATTCTAAAGAAAGATAACAAACTTTAGTTTTTGATAAGTTTTATCATCTCACAGGATGAAAATGGTAACTGTACTTTTAAGTGTACCTATTTTTAAAGCCAAAATACCTTAAGGCCCAAGGACTCTAGGCCTTTCAGAGAACACACCATCTTAACTTCATAGATCTAAAATTATGCTAAAAAAAAAAGCACTCTCATTCAGTACATATTTCTCTAGCAGATGTCACAATCAAGCAGAAATTTTATTTCCAGAAAAAATTAAGCAATTATTTTTGCTCTGAATATATTGTGTATTGCCACTAGACACAATTTATTGAGTTGATCTTCAGGTAAATTATCTGATATTTGGCACAGAGGGCTCTTCGTAGAAGGATTTAGGGTGGGGTTTAAAAGAAAATTAGAGATAAAAGAAAGATGCTATACAATAGGCAAAAGAGACCTTTATAAAGAATATGCTGTCATGCTCTGCATCACTATAAACCCTTTTAGGGGTGGTGGTGCCCCTGTTGTAAGTGCACACTCAGCCAAAGGGGTAAGTCTCACTATTCTGAGGTCTTATAGAAGCTTAGAGAGCTCCACATAGAAATATGAGCTACAGAGGAAAGCGTAGCAAAGTCCAAGGTGCTCACACTGGGAAGGTAGAAGAAAAGCATTGTGAAAAGACATTGTCTATTTTCGTGTAAGATTGTGAAAAATCCTGCAACAGCCTTATCCATGGTGCTTTTATATGCTTTCTCTTCATAAAACTTTTAGCATTATAAGTCACTGTGTATTCTATATCATAATCAGACTTTTTCCCAATTGTAAAAACAACAATAGATGGCAATATATACCTATGTAAAAATAATCATAGGAGAAAGGCATGTGTTAACTAAAGCATTTAAGTTAACCTACAGATTGTAAAACAAAATTGTTAAGAAAGTTAGCATTTACTATTACTGAAATAAGTACCCAGAAAATAATATGCTACCACCATAATTCAATAATCACTTTGGAATTTAGAAAGGTATTTTTGATAAGAAAGATACATAAGCAAGAGAAATATGAAAATATCAGCTTATATTAGTCCGTGTTTTCTAGAGAAACAGAAACAATAGAATGTGTATATATATAGAGAGAGAGATTTATTTTAAGGAATTGGCTCATACAATCATGGAGGCTGACATGACCAAAGACTGCAGGGTGGGCCAGGAGGTTAGAGAATCAGAAAGAGCCAACGTTTCATTTAAATGTGAAGCCATCACTGTCAGAATGCCTTCTTTTCTTACTCAAGAGAGGTCAGTATTTTTTTCATTAAGCCCTTTTACTGGATAAGGCTCACCCACATTTTGGAGGGCAATCTGTTCTACTTAAAGTCCACTGATTTAAATGTTAATCTCATCTACACACACAAACACACACACACAACCTCTCAGAAACATCCAGAATAATAGTGTTTGACCAAATATCTGGTCAACAAAGCCCAGCCAAATTGACACATAAAATCAACTATCAGACACTTGTTTGTTTGTTTTTTTATCCTCACCTGAAGACATTTTTCCATTTTTTGTTCAGATAGAGAGGGAGGGAGGAGAAACATGGACATGAAAGGGACATACCGAGTGGTTACCACCTGCACAACCCAACCAGGGCCAAGGCCAAACTGCAACTGAGGTACATGCCCTTAGTTGGAACTCAACCTGGGTCTCTCGAGACCACAGGCCAAGACTCTAAGCACTGAGCAAACCGGCCAGGGCCAGACACTTGTTTTTATACCTTCTACTCATAGATATCACATTTTAAAATAAGTTTGTATGTGTGAAATAGGTAGAAAGGTTACTAGAACTTATGTTTTTTGTGCCAAAAATTAACTTTGACTTGTATCCAGTCACTTCTTCATTTACATTGGAAAATTATTTGTTGTGATTAAATGTTAACTTGAAAATATATAGTTCTTGCAATACAGGCCTACCTCAAGAAAGAAGAAAATTTTCTAATAAACTATCTAACCCTATAACTGAAAGATTTAGGAAGAAATCAAAAAGAAAAACTCAGAACTAGTAGAAGGAAGGAAATAATAAAGATCAGAGTAGAAATAAAGGACAAAGAGACTTAAAAAAACAACAACAACAACAACAAAGTATCAATAAAACCAAGAGATGGTTCTTTGAAGAGATAAACAAGACTCACTAAGAAACAGAAAGAGGATCCAAATTAATAAAATCAGAAATGAAAGATGTTGAAGTAACAACTGACACCACAGAAATACAAAGGACTGTAAGAAAATACTACGAACAATTATATGCCAACAAATTGGATAACCTAGGTGAAATGGACAAATTCCTAGAATCACAGTCTTCCAAAACTCAACAGGGAAGAGTCAGAAAACCTGAACAGACTGATAACTAAGGATAAAGATACAGTAATCAATCAACTCCCAGCAGCCCAGTCAGTGTGGCTCAGTGGATTGAGCATCATCCATGGACTGAGATGTCCTGGTTTGATTCCTGGTTGGGGCACAGGACCAGATTGTGGGCTCAGTCTCCAGTAGGGCACATGAAGGAGGCAGCCAATCAATGTTTTCTCACTCTCTCGCCAAAAAAATCAATAAAAACATGTTTAAAAAATAATAATAAATAAACTCACAGCAAACAAAAGCCCTGGTCCAGATGGCTTCACAGGAAAGTTTTACCAAACATTCAAAGAAGAACTAATACCCATTCTCCTCAAACTATTCCAAAACTCTAAGAGGAAGGAAGACTTCCAAGCTCTTTTTATGAGGCCAGCATAATACTAATTCCAAAAACAGATAAAGACACTACAAAGAAAGAAATTACAGGCAAATTTCCCTGATTAACATAGATGCCAAAATCCTTAACAAAATATTAACAAATTGGATCCAGCAATATATTTTTAAAAATTATATACCATGACCAAGTGGGATTTATTCCAGGAATGCAAGTCTGGTACAATAGTCTCAAATCTATAAACATGATATACTACATAAACAAAATGAATAAAAGAAAAATAATATAATCATATCAATAAATGCTGAAAAAGCATTTGACAAAATTCAGCATCCATTTTTTATAAAATTTCTCAACAAAGTGAGAACAGAAGGATCATACCCCAACATAATAAAGGCCATATGTGACAAACCTACAGACAATATCATACTCAATATGCAAAAACTAAAAGCATTTCCCTTAAGAACACAAACAAGACAAGGATGTCTGCTTTTGCCACTCTTATTCAAGAGAGTACTGGAAGTCTTAGCTACAGCAGTGAGACAAGAAAAAATAATAAAAGACATCCAAATTGGAAGGAGGAAGTGAAACTCATTATTTACAGATGACATAACATTGTATATAGAAAATCCTAAAGACTCCACCAAAAACTACTAGATTTAATAAATGAATTTGGCAAAGTAGCAGGATACAAAATCAACATCCAGAAATTGTTGGCATTTTTAAACACCAATAATGAACACACAGAAGGAGAAACTAAAAAAAAAAAAAATCCCATTTACCACTGCAACAAAAAATTAAAATACTTAGAAATAAACTTAACCAAGGAGGTAAAAGACCTGTTCCCCAAATACTACAAGACATTGAAAAAGAAAATAGAGGAAGATATAAAAAAAGTGAAAGCATAAACCATGTTCATAGATTGGAAGAATCAAGATCATTAAAATGTCCATACTATCCAAAGCAATCTACAGATTAAATGCAGTCCCTGTTAAAATACCAACAGGATATTTCACAGAACAAAGTTGGAGGGATCACAATTTTGAATATCAGATTATACTACAAAGCCATTGTAATCAAAACAGCCTGGTACTGGCACAAGAACAGGCATACAGATCAATGGAACCAAATAGAGAACACAGAAATTGACCCAAGATATTATGCACAATTAATATTTTACAAGGGTGGCAAGAGCATAAAATGATGTAAATAAGTCTCTTCAATAAATGTAAAATTGGACAGCTACATGCAAAAAATGCAACTAGACCACCAACTCACACCATACACAAGAATAAACTGAAAAAAAAAAAAATGGATAAAAGACTTAAATGTAACTCATGAAACCATGAAAATCTTACAAGAAAATGTAGGCAGCAAAATTTCAGACATCACATGTAGCAGAATTTTCACTGATACATTGCCTAGAGCAAGAGAAGCAAAGGAAAAATGAATAAATGGGACTCCATCAAACTAAAAAGTCTCTGTACAGCAAACAAAACCAGCATCAAAATGAAAAGAAAACCCACTGCATGGGAGAACATATTTGCCAATGATACATCAGATAAAGGGTTAATTTCCAAACTACATAGAACACTCATACAACTCAAAATAAGGAAGACAATCCAATTAAAAATGGGCAGAGGACCTAAATAGACACCTCTCCAAACAGGACATATAAATGGCCAAGAGACATATGAAAAAATGCTCAACATCATTCATTATCAGAGAGATGCAAATTAAAGTGACTATGGGGTATCACCTCACACCTGCCAGAATGGCTGCCATCACAAATCAGCAAACAACTGCTGGTGAGGATATGGAGGAAAGGGGACTGTAGTGCACTGCTGGTGGAAATGCAGACTGGTGCAGCCACTATGGAAAACACTATGGTGTTACCTCAAAAAGTTAAAAATTGAACTGCCATTTGACCCAGTGATCCCACTTCTAGGAATATACCCTAAGAAGCCTGAAACACCAATCAGAAAGAATATATGCACCCCTGTGTTCATAGCAGCTATTTACAATAGCTAAGATATTGAAACAGTCCAAGTGTCTATCAGTAGATGAGTGGATAAAAAAGTGGTGGTACATATACACAATGGAATACTATACAGCTGTAAGAAAGAAAGATCTCTTACCCTATGAGATAACATGGAGGGACCTGGAGAGTATTATGCTAAGTGAAATAAGCCAGTCAGAGAACTATAAGTGTCACATGGCCTCACTTATTTGTGGAATATAGTGAACAAGATAAGCTGATAAAGAAAATCTATCCAGAGACATGGAAGTAGGGAACAGATTGCCAAACCTCAAAGGAAAGGGGTGTGGGGAGGCAGGAAGAGATAAACCAAAGAACTTATATGCATATGTGCATAAGCAATGGACACAGACAACAGTGTGGTGAAAGTTGGGGGTGGGATGGGAGCAGGGAGGAGGGTGTCAATGGCGGAAAAGGAGGGACATCTGAAATGAAAACATAAATTAATAATTTTAAAAGAAAATACATAGTTCTTTTTCTTTTTGAGGTTATCATTTCTAAAATAGTATAACTTTGCCAGCAGGGATAACTTACTGATCTACATGAAATATTTAGAATCCTTGCAACTGCAAGATGACATTTTGTCAAGATCAATAAGGTCCTTCATCTTTCTAAAGTATGCAACTGCATATTAGAATTTGCTTGGTGAACATTTTTTCAGTGACTTAACTTGAGATTCATTTTTCTGGATATTTAAAATGTTATCATAGCCCCAATTACTAGCTAGCATTCACACTTCATTTTATTTTTACACTTAGCGGCAGACCTCCTTAAACGTCATCATTAATCATCTCTAAGTAGTTGACACCTTTCCTCAACACCTTGTGAGAGGTCAGCTCTGTTACTATCATTCATATCTTTCCCAGAGCATAAAAGATATTCTTCTTGACACAGAAGACAAGAGATCTCCGATCACCCTTTGAGTCAGAATCTCTCCTGCCTACAGCTTTAGCATTTATCGCCTGACATACTATCAAAACTGAAAGATGTCTGCCTACCACAGCTGAACATATTTCCGTTGCCTACCTGAACTGTGAATGGAATACAAAGGTACATTTCTTACTTTTAGCATCTTAAAAGACTTTATTATAGGTTGGTCTAGCAGGTCAGACTATGGACTGAATGAGTCCTACTTACATTTGAACCCGATGTCAAAATGAATCATAGTCTACGGGGTATGGTGTCAAGGAGATGGACATTCCACTTGTTTGCGGAGAAAGAAACAAATATGAGAGATGGGGGAGAAAAAGGCAGGGAAGTAGGGAAAGAGGGAGAAATGTTGAAGAAAGGTGTTATTTCAAGATTGATAACCTGTCTAAAAGCTACATTCTTTTAACTTTTCTCATTAAAATGAAAATCTCTATAGTGGACAGTAATAACATTTACTGTCATTTAGAAGTAACTATAAAGTTGCAGTTTTAAGATTTTGATTGCAGAAAGCTAATGGATGCCCACTGAGAAGTGCTAAGGAAGAAAGAGCAACTCGGAGACAACGGTGAAGAGAAATTCACTCATTTCACATTTGTGGTAGGACTAGTAAGTTAACCTGCAGATTCCCAGACAAATGGTAGTTTGTATAAAAAGCATTAATACAGGATCGGAAGCATATTTGACCCTATGGCAGATTCCATTCAAGTTCAGTCAGTGTTGAGTTAAAACAAAAGACAAGGACAGACATAGTAAAACACAGGCACATTAAGCATGATCAGTGAATGGATCAGATAAATCATTTCTTGTGTATATGTACTACACTTAAAAATAGATATAACTACCTTAGCAATCAATACAAGTTAAAATTAAATGCTACTGGATTTATAATGGTAGTACAGTATATAGAAGTAAATATATTGGAATCAACCTGGGTTTGAAATTCCAGCTTCATCACTTATAATCCTTTCTTTACCTCAGTATTCTCATATGAAAAATGTGTATATTAGAGTTGATATGAACAGTAAGTGGCTTAGGTTTTTCATACACTATATAATGTAACCCATATTTTCACCATTATTATGTATCTTCTCAGTTAATGGATATTAAAAGGACTACTACTATGAAATGAGATTCTAATTATTTTTATAACATTAAAAATTCCTTGTTCATTAAAGGCTTGTAAACTACCAGTATAGAAAGGGAAAACTTAAGACACACACAGGAACAATTTATTGAAAATTGTTATACATATACAAGCAGTGCGCACATGCACACATATTTTAAAGTTTGCACTTATTACATTTTTTATCCAGTCTTCTTTTTTCAATGATCTTTTGTTATACAACAAATCTTGGGCTGTCGATGATATGAACATAACTTTTTTACTTTGAAATAGAACCAAAGTTATATGACTGAGGCAAATGTGATTAATCGTTATAATTCATAAGATTTATGTGTGAGCCTTTTGCTTCTGCAAATTCAAAAATATCCTCACCTTCTGCCTTGAAAGTGAGTCTCCTCCCAGGATGCTTAAAATGACTTCAGAGAATGAAGTTAGAGCGAGGTAAAGGCAGATTCACCAAATAACAAGCAATTCTCACTTTTTAACTGCATTTTCTTTTTGTTTGTCTCTCACTGGAAGAAGTGTGGAACTTAGGTTAAAACATGTCCGACTTCATAAGAGATTGTTGCGAAGGATTTTTAAGTGATAAAAGAGAGCAGGGTTAAGCATTTATGTAACTGCAAGGGTTGTTACACAATCTTCATTCAGAAAAAAAGAGAATCACAGTAAACTTGGAAAATGTGGAGCAGATGTCACTCACTGAATTTCTGTCTTGAACAGGCAAGTGTCCTTGTTTAACAAGGTAACTTATTTGCCAGTGGGACATGGTAAATGTTATTCTAGATCATCTAGAGAACAAAATACTAAATGAGTAGAATGACTAGTCATGAATATTCATGATTGAGGCAATTATATAAGCATAACCATTGCTTTTGGATTGTTTAGAACTGGGCTGATTAACATGTGAAAACCATTCCTTCTGAAAGAGAGTTCTTTCAATTTAAGAATTAATATTTGGCACTATTCCTTTTGCAGAAGATGTATAATACCTCATTTGACATTCAGTAGCATCAATTTCATGAGGGCACAAGGTATAAATGTATTTTTTCCAAACTAGTTTACTAAAGTTAGAGACAGTGACCTAGAAAGTACAAAGGCTATTAAAAACAAGGACGGGAAACATACTAATGGAACTATATGTACAAAACAAAAAATTTGGGTGGTAACACATTTTTCAAGAAAGTAACCCACATTTTCACCTCTGAGCACTATTATTATAATTTTACTTATAAAACTTCAGTAATTGTGCCAGTTTATAATATTTTTATCTATTTCAAATTTGGGCTAAATTTTAAAACACTTTATAGTATATAAAAAGGAAAAATTCTTTAGGACAACCATTTAAGTCACTGGTGTCCTAGAGCATACAGAGAGAGTAGGAAATCATTCATTCATTCATTCAATAAGCCTTTGTTTAATGTCTATTATAGGTAGGCATTGCTATGATATGCTATATCGCCTACACAGTTAAAAGCAAAAATTATGAGTCAGAAAAGGATAAAATTAAGGCAGACTGATGAGAGAAAGACTTTGGAATAGGCAGGTCTTTTGCACAAGAGAAAACAATTCCTCAAATGGTATCATGGAGGAAAACCTATGTTGCGGCGTACAGTCATCTAGGAAAACCCTAGCAATCAATGACGTTCCATGACCAAATCCCTGTAAAATAAAAATAAATCCAGGTATATGTTGTTATTAGATCAGTCTATCTAAAAAGTAAATTTATTCATATTCCCATCATACTTAAATCTCTTCAAGATAAAGTCCAAATGTCATTAGCCTTGCACATAATTATGTTCCTTCCTAGTCAGACTCCAATTACCATCAATTTATGAGGATAAAGAACTACTCAGACACCACCATCTCTCCAACAACCAAGGCAAAGAGTTGACAAGAAAATAGGGACTTTCTCCCCTATGTTCATTACAGCATTATTTACAACAGCCACACTATAGAAGCAACTCAAGTGCCCATCAATAGATGAGTGGATTAAAAAAAAAAAAAGCAGAGGGGCACACACACATACATGGAATATTAGTCAGTCATAAAAAATAAACAAAATCTTACCATTTGTGACAGCGTGGATAAACCTAGAGGATATTATGCTAAGTCACTCAGCGAAAGACAGATACCATATGATTTACTCATATGTGGAATCTAAAGAACAATATAAAGGAACAAACACCACAGAAATAGACAGGTACAGAGGAACAGACAAGGTTGCCAGAGAGGAGAGAGTAGTCTGGGTGAAAAGGTGAAGGGATTGAGAAGTAAAGATTCGTGGTTACAAAACAGTCATGAGAATGTAAAGTACAGCATAGGGAATATAGTCAGTTACATTGTAATAATGATGTATGGTACTAGGTGGCTACTGGAAATATCAGGAAGAACACTTTGTAAAGTATATGACTGTGTAGCCACTATGCTGTATGCCTGAAACTAATACAAAGGCATATTGAATGTAAACTGTAATTGAAATAATAAAATAAAAAATTAGTTACAAGTAAATAAGAACTTTGCAGCAAACCTGCATGAATAAAGGTGTATCAGGAATTGATCGGATTTGGGGGAAATGTCTAATAAAAGAATAGAATTTACCTGAAACAAAGAGACACTGCCCTCAGGAACTAAATTTTAGTAGCTCTTTCTTAAAATAAAATTTTAAATGTAATGGGTTATCTGACAGAAATGGGTTATCTGACATAAATGAGTTATCTGAAATAAATGGAACACCCTTACCTTGAAGCCAAAGCAAATGGCCACCTATAATAAGAAATATAAGATTTAAAAATCAATCCTCCTATATATATATTGGAAGCCTAAAAAAGCAAAGTCAGATAATTTAAAAGTTTAATAATAAATTAGGATTTTGCTTTTACTGGCATTCCTTGGCAACCTACCTGTCAGATAAAGGGGTAATTTGTGCAGTGAATAACCATGATTGACACACAAAACCATAAGAGAACAAAGAACCTTACAAAATAGAGGTGGCGATAAAATCGCAGTGTCAGAGATCAAGGGAATAGTGGTATAAGTGCAATCCTATGACATATCTGCCCACTAAATCCATGCATTCACACTTCCCTGGCTCTTTCCCCACTTCTCTGCCCACTCACTCCCTCTTAGTATCGATTCTGTCCCTCTACATGTTTGCTGAACCATTTCATTCTCTTCCTGTTATGCTGATATGCCAAAACTCCAGCTCACTCTTCCAAAACACATGTCCAAGCTGAGCTCATCATTCCTCTTCCGTCTGTATTCCCCATCCCAGAAGACTTATACCATTTGCTCAGTGGACCAAGACATAGACTTTAAACTTTATTCTTTCTTCTATTCAGATGAGCCAATAAATCACTCAGTCAATTCTGCTTTAATATCTTTCAACACCGCCTCTCTCCAGCTTCAATGCCACTTCATTATCTGAAAACAGCTCATTACGAGCCATCCCAACTCCAAGAGTGCCTATCTCCAACCCACTTTTAATATTTCTACTAGATCCAGCTATCTAAAATGCAAAGAATTATCTCGATACATTGTGATGGTTTCACAGGTGTGTGTGCGTGTCAAAACTTATCAAGAGCGTATATTTTTAATATGTGTATTGTACTGTAACATACAGGTTTATAGTTGTGAGTACCTGAAACAAAGTTTATTCATATATTATTATATATTATTATATATTAAACTGTATTATTTTCCATACAAATAACTCTAAACCTACCTTTGCCCCACCCTGTATATTTCAATAAAGCTGTAACAACAACAATAAAAACTCATGTCTCTATCTTCAAAATCCTTCAAGATCAAGTCTAAATTCATTACATGGCACACAAAGTCCCCACAGCAGACGTTGGTCAACGTCTCTACCCTCATGCCTTGCTGTTATCCTTATACTCTATCTGCACCTTAGACTCTATCTGCATCAGCAATACAGAACTGCTTCTAATTCCTCAAGTGTGATGTTTCTCTCTCTCTCCTTTTTTTCTCTCTCTCCTTTTTTTCCCTTCTGCCAGATGCCATTTGCACTCCCCTTAATGCTCTGCCTCACTTACTCCTACTTCATTGGCAGGATGTGGTTTAGGCAGCTCCTTTGGAAAGATTTCTCCATCCTAGCCATGTGGTGAAGGGCTCCTCCTCTGTGCTTCAAAAGCTCCCTAGGCACCTTTCATCAATAAGACATTGATTACTTTTCTGTCTCCTCATAGTGCTAGTCATCCTAGAATCCTCAATTCCCAATATGTGCCCGACACATCGCAGACACATACGGCTTGTTAAAGTAGACTAGTTTGTTGAAAACTGATTTATGGTATTAATTTGCGCTAAGTAAAAGGAAAAAACTATGACTCTCCATTAGAGCAATTATACTTGGTTCCTAAAAGGGATGTAAACAAAAGGCCACAGAGGAGACTGATGATGAGAGAAACAGTCCATAAATTATCCAAGGGATGCAGAAAAGGCTGATCCTGCTTCATTCGGTATAAAGGTCACAGCAGTCGTAGTAACACATACATACTCACACGCAGACTTCTAGTGTCCTAGATGTTTTTATCTGCTTCTGGGATTGCTATAGGATGGGTGAGCATACTTAGACGGCACTTGTGACAGGCTGCCTTCAGGGCCATGTTTGCATGGATGAGACTGAGGAAGAACACTATCAGACAAAGCAACAAACATATATATCTTTACGTATTCCTAAGCAAATTCTAACAGAGTGAATAATGATTATTAAAATGGATGGACCCCGTTCTGATAAAATTGGGTATTGCTCATTGCATTTCCTACAAAAACAATGCTGTATAGATGGAGATATCCCTTTGGCTATTCCTCTATAGATGTGTTTTGATGAATTTAGAGTGCCAGGCAAAGGCAGAGCGAGGAAGGAAAGGATCTCAAAGACAGAGGGCTACAAAATTAGTAAATTATGGATCTAGGGCTGCACTTACAGCCTTTCGTGGCCAAAGTTTTTATTTCTGCTTATTGATAGAGTTTTCTTCTAAGAGACCCATCTCCAGTTCTACATTTAAACAATCAGAGTAGCCTTGGCCGGTTTGACTCAGCAGTTAAGAGTGTCAGCCTGCAGACCAAACGGTTAGGGATTTGATTCTCAGGCAAGAGCACATACCTGGGTTGCAGGTTCGATCCCCAGCCCCAGTTGGGGCCTTGCAGGAGGCAACCAATCAATGTGTGTGTGTGTGTCCCTCTCCCTCCCTTCCACTCTATCTAAAATATCAATGGAAAAATCTTCATTAGAAGATTAGCAACAACAACAAACAACAAGATCAGAGTAAAACTTCCCTTTCAGCTCTTCTGTAATAAAAAGAAAAAAAGGGGGAGAAACTAGTATTGTTTATATAGTTTTGTGGTATGTCACTTTCTCTCAATAAGAAACACCTATGAAGAAACACTAAATTTCAGAGTGATTCTTAATAAAAGAAAATCAAGGTCATAGTCAATGAGGTAAATACTTATTAAATTTATTTCTGGGTATTTTATTCTTTTATAATTGCATCAATAACTATGCTTAGTTATTAATGTATAGAAAGAAAAGATATTTGTATATTAATTTGTATTCTAATTATTATTCTAGCAAGTTTTGATGGATTCCTTAGGATTTTTTATATATAGAATAATGTCACCTGCAAATAGTGAGTTTTATTTCTTCTTTTCCAATTTGGATCTCTTATTTATTTGCTTAACTGCTATTGCTAGGACTTCCAGCTATTATGTTGAATGAAAGTGGTGGGAGTGGACATTCTTGTCTTGTCCCTGATCTGACTGGAAAAGCTCTCATATTTTCACTTTTGGGTATGATATTAGCTATGGGTTGTCATGTGTGGTCTTTATTATAAACTTAAAAGAAACTGGCCTCGAAACTGGCCTCAAATCAGTAAAATATCTAACAGCATTTCACTGCAGCTTCTAAGATATCTTACAGCTATTATAACTTGTGCATGGTGGAAAGCCTTTAGGCTGTCATATACATGCTTATGTTATAGAATTTACATTGTCTTATAAGTTAGGAGATAAGAGAGTTCTGTAAATCTATTAACTGTCACACTTCATTCCAACTCTAAAAAAAAAAATGTATTGTAATTTCTTTAATACCTGTAAACACATCTTTTTTTCATGTTAGTAATACGTCTTGTACATGGAAATCCAAATAAGACCGTAGTAGATAAGAACATAGTAAATGTATTATAGGCATGTAGAAAAAATTCTATTAAATTTATAGCTAAATTTTTTGCATAGGGAAATTAATAAGTTTTGTATTTAATTTCTCATGGATTTTATTTCAAGTGTTATAAAATCTTTGAATATGATGTTCAGTAAATACCATATTCATCTGCAAGATTCTTTACTTTAAAGACTGTGATCTTTTCATAGCACCCTTGAAAGCCATGTCTATGCCAATTCATTAAAACCTCAGCTGGGGGCCCAGCCAGCGTGGCTCAGTGGTTGAGCATCGACCCATGCACCAGGAGGTCGCCGGTTCCATTCCCGGTCAGGGCACATGCCCAGGTTGTGGGCCACATCCCCAGTGGGGGGCGTGCAGGAGGCAGCCAATCGATATTCTCGCTCATCCATGTTTCTATCTCTCCCTCCCTCTCCCTTCCTCTCTCTCTAAAATTCAATAAAGAAAACAATTTATATTAAAAAAAAAAAAAAGCTCAGCTGGAAATCTCCTTGCCCTTGAGTTCTCTAAAGAGAACCCCAAACAAGGAATTAGAAGATACCATATAAGCTGCTTCCATCCCTGCCAATCCATGAAGCATTAACTATGGACCAAGCTATGTAGCATATGTTCAGAATATAAAAAAGAATCATTCATGACCCTGCTATAAAGAGAAGAGTATCCTGGAGTCAGGGGGATAAATACATAAATGATGATTAAATCAATGTACTTATTAAATGCAATGTTATAAGCTAAGCAACACAGAAATGAATAAGGCCCACAATTAGCACAGAAGCAGGAATAATAAAATCTACATGGAAGGGGTAGTGAGTTAGCAGAGAGTATGTGATTGAACATTGTAGGATGATTTGATTATGAGTAATGACAAAGAAAATCAGAGGAGAGCAAGACATTATTATGTACAAAGTAACAACAAATATGATATATCTGAAATCCTCCAAAAGTTTGTCTCTGCTGGATTTAGGATTTAATTCAGGAAGTAGGATAAAGACTAGAGGGAGATGAAAAAACAGGTAGTGTCAATTGTTCTAAATGCTATAGATCTGCTGGGATAAGAGCAGGGCGAGTAACACATATGAGAGCCTACTCCTCACCAGGACCGAGTTAGTTCCCTTACACGCAGATCTTGTTACCTCATTTCATCCCCAGTGGACTGGTGGAAAGATCAAAGCTCAGAGAGATTGAACAACTTCTCCAAGGCCACACAGTCTAAAGATAGCAGAGTAGTCCTGTGCTCCACAGCATTGCCTGTACTTGGTTTTGTGAAAAGGATTAGTTCGAGCAAGGTAAACCAGGATCGATACCGGATTTCCGAGCAATGGTTCTGAACCAGCAGCAGCAGCAGCAGCAGCCACCGCCACACTTGAGAACATTCCAGGAATGTGCACTCTCACACCCATCACTGACCTACTGCATCAGAAACTAGAGGGGTGGGGGCAACAATCTGGGTGATTCTAATGCACACTATCGTTTGGGAATATTAGAGAGAAAAAGCACAGGAAATCACAGAAAACCCCTGAAGCAGATTGCAGTCCAGGTTCCAACTTTGCTGTCATCATACTAAATAAACTTTAAGGACCTCACCTGTGGCAACCATGTCATAAGGGAAAACAAAGGATTTCTGCAGAAAGCTTCCCAAATTTGAATGTGCATGTGAATCACCGAGGTTGCTGTCAAAAGCAGGTTACAGGGGAGCAGGTCAAACAAGAGCCTGACACTCTGCACATCTAACAAGGTCCCTGATGACACTAAGGCTGCACTTTGATTATCCAGACCGGGGGACACAGAATTTTGCTCGAGACACAAACTTCTCATTTTACAAGTCAAATGGAATGTTTCAGTGGAAAATGCCAAACACACCCAGAGAATTCGTGTTGAAAAAACACTAGGATTACCCTTAAAATACTCCCAAACAGATTTCTGTATTTTTTTTTTAAATTTTTTTCTTTATTGATTTTAGAGAGAGAGGAAGGGAGAGGAAAAGAGAGATAGAAATATCGGTGAGAGACAACATCAATTGGCTGCCTCCTGCATGCTCCCCACTGGGAACCAGCCCACAACCTGGGCATGTGCCTGACTGGGAACCGAACCGGTGACCTCTTGGTGCATGGGTTGATGCTCAACCACTGACCCATATCATCCAGGCTCTCTATTTCCCCAAAGCCCCAAGCCACATATTTTTTATCTAAAAGCCTTTATCTTCTTATTCAAATCCTCTCGTTGCAACTTAAGCTCAACCTCAACCTCCAGCTCAGTGGAAACAAAGAACATCTGACTCTAGTTTGCTTTAAATATGTCCCTTCAATCAAAATTAGCCCTGACCAGTTTGGCACAGCAGTTAGATACCAGCCTGAGGACCGCAGGGTCTTCAGTTCAATTCCCAGTCAAGGGCATGTACCTGGGTTGCAAGTTTGATCCCTGATCCCCCCCCCCCAAAGTATTGTTCAGGAGGCAGCCAATTGATGTGTGTCTCTCACATCGATCTTTTTCTCTCTCTCTCCTTCTCCCCTTTCCACTCTATCTAAAAATCAATGGGAAAATATCCTCAGGTAAGGATTCAACAAAAAAAGAAAAATTTCGCCTCAGTCACAATTAGCTCATGCTCTACGCCTTGACAGGCTAAGTTAAATATTTTATTTGATTGCCAAAAAGAGTGACTGATGACTTACTATAATGTCTGACCACGAGCATCTCAGAACTACTTTGTGAGGTCTTTTAATGGTTTAATCACTGTTTCCTCAAAAATGCAAGGCAACCAAACAATTAAAGTAAGCAAACCAAACAAACAGCTCAGAGTCCTGAGACATAGAGAGGCTATATGACAAGCTGTCGTCACATAAATCACACAGGGTTCCACTGTGGAATTTATTGCTTTGTTCACTGTCACTTACAGCTCCAGCTCACATCTAATGGCACCGCTTTCCACTTGGCTTCAATATGCAATACAGCTTTCCACCAAACAGTGATGGGCGTGATACAAACGCTGTTTGTCACAAGGCGAGTGCCTTGGGGTCTGGAGGCTCCCCCTGCAGACGTCTATGGCAGCAGGAAGTGGTTTGTGGTAAAGAAAACGGGATGACACTTCCTCGGTGGACATGGGCACGTTTCTTGGGACTTCTCGTGTTTTTATTTAGTATGCTTTGTCTACTGGAACTATAGATTTCAATAGATTTATTTCAATAGCTGTTTAGCAAAAAATGTAACAGGACTCTTGGTGGAGCAAAGATACATTAAATATAGCCCTGCCCTTAAGAAAACTGAAGTGTGGAAGGCAGCAGAGAATAAGGATAATGAGACACACACCTGGGTTCAAATTCGATAATATGTCTTTTAAACTATCTGGGCAGTTTCCCCATTGACTTAAAAATAAGGTGATGAGCCCGGCTGGTGTGGCTCAGTGGCTGAGCGTCAACCCATGCACCAGGAGGTTGTGGGTTCGATTCCTGGTCAGGGCACATGCCCAGCAGGTGGGCCTGATCCCCAGTGCGGGGCACGCAGGAGGTGGCCAATCGATGTTCTCTCTCATCGATGTTTCTATCTCTCCCTCCCTCTCCCTTCCTCTCTCTCTAAAGTCAATAAGGAAAAAAAAATTTTTAATTAAAAAAAAAAATGAGATGAGGCAAAGAAAGTATCTTTTCATGGTGGAATAATAAAAATTAATTACATTCAGGAAATAGCTAAAAGAAAATCTGACATACCCTAACTTTTTTTTTTGGGGGGGGGGGGCATGTTCTAACTTTGATCATTTTTAAAATGTAAATAAGACATGAAATATAGTTCATAAAAAAGTACACAAAAAGCCCCCAAAATACAGTCTTTATTATTTTGCTAAAACTAAAAGAAATTACTCTGCCCATTTAAAATAGGATGGTGCAAATTTACTTTTAACCCATTATCTGGCCACACCCAGTCTTTTATCTGAACGTGTATCTGTGTTCTTAAAAGCATACAAAATGCAAAGGCATCAGAAAGAGAAGGACGGTAATAAACAGTCTGGTTTTCACTGCCTTCGGTGCTCTTCCTCCGGAGTCACCCAGCATGCCGCCTTCCCCTAACCCGTAATCTAAGTAGAGGGACTGAGCTGCCCTGCCTCTCGCCTCTGTAGGGCTGGAGAGTCTCAACTGCTTGATTTTAAGGTTATAGAAAAATAACTTTAAACTCATTCCATATTGCCAATTACTAATTCCTACGTGAGAACAAAAGAATGGTTCTCCTTCTGGGTCACTCTACCTCCTGAAATCTCTACAAATGTATCCACCCATCTGCAAACCTTTCCCTCTCTGACCCCAACGCCCCAATCCTGGAGCCAGGGACCCCTGTGACCCACCCATTCTGTTCCCTTCATCACTTCCCTCTGCCTTTTTCTCCCCTGAACCTCCAGGGGGAATTTTTAGTGATGGAAAGGGGGAAGTTTCTCCTTTCTCAACCCCTCCAATATTTTGGTTAGACTCTAAAATCCACTCCATTTCCCTGAGAGCTTAATATTCTAGAACCAAAATCAGAAGAGCTGTTTGTATATACTTTCCCTTGTATCAATTTTTCCCTAAAGGGAAGATCTTGTTGACAATCTTGCTGCTCGAATGGGAGACAGGAGAAGGAGGCAAATAGAAAGAGAGGAAATGAGTGAGTTAATTGTTCACAATGTTATCAAAGAGCAGGTATATGCACAAATTACCCTAATGCCAGGCATCGTGTTATAAGTGTTATAAGAAAAGAATGCAGAAGAAATCATTGGATTTTTAAGGGAGGAAATTCCCCTAAATGAAGTGGAGGGTGGATCAGAAAAGGCTCTGAAGAATGCAGCATTTAAGCTTCCAGGAGGGATTTGACAGACAAAAAAAGATTTGGAGAACTTCCCAATAAGATTTAGGCAAACACTCAAAACAGGAAAATCTATTATGTTTATAATGGAAGGCAGGCAATTCAGTGGAAAACATAAAATGCCATCCTCAGCTGCAAGAAGCTTCAACTTCAAATAAGCCATCATAACCATATGAATATCTCAAACAGAAATAACCAGAAAGTATCCCCAAGTTCTAGCAAACTGAAAACATCTTTTATACCATTCCAAAAACAGACTTCTAGGGACCCTTGAGTAAATCCCGCTATAAATAAATCAAAATGGGTACATAAACACTACGAAATACTATGCAGCTGTAAGAAAGAAAGATCTCTTATCCTTTGAGATGACATGAAGGGATCTGGAAAGTATTATCCTAAGCAAAACAAGCAAAACAGAGAAAGACAAGTATCATATGATCTCACTTATTTGTGGAATATAATGAACAAAATAGAACCAGAGACACAGAAGTAGGGATCAGACTGACAAACCTCAGAGGAGGGGTGGAGGGAGGGAAAAGATAAACCAAAGAACGTATATATATATGCATAACCAATGGACATAGACAATAACACTGTGAAGTGGGGGTGGGAGCAGGGAGGAGAGTGTCAATAGGGGGAAAAGGAGAAACACCTGTAACAAAAATAAATTAATTAAAAGAAAAAAAGATATCTCTACCAAAAAAGAAATCACAATGATTCCGGGAAAGCTTTTCCATCAGTTTGGCTCATGTGTCCATTAATTAAAAGAACCGGACCCCAACTGATGTATTAAAAAAGTTGAAGGAAATTGGAAAGGAGGAAGTGAAATTGTCATTATTTGCAGATAACATGATATTATACATAGAAAACCCTAAAGACTCCATAAAAAATCTACTAAACTTGATAAATGAATTTGGCAAAGTAGCAGGATACAAAATTAACATCAAGAAATTGACAGCATTCTTATACACCAATGATGAACTCACAGAAAGAGAAGCTGAGAAAACAATCCCATTTACCATCGCAGCAAAAAAATTAAGATACCTAGGAATAAACTTAACCAAAGAAGTAAAGGACCTATTTCCAGAAAACTACAGGACATTGAAAAAAGAAATAGAGGAAGATATAAAAAAGTGGAGGCACATACCTTGTTCATGAATTGGAAGAATTAACATCAGTAAATATGTCCATATTACCCAAAGCAATCTATAGATTCAATGCAATCCCCATCAAAATACCAATGACATATTTCACAGAACTAGAACAAATACTTCAAAAGTTCATATGGAACCAAAAAAGACCCCGAATAGCCACAGCAATTTTGAAAAAGAAGGACAAAATAGGTGAGATCACAATACCAGATACTACAAAGCGACTATAATCAAAATAGCCTGGTACTGGCACAAGAACAAGCATATAGACCAGTGGAACAGAACTGAGAACCCAGAAATGGACCCAAGGCAATATGCTCAATTAATATTTGACAAAGGTGGCAAGTGCATACAGTGGAGTAAAGACAGCCTCTTTGATAAATGGTGTTGGGAAAATTGGACAGCTATATGCAAAAAAATGAAACTAGACCATCGACTTACACTATACACAAAAATAAACTCAAAATGGATAAAAGACTTAAATGTGACCTGTGAATCCATAAAAATTCTAGAAGAAAATGTAGGCCACAAAATTTTGAACATCATACACAGCAGAATTTTCACAGATACATCACCTAAGGCAACAGAAACAAAGGAAAAAATGAACACATGGGACTACATCAAACTAAAAAGCTTCTGCACAGCAAAAGAAACAACCATCAAAATGGAAAGGCAACCCATTGTATGGGAGAACATCATTGCCAATGATACATCAGATAAGGGATTAATTTCCAAAATATATAGAGTACTCTTACAACTCAACAAAAGGAAGACAAAGAACCCAATTAAAAAATGGGCAGAGGAGCTGAATAGAGACCTCTCCAAGCAGGACATACAAATGGCTAAGAGACATGAAGAAATGCTCAGCATCACTAATCATCAGAGAGATGCAAATTGAAACAACAATGAGGTATCACCTCACCCCTGTCAGAATGGCCGCCATCAACAAATCATCAAACAAGTGTTGGCGAGGGTGTGGAGAAAAGGGGACTCTAGTACACTGTTGGTGGGAATGCAGACTTGTGCAGCCACTATGGAAAACAATATGGTGTTACCTCAAAAGATTAAAAATTGAGCTTCCATTTGACCCAGTGATCCCACTTCTAGGAATATACCCCAAGAAGCCTGAAACACCAATCAGAAAGAATAGCTAAGATCTGGAAACAGCCCAAGTGTCCATCAGTAGACGAACAGAACTGATTAAAAAGCTGTGCTACATATACACAATGGAGTACTATGCAGCTATAAGAAAGAAAGATCTCTTATCCTTTGAGATGACATGGAGGGACCTGGAAAGTATTATCCTCAGTGAAACAAGCCAAGTAGAAAAAGACAAATACCACATGATCTCACTTATATATGGAATATAATGAATATAACAGTCTGAGGAATAGGGTAGACCCAGAAACACGGAAGTAGGGTACAGACTGACAACCCTCAGAAGAGGGGGTGGTGGGGGTGGGAAGAGATAAACCACAGAACTTCTATGCATGTATGCATAACCTATGGACATGGATAACAAAGCCAGGGACAGGGCAGGGGGGGAATGGGGAGGAGGGTGTCAAGGGGTAAAAAAGGAGAAACATCTGTAACAAAAATAAAATTAAATAAATAAATAAAAATAAAAGAAATCTTTCAATAAAGATCTCTTGGCTACAAAATATGGTCTAAGTGGCTCAACATTAATTCTATTATATATTTATTCTAAAGTCACTTATTTTGAAAATCTGAAGTTTTTTTATGGTTAAAAAATACCATCAAGTTGAAATTTTTTATTTTGCTAATGTACAAACAGAATATGACAGTTCACTTTTTATGGTTTCTAAACACAACTGACGATTTCAGTAAGATGCTGTTGACCGTCAGAGCAGGGTCCCATCTTCTGTGAAAGCCCAACCTGCCTTCTTCCTACCCACCACATAAACTTCTCTTTTCAGAAAAAAAAAAAAATGTTGAAGGATCTCTGCTATGTGAGACCATCATGTTTAACTTCTGATTTATTTTAAAGTTACAGAAAAAGAATTTAAAACTCTATTCCCTCTAGTCTCCTACTGTCAAGCACAACATCTTCCAGACACAACATAAGGGAGTTGATTCATGCATAATAAATCTGGTTCATTATGACCCCTGTGTCTTCCTGATGCGGCCGCTCTGCACAGCATGTGATACTGCACCACTACGAGCAGTGCAATTTACTCCTCCTCCCAAATACACCGAGTGTACACTCTCATCAGCCAGTTTGTCCTATTGTTCGTCATGACGTTAAACTCTGCTGTGCTGTGTCCTTTCATAGGTGTTTATCAGAACATTTTTAATGGGTCAGAACTCCATCTTGTTTGAAAGAAAATATGAGATTATTTGTGTAACAGAATAAGTAAGTGGAGTTTTCTTGAAAGATGAAAGGTTTCATTCAAGGTAAAGAAAAAAATTCTGGGTTGCACTAAAAAATGCATTTAAGTATTATGCTATTCACATACATTTCAATGTACAATTACAAGCCAGAGAAAGCAATTTTAAAAGAAATCAGCCTTTTTACCTTGGAAAAATGCAGTTTCTTCCCAATAGTTGTCTCATTTAATTTTTGTGTTGTTTCTAGCAGGAACCTGACATTTATCTATCATCATTAGCTTTAACTATCATTTGAAGATTTTAAACCAAGATCTTAAACCTTTAGTAAATCGGTGTGGAGATTAATAAATATGAAAAACATTGGAAGATAAAATCTAATAATCTAAAAATTAACAGGGAAACAGTTTTACTGGCAAATCTTTTTCTCAGAGGAGGTAGAAGATGGTACAGGGGAGATAAATGATAGGAGACTTGACTTGGGGTGGTGAACACACAATACATATTCCGATGATGTGTTATAGAACTGTACACCTGAATCTTACATAATTTTATTAACCGATGACACCCCAATAAATTCAATATAAAAGAGGCTGAGTGGCAGAAGCATAGGGTTAGCAGAACTGTAGATTCTTGCCATTTGGTGGTGTTTTACGGCGCACCTGCCAAATGCCCAATGCACTCGTCGCTTCAGGCCCACTTGTTTCCCGGTCTCAACATCAAGATCCGACACAGTGATGGCTTAGTTCACAGTGATGACATAAGGACTATGAACTCAGGGAAAGCCTGTCTCAGTGGAATGGACAGAAGGAGGGGCCACAACAGACAAAGGTATTTAATTTAATGATGTGGCCACAATAAACCCAGAACTCTTACAGCTTCTTCCCTTATACCCAAAGAATGAGCTGTCCCTGCAGGTGAATGTAATGAAACAAAAACTCAGATCCAAAAACTCCAACATTTCCATTCCAAAAAGGTCTCCACAGGTGCTCCTCTCAAACTGCCCCAGAGGTTTGCATCACCACTCGGGAGAGTGACACGGAGGTGAAGCTTGCCATGCCTGCAAATTCCCACCAGCAGTTTCCAGTTCCTAATTCACCTAAGTAGCATAACTTGAAAAATGCCTGCAGAAGAGCCAGTGATGTATTGGGAACTATATACGATCTAGCCAACAGCCCTGCTTCTTTCCTGTTGATCATCAGATGACAATAATGTTACAATACTTGAAAAAGACATAAAGCTGAGAACATCTAGAGAGGAAAACAAAACAACTTCAAAGAATATAAAGGGGAAGACTTTCCATCATCATATATTGCAGACTACAGAGAGGAGTGCATTTGGAGGGTCTCTGCCAGTTTCTAAAAAATTGATCCATTCCACAAAGCACAAGATCATCTGCAGAAGAAATTATGAGGACAGTTTTTTGTGTGTTTGCTTTTATTTTTTTTAGAACATGAATATATTTAGTACACAACTTCAGTATAACCAAAAAGTAAACCACAGTAAATTAATAAAAACATATTTTATTTGCAATGCATGAGAAATGGTAATATCTTTAGTCATAAATAAGCTCTTAGAAACCAGTAACAGAGGCACTATCATCCAAGAAAACTGGAAAAAAGAAAATGAAATAATACAATTGACAATGGTGAAGAATACATGATGATAGAGCTGAACAGGAACAGAAGACTAATTTCTCTGTAATATCAGTGTCAAAGAATAAAAACACTAATATCTAATGTTTTTCAGTTTTGAACAGTATTGGCAAGGACAGTTTTCTCTGCTTCACCACAGCTCTCTAAGGAGAAAAAAAAAAAAATTGGAGGGACTAATTGACTCTCTATTTTCTAACCCATTCTTACCAAGGAACCCAATTCCCTGAACTCCAGAACTCCAGAAAACTTGATCAGTGATATTAGGAGCTCCTGGAGGAAAGCTGTTGAAATGGAAGACAACCCAAGTACAGAACCAATTCAAATGGATACAGAACATTGAGAAGGGTTGCTGGAATCCTTACCTTTGTTGCATAATCAAAGAGAATTTTGCATGGCCAGTTGTTTCTTAACAACCACTGTATCCAATCATAGCAATTCCCATTTGCCTGAAGAAAAGGTTGTTTCAGATGCCCCAAGTGTGTGCCTCAGAAACGTGCTGACCAGTCACACAGGTGAACCAATGACACGATATCAGATATGTTAAATAGGAAAACAGTTTTGCAAGAAAGATTTGGAGTATGGCTTTACAGAACAAGCTTCTGGAAACTAGCCACATGGAGAGATTCTTCGCTGCTTAGGGAAAGGAGAGATGTTGTGATAGGTAATAATAAAGTGGTGAATATATTAAAATATAAGACTACTTGTAAGCTTCTTACAAAAAAAAACAAAAGCCTTCCATGCATAAAAGTAGGTTATAGAACTCTTTCAAAATAGCAAGTGGAATTAGTTCCAGCAGTTTTAAGGATGCTGATTTTGGCATATTACATGGAACTCTTCCAGAAGTTGGTCATTTAAGTCTTAATAGCTCCAATAATACAGAGGCTAATTTTAAACTGGAACCAAATAATCCTATGCACAGTAGCATTTTTCCAGAAGATGTTGTGGGAGAAAGACAGACTCAAAGGCAGACTTCAGTTTTACAGGCTATTTACAGTAGATGTGAAGTTCTGAAAAAATCATCAAGTAAAGGGAAGCAACTCACCTCTCTAATTCTGAAACTCCTGAAAAGACTCAAACTAGAACTGAGCCCTACTCCTCAAAACATGCAGATGAAAACTTCATTGAACACTCGGGCTTTGCACACTAACTATGCCAAACCACCTTTACACATGTCCCTTGGTGAAAGAAAACAGTCTCTTTCACCATGAATAAGTTTTCTCCAGTGAAACAAAAATTGAGGACCACAATACCATGTAGTTTTGGAGAACTTCTACTTAATTTAAAAGAAGAAGGAATCTTGAATAAGAGCCTTGATGCAAAAGAATCTCCATCTGACTTGAAGAGATGAAGCAGTAGCCAGTTAATTTAACTATGATGCACACTTCAGTTGAAGCAAGTTGATTTAAAAACTGACTTATAATTTAAATACACATTGGAAGTGTAACTCTGTTTCAAGCTCTAAAAAGTCTTAAATAATTCCTTTTATCCTCTTCCAATGTTTTCAGGTGAGGAGAGTATGTTTGTATTTTCTCTTTTTATGGATATGGGGTTGCAATGTGAAGAATTTGGAAAGCAAGCATCAAGGGATGTGAAACCACCTTGATTTCTAACTTAATAATCTTGTAGGCAGTAAGAAAATGGCAAAGTAGTAGTTAAATTTATTATAATTTCAGTTAATTGACATAAGGATGAGTAGTTTTTGGCATATTTTTATTAAGTAGTTAACATAGCCATTGAATACACTGGTCTTTCATTTTGAGGAAATATACAACTTTCTTAATGGAATATTCTGGTACTAACAACAAAAGAGAAAAATATTGCCATGAGATGTGTAGTCAGAAGGACAAAGTTTAAGTTTGGAAAGCTCTGAACAGGCTTCATGATTGATTATTCAAGTAGGTTGATCCCGTACTGGAGTAAGTGCATGTGGTAAGTGAAGACTGGAGCAGAATGAATTTAATAAAAAGGAAAAAGATGGAAGAAGATCACTAGACACTTTTAAGAAACACTGTTAAACTACAGATCCATTCAGTGAGTTGTGTAGATTTCTATTTAGTCTAATTTAGACTTTGAGGATTTAATTTAGCCCTGGTATATGCATAACCTGTAAATACAGACAACAGTGTCGTTGGTGATGGCCAGAAGGAAGGGGGAGAAGTGGGAAAAGGGGTACATTTGTAATAGTGTAAACAATAAAAATAAAATAAGAAAAAATTTTTTAATTTTATTTATTAATTGATTTTCAGAGAGAGAAAAGAGACAGATTGAGAGAGAAAGAGATTGATTTGTTGTTCCACTTGTTAATATATTCATTGATTGCTTCTTGTATGTGCTCTGACTAAAGATCGAACCTGCAACCTTGGCATATCAGGATGACACTCTAAATATCTGAGCTACCTGGCCAGGGCAAAAAATCTTTTCCTTACCCTGGCCGGTATGGCTCAGCGGTTAGAGTGTTGGCCTGTGGTCCAGAAAGACCCAGGTTTGGTTCCCGCTAAGGGCACGTACTTCGGTTGCAGTTTGTCCCCGGCCCTGGTTGGGTCGTGCGGGAGGCAGCCACTGTATGTGTACCTTTCACGTCGATGTTTCTCTTTCTCTCTCCTTCCCACTCTATCTGAACAAAAAATGGAAAAATGTCCTCAGGTGAGGATTTAAAAAAAGATATCTTTTTCTTAATGCTTAAGGAATTACCTTATAAGCTAACTTTTCATAGAAGAAAATGTCTGCTTTTAAAACAAAAGTTTTGCCCTGGCTCAGTTGGTTGAACATCATCCTGGGTATCATAAGGTTGTGGGCTCAATCCCTGGTCAGGGTGTGTGTGGGAGGCAGCCAATTGATGTTCCTCTCTCACATCCATGTTTCTCTCTCGCTCTTCCTTCTTCTCTCTCTCTCTAAAATCAATAAAAACACATTTTTTTAAAGTTTCATTTCTCAATTACTTTAATGTCTAATTTTTTCAGAGTGATAAAACTGACTTAGCTTCTAAATATCCCTTTCTCCTTAGCAATATAATAATTCTTTCAAAATCACTATAAATCAAGAAAATAATCCCTGGACCATAAATTCAAGTGCTTAAATAAAGTATTTCTAAATAAGAGTTAAACAGGGGTCTGATAACATAGCAATAGGCTCTGTCTCAAGTTTAATTCTTATTGTGTGGTTCTTTGGGGGCAAGGCCATAATTGTGGAAAAAATGCTTTTATTTAGATATTAGAAAAGAGTTTGGAGGTAAATAGAGAGAATGCTGACAGCTTTGTCGTCCACAAAAACAGATCTATATTTATAGTGCAAAGTAAGGTTTGAATTCCCACCTAATCAACCAAAAAGAGTAGTTACTGCACATATAGCTTGTGTCTCAGATTGTGCATTTCCCAAATCTTGGTATAAAATGGGACCAAAGAACATAACGTCATCCCTCTACAATTCTGTAATTGGAAGCAAAGCCTTTCCTTTGTCTCCAAAAGTGCCTTGAGGAAGTATACTTACTATTTAGGTGGAAGCAAAGTAAGCAGAAGTACAGCAACTTTCTTAAATCCTACAAGGTTCCCTGCACTCACCATCATTAAAATTACTACAAACCCAAAACATTTCTAGGCACAGGCAAGCACAGTCATGACTACATGAATATGTGTCTCTAGTTCCTCTTCTGTCTTCTAAAAGCTGGGGTCATTCATTTGTACTACCAAAGTCAGACAACCACCCCTTACCAGTTGCTTCTCCCAAGAAAGGGACATTCAGGTGTGTCCCTAACATTCCGACTTACATAACAACATACTAGGAAAGCACCTTACCAAAAAGAAAAAAAAAAGTGAAAACATTCCTGTTTCCCTGCCCATTGTAAGGATGTTCTCGAAATAATGCTTTAAGTCTTTTTAAATATGTTTTAACTAACTTTCTTTTAATTATGTATTGTTATTGTCATTATTATTAGTCTGTAAGCTTTAACATGTAGCCATTATTTCAAAGTTCTGTGGGAAGTATTTCACCTCTGCTCAGCTCAGTTTTGCTTTGTAAAGCCCAGAGGATGAATTGCCAGTGATTTATTTGTAGTGACACGATGTCCTGAATTCCTACACTCGGCCTTATCAGTTACACTACGTATGTGCCTCCATGTGCCTACAATGATTTTAGCTTACAGAGGACACAGATGTACTCTGGCCTTTCTTCTCAAAACGTGTAAAATCAAGCTGTTGCTTTATAACATGCATCTATGAAGCCATTACAAAAAAAAAAAAAAAAAAACCATAAATTTGAAATTAAATAAAATACAGTTCATTTGGTTTCAGTTATTCTGAAGACTGAGGGGTCCCTGGTGCTTTCTTGCTTGCTTAATGTAGAAATCATCCTGCCTTTTTAATGACTACAAGTTCACATAGCGATTAAGAAAGTTTCTTTTATCTTCATTTTCAACTCACCAAGACAGTTTTTCTTTGTCAAAGACATGAATGCTAGATAGTGTAGTGAGAGGGTATGGTGATGATGCCCTTTTCCACTGAACCATGTTACACCTGTTTCAACTTCTTAACAGCTGTTATTGCTGCTGTTCAGAACCTTTAAAGATTGTACTCTGCTCCCCCCTCCTCCAAGCAAGCTCTGTTCCCTTCCCGTTCCCCCGGTTCTTCGCTTCTTTTTCACTCTCCTTCCCTCTGGGAAGCTGCTTCTTCTTTTATAAAGTGGCTGAACTTTATCGCTCTCTTCTCTTTCTTATCATCTGCCTTCTGTCACAACCCAGCTGGGAATTGATTGAAGAAAAAAAGTGAGAGCTGGAATTGTTTCAAGTCATTTTCTTGTGAGCCCCAGGACACCGTGGAACTGATTCATATACTTCTCACCTCCTTGCAACCTTCTCTCATGTCTTCCAAGCACTCGTCTAAAACCATAGAACAGCATGTGGCAGCCTGTCACCAAAGGAAACACGCGGTTCCCAAACCCCATTATCACTGTGACATTTGATGCCCTAGACAGTGAGACTAATGTACTGCCTTTGCCAACACCTGTCAAGTCAAGAAAATTATAAAATGTAATCAAGGTATCCATCTTTGTCTGTGAGCTGCACCGTGTCTGTCTCTTGCTGTAATTAAATGGGATGTTCATGTTGAAGATCAGAAAGATACCAGTGAACCTCATGCTCAAGCTCGCTTGAAGTGTCTGCTTAAGGCTCCTCACATGAATATTCACCCTTTTTTCATCTTCACTATAAGGAGTAAATGGGTTATGACGAGGAATTGAAAAAAAAAAAAAAAGGTTACAGCCAGGGATTCTAAGCATGGAGCAAGAAATATGAGACCTAACATCAGACTGGCTCCAGTCTTTCCTCCAGACTTCAGTTCCAGTGGAGAGAAGCAAGAGACTCCAAATGCCCAGAGTCAGTAGTTTTAATGTAAACTAAAATGTGCTTTTTTTTTTTTTATCATATTGCTATCAATATAAAGACTCGAAAAATAGAGGTATGAGGGCATGCATATATGCATATGTCTGTAAGATAAGAATAAATAAAAGAAGGAACTATTCTAGCCATTAAAGCTAGTAGACCACAATAATGAATTTGAAGCCACACTACAGTCTATCAGATTATATATGTATTCTAAGCCAGATAAACCTTGGACATTTCCAATAACTACATGGCAAAAGCAAATGAAGTGAGGATAGCACTACTGTGAAAGAAAGGAAACAGGTAAAGAGGCATGTCATTGAATTATATTTGTTTTTTCATCTATAATCTCTTTTTTATTCCTTGGCTTTAAGAGAAATGCTTTCAAAATGCATTACAGGCTTGAGCTGGGCTTTTTTATGTAAAGTGATAAACCATTTTAACAGTAGGCATTGCTCTCTGGGAAATGTTTCCTGGGTTTTTAAACCTAGCTGTCAGAGTTGTCATTCCACCTTTGCACTTCGCCAGGGACTGCGCAAGTCCGCAAATGCTCTCCGTCATTACAAGGTGGATGGATCAGAAACACGAGGAGAGCAGTCCAGCACAGTTGTCAGAAAGACGCAGAAATGAGGTTATGAATGCTAAGCCTTGAGTGATCGCTAAATATATAGACAGGGATTGTAAAATTATTGACTTTTTCTTTTTGTTTACTAATCCTCACCTGAGAATATGTATTACATTGATTTTTAGAAAGAATGGGAGAAAGAAACATCTATGTGAGAGAGAGACACAACCCAGATACATGCCCTTGACCAGGAATCAAACCCGTAGTCTTTTAGTGTGCAGGCCAATGCTGTAACCACTGACCCACACCAGCCAGGCTAAAAGTATTGACATTTTAAGTATTGGTTTAAAAAAAAACAATACCTGTTAGCATTGTCTCCTGCATTTCTCTAATTTACAAATAGCCTTGCAATAAGAGGTCTCATAAATTGCATTGCAATTCTAATGCAGAGTTTAAGCCTCACACTACTTAAAAATTCCCTATTTTCCCCTTCATTTCTTCAAAATATCTAGCCCATGGGTTGTTAATTTTTCTGAGTGTTTTAGAAGAGACTACTAGATGCTTCCTAGGATCCATCATTCTCCCTCTCTCTCTCTCTTTTCTTTTTTCTTTTTAGAAATAAAGCTTTATGAATTTAGAATGAGGTAATGGCCTGTATTTGCAAAGGATTGTATTTCCCAACCTCCCTTGAAGCAAGGTGTGGTTATGTGACTAACTTTAGGCCATTGGGAAATGGGCAGAAATGGCCAGAAATGAGCAATTCCCACCTCTTTCTTCCCCACTCCTATAACCTTGACTAGATACAGTGCTTCTGAGATGGCTTGGTCCATGCAGACAGGGGGAAGCTTGGTCCATGCAGAAGTCAGGGGCAACACTTGAAAAATGGTGGACCCATCAAACAAAAAAAACCTGGTTCTTGAACACCCTCCTGGATCAAAACTATCCACATGCCTTGGATGGTATCTCATCTGCTGTATGAGAGAAAAATAAGTTTCTACCTTGTCTGTGTCACCCTTTTTGGTTTCCTTTGTTACAGCAACTCAGCTTACACCCTATCACAATTATTTCTTATAATGCTTCTTTTTAATATTCTAAAATAAGGATTTAAAGCAAAGTTTCAGTGAGTAAATTCCAAAAAGTATCACATACAATTAGAAAGTGTTTCATATGAATTAACTTAACTCCTTAAGAAATTTATCATGACAACCCAAAAAACTATCCAATACTTTTTAAATTTTTTTATTTTTAAAATATCCCATAATTATAAATTGTGAAATATAAAATTTCATTTGAATAATTTTAATAACTCAAAATTAGCAATGGGAATTTTTAAAAACACATATACTCAACAGAAATCTTTAAGGGAGGGGCTTAGATTTGTTATTCTTATATATACAAGAGTAACTTTTTAAAAATCTTGTATCTTGCCTAAGAAACGTGTTCCCACTGCTCTAAGAGCAGTAGGGGACACTTAGGATAGTTGGTAATGGATCTATATTCATCCTTACAAACACTTTTCTGATCATCCTATGGCCCAAAACAAATACTTTTAAATTGCTTTTGAGGGTTCTGGTTGCATCTACAATGGAGAGCAATCACTGATAACAGCAGCAGGTGGAAAACCTATGCAAACACAAAAGTGGAAATTTATTCTTGGGACTTGCTTTACACTGCTTAGAGGTAACAAAATAGACAAACATGGATGCCACTGAACATTAAAAACCCTTCCACTGATATTTGAAGACCGGCCTCTATTACTGAGCTGTATCATGTAGACTGTATCATTTTTAATGCACAAATCTATGATAAGCACCAGTGCACAGTGGCCAGCTAAAAGGGTAAAAAACAGAAAACAAATATGAATTTAACTATACAGCAATGCAGTCTTTTATATATTTATAGCCTAGTGTAATTTTATGAAAGAGAAATAGAAGCCCTGGAATATTCTATCATATTCAAGATGATAAAGACACAAGGTAAAATTCTGTCAAGTACATAATAAACTTAATGTTATTTCTTTCTTACACCTGAGAGCATAATTCTTTTAGTCTGCCTGAGAATAAGAACTCATCTACTTCCTCCATAAAACAAACACTTCAACAAACATAAAGTAACTTAAAGATTGCATTAAGGAGATTGAAGACTTCTACTCAGTAGATGATGGAGAACCCAAAAGTGTGAGTATTTATGCAGGCTTCAAATTCAAGGAAATTGCTGGTACCTGAGATTATTTTCCATATACAACATCCAAATTTGAATTCACACTGAACATAATTATTCTTACAGAATGAGTCAACCTGGAGCCAATGGGAGGTAAAATAAAATATGAGACGAGGACAAACTGTCCCAAGTAAAACAATAAAGACTGAAACACCATAGATAACCTGAAGAAGGCATTCCATTTTACAGAATTGATGCATGAAAGACACATGGACCAATTTGTCAGAGGTATAAATCACAGCACCTGGCACAGGGTGGGTTTTCAATGAACATTATCTTCCTCCTCCGACCCCACCCACTCCTTTCATTCCTTAATATTTTTTTGTTTAATTCCTAGGACTGCCTGCTTCTTTTTTCTACTTGACAAAAACAACATAAGCTCTTTTGTGAGCTCTTCATGTAGTGAACAAGTCATCAGAGAATTATTTTATAACTTGGTTCCCTCACATTGTCTTCCCAAAAAACTAACCAAGCACAGATCTCCTGTTCCAGCAGTTAATGCTTCCATGAATACATCAGTTTCCATTTCTTTTCATATTTCCCAAGATGTCCGTTTCATAATAGCTTCTTCCTTCGTGGATCTGCAATTGTTTCTTTTTTACATACTTCACCCACACACACACCCCATCTCTCTTTAATTATATTTAAACTTCTTTTTAAAAACTCCCTAGTTTTGCCCTCATCTCATTTTTATTTTTTCATTCAAGGTCAGACTCATTGCATATAGGTTTCCTTCATACTACATCTAAATATTTTTTGTGTATTTTGTTTAAATTTCTTCTCTTTACTGATATTCATGAAACTATTACCTTAAATGCAACAATGATCCTTCTTAGTCTATTGAACTTTAAATGTAGCATTTAGCAGAAATACACAGCTTGAAAGTCCTTGATTTTCAAGACTGCGCTCTGATTTTTCTCAGTGCTTCACTTTCCTGGAATGTGAATTCAATGAACTAATATACTCACAATACTTAGAATAGCAGATTCAAAAAAAGAACTGCGTAATAAAATTTTATTTAGTTAGTTCTTATGTCTAAAGCATCCTGTTTTCAATGACTGGGACCCAAAGCGTAAGATATTATTCTTCTGCCCACCTCACTATTGAAATGACAGGTTTGCCCTGGCCGGTTTGGCTCAGCAGTTAGAGCGTCGGCCTGCGGTCCGGAGAGACCCGGGTTCGGTTGCCGCTAAGGGCACGTACCTTGGTTGCAGTTTGTCCCCTGCCCTGGTCGGGTCGTGTGGGTGGCAACCACTCGATGTGTCACTTTCACGTCGATGTTTCTCTCTCTCTCTCTCCTTCTCACTCTATCTGAACAAAATATCGAAAAATGTCCTCGGGTGAGGATAAGAAGAAAAAAAAAAAAGAAAAAGAAATGACAGGTTATTCTTTCTCATAATTCTTCATGCATATAATTTCCAAATGCATCTCCAGTCTTAACCTCTTATACCCCCATCCCGTATTTCCAAGCGCCTACCTGAGCCCTTCCTTTGTGTCTTAGCAACTGTGGAAACACATCAGATCCCAAACTAAATTCCAGTTAGCCACCAAAGCTGCCCCCTCTTAGCCATCAACCCAACAGACTTGAAATCTTTAAATTTTTACTTTCTTGATATCTACACACCTGTATATGATATGTAAGCTAATTCTATTGATCTTTATTTCAAAATATCTATGAGTTAGTTGTTCATTTCTATCCATTCCTATAGTTCAAACCTAAATCAGAACAAACCTTAGGTATAGCAACAAGCTAATTGTTCTCCATTGTCCTTTCCTGTCAAAGCCCTTCCACATGACTGTCAAACTGTTCTTCCTACAGCATTTCTGTCACTGCCATGAAAGCCATGATTCAGTCCACAGTCTCTGCTTTGTGTTTAATGTTTTCCTGTGGCTGAACTGTGTACTTCTGAATCTTTACTTCTCACTGCGCCATGACCTGAACCCCCTTCCTCAGGGCCCCTGGATGGCCTCTTCCTTCTCTCCCTCATCATTGTCTACACTATGCCAACCTGCATGTTCCTCTCACTTCTGTTCACTCTTTCTCCCCCTGCCTTCTAACAGAGAGATTCTACTGTAATATCAAAATTCAGTCCCAATTTTTTTTTTTTTTTTTGGTACATGCCCCTAGCAGGAACCAAATCCGGGACTCTGGTCTGCAGGCCAATGCTCCAACCACTGAACCAAATCGGCCAGGGCCATTCCCAATCTTTTAATGTTTTTTCTAACTCTTACTGTATTTTGTTTCTTCCAAATCTCCTGGCACTTAGTCCAAAGTAAAAATCAGGCAATTCTGCAGTTTTGTTTTTGTTTTGTTTTTTCCCTCCCCTGATATGCATGATATTCCATCTTTAGCAACTTATCACCTTGTGTTATTCTGTTATCCTGTTTTATGGTCTGTTTTTAAATACAAAAACCGGAGGGATGGGGAAGGAAAAAGATCAAATGGTAGCAGATTACCTGTAAAAAGGACTTATTGAAAAGGAATCAGAGTTCTGTGCTATTCACAGATGTGCTCAGTTTGGGATAATTCAATGAATAACACATTTATATATGATTTCCTTTGTGTGCATATTTTAATAAAAAGTTAAAAATAAAAAAATAAAGGGATTAGGAAAAACTAAAAATATATAAAGACAATTATATCTACTCCCCAATATTGCCTAGGATCAGTCCTGGAGGTAAAAAAAAGAATTAGAAGAAAATAAGAATCCATTAGGGTTAACAGGAATGCCGAGAAGAGAGCAAACAAGAGCTTTACCAGTGTCTGCTAGGAACTGACCTGCGGAGCAGAGATACTGCCTCCAAATGACAGGCACTGGTCACCAGTCTCATCTACCCTTATTGTGGGGCAGTATAATTCCTTCAGGCTCTATCTCTAACTTAAAGGAGATGTCCCTTAAATCCATCCACCTCCCTATGTTGTGGCTGATCCTATGCTTGCCAAAGCCATCTATTACTAACAAATTGGGTTTTCCACATATATTGATGTCAAAAGAGTGGTGTGGGAGAAGACAGCTGGTACCGGCTACAGATTGCACTAGATGGATCTTCCTTTCTAAATAACCTGGCTCTGGTTTACAAATCCGTCTCTTCAGAGCCTGACTATGTGAATCAATTCATCAACATGTGAAGAACTTAGGAGTGCCATTAGCTGAGAAAAAAACTGTAGGACAGAGAAGGGCAACATAGCCATATAGAGACTATTGAATTATCTCCCTCCTTACAGCCCTCTTAGCAACACTAGAAGAGAAAGTGGAAATCCAGGTGTCTGCACAGATATTGGTACCTAAATTTATTATAATGTAAAACTAATAAGTTGAAATAGACACCAGCTACAAACTAATCCTGGTCTGGCATATTATAAAATCCTGACATTTAACTTTTTAAAAATCCTACTAATTTTGTCCATGAACCACATTATTTTACCTTCTTTCTGGGAAATAGACTCAACTGTTTGTTCAGTGAGAAATGCTACTGTCTCCTCTGAGCTTTGACTCCAGTGGCTTTATTTCTCAGTGCCTTTAAATCCTTACCTGATGTCTACATATCCGAAACCTTTTTTTTCTTTTTCTTGAATCAAATACCTCATCTATAATCAACCTTTGAATAGTCACAAAGATATCTTTCCACTCTCCCTATTGCCCATATTTTTCATGTAATATAAATGGATAAGTATGCAAAAAAAGCAAGAAGGTAAGAGGGGTGTGTAGTCAAGCCAGTCTTAAAGACTTGGTGCTTTTAATGGAATCAGAAATTTTAAACAGAATATGATTGCAGTAGTATATGTAAATTGAAGTCCTGAAATAGAGAAGTAACAGTGGAAATTACTAGTAGGCAAAGCCAACTGAAAAGAAGAACACACACCATGGTAAAAATCAACACTCTTCATGATTGACTAAATGTAAGTAAAAGAAAGATTTCAAGGATGCTTTTTCAAGTTTTGCATCTAAGTAATGAAACAGTGAACTCCAGAGGAGAAGTCAATGTAGGAGGGGAGATGAGTTCAGTTTGAAAATGAAGGGGGAAAAGGAGAAACATGTGCAACAATAATTAATTAATTAATTAATTAATTTTTAAAAAAGAAAACTTGGGGTGTCAAAAGTATATTCTGGGGGGATCTCAGCAAGCAGCTGAACATATAAATATGAAGCTCTGAGGAAAGGTCTGGATTAGCTTATGACTTTGGAAAGTCAGTATATAAATGATATATAAAAATATTGGACTAAATGAGGTTAGCTAGAGCCAGTGTGAAGTGTAGGTAAGAAAGGCAAAAAACACGAAGACCCAGCATGGAGAAGAAGACAAGGAAAGAGCAGCCAGCCTGGGACTCAGAGATGAAACAGAGAGGAGAATAGAAAGAACAAGGCACTGAAGTCTGACCTGCAAGGTACGGTAGGAGTGATCCATGGTGCCAAGTTCGGGAGAAGAGACCAAATTCTCAAGCCATGTATTGGTTACTTTAGAGAGGAAAGCAGTTTGCTGATTAAAATGTGTTAAAAGATGAAAAGACTTAACAATGCAATATAGCAATTGTATACTGGTTAATTGAGAAACTGAGCAAGTAGAAAAAGAAGACTAGAAATAGTTAAGAAAGATGTAACATTAAATCCAGGGTTTTTAAAAATTATATATTCAAATTTTTGAATTAAGGAAAAGTAACTAAAGAAGTAAAGGCAGAGTCATCACCAAGAGGAGATAACCGGGGGTAGGGGTAGAGACAATGGCGGTGGCTGATGGGGCAGAGTCTTAAGAGGGACAGCGTGGAGGACTCAGTAACACAAAATGATGTACACAATCTGGAGACTGGGAGAAGTAGATAAACTGTTACAATTAAGGAAAATGTCTTTGCTAATTCCAGTTTTGAGGGCAAAGAAACAGTGTGGTTCTGCTTAATACATTTCTACATTTTCCATAGAAATAGCACTTCGGGGGAAATTTTGCTTTGAGGAACCACTGTTTCCTACATCTCACTATTTATGGTTTTGGTACAGCTAAAACCAACCTCTATCCCCTCCGCCCTAACAAGAACAGAGAACTCCTGGTGAGCACATTTCATTTATCTAGACAAAATAACCGATTCAGGGAAGGCTTGTGACCCACATAATAAGAAGGGTTTCTGCTGTGATAACTAAGCTGGCATGAGCCTCTGTAATACCAGACTGGAATAGCTGAGGCCCAGCTCGGCACCACAAGGGGAATGTGTATATGGCCAATACAGGGACCAGATAGGGTGACCATATAATTCATCATTCACAGTAAGACACTTTCGTCCAGGACAAATGCTAAACAAGCTACCAGGAAAACAATATAAATCTGAACTATCTCAGACAAACCAGGACCTACAGTCACCTGACCAAAAAGATGGAGATAGGCAGAATCTTTACACTAAAAATTGAGCATCTGGACCCATGCTTTTTGGTTATGGAACCAATAAATTCCCAACTGTGTTGAATCCAATTATAGTAGGGTTTCTCGCCCCTAAAATTGAATTGAATTGAAGAGAAAGGCTATGTAAAAAATAATAATAAGCTGTCATTTAGAGTCATCTTAAGTGAAGCATTGGTGCCTACGAGGCTGGGAACTGGAGAAAGTAAAGGAAACCAATGGATTCGCTGGCATCCTGTTATAATATCAATTTTGGGGTTTCTGATAATTAAATATATTAACATAACATATGCTTTTCATGCTAAGAAAATATGTGTATGACATATAATCATTACAAGTTTTAATGAAACGAATTTTCCTAGGATGATATTTACCAAATCAATCAGGTTATTAATACAATTCTTAATCTGTGTCTTCTAGGTTAAGACAGTAAAAACAAAGATAATACATGGATCAAAATCATTTGAGAGAGGTTTCACCTCTACTGATCTCATCAACTGAAGCAGAGCTGCTATTAAGAAAGTCAGTGAGCCCTGGCCGGTTTGGCTCAGCAGTTAGAGTGTCAGCCCACAGACCAAAGAGTAGCAGGTTCAATTCCTGGTCAAGGGCATGTACCTCAGTTGCAGGTTTGATCCCTGGCCCCAGATGGGGTCATACGGGAGACAACCAATCAATGTTTCTCTATCCCGCACCTTCCTCTCCCCCTCCCTCCCTCCCACTCTATCTAAAAATCAATGAAAAAATATTCTCTGTTGAGGATTAAAAATAAAAGAAAGAAAATTAGAGGGCAAGAGTATGAATCACATACAGAACATCAGCAACTGTTTCCACTGGTCTGATTAAATCACTGAATAAATCAAAGCTCTTCCTTGGTTTTCCCATTGTAGCATGTTGCGTAACATCTACCTGTTGGGATCACTGTAAAAATGGATGACATTTTTTTCAAGTACTTCAGGCTTTAGGAAAAATCAATAATGATTATTATAATACAATTCTTTTACTTGGATTCTGATGTTAGGTTATAGCTCTGCGGAGATAAGGAAATGGCAGAATGACAACAACAGCTCTGGTTAGGTCTCTCAAGGCACCTGTACTTCCGTGGGACCTTGACAGCCCTGGGCAGACAGCAACGTAAACACACATTAAGCAGCCCTGCTGCGGATGAAAAGGCCAGAAGAGAGTCAGAAGGTCTGGTTTTAGGACCAGATTTCTACACATAGAGCTGAATAAACTTAGGTCAAACAAACTTTACAGGCCTCAGTTTTTTAATCCTTAAAATGGGAATTAGTTCAATGGTACTTCCAAGGTAGAATAGATTTCTTGTGTAGATACTTAAGTGCCCACAGAATGGGGAACGAGGGGCATGCTGCATAGAGCAAATGATAAATATATAATAAGACATGGAATTACAGAGTGAATACCGACTCTTTTGAGGGCCGGCAGTGAATGAAAACACAGAGTAATACTACAAGGAACAGCAGAGGCAGAGAAAGCAGATGAGGAGCTGTCCTTCCCTAACTCAGATGTCCCTGTGGCTTCTCAGGGCTTTTTTTTACCCTGGCACAGTTTTCTCTACTACTTGGTACCAGTCTTTTAGCCAACCTCATCACCACTGCTTCCAGCATTGGTCTCAAATTTCACAAAATCATATCCTACTACCACAGAAACCCTTGCGTCCCATAACTGACTTCAAGTATTTTTATGCAGTTTTCCCCATCTGGAATGCCTTTTTGTCCTAATTTATGTCTGACATCACACTGTTCCTACAGTCTATATAGTAAGCACTCAATGTTAGGTGTGATCATGATGATGTTGATAAAAAGTCCAAATGACTCAACTAATCTACAGTAGTAAACATACACACACACACACAAAACATTTAATATTTATAAAATGGCTAGACAATATATGTTTTGTTCTTGCATATTTCTTTGTCCAGAGTCTGCCAAAACATATTGTCATTTCTTAGAGATCAATGATAGTATCATATAGCTTTTTTTATAATCCCTTAATTTTCTAGCTTAATGCATAATATAGGCCACCAATGAATACTCATTTTAAGAAGGAATTTAACTTCAGAGTATTGTTTCATGGAGCTGCACATCCCCAAATGATCATTGTTCCTAGTTATATGATCTTTTTTCTGTTTGATTCTTCTTTCCAGGGTAATTCAGAAGCTGTTTGTTTCATTGAATCTACAACACCATCAATTTTAAGAAGCACTGTCATTTTATGCAGTTCTACACTTCCAATTATACCATCACATGCTATCACTGACAGGATGCATCCCAATTCCAAAGAGGTTAAAAAGTGAAAAAAATAAAATGTGCCTCTAGAATTGATATAATATGACAGTTAATCTAGGGAACATTGTGTTATAAAACACTGCAAATTTATTAGTTGTCAACTACTGGGAAAGGCTGTACAGGGTTCTTCCCTAGATAAAATGTATATCTTTGGGGGCAATTAATTTAAAGGACTTTAACCTTGTATAGGTGTCTTAAACTCATACCAAGATAATCTGTATAGAAATTATTTAAATATATTTTTAATTTGCAAGTTAATATGGCTGAAACATGCTTTCTGAGCAACTCAGTAAACTAAACAAGCTTCTGTTACTTTTTCAAAATTATCATTTTGATCTGTGATCTAGAAAATTCTGTTTGTTTTGTTGAAGACACTTGTTCAATTTTTTTAAATTATTTGTTCATAACTAAATGTTATGTTTCTGACATACAAATAAAATTTAAAACACTAGTTACATATCACCTACAATAGAGATGCTAGACATGTACTACATTCACAGAGGAGCACACAGACAAAACTAATGGAAACATATCTTGATATTGTAAATCACTGTTTGTAACATCAAGAGAGCAACATCACCTCCTGTAGGAGACAAACCCAAGATGGGCAATAGCTCATAGCCATGGGAATTCTGTAAGACAGATGAGACTGATACTATGCGCCTTATTTCCCAATAAGGATGATATATTGACAAATTATGAGACCTATAAACAGTGTAACATTTAGCCCAACTATAATTGATTAAACTCACTGAACTCTTCCTGGAGTTATCAGCCTGACGTTAAAAGCACCCATATGGCCTGATGATTATCTGCCATCCTGAGAAACAATTGTGCAGGGCCTCAAGAGAAGGGGTTTGTCTCACTGAATGACCCACTTTCTTTTGGGGTTAACAGCTCTTTCAATTGCTAGACAAGGCCTTTAGTCCATCTGTTGGAAGTTTTCCTACAAATTATGTAGGAGGCAAATTCTCAAAGGCTTAGTACTGGCCGGGGAATCATTAAAGAACCTCTGTGACTGCAAGACAAAATTTATCCCTGAACTATGCTTTTATAATTTCTTTTCAGTTAATAGAATATTTTCCTGAATGACTTAACTTATTAAACTAGATCAGGTTCTTTCTGAAGCAGAGAATTGTAAAACATCAGAAACTATCTACTATAATGATTCCTTGTCTCTAGTGGGACTTCCGACATTTCCATAATAGTTTAAATAAATGCCATTTGATTGTTGATGACCTCACTTTATGTTTACCAGATGTAATTTTGTCTTTATTAGTGGAGGCAAATCAACCAAATCAAAAATTTTAATCAGTCAAATCAGCTACAGTTCTATAAATTCAAATAAACAGTAGAGCTCTGGGAACATCGGTGTTCCTATCTATCTGACTAAAGATTTTAGATGCTAGCCTGAGTTACTAGAAATAAGGTAGACATGGCACAAAATATTGGAATCCTATATAAAATGAGCCAACAATGGCCTGTGGAGCAAATCAGGCCTGCTCTGAATTTTCATACTGGCTACTAAGAGTGTTGAAATGGTTATTTTTGTAAATGGTTATTTATAAAAATACTTACATAATATCCTGATGTGCCACTTGACACAGAAAAACTAAAATGTTAACTATCTGGCCCTTGACAAAAAAAAAAACAGTTTGCTGACCCCGGCTATAGAACATCAATGTCTATATGAGGACACTTCCTAGGCCTCATGACCTTATTCCTAGAGGCTGCTGCTACACCTGTGCCAAGCATCCAGCAACCACCAAGCTACAGAGCTGTTGCCAAAATCCCTGCAATTCAAATCGCTGGCCTTCTCACTGGGGAAAATCTATGCCTACACTGTATAGATGCCCCAGATTCCAATATAATCAAAAGTTACATAGTGGTTCCTGAATCTGTAGCTCTCAAATTTGCAGTTCAAATATTTAGTTCTACTTCTCCATTATTCTGCAGGACTAGATTCTACAAAGGGGGTGGGAGGCAGTATAGGGCAGTCATCTTCATATTCAACTTCTGTGAAAACTTCTTTCAATAGTTTATCAAGGTCGAGATAGGAGACAGATGAGTATCAAGACACCCAAGCAGCTCTCTGGGTATAGTTATTAAAACCACTTTCCTACAGCATACTAGCCATGAGCATATAGGAATATACTCAAAGATATTATCCTCGTGTTTCAATCTAGCCTAATATCTTAACACCCAGAACAAATTTTATTTGTCTTTATCTAGGTACTATAAAGAAGCAAATACTTATTTTGATTGTGAACTTTGGTTTGCCTCCTTAATAGATATGCTTTTACAAGAGCGCAGAATGTAAGTCTTAAAATTTTAGCTAATACAAGTGAGGGCTATGATTGAAATAGCACAGCTACCTGGAGTGTGTAGGGTGGAATTGCAGTAGATGCCCACACAACTCCTAGAAACCACACTTCTTCCCAGTGATCTTTAGCTAGGGGCAATTTTCCGAAGGCTACAGCAAATAGAGTGAGCAGAACCAGGTTTGGGGCTACACTGATGTCAGGAAGAATGTTAAAAATAGAACAAAGTCTTAGGACTCCAATTTTACATAAACTACAATTTCCTAACTTGTATGTCCTAATCATTTACATTAATAATAGGACTCAGGGATGTTTAATATTCAAATATACTAGTTAGGGGTTGATATAAATGGTGAAGCAAATTATTTTTTTAATAAAGTTAATTAGATGACAATGGCACCTAAAATGTAGGTATCACTAGAAAAATCTGCTGGGCATGGTTTTATATGCACAATGAAAGTTTTGACCTTCAAAAATAGAATATATTAATTCTAACTAAAAGGTAACACCATTTAGACAACACTTGGTATCTATCAACGCTTTCATGCCTTTGAGGGTAAAATGCACCATAAATATAAAGTAAAGCAATCAAATAGATTTTTATTGCCATCTATGAGGCAACCTCTTCTTTACCCACATAAACTAGCCAAGATTAGATACCAAGTATGAGGAAATAAAACAAGATTTAAGTTTCAAAAAAGTTTAATTTGAGAATTGGCTGAAAGGTCACAGATTACATCACTATATGCTCATTTAATCAGCCATCAATTCCAGTACTTGTGAAAATGGTAACAGCAAATCCTTTCCAAGTGCTCTTATACACTTAAATGTTTTTTATTGCCTATGTCTATAAAACAGAACGAGGAGAAAATCATGCCGGAAACCAGTTGCTCACATGGGCAAGTAAACTGAAAGGGTCCTTGTCAAACTTGAACCACTGTTTACTACTGAATTATCAATGACAGGTGGTGCCTCGCATCCGCTATTGCACTTCATGGAACGTGTCCCTGCCTTTGATAAGTGAAAAAGTGGTCATTAACCACAAAGAAACAATCAAGTCGCTGAGTGCTGCTCTGAATCTTAACAGAGAAGGATTAAAATAAACACTCAAGTGGAAAATATCACAAGCTGGAAGGAAGAGTGCCACCTTCTGTTCTCCACAGGAATTCTGAAGCCTTTCATCGAAAAGACGAGAGGAGAAAAGACAAATAGCCGTCTGGAGCTCCAGCAAGAATTCTGTTTGAGTTCACAAAAACATTCCAAGGAAAACAACTGCTGTTTCTGCTTTAGAAAAATCATTTCAAAATTGTTCGTTTGTATTGAATTGTAATAAAATTCTTCATTTGTATTGAAAGATTGTCTTTCTTCAAGAAGTAACATGATTCCATACAACCCCTATTTTTCTGTAAATTGAAGGCAATGGGACAATCCTTTTCAGATCAGACACTATGAGATACAGACAGTAGAATCACTGTGAGACATAATAAAAAATGGTCTTTGCAGCACCACTACATCACAGGTAAAGATCCTACTGCACAGGATTTCCTCTTCCTTAAGGTACCTTACTTTTTCTTTATTTGCATATAATCCCTTTTCATTAAAAAACATCCATTCCTACAAACAATAGATAGGTATCACATTTTCTGGGGTTTAAACTCATTCTTCAATTATCACTAATGTTTATGATAAGACAGGTATATTTACCATTATCCCATAGAACTTAAGAGGAAAAAATGTTCTATAGTGATTTTAAGGAATCAGTAGAAAAATACCCTTTACACAGAAAAAAAAAAAAAAAAAAAAAACAACCACTCAAATATAGTTTTCTTAAACTGTCATCATCATAAGGTTTTAAAAGAGCCTTAGAGCCCTGGCCGATTTGGCTCAGCGGTTAGAGCGTCGGCCTGCGGTCCAGAGAGACCCAGGTTCGGTTCCCACTAAGGGGTTCGGTTCCCACTAAGGGCACGTACCTCGGTTGCGGTTTGTCCCTGGCTCTGGTTGGTCCTGCGGGTGGCAGCCACTCGATGTGTTCCTTTCACGTCGATGTTTCTCTCTCTCTCTCTTCCTCTCTCTCCCTCCCACTCTATCTGAACAAAAAATGTCCTCGGGTGAGGATAAAAAAAAAAAAAAAGAGCCTTAGAAATAATTGTTCTTTTCAAAATAGAAATTTCACCTTATTATACACATGATATAATTGTATTTAGCAATAAGTATGTGTTTATATCACATTATTTAATTACCTATACTCTCCTTTTTGCTGTGTGCTACTGTCTAGGAACAGTAAGCCATCTATTATAATATTATTATATCTGGGTCTGCACTCAGATATTATTACTATCCATGACCAGAATATCCATCAGCCATTGTGTATGCTCAGCTCTGTTGGGTACAGTGATCAAAATAACAAAGAATTTCCTGTTCATTGAAAGAAGATATTGAAATGCACTGCAGGTCAGAGAATACCAAAAAGAAATAAATAACATATTCAAATTGTTTTATATATGTCATGGCAGAATGTGTATTTCCTGGTGGACAAAGAATAATTCCAGGTAATATTTAAGGGACCATAAAGGGGAGGGAAATGATAATGGAGGATTGGAAGCTTTTACAAATTCAAAGGCAAGTGTTAAATAATTTGCCTCTTAAAGATGCAGCTATTTCCATTCTCTTTGTACAGCAGAATCCCCACGTCAAACACACTAAGATCTCTCTCTAAGCCAAATAATAATTTTAGGTTTTACAAAACTTACCTTTAACATAATCCCAAATTATGAGATGAGTTCTCCAGTTTTATGACAGCAAAAGAACCAAAGTGTATAAAAATGTATTTAAAATAATCACCATAGCTACTCCATCACAAAATAAAAATAATTCTGGCTTCATTTAAACATAGGGCTTAACCCGGCCCTTTCCCCACTCCTCACCCATGAAAATGAAAGTTAAAAACATAATTAAGAATTAAGAAAGGTCAGCAGCAGAAAGAGAAGTAAACAGAATTTGGGAGCTAAAAGGCAGGAAAACATGGAAAAATCTAAATGTCCAACAACAATAGAAAGATAAGTTGTGGTCTAAGCAAGCCGTGGCAGACTCATAGCGATAAAGTGGACGGAATGGACCCCAGCCACTCCTAACAACATGGACAGACTTAGTGATCACAATCTTCAGCAAAGGCAGACCCAAATGATTATGCATAATCTGTTTCCACTGATACCGAGCTCAAAAAGGGGAGAGGGGGAGTAAACTAAAACATGTTGCTTAGAGAAGCATTCATAGGTAGTAAAAATACAAATAAAAGCAAGCAAGTGATTAACAAAATTATCAGGAGAGTGGTTGCCTTTAAAGGAGAAAGTAGTAAAATCACAAAAAGATACACAGGGACTTCTTTGGAGCTAGCAATGTACTCTATATTGACCCAACTGGGGGTTAAATCACCATCACTTTGAAATCATTTGTTACACAACACATGGATATTTTACATCCCTTTCTGTAGGTGTGTACAGGATTGTTATTTAAAGGCTAAAAGCAAAGGAGAGTAGCAAGTGACAACAAATGCAACAGACCAGAGCAAGCTAGAGCAATGCACTCATAATTATGAAAAATGCACACTTTCTCCAATATAGAATTCTATACCCAAATATGTGTCAAATATGAGGGCTACATAAAGACATTTCACACACTCCAGGTTTCTAAAAAGTATTTCCCATTTATTCTTTCTCAGAAAGCCATTAGTATTTCAAAAATAGAGCAAACAAAAACTATGGCAATTAATACAGGAAAAATTGCATTTGTTTAAGACATTATGTGGTTCACCTGTGAATAGTATGAATGACCCTAAAAATCTAAATACTGATTGTAAATATAACCAATATTATGATAGATCCCCAATTGGAAAACTGAAATGCACTCATGTTTTAGTTTCCTATTGCTGGTGAAACAAGTTTGCAAAACTTTAGCAGATTAAATAAACATAAATTTAATAGCTTACAGTTCTGGAGGTCAGAAATCCAAAATGGGTCTCACGGGGCGAAAAGCAAGGTGTCCAGCAGGTCTGCGTTGTTTCCAGGAGATTCTAGGGAAAAACTTGTTTCTTACCTTTTCCAGTGGGCAGCAGGTCTGCGTTCTTTCCAGGGGTCCTAGGGAAGGGGAGTAAACAGTTTCTTACCTTTCGCAGTGTGCATCAGGTCTGCGTTTTACCCTAAAGGTTCTAGGGAAATCTCTTTTCTTACTATTTTTTTTAGCCTCTAGACGCTGCCCCATTCCTCCAGCTTCAAAGCCAGCAATGGCCAGTGAGTCTTTCTCACAACAGATGACTGTTAAACTGAACATTCTGCCTCCCTCTAATTCCAAGGACCTATTGTTACTGCATTGGGCCCACCTGGATAACCCAGGTTACTCTACTTATCTTAAAGTCAGCTGACTAGGACCTGCATTTGCATTCCCTACCTTAATCCACCCTGGCCACTAACAACACAGGCACAGTTTCTGCTGATTAGAATATAAATATATTTGGGGGCCATTATTTTGCCTATCACAATATGGAAAACTAAAAATCAAGCATATTATTTTAAACTATAGAGGCAAATGTCAAAGAACTAACTGAATATGTTATAAATGATTGTATCTGCAGAGAAAAACTTGGGAGTGCTGAGGGAAGAGACAAGGGATTTCATCATAAAATATTTGATTTGATAAATTATGTAAGGAATTACTTCCATAAAATAAGAAGCGGGAGGTATTTATGGTTGTTTCTCTTTCCTTTTCTTGGTACTCATTAGACTCAACTTGTGGGTCGTGGCCCCTTTGGGGGTCAAACAACCCTTTCACAGGGGTTGCCTAAGACATAACAGTAGCAAAATTATAGTTATGAAGTAGCAATGAAAATAATTTTATGGTTGGGGTCACCACAACATGAGGAACTGTATTAAAGGGGGGCGGCATTAGGAAGGTTGAGAACCACTGCATTAGAGGCATCCACAAAAGAGGCTTCTGAAACCATGACCACAAACAAGAGTTTCTAACGCAAAGCCTTTGGTTTGCAAGGTGCGTGTTTTTGTTGACACAGAAGCTCCTTCAGTGTGGAGGAGAGGCACTGAAGGAAGCTCAGCACCGGTGTAGTTTTGTCATAAATTTTGTCTAGAAAGAGTGTCAGGATCCCTGCCGCTGGCTGCCCATGTGGCTCTGTTGGTTGAGCTTAGTCACCTGCAGCAGGAGGTCACTGGTTCAATTCCAGGTCAGGGCACATGACCGGTTGCAGGCTCGAACCCCAGTGGGGGCCGTATAGGACTCAGCCCACTGACGATTCTCTCTCATCATGTTTCTATCTCTCCCTCCCCCTTCCCCTCTCTAGAATCAATAAAAACACTTTTTTTAAAAAAAGAGAGTGAAGGAAACTCAGATGAGTTTTTCTCCAGGGATCCAGGTGGGAGTCCTGTGGCTGAGAGAAAGGAGGAGCTGGGCTGGCTGTGAGCTCTAAGCCACCACGGCTGGTGGGGTGGAGAGAGCAGGCAAGGGGAAGAAAGGAAACGAACAGTGGGAGCAGGTTTCCAGCCTCACCCAGTCCACACCAGGGACAGCTGCGCGTGCAGAAGCCAAGCCTGCAAGCCTTCCATCGCCTGTCCTGCGACAGAGGCCGCGCCGCTGTTCCAGCTGCTGTCTGCTGTCTACCTGCCACTACTGCCCTTGGAGCGAGCAGAAGCGACGTGAATCACTGCCCCATTATTGTCCTGGACTGTACGAACTGCCCCACGGTGACACACTCCCCGCGACACTCATGTGTCCCCTCAGCTAAACAGTGCTGAATCACCCACGTTATACCACTGCAGCCTTGGGGAAATTATTTTTCATGGCCTGTCTCATCCTTGTTTACATCTGACAATCACACTCTGTTTATTCCTCTATCATAAGGGTTGCCACCCACTGTACAAAGGTCTGGTTCCTTTCTTATCTGTACCCCTCACCACACTGTGAAATCCTGTGTGGCACAGGGTAGGTCTATCCTCTCTATATTCTTTGCAGTCACACAGGTCCTAATGCAGGAGGTACTTTGATGGTCGTATAATGAATAAATGAAATATAGGACATGCTTAGAATGTTCCGATCAAAAAATGGTCCTCAAGCTGGTCTACTGAGCAGTCTGAAATTTCTTTTCATACAAAAAATAAAATATCTGGGAATAAAGAAAGAGGGTGCTCATTTAAGCTGAATGGCTATAACAAAATGACCTCGAAAAATATTGAAGTTGGTTTACAAATTATATCTCTTCTCTTTTAGAGATGTATGCCACAATTATTCCTCAGAAGTCAAACAGATTTAGTTTCTAATTTCTTCTTTGTCACATATGATCAATGTGACATTGAGTTAATTGTTTTGTGTGACTTCATTTCCTCTTTTAAATATGGATGAAATAATACCTATTGCATAGGATGTTTTATTAATGAGATAGTATATGTAAAAAGTGCAAAGATTAGATGTATATATGTAGTAGCAAAATGTATTATATGAGATTTTGTGGTACTATAGAAAAATGAGGAATTCTGTATCAACTAGCAACCAAAGTCTTCAACATTTATAAAACTACCCTAATTACAGGAATAAATGATTAACTATATGCCTTAGTCCATTTAATGAAGACATTTTATAATTCAATTTATTTTATATATATTCTCCATTTAAGGAAGAAATTTAATACTTTATTTATTTATTTATTTTTGGTACGTGCCCCTTGCGGGAACTGAACCTAGGACTCTAGTCCACAGGCCAATGCTCCAATCGCTGAGCCAAACCGGCCAGGGTTTTAATACTTTTTTAAAATTTAGTAGTGCAAAAATCAACGTCAAGAAATTGATGGCATTCTTATACACCAATGATGAACTCACAGAAAGAGAAACTAAAAGAACAATCCCATTTACCATTGTGGCAAAAAAAATTAAGATACCTAGGAATAAACTTAACCAAAGAAGTAAAGGACATATTCACAGAAAACTACAGGTCATTGAAAAAAGAAATACATGAAGATATAAAAAAGTGAAAGCACATATCTTGTTCATGAATTGGAAGAATTGACATCATTAAAATGTCCATATTAGCTAAAGCAATCTATAGATTCAATGCAATCCCCATCAAAATACCAATGACATATTTTACAGAACTAGAACAAATACTTCAAAAGTTCATCTGGAACAAAAAAGACCCTGAATAGCCACAGCAATCTTGAAAAAGAAGGTCAAAGTAGGTGGAGAAAAGAGGACTCTAGGACACTGCTGGTGGGAATGCAGACTGGTGCAGCCACTATGGAAAACACTATGGTGTTACCTTGAAAAATTAAAAATTGAATTGCCATTTGATCCAGTGATCCCACTTCTAGGAATATACCAGAAGAAGCCTGAAACACCAATCAGAAAGAATATATGTACCCCCATGTTCATAGCAGCACTATCTACAATAGGTAAGATCTGGAAACAGCCCAAGTGTCCATCAGCAGATGAGTGGATAAAAAAGCAGTGGTACATATACACAATGGAGTACTATGCAGCTCTAAGTAAGAAAGATCTCTTATCTTTTGAGATAACATGGAGGGACCTGGAAAGTATTATCCTAAGCGAAACAAGCCAAGCAGAGAAAGACAAATACCACATGACCTCACTTATTTGTGAAATATAATTAACATAACAGCCTGAGGAATAGGGTAGACCCAGAGACGTGGAAGTAGGGTACAGAATGACAACCCTCAGAAAAGGGGGTGTTGGGGGAGGGAAGAGATAAACCACAGAACTTATATGCATGTACACATAACTGATGGATATGGACAACAAACCCGGGTATGAGGTAGGGGGATGGGGAGGAGAGTGTCAATGAGGAAAAAAAGGAGAAACATCTGTAACAAAAATAAATTAATAAAAAAAAATTTTTAAATAAAAAATAAAATTTAGTAGTTGCCTCCTATAAAAGAAACTTACCATTAACACATGGAAGCTAGGAAATAGAAATTATGGTTACTATTTCACAATCTGAGAAAAATAAAAGAATCATTCAAAGATCAAATTAGAAGAATAAAAAATTTAAAGCAAAATTAAATAAATATTCAGTTGTGTTTTCAGTATTTAAAAAGTAATGTTGCCCGGCCCGTGTGGCTCAGTGGTTGAGCATCAACCCATGCCACGAGAGGTCGTCGGTTTGATTCCTGGTCAGGGCACGTGCCCCATGGGCCAAATCCCCAGTGGGGGGCATGCAGGAGGCGGCCAATCGATGTTCTCTCTCATCAATGTTTCTATCTCTCTCCTTCTCCCTTCCTCTCTCTCTAAAATCAATTAAGAAAAAAATTTTTAACTAAATAAAAAGTAATGTCATTTTGTTCAAATAAATTTGCATATTTAGAATATTAATTTATCCTCCAATTTTGTTCAGATGGGATTATAATTGCTATGGAATGAAAACTAATATGCCAAATACATATTCAGAGCCAGAAAGATTTAATCAATATTATGAAACAACACTGTGTAACCATCAACATTCACGGAAAGGAATCCTCTCCACCAGATATAAACATACAGCTGTACAAGGAAATGTGCAGAGATTTTACCTCAGAAATGATTATAATATTTGAAGAAATCAATTGAATCCAATGTATTAAAAGCTGTACATTTTTCAAAGTTTATAAAGTAAGTACATATAAATTATAGTCCTTGACTTTGTCAAATTTAAAATTCTTCAGAATTTCTAATGCTTAGACACCCCCAATTAGTGTCTTTCCTAGGCAAAGTGTGCAGTTCCTAATATTAAAATTTCTTTTTCTTTTACTGGCCTTGATGCCCTACCCCTCAGGTTCCCAGGCCTTCCATTTGTCTCCCTTGCTCAAAGCATCTTATCCAGCTTATTGCAAGATTAACGGTATGCCACACCCTCGGCTAAAACCTTTTCATGCATTATCCCAAATCATCTTCACAACAAACCCACGAGGCAATTAAATCAAGGGAAGTGAAAATGAGGCTCAAATAACTTCCCCAACAATCATACAGCTGCTAAGTGGTGAAGGCCAGGCTTGCAGCCTAAGCCCCCTCTCTTTATCACACTCTCTGTGGTTTTCTAATGTTGTCTTAGCTTCAGAACAAAACCTCATTCAGAAGCTCAATGTATATAATAAACTTGAACCAAAGCCATTCGGTGGAATGGAGGTGAGAGGAGGAGGATCTGAACTTATTGCTCTGTTCCACACCTTGGGAGAAACTCTAAGGAGCTCCAAAACCACAGTGCTCAATCTTTCCTTCACCCAAGAGTACCTTCGTGGGCTGCTTCCCTCTCAGAGACATCCATCTGAAACCACTGATTTCTTCAGCAGAATGTGCAGCAGACACCTCTTGGGCCTGTGTCACATCCCCTTTTGCTCAGAGTTGTGGCACAGAGTTTAGGTACCTGACACTTCCAGGTTCCTACCAAGCCCCAGAATCAACCCCACCATTGTCAGAACACAGCAAATCCACCTGCAAGCAAACCCCGAAGGCACCAGGGCGTTCATACCCAGGGCAACCTTCAAGCAGTTAGAGGACAGGACTGGATAGGCAAATGTTTCATTCTCTTTTTCTTTTCATTTTTTTTAGAGAGAGAGAGACATTGATTTGTTGTTCTACTTATTTATTCATTCATTGGTTGCTTCTTGTATGTGCCCTGCTTGAGACAATGCTCTAACCAACAGAGCTACCCAGCCAAGATGTTTTTCAAATGGACTTCTCATAGTTCAAGGTCTCATGGCCTGAGGCAGTGATCTTCATTGTACATCCTACACTGAATTCCCTTTTTCTCCTTTCCCTCCTCCCTCAGTCTAGAATCCTGAAACCACCCCACAGATAAACTGCCTCCCCTAAGTCCTTGCTCCAGAGGGCTGTCAGGAGACTCAGGCTGAGTCAGGATATGCAGAAGTCAATGGGGCACCCTTAAAACCAGAGGACTCAGTACCATGCAGCACCGTAACAGGACCCTGAGGGAGAGAAATAGCAATGGGGGCCCTCCTGGCTTTCCAACCTCAGTCTGAACATCCCCCACCTCGTCTCATCTGCCTTGCTAATTATACACTGCCCCAAGTGAAAAACTACAGGTGAATCACAAGCATAGAAACCTTCATTGATGGACAAGGAGCACTTTGTTATATCTCCAAAATAAAACTAATTCCTGTATCATGATATTGCTCTATAACAAGAAATGCGTGGAAATGAAAATAAGACGATGCTTTTGCAATTCTAAGCATTGAGTGGATACAGTGGAGTTTTCAGATGTCAGCTTAGTCTAGAGTCTAGAAATCTCTGAAGAAAGCAGAGAAATGTCCTGGAAACTTGGGCCACCTAACTCAGCAGGACCAGATTCCCTGGCCACCAATTTATTAGAATTCTTGTTGGCCAACATTCTATTTACTTTCAGAACATATGATATATAAATCAACAGATACAACGACTTCACTTATGCCAAATTCTAAATCAGTACTAATAACAAAAAATTCTATAGAAATTCATCAAAAAAAAAAAAAAGCAAAATAATTTGAGTTGATAGGATCAAGCAAAGCTCCTAAAAGGAAATGTGAATTGATCTGGAACAAACAGCGGAGAGGAGGGCGACCAGGCCGGGGGAGAAGAGGGCATGTCTAGAGAAGAATGATGTGACAGAAGACACAGGAAGGCATGCGGTGGTGTGTGGCACCAGAACACCCAGACCATGGGCATGGTTGCCTGAAGGCAATCTGAACTGGGGTTTGTTGTTAAAATGAAAGCTACGGCTGTGACTGCAGGCTCTAATGCACATAGCAGGTCAAGATTATGACGTGCTTAGACAGTGCCTCTTTCCGAGAACTATGGGCAGATAACTCAATTATTTTAAGGTCTTTTCATATCTGTGCCCAGACTTTTCTAAGCAGCTACATAATCAGAATTTTATTTTTACAGATTAATATTTGTAAAATATAGATTTGTTTTATGTTTAGAGAAAGCCTCAATATTAAATAGGAGCTTTAAAATTTAAATAACTTTAACTCAAACTTAAAAACAAATTAAATCTTCCCCATTAAGCTATGCTTTCTATCTTATTTTCCATAACCATTTTAGATATAAAGGATCTAATTTTCAAATTACCAAATATGCGCTATTCTCAAGGTTAAGAGGCTGCATAAAAACGTAATCCTGGGAGAGAGAATATAAAATCATTTTTTGATATCTCATGGATTTTATTATTTTGAATTGATATCAAGGACTCAGATATTATACTCTAATATTTACTTGATTTTTCTTAGGCATTTTTGTTATTATTTATCTTTATAATTTAATTCAATATGCTTTCTTTAATAACTAATATTTAATTTTTTACCTACTTAAAAATTGAAAATTTGAAATATTTAGCTAAGTTAAGAAAAAGAGATTACAAACAAAATATCTGACATTATAAATAAAATTGTTTAACATATGTGCTTTGATTTTTATGAATGGAGAAATAACATCTTTTTAACTATATTAGATGAGAAAAGATGACATATTTATTCATTCTAATTTGTCTAAGAAGTCTGAATATCAATAATTCTCCCTTACCTTATGTTTACTCAGAAATAGTGTCAAAAAGATCATTTTCACTTTTTGACATATTTTATTTGCAATCTTTTCTCATGACAACTTCTGAAAATATTATTTGTTTTAGGTAGGAATAAAGAAGGTACCAATGTCGCTGGGCTGGTGTGGCTCACTGGATTGAGCGTTGTCCTGTGGACGTGAGGTCCCAGTTCGATTCTGGTCAAGCACATGCCTGGGTTTCGAGCTTGGTCCACAATGAGGGGAGTGGTGCAGGAGGTAGCCAATTGATGTATCTCTCTCACATCAATGTTTCTATCTCTCTCTCCCTTCCTTTCTCTCTATAAAATCAATAAAAATATGTTTTTTTTTTAAGAAGAAGGTAGCAATGTCATTGAAGGTAATAAACTAGCCACCCAGAGAGTATCTCTGTTCTGTACAACCATTTGGGGAATGTTACAATCAAGAATTCTGTTCACCCGCATCTCCAAAAACGTATTTTTTTTTTTTACAATACTCACAGAGTAATCCAAGTCAGGGCAACTAATATGGGCTAAGAATAAATAAATAGGAGTCCAGATTAATATAGCATTGTGTAAAAGATTTTTTTAATAATGGTAAATAACCACAAATGGGAAAGAATTTTTCTAAACTCCATGAAGCTGGAGATTATGCTTATTTTGTTGAACAATATAGATCTAAATCCACACATGCTCAATAAATATTTGTTGAATTATTCAATTAATTTTTTTTGATGTTGGGGTAGGGAGGAACTGTTACTTATCTCCCTGATACAAAATCCTATAATTAAATCTACAAATATTTGCTTGACATTTGTAGAATCAGATAAGAGGATTCAGCGCTTGGTGTGCCACCGAGCTGTGATCCCCAAAGCATCCATCGTGACCTGGAGGCCGAGGTGCAAGATCAGATGCTTGAGCAGTGATAAGGACTCTCCCCTGAAGGGCAGGGATAACAGAGTTTGAGCTCCTCTTTTCCAGACTTTTGGCAAACTTTCTCCCTATCTGTTAATATCATTTTCCTTTGACTGGAATAGAGTACAACTGAATGACGCTTCAGCTTTCTTAAGTTACACTCCTACTTATCCATGCCTTCTTGATTCCAGACCCCAGTAACTCCAAGTCTCCCAGGGACATATTTTGAAACCCTTTCTTGTATGGCATTCTCAAATGGCAAATCTCATCCATTATGCATTCGCTCTTAATAGTCTTACACTTCAAGTTCTGGGAGCAGTTTGCCATGTCCTTATATTCAGTCACTGTTACGTCTGATGTTCTGTTAAGGCAATAGTTTTGAATACGCAATAGCAAGCAAATGAGGTGAGATTTAGTACTAGCTTTTGGTTATATGACATTAAAATAAACTTCAAGGAAGTGTCTGTCCTTAGTTTGTCCTAGGATTTTGATTGTTCTGAATGATGTTTAAAATGAGTAGGCTAGCAGATGGGGTTTGTAAAACATTTAATTATAAACAGATATACTCACTTTGATCTATTTTATTATACTCAGATATATATATATATCATAACATCATGATGAGAGGTCTTGGAATTTTGAAAAGTGTAATACTTTTCTATTAACATGAACACATAAAGCCATGTTTAGTATATTCTCTATATGAAAGTAAGTACATCGAGATAGGGAAACAGTTTTTCATATGCAATTTATTCAATCTCTGTTCTATTTCTTTCTCCTCCTTTTCTTTACAATATATTCACTAACCAGTAAAGCTAGACAATAGACTTTTTTTTAAAGGGGGGTTTATCAAACTAAAAGTCACTCCCAGGTTATACATTAGTCCTATTATCATGTTGATTTTTGAACATTTTTCTTGCTAACTTAAAACAATAAATTGAGTTATTTGTATCAAATAATTGTCTCGTCAGTATAACAATTGTATTTTCCACAGTACTATGTAGCTTTTTGAATGATCTGCAAAGCAATTTCTACATCTTACAATGACTAAAATTGCAGGTTTTATTTCTATTTTAACATACAATCCAAGTTAGTGACATATTTGTACAACCTGTTCATTTTCTATTGGGTGACCCATATATCATATGAGCATTTCCTGGTGACTCCAAATAACTAAATGGAGGCTGCCAGAGTGTCTAAGTGAATAAACAAAGTACAGACCTGAATTCTGGAGCTAGAACACAGGAGAAATTATTTTAACTTAGAAAAAGAACAGCAGCTGTTACAGACTCCAAAGGGAAGTCCAGGATTGGAATATACCACCTCCTGTCAGTTTTCAGCCATTAGCTGAAAATGCCCCAAAGCAGCTGACTGCAGACGGGGTCTACATTTTATTACAGCTTTAACATTAAAGGTTTGCCAACCTAAACTATCATTTCTAGCAGTGGGTAAGCAACAGTATCCACCTGTTCCTGAGCTCATGCCATAGTAATGTGTGCCATGCTATTGGTATGGAGGAAGATACTTGTTTTCCATATTGCTTTTGCCCCTAGGAATGGATCAAGCCCCCAAAGGGTATATAGCAAAATAGTAATTTATATGCAGCTTATAAGTATGTGAAGAAAAATGAGAACATAAGATAAAGCCTAGTGTAACATATTTTGAAATTGAAAATGACATATTAGAAGGTTGTACCTGTCTACTAGGTCCCTCTCAGCAACGTTCTAACATAAGCTACAGAGGATCAATTTAAAGTTAAAACTGCTTTTCAGGTAGGATATATATTATATGTGTATTATATGTGTGTGTATACATATACCTACACACACATATATACCTATATCTCACACATATTTAAAAAATGAAATCCTTAACACTTTCATCTAGCTTATTGGCACACTGATTTAATTTCTATTCACAGAAAAGCTCCCTCTAAAGAGTGATCCTCCTTGAGCTGAATAGACACCTCTCCAAACAGGACATACAAATGGCCAAGAAACATATGAAGAAATGATCAGTGTTACTAATCATCAGAGAGATGCAAATTAAAACAACAATAAGGTATCACCACACACCTGTCAGAATGGCCGCCATCAACAAATCATCAAACAAGTGTTGGCAAGGGTGTGGAGAAAAGGGGACTCTAGTACACTGCCGGTGGGCATGCAGACTGGTGCAGTCACTATGGAAAACACTATGGTGTTACCTTGAAAAATTAAAAATTGAATTGCCATTTGATTCAGTGATCCCACTTCTAGGAATATACCCTAAGAAGCCTGAAACACCAATCAGGAAGAATATATGTACCCCCATGTTCATAGCAGCACTGTCTACAATAGCTAAGATCTGGAAACAGCCCAAGTGTCCATCAGTAGATGAGTGGATAAAAAAGTGGTGGTACATATACACAATGGAGTACTATGCAGCTGTTAGAAAGAAAGATCTTTTATCCTTTGAGACGACATGGAGGGACCTGGAGAATATTATCCTAAGTGAAACAAGCCAAGTAGAGAAAGACAAATACCACATGATCTCACTTATTTGTGGAATATAATGAACATAACAGCCTGAGGAATAGGGTAGACCCAGAGACGTGAAAGTAGGGTACAGACTGACAACCCTCAGAAGAGGGGGTTTTGGGGAGAGGGAAGAGATAAACCACAGAACTTATATGCATGTACACATAACCAATGAACATGGACAACAAAGCCAGGGATGGGATGGGGGAGATGGCAAGGAGGATGTCAATGGGGAAAAATAAGGAGAAACATCTGTAACAAAAATAAATTAATAAAAATAAATAAATAAATAAGAGTGCATATTATCATATATTAAAACAAGCTGATTTGAGATCTTCATTACATCTGCAAAAGTCCTTCACATCAGTATCCAGATTCATGTTTGACTGCATAACCAGAAAAAGTATAGGTACTTCTGGGGCCCAGAAGTCTTAGGGAACATACCTGAATCCTACCTACAAGCGTCACTTCCATCTCAACTCCTGTGCACCCTGGCTACAATTGTTCTCCTCGACCTCATTATTCTTTATCCCATTTTCCTGTCTTATATTTTATAATATAAAATAGACTCTAAAACTTAAATGATAGTAGGCACTGAATAAATACTTGATGATTTATAGAGTAAAAGTAAATAGGTTTAGTTTTATTGTATTCAACAGAGTTCAGAGTAAGAAACAACTTACTAGTTCAAGAAGGAAATAAATATATTAAAGGATACTATACAGTCAATAGAATCTCTAGGTGAGATTCTATGATCACATGATCCAGCAAGCCCACCCACTTCTGGGTATATATCCAAAGAAAATGAAATCAGTATCTCAAAGAGATATCTGCATTCCCATATTCATTGCAGCATTATTCACAATAGCTAAGACTTGAAAACAACCTAAGTGTCCATTGACAGATGAATGGCTACAGAGGTGAATTATATATACACACATGATATAATATTGTTCAGCCATGACAAAGAAGGAAATCTTGCTATTTGCTACAACAAGGGTTGGATATTATGCTAAGTGAAATAAGCCAGACAGAGAATGTCAGATCTGTATGATCTCTTTTATATGTGGAATCCAAAAAGTTGAACTCAGAATCAAAGAGTAGAATGGTGATTAGCAGGGGATAGAAGTAGGAAAAATGGGAAGATGTTGTTCAAAGGGTATACACTTCCTGTTAGAAGGTGACAAATTCTGGGGATCTGACATACAGTATGAAGACAATAGTTAAGAATACTACATTTCATGGCCAAGAGACATATGAAGAAATGCTCAACATCACTAATCATCAGAGAGATGCAAATTAAAACAACAATGAGGTATCACCTCACACCTGTCAGAATGGCCGCCATCAACAAATCATCAAACAAGTGTTGGCGAGGGTGTGGAGAAAAGGGGACTCTAATACACTGCTGGTGGGAATGCAGACTGGTGCAGCCGCTATGGAAAACAATATGGTGCTACCTCAAAAAATTAAAAATTGAACTCCCATTTGACCCAGTGATCCCACTGCTGGGAATATACCCTAAGAAGCCTGAAACACCAATCAGGAAGAATATATGTACCCCCATGTTCATAGCAGCACTATTGACAATAGCTGAGATCTGGAAACAGCCCAAGTGACCACCAGTAGACGAATGGATAAAAAAGCAGTGGTACATATACACAATGGAGTACTATGCAGCGGTAAGAAAGAAAGATCTCTTATCCTTTGAGACGACATGGAGGGACCTGGAAAGTATTATCCTAAGTGAAAGAAGCCAAGCAGAAAAAGACAAATACCACATGATCTCACTTATATATGGAATATAATGAACATAACAGTCTGAGGAATACAGTAGACCCAGACACATGGAAGTAGGGCACAGACTGACATCCCTCAGAAGAGGGGTGGGGGGGGTGGGAAGAGATAAACCACAGAACTTATATGCATGTGTGCATGACCAATGGACATGGACAACTAAGCCGGGGAAAGGATGGAGGGGGGTTGGGGTGGGGGGTGCCAATGGGGTAAAAAGGTAAAATATCTGTAACAAAAAAATAAATAAAAATTCATTAAAAAAAAAAAAAGAATACTACATTTCATATGTGCACTTTGCTAAGAGAGTTGATCTTAAGTGTTCTCACCACACCAGAAAATAAAAAAAGGTAACTATGTGAGGTGATAGATGTATGAATTAATTTGATTGTGGCAATCACTTCTCAATATACATGCATATCAAACCATTGTGTACATCTTATATATATACAATTTTATGTCAACCATAATTTAATAAAGTGAAAAAATCAGCAACCAACAAAAACAATCTATTTAATATTCTTAATCTTTATCATAAGCAACATTCTCCTTTGAACAAGATTTATTTACTTTAATTTTGACACCCTCAAATAAACCTGCAAATAAAAGCCTGTTAAATAGATAATAAACATGATCTATTTTACCAAATAACAAAAGGCAACACAGAGTTAATTCCAATTTCCTTAGAAAATGTTATTGACTCTATGTGCTTTAAGTGTTTAAAGCAGCCATATTGATTATACAATTTTGAAGATTTACGAAGAATTGACTAGCTGGGAAAAAACACATACACACAGATTTGTAGATAAGCAGTTAACTCATGATTCAAAATCTGTAACTAAGTGTTAATAATGCTCTTTGCTTCTTTCAGTTGTTTCTTACATTCTATGTCTGTGTGCCTCCAGTACAGGGTAGAAGAAGCCTAACGTTAAACCTGACATAGTTTAAGGAAGCTTTTTAATCAATATGACTGACTGCTAAAAAAAAAAAAAAAAAAAAGTGACGGCAGTAGTCTTATTCTGATTCAAGGGGTAAGAAGATGTAATACTTAGCCTCTAACTGATGAATACAGTTAACCTAAAACACAAAAAGATGGGACATATGGACTAAAAGAATATAGAAATGTGCCAAAAATGTGTCTTTGTCTTAAACCATGTTTTTTGAAACCGAGAAACTAGCTTTAATCCAATGTCCCCCTTTTCTTCAACTTTTAAGGCCCAGTACTTCTTGGGCCTTTACTTCAAATGAGCACTTTTAGCATAGGTGTCACCCTGTATGTCTTCAGTTGGTGGCCCAACATTCACTCCCACTTACTCTGTGAAGTGCAAACAGGGGACCAGTGGCCAAATTACTGGCAAAACCTAGTATCAACGCCCTGCCCAGAAAAACACCACCAGAAGCTACAACTGAAATCAACCATCTGAATTAAAGTCAAAATTGTGACCAGTATAAAATTCAAGTACTCAATATAGGTCAGATCACTGTAATCATTTATTAAATCTACAAAAGGGAAACTAGCATTAAGGAATAAAAAATATATATTTAAAACCAAAATTGTACTCAGATACTTGTAGATGAATGTTTATAGTAGCATTATTCAGAATAGCCAAACACAGAAACAACCCAAATGCCCATCAGCAGATGATAGATAAACAAATTGATTAAATACATGCAATAGATTATTTTGGCCATTAAAATAAGAAAGTTCTGACACATGCTATAACACGTGTGAATCTCGAAAACACTGTGTTAGGTGAAACAAACCTGACACGAAATGTTATATGTCATATTATTTCTTTTATATAAAATACCCAGAATAGGTAAATCCACTGAGACAAAGCTGATTGGTGCCAGGGGCTGGGAGGAGGGAGAAATAGACAGCTGAAATGAGAATGGGGTTTTATCTGAGGTGATGAAAATGTGTTTGAAATAGAGGTGATGGTTGCACATTGTGAATGCACTAAAATGCCACTGATTGTCTGTTTTAAAGGGGTAAATTTGTCCATCCGGTGTGGCTCCATGAACTGAGCTTCATCCCATGGGCTGAGAGATTCTGGTTTGATTCCCAGTCAGGGCACATGTCTGAATGCGGGCTCAAAGGGGCATGCAGGAGGCGGCCAATTGATGTTTTTCTCTCATTGATGTTTCTATCTCTCTCTCCCTCTCCCTTTCACTCTCTGAAATCAATAGAAATATATTTAAAAAATAAATAAAAGGGATAAGTTTAAGTTATATGAATTTCATCACAATTTAAAAAGAAAAGGGGAAAAATGGTTGGTGTCATTTCTGCTCTCTGAAACCAGTGGCATCCTTCAGAGTGCAGAACTGAGGAGTCGAGGTCCTCTTGTCTTCCATCTACAGAGATGGATGATGAAGGAAGGAAGGAAAGAAATTTAAGGTATCTATAAGTTCTTCCATGTGGCTAGTGGTTTGATGCAACAAATCACCTTGATGTATAATTGTATATGGAAGAAGCTGAGCAGCAGGGATAGGAGTAAATTACCAGGCATAACAATCAGAAAAGGATTGAGTGGGGGAACAAAGCCCATGGGCAAAAGTGGTCAGTGAGAAAGTCTTGATGTCAGGATGCCAAATAACAGTTAAGAACAGGCTAACATCCAAATGCAATGTATGTATAAGTACAGTGAAGTTTGGTTGGGGAAAGAAAAAGTTATTGACTCTGCATTGAGCACAAAGCAAAGTAAAGAGATCAGATGCTGGAAATGAAACCTGACAAGAATAGGAATTTAAAGCCAGAAGGGAGCCCTGGCTGGTTTGGCTCAGTGGTAGAGTGTCAGCCTGTGAACCAATGAGTCGCGGGTTTGATTTTGGCCAAGTGCACATACCTCAGTTGCGGTTCGTCCCTGGCCCTGATCGGGGTCATGAGGGAGGCAATCAGTCGATGTGTCCCTCTCATGTCAATGTTTCTAAATAAAAAAATAATAAATCCAGAAGGGATCATAAGGGATCTTTTCACTTAAGAATTCATAGAAATCTAACTGTGGCATTAGATGCATAATCCAGAATGTATAAAAAAAAGCTCAAGGAAATTTTATCCATAGGGGTCAGGGAATGGGATTCTTAGCCAGCAACTGGGTTATGATTTGTTAACTGCTATGCACAAAATAGATATGTATATGTCCTCCTATTATAGCTTTCTAACATATTAAAGAGCCATTACCATTTGCTGCATTTCATTCCCTGGGTATTTATGCAGTCTTAAACTAAACTTTGATGTGCTAATAATCTTAAACCAAAGATGATACTGCGTGGAAAATATGGAAAATTATTTTACTCCCTTTAGTCTAGGTTTCTCAAAGTGCGTTCTTCTAAGGAACTTCTCTTGAATTATCTAAGATTTTTGATAAAAATTACAGAATCTAAGTCACACTTCAACCTATTAAATCAGAATTTCTTTAAATGGGTAGGGCCTAAATACCTGCAATTTTATACCCTTTCCAGATAATTCTTATACCCACCAAAGTTTGAAACTACTTCAGCTCTGTGATCACCAATATAGTGACTACTTCCCAGATGTTTATAACAACCCAGTGGGATTTGAATTATTTAATTATGTGATCTTTAAAATAAAAATAAAAATAAGAAAGTTCTGCTTGTATTTAATATATGAGTTGGTCCAGCCTCTCAGCTGTAAAGTAAGCTGAGAAAAAAATAAAATGCACATCAGAGAGTAATTGATCATCTCACCGTACCTCGCACATCCATTGCCTGGAAGACTTTCAGAGAAATTGCAGGTACTTACTTCAGAATGTTGCCCTATTTTCGCATTCATAAAAACATGAATATTAAATACATAATATTTATACATTCTGTAGAATATAAGAAGTAACCAGAAAATTATTTTCTACCACAACAGCTTTACTGGTCAGTGCAAGCCAGATACTTAAGAAGATCTGTCAACATAAATATGAGTTAAGCATTTTTCTTTTAATTAAGAAAAAAAAAAAAAGAGTTCCCAAACTGCTCACCTTCTCTAGATAAGTGGGCTTCAGTAATCTGTATTTAGCAAATATTCTTGACAAAGTAAATAGACTTAATAAGTCCTTCATGATAAAACTGATACTTTAACAATGGTCAAAAGAACTTATTTTCAAAATAAAATGGGATGTTTTGAAAATGTTTTCATTCTTATGCAATTTTCTTGCTAAGAAATAATAAATGTGAATATCATATAAAACGTTCACAATACCAAAACCAGTTAAGGATACTAACTAGAAAAGAAGACTACAGGCAAATATCTCTGGTGAATACAGTTGCAAAATTTCTCAACAAAATACTAGCAAACTGAATTCAGAAGGACATTAAAATGATTATTCACCATGATCAAGTGAGATTTATCTCTGAGATGCAAGGATGATTCAACATACATAAATAAATCAATGTGGCACATCACATTAATAGAATGAAAGAAAAGAATCATACGGCAATCTCAATAGACACAAAAAAGTATTTTATAAAATTCAACATCCATTCATGATTTTTAAAACAACAACAACAACAACAACAAATTAAGCATGGAAGAAACATATCTCAACATAATAAAGGCCATATATGACAAGCCCACAGATAACATCATACTCAATGGCAAAAGGTTGAAAGCTTCTTCTCTAAGATTAGGAACAAAAGAAGGGTGCCTACTCTCATGCCTCCTATCCACACAGTACTGAAAGTCCTAGGCAAAGCTAGCAGGCAAGACAAAGAAATAAAAGTCATCAGAATTGGAACTTAATGAGTAAAATTGTTTCTATTTGCAGATGACATAATTTTATATTGAAAATTCTAAAGATTCACAACTGTTAGAACTAATTTTAAAATTCCATTTGCAAGATATAAAATTAACGTACAAAAGTCAGTAGTGTTTTGATACACTAATGATGAAATTTCTGGAAGATAAATAAAGAAATTAATCCTATTTATAATAGCACCAAAAGTAATAAAATACTTAGAAATAAATTTATCCAAGAATGGGAAAGATCTCTTCTCTGAAAATTGTAAGACATTTATGAAGGAAATTAAGAAAAGACATAAGTAAATGGAAAGGCATCCCGATTTCATGAACTGGAAGAACTAATATTGTTAAAATGTCCATACTACCATGTATAGACTCGATGCAATCTCTATCAAGATTTCAATGGCATATTTTACAAAAATGGGGGGGGGGGTGTCTAAAATGTAGATGGAACCACAGAAGATCCCAAATAGCCAAAGAAATCCCAAGAAAGAAGAAAAAGCAGGAGGCATGACACTTCCTGACTTTAAGCTATACTATAAAAGTATAGTAATCAAAACAACATAATAATGGCATAAAAGCAGACAAATAGTCCAATGGAACAGAATCAAGAGCCCAGAAGTAAACATAACCATATATGATCAACTCATATTTGACAAGGGAGGCAAAAATACTCAGTGGAGAAAAGACAGCCTCTTTAATAAATGGTGCTGGGAAAACTGGATAGTCACATGTAAAAGAAGGAAACTTGACCTCTATCTTATACCACTTACAAAAATTAACTAAAAATGGATTAAAGACTTAAATGTAAGACTTAGAGCCATAAAACTCCTAGAGAAAATACAGGATAAAATCTCCTTAATATGGGTCTTAAAAATAATTTTTTTAATCATACCTAAAAAGCAACAAAATAAAATATAAACAAGTGGGACTGCATCAATCTAAAACGCTTCTGTGCAGCAGAAGAAACCACCAATAAAGTAAAAAGACAATCTGTAAAATGGAAAAATATATTTGCAAACTATGTATCTGATAAGGTTTTAATATCCAAAATATATAAAGACCTGATAGAACTCAATAGCAAAAATAATAATAATCCAATTCAAATACAGGCAAAGGACCTGAATAGACATTTTTCCAAAGAAGATATATGAATAGCCAATAGGCACATGAAAAGATGCTCAATGTGACTAGTGATTAGGGAAATGCAAATTAAGCCACAATAAGATATCACCTCACACCTGTTAGAATGACCATCATTAAAAAGACACGTGATGCCCTGGTCAGTGTGGTTCAGTGGTTAGAGCTTTGGCCCATGCACTGAAGGGTTATGGGTTCAATTCCCAGTCAAGGGCATGTACCTGGATTGCAGGTTCAATACCCAGCCCTGGTCCAGGCGCTTGCAGGAGGTAACCAATTAGCATGTCTCTCCCACATCAATATATCATTATTTGTCTTTCTCTCTCTCTCTCTTTCCCTCCCTCCTACTCTTTCTAAAAAAAAATAAATCAGTGGAGAAAATATCCTCAAATAAGGATTAATAAACAAAAAAAGACAAGTGATAACAAATGCTCACAAGGGTGTAGAGAAAAGAAAACTCTTGTGTACTGTTGGAATTATAACCTGATGCAGCCACTATAAAAACAGTATGGAAGTTCATCAAAAACATAAAATAGAACTTATTATCTAGCAATTCCAGATATGCTAACTACCAAAAGATGCCTGTACCCCATAGCAGCCTTATTTACAATAACCAAGACATGGTAACAACTTAAGTATCCATCAATGGGTGAACAGATAAAGAAGTTGTGGAATATATATACACACACACACACACACTAAAATATTATTCAGCCATAAAAATGAGGAAATTCTATCATTTGCAGCAACACAGATGTGATACTGTTATACTAACCCGGTTATTAATTAACAGGAAAGGAGTAAAGTGAAAACTATATAATATGGGCATGCCATTTATAAAGCTTTGCCAGAAAGCTGCAGTTTAACATTCTCCAAGTGTGTTCCCTGCAGATCAATGAAGGCAGGGACTGGACAGAGGCCATTTAGATGCATGCCCAGTAAGGTCTGGGTGACGTGGGAAGATACTTGCCTGTCAATCACACCTGGGAGCTCGTCATTGGCCAGAATAGACGCGGCCACAGCAAGGGCAGGAAATCTGAGATACTTAGCTCTTAAACAAAGGGGTTCTCTCCCTTGGCCCTTATTGCTTGCTTGCTGCTGGTGCCTGACTCCTGCCTTGCAGGGCTCTCACGCTCCTGCGCTCAACCACGATGCGCTCAATGGACTAATGGACTGTGACCAGCCTGATGCTATGCCAGACTCAACTCCACCATGGAACAGAAACTCCGGACCCTGGCTTTATTCTAGTCCTGCTGAATCCCCAGCTACCCATCTTCCAGGACTGGACTAAGGGAAATAAGACTTTGAAAACCAAAGGACATAACTTTATGCAAGTAAAATATCATTCATTCACCCATGTGAGTCTTAGAAAATTCTTTTTCTCAAGACATCATAAGAACCCACTCTCACTGGCAACAGAGAAAGGCAATCCACACAATTCTCTGGTAATAGATTGACCTTGAAGGGATTATGCTAAATGAAATAAATCAGACAGAAAAAAAAATTCTCTGGCAAAAATTAAAAAACAAAATGTTTTGTTATACATTTAAATATTTTTAATTTAAAGCAAAAATAGAATAAAATAAACAGTATTTGTAAATTTTCATTGGTATGTACTTTTTACAATGTTTATTAACACACTCTGAAATTTAAAAATAAATAAAAGTAACATTTAGAGAAGTGTGCTTTAAAATTTTTACTGATAAGAGGTGTCATTTGGAAAGTGTGGAAATGATTGCTTAAGGCCGTGATATTTTCGTTGGCATAGTTATATTTTCTTGTTAAATTAAAATTGGTAGAGAAAGCAAAAATCCCCTTTTCCAAGCCATTCAATATGAAGCCATCTTATTTACATGTAAGTGACTTGGGGACATTTATGTTGGTGAAACTTTATTGTGAATACTTTAGTACATATAATATCCCACGTTTTCAATGTGGCTTTCTCGTACCAGCCTCTGATATCTTCATGGCTGAAGAACCTGGTCCCACAAAACACTGACTTGTCAACCTCTGTTTTGTGGAGATAACAGCTTATCAGTGCTGTAATAATCATACCTTTGTGAAATTTCTTTTCAAATATATGGCTTGCAACAGTGTCAGGGAAGAAAAAAATCCATAAGCTAGCCAAAAATTTTTTGAATTAGATCAAAGTCTCAAGAATTATTGAACCCAATTTAAGTTTTTATAGTACCATATTTTTATCCAGTTACCTTTTGTTAAAATATTTTCACTTCATTTGCCCCAAAATACCAGTGTACATTTATAGCTATTTCCATCACAAGTTCTAAACTTTATCTCACTTATAGGCTTAGGTTTTTTCAAGAGTTGCAGACTTAGGAATAATCTCCCTATCTACATGTCTACTGACAAGATTGTAATCAGAAAAATCGGTGTGAACAGGCATGACTTAAATGGGAAAAAATTCACAGAGGGCGCAGCAGCCTGTCTGCTCCTTCCCCTCAGTGCTAGTGGGGTAGATTACAGCTGCCTGTAGTTTCTGTAGACATGAGCCTTGGGTCTTTTCTAGCACACACAGAAATGTTTGAGAGAATAAATGCAGGTTTGGGGTTCTCAAAATGGGCATTTGTGGACTCACATTCTGTCCATGTCACAGTTAGCTATAATTTTCTCCTCTGCTTCTTCATGTACAAAGGAGGGTTAAAAATAATCTAATTTATAAGAATTACATAAATCAACTATAATTAGCAATTTATGCCTAGAGAGGGATTAGCAGGACCCTGGCGTCTCATGTAATTGCCCCTATTCTTTACACCACACTCTTGTTCCCCTTCTAAACAATTTTGGGGGGGTCAATAAATGGTACTTCACCCTGTAACTTCATCCACTTCTAACACCCCTGGAATTATTATTATTAGCAAAACCTGAATACTCTCTGGCCTCCAGGGTCCCCCCACACTGCTCAGCCATTGGTTATTAGCCTTGAGGTTTACTGTACCAGAAAGATGAGGGTGGGTTCAGACAAGGTCATGGAATAAAAAAATAAGTTTATGTCATAAGAAAATTCTCATTCAACAGAGTAAGAAAGAAGATTGCCAGAGTTAAGATGAAAGGAGCAGGAGATGCCCAGGGTAGAGCAAGAAAGGAGGGTGCCAGGCTGTGTCACTCCCTCAGTTCATTAGTGAGACGATGACATCTAAGCATGAGAGAGAGTCAAGTTGAAATTGGACAGGTTTCTGCCTCGCTCACCACTAGAGACGTTAAAAGAAAATCACCTGCCACAGTATGGAAGAGCTGTAGCAAACTAGAAATTATGTGGAAAACGTTTGGGCGTAAGAGTGTTAGAGGAAACAACCCTCTCCAGAAGCTCCTTTGGCTCCACGGGTATGGAAGACACTAGGCATTCATACGTGCACTGCAAGCAGGGGCCTGACACAGGGCCGTCACAGTGAGAGGTGCTGGGTTTCAAGGCTTGGGGCCTGAGGGCTGGCACAACTGAGTCTCAGACAACCTGCAGAAATGGCAGGTGCCAAGATGAGGTCAGGTCAGCAGATGGGGACAGCCATTCCCCTGTTCACTGGCCTTGCAGAGAGATCAGGAGTCACCATCTCAACCGCCAGCCAATGCACAGTGATTGAGCAGGATTCAGACAGCATCAAGGGACCCTCCCTTAGAAACATCACCTGCCATCTCATTGAGGGCAAGGGAACGTCTTCCTACCTCCAGAACGCGGGTTTAAACATGGAGGGGAAAACAGTGACGGACTTACTAGGGATTAGAACTTTGAATGCAATGACTATTACCTGTTTTAAATGCATTCTTTGGTGGTTTTAAATTTGACGAGAATAATAAATATTTAATTGGCAAGTATATGCTCCTCTACCATCCCTGATGTGATGTTCTGATGATCCTCTGGTAGATTTACTATCATAGATTTAAAATGAAGAATTTGGGAGAGGCCATTTGAACACAGATAGAATCTAAACAAAAGCCTCTGTAAAGTGTACATCAACCAGAAAATTGGGGTCTAAATTATATAAATATGCAAAGGCATGTGCACTCAAATGTATCTCATTGCCTTGTTTATAACCACGAAAATAGAAACAATGTTAATATCAACATTAATTATTTTAGTAACAAAAGCAAAATGAAGGTGGAAAAGTATTAATGTTAGGATGTTAACTGTCACCAGTACTCTAGTTTAAATCCATCAGTGGCTTACTTCACACTCCAGGAAATTCTGCATTAACAAAAAAACAAAAAAAAATACTCATGAAAAGGTGAATGTTATCATCCAAAACCTTAATTTTTGGAGAAAGTATCAAGTTGATAAAACATTTAATAATCCCTCTAAGCCATGCAATAGTAATAAAATTTCTATCATTTTACATTAATATAGGAACTTCAATTTACAGAGTGATTTCTTATAAATTACCTGAGGAAAGTTTCAATATGTCTATAAATAAACAGGATGAGAATTATGCTCAGTTTTCAGAGGAAGAAGTCAGGGCACTGAGACAGTTGGGAAATGTAGAAGTTCGAGCTAGGATGCTGTTCTGCTGATGCCTAAACCACTGAATTACTTAAGTGTATGTGATTTACAGTGAACATTTCCTTTGATTTAGAAAAGGAAGTTTTGTATATGAAAGTAGATTAATTTATCAGCACACTTTATCACATAACTAAAAATGTGTCAAAAGAAAAAAAAATGTTTCAAATTACACTTGAAATTCAGTGAAATCTGTTACCAGAGTCTCAAAATGAATGAGTTACAAAGCTCAAAACAAAAATGACAGCATCTGTCTGAGTGCAGGACAAATGGCCCACAAGTTTTCTCTCATAGGTACCTATTCAATTTTCTCTTCATTGTTAGGGTCCCAGAAGCCCATTACAGTGTAATCAATGTAATGAATGCAGAAATAAATAATAAAGTAAATCACGCTTTGCCTCACAGCAGATATTTGCGTTACATCCATCAAAAATCATTGTTGCCCTGGCCAGTTTGGCTCAGCAGTTAGAGCATTGGCCTGTGGTCCAGAGAGATCCAGGTTCGGTTCCCGCTAAGGGCACGATTCTTGGTTGCAGATTATCCCTGGCCCTGGTTGGTCGTGCGGGTGGCAGCCACTCGATGTGTCCCTTTCACATTGATGTTTCTCTCTCTTCCTCTCTCTCCCTCCCACTTTATGTGAACAAAAAAAAAAAAAAGGAAAAATGTCCTTGGGTGAAGATTAAAAAAAAAAAATCATTGTTATTAAATTAGCTGCCCTGGCTGTTTTGGCTCAGTGGTTAGAGTGTTGGCCCAAGGACCAAAGGGTCACAAGTTTGATTCCTGCTCAAGGGCATGTACCTGGGTTGCAATTTCAATCCTTGACCCAGGTGGTACGGGAGGCAACCAATCAATGTATCTCTCACATTTCTCTCTCCCTCCCTCTTTCCACTCTATCTGCAAATCAATGGAAAAATATCCTCAGGTGAGGATTTAAAAATAAATAAATAAGCAGCAGGGGAGCTTTTCTATTGCCTCCTAAATGCAGGAGAAATATTTTTTTTTAACTAAAATTTATTTTTTAACATTCAAATATAACTAAAAAAAGATCGAGTGCACCTGTTTCTAGTATTACAAACATATAGATTTTGATACAAGCCAATATTAATTTTTAATTAAACATGCAAGTAATGCTTGCCTTACATTTTTACTATTTAGATCCCCCCCACAAATAAAGAAAACATTAAAATTGCATTATACTGAAGTTTGTGTAAAAATATATATATATAATGAACTCAATTGGCTTAACGACATATCATTCAGTTTTTCTGCCTAGTTTATTGCCTATATTAATACCCCCATTAAACAAAACACCAGCCAAAAGCCAAAAAATAATCCATGTATTAAAGTGAAAAGAAATTAACTTTAGAGTCAGATGGAATAGATTCTGAATTCCAGCATAATCACCTGCTAGAAAGGTGATTTTGAGCAAGCTGCTTTGCTCATCTGTAAAACAGAGATAATGATAGCGATTTCTGACGCTTGCACGGCTTAAAGAAGAAATGAATAAAACATGTGGGATGGCTTGCGCACATAATAAGTACTCAGTTATTATTGTTATTAAGTTGCTACTTCATAAGACTAAAATTTCACTAGAGGAAGACCATGGAAATAATAACCATGGGCCTATTTGCTCTTGTATATATGGCTCTAAATATCTTACTTTTCCTAATTCTCAGCACAAATTTTTTCATTCATTGTCCAGTGTATATTTACTAAATTTCAACTATGTGTATGACATCATTTTAAACATTGGGGATATATAAGTAAAAAAAAAATAAACATCTTTGCTCTTATGGACAATATAAGAGGAACATAAGTGAACCATACAGTATGTTAAATATGAAGGTTAAAAACTAAACACCTAAGGAAAGAGAATGGAGACTGTCGCAGGTGGGTGTGAGGTCCACGGTGACCCGCACTGACTCCCATTGGGAAGGTGACATTGGTAAAGACGAAGACGAGGCAAAGGGGAGACGTAAAGTGGTCAAACTGTGGTCATATTGTGAAGGTACAACCAACAAGACTTCTTGACAGATTGGATACAGGTTATAAGGAAAGGAGAAAAATCAAAGGTTGCTTTACCTCAACAACTAGAAAAAATGTAATTACATTTTACCAAGATAGGAAAGCTTAGGAGAGCAGTAGGCTTGAGAAAACACAGGGGAAATTCCCTTCAGAACACGCTAAGTTTGAGATAACCATCAGACATGTAATAGAGACTTTAAGTAGTCCATTAAATATATAAATCTGGAGTTCAGAGAAAAGACTATCATCAGGCTATTATTAACATATAATCTGTGAAACTGATTAAGATTTTCACAGCTGCCTGGCTGGTGTGGCTCAGTGGATGGTGCGTAGTCCCATGGACTGAGAGGTCCTGGTTTATTTACAGTCCTGGTGACCTGACAGTAGCACCCAGCCAAGCCCAGTCATTATACACCACCAGAGTCTGTACAACAACCTTTAACATCTGGGATGGACCTGACTTTCAAGACCGGGTTGTCAACAGTAAGACACCAGTGGTTGTGGATTTTCATGCACAGTGGTCTGGTCCCTGCAAGGTCCTGGGGCCGAGGTTAGAGAAGATGGTGTCCGAGCAGCACGGAAAGGTGGTGATGGCCAAGGTGGATATTGACAACTACACAGAGCTCACCATAGATTATGAGGGGCCAACGGTGCCCACCATGCTGGCCATCAAGAATGGGGACGTGGTGGACAAGTTTGTGGGCATCAAGGAGGAGGACCAGCTGGAGGCTTTCCTGAAGGTGCTGACAGGCTGAAAAGCAGATCTGTAATAAAGAACTGCATGTGATCCCTTCTACCTCCGTCTGTGAAAAACAGACCCTGGGCCCCACACTAAATTACTCTAGAGCTACCACCACCCCCAAAGAGCTACCTCCCTTCTTTCCTCCCAGGTACAACAGCAGTGAACACACATTGGGCTGGGGGCGTCCTGCACACACTGGAAGTCTACAGATGCCACTTCCCTCACCATTAGCTGGCCCTTTGGTTCTCTGAGCAGCAGGCTATACTATGAAACTAGACCAATATAACTGGGGTTTGCACTGTCAAAAAAAAAAGTCATTATAATAATAAACCATGTAACTAATACAAAAAATTGAGAGAACTAAGGATACAAACCAGGTTAAAAGCACTAAAATGCTACTGTAACCATACCTGGTAGGATTGGAAAATTATTGAATACAAGATATTTGAGAATACGGGGGGGGGGGGCGGGGGTAGGAGATGGCATTCAGGGAGAAGGGTGCTTGAAACTGAGATTATGGAGTTATTAAAGTACGTGTACTGACAGCATGACCATGGGAGAGAATAATTTAGGGATGACTAAGGATAAACATCATTAGAGAAGAGGTGGTCAAAGAACTGAGGAGCCAGGGTATTAAAAGTATCATCTACACAGATACTGAAATTACCAAGATTTTGTCCACAGCATTGTAAAAAGAGTCCATATCAATAAGCCAAGAGCTAAAATTTTCAGGGAATGAAAGGCAGGGGACGGGTGTGAAGCAGATGGTGACAATGGATGATTGTAACAAGGAAGAGTAGGGTACAATAATATAATCTGATAAAATAAGATCTGAAGATGAGTGTTTATAAGAAGAAAAAATATCTGGAATCAGTAAAGAGGACATATACTCAATCTGCAAGCCCAATGGCATAAGATGCATAAAAGAACATTGAGCTCCCATTTGGGAGGGCGGCAGGGCAACTGTCCAGATCCACTTTGAACATGACATTAATGCTGTGTTCAGAAAAGAGGTCAATGATAAAGGAGAATTGTCTATTGACTGATGTTAAAGTCTAATTAGCCAAAGACCATGAGGAACAAACCAATAGTCTGACAAAATCAGATTTACTGACTTGATGGAGTGAGGAAAGGCACTTCCTAGGAATCATGGAACGCTGCTTTCACACCAAGAGGAAGGAGGAAAGCATGCTTCCTAAGGGTTGGGCTCCGGCTGAAGGAGTCTGAGGGGGAACTAAGGGAAGTGAGGACCAGCTCCAGATTGGTTATTGTTTCTGAGACAGAATTTGGAGAAGCAAGAAATAACCAGGGATTGGGTGCTGTTTTGATGTGAGGATGGCTTAAAAACTGGGTGTCTTAGATATTATAGCAAAGTGAGTCCAGGATGTTATGGGCAAGAAAGTAATAATCATTCAAAGCGGAAGCCTTGTAGCATTTTACATTTGCTGTATGACCTCTGCAGAAATAATACTTCTATGAGAAAGTAGCTAATAAAGGGGAGAAAACTGCTAGAATAGGCACTGCCTCATTGTGAAGAGAAAGCAGAGGGAGAAACAAAGAACTGTAAAGACAATCGAATTTCAAAATACACAATTTGAAATTATTTGCTATAAAGGGAAATAACCCAATAGGCAGCATAATCCTGAAGTCATCATAGTATTATAACAGAGTATAACTAATATTCAAAACAATGTCCTTAAAAGACCAGTAAAATGGAAAATGATAGTGAGTGGCCAGAACATATTTTATATTTCCTCCTGTTCATAAGAAGTAATCCAACACTCCTTCTTCACTAGCTCCTTCCCAATTAAATACATTTTGAAAAAATTTCCATCAAGAATATTTTTAATATATATGGGAGATGGCAACAGAGTGAATAAAAGCTGCACAGAACGTCTTCCAGGACCAAACTGGAATTACAACTAAAATAAAGACAAATTATTGGGGGAAACCAACTGAAGAGCATCTGGAGAGAGCCAGTACAACCAGGTACAGAAAGAGGGTGCCAAATCAAGCCTGATAGGAACTGTGGAGGCGCGTGGGGATGGGCTGGGAGCTCATGGACAGCAACAAATGGCAGTATTAGTGGTGTGTGCTTCCTGCGAGAAAGCTGGAGTTTTTTAAAGCACCAAATCAGCTCTGGCCAGTTTGGCTCAGCAGTTAGAGCATCAGCCCACAGACCATAGAGTTGAGGGTTTGATTCTGGCAAGGGCACATACCTTGGTTGCTGTTCATCCCTGGCCCTGGTTGGGGTCATGTAGGACACAACCAATTGATGTGTTTCTCTCGCATTGATGTTTCTCTTTCTCTCCCCCCGACCCCACCCTTCTACTCTATCTAAAGATAAATGGAAAAAATATCCTCAGGTGAGGATTAAAAAATAATAAATAAATAAATAAATAAATAAATAAATAAATGCACCAAATCAGCTACAGTCACTCACTTTGGGCTCCAGCAGAGGAAAGGAGAACTGGACTGGAACTGTATGGAGAAGAATCCAGGGCTACTGGCTCAGGAGAGAGCTGGAGGGGTAGACACCAGGAGTCCTGTAGTGAATCAGTCCCTCACGGGACAGTAGCCATCTTACTCAAAAGCCCCTTCCCAGAGCCCCAAGGAGAAGCAACAGCACCTCTCTCAGGAATTCAATACCACCAGCAAGGCTAGAGAAATGCAAATTGAGGCTCATTAACACCTAGAATCTGATAGCTAGCAAGTGCCCCACCCGCTGGAAATCCTCTTACAGCTGAGGATTTTTCATTCAGTTGAGGACTACAAATTAAGGCTCATCAAGCAACTGAGACTACAGTCATCCCTCACCACTTTGCACTTCGACTTTTGTGGCTTCACTCTATATCAGTTTTTTCAAATACTATACTATATTAGGAAAAAACACGATAGAGTGAAGCCATGAAAGTTGAAGCGTGAAGTGGTGAGGAATGACTGTATATAAATAAAGAATCCTACTTCATGGAAATTCTTTATTGCGGTAGTTTGGAATTAATTAACTGCGATAAACAAGGGCCAACTGTAATACCTTCCATGTAAAAAGCTAGAAGATAATTGAACCTTTCCTTGGCTTGTAAATCTACCCAGGTAAGTAAGATTTCACAAAGAAGGACACCACACAATAGTGAAAGGATCTATCCAACAGGAGGATATAACCTTGATAAACATATATGCACCCAACATAGGAGCACCGATAATCATTTAAAAACTTCTGGAGGACTTCAAAGGAGAAATCGACAGCAATACACTCATAATAGGGGACTTCAACACCCCACTGACAACACTGAATAAATCCTCTAGGAAAAAAATTAACAAGGAAACAGAGACTCTAAATGATGCACTAGATCAAAAGGATTTAATAGATATCTATTGAGAATTACACCCCAAAACTACAGAATTCACTTTCTTCTCAAGTGCACATCGGACATTCTCAAAGATAGACCACATGTTAAGACACAAACTAAGTCTCTACAAGTTCAAGAAGACTAAAACCATATCAACCATCTTCTCAGATCACAATGGCATGAAACTAGAAATCAATTACAACAAAAACATCCAAACACATGGAGGCTAATAGCATGTTATTAAACAATAAATGAGTTACCAAGGAGATTGAGAAAGACATTAAAAACTTCCTGGAAACCAATGAAAATGAACACACAACACCACAAAATCTATGGAACACAGAGAAAGCAGTTCTGAGGGGGAAGATCATAGCACTACAGGCCTACCTCAAGAAACAATTCCTAATTGACTTTCTAACCCTGCAATTTAAAGAACTAGAAAATAAACAAAAAGAAAAACCCAGAGCAAGTAGAAGGAAAGAAATAGTAAAGGTCAGATCAGAAATAAATGACATAGAAACTAAAAAAAATTCAAAAGATCAATGAAACAAAGAGCTGGTTCTTTGAAAAGATAAACAAGATTGATGGACCCTTTGCCAGACTCACCAAGCAACAAAAAGAGAGAACCCAAACACACAAAATCAGAAATGAAAGAGAAGTAACAACCGACACCACAGAAATACAAAGGATCATTAAAAAATACTATGAACAACTATATGCCAACAAATTGGAAAATCTAGGTGAAATGGACAAATTTCTAGAAACACATAGTCTCCCAAAACTGAACCAGGAAGAGATAGAAAACTTAAACAGATCAATAACAACTAAGGAAATTGAAGATGGACTCAAGAAACTCCCAAACAAACAAAAACCCAGGCCCAGACAACTTCATGGGGAGTTTTACCAAACATTCAAAGATCTAACACCCATTCTCCTCAAACTATTCCAAAAAATCCAAGAAGACAGAGGACTTCCAAACTCATTTTATGAGGCCAGCATAATCCTAATTCCAAAACTGGATAAAGACACTACAAAGAAAGAAAACTACAGGCTAATATCCCTGATGAACATAGATGCCAAAATCCTTAACCAAATATTAGCAAATCGAATCCAGCAATACATTAAAAAAATTATTCACCATGACCAAGTGGGTTTTATCCCAGGGATGCAAGGCTGGTACAATATTTGCAAATCAAGTATGATACAGCACATAAACAAAATGAAAAATAAAAACCATATGATCGGAAGGAAAAATGGCGGCGGAGTGAATGGAAGCTACACTGACCATCTCCCAGGACCAAACTGGAATTACAACGAAAATAAAGACAAATCGTCAGGAAGGGGCAACCGAAAGGCAGCTTGGAGGACCACATAACCAGGAACACTGACTCAATCCTGGTAGGTTTGCGAGGAAACGAGATGGGGCCAGGAGCCCACGGTGCACAGCGGCCTGGGCTGGAACCAGCAGACTTGGCTGGAAGCTGCGCCCTCGGCTGAGTCCTATGGCCTCAGCTGGGACCAGTGGCCGCCTGGGCTGGGTCTTACGACCTCATCTGGGTGCTACGCCCTCAGCTGGGACCAGCGGCCACGGCTGGAAGCTGCGCCCTCGGCTGGGTCCTGTGGCCTCAGCTGGGTCCTATGGCCTTGGCTGGGACCTGCGACCTCAGCTGGGACCAGCGGACTTGGCTGGAAGCTGCACCCTCAGCTGGGTCCTGTGGCCTTGGCTGGGACCAGCAGCTGCCTTGGCGGGGACCTGCGGCCACCTCGGCTGGGTGCTATGCCCTCGGCTGGGTCCTGCGACCTCGGCTGGGTGCTACGCCCTCGGCTGGGTCCTGCGACCTCGGCTGGGAGCTGCCGCAGCCTTGGCCATCCTTAGCTGGGAGCAGCACCCTTGGGTTAAAGTCCCAGGCAGCTCCACGGCGCAGAGCCCGGACAGAGGCTAAATTGGCAGCAGCCACTCACCTTGGGCTCCGGCAGAGGGAGTGCAGACTGGACTGGAACTGTGTGGGGACACTCGGGATTTGGAGGGTGCTCAGAGCTTTTGCTGAGTGCAGCCGCGCAGGACTGTGGTCATTTTACTCCTTCCCAAAGCCCTGGGGAGAGGCGGCGGCCCCTCCCTTGGAGATTCAACCCCACCCGTGGCCATTGAAATACTAATTGAGGCCCATTAACAACCAGCATCTGCCCCACCTTCTGGAAATCCTCTTACACTGAGCACCAGAGGGAGTTTAGTTTTTCAGTCAACCCAGAAACCAAGGTTCTTCAGGTAACCACTACTAATAGCCTCCAGGCAAAAGAGCTACAGGATAACTACCATTTCCTGGGCTAGCAACTGTAACCAGGAAAGTTAAGACTTGACAGTGGTGTTTAAAGTAGGTCCTCCCTGCCTCATCCAAACCCAGGAGAGGGAGCCACAAACAGCAGAACACCAACACCCACAGGGAAAATTTGGCAGACTCCAAAGCCCACTGTGATAGCCAAAATGGTGAAAAACAAAAACAAAAGCCAAATGAAAGAACAAGAGACCTCTACCAAAGATGAGATAAATGAGGTACAGTTAAGCAAGTTAACAGAACTAGTATTCGAGCCAAGATCTTGAGGAAGCTCAGCAGCATGTGTAAGGACATGAGCACCCTGAGTAAAGACATAGCATGTTGAAAATCAACCAGTTGGAAATTAAAAACCACCAAGAAGAAGTGAAGAATGACATATCAGAAATAAAAAACACATTGGAAAGTCTAAATAGCAAAGTAGAGAAAGCTGAGGACCGGATCAGTGAATTAGAAGACAGGGTAGAAAAAAATCAACCAATCAGAAAACCAAAAGGAAAAAATAATTAAAAAACAGGAAAACAGCTTAAGAGAACTGTGAGACATCTGGAAACGTAATAACATTTGCATCATAGGAGTCCCCGAAGAAGAAGAAAATGAGCAAGGATTAGAGAATATATTTGAAGAAATAGTGACAGAAAGCTTCCCTAATTTTGTGAAGAAAGAAGGTATTCAAGTTCAAGAAGCACAGAGAGCCCCAAGTAAGAAAAACCCAAACAAGCCCACACCAAGACACATAGTAATCAAAGTGCCAAAAATTCAAGACATAGAGAGAATCATAAAAGCAGCAAGAGAGAAGCAACAGGTTACCTACAGAGGAAACCCCATAAGGCTCTCAGCTGACTTCTCAACAGAAACACTACAGACCAGAAGGGAATGGTATGAGGTAACCAAGGTCATGAAAAACAAGAATCTGAATTCAAGACTACTCTACCCAGCAAGGCTATCATTCAAAATAGAAGGTCAAATAAAGAGCTTCTCAGATGAAAAAAAAAAAAAATGGGGGGGGGGGGGGGCTAAGGGAATACATTAGCACCAAACCAACACTGCAAGAAATGTTAAAAGAACTGCTATAATTAGCAGGAGAAATAGGAAGAAAAATATATTAGCATCAAATCACCACTGCCAGAAATGTTAAAAGGCCTGCAATAATTAGAAGAAGAAATAGGAAAAAAAAATGTAACCACAATAAACAAAAATGGCAATAAATAAGTACATATCAATAATCACCTTAAATGTAAATGGATTAAATGCTCCCATAAAGACACAGAGGAGCTGATTGGATAGGAAAGCATGACTCATCTATACGTTGTTTACAAGACACCCACCTCACAACAAAAGACTCACATAGGTTGAAAGTGAAGGGATGAAAAAAAATCTTCCAAGCAAATGGAAAGCAAAAAAAAGCTGGGGTAGCAATACTCATATCTGATAAAATAGATTTCAATATGAAGGCCATAACTAGAGACAAAGAAGGCCACTACATAATATTGAAAGGATCTATCCAACAGGAAAATATAACCTTGATAAACATATATGCACCCAATATAGGAGCACCAAAATGTATCAAAAATCTTCTGGAGGACTTCAAAGGAGAAATCAATAGCACTACAATCATACCAGGGGATTTCAACACCCCGCTGACATCACTGGATAGATCCTCTAGGAAAAAAAAAATTAGCAAGGAAACAGGGACTCTAAATGAAGCCCTAGACCAAATGGATTTAATAGATATCTACAGAGAATTAACACCCCAAAACTATAAAATTCACATTCTTCTCAAGTGCACATGGGACATTCTCAAAGCTAGACCACATGTTAGGGTACAAACTAAGTCTCTACAATTTCAAGAAGACTGAAATCACATCAAGCATCTTCTCAGATCACAATGGCGTGAAACTAGAAATCAATGGCAACACGAACAAGCAAAGACATTTGAACATATGGAAGCTAAATAGCATGTTATTAAACAACAAATGGGTTACCAAGGAGATCAAGGAAGAAATTAAAAACTTCCTGGAAAACAATGAAAATGAAGACACAACACCACAAAATCTATGGGATGCAGCGAAAGCAGTTCTGAGAGGGAAGTTCATAGCACTACAGGCCTACCTCAAGAAACAAGAAAAATCTCTAATAGACTATCTAACCTCACAACTTAAAGAACTAGAGAACAAACAAAAAGAAAACCCTAGAGCAAGTAGAAGGAAGGAAATAGTAAAGATCAGAGCAGAAATAAATGACATAGAGTCCAAAAAAACAATTCAAAGGATCAATGAAACAAAGAGCTGGTTTTTCGAAAAGATAAACAAGGTTGATGCACCCTTAGCTAGACTCACCAAGAAACAAAGAGAGAGAACCCAAATACACAAAATCCAAAACGAAAGAGGAGAAGTAATAACTGACACCACAGAAATACAAAAGATCGTTAACGCCCTGGCCAGTTTGGCTCAGCGGTTAGAGCGTCGGCCTGCGGTCCGGAGAAACCCGGGTTCGGTTCCCGCTAAGGGCACGTACTTCGGTTGCAGTTTGTCCCTGGCCCTGGTTGGTCGTGCGGGTGGCAGCCACTCGATGTGTCCCTTCACGTCGATGTTTCTCACTCTCCCTTCCTCTCTCTCCCTCCCACTCTATCTGTACAAAAAATGGAAAAATATCCTCGAGTGAGGATAAAAAAAAAAAAAAAAAAAAAAAAAAAAAAGATCGTTAACAACTACTATGAACAATTATAGGGCAACAAATTCGACAATCCAAGCGAAATGGACACATTTCTAGAAACACATAGTCTCCCAAAACTGGACCGGGAAGAGACAGAAAACTTGAACAGACCAATAATAACAGAAGATATTGAAGAGGTAATCAAGACTCTCTCAGCAAACAAAAGCCCAGGCCCGGATGGTTTCACAGGGGAGTTTTACCAAACATTCAAACAAGAACTAACACCCATTCTCCTCAAACTATTTCAAAAAATTCAAGAAGAAGGAAGACTTCCAAACGTGTTTTATGAAGCCAGCATAATTCTAATTCCAAAACCAGGAAAAGACACTACAAAGAAAGAAACTACAGGCCAATATCATTGATGAACATAGACACCAATATTCTGAACAAAATACCAGCAAATCAAATCCTGCATTACACCAAAAAAATTATCCACCATGACCAAGTGGGATTCATCCCAGGGATGCAAGGTTGGTACAATATTCGCAAATCAATAAATGTGATACACCACATAAACAAAATGAAGAATAGAAACCACATGATCATATCAATAGATGCTGACAAAGCATTTGACAAAATCCAGCATTCATTTCTGATAAAAGCATTTCTGTTAAGAACACGAACCAGACAGGGATGCCCACTCTCATCACTCTTGTTTAACATACTACCGGAAGTCTTAGCCACAGCAATTAGACAAGAAGGAAAAATAAAAGGGATCCAAATTTTTAAAAAGGAAGTGAAACTGACACTTTTGCTGATGACATGATATTCTACATAGAAAACCCTGAAGATTCCACTAAAAAACTACTGGATTTAATAAATGAATTCGGCAAAGTAGCAGGATACACAAACAACATCCAGAAATCGATGGCATTCTTATACACCAATAATGAACTCATAGAATGAGAAACTAAAAAAAAATCCCATTTACCACTGCAGCAAAAAAACGAAGATACCTAGGGATAAACTTAACCAAAGAAGGAAAGGACCCATTCTCAGAAAACTATAGGACATTAAATAAAGAAATATAGGAAGATACAAAAAAGTGGAAGCATTTATCTTGTGTGTGGATTGGAAGAATTAACATTATTAAATGTCCATACTACCCAGAGCAATTTATAGATTCAACGCAATCCCCATTAAAATACCAACAACATATTTCATGGAACTAGAACAAATACTCCAAAAGTTTATGTGAAACCAAGAAAGACCCTGAATAGCCACAGCAATCTTAAAAAAGATGAACAAAATAGGAAGGATCACAATACCAGATCATCAGGTTATACAACAAAGCCATTGTAATCAAGACAGCCTGGTACTGGCACAAGAACAGGGTCATAGATCAATGGAACAGAACAGAGAACCCAGAAATAGACCCAAGACATTATGCTCAATTAATATTTGACAAAGGTGGCAAGACCATACAATGGAGTGAAGACAGCCTCTTTAATAAATGGTGTTGGGAAGATTGGAGAGCTACATGCAAAAAAAAAAAAAAAATGAAGCTAGACCACCAACTTACACCATACACAAGAATAAACTCAAAATGGATGAGATTCAAATGTGACTGGTGAATCCATAAAAATCCTAGAAGAAAATGTAGGCAACAAAATTTTGGCCTCACGCCTAGCAGAATTTTCACTGATACAATGCATAAGACAAGAGAAACAAAGGGAAAAAAATTAATAAATGGGACTACATCAAACTAAAAAGCTTCTACACAGCACAAAAAAAAAAAAAAAAATGAGCATCAAAATGGAAAAGGAATGCACTATATGGAAGAGCATAATTGCCAATGATGTATCAGATAAGTGGTTAATTTCCAAAATATATAGAGTACTCATATTACTCAACAAAAGGAAGACAAAAATTCAATTCAAAATGGGCAGTAGACATCTCTCCAAACAGGGCATACAAATAGCCAAGAGACATATGAAAAAATGCTCAACATCACTAATTATCAGAAAGATGCAAATTAAAATGACTGAGATATCACCTCACACTTGCCAGAAAGCCTACCATCAACAAATCATCAAACAACAAGTGTTGGCGAGGGTGTGAAGAAAAGGGGACTCTAATACATTGCTGGTAGGAATGCAGACTGGTGAAGCCACTGTGGCAAACATATGGTGTTTCCTCAAAAAATTGCCATTTGATTCAGTGATCCCACCTCTAGGAATAAATATATCCTAAGAAGACTAAAACACCAGTCAGAAAGAATATTTGTACCCCTGTGTTCATAGCAGCACTACTAAATCTGGAAACAACCCAAGTGTCCATCAGTAGATGAGTGGATAAAAAAGCCATGGTACATATATACAATGAAATACTATGCAGCTGTAAGAAAGAAAGATCTCTTACCCTTTGAGACGACATCAGGGACCTGGAGGGTATTGTGCTAAGCAAAATAAACCAATCAGAGAAAGACAAATGTCACATGATCTCACTTATTTGTGGAATATAATGAAGAACACAAACTGAGACTTCCGGTCAAGATGGCGGCGTACATAAATGCTGTATCGTGTTCTCCCAAAACTACATCAAAGTTACAACTAAAGTACATAACAACCATCCTTCAGAAGTGCCTGACATCAACTACAAAATTAAAGAAGCAGTGGCATCGAGACTGGTAGGAGGGGCGGAGGGGCGAAGGGCTGGACTCACACCCACGTATGGCGGAAAAATATTAGAAGGGTACCTCGGCTTAGAAGGTCCTCTCTGAGGACTGAGTGGTCCCCATCGCACACCAGGCACCCAGCTCAGGGTTCCAGTGCCAGGAAGAGAAGTCCCCATAACTTCTGGCTGGAAAAAACAGTGGGAACTGAGGCGAAGGAGGCTGAGGTGGCTGGAGCCCCAGGCAGCTCCTCTTAAAGGGCCCGCACGTGGACTTACTGGGACTTGCACCCTCCAGGCTCCAGCATAGGAGAGACAGTTTGAAAGGAACCAGAGACATATGGGGAAGAACTGAGTTGTTTGGTATTAGAGCGAGGGCTGGAGAAGCGGCTTTCTCCTGGACAGACCTGCTATCAGAGGTCTTTGTTCCTTTGGTGAGCCCTTCCCTGGGGCAGCAGACAGCACCCAAATCTGGGACTCCAGCAACTTGGCTCACACTCTTTGCCCCACCCTGGTGATTCCCTGAGGCCTGGCCCCATCCAACTTTCAGGCCCACCCAAGCTGTTGCCAGTTGCATAATCATAGGATTGGCCTGTCTTGGATCCTGCTTTAGGTTTTCCTAAATTCTTTCCAACAAGCAGTATCTGATCTCAGCGAGCCCCATACCTCTCATTAAGTAATACATAGAAACAAACACAGGGAGGCAGCCAAAATGAGGAAACAAAGAAACAGGTTCCAAATGAAAGAACAGAACAAAACTCCAGGAAAAGAACTAAGGGAAATGGAGATAAGCAACCTAACAATCCAGAGTTCAAAACACTGCTTATAAGGATGCTCAATGAACTTAGTGAGAACCTCAATGAACTTAGTGAGGGCCTCAAGAGCATAAAAAAGGAGCAGTCAGAAATGAAGGAGGCACTAACTGAAATAAAGAATAATTTGCACAGATTCAATAGTAGAGTAGGTAAAGCCAAGAAGCAAACCATCAATTTGGAATATAAGGAAGCAAAAAAACACCCAATCAGAACAGCAAAAAGAAAAAAAGAATAAAAAAATGAGGATAATGTAAGGAGCTTCTGGGACAACTTCAAGCATACCAACATTCGCATCTTGGGGGTGCCAGAAGAAGAGAGAGCAAGAAATTGAAAACCTATTTGAAACAATAATGGCAGAAAACGTCCCTAACTTGGTAAAGGAAACAGACATACAAGTCCAGGAAGCACAGAGAGTCCCAAACAAGATGAACCCCAAGAGGCCCACACCAAGACACATCATCATCAAAATGCAAAAGGTTCAAGACAAAGACAGAATCTTAAAAGCAGCAAGAGAAAAGCGGTTAGTTACCTACAAGGAAGTTCCCATAAGACTGTCAGCTGATTTCTCAAAAGAAACATTGTAGGCTCAAGGGAGTGGCAAGAAATATTCAGAGCGATGAAAAGCAAGAACCTACAACCAAGATTACTCTGTCCTGCAAAGCTGTCATTTAGAATCCATGGCCATATAAAGAGTTTCACAGACAAGAAAAAGTTAAAGGAGTTCATCACCACCAAACTCTTATTATATGAAATGTTGAAGGGTCTTCTTGAAGAAAAAGATAAAAAGTATGAACAAATAAAATGGCAGTGAATACATATCTATTGACAATTGAATCTACAAACAAAATGAACAGACAGAACAGAAGCATTCTCATAGATACAGAGAACATTTTGTTGGTTGTCAGATGGGAGGGGGAATGTGTGAAAAACGTGAAGGGATTAAGAAGTACAAATTGGTTGTTAGACTGACAGATCTCAAAGGGAAGGGGGTGTGGGGGGTGGGAAGAGATAAACCAAAGAACTTATATGTAAATATGCAGAACCAATGGACACAGACAACAGTGTGGGGAAAGGCAGGAGGGGGGCGGGAGGGGGGAGGAGGGGGTCAATAGGGGAAAATTGAGGAATATCTGTAATACCTTCAACAATAAAGATACATTTTTAAAAAAAGAATACAAGCTGATGAGCAAAATAGACCCAGAGACATAGAAGTAGGGTACAGACTGATAAACCTCAGAAGGGGTAGGGGAGATAAACCACAGAGCTTATATGCATCGATGAGTAGCCAATGAACATAGACAACAAATGTAGGGGGTGGTGGTCGGGACTGGGAGGAGAGTGTCAATGGGGGGGGAAGGAGAAACACCTATAATAAAAATAAATTTTTAGAAAAAGAAAAATAAACTAATACTAACTTTCTAATAAAAAATTATATATATATAAAGTATTGAGACTTAAAAGAGTACACATCCTCAACTACACAGAAAACTTGGCTCTGCAAACAATTACCTGAAAGGCTGTCCAATGAGTGGACCGGAACATGACAGGTGCCCATGTTCACAATCTGTTTCTCAACACACGGTAACAGAGCAGGTCTCTTACACCAACACCACCCTTCAAAGAAAAGTACTGGGAAGTTAGTGACAGAGCATCCTGTGCAGTGGTGCTCACAGCACAGCACACGTTGAAAACAATGAGCTCACCTTTGCATAGCGTCTGCCATGTCCTTGCTGCTGTCGTGTGCACTCTACCATTTGGCTCTCACAAATACCCTGTGAAGAGATCTGATCTCATTTTGTAAAGGCAGAAACTGTGCTTCGGGGAATGCAAGAAACTTCTCCAAGATCATATTGCCAATGAGTAAAGATGGGACTTCAATTAAGGTCCTAACTCCACATGGAAGGAGCAGGAAGCAATTAATGAGTGTTTTAGGAAGGGCAGCCATAACTCAGCTTCCCGCATTCACTCAGGCGGGGAAGACTGAGAAGACAGGTCAGGAGAGTGAGAAGGAGCGGCACCTCAAACAGGTGAGGCACAGAAAGCAACCACAACGGGCTAAGACTGTGTTCCATTGCGTCCTTCTCACTCTGAGGAGAATGCGTAAGTAGAGTTTAGCCCTGCAACTGGCCTCACGCAGGCAGTATTCATCTGAGTTTGACTTGAGAATAATTCACTCATGTTATCAGTCCTGATTTGACTTGAACCATGGTCCTAAATCTTAATTCAGTGTGCTTAGATTGACCAAATTATATAAACTCATTTCATAAACAAATTAGATAGTCCAATTTAGCTTGCGTGGAAATTTTGTTTTCCTTTTCACTGTTTTTATATGTTATTACCTTAGTCATATAGGCAATATATTGATTGTGTTTAAGAGAGAATAAGATCTCTATTAAAACAAAAGGTTCCTAAATATTATAAGTACATTCTCCCAACTCCTGCAGAGATTATGTCCCCAAATCATTTAAGCCAAGTACACTGATCCAAAAGACTCATTTAAGAACCTCAGGCCCTGACCAGTTTTTCTCAGTGGTTAGAGCGTCAGCCCACTGACCAGAGTCCTGGGTTCAGTTCCCGCTAAGGGGACATACCTCAGTTGCAGTTTGTCCCCGGCCCCGGTTGGGGTCGTGTGAGTGGCAGCCACTCAATGTGTCTCTCTCACATCGATGTTTCTCTCTCTCTCTCTCCCTCCCTCCTTCTTCCTGCTCTATCTGAAGATAAATGCAAAAATGTCCTCAGGTGAGGATTAAAAAAAAAGGAGAAGAACCTAGGTATTCTCAAAATATGAGAAATAGATCTTTTTTTATTAATGTGCATGGAAAACAAATGGAGTTGAAATGTAAGCATTAAAAATACAATGTTCCTTAAATATGCTTAGAATACTATATCATTTGCTCCTTGGCTTAGATATAGTAAGCACCTGCTATATACCAGGGTCTACCTTCCTGTAGTTTATTGTCTAGCAGGGATTCATCATGTGAAGAAATGCACCATGAAATCTATAGGGTATGATGGAAACACACACAAAAAAAAATGGTAAATTATATACTAGATTATTAGAAAATTCTTATCAGCAGAAATAACTTTTGTTCTGGATCTTAAAGGAGGATTAAGCGTTTGGTCTGTAAATTGGGAGGACCAGACACTACTGGATGAGGGTGTTTGCAATAAAACAGCGTGACAGGAGTTCAACAATGTAGACCGGAGCTCACAGAGAGCTGGGGTAGGAGAGGAAAACAGGACAGACCATGAAAAATCCTTTGGGCCATACAAATGAGCTTGGACTCGATTCTCTCAGCAACATCCTTATTAATCAGGGCTGGCTGTTACAACAACTCTCAATTTCAGTATTTTGAAAGCAATTTTATATCCATATTGTAACTTATTCAAACATGATGATGTGTGAGTGGGTAGTGGAGTAATGTTTGCCATGGCAACCAAAACTAATTGTCAGATCGTGTTCATTGCTCTTAGTTTTCACTTGCTTCAGGATTAATACTTTTTCCTGTGGGTCAGTGATTCAAGATAATTGCATAGTTCCACTTATGTTAAGTATCCAAGTCCAACAGGTATGTATGAGAACTGAAAGATTTATTCTACATCTGTTGGGCATACTCTATAATAATTATTGATCACGTAATATCCTCCAAGCTCTGAGCTAAGTGGTGTGTGTGTGTGTATGTACTGCATAATGTCATTCTCAAAATACTTGTATTAGGTAACAATATTTTTTCTCATTTTTTAAATGAAGAAACTAAGGCTCAGAAAGTATAAATAGCTCATCCAGGGCCATGTACTTTATGAACAGCAAACTGGAACTTGAACCCAGGTTGCACAGACAGCAAAGCTACATTCATAACCATTAAACTGATTCTATAAACTGATTCTGGGAGCACAAATGTAAATAATTACAGTTCTTTCCCTCAAGGAGTATTTAATTTAGTGGTGTAAATAGTAAACTGCAAAAATAGACAGGAGATGCACACTATGAAGGCACATTGGATGAATACCTGCCACGGATTTGAGCTATCGGGGAATGCTTTCCATGGGATTGGACCTGCAGAATGAAGGAAGAAAAGGAGAAGGATATTTCAGGCTAAAGGAGAGAGGAACAATGCCTCTGTGAAAAACCACAAAGGCTCCCTAGGACAACAGAGTCTCATGGATGCACTAGGACATATATTGTTCATCCACTGTTGAAGCCACTTGATTTGGGCCTCTATTAATATTCTACTGGGCAATAATTTAGTTCAAAATAATACATTCAAGTTAGGGGTCAATGACTTGCACAAATCCCTAAAATACGAGCTGCAAGGAGAATGGCCTCTGGTAAAATATAATCGGGAAAGTATATGGTTTCTAGGAGCTGCAAACTTCTGCTGGAACGCACAGTGAATGTGTTGGTCTCTGTCCGGGGCTGTAAGTACAGTTTATCCTTTAATACTTTCCTGCCAGGCTTTCACCATTAGTGGTCAGCATTTAAGTTTATAAATGTAAAAGGGCAGCTATTAAGGGAGATATTTCTACCTGTGTGTCAGAAAAGGGTCAAGTTTGTAGGACCATCAGAAATGATCGGGTAGGTTTTCAAAATTACAATTTTCAGAATTGCGGGATATCATTAAGTGTTATAAGCTCTAACAAAAAGGATAGAACTAGAAAAATGGGTGCACTCATTAAGAGAAGGAAATAAGGACAAATACGTGAGGCCGTCAGTTAGACTGAGCTGCGGATATGGACCTCCTGCATCAGCATGACCATGTTTCTCCAGTATTACCTCAATGAACAGGGAGACCGGGTCTATACCCTGAAGAAGTTTAATCCTATGGGACAACAGACCTGTTCAGCCCATCCTGCTCAGTTCTCGCCAGACGACAAATACTCTCGACACCGAATCACCATCAAGAAATGTTTCAAGGTGCTGATGACCCAGCAACGTGTGCTGTACTCTGAGGGTCCTTTAAAGTTCATGTTTCTTCTGCCACCTGCTACCCCTCAGAGACTTTCCGAAACCAAGCTTTTCAGTTTGTGAGCCTGGAAGCCTTCTTTCCACCCTGGCTCTTTGGAATCCGGTGTCATCATTACCTTTGATCATGTTTGGTGCACAGCAATCATGGTAGCATCATCCACCTTAAAGGGAACAAGTTTGAGCCTTCTTTTCATATTTGGACTCACTGCCAGGTTATTAAAATGATTTGAAAGAGCAAAAAAAGAGAGAGAGAGAAGTAAATAAAATTTAACAAAATTGTCTGGGTTGTAAGTATTGGGCCAAAAAGTATGATCCAGCACTGACTCCAGAAAGCTATTGTTTTTTTAAATGTAAAATTAACCTTCAATAAGCCTTCAAGCCTGAGTTATTTAGCCTCATAAACTTGTACCACAAACACAACTCGACACCCAGCAAACACCACCAGGACCAGTGGGAGAAAAGTTACATGATTCCCACATGAAAGTTGCTATTTGGGACCCAGGCATTGGTAACCCCCTCCAATATAACCCCTGCTTTGACAAATCAAATGGATTTAACAAAGAACTACACCATCATTGATCAGAGAGGATACCTCACCCTGTCTCTGAAATAGAGACCAAGAGCTGTGGAGCCCCAAATTACTTTTTTTTTTTCTAACCCACTGATCCACATACCCACTGTTCTAATTCATCTGAATTTTGTTGAAAAATAATCCCAGATGTCAAAATAATAAAGATCCAATACTTGGACCAATGTGTTCATTTATCAGTTTAAGCTCCAATCCCCAGATGGAATCTGGGGCCATCCTATGAGTGCCTTTCTAATTACTAGCAGTGTTCTCCAACTAATGAGCCGAAACTCCCACTGCTATCCCTTTCTCTGTTTAGTTCCATCAATCCCAGGAATGAGCTGAACTGACCAGTTACAAATCAAGCTGTGCGTAAGGACAGAAAATAAGAGTAAAAAGGGGCCAACTTGATATGGAACCTTACAGTCAGGGACCTGGCAAGACACAGCTAGCATGCTGCACTTGGATAAGTGGAAGAGTTTGATAAAGGGGAGGTGTAGGAAATGATAAGAGATAAAGCAATATTGCAGAACTCGATATGGGAGCTTCTGTTTAATGGGGCACATGATAACAGCAGTTAATTATGTGGGAAGTAGCCCACTGCTCTGCATCCTTTCTTGTCAAATGAATCCTCGGATTGGTGGCAATTTCATCAACAATACTAAGGCAATGGCTAAGGCATCCTGTAAATCATTAATAGTGGTGCTAGCAAAAGCACATTCAGCAAGAAATGCAAATCCGCCCTGGCCGGTTTGGCTCAGAGGTTGGAGTATCAGCCTATGGACCAATGGATCTCAGGTTAGATTCCAGTCAAGGGCATAGTGCCTCTGTTGTGGTTCATCCCTGGCCCTGGTCAGAATCATGCAGGAGGCAGCCAGTCAATGTGTCCCTCTCACATTGATGTTTCTCTCTCTCTCTTCCTCCCTCCCACTCTATGTGAAGACAATTGAAAAAATATCCTTGGGTGAGGATTTAAAATAATAAGAAGAAAAGGAATGCAAATCCATACCTAGATTATGAAGGACAAAATAGTGTCCCCTCCCATCCATGATGAAAAACATCCAATGTAATCAACCTTGTACCCCCAGAGAACGGTCCGGGATAGGTAAACAGTGGTAGCATTTGTTACGTAGATCAACCTTGGTGAGAGGAAGTCCTATGGTACTGAGCATCTCATGGGACAACAGATACTTTCATGCAAAATATTTTTTACATGGTAAGGCTGGTTCTTTCAGCTAAAGGAGAGATTCTGTCTGTACCACCATAAGAGGTTCACGGGGATTTGGGTGCTCAAAGTTCGCAATCTTGTCTCTGTCTGCCCAAATAATTCTTTCCCGTATTTCAGTGTCCAGTGCTTTCCCTTTATTGCTCTTAAGCATAGTAGACCTGACAATATTGAAAATTTAATTAGGACTGAATTTCTGTACCTTTCACAGTGAGGTCTTTTACTTTGTCCTCAGTTGTATCTGCCCTGCCACAACAGGTGATAAACCTCTCCTGAATGGTCTTTCAGGTTGTTTGTTTGCTTGCTTGCTTGGGGGGGGGGGGGGAGCTTAAAATAATACCTATTTATTATCTCACAGTTGTGTGTGTCAGAAGTATAGGAACAGTGCAGCTGGATTCTCTGCTTAGAGTTTTAATGGGCTGAAAGATTCTCTTCCAAGTTCATTGGTTGTAGGTAGAATTCATATCCTTTTGGGTGTATGACTGACTCTACTGTCTACTGTCAACCAAGAGAGGCTGTTTGATTTTTTTTTTATGCCTATTCTAAGCTTTAAAATTCTCTACTTCTCTGTATCCATGCTCAAGGACCATAACTTTTATAATCATTATTGTCAATAAAGTAACAAATTTTACAGTTGATTTCTCAATACCTAATCCTCCACCTGTACCTAATCCTCTGCCGCTACTATCAATACTGAAATGATCACTGAATGCCAGTAATTATCCATGTCCCATGCTCCCTAACAAGAAAATTCTCTTGAATTATGTGAGTGATTCGCTCCCAATATCTCGTCTACCCCAATTACTGTAGACACATCTGGCCCAAAAACAACAGTCTCAAATTTAGTATGTAAGGAAAATTTCATAAATGGATCCATTTACAAAGGTGTGGACAAGAGGTAAAGAAGCTACAAAGGGTGATGCAGTGTCCTAGGGCTAGGAACAGTGGGACCATGTCAACATCTTTAGGCCCACAGCAATGAGGGACAAGAGGAGTATCTACCATAAGCCAGGAGGGACACAGATGACACACAGACAGAGACAGAGAGAAAGGGAGAGATTGGGGTGGGAGGGCCACCTGAAAGGAGCTGTGACTTTTAGGCAAAGAACAAGTCCAATTTATGGTGCAATGTCAAGGCGTAGAAACTAGAGTGATGCATTTCTCCTCTCCCTTTGCTCCACTCTCCTAACCCAAGCAGAGACCAGAGAACAGAAACCCTATTAGTTCAGTCTATTCAGTTTAGCTTCCCAGGGCACAGAGCACAGTAGAGAAGGGTAGGCAGAGAATCTGAATGGTGAAAAGCAAGACATAGCATAGTAACTGACATTTCTATTCATAAACAAATTTAATCAAAGGCACAAGCCAAGCAACACAAACTCTTTTCTCACTCTCCTCCCTACCAATATCATCTCCCACACATTATGTCAAGCCATGTACAAATTATTAGTGTGGTTATGCTTTATTATTAAATTCTGTGCTATGAGTACAAATAAGAAGAAAATTCATATCAATAGACACAAAATAGTGGTAAATAAAATAAAGTACTTTCATTCAGAATAATTTTTCATCTGCCAGCTAAATAAAGAGATAAGAATTTTAAAAGGATAAGGTATTTATCTCTCACATCTTTCCATAATCATTTACCATTTTTCCATCTTCATATATTTTCTTTTTTGAGTAGCTTCTTTTGTAGTCTAACCATTTTAAAGGTATCTTCCTTTGCTATAGATAAATATAATACCTATCTTTTCAGTAAATAAAATTTATTTTATTTTCTGTTAAGGCAGATAATTTTGACCCCTCTCATAAGTCAACATATATAAACAGAAGAGCAAATAAACACAATAAAAAGACAGCTGGAATCTCAAGGTAAGATAATTCTGAAATATATCCAAAGTCTCTGCTTAAAATAAAAACAGAAATACATGTATTAGAGCCTTAGTTGATCAAATCCCTTCTAAAAGTGATGTGTCCTCACAGACAATCATGTGGTAAAGGCCAGGGCTTGAGCGGTGGGAGCAGGGTGGAGGGGTCAATGGGAAAAGGGGGGGGGGGGGGCATCTGTAATACTTTCAATAATAAAAATACATTTTTTAAAAAGGAATAATAATAAAAGTGATTTGTCCTAAAGATGATAGCTAAATTATATCTTAAAGTGAACACTGTTCTGATTTAAAATGAGTATTTAAGTAATTCAAATTTACATCCTGATTTTATAACATTAATTGGATATGCACCATGTGCCAGATGTTATGCTAGAAGGTTATAGTCTAGTTGGAGAAACCAACTTGTAAACAAATACTTCTAAATCCATGTGAATTGAGGAACAATCTGCTGACTCACCCACTGGCCTTTCTGGCAATGTGCTCTTTCTCAGCTGTAGGACTTTACCCTTGCTATCTGCCTTGCCCTCCGTTCCGCAGCTTCCCGAGATATGTTCCTTTTTTCTCTACAAATCATATTTCATCTTCAAAGCTCAACTCAAGTCCTGTGTGATAGAGACGGACCACTAAATTAATTTTCTTTCTTCTGGGAATAGAGCTTTCCCATATTTCTCTTTCTCCTTTGCTGTTTGCTGGGCCCCTAAGAATGAGTACTAGTCAATGGAATGTGGTGGGAGGCCCCCCCCCCCGCAACGTATAATTCATAAAAGTGTTGCACTCACTGCTTCATGTTCTTTCTTACCACTAGGAAGCTAGGTGGTGATACCCAGATCAAGCCAGGGGTCAGAGATGCAACTTCTGTTGCCACTAGCCTGAATTCTTGATGATTATATGGATTCAGAATCCCTTGCCAACCGAGGAGCCCCTGGACTATTACATGAGCAAGCAATAATCTTAATATGCTGAATCATTACATTTGAGGTTCCATTTGTTTTAACAGGTCAGCTTACCTGAATCTGTTTCTTCCATTAAATCACTTATAGTCACTCTCATTGACACCCACTGAGCACTTATACATTATACAAACATTATGACAATCCGTGATCTTAATTTTTTCCTTTTTTGGGGGGGGGGGGGGTTTAATGTTTCATAGTGGCCTTATTGCATTTCCTAGATCCTTAATTCTTTAAACCAGGTATACTCTTTCCCTGAGCCTAAGCCAGGACTTTTAGCATTAAAAGGACATGATTATAAAGCAAAACGTTTAAGTAAATAACCCACTGTGGCCCTGGCCAGTTTGGCTCAGCAGTTAGAGTGTCAACCCATGGACCAAAGAGTCATAGGTTTGATTCCAGTCAAGGACATGTACCTCGGCTGCAGTTTGGTCCCCCAGCCAGGGTCATACAGAGGCAACCAATCAATGTGTCTCTCTCACATCAATGTTTCTCTCTTCCTCTCCCCCCATCACACTCTGTCTGAAAATAAATGCAAATATATCCTCAGGTGAGAATTTGAAAAAAAAATAATAATTATGTAGTATAGAATTAACTTTACAAAAGAGAGATCTGCTCCAACTCCTGAGATCTAAGCTCTAAACTTGTAGGATTTCCTGGATGACAGATGGCTTGTCTTTGCTGTCCAGGTTACATTTGAGTTTATGTTACCCAGATGACACAGTGACCCTCTTATTACACGAATAAGATGACTCAGGATGTGGGCTAGTTACATCACAAAGACTAACCATGTGCTTGGAGTTGTAATTTTACGCTATATGATATCAGCTTGCCCTCCAGGGAGGGGAGGGGAGGGGATATTTTTAGTTCAACCATGTGGGTAATGGTTCTATCATGCCTAAATGATAAGACCCAACAAAAACTCTGGAAACAGAAGCTGAGATGAGCTTCCTGAGTTGGCAATACTGCATGTGTGTGTTGCCACACATTGATGCTGGGAGGGTAACGTCACTGAGGATGCGGAAGCCCCACGTTCGGAAACCCCAGTCCCAAGTTTCTCCCCCTGTCCAATTCTGATTTGTGTATTTGCTATAATAAAACTGTAATCATAAGTAATGTACTTTCATGAGTTCTGTGATTTGTTCCAGAGAATTTTTAAACCTGAGGGATTCCATGGGGACTCTGATTTGTAGCCTGCTGATGTGATCTGGGTGACTCTGGAGACCACCAATCTTGTAGCTGGTACCAGACGTCTTGGGCAGATTTACAGTCAGGAGGATTGTGCCCTTAACCTCAACTTTGGCTAACTCTGGATACTTGTAAATTCTAAATTTGAATGTGAAACATCAGTTCAAATTCATGATTTTTTACTCTTAAATCTTTATACATGTCCTAACTCTACCCAGTGAAAAGGTCTAGAAGCAATGGCCACCTAGTAGCGATAAATACCTCTAGCAACCAGACTGTGATTCATACAAGTGATTTCAGGGGCTTTTTTGTTGATTCTATATCTGGAACGAAAAGTATGCACCACAGAGTGAATCATCTTGCTGTGCCAGGAAGCAAAAAGCTACCAAAGACAAATGGGGTCAATGTCAAAGGACACAGAAGTCAACATAAAGGGGTACACAAAATCCTTTGAAAAGGGGTAATTTGAACAACAAAAGGACTAAGGGCTAACAACAACAATAAGTAGAAACACATCAAACTCAAATAGAAAAAAATGCTTATGAGTTCATAATTACATTTTTTAAACAAACTCACTGGTCACCATTGGATATTGCTAGGGAACCAACTCCTTCTTCTAAAAACAGAAAAATAAAGGAGAACATAAGCATTTTTTTTTCTATACAAATAGTATTCCAGACAACAAAGCAGCTGAGATAATACTTTTCTTTAAAGAAAATTCCAGATAAAAAACAAAATATATAAAAGAAATATCCATATTAGAAAAAAATTTTTTTATTCTTCCTCTTTTCTTCTCCCCTCTCGTGTCCTCCTCCTCTCTTTTCTTCCAATTCAGTTCTAAGGTCATCAGGTGGGGCATTTCAAGTAAGCACCCAGGCTTCGGGGCAGGGGGAGGCCCAAGGTAATCCGGAGTAGAATGTCCTAGGCTTTTAGTTATTTGTTGTCACATAAATGACCACAAACTGAGAAGTTAAACACACACATTTATTGTCTCCCAGTTGCTGTGCATCCGGTGTCCAGGCATAGCTCTAACCGGGTTTTCTGCCTAGGGTCTCGAGGCTGGAATCAAGCTGTCAGCAAGAGCGCTGGTCCCATCTGACGAGGGAAGGATCCACTTCCATTTCACTCTGGCTGTTGGCAGAATTCAGTTGTTCGTAACAGTGTGACTGAGGGCATCAATTTCTTGCTGGCTGTTGACAGGAGGCCACCATCAACTCCTAGAGGCGTCTCTCGTCTCCTTTCCACACAGGGTCCCCAACAAGGACTCTGCTTCCTCAAGCCAGCAAGGAAGAGGGACGGCAACGGGATGGCACTACAAACTAATATAACATAACTATATATTCATATTCAGATAATATTATACATCCCATCACCTTAGTCATATTTTATTTTCATCTAAAAGGGCTGCCAGCCCTGGCTGATTTGGCTCAGTGGTTGGAGTGTCAGCTCTCGGACCAAAGGATCGTGGATTCAGTTCTAGTCAAGGGCACGTACCTGGGCTGCAGATTCGATCCCGGCCCCAGTTGGGGTTGTGCAGGAGGGAGCAAATCGATGTATCTGTCTCACATGGATGTTTCTCTCTCTCCCCCTCCCTCTCTCTCTCTCCCTCCGTGCGTCCCTTCCACTCCCTCTAAAAAGCAATGAAAAAACATCCTCAGGTGAGGACTGAAAAGGAGGGGCCGCCAAATTTGGTGTGTCAGAACCCACACTGCATGCAGGCAAGTCACCTACTGCAGGAACTCCAAGCCTGAGCACTGTGAGGAGGGCATCCTCACATGGAGGGGATGTCAGGGTCTGAGCAAAATGGAGGAGACAGCCTCACATGGGGGTGTCAGAGCTGAGCAGTGTAAGGGGGCATCCGGCCATGGGGGTGGGGTGCGGGTGGCCCAGCATGGGGAGTGTCAGTAGGAACAGCTGTAAGGGCAACTCACAACAAAGGATGGAAGGCATGGGTGTAGGAGCCCAAGGAGGGAGAGGAAGGTGTCCTTGTGGAGGGATGGCTTGGCGAGAGGTGTCAGGGTTGGGGCAAGTTAAAGAAGTTGTCCATGGAGATGCTCAGACCGACTAAGATGTCTGAACCCAAGGGGGGAAGGACAGCATGTGCACAGAAGAGGGCTGTGGGAGTGATGAGAGATTGGGCACATTCAGGAGTATTGATTTAAAAAGTAAAAGAAACCCTCTCAGAAAAGAGTTAGGGAGAAACTAGAATAAATGTTGCGATGTTAGATGAGAATAAAAGTATTAGAATGATTTTCAAGTATCTATATATATATATAAATGTTGCTATAAATATGTATATATACATGCATGCATGCATGTAGGTAGGTAGGTAGGTAGCTCTATTCACTGAGTGCACGTCATGTTCAGATCTTGATTTTTAAATACTAATTTCCACAAAAAGGAACCAGGATCCTTGTAAAAATGGCTGATTCCAAGGCTGGGCAATGAAAGGTCTTAATATGCCTGGATAATTTTGTATCATAAAGTAGGCAGGTACTCAAAGAATAATGAGGTCCTGTCAAAAAAACACAGAAGCCAACTGTCAAGAAACTCTACCTGGCCAAATCGTTTTGAGCAGCAAAATTAAAAATCATATTAATGGATTATAATTCCTTGGCTAATATAGGGATATGAGTCCATACTGCTATAATTTAACAGATAAATTGACAATTTCATAAAGAGTGAGATATTTAAATAGTTTCAAAATACCTGTCCATGAAATATTAAGTAATCAGAAAGGGGTAAAGAATAACTTCATAGCTGAGAAAGCCGGCAGACACCACCTTAATCAGTAATGGGACTAATCAAAATCATGAGCCATTGGATAGGGTGCAACAAGAACACTAAGATGTATCATCTGAATCTAAGTATTAGGAAATACCAGACAAACACAAATTAAAGGACATACTGCACAATAAGTGGTGTGAAAGCGATTCTGTGAAAGTCAGGGAAGGGCTGAGGAACTATTACAGATCAACGGGAATGGAAGATGCATGACAACTAGTCCCACCAGTGCGGCTCAGTGGACTGAGCGTGGTCCCATGGACTAAGAGGTCCTAGTTCGATTTCTGGTCAGGGCACATGCCTGGGTTACAGGCTCAGCCCCAGTGGGGGGCATGCAGGAGGCAGCCCATCAATGTTTCTCACAATGATGTTTCTCACAATGATGTTTCTCACAATGATGTTTCTATCTCTCTCTCCCTAAAAAAAATCAATGAAAACATAGTTAAAATTGAAAAGAAGCATGACAATGCAAGATTTTGCTGTAAAGGACACTATGAAATATTTGTCAAAACTTGAACAGAGTCTGAGATTAGTGTTAGTAATGAGTCAACATTTGCTGGTTCTGATGGCTGAGTTTTGGCTGTGTGAGAGAGTGCCCTAGCTGCAGGAAATGCACACTAAGCTACTGAGGATAGTTGGGCAGCACATCATCAGCAAACGTTCCAAACAATTTTCTGATGTACAACCAACTTTACTATAAATTTAAGATATTTTAAAAGTTTTTTAAATTAATTTATTTATTTTTGTTACAGATGTTTCTCCTTTTTCCTCCCACTGATTCCCCCCTCCTTCTCCCACCCTGCCCTGTCCCCAGCTTTGTTGTCCATGTCGTTGTTCATGCATACATGCATATAAGTTCTGTGGTTTATCTCTCCCCACCACCCCTTCTTCTGGGATTGTCAGTCTGTACCCCACTTCCACGTCTCTGGGAAGTTTTTAATAAAGAAGAAAATAAATCCCAATTTTACAAACAAAATTAAATCATGAATCTAGACAATAATCAATAATAGATGCTTAAACTGTAAGGTTTCTTGTAATTATGGTATCTTCTAGTTTCAGATTCTATATGCTCTTTTTCATTGAATTTATTGGGCTGACATTGGTTAACAAAATTATATAGGTTTCAAAATTCTATAATACATCATCTGCACATTGTATTGTATGTTTACCAACCCACCTCAAGTCTCCTTCCATCACCATTCATCCCCTCTTTTCCTTCTCCTACCTCCTCCAACCCCCTTTCCCTCTGGTAATGGATTAAAGACTTAAACGTTAGACTTGGAACCATACAAATCCTAGAAGAAATCATAGGCAGTAAAATCTCAGACGTTTCTCATAGCAAAATTTTTTCTGATATATGTCCTTGGGCAAGGAAAACAAAAGAAAATAAATAAATAAATGGGACTACGTCAAACTAAAAAGTTTTGCACCACAAAGGAAACCATCAACAAAATGAAAAGACAACCCATTGAATGGGAGAACATATTCACCAATGATACATCTGATAAGGAGTTAATATCCAAAATTTATAACGAACTTATAAAACAACACCAAAAAAATCCAATTTAAAAACAATAAAAAGATCTGAATAGACATTTCTCTAAAAAGAACATACAAGTGGCCAATAGACATATGAAAAAATGCTTAATGTCACTAATCACCAGAGAGATGCAAATTAAAACAATGATATATCACCCCCCTCCTGCCAGAATGGCTACCATCAATAAATCAACAAACAAGTGCTGGCAAGGGTGTGGAGAAAAGGGGACTCTATTACATTGCTGGTGGAAATGCAGACTGGTGCAGCCACTATGGAAAACAGTGTGGTTTTTCCTCAAAAAATAAAAAATGGAACTACTTTTAACCCAGAGATCCCACTTCTAGGAATAAATATATCCTACGAAGACTGAAACACCAATCAGAAAGAATATATGCACCCCTATGTTCATAGCAGCATTATTTATGGTGGCTAAGATCTGAAAACAGCCCAAGTGACCATCAGTAGATGAGTAGATAAAACTGTAGTACATTTACACAATGGAATACTATGCTGCTATAAAAAATGATTTCTTGCCCTTTGCAACACATAGATGGACCTGGAGAATATTATGCTGAGTGAAATAAGCCAGTCAGAGAAAGACAAATATCACATGATATAACTTATAAGTGGAATCTAATGAACATAATAAACTGATGAACAAAATAGGTCCAGAGGCATGGAGACATGAAACAGTCTAACATATCTCAGAGGGAAGGTGGTGAGGGGGCAGATAGGAAAAGATTAACCAAAGAACGTATATACATATAGGCATAACCTATGGACACAGACAATACTGTGGTGAAGGCCTGGGGTGGGGCAGGAACTGGGATAGAGGGGTAAAGGGAGAGAAAATTGAGTGACACCTGTAATACTGTCAACAATTTAAAAGATTAAATAGACCAACAAGATTAAAAAAAAGCAATAAAAATTTACCAAAAGTTGATTATTTTGAAGCTAGGTATGGGTTCATCATACTATTCTCTCTTATTTTGTGTATATTTGATAATTTCTATTTTGAAGAAATTAAATATATGTGTAAAAATATAGCCCATTCTATTTCTTAAAGTGGCTTTGAATATTTTTATTTTCCTTAATGATACAAATAAGAAATCAAATGTCAAATAAACCTGGAGAGGAGAAGAAAGAACATGACGTTTTGGCTTGTTGAAATGGTTCCCAATGTTGAGTACTATGGGCTTCAGGAGGTTATATGGGTTAGACCGATCAAAAGAGAGAAAGTCAGCTTGTTCACTAAAGAATAAAGGCACGAATTCACATAGACACACACCCTCAATGACAGAAGGACCCCTTAGTTATCCGTGGGAAGAGCCATTGTCAGTGTACCTTGCTATGGAAGATGAAGAGCGGAGCAAGATTATGGGCGATGTACTTTAGACCCAATTAAGTCCAACTGGAGCTTAGGAAATGACAAAAGGAATCACAGCCATAAATGACATACCTAGCCAGCCTAGCCAGTCTTTCAGGTGGGCTGTTGTTCTGCACATAATGCTGCAGTCCCAAACTTCACAAGAAACACTGAGAAGCCCTTTTGCCTCCAGCCTTGATATACAGTAAGCTCAGGGTAACGGGGTCACTACTCCCTCAGGAGGGAGTATTTCCATTACTACATGAAGCTGTCCACAGCCCTTCTACAGGTCCAGATTTTGGAACAGAGGGCCCCACAGTTCAGAGATAGGCTGCCTGCTAAGGAACCAGTTACCAAGACCTCTGGAGCCATAGAATTAAAGTATTTATATTCTACAAAAATATAAATGATTGGCATGATGCGAGGGTGTAATGGAGCAAAGCAATTAGATATTCAGAAATGTGTTTGAAAAATAGAATTAGTTAATAAACCAAAAATCTTTTGGAGGATTTCTTAAGGAAACTGACTTTATTCCAATCACAAAACTCTTCTTCACATTGGGACTTGCAAAATATCTCTAACACAGTAAGGGCCCAATAACTGTCCTAAAATAAATGAAAGCAAGATTGCAAATAGAAGGGCCCAGAAGCCAGTCTGGAGACTGCCTAAACCACATATATTTTCAATTTAAAAGCAGCAACACAAAAATCCCCATTGAATTCTTTTGCCAACATTTGACAGGGATCATTATGCCCAATCTAGAGTTGCTGAATTTGAATATCACAGAGTTTCACAGAGCTTGCCCCAAACTACTCAACTGTTACTACTTAAGAGTAAAACAAATAGCTGCAAATTAAAAACTCCAGTTTCCAGCAGCCTTTGTGATAGACCTTTTATTTTCTATCTTTCCCCTTAAACGGCTGAGTAGGGGAATCAAGGTAGCCCTTGAAAGTGAAGTAGATGGACAGAACAATTCAAAACAAATAGAAAGTGGATCAAGTTTCCAGGCAGGCTTAGAGGAAAGAAACATTACAGAGATATCATTGCATGTGGAATGAATCTTCTGGGCTTCATATTTTACATTAACTTTTTTCCTGCTGAAATTTATTTTAGAAAATTCAAGCTAAAGCATCCCTTTTGGATTTAGGTGTGTCCTTTACCTTTAACCTCAATAGGAGCTCCACACATATGAAAGTAGAAATTGGCTTTTTACAGTAGATCGATAAAAGCTCTGTGGGAGTAAGCAGAATGCCTCCCAGAAACATTTCTGTCTTTACATCTCATAAAATGACCTCGATATCTGGAAGAAAAAATATTCTATTTTCCCATCCATTTCTATTTTCCCGTATCATAGAGACTGCACACTGCTTATACTATGCAGTACACCGTGACAGCTGGGAAAGAGAGATTTATCACATCCTAATATTTCTCAGTTTAGAGAGGTCTTACTGCTGTTCCACTGCACTTGCATGCATCTAGAGACTAGAGAAATTCAACTCAGATTTTCAATATGTCAATATTCCATCAAAGAAGTCAGTAAATATACCTCCTGTCCTGTGTTTTCTTGGTCTTTCTTTTCATCTCCACCTTCCCTTCTTACTCAGTTTTCTCTTTCTCACATAAATGTACAAAATTGAACAGACTGTATTTCAAAACTGCATTCACTAAATTTTAACCACCAGCACTTACATGGGTAAAAACATCTCTTTGGGCAAGTTGATACAAATAATGTTCAACTTTCCAATAAATTAGATTTGGGAGAAACATTTTTGCTTCTATTTCTACATAGCATCATTTCCTGGAAAACATTTAGACGAAAAGAAAGTGCTGAGAGCTAGTATGTCACAGCTCTTGTGGACCTACTAATTTTAGGAAAACTCTAGTAATTTGAATTTAAATACCTTGAAGCACACACACAATCTCAGAATTACATTTTTTAAAAGGTAGTAACTATACCTAAAACTATATATTCAATTATTGTACATTAACAATAATTTAAAAATAAAAAATTATTTTAAAAAAATAGCTAGGAGGTTGAATTTAAAAGGAAGAAAACAGAGACGGCAGATTGAAGCCTCGTCCACCTCCTCTAGTTTTCTCTATCTTTGACTAAAGAGCGCTCACTGCAAGGCCATGTATGTGTTTACAGCTAAAGCAGGAAGCACTATGGCAAATCCAATGCAAACAGCAGTTTCCAGATGGGACTTAAAGGCATATACCTTTCTGCAGTCTATTTTAAGTTTTATACTTTAGTCCTCCCACTTCAGGTACATTAGTTAACAGCCATATATGGCTAGTTGGTACTAACTATATCAGAGAGTGAATATACAGGACTCTTCCATCATCACAGAAAGTTCTGTTGGACAAAGATTAACTAGATTGCCTTTAACTCTGTGCAGACGACCTGTCCCTGTCCCCGAGAACCAACATCAACTCTCTCCAGCTGGATCTGATACGTCCTTCAGAGCTTCTACTCTACTGTTGGCTCTATTCGAAACTTCATAGCTTTTATGTCACTCTGCCTTGTATTACTAAGTTTTCTTGTATATATCTGTTTTTATAAACTACATTCATTCAGTATTAAAATATTCAACAAGTACTATACATGGTAGGCACTGGTCTGAGTTCCGGGACAAAACAGACAAGGGAATGAGCCAACACTTAACTGAGTTTTCTAGCACATAGAACACACTAAGGACACATATGTGGATGAAAGACTCTTATTAAGTAGCTATGGAAGTCCATGTTTTAAAGGAATAGGTAAACAACAAAAAGGAGAAATATTCTGACAGGAAGAAACTTGATGCCTTCCAACGAGGTCTGCATCCTGATTTAGATATGTGTCATTGGGTCACTTACACGCTGTTTTAGTATTACATTCATAAGTGCATTCAACCCAGAGCATCCTTTTTAGAACTTTTTTGTAACATTATTGAGTTACCGGGCCACTAACAACCACATACCCAAGGCTAACTGTTGAGCTCTTTCATAGAAGAAAATAATTATTTTAATCATAAAACATGAGGTATATTAGTTACAGTTAAGGCTAAGGTACTTTAACAAAGAGATTTTAAAAACAGTGGCTTAGCCCTGGCCAGTTTGGCTCAGCAGTTAGAATATCAGCCCACAGGCGGGAGGGTTGCAGGTTCGATTCTCGGCTGGGGGCACATACCTGGGTTGCAGGTTCGGTCCCTGGCCCCTGTCGAGGTCTTGTGTGAGATAATCAATCAATGTGTCTCTCTCACATTGATGTTTCTCTCACTCTGCCCCTCCCTTCCTCCCTTTTACTCTATTTAAAAAAAAAAATCAATGGAAACTTATCCTCAGGTGAAGATTAATAACAAAATAGTTTCCTATATGAAATATAATTTCTGTTTCATATAAGGATCCTGAGGGGAGGTGGATCATCAAGGTTGATGAGGTAGTTCTAATCCACTCGGTGCGTCAGAACCAGAGGGCCCTTGCGTCTTGCTGCTTCACCACTCCCCTCGGGCATCATTTTTATCTACATGGTTGAAGTTGGGTCACAAGCACATGATATTCCTATTCAAAATAAAAGGAAAAAGAGAGAAAATTCGGAATTTTTTTTTTTTTTTAGTAAATGAGGCCCCAGTCATCCACATCACTTCCAATCGCATTCCACTGGTGATACCTTAGTCCTGTGGGCACTCTCGACCAAAGAAATCTGGGAGATGTATTCCCTAGCCAGACAGATATGTGCTCCCAAAGAGAGAATGAAATGGTACAAGGAAGGAGAGCCTTCCAGTCAGTTTATTTTAGGTGGATGGTTGAGAGAAACTGTTCTCCTAGATTCTTATTCCATCTATACATACAACATAGAGGAACTACTAAGAGAATTACAATTTAAAGCACGTACCTGTTGAAGAAAGCACTATCATGTTGAAGAAAGCACTATCATGGTATTTTCAGAATTCACATTGTCATTTTCCAAAGATGTATATGTACCAAGAATAAGGCTGATAAAAGGAAAGCTTATCAGTTAATAGTAGGTTTTAAAAAGTGTTATTGATTTACCATATTACTATTTTATAAAACATGTACAATATATGAACCTGCCTCAAAGAGCTTGTGACTTCAAAGGAGACCACAGAATGCAGCATATATGGAATTAGAAGTACACAGTGCATTTAGCATAAACTCAGATAAAGTTATTAAGTATGCAGTTTATCATCTTTCCTGTTTCTCTATTTCAACACCCAGCATCTTCCCCAAAACAATAGCAATTCTTCAAGGCCCTTTAAACAACAAGAACACCAATTCTTTGAAGATTCTCCTCCCTGTAGGAGAAAGATTATAACTGAAAATCCATAATACCTGAGTATGGGTTTGTTCAAGTTACATTCTCCAAATAATATTTACATTTTCATGGAGGTTTTACGGAGGGAAAGAACACAAATGACTGAATCTGTACTGGTCATATTGCAGGGCACAGATTCCTGTATGAGGGAAGTACTTAAGGTAATCTGATTTTTGCATGCACTGTAAGGAACCCACTCATTATAATCCACACATAGCCTGACGAGCCTGCATTCACATAGTAGTGTGTACATCGTGCACAGCTTCAAGTACGCAGTTTTTCCCCAAGGACAAAGCTTTCCAACTAACTGTGCTTTGGCACTGCCACCAGGGACAAACTGCTGAGCTTGATGCTCCCTTACACTAAATGGCTGTTCTTAGAATTCTAGTTTATGACAGGGACCCAGAAAACTCTTAAGAATATTTCCTGCTGCTAACCTTGAGAAATATATCGTATTGAACCCAGTCCTTGGCAACGTCACTCAGACTCAATTATTAATCCACCCACTTGTCCTAGTTGACAGCTAGATTGCAATCAGATAGATAGATAGATATAGATAGACGATAGATAGATAGATAGATAGATAGATAGATAGATAGATAGATGATAGATAGATAGATAGATAGATAGATAGATAGATAGATAGATAGATAGATAGATACTAGATAGAAAAAACTGTCACTCATGATCATGTCTCTAAATCTAAAAGCTGTTCAGCCCTATTCAAGGGTTGGTGAAAACTTGTGATGGTGTTAGAAGCTTCCTAGGACTAAAATCTCAAGAAAGAAAAATATGATGCTCCATCTTTTTATTGCCACATACCACAACAATGTGTTATGATCTCTCACATTTCTGAGTTGGTTGGGACAGCCAGGCAGTTTTTCCTTCAAGTTTCATTGATTGTGTTCAGAAAGCACCAGGGGCTGAAGTTGTCCAAAGGCTCTGTGGAATGATGTCCCAGGGAGCTGACTCCGTGTCCGAGCATGATACTGGCTGCAGGAGGGGAGCGCAGCCCAGCTTTGCTCCCGAGCTCCTCCACATGGCCTCCACATGCGGCTTAAGCTTTATACTATGGTGGTTTCATTTTCAGATCATCTATTCCAAGAGACCAAAAGCAGAAACTGCCATTGTCTTAAGGTCTAGGCCTGAGAACTGGCACAGCATCAACCCTGCCATATTCTATTGTCAAAAAAGCCACAGAGGTCCCTCAGATCCAAGGAGGGGCCACAGACATCACTTCTCAGTAGAGAAGTGTCAGAGAATTGGTGGACACCTTTAATGGGCTGTATATGGCTGCACACTCACCGCAGATACATGGGACAGCGAAGAGATCATTAAGAACATTCTTTCCCTGTATTGCCAGAGAGTTAAACTAAAAGTGATATTTCAGAACAAAATAATTTACTTCAAATTACTGCAAATGAAGTTCATCTAGCCTCTAAGGAATTGCAGAAGTCCTGGTATGATTACTACTTTCTAAGTTATGGAGTTCTCTTGAACAGAAGCAGAGAGCTTGATAATTAAAATAAGATTCTAAGGTAGCAATGAATATAAAAAAAATAAGTCAATGGTTAAATTCAGAATACTCCAAATTGCAAGGAAAGAAAAAGGGAACAAGTCTCATGAAAAGGCAACAAGAATAAATTTTAATAATATATCAGCTACCACCTGTTCATCATTCAAAGTGAATTTTAAAAGGAGAGATCTAAATTTCTTCAAGGATATTGCAATTAAATATTTATAAATAATAAACAAAAAGACACTACAACAGAGACAGGCTGCTTGCCTTTCTCACTGGGCCTCAGTGATACTATACACCCTGCCTTCCTTGCAGTTAGTTAAGGGTACATGAGAGGCTTCTGGTCAATGGACTGTGTGCATAATTGATGTTCACCACTTCCAAAGTTGGTCACAAAATCACCTGTGCAATACACATGCTTTCCCTCTGCTTCTTAACCAGGAGGATGAAAGAGGTACAGTGGAGGACTCCCTGTAGCCTCTGAGGGTCAACAAAGATAAGTCACCTTGCGGGACAGACTTGCCCTGTCCACACCTGACACGAGCAAGGGAAAAAATCCTTTGTTGTGCTAAGCCACTGACATACAGGAGCTACTTGCTATCGCCACTAGCATTAAATACACTGATTAATAGAGAAAGTAAAAGTTAGTGTCCACCTCCCTCCTAAAAGAGACACACGAATCACCTTCTTTGGAATGCTTAATGTGTCTTAGAAATTCAAAGTTGACAGGCTCCATCGATGTCATCTGGCTGATGTATTTTTTTGATGCCAGTAACCACACACTGCCACCAATGAATAAAACACTTATAAGTACCCAGACTCAGAGAAATATACATTGTAGAAAGCAGAAGCATGCAATCCTGTGTTGCCATGACAACAACAACATAATTCCATTTCAAAAGGATCGCCAGTTTCTGTATGAAAAATATACTTCTCCTCCAAGCAAGGCTGTTAAAATGCTGCGTGCAAGAAGGAAAGTATTGAACATCTCAAACATCCCACTCCAAATAGTTGATTACATCCTTTGGTTCCATCAGCACCAACTGTAACCTACAGTACAAAACCACTTTGGTTTCTCCAGGTGTCCCTAAAATATGAGTGCTAACAACAAAATGAAACTTTCAAATAGCATATAATTTCCTCTGCAAGGAAATAAAGTAGCTCTTCCATGAATGGTAACAATCATGCAAGTTCAGTAATTTCCTCAAAGTGAAATGTTTTGATCTAATAAACCTTATGAATAAACTCATATCCCAAAAGTCTTGCTCTTTTAAATCAATTCACTCTTCAGAAATTGCATGCTACTGATGTTCTTTGAGGCTGTGTGATACTGATATTATATAGATTATTTTAGAATTATAAGTAGCCCTACAGATCATTCCGTCCAAATTCTTCATATTAGGGATCAGGAAGCTGAGACTCAGAGGTGCTTAGTGACTCAACCAATGCCACAGCCATCCTGTTATACTGCATTGCTGATACTACCTTCATGCTGTGCTGTGCTTCCTATTAAAATAATCGAAGTACCACCTTGGAAATTACTTTAGAATGCTTACATGATCAATATTGTGATCTCTAGGAATTTAAACAAATATTTTCCTAAGATTATACTTCAGCTTGTAGAAGCAACTTCTAGGGCAATCTTTTTATCTAAGAGGAGTTTCATGAAAGAATAAATTGAACTCTTAACAGTTTCAAAATCGTCCTTGTCCTTTACTGTCTTTTGAAAAACTGATACTATAAAACTATCAAGTTTTTGTTAACTAGAAAATATCTATCTTATCTAATGAAAAGTGTCCATTATTATATAGGTATTTATAAATATAGCATAATTTTAAGTGTACAGCTTTATTATTCCAGTTGTATGCATGAACTAAGCTATCCAACATTAAAGTCCTACTTTAATGAATAGATGAGAATAATTTTTAATATATATAGTTATGTAAATTAGATTTATATATTTATTTCATAGGTAGTAATCACACTGTTTGTTTATATTTAGTGTTTCTAAACTGGCTGCAAGTAATTCATTTCTTAAGTAGATGTATTATTGAAATTTTACTTACTATCCATTTTCTTAGCAAAATATTTTTCATTGAAAATATAAAGATAACTTTCAGTTAAGCCCCTCTCCAAATTAATGTAAATTTATAATCAATTAAATTCTACATCAAGTATCTTGTACTGTAATACTCACAACATTAAATAACAAGAAAAATTAAGTGTGGGTAAAAATATTTCTCATTATATTTTCTAAAATGAAAAGAACAGGGAAGCTTAAAGAAAAGAGCTTATAAGTAAATATATTATTTTCCACCAGCTCCTGTCAACCCTAATTATTTTTTAAGCCTTAATTGCAGTATCTCCTAAGCCTTAGCATTGCCACTTAGAAAACAGAGGTGTCAATATTTTTCATATATTTTAGATAAAGGAAGGACCAAACTCTGGAGAGAGGAAAATATATGGACTGATAATATATGGGCTTCCCATCTTTATGGCCACAAGGACCTTCCCTCTCTGAAATTCTTGTTTCCTCTGTGACTGTCCACCTACCTTATATCACAGCCTACGAAAACCAGATCACAAGGCAACCAACTCCCTCCCAGAGTCCACCACCACCACCAAAAAAAATGCTGAAAAGGAGAATTGGCTTTACAGCCACTATTGGCCATATATTAGGAATAAGGTCTGAATAAAAACAAAATCAATGAGATATCTACCAGTCAGCTCAACCCCTAGGCCACCATATCTAATTTGATGTTTATTTAACAAATGTTCAATTTAACACATCTTTGGTTTAATTCTCTTTCCATCCCAGCAAACTTAGCATGACAAATTTAGAAAGACAGTATCATTCACTCCCCCTGCAACAAAATTAAAATAATAAATACTCAAAAAAGGGAAATAATTTTAGCAACAGAAGATTTACAAATAGACCCATTATCAAAAGCACAGTACCGTCTCCTTATTCACACACATACTTATGTTGTTACTGACAAAATAGCATAAAACTATGATTTAAAATTATAATAATTCATCATCATCATCATCATCTTGACAAGATGCTGGCCCAGAATAACTGTCTCTATCCCAGTGAGAAAACTCTTTACACAATATTGAAAGTTTTTTGTGGTTTCTGTTTTGTTTGTTTTGGTCTCTTGTTCTAGAATTAGTGTCTCTTGCCCATCTAATATAATGGAAACCAGCAATAAATAGCAACATGAAAATGAAGAACTCAAAATCTACATTTTAGCACTTATTTCTACTTTTAATATAACCGGAGGATCCAATTGTCCCCACACCATAACCATCAGCTTCTCTCTAGAACTGACTAACCCCGTTGTGGGGATTTAGAAACCATTCCATCTCTTTGCCAGTTCAGCGGCCTTTGGGGAAGAAATTATCTGTTCATTTTTCCTCTTCCTCCTTCCCCTTTCAACTCTTCTCCATAACATAGCCTGAGCACATCCACATTTCTCCATAGAAAAGAAGCAGTCATCATTGAAGATATTTGATGTGCAAAATTGAAAACTAATGAGGTGAAAAGGATTAAGGGATTGTGAGTAACTCATCACCCAAGAATTAAACAGGAGTAAAATGAGTGAGTGCAAATTGGCTCTAGATGTGTGAAAATGAACGGTTGTACTCCTTGGGAATTATGGATCATATTTTCAAGCACTAAAAGCAAAGAATGCTTCTAAATTCACCTCTTAAAACTAATTTTAGAATTTGCACTATATTTCACTCTGGATGTGTCTTATGCCATTTACCTATGTAAGGAAGGAACTGTAAGCAGCTCTCTTCAAGTCCAGGCCAAAGTTCAGTACATTTCCAATGCCAGTCCCACAGGGACACCTGCCAGTTCCTCTGATATGTCTTTTACCTTTAACAATAGAAGATATCACACTGAGATTAGAAGCCCCAATAATTAAGAAACATAAAAGAAAGAGCATGACCCTTGAGTAATAAATGCCCCAGATTTGATCTATAAATGGATAATCTGATTTATATTATTTGAGTTCAGTTGGTAAGTAGGAGATAACATTTTTAATCCATATTTTAAGATATTTGTTGTTGCTTAGACAGAGATCAAAGAGAATAAAATTCAACACCCTCAACTTTACCAAGCCACAGAAAAAGAGCAAGCCACACTAGAATAACAGCCAAAAATTAAAGTGCAATCTCCCAATGTGAGTTATGAAATATATAGATTTATGTTCTATATGGAGAGAATTTAAGAATGCATGTGCATATAATTGCAATATAATACATAAGGGCTTTTTAGTCTAATGTTAAGGGTTTTATAATATGGTTGAATATACTCTAAGATCTAATTTGTATATGAAACAGACATGTTCATGAATTTCTGTATAACTTTGTAAAATGTTGCATAATTTCACTTTATGATATTTTTCATTTGGTCAACAATTATTTTAAAGATAGTTATTACTATTCAGAGGTCTAAATTCAGAAGAACATTGAGTATAATAGAATGTTTCAGATAAATAGTAGCCCATAGAGAATTTTATGAGAAAAAAGACATAAAGATTAATGTAATATATACACCTGAGCAACATTTTTAATGCACTGGAAAGATGCTGTGTTATGCACATGCAACATTTGAATTAATAAAACACTGCATATACTCCAAACGCCTTTATGTAGAACTAAACCTTTGAAAACTAGCCCTGAAGAACTCTATGCATATCCATGCCTATTACATCACTATGTACATGAAGAATAGTTACTCATATCATTCTGCGCAGCACTGAGAAGTATGAGAGCCTGCTTTTAAGAAAGAAAAGGGACAGTCACGCTCAACAAACATTAAAAATGACAATAGCATTCCTTTTGGTTATTGTTTCTCACTGTGTGTTCCTGCTGCTTAAGATATAGAAGAATAGAAGAGAGGAAGATAAACAAGTCCTCTAAAGACATTTACTTGCTCTAGACGCTGCCATGAATTTAATTAAGTGCCACCCACTCCTCTGCAGAAGCTTTACAAAAAAAAAAAAAGACTCTTAAAACGCGACTTAGTTTTTGTAGATACTTAGAGTCTCCTAGACTAACCCCTAAGAGCATTTACAGCGGTATCTCATTGTAACAACAAAAAGGAAATAGGAATGAGGAGGACAAGGAACTCAAAAAAACAGTCTAATTCTTTCCGATAGCAATGGCCTGCTGTTAGTTATTCCTATTATTGTTTTCTTTCCTCTTTAAAATTAATCTTTAATGAAAAAAATAGAATATTCAAAATTTTTAACTAAAGAAGTTCCTACGTGAACCCTTTTGTTTCATTTTTCTCCCAGTAGAATAGTTCAAACTGAGAAAAGAACAAAGCTAAAAAGATTGTAAAAATGAGACCTTCACATCACAGTTTAGTCTTTTCCTCACCAATCTTTACATTTATCTGATGGATTCTTCTGAAAACCAATGATTTAAAAACATGAATCTTGCACTTTTATTGTTAGGGTTTTTGTTTGTTTGTTTGTTTGCATCTGTATAATGCTTTCCTACATATGATACACTATTATACATATTAATTGTATTTTTAATTTAAATATATTCTTCTCCATCAAGTTTAAACCCATGGGCCATTCATTGTGATTAGACATCTGAAGTAAGCAAATGAGTCCTTTAAATCAGTTTGCTGGACCGTAGTGAAAGATGCTGCAATAAATATAATTGATAAACTATGGGACTGAGGCCCTCTGCTGGCAGTCTTGAGGCATTATTTTTTTTAAAACCATGATAGCACAAGAGGGAAGGTCAAGTCTACTTAATCTCAAGTCCTCCTTGCTACTTAGGACCTTTAATTGCCTTCCTAAAACTTTACTTCTTTTTCCTGCCACATTTTAAGAAATGTGAGTATTTTATTTCTATAACAGTTGCTTTACTTTTTGGAAAAAAACATAAAAATTAAGACTATTGAATGGAAATATTAATTTTAACATTACTAATGTTTTTTAATTAATTTTGTTCATAAGTAATGCTTAAATTTTCTTAAATATGTTAGATAAAATTGTAGATATAGATACATCATCATGATTTACAATATAGAATTTAGTATCAAAATTGAATAAAATTTTAATGACATAATTACTAAAACATCTCTCATTTTCTCCAGAAACTAGACTTGTTTCATATGTAATGTATACCTAAATAGCCTTGAAATCTAAGTTTTTATCTTAATGTCCAGAGCAATTTCTTAAAGCTTGGAAAAGCAGTTGGAGTGGTTATTCTTCACTCACCACTAATGTCACTTACCTGTGCGTTCCTTCTATTATTTATATATTCATATGATTGTGACTGAAAGAGACCATCAAAGTAATGTAATCTAACCCTTCCATTTTTGCAAAGAAAAACTCTGAGACCTACAGAGGTGAACACAGCCCAGTCAAGGCAAGGTGAACAGAAACTTCTGAGACACTTCATCTCCCAGGGAGATAACTCCTCGAGCAAGAGAAGGGAAAGAGACAGTGGGTTGCAGCTCTTCAGCACAAGAACCCAGTTCTGCTGTGGATTCAGGGAGACTGAATCCAAGCCTGGTTCCCAACAGTCAGGCTGCTAAGAGGAAATATGGATCCAGGGGCCAGAAGCAATAATAATAATCATGACAAACATTATTGATCACTGAATATGTGCCAGATAGGTACAGTTTGAAGCACCTGACACAGAATAACTTCTATAATCATCACAGCAATTCTGTGTAATGGATAAAAATGCTAGTATAATTGAGAAACCTGATGCACAGAGAGAATGAGTCTCTTCCCCAAGGTCGTCACTCAGTCAAGGTTCAAATCCTGTGGATCCAGAGCATATGCTCTTAACCCCGCATTACGAGAAAACATAACAAGCCCAAAAATTGGTCCCAAAGGGTCCACCCTGGAATGTTATCGTGCTCTGCCTGACCTTGAATCAGAGAGTGATCTCTGCAGCCAAATTCCTTTAGGTCTAGAGTTCTGGAATTTAGAGCTGGAAACAGCCTCTTAGAACATGTAGCCTGGTGGTCCTTAATCTCTCTTGGTGTCTAGAATTACCTGAAAATCTGCTAAAAGAAATAAAATTTGTCCTCTGAAAAATACGTACACACGCATGATGACATAGCAGCAGACACACAATTTTGCATAAACTTGTTGTTTGTGGAATCTTGGAATGTATAGATCTTAGAGGACACAGCACACTAGGTTTTAAAATTCTGACTTAGGCCCACCTTCATAATTCACATTCTATATAAAATTTTCTCACGTACCCAAAGCAAAGACACTGGCCTCATAAACACCCATGCTGTCCAACTGTTTCATGTTATGAGACACAGAGAAAATAGTAACATTGTACAACATTTAGGCATAAAGAAAGAAGCCTTCTCTGCCTGGCTGGTGTGGCTCAATGAATTGAGCATTGTCCCATGGACTGAGAGGTCCCAGTTTGATTCCTGGTCAGGGCACATGCCCAGGTTGTGGGCTTGATCCCCAGTAGGGGGTATGCAGGAGGGAGCTGATTGATATATCTCTCTCACATTGATGTTTCTATCTCTCTATTCCTTCCTCTCTCCCTAGAAAGTCAATAAAAACATTTTAAAAAGGAAGAAAGAAAGAAGGCTTTTCGAGACCAGAGGTGGCCAGCCCCAAGAATCCCAGTTCCCTAGACCTCATCAAACCACCCAAAGAGCTGAGAAAATCAGTATCTCAAAATAACTACACTACACGTAATTCACAGCACACCCGCTGGGAAGCCTGCCTTACAGTCCTCCAACAGATGAAGTAGAAACTGACTTAGGCTACCAGTGCTTCTCACTCAGATCCACTTAAAATCCTTACCCCACCCCATCACCAGCCCAACTTAGTTTAGATTTTAACTCTCACTTCCCAGATCTTCAAAAACAATAGCTACATGTATTAATTACTCATTGCTGCATAACAAATTAACCCAAACTTAGCTGCTTAAAGGAGAAGTATTTATTATCCCACTGTTTGGGTAGGTCAAAAATTCCGAAGCAGCTTAGCTTAGCTCTGTCTGAGTCTCTCCGGAGGCTGCAATCAGAGTAGAAACTGGAGGTGCAGGTACCTGAGGTTTGACTGGGCCCTGAGGATAGGTTTCCAAGCTCAAGCAGAGAGTTGTTGGCAGGAAACCTCAGTTTCTCACCACACGGCCTCTCAACAGGACTGCATGCAACATGGCTTCCCCCATGGCAAGTGATATGAAGACAGACAGAGACCTCAAATGAAAGCTGTAATCTTTTTGTCACCCATCTCACAGGTGATATTTTGGCTGTATTTTATTGTCACACAAACCAAACCAGGTGCATGTGGGAAGGAACCACAAAAGGGTGTGAGTAACAGGAGGTGGGTCATTGGGCGCCATCTCAACGTGGTTACCATATTAATGTGTATTGAGTGTCTATTTTGTTTCTGGTACTTTAAGTTTGTAAAATATGATCTTATTTATTTTTTTTATAATAGCACTCTGAGATAATTATCTCCATTTCACAGCTGAGGAAACTAAGACCAGGGAGGTAAATTGCCCAAAGTCACACAGATAGTAAGTGACAGAAAAGGATGTCAAAACAAGGTTTCTCTCTCCCCAAAATAGCATATTCTTTCCAGCATGTTACTGTATTTCCACGCTGTGCCTTGCCTTCCTGACTTTCCATGTTTCTAGACCCCAATTCTCATGTATGAACCTCATCTCACTTTCTTTTCTGTTCTGACCCATCATTCTATACTTTGCCCACTCTGCTGCCAATCGCACACCCCCGGACTACTAGGTCAACAGTATTCCTCAGACTGCATTAGTCCACCTTTTCAATAACCATGTGAGGTGTTACATATCAAAATGTAATTGTAACTTTAGTAGTAGCTGTTGTTTAAAAAATTCAGAAGAGAAAAATGTGAAGATGTGGCAGAACCGACCTGCAACATAATTGTTTCACTTTCAGACTAACAACTGTATTCCACTCTCCACTGCCAGTAAACACAGACAGATGTCACGGTCAGGAAGGGGAATGAGGCAAAGTTCAGGGGCCACTGATTTGATTTCCACGTGTTTCCTGAAAAGTCCACTGATTCAAATGGATTGACAACCAGCTACAGGATGAAAGTGGGCCTATAGAATGTCAGCTGGCCGTTCAGGTTTAAACTTAAAAAAAAGTCAAATCTAAGAAGTTGTCTCACTTCCTGACCCTTCTGTTTATCAACTGCAATAAATGGTTCTTATTGAACTGAACTGGTAGGTATTTATTAATGAAAGGAATCCCATTCTAATACTAACCTATCCAGATATCAATTTCCCAAGATATCAAATGACCAATATGATATGAGCCAAGGACATATCTAATCAAGTTTCTTGGCTACATATAAGTCTTAAAAATCATGCTTCTTGAGATGCATCAAATCTAAAGTTATTCCTCTCTGGTCATTCTGAATAGGCAGTGGTAAAAATGGGTTGGAAAGATCATGAATGTACATCTATGTGTGTGCATTTGTGCACATGTGCACGTGTATCTTTACATGACTGTTATTTTATAATTAATAGTGAAAAATCAGACTTCTTGGCCTATTTGTACATTGTTCTAAGCCTTTTTCAATAAAGTCATGCATTTGTAGGTATGGCTTTCCCAGTTGCGAGGGGATTGTGGGGAGGGGATAAAATAGTAACCTTCCAGGTTACAAAAAAGAAAAATTGATGAATAAACCAAACTCTTCTAGGACCCATGCAGGTAGACACTATACTATCCTTCTCTTCTCAGACTTCTCATAGAGTCTATAATCATTGTCTCCACTTTCCAACCTCTCATTTATCCTTCACCCCATCCCACTGTGCCTCTACTTCCTCCATGCGATTGAAATAAGTCTCATTGATTAAACCAGTGACATTTTTATCAATAATTCTAATGAGACTTTCTCAGTTTTGAATCACTGGACTTCTGAGATGCTTTTGACACAACTGATTATTAGCATCTTCTTGACACACTTTCCTTCATTGGCTTTTGTGTTGGGGATGGATGGGATGGGAAAGGACAAAGACCACAATGTGTGTATGCAAAGACTCCAAGGCAAAAGGGACGTGGTTCAGAGGACTTAGGGATCTCCACTGTGACTGCACTATAGATCGTGAGGGGAAGCAGAGCAGATGAGCTGGAAGATGGGTAGAAACCAGGTCACACGGGCCATGTCTCAGACTCTAGATTTTATCCTAAGAAGAAAGAGTGAACACTGAGAAAGAATATGATTGAATTTGTTTTTTAAAGACTACCTTGCCTATAGTCAGGAGAAAACAATGATGGGGTAGATTGTGTGGACAGGCCACATAGGAGGCTATTGTAACAGTTCAAGTAACAGATGATGGTTTAGAGTGGGCTGCTGCTGGTGGTGATGAGAGAATAGATGGATGTCACTTTGTTTTGGTTTTGTTGCTTTGGGTTTGTTTTTGTTTATTTGTTTGGGTGATTAGTTGTTGTTGTCGTTGTTGTTTTTTACCATCTTTCAACGTAGCCACACTACCCCGTGCAGGAGTTCTCGGTAAACAGACCTGACACTGTTTTGGGCACTGTCTGTCTGCATGCTTGCTTTCCACAGCTTTGTTTTAGGGGCAGGGCATTGTTTGTTTTTAATTCTGGTTTTAATCTGACTTTTCTTGCCACTTATTATTGTTGTTGTTTAGGTAACGGTTAGTTCGCCACTTCTAAAATATGAATGTGATCTAAGATTCATTTTTTTCTATATTTTACCTATTACCTGACAGTTGAATAGGCTGCCATTCTGGTTGGTAGAGGACAGATTGTCCCTGACACGGGTGGCAGCACAAATGTTAACATCCCAACAGCAGTCACCTGGGAAACACCCCAGCTGAGGAGGGTGCTGTGCCATGTGCAAGATGCTGAGAAACTGGGGGCTGTGGACAAGCCCAGGGTTACAGGTGAAAGCCCTGTGTCCTATCCGATAACGCGCGATGTCCTCATTTCAGAAGGGCAGATGCAGCTTTGTCATAAGCTGAGCTAAAACCCTGACTGCTAGCCTCAGAGTCCCAGAGAGGTCTGGATGCTCAGCCAAGGCCCGTGGTGGAGAAACCTGGGACCCTAAATATGAGATGGGGCATCTGAGTGAATGCCCTGCGGATGCGACTCTGCAGCCCCGGGAACCAATGGATCTGCACAGAGGGTCCGCACCTCCCTCTTAGAGCCGTCGCTTCTGCTGTGCCAGGTGCTGCTGCAGAGGGGTCTCCCTGACACAGCATGGTGTGCTCCCCTCAGGGACTTCCTATGTCACCTACCAGATGACAGGGGACAGCCCGCAGAACCTGACTGCAGAGGGGTCTCCCTGACACAGCATGGTGTGCTCCCCTCAGGGACTTCCTATGTCACCTACCAGATGACAGCTACCAGGGGACAGCCCGCAGAACCTGACTGGAACGTGACGGATCTGCTATGAGAGGAAAGGGAGGATATACCTAAAGATCTACAAGTATTGGTCAGCATTTACCAGCAGGAGCTAATAAATTTTGAATGTACTTGATCAAGCAGGAGAAGAATGTGAGGCTGGAAAAGCAAGAACTCATTGATTTGGGGACATTTTCTTGGGACACAGGATTCAGTTCCTTAGCAAGGTCTCCAGGAAATGGCCCATTCACTGCTGGGATGGCTCCAGGAGACCTGGAAAAATATGTTGGCCACTGTCAACACAGTGGAAATGCCTGATTTGTCCTTGCACAGAATAGAGTTAGGAATAGAGAGACTGGAAGAAGTAGAATAAAATGTGAGGCCAGAAATACTCTCACAGAACTATGTCCCAGGGAGGACACAAAACACACACTGCCACGGAGGCCATCAGGAAGGGGCCTGTGAGGGGGGCCAGCACCATCAGTGAGGTGGCAGCAATCCCACCCGACAGGGACAGAGGTAGGAAAGGCTTTCACAGAACTGGGCTCGTTGAGGCCACAGGAGATGACGGGATCCTAAAGAAATAGAGCTCAGGCAGTGTGACGTTCAACTGCCAAGCCAGGAGGCTGCAGTTACTATGAGGACCAGCCAGGTCACAGGGGCAGTCAAAGTTGCTGGCCCTACAAGGAGTTGAGACAGTTAATAGAGAATGGTGTTCCAACAAGCAAAACTGACAGCCAGCCAACCAAGGTGCTGCTTAGCATCGATAATTTAGAAGGGGGGGGGGGGGGCAGGAAGAGAGAAGAGAGATATTACACTGAAGGTATTTGCTCCATTAAAAAGTTAGAATCTTTGCCAGGCCGGTGTGGCTCAGTGGTTGAGCACTGACCCATGCAGCAGGAGGTGGCTGGTTTGATTCCCAGTCAGGGCACATGCCCAGGTTTCTGTCTCCAGTCCCAGCAGGGGGCATGCAGGAGGCAGCCAGTTGATGTTTCTATCTTGCTCTCCCTTTCTCTCTCCAAAAAAAAAAAAAAAGTCAATAAAAACATATTAAAAAAAAAGTTACAATCTTCGCTCAATTTCCAGACCAGAGCTGATTTCCATGTCCAGAGTTAGAACCCATTGGCTGAAAAGATGAACAGGCCCCCAGGAAGAAGGCCCTCCACTATATACCCCCACAGGGACATACAGCCATTGACTGGGACGGATGAATGCGCACTGGAGAAATAACTACAAGAAGCATTCAGAGCCGTGGCGAAAAGATGGACTAGTCAAGCTATTAAAAAATAGTATAACATGATTGTTTATCCACTTGAAAAATAAAATAATAGGTGTTAACAAAAAAAAGAATAAATATTTGTTGGTGATTTAAGAGAAGAAAGAAGGCTGGCCAGAAAGCCAGGAGGGCTGGGAAGGTTAGTATCCAGAATGCAAGCTGTGTGAGGGCAACAACTGCTTTTTCTCCGTAGTATCCCCAGTTCCTAGCATAACGCCCAGTCCCAAGTAAAATGTATATAGCCCACACGCAGAAGCAACCACTACAAAAATTGAAATGTGTGTCCTTTCAGAATTTTCTAGGCATGTAAAAAATTTACATTCTTTTTTACAATAAAGAAACAATACTATCCGTATCAGTTTTCAGACTGCATTTCCTCAATTAATAATATTTTGAAAATCTAGTTAAGTGTGAACGAATAAATGTATACATGAATGATTAATGGTTGTATAAAATTATATTATTTGAATTTATCCTGATTTATTTCATCATTTTCTACCAATGAACACTTAGATAATATTTTTTATATGAAAAAGGCAATAATTCACACACACATCACCCTTTTCTGACTATTTTTTAAGGATACATTTCTACAGTTAGAATGGCTGTGTTAAAAGGTGTGCACATGTAAATGTTTGACACAAAACAACATATTCTAAAAATAATGTACAGCCCTGGCCGTTTTGGCTCAGCAGTTAGAGTGTCAGTCCACGGACCAGAGAGGCCCGGGTTCTGTTCCCACTGGGGGCGTGTGCCTCTGTTGCAGTTTGTCCCCGGCCCCGGTTGGGGTCGTATGGGTGGCGACCACTCGATATGTCTCTCTCAAATCAATGTTTCTCTCTCTCTCTCATCCTTTCTCTTTCCCTCCCCCTCTATCTGAAGAAAAATGCAAAAAGTGTCCTTGGGTGAGGATTAAAAAAAATAAATAAATAAAAATAATGTACAAACCTCACAGCATACTAAACTGAGTATTATTTTTTAAGCTATTATCTTGATCTTGGAATCAAGTATATATTAATAGTTGTATTCCTATATTTATAATTTGTCCCTTTACTCGTATAATTGTTAAAATGACAATATTTCTTTTCAGTTTCTTAGTAGCCCATTAACAAAATATTGATAACAAGTGTGCATTTTATGATTTGTGTAATATTTATAAACCAGCTGTTTTTATTTACAAACTGTTGGTAAATGAAACTGCAGTAACAATGACGGCTAATCTTTTGTAGCCGCCTTAGAAGGTAAGTGTTTTTGGAATCAAATTCCAAGTGTAATATACTTTTATTTCAAAATAGTGTTCATTTTAGCCTCAATTTCCCCATTGACAAGCTACAGATAATAAACCTTGTATAATAGCTGTCCGACAGAAAAATGATGGGATGTTTGTCAAATAATTACTAGATCCCCCCACACTAGTTTCAGATACTTTACACTATTTTAACCTTCAAAATCTCACCATGAGACAAATAGAATATTATAAACGAAGGAGCTAGAGCAACTAAAATGTAATAGTAGAAAACTTAGCAGAAAAAAAATACTATCCTAACTTAGATTTTCCCACATCATACTTCAGCTATCAAATAACTGGTCTCTGAATGGGAAAACAAAATAGATCATATCCTTAAGTAGTCCGTGCTTCTTTGTTTTTGACAGGATTTAAATAGTACTCTATCTCCTAGACTCAGGAACTAGATGGCACTGTCCCGCAGGCCACAGAAAGGTTCAAGACCACCTCAGCAGCAGCTGTAACTAAGGTGCCTGAGAAACTGTTTTGCTTTCCCAGCCCAGGCTGATGTGGGGCCACAGAGATCTCTGAGCTAATCTGTCATCTGCAGGAAATTTCAAAAAGAGAGGCTGAAGGGGAAGATTAGAAGAGATTGGGAGGGAGGTGTGGACTACTATGCACCCTGAAGCCTGTGGAAAGGGGCACTGATGCCTAGTGAGGAAATGCACTGATGGCCTTGGCATATTTCCTCTAGAGTTTGGGGAGCACAGCTACCTGACATCAGGCCCACACCTGTGTCTGCCTGGCAGCTGTCTCTCTGATCGCAGAAAGTTCAGAGAGACTGTTTCATTGAACTCAGTGGATAATTGGCCTGCGTGTTGTCCTGCCCAAGACTGGCTTCCCACAGGAGATAACCCAGCAGGGAGTAACTTCTAAATTCCTAAGAGCTGAAGGAAGAGCTATAAACAGTCAGAAAATATATTCACCAGCAAATCAAGAAAATTAGGTGCTAGATTTTCAACAACAGAGGAGGGATGGGGTGGTATTCTCCAAAGAGCACACAGAAGCACTTTTTACAGTAAAAGTGGACTTGGCTTATCTGCCATGGACAGAGAAAACCAACACAAATCAGTACCAGACAAGTAGTGTCCATATATACACATGTACACCTGCCCTCCCCACACTTCTTTCAACTCTGCAGGAGGAGTGAGAGGCAGCCTGCAGAGTTTGGAAGAAGGAGAAGCACTCTGCAGAAATAAAGAAGCTAACCAGGCACCTTTTCCCACAGCTGGTGGCCCAATCTAAAGAAGGGAAAATCTGTAACTTCAATGAACTTGAAAATTCTATTTCAAGAAAATAAATATTTGAATGACCTGAGATTGTCTGAGGGACTAGAAGGACCTAAAAGTAACCTGAAAAGTCATGAAACCAATCTTATGTTTACCACAGGGCAAGAGAAATGGCCCCACAGCAAGGTTTCAAAGAATAATGGGCAATGAAAATGAAGTTGCTTCCTGACTGCAGATGCTCTTTGTGTCCCACTATTTCAACATAATGATTCTGCACTAAACCAAAAGGAAATATTATTTTATTATGCAAAATATAACTATCTATAGATGATAATGCATCAAGTATTTTATCTGTCACATGTCAATTAGATATTCACAATATGAAAAAGGCAAATTTTTATTATGGTTCTTCAATTAAAGAGGCATTGTTAAGTAATAGTCTTCAGCTTTATACTGTCAACATCGATCAGTCTGAAGGTATTGATTAAACTCCACTAAACTTTCTCTCTCTCTCAAAGGAGTATAAATTCTAATTAAAGAGGCATTAAAATATTTATAAGATCTGGTTCCAAATACAAGTACAAGTTGTGTAATTTTAAAAATTGAATATTAGACAGGTTAATAAATCTTGTTTTATATAAAGTTGAATTTTTAAAATGTGTTTTTTGTTTTGTTTTGTTTTGTTTTGTTTTGTTTTTAAAGAGAGAGAGGAACAAGGGTAGGGGAAAGAGAAAGAAACATCGTTGTGAGGGAGAAACATCAATCTGTTCCCTCCTGTACACAACCCTACCAGGGATCGAACCCGCAACCTAGGTATGTTCCCTGACCAGGAATCAAACCCATGATCTTCCCATACACAGGAAAATGTTCCAAAAGAGCCACACTGATGATAGCTAAAAATGTGTGTTTTAAAGTAAGCTTGGTTTTGTTTGAAAGAAACATGTGCTTATTCCTGAAAATAAATAGGATATTTGATACTAGAAAATTCTGAAAAAGAGCAAGCAATAAAGATGCTATAAGTATTTATTCAAATCAGCAAGTGGCCCACATGTATTTATGCTTCATAAATATTTCCATGATCAAAACAAAAGAAAGCAGCAACATAAAAATCAAAGAAAGCACCACCACAGAAACTGCTAACAGCATATGAAGCTTTTACTCTCTTTCATGTAAATATTTTTTTTATATTTTGCATATGTCTAAACGTCTCTAACAACCAGGCATCATATTCTCACCTCACGGTTCGCTAACACATGATAAGAAAGTGACGAAACAATTGACTTAAATGCACTATTATAAAAATCACTTTAATAAAGCCTGGCTGGTGTGGCTCAGTTGTTGAGCGTTGTCCCATGCTCCAAGAGGTTGCCAGTTCAATTCCCAGTCAGGACACATGTCCTGGTTGCAGGCTTGATCCCCAGTAGGGCATGTGCTGGAGGCAGCCAGTCGATGTTTCTCTCTGACATTGATGTTTCTCTCTCTCTTTCTAAAAAAAAAAATCAATAAAAACATATTTTTTAAAAGTGTACAGAGCCCTGGCCGGTTTGGCTCAATGGTTAGAGAGCATCAGCCTGCAGACCAGAGAGTCCCGGGTTTGGTTCCTGCTAAGGGCACGTACTTCGGTTGCAGTTTGTCCCCAGCCTTGGTTGGGGTCGTGTAGGTGGCAACCACTTGATGTGTCTCTTTCACATCGATGTTTCTCTCTCTCTCCCTCCTACTTTCCTTTCTGCTCTATCTGAAGATAAATGCAAAAAAATTGTCCTTGGGTGAGGATAAAAAAAATTTTTTAAGTGTACAGAAAAGAAGTTAATGAGCTCAAAAAATTATTTTTAAAAATAATAGTAAATAAAATAAAAAATAAAAATATATTTAGAAAAAATCACTTTAATAAAAAAATCTACAAAAAACATGTTTAGACTTCCGGTCAAGATGGCGGCGCAGGTAAACGCGGTATCGCGTCCTCCCACAACCACATCAAAGTTACAACTAAACTACAGAACAACCATTATTCAAAACCGCCTGAAATCAAGCTGAATGGAAGTCCTACAACTACGGAATTAAAGCAGCTACATCCAGACTGGTAGGAGGGGCGGCGGCGGCGGGCTGGTCCCACACCCACGTATGGCAGATAAAAATCAGAAGGACACCTCGGCTGGGAAAGTCCTTCCTGAGGACTGAGGGGTCCCCGTCCCACACCAGGTGCCCCGCTCAGGGTTCCAGTGCCAGGAAGAGAATCCCCATAACTTCTGGCTGGAAAAACCAGCGGGAACCGAGGCTCAGGGAAGCTGAAGCGGCTGGAACCCCAGGCAGCTCCCTAAAGGGCCCGCGCACGGACTTATCGGACTCTCTCCCTCTAAACTCGGAGGGGAGGCAGCTCGAGGGGCGCCAGAGACATACAGGGAAGAACTGAGCTGTTTGGCACTGGAGCGAGGGCTGGAGAGGGGGCTTTCTCCGGGACAAACGTGCTGTCAGAGGCCTTTGTTCCTTTGGTGAGCCCTTCCCGGGGCGGCAGACAGAAGCCATATCTGGGACTCCAGCAACCTGGCTCACACTGGTAGCCCCGCCCTGCTGACTCCCTGAGGCCCCGCCCCGCCCCACCCCACCCAACATTCAGGCCCACCCAAGCTGTTGCCACTTGCTTAACCATAGGATTGGCCTGTCTTGGATCCTGCTTCAGGTTTTCCCTAAATTCTTTCAAATGAGCAGCATCTGGTCTCAGGGAGCCCCATAACTCTCATTAAGTAATACACTGAACAAACACAGGGAGGCAACCAAAATTAGGAGACAAAGAAACAGGTCCCAAATGAAAGAACAGAACAAAACCCCAATAAAAGAACTAAGCAAAATGGAGATAAGCAACCTAACAGATACTGAGTTCAAAATACTGTTTATAAGGATGCTCAATGAACTTAGTGAGAACCTCAGTGAACTTTGGGAGTGCCTCAAGAGCATAAAAGAGACCAGTCAGAAATCATGGATACACAGTTAGAATTGAAGGAGGCATTAACTGAAATAAAGAATAGGAACTTCCGGTCAAGATGGCGGCGTAGGGAAACGCAGTATCGCGTTCTCCCACAACCACATCCAAGTTACAACAAAACTACAGAACAACCATCATCCAAAACCGCCTGAAGTCAAGCTGAATGGAAGTCCTACAACTACGGAATTAAAAAAAAAGGCAGCTACATCCAGACTGGTAGGAGGGGCGGCGGCGCGAGGGGTGGCGGCAGCGGCACGGCGGCGGCGCAACGGGCTGGTCCCACACCCAAGTGTGGCGGATAAAAATCAGGAGGCTCCCGAGGCTGGGAAGGTCCTTCCTGAGGACTGAGGGGTCCCCGTCCCACACCAGGTGCCCCGCTCAGGTTTCCAGTGCCAGGAAGAGAAGTCCCCATAACTTCTGGCTGGAAAAACCAGCAGAAACTGAGGCTCAGGGAAGCTGACCTGGCTGGAGCCACAGGCAGCTCCCTAAAGGGCCCGCGCACAGACTGGTCGGACTCTCTCCCTCTAAGCTCGGAGGGGAGGCAGCTCCAGGGGCACCAGAGAAATACAGGGAGGAACTGAGCTGTTTGGCACTGGAGCGAGGGCTGGAGAGGGGGCTTTCTCGGGGACAAACGTGCTGTCAGAGGCCTTTGTTCCTTTGGTGAGCCCTTCCCTGGGGCGGCAGACAGTCGCCATATCTGGGACTCCAGCAACCTGGCTCACACTGGTAGCCCCGCCCTGCTGACTCCCTGAGGCCCCGCCCCACCCAACTTTCAGGCCCACCCAAGCTGTTGCTACTTGCTTAACCATAGGATTGGCCTGTCTTGGGTCCTGCTTCAGGTTTTTCCTAAATTCTTTCAAACGAGCAGCATCGGGTCTCAGCGAGCCCCATACCTCTCATTAAGTAATACACAGAAACAAACACAGGAAGGTAGCAAAATGAGGATACAAAGAAACAGGTCCCAAATGAAAGAACAGAACAAAACCCCAAGAAAAGAACTAAGCGAAATGGAGATAAGCAACCTAACAGATGCTGAGTTCAAAATACTGCTTATAAGGATGCTCAATGAACTCAGTGAGGGCCTCAAGAGCATAAAAAAGTACCAGTCAGAAACGATCGCTGCACAGTTAGAAACGAAGGAGGCTTTAACTGAAATAAAGAATAATTTACATAGCTTCAATAATAGAGTACGTAAATCCAAGGAGCAAACCATCGATTTGGAATATAAGGAAGCAAAAAACGCCCAACCAGAACAGCAAAAAGAAAAAAGAATCCAAAAAAATGAGGATAGTGTAAGGAGCCTCTGGGACAACTTCAAGCGTGCCAACATTCGCATCTTGGGGGTGCCGGAAGGAGAAGAGAGAGAACAAGAAATCGAAAACCTGTTTGAAACAATAATGGCAGAAAACTTTCCTAACTTGGTGAAGGAAACAGACATACAAGTCCAGGAAGCACAGAGAGTCCCAAACAAGATGAACCCCAAGAGGCCCACACCAAGACACATCATCATCAAAATGCAAAAGGTTCAAGACAAAGAGAGAATCCTAAAAGCAGCAAGAGAAAGGCAGCTAGTTACCTACAAGGGAGTTCCCATTAGGCTGTCAGCTGATTTCTCAAAAGAAACTTTGCAGGCCAGAAGGGAGTGGCAAGAAATATTCAGAGTGATGAAAACCAAGAACCTACAACCAAAATTACTCTATCCTGCAAAGCTGTCATTTAGAATCGATGGACATATAAAAACTTTCCCAGACAAGAAAAAGTTAAAGGAGTTCATCACTACCAAACCGTTATTATATGAAATGATGAAGGGTCTTTTTAAAGAAAAAGATAAAATGTAGGAACAAACAAAATGGCAATGAATACATATCTATCAACAATGGAATCTACAAACAAAATGAACAGGAAGAACAGGAACATTCTCATAGATACAGAGAATATTTTGTTGGTTGCCAGTTGGGAAAGGGGTTGGGGGAATGGATGAAAAAGGTGAAGGGATTAAGAAGCACAAATTCATTGCTAGACTGACAAACCTCAAAGGGAAAGGGGTTGGGGGGGTGGGAAGAAATAAACCAAAGAACTTATATGCATAACCAATGGACACGGACAATAGTATGGGAAAAGGTGGGAGGGGGGCGGGAGTGGGGAGGAGGGGGTCAATGGGGGAATTCTTTTAATAAAAAAATTTTAAAAAAATAAAAAAATAAAAAAAAAAAACAAAAAAAAAAAAAAAAAGAATAATTTACACAGCTTCAATAATAGAGTACGTAAACCCAAGGAGCAAACCATCGATTTGAAATATAAGGAAACAAAAAATGCCCAATCAGAACAGCAAAAAGAAAAAAGAATCCAAAAAAATGAGGATAGTGTAAGGAGCCTCTGGGACAACTTCAAGCGTGCCAACATTCGCATCTTGGGGTGCCAGAAGGAGAAGAGAGAGAACAAGAAATCGAAAACCTGTTTGAAACAATCATGGCAGAAAACTTTCCTAACTTGGTGAAGGAAACAAACATACAAGTCCAAACAAGATGAACCCCAAGAGGCCCACACCAAGACACATCATCATCAAAATGCAAAAGGTTCAAGACAAAGAGAGAATCTTAAAAGCAGCAAGAGAAAGGTAGCTAGTTACCTACAAGGGAGTTCCCATTAGGCTGTCAGCTGATTTCTCAAAAGAAACTTTGCAGGCCAGAAGGGAGTGGCAAGAAATATTCAGAGTGATGAAAAGCAAGAACCTACAACCAAGATTACTCTATCCTGCAAAGCTGTCATTTAGAATCGATGGACATATAAAAACTTTCCCAGACAAGAAAAAGTTAAAGGAGTTCATCACCACCAAACCATTATTATATGAAATGATGAAGGGTCTTTTTGAAGAAAAAGATAAAATGTATGAACAAACAAAATGGCAATGAATACATATCTATCAACAATGGAATCTACAAACAAAATGAACAGGTAGAACAGAAACATTCTCATAGATACAGAGAACATTTTGTTGGTTGCCAGATGGGAGGGGGGTTGGGGGAATGAGTGAAAAAGGTGAAGAGATTAAGAAGTACAAATTCATTGCTAGACTGACAAACCTCAAAGGGAAAGGGGTTGGAGGGGTGGGAAGAAATAAACCAAAAAACTTATATGCATAACCAATGGACACAGACAATAGTGTGGGAAAATGTGGGAGGGGGGCAGGAGTGGGGAGGAGGGGGGCAGGAGGGGGGAGGAGGGGGGCAGGAGTGGGGAGGAGGGGGCCAATGGGGGAAAAATGTGGAACATCTGTAATACATTTTACATCCAACAATAAAGATTTTTAAAAAATAAATAAATAAATTCAAAATATGGAAAAAATCTATTAAATTTAATAATTAATACTTAAATTAGTGAAATAATTCATAACAAATAATTATCATCCACAAAAAAATTACATTTTCTTGCTAAATTATTTTTAACTCCAAAAATAAATTTAAAATGTTAAAACAGAAACTTAAGCAATAAGAATCACAAACCTACCATCTGATTCTTTTTTTAATTGAGGAGATATTTAAAAAGAAAGAAAGGGAGAAAGAAGGAGGGGGATTGAGAGAAAGAAAGGAAGTCGAGAAAATCCTTAAATGAAAAAAATCAACTTATACTATATATCAAGTGGTATGTAAACTAAAAGTATATAAAATAGTTGCAGTTTCAATAAGAAAAACAAACATTTTGATTTACAGAGTCCCACTAAAGTTGGATCAGTGACACTCACTAACTAGATTTGATTGACATTATGAGAAGAGGGGGATCTGTTTCTGCCCTGGGGTTCCAAAATGGAAGAACAAATCCTGGGGCAAACAGACCATCTTGCCGATAGGAAGGTAGGAGCAGGCTAATGATACAGAGGAAAGCAGGCTGCAAGGTGGAGAGGAAGATCTCTGTCAACGCCTTTGACCCCTTGGACTGCAGAAGGCCCTGTGACTTTAATTTATGGGAGCCAATAAAGCCCTTTGAAATGTGCAAATGAAAGTGTCCTGATGAGTACAATTCAAAAGTAAAATTTATTCCACAAATAATTAGAAAATTGAAACAGATTAGTTGAGTGTTTGTGTTATAGTGGCTCCAAAGATGTTCACGTTCTAATCCTTGGCACATGTTAATATTTCACCTTCTATGGTAAAAAAAAAAAAAAAAAAAAAAAAACTTTGTAGATGCAAATTAAAGATTTTGAGCCTGGCTAGTGTGGCTCAGTGGTTGAGCATCAACCCATGCACCAAGAGGTCACCAGTTCGATTTCCGGTCAGGGCACATGCCCAGGTTGTGGGCCCAATCGCCAGTGAGGGGCCTGCAGGAGGCAGCCAATCCATCTTCTCTCTCATTGATGTTTCTATCTCTCTCTCTCTCTCTAAAATCAATAAAGAAAAGAAATTTTTTTTTAAATTAAGGATTTTGAGATAAGCATTTATCATGGTAGGCACAAGGGAGAAGAAAGAGGAGTCAGAAAGAGAGAAAGCAGTTGCTGAGACTGGAAGAGAAAAGTAGAGATTGAGGAATGACTTTGAAGATGGAGGAAAGGGCCCCACGCCAAGGAACACAGGTAGCCTCCAGAAACTGGAACAGATTTTCACCCAGCAGCTTTACGAAGAAATCAGCCCCTCCAACACCTTGACTTTAGCCCAGTGAAACTGACTTCAGACTTCTGGCCACCACAACTGTAAGAGAATACTTTTGTGTTTTTTTTTTTATTATTGTTTTTTTTATTATTATTGTTTTTTTATTGATTGATTTTAGAAAGAGGAAGGAAGAGAGAGAGAAACATCCATTTGCAGTCCCATTTATTGCTTGATTCTTGTATGTGCCCTGACCAGGGATCAAACCTGCAGCCTTGATTTATTGGAACAACACTCTCACCAACTGAGCTACCCGGCGAGGGCCATTCGTGTTATTTTAAATCACCAAGTTTCTGGTAATTTGTTACAAAAGCCATTAGAATTAATATAGTTAGACATTTCATGCAAACATTGTGTGCATTACCCAAATCCTCTACATAATTAAGAGAATTACCCCTCTATGAAAGCTTAAATTGGATTTTGGTATGCTGAATTGAGAAACGGAACATCGACGCATTGGTCTGAATTGAAATATTTTCTCTACCTCTGACTGAGAGACCCTGGGAACAGTGAAACCCCAAAAACAATGAGTATATCGAACACCTAAATCTTGGTTTCTAAATACCATTCTCCATTAAATTAAGCAAAGCCCATTTGAAAAATGTCTGATTCTGGGGCTGATGTTGAAAAAGCCCCAGATGAGTCTGGAACATATTTTTATGTGAGAAAATAATGAAGTAATGAATGAAAGAGACATGTCAAATTAAACAAAAGCCAGTATAAAAGAACTTCCACTGACCAAATCAAGAACAATGTGAACATCAAAATAAATATTAACAAAATTACAGCCCAGTATATAAATAGGACTTTGTGAGCCCATGTCAATATAAATAAGTAAATAGATAAATAAATAAGAACCTTAACTAGAATGACCATTATAAATATAGAAGAAATGCTTAAATTAGAAAAATTATCCTAACAACATAATTCAGCCAAAATATAGTAATAAATGCTAAAACTAATGGATGAAAGTTTGACAAAGAATGAGATTTACTTAGGACAATACAAAGATTAGCATGGCCTCCGTGCAGGGAGGACATGCAAATTCATAAAGCATTCCATATTTCTAAAAAATGAGATATGGACATATTTAGATATAAAAAGAACTAACAAAATTGCAAAAAGAAAATAGAAGAATTGCATTAAGCTAGCCCTGAAGGGCAATGTACCTCTGCACAGAAATTCTTCCCAAATACTTAATACTTATAAAGAGAATTGAGTAACTCGACAGTAGAGAAACCTGAGAGATGCCACCACAAGCAAGATTACTATCACTAATAATGGGGAAAATTAAAATCATAGAACACCTGATGAGATGCCAGAAAAGGATCCCACTGTCACTTCTGTGTTTCTGTGATATACCTGCCACATATACATAATCTGAATCTAATCATGAGGAAACCGCAGATACACCCAATTGGAAGAGTATTCTACCAAATAAATGGACTATAAAAGTCATGAAAGTCGAGGATGATTGAAATTCAAGATTGAAAGAGATTAAGAGAAACTAAATGCAGCTCATGATCCCTGACTGGACCTTTTTGCTATAAAACGTATTATTGGAACAACTGCCAAAACATGACTGAGGTCAGAAACCAGCTAGAAATAGAATAGCAATGTTAATTTCCTGACTTTGATAATTATACGATGTTTAAGTAGGAGTATGTCCTTGCTTTTGGAATCAACATAAGTATTGGAGTGTATCAAGTATCATGTCAGCAAATTACAAATGGTTCAGAGAAAAAAATGTTAATTGTACTATCTTTGCAAATTTTCTACAAGCTTAACATTATTTCAAAATAAAAGTATTTAAAACTATGATTAATTTTTATTTTAAAAAAAAAAAAAAGTCCAGAAACTAGTCAGATTTGTGCAGCCCTGGTGCCATAGTCAACACACGGACAAAGTTGATTGTGTTGTCTCGATTATGCCTAGTCTTAACCAAACAAATTCTAAAAACGAAGTATATAATTTCAAAGTCCTGGCTGGCTGGCTCAGTTGGTTGCAGTGTCATCCTGTATACCAAAAGTTTGCGGGTTCAATCCCAGTCAGGGTTCATATGGGAGGTAACTGATTGATGTCTCTCTCTCCCCCTCTCTCTGTCTTCCTCTCTCTCTAAGATCAATAAAAACATATCCTCCAGTGAGGATTAAAAATAAATTAAGCCCTGGCCGGTTTGGCTCAGTGATTAGAGCGTCGGCCTGCGGTCCAGAGAGACCCAGGTTCAGTTCGCACTAAGGGTGTGTAACTCGGTTGCAGTTTGTCCCCAGCCCTGGTTGGTCATGCGGGTGGCAGCCCCTCGATGTGTCCCTTTCACATCAATGTTTCTCTCTCTCTCTCTCTCTCCCCCTCCCTCCCTCCCTCCCTCTCTATCTGAACAAAAAATGGAAAAATGTCCTCAGGTAAAGATAAAATAATAATAATAATAATAAATTAAAATAGCCTGGCCAATGTGGCTCAGCTGGTTGAGTATCATTTTATGCACCTAGAGGTCTCTGGTTTGATTCCTGGTCAGGGCACATGTCCAGGTTGTAGTCTCAGTCCCCAGTAGGGGGCATGTAAGAGGCAGCCAATCTATGTTTCTCTCTCATCAATGTTTTTCTCTCTCTCCCTTTTCTCTCTCTCTCTTCCTTTCTCTCTCTAACATCAATAAAACCATATTTTTTTAAAAAGAAGAAAAGAAAAATTAAATAAATAAATAAAAATAAAAGACCCCTTTATGGAATTTGGAAGTACACCAGCCACAACTGCTTCCTCACTCAGACATCTGTTACTGACACTGACGCATCTCTAGTCTTCTCATGTAGAAAGCATAACCTATGTGGCAGACATCAATGGTTGTGTGTACAGTATCCATTCCTCCTTCCTCTTTTTTAACACAATCCCACTCATGTTCAGGCATCAACTCCTCCCACCATAATCAACATTTTTTCAAAGAATTCGCTGAAACCTAGCACCAGAGTTGGACCTTATAATCTAGGAGTAAGGCCATCCCCCATATTAGAGAGGTTGGTTCAGCTAATTCAATTGGTGTGTGGCCATCCCCTAGCCTCAAAAATTGATTTATAAATCAACTTGTCACCTAATATTGGCCAGTAAGTCATGAAGCAAAAGCAAAATAGACTCTCTCTCATCGTCTATGTGCCCATTACATGGAGGCTAAAACCTCTAAAGGCATTTGCAAGGCAGACTTAGGAAAAACCCATTGCACTAAAAGGAACAGAGCCAAGGAAACTGCAGGAGAAAAGAAGTTGTACTCACTGAGTTAGCAGCCCTGACCTCCTTCCTCTGTGAGTCCGTTTAAACCAGGGGCATTGAACTGAACTCTGTTGCTTGCTTCTGGTAACTAGTCAGTCTGTAATTTCAGGCTTGAAAAGTTTCCACAACAGGCCAGTCTTTCCAGGTAATTTCTTTTTTTTTTTATCCTCACCCGAGGACATTTTTCCATTTTTTGTACAGACAGAGTGGGAGGGAGAGAGAGTGAGAGAGAGGAAGAGAGAGAGAGAGAAACATCGATGTGAAGGGACCCATCGAGTGGCTGCCACCCGCACGACCAACCAGGGCCGGGGACAAACTGCAACCGAGGTACGTGCCCTTAGCGGGAACCGAACCCGGGTCTCTCCGACCGCAGGCCGACGCTCTAACCACTGAGCCAAACCGGCCAGGGCTCCAGGTAATTTCTTATTTTATTCTACCTCCAAAGCCTAATATGAGAATAGGGAGGGAAGGAGAAATGGAGACAAGGAAAAGATGGCAAATCTATTAGTTGAATAGAAGCCTGGAGTTAGATAGGTATCTGCAAATACATTTAGAAGGGGGGAAAGTTTTTATTTAACAAGTATGGCACTAACTCGGTGCCTCACACTATTCAGATGTTTTATAATGTGAACTTATTTGATCTTATAACAAATTTATGAGGAATCATTGTTACTATTTCCCCATTGTCAACTGAAGAAATTGAGGCCCATGCAGGTTAAGTAACTGGACTAAGGTCACACAGCTAGCAGAGGGCAAGCCAAGATTTAAATGACTGAGTCAGCAGGGAGACATTAACCAAAGAACTTATATGCATATTTGCATATTTTCATTGCCCATGGACACAGACAATAGGGTGGTGAATGTCTAGGGCAGGGTGGAAACCAGGTGGAGGGGAGCAATGGGGAGAAAAAGAGACATCTGTAATACTCTCAACAATAAAAATTTAAAAATGTAAAATAAAATAAAGATCATCACAAACACAAAAAAAATTTTAAAGGAATAAAAACAATCTTCGAAGACATTTGAGCTGAGATATCAAAATGGACACTTTTAGTAATTTTATTGAAATTGCATTATATTTTAATTAGGGGGGGGGACAGGATGTTTAGAATGTTTATTATATATATTCTTCCCAGCTAAAAACATGGTATTTTCCATTTTCATGTCTCCATTGATTTTTTTTAATACAAATGTAACATGTTCTTCATTTTGTCTTATGCTTTATTTGTGTACTTATTCTTAAGTATCTCATCGAGTTATAATATTGCTGGTGTTGCTGCCCTTTTTATTTATTTGTTTTTTCTATTTCTAGTTCTAGCTTGTTGCCAGAATGGACAAAATCCATTTTTACTTATATATCTTGTATCCAGCCTTCTTTTTATAAATAATCTCTGTATCCCCAGAGACTTACATCATTCCTGGCACTTAGTCTACAGTCATATTTGTTGACTGAATGAATATCCTGTTATCAGTGCCAGATGTGGTATCTGTTCTTGCCTCGTGGCAGAGTTCTTCTCAGAAGAGCTGAGACAGAATCTCTGAGTTCACCCAGGAAGTGATGTGGCTGATGATATGAGCCAAAGTTTTAGAGTTTGAGAGAACTGAGCATGAGTCTTGATTTTACCACTTAAAACTTGTGTTAACTAGGCATGCTATTTTTCTTAATTCCTCTGAATATCAATTTTCTTATTGGAGGGATAGGTAGAAAAAAGGGGAAGGTATTAAGATGTGCAAACTGCCAGTTACAGTCTCTGGGATGTAAATTACGGCATACGTAGGGAATACAGTCCATAGTATTGTAATAACTATGTATGGTGCCAGATGGGTAGTAGACTTACTAAGGTGATCATTGCATAAGTTATATAACTGTCTAATCACTATTTGTACACCTGAAACTAATTTATTATTGTATGTCAAATCTAACTGAAAAAAAATTACTATGTTATATTAATATTAGACAGAGAAGGTGTCATCTAATGAGGACACTTCAGGACTATATATGTACTATAGAATATGGCATGTGACTAATTCATATACAAACCTAAGATCTGCATCAGAGAAACTAAATATTTCTCAAATATGAGAAGAAAAAGAATGAGAACTATTAGTCATTTACATAAGATAACTACTGTATGTCTATGTTTATGTAAAACCAACACATGAGAAGACAGCAGCACAAACTCAGTAATTATTAAGTATGGTGTATTGCAGTAGGAAAGCCTGTTAAAAATAAAAACACAAAAATTTCTCTTGTTGAAAATAGAGCATGCTTGGGGTATATAGTAAAAAATCTGAATAATTTTTGCTGTCAATTTGAAATGTCATCAGATACAATTTTCATTTTTATCCAATACATTGGGTATCATTGCTCACTCAAGTCTGCCTCATTGACACTTGAACTTCATTTCTCATTACCTTTACTGACTCAGTCTATAGTTCCCAAAGAAGGTTGTTCTAACAAATATTCTCCAGGTTTGGAAGGGGGGGGGGGGGAGAAGAAGGAGGGAAATAAGACCTCCGAATTAAGACTAAAGTCTCGTGTTCTCCTTGAATAAATCCTCCCAGGAGGTAGATATAACAAAGAGAAGATGAGTAAGCAGGGACCTCTCTTTAACCCATCATGTCTGAAGTGCTTAATGATGCCTCTAAATTTTTAAATGATGCAATGTCTAAATTTTAAAAGGACAAACATAATATTGAGCATTCAGTAAGGTTAACAGCATAATTTAAACTGTTTTTGCTTGCTACAAGGAAACTGACCAGGAACAAGTCATCAGTAAAACTTCCCTGGGCAGTTTTTAAGGTGCCTGGTTCATTCAAATCAGTCCCCAATCCCTGCTAAATTCTAAGCAGGCAATCAACATTACTGTTAAATTATTGTGCTGCTGTTGTAGTCAGCATTTTCACTTTATGTCAAAAATAAGTTACCTTTACTCTACTTTTTAAGTTTCTTTTTTTGCATTTCTGGTGTCTGAAAATATGTCTTTACTTTTATATTCTCCAAAGTATGTAGAATATAGCAGCTTAAACAAATAAGTTTGAATAAATGAATTTAAAAGGCCACAGGGCAGCGTCATGAGCAGAGGTTGCCATCCATCACCCTAACCTGCCTTGCGTGTGCCTCCCCAGAGCCACCTCTGGACGGCACGTGTGGTTGGTTCCGTTCTCAGAGGCCCAAGCTCACTTTCCCCCTCACATCTTAGGAAATCTTCTGGTTTCACTGATTAGGGGTACCTGAGGCAGTGCTCTTGAATTCCTTTAGCAAGGAACATCTTTTGTCTTCCCAGGGTCTTGACCATTTTTCAAAGTGGCCAAGTGTTCCATCCTTTACAGAGAAGGACCATTAAAGAGACTGGTTGTAGTCCAGTCTCTTATTCTGCTTTCTGCGCAGTCTCGAGAAGTTACTTAACTTCTTTCAGTATCACTTTGTTTCTTCAAGTTCAAGGTTGAACTGCGAGAAACGTTAAAAACTGACATCTAATAGGTCCTGTATCCATGTTTTCTTTGACCACCACAGTATTTATATTTTTATTTGTGGTGTTTCTATTTTTAAAACATTTAACATTATTTGCCAACATTTTTCCCTGGCCGGTTTGGCTCAGCGGTTGGAGCATCGGCCTGCGGACCAGAGTCCCGGGTTTGGTTCCTGCTAGGGACACATACCAAAAAATAAATAAGTAAATAAATTGTAGTAAAATTATTTGCCAACATTTTAACAGAGTAGAATGTTTTGAGTATAATCTCAAAAAATATAGAGAAGCCACTTTTCTAAATCTATAGCACTTATAAAATGATTTTATTATTAAGTTTATTGTAGGCTTATCATTTTATCTTTGCTTTTATAATACATTGCTAGTCACAGCCATGACTTATTTGCTGGTGAGTAACTGAGCAGGAATGCAATTGCAATTTCAGGTTCCTGTGGGAAAATGCAATGTGTTTATAATGCATTTTCCAGAAATGAATTGAAAAAAAATGAGGATTAGCCTGTGATTTTGTTATTTTATAAACTAGATTTAACTCTTGGTATAATTAGTTTTGATTTCAGAGTTTATAAGGTTTGCTGATGTGATAAAATGTAGACTGTGGCTAAGGTGGTTACTATTTTTTGTAAGCCAGTTTGGTAGCTGTGAAATATAAATAGTTGAAATTTCTATCAGAGCCAGCCAAATTTGGTTCTGCTTTCTCTCAGCTGCTTGTCTTTTACATTAGAAAATAAAGGAAGAAGAAGCCAAAAAAACTTAGGAATGCTTACCAAGTATCTGAAGTTAGTATTCAAACACCATTCAAAAAAATTGGGGAAAAGAGAAATAATAGATACATGGAAAAGCCCACAAGGGAATTTTACTTTAAAATTTATTGCACAGTTTACATATGTATATAAGTGTGCCTGTGTGTGGATGCCCAATACACATTAAGTAACATACATGAGATCTTAAAGTAAATAAGCTGCAAACATATGATTAATACAATGGTGTTTCTAGGCTTTGAATAGGCTGCCCTCTTGGAATTACAAAACAAATTTATTTTATTTTATTTTATTAATATTTTTTTCTTTATTGATTTTAGAGAGAGAGGAAGGAAGATGGAGAGAGATATAGAAACATTGATAAGAGAGAACAGCGATTGGCTGCCTCCTGCATGCCCCCCACTGGGGATTAGGCCCACAACCTGGGTATGTGCCCTGACCGGGAATCGAACCGGTGACCTCTTGGTGCATGGGTCGACGCTCAAGCACTGAGCCACACCAGCCAGGATAGAAAACAAATTTAGATGTTATCTTCTGAACTAGAATTAATTATGCTTTTATTAAATGAATATTAGTTATCTGGACAATTAACACTTCGAAATAACACTTGTAATTGCCATGCTAGTGAATCTGGATAGTCTGCTAAAATCCTTTCAGGGAAACAAACAAAATTTTATATATATATATATATATATAGTTTTTAAACACTAGACACAAAGAGTAAAAATTCCTTTGTCTCCAGTTCCGCCCTTTCGTGTCCAGGTGTGGTGGTCAACTTCATGTGTCAGATAGACAGGGCCACACAGTGTCCAAATATTTTGCCAAACATTTCAGGTTTTTCTGTGGCAATGATTTTGAGTGAGGTTAACAGTTGGTCGGTAGTCTGAGTAAAGCAGATTGTCCTTCCCAGAGTGGGTGGATGGGCTCATCTGACGTGGTGAAGGCCTGAGAACAGACAGATGACCCTCCCCGGGGAAGAGAGAATTCCTCCTGCTGGACTGGGGAATTTTCTTCAGAATGTATGTCTCCCAAGCCTGATTATGCCTGGATGGACTCACAACACAGAGCTGCTCAGAACAAAGGTGGGCTCACCCGAAGTGCATGCTGTCCATGACCTCTCTAAAACACAACTTCAAGCAACCACCCCTTGTCTCCTTCTCCCTACCCTTCATCCTTCCGCTCCCCCCACTACATTGACAGCATCACTAAATTTCAGAATTTTCCGCATTATGCAATCTTTAGGGAACAAATGGTAAGCATATCCTAATCACAATTTCTGATTCAAATTTGTTAGTACTGACTTTCTTACCCATTATTTTGAGAATTAGCAAGCAAGTGTAAACCACTGATAGAAACAACGAATTAACAATATCTGCCGTGTGTGAGGGGAAGGCAGTGGCTGGAAGGTCATGCATTCACCATCCCTGCTCCAGATTTTAAAACTGATACCCTTGTAAAATATACATGAAGAACAATGTTGCAGAATAATTTATTCAGGCAAGAATTTGTCTTATTCCCATTCCTAAATGAGACGCTCAGAAGAAATGCACCTGTGGTTTCACTATACTTACCCAGACCCTTAGAAAAACAAACTTCCAGCATTGTACTCTGATTTGCTTTCCTTCAAAGGCTTGTTAACAGCTTTGGGTTTCAGAGGCAGAAACAAAGGTCATCTGGCACCAAGGACCAACTCTTTTTAAATTTTTGTTGGCGACTCAAAGCACCTGCAGTGACTAGGTTGGATAGTCTCAGTGGGAAGAGGGGACAGAGGTTGGGTTTGGACTTGTTTTAGAAAATGGCTCAGCCCAGAGAAGAAAGAATAGCTTCAGGGGACCCGCGAAGGCACCGGAGGACTTGGTGGTTTTCACAGCAGGTGCACAGCCACAAACTCTGCTTCCAGTGCCAGATGCCAGGGAGGATAGAGGCTTTTGAACATCTATGGAGTCCGGGCCTCAAAGTGCGGAGACTTCAGAGAGAGGACAGTCTCTGAGACGGGGCACGAGTCACTACAGAAACCCAGTGTGAGTCTTTCAGCAGCAGCAGTGCCTGAATAATGGTAGAGAAGCAGCTCACTCCAGGAAGGATATAAATGACAACCAACACAACGGACAAGGAGCAGCATCTCCTCCCGTCTTTCACGCACTTGCATGTCTGCCCAACACTAAAGAGAGGTAGTAGTTTACCACGACCTGCCCCTGTACAAAATAAAAAAGATTAGACTGAAAGTATAAGGCTCAAATCCACATTTAATTTGTTTTAAAAAAAGTATATTGTTCCCCAAAAATTGCACAGCAAAATCATACTTAATACACAAGAATTTCAAAACAACAGAAAAATAAAGATAATATAAAATTAGTTCAAATTTGCCTCACTAGACACTCCACAAGCTGGCAGAGGGGTCGGAGGATCTCACGGGTAAATGAGAGGGATAACGAATGAGGATGGAAGCGCTGATAGTTTAAGTCAGCTGTCCTAGTATGAGAGCTGAAATACGAGCCTAGGTCTTCTGATTCCCATGAGACTTAAAAAACAAGGTGATTCAATATTAAGAAGCATAATTCATGTTTTCTCTGAAATTCTGTAGGGGACTGGAGATCAGGTGACTGAAAGTGCTCCATGGGACTCCCTGTGCATGATGCGGAGAAGTGAACAGAGAATCATCAGGAACAGGTGACCCAATCGTAACGCCCGTAGCGTGTGTGACGGACGAGGCATGGCAGCGGACTGAGAAACTGCGGATGGAATCGGGAGCAAGCAGATCGATTGTTCTCCCTTCTTTGGGAATAGCCCCTAAACTCCTTGAGCTTAGGAAGTGCATCTAACGTGCCCAGGACATGGTAGGTACTAGATCGACACACTTTGAGTAGAGGTGCAGTGACCTTGATTCAAAAACTTAGAAAAGAATCTGCTGCAACAGATCAAGACGTCACAGCAAGTGTCTTGAAGAAAGTGATTCAGGGAAAGAATTACCTATCGGAGCAGTTATTTCACAGCTTTGACTGGTGGTTTGTTTTGAAAGCAGGTGCCTTTTAAACTTGTACTTAAAATTTTTAATGTTAAATGTCTATATTTTGTATATATTGCAACATTTCCCAAATTTCTGTCAATTTCCAAATGTTGATGAGAGCCTAACAACTCCAGTTGTGTCTTGCCCATTAAAATTCAGGAACATAATCCTGAAACTTGGCAGAAAATTAACATGTACCAAATTTCTCCCAGTCTTTTACTGGGCTCTCGCTTTCTATATTCCACTCATTCACCACAACTCTCCAGTTTTAAAAAGTGTGTTCCATGAATTTGTGTTTCTATATATGCAACCCAGCTTCCTTTCTCCCGACATACAAATCGTATAAGCATCTACTCCCCTGCAATGGAAATCTATTGTTTTACTGCCTGACTTTCTTTCCACTTCTGGTCACAACAACCCAATTGTCCTTTGGAGAATCTCCCCTGACCAATTTTCAGTCCTGGTGATATAAGTGGGGCTGATCTCACCAGTTTCCCCACCACCCAACTCTAAGAACAGGCATATGAATGATTTGGTCAGTGAGTTCAGCCCATGACCCAGCCGTAGCAGATGGTTCAGAGCCCAGGACATGACCCAGTCAGGTGAATCAGAATCATCCCCTAGACTTTGTTGATTAAAAAAGAGAGAGTAAAAATAGATGTTAGACTAAGAGTGATACCCAAATTCTGGTGACAATTTTTGATTCTTTGGATTTAGTTAGCTATGACTAAATCTGAAGATCTACTCTTTTTTTATTTTTTATTTATTTTTTTTATCCTCACCCGAGGATAGAGTGGGAGGAAGGGAAGGAGGGAGGGAGGGAGGGAGGGAGGGAGGGAGTGAGGGAGGGAGAGAGAGAGAGATCTATGTGAAAGGGACATCAAGTGGCCGCCACCCGCACGACCAACCAGGGCCAGGGACAAACTGTATCCGAGGTACATGCCCTTAGCAGGGGCCAAACCCAGGTGTCTCTGGACCACAGGCCGACGCTCTAACCGCTGAGCCAAACTGGCCAGGGCTGAAGACCTACTCTTAAACCATTCAATCATATAAGCCATTCGATTCTCTTCCTTAAAAAAAAAAAAAAAAAAAAATAGATTGAGAAAACTTGTGATTAACACACCCATGACCTGATTTTTTTCCCATTAAAATCGTGTATGATTTAACATAGCATAAACTCTGGTGAAATAACACAATTTGAAATCTCCCTTGCCTAACACAACAGAGATTTAATTTTGTTCACATCACAGCCCAGTACTGGTCAGGCTGCCTTCTTTTACGGCATAGGTATATTATTTCAGCACATAGTTTCCGAAGTCCTACCAGTCTGGGCAGGGAGAGCAGAAGGCATCGTGGCTCCTCTGTGGCTTGAATTAAACATGTCACAGGTCACTACTGCCCACAGCCATTGCCTTGATCACTTGGCATCGAGCAAACTAAGGAAGTCTGGACAATGCAGGGAGCACACCCACACTCACGGAGCAGTACCATCTGCATCAGCCAGGGCTCTCCAGAAGAAGAAACACCAGTAGGATGTGTGTGTGGCAGTGGAGGGGGATGTGATTTTAAGAAACTGGCTCACAAGCTTGTGGAGGGGCTGGCAGATCTGAAATCTGCACTCCAGCAGGCTGGAACTCTGGCAGAAGTTGATACTACTGTCTTGAGGCAGAAATTATTCAGAAAACCTCAGTTTTTACTCGTAAGGCCTTTGATGAATTGAATGCAGTTCACCCACATTATTTAAAGTCAACTGACTATAGATGTTAACCACATTTATAAAATATTTTCCCAGCAACACCTAGATTAGTGGTTGATTAAATAACCACAGATTATAGCCTAGACAGGTAAACATGTCACAGTATCTCTGCCAAAGATCAAATGCCCCTATTTCTTATTTTCTTCTTATAATATTGCTGTGAAAATGAACATCTCTGCTATATGGTGGGATGTTCAACATCGTCCTATTGTTCAACATTGTCTATGCATCTTCTATGCCATGAAGCTAAATGTTTTAACAATGTAACAATATTTGGTCATCAGGATGCTAACTTATTTCTAAAATCTTAGCTAAGCCCTGGCTGGTTTGGCTCAGCGTTAAGAGCACCGGCCTGCGGTCCAGAGAGACCCAGGTTCGGTTCCCGCTAAGGGCATGTACCTTGGTTGCAGTTTGTCCCCGGCCCTGATTGGTCGTTTGGTGGCAGCCACTCGATATGTCCCTTTCACGTCGATGTTTCTCTCCCTTTCTCTCTCCCTCCCACTCTGTCTGAATAAAGAATGAAAAAAAGTCCTCCAGTTAGGATAAAAAAAAAAAATTTTTAAGTAAAATCTTAGCTAAATTCCTGTTATTTTTTTAACTCCTTCCATTTATGTATGCACTCATTTATTCAGTTAATATTCTGAGTACCTACTCTAAGCTAGGTACAACAAAGGTCACATTTTCAGATCAGATATCTTCATCCGTATATTGAGGGGGAATAAATAACTGTGGTGAGCATTTAATGGCACAGCAAGAAAAGCTACCTTTCGTGGTTTCTGTGCGTCAAGAATTTCAGAGCAGCTTGACTGAGTAGCTCTGTCTCAGGGTCTCTCGTGAGCGCAGTCAGATGTTGGCAGGTGCTGCAGGCATTAGGAGGCTTGACCAGGACGGCAGGAACTATTTGCAAGGTGGCCCACTCAGCTCTGGCCCGCTGGCGCTGGCTGGTGCTGGGGACTTCAGCTGTTCCCTGTGTGGGCCTCCTCGCGGGGCTGCCTACGGGTCCTTACAGTTGGCTTTCCCCAGAATGAGAGCTCCAGGAGACCAAACAGAAGCTTGATGCCCTTTATGACCTAGGCACAGAAGTCACACGCTGTCACTCCCACTGAATTCTACTGGTCACACAGATCAGCCCTGCGGCCTGAGTGGGAGGAGACTACACAAGAACAGGGAGAGGTAAGAGTAAGGGGGACTGTCTCGGAGGACAACTACCACAATAACATACGCCAGTCCTGTGCTTGAAATACCTTTTGTTAACAGATCTAGCTGGCTCACCCTATGGAATACTGTATATGTCTCCATAATTCATATATGCAGATCTGACTAGATCATGAGCCGAGATTTCAGTTAAATTTACCTTGGATCTGAAACCCCTGCCTTAGGTGAGAGAGTATCGGTGACAGATGCTCCTTTCCTCGCTGCGTTAGTAACCCAGAAATCCTTTGAAAACATTCAGCTGGAGGCTGGGGACACCAGACAAAATCACACCCACACGCGAGTCATCCACCCAGCCCCAGCACACTACTTTAGGACGTGCCTCCTCTGACACAAGCAGAAGTGACCTATGGGTCACAGAAGCAATAGTCATAACTGTTGGGGCATTACACTTAATGGGAAATTAAAAATTATGTCATACTGTCTTATTTCCATAACTTAGTTTCCCTGAAATGTCCATCATATTGCAATTAAAATATCCAGATCATTCGGTCTCAAATAAGATATAAATATTAATAGAACAATATTTTAACTTTTTTGTAATGGGTGCAGAGTTGAAATGTGACAATGAAGCTCGTGGGAGCAAATGGGCAGGCTCTATGAGCAGGAAAAAACGGGCTAATTGCCATTATGAGCACAAGCAATTTTAAGCTGGGTAATGTCAGCAAGTTTAGTTCCAGTTCTTATTTTAATCAGTTGTGACAATAAAACAGTTATATATTAATATCTATTTCACAAAAGATTAGATAGTAAAAAAATGCTTTGAATTTTAAAAAACTCACCACGTAATTTCAAGGAATCATTCTCTGTTTTCTCCTCCCTTGTCTACAAGACTTCTCCTAAGTTCATTTACATTTAGACTCTAACCTAGGGGTGGATAATCTATTCAAGTTCAATATTGATGCTGATTAATAGCCAGATAGTTCAACTAATAATGCTGCAGAGACTTATTTAAAGAGATGTTCAGAATAAACTATTTACAAAAATTTGAGTTAATTGACCAAAGAAATGCTTAAAATTTTTCAAAATTAAATAATTTCTGCTTTATTACTTTATGGGAAAATTGATAGCATCATAAGCACTTTAATGATCCAATTAATAGAAAATTATGATAAAATTTCTTTAAAATTGTTTTCAGCATCCTCGTGTTGTCAGATTATTGTAATTGTCTTCACTTTCAAAGGTATTAATATCAATGGAATAAATAAAGACAATCAAAATGGACTCATTTCTATCCAGTTCTCCTCTTCCCAAGGCTGTGTGCTGCAGGCTTATGTCACCTTTGGACTGAAACCAGAAAAAAAAATTGGGGGCTAAAAAAATGAGCTTTTCTAGTTCTTTCAGAATAAACAGAAACAGAACAGACAGTGATATGTCAAGTAGCTAACTATTTTAGCATTATAAACCCAGCCCTCCAAAGACAAAAATAAAATCATACCCAAGTAATCTAAACTGCCAAACCAAATGAATTTCCATTTATTTCAAATGTCTGGGCACCCATGCGTCAGTGAAAAGCTAACAGCATAACTGTTATTGAAATAACTATAATAATTAATCTCATCAACTCTAATTAAACCTTAGTGCTCAGGTCTCTGGGACTTTCTTCCGAGTTCCTAGCAGGAAAGAATCTCCCCTGACTGAAGTCATCCAGGGCAGGCGTCCAGTGACCTGGTAGTGCTTTGCTATGTAAAGCTGCACTGGACTGTGGTTGGTGGACTTAAAAAAATAAAAGCCAAACATATCCTCAAGTTTTATTTGTTGAGATTGATAAAGAAGAAAAACTTAAATGGTGAATATTATCAATTGTAGTGTAACAGACAACCCCAAAATTGAGTGTCATAAAAACAACAGGATTATCTCACTGTTTCTGCCCATCGGGAGTCAAGTCGCAGCTTAACTGGGTCCTCCGGCTCTCGATCCCGCTCGAGGACCATCCTGGAAGGCTACCATCAAACAGTCAGCGGATCTGCCGTTGTTTTAAAACATGACTGGTGGTTGAACTATTTCTAAGCTCATTCCAGTGGCTGTTGGATTAAAGGCCTCAGGTTGTCCCTGAGTCTTGGCCAGATGCCACCCCCAGTTCTTCACCGTGTAGGTGTCTCCACAGGGTAGCACACATACAACATAACAGCTGCTTCTTCAGAACAAGTAAATAAGAAGAGCCAGAGAATCAGTCTGCACAGAAGGCAGAATTGCAGATGTTTACAAACAAAGCTCAGTGTGACGTCCCATCCTTTTCACCTGTTATATTTATTAGAAGAAAGCCACTACATCCAGCTCACACAGAAGATGAGGGAATTACACAAGGGGTGAACAGCAGGAGCATTATTTCAGAAACAATCTACCATATGGTGCTGCTAATATATAGGAGTTGTCTGAGTTAAACAGTGTCCCTCCTGTACTGGTACCCTTTCCAGCAACTCAGAATGCACCCTTATTTGGAAACAAAGTTGTTGCAGATGTAATTGGTTAAGTTAAACTTAGGTCATACTGGAGTGCAGCGGCCCCTTAATCCCATATGACCAGTGTCCTTACAAGAAAAGGCATGCAGGGAGAATGTCATGTGACAACAGAGCCAGAGATTGGAGTGATGCATTTATAAGCTAATGGAAGCCGAGGATTTTGAGCCATCACCAGAACCTGGGAAGAGGCGAGAAAGGATCCTACCCTAGAGCCTTCGGAAAGAGAATGGTCCTGCTGACAGCTTTCTTTCAGATTTTTGGCCTCCAAAACTGAGAGAATCAACTCCTGTTGTTTTAAGCCACCAAGTTTGTCTTACTTTGTTATAGCAGCACTAGAAAACTAATACTTTTATTTAGGTGCTAATTTAAAAAATAACTGTATATATCACCCCAATAACAGAACTGTTTCTTCTGAAGAAAGTATTTTTTTCTGGTTTGGCTGGGTAATGCATAGAACCCTCTTTAATGAAGAAAATGTCTCATATACTACCAATGTTAAACTATTTTCATTATTAAATATATTAGTTTTATGTGATAGAAGATGTTGCCTTGCCAAACATAAATGACAACTGTTGGGGTTACTGGTGGATTATTGTGGGGTAGACAGACTTGTAGGAGGCCTCAGATACTGCCTCTTGTAGTCACACCTTTGTATAATCCCCTCCCCTGGGGTGTTATGGGATCTGTAACTTCCTTCAAACCAATAGAATTTGGCAAAGGTGATGGAATGCCGCACCCACAACTACAGTACATCATATTGGATTCCAGCTTGCTGGAGACTCTCTCTCTTCTTACTAATGCTTGCTTTGAAGAAACAAGTTGCCGTGAATCCTCCAGCTGCAACCAAAGGAACTCTGTGAACAAAGCACGTGAGCTTGGAAGCTGACTCTTCCTTGGTCAAGCAGCCAGATGAGAACACAGGCAACTGAAGGCCTGGACTAAAGCCTGGGGAAACCCTAAGCAGAGCACTTAACAAAGACATGCCCAGGCTCCTGGCTCACAAAAACTCGGAGACCTTAAATGTGGGTTGTTTAAAGCTAAGTTTGTAGCAATTTGCTATGCAGCCATAGATAACTAATGCTCAACTTAATTTGCTTGATTTTAAGCATAATGAGCTCTCATTTAGGTTGTTATTATTGTCATTTTTGGAGGGGAGATGTTTTAAACTTTTTTCAAAAGCCTCAGTTTTTTTAGACCAGTTTTAGGTTTACAACAAAATTGAGAGGAAGGTGCAGAGATTTCTCATATACCTCCTGCCCCTATACACATGCATAGGCTCCTCCCCCAGTGTCACCAGAATGGTAAATTTTTTACCAAGGATGAGCCTACATTGATACATGATAATCAACCAAAGTCCATAGTTTTCCTTAAGGTACATTATTGATGGTGTACAGTCTATGGATTTAGACAGATGTATATCATATATCCATCATTTGAACACCATACAGATTATTTTTTCTTTTCTTTCTCAATTGGTACATTAATTAAAAATATAGCCCTGGCCAGTTTGGCTCAGCGGTTAGAGCGTCGGCCTGCGGTCCTGAGAGACCCGGGTTCGGTTCCCGCTAAGGGCACGTACCTCGGTTGCAGTTTGTCCCCGGCCCTGGTTGGTTGTGCGGGTGGCAACCACTCAATGTGTCCCTTTCACATCGATGTTTCTCTCTCTCTCTCTGTTCCTCTCTCTCCCTCCCACTCTACCTGAACAAAAAAAAAATATATATATAGACTAATGATCCTGTGCTTAAATGCTGCACTAATCATAGGAGCTCTTCAACAAATATACTCCAGACAGAAGTAAAAAGGGCAACAGAAATGACTGACAAGCCAGGACTATTGCAGACATACTCCCTTATATAATTAATACTTGCTAAAAATGGCGTTTGGCATTATTTACAATTATACCAACACTCATGAGGCTGACTATCACAGGCCTCATCCTTCCCAAACAGCTTTCTATCTGAACTGTGAAGGTCAGTTACCACGACCAAACTTGTTCTTGGCAAGTAGAACTTTAATTTCCATTCAATTCAATTGAAGAGTCTCTCACATCTTTCTGGGCCTATTCACTTGCAGAGTAGAAACTGTAACCAGGTTTTTCATGTCATGCATTCAAATGTGATAGACAATCTTTATGTGCCGGCCAATTTCTTTAAGATTAAAGGGGTGACTCGCAGCAGGGCCACCTAGATGAGGAAGTTCCGTATGAGGAGGTCACATCCTTGCGCATCTTAGGTTTCGTCTGCCCGGCGTCCGCTTGCCTGCGAGGCCCTCCGTGCAGAACACCGTGGCTCTGCCTCACCACTTCCAACCGCCTGGTCGGCTCTTCTCACTGCGGCCTTGCCCACATTATTTTTAATGCCCTAAAAATCCTCTGTGCTCTGTCATTATTTTTTTATAACGTATTTCTTTTTTTTTTTTTTTTATCCTCACCAGAGGACATTTTTCCATTTTTTGCTCAGGTAGAGTGGGAGGGAGAGAGAGGAACAGAGAGAGAGAGAGAGAAACATCGTGTGAAAGGGACACATCGAGTGGCTGCCACCCGCACAACCGACCAGGGCCGGGGACAAACTGAAACCGAGGTACGCGCCCTTAGCGGGAACCGAACCCGGGTCTCTCAGGACCGCAGGCCGACGCTCTAACCGCTGAGCCAAACCGGCCAGGGCTATAACGTATTTCTTTTAAACTATTCATCATTTTTGATGAATCAACTAATTACTGTGCCAACATTTAACACTAAAAAGTAAAAATGTCTATTCAATTAAATAGTCTTTTGTATATTTACTACTACTTTTAGTACTAAGAGAATTCTCCAAGTTGGGGAAGGGGTAAATAAACTAGAGATTTTTACATTATGACCTTTTGCAATGTTAATATGATATTATCACATGCCGTAAGAAGGTTCCAATCACTTTTCTCAATTTAAACCACCCTGAAAATTTAATCCACGCAGCACATCATAGTATTTATCATTTGGCCTTTATGGGTAAAATGTAAGTCATAAACATAAATGCACACTGCACAGAAATAAGTATATTCTGGATCATCTGGTTGAACATTTTGTCATTTGAAAATGTTTAACTGGACCTAGAGAGTATTACGCTCAGTGAAATAAGGCAGAGAAAGACAAGTACTGTATGACTTCACCCACGTGTGGAACTTAATGAACAAACTGAACTAGCAAGCAAATAGAGACAGATTCATAGATAGAGAGCAGGCAGACAGCTCGGGGCCGGGGGGAAGGGGTTGGAGGTTGGGATTAAGCAAAAAAGAAAAAAAAAGAGAGAAAGAGAACTCATGAACATGGACAGCATTGTGGTGATGGCGGCGGGGGCATGGGGTTGGAGGGGGAAGAGGGCATAGAGGGGATAAATGGTGTTGAAAAATATTAAATTAAATTGGATTATAAATAATAAAATCAATAAATAAAATTTAAAAACAAAAATATTCAACCAGATGATCCAGAATATACTTATTTTTGCTCATGTTCAAATTGTAGATTATTTTACAAGCCAAACTGCAAAATATTCACATTATCATTAATATTCAAAATTACCCCCAAAGACACTCAGATCTGTACCTCTTCTTCTCATAAATAGAGTAGAATAAGCCTGACCAGTGTGGCTCAGTAGTTGAGTGCTGACCCATGCACCAAGAGGTCATTAGTTCAATTCCTGGTCAGGGCACATGCCCAGGTCATGGGCCAAATCCCCAGTGGGGGACATGCAGGAGGAGGCCAATCAGTGTTCTCTCTCATCAATGTTTCTATCTCTCTATCCCTTTCCCTTCTTCTCTAAAATCAATCAAGAAGAAAAAAATTTTTATAGTAGAATAAAAACAAGTAAAAGTCGCCCTGGCCAGTTTGGCTCAGCAGTTGGAGCGTCGGCCTACAGACCAGAGAGTCCCGGATTCGGTTTCCGCTAGGAGCACGTACCAAAACCAAAACAAAACAAAAACAAAACAAAAAGTAAAAGTGATACTTAAAAAATAATTTGAATAACATTAATTTAAGGTTAAATTTTCTAGTATAAATAATTTGCTACATTTGTTTTATTTATAATCACTAGTTATATAACAGGCATAACTAACTCCTCTTTGTCATCAGCTTGGGATGCAATAATAGGCTCGATCTATCCCTAAATCATGGCTGTTTAGACACTCCCCCAGCCCGATCAGTTTTCAGTTATTCCCTATCCCATGTGGTAGTTAGGCAAGATGCTACACTTATACCTATGTGGTGAGGTACGCGGACCTGATCATCGGCCAGAGAGGTCCAGTCTCTGCTCCTGGATATTCCGCCGTCAATGCTCAGATTTAGCACCCCAACACTTCTCTTCCCTTCTTGAAAGGATCGGCATGGAGGGGTAGGCAGGAAAGGAATGCCTTTCAATCATCACTAATGACTAGCCTAGCACCCAAGGACAGACAAAGGGCTTCTTGATAAAGCTTTAAAAAGGAAAGACAAACCATCAGTAAAGATTCTTTGGTGAGACCTTCTCTCTACTATATTAAATGGCTAGCAGCACATCTCAAAGATGACAGCAAAGTCATCACATGTTATGATAATGTCACTTCTGAAGAACCATTGCCCAAATACATATTCATATTCACTTGGTGAATTTCAAGAAAAACTTCAAGTTTTTCAGTACTTAAATATAGTCCTAATTCTGCATTGCCAACAAAAGGAAACACTAAGTGTTCGCCCAAGAGAAAAATATGTCCATGAAAAACTTGTGCAGGGCTTCCTTCCAGTTTCTAGTTCAGCGTGTAAAGAGCTTGGAAATCATCACTCTATGTTAACAAGTAAAAAGCTGAACTGAAAATCTGCATCTCTTCTGAGAGCCTTCAGAAAACGGAAGTCATGGAGCAGGCTTTGGTAAGAAGAACAGGATGCTCTGGTGTATTTTCAAAATGGTTCAAAATGGAATGTTTCTCCCATCCTCACTGGGAGAACGTGATGGGGCACCTGGAGGTAAATCTCACAAAAGTGTGGGTATATCCCCACCTCAAGACTGGGCTCCCCTTGGAGATCCTAACTCTGAGACTTGTCCACACTGAGCTTCTAGCATTCCAACAATTACAGCTTAGGTGTTCTTACCCTGACACTGGTTCCCAGAGAGGTTTCTGTCCATGGGTTTCCACTCCAGGAAGTTGTGACTCTATGTGTCTGCTTGTCTGTCCCCACAATTTGGGAAGACATACGCACTACGTACTTTGTGTGTATTGTTTTAATTTAATCTTTACAACAATTCTTCCATTCCATTATTTTCTTCATATTACAATGATGAAATTGAAGCTTAGAAAGGCTGTATAGTTAACTAAAGTCTTAAGCAAAGCCAGAGTTTGAGCCTACGCTGACCCAACTCCAAAGCCTGTGCTTTGAACCACCACACGGGTGTGGTGTTCTCAAGCCTATTTCCTGTCACAAGACTTGGAACCTTCTAGGTTAGCTAGCTCACGCTGGCGGTAGGGGAGAAAGAGGACATGCGAGAAGATGAGGGTAGCAGCCTATTAAGACAAGAGTGTTACTTCTAGTCCTAGATTTACCACTGCTTCAGAATGTCGCCTGACTTGATAATTTTATGAAGGAAAATGAACAGACTGGATCCAGATTTTCCCTTAGACTGGAACATATTAATGGGCTTGAAGGAATCCAAGAACACTGACATTCTATGACTGTGGTATGTATGTGTGTATATGAATTGTTCTGGGAAGAAGATCCATGGCTTCAGAATCTCAAGCAGGTCTGTAATCTACAAATTTTAAGATGCTCTCAAAGATCCCTTTCAACTCCAACCATATATGTATCTTCCATTTTGAGTCATAATCCTCTTTACCTTAAGTTGCATCCATTACAGAGAAAACTCATTTTCCTTCCAAAATGTATATTTTAGTGGAAAAGAACAGAAATAATTTTGCATTTTGAAATATCATGATTGAAAAATTCTCTGGTGGATTTTGCCTAACAATTGAATCTGCATCTTAGAACAAATGCGTTGGATGGGTAAACACGTGGTCATTTCCCTACTGATATCACCTAAACAGGTGGACTGACATATACTCACTTTGCACAGTTAGAGAAGTTCTGGATAAGAGCAAATGAGCATAACTCAACCATTCTCATATTCATATATACAGTCACTAGGCCAACTTACTGAATCTAGAAAATCTGGAATTTTTTTTTTTTTTTTTTTTTTTTTTTAGTGAGTTTAAGAAACTTTTATAGACTAAGGTAAAAAATAGAATTATTTTTTTTCTGGAGACAACACTTCCTATTTTCTGAGAAAAAATGTTTTGTTAAGGATTTTTTGAGTCAGGCAGCTATGAAAAAAATACGCATTCTCAGAGAAACCCATTTTAGGAGTAAATAACCCAAAAGTAGATAGTTAAGGCTGGATTTGTGAAACATAAGCATTCTCTGGTGATTCTAAGAAATACCTGAAGAGAATATTAGACTTTTATTAGTTATACGTATGGGATATGGCTGTGTTCACTGAGTCTTCAAAGTCTCTGCTGTAGAACAGAAATATAAGAAGAAACAAGCCGTGATGTGCCGGTAAACGTCTAACAGCTGGGTTTCCAAGAAAAACAGTGTTTTTCAGTGTTTGCAGTGTTTGCTGATTTCTGAAAGATCTTTTGAGACAGTAAGAGTAAAAATCAACGTGGACTGAAAAACGAAAAGCAACCACTCTGTGGAAGGACAAACACGTAAAGTCAGTTACAAAGTTAACAGGGCGGATTGCTTCTCTCAAGGTTATGTGGCTGTAAAATGTGTAACGACCTCCATTATGAGTGATCACTACCTTCTTACCAATGGCATGCCCTCTGCTCTTCCCAATTAGATGCCCAGTTGCCAAACCTTCCTCTGCTCCCGGCAGTAGGAGTAGGAGACCCCTAGTCAACCCCCACTTCTCCTAATCCTGTCAGCAACCAACCCAGAAAGGATCTCCCCTCCCCCTGGTCTCTCCTCAGGATCCCCCAGAAGTAACCCGACAGTTCTGGCTGTCTCCTCCCCCTGGCTCAGGGTGACACTGCGCAGTTTCTCCAAGTGCGCCCCCTTTCTGTGAATCCGTCAATAAATCAGACTTGGTCAGATGATAGACTGGAAGTCTGACGTTTTCATGGTGTTAATTCTCCCACCAAGACTGATTTTAAACTACCAGCCTGATGACCCTGAACACGGCTTTCGGAAGAAATGGCCACAGTCAGAAGTAGGTACAAACTAGCTCCAACCCATCACTGCCCAGGTTACACTCTTAACAACGACAGAAGAGATATTTTTTCATCTCCACCTTCTAGATTAAAAAAAGACTGAGGCTCAAAGAGATTACCTAAATTGTTTAAGGTCACAAAACTGGTAGCACAGCCACCATTTAAATCTGTGTCATTCTGATGCAAAATACTACGATCTTCTAACAGACACTTCACTATTTCATATGTTATAATATCATCATCTCTTCTTATACTAATGTCATGGGTGTAGATCTTTCTAAAGACTGTGCATTCCATTGTTTGTACAGACCGCATTTTATAGATTTCTTTCATGTCTCCTACACACTGTATGGAAGCTGTGTAATTTTACGCAAAATGTTATCTACATTCTCAGCTTACTCATCTATAAAATGGAGACAAATGTAGTGCCCACGCCTTAGGATAGTTGTATGGATTTTTGAAATTAATAAATGCAAACTGTTTAGTATAACAACCAGCAATGTAGTAAGTACTAAATAAATGTTAGCTATTAAAATTATAATGTAGTACATGTAAAGTGCTGAATGTCCTTTTTATGGGCATTCAACTTAATAAGGCTCTATAATTCTCATTAAAATCACTTCTAGATTTTCATATACAGGTGAAATAATTTTAAATTTTTTTGATAATCCTGTTTCCATCATCCATTGCTATGTTACCAATCAAAACTTACTGGCTTAAAACCACAGTAACATACTGTTTCTTATATTCTGTGGGTTGATGGGTGTCTCTGTTCTATGCAGTGTCTGCTGAGGTCTCTCATATGGCTACATTCAACTGGAAACATGGCCAGAGAAGTCTGGTTTCCTTTCAAGTGGCCTCTCTCCAGGTGGGGTCTCATCCTCCAGGGCCATTCCACCGGGTTTCTTTCTCTAGCAATATTTCCTGGACTTCCTTGCACTGATATCTGGTTCCAAGATGGAGTTTTCTAAGAAGACAGCTTGAATGTGCAAGCCCTCAACAAGTCTTGCTAATGTCCACTGACTACAGCCAATCACATGGTCAAGCCCAGAGTCCTTGCGGAAGGGGGCTGTATAGTAAGTACTGAGAGGCATTTGGGGGGAACATCACCAATGCACGAGTCTGCCAGATTCCTATGCATTTTCATGTTTAAACCTCTTTCAGAATCAATGAGAAGAAACCAAATAACTGCTTTTACGGAGAGAGTCTTCAATCCTGTGACTAATGAAAGCAGAATTGGAATTGACTAAAAGTTCCTGTTATTCTGATTCTCTGCACCATGCATGCATGTCCTTATCACATGATGAGAATTTAGAAATAATGGCGAAGTCACTTTAATGAGCTAAGGAAAAGTGAATAAATTATGATCCCATAAGCACCCGTTTCAGTTTACTTGTTATGTACTGGGAAAAAAAGTATCACAGATTATGACAATCATTCATCTAACAACAGGCACATAATGCCATCATCACTAGGGTTGCCATTATAACCATTGCATTTTTATTAACACCTTCTCCCTGGAATTTCCATTTGCAAGCCAATGGCAATTTCATTTTGAAATCAGTTCTAGGAATGGCTCCAGTACAAATTTTGTTTCTGAAGTCAGCCTCCCTGATACAAGCTGGCCCATTCCACTTTTTTCCTGATCTTTTCCTCTGCCCTTCTTGAAATGAAAAAGAAAAAGTTACTATGTTATGTCTATCAAAATTATAAGCAAGATTTCACATTACACTGCTCTAAAATATTCATTGCAAATGTATGATTTAAAGCTATTTCATTTCCTAGTTATGTGTAATTCCCATACTCACAATATAAATACTTCCAGTTAATTATGCAAAATTTTACACATTCACCCCCAGTAGCATAAAAAATAATAATGAATTTACATTAAGAGATTGTTTGAAAATAAATTTACATTAATAAGAGATTCTTCCCTGGCCAATGTGGCTCAGTGGATTGAGCCTCATTCTATGGACTGAGAGGTCCTGGTTCAATTCCCGGTCAGGGGACATGCCTGGGTTGCAGGCTTGATCCCTGGTGGGGCGGCATGCAGGAGACAGCTGATCAGTGTTTCTCTCTCACATGGATGTTTCTATCTCTCTCTTCCTCTCTCTCTAAAAATCAATAAAAACATTAAAAATAATAATAATAATAATAAGACATTCTTTGAAGAATTGTTTAGAAGTGGGAAAAGGGAAGAATGTCATAGAACTGTGGGAGCCAGAGGCGTAAGCTTTGGTGCCTCTCGTTTGCACAGGGCACTTCACAGGCAAATTTCACATAATCGTGTGTTTCTGTAAAATTTACAAAATTTAGTAAAGATAAGGATAAGGATATTTTCTCTTATCTGAGGACCTTTGTCTCTTTCCCCCTGAATTGCCCTCCATCACATGTCCCCTCATGTTGGGTGGCATTTGAGTGGCTAGGGCATTTTTAGACACTGATAAGAACATTAGTCAGGGATACATTTAGTTCACATTTATGGGACACATTTGTATGGTTTACAGGCACATCACTGTGGAGCTAGGTTATTGCCAGGCATCTCAGTGTAGCAAAGGCTTTCAGAAATACACCTGCCAATAAACACTACGCACACTCACTCACTGCAGCAACAGGGTGGTGTACGTCAAGGTCCTATCTCCGTATGAATGGAGATACCTCTGGCGTGAAAGTTTGTTCGTAGTTCAGGAAATACACAATTTGAAACTTACGGACTAAATTGTCTTTCTATCTTAAGTGTAATTAAAAATATATTGCCTGGCTGGTGTGGCTCAGTGGTTGAGCGTCGATCTGCACCAAGAGGTCGCCGGTTTGATTCTCAGTCAGGGCACATGCCCAGGTTGTGGGCCCGATCCCCAGTGGGGGGCATGCAGGAGGCGGCCAGTCGATGTTCTCGCTCATCGACGTTTCTGGCTCTCTCTCCCTCTCCCTTCCTCTCTAAAATCAATAAAGAAAACAAATTTTAACACACACACACACACACAATCGGTCCTCATTTATCGTGGTTAATCAGTTCCAGACTCCACCGCAATAAATGAATTTCCACGAAGTAGGATTCTGTATTTGCACACAGTCGACCGGCGATAGAGTGAAGCCGCGAACGTCAAAGCGCCAAGTGGCGAGGGACACCTGTACACCAAAATACTTTTGGGGTAGAGGGAAGTAATATACCTGTGTATATATCAGGCAATTAATTTTTAAAAAGTGTATGTTTTCTTTGTGGATTTTGTGATATTTATGGTATTTGTCAGCTTTAAACTTATGTAACTTATTGATTCCCCTCCTCAACCTAAATATATATTCACTAATTTGGAAGTAGTACTTTTGTATTCTCTTAAAGAACATTCCCCAAGTTGTATAAGCAAACGTGGATTTTCTCCCGGTGCTAACTAATCTCTGCTGTAGCGAAATCCTCTTCTCTGTGACGAGTCAGCTCTTGGACAGTAATAAAATCAAACTGAATAAATTCTCTTCTCGCTTTTGGATTTCCATTTTTCTCCTCTTTACTCATGAAGACTGATTCATTCATCTATAAAATCTGATTCTAGTCTCTTACTTTCCCTTTAAACTCTAGCACATAGGATTATAGATAAATTTTGGTCAGAGGTAGACCATTAATCCTGACTGACTGATTGTATTAGTCTTCTCCAGAGAAACAGAACCAGTAGGTAGGGGGAGGCAGAGATTTATTTTAAGGAATTGGCTCACACTTGTGGAGGCTGGCAAGCAGGAAATCTGCAGGGTTTTGTTTTTATGTCAACCGAGGCCTGCAGGCTGCAGACCTGGGAAGAGTCGATGCTGCAGTTGGGGTCTGAAGGCAGCCAGGCTGCAGGCAGAGGCTCCCCGTCCTCAGGGAGCCAGCCTGTTTTCTTCAGCTGTGCTGGGCTGAGACCCACCCACATTGTGTAGGGTAGTCTGCTTTGCTCACTGATTTAAATGTTAATCTCATCAAAAACAATTTCACAGCAGCAGACTAGTGTTAGATCAAATATCTGCGTGTGGTGGACATGCCGAGTGGACCAGGTGGTCACATCCAGTCAGCCATCACACTGCTAAACACACAGTGAAGGTGGGAAGGTGTGTGTGGAAATATATATGCCATATCCTATTCATTTGTGGGAGGGTGGATTCTATGCACCTGAGTATCAACACCAGCAGAGGGGACCAGATAAAGAACACACGGGGGCTTGACTGTGGATGTGGAGCACAGGAAGAGTCCTGAGATTTGGGCCAGGTCATGAGGTGGGCCCAGTCCCTAGGACCACCTAGAAAAAATAAACTACTCTGAATTGTATTTCCTCCAATCTTTCAGAGAACTCCAGAAAAACAGAGTTCACAACCATGTGAGCCAAGATCCCTTACAGATCTAATATTTTATAACTCAATTTCATGTTATTAAATAAGATTTAGAGAAAATGGAAGAGGAAATATTGAAAAATGAAGATTTAGTAACTCTACAGTAGATGTGGCTATGCTACCTTTGGCCTATCTGTTAAATTTACCAACTGAAAAAAAAAGACAGCTTCGAGAGGCAAGGGGAGTTTAAAATCAGACACTTTTATAGTTCCCAGCATAGCACAGAATAGCTGATTCTCTAAACAGTATTTCAAAGGGCTGCTTGTGAAGTAACTTTTAACAAGTGCTGACAGAAGTTAAACACAAAATGAGCACCCCTTTTCCATCCCAAACTTTAACATGTCGAAATGCAACTAGGGGGTAGAAAATCTTTAAATACATTTTATTAGATGATATGGCATCTTAGCAACATCGGATTGCTAAATAGAAATTACCACTCCAAATTCAACAGTCTCCTTAAGAGAGTATCCTGTAGTCCGGCCGCAGTCCGGTTGCCATGATGGGCGCTTACGAGGACATGCAGCCTAGGGAGGAAGGAGCAGTCCAGTGTAAGCACTTCCTGCTCAGAGTGCGCTACTGGCAGGACCACCAGCTCTCTGCACTCCCGGGGGGGGGGGGTCCAAGTTCAAGCAAGGCTATGTCACACATCAAGATACCAGATCCCTGTGTGCCATAGTAGCCGCAAATGCCCAGTTCCTAAGGGTGGAACCCAAAGCAAGCCTGTCTGAGAAGGCAAGCTGGGTGCAGACAACCCTTAGCTCGCAGTGCAGAGACCCTGACCAGCTATTGTAATCCCGCTGCCCGTTACATCGGCCAACCGCTCAAACTAGAGGGAACTAGAAGCCCCCAAATACCCAGAGGCTTATCATGTATAAAAGACGGCTGGAACCCAGGCGCAGGGCTCAGCCTTTGGAGGTGACTCTGCTGGGCCAGCACTGGTGAGTCATAAATAGTACTTTCTAATCCTCTGAGTGTGTGTATGTAGTCTGTCTCTTCCCGCCGACCGAATTTCTGCCACAACAGTCCATCACAGAGTTAACCAGCTAAAGTTTGCTCAGAGCCTTTAGTCTGTTCCCTTGGGGCAAACTGGACATCACTGTGGGGCAGGGAGCCTTGTATTTTCACTGGGTTGGTGAAGACTCCACGTACAAATTCTTTGGGGTTAGCCTCATGGATCCCTTCCATACAGCTCTCAGATGGAGTCCTGACACCCAGTGGATCCCCAACCAGTCCACAAGCACAGGGAGGCACAAGGGCTGACATCCGCAGGCCGCTCTGTGACCTTGGAAAGGGCCACGACCTTGGAAAGGGCCACAAGTTCCACCGCACTATTAGTGCTTCTCGCCATGCAGCCTGGACAAGGAGGAATACTCTCCGGCTCTGTTACTGCTGATATAAGTAATGTTTAAAAAATTCTTACCTAATAAACAATTTAGGACAGTAAATAAAAAGATTTAGAAGCCTTTAGTTCATGTTTCCTTCAACAAATATCATGCTCTTCATGCCACTGTGCAGTTTAACATGGTACATTTTGCCTATCACACCAGCCTGCAAACATATTCTCCTTCCATCTCTAACTTGGTTCCCTCTGCATTCCAGTCAAGGTCTGTCTGCACATCTTTCTGCCACGCTGTGTTCACTCTCCAGCTTATGTGTCCTCTTTCTTTACTCTAATCCGAATCTAATACCCCATTCGAAGAACTGATCAAGTCTTAACCCCGTAATGAGTGTGAGTGCATAGAAAAGAAGCGTCGAGATAATGAGACATTCACAATTTACAGCAGTGGTTTTTCAAACGATCATCTGGCAAGACACTGGTTTCCCACATGCTGATCTGAGATCTTTTAACTACTAAAATCTTAATATTGAAAGCCTTTTCCCAATCTTCATATTAAACATATAATTAGTAGATAAAATTTTTGATGCTAAAGAATTTATTTTATCCACTTAAAGTAAAACTTTAGTGTCAGCTAATACCCACCAGAGGACAAAATGAATGTATTAATAAATGAATACTAATAGAAATTTTTAAAATTATTCATTGTATCTTCTAGTGGGTATTAGCTGTCACTACGTTTTAAATGACCCTTCTCCTCACTTGAAAGGACTATCCCCCATGTATATTAATATAGCAACATTCTGATTACCCATTAGCTTCTTTTGAGTTTAATTAGAATAATTTCCTGATATCCCTATTAGATCAAAGTTGTTGAGGAAAAATTGGATTCTATGGAAAGTAACCTCACAGGGTGATCTGATCATAAACTCCTAACTGGGCAGGTCGTGGTAGGTAGTCATGCCCCAGACATATAACTTTTTAGTAAAAGGTTTACTTTTGTCTTAAGCAAGTTCTGTCCATTGTTTTTGTGCATCCAGATTAACAGACCTTTTAAGTAAACCACCCTAAAGAGAGCACATAATCTTAACTTTCCTGTAATCCCATCCCGCATTCATTTAATCTTCCTCACCTTCACTCCTTAATTTCAAATAAAGGAAACTGTTTCTCTGAAGCATTTAGCTCTCTGCTGAGATCTTGTCTCTAGGTGTATCCTCAGTTTGGCTCAAATACATTTTTATAAAAATTCTCTACAGGTTTGGGCATTCCTTACATCAACAAAGTATATTAACAAGCTGAGATCTTTTTTTTAAATTTTTTTCTTTATTAATTTTAGAGGGAGAGTGAGAGTAAATATCGATGAGAGAGAACATCGACTGGCTACCTCCTGCATGCACCCCACTGGGCATCGGGCCCTCAACCTGGGCATGTGCCCTCACCGGAAATCAAACCGGCGACCTCTTGGTATGTAGGTTGATGCTCAACCACTGAGCCACACCAGCCAGGCCAAATTTATACAAAGTTTTAACCCTGAGCTTTGCATCCCCACCAAAGACTTGTCACTATATGAGACCATGCGGTCAGCCAACCCACCATCATCACTCATTTTAGAAACATATAACTAGTAGATAAAAACTTTTATGCTAAAGAATTTATTTTAGAAATGCAACCTGTACTTTTAGTTTATCCAGTTGTAAATTCAGCTGCATGAACTAGGAGCTGCCCCTCTTTTGTATCCTTTACACCATTACTGGCTCGTCAGAGATGCTTAATAAATACAAGGTCGTTTTTCTTATCAGTAGATGGCACCCTCCAACATTAGAAGGTCTAGTGGTCTTCACCCCACTACCCACGTGCCTGCCTGTGTCTTCCCAGCTCAGAGCCTAACTGCTGGGTTTTCCATCAGAACCAAAGAGTAATTGACACTGTTTTGTTTTTGTTTGTTTCCTCCGAGGGTACCCAGTTTCTCTCCTCACTTTCAACTACTTAAAAAGAAGCAACAGATGCCCTGGCCAGTTTGGCTCAGCGGTTGGAGCATCGGCCTGTGGTCCAGAGAGACCGAGGTTTGGCTCCCACTAAGGGCACGTACCTCGGTTGCAGTTTGTCCCCAGCCCTGGTTGGGTCGTGTGGGAGGCAGCCACTCAGTGTGTCCCTTTCACGTCGATGTTTCTCTCTCTCTCCCTCCCACTCTATCTGAACAAAAAATGAAAATAATAATAATCATAAATAAATAAAAAGAAGCAACAGAAAAAGGTAACTCACCCACACATTTTGTGTCAACTAGATCTCTGGATACCCAAAGTGCATTGGCTGAGAACAAGAAGCGCAGCGTGAACATGACAAAACTAATTACCTCAGTAGGAACTGAATTTGTATCAGGCTAATCACTGTATGCGGATCATCTTATTTATTCTTCCTACTGCATCTGTGAGGTAGATTTTATAACAGGATGGTCATTTCTCATAAACCCTAAAGCGGGTGTAACGTAGAAGAAAGACCTAGGGTACCCGAAGAGGCCTTGCGGCTGAGATGAGGAGGAAAGGTTTAGCCTTGATGACTAAACCACAGATAGGAGAAAGAACGTCCCAGCTGAGGCCAGCGGGGGTGGACAATGACACCCAGGACCAGATCCCCCCCTCCCATGGGAAGACCTTGTGTACATGGATGGGGGTGGTTAACCCTGAAAAGACTGGGATTGTTTCCACCAATAGATAAACTGAGTATTCATAACAGAAATTAATTTCCATTATGGAAAAATAAATGTGTGATTCTTGCACATCTGAGTTTGTAGACCTAGATAACAATCCCATGCCTACGGTTCATGGGGAAGAGCTGAGTTTCAGACAGAGCCAGACACTCGTCCAAGGTCATACAGATACTCAGTGATGGCACCTGGATTGGAGGCCATGGTGTCTGAATCCAGAGTTCACCCTTTTGAGAACTGGGTATATAAAAATATTACAAATGTAACTGGAATAGTCTGGTATTCAAAAGGTAGCCTGCCTCAGTATAATTTCTTCCAGAAGTAATGCCCTTTCTGTGTATCCCTCAGTCGCCAAGAAAAGGCACCGGTGGACCTGAATCATAGCAGTGTCCTATAGAAATATCATTCAGACCAAACATATAATTTTCCATTTTCCAGCAGACACGTTTTAGAAAGTAAAAAGAAGGTAAAATTAATTTTCATAATATATTTTCTTTCAAAACATTTCACCCTGTCGTGAATATTTTAAAATCTCAAACTATTTTACATTCTTTTTTATACTAAATTTTTGAAATCTGGTATGTACTTTTTAATTAAGGTATAATTGACATATATTAGTTTCAGGTGTACAGCATAAGGATTCGCTATTTGTATATATTGCAAATGATCATCACATGAATCTACTTAACATGTCACCACACCTGTTCACAAAAATTTGTTTTTGTGATGAGTACTTCTAATATCTGTTCTCAACAACTTTCAAATATTCACTACAATATTATTAACTATAGTCTCTGGTGTGTGTGTGTTTTTTTTTGTTTTTTATCCTCGCCCTAGGACATTTTTGCATTTATCTTCAGACAGAGCGGAAGGGAGAGAGGGAGGAAAAGAGAGAAACATTGATGTAAGAGAGACACATTGACTGGCTGCCACCCACACGACCCCAACTGGGGCCGGGGACAAATTGCAACCGAGGTACGTGCCCTGAGTGGGAATCGATCCCAGGACTCTCTGGTCCACGGGCCGACGCTCTAACTGCTGAGCCAAACCAGCCAGGGCTTTGGTGTGTATTTTATACTGAAACCACATCTCAGTTCAGAGGAGCCGCAGTGTCCAGTGGCCCCCTTCTGGACTGTGCTGGTGGAGATAAAACAGTAAACTAGTGCTCCTGATTCCCAGCAGAGGACAACGTGTGACTTCGGGTGTGCTGTCCCCGTCGGGGCTTCCGCAGTGCAACAGAAAGCATAGCCCGCTGTCTGCCTTTCCCAGAACCTGATCTTCCTTGGAAACAAAAAGAAACCTCCAATTTTTTTGTAGGAAAACAATTTTCATTTAAACATTTCTTCTCTCGCTTTTACTAACAGCTTTACTGAGGAATGATTGGCATACAACTGACTTTAAATGAGAAAAAGTTTATTTTGTTTTAGTAAGAACAGTTTATTATGCTTTCACTACATGTCCTACACTGTCTTCGATTTTATTAACAATCTCCGAGCAGCCTTGCGACCGGTGAGGTAGGCACGACCAGTACTCGCCGGCCCGTTTCTTACACAGCACACCGGGGCTGAGAGCACTAAGGGTGTGTGTCAGTGTGATGTGAGTAGAGAGCAGGGGCAGCTGAATTCAACACTAGGTGGGCTGTCCATTTAGCAACGGGTCTCCCAGGTTCCCGAGCTCAATAACAGAGCGAGGTGTGTGTTATTGCTCCATAACATGCCAGAGGCAGCCCTGGCTGGTTTGGCTCAGCGGTTGGAACATCGGCCTGCGGCCCGGAGAGACCGGGGTTCGGTTCCCGCTAAGGGCATGTGCCTCGGTTGCAGTTTGTCCCCGGCCCGGGTTGGGTTATGCGGTGGCAGCCACTCGATGTGTCCCTTTCACGTAAGATGTTTCTCTCTCCCTCCCACTCTATCGGAACAAAATAAGGAAAAATGTCCTCGTGTGAGGATAAAAAAAAAAATGCCTGAGGCAGAGATGAGAGGCGGAGCTGGGAGATTCTAATATAATTATCTAGAAAATTAGAAGAAACAAAAAGTATGCAGATTGCTGGCTCGTCTCCCTTTAGAGGGGGCCTTTGTCTTTTCTTATAGGCCTTTTGGCTACTCAGTGTCTTCTAACCTTAGCCTTTGTAAACAGTGAGCTTTTCAGTAACTCTGCAAACTGTTTGCTGAACACATCACCACGTGAAAGTGCGTTTTAACAAAATAAAGCTAGAGCATCTAATTTTCAGTATCATGCACTCATGATACATTCAAGAACTTTTAAAACATGCTCAGTGTCTCTGAGAAGTAGTTTACCCCCAAGGACAATGGCTGGAGTATTTCAGAAGCATGCAGACTGCCAGCACTTTCCATTTAAAGATGTTCCTTTTCCTTGACCTGGCCACCACCATCCACTATCACGTTCGTCACCACTAATGACTGGAGAGAACCCCACTTGGGCCTAAGTGGCACTTCTCCTAGACTCGAACACGTCTGAGCATTTCTGGCAAATAGATGAATCAGAGCCACAAGATCTCTGCTGGGAGATGGGGGGAGAAGAGCGGAGAAAGAAAAAGAAGTGAAACTCACTGTTTCTTTTAATAAAATATCCTGGGTAAAGAGAGAGAGAAGTCATTTTAAGTGTGTGGGGCTCATTTTGTTCTATGACTTCCACTCTTCCCCCCAGAAACCCCAGCCCCTCCAGTCTGCCTCCCTCCCAACCAGGGCCAGAGGCTGAGGCGGGAAGCCCTTAACAGGACTGTGAGAGAGCTGCTTAGCATAAAGGTCTGAGAAATACTGGGCACCCAAATCAGCTCCTTTGGAACCTCTGAAAGGCGGTAAAACAAAGGGCAAGAAGTTTCCTCATTGGGATGAAGCCAGTACAGACTCCAGCGAGCTCCCGCACCCCAGCAGTGTCCAGGACATTCCCAGCCCTGAGCAAAGCCAGGCCCTCAGCTGGCCTGGTCTCAGGGGCAGCATCTCCATAACCACAGGGTTAGCAGCAGCTGCCACACCCACACCCAGCTGCACCAGGCAGTCAGGAGGCCTCAGTGTGGCCTGAAGGAACGAAAGGTGTGACTGCGTGGTGGCTAAGAGAACTGAGTGTGGGTGCTTACAGAAATTGATGAAACCCCCGGAAGGAGTTGGGATGGGGATCTCCGTGGGCAGCTGGAGGGTCTACACAGTCAAATACTAGCCGACTCAGAGACGCAGTCCACATGTTTTGAGCCTAACTTAATTCCTAGCTCTGTGTGACCTAGGCATGGGTGCTACAAGCACCTGCTTACATGTTGCTCCAGCTCATGGTAAGTGCTCTACCATTGCTCAGTTATTGTTTCCTGACCACCAGAAAGGAAATTGACATGTCAGTGGAGACCCACGGAGACCACGTGTGGGAGATGCCGGGGAAGGAATGGCACTGAGATGAATTAGGACTGTGTCTGGTGACCCATCCTGCAGAGACACACGTCCCGACAGTGCTGGATCCTGACCCTGACCCTGACCCTGACCCCCACCCTGAGGGGACAGATGCTGAATGGAAGGCTCCCCTTTAGTAAATTCTTAAATTAGAACGCAAGGAAGTAAAGAGAACTGGTGTTGTGGCAATTAATTATTATCAATACAAGTGAAAACAAATTGTCCCACCTGACAAATTGAGTTTAATAGAAATTTAATTGCTTTAACAAAGGTTCTTTTTCATGTCTCATGTTTGCTTTCATTGAAATTTATCTTAGTTTCTCAGTCCTATAACTGAACAAGAAGTGAGTCACATTGTTTCATAAATTGAAATCATGTTGTATAAATAAATGAAAAATGATTCATCCTTTCAGATTTCTCTAAACCAACTGCAACTGAGCTGCCAATAAGACTAACACCAGGCGTACTTGTCCACAAGAGGGCGCCAGATGCTGACTTTCGTTATATAATCTCCAAGGAGCTAGTGAAAATTTCTGAGTTTGATGACAAAGTTCAACAGGAAGGAGTCAGATCTATGCACAACGGCATAGGCAGGTGTATCTGGTTCACGTGTTTACTTCATGCTAATGCTTAAATAGTATTGAAATCTCCATAGTGGTTCAGGATGTAAATTATGTAAATAGCCACATCTGACTGTGGGCGATAGAGGTATCATTCCATTTGAAATTGCCTTGCTGAATACAGTGGGGTTTCTGTTAATTAATTTCACTAAGCTTTTCTCCAGTTAAAAGAAAATTCTGGTTGGTATTTCAATTATTAGAATCATTAATACACATCTTTTTACGCAATGGCAAAACTGTTACATTAAACAAAGGGAAGCATTAACGAGGACTCTGTGGTGTATAAGTCACTGTTCCTTTGCTAAGCAATGCCAATTTTAAGGATTTGGGTTTTGAAATTGAGCTAAAATGTAGACAGCAAAGGAAGGGTTTTAGAATATTCTCTTACCAAAAGAGACAGCAATAAAGTTGTTTTTCAAAAGGAAAGAAAGACAAAAATACTATCCAAATTAGTGTTTTTAAAAAGAAAAAGAAAAAAAAAGTCAATTGAGGAACTAAGAGCCCAGATAGTTCAGCAGGAAAATGTTAAGCGAATGATTCTTTGGACAGACAGGTGCACGCAGCACAATTTAATTCGGAGTATCAGTCTCTCACACCTGTGACCAGTAACTGTGCTAACAAGTTATAGTCTTTTATTGCACCCTGCATTTCTCCTTCCAGCACTTAAAATAGTAGCCTGAGAACCACACCCTTTATTGTGGAAAAGTGGGGTGGTGTAGTACTTAGTCCTAAAGTTTTTTGTTTGTTTGTTTTTGAGTCAAACAAACAGAATTCAAAAGAACAAACAAATAGCTCAGGTTAGAGCAACATTTTATTTTTTTGAGGGTATGTTTATTAAAGCGGGGGTCAGTGAAATAAGGAAGGGCCTAGGTTAGAAGAAGTGAAGGGAGGGAGACTAGGCGGGCTGCTAGGAAGATACCAGGGAGCCGAGCCCGGGCTGCTGTCAGCTCACTGGAGGGTCAGAGAACAGGGGCCTTGGGGACAGGTTCAGGGGGTGAGCTTCGGACAGGCTGCCACTGCCCACTGCTCCCCTGGTTGGAAGTCTCATGGGGTCCCTTAGATTTTAGGAGAAAGAAAATTCACTTGAAAGGAAGATTCGAGTGGGTGTGCCCGAAGCGGGGCGACATGCTCAGCTCAGAACCCGCAGGGCAGTGGGAACTTGGGATGGACTCTCTATTTAATTCATCTCTCAGTATTTTACTTATCTATAGTCACACGAATAAGTATCCCAGCCCACAGTGACTTAACACAACCCAGCGTCAAGACTCGCCGTTTCTTTGGGTCAGGAGTTCAGGAGATGCGCAGCTGGTGGTTCTTGCTGTCTCAGGAGATCGCAGGCAGGACATCAGCCCAGGCTAGTCACCTGAAGGCCTGAGTGCAGGGAGACCACCCATCTCCAAACCCGCTCACTCACGCGGCTGTTCCTTGCCTATGGACCTCTCCCTAGAGTTGCTTTGCTTGATGGTCCCCACAACATGGCAGCTGGTTCTCCCAGATCGAGTGATCCATGAGAACAAGGCAGATGCCCCTTGCCTTTTAGGCCCAGACTGAAAAGACACAATCATTTCCACAATACCTATTGTTTACACAGGCCGGGCCTTTCCAGTGTTGGAGGAGACTACGTGAGGGTACGAATACCTGGAGGCTAGAACCATTGAGAACTGTCTTCAGCCCTGGCAGGTTTGGCTCAGCCCTTAGACTCTAAGGCTTAGCAGTGGTTCTCACTCTTCCATATGCTGCGACCCTTTAATACAGTTCCTCATGTTGTATGTGTGCGTATCTGCATGTGGGCGGACCTGCCTGGAGACAGAGAGAGGAAAGTTGTCTTGGTTCCTAAGACCATCGGAAATATGTGTTTTCTTAGGTGACCCCTGTGAAAGGGTCGTTGGATGCCCAAAGGGGTCGCGACCCACAGGTTGAGAACCGCTGGCTTAGAGCACTGGCCCGCAGATCAAAGGGCTGCAGGTTCAGTTCCTGGTCAAGGGCACGTCCCGGGGTTGGAGGTTTAATCCTGGCCCTAGTCAAGTGGTGCAGGAAGCAACCAGTCAATGTGTCTCTCTCACACTGATATTTCTCTCTCTCTGTCTCTCCCTCTTTCCCTTCCACTCTCTCTAGAAAAAAAAAATAATTAATGGAAAAATATCATTGGGTGAGGATTAACAAAAAAAAAAAAAAGAGAGAGAGAGAGAACCATCTTGAAAGCTGGCCCACACCTGGCTCCTCCAGTGTTCTAGATATTCACCGCCTTCCCATTAGGCCAACCTAGATGCAGGCAGACAGATGCTTCTCTCAGAACAGATACTGCACGTAGGTCCCTCTTCTGTCTCCTTCCTCCACAGCCTCTATGATGCTCTTTATATCACTTTTCTCCTCACTGCACCCCTTCAACCAGACCCCACTGTCTGTCACCGGGTATCTTGTTCAGCTCTTTCGTGTTCTACTGCCGAATATTACAGAGATTTTCACTGCTGAGGGCAGAAAATAAAAGAAAAAAATCTTGCCCTGGCCGGTTTGGCTCAGCAGTTAGAGCGCTGGCCTGCGGTCCAGAGAGACTGGGGTTCAGTTCCCACTAAGGGCACGTACCTCGGTTGCAGTTTGTCCCCGGCCCTGGTTGGGTCATGTGGGTGGGAACTACTCGATGTGTCCCTTTCACGTCGATGTTTCTCTCTCTCTCTCTCTCCCTCCCACTCTATCTGAACAAAAAATGGAAAAATGTCCTCGAGTGAAAATAAAAAAAATAAAATAAAAAAATAAATATAAAGAAAGAAAAAAATCTTCACTAAGGCCAGTCTCTTAGATTCTCAGCATAAAGCCATTAGCTTCTTCACACTACCAAGACTAATAAGTCTTAATATTTCCTGCATTTTATTATATTGATGAATATTTGTCTCCTCCTTGAGTCAAATTTCCCAAACCCTGTTTTTCTCTCTCATTGTGAGTCAGGCTCCAGGTAGGTTGGGGAGGAGGGTGCAGAACGAGGAGAGGGGAAGGGAAAACATTCTTGTGCACCCGTTGTAATCTATAAATTATTTCTGAATTATTCACTTGGGTACATCTTACCCAATACCGTAAACATTCCCCAAATGCAGACAGGGCCTACTTGCTCACTGCTGTGATCCAAGCACCTACCACAGTGCCATGCACATAACAGATACTTGAAAAATCATTTAAAATAAAAGAGGCAGCCACCTGAATCATAGTATCTGAGAGACTAAAATTGTCTCCTCATAATAATTTAAGTGAAGATTCATAAATCTCTTTTAAAATTTAACTCTGTAATCTAAGACATATTAAATGATGTTAATATATTGGCTTCTTCTATCATGAATGAGTATAAATGTTCATTTTTGTTATGTATTTATAATGCAGCATAACTTAAGAATAAATCCAAACTTTGTCATCCACAAAATCATTCACTGAGCATACACTCTACAAATGAAATCTTTCTACAATTGGTCAATAGGGGTATGCCTATTAGCAGAATTCATTATCAGATCATTGAAGAATCTGAATATGTCTTGTTAAGTATGTATACCATAATGGAATACAAGGGGTGCTGCCTCAATTCAAACCCACAGCTCAACAGAGTCATCGTCTGCAACGGGGCACTGCGAGGTCTGGAATCTCGAGTATCACACTCCGTATACTGACCAGTATTCAAGAAAAACAGAGGCCTCAGTGCTGCTTTGGTGATGTTCCACCCAACACGGGAAGACAGGAAATAGTTCAGGGAGAAGGAGGAAATGTATCACTCTGGGTCCCAGCCAGAATTAGGTAACATTCTGATACCTAGATGATACAGTGTTAGTGGGGAGAGGATAAGACCTCTGTTCTAGCCTTCAAGGAAAGATTTCAATCAAGAGACAAAGTGCAGGAAAGAAAGCAGAATGTATTGGCAGTAGGAAATAGGCTCAGACTGGACCGGGTGGGCCCCGCAGAGTGGGAGTCCCCTGATCAGTTACAGAGCTTGGTATTCCTGGGTTTGTCTACCTGGACTTCTCCGCTCCTGTCCCTGCAGCACGCCCTCTTGCTCACCGCCTGTGCGCACGCTAGGGGGCTGGACCTGGTGACCTATGTGGTTGAACAGTGTCCTGAGGTTGAATCAGAGATCTGATGACCACCAGTCCAGGTATGGTGAAGCCTGTTTCAGCTTAAAATTTTTACCTTAGGCCCTTTAGACGCACATGGGTAATCTACACCCTTTTCTCTCCCTTTGCCTACCCGGCTCATGTGCAACTAGCTACCTATCCTAACACAAGGAGGAGGATTTGTTTTAAAATGGATGAGTTTTGCCCCGGCCAGTTTGGCTCAGCGGTTAGAGCGTAGGCCGGCGGACCAATGACTCGCAGGTTTGATTCCGGTCAAGGGCATGTACCTCATACCTCGGTTGTGGTTGGTCCCCGGCCCTGGTGGGGTCATGCAGGAGGCAACCAGTCGATGTGGCCCTATCACATCGAAGTTTCTCTCTGTCACTCTCTCTCTCCCTCGCTCCCATTCTATCTGATAATAAGTAGAAAAATATCCTCAGGTGAGGAATAAAAAAAATAAAAGGGTTGAGTTTTGAAGAGATGGCAGGATGCAAACAAGCCTTCAGGGAAAGAGCAAGCTAGTGGGACTGGACTGCTAGAGTAGCCAAAAGGCGCAGAAGAGAATGGACAGCTGCCACCCTATTCAGGAGCCATGACCTTGCCCAGCCAACCCCACCCATCTCTCTCCCTCCAATCTCCTAGCAAAACACAGACAGGAACGTTCCCAAAATATCCAAGACAGGACACAGGACAGCTTTATTTTATTCCTCTCTGAATCCTTCACACATAACACAGCGTTTACCTCAAGCAATGAGTCGTTAGGAAATGTCATTCTGTGTGAACTGAGCCTTATCCCCCTGCCTCTGCCCACATGCTGTGACCTTCGGCAGGTCACTCTACCTCTGGATGCCCAGCTACCCCACCCCAACATGAGAATGATAATAATATGAGAGAATTTTTCTGGGGGGAAAAATAATAATAATATGCTGTGAACCCTACAAGACAAATACGTATAGGAAGAGCCCTAAACAAATGCTGTGTTAATACCAAAATGTCATCGCTTAGGATGTTTAGTAATGAAAAGACAGCTCAGATTTTCTCCGTTCCGTGATTCTACTCAATAAGGTAGGAAATTTAAGGCAGAGGAATACATATTTACTTCCACGTTAATCATTCTATTTATATTTTTCATGGGAAAAAAAAATCAGTCATACAAAAGAAAAAGTTTGTTTAATGACTACTTTAGACTAAACCACAATTGTGTAAAGATAGAGCTGGGTTGTCCGAAATAGTAGCCCCTAGTCACACATAGCTTTTAAAATTTACATTCACATTTTAAAAGCTACGTGTCAGGGCAAAAAAACGTGTCAGGGCAGAAAAACACACCCACCTTCGCATAGTCCTACAGGACGGCCCTGAGCCCAGCCGGACAACTGCCCCAGGTTCTTCCGGAATTATGTGTGAATCTCATATGACTAAAATTAAAGATGACCACATTTTGGTTAGGTTATTCTGACCATGGCTGAGGTATGATCACAGCATTAGAGTCAAACTATTAATAATGGCTAGCAACATGAAATACTCGAGTTTTAGAAAGAAGACCGGCATCACTATATTTGGCTGCTGTTAAGTTATATTTAACAGGAATGATGTAAAGTTTAAGTTCGTAGAATCACGAGGATCCTGTGTAAGTTTACTTCTCTCTGCTTATGTAACGAGATTCTATGAAAACAATAACAACAAATGATATTTTGGCAAGTGAAATCACATATTTATATCTGGGTTAATATAAACAAAATAACAGATGCAGTTGTGGGTAGTTAGAGCACAGATGCGTTGGGATTTCATTTGCCACACCGTTCAGCCCTTAGTATACACTAAGGATGGCCTTACCGTGTACAGCAGGCTCTGAAATAGGATGCTTCTGTGGACTCCTGGCTTGGCCATGGCTGAGGGAAATGGTGACTATCCTGCGTTCTAAAGGGCTTGCCCAGTGCAACGCCAACAGCATCTCACAGCCATCGCAGTCTGTGGCCCACTTAGGGTGAAATTTAGAGACTCGCTGAAGAGGAGTCTTTGAAATGAATTCCAGGAAGACAGTGTGTGGCGGTTCCCTTCACCTGCTGTGCAGGAGGGGGCAGTAGTGCTCCTCCTAAAGTAATGCAAGTAAAAGGAGCCCTAAGAGTCCTCAGAGAGAGGGAGGTTTCCTGCAGATGTTTCAGCTCTCAGGTGGAGTTTTGCCGAGTGTCAAAAAGAATGTAGGCACACTCAGGAGAGTAGTTGGGAACACTCTGACATGGGTCCCAGATGTTGGAGGCATACAGGAGGATGCAGACTGGGGCCAGGCTCGGGGCAGGAAGTGGCTGGGGCAGCCCAGAGGGCCAGGAAAAGGAGTAAGACCAACAGGAGGAATGGCCTGCCTTCCAGCGATCAGCTGAGCCTGGATGCATTTTTCCCACGTTCGATCCGCCTGACCTGGGAAGAAAAGCTCCTGGGTCTGGTGCCAGGGCAGGATCTGGGCAGAGATACTGGCAAGTGTGCCCCAGCAAATGCATTATGAGCCTTAGGAAACTATAGTGCAGAGATGCCTGTGGAGGGAGAAGAGGCCAGAGAACCCACAAAATCCTCCAACAAGAGAACGAACAACAGATGCCTGTGAAACAGAGAGGGATCAGCCCCCGAAACACAGTCCCTGGAGAGAGACCAGTTCCCAGTAATAAGGAACTCGGGAGTCATATCCAGAACAACTAACAAGGCTTGAGTAAATGCTTCACATCAATTAATACGTGTAATCCTCCGGACCATAAATAATGAATCAAATGAAATGATAAATAAGGAAACAGACACTGTACAGTTATAACCAAGATCACAAAGCCGGTGGGTGGTAGATACCTAACCCCAGGTATTTGATTACCGAATCCATGCTCTTAACTGCTCATCACACTCCCCACCTGAACCCCAGAAGAGCCAGACACAGCACAGTGGATGGAGACGTGGAAGAAGATCTGAAAGAGATTGAAAGAAAAGTTAACATGTCTCCCTTCCATCCGCATCACTGATCCCTAAACCAGGGTCAGGATTCTGAACCTAAAGGGAAAAACTTTACGTTGGAAGCAAGATTAAAACATTGCTTTTGAATGGACTTTAAACAGCTGCCAAACTATAAGGTCTGTCTTAAATGCTATCAAATACTGGGGAAGAAAAATCCAAAAAATCAGGCGTGACATATGGTAGTAGAAAAATAAAGCTATTTTCTGATTGTACAGCCCGGGATCCAGAGCAGGCAATTAAGGTTTCCTTTTATAGCTATTTTAAGAGTTTGACAATGTTGTGCATAGCCTTGCTATGCAGATTAATAAGTAAACTCATCAAGGTAGAGCTAAGATTCATTTTAGTCATAGGTTTATCAGAGTATAAGTCTGCCAGGACTTTGAGAAAATATTTATTATCCTTTCAACAGATTGTAAAACTAAGCTAAAAATGAAAAAATATATTTTTGCCCTGGTCAGTTCGGCTTAGAAGTTAAAGCGTTGGCCAGCAGACCAAGGGGTCTCAGGTTCATTTCCAGTCAACGGCATGTACCTAGGTTGCAAGTTCGATCCCTGAACCTACCAGGGTTGTATGGGAGGCAGCCAATCGTGTCTCTCTCACGCTGACCTCTCTCTTTCTCTCTCCTCCTCCCTTCCACTCTATCTAAAAATCAATAAAAAATATCCTTGGGTGAGGGTTAACAAAAAAAGATATTTTTTTTAATTAAAAAAATGTTTGGATCTGGCGGGTGTGGCTCAGTGGTTAAGCGTCGACTCATGCACCGAGAGGCTGATGGTTCGATTCCCGGTCAGGACACATGCCCAGGTTGTGGGCCTGATCCCCAGTGTAAGGCATGCAGGAGGCAGCCAATTGATGTTCTCTCTCATCGATGTTTCTATCTCTCTCTCTCCCTATCCCTTCCTCTCTCTAAAAAAATCAATAAAGCCCTGGCAGGTTTTGCTCAGTGGTTAGAGCATCGGCCTGCAGTCCCGAGAGACCCAGGTTCGGTTCCCACTAAGGGCATGTACCTCAGCTGCAGTTTGTCCCCAGCCATAGTTAGTCATGCTTGTGGCAGCCACTCAATGTGTCCCTTTCATGTCGATGTTTCTCTCTCTCTCTTCCTTTCTCTCCCTCCCACTCTATCTGAACAAAAAATGGAAAAAAATGTCCTCGGGTGAGGATAAAAAAATAATAATAAATAAATAAATAAATTAGAAAACCAATAAAGAAAAAAATGTTTGGCACACAATTAAATTAAATAGAAATGAAAAATAACTGCTATAGAAGGTCTCAGACTAATTGAAGTTTCATGATGATCTAAGAACACAAAAGAATAAACTAATAGAATATTGATTTCCATGTCTTCTCAAAATTTTACAAGCACCAAAATTTGCAATTCAAAATTATGTTTCTTTATCTATTGTTCATTCTCTCACTTCAAGTCTGGCAATAGGATAAGTGACTTAAAGCAATCAAACTCATAAATGGAAAAACATTCTGACTTCCAGAACCCACAACAATTTAGAGAAGTTTAAAATAAGTTGGATATGGAACCTTTCTGATTTTTCACCTCCAGATATAAATCATTCTTTAAAATTAAACAGATTTTCCAAACTGCCTTTATAACAGGTTACATATTATTATATTCTCAATAGTTATTGAGGGAGGAAAAAATCTGTCAAAAACACGTTGATATTTGGACCAGATTACTTTTTTCTGAAAGCCTACCCATTATAGTGAGGCTTGAATATAAATTTTTAATCAATAATTTTTGATTGACTAAATAACTTTCCTAAGATATTTCACATAAAAAGTCGTCTCAAGAAAGAAATCTTGTTAGAAAACCTGAATTGTCTATAGAGTCTTTCAAGGTGACTAATCTTGGTGAGAGGTGATCTCTAGACAAGAAAAAGAAGCACCTGAAATAATGTTAAGGCCCTGAAACCCTAAACGGGGGCTCAGTGTGGGGTTTGTAATTGTGCTCACAGAGGACACAAACATAACAGCTACCTCATTTTGCTTCCTTCTTGAACTATTGTAATTTTCTAATTTTATATGCTTTCCCAAAATTAATTTCATCACCTGCTTCCTATTTTTAAATGAAAGCAAAATTAAAAGAAGCCAATTCTAGTTTTTGGACCTAACAGCAATAAAACCCTAGGCCACCTCCTTAGAAATTCTGAGTTGTAATTGATCTTGGGTGAACCCTGAGTATAAGTATTTTTAAATAGTCTCCCTGGGATGAGAACCACTGCTCTGGTTCATGTGTATACTCAGGTTTGGCTCGTTATTCCTTTGAAAAGTCTTTCAGTCTCACCCGAACGGGGTAGGCAGATGCAAAGCTCCAGTGAACGTCTCTACCCGCAGAGTCAGCCTTGTATGTTCCGACATTCCTGAAATTCTGCAACTGGGCTGTGTCCTGGCCCTTCACCGCGGTTTTCCCACAACATACTTAGTTGTGACCAACATTTTCATAAATACATCTTAAACAGAATGTATAACCTGCCTGTTTGTTTTTACTTATTTTTAGCTTTTAGTTATTGTTGACAGCATTCCAGCTGCCCCCGTGTCCTCTTAGGAGAGGACACTGTGCCTCCTCCTGTCCCAGGTGCTCTCCGCGTTCAGAGAAACCTCTCTCGTAACCATCTGTAGACATGATCCCTGAAAGTACAGTCTTAAAACCTGTCTTTTCGTCCTTTAAACATGAGCAGTGCCCAGACCCAAGGCACTTGTAAAACCTCTGTGAACGCTGAAATTAGGACGTTGTTTTTACTTCAAATGACCCTCGTTCCAAACTTACCTGGTAGTCATCAAAATAACACTTTTTAATGACATTTGAATCCACATGCATTTATATTTATTTCTCTGGATATCCTATTTTAATTTGCCATCGATTAAAAATTAGTTATGCTTCTTCAGTTGCCTTTGCTTGGAAGTGAGTCCGCACTGCTTTCTGAGGAGCTCTGGGCAGGTCCGCCGAAGTCTCTCTCCTCATTTGCCTCCTGAGCCCATCACTATTTCAACTGGATTCTCACTTGATGACAGAATCCGGAGAAAGTTCAATTCTCCAGTTACAATGCGGCATGCAAAACTATGTGCTGATGGCCAAGAGAGACAGGGACATTGAGTAAGAAAAATAATTTTCCATTTTTTAAATACAAAGGTGGTTTTTCCATTTACAGGTCCTTTCGGTCTTTTATTCAGATGTTAATGTTAAATTAAATATCAGTGTCAATGTTTTTTATTCAAGAAAAATAACACATTATTTAACCAGCATTTAGAGTAACACTCATGCATTTTTTCATCCCCATGGCAAACCTATGAGGCAGAACATCCCTCTTTTACAGACTGATAAGGTGAAACTCAGAAATAGCTACTATTTTTCTTCAGTGTCAAACAGCAAAATTATGACAAGAAAACACTGTCCTTAAAATCCTGATTCTTACTTCATCCCTAATATAAATGTTAACATATATCAGTCAAATGCAAGGTTATTACTCTCACTAACTGATCAGATAGTATTTATTTGTTGCCTAGCACTGTACCATCAAGCTCCGTAAAAGTACAAAGAGTAATAAAACATAACCTTGTAGAGTTCTATCTGTGGATGTAACTTGACAAACAAGAATGTGAGAAATACTACGGAACTAATTACTTGATTTCTTCAACAAATGAAAAGCCTGGAAAAAAGATGAAAGAGGAAAAGAAATCAATAGATCAAGATTTCAAAGGCAAATGCCAGCCAAATTTAATGTGTGGGTCTTGTTTAGGTTCTGATTTGAATAAATCTGAGGGAATGTGGACACTGGACTGGGCATTTAAGGATAACAAGGAATCATTCATTTTTTTGACAAGTGACAGTACTATTCAGTCACATTTTAAAAAATACTTCTCAACTTTTAGAGATAAAATTAAAGGTTAGCAACCAGTTAATAATAGCTAGTATGTACTGGGCGTTTCATATGTTCCAAGGACTATGATCAGTATATTACATGTGTTATCTCATTTAGAACTCATGACACTAAACATTGGGTCTCATTTTACAGATGATAAACGGAGATTCAGATTCTGTAAGGGTAATACCCCAAATCATAGAGCTAGCAAGTATCAACCTAGTGTTTGAATCCAACTCTGTCTGATCATGAAGTCCATGCCATTGGCACTCTACCTGGTATTAATTGTTTTTCTTGCAGTTCTTTTTTAATTTACTGCAGCATTCTAAGTTATGCTTTTAAAGGTAAAATAAATAAATAAACTATGCTTCTCAAGGTAGAAGAAATAGGAGAATTTTGCTAAAATCTGAACAATTGAAACTTTTGCTGCTACCACATTATAAGAAATGTCTCACAAAGAGCAACCCAGGTTTCCTTTTGATTGTCACAGTGAGGAATTTGAGGAATTTCTTAGGGGAGACAGAAACATTGTTCTTCCCTCAAATTGGTTCTATAAATTCAACAAGTGAGTGAACACATTCAAGAACAAGGGATATGGCAGAATAGGCTTTTAAATCACTTCAACTTTAAAATGCTTTGTGCTCTCTAAATCCTTTTGATCATTAAGCCAGCAGTGAGTGGATGTCTAAGTTAGAACATTTTGAGGAATATTTTCCAGAAAGTTTGTAAGAAATACTGCTTCATTTAATTGAAAAAAAATTTCTCCAGTAATTAATTTGAAGGCAGATGAGTCTCTGCTCCGAAGAAATAGCCTCCTGTCATTAAGGCACTGAATCCTATACAGTGTCTTAGAAAATAATTGGACATAGTAAAACTTCACGGTAGAGAAATTGGATTGCTGAGATGATACTCAGAGGTGTCGAGCCAGCAATGTCTCTCAAATTAACATGTTTGTCCTAATATGGCTCCCATGTTGCAGAGTGGTGTAAACTAGCATTAATGCAGTTTCAAAATTTGGAAGGGAAAAAGAACTATTGCCTGATCTCCCATCCATCCTCTTCTTTACATTTGTACCAGAGTATGTGCAATTCAGCACAGCAATGCTGTGCATATGCAATACCGTGTGCTTCCGAAGTATGTGTAAGAAAGGCTACATAAGGAAAGAGCCAACAGAAGTGCATTATACCCACCTTACCGTCCAGCTGCTGGCTCTTACCTCCTTTTCTAGCAAAAGACTGTTGCTGGTGATTTTACAGATGAAAGGAAGTTCTCTTAGTACTCTCTTCAGACAATACAATTTTAGATCAGTTACCAAAGATTCACAGAAATTTAGAATTAGAGATCATTTTAGAAATCATCTAGTCAAACTCTCTTATTATTCATATAGAGAAAGTAAACCCAAAGATGTCAAATAATTTGCCTAAAGTAACAATAGATCTGTCTAATGAAAAGAGCTGGGACTAGAGATAAAATTTCTTCTTCCCGAAGGGCAATTCTGGAGCAAGTGATTGCCTGAATTATCTTAAGAAATTATACCAAAACCTTCCAAGTAATCGTGCACATTTCAAATCTTGCTTTATGAAATAAACAATATTTTATGGGGTGAAAGACTTTAAAATCTCTGTTATAAGAATAACCCAGGTCTGAAAATATTTTGAAAGAATTATAAAAAAGTAACAGTTTGCTTAAGGAGTAATACATATCAACCCATTCTATTTAAAAATGACAAGACTTGCTTCAGAGTTTTTCTTCAGAACGTAAAAATCTTTTGCCTTTTAAAAATGACAAGAATTGAACATTGTATGCACTTTAAAGTATTCTTTCACCATGAAAAGTCTTTTCTTTTTTGAAAATATGTTTGTATTGATTTTTTTTAGAGGGAATGGAAGGGAAAGAGACGGAAACATCAATGCGAGAAACATCAATCGGCTGCCTCCTGCACGCCCCCTACTGGGGACCCAGCCGAAACCTGGGCATGTGCCCTGACTGGGGATGGAAACGGGACCACTCAGTCAATGGGAGGACACTCAAACCACTGAGCCACACCGGCCAGGCTCACCAGAAAAAATCTTTAAGGAAGTCTTGTAATTTTAACATTTCTGAACATTACTAGATTGTTCATCTGAAAGGCTCTGTGGTATTTTCTTTTAATCTCTAGCTGGATTCATAATTCTGAAAGTATATTAAATTTCATATGATGTAATTTAAAAATACATAAGTAATAATATCATAAGACAGTCAACACTAAAAAGACAGGTATTGAGTATAATGTTGCAAATAAATTACACCAAGAAGTAAATATCAATTTAAGGTCCATTTTTCTCATCTCCTTTAAACTTAACAGAAAGTGTTTTGTTTTTTTTTAAAGACAGTCTATCATGCAATAGAAGACTACCAAATTATATATATATACCTTTTCCTAGTGACATTGAACAGACAGACTGGGTAATTATTTTAAATCACTAAGCATTCATATTTGTAGGAGACAGCAAAATAGTAGCAAACCTGAAGATTAAAGACATGGACTCAAGTGAAATTAAAATATAACAGATGAATATGAGCATGTCAAAAACATAAGGTATCTAATCTGAAGGGGCTTTCTCTGGCCAAATTTGTGACAATTTGATGTCAAACATCAAAGTAATAATAATATTAATAAATTATTATGCATTGAAACAATTTTATGATCCATAGTATTAAAGAGGAGAGAAAAAGAGAAATTGAGAGAGAGGAGATAAAGCTAGTTTGGCAAACTATTAATAATTGGTAAATCTAAATAAGCGATACCCAAGAATTCATTGTATTACTCTTTTTAATTTTATTGTAATTTGACAAGTTTCAAAATAAAACGTTGGGTAAAATAGCATCCCAACACTACACACACACACACACACACACACACATCAGAAGAAAAAAGTAAAGGATAAGAACAGATGCCTTTAGGTAGAGAACTAAATTCAAATAGAGGGACCCAGGTCAAAGCTCTGAGAGGATAGGCTCAAGTGTTAGGTTGTGGTCGTAACTGGGAATTTAAACCCAATCCATTTTATGAACATTAACTATGCTTTTTACAGAAATTAGAAACAAGAATGAAATAGTCTGCTTGCTATGTAGGAAAGAGGAATTGGAAGAGCCTAATTTTAGTGCTGGGTTTCTAACACTCTCCAGAGGACAGAGAAGTCTGACAAACATAGAACTTTATATGAATTTGGCAGTTAAATGACCATAATGAAATGGAAATATCAGGTACCAGCTACGGTGGTACAAGTCATTAAATCATCCAGTTCCCTGCTCACGAAGGCCATTCTGTAGATTTTAATGGAGGAAAGAGAAGCGAGAACCCATGCTGACCAGTAGAGAATGCTGTCTGTTTGGCAGATATATTTGTATTGACATTCTGATTGATATACCAGTCTCTTCTAGTTTAATGAAAATATATAGTTCAATATGTCTAGGTGATTAGGAAAAATTGTGTTTCTTAGTATTTAGATACGTAAATATGGTAAGCAGATCCTGAGGCATGATAGATAGCAGAATGCTTTATTAAAATTCAGTAATAATATCAGTAAGAAACTGATGCTGGAGGGTAAGAGTCATCTTTTAGTGTTATAAACACCTTCAGGAAAAGAAAAGAACTTTGACACTGTTCTATAGAAGAGCATGTAGAATCTCTGTACAAAGAGAGCTCTCAACAAGTTTATTTTTCCTTTTTTCCCCTAGGTTTTTCCTTTTATTTTCTTTTTGTTAACAAGATCATTTTTCTAACTCTCATCAGTATGGTTTTAGAGGATCTTTAGTTCCCACAGAAAGCATTTGTTTGGTTTCTATCACATGTGAGGCTCCGTTCTGGCGATTCAGGACTGGCCCCTGCTCTCATGGAGGTTTTGTTATATTGCCGAAAATTTATATTTAAAATTCTTCAAACTGAAGAGCAAATTAATTTTCTTTCACACGGGCCTTTAACTCTCAAACCACATTCTATTTCTTGTGTTACAATGGCCGAACTAGTATATCAAATTATTTTAGTTTTTAACACACCAGAAGATAAACTGGTGGGATCCCATAATGACAAATCCAGGTATTATCAAATCTAAGTCTGTCTTAAAACTAACTAAAATTTGCAAAAGATAATTTTCTGCCTGATGTGCTGGATCTTTAGTATTTACCCTTTAACAAATATTGGCCATAAAATTGTTTCTGAGACCACCTTCAAGAGAGTTCTGTTTAGATAAGGAGAGTGTTAGTGACGGTAGAAAATGAAGTAACAGGATATCAGCCCTAGAACCTGACCAATTATAAGACTCAATTCAGCACCAAGTAAATGCTATAAATGAAATCATCAAAACACAACAGAAATTGTAGAAACCATGGGAATATACTGGTAGGAAAGGTTACAGTAAATGAATCAAGTACACCTTACAAGAAAACATAATCAACAGAGTAAGAGCAGTGATTACTACATCTTCAGATACCGGGGAATATAACAAGAAACAAACAGGAAATGCTACACACCATAATACTTCCCCCAGATAGTCACTTTGGCACAAGCACAATGGGAATTATTAAAAAAAAAAAAACAGAACGTGCATTAGAAAGCATCCATGTTGTGCAGGGTTGAATAGAATTCTGGAGACAGACATCTGCTCAATCGCCTCCAAATCTTCGAGGCAAAGGAAAGAGGTAACATTTATTCCACCTTTCCAGAAGGAACTGTCACCTAGAGGAATTAAACAGCTCTAGCTGAAGAGCCTACTTGGCAGAAGAAAGCCAGCTAATAACTGTGGCAAAAAGTGATAGAATTATAAATACTCTTTAATTACTTAGCAAGTCCTAATGAGATTATTAATTCAGACAAAGTTTATCATTTGGTATTAGAAGGATTAGGCAAATGGCTGTTGATAACCTGGAAATTCACATAGTCCAGTCAAAAAAATTTGGTCATAGCAGAAAAACATTATTTATAATGGGGGAAAAAAACAGATTTTTAATCCCCTTAATCCTATGGCCAATTGAATCTCACCACTGGTGGGACTAGCAGACATTTGTGACTCCCAGCACAGTGCAGTCGGAACTACTGAACATCACCTATAATTTTAACTTTGATAAAAACGTTTATGAATTTTATGAAGCCTTTAGATTTGACTTCTAGGTTACAGAGATTACTGGGAATAAAGGAACAAGTAAAACGCGACCACGAGAAAGAGATTGAACAATATAAGACATTCTAAAGGACAACTGGGAGGACTTCAGCAAGTCAGAATGTCATCACAAAAGGTACTGCGGAAAAATGAAAGAGACACGTGGAATTTGACAAAATGTGTTTGGATTGAATCTTAATTAAATAGACCAATTGCAAAGAGGCAATAAGAGAAAAATTAAATATGGACTGAGTATTATGTAACAGTAATAAATCATTAATTTTGTTAGGTGCGATGATGTCATTTTTGGCCACACAAGTTGTTTCTATTTTTATTTTTCTAATATGTTTTAAAGAGAGAGAGAGGGAGAGGGAAAGAGAGAAAAACATCAATGTGAGAGACATCGATCGGCTGCCTCCTGCACTCCCCCTACTAGGGATCGGGCCCTAAACCTGGGTGTGTGCCCAGACCAGGAATTGAACTGAGACCTCTCAATCCATGAGGTGACACTCAATCCACTGAGCCACACCAGCCAGGCTGTTTCTGTTTTTAAAGAAATATATTGAAGTATTAGGATGAAATGTTACATTTTTTTAACTTAAAATACACCATCATAGGCAGTGTGATATATGTACACATTAGCTTTAATCTACAAACTAAAAGCAGAACACATCTACCATGGATAGTTAGTATTTGGAAAACTATTCAAAAGCCCTCTTTTATTTTTCTTTCTGGATTATTTTTACTTATTTACTTATTTTTTTAATCCTTACCCAAGGATATTTTTCCATTTATCTTCAGAGGGAGTGGGAGGAGGAGAGAGAAAGAGAGAGAATCATCGATGTGAGAGACTCATCAATTGGCTGCCTCCTGCAGGACCCCATCCAGGGCTGAGGACTGAACTGCAACTGAGATACGTGCCCTTGACCAGAATCAAACCCGCGACTCTTTGGTCCACTGGCCAATCTTTTAACCGCTGAGCCAAACTAGCCAGGGCTCAAAAGTCTTTAAAGGGTGCTGCTCCTAGCTTCAACTATTTATCTCCAGTCACCAAAGTATTTATTAATTGACATAATGAACATTAGCAGTTATTTTGCATTAGTGAAATGACTGGTAGCCAATGTCCAATAGATTAGCAATAATAGTTTGCAGGCACACTGGTCCTGAATTCTGTTGTTATAATATTACTCTATTTGCCTTGAGTAAGCCTTTCATGCCCCAAAAAGAAAGGGAGCTGGACTTCACTGAGAATATAGATAGGTGGTACGACAGCATTGGTATTTGTATGCTAAAAGTGCTTGCTGAGATTCAAAATTCAGTCTGAGACTTGCTTTATTTCTCACATTGTAATGTATTACCTCGTACCCAGGTTGAGGGTAAAGAGACCTATAGTCTTCACCTGCATTTAACTATTGAATGTTATTAACTACCTAACTACAAAAGAAACTGAATTGTGAAGGAGCAATATAGCTTATGTCAGTGTGAAGTGGGGTCTAACGGACGGCAACAGAGTAACTACTTCAGGTACGCAGATGTGTGAACACTGTGTTGAATGCAAAACCAATGGTTGACCAGATAGGTAATTGTTCTCAAGGAGCTCACATTAGGTAAAGACAAAACTCAAGATGATAAAAACTTCAATTTTGGCTAATTTACAGTAAAGGAACTTTCAGAAAATGATTAATTGTTTTATTTAATTTTTACACAATAGTAACATCTGCATGTCTATTTTCAATCCAAAATTTAACACTTAGTTTAATTTCAATTGGTGTAATTACCAATTCTTTGCCTATTTATTTTACTTACAAAGCACATCACACTCCCTAAAATAGATTCTGATTATCTTTTTAACATCACTTACATTTATGCTATTTCTTTGAAACTAATCATAAAACATATTAAATCTGTAAAGGATGTCTTATAGGAATTCAGGTTCCACCTAATTAATTGATCACTAATTATTGCTTACCATTTATATGCTAATTCTAAAATAGTCCCAGACAATATTTCAGGTTTCCTTTTCTATGTTGTTCAAATAAAGCATTCCTAGGGTGCGGGTTGGAAAAAAGACAAAGAGCATCCCTGGTATGAATCTTGTCAAAATAACTCCCAGTTTTGGAGAAGCATGGAAAGAGAAAGAAGCTGCTTACTATTAGATCATTCAGGACTTGACACTCTTGCAGAGTAAGCAACATATATTTAAAAATCAAAGGTCGGATGTCAAACCTTTCTGGTTAAATGATGAACTGTTTTAAGATTTCCTAGTCATTATTTGTTAGAGCATTGTCACTTACTATATTTTCTATTACTAACCCATTGTGCATGAAGTAGCTTATATACAACTAAGCAACCTATATCTTGTTATTTTAATTTGAACCTAATTAAATGGTATTTAAATATAAATTTTTACCTCATTTTATGTAACAGGCCTATCTCTGATAAACTGTCCAAGCACCAAATATTTGTGGAGTATATATTTTACCTGGAGCCCTCACTTAAAATAATGACATCTAAAACACACAACAGAAAAAAAAAATTCTTATGTAATAAGAAAACTCATTTAAACTAAATTTGTATGTACTTTTAGATATTAACTTTATGTTGTAGTATATTTCACATGCACCTGGAATTTCTCAATAAGGTGACATACTTTTTAATGCTCACTATTTCAGCCAAACAAGTGAGAATTTAAAGTTATTGATATTTCTTTTATATGAGCTATGGACAAAATAAGGGTTCTGTGGAAAGTAACCTCACAGGATGATCTGATGATAAATTCCCAACTGGCCGGGTCATAGTGGGTAGTCACACCCCAGGCATATAACTTTTTTTTTTTTTATCCTCACCCAAGGACATTTTTCCATTTTTTGTTCAGATAGAATGGGAGGGAGAGAGAGGAAGAGAAAAAGAGAGAGAAATATTGATGTGAAAGGGACACATCGAGTGGCTGCCACCCGTATGACCCAACCAGGGCCAGGGACAAACTGCAACCTAGGTACGTGCCCTTAGCAGGAACCGAACCCAGGTCTTTCTGGACCGCAGGCTGACGTTCTAACTGTGGAGCCAAACCGGCCAGAGCAGGCATATAACTTTTTTAATAAAGAGTTTATCTTTGCCATAAGTAAGCCCTGTCCCTTCTTTGAAATAAGCCATAATCACCCTCAAGATAGCACATAACATTGTTAACTATCCTGTGATCCAATCCTGTAACCTTCCACTTCATGTAACCTTCCTTACATTCCCATCTTCATTTCAAATGCGTAAAAGAAGCTGCCAAACTGTTATCTCTGGAGCATTTGAGATCTTGCTCCCCAGCATATGTCATCAGTTTGGCTCAAATAAACTCATAACAATTCTCTACAAGTCTGGACATCTCTATGTCCACAGAGCTTATGAATCAAAATTACAAGTAAATGATCTTATGACATTTGCAGAGTTGGGGTTAATAAGGTCAGCTGAAGAAAGGTTGACATAATTCCTCCAAGTCAATAGACACACTGCTCATGTTGCTTCCACCAGTGGAGGGAGATGTTTTGATGAGACCATGTCCTTGAGCTTTTCTCTCCAGAGCTATGAGAAGTGGCTCGCGGGCCGTTCAACTATTTTTATTTTATTAAGTTTTTGATTCCTTGCCTAATAAATTCTAGTTACTAACGTTTGCATGAATATTTAAGAAAAATTAATAAATATAAATTGCTATTTCAAGAAACACAGGAAAGTAGGTAGTCTTGCAAGGTCACTAGCTTTAAGGTAAATAGACTTTGTTCAACCTGACTCTTTTTTTGTTTTTATTTATTTATTATTTTTATTTTTTAAATTTTTATGAGTTTATTTGAATCAAACTGGTGATATGTGCTAGGGAGCAAGATATTAAATGATCTGGAGAATAATAGTTTTGCAGCTTCTTTTATGTGTTTGTTTGTTTTTTTTAATTGAATTAATTGGGGAATTGACTTGAAGAAACTGAAACACTAACACAAAAGAATATCTGCACCCTGTGTTCTTTGCAGCATTATTTACAGCAGCCACAATTTGGAAGGAGCCTAAGTGCCCATCCATAGGTGAGTGAATAAAAAAGCGGTGGTACATTTACACAATGGAATAGTACTGAGCCACAAAAAAGAAGGAAATCTTACTCTTTCCAACAACATGAATGGACCTGGAGGGCATTATGCTAAGTGAAATAAGCCAGCCAGAGAAAGACAAGTACCATATGATTTCACTCAAATGTGGAATCTAACAAACAAAATCTGTTTTTTCTCTCTTTTTTTTACATTTCTTTTTTCTTTTTTTTTTTTTGCCATCACTATTTATCCCCTCTATGCCCTCTTCTTCCACCTTCCTATTTTAATCTACTTCCAGAAAACTGCTTCCTTTTGGCAGCTAAAGATGTTAACCACCATTGTTATCTAAATTGCCCTAAGGGAAGACTAGCAAGTATTTAACTAGTTTACAATCCTAAAGAAACTCAAGTCCCTACCCAATATTTGCCTTGAGGAAACAATTCTCCCTGGAGAAAATTTCTTTCTCCTGATTCCAGTCCACTCACAAATCTCAAAAAAAGGTGCATTGTGAGTAAGATTCCTAACATACCTAGTCATTTAAAAAAAAAAAAAAATCAATACGAAATCATATCAAGCATCTTCTCAGATCACAATGGCATGAAACTAGAAATCAATGGCAACAAGAACATGCAAGGACATTTGAACACATGGAGGCTAAATAGCATGTTATTAAACAATGAATGGGTTACCAAGGAGATCAAGGAAGATATTAAAAATTTCCTGGAGGCCAATGAAAATGAACACACAACACAACATCTATGGAATGCAGCAAAAGCAGTTCTGAGAGGGAAGTTCATAGCACTACAGGCCTACCTCAAGAAACAAGAAAAATCTCTAATAGACTATCTAACCTCACAACTTAAAGAACTAGAAAGCAAACAAAAAGAAAACCCCAGAGCAAGTAGAAGGAAGGAAATAGTAAAGATCAGAGCAGAAATAAATGACATAGAGACCAAAAAAACAACTAAAAGGATCAATGAAACAAAGAGCTGGTTTTTTTTAAAAGATAAACAAGATTGATGGACCCTTAACTGGACTCACCAAGAAACAAAGAGAACCCAAATAAACAAAATCAGAAATAAAAGAGGAGAAGTAACAACTGACACCCAGAAATACAAAGGATTGTTAACAAATACTATGAACAATTATATAGCCACAAATTTGACAATCTAAGAGAAATGGACAAATTTCTAGAAACACATAGTCCCCCAAAACTGGACCGGGAAGAGATAGAAAATTTGAACAGACCAATAACAACTAAGGAACTGAAGAGGTAATCAAGACTCTCCTAGCAAACAAAAGCCCAGGCCCGGATGGCTTCACGGGGGAATTTTACTGAACATTCAAAGAAGAATTAATACCCATTCTCCTCAAACTATTTCAAAAAATTCAAGAAGAAGGAAGACTTCCAAACGCATTCTATGAGGCCAGCATAATTCTAATTCCAAAACCAGAAAAAGACACTACAGAGAAAGAAAGCTTTCAGGCCAGTATCCCTGATGAACATAGATGCCAAAATCCTGACCAAAATATGTACTAGCAAATCGGATCCAGCAATACATCAAAAAAACTATTCACCATGACCAAGTGGGATTTATCCCAGGGATGCAACGCTGGTATAATATTCGCAAATCAATAAATGTGATACACCACATAAACAAAATGAAAGATAAAAACCACATGATTATATCAATAGATGCTGAAAAAACATTCCACAAAATCCAGCATCCATTTCTGATAAAAACGCTCAGCAGTGTGGGAATAGAGGAATCATATCTCGACATAATAAGGGCCATATATGAAAGACCTATAGCCAACATCATACTCAATGGGCAAAAATTAAAAGAATTTTCCTTAAGAACGAGAACAAGACAGGGATGCCCACTCTCACCACTCTAATTTAACATAGTCTTACCCACAACAATCAGACAGGAAGAAAAAGTAAAAGGGATCCAAATTGGAAAGGAGGAAGTGAGACTGTCATTATTTGCAGATGACATATGATACATAGAAAACCCTAAAGACTCCATCAAAACTAGCCCTGGCTGGTTTGGTTCAGCAGTTAGAGTGTCGGCCTGCAGTCCAGAGAGACCCAGGTTTGGTTCCGACTAAGGGCACGTACCTCGGTTGCAGTTTGTCCCCGGCCCTGGTTGGTCATGTGGGTGGCAGCCACTCGATGTGTCCCTTTCACATCGATGTTTCTTTTTCTCTCTCTTCCTCTCTCTCCCTCCCACTCTATCTGAACAAAAAATGGAAAAAAAAAAAAAAAAATGTCCTCGGGTGAGGACAAAAACAAACAAACAAAAAAAGACTCCATCAAAAATAAATGAATTTGGCAAAGTAGCAGGATACAAAATTAACATCAAGAAATCAACGACATTCTTATACACCAATGATGAATTCACCGAAAAAGAAACCAAAAAAAAAAAAAAACTCCCATTAATATTTCAGCAAAAAAATTAAGATACTTAGGAATAAACGTAACCAAAGAAGTAAAGGACCTATTCGCAGAAAACTACAGGACATTGAAAAAAGAAATAGAGAAAGATATGAAAAAGTGGAAGCACATACCTTGTTCATGGATTGGAAGAATTAACACCATTAAAATGTCCATACCACCCAAAGCAATCTATAGATTCAATGCAATCCCCATCAAAATACCAACAACATATTTCACAGAAAAAGAACAAATACTTCAAAAGTTCATATGGAACCAAAAAAGACCCCAAATAACCACAGCAACCTTGTAAAAGAAGGACAAAGTAGGGAGGAATATAATACCAAATATCAGGTTATACTACAAAGCTACTGTAATCAAAACAGCCTGGTACTGGCACAAGAACAGGCATATAGACCAGTGGAACAGAACAGAGAACCCAGAAATGAACCCAAGACATTATGCTCAATTAATATTTGACAAAGGTGGCAAGAGCATACAATGGAGTAAATACAACCTTTTAATAAATGGTGTTGGAAAAATTAGACAGCTACATGCAAAAAAATGAAACTATACCATCAACTTACACCATACACAACAACAAACTCAAAATGGATAAAAGACTTAAATGTGACCCGTAAATCCATAAAAATCCTAGAAGAAAATGTAGGAAACAAAATTTCGGACATCATACACAGCAGAATTTTCACTGATACATCACCTAAGGCAACAGAAAAATGAACACATGGGACTACATCAATCTCAAAAGCTTCTGCACCGCAAAAGAAACCACCACCAAAATTGAAGGCAACACACTATATGGGAGAGCATAAATGCCAAAGATACATCAGATAAGGGGTTGATTTCCAAAATATATAAAGTACTCATATGGCTCAACAAAATAAAGACAAATAATCCAATTAAAATGGGCAGAGGAGCTAAATAGACACCTCTCCAAACAGGACATACAAATGGCCAAGAGACATATGAAGAAATGCTCAACATCACTAATCATCAGAGAGATGCAAATTAAAACAACAATGAGGCATCAACTCATACCTGCCAGAATGGCTGCCATCAACAAATTATCAAACAACAAATGTTGGCGAGGGTATGGAGAAAAGGGGACTCTAATACACTGCTGCTGGGAATGCAGACTGGTGCAGACACTATGGAAAACAATATGGTGTTACCTCAAAAAATTAAAAATTGAATTGCCATTTGATCCAGTGATCCCACATCTAGGAATATACCCTAAGAAGCCTGAAACACCAATCAGAAAGAATATATGTACCCCCATGTTCATAGCAGCAGTATTTACAAATGCTAAGATCTGGAAACAGCCCAAGTGTCCATCAGTAGATGAATGGATAAAAAAGCTGTGGTAGGCCTGGCTGGTTTTGCTCAGTGGTTAGAGCATCGGCCTGCAGTCCAAAGAGACCTGGATTCGGTTCCCGCTCATGTACTTTGGTTGCAGTTTGTCCCCGGCCCTGGTTGGGTTGTGTGGGTGGCAGCCACTTGATGTGTCCCTTTCATGTCAATGTTTCTCTTTCTCTCTCTCCCTCCTGCTCTGTCTGAATAAAAAATGAAAAAATGTCCTCAGGTGAAGATTAAAAAAAAAAAAGCAGTGGTACATATATACAATGGAGTACTATGCAGCTGTAAGAAAGAAAGATCTCTTCGTCGGCCTGCAATCCTGAGAGACCCGGGTTCGGTTCCCGCTAAGGGCGCGTAACTCGGTTGCAGTTTGTCCCCGGCCATGGTCGGTCGTGTGGGTGGCAGCCACTCAATGTGTTCCTTTCACATCGATGTTTCTCTCTCTCTCTGTTCCTCTCTCTCCCTCCCACTCTATCTGAACAAAAAATGGAAAAATGTCCTCGGGTGAGGATAAAAAATACAAAAAAAAGAAAGATCTCTTATCCTTTGACACGACATGGAGGGACCTGGAAAGTATTATCCTAAGCAAAACAAGCCAAGCAGAGAAAGACAAATATCACATGATTTCACTTATTTGTGGAATATAATGAACATAATAGTCTGAGGAATAGGGTAGACCCAGAAACATGGAAGTAGGGTACAGACTGACAACCCTCAGAAGAGGGGGGGGGGGAGGGAAGAGATAAACCACAGAACTTATATGCATGTATGCATAACCGATGGACATGGACAACAAAGCCGAGTACAGTGTGGGGGGATGGGGAGGAGGGTGTCAATGGGGGAAAAAAGGAGAAACATCTGTAACAAAATAAATTAATAAAAATTTTTTGAAAAAATCAATACATAATTCTCTTCTATGGCAATTACTTATTTATTGTATTCCTGAGTCTTCCTTATCAGTTCAGTACTCTATTTTCATGAATAGTTTTTGGCTTTCTGTAGGAAAGCCAGGTTGTCATGAGCAAGGAAGCATAGGGAAATGAGTCAATCACACGATTGGGTCTTTCCACAATGCCAGGTTTATTACGGGAGACCTCCTCAATAAGCCATAGAGTCGCACGCAGGTTACACACAGAGAAGGGGAGCATACGTTTGATAGAACTGAGCAGAGCGAGCATTGGCACTAAGTCCCAGTCACTGGCAGCACCTGTAGGTGGAGAGGCAGGCGTCAGTCTCAAGTCAGACAGCTACAGTGACGGCACATGTTCCCTGGAGTGGAAGTTCAGCAGGGCTCCCAGCATGACCTGTGGTGCAGCCAAGCTCCATGCAGAGCTCTGAGTTCTTACAGCCCACGAGCGGTGGAGGTCCTGCTCATATCAGTGTCCACCTGGAGTCCTGATCCAAGACCTGTGGTTTGGGGCATTCTGGGCCCCTCCTAAGGGCGTCCCATTTATACTCCATTACCTCAGTCTTGACATAGCACTTGACGTAACTGATACGGCTGACGCTGACTCCCTGTGGATTGTCAGTGGTGTCCATAAAGTCCACGCTGCTCTTGCTCTACGCACAGGTCTTAAAGGACCCAAACATGTCTTTTTCCTTTTGGTGTGTGTGCGCGCACAATTTTCAAAGTAGATTGATGAAGACAGTGCTTATTTGCTTTTTATATCATAATATTTTAAATTATAAAATTCACATACTTAAGGTGGAAAGCAGATAAAAATCATCCATTATTACATGATCCAAAAATAACATTAATAAAATTGCACTGTATATCTTCCCAGTATGTTTTTATATATGTAAACATTTTTTACTTAATTTGTGTGTTTTTTTAACAAAAAGTTTCTCTTTTTTTTTAACATGTTTAAGATCCTTTTATAGTATCACAATGGAAACTAAACACTAAAAAGCAAAAATCATGACACTGAGGAAAAGAACCCCTATTAACAAAAATACTGATAATGAAAATAATAACAAAAGAAAGAAAATATTTTAAACATCAGACACATTTCAAGAGAAACTGAAGAAGTGGAAGATGAGGTAGTAATAAGTAAAACACAATGTGTAGGGTCAGCCCAGCAGATATGAAGGTTAGAACTTACTGACTTCAATAAAAAGGTTCATATACAAATATTTACTTAGTCTATTTTTTCCTTAGCAGCTTATGATAATATTTTCACATGTCAAAATATATTTGTTTACAATATGATCCTGATGGAATCATAGTAATGAGGGTATTAAAGTGGCTGTACAGTGTTCATCTTATGTCTATCTTTAGAGGTGAAGCCACAAAAAAGAAATCTAAAACAAAAGTATATTGAGCTTTCTGTTCATTTTTACATGTCAAGACAATTTTTGTCCAGTGCCTACTGTTTGCTTCTTTTGTACCAGGGAAGCAGAGATAAACAATGTCTTCTTAGACCAGCTATAATATAGAAAAGTCAGTCCGATATTCTTTTTCTGTGTTCCAGGTAGTATGACAGAGATAGGCCAGGGTAGTACGGAGCACAGAAAATCAGGCGTCTAAATAAAAACGAGGGTTGCCTTTTAACTGACACTAAAATTCTGAAGGACAAGAGAAAAGGTATTACGGAATGAATAAGCAACATAAGTAAAAGAACTACCTAAAAATATTGAGGTAATATTTCACAAACTGGCCCCATCGTAACAATAAGTAAGGATTCCAAAGCCCCACCTCTGGAGATTCCAATTCAATACATCCAGGGCCAGACCAAGAATCTACACATTTAACAATGCCCCCAAGAAATTCTTACATTCAGGCAACATTACAAAATCACTCTAGGCCCTCCAACTGGAAGTCTGGTTGTTTCACAGCTGGGAGGTAAGAAACTAGCCATCAGCAAGGCTTAGAAAGTGGCCAAAGACAGAATGTGTGGGATAAACTTTGAAGTGTATCCTGTAAGGTAAAGGATGGAATCCAAGCTTGTAAATCTAATTAACCTTTTAGAAAGATCACTCTGAACAATGGAGGGTAATATGGAAGGAAAGCTGATCTTGAGGAAGTTAATGTAGCCATCTAAGTGAGAAGTCATGAATACCTTTATCACAAGAGTGGTTATAAGTATAGGAAAGAGGAGAACAAAATATATTTAGGAAGTAAATGCCACCGGCTTCAGTGATTGGTGACTGATTCACGAGAGTTAGATGTGAGAGCGAACCTAGAAGACTCCCAGGGAAGTAGGTTGGGAAACTGATAAGAGATGTGCCAGTCATCAAAATAGAGGAGTAGATTTGGAGGAAAAAAGAAAGTTTTTTTAGATACACTGAATTTTATTGGTATTCAAGTGTATAATTCAATCTAAAACTCAAGAGAAAGATTTGACAGGAGGTAGTTTGTGACATAATACTGGTGGAATTTGAAGCGATGCATATGAATAGAACCATAAGTCATGGGGAAGCCAACATTTGACGTTTAAGGAGAATAAAGGAAGCTACAATGGAGACTAAAAAGAGTCAACTCTTTTTTTTTGTTTTTGTTTTTTTAATGGAGAGAATACAAAATCAAAGAAAGAGAAGGACTCAGGAAGAAGAAAGTGTTCCTCCCTGTCAAGTGCTAGAGAAGTCATGCAAGAGAAGGGCAAACAATGTCCACTGAACTGTACCACAAGGAAATCAATGGTAAACATATCAAGAATGTCTCTTCTACATGTTTCTGGTGGGCGAGGCCAATCCAGTGATTCTTTTCTAGGAGCTGAATCTTGAGGGGTGACATACAGAGAGGGAAGGTGGTTGAACCTGAGTTTGTAAATAACTTGACCATGAAGTCCCATAGTTCCATTTCCTATGATCCCAAACTTTCTGTCCACAGGAAGCTTGGTTATTTAGTTATATTCTTCTATGCTTTGAGTTACACCAGTAGCTTTCCAGGGAATTCCGTTTTTTCTGTAAGTTGTTCTGAGATGGTTTCTTTTACTTATAGTTAGAAACCCCATACCAATAAGGTAGCCCTGCTTTTTGTTTTCATAAACAAAGATAAAGCATTGTTCTCTTTGTTTTCTGAAGTAACGAAGGGAGATGACAGATAAAATGAATTCATTGAATAGGCCAGAGGGGATGAAATCCAAGCCACAGGTTGAGAAATGAGCCTTTAGTTGGGCACCTCTTCCATCAGGAAGGGGAGGTACAGATGCCAATAAGCTTCTAAGTAAGAAGGAAATGTAGTTCTCCCTTCACGCCCTCGCTGATGCAGTTCGCGGTGAAATGGTAGAACCATCATTTGCTGAGTCTAGGAAAGTGACGTTCCTATCAGGACGGAGATTTGAGAAGAGAGGGAAGATTTAGAATAACCAGTCAGTTGATTAGACACATATTAACCATAACCAAGAACCCAACCTAAGTCAGAAAGCAGTGATATGTAGTGACATCATCAATTGTCACCGCTGTATGATTTTTCTCCAGAAACTCTCAGATGCTCAATTCCAGAACTAAAGAAACAGAATGGCTATATTAGGGTTGAAAGTATGACTTAAGTGGTGGACACTAGTGTCTGGGGCTGGACAGGAGAAAATGGGAAGACAGAAGGGGATGATTGATCAGGAGAAAATGAAGGACTCAAAGCACATGGGGTCATGAGGTCAAAGAGCAAGAAGGGTTTAAGTAAGGGGGAAAAGTTACCAGAAGCAAATGCTGGAGAGAAGCAGATGTCTTGCTTAAACACAAAGCCTGAATCTAAATCTCGCTACAGATGGGGGGATGCGTGTTCATCTATCTTCTGTCTAGCATTCTTCCTTAAAATTTCTAGTCTGTTTTTCTGTGACTTTCACCCACAGGTTGGATGACCACTTGGCAGGGCTTTAGCAGAGAGAGCATCAATCACCCTGTTGCTTGAATATTAAGATCCTCAGAAAAACAGATTCTATGAAAATTAATGCAGTATAGTTTTAGCCTATTATATTATGTAATGGACTTATTGAAAAGTACTTTTCTCCCCCATTTGCATGAGGTACCCATTCCCTATTGCTTCCAATAGAAAACTAGCTGACTTCTGGTACTCTGAGCAACCAAGATTTTGGAAAGTTCTTTGATCTTACCTCAACAATTACTACTCTTTATATTACCAACCTAACCATAAACCTTTCTTTCTAGTCCTTTAGTGGCAGTAGAAATTATTTTTAACAGAAAAAAGACCATAATTAAGACATTGCCCTTTTAGTCTTAATAACTTTACTATTTTACCTCACAGGTTTAAAACAATCTATTTCTTCGTTCCACCCTTCTTTACTGCTGACTATGAAACAATGATCTGTTGCATAAATTGCCACCTACCTTTTATTCTGTAGCAGCCATGTATTAAAATGGTAAGGCCAGTAATTACCAGAAAAGAAGTGGTACATCTGCTGTGACTTTCTTCCCAGTTTGTTTTTTTGTATTAAATTTACTAGGGTGACATTGGTCAATAAGATCATGTAGTTTTCAAGTGTACATTTCTATGATACATGATCTGTATACAGCATTGCCTGCCCACTACCCACAGTCAAACCATCTTCATCACTATATATTTGGCCTCCATTACCCTTTACTCCTCTCCCCAGTCCCCCTCCCCTCTGTAACCACCATACTGTTGTCTGTGTCAGTGAGTTTCAGTGAAAAAATGGGCAGAGGATCTGAACAGACTTCTCCCAAGAAGACATATTAATAACCAACAGATATATGAAAAGATGCTCAACTTCACTAGCTGTTAGGGAAACACAAATCAAAAGTACAATGAGATACCACCTCACACCTGCTAGAATGACTCTCTGTTCAGTTTTACATTGAAAGTATCTTAACTTGTTAGCTTACTTGGATACTATGAGCCATGGACTACTTATTCTCCTATCTTTGGCACAGTCCCCAAAAATGTGCCTTATCTCTGCAAGGAGAAAGTGTGGCTGAATTCCTACATATTTCCCTCTATGACAACTCAAACCACAGGGTTTCATTACCTGGTGTTCATAGTTTCATCTCGCTTTATGACTGACAGCATGCACTTTCTAATGTAGTGTGAGGGAAGCAAGAAAATGTAGTTTTGCTAATAACTTTGTAACAAAATACTTGTGTACTCCTTACAACTGGCACCCAGTGAAAGATTATTAGACTGAAAAAGCCACTTGTTAGGTATCTGTGGAGAGACTCCCCACACTGGGCACAAGGCTGGATGAAAGGTTCTCTGTGTTCTCTTCCAGTTCTGAGAGTTTATGCTGAAAATATCAACTTAATTAAATTACAAGGCCTGTCAGTAAGTCAAGGGCAAAACTTCACTCCAGTTCTATAATGCAGCCTTAATAGCTTAAGGGGGGTGTGACCAGAATATAACATAACACAACCAATGCAAAAAGAAAGTAAGCCACATACTTGCCTGATATAGAAGCAAAGAAGAAGAACTGATTACACTGTATTGAGGATTATTCTGTGTCACCTGAAAACATGTTAAAATCCTATTATGTAATTACCTTAGATTTCAATTCTATGATAGATAAAGACAGCCATGTTATCCATTAATTTAAAGAAGAGAATATTGATTATGCAAGTTTTAAAATTTGATTCATGTCATAAAGTTGAATTGGAAGTAATTGTCAGTCTCCTGATGTCCAAGACAGGGAATTCTCTAAATCTCAAAACGTTTCATTCCACAGACCTGGCCAGGGTTTCCAGAGGTCTTTCTTGATTTCATCAACATCCCAGACTATTTACTAGGTTCTCAATCATGATGCTGTTTATTTCTAGGAAATACACACAAACATAGAATGCTCTGTTCTGTTCTGCTACTAAACAGGAGTACATAATAGTCTCATCTTTTCTCTGTCTTATTTTCCTTTCATAGGAGAATGAGTTGCCTATCAGGAGTAAATAAGCAAGGACAAAGAGAAAATAATTACTGGCATGAAAAAGCAAAGTTAAAGGACAGGATGGTGAGAAAGAAGAGGAAAAAGGTGTTCAGTTGAACAGAGCAACCAGCTTCTGAGACGTTTTCACTCTCTTGCAATGCCCTTGGGGATTACAGTTTAGAAGGACTGTACTGGTGGGGGAAGTGAAAGAAAGAAATGTGGGACTGGAGAAGACTGTCCGTGGTGCCACAGTCAGAGTCTTACTGGCAGTGATGTAGAAGGTGTGTTACGTTTTGTGGATAAGAAGGTCAGGTGAGCACCTAAGAAAGATGCAGTCTTCTAAGGTGTCACCTCCCCAATTCACTAGTTCCAGTTATCTGTAGGCATAATCATTTTAGCCTGTGTCCCTTCAGAAAGAGAACATGACACACAGACTCACATTGAAGGGACTACTTGGGGAAGTGATCCTAGGGACCAGGGATGAAGGGACTGAGGAGAATGATACGGAAGGAAAGAAAGCAGGACATGAGACACTCTCAAGTTGAACATGACCACAAGCAACTAGGACGTGATCCACTGGGACCCTCTAAACAGCCGTGTACAGTGAGCCTCAGAATTATTTACCCAAGGGATGCAAAAGGTAGCATTTATCTCCTGCTCTCTATCCTTGATTGGCCAAGAGTTGCCCCACAGGCACTAATTTTTCCACAGGCTCCTAGTGCGGAACAGGAGAGCGAGGCCCAAGATGCCGTGAGTCAAGTCACACCTTTTGCTTATATAGCAACTAACCTTACTAGAGATTTAAAAAATAAAAAAGGCCCTGGCCGGTTTGGCTCAGCGGTTAGAGCGTTGGCCTGCGGTCTGGAGAGACCCGGGTTCGGTTCCCGCTAAGGGCACCGTACCTTGGTTGCAGTTTGTCCCCGGCCCTGGTTGGGTCGTGTGGGTGGCGACCACTCGATGTGTCCCTTTCACATCGATGTTTCTCTCTCTCTCTCTCCCCCTCCCACTCTATCTGAACAAAATATCGAAAAATGTCCTCGGGTGAGGATAAAAAAAAATAAAAATAAAAATAAAAAATAAAAAAGCCCTGGACCTAACTAAAAATAGAAAAACAGCAACTTCATAAAGAAAAGAAACCTGGCAGACTTCACCAGTGATGGGGCAAGCTGACACCATGTGCCAACTAGTGTGACCCATTGCTCCTCCAGTGTTCTACCAAAATGAAGAAACAAAACTGAAGCTGCAAATGGATAAAAAAGCTGTGGTTCATATACACAATGGAGTACTATGCAGCTGTAAGAAAGAAAGATCTCTTATGCTTTGACACGACATGGAGGGACCTGGAAGTATTATCCTAAGTGAAACAAGCCAAGCAGAAAAAGACAAATACCACATGATCTCACTTAGCTATGGAATATAGTGAACATAACAGTCTGAGGAACAGGGTAGACCCAGAAACATGGAAGTAGGGTACAGACTGACAACCCTCAGAAGAGGGGGGTGTGGGGGGAGGGAAGAAATAAACCACAGAACTTATATGCATGGACGCATAACTGATGGACATGGACAACAAAGCCGGGGACGGCGCGGGAGGGATGGGGAGGAGGGTGTCAATGGAGTAAAAAAGGAGAAACATCTGTAACAAAAATAAAATTAAAAATTAAAAAAGAGAAGTGAAGCTAAGACCTTGGTGATAACTACATATTCATATCTAACTTTTGATTATGTACTTACACTTAAATAAAAGGGTGGCTGATGTTCTAAAAAAAAAAAAAAAACTAACAAAAACAAAATTGAAGCTGCATTCCAAAAAATAAAAGCCCTGAACTCAAAAAAAAAAAGATGAAATAAAGAGTGAGGGGTACTTCCAGACTTAAAGAGAAAAAAGATACAAAAATTAAATGCAATGTGTGATCCTATCTGATCCTAAACCAGAAAAAAGTTATAAAAGATATGAGTAGAAAAATATGTAAACTTTTAATGTGTGTTGATTAAAGTATTATATCAATGTTAAATTTCCTGATTTTGATCATTTTACTATGGTAAAGGTAAGTGAATATTCTTGTTCTTAAGAAATATATACTGATATATTTAGGGGGAAAGTAAGTATCCAACTTACTCTCAAAAGGCCAGAAAATGATAGATAGATGATAGATAGATAGATGATAGATAGATAGATAGATAGATAGATAGATATCAAATGTGCCCAAATGGTAACAATGGTGAATCTGGGTGGAGTGTACAGCTGTTCTTTGCACTATTCTTACACCTTTTCCATAAGTTTGAAATTGTTTCAAAATAAAAAGTTAAAAAATAATTAAGCTATGAATAAGTTAGAATTACACTGAGGGTTCAAAAGGCCTGAGCTCTCTGATGCTTGTTAAGGTTCAGTGATCTCATCTGGAACCTTGTAGAATTGCCCTAAGAACTAAATAAGGTAATGCATGTAAAAGAAGTTTGAAAGTTTAAAATAACATACAATTGTGTAACATTGTTAGAAATGAGAATCTGACATTTGAAAGACAGCTTAATAGAAGAGATATCTGATCATGCATCATGTAAGCAGTGACAGACATATCCATAGAAACAGAAGAATGTGGAGGATAAATTGGAAGAAGCAGGATTTTAGGTCAATTTCAGTTATCAACTTCCTATCCCAAATCAGTTCCTTTCAACAGGCTTTTGTTTTCTATTATATACCAGACACTTGGAATATTGCAAAATTGCAAGGATAAATGTTTCGTACCTCAAGAAACTCAGGCTATCATGGGATAAAACTACAAAAATAAAATTCTATCATGTGATGTGTTGAGAAGCATCCACAGAAACATAAATAAGAAACCAATACATGTGAGGTTTGGGGACAGATAAAAGAGAGTTTCTGACAGGAAGTACTATTCGAACTGAGCCTCAGTGAATGAGATCACTTAAAAATAAGAAAAGGACATTTCAGGCAGTTTGAATGGTACAAATTAGTCTAATTACCAAGTCAGACTAAAGTTCTCAGAAGTGATATCAATGAATCCGCATGCTGTGGAAAAGAAAAAGAAGTAGGACTTTTCGTAAAGCCACTAAAAACTATTTGGGGTACCTGTAAGATGACTTGGTTATTACCCAAAACAGTAAGATATGTCCTAATTTAGGACCTAAGTGAAAGACTGCTCTGCGGTTAATCATTTCACTTGCAACGCGAGGAGAAGCAGCCAGAGGCGGATACACTCCACTGGCGAATAGGTAGAAACAGTTTCAGTTTCAATTTTGCTCTCTTTCTTTGAATTAGTTCCAGCTTCTGCTTTTGAACAAACAGTGACAGTTTCTGATCCTTGTTTTACTGCCACTGAAGACCAAAGTCAGAACTTGTTTTTGAGACAGGAAATGCTGGTAAAAATCCTAGCTCGGTCAGCACTTTCTTGGCCAATTTAGGCACATTGCTTCCGTTCTCTGTGCTTTGAGGTCTTCCGCTCTACACGACCTCACGGGAACCCGGACACCAGAACAATTCAGGCCATGGGTTTCTATAGTCCAATCTCTCATTTCACACCTGAAAAACTCAAATCAAAATATTACTGACTTTTTTTAAAGTAGTACACTTATACGAGGCAAGTTCTGAAAAATATTCTAATCACTTTGGAAGAAAACCATGTCCTTTAAAAATGATAAATTTGGAAGGCTTTGCTAGAAATGTGTCCAACTCTGCAATATATGAACCAAGAATCATTTGCAGGGCACACTGAATTAAGATAGGTACTGTGGGCCTTTTGTTTGGAAAATTCACCGAAATGTAACTTGTTAGCACAGTTCTAGCTCTTTGGCTTTGGCTACCAGTTTATGCTATAAAATATGTCACTTTTTATACAAACAAATTCTTCCTTTCCTCCTGCTTTTTTCATCAAAGCAATCGATATGAGTAAGATCTCCCTCTACTCAGTTCAGGCCATCTCTGGCTCTTCTGGAATAGTCTGTCCCTCTCAGGGCTGCCTTTGATGTGCACTTTAAAACTGTACCCACAATGAAAATGATGGCAGCTGGTAGGCAGCAAGCAGGTTGCTCAAAATCTGGAATTCTCAGGTTCCATCCTTAAGATAGAAACCCTCAGAGAATTTCAGAAATTATCTAGAGGCAGCTTTAACTCACAGCCCCTGGTAGCCCATATTGCTTTCTCTCCCTTGGGGTGCAAGACCTTAATTAACAACGTTTTACTTAAATAGTCTCGTGGTGCCACAGATTTATATGGCTTTCCCGGGTAAGCCGGGTGCCCTGAGGGGCCTCCCCGGAACCACCACTTCCTGTTTCCGAGACTCTCCAGTGGCTCCCTCTCCCCTATGACAAACAAATTCTGTGTTTCAGATAATCTATTCTATTTGAACTTTATGCTTTGGCCTAAAGTTTTCATTTCTGCTAAAATTAAAATGCTTTTTACACTCTTATTATTTACACTCTGTTGTGATGGAAGAATCTGAAAACTAATCTTGATAGACGACTGCTTAAGAATGAGAGTGACTTAGCTATTGCTGATCATTTTGGGAATGAATGAATGCTTATTGCTCACTTATAGGTTATAAGCTCTAGACTGGATACTTTTTAAAAAAATTTATTTTATTTTATTTTTTTATTAATTAATTTTTGTTACAGATGTTTCTCCTTTTTCCCCGCACTGATTCCCCCTTCCCGCCCCTCCCCGCCCTGTCCCCAGCTTTGTTGTCCATGTCCATTGTTCATGCATACATGCATAAAAGTTCTGTGGTTCATCTCTCCCTCACCACCCCCTCTTCTGGGGTAGACTGGATACTTTTTTAAAGACACTTTAGGTATATTGCTTTTAAGTCTCACAATAATTCTGCCAAGTAGGCATGCTTATGTCTATTTTAAGAAGGGAAAATTAAGGTTCAGAAGAAAGGAAATGTATACACTACCCGTAAGTGGCAGCCAGAAAATAAAATCATGTCTTTCTGTCAAATGGCAAAGCTGAGGCCATAGTTTGGCTTAGACCCAAAATAGTGCATGCATGTTCTCATCTGGGGTGGTAGCAGGAAGAGAGCAGATGGATGAGAACCAGAGATCTGGGGGAAGAAGAGTTTGGAGCCCTTACAAAGAGAAAACAAGAATAAAGGAAAATGCAGTGAGAAAGGTGAAACACGAGGAGGAAAACATCTAGTCACTTGTGAACGTTTGTAGTGATGGCTTTGAGGAAGGCACTGTGCTAATTCTTGGCACAGGATGGTAGAGGCACATGCTTCAAGGAGCTCAGGCGAGAGCAGACATAGCAAGGCCAAGGCCAAGAGCAGTCTGCAAATTAGTGGCCCATTCAATGTTGGCTTACTCTGAGTTTTTCAAATTTTTAATTAGTTGCCCATATTTTTTTCTTTTCAAATAAATTGTACATGCGCCTGGCCTGGCCGGTTTGGCTCAGCGGTTGGAGAGTTGGCCTGTGGTCCAGAGAGACCAGGGTTCGGTTCCTGCTAAGGGCATGTACCTCGGTTGCAGTTTGTCCTTGGCCCTGGTTGGTTGTGCAGGTGGCAGTCACTCTATGTGTCCCTTTCATGTCGATGTTTCTCTCTCTCTCTCTCTCTCTCTCTCTCTCTCTCCCTCCCTCTCTCTTCCTCCCTCTCTATCTGAACAAAAAATGGAAAAATGTCCTCAGGTGAGGAAAAAAAAATTATACATGCCCCTGAAGCTAGCTTTGAAATGCCACACAGGATGTATAGTGAAAAGTAAGTAACATTCCGATGTCGACCAGTGTGGCTCAGTGGCTGAGCATGGACCCATGCACCAAGAGGTTCCTGGTTCGATTCCCAGGCAGGGCACACGCCCAGGTTTCAGGCTCAATCTCCAGTAGGGGGCCTGTAGAAGGTGGTCGATCAATGTTTCTCTCTCACTGATGTTTCTATCTCCCCTTCCCTCTCCCTCATCCTTCTCTCTCTCTAAAATCAATAAAAACATATTTTTTTAAAAAAAGTAACATCCCCAACTCTGCTCCCAATCACCCAGATCCCCGTCACAGAGATAAGTCGTTTTCAGTTTTTTAATCTTCATATAATCTTCAAATATATAAAATACAGATATATTATATAATTAATACATATAATATATAATATATACATATATATAATATATATTCTTTAAGGTAAAGTGTATGCATGTTATTTAAAAAACTAAAAAGACAACCCTGGCCAGTTTGGTTCAGTGGTAGAGCGTCAGCCTGTGGACCAAAGAGTTCCTGGTTCAATTCCGACAAGGGCACATACCTTGGTTGCAGTTTGTCCTTGGCCCTGGTTGGGGTCGTGCGGGTGGCAAATAATCAATGTGTCTCTCTCACATTGATGTTTCTCTCTCTCCCACTCTGCCTGACGATAAATGTAAAAACAAAAACAAAAACAAAAAAAAACCCTAAAAAGACAATGCCAGCCTACACTATAAACTGTATATTCTATATCTTGCTTTTCTTACCAATACATATCATGTCAGTACAGAAGGCTGCCTTATTCATCCTGATGGCTACACAGCATTCCATTGCACTCATGTACCATAAGCTGCTTAGCCAGGTCCCTTTTGATGTACATTTAAGATGTTTCCAATAGTTTACTATTAGATAAGTGCTGTAGTGAATATCCTTATGCACATATTATTTTTGCAAGCATGCAAGTATATTTGTAGGGTAAATTCCTAGAAGTAGAATTGCCGAGTTAAAGACTATGTGAATTTGTACACACTTAATTTTGATAGGCACTACCAAAATGCTCTCCTAGAGGTATGCCCAGCTCATGTCCCCATCAGCAATATATGAGAGCACGTACTTCTCCATATAACACCATTTGATCTTAGCCAATCTGTAGATGGAACACAGTGTCTCTATTGCTTTTATTTGAATAGCCAACCTTTTAAAATGCAGGGTATTTCATGAGAGAGAGAGGAAAAAAGGCAGGGTTTCCAATTTCTCTTTAAAAAGTCTGAAATCCAGAAACTCTGGACCACATCCCTACATGGCTAACAGCTGAATGGTGACTATCCTTACATAGGACATGTGTTCTCAATATTGTCCATGCCCCCCACACACACACACACAACTCCATGTCTCCCCGATACTGAAGTCAAGAGCAGTTACCATTTATCATCTTTCTATACAGCCCCATTTACATATTACTTTCCTAGCTTTTGATATTTCTGTTTTCCACTGGTCTAGAGGGAGATTAATAACAAAAAAAGAAAACAAATGGAACAAGAAAATAAATAGATAAAAGAGATAGAAAAACAGGTAAATATAGAACAAAGGTATATTAACTTAGTGCATGAACAACAAAGTTTAGGTTCTTCTGAATGACCGCCCCCCCACATTCTCCTAGAATTTTATTATCAAGTTATTTGCAGATTTAAGCCAGCGTTGCATAACTTCATGCCTCAGGCACAAACATCTAAGAGTAAAACTTTGAAAATCTTGGGACAGCTCTGGATGTGAATTTAATTTTGCAGTTTGGCCCTGGCCTTCTAGAAGGCAAATGTCTCCTACATATCCAGGTGCAGGAAGCATCACATTCCGTATTTTCCTATTCAAATTAAATTTGGAGTCACGCCCACACTCACAAGGGAGGTAAAATCAGCAGATAATAGTTATGAGAGGCAGGAGAGGAAGTGCTTCCTGAGTGGTGAATCCTGCCTGAGAACTTGGAGAAGGACTCTCCCTGCCTTCTGAAATAGTCTCACCTGTGATGTCTGTCTAAAGGTGCAGCCACGCCCGGGCCAGTTCAGCTCAGCAATTAGAGCATCGGCCTGAGGTCTGAAGAATCTCGGGTTCGATTCCGGTCAAGGGCACATACCTGGGTTGCAGGTTTGATCCCAGCCCTTGTAGGGGCACATACAGGAGGCAACCAATAGATGTGTCTCTTTCACATTGATGTTTTTCGCTCTCTTTCCCTTCCTCCCTCCCTCCCTTCCACTCTCTTTAAAAAATAAAATAAAATAAAATAAAATAAAATAAAATAAAATAAAATAAAATAAAATAAAATAAAATAAAATAAAATAAAGGTGCATCCATTCCCTTCACAGCAATTATGGGCACAGGGAACTTTGACTATGATTCAGTTTACTTTCCTCCTGACAATGTAGAGGCTTGCTCTAACTCAGTCCTTTAGAAACAAATCACTTGCTAGTCTTCTCTTGATTAGGGAAAGAAGATGCTTTATTCTTCCCTTTTTAAATTCACAGTGGGAGAAAACATCTCTTTGGCTTTGATTTTCTTAATAACTTCAGAGAAAAGACTGCAATGTATGTATGCATGTATGTATGTATGTATGTATTTATTGTTAATCCTCACCTGAAGATATTTTTCCATTGATTTTTAGAGAGTGGAAGAGAGAGAGGGAGGGAAAGAAAGAGAGAAACATCAATGTGAAAGAAACACATCAATTGGTTGCCACCCACGCGGCCTTGAAGGGAGCCAGGAATTGAATCTGCAACCCAGGTATGTGCTCTTGACTAGGAATCAAACCCACAACCCTTCGGTCTGCAGACTGACGCACTAACTGATGAGTCAAGCGGCCAGGCCAAGACTGCAATTTAAAAGAGGTTAGGTCTTCTTTAGATTGGAATTGCATAACAGATCAGGTCCTGGATCAACCAAGCCCATCTAGAAAATACTTGAATTGTCACACATGAATTTGGCTATCAAGAATCCTCTGATGGCCCTGGCTGGTTTGGTTCAGTGGCTAGAACATTGGCCCACAGACTGAGGATTGAGGGTTTGATTCCCAGTAAAGCCCAGTTGGGGTCATGCAGGAGGCAACCAATCAGTGTGTCTCTCTCACATCAATGTTTCTCTCTCTCCCTCCCTCCTTCCCTCCACTCTATCTAAAAAATCAATGGAAAAATATGCTTGGATGAGGGTTAACAAAAAATAAAAAAGAATCCTCTGATTTCCACTGGACCCTTTTTCTACAGAACAACTTAGGAAAATACATCTGACCTGCACCACCTTGCCCTGTTACCATGTAGTAATCTCTTCAGTGCTCATCCATCATTTAATCCAATCTCTTCATGAACTTGAAATGATCTGTTTGGAGTAAAAAATAGTTGCAGGTACTATCCTCAAGCTTTCAGCTTAAGAAAAGGATGGGGAGGGGAGGACAGTTAGATTCAGGTTCAGTTAAAACTTGACAGTAAATATGAGCCAGAACTAACCATTACTCATACAGATTTTCACTACTGACTGACTGCCAAGTAAATATATGTCTAAATAAGTCTTTTTTTCTCGTAAAAAAGTTACTACAGGGAAACAATGACAAAGACTAAAACATATACAGCCATTTTCCTACTTTCATAAGATCTCAGCAATTGACTACAATTGAAGATTTTGCTCATTGCCTATTTCCCCCCAAATTCTGTGACATTTCTAATAAATAACCCAAAATTTCTGAGGCCAAAAGGGAATAAGGTATTTTTCCCAACACCTAAAAATTAGTCACTATTCCACTTAAACTAATTTTAATTATAAGATTAGTTGCCTTTAAATATATATATAATTGATTAATTTTAGAGAGAGGGGAAGGATGAGGGGAAAAGAGGAAGGGAGAGAGAGAGAAAGAGAGACAGCGATTTGTTTTTCCACTTATTTATGCATTCATTGGTTGATTCCTAACCAGGGATTGAACCCACAACCTTGGTGTATGGGGATGATGCTCTAACCAACTGAGCTTCCTGGCCAGGGCTAATTGAATTTCAAAAGTCAATGCACTGTTTCAGAGACAAGTGTAGAAGCTGGAATCCTGATTGTTTATGTCTCATGTGGGAGAACAGTTCTTTCTCTATAAAAACTCGGCACTGTACCTTGCCTCTCAATGTGAGCTTGCATCCAGAATTCATACTTCGAGATTATAAGTTAGATTTGCAGTGCTAGAGTCTCTAATAAGGCATTTAATATTTTGATGAGAGACTTTGCACTGATTTAATGCAAAATGACTATAGATAAATAATTTTTACAGAGTGAAGTTTTCCAGAAGTACAGTTGTTTTTAAATGAGAATGATGTCATCATAAAGCCATATATCAAGGACAATTACCCAACATGTAGTTGGCGAAAATTAAATTCATTATAGGTTTTATGTGATGAATCACCACTGTTACAGTCACTGGACAGTGTCAACAGTGCAAATTTTGAATACTTTCCAGTCCATAGAAATTTTGGCACCTTCTATACATAAATCATTGCAGATTTATTCATGTTCCACTTGTTTTGTTTTGCTGTACATGGATTCAGTCCAGAGCTTCTCCAGAACTCTCCTAGGGACAACAGTGCTTCCCTCCACCCTCCCAGGCTGCTGCTCCCTCCATTCTTCCTCCCCTATCTGACTCCTGCTTTCCACCTTAATGTATTCCTCATATCTTACCTATTTGAAAGTGACAGGGTTGTATAAAATGCAAAGTTTTTATAGGCATAAGGGTGTGTCAAGGGAGTTATTAGGAAAAGAAAAGAAAGGATCACTTTTAGAACAGGTCATATTCTTTAGGGGAAAGGCAATGGCAGGGGTTTGATCATGCAGATTACCTCACTAGCATTGATCAGAAAATTCCAGGCTGATTGGTTTCAAATTCCACTCTTAGGAGAGCCTGAAACTATAATTAGGTTTGTTATTAAGTTTTAGTTTGGTGATGTGGTTTAGCAAAAGTGACTCCATTTTGGCCTTTTTTTTATCCTCACCCGAGAACATTTTTCCATTTTTTGTTCAGATAGAGTGGGAGGGAGAAAAGAGTAAGAAAGAGAAAGACAATTATGATTAATATACTAAGAGCATTAAAGGATAAAGTAGACAGCATGCAAAAGCAGATGATGTAATCAGAGAGATGGAAGTCTTAAAAAAGAATTTTAAAAATGCTGAAGATAAAAATCACTGTAATAGAAATGAAGAATGTGTTTGATAAACTCATTAGTAGGCTGAACATGGATGAGGGAATAATCTCCCAGGCAGAAGATACAGCAACAGAATCCCTAAGAACAGAAGAACAAAAAAAAGGGGGGGGGGGTAACAATATCTAGACTATGGGACAACTACAGAACATGTAGCACATGTGCAATGGGAATACCAGAAGAAGAGAGTATGAAACAGAATAAATATTTTAAACAATAATGACTAGAAATTTTCCAAACCACAGATCCAAGAAGCTAAGGGACTACCAAACAAGATAAATGAACAATAACAGAAAACTACACTGAGATATTTCATCTTCAAATTATAGAAAATCAAAGATAAAGAAAAGATCCTGAAAGAAGCCAGAATATAAAAATACCTTGACTGTAGAAGAACAAAGATAAGAATTATATCTAACTTCTCAGAAACCATGCAAGTAAAAAGAGAGTTGAGTGAAATATTTAAAGTGTTCAGAGAGAGCCCAGCCAGTGTGGCTCAGTGGTTGAGCGTTGACCCATGCATCAAGAGGTCGCCGGTTCGATTCCTGGTCAGGGCACATACCCAGGTTGTGGGCCCAATCCCCAGTGGGGGGCATGCTGGAGGCGGCCAATTGATGTTCTCTCTCATCAATGTTTCTATCTCTCTCTCTCCTTCTCCCTTCCCCTCTCTCTCTGAAAAATCAATAAAGAAAAAAAAATTAAAGTAAAATAAAATGTTCGGAAAGAAAAAACAACAACCTAGAATTCTATACCCTGAGAAATTATCCTTCAAAAATAAAAAAGAAATAAAATTTTTCTCAGGCAAACAAAAATTGAGGAAGTATGTTGCCAGTAGACCTACTTGGCAAAAAATGTTTTAAAAAAAGTTCTTTAGAGAAAAGTAAAATAATATAGGTCATAAACTGGTATCTACATAAAGAAAGGACAAATATTGAAGAAGAAATAAGTGAAGGTAAAATTAAAACTCCTTTTTTCTCATTCTTAATTGATCTAACAGGTAACAGTTTGTTCAAAATAATAATAGTAACTATATTAGATTACAAATGCTTAACTATATATCTTATGTGTATGTATATATTTATGTTTGTTTATTTTATTTTTTATTTTTTGCCTATGTATGTTTATATATAATTGAAATGAATGACAGTAATAATACTAGGAACAAAAGAAAGAAATTCAAATTATTTTGTTATTATAGGGTACTCAGACTATTCTTGAAATGACATAATGTTATTTGAAAATAGACCTACCCTACTCTAAAATCACGTCATTATTTGTCTATAATTTCATATGGCATAGAAGAGAATAAAAGTAGGGACAAAGGTGAAGGGCATGTTTAAGATGACTACCTAGAGTTTTGATAACTGATACCCATCCCCTCTCCTTTGGTACTCATTTTCAAGGGAAATATTGACATTTTAAGCCCGGTAAACAAGAGAAAAGCAAGAGGAGAAGCTGACTCAATGTATATCTAATTTTATAGAGTACTTTAGACAATTTTTCATCAATAATCAAAATGTAAAATGTTAGTGCTGGCCAAGTAGCTCAGTTGGTTAGAGCATCATCCTGATAACACCAAGGTTGTGGGCTCCATACCTAGTCAGTGGAAAAACAAATTCTCTCTCTCTCTCTCTCTCTCTCTCTCTCTCTCTATCTCTATCTCTCTCTCTCCTTCCCTCCCTCCTTCCCCCTCCCTCCCTCCTTCCCCCTCCCTCCCTCCTTTTTTCCTTCCTTCTTTCTTTCCTTCCTTTCTTCCTTTCTCTCTCTCTAATCAATATATTTTAAAAAATAAACATATGTGAAACACTTTATACCTGTATAATGTTTACTACTTAGAAAATACTTTTTTACTTTTTTTCTTTCTTAATATATATATATATTTTTTTTATCCTCACTCAAGGACTTTTTTTGCATGTATCTTCAGACAGAGTGGGAGGGAGAAAGGGGGGAAGAGACAGAGAGAAACATTGACATGAGAGAGACCCATCCAGGAGTTGCCACCCACACAACCCCAACTGGGGCGGGGACAAACTGCAACCAAGGTACGTGCCCTTAGCAGACCAAACCTGGGACTCTGATCTGCAGGCTGACGCTCTCACTGCTGAGCCAAACCGACCAGGGCTTTTTCTTAGTATTTTATGACAACCCTGTGACTGCAGCAAGGAAAAGCAGATGAGCAGGACAGCAATCATTATTCCTATTTTATACAAATATTTTTGAGTGCCTATGTCATATGAGGAAAAAATAGAGTATTTCATATAGAAAAAGGCTATGATCGTCTATGCATTTGAAAGAGGTAAAGTCCTAAAACTGTATATGTCCAGAGTTATAACTGTATAGGTAAAGAGTTATTAGACTGGGCTGGAAAAATATATTATTCAGATATTTAGGCCATCAAAATCTTTTTTTTCCCATCACCAACAGAGAGTTATGTTTTAAAATTGCTACAACCCCCACCCCCAACTCCAGCCCCTTTATTTTTCAAAATCTGAATTTTGGAGTAATTTCAGAATGAAATTTCCCCTCTATGCATTAATTGAAATTTTTCTATAAGGAGAAGCAATCCCTTCTCCCTCAATTATTTTTATTTATTTATTTATTTATTTATTTATTTATTTATTTATTTATTCATTCACTCACTTGTGCCCTTCATTTTTGCTCATGTCTTTCTTCCTTGCCAGGCCAGTAGAAATTTAGCAACAAAATAGATACAAATCAATACCATTTAAAAAGACAACTCACAAAGATTTTTAGATTTTTCACACTATCCTCTCAAGCCAGATGCACTAGTCAAGCAACAAAAAAGTTAGCTTAATTTAACACCATGGGTCAAAGCAACATGAATCTGTAAGAAACAAACTGACCATAAAAAAGATGAAAGTTCTTGACTACCTGACGGTGTATGAGTGGTATTTTAAGAGCAAACGTTAAGTTGATGCATTTTGATGACTAATGTTTATTTATTCCTCTCTGACTCTCTTACTGGGTAAAGTTTCTAAATAAAACAAGAACGAATTACTTTATTTCAAAATTAATAGCATTTTTTTAATGGTTTATTTTGGTTTGGTGATTTTTCTCTCCAACCAGGATATTTTTCAGAGAACAATCCAACAAATAAATGTCTGATATTCAAACAGTGTAAATATTGATACCATCAAATGCTTCTACCTTAAAGATCATTTGCACATCTATATCAATGAAATATTGTGCAAAATAGGTTGTTTGCAACAAATTGGTATATGGTAAATTTTAAAAAATGTGAAAATGTGTTTGCGTAAGAGGAGAATAAGCATTAATTCTGGAAATAAGCCACAGTTTCTTGGGTGGCCTAAGAACAAGTCACCAAACTTGTCTAGACCTGGTTTTCCCATCTATAAAATGATAATAGTTTTTACCTACCTCATTAAGGGATGTCAGGCTTTAATTAATGTTCATAATGAGCTTGAAATCTGTGATTAAAAGCTGTCATCCTTGAGGGAAAACAACCATTCAACCATTGAGGAGCAGTAAACAAATCAGAGATGTAGTTCATGAGAAGAAATACTGAAGAATGAAAAGTTAGTCAGGAATGAGAAGTGGGGGCTGGGATAAAAATCTTTTTTGATGTATAAGTATTCACGTGTTTTTTTTTCTTCATATAATTAAGTAATACATCCCTCTAATGTCTCAGTAAGGGAACAAGTCTTCCCTGTACTAAGGTTCTTAATATTTTGTGTGTGCCATGAACCTTTTAATTGTATTTATTTTTTTTTTTCCTTTATTGTTTTTAGAGAGAGGAAGGGAGAGAGAGAGAGAGAGACAGAAACATCAATGAGACAGAACATCAATTGGCCACCTCCTGCATGCCCCTCACTGGGGCTTTGGCCCACAACCTGGGCAGATGCCCTGATCCGGAATTGAACCGGCAACCTCTTGGTGCATGGCTTGACACTCAACCACTGAGCCACACCAGCCGGACCCATGAACCTTTTAAACAATTTAGTCAAGCCATAGATTTCATCTCATAATAATTTTTAAATGTATTAAAATATGTAGGATTATGAAGGAAACAAATTTTATTAAGGCACAGTTATCAAAATGTTTTTTAATTCAAGTATAGAGTAATATGTATATTTTTTATTAAATTAAATGAGATCTAATGTCAGTCTAATAACTACTATAATTTCAAAATAGTGATGGTTTTAAACAACATTTCAAGATATTTGCACCAACTCTAATGTGATATGAAAATATACGTATTCTATTGGTGATAAGGTTAGAGGAACTGCTCTTATTTCCGTGGTTTGCTAACTATATTTATAATTTTTTAAATGCTATGGTTTAGTTCAAAAATGAAGATCTCTTTTTTCCCCATCCAAGTTCATGAACTCTCTAGATTATATCCATGGGCTCCTTTGGGGGTATTTGTTAAGAAACCCTGTTCTATACCTATCCTGGTCCTTCAAAGTGTGATCTAATAATCACAGTTATGGAATGTTTATTAAAAATGCAAATCTTTTGGATCCCTTCTCAGCCTTTTGGCTGAGGGAAAAAAAAAATGCAAATATCTTGGTTTTTTCCTAGACCTGATGAATCTGTATTCTTAAGCATCCAGGTGACTGATGTATACACTAAAGTTTGAGAATTGCTTCCAAGGTGGTTACATCGATAGTTGTGCTCAATAAAATCATAGTTATCAAGCCAGAGATTCCTAAATATTAGTTTGAAGTATTATTATATGGTATAATATTATAATATGATAGGTCTGGAAGGGACCTAGAAATTTTATTTTTTAACTGACACTTCAAATATTATGATGAATATGTTCTCAATTCCATGAGAAATACTCCTAAATAAAGACACTAATCAAAGTATAAAATCTCTCTGGGAATGAAAGGGGCAGGTGAGGAGTATACACATCACTATAACAATTCTCCACTCCCCCTTCCTTTTCTGCACCAGGTAACAAACACCCTTTAACTGAAAATCTTTAGCCCTGGCTGGCATTGCTCAGTGGTTAGAGTGTCCGTCCATGTACTGGAAAGTCGTGGTATCAATTCTCGGTCAAGGGCATGTTTAATCCCCAGTCCTGGTTGGGACCAGGGGCGTGTGGGGAGGCAACCAATCAATGATGTTTCTTTCTTTCTCTCCCTTCCCTTCTCTCTAAAAATCAATGGAAAAAATATCCTCTGATGAGGATTAACGAAAAAAAGAAGAAAATCTACATAGAACAATTAAATATCGAATCAATACTTTATAGCACAGAAGATATAAAAGGTGAGTGACAGTCTCTCTGCCCATTTTTAACATCATGCTTTAAACTGGTAGGCAAAAATTAAATTTGTCACCAACAACATGAACAGTAGTAATAATGGAGTAATCAGGCTGCAAAACATCTAGAGATCATCTTGAGCTTTCAACTACTAGCTTCTTTTTCTGCCTCACAATCTTTATCCCAATCCCAGAACTCTCTGTAACATGAGACTCAGAACAATATATTCAAGTGCCGACTAGATATTCACCCCTGGATATCACAGACAACTCAAACACAACCAACCAAAACTGAGCCCCATCACATTCTTCCACAGAACGGCTTTCTCTTTTATTTGGTTCGTCTTGGATACTGGTACCACCATCTCGCAAGCTATTCAGAAGTTGTCCTAAATATCTCCCTATTTCTCACTCTTCTTTGTCAGGGGACACATTTGGAGTGATGGTCAGTTTTAAAGCTCCAGCAGTGGCCTCGTGTTGAGTCTGCACTTTGGAGTGCAAGCCTCCAACGTGGCCTAAGTAAGGCAGAGTGATTGGAAGAGGCCTTTGGATACAGCTCTAACTCCCCAAACTAACTGCACCAACACAGCTGCAGCTCTAGGAAGGCTTCAGAGATTGGGTTTAAACCAGATTAGGTTTAGACCTCTATGCTTGGTTTTTACATGTATTCATGGTTTTTTTTGTTTTGTTTTGTTTTTTGCCCTTCCCACCATTTAAGTAGTATGATTTTGAGGTTCAAGTTTAGGGTGTAATTCCTGGAGCATGGTCTCTCAGTCCGCCTCGACTTAGGCAAGAGAAATCCTGGGGGGCTCACAGGCCATGACCGAATCATGAGTAGACTACATTGTGGTAGGAGGCTATAGCCCAACCTAATAACCTCTCACTCAGAATTTGGAACTCTGATCACCAACGTCTGGTGTAGTTAAACTGACCAAAGTGAGTACCTAGCTAAGGTTTGAGAGGTTGGATCATCCAAGAACCTCAAACGTGAATGGCTATCTCACTATTTATGGGTAAATATCCCCACAAAAAAAGCAAGACCTCTGAACTAGGATAGGATCCTATAAGTGGACCCATGGACTGGGTGAAGACTAAGATTTGGCTCCAGGGTATTGGGCTAACCTGAAGGCAAAGCTTCAGTATGCAAATGTGTGCCTCCGCAATGCCAATCACACTGTAGCACTGTTCTCTGTTCTTCACTTCCGACCTATTTTTCTCTTCATCCTATTCCTCAGCCAGGGCAGAAGAGCAGTGTGTAACTCCAGAGAAGATAGCAAATTCCTGCTGGCAAGAAATTAGGTGGCAGAAAAATATGTTTGCATCACTATGAGAAGGAAAAATTTAGCCACAATTATGTGATTTCCGTGCTGTCGAAACAAGATTTGGGGAATGAGCCACGGCAAAGAGCATACAGTTTGTGATGAGCCCTTGTACGTACAGTGGTAGGAAGAACTTAGAGGCGGTACAAGAAAACCAAGCCAGGGCTCTGTTGGGGTTCTGCAGCGCACAGAGTGCGGTTTACGTTACTGAGTACAAGCCACCCTCAATTCAGGGATGTGGGGCCAAAATAGTAGGATCATTAGAGGGCAATAGAAATAATTCAGAAAAATTAAAAAAGGAGGATCTCAGGAAAGCCTGCAGCATGTAGGTACAAACCTTATAATCAGTGAAAGTGGACCTCGAACAACCAGCAGGAATTTATTGGTGTCTTGGTGAGGCTGAAATCAAATAGCCTTTATTTATTATTTTATTTCATTTTGTTCTTCTGTCTACTACCTTACCCTAGAAAAACTACCTAGGCTCTTTGGCCAATGGCTAGTAATTAATAATAATGTTGATTCAGACTTGCTCTCCCCAGTAGATCAGAAACGATATGTGGCTATTGATCACTTGAAATTTGGCTAGTCTAAATTGAGTTTCCTTATCTATAAAATATTTATTTAATTTCTAAAACTTAGTACAAAAAGGAATGTAACATCTCAATTTTTATATTAATTACATGTTGAAATGTATTGTTTTGGATATATTGGTTAAATAAATACATTATTAAAATTAACTTCTATTTCTTTATAGTTTTTAATAACACTTACTAGAAAATTCAAAATGACATATATGGCTAGCACTATTTTTCTAGTGGACAGTGCTAATCTAGATCACGACATATATTGGTCCTAGACATTGCTCAATTTGTATAAGTACTAACTACAAAGGAATTATTACTAAACCAATTGTTCAAAATTCAGAATGTTTAGAAATCATCCAGGGATCATAAGAAATGCCTTTCTTGCCCCCACCCTCTCAGTAAGATTCTAACTATTGTATTTGAGATGCAGACAATGAGTTTGCATTTTCAACCAGTGCCCTAGGAGATTCTGCTACAGGAGGTCCTCTAATGATACAAATACTGAAGTGGTGTATTAGTGCCACACTGATTGTTTAATTCTAGTATTTTCTTCTGTTTTTCTAAAGTTTGTGGGTGGGAGCAGCTGCTGTGATATCGCATGTTTCTGTTGACCACCTAGAACTTGGGCTAAGTGTGTCCAATGAGAGTTTGGGGATTGGATTAACAGAATTTTCTAAATGCTAAAACCTTTATTCCAGATTTAGTGGAAGATGGCCCAGGATATAGCTGAGAGGAGAAGCCTCAGGCTGCAGTGAAGCCCCTGAATTAGTCCCGTGTGTGAGAAACATGAATTAAAAAGAAAATGTGGTCTGGCCGGTGTGGCTCACTGGTTGAGCGTCAACCCGTGCACCAAGAGGTCGCCGGTTTGATTCCTGGTCAGGACATATGCCCTGGTTGTGGGCTAGATCCCCAGTAGGGGGGGGGGGCATGCAGGAGGCAGCCAATCGCTGTTTTCTCTCATTGGTGTTTCTCTCTCTCTCTCCCTCTCACTTCCTCCCTGTAAAATTAATAAAGAACAAAAAGAAAATGTGCATGAGTGCAGGCAAGCAGGAAGGAGGCATCAAGGGGACCTGAGATACTAGATCCTATATAAGAGCTTTTTACAAAAATATGTTTTTATTGATTTTTTTAGAGAGAGATGAAGAGAGAGAGACAGAAACATCAATGTGAGAGAGAAACATCCATCCACTGCTTCCTGCACTCCCCCCAGTCGGGATTGAGCCTGAAACCTGGGCATGTGCCTGGACCAGGAATTGAACTGGGACCTCTCAGTCCATGGGACGACGCTCAGTCCACTGAGCCACACCAGTCGGGGCCCTATATTAGAGCTTTGACTTCTCTGTCGGAACAAGGAATTGGCTTGATATTAGGAAGAGGTTAGTATTGTTAACATGTATATGGTGTTTACAGAAAATAACAGACATTATATACTTCAATCATCAAGGGCTCATAGCACACCAAAGTGGTTTAGAGATGGATTTTGAAGCTGGATCATCTGAGTTCTAATACTATCTCTATCTTGGGAAGTCTCAACCTTTCTCCTTTTCTTTAAAATAGGAAAATTAATTGTACTTACCCATAAGTTTGTTGTGAGCATTAAGTAATCTGATACATGTAGGAAATATATAATTATGTCTGGCACATAAGAGCTATATGAATGTTAGGTATTATCATTGTGTTGCAGTGTGGTGAAGTTGTTGGGCACTGTATAGCTGAACATACTTTAAATAAGGAAAGGAACAAAAAAAGACTGTTTTGCCTATTACGAACAGCAACAGGAAGTAGCAAGCCCAAATGCTTATAGAGAATAGAAAAATTGACCAAGACAAATACCATATGATTTCACTTGTATGTGCAATTTTAAAAATAACATGAATGGCCCTGGCCGGTTTGGCTCAGCGGTTAGAGCGTCGGCCTGCGGTCTGGAGAGACCCGGGTTCGGTTCCCGCTAAGGGCGCGTACCTCGGTTGCAGTTTCTCCCCGGCCCTGGTCGGTTGTGCGGGTGGCAGCCACTCGATGTGTTCCTTTCACATCGATGTTTCTCTCTCTCTCTTTCTGTTCCTCTCTCTCCCTCCCACTCTACCTGAACAAAAAATGGAAAAATGTCCCCGGGTGAGGATAAAAAATAATAACATGAATGAATGAATAAATAAGACAGAAACAGACCTGCAGATACGGAGAACAAGCTGATGGCTGCCAAAAGGGAGGGGGGCTTGGGGATTAGTGATAAATAAACAAACAAACAAACAAACAAACAAACAAACAAACAAGCCCTGGCCGGTGGCTCAGTTGGTTGAAGCATCCTCCCATATTCCAAAAAGGTTGCAGGTCTAGTTTCTGATCCTAGGTTGCAGGTTTGATCTCCGGTCGGGGCTGGGGCACAGATGGGAGCAACTGATTGATGTTTCTCTTTCACATCTCTCTTTCTAAAATCAATAAACATATTCTTGGGTGAGGATAAAACTAAATGAAAACAAACAAAGTCCCATGAATACATATGGTATTACATCTGGCTTTTTCTTGCTCGTTTTTTGTCAAAGAAACTTGCTTTCTTTATGGATAAATGACAGTTGGCCCCAATGGCAAGGTGGTTTCTTTTGTTCTTTCTTCTCTTGCGTTCTTTACCTTTTTTTTTAAGAAAGATTTTTTGGGGAAAGAGATTGAGTCTGCTATTCTTGGTCTTCAGGAAATACATTTTTGGTTTGTGATATACTTCTGCTTGGGGTAGTTCTTCCTAATCCCTCTTACCATCTACAAGCCATCAAGAGCCCAGACGAGAATGTGGGCTCATGAAAAGGTGACCAGGGGTGACAGATGAGCTTTAGGGAAGTGTGTAGACGAAGAAAGTAAAGCAAAATTGCCTGAGCAAAACACAAAATTGGGAATCATAGTATTGACCTTCATTTCCCAAGAACCAGAATAATTTCATTTCATATTAATGACATGTACTAATATAACTCTGGAAAAATTAATTGCCCAGGGTTTCAGATATTCAGAAGTATTAATTATGGAAATGAGGATGATATATAAAACCTCAGTAATAATCCGTAAAATACTTTCCATAAATTCAGTCACAGTGGTGGCTCTTTTAACAGATATTTACTTAACTCATTCTCGCTGACTGATGTTCATGGTTAGATGAATCTTGCACTGAGGCCTCTTTCTAGTGCCTCCTAATATTGTCTCCTAAGCAACTTGTAAGCTTCTAACTGTTATGTATGCATTCCCCAACCTATTTAAGTCAGCTGTGCTTATCAGCACACTTATGTAATTTAATAAAATATTAATTTTTATAAAATTATAAATGAACAATTTTAATAAACTTCTTAAATTTAATATATTTTCCATTTTATTATATCATAAGTAAATGCCAAAAATATGTCAAATAGAAAGCCAAAGAAATATGAAAGTAAAAAGAAAAAGTTACATCTGTAGAACCTAAATTTAATACCTTATAAAGACTCAATAAAAATTAGTCATTTTGAAAATGTTGCTGTCAAATTAGAGTGTTCAAGGCAACTGTAAAAATAGGGGGTAAAGTTCTAAAAGTTGAAAGAGGCTGAACTCAAATTGTTTTATAAGTGTCATTAAGACCGATTTCACTTTAAAGAAACAGAAACCATAAATCAGAAAGGATGCAGTTTGTGTATTCCATCATGCCACTTTGAGTATTTTTTCATGTCAGAAAGAAGACATCAGCTGACTTGTATTCAAGGAAAATTCACGAGTGTATGGAAATGCACATTTTATGATAAAATGTTTAAAATATGTTTGCACCATTAAAAAAAATCATTTCCTAATCTAAATGGACTATTTTGCTGTTCTGGATCATCTCTGCGTCCCAACCACATGGATTAAGATTGCTACTATTAAGTTATTTGAAATTTGTAACAAGTGTTTGAAATATGTGAATGAATGAATTTATGTAGTTGCTTCATGTGATTGTATTGTTTTGTTTTCCAGGGGTTGGGGGAATGGCACCATATTACTAGAGTGTATTTGGTAGTACCTAGGATATAATGCATAGGTGGTGAGCGTGTAACAAATAGGTAAGTGATGTGATAGCCTTTAGAATACCAATAAACCATAACTTTGGAAACCGCTGTAAATAGCTAAATAAAATTTTTGGAAGGTTTAAAAAAAATTTTTTTTGCATTTAATTTTTTACATTTAATAATATTTTTATGTAACAAAATATTGCAATATTACAAAACAATTTTTATATTGAACCCAAATTTTAGTGATATTCGGTAGGAATTAGTGAAAATAAAGTTATTTTAAGAGTCCCATGATCTACTGACTGAGCTAACCAGGCAGCTAAATTATTTTAATATAAACTGAAACTTGTACCATGATTTCTAGCACAAATTCACACTATTACTGGGGTTCATCACAGTTTTATCAAGGATGCAGTACTCAGAGTTCTTTTCCTTCTTCCTACTCCAAATTATATTAACTATAAATTTTTATAGAATGCATAATGAATGTGCTAATCTCCAGGTGACTTTCAACAGACTCTAATTTTGCTAGGAAAACTGTGTTGCTAAAAAAAAAATCATTACCCATTCATTTCTTTTTAATGCCTTAATACATTTTAGAAACCAAGAGATACAATGGAGCAATGTTAAATTCAGTATTCAAAAATAAGAATTTTACATTAATGCTATCACATAATTTTTATATTTAATATTTATAAAGTTTTATTTTTGTCATAGATTGACTTTCTTATATTAGGTATAAGAGGACTTTTTTTTTATTTAATTAATTTATTAATTTTTGTTACAGATGTTTCTCCTTTTTTCCCCACTGATTCCCCCCTCCGCCTCCCGCCCCGCCCTCTCCCCAGCTTTATAGTTCATGTTCGCTGTTCATGTGCACATGCATATAAGTTCTGTGGTTTATCTCTCCCCCCCACCGCCTCTTCTGGGGATAGTGAGTCTGTACCCCACTTCCACGTCTCTGGGACTACCCCATTCCTCAGACTGTTATGTTCATTATATTCCACAAAAAAGTGAGATCATATGATACTTGTCTTTCTCTGTTTGGCTTGTTTCGCTTAGGATGACACTTTCCAGGTCCCTCCATGTTATCTCAAAGGATAAGAGATCTTTCTTTCTGACAGGTGCATAATACTCCATTGTGTATATGTACCACTGCTTTTTTATCCATTTGTCTACTGATGGACATTTGGGCTGTTTCCAGATTTTAACTATTATAAATAGTGCTGCTACAAACATGGGGGTACATATATTCTTTCTGATTGGTGTTTCAGGCTTCTTAGGGTATATTCCCAGCAGTGGGATCACTGGGTCAAATGGAAGCTCAATTTTTAATTTTTTGAGGTAACACCATATTGTTTTCCATAGTGGCTGCACCAGTCTGCATTCCCACCAGCAGTGTACTAGAGTCTCCTTTTCTCCACACCTTTGCCAACACTTGTTGTTTGATGATTTGTTGATGGCGGTCATTCTGACAGGTGTGAGGTGATACCTCATTGTTGTTTTAATTTGCATCTCTCTGATGATTAGTGATGTTGATCATTTCTTCATATGTCTCTTAGCCATTTGTATGTCCTGTTTGCAGAGATGTCTATTTAGCTCCTCTGCCCATTTTTTAATTGGGCTCTTTGTCTTCCTTTTGTTGAGTTGTATGAGCACTCTATATATATTGGAAATTAACCCCTTATCTGATATATCATTGGCAATTATGCTCTCTCATACAGTGGGTAGCCTTTCCATTTTCATGATTGTATCTTTTGCTGTGCAGAAGCTTTTGAGTTTGATGTAGTCCTATGTGTTCATTTTTTCCTTTGTTTCTGTGGCCTTAGGTGATGTGTCGGTGAAAATTCTGCTGCGTATGATGTCTGAAATATTGTTGCCTACATTTTGTTGTAGGATTTTTATGGATTCAGGAGTCACATTTAAGTCTGTTATCCATTTTGAGTTTATTCTTGTGTAGGGTGTAAGTTGATGGTCTAGTTTCATTTTTTTGCATGTAGCTATCCAATTTTCCCAACACCATTTATTAAAGAGGCTGTCTTTATTTCGCTGTGTGCTTTTGCCACCTTTGTCAAATATTAATTGAACATATTGCCTTGGGTCCATTTATAGGTTCTCTGTTCTGTTCCAATGGTCTATATGCCTGTTCTTGTGCCAGTCCAGGCTGTTTTGATTACAGTGGCTTTGTAGTATAACCTGAAATCTGGTAATGTGATCCCTCCTGCTTTGTTCTTCTTTTTCAAGATTACTGTGGCTATTCAAGGTCTTTTTTGGTTCCATATGAACTTTTGAAATATTTGTTCTAGTTCTGTGAAGTATGTCATTGGTATTTTGATGGGGGTTGCATTGAATCTATAGATTGCTTTGGGTAGTATGGACATTTTAATGATGTTAATTCTTCCAATCCATGAACAAGGTATGTGCTTCCATGTTTTTATATCTTCCTCTATTTCTTTTTTCAATGACCTGTAGTTTTCTGCAAATAGGTCCTTTATTTCTTTGGTTAAGTTTATTCCTAGGTATCTTAATTTTTTTTGCCACAATGGTAAATGGGATTGTTTTCTTAGATTCTCTTTCTGTGAGTTCATCATTGTGTATAAGAATGCCATTGATTTCTTGACATTAATTTTGTATCTTGCTACTTTGCCAAATTCATTTATTAAGTCTAGTAAATTTATGATGGAATCTTTGGAGTTTTCTACGTATAGTATCATGTCATCTGCAAATAATGACAGTTTCACTTCCTCCTTTCGAATTTGGATCACTTTTATTTTTTCTTCCTGACTGATTCTGTGGCTAAGACTTCCCAGTACTATGTTAAATAAGAGTGGTGAAAGTGAGCATCCCTGTCTTGTTCCTGTTCTTAAGGGAAATGCTTTTAGTTTTTGCCCATTGAGTATGATGTTGGCTGTAGGTCTTTCATGTATGGCCTTTATTATGTTTAGATATGATCCCTCTATTCCCACACTGCTGAGCGTTTTTATCAGAAATGGTTGCTGGATTTTGTCGAAGGCTTTTTCAGCATCTATTGATATGATCATGTGGGTTTTTTTCTTCATTTTGTTTATGTGGCATATCACATTTACTGATTTGCGAATATTGTACCATCCTTGCATCCCTGGGATAAATCCCACTTGGTCATGGTAAATAATTTTTTTGATGTGTTGCTGGATCCGATTTGCTAATATTTTGTTCAGGATTTCGGCGTCTATGTTCATTAGTGATATTGCACTGTAGTTTTCTTTCTTTGTATTCTCTTTTTCTGGTTTTGGAATTAGAATTATGCTGGCCTCATAGAACGCGTTTGGAAGTCTTCCTTCTTGAATTTTTGTTTGCTGAGAGAGTCTTGATTACATCTTCAATTTCTTCTGTTGTTATTGGTCTGTTCAAGTTTTCTATCTCTTCCCAGTCCAGTTTTTGGAGACTATGTGTTTCCAGAAATTTGTCCCTTTTGCTTAGATTGTCGAATTTGTTGCCATATAATTTTTCATAGTAGTTGTTAACGATCTTTTGTATTTTTGTGGTATCAGTTGTTACTTCTCCTCTCTCATTTCTGATTTTCTGTATTTGGGTTTTGTCTCTTTGTTTCTTGGTGAGTCTAGCTAAGGGTCCATCAATCTTGTTTATCTTTTTGAACAACCAGCTCTTTGTTTAATAGATCCTTTGAATTGTTTATTTGGTCTCTATGTCATTTATTTCTGCTCTGATCTTTACTATTTCCTTCTTTCTACTTGCTCTGGGATTTTTTATTTGTTTGTTTGCTTTCTAGATCTCTAAGTTGTGAGGTTAAATAGTCTAGAAATTTTTCTTATTTTTTGAGGTAGGCGTGTAGTGCTATGAACTTCCCTTTCAGAACTGCTTTTGCTGCATTCCATAGATGTTGTGTTGTTGTGTGTTCATTTTCATTGGCCTCCAGGATATCTTTAATTTCTTCCTTGATCTCCTTGGTAACCCATTCATTGTTTAATAACATGCTATTTAGCCTCCATGTGTTCAAATGTCTTTGCATGTTCTTGTTGCAATTGATTTCTAGTTTCATGCCATTGTGATCTGAGAAGATGCTTGATATGATTTCAGTCTTCTTGAACTTGTAGAGACTTATATTGTGTCCTAATATGTGCCCTATCTTTGAGAATGTCCCATGTGCACTTGAGAAGAATGTAAATTCTATAGTTTTAGGGTGTAATTCTCTGTAGATATCTATTAAATCCATTTGGTCTAGTGCTTCATTTAGAGTCTCTGTTTCCTTGCTAATCTTTTGTCTAGAGGATCTATCCAGTGATGTCAGTGGGGTGTTGAAGTCCCCTGCTATGATTGTATTGTTGTTAATTTCTCCTTGGAAGTCCTCCAGAAGATTTTTAATATATTTTGGTGCTCCTATATTGGGTGCATATATGTTTATCAAGGTTATGTCTTCCCGTTGGATAGATCCTTTCAATATTATGCAGTGGTCTTCTTTGTCTCTAGTTATGGCCTTCATTTTGAAATCTATTTTATCAGATATGAGTATTGCTACCCCAGTTTTTTTTTCCTTTCTGTTTTCTTGGAAGATTTTTTTTCATCCCTTCATTTTCAACTTATGTGAGTCTTTTGTTGTGAGGTGGGTCTCTTGTAAACAACATGTAGATGAGCTATGCTTTCTTATCCAATCAGCTACTCTGGGTCTCTTTATGGGAGCATTCAGTCCATTTACATTTAAGGTGATTACTGATATGTACTTATTTATTGCCATTTTTGTTTAGTGTAGTTCTATTTTTCTTCCTATTTCTTCTGCTAATTACAGTAGTATTTTCAACATTTCTTGCAGTGCTGGTTTGGTGCTAATATATTCCCTTAGACTTTTTTTGACTGGGAAGCTCTTTATTTGACCTTCTATTTTGAATGATAGCCTTGCTGGGTAGAGTAGTCTTGGATTCAGATCCTTGTTTTTCATGACCTTAATTACCTCATGCCATTCCCTTCTGGCCTGTAGTGTTTCTGTTGAGAAGTCAGCTGAGAGCCTTATAGGGTTTCCTTTGTAGGTAACCTGTTGCTTATCTCTTGCTGCTTTTCGGATTCTCTCTTTGTCTTTAATTTTTGGCATTTTGATTACTATGTGTCTTGGTGTGGGCCTGTTTGGGTTCTTCTTACTTGGGGCTCTCTGTGCTTCTTAAACTTGAATGAGAGGACAATTTTTTAATCACAATAATAAGTAACTAAGGAAAAAATTTTTGCCTAAGGGAAATTTTGAATTCTGCTTATATTTTACTAAATATAAACTAAAAAAATAGTCCAAGTAAACTCCTGTAATAACTCACCTGTGTCCCATTGGAAAGTATCTTCCTTATCTCTCTTAATTTATGTTGCCAGGAACAGTGACATATTTCATATTTCAGCAGAATGACTGATTAAAGCTTTAAATAAAATTCTATAGCTCTTCTCATCAGAGCAGTTTTATGTGACAAATTATGCCTCAGAATTATAATAAAACTCCTCTACTTCGAGATCCCAAAAGGATATAAAACACATTATGAGGTTCTACAATGATAATTAATTATAAAACTTAATCAGCACTCTTAATGCCACACTTAATGCCACTCTTAATGCCACATGTTTTTAAATTGTCCCTTTTTTAAATAACCAAGGACATACACTTTTTAAATAACTACATACTCCTCTTTATTTATAATGAATATGGGAATAAACCTATTTTGCCTTAACTTGATAGAAATCTATATTTCTTCATTTAAAAAATATTTATAGACCCCTGGCCAATTTTGCTCAGTGGTTAGAGTGTCAGCCTGTGGACCTAAGGTTGATGGGTTTGATTCCCAGTCAAGGGCACATACGTACCTGGGTTGCAGGTTTGATGCCTGGCCCCTCTTATGGTTGTGTAGGAGACAACCAATTGATGTGTCTCTCTCACATTGATGTTTCTTTCTCGCTCACTCTCTCCCTCCCTCCCTTCCATTCTGTCTGAAAATCAATGAAAAAATATCCTTGGGTGAGAATTAACAACAAATACATAAATATATACATTGTTCTAAATATGCCTGGCACTGTTCTAGATGCTGGAGATATAGCAGTAAACAAAAAAACCTATATGGAGTTTATATTATAGCAGAGGGAGATAGACAATTATTAATAAGTAATTGAGTAAGCTTTTCAACTAGAGACAAGGACTAAAAATAAAGCAGGGAAAGGAGATAGAAAGTGTGGGGTTATGGGGCAACACAGAAGGCAGTTTTATATTTTAAACAAGATGGTCAAGAAAGGTCTCACTTGCCCTGGCCGGTTTGGCTCAGCGGTTAGAGCGTCGGCCTGTGGTCCAGAGAGACCCGGGTTCGGTTCCCGCTAAGGGCACGTACCTCAGTTGCATTTTGTCCCTGACCCTGGTTGGTCGTGCGGGTGGCAGCCACTCGATGAGTCCCTTCACATCGATGTTTCTCTCTCTCTGTTCCTCTCTCTCCCTCCCACTCTACCTGAACAAAAAATGGAAAAATGTCCTCGGGTGAGGATAAAAAAAAAAAAAGAAAGGTCTCACTAAAACGTATTATTGGTAGGGCTTGTAGAGGGTCGTAAAGACTATAACTTTTATGTTAAGTGAAGTGGGAAGCTTTGAGAATTAGAAAAAGAGTAGTGGCATGATCTAACTACCCTTTAAAAGGATCCCTAGCTGCTGTGTTGAGCATATATTGGAGGGCAGGTGTGCTGGGCAGTAGGGAGAATGCAGAGCCTGACATGAGATGCTGTCGTAGTAATCCACATAAAAAATTAAGATGCTGTAAAAACAGTGAAAGGTTTTCTGGAATTGGGATATCTTTTGAAGGTAGATTATTAAAGAATTAGTAATGGATTGAATAAAAAAAGAAAAATCAATGATTTCTCCAAATTATAAATTTATTGTAAAATAGCATTCCAAAAAAAATTAAACTCAGCACTTTCTAAATAAAATCATCTTTTAAAATAACAATAATAGATGTATTAGTCAGAAGAGTCTAGGTTATGCTGCTATTAAAAAAAAAAAGGAAAAAATCTCAGATAAAAGTTAATTTCTTCTTTTATGCAAAGTTCACTGCAGGTTGAGGAGTTATTCTAGGGCAGCTTCCCCATAGCCTTTCCAGTGATCCAGGTGGCTTTGATGTGTTGGCTCCTTCATCTCAACTTGAGACCTCCTCTATGACCAGTAGAGAAAGATGAAGACTTGTGAATGGGCTTTTTACTACCTCTGCCTAAAAGTGATATTCATCACCTCTGCTCACATTCATTCATCACATCTAGTGGCACAGCTCTACTCAACTGCAAGAGACAAGGAGTAGTCTTCCATGTGTCAGAAAGTAGAGAATGTGTTGCTAAAAGCCAGCTTTGTCTACTACATTAGCTAATATAATATAGCATTTTCTACATGGCACGCAGTATGTGCTGTGGCCCACAGATAAAGACTTCCAGTGATATGTTGTCAATGGTTTGTACTTTTGGCACATCCAGTCTGGGCTCTTCGTCCTGGACCCAACAGATGTGATTTCTAATGCACCGGAATTCACCATGATCTGGATTACCAAATGCTCTGGGGAAATTCAGCTACTCCCAGATATGTACACTCAATAAGGGAACAAAGATTATGTATGTCAGTTCCACCTTCATTTGTGAATCACAGCTTACTCTGGGAATGGAATTATGGTACCAACTAAAGATATGCCCCACCTATACAAGCCACAACTCTCAGCAGAGTCTGTGTTTAGGCATAAACATTCATGCACTCTATTCTTCCAATGTTTGGATATCAAACTTCATGTCCCAGGAAGTTGATGCTATGTCTGAAAGATTAATCACCAAGGTGTTTAAGAGATTGCTGTATCTTGGGGCATCCTCAACTTCATGAATGGTATTCCCTGCCAACAAGCAGTTAACTTTCAGACCTTCTAGGAATAAAAGAAATCCAGGGTACACAACATGGAACCATATGGTACCATGAGGATTCCTGTACCAAGGACTGAATTTAGACCCAGTGTCTGTGTTATGTTGCCTCTCACTTCCCTCAGATCACTCATTTGGGCCAAAACACAAATGTTCATCCAAAATACAAACCCAGAGGTCTAAGGGACTGTTAAAACCACTTCTGACCCCCTAATTTCTTTGAAGGGCAACCCTCTATGTTAATTGTCCCAGAGCCATGCTGCAATAACTAAGTCATTTGCAGTAACACTTTAATTCTTATCAACAATTTATCTTTTATTCAAGGCCATGCTCAGCCCAAGACATTACAATTCTTTGGTCCTCCATGGTACACCAAAACATACTCAGCTCAAGTTCAGGTTTTGAAAATAATGACTCATTGTAAAGATGTAGAGATTTTCATTATCTTAGGAGTGAGTGTAAGAATTCCTTTTATTGAGAGAGAGCTATTTTATATGGGGAAATACTTTTCTTAAAGTTGAGGGCAGAAACTGGGGCCCTGAAAGTCTAGGTATTAGTTGGCATGAAAAATTAAGAAGGGAAAAATAATTATTCATAATAGAAGCAGAGAAATTTAAGCTTCTGGGAAATATTTGAGAAGGGGAGAAAAGTAAGCCCATTTGATGAATATGCAAGAGAAGGGCCAGAGAGAGAAAACCCCTATGGTATGATAGCTGAGGGAGAAGTTAGGAAGTCAATGATGTCTTACAAGAATATGCACTGTCAAATGGCCCAGCTTTTTATCCTTGTGGGCTCTCAGTTGGCCTTGACCTCAAGCAGGGAACACTGCAGGATCCCATGCTGACTGGTGTTTGCCTTGGACCCAAAGTCTAATTGCAGAGGCCTATGTAGAGCCTGAGTCACCTGATGGCTCTGTTTCTTAAGCTGATATTTTATAGATTCTTTCCATGTATGCAAAATTCAAACAAAACATAAAGGAATTTCAATGCAATGATCACTTGGGTTGAGGTACAGGGCAAAGATTACAAGTTACTTATGTTCCTCTTATTTACCCCCCAGTTTTGTAGTTAAATACAGTAAATACACCCGATTGTATTACATTAAAAAATCTGGCCCCGGCCAGTTTTGCTCAGTGGTTAGAGCATCAGCCTGCAGTCCAGAGAGACCTGGGTTCAGTTCCCCCTAAGGGCACGTACCTCGGTTGCAGTTTGTCCCTGGCCCTGGTTGGTTGTGTGAGTGGCAGCCACTCGATGTGTCCCTTTCACGTCGATGTTTCTCTCTCTCTCTCTTTTCCTCTCTCTCCCTCCCACTCTATCTGAACAAAAAATGAAAAGATGTCCTTAGGTGAGGATAAAAAATATATATATATGAATGGTTGTATGCAAACATTCCTTCTTGTCCCCTATAATAGGTCAAATAAAGCCTATATGTCTCACTAAAACATTAGGTCAAGCCAATTTTTATGTGGAAGGTCTAAGTTCTATATCGTGGATGAGACAAAGTAAAACAAAGTGAACACGGGATGTGGTAGGCAACAGAAGAAGGGTTTCCTTCTTATATCTTCATTACATCTTAAGACCTCCATATCCTGGTTCTCCTCACCTATGTCTAACAGATGAATTGTGTGAAACTTGTTTTAGGAGAAATCTTCTAATTTTATTACCAGCCAATAGTTTTGAAGGAGAAATACAAAGCACTTTTAAGAGAGGAGTCAATACAAGTGGATGAAAAAGCTGTGGTACACATACAATGGAATATTACTCGACCATAAAAAAGAATGAAATCTTACCATTTGTGACAGCATGGATGGACCTAGAGGGTATACTGCTAAGTGAAATAAGCTAGACAGAGAAAGACAACTACCATATGATATTACTTATATGTGAAATCTAAAGAACAAAATAGTCCAGCCGGTGTGGCTCAGTGGTTGAGTGTTGACCCATGCACCAAGAGGTCCCTGGTTCGATTCCTGGTTGGGGCACATGGCCAGGTTGTGGGCCCGATCCCCAGTGGGGGACATGCAGGAGGCGGTCAATCAATGTTCTCTCTCATCGATGTTTCTCCCTCTCTCTCTCTCTCCCTCTCACTTCCTGTCTCTCTCTAAAATCAATAAAGGAAAAAAATTATTTTAAAGAACAAAATAAATGAACAAACAAAATAGAAACAGACTTAGTGATACAGAGAACAAACTGATGGAGGCCAGAGGAGAGGGGTTTGGGGGATGGAGTAAAGAGTGGTGATGGGATTAATAAGTACCATTGGTAGTTACAAAATAGGCAAGGGGATATAAGGTAAAGCTTAGGGAACATAGTTAATAATACTGTAATAACTATGTATGATGCCAGTTCCCTTGAACTACCTGAAGGAACACTTTGTAACCTATATGAACATCTGTTTGCTGCGGAGGAAAAAAAAGAACACTTAATGATTTGCTTGAGACTATTCTACCTTATATGCATAAAAAATGGAAACAATAGTAAAACTGTAGGGCAACCCATAGTTTGACACAAACAGTTTAATGTGATCACATTTTTAGGAGTTATTAATACAACTGTTAGGGTATCATATAAGCAAAGACTTGATGCCAAAGAAAGGCAGATTGTTACAATAATATTTAATATCTCCCTAGGGCTAAAATGAAGCAATACATAAATATTAGGTTTATTTGTTCTCTAAAACATCACCTGCTAGAGGATGTTTACCAAAAAAGTTGTCCTTCCTTGAGTCCTGAAACTGTAGAACAAATAAATACCCAGGATAATAGAATAAGATTATTTTAGGGATGTAGTCTTAAAGTATGGAGTCTTCAGAAATTTCTTTATAAAATTTTTTAATTTCTAAAATAAATATTACAGTGTTTCTCAGAGGAGGGTGTAGGGAGAGAGGAATCAGCAGTAGAGATGAAAAAAATTCACTAAAGCATTGTGTGTGTGTGTGTGTCTGTGTGTGTGTGTGTGTGAAATGTTCTTACTTGACTGAGGCTATACATCAATATTGTCTACAATTGTTGTCCATCTCAAAAAGCTGGTAGACACCGTCTAAATGCTCACAAACCCATATCTCTTCTTGAGCACACAGATAGACAATATTTCCTGGTCTCTGTTGCAATGAAATGTGTGATAAGATTGAGTTCTAGCCAATGGGATACAGGCATAAATGACGTGAGCCACTTTCAACCTGACCCATGAAAACTTCCCACGTAAGGTTTTCAGACTGCTCTTTGATTGGAGGGATCTTGGAGGCCCTAAAATAGAGCAGAGTCTGGGTCCCTGAAAAACTATTTGGAAGACCTCCAATCCAGGACCACCTATGAGAGACTGTTGAAAATCAGAAATAAACTCAATATGCTAAGCCACTGAAATTTGGTGTTTATCTTTTAGAGTAGCTAGCATTACAACTAAACTAAATGCAAATAATCACTGTTTTCACTACAAAGAAAGATGTATATCCTTTCTCTGATACTTAGAATCACAGAATTCTGGAGTTAAATGAGATAAGACATTCTCTAGTCAAACCTAGGTTCTGTACTTATTGAACTGCAAGTTTGTTAATAATTCTTCATGAACTCTCTTTTAAGTGCTTCATTTCCCACACCCTTTCCCCATTCCTACGTCGCCTGGGTTGGGTTTACCTTCAGGTATGATAACTGTTCAGGAATGGTGTTTGTTTACTGATGTTAGGTTACTCCCAAGTGGCAATAAAAACTCATAAGCAAATTAGATGAGATTATGAAAACAAATGTTTAAGGTGCGAATATTGTTCTGAATAAGGTTATACTCCAAACATTTGTGTAAACTCTTCTTCCAGATGAGCAAAATCTAGAAATTTCATATTGAGAATATTTGTTCCTATTAAATAGTTCTTGTGATGTTCCATGATTTTTTTACCTTAGGAGTTTTCTTTCTTTCTTCTGAACGCATGTTACTTCCAAGCAAATTCCCCCATATCTGCCACTGGTGAAAACTCTAGAATAAATTTTGATCTTTAGTAAGCTTTGATTCTTTCAGAATCATACTGGCTTTCAATACTGGCTTTTTATACATCCACAATTGTAAATATGTATTTTTTAATTTAGTTTTCTTTATTGATTTTTAGAGAGAAAGGAAGAAAGAGGGAGAGAGAGATAGAAACATCGATGAGAAAGAACATCGATTGGCCACCTCCTGCATGCCCCTACTAGGGATTGGGCCCACAACCTGGGCATGTGGCCTGACCGGAAATTGAACCCAGCAAACTCTTGGTGCATGGGTCAATGCTCAACCACTGAGCCATACCGGCCAGGCTGTAATTTATTTTTTATATTTCAAATATTTAGTCTTAGTTCAGTGCTTAATAACATTAGCAGCATCATTATATGATCTGCTTAATGAAATATTGTTTTAGAATAAATCTTCCCAGATCACCTTAGGACATTATGCTAAAATGTTCTATTCTTTATCTTATTCTCCAAGTACTTCATATTTAACTTTAAAGGACTTCTTGGTTCATTTCTACTGCACAAAAATGTCCTTATATTACATTGCCACAGTAAAAGTTTATATGCATGATAGCAGTTAATATGCATAAAGTATATCTTAAGTAAATTGCATATTAGATGTTTTATTCAAATGTCAGAGTAAAACTTTGTCATTTAAATAGCTCATAACAATAGCACCAAATTTCAAGTTGTGTGTATTTTCAAGATTTATGCCCCACTGTTGAGTCAGTAATCCGTTGAAAATCCATAGAGCATCAAAATGGTCCTCTAACCCTTGAAACATTTGTAGCCTTCCTGCTTTGTAGTAACAATTGCCATTTGATGTTTTCCAACATACCTTTTTTTTTCTTGTAAGATTGAGCTCCTTGTTCTGAAAAAATAGTGACTGAATCCCATCATTTTAAAAAATTACAATCAGGATGCTTTACAAAACTTAAATTTAATGTTATTATCTAGAAATCCATTTGATGAATTTATTTTAGCATTGTGATGCTTTTGCTTTTGGTTTTGGTTGTTTGTTCGAATGTTTGAAACTCTTTTCAACTAACCCAACTGGAAGCACATACCATTAGATTGATTAAATGTTGGTAGGTTTTTCCTAACAAATATTATGTATTAGGAAACCAATACTATGCCTAGGTGGGTTCAAAATAGCTTCTCATTGTATTATTTATTTTATGGACAATATCTATTAGGAAACAATCTCCAATGCCTTTTCCTTCTTCTTTAAAATAAAAAATTTTTTTTCTTTATTGATTTTTGGAGAGAAAGGAAGGGAGAGGGAGAAAGAGATAGAAACATCAATGAGAGAGAACATCGATTGGCCACCTCCTCCATGACCCCCACCGGGGATTTGGCCCACAACCTGGGCATGTACCCTGACCGGGTATCAACTGGTGGCCTCTTGGTGCATGGGTTGATGCTCAACCACTGACCCACACCGGCTGGGTGCTTCTTAATATTTCATATATTATTTCTCTTTTCATCTTTCTAGCCTGTATCCCATTGGCTAGAACTCAGTCATATCATACATTGTCTTTCCACAACCTAGTGGGCTTTAGATCATTAGGACTACCACAGGTTCCTAATTATTCTCTCCCTCCCCACCTCTCAAAAACTCCAGTCTTTTCTGTACATAATGGCCTTCTTGTGTTTTTCTAAAATTATTCCATTAGATTTTATTCTGTAATTAATTGCTATTATTGGCCAAATTAGTAATTTCTTTATCAATTATATCTTATTCATTTACATCTTACTTATTCGTTTACATCTTAACTTTTATTCCTGGTACCAAGTATACCTATACTAAATTAAAAATTGTTTTTAATTAATGGCTTCAAAATTGTTCCAACTAGGTGCTAAAAGAGTACAAAACAGAAAGCCAGTAATACTGCTAGGAAAAAGGAAAGCAAAAAAAAATATATATATACTATCTAGCCTTGGCTGGTTTTGCTCAGTGGTTAGAGCGTCGGCCTGTGGACCAGAAAGTCCTGGTTCGGTTCCCATAAGGGCACGTACCTCAGTTGCAGTTTGTCCCCGGCCCCAGTTGGTGTCATGTGGGTGGCAACCAGTCTCTCTCGCATCGCTGTTTCTCTCTCTCTCTTCCCCTCTCTCTCCTTCCCGCTCTATCTGAAGATAAATGCAAAAATGTTCTCGGGTGAGGATAAAAAAAAAATACTATCTAGCCTTGACCAGTGTTTCTTAGTGGTTAGAGCATCAGCTAGTGCACTAGAGTTGTGGATTTGATTCCTGGTCAAAGGCATACACCTGAGTTGCAGGTTCCATCCCTGGCCCTGGTTGGGGCACATGCGGGCGGCAACCAATCAATGTGTCTCTCTCACATGGATGTTTCACTCCCTCTCCCTCTCCCTTCCTCTGTCTGTCTGTTTCTCTCCCTCCCTCCCTTTCGCTCTCTCTAAAAATCCATGGAAAAAATATCCTCAGGTGAGGATTAACAAAACAATTAAAAAAATACCTAATGAGCTCTTACCATATCACCTTATATATTCCTCTAAACAGCCTGTGAGATAGATATAATATTCTCATTTCATAGCTGAGAAACTAAAACTAAAAAGTTAAGTGATGCAAAGTGCTTAAAAGTGGCAAGCCTAGAGTCAAGGACAGGGCTGACTCTGAAACCTTTTTGCCTCTTTTCTTGTCCTTAGGTGGCATCTTCTATGTTTTGAATCACAAGTTATCAGTTTCTCTGCTGAGAGAGAAGGCAAAATGCTATGATTTGAGAAAAGAGTATGAACAAATAGGTCTTCATATGTATGGGGCATTCATTTGTCAGCTATTTGAGTTGTCAACCATTTTTGGAGCATAAGTCTACCACCACTTCCTTTGGTGGCTCAGGTAGACAGACTGGGGGACCTGCCAGTTGTCTGGAGCAGGACTTGGGGAGCAAAGGGCAGAACCCACTAAGCAGTCAGCCATGATAGCATGTGTGTTTCCAGAGGTGTTCTGGAGCAAGATGGAGCTATCTGTTCTCATGTCCTCAAAGGCAACCACTATTCTAATGTCTAATATTTAGTTTCTGAAGTTTATATGAATAAAGTCATGCAGTTATTTTATTTGATGTCTGGTTTCTTTCGGTCAACATTATATTTGAGAGATTCATTCAGATTGTATATGTAACTATAAGATATGTTCAGTTTCACTGCTGAATGGTATTCTACTTTATGAATACACCAAACATTACTTATTAGCATTCTATTTTTATTTTACTATAATAAGAACACTTAACATGAGATCTATCCTCTTAACATATTTTAAGCGTAGAATAATAGGGTTGGCAAAGGTAGGTTTACAGTTGTCAGTTCACAAAATAAATTATTCTCGTATCATTTATTATTATATTTATTTTATTATAACTGTAAACCTACTTTTGCCTGCCCCTTTATTATTGCTGACTATAGGTACAATGTGGTATAATAGATCTCTTGAACTTACTCATCTTACTTAATTGAAACTTTATCCTGTTGATTAATCACTCCCCATTTCTTCCTCCAATCAGCCTCTGATAACCACCATTTTAGCCTTTGACTTTACAAAGTTGACAATTTTATATACTTAGAATCATGCAGTATTTGTCTTTCTGTATCTGGTTTATTTCACTTAGTATAATGTTCTCAAGGTCTATCCATGCTGTTGCATATTGCAGAATTTCCTTCTTTTTAAGGCTGAATAGTATTCATTCCATTGTATATATGTATGAACATATGTGTGTATCTTTATCACATTTTTTTAAATGTAGTCTTTCTAATTCCATCTGGGCTGCTTCCAGTTTTTAGCCATAACAAATAATGCTGTTGTGAATCTTCAGTATGTTTTTGATGTGTATGCATATTTCTGTTGGGTATATACCTAAGAGGAAAATTGCTGTTCATTGAATGTGTATATGTTCAATTTTAGAGTTAATGTCATTTGTCCAAAGTCATTGTACAAATTTTACTCCTATTAAATATGTATGAGAATTGTAGGTCAACATCAGCACTTAGTATCCAAATCCACATCGACTTTTAGTACTGATATTTTAAATTTAACTATTTAAATTTTGATCACTGGGTAATGTTAACTCGTTGTTTTAGTTTTCATTTCCTTGTTAACTAATGATGAGTGCCTTGTCATTTATTTATTGATCAAATAAATATCATATTTTAAAATGTACCTATTCAAGTTTTTGTCCATTTTTTTATTGTTACCTTTTTTCATAGGGTTTCTTTTTTATAAGTACTTCAAATGTCTTTCCCTTCTCTCATTTGCCTTTTCACTTTCTTAATGGTATCTTTATTAAACATTTTTTTCTTTATTGTTTTTTTTAGAGAGAGAGGAAGGGAGAGGGAGGGAGAGAGAGAAACATGGATGAGAGAGAACACTGACTGGCTGCCCCCTGCATGCCCCTTACTGGGGATTGGGCCCACAACCTGGGCATGTGCCCAGACCAGGAATCGAACTGGTGACCTCTTGGTGCATGGGTTGATGCTCAACCACTGAGCCACACCGGCCAGGCTCTTAATGGTATCTTTTAATGAACAGAAGTTCTTAATTTTAATATTACCCACTTTGTCAATATTTGCCAATCTTTTCCTTTATAGTTAGTTCTTCTTGTAATACTTCTGCCTATAGAAGTAGGATGAGGACTTCCGGTCAAGATGGCGGCGTAGGGAAACGCAGTATCGCGTTCTCCCACAACCACATCCAAGTTACAACAAAACTACAGAACAACCATCATCCAAAACCGCCTGAAATCAAGCTGAATGGAAGTCCTACAACTACGGAATTAAAAAAAAAGGCAGCTACATCCAGACTGGTAGGAGGGGCGGCGGCGCGAGGGGTGGTGGCAGCGGCACGGCGGCGGCGCGACGGGCTGGTCCCACACCCAAGTGTGGCGGATAAAAATCAGGAGGCTCCCGAGGCTGGGAAGGTCCTTCCTGAGGACTGAGGGGTTCCCGTCCCACACCAGGTGCCCCGCTCAGGTTTCCAGTGCCAGGAAGAGAAGTCCCCATAACTTCTGGCTGGAAAAACCAGCAGAAACTGAGGCTCAGGGAAGCTGACCTGGCTGGAGCCACAGGCAGCTCCCTAAAGGGCCCGCGCACAGACTGGTCGGACTCTCTCCCTCTAAGCTCGGAGGGGAGGCAGCTCCAGGGGCACCAGAGAAATACAGGGAGGAACTGAGCTGTTTGGCACTGGAGCGAGGGCTGGAGAGGGGGCTTTCTCGGGGACAAACGTGCTGTCAGAGGCCTTTGTTCCTTTGGTGAGCCCTTCCCTGGGGCGGCAGACAGTCGCCATATCTGGGACTCCAGCAACCTGGCTCACACTGGTAGCCCCGCCCTGCTGACTCCCTGAGGCCCCGCCCCACCCAACTTTCAGGCCCACCCAAGCTGTTGCTACTTGCTTAACCATAGGATTGGCCTGTCTTGGGTCCTGCTTCAGGTTTTTCCTAAATTCTTTCAAACGAGCAGCATCGGGTCTCAGCGAGCCCCATACCTCTCATTAAGTAATACACAGAAACAAACACAGGAAGGCAGCAAAATGAGGATACAAAGAAACAGGTCCCAAATGAAAGAACAGAACAAAACCCCAAGAAAAGAACTAAGCGAAATGGAGATAAGCAACCTAACAGATGCTGAGTTCAAAATACTGCTTATAAGGATGCTCAATGAACTCAGTGAGGGCCTCAAGAGCATAAAAAAGTACCAGTCAGAAACGATCGCTGCACAGTTAGAAACGAAGGAGGCTTTAACTGAAATAAAGAATAATTTACATAGCTTCAATAATAGAGTACGTAAATCCAAGGAGCAAACCATCGATTTGGAATATAAGGAAGCAAAAAACGCCCAACCAGAACAGCAAAAAGAAAAAAGAATCCAAAAAAATGAGGATAGTGTAAGGAGCCTCTGGGACAACTTCAAGCGTGCCAACATTCGCATCTTGGGGGTGCCGGAAGGAGAAGAGAGAGAACAAGAAATCGAAAACCTGTTTGAAACAATAATGGCAGAAAACTTTCCTAACTTGGTGAAGGAAACAGACATACAAGTCCAGGAAGCACAGAGAGTCCCAAACAAGATGAACCCCAAGAGGCCCACACCAAGACACATCATCATCAAAATGCAAAAGGTTCAAGACAAAGAGAGAATCCTAAAAGCAGCAAGAGAAAGGCAGCTAGTTACCTACAAGGGAGTTCCCATTAGGCTGTCAGCTGATTTCTCAAAAGAAACTTTGCAGGCCAGAAGGGAGTGGCAAGAAATATTCAGAGTGATGAAAACCAAGAACCTACAACCAAAATTACTCTATCCTGCAAAGCTGTCATTTAGAATCGATGGACATATAAAAACTTTCCCAGACAAGAAAAAGTTAAAGGAGTTCATCACTACCAAACCGTTATTATATGAAATGATGAAGGGTCTTTTTAAAGAAAAAGATAAAATGTAGGAACAAACAAAATGGCAATGAATACATATCTATCAACAATGGAATCTACAAACAAAATGAACAGGAAGAACAGGAACATTCTCATAGATACAGAGAATATTTTGTTGGTTGCCAGTTGGGAAAGGGGTTGGGGGAATGGATGAAAAAGGTGAAGGGATTAAGAAGCACAAATTCATTGCTAGACTGACAAACCTCAAAGGGAAAGGGGTTGGGGGGGTGGGAAGAAATAAACCAAAGAACTTATATGCATAACCAATGGACACGGACAATAGTATGGGAAAAGGTGGGAGGGGGGCGGGAGTGGGGAGGAGGGGGTCAATGGGGGAATTCTTTTAATAAAAAAATTTTAAAAAAATAAAAATAAATAAAAAAAAAAAAAAAAAAAAGAAGTAGGATGATAAATAAGAGGTGTCTTTAAGAATTAGGAATCGGTTAAATACAGGATCAAAGCAGGCACAGAAAGGCAACAAGAAAGGAGGGTCAAGTCATGCACCTTTAGATTCATGATGTGTGAGCACGTTGGGATGACTTAAAGCACAGGATTTAGGTGGGCAGTATATCTAGCTGAGATTTCCCTGCCCACAGGGCTCCGCCTACGTTTCTTGGGATCACCTAAGGAAAAGCTGCCATGCACTTAAGGCAACCTTGATATGGAGGCTGGTTGCCAGGGCACTGCTTTCCCTATGCACTGTACTCTAATTCCCCACCTAAAAATGCTTAGGCCCTAGATGTAGAGCAGGGTATATGTCAGCCAAGCTAGGCATGAAGAGAAAAAAGATAACGTAAGTGAGCAATGGTAAATAGAGGGGGAAATGTTAAAGAGATGTTTAATTCAATGAATTATCTTAAAGAACCTTCTGAATTGTCCTTAGAAGGGTACAAGTGTAAAGGCCTATATGGTAGGAAAAGACTCCCCGTGTTGCCCATGTAATTTTTCTGACTTGATGTTTGCTGTAGGTTTCTATATACTTTTTATTGCTCCTGCATATTGAAGAGTGTATTACTCAGTTTTAGAAGTCAAATTGGCTTCTGAAAAATACAGAAAAGGGAAAGATATTTGCTTGTTAAACTGAAAAAAAAATCAAAAAGTTCATGATTTGAGGCATGACTAGATCTAGGGACTCAAAGGAAAATAATTAGGTCTCAGTCTCTCTCTCTCTCAAGTCTATATATTTATTATCAAAAGCATATATTGAGGCAGTGTAATGTAGTAGTAATGAACACAAGTTCTCGATCCAGACGGCCTAGGTTTAAATCTCAGCTTCAACATTAGCTATGGATCTTTGGGTGGAACTTTTAGTCTCATTTACCTCATCTCTAGACTGGGAATGCTAAATACCAACCCTGCTCCTAAGGTGTTATTGTAGGATGAAATGATTTTGTGGTTAGTTAACACATAACAATTGCTCAACTAATATTGTTCAGCCATGTCTTGATTCTATTTTCCTCTGCATTAGTTTCCATCTCAGATCGGCTCTCCTCAGAAAGCCTCTCCACAGACAGTAGCAACATTGTCACATTTTGCTCGAGATGTTTATTATTAGGTTTAAATCTTTTGTCAAGGAGAGCTTTTCTTCCCCCTAACTATTCCAACATAGAGCTCAGAAATTAACTTCCTGTCTTCTATTGTGTAGTTTTCCATGACCCAAGCTCTGGCTAGGCTACTGTGATTTTCTGATTGAATCACATAATCACTCCTGGATTAAAGCTGGTGGGATCAGTCTCCCCCTAACAATGGAAGAGAGACAATGCCGTTAAACAAAGCTGATGCCTGATCTGAAGGAGAATGTGCTGGCTAAGTGAAAACACCAAAGGTCCAAGAGCAGAGGGGATCCTGTAGGTTTTCTTGAGGAGTTCATCCACGGGTCAAACAGAGGCTTGTTCTTACAGGAGCAGGAAACAGGGAATAGGGATGGAAACTGTGAGGGCAATGAATGTTGTGATTAGCTGAATGGGTAGAGCAATACACTCTTTGAAAATTAAGCTGTAGTGAATTATGCCTTGGGCCTGTACAGTATGTAGCGGTGGAAATCATCTAGAATTTGAATGGTGTAGTAACTGCTCTAAGATGGTGGTTGGTGGACAAGTGGATGTGGAGATGGAGAACTTTGAGCAGTGACTGCTGGAAGCATGAAGAGAAAGCACTCTAATGGTAGGTTCAGTGTTGGTTGGTTGTTCTTAATACATCATATGACAATGACTAGGGTAACTGGAGGTTCAGTAAAGAGAATAAAGTCTGCCATTTTGATGAGTGCATTTACCAAGAATGCGATGTGATCTTTGAAGAGATGCAAGTATTAATGAAATACAGGGTGATGGTTTTCCAGAGGGGCTAGGAATTTGGGGTAAATGAAGAGAGTCTTCCAGGATTTCCTAATTCCGAGAAGTAGGTAACTGGGTGGTCCTATTGTACAGGGCATTGTATTGGAAGAAGGGACACATGAAATTTCCAAGAGCAACATGAGTATAAGGGTACAAGTAAGCTCATGTTTGTATTTCCTCATCAGAATCAGGGGGCAAGGTGTTTTTGTTGAGTTTAGGACTTGACCGGGGCTGTGTCTGGCTCACCACCAGACACTAAAAGGCACAATCTCGATGTGCTGTTTCTGCCTAATTATCTCAGTTATTGCCAACTGTGGCCAAACAGTGGCCTCACCGTCTGGGCCAGCCTCCAGGCAGTGCTCTCCAGGTCCTCCTGATCTAAGCCATAAGTGTGGGTCAGTTGCTGCTACAAGAACCTAAATTCTGCTTCACACTCTCCAAGACAGATGTGCAAATTGTTCTGTTAGGGGAGGTTGAACACTTCAAACATAGTCATGACCAGAAACTCACATACGATTCCACAATGGGCAGCGGCAGGTTGTGTAAATAAAATTATTCCTATGTCTATGCTTACTTAGCAAGAGACTTTAAAATGTCACTTTTCAGATTTTTTTTTCACTTTTAAAATTCTATATTCATTCCTTCAAAGAATATTTATTGAGGATGAATGGGCCAGGAATCTTTTAAGGTGCTGAGGATGTTTCTTGAATATAGCAGATAGAAATTGTTGCTCTCACCCAGCTCACATCCTAGTAAGGTAAGACAGACTTTAAACAAAAAGTAAAATCTATGTATAGTATGGGAGGAATGCCATGTCTGAAATTTGCTTTAAAATATACCAGAAGTGAAATTAGTGGCAGTATAGTGAAGTAAAATTGGTGGAATATTGATAATTATTGAAGCTTAATAAGAGAACATAGGGATTTGTTATACCATTCATACACACACAGACACAATTGTTCATTTTATGATAAATGCTATGTAGAAAAGTAGTTGGGGTACAATTATAAACAGAGTAGTCAGGAGAGGCCTGCTGAAATCTGACGTCTAAGCAAAGACCATAGGAACTGGGTCACATATTTCCTCACTTCGCTCCGAAGTATAACAACAATGAGGTATTTTCATTATGTAGAACCTATCTAATCTTTCTTGTGAGCCCCTATCCTTTTGGAAAGCAAGGAAGTAAAAAATATAAATTTAATCCAACCTAGGAAAACCTCAGCCTAATCTACTTGTTGCTTAAAGGTATAGGATGGGATGCACGCATGAGTCACTCTGGAGACACATCTATAGAGAACAACCTTGTCAGTCAATTATAACAGGCCTAACGCCCACGCGTATTTTCCTAGGCATAACATTTTTATGTTCTCATCATTCTTGCACAACTTCCTTCTTCCTCACCCCTATAAATGCTCCCTAGTTTTTCCTCAAAGTGACACTAACTAGACTCCAGGTTGCTGTACCACTGTTTAACAATTATTTCATTTTCTTATCTTTAAAATATCATTCTCATGCCCAGCCTGTGTGGCTCAGTGGATTGAGCATCATCCCAGGGATGGAGAGGTAACCAGTTCAATTCCCAGCTGGGGCACATGCCCAAGTTGCAGGCTCAATCCCCAGTAGGGGGCGTGCGGGAGGCAGCCAATCAATGTTTCTCACATCGATGTTTCTATCTCTCCCTTCTTCTCTCTGAAAAAACAATAAAAACATATATTTTTTAAAAATATCATTATCATGAGGAGAAATTCTATTGCCCCGGCCATCAGGAGTGCAGCCTCTACAGTGTATCATCAGATAATAGCCTGTCCTTCTTTTGATTAAACTCCAGTTGTGGTTTTAGCTTATCCTACGCTTATCATCATAAGAATGTAAACATTCTGCACTTGCCTCATCTTTATTTATTTTTCACAATGTCTCGGTGACCTGAATTCAGTGACTTGATACATTTTGCTTTTTGTAATCTACATTAATACAATTTCGTTCTCTAAAAAAGATATTTTCCTTTTGATCAGTTCTATTCGACACCAAGAATTTTAACACTGATCCTTCAGATTGTTCTAAGTACTGCCCTCAACCCCCACCCATTCCCTCCAGATGCTGACTTAACCTCTCTTCTTTCTGTTTCATTGAATCCTCCCTTTTGAAAAACCCTAGGCTAGTTTTTCTTAACTTTGATCACAGTTCAGTGTTGTGAATAGTGTATTAAAAATAAGTGAAATTGTACTGGCCAGAGTATATAAAAATTCATTGCAAGTAATAAGAGCAAGGATTTTTTATGTGAAACTTTTGTTTCAGCTATAACCTATATACTGAATATAATACACACATGTGAACTGGGTCATAACACAATATTTCCTATTGTGGTTGCTGGTGCTTTGAAAGCCTAGCTCTCTGGCCTAGCTTTTCATATGTTAAATGCAAGTAAAGGAGTTTGAGAAAACCTTTTCACTCTCTAGGTTTTGCAAGACAATTATCTTCTAAGAGAGGTCAGGAAAGTCAGCTTTTGAGTCTAAAGCTCATCAATGTCCTTTGCTGGTGTAGCTTCTTTTGTGTAATAAGCCTCAAACTCAGGGGGAGGAAGACTGTGATGAAGCACTAAGTTGTATCACTAAACTATTGTAAAATATCACCCTATTAAACATGCCAATCATAAGTATTGGACTTCCACATGGATTTGCAGTTGCTTAAACAAGAAAGGCAGTTTTTCTTATTGACCCCAGGACGTGTTTGAGGAGATGCTGCAGTGATTACTTGGACTGCTCGGAGAGGACATGCTGGTACATGCAGGACGAGCAGTTTCTTTTCAACAAACTAGTTCAGCCAGATGTTTATGTATAAGTATTGTGGTCAGCTTTCCCCCCACCCCATCTCTGGACTTCAACAGATGCACTTATTCTACTAGAGTCCAAGAATTTTTGTTGACTGCCATATCACTAGTAGCCAGAACAGCATCTAGCATATAATGTATATTTAAAAACATTTGTTGAGCCAGGCTGGTGTGGCTCAGTGGTTGAGCATTGACCCATGCACCAAGAGGTTGCCAGTTCGGTTCCTGGTCAGAGCACATGCCCAGGTCGTGGGCCTGATCCCCAGTGGGAGACATGCAGGAAGCGGCCAGTCAATGTTCTCTCTCATTGATATTTCTATCTCTCTCTCCCTCTCCCCTCCTCTCTCTCTAAAATTAATAAAGGGAAAAAAAATTTGTTGACAAAAATATTGGCTGATTTAGAGTGTATTTTTGAGCCCTGGCCAGGTAGCTCAGTTGGTAGAGTGTCATCCTGATACACCAAGGTTGTGGGTTTGATCCCTGGTCAGGGCACATACAAGAATCAACCAATGAATGCATCAATAAGTGGAACAACAAATCGTTCTGTCTCTCTTTCTCTCTCTCCCCACCTTCCTTTCTCTAAAATCACATTTTTAAAGTGTATTTTTGCACATAACTTTAAGAAAAGTATGCCCCTAGAATCAACAGTTAGCAGCGAGATGTCTATTATCCCCACATAGGGATTAGGTGTTAAGCGGCCTGGGCTGTAGTCTGCTGGGTGTGAGAATGAGATGGTGACTGTGAGGACCAGAAGACAGAAAGCCAGGTCAGAACCCAAAGATCCAAGGTTTAAGAGTCAGAACTTAGACATAAATGCTAAGTTTAGGTAGTAGAAAAGATGGAATGGAGACTTAGGAAATGTATAAGTGGGCCCAGAACTGATTCTGCAAATACCATTGGATACCATTGGGTGGTTTCTTTTACAGGTATACAGGTAAGTGGTTCCTGGTGAGTTAGATTAAGAGGAACAGTGTTGAAAAAGAAATTGAGAGGACAATTAAAGAAATAAAATTAGATACATAGGTAAGTAACAAATCTAAAAAAAAAAGTGAGGGCTTGAATAAAGTGGAGAAAAAAAGATTATAGATATATTTCTGATAAGAATTTTTAAGACTTGGTGACTAATTGTTAGTATGGTATGGAGAAAGAATAACAATGATTAAGGTAAGTCACTTTGGGGAACTGGAAAGATAGTGATTGTATTAAAAAGTGATGGAGACTCTATGGAGGAATAGTTTTGTTCTCCACTGTTCCCCCATAGATGCCTTACCTTTATAAGTTAGCTTGAACACAATGAATTGAAGTGTCTATAGAAAACTGAAGTTGAAAAGTCAAAAAGGCCTTTGGAAATACTCATCAAGATCTCAGAGAGGTTAGAGCAGTTAAAGATTTAGTAATCCATTTGTGTTTAAGTGCTAATTAATTTCAAAGGACTAATTTGAATGCAAAGGCATCACACAGAGAAAAGAGAGTGAAGGGTGGAAAGATGAGGTACTCTAAAATTCAAGGGTAAATGGAAGAAGATAACCCAGTAAAAGAAATATAGACAAAAAAACAAACAAAAAAAAACCCAGTGGTATTTAAGAAAGTGAATTTGATATTCGGGCCTTGTTTTCTTGTCCTTTCCCCCATCTTTATGCCACATGTGACAGCCAAACTTAATCAGCTCTTTCTAATTTCTTTCTCTTCCCTTATTTTCTCACACACACACACACACACACACACACACACACACACACACAGTTGCAGCTTGGAATCTTGGGAAACAGACTCTGAGATTCTGAGACCTACATGTAGGAGGCATGACTGGGATGGTAGTTACTCTCGGGAAGAAGATCTGTGAGAGGTAAGAGAAGTAGGGTTAGACAGAGGGAGATGAAGTTGTAACAGAGGCCTTCGTTGACCTACTAGAGCTCTGAAGCTTTCTGGAGAAGTTCTGAATCACAACAAGGGCCAAGCCTTTGTATCCCTACATTGACAGAGGTGGTATAAACTTGATGCAGTAGCTTCTATAGGTCAAAATCAATTTTCAGAAAAGAATGTAGCTCTTGCCCTGGTCAGTTTGGCTCAGCGGTTAGAGCATTGGCCTGTGGTCCAGAGAGACCCGGGTTCGGTTCCTGCTAAGGGCATGTACCTCAGTTGCACTTTGTCCCTGGCTCTGGTTGGGTCATGTGGGTGGCAGCCACTCGATGTGTCCCTTTCATATCAATGTTTCTCTCTCTCTCTCTCTTCCTCCCACTGTATCTGAACAATAAATGGAAAGATGTCCTTGGGTGAGGATAAAAAAAAAGAAAAAGAATGTAGCTATGAGCTGTTAGCAGCCATCACTGTAGGCAAATGTAGAATGAGTGTGTCAGTCCATAAAGGGTTGAATCTAGGTGTCATAGTACAGCTTCCACCACAGATTCGTGCGCGCGCGCGCGCACGTGTACTGTTTAGTGGTTCTCAGGTTTGTCAGTAATTGTGTTATAAAAAAGTGATTAGTGATGACATAAGTATTCTGGTGATATAAAAAATATGTTGGTAAACTGACTGACTGTACTTGTTGCTATTGCTGAATCTACTAATAAGAACAATTTTCCAACTCATATCCCAGAGGCAGAGATGGCATAGGCCTGGATGGGAAAAACCAAGGTTGGGGAAATTCGTCTCTTCCCTGAGAGAAACAGTCAATAAAAATATCTCTCCTATGCCCTGGCCGGTTTGGCTCAGAGGTTAGAGCGTCGGCCTGTGGTCCTGAGAGACCCGGGTTCAGTTCCCGCTAAGGGCACGTGTACTTCGGTTGCAGTTTGTCCCCGGCCCTGCTTGGTCTTGAGGGTGGCAGCCACTCGATGTGTTCCTTTCACATCGATGTTTCTCTCTCTCTCTCTGTTCCTCTCTCTCCCTCCCACTCTACCTGAACAAAAAATGGAAAAATGTCCTCGGGTGATAAAAAAAAAAAAAATCTCTCCTATGCTTTTGGTCTTTAGAGTTTCCTCATATTGCAGTGTTATCATGGGTACTATGTTATTTTATATAGGACTATTTAAATGATACTACAATTTTTGCCAGAAATTTTCAAAGCCTATCAAAGTTCTTGCTAAGGATAATTTTAATAGACATAAAAATGTGATAATGTGCTGTAATGATTTTTATAGATCATTCAAACTTAATATTATGTAGTACAAAACAAACCTAAAATTTTTATGTTTTTAAAATATATTTCTGGGTCATCCTCTGTAAAGAATTCAGATAATGAAAGTTAAACATTTTTATAGTAATTATTATTAAGTAATCCCTTACCTTATTCAAGCCTAAATTTCTTCAGATCTCTTCTGAATTCACTACAAAGTTCATAACTAGTTTCCATTTCACGGACACATTAAATAAATGGTTCATTGTGGGGGGAGGGTATAGTAAGGACAAAATTAAACAAACTCTGCCATCAAGCGGCTAGGTAATCTTGGATACATCACATAAGCTCCTTAGGCTTTTATTTTCTTACCTATAAAATGAGGAGGTTAGACAATTACTAAGGATCCTTCATGCTCTAATGGCTACATCAGAGGTATAAATGATTCATCGACAATGATTTTAAGTAGCATGTAGCACATGTCACCGAAGGAAGTGTTTTTAAAGCAGAATTGTATGATTTTGCCTCTGAAATATGTGCAAGCTATAGAATTCTTGGAAGTAGTCTATGACTGCCCTCTCCTGTTAATTATATGGTGAAGAAATAAACCCAATATAAAGGGTTGCTATTTTAAACTAACATAATAAGATTCCTACCACTCCTCCCAATATTCATTTACTCAGAAAGGGGGAAATATATTAAAATACTACATTCATGTGAGTTTGATTGTAAATTTTTACAGTTAATAAGAAAGCCCATGGCTATCATTGCATTAAGAAATTTACCCAAGGAAATAATGTGCAACATATTAGGCATCATGAATTCATATCATTAAATATAAGTGTAATACTTACAAAGTATAAAAACATTTTCAAATGCCTGTAAGGAGCAGAGGTATCTAGTCACTATTTTACTTCTGAAAAAGCAGCAAGAAATTTCTGTTATATATATGCTTGCCAAAATTCTAACCGTTTAAGGATGTATCCCAAATATCTTTGTCTCCTGACAAATAATGGTGTTATTAGGTATTTAATTTGAATTTCCATTAATATTTATTTTTCGGTTGTTGTTTTATTCTGAGCATCATAAATCAGAATTTCAAAATTGCAACACGAATTCCCTTACTTCTTATGTTCAAAATATAACTATTTCATTTATTCAACTTTTAAAAATTGAGATATAACTCACATACTATAAAATTCACCCTTTAAAAGTATACAATTCAGCCGCCATCAACAAATCATCAAACAAAAAATGTTGGCGAGGGTGTGGAGAAAAGGAGACTCTAGTACACTGCTGGTGGGAATGCAGACTGGTGCAGCCACTATGGAAAACAATATGGTGTTACCTCAAAAAATTAAAAATTGAGCTTCCATTTGACCTAGTGATCCCACTTCTAGGAATATACCCTAAGAAGCCTGAAACACCAATCAGAAAGAATATGTGTACCCCCATGTTCATAGCAGCACTATTTACAATAGCTAAGATCTGGAAACAGCCCAAGTGTCCATCAGTAGACGAATGGATAAAAAAGCAGTGGTACATATACACAATGGAGTACTATGCAGCTGTAAGAAAGAAAGATCTTTTATCCTTTGAGATGACATGGAGGGACCTGGGAAGTATTATCCTAAGTGAAACAAGCCAAGCAGAAAAAGACGAATACCACATGATCTCACTTATTTATCGAATATTATGAACATAACAGTCTGAGGAATAGGGTAGACCCAGAAACATGGATGTAGGGTACAGACTGACAACCCTCAGAAGAGGGGATGGTGGTGGGAGGGAAGAGATAAACCACAGAACTTATATGAATGTATGCATAACCAATGGACATGGACAACAAAGCTGGGGACAGGGTGGGGTTGGGGGTTGGGGAGGAGGGTGTCAATGGGGTAAAAAAGGAGAAACATTTGTAACAAAAAATAAAATAAAATAGAAGTGTACAATTCAGTGGTTTCTATCATGGTCACAAGGGACAACAACTATTTATTTAATGCCTACTCTGTGCCAGGTTTCTGTTCCATTTGATATTCATGTACCAGAAGTCAGAGTATTCCAGTTACAACAGACCACTCCTTACCTATGCCAGATCAACCAGGCAATGTTGGAATAATTCTTGACCAGACATGAATTTAGCCAATGTGGGAAATGGCATGTGCTTTTGGAGTTAAAGATGACGCAAAGTGCAGGGTCAAGACCTGTCTCCTATTTGGCATAGCCAGCCTTGCTCGTGAACTTAGATTACATTTCTGGTATTGGTTGGACAGATGTGGAATGGTTTGTCACCAGGGAGAACTAGAGATCACAGAATTTTAGAGCTGGGAGATACCTTAGAGATTGTCTATACCTTGTCTCTCCACTGTACATATCAGAGAACCTAAGTCCAGAGAGAGTTAATGACCAGCTCAAGATCACAAACTTGGAGCAAAGTTTTCAAATGCCTACCTAGTGCTCGTTCCTCTGTGACAGCTTCCCAGCTGTAGGGACCCAGGATTCTTGGAGGAGTCTACAGAACTTCTGGGGTGATGAACGAGTGGCTGAGTGGAAGACCCTCTCCATCTCTTCCCAACTCCAGCTCCAGCATCTCTACTTTTACTTCATGAGATTCTAAACGAGCTGTTTAAAGATAGCTTCACTGCTAAAAAATTTGGAAATCGCTAAACTACTCCATATTGTTCAGAGGAGATATGTGCCTATTACTACACACACAGTTTAAATATTCTGCCTAGGACACTCCCCAAAACACCTACACACTCAACAGGTTTCTTAGTAAATGGTACATGTTTTGGGAATTGCTCCTTTTTCATGTTAGCAAAATTTAAAAAATACATTGTGCATATTTGAAAGACCAAAAAAAGAAAGCATTTTTAATTTACTGACCTCAAATTCTGGTATCAAAATTACAGGAAAAAAAAATACATGTGGGTAGATGACTGTATTTATTAACTGAATGCAAGTCTATCTACACTTGAAAAACTTATTTGTGACCATAGTTTCTATAATATTAATCTAAATGAAAAAAATAGCATCTTCCCTAAAATACTTCAATTTTAAAAATAAAGTACTTACAAAGGGTTTAAAGTCAAATTGTGGCTAAAGGAATAATAAAGATGCTTTGCTGCTAGTCTACTCAGATACATATTGATAATATAGTGAATAATTTGTTTCCTGGGGGGCAGGGGTTTAAGGAGTACTCGGCACTTGGAATGCCCAAAAGATTTATTCAGTGTCACCAAAATGCAGTTGGGTAAAAGAGTGGGGTGCAGACAGTCATTAGATGAAAGCTCTTTGAAAGTCTTTTCAATACATTTACTTCTGTAGAACTCTGATATTTTCTTGGGTCACTTACTACATTATACTGTATTAGTTTTCTAGGGCTGCCATAACAGTGTACCATAGACTGGGTGGTTTAGACAGCAAAACATTTGTTTTCAGAGTTCTGTGATGCGAGAAGCCCGAGATCAAGGTGTCAGCAGGGTCTTTCTTCCGAAGCTTCTTTCCTTTCTTGGCTTGTCAATGTCTGTCTACTCCAAGTGTTCACACGGTCTTCCTTCTGTACCTGTTTCCAAATTTCTTCTCATAAGGACACCAATCATATTTCATTATGGCTCACCCTAATGACCTCATTTTAATTTAATTATCTCTTTAAAAACCCTATCTCCAAATGCAGCCATAGTCTGAGGTGCTGGGGGCTAGCATTTCAACATATGAAGTTGGGTGGACATAACTCAGATCACAGCACTCACCATGCAGCAGTAAAGGCTGCTGGTAAATGTTTAACAAGAGGTGGCTCGTCAAAAAGAAAAAGTCCCTAATTCTAGCATTTGCTTATTTCTGTGGTAAACATTTTCTCATCACAGCCAATTTCAAGTTACCAATGTGATTCCTTTGAATGTGGAGTTGGGAAGAGCTATGCAACAGAACACCATTTATAGTAGTTGTAGCACAGAAATACAAAGATGTAAATAAACTCAAGAGCATAGATCTCGAGTCAGCAAACTTTTCTGTATAGGGCCAGGCAGTAAATATTATTTGTTCAACTCTGTGTTGTAGCTAGAAAGCAGCCACAGATATATGTGAACAGATAGACATGGCTATATTCCAATAAGACTCCAGTCTGCAGTTGGCCTTTGCCTAGTGATATGGAGCTGGGGAGATCTAGTGTTCTGGTTGCTTCTTCAGCAACTTTCAACCAGCCCTCCATGTTTCAGCCTTCCTCCCCATCCCTCTGATCAAGTTCTTCTGTTACTAGATGGTGGCACGCCCTGAGCCTTCTCAGGCTAGATCAGTAGGGAAGTACACTGCTTAGACATCCCTTTAAGACAAGACTTGCCCATTCAGCTGCAATGAGTGCTGTTAAGCTAACTGCCTCAGTTTGTAGCATTTTCAAGATCTGCTACAGCATCCCAGTTGAGGTGACCTCTTCCCTGGCAGCCCCCTACCACAGAGGACCACAGCCCTCTACCAATGACTGAGCATGGGAATGGTACTAGGTAGCCAGTTCTGGCCAATGCAGCATTTCCCTGAGGGCAATATTTACTCCAGAGCTCCACATTGTGTTGGTTGAGTTATTATCCCATCTATACCACTTCTGAAGCGTTTCCCTCCCAATCTTGCTTTCTCTTCCTTTATCTTTTTTCCAGAGATTTCTTGTACTCCTGATTTCATGTCATGTTCCATTTCTTGGAACAGTGACACAGTTGGTAAAAGGAGTAGTCTGAGAAAGCAGGTGATAAGATGTGGTTTGGGGATCTAGATCAGAACTGTCAATGAACCTCTTACCACATGTGGTATTTGGCACATGGACAGTTCCTGGTAGAATGTGGTGACTTGGTTACTAAAACCTTTACCACTAGTGACTTGGGAAAGTAGTCTGATGCAGAGGAATGCCCAGGCTGGGGCAAAAATGCAGGCAGTTCAAAGTGTGTGTATGTGTATAAACAATGGATGCAAACTATTTATTAAGTTGCACTGTGGTCTACAGAAGGTTAATGAAAGCCTGTGAGCAGTTAACAAATGAAACCTCACTGTGTAGGCCAGATGGCTTCTTTAGGAGCTTCCAAAGAAGCCCCTCACCTCTGACGTTGGGGTAGGGGTGGGAGGATGCATGAGGAAGCTTGAACACCAAACTCAGAACTTAACCATCAAAAAGCTTCAAAAATGACTGCAGCCCAAAATAGGTAACTTGTTGGGACACTTAGGACCCTGGCAGACGGGATGGGGACAGCTGTGTGTATGCCCCCAAAGATTCTGGCTCCCAAGGCTCCTCTGAACACTCAGAGCCTGTAGAGGTTGTCCACCTTTCTTATCAGAAGCTGGCAGAGCCGAAAGGAACACTTCTGAACCAGGCAACAGGGGGCCCTTTCAGAAAGCTACCCCCCTCTTCTCATGGCTGCCACACCAATAACTAGGATTAAGTCACAGCATAATCCACATAGGAATGTGCTAGGCCTGATCTGTACCCCCAAAGAAGCTGCAAGAATTAGTCAGCACATACTGGCAGAAAATAGGAGAGTGTTTGGGACTGGATTTTGAGGGTACCTGATCAAGACAGCTGATCATAAGACTGAATAAGGGTGAATTTACTGATCTGGAAGTATGCTTAGGATATGAGATTTAATCCTGACAGCGTCCCAGTGGATGGTGCAAAATTCCTGTTAGAATGGTTCCTAGAAAGGTAATGGCCTGTGCTGAGATGCTGAAATGCCTGATCTGCTATGACAGAGAGTGGAGGATGGGATTGAAAAGCTCAGGGTAGTGCATAGGCTAGAGAAGATATTATATAATGCCAGAAGCCCACAGGGAGGACCGTGCTCCATGGGAGAAGCCAGAGGGTACATCATACATCAAGCCATCAGGAGTGCGCTGGTGAGAGAGACATCAGGCTCACTAAGAAGTTCAGTATCACCTCTGAGGGCCTGGGCTCACAGTAGGAGATGTCATAGAGCTTGGTTTATTAACAGCAATGGGAATGATGGGGCCCAGAAGCACATTAGATCCAGGAGACAGAACTTAATGCCAGGGGTGAGGAAGAGTCATAATTATCATAACTTGCAAACTAGAGTGACAGCCAAGGGAGTTCAGCCTGGAAAGAGTTGTGGAGATATTTATGAAGCCAGTGTCCCTAGTGGGAAAATAGATGGGCAAAGGGTACAGCCTAATGAAGAAAAGTAAGAGTGGATGAGGAGACTGAGGGTGAACTACAATAAAAACTGTCAGGATCCCTTGCCCTGTTCCCAGATCTGAGCCCATTTTTAGACCCAGAGTCTGTTGACGATAGAGGTAGCCAGGTCCTGGAGGAAAGGACCCCACACACTATGACAAGTATGTATAATAATAATTTTTCTAGTTCTTCCACAAAGAAACCTAGGCCAATTTCTGAGGTAACTGTGCACTGAGAAAAGGGGAATATCCAGACATTTCAGGGAAAATTAGGCACAGGGTCTGGGTTGACATTGATATATACTCAGTTAAGAGTAGGAGCATATGTAGTCCTAGGCAAATCCTGGCTCACAGTGGCTACACTGGATTCATGGAAATATCTAGTGGTCATTTCCTCAGTTCCTGATAGTTACAATTGAGGTTGACATATTTGGCAGTTGGAGTAATCCCCACACTGGGTTTTAGCTCATGAAGTAAGAGCTGTTGTACTGGGGAAGTCCAAATAGAAGTCTTTGGAAACTAATACCCATCCCTTTTCAGACAAAATAAACCAAAAGCAATGTATCATATTTAGGTTGAGGATGGTGGAGATTATTGCCTCTTTTAAGGATCACAAGCATGCCTGGCTGGTGGTCTTTGATGGTGTCATGTGTCAACTTGACAGATTCACAGGATGCCCAGACATTTGGTTAAACATTCTGGGTGTGTCTGTTTCTGTATGAGATTAGCATTTAAATGGTAGACGGAGCAGGTTGCCTTCCCCAGTGTGGGTGGGTTTTCATCCAATCTGTTGGAAGGCCTGTATAGAACAAAAGGCCTGAATAATGGAGAATTTGCCCTCTCGCCTATCTTCCAGGTAAGACATCAGTTTTCTCCTGGCTTTAGACTCAGACTTGACTGAAACTTAAACCACCAGCTGTCCTGGTTCTCAGGTCTTTGGGTTAGGATGGAACTATACTATTGGTTCTCCTGGGTCTCTCGCTGGCCAACTGCAGATCTTGGGACTTCTCAATCTCTGTAACTGCATGAGCTAATTCCTTAAAATAAATTCTTTTATGCGTATCCTACTGGTTTGATTTTCTGGAGCACCCTACTACATGGCCCCTATTATATCACCATTTAATTTACCTGTCTCCTCTCTGCTAACCCTGGATGACTCCTGGGGAGTGAACATAGACTACTGCAAGCCTAACCAAATAGCAGCCCTGATTGAGACACCAGACTTGACTTGTCTCCTTACCAGAGTATATTACTACGGCTTCAGTTACACAGTATATGGTAAAGTAAACTTAGCACAGAACCTTCTGGGTGTTTATGCTGTTTTTCTTTATCTCTCTTTTTTTACAGTTGTCTCACCCACATTTCATTATCTGAATATTTTTAGCCAGTCAGCTTTCAGTTTTTCAAAAGCATTTCACAGCATTTTCATAGAAATAACTGTTTTCTTTCTTAGTTCATCAGTTTACATAATTTTTTTCAATTACATAATTGCAATAATGAGTACAACTAGCATTAACAGATTTAAGAACACATACTTTAAAAAATATACATTTCAATTTATAAGAGCAGTAATGTAGGTTGTCCTAGAATAGCTTACCACCTATAGGCATTTAATTCTTAAAAAAATTTTTTTAAATTTATTGTTTTTGTTACAGATGTTTCTCATTTCCCACCACTGACACCCTCCTCCCCTTCCCCCCCCACCCCATCCCCAGCTTTGTTGTCTATGTTCATTGGTCATGCATACATGCAGGTAAGTTCTGTGGTTTTTCTCTTCTCCCCCCAACCCCTTCTCCTCTGAGGCTTGTCAGTCTGTACCCCACCTCTATGTCTCTGGGTTAATTTTGTTCAGCAATTTGCTTAGTTCATTATATTCCACAAATAAGTGAGATCATGTGATATTTTTCTTTCTCTGCTTGGCTTGTTTTGCTTAGCATAATATTCCCCAGGTCCCTCAATGTCGTCTCAAAGGATAAGAGATCTTTCTTTCTTACAGCTGCATAGTATTCCATTGTGTACATGTACCTTAGCTTTTTAATCCACTCATCTACTGATGGACACTTGAGTTGTTTCCAGATCTTAGCTAGTGTAAATAGTGCTGCTGTGAACACAGGGGTACATATAATCTTTCTGATTGGTGTTTCAGGTTTCTTAGGGTATATTCCTAGAAGTGGGATCACTGGGTCAAATGGCAGTTCAATTTTTAACTTTTTGAGGTAACACCATAGTGTTTTCCACAGTGGCTGCACCAGTCTGCATTCCCACCAGCAGTGTACTAGAGTCTCCTTTTCTCCACACCCTTACCAACACTTGTTGTTTGATGATTTGTTGATAGTGGCCATTCTGACAGGTGTGAGGTGATACCTTATAGTTGTTTTAATTTGCATCTGTCTGATTAGTCATGTTGAGCATTTCTTCATATGTCTCTTGGCCATTTGTATGTCCTGTTTGGAGAGGTGTCTATTCAGCTCCTCTGCCCATTTTTTAATTGGGTTGTCTTTCTTTTGTTGAGTTGTATGAGCACTCTATATACTTTGGAAATTAACCCCTTATCTGATGCATCATTGGCGATTATGGTCTCCCATACAGTGGGATCCCTTTCCGTTTTTATGGTTGTTTCTTTTGCTGTGCAGAAGCTTTTTAGTTTGATGTAGTCCCATGTGTTCATATTTTCCTTTGTTTCTGTTGCCTTAGGTGATGTATCAGTGAAAATTTTGCTGCATATGATGTCTAAGATTTTGTTGCCTACATTTTCTTCTAGAACTTTTATGGATTCATGAGTTAAAGTCTTTTGTCCATTTTGAGTTTATTCTCATGTATGGTGTAAGTTGGTGTTCTAGCTTTGTTTTTTTGCAAATAGCTGTCCAATTTTCCCAACACCATTTATTGAAGAGACTGTCTTGACTCCGCTATAGGCATTTAATTCTTTTATTTTTTTCTTTATTGCTTTTAGAGAGAGAGGAGGGGAGAGGGAAAGATAGATAGAAACATGGATGAGAACATCGATTGGCCACCTCCTGCATGCCCCCCACTGGGGATTTGGCCCACAACCTGTGCATGTGCCCTAATCAGGAATAGAACCAATGACCTTTTGGTGCATGGGTCAGCACTCAACCACTGAGCCACACCGGCTGGCAACCACCAATAAGCATTTAGAGACTCGGCATGCCAACAACAGCAGTGTGTTTCACACATGGAATGGAGAGTCTGTTGTTCACTCCAAGAGTTATCGTGGATTCAAGATTAAGTGGAGCTCAGTTATAAGTGTGTTCATGCTCACAAAGGACATGATGCTTTTCTTCTCTCTAGCCCCAAATGTGTACTGGGGGGGTGGGTGGAAAAATATGCTTTTCCTCTTTTCAACAGATATGATTTATTTGCCTGATACCAAACCACAGTCAGTCCCCAATAACTTCATTACAAATAAAAACTCCTAAAAGTGGTGTACAAGACCCTTCACCAGCTCAGACACTCTATCATATCAGTTATAGTTCCACTTCATGCCATTTCCCCCACCAACCCTCCTGTCAGGCCAAACCAGAGGAGATTATGCTTTTTCACTTACCGGTGACTTTGCCACTTGGTCTAGAATTAATTTTTCCTTCTTTTTAGGGTGACTACATAATTTACTGTCCAAACTGGTACACATTTGAGAGCGAAAGGGGACACTATCCAGATAGGACAATGGGAAAACAGATATAAACTAGGGTAGTTCTATGCATAGGCCCACCGTCACCCTACTCATTATGGACCCAGGGACTGCCTCATTTCTGTGATCTCAGTGGGTGCTCCAAAAATCTTAGCTGAAATTGATTATATATTCTATTGCTGTTTTTATTTCCCTCCCCAATCTTTGTTACCACGCATATACACTAATACATATGGAAACCTTGTTTGAATTACACAATGTGCCCTTTCCTCCTGGCAGCATATTCCAGACTACACAGTGAGTGGACACACACTGGATTTCAGCTACCACTTCCCCCTCACCTGGGCCTTTTTGTGTCATGAAAAAATTACTGAACATGTCTCCAATTACTTATCCTGTATAAAAATTAAGTGGTTGTGGAAAATACTGAAACACTCCATTAAAATATTTATCTGATGCCATTTGAAATCTGGATGAGAAAAGCTTACAAGTAAATTTGTAATAATAAGAGGAGAGTATCAAAAATGTAGCTGGGATTTTATGCACAGTGAACATGAGGACACTGTGAAAATCTATTGGGGAGTAATAAATTTGCTTCACATTGAAACGAGGAAGTATTTTACAAGTGGAATTTGGGCCATAATAATACTTAGATGCAGCATACTATCAATATATCAATATTAGATACAGAAAAACTGACATTCTTACCAATCAGAAACAGACTATGAAAACCATATGTATAAAATACTCATTTCATTGTAAGAAACAAGTATTCTTTAAAAGCAAGCATTCAGTACTTTTTTAGTGGTTCAATACTAGATACATTTAAAGATATTAGCCATTAGGCACTTTAAAAAAAAAACTCCAAACTTTTTACCTTTACCCACCCTTCCTTCTATGTCTACTCTGTGTATCCCACTCCTTGACTACCATTTTCTGCATCTAGAACACCAAATATTTAATTTTTAAATTGCCTGAATTAAAATAGTAATTGAACACTTTCAAAAAGGAATTAATTTAAGATTCTAAATTTCACTAGGTTCTTTTGAAAAGTCTAAGCAATTAAAGTACATGATTAAGAAATCAAGTAGTTTTGAAAGGCTAATCATGAAAAAGAATAGCCTTGCCTGGCCTCTCTTCTCTCCATCTCTGGTCCCTTTTTCCCAGAGGCAAACACTTTTCAGCTATTTAAAGCTGTCTGCTCTGCAGCAAGCTTTGTTTTTCTAAATAATATATATTAACAGCTTAGAGACTATCTGATTTTTGTTAAGAGAAAGTAGAATTTTGTCAGTTAGGATGCCTCAACTTCTAGTAATCCTAACATTAGCTGGTTTAAGAAATAAGACATGCACTGATTTCCACAACTGGAAACCAGAGATGATGGCGAACCTGAGTCAGGTTCATTCAGTGGCCCCAGATCCATTTCTCTGTGGCTCCCTCAGTTCTCTTCTCCCTTGTGTGACGGCCACAACCTTAGACTGCTTCTCCTGTGGGGGCGAATGAGCTGCAACAGTTCCTGGTTTTACACAGAAACACCCAATAACCAGATAAAAATCCAGGTTCATTCTCTCATCTTTCACATTAGAATAAGAAAATATCTCTTCTGAATTCCTTGGCAAACCTCTTAGATCTCTTTATTATAATCTGGGTAATGTGCTCATTCTTGAATCATCCCCTATGGCCTAAGGAATACCAAAAATTTGGCTTAGACTTGCCCACCCATAAATTGAGTGGCAAAGGGAATGAATTACATTAACCAATTTAGACTAGTCAGGCTGGACACATGGCCACTATACAATGGGGAAAAGATGGAATGGATGCTGGATCGATGATACCAATTTCCGCTATGGACACTTTGTACTCACACACCACTTCTACCCCTACCATTCCATAAAATTACATCACCAGATTTTTAAAAAACTCAGTAAGTTTTAACTTCATGATCATGGAAAAGATGGTAATAAGATACTGATTTTATTTCCTTTCTGCTGAATTTTTGTGCTTTACTTGTAATTTTTGAGTTTGGAAAAATCCTATGATATTTACTTTTAATGTGTCCTTAAATTTTCCAAATTATTTATCATATCAGTTTATGAGGGAGCTTATTTTTTAGAAGGGGAAAAAACAAGAGACACCGAACATAAGTGCAAATCATAATCATTACTGTGAAAAGAATAAACAAGGTAACTAGAAAGAGTAACTGAGGAAGGTTCAGTAGACGACTTTGGAGATCTAGACTAAAGTGGGATTATGCAGGCTCTTGGAAGACCATGGAAAAGAGGTTGGATTTTCCGTGAAAGAGTGTGAAACAGTGGAGCAATATAATTTGTTTTACGTTTTTAAAGACTCCCTCTGGTTTCTAGATTTGAGGGTTGGTGAAATAGGACAGAAATGAAAGTATAAAATACAGGCAGACTACTATTGCCACCCTCTTCCTTGTAGCTATTCTACTAAGCTGTACTTTCTGTCTTATATAGTTTAAAAAAAATAAATTTGTTTAAAAAGTTTTGAAAATGTCTAATCAGCTTTATTAATATATCATCCTTTAAAATTAGATGTTAATTTAACAATGAAGATCCATGGGACATCAAACATAGACAAAGTAGCCCTGGCCAGTGTGGCTCAGGTGGTTGGAACATTGTCCTGTACACTAAAAGGTGGCGGGTTCAATTCCCAGCGAGGGCACATACCCAGATCGCAAGTTCGATCCCTGGTAAGGGGGTGTTTATGATGTTTCTCTGTCATATCAATCTCTCTCTCTCTTCCTTTAAAAAAATAAATGATATAAACATCTAATCACTATGTTGTTCACTTGAAACTAATATATGTCAACTGCAATTGAAAAATAAAAAAATATATATTTAAAAAAACTTAGTCAAAGTACTTGTACTGATTTTCCCTTCCCGTCAAACATGTTTGTCTTGGCTAATTATTTTGGGTGAATCATGTATGCTCACCTACCATCTGGAAGTTTTGTTAGTGATATTTATGAGACAGTTTTATGTAATTTTTACTTACATTTTCTATTTAAAGTTATATTAACTAGTCAGAGGGAAAAAATAGGTGATCCACAATAACAAAAAATATTAACAAATCATAAAGTCAAACTGATGAAAAATGTTTAAAGAAATAAGTCAAGCATCTCTTCTTCAATTTATTCAGTTGTAGGCTCACATATCTATTACTTTATCAGAGAAGCTCTCTGTGACCCTGTTTAAAATACCATCCCCATCACACTCTATTTGTCTCAGTGTGTGTGTGTGTATAATTTTTTTTCTTCATGGCACTTATCATCATCAGATATAACATGCTTATTTCTTGGCTTCCCTGACAGAAATATAAATGCTAAAAAAAAAATGCAGGGACTATTTTGTTGTTGATTCCAGTATCTCAAATACCTGACACAAATGGCATGATACACTGATGTTCACAGTAGTTCTTTAATAAAATGTGTCCTTATCAAACCAAGGCCTATATTCTTAGCAACAACCGAGTCTAAGCTGTCTTTAACTGATAATGGTTTAACTACATTCTTTTCAAGTGAAGACTTTCTTTGCTTCTATATTATGAATCTGAGGGTCAGGACCTGGTCCCTGTGTCCTCATTGTTTCCAAGAACGTAAGCTCCTTCTGTCATCAGCTTGACCACTGGTCAGTCCTCTATAGCCATCCATTTCTAGTCACTCTCTTATTTACTGCCAATATTAGTTCCTGGCTTACTATCATATTTTCTCTTTTCAAGACTATACATAGTTACTGTCAGTGACTTTCAAAATATATATAGAGGACCCATCTAATAGCACTCTCATATTTTCTATTAGTGTTTTATTTATCTCTTTCTTTTTCATTCTTTCTTAGGATTTCCATCTCTGCTGATATTATCCATCTGCTTTCACATGGTGTCTACTTTATCCATTAGAGCTCTTAGTATATTAATCATAGTTGTTTTGAATTCCTAGCCTGATAATTCCATCATTACTGCCATGTCTATTTCTGATGCTTTTGTTTTCTTCAAACTGTGGGGTGTTTTTTTTTTTTGCCTTTTGGTATGCCTAATACTTTTTTTCTTGATAGTTGGATATGTTGTACTGTGTATAGGCCTTCGGTGATGTGGCAATGAGGTGTGGGAGGGGGAAGCATTCTAGTCCTGTGATTAGGTTTCAGTCATTTAGTGAGCCTACCTGTGCCTCAGCATCAAAAGTGCTTCTCAGTTTTTTCTGCCCCCTTAGGTGGGACAGGAAGGCTAGAGCAGACTTGGTTATTTCCCTTCTCCTAGGTCACATAGGGTCTGGTAATATCCCAGTGGGTAAGGCTTTGGTTAACTAGGATCCCCTGAAGGAAGACCTGCAATCCAGGTACACGCCCTTGACTATGAATCAAACCCGTGACCCTTTGGTGTATGGGCCGATGCTCTAATTACTAAGCCAAACCGGCCAGGGTGTTTCAATCTTCTGTTTGAAACACAGAGGATTTTTTGGTCAGATGTTTACTGTGGGAACCTAGCCGAGCTCCTGGATATTGTGCCATGCCTCCCTCCTTCGACCTTTGATTGGCCCCCTGGTTTTCAACTCTCAGAGTTGTCTGCACTGAGCCTCCAGCAATTCATTTCCAGTTCAGATTTTCTTATCCTGGACTGGCTCCCACAGTGGTTTTTGTTTGTTTCTGCTCAGGTAAACTGTGACCCCCCCACCCCCCGCATGTTCTTCTCTCTAATCTTGAAGGCAGAAGTTTGCCCTGTGTCCTCCCCTCACCAGCGGATCCAAGGAGATGTGTTGGTTTTTCAGTCTCACTACTGAGTATCAACTTCCAAGCTCCTTACACATGGAATTGGAAAAAACTTAATTCTTTAACTTCATCACCTCCAAATGATTCAACCTCATTTCACACCCTGGACTAACCCCAGACTGTGTAAGCACTGATACTACCTGTGAAATATCAATTTTGAACATCCTATTCAGTCTACTCATGTTCAGCAGATGATACTACTCTTTAAGTCACTGCAAATACAGAAACCATCAGAGATGATTTGTCATTTTTATTCCAACAAATATTCACACCTCTCTACATCTGTACTCACCTTCTCAGCCTTCCTTTCTATAAAATTGAAAGTGTCATTTTTCCTATTGTAGGTAATTCTAAGTATTGACACCTATCATTTTCTTAATATTTTGCTTCTTCAGTTATACCATTTGTCTACTACCTATCATCCAATTTTCATTCTCTCCTTATTAGTCATACCAGTCCACCAACATACATTAGTATTTCCTACTTAAAAAAAAAAAAATCCTTGACCTCCTCCACCTACCACCACACACCTCTCTAACCTTTTCATAGCAGTTTACACACACACACACACACACACACACACACACAATTTTTATAAAATTATATTGAATGATTATAAAAACAAAACAACACAGTATTCCTCTCTTTATTCCCAATTCCCAACTGCTTTCCATAGCCCACATAGCTCTGGATCAAAGGAGTTTTCTTAACTGTCTCTTTTATCTAACATCAGCTCAACTTCTCACTATTGCTTCAACTATACTTGCCTCCAGCTCATCACATGTAACAAACCCTTTCTTACTTTAGGGTCTTTGCACTTGTTTTCCTTTCTGTTCTCTCCCATTGTTCCTCCTACAATAGGCTTTGCTGTATTTTTCCAGCAGTTACAGCTCAAAGAAGCTTTTCTGATCACCCTTCTGCTTTATGTATTGCTCTTTCTTTACACTCTGACATTACTTTATCTTTCCTTTACAGAACCCACCCAATTTGTAACTTTATTTCCTTATTCATCTCTCCTCTCCCTCCCCCAAACTATAATGTCAACTCCAAGTGAGAATAAACCTTGCCCATCTTAACACTGTTTTTCATCTACCTAGTTTGATAGGCATAAATAGCACCCCCCCCAAAAAAAAAATACTTGGATTAACACTGCAATCTGGACTAAATATAAATTTAACTAGCTCAACTAAAGTATACATTGTATCTAGCAGGAGTGGGATAGTAAATAAGACCTGGAAATCTTATAAGGCATGAGTTAATTGACCCACTTCCTTAGTCAGTTATTAGAAAATCTGGCTGTATCCAATTTGGATTCTCTTTTACAGGGTCCTCCAAGGTCACTCCTGACAAGGGACACTAAGATTCTTCATTTGGAACAAGCATACCCTCTTCTGGCTGGTGCAGTTTTTTTTGTACTCAAGAACCAGCAGTGCTTGAGGAGTTGAGATAGTCCAGATCTGAGTCTACTTTGGGGTTTTGTGGTATGCAACTCCTCTACGTGGAAAATTGCCTGCCAATTTTCTTTTGTATTTGCTAATACTAAAGACCTTAGTGGGTCAGGTTTCTCCTTAAGTTGTCAATTCTTCTGGACTTCTGTTTCTTAGCAACAGCTGAGACTCTACCCATCATCATTGTTCTTGCTTTAGCCTCAAGGCAAACAAGAGGAAAAGTGGGCATGGCAGCTTGCAGTTTGCCATTTAGTAATATTCCCAGACACTCAGTGCATTCCAATCCTCACGGCTACTGATAAAACAATGTGAAGGATCACCACACTTTTGTGAGGCATGGAAGGGGATGGGTAGTGGAAAATGGAAAATGTTTTGGAGACAGCTGAGGAATTGGAGTTCCTTTATATCATTTACTCCTCCTTGAGAGTTTTATTCGTAGTCCTAAAATTTCACTTTCTGGTATTCAATGTAAAAAGTCATTAGAAGCAGGGTGGCTACACACACACACACACACAATTTTAAAAAATTGTTGCAATTCAATGAGGCCTTGAGTAATTTCTTCATCTTGTTATATATTATTAGACTAAAGGCAACTTGTCTTTCAATAATGTTAAATTTGCTAACTTTGTTCCAATCTATTTTCATCTAGGAACCTTGTTAATAAGTCCTCTCTTTTCTAACATACTTTTCAAAATTCCACATATAAACTAATGTACTTGACATTGTTTATATTTAGTTAAAAAGTTCTTTAATGCCCTACCTCAGTGACTATATAAAGTCTGAGTTCTAAGACATTATTGGAGAAAGCCTGAGTAAAAAATAATCACTATCACATAACACATGGTAACAAGTTCTCATCTTGAGGCAGTAGTCCTTTATTACCTGCTACCCCACCTTGATTCAGCCAGTTTCTCTGAGGTTTGTTATTTGCAACTTCATTCATAATTAAAAGCGAGCAGGATTCTTCCATTTACAATAGGCTGAAATCCACTTAAGTCAGCTTAAGCAAAGACATGGAACTTTATTATAATAAATTATGATAAATAATTCAAAACTAGGGAGCAGACTCAACCACCTTAATGGCCTGAGATCAGGAACTGGAAAGCTATCAGGAACCAAGGCAGCTATTATTTCTGTCTGACATGTCAGCACTGCTCCATGAAAGCACAGACTCTGGGTTCAAACTGCCTGTGTTTTATTTTAGCTTCGGCACTTACTTTAGTCAAACCTTTCAGTTTCCTTACCTGTAAATTACAGATAACAGTACCAACATCAGAGAGTTGTAACATTTAGAATACTGAGTGACAAAGTAATATGATTATTCTTGTTCTGCTACATAACTTTGTTCTCCACATACTTCTCCTTAACAAGGTAGTCCTGGCCTAACATGTTTTTCACAACTAATCAGCTATCTGATAAACCCACTCAATCCCAATTTTTAATTCTCAGAACAATCTGATTGGTCCAGATAGGGTCTAGTTGTTTATTCTAGTTAAAGCCAGTAGCATTAAGTCACTTAATACACAAAGAGCTGCTGTGGCTCACCCCTGAAAGTCTGTAAATATTCCTCAGTTATGGGAGATCATGGATGAAAGCTAAACTTTTTTTAAAGCATATTTCTATACTTCTTTCAACTCACTGATCCTCTTGTTCTTCTATAGCACAAAAAGTCCCAAACATCATACAGCTAATAATGGATAAAGCTGTGTGGTTCAAAACTAGGTCTAACTCCAAATCCAAAATTTTCACTAAACAATGCATTAGAGTTGTTCATATTTATTGAGAACATATTGAGTAGCGCTTGATGTATAAGACTCCAAGTAGTTCAAAATTAGGTTTCCTGGTTTTCACCCCTAATTTTTAATTTTAAAAGATGGAGTATAACATATATAAAGTTCACGAAATTAAAATTTTCAGCTCAAGTTTTTTCATATATATACACTAAATATAACCACCCAGATCAAGATATAGAACATTTCCAACATTTTGTAAGGCTCCTTTACACCCCTCTCTGTCAACACCCATGCTCAGAAAGGTAACTATTATCCTGACCTCTACAATCATAAATTAGTTGCTTGTTCTCGAAACTCATATAAATTGGATTGTACAATATGAATTCTTTTGTGTTTAACTCAAAACAATGCCTATGAGAGCCACCCATGTCATTGTGTAGCAGTTTATTCTTTTTCATTGTTGGCTAGCATTCCATTGTATAAATATACTTCACTTTGTTCCAGTTTGAAGCCAAACTCTTAGATATACAATCAGGAGAGAAATTATCTGATGGATATACGTTCAGCTATAATGGATACTGCCTATCAATTTTCCAAAGTTGCTGTAACCAATTTACACCCCTACTAGCAATAAGAGTTTCAGTTGCACTACAATTTTTTTTTTTTTTTAAAACAAAGAAAATAATGTAGTCTATTGTGATAGTCACATTTATTAGTTCAGCAAATGTACTGGCTCTTTTGTTGCTGGTTTTAAGCAAGGCTAAGTAGTTAGGTAGAGTAGATCTTCATTCATTAGCACCCTTACCAAACCACAACCCCCACCCATTAAGATTTCACTAAAAAATGCTACCTAGCTTGCCATCCTTGATAGTAGGATCTCTCAACAATGGCACTATTGTTATTCTGGACCAGAATAACAGTTGTTGGGGGTTGGGGAGTTGGGAGGGTCTGTCCAATGGATTATAGGATCTTTAGCAGTATCCCTGGTCTTTACCCCTATATATTACCAGCACCCCCTGCCCCCCACCTTTGTTGTGACAACCAAAATTGATCCAGATTTTGCCAAGTGTTCCTTCTGGGGGAAAAAAAAATCCCTCCACCCCATTAATAATCACTATTACTTATTTTTTGAGAGAGAGGGAGGGAAGGAGAGGGAGAGAAACATCAGTGTAAGACATCAACTGACTGCCTCCTGCACGCCCCCTACTGGGGTATGGGCTCTGACCAGGAATGGAACCAGCAACCTTTTGGTGCACAGGACAATGCCCAAGCAACTGAGCCACACTGGCCAGGGCTTTGGCACGTGTATTTAAATACATGTACCTAAAGCAGGGAAGTGATTTCAGATTTCAAGTCTGGAGGAAACCTACAAAGTGAGCTGGAGGGAAAGACGTAGAGAAAATAAGGTCTAAATAATGTAGTGGGGGTTAAGAATAAAAGCTGAAGACAACACAGATGAAGTAAAATGGATAGTAAATAAAGGATTTGAAGAAGGAATGATATAGCACTGATGCACCAATTTGGTATTTTCAGTTTAGCTACTTAACTTACTGTGTGCAGTTAATTTTGTAAGTAGAGAAAGTAGAATCTTTGTATCCATTTAAGTATCTATTAGATTTTACACATAATTGCCTCTATTATGTCATCTGTAATAACTTTCCATTTGGAATTTAATTTATGGTGATTCATTTATCAGTAAAAAATTCACACAGTGGCCATAAACAAGGTAGATGAGCTGTTGGTGGATATCAGAACAACCTAGAAAATTTTTTCATACACTACCCAGAACCTATAAATTCTGCATATCAAAAGGGGAGAAATGGGGGTGTCAGGCATGTGTAGTTAGGAAAAATTTCCTAGATGACTAACTCCTGCCCCCTGCCCCACAATGAGAACCAAAGCTCCTATAAGTTTTATGATTAATGCCCTGGCCAATTTAGCTCTGTGGTTAGAGCATCCCCCTAAGGACCAAAGGGTCTTGGGTTCAATACCCAGTCAAGGGCACATACCTGGGTTGCAGGTTTGATCCCAGCTCCAGTCTCGGTTCGATGGGAGGCAACCAATTGATGTCTCTCTCTCAAACTGATGTTTCTCTCTTTCTCCCTCCTTCCCTCCCTTCCACTCTGTCAAAAAAATCAAATGGAAAAATATCCTCAGCTGAAGATTAACAAAAAAAAATTTTTTATGATAAAAAAATTTAATTTTCACTCTAAGGTGACTTGGAATTTTATGAGTTTTATTTATAGAGGGCTTTGTACATTTAAGAAGATATGTTATTACTGACTTCAGAGAGGAAGGGAGAGAGATAGAAGCATCAATAAGAAAGAAACATTGATCAATGGATCGGCTACACCCTGCATGCTCCCTACTGGGGATCAGGCCAGCAACCTCAGCATGTGCCCTGACCTAGAATCAAACCAGTGACCTCCAGATTCATGAGAGGAAGTACAACCAACTGAACCACACCAGCTGGGCAGAGGACTTTTTACATTTAAGTATCATATTTGGAAAGCTCTTCCCCTGCTTGGCAAGGATGTAGGGGATGATGTTGTAGGTCGAGATTCTAGGGTATTTTAATACTGATTGTTTTAGCAGTTTCTCATACGCAAAATTCTCTAGGCCACAAGAACATAATTATGAAATTAAAATCCTATCTTGGCATCCCAACATTAACCAAAAAGCAGAATTATCATTGTCTTTATGTTACAAACCTCACAATTATGGATAGGCAGTTCTCAATCTACCTCAACCTAAAGGTACCTACCCAATGGTAACTAGTCCTAGTAGAGCATACCAGAATTCAAGACCCACGAAATGCTGTCCTAGATTCTGTAAAAGTAATACTCTTTTTAAAGAATATAAAATTTCTCAAATAGAAAATCAGATAGTAATAAAGACTTCCTGATTGATGTTAATTTTCAGGGATTTTTTTAAAAGTCATGTGTTTAGATTATCAACAGCTTTCTAATTGTTTTTAGTATCAACAGGTTGATAAAGCTTATTCAAGCAAAGTGAAACTGAGAATTTAATGTGCAGAGAACAAATGGTTAACAAGTTGTTGCAATTTTTCACTTACCTTGTATTTCTCCACATTGTCAGTCACCCCAAAATTCCGTGCCAGTGTCAACCCAAAAAATTCAATAACAAGGAAAAAAATAAAAAAAAAATTCTGGAGTCATAAAGTATATTAGGGTTTTACCAGATAAATAAATCTCCATCCACCACATATGTATATATGCAGCATATCACATCCAAATGGCAAATCAGTTCAAAAAGTTTTGACATGCTTTCAGAAAACAGATTATGTCCATACAGTAATGATAAAAATGTAGCAGTCATATTTGAAGATTTTATCTTATTAATACATCTGATTACAAAATTCATCTGCCATGGCTTCTGCTTTTTAGGAGCTTTTAAAAAAACTTACCACTCTAGTAATCTGAGAAAGAAATCAGTAGGAGGTACAGGAAGTTGCTATCATTAAGGCACCTTTATCATACTTTAAAAACATATTAAAAATTAGCACTGTTCCTACTTTTAAAGATGGAGTTCCTCCTCAGAACCTAGCATTATAGCTATTTGTTAACTAGGGAAAAGGGGGTGGGGGGAGGAGGCTGAGCATAGATCATTTTGCAAAGTATAGTAGTGTTTCATTTTGTTTCACTATTTACTGATCAGAAATACATTATTTTGAATAGAACATGTGCACCTGTTTGCCTTTCCCTTCACCCCAAGTATGAAGATACCTTTCATATAATGAATATTTGGAGTTATGTTTTGAGATATTTCTGAAGACTTTGAACCAAACTGTTTATAACACTTGACTCTTTCCAACACGTTAAAAGAATTACTTTGGAAATGCAGTTACCACATTTAAACTCACCTGATTTGGAAGGTGGGCTTTTACAGCAAATCAAACAACTAAATAATGGAATTACAAAGTTTCAAAAAGTATTCGAGTGATTCAAGATTGATGTGGACCAGAAAAATAACAAAGTGTAAAAAATTTTTATTAAAAAAAAATGCTTTCAAAGAGTTAATCAGGACAGCACCGTGCTTGAAAGGTAGTGTTTCCTTCGACAGATCTAAAGGATTGTATCTGAGCCCCGCAGTTACAGTTATGAAAGAAACCGTCAACTAAATTGCAGCACGTTAAATTGAGACAGTTACTACCGACCTTCAAATTGCTTTTTTTTTGTTGCGATTCTGAACCGCACCCTCCACCCTGCCCTCCAGGGAAGGAACCTAGAAAGGTTGTAAAAGTTTTTTGTTTTTTTCTAAACCAGGCTTCGGCTGCCCACAAATCAATCAAGAAGCGGCACAGGATGTCAACAACTCGGTCTCTATTTTCTCTCCGTCATCTCAGGTGCTGCCCCGCCCACACGCTGCATTAGGCCCCTGAGGGAGCCTCAGTTGCAGGTCGCCTAAGCGTTAGCAGGAGGAGGGAGGTGACCACAGTTGCCCAACAGTTGGGTTCCCAGGCTGCCTGGTGTGACGCAGCAGCCCCCTCCCCACCCCACCCGGTAGGCATTCAGACCGGGCCAGCGGCCTGGGCTACCGGACCCCACACACGACCAGCCCCTCGACTTATCCAGTGTGAACCTTTTGCGGCTACCCGAACCCCATCATAGTCTTCTGCATCTCCCCACCCTCTTTGCTTCCTCGTTCCTCCTCAGTCTCTCAGCCTCGACATCCTTGCGCAACTGTTCCGAACAGCGTCCATACCCGCACGGAGCGAGCCTGCAGCTCCCACTTCCCGGAACTCAACTCAAGGCCGCAAAGGGAGGGCGCCCCAGCGAGAATCTGCGGCCCACGGCCGTGGTCAGAGTCCGGAGGCCTCCGCGCAGTCGGCGTGCGCGCTACCACCAGCGCGCGTGCGCGCACTCGCACGCCGCCCGGACTCAGTACCAATCGCTTTCTTTCTACGCCCTACGACTCCACAACGTAGCTCCTCCCACCGCCCGCGCGCCACTCGGAGGGGTTCGGCGTGCTCGCGCCCGCCCGCTCGCCCGCCAGCTTGCCTCGCGCGGAGTGGGGAAGGGGAGTGAGCCGAGGAGCTTACGTCGCGCGGGAGGCGGAGGCGACCGCGACTTCGGTGGCGGCGGTGGCGGAGGCGGCTACCACCGAGACGGTTGCGCTCTCGCTCTCTCGGCGTCATGGCGGCTGCTGGTAGCCGATAAGCAGCGGCAGCGGGAGCGCGCGCGTGGCCGCGGCGGCGACGACGACGGCTGATTACTTCTCGCTCTTGCTGCCCTCGCCGTTGGTGCTTCAATAATGAATTGATTGTTGGATCCGCTCCGTAGGGGATCGCGCATTGGTGCCGCTGGGCCGGGGCTTCCCCTTCCCCTTCGCGTCCTTCCCCTTCCCCCTTCCCTTCACGGACTCCTGCTTACTCCCAGACGCCCGGAGCTTGAGGACTCACTCGGCTGAAGAGACCGCGGGCCCGGGCGCGGGGGAGACCGAGGATCCGGGTCGTTTCCCTCCGCCCCGCGAATCCTGCATATCAGCCGGTAAGAAAGGGGGCGGCGGGCGGGTCAGGATGTGGCGAGGAGGACGGGAACCGGCCAGGCGGAGGGCGGAGGCGGCGCGGTGCCCGGGCGGCGGCCCAGCGGCCGGACGCCGGGCGAAGGCCGGGCGGCTCAGCGAGGGCTGGCGGCCGACGGGCTCGGCGCGCAGGGGGCGTGTGAGTGGCGAGCGCAGGCCGGTGGCTCGGAGCGCATCCTCGCGGTGGACTGGCAGGCAGCTGGTCGATCTCGGGCCTCCTTGGCATGGGGTTGGCGGGGTCGCGGGCGGAGAGCTGCGAGGCTCAAGGAGCGAGCTTATGGCTGGTGCGTCGGTCCCACCGCGACCCGGGCTCCCTGCACGTGGGGAGCGGCGGGGAGGGGGAGGGGGCGGCGGCCGGGGCGAGCCTGGGAGGGCGCGGGGCGGGTCTGCGGGAAGTTTGAGGCGGGAAGAGAGACTCCGGGACGGTGGTGGAGGCCTTGGGAGGCCCGCGGGCGGGGGCGGGGGCGGGCAGTGGGGTGGGTGCGCTGCGGTGGGAGTCTGATAGCGAAGCTGCGCTGGAGAGAAGAGGGAGGAGGAAGGTTTCCAATCTCCTATAGAGTACTGCTTCGAAAACTTAGCTAGAAGCAAATCAACTGTTAAAAGACCAGGCACAGAAGAAGATTGAAGAGGTTTAACGACTCGGGGAAGAGTCATTGTTAAGACGCTTGAAAGGCCGGAGAGCGCTGCGTGCACTTGGAGCTTCAGAACTTAGGGTTGTGAGAAGGGTCTCAGAAAGAGGACTTACTCGGAGAAGGAAGATGAAGGGAGAAAAGGAAGTTTCAGTGTACAAAGAAAGCCATTTTGAGGGGCGAAAGGAAGGTGAAAAGGAAAGAACGGAAAGAGGAGTGAACTTTCTCTATGAAGAGCGATACTTCTCGGGAAAGAGGCAGATTGTTAGAGTACCTAGATTTTTAAGACGACTTTAATAGTAACGCTTTTTGACTAGCTGGAATGAATATTTAACATCAGGAATACATATTTCGGGGAACAGTTACTTTTTGGATAACCAAGTTCTTGCAGAGTTTACGGACTGTAAACTGGTAGTCTGTTCTGTGTAGTCTCTGGAGAATTACAATACTGATCTAGGTGCACAGTTTGCTATGATTGAATTGGCAACGGCCTACCCCCCCCCCTTTATTTTATTTTGTGGAGTGGAAATAATCGTAGGAGGGAATTCTATTTGCCGAGGTCGGAGGACAGCTCTCAGTCGGCTGTCTCGGTACTTTCAGGCTGGGGAAGGATCTGACGTCTCCTTCCCCCGCTTCTTCCTCTCCCTCCCCTGCCAGAGATCTCCTTTGTTTATTCGTGGATGGCTTGTAGGTGACTCTCTAGTGTTGTGCTGATATCTTGAAAGGTGGAAATGCTGTGTTTTGATCCATGATTTTGCTCCAAACCCCTTACTTAAAAAATTAATAGTATATATTTTATTACCTTTTTTAAAAAAATGGAATCTCTGCAAGTCCAAACTGGATAAATGTTATTTAATGTTTTTCAGTCCACTATCGGTTTATGTGTGAAAGAACATATTTATCTTGACCTGTACATTTTTGTTACGATTATATGATACCCTTTTATTTTGCTTTCATGTGAGCATTTTCAAAACTTTCCCTCACTTGAGTATATGAAGTTTTAGGTGATAGGCGTTAGTGCTCATTTAAAGGTAACCTTTTCCCCCTTAACTTCGTTTGTTTGATCAAGTATTTAATAAGATTCCATTTTCTGTTCTTGGGGTGTGTGTATATGTTGTATACTACCACTTTGTTTCAGTTATCTTTTACATATATATTGCAACACAGTTGCAATTAGTGTAAAAGTTTTATCACTCCACAAATATTTTGATTTCTTCTGTCAAAGTAAGTGATGGTATGCTAAATTCTATGAGTTAGGAATGTAGTTAATAGAACGAAGCCTAGGTGTTTTGAATAAAAGAACCCTACCCCTTCATTACCCACTCCAATCTAAGTGGCTCAGATAGATTTGTTAAGTTCTAAATAGACTTTTTAATTTTTTTCTCCTAGGAAAATTTTCTTACTTAATTTTTTTTTTTTTTTTTAGGTGAATCAAAAAGGATCCCAGGAAACCTGTGAATGTTGAAGAAAATTCATCTGAATTTCTGATATTCAAGGAGGAGACAGTATTTATATTCATCTTTTAAACTGGGAAGATTTATATTCCACTTTAAAACTTGTTGATAGTTACAATGAATGGACATAGTGATGAAGAAAGTGTTAGAAACAGTAGTGGAGAATCAAGGTAAGCACCTACTATTAAGTGTGTATGAAAAGAATTGAAAACTTTTGTGACTTTTTTTTACTTTTTCTAATAGGCAACAGAGTTTTCAGATTCAGAGTCTTCTTAGTCATCTAAAGAGTAAAAAGTTTCTAATATGTGAAGCTTTTTTGGCAACATAGGTTTTAATAATCTTTTCCATTGAGATACACAAAGAAGAATTTATAGAAAGTTTGTCTTAAATCTTAGGAGGTTTATATTGTTTGGGTTAATAATTAAAGCTAGAGCAAGTAAAAAGACTTTTAAATTTATTTGACTGTTATTGTACTCTCTAAATAAGAGCAATGATAATGTCTGTACTCATCTTTTTCTGTCATTTTGTCTTCTCTACCTGTGCTGTCTAATACATAGTAGTCATTAGCCATCTGTGGCTATTTAAATTTAATTATAATTACAAAATAGTCAAAATTCAGTTATTCAATCACCTTAGACACATTTCTGATACCAGTCACTCTTGGCTAGTGGCTGCCATGATGACAGCACAGACAAAACATTTCTATCCCTGCAAAAAGTTCTTCTGGACCATGCTCATCTGGACATTTGTTAAAGTATGATTGTAATACCCTCCCCCCACTTTCTTTCATATTGAGTAGTAATTATATATGAATGAAATAAAGGTTCTTGAGCCATGTCTTTGCAAAGAAGATATAGTTTATGGAAATAAGCCATATTAAGCTATTATAATTTTTTTTTATTGTTGAAAGTATTACAGATGTCTCCCTTTTTTCCCCATTGACCCCTCCTTCCCGTTCCCACCCCCTCTCCTGCCTTCCCCAGCCTAGTGTCCCAGTCTATTGGTTGTATATAAGGTCTTTCATTTATCCCCACCCCCTCCAGCCCTCTGAGCTTTGTCAGTGTGTTCCCTACTTCCATGATTCTGAATTTCTTTTGGTCGACAGCTTATTTCGTTCATTACGTATGTTCCACCAATAAGTGAGATCATGTGGTACTTACTTTCTCTGACTAAGCTATTTTAATTTGTAACAAACCTGTTCTAATACAAATAGTCTTTAAATTTTTCTGCAGACCTCAAAGTCTGAGTTATCTGCACATTAATAATACAATTCACGTAGTTATTATACATTATTATATATGGAGATTGGGAATATGGACATTAGGGTCAGACTGTCTGATTACTTATCCCAGTTCTACTTATTAGCTGTGTGAATTAGGGTGAATTATTTAACTTCTGAGTCTTTGATTTTTACACCTTTAAAATGGGGATTACAGTATTATGTTATTCAAAGTTAAGGATTGAGATGTGTAGAGGGCTTAAATTAGTTTCTGATGCAATGTACACTCCATATTTGCTTACTATAATTGGTTTCATGTTTTACGTAACATATAGGACACTATATCACTGAAACATTAATCACAGTGATGGACAAGAAATGAAAAAGTTTTGGCAGTTAGGAGAATTTCAGAAAAAATGTTGGATCGACAGTGAAGCAGTGGTTTATGTGTTTGACCTGAGACTTGGGATTTTTCTGTTTTTTTGGCTATTTTTTTTTTTTTTTTAATTTTTTTAAATTGATCTTAGAGAGAGAGGAAGGGAGAGGGAAAGAGAAATAGAAACATTGATGAGAGAGAGCATTGATTGGCTGCCTCCTGCCTTCCCCCCACTGGGGATTTGGCCCACAACCTGGGCATGTGCCCTAACCAGGCATCGAACAGGTGACCTTTTGTACATGGGTCGACAGTCCAACACTGAGCCACACCAGCTGGGCAAGCTGGCTGCTCTTTTAGTTTATCAGCTTTCACAGGCTGACTAGATAATAGAAACTTCATATTGAAAAAGGAGCAATTATGGAAAGCAGCATTATTTTGTTGAACAAATACTGGTCTAGGAGTTACAAAACATGAGTTGATGCTGTCTTTGCACTAACTAGTTCTCTGATTTCTTAATTAAAACAAGAATAGTTGAAATAAATGATTTCGGAGTTTCATTTTAACAATTTAAAAAGTGTAATAATGTTTCAGACAACAGTTTGACTAGAATTATCAGAATTGAGAGGCTAACATAAAACTCGAATCAGCTTTGATTCGATCGCTACAGTAATACTGACTGTAGTAAGTGAATAGGAATATCATATTGTCCACGTTCTCTAACTCATTAGTGAGCAATGAGGTGGTTAGTAGGTAGAAACATCTAGAGGAAATATAGGAACCAAATTATCCACAAAATAGGAAATAAGACCCTCGAGAGCAAGAGATCATGTTCTGTTGTATTCTGATCTGTTCTAGTAATCTTTTATGTATTTTGCTGCTATATCTAAAGCAAAGGGATGAGTACAGCAGTAAGTAAAATTTGATAGTATAGGTGAAAGAAGTTAAACCCCAAGAAATCAATTTATTTAAAGTAATTTTTTACAATGCATACTCATTTAAAATAATTGCAAAGCATATTCTCTAATTATTCTGAGTCATTATTTCACCCATACAGGTTTTATGTCCTGAGAAGTTTTATCTAGTTCTTACAACTGCTTTGGCTTTTATCAGGAGGAGAACCTGTTTCTATTTTACTTTCATTTTCTTCCTTATTGCTGTTATGCTGTCCCTTTTCCTTTGCTCTACTGTAATCGTCACTAACCCCCAGGTTCTCTCCCACCCTTGCTCCCCACAAGCATTCATAACAGGGCAGTACAGAGAAGGGAGACTGTGTTTAAGTTAAAAAAAAAAAAAAAAAGTGAGGAGGTGAACTTTATAGAAATAGGGATTTTCTTGTTAAAAAAAAAACAAAAAACCAGAGGATACCCTATCACTATTAATATACAGTGATGAGAGGAGAAATAAACTCTGCTTGAAAAGTTTTTATATAGCAAATTTGCTTTTTATTGGCTAGAATATTTAAGTGGATTTTAGCTTCAGATTTTTTTTTCCCTTTGTGGAAGTTTATGAAATGAAATGGAATTAAGAAAGGTCATTTGACATTTTGGGTTAGTATAATTAGCTTTCTACTACTAAAAACTGTTTTTTTGGTTCTTGTTATGTAGAAAGCTCTCTGTAACCATTTACTGAAAGGAAGAATGCACACATGGAAATGTCTCTTTGGCTATGCTATAACTGTCAATTTGGAAACTTATTTACTAAGAAATGTGGGTCAGGATGCACCTGTACATCAGTTTCAACTCAGCACAAAGTTTATTATATCATTGAAGTTAAGCGTTCTAAAGATACTGTTGGTAGATTTCAAAGCATCAGTTTCCAGCTGTGTGAATTTGTGTTGTTTGCAACCAAGTTTTTCTAATCCTAGTTAGATATTTTTTATTTCATTGTTTTTTCCCTAAATCCTCACCTGAGGATATTTTTCCATTTATTTTCAGACAGAGTGGGATGGAGGGTAGAGAGAGAGAGAGAGAGAGAGAGATCAATATGAGAGTCACACCGATAGGTTGCCTCCTGCAGGATCCCAACCAGGACTGGGACGAACTGAAATTGAGGTACGTGCCCTTGACCAAAATTGAAGCTAAGACTTTCTGGTCATCGGGCCAACGCTTGCTCCCACCGCTGAGCCAAATCGACCAGGGCTTAAGTTATTTATAATGTAAATTTGTCCATGTAAATTTGAGAATTTATTTGAATCACTATAATTACTCTATATATTACTCTCTTGAAAGTTCTTATAGAGTGAGAGAACTTGTTGGTGATGTGCGATAATCTTAAATATTTAGAATTAATCTTATAGCTGGCAATTGAACTTTGTTGGCCTGATTCTTAGAATTCTGTTCTCTCTCTCTCTCTTTTTTTTTTATCCTCACCCAAGGACATTTTTCCATTTTTTTGTTCAGATGGGGGGTGGGGGGGGAGAAACATCGATGTGAAAGGGACACATCGAGTGGCTACCACCCGCACGACCAACCAGGGCCGGGGACTAACTGCAACCGAGGTACATGCCTTTAGTGGGAACCGAACCTGGGTCTTTCTGAACCGCAGGCCAACACTAACCGCTGAGCCAAATTGGCCAGGGCTGTTCTCTTTTTTTATGACAACTTTTGATAATATTAAAAGTGCTTGATTTAATATATTTATATATGTGTTTTAGACATATGTGTGTGTAAAATTTATATTTACTTACAGGAGCTCTATGCTGCATTTATATTTCCTAGGCTTATAGAAAATGTTTAATTATTGTTTTATGCTTCAAGAATCTTTAGATCTCAACTTTTAAAATGTTTTGGGTAGGTAGTGTGTAGGAAATAGGATAAATGGAAATATTATAAATGAAAATCTCTGTTATAGAAATTTAGTTGTTTTTTTTTTTATCCTCACCCGAGGATATTTTTCTATTTTTTGTACAGATAGAGTGGGAGGGAGAGAGAGGAAGGGAGAGAGAGAAAAACATCGACGTGAAGGGACACATCGAGTGGCTGCCACCCGCACGACCAACCAGGGCCGGGGACAAACTGCAACCGAAGTACGTGCCCTTAGCGGGAACCGAACCCGGGTCTCTCCAGACCGCAGGCCGACGCTCTAACCGCTGAGCCGAACTGGCCAGGGCTAGAAATTTAGTCTTTAAAAGACTTTTTAGCCTGGCTGGTGTGGCTCGGTGGTTGAGTGCCGTCGACCCAAGTCACCGGTTGATTCCCAGTCAAGACACGTTCTGTGTACACATTATTGATGATTCCCACTTGCGAGAGAGGAAACTTGATTTATAGCCATATTTTAAAATCTTTTTGAAAAAATTATCAACTAAATTTCAGACTTTACTTGGATTTTATTGGTTTTTCCTTTAGTGTGTTCTTTTGTTCCAGGTTTCAGTCCAGGGTGCCATGTTGTATTTAGTTGTTAACTCTCCCCAGTGTCCTCTGGTCTGTGAGAGTTTCCAAATCTTCCTTGATTTCCTTAACAGTCTTAAGAATTATTGGCCAGGTATTCTGAAGTATGTCCTTCGATTTGGATATTTGTCTGATGTTTTTATTGGATGGAATAAGCTAGGGTTATTAGTTTTTAAAAAGACTATCACAGAGCAGAAGTGCTCTACTATTTACATTGTATGGGAAGCATGATATCCATATGACACTGATGATGTTAACCTTCATCACTTGGCCAAAGTAGTATTTGCCAGATTTAAAAAAAAAAAATACTGTTTTTCCCTTTCCATACTGTATTTATCCCAGAATCATCTGTTGGAAAGACATATCTACATATATTAAGTGGAATTCTGTAAAGAAGTTGTTTCTCCCCCATTTATTTAGTCATTCACTTATATAAGCATAGACTTACGTACATGTATTTTATATTTTGGGTTGTAATCCAATAAATTACTCATTTTGTTGCTCACATTGTTCTAGGCTTGCCCTTTGAGAGCTCTCTTTCAACTTGGCTTCTGTGTCCTCTTACGCACTTCCATCTTTTCCCCCTAGAATCAGCCATTTTTCGAAAGAACCTTGGTTGCTTTTGTTGGAGAAAAGGGTATGAGAAACCAAGATTTTGGTGCTGGGTATGTTTATTGCTATTTAAGTATAACTACTTCTGCGGCCTCTCAGCAAACAAAGCAGTTAGCTGGGTAATGTCTACATATCTACAGTTGTTTCTGTATTTGTCCTTCTGTATAAGGAAAACATGAGTTTGTACTGATGTCTCCAAATCTAATCCTTTTCTTCAGGATTCACCCTAAGCTTCCTTTCTTGCTCTATTTATCTATCTATCTATCTATCTATCTATCTATCTATCTATCTATCTATCAAATAGAGTGGGAGGGAGGGAGAGGGAGTGGGTGAGAGAGAAACATTGATGTGAGAGAGACACATCAATTGGTTGCTTCCCACACGACCCCACCAGGGCCGGGACGAATCGCATCTAAGGTACGTGCCCTGTCTGGAATCAAACCTGCAACTCATTGGTCCTTGGGCTGATGCTCTAACCACTGAACCAAACCTGCCAGGGCCCTTTCTTGCTCTTTTTAAATTTCCTTCTCCAGTGGAAGAAACCTAGCTCCCACCATCCACCATCCATGTACTTCAATCTCAGTATACAGGTAAAGCAGTTTTAGAATTTTTAGGCAGTACTCCCAGAAGAAACAAATTTACCAACTAGAATATAATGTCTATGTACATTGAACAGTTGCTATTATACTTTGCCTTACAGTTTCTAGTTAAAAAACTGTTCTCCCAAGCTACTCAAGTTAGCTTCCCCGTCCTACCTCCTTTATTATGTTTATATCATGAATTTATAATGAAGGTAGATTCATTTGTTACCATTTGCATTCTTCCATCTTGGGATCCTCAGTCACATGGATTGATTTTTTTTATTAAACTTGTGATATTACACTTACTCTCTGAAATAATAGTTTTATTATGGGTTTTGACAAATACAAGGAGTCATTTATCCTTCACCCTAGTACTGTATAGAAAGATTCCTTTACCCTGAAAGTTCCCCTGTGTGTTTCAGATCTACTGAATCAAAATTTTCATTTTAACAAGATACCAGGAAATTTGTATACATATTAAATTCATATGCATGTATATGAAACTGTTCACCTGGAGTCATTCAGTATCTTGCCTTGTTTTGTTTTTTTAATCCTCACCCGAGGACATTTTTTCATTTCTTGTTCAGATAGAGTGGGAAGGAGAGAGAGAGAGAGAGAGAGAGAGAGATAGATAAACATCGATGTGAAAGGGACACATCGAGTGGTTCCCACCCGCATGACCCAATCAGAGCCGGGGGCAAACTGCAACCGAGGTACGTGCCCTTAGCGGGAACCAAACTCGGGTCTCTCTGGACTGCAGTCTTGCCTTGTTTGAAGAAATATTATTATGATCTAGAAGTGATAATGGAATAGCTGGTTTAAATACACAATCAAGAAAGTTAGTATATTGAAATTTATGGGGCCATATAGGTATGCAGGTGAGGTGAAGGAAAATGGAATTGGGCTCATTACTGGAGTAATGTAATGGGCTATATGAGAAGTTTTCATGGAACTCTTTAACTTTTGTAATCTTGAGAATTATGTAGTTTGTAAAGAAAGAAAGAACAAATGATATGAAGAAGAGGAAGGTTTTAACAGACAGAGGCAATAGTTCCCCAATAAAGAAATACAAGTTCCCTAATGAAGTAAATGTGTTGGACATCCTAGCTTTGCAGTTCTTTACCCTGAGGGTTTATTCATTATTTTGCTGAAGCATTTGTGTGGTTTAGTCCCAGGTTGAGAAAGAAGGAAAAAGGAAGCACAGCTGAATAAATGCTGCATGTATTGAGAGAGACCCTTAGGAGTGTATTACCCATGTGAATGGACTGATCAGAACCACTGGTGTTAGGGAAAGACTTTAGGAATCTATTGTTCCAGAATCAAGTTTTTCTGTATGAATGAGAACATTACTATTTATATTTAAGAGTGTATTTGTCACTGTGATTTGAGGTGACTGCTTAGTCAAAAAGTCACTTTTCAGTAAATGTTAAACTACATTTGAAAGTTTCTTTAGTGTGGATAGATGAGATCTAGTTATCATTGAGATTAAAATACAGAAGACAAAGTTCTGACTAAACTATACTGACTTCTGGGATCCAATATCTATAGTATCTCTTAGAGTTGAGGCATAAGGCACAAAAATAGTGAGGAGCTTTTTTTCTTAATGAAAACCATTCCCATTAACTATTTTACATCTCTCCTGTTGCTGCTTTCATAAATACATTTCTATGTCTTCAGATAGTTAATTAACTTAGATCAATGATTTTCAACCTGTTTGGTTTTATGGCACCTATAAACTAATTACTAAAATTCTGCAGTACATCAAAAAATACATATTTTGCCGATCTGACAAAAGTATAATTTTGATTCATTTATACGGGACAGCTGTTGTTGTGTTGGCTGTTGTCATTTTTTAATTTGACAATCTAAGGGAAAAGAGGTAATTTCTCCCTGACTAAATAGATATTTTGCATGTTTTAAAAATTCTTGAGGCACAGTGGTTGAAAATTGCCGATTTAGGTGATTGAGCAACTACTAAGTCGTAGATATCCTGAAATGCTAAAATTTGAGATTCTTTTCTTTAAAAAAAACTTTTTTTAATCCTCAGTGGAAGTTATTTTTCCATTGATTATTAGGTAGGGTGGAAGGGAGGGAGAGAGGGTGGGAGACAGAGAGAGAAAGAGAGAGAGAGAGAGATGGAGACCACACGAGAAAGAGGTATTGACTGGTTTCCTCTGGAACAACTCTGACCAGGGCCTGGGATCAAACCTGCAACCCAGGTACGTGCCCTTGACCAGGAATCAAACCTGTGACCCATAGGACCATGGCCTGACACTCTAAGCTCCAAACTGGCCAGGGCTCTTTTTTAAAATTTATAATCAAGAAAGAGACCTAAGCCTTAAATATTGTAGTATCAGGTAGATATGCTAAGTATAGAGATACAATCCATAGCAATTCAAATGTAGAAGATATAGAAGTTTGATTATAAGACAGATGGTTAATTTCTGCATCAAGCCCAATATCACAATGAAGTTTAAAATTTTTTCTTTGAGAGAGCATTTAAAACCCTGGTAATCTTAAATTAGGTGTGTGTTAAAAGTTCAGTCAGTGTGGCTTTTATAAGGTGAGGAATTGACAGGCTTAGGCAAAAAACACTTTTTATACCAAGGAAAAGTGATTTTAAAAGGCAATAAATACTGTGCTGAAGAATTTATGCGTAAAGAAATTGGGCCATTGGAGAAGAGGGGAGTTATAGTCTAAATTTCCTCAAGGAAGACTGTTATTGTTTTGTGCTTGAGGTTGATTATATTATTATAGCCATTTGATACAGCTGTTGCAATATTCCCAGTTCTGAATTTTGAATTCATTAATAAAAGGAAGTTTGATCCAAAAGGAAATTTTATAAGAAGTGCAACTAGCTGTACACAAGTACTAAAAAAATTAATCAAGGTGTATAGTATTACCGAAATAAGCTACTACACTCTAGGCCAATCCTTTGATTGGTAATTTAGAATACTAAAAGGAACTGTTGTATTTGTTCAGTACCTAAAAGCAGTGGCATTAGCTAGTTTTCAGAACCATACAGGCGGATACTTTCCAGATTTTTCTCCAATTTTTTTTTTTTTTAATCCTCACCCTAGGACATTTTTGCATTTATCTCCAGACAGAGTGGGAGGGAGAGGGGGGAAGAGAGAGAGAAACATCGATGTGAGAGAGACACATTGACTGGCTGCCACCCACATGACCCCAATCGGGGCCGTGGGACAAACTGCAACCAAGGGATGTGCCCTTAGCGAGAACTGAACCCAGGTCTCTCTGATCCGCGGGCTGATGCTCTAACCACTGGGCCAAACCAGCCAGGGCCAAAATTTTTAATAGTTATTTAATAGTTTGTAGTAAAAGATAAAATGGATAATGCCCTGGCAGGTTTGGCTCAGCAGTTAGAGCATTGGCCCGTGGACCAAAGATTCTCAGGTTCGTTTCTGGTCAAGGGCACGTACCTCGGTTGTGGTTCAGTCCCCAGCCCTGGTTGAGGCCCTGCGGAAGGCAGCAGGTCGATGGGTCTCTCTCACATCGATGTTTCTCTCTACCTCCCTCTCTCTCCATTTCTCCCTCCCACTCTATCTGAAGATAAATGGAAAAAAACGAACCTCGGGTGAGGATTAAAAAATAAAAAAGATAAAATGGATAACAAATTTTAATACAATACAATTTTATAGAATTTAAATGTAGTCTGATCTTGGTCATCATTAGCTAGCTGAATCCTTATTTTCTAAATGAACTCTCATGTGCATATGGGCTAATATATTTTAAATAGTGAGTTACATTACAACATCTTAGAACATTGGTTCTCAACCTGTGGGCCGTGACCCCTTTGGGGGTCGAACAACCCTTTCACAGTGGAAAACACATATTTCCAATGGTCTTAGGAACCGAGACACTGCTCCTCTATCCATCTTCAGGGGGGTCCCTCCACATGCAGATACGCCCACATACAACATGAGGAACTGTATTAAAGGGTCGCGGCATTAGGAAGGTTGAGAACCACTGCATTAGAGGATCATGATCAGAAACTTTTAAGTGAAATAAATAATGTAAACTAGAGTAGAAAATGCAGTGTTATAAAGTATTATTTTCTTTTCTTTTTTTTTTATCCTCACTCGAGGACATTTTCCCATTTTTTGTTCAGATAGAGCGGGAGGGAGAGAGAGGAAGAGAGAGAGAGAGAAACATCGATGTGAAGGGACACATCGAGTGGCTGCCACCCACACGACCAACCAGGGCCGGGGACAAACTGCAACCGAGGTACGTGCCCTTAGCGGGAACCGAACCCGGGTCTCTCTGTACCGCAGGCCGACGCTCCAACCGCTGAGCCAAACCGGCCAGGGCAAAGTATTATTTTCAACAAACTTTTATTATATTTACATGTGCACATGCGAGTGTACCTCATCATGATATAAAATGTATGTGTTATATAAGTCATGGTCCAAAAATGTTTGAAAACCTTTGCCTTTGGCCACTAACTCATTTTTTAAAATTGTAATTATTTACTCAATCCCTATTAATCTCCATATTGTTTTTCTAGTTCTGTTAAAGTGGATAATGGTCTATAAAAATAACTAAAATAAAGGCCCTGACTTAATGAATTCCAGGATGTAGTTAGAAGAGTGGTACAGGTATAAAAATAATTGTAATATGACGGGATTATTAATATTAATAACATTAACAAAATATCATGAACACATGGGATAGAACAGTGACCTATGTGCCTGGAAAATTGGAGAACATTCTATGCAAGATATGATATTTTTGATTAATCGTAAAGATTAGGAAATTTTATCAGTTTCTGAGAGGAAATGTTCTACACTATCAGTACTGAGTTCTAAAGTCACTACCTTCATAAATCCTTGCTCCTGATTCATTTCCCTCAACTCTAGTTCCTCAGTTAGGAATTGATTCATCTTTATATCATTGATTCTCATGAGTTTTACTTTTCCTCTGGCATTTTGTTCCTACTATATATATATATATATATATATTTTTATCCTCACCCGAGGACATTTTTTTATTTTTTGTTCGGATAGAGCAGGGGAGGGAGAGAGAGAGAGAGAGAAACATCGACATGAAAGGGACACATCGAGTGGCTGCCACCCACACGACCTAACCAGGGCCGGGAACAAACTGCAACTGAGATACATGCCCTTAGCGGGAACTGAACCTGAGTTTCTCTGGACCACAGGCCGACGCTCTAACCACTGAACCAAACCGGCCAGGGCTGTTCCTACTATAGAAACTCTTGTGCAATACTTGTTTAGTTCAAGAAATGAGCAAATGAATTCAAATTATATATGCACAAAACCTATTCTTTCAAAAATGTTTATTGCACAGAAATTATTTTAGTGTATTGAAGAACTGTATACTTCAGACCTCAAAACACTGGGGCTCAAATGCAATTTGTCACTTTCAGGGAAGTGAGTGAGCTCTGACCGAGCTCTGCAGGTACTCTGGTAGTGAGACAGCTTTGTTATCTTTAACATATGGTTCTATTGGTCCAGTGGATGCCATTTTCAGCCAGCAGGTAAAAGATAGGAATATGGGGGATTTAAGGCAAGCCACTTTATCCTGAAGGTTATGACATTGAAATTCCACATCACTTCCATTGGTCAAATCTTGTTTACATGGCCGTATATAACTAGCAGAGGTCCTGGGAAATGTAATCTATACCTGGATGGACATGTACCACTGAAAACTGAAGAGTCAGTTTTGTGATAGTAAAAAGCAAAAACAAAATGGATACTGGGTGAGTGGGGAGAGGCAAGTAGGCAACATTTATATGGCACAAATACAAAGGAATGCTATTTCAAAATAAATCAATCTTATCCTAAAAATTAGGGATTTTCATTTTTTGAATTTTCTTTCCATTCATATATACTCATAATTTGTACACTTATAGTATTGGTATTTATTTTCTTACTTTAGCTTTCTCTGAGTCTCAGTTTGTTTATTGTTTGAAAAGGAAAGAATTAAAGAGAACCCAATGTCTGGCACATGGCACCAGTTAGTAATTACTATTTCTTTTTATATTAAAAATTTTGACTTGAAATTTTAGTATATCTACTTGTTTTATTCATAGACATTTTATATATTTATACTTATGACAGTCTAAAACAACACCTAAACCAAACTTTGATACAATTCTGATCTTGAACTCAGGAAAAGATGTTTTTTTATTTCTAATAGCTATCAATATTGAACACCCTATATTTCAGACACTATGCTTTACATCTTTTAATCTTCACAGTTAATCCTTAAGTATGTTTATTATTTCCATGTGGCAGAAACCTGAGACTCATAAAATGGGTGTACAGATATAAATATAATTACAATGAGAAGAAAGGGCTATAAAGATAGGAAGAAATAAATCAGGGTTGAACTTCAGAACACCGTCCAGCCGGTGTTGCTCAGTGGTTGAGTGTCACCCATGCACCAAGAGGTTGCCGATTTGATTCCAGGTCAGGACACATGCCCTGGTTGTGGGCCAATCCCCAGTTGGGGGCATGCAGGAGGCAGCCGATCAGTGTTCTCTCTCATCAATGTTTCTATCTCTCTCACTCACTTCCTCTCTCTCTAAGATCAATAAAGGGGGGGAAATCTATTTTTGAACTTCAGAACACCATCAAGATAGTCCTAAATTTCCCCAGTAGTGTCTGCTAAAAAAGTTCTTTCAAAAAATTCCTCAAGAACTGCTTTTGAATGGCATTGACTCTTCAGTAGTTAAGGGGGAAGGGAGCAAGGCATAAAATAAAGTGAGAGTGCAATATACTTGTTTTTACAATAGTAAATACAGTTCTTTGTGCATGTATTAGTGAGTGTATTTGTCAAGAACACAGTCCTGGTCCTCTATATAATATTTCTGTAGAAAATCAGTTTACTTTCTATTAATGTATGCTATAGCATTCATCTTCCTCCTACCCAGTCTTAATCCGTCTATCCTTTAAAAAAAAAAAAATAGAATATATTCAGGAAATGGCATAAACTAGAAGGAAAATTTTTATGTCCTAGAGACAGAAGAAGTAATAAATGGATACATTATTTAATAGAATTAAAATGAGAAATCATTGATCTAAGCCTTTGATACAGGTAGTTTAATTTACATGTGTTTAAATGTGCAGTCTTTTTCTTTTCTTTAGTGCTACTGGTTTGAGATGTCTTTTCTTTATTCCTCAGTACTTTTATACTCACTCCAATATTACTTTCTTGACTTTTTAAAATCTGATTTGAGATTTATTAGTTTTTTTCTGTTGGTGATCTGGTGGTAAGGAAAGCAACTGTCCATTGCTACCATTTTCTTAGAAGGTCATTTCTTATTTTATTTATTCTTTCTTTTTGTTCCATTGCAGTCTGGTTTCAAATTTCTGTGATAAAAAAGCAAAGAGTACTTGTCATATAGAAGAATTTTTGTTTATTAACTTGCGAATACATCGTTCTCATGTATCCAGCACAGTTTTCCTTCGTTCAAAGGACTGATTTGAGTGGAGAGTTGGGTAGAGAAAAGGGAGATTGCTATTCCATCATATTCTGGGCTGAATTAATATATAATATAGACTCATTCCTACCTACCAACACATGAAAATGCTAAATAAAATAGAGCAAAGGGAAAAATATAGGTGCATTGCTGAACTTCAGAGAAAACTTTTCACTTGTCAGGAACAAAAGAGAACTCAAAGAGCAGTAAGGAGCAGTAAGCTCGGAGCAAATAGGAGAGCATGGGGGATATTTGGAGGCCCTCAGAACAGGAGGTTGGGGTTGGGAGTGGGATTAAGTATTTGACTACGGAACTAAGTCCCCTTAAAGTTGGGATCCTGGAAGGGTTGCCTTCTCTGCAGAGGGTTTAGAAAAACACCCTGTATATGTTTTTAAAGACATTTTGTTGTTGTTGTGAGGATTAAATGGTACAGTATGAAAATATTCTGGAGGCTGTGAAGAGCTACTTTAAATTTTGTCTTAATTGATGTATAAATGAGAGAAAGCGCCAAGGCATATAATATGAATGAAGCTGTCCAGGCACAAGACAGTGGGGAAAAGGGTGTGGGGACTACAGGTGAATTGGAGATCATATGCTTCACTGACAGGAACCAATGACACAGGCAATTGTGATGATGTGGGAAGTAGGCTCAGTGTTTCCAGATTTCTGATTATTTAAAAGAAGCTTCTTAAAATTATTATGTCCCAAACAATTTAAATTAGATAGATGACTTGGAAGAAGAAAAGTAGAGACAGAAACCAGGAGGAAAGAACAAGAACGTTTATGTGAAATACTTAGGCTTATGGTGTTTTTGAATAAAAAGCAAATAGTAAGTAGTATTATGTGTATTTTCAGAGTCTGTCAGGTAAAGTTCTAGAAAGTAGGGATACTGTTAAGTAAAACACCCCTACATTCACACTAGCTTCTGTTTAGTGCATACTAAGTGCCAGGCATCCTGCTAGGTGTCTTATATAGTCTAGGAGCGGAGGTCTTAGAAAAAGTTCAATTTTAGAAGTGAAGAAAGAGTCAAGTTGGGAGTACGAGTGAAGAAGTTGGGGTGGGGATTAACAAGCTTTCCAGGTATGGAGAATTGTTTTATACCAAGGCTGTTAGATGAGAAAACTTGACTAATTCAAGAGCTGAAAGCAGTCAGTGAGTGAGGCTAGGGTGCAGAATAGAGATAGGGGAGTAGTTTTAAGATGAAATTGGAGAGGTAGGCAGAGATCAGCTATTAGCCATTTTATCCTAAAAACAAAGGTAAGCCATTAAAACCCTCAAGATCAGCCTTAGGGCTGCTGGCTTCACCACATATAGAATGGGGCCTAGGCATATGCAGTTAAAAAATTGGAGAGGGATGGATGGGGTTTTCTTGATGTTGGTTTACATCTTGAAAAGCATTTCTCTAATCCATAGATATAGAATCATAACATTTTATATGGAACTTATAAGGAACGAAACAATTAATGACAGCTGTACTATAAAGCACCTAAAAAACTAACTTGAAAAAAACAATTTAAAAATGTATTACTTGTCTTGTTGAACAGGATATTAATTTTTTTCTGGTCATTCAAGTTATTAACAACATTGGCTTATAAAAACCATGGGAATAAAGGATAAAAATATTGGCTCTATACTGTAAGAACCCATGTAGATGTAAACTTCGAGCACTTTTGCCATCGTGTTCTTCTGTCAGCTGCAGACTTTAAAGACAAGTCAGAAGGGCAAAAATGGGAGTATCTCCTAGCTTAGTCATCCCTCACTGAATAGTCTTCTAGGATGTACAATTTGATATTTATGCTTATACCTTATTTGAACTTAAGCTAATAGCACACCTAGTTACAGGGAGATTGTGCTGTACATTCTTTCATATTGGTTGACCATAACATTGAAATTTCTGTTGCTAAGGAAAAGATGACATGCTGAATTAGGCAACTAGCAGTTTCTAAGGCAGCTGTTATATATAATTGGTCTTCGATTTCCCTTCCTTAATATTTTTACCTTTCCAGGTCGCTTAAGGAAAAGCTTTGTGCAGTTTTTATACTTTATCTGTGTATTTTGACCATTTTATTGACAGTATAGTAGATACTTTTATTTTTCATGCCACTGAATGTTCGTTTACTTGCCTGCTTTCATAACTTGACTTTGTGGCTTTTAACTTTTCTTCTCTTTGTTTACCTGTTATTAGCTGTAAATGAGATTTCACAATATTGAAAGTTAATGACAAAAGCTTGTGGTATTGGAAAATTATTTTATTAACATTTATTTTGAATTAATTTTTAATTTCAGAAAAGTTGCAAGAATAAGAACTTTTTTTCCTTTAAAAATTTTTTTATTGATTTTAGAGAGAGAGGAAGGGAAAGGAAGGGAGAGATAGAAACATCAATGAGAGAGAACATTGGCCACTTCCTGCATGCCCCTCACTGAGGATCGGGCCTACAACCTGGGCATGTGCCCTGACCTCTGGGAATCAGACCGGTGACCTCTTGGTGCATGGGTTGGTGCTCAACCATTGAGCCACGCTGGCCGGGCCCAAGAACTTTTTTATATACCTTTTGCCCATATTCACTAATTTTTAGATTCTGCTATATTTTTCTGTTATTCTTTCTATATATATTTAATATATATGCTATATATGTGATATTTTTTCTGAGTTGTTTTAGAGTAGGTTGCAGAAATCATGCCCCTTTATACATTAATGTTTCAATATATATTTTCTAAGAACAAAGATATTCCCTTACATAAGCCCTGTATAGTTATTAAATTCAGGAAAATTTACATTGATACATCATGTGTCCAGTCTGTATTCCAGTTTGGTCAGTCATCTCAGTCATCTTTCAGTATAAGGTCCAGTCTAAGATTACATATTGCATTTGTTGTCATGTCTTTTTAATCTTTAAAAGTTTCTTTGATCTGCAACAGTTCCTCTTTCTTTGTCTCTCATTATATTAGTCATTTTATAGTCTGTATTTCTCAGTTTGGGTTTGTTTTGTGTTCATTTATGATTAGATCCAAGTTATATATTTCCCTACTCTATGCTTCCTGGCTGGAATACTGTGAGAGTGATGATATGTCTTTCTCAAAGGTATATCTGGAGGCTCCTATTGTCTGTCTTTATTATCGATACTAGTTTTGATCACTAGGACAAGGTGGTGTCTGTTTTTTTTCACTGTAGTTTCTAATTTACCCATTACATCTAATAAGCAATTGCTGAGAAGATACTTTGAGACTATGTAAATATCTTACTCATGAAACTCTCTTAGATTTAGCTTTTTGAGGGGGAGAGTGGTTAATCCTCACCTGAGGATATTTATCCATTGATTTTTAGAGAGTGGGAGGGGGAGAGAGGAGAGAAAGAGAAACATGGATGGTTGCTTCCCTCACGACCCACACCGGGCCCAGGGATTGAACCTGCAACCCAGGTACGTGCCCTTGATCAGAATTGAACCCACAACCCTTTGGGGCCAAACTGGCCAGGGCAGATTTAGTATTTCTTGCTGATTTTTGCCTGAACCAGTATTTTCTATGATAATTGCAAACTGGTAATTTTCTTTTTAAATAACTTTTTAATATGTTTTTATTGATTTTTTTTTTTTTTTTTGAGAGAGGAAGAGAGAGAGAGAAATAGAAACATTTATGAAAGATGTTCACATTTATCATTTGGCATTCAGAGCTCTATAAGAGTCCTCCTCGTCTGTCTACTGACCTATCTACCACCCAACTACTTGTCATCGTAATGGACTTGAGAAATCCTAATATATTTGCTAGGTAGTAATCCTGTGCTGTCTGTTCTGGTGCTGAAATCTGATTTGGCTAATGGAAACCCCTTCAAGATGGCTCCTATGCCCTGTTTTTGTTTTTTCCTATGTCCTTTTGACATGCCCCACCTTTTTTTTTTTAAGTATTTTGTTCTTTGGCACAGCAATCTTGTTTAGGTTCATCTTGCACCTTCCCTGTCCCAGTCTGAATCTGCCATTTCTCAAAGGACTTCTAGTTTATTTAAGTGTGGAATAGTATATAAAAATCAAGATCTGGGTACCAAAGTGATTATAAATTTAAAACTTCAAAGGGATATATTTATATTTGTTGATATGTTGATAAATAGCAAATCAAAAGATACACTACCATAAATACAAAAAAAGTATATGCAACCCCCCCTCCCCCGTTTTCGACGTCACTACTTGTAACACCAAAGAATTAGAAGCAAAACATGTTTATCTTTGAGGTACAAGTTGAAACTACAATATGGAGAATACGTAGATGCGTAAAGGAATGGGGAATATATCTGCTACTGTGAAATGATCTCTAAGAAACAATGTGTATATAGATGCTCCTCAATTTATGAAGGGTTTCATCCTGACAAACCCATTGTAAGTTGAAAATATCTTAGGTTGCAAATGTGTGTAATACACCTAACCTAGCTAACATCATAGCTTAGCCTAGTCTATCTTAACCATGCTCAGAACACTTACATTAGCCTACAGTTGTGCACTATCATCTCATTGTCACTGCCCAGCATCACGAGAGAGTATTGTACCACATATTGCTAGCCCAGGAAAAGATCAAAATTCAAATCAGTTTCTTCTGAATGCTTATCACTTTTGTAGTATTGTAAAGTTGAAAAAGTGTAAATTGAATGACTGTAAGTGGGTATCATCTGTAATATTTATATGAGTGTAAGTATGCTTGCTCATGAAAGGGTGTATGGACATTCTTATTCATAATTTGCTTATATTGAAAAATAAAAAGTTCTACGAATAATTACTAAACAAGAAGAGAGGGCATAGTATAGAGGAGACAGGATGGAAGCTGAACTTTGACTATAACTTTTGCAGCTCTTAAGTTGGATCCAAGTAAATAATAAACATTAAATAAAAGTGAATACAAAGGCAGTTTCTAAATATGAAAATAAAAATGCAAACGACCCTAATTAAACTAAGTGGCCATACAGAATTAAATTATTTCAGTTGACTTTATAACAATATGATTATGGGAGTAAGTTTTCCTGAAGGACAAAATGAATTGTAAAGAAATCTTAATATTTAATAATCATTTTTAGTAATAATGGTATTATTACTTATTTATTATGTTGTTATTGATTTTTTTTAGAGAGAGAGGAAGGGAGGGAGAGAGAAACATTGAAGTGAGAGAGTTACATCAGCTGCCTCCTGCTCGTCCTCTACTGGGGATCCAGCCTGCAACCCAGGCATGTGCCCTGACTGGGAATCGAACCAGAACAGAAAGTGAGGAGGCTGTCAAAGACTACTTGAGGTCTTGTCAGAAGGATTCTGGAACTAATAAAGGGTTTCCTGTTGAGCCAGGTCAGGTGGTCCAGTGGATTGAGCGTTGTCCTATGCACCAAGGGGTAACTCGTTTGGTTTCTGGTCAGGACAAGTGCCTGGGTTGCGGGCTCAGTTCTCCCCCCTCCCCCCATAGGGGTCATCCAAGAGGGAACCAATTGGTTTCTCTTTCTCTCTCTCTCTCTCTCTCTCTCTCTCTCTCTTCCTCTCTATCTAAATACAATAAAAACATATATAAATAATAAATATAAATAAAAGGGTTTCCTGTTGACTAAAGATGGGATAATTTGAAATCAGCAGTGATACTGACAGTGGATTAAAGCTCATCAAATTCATATCCATGAGTTTATAATGAAACTTGAAAACAAACTAAATTTATTAAGGTACTCATAAATGTGATAGTGGGTTTTCTTTTGTAAATTGAGAATGGTGAGGAAAAGAATGAAGTATTTTTAATAATCCACCATCTTATTACTGTTGTGCTAGTGAGATTTGATAAAATTCATATGAGTAACTTTTAAATGATATACAGATACTTATGTAAAACATAAGTGGTATTGGTTGTTATCAAAATATATAAAATGTTAGTGGGAGCTCAGAAATATTTCTTAGAGCTAAATTGTATTTGTCAGTTTTATACGAGAATGTGTGTCCATTTATATATGTAGCTTTGATTTGTTTATACTTACATCCATTCACCCGTCAAACATATTGAGCTCTTTCTTTAGTGAACAACATACAAAAGGCAACAAGTAAAAATCTAGAAACATGGTAGAATATCAAAGGTGTAGGATACCAAAAAAACAAAAACAAAAAACAAAGCTACAGTGATTATTATATGGTGTTTTAACCTTGTAGTATGTATAGATAGTAGTATGGATGGGATGCTTTGGGAGCTCTAGGAAAGGATATCTAATTCAATGTTGGGTTGAGAATAGAATCAGGAGATATTTGTTGGAGAAGTATCCACGAGGTAAGGCTCAAATAAGAATTATATAGTTGGGGTTAGGGGGTGGGAGTAATTGTGCAAAACAGAAAGTGGAAAGAGAAACTGGCTCTCAGAGAATTACAAGTAGTTTGCCACTGTTAGAACTAAGGGCTTAGGGCAGTGGTTCTCAGGCTCCCTTTGGGGGTGGAATGACCCTTTCACAGGGGTCGCCTAAGACATAACAGTAGCAAAATTACAGTTATGTAGTAGCAATGAAAATAATTTTATGTTTGGGGGTCACCACAATATGAGGAACTGTATTAAAGGGTCGTGGCATTAGGAAGGTTAAGAACCACTGGCTTAGGGGGAAGCTGGCAGAGACAAATTCCTGAAAGGCCTCAAAGATGTTTGAACTTCGTTAAAGAAACACTTTAGATTTATGAAAGAAAGTTAGGCCATGATCAGAATTTTATTCTAGAAAGAATATTTGCAGGATGGGCTGAAGTAGAGTTACTTTATTAGAAGGGGCTTTTCACCTATTTTAGCTAAAACTTTTGTTTGAATATAGATCTCCTCTCTACTTCCCCGAATCTGTGTATATATTTCTTTCAAATGTTTTGAATTAAAAAAAAAAGTAAGTTATGTAAATCATTGACATGGTTCAAAAACTGATGACTTATTTCAATTCATGTTTTCTCTTCTCTCTTTCCTCCTTCCCTCTCTAGGTAGAATTTTTAACTTACTTGTTGGTTTATGCTATCATTCTTGTTTTTTTTAAGGTATAAGCAAATGTGTATAAATGCTTTTTCCTTCTTGTACAAAGGAAGCAAAATATAAACATTCTTATATTTTTCTTAACTATATCCTGGAAATCATTCTGTGGCTGCATATAAGACATTCTTCACTTGCTCTTAATCCTATTAAGAATAACTAAATAATTTGTGCTTGTAATATCTAAGGTAAAGACATTCTAATTGTAAACCTATGCCATTAGAGTAGCCTAGATTCAGGCTATTTGCTTTTATCTCCAGCCAGAACTATGTTTTACCTAATAACAGAATGTTAACCAGCTTTCATCTTCAGGGGCTAATCAAGATATTAAGAATATAGGCCCATGGTTGCTCCCCAGATTCAATCATTCATTCATCTACTTTTCAAATATTTGTTGAGTAGCCACCTGCAAAAGGTTAACTCTGGTAGATACTCTGAAAAAAAAAATAAACAGTACCCTTAAGAAGCTTACAAGCAATTAAAGTGATACCCCTTCTGTCCATTCTTTCCTAAAGAATTCGTTCAACCATGCTTTTTTCTAAATGTTCTGCTTTTATTGTACCAAATTTGGTTGTATTTTCAGTGCTCCCCATACACCTGGATCCACTATCTTAAATATAGCACAGAATGGTATTTATTGATTGATACGACCATCTCTCCATACCAGGCTAGAAATTCTCTTAATGGTAAAGGATGGTCTCGTCTCAGTCTTTCCAGTGCCTAACGTAGTTCTCAATTAAATTTATTGAATAAATAGATTTCTCTTAACCTTGCAGGTTAAAGGAGAAATGAAATTGTGTGTAAGGAAAACTATCTTTTCTAATATTCTTGCTGAAGTTTCTCTCAAGGGACCCAAGTAAAATAGGGCAAGTTTTTTGCGTTTTTTTTGGTTCTTTACTTAATTAAAAGGTACTATGCTGTTTTTGGACCTCAGAACCAACCATATGACCAGAGCGTAGAAATTGTGGCAGAAATGATTTTTAGATCATAGCCGTTAGGAAGCAAATTTTTGTTTACGGTTTCTATGAAGAAAAATTACTTTATTACATTTCCACTTTAAAAGTATTTATATATTTGCATTTTAATTTATATCTCACTTTTGGAATCAATGCAGACTTTTATGTCGGTGGTTTTTTTTTAAATTTATTTTTTATCTATTAATTTGTTAAAGATGTTTCTCATTTTTCCCCCATTGACACCCCCCACCTCCACCCATATGTCAGTGTTTTAACTATTAACTTCTTGCTCTTGGAAAGGAGAAATTACTTTTATGAAGGTATTACTTTTTTCTTTTTGGTTTCTGTTAGCCTTTATTTGAGAAAATTTACACAAAAATCCCCATCCAACACAAGTGAATCAGTCTAAATTCCACATGCTTCTTTCCATTAACAAACAGAAAAATGGCTTATGACAGGAGTTTATGATAATGGTATAACAAAACTTAAACTTCCTCATTCAAAAAATTACTTTTGTTACTGAAATATATTTTCATAGAGTAATACCTCCATCTGGTGGTTTTTCTGAGAATTACAGTAGAAGACATGCAGCATGAGTTTTTCTATATGTAAATAAACATTACCTATTGTTTCTCATAAAGCCAGATGAAATTACATCGAAGACTGTCTACCGTGTGTGTCAAAAATTTTGTCTCTAGTTTTCAACAATTCAAATGTGAACACCAAATGTGAACAAATGGAGAAAATGATAGTTTCTCAATGAACTACTGCTTTTACATTTGTGTGTATAGAGATTAGAAAAGATTGTGAGAATATGCTATTTTAGATTTACTGCCATGGAATCATGGCAGTCAATGATTTACTCAGGCAATTACTGATTTTATTTTTTTAGTGCATTGTATTTTATCATAGCCTAATTATAATAAATCACATTTTCCTAAAATGATGACACATAGATGTAAGCTTGAAAACAAGTAGAAACTACAAGTAAATTTCCACCTGTTACTATGAGAATTTTCAACAGTTTTTTTAACCTTTTCTTCACAATCCCACTTGATATTTACTACAGCTAAATAGCCCTTTAAGGATATCCCTGTGGCTAAAACTTTTCTAGTTTATAGCCCAGTATTTTTTTACTTGTTAGAATACGCTGATTATCTTGGAGGAAGATTGTGATCTGATTGCTTATGTGTTGGCCAAAACTGTATAAAATCTGTTAACCATGTCAATTATTACTGTAGATTAACATTAATTCTTTTTTCTATTTGGCTATAGAAAGTTGAAATATGAAATGAATAAAGTTTCATGATTTGGAGCTTTTTGCTGACTTTTTAAGAAAGAAGAAATTCCTAATGAATTTTGTTTGAAATTTGTTCATTTTCAAATTGCAGCCAGTCAGATGATGATTCTGGGTCAGCTTCAGGCTCTGGATCTGGTTCAAGTTCTGGAAGCAGCAGTGATGGAAGCAGTAGCCAGTCAGGTAGCAGTGACTCTGACTCTGGATCTGAATCGGGCAGTCAATCGGAGTCTGAGTCAGACGCTTCCCGAGAGAACAAAGTTCAAGCAAAACCACCGAAAGTTGATGGAGCTGAGGTAATCAATAAAGTATCCAATGAAAGGTAGATTTATAACATTGATTTATAGCATTCTTAATCTAGCTTTTAGAAAACATTAATTTTAAAATTAAAATTTACTTTCAGTGATTCTCAGTTGTGGTCAAGACTTTGTGAGATTTGTTAATTCTACAGTGTCTGATCTCTACTCTCAAGATCTTCAGGGAGATACTTTATTGCTAGTAACGGGAGAACTCTGTTTCTTTGAAGATACCTGGTGGAACAGGCTAAGGGACATTCTGTTTGAAAAAGCTACTACAAGATTTAGTAAAACTTGTCTATACTTCATAATAGTACATTGTAGTATTACTTAGAGTGCCAGTCATAATAAGATGCTTGGACCAGAGTGCCAGTCTTAAAATGCTTGGACCAAAATATAAATCAACACATAGCCTTCTTCATGGAGAAAATATTGCTAACAACAACAGAAGTGCTTAGTAATGTACATAGTTGATTTACATTCTGACTTAAGCGCTTCTTGTTCACCTCACACCAGTTAAAAAGAATAGGCAACCACACTTTGAGTAACACTGGTGTCTCATATTACCACTTTGTTTTTGACAGTTATACTCATAAAACCAAATAACGTATTGATTAATTTTGTTTGTGAAGTTTGCATAAATTTGTTATATACAACTAAAGCTAAACATTTTATTTTAATTATATTGCACTGATATTATATTATATATAATATGATTAAGGAAGATAGTCTTAGCTTATTATTTAGAAGCAGTGAAAATGTTGGTATTTCAATAAAATAACTTTTAAATTTTTTCAAAACTTTACATTTCACTGGTTCATATTTCTGTTACAGTTTTGGAAATCCAGCCCTAGTATTCTGGCTGTTCAGAGATCTGCAATGCTCAAGAAGCAGCAGCAACAGCAACAACAACAACAACAACATCAAGCTTCGTCTAATAGTGGATCAGAAGAGGTGAGTTTTCATTATGCAAACTAATATTTTAAAAGTAGACATGCTTAGTCATTTAAATAAGTAGGTACTTAAGAAATTGTTAGAAGGATAGGAGATAACTGCATTAAATATGTGTATCAAGAGTCTTGAAATATAGATGTATTTTATCTAATAATTGTACTTTTAGAAATTAATCTAAGACAAGCAGTGGAAATTTGTGTGCATTTTTTGCTCATCAAAACAAAACTTTGAAAGAAACTAAATGTGAATACAGTTGACCCTTGCCACTTCACGCTTCGACTTTCGTGGCTTCACTCTGTCACGGTTTTTTTCAAATATATATATTCATTAAAAAGTTGATCAAGACAGTGAAAATGATACAGTGCGCACTCAGTTGTCTGAGTCAATTATATACCCCTGTATTAAATTAAAATGGAAATAACTGCCCTGGCTGGTTTGGCTCAGCGGTTAGAGCATCGGCCTGAGGTCTAGAGAGACTCGGGTTCGATTCCCACTAACGGCATATACCTCGGTTGCAGTTTGTCCCTGGCCCTGGTTGGGTCGTGCGGGAGGCAGCCACTCGATGTGTCCCTTTCACATTGATGTTTTTCTCTCTCTCTCTCCCTTTCTCTCCCTTCCACTCTATCTGAACAAAAAATGGAAAAATGTCCTCTAGTGAGGATAAAAATAAAATTACTGTACATATGGACTGTAGGCCTGTTTATTCAAGCACCCCAGGAATCCTTCAACGCCAGGTGCAACTGCTAGAGTCTGAAACAGTTTAACCACAATAAACGAGGGACGATTATACTAGGAAGACATACATATTCAAAGACATATATATGAACTTACACATATATGAATGAAGAGATAATATACTATTTAAATTGTTGTACAGAGTATTACTGGAATGCTGAACATATTTTTAAAAGAATAGGCTACAGCTGTAAATAGTGTAGTTCCTATGAGCACATATGCATGTGTGTTTAAAGAACTGTTTTAAAACCTGTCTAATGGGGTAGAAAAACATTAAAATTTGACATAACAACAATTAGGATTTCTTTTTGAGGCCATACTAGGCAATAATAATGGTCTCCATAGCTGATAGATTCATTTTTCAATTACAGTTGACATTCGATATTATATTAGTGTCAGGTGTGCAGTGTAGTGGATAGACAGTTACATAATGTACGAAGTGACCCCCCCCCCAAAAAAAACAAGTCTAGTACCCACCTGACACCATACATAGTAATGGCAATATTATTGACGATATTCTCTGTGCTGTACCTTACATCCCTGTGACTATTTTGTAACTGCCAATTTGGACTTCTTAATCCCATCACTCTTTTCTCTCACCCCTCTAGCCTCGCTTGCACCAGGCAGCCATTACTTCTCTGTATTTATGAGTTTTGTTTTGTTTTTTTTTTTCCTCACCCGAGGATATTTTTCCATTTTTTGTACAGATAGAGCGGGAGGGAGAGAGAGGAACAGAGAGAGAGAGAAACATCGATGTGAAGGGACACATCGAGTGGCTGCCACCCGCACGACCAACCAGGGCCGGGGACAAACTGCAACCGAAGTACGTGCCCTTAGCGGGAACCGAACCCGGGTCTCTCCGGACCGCAGGCCGACGCTCTAACCGCTGAGCCAAACCGGCCAGGGCTTTGTTTTTGTTTTCATTGTTCGTTTATTTAGTTTTTTTAGATTCTGCATATAAGTGGAATTCTCTGGTATTTGTCTTTCTCTATCTGACTTATTTCATTTAGCATGATACCTTCTAGGTCCATCTATGTTGTTGCAGACGGTAAGATTTCATTCTTTTTTATGGTTGAATAATATTCTATTTTATATATGTACCACATCTTTATCCAATTATCTGTCGATGGACACTTAGGTTCCTTCCATATTTTGGCTATTGAATATGAAATGTTCTTTTTTTGTCTCTTGTTATAGCCTTTATTTTTAAAGTCTATTTTGTCTGATGTAATTATTGTATCCCTGGCTTTTTAAAAATTTCCACTTGCATAAAATAGCTTCTTTTATCTCTTTAGATTTAGTCTGTGTGTGTCTTTCTATCTGAAGTGGGTCTCTTATAGGCAACATGTTAAGGGTTTTATTTTCTTCTCCATTCAGCAGCCCTATGTCTTTTGATTGGAGCATTTAATTCATTTTCATTTATAGTAATTACTGATAGGTATATGGTGATTGCCATTTTATTTATTTATTTTTAATTTATTTTTTGTTAATCCTCACCCGAGGATGTTTTTTTCCATTAATATTTAGAGAGTGGAAGGGGAGGGGAGACATTGATGTGAGAGAGACACATCGATTGGTTGCTTCTGACACGAGCCTTTACCGGGGCCAGGGATTGAACCTGCAACCTAGGTATGTGCCATTGACCAGTGATTGAACCCAACGCCCTTTGATATGTGGGCTGATGCTCTAATCATTGAGCAACACCAGCAAGGGCTTATTTATTTTTTTATCTATTTTTTCTTCTTAAACAATTCCCTTTAACATTTCTTGTAATACTGGTTTGGTAGCGATGAACTCCATAAGTGTTCTCTCTCTGTTGATTTTAAATGATAGCCTTGCTGAGTAGAGTAATCTTGGTTGTAAGTTCTTGCTTTCCATCATATTGAATATTTTATGTCTGCAAGGTTTCTGTTAAGAAATAAGCTGACAGTCTTATGGGAGCGTCCTTGTAAGTAACAGTGATAGATTTTAAAGTTTTGTACAAAATGCTGACATTGTGATATTTACCTAATTTTACCAGCTGTGTAATAAATTTGAATAAGAGTGTTATTGATCACTTTATATTACTAATAGTATAAATATAACAACATAAAAAAGGTTTAGTTACTGTTATTAGGAAAGTGAACTTTAAGTAGTGTGACAAGCAAAAATTTGATATGATGGTTAAATTGCAATCATTAATAACGTTAACTTTGTTTATTTTATTCCTACAGGATTCCTCTAGCAGTGAAGATTCTGATGATACATCGAGTGAAGTCAAAAGGAAAAAGCATAAAGAGTATGTCGTTTTGTTCAACTGATTACTTACTCTCATATCAAGAAAATCCTAATGATTCTGTATTTCTTCCTTTATTAGAAATTGATGCTAAAATGTGCTTTTGTAAATTCTTGGTTCATGGCATTTTATTAGGTTAATAATAACCTAATTCTTGAAATTTATCTTTGTGTGATGACTTAAGATTTTTTTTTCTTTATTTTGATTGTTGACACTATTACAGATGTTCCCATTCCCCCTCTTCCCTCCCTCCACCCAGCACCTACATCCATCAATGACAACTTTCTAATTCCATCATTTCTTATACAAGTAGTTGACTTTTTTACTGTAAGGGATTTTTCTTTCTGTTACAAAATGTTTTTAGTGTTTATGTATCTATACATACACATGCATTTCTTTCCTTTTTTTAAAAAATCTTGATTATTGAATGTATTACAGATATTCCTCATTTTCCCCCCATTGACCCCCTCTTTCCTACTCCCGCCCCCCTCCTGCCTTTTCCCACACTGTTGTCTATGTCCACTGGTTATGCATATATGCATATAAGTTCTTTGGTTTATCCCCCCACCCCTGTCCCCTTCCCTTTGAGGTTTACAGTCTAGCAACCAATTTGTACTTTTTTAATCCCTTCACCTTTTTTACCCATTCCCCCAACCCCCCTCCCATCTGGCAACCAACAAAATGTTCTCTGTATCTATGAGAATGTTTCTGTTCTGCCTGTTCATTTTGTTTGTAGATTCCATTGTCAATAGATATGTATTCATTGCTATTTTGTTTGTTGATATACTTTATCTTTTTCTTCAAAAAGACCCTTCAACATTTCATATAGTAACGGTTTGGTGGTGATGAACTCCTTTAACTTTACCTTGTCTGGGAAACTCTTTATATGACCATCTATTCTAAATGACAGCTTTGCAGGATAGAGTAATCTTGGTTGTAGGTTTTTGCTTTTCATCACTCTGAATATTTCTTGCCACTCCCTTCTGGCCTGCAAAGTTTCTTTTGAGAAATCAGCTGACAGTCTTATGGGGGCTCCCTTGTAGGTAACTAACTGCTTTTCTCTTGCTGCTTTTAAGATTCTCTCTTTGTCTTGAACCTTTTGCATTTTGATGATGATGTGTCTTGGTGTGGGCCTCTTGGGGTTCATCTTGTTTGGGACTCTCTGTGCTTCCTAGACTTGTATGTCTGTTTCCTTCACCAAGTTAGGGAAGTTTTCTGCCATTATTGTTTCAAATAGGTTTTCGATTTCTTGTTCTCTCTCTTCTCCTTCTGGCACCCCCAAGATGTGAATGTTGGCACGCTTGAAGTTGTCCCAGAGGCTCCTTACACTGTCCTCATTTTTTTTTTTTTTAGATGCTTTTTTCTTTTTGCTGTTCTGATTGTGCGTTTTTTGCTTCCTTATATTCCAAATTGATGGTTTGCTTCCTGGCTTTACCTACTCTACTATAGAATCTGTGTAAATTATTCTTTATTTTAGTTAATGCCTCCTTCATTTCTGACTGTGCATTCTTCATTTCTGACTGGTTCTTTTTTATGCTCTTGAGGCCCTCACTAAGTTCGCAGAGGTTCTCACTAAGTTCACTGAGCATCCTTATAGGCAGTATTTTGAACTCAGTATCTGTTAGGTTGCTTATCTCCATTTCACTTAGTTCTTTTCCTGGAGTTTTGTTCTGTTCTTTCATTTAGTACCTGTTTCTTTGTCTCCTCATTTTGGCTGCTTCCCTGTGTTTGTTTCTATGTATTACTTAATGAGAGGTATGAGGCTAGCTGAGACCAGATGCTGCTTGTTTGAAAGAATTTAGTAAAACCTGAAGCAGGATCCAAGACAGGCCAATCCTATGGTTAAGCAACTGGCAACAGCTTAGGTGGGCCTGAAATTTGGGTGGGGCGGGGCGGGACCTCAGGGAATCACCAGGGCGGGGCTACCAGTGTGAGCCAGGTTGCTGGAGTCCCAGATATGGTGGCTGTCTGTAGGCCTCGTGAGGGAAGGGCTAACCAAAGGAACAAAGACCTCTGACAGCACGCCTGTCCCGGAGAAAGCCCCTTCTCCAGCCCTCACTCCAGTGTGAAACAGCTCAGTTCTTCCCTGTATGTCTCTGGCGCCCCTGGAGCTGCCTCCCCTCCAAGCTTAGAGGGAGAGAGTCTGATAAGTCCGTATGTGGGCCCTTTAAGGAGCTGCCTGGGGCTCCAGCTATGTCAGCTTCCCTGAGCCTCAGTTCCCGCTGGTTTTTCCAGCCAGAAGTTATGGGGACTTCTCTTCCTGGCACTGGAACCCTGAGTGGGGCATCTGGTATGGGACAGGGACCCCTCAGTCCTCAACGGAGGACCTTCCCAGCTGAGGTGTCCTCCTGATTTTTATCCGCCACACATGGGAGTGGTACCAGACCGTCCGCCCCCGCCCCCGCCCCTCCTACCAGTCTTGATGTAGCTGCTTCTTTAATTTCGTAGTTGTAGGACTTCCATTCAGCTTGATTTCAGGCATTTTTGAATGATGGTTGTTCTGTAGTTTAGTTGTAACTTTGATGTGGTTGTGGGAGGATATGATACCGCGTTTACCTACGCCGCCATCTTGACTGGAAGTCATGACTTAAGATTTTTATGTCACTTGTTTATCTCTTATAACCCTTTTCCCTTATATATTTTTAAACTTCAGAGATCTGTTTATTCATAATGTCAGAATAAGGGATCAGTTGATGATGGATTTTGGGTGATTCTGTTAATTTATGTTAATAGTTATCCTTACTTTTCATCTGCACATGATATTTACTTTCTCTATACAACTCATTCAGGAACTCATTATAATTTCCTAAAGTGTTAAGAATACTTAAGATTCTCAGTTCTGATACCTAGATGGTCTGAGATTTTTTTTCAAAAAACATTTTTCTATTGTCTTATTTTTCAATTTACGTTGCTATTTTGCACTTTTAATTTGGTGTGTCTGGCTTTGAATTTGGTATTCTACTTTATGCACTTGATCTTATGCATCTTGAATGTGAAGACTCGTACCTTTTATTAGTTTCTCAGAATTTAGTCATTGTATCTCTGGACATTTTCTCTTTCTATAAGTCTGGTACTACTATTAGTAAATGTAAATTTGTCTTGGATCATATCTGTTGTATATATCTATTGGATCATATATATATCCTACCTTCTAGGAATCTTACTGTATCATGTTTTTTATCTTTTGATTGCTGTGCTACAATCTGGCTAATTTTCTCGGATCTGTCTTCTAGTTTACTAAGTGCATTTTCAACTACTCTGTCTCATCCAGATACGTAACTTTAACTAAGAGTTAGTCATTTCTAAACTCAGGAAAGGTGCAAGCAAAGAATATTTTTAAAAAACGAGTAATTTGAGATGATTGATAGACTTGTCTTGTATATACAAATCAAAATTTATATAATAAAAATATGTAATGGAGCCCAGCCAGTGTGGCTCAGTGGTTGAGCGTCAATCCTTGCACCAAGAGGTCGCCACTTCGATTCCTGGTCAGGGCACGTGCCTGGGTTGTGGGCCCAATCCCCAGTGGGGGGGCCCACTGCAGGAGGCGGCCAGTCGATGTTCTCTCTCATCAATGTTTCTATCTCTCTCTCCCTCTCCATTCCTTTCTCTAAAATCAATAAAGAAATTAAAAAAAAAAAAAAAATGAAGTGGAGACTCATATATTCTGCCTCTTGTTACTTCTAATGTGTAAACTCTGCAAAGATTTCAAGATAAAGAATAATTTGTTTCTCTATTATGTTTTTATTATAAACCAGATCTTATATGTACTTGCTTATGTAACCATTAACATGGTTATGATGCAAGAGATGCAAAGCAATGGAGTAGAAGCAGACTGAGACTCTATATAGAGTTATATGCATAACAACTTAATGTGTATCTTTCATTTAGAGTAAATTTATGGCAGAATATTAACTCGTGCATCCAATATTTTTTTCTGTACATGTTGATTGGAATGAAATAGATTAAAAATAGTTATAAAGGTAATAATTGAAGATTAAGATGGGCTGATTTTTTTTTAAATGAATTTTTATTTCTAAACTTATTATTATTATTCAATATATTACAGATGTCTCTCCCTTTCCCCCCTCTTTGATTCCCTCCTCCCCACTCCCACCCAAAACGTCTATTTTTCTATACTCTTGTTTCTTGATGAACATGTACTGTTTTTAAAAATCAATTTTGACGGGTATATTTTTTAAATCAATACTATCTCTAGAAAATTGAAAGAGATTTGAGTTATTTTTTAGATCGCAAGTATAATCATTATACAAGATTTTAAAAATTATATCCTGTGGTTCTTAAAATTATCAGAATAACATTTATGTATTTGCCATTCATTGAGGTATAAAGTAAATGATTAACAAAACTCTGGAGTTATGGAAGAAATCTATAACAAATATTTTCTAGCATTTTTTTCTACAGACATTTAAATATTTTTATTTTTATTTATGTATATTTTTTAAATATGTTTTTATTGATTTTTTTAGAGAGATAGAAACATCGATGTGAGAGAGATACACCAATCGGCTTCCTCCACACCCCCTATTGGTGCTCGAGCCCACAAACCCAAGCATGTGCCCTGACTGGGGATCAAACCAGGACCTCTCAGTCCAATGCTCAATGTGCTGAGCCACACTGGCCAGCTTTAATGTTTTAGTATGCATGACAGCAACAATATTTTTAATATTCACTAGCATGCATTTGTATTTTACTATTTTCATATTTTATCAGATAAAGTTTGTTATACAATATTAGTATAAATAAATATATTTTATATTTTTTATATGCAGTGAAGATTGGCAGATGTCTGGGTCAGGATCTCCATCTCAGTCTGGTTCAGATTCAGAATCTGAAGAAGAAGGAGATAAAAGCAGTTGTGATGAAACAGAATCTGACTATGAGCCAAAAAACAAAGTTAAAAGCAGAAAACCTCAAAATAGGTAAGTGTGTTCTTGGTTTGATGTTGAAAATTGTTGGTTATAAAAGGTACTCATTCTTTTTGTATTTGTATATAGTTTTTCAATTCTGGTTTTATGCCATTGTTTCTGAAAACACCTCTCTCCCCTTATTCTTTCCTAGATGTAAGTCAAAAAGTGGAAAGAAGATTCTTGGACAAAAAAAGAGACAGATTGATTCATCTGAGGAGGAGGAGGATGAAGATTATGATAATGATAAAAGAAGTTCTCGTCGACAAGCAACTGTCAATGTGAGCTATAAGGAAGACGAAGAAATGAAAACAGATTCTGATGATCTACTTGAAGTCTGTGGAGAGGATGTTCCTCAACCTGAGGAAGAGGAATTTGAAACAATAGAACGGTTTATGGATTGTCGGATTGGGAGAAAAGGAGGTATGTTTGTTTGTTTTTTTAATTATTATTTGGTGGTTTCAATGATATTACTAGGTTAAATAAAGTGCTTCTTGAAAATTTTTCAATTTTGAAAACGAATATGGTAGATTTTCTTCTGTTTTACTTGTTTACTGTAAAATATACTTTGCTTAGCTTCAGTATTTTCTTCCCAACAAATACCTATTTGTCTTCAGTTTATATATTGCAGATAATTAGAAAATTTTAAACCTGTATATCTGAGTGTTTCTGTTGCTGTGCCTAAATAATAGTTGTTTAGGTACTTTTAATTTCACAGATTTCTTAAAAATATTTTTTTGTTTTATCTCAAATATATAGGTTTTTAGTTATCTTGACATGCATTTCCCCCCTTTCTGTATTATTGAGATATAATTGACATACAACATTGTATAAGTTTAAGTTGAACAGCATAATGCCTTAAATGTATTACAAAATGATTATCACAGTAAGTTTTGGTAACATTCATTTTCTCATAGATACAATAAAAAAAGAAAGAGCCCTGGCCAGTTTGGCTCAGCGGTTAGAGCGTCCGCCTGCGGTCCGGAGAGACCCGGGTTCGGTTCCCGCTAAGGGCATGTACCTCGGTTGCAGTTTGTCCCCGGCCCTGGTTGGTCGTGCGGGTGGCAGCCACTCGATGTGTCCCTTTCACATCGATGTTTCCCTCTCTCTCCCTTCCTCTCTCTCCCTCCCACTCTATCTGTGCAAAAAATGGAAAAATGTCCTCGGGTGAGGATTAAAAAAAAAAGAAAGAAAGAAATTTCTCGTCATGAGAACTTTTAGAATCTACTCTCTCAGTAACTTTCAAATATAGCAGTGTTAACTATAGACATCATGTTGTACATCCCAAAGTACTTATTTATCTTGTAACTGGAATTTTGAATCCTTGACCACTTTCATCATATTCCTTCCACCTCTGGTAACTATAAATCTAATCAGTTTTCTGTAAGTTTTTTTAAAACTTCATATATGAGATCATACAGATTTGTCTTTTTCTCTCTGACCTGTTTCAGCATAATGCCCTTAAAATCCATGTCACAATAGTAGATTTCCTTTCTCTTTTATGGTTGAATGTTATCTATCTATCTACACACACACACACACACATACATACATACATACATACATACATATATCTCAAACTTCTTTATCCATTTATCTGCTGATGGACACTTAGGTTGTTTCAGTGTCTTGGGTATTAATGAATAATGCTGCAGTGAACAAGGGCAGGTACAGATATTTCTTTGACATAATAATTTCAGACATGAAATTTTTAAAAATTTTAAGTTATTTTAGTTTATAATTATCAGTCTCTCAATCAGTAGTTATTGTAGATTGCTGTATGCTGTTAGATATGCCATTAACTTTTTACCTTTTTTTTTTCCTAATTTTAAAACTGAAGTGACTAAATTAGATGATTTTTCTGTTCTAAAATTCTGAATTTGTATTATATATGTAACTTCACATAAATTCCTGTATCCTGGTACTTGACCTAAGAGAGCATGTATTTTTCTATTTATATTCTTCAATTTTTTAAATTGAATTGGAAGTATTCCTGTAACAGAATTACAGGGAATGTATTGTGCTTTCTTTTTCAGCTACTGGTGCTACTACAACCATCTATGCAGTTGAAGCAGATGGTGACCCAAATGCAGGATTTGAGAAAAACAAGGAATCAGGAGAAATCCAGTATTTAATTAAATGGAAAGGATGGTCTCATATTCACAATACTTGGGAGACAGAAGAAACCCTTAAGCAGCAGAATGTTAGAGGAATGAAAAAATTGGATAATTATAAGAAGAAAGATCAGGAAACAAAAAGATGGTAAATATGTTTTATATTGTACTTAATATTTTTATAGATTGAAGATTATTACTAAGGTTTTTATTAATAAGGAATACATTATAAAGAATCAAATGATAACCTAAAATAATTTTTTTATGGAGATACTTGTATTTTATTTCAAGGTAAAAGTTCTTAGGAATAACTATACCCAGGTAACAGTCACATAAAATCTGTCTCATATATTATGAATTTTGAAAATTAAAAATTAATGATGCTTTATTTTTGTTTCAATTTCTTTATTTTTTAAACTGGTTCACAAGATGAGTGGCAAAATGGGAGATTTTGTGCTACTGATAGTTTTGGGGGGATAGGTTATTTCGGCGACATTCTGAAGTCTGTCCCTGAATTTAATAATCTTTCAGGTTGAAAAATGCTTCTCCAGAAGATGTAGAATATTATAATTGCCAGCAAGAACTTACAGATGATCTACATAAACAGTATCAAATAGTGGAGCGAATAATTGGTTAGTAATAAATAATTTTAATTAAACATCTGAAAAAAATGTTAAATTTACTGTTTACATATTAAACAGTAGCTTGCTTTTACTATATAATATTGTAAAGCAAATGACTGATTTTTTACTTGTGTGGTTTTTACCAAGAATTACTCACTGGATAAGATTTAATATAAAAAGGAAATAAATAAATATCTTATTTATCTCACAGCTCATTCCAATCAAAAGTCAGCAGCTGGTTATCCTGATTATTATTGCAAATGGCAGGGCCTTCCATACTCAGAATGCAGCTGGGAGGATGGTGCTCTCATTTCCAAAAAGTTTCAAGCATGTATAGATGAATATTTTAGCAGAAATCAATCAAAAACCACTCCTTTTAAAGATTGCAAAGTGAGTATTGTTTGATGTTTTTAATAATTGAAATGTATTTATGCATTATAAATATTACGAGCCCAGGTTAGAGAGTTGGATCTTGATTTTGGATAGGCTAAGGAAGAGAACTGTTTGGTTGGTAGATCTGATAGGAAATGATGTTTCTGTAACACTCTATGATCTTAGATGTGGCACTTATAGCCTTGGTGAATAAAACTGTGTCAGAAAGAGGATAAATTGGTGGTGGTAGTTGTGGTGAGTAAGTTGGGGAGACCAAATAGAGAAAATCCCTTGGAAACTAGGTGTATATGATTGATTTAAAAGGTAGTGAATATTTTCTTTGAAGTTAGGAAAGGAAAAGAGACATGTACCTATAAGAAGGTATCCAGGCCTACCATGCCTAATACAAGATCTTTGTTCTTTAAGTTATTATTAATGTTAGTTTTAGGGTCTAAATACCACTAGGATTTGTTTTCTTATTAGAAGATTGAATTAAATGAATGGTAATTTAGAAATCAGAAATCAAATGGGAGGGTAAGCCAGTTTTATGGTTTATTTCTAGGTCTGGGTTGGAGTAATGGTTAAGTGAATGAGTAACATAGCTTTTGAAATACATGAGACCTAAATATTTCAGTTAGGGACTTATCTCTTTAATTTTTCGTTCAAAAGGAGGGCAAAATACTTTCCTGTATATTCTTGTTATAATAATAAAAAAGTCTTTGAATCCTCAGATATGTTTTGAGTCATGGAATTTCTGAGCTTGATGATTTGAGATATTTCAAATTTTATGGTAAAAGCTGAGACTTTTTTCATTCTTTCTTACATTTAATAATTTTTTATATTAACATTTATTTCTACTAAAGGTATTAAAACAAAGGCCAAGATTTGTAGCCCTAAAGAAGCAGCCATCCTATATTGGAGGACATGAGGGTTTAGAATTAAGAGATTATCAACTAAATGGTTTAAATTGGCTTGCTCACTCTTGGTGCAAGTAAGTGTATTTTGAATCATCTGTTTAATTTGTGAGAGTACGAAGTTTACAATTACAGGATTTGGAAAAGATTTCCACCAACGTAAAGGATGATACCCTTTAGTATTTATATGCAAGTCTTTGAATTTTCTTATATATAAACAATACTTTCTGCATACTAAGAAGAAAAACAAGTGCAATTTTGAGTTTAACCTGTTTGTTGCAGTACTTAAATAAGTTTTTATTGAAGTTAAACTCAGAATATATATACATTCCTATCCCACACTAGTCCTGGGCTATATCTCTTTCCCCCAGTTATTTCTGATATCCAGTTAGCCCTCCATTCTTTCCCCTCTCTCCTGTATCCCATTATCCATTATTGGCAATATAAGGTGACTCCAGGGTGCAATTTTTAAAAAAAACTTGACCACAGCTATAGTTTTTGCTGCTATGTGTTCTTCCTACTTACTTTTTACTTAATATATTTGGACTGTACCAGTTAAAGCTGGATTGAGTTCCCGGCTATGTAATTAATTAATTGAAAAATACTTTCAATTTTTAAGATTCTTCTGGCCTAAAATGGTAAATTCCCTCTACTTCTCCTACACTAGTACAAAATCCTTTATAGTTATTATTTATAGCTAATAAAAGTGGCATATTGTATATAATACCTATCAGATTAATGTTATTTAACTGGTCATATAAACTTATACATGGGTTATGAAAGATAATTTTTTGTTTTTTGTTTTGTAAATTTGAGACTTTATTGCATACATGATTTTTATTTTTAACTTTGTAGAGGAAATAGTTGCATACTTGCTGATGAAATGGGCCTTGGAAAAACAATACAGACGATCTCATTTCTGAACTATTTGTTTCATGAACATCAGTTATACGGACCTTTTCTATTAGTAGTGCCACTCTCCACTCTCACTTCCTGGCAAAGGGAAATTCAGACATGGGCTTCTCAAATGAATGCTGTGGTTTATTTGGGTGACATTAACAGCAGAAACATGGTAAGTAGTTTCTTCACAAATTTATGAGATCTAGGACTACTTTGTATTTGTCTTTGCAGTCTTAGCTTGCATAGAACTTGCCAAAAAGTAAGTACTCAATACATATTTTATTGGATGTAATTAAAAATCAATTTTGGGTTTAGTGTTACTTTACAGATTGTGTTTTCTTATGAAGGGTTTCAGATATGTACAAAATCAGACAGAAGAGTATAGTAAACCTTCATGTGCCTATCTCCAGCTTTCCAGTTTTAACTCATCATCAGTTTGTTTCATCTGTACCACTATGTGGTACTTTCCTCTATTATTGTGAAGCAAATATCAGTTATCATATTCATTCATAAATGTTATTAAATGAGTTAATCACTAGTGTTGTGTTAACTTTCTTCAGTGAGAAATGTACATACTGTATTAAGGATGTATCTGCTTTATTTTATAGAAGATTTTTATATATTTTACTTACATGGTTAACATAGGTGGTTGGACTGTATAAAGAATAATTTAAACTATTTTATTACATAAACATATAAACATAATTTTTGTGTGTTTTGAATGGATTTTATTTTTATATTCAAGTAAAAGAATGCTTTTAATATGTGTCTTAAAATTATCTTTAAAATTTCTTGATAGATAAGAACTCATGAATGGATGCATCCCCAGACCAAACGGTTAAAATTTAATATACTGTTAACAACTTATGAAATTTTATTGAAGGATAAGGTGTGTATTACCTATATTTCTGTTTGATTAATGTCAGTTTTTCCTTTACAATGTGTTGTGGATAGGATGAGAAGATAACTTAAGGGTCAGCAAACTGTAGCCTGTGGGTAAATCTGGCTTATTTTTTGTGACCTTTGAACTAAGTTTGATATTTACATTTTTAAAGGTTGTAACAAACAAATCAAAGAATATGCAACACAGACCATACATTTGTCTGCAAAGCCTAAAATATTTATCATCTGACTCTAAATAAAAGTTTGCCATCTCCTGACTTACATGAAACTAGTTTGGTGTAGTGTCTATTAATTTATGAGAGGAGGAAGGTAGCTAACAGGACTGAGCTACCAGTGCATTTAGCACTGTGCTAAATCCTTTATTGCTATTGTCTAATTTCTTTATAGTTAATAGCTCGGGTAATTCTCATTTACTTTATAAGTTACTGCTATCTCTACTTTATTGGAAAGAAAAATCAAGTCTCAAAAGGTTAATGAACTTACCTAATTTCATGCAACTATTAAGTAACAGAATCAGTCCTGTCTCTGTTTTAAGTCGGAGACCCATGTTTATATATGAGAAATCTACAGTTCATAGAAACTACAATGAGTTCTACACTTGGATTGAGACGTTGTTTCAAATTTATATTACATTTTCTCCAAATTGACATTAACAGAGGCTTTTACTAGATTTAGGTTAAAAATGTCTTATAAAATTTTTAAATAATACTGTTTTTCTTCCTTTTTTTCAGTCTGTAAGCTAATAAAATTTTTCGCTTGATATTACGCTCTTTTCTAATGGCTAAATTGGTCATGGAAGGAACTTTATTTTGCATATTCAATTACTTGATTTGAGGATACTAGTTAATCTTTAAATGATAATTTTTATTTGAAATATGAGATAGGTTTGTTTTTCATTTTAATTTGCCTTATTTTAATAATTTGAATTCAGGTCAAATGGGAAACATAAGTTTGAATTCAATTTCTCTCTCAAAATATTAACTATGCTTTTCTGCTTATTTTAAGGCATTCCTTGGCGGTCTAAATTGGGCATTTATAGGTGTAGATGAAGCACATCGATTAAAGAATGATGATTCTCTTCTGTATAAAACTTTAATAGACTTCAAGTCCAATCACCGTCTCCTTATCACTGGAACTCCTCTACAAAACTCCCTTAAAGAGCTCTGGTCTTTGCTTCATTTCATTATGCCGGAAAAGTAAGATAAATTGAGATACACAATTTTAATGTTTTTATGATGCTAAGTTTAGCAAAAATAACTAATGTAGGTAAATAATGTAGGAGGTTTTAGTGCCCTAAAACATTGGCCCATAGATTATTAAGAAGGAAAAAGAGGAAAATGGGATATTTTATATTTGTAGTACTATTTTAATTTTGTAAATAAATAAGCATGATTACATTTATAATAAAAGTTGATTTTGCCCATGTTCAAAATATAACTTGCTTAAAACGCTCAAAACTTATTACCTTGTTGGTAATCCTATTTTCTGAATTAGGAAAACTAGACTAGATGTATATAACAACTTTTTCAAGGTCACATACATACTCTCTCTTTAGTTTCAGAACTTTAAGTTTATATCATTCGAGAAATATTTCGGTGACAATTACTCCACATTTGAAAATTCTTCTTCTTTATTTAATTCAAAGAGGATAATAATTTTTATAAAATAACTCCTTATATTTTATCTTTATACAGATATATAATGGACTTGTTGGAACGATAATATTAAAACTAACTAATTTTAGCTAATATTTTCCTTTAGAAAAATCTGTTTTTTGTTGACCTATGAATATCCTGAAAAATCTCATATGCAATTAGACTTTTTTAGTGATTTTCCCATTTTCTTAAATTTGTAAGGTTTTCTTCCTGGGAAGATTTTGAAGAAGAACATGGCAAAGGCAGAGAATATGGTTATGCAAGCCTCCACAAGGAACTTGAGCCGTTTCTGTTACGCAGGGTTAAGAAAGATGTGGAAAAATCGCTTCCTGCTAAGGTTGAGCAGATTTTAAGAATGGAAATGAGTGCTTTACAAAAACAGTATTACAAGTAAGTTGTAAACTAAGCACATGATCTGAACATTTAATTCTAAAAAAGCCTTTCTATATTTGTCACATTGAGCTGCTCTCCCCCCACCCCCGGAGGATCTTCAAACAGTAAGAATTCTTGAATTCTGCAGCATATATAGGCAAAGAGAAATTTATTGGCATGTCCAATGCCATCGCCCATCATGGGTGATACAAGACTAAGTAATTTACCTTCCAACACATCATTAGTTGCTTTGCTCTACTTCATACTGTTGCTTTATAGAGGGTTTATTTTAAGTGTTAGGATTTCCATGGTACTAAGGCATTATTATGTAATTATGATAATTATGTAATGGACAGATAGAGTAAGAGGCCAGAAAGAGAAACTTAGAAAAAAATTTAGGTCTTTTTTTTAAATCCTCACCAGTGGATAATTTATCTTCAGATAGAGTGGGAAGAAGGGGGAGGGAGAGATAAAGAGACATCCATGTGAGAGAGACACATCCACTGGTTGCCTCTCCCATGACCCCGACCAGGGCTGTGGACTCACTGCAACCAAGTTAGGTGCCCTTGACCGGAATCAAAACTGTGACTCTGGTCCACAGGCTGACGCTCAAACCGCTGAGCCAAATGGACCAGGGCTGTCATTTTCATATTAATATTAATAGATCATTTTGTATAAATTATGCATGTCAGATTTATATAGTGATGAATCAAAAAAATTTTTTCCTGATACACATTTAAACATATAATTGCATAAAATGTACTGCTACATGCATTTGAATTCTCAGAAAAATATTTTATAGTAAAATCTTTAAGGAACATACATTTAAAAAAATAAACTTATTGTATGAGTTTTAGGTTTTTATTATGGAAAATTTCCATATACTAAAAGAGAATAATATAATATACTCCCATCACTCAACTCAGTTTTTTTCAACTCATAGCCAGTCTTTATCTGTAGCCACCTCCACTTCCCCATTTTGAAGCAAATCAGAGAGATACAACTATTTTAAATCCCTTTGAAGAACACTGTAAAAAGGAAAATAAAAAGACGGTAGAAACAAAGAGGATCTTGGTGAGAAGAAATGTGTATAAGTTGGAGTAATAAAATAATCACCCATAATTTTTCTATAACTTGTGTAATTGTAATTTAGAGAAGGCAATGAGGCTAAACTAGGTATTCTGTGAGATTTCTTTTAGGTCTGTGCATTAGCTGCTAATAGAGTGAAACTTACAGGAAGGTAAATAATATAATTGACCACTTTTAAAGTAAAATTTTGAGGAAAGCTCACATTAAGCCTTTACCATCTATAATTAATGGCACAGATAGCAAGTTATCATTAGTCTTATGAAAGAGGTTTATCAGTCTTATGAACAAGATTTGGTTCATTATATGAAGCTTTACACTTCCTAATGGTGCAGTTTTGCTTTGATGCATGTTTTTTATGGTTTTAGAATTCATCCTGGTAATTGTTCTCTGCTAAACATAATTTTCATATATATATTTTTAAACAGATGGATATTAACTAGGAATTACAAAGCCCTCAGCAAAGGTTCCAAGGGCAGTACCTCAGGCTTTTTGAATATTATGATGGAGCTAAAGAAATGTTGTAATCACTGCTACCTCATTAAACCACCAGACAATAATGAATTCTATAATAAACAGGAGGCCTTACAAGTAAGAATTTTCAAATACTGTAATTTTGGTCAAACAAAATTCTAGAAATGTTTATTTCAGTTATAACTGAAAATGGCTTTAATATATTGGTTAGAAGTTCTCTTTGATTAATGGTATATCAAGTTAATGGTGTTTTTTATCTTTTAGTCTTTATCAAAACCTTTAAAATAATGTATCCAATTAATATTTTGATCATTTTTCTAAAAATGGATCTAATTATGGCTGTTGTAATTTATTTAGCAAAAATCTCATTGTATTTCTAATTGTGAAAAAAATTTACTAATAGTGATTATGCTGAATTTGTAATATGGCAAATGGTAGTCTTAAGGAGGATATCTTGATTTCAGATCTTACCCTTCCTTCTGGAAGACAAATGAGAAGTGTGAACCAAAGCATAGTTACCATCCAGCCACAGTAGTGCTTTGAAATGCTAGGATCCATGTATAGATTAGAATATATTTTCTTACTCTTAAAACCTTTGAATGCTTAGTTTCTCCTTCTATGCAGTGTATTGTTCTTCAGCTTAGATTTTTGGAGACATGTAATAAATAGCAAACAGAGTGAAACTGTGTCTTTTTTTCTCTTGAAAATACAGCAGAAACCTAGGTGCCAAGTGGCAAGGAAAATTTTAGCCTAAAGCATAGAGCTAAATGATAAAGTTCGTGCTAGAAGATTTGGTAAACTGAAAATAACTTTTCCAACATTATAAAAATTTTAAATCTCAATTTGAAATAAGTAAACTGAAGTATTAAGTGGGGCATTTGTTTCATTTGATTAGTTCTTTTAAAAATTCTAATAGTTGTTAATTTGTTGTTTCCTTAGCACTTAATCCGTAGTAGCGGAAAATTGATTCTTCTTGACAAGCTGTTAATTCGCCTAAGAGAAAGAGGCAATAGAGTTCTTATTTTTTCTCAAATGGTGCGGATGTTAGATATACTTGCAGAATATTTGAAATATCGTCAGTTCCCCTTTCAAGTAAGCATTTCATTTTGTCACTTTTGTTGATTTTAATTTCATGTAATTCCTCAGCATGTTCTATAAACTTCTGAAATTCTTTTATAAATGAAGATTTTGATATGAACTATTTTAAGTAAAATATATGTTTAAACATTCTATTTGTCATTATTCCTTTTTCTTCTTGACCTTACATTTAGCAGCAAAGCAATTTTTATTTTTTTTTTAATTCTGTATTTCTCTTCTATTCTGAAATCTAAAGGAGCATCCTTATGTATTAGGCTTCAGTCTGAGGAAGGAGAAAAGAGAGCGGTCCTTGTGAATGCTACCAGGACAGTTGCAGATTCTGAAGATTTATGTGCTTATGATTCTAATGCATAGTTTGCTGAATAAAATTAGATGGCTTTAGAGAAGATACCAGAGACTAAAATGGGCTTATATTTCATCTATTCAGTATTTATTTTTAAATCCATTCAACATAATTAAAGTAAATACAGATGAGTGTTTAATGTTAGAGTCAGGTGCTAGTTCCAGTACTTATGTCTAATAATTTCAATCCAATATATACAGCTAGTGAATTATGTGTATTTAGTTCAGGGAGTAAAATAGAAGTAGAATTATAACGGTCAGCCTCAACACACATAATCTCTGCTCCGTTGGAGTTACAGCCTGGTGTGGGAGATAGACATTAAGTGGGTAATTACAAATATAACATTATAACTCTGGTATGTGCTATGAAGGACAGGTGTTTGGTGATGTGAACATGATTGAGAAATATGTAATCATTTAAGGAAAAAGGAAGAGCCCATTGATTTTTTTTTTTTTTTTTTTTAATCCTCACCGGAGGATATTTTTCCATTTTTTGTACAGATAGAGAGGGAGGGAGAGAGAGGAAGGGAGAGAGAGAGAGAAACATCGACGTGAAGGGACACATCGAGTGGCTGCCACCCGCACGACCAACCAGGGCCGGGGACAAACTGCAACTGAAGCACGTGCCGTTAGCGGTAACCGAACCCGGGTCTCTCCGGACCGCAGGCCGATGCTCTAACCGCTGAGCCAAACTGGCCAGGGCCCATTGATTTTGTTTTTAATTGAGATATTTCTGTTCCATACAATTCGTCCATTTAAAAGTATACAATTCATTGGTTTTTAATATTCACAGCTACATGTACCCCTTACCACAGTCAATTATAGAATGTTTTTACCATCTCAAAAATAAACTGTACCCTTTAGTTATTACCGCTCTGTCCCCCCATACCACCCCAGCTCTGTTGGTTTGTTTTTAGACAAGTTGTTATGTGTCCATGGTCAAATAAAAATGTGCAGACCTGGCTTGGTGGTTCAGTGGGTTGGAGCATTGTCCCGTATACCAGAAGGTTGCAGGTTTGATTCCTGATCACTCATACATACCTAGGTTGCGGGTTTGGTCCCCAGTTGGGGCATGTACAGGAGGCAACAGATTGATATTTCTCACATAGATGTTTCTCTCTCCCTCTTCCTTTCTCTTTAAAATCAATAAAAACATATCATCAAGTGATAATTAAAAATATACATATGTGTAGATTTATACAGAAGTATAGTGTGTGTGTGTGTGTGTGTGTGTGTGTGTGTGTGTTACAGAAGTATTAGTAAGCAACTGTTCTCGGTCCCTAATCCCTTCTCATTTCCAGATCACTTCCCAGAGAGAATCACCTTTAACTTTATTTTGGTTTAGGTCATGCTTCAAAAAATTATATACCACTATTTTAAAAAAGTGTTTTCTAATTGTAATTTTTAGTGAAAAAGAAACACTATTTAAAATTTTATTTTTATTTTGGACATTTGTTGGGTAGCTAATGTTTAGTAAGCACTTAGTATATCAGACACCATGCCAAATGTTTTACTACTTTCTCTTGCTGAGTCCTCTGTATTCTATGAAGTAAGTAGTACTAATATGTCCGTTTACTGAAGAGGAAACAGACAAGGAGAGGAGTCAAATCACTTGCCCAAGGCATCCATGAATACTCAAATGTGCATTATTTGACTAGAGCCCCAAATCAGTGATTCTCAAACTTTAACTGGAGGGTTTTTCTGGACCTCCAGAGTTTCACCAGTTTGGGTTAGAGCTCACTAATTTGCATTTCTAAAATGTATTTCTTACAGAAGGTCTTAGGCAGAATGACAACCTATGCTCTTTACTATTGGGGGAAGCAGTGCTTGTAGTTAAGAGCACAGACTCCAGAGACAGAATGTCTGGTCATTATTTTGCTGCCTAAAAAGTACTTTCTACTCTTATAATCTTAGTAAAAGCAATGCTGTATTTTTAAAAAAATATTTTTTATTTTATTTTTAGAGAGAGAGGAAGGGAGAGAGATATCGATGTGAGAGAAATACATCAATTGAGTACCTCCTGCATGACCCCTACCTGGGATTGAGTCCACTACCTGGGCCTCTCAGTCCATGGGATGACACTCAGGCCACTGAGCCACACCGGCTGGGCACAACGCTGCATTTTATGCATACTTAATTTTATAATTTTAATTCTTTAAAAATTTTAAACAATTATTTAGTGATATTTTAATGTGTTTTATTCTAGAGATTAGATGGATCAATAAAAGGGGAGTTGAGGAAACAAGCTCTAGATCATTTTAATGCTGAAGGATCAGAGGTATGGATGCTTTTAAAATTACAAATTGTTTTAGTCATTATTTTTGTTTTAGTTATTATTTTTATCATACTTGTAGTTTTTTTGTTTTTTTTTTTTTAAGTCTTATTGGTACGAGCCAATTTCGATTTATAAATCAGGTTTTTAAATCAATATTGTATGTTAAGTTTTTAGAATTTTACCCTTCTTATCAATACTCTTTCAGCATAAGACAGTTAATTTGCTTCAAAGTAAATTACCCATTTTCATTGAAATGTTTTTTTTTTTAATTTGATGTTTATTTTTCCCATGTATTTTCCAGCTATATTTTGGAGTTTTTTTTTTGTTTGGTTGGTTGGTTCTTTCAGGTTTATTGGTAAAAACGTTTTTAAATTCAAAAAGTTATGTAAAATTGTCATATTGATGATTTACAATTATAAGTTAGAAGAATTTAAAATTGTGACTATTTATAATTTCTTATAGGATTTCTGCTTTTTGCTTTCCACAAGAGCCGGAGGTCTAGGAATTAATTTAGCCTCTGCTGATACTGTGGTTATATTTGATTCTGATTGGAATCCACAAAATGATCTTCAGGCACAGGCTAGAGCTCATCGAATTGGACAAAAGAAACAGGTATTTTTTATTCCCTGTGTTTAACTCTTTAGAATCTTTTTGTCATCTGTGTGATCTTGGTTTATCCTCCTGGTAAGGTCATATTGCTATTTAATAGATAGTGTACTAAGGAACTCAAATTTATGAAAATCACCTGGGAAGTCTGACAGACCTGAGATAACTATACCTACATAGAGTCACTCTCTTTTATTTATTATTTAAAAATATGTTTCTATTGAGTTTTTTAGGGAAAGAGGAAGGGAGAGAGACATTTTGTAAACATGTTTTTGTAAACATTCATGTTTTCTACTGAAAGATATCCATAGTTTTTAAAATGTTTTTATTCGGATAATTGTCATAAAACTGCCTTGTTAAGAATATATCATGCTTCTTTTTATAATTTTTTATACTCTGAAACAGCATAGCATAGCCCCTAAGTGAAAGCTTATTTAAAGTAGAAACATCGATCAGCTGCCTCCTGCACACCCCAAACTAGGAATCAAGCCTGCAACCTGGGCATGTGCCCTGATGGGAATTGAACTAGGACCTCTTAGTCCATGAGACGTTGCTTAATTCACTGAGCCAAACTAGCCGGGCAGAATCACTCTCTTTTAATCATGCATTCTGTTTACATTTGTAGAATATATTGTTTTTAATTTAGTATATAAACTTTAAAATGTCTTCATTTTATCTTAACTGTTTTAACTATTGAAAGTGATTTGCTTAGTACATTGCTACCTTTTCGTTAGCTTGTATTTATACCTGTGCATATAAGTTTCTATATGCAAAAAGAAATTCTCTTTTTATAGTTTTTGTACAACTGTCTGGCAGTTGTACTAGGCCTTGAGAAAAAATGTCATCCTTTGAATGCCTTGGTCCTTGTATTTTAATTCATTTACCTCCATCTAATGTAGTACTTCTTAAACTTTTCAAAGCAGGAGATATGAGTAAATATCACAAAAAGGCTTAGCACATGTATAATGCTTTTGTAAACATTCATGTTTTCTACTGAAAGATATCCATAGTTTTTAAAATGTTTTTATTCGGATAATTGTCATAAAACTGCCTTGTTAAGAATATATCATGCTTCTTTTTATAATTTTTTATACTCTGAAACAGCATAGCATGCCCCTAAGTGAAAGCTTATTTAAAGTAGTGGTTCTCAACTTCATCAGAACAAGTGACCCCTTTTTATAACAACTGTTTTTAGTATCCACCTTTTCTATTTTGAAATGGATACATATAATTTGAAAAATTATTCTAATGCCATAAGTTATTTAGGGGGAAAAAAAAGTTATTTTCAAATATGTATTTCAACATATATCACATGAATAATTTTAGAGTTGAGAGAATAAGAACAGGATTCATTCTCCATAAGAACAACAAAGGAAGGAAAGAGCAAGGGTATATGCATAAGAGGATAAAAACTAGTAATGATAATAACAGACTTATTTGTATGTTATAAAGAGAAGGGAACTTAAAGTGTGGATGACAACATGCCAAGGCAAATTATAGACTGTTAGGAGATAGTGAGAAATAACAATATAGGTGAACCGGGCCTAATATATTAATGTACATGTGAAGAGTCAAAATATTCTTATGTTATGAATGAGATGGGGAATAGTGATTAGTTGCACTGAACAGATAGCACCTATATTGAAATGTTAAACATACAGCCAGACTTACATTCTGTTTCTACTATTTAAAGACCTTATCACCACATTTCCTAATAGGTAAAAAGAAAGAACCAATTAGGAAGAGACTGTAGAAAGATGCATGGTAGACCTCTGGGAAGAGTATCTGAATAAGATCACAATATTGACAATACAAATTTCTTACCATTATGTTACAAAATGTCTTAAACATAAAAATGAAATGCATTTTTTGTAATGATTATTGAGATACAGTTTTTATTTCATTATTGATGAACCATAGAGAGATTCCTGTGTTTCATGTATCTGTTATTTAAGTAGTATTTGGTTCTAAATCTGATACAAGTATTTGTATGCAGCAACAACAAAATAAGAAGGTTTAGATGATGAATACAGATCTTTTATTGGTGACACCAATACATAAAAGCATTTGGAGATGATGACTTTTGATAAAGATCCAAATAAAATAGTATTTAATGATCTTCTGATGAACACAGTAGTTGCAACCTGAAAAAATTAGTGTGCATCATAACACTATAAAAATGCTTTATGTTCACATAAAAACAGAGTTAGAATTTAGACTCCAGATAATTCAAAATAACTGTTTAAATCATTTAGAAGACTTGAAAGACTAATATAATTTTTCACTGTGCCAGAAAGTCAGAATGTCTAGTATCTGGTTCTTATACTCTAAATGCTATTGAGTCCACCTGATCATTATGAACACTAAAAATATTCCCATAAATTTTCAAAATAACCTCTGTATGGTGGTAATGTTTATTATAGAACCACTGACTGAGAAATGGGGCAAAATTACTCCACATCAATTTTTGTCTATTTTGGAAAGCTTTGTTTTATGGCAAGACTCTATCATGACTTGGAGAGTGGTTCATAGAATTTTGGATTGTGTGGAATAATTAATATATGAATTGATAAAACTAGTTTAAGTCTGGCCAGTGTGGCTCAGTGAATTGAGCATCGTCCCATGGACTGTGGGAGTTCCTTATTCCAGGTCAGGGTTGCGGGCTTGATCCCCAATAGGGATCATGCAGGAGGCAGCCGATTGATGTATCTCTCTCCCTTCCTATCTCACTAAAGAATCAATAAAAACATACTTAAAAAAAACCAAAAAACTGGTTTAAGGTTGTCATAAGTTGAATTTTTTTTTCATGTCACCACCCCCCCCGTTAAAAGATAATTTAAAAATTACTATTATTAATTTAAAGAAAGCAAGTAAAATCTTCTAACCAAAATGTAAGAAGGAAGAATATACACCCTCAAAATAATCTTTGACTCGAAGAAACAACTTTGAACACATTGCTGTGTGTGTGTGTATTTTATTTTATTTTATTTTTTAGTTGTGCTTTTAACCAGGGAAAAATTCATGTCGGATGAGCTTCAATCTATATACCAATATTTGGGCACTTTACATTACCAGAACAAATCCTTTTTATTTCAGTTTGTTTCTTCATGCATATCTTTACAGGTGAATATTTATCGTCTAGTTACAAAGGGATCAGTGGAAGAGGATATTCTTGAAAGGGCCAAAAAGAAGATGGTTTTAGATCATCTTGTGATTCAAAGAATGGACACAACTGGGAAGACAGTACTACACACAGGTTCTGCCCCCTCGAGGTAATTTCTGTACTGTAAAGACTGTCATTTTAGAATCTGACTACACTTATTTTTTTTTGAAATGTTACATACTGGAAGCGGAACATTGAAAGTACTGTGTTTAATGTTGTAATAATTTTTTTATTTTTCAGAGCAGTGGACTAATTTTAGTCTAAGACATACATTTAGTACCTGGTTTCACCACTCTAGTTTTGTAATCTTGGGGGAAATTCCTTTTAGGCTTCAAGTCCTTTTTGTTTTAAAATAAGTATACTACTGATGCTTCATCTATCTATGTCCTATAACTCTTATAAGGTGACTATGTCAATAATTAATAAAAGTGCTATGTAAATATTAACTTTTTAACTGTGGGTGTTAAGTATTTTTATTTGTTTTTTTTCTGATTTTAGTTCTACTCCTTTCAATAAAGAGGAGTTGTCTGCCATTTTAAAATTTGGTGCTGAGGAACTTTTTAAGGAACCTGAAGGAGAAGAACAAGAGCCCCAGGTAAAAAAAACTTGCTTCAAAATGTGTCATCAATTTAAACTATAATTACATTTACTTCAAAATGTGTTAAAGTATATTTAAAGATCTTTTTCTAATTATAGGAAATGGATATAGACGAAATCTTGAAGAGGGCTGAAACTCATGAAAATGAACCAGGCCCTTTAACTGTAGGAGATGAATTGCTTTCCCAGTTCAAGGTAAATTTTCTTAAAAAATTTTTTTTTAAATTTCATAAATTGAGAGGGACTACTTTTTTTTCTTAGTATATTTTGTCTTAAAATTTGCTATGATGTATAAAATTCTTTTTTCCTTATTCTGACAAACCAGTAGCAAACTGATTGGAAAGGGAGCAAATCATTTAGGAATAGTTACATTTAGTGGAGTGAGAAGGGATATTATGACCTTAAATTAGCACCTAAAACAGTGCTTGGCAAATAGAATGTCCCCAAATATTTGGGTAAAAGAATGACTGTGACCTCTTTGTTAGATTTCTATGACTGAGTCTTTTTATCTGATTTTTATTGGAGCAGTTTTTGACACTAGGTTAATTTAACATTATCACAACTAAGAAACCTCAAGGAAATCAGTCTAAGTAAGCTGAAAGCTCCTATTAATACTTAAAAATACCCTTGGTTTGGTGAGTACTAAAATGTTGCAAGAAGTCCTAAATATAGTAAGTCATGTTCCAATTATTTAGTATAAAGAAGCAGATTCCTCTGTATTCTAGCAATTTTCTGTGAACTGAGATTTTTAAGGAACAATTTGTCATTTGTTCATTCAACAATTTATTGAGTACTTGCATTGTGCTGTGTATAGGTACACAGCAGTAGATAAAAACTCGTAATTAATGGATCACTCTACTGGAGTGTAGAGAATGTACTATATTGAGGAAAGAATTAAGCAGGAGGAGATAGTTCGAAGATTGTTTCAGTAATTGTGAGAATTGAATGTTTCTGAAACTTGCACTGACTGGCTATGGTTTAATTAACTTGTTCTTTACTTAAAGTTACATTATTTGTTTTTCTAAATTGCCTAATTGAAGATTTGGAAAAAGTCACTGATAAATTACCTAGAGTATGTATTTATGCGATACTGATTATTTTAAAAATTCTTTTTATTTAAAAAAATTTTTAATCCTCAGTGGAGGATATTTTTTCATTGATTTTTAGATAGAGTGGAGGGAAGGAGGGGGAGAAAGAGAGAAACATCGATGTGAGAGAGAGAGAGAGATCAATTGGTTGCCTCCCGCACAACCCCAACCGCACAACCCCAACCAGGGCCAGTGATCAGACCTGCAACCTAGGTTGTGCCCTTAACCGGGAATTGAACCTGCTACCCTTCGGTCTGTGGGCCAGTGCTCTAATTGCTGAGCCACATCAACCAGGGCAGATACTGATTGTTTTTATACCGGTGACTTGATACTCATACAAAGCAGGCTTTAGTAGACATGAGAGAATAAACTGTTTTCAGCCTCCTTCCTTATGGAGGATAAGCATAGTTTTCTTGCATTCATCAGTTATCTAGTTCTATTGGCAATTAGTTTTAATGAGTACTTTCTGTATTCTAGACTGCACAGTTCTTTAAATATAGTATCTTATATTTAATCCTCACAAAGGTTAGTGTGCTGTTACTGTCACTTTTTTTTAGACATGAAAACTAGGGTTTACGGAACCTAAATAAATTTAGGGTCTTAGGGCTCCTGGAGTTTGTCAATAGCTTTTTAGGTACTATTTTTTATGAAAATAAAAATAATATTGGATTGTTCTATAGCACTTAGTAGTTACTGAACTGGTGTGGTAATTCCTGCAAAAAGTGATTTAGCATGTTGCTACTATTAATTACTTTCTTGTTCTGTTAACTTTCTCTAGTTCTATTGTAATAATTTTATTGAATAGCAGGGCAAAAGAAAATTATTCCTGGAAGAGAATTCTTAGAAGTTATTTGATTTAATCTACTTTGACTTGATAAAGAAATGAACTTAGATAGTTTAGCATTTAGTATTCATACGTGATTTAATCTGTAGTCATACTCATTATCCTGAGGAACTTTACATTTTATTGTCTTATTCTGGTATGCCACTTCCTCCCCCCTAAAAAAGAAGAATACAATTTAAGGATGAGTTGTTTTTTTAATGCTTATTCTGTTAATATTCTGGAATTCATCAGGTTGCCAACTTTTCAAACATGGATGAGGATGACATTGAGTTGGAACCTGAAAGAAATTCAAAAAATTGGGAAGAAATCATTCCAGAAGATCAAAGAAGACGATTAGAAGAGGAAGAAAGACAAAAGGAACTTGAAGAAATTTATATGCTCCCAAGAATGAGAAACTGTGCTAAGCAGGTGACTTTTTAATTTAAAATATATTTTTATAATATAAGAGTATTCACATCTGGACTGATCTTTCTTCTGTTTATGGGAGATAATTGATCTATAGTTTTCTTGTAATGTCTTTAACTGATTTGATGTTTCCCTCATAAACTGAGTTGGAGAGTGTTCTCTCCTCTTCTATTTTTGGAAAGAGTTGTGTAAAATTGATATTATTTCTTAAATGTTTGCCAGTATTTGTCAGGGAAACCATACAGGCCTGGAGATTTCTTTGTTAGAAGAATTTTTAACTATAACTTCAATTTCTTTTTTTTATTCCTCACCTGAGGATATTTTTCTATTTATCATTAGATAGAGTGGGGGAGAGGGGGAGAAAGAGAGAAACATCAGTGTGATAGAGCCACATTTACTGGTTGCCTCCTGTATGACCCAACCAGGGTCCGGGGATGAACTGCAACTAAAGTTATGTGCCCTTGGCTGGAATTGAACCCGCAACTCATTGGTCTGCAGGCTGACTCTTTAACCACTGAGCCAAACTGGCCAGGGCAACTTGAATTTATTTTACAAATATGAACCATTCAAAATATCTGTTTCTTTTTTTTTTAAAGGAGTAAGCAAGATTATTTATTTATTTATTTATGTTTAATCCTCACCTGAGGATATTTTTCCATTGATTTTTAGAGAGAGTGGGAGGGAGGGAGGCGGAGAGAGAGAGAAAGAGAAACATTGATGTGAGAGAGACATCAGTGGTTGCCTCTCCCATGACACCTAATGGGGCTGAGGATTGAACCTGCAACCCAGGCACCTGCAGCCAAAGACCCTTTGGTTCTTGGGCCACCGCTCTAACCACTGAGTCAAACCAGCCAGGGCCAGAAAATCTGTTTTTTAAGTAAATTTGATAGTGTGTTTCTTTCAAGAGATTGATCCATTTAATCCAAGTAGTTGAATTAATGGGCATAAAGTTATTCTTTATATCACTTGTCATCCTTTCAGTGTCTATAGGATATTTATTGATTCCCCTCTCTTAATATTGCAAAATTTTTTTGCTCATTCATTTAGAGGTTTATTTTATTTATGTATCTTTTCAAAGATCACTTTTTGGTTTATTGATTTTTTTAAAAAAAATTTTATTTATTGCTCTTCATTATTTATCCTTTTTTTTTTTTTTTTTGCTTTAATTTGCTTTATTTGTGTGTCTTAAGATATAAACTTAGACCATTGAATCATGACCTTCCTTTTCTAATATTAGTGTTTAATGCTACAAGTTTCCCTCTACTGCTTTTCTGAATCTTTCCAAATTGTGTTATGTGTTGCGTTTCCATTTTCATTTATTCACATTTTTTTAAAATTTCCATTGTGGCTTCCTCTTTAACCCATAGGTTTCTTTTTTAGAAGTATGTTGTTTAATTTCCAAACATTTGGGAGATTTTCCAAGTACCTTTGTTAATAGTTTATAGTTTAATTCTGTCATGACCAGAGAGCATACCTTGTGTGGTGTGAATTTTTAAAAATTTGTTGATACTTATTTCGTGACCCAAATGAACAAAATATCAGATTTTAAATAATGGTAATAGTGCATTGTGAGGCTATTTTGGATCCTGCTACAAAAGGAAAAAAACTTTATTACTAGATTTTTTTTTTTGCATTAACTTTTGTTCTTTAGAATATTGCATTACAATATTAGTTGTCTTAATTACTGAGTTTTTTGTGGTGCCTCCTTAAATTTTTAGTCTGAGGCAAATGAGGGACTTACCTCACCCTAGTCTTTGTCCTGTTACTCTTTTCTGAAGGGTAGAGTTTTTTATTTTCTTTTCCTGCAACTATGTTGGGTCTCTTTTTATGCCCTCAGTTCAGTAGGTGAGATGGGTCTGGCAAGTTTTCTGCCTAGCTTCTCAAAGGTGACTGCACCATTTCTCCAGGGCTGTACCACCAAATAAAGTTTTCCCTCATTGATTCGTGTGTTCCTCATGAGCACCTGATGGAGATTTATGGAGAAGTGCTTGAGAGAGGGTGCAGGTTATCCATTTGTCTTTGGTTCCAAGTTATTCTATGCTCTCATAGCAGCCCACATTCACCCTTTAGCAAATTTTACTTAACCTCCTCTTACCTGCTTTTATGGTACTTGATGTCTATCATTCACACTCATCACAAGTGAGCCAGAGTTCAAGTTTCATCTCTTCTCACAAGCTGCTATATTTCCTTATATTTGAGACTATTAGTTTGCCTTGTGATTTTGGTGTGTTTAAGAAAAGTGATGATTTTTAACATTCAATTTTGTAGATTATGATTTTGTTGTTAGGGTAGGAATAACCTACCAGCTTTCTACATCCCACACAGATATGGAGCTAAATAAATTGTTTGGCCTAAAAGTGCCCATGCATATAGTTTCTTGTTTGTGTTTATTTCTTCAGACCCTATAGTGGTTTCATTTTACAGTGGATGAGAAGTATAGCATTATATTAGATCTGATGAAAGGAGGTTAGAACAAGAACTAACTACCCACTTTTTTTTGTTTGTTTGTTTAATTCTCACCCGAGGACATTTTTCCATTTCTTGTTCAGATAGAGTGGGAGGGAGAGAGAGGGAGAGAGACAGAGAGAGAAACATCAACGTGAAAGGGACACATCGAGTGGTTGCCACCCGCACAACCCATCCAGGGTCGGGGACAAACTGCAACCGAGGTACGCGCCCTTAGCCGGAACCGAACCCTGGTCTCTCTGGACTGCAGGCCGATGCTCTAATCGCTGAGCCAAACCGGCCAGGGCCTAAATACCCATTCTTAACTTTCAGTCAGCTTTCAGCATATTAAAGGTATTCAGAATAGGTACTAAGACTTCGGGAAAATGCCAAAGACTTACAGAAAATTTGGTTTTCTGTTAAGCAACTAATGGATGTTTAGTTGTTTTTATATGGATTTGTTTTGTTTTGTCTTTTTAATCCTCACCCGAGGATATTTTTTCATTCATCTTCAGATAGGGTGGGAAGGAGAAAGAGAGAGAGAGGGAGGGAGAGGGAGGCATCAGTGTGAGAGAGACACATCCACTGGTTGCGTCATATGTGGCTGGGGACCAAACCACAACCGAGATTTGTGCCCTTGACTGGAATCAAACCCTTGACTCTGGTCCATGGGCTGACGCTCTAATTGCTGAGTCAGACTGCCTATGGGGCTATGTGGGTTTTTAATAGGCTTTTATGTGGGTTCAGTTGGCATTTTAAAAAAATATCTGATCAACCTAATTAGAATACCAATAAGTGGATACTTAGGAGAACAGAAAAAAAATGACATATAATCTCTTCACCCAGAGATAACCACTAGTAATAATAATATTGTGGTATGCATAATGCCAATATTTTTTATACATATCAATTGCCAAATTTAATTGGAGTATTAATTTGGAAGTGGCTTTCTTTTCTTTGATAGTATTCTACAATTTTTTTTTTAATCCTCACCTGAGGATATGTTTTTATTGATTTTTGAGAGAGTGGAGTGGGGAGGCATCAGTGTGAGAGAGAAGCATCCATCAGTTGCCTCCTGTATGTGCCCCGACCTGGAAATGAACCCACAACCTTTTGGTGAGAATGATACTCCAACTCAGAGCTCCATAATTTTTTATTGCTTTCTTACCTTTCCATTGTATAGATTATTTGTCCAGTCTCTTTCATGAGGATGTAGATTGTTTGAATTTTTTTTTTAATTCTATGATATAAATGACTTTATTGGCCAGTGCTTTTCCACATTTCTGATCTCAGGAAATAGGCCTGGGATTGATGTTGCTGAGTCAGCAGAATGATTATTTCAAGGTCTTTGCTATATTATTGCTAAATTGCCCCCGGTGCCAGTTTAAATACCCACCAGAAGTGTATTACAACTGTTCATTTTTCTGTACCCTTACTAATATTAGCTGTTGCTTAGTTGGTATTGGTCAAGTTGATGGATTAATAAAAGAATTGCATTTCACTGTTAGTTTAATTCTTGTTTTTAAAAGAGTGTACCAATGAGGTTGTATAATTTTATGGTTATATTATTTGATTAATTACTTATTAATAACCTTTGTTATATTTTTACTAAAGGACAATGAGTGTTTTCCTTCAGATTTATAAGAGTACATATGAAAGGTGTTAATTACTCTGTCATTAACATGCTATATTTTTCTGTTTCTTAATTTTGTTTATAGAATATTTTTTATATATAGAAAAGCATTTGAATTTTTTAATTCTGTCAACCTTTTATAGTTTTCTTTGCTCTTATAATAGAAACCTTCTTTACTTTAAACTTGGGTAAATTTTTGTTTTTAAATTCCAGATTAGTTTCAATGGAAGTGAAGGGAGGCGCAGTAGAAGCAGGAGATACTCTGGATCTGATAGTGATTCAATCTCAGAAAGGAAAAGGCCAAAGAAACGTGGAAGACCACGGACTATCCCTCGAGAGAATATTAAAGGATTTAGTGATGCAGAAATTCGGCGGTAAGATGATGTAACACCATTTCACTTCATTTTGCTTTTTATTAGAGGGTGGAACGAAAATAGAGAAATCCCATGGTTTTCAAAGATGAAGGTGAAAGTGTTAGAGGAGGCAAATATATGATAATTGTTTAGGGATTGGGTGGACTGTGCATTTGGGTGTTCATTTATAACAGAAAAAATATTTGGCATCTAATCTTTGCATATTATTTATTTATTTATTGTTAGTCTAGATTGCTAAATTTCTTTTGGTTTTATTCATGTGGTTCAGAATAGTGGCCTTTTTGAATAATGAATGTATATTTTCAATATATTAGACTTATTTAATAAAAATTCTCACTGCACTTGTGACTCCCAACAGTACTATTTTTATGTGGGAATAACTTAGTTCCATATTTTTTAGTTTTTAAATTCTAAAGTGATTTGTTCTTTGAAAGTAACCATGTTAAGCATATTTCTGATATGTCCAAATAGGAATTGAGGTAAGATTGGCTATGTAAGGTAAATTGTAGTTTTCTTTCAAAATATGTTCATTTGTATATACAGATGTGTTTAAGGGCAATAGGATATAACCATTTACTTTTGTTTATGTAATAATTTTGCTTATGAAATTTGTAAAAAGGTTGTTCATTGTTGTACTTTGAGAGTTTGTTGTTTCTTTCAAGCCATTGTAACTCTTTTTTTTTACATCATAGACCTGACCGATAAAGTTCTTCCTCATTCTTTCTACCAGAAAATTAAATGTGTTGTTAGATTTTATTAAGGGTATTTTATGACCACCTGATTTGCTGGACTTTCTGTCTTTAGTTGAAGAGGCATTTCAACTTCTACTTTTCCGGGATATTTTTCCTCATCCATCAACCACTTGGGTAGCTTTGTTCTGAAGTAAAATTTTTATTTTCCATTGTTGGTATAATATGGTACATCTGAATTAAAGCTATTTTTAGTAAATTTTATCAACACTTGGAATGTTAGGAGGTGTAATTTGATTGATCATTCTGGATACACTTCCTGTGGTAGTTTTGAACCGCTTTTTTTTTGTCTTGTGAATATAATAAAGTAATTTCTAAAATAAAATTTAGCTTCTATTGTTTTATTTATATTGGTTTCTGAACATCTTCCTGGGTGTTAAAATATGTCTTGTCTTACTTGGTATATTTTAATGTTTTAACATTTTGGTTTCTAGCATAGTTTATTCATTTTTGTTAGTAACAGCACCTTGAGTTAATTTGTATACTAACAAGTATTTTCTTATTTCTATATATTTATAAATATATCTATTTTTAATGGGTAGTGAAGCCTGCATTTAAATCAAACAATTATTTTCTGCTAGGTTTATCAAGAGTTACAAGAAATTTGGTGGCCCACTGGAAAGGTAAATACACCTGTTATTCTGAAAAATTATAGGATATTTGTGTGCTTGTCAGCTTTTTTTTTTTTTTTTTTAATCTTTATTGTTGAATGTAGAATGTATTACAGATGTTCCTCATTTTTCCCCCATTGACACCCTCCTCCCCACTCCTGCCCCAGGCCTGCCTTTCCCACACTATTGTCTGTGTCCATTGGTTATGCATATAAGTTCTTTAGTTTATTTCTTCCCACCCCCCAACCCCTTTCCCTTTGAGGTTTGTCAGTCTAGCAATGAATTTGTACTTCTTAATCCCTTCACCTTTTTCACCCATTTCCCCAACCCCCCTCCCAACTGGCAACCAACAAAATGTTCTCTGTATCTATGAGAATGTTTCTGTTCTGCCTGTTCATTTTGTTTATAGATTCCATTGTTGATAGATATGTATTCATTGCCATTTTGTTTGTTCATATATTTTATCTTTTTCTTCAAAAAGACCCTTCATCATTTCATACAATAACAGTTTGGTGGTGATGAACTCCTTTAACTTTTTCTTGTCTGGAAAACTCTTTATATGTCCATCGATTCTAAATGACAGCTTTGCAGGATAGAGTAATCTTGGTTGTAGGTTCTTGCTTTTCATCTCTCTGAATATTTCTTGCCACTCCCTTCTGGCCTGCAAAGTTTCTTTTGAGAAATCAGCTGACAGCCTTATGGGAACTCCCTTGTAGGTAACTAGCTGCCTTTCTCTTGCTGCTTTTAAGATTCTCTCTTTGTCTTGAACCTTTTGCATTTTGATGATGATGTGTCTTGGTGTGGGCCTCTTGGGGTTCATCTTGTTTGGGATTCTCTGTGCTTCCTAGACTTCTATGTCTGTTTCCTTCACTAAGTTAGGAAAGTTTTCTGCCATTATTTCAAACAGGTTTTCAATTTCTTGTTCTCTCTCTTCTCCTTCTGGCACCCCCAAGATGCGAATGTTGGCATGCTTGAAGTTGTCCCAGAGGCTCCTTACAGTATCCTCATTTTTTTGGATGCTTTTTTCTTTTTGCTGTTCTGATTGGGCGTTTTTTGCTTCCTTATATTCCAAATCGATGGTTTGCTTCTTGGATTTACATACTCTACTATTGAATCTGTGTAAATTATTCTTTATTTTAGTTAATGCCTCCTTCATTTCTGATTGTGCATCCATCATTTCTGATTGGTTTTTTTTTTATGCTCTTGAGGCCCTCACTAAATTCACTGAGGTTCTCACTAAGTTCACTGAGCATCCTTATAAACAGTATTTTGAACTCAGCATCTGTTAGGTTGCTTATCTCCATTTCGCTTAGTTCTTTTCTTGGGGTTTTGTTCTGTTCTTTCATTTGGGACCTGTTTCTTTGTCTCCTCATTTTGGCTGCCTCCCTGTGTTTGTTTCTGTGTATTACTTAACGCCCAGTGTGGGGCTAGCTGAGACCAGATGCTGCTTGTTTGAAAGAATTTAGTAAAACCTGAAGCAGGATCCAAGACAGGCCAATCCTATGGTTAAGCAACTGGAAACAGCTTCAGTGGGCCTGAAAGTTGGGTGGGGCAGGGCCTCAGGGAATCACCAGGGCGGGGCTACCAGTGTGAGCCAGGTTGCTTGAGTCACAGATACATATTGTGGCTTTGTGCCACCCCAGGGAAGGGCTAATCAAAGGAACAAAGGCCTCTGACAGCACGCCTGTCCTGGAGAAAGCCCCCTCTCCAGCCCTGGCTCCAGTACCAAACAGCTCAGTTCTTCCTGTATGTCTGTGATGGCCCTGGAGCTGCCTCCCCTCCAAGCTTAGAGGGAGTGAGTCCAATAAGTTCGTGCATGGACCCTTTAAGGAGCTGCCTGGGGCTCCAGCCGTGTCAGCTTCCCTGAGCCTCAGTTCCTGCTGGTTTTTCCAGCCAGAAGTTATGGGGACTTCTCTTCCTGGCACTGGAACCCTGAGCGGGGCACCCGGTGTGGGACGGGGATCCCCTCAGTCCTTAGGGCGGACCTTCCCAGCTGAGGTATCCTCCTGATTTTTATCCGCCACATGTGGTTGTGGGACCAGTCCCTCGGGCCTTCGCCCCTCCTACCAGTCTGGATGCGGCTGCTGCTTTAATTTCGTAGTTGTAGGACTTCATGCAGCTTGATTTCAGGCGGTTTTGAATGATGGTTGTTCTGTAGTTTAGTTGTAACTTTGATGTGGTTGTGGGAGGATGCAATACTGCGTTTACCTACGCCGTCATCTTGACCAGAAGTCCACTTGTCAGCTTTATATTCAGTTTAGGTACTTTGTTAAATTTTCTTTTAACAGACATTTACAAAGTTAATGTGTAGAAGGCAAAATTCAAGTGTAGTTTTAAAAAATATTTTAGTACCATCCTTAATTCTAGTCTCTAAAATTTTATCTGCCATTGAAGTTTTCTATAAAATACTTTGTATTTTTATAATTCAAATGTTCTTTTCAAAGGCTTTATCTTTTTTTTAATCAGAAACTTATAAACTAGCAGATTCATTCTTAGAAAAACTGAGTTACTGACCTAGCCATCTGACTTTAAAGACCTGTTTTATTTACCCTTACTAGAGAAATTCCCTTGTTTTTCTAAATACAGATTCTTTTTTTTTTTTAAATGTATTTTCTTTATTGACTTGAGAGGGAGAGGGAGAAAGAGGAGAAACATCAATGAGAGAGAACATCCATTGGCTGCCTCCTGCATGCCCCCCACTGAGGATCAGGCCCACAACCTAGACATGTGCCCTGACTGGGAATCGAACCGTCAACCTCTTGGTGCATGGGTCAACCGGCTCAATCGCTGAGCAACACCAGCTGGGCTAAATACAGATTCTTATACAAACTGTACTAAATTTCAAATTGTCAAGACAAGTTTTAAGTTATCAGTTAATCTCAGTCATTGTGATTTGGATATTCTTTGTTCTCTGCTGTGGCAAACCTGTTGTCTGGATATAGAGTGGCAAAGACTCAAATTAGTTTAACTCTATTTTTTCTCCCCAAAACTCCCTCTTAAAATAAAGGTGTTTTATTTTGAGATGACTTGCACACAATATAATAAAAGACTTGCATAATTATTTTATATGATGAAAAAACATTTTGAACATTAATGACTATTCATATCTACTCAGTGCATAGTAATAAAAATTACAGAATTTTAGTCTTATAATGCCTTTTTTATTTATAGTTACTTTAGCACTTAACCACTTTCTTTTGAATTTAAGGTCTGATCACTCATGAAAAAGTTTTATAGAGTTATTATGTAATCTTCAAATTTGGAGCAATACCTTTTGCTCTGTAATGGATTGGTTAACTTTATTATTATCCTTGAATGTATAGGTAAATTGTTTTCCTGTCTAGTCTTTCTGTTTTTTATGTATTTTGTGCCACTTATATGAACTAAATTTGTAGGGCATGCAATAATAGTGTGACTTGTAGAACTTGAGATGGAGTGAAACTTAGTCCGCATATTTACCTGAAAATTGTTTTATTTTATTACAGATTAGATGCAATTGCTCGAGATGCTGAATTAGTGGATAAGTCAGAGACAGATCTCAGACGACTAGGAGAATTGGTACATAATGGTTGCATTAAAGCTTTAAAGGATAATTCTTCAGGAACAGAACGGACAGGTAATATTAAAATTAGATTTAAAGAGAGGTAAATGGAACTTTTACAATATGTCTTTATTGAGTTAGGTAGGTATTATTATATCTTAAGTTACTTATTCATCAGTCTTAAAATAAGCTTTACAAAACCAAGGCCATTGCTGGGTAATAGGAAATGGGGAACAGAATTGTGCTAGGCAGTAGAATCTTATCTGCCTGGTATAATTCTAAACTGGGAGGTAACATCAGAAATAATAGTGAGTTTTACTATATGTATTTTTTTTACCATTCATGATTAGGAAAAGATACTGTAGGAATACATATGTAGTATTGATTTTGCGCATAGTTACTTCATTACGCTTATTTTATAATTCATCCAATAGATGAAAATATTTAGATAAGATTTAGTAGTCAGATTTAGTAATGTATAGAAAAATATCATAATAGAAATCTTATTTAGAAGCTGATCACATCAGTAGATTGGTGTATCTTCTGCAATTGATAAAACACTTAAATACATGAAATGCTTCTGCTATATTACAATTACTAATATGTACTGAAAAATCTTGTGAAATTTAAGGTTTGCCAGCAAGTCCTCCCAATAAAATAAATAATACTAATATAGGTAAATAAGTAATACTTATTAAAATAAGTAATAGATTATGATCCTTTCTCATTTTGTAGAGTTATCTATTCTTTTTTTAACTCTTTTTTTTTTTTAAATTAAGGTGGTAGACTTGGAAAAGTAAAGGGTCCAACATTCCGAATATCAGGAGTACAGGTGAATGCCAAGCTAGTCATCTCCCATGAAGAAGAATTAATACCATTGCATAAATCCATTCCTTCGGATCCAGAAGAAAGAAAGCAGTGAGTTGTTTACTTTTTCCATTGTAAAATATTATTATTCGATAATTTACATATGAATGTAGTTTAAACATGTTTTTTGTGTCATTGGCTTTTTAAACGTAAATTCTAATGATTCAAATATGTTTTTAAAAATTAATTTTTAATAAGGCAATTATAACCTTGACATTGGTTTTTAACCTTAATGCTAGGTATACTATCCCATGCCATACAAAGGCTGCTCATTTTGATATAGACTGGGGCAAAGAAGATGATTCCAATTTGTTAATTGGCATATATGAATATGGATATGGAAGCTGGGAAATGATTAAAATGGATCCTGACCTCAGTCTGACACACAAGGTACTTAGATATTTCTTGATTCTGTTGATAATTAATGTTGAATTTAATTTTACTTTTGAATGATGTTAGTAATAAACTCAATTAGGAGTCAGGAAACCAAGACTCTAACTAGCTGTGTGACGTTGACTTCTTTAGACTCTGGTTTTACTGAAGGGATTGAATTTAAATGATCTCTGTGAGATTTTATGCTTTACCTCTGAAATGATATTTTTTTATTAAGACATAGGTGTATTTTTTTTAAGTTAAAAGTAAATAATTTCATTATTAACTAGATTATTCATGGACAAAAAAGAGGACTCTGAAGTCTTTTATAATTTTTTTAATATCAAACCATATTTAGGATTTTGGGTGATTTGATGTTACCGCATTAGCAAAAATAATTTTTTTGTCTGGAATGGAAACCACTGGATACATTGCCTTATTCTTATCATTTAAGTTCCTTTTTTCTATTTTACTTCACAGACAAATGACAATCTTCAGATACTGATATTTTTGTCATTTGCTACTATGAAGTGAAACTTTTGTAGTTTAGATTTCCACTGTAAAAGTTTCCTCACATTACCTGTTATGGATCATCTTCTAGATAGATAATACCTTGTATTCTAGGAAGTTTTGTATACTTTATAGCTAATTTACTGTTATGAGAAAGGAAGGAAATCTAAGAATACCATAGTGTTTAATAACATTGGTTGATAAATACACTACTGTACAGGGTGGGGCAAAAGTAGGTTTATGATTGTTTGTCATTACTAAATAACAATACAAGAATAAACTCTGTTTTGTGTACTCACAACTGTAAACCTACTTTTGCCCCACACTGTATAGTTGAAAGAAATTTTTAACTTCACACTGTATTCTCATTTTGAATGAAGGGATTTTGTGTGTGTGTGTGTGTGTGTGTGTATTTAAAATTCTTTCCCAGGGAAACTATATCTTTGGCTGTGGCATAGATATTGAAAAATGTTTTGCATTCTAAGTTGTTTATGTCCCTCAAATAAGGAATTATGATTTGTTAGTGAAGTAAATTAAAAAATGTATAAGCAGTTTTTAGCTTTAAATTTTTTATCTTATTTATTAAAGACAACCTGAAAAATTAATTGCTTTTCAGATTCTTCCAGATGATCCTGATAAAAAACCACAAGCAAAACAGTTGCAGACACGTGCTGACTACCTCATCAAATTACTTAGTAAAGATCTTGCAAAAAAAGAAGCTCTGAGACTTTCTGGTGCAGTAAGTTAAAGTTCAGATGCTTAAGAACAATTTATTTTCAGTAAGATAAGTCTAGTTTACTGATTAACCTAGACCAGCAATTTTCAACCTTTTTTATCTCATGGTATCCATAAACTAATTACTAAAATTCTGCAGCACACCAAAAAATATACTTCCTGCCAATCTGACAAAAAGAAAGAAAAAAGGTGTAGTTTTGGTTCATTCTCACCTGACAGCTATTGTTGTATTTGCTATAGTCATTTTTTTTTTTTATCTGACAGTCTAAGGGAAAAGAGATCAGTTCTCCTAACTAACTAGTCAGGAATCGCATGTTTTAAAAATTCTTGCAGCATACCAGTGTGTGTCTCTAGACATCTGTGGTTAGTATGAGTTCATACGTGTATTTTACTGTAATTCAGTAGCCTTTATTTGAATATGGTGATATTTTGCCTTAAATTATTTCAGCATTCATGTTAACACTGATGAGTCATGTCTTTCAGATGTGAGATTTTTTTTTTTTTTTTTTTTTTTAGTATTTGGAGAGGGAGTAGGGATGACGTGTTTAGAATGGAGTACTTTTTGAAAGGTCAGACCTCCATTACTGTGTTATTTGGAGATATTGCCTGAAGGGACAGCATTTAAGATCACCAAGCTTATTTATGAGGGGTTCTAGAAAAGTAGGAAAAAGACACTAAAAAAGAGGAAATTGGAAACTACAGCAACCTTTAAACATTTACCTATGACCACATGTCATAACTACTTATGTGCCATTAAAAATAATTTCTAATGCTACACTGGTAGCTTTGAATTTAGTTGAAGATAAGATGGTAAAAAAAACCTCCTTCTATTTCTATTTTCTTTCTATTATATGACTTTTGTTGACTTTCTAAGCTTCGTATAGTTTATTACTAACAGGCTAAAGATTGAATAAGAATATGCTTTTCTTTAGCTTTTTCGATTCAGTATTTAAGAATTTTTTTAACAAATGGAATCTGTGAAGTTGGTTAGAATAAAAATAATTATTTTCAGGGAGGTTCAAAGAGGAGAAAGGCAAGAGCTAAGAAGAATAAATCAATGAAGTCTATGAAGGTAAAAGAGGAAATAAAGAGTGATTCTTCTCCCCTGCCCTCAGAAAAGTCTGATGAAGATGATAAGGTAAGAGTGTGTTTTAGAAAAGCAGTCAGTTAAATAGAAAGGAACACGGCATGTTTTGGTATATTATACATTTGAAATTTGAACTAAAGACTGAAATTTTACTTCTTTGTACTGAAGTTTTTTTTTTTAATATTTTTTATGTAGTCTTATTTCCAGAACAGTATTCTACCTATGCAATAAAATACTATGTATCACTAGAGAGATAGAGCAAGGGTCCTTCCTTTCCAAACATTTGCCATTTGAATGAGGTTCTGATTCCTTTAATTTTTTTTTGAATTTTGAATGGGACAGGATTATGTTAGTTTTTATAGGAGGGTAAACATTGCATGTAGCATTATTAATGGGATTCTGGGTTATTTCTTTCAGAATCCACGTACATGCAATTCATAGTTGTGAAAAGAAATTTAATCTTTGTCAAGATTTGGTTAGTAATACATTGGCCATACTTGCACTTTCTAGGATGAGATCACTCCTGTGAAACATCCATATAAAAAAATTAAAACAGAAAGAGACAGTGAAGAAAAACCTGAGCCAGATGTTTGTATAAAGAAGGAACCAGAAGAAAAGAGGGAAGCAAAAGAAAAGGAAAATAAAAGAGAACTTAAAAGGGAGATAAAAGAAAAAGAGGATAAGAAAGATATAAAGGAAAAAGATTTAAAAGAAAAAAGAGAAAACAAAGTAAAAGAAGCTATAGAAGCTATGCAGAAAGAAAAAGACATAAAGGAAGAAAAGGTATGCAAATCATAATGTAAAATTTAGAAAGTCACACAATCAGCTTATTTACATTTTAGGAGAATAAATTGCCTGTCAGCCCAAATTAGTCTTAGTAACGAGTTCAATACATGTGGGTATCTCATAAAAGAGAAAAACAGGTTTGATCCTTTTTTAAATTTCTTACCTATAGGTAACATTACAAGAGTAGCTTTATTTTTTTGTTTCTCCAAATACAATTAGGGAAAGTTAAAATGGATAGGAATATTTAAATGTAAATAAAAAATTGTAGACTGTAATAAAGTAATTGTTTTTGGAAGTGTTAATCATTTTGCCTTTGTTATTGTTGGGTTTTTGTTTTTGTTTTATTTTCACTTTTTCTTTAGTTGAGCGAATCCAAGTCTGATAGCAAGGAAAGATCCAAGAAATCTTCAGTGTCTGATGCTCTGGTTCATATCACTGCAAGTGGTGAACCAGTTCCCATATCTGAAGAATCTGAAGAGCTGGACCAGAAGACATTCAGCATTGTAAGTAGTAGACTTTCTGTTTAATAGTAATAATTCATATAACATTTAAATTGCAATTTTATTGCAAAATTTTAATAAAAATAGTTCCTACCACAGCTTTCTTGTTCTTTTCACTTTTGGCTATTGACATTCCTCTGATTCCTAAGACTATTGGGGGCATTTAAAGTAAGTTCCTGCTCCTGTCTTCCATCTTATTTACTTGAATGTATCTTATCTCTGGACTTTCATTTTTATCTCTTCTGCAGGTTCACATGCTGGGATTTCTTAGCACTTTTTTAAGGCTAACCTTTCTATTTGTGATCTACTTAATCTAGCCTCTCTATCCATTTTCTACTGATTTCTTTTTTTTTAACCCCCTCTGTATTGGGTGGGAATAAGGGGAGGTGATGGCATGCTTTTGCCTTTTTGAGGTGAAAAATGGAACTCTTTGGAACTGCTTCCCCTACTCTGTCTGCTCCATTAATTAGGTGAAATTGACCTCCTGCCTCTTTCTTTGCCCACATTTCCTTAGCCTTCTGATTTTATATGACTGCTGAAAGGTAAAATTATCTGTTGTGCCCAATGCATAAATTTCTTCTCCATTAGCCTTCATAAATGATCTTGTATTATACAGGAAGAATGGAATCATTTAAACGTGGACTCTAGAGCCAGACTTTCTCAGCTTGCATTATTAGGAATTTACTGCTGTATATAGTTGACCCTTGAAAAATGCTAATTTGAACTATACAGGTCTACTTATATGTGATCATGCAGTTCAAACCCAAGTTATTCAAGAGTTAACTGGTAACTGGGTATCTGAGGATTTAGAAAGCCAGTTTAAGTTATATACTAGAGGTGGGCATCACTACACTAACCCCTGTGATGTTCAAGGGTCAACCGTAAATTTTACTTTGATATAGCTCTGATTATTAAGAAATTCAGTGGCCTTTTCAGTCTTTCTCTTGCCATCTTTGCCTCATTTGACATCTCTTTGTTTGCCTTGTATCTTATTGATTTGTCTTTCTAAATATCAGTATAATTTAGCAGGTAAGAAACAGTATAGAGTTTGAGGTCAGACCTTTCTTTGACAGATGTCATTTCATTTTTCCATGTCCGAGGACATTTTTCCATTTTTTGCACAGATAGAGTGGGAGGGAGAGAGAGGAAGAGAGAGAGAAACATCGATGTGAAAGGGACACATCGAGTGGCTGCCACCTGCACGACCAACCAGGGCCGGGGACAAACTGCAACCGAAACACGTGCCCCCAGCGGGAACCGAACCCGGGTCTCTCTGGACCGCAGGCTGACGCTCTAACCGCTGAGCCAAACCGGCCAGGGCTGTCATTTCATTTTAAACTTTAATTGCTTCCATAAAATAAATAGTTTTGTGAAGGTCTGTTGTTAGAATGAAATGAGCTGCAGTTTTAAAGCAATGCATAGTTTCTGGTACCTAATAAGTTGCTTTACAAATATTAATTATCATTGTTCCAATTCCCATCTTTAGGACTTGGCCTTACCATAGACTTTAGCCATCAGTTCCTCTCTTTTTGCTCTGCCACACTAGTTCAAGCTATCTTTTTCCTGTATTATTTCAATGACTTTATAATTGTTCTCACTGCTTCCACCCTTCGCATCTTACTGTGTACCCTTTCATACCTCAGTTTATACTCCGCACAGCAGCAACAATGATAATGACTGTTACAGGGTAAATGAAGTCACCCCATGTTAATTTTCTGTTTAAAACTCTCGAATGGCTTTTCATCTCATGCAGTATAAAAGATTGATAACAATAGTCTAAAAGATAACAGCATCTGTTTTACTCCCAGTCATCTCTTGCTACTTGCTCACTTGGTTCTAGCCCCACTGGATTTTTACTGTTTCCTTGAAGATATCAAAGAAGTTTTAGGACATTTTTTTGCTCTTCCCTTTGTTTGAAATGTCTTACTCCTTCATTTTCTTTAGATGGCTGCTCATACATTACCCTTCTTTGAAATATTACATAGAGTAGAAAGTTCCCTGCTCTATTTTTCTTTATTATAGTTGTCATCATTTAACATACTATGTCTTATTTATTTATTGGCACTCTTTTCCTACTAGAAGGAATTCCTCACATAAAGGAACGGTCTCTTTTATTTAGATTATAAACTACAAAAATTGGACAAGAAACAAAGTATGGAGAACAAGTATGGCTTATACTAAAAATTAGAAAGGATATTAAAATTTTTCCCTTTTTAAAAAAAGACATCAGACTTGCCTGAGTTCTAATTTTAACTAAATAATTCAAAATTCCAATGCTTCTAGATTATTCCTGACAAAAGATGGAAAGCTTCCAAAATGATTTGGACAAATAGGTCAATAAAACAGAATAAAGTACTTAGAAACAAATTCGTACATATATAGACATTTAATTTATAACAAGAATGGCCCTTTGTGGTGGTGATGTGAAGATTTCTTTTTAAAATAAATGGTGTTGGATTACCCTGGCTGGTTTGGCTCAGCGGTTAGGGCGTTTGCCCATGGACCAATGACTCGCAGTTTTGATACCGGTCCAGGGCACGTACCGCAGTTGCAATTTGTCCCCAGCTCTGGTGGGAGGCAAGTGATCAATCGATTTTTCTCTCTCACATCAATGTTTCTCTGTCTCTCTCTCCCTCCCACTCTATCTGAAGATAAAATGGAAAAACATATCCTTGGGTGAGGATAAAAAAATAAAATAAAATATATGGTGTTGGATCAACTAAATATGTTATCTATAGTTAATCCACCCTTACATTCCTAGTATTAACCTAAATTGCTACTCGAGGATATAATTGTTGTTCGTTTTAGTATTGTTTTGCATTTACATATGTAAATAAAATGTATCTACAAATTGCTTTTTTAGGGATATTTTTAGTCTGGTTTTAGTATAGGTTACAGTTTTTATTACACAGATTGGACATTAGCTGAATCATATAATTTTTAGTATGTTTTCATTTTATTAGCATGCCAGTGATATGTAGGCCAAGGATAAGGTTCATTTCTTTCAAACACCCCAAACTCTCTGACCTCTAAAATACAATAGTAACAAAATTCATCATTAGGCACTTTGCTTTGTCCCAAAGGTTTAGTAAACTAGACAATTTATACTAGTAGCTATTTTGATTTTAATAGCTTTCCTAGTGTGTTATATAAAGATTCTTTTTAAATGCTATTCTATTCTAGTGAATATAGGATATTAAGTTATATTTTGAAATCTTTTATTATCTTTTAACATTCCATGTTTAAGATTGCTTAGGATAGTTTGATACAGTGTAAAAACTACAGTTTTTACAGAAGGTAAATAAAATCCAAAGTTTTTACTTACACAAAGACTGATTTTAAATGATAATGAAATCCTTGTTTCCAAAGAGAATCTGAGAGGGAAACCCCTGATATTTAAGAGATGAGGTGAGATTTTAATGGTTATTTTACTATCAAATACTATATTTACTCATGTAAATCATTTAAAGAAGATCTTTGTTATCCTGGCCAGTTTGGCTCAGCGGTTAGAGTGTCAGCCGGAGGACCAATGAGTCGCAGGATTGATTCTGGTCAAGGGCATGTACTTCGGTTGTGGTTAGTCCCCGGCCCTGGTCGGGGTTGTGCAGGAGGCGACCAGTCAATGTGTCCCTCACGACAGTGTTTCTCTCTCTCTTCCTCCTTCTCTATCTGAAGATAAATGGAAAAATATCCTTGGGTGAGGATTAAAAAAATAAAGATCTTTGTTGAATGTGTGTTTTTAATACATGTTATTTATGTTCTCATTTTCCCCTTTTAAAGTGTAAAGAAAGAATGAGGCCTGTCAAAGCAGCTTTGAAACAACTTGATAGGCCTGAGAAAGGCCTTTCAGAAAGAGAACAACTAGAGCATACTAGACAATGTTTAATAAAAATTGGAGACCATATCACGGAATGTCTGAAAGAGTATACAAATCCTGAACAAATCAAGCAGTGGAGAAAGTAAGTGATGTACTTTTCTGTAAATGTTAAATTTGTAGTTATGTAACCATCTATTTGTCTCATATTTCAGTTTATTTTTCTATTTTTGAAATTGAATAACAAATGTTTAGAGAGGTAACTTGAGGATGATTATTTTTATTCTTCCTTTAAAGCTTTTTTATTCATGAATGATCGCTTAATTATGATTATCATAGTGGGTATCTATGGCTTTAAAAAGATAATGAAAGCTATTTCATTAAAATTTATATTGCATTTTATTTTTTTTATTCTTCACAATTAACCACATTATTCTCAGTTGTATCTTTAGAAACTGGTGTGCCAAATAAATACATTGATGTTATATTTATTTAGCAATTTATCTTTTGGGTATGAGTATAAAGCCTTGTAAAAATGAATGACCTCAAAAAATGTCAAATTCAGAATTCCACTTGATTTTAGAAGCAGTAGCAACACAGTTGATCTTAAAATTGTAAAATGAAACTGTTATATTATTATACAAGTACTTCATGATGACCAGATCTAGATCAGTGTTAGACCAAAGTACTACACGACTTAGGAAAAAAATAAAATGAACACAAACCAGTCCCTGAGAGCGGTGCTATACATCAAAACAAAAAACTAATAACATATTTCTGGAGGAGTGATTATGATTACTCTAAAGTAATAAAATAAAATAAAAATTCCAGCCCTGGCCAGTTTGGCTTAGTGGTTGGAGCGTTGGCCTGTAGACCAGAGAGTCCCAGGTTTGGTTCCTGTTAGGGGCACGTACCAAAAAAAAATTCTATACCTGTCCCCTTTCTCCTTAAATTCAACCAGAACCCATTTTAGGGAGCAGAGATAGGAAGTTGATCATGTAAATTATGCTGTCATGTGTAAAGAAATTAAAGCCATATATGGATAATATTAATGGCCTAAAGTCATGTGCCTTTAATACCTTGGAGTAGTGACTAAAGTTGGCATCAGAAGAACTGTCAGCCCCTATCTTGACTAATTTGGGCCTTTATGAACTTTAACAGTTACCAGTACAGTTAACAGTATCTCAGAGCTCCCTGGTATTATCTGTGAAATGGTAACATCTGTATTTGAAGCTGTTTATAAATTGTAAGGCATTACATATTTTCTACTTAATGAATGATAAAAGTAAGATATGCTTTGAGGAATGGGAGACAATAATTCTAAAGTGCTATATTTATATATTCTAGCTTAATCTCTTATTTTTGTTTGGAATATATATATATTGATTGGAGCTTTAATGCTGTCCTTAAATACCATAAAACAATTATTCCATCCTTTTCAAGTTCTTTCAACTCATTTGATGATTCCCAAAGCTCAGAGCCGTAGAACAAAAATACAGTAAAATTCAATTATACATATATTAGCTTTCATGGGAATCTATCTTCTTTACATTCAAGATCCAAAGTTAAATGTTTTCTGTCAGTAGCTCCGAAACAAGTTTTTGATTGTTACTTATCTGTGATAAAATTGGGAAAATAAAGGTAATGCAGTGAATTATTCTTAAAGCTAAATTTAGTTAATTTAAAGGATTATATTAAACATCTTACCTACTTTTTGTGTACAAGAGCTAGGTTTCTATCTGAAAATATTTCATTGTGTACTTATATACCACTTTTTTAAACCTTATAATTAAAGTTTAGATTTTTGAGGTTATAAAGAGGGAGAAAATCTATTTTACTTGCTAGAAAGATTAGAAATAAACATCTTGTTGAAATTATATAGTGACTAATACAAATATATGCTATTTCAGATTTCGTGTATTAGAAAAAAGGGGGCAAGGTGAGAACACCTCTAAAACAAGAGAGACAAGTAGCCAGGAGACTTATTTCTTCATGTGTGTTTTTTCCTCCAAGGGTTTGATCCTTCTCTTTACCCAGCTGGGCAACTTACCTTTTTGCTTTTCTCTCACTTAGTTCTTATCTACCTTGACTTCATTGATAATTGATTACATAGGGTAACATAGTCTAGGGAGTGCTTCTTAATTTTTTGGACCATTTCTTACTATCCCATTGGTAAAAGAACTGAGACATTGTGAAAAGGCATAACAGAACTTTTAAAATAAGTTTTGGGGTTAATGTGGTATATTAACTCGCAAAACTTAGCAAGAATAAACTTAAAAATTGTGCATTTTATTGTATGTATATTTTATTTTTTAAAGAAAATAAACATGTATTGACTAGTTAATGATATATATACATACTTAAATATTTAGGAAGAGAAATACTAATACCTGCATTTATGTTTGAAATGCAACCAAAAATTACATGGATTGACAGAGAGATGGATATATGAAATGCTATGTCATAGAACAAGCGTAGTAAAATGTTACTAGAATATAGGTAGTAGGTATATGGGTGATCATTGTAAAATTCTTTTGTCTTTGATGTATGTGTGGAAATCTTAATGGTGTTGAAAAAATAAACAAAATAATCTATGAATATGTATGTGAAAGTGTCCTATTAATTTAAAATAGCCTGGTAATAGTCTTGATACCTTAATGTGCTACAATTTATTTCAGTATGATTTTACAAGCTATGAAGTAACACTATTAGGAGCAAATTTGGAGAGTATTATGCATATATATGTCCATTAAATACAAGGATATAGGTGACTGCTCTGTAAATTGCAATGTGTTTTACAGACTTGTTTTTGTAAAATTATAGGCCAAAATATTGATAAAAAATAAGTATTATTATATTATTATATGTTGCAGTTAAGGAAACAACCTTCACAAACTAAGTTGATAATACTGATGGTAATTTATGTAATTAACAAAGCAGAGAAAGCCACAAATGACTTAATAACACTGATAAGAATTCTAGAAAAATCACCAGATACCAATCTGTATGCACATGTGCTGGGATAATTTTACAGTTAATGCATAACTCACAGACTTATGCATTCCAAAGTTTACTTATATCTAGCAAATTTTTAGTTTTTTACTAGCCAGCAGCTATTTCAACGTAAAAAGCTGGGAAGTACTTGTCTTAGTGGAAAGCGAATTAGGAGCCCTGTTTTCTAGCCTTCTTAGTTATATGAGTTTAGGCAAGTCACTTAGCCTCAGTACCTCATTTGCTTGTTTATTTTAAAAATGGGCTGCTATATTTACCATTCCCACCTAACGGTTATTTGTGAAATTAAATAATAGAAAAGAGCTTTGAAAATATAAAAACTGATGCCCTGGCCGGTTTGGCTCAGCAGTTAGAGCTTCGGCCTGCGGTCCAGAGACCCGGGTTCGGTTCCGGCTAAGGGCACGTACCTCGGTTGCAGTTTGTCCCCGGCCCTGGTTGGGTTGTGCAAACCACTCGATGTGTCCCATTCACGTCGATGTTTCTCTCTCTCTCTCTCTCTCCCCCCCTCCCTCCCTACCTCCCTCCCTTCTACTCTGTCTGAACAAAAAATGGAAAAATGTCCTCGGGTGAGGATAAAAAAATAATTAAAAAAAGAAAATATAAAAACTGAGAAATAGAGGAAGATATAAAAAAGTGGAAGCACATACCTTGTTCGTGGATTGGAAGAATTAACATCCAGAAAATGTCCATACCACCCAAAGCAATCTATAGAGTCAATGCAATCCCCATCAAAATACCAATGACATATTTCACAGAACTAGAACAAATACTTCAAAAGTTTATATGGAACCAAAAAAAGACCCCAAATAGCCACAGCAATCTTGAAAAAGAAGGACAAAGTAGGCGGGATCACAATACTGGATATCAGGTGATATTACAAAGCTACTGTAATCAAAACAACCTGGTACTGGCACAGGAACAGGCACATAGATCAATGGAATAGAACAGAGAACCCAGAAATGGACACAAAACATTATGCTCAATTAATATTCAACAAAGGTGGAGTAAAGATAGTCTCTTTAATAAATAGTGTTGGGAAAATTGGACAGCTACATGGAAAAAATAAAACTAGACCATCAACTTACAACATATACAAGAATAAACTCAAAATGGATAAAAGACTTAAATGTGACTTGTGAATCCATAAAACTAGAAGAAAATGTAGGCAACAAAATTTTAGACATCATATGCAGCAGAATTTTCACTGATACATCACCTAAGGCAACAGAAACAAAGGGGAAAATGAACACATGGGACTACATCAAACTAAGAAGCTTCTGTACAGCAAAAGAAACAACCACCAAAATGGAAAGGCAACCCACTGTATGGGAGAGCATAAATGATACATCAGATAAGGGGTTAATTTCCAAAATATATAGAGTGCTTATACAACTCAACAAAAGGAAGACAAAGACTCCTACTAAAAAATGGGCAGAGGAGCTAAATAGATACCTGTCCAAACAGAATATACAAATGGCCAAGAGACATGAAGAAATGCTCAACATCACTAATCATCAGAGAGATGGATGCAAATTAAAACAACAATGAAGTATCAACTCATCCCTGTCAGAATGACCACCATCAACAAATCATCAAACAAGTGTTGGTGAGGGTGTGGAGAAATGGGGACTCTAGTACACTGCTGGTGGGAATGCAGACTGGTGTAGACACTATGAAAAACTATGGTGTTATGTCAAAAAATTAAAAATTGAATTGCCATTTGACCCAGTGATCCCACTTCTAGGAATTTACCCTAAGAAGCCTAAAACACCAATCAGAAAGAATATATCTACCCCCATGTTCATAGCAACACTATTTACAATAGCTGAGATCTGGAATCAGCCCAAATGTTCATCAGTAGACGAATGGATTAAAAAGCAGTGGTACATATACACAATGGAGTACTATGCAGCTGTAAGAAAGATCTCTTACCTTTGAGATATCGTGGAGGGACCTGTTGAGTATTTATGCTAAGTGAAACAAGTCAAGCAGAGAAAAACAAATATCACATGATCACACTTATTTGTGGAATATAATGAATATAACAGTCTGTAAAACAGGGTAGTCCCAGAGATGTGGAAGTAGGGTACAGACTGACAATCCCCAGAAGACGGGGTGTGGGGGAGAGTTAAACCACAGAACTTATATGCATGTATGCATAACCAATGGACATCGGTAACAAAGCTGGGGACAGGGTGGGGAAGAAGTGGGAGGAGGGTGACAATGGGGGGAAAAGGAGAAACATCTGTAACAGAGAGAGAGAGAGAATATAAAAACCATCTAATATACCTGTTATCGATAGTATCTCATGCAAGTGTTGATAACTTAATGTGTACTTTGTAGTGATAAGCAGTAGATGCTTACTATTTGAAATATGTCAGCCATTTAGAAATCCCAAAATTAAATGCTTTCATATAATTTCTTCCATAAAATAGAATGAAAAGTTATTTTCCAGTTAAGAATTTTTGCTTTTTTCAGATCATCTTCTATTTGTGTCACTGGAAGATGACTTTCTTTTGGGAAGTCATTATTCATACTAAGGGGGTTATTATTTATTTATTCATTTTTAAATTAAGTTTTATTTTATTTATCATTTCTCACCCATGGATATTTTTAAAGAGAGAGTGGAAGGGAGGGAGGGAGGGATTGGGAAAGCGGGGGTGGAGAGACACATTGATTGGTTGCCTCCTGCACACACTTGACCAGGGCCAGGGATCGAACCTGCAATCTAGGTAGGTGTTCTTCACAGGGAAAGGAACCCGTGACCCTTTGGTCAATGCTCTAACCACTGATCAACACCGGCCAGGACTATTAATATTTTTTCAATTCCTTAAAATAGATTGATTGACTCATTAAGGATGTTGCTCTTGGGTAATCTGCTAAAGTGTATCATTGGCTAATTAATAATTTCTATATCCTGCTTATATAAGCAAGATTCAAAATCATGTTTTACAATGCCTACTGAAAAACATTTAAGAAAAAGTTGTGAATATGTGAAACCATTACTATTTCAGTGATAGCAGATAGACTTCAGCTCATGTGTCACTGATTATGAGTGGCTGTTGAAGTTGTGTTGAGAAGTATTCATAGGATGCATGTGAATTTATCATGAAAGAGTATTATGATCAATTACTAATTCTCACCTTGAGATGGCAAGAAAGGCCTAAAGACTCCATGCTGTTCATGGTTTATAGTGTCTGGTCATGTTATTCTCATGACCATTGCATTACAATTATAAAATGACAGTTGTGTTTTAATGTATTATTTAGGACACTTCTTTCACAAGCGTATATTATCTGATGGTCTGTTTACTCAGACTAACATAGCTTGTTCATTTTATTATTAATCTGAATCACATGAGTCCTTTCCTGATTTGTAAATTTACATCTCTGGTTTCAATTTAGGATTGGTTACTACTTTTCACTCCAAAAATTATAAAATGAAGAGATTTGGAAGAGAAGTAAAACTTCAATGTTTAGAGTCATTTAGAGTTTTATCCATATCTGCAGTTTTAAAAAACACTAGAAATAATCTTATTAGACTTTATTCCATAGAGGGCAAAGTTTGTGTGTATGTGTGTTTCTGTCTGGAGGGAATTAAGAAAAATCTAAACATTTTTCATCAGACTGATTTGCCTTTTTTTCTTCTAGAAACCTGTGGATTTTTGTATCTAAGTTTACTGAGTTTGATGCAAGAAAATTACATAAGTTATATAAGCATGCTATTAAAAAACGGCAGGAATCTCAGGTAAATTAATGCATCAATTTTTTTTGTATTTATGTTATTAAAACTGAGACATTCTTCCTTAGAGAAAAATTCAATTAATAAATACAGAAGGAATTAAGGAAATAGAAAATTACCATTGGAGTACCACATTAAAGTTTTTGCAAGATCCTCTGAAGGAAGCAAAAATTAATGAACAAGAAACAAGATATTAGCATAGTCTAAAAGTCTAAAAGTATTAGCATGTCTTCCAAGATATTTATTAATTACAAAGAGAAACAATAACTTGTAGAAGGGAAACCGATTTGACACTAATGTAAATAAGTGATCCAGGTTAACATCTCCAGTGTAATAAGACATATCACCATCATGAACCACCTGATATGATGCACTGAGAAAGGTCTATCACTTCTGTGGTTTGCATAACCTCAGTCTAATCACAAGAAGATACCAGATAAACAGTAGTTAAGAGAGATTCTACACAATAACGGTCTAGTACTCTTCAAAAGTGTAGAGATCATGGAAGACAAGAAAAAACTAAGGGGCTGTCCCACACTGAAGGAAATGAAGACAAAAACTAAGTGTTATGTGGCGTTTCAGATTGGATCCTGGAGTAGAAAAAGGATCTCAATTTCAAATTTCAAATTTCAATTTCCATTTCAAATGGAAAAATTTGAAATCTGAATGATGTAGTTCAGGTATAGTGTTAAACCAATGTTAACTACTTAGTTTTGATCATTATACAATGGTTATTTATATAAGATACTAACATTAGGAACAGCTGGAAGAAAGACCTGTGGGAACTCTTTGGTACTATTTTTGCAGTTTTTGTTTAAGTCTAAAATTATTTCAATGTCAAATTTTTAAATAGGTCAAATAGTTCATTTAAAAAAAAGTATCTGCAAATGCTACATTTACACATTCTAGTATCTTATATAAGGACTTCTTACAGCCTAGAGATTTTATTTTGGGGGTTCCCCCCCCCCGGTTTTATAATGGTTTTTAACACCATTTAAAAGATTCTTACGTATGTACATTTATTTTAGCAAAACAATGACCAGAACAGCAACGTGAATGTTCAAGTGATTAGAAATCCAGGTAAGTCAGTCTTACTAATTGTTTTTGGGGTCTGTTTTAGATAATACCCACAATATTTTATTGAACATATTACCTTAAATAATTTGTTTTTGCTTACTATTAACTTTTTCATAAATCACCATTTACCAGTTTCTAGAAATTGTAAATTGTTAAAATATGATAAATTGTTAATATGATAAATAAAAAAAATAAATTTAGAATGCAGTAATGCATTTTTTGTACAAGAATCACAAAAGGCCCTGGCCAGTTTGGTTCAGTGGTTAGAGTGTCCGCCCACGGACCATGAAGTCCTGGGTTCGGTTTCTGCCGAGGGCATGTATGTCGGTTGCAGTTTGTCCCCGGCCCCGGTTGGGGTTGTGTGGATGGTAACCACTCGATGTGTCTCTCTCACATCGATGTTTCTCTCTCTCTCTTCCTCCCTCTCCCCTTCCCGCTCTATCTGAAGATAAATGTAAAAACGTCTTCAGGTGAGGATTTAAAAAAAAAATCACAAAAGTATATTCTGTCTCAGAAGGAAATGGACCTTACATATTTCATTTGTGATTTTTCACATTTCAGAATAAAATAACCCTTTTGTAAATCTTTATACTGCTTTAGTAGACCATTTTTAAATTCTTTAACTGCCTGTAATGGGAACTGATTTTCTTTAGCTAGAGTTGAAAAAGGAGTTCTTGTAATATAGCAGCAAAGTTACTTTTGTTTACCATGTTTTTTTTTTTTGAAGTTATTAACAAAAAATGGATTTTTTAAATCTAACAGATGTGGAAAGATTAAAAGAGAATACAAATCACGATGATAGCAGCAGAGATAGTTATTCTTCTGATAGACACTTATCTCAGTATCATGACCATCATAAAGACCGACATCAGGGAGATTCTTACAAAAAGAGTGACTCTAGGAAAAGGCCCTATTCTTCTTTTAGTAATGGTAAAGATCATCGTGATTGGGATCACTACAAGCAAGACAGCAGGTAAACCTGACAATCAATTTTTAAATTTTGCTTATTCGTGTCTCTCTCTTTTTTATTTTATTTACTGTATTTGACCTTATTAGCCATTTCAAACATCAAATAATCAAGCAACCTTATATAAAATAAGGATGCTTATTTATAAATAAGAATAAGAAAAATATGAATTCTAGTATTTTTATTAATACTAAAAACTGAATTTCTCTAAAAATTTTTTAAATTATAAATTTAACCTGTTAACCAAGCAGGATGTATTTACACATCCTAGTGAAAGAGTTCGCGCCCGTTATATGCTGCGTAATTAAAAAGGGGATTCCCGCCCTGGCCAGTTTGGCTCAGCGGTTAGAGCGTCGGCCTGCGGTCTGGAGAGACCCGGGTTCGGTTCCCGCTAAGGGCACGTACTTCGGTTGCAGTTTGTCCCCGGCCCTGGTTGGTCGTGCGGGTGGCAGCCACTCGATGTGTCCCTTCACGTTGATGTTTCTCTCTCTCTCTCCCTTCCTCTCTCTCCCTCCCACTCTATCTGTACAAAAAATGGAAAAATATCCTCGGGTGAGGATAAAATAAATAAATAAATAAAAAATAAAATAAAAAGGGGATTCCCCGGTTAACAGGTTAAGATCAAAGTGCAATAAGAACGAAAGTATAGGGAGTTCTATAATTATGTCACAGGATTCATTGTGAGTTTTGGAGAATATCAGGCTTTAAAAAAATTTTCAAAATATAGGGTAAAACAAAAGCTTGATGGAATATGGGTGACATTTGATGGAGGGAATTTTTTATTTCATTTTATTTTTAAAAATCATTGGGAAAATGTTATGTGAAAACACCTTATTGCAGTTAAATTTAATCACAGCATCTGGGACGGTACTAAAATCGGGATGTTTTGTTTGTTCATTGATTTGGGGGCTTTTTGGTGGCTGTTTTTTGTTTTTGTTTTTGTTTTTTTGAAGCCTTTAAACAGTAAACAACCTGAATATAATGATAACACAATACATTTTATTCCTTTATTAGTAAAGGAATGTTTTTACTAGTCAGTGACTCATTACTGAAAGCAAAATAAAAATAAAGATGAGAAATAAATTAGTGGATTTTCTTTGTATTTTAATTGTGCTCACAGCAATAATTTACTCTGAGAAGCACAGTTTCATTATAAAAAAGATCAACTATAGAATGGCTTTTAAAATAAGAAAAGGGCACAAAATGAAAAGAAAAAGCCATATTTGTAGTAGAAAATATTTATAACTTCACAGACATATAGAAATAATTTTTATTTTATTTGAAAAGGCAAACATTTTAGAGGTGATTTTTTTATTAGCCTGCTATAATTTCATTTTTCAGCAAACTGCCACATTTGTGTATGGGGCATTGCAATAATGGCTTATGTGTCAGGTCTTACTATATAATGAATCAAACCTAACGAAATCACTGGTATCAGCAAACCAGTGAAAATTCTCATTTACAAATTATTTCACAGACTGCATTTTAAGAGATTTCTATTTTTTTTCTGCTTAGAGTTTTAGAGGTTCATAAAAAGGCTCTGATTTCAAGTGTATTCTAAATAGTTGTAATTATCTCAATTCTAGCTTCCAGTTAATTAAGGTGCATCCATACAAATGATTCATAAAGTAAAAAGCAACCAATATAAAGTGGGCAGGTGAAATTAGATGCTATCTGTGGTGCTATCTATAGCATATAGCTTTAGTTTCATGAATAAGATAGTTTTTCAAAGGCATGCAGTAGTATTTCCAGTGATTTTTAAGCTTATAAAGTTTTATAATGAAACACTAAGCTTGTGTACAGTTAAAAGTATTTTTGTTTTATTTTTAGTAAGATGTTATATATTTGGGAACACTTAACGTGCATTATTAATTTAACTAAAATTTCTGATTTCTCTTGTTAGATATTACAGTGATAGAGAGAAACACAGAAAACTGGATGATCACAGGAGTAGAGATCACAGGTCAAATTTGGAAGGAAGTTTAAAAGATAGATCTCATTCAGATCATCGCTCTCATTCAGATCATCGCTCTCATTCAGATCATCGGTCAAGTTCTGAATATACACATCATAAATCTTCCAGGGATTATAGGTATCACTCAGATTGGCAAATGGACCACAGAGCTTCTAGTAGTGGACCTAGATCACCATTAGATCAGAGGTCTTCTTATGGCTCCAGATCTCCGTTTGAACACTCAGTTGAACACAAAAGTACGCCTGAGCATACCTGGAGTAGTCGGAAAACATAACAAAAACTGATCTTTCTGGACTTTTCTTTTAGCCATATAACATAAACCAACACAGTAATTGCCTTACATGACTTGAAAGATATAAACAGATCTTCTATCAGTAGCAGTATTGTTACTTCTTTCCAGGATGCAAGGTCTATTATCCCAACAGAAGAGAAAATATTTTTATATTTAAGGATAATGCTGCACTGTACTACAAATATTGTAGTACTTTTTTTTTTTTTTTCTTTTTTAAAGAAATGGAAAATGTTTACTCTTACAGGGACCTCAACACTGCCCTTCCATATAGGCTGGATAAAACTGTTTTTAAGTCAGTAATTTTAGACTGACCTCCATTTAAATTATGTTTGTATATGAACTTTACTCTGACCTGTGATCATGTTTCAGGAAGGAATGAAAGAGAGTTCTTTTCTTAATAAAGAAAAAACACTCAAGGATTTTGTTCACTTTCCAAAGCTACTTGTTTACATTGTACACTGCGACCACCTTGCCGCTTTTCATCACAAGCTTGAATATTTAAATTCTGTACTTATATCTGTAAAATAGCCAGGAACTTCCTGTTTGTGATCTATTATTATGCCTTTTTACATACACACAAAAAAATTGACTGTAAATTATTGTAAATAGATTAAATGAGCTTTCCTTACTTACTTCCCTTTCTCAGGCTTTTTTTGACTGTTCCTTTCCCTACCAACTCAGGCCTTCTTATTGTTTTAAAAAAAAAAATCGGTGTAATAACACTTTTTAATGATTTGTCTTGATGGAATCATTGTTTAGAATGTAAAAAATGGGGAAAGGGGCCACTTAATTCCATTAGTTCTCTTTTTATATTGACTATTTTATTAGATACATGTTATTTCCTTTTTCTTTTTTATTTTATTTTATGTTTTGGTCAATATTGTGTTTGTAGTAGCAAAATGGTGAGATGATGTGTAAAATCTAAACTGCATGCTCTGGAAACATTATTTTCAGATGCATTTGGTTTAAAAGGGTAGGTGTATGAACACTTTCAGAATCCAAAACGGCCAAAAGTTATTGTAAATCCATTTGTTTTCCCTTTTCATGTGGGCAATAATGTCATATGTGCTATGCAGCCAGGTAACATTTTAGATAAACTTGATTGACTTTTAATATAAACTGTTACAATGCACACTGATTGTATATAAAAACCTTATATATGACAAATTAAATTTAAGAAAAAGGATATGTGGGCTCCTGTAATTTTCTGCTGCATTTTTATTCCCTCAAGCACTTAACTTTTTTTTTTTTAAGTAGTAACATTTAGCTGTCAGAAAAAGGATATTTTGGTAAGCAGTTGAATATAGTTAATGTGTAGCACTACAACTAAATCTATTTTGAAGACTATGAATCTATGAAGTAAAATTTAGATCATAGAAATTTTTGTTGGACTCTGGTTTTCAGCAGATATTATTTTAGAATGCCTTATATTTATTCACAAATTTTTATTTTGTTATATTCAGTGGGAATTTTTGACTTATGTAGCATACATTTCTTGGATGTGTGCTGTGATGTAACAAATTTGAATCTTAACTTTCACAAATATATTGCTATATTCCAATAATATTCTTAAATGTGTCCCTATTGACTTAGCAGTGGGAGCAATCTATAGAAATTTGTTCATAGATGTATTTTAAAAATATTTTCCGTTTATCCAGTTAGGTCTAAAATTTACACTAAGGGCACAAAACAAAGCTTGCTTTCCGATTTTTTGTTTGTGGGGTTTTGTTTTAAAGCAGTGAATCCTCTTTTAGATAGTTACTTTGAAGAATTATAATTTTTTTTTCCTGGTATATCACATAACATGAGGAATAATTCAATTTTTAAATATCTCATTTATAATTAAATATAAAAGTGATAAAACAGTTCAGTGCTGGTAACACAGTTTTTAAGCTTTTTCACTTTTTACCACATTTACTATTAATTATTTTCACAAGATAGCAGTGAATAAAAAAATGTAATGCTTAAGGAAGTCATAATTTTAACACAAACAGATCAGGTTTGGCATTTTTAATTCATCACTTTGTAGCTGGGACATTTGCATTATATCCCATTGTGCAAATTTTGTAAAAGAACAGTACTACATTTTTTGAGACAATGGAACGGACTCTAATTTTCTTAACAATTTACATTTGGTTGAATATTTCAGTCAACTTACTTGCTGAGTTGAATGAAAAATCTAAAACTGTATGTAACATTTATTAATTGATGGAAAATATGTTCATTATTTGTAAGAAGTCAGTAATTACACAGAAAAGGAATAAGCCATAAATTTATTAAAACACATGGAGAAGAACATCAGTACACAGATATAACGGAATATTCTCTACAAAATATGCTTAATTTTTGTCTTTTACATGCTCATTCTGCTTTGCATTTTTATCCATTTGTGTTTAATTTTTCAAGGATGAGAGATTATGCATAGTACTGTACCAATTAACCTTCCACTTTATTAATATACAATAAATGATTCTTACTAAAAGCAATGGCCTGTGTGCTTATAAAGAAAATATTTTTTTCTAGGCTATGTTAGAAAATAATTTTCAGACTGGAAAGCTGTGGAAAACTGGAGTGTGAATGATTCATTATTTTCAGAGTGAGTGGCTTAGTAAAATTAGAACCTTTATAGTTGTGTATAATGTAGTAGGTTACGTATGATAACTTTTTATAATCTTTTTGTGGTTAAATAATGAGAGGGTTTTATAGATTGTATGCTGATTTACACATTTTTTTGAGATTTATCAAGAATATGCACTAGGGTTAAATGGTATGATTCTGTGCACCATATAACTTTCTGACTGGAAAATAATCTTTGGATCATAAATGGCATAGGTTTATAATGACAGTTTTGTTGGGGAGAGGGATGAAAAAGCAACTAATCTTTATGGGATTTTTTTTTAGATTTCATCTGAAACTTAAATGTGAACTGGTAATGTGGCTTGTTAACATTTTGAGTAGTTTGCTACTTAGCAAATAATGCAGAATATAATTAAAAATATTTCCGAATTGATGTATTTAAGCATAGTAGTGTAGATACCTCTATAAAACATTACTTAAATTCAAGACAATTAAAAATACAAGCAAAACTATTGAATGCTTGTTTAAGGGGAGGCGAACTAGGCCATACTGCAATAACAAAATTATCTTGAGAGAAAACGTCAAAACTTCTGTTATAATTCTTAAGGCATCATATTTTAAATATGTAAAAGAAAAAATTCAATTGGAATTGTTTTCTTCTTGTAGTAACTATAGTGGCTTTGTAGAATGCTTTATGCTAATTTATTATTTATTTAGAACCTAATTAGGTTGATTTTATTACAGGAAAAAAATCTTTGGATTCTGTATAAAGAAAGACCTAGGGGTTGGAAATAGTAGCTATGCTAAAGAATAAAAGATGTGATTACTTGGTATAGTAGAATTTAAGAAAATACAGATTTTTCCAAATATCTATCTATATAAATTCTCCAACAGAGCTTCATGTGCCAGACTTTCTATCTTAAAAGATCAGTACCTTCTCGTTAGTTTAAAAAAGAAACACCCAAACCTTTATCTGAAATAGGATTGGTAGTTCAAACTCCCAGATGAATAAGATACTTTTAATTTCATGTCCCACTTTTTAAATAAATATTAAAAGGTGTAACCAGTCTCAAAAAAAAAAACCAATAAAAACCCAGCTCATAACGGTTCTATTAAATGAGCTAAGGATGTTGGTTACATTGATGATATACATGTTTTATCTGGCATAAGTGTGGGTTGCATTGTCATTTCATTATTGTACGCTATTAGGTTTCCCATGTGTAAATGAGCTGTGGCATTGAACTGGCATCCTTGTGGGGTTTTTCTTCTTTTTTTTTCGTCTTTACTTTTTAAATCTTTGGTGTTCTGCAGTAGTGCTATGCAAGTCTAGGTGTGGTTTTACTCTCTCTGCTCAGATTTTGCGTTTTGCCCTATTTTTACTTTCTGGAATTTCTGATATTGCAATCTGTCTCTACAGTTTTAGTCTTTTTCTTCTCTTTCCATTTCTCTGGAGTATCCTCAGCTTCATCCAGTCCCCTGAACTCATCTCCATTTAGATATCTAATAGGTATCTAATCTTAAAACATATAAAACCAGACTCGACCCTTTCCTACAAATACCCTTAAAAAAAAATCCAAAATTCCATAATCTTTGATAAATTAATGTACTCAGTGTTTCACAGCTCTCTCATCCTGTGGCACTTCCCTCCTAGCTATTTTGTTCTTTTTGCCTCTTTCATGCCACTCTCATTGCTCTTAGAATACGCTAAGAAATACTTATGTTCCGAGTCTCTGTATTATTGTTCTCCCTGTAAGAAGGCCTTTATCCCTGATTTAGCAAAGCTTGCCCTCTCGCTTAATTTAGGTCTCCAAATTAATACCTTGCCCCTAGCAATTAGAATCAGGCAACACCAAAGCAGACACGCGATTAGGAATGCTCCACCCACAAGAGCTCAGGGAGACGCCCGGAGACAGGGCCAGAGTGAAGCAAGGAAATCGGTTGCGAATAGCTTACAGCCTAGTTGGCTGATTGCTTGTCCTTATTTTATAGGTGGTGTGAGCTTGCGGCATTCACAGGCTCTGATTTTGGTTCGTTTACATAGGCTGCAGTGGCATTGGAGCTACCTCAGTCTAATGGCCTCCTTGTTGAACAATTGTTAAAAATTCTCTACCATGACCACTTAATTAAAGATCATCTCTTTGATCGAGTTAACCTGCTTGTTCAGCCTTAAAACAGAATTTTATTCACCTGAGGCCTCACATAAGCTCCCCCCAGGTGAGCTCAAGTCAGTCAGTCCTGCCCGACCCCAGTGGGTTTCCAGATCTGGTGGGGAAAAATTTTTGGTTTAGGTCTGAAAGCTCATAATGCAAAAGTACAGAGCTCGGGTCCAGGATACGAGAGGGACTTCACCAACCACCTCGAGAGACAGCAGGCTCAAGGACCTCCACAGGTACACTTGGTTGCTCATTGCTCCTGGGGCCACGGTGGGAGATGGCCTTTGGTTTCCTCTCTGACGCCAGAACTTTTCAAAGATAAGCTGAGGCATATACATTTGAAGAGTTTGAGTAAAAATTGATTTAAATAGGGCAGCGCCAAACCGGAACCAGTTAGGGGCACTCACGCCTCTATCATTTTATATTCCTTACTGCTTTTTCTTCTAGCACTTATCAATACTTGTCTTCATTTGTTTTTCATTTGTCATTCAGTGCCTCACTAGAATGTAGGTTCCAATGGACTTTATTTTCTTCACTGCTGTATCCCGAGCACCTAAAACCAAGTGACTCATACCAAGTTTATCTTTTTATTATTTTGGTGTCTTTCCCAGAAATACTGTCCCGTTACTGAATTATTTTCCTTGCCATTGTTACCTGATTTGTTACTATTACTGGAAACTTTTGTATGCCTTATCAGTATCTCTGTTATTAAAATCTGTGTACTACCTCCCAGTTTTTAAGCTGGACTAATAATCACCTGAGAGGTACTGGAGAAATATAGAAACACCTGAGTCTCATTTGTAGGAATTAAAATGGGCCCCAAGTAATATGATTTTAGGGATTTAAATATTTATTTAATTGACTTGAATAATAGAAACTAATTCTACTGTTATAGATAGGTAATAACACTTATACTTATGTATAAATGAAAAATGTATTTGTAATTTATGGATATTTAGGAAATATTCTTTGAACAGATAGAGATGTATGTAATAGAATACAAAATGTCTTGGTTTGTCTATATTATTTCCTTATCCTTTGAAAGAAAATGTTTTTAGATAGCATGATACATTATCTTTTTCTACTTACAAATAAAGAACACAACTTGTAAAAGGCATTATAATACAAGAGAAATATGTTGCATTTCCAATGTTTTTAAAGTGAAATAGCAAGAAAAAATTTCCCTCACTGGTACTTACTATTTTTATTCCCACTTAAAAATTTTATGTCATGTTTACATAAGGTAAATTCATCTTTTTTAGGTATACAGTATGAGGAACTTTGACATATTATACTGATGCAACCACCAATATATCCAAGATATAAAACATTTCCAACCTAGCCCCTGGCAACCACTGATTTTACCCTAGTGTTTTACTTTTTTGATAATGTCATATGAATGGAATAATACAGAATTTAGAATTTTGAGCCTGTATTTCACTTAATATAATGTTTTTAAAATTCATCCATGTTTTTGCATTTATCAATAGTTCACTCCTTTTTATTTCTGAGTAGTCTTTTTTTGGGGTATACTACGATTTGTTTATCCATTCACCAACTGAGTTTCCACTAGTCAGTTGGAACTATTATAAATAAGGATGCTATAAATATTCATGTACAGGTCTGTGGGTAGACACATTTTAATTTTTATTTGGTAAATACCTTGGAGTTGGATTGCTGAGTTGTATGATAAAGTGTATTTTTTACTTTATAAAGACTACCAAACTATCTTCCAAAGTGGATATACCATTTTACATTCCCACTAGCTACAAATGGGAGTTCTTACTACTCTATCCATGTAAACATTTTGTATTTATGTTTTTTTCATTTTAGGCATTCTGATAGGTGTGTAGTGGTAACTTAATTTGCATTTTATTACAAATATTCAAATTTTTAATGTGTTTATTTGTCATTCTTATCTCTTTGGTAAAGTATCTGTTCAAATTTTTTTTTATTTCATAAAATAGAATTGTTGATACATGCAACCTATCAGATAAACTGCAAATATTTTCTTCTTGATTATGACTTATCTTTTCTATTTTCTTAACAATGTCTTGAAATGCAGACTTTTAAAATTTTTATAAACTCCAGTTTGTCCATTTTTGTTATTTGTGTATGTGTAGAAATCTTTGTCTAACTTGAGGTCACAAAGAAATTTCTCCTATGTTGTCTTCTAAAACAATTATAGTTTTAGAAATTACATTTAAGTCTGTGTTTTTGTATATAGTGTGAAATGTGGATCTAAGTTGTGTGTGGAGTTGTGTTGGGTTTCATTTTTGTTTTTTTGGAGATTTTATATATATATTTATATATATATATATATATATATATATATCCATTTTTTCCAGTACCACTTGTTGAAAAGACTGTTCTTTTCTATTGAATTTTTATTCTGCCTTATTGAAAATCAGTTGTCCATATTATGTGCGGGCCTGTTTCTGACAGACCTGCCGTGTTAATTTTTATTTCTGTCCGTATGTCAACAAACACTATCTAAATTTTGTTTCAAAATTCCTTTGCTATTTCACATACATTTTAGGATAAATGTCAATTTCTACCAAAAAACCTGCTGGGATTTTGCTTGAGATTTTATTGAATCTATAATCAATTTGTAGAATACTGACAATGTAACAATATTGAGACTTCTGACTTATTGACACGGTGTGTTATCTCCATTATTTAGGTCTTTAATTTCTCTCATCAGTGTGTTTTTTCAGTGTACAAATCTTGCACATTTACTGTTAAATTTACCCCTTAGTAGTTCATATTTTTCTGCTATTATAAATTTAACATCGTAAGTGTTCACTGATATTTAGATTTGACCTTTATTCTTTTGACCTTGCTGTACTCACTGATGAGTTCTAATAGCTTGTTCCAGATTCTCTGAGATTTTCTACATAGATTATCATATCTTCTATATGAAAAGAAAGTTTTATTTTTATCTTAATAATAGTTTTGCATTTTCTTCTTGCCTTAATGTATTTTCTGTGACCTCTAGTGTGTTGGTAAGAATGGGCGTCTTGACTATTCCTGTCCGGGGTCGGGGGAGGTAAGAATTTTCATTCATTCACCCCTGGATATGCTATTAGTTGCAGGTTTTCTTGTAGAGGACCTTAATCTTATTAAGGAAGTTCCCTTCTAATCCTAGTTTTCTGAGAATTAAAAGAAAAATGATATTTGGTTTTTATTCTCTCTCTTTTTATTTATTTATTTATTTTTGATACGTGCCCCGGGACTCTCGGGTCCACAGGCTGACACTCCAACTGCTGAGCCAAACTAGCCAGGGCTGGTTTTTATTCTTATGGTTTTTATAACCATAAGTACTTATTCATGGGATATATACACCTGTTGAACAACTCCTTAAATCATAGACTCTGATTGAAGACTGCCACCATCATTTCCTGTTCCACGTTGATTTTCTCATAGTACCAGCTTTTTATCAAAAAACAGTTTGGACTGTAGTGGGATCTAATGGTGAAACTGAACTATCTCATGCTGCTCGTTGTTATGGATTGATTAAATTAAATGTTTTCCTCAAAATTTTAAAATTTCCTGTAGCATCCCTGTGTTTTTTCACTGCATTTGCAAATTATAGCACTCAGCCTTTAAGGATTCATTAACATTTAACTGATTCATTTTTCCATGCTTTTTACTCCCTCTTCCTGTCATTATATGTCAAATATAGTGTACAGTTTGTGTATATCAGCTTCTTTTGGAGAGTCTTGTAATTCTTTATAATTTAGCTCACTTGGTTGCCTGTTGACCTCTGCTCTCTAAATAGGGAAAAAATATGATTACTTAGATTAACCATTTTTTTCTTGTTAGGATAGGAGGAATATTCTCTTATTGTTATTTACATCTTAAGAGGGAAACTCTTAAAGGGGTGGTTTTTATTTAGTCAACTTTATTGAGGTATAGTATACATATAATTGCACTGTAGAGTTTGGTGATATTTGAGAAATGCATGCACTAAAATAATTATGATATAGAATATTTCCATCACCTCAGAAGTTTCCATTGTGCCCTTTCCTGCTCAATCCCCATACTTAAACTGTAACCCAGGAAACCACTTACTGATCTGCTTTAAATCACTATAGATTAAACTTACCTAATTACAGTTTAATAAGTAAATTTATGAAATTATACAGTATTCACTTTTTTCTGACTTTTTTGCCCAACATAGTGTTTTTGAAATTATTGCTCATTCTTTTTTATTGCTGTGTAATATTCTATTGTATGGATATATCCTCATTGGGTTTCTAGTTTTTAGTTAATACGAATAAAACATCCATGAACACTCATTTACAAGTTGTTTAGTGCATATGTTTTCATTTCATGGGTAAATACTTGGAAAATAATTGCAGTCGTATGGGAAGTACTTACTGAACTTTTAAAGAAAATGTCAAACAGTTTGTACAGCCCTGGCCAGTTTGGCTCAGCGGTTAGAGCGTCAGCCTGTGGTCCGGAGAGACCCAGGTTCGGTTCCCGCTAAGGGCATGTACCTCGGTTGCAGTTTGTCCCCGGCCCTGGTTGGTCGTGTGGGTGGCAGCCACTCGATGTGTCCCTTTCACATCGAGATGTTTCTCTCTCTCTCTTCCTCTCCCTCCCTCCCACTCTATCTGAACAAAAAATGGAAAAATGTCCTCGGGTGAGGATAAAAAAAAAACACAAAAAAAACAGTTGTACAGATAGCCATACCATTATGAAATATGTGAAAGTTCCAGTGTTCTGCATTCTTGACAGTGCTAGCGGTTGTCATATTTTGAAAGCTATTATAATAGTTGAGTAATACAGTCATGTTATGGTTTTATTTGCATTTTATTAATTTATTATTTGTGATTTTATTATTGTTTTATTTTATTGATTTATTAATATAAATCTGGCCATTTATATGTCTTATGTGAAGTACCTGCCAGATCTTTTGCCTGCTTTGTCATTGGGTTGTTTGTTTTGTTATTGATTTGGAAATTTTATTTTTCTGCCATAGGATAAATTTTATTTTTTAGAGCAGTTTTAGTTTCACAACAAAATGGATCAGAAGCTACAGGGATTTCCATATGCCATCTGCCCCTGCACATCCATAACTTCCTCCATTATCAGCATCCTTCATAAGCATTTTAATATGTTCTGAATACCAGTCCTTTATCAGATATGTGTATTATAAATATTTTGTCCAAATTTATAGCCTACATTTTTAGCAGTAATTTTCAAAGAGAAGTTAAATTTTATGAAGTCCATTTTCTAATTTGTTCCCTTAATATTCCATATGTTTTGTATCCCTTCCAAGAAACCTTTGTCTGCCCTGGCCAGTTTGGTTCAGCGATTAGAGCGTCGGCCTGCGGTCCAGAGAGACCCGGGTTCAGTTCCCGCTAAGGGCACGTACCTCGGTTGCAGTTTGTCCCCGGCCCTGGTTGGTTGTGCGGGTGGCAGCCACTCGATGTGTCCCTTCACATCGATGTTTCTCACTCTCTCTGTTCCTCTCTCTCCCTCCCACTCTACCTGAACAAAAAATGGAAAAAAATGTCCTCGGGTGAGGATTAAAAAAAAAAAAAAAAAGAAACCTTTGTCTGCCCTATGGTCACAAAGATTTTTCTTTTTCTAGAAAAATTATAGTTTTAGTTCTTATGTTTAGGTCATTGTTTCATTTTAAATTTTATTTTCTTTATTGATTTTTAGAGAGAGAGAGATAAAAACATCAATGAGGGAGAACATCGATTGGCCGCCTTCTGCATGCCACCCCCCCCCCCCCCACACACTGGAGATCGAGCCTACAACCTGGGCATGTGCCCTGACCGGGAATTGAACCAGCGACCTCTTGATTCATGGGTCAGTGCTCAACCACTGAGCCAACTGGCTGGGTGATTGTTTCATTTTAAGTTAATTTTTGTGTATGATGTGAGGTAAGAGTTGCAATTCATGTTTTACTCTGTGAATATCCAGCTTCTCCAGCAACTTTTATTGAAAAAGGTAACCATTTCCTTCTTGAGTTATTTAATCATTTTATCATTGAATTACTTTTATTGAAAAAGGTAACCATTTCCTTCTTGAGTTATTTAATCATTTTATCATTGAATTATTTGACCTCCTTATGAAATATTACTTGACCACCTGTGTGTATATTTCTAGACATTATATATTTATCCCTATGCCAAAATAAAATGATCTTGATTACTATAGCTATGTAGTAATTCTTGAAGTCGGGTAGTAAAAGTCTCCAAATTTGTATATTTTCCAAATTGTTTGGCTACTCTAGGACCTTTGTATTCCTCTGTTTATTTAGAGTCAGCTTGTAAATTTCTACCTGAAAAATCTTGTTAGAGTTTATACTGAAATTGTTTTGAATTTGAAGATAAATTTGGAGAGATACTGGCTTCCTAAAATTTTCATCCATAAATATTGTTTATCTCTCCAATTATTGTGTGTTTAATTTTTCCAAATGTTTTTTAGTTTTCAGTGCATTGGATTTGCATTATTTTGTTAAAGTTATGAATTTAATATTTTAGATGCTATTATATTTCAATTAACTTTTTTTTATCCCACTGTATGGTTATACTATCGATTTTTGGCTGTTGACCTTTCATCCTGTAAACATGCTAAGTTCAATTCTACATATTTGGGGAGTTAATTTCTTTAGGTTTTTCTATATATATGATCATGTTTGCAAATAAAAACAACTTTAGTTCCTTCTTTCTAATCTGTATACTTTTTTCTTTTTGTCTTACTGCATTAGGTACGCCTATTAGTGCAGTGTTGATGCGGGGTAGGTGGTGACTGGCCATCCTTATCTTATCCCTTATGTCAGGGTAAAGCATTTGTCTTTATTAAGTATGATCTTAGATATAAGATTTTTATAGGTGCCTTTTTGTCAGGTTTAGTAAATTACGTTCTTGGTTTGTGGAGACATTTTATCATAAAACATCTGTTGAAATATGTTCTTTCTCGTTTCTTATTCATATGAATTACTTGATTTTAAAATTCTAAACCAACCTGGGTTTCCTTGAATAAACCCCATTTTATCAAGGTGTGTATTCCTGTCTCCATATACTGTTCTATTCAGTTTGCTAATATTTTGGGTGGGATTTTGCATCTATGTTCATGGTGATATTGGTCTGTAGTTTTGTTATCTTATTTTGTAACTTCCTTTTCTGTTTATTAAGATAGTGCTGACTTCATACAGTGAATTGAGAAATATATTTCTTTCCTCTATTTTCTGAAAGAGTTTGTATAGACATGTTATTTCTTCCTTAAGTAGTTGATAGACTTCACCAGTGAAGCTGTCTGAACTGGTTTTAGTAGGTACAGACTATAGAGATTTTCTATTTCTTCTGTTGGGGGGCTAGATAATTTGTTTATTTCAAGGCATTTGTACACCTTTTCTAAGTTGTCAGGTATTTTGTTTTGGGGGAGCATATAGTAATTCTTATTTCTTCATCTTTTACATGTCTGTGAGATCTCTAGTCATGTTTCCTCTATCTTTTGTTTCTGATATTAAACATTGTGTCCTCTCTCTCTCTCTCCCTCTTTTTTGTTTAGTAGTCTAGAGGTTTACCATTTTTACTGATCTTTTAAAAAATGAGCTTTTGGGTTTTCTTTTTCTTGTCTTTAGAAAAGGATTTTGTATTTTAGAGCCATTTCAGTTTCACAGCAAAATTCAGTGGACAGTTCAGAGATTTCCCATATCCTTCCTACCCCGCATGTGCACAGCCTCCCTCACAGCCAGAATTCCTCACCAGAATGAACCCACATTGGCACATCATTATCACTTAAAGTCCAAAGTTTACATTAGGGCTCACTCTTGGTGGTATATATACTGTGGGCTTAGACAAATGTATAATGATATGTATCCACCATTATAATACCATAACACAGTAGTTCCATTGCCCTAAAAATTCTCTCTGCTCTGCCTATTCATTCCTACCCCAACCCCTGGCAACTGTTGATCCTTTTAGTATCTCCATAGTTTTGCTGTTTCCAAAGAGTCATACAGTTGGAATCCTACAGTATGTAGCCTTTCTGTTGGCTTCTTTCACTTAGTTACATGCATATAAGTTTCCTTCACATCTTTTCATGGCTTGATAGCTAATTTCTTTTTAGCACTGAAGAATAATTGATTGTCCAAATGTAACAGTTTATTTGTCCCTTGACATATCAAAGGACATCTTGGTTGCTTTCAAGTTCGGGCCATTATGAATGAAACATTCATATAAACATTCATATGCAGGTGTTTGTCTTCATAAGTCTTCAACTCATTTGGGTAAATTCCAAAGAGATTTCATGGTAATAGTGTGTTTAGTTTTGTAAGAAACTGCCAAACTTGGAAGCAAAGTGGCTGTACCATTCCCGCAAACAAGGAATGAGAGTTCCTGTTGTTCTGTATACTCTCCAACATTTGGTGGTGTCAGTGCTTTGAATTTTAGTTACTCAAATAGGTGTGTAGCGGTGTCTCCTTGTTATTTTAATTAGCAGTTTTCTAATGACATAGGATGTTGAGCATCTTAGCACATATTATTTTTTAAATTCTCATTTTTGTTTTTGCTTGCTTTTCTCTGTATTAGCCATGAGTTTGTGCATCTCTTCATATACATTATGTTTACTTGAGATTCTTCTGTGAGTTGGCTGTTCATATAGTTTGTCCATTTTTCTTTTGCTTTTCTTTTTCTCTTGTTGATTCTTAATTGTTCCTTTGGGATGCTGTAAAATTATTACCTTGTTGCTTTAAAATATTGTAAATATACCCTCTCAATTTGTTATCTATAATTAACTATTTCATGACATCTTTTATTGAACCAAAAGTCTTACTAATTATCAAGTCCATTATCTTTCTTGCCTTATGGTTTGTACTTTGGATTTTGAATAAGTCCCTTATCCGCACGTTAGTCACAAAGTATTTTCCTACATTATTGTCTGTTCATTTTTTTTATAGTTTTAGATTTCACATTTAAGTTTTTGATTCATTTGGAAGCTAATTTGTTTATGGTTTTAGGTAAGAATATAGGCTTGACATATATCAAGTTCCTGTGTATATTCATGTTTTTACAACAATTTTGTGCTATTTGGTTTCAGCTGTCCACTTGTGTGACCCCTTTATTATTATATCACAAGAGTCTTACTATGTAGTAGGGCAAATCTACCCTCTGCTTTTCTCAAGCTGACATGAACATTTATTATATTTAGGAAAATATATTTATTCTTTTGTACATTATCTATGTGGGCCTTAAGGTTTCTAATTAATTTGTACAAATTAAAAATGTGGTCTGGCCAGTGTGGCTCAGTGGATTGAATGTTGCCCCATGAACTGAGAGGTCCTGGTTCGATTCCCGATTAGGACACATGCCCGGACTGCGGGCTCAATCCCCACTGGGGGCATGCAGGAGGCAGCTGATTGATGTCACTCTCATCGATGTTTCTCTCTCCCTTCCTCTCTCTATAAAAAATCAATAAAAACATTTAAATTAAAAAAATAAAAATGCATAAGGAAAAATGTGTGGTATAGTTGATGCAGAATTTCTCTGGCTAAATTTGTTTTTTGATCTATGCAAATCATTATAAAATAGTTACTGTCTCTGTTATAGCCATATGTTTATAGTGTGTTTATGCCAGAGCAATTAGTAGAAGTATTTTTATATTTTAAATTGTTTTATTCTATATCCCATAAGTATTTTGGAACTAAATGCATGGATACATTTTATTATATAGAATCAGAGTCAAAAATTAATCTGAGAATGTGCTTTATTTATTTCACTTAGTAAATAAGAAAATAGATGCACAAAGAGTTAAACAGACCTGCCCGAGTGGATAGAGGTTAATTCTTGATGAAGTCAGTAGTAAATACATATTCCTTAACTTTGCCTTTATTATATGTAGAGCTTTGAACATATCTATGATTTTTTTGCTGGCTGAGTCTTTGATTCAGTTATAGTATAAGAAAACATATTTGACAGAATAGGTTTTTCAGATGTTAAAGTATTCTTTTTACATTACTCTGTTCCTGCATGACCCTCATTCCTGTATGAGTTTAAGTCATTTGGGTGGGAGCAATAATACTTTTGATAAATTTGGGCAAAATTGAGACTAGAGGATACCATTTTGGTGGAAATCTCTTATCATCACAGCAAAAAATGTGAGTCTGTAAAGGCCCCGGCTTTCAGAATGTGCATTCTCACTGTCTGCCTATGTGCCAACTTCAGGGTACAGTTCCGTGTACTCTCATTTATAACGTCTTATTTATAACTTCTGATTGAAATAGTAGGATGTCTGAGTAGGTGCAATATTTTGCCAAACAGATGTTATTAAAAGGCTCTGGGCCCTGGCTCATGTGGCTCAGGTGGTTGGAGCATCATCCTGTGAACCCAAGGACTGCTGGTTCCATCCCTCCTGGTAGGGGTGCTACAGGAGGCAACTGATGATATTTCTCTATGACATTGATATTTCTCTCTCTCTCTCAAATCAATTTTAAAAAATGCTTAAAGGCTTTGGGCCCTGGTCGGTTTGGCTCAGCGGCTAAAGCGTCAACATGTACCAGGGATTCCCGGGTTTGATTCCAGCCAAGGGCATGTACCTTGGTTGCGGTTCGTCCCCGGCCCTGGTTGTGGTTGTGTGGGTGGCAACAAATCAATGTGTCTTTCTCACATTGATATGTGTATCTCTCTCTCTAAAATCAATTTTAAAAAATTGTTTAAAGGCTTTGGTAAGAATACATGTAATTATCTAAATATTCTCTAGAAAGGCCATCCTATTAAATTACAAAAAAGTAACACTGTGATAATATAGACTCCATTTATTTCATAAGACACTTGCAAGTTTTGGTGACTTTGTAATGTGTCTGTTTGGCTAGGCTATATTACATTCCCCGGAATTCCCTTTCTTGTGTGTTGCCAGTGGAGGTGAGCCACAAAGGAGATTTCTGTGGGGGATTTGGAGGCAGAGTGAAGAAGCAGACATTTGTGTAACATACATCTTACCGCCTATCTCCTGGCTCACCGCACCGTCTCTGCCAACCCTGGATCGACATCTCCAACTCCTGGGCTTGGGGACAGGTCCCGTTCCTGTAGGACATTCACTCCAGTAAGGTGAGAGGTAACAGAATGTACACATCTGTCATTCTGTCCTCGCGTGCTGCACCATGTGCTTGTGAGTGTGGGATTGTTCTTGCTCTTCCTCACAGGACACCCATCCTTCTTCCCCACTGTCTGCCATGTGGACTTCAGATGTGAAGTCGGCAGCCTTTCAGAGACTCCTGAACCGACTCCCACAGTCAGGACGGTCAAATCCTAAATATAGACCTTGTTAGGAAATCAGGCTACTGTACTAATTACATGGGGGTTAGGGTGGGGACTGGAACTGAGCAGGAGGGCACTTCTGGGGTTTGATCATGTTCTTTTTCTTGATCTGAGTATTGGTACTGAGTCATGTTCACTTTGGGAAAATTCTTTGAGTTGTACACCTATGACTTGTGCATTTTCCTATATGTCTGTTCTCTATGACATGTCAACAATGAACATTTTAAAAAGTGAAAAAATATGGTCAAATCCCTTTACTTTGTCTATCAATTTATCTATCCATCACCCATTTACCTCCTGGTTGTTCTTCTTCCTAATTTAACCCTGACTGACACAACATTTCTCATTTATTCACAATGATGATTACAATGCTCTTCTAAGCTGCATGTATTAAATATAGCACATGCATACTACACAAAAAAAGATTTTGATTTTTTTAACTTTAGTTTGGTTGTAGATCAATGACTCTTTTTCTTCATGGATTATCAGGAACTTTTGATTGATTCTCTCCTTGATTTTCAAGACGCTGGCTGTGTTCTGTGTATTTTGGCTGCAAGTGGAGTAACAGAAAATCTTACTCAGCTGCTTTAAACGCTGCAGAGAAGCTCCCACAGTCTGAGGGACTTCGCCCGGGTAGTCAGTCACCAGTCAGTGTCATCATCAAGGGCCCAGATTCCTTCCCCTCTCACCTCGGCCATCCTTGAGCTAGTTTCCTTCCCACTACAAGGCAGGGGCTGCTGTTGGAAGAGGAACATTCAGCAGAAGGTTGGGATCTCCTCTTTGCACATGTTTTTTATTGGTAGCAAAGGTCTCTTTCCCAGAAGTCTCCACAGCAGCTTTCCCCTCATACTTCATTGGCCAGAATTGTGTGTGTATCTGTATGTGTATGTGTGTGTGTATGTGTATGTGTGTGTGTATGTGTGTGTGTGTGTATGTATATGTGTGTGTATGTGTGTGTGTGTATCTGTATCTGTATGTGTGTGTGTATGTGTGTGTGTGTATCTGTATCTGTATGTGTGTGTATGTGTGTGTGTATGTGTATGTGTGTGTATGTGTGTGTGTGTATCTGTATCTGTATGTGTGTGTGTGTATCTGTATCTGTATGTGTATGTGTGTGTGTGTATGTGTGTGTATGTGTGTGTGTGTGTGTGTGTGTGTCTGTCTGTCTGTCTATATGTGTATGTGTGTGTATATGCTTCAGCCAGTCGAGGGCAGGAGGAGTGGGGCACAGCGATTGGCACAGACCAGTGAGCATTTGCCCCGCAGCCGGCAGTAGCTCACCCTTCCCTGAGTGACGGGGCAAAATGGAACAGACTCGGGCGTGGACAGCAAGACTGAAAGAGGAAAAGTGCTGCAGAGAGGCGAACAGCAGTGCCTGCTTCCTAGTGGATGTGTGATCTCTCGTATATCAGACCTGTTTTCTCTGTTTGAAATCCTTAAAAAATGCACCCAGCTCTTCTTATTCTCTGTCCACGTTCTCCCTGGGCGACCCCATGAGTTTTCAGGGCTTTAGGTTTTATGTTTCAGTGGGTGGTTCTCGGTCATTTTCAACAGTGACCTCTCCCCAAACTCCACAGTGTTGTTCTAGAGGCGCCTTGGACACTTTCATCTGCCTGTCACCTCAAACTCTCTTGACTTCTTAGCAATCTTCCGTCCTCAACCCATTTCTCCTCACTTCAGTTTCTTTCTTACTTTCTGGTCAACAGAATTCCAGTTAATTATGGTTTTACTTAATAAACAATGTGAAAAGACACAAATAAAACCAAAACAGCACGTCCTCTAGTTTTTTCAGTAAGTTAAGCATTTGGATAAATACATAGTTTCTAGTTAGTATGGACTTTACGAGTGCTGTTCTAGAAAGAAGGGGGTAAGAATAGAGGTTCACCAGTGACTGGCCACTGTCAGAACGTGTGGTCAGATTCCTTCCCCCATCCCTGAGCCTCTCACGTCTCTGCTCCGCGGCAAGGAGCCCTCACACACACGGTACCTCCTGGACTGGCACTACTTCTCGCCAAGGATGCGGCGGGTTCCAAAGCACTGTTCTCATTTTACTTCTAGCCACTAAAGCTATGAAGTGTCAACCCTAATAGAAAAAATACTTTAAAGAAGAGGCTGGAATTTTAATTTAATATAACTAATAATATTAACTGTATTTATTTGAACTGATGGCATGATAGGTGGTAATGAATAGATGCTCACATTTTAACATTGTTGGCAAATCTCTACTCCGTCGAGGGTGTACAACTGGCTATACATGTTTGAAGGTCTCTGCAAGAGAAGGAAACTAGACTGCTGTGTGACACCACAAAATTTAGCACAGCATGAATAAGGAACAATAAAATACACAGATGAAAACATGGGCCCTAAACTTATAGACCTTGGTCTTGGAAGATTTTTTGTGAACTTGACCCCAAAAGAAAAATAACGAAATGGGACTCCATCAAATGCGCGCTTCTGCACAGCAAAGAAACCATCAATAAAATAAAAAGGCAAACACCCAAATGGGAGAAGATATTTGCAAATGATCTCTCCTATAAAGGGCTAATATTCAAAATATATGAAGAACTCAAAAAAGTCTGTTAAAAAATGGAGGACCTGAATAGACAGTTTTGCAAGGAATACACGCAGATGCAAGAAGGTTCTCTGATCATTGTATGCATAATACAGTGGGGTTCCTGCCCATATCTTGTCTCTCTCTTTCTTAAAATATGTTTTTATTGCTTTTTAGAGAGGAAGGGAGAGGGGGAGAGAGAGAGAAACATTGATGGGCCACCTCCTGCATGCCCCTCACTGGGGATTGAGCCCACAAACTGGGCATGTGCCCTGACCAGTAATCAAACTGGTGACTTCTTGTTGCATGGGATGATGCTCAACCAATTGAGTTACACCGGCCTGGCCATATCTTGTCCAATATATGTAGTATTATATATATGTAATATATAGAGAGAATGTGTGCGTGTGTGTGTGTAGAGAGAGAGAGAGGAGATTTTAAGGCATTGGTTTACATGATTGGGAGAAGAGAGGAAGTTTAATCAAGATGAAAAAGAGAGACATATCTCTCTGAAAATGGGAAAGAAAACACTTTAGAAGATATTTGTGATGGCATGCTACAATTAAATAAATAAAGATAACCAAGATACTCCAACAAGATTCCCTGTGACTATCTTCTGTATCCTCCAAATAGACAGACCTGCTTATCTTTCAACCCTATAAAATAGCAATAATTACAGCACCTTACCTATGTGGTTTTACAGTTCTACATGGCAACTGTGAGGCTTGTATTTTGACCATTTTACTGTGTGGAAACTGACCAAGAGAGGTTAATTCTCCCAAGATCACAGCTAGTGATGGGTATGGATAAAATTCAGATCTAGTTCTTTCAAAGTTCATTATCTACTGCTCTTTCTGCTATGTCATGCTTTCTGCCTAACGAAAATCCTAGTTACAGACAGCATCAGGCGTCCCTGGGGGCAGAGGTGGGCAGGAGAGGACGCTATTGGGAGACATATAAATGTAAAACTCCACTGTTGCACTGAGAATAACCCTCAGGCCAGTTTTGCTTTCTGCTGATAAAGTATCTATGTCATTTCTCTGGACTCTTTAGTACTGCCTCTCTGAAAAGCAAAAATTGTTTGGTCAATGCCAAGTTATAATTATTAAATGTGAACAAGCTGATATGTTGATTCATTGTAAAATCCTAATTTCCAAATTTCTTTCACTAAGCTTGAGAGAATTTGTAAGATGTAGTCATCTTTGTAACATGTTTATTCAGTGCAACAAAAGGAAATGGAATTTCTGTTTCCAAGATGCCTCGTGTCCAGATGTGTACGTCATCTGTTCCAACCATTTTAACCACCAGATGGCAGTATGGATCCACTCATTAAACTAAAACACAGCAAAGATTACTTTTTGACAAGTGTTCAGCAAAATTTTTGCTCTTAAGCTTCAAAAAGTAATTTCAAAAATTATAAATATCCCTCAAATAGTTTAAGATTATATCTAAAACATTTAAAGATAAGTAAATATTTTTTTTATTTTATAACAAGGGATATAATTTCTGGTATATTTAAAATATTGACATTTAAAAATGAAATTTATGATCCCTTTTCCATATAGCCAAATAAACCTAAATACCATGGCAACTTGATGCTCATCACCATCTATTTAAGAATTATATAGTGTGGTGAAGGAGAGGGAGGGCCCCTCTACCCCTGCCCTGCCTGGCCTCTCATATTTAAATTTATTGATGAGAGAGAAGATGAAACATCAATTTGTTTTTACACATTTGTGTATTCATTGGTTTATTCTTTTTTACTTACTTTATTTTCATAGTTGACTATTTTACAGATGCCCCCCCTTTGCCTACCTCCACCCAGCCCCACCCCCAACTTCCCTCTGGCCATCACCACACTGTTGTCTGTATTTATGGGTTATGCCCACAAGTTCTTTGGTTAATCTCTTACACTTCCATTACAATATGTTTATACATCTGTAGGGTGTTTGGATCAATCTCTCTTATTTCCCTGAAACAAAAATATATAAATCAATTGAAATGTAGTTTTAAAAAATTTCAAGGGACCATAATTTTTACAGTTATTACTAATATATATTTAATCATAATAGAATAAATGTATTATAAACATGAATAAATAATTACTTAACCTAAAAAGTAAAATTGCATTTGAAATATAGATATTCATGAGATGGGTGATGATGTATTTATTTTAGGATGAGACAGGATCCAGCATCAATTTCATTTGTATTGCTCTGACAAACTTGGTCATATAAATAAGTAGACAGACATGCAAGAAGTTTTGCTGAGGCAACATCATGAAAATTCCTTGGCTTCCTCCCGTGTTTCACACCAAATCACATAGGGATTGATCATCAGAAATATTTTAATGATCTACTAGTTGATGAACTGAGCTAGATCCTGCTATTCTGTAGTAAGGAAAAAATAGAAACTACTTGACTTATCAAATGAGTACCCATTCATTAGAGTTATTCACTTGTTCAAGCAGTATTTTGAAACTGTCCCATGGCTTGAGACTCCAGGGGCCTTTCAGAGCAGGGCCCTGGTCCTGGGTGAGACTAGGGAGGGCTGAGGGACAGGCTTTCGTTTGTAAAGTGGGAGACGAGCCATTATGAAGAGGGAGTGAGCGAAGTCAGCATCATCTGCAGCCCCAGGGGTGGCTCAGACAGAACAATTTTAAGAAATACTACATGTGAAACAAGAGGATATATGCACATACCCCTTAGACCGGCTTCCTATTAGCCGGCTGGAAGATACTCGTCCTAATTTAAAATGAAAACACAGGACTTTTCTCACCTCTGAACCTGTGAAATCAACTGAGTTGAGAACATGTGATGAAAACTGAGAAGTATGTATACAGGCCCCAAATTTGATGTTTATCTAAGTAAACGTATTTTAAGGCTCAAGGAATTTCTCCCAATATATGTGTTTGTTAGTTCATACTTTCTTATAATTGTTCATATAATCACAGACATGATTTTGTATTATGCATTTTAACTGTTTGAAATATACCTTTTCATTTTATTGAAATTAAAAATACACATAGTATAAAGACAGAGATACCTCCACACAACCTTTATGAAAAAGAGCAGTCCTGTGTCTCAGCCGCCTCACCCCTAGCCGGTTGACCTCCTTTTTGGTCTCGTGGTTGTAACCAGCATATACCTAAATAAATAAATAAAGTCTCTACTTCCTCAATCTAATAGTTTTAGGCTCTAACTCCTATCTTTCCATTGTGAATGAGGAGGGTTTAGTTCAATTTTACTTCTATCTGCAACCATCACAGAGTTGCCATGCTCAATCATTGCTGTGTAAATGTTCCTTTAATGGGAACAGTGCTCACTTTCCACACGGTGACCACGGAAACGGTATCTGCTGCCCGGCCACGCAAGCACTGCGATCGCCCTGTCCTGCCTGCACAGCACTTTCCTGGGAATTTGTGAGTGTTGGTTTTCATTCACAAAGTTCTCTAAGTATTTCTAAGTTTTCTAAAGTGTTTAATTCAGTTCCAAAATCTCTCTAAATTATATGTGCAGACACATTAGGTGTTCTACCAATTTCACCTTCCAAAGTCTTCTGATCTTTCCCATTTGGGATGGGTGTCCCCTAACCGGCTGCGTGGCTGTGGCCTTGGGTCTTCCTTCACCCCATTTGGGGATTCTGTTGGCTTCCCTCCTGTGCTGGAGGCCCTGGTTCCTGGACCCCATGTGTTCCTCTCCTTTTTATCTCCGTATATCATGGAGCATTCTCCAAGACCATTTTGCAAAAGGATGAAATGGAATTAAGTTTCTGAGAGTATATTTCAAAAATGTCCTTTTACAAACCTCCAACTTAATTGATAGTAGAGAGGCTTTAAAATTCTAGGTTGAACCCTGGCCGGTTTGGCTCAGCGGTTAGAGCTTTGACCTGCGGTCCAGAGAGACCCGGGTTCGGTTCCCGCTAAGGGCGCGTACCTCGGTTGCAGTTTGTCCCCGGCCCTGGTTGGGTCGTGTGGGTGGCAACCACTCAATGTGTCCCTTTCACATCGATGTTTCTCTCTGTCTCTCTCTCCCTCTCACTCTATCTGAACAAAAAATGGAAAAAATGTCCTCGGGTGAGGATAAAAAAAAAATTCTAGGTTGGAAATTATTTTTCCTTATTTCTAATCGTTAATGTGTTTAGTAGAACATGTTGCTTTCCCATCCTTGTCCATATTTATGGCAGCTCCTCCTTCTCCTCCTTGAATCCACTGTGCCAGACACAGTCTGATCTGGAAATTCTCTAAGGCCATACATGCTTCCATCTGGGGGCCGGGGCGGGGCAGGGCGGGGCAGGTGGTGGGGGGGCGGTGAATTCAAAAGCTTGGAAAAGAAAGTAAATAGAATTTTAGATGTTATCAATTTAGGAAACAAAGAATTTCCCTTTGAATTACCCTCATAGTCATTTTCCGTCTCCCATATACAAATTCTTCGGTCCCAGAAACTGTCTGTTTACCACCCCAAAACATACTTCAATTGTCACACTTCTCTACATTAGCTTGTATCAGTTTCAGGGCCCTGAAATAGATCTATTAGCAGGCTTACTTGTTTTTCAGTTCCTACTTGAGTTTCTATTTTCTACATGACATTTTCACCATTTCTTTCTTTTTTAAAAAAAAAAATACTTATTTCATCTTTGCATATTTTATGCAAACTTCCAATGGCTATGGGCCACGTTATATGGAAAGTTTAGCCACTGATTTTTAGGAATATCAAAAACCAAGAATTCACCACAATTTTGAAAAGGAAACAAAATAATAATTTTTGTTTCAAACTGTGGAGCAAAATGGCAGGATGTTGAGTCTTCATGAAGGCACAGCGCAGTAATGTTCCACATCTGGGGGATTTTTAATCTTGACCTCTGTTTCAGTGGAATTAGAAAATCACACTTGTGTATCATTGGGAACGGGAGCAACTGTTTGATAATCTGAACAAGAGCCTGGAGGATAACAAAGATGACTTACATCACTTTGTTGCACAGGTATAGATGAGCTATCACACTAAAAACAATAGCAACAATAAAAACCTATAAGGTCGATGGCTTTTGACATATATGTTGAACTTGCCAGCTTCATTTAGCTCTGGAACATTTCTTTAGATTCTGTTTTAGCATGTATTTATTTTTAAATTTTTTTCCCTTTATTGGATTTAGAGAGAGAAGAAGTGAGAGAGAGAGAGAGAGAGAGAGAGAGAGAGATAAAACCATCAATGAGAGAGAAAATCATTTGACTGCCTCCAGCATGCCCCCCACTGGGGATCAGGCCCACAACTTGGGCATGTGTCCTGACCAGGAATTGAACCAGCGACCTCTTGGTGCATGGGTCAATGCTCAATCGCTGAGCCACACAGGCAGAACTGTTCTAACATTTAGGTGAGCTAAAATTTGTATAATAATATATCATTGATTTTAATCACTAAAGAATGAAAACAAAAAAATAAGTGCTTGCAAAGACTCAAACTCAACAATGCAATAACTTATTTTTTAAATATGTTTTTATAGATTTTTTAGAGAGAGAGGGAAGGAGAGATAGAAACGTCGACTGACTGCCCCCTGCATGCCCTGTACTGGGGATCGAGCCCACAATCCGGGCATGTGCCCTGACCAGGAATTGAACCGGGACCTCTCAGTCCTTGGGAGGACACTCAATCCACTGAGCCACACCGGCTGGGCAACAATGCAATAATTTAAACAATTTTGTCTTCTGAGGACAATGATATCTTATTTTCAGCAATAAAACTTGTGGGATTTTGGTCTCAAACTGTTAGATTCTGGCTGTTTACTATAGTAACACAACATAAAATAAAAAATGCTGTCTTTATTGGCATGTTCGGTGCCATGGTGGAGTGTAATTTCATCCCTTCTTTCGAACAGCGGTCCTTTCCAAAGCCAGTTTACCGCGGGACCGCAGCAGTCATTCATCACACGTTATTTCTTCACATACCATGAAAAGGTAGTTACAGTCGTCACCACAATTTATCAGTAATTTTCACAATTTCATTCAGTGGTGAATCATGAGTGAATGTTATGTTTCCTACATAACTGTTCTCCGTGAATAAAGCAGTGTGTACATTAGCATTAACTTACACATTATCTGCAATGTCTGTCTCTTCCTTCCTGCGTATCAGCCGGAGTGTTTCAAGATGCACATTCACCTGGAAGAGGGGTCAGCCCGCAGTCTCTGCTGCAACCCCTCAGTCTTGGTAGCATCAGAGTAGCGATGATCATACATAACGGAGTGTGCCTCTGTTAAACACACTGTGTGAACACTGAAAATTTAATTTTACATATCAAGAAATTTACTTTTTTAATACAACTTTTTTTTTTTTTACCCATTTAAAATATAAAGCCATTGTTAACTGGTGGGTTAACAGATGGGGGTCAAATTTGGCCTGTGGGCCATTTTTTCCAAACCCTTGGCTTATGCTGTGGCTCAAAAAAATGACAAAAAACACACACAACAAAATTAAAAGCTATTCTCCTGTAGTCTGGGTTTTAAGCGATAAGCAAAACAAAAAATAAATCATCAAATACAGTACAAATAGTTTCACCTTATGTATACTGTATAGAAGCCAAATCTGACCCATACTGTGACCATCAGTGATTAACATTAACAATGAAGTAGCATAGCTGGTGTGGCTCAGTGGTTGAGCACTGACCACTGGTTCAATTCCCAGTCAGGACACATGACCCGTCCACGAGGACTCTAGAGGGGGAGTGAGGATGAGGAGGGACAAGAGACACGAGAAATGGAGACAAGACAGGGCTCTGATCAAGTCTCGTTTATTCAGGGGTAATTCATACAATATATAGGGCAAGAAGCACCTGTTGCCAAGCACCAAGCTTGCCCGAAGCAATTCTAGGAAATACTACAAAAGGAACAAAAGGTCAGTAAAGACTGGCTGATGAGTAAATGGTTAAAGAAATGCAGAATGCAGAGATAAAGAAATGCAGAATGCAGAGATATCTTGCCTTGGGGCAGACGATGGCAGAGCAGATTATAACAAAATTGACGCCATGCAAAAAGTCTCCCAAAGACACATGCCCAGGTTGTGGGCCCGATCCCCAGTGGGGGGCATGCAGGAGGTGGCCAATTGATTTTCTCCCTCATCTGTTTCTGTTTCTCTCTCCCTCTAAAAAATATCGATAAAGAAAAAAAAATAGCCTTGGCCGGTTTTGCTCAGTGATTAGAGCATTGGCCCGCAGACCAGAGAGATCCGGGTTCAGTTCCTGCTAAGGGCGTGTACCTTGGTTGCAGTTTGTCCCCGCCCTGGCTGGGTCGTGTGGGTGGCGACCACTAGATGTGTCTCTTTCACATTGATGTTTCTCTCTCTCTCTCTCCCTCCCTCTTTCCCTCCCACTCGATCTGAAGATAAATGCAAAAATGTCCTCGGGTGAGGATTACGAGAAAAAAAATTAAAAATGACAATGAAGTAAATTATCTGCTAGCACACAAGAAAATTATTATTCTCCCACATACTATATTATAATGCCACACTGACATTTGACAGACTCCTTTGAAAATGGAATTTTACCAATGGCTTAATTTTTATCTTTATTGACAGATAAGAATGTTTAATTGTTGGTATTCAAGATCCATTATAAATTTGTTCCCTAGCCCAGACACTTTTATTCTTTTGACACAAACTGTGGCCAAAAAGATCTCTCAACACAAACTCAACTACTCTTTCAGAAAAGTGTGTATTCTTGAGAATTCACAAGACGGTGTATGTATCTGTGTTTAAATCTTGATTCATGTCTTTCGAGAATTTTTAGAAAATATTCTATCATTGTCTCTTGGAATATACCGCTCTTCGATTTGCTGACATTTCCTCATGAGACTCCTATTTGGTCTATGATGGACATCACCTTCTCTCTGCTGCGTCTCTTAAACAATCTTTAAATTTTTTTTTTTTACTATAAATTATTTTAAACATAAAATAAATTATAGAAAACAATATAATTCACACCAGTAAGTCAACTTTGTCAAAACAGCATTTTGCCATATATGCTGAAGTTATACATATTTTTGAGAGATACAAAATTACAGATGTAATTAAAATCTCCTGAATACCTTTTCTGAATCTATTTTCCTTCTTGCCTCTCCCAAGTTAATGATTCATTTAAAAATATTTTTGTATAAAAATATGTCCTAAAATTTCATGTCAAAGTTAAATATTTCAGATACACCAATTTTCTTCATGTCGATTGCTTTTGATTTTAGTATATTGTTTAAGAAATTCTTAATTTAAGGTCATAAATAAATAAAGCTATCCTTTTTCTGACATTTAAAAAGTTTTTTTCTTTTGACATTTATGTACTTAAGCCATTGAAATCTATGTTCATGTAGAACGAGGTAAGGAAACACTGCTAATTGTTTGCGTATAAATGAGCATCAGTTCAAGCACACTCTGTTAAACAGTTTCTTCTTTTCCCACTAACCTGCATGATCAAGCCCATCCCATATCGAATCCCTCTTGGACCAACTTCTGGCCTTTGTTCTGTTTCACTAGCTTATTTTTCTCATTCTGAGGCAGTATCATTGTTTTAGTTGTTACGGTGTTCGATGAGTTGTTGATACCTGGTAGGACATGTTTTCCTTTAAAATTATTCTGTTTTCTTTCCCCCATAACAGAGGACATTTACCTTTTTTGGGTTTTAAAGGTTTCACAGCAATGAAGGTTAGCGAGGGTATAAACATGAATAAATATCAGTCTGTAGTTTGGTCATTTATCTGCTATTAGAAAAAAATTAGGCAAATAGCAATATTTTGCCTAGTTTTATAAGCTGATTGATTTTATAAGAACAGTCACCATGCATGAAATCCTCTGGGGCTTTTTATTCCCATAGTTGAGTCTTTTAACAGATAACGCACTGGGGCTAGTGGCAGGGGATCAATTTCCCAATAAAGTTCATTTAATTTATATTCATCATCGTACTTAATCACACATTTCTTTATTGGCCGTGTGTGCAAAATCACTGCAGGGGCAGGTTTCCTGCTCGGGCTTCTGCAGGTGTACCGTGTTCACACCGGGGTCTGCTCCCTGTTTATATTTCCTCTTTTATTCTGAGTCGCAGTATTTCCATGACCATTTCCATCACTGCTTTTAATCTCTAATTAACTTCTTTGAAGATATGGATATACTTTCTTTCAATTAGGATGATTACAATGGCAATTTAACAAATTTAAATGGTGATACTGAATTGACTTGAAAATTCCATGAGCAAAGAGGCAATATTTCAGTTGAGTTGAATGTTAAGCAAGAGTTTCTGATCAATACAGTCCACATACCACATGTACAACCTCTAAAAACTTAGAAATTATGAGAACATAATGAGATTTTAGCAAAAATTATAATTAATCTTACATTTCAAATTCATGAAATATGTGCAAATAGTTGTAATTGTTCTGTTTTAATCCTCACCTGAGGACATTTTTTTCTGTTGATTTTTAGAGAGAGCAGAAGGGAAGGGGGGGGGTAGGGAGGAGAGAGAAACTGAGAAACATCAATGTGAGAGAGACATTATCAATTGGTTGCCTCCCACTTGTGCCCCTACCAGGGCTGGGATCGAGCCTGCAACCCAGGTATGTACCCTTGACTGGGAATCTGAGCCCCAGACCCTTTGGTTTGTGGGCTGATGCTCTAACCACTGTACCACACCAGCTAGGGCAGTTGTAATTGTTTTAATTGCCAAACAGACTCAGAGTGCTTCATAGACCGTGAAGAACTGCCCAGGGTCTGAAGAAAACCCTTTGAAAAGCGTAGTCTGTCCTGAAGCACTTACTTTGGTGTTGAAAAGTTTGTACTGTGTTTCAGGGAAGTAGAATTTCAACATCTGAAGTCATGTAAGTTGGCAGAAGAGTTGTACTAAGCCAGCTGGAGCCAGATCTACATTCTGACATGCGTTACCTTAAATTTCTCTGTCACCCTGGAAATCCCCTTGATGTATCATCATACTATCCATGTGCTTTCAGTGAACAACAGCCATTTATCCCAGGAGAGTCATTTTTGTGATCTGAGAAGTTTGTGTAGATATTTGAATCATATTTTTAATTTTTGAGAGTAATCATGCTCCTAGTTTCAAAATTTTTTAAATTACCAAAAGGTTGAAAACACACCACCACCCACACAGTTTCCATGACCTTCTCACACCCAAATCCCACTCCCTGAAAGCAACCACTTTAAATTTTAGCTTTTGTTCCACTGATATTTACCTCCATATGTTTATATATTTCTTGCTTTCTCCTAATTCACCAATTTTAAGCATTTTTTAATTCAATTGTTTGTAATAGCAGATAATTTTGCTCTCTTACATCCTTCCTCCACCTCTTTTTTCCAGTATGGTATGATCACAAGATTTAGTTGAATTCATGTAGTGTTTCTCTTTACTGGACCAAGTAGGGCACAGTGACTTTTCTTGTATACCCCGCCCCCATGCCACCCCCACAGGAATTTAATGTCTTATGTTTTTATTTGCTTGGCATTCTTCAAATCTTTTATTCCAAATTGTTTTTTCAGTTCAGTCTTTCTAGTCCTCCTATAACTCAGTGTTCACAGCCAGGATTGATGCTCTACAAAGCAAAACACAACTTTCCTCTTCCATCACACTGTATTCCTGTTGTAGCCTCTTGGACATTTCCTAGGCTTATTTTCCAGTTCTCCAAGTGGTGTCTTTAATTCTGCTATTGTTAATTGCTCAGAGCTCCTTATTTGTTCTTACAATTCAATACAAATGGAATCCAGTTCCTTGACTGTGGATGTACCTCGGAGGATGGCCTCCTGCCTGGCCCCCACCTGTGCTCACGCTCTCTCTCCTTTAAGCTGGGGGTGGGGCTGTCCCTGTACTTGCTGGTGGTCCTAGGTCTCCCATTCTCCGGTGGGTGTGAGCACTCAGAGGCTCGTTGAAAGCTCCGTGTGCATAGTGGGTCTCTGTGACCACGTGGGCAGCTTCACTGAAGGGCTGTGGGGTGTTCAGTTGTCATTTATTTGTTGTTGTTGGTCCCCCAAAGTTAGTATGTTTGGGCCAGTTTTTGAGCGGAGACATGGGGTTTTATTGCTTCACATATACTTTCTCCGCGTTGAGTTGCCAGAATCGCTCAGGCCTTTTTAAGCACCGGTTTGCATTCCTGCGCCTTTCAGTGCTGCGGGGCGAAGCGACCTGTTGCCCACAGACCTCCCTGCACCTGTCGTGCGCTGGTGTTTCTGCGCTCCGACGACCCCTCCCCTCTTCACCTCTGATGTACAGGGTTTTAGGGAACATGCACTGATTCTAGAATCATCAAAATTTTTGTTTCTTTTCCAGTTTTATTTTTGGGCTTATTTAAAAGCAAGGGGTCAAAAGGTATTTTCTTTGCCATTTTGTAGCCGGTGGTGAGATTAGTCTTGTCTGAGCTGATGCCGCCTCCTTCCACCTCTGAACTGTCCAGAGCCCAGCGCGGGGTGTTCTCGGCCGGGGCGAGGCGCACGCTGCTCGCGGGTACAGGTCCGGCTGCTCCGCTGACTAAGCCAGACACCCCGTGGCTGCCAGTAGCTCGGGGACCGGTCCGGGCTCCACCCAATCACGGAAACGCCGTTCCTGGGCTCTCGCGATTTGGGGAGATTTGACTTATTCTTAGGCAACTGGCAGGACTATTAACCGAAAAGATGGACCCCGGAGGCCACTCTCCAAGTGGCAGTGAACTCGTTACACGACGCAAGTGAAAGCTGTGTGACCGCTGCTCCGGCGGGACCGCTCTCGGAGCGGGAGGGGGCGCCCGGGCGCCGCTCACCCCACGCTGCCTTCCCACCTGGGTCTTGGACTAGATCACAGTGTCTCAAGGTCTTCAAGAAGCCAATAACCACTTTAAAAAATCACTTGAATTTGAGCACTTAGCTATCTATATTTATATCTATACCTAGCTCTTTATTTCTGTATCTATGTCTGTATATTTGACCTTGTTAGGAACTAAAGATATACATATATAAGTGAATTTTCTAGTTAACTCTAATATTATTTATGGATTGCTATATATTTTCTTATTTTCCAAAAAGACTTTATGTATACTAAAAGGCACACATGATCACTAATCTCTCAGTGCCTTAGTTTTTAATTATCTGTTAATGCCCTTACATTTACGAGAAGTGGATCACACTGTCAGCCTTGACCCTGGTACCAAAGCAAGAGAGGAAAGGTGATCAGTTATATGATTCATAGCGCCCATAACTTAAAAAAAAAAAAAAAAAGATTCATATAGCCCATAACTTTGTTTTTATTGAGTTTTTTAGAGTGAGAGAAAGGGAGAGAGAGATAGAAATATCCATGTGACAGAGAAACATGATCCGCTGCCTCCTACATGCCCCCTCCTGGGGACCGATCTCACATCCGGGTCATGTGCCCTGACTGGGAATCTGACTGGGACCTCTCAGTCCATGGGACGATGCTCATGAGCCACACCAGCCAGGCTAGAGCCCATAACTTAATCAAGAGACAGTATTATTCCTTGTAATAAAAAGAGAGATGTGTCCCCAGGTCCTAATATTTATTATTTCCACCCAGTTTCTCATAGTTAATGAAGCAACAGGTTTTATTGGGCAGTGTCTTGTCATCTCCTTCAGTCACATAAATAAGTCAGAGCAATCTGGGGCAGCAGCAAACCTGCAGAAGGCAGGACACTGGTCAGTAACACACTATCTTCATGGCCTGCTTAGTCTGGGAGTAGCTTTGAGAATGTCTTAGGAATGAGCAGATAGCTTATCTTCTAGGCCTCAGTTATCTCGCCTTGAAAACGAAAGGCAGGCCTGGGGTGGAGCGTGGCATATGGTAAACACTCCGTGTCTATTTCATAAGAGAAGGAGCGATGTCCTTTATTTCAGCCATTTTTTAGTAACAAGCTTATATAATGGGCAATACACTTTCTGCCTTTTTGCTTTGTGGGTTCAAAATATAATTTAACAATTTTCCTGATGACTCGGTTTCACTGAAATGAACATCAGTGATGACCTCAAGGGATGCTGAGGTGCCTAAGCCTGTTTGCTCCCCAACTCTGATGTAGAATGTTGTTCTTTTATTCTGATGTATGTTTTTGAAGTTCTCACTTCTGCATCCAAAGCAGTTGTCAGGTTTATTTTTTGTTGTTGCCAGTGTACCTACTTCTACCAGCCTTCTTTCTTCTCTCTGTATAGTTGCTTTTCTTCTGATTTTTTTTTTTTTAAATTCTCACCTGAGGACATTTTTCTGCCCTTTGTTCAGATAGAGTGGGAGGGAGAGAGAGGAAGAGAGAGAGAGAGAGAGAGAGAGAGAGAAAGAAACATCGATGTGAAAGGGACAAATCGAGTAGCCGCCACCCACACGACCAACCAGGGCCAGGGACAAACTGCAACAGAGGTATGCGGCCTTAGTGGGAACCGAACCCGGGTCTCTCTGGACCCCAGGCCGACGCTCTAACCGCTGAACCAAACCGGCCAGGGCCTTTTCTTCTGATATTGAAAAAGAAGTTGCCCTGGCCGGTTTGGCTCAACGGTTAGAGCGTCGGCCTGAGGTCTAGAGACACCCGGGTTTGGTTCCTGCTAAGGGCCCATACCTCGGTTGCAGTTTGTCCCCAGTCCTGGTTGGTTGTGTGGGTGGCAGCCACTCGATGTGTCCCTTTCATGTTGATGTCTCTCTCCCTCCCTCCCTCCCTCCCTGCCTGCCATTCTCTCCCTCCCACTCTATCTGAACAAAAAAATGGAAAAATGTCCTCGGGTGAGGATAAAAAAAAAGAAAAGAAAAAGAAGTTGGTTAATTAGGATGTAAGAATTGTATATAAAAAAAAATAGAAGTAAATAAGCCCCGAGTGATGGCCAGAGAGATTCTATGAGTAAAATGCACAAGATTTTGTGCATATGTACTTTCGTAAGATTCCTTTGGAGGCTTAGATCACTTGTTATCTTCCTTTTTTTTTCTTGGCTGTGTTTTGGATAGTTTAATTTGCCAGATAAATAGATGATCTTGGGACAAATGAAATATTAATCTACACAGGATACAATGTCATGCTGAGTAAGGTGTCAGCGGAGAGCTTTCTTACAAAATATTTCATGAGAAAGAGATTGCAGAAGTGTAGCTGGGAAAGTCACCTTGTTATATACATTATAAATCAGTTAAGCAAGAATTCCAGGTGAGGGGGGACCAGATAAACCAGACTGTCACATTGAGTCATCCAAGTATATTGCCAAGAGGTATTGAAGGCCCTGGGCTTGGAGCTTGAACATCCTAGATACCCATCTGTCCCCACCTGAAACATCACCTGCTTGCCCTTGGAAAGAAAGTTTGGTGGTTAGTCAAAGCCTTTCTTTATCATTTTCGCATTCCATGGGTGGAGTGAGAACATTCCTCTCTCCTCTGAAATTTGGGCAGTTGTATCCAATTTCGCTTAGTGATTTTATTGTTTACCCTAAACATTTTTAGGTACCTAGAGACATTTGGGACTAGCACAACAAAATGCATGGACACGATATGACCTTAAGGGCTTCATTTCTTAGCAGCATGAACAAGGTTAACTGAGGTCAGTTTAGTTTAAGTGGATCACAGCAGTGCAGTAAACTTGAGAAGTAAGATTTCCAAGAGAATAAGGGATCTATAGTCTGTAAAGAAGAAGCAAATCCTTGAGATATTATTTTCTCGCAAAATACAGTGTGGCCCAGCGTGACATAGTAAAGAATGCATTGAGAGTATTTTTAAATGTTATAAAATTTAGTCCCCAGTCTCTACCTATGTGGGCTTATTCTTCCCATTTTAATCAGATAATCATTTGCTAGCAATTAAACTTGTTGATACTGCTGCCAAATGATCAATGAAATCGAATGTTTCAAACACTGATCCACTTATTCCTTTAAAAACAAAATTTATTTTTTACTCCTGAAAATTTTTCCCCACACGTCCATCACCTTGGTCTTTATCAAATTCTTCCAAAAAAACCACAAAAACCCTTCTTTCCTGTAAAAACGTGCTTCATGGTGGGTGATCATTGCATTGTCAACTGGCTTGCACAATTTACTTTAAGGTCATGTTAAATCTACATTATTCAAACTATAGATAAATTGCTTAAAATGAGGTCAGAGGTAGCCCAAAGGAAGTAACCTTCTTCAGTGAGCCACCTGAGCCCACTCCCAGAATTCAGTGACCTACACACACAAGCCATGTTCACAATCAATTCAAATGCCCTCCGGTGAACCAGCCGCCTGCGGCTTTCTTTCTAACCTCATCATTCAGAGAGGTTGGGAGCCATCAGGACTGGCCGTCCTGGTGAATGGCAGCCAGGCTCACACTGAGGATGGGAGTTAGGGAAGGGACCGGATCTTTGCTCATGGACAGTGTGAGGTAAAGAAAGCCCTGCTAACCACTGTACCTAAGGTGGGGCAGGAGGAAGTTCTTGTCAGGAAAATTGCAACCTTCTTATACACTTTTCTCTCTTCCTCACATGCTGGAACTTGTACGTTTGCCACCTGGAATTTGCTAAACTCCACTTATGTAAATTGTCCTTTTAAGAAGATTAAAATATACAGAGAACTAGAAGTTGTAAGTGTAGGGAGACTATCTTGGTGGTTTCCCAGCCTATCTGATAATCCTATTCAAACATAAAGAATTGATAACCATTTTCCCAAAATTAATTTCTGTTGTTAAATTTATTCATATTTATTTCTCTTTTATGTGGAGCACTAGGAAAAATATTAAGATGTTTACAATGATCTCTATTGATGGGCAAACAATCAATGCACAAACCTGTTTCCAAATTAATGCAGATTAAAAGGCAGCCTATTCAAAGTTCTCATTTTGAACAATTTATTCTGATAGCCATTTGGGGGGAAAATGCCCCCCCAAAACCCAACACAGTTAATAATAAGGAGCACATCAACCACTACTGAGACTAATCCTGAAGAAGGGTCAATATTTTTCTGCCCTTTGGTGTATCTTCTAAATTTTAGAAAGACATAATTTCTAGATTATAAGCTTTTTGTACACCTAACAATATCACAGAGATGATTTTAATAAATTAATTTCTGTTGAATTGATTGTGAGCTGAAATGATAATGTGCTCTATAAGATAAGCATTTTGATTTATTATCACTGAAGACTGTGTTTGAATTTATTATCTAGCCCTGGACAGTAACGCCTTGTTTCTGTGCCATGTGGGATGTGGCTGTGTGGTGTACATGTTAGACATGAACTAGTATTTGTCTAACCATCTGAGGAGAGTTGTTTTCCCAGCTGAGGTATCTTTCCCTTAGGAAGGTATAGATAGGATAATTGTTTGCAAATCAGATGATGCTTTGCTGCATTTAAAAGTTTATTAGGTTAAAATAATTTGAAATAAACAGTGCTCAAAACAATGACTTTTCTCTCTGTGGCAGATAGTGTTTTCCAAAGATATCTAAAGATAACTCGAATCCCACATTATCTTCTACAATGCGATCTTGATACTCACTCATCAAGAGATAGAGTTTATTTCTCTATGTTCTTAAATTTGGATAAGCCTTGTAACTGCTTTGACCATAAAATACAGTGGAAGTGATGCTGTGCTAGTCCCTGGTGTAGCCCTTAACTGTGTTTGATTTATTATCCACCCTGGATAGTAAGAAACTGGTTTTGCACTATGCTTACTTTTGACACGCTACCCCTCAGAGCTTCTGTGCTATATATGAGAAGCCCAAGTCAGAGTCACCTGGGCAAGCCATGTGCTGTGCTCTAGTCCACAGCCTGGTGGCGTCCCCGCAGTCGCTGTGACTGTCAGCATGTGAGTGAGCCCACTAAGATGTCCAGCACAACGGACCCTTCAGATCACTAAGTTCCCAGGTGACCTCTGACCACCACTGCATGAGAAATCCCAAGGAGGATCCACCCAGCTGAGCCCGGCCAATCCGCAGAACCATAGACAGTACGTTACCTTATGAAATGGTGGATAGACATTATAGAAATGGATTACACTTGACATATGAAAACCACATTAGCCCATTTAAAACATTTTCTTTTGAAGTTGAGCTCCAAGGGCTACGTGTAGCATTCCTTATTGCTAGACTATACATTCCTCCAGGTAAGGAAATGTGACTCTTAGCTTTGACTCTCTAGCGTTCAGTAGAGTTTCATACTTAGTATGCTGGTGCTCTAGTTCCTAGCCCGGCGACCTCCCAGCGGTCACCGTGACTGTCAGCATGTGCGTGAGCCCGCTAAGGTGTCCAGCACTGTTCAGTAAACAGTTGTCAAGGAAATACCTCTTCCCTCTCACATTATACTCAGTCCGATTTTCCTACTCATTGAAATCCTTCTTCACTTGCAATGAGTTATTTTATAAATTGAATTCATAATTTTATCCCATGATTGCCAAAGAATGTGCTTCTGATAAGATGACAAGTTTCAACACATATTTGGGAGGTGATTAGTAATGTTAAAACTTATATAAGGTTTTATGAATGTTATACACACACACACACACACACACATCTTTATATAGGTCTTTATACATAGAACAGTCTAAACATTCTTTAATTTTTGACCCCATTGACTCAAACAAGGATAAAAACGTTTATTTTTATATCTAAACTAAGTGATAAGACTATAGATTTGCTATTTATCTTCTTCTGATAATCTCAAATATTTTATTTTATTTATTTATTTAAAAATATGTTTATATTGACTTTTTTAGAGAGAAAAATTGAAACATCGATGTGAGAGAGAAACATCATTGTCTGCCTCCTGCATGCCCCAAACTGTGGATCGAGCCTGCAACCTGGGCATGTGCCCTGACTGGGAATTGAACCGGGACCTCTCAGTCCATGGGACGATGCTCAGTCCACTGAGCCACACCAGCTGGGCATATTCTCAAATATTTTAAAGGCCTGTTAGTAAACAATTAAAATGATAACTTGTATTTACTTATTCATAAAAGAAAGTCTGCTTAATAGGGCTATTTATCCAGACTTTGTTAGTATTTTCTTTCGAGGAGTTACTACAGTTTAATGTTAGTCATACAGCAACAGTGAAACATTCCTGAGGTAGATTCCACGTGGTGAGCCTGGGCTTTACAGTCCCCGTGAGTCTGGATTTTAGAGTAAGCTCCACCCCTCACTGCCAGGTGATTACAGTCCAATTGCTCAACCTCTCTGCTCAATTTTCTGAAATCTCATAGAGATTACAAGGTGCTTGCACTATGTCTAGGGTATAGTAGATAATCAACGAAATCCCTTTGCCCCTCTGTTGGACGCAGGATCAGTCCAGTTCTAGAATGAACAAGTTCCCTTTCACATAGCATCCATCTCGTCGGTGATAATAGATGTGTCAGAGAAAGTAGTTGCCCTAAGCTCGAAGTCTTCCTGATTATAATAATCACATCGGTGAGCTAATTCTTGACTCTCCTGTTCTCTTTATTCTAGTTTCAGTCCTTATTCTACTATTTAGGCATCCCTGTTTGATTTCAGCTTTCTTTCTTTCCTTCCTCCTCCCTCCCTCCCTCCCTCCCTCCCTCCCTCCCTCCCTCCCTCCCTCCCTCCGTCCCTCCCTTCCACAAATACTGTTAATACATAGTGGGCACCATTGTCTTCTCTGGAGAAAAAACAGTAAATAGTACATCTCTGTTCTTATGGAGTTTGCATCCCAGCAAGGGAGACAGACAATAATACGTAAACATGAAATGCAGTCTATTGTAAGATCGTGAAGAAACAAAGCCGGGTTTGGGAGTAGAAAGTGAGGGAGGGTATCACTCAGGGTGGCAGTGGCGGCCTCTCACGGAGTGGCTGAAGTGAGCCACACCAATACCCTAGAGCTCAAAAGAGCCAACACTTCACAAAGGCCCGCTTTGTGTTATGCTCACTTATCACAAAGAAATCCTCCCAGCCCCACCAGGAATGGGAGCTCTCTGCAGGTGGATGGAACCATAACTCCCTAGGTGGTCATATTCCACCAAGACTACTTTTGAGGTGGAGAAATCAGCCTGCAAAGTGAGAGAGAAGAAAGTGCTGTAGAGCGATGAGCCCCTAACAGCTTCCCAGACTGTTTCTCGCCTTGTGGGTGCGGCTTCATTCCCGCCCTTGGGTTCCGTAAGATTCCTGTGCAACCTTTCAATCGATCTTTCCCGCTTTGCATTGAGGTAGTTCAAACTGGACTTGATGAAATCAAAAAGTCTTGACCAATTATTGCCTCTTCAATGCCTGAGGGATATATATATATATATATATGGTGGTTAATTTTAGGTGTCAACTTGACTGGGCTAAGGGATGTCCAGATAGCTGGTAAAACATTATTTCTGGTGTGTCTCTGAGAATGGGTCTGGAAGAGATTAGCATTTGATTCAGTAGACAGACTGAAGAGATAGAGCACCCTCACTAATGTGGGCGAGGTGGGAGGGCATCATCCAATCTACTGGGGGCCTGAAGGAAACAAAAATCCAAAAGAGCAAATTCTCTCCCTCTGCCTGATCCCAGACATCCATCTTCTGTGCTTAGCTCCTGGTTCTTGAACCTTCAGACTCTGGAATGTAAACCAGCGACCTGTAACACGTCTTGTTACAGGCTTTGGCTCACGTGGCTATGGAGGCTGAATATATGTATACAGGAGTGGGAAAAATGAGTTTACAGTTGTGAGGATATGAAACACAGAATTTACTCCTGTATTATTGTTCATTAATGTGTAATTTTCCATAAGAACAACTGTAAACCTACTTTTGCCCACCATATATATACACTATTCATATTCTATTGGTTCTGATTCTCTGGGGAACCAGAGAATAAGCCGATCCCTCCACCCCACTGCTTTTCTCCAGAGATGCCTCAACACTGCCTGCACCTTTGTGTCTCGTCCATGTGTTTATTAGCTGTGCACACAACTTTTCGCAAAATTCCTCCTTCACCTTTTACTTCTCTCTCTTTTCCATTTCTATGATTTTTGTAGTCTTTTTCAACACCTTTTCTTTCCATTAACTTTACATGTTGCCTTTTTATTGAGTGTCTGTGACAATTTCTCACAACTCCTCTCCTCTCACTTCTTACGTTGGAAAAAATCCTAAGATCACAGAGCAGAGGGATTTTGCTCAATTGGGCAAATCTGCGTCTGTCAGCAGCCTGGTAGGCTCTCCTGTTCGCGGGCTCGGTTTCCTGCTCCCACGACGCTGATCGGGTCGGAACCTACAGCCGGCCCAGCGCGAACACTGCGGCCAGAGGGAAGGTTCTGACGTGCGCTCTGGAGGCCCTGCTGCCAGACCTTTCGCGTGCACCGGCCTCCGAAAGCACTTCAGAGTGTCCTGTCCCAAAGCTGGGTCTCTCCGCTGGGCTCCTGTTGGCCGAGGCGTGGAACCATGACCAGAAATCGCGAGCAACACTTCCCCGGGTGACAGCTTTCCTCCGGAGTTCTTCCTGTCCCCAGGCCACTCGACCCACGAAGTTCTACCCGGGGCAGGTGGTTGCTCACGTGTGGGGATGACTCTCTCTACAGGGGCCTGCAGGGGTTCGTGCTGAGATTCCTGGGGGGCTGCAGTGAACAGCGAGCGGGAGGCACCCGTGTGCAGCTTTGGCAGTTGGCCTCGCCCCTTCTCCTGGGAGCCATGGGACAGGGTTCATCCCCCTCACAGAGATGTCTAAACTCGAGAACTTTGACCCAGCCCTAGATTCTAGAATGTACGCAGAGGCATACATGCTAATGTAGTTCTAGGAAGTGCTCAGGGTTTGTGGTTCCCCCAAGTGAACGCAGTTCTCCATCTCAGGTACATTTTCAGGGACATGTGTTGAGTGCTAGGTCTGCCCTAGGTACTGGGCTAAGAACTGTAGACACGGTAACACATTTAACTCTCACTATGAATGTTTGAGGTGTGAAGACTCATTAGGATTCCCATTCTAAAGATGAGGATGTGGCGCCCAGCCAGTGTGGCTCACAGGTTGAGCATTGACCCATAGACCGAGAGGTCGCTGGTTCGATTCCCGTCAGGGCACATGCCCAGGTTGTGGGCCTGATCCCCAGTGGGGGGCATGCAGGAGGCAGCCAGTCCATGTTTCTGTCTCTCTCTCCCTCTCCCTTCCTCTCTCTAAAAATCAATAATAAAAAAAGGAAGATGAGGATATGGCTTGGCATATCTAAGGCTGCACAACCAAGAAAGTGAGGGGATTTAGACTTAGACCGTGCAATTCCACAGTCATCTTGACCACTATGCTATGCTGTCTCCTCGAAAGCAGAAAATATAAATTATTTACACACAAATGAACCCTTGACAATGGTCTTGTGGCCCAGAAGGCAATAAGTCTACGTTCTGTATGTCATTCTATTTTGTGGGTGCTTCCTGTCCCGGGGCCACCCTTCCTCCCAGCGCCCCAGGTATACTTTCACTACTTTCCCAATTGTCTGTCACCCGAATTTCCAATTTGACAGGGCTCTCGAGAATCTTATATTTTGTGCCATCCCAAGTTATTTCACAACTCTTTCCTTTTCCTTCCCAAGAAGGAACACGAGGTCCCGTGGTGACTTTGGCCCAGAATCCTTCCCTTGTACTTAGACTGAGCCTATCAGTAGGTCTCCCCACAGTCCATCCACACTGCACAAATGGCCGGTGATGCAGTAATGGCATGGCTCTTTGGCAGCTCAAAAGATGGTCTTGCTAGAAAATAAATATATTTCCCCCCTCCCCCACCCCTCAGTGACTCCTATGTCACTGCTTCCTGTTAGAAGACTTTGGAAGCCCTTGGCACCGTTCAACAGCATCATGGGGATATTTTTGGTTTTGTTTTTTTTTCAAATGTCATTTATGGTAGATGCAATGTCTACTTGATTAATTTGCATGCTATAGGTCTTGTATATTTAATCTGGTAAGAGAATGCCTACTTTTTTTCTTCTTCTGAAGTTGAAATAAAAAATGGGTCATGGAACTCTTACCCATTAAGAACTGTCAATTAGGAAAATGCCCTTCTTGCTGGAGTTTGATGCAGTGACTTTTATTTTATTTTATTATTTTTTTAACCTCACCTGAGGACATTTTTGCATTTATCTACAGATAAAGCAGGAGGGAGAGAGGGAAGAAGAGAGAGAAACATCAGTGTGAGAGAGACACATTGACTGGTTGCCACCCGGGGACAAACTGCAACCAAGGTACATGCCCTTAGCGGAAACCGAACCTGGGTCTCTCTGGTCCGCGGGCCAACGCACTAACCACTGAGCCAAAATGGTCAGGGCTGATGCAGTGACTTTTAATGTATTCTAGTTGATGGGACTGGTTTGTTCAATTGGTTCGAACATCATTCAAATGAGGCCAGGGGTGTACATCCCATCTCTGTAGGTCCATGAGTGCATCCTCCACTGGGTGTCCCGTGCTCCCTGTTTATCTGCACAAGGGTGGTGGGGCCCAGACATTCCTACTCCAAACACACACCTCGCCTGTTGGGTGTAAGGGACTATATATTCTATTTAGTTGATAGTGTCAAACATCTTGCTTACTGGGGTACTTAGGGGAAGAGCAGTAAATTCAAAGGAAACTGCCGTCTGAATAATGATAGTATGAGTATGACTTGTCCATTTGGAAGATACACAGGACATGCATGGAAGCAGAAACAGTTTGGTGAGCGAGGCAGTGAAGTCACTGTGAGGTGACTCTTTCTTCAGTGTCTTGATTACATTCCCTATAGGTGTGTGTGTGTGTGTGTGTGGGGGGTGTTCCTTGGTTCACATACATATTTAAGGGAAAACTGTTGAAGGTCTCTTTGTCAGAAAGGACTGAAGCAATTGTTATTACAGCAGATTCCGGGCAACAGAATGCCGCTAAATGCCTCCCTTTTTGGTTTTTGGACAGTTGCTCAAGTTTCAATCTTTGAAAAGCTGGAGGTGTGGACATAGAGTATGTTAAAGAATGTGTGCCGTGTAAGCACAGACGGCATTGTGATGTGGATTCTTTCTTAGCGTTCACTCAGGACAGACATACGTGCTAGGGACGCAGTGGCTGTGCCGCTGTCACCTCTGTGGTTCAGCTGCCAACTCATGTTCCTGTTTCATTCGTTCCAAACCGGTCTACACAGCTGTTCATTTAAGAAATGATTACTTGTATGTTTCCCACAGTCAAAATCTGCTCCATTTCGTGTTCTACCTAGTGGCAGTAACAGTGCTTTCCTGTCTTCAGTTTGGGTTTAATTCTTTTTCAAGCTTTTTTACCCTTTGGCACGTTTCTTAAACTCGTAACCTTGTGATGTCTCTTTTTAGAACACCCAAGAAGCAGGGATTGAAAAAGTTCCAAAGCTAGAAAATCCTGCCTCCAAGACCTTCCCCACCAGGAGTAAGTAGTTGCACTCGGTGCTGCTGTAAAGGACCAAAGTGCAGGCCCCAAAACTTCAAAGGACCAAAACTATTACTCAAGACAGACCTTTCAGATAACATCAGTGGGCCAGTCTCACAGATACTTATTTGCAATGCTTAAAATTAAAAAAAGGAAAAATTACAGTAGTGATATAGTTCAGAAAATAAGTGAGTCTGTGGGCAGAGGGTACAACTTGTCAGTAACTATAAAAGATGCTGCACAAACACCCTCACTTCCTTTCTTCTACTGCTGTTTCTCAGCTCTTCCAGCAGGTGTCACTATAATCACAGAACAAACATTCCACAGCTTGGTATGTTACCTTTATTTTTCTAGCATAATAATTTAAAGTATTTACACACTGCACACTCACTGTTTTACACAGATACTTATTCATATACCAATGAACCACATCTAAAGACTCGACACACTGAAGGATTTCCAAGCATAGAAAGGGGACAAAAAATGTTATGAGTCTTTTAAAGACAGCCATGTTGAGCATCTGTGAAAACCAGTGTTTCCCTCCAAGTTTGAGGCTCCCCAGACCTTGGAACAGCTGCAGCCTATCCTTGTGTTGGTGACCCAAAACTCTTCTGGTTATGGAGGATTTCAAGAACCAACATGTGCAAGTAGCATTTTCTCTAGAAATCCTAGAAAAGAAACAGGAGAAAGTAAAGCTGGCCCTTCTTTAGAGAAAAACCTGCAATTCTGAAACAATTATCTGTGAGGACTGTAAATGTTGTACAGGGACACTGGTTATTAAGAAAAACTAGCTAACCACACTGGTACTAGTCCTAGATTTGTAGGATGCTTTTAAGCATCCTTTCCAGTTAAGTGATATGGCAAATTGGCTCGATTTTCTTTTCCCAACTACTACTAGAGGTGGTTGTTTTGCTTTCCCTACAAATGACAAAGGTATATTAATCATACACACTCCAAACCAAGATACTATAGACATTTCTACTTTACTTGTATACTATTTGCACAAACATAGTGGTTAGAAGTACCCTATTTTCTCTCCTTTCTTCTACTCAATCCCAAAACAAAATTACTAAGTAGCTATAGTGTCTGAACCTGCCTGGCACATGGTTCCATAGGGGACCAAAAGCAGCCACGGCTCAGAGCTGATGGTAGTAGGCAGGTCCCTAATCCAGTTTTTATAAAGGAATGGCAGGTTGAGTTTTAACTCTCTGGTGTTGAATATTATTAAGCAGGATGTCTTCATTATTTTCCCAGACTGGCCAGATTAGTCCCTCATATGCCAGAAAGTAGAGAGGTGTGCCAGCTCTGGGCGAACCCAGTTCCATGCTGTGACTGGTGGTACATCAGCTCATGGAAGAGCAGAGCATCACAGAATGCCGTCCTCTTTCCCTGCCGGTCTGGGCCCCTGGCAGTGCTCGGCAATGGCCAGCTGAAATTACTAGGTCTAATGTTTGTTAATTCTTGTTTACATTAATGTAAACTTAGGGTGAAGTGCAAGTTCTTGGAGCCACATATTTCGGATGGAGCTATGTAAGCCTACCTATCGTGTTTACTTGCTCAGCGACTGACGGCCTGTTCTCATTTTGCAGAGGGTGCCAACAATGGACTTGAAGGGGTAAGGTATGTGTTTTACTTTATGGGGATTTTACCAAGTTACATGAGCAACTGACTAGATAGTATTTGCCTACAGTTAAGAGGGAGAACATCTGATCAAAAAGAGCCCACCTAGGTTAGCACCGTGAGCCGCATGCGGGTCGGGCCGAGAGGCCGTCACTGACCCTGGTCCATCCCATCGTGCACAGACTCGTCGGAAGGTGAGCGTGGTGCAGAGGGCAAGGAGGAGTGGAAACCTTTGTGGTGGGATCTGGGCCTCAGCAAAGAATCTTAACGGTGCCGAGCGCCTGGGCTCACTGGGGGTGGAGACAAGGAGCCGTATGCTTCTGGGCCCAGAGAGCCGAGGAGGAAGGCCAAGAACACGGCCTTGCACAAATCAGAGAACAGCAAGGCACCATCATTAAATTTATGTTTTTGCATTTTGTTTGTTCGATGCAAAATAGTTAAAAGAGGAAAAAAACACAACAGTTTAGACAGGGACATGGGAAGAAAAAGACTGAGAGCTACGGGAGTCTATCAAAATGCCTGGTATTTATCTATGAAATTGCCATCACTAGCCCCTTCTGACCTATAAAAACAGCAGTTTCATATAGTTCAACTTACTATACCAGAAGTGCTCAGATACAACCACCATGGTTTAATGAGGGTCCACTCGCCCACCCTCTGGGAAGGGACAGCTGTTCGGGAGGGTGAGGCTTCCTCGACACCAGCATTCACAGAGCCACAGCACCTGTGACGTGCAAGGCGTTACGATCCTTCCAACGCGCGCGAGGAGGCTCCCGCAGGAAGCTGGTGGGCCCCACGCCATGGGCATCAGTAGCGGTGGGCCATGAGGGACAGCCAGGGACAGCCACAGACATCATCACTGGTCATATTCAAAGGGCCGCTGAGTATGGTGTGTGTATATGTACTATACATACTAACCAGGTACACACATAAATATTTAATATATAAAAAATAAAGTGCTTTCTAACAGGTCCCCAGCCAGGGACATTATAAAACATTTCACAAAACTGCAAAATAAAATCGATACAATCAAAGAACACTACATCCAACATACTAAAAACAGTCAAACACAATATGTACAATCTGGTGGGTGTCCCCGGACAAACATCCTGTCATATACATGGTATATACATATATACTCTTTTACTCAATATATTATGACAATATATATTTTTAAATTTTGTTATAGACAAAGGAAAATAAAAGACAACCCCTACAAAAACACAATAAGGATCAAGCACGTGAGTCCTAGACTGAGCGCCGAAGGGCCGCCTCCGCCGGGCGCCCCCCGACCACTGCTCGGGAAAATGTGCCAGCGCTCCTTCCTCGGGTGCAGCGCCCCCACGTCCTCCAAGGCACTGTGGGCTGCCGCGGTGAAGTTGGCGTCACCAGTGGTGAGCAGGTCAAAGACACAGGACTGGAAGTAGATGTCCTTCACTGGCATCTTCTCGTGGCACTGAGCATTGGCAGTCTCCAGGGTGTAGCCGGGCCAGGCCTGTGCGAGGGAGGAGTGAGGCAGGGTGTGCCCCAGGATGGCAGACACCTGGCCCTGCCCATCATCGATGCGCTCGCTCAGGGGACAGCCGTTCACACACAGCTGCAGGTCCTGGCTCTCCTCGTAGGACATGGCCAGGTCTTCGGGCATGCGGATGGCGAGGGTCAGGTAGCGCCCCAGCTGCCGCACAAACACCGTGGTCCCGATGTAGCGGGCGTGCATCTCCACATAGCGGCCACTCTCCCTTTCCACGATACGCAGGCTCTTGGTGTCGCCATCCCCACCGCTGGTGCTGCCGTCCACAAAGGCAGCCGGCAGGTCATCTGTCACAGCTTGGTACACTTTCTGATCGGTACACTCCCGGTGGGCTTTGAAGATGATCGTGATCTGTGGGAAGGAGCGTGTACAGTTTAACACAGGGGAGGGAAGCATACACCGAGAGCTTTCCTCCATCCTGGAGCTGACCAGCTGGAGAAAGACCCTCTGAACTCAGCCCCCTTGCCCCGCTTCACAAGTGAATGGCGCTGGCATGAGTGATGCGCATCAGGAAGAAATTGTCTCTGCTGAGAGAGAACAGGGTTGCTGTTGGGGTGGAGACAGTTTTATTGATCACTTATATCTTTTCCCTTTCCAAAAACAGATGAGCAGTGAGTGGTATGGCTGAGAAAAAATATTCCTTTCTAAGTTATGCAGAAATTTTAAGGGGTTTAATTAACAGTATACTTGCCACAACTTTGGTTCCTAAAAAGTTTCTTCATTGGACTGTAAAGTATCCCATGACGAATCACTACCAACTCACTCATACACACTGAAGGGACGCAGCGGAGCTGAGCAGGGGCCGTCCCAGCAGCAGCGACCAGTCATGTGCCCCAGGAAGACTTCTCTAAGTCTCCTCATCAAGTGCTTCACATGACTGGCTAATCCCTGTGACAGGGAAATCACTTGGCAAACATGCTCCCAAGCACTGGCAGGGAGTGAGTACCCTAAACCTAGTTACAACAAATGTTTTCCCCAAACAGCACATGGCCCTTCAGCTTCTCAGAATTTTTTCCCTCAGACAATTCATGGAGAAAAAACTACTAATACAAAAGCTTTCCTTTAGTGAACCCACTTTCTTTTCTTAATGAGAACAATTGTATTTTTTAAAAAAACTGAACCTCTGAGCACCTTGGCCCCCAGCACACTCAACGTCTCTGGTGCAGGTGGCGGAAGGAAGAGGACTATGAACAGACAGGGCCTCCTGGGTCACACAAGGTGGGAAAACTGTCCCGAAGGAAAAAGACTACATTTGAGATTTGTGTTATTGTCAGTAACTGAGGTAACAGCTTATTTTTCTTTCTTTTTGGAGGAAAAAAAAAAGGTATCAGGTGACTTCAGTCAAGGAGGAAGGTAGACAGGCCAAACACTCTACAAATTACTCTGGATGGAGGAAACCACCTCCTGCAAGGGAACTAATCAAAACAATAGACCCTTGTTAAAAAGGCCAGAAAATGCCCTGGCCCCCTCCCCACCCTCCCTCTCTCTACAAGTCCTCACCACCACCCTCAAGTTTATGTCTGAAGTTTTTTCCTCAACTCGGCCAGCATTTGCTCACACTATTTAATTCCACATGTTCCCCTTGGTGTTACTTGACTGGAATTTTCCAGCCATTTCATTTTACTTCAGCCAGTTGTAAAGCCAGATCTGAACCAGCTGCACTGCAGCAACTGGTTAAATTCATATCCGTTGTTTGCAGCTGCAACTAGAGGCCAGACAATGTACTATGAAAATGCTTGGATTTCTCCCTCCTAATTACCCTGAGCCACAATTTAATTTCACTACCAGCCTTCTCGCATTTCAACACCTTCTTAACAACCCAAAGGAGGTGTACCAGAGATGATCTCAGGAAATTTGTTGTGCATGCAACCATAGGACCTTCCAGGGTGAAGGGGACTTTGAGCTAGATAGCTAATGGGACTATAAAATAGATTTATTTGGTGGCTCTAAAGACAGTTTGACAAGTTTTTTTTTTTAAAGGCAAGCTAGGATCCCTTGGAGGTGAAAAGATTAATTCAAATAAATTCTGCACCTGAAAGAGTTGAAAGTTAATACAAATGGCTAAAATAAGAGTCAGTAATAGACTTCATATAATCACTATCTTCATTTTCAACTAGAACATTCCCAAAGATTCAATGAACTCTTCTGCAACAGCTAAGTAATTTGTCTTTCTAATCTAGCAAACCTCAAATTTAAACCGACTTGGCATTATTTGCAAGAATTAAGTACCTTTTGTTCACCTTAGAAAAAAGAAAGAGGAATTAGTTTTGCTGGGACAACAAAGAGGAGAGATCCAATTCCACCGAGGTTTCCAGGAAGGCACGCGTGGGTCGTACTGGGATGAGTGGGATCGTCCCACATGTCTTACCAAGTCTCTGCTGTTTTCAACCCAGGACTCATTTCAAACCCTCACACATTACTGTCCCTGCTCTGCTGTGACACACCTTGAGAAGATTAAGTACAATTCAAAGCTTAACCTCTGCACTAGTATGTACACTTACAAAGTATTCCAGTTTACCTAACAGATTTTTATCTGTCCAATTTCCTGGGAGTGATTTTCTCTGTGAGATAATGACGCTGATATTTCTCTCGTTTCACTTTGGGGTGAGGTAATTCTCACAGAGCCTATGTACAGAATTAGCCCATGAATCAAAATGCTGAGGGTGATGAATCGATCTCAAGGCATGAGAGGGGCTTCCTGAGCTATCCTCTGTAGTTTAAGTATGGACCTAGAGATACCATCAGTGTAAATGTAGAAAACACTAGGTAACAGTTTCACATGACTTAAGTTTTGTAATGTAATTTCATTCCTCATATAATTACAACACAAACTCTCGAACAGCAAGCACTCAGCCGTAAAGGGCCAGAAATGCCATTTCAGATCGTCTCCCTCTTCAGAAAAACAATATTTATTCATTCTTAATAATTCTTATCTTTAAAACATTCAAAATTTAATCAGAATTCTTGGGAATTTCAAATGTTCTGTATTTCCAACTGGCAGCTATCAGACCTTTGTAAAACCAGAATATTCAAAATTATACTCCAAAGCTCTCAAACACCAGCCAGGCTGCTTGCTTTCCTCCCTCTATGAACAGATCCATATGCTGTAATAACTCAATTTGGCACATCTGTTCTGTGCCACACCATTTATTATTGATGGGTGGCATTTCTGTGCATTTAAAACATCAATGGCTTTTGTTAAACCTCCCCCACCCAGTCCCTCTCAAACCCCACCTCAGACAAACTACTCCAGTTCTCCTCATTCATTTTTAATGTTCACTCCCTGAGATCTTTACCACCCACAAGGTCTATTAGGAAGAAAGATAGCAGCTACAAATCAACCTTTCCACACATGAAAGCAATAAGGGCTTAAGGTTTGCTGTGAAATATCAAAATTTAGAGACATCTGCCTCTCCTTTCCACCAGGAAAAATAAAAAAGAAAATACATTAAAAGAAAATGAGGGAGCTGACAAAAAGGAAAACCCAGGCACCGTCTCGCTAAGATCCAGACGTATCTTCCCCAAGCTCAGCAGCCTTCTGAAGTGCTGTGCACAGGTTTTCAAACAGCAGGACTCCCCAAAGGCTGTGCACTGAACTATCTGTGCTTATTGCATTTTGGAAGAAACATTCACCAGTGGTTAATCAGGCCGGGGTTTGGCACTGCAAGTGCAGGACCTCACTGGAACCCTCAAATACCAGAGCTGGACTTTTAGATCAAGGAATGACTCCTCTTGGATGAATGGGCCAGTGAACTAAAGAGAAATCGTCTTGGAACATGGGGAAACAATGTTGATGTGTACCTTGTTAAAATTCTGCTTGTGATAAAGGAACCTAAATGAATTTTATTTTATATAGTTAGTATGTCCACTTCACCAGATCCTGAGTACATTACAGGTTGAAAAAATAGGTGACTAAGGGAAGATACGAGGCCACCTGCTCACAGCCCCTTTCCGCTCACACAGGTAAGCGGAGTGAGCAGAACAGAGACCATTCCAACAAGAGCACACACTTCCAAGAAATGCGCATGCTCCACCTCCTAAACACCTAGTCCTGACTCCTGAAGTCAAAGCCTAGAAAACCTGGAAGCACCAAAAAAGGAAGTAGAGGCCAAGGGAAGTAGAGGCCTTTGAAAGCTCCTCCAGTCCAGTGTTTTCTCTGGTCCCCTCAAGCCCCCACAAGCACCACTGCCTGAGGGAGACAGGAAGCTGAAGCTGGGCTGGGCTGAGCCACCCATCTAGGCTGGGAGGCAGGTGCCTGCCCTTTGATTACAAAAGATGGGAGAACTCTGTGTCTCTCCCATTTTTAGGAGCAGGGTGGAAAAACAGCATATTCATCTAGAATACACCTTTCTGTTTGAATAATTTCAAACAAAACCAAGGAGAGTATATGTACCATATTTAATTAAAAATGTTGGGTTGGTTAGTAACTGATATCACTGATAATTTTCCTTAAAATTAAAGAAAAAACATCTGCTAGGAAGGTGTTAAGTCCATGAACTGAAATGCACATTTACAATCACTACTCAGCCTATATATCAACTATGCACTACAAGAAGACTGAATGTAAGACCTACAAACGTGTATTTTGTTAAATAATTTTACTGGACTAGGAGAATATACTAACAGGAAGACAGTACATGTGTTTAAGAGGAGGGTGGTAGACTAAAAATCTTACCCTAGACTCCTTTTAGGGCTTGAATGAAACTAAGAATCTGCTACCTTCAAAAGAGAGATCAAAACAGGTTTCTCTCCCCTCATAGTCTCTTTCCACAGCTCTCTCCTCTAGGAACACTTGCAGGAATCCAGAGAAATGGAATGGATCAGCCTTATTTATTCTTCAGTGTTGCCCCAGGTAATACATGCAGGAACAAGGGCTGCCTTGATGATGGAGGGGTTCTTGGCAGCAGATGGAGAAAGAAGAAACCAAACCAGAGGGAAGGACGCCCACGCTGAGGCTGCTGGGGTGGTCCAGGGAGAAGCACTCTTGGGCTCAGAGGCTGGGAAGAGCTTGCCAGAGTGAAAGGAAAGCAAGTCCAGGGATGACACATGAAAGGGTCAGGCACAAAAATGCCGACTTCCAAAGGGTAGTTTCTGTACACTAGAACAAGGAAGGCTGGAATATGAATAGGCTCAGAGGCAGGGCAATTGGCCAGCTTCCTTGTACAGACCAGAGCAAGGCTATGCTGAGCGTGAGGAAGAAAGGCCTCTAGTCCTTAAAGTCTTAGCCATGCAGAGACCTCCACAGGGGACTACTTGTTTGTCTGTCCTGTTCAGACTCTGCATTACAAGGAGCCCAGCAAATGTAGGACCTCACTACCTTCTGGATGTGAAAGTTAGGCATGTGTGGGCAGTGTTACAGGCCCAGGCTGCCACTGGGTTTCAGACCAGAGGCTAAAAATATTTTGAAAGGGGAGAGCCAGGGCCCGAGGCATAACTGTAGGGGTAGGAATCTGCCCTAGCAGGTCTGGCTCTCGCCTGCAGGGCTCTCACTCCTCATGGGGTATGTGGGCAGGGCCCCAGATCCCAGGCCCCAGCGGGTCCCTGGGCAAATGTTCTGGGCTTAGGTTCAGCACAGCTGTTTCCCAAACCAGGAGGATTAGGAAATCACAGCCTCTTTGATCATTTTTCAGTTTTGGGAGGTGATTAAAAAAGTAAAAGGGCTTGAAGGTCTTCATAATACACTCACACTCTGTCACTTCTAGGTTCCAGCTCCCAGGGCTATTAAAAAAAAGCCCACTCAGGAACAAGGTGGCCAGAGGTCGTGACCATATATTTCAAGAAGCCAGTTAACTGGAATGCTACACAAACAATACCCTTCTGTCTTCATATTCCTGAGGTAAAGAGGGGAAGACACATGACATAAGTGCACGCGTGCACATATACATGTGCGCACTCACACACATCCTGAAGTGGAAAGATTAACCGTGACCCTGTTTCAGGGTTTATGAAAGTTAGTGTTCAAATGCTGTCCTATCAGTTCTACCACAGTATATACATCCTGTGTGCCAACACCGAAAGAACCCAGCAGAATTAGCCAAACGTTCTTTTGACTTCATGTCTTAAAATAACCAGCTCACTAGGACATAAAAAACTCCTCTGTCCACAACCAGTTCCACCTGAAGTCCTTCCGAGACCCAACAGCCCCGTGTTTTCATGGTAAGGCTGTCCGGTTCAATTCTGTACCTTAGACGTGTTGCTCTTCCTGTTAGTTACCACTTACAAGTCGAGCAGTTTAAGTCCTTAAGTTACCTCACCCACACCACCACCACATTCCGAAGAGTGGAAGAGCCAGTTCTGCGGCAGTCAAAACAAACAGCCGAGGCTGGGGCGGCATGCTTCCCGGTCCCCGTCCCCGTCCCCGCGGCAGGTGACCACGCTGTGTCCGCACCGCACGCTTGGCTCGCGTTAACTGAGGCCAGCGAAAAGGACAACCATCCAATGTTTCCTTCTCGCCCCTTCCTCTCAAGATGTTGACTCGAAGAGAATATAACAGGGCAGAGAGAGACATTTGGAAGTGTGACAGGAAAACAAGTTCTGACTCTCGGCTGTGTATCAGACTTGGCCGGGTGCCTCTGGTTGGAACTACGGAGGAGCGTGGGTTGTTCAAGCTGCAGAAGCCCACGGCACTGAGCGGAGCCTGCCTAGCCCCGCAGGCAGGTGTTGGGTTAACTTCACCTACAAAAGGGGGATTCTGAAGGTCCTCTCCTCCTTCCAACAACCTTTCAAAAGTGGCAGGCAGGGTTCTGGACCCTAATAGGTTGTAGGGGTGTGAGGAAATGTGGGTAAACATGAGTGGCTACTTTGACTTAGCAGGATGGAAAGAGAGGCTGTCAAATTCCAGGAGTAAAAAAAGTGACCCATCACAAGTGACCAAGGTGGAGGAGTGTGCTCTGGGTATAGCAACCCACCTCTCTGGCCCTTCTTGACACCTGCAACAACTTGCTAAGTAGCTTGTGGAACCAGCTTATGAATGCAGGCCACCAATGTTCAAAAAAAAAAAAAAACAAAACCCTGCAAATGGCTGGTTTTACACACAAAGTCCACAATTCTCCACCAACTGCTGCACATTTTAGTTATGTGTTATGTGCTTAGACTGAGGCAGAGAATGCATTGATCTCTGCACTTCCCCTACACAGGAGGTCCTATTTCATGCTTGCTGGCTGAAATGCAGAACTAAATTAATTATGCATTTTATCAGAGAAATGATTATACTGAGCAGGGAGCTACAACAGCAAACTTCTTTCCCATCTGTTCCCCAATATACCTCAACTAGTCTCATAACTTTTTTGGGTCATTTCTGCAAAACAAGGAGGACCATGACAAAGAGCAAATCTTAAAAGAAATGATAAGAATTATCTGTCATAACAAAACAAAGAGCAATCTCAGATTTTAAAGCTGTTTCTGAGCAGTTGTGCTCTCTGGAAGGAAACGCCATGTGTCCTCTCTGAAAATGCTGCATGCCAGAATAGCGTTCATATATCTAAAACACAACCCTGCCTATGGGAGGGTGCAGCATCTTTCTTAGTCCACAGTGTAGCTCACATTGTGTCTGTAAAGATCCAAACAACAAAATGGGTTACAAGAACTTGGCTACAGTCCTGGCTCCTCTTGACCAGTGATTAGAGCATCCACCTGAGACCCAAAGCGTTGTGGATTTGATTCCTAGTCAAGGGCACATACCTCGGTTGCAGGTCTGATCCCCACCTATGTTTGGGGTTCATATGGGAGACAACCAGTTGATGTGTCTCTCTCACATCTCTCTCTCTCTCTCACTTTTACTCTCTCTAAAAATCAATGGAAAAAATATCCTATCCTCAGATGAGGATTAACAAAACAGAAACAACTTTGCCACAAAAACAATAAAAAGCCTTAGGAGGCCTGGGGTCAAGAGAGAACAGATTTCCAAACCCTGATCCAGAGTTATGCTTAAAATTACAGAGGAAAGACTTGGCAATGCAGGCACATCTCTCTGATTTTGTGACCATCAGAATGATCCACAACAATGGCTTACATGCCCATTATTGTTGTGGAACAACAGCTACATGCTGAGAGGCAACAGAAAGAAAGAGACCCAACGCATGATCTAGGACCCTACAAGAAAATAAGGGAACGCTGTGGGTTGACAGTGTGAGGAAGACGGCAAGCAAGAATGAATCAAATGAACTAAGTCTTCCTTCTTCATCTGTTATCAACCAGTGGAAGTTTTCACAATTTCTAGAAAGAGCTAAAGAATTAGGAATAATTAGTAACTTTTAAATATATATAGAGAAACCTGACGGGTAGGGCCTCTTCCCATGCTTTGCACAGCTGAATGCTAATGTCCATGGCGGGAGTAAGAACTAGAGTGTCCACTTACCTGGCCAACAATCATCTGGCTTGGTCAAGCACAAAAAACACCTCTTTTCAAATGTAAACTGCCTGAAGGTAAACCACCTTCTCTCACTAAAAGATGAAGTGCAGAAAAATCTGTAGCAGAATATCTATAAAAGGACTTGCTGTCATCCCCAGTTTACCTTCCAACTTGTAATTTTATTTTACTGAATTAGGAGGATGAGATAAGAAAGCTACAGAGATAGAAAATGACATGATTACATTAAAAGTAAAAATTAAGCAAAGATATCCAAATTACTTGTAAAAAATAATTTTAAAAAGTACTGCCATTGTTCAGATGTGCAATAAATGCATTCCTGAAATTTTTTGGAAAAGGAATAATTTTAAATACACTCAGGACTGGTGATTTTAATACTATATTAGGAATATTGCATAGCTGCAAAGTGCAGAATCCTTTCGTAAAATAATTTATATCAAAATCACTTTCTGTAATCACAGCATATACAAATCTTTACTGAGTCCACTTAAATAGAGACAGAGAAGTCAGTCCATAGGAGTTGAGACTGAGGAGCTGGCAAAGAGAAAGTGGAAGAGGAGGTACAGAAGTCAAGCACTGCCACAGATGATCTGTTTGTTTATTTGTGAGGCCTGGGAGAGCTACTGACTTGTGTTCTCTCTGGAGCCTAGTGTGAGCTACTCTTCTCCCCAAACAAAAACTGCTTTTCTTTCCCAGGTAGCCAACCCTGCCAGTTCTAAGTCTGTCCTCTCCTCTCCCCCAGTGCCTGCAGGTCTGAAGCACCTCTCGCAGCCAGAGGGAAGATGGCCCAGAGCTGATGTGAATCTCAGCCCAGGTATGTAGCTGTGCCAGATACTCCTGCAGCCTCAGGGGTGGAGAGATGAAAAACCAGCCCTGGCCTTGGAACTCACTACCTGGCAAGGTGGCCAACCACACAGACTGCTCCAGAGAGGGAGCCTAACAGGCTGGCAGAGGGCATAACAAAAACCTGGAAGCCCCAAGAAAGCACACCTGTGCTCACCATAACAGATGGGGAGATGGGGCCACTGTCCAGCACTGCGGGCCTAGCTGTCCTGAACTCACTGCCTACGTGTGGAAAAAGAAAAAGGCTTAGCTAATAAATGGTCCCTGGATGAATTCATTTTTCTTTCATTTTGTTGTTTAGATTCCCCACCCCTTAGTTTTATTATTTTTGTGATGAGGGAAAGGTGGATGGTTAGGGTCAGGTAGTGCTCACAAACATCAGCTTGAAGATGGCTTGCTCAGGAAGCCAGGTTCCTAGGACAAGGAGTTGGTTTAGGGACCTCACTGTCCAAACACCCAGGTCTAGTGCTAGTCAGTGCTGAAGGCAGGGAAAGAAACAGATGCTTCCATACGATTTCAGTATCACAGCTGGCCAGCCTCGTCAATACCATTGGTCAGTCTTTAAAGCTAGCAACACTGAGCACATGGTTCGTTACAAATGCTTGACCATGAGGGGGGGACAGTATTTGCAATGTGCAGTGCTAGGTTATCCATGCTGGTCTCGGTATGTGCCTAAGGTTTCAGTGAAACTGAGACTGCACAGACATCAAGGGGGAAAAAAAAAACCATCTTTTTTAAACTTATTTCATAAGTACGTTTTGCCTCATATTGTTTTTATGTTTATTACCATTATTTTTTCATTGTTTAGACTTTTTTACAGGTTTTACTTTGGCACTGGGTAGGTAAAAGAAAATTTACTACAAGATTTTAGGCCTTTTCTTGGTTTCATCAGCACAGGTCATACCAGCATTGAGACAGACCTTCAACAGTAACCTTCCAGATGCTTCTGGGAGCTTTGGCGAGTTACAACAAGAAGGAAAAAACCAACTACTAGAGGTCGTGAAGCCATTGAGTAATTTGTTGCTGAACAGCATGGTCACCAGATGTGGGGAAATACTTTCCAATAGTGCAATTAAAGACCAAGCATTCTCACCATCAGCTTGAATTTATGTCAGAAGACAAGACCCCTTTTTAGAATGGGTAAAACCTTTGATCCTTAAACTGCAAGAGAAAACAAAGATGTACCTTTTATTTATTTATTTGCAAAAAACTATGATAGATCAACCACAACTGAACTGGAATGATCTAAATAAAGTACTTCAGTGTCAATTATTCCATGGAACCAACGTGTTCCCGTACACACAGCACTTATTCATCTCGATATAGTATTGTCTGAAGGCTGTCTCTCAAAGTCCTCAACTATTTGCACAATCAATGATGATTTTCTCCATTCCCAATGAAACTGCCTTCTCGAATTCCCAGTGTTATGTTTTCCCAAACACTACTCTCAGGTTCTGTGACCTGACTCTGCTGCATTGATGGATTTTTGGTCATGACTTGTCTTAAAACTTCATAATTATATAACTTTACATCATAACATAATATACATATTTTAATATAGAGGTAGAAAAATTACTTTCATGCTTATAAAAGCCAGAGAAAGAAAGTTTATTCAAGATGTAGAATTTAGAAAGGCCAGCTTGGGCTTGTACTAGGACTAAAGTGTAAAGATGTTTGAGTTCCCCTAAGATGTCTACACCACTCTTAATAGTCTTCTTTGTTCAGAGCAATGACTTCTAATCTTAGATTTGTGACACCCCTGGGTGCCTCCAGATATCTCCGGAGGTGTTGTAAAACTCCCTCCACGAAATGCCAAGTCAAATAATTTAAATTCACTTTAAAAATGTGCCACACATGTTTGGAGGCAAGGGAGGGTGTCTTTGAATCAAAAGAAGAGTCATAAGTATTACAAAAGCTTGATCCTTGTCAATTATATCTTAGTCTAAACCAACTGGTGAATAGATAAAACAAACAAAGGAAATTAAACATGAGATAGTCTACATATGTGATTTTATGGATGGGGAGATGGAAGGAGCTGGTTATTTGGGACACTATTATTGTGGAAAACCCTCTTGACTTCTTTATTTGCTAATGAATAAATTAGCCCTGACTGGCAATTGAAAACCCAGTTCACAACTCCTGCCCACCTACTTACACTAAGACAGCAATTTTCAACCACAAGAATTTTTAAAACATGCAATACCTGCCTATTTAGTCAGGGGCACTGACCTTAGACTGTCAAATTAAAAAATGACAATAGCCAACACAACAACAGAGATCGAGTATGAATGAAACAAAATTATACCTATTTTTTTGGTCAGATCAGCAAAAAATACACTATGATTTTTGGTGTGCTGCAGAATTTTAGTAATTAGTTTACGCATGCCATGAGATGAAAAACGTTGAAAATGGCTGCACTAAAGTATTGGTTCCTTAAAGTTGACTCAGAGGATTCAGTATTAGTTTCTTTAAAACCAACCGACTGACCAATCAACCAACCAACCAGAACCACAGACACTAGCAGCTAGGCAGGGTAAGTTTAACTTCATTTTCTCAGTTTTCTCCTTGGCTTCTCACTTAAATTGTTCACCTGAGGTTACTTGGGGTTATATATCACTGCTCTGCAATATCCAAGTCTAACTTCCATGGTCACCACAGGATAGTAACTGAAAGACTTTTAGGTCTGCCACTGGGAGGCTGGCTTATCGACATTACCTTTTACTATAGCTTCCCAGTTTCTAATAAAATATGTTTCCTGATGGGTTATTGCCCTCAAGCTTCTCAGCTTTCTTTATTCAGAATACCTACATTAGTCAAATCGAGTCATACACATATGCACTAAAAAAGACATCACTGAAAAAATCAGTTTTTCATGAAATAGGCCTGCCTTTTCCCAAGAGAACTCAATGTTACTGTTTACTTTTTATTTTTCATATAATTGCCTATTTAAATTTAGACCCACATTTTTCATAAGCCCTAGAATTCCAGCTAGAAATTCCTTACTAATTTTCATGTAATCCTGCATCCACCCTGTTAACACTGCTTGCCAAGAAGACCAAGCAAAGTTCCTTTTAAACTAGGTCTTTTGTATCACACTTTCAAAGTTGTCTGAAGAGTCAGACACCTGAAAGGTATCAGTAAGAAGAAAAAAGATATTCTTACCTTATTTGTAGCAGTAGCACTGGATCCAGGGACCACGGGCACATTCGTCACTTGAACCGAAAGGTAATTATTATCTATGAGTGGCCAGGCCCCTTCCACTTTGCACGTCTGGAAGTGATCCTTGAAAGTTCTAAGGTGAGGATCTCCGAACAAGCCACAAAAAAGGTAATTAGGAGGGTTCTGGTCCCCTCCCCTGTGTTCTCTGGCTCCTGCATGGCTGTGATAGTTACAAGGGTCATGGGTCACTTCTGGGTTGGTAGAGGATGTGGGTCCGTCCTTGGAACAGTTCCTCTGGCTCATGAGGTCACTGATACCCAATACAGCAGAATGGTATACCAGGTTGCCACGGCAGGCTTTTGAAGTTCGCTGGGTACAGCCAGCATAGGCACGCAGAGCCTTGCAAAACTCAGAGTCAAAGCCGTCAATGGCGGAATTCAGGTGTGAAGTCAGGGACACAAAGTCTGTGGTACATTTCTGGATTCGACACTGGGCTGGTTGTTGGCAGTCACCTATGGGAAAAGAAGATAAGACCACACATTTTTTTAAACACTTCATAACTTCCTGAGCTACATGAGAAAATAACATTCTCCTCTGGGGACTGTTTGTTCTATTTCATATACTCCTATTTTAAGACGGCCTTCAGAAATAGAATTGCATGGTGTTTCTGTCTCTCACAAATTAAGCCACTGGGAGAAAAGCTGCATGCACTTAATAAACTTAAAACTTTCAAGCATGGGCCATTGTAAATGAAAATGAGTCTAGTGAAGTGTTCTTAGGTTAACGTTACAAGGGAATCATAAATGGCATATTTTATCAACTTTGCTGTTGTTTATGGATTTTGAGAGATAGTCCTTTGCTCTAAGGCCAAGAAAAAGATGTGAACTGTTTCGAGCTTGAAAACTGCATAAGTAATTTGCTTTGGAGAACACTGTCTATGCACAAAACCACAATGAAAGCTTCCACAACTCAGGTAGGGGAAACCCCTAAATTATAGCATGATTGGTTAAAACACCTTTATCTGATTCTAGTACAGCTAACAGAGGAAGAACAAGAAAAAAAATCCAGACACTAAGTTATTCTGCATTTTCTGAACGATGTTTGTCAACAAACTGTATATAAACTGTCACTTCATCTCCTGGTTTTTGCAAAGTGTAAATGTTCTCTTAAAAAAATAGAGTGATACATTTGACCAAGCTTTGTAATCACTTCTCCCTTGACATCTATCACTCAGGGATCCCAGCTCCCAAACAGTTCACCAGAAGTACACTAAATCAAAAAGAACACTGAAATCACACTGCAGAAACAGATGATTCTCACTCTGTTTTTTCAGAATTTGCAGAGTATATATAAATGATTTTTACCTTAAATCAACAATTCATATAAACTTAATGACCGAAGCAATGTAGTGTAATGAAGTAATGGAAAACCAAGTATTACTGCCCTACTATTCAAAAAAGTCAATTTTTAAATGATGTTTGCCACTAGCTTCTCACATAAAAATTTATAAAACCTCTCAAAGCACAAAAAATCATAAGAATTGCCATGTCATGTGCAACAGTTTTTTAATTCTGTTCCAGAAAGTGGGGACACACTAGAATTACTGAAAAGAATAATCCTTTCTTTTATCATCTACCTCAAATTTTACAGACATGAACTGCAACATGTATTTGTGTTATACAGTCTTTATAGGTGTCTAAACTATGAAGACTCAATCTTTTCAAGTCTAATGTTCCTCATCTGAGAAATGAGGACGTTGTTCTAAACTAAACTTTGTGACCTTTTTCAGGCATCAAATATCTTATTCTAGGTGGGAGAAAACAGTCAGTAGAGTACTAGTAAATATGTAATTATTTGAAGATGTGAGCATAACAAACTTCAGGATAATATCAAGATTTAAGACTTTATCTGATAAAGATTTATTAAAAATGGTTTTCAAATAAAGATAATTTAAAAAGATATTTTAATCTTTTCAATAGTAAACTGCTTTTAAATCTAAATTAAATAGCCTGTAATCTCTGTTTTTGGCTTCAGCTAGGGAGGAAAGGGTAGGCGATGACCACTTCTCAAGATATCTCCCTAACCATTTTCTTACATTTCAAAGACCAAAAGGGGAAAAAATGTTGTAGTCTTCATTGGATATTCACTTTAACTTGAGTAAAAGGGAAGATCAAAATATTAATCACAAAAACATCTTGTGTTTAGCCTATTTCATGTTTGCTTATTACAAATTTAACAAAAGCAGCTCTGATATTTATAGAACTTCTTTCTCCAAAGCAGATTATCATTTTGAACTATTTTGACTCAAAAATGCAAAAACAAACAAACAAACAAAATTCAACCCCCCCCCCCCCCCCTAAACCATTTGGCAGATGGGAAAAATCAAGGCAAAGAGATTTTAAGGCCTAGTCCTGGCTGATCACACACAGCTGCATAAAGACCAGGAAGTGGTGCCTTTCCTCCAATCCTGTTTTCCTCCCTCCACACATCATGACCCCTAAATTCCTGACTCTCAAATGGTACTTGATATCTTAAAATAAATTAAAAAAAAAAAAAAGACTTAAGTAACTATTGTATCAATTTTTTCCCTTTTAAATCAGATTCATAGCAAGCAGAAAGCAAGAAAATAAAAACTGGGCCCAAATCACTCAGTAATGAACAGTCCTCAGACTACAAATAAATGACAGTACAAGAACTTTCCGCTAAACTTGCAGTGCCTACTTGTTCTTTTAATGGTCTATAAAATCTATCTAAGCATACATTTACTTATAATTATTTCAAATAGTCATAAAATATCAAAAGTAAGAACAGCATGGAAATGCAGATGCAATTGTTCAGAAGGGAAGAGAAGCAGAATTTATATTCCCTTTTCTGTTCCTTTCTCGTTCCTTATTCACAGCAGGTAGGTGCTGATTCCTTTAAGAAATTTCACATGAAACAGAACTCCTTGGGTTCTTTTGTTTGGATTGGTTTCTAACAGCCTTTTGGAGTAGAGATGGTGGGAGGGAAAGCAGCTAACTGAAGAGGGCATTTGGGTCAGCAGTTTCAGCCCCATCGCAGGCTCCTGTAGAATGACTAATTTGCAGCATACACCCAGAAATATCCAGGCTTCATGAATTTATAATGACAATGCACACTTTGCCTGTTACAGGCGGTAAAGTAAGCCTCCTGTCAAAATGCCAAGACAATGCGGAGCAGAAACAATCTCAAGGATGTAGCCAAGAAGGCCATGAAGTGTATGAGTAAGCAAGTAACTCCCATATTGAATCTCCAATCATGAACTGTAGAGGTTTAAGAGAGAAAGCAAAAAAAAAAAAAAAGCAAATAGAAGTACTCTTCATTTCTCAAGGGCAGAATTCAAAATCTGCAGTTACAGATCTCTGTTTTTTTTTAGCCAGATCATCTATGATAGGTGTGATAGTATCTTCATTCCAGTTAATGAAAAGTGCTAAGGGATTTTCAGGTCTAGAGCTTTCCTTAACAATTCATACAAAGACCTCGCCATTTAGGATAGTTTCTTCAATGCCAGGGCTGCACGTGTGAATTTGCAGCACAATCACCAGTTTGTAATAAAAGAAACAAGATATGCTGAGGCTGAATTAAGTGAAATATGGAGCCATATGGGGCGCTGAGGGGAATTATATGGATCCAGGCATAAAACATATGGTAGCCCATCTGCAAAGAGCACTTTGCTAGGCTCCCTGCTTCTGAGAAACACTCCCTGCATTTCAATAGCACTGCTCTTCAAAGAAATCTCTCAAAAGAAGCCCTCTTTTCTATAACCAGATTAATTGCTCCACTCCGACAAGCTGTCCACAGAAATCACTCACCACAGCAACTCTGGGCAGAATCTGATGGTGACTTTAGTGAGGGCATATTAACATGCTGAGGAGTTTCACATTCCAAGTTCTTGAACTAAAGCACCTGAATTTTCTAAACCTTTAAACCAACTTCTCAGTTCTTTCATGCGCCAGCAAAGAAATCTTCAAGGACCACATTCCAACCCTGTCATGGGACCCTGTAGCAACTAAGGGAAACAATATCCAAGGGGTCAAGAGGGACACAGTCCTGCCCAGCACTTCGACTTCCATTTCAAGAAACCTATGCTTGAACACTATGGACACATTTTTCACACAAAACACTCCTGAATATATCTTTCATGTCATAAAAAATCTCCCATGTAACTGTAAACAGATTGACATTACTTTCTAAGGTTCTAAAGTAACTAACTGAAAAGCCTTAATCATTTTAAAACTTGCCACTATACTCTTTAAGACTTCAGTTTGTTTTTTCAAATGACAGTGTTAAAACGCAGCTTTTATATCATAAAGCAAAGTTACACAAAGTAAATTAAGCCCGCTCCTCAAATGCCACATTTCCCCCCATTACTTAAAAGACCTCCAGGATTTCTAGCACTGGCTGGTATGACTTAATAAATAAAAACTACTCCCCGCATTTGGGTGGCATTAAAATTCAGGACTCTCCAGATCAGAGCACCATGACTGCTGTCATACAAATACAGGACAAAAAGATCTGGAAGAAAAATTTATCTAATGCTCTAGTTGTTCTCAAATAAAAGATAATTTATCTTTCCATTTGGCATTTTAAAAATTCTTTGTCTAGACAAACTCCTAGAGGTGGTCTTGTTTATAGAGCATCCTAGATATCCCCTCCCCCCAGCTTTATTGAGATAGTATAACTGATATTTAACCTTGTATTAATGAAAGGATTTAAAACAGAAAAACAGTGTCCCAAGGTAGAAGGTTCCTTTTCAGGCTTTCTTCGTTAAGAACAGATTCCTCACTGCTGCTTCCATAGGGGAAGCCCCGACCTCCAGAAAGCAGCGTATCTGTCAACCCCTCCTGGAACACGCGGCTAGTCACAAAGCACGAGCTTTTCCAAAGAGCTGAATTAAAAGCAGCTTTCTCAAATACTAAAGAAAGTCCTGTTTAAAGAAGTTTAAGTTACTTTGAAATTAACCTCCGAGTTTACAAACTCTGGTGAAAGTCTTTCCATCTGGTGCGATTCCTTCGCCTCGCCGCCACCCCCAACGCCAGAGCAGCAGTACAAGGCTCCTTGTCTCCCTCCGAGGAGGCGGCGGCAACCTGATCCCAGCCTGACTTTCAGTAAACACCAATGCAGAGAGCAATAAAGCATCCGGAACATTTGTCTCGGGCGCGCAGCCCGCCACCCCCGCCCCCTAAATCTTTGATAAGCGGCTGTTGGAGGGGAGATTTATCAACGGTCCGAGCCGAAGGCGGGGAAGGCCAGAGCGAGGGAGGGGAAGAGGCCTCCTCTGCTCCTGGGCGCGCCGCACGGGTGTTTCCCTGCCGCTGCGCCGCGAGCCAGGGCCAAGGTGCATGTCAGGGGCTCGCGAGGCCTTTCCTGTCGCGACACACAGCCCCTCCGCCACGACTAGCGCCTTCAGAACCTGGGGTGTTTGGGAACAAAGCACTTGGCCCTGGGGCAGTCTCCCTCGCGCACGCGCCCCGTACCTGCGTGGAGCAGCCCGAGGCTGAGCAGCAGCAGCAGCAACAGTGCCAGGGGAGGCGGGCAGAGCCGGGGGCGGCGGCGGCGCTGCTCAGCCCCGGAGACGGCGGCGGAGGCAGCGGCGCAGGAAGGTGCTGCTCTTAAGCCCATGCCCGTCCATGCAGGTCTCGTGGGCTTCGGCGAGGGCGGCGGCACAGGCGCCGTGGCGGGTCCGGAGCCGTGGCTGCGGCATGGGCCGGGGGACGCGCCTCGCTTCTTCTTCTTCCTCCTTCAGGCCCGCGTCGGGGACGGGCGGCCGCCACCGCCGCAGCAAGCAGCGCGCCGCGGGCGGAGCAAGTCGGCGGCGACGGCAACGGGGCGCAGCAGCATCGCAGCGGCCGGAGGGAGAGAGGGCGGGAGAGAAGACACAAAGACCATGAGCGAGTGCCGAATCCGGCCGCAAGCGCGCGGGCGCCCCGGCCCCGGCCAGCGTGGGCTTTGCGGGCGTGGAGCGAGGGCGTGGATCAACGGAGGCGCGCCCAGTCGAACCGAACAGCGGCCAGCCGCCCGGATACCTCTGCGCCGCGGCCCCCGGGTCAATCAATCTCAGCCTCTCACTGTCGCTCCGCCCGCCCTCCACCCACCAATCCACGTCGTTTCCACCCCCGCTTCGCCCCGCCCTCCCAACCCATTGGCTGCGAGCGCAAGTCCGCTGGACCCAGCCGGCGGCTAGCAGAGCCCAAAGCACCCGCCCTCCGCGCTTTCCACCTCCTCCTTCCTCCACCCGCCTCCTCCGGCCTCCTCCTGCCTCCTGCCAGTTCAGTGTAATTCGAGTTCCGTGTCCGCCTGCTGCGGGTCCTGTCGGCCTCGCCCGGGCCCAGCCTCTCTCTCGCTCTCTTCTTCTCTCTCATCCACCCTTTCCGCGATTTACTGTTTCCTCGAACCAAATAGAAACAGGCGACAGCCACTCTCTCTGGCCGCCCTTACAAAGGAACCGGCCTTTGACCTCTCCTTGAATTAATGTTATTGGATTCAACTTCCCTCCAAGTTTTTTCCTTCTTCTTTTTAATCACCCCACTATGTCTCTCCACTACCATCCAGCTCTTTGGAGGAAGCGGGCGCTTTTAGCCAGAGCCATGCGGCAAGTCCCTTCGCGGCTAATCACATCTGCAGAACCGCGTTTAGAACCTATTGCAGAGGTTTGGTAAAGTTAGCATCCAGCCGCTTTGGAAATCCGAATGTGACCCGCGGTTCCGAACGGGATCAGATGGGCTGGGGAGGTACCGCCAGCTCCCGGCGGAATTCGCAGGCAGCTGTGGGAGACTCCGGTGTTCTTGTTCCTTGGGCATTTCCCTTCCTGAAAGCAGCTGGGAGGGGTCTGAGAGTTGGAGAACTTCAACGTGTTCGGTTACAGTGTAATTAGATTAATGAGGATAGCTTTTAATGCAGTGTACAGTAATTATGCCATGATTTGTTGTTGCTCAGTGGTTTTTCCACAAATTTTCATAATCTAATAGATTAATTCAATGACAGGTCATAGTTCCTACTTCTGCGATTGGATGGGTTCAAAATGAGGGGAAAAACTGTCAGAAAAGAGGTTGATAATAGATTCCAATTTGTTATCAGTAGGTGTGAAGTGGTATCTAATCTTTAGAATGGCCTCAAAGGCTGGGAGCCACTTCCTACTGCCCTTGCCTTTGCCATTCCCCAAACAGTTCAAGGTTGCCATTTTAAATTCACTTACAGTACATTCAAATTGAAGTAGGTAACTCCACCCATTCATTACCTAGAACCCCCAGTTAGGAATTTCATATCAACTGACCAGGATAATTGAGGGCAAACCTATCACTCCAGCTTACTTATTAGACACATTATGAATTGTACAAACTATGAGATCCCTAATGAAGGATGCCTATCTTTTCATTGTAACTTTTCATTACTTATTATATACTATGACAACATAAGTGGTAAACACACCTTTCACTGTCCATGATATAATCCAAGCCTTGCACACATCCATAATATGATAAATAATAGCTTCAGCGTTGCCTGGAGAAATGACTTTTTGGGGTGAGTTATCTGATATGATTTTTAGATAATACTATGGGGTAAATACCAGTAGGCCAAAAGTTTAGTCTCTTGCCATTACTACATATTATCAATTAAATAAAATTAATGAAATATTGGTAAACGTCCTTTAAAAGCAATCTAATGTGAACAATGTTTTTCAAAGTATTTTGCTAACAAAGACTAAGTAAAATGTTTCCTTTTCTTTAAACCAAGATTTAATTCCACCGCTATGAAAGAAGCATCCCACTTAATTGAACATACTTCAAAACACACAACCAAGAGATAAGGATAAAATTCAGTTTAGTTTGTGTCTTTTCACCCGCGACTTTCTATGATTTTTCCCCCTTCCTCATCGCCTCCCCCCCTCCCCGCCCCCATCCAGTTCCTTAAGTACTTGGGTGCTCTCGATTTTCTTATCAATAGAGGGCGCCCTCCAGTCACTGCAAATGCTGGTGTGAAGTGGAACTGCTCTAGAGGAAATACTTCATTTCTTCTAAGGTGCTTTATTGCTCTTCTGTTGTAAAATTTGACAAGCTCAAGATTTATAAGCCTAACAATTCACTTTTTATTGCTGCATAAGTGTCCAGCCGGCTAGAGGAAAATGTTAATTTTCACAATTAAACCGCATGTTGGTTCCTATTTTCAAAACATTAGTTTAGTTGACACACTCGCTGGGTAAATTCAGCCTGCTAGCAAGATCCCGAAACCGCTTGGAAAGCGAGAGCGTGGTGAATGGTCGCTTATAGAGCATCCACTTCTCCAGCTCCAATGCTGCAAGTTAAGCAGGATTTTAAGACTCCACAAAGAAAATTCTGGGGAGGGAGCTGGGACACAAACAAATTGATGACTTATAAAAGTTTTACATTTTAATATGAAAAAATATCGTGACGTGACAGCTTGTACAACTCACAAATCCACCCTGCTTCTTGCTCTTGTAGTCTTTCTCCCTTCGTCTTTGTTTTCAAGAAGGAAAGATGAGGCCAGAACAGTACAATTAGGGGACTCAGCAAAGCAACGGTATGAACGTGTAAGTGGGTAGAAATAAAACACATGCCAGCAAAATGAGTAGATTCTAAACAAGATGCAGGTTATTTTTCCTGTACCCCCCACCCTCCCCCTTTAATATACTTCTATTTCCAGAATTCTGACACTAGGGTCTCTGCTTAACAGATCAACTGGGGCAGAAGAATCAGGACGCAGACCCAGGGTGTGCAACCCATTCTGCAGTAAGGGCTCCCCTGCCGCTCCCCAGAACGCAGTGTACGAAAAGCAGGGGCTGAAATAGCCCGGGAGTCAGACAGCCAGCAGCAAGCAGCTCGTGGATTGTACTTACATCATTCTTAACCCTTCCGCTCCTGGAGGGGGCAAGGCGGGATCAAGGGTCCGCCGAGCTCTGGAACACGCAGGACCTGAATGTGAGAGAAGAGCCCCAGAGCCCGGCGTAAGCGCTGCGCCCCCGGAAGAAGAGGGCCCCGGGCGTGCGTGAGGCTCATCACCCGAGCGTACACAACGGCCCTGGCGATCCCTGCGGGCTCCGCCGCGGCTCGCACTGCTCGAAGCGGCAGGTGCAAAAAGCATTTGGGAGCCGCTTGCCAGCGCGCGGAGGTAATGCGCTTCCTGTCCATTTATCTCAGGAAACCAGCGCTGCCTTCCCTTCGAAACAAAATTAACCTCTCATTAGCCAGCCACTCACTCCCGAAAAGGCCTTAAAAGCTTTACCAGCTCGCTAATGTATTTAGGCTTTTCTTCCAGGCAAACGCAACCACGGCCGTTGACTGTCATCAGTCCCTGGGGTTCCTCTGGGTTGCCCCCTGGAGCCAACCTCCAACCTCCCCGCAGCCTCGAGTCCGGGAAACTCTGGTCAACCCGGATCCCTGTGTGTAGTACTGGGCAGACCCTGAACGGACTTCATACCAGAAGCATCCAAAACAAGTTCCCGCTAATTCCACGCGCGCTCTTCATATCAAAACCTCAGCTCCCTTGTTCTCAAGGAGAGAAACTTCCATGGCTAGCTGTCCCCGAGTCGTGGCTGCTGACTGCTCTTAGGAGCGCCAGTCCTGTCCGCAGCGGGTGCGGGAAGCACTGATCAGGGGCATGGGGATAGTGTAAGCTAGAATCTAGCTGATTCCAGGAGTGGAGAATCAAATGTGGTTCTAGATCTGCAAGTGGCAAAGAGGGGCCTTTTTGAGCAGCTGGGGTTTTCTCACCCTGGTCCCCTGCCGTCCTGAGGCTGGCAGATTTATACCACACAGGTGGACGGAGACCTAAACAAAACAGTCCCGGCCGCTGCCTGCCGTTGCCCCCCTCCCCCCACGTCCCCCTGGCCCACCGCAAACTTCAACAAAATAAACAACTCACCACAGGCATTCCCTTGTCTGTAGCGCGACGCTTGCCAGCTGGGAAAATAAGCCGCAAGCCACGCGGCCGGGGCGTAGAGGGAGGGCAGCGCGGCGCCCGCCTCTCCGCTCCAGGTGGGGGCAGCGGTACTGGGGGCAGGAGGGAGGCTCCGCCTTGGGGGCTGCTCTCCCGGCTCCCCTACAAGGAGTGAGCGCCGAGCAAGAGTCTGCACCCTTCCAGCCAGCGCGAACTCTCTGACACCTAGGGGAGGGGACAGGGAAGCAAATCCCTCAATTCCATCCTTTCTCTCCCTTACAGTGTCAAATACCAGTCCTTGGAGCCTCCACCCTACCCCTCCCACACCACACCGCCCCCTGCCGGCTCTACCCGGATCTTTCCAGCTCCGGCTGAGGTGTGGCGAGTAACAGCGTCCCAGATCCCCAGCCTCCAGGTCCTGACTCAGGCCTCTCTCACCATCCCTTCACCTCACCAAACCCTGCACAAAGACGCCTTTCACGCTTCCAGCGCCACCCTCCGCGCCTCCCTCCAGACCAGCCCATTGCCTTTGCCCACTCGCGGCACCACCGATTCCCTGTGATCGTGCCAGCCTTCGCCGGGGCAAGAAGGCACCGGACGCACGCAGGCTGTTCCCACTCCGCACCTCAGTACGGGCACGGATACGGTCCTTCGCCCCGGTCCCACCCCTTTCTCTAGCTGTCCATCAGCAGCCACAACATGCATCCTTTCTTCTCCATAAATGATCTTTGAGGATCTTCCTAGTGTGTCTAAATGGGGATAGGCAGGAGGCTGGAATGGTACTCTGGACTTTCCCGAAATAAGGAATCCAGCGATCCTTTCTGCCCACCCAAGGTGCCAACGGGGTTTGAGTTTACAGTTTAAGAAAGCCCAGGATAACGAGTCAGGAATTATGAGGGGAGAGAGGATTGAAAGACATTTAAGACACAGTCCAGGAAGCGTGTTATACAGAACAAGCCCACGAAATGTTCGAGGAACAACAGTCACTTGGACAAAAGTAGAAGGAGCAGAGGGCGAGAGGAAAGCGATTAGCTTTCTTCCCTAGGCTGATCTTCCAAAATTGAAAATAAGCATCATGGGTATTCAGTTGTAGCTATTGTTCCATGAGCGCACTGCATGGGACGAGCAGGCAGGCTGCTTCTTTTTATACGGGCAAATGTTCAAGCATCTTCACTTAGGTCTTTCACTTTTTGCCTTCTTAGGAGTTATCTCTGACCCTCTCCAGCTTTTCTTTGGTTTCTCTCGCTCCCACTCTTTCCTATAGTTTCTCGGCCTAACGCTAGAGGCAGCATAGGGCAGGGTAAAGAGGGTGCAGAGAGAATCCAGCAAGAAGGGTCTCCTGACTTAATATCTTGGGAGCTTGAGGTCACAATCAAGAAAGGTTGTTAGGGGCAATGGTCCAGTTCCTTTCGGTTCTGAAATTATTTGACAAGAGTGGCTTCCTCTTATCCTTTGTAGACCCCTCCAAATATGTTATTTTTATTTTATTTTTTAGAGAGAGAGGAAAGAGAGAAGATAGAAACATTGATGTGCAACAGACACATCCATTGGCTGCTTCCTTCATGCACCACACTGGGGATCAAGCCCACAACCCAGGCATGTGCCCTGACCGAGAATCAAGGGGACCTCTCAGTCCATGGGACAACGCTCAATCCACTGAACCACACCGCAGGCTATAGAATACCTTTTAAAGTGGTTTCCCACTTGCTTTATCTTCTCCAAGTTCCAATCAAATTGAAACACACACACACACACACACACACACACACACACACACCCCCTTTGAAAAGCCACTCCGGCAATCTGCAGAGCTGTGATTCGATTTAGAACCTAAAGGCAGTCTCTTGATTTTCTTCTCCCTTCCACCAACACAAAGACAAGCTGCCATATAAAATAATGATGAACAAGAGTTCAAAGCAAGCCTAAAGCTGGCCCAGAGGATGTTTTCTAATGCAGCCCTAGTTCTTCACCACTCTCTTGCTGAGCTGTCTCTGAACAGGTAAATAGTAGGCAAAAGCTACCAGAATCCCTTTTCTCACCATCCCTTCCCATAAAAATTGGGCAGTGGAACCTGGATGATAACTTGTCAAGCATCATGTAAATGAATTCATCAAATCAATACATTTAATTTTTCCTTAGCATTATGATACTTCCAAGGAATTTTGATTCACTGCTCATTTTTAAATCTTGAGCCTTAGTTCTCCCTCTGGACAACCTTCACTGTTTTCTGTGGAATCTTTTCTGAAACCAAGGCAGAAAGGTTGATATTTCATAATAAAGTATTCATTTTAAACTACAAGTCTCTTGCTTCTTCAATTTCAAGAAAAGAATTTCAGAAATGCTTAGCTTTCATAACAATGCATGCTTTAAAAAATTACCCATTAAAGAGAATTCTTAAGTACACTTTCATTGGGAAAAAAAAATGTTTCTTCAAACAATAGTGGTGCAAAAATATTTTGAGTTTCTCTTATTCTGTTGCTTTCATTTGTGTCAATCTACATTACCTCTACCCCAATATGACATTGATATATCCTAGAAACGTTTATATTTTTAATTAGGCCCAGGATGTTCTATTTGTAAAAAGATATGGCTTATTTTTTTTCCTCCAAAAATTCTTCATCTTGCTCAATGCTTCACAACTTTTTCCCCTTATCTCATTTTAATCTTCTTTCTTTTCTCATACCAACCAAAATAAAGATGAGGATAGAAAAGAAACAAGAAATCACTTTTCAGTAAAATTGACTTAGTATTTCTATATTGACTGCAAAGAAACCTTCTGATGATACAGTGTGTATTTACGCCATCTTTTGAATTTCCACGTAAAGGTGATAGGGACCTCAGCTTTTAAAATATTTAGCTAATATATACATCGACTCTCCAGCTGTCAAGGTCACAGTTTGCTTACTTTTGATGTTTCTAAGTTTCTCCTTTTGTAAATTAGGGGAGTCAACTCAATTGTCAAGCAGCATATGGATCTGTTTTCTAGTGTTTCTTTCTTTTTTTTTAATCCTCACCTGAGGACATTTTTGCATTTATCTTCAGATAGAGCGGGAGGGAGAGAGGGAGAGAGAGAGAGACATCCACGTGAGAGAGACACATCGAGTAGTTGCTACCCACACGACCCCAAAGGAGTCAGGGATGGGACAAACTGCAGCTGAGGTAGTACCCTTAGCAGGAACCAAACCCAGGCCTCTTTGGTCCACATGCCAATGCTCTAACTGCTGAGCCAAACCGGCCAGGGCTTCTAGTGTTTCTTTTTTATTTTCTTGCACGTTCTATTGAAATTCTTCTCTAGTTTTAGAGGGATGCACAATATAATAATCCCTTTATTTACTTATATTGTCAGATATTATTATTGCTAACAAATTACACTATTTTAAGTATTAGTAGTACTAATAATAAGATTAATAAGGAATGAAATATGTATAAAATAATAGTAGGAGAAAATGCTACCTTTTTTTTTGCTTTGTTTTATAGGATCAGTGTTTAAATTGAGTAATAACATAAAGGATTTAAGACTTTCTTCTACTTTTAAAAGGTGAGAATTTGCTTTGCTTTCTTTTCCTCTGTACAAAAATGTAAGACAGCTATCTTGAACCATCGGCTCAGATGATGGTTAAGGTAAATATTCTGGTAAATTGTAAAATTTAAAAATGATACCTCTGGACAGATAGCTAATAATAAGGACAATTTAAAAAAGGAATATCCTTTAGAAAATGAAAACTATTACATTCTATCAGCAATGAAAGCCTGATTTTTCTAGAGAAACCCTGCATTTCTAAAGTATTCCTACATATGTATACAACAAAATAGGTAAATGAATGCATATTACATTAATAAAGTTAATATGAAAAAATATTGATAAGAAAGAAAATAGACAATAATCTCCTTGAAATGCCAGGGGAAAAACTACTGTTTTGTGTGCTTGCTATTAAAAAACTCTTGTCATGATTCTTTTAGCCATTCAGTACAGTGTAAAATAGTAGAGCATGAAACTGCCCTTTTCCCTATTGTATTTATTGATTATTTCAATTGCAGTAATTTTACACTCCACCCACTATCTTTTCTAGATCTTGTGCTAAGTTTTCAGAGGCAAAATATATATCACTAAAATAATCACTTTATTATATTACGTTTGCTCTATAAAAAATAAACTTCAAAAAAACTGGAAAAGAAACTCTCTAGAGAGGTAAATAACTGTGAAGTTACTCTTCTGTGAAACAATTTAGACCTACCGTGATCATTTATAGTTTCCCTTGGAGGCAAAATCTTTATTCCCACACTCATCTGTATATACAGCGGCAAGAACATTATTAAAACATGACAGAATGGAATATGCCACAATCTTTAAAATTCCATGAAATCTAAGATGTTTGGGAAATTGGATACCCTTGATTCTAATAGCCAATACCACCAACTAAGAGTTTAAATAATAAAAAAACTAGGTGTATTATAATATATGGATGATATATGTTTATATCTTACTAATGTTAGAGAAAATTCCACGGAGATATATTTTAACCCAACTTAATAAATTGAAACAATAATGGGACCAAGAAAGCACAAAAATAATTAGTATTCTTCTTTTTCTTCCCCTCCTATGTTTCATCATCCTATCATTTCAAATTGTCCAAGCCACATAAAGAGGCTCAGGTAATGTTTATGTCAGAAGCAAGGTTAGATTCAGGCCTGAGAATGCACCCAGAGATGAAAACAGGGCATGTTCATCAGAAGCTTGAGTGAAACAAATCTGGCTGAATTTGAGAGTGGGACTTGTTTCAAAAGAAGGGTAATACAGCATAGGAGTAGGAAAGGATTCTCAGAGGTCAGGCTCTTGCTGTTGAATTGTTAATGTGCTCTTCAGCTGTCCCAGCTGGGACTGTCCATCAACAAAGAATGTGAGGAATGCATGACTGGTGCAGGGCTCTATGTGAAATAGATGAAGTTTCCTTTTTCCTGTCCCCTCTGGGGGGCCCCCTGAGGGAGATGGGGGTGCATGCCCCCCAGACACCCTGGTAAGCAGTCAGCATGCAGGATACTTACTTGCTCCTTGTTACAGAAAGGATCTGATATTGACCTATTCTCAGATATGAATTATTTGTTTTGATTCTTTAACTAAGCAAATTTTTGAGCACCCACTAATGAGCCTGGCAATCTTCTAAGTACTGGGGATACTGCTGTAAACAATTCAGACAGAGACTCTTAAGAATGTACATTCTGATGGTAGAAGAATAAACAGGTCAACAAGTCAATAAACAAAATAACTGTAATAATGCTATAAAGTTTAAGGAATAGGGGCCTATGGTAGAGAATAACAAAGATGAGAAAAGAAAACACCATTAACGGGAAGGTCTTTCCAAGATATCATGCTAAGGCCTGTGAAATGGGGAAAGGGTTGCAGACAGACGTTAAGGTTTAAAAGTATTGTCAATAGTTCAGGAAAAAATAAATAAAAAACAAAGAAAGAAAATCAGTGAATCACTGAAGTAATAATTGGTAAAAATTTATTGCACATAAATTTTTAGAAGATACTTGGCAAACCAGAAACACTCAAAAACAGACCAAAGGAGGCTCAGAGGTATGTTGTTATTAAGCAGTTTATGTAGTATGAAGGCAGTGACTGTTTATTCCTCACAGTGATTGGTTAAATGAAAGACAATTGCTTAGTAGTTACTTTATGTCAATTTAAATTTCTGCTTATGTTTTTCAGAGGCATAAGCAAGAAATGACCCAGGTCAGGTTAGCCCCCCTTGTCTTAAAAAATAAGCTAAATTAAGCTTTGCTTGTATGACTAAACTGTTGTTTTCTGTTCGGGGAATTTGCAAGTCTGGTCTCCATTTGTGTTTGTTTTTAACAGTATGAACAATATTGGAGTATGCAAGGAACAGAAAAAACTATGGCAGAAAGCACCTGCCTGGAGCATTTTTAGCAATCTAAGGCTGAGTTCTTTAATTCCCAGTTGGTGTTTGAATGGAGGAGACTTTTTGGTTGTTTCCAAACCTCAGAAAGGCAAGAAAAGGAAATAGCATTAAAAAATTATTATTAGGAGGGACACCTGGTGTTTAGCTCTCAGGGGGAATCTAATTGCACTCTCACAACCTTTCTGTGAAGCACAGATTATTGTTCTCTTTTTATAGAGAAGAAAATTTAGGTTGAAAGATTTAAAAACTTGCTTAAAGATATATAAGAAATGGTTAGTAGAAATGGTTAGTAAAAGACTGTTATTCTGATTTGAAAGTCCAGTTGTTTCTTAGACTTCATTGCTCTATATTATTTATTGGAAAGTTCTGGCATTAGAATGCACAGAGATTCATCATATAGGTTTTGAGCCAATGATAAATAAAACAAGTGTAATTAATAGGGGAATTGAAAATGAACTGGTCGGGGAAAAAAACACCTTAGAATTATTTTTAGAACTTTTAAATTAAATCTGTGGTCTTCTAGCCTAATCAAGACTTTCTTCTCAATAGTACAGAGAGCTGAAGAGTCTCTTATTTCCTCAACTTACATTCTGCTACTCTCTACAGCTCTTGTTAAGACTTGAATGGACATTCTTGACTTGATGAAATGCTCAGTAGCCTATGGCTTGATCGTGGGAGTACAGGTTTTGATACATACTCCTTCAATGGGAGGCCTCCAAGTTTCTAATGAATTCACAAGCAGAATTATCTTATGGACATACTCTTACCTATTTCACAACTTAGATTGCGCAATTTCCTTATTTAGGGCTGTGTGCCTATGGTAATGCCTAAGTGGTGTGCGTGGTGCCAGGTACACAGTAATACTAATGGTTTCCTACCACATTCAGAGCTGGGGAAGAGAAGTAGGAGTAATGATGTGGAAAAAGTCCAATAGAATCATAATGGAAAATAATACAATTCATCAGTGCACAGCTTCATTACTGCACTACTAATTACTTTAAACAGATAGCCAGTGTTATTATATCCACTTATTCATTCAGTGGATATAATCGAGCTATTTTGCCAATCAATCTTTCAACAAATATTTATTGAACTACCTACTATGTGCCAATACTCTTCTAGGCTCTAGGGATATATCAATGGAAGGAAAAGAGTTAGGAACCAAGATATACATCAATGAATTAAAAACAAAAATCTTTCTTCCTCCTACAGGGAGAGACAGACAATAAACATAAACATGAGGATATTCTAGAGTATAGTAAAAGGAGTAAAGTGCTTTGTGAAAGGTAGAGCATGATAGTTGGATGTGGAATGGTTCTCTGTATAATTTTTAAAAGGGTGTTAAGGTGGGCTTCACTGAGAAGGGGACATTTGAGCAAGCACTTGGAGGAGATGATTGAGTGACCTATGTAGGTATCTGAAGGAAGGCAGGTCAAGGCAGGGGCAACAGCCAGTGCAAAGATTTGGGGGTGGGAGCATGAAGAGGAAAGAGGCCAATTTTGTCAGAATAGAGTGACCAGGGGCGAGTGGTAGGTTATATATAAGCTTAGAGACATTATGAGGTTCAGATCACAGACAAATTTCAGGCCAGTGTAAGGATTCTGACTGAATCTGGGAATCTATGGAGAATTTAAAGCAGAGGAATGACATGATCTGAATTTTAGGAGTTCACTCATGTAGCTTGTTGAGAATATAAGGCAAAGGTGGAAGCTGAGAATATAGTGGGTGGTTATTTTAATAAGCTATGTAAGAGATCACAGTGGCTCAGACCAATGATAGAGGAATTTTTTATTTGATGTTTGAATAAAAAGGATTTCTTGATAGATCAGATGGGGATGTCTGAGAGAAAAAGAGACAAGGATCACTCTAAGGCTTTTGGCCTGAGCCATCATCCAGATGGATTGCCATCAATTGAGCTAAGAGTTAGAACAGGTTTTTGGTGTCTGAAAGACAAAATGCAACAGACGATTAAGGAGATGATTTTATTCAGTCTGTTGCAATAGAGAGAACGTCCATTAATGAGGACCATCTCAAAGAAAAAGAAAGGGGCCTTGGGAGAGAGGCAGGTAGGCAAGGGAGTCATCTGCTCGTCTTGTGGGGGTTCTGGGGAAGGATGGAGAGAGCTCTTATCTGAGTCACTGAGGAAGGGTGAAGGTGAGTTATCTTGGAACACTTGAGGGGGAGGCGGAGCTTTGTGGTTAGCCATTTCTTAGAATACAAAACGGCGAGAACAGAGGGCTCCTGTAAATCTAAACCTTGTCTGAGGAGAAAAGCAAGAATTTAGTGTTGGATTTAATAAGTTTAGGTTTGAATTTATTTCTGTTCAACTTCCTAGTGCAAATCCCTTCAACATTTCCTTTCCTGATATTAAGATGTTTGCTTTTTCCATCCCTGAATCCTTACATTGTATGTAAAACTATGTGATTTGAAGAATCAATTTCATTTATTTGCAGATGAAGTCTGAATTATTTTCTTATTTCTTATATAAATATTTTTGTTTTTAACAATGTTCTTATTACTAAATAATCTATTTTTAATTATATGGAGCCAGATTTTTCTTCCTCTGACACTTCAAATACTCCATGTCTCCGTGATAGGATTCAGGAATCATGAAAGGCTGCTGGGTGCCCTCCAAGATCGATTTCACATGCACACCTACCTAGATATCATTATTTTCTGCATTGTGCAGATGAGGAAATTTAGAAGATGAGATACCTTACCAAGTCATGCTTTTCTCTGTGGACAGAAGAAAGTTGAAGAAGTAGAATTTAAACCCAGGTCTATGACTCTAAAGTCTCAACCATTACACCTACTACTACTTTCCATTTCTATATTATTCAGGAATTTCATAATTTTTGCTTTGCCTTCTTTTTTCCCCTGTAACTTTTGCAGTGAAGGGATTTCTTTCCTAACCTTTTATTTATTCTTCTCTTCTGAGTGGTCTAATTTGTGTCTCTTTTATTACATAATACTGCTAGAATGAACTTCATTGTACTAAATGAAAACAATAAAATGAAATTCACTGAGCTGTGTTAAGTACTATGTTTAATGAAGAATACAATGTATCAAAAAATGCTTGTGTTAGGGCCACATTACCAACACCGTTCGTTGTTTTTCTCATGCTCTTTGGTGTTCTGTTCTCGAAGTGTTTAAAGTACTTACTGCTTCCTGTGTGAGCCACCTCACATTTTCCTCTATTGAACAAACTCTTTCTATTGTTTTTAACCCATTTTCCAACTTCTCAGGCTTGTATTTTATCTTAATGCCAATTTTCAAAAACTTTGCATTCTCCTAATGATTTATACATTTGATTAGTATTAAAATCTTTAGTCCAAGCTTTTAATGAAATTGTTGACTGATGCTGGCTTCTAAAGGACTTCTGTAGAATTAGTAGCATTTCTTCCCATCAGGATATCTTACATTTTTAACTTATTTCTGAGCTTGGATTTTTGTTTTGCTTTTTTTTGGCCAAATGGCATTTTTAAAAAAAGAAATGTTGTTTAACCAATAATTTAATTTTAGTTTCTTCCATCTCTTGTCACAGAAGAAATTACACACTTAGTATTGGCTTGAGTAATTCCCAGGTAGAGTATTTTGAGTACAGGTACTTTTTGCTGTTTTGCCTTTCTAGCTGCCAACATTCTAATTGCCCCCAAGGATTGCCTGCAAAGGTTAACTCACTTTGGAAAAGTAACACTGTGTGGACCTACCTGCAATACTAATAACCTGGTGGCTTCAGGAATGCCGTTTCAGCCATGGATCCTGGAGCTGGTCAATACTGACTAATTCATTAAGTGAGTCAATAAAGAAATTATGAAGCTGGCTGTATGCTATAGCTAAATCCTTGAGAAAAAGACAATTCAAAATTTGGTATATCACTGACTTCACTTCCCAAATTGACCTTTTGAACATTTACCACAAGGACTATGAATATTGGTATATCCTTTGGTTTTTCTATACTTCTTGGCTTGGCACTCCATGTTAACTCACTGATTTTCTTAAATTGTCAAGACTGATATCAATCAAATCCCATTTTCCAATGTGAAACTTCTAGTTTCTGCCAGAATAGATTTATTACGAGTAAGTCTTCAAGTCAATCTTTCTTTTCTATTTTCTTAAAAATAACTCAATAAAATAGAGCTCGAAAGGAAATTTTTCTTTTTTTGGTTATCTTTCAAAGAATGTTTCTAATCAGGAGGGTTAAAAAAATAATCTGACATTTTATTTATTTATTTTTTTATCCTCACCCGAGGACATTTTTGCATTTATCTCCAGATGGAGCAGGAAGAAGAGAGGGAGGAAGAGAGAGAGAAACATCGATGTGAGAGAGACACATCGACTGGTTGCCACCCACACCACCCCAGCTGAGGTGGGGGACAAACTGCAACCGAGGTACATGCCCTTAGTAGGAACCGAACCCAGGTCTCTCTGGTCCACAGGCTGACGCTCTAACCACTGAGCGAAGCCAGCCACAGATAATCTGATGTTTTAAATTAAAAGGTAGAAAGAACTCTGTTGTGGACCTTTTATTACTGCCCTTCGTTCTGAGAATAGCAGGTAATTGACAGAAGTCTTGGAACTTCCCAATCATCCATCCTCCCATTTCTGGGTTGACATGTACGCTGTTTGCATGTTCATGCTATAATTTAGAGCTGTAAGAATCCATGCTATTTTGAGGTGAATTGTGCCACAACTGTTTTAGGATTAAAAAAAAAAAAGAGACTTTTAATGATATTAGAACTGTATGAATTCTTTTTTTGTTTTTGTTTTTGGTATGTGCCCTTAGCGGGAACTGAACCCGGGACTCTCTGGTCCACAGGCCGATGCTCCAACCGCTGAGCCAAACTGGCCAGGTCAGAACTGTGTGAATTCTTAAATGATTCATAGAAGAGTGCTAAGCTTGGTAGTTTTTAATATCTACACTATTGACAATTAATAATTATACATTATTTTTTATTTCTTGGACATTAACAAAAGTTCTGTTTATTGAATAAGCAAGTATTTATATAGGGAAAATAGAGACTTTCTGGTTTAATATTTTAAACACATATTATTAATGAAACTACTTAAATAACCATCTCTTGAATGATGTACATAAAAAGGAAATAAATAATATCACATCAGAAATATATATAACTGATGAAGTAATATATCTGTCGACTTTTTGGTATGCAGATGAGCCTGAAGGAGAAATATTATTCAGAAAAATGCTTACTGAGAAACACTTGGTTCTGGAAGAGCAATTCACTTTATTTTCTCTATAGGACTCAACTCTCCTCACTTTAGTAGCATATCTTTTTATTAGTTTGCATTATAGGGAAGACAGTAAATTAGACAATAGACAAATAAAGAAGATAATAATAGATCACAGTAGGTATCAGGAAGAATCTAAGTAGGCTTTTGTTCCAGAAAGGTACTGGGAGGGACTGAATAGATGAGAAAGGCACCTTACCTGAGTAGAGACATGAAAATTGAAGCTTCACCGTAAAAACAGCCAAGGAAAAAGCACCACAGGCAGAAGGAATAGAGAGTGAATTCACTCTCATAAGAAAACTCTCAGTGTTCAGGGGCAATGGTGCCTCCGGAGGGTGAGAAATGAGAAGAGCAAAGGGTAGGAGTTGAGAGGGGAGACGTACACAGCACCAGACCACGTAGGGACTTAGTAAAAGACTCCGATTTCTTTCCAAATGCAAGTGACGGGCATGACAGTGATAAAATCTGATTTATGTTTTAAAAGATCATCCTGACTGCCTGAACATTACAAATTCCTGTAACCATTTCTCACAGAAATGTTTGCATTGCTCCCCTTGGTCCCAGCCCCTCTAAATATGCTCTAGTTTTTTTTTTTTTTTACACATTCTTCTCCAGAAAGGAGCCCAGAGACAAAGGTGGTGTTTTGAGTGTGAACTGATCATTTCAGAAGAAAAGTGAAATAATGACCTCTCTTATCTGGGATGGTCTTCTATTAATGTAGCTAAAGATTAAGATTTCCTGCAAGGTTATAAAACATATAAAGAAGCCTGTTAGAAACAAAAGTATAAAAGCTCTGAGGGCATAAACAGTGGTTCTCAACCTTACATGCCCATTAGAGTCAACTGGGGAGTTTTGAAAAAAATCCCTGGTGTCCAGACAACATCCCAGACCAGTAAAATCAGAATCTTTGAAGGTAATCTTCTAAATATCCCCAGGTGGTTTCATTATGTACCCACGGCTGAAAACCATGACAGAACGGCAAGCCCTGTGCTCCCCCAACTTTAAGGTGCCTAGGAACCCTCTGAGGATCTTATGAAAATGCATATTCTGATTCCATGGGTCTAGGGCAGGGCCCCAGAATCAGATTTTCTTTCTTTTTCTTTTCTTTTTTTAGGTTTTGTCTTTTATTTTTTAAATTTTTTTACTGAATTAATTTATTTTTGTTACAGATGTTTCTCCTCCCCTCCCAACTGATTCCCCCCCCTCCTCCCTCCCCACCCTGTCCCCAGCTTTGTTGTCCATGACCTTTGTTCATGCATACATGCATATAAATTCTGTGGTTTATCTCTCCCCCACCACCCCCTCTTCTGGGGATAGTCAGTCTGTAGCTTCCAGGTGATAACTCTGCTTCTGGTTTAATAACCACCAGGGGCTAGCCTCAAAATTTGCATAGCATGATCCGGAATTACTTGGAAGGCGTGTTAAAACACAGGTTGCTAGACCCCACCCTCAGGGATTCTGATTCAGTAGAGGTAGGCGGAGGCCTGAGAATATGCATTTCTGCCAAGGTCTCAGATTTTGCTGATGCTGCTGGTCCAGCGACCACACTTTGAGATCCACTGCGCTCTCTAATGAGGAAGAAACACATGAACTGTAGGCTCTGATGTTTGGAGCATAGTCTTTCTGATTTTGACTTTCATTACTAAGAAAGATTTTCTCCCTTTTCATTCTTCCTTGAATTTTATCTAGTCACACTGTTACGCACATTCACCACAGGAAAATGCTATTTGAATTATTTCTGTGCCATAGAATGTGAGTTTGATGAGGACAGGGACCTTATTTGTCTTACTCATAACCATAATCCCAGGGTCTAGAAAAGTGCCCAGCACAAAGTAAGAAGTAAATGATGACTTACTGAACAAATTAAAAATGAAGTAAAAGAGAAGGCTTTAGATACCGGAATAGTTATTTTCAAATATTAAAAGAATTATAACTGGAAAGAAGTTTAGATTTGAATGGCCTTAAGGGCTATCACTAAAACCCAAAGGGGAACCTTGTAAGAGGTAAATAGATAAGAAATTCACAAAATTGAAAGGAGCCATTCAGTTTTGAGCATTCAGAAGGTTTGGTTTCAATGATCACTGTTGTCCTATTCAATCTCATGACTCTCAGAGAATAAAAATGGAGGAGGGCTGCTAAGGACAGGGGCACTGTCAATAATGAGAAGAAAGAGCAGACAGCCCTACAGCAATGGAGAAGGGCAGAAACATCTCAAAAGGTAGACACAAGATCTGAAAAGGACAGCAGAGCCTGCATTTTGGTGTGTGTTAGAGCAAATAGCTCTATGCTCATCAATAGGTCTTAAAGTCACCACTGCATCATTGCACAATATCACAATATTTTCATAGTAATATATTTTTTTCTTAAAAGTATGACATGTTCGCTGTCATTTTTTACTTTGTAAAAATATTGTAAATGTTGCATATTTATTTGCCTATACTATTTTAATGGCTTTTGAGTGTACCTTATATAAATAATCATTTATGAAACCAATTGTTTATGAATATCCTTATAGTAAAATCTTTATGCACCTTTATGGTTATATGATAAAGATAAATTTCAAGTAATAAAAATATTAGTTTAAAGGGTATTCAAGTATTTCAGGCTTTAATAATGACTATTTATAATGATATACTTGAGTCATTAATATTTTTTGTTTAAGGAGTCAGGCAAGTTTGCAATTTCTTATGAAAAGAATTCCACCCAAGATACTTAAAAGTATATATAAAATTATAAAATCAACTTTCCAAAAAAAGTCAGTCACCCAGAAATATTCTCTCACCAAGTGTTCTAAGTCAAAATGCTACTCTCTTTGTCTAAATGTGTGTACACAGATTCATATGGCTTGAATGGAAATGTAGTTAATACTATAGATAATCTACATACAATCTCATTGGCCTGTTGGCACTGCCTACTCCATCAGTAGAAATGCATTGTCATAATTAAGCTTAAGTCTTTTCTAGTAACAAAAAAGAGATCAGGGTGCTAAAAGATTTCACTCATAGATCTGTACAGTGTCCATGTATTGAACTGATGTTCCAATCTCCACTTCATTTGATATTGAGACTTATTCATGAGGTTTCCAGTTAGCATATTTCATCAGAAGGGTTCAGTGGAAATTCTGGAGGAAGGCTTGGGGCCTTAAGTAATTAGTGAGAGAATTGTACCAATTAAATACAAAGGTAATTTCTGTAAGGTAGCTCTACCTCACTTTGGCCACTCAGCTGCTGTTGTTGTTATATGCTGTATGTTATCATTAAACTGTTTATCAATGAGCTCAATGCTTATAGCTAATTTGGGCAATTAGTTACTGGAATGGTTGATGGAGGCTCTAACAGAGAATTAGAATCTGACTAATCAACATGTTCACAGCAGTTTAATTATAGTTTACCATTGCTACCACCAGTTACATTGTCAGAACTTTGGAGGGGGACTTCTTAAGCTGATTAAGGAGTCTCCCGGGTAATGATGAGATCATCATTGGTCTCTTTTAGTCCTCAAATCTTCTGTTACATTGAATTATCTAAGTTCTTTACTCCACCTATTTAGTCCTTAGCTAAAATTTGTTTTTACTTTATGTCATCTCCTAAGTTTGGCCTCCCCACCAGCCCCTTAACAATTATAGTCCTATATCACATTCTCATTACCTCTTGCTTGAATTATCAACTTATACAATGTTTATTGGGAATGGAGTTGAAAAGAACTAATAATTATTGAGGACTTTCTGTGATCTAGGCATCATACAGGCATGTATCAAACATTTTTCATTTTCATGGCAACCATGACAGTTATATTACGATTCCTATTTTACATATGGGGACACTGAGATGCTGAGATGTTCTATGCTGCAGACAGGGAGCTGGTGTGAACCTAGTTGTGCTTTGCTGCTCTCTCCACAGCACCACACATTGCCTTCACAATTAGTTCGAGTACCTACTATGTTCCAGAAATTAAACTGAGTAGGCTCTGTGAATATGAAATTAATAAGACAATGTCTTTCCCAGGAGAGCTCATATTTCAGAAGGGAAGCAGGCCTGCACACAAGACAATTTGGGAACACAGGTACATTTGGAAAGGGGTATAATGAGCAGACTCACAGAAAATAAGGAGGATGATTTTGAGGATGAGAAATCATTCATGGAACAGTGAAGAAAACAGGAAGCGGGTTCTCAGTAAGCTCGGAGAAAAGCAGAGGAAACTAAACACTGTATGAAATGGAGAAGAAAAATAATCCTATGATTCCTTTTTTTGCTGAAACCTGTGTTTCAAAATAACACTGAATGGCAGACATATGATCCAGCGGGATATAGCACGCAGTCAATCACAACTGGAGCTGGGGTTTCTCTTTCTACCTCTACATTGTCTTGGTTGACTTTGATCCCAGGAGGGCTCTCCCCTCATGATCAGCAGAAGCTGTTCATCTTTTTGCATTCCTATAGTCAAACCCCAAGAAAAAGAGTGAAAACCTTTGTCTCTGGATTCCTTGAAGTATCTGTCTCTAATTGGGTCAGGTGCCCATCCATTCATATGAGGTGCCAAGCAATTCATATGGCCCAGGGTAATGTGCCATGCTGATTGGTTTAGGTTTATGTCACACAAACCCTAAACTCTCTGTGGAGGCTCACCTGGAGCCCATGTGCTGAGAGGGTGGGAGAACCAGCATCGAGGTACTATTACCAGGAGAAACATGAGTGGGTGCCGGGTGGTGAAAACAGCTATTCATGGATGTCACTGTTCTCCACACATGTGGCTTTTCTAGTGTTCCTTTTTCATTTCAGATCCAGTTGAATGCATCAGTGCCTTCTTAATTCAATTCCATCCACCAATCAAATACTGGGTTTTACGCCTGGACTGCATTAGTGTGTGGAGGAGCAGAGCTGAAAAGACACAGATACACTTTCAAAAAACTCATAGGCAAGAAAACATTTAAACTCCCCTTTCTATAAAGAACTAATTTATATTTTCTTGTATTTTTTTGACATAATAAGAACTTTTGGCCTCATCAGTATTGTCTGCGTTAGGTGGTAGGCTCATAGAAGATCGGAACCTGCTCTAGCTTGTTTTATACAAGTTCTCAGCTTTTCAGACAACTGCTTTCCAGTGAAGAGTCTTCCAATGGACGTTGCTTTTCCAAGGGCCGAAAGAGTATTGAGAATTCATGAATTTATCTGTTTAGCTTCAAGTAGTGTCACACCTATTGGTGACCGATCAAAGTAATGGGAAAGAACTCAATGACCTTCGTGAACTGCATTACAATTTAACCACCTCTGTTCTCAAAGCACCAAAATACCTATTTTTTCTTTCATCTGCCATATAAATTGTTGGATTTTATGTATTTTTGTGACGCAACTTATTTTGTTATGAAAATTTAAAAAATGCTTCCATCAATGCAGGTACCTTGTGGCATGACCTCCTGACAAAACCCAATCAAAATTTATTTTTTATTAAAAAATTTATTTTGTATTAAATAAAATTCAGGAGATATTTTAGAACCAAGGATTATGTCTGTTTTAACATTGATAACCTGCTCATTTATGAAGTAGTCAAGAATGTCACTTGTTTACTATGTGAGTTAAATAATGCAAGCTCCCCCCAAAAATGTATTTTTTGTTTATTATTCACAGCTCCTTGGGTACAGGTCTTCGTAATTAGTTCTTTCTTTCCTTCTTTCCAATATTTATCATACTTTGATGGTTTCTTGTCCTTCCTTCCAATTTATCCATTTCCTTCTATGTTGGCCTCTGCACTTGACGATACCTACCTTTTTATTTCTTTTGGTTTTTTTCCTTCTTTTTCTCTCATTTTGTGTCTGTTAGTATCATTTGTAGAAGTATACATATATACATGCATTATCAAGCTTTATCTGGTTATAACAAAAACATTACATTTAATAAGACAAGGGTGGATGTCACCATTTCACAAAGTGGGAGAAGAATTGAACCGTATGATGTGAGGTCTCATAATTAGTTCCCCAGGTGGCGGTAGAAACAAGCTCTCCCTGATATATAGTTCTAATAAAGGTAATTAAAAGTATTTGCTTTTTATGTTTATGCCCATGCTCTCGGTACATAAATGTTCATGAATAGTATTTCTTCTTAATGAATTTTTCCTTTTATTATTATATAGATTTCTTCTTTATCTTGGTTAATGACTTTTGATCTTATTTTGCCTGATACTATTGTTACTCAAGGATTTTTCAAGACTAGTATTTTGATAATCTCTCTGTTCCTTTCTCTTTATTTTCAATTATTTAGTTTGGTTCTGTTTTAATTAGGTTTTTTAAAAGCAGAGAATAGGTTAAAATTAAATAAAAATTAGTTGACAATTGCTATAATTTAAACTATTGGGGTATTTGGTGGCAATTTATGTGTTTGGGATTATTTCTACTCTCTTACTTTGTATTTTGTGGTTATTGTTCTTTATATATCTTTTCACCTTTCTTGCTTTCTTTAGATTGATACAATTTTCTTTATTCTGTTATTTGAAATATGGAGTTTGTGAGTACAGGGTGGGGCAAAAGTAGGTTTACAGTTATTGTTCAATTATTATTATTTTATTTTCTATATGAACCACTTTTCTATATAAACCTGCTCTTACCCCACCCTGTATTAATATGTGAGGTGAGATATCAAGGGTAGGAAGAGATGGTATTTGCAAAGAAGAGACATCACAATTTGGGGGTTAAGATAATAGACTGTAGAGTCTAAGCATGTTGGCTACTCTGTGATGCTAAAGGGCACTAGATCTCTCTAAATTACACAAGATTCATCAGCAGCTGATATAGAATTCCTGTTATAGAGGAAACTTTTCATTTCTGTTCAAAAAAGACCTTGATAAGTCACTTGATATAGATGATGAAACCCTTAAGTTGTGAATAATCATATTGATCCAAGGAAAAGTAATGGGATAGTAAATTTCTCTGTAGGAGAAAAAAATACTTTTTGTTCTTTGCCGCTGTATGGAGCATGGTGGTGTGAGGCCAAGACATGAAGGAGAACTAAACACTGAAAATTCTTCAGTGATGCTGTAGCCGAAGGATACAAAGAATAAAATACATAATGTCAAGTAGCTTCTTTTCCTGAACTATAATTCTGTCCCATTTCCACAGCCCCCAAACTTCTGTCCATACCACTAAACTTGTTAATGGCTTATATGAGATTTTTGTGTATTTATTATAATTTTTAATGGAAATAGGTTGGCGAGGCAGCCCATTGACTGAATGAAAACAGCAGAACTGGTAGAATGAGCCAGAGTAAGGAAGAAAACAGACAATCCTTGGGTATTTGTAGAAATTCCATGCAGGGCTTCAGATGTCTGAAGGGATTTGAGCCTATTATATGAATTAGGAGATCTGGCAAGTCTACAAGTGGTTACAGAATGAAGTGGGGGTGGGAGATAAAGTGAGCAAGGCTCTTTTTTTAAGCAGGAGGAGGTGAAAGATCAACTTTGGCACCTGTAGGATCAGCTTCAGAGCATGCTGATCATCTGATCATCTGTAGACTAATGCTAACCACAGCATTTACAGTAGATTCTCATTATTCACAGAAGTAGCATTCTATAAAATTGCCTTAAACACCAAGTTAATAAATACTGAACTAGGGAAAAAGAGAGGTAGTTTTCTGTGAGACTCTGGTCACAACATTGACCAGTGTTGTGATTGATCAATATATAACCTTCTTTTATGTGTGTTTCTGTTGCAAGGCACCTGATTTAATATATAATATTGATTCATTAACACACAACTCATGGCCTTCAGTACTATAACTCATGCCTGAAGAAAGCTTATCTAACACATGTACTTTCTCTGTAAGGCTCATCATGCTTTCTTGTGCTTGGGAACACTAGATAGAACTTGATTACTTAGCTTGGGGGCTATTTTAAAAAGCAAAATAACTAACAAAAAGCATAACATGTGAAAAACGTGGCACTAAATAGAGCACAAAAAGGATACTTGTTTATAATAGGAGGTGAAACAAGAAGGCAGAGTGTTTCCTGATTTCACCTCAACTGGGAATGTGGCCATTAAATGACTCAAATTTCTTGCTGCTCCGTGCATGTCCGTGAATGACTGTGAGAGCACAGCAAATACTAATTTGGGAGTTACAAAAGATTTTAGCATGCAGGTGAATTTTCATGTATGGAATCCATAAATAATGAGGACTGACTGCATCCACATGTACCTAGGACTTGGCAGCCACAGCAAAATCTTCAGTTCTATTTCTAATATTACAAATGCAAGGGAAAAAAATAGAATATGATCTTTAATTATATACTTCTATTTAAAACATGGTTAGAGAAAATTACACTAGCAACTCTGCTTCTTTTAGAGGTTTTGCTTTCATGCAAAATGTGCATCTACTTTAGAAAACTGATGGAACAAATTTCAAAAAATTTAAAGCTCAGTAGTTTACAGCCCTTTGAGTTCTTTCTGAGTGAAAATTGTAGAAAAATTTGGAGTAAATTGATCCATTAAAATCAATTTCACTCCCTATTCCCTAAAGCCCCAATTGCCTTTTAAATTTGAGCACTTAACAACATCTGTGAAACTACAGTAACTACTAACAGAGTACATAAAATTTTGCAATTACCATAGATTCTTTCTTCGTACCATCAGTTTCCAAAGTAAGTCAAACAGTTATCTAACTCAACAATTCAAACTACGTCGACTAAATCAAAAATATAAAATTCACATTAAAAAACAATTTAAAGAATTAGTGATTAAAAAAACAACAACAACTAATTTCAGGTATTTAACTTCAGAAAAAGAATCATATTTCTTAAAACTTTGGCAACCAGAGTCTATCAACTTTTCTGGCATCTCTGTCTCTCCTTCCCTTTTACTATTCTTGGGCAACCAAGATGCATCCAGTATAAAGATTATTTCCAGCATCAGAGAACACTCTTATTTTTTGAAAAGTATTTCTATGTGATATCATTAGGGTACGCTGCAAGGAAGGATGTAATAAGGCCTCTTTACACAGTGTCAGCATAAGAATAAGACTGTTGAGCCCAAGGCAATTGAATAGTGACTGCCTTTTGAGGGTTGGAAATGAAGTTCCTAGGTCGGGCCACGTGGGCAGCTGTCTGAGAGTGGTAGTAAACAGAATTGTAATCTGTCTAAAGCTTTAAAAAGCTCAGAATTATAGGCATCTAATTGGTGATCAGAATTTGTCTACCAGGGATGTGGAAGGAAAGAACTTGGTGGAATGGCTGGTGCCTTTCCCTTAGGGTTACCAGCTCACTCTGTAAGGTTTGTGCCTTCTTTTGTCTAATGGAGCCATAATCTCTCTCACTCTTTTTTTAAATAGGCATGTCCCAATTTTTTTTTTTTCTTCCATTTTTTGGTTTTAGAAAGAGAAGAAGGGAGAGGGAGAGAGAGCTAAAAACATCGATGAGAGAGAACATCGATTGGCTGCCTCCTGCATGGCCCCCAATGGGGATTGAGCCCACAGCTGGGCATGTGCCCTGACCAGAAATCAAACTGGCGACCTCTTGGTGCATGGATCAATGCTCAACCACTGGGCCACACTGGTTGGACTGGAGCCATAATTTCTTGCTTTCTTGGTCTTTCTTTTCCCTAAGGAATGGATACCTTTACTTTTGTAGTTCCAAGATTAGAAAAATACTCTGATATAATATAGATAATAAAGCTACCCTAACTGGACCATTTGGGAGCTTAATTTTATAATTGTGGCCTTATTAGCATCGAAGCTTGACCTGAATAAACTAAATGTAGTATCTAATACTCTTGTCTGCACATGATTAAAAGTATAAGCAGTAAATATTTGTTGACATGAATTGAAGTGAACACAATATATGGCTTAAAACAAAACAACTTATTTGGAAACACTTGAGTCTCAGGTCAAAATGGCAAGCAGATACAGCACCAAGCCAGTGGCTGGAGGGTATTTGAAAATAGGATCTCAATACTGCGACGTCCAGCATACTGGGGTTAACTTGAGACAATGCAATGCATGTGCATGACGATGTCAAAGAGGCCATAGAAACCTTCCTGAGAGCCTGTATAATGACAAGGTGTTTCACGTGAAGAGAGCACTGGGCCTGTCCATGAGGCAGATCTTGCCTGAAGAGCAGTGAGCAAAATGTGAGGAGACTAAATTCTACCTTGAACCAGATCTGAAAGAGGTTAGTCCAGAAAGAAAAGAAAGAAATAATCATGTAATCAAGATCTGTGGGTGCAGCTGTCCTCAGTATTTTAATGATGTTGGTTAAACCTGAAATATAGAATTTAAAACCATCTAAGCTACAAGTATATTACTTTAAATAAATGTCTATTATGAAAAAGAACTATTTTTTTTGTTTATTTACCACTATTCGGACTATTAGATACTAGACTGAGTGATCAATGAAGCATTAACTATATAGCAGGTTAGATACTACTTGATTTAGGATTTTTGATCTGTTGGGAGGTAGGAACACACATGGCAGAGTCTTCTGGAGATCCTTTCAGTATAATGTGACTGTAAGATCTTATTTGATACATGGAGATATATATACAGTGATACCTCGGTTCTCGAACATAATTCGTTCCAGGAGGACGGTCGAGAACCAAATTGTTCGAGAACCGAAGCAATGAAACCCAATAGGAAATAATGGAAACTGGATTAATTCGTTCCAAGCCCCAGAAAATGCCTATTTACTGGCCTAATTTGTATATAATATGTAGAAAAACATAAGTCTCAACAAGAAATAAAAGTGTACAGTATGTCTAAGGGTTAAATTCAGTGTAAAGCGTGACTCTCTCCACAAAGCGGGACTCTCTCTCTGCACTCACCCTGATGACGCAAGCAAGGTGCGCTGGGCCGAATGAACGCCATTCGGCTCAACTCGGCTCATCTCGGAAGTTCGAGTTCCAAATATTTGTTCGGATTCCAAGACAAAAGTTTCTCGAATCTCCTGGTCGAATACCGATTTGGTCGAGAACCGAGGCGTTCGAGAACCGAGGTATCACTGTGTATATATCAAGTGAGTTTGATCAGAGGTAAAAATTGATATAAAATAAACAAGGAGCCTCGGCCAGTTTGGCTCAGTGGTTGGAGTGTTAGCCTGCAGACCAGAGACTCCCGGGTTTGGTTCCCACTAGGGGCATGTACCAAAAAACAAAAAAACAAAAAACAAGGACACAAATGATTAACTCTTTTACCTTATTGTTTACCTAACTTCTTTGTTTCCAGCCTAGGATGTGGCTTTTTGATTATTCTTAAGGATTCTGGTTGGAGCCTGCCAAAACTAACTGGATCAAAGGCCATAGGGGTTGTTAACAAATAGTAAAATACATGGTTTGACTTGGTTAGAAATTGCTTAGAACATTAATTGCACTCATATCATTTAACTACATTGTCTACCTCCCTGTTTTATTTCAATCTCCATTTGGTTGTCAATAAAGAGAAAGCACCCTGCAGTACAGTTTATTTTCTACTTGCCTGACTTCTCTTAATGCCTTCTGTTTGTCTTTGAAAGATAAGTGCAGAAATTTGCAATGATTTAAAGGAATAGAGAAACTTCCAGGCCAGATTCTATACTTCCCTTATGTGACCTAGAAAGAGGGCAAACCCATTAACACAGGATTTGATTTTCTAATAGAAGCACAGGACTTATCGAAGCAGACATTTGTAAGCAGTCCATTTACTCATGGTAGGCATCACTCTAGCTAGGACCCTCACACACAAATGGCAAGAATAGTTTAAGTTGCTTACTTGCAATCACATATGATCTACCTTTCCTGACCCATAGTTTCAATTATTTACAGAAAGATGATGATCAAGGAAAGGGAGGGATACAATGTACCATATCACTGAGTACTTACCATATGACAGATCATTATGTTAGACTAGTCTAACCACATTATCATAGTTGATCCTTCCAACAATTTATGGAAGTAAATACTATTCACATTTTACAGTGAAAGGTTGAAAGTAAAAAATGTGTTATTTTCCAAAAATAATATGGTTAGTAAGTGCAGATGGTTGCTGTATCTGGGCTCAAAATAAAAACAAAAACATGGCATAAAGAGGGTCTAGGAAGGAAGCAGAGGGTACACCACCTATGAGGAATCAAACCTGCTTGAAGTTCTATTGGGAAGTTCAGTCTCTTCTTTGGCAGAATAAGATGTGTACAATGATCAGTGTCCTTGTTTTTTTTTTTTTACTAAATTCATTCCCCTCTCACAACAGGGGAAGTTTTTGTTCATTTAAAGGTCATGTTTTTAAAGCTATTGACCTAGAGTTGTCATCACATTCTTCCTACTTCAAATAGTATGAGTGGTAAGATAAATATATTCTCCATCATTTTACTGCTAACCAGATTGACTCTTCAAACAAAGGGAAAGAGCTAACTCATGAAAAATAGTATATAATACCTTGTAATATACTTGTCTCCACGATGGAAACTTTCTCCCTAAAACATACATGAGTTAAAGTATCTCCACTCTGGAATAGAAGTAGCCCATATGATAAGGCAGGAGTTTAATGACATAAAAAATAGAGTAATGAAAGACATTAAATACAATGTGTACACAGAAAAGGCATAAGGCAGCTGAGTTCAGGAGAGTGAAAGAAGTGGTGAGAAGTGAAAATCTCCCTTTGGATTGTTTCCCCAAGACATACTAGAAGAAAAGGAGCCCAACAGAGAGGGCTTCTCTAAATGTGGAGCCATTTCTCCAACCAAGGTTGGTCTTCCTATTTCATGTTTCTTGGTGGTCAAGTTTCATGTTACAGAGCACTTCTAGGCTGTGTGGTTTCCCTGCAGTGACCACTCAGAAACCAGACACTACAGATTCAGTGGAGCAGTTCATGCAAATGTGGAAGTAGAGACGATCACAGAGCAGTTGGGGCACTAGTGGGCCATGAGGGTCACGCAGGCATGGGATTAACCTAAGGCTTCAGCAAACTTGGGGAACTAATCAATGGTACCTGTAAAGGCAGCTGTGGAGTAGTCTAGGCAGTAATTTATATCTTGGAAGGAAGGAAGCAATTAGACATTCTGGGAAGGTACACAGGTTTGTGTCCAATCAGCAGGGTTGGACAAAGTCATCCTTTCTAGCCAACTAGAGGAAGAGAAAACAAAGAGGAGAATATCTGAGAGGTTTTTATGAAGTCAGCTTCCAAGACAAACATCACTTTTGCTTACATTCTGTTGACTAGAACTTCAGCCACATGGCCACACTTACTTGGTGGGAGGCCGGGAAATGTAGTCTAGCTGTGGACCTAGAAAGAAGAGGTAAACGTGGGTTCTGAAGGGCATCTGACATATTTGTTACATATTTAAGAAAAGGAGGTCTAGAGAAATCAAGTGCCTTACTAAAAGTCATACAGCTTAGAGTCTAATTTCTCCCTACACTGATGTGCTTCTTATTCTTTGCCTCCCAAGCTGTCTGCAGATCTGTGGATATAAGCATCCCTACTCTGCTCCAGACATAAGGGCTGGCCTTTTTGTTTCAATTTAAAAGGAAAGGATGACATTTAGAAGATACATTTAATAGAACTAACCATATCTTACTTCATTTGGTGTTTTAAAAGAAAATCTAGAAAAATGAGAGAAGATTCAATTTACATGACATTAAAATGGAAGTTAGCAATAATTGGCTGTTTTAACTAATAAAAATACAGAACTTCTTGTTTGGCATTTAGTGAACCATTAAACCAAAAAACTCAAATCATGGCCCTTCTGTGATAATAAACTGTAGGTAGATGCTTTATTTTTCCCAGTCGTTGAAGAAAAGTAAGGCATTCTAATTTAGCAAATGTGAGTTAGACCAAGCCAAAATGTGTGACCACAAACAAATTATAAACAAAGTATTTCAAATATTATAAAATATAAAATAAATAAATTTTTTCCTGATAGTTCAGAATATTGACTGAACCTCAAAGTTGAGGTCAATGGACAAGTATTTCATGATCTAAATAGATATGCTTGATACATCTTTGCAGCATGCACTTGACAGGCAACCATATAGACTTGTGACCATCACTCAACTCTAGACTACATTAGAAGGGGCTGGACAAGTGTGAAGTGGATTCTTTGAAGAGAATTTTAGGAGTAGAGAATACTATGGCATTTCTGTTCCTCATGGATAGCCCATTCCCTTTTCCTCAAACCAAGTGAGAGGGTACTCAAAAGAACCACCTAAAAAATTAAAAGCTGTTTGCAAAATGAGGAGATCTGTGCTTACCTCTTGCCTGAAAGACTCTGCAGACAGAAATCAGGCCGGAGTGTTTCCTTTGCTGGTGAGGCAAGAATTGAGCCAGCAGTTGGTTAAGTTGTACTCTGTTAATTTGGTGGGAATCATACATTTATGAGTCTTCCTGCAGGCCAAATGGGCACATGGAAAAGACAGGTTTGATTGTCTCAGGATCCAGCCCAATGGGACTGGGACTGAGTGTTGGGGCAAGAGACACCTAGTGGAAGGCCCTGGGTCAAGGAAGTGTACTGGGCCATGGGATATCTATATTTATATCTACATCTCTATATAATCTATCTACATGTCTATCTACAATGTACCCCAGGGAGATCGTCGGCCTCCGATGCCTATCCTGACACCTTGGAAGATGTCCTTGGATTCCAGAGTCTGTTCTGCCAGGCCTTCATTTCCATAGCCCTCATCCACCTCTCTCTTCCGAGTTGTCTCTATGCTTTTTCTCCCTTTGTCTATGGAGGTGGAGAAAGTAAAAATATAGAAATTCTTCCAGATAATTCTGGTGCTATTTAAGTGCAACAAAGCAGATGATCTTTACATAAAGTTTTCTAATATTGTTTCACCAGGTTGGTTAACCTTTTAGTGTGCTTTCATTCCCTCCCCCTTTTCTTATTCAGTTTTGCTAAGCATTTGCAGTGGGTACAATTATGTTTGGAAAGTCAGTACTGGGTTTCTCTTTCTTCCTTTTATGTGAGACAGAATACAAACTGGTGATTTAGGGAGGTTTTTGGCTTCTGATATGCAATGATCTCTCTATTGTAGGGCAAGGAATTTAAAATCTGGAAAGACATTTTGTATCCTCTGCCTTGTTATCTTGCTTTTCTCCTCACAAGACCACATCCTTCAGATTGGAGGATATTAGTGAGATCCTATATATATATTTGTGACTTCCTTCTACTCAATATTGCCTGAGGGAATGGAAAAAGGAGATACATCATTCCAGGATTCTTTACTTTCTTATATATTATAGGCTCATCATTAAGATAGATATTTTTAGATTCAAAATAACACCTACAAGCAGTTGACCCACATTCAATTTGATTGAGAAAAGGCAAACTAAATCCAAGAAAAAAAATCCAATAATTTTTTTCCTTTTAAGATGAATAGTTGTGAATAGAGCTATTTAACTCTGAAATGATTTAAACTAATGAATTAAAATTGCCACTTGACATGACATAGTGAAGACTATTCACATAATTAGAATGTTCATTTCAGAAAAGGCAATTTATACATTTTCACATTAAAATAAAGAAGACTTTAGCTGAATACACTAGCTGAAAAACAAACCATCTTTCCTTCTTTTTGAAATGTTCTCATTGATAAGGAAAAGTAGGTATTTGAGATCTTCTTCCTCTTTAGTTATTTTAATAATATATCATGAAAGAATATGGAAATTGTATTCTACAGAAGTTCTTTGCACAACTTAAAAATAAAAAAAAACAAAAACAATTTACATGCCTTTTTAAAGAAGACTACTAGAAATATGTTGGAGAAGAACCAGTTTCCTCTGACTGTTAAACTCTGTACTTCGATGGACACAGAACAGAGCCACTGCACCTGTCAGCATCTGGAGGCACCATTCTCGTCACAATCCAGGAGAATGTTGTCTCGTGGAGTTGTATGGTACATTGTGTGGTGTGCAGCCCAAGCCACGTGGCTGATTGTGGAGACCCTGCCTGAGAATCTCTTTCCCATTACCTTTAGACTTCTTCTTCTACTACTACTACTACTAGGATAATCCTTCTTATGTCCAGTAAATTTTAGCTGATTCTCACTGATGTACAAACAAGTTAGGCAGGAAATCTCAAAAGGACTGTACTTCAGAGACAGCAGGGAGAGTTGTAGGAGGAGCTGGTTGGCTTATAAAAATAACTCAGGAGGCTAAGGATATGTGTGGGCCTGGCAGGAGAAGAAACAATACCACCTGTGCCAAAACAATGACAGCTGGCATTCTGCGGGTTTTTGCCATGGACATGAGTACTCAGAAATGGGCAACTTCAGTATTTTCAATTATGGGTGGCAGCTTAGATGGTTAGTTGCTGGTCAGTCTTGACCAGATCAACAGATATACACTGTTCATTATTATTTTAAGATCTGCTTTCCCCCATACCCTTTTCTCTCCACAATCCTGATATTTTATATTGAAACATGGTCAAGAATAAATTAAGTTACCTGTAGTTGCCTGAACTGATTTTTCTATTCAGCTTTCAAGATGGGATAAGGATGAGGAAAGAAAAAAGTTAAATAGACTTGCTTTGATGTTTATGAAATGGTGGTGATGTAAATTCAAAATGTAAAATATCAACCTTAAATAAACAACTTAAGATTTAATATAATACAATGTTTTCCATTTGCAGAGTGTCCAAGACAAGTAGACTTTGGGTTATGAAAATTTCATTTGTCTTATTTTTCTTCTGTGGCTCAGACTAAGTTTCCCTGCTTGTGATTTAGTTTTTGAAAGTCTTCTCTACTGGAATCTCTTCGGTAATATCAGTTCTAATGGTCTCTCCCCCATACAATGTCCCCTCAATTCTAATGGTTTCTCTCTCCCCATACTATGTTCCCTCAAAGCTTCCTGAGAAGACGAGGTGGGACTGCAGGTATATGTTTACTTCTAGGGTATAGTGGACTTACATTACTATTGCCATTTTTAGCTATAGTTCTTCATTTGAAAGTATTATACAAAAACTCTGTTTATTTTGCTTGAAAATACATGCAAGACGGGCCTTTCTGTTACTATAGATTTAACCAGTATAAAGATGAAGTAGGTCTTTTGAGTTGTTTTCACAGGGGGAGATGATACATTTTTATGGAACAGATCACCTTTATTCTCTGGTTGAACTTCTCTGTTACCAGCAGAATGTATTTGTGAGATAGCTGTCCATGCAAGTCTAGAATTCCTGGCATTAGTCTCTGAACCATTTCTTTTGACAGGTGATCTTAATTGCTTTTGGCTCAAATACTTTCAGGATTTTGGATTTCATCTAACTGCCATTCTAGCTCAGTGGTCCCGGCACTTAGAACGTAAGAACTCTGTACTACTTTAGCTATTCTTAGCTAAAGTATCTATCTATCACTGTCTGTCTCATGGTTGTTTTAATATTTTATTTTATTTTTTCCATCACCATTTATCCCTCTTGAGTTATCTCTCTCTTTTTTTTCTGTTTGGCTCAATTCCTCCATGGTTTTAAATCATTCTATGCCATTAAAAAATTTCCTTGTCCAAGTCCTAGCCCGTGCCTAAATTTGTTTATAAGAGTACATGAATTCACATATTGAGAAACTTACCAGAATTTAATTTCAGTGGTAGCCATGTAGCTCCCAGTTAGGATCAGGAAACAAGCCCAATTCTTTCCCATCTATGTTCCAGAAAAGAGAAGTAACTATACCTTCCTTAACTGAAACTTTCTCACTGCTTGACATAAGTGTTATAAATGATGCAGACACATCTGCAAACACTCCCTCCCCCCAGCTTCTTTGCATTAATTCTCTAGATTGGGAATGATACGAACTATCATATAAGAGAGAACCAGAAAATCATTAGAAATAATTATTCAGAAAATAAATCAGGCAGAAACAGCTGGGCAACAGTGACTCAGGCAACTAGGAGAAATGTAGGAGGAGAAACATTTTGGCCCAAAAGAAAACAAAATAATGATACTTATAGACACAATAGAAATGATACTTATGATACAATAGAAATTATGATAATTAGGAATTCAAATACTAAATGGTGACGAAGTGAACAGAAGCTACACAGACCATCTCCCAGAACCAAACTGGAATTACAACTGTAATACAAACAAATCGACGGAAAAAACCAACAGAAAAGCAGCTTGCGAGGACCATATAACCAGGGACACTGACTCGATCCTGGTAGGATTGTGAAGGCGCAAGACAGGGGCTTGGAGCCCACAGTCGGCAGCTCGGCAGCGGCCTTAGCTGGGAGCAGCGCCCTCGGGTTACACTCCCAGGCGGCTCCACAGCGCAGAGCCAGGACAGAGGCTAAAACAGCCACAGCCACTCACCTTGGGCTCTGGCAGAGGGAGGGCAGACTGGACTGGAACTGTGTCGGGACACTCGGGATTTGGAGGGCACTCAGAGGTTTTGCTGAGTTGCTGCCACACAGGACGGTGGCCATATTGCTCCTTCCCAGGGCTCTGGGGAGAGGCAGCAGCCCCTCCCTCGGAGATCCAACCCCACCCTGTGGGCCATTGAAGTGCTAATTAAAGCTCATTAACAACCAGCATCTGCCCCACCCTCGTGAAATCCCCTTATGCTGAGCACCTGAGGGAGTTTTTCAGTCAACTGACAACCCAAAACTCATCAAGTAACCTCAACTGCTAGCCTCCAGGCAAAAAGCTGGAGGATAACAGTACCTTTCCGGGGCTAGCAACTTTAACCAGGAAAGTAAGACTTGACAGTGGTATTTAATGTGGGTCCTCTCTCGCTCACCTAAACCCAGGAGAGGGAGCCACAAACAGCAGAACACCAACACCCACAGGGAAAACTTGACAGGCTCCAAAGTCCACTGTGATAAGCAAAATGGTGAAACACAGAAACAGAAGCCAAATGAAAGAGCAAGAGACCTCCACCGAAGATGAGATCAATGTGGAGCAATTAGGCATGTTAACAGAGCTAGAATTCAGAGCCATGATCTTGAGGAAGCTGAACAGCATGAGTAAGGACATAGAGACGCTGAAAATGAGCCAATTGGAAATTAAAAACCATCAAGAAGAGATAAAAAATGACATATCAGAAATGAAAAACACATTGGAAGGTTTAAAAAGCAGAGTAGAGGAAGCTGAGGACCGGATCAGTGAATTAGAAGACAGGGTAGAAAAAAATCAACCAAGCAGAAAACCAAAAGGAAAAAAAAAAAAAACAGGAAGACAGCTTGAGAGAACTGTGGGACAACTGGAAACGTAATAATATTTGCATCATAGGAGTCCCTGAAGAAGAAGAAAATGAGCAAGGGATAGAGAATATATTAAAAAAAATAGTGACAGAAAACTTCCCTAATTTGGTGAAGGAAGAAGGCATTCAAGTTCAAGAAGCACAGAGAGTCCTAAGTAAGAAGAAACCAAACAGGCCCACACTAAGACACATAGTAATTAAAATGCGAAAAATTAAAGACAAAGAGAGAATCCTAAAAGCAGCCAGAGATAAGCAACAGGTTACCTACAAATGAAACCCCATAAGGCTCTCAGCTAACTTCTCATAAGTAACACTACATGCCAGAAGGGAATGGCATAAAGTAATCAAGGTCAGAAAAAAAAGGATCTGAATCCAAGACTACTCTACCCAGCAAGGCTATCATTAAAAATAGAAGGTCAAATAAAGAGCTTCCCAGACATAAAAAAAGCTAAGGGAATACATTAGCACCAAACCAGCACTGCAAGAAATGCTAAAAGAACTGCTAGCAGGAGAAATGGGAAGAAAAATAGAACCACACTAAACAAAAATTGCAATAAATAAGTACATATCAATAATCACCTTAAATGTAAATGGATTGAATGCTCCCATAAAAAGACACAGAGAAGCTGATTGGATAAGAAAGCATGACTCATCTATATGTTGTTTACAAGAGACCCACCCCACAGCAAAAGACACACATAGGTTGAAAGTGAAGGGATGAAAAAAACAATTTCGAAGCAAATGGAAAGCAAATAAAAGCTGGGGTAGCAATACTCATATCTGACAAAAAAGATTTCAAAATAAAGGCCATAACTAGAGACAAAGAAGGCGACTACATAATATTGAAAGGATCTATCCAACAGGAAGATATAACCTTAATAAACATATATGCACCCAATATAGGAGCACCAAAATATATTAAAAATCTTCTGGAGGACTTTCAAGGAGTAATCGACAGCAATACAATCATAGCAGGGGACTTCAACACCCCATTGACAGCACTGGATAGATCCTCTAGACAAAAAATTAGCAAGGAAACAGAGACTCTAAATGAAGCACTAGACCAAATGAATTTCATACATATCTAAAGAGAATTACACCCCAAAACTACAGAATACACATTCTTCTCAAGTACACATGGGACATTCTCAAAGATAGACCACATGTTAGGACACAAACTAAGTCTCTACAAGTTCAAGAAGATTGACATCACATCAAGCATCTATCTTCTCAGATCACAATGGCATGAAACTAGAAATCAACTGCAACAAGAACATGCAAAGACATTTCAAGATATGGAGGCTAAATAGCATGTTATTAAACAATGAATGGGATACTGAGGAGATCAAGGAAGAAATTAAATACTTCCTGGAAACCAATGAAAATGAACACACAACAACACAAAATCTCTGGGATGCAGCGAAAGCAGTTCTGAGAGGGAAGTTCATAGCACTACAGGCCTACCTCAAGAAACAAGAAAAATTTCTAATCGAATATCTAACCTCACGACTTAAAGAATTAGAAAGCAAACAAAAATAAGACCCCAGAGCAAGTAGAAGGAAGGAAATAGTAAAGATCAGAGCAGAAATAAATGACATAGTGACCAAAAAAACAATTCAAAGGATCAGTAAGTAAAACAAAGAACTGGTTTTTTGAAAAGATAAACAACATTGATGGACCCTTAGCTAGACTCACCAAGAAACAAAGAGAGAGAACCCAAATACACAAAATCAGAAAGGAAAGAGGAGAAGTAATAACCGACCCCACAAAAATACAAAAGATCATTAACAGCTACTATGAACAACTATATGGCAACAAATTTGACAATCTAAGCGAAATGGATAAATTTCTAGAAACACACAGTCTCCCAAAAGTGGACCGCGAAGAGATAGAAAACTTGAACAGACCAATAACAACTAAGGAAATTGAAGAGATAATCAAGACTCTCCCAGTAAAAAAAAGCCCAGGTCCAGATGGCTTCCCGGGGGAGTTTTACCGGATATTCAAAAAAGAACTAACCCATTTTCCTCAAACTATTTCAAAAAATTCAAGAAGAAGGAAGACTTCCAAACTTGCTCTATGAGGCCAGCATAATTCTAATTCCAAAACCAGAAAAAGACACTACAAAGAAAGAAAACTACAGGCCAATATCCCTGATGAACATAGATGCCAAAATCCTGAACAAAATACTAGCAAACCGGATCCAGCACTACATCAAAAAAATTATTCACCATGACCAAGTGGGATTCATTCCAGGGATGCAAGGCTGGTACAATATTTGCAAATCAATAAATGTGATATACCACATAAACAAAATGAAGAATAAAAACCACATGATTATATCAATAGATGCTGAAAAAGCATTCGACAAAATCCAGCATCCATTTCTGATGAAAATGCTCAGCAATGTGGGAATAGAAGGATCATATCTCGACATAATAAAGGCCATATATGAAGGACCTACAGTCAACATCATACTCAATGGGCAGAAACTAAAAACATTTCCATTAAGAACAGGAACAAGACAGGGATGTCCACTTTCACCACTCTTATTTAACATAGTACTGGAAGTCTTAGCCACAGCAATCAGACATGAGGAAAAAATAAAAGGGATCCAAATTGGAAAGGAGGAAGTGAAACTGTCATTATTTGCAGATGACATGATATTATACATAGAAAACCCTGAAGACTCCATCAAAAATCTACTAGACTTAATAAATGAATTTGGAAAAGTAGCAGGATACAAAATTAACGTCAAGAAATCAATGGCATTCTTATACACCAATGATGAACTCACAGAAAGAGAAACTGAAAAAACAATCCCATTTACCATCGCTGCAAAAAAATTAAGATACCTAGAAATAAACTTAACCAAAGAAGTAAAGTACCTATTTACAGAAAACTACAGGCCATTGAAAAAAGAAATAGAGGAAGGTATAAAAAAGTGGAAGCACATACCTTGTTCATGGATGGAAGAATTAACATCATTAAAATGTCCATACGACCCAAAGCAATCTATAGATTCAATGCAATCCCCATCAAAATACCAACAATATATTTCACAGAACTACAACAAATACTTCAAAGGTTCATATGGAACCAAAAAAGTCCCCGAATAGCCACAGTAATTTTGAAAAAGAAGGACAAAGTAGGTGGGATCACAGTACCAGATATCAGGTTATACTACAAGGTGACTGTAATCAAAACAGCCTGGTACTGGCACAAGAACAGGCATATAGACAGTGGAAGAGAACTGAAAACCCAGAAATAGACCCAAGGCAATATGTTCAATTAATATTTGACAAAGGTGGCAAGAGCATACAGTGGAGTAAAGACAGCCTCTTTAATAAATCGTGTTGGGAAAATTGGACAGCTACATGCAAAAAAATGAAACTAGACCATCAACTTACACCATACACAAAAATATACTCAAAATGGATAAAAGACTTAAATGTGACCCGTGAATCCATAAAAATTCTAGAAGAAAATGTAGGCAACAAAATTTTGGACATCATACACAGCACAATTTTCAATGATATATCACCTAAAGCAACAGAAACAAAGGGAAAAATGAACACATGGGACTACATCAAACTAAAAAACTTCTGCACAGCAAAAGAAACAACCCTCAAAATGGAAAGGCAACCCACTGTATGGGAGAACATCATTGCCAATGATATATCAGATAAGGGGTTAATTTCCAATATATATAGAGTGCTCATACAACTCAACAAAAGGAGGACAAAGAACCCAATTAAAAAATGGGCAGAGGAGCTGAATAGACACCTCTCCAAACAGGACATACAAATGGCCAAGAGACATATGAAGAAATGCTCAACATCACTAATCATCAGAGAGCTGCAAATTAAAACAACAATGAGGTATCACCTCACACCTGTCAGAATGGCTGCCATCAACAAATCTTCAAACAACAAGTGTTGGTGAGGGTGTGGAGAAAAGGGGACTCTAGTACACTGCTGGTGGGAATGCAGACTGGTGCAGCCACTATGGAAAACAATATGGTGTTACCTCAAAAAATTAAAAATTGAACTTGCATTTGACCCAGTGATTCCACTTCTAGGAATATACCCTAAGAAGCCTGAAGCACCAATCAGAAAGAATATATGTACCTCCATGTTCATAGCAGCACTATTTATAATAGCTAAGATCTGGAAACAGCCCAAATGTCCATCAGTAGACAAATGGATTAAAAAGCAGTGGTACATATACACAATGGAGTACTATGCAGCTCTCAGAAAGAAAGATCTCTTATCCTTTGAGACGACATGGAGGGACCTGGAAAGTATTATCCTAAGTGAAATAAGCCAAGCAGAAAAAGACAAATACCACATGATCTCACTTATATACGGAATATAATGAACATAACAGTCTTAGGAAACATGGAAGTAGGGCACAGACTGACATCCCTCAGAAGAGGGAGTGGGGGGTGGGAAAAGATAAACCACAGAACTTATATGCATATATGCATGACCAATGGACATGGACAACAAAGCTGGGGATGGGGTGGGGGTAGGTGTGGGGGGGTGCCAATGGGGTAAAAAAGGAGAAACATGTGTAACAAAAAAATAAATAAATTTAATAAAAAAATAAAATAAATAAAATAAAATGAAAAAAAGATAATTATAGACAAACAAATATTTTCTCTATGTTCAACGTTTTTAAAGAGAAGCTCAAAAATAATTTACAGGCATTCATTAATAATTAGTTATCTGCACACCCGCATATTTTGAATGCTTAAATTGAGCAGATGGATGATGATTGACTTATTCAAAGCACTCAGCACATCAGTGGTTGAATTTTGTTGAGATGCCTCATTCACTGTGGACCGCACTGCTTCTAATGACCTATGTATAATTCATCTCAACTTCATCCAAATTAGGACCTGACATTTTTAGGTAACACAAATCATAGCTTCTTGTCAGTAAAAGAACCCTGGTGGGGAAAACTCAGACAGCGAGGAGGCTTGGTATGCTGCTAACTCTGTTGTTTTTGTACAGATTTGAGATAATCTAATAGTTTGCCACCTTTATGTTGGCACATGCATACATATGTTTATTGATGAAGTTGATTTTTCTTCAACCCAGGTATTTCCTGAGCAAGCAGGAAAGGAGAACTTTCTGAGGATTTTCTCCTGGGTGGTTCAATATGAATTAACAACAAAAATGCTTTGGGTTCAGTCATTTTTCAGTAATGATCTGACAGTGATAACAATGAGTCTAAGAAACAGAATCAAACTGTGTCAGTTCAATTTTTTAAAACTTATTTTTTAGAATTTAAAAAATCCTTTGGGAGCTGTGAGACCCTTCTTTTCTTTTAGTTCCCCCTGCTGTGAGACTGCATACCAGTGAGCAACCTTAGTGTGCAGAGGTTGTTGACTATGACCGTGTGAGGGGAGAAGAAAGCAAGATCCAGAGCAGGACCAGTGGCATTAGATGTATTTAAACTTTGATTCCAAATGTTAACTAGCACTTTCTCATTATCTTTCTATAACATGAGAAATAAATTTTCCAATTACATCTTGACAAGGGTGAAAATTATGCAATGCCCTGAATACTAAAAATTCTAGCTAGAAATGGTCCAGATATCACATACACTTTGCTGCATAATATTTTCCATTGGATACACTCTCTTTGAAGAAATTGGCTTGTTCATTTTGAACATTTTTTTTTTTCATAGAATAGTTTTTTTAGCCTAAGAAATATCTATGCTTAAATTCTACTTAAGTTTGGGAGTCTTTATAGATACTAGCTAATGAATTATACTTGTTTTAATATATTACAAAATCAGTTAAGTAAAATGATACTAAAATAGTGCAAGATTAATCATGCTTAGAGTTTTTCTATAATAAGATACTGGTTTTACCTAGCCAGAATTCTTAATGAATGAGAGTTTTAAAATGTAATTGTCTTTTCTGAGAAAGAATCAAATCAGCAAAGCTTCTATCAGGGAGTAAAACTTCAAAATCAACTCAGAATATTTGCCTTGATCAGTACATGTCCAGTACTTGTCTTCCACATCTTTTGTATCTATTATTCTCTCTAAAATTGTTGATGCTGACAGAGGTAAACCTGATGAAGTTTTTGTTTTGTTTTTCCCTTAGTCCCTTCATCTTTTTCTTTTACCCAGCCCTCCAACCCTCCCTCCCCTCTGTCACCTGTCAGATTGTTTTCTATCAATAAATCTGAGTCTGTTTTGTTTATTAGTTTATCAGGTGAGGGGTCTTAAAGATGAACTTCATCAGCTTATCTCTCAAAATCAAAAGAAAGATTATTTGGTATTCACTTACATCCTATTGACTGAAGCAACAGGAATATTAATATATTTTTTAAATATTTTAAATAAAAACGATTAAAGTGAAAAAAAAAAAAAAAAAAAAAAAGCTTAGGTTAAGATTGAGACCATGGGAAAATTCCAGCAGTCATAAATACCCATGACCTAAACAGCAGGAAAAACTTTGATTCAGCATTTGCCAAAATTTTTTTATTATTTTTTAGCTTTTTAACTTAATAAACATGAGTGATGACAAATCAATAAAATAGGCTTGTCATACAAGTAGTCCAAAATGATCCCAGCTAATAGCAAGAAAAAAAATTCATCAATTCATTCAGGTTCATCTGGTATATCACTGATAAAGTGGAAATTAACATTCAAAATCGATCTTTCTTATTAGAACACTTTTTAAGAACCATTAGGAATGGTACCATTTTGAATCTAAATGTATGTTAACAGTCTTAAGCCCCCTCCCCAAAGTCATAAGCTAATATTTATGAGTTAAAATCAAATGCTAGCCCAGGGACCCCAAGAAATTATACACACTATTTATTGCACTGAAATTTTACTATTGCTTGCAGTAAGAAGGCTGGAACTTAAAAATACTTGCTGATAGTTTTTGTGACCACAGCAGGGTAGGAAAATGATGGGAACCTGAGTCTATCGGCCACATATACAAAATACATAAATTTTTATACTGTCCCAAGAATCCAAGAGTTATGCCCTTCAAGGATGATGGGAGCAGAAATGGATTAACTATGAAGCTGATGAAGTTTCATCTTTAGGACCCCTCACCTAATAAACTAACAAACAGAATAGACATAGACTCATAGATAGAAAACACACTGACAGGTGTCAGAGGGGAGAGAGAGTTAGAGGGCTGGGTAGAAATAGGTGAAGGGATTAAGGAAAAAAATACCTCATAGACACAGTCAACAGTATGGTAGTTACCAGCAGGGAAGGGGGGTGGGGGGAAAGTAAGAGACGGTAAAGGGGGCTAAATGTTGATAGAAGGACACTTGACTTTGGGTGGTGAGCACACAATATAATATATAGATGATATATCATAGAATTGTACACCTGAAGTGTACATAATTTTATTAACCAATGTCATGCCAATAAATTAAAGAATAAATAAATAAACAAAAATTTTTAAAAAGAGAAAGGCTCATTTGAAAGTCCTGTACCTCATTTTCTATTTGTAATTTAATTTTCTTTTCCTTGGAGAGTGTGACGGTTAATTTTATGTGTCGATTTGACTGGGCTAAGGGATGCCCAGAAGATGGATAAACATTTTTTCTGGGTGTCCAGAGGAGAGAGAGAAAAAAATTGCTGATAGTTCAGAAATTATTATTTAACTCACATTATAATTATGGCATCTAATTATTCACAAATAGAAGTTAAATGGTTTGTATATTTTCAAAGATGAATGATTCATATAATTCATTTGACCATTCACCGCTTCACCCATCTATCCAGTACTGAGAGTTTGCATTGTATATACTCTAATATTGATACATATATTCTCATATCAAGAGGATTATGAATGCTGAGATACATCATTTTACCAATTCGATTTTATGCTTACTCTATGCTCTGCACTGGGTTTAGAATTAGGTATAGAATAAGAAGTGCACAAAAACAGACAATAACAAGGTTAAAATGTTCAAATTAATTTTTGAAAATGTAGGAACAGAAACCTGATGCAAGAGATTAGCTGCATATGTTCATGACGTGAATAATTAATCCAAATATCTGTGTGATTTTTTTCTGTTAATTGATAAAGGAATAAATTGTTCTCCTTTAAGCAGTTGAAGAGAGTCCTCAGAACAACCTCATGATTTAAAGTACTGTATTTGTGGCCTTAATTAAGCCAAATAATTCTGGTAGTTGAGTAGATACATAGAAAATTCTGCATAAATTGGCTGTCTCTGTAATTTTATTAAACTCGCTATGGGGAAACGGAGATGAGGTGGTATAGGCAGGAAGGACAGTATCAATTACATCTTAAAATGCCCAATAAAGGAACCTTTTGGCAAGATAATAGTTGACGACTATTTTTAAAAGATATTTTAAATTTCTGAAATATGACTTAGTTATTAACATTGATTTTAAATTACATAAGACAATATGATACATTAACTTCAAAAGGAAAGTGCTGACTATTTTTGTAGGTCTTTCTTATACTCATAATTAAAGATTTGTGAGTCATAATTAAATATAAATATAAAGTCGTTTACCGGCTGTGCACCTAGCATCTGTATTTCAGTATTCCATAAATAAAAACTATACCTGACATTCCATAATTTTGTTTGATGCTTGGTGGCTTGGTGGACACTGAATTGAATACAATCATGATTAAGTAGTAAAAGCATAAAGTAGAAAGTAAAAGGGAGAAGTGTGCCATTTAAAAATTTGTTTTTTCTTTATTGATTTTTAGAGAGAGGGAGGAAGGGAGAGGGACAGCGAGATAGAAACATCCATAAGAGAGAACGTGGATTGGCTACCTCCTGTACACCTCCACTGGGGATTTGGCCCACAACATGGGCATGTGCCCTGACCAGGAATTGAACCGGTGACCTCTTTGTTCATGGGTCAACGCTCAACCACTGAGCCACACCGGCCAGGCTGAAGTGTATTATTTATGATTAACCCTGGTGCTACTCATCTTGTTTTTTCCAGGAAAAGAGTCATCCATGGGATGGGTGTATCTAGACCTAATTTGTATGATGAGTTCTCAAAGACTTTGAGAAGTGCTAATTTTTATTTCCACGAAGATTTGAAATCTCATTTCCAGAGAGTCAGAAGGGATGTGCTAAATGGTTGGGCAGGTGAGAAAGCAAGTAGTGGAATTCTAGAGTAGAATAGTGTAAAAGGAGCCCTCTCTTTCTACTGGTGAATGACATCAAGAACGCACCTGGCTTGCCCTGGCCGGGTTGGCTCAGTGGTTGGAGCATCGGCCGGAGGACCAAAGAGACAGGTTTGATTCCAGTCAAGGGCATGGACCTCAGTTGCGGTTTGGTCCCAGGCCCTTGTTGGGGTCATGTGGGAGGCAGCCAATTGGTGTATCTCACATGGATGCTTTTCTCTCTCTCTCCCTCCATCCCACTCTATCTGAAAATAAATGGAAAAAAATATCCTCAGGTGAGGATTTAAAAAAAAAAAGAATTCACCTGGCTGGAGATCAACCAGGTAAGTCTTCAAGATCTTTCATCAGAGTATGATTGACTTGTTGGAAACTCTTGTCCCATGCCATGATTATGTCACACTTTTGGCAATAATGTTTTATTTCTAATGAGGTATCCTATGTATGAGAACTTTGTTGAATACATTTTATTAAATGTGTATTAAATACTTTTAAAAAATCTGGAATAATCTTCTTCCAAAGCACTCAGGAAGGTCTAAAAAACATGGGGGAAGAGGTATGCCAATACCTGTGGCACCAAGCAGGTCATCATTTCCACTGAATTAACATAAAAAGCCATAAGGATTCAGGGGTTAGAGGGACCCTTCTAGCTGTAGTGAGCAGGAATCAGTCATTTCTCCAAGTCCTATTCCTTTCAGAGGACCATGGTATTTATTTATTCTAATTTTTCAACATTTTATTATTTTTTATCCTTAGCTGAGGACATTTTTCCATTTTTTGTTCAGATAGAGTGGGAGAGAGAGAGAGAGAAACATTGATGTGAAAGGGACACATCGAGTGGTTGCCACCCATGCGACCCAACCAGGGCCAGGGACAAACTGCAACCGAGGTACACGCCCTTAGCGGGAACCGAACCTGGGTCTGTCCAGACCACAGGCTGACACTCTAACCGCTGAGCCAAACCGGCCAGGGCGACCATGGTATTTAGAAACCAAACTCTAACATGGAATGCTGCTGCCTATTCCTGGTACCTGGCAGTGGACAGTTAGAAAATATATGTATGACTATAAATAAATATAAATATGCACATTAACACATTTCATCTCTATTTTAAATTAATACATACATTTAAAATAATAAGTTTAGCTCTGGCTGGTTTGGTTCAGCCGTTAGTGTCGGCCTGTGGACCAATGAGTCACGGGTTCAATGATGGTCAAGGGCACGTGCGTCAGTTGTGGTTCATCCCCAGCCCTGGTTGAGATCATGCAGGAGGCAGCCAGTCGATGTGTCTCCCTCACATCGATGTTTCTCTCTCTCTCTCTCTCTCCCTCCCACCCTATCTGAAGCAAATGGAATCCTTGAGTGAGGATAATAATAATAATAAAAATTTATACCTGTACCTCCAATTCCAATTCAAACTATAGGTTTCATTCTACATTTCTCACTTTTCTTACTGTAACTTCCTTCCCTAACTCTGAGAATCTTGACTCTCATTATCATTAATATTATTAGGTCAGTGTCTACTGTACATGGCCAACCTTCCCTTGTCTCTGCTCCCTCCCACATGCAGCGGCTTTCCTCATCCCACCCATGCTCTGACTTTTTGTGACCAGCCACCTTACCACGTGATGCTGTGTTCACCCTGGTCAGGCCACAACACCCAGCACCCTGCATCATTAGGTCAGCTGACATGTGGGTTACTCAATAAATATTTGATTAATTAATGTATCTCAACAGCAGCACAATGTTCAGGTTTGTCATAGAGTAGCTTATAGTCGCAAGAACAGCCTCCTGTAATGCTAACAATTTTAGGCTTTATTTCTATAGTAATATTATAATAGTAATATTATATTAGTATCAAACTCAAGTTATTTTATTTCAGATAGTAACATTGAAGTATGCAAATATATTTTGGATGGTGAGGCTTGAAAGGCCCTGGATCAATAAAGAGGAAGGAAAAGGATTTTCTGTTGACATTTTAAACTGACTCTTTAATAATTTAATTCTCCCTGGCTTGTAAAAGAAAAACAGTCGAGGAGTTTGAAGATATAATGTAAAAGAATGCAAAGGATACAGAGAGGAGAGTAAAGAGAATAAAAAAAAATCAGTTGGTTAATTCATGGTATTTCCTAGCCATAGCTTTGTATACAAGTAGAAAGAAAGAAAGAAAAAAGTAAGAAACAATGTATTCTTAGTTCATCTTATAGAGCTTAAGTAAAGGCAAAAATGCTCTGTTATAGAAAAATAGTAGACTATTAAGATGTATAAAAAATGTTTAAATGACACAGTTATTTAACTAACTTGAGGGACAAAGGCTGACACAGATTGTAATCACATACTAATAACAATCAGCGTCTGTAAACCAGAGCAGCCTTGATCAGTGTTATTAGTGAATGCCAACACCTTCATGATGGCCAGTGGACTCATGCCAATTCATTGTGGGCAAGGGATTCTAGAACTGTAGATCTTTCATTGGTATCCCCATTTGCCCTATTCCTTGCCCCAACAGACTCAGTTTACTTGGAGTAATAAATAGTAGCAACCTTTTTAATTCTGGAAAGTGTTTTGGTGTGGGTGATAAATTATATGGCCATCCTAACTTTAGATAGAATTTGGAGAGAGAAAGCTGAGGGATCTCAGTTCTTTCTGCCGCTTTGCCCTATAGGAAATAAGGCAATTTTAAGTAAACCATTCAAAGTCACACAGGCCTACTTCCTCCCTGGACTACATATAAATGCAAATTGGACCAATCAGTTGCATTTTATATCAGCCGTAACTTTTGGGTGGTCTTTACAGAAAACCCCATTTAGAGTGTATTGCAGTGATGCAAAGGAAATTTCACAGACGGCTACAATGAGGGTGGGAGGTCTGCACTTGAAAGAGCGGATTTCAATCACGACCTGGACAGCGGGGAAAGAGCTTTTTGAACTCCAGCTGTCACCTGAAACTTCAGCCCCTGGTTACTCACCAGTGTATTTTGTTCATAGCATTCTACTATTTCCCCATAACATCCAGATACGTTCTGAACACCATGTTATTCAAGATGGTGTCATGGATTAGAAATGTAATTGAGCACTCTCTCTTCACAGGATTCGGTGTTGACAAAATATGCTGTCAATGCTGTCTTTTGTGCAACAAAGGAAAACAAGCTTTAATAGGATTTCATACTTCAGTTGTGTGACTCAATCCTAATACAGTATGCTCAGGTGCAAAATCATTAGTAATATAATACGTTCACATGGAGTACTAAGACAGAAATGAGATTTCTGTCAAGATTAGCTGAAAAATTCAAGACTTGGTTGTGAAATATAATATAAAGTTTAAAGACCATCTTGTCTGATCAAATCCACAGAGAATAAAATTCTATGTATACTAATAAGGAATATTTGATGCAACAAAACTTGATCATAAAGACACTGAAACCTTTAATTCATCTTAGATGAAGTGAGGAAAAACATATGATGAGGTGATATCAAGATATGGAGAATGAAAAAATAAGTTCAAAAGATGAGAGGAAGAAAAATAAATCAAAGCAAACAAGAAGGAAAATATAGTGGCTGACAGTCTCCAAGGATAAAATAAAAAAGAAGGAAGCTAGCAAGAAGTCTGAAGGCCACTGCTCCAACAAGGTGGTAATATAATAATTTGCATTTTATTGCTTACAGAGAACTGACTTTTCAAGAAATAGTATTGGAAATAGACTCTAGGCATTTTATTTTTTTTCATTTTGATCATTCCTTTGGGGTATGCAAAAATAATGTTACCCAGGGTTACCCATATATCATGTATATATATATATTTTTTTTTTCTATGGAGACAGTGATTTCCTTGCTCAAGCCTTTACCTATAGCTAAATCTTGTCAGCTCTTCAAGGATCAGGCAAGTTGGAGTTTGGAGACAAACAAAATGGATGATTGGGGTGTCACTTGATTTTATTCCATTGGCCAAAAATAGTCTTTTTGTTAAACCTAAACTAAGAGCTAGTACCCTCCCTTAAATACATCATGTCATTCTGTCTCATAGATTTAGACTCACTCTAACAGTAAACTGTTCTCAAAAGTTACACTCTATGAGTGCGGGAGCTTCCTTGTTTATTTCCCCTGTTCAAAGAGGTACAGAATCACAGGACTTTGGGGAGAGGGATCTTTAGCTATCCCCTATGCCAGAAGGATTAGCCCACATGGTATTTATTCCACTATTCCATGAATCGACAATCTCGCAAAGTTGGGGAAACATGGAAGCCTCATTACTTAGCCTGTAAAACTGAAGGGTACCAGGATATGCCACACCTAAATCTGCCTCTTTGCAATATGGATTATTTTGAGCTAAAGGCTTTTGAGAACCTGCAGATGCAGAAAAAAATTTAAAAACAGGAATGAGTTTCCCTTTTATCAAAGAAATTTCCATGTAAATTTCCCATACCATGAATACTCAATAACTTCATCAATAGAGAAGGCACTGACTTAAATCTGCATAACAAAACTTAATGAATAACCTTTGTCACCACACTTTTCCTGGTCACCTTCCCATGACTTGTCTGCCCTATCTAGAAGCTCAAACACCTTTTTCTTTGTTTGGCCTAAGATGGTATATAAACCCAAACTCTCACCTCTCTGCTGAGTTACTTATCACTGGCTGCTCCTGTGTGTGTGCAATACACAGATTAATACAATTCTGTTTGTTTTTATCTTGTTAATGTCTTCAGCCAGTCTAATATTCAGGGCCTCAGCTAGATAACCTAAGATGGGAAGAGGAAAACTCTTTTTTCTTCCTTCCCTGCAAGATTCACCAGTATTTACTTCTTCATACATATACAGCAAAATATCAGCAAATAGCTTATGATTTATTTTCACACAATAAACAAGATATTTTGTTTGGCAGTATAATGAAGCTCTGTGCCAAACAGTCACTCCGGAAACTCTGTGAAGATTATAGATCAGAAGGGGACAGTTAAGGGACGATATGTAGAAATGATCATATTATTAAATAATTCAGTCCCCCGATACTAACATGCTCAAAGTTCTCATATTTTGAATATTTAAAGTACATAATTATAACCAAAGACTGGTATTTAAAAAAGGACAGAAAAATTTTACACAATTTTAGGGTTTTTTTTTTTTTTGCTTAAATTTATAAATCAAAGCAACTTATTTACATATAGCTATATATTAAAAGTTTCTTTATATATTAAAAGTATCTTAGTGCTTAATAATCAGTAGTAACTATCAGTAACCTAGAAGTGCATGCAGACAGACAAAACAGCAAAATTGAGCATTGGTGCCCTCCTTCTTTCTTTCCCCTTCTTTAAACACTGCTTTTCAAAATGTTATCTGAGAACCTACCTTCATGTGAGTCTGTAAAATTCAGTCTTAACGCCCATCAGAACTATATAATCAAAATGTCTGGGTTGTGGCCATTTATTTTCGTCTTGCATGTGATTCTTATGCTTTAATAATTGTTAGTTTTCCTTTAAACATTCTCCCATGTTGCCTCCTTCTGGCAACAAATCTGTCTTAATATTGTTTAACTGTTTCATTCAGCCACTTTCTCTCAGCTTTCTTTGCTTGTTTGTTCACCTTTAACACCACCTTTACATTAAAAAACATAGTCTTGATGTGCTGTATGGTCACAGACGTCCCTTATCCCAGGCAACTTTCTGGTGAAAAGGGAATGAGCAATGGGCTCTGGAAGAGTCTGTGTAGTCATCCCCCACTTCCAAAAAGCAATTCAAAGGGATTGTCCAGTCTTGGGCCAGTGCTATTATCCTCAAGAAAAAAAGAAAAGGACAGCTCATTAATTATTAAGGTTACGCTGTTGTGAATGAAGCTGTGTGGTTTCCAAAGAACACACTGATCTCCCTCCCTGATCCTTAGCCATATTATTCTTGCAGTAGAAGTTACTTAGACCTATTTCTGGGTATCAGTTAAGTCAGGTATAGAGGTAGTGAGGACAGGAAGGGTGGAGTGCAAGCTAAAGAGAACAGGTGCAGAGTTTTAAGCAGCAGGATGTAGTGTTGTCTTTTCTGCTGACCCTTCTCTCAATAACACCAACTCTTCTCCCATAAAGAGGAGATCCTGAAGGGTAAGGAAATATTGGCTGTAAGGACTCTGGTTCTGAGTGGTATGCTGAGGAAGAATTTGACCATTCTTAATTTACTTTAAAGTGTTGACAGTGAATATTGGAATAGAAGTTTCCAAGAACAGGACAAGGGCCCCGAAGGCTCTAACAGCTATGTGTGATGGAGAAGGGCTAAGGATTTTCATGGTGGGTTTGGGGGAAAGGGAAGATGAACAAGGACAGGGTGCGAAGTAGCAGAAAATGGGGAAGTCCCAATGGCAGAGTTCAGGATCTGTCTGCTAAGGACGGAAGTAAAGACTGCAATGTTCGTATCAGATGTCACCAAACAAAATGAAAAATAACCAAAATAGAATGACAGTGCAGGTTGCGCTGTTTGGTTAAGACTGGATTACTATGATTCTCAGGGGAAGTTCAAATACAACCAGACAAGACCTCTGTCTCTCTCTAGCTCTGTTGTGATGTTGGTTAATGCAACTCTTTTTTCTGAACTTAAATTAATATTATACTTTTACAATGACAATAAAGATTATCTCTTATTTTATAAACTTTATAGTAAATTTCTCCTTTTACTGTATGTGAATTCAAGCATGTCATGAGTCTATAACACAACAACTTATAATAAAAATCTGTTGTCACGTTTTTAGCCTATTCTAAGCATGTTAATTCTATTTACCCCATATGATTTCACCATTAATAAAATAATTTTATTTGATTTTAGAATAAAATCTACAGCATTAAATAAAATAGAGAGTAGGTAATATACAGGCTAAGGTCTATTAGGAATATAGTATATTATCAAGAAACTAAATAAAAACTAAAAAGATAAATAAATGATAATACCTTTTGGGAAACAGTGCCATCTCTATTGATTTTATTTCATAAAGGTATAAAAGACCCACTGTTCTCTCTGCCCATTCATTCAATTCTAATTGGGGTTCTACATTGTGCGAGATACTGTGCCCAGTGCTTTAAATAAGTGCCAGGAGGAACTGCAAATGTTTTGATTAAAACCAATATTAAACCACACTCCAACACGTAGTAGGTGTTCAATTAATATTAGTTGAATGAATAAATACATTTTCAAGATTTCTCTATCTAATCTTACTCTTATAAATCGATTTTCTTTTCCTGCTTATTTGTCTTCTCAGCTATTCAAGAAAGAACAAAATAGAAACCAAAATAAAGAATAGTCTGACATAATATATTATATTTTACATGTATCAGTTCATTCACTGGATGAATCATAAAAGATACTAATTTTTTCTAACTGTAGAGGGATTTTGTATTCTTTCAAAATCAGCTTCACTTTAAAACTAATCAGACTTACCAACCAACAGAGAACTAGACCTACTTATATAGAGTGTTTTACATAGATCAAGTGCCATGATGTTCAGCATTCTTTTATATTCGTGTCAAATGTGTCCACATTAAAGTTTTTGCTACAATATTGACTCCTCAGAGAACATTTTCCTGATCTTCCCTTCAGTGCCTCCACTGATAGCCTCTAGCACCTCATTAACATTTACTTTTCTTCATAAAAGCTTATGAAACATCTGACTTTATAAAAATATTATAAATAGTATCTATTTAAACTCCAAAAAGGCAAGGAGACTTTGTCTTTCACTATTTTCAGCATCTAGAACAGTTGCTGGTATAGAGTATGTGCTCAATAAATTGTTACTGGATAAATTAATATTATATAATTTAAAAAGTGTTCTATAAGAATATTATTAATAATTAGAAGCAGTTTCAAAATACACTTTGGCCCCTGGCCGGGTGGCTCAGTTGACCGGAGTGTCATCCTGTACACCATAAGGTAGTGGGTTCAATTTCCAGTCAGGGCACATGCCTAGATTGTGGTTTGGTCCCTGGCCAGGGCATATATGGAAGGCAATCAATAGATGTTTCTCTCTCTCTAAAAGTCAATGAACATATCCTTGGGTGAGGATTAAAAAACAAAAACACTTTGGATTTAGAAATCTTATCAAACATAAATTTCTTACACTGGGAATTAATTGAATAATGTTTTAAAATGTTTAAACCAACTTCCGGTCAAGATGGCGGTGTAGGTAAACGCGGTATTGTGTCCTCCCACAACCACATCAAAGTTACAACTAAACTACAGAACAACCATCGTTCAAAACTGCCTGAAATCAAGCTGAATGGAAGTCCTACAACTACGGAATTAAAGCAGCAGCTACATCCAGACTGGTAGGAGGGGCGGCGGCTGCGGCGGTGGGACGAGCTGGTCCCACACCCAAGCGTGGTGGATAAAAATCAGGAGGACACCTCGGCTGGGAAGGTCCTTCCTGGGGACCGAGGGGTCCCCGTCCCACACCAGGTGCCCCGCTCAGGGTTCCAGTGCCAGGAAGAGAAGTCCCCATAACTTCTAGCTGGAAAAACCAGCGGGAACTGAGGCTCAGGGAAGCTGAAGCGGCTGGAGCCCCAGGCAGCTCCCTAAAGGGCCCGCGCACGGACTTATCGGACTCTCTCCCTCTAAGCTTGGAGGGGAGGCAGCTCCAGGGGCACCAGAGACATACAGGGAAGAACTGAGCTGTTTGGCACTGGAGCGAGGGCTGGATAGGGGGCTTTCTCCGGGACAAACATGCTGTCAGAGGCCTTTGTTCCTTCGGTGAGCCCTTCCCAGGGGCGGCAGACCGAAGCCATATCTGGGACTCCAGCAACCTGGCTCACACTGGTAGCCCCGCCCTGGTGACTCCCTGAGGCCCCGCCTTGCCCCACGCAACTTTCAGGCCCACCCAACTTTCAAGTCCACCCAAGCTGTTGGCACTTGCTTAACCATAGGATTGGCCTGTCTTGGATCCTGCTTCAGGTTTTTCCTTAATTCTTTCAAACGAGCAGCATCTGGTCTCAGCTAGCCCCATACCTCTCGTTAAGTAATACACTGAAACACAGGGTAGCAGCCAAAATGAGGAGACAAAGATACAGGTCCCAAATGAAAGAACAGAACAAAACCCCAATAAAAGATCTAAGCAAAATGGAGATAAGCAACCTAACAGATGCTGAGTTCAAAATGCTGCTTATAAGGATTTTCAATGAACTTAGTGAGAACCTCAGTGAACTTAGTGAGGGCCTCAAGAGCATAAAAAAGGACAAGTCAGAAATCATACATGCAGTTAGAATTGAAGGAGGCATTAACTAAAATAAAGAATAATTTACACAGCTTCAATAGTAGAGTACGTAAATCCAAGGAGCAAACCATAGATTTGGAATATAAGGAAGCAAAAAATGCCCAATCAGAACAGCAAAAAGAAAAAGGAATCCAAAAAATGAGGATAGTGTAAGGAGCCTCTGGGACAACTTCAAGAGTGCCAACATTCACATCTTGGGGGTGCCAGAAGGAGAAGAGAGAGAACAAGAAATCGAAAACCTGTTTGAAACAATATTGGCAGAAAACTTACTTAACTTGGTGAAGGAAACGGACATACAAGTCCAGGAAGCACAGAGAGTCCCAAATAAGATGAACCCCAAGAGGCCCACACCAAGACACATCATCATCAAAATGCAAAAGTTTCAAGACAAAGAGAGAATCTTAAAAGCAGCAAGAGAAAGGCAGCTAGTTACCTACAAGGGAGTTCCCATTAGGCTGTCAGCTGATTTCTCAAAAGAAACTTTGCAGGCCAGAGGGAGTGGCAAGAAATATTCAGAGTGATGAAAAGCAAGAACCTACAACCAAGATTACTCTATCCTGCAAAGATGTCATTTAGAATCAATGGCCATATAAAGACTTTCCCAGACAAGAAAAAGTTAAAGGAGTTCATCACCACCAAACCATTATTATATGAAATGATGAAGCGTCTTTTTGAAGAAAAAGATAAAATATATGAACAAACAAAATGGCAATGAATACATATCTACCAACAATGGAATCCACAAACAAAATGAACAGGTAGAACAGAAACATTCTCATAGATACAGAGAATGTTGGTTGCCAGATGGGAGGGGGCTTGGGGGAATGGGTGAAAAAGGTGAAGGGATTAAGAAGTACAAATTCATTGCTAGACTGACGAACCTCAAAGGGAAAGGGGTTGGGGGGTGGGGGGTGGGAAGAAATAAACCAAAGAACTTATATGCATAACCAATGGACACAGACAATAGTGTGGGAAAAGGCGGGAGGGGGGCGGGAGTGGGGAGGAGGGGGTCAATGGGGGAAAAATGTGGAATATCTGTAATACATTTTACATTCAACAATAAAGATTTAAAAAAAATAAAAGAAAATGTAACTTTGAAAAAAAAAATGTTTAAACCTGCGATCCCCTCTTTTCAGTCCTCCCTACTCAGGTAAGAACCATCTCATGTGTTCCTGTAGGAGGGGAGGTTTCACACCCTCTTCCCATTTCACACCTCAGAGTATGGGTGAAGCTGTTTCTTTTGCTCCCCTTTCCTTCTCTTCCAGTTCCTGTGCTGTGTGGTGGATTTAATAGAAGAGATGGCAGGGTCAGCTCATGCTCAAACAGACTATCCTTCCTTGGTTGTTGCCACTCTCGGGCTAACACTGGCTGGCGGTGCAAACGTGGGCTTTCTCTCCGAGTGTCTGTGTGAGCTCTTCAGGAAGTCTGTATTCTTGCTTTGTTTTCCCCTAGTACTTACAGGGGAGATATTAAAAACTTCAATTACAAGAAAAGTATTTGCAACATGCATGACAAAAGGCTGCTTTCCCTTATGTTTAAACAATTCTTATAAATTGATTGGAATAAAATAAGTACCTGAATAAGAACTTTAAACATAGGTAAAAAACATGAACAGGAAGTTCAAAAAGAAGGAATAAAATAGCCACTGAATATTTGAAAACATTTAAATCGATATCAATAATGAAAACACACACACACACACACACACACACACACACACACCCTTTTTGCGACCTATTAGATTGACAAAGGTTTAAAAACATAATATATGTTTTATGCTTTTGAAATGGTTATTCTCATACTCTACTTGATGAACAAAAAATGATTCAACATTTCAGAGGACAAATTGACAATTGGCTTCAAAATACCCATGAATGTGTATAGTAATTGACTGAGAAATTCTACTTCTGTAAATTTATTCCTGTTCAAAATAGTCAGAAATACATGAAAAAATATATATAGATATGCATTACAATATTTTCAATAGCAAAAAATTGCAAATAGCTAAACAATAGCTTTCTCAAAAATATTGTAGAGTATCTATTCAATGGATTATTATGACACTTTAAAAATAACCGACATTTTTTGAACATTTATTATGTGCCTGGCAATTTTGTAACTTCTTTATACAATTGACTCCTTGAATCCTTACAGTGACCATAGGTAGGTACTATCATGGTAACTATTCTGTAAATAAGAAAATTGAGTGTTAAGTTTAATTATCTTGCATAAGATCACAGAGAGGGTAAGACTGGGGTTCAAACATTTGCAGTCTAATTCCAGAACTTAAATACTATGACATACCACTTCTCCAATGTAGATAACAAAGTAATTGTATATTTATTTGTTAATATAGATACACATTTAAGATATAAAGTTGACTAATAAAAAAAGTACCATATGTGTTGAATGAAACAAATTAAGATATATATGTATGAAACAAATTAGTATATATACATATGAATACATTAAATATTGTTGACTGTTTTGGAGTTTTATAGCTCAAAATAGTAATCAGTGGTTTTCTCTGGGTAATAAATAATAGATTTTGGGTGATTATTTTTCTTGTTTTTCTTTACGCACATGTAGTACTTGGGCTCATATTTATGAATATGCAATACTCAAGCAATAAAACAATACAACTTAAAAAACCCTCTGGTCATCTCTGTGTGAACTATGGCAAATGTTTTCTACCTCTTGCCAGCCTGGTGTGGGCTGGCAGCTGTGTACTTTCTGCTGTAGTGGAAGCTATGATCCTACAGGAATTGAGCAGGGAGCTGGGGGAAGAGATTTGGGCCAGTGAGGAGCCTGGGCTTGCCATATATACACCTGGACTCCATCTTGGATACATGACAACATGTTCAAAACCAAGTTGCCCTAAATATGTTTTACTAGGCTTCTGTTTCTCTAAAAATAAACAGATAATAAACTATAGAATCAACATTTTCCCTATTTTGTGCTGGGCATAAGTTGGCCCCCAGTGCGCTTATTGCTAAGTTGTTTTAGGTACAGAGATAAATAATAATTATACACACACACACATATATATCTGTAATAATAATAAAATTATAGATTTCTCCATAATATATACATGTAAACTGGTTTAAGTTAGACTTTCATAAATTCTTGAGACTTTTTGAGAAAGAAAACATAAGGAATTAATAACCTTGTAACAGTTTCAACAATTTGTTAAAGATTTTAACACCAAGAAGCAAAGGCTCACCTTCAAGAGTCCTTTAGATTTCACAGCAATTTGAAAAATCTATTGTCCAAAGTCATTTTACAAGGACAAACTTTCCATTAAACATATAGAGAATCCCCTTCGATATCACCAGGGTGACTACTTTACTTCCAAAACAAGGGCTAATTTAAAAATAGATTGTAAAAAGCCAGCATCACTGTTGGTAAAGGATTTTAGTCAGTGCTTTCTCATCACTGATAGCAGGCAGATTGGGCCATTACTGGTCCTGGAGTTTGACCTCCCTGCAGTTGTCTTTTCAATTGCCCCCTTCTCGTATAATCAAGAGGGATCCCACAAATTTCTCCAACCACAGCTGTGCTTGAAAAGAGGAAAGACACCCTAATTTCAAGGTATGGAAACTGTTTACTTGAATAAACCGCAATTGTAAGTTATTTTGAATTTATTTGGCACTTTGTGAAGTCTTATTGCAGTTTACTCTTTTATTTTCCCATTTTCAAAATAATAGAAGTAAAGACAGGACAACTCAAGGAGAGTTTGAACCATGAACATGAAAGAGAAAATCTGTATTAACTTCTCCAAAGACTTCTTGTTCAGGAAAGTGGAAAATCTTCCAGTGTGGGGTGCTAACGCTCGCCCACAGGAGGCCACAAAACAAGAGAAGGGACGGTGAACCCCATGGGAACTGACTCAGGGCTTGAATTTCATTCACAGGTGTGTAATTTACAGTTCTTTCCTTCAGGGCTTCCTTTGGCATGTTCTCGAAAAGTGCTTTGAGACTTCTCTCCGATGATCTGTCCACATCCTCCCATTTCCGTGTGCTTACAGCATTCCCACGGAAACCTGCACAAGCCTTCCAGTGAGCAATCGCTCCGCTTTATCAGCCTTGTGGGTCTCCCCAGGATGTGAGCAAACACCACCGAGGAAAGACATTTCACAACTCCTCGTTCCTAAGCCTCTATCTTTCATACAAAGCCAACGTATTGTGTAGGCTCCAAACTTCTGCATGAACAATGCAAGTAGCCTGGCACCACCGTATCAGCATTTTCCAGAATCCTCGTCTAGGGAAACAGTTATCCATTATCACAGGAACAAGAGCAAATTTATTTTTTGCTGCTCAAAAAAGAAATCATTCAACTTAAAGGATTAACAGATATTAAAATAATATTTGTGTAAGGTTAAGCCCACAGATGGGCAAACAGTGAGCTCCCTTGAACATTAATAATCTGGAGATAATACCTGCTGTACTTCAAAGACTTTAAAGGGAGTCTCTTAGTAGTAAGTGAATTAATAAGGATAATCAAGAATTCATCTTAGTGTCTCAATTTTTAGCTGAATGATCAGAGACCAGTGTTCAATCACTATGTGTTTCATAGCAGTGTGAAAATCTGTAATCCAAAACATCCTTTAAAGGAAAACTTCTACTTAGCTTGCTCAGTTTGAACAAAGAATACCTCATATTAAACTTCACAAAATTGATCATCCAAAATAAAGAACTCTTTGTGTCATGTTTGATGAGATACTGGAAAGTATGAGGGTCACGTTCATTTATACTAATCTTTACAAATTACACACTGCATTATGCTATATTTCAAAGTATCTGCCAAGCAATATTCTGAACAGTAATGCACAGAACTGGCAAAAATAATTTATAAGAAAGGGGTTGGAGGGGAATTAGAGGAAAGCTAGGGTCTTAATCGGAGTCATTAGAAAGCAGAGCAGGAGAGAAAGGCTTGTTCCTGTGAGGAGGTGTCCAGGAAATAGGGTTTACAACATGGGACAATGAAACAGGGAGAGAGAGAACACCCATTCAAAACGGCATGTTCTTTGGTTGATCAGTGCTCACCAACTGCGGCTGATCCCCTGGGGATCTTCTGAGGAGCTATATGATCTGCGTCTCAGAATTTCCCCCTTGCTCTTCTGTTCCTCCCCCGAGAGGGACAGAAAATAGCAGGTATTCTTGACAAGTTCTCTTCTCTCATTGAAAATGAGTTGTCTTAGGGGGTGGTAATTTCTTTGCAGACAGGTTACACATATATGATTACTGGTGATCCTACATCACAGAGCTAGAGAAATCCTGGGGCAGAAAGCAAGTGCTTTACAGCGAGGTGAGATGCTTTCAGGTTACACCTGTGCGAAGTTCCTTGCTGCAGCAATGGCTGTAGTAAAGAGTGGCTGAGAGGACGGGAGGTGGGCACACGAGGTGTCCACCCCTTGGATTGTTCATATCTGTTCATGTTCTCCATAAGCTCTAATCAGACATAGAATCTTTTTTTTTTTTTATCCTCACCCAAGGACATTTTTGCATTTATCTTCAGATAGAGCAGGAGGGAGAGAGTGGGTAAGAGAGAGAGAGAAACATTGATGTGAGAGAGACACATCGAGTGGTTGCCACCCACACGACCCTAACTGGGCCGTGGACAAACTGCAACCGAGGTACGTGCCCCTAGTGGGAACCGAACCCGGGACTCTCTGGTCTGTGGGCGGATGTTCTAACTGCTGAGCAAAACTGGTCAGGGCCAGTCATGGAATCTTAAGCATCATGACTAGCCACAACTGCACAATCTCTATAAAATACTTATGACAAAAAGTCTTTTAAAACAAACAAACAAACACTCTATGACCCCTACTGTACAGTCATATAACTTTAGCTGGCATAGCAGGTCCTTGAATAACATGTCATTATAACATTCATGAGATGCTGTAGGAATTGAACTCTTGTTTATATCAAGTAGAGGGTAAAATTGGTTTCATTCATAATAAGTTGCATTACCCATTGCCAGGGTTTAGTGGGCACTTACTGTATTCATTATTTTCTTCTATTCATTTCAGATTTCTGTCGTTCACAACCAGCACTTCAACTGGTCTAGGTTGCTTGTCTTGTAGGAAAATACAGACCTTCCTTCCACAAGGGACCTGACCCCTTATTTGCCTCTACCTCATTCAGCTGAGGTGCTATAATCTCCCACTTATCACTGGACACAAAAGCACCAAGCACCACCTCAGTGAATCACCTGGGTTCTAGAAGCCCTCCATCCTCCCCATGTTAGAGGAACTCCACCTCTTCATGGTAATCTGGGCCCATTCACATTGACAATATATATAGACTACTTTCTTTGCCTCTTTCTCGGCTGGCTCAGGCAGCCACACATAAACGTGTGGTCGCCGTGTCTTTAAGTGTTGTCTCTCAGGCGGACTGGCACACTGTAAGAACTGGGCAAATATTCCTGTTTGCGCTCTGAATTGGACTTCATTTTTGGCAATTTATTTCCTTTGGGCGCCAGTCAGAAGGAAATTTGCATTTGTTTAATTTGTTCTATATGCCAATTCATGTACATTATGTACGATGCAGGTATTGTCAATCTTCCCACTTGACATTTGAGGAACCAGTTACTGGTGAACTTGCTTAGAGTCCTACAACTTTCAATCAGCCTCTGGGTCCAAATGCCGGTTTGTCTGACTCTGAAACTGCTGCGTCAGGACACCTCATGGGATGACAGTTTGGAATCCATTCCCTTATCCCCCCTTGTGATGAGGTGTCAGATTTCTAATGAACGTTCCAGACACGGCCAAAACAGCAAGCCCACGAAGGGCCATGGCACCACGCGCCACTCAGGTCTAGTCAGAAAACCAGGGGTTATCTCTCACTTCTCCCTCCTTCTCACCTCCTCCAGTCTTTCTTTCAGTGACTATGTCTTTCAAACAAAATGCCAGGCACACCCACATTTTTGTGATGGGTGTGTTACATTTGGCTTTCTGCTATTTACATAGTTCCTATTCCTTACAGAAAATTCCAGTGCCATACCATCTGGTTCAAAAGGGGGTACCCACAATCCTATCAGCTACTTACAAAGTCCTGTCAATTTCGCTTTCTAAATATCTACAGATTCTATTCTTTTCTTTAACCCCAAATCCTCCAGGTTAGTTCATGTCCGTGGTTTCCACCTGGCTGCTACACCATAGTGGACTGTTTGCTGTTTCTGTCTCTAAACGATCTCTTCCCACTTTCTGCTTATAGTACCTCCACCTTCCTTTAGGTAACAGTTCCTGACCCACGACCTTTCCTGGTGTTTCGAGCTTGCCTGTCACGGTCCTCTGCCCCCATTGCCATGGGGTGAGCACCCAGGCTTGACCAATCAGAGTCTGCCATGCTAGCCACCGTGCTTGGTTAAAGAAGCATGGGATCCAGCCAGGCCATTAGACATTCAGTTTTCTGAATTCAAGGCATTTCTCCTTGTACTCATGTTTTCCGAGTGCAAGAGACATGATCCTGAGAGGCCAAGACCTTCAGCACACAGAAGGCCTGACCGAGTGAGGCCAGCACACAAGCAGCTGGCAGACAGAACCCTGACGACACACTTTGGGGCGATTTATCTAGTCCTGAGTAAATCCAGGTTCATCCTTCAGTTATAACAGTCGATATATTAGATGTGTTTCTTTTTGGTTTAAAATGGGCGTGTATAAGTTTATTCGATTGCAAATGAAAGCATCCAGTAATAAACTCATTCATTTTCTTGCCTCATGTGTGGCAATGCCCACTTGTTCTACCCTGGCACAACTTTGCTTATGGTTTTACCTATTAATTCATTTTTCATGCTGCTTGTAGAGTGAGCAGTCTAAAATGAAAATTTGTTCAAGTTACTCCTTGTTTAATCCTCCAACAATTTCCTCAGTGTTCTGGGAGGAGAGTTCAGTTCAAATGCCTTATTTTATCACACAAGAGTAATCTTCTTCCTAACCTATCTCCTCACTCTGCCCTCCCCTCTCTCTCTACAGTGTAGTTTCTGAAATGCACAACAGTTACATATGCCGATACCCCTGCCTGGAGCACCCACCTCTCTCTTCCTTCTAGCTGCATAGAGGCACTCAGGATATATTTCTGGAATCCCAGAAATAACCATGATGCTTTATAATTATTGTTTTACTTGTCCATTTTCCCCAACAGACTCTGAACTTTAAGAAGGTATATAGAATGGTTTGTCTACATTTTTTGTGCCTGTTACAATACCTGGCATAAAGGAGGTCCCCAGTAAACGCTGGATGAATGGAATTACTCAGACACAGGGCTTGTTTGGATTTCGCCTTCCTGTTCTCCTTGCTTTTCAGCCATTCCCGTGTGTATGCCGACGCCAACTTCTTTCTCATGACTCTGATGCTATGCCTTGATTCTAGAGTAGTTAAAACAAATCATCCTTAATGACACTGGGACAAATTCTTAGAAAATTTAGTTTCCAAAAAGTTCAAAATGAAAAGCATCATTAAATAAGGTATGAATACCTATCTCCTTTTCTACTTCAAAAAATTGTTTCTTTTTGAAAGAAAGACTAAAACACAATAGGGTAAAAGTCTATGTCATGAAATGTCCATTCCTCAAAGAATTATTTGACTTTGAAGCGTAAGAGATTATTTTGCCAACGATGGCTCTATCTCCCTATAATGAAGTTGGATGGCATAGTAGACATTTATTAACAAGAGGCATAGTTGCTGTGAAAGTTCTTTTTTTTTGAAATCTTTATTGTTGGATGTAAAATGTATTATAGATGTTCCACATTTTTCCCCCATTGACCCCCCTCCTCCTCACTCCTGGCCCCCTCCCACCTTTTCCCACGCTATTGTCTGTGTCCATTGGTTATGCATATAAGTTCTTTGGTTTATTTCTTCCCACCCCCCACCCCCCCAACCCCTTTCCCTTTGAGGTTTGTCAGTCTAGCAATGAATTGGTGCTTCTTAATCCCTTCACCTTTTTCACCCATTCCCCCAACCCCCTTCCCAACTGGCAACCAACAAAATGTTCTCTGTATATATGAGCATGTTTCTGTTCTTCCTGTTCATTTTGTTTGTAGATTCCATTGTTGGTAGATATGTATTCATTGCCATTTTGTTTGTTCATACATTTTATCTTTTTTCTTCAAAAAGACGCTTCATCATTTCATATAATAACGGTTTGGTAGTGATGAACTCCTTTAACTTTTTCTTGTCTGGGAAAGTTTTTATATGGCCATCGATTCTAAATGACAGCTTTGCAGGATAGAGTAATTTTGGTTGTAGGTTCTTGGTTTTCATCACTCTGAATATTTCTTGCCACTCCCTTCTGGCCTGCAAAGTTTCTTTTGAGAAATCAGCTGACAGCCTAATGGGAACTCCCTTGTAGGTAACTAGCGGCCTTTCTCTTGCTGCTTTTAAGATTCTCTCTTTGTCTTGAACCTTTTGCATTTTGATGATGATGTGTCTTGGTGTGGGCCTCTTGGGGTTCATCTTGTTTGGGACTCTCTGTGCTTCCTGGACTTGTATGTCTGTTTCCTTCACCAAGTTAGGAAAGTTTTCTGCCAATATTGTTTCAAACAGGTTTTCGATTTCTTGTTCTCTCTCTTCTCCTTCCGGCACCTCCAAGATGCGAATGTTGGCACACTTGAAGTTGTCCCAGAGGCTCCTTACACTATCCTCATTTTTTTTGGATTCTTTTTTCTTTTTGCTGTTCTGATTGGGCATTTTTTGCTTCCTTATATTCCAAATCTATGGTTTGCTCCTTGGATTTACATACTCTATTATTGAAGCTGTGTAAATTATTCTTTATTTCAGTTAATGCCTCCTTCAATTCTAACTGTGTATCCATGATTCCTAACTGGTCCTTTTTTATGCTCTTGAGGCCCTCCCTAAGTTCACTGAGGTTCTCACTAAGTTCATTGAGCATCCTTATAAGCAGTATTTTGAACTCAGTATCTGTTAGGTTGCTTATCTCCCTTTCGCTTAGATCTTTTATTGGGGTTTTGTTCTGTTCTTTCATTTGGGACCTGTTTCTTTGTATCCTCATTTTGGCTGCCTCCCTGTGTTTGTTTCTGTGTATTACTTAACGAGACGTATGGGGCTCGCTGAGACCCGATGTTGCTTGTTTGAAATAATTTAGGGAAAACCTGAAGCAGGATCCAAGACCGGCCAATCCTATGGTTAAGCAAGTGGGAACAGCTTGGGTGGGCTTGAAAGTTGTGTGGGGCGGGGCGGGGCCTCAGGGAGTCACCAGATATGGCTTCGGTCTGCCGCCCCTGGGAAGGGCTCACCGAAGGAACAAAGGCCTCTGACAGCACGTTTGTCCCCGAGGAAGCCCCCTCTCCAGCTCTCACTCCAGTGCCAAACAGCTCAGTTCTTCCCTGTATGTCTCTGGTGCCCCTTGAGCTGCCTCCCCTCCAAGCTTAGAGGGAGAGAGTCCGATAAGTCCGTGCGCGGGCCCTTTAGGGAGCTGCCTGGGGCTCCAGCCACTTCAGCCTCCCTGAGCCTCAGTTTCCACTGGTTTTTCCAGCCAGAAGTTATGGGGACTTCTCTTCCTGGCACTGGAACCCTGAGCGGGGCACCTGGTGTGGGACGGGGACCCCTCAGTCCTGAGGAAGGACCTTCCCAGCCAAGGGAGCCTCCTGATTTTTATCCGCCACACTTGGGTGTGGGAGCAGCCCGTCACACCGCCGCGCCGCCGCCGCCACCACCCCTACCCCTCGCGCTGCCGCCCCTCCTACCAGTCTGGATGTAGCTGCTTTTTTAAATTCCGTAGTTGTAGGACTTCCATGCAGCTTGATTTCAGGCGGTTTTGAATGATGGTTGTTCTGTAGTTTAGTTGTAACTTTGATGTGGTTGTGGGAGGACGCGATACCTCGTTTACCTACGCCGCCATCTTGACCGGAAGTCTGAAAGTTCTTATTCAGTTTCTCCACAAAGCTGACCTAGTTCAGCAAAATAAAAAATTCGATGGAAAAAGAGAGACAAAAATTATGAAGAAATTATTTCTTTTTCATTTTTTAGTTTCATGTGATTCACTTTTTTTAGGAGATGCATTTCTTCAAGAATAGCTGATTCAAACAATTTAAGATTCTTTTTTTTTAAATCCTCACCCGAGGACATTTTTCCATATTTTGTTCAGATAGAGTGGGAGGGAGAGAGAGAGAGAGAAACATCGATGTGAAAGAAACACATCGAGTGGCTGCCACCCACACAACCCAACCAGGGCCGGGGACAAACTGCAACCGAGGTACATGCCCTTAGCGGGAACCGAACCTGGGTCTCTCTGGACCGCAGGCCGATGCTCTAACCGCTGAGCCAAACCGACCAGGGCTGATTCTTTGTTGTTTTTTTTAAACCAACTTCATCCAGCATCCTACTCGTGTCACAGTTGATCTCTCTGATGGAAGGGGCATCTCAGTCTTTCAGCAAAGAGAAGTGTCCAAAAATGATTTTAGTCACCATTTCCTCTGTTAAATTCTAATGTGTGAGTGACCCAGTGTGTGTGTGTGTGTGTGTGTGTGTGCATGAATACATGTGTGCTGTGCTAAGTGAGGGAGAATCTCTCTCCAAAGATGTCATGTGTGCCCCAAATCTTCATGTCATATTTCTTTAAATTGACTGGCTTCCTCTGTATACATCTATTGTTTCCTAGGTCTCTAACTTCTTAACCATCTCTCACTCAAGGTCACTATGGTACGTTTATATAATTTCTTTTTACCCTCCAGTAGTAAGAATCTTTTCTTACTACTGGATAGTGGGGGCACACTATCCAGTTTCGTTTGTAATGTCTTTCCAAGGTGTCTACCGAATTCCGATCTGCCAAAGTTTCCCACAGATGTTCTCACACAGTCTCGTTTATACTTTGGGAATGTAGCACCTTACTCCACTGTCCCTGGTTGACGGCTCGTTTACTTCCATTCTTTTTCTGTCTTTTCCTCTAAATCGCTTGAAAATTGGATTAAGCTACTTTCTCAAAGCTCCAAGTTTTTGTTTTGTTCCCCCCCGAACTTCCTCAGTGTGTGCTGAAAAGAACCCCTATCTTCATCTTTGCAAACTTCTGTTACCCTCATCTTGCCAATCCTTCAACTCCTAATACAAGGTGGGCAATAGTAGGTTTATAGTTGTGAGTATGTGAAACACATGTTTACTATTATATTATTATTTATTAATTACTGTATTATTTTCCATAAGAACAATTGTAGACCTACTTTTGGCCCACTCTGTACACTCATTCTCTTATACCTTCATGTCCCAATCCTCTGTCATCCTTTAAGACGGTCACCTGTTAACATCTCCACAACAAACTCATGGCTCAGTTTCTCTGTTCCAGTGCAGACTAGTGAAGGCTTTTAAATATTTTTGTTATATTTATCTCACCAGAATAAGATCTATCACCATATTTTAATATTGGAAATATGGAGTCAGTAACAGTTTCATAAAAGAAAAGATGCTTTGAATGTATGCTTGTTTTATATTATGAAAGATAGTAGCCCATTATCTGTGCCCCGTAAAAACAATCTGCAGCTTGTACACAGAAAGCAAAGGCTGAGAAGCGCGTTCCTTTGTCCCTGCACGTGTTTCCGGAGGTAACGGAGGAGCTGAGACCGGCCTGCGGAAGAATGGAGCCTACCCTGTCTGATGCTGTGTTGGCTTCCAGAACCGGAGCGTCTTCCTCCAGCAGAGAGTATCTACATTTCATCACGTGTAATCTCCTATTTAATTAGACCAGCTCTTTAAACAAATTTCTTCCTAAACAGCTTTCTCTCTTTGTATTTTCACATCGCAGATCAGAACCACTGTGCTCTTAGTTCTTCCTGCTGTTCAAAGGGGCACCAGTAAGTTGTCCCTGGGGACTAGTTAGGAGAGGAAAAAGCATCCACTTGACTGTATCTCAGCCCACACAAGATTTGGGAAAATGCATTGCAAATTAATCTTTTAGAATGATAATAAAAATAAAGAGAAATTCAACAAACATAAATTGAAGTTACTAAATAAGAGTTATTTAGAAGTTTTACATGATATGAATTGTTGGTGAGAGTTGTTATGTAGGTGTAAAATTTGAAACTTTCTCCCTGTTTTGAGAAGGGAGAATGGTTAGATCCTAGCTAATTTTAATGAGGAGCACTTTCATATAAGCATTGTTTTTCTATTTTTATATTCTTAGAATATAAAGGGAACCATTAAATAGGGAACATTGTCTCCATTAATTAATGTTTAGTAAACAACTCAGTATAGAGGTTTATTCTCCTTCTTGTATTTAGTAACAGATACTATTAAGAAACTGCTCATTAAGATAACTAGATCTAAGATATTAGCTGTGGGCGATGATGCACAAAAAGTTATCCTTATTTTTTTAGGCAATAGGTGTCTGCCTACAGTAATTTGCTTTCCAAATTCATAGGTCATATCATTAGTGGGGAAAGTATATAAATGTAAATGATATTCTTTCCAGTATGAATTTTCTCTCACAATCACCAGTGCTCGTTGGTATATAGATTTCAGATGAATTTTCTCTGCCCAGATTTTCTTGGTTAATTTAGGCAACTCGTCAAGATAATGCAGGCTTTGGCTCTGCTTGTCACAGGAAACAGCTGCATCTTTCATCCGTTCACACTATTGGCATTACGGCTCTTTGGTTGCCCAGAGCCAGGTAAAGTACATTGGCTAGCTGGAGCAATAATTTTGACAATAAAACTCACCATGCAAAGACAACGAAGGGCCTAATTGGGCCCAGGTGTCCCAGGTCGATGAAGCCCTAGTTTGAAGGTGATGAGGAGTGATGAGTTCACTTCAGCTTCATCCTCCCAGGCAAAATTGAGACCTCAGGCGACAACTGCTCAGGATCAAATTTCTTCCATAGATTTCTCTCTATAATGAGCTTATTAATTTGTGGAGCTCTTAATGTCCAAGTGGGTTGCTTGAAAATATTTACTTTATAATCAAAAATGAATTTGATTTAGTGGTCTGAAAAGATAGCTCCTCTTTGGGGAACCACATTTTGATGGTGTCAGGATTTGAGTCTTGCAGTCCCTTGTCCACAAAATGTTGGACTCTGGCAACCTCTTTGAAGATGGCCCTGGTATGAGGAGGTGCTCACCACAGCAGACAAAACCTGCAGGCCCAGGCTGACCTGGCAAGTCGGTCCCAGGGCCTGCTCTGCGAGACCATCGTCAAAGGCACCGGGGGAAATAGGCTTTTCAGTTGTCCTCCAAGTCAATTCATTATTTCCAGGGCTTCTGTGTTCTTGAGGTGTTTTGTCTACTTTGTCTTCACTCCTTACCTCTCAGCTCGACTACCATATTGCTTTCAGAGAAGAAAAAGACTTTAGAGATCATTATTCTGATCCCCTCCAATCCCCTGTTTTATAAATGAAGGAGTTGAGGTGTTGACAGGGTAAAGGAGTTGTTCAGACCACAGTCTCCCATGGCGCTGCTGAGACTAGAGGCCCCCTGTTCTGGCCCCGGTTCAGAGCTCTTTGCTCGGTGTTAGGCTGGTACCCAGACAGCTTGCCAAATGCTGTCTCTCTGCCCTGTTGCAGTTGCTATTTTCCACAGATTCTCTGGAGCTGAAATATTTTTATCTATGTGAATTCCTAGAATCTCATCTCACGTTCTATCTTGGCTCTCAATTCTGGTGTATAATCCTGATTCATTGAACCAGTGCTATAAGCCAATTCTGAAAGTTTCCATTCTGGCCTTCCCTTCCCCAGAAGCTTTTCTCTTAATTAGAAATTCCGAGGAGAGAAAGACACAGTTTGTGTTTCAAGAGGGTTCTTTCTGGATCCACTTCAAACACTACTCAGGCTTCCTTTTCTGACCCTCTGCCACCCCTGAATGATAACTGTCCCTCCACTAAAATGCTATGGAGGAAATTTGTTTTCTTCTTGTGGAATAATTGCTCCTATGTACTTTTCTCATGCTCGTCATCTGACTGTGAGTTATATGAGGACAGTGGGCATACACATGGCCTTCAGATTTAAAGTGAAAGCTCATTATAAGTCATCATAGATCTTATAGTATTAAAAGTGCTACTTTTGAGCTATGTACAAATATAGATATTTTTCAAGGAGCACGTACTTTCCAGGACTATTTATTATAATATTAGCACATTGTCCCCTTTCTGCTCACTTGTCCAAAGGTAGGTTCTGTTTTCAAGCTCACCTGAGTAGTGAGATATCTGTATTCAGATAGGCCAGGTCATTCCCAACATGAGGTTCAGACAGAGAGCCCAGAACTTCAGTTTGTCCATGCAAACAGTCCTCAGATTTTACTAGCCTTGGGCTCCTGTCTCTCCCCTTCACCTATGTTTTCCCGGCAACCAAGAGGCATATTTGCACATCATTCCTGACCTTGATTGTCTCTCTCATTCTTTGGCTTCTGACTCTGGCACCGTTTCTCTCACAAGCAATGATAGACTCTTTGCTGAATGGGACATTTCCTAACAAGTCTGAGGTGCTGGTGCTGGTCCAGACACCACCCTTTGGGAAGTACTGATCTAGAAAAACATTTGACTCTTTTTTGTTCTCGTTTTAAAAAAGACTTGTATTTTTTATTTTAATTTTATCCTCACCCGAGGATATTTTTTGTTCAGATAGAGTGGGAAGGAGAGAGAGGAAGAGAGAGAAACATCGACGTGAAAGGGACACATCCAGTGGTTGCCTCCCACAGGGCCCAGCCAGGTCCAGGGATAAACTGCAACCGAGGTACATGCCCTCAGCAGGAACCGAACCCTGGTCTCTCTGGACCGCAGGCCAATGCTCTAACTGCTGAGCCAAACTGGCCAGGGCATAACTTCTATTTTTTAAAAAAATGTTTATCTTGCCCTTCAGGTGTGACTCAATGGATGGAGCGTCATGCTATGCACCAAGAGGTCCCAGTTTGATTTCTGGTCAGAGCACATGCCTGGGTTGTGGGATTGATTTCCAGGAGGGAGGTGCAGGAGGCAACCCATCAATGTTTCTCTCTTACATCAACGTTTCTATCTCTCTCTCCTTTTCTCTTTTCCTCTCAAAAAAACCAATAAAAACATATTTCTTTTAAAGTGTGTATCTTGAAATAACTTCAACTTTACTAAAAGTTATAGTAACATACAGTGTACCCTTCACTCTGATGATTAATTGTTCATATTTCTGAACCACTTCAGAATAATGCTTCTGTATCTAAGCAACTCCTAATTGAGCCTGCCTCACACCAGAATGCTAAACTATTACCAGCGTGGCTATTAATCTCACTGCTTACTTTTTTTTTTGTAATTGTTGTTTTAAAAATTTGAGACGCTATAAAAAAAAGAATTTTAAATTAAAAAAGTCTTAAAACCTTCTTTTGAAGTTTTCTATTTTCATTCAATTTTTTGAATAACAGAGGGTCAAAGGTCAACAGCATCCCTAGAAGTCTAGTACAGTTTTCTGGGGCAATTGTTTTAATTTTAATGAAACAATTTATCTTCTTGGGACATGATTTATTTCAGGATTAGCCTGATTTCTTTCAAATCTTAGGACCAAGGATCTGTGATTGTTTTCATACCTTGGTGAGACAACCTGGAGTTTTCCACATGTCCGTATAAGACTACTACTTCTAATTTTGCAGACAACCTGAGATAATGAAATGAAGGACGGCACCACAAGTAGCAGAAGAGTTAAATTAGACCCAAATCACTTAGCTCACTATCATGTTAGAAAAATTTCTCCCTTGTTAACTTTTTTTTTAGTGTGCTCTCCATCCTAAAGTATGGGTCTGTTCATCCGTCCCACACATGAAGCTTCAGGACTTCAAAGGCGCTCCGACAGAGGACAGTGAGCGAGAACCTGACCTGGTTGGCATTGAGATTCGTAAAGATATTTGTTGAAGACTAATAAATACTATGAGCTTGGTTAATGTGGACTCCATGATGAAAACTCAGATTTGACCTATTATTTAAAATGATAATAGCTACATGATCCAAACTTGATGGTCAAAACTACTAGCCACGAGGGTCCATCTAAGGGCTTTTAAAGCCAATTAATTTTGTATAGTAATCTCCCCACCACTGACATGAAACTATCGCAGGGCATCTGCCATCTGATTTTAACAACTATTCTTTCCTGTGCCCTCCTAATCCACCTGATATGCCAATCAATTTGAGCATGCTGAGGCACAACCGATTTTAATGCTGATCCTGGTGAAACATCATCCAAAAGGTGAGACTGATCTGCTTCCCCACTGCCTCCTCAAACTATTTCAAATATTTTAAAGTGAAATAAAAATGGCATGTCTATACTCTTAGAAACTTATTTCCATTTCTACTGCTCCTCATCATTGACAATCACCTCTAACTGGAGGTTAACTTTGGGTTTCTCGGCATTCATGTTGTCTTTTCCCCTCAGTGTGCTCTTCCCCCTAGTGTGCTCCCCACATTAGTGATTCATTTAATAAGGATGCAATGACAAAGGAATGGGCTGGTATAAAATTTTGCACACCTGTTTACAAGGACAAAGAGAAGATGCTGACTTGGAAACAGATAAAGAGATAAAGAAGAAGAATATTTCCTTTCTTTACGCCTAGGATCTCACATTGACCACTCTTCTGATGGGGAAGAGGTAAGACACCTAAATACCACTTGAGAAATTGAGTTATTAGGCGAGAAAAATTCCCATTGAAAAGAGACACATTCTACTTCCACATAGCAAGGAAGATATCTTTGCAATGGCCAGTCTGTTGTCCTCCTTTATTATCTCTTAGCATTTCACATACATGTGAACGTATAATAGCGTTGTGGTCCATGGGACTCACAAAAGCACTGAGCAGTTGAGGCTTGCCCAGTGAAATCCAATTTGGTACTCAGTTGAAGGGAGACCTGTAGGTGATATGACAACTGGTGTTTCAGGGCTGCCACGCTCATTCTATCTGCTCTCCCACCGATTTGACTGCTGCTTCCCTACTGAGTTCTTGCTCTAGGCTGTGCAAATAAAAACCTTCAGAGGAAATCATAAATACTTGATTTAATTAAGGCCATTACCAACCCACTTCTCGCCTCATTTCTCCAAGTGCTAAGGTATAGATTACATTTCAACAATGGTAATGCAATAAATACATGGGGAGAAAATGCAATTCCTCTTTTATGGTTTGTAAAAAATGGAGCAACACAACAAGATGCCCTTTAGCAATTAAACATTTCCTGGTCAGCAGTTTCTTCTGGAGTTGAGGTTTCTAGGGCAAGAGGTGAGGGGAGGCATGTAAACCTTTTCACTTTGGCCAAAAAAGAAAAGAAAACAAAAAAGCAGTCCTAGCCTGGCCATCTGATTCTATGCTGAGGTATCCTGTGCTGTTATTTCAGAGCCACAGGACACAGGGACTGGGCTGTTTTCTTTTCCCACTGGACAATTTTGACTTTCATGCAGATCTCCACATTAATGCCAAGAAGAACCATGTTAGTGCTGTTCATCCAATGACCCTTATCCTTAGTTCGAAGACTTCATAATGTTTAGCCGGATGCTGTTACCAATATTGGTAATCACTGAATAGAGTGAATAAATGTTAACCCTTCTGGATGTTTCTTGTGGTTAAATATACGTCTTGTTTCTTATGAGGAACTAACTCATCCTGGTTTGCTTGGTTTGAAAACTGACATTTCTGCACACTGAGAACCTGTTCAGTCCAGGGCCAGCCGGCTTGGTTGGTAACCCTAGCTATAAATGACTTCCAAATTTTGGTATTTTGACTCTTCCCTTTGGGAAATTTGCTTTTGATTAATAGTTTAAGTATAGCTAATATTTATTGAATGCTTTAATATGTGCTAAATACTGTCTAAATCCTTCAAACGAATCTGCTGTTTTGATACCCTCAAAGTCCAGTGAGGAGGGTGACTTACTCAGTGAACAGAATGTGTGCTATACAACCTCAGGGATCGCCAATCACTCAGATGAGGTGGCCCTGCTTAAAATGTAGAGATTACTATTACTATCCCCATTTTATAAATGAGAAAACAGAAACACAGAGCGATTCAGTAACTTGCTTAAGATCAAATAGCTAGAAAGTCATACATAGGGAGTTTACCCTGACAGTCTTGTTTGAGAGTCCCCAATGGGGCTATTGTTAACAACAGCTGCAATCTTAATCCTTGCTCACAGTTGAAGTGCATATTTATATATCTGTTGTCTTTACTTGCTCAAAGCTGTCCTGAAATTGTACTTAGGGTGTCTAACCTAGTAAAATTTCTCCAATTAAATTGCTTACCTGTGTCTTTAATTTTTTAAGTCTCTTCTTTTCTATTTCTCTTTAAGACTGTTGGACAGAATGGTACCCAAAAAATATGTGCATCCTTTCTGGTTCAGTTTGAAAATGTAACAGTCTACAGAACAATATTGTCCAACAGAACATGATGATGATGAAAATGTCCTACTATGTGTGGCTATTGCGTACTTGAAGACTAGCTAGTGTGACTGAAGAATTAAATTTTAAAATTTATTTCATTTGAATTAACTTTAGATTAAATGTGAATACAGCTGCATGTGGCTAGTGGCTATTGTATTGGATGGCACAGGTCTTGAGCCCATTTGCTTATCAAGAACATTTAATATTTATTATGAAAATGATACTAATTGCTTAATTAGTTGGAAGTATACCTGTCAACTAGCTCCTATGTGACTAGACATAAAGGAGAGATAAGGAAAGAGAGAGAGTAATGCGAGAGAAACCAAGCTCACACTCTCCTATGCTTCTTTTATCTAATAATGTCTCTAAGGATGCAAAGAGGATCACAGAGTAGGTTACTTTGGGGACCATAAAACCCATATCTAGGCATTTTCATGAGTCCCAGACACAGTCGTGCTTAGAGTCATTATGATGAAGATAAACACAAGAATGGTGTTTTTTTTTTTATAATGTTGTAAGAACTATCTCCAAAATATTAATTAACTTCAGTTATTACCTATCTCCGTCCATCTCTCTACATGTATCCACAATCTTACATATGACGTGTAATATAAATGCAATTTGTTTTCTACTATTTTAATACATTTTCACAAAATAATGTAACAGATTTATGCTCAAAGACTCAGGAAACTTATTTAAAACAAAATCTACTCCAAGTAATATATCATTGTCCTTTGACCTTTGATTTATTTGAATGATTGGGTGGAACAGCCAGAGATCCCTAAAAGAGGGGAGATTATTAAAACAAGCTGGATGGCGAGTTTCTCCATTGAAGGTTTTTTCCTGGCCTTGCTTGACTATTTTTGTCACACATCATTAGTCTTGACAAGAATACACACAGGGAAACCACCTTATGGTGACAACTCATTGAGAGCAGGTGTGTGTCTTTTATTGCGAGACCATGAGCACCACGGAGGCCTTTGTTGTTGGCCGAGGCTCTCCCAGGGCTCTGCCTTTTTCCAGAGTCCAGCTTAATTTACCTTGCTGGCCAGATCTCCCTTTGCTTGCAGGAAAAGTATTTTAAAGGCCTTTGTGCTGGCTACCACCTGACTTTCGCTGGCAGCTGAATCTCCTGCAGCCATCCATCCTCTTCTCTAGCCTCACTTGTCTACTCAAGAGTGATGTCATGAGGTAGAATTGCCAGCGAAAATACAGAATGCCCAGTTAAATTTGAATGTCATAGAAATAATGAATAATTTTCTAGTATAAATATGTCCCAAATTTTGCATGAGAAATACTTTTAATGTATTTAATTTAATTTATTTTTATTGAGTTTATTGGGATGACATTGGTTAATAAAATTATATAGGTTTCGGGTGTACCGTTCTATAATACATCATCTGTATATTGTATTGTGTGTTTACCACCTCAACTGAAGATGAAACATACATTTTAATATAAGTATGTCCCAAATTTTGCACAGAGATGTTTATACTAAAAAAATTATTTTTTAATCTGAAATTCAAATTTAACTGGACAGCTTCTAGTTTTATTTGCTAAATCTTTCAGTCCTGCATCAGGATCATTCTCTCCAAATCTCAACAGCGAGAAAAGAGCCGATTCAATGGAGTCTTTGTGGGAAGACATCACAGTCAGTGTGGTTTATCTTTCAGACATTCCACATGTGCTTTTCTTGGAGTGACTAAGACTTTGATAACGGGAATAATCATCAAATTCAGGTCTGAGCCATGACAAAACAGTGTTGATGGGAGTAATGACTTATTGAATCGCTCTGACTGAGTGCCTCATGGAGCTTCATTTAATCACCTCCCAACAGCAATTTAACTGTAGAATGTCAATGATTAATTCAGAATCCAGAACCCTTTCTTTTTCTCCCTCCAATGGAGGTGTGAAGAGAACTCAAATAAAGCAACTTCAGCTCTGGAAGTTGCCTGTGTTCAAGGATAAGACATGCGACTGTTAATAATTCTCAGTAGATTTGTTTTTGTACCCAGGCGAGGCTACAGAATTTGGGGGATTATACTCTAAAGTGTAAGAAGAAAAACATTCTGATAGTGCTTTACAACGCACAATGCAGAACAGAAAAAGGGAAGAGAATGCACTGTCATAAAATTCTTATTAAATGAAGTAAAAAATATAGACATCAATGGCATTGTTCATCGCACTGATAACAACAAAGGGGACAGGATCAGGAAAGCAACATGACCTTGAAGCCCACCTAGAAACTTCTGGCTCTTTTAGAGGTTACCCTGAACTGGAGGCAAAGCCACAATGCACGGTCCCAAACAGTTCTTTTACAGCTGTCTGAGCTGGTTTCATCTCCCCTTTATTCTTGGATTAGTGGCTTTAAAATGGAAATGCTGGACTCATTTCAGTTATTAGACTGATGTAAGCACTGTAATTCTCCCTCTTGCATTCGTAAATGTGTTGATTGTACTCTGGGAGTTTTATAGTTCTTTTAGAAATACAGAAAGCTTGATCCATTTTTCTGATGTAATTGCGTGTACTATTTAATTCCCAACTCTATTATATTTGAACTTTTGTAGAGAAATCAAAGAGACACAAAAGGCATTCTAAATGATAAATTCCCATTCTTTTAAAATACACATAAAACTAATTTGGAAGAAATTGGAGGGAAAGAAAATTGCTTTAACATGGAACTTATTCTAGTCTGAAAGTGTGGGTTTTTTAAAAGAAATACTCCGGTGACCAAAACAAATGGTGGTGAGTTGGTGACACAATAATAATTGGCAGTCTCTGGTGTCCAAAGCCATTTGCTTGAATTATTTATGTCTTAAAACTGACAAGAATTTCATAAGAGCAAATAAGGCAAGTCCAGCGGGTGTTGTTTACATGATGCAATCACACATCTGATTGCCTGCAGGTCTCATCTGCTACAGCTGATGCCTTAAAAACCCAGGGGAGGAGTTTATTCCAAGACAATCCCACACCCATCAAGGTTTGATTAGTCCTTCACCAGCTCAATTCCATTCATTGTCAAAAGCAGGTTGACAAAGAATAACAATTCACCTGATGTTGTTTGTCTTAAAATAGGTCAGAAGCAGGTATTTCTACTTGATCGCCTCCTTAGACTTTGAAATAATCTTTTAGTCCCCTATCAGGAACCCAGTGATAATTGCTTTATAGTACTTGAGATGTGGCTATTACAGTCTGGCAACCTTTTAGGATGGTTTTTCAGCTATGTCTCTGGGACTCAGCTGGTCCTTGATGTCTTCTCCTACCCCTCATTAACTCAGTTTTCTCTCTGGGCAGTGCCCTTTCTGGCCAGGCGGGTGGAGATAGGGACATGTTTCCATAGCATTGGCCTCGAGTTGGAATAGTAAGGGAGCAAAATTAAATTGCCTCAAGATAGTTTGCATAATTTTTATTACATGCAGATGAGTGGCCCTTCCTACTCACTTATACGTGGACTTTGGAGAAATGCCCATGGACTTTACGATCATTAAAATTTGTTTATTTTATAAATTAAAAGGTTTTTTGTTGTTGCTGTTAACCCTTACCAGAGGATATTTTTCCATTGACTGATTTTTAGATAGAGTGGAAGGGTGGGAGGGAGAGAAAAAAACATCAATGTGAGAGTGACACATTTATAGGTTGCCTCCCGAATGATTCTAGCTGGGGATCAAACCTGCAATCCAGGCTCATGCCTTGGTTCAGGGCCCAGCTCTAACCATGGAGCTAACTGGTCAGGGCAGTTTTTAATGTTTGATGAGAGTGACATACTTATGAAATTTCCACTGGAGTTGTGTTTATTTATTTTTGCCCTGAGCATCAATTACAAATAACTTTGGGAATTAAATGAATGATGTAATATTCATCAGATTTTTAAAATATTTTAGAGAACATTTTCAATTCCACATTTTTATATATTTTAAATGTTTTATTCATCAAAACTCCATAAAATTAAATTGTTAAGCGTATCATGGTCATTGTTCACAATTAAACTGCTAAAGTTATTTCAGTGCCAATTTATGCCAATCAAAAATTATTTCCTTTGAATCCTGCCATTTGCAACAATAATGATGATATTTGAGGGCATTATGCTAAGTGAAATAAGAAAGATAGAAAAAGGCAAGCCACACATCTCTTATATGCAGAGTATAAAAAAGTCCAGTTTATTTATTTATTTATTTACTTTTGTTTAAAAAAATTTTTAAAGTTGGTGAAAATGTTCTCCCACTCAGGAAGTTGTCTTTTTGTTTTTTTATGTTGGCTTTTATTTATTTAATATTTATTTTTGTTACAGATGTTTCTCCTTTTTTCCCCATTGACATCCTCCTCCCCATCCCCCCAATCCCATCTCCAGCTTTGTTGTCCATGTCGGTTATGCATACATGCATATAAGTTCTGTGGTTTCTTCCCCGCAATCTCCTCTTCTGAGGGTTGTCAGTTTGTACCCTACTTCTATGTCTCTGGGTCTACCTTATTCGTCAGACTGTTATATTCATTATATTCCACAAATAAGTGAGATCATGTGATATTTGTCTTTCTCTGCTTGGCTTGTTTCGCTTAGGATAATACTCTCCAGGTCCCTCCATGTCGTCTAAAAGGATAAGAGATCTTTCTTTCTTACAGCTGCATAGTACTCCATTGTGTATATGTACCACTGCTTTTTTATCCATTCGTCTACTGATGGACACTTGGGCTGATTCCAGATGTTAGTTATTGTAAATAGTGCTGCTATGAACATGGGGGTACATATATTCTTTCTGATTGGTGTTTCAGGCTTCTTAGGGTATATTCCTAGAAGTGGGATCACTGGGTCAAATGGCAGTTCAATTTTTAATTTTTTGAGGTAAGCACCACATAGTGGCTGCACCAGTCAGCATTCCCACCAGCAGTGTACTAGAGTCCCCTTTTCTCCACACCCTCACCAACACTTGTTGTTTGAAGATTTGTTGATGGCGGCCATTCTGACAGGTGTGAGGTGATACCTCATTGTTGTTTTAATTTGCATCTCTCTGATGATTAGTGATGTTGAGCATTTCTTCATATGTCTCTTGGCCATTTGTATGTCCTGTTTGGAGAGGTGTCTATTCAGCTCCTCTGCCCATTTTTTAATTGGGTTCTTTGTCTTCCTTTTGTTGAGTTGTATGAGCACTCTATATATATTAGAAATTAACCCCTTATCTGATGTATCATTGGCAGTTATGCTCTCCCATACAGTGGGTTCCCTTTTCATTTTGATGGTTGTTTCTTTTGCTGTGCAGCAGCTTTTTAGTTTGATGTAGTCCCATGTGTTCATTTTCTCCTTTGTTTCTGTTGCCTTAAGTGATGTATCAGTGAAAATCTTGCTGCATACAATGTCTGAAATTTTGTTGCCTACATTTTTTCCTAGGATTTTTATGGATTCACGAGTCACATTTAAGTCTTTTATCCATTTTGAGTTTATTCTTGTGTATGGTGTAAGTTGATGGTCTAGTTTCATTTTTTTTTTTTTTTTTTGCATGTAGTTGTCCAATTTTCCCAACACCATTTATTAAAAAAGCTGTCTTTACTCCACTGTATGCTCTTGCCACTTTTGTCAAATATTAATTGAGGATATTGCCTTGAGGATATTGCCTTGGGTCCATTTCTGGGTTCTCTATTCTGTTCCACTGGTCTATATGCCTATTCTTGTGCCAGTACCAGGCTATTTTGATTACAGTGGCTTTGTAGTATAACCTGAAATCTGGTAATGTGATCCCTCCAACTTTGTTCTTCTTTTTCAAGATTGCTGTGGCTATTCGAGGTCTTTTTTGGTTCCATATGAACTTTTGAAGTATTTGTTCTAGTTCTGTAAAGTATGTCGTTGGTATTTTGATGGGGATTGCATTGAATCTATAGATTGCTTTGGGTAGTATGGACATTTTAATGATGTTAATTCTTCCAATCCATGAACAAGGTATGTGCTTCCACTTTTTTATATCTTCCTCTATTTCTTTTTTCAATGACCTGTAGTTTTCTGCGAATAGGTCCTTTATTTCTTTGGTTAAGTTTATTCCTAGCTTTCTTAATTTTTTTGCTGTGATGGCAACTGGGATTGTCTTTTTAGTTTCTCTTTCTGTGAGTTCATCATTGGTGTATAAGAATGCAATCAATTTCTTGACGTTAATTTTGTATACTGCTACTTTGCCAAATTCATTTATTAAGTAAAGGAAATTTTTGATGGAGTCTTTGGAGTTTTCTACGTATAGTATCATGTCATCTGTAAATAATGACAGTTTTATTTCCTCCTCTCCAATTTGGATCCCTTTTATTTTTTCTTACTGTCTGATTGCTGTGGCTAAGACTTCCAGTATTATGTTAAATAAGAGTAGTGATAGTGGGCATCCTTGTCTTGTTCCTGTTCCTAAGGGAAATGCTTTTAATTTTTGCCAACTGAGTATGATGTTGGCTGTAGGTCTTTCATATATGGCCTTTATTATGTCAAGATATGATCCCTCTATTCCCACATTGCTGAGAATTTTTATCAGAAATTGGTGTTGGATTTTGTCAAATGATTTTTTGGCATCTATTGATATGATCATGTTGTTTTTATTCTTCATTTTATTTATGTGGTGTATCACGTTTATTGATTTGAAAATATTGTACCAGCCTTGCATCCCTGGGATGAATCCAACTTGGTCATGGTGGATAATTTTTTTGGTGTATTGCTGGATCTGATTTGCTAGTATTTTGTTCAGGATTTTGGCATCTATGTTTATCAGGGACATTGGCCTGTAGTTTTCTTTCTTTGTAGTGTCTTTTTCTGGTTTTGGAATTAGAATTTTGCTGGCTTCATAAAACGAGTTTGGAAGTCTTCCTTCTTCTTGAATTTTTTGAAATAGTTTGAGGAGAATGGGTGTTAGTTCTTCTTTGAATGTTTGGCAAAACTCCCTCGTGAAGCCTTCTGGGCTTGGACTTTTGTTTGCTGGAACAGTCTTGATTACCTCTTCAATTTCCTTAGTTGTTATTGGTCTGTTCAAGTTTTCCATCTCCTCCCAGTCCAGTTTTGGTAGACTATGTGTTTCTAGAAATTTGTCCATTTTGCTTAGATTGTCGGATTTGTTGCCTTATAATTGTTCATAGTATTTGTTAACAATCCTTTGTATTTCTGTGGTGTCAGTTATTACTTCTCCTCTTTCATTTCTGATTTTGTGTCTTTGGGTTCTCTCTCTTTGTTTCTTGGTGAATCCAGCTAAGGGTCCATCAATCTTGTTTATCTTTTTGAAAAACCAGCTCTTTGTTTCATTGATCCTTTGAATTGTTTTTTTTTTTTGGTCTTCATGTCATTTATTTCTGCTCTGATCTTTACTATTTTCTTCCTTCTACTTGCTCTGTAGTTTTCTTTTTGTTTCCTTTCTATTTCTTTAAGTTGTGAGGTTAGATAGTCCATTAGAAATTTTTCTTGTTTCTTGAAGTAGGCCTGTAGTGCTATGAACCTCCCTCTCAGAACTGCTTTTGCTGCGTCCCATAGATTTTGTGTTGTTGTGTGTTCATTTTCGTTGTTATCCAGGAATTTTTTAATTTCTTCCATGATCTCCTCAGTAATCCATTCATTGTTTAATAACATGCTATTTAGCCTCCATGTGTTGAAATGTCTTTGCATGTTCTTGTTGCAATTGATTTCTAGTTTCATGCCATTGTGATCTGAGAAGATGCTTGATATGATTTCAATCTTCTTGAACTTGTAGAGACTTAGTTTATGTCTAACATGTGGTCTATCTTTGAGAATCTGCTATGTGCACTTGAGAAGAATGTGAAGTCAGTAGTTTTGGGGTGTAATTCTCTGCAGATATCTCTTAAATCCATTTGGTTTAGTGTTTCATTTAGAGTTTCTTTTTCCTTGTTAATTTTTTGTCTAGAGGATCTGTCCAGTGGTGTCAGTGGGGTGTTGAAGTCTGCTGTTATGATTGTATTGCTGTCGATTTCTCCTTTGAAGTCCTCCAGAAGATTTTTAATATATTTTGGTGCTCCTATATTGGATGTATATGTTTACCAAGGTTATATATTCCAATTGGATAGATCCTTTCAATATTATGTAGTGACCTTCTTTGTCTCTAGTTATGGCCTTCATTTTCAAATCTATTTCATTCAATATGAGTATTGCTACCTCAGCTTTTTTTTTTTCCTTTCCTTTTGCTTGGAAGATTGTTTTCCATCCCTTCACTTTCAACCTATGTGAGTCTTTTGTTATGAGGTGGGTCTCTTGTAAACAACATATAGATGAGTCATGCTTTCTTATCCAATCAGCTACTCTGTGTGTTCTGTTCCAAGCATTTAATGCATTTACATTAAAATTATTATTGGTATGTACTCATTTATTGCCATTTTTGTTTATTGTCATTACATTTTTCTTTTCATTTTTTTGACTAATTATTGCAGTCCTTTTAACATTTCTGGCAGTGTTGGTTTGATCCTAATGTATTCTCTTTCTTTCTTTCTTTCTTTCTTTCTTTCTTTCTTTCTTTCTTTCTTTCTTTCTTTCTTTCTTTCTTTTTTTTTACTGAGAAGCTCTTTATTTTACCTTCTATTTTGAATGACAGCCTTGCTGGATAGAGTAGTCTTAGATTTAGATCCTTGTTTTCCATGACCTTGATTAGTTCATGCCATTCTCATCTGGCCTGTAGTGTTATTGTTGAGAAGTCAGTTGAGCCTTATGGAGTTTCCTTTGTAGGTAACCTGTTGCTTATCTCTTGCTGTTTTTAGGATTCTCTCTTTGTCTTTAATTTTTGGCATTTTGATTACTATGTGTCTTGGTGTGGGCCTATTTGGGTTCTTCGTACTTGGGGCTCTCTGTGCTTCTTAAGCTTGAATACCTTCTTCCTTCACCAAATTAGGGAAGTTTTCTGTCACTATTTCTTCAAAAATATTCTATAACCCTTGCTCCTTTTCTTCCTTTTTGGGAACTCCTATGATCCAAATATTATTACATTTCCAGTTGTCCCACAGTTCTCTTAAACTGTCTTCCTATTTTTTCCTTTTGGTTTTCTGATTGTTTGATTTTTTTCTACCCTCTCTTCTAATTCACTTATCCAGTCCTCAGCTTCCTCTACTCTGCTGGTTAGTCCTTCCAATGTGTTTTTTATTTCTGCTATGTCATTCTTCATTTCTTCTTGGTGGTTTTTAATTTCCAATTGGTTGAATTTCAGTGTTTCTATGTCTTTACTCATGATGTTGATGTCCTTACACATGCTGTTAAGCTTCCTCAAAATCATGGCTCTGAATTCTACCTCTGATAATTTGCTTAACTGCATTTCATGTATGTCATCTTTGGTAGAACTCTCTTGTTCTTTCATTTGAGAGTTGTTTCTTTGTTTCACCATTTTGGCTATCTCAGTGGGTTTTGGAGCCTGCCAAATTTTTCCTGTGGGTGTTGGTGTTCTGCTGTTTGTGGCTCCCTCTACTGGGTTTGGATGAGTGTGGGAGGACCCACATTAAACACCACTGTCTTAAATTCCTGGGTAGATTTGCAAGCCCAAGAATGGTTCAGTTATCCTCTAGCTTTTTTCCTGGAGGCTATTAGTCCCGGTTACTTGAAGAACCTAGTGTTCTCAGTTGAATGATATACTCCCTCAGATGTTCAGTGTAAGAGGATTTCCCAAGGTTGGGGCAGATGCTGTTTGTTAATGGGCCTCAGTTTGCATTTCAATGGCTCACCTGGGTGGGGTTGAATCTTCGAGGGAGAGGCCACTGCCTCTCCCCAGAGCCCTGGGAAGGAGTAAGAGGCCACCATCCTGTGTGGCCGCAACTCAGCAAAGCTCTGAGCACCCTTCAAATCCCAAGTGTCCCCATACAGTTTCAGTCCAGTCCTCCGTCCTTCTGCCACTCACCTTGGACTGTGGGTATTTTAGCACTCTGTCCTGTCTCTCTGTAACGTGGAGCCGCTTGGGACTTTAACCTGGAAGGCGCTGCTCACAGCTAAGACTGCTGCTGTCTGTGAACTCCCAGCCCCCTCTCACACCTCCACAATCCTACCAGGATCAATCAGTGTCCCTGGTTATATGATCCTCACAAGGTGCTTTTCTGTTGCTTTTTCCTGATGATTTGTCTTTATTTTAGTTGTAATTTTAGTTTGGTCCTGGGAGAAGGTCTGTGTAGCTTCCATTCACTCCACCACCGTTTTGGAATCCAAAAGCCCAGTTTATAAAAATAGAATAGAGTGGTGGTTGCCAGGGGCTGGCGTGGGGTGGAGAAAATTGGGAGATGTTGGTCAAAGGGTACAAACTTCTATTTGTAAGATAATGAGTTCTGGGGACCTAATGTACAGCATGCTGATTATAATCAATACTGTGTAATATACTTGAAGGTTGTGAAGAGAGTGTCAAATATTCTCACCACACAAAATAAATGGTAATTATGTGACATGATGAAGGTGTTAGCTAAGCTATGGTGGTAATCACTTGGCAATATAAAGTGTGTCAAATCAACATGCTATACAAATTAAACTTACACAATGTTATAGTCAATTATATCTCACTAAAGCTAGAAAAAACATTGTGGAGATGGATGGTAGAGATGGTTGCACAAAATTGTGAATGTACTTAATGCATTAGAACTGTACACTTTAAAATGGTTAAAATAGTAAATTTTATGTTATGTGTATTTTACCACTGTAAAAAATTGCTGAAAAAGCTATTTCTACCCTGGCTGCTTTGCTCAGTGGTTATAGCATTGGCTTGCAGACTGAAAGGTTGAGGGTTCAATTCCTGGTCCAGCATACGTACCTGGGTTGCAAGGTTGATCCCACCCCAGTTTGGGCGTGTGTAGGTAGCAACCAATCCATGTGTCTCTCTCACATAGATGTTTCTCTCCCCCTCCCTCCCTTCCACTCTCTCTAAAAATCAATGGAAAAAATAGCCTCAGGTAAAGATTAAAAACAAAAAGCTATTTTTTTGATATCCAGTATGTGAAATAAATTGATGGCTGTCAGTGTCATTTATGATGTAAAGAGGATCTACCCTCCAAATGTTTTTGCAAAACAAATACTGTCCTATTCACAAATAAAAGTTATGAGGAAACATATTCGACTTTTACTCTCTGGCGGGGCTTTGGAGGGTGAACAACTGAAATAGGAGTGTTAGCTCCCCCAAGGGCCATCTTAAAGAGGAAAGAATGGTGGTATGTTCTCTAGAAATCTTTAGTTTCAAATATATGTCACCAGTTGCAAAAAAAGACCTGTTTCTCATCCCAAACCATTTCTCTGTTCCTTCTAATTACCTTTCCCAAGCCTGTGCTGGGTTATTTCTTCTCTCTTATGCTGAACACAAATATTACTTTTTAATGTTATAGACCTAGGAGTTAAAGGCAATTGCATTCATTAGCAGAAATTTTATTTCTTCTTCCAAAAGAGAGCTTTTTAGCCTTTTTTTTCTTTTTCTTTTAGCGGACTGTGATGTCACGGACCTCTTCTAGACCTTGCCAGGGTGTCCCGCACTCGTCTTAGGCTGGTGGAGCGCCTCTACCTCACATTTGGGGTCTTACCGTGAGGGGCCACCTCTTCATAAATCATGTTGGGATTGGCTCAGACCTTTGTGACGCCTCAGACCAGGCACATGGGAAACGATTTTACATGAAGAAATGAGTTGCATTCATCTCTAACCCCTATGTTTACAAAGACGTCCTGGGCACCTGGAGAAGTAGTCAAACCTCACTCAACACTTGACACTGAGTCTAACCTCCTCCTCCTAAGGAAATAAGCACTTAAAATCCACTGAATTATCCAGTTTGTACACTTCTTTTCATGGGAACTATAACCTGAGAGGTGTCAGATATACCTTTTCATTGCGTGTCCTTAGTGTTGGAAAATATCTATTATTTTTTCAGTGCTCAGCTTGAGCTTTTGGAACATGGCTTCTTGTAAACATATTAAGATACTTGAAATTTTTTGACATTGCTTCTCTTTACCACACTCCCCTTTCAATCCACCTCCCAAGGTCCTCTAAGGAGCTTATTTCTCTGGATGTTCAGAGAATAGCAAGAGATAACACACTGATTACACTCAGGTCAGAAAAGGAATGCACGTGACTATTATAAAAACACTAGCCAGGTGCCCTGGCCGGTTTGGCTCAGCGGTTAGAGCGTCGACCTGCGGTCCAGAGAGACCCAAGACCCTGGTTCGGTTCCCACTAAGGGCACGTACCTTGGTTGCAGTTTGTCCCCGGCTCTGGTTGGTCGTGCGGGTGGCAGCCACTCAATGTGTCCCTTTCACATCGATGTTTTTCTCTCTCTCTCCTTCCCACTCTATCTGAACAAAAAATGGAAAAATGTCCTCTGGTGAGTATAAAAATAAACAAAAAAACACTAGGCAGGTATTATCGCTTCTTAAAGCTGCAGGACAGTTTACAGCATTGGAATATTTATACGGAACACTTCTCATTGCATTGTGTTTAGTCAGTCAATCAATGAGAATTGTTTCAGCGCCCACACGATGTATTAGTGAGGGGGGATCTGGGAGACAGGACATAGTCTTTGCCATAATGAACATACAATGAATGATCACCATAATAATCACCCCGTAGAAATATGTTCATGTGAGAAAACACAACTGTGAAGCAGACGGGATGTTTGCTCTTGAAACAGAGCAAGGAAAGGCTTCCAAATAGCTTTATGGCTGGATAGTAAACATTAGTTTAAATATGACAGGAGAAGTTTATGAATATTCAGAATTTATCCATCTCTGAACTATACCCAGCACAGAATTTACAAGTGCATAACTATCTTACATGTCATGTGCGTGAGATACACTGGAGAAATTAATATTGTTATTATAGAGAAAATAGGCATCTCCTCCTCCGGAGAGGTTGTGGTGAGCCCTTCCGTGATCTGTTCTGTTTGCTTTGGCCCAATAGCACCTTCGTAGCATTTTGTGCACAGAGTGGGGGGTAAGGAACAATAACCCCACTTTTTCCTTTTTACTACTAGATCATAGCTCATTCAGGAAATGTGGAAAAGTGGTATAGCTGAATTGTGGACAGAGGTACCACTGCACAGATTTTAGCATAAATATCTGTAACAGCAGAGAGTGAAGGCAGTTGGTCGAGAGAGAATTTTTTAATTAACTTGGTGGAGGTATTATAAGTATTTTGCTAACTGGAGTAAGTATTCAACTCCTAACCATCTTATTTCTTTAGGCAATAAAGTATAGTTAACTGAATATCACAAGGATGTACTTGAAGACCATAGGAAAGAAAGAATTCCAGACATACTGGAGGGTAATACATTTCTTTAAGCTACCATGGATTTGTGAACTGTAGAGTCTCTTCTTTGTATTATATTTTATTGTGAAATGTTACAGGGGACATCACTGATTTAAACTATATCACTTCAAAATGTTAGATGAAACCATGAGTTTAATCTAATAATAATTATTAGAGTAATAACAACTAGATTTTTATTGAGCTTTGTGCTAAATTTCTTAGATTTTGGATTTTTAAAATGAATTAGTTGTTTCTAAAGCCACCTTTCATGAACACACAATGAATAATAGTAAAAAATAATGGTGGCTCTGGCCAGCTTGGCTCTGCGGTCCAGGGAGACCCGGATTCGGTTCCCACTAAGGGCGCGTACCTCGGTTGCAATTTGTCCCCAGCCCTGGTTGGTTGTGTGGGTGGCAGCCACTCGATGTGTCCCTTTCACATCAATGCTTCTCTCTCTCTCTCTCTTCCTCTGTCTCCCTCCCACTCTACCTGAACAAAAAATGGTACAATGTCCTCGAGTAGGATAAAAAAAAAATAGTGGTGGAAGAGAGTGTTGCTCCACTGGTCAGTAAGATGTCATATTCAGGGACCAACACTCAGTAAGATGTCATATTCAGGGACCAACACTCACTGTGGGCCTTCTTAGGGGTCTGCTATAGATGAAGTGCTTGTGCTCCCCTCCCCATGGTACTTGGAGGTGGGGCTTTTGATTAGATGATGAGGGCAGAGCCCTCATGAGTGGGATCAATATCCTTATGAAAGAGACCCCAGAGGGTGTCCTTGTCCCACTGGCCGCTTCAGGGTTCAGTGAGAAGATGGCTGTCCCTGCAGGAAGCAGGTCTCAGCAGCTCTGTATCTGCTAGGGCCTGGGTTTGGACGCCCCAGCCCCCAGAACTGTAAGAAACAGCTGTGTTGTTTTCCAAGCTGCCTAGTCTGTGGCATGTTGTTATAGCATCATGATCACACTAGATACATTCTCTTTCTCTGATTGCATTTCACATGGAGTAACTACAAGACAAGTTGATATAAATGCTTTTGTATCAACTACACATAAGAAAGCTGAGGCTGAGACAAGCAAACATTTTTTTTCTGAGTAGCACATAGCTAATTCAGGCAGAATTCATTGGTATATACTAGCCATGTCAATAAGCACAGGTAATAACAATTTTTTAGGACTATATAGAAACTTCCAAAGTACTCCTATTCATTTTTTACATAATTTATTTCACCAAGTGGAATATTTTTAGGAAGAAAAATATCATTATTATTATTTGTTAAACAAAATTATGGGATCTAGATCAATTCATTAATAAAATAATTTCTCTAAAGCCAATGTGCTGAAAGCTAATTTTCCACAAGCAAATTCACGAAATGGTCAATCCAATCACAACTATTCAAAAAAATAATAAAAACAATATGTTCATGGCCATTGAATACATTTTTAAAATGTTCTTTGAACCATGTTTGATAAATTAGTGATTTTGATGAATTCGTCCTTTGGCAAGTTGGCCTACTTTCTTTTATTTATTTATTTATTTTTTGGTGGTATGTGCCTCTAGCAGGAACCAAACCTGGGACTCTCTGGTCCGTAGGCCAACGCTCAACCACTGAGCCAAACTGATCAGGGTGGCAATTTGGCCTACATTCAAGTTGAGAACTAGATTCATTGATTAATTGTTGAAATAATGCATTTAATTTGCACATACTATATGCCAGGAATTGGTGTTCAATGTTGAATGAAGCGGTATTAGAGAAATTACAGGCTAGTGGAAAAGAGAGTTGAGAACAGCACAAAAGAGAAAGTGCCACAGTAGTAATGCTTTGGGGACAAAGAGGAAGAGCACAGGAGAGAAATATCCTATCTGGCTACTGGTCACGGGAGGCTTCTAAGAGGAGGTGATCCTCGAGCTGAGCTTCAGAGGCAGAAAGTGACTTCCCCAAGGGAGTGGTGAGCAAGTCATCAAAATGTAGGACCGGGAATCAGGAGGTGCCATGACAGTGTTTTTCTAACTGAAATTGGTGACAGTTAGTGGTTCATGCAATAAGTGACCAACAAAATGTCAGGATGGACATTTAAAAAGTAAAATAGAATGGAACAGAAAATATCAGAGGGCACTGAATGTGGTAACGTAAGTACTGTGTTGTTGAACTCTGAATATATATGTGTATATATATCCTATTATCAAATCTGTTTCATACTGTGCATCACACAGAGCACAGAGGAAAGCAACTGCGTTCTGAAGGGGTGCTCCATGTGGATTGATAAAGTCAGGAGGAATAACTTGAAGTGAGACTGCAGAGAGAGAATCCTGGAGAAACAGATAGAGGAAAGATCATGACGGGCCTACTAGACATTGCAAGAAATTTAAACGTAATCTTGAAGATAAAAGAAGCTAGTAAAAGAATTCAAGGCTTAAATACAGCAATTTTCTTTTAAAGAAGTTTGAAAAATTCAAGTAGTATAGATGAATAGATATAAGAAGGAAAATTCTCATTTCTTATGCTACTACTTAACTCTTAAGCCAAGCTTTGATTTCCTAGAAGCTGCAGCTAATATCAGTTTCTGTTTTGGTTTATTTTGGTAGCAGAATTAAATATGTACACGATATTCTGTAATTCTTGATCTTTCACTTTGGACAAGATCATTTGATTTCTTATTACAAAACATGAAGAATCCAGCATAACCACACTGCTTACTACCTCCCTGCCCCTCCCCTTCCACCTCATGAATTGGGTTAGATGTCTTTATTTTTATTTTTCTTAGTTGCATTTATGACTTTAAGTAGTATACTTAAGTTGTGATATTTCAGTTATACAGGCACACCTACTTACTCTTTATTATGGACATGGCGAAATTAATATAGCAAGTTTTTTATAGAAAATTGTAGACTGAGCCACATATTTGTTTTGTCCAGAAAGTTCAAACTTAAGTGACAGAAAGACATTTGACTTTTTCGATGTCTCTCTTTCTGTCTCATCTATCTACCATGCATCCTTTTAGCTATATATCTTCAAATAATAAGCCTACACTAGCCTTAGATAGCAAGAAGGTGTCATCGATGGCTGGACTCTACCAGAAACATAGGAAGAGAGATAGCAGATATAGCAATTGGTAAAGCCATCAAAACAGAGTGCATACTGAGTACATACAGAGTACATACTGAGTGGTCTATAAATTGTAATTGGTTTTTACTGGACCATTTGTCTTTAAGGATTGTAATATTTCTCTATATGTTCTGGATACAAATTCTTCATCATATAGATATATTACATTATTTTCTTTCGGCCTCTGGCTTGAATTTTTATTCTTTTAACAGGAGTTTTTAGAGGTCAACATTTAAAAAATTTTGTTGGAGTTCTATTTAGTAATTTTTTCTTTTACCAATTGTTTGCATGTCTTATTTAAGATATCTTTGCCTACACTAAGGTTACAAAGACTTTTGCTTATGGTTTCTTCTAGAAGTTTTATCATTTTGGGTTTGATATTTAAGTCTATGATTCATTACTGAGTAATTATTTTTGATATGGTGTAAGATAAGAATTGGTGTTTATTTTTTCCCAACATAGTATATATTTGGTTGTTCTGGCACCATTTTGTTGAAAAGAGTTTCCTTTTGCCATTTAATTGTCCTGGCATCTTTGTCGAACAGTCAGTTGATCACATGAGTCTATTTATGAGCTCTATTCTGTTGCATTGATATATAGGTCTACTCTTTCACCAATAATACACTGTCTTGATTGCTGTTGTTTTATAGAAAGCTTTGAAATCAGGTACAGTAGAGTGAGTCCTACAGCATGTTTTGTTTTTTAAATGACTTTGGCTATTTCAGGTCCTTTGCATTTCAATATAAATTTTTAAAACAGCTGACACTTTTTACAAAATATCTGCTGGGATTTTTAAAACATCTGTTTTCATATATATATATATATTAGAGATAGGAAAGCAAGGGAGAGAGAGAGAAACATCGATGTGAGCCTTCCATAGACACCCAGAGTCATTTGCTTAACTAGAGAAAAAGCATTCCTTTTTACTAAGGGAAAAGAGAATCAAGGTAATTTACCACATATACTTAAAATTTAAAAAGTAAAATTTTTCCAGGAAGCAATTTTCCAAGACATATTTAACATAAAGATGAAAGATAGTTTTCAAACTACACAGATATTTTTAGTTTTTCAGGCTTTGGATAATAAAAAGGGCATAAATAACATGCATTTCACTACCAGCATTTTTTTTTTTTTTTTTGAGTGCATGTGACATTGGGGGGCATATATACTTTTTCTTTTTTTCTAGAAAATAAATGTGTTAACAATAGTTAATTGTTTAGCTTTAATGAGCTTGATCAGATTTAATTATACTCGTTAGAAGTTTATTTAGTTTATTAATCTTTTTAAAGAGCTAGCTTTAGATCGTTGATTTTTACTACCAATTCAGGACTTTTTTTTGGCTGTGTCTACTTTTTTCCTCTTCTATAAATTTCTGATTTTATCTTAATAATCTCTTTTTTGGGGTACTTTCTTTGGGTTTGCTTGGTTGCTCCTTTTCTAGCTTTTTAAAATTCAAAGCTTAGTTCACTTATTTTTACTGTCTCTTGTTATTGCATATCTTCTTTGGCCATCTCCCACCGCTCTTTGTATGTAATATTCTTCTTTATGTTCATTTCTAAAAAGATGGTAATGGCAGTTTTGACAAAGCTTGGGTGTAGGTAGTTTATTTGGGAATGTGAGTCTAGGCACCCGGCGTGGGGTACAGTGGGAGTGAACAGGGAAGAAAGAAATGCCAAGACCAGGGTGCCTTATCAAGATGGGCAAAGCTGCTCAATCTCCTGGGATCTTTGGAGGAGCCTTTTGAAGTATGTCTTAGATTTGTCCACCTGGAAATAAAATGGGGATACACTTATCCATCAGCTCCCAATTTTAATAGCTCAAGGGGAGTCTTATGGGTGTTAAGTCTCTTGTACTTCAAGGTTAAATGCACCAAAGTACAGAACAGATTCCTATAAGTGCACCACGCCTCACCATCAGAGAAGTCCCAGGGCGGGAAGAGAGATGAATAGATGTGCATGACCCAAGGCTATGGTGCTCTCAGGTGCATATGCATAAATGTACAGAAAGCTTATGTGGAACCAGTTACCACAGGTGTGACTGCAGTAAGAGAGGGTGCTCAGAGGACATGAAAGTGTACCAGTGTGGGGAAGAAAACATAATTTTTCTTCTATTCTCTAGGTTTGGGTAAGAAACCCCTGTCATAAAAGACAGAATAACAGGAAAAAACAACAACAACAACAACACAGAAGTTTAATAACATGTACATCTTTTATATTACATGGGAGATAGCAAAGAAATGGTGTAACTTCTAAATGGCCCAAGCTTTCACCTTAAATACCATCTCAGGCTAAAGACAAAAGAAGATGTTGGTGGGAGGGGCAGTTGTGGGAGGAAACCCAGCAAAGCACAGCAAAGAAGGGTAAGGTTGTTGGGCAGATGTAAGTGCTGCCTTCTCTGTTGTTAAGAGTTTCTAGAGATTTAGTCATCCTACTTTTCCTGGTACACGGATGGAAACACCCTTATAGATGAAGATTTTTCTTATAGATGTACATTTCTCTTACAAAAGGGTGACTTCTACTTGGTTTTCAGAGCTTCTGCTGTGTCTACTGTTTCTTAAAAAGAATCAGCCTAAAGTAATCTTTATGCCAACGAGGCATATTTTGGGGTGGCAAATTCTGCTCCCCTGTACAAGGTGTCTGATACAATTTTTTTTTAAAATTAAAAGGTCGTTTAGGGATGTATTCTATTTAATGTTCATATATTTTTTTGCGCTCCTTCTCCTGTTAGTTTCACATTTTGCCCATCAGTTTTTTAAGGTAAATTTCATACTTTTTTTGGATTGTGTCTCTTCCAAAAATTTAACCACTCTTAACATGGAAAAGATCCCTTTTGAGAAGAAAGTCCAATTTGTTAGAGTAAAACAGAATGAAGATTTATTTATACTAAGATCTAGTAACTGCTTATATGCAGAATATTCCTCAAAATTCTGGTATCAGAATGAAATGTCTGCTCTCTCTGACTCCATCTCTTTCAAGCCTAAGTTGTTCCCATGGCCTTTAGGTAGTAGCTTCTGCTTTGCATACTTGTCCGCATTAGAAAAATTCTGCTTCACCTTGAGTGTTACAAAACAGCCTCTTACCAGAAATTGCCTCTCCCAAGGAGATAGGGCAAGTGTATCTTCTTTAACATTGTGACTGGACTCACATCAGGTAGAATCAACTAAGAACAAAAAAGTTTCACAATCTTCCTGGAACTCCTGCTGTGCTCAGAGGTCTGGGATCATCAATTACCTCTTGCCCCTCCCATTTCCCCCTCCCTTGATATAAATAAACCCTAAATTCTGTAGGACATTTTAAAGATGGTTCTTTATGATGCTAGTCTGCCATCTTCTTGGCTTGCTGACCTTCTGAATAAAGTCACTTTCGTTGCCCCAACACCTTGTCACTGAACTCTTTGGCTGTTTTGTGGTGAGTGGTACAAGCTTGGACTTGGTTGTATCCTCCTAATCTAATCTAATAAACCAGTATTTTAAAAATTAATTTTAGAGAGGGAGGAAGGGAGGGAGAAAGAAAAGGAGGGAGAGAGAGAGAGAGAGAGAGAGAGAGAGAGAGAGAGAGAGAAACATCAATGTGAGAGAGATATATTGATCAGTTGCCTCCGTACATGCCCTGACTGAAGATTGAACCCACAATCTAGGTATGTGCCCTCACTGGGAATTGAACCCCTGACCTTCCAGAGCATGGGACGATGCTTCAACCAACCAAGCTATACCAGCCAGGGCTAATAAACAAGTATTTACAGTGCATTGTGACCAAACAAACTCTACAGAGAAATGTACAAAGGGCAATGGGAAGCTAAGGGAGATGAAACTAGATTGGATAATTCAGAAGGGAGTCAGAGTTAACGTGACTTTTGAGAGGAGCCTTGATGAGTGGGTAAAATTTCCTGGCATAAAGTACAGTATAAGCAGAGACACAGAGATGTGAATAAACTCTGTGTGTACAGAGAATGGATGGTGCTTACTTCTGCAGGGAATCAGCTGATCTTGTCTGTATACTCTGGGCCCTAGAATTTTCCCCATAATTTCAAGGTGGGGACTATGTAGTCTAGTCACCTATCAAAAACAATAACTGAATTGATTTTATTATATATAATTTGTGAACATAAAAGAGGATTAATTAAATTAAAAGCAATGAAAGATACTGTGGAATAAGAACTACTATATATAGTTTATTATAGTCCAACTAGATACAGTACATATACAGTCATGTGCCTCATCATAATGTGTTGGTCAGTGGTGGAGTGCATGTACAACAGTGGTCCCATAAATTATAATGGAGCTGAAAAATTTGTATCACCTAGAAGCAATAGAGCCATCATGCCTTGGCTGGTATGCTCAGTGGTTAGAACATCGGTCTGCAGACCGATGAGTCTTGAGTTTGATTCCAGCCAAGGGCATGTACCTTGGTTGCAGTTCATCCCTGGCCCTGGTCCGGTCATGAGGGAGGCAAACAGTCAGTGTATCTCTCTCACATCGATGTTTCTCTCTCCCCCTCTCTCTCTCCCTTCCTCCCACTCTATCTGATGATAAAGAAAAAAATATCCTCAGGTGAGGATTAAAAAATAATAATAAATGAAGGAAAAGAAACATCATAGACATCATAATGTCATAGTGCAAAACATTACTTGTGCTTGTGGTGATGCAGTGTAAATAAACCTACGTTACTGGCAGTCATATAAAGGTATAGCACATACAACTGTGTACGGTACAGAGTGCTTGATAAGGATAAATGCTTATGTTACTGGTTTCTCTACTATCCTATACCATTTATTATAGAGTGTATGTACTCTTTCCACTTTTAAAAACAGTTTGCTATAACACAATGTGCCATGTTAGTCCAAGGGCAGCCTTGTACGTCTTATGTTTACTGAGTCTATTGACTGCATAATTTTTTTCCTGTGCCTGGTATAATCTCAAATTGTTTTATAAATTTAGTGTAACCTAAGTGTACAGGGTTCATAAAGTCTACAGTAGTGTATAATAATGTCCTAGGCCTTCAGGGTCACTCACCACTCACTGACTCACCCAGGGCAACTTCTAGTCCTGCAGGCTCTATTCAGGGTAAGTGTCCTATACAGCTGTACTATTTTTTATTTTTAATACACTATACTTTTTCTAAGTGTAGATATACAAATACTTACTACTGTGTTACAATCACCTATAGTATTTAGTACAGTAACATGCTGCACAGGTTTGCAGCCTGGGAGCGATAGGCTAAACCATAGAACCCAGGTGTGTACTAGGCTACTGTCTAGGTCAGTTAAGTGCCTTACTCTCTGATATTTACACAGTGACAAAATCACCTAACAACACATTCTCAGAAGGCATCCTTGTCATTTAGCAGTGCACATCTCTCTTCTGCTCTAATTTTTATCCAGTTTTTTAAAACATTCTGTTTTTAGGCTATTGTGAAGTTTCTAGTTTGGTGTGCTCTGAAATGAATATTCTTTTGTATTGGTGTCTTTTATGTAAGTTCTAAAATGTGAGGTGACATGAATCTGATTGTGCCATAGGAACAGTTTTTATCAACTGTATTTCGAGGGAGGTTTTGCTAGCCCCCGAATAACTTATAGAACGCCTGCCTCAAATTACTGACTAGCAAAAAAGAGCCTCCCTCTTTGTTCCATAGTTCCATAGCTCTACATGTCTGTCCATTCCATTAGAGCACTCGACTACTTCCATTCTTATTGTATTGAGGCAGGGGAAAGGGAATTGTTAACTATTTCTGCTTTCTGGAAAGGAAGAAAACTTCCAAACAGAGGCCAAGTTGAAACAAGCTACTTTAATTTCAAAAAATATGAACGTGGTGATTCTCCCTATGGATCATAAGGGCACATACCTTTTGTTATAACAGCCTGTGATTTACTTAAACTAAATTATTATTTTTAACCATTGTATACCCACAGACACATCGTGACCCTTGTTATAGGGACATTATAGGTTTTAGAGAATTGCCATACTAATTCTGTGATTTTAAAAGATTGCTCTGGTGGTAATATAAAGAATGGGATGGAGAATGCCTAGTCAAGTGAGCGATGACAAGAGCCAATACTAAGATATTCTAAGGAAAGGTAGAAAAGATGAAACAGATTTGAGAAACACTTAGAATATAGATTAGCCTGGACCTGGTGACTGATCAGATATGGAAGATGAAAGAGAAAGAAGAGACATGGATGATCCTGGGGAAAATAACTCTAAAATTAAAAACATGAAGTTTTCCGCACTGTTTGAAAAAAGGCTCATTTGCCTGCAGAGGCTGTTTAACCATTCAAGTAAGAAGATAAGTCACTACAGTTTCATACAATATAATGAACAAAATAAGCTGATGAACCAAACAGACCCAGAGACATAGAAGGGAGTACAGTTCAGACTGACAAATCTCAGAGGAGGGGGGTGGGGGAGAGGGATGAGATAAACCAAAGAATTTATATGCATATATGTGTAACCAATGGACATAGACAACAATGCTTGGCGGGGGTATGGATCGGGAAGAGGGTCTGGGGAGGGAAAGGAGAAACATCTGTAAAAAAATAAACTAATAAAAATTGCAAAAAACCCCACCCAAAATAAAATAAAATGGGAGGGAAAAAATCTCAATGGTATAAATACACGGGTTTCAGAAACATGATTTAGGAAACTGAAGGGCTCTATTTCAGCCTTACTATCTCTTTACTGTAGGGAAGTTGAAGGGAGAAGATTATCTAGGGGAAAATGAACTCAGAGGAGCTCACAGGTGGAAAAAGTCACAGGGGAACGACATAACTGGCAGGACTGCAGTAGGTACTAAAAGAATATTCAGAGGAACGAACTCAGCTTAGTTAAAAAACAACAATTCCTTCTCACGCTCTCAATTCAATATTTAAAAGTGATTGATGAATACTAGATTTTCCAAAATCAGAAAAGATTTTTCTAATTGTCAGAATTAAAAGGAGTTGAGAAAACATTGTTTGTTTTTTGGATCTTTTAATGAATGACCACTGAGAATTTATGAGTTAGTGTATCTTTCACTATTATGGCACAAGTTCACATCACAGATGACACCAATGGACACTACTATGTTTTATCTCCTATCCCTCTGTTTCCTCTCCTTCCCTGTGCCATTTCCTCTTAACAACCAAACTGAAGTAGGTGTGATCATAAATGCTTCACAGACAGAAACAATTGGAGTGAATTGTCCACAAAAGATCTCATCAATGTGAAGATTCTCTTAGAATTGACTTCTCCTGATAGGATGATCTTTTCTTGGAAAAAAGACTTTACATGATGTGAAATATTTGTGTGTATTGATTTTTTTTGGGGGAAAGGGGTGTATTTGTTTTGGCTAAAAATCAGATGCTAACAGACCATATGACAGCTATCTGTGAGAACATCTCTCCATGGCTGACCAACAAACTTCCACAATTCATGTTCTCTTTATTTCCAGTCAAAAGAAACACCAACATTGTCTGTGTTCTTTATCCTGGTATTAAATGCATGGACTACCCTTGGAGGTACTACATCTACAATATTATTTTCTCTTTTTCTAACAACTGTTTTTTAGAATCCTTAAGTGCCCACAATTTTGGATTGGTAAAAAAATATTTGTACTACAAATTGTCAGAGCTTGTGTTAAGGGATAATTGCGCTTAATAGAGCAGGGAAGACATACTAGTGGTAAAGAACATTTTATATTATGAAAATTAAAGCAATTATCTGGCCACTTGAGGAAAAATAATCCTTTCTATTATCAGTAGCTGGCTAATTTGAAATGATTTTTTTTTGGTCTTAAAGTCTCCAGATAATTTCTTCACTCTTTCATTAAATTCAATGCGTGACTGTACTATCTGAATGATCCCAGCATAAGTAGATAAAAGGAGTCTTCTTGCATTATTACATCTATCTTCTTAGGAAATACTAAATTTAATATGTGATTTGTTAAAAATTAATTACTTCAAGTAATGTTGTGCAACTGTTATATACAAACTTCTGGGTTAGGGTAAAAGAGTTGTTCATTCTGTAAGTAGAACTCACACCTTTTGTTATCAGATCTGCTAAAACACTCTCATCATGCCATTGACCTCCATCTTCACACAGGAATCTGGGAAGTACATTTTGAAAAGTAACAGTGGCCCTGCCTTTTCTTTTTATTCCTATTTTTCTTCTTTTCTTTTTTCCTCTTAAACAATTCAGTCTAAAAGCCCTTTAGGGCCAGAGCAAGGTAGGTGTCTTGGAGTGGGGTAGGAAGAAAAAGGAGACTGGGAGGACATGGAGCTGGCTGGGAGGGGTGTCATGGTGCCCAGGGGCAAGGCATGGGTGTCGGAGGAGGGTGAGGGCACCCACAGAGTGTGGGGTCAGAGCCTGAGCTTTGTGTAGAAGGCATGTTTGCATCGAGTCAGCTTAGCATGGTGTTTGAGGCTAATCACAAGGAGAACATCCACACAAGGGGGCAGCTCAGAACAGATAGTGGACCCCAAAGGTGTGAAGAGAACTCCCATGCAAGGGAGAAGGAGGCAGTGAGGTGAGCAACTGGTTAATTACAGAGGGATTAATTTAAAAAACTATACTAAGAATAATATGAATCAAGTTTCTCACCGTCAGAGGAGGCAGTTACAAATACAAAAAGGGAGAAAACTAGAACGAACCTTATTGTGTTAGATTGGAATTGCTGTAAAAAACCATGTATTGGTGTAAATACCTGGTTTTTAGTATGCAGGTAAAGAAGCAGACATACGTGTAAATGAATGCACACACAAACAGGTTTTTCCTAGCTCTGTCCATGAAGAGGGTTTGGGATCAACAACTCCCTGGTGACAGTGGCACACCAATGTTCAGACCTTGACTTCCAAATCCAGTTTTCTACTGAAAGGAAGGAATGACCGATTCCAGGGCTTGGATGAAGGGATTACAGAATGAGGCTGGAAGATCTTGCGCCATAAAGTAAGAGAGTGCTCAAAGATTAACAGGGGTAAGACCGCGGGGAAAGGGGCCCCACTAACTTAATCTGGGACAAATTGAACATCAATATAAATACTGAGAATGGGTTGTAAGCCATTGAATAAAACTGGAATGCATAAATCTACTTTGATATAAATAAACACATGAATACATTAAAAGTATAACGAGGAATGGGATTTTTACATAGTTTGAAAGAAACTTGTCGCAAAATTAATTATTGATTACAAAGAGAAGAGTGACAGCATCATTTATGTGATATTCATGCCAAATATGCATAGTCTGAATCCAATCGTGAGGCAAAAACTTCAAAAAATCCCAACTGAGGGATCTTTTCTAAAATAACTAGCCTATAGTCATCAAAAAATGTCAAGGTCATGAAAGCCAACGTGAGACGGAGGAACAGTTCCAGAGGAAAGGACGTTGACAAGACACGACAAGTAAGTGTGATGTGTGATTCTTTTAATATGAAAGATATTATTGAGACAATTGGCTAAACATGAATAGGATATGAGGATGACTTGGCAGTAACACGTCAGTGTTCATTTCCTGAGTTGGATGGCTATGCTGTGATTAGCTAGCAGAAGAATGTTCTTGTTTGCATGACTACCCACTAAAGTATCAGAGGGTGAATGGACATGAGATCAACAGCTTACTCTTCAACAGCTCTAGAAAACATTTTTTGTAATTATTTGCAATTTTTCTGCAAGTCTGAGAATATTTCAAGATAAACATCCTTATAAAAAAAAAAAAGGACCTCTAATCATAACATTGTTCATGGATCATTTTGGGTATGCCCAATTATTTCAGGAGAAAAGACATCCACATTCTGAAGTTCACTCTTTCCCCTTGAGCTTTGACTCAGCATTTCAAATGTTATTTTATCATGTAAAACAACATCCTTAGGAGATTTCCCTCCCACACCTTATTAGTGGTTAACATTATCCAAATCAAATTATTACCAACAAGCTAAAATACTTCAAAAGACTTATGAAGGGCAAATGGACATCTTACCTTCAGATTTTTGCCTTTGAATTAAAAAGCAAAGTTTTCTCTCAGGCCCTACATTTCATATAATTTTAAGAAGTCCTTCCATGATGAGCTTCAACTAATTCTTTAAGCACTTTTTATATTTCAGAATTCTGGAACTACTGCTAATCATTGCCAGTCATTAATTTGGTGCTAAACCTGAGCAAGAACTTATTAACATCTATGCACCTTGATCTGTTTGTTTCTTTTTTTTTTTTTTTTTATCCTCACCCGAGGACATTTTTCCATTTTTTGTTCAGATAGAGCGGGAGGGGGAGAGAGAGAGAGAGAAACATCGACATGAAGGGACACATCGAGTGGCTGCCACCCGCATGACCAACCAGGGCCGGGGACAAACTGCAACCAAGGTACGTGCCCTTAGCGGGAACCGAACCCGGGTCTCTCTGTACCGCAGGCCGACGCTCCAACCGCTGAGCCAAACCGGCCAGGGCTGTTTGTTTCTTTTTAATATTTTAATTCATAACTGTGGTGAATTTGGAAATAAACATGATTTGAAAATCTTCCATGAGTGAAGTTCCGAAGAAGAACATTACAAGGTGCAAAGACAAATGTACTTAAGTTAGTTAAGTTCCCTGGGAGACTGATAACTAGAAGTCATTTTGATAAGTTTTTGCTCATCATACCTTTTGAACAAATCTGTCTACATATGCAATGCCTCACTTTCTTTAGATCATGAAAAATGCTGCTTCATTGCATGTAGACAAACTTAGCTTATTTGCATGTGTAAATTATTTCCACATTTTTGGTTAACATGATATGAAATTGTTATTATGAAAATTAACAAAAAAAGATTCCAAAAATATTTGCAGGAGTAAACATACTTGTATGCTCTAATTTGTAATGATTCAAATGCAGATCAAGTCCTACTGATTTGCAGAATGTATTTATAAAAAAACAATATGTATTTATAAAACGTTCTGGCTTACCGGAAAATATTTAAATTCTTAGTTTTGTATTGTGAAATATGAAACCATTTACTACATCATATTTGTTGAACACTGATTATGTACAGTATAGGACCAGAGAGTAGGTTTTTATTTTATACTTTTTGGGAGTATTTTACATACAAAAATGCATGATCATTACAAAATTAATTAAAATATAAACTGGTTTGGTGAAATAGCTAAATCTGTGAAATTTTAATTGTTCTCATAGGCCAAGATCAGTGATAATTAATGATTGGTTAAAAATTGTGAATTGACCATGGGCCTTAACTGAATCTATTTTTCTTACTCTGTCCTAAAAGCCTAAAAAGAGGTGCTTTGGAGAGCAGCGACTTCTTACTTTTCCTTCTTAATTGTTTCACTTCTGAGGAAGATAAGAACATACTGATCTAGAGAAGGATGGCTACTTTATTGAATAGAATAAAATTTTTAATTTGTATATATTTTTTGCATCATCCCTACCATCAGTTTTCCATGTTGTGATAAAAATATTTATGCTTCTTTTTTCCAAGTCCTCTTTCCAAATGCCCATTTAGAGTTGGTTTTGAAATAGCAACATGGTTGCATTAGCACAGATCCTTGGAGATGTTGAGACAGACTAGCAGAGTCTACTGTACCCACACCGCGGAAGACAAAGGGTCTGGAAAGTCAGAGCAGGGAAAGAAAGGCTGGCCTGCCCCGGGAGCCACATGGACAGTCCGTGTGTTTCCATAGGAGCTCCGCAGTACAGCAGCAAGTGAACATTGTGCTCCTGTCAGGGCTGAGCGGTGACAATCGCCAGGGTTCCATCACAACCCAAACTGCTGTTACCATTCTCATAGCTGAAGCAAAGATGAGTAACTTCTTTCATTTGCTCAACACTGCCAGGCACTTTGCAGAGGACTGAGGATATAATGATGGCCAAGTCAGACGTGGTTCCTGACCTTATGGGGCTTCTAGTTTGGTAGTGGAGACAAAGAGCAAGTCAGCGAAAACCAAGCAAGCAAACAGTAGGCATCGTGCTGAGTGCTAAGAAAGACGACAGAAGTAAAGAGGAAAGATCACAGTGGCCGTAACTCAGACTCAATAACAAGCAGAGAGAATAACTTTTTCAGAATGGGCTGTGAGGGGATGGTACTGGGTGTAGGGAGTGTTCCCTTGGGCACGGGGATTGGTGGGCGCTCCAGACAGGTTTGCGGGACCAGGTTCCCTGAACGGGTTACAAACAGGACAGGGGGCATGAGGCAGTGAAGACAAAGCTTTGTCCTCTGTATTTTGATGCAGGAGTATAAGAGCTTTTGAGGAAGTGGTTCTTACTCTACCGAAACATTTTAAAATGCACAAATGGCATCCATTACTTAAAACTCTCCTGTAGCTTCCCACGGCACTAGAACATGTTCCAAGTTTCTTACTGTGGCTTTCCAGGCTCTAACTCGTCCCCTGACTATTTCTCTAGTCTGCTGCATCATTCTCGTTCTTGCTGTGCTTCAGAAACATTAGGGCTCGTACACTTCCCTAGTGCCGCCCAGCTCTTTCCCCGTGCAGGCTCTTTGCACATGCTGGGCCTCCAGTCCGAAATCTCTTCCTTTCTTCCCATGGCCGTCTTCTTATCATCTGTTAGGTTCAGTTGACTATCACAGGCTCTGGAGGCCTTCGCTGACCATGCTGTGCAAAGTGGAAATTACCCTGCCCCCTGCAATTTTATTTTCTATTTCACCCTCTTGTTGACCTATTCCATAATATAGCTTATAACTTGTCATTGTGTTCTCTGTTTTCTGTTTACTATTTGTTGTTTTGTTCATCGGTCTACTGTAATGGAACATATGGTTGTGAAGTCAGGTCCTTCTTGTTCACAAGGCATTGTTTGTCACATAGACTTGTACATAAATAACAGACAGGAGGTAAATGAGTGAAGAGCCAAACACTCTCTGATTAGGGTTGCTGTTCGTAAATCTGAAGCGCCTTGGCACTATCATGCTGGTAAGATTTTTAACACAAAGTAAATTGTATATGTATAAGATATGTAGATTATCAAAATCAAGTGTAGAAAGAACTTTGCAAATCATATTTTGACAAGTTTCAGATAGTTCACCAATATTTTCATCTGAGCAAGAGTTGATCTATAGGGTGCATTAGTTAGATGGTGGTTAAAAAAATTCCAAAGATCTATTTATTCACCTGGGAACTTTCTATTTAGTGGAAAGAAGTTAATCTGACTATAGGAAAAAAATGGCAGCAATGATCAGTAAGAGTCAGACTTGTTCAGAGGGACAAAAGTAGACATGTTACCTGAGCAGATACTTGGATCTCTGAAACCCACAGGATGGCTGGGACATCACAGTCAAATCTCATTCATCCTCCCCATCTCAACTTTTCCACCATGAAAACTAATCAATGCAAATTGTTTATGTCATATTAACTTTTTGCTTTTTTTGTGCAGTGTCATTGACAATGTTTCAGGTTGCATTTTTTTCTTACAAATATGTGGCATCCTTTATTAGATTTTCTCATAAAAGGTTAGCTTCCATAAAGGATTCTGCTGTTAACTTTGACCCCCTTTGAACTGAATCTGAACTAAAGCTCTTCAAAATATATTGATATTCCTATCTGGTTGGATTCTGAAGGAAGCAGAAATTGTGTGTGTGGAGATAGCAAATAAAAAAAAAATTATGGTCAGTGTAAGAGAGCCCAATATTTAAAAATTATATATATATTTAAATATGTCTTTTATTGACTTTTTTAGAGAGAGAGGAAGGGAGAGAGAGAAATAGAAACATCGATCTGAGATAGAAACATTAACGTGAGAGAGAAACAGCGATCAGCTGCCTCCTGCACGCCCCCGACTGGGGATCGAGCCAACAACCTGGGCATGTGCCCTGACCGGAAATTGAATCAGGACCTCTCGATCCATGGGACTACACTCAATCCACTGAGCTACACTGGGCGGGCAAAATTGTTAGAAAAACAATTCCAATGTTATATAAGATGTATTTATTTATGCTGATAGAAAATAAACAGTGGGAGATAATAGATGAATGGAAGGATAGTTGTTGATAAGTTTAAGTAGGTTTTTTATTTTTTAGATTAATTGTAATAGTTTCTGCTTTAGTTTAATCCAAATGAAAGATGCTTCTGGCAGGATTAACAGTTGTGCCACAGACTTCTTTGAATTCATGTTTTAAATATTTTCCTGATACATTAGGTTATTCTTCCAAACGTATATATATGAAGAAACATACATTATCTAAAGGTGGTTTTCAAAATTCAGTGGGGTGCTGGTAGTGCTTTGTAAAATCACAGATGTCCATCCCCAAACTTCAGAGTCAGATGGAGTAGAACTTTTAGGACTCTAAAAATAAGCACCCCAGGTGATTCTGAGACCTGTGGCTCATATTTCACTTTGAGAAATCCTGTTGGAGGTGTTCTTTTTGGAAAGAAGGAAAGGGATCTTAAATCTTTTGTTGATACAATAAGGGGTCCCTGAGAGTTGGATCCAGAAAGTTAGAAAAACTGCTTTCAGAAAACTGTTTTCCCAGTTGTGACTTTGCTTCAGGTGCCTTATTTCCCTAAATTTAGCAAGAATATAATTTCCTGTATATCATCAAGTCAATTGACCTTGGGGAGATAAATGAAGAGCCTGATTTAGGGACCTAAGCTCTATCTTCTCATTTCTAATATAAAATAGTTAACTTCAAAGGTCATAACTATATGTGTGCTGAAATTAAAATAGCTTTTTAAAGATATTATAATTTCAACAATTAAAATTGTGAGTACATTCTTCAAAGCAGAAATGTCATCTTTCTCTGTCTCTGTCCAGTGCCTCAGTTTTGCCCTAAAAGCCTGTTGAATCTGCTTACAAATTAATTTAGTCCTGGCCTGATTGGCCATCCCATTTTCTCTGATGCTGTACCTATTCTTTCAATAAGTAAAAAAGTTGTGAGCATCAGCATCACAGAAGGCAACCGAGCGAAGGAAAGTCAGAGGGCATTTCCCAGGGAAGTACTGGTCAACCCAGCTGGAGTGATGTGTAGAAGGGGCACTGGATGAAGCTAATGTGGAAACTCAAAGTGAAGAACAGGAGTCCATATTATTACTATTTTCTCTGAGAAATTTTAAGTTAATTTTTTTTTTTTAAATATCAGAAAACAATTGTGAAGAGAAAAGTAAAGACAATGAAAATAAAATGCTCCCACAAAAAAAAAAAAAAAAAAAAAAAAAAACACAAAAAACAACAAAAAACCATGTTTCATAAAATTGTTTCAATTACACTTGACAGCATTTTGGAAAGAAAAGAACCATACCCAGCTCTCTTTTTGGATAGAGTTCCCCATGTGACTGATGCTTAGATTTCAATAGGAACATTTTTTTGCTTCTTATGCGCAAAGGTATACATTTCTTATTCCTACAGGGTTTTTGAGTCTAAGCAAACTGTTAAATGAGGTATTGAAACTATAAAAGAACACAGGTTTTGTAATTCTCATTTGAAACCCATCCCACTGAAGTACAGACTCTTCCTTTCCGCACTCACTGCAACATAAAGGGCAGAAATAAACTATTTCATTTGTCTGGCAATATTGGCTAGGAAGCTGGAGTTCTTTTTTTTTTTTAAAGGAAGTAATAGACTTTCAGCTGAATTTTTACTGCTAAGGGATGGCCCAAAAGGGTGTTCCCTCTTTCTTGCTAAGCACAAAGACTTGGATTTAATTGCATTATAAACCATTTCATCAACACATCCATGAAATAACAAGCATTCATGTACTTTGTTTTCTTCTTACCATAATGTCAGAGTGTGAGCTGAAATTAGAGGGAAAAGGGGGTTTTGAGGGAACTAGCAAGTTAATCATCCTGGAGAAACAGAAAGAGACAATTATGAGCAGGATCGGGGCACTCTCTCTTTTGTCTTTTTCTAATCTGGAGGAGCCTGTTAACAGAAATAAGACTGGTTCTTTGTCAGGATCTTCAATGGACTCTAGAAGGATAAATGGAGCGATGGGCACTGATGCCTCATGCCTTGGTCTAAATCCAGCATATTAGGGGGAAATGAAAGAAAATCTTCTAGATGGACAGGAGTTTGGAGTTGAATTCTGGTGTAAACACGGCTTGGAGAGGAGAAATGGAGGCCCGTGTCTCTTTCTCAGTCATCTCACGAGTGAAGCAAGACATCTTTCTGGCTCCCAAAAGGAAGTCTCTTTGGAGGAGTGTGTTCAGTTCTGTTGTTACTGCAGCAGAAACAGGTCTGGTTCTTCCCATAATTCTTTTCCCCAATCAGAGTGTTAGTAGTTCTGAATAACCAACTGTCAAAGAATCGTGAGGATTCTCCGAGTGTCTTCCTGTCAATGTACGAAGCCTCATCTCTGTTCTTTGTGGATCTTCACTGTTCAGTTGGGAAAATATGGAGATTAAAACCTCAGGTTCTTCAGCAAGGATAACCAATTGTCAGAGATATTTGTTGGTCATGGTACCCAGCATCTGTGTACCCGAATACTGTTAACAGTATCCTGAATTATTACACCCTTGGCTCCAGGCGTGGCCATTTAGTGCATAATATTGCTTAGACTGCAGTGATTTCTTCAGGAGCAGACTCGTGACCCAATCCCAGTGAAGCGTCCAACGAGGCTTCTCTGGGGATTGCTGGGCTAAGAGCGGTGGGGTTTTCCCACTGGTCTTGGTTGAACCTGGCTATGAGGCTGGATCTGCTGGAGACATTCTGGCATCACAACAGGAGAAGCTGTTTAAAATGGAGCCAACATAGGAACATCTGGGTAAGGATGAGGAGAGGGACACTGTGTGCTGATGACACTGTGTGAGTTACTGGTTAAGTTCCTTCTGGAGCTCGTCCTAGTCCTCCTCCTGGAGATTTTAGTTATGGGAACCCGTAAATTTCCCTTTTCCATAAAGTATTTTGTCTGAGCTTTCTGTCATTTGCCAAGAATGAAGTCTAACCAATGTAATTGAATTCTAATACCAGCTCAGTCACTTTCTGCTTGGTGACTTTGGTTGACTAGGTTATTTAATATTGCTTTTATCACTTGTAAGAAAAAGATACTCAAATTAGCTACCCGATAGGTGTTTTTTTTTTTTTTTTTTGTGAAGATTAACTAAAGTTGTGATTGATAAATGTTTGGTCATAGTAAATGCTCAATAAGTATTGCCATATAAAAAAAATTATGCCACAACGCTTATATCCAGGACAAAAAATATCTCCAAAGAGCTTTAAATCTGAGTGTCATTCTTTTGTAAATATTACACAATTTATTGTAATGCTGAAGTGTCATTTTTGCTCAAATTTTATTCTTTCTCCTTCTTTATGTTTGATGGAAAGACTTAACTCCCTTAGGCTCAATGTCTGCTATTTCATAACTTCTCAGCTCACAACAATTTGATGGGTTGCTAAACTTAATTGAAGTATGTGGTAACAGCGAAATGCAGCAATAAAAAGGATCTTGAGAAACTTTGAGGTTTTTCAAAATTATATTATTAGATGTTGACCAATAATAAAATGATGATAGCAAAAATCAAAGTTCACTAATCAGTGTACATCCAGAAACAGTAAGTTTCAACCTTGGTCCCTCTCTATAGAGAAGCCATACTGATGAGTGAAATCAAGTGGTGGAGGTGTTATCCCTTAGAGTCCTCTTTTTCACTCTTTCTTTGACTATTCTCTCTCCATTCTTACCTTTATGCATCACTCGCAGGTGTACCTCCCTAGGCTTTGCCCATTTCCCAAGACACAGTCTGTCACATCTCTAGGTCTCTTCCATGTCTCTGCTGATTCTTTCTCATCTTTTTTGTGTAGATACCCCAGTGGTTCAAATTCTAGGCTTAGAATATAACCTTGTATGTTCATTCAGTTGCCAGTCTTGCAGATCTGTCTCTTGCATCCATTGTTCTCTTTCAATTCTATATGTCAATGTCCTGGCTTAGATCTTGATTGCTTCTTGCCATACATTTCTTACCACCTCCCTTGTATGCTGCCATTATTTGTCTCATTTATTGCCTTCCCTCCTTCTTTTTAACCCCCCCCCTTTCTTTCTTCTTTGAATGTTACTACTTCCAGAGTTATGCTCCCTAAAGAACAATTCCCATTTACATTACCCCTTTCCCAGGGTCCACATTATCTTTGGAAGTGGCCCCCACATTTTAGATCTCATAAACTTGTGAAATAAAAATATATTAGGGAGCCCAAAACAGTGTTGCCAATTCTTTTCTTGCCAAGTTAGAACATTAGAACCTCCTACCACACTGCCATCTACTCTTATCATTACTTCATAAAAGCTATTGTATTTGATTCCAAATATAGAAACTGCATAATCGCAAAATAAAGGAATGACCTTTAAATTGAATGCCATTCTTTCATAAAAATAGAAACAAAACTAAACAACTCCCTTACAAATTGTCTTTATTTTTCTTATTTCTCTCTAGTCCAGTGAAAACTTAGACTTAAGCCATCATTGGCCCATGGCCAGCTTTTGGGAACCACTGGTGTACAGAACAAAGTGAAAGTTCTGAGCAGTATTTGAGACTCAATCCATCTGGCCTACAGGCAAAATATAATTCTTTATTGTTTCATTCATGTATTTGAAAATTTCCTCTTCCATGCCTTGCCCATTCTCTTTTGTCTGAATTATAAGCTTCTTGACCTCTCTCCACCCCTCCCTCTCAGTTATCAACCCATCCTCACATGCTGTTCTCTCCCTGTTACTGCGAATTCTCCCATCTATAATTCACCTCTCTTTTTGTTCTCGGCTCCATTACCCCTGGAACTTATACCTTTCATATTCTACTTGCCATGTGTTAACAGTATTATTATTTATGCATCATTTACTCTATGGGCAGAGACTGTGTCTTATATCCATTAATATGCTGCATAGTAAATACCTGTAGAATTTGGTTATCTCAGTATTGCAGAAAATGTAGGTTTTAGAAGATATAAAAATAATATCATTTATAGTGTCTCATTCAGCATCAATGGATTAGTGACAGAAAATATTCCTGTGCCAAAGGAACAAGATACTATAGGGCTGAAGAAGCCAGACATTTGATTCCAAAGGGCCAACAGAAAGGAGTGGGAAGAGGGATAGTGATCCTCCCAAAGGAAGGGCCAGTTTGGAATCCTGTGGTTATTTCTGCCTGTTTGGCACTGGAGGATGTGAGCTTATGGTCACTGAGGAAGTCCTAACAGGAAGGCAGGTGGCCAGGTTTACCTTAACTGACTGACAGACCGACATTCCTATGTAGTCCTGCTTGCTGATTAGGAGAAACGCCAAGGTAAGTGTAGAAGGTTGACAGGAAGACAAACAAGCCTGTCCACGTGGAATGGGATTAAAACAAAACAAAGAACAAAAACCTTTTCTTGCAATTCATTTGATTCCAACATCCAAAGGGAAAAGTGCTTTGTTAATCTGTTTGGGAAAGAGCAGGCTGGAAGTATGTGAATGGTAATTCTACCCTAAACATGATATTCCTTGATTCTTTGTGAACCAGTAACAGAGTAGCAAGATAAAAAAGTAGGGAGAAAGAGTAAAAGTGTAAACCAGTCTACCAAAAGGAAATAAATTCAGCACTAAGGTATTTTTCCTTTGTCCCAAATGAGAGCTATCTTTTCCAGCTGCCACTGAGTTGGAAGTCTGGTAGACAAGTAGGAAGGTCTATCTATCTATCTATCTATCTATCTATCTATCTATCTATCTATCTATCTATCTATCTATCTATCTATCATCTATCTATCTATCTATCTATCATCTATCATCTATCTATGTATCATCTATCATCTATCCAATTATCTCTATCTGTCATCTATCTATTTATTTAGATATTGGTAAATGACTTGCACTTTCAGTCAACTAGCCATTCATCACACTAAAATCCTACAAGAGCAGGAAGTTGCCACAGTATCCTTCTGGGCAGAAGGTTTCTCCTTGAGGAACACTCTAATTTGGCACCTGCTGATAGAGATCATGGCTGCCTGTAAGGTCCTAAATTAGTTGCATAAATGTTTAGAAGTTTCTCTGCTTGACCAGCCTGCTACTGTATATAGTGAAAAGAATAAATTTGAGAAAATCCATAGCATTTATCTTGATTCACCACCATGGGAGCAGAAGGCTGTGTAACAGTAATAGTTACAGGCTATGGCTTCAAATACTGTGGCATACTTCGTTGTGCTGGTGAAAAATATTGGCAGTGAACATCATAATGAATTGAACAGGATCTGAACCATGTCAGAAAATGGAAGTTCAAACAGAGCTCATGTTTTTATGGAGACCTCAGAGCTTTGTTTCTAGTTACTTTCCTTTCCATTGAATCAAGAACTGTATACAATATACATGTTTACTTCTAGTCTCTTGTTTTTTCACAGTAATCATTCCCTGATTAGGTTTAATTAAAAAAAGTATAAACTACATTTCTGGAAAATGCTACAACTGATAATTTTTTTCCTGTATTATTTGGAATTTGCTAATCTCTTTTCTAAGTGCATAAATATACATGTGCTTAGATTATAACATATGATTAGATTAATGCTTTTTTTTCTACCATAATATGTGAAAGCAGAGTATGCGCCAGGCAAGGTGAAGGTATCAACTTAACACTGCTGGCCAATGGATTGCTCTGGAGGCTAATCAGAGCTCAGTTTCCAATGACTCAGGCAGGGGCTCGCGTTTTGCTTCAATCTCTGCATTTGTTGTCTGATACAGCTTCCTCAGAGGTCACCCATTGTTCATCTAGGTAGTTAGGTTGCTAGGAGCAATGAAGAATCTCACTTCTTTAATCTCTTTGTCCATATGAGATCTGCAATATTGTAATATTGTAATTTTTTTAAGGGGGAAATTTTGAAATTGAGAAGTACCTGTTTGTTAGCATTTTAATGAACTTGGGATAATTAAAAAAAAAAAATACACTAAGTTGTTTGTTGTTATAGACTGAATGTTTGTATCCCATTTCCCCTCAAATTTTTATGTTGAAGCCTTAAACTCCAGTGTGATCATATTTGGAGATGGGACCTTTGAGGAAGTAATTAAGGTTAAATAAGGTCATAAGGGTGGGGCCCTAATTTGATAGGACAGGATTAGATAGGATCAATGTTTTTATAAAAAGAGATACCATACAGCTCTCTCTGCTCTGCAAGCTCACAAAGGAGGTCATGTGAGCACGTGGCATGATGGCAGCCACCGACAGGCCCAGAGAAGGGCTCAGAATGCCACCTACCTTGCTGGCATCTTGATTTGGGACTTCACAGCCCCCAGAACTGTGAGGAATGCATTTTTGTTGTTGAAGCCACTCGATCTATAGCATTTTGTTATGGCACCCCAAGCAGACTGGTACATCTGTACACTTGGATGAAATGTGGAAGAATTTGAACTTTAGGGGCCAGGGGAGCTATGGCACATATTTAGTGTGGTGATTAAGATCTCAGGTGCTAGTTAGTGAGACACCTTTCTTTTCTATCATCTTTCTTTTGTCGCCTCACCAGACTAGTGTTTTTGTTTGCAAAATTGGAACAGTAATAGGTTCTGTTTAATGAAGCTGATACAAGGATTATAGGAGCTGGCATGGCAGACATAACTGTAAGTGCTCAGTTAATATTAGCTATTATTACTATTATTATAACCTGAAAATAGGCATAAGATAGTGTCAACTTCATGTAATGACAATAAGAAAATGTACTTAAGATCCTTTATAAGCTAAAAACACAAATACTATACTCATAAAGGTAAAGGGATCGAGAGTTACAAATGAGCACTTATAAAAATAGTCATGGGGCCCTGGCCAGTTTGGCTCAGCGGTTAGAGCATCGGCCTACGGTCCGGAGAGACCCGGGTTCGGTTTCTGCTAAGGGCACGTACTTCGGTTGCAGTTTGTCCCCGGCCCTGGTTGGTCGTGCGGGTGGCAGCCACTCGATGTGTCCCTTCAGGTCGATGTTTCTCTCTCTCTCTCCCTTCCTCTCTCTCCCTCCCACTCTGTCTGTACAAAAAATGGAAAAATATGCTCGGGTGAGGAAAAACAAAACAAAACAAAACAAAACAAAAAATAGTCATGGGGATGTAAAATACAGCACAGGGAATACAGTCAGTAGCATTATAACTATGCTTGGTGTCAGATGGGTACTAGACTTATTGGGGGGAGCACTTCATGAGTGATAGAAATGTCTAATTAGCATGCTGTACATTTGAAACTAATATAACATTGTATATCAACTGTAATTACAAAATAAAATACATTTAAAAAAAGATTTGGTATTCTGATTTAATAGTGCAAATAAAAACTAGTTTTTCTCTTTTACTTTGGAATTACATCGATGGTAAATAAAACACGTACGTTTTCTGAAAAATTTTTATAGTGTGCTAAAAGGATTTTTTTCAATATAAGTCATATAGTGTATTAGATACATAATAACATATTCCGTGCTCTGAAGAATAATGACCTGTTTTGATGATGGAATAGTCACAGACACATTGAGAATAAGTTCTTGAGAGTGGCACTGAAGTCACAGGGCAAGCTTGTCAGCGAGGCCAGCGGAGAAGGCTTCTTTCCCATGGGAGCCCTTGGAACGGGGCACCGTGGTGGTGAGGCGCAGTGGGGTTGGAAGTGAGGAGGAAAGATTCCTCCCTGGCAGGACAGTGTGTCAACCGGATTGAAAAGACAAGCGGGTGGAAGTTCAGAGTGTGGTGCACAAAAGTCTACACAGTAACCAATCTAGACTTTGGAAGGAACGGGTCTAACAACACTTCTAGAATTCTGTCTGCCGGGAAATTCAATTTTTTATCTCACTACTTGGCAAAATCCTATTTACTGTTAGTAGCACTAATAAGTGCAAGACCAGTGAAAGAGAAAAAAACAGAAAGCCCATCTTTTCCCTCTGGCCAATCATAAAATTTGTAGTTAATGGTTAATTTAACACCAAAACCCCAGATTTTGAAATGGCTCAGTGGCAGATTATGGTGTGTGCCTACCTTGGAGTTGTGGATATGTTTCCACAAAAGTTTTTTAGAAAATACCCTTCTTAAGAAACAAATTAATTAAAGAAGAGCCAGACAAATAAACTGCCATCCTTGAGATTAGGAAATAATGCAGTGAATGGCATTCCTTAAGTGAAGGTCTGGGCACAGCCGAAAGACTAATGAATTACTTAGTCTCCCACTCCGAAGAAGATGTAGACTTTGATTAGTGTCTGAAACTGTTGGGAAGGTGCTCAGTTTATGGCTTCTCTTTCTCTGAGCTTTAGAAGAGGCAAAGAAACATCGGTCAGTATTTCTCGCAAACTGAGGCTATCTCCTCCAATTATCACAGCTACAACTGACACCAAGCAATTTAGAGGAGAAACTCATTTAACGGTCAAGCATTTCAAGGTGCTTTTTTAAACTACTTAAGGCAGATCTAGACATCACAATGATTGACAAAGTATTATCAGCATCACCATGGGAACCAGAAGTGTTTTACAAAGTCCTAAAAGGATCTGACACATTGTTCAAAAGGCAAACCCCACCGATACCACCTGCTGCTAAGAGGTTTCAGTTCTTGGGTGTCTGTTATCTCCAGCAGTCCTCCATCTTCGTATGTGAAGATTTCACTGGTGGGAGGAAGAAAGGTTCTTTTCTATTGTTCGATAGTTTCGCTATTTGTATCAGCCTTACAAATGACAATTGAGGTGAATGCCTTTTCCATTTGGTTTCTGGTTATGACTTCAGTTCATGACTCTTTGAATACTAACAGTCGAGCTAAAATGCTGCCAGTTAGCCAGGGACACTTGGGGATGTGGCACCGCAGGGCAGGCTAGAACTGGACAGTCGGAGTCCCATTGTAAACACACATGCTCCCTTTATGCTGATCTCTGGGCAGTCGAGACTTGTACAATATTTGAAATCTTTCCTTTCAGCCCAGAGGCCATGACTGAAGGTTGCAAAATGTATATTTGTTTCACCCCTAAAGTCCCCACAACCAAATTTGCAGGTTCAGCTATGCTTTCCTGTGAATTCAAAGAATCTTGTTACAAAAGGTAAATGTTTTTCTTGGAGTGCGTAAATAAACATAACAAATCTGAGCAAATATCAGTTCATAATTCCTTTGGTGCTAAATTCCATGTGTTCTAGATCTTTCTCGTGTTTGAATATAGCAGTTAACATTTGGTTTACATTTTTTTTAGTAAATGAAGGCACTAAAAGTCACTAGACTGAGGTTTGCTGAGGGTAACTAATTAGTCTACAGGCATTCTGCAGTCTGATTTGGGCTTTCCTGGCGCTAACGCTGCTCATCAGCCCCATTCAGTGAACAGCATGGGCAAACATCCCCCTGATGTGGGAAGTGACTTTGAGGTCAAATTATTCAGACTATTTTGTTCAGTGACACCAGTCTCTCTCTTTTGTTTACCCCAACCTTTTGTTTGGAAGAATTCCAAGCCCGAAGAAATGTTGAAAGAATAACACAATAAACACACATATACCTTTTAGTTAAATTCACAAACTTAATATTTTATAACATTTGTGTGCTCTCTAGTGATCATCTATTTATCTATTATCTACATACATATGTAATACATGTCCTCTTCAATTTTCTGAGCCATTTGAAGGTAAACTGTAATATATCACTCTCCCTCCAACCACATCAATTTTTTTTTTATCACTTAAGAATACAGGCATTTCCCTACATTACCACAATAGCTTTTTACTCCCAAGAATTTAATAAGTGATGCACCATGCAATACCTAACACCGAGTATGCAGTACAATTCTTAAAATTCTCCCTCAAATGTCCTTTATAGCTTTCTTAAATATTCAATCAAGTTTCATATAATAAATTTATTTTCAGTTTTTCTTAATTTGGAAGCACTTTTTTCATCTTTTATGACAGAAATAATTTGAAGAGTCCAGTCCAGTTGTCGGAATGTCTCTCAGTTTGGAATTTTCTGGTGGTTCCTCTTGATTAGATTAGACATGTGTTGACATGAACACCACAGTGGTGTTGTATGTGTCCAGTGCATCATCTCTGCAGGCACAGGATACTAACCTTACTGACTTTTTAAAGGTAGTTTATGAAAGATCTTTCTTTAATAAAGGCACTACTTCTCCTTTGTAAATTAATAAGTAATCTATAAGGTGATTATTTACTATCATGTAAATAATGTAGATATTCTGTTTCCCAACAACAATCTTTCACTCAATGATTTCAACATCAGTGGCTTCAACAAGAATAGGCCCCCAAATCATGATAAGGACTCATTCTGCTACTTACATGGGGGCAGGAATAAATGAAGATTGAGAAAGGAGAGGATGTACTTCCTTACCTGTTTGTACTTAATGATTTCTCCAGAATCACCTTTCATCCATTTCTTACTAGGCACCAACTCTGCAAAAGCACATAGATTAACCAGATAAAGGTTCAATGTAGTTAACATAAATTTATTGGACAGTTTCAAGTTTGTACCATTTGCTTATTATTCATTCAATCTGTGAGATCCACAAACCTTGTTCAATTACCATAATAACTTGATATTAGAGTTCTGGATGGCATTTGCAGTCATGTCAGTCTTAGAGTTGAATTATGTTTGGTTGTTTAGAAAAAAGAAAATATTGATTTAGATAGGTAATTGTAAAAGATAGCAGCTCATTGTGAAATTCCGAGATGCTTTCAATTCACTGCTCTGGAGGCTTCAGAGATGCAAATGGCATTTAAAAAAATATTGAGTTGCATGGAATAACAACATTCAAAACTAGTTTTCATTCCTCGTCAATAAATATACGTCAGATTAGAAGTAATCTGACCCTAAAATGATGGTTAAGCTAATTATAATATACCAATATGTTACGGATTTGCTTGTTGTCAGAAAAAAGACATAAGCAGGTATACCCAAGCCTTGTCCGAGCATGTAATTTAACGAAACCCACATATGTTGTCCTAAAAATACATAGTTTTTGCTTAAATGGGCAGATATAAGTCTGACTTGAAACAAGAGTAGCACAGAAGTACAATCTTGTTCAGTGCCATATTCCAATGTATATGAAAAGAATACAGGAAAGTGCCACATATAGGTACTATACCAGGCAGCTAGATTAAAGAGTGAGAGGTTTCAAATGTGTTAAAAGCCAGAGACCTTTGATGACCTCCAGGCTTCTATGCCTTCTCTAGCCTCCTCTCTTGCCATCTTCCCTTTGTTCCAGTGGTGCTGGCCCCCTGTCAGTTCTTCCCACTCTCCCGGTTGGTTGCTCCTGCCTTAGGCCTTTGCATCAGCACCGCCTCTGGCTTCCTCCTCGCTTCCTTCAAGACCCCACTAAACCGCCACTTTCTCAGATGAGCCTGCACCAGCCTCTTGATTCATCTTGCAGCCTCCGCTTAATTTTCCTTTGTTGGCCTTACAACATTCAATAGACTATATAATACACTCATTTTCTTTATGTTTTTTACCACTATTAGAATGTAAATTTAATACAGGGCAAGTATTTTGGTTCGTTTCTGTTCCCTTTCTGGATTTTAAGACCTTCAAACTATTTTCAACATAAATTATGCACTCCATAAGTATTTGTTGAATAAGTAAACATAATATTTTTCAATAAAGATATACATCTTTTATACATAAAAATATATATTTAAAGAAGTGAAATTTAGATCAAATATTTACAGACCCTCTGAAGGGATTTATAGAACTCTAGGGTTTTATAAGCTCAGTTTGAAATTAATTGCTAAAGACTTTATTCTTCCCCTTATTTCTAGCAGTTGAGGGGTACATAGGAAGCCCAGGACTGAAGGGGGGAAAAAAACCACGCTTTTGGCATTTCTTCAAACCGTTCCTTTGAACAAAAGATGTCACAAAATTTATCACTTATACCAATGTTCTCACCTAGCTGTTTTATTCAATTTCAACTATATATAAAAAATTAACATCATTTTATTACTTCCTGTAATAAAACTTAAAGCTGAGTCATTGAGAAATGACTAGAATAGTGTCCTCGCAAAGCCTCACGTAGATCAGTAGAAGTGGAAGCGCCCTTGGCAGTCATCTAACGCAAGGGCCTCATTTCCGGTGAGAACTCCGAGGCCCCAGGAAGTCAAACAGGCCCTAAGTCATGAAGCTGAATGTAGGCACTAACCAGGATTGAAACCAGGTCTTCTTTAGTCCAGCTGAGTTCCCTCTTCAACTGCATGAAATGACATGTTCTATTCTTACACAATATGGAGTCATTTTAAAATAGAACAGTAGCTCACCAGTGTGGGAAGGGATGACTTAGACATAGGATCACACTTAAAGGACATGCTCAGGAAGGCCAGCCCTACATCCAGTTTATCAAGAGGAGGAGTCACCAAATCCACTCAAACACCAATGGTGTTTTCCTCACCTTTGCATTTAGGTTCACATAAGAACTTTGCATTCTTCTCCCTTTGTTGTGTGTTAATCCTTACCCGAGGATACTTTTCCATTGATTTTTTTTGTTTTGTTAGAGAGAGTAGAAGGAAAGGAGGGAGGGAGAGAGAGAATAAAACATTTATGTGAGATAGACACATCGATTTGTTGCCTCCCCCATAACTATGACTGGGGATGAGGATTAAACCTGCAACCTAGGTACATGCCCTTGACCGAGAATTGAACCCATGACCTTTCAGTCCAAGGGCCAGTGCTCTAACTGCTAAGCCAAACTGGCCAGGACAGAACTTTGCATTCTTTAAAAGAGAATTTTTGACAAGGAAGAGAGAAGTACACAAAATTTGTAACAAAAATTGGACTTAAAGAGGGAAAATTTTCAATTTTCTTTTTGTAGCACCAAAGAAAACAATGCTGATAAGACAGAATTAATAGCATGTCAGCGATAAGCTCTTCAATAAACCCCAGCAAAATCTCTGTGTTCTGGAAGAGAGCATCAAAGCAGGTGAAAATGTGGAGGGGATGTGGAGATGACTTTGTTTAAGTGAAGTTTTGAAGATTAAATACTTCTTGGTTCCCAGATTCTCATTAGTTTCATTCTTCAAAATATATAGAAAAAAATATATAAAAAATATGGTTTTGCATCAGTGAAAAATCACTATGAAATTTTTGTTGAAAAGAAAATCAGATTTTTTAAACAAGCATTTAGTTCCAGATAATTATTTAATATTATAAAACCCATTTTTGCATATTAAAATATTTTGAATAAAGCTTAAATAAAAACTTCCAATGAAGTATAAGTTGAAGCTCTAGCCCTCTTTCTATATTATTCTGCCTCTCTGAAGTGTGAAGCAAGGTCTCAGACTATGAGGATGGCCCAAGGATGCAGTCATACCCAGATGTGGAGTGCGTCCCATACTTTGTCTTTCTTTCTGTGTCAATAGGCAAAATACAGTCAAGTAAAAATGCATTTTTTGCTTACATACACTTAAGTAATTTTAATGTTTTTGTCTTTATTTATTTTAAATATTATTTCTATTTTACCTTTCTTTTCCCTAATCTATTTTCCAAGGAAATTAAAAAATATACACAAATAATGCACAAGAATAAGCTAGCGATAAAAATAATGTAACAATCAGAGAAAAACAAGTACCACCTCCTGAATCCCGCTTTCTGTCCAACCCTCTGTACCCCCTCCCAACCTCTGCAGTCTCACTTCATTCTTAGGAGAAAAAAAAATCACTGTAATTGTTTTATTTTTTTCTTCCAGTGGTTGAGTTCTGAAATGCAAGGGAGAATAGAGAAAATATTATAATAGACAATTAGAAGTCTAGATGTATACAGATGCTCAGTATTCCCATTGGAACTACTGCACTGCTAGTGGAAGTGTAAAATCATACAACTGTGTTGGACATCTGTGTAATATAATTTAATAAGTTGACTTAGGCATCCCCTATGAAATGTGAGGGATCAGGAATGAGACAAGAATTCTTGCACTTACAACTTCTACTCAACATTGTATTGTAGTTATAGCCAGAGCAGTAGGATAAGAAAAAAAAAAAAAAGCATAACTAGAAAATAAATGACACTATCATTATTAGCAGATAAAATATTTCTGTATGTAGAAAGTCCCAACAGTATACAGATATGGTCAATAGAAAAAATCAATTTTATTTCTATCAACAAAGATTATAACATCTAAAAAATTTTAAATTTAAAAATGCTATTTATAAATAGCATTGAAAATTATCAAATACTTAGGAAGATTCTTAAGAAGGAAAACCACAAAACATTATTGAGATAACTACAGAAGATTTCAATAAATGGAGGAATGAACCTTTTCACTGGTGAAAAAATTCAGCTTTGAAAGATGTGAATTACCTGCAAATTAATCTATAGATTTGATGAATTTCCAATCAAAATATCAGCATTTTCACTTTTTGGAAATTAAAAAGCTGATTCTGAGTTTCAGGCACACAGAAGGGCCCTGTGCTTGGTTACATGCTCTCCTGTGTCCATCTGGAAATTTTTAATGATTTTTGAACAAGAGTGCTTGGATTTTCATTGTGCACTGGGTCTTCCAAATCATATAGCTGAGTCTGCTGGTCTGATACCTCTTTCAATACAATCTCGATTCTTTAACAGCTTTCAGAATTCCTTAAACATTTTCCTAGGCTATAGTAATTCTTTTCGCTATCCATTGCTATTACACTTTAAAAAAAATTTTTAAGCTTTACTGAGGTATAAAGTTTACTGGTTTTAGTGTACAGTTCAATGACTTTTAGTAAGTTTACAGACTTATGCAGCCACCATCCTGACGAGTTACAGAGCATTTCCATCACTCCAAAAAGATTTTGTGATCCTTTGTCACTTCTTGTTTCCATCACCAGTCCCAGCACTTCTTATGTCTTAAAGATATTTTTAAAAATATGAATTCTTAGGGTATGTGTATTTGGGGGAGAAGTTTCTTATCATGGAAGTTGAAAAGAAGAAAGACCTTAAGGAGAATGATAGTTTTCATTCTCCTTTCAGGAGGGTGTGAAACCATCAGTCTGAGCATCCAGTCACCTTTCTCCTTTTCTCTTCAGCAGCCACTTTTATGGGAACTTAAGTCTGCTGACAAAACAGTGCACAGGTCTTGTCTAATAATGAAGCAGAAAGTGGAAGGTTATTTTAACTAATTTACTTAGGCAGATTAAAATAGCCTCCATTCCTTAAATAAGATTACTTTCTACATATTTCTTCATTTCTTTCTTTCTTTCTTTCTTTCTATCTTTCTTTCTTTCTTTCTTTCTTTCTTTCTTTCTTTCTTTCTTTCTTTCTTTCTTTCTTTTTTTTTTGGTATAATTCCACTTATTTGAAATGTCCAGAATAGGTAAATTCAGAGACAGAAAGTAGATTAGGGATTCCAGGAGCTGGGGAGGACAGGGGAATGACTGCTAATGGGTACAGGGTTTCTTTTTGGGGTGATGAAATGTTCTAGAATCAGATAATGGTGCTGATTGTACATTATAGATACATTTTAAGTCACTGAGTTGTATATCTTAAAAAGCTGTATTTTATGGTATGTGAATCATACCTGTTTCTTAATATATTTATATTATATTACTTATTTGTGTGTTTCTGCTCTAAAGAAATTGTTATTCCACAAAGGTGAGCTCTATACTTAGTGTAATTCTTATCACATAGTAGGTGTTCAATGAAAGTTTATTGATGACAGAAAGAGGGAAAGATGAGAACACGGGACCTTTTTTTGTTCTTAATCACCGAGCAAAGCCACTGATCTCCTGGAATATAGAAAGCACATAGATATAACATTTCATTAGGTAAGTACTATAAAGTCACATAAAAACTCTTGGCTAGGTGCCTGGTGCATACTAAGCACTCTGTAAATACTAGCTAATATTACTAATACAAGTAATCTGCCTTCATATAATCAGAAGCCTAAGCACTGGCACTGAAGGCTGGAGGCAAGTCATAGCTGCAAATGGGTAGAGATGGTGGCGCCAACACTCAGCAGTGGGGATGGGTCCTCTCTAGCCTGGTCTGTCCCGTAGGAAACTTGTTTGGAGTGCCCCTCAGGCCACTCTTCTTTTCATCTGCAGATATATTATTGAAAATTGCAGCTCAGCCCTGTCAGTCTAAATTACATTAGGAGGATTAGGAGATGCTCTGCAAGGAGAAAACAGGATTTGGCAATTTGATTTCAGGAAGACTTGAAAGGTCAGAGATGGAAGGCCAAGGTGAAAAAGAAGGGGGGGAGGGGCCTTGAGCTTCTGCAGAGAGAACCAATAATCAGAGCAAGAATGACAGCTATGGAAGTTCAGAAGTAATGTCTTCAGTAAGAATCATCAATGGCAATATAATTTCATCTATTTGAGGAGGTGAGAGATACACTGAATTCTCTAAAGAGAATGCTGGTTGTTAATTTTGCTGTTCTCATATGATTTCTAGTTAAAATAGTACTTTTGGCTCAGCAAAACAATTCTCCTTATTTAGTAAAGCTAAAAAGTTATTTTAATTGCTCGTTAGTGTTTCTCATTATTTTTGTCAAATTTTATCCAAAGCTGCTTTTAAAAATAGTGCTAAGACTTTCATGCTTTAAATAAAATCTGCAGCCTTCCTGTAAGCAATTGGCAGTTATGTAAGAAGTTAATAACATAAATCCGCTTATGTGAGGTTTTCTACAATACATTTTCACACACAATCACTTGTGTTTTACAACTAGTTATTATGTCATGATTTGTTGGTTGTTTGCAGATGAAAGTTTGTTTTCTTTTTTTTTCAACCAAGTATAGTCTAGTTCTAAACAAGTAGACAGAAAATCCTGAAATAAAACCATGTATTCCTATTCATTAAATGGTTATTACTATGGGCTTGGTGTCTGATCGTGTATGAGTTACTCAACATCTCTGAGCTGCAATTTCCTGTAAAATCTATAAAGTGAAAATAACAATATTCTGTTTATATGGTTCTTGTGAGAATTAAATAAGAAAATGAATTTTAGTGTGAAATATAGGACTTGGTGCATAATAAAGGCTCCACAAATAGCTTAACATTTTTTATTCAAGTGTGTGAATGTCAGAGACAATCCAGGAGCATTTTTTTCCCTGACAGATTATGTTTATGTGACTGTGATGGAAGATTGTAAACATCTGTGTCTTGGTTATCATTTTTTTTTTTTTTTTCTGATTTATTTAACCACATGGATTTTGTCAACTATTTTCAACTAATCACACACAGGCAATGCCATCTACATGACACAGATGTTTTCTTCAATTCATCAGAAATGCCTGGGTGTGGCATCGCTGGGCACTGGGCACATTAAAAGTTAGAGCCCAGGGAATTTGAACTTTTGATTTTTGAGGCCCCTGGAGTGCTTCAAACTGCTCTGACAATGGAGCAGTGGATCATATATATTTGTTTGTTTGTTTGTTTTTTTCACAGAATCAGCACCATCAGGGTTGCCTATTTGCAAATGTTCTGACTATGATTGGAAGGAAAGTGAGTTGAATGGTAGAGAGAGTGAAAAAACGCAATTTAATGCTTGTTTCAGTGTTCATTTTGTTACTAGACTATTAAGTGACGGTAAATGTAAATGTAAGGAAGCAGAATTTTTTTTGAAAGAGTGTTTCTACAAATGTGTTACATGCCCACTGCAGACAAATCAGAAAACACAGAGAGCAGTGGAAAAAATTCCATAATCCTTCCACCCAGAGATAACTACCCTTGGTGTTTTTATTACGTCCTTCATTATGATTATATATATATATATATATATGTATATATATATATATGTATATGCATAGGTACACACATATGTGTATTTTCCAAAAATGAAATCACATTGCATAGAGTTTTGCCACCTGCTTTTCCTGCTTAGTGAGATATTCCTAAAAATCTCTCACATCATTTAATATTCTCCTACAGGATCCTTTGAAATAGATGAAAGCAGTCCATGGCAGAAATGAATTATTTATTTAATCTTCTCATTCTTGAGAGTAAATTTCCAACCTTATTGCTATTTTTAAGAAATGACTGTTAACCAGTCTTTAGCAAACAGGGAAAATTTGAAAGGAATTGAGTATCATAGCCAATCCCTCTATTCTAGCAGGTTATCCCCATAAAACGATTGCATTCGAAGTCACTTAATAGCATTAGAGAAAAGCACAAGGTAATAAAAACGAGTTTCTAGGACAAAATACATAAAAACCAGAAACTACAACTTCCCCTGCACAGAGGGAGTAGACACCATGGATTCAGGCTGCATTTCTCAGACAGGCGATTCTCGCTTGCTGCAGCAGTGCGGGGCTGGAAACAACCATGCAGACTGAAACCATGCAAATACTCACAATGAATGGGAGAACTTAAGATTATTTCATGACCTTTAAAGACTTCTGCGAAACATTGAAAACTCTCTTACCTTTTTGTGTTTATTTGTTAATTCTCACCTGAGGATGTTCTTCCATTGATTTCTAGATAGAGTGGAAAGGAAGGAGGGGGAGAGAGAGAGAAGGAAACATTGATGTAAGAGAGACGCAGCGACTGGTTGCCTTCAGCACGATCCCCACTGGAGCTGGGGAATAAACCTGCAACTGAGGTACGTGCCCTTGACTGGAAATTGAACCCTCGACCCCTCGGTCCACAGGCCCACATTCTGAACCACTGAGCCAAACTGGCCACAATATCTTACCTTCTATATATTTTTTAAAATAAATATTTGTTATAAGTGTATAGCATAGTAAAATGAAAAAAAAAATAGCAAAATTAATATACAATACATTGTAATGTAAAATATTACAGACATTAAAAATGGAATGTTTTATTTCTTTGTAAAAAGTTGACCATAAGTAGCTTGAACAATGCTTGCCTTATTTTCCATGATTGTAACTTGTGATGTACATAAAGCATCTTTTCTACGCCTTGACAAACTTCTATTAGCTTCCAACATTTATCTTTGGCTCTTTCAGTGTCACAAAGTAGAGTGACTTTATTGGAAAGTGTTTGCCAGCATTGAGCATTTCCTCTGGGACACCTTCATCCTGTTTGTCACAGCCTCTGTCCTCAGGTATGTCTGTAAGTTTGCCTTCTCTAAGCAACTCCCACTGTGCATAGTCTCGCTACAGTGGCAACGTCAAGATTTCCACCATCCACTGTTGCTTTTATAACTCCGTGAATGTTTGATTTGAATTTTATTTCCAGCATTATTACTGTTCATTTCTCTGCTGCACTTCATTTTTGTTTGCCAATTTCCTCTTTCAATGATCCCTTTTTTGTAAAATCCTGCGTGGGTTTACCAGCGGGAGACCAGGCGGCAACACAAATACTGGCTTCGCTGTCTGATGTGCACTGAGCAACAGCTGTGCAGTGTCCAGTCACTGACAGGCTTTGAAAGACGTGACATGATTGGTCACGATCAGGCTATGCCTCTGTTATATATGTAGTGATTTGCAGAATGAAGAGCTGGCAGCAACGTTTGTGCTTCATTATGACTCACAGTTACTATGCCATGGTAATGGAAATGTGAACCAGGTTTCAGGGGACCAGTAATTTACCTAAACCATGCTGACCAAACCATGCTGATTCCCCTATTTTATGGAGGATTGTGCTGGTCAAGTGCCTCACTGCCTGGGGCAGAATCTAGAAACTAGAGTTCCTCCTAGTCCTCTGAGGCACAGCTCAGCTCATTGATGATTTCCGCCTGACTTGAGGATGGATTGTTTCCTCCCATTCTACCCCAGGTCCTTTCCCTACCCCTACACCGCTGCACTGCCCACAAACACACCTCATGGACAGTGACAAAACTAAGCTCAAGTCCTGCAGGGCTGTCTCCAGGACAGCTTCAGAAGGTTAGATCAACGATGTCAAACACACGGTGGGGATGGAGGGACCAGGAGCCCAGGAAGTTGAGGAATTTACAGCAGAGCCTGTAACCAAAGAGGATTGATGGTGGCTGAAGACAAAGGAAGGATTCAATGGAAAGAAGGTGGCTTTTGGAAAGTAGGGTTTGGAGAGCCTGGGACACTTCTCACAAGGTTTTGATATATTACCCCAATTATCTTTGCACCACAGTGTCTGCCACATTCTAAGGCCTTAAATAAGGCAAAAAGTACTGCTGTGATTTCATCGCAAAGGCCAGTGTTTTCTATTAAAATCAATTTTGGAGAAATAATACTTTTATGAAACCTAGATTAAGTATGACTAACTGTGTAGGGCATGCAAATGAAGTGGGCCAAAGATGGAAGTTAAGCCCAAGGATGGTCAATGAGAAATTTATTTTTTATCTCTGGAGTCGATTGTCCACACTCCTCTCCCTGTCCCTCGAGCATTTGGGGTGATTTTTTGAAAGGTAAATCATGTCATGTAGTTTTTTGCTTAAAAATTTCCAGTGGCTTCCACATTCTCTGCTCCCATCACCCTTCACTACTCTCCCCAACCCTCCAATATTTGTTATGTTGACCTATGCTTCTGTTCCACAACACGCCCAGCTCAACGTGGTCTGTGGTCTTTGCTTTTACTGTTGCCTCTGCTTGTCGAGCTCAAGCTGAAGATCGGCACACACGGAAAACTCTAAGCACAGTATCTAACATAATAGAGTAAATAAATGTTATTATTTATAATATTGTTCTTTGTAAGTTCTTTTGTCCTGAGAATGGTCCCTTTTTTAAAAAAGATCTTTTGAGGTAAAGAGTGCATGATAACCAACCGCACTATAGGGGAAAAGACGGAAGGTGTGTCTGCATCTGTCAGAATGAACTAGTTATGCTCTAATAATAACAGTCCCCTGAATCTCAGTGGCTTAAAGCAACAAAGATGCATTTTTTGCTCCTGCTCCATGTCCAGTGTGAATTGGCAGATGGGTTCTATTCATTGTAGAGATGCTAGCACTTTATGATGCCACCAGTTCAACATGAGGCTGCAGGGGCTGCCATGTTTCAAGAAGATAAGGATAGAGAGGAGAGCATTTTCAATTAAACGATTCATCCTAGAAATGACACAAATCATTGCTCAGAATTTTATTGACCATAAGTCTGGATTTGTTGTCACCTATCTGCATTTCCATCTTTTATTAGGCCTGGATGGCAGGAAATACATTTTTTAAATTAAGATTTCAAAACAATTTGGGAGTACTTTCAACAATTCAAATTCCTAGGTTCCACTCTCAAAGATTCTGATTTAGTTGTTCTGGGAGAGAGTGTGGTCAGCAATTACATCTAGTAACTCAGGTGCAGGTGATTTTCAGACAACATTTTGAGAAACCACTCTAGAGACTAGAACAATGGTCGATCTATTGTACGTGCTGAATAGACATTTTTTGATTGACTGTACAATTAGGGTTCCCTTATAAACAAGAATTTAAAGGAATGAATCAGTAATTTAAACAAAGACTGTTTGTATATGCTAAATTGCATTAGAAGAGAGGAAAAGCCCAGAGTTCTATACATTCACCCTAAAATAACTTCCACCTTCTGGGAGGAGGTAATGCTGGGACTATCTTTCTTTCATTTTGTTCAGGTCACCAGGCTGACCCACACAACACCCCAGCTATGTCTTATCTCTCATTTAGGAAGAAATTCCAAGTCAAAGGATTTTTTTTTTAAGTGGATGAGTTCTTTGATTTATTCCATTTGAAATGAACTACAGAGAAAGCAAATCCAATCTGTTGTAATTAGAAGTTACTTTAATTGTGTGAACCACTGCCTACATTTCTTTGACAATGACAGATAATAGCCTCTGTTTTATGTTGTATTAAAAATCTAATGGCAAATAACTTTAAAACCCCTGCTAACTGGCAGCCAAACTCTTTGTCACTTATCTCTGCAGTGTTTTTTTTTTTTTTTTTTTTTCACACTCTGATCACAGAATAACAATACTAGGAGTGAAGATCATAATGGTGTCATAAAACCAGAACATAAGTGTATGCATTTAAAGTGAAGTTAATGTTCCATTATGATAGATTACCCATCCCCTTGAAAAGCTCAACTATTTAAAAACCAGATCTGCTGACTTTTCAATATTCAGGATTTTCTCTGACAGGGAGCTTCAGGCTGGAGGTCTCCATGAGTATGTACATACCAGCATTATGTTTTGGTTCATAAAATCTAAAGCCTTCCAAAGTATTAAAACTTTCATGCAAAGAAACAGAAAACAACACAACAAAAACTGGTGCTTAAAATATCTATTAGTTGCTTTAAAAATTAATTTGTAGTGCATTCTGTTGGCATAATTGCTGTGAGGGCTTGCTCTAACAGTATCATTATTTCCTTCTCCGGGCAAGATATTTATGATGTTGGGCCATTATTATAGGATATGTATGAGTATGGGCACTCACACCTTGGAGTGTGGGCTAGCAGGAACATAAAAGAATATTTGTTCAGTTATTGTCTTGCTGAAAATATTGGTGTGTTTCTTTAATATCTCTATTCTGACCAGTAAATCTAAGTATCTTGGCTGAGAAGTAATAAGTAATTTTGCCTTGGCCTGAATGCGGATCAAGTCTAACTACTACTTCTCTAATAGAGGGTAACAAACAAAAAGGACTGAAAGAAATACAAGAAAATCATATGCACTCATGGTCTTGTGTCCTTCTGTTACTGCAATGCAAGTATGCTTTTTGTGGATGACATCCGAGAAGGTAATGTGCAAAGGGGAGTCACCATCTGCTTTCCTGCAGATTTCTCTGTGGTCTTATAATAAAGTGTGTCTATTTAGACTACCCATGAACAATATTAGCCATGAGTATGTATAGCAAGGAGATTGTTTGTGAGGTGCAATATTACCATAAAGCACAGCATGAGATTAAAATTGGGAGCCAGAAGTCCTAAGCTGTCTATCACGCTTGGGACATCAGTATGTCATTTAATTTTTTTTTTTTTAATTCAGGTGCAGAATTTAGCTAATCATAACCCTCAGCTCATGGCTGAGGGTTATTATAATTATTGGTCTTGGGAAAGCCCCTGTCTTTATTTCTTTATCTTATTTTGTCCCCATTTTCAATATGCCTATTTCCTTCTTTCCTCTGAAAAGAAACCTAACGTGTTTATGTATCATTGTGTGTGTTATTGAGAAACATGTATTGTTGTTCCTATATTTTTAATTGTCATAAGTGGACTAGGCTATGACCCTCAGTATGTTTTTCTGGTTTCACTCAGGCTCTGTTTCCATTGCTGTGTGTATTTCTTCCTCTCCAGGCTGCTCGCTGCTGTGTGGTTTGTTGGATCTGCGTAGTATTCGTACTTGCTTTTTAGAAGGACAATTTCAGTTGTCTTCCCTGAGGTTCGCTGTTTACTAACTTGTTCACTTTCTATCTCCATCTTTCTAATAATCAACATGTTTTGTAAATGAAGATCCTAACGTACCAGGATGTGGGCAAACAGAGGCCTTTCATAACATTTCCCAGTGAGATTCTGTAATAGCACAGGGATATCACAGTCTCCGACCAAGGAGACTACTTCCTTTAGTAGATGAAGACATAATATACATGAAATATCCCATACTCCTCTTTCAGGCTCCCCCGTACTTTATTCTAAATAGAGCCTAACTGATGTTATGACGCTATCCTTCAGATACTCATTTCCATTGAAACATAGAAACTGCCTGTGCATATGTGGAATCAGGAAGTGTGAAGAAATAATATACATTTAAAATAACTTAAAACCAGAGGGTCCTGACGTCAGCCTTGCTTCTGACACTATGACTGGCTCAGTCATAGGACGTGGTCATTAAATGACTCTTCCTTTCTTTTCTTCATAGATCTTGGACAATAACCCAGAGTATCTTGGGTTTCTTAAGGAAAGTAAGTACTATTAAGCAGAACCATTTCCTGTTCTCTCTTTAAAATCTTTGGGACCTAATGAGGAATGTAAGCCAGCCTGCTGAAGACCCGCCCCCCGGCAGCCAGGCTGTGTGTACCTCCACCCCTGGAACCGTGCCAGGAGGCTGTGTGCCTAATCCGCTCCGAAATCGCTCCTTCTGTCTGTTACTAAAGCCTGAACACACACCAGGAATTAGGTACTAATTAATGTCAACACATTACAAATGAAGAAAGAAGGGAAATTGCTTGACTCATTCCTGAGGAAATCTTCAGCAGTTCGCTCCGGTTAGAGTTAATGTGTACCTCAGGGCAGCAGTGAACCAAATCACAAAATGATGCCCATGTGGATGGGTGACCTAGAGGTGACCCGTGTGAGCCTCTTGACCAGGATTTATTTCCATATTGAGTCTGTTTTGTTAGGATGTCGTTTATAATATTGGATGTTCTGTTTGGTGGTATCCATCGATGAATCCAAACTATGGCGGCATAAGTAATAATTTCTAGAGTGCTTCCATCAAATTCCAGGAAATAACTTTCACAATGGCACTTTTCTGATTTTAATTCATTGCTGGTTTATGGATTTTGATGAATAGCCTGTCCAAGAGTGAAACAAATAGATTGTCACATGGATCTTAGGAAGTCTTCCTCTTTTCATTAGAAGCAGATTCTAACATTATGTTTTTATGTCTATAAAATTAGGAATTAGATGTTAAAAGCCAAATGATCATTTTTTGTGTGTAATCAGGACAAATGTGTACTTATATCTAATATTTGATCTAAAGTTATGAGATGGAATCCAATACGTGAGATAGCAGTCAGGGGTGAGCCTGACTTCAGGAATGGGAGACTCGATCTGTAGAAAGAACACTTGGAACTTTTTGAATCAAAAGGGGGTTCAGTCTTATGTTTATTGTTCTTGAGGCTTCCTTATGATAGTTTTCCCCTTGAAGGATGCCTCTGATATGCACTTTACTAGATTTCACCTGAATAAGAATGTCTGGGCTAGGACAGTTAAACACCTTGCTACCTTTGCTCAGACCTTCAGCTCGCTAGAGAAGGCTCAGTGCTCAGTGCAGCATCTGGCACACAGAACGGGCCACGATGACAAAATGAATAAGGAATACAGGGTAACACAGGCATACCTACAATGCCAAGCCAAATTTTGACCATATTAGTAAACTACTGGAGAATCTGTTTTAGTCATGAACTTGGGAGTTAAAAATATCTAGATTCCAGTCCTGACAACTGTGTGGCCATGGGTAAGGACTCCCGTTAGGTCTCAGTTTCCTCATGTGTAAATGAGAGTTAATAATGGGTTAGTGGAGAGGAGGGGAGAGGTTCCTAATGAAGACTTGTTTGACCACATCAACCGCAGTGATTTTGTTAAAGTTAAAAAAAATTAAGTTCTAGGAATTTAGGCTCTTAATTAAATACGAACTTGATTGTTCTCTAAGACTTTTGTTCCCTCCTAAATGTGGATACAATGACTGGAATGGAGGGACTCAAGTGCATGCATTTCTCTCTTTTTTCCTGAGCACCTAGAACGGATCACGCATGTCTCAGTCTGCTGCTCTCTACAAACCACACTATGTGAGGATGGATGGGGAAGAGCATGCAAATAAAAAGTCATGAAAAATGTGGTTTATTAAGAAAAGTCTGTTGGAAACTTCCTGTTTCCAGTCATGCATTAGTATTTCTGCAAATAATTTGCGCAATTTTCATTGTACTTGGGTAATGTCCTGGAAGATGAGAAAGCTGGAAGGGAAACAAGAGCAAAGGAGCAAAGAACAGCGGGACTTGCTCTGGGAGGGTAGCAGGCAGACCAGGCCAGGACCGAAAGACACGGGGGGAATCGTTCATTCCTAACAGGGATGGGTTTGGAGGAAGAGGGTTTTTTTTTGTAAAGGTAGGATCACAAGCTGCACTTTGAAACATTTAAAAGCTGGAAGAAGTAGATGTTTTGGTTCTATTAGAATTTAACAGAATGGTACAAGACTTGTCAAATCTTATAGAATCTTATAGAGCACCCTTATAAATGAAAGGTATGTGTTAAACTCATTAAAATGGCATCAATGTGGGGGAGAGAAAATAGGACCAAAAAGGAATAAATACATAAATGAGAGGGGCCTTGTCCAGATCACTGGTGATTGAGAGTTCTGAATTGAATATGATTAATTAACTTGACTCTCTGCACCTGGTGTCCAACAGAAACAGATCACCACCATCACCAAAATAAAGACACTAAAACACACAGTGTGAGTGTGCAGGGTTTTCATGGGAGCCCCTTACATTGCGTGCACCGGGGAATGATGCTTCAGGCTATGGAGTGCCTAGGATTCCCAGGTGCAGGTGTGAGTGTGGATGTGTGCGTGTGTGTGCTTTCCTATGACTAAGTTCTCTTAAAGAGAAATGGAGCCTGAGAAAACGGCAGGCTTTTGATTGATTTGGCTTTCTTGGGGCAGGATATTCACAGCCTAAACATAGCCTCTCTTCTCGATAGAAGCTGCCCTTAACTTTCGCACGGTTGTGTGTGTGTGTGTATATATTGACCTTTGGAGTTTACAAATAACAACAGCCCACCAATGTAAGACCAACACACTGTAAAGGTTGAAATGCCGCTGCAGCAAAAACCCCAACAACAATGTGCACCCCATTAAAATGTAATTAGGCAAACATTTGCTACGTGCTTGAAAAATCTGCTTCCTTTACCAGGGTGAATAGGTTGGAATCCATCCACAGTTAATAAAAAGGGAAGAATATGGGAACTTGGCTGAAATGGAAGACAAAGAAAAATAAAATACTATTTAAAAAAAATAATGTCGACATTCAACCAGAAATATGGATCACCAGTTTAAAAATCAGAAGATTTAGGTTATATAAATCTGCCTGCCTCGGTCCTCTATCCCAAAGATATGGAGCAAACAGTATATACCTCCAATGAAATAACACAATTATGGTCATAAAAATATCTCAAATATTGCACTATATTTTCTATGCTCTATATTCTTGACCAATTAGCTACCTACCATTTTACTTCATGTTTGATAGGTTTAAAATAACTCTACAATATGCAGAGAGGTACGTACCTGCTGGGAACACACGCAGCCTCCCTGCACCACTAAACAACCAACTTCCCTTCCCCTCCGTTCACTTACTCAGAGGTTCAAAAGTCTAAAAGGGACGCTATCCCAAAGTGGTTACGTCAATGTCTGTGATCCATCACTGCTCACAACAAAACAAGGCTGGGCCTGATCTGTGTATTTTGGGTACCAGGCAGCAGCTGCTTAGCATCTACCTTCACTGGAGTGTTTTCTCATTGATTGTATTCCTTTATTCCTTTTTTTAAAAACAAAAAAAAAACAAAAAAACTCTTTCCTCATAAAGGAGACAGAGAGAAGGAGGAAGAAAGGGAGAAGGGGGAAGGTGGGAGGGAAGGAGAGAGAGAAAGGGGCTATCGTTGAGACCACTGACACATCATACCACTAGCCGACTAGTGGACACGGGGGTGGAGAAGGCACGCTCCACTATCAAAGCCAAACTCACCTGCCTGCCTCTCTCCTGCATGTGTGTACAACCACATGCCAACCGAGCATTGCATAGTTGGGCAAGTTGCATCCTTTTGGCTCAATTCCATGGGCTTGGGTGACCTGGAGAAGAGAGCTCTTGTACCTGCTGCCCTCAGTGCGATGGCATGGCAGCAATGACGCCTTCACGAATTCAAGGGCACTTTCTCTGAGTGTGTAAGAGTCAGGATATGAAGGTGGGGAGTGAACTCGCATCCACATGGAGGAATAAATACATTCTTAAACTGGGACTTGAAACGTTTGCCCTCATTCAGTATAAGAATAAAAGGGTTGGTCTAGATGTTGTTTTAATCATTGTTATTTATATTTATAACATAGGACTAGATATAACTGTTCAATTTATTGAAAAACTTTCTTAGTAAAATATGAGCATAGAAGTTTCCATAAAGAGTTATACTTAATGGAACATCATGCAGGGAATATAAATTGGTACAGAATAGGCTTTCTGAAAGACAATATGACAATACCTATAAAATAACCTCGAAAATTTGCTTGCCTCAGACACAGAAGTCTATTTCTAAAACATTACTGAAAAAAAAATTCAAGTTGGTACAATGTAGCCTTGTTGTAATAGCTTTTTTAAAGTCCAAAAATAGGAGAGTAATTAAGCAAAAGATTTTACATCTATACAATGAAATATGTCACCTTAAACAACCATATTGTAAAAAACTATATTTATTATAGTAGAAAAGTGATCATAAAATAGTAACCGAAAGAAGGGGCCTACAAACTATTTGAGTAGCAGGTCAATTTTGTAAAACAGACATGCAAAACCTCTGTTAGGATAGTAAGGACATTTAGCAAAATGTAAAATATTTTTCTTTTTCTTTTTTACATTTTCCCAATTTTCTTTTTATCCTCATCCGAGGACATTTTTTGATATTTTGTTCAGATAAAGTGGGAGGGAAAGAGAGAGAGAAACATCGAAGTGAAAGGGACACATCGAGTGCTGCCACCCGCATGACCAACCAGGGCCGGGGACAAACTGCAACCAAGGTACGCGCCCTTAGTGGGAACCGGACCTGGGTCTCTCAGGACTGTAGGCCGAGGCTCTAACTGCTGAGCCAAACCGGCCAGGGCCATTTTCCAAATTTTTTCTTTGAGTGCTTTCTTATGTGATTAGACATAATCCCATATTTGCTACAAAAAAAATAAAAGACATTAATATTCAAAGCTCTTTTTCTCTGAGTTTAATGATCTGGTTCAATTCATAGGTTGTTCCCACATGATACACTGTGGGCCCTAGGATAGGTGCATTTAATGGAAAGACCCTCATAGCAGTCTCAGCCTTGCACTGTTTTGGGATTGAGAGCGTAAAGCAATAAATTAGAATGTGGTACATTCCTAGGGAAGAATGGTTCTCCCCAGGTTTGCCATCTTACTCCTCACCCATAGCCAGAAGCCCATGCTATAATACAAATGGTAACAAACTATGACTTCATGAAATGAAAGGTGCTATTATATTGCTGATAATGAGGAGGGAGTCTGAGTTTAAAGTGCTTTGGCCACCCTAACTATATTTCCTAATTCTGATGCAACTGGAACCTCAACTTTCTCATATTGAAATGGTTTATATAATATATCTATAGACACGCACAAACGTATATGATAAAACAGTGTTTTATGGGTGGAGTAAGTAAGCAGCTGGAAACCACTTTGTTTGATTTGTACAGAAGAGTGGAAGTTCAAACATAAACTGAAATGACTACCCCTTTGTTTAGCTATCATAGACTGTTTCTTTATCACGGTCACATGCAAGCCGTTGGAAATGTAGAGCCAATAACACACACAGCACCAAACTCCATTATAACAAGGATTGTTCCAGTGTCTAATCCTTATACTAGTATCTTTAGATTCAAGGTAAAGGGAACAGTGTCCTATAGTCAGTCCACTTTCTGTTTGATTACACAGGTTTGCTCAAGGCACATTCAAAAACTGTTCCAAGGAACACTTACACACAAAAGCTCTCCATGTACTTCCATTCTGGCACCGAGGATGAGTAATCTCTGGCAAATCTCTACCCTCAACACTTTACCCAGCAGCTCTTAAAACCAGAGTTTATAAATGGCATGCATCTGCATGTTGCCTGATATTTGGTAAGCATAGATAAATCAGATCAACACATTTAATGACAAAAGTCACCAAACAATTTTAAGAGTCTTGGACTGGATCACACATTTTCAATGTGAAATGAAGTAAAACATGTTAAAATGGAGTGAAAATGTGTTTTCTATAAAACAATTTCTCTCTTATTGGTCCTTGGAGGATTCCTTTGCTGCGGTTGATCAAACCTTTTTTACCTTTGTGAACTTGGCCAGTCATGTCAGAGCACTTCCAATAAAAAGATTAAGAGAGTCAAACAAGAGCCCCAACGAAAAAGTGGGAAATACTGAGATTTCAGACTTCTTTCCTCACCTCCCTGATTTCACACAATACAGAGCATGAGTTGGTAAAGTTAAATATCCTAGCATTGATTTTTAGATATCAGAGAAGGCTTTAATTTAAGGTTCTATCGGATTACCAAACACTTGCAATGTTTGCTTGATCGACAATTTTGCAGCTGGTGTACTGAAATATATTCTGCTTAGCAACTAATGTTAGGCAGAAGAAAATTTTCTGACTGTGTCATGGTTGTGAAAACAGGTGCAGGGTATCTGGAAAATATTTTACTCTGAAAGGAAGACAAAAGTGGTCTTCAAATGAACAGCTTGAACCTAAAGCTTGTTATTCCAGGGAATAATAAAAGCAAACGAGAATTTCTATTTCTAAAAGTCACGTGTACTCCAACAAAAATAAACTTTGCGTCCAGCTACCAGGGAAAACTCAATCAACTAATTGTTAGAATAATTTTTCTTCAAAGATTGTTATTTAAGTCTGAGGACACTTATTATCACCACAGTAATCTATTTTACACTTTGATTCCTCTGTGCTAGTGGTGGGTAAACTGGTTTATATAGTCTTTTGAAATGTTTACTCAAACTATAGGAAAGAATTTTTAAAAATGGGAAGGCATTTTTACCTTTTCTGATTTTCCAGAAACTGTATTTTAGTCTCTTTAATTTTAGACTCTTTAATGAACAAGATGAATAATGGCCATATCCTCAGAGTCGCTGGAAACAGGAGGCTCGGGTTTTTCGGGACGATCTCCGGGCTGTACTGGGAGCCTGAGTCAGGAGAAGTGACGATCTGATTCCCAGGCTTCAGATGCTGCGGAAAATGTCAGCAGTGGTCCCTGCAACTATGAATTTAACTTACTCTTTTGTTTGTAACCCGAATGAAAATGATCCTGCCTTACTTCACATCTCTTTTTTTATTACTTTCGAGTGATTCTGGCAGCAACGACTTGAATAAAAAAATAGGGTTTATTATTTTTTTTAAGTTAAAACTATTTAAATTAAACTACAATCTAACGTAGAATTATAAAAACTGATCTTGTTGGTTTGAAAATACTGAAAAAAAAAATGTCTTCGCTGTTTAAACAGCCTTGAAAGTTGTCAGATGACTATACTGTATTCCAAGTTAATTACCACTGAATAAAAATAAAATGCTATTTTAAGTTTTTTTCACCCCTGATATCTTCTACCTAACATTTTTCAGATTTTTTTCTCCCTTCGAGTTATTCAGTTTTGACTCAAATACAGTTACCAGCCTGGTATAGAAGCTCCCAAAGAATGATTTATTCATTTAGTGGCCTCTGTCTTCTTTCCAGGCAACCTAAGAGGAACAATTGTTTGGTCTCTTTTCTTGGCTATTCTTTCGCTCAGTGGGCACCAACTGGCCTCTGCCCCTCTCAGCCCAGCCTGTTCTTGTTAGCCCTCCCAGTTTAGTGTGTGAGCACAAAGAGCAGCGATGAGCGGGGTCCACCTTCTCCCACTCAGAGGTGCGCAGCTGGGAAGAAAGGCAGGAAAGTTCTGTTCAGAGACCACACAAAGTACTCCCCGCGAGGCTGCAGCTGTGACAAGCCAGCAATTCTTTCCTCGACACCTAAGGCACATATTTCATAGTCTAAGAATAGATGTGCTTACACTGATCAAGAGTGGGGGAAGCTGACAGAATTACCCTCATATGGCCGGGGCTCAGATGCATAAAGATGTCAAGAGATCTGGTTTTAATTGAACTGCAAGCTTTTGCCATGTGGTATTCTACACACAGGGCCATTTTACCTTATATGGCCAACAGCATATGTTTTGGCTACATAAAAACAAAACAAAAACAGTGAATGTGATTGCAATGAGAACTCCTCAGGAACTGTAGAAAAGGATTATAACTAGTGAATGCTATCTAGAAACATATTTTTATTTTTGATTGCTATAAAGATTTAACATGCCGATGAAAAACCATCCTCCACAATTGACTGCTGTTTTATTCACTTGTAAAGAGGTGATTCTCTTAGAGACAGATTTTATTGTAATTGACATTGTAACAACTGATAAAATACTCTGGTGGTTTGATTATTCATTTGCCATTAGGATTACCTCTGTGAGAAAGTCTGAGTAGAAAACCAAACTGCTACAATATTTTTATTGTCATATACCACAAAGTAAACACTGAGAACTGACTCACCATTCAACTGATGTAGCAAGATCAGAGAAGAGCCATATCATAATTTAGCCTTAAGTGAAGGTTTGTGTGGTAGTAAAAATTAGGATATCAGATCGATTCTAATGTACAACTTATTTAGTCTACTCCTTCCTTTCAAGGTTTAAAATATAAAGCCTTCACTGCCAAATTAGACCAGATGTCGGCTCAGAATAAAAGCCAAATTCCATTAGGAAGTGGTACTTGTTTTTAACTTCTAGGCGGTCTGTACCTTCTCTTGACAAAATGTGAGACCTCTGTATTTGCAAACTTAGTGCTGGTGCAGGGACTGGCCTGAAGCTTCATAGTTCTGTTTTTGTTTCTATGTGGCCTCTTAGTGAAATTGCTTCTAAGAAGAGCATATTGCAAGATAAAATTTAAATGCGCTCTTCATAGGGTAAAAACTTCTGGGTTTATTATCTGTTAAGAAACAGTTACACTCTTGGAGGTAGTCGATTATGCCTGTGCCCATACCAGAGGTGGCGTTTCTAGTTGAGGCTGTGTCCTCCCCGCCTCTGTGCTGCCTAAACCTCACCTGACCTGTGGCCATCCACTTCTCCCAGGTATAAAACAGGCTACATAAAGAGAGAAGGTGACAGGTATGCCACGTAATTATCTTACCTATCATCTGCATAGTGTTGACTAATTTGTTGATCAATTAAAAGCTGTGTACAGAGATCACTGTGATCTAAGCCTGGATAAACTAGATATTCAGCTTCGGGGAGGTTGCAAGAACATGTTCTAGATTGTTCTCACACCAGGTGTTAGGTGCTTTCCTGAGATGCCTCATTGTTGGCCCAGTAGAATTCAGGGCACCTTCAGAAACCCCATCTCGCCAGCTGCGGGAGAGAGGGCTAGCCTATAGCTGCTGCCTCAAAGGATGTAATTATAAAGTCTAAGTGCTCTTTAAGCTTTGTCACCCTTGCTTCCTTTGTCTAAGGAAGAGGCCAAGACCCTAAATGTCAGAAACTGCCACAAAATAGAGCAAAGAGGGTCACCTGGTAAAAAGGCCGTGCAACCCAGCTATAACCGAACTGTCTTCCCAGTTTGGCTGTCGAGTAGGGACAGCACCATAGCCCAGGTGTCCTCCAACACCACAGAGAGCTCAACGTCATCCACTGCCTCTGGCTGACCTTGCTCTCAGGGACCTGGATTTTGTTTCTGGTTTTTGGTCCTGTTCACTTATCTAAACTGAATTGTTCAATCCTCCTAGATTCTTGTCTTTAAAATTCACTCTCGTCACTGAATGTCTGTCCTCAGCTCCCTTCTGATGACTTCGTCTTTGGATCCCACCCCTGGATGATTGTCTGACCACTTCCTCTCTAAAGTGCCTCCCTCGGTGTGGCCACCTCAGCCAGCAAGAGGGAAACGGGAGCCAGAGTCTCCCAAGGGCACTCCCCTGTGGGTCGAGTCCTGGGCTGGGCCCTTGCCTGGGTGCTGACATCAGGTCCCCAGCCCTGCAGGGGCCACTGTGGTCCAGCAACGGGAATCCGAGTGGACGTGCAGGCCCAGCAGCCACAGCGGGCTGACGGTGTGCTAGTGCCCCCACAGGTACATGCGTGTGGGAGTGTGGGCGTGACGAGCGTGTGAGGGAATGACTGTGAGAGTGTGAATGTGTGTACCTACGTGCAGTTGTATGGGTGTGCAAGGGGGAAGTACATGTGACAGGAAAACCTTTGCTGGTGGCACCGCCTGAGAGCCGTGGAATGCCAGAGGATCCCTTGGATGGAAGACAAGTGACCCAGGTACGAATTCTGCTCTGCTACCAGCTCGCTGGATGACCCAGAGCGAGCCACTTTCTGTCTCTTAGATGGCAGTTTTTATATTTGATAAATAAGTATATGAAAACTACAGACTCCCTGTCCTACAAAAAGCACCGTACTACAAAACCACCATCATGTTTCTTTTGTCTGCCTAACCAGATATTTGAAGTTGAACACAGAGCTGGAGACAGGAGAATGTGCTTAATAAACTCAAAAGCAGGCTCCGGCTCCACCATCACATACTTCGGGGTACAGTTCAGATAGCATGAGAATGGAGACGGGGATGCACTGGCCCCACCCTGGCTGAGAAGAGGACATCGATGGGAGGGACTTCCAGAGGAACACAAGCACCCTGATGTTCCTGGGCTGGTCTCTTGGCTGGAACATAGGTTCTTAGATTCTCCCGAGACCCAGACATGGAAATAAGCCCATCTTCCTGTCCTGTTGATTTTAAAAAGTACCTCAACTTTTTAATCCCGAGAATTGGCTGAGCAGGAGACATTGCAAGCCATTGTAATTTGAGAGTAAATGGAACATGTCCCCGAGTGGCCTTCACCAATTATAACCGGGAAAACAAGCTCAGTGCACCTTGCCTCTCCCGTTGACTATATTGATGGCTTCCCTGTACGTCCACACAGAGGGGCTCAAGAAGCAACACGCATTAGGTGATCCTCTCTTTTTTGGATGCTAAAAATAAATCACAATTTAACTGCAGTGCTTCCTGAAGACTCAAACCCAAATGAGAGACAAATGTAAACATCACATGTTTTGATAAAAAAAAAAATCATTAATAAGTTTATATGCCTCCTTTCTAACAGGCTGGGCAATAGGGTGATCAATTTATAAGCAATGTTGATGACAGAGAAGCTGATTGGTAAAACAAATATACTGGGAAGTCACAACCCACTATTCCGGTCAATGGAAACATAGGTCTTTAAAACAAGACAGGACTCTTGAGATGAACAGAGCAAGATGAAGATATAGGAGACTAAGACCCAGAGAGGTTACGTGGCCACAATAGGATCCAGCAGCTTAGGGCTGAGGGGCATTTCCTGTCTCTGAGATGGATGCCTTTGCCACTATTGTCTGCTATTTGCTACATCTTTATGCTTTAGAAAAGTCAAATATTTTCTCAGAGTTGACTTTGTAAGTAGAAATTACTGTGGCACATCCAATGTTCCTTTCTAAAGTTCCCTCCTTGGGTTTGACATCTATCTTCCTAGCAGGGGCTCCCACACACCGTCTCCTCCTGACCGCAGACTTGCACGTCGACAGGGGCCCGGGCTCCCGATGTCCTCTTCCTCAGACTCCCTCCTCCTCAGCATCTTGCTTCGCTCTCTGCCTCGTGTTCCCTTGTCTGCTTTTCTTTCTCTAGTCACATGGCAGCATCTCTAGTTCTTGAAATCTCCACAGCATCCATCTCGGTTGTCCTGACTTTCAGACTCATCTACATCATGGTTCTTCTCATAGTGTGTCCTCAGAACAGTAGCATCCCATCGCCTGGGAACTTCTTAGAAATGCAAATTCTCAGGTCTCAGACCAGACTTACTGCCTCTCTGTGGTGAGGCTCAGCAGTCTGTGCGTTCATGAGCCCTGTAGGTGACTCTCACCCAAGTCTGAGAACCACTAACCTATGCTATCTTTAGTAATATGACAAGAGCTCTGTGCAGGCTGTGTTCAGATCCTGCTTTCTGTACTTTGGATGGATTATTTAACCTCTTTGTGCCTCAGTCTTCATCTGTGACATGGGAGTAATACTTTGCCTCAGAGCTCTGGATGGAGGTGAAATGATACCAGATATATATGTAATGTACTTAATACAGAGCAAAACCTAGGAAATGCTAAAAAATTACTAGCATTTTTTCTGTCTAAATAGTCCCACTCACAACACATGAAATGTAAGTCACTTTCCATATCATAGTCTATAAAACTTGTAAACAAATATGAATCAATAGTGAAACCATGTTACTTAACAATGTAAATTATGTACTGAATCAGGTCTTGATAGTATCAATTTCTATAAGATTACTTTCATGTGTGCATTTAAAATAGTTACATGAATATTTAATTTGTATATTTCAACAGATAATAAAAATGATGACTTAATACAAACTGAAAAGAATCAGTTTAGAGGAAGCTTCTTTATTGCCACATAGAAGTAAACCCAGAAAAGGTTTGCAAGTTTGTTCTTGTAGCAGCTGATATCCTTAAAGAAAAACACACACGTTTGTTGCTTTTTCAGTCTAGGACAACTGTGAACTTGCAGAATATCCTTGAGGTATAAAAGCAAACTCAATAGAAGGAACAGGACCCCACAAGCAACTCTTCAAATCTGAATCATGCATTTTTCTTGCATGTAAATATGATCTCATATTATTAATACTACTAAACGTGTACTCATAATTTGCTCTACTTGCATTTATCACAAATTAATCAGTTCATAGTATTTCACATACAAAATGATCCCCATGTATATATTTCCAAAGACAGTTAAAAATTGTAGAATCACTGTACATATAAGGTTTCCTTACCTAATGCTAAAGTATAGTTTGTTTTCCTCCCATGAAGATTTCAAACACTTTCAAATGTCATATTATACTTTTAATAAAACATAAAAATATTAGACACATCATTGTTCTCGTACCAATGGGGAGTGCCATTAATTAACAGAGAGTTTTACATGTGATATCTACATTTTAAATTAGCTATTACTTTTCATGATGACCATATTGTTCACGGGTATTGAAATTTTCAAGATTGTTTTACATGGACTGAGGTACAGTGTATGCTCCTGGTGAAATGGCTCAGGCCAATAGGAAAAATAAATAACCCGCCGAAAAGGACCTTTTTTTAAAGGCAGACCAAAAACTGTATGTGTGCAGCACTTTTTTTTTTTTTTGCAAGTCAGTGGCAAAGTCCTGAGCTGTGAATATGTTGGACATCAGGTTATATAATTGTGGTTAGGGAAATGTGATGGTTGTTAATTTAATTCCTATCTGACCCAATTTTCAATCATATAAACTATGTTTTGGGGCACGCCTCAGGAGACCACTTTGACTTTGGTTTAAAAGCAATTTCCTTGTCTTTTATGACGTTTCAAATTTTCACTAAAAGATAGAAGAATTCTATAAAACAAATGGCTTGAAAGGTAGAAAATTGCATAGGTAAAGTGTTACAGTGTATCAGAAAGTCCTATGCAGACAAGTTAAGTACAAGAAATTCTACAAGAAAATAAACATAATGAAGTGGAAGCCATAAAAAAAAAAAAAAAAAAAAAAAGTCTAAAATTCAGACGTGAATGGGAGTTGTTCCATTTGGAGAACACAATTGCAAACACAGTTCTTGGAGTTCCTCCTCAGGCATCATAATTTTGGCCCTGAAACCATGCTGCTTAGTGCTAGTGAGGAGAAATGGAAATCAGAGATCCTCCTTCTGGTCCCCAAACACTCAGATGTCCACAATTCTCTTTCGGGTTAATTACTGATCATTTTAGTAATAATCATTTTGGAATAAGGAATTCGTACTTGAATTCCTATTGTGAAATCAATCCTTTTAAAAAAATAACAAAACTACTGTTAAGATTGAAACACTGAGAGAATAATGGAATCGAATGAGCTGAAAGAACTCTGCTACAAAGGAATAGATTTATAAAAACAAGGCGTGCCAGACAGTCTTGATAGGGGTTTCAATAGAATTAAAAACTTAGTGAGCACAATGAATGTACCTTAACACACATATATTTATATTTTTGTAATGCATTTGATACAGTATCTCAATAAATCTTGTTTGCCAACCTAATTAGCATTGGCTTTGCTGTGCGCCGTCACAGGGACTGAGAACTGGCTGGAGGACAAGTCCTAATGACTCGGGGCAATGTGTTGACTATAGGATCAGCATGAGGTCTGGTTTGGTTTAATGTCTTTTTTAACGATCTGGAAGACAGAGTAAATAATTCTTGAATCAAATAATATTTTAATGGCAGGCACATGGGCAAACTGGAGAACACAGTGAAGGAGACGCATGTGAGCACCCGTTCCAGGCTCGCTACTGATCTGAAGGCGGCCAGTCACTTCATCTCTCCGGGTCTGTTTCCCTGTGTGGAAAATAGAGATAATAGCACTCTTGTAAGAAAGCAAAGATAAGATTTTATGATTTCAAATACCAACTATGATAATGCTCCCTCTGATAATATTTGTGGCTTACCTACTGCTTACAGTACATGTTAGCAGCTACTTTAATATGACCCAACAGAGGGTAGGGCCAATGTCAGAGAGAAACAGAACAACATTGTCCAGCGATGGTGTCTGGGGAACAAATGGCGAAAACACCCTGAAAAAATACCTCATAGTAAACAGGTGGCTGGAGCTAAGGGAGAACAGGAAGCTGAAGAACAGAAACAATGCTTTGTGGGAAAACCAGATGGGAGGGTAAAGGATGAAGTAAAACAGGATTACAGCAGTTTTACTGTTTGGGTGGGGTAGGGGGATGAGGAAGGGACCTCAGAGAGACCTCCCACACGGTCCCCCCCTGTTTTTCCTTCTAGTCTACACAGAGGATGTGTTTTCACTCAAGTACTTGTTAATTGCTGTGTAAATGTAAAGGTAGAAGCCAGCAGACCATTTCAGGTAAAGCCTTCAAAGAGGGAATGTTGGAGAGTCACCGCTAGTCTGATGCAGTTGTAGCATTGGGGACACCTTACTTTGTTTGCACAGGGACAGTTGACTGGAGGGGGTGAGGGGAGGGTGGCTGGTGCTCATTTACACAAACAAAGCTTAAAATGATTTACCAATTTATTTGAAATATGATTATCAAACAGAACAGAATTCTTGTGACAGATGAAGTGTCTATTCTTTTTAGTAGGAGAGAATTAACATTAGATTACTGGTTCTTGCTCTATAAGGCAGGGTTGCTTTGACTAGCCCGATCCTACGTAGATTCCAGGGGTGCTTCTTAAAACTATAGATCTTGTGTCTCAGCCCAGACCCATCAAGTCAGAAACTCCAAAGAAGCCAAAGTAATAGTTATAATCAGGCACAAGTGAGAAACCACAAGGCTGAATCAAGAGAACTGGATTGGACTCAAGAGTTGTCTAAACAATCTGTGATCGTCTGATGTAACCGTATCTGCAAAACTATGTTCCTCCCAAACTGACCCAGAATATTTATGTTGAATTATTAGGTTTCAAGCTGACTAGAACCAAAGGTTGCATAGAAATTAGACTAGTCAATTGCCGTTGTAGTTTTCCTCATCAATCAACAAAGGCCATGTCAATCCTCCAGAGAACCTCATTTTACAATTTCTAAGACTACAGCTTATTTTTCCTGTTATTTACTTTTAATTAATTTATAATTTATATCCTGCCTCTTTCCCCCAAACAGTTTGAGAATTGTATTTCAAATTGTCTTGTTAGCGAAGGTCGACAAAATAAACCTTTAAATGTGAGTGATTTATTGTCTCATCGCCAACATTCTTATACAACTGAGGCTGAAATTCACCCCTAAGTATTTTCATAGTAAGAATTAACATTAGAAACATTAATTAGGGGGACACTAAGAAAGCTTTCCCGACCAGGGAATTCTCTTTACATGGGAATCCTTTTCTGGAGGAACCTGTGCTGGCGAAAGCTGGGGCCCATCTCTGATATGGTACCCTTGGGTCTCTACCCATGCGTTTCTAGAAGTAGAGATTTCCAGATTAATCTGATGTTTAGGAAACATAAGACACAACTTTTTAAAAGTGTAGTGAAAGGGTGGGTTAGAGGAGAAATTCCAAGAAAAATATATATATATAAAAAAAAAACAACCTCACTAAGGAAGAAAAAAAAGGTATGCTATGGAATAATTTGGACAAGAACTAAAATTTTTTTAAAAATAAGAGCCTTAGAGACCACTAGTAAATACGTTATAAAATGAGGAAAACATTCTTTGAAAAAGTGTATTTATCATAAGAGATTATTGGCAGCCAAATTTTACTTTGACTAAACATCACTGTGGTTGTTTTAAAAGATTTTTTTAGTGCACATTTTGTGTCTCAGGTAAATTTTGTGTTTCAATCCGTTTTCTCTAAGTATGTGTAACATTGCACTCTTCCTTTCCTGACAGGCTGTGGCCTGCACATCTTAACTATTATATATATATATATATATTTAATTTAAAGTAGCAAAATAATTCCCTCAAAGAGAATTTAGTTTGTGTTGCATATTGGTACTGGGTAAATTCTGTCCCGATGACGTTGGCAGAAGCATGGGATTGCCACTCCACTGAATTTAGGTTACAGATATTTGGGGCCACTAAACTGATACCTTTTGGTAGACCCTGTCCACTTCCTCTTTCTTCCATGAATGTCACATGGATTCTGTACTCATTCATCTCTGTTCCAGAGGAGCCTCAGCAAGAATCTCTGACCAGATCCTGGCCAGTTTGGCTCAGCGGTCAGAGCGTCGGCTCGGGGACCAGAGAGACCGGTTCAGTTCCCACTAAGGGTACGTACCTCCATTGCAGTTTGTCCCTGGCCCTGGTTGGGGTTGTGTGGGTGGCAGCTACTCGATGTGTGTCTCTCTCACATTGATGTTTCTCTCTTTCTGTCTTCTTCCCTCTCTCCCTCCCACTCTATCTGAAGATAAGTGCAAAAATGTCCTCGGGTGAGGATTAAAAAAAAAGAATCTCTGACCAGCCTTCCCTCTTTGCCAGGGATGCCAGGGTTCAGTGTATCTCTGTCTGTGGAAGGGGCTGTGAGAGTGAATTCATTTTCTCATGGTAAAAGTTGTTTCTCCTTCTTTCAAAGTCTAGCTACTTTCTAACAAAACATTTAAAATAGAAATTATACCGAGTATTCTCAACATTCAGTTTTAGCTCCTCCCCCTACGAGCAATGTGCAATGCTGGTAACCTCCAAGCCCGAATTCCCTCAGCCCCTGAAATGAGGACGTTACCCAGTTTGCAGTGATGGAGGCGCTGCAGAGCCCAACACGTCCGGCACAGTGCCAGGCACGTGGCTCCTCTTAACAAAGGCAACTATTATGATGATGGTAGAAATAGTCCACTTTTATTGGTTACTTTTTTTTTTAGCATTATCCATGGTATTTTCTTTCATTCTCTATTTCTCTTGTTTTTAAAAAGTTTTGTTCTTTTTATGTTGGCGATTCAACTTCTCTGTGTCTCTTTTAAAGAAAAACATATTTAAGCACTTTCTGTGTTTAAATTCTTATGATCATTTAATGAGGTTTTAAAATATTTTATAAATTCTTAAAATTTTATTTTCCATTTATTATTATTCTACTCTTATTTTCATTTCCCTTCATTTCCTCTTCTATTTATATATACATGTAGGATTGAATAAATTTATTTACTTTATGATTTGATTTTTATAATAGGCTCACATGAAAGCAAGGCAGCAGGGGTGGTAATAGCTTGTTCTTATCATAAAAGGTTGGCGGCAGCCTTTTATCCGGCTGCTCCTCCAACTCTGTTTAACAGAACGTGGAGTATGTGTGAGGAAGAAAGAAAATCTTGAGAGACTTAAGACAGCCCTGAGTTAACTCTCCTGATGATTAAGATTTGCTTAATGCATATGAAACACTTTTTACCACAGCAGCATAGTCTCATGATAGTCATTAATTATACCAGTATTTTTACTCTCTAGTGTTGTTCTTGCTGTTATTAATGTGCCATGTCCTGGCAACAGCAGCAATTAAACACATGTTTGGAGAAATGATGCAAACAATTCATTTATATTTCCTCTGTTGCTTATTAAAAGCTAACTAGTGTCCTATTCATTAATTTACCTACCCAATAAATTAAGTACTACATGCTTTATCGAAGGGGTAGATCTGGCATGGCCGCCTCTACCCCTTAGTTGTTGATTTCTGCACTCACCTAAATGTAGCCACACATGGGTTAGCTAAGCACTTGAAGTGTGGCTAGTGTCACTGAGGAACTTTCATTTGAACTACTTTGAATTTAGATTTTAATACTGAAGTAGTGTAAAATAATTTCACATTAAGCACAATTTTGTTGTATGTACAATATCTCAATGATTTTTATATTGATTACATTGAAATAGTATTTTAGATATATAAGGTTACATTAAAATATATTATTAAAATTAATTCCCCTGACTTCTTTTTACCTCTTTTTAATGTTGCTTCTAAAAATTACATATTTGGTTTTCATTACATTTTGGTGGGCTAGTGTTGGCATGAGAACCCTACATCCATTAAACAAGAAGCAAGTAACAAAGCAGCAACAAAATAGCATGTTAAAAAAAAAAAAGCATAACTGGTTAATAAAGATTTTAGAAATTTATAAAAAGAAAAGTTAATCAAGATTCATAAAGAGTTAGGGAAGAATCACCTAAAGACCTGTCTTCATTTGAGCTGGAGATTGGAGAGAATGTCCACAGAGCAGGGGAAAGCAGGGACCCACATGGCAGGGGTGCTGAGCAGGCTGACCTCGCTGGGAGGCTTTGGCACTGAGAGTGGAATCATGATGAAAGCTTGAGAAGGAATGCAAGTTCTTCTCTCCACTCCCACCGTGTAACAAAACTCTTCAGTCAACATTCAAGAAATACTAACTGTATGCCTACAGTTAGGTAGGCATTGTTCTAACCTAGATGTTGAAGACATAGCATACAAATTCTTACTCTTGTTACAGCCTAGTTGAGTTGAGCAAGTGTACTATGCTCTCGGATAATAGACACTTTATAAATAAATGGACAAGAGAAAGGACACTCAGAATTTTATATACTAGGAAGAAAATAAAATGGTGGTAGGTAGGATAAAGGAAGGCACCCTCAACTAATTTAGAGGGAACCCCAAAGGATGGCCTCATGGAGAAAATGACGGGGGAGCTGGAAATTTGAAAATAAGAAATTGTCAACCAAACCAATGTCTATTCAGCAGATGAACTGACAAATAGAAAGGCCTGAGGTTGAATGAGTTTGGTGCATTTCAGAAATAGAAAGGCTACTGTGACTGGTTCTCTGGGAGCATGAGTCTGGGGACACAGGCAGAAACCAGATCATATCTGACCTCAGAAGCCAAAATAACAATTCTTGATTTATTCCACGTGCAATGAAAAATTGAAGAGTCTTGATCAGAAGTATAATATGAACCGATTTCCTGCTGCTCTGTGGAGAATGGATGGTTGAAGTCAACAGAACTCCAACATCCATGAATTAGAAGTCATGCCTCCTTCTTTTACATTCCTATACAATGTTACCTGTATATCTCCTGGGGCTCTTTTCCTTTCTTACCTTGTATTCTGATTATCAATTCAAGTCTTAGCTCCACTATCTGGGAAGAATTCAGTCTAATTCATCTTTGCCTCTCTCATAGTCTGAGCACAGTGGTTTGGACATAATAAGCCCTCCATGAATATTTATTAAACGAATGAATCATGGAGTGGATGATAATTCAGACTCTGCTTGAATACTTTCAATGACAAAAGAACATAGCTTCATAAAGCAACTCATCCCATTGTTAGAAGGTTCTAATGATTACAAATGTTTTTAAACTGTTAAGAAATGGATATTTTCACTTATTCGTTTTTATTCTTTTATTTGTCTGTGGAACAGCAGAAAAGAAATAAATTTTCTCTTCCAAAAGCTCATTCTTTAACTATTGCTGACAAGGATTATTTTCACAAATGTTTTATTTTTGCTACTCCCAATCTTTTCAATATTTTTAGACACACTTTTGTTTATTTGCTCTCATCACTTTCTTTAGTTTATCATAACCCCCTTAAAATACAATGCCCCAAATTGAGTATAATACACTACATGGATCTGAAGAGTCGGAGTATATTGAAGCTATTACTAACTTTGTGGGGGCTCATACATGAATGCATGTTTAAAATTTTTAATAGCTTCATCAAAATATTGGTTCATATTGAAATGTTTAATCAGATAATTAAGATGTGTCAACTGTTGAAGGTGATGAGTGGGTATTTATGACCCATTTCCCTGCTTGTCAGTGGTTTATTGAAGCAACTGTAATTGATAGGGTAGAGTCAGGAAACATATTGTAGAGCCCACTGATGGTGTGATTTGAATTAAGGTTAACACATGAGTGCTAAATTGGTAATGACCATTATCTTTCTAAATCACAGTTATGCATTTAGTAGAGATCTTAATTCTCTTAATCTCCTACCTCTCAGTTTAGGTTTCACGCACTACTAAATGTTAGATGGCTTGCACAGTGCTAGCCAAGTCTGGGGAAAATAAGATTTTGGAGTAGAAAAGAGCTATTTGAAACAGAAATCCCGTCTTCACAGCATATCTCATAGATCAGTATTAATTGCACCAGCCTTCAGAGTCGGCCTAGGTCATGGAATTGTAAAGTTGGAGGGAATCATAAAGACCGTCTTCCAGTCTATTTAGGAATCCGTTCTTTCAGACTGTAGGAAATGAACCATGAGCATTAGATCTACTTCCATTCATTAGTTCAACAAAATCTTAAAGGATGATGCGAAAATGAGTAAAATCTGTGTTACTTGTTTGAATGAAGCATGACGTTACTTGCTTTGACCCTTAGAGCATGTACTATTTCCTTAGCTTCATCTAATTATCTTCTTTCTATTTTTCTTTCTCCTGATAGCTTCTACTCTTTAAAAAACGTACTTTTAGCTTTTATTTATGTAAGTCATCTTGAATCTTTTTTGGAGCAAGGCATTATAAGGCCCGGGGGTCACTTAAGCTTTTACCTTTTTTTGATGGGAAAAAAAAATGCATGCAGCAGGGATCCATTAACCTGGAAACTTCTAGGTGGTCTAGAATTATGCTATTTACTTCACCTCTTTTGAGAGAAATAGCTCTCTGCTGATTTGAAAACAAGAATTATTAGCAGTTTGCTCATTTTGTCTCAGTTCCATTTTGAGTGACAATCAATTGGTCATTGTTTTTGCTAAATATTTTTTTTGAGTGGCATATTTTCATTATAAATTAGTTATATCACATTGTGATTTTATCAACTAGATTCTTGAATACAATAGTCTCAAAATGCATCTCCTAAGTCAATCTGTAGTCACATTAAAATATAGGTTCTTATGTTAAAAACAAGTACAATTTGGACAGTAAAGTGAATATTCTCAGGTACTTCTAATTCTTTTATTATACATATAATTAAAAATAGAATCTGTTTTTGAGAAAATATGTCAATGAAAAATAAAAATTCTAAATAGAAAGACTGTTTTTATACCTAGAAATAAACTGAAGATATACTGTTTTTCCCAAAAATGCTAAGCAAAAATTATTTTCTTAGTGAAAATGAGGACTGAACACTGTTGTTAAATAACTAAACAAATAGAGTTAAAAGGTTCTAGGTAGAATGGAGTAGTATGACCAATCAAGACATGAATTAATTAATCAAATATAAAGCAACAACTAGAATGAATGAATCGAATACAAAAACAATCTATGAAAGATATCTCAGAACTTCTGAAGCAAAAAGACAGGAAGAGTTAATATTCTGACTTACCATGGAGAATATGTAATAATTTATATATCTGATTAATCCAAAAGGAGATAATAAAAGAGAGGAAAATGTTGTATAAAACAATTGCATCAAATGGAAAATAAATAAAATGGTGGATATAAATAGAACCATGTAATAATTTCATTAAATGTAAATGGACTCAAAGCTCTAAGTAGAAGACTAAGATTATAAGATTAGTTAAGAAAACAATAAAACTTAACTATCTGCTTCTTATAAATATAAAACAAAAGAAATAAATGAACTTTGCAATCATAAACAAAGAATGGCATAGCCAGAAGACAAAGTAAACATTTATAAAAATGCATTTATAGAAATAAAGTAGGACATCTACTAGTGGCAAAGGGGTCAAACAAGCAGAAAGTCAGAAAGTCCTAACCCTCATAAATGCCGTATTCCAGTGTGACATAATATACATGAAAAACGAGAAATTTTGTTTGTCAAGCACATGTTATATTCATACCCTCAGCTCTGTGTCCTCTCCTGTAGGTGAGGACTACTGTGCTCTCTGGTGCTAAATATAATATCTTTGAGTTCACAACCCAAACTATGAAGACCTTTACTATGAAGAGTGTAGTAGGATTTCTGGAAGGACTTGTAGTAAATAGTGGATATGAGCTAATAGCAATTAATAGCTTGTAAGTAGTTAACTGCTGTTTTTGAAAACTGTAATTTTATTTTATCATAGTTTCATGTATGTATAGTTTAAAGATGAACAGTTGTATGAGCCTTATTATGAAAAAACTTGCTCTACCTGCCTTCTCTTCTCCCACCCCACAATTCCTGCTGCCCTTTACCAACCATTTTAAATTATTTTAGTGGCTTATTGCTTTTTTTTTTAATTTAGCTTTTATTATTTTTTGATGACATGTTTTCTTTGCTTATAGTGTTAAAAATTGCAGATACATTTCAGGCTCCAGTTTATTCCTCTTCAAACCCATTCTCCTCCCTCCTTCCCCAGAGTTAATCACCACCATGTATTTTATGCTTATTATTCTCTTGCAATTTTTGATAATTTTGCTCTATATCTGTACATAGAGTATAGACTGCAGTTTTATGAGTATAATATCATTTGTTATATCATTGCAATATTGTATTTTTTGCATTATCTCCAGCTTTATCAAGATATATTGACATATAAGTTTCAAGTGTACAACGTGTTGATTCAATACACTTATATATTGCGAAATGATTACCACTGTAGCTTTAACACCTCTATCTTGTTACATAATTATCCTTTCTATTTTGTGGCAAGAACATTTAACACCTACTGACTTTTCAACTTTCAAGTATATAATATAGTCTTAACTGAAACCCCTAAGCTGTACAGAACTTACTAATTTTATGACTGGAAGTTTGTACTGTTTGACCAACATCTTCCCATTTTCCCCAACTTCCAGGCTTTGGTAACCACTATTCTGAGGGAGAGGGGGAGGAAGAGAGAGAGAAAGAGAGAAACATCAATGTGAATGAGACACATTGATTGGTTGCCACCTGCACCAACCCAGCTGGGGCTGAGGATGAACCGCAACCAAGGTATGTGCCCTTGGCTGGAATTGAACCTGGGACTCCTTGGTCCATGGGCAATTCTCTTACCACTAAGCCATACTGGCCAGGGCAAGTTGAGCTTTTTTAGATTCCACATATAAGTGATATCATAGAGTATTTGTCTTTTTTGTCTGATTTATTTCTCTTAGCAAGATTTCTCCAAATATCTTGGCTATGGTGAATAATGAATAATGTTGTGATAAACATGAGACTACAGATACCTGTTTGAGATCCTAATTTCATTTCCTTTGGAGATATACACAGAAATGGGATTGCTGGACCTTATGGCAGTTATATTTTAAAATTTTTGAGGACCCTCTGGATTGTTTTCCATAGTGGCTGCACCAATTTACATTTTTACCAACAGTTCACAAAGATTCCTTTTTCTCCACATCCTCAGCAACACTTGCTATCTCTTGATTTTTTTTGATGGTAGCCATTCTAACAGATGTGAGGTGATAGCTCATTGTGGTTTTGATTTGCATTTCCCTGATGATTGATGATGCTGAGTAACTTCATGTACCTGTTGGCAATCTGTGTGTCTTTGGAAAAATATTTATTCAGTTCCTCTGCCCATTTTTTAATCAAACTGATATTTATTTTTATTTTTTGCTATCAAGTTGTATAAGCTCTTTATATAGTTGGGACGTTGACTTCTCATCAGATATATGATTTGCAAATTTTTCTCCTATTTCATAGATTGCCTTTTCATTTTTTGATGTTTTCAATAAAATATGAGCAGAGAAACAAAGGTTTTTAGTTTGATGCAATCCCACTTGTTTATTTTTGTTTTTGTTGCCTTTGCTTTTGTTGTCATTAATTGAGGGAAAATACAAAAAAGCCTGAATTTCAAATGCTTTCTCCGTTACATTTGCCTTTGTGGAAGATAACTAGATTATTTCCCCACATCAATTACTTGAACAAACTTGAATAAATGAGAGGTTTTTCTAGGACAGCATCACACACACACACACACACACACACACACACACACACACACATACACACACACACACACACAATATTTGGCTACTGAGATTGCAATGCCAATCACTGCAAAAAAAAATAGTTATCATAATTTATGTTTGGTTATGCTGGCAGACGTGTTTCACTAACATTTGAAAAAGAAAAAGTCCTGGAAATAATTTCAGAATAAACTATATATTATGAATGTCATTAATAATGGTGAGACTATAGAACGAATTGAGTTGTTAAGACACGGTTCTTTCCTTTTACGGTCAAAATATAAAACTCCGTGCTGCTTCACCAGATGAACATTAACCCCATTACTGCACATACTGAGGACTAGAAATTTGCGTCTGCTGGCGCACTAGCACCTGCAAAGTCACAGCAACGGTTCTGTGTTGTTTATCTGTGGGAGGACCTCTCTTTGCAGAACAGCTGCTTGACGTGGAGCCCAAAATGTGGCTCCCTTGTGTTTTGAAAAAGATGATGTCTCCACTGAACAGACAGGCACACAATAATGGGAATTTTGGCTTGGAGTTACTTTGGCTGAATGACAGATTTTCACTGGTGAAAAATGGATTTGCACAACCTGCTCTGTATCACAACCTCAGAAAACTCTGGGATGCGTAGGTTGACATCCTGCCTAGTTCCTATTTCAGCTCCAATGGAAAACATGACACTCAAAGCAGTTCTGTTTTTATTGACCAAGTTGAGATTTTTCCATCCTCATTCTCTCCTCCCTTTTTCCTTCCAAGGATAAATTTGTTTCATTTCTCAGTGATTTATATTGTTACATGGTCTACAGTACTGCTTTACAGAGATATTTCTATATATGCAAAGTTTTATTTTGACTATCTCAGGATGATAAATTGGCTCTCATGGAACTAAGAGGATTTAATTTAATATCCAGAAAGACCTAGTAAAGTTGAGACAACTTCATGGATTCATGGGTAGGTGTTTCAAAACCTGTCTTTTAAACTAGTGCATCGAGCTCTTTGTGCAAGCAGTAAGAAATAGAAAGCTTTATTTATCATACTAATTTTGTTTGTAATTTCTGATTCCTACTTTTAAAAAACTTAGAGAGAATGTCTATTAAAAGGCAGAAGCTTTTTTTTTTTGTGTGACTAGAATAAAATAAACTTATTTCCTGCAACTTCTAATAACTGCTAAAATTCATAAATGCCACACGCACTCATTTTTAAAGCTTAAATTACCTGTATTCCAACTCTAGGGTTGTCAGATAAAATATAGAAAGTGCAGTTAAATTTTAATTTCAGATAAATAATATTTTTACTATAAGTATGTCTCAAATATTATATTTTTATGTGTGAAATCTAGCAACCCTACTCTCTGATGCTATTTCAATGAAAGATAGTTTGTGTGTCAATGGCTCAAATAACTATTAACCTACAATTTAACACTGAGAAGGCTTCATGCTTGTGTGTATAATAAGACCTACTCAGTTTACTGTTGAGGCAAACAAAAATATTCTATTTTTTATGTGTCTCAGGAGAAACTTTAAAACTTTAGACAGGTCTTTCATCTTGTTTGTCTTACACTTTAATGCTTCAAATCTACGTTTTCTTCAGCACCCCACACTAGTGGTTTATGGAGCCATCATAAAGAAATACAGGCAAGGTTGTTTATAGGCAATTTGGTATACGTTCCAATTCTTCTATATGTATGAATATATATGTATATATGGCTGCAAAATTTATGAAATCAGCTCCCACTTTAGCATATACCTTTTCCTTCACACATTAATAATAATAAAAGTTATTATTATTATTACTAAGAAGGTAATCTAGTACACAGATTTGGAATCAATGAATGTGGGCTTTAATCCTGGGTCTAACATATTGTAACTGTGTAACATTGGACGAGTCACTTAAACTCTCTATGCCTCCGTGCCCTTCGGTTAAAAAGGAGTAGTAAGGCACCTGCCTCGTCGGCTTGCTGTGAGGATTTACTGTAATAATGCTCACAGGCCTATGTGGGACATATAGTCAATGCTACGTAAGTGTTTGATGCTGTTGATATTTTTGTTTGCTTTCTATGTGCAGTTAACATGTCAAAGTTTTAATAAGTATTACCACATGTAATCTTCATAATAATCATCTAAAGTTAATTTCATTAATGTTTAATACTGCTATGAAATTTGTCTAGTTAATAGAGCCAGGAATCAAGCCCAGTACTTTTATTCAACACATACACACACACTCTCCCAGGATGTCAGTGGGTTTTTTGTGGAACTTGTTCTATTAATGTCCTAACTAAATTTATATAATGGAGCTAATTTAATAGAGGATAGTATTCACTAATTCTGCTGCCAGTTTCTTCCTTTTGATAAGGCTAAATTCATGAAATCCCAAGACCACACAAGCTACCTTTTAATGGACTCATTGCTTTTGCTGGTGGTATTCATTCAGTAATCACATTTGCAATTATTTTACTTTGAAAAGTGCTGAGACTTTTCTTGATTATAAACAATCCTTAATAGTTCTCATTTGACTTTCCCAATCTACTTCTCCATCCATGGATACACACAAATATGAATACACAAACGTGTACACACGTGTGTATGTTAAATATATTGTTCAATTTTGTGAGAAACTGGTGACATACTGTCTGATGATATCCCAGATTTCAAGAAAACAACAAAAGAGAATTGTTCATCCACATGTTGGACGGCGAAGTGATGACAAATACAGAGAAAACATGATGAAATTCAGTGAACAGATAGCCCATTGGGGGAATTGTGTATCAGTCAAATCAAAATAAAGGAAGTTATTAAAACTGCAACCACAGTTGAACTACATCGAAGCCTAGTTTTTATAGGGATATGTTCATCAAAGAAACACACCATAACAACAGGCATATTTGAAAACAGAACAATTTTAAAAAACCTCAAGTTTCTCAAAAAACTGTGAGAAAGACGTGTAATCCTTAGTGATATTTGCTTGAAGAATAATTTCTTCTTATCTCCACTAATTTTACCTCTTATAGATGTTTCCATCGCTTCTTTTTCCCTCAAATCAACAGGACTCTCTCCTCCTTGTTCTGGATAAAAGCACCATTCCTGAGTTTCTCTCTCAACTTTTAAATTTCCTTCTCCTTCCCCCTTTCTGTAGCCTCTCTTCTTTATCTCTCCACCCCTACCCTCTAGATTATGCATCACTATCAATAATCTCCATCATCTCTAGTCCTTAGAGAACAGAAGAGGGGGAGACATTGTGCAGGCAAACTGCGGAGCCCCGGGGAGAGGGGAAGGAAGAAAGACCAGGAATATTCAGCTACTAATTCTTTCTTTCCTTTCTTTTCCTTTCCTTTTTTATGCTGTCACATTTGGAACACTTTGAAGACACTATAGGCAAATTATTTCAAGAATCAGTGAAAAATTAAATAAGTATAATTTATGTTTATTTACTCTATTAATTGATGTATTTATTGAATCTACCAAAGTATAAACTATTTATGACATGGGTTCTTTTTCTCGCTTTGTCTCTGTCTGTCTCTGCTTCTATGCCATCCCCCCCCCCCTCAGTTTTCAGTTTGCACTGCTGATCCCAGGCAAATGATCTCCCAACCAGTTCTAATCTTTTATTCATAGGCATGTTGTTGTCTGAAGAAGCATGTCAAATTACCATGTGTAACTGAGAGATGTGGCAAGGGGCAAATGTGATTTATAATGATGTATTTTTTATGGTTTAATATTCAGTGATGTCTTGAAAAAAAAGATGTGCACATAGTCAAGAATTTGGTTTCTATACTCTTGTGGTAAACAAAAGCTTGATACTAGTAATGTAAATTAAGGATTAATGTTTGTAATATGCAAAACAAGGAAAGCAAGTGGAGAGATCCATCTCTACCTAATGTATGCTGTGCTTTAAATGTTGTGATACATGTGCGTATAATACATGGATATATATTTATGTATATTCAGATATACATAATAATTGCTTCCATAGGCAGTTTGTGATTTCAGATATGGAGATATTTAGGAGGACTGCTTTTTTTCAAGGGTTTATAGTGTAGATGGTCATAGCATAATAAGCCACATAACTTTGGAGACTGGCGGATTAAAGAGTAAAAGTAGAAAACTTCACAGTAGATTCTGTCAGGAGACATTGCTGTCTTTTCCCTGGTGTCTTCTCTCAGTTTCATCTGCTATTTCCTGTGAGTGTGTTATTTTCCTTTCCTTTTCATATATATTCTTTTTTAGTTTTTTTTTTAGAGAGAGAGAGAAACATCGATGTGAGAGAGACACATTGAGTGGTTGCCACCCACAGGACCCCCAACCTGGGCCGGGGACAAACTGCAACTGAGGTACGTGTCCTTAGCAGGAACCGAACCTGGGACTCTCTGGTCCGTGGGCCGATGCTCTAACCGCTGAGCCAAACTGGCCAGGGCTGTTTTCCTTTCCAATTGATTCATACTTGAGTGGAATTTTCTTGCTTCAGGATTGCCTCTATTCACATCTCTGCCTTAAACGTTGGGTGTCCTCATTTACTATTGTGTTTAGCCATCAGGGGGTTGTGATAAAACTGAAAGATATGTTCAGGGAAGTAGACTGTTTCACAGGTGGTCTCATAGAAGAATTTGTGCAGATTATCACAAAATTCCTAAGCAGTGAGGACTTGTGCCTGTGGTTTATGGGCAGCCTAAGAGAATCTCATTCCTGAAGGCGCAGCCTGGTCATGCTTTAACACAAAACTTTTATAACACCCTTTGGTCCTTGGAGTAGAGTCTGACTTTAGTTAGTCTCGGACGCCTCTTATATGGACATCATAGCTAAATATGGCCCCAAACTTCTGACATGAGGATGAAACAATAATTTTATATTCCTCATTTTCTTCAGCTAGCAGTATGTCCGGGAGCCAAAGCATTGCATGGAACAACAGACACTTTGGTCTAGGTTTCCAGTTTGCACACTAGAATTGATGGTGTTGTGGAATGGCTCAGGGCTCTGATACCCACTGATAAGAACAAATCAGCATCACACATTTACTGAGTACCCAGAAGTCATATACGAATGCAATGGTTTTTACAGCATTTAGATATGGCCACTAGTCTTCCAAATAGACTATTTAGTGGGGAGATAAGGTGAACCACTAGAGAATCAGAACACTAGATATAGGTAAGTTAGGACTTCCCATTAGTTGGAATCATGTGAAGTGTTTAAGGACAGGGAAAATTTTAGCTGTAGCCCATAAAATGAGCCCTATATTTTGAAATTATTTTTTATTTTTCAATTATAGTTGATGTACAATATTATATTAGCTTCATGTGTACACCCTAGTGATTAGACATTATATAACTTACTAAGTGATCATCCTGATAAATTGCACCCATCTGACATAATACATAGTTATTAGAATATTCTTGATTATACTTTCTTATGCTGTACTTTACATTCCCATGATTAGTCTGTAACAACCAATTTGTACTTCTTGATCTCTTCGTGTTTTTCATCTATGCCCCCAACCACCTCCCATCTGTCAATCGTCAAAATGTTTCTGTATCTATGAGTCTGTTTCTGTTCTTCTTGTTCATTTATTTTGTTTTTTCTTTCAGATTCAATTGTTGATAGATATATATTTATTACCATTTTATTTTTCATATTTTAAATCTTTCTATCTTTCTTCTTCTTAAAGAAGACCCTTTAACATTTCATGTAGTACTGGATTGGAGGTGATGAACTCCTTTAGCTTTTTCTTGTCTGGGAAGCTTTCTATATATCCTTCGAGTCTAAATGATAGCTTTGCTGGGCAGAGTAACCTGGGTTGTAGACTCTTGCTTTTCATCACTTGGAATATTTCTTGACACTCCATTCTGATCTTCAAAGTTTCTGTTGAGAAATCAGCTGACAATCTTATGGGAGCGCCCTTGCAGGTGATTAACTGCTTTTCTCTTACTGCTTTTAACATTCTCTCTTTGATAGACCACATGTTAGGACACAAATATCTACAAATTAAAGAAGATTGAAATCATATCGAGCATCTTCTCAGATCACAATGGCATAAAACTATAAATTAATTACAACAAAACATGCAAAAACACTTGAACACATGGAGGCTAAGTATAATGTTCTTAAAGAGTGAATGGGTTACCAAGGAGATCATGGAAAAAATTAAGACCTTCCTGGAAACCAATGAAAATGAACACACAACAACACAAAATCTATGGGACACAGTGAAAGCAGTCCTGAGAGGGATATTTATAGCACTACAGGCCCACTTCAAGAAACAAGAAAAATTCCTAATTTACTTTCTAACCCTACAACTCAAAGAACTAGAAAATAAACAAACAAACAAAAAAACCAAGAGCAAGTAGAAGGAAAGAAATAGTGAAGGTCATAGCAGAAATAAGAGACACAGAAACTAAAAAAAAAAACAAAAAAAAACAAAACAAAAAACAATTCAAAAGATCAATGAAAAAAAGAGCTGGTTCTTTGACAAGATTGATGGATCCTTAGCCTGACTCACCAAGCAACAAAAAGAGAGGACCCAAATAAACAAAATGAGAAATGAAAGAGGAGAAGTAACAACTGACACCACAGAAATACAAAGAATCATTAAAACATACTACAATTATACGCCAACAAACTGGACAATCTAGAAAAAATGGACAAATTTCTGGAAACACACAGTCCCCCAAAACTGAACCTGGAAGAGATAGAAAACTTGAATAGACTGATAACAACTACGAAATTGAAGAGGTAATCAAGAAACTCCCGGCAAACAAAAGCCCAGGCCTGGACGGCTTAACGAGGGAGTTTTACTGAACATTCGAAGAAGATCTAACACCCGTTCTACCCAAACTATTCCAAAAAATCCAAGAATAGGAAAGACTTCCAGACTCGTTTTATGAAGCCAGCATAATTCTAATTCCAAAACCAGATAAAGACACTACAAAGAAAGAAAACTACAGGCCAATATCCCTAATGAACACAGATGCCAAAATCCTTAACAAAATATTAGCAAATCAGATCAAGCAATACACCAAAAAAATTATTCATCATGATCAAGTGGAATTCATCCCAGGGATGCAAAGCTGGTACAATATTTGCAAATCAATAAATGTGATACACCACATAAACAAAATGAAAGATAAAAACCATATGATCATATCAATACCTACAATGAACTCAATGAAAGAGAAACTAAAAAAGCAACCTCATTTACCATTGTGGCAAAAAAATTAAGATACCTAGGAATGAACTTAACCAAAGAAATAAAGGACCTATTTGCATAAAACTACAGGTCATTGAAAAAAGAAATATAGGAAGATATAAAAAAGTGGAAGCACATACCTTGTTCATGGATTGGAAGAATTAACATCATTAACATGTTCATACCACCCAAAGCAATCTATAGATTCAATGCAATCACCATCAAACTGTCAACGACATATTTCACAGAACTAGAACAAATACTCCAAAAGTTTATATGGAACCAAAAAAGATCCCAAATAGCTACAGCAATCTTGAAAAAGAACAAAGTAGGAGGGATCACAATACTGAATATTAGGTTATACTACAAAGCCACTGTAATCAAAACAGCCTGGTACTGGCACAAAAACAGGCATATGGATCAATGAAACAGAACATAGAACCCAGAAATCAACTGAAGACATTATGCTAAATTAATATTTGACATAGGAGGTAGGAGCATACAATGGAATAAAGACAGTCTCTTCAATAAATGGTGCTGGGAAAATTGGATAACTACATGCCAAAAATGAAACCAAACATCTACCACTTCCACCATACACAAGAATAAACTCAAAATAGATAAAAGACTTAAATGTCACTTGTGAAAACATAAAAATCCTAGAAGAAACCATAGGCAGCAAAATCTCAGACATCACACATAGCTGAATTTTTATCGTTACAACCTAGGGCAACAGAAACAAAGGAAAAAATTTATACTTGGAACTATATAAAACTACAAAGCTTCTGCACAGCAAACAAAGCCAGCATCAAAATGAAAAAAGAACCCATTGTATGGGAAAACATATTTGCCAATGATACATCAGATACGGGGTTAATTTTCAAAATATATAAGGTACTCTTACAGCTCAACAAGAAGAAGACAAACAATCTAATTAAAAAATGGGCAGAGGACCTGAATAGACACTTCTCCAAACAAGACATACAAATGGCCAAGAGACATATAAAAAATGTTCAACATCACTCATCATCAGAGAGATGCAAATGAAAATGACTATGAGGTATCACTTCACACCCGCCAGAAGGGCTGCCATCAACAAATCATCAAACAACAAGTGCTGGAGAGGGTGTGGAGAAAAGGGGACTCTAGGACACTGTTGGTGGGAATGCAGACTGATGCAGCCACTATGGAAAATAATATGGTGTTTCCTCAAAAAATTAAAAACTGAATTGTCATTTGATCCAGTGATCCCACTTCTAGGAATATACCCTAAGAAGCCTGAAACACTAATCAGGAAGAATATATGTACCCCTATGTTCTTAGCAGCACCATTTATAATTGCTAAGATCTGGAAACAGCCCAAGTGTCTATCAATAGATGAGTGGATAACAAAGCTGTGGTACATATACACAATGGAGTACTATGCAGCTGTAAGAAAGAAAGATCTCTTATCCTTTGAGACGACATGGAGGGACTTGGAAAGTATTATCCTAAGCGAAACAAGTCAATCACAGAAAGCCAAATATCACATGATCTCACTTCTTTGTGGAATATAATGAACAAAACAAGCAGAGAAACAAAGTAGACCCAGAGACATGGAAGTAGGGTTCAGACTGACAAACCTCAGAAGTGGTGGACATGGGGGGAGGAAAGAGATAAACCACAGAACTTATATGCATGTTTGTATAAAGACATAAACAATAATTCTGGGGGGTGGGAGCGGGATTGGATGGAGGGTGTCAATGGGGGAGAAAAGGAGAAACATCTGTAACAAAAATAAACAAATATAAAAAAAAAATGAGTCTCTCTTTGTCTTTTACCTTTGGCAAAAGGTAATTTTAATAATGATGTGTCTTGGTGTGGACCTTTCTGGATTCATCTTGTTTAGGACTCTTTGCACTGGACTTAATGTCTGTTTCCCTCATCAGGTTTGGGAAGTTTTCTGTCACTATTTTTTCAAATAAGTTCTGAATTTCCTGTTTGCTCTTCTCCTTGCAACACCACCATGATGTGAATATGCTTGAAGTTGTCTCAGAGGCTCTTTATACTCTCTTTATTTCTGCTTTCATTTTTGCTGTTCTGATTGGGTGTTTTTTGCTTCCTTACATTCCAAATAGCTGATTTGATTCTCAGCTTTATCTACTCTAGTGTTTACTCCCTATAAATGATTCATTTTAGTTAGTGTGACCATCATTTATGGCTGGTTCTTTTATATGGTTTATATGTCTTCTTTCATGCTGCTGAAGTTCTCACTAAGTTCCTTGAGGATCTTTATAATCATTGTTTTGAAGTCTATATCTGGTAGTATGCTTGCCTCCACTTCATTTTGTTCTTCTGGGGATTTCTTGTGTTATTTCATTAGGGACCTGTTTTTTTTTTTTTTGTCTCTGCAACTTGGCTGCTTCTCTAGGTTTGTTTCTGTGTATTAGGTAGAGCTGTTATGTCTCCTGGACTTGGTAGAGTGGGCTTGTTTAGTAGGTGTCCTATAGGGCCCAGTGGTGCAGCCTCCTCAGTCACCCAAGCTGGGCACTCCAGCTGTGCCCCACTGTGGGCCGTGTGCACTATCCTGTTGTAGTTGAGCCTTGATTGCTGTTAGCATAACTGGGAGGGATTCATCCCCAGGCCAATCAGCTGCAAGACTGGCTGCAACTACAGTGGAGTTGCTGCTGTGCAGGAGCTGACCCTATGGAGCAGGATTTGTTTCAGTGGGGCTTTGAGTGTCTCACTCATGGAGGTGACGCTGTCCACCAGGTGCACGGGCTCTGGGGCCTCCTGGGAGATACAAGGTGCTGACCTGTGCTCTGCCTGCGGCCACCTGTCATGAGCTACAGAGCAATGAACAGATGGCTTCTACTTGTGTTGCACTTGGAGGTGCCCAGGAAAGGAAAATGGGCCCTGTTTTATCTTGCAGTAGAGGGCTCTTCTGGAGTCCAAAAAGTATACTAGTGATAACACAGAATACGTTCATTGTTTACAATCATGTTTCTAAATATTGTGTTGGAAACATAATGGAACATCTAATATGACAAGTATTATCTTCTCACTTTTTAATTCCGTGACTAAAGGCATTAAAAGAGAATAAAAACTGCACATCAATTCTATCATTCTGCGTCTTCCTTTATTTTATCTCTAATGTGCAGGGCAACTTAGTAGTGACTAAGTGAATCACACAGGGAGAAATGGAGCTCTAGAACAGGGGCTGTCAAGGCTCAGTGTGCATCAGCATTACCAGGAGGGCCTCACACACAGCTTTCTGGTCTCCACCCCCAGGGATTCTGATCTGGGAGGCCTAGAGTCAGGGCCCATAATTTGCATTCCCAACAAGTTCCCAGGTGATGCTGATGCTGCTTCTCTGGGGGCCACCCTTTGAGGACTATGTTAAAATTGAGAAAGGAAGAAAATAGAAAAACTACTTTTAAGCTAGATTGTTCATCTGCTTTCTTTCTGAAAAACAGTGAGTAAAGAAGAAGAACTAAATGTCCAACTTATGAAAAGAATTTATCATTCTTTTAAGGAAATATTAACAGGGCAGAGGAATCTCAGAATTTTGGTGAGAAGTCATGAGCTAAAACCATTTCATTTGAAGATATCATCTACTGCTTATGTTTATTTATTCTGAAGAAAGTGTTTCATCTTTTTCTTCTTTAAAACTGACTTGTACTATACTGATGTACTTTAAGGACAATTACAGGCCCTGCGACATTCTACCTCCTAAGTACTTTAGTATGTATCTGTAACGAGTGAGAACATTTGCTTACATAACCAAAATGGCATTTTTATACCTAAGAAAGTTAATAATTACTAATCATCATCTAATACTTATTCCATATTCAAATTTCATATGTGTATGTACATGTGTGTATATATATATACATATACATATACATATACATATATATACACATATGTACGTGTGTGTATATATATATATATATATTTGAAAGTATATTCAAATTTCTTAAAATTGTTCCTAAAATGTCCTTCTCAGCTGGTTTGTCCATACCAGGATCCAATCCAGAAAAATAACATATTGCATTTGGGGGTTATGTTATTTAAATGTTTTTAGTTTAGAATAGTTCTATGTTTTATGACGCTGACTTGCCATAAAGAGAGGGTAATTTATCCTGTAGAATATGTCCTTTTTCTGGATTTGTTTTGCATTCTTATGGAAAGCCTTAATTAGGTCACAGTAAGTATTTTGGTAGGAGTACATACTAGTTGATGTCATGTATTCCATACTGCATTACGTCAGGGGACACACAATATCTGTGGCATTGCTTTGACTGTCTATATCAATGACTTCCTGATTATCTTTGATATTACATTTCTCATTGCTACCAGAAAATAATCAGTGTGTTGTTACTTTGATAATACACAAATGTCTGATTCCCTCCATACATTTTATCTTACAGATTTAATACCACTTGATAATTCTTGCCTAAATCAATAATTCCATTAAAGTTTACAAAGTGGAAATTTTTTAATTCTATCACTTCTTCTGCATATATTAGCTGGCATTCTTTTTTTTTTTATCCTCATCCAAGGATATTTTTTTATTTATCTTCAGATAGAGTTGGAGGGAGGGAGAGAGAAAGAGAAACATCAACGTGAGAGGGACACATCAACTGATTGCCTCCTGCATGACCCCGACCAGGGCTGGGGACGAACCGCAACTGAGGTACGTGCCCTTGACTGGAATCAAATCCAAGACTCATAGGTCCACACGCTGATGCTCTAACCACTGAGAAAACTGGCCAGGGCTGGCATTCTTTTTTAAATGACAGCTTTTGCTTATAACTGAGGCTATTTGGCACCTTACGATATATTTTCTACTGGAAAGCTCAACCTTTTGCATAATTTATCACTTTTCAAAGTAAGTAATTGGTTTAATTAATTGTTTCAAATATTGACAAGTGAGATATAATAGCTTTCTCTGTATAAGTATCAATAAGGACAGGTAGATTTTCACAAATTAAATGTGATTCAGTTGCCTACCATTGCTCTGAAAATGTATTCACATGACGTTAGTAATTTGTCAAGAAGCAATGAACTGGGAACCAAAGAACAGCTCATTCTGACAGAAAATAGGTGACCACACGCCAAGAAGACTTAAGGCCTCAGATAGTCTTACTGGCCATTTCTGAGTAAAACATTCCTAGAAGACACACCCAGCCAATGAAGTTCAAGAGAGAGGATATACCATTTGCTTGGAGAGGAATTCATTCCAACATGGCTTAATAAAGCCAGTCCAGATTGAGGAAGAATGGCCACTAATTTTTATTAATAGAAATAGTAAAAAAAAAAAAAAAAAAAAGTAAGGGCAATAAGAAAGCTTTCAGGGGGATGTACTTTTGGCAATGTGTTTGATTTGAGCCTATTTTGGGAATGGTGATGGTGGAAGAAATGCTGTTCTTTATTGTATTTAAAACCATGCTGAGCTTGCAAAGGGAAAACAGACCAAAGTCATTAGATGAATGGAGCAAGGCAGTTAAATGTAAACATAAGGAGAATGATTTATATGGAAGTCGTCAGCATTTTTTTTTTCTATCTCCTGGAGTTTATTTGAAAAACAAAAACAAAAAACACCTAGTACTGCAAAATTAGAAACCATTTCCTGTTACCTTGGGTTGAAATAAAAGTAGGTGCCGAACTATTTTGGTAAGGCTGCTGGTGATAGTCGTAGTCGTAAGTTTTAACTGTGTAGGTCCAAGTAGTTGAATTTCAAGCAGATGTTTTAGAATCATTTCACCTCTTTCTTTTGTACAATCCTCATTCAAAGGAACATACAAAATATCTTTGATTTCTGTACTCTGATTGTCTTAAGAAAATTACCATAGGGATTTATTGATGTAAAAAATAGAGTCCTTTCTCTTCCCCTCCACTTTTGCCAAAGACCAGGTACTATTCCCTGGAAAGCCACACAGGACTCCAGACTTTCAACAGCAAATGCCATTAGCTTGGGTCATATGCCTTTTCTAATACATTTGCCCCTGGATTCCTCCTGCTGGATTGACCTCAAACCCAAGCCACAATGACATCTGCTAATATTCTCATGTCCATTCTCTAGTTCTGGAATGTGTTACTAGTTTTCCAGAAATGCATGCAAAATTAACATCCTGAGAATTTTCCAGGTTGAACCTTCCAGACACACAAAGTCGTCCTTGTGTGGAAAGTTTGTAAGTACATCAAAGTTGACAGGAAATATTATCTTGCAGGAGAATAGTGAAGATAGTATTATTTCTTATTCCAGAAACATTTACTGCGTATTTGCTATGTGTCATGAAGGAACAGTTCTTTCAATTAAATATGGCATCTATTCCCTACTAGTTGTGTTATTCACAGATCATGACTCTTAAAAGCAGTTTAGCTTAAAACTAAAGATAGATGAATGCTTTTGCCCTGAAGGTAGGGTCTTCAACTTAACCTTCATCACATTCAAACAATAAGATAGCAAAGGATCCAAAATGCTGCTAAATCTTAGTTTATTGCCAGTTATATAGGCCTTTTCAATATTGTGTTATTCATACTTAATGACTCATAAAGAGATTATGATATTGCATAATTTCATTATAATAACCCATTGATTCATGTAGCTCCTTGCTAAATTTAGTTCCATGTGAATATCTTTAATTCCAGGTTCAAATTTGCCTTTGAGATAGTTTATCTTTGGTTTAAAGACAACAGAAAAAGAAAATGAGAGACATTTTGCATCATTGTGGATCCTTTGGGTACAATGAACATTGTAATTAAATTGGTAACTCCAAGAACACTGCAGTTGTTTTAAGAACAATTTTCCTCTGGTTTAGAAAAATATCATAATAAAAATACTGTTCCTTGTAAGGCTTCTGAAATCAATTAGTTGTATCTTATAGCCAATAAAGTCTTTTGTTGGAGGATTTGATGTGTGAGTTATGTTGACTTCAAAAGGAAACTTCTGTAATGGGATAAAATATAATTTTAAGAATTTTAATTCTGTGTTCGTTCAGAACCAGAGGCAATTGTACTTAATATTCTCTGCACTGGCAAAAGTCTTTGGATGTAGACAGCCATGACTGTAAAAAATAAGAAAGTTTAATTGAGAGTTTGAGTTGTATAGGGTTTCTTGGGCAAAGGTTGCGATTCCCTGAATTCTTGTTCCTTCATTAAAAAAGAAAAAGCTTTAATATTTTCTAAAACTTGCTAAACAACAATATCTGTAAATGAAAGCATTATTTTATCTGGTTATACTATAGATATACAGAAACATTGAGATCATTTGCCAGGCGTTAGATACAGGAAGGAGCTAGTCACAAAATTTTCCAGACACTTCAAGGGCCTGCATAGGCCCTATATATAGTTGTCTCCTAGGAAGGTCTCCTCATTCTGCTGCAGAGACAAGGAAATGCAGTGATGTCTGCCACAAAAGGCAACCTCGCTGTCCATGTGCCTTGTCTATGACTCTCCTAAAAGACTTTCCCAATTCCCAAGTACCTGGTGCACAGTAGAATGTTTATTCTTTCTTTCTCCAGCCTTTAGTCTGATGCTAGGGGGAGATGCTCAGCGTCCCTTATAAACAGATGGTGCTATGCCCTATATTTGCAGGAGCACAGCTCGGAGAATACAGCTGGAGAAGACATTATGGCCTCAGAACAGGAACCCAGCCCAAGGTGAAACAATCCTGACAGTCACAGAATACCAGGTTTAGGAAGGTCTTTTAAGTTTAGGAATTTACCCAACCCCTACCCCACACACCAACATACACAGTACTTTCCCTGTGAGATTGTGCAATCCATTTGACTTCACATAGCTCTGTTGCATTTTTGAAGCCACTGTTAGAAAATCTCTGTATCTGTCTTTAGTGTCTCCTCATTGATCCTACTTAGAGAATCAGATGATCCTGAAGATGCATTTTGACTTTGATAGACTGTATTCTCCTAATGTGGAGGGTCTTTGCTTACTGACACCTCTCTTCAAGCCAGATTAGGACAGTGGGACATACAGTCTTGGGACATAGTCATTTATTACATTTATGGAATGCCTGGTAGGTAACAAGAACTGTTTCAGGTGCTAGACAGACAGACAGACAGACAGAAGTAAACAGAAAAAAGAAAAAAAAAATCCTTGCTTTCTGAGAACTCAAACTATTCTAGGAGAAGAGAAGATAGCTCAGAGAAGAAAAATTAAAATCAAATAAAGGTCTGTTAGGTGGTAATAAGTGCTATGGGAAAAAAGTTAAAGCTCAGTAGGCAGGTTGCAATTGACAATCGAGCGGCAGGGAAAGCCTCTGAGATAGTGACTTTGAATACTGACCTGAAGGAGTTGGAGGTGAGGTGAGCTCAGATGTTTCTGGCAAGTGCAAGGGCCCCCGGACTTTATTTTAACAGTGGGAAGGAGGTGGGAAATAGCCACTGGGTTGGGTAGAGTCTTACAGAGGCAACTGTAATGATAACCTTGGCTTTTACCCTGTTGAGGTAAGATGTCACTGGATACTTTTGAACAGAGGAGTGATACGCTTGAACTTCCTTCTCAAGGATGACTCTAGCTGTTGTGTCAAACATGGACCAGCAGGGCCACTGGCAGATGCCGGGAGGAAGTTACGTGATAACTCTGATGGGATGTGCAGGGGGATGAGAGCAGGCTGGCAACAGCAGAGGTGGTGAGAACTAGTCAGATTTGGAACATATTTTGAAAATAGAGCAGATGCCGTTTGCTGAATGATTAGACGTAGGGTGTGAGAGAAAGAGAGTACACTCAAAGGTGACTTCAAGGTTTCTGGCCTGAACAACAGGAAGGATGGAATTGTGGTTCAGTGAGGTGGAGAGACCTGGATTAGAATCCCTGTCTGTCATTTACCTAGGGTGCGACTTCGAGTACTCAGTTTAGCCACTCTGTGCCCCCACCCCCTGTTTTCAAGTATAAAATAGGATAACCTTATCTACTTTGAGATTGATAGGAGAATTAGAGATAAACTATTAAAAGCTTGCGTGGTTCCTGACACTGGAGAGTACGCAATAATAACTGGAACTCTTATCATAACCAGTCCTTGGGAACAAAAGAACAAGTCTGGGTTTCTCTCCACCATGGCCTTCACATACTGGAGATAACTTACATGTTTTCTCGAGTCTTCTCAGATTGCGGTCCATAGCCTCTCCTTGTTGGGGCTGGCTGGCTTCTCTGACTCCTTGGTGCATGTAGGTTGGAACCACTCTTCCTGGTTTATATAAGAATGAGGAAAAATTAGAAAAAGCCTTGATTCCTTTCTTCATAGTGGGCTAAATGATCGGAAGTACATGGTGAGCAGCCTGCCTCCCCGCTCCTCCCCCTATAACACTTGTGAATGGGGAAGCTTTATTTTGGATGCAGTTGACACAAATGTGAGTCAAGATAATGGGAGTCATTATTTATGTGTTTTTTTGTTGATTTTTTTTTTTTTTTGTCAGCAGTCCTTCACTGTATCCCAGGGCCATTATGCAATTTTAGTGCAACTAAACTTTAACACCTCCAAGTTATAAAATCAGTTCCAGCCGGCCACGGTTAGAATTACTTGTGGCTCTGAGCATGCCAAGTTGTTCCTCAGTGGCTGTCATTTACAAAGAGACTGGTGGCTGGTCTGGCCTCTGCATCCTGTGAGCTGGCTACGTAGACAGAAGTTCTAGAAAGGATGAAAACATCAGATGAGCTTTATTTGGTTGAGCACCGTGTGTTGAAAGCCAGATGGTTGGAGCAAAAGCTTAAATACAAAAGGGAATGTGAAAGACCGTACAAACTCAGACTATGTCTTTGGTCTTCATTTTTTTTTTTTTTTTTTTTTAGTGAAAAATCAGGGGGCTGGACCAAATAGTTTCTTAAAGTTCTGTCTAGCACTAATATTTTACGTTCTATTTCCTTCCTTCTGGTGCCTTCTCACAGCACAATAAAAATGAATGTTAACATTCCACCCTCCGAGATGGAGATTATAGACTTCTGAAAACTTTTCACGGATGATCAGGCCATGGGGTACCCTGTACAAGCAGACAGGCTCAACTCAAATTTTAAGCTTTATTGGCAAAGCAAGGTATTAAACTCAATATGTGAAGAGAACAACCTAGAGATTGTTTCTGATGCAGGTTGGATCCTTGCAGCTAGCTATAATTTCAATGTTCTACACCCAGAAAAGAAAGCTTTACTAAATCATCTAAACAATTTAATTATCTTAATGATGCTTCCAAATCATTGAGCACAATGCCTGAAATATAGTACACATTCAACAGGTACTGTAATGGTAATAATGGTAGTATTTTAATGTTTATGTGTCTTTGTGATGCAGTGCTACTCTGTGTTCACGGAGGCTGGCCAGGCTTGAGGCCCCTCCAAACGCTCAGCAACACCAACTTAACTTGTTAATAAACTGGAACTTCACACCTGCTCCCAACGGTCCCCAAGAGGCCCTGGGAGGCAGAAACACATCTGAAATGGCCCAGGGACTGCTGGCTGATTTTAAAATCCTCAGCTTTCATGTTGGTCACACATATATTCACACTCCCAAATGAAATATTTGTGCAAGAGCAAGAGGGTGAGTGAAGCTGGCAGCTTGGCTCACAGATGCTTTTATGCTTTTCACCCCTCCCCCCACCCCTTAATTTCTATTTAAATCCAGAAAGGCATTCATTTGTGACTTTCTCTCTATATTAGTGGTGAAATGCTGCATGCAGACCCAGCAATTTCAAGTGACTTGGTGGAGTGGTAGGGGTGGCCTGGTAGTCGACATTTGGCTTGAGGGCTGGGGAGCAGGTATATGCACTCCTCCGGCCCATGTCGGTGCGGGGTATGTGCCCTGTGCCTGTCAGCCGACTCACGTGCTTTCTCTTGGTGCTGCTTTCCTTATGGGATAGGTGAAGATTTATGTTCATCATTAAGAATGTAGAACCTATATGCATGTGTGCATGAACAATGGACATGGACAACAAAGCTGGGGACAGGGTGGGGAGGGATGGAGAGGGGAGAATCAGTGGGGGGGGGGGGAGAAACATCTGTAACAAAAATAAATTAATTAAATATAAAAAAAAGAATGTATCTCTTATTGCTCTGTATTTAAAATTATTTAACTCTGAATACATTTGTATAGCCTATACATAAGTCTTTAAAGTTATATTCTAAAAATGTTCTAGAAGGATCTAAAGTAATTCTAAAGTATTCTAAAGTAATACCTAGGAATTAGAAGAGCATAAACTAATTCTAACGTTAATTTCTCTTTTTATGTTTTCTTACTTTATATAAATATAGACATGCATGTGAAATACATATATATAAATGCACTTGTGTGTACATGTATGTAATCTCTATTCCCTAGGAAGTGGCTAGGAGTCTTCATTAGTTTTCATTTTATTATTTTGCCACCAGAATGTAAGATTCGTGAAGAAGAAACTTGCCCATTCATTTTCCAGAGACTATAAGAACATATTTTAAACACTGTATTGCTTATAGAAGAAACCTAAATATTAGACACTCAACATGAGACCAAGAAAATCTGCTTTTAAGGGACCAGAGAGACACCTGTACAATGTTCCTAAATTTAAATGTGCATTAACAAAAAAAGAACTGGGAGTTTGTAAAAAAAAAAAAAAAAAACGAGCAGAAAACCCCTCAGATTCTTAGTAAATGCTCAGAGATTTTTGGCTCAATCAATTTGGGGTAGAGTCCAGGATTTTATCAAGTAGCACCGCCCCCCTCCCGGCACCTTCCCACAAATGATTCTGAGACAGGTAGTCTGTTAGACCTACTGTGAGAAACACTGCCTTAGAATCTGCTTGTTGTTTGTATGTACTGGATGACTAATATTCTAAACTTAGTGGCTTTGTTTCTCTCCCCATCCCACTTTGTGCTGACTTTCTTCACCAAAACTACTAATGGAAGGTCTTTTAGACATTGTTTGCCTCTTTATCCCCTAGATTAGAAACACAGTGTTTGGCCACCAATCATAAAAGAGCCTCTCATTTACCCACAAAAGATTAAGAGGAGCTGGGGCTGACTGACATCAGGAAATGAGACCAGGGCCCAACGTGATTGGCCAGGCTTGGCAGACGAAGAGAACTACTGAATTTGTCTGGAAACGGCCAAGAGAGAGAGGAAATGAGATTTGAATTAAGAGCAGAAGAGGACAGGGATTGGTGGCCACCGACCTGGACTATGTGCTTAACACAAGCACTCAGGAGGGTTAGTGACAGAGCAATGGAAAGAGAAGCCACCAGTGAAGGGGCGTCAGATTGAGGCCCACAAGCTGTGCCTTGAGCTTACTGCAGTGTGCCTAAGTTTCAGCCAGAAAGGACCTGGCATCCCCCAGGAATTGGAAATAAGGGAAATAGTTGGGCTAGCTTGAGTATGAAACAGGTTGGAACTAAAAAACAGGCTTGTGAATTGCAATTTGCCAACTTGGGCTCTTTGACTAAACTAGGTATTTATAAGTGATCTGCCTGTGGGTACTTTAGGCTCTGAAATCTTTTACCCTTTAGATGAGAGCTGTTTTTATTATTTATTTATTTTTACTTTTAAATGGCTGGCTGACCCGAAGAAGGTATAGACCAGGAGCATGGAAGCAAGATTGTTAGAGACAAGGCTGTGATTGGATGGTTGGCTTACAATAAGAGAACATCAATCTCCTTTGACCATGGGAGTGAAACTGTTAAGTGGTGAGCAGGAGGATTTTGTGAGTTTGCTGCAGGTGGGTTAGCGCATAGCTCTGGAGAAGTGCTAATTGAACAGCTGGATGGATAGCTGGGAACTTTAGGACACTTTTGCCTAGAGCAGTGAGTATGAGAGATCACTTTTCAGAATGCACTTGTATTTCCTGTTTTCTGTTCACAATTTAAATAGTCCACGATTCCAGTAAGCTAACTGTGTGAAATTGCATAAGAAATTTAACTTCTCCGTATGTATGTTTGCTTTGCTTTCCTCATTTTAGAGAAAAGCATATTGTCTTTACAATGATTAGAAGTTAACATCCATATAAGAATACATTCTAGCTCGAGAATTCAATATCCAAATAAATTCTAAACATAAAAGGAAGGTTCTTGTTAAAAAAAAAAATTATTTTCTAGTATAAGATGTGATGGCCAAGAATTCTTGCCCACAAGGGCTTGTAGTCAAGTAAAAACAAGATAAATTGCAAACTTTGTTGTGGCTCTAGAGTCTAGAACCAAGAATGAAAGTTGGTTTGTGTAACATTCTTAATGAGAAAAAGAGAAAATCTCTTGGAATAGAATAGTAAATAAGGAATTGGAGAAACACATGGAATGAATGTGCATGTCTCTTCTGCACACATATATGGGAACAGCGCACATAGGGGTGAAAGGTCAAACAAATACAAAACAAACCCCCAAACAAGTACACATCAAACAACTTAATTGGTGTCTGAGACGTGGTTAAATACATTTGACCCCTTCCTATTTCTTTTACAATTAGTTTTAAGCAGAATCTCTCTTCAGTTATTGTGCAGATGAGTATTGTTCTCTGCCAGGCTGTGATTGCAAAAAGGAAGATATATTAGACAGGATTCCTGCCTTCAAGGAGCTCAAATGTAGAAAGCCGCATTATGAGGTGGAAAGCTTGTGAGGGCTTGCAGAGGTTCAGATAAGGTGGTAGAGAGCTCACTAGGAGGCTACACCTCCTGGCAGAAAGGTCAGGAAGGGCTTCATGGACAAGGTATGGGATGTGAGTTGGACCCGAGGAAGGATGGAATTGGACAATTGGAGTTTGGAGAGAGTCCTGCAGGATTGAAGACAATGAAACAGAAAGTAGCAGGTCATATTTGGGACTAACCAATGAGTGATCTGTCTCTCTTGAATCAAATGGATCTAAAAAAAGGCACAGTTGGAATTGTTTGAATAAATAAATCAATCGAGTAAAGAACAACATTGGATTATTTACTTAGTCTAGAGACTTGATAAGCAATGGAACCAAGGGAGGGAACACACTGAAGTAAATTTTGTAAAAGGATTGCCGAGTTTTTCTCTGTAGACTGGGAGTTGCAAACTGAACTGTCTAAGACAGTCTGGCAAGTAATGCAGATGAGTTCGCTGGTCCAGGTAGGTGTATGAAAAATGGCAACTCAAGGGAGGAGATCGATGCTAGCAGACCCTTGGCCTGCATGTGAGGAGATGATAAAGACTGGGATAAAGTGGGGATTAAATGTGGTCAAATAGACATTACCTCTGAAGAGGGCAGCTGCTACAAAGCTCCACACAATTGTTGCCTTGTAGAAACTGAAGTCCAGTAAGGCCAAATATTCGAGGAACGAGAACCTCAAATTTTATGTTGGCAACAAATTCAAATTGAAAAAACAAAACAGAACAGTGGACCTCAGCATTGTGTGAACCAAGCAAAATAGGTCTGCAGGCAGTCATTTAGAGACCTCTGAGGATTGCTTAAAGAAAGGTGGTATAGGGAAAGGGCTTACATTAAAAAAAATCAGAGCTCAACATTGCTAAGAATAGCAGGAATAGCAAAGAGCCAAGTGGAAAAACCAGGGCTTCTTTGATTATTTGTTCAATGTCTGCCTCAGCAGACTGTAAACACCTTGAGGTGTAGACCTTCCCTGTTTTGCTCCCCAACACCTAGCACAGTGCCCAACATAACATGGGCAAGAAATAAATATTTATTGAATGGACATTTTTCTCAGAAATGTATTCTTAAGGCTAACGAGAAATGTTAGATTACATTTTATTTTTTCCTTTAGATGAGGGTGGATTATATTGATGTGTAAATAATTATATTGATTTGTGATTGTATCACATTAATATGTTATTCATATATATATATATATCCCTTTTGTTTTCAGCAGAATTTTGTCATATGCATTATTATAAAGCCCTTAGAGTTTATAGCCTATGTGGATTCTACGAAATAATTGTGATCATGGTGTTTCTCTAACCAAAAGGCTTCAGTGACTTTCTGTCACCTACTAAAGAAAGTATAAACTCAACATGATCCAAAATTACTTCCATGATTTTGCTCTTGAATGTTTCTTTAGATCTATCTTTATTTTGTTTCCCAAGCTTGGGATAAGTGAGTAGGTGAGTGGTTTTTGGTTGCTGAGAGCTGCTTCAGAGACTTCCTAGGGGACACCTGTTTACACCTGATAGTGATCACAGTAAGACACTGAACATCAACACACAGGAAATGTTACAAGCTGTCTGAAGAATCCTGTGAAATTGGGCAAAGGTTCATATAGTGTTTACAGCTACCACCCTTGGTACCTCTGTATCATTGGCATTCCAAACTTGAGTTTTGCTTAGTTGCCCTTTATAGATATAGGGCCTAATAAATAAAACAAATTATTTTTTAGAGACTTGTTAATACCCAAGTTTTCTTGGTCAATTGCTTTTTTTCTCATTTCCTGGTTAAATTTTTCTATTATGTTTATGAATGCTATAGGCAGGATTGACATAATGAAGAGGATGGCGGGAAACTTTACAGAATACAAGTAGTTTGTCTTTTCTAGTTTTTTTTTTTAACTCATGTTAGTCTGTGTTGGGGTATTGTTTTTCGAAATGCAGACAAAGAAACACTTACATTAGAGTAACCTATATGGAAAGTAGATTTCTGGAATATACCATGGGCACATAGTAAATATAAATCTCTTGGAGGAGGAGCTCAGGATTCTGTATTTTTATGAAGTTGCATAAGTGATCTTGATGCATATAAAATTTAAGAACCACTCTTTGAGGGTATGTGGTCAACCTAGAAGTGGCACCATTTATTATCAGTGGGTGGTCCCGCTCTCTTCCTTTTCCTCAACTAGTGTGGAGCCAGCTCCACAAAAATGCTACCCCCTGGAAGTTTGGCTAGGAAACATCAGTGCAAACAACTGCCTACCAGATGGGCGCATCTGTACAGTTTGTACTGCTGATCCAACTTCAGCACGTGTCATGCACTACTTGCTTGATTCAGTGAATTGAAAGGATGATGAAGATTTTACACTGAAGTCTTTAGCACCCAAAGTTCCTTCCCTTCCTTTTTTGTCCTTTTCTCTTTACTTACCTTGATTTGTAGTCACTTTCTTTTTCATGATCAAGAATTACAGGGTTATGGAATACCAATAAGTAAACAACTCATCTAGCTGAAGGCATTGCTTTGTGAATACAAGTAACTTTATACAGAAAGCCGCAAGAAGGTCATGTTGCTATTTGCAGACACAGACTTTTTAAAATGGATCCAGTTTTCTATTAAAACCATTAAACTATTTAAGGTTTATCAATTACTCAGTGTAGTAGCTAGCTGCACTAAAATAGGATCTGAAGGCAAAATAATTAGAATTTTTTCTTTTTTCCCCCTAATGCAAGTGACCTAAGTATCAAATAGATGGTTAATCTCAACCACCAAAATGAGATGCCAGTCAAAGATCATGTAATCTTTTAGCCAGGCAAGCATGAGCCATCTAGCTTTGTTTTCTCTTCCTTTCTTTTTTCACTTGCATTTCTCCTCTTACGTTCTTTTCCCATTGCTAGATCTAGAGAGCAGGATATTGCACTGCAATATGAAAGAAAATAGTTGTTGGAATCACGGGGAGCCAGGAAACACTCTATTAGAAATGGGTCAGAAGTCATGGCTCACGGGTAAACGGAAGGGGAACTGGGTGAACTTTATTTAGCTCTAAAGAAAAAGCTCCCTAACAGTTTAATACAAAGGAAAAAATTAGAAGTTTCCAGATTTCTTAAAAAGATCATCATAAAACATCCTAAAAATTAGAATGAGTGATTATAATATCATATATATATATATGTAGACACACACACACACACGAGAGATAAACAGATACAGATAGAGCTTATCCTATTCCAAGCACTCTGCTAAGTGTTTTGACTGTACTAGCTCATTGAACTTCACAAAAACCCTACAAGGCAAAGTTCCCCTCATTTTATAGATGAGTCAACTGAGGCTTTTAAAGGATAATTAACTTGTCCAAGGTTACATAATGGCAGAGCCAGAATGTGAGTTCAGGGTGTCTGGATCCAGACTCCTTGCTCCTCACCACTGCCCTGTAGCTGCAGGAGAGCAGGGAGGGGAAGCCTGCTTGTTAGGGGTTAGTGGATTCTGCTAACGGAAGAGGACCTGGAGACATCCTAAAGAAAAAGCAGCTTAACTGCTCATCTGGATGGGCTTTATCTGGATTGGCATAAAGAAAAGAAAACCTCTTCATTATACCATCATATGGTTAAATCTGCCCTTTGCTGAAAAGTGTGGAATTGGAACAAAACAAGAACAGTCCAGTTATTTGCGTCGTATCTGTGCTGGTGTTGTTGAAGTGTTGCGGTAAAGCTCAGTTGCCAGAAGAATGTGCTGAATCAAGCTGAGTAACCCTGAAAGACATCCACAAAGTCTGTCTGCCGTTAAAACGCAGCAGAATATGGTTGCAGTTCATCTGCCTTTCGTGATAAACAGTGATGAAAATGCTGAGCATTTGTCAGTCATTTGGAAAATACCTCTTGCAGATGCAGAGCCTCCACTGACCTCTCATCCCCCGCCCCAGTAGACTGCTGTCAAAATCTTCTTGTTGTTTGCAGAGCTGTTTCTATTCCTTCCCTTCCTGTGGGTTTGAAACTGTGGCAAAGGAGCAGACATACTAAGTGAGCAGTTAGCCATCCTACTAACTGTGTTGCCTCAGGTGACTGCAGATTTTACAATAGACCCAGCTACAGAGTCCCAGCAGGAATTTCCTGTTTGGAATCCTTTTATTCTTGCCACAGCAGAACCTCTCAGAAATCTCTCCTGTGTGTGCCAGGTAATGGCCGGATTCAGGATTGCCAGGCTGCCACTGTATTCCTTGAAGTTCCCGTCAAAGGGCTTTTTTATCTGCCCAACACAGATTGTGGAATGTACATCTGCTCATATCTGGCACACATGTGGTTTTGTCTGGTTCTTTAGCGAGGGATGGCAATATCTTTCGGGAATATGCTTTAACGGTCATTTCAAGATGAGAAACAACACCCCTCTTTTTTTTTCCCAGATCTTCATCTGTTCCTTCTGTAACATTTTCTCCAAGACCTTTCCCCTTTCCTTTTCCATTCCCCCCAAACATAAGAAATCATTCTCTGTAGAAAACATTCTTTAAGGATGAGAATGAGGTTTCATTAATCAGTTTAGTCATAAGAGTTATGACCAGGTGTCTGTTGGGTTCATCTGTGTTGGGAAACTTTCAATAAAATAAATAGAATCATTTTATGTCACAGGGAGTTATGAGAAATAAAGATGTGCTTGGGAAAGCATGAAGCTCTGGAGGTGCTCGAGAAATGCTCATTCCTGACCTCCCTTTTCTTTTTTGCGTCTTAAAACTGCTGAAGGAATTATATTGATTTGGCCCTTTCTAAAGATAAACAACACATTGAGGGCAGAATGCGGTTGGAAGAATTACGTAAAGTCTATCAGAGTTGACTTAAACATGAATATATACAGCAGTGTGTAAATATAAATGTATGGTTGCAGTGTGGTGCTGTGTTTCCAGGCGCACCTCTTTATCAGAGCACTGGTGACCCTCGAGGCCAGGGTACTGCAGAAATGGCAAAAAGGTTTTGCATGGTGTTTGATCACAAAACTCACTAAGTTTTCTCTGTCTTAGGAAAAGCCTCACAGAACATGTAAATGCCAAGCCTGAATCTCCATATCGGAGGAAAAGATGATGGGAAGGGAAGGAAACAAAAAGAAAATAGAACCCCGGCTTTCCATCACATTTCATGTCTGTTTTTGGTGCTGGGAGCATATTTTCATGGCTCTCAAAACACAAATGCTACTGAGATCGATAAGCCAATCATAGGCTCTTATTATGTTCTTTCTCATATTATTGAAAGTGTGGAGTCCTTGGCGGAGATAATGATCTCCATGGAGGCCAAACCAGAATCCAAAGTTTTCTAATATGTATTGTTCTTGAATAAAAGTAAAAAAAAAAAAAAAAATCCAACTCAAGACATTTGCTAAATTATTGGTGTATGTAATTACATACACCAGGGAAAGCAATCACACACAATACATAAATAAATGGGTATGGCTGTTTTTCCAATAAGCTTTACTTTACAAAATCACTTGGCAGGTCAGATTTGGTCCATAGGTTGTGATCTATGACCCCTGCTCCAGTCCCATGGCATGGAGAAGCTATTATGTCGGACCCTTGGCCTCAACCCAAGATAAAACTCAGGTAGTTCTGCATTTGCAATGGTCTGGTGACTTTATCAATGATCTAGCACAGAAACAGAGAACTTTATTTCACTTGTCACATGCGAGCAATTGGTAGAGAAAGCCCATATCACCGTGTTCAGAAAATTCTGAGACTGTATCTGGGCAAAGCAGAAAAGTATGTCATAATTAAATAGCAGTGTTTAAAATAGACATTGAGGGAGATGTCGTAGCACAAACCACATTTTTGTTCTTTCTGCTTTAGAATTCAGGATTCACAGGGCCTCCTCTTCCTTCACACACTAAAAAATGTTCGTTCTACTGCCTCTAAAAGTTCTTTTAGCTTTCTTCTTCTTCTTTTTTTAAAAATTTTATTTTATTAATTTATTTTTATTACAAATGTTTCTCCTTTTCCCCAATTGACCTCCTCCTCCTGATCCCACCTCTGCACCCATCCCCAGCATTGTTGTTTATGTCCATGGTTATGCTTACCTGCATATAAGTTGTGTTTTATCTCTTCCCTCCCCTCCCCCTAGCTTTCTTCTTATCAAGAGCCTCACCACAATACAAGATCACCTAACGTGTCACCCAATACAACTGCTCACCTTTCAGTTCTTTCTTAAAAAACTTTAGCACAGAAATAAGAAGATCACTGAAAATAGGGTGGACTTCATCAGGATCTCAGAGTGAATCCATCTTCTGAAATGCTCAAATGAGAAACCTGTTCTTTTTTGGTATGCTGAAATGTGACAGCAAAGCCACGCATTCTGCTTCTGCGTCTATATTTACCTGTGATGTGCTCTCCCTGAACTTTCTCACTATTTTTTCCCTTTCCTGGAGAAGGCCAGAGCCATGGTGAAAGCCACCGGGGGAGAGGCGATGCCCAGCTGGCTGCTAGGACCCGGCGACAGAGGAGCAAGCACCACCTGCAGCTGTGCTGCAAAACAAGTGGTGCTTTTGAAAACATAATCACCGGGGGGCAGTGGGCAGCTGTCAAGATTGAATCCCCAGTGCCAGTGTCCAAAGGGAAGAAAATCTTCAGTATTAGTTTCTCCGACTTGATATTTCATTACCCTCGAGAAGCAGAGAAATAGGAAATTTCTCTTCAGAATTCCTTATGAGTCATCCCCAACGTTTCACAAAACAAACTTATTGCAGTTGTTTCAACAGTAGCTGTGGGAGCAGAGGGCACAGAATGAAGCCACGGTTCCTGGCAGCTGGAGTTTCGCTTTAACCAGCTCTATAGTCAGTTACTTTATTGACCCTTTTATTAAACATTAAATTAGAAATTTAAACATATATTAAAAGTGTTTCTGAACATTTTCTTGTCAGTTAGGTTGGAACCAAGAGAATGAGGTGTGAGAAGATGGGGAAAAAGATGAAGATAGAAAATAAAGAGAAAGAAGAGAAAAGAAAGTTCTTATCCTAGTCTGGCTTCTGGAAAAATTTCATAAATTACCCAAAATTTTATGCAGAATTTTTTTTTATTCTCACCCGAGGACATTTTTCCACTTTTTGTTCAGATAGAGTGGGAGGGAGAGAGAGGAAGAGACAGAGAGAGAGAAACATCGATGCGAAAGGGACACATCGAGTGGCTGCCACCACATGACCAACCAGGGCCGGGGACAAACTGCAACCGAAGTACGTGCCCTTAGCGGGAACCGAACCCGGGTCTCTCCGGACCGCAGGCCGATGCTCTAACTGCTGAGCCAAACCGGCCAGGGCTTATGCAGAATTTTGCACTTGGGTGTATATGTATCCACACATGTGAAATATATTTGGGGGGCGGGTACTAGCCCTTCAGTTGAGAACCACTGTTCCATAAATTGAATCCTTCTCCAGAGAGGGTAGACTGAATACGTTCTGGAATTGCCAGGTGCTGCCTAGGGCCTGGGAAAGAGTAGGGTGAAGTTAAAGCAGACATGCAGGAAAGACAATGTTATGTACTTCGCAAGTTTGTCAGGGGTTGGCCCTGATCCTAGCTACATGATTCTTAGTCCCGAAGTCAAGGAGCAACCGTGGCAGCCAGGGCAGGTTTCCTTGAGAGTCACTGACATATGACTGCGTCCCTCCTTCCGTGCTGTGAAGAGAACAGCTGGCGCCCCTGGAGCGCCCTGACAGTGAACGATAGCCCAAGGACAAGGCACCAGCTGAAAGCCAGCTTGGCTGCAAATTAGAGCATAATGGCAGAGTGGCTCCTGCCGAGCAGCGATTTGCGTCGGACAATGTACGTTCTGTAGGGCGGGCATTTGTAAGGGAAGGAAACCAGAGTTACTGCATTTCTAAATAATTTAGAAGGAAATTCACCAAAAGACGAGAACAGAGAAGATAGAAAATTTATAATATCTGTTTTTAGATTGTGCTACATAGAATACTCATTTTGCCCTTGAAGAAGTAGATCTATATCAAGTTCACCTCCACATGCTTGCTAGTTGCCCCTCCTTCTGTACTACCATAGTACTTTGCTTAAAAGTCTATTAAAGAATCGAATAAATACTTAGACATGTATTTCATTAAACTGTGTGTTTATGATGCTTATGTATATTTTCCCAGATTACATTACCAAGGTATTCACACGAACACTAGCATTCTAAGAATCTCACAATTCTTAGATATGTAATCATTTTAAGAAATGTACAAATGGCTGCACCTTGTGGAAGAACTCTGATAATGTGAAACATTAGAGGAGAGATCCAATAAGAGCTAAATGGAATTCTGTGATCATGAAGAGAGAAAATGCTGGGGGAAAAAAAGCAGTTGCAAAGGGGAAAGATAGAAAAATGTGTTAGGATTCATGAAATAGTCCTAATAGTCACCATAGAGGAGCATAACTGAGGAACATGTTACAGCTATTAGCAAGATAATACTGTAAATTGGGTATAATAAAAATATATCAAATAAAAGTACTCTTATTAATGTAACTATGAATATCTGCTGGAATGGCATATAGATACGTAGTAGTTTTTGACGGTTGATATGCTCAATTTGTATTTTCTATCTGATGGTGAGTTTCATGGGGGTAGAGACTATGTTTTATTTCTTTTGTAATCTCCAATGCTTAGCTCAACACTTACTACACAGAAAGCACTGGATACATTTTTTTTATCCTCACCCATGGACATTTTTCCATTTTTTTTTTTTTTTCAGATAGAGTGGGAGGAAGAGAGAGAGAGAGAAACATTGATGTGAAAGGGACACATCGAGTGGCTGCCACCTGCACAACCCAACCAGGGCCGGGGACAAACTGCAACAGAGGTACATGCCCCCAGTGGGAACCGAACCCTGGTCTCTCTGGACCGTGAGCCGACACGCCAACCACTGAGCCAAACCATCCAGGGCTGGATACATTTTTTTTTTTTTTAAAGAATTGTTGACATTTAAGATCCTTTATAATCAGTCTCATTTTATCCAGTTCTTCATTTTCCACTTCTCCCTATGAATACCTCCTGTCCTACACATTATTGCCTCCTGAAGCCATGCTAGAATGATTTCTCGTCTACTCTTAGCCTTCGTCAATCTGCTCTATACCCCTTTATGCTTCCACACAGATTATATCCCACATGCACCATGGGGTCTCATCTGTCTGCCCTTTGTATACCGATTTCCTCCTCTTTTGCTAAATTAGAACTCATAATGCTCATTTTTCATCACCTGTTTCTTTTGTTCAAGACTTATAGCCTCACCTAGATTACAGAACTAGTCATACTTCAAAGAAGGTGAATTGTATTTTCCATATCACCGAACACACATTGGACACTTCATAGGTAAGTACACACCTGTAAGCAGAGCATTCCTGGGAAGGAGGAGCAATCTGATGCCATGGCAGAGTGATGCATAGAGGACCCGAGAGCATGGCAGGTGGGTGGGGATCTATACCCAGGGGTTGTCCCGGTATGGGGGTAGTTTCACTATTGTCAGTGAGCTCACATCTGTGGAGCTTCCATAGTCTGGGCTCCTTGCTAAGCTTTCCATTCATGTCCTATTTCAGCAGCTGTAGAGTCAGAGTCTACGTTATGAAATTAGATGGGTTTCTTTTCTGTGTTTACAACCTTGAGCTTTTTTTCCCCTCTAGGGCATAAGTTAGTAGCAGGTAAGTAAATAGTGATATAGAGATTTAGTAAGTCTTCTATCATTAGAAAGCACACTCTTTACTGTCTAGATTTTAGGTAGAGAACTTAAAATAATAACAAAATTGTTCTTATATTTTTGTCTCACATTAACTGATTTGATAGCATTTTCAGTACATGGAATCTAAACAATAATCTAGTCTACATATTGTGTTAACTTTTTACGATTTTTTTTTCCTATGCTTTGTCAAAGGAATTCATTTAGACCAGTCAACAAATTAGTGTTCGGTAAAAAGAAAGAAAAAATGTATTCCTATTTCTGTCAATTAAAAAAAAAAGTGCAAACTAAAACTCTGCTATAGAAGTTCTAGTCTTTCTGTGCTTGAGAATAAGAAAAACTTTACTCTCCTGAAGTTGTAAAATATTTTTGTTTAGTTAAGCAACGATGCAGCGTTCTTTAACCTTGTTTTCCATAAAACATCTAATGGCCTATTGGAAGAATAAAACAAGGCAAGATTCTAGATCTGTCCTAGCCTGATAGGATTGTTCTATGTGGTGGTGGCTTACTAATAGCTTTATTATTAAACCATGTAAGCAAAAGAAAGCACTGCAGCTTAGAGAGAACTCAGACGGATCTGCTTTCAGCATGTAACTAAACCAGTGTGTAGAAACAAGTAATTAAAAGGACACAAAGCCCGTAATCAATTGCGCACCGGTTATCTTTGATTGCTCTTGCAAAGGACAAATTACACACAAGCCTCTTGCAAGCCTGAAGAAAAAGAGGTTCTATTATCTTCTTTCTGAAATCATTTCTCTGCAAAGACAAGGGCGTCCCTATTCCAGATCTCTTGGTTTAATTAAAAGGACACAAACATCAGATGATGTTGCAGCATATCGAATGTTTCGCTGTCAGTGCAATGGACTGAAAGAGGAGCAGGGCGGGGAGAGTCGGGGGAAGTGGGGCACGGGGGTGGGGGTGGGTTGGAAGAATTTCTTTTCCATAAAGACAGGCCTTTTTCACTCCAGCCATCTGTTTTCTCATGGTGAAAAGCCCCATTGCTGGTATCCTGGCATAGCTTTGCATGTCTTTGTGCTTGAGGGACATTCAATCTTGCATCTGATACACGCTGATCTGTGACACTTCCTAACAAATGAGGCTTTGTTCAAACAAAGAGACTCCCTGATAGGAACTGTAAACTTGGAGCTTGATATCCTGTAGGAAAGGCAGGCTATGGCTGAGCTGGCACAGGAAATTCTCTCTGCAATGCAACGGAGCCGAAGGAGGTCACACCCCCGTGCACACATATGCTCTCTCAGATCTCCCAGACCTCTCATCTCCATGGGCCCTTCAGATACGGCAGCTCTAGAGCACAGCTGTGCTCGGGCCTGGCAGGCCCGGGCCCGTCTCCATTACAGGCCGAAGCTCACCCTCAATTGTGGCACTTATTTGTTGTTTCTTCATTTTACACGGAACTTTCACAATCATTAATTCATTTCATACAATAACCTCATAAGAGCCAGTCCAAACGTAATCATGTCCAAGAGAACTATTTTGTAAATACAAAGGCCAGTGGCTGCATGTCCCTCTTTCTCTCTTTCTATATATACTCTCTCTCTCTCTCTGTCTGTTCCTCTGCCCTCCACCCCAACTCATGACCTTGAATTTCCCAACTTCAAAACCATTCATCTTTTCACTATATGACATTTCCATGGTCCCTTATTACTTAGACCTAGGCTGTGGAATAGAAAATATATAATGAGCTGCTGAATATGGATTGTGTTGCAATTTGGAGAAAATAGCAGAGAAGTCCCCAGGTCAGGATAATGCTGCCTGTTCCTTATAGTTAGTTATAATCCTATTTAGAATGTATTTCAGGATCCTTAGAAAGAATGTTAGTCCCCCCACCTCCCCTAATGTGCTGTTTCTTCTCCTCAGCAACTCCTACACTCACTAAAGACCTAGCTGAGAGGGGGCTTCTATTGCAGGCACCCCCCAGCCCCTTCCACCTGACAGTTAACTGATGTTTCCTTTGTCTTCTCATCCCACGATGCTTCCAACTCAGCGCCAGTATGTAACGCAGTGTAGTCTGAGATATTTACTTACGTGCCTATCTCCCCTCCCGAGCTGTGGACCGGAGGGCTGGGATAGTGGATTTATTATTCATCCTTGTATATATATCTCCAGTATTTCATGAAGTGCCCAGCCCATAATAGGCTCCCATTAACAGTCTGTTGAATAAATAAATGTTGTTTGTTAAACATTGATACAGTTGGGAGGGAAGAAATGGGAAAGTAAGGGGGAACTGCCTTTACTACACACATCTGCACATTTTCTGTGGTCGAGACCCATCGTCTGGCGTTCTGTGTCTTACCCCTCAACAACGTGAAGCAGTGTGAGGTTGAGGAATTATCTTAGACCCAGTTTCTCAGTTTTCTAAGTCAGTACTTTTTTTTTTTTTTTTTACAAAAATGCTTGAATTGCAGAAAACTTAAGAAACCTTTCAAAAATTCTCTCTGATGACTTAGTGGACCTGTTACCGAATGTAAAGACTTTTGGCCCAACAAGGCCCTGGAGTTACAGGAAGGACACTTGTCCGGGGGAGCCCTTCCATGTGAGCACTTTCTCAGGGAAGGCGGTGAGCTGCAGCGAGCGAAGAGGCTGCATTGACTTTCAAGCTCACTGTGCAACGGGCTTGCTTAATCACTGACAAGTTCTTTAACGTTTCGGAAACTTGATTTCTATTAACACTAGCATGCCCCAGTGGGATTTTATGAGGATTAACTAAATGTGATTGTAAAACATTTGGGGAATATACAATACTGGATACAATTATTAATATTCATACTTTTGAGACTGGATAGGATTTCGGAAGGTAATGGTGTGAGACAAGCTGCTACTGCACTGCTTTTTATTTTAAATCCTGACCGGACAATATTTTCCATTGATTTTATTTATTTTTTATCCTCACCCGAGGACATTTTTCCATCTTTTGTACAGATAGAGTGGGAGGGAGAGAGAGGAAGGGAGAGAGAGAGAGAGAAACATCGATGTGAAGGGACACATCGAGTGGCTGCCACCCGCACGACCAAGCAGGGCTGGGGACAAACCGCAACCGAAGCACGTGCCCCCAGCGGGAACCGAACCCGGGTCTCTCCGGACCGCAGGCCGACGCTCCAACCGCTGAGCCAAACCGGCCAGGGCTTTTCCATTGATTTTAGAGAGAGTGAGAGGGAGACAGAGATGCGTCGCATTTTTAAAGGGGATGGTTCAAACTCATTTTGTCCCTCTCGTAGTCTCTTTCCCTTATATGCTGGTAAAAATATAATAGAAAATTGATTAATTACAGTTTAGTAGCATATTGGAATTTATCTGAAAGCAATTTCTAAGAGTAAGAGTGGTTAATAGTCAAAGGGTAGAGTAACAGCCCTGGCTGGTTTGGCTCAGCGGTTAGAGTGTTGGCCCATGGACCAATGAGTCACAGGTTTGATTCCGGTCAAGGGCACATACCTCAGTTACAGTTCAGCCCGGCCCTGGTTGGGGTCATGTAGGAGGCAACCACTCGATGTGTCCTTTTCATGTCAATATTTCTTTCTCTCTCTCTTTCTTCCTCTCTCTCCCTCCCACTCTATATGAACAAAAATGGAAAAATGTCCTTGGGTGAGGATTAAAACAAAAGGTAGAGTAACAATACTTGCCTGGTCACTGCAGCCAGTTTGAATGTTACCAGGCAAAGCATGGGAAAGGCTCACAAAGACAACCAGGACAAACCCCTTGGCTGTTATTTTCTTACTCATGCAATCGAGGTACCCAGTAGTTGACTCTATGTGTGATGATTGAAAAATGCAGCTTCTGTTGCTACTGTTATTGAAGGTGAGGTCGCAAAGGAACCAACTCCCTCGGCAGAGCACTGAGCACAACCAGTGGATCTAGAATTTGAGGCTCAAGCTGTTGAAATGCCAGAAACAACTTCCAAAAGTGTTTTTACACCATGGCATCACAAAGTTCGTTAATTGCCCCAGGGAAGTGGAAATGATATCTTTAATGTGGACCTACTAAGTTCGATTCTGTTTCAAGTAACAGCTTACACGAATCTAGTGCTGCTTTTTCATGTGAGCTCTCTGTCCTGTATTACTGCATTTAATGCCCTTAACATCCCTATTAAAGAGATAGAAGAGGTGTTAGTAATGCAAATGGACAGACCAGGAAATTGAGATGCTGCCTCATAAGCCACCCATCCTGGGCAACCTTTTGCCTTGGTATTGGAGCTCTATGCTCTGATTAAGCTTGTCCAACTTTCAAACTTGTTTATTGCATGTGAAAGAGGAGTTTTTGAAAAGTAAATGGAGCTGTGGGAACAATTTTCATAGCATTTTCAAAAGGAAATATTGATTTGCCTTTCAAATTATTTTTCATATTCTTCTCCTCTTTTCCATTCTCACTGTTGGCCCTGAAGGTCAGATCCTTATTACTTAACTTAGTAGAGCAATAGTTCTCAGTCTTGGTGGCACAGTAAAATCTCTCTGGGAGCTTTAAACATACTGGCATCTGAATTGGAATATCAGAGATTCTTATATAATTGGTCTGGGATGTGCTCTGGCCATTCAGATATTAAAAGTACCTCTGATGGTCCTCAAGTGTGGCCAAGGGTGGAACTGATGACCACTGACTACAAGCTTTCCCCTCTGCACGCCATCCTGCAAATCAGTCACTCAGGTTTAACCTGATAACCATAATAACGAGCTCTCCTTGGTCGTAATAAAAGTACATCTCACTTCCATTTCCTCTCTTATTTTTGCTTTTTATTATAGACATTTCATTTCATATATTTTGGAATAGATTCTAAATATAGATCCAGTGCTAGATAAATATTTCCCCAACATGCTTTAATCATTTCACTCATTCAGAGATTCTAAAATCTCTGCATTGCTATGTTCTAAAACTCTTTGACCTAGCATTTCATATTCTTCAACATTTTAAACCTCATTTTACTCTCCAGTCTCACCTACTGTGACTGTCTTCTGTAACCGGTACCTCACCAAACTGAACTCCCTGCTCTCATTCCAACATGCGTCATATTTCCCCACCTCTGTGCCTCCATTCTTACCTCTCCTTCTACCGAGAAAGGCTTGAGCCAACTCCAACCCTTCCAGTACAAATTATCCCCAATGTGCCAGTCAATATGCTACCCCCTTTTAAAAATATATTTTTTCTTTATTGATTTTTTTTTTTTTGGAGAGAGCAAAGGAGAGGGAGAGAGAGATAGAAACATCGATGAGAGAGAACATTGACTGGCTGCCTCCTGCATGCCTCCCCCTGGGGATTTGGCCCACAACCTGGGTATGTGCCCTGGCTGGCAGTCGAACTGCAACCTCTTGATGCAGGGGTCGACGCTCAACCACGGAGCCACACCAGCCGGGCAAAATGCCCTTGTCTTTAATGAGACTTTCCAGCCTTGATAAAAATGGGTATCATTCTTTCTTTTTTCAACCCCATCACAATTTTAATTCTACATCCTAGGGCTTGCTCTATTATTATTCGTATATTTTATTCTACTCCCTTTCTTTCTCCCTTTCTTCTGAAACCTCCTCAAGGGACAGAATAAAATATGAATGGAGCTGCTTTCGAGTCAGATAGCCAGACTTCAAATCTTGGTTCTACCTCCTACTAGATATGTGACTTTTAGCAAATTATTTTCCTCTCTGGGCTTTGTTTTCTTATTTTTTGAATATTTTTTCTTTATTGGTTTTAGAGAGAGGGAAGGGAAAGGGGGAGAGAGATTGAAACATCGATGAGAGAGAACATCGATTGGCAGCCTCCTGCATGCCCCCCACTGGGGATCGGGCCCACAACCTGGGCATGTGTCCTGACTGGGAATGAAACTGGTGACCTCCTGGTGCATGGGTCGATGCTCAGCCACTGAGCCACACCAGCCAGGCTGTTTTCTTATCTTTTAAAGTGGAGAAATAACACCACCTTCTTATAAAATTGTGGGCAATTACATGAATTAATACTCAGAATGTACTTAGAATAGTGCACAGACTGAGCACCCACTAACTGTTAGCTATTGCCAGTCACTTGATTTATTTTGACAAGGAGTCAGGCAGTCTCTTGTACATTTTAGACATGTAAAATATGTCAAAAGTACTAAATTCTTTGGAGCTTAAAAAGGTCCCAAACACCCATACAATACATATTTGATAGCTAATAATCTTCAAGTCATTTTTACAGCTACTCGAAAGGAGCATGTGGGTCAAAAGTGACCTGATATTTTGTTTGAAAAAAATGGAATACATAATTTCTGACGGGTCTGATATCCTGTGTTGAAACTCTTCGGTCCCATAGTTCGTGCTAGAGATTCACCTCTGTGACATGCCCAGACTGTCAATCAGAGTGATGTATTGCATGCTCAATTCCACAGACATCTAAAAAAATAGCTGACAGTCCAGAAGCCCTTGAAATTCTTTAGTTTGAAATAGGCACGTGCAAAGAAACTACATAGGCTAATTATGTATTCTGAGGGCAAAACTTCTCGGTATACATTCCATTTAATAATATGCACTTCACAGGTCTTTGGAGGTAGAACTATAAATATGACTGTCAGATTTAACCAATAAATATTTTACCACAGCACTTCTTAAACGCATATGCATTTATATCTGAGATGTCATAAAACTGAATTGACCTATTGTTTTTCAAGACAGGAAAAAAAAAAGAATAAATAAAATGATCAAGTCAATTCAAGTGCGACTACACAATCAGTTACTGGGAATTTCCCTCTTCTACATTGACTTTTGAAGTGTTGGAAGTGACTCTTTTTTGAAATTAATAATTAATCTTTTCAAGGTGTTCTTTTTGCAGGTGGTGAGGGCAATCAATGTTAAAGGGAAACAGATAAGACTAGAGGACAAGTCCTCCCCACCCGAGGCAAGGCGTTCACGCGGTAATAAGACTCCACAGGGATCAGACTGTGTGGTGCTTGTCCCTGGATGTCATAATGTGGTCTTTGTCTTCAGCCATTTTCCAGGAAACCGTGTCAAGGAATTAACTCTGGGACGATGTTTACGCCAATGAAGTAGAATAGCAAACGTTGGAAGTAATAGTTGACAGTTACAGAGCCAGGGAGAGAAGGGGGGGAGGGGAGACAGAGGTATGGGAGTGGAGAAAGGCCTTAGAGCAGGTCCAGAAGGCTTGCACTGAGAATGGCATAAGAGAATTCAGTTTGTTTTGAGTTTTTTTTTATAACTATCCTTTCTCTCCTGCTGCAGACTGTTCAAGTTCTCTTGGTTCAAAAGATCTACGCATGGTGTTACACATGCATCCGCGGAAAATGTAGCATCTATGCTACCGGATGGGCTTGTACTTCTTTTTCAGATCCTTATCAGCTCACCGTGTGCCACGCACTGTGCTCTAAATTTCACATGTAATTACTAATTTAACCCTCAGAATAGCCCAATAGAGTAGATACTAGTATTATCCCCATTATACAGATGAGGTCATACCCTGGCCAAGGGCACGGAACAAGACCAGGGACTGAGCTCGAGCTGTCAGACTCTGAAATCCAGGCCCCTGAGCACTACACTAGGCTGCTTCCGAGAGTTACCACAGCCTCCGGCGGAGCAGGCTGCCCTCCCAGCCTGAGCATTTCGCTGCTGTTGTGTGGTTCTAAGCAGTACTCCTTTCCGAGGATGATGGGAGATAGGTGCTAACCTGACAAAGGGGAGGAATTAATAAAAAACTCACAAAAGAACACCAGAAATTTTAATTGTAATGATGGTACAAGGCCTCAAAGTGTTCTGGCCCTGGGCCTGTGCTGCTCTCTGGGGAGAGCGAGGAGCTGGAGGCTCCAGGAAAGGCAGAGAGTGAGCCTCAAGGTGCAGTTTTATGAGTCAGTGGCAAAGGTACAACGAGTAGAAGAGGCCAGAAGTGCAAAATTCAGGAAGGACTGTGTGACAGTAGAGAACACCGTCCCAGATTCTAAATACCACTGCATCCTCTCTAGCCTTCTCTGAAACAGGAAAAATACTTTGCAGACATCAGCTATGTGGATGCCTCACTTTAAATCCTCATTCCTCAACTAACTGGTTTTATGGCTTTGGTCCAGGTATTGTACTTTTTCCCTAACACAGTTTCTCACTGGTGAGACAGGGTTAGTAGTACCTACCTTAGGGTTATCATGAGAATTACATCAGATAATCTATATGAAGTACTTAATGTAGATCCCAGCATAGTGAGTGCTCAATAATACATATTTTCCCTTTTTCTCTTCTCCTTTCCACTTGTTGGATCACAATTTTGTGTTCCACAAATATTTATGCAGCTTCTACTGGCTAGGTGCTGGGGTACACAAAGGTAAACAAAATATAGGCCCTGCCTTAGGGAGCTTAAAAGATATTCATGAGCCAGACACAATAACCAATGAGTGCAAATACTTTGTAATATATATTCTATATGTTTGTACAAATTAAACAAATGAGCCACCTATATTGAAGTACTTTGTCATAAATTTCCCAGAGCAAAAAAAAACAAAAAACAGTTTAAAAAGATACATAGTAACATGATAAAATGCACTAACTGCTCTCTGCCTGTCTGGCATTTCTGGCAGCTTGGTGGATGTTGCTAGGCAGATTCCGCACCACAGCCTGTGCGCTGGACGGCTCACAGGTGGAGTCTGTGCAAGAGTCCAGCAAAGGTCTTTCTCTTTTATTATGCCCAAAGGGTATCAAACATCCATTTTAAAGGGGAGGCATGATGGAAAGAGAGGGTTAACACAATTTCCTTAATTATAGTAACAAGATGATATCTCAGGTTTCTAAGGTCTAAACCCTAACACCTGGGCAGTGTGTCACAAAGGTTTTTTTGAGCTGTATATTTTACAAAACAGTTTCAGTTTCTGTATGCCAATGTGCTATATGCTTCTTAAGAAGATTATTGCAAATTAATTTTTGGTGTTTAATGTTAATATTGAATTTATATGGCAGTATACACTTCTGCGGCCTCATGTCCCATTCTTCACCGTACCTCTAATTTTAGCCCTAGCCCCAGGCTGAAGTTTGATGCTGACAATGTTCTGCATCAAAGCCTCCCCTTTGTCCTCCCATTTTCTAGCTGAGACTCTCGCCAAAGCTGCAGTTCCTGCTTAGCCCATGGATAAAACAAATCTAGGAACATACTGGGTGTTAATACCCCGGGGTGAGCTTGTGGGTGTTTTTGACCTTCCATCCTTCTAATGGAACAATTGTGGGACACAGTCTCCGTGCTTCTCAGAGGTCTGGCTGAATTGTACCAAACACACACACACACACACACACACACATATTTTTCCTTGCCTTGCTCCTTCACTCCTGTTTTTGAGGTCATCCCCTAGGTAAATGACCTGAATCTAAGTCCTTGTCCTAAGCTTTTTATAGAATCTACTAGATATAGAATCTCAATACCCAGGTGAATTAATAGTCTCAAATCAGTTAAATAAACTGAGTAAAGAAAATCAGCAGATTAGGAAAACTTGGTGTTTCACTCAGTAAGCAAGATTGTGAGATGGAGATCATCAATGGAAAATCCATTCGGACCAATTAACATCATGGAGATGTGCAGGGCAGCAAATCTCTCATAGGAAAGCTTAGTGCAGAGCATTACAACAGGAAATAAACTGTTTAACAAAACTCATCCTTCTGCAGTTCCAGGGCTACATATTTCTATAATAAGAACAGAAACATTATGTTTTAAATTCACACAAAAATTAAAACTCATATCTTTCTTCTCAAAATAAATAGTTTTAAGTCATAACTAACGTTGTGCTAAAAGGACATGAAGACATATGGGCCACTTTCACTTAGTTTAAATCAATAAGAGCAACATAATGGCCTCATTCTTCTCTAGCTGGTTTATGACAGCTGCTTGTGTTAGAATGTCAATGTAAGCCCGCAACAGCAATATAAAAGCTATCGTATTGACTGTGACATAAGCTTTGAGCTGATTAGAAGAAAAGTACACAGTGCAAAGTATTATTCTTATTTTACAATCATTATAAAAAAGACCACAGTGATTATCACTAGCAAAGGTGTTTCCATCATGGTGCAAGAAACTGACAAGTATATTACCCAAACGTATGCAAATGACAGGCATACAAATTCAGCAAATACACCTGCTCTAAAGTAAGAACAATAAAATGACAGGATCCTTTCTAATATATATGGTCTATATATTTCTGCATGTCCCAAATTGAACTTCTTAATGAATATGATTATATTTTATTTTAAGTTACCATTGGTGTGCTAAAGAATTACATTTTCGATTCATTTACTGGCTTCCCCTCTTTAAGCTGTAGTGATATGTCATTCTTGATATGCATAATGCATTTTAGATTACCTATGACTCTTACCTATTGCCAACTTTTAGAAAAACAATCACCCTAGAAATGATAATCAGTTCTTTTGATATTCCAGGTTTATGGGAACATTATCAGAGCAAGATTAAAGGGACTCTAAATAATTTTACATTATGGAATATCTCCTAGAATAGAATCAGAAACTGGATTTGGCCAAAAGCTGTTGAAGCCTCCTGAAGTGAATTAGCAGAAGAGGACATGTCCTCTGCATATTATGGGGAAATCTGGTCCATGTCATGAAGCTGTCATTACTCTTAAAATGCTAGAGAGCTATGTTCATTTTCCGTATTTGGTAGCTATTTGAGAATTCATCTGAGTGTTGTTTATGAAACGGTGATGTTTGAGGTAGTGAAGCTGACAGAAAGCTGCTCTGTGACAAATGATCTGAGAATTGTTAAATGTTGCAGTTCAGTTCACTTCAGATGTCTCTGCTGCAAACAAATGGCATTCTGTGAAGCATGTCTTTTAAATGGCCAGGTTGATTTGTCTTAGAGGACGTGATAGATATTACCGACTAACATTGCTGGTCCTTCAGTCCTTCTGGGAGCATGGGAGGACTGCATGTCTTTACTCCATTAAAGTCAGACAAACGCATAACATGCTCAGACCAAAACAAGAGTGAAGTGACTGGTGCCACCTCTGAACTAAAAACTAAAGGAGAGCTTCTGAATGATTCTCTTTGCTCTCTCTTCCACCCTCCTAAAACCTGAAGGGCTTTTGTGAGATAGTAGCTCACAGAAAGGTAGAACCTTTGTCCAGCTGGGTCTTTTAGTGACTACCATAAGCCAAGCTCTCCTGTTGACCAATATGGGGCATGTACTGTACATAAGGAATGGACCTTTGCACTGTTGTCATGGAAAGGTTGGTGGTTTCCATTCTTCATATAAACTAGCCTATCCTGACTAATACATAGGGTTTATTTTAAAAGGTGCTATCTATGTGCAACAGTCAGCTGGAACTGGAAATAGCTCTGATACACAGAACACATGTGTACAATATGTAACCAACTGTAACTCTACGTTTAACCAACTGTAACTCTACGTTTATTAAGACTACTTCGTGTGCAACCTCCACACTTAAGGCAAGATAATATCCCAGGAAAGACTAAAACCCAAGCTAGTGGCTATTTCAGTGACAGGAACAGAGTAGGTACTCAGAAAATAGTCTTTAAATTTAATTAGATTATATGAAAAAGGCAGTGTGCAAGGAAGTAGGATTTGACCACATACTATCTTATAACACAGAGAAGAGAACGTGGGGAGAAAGAAAATATCCTACCGAGATAAAGAGAGATAAAGAAAGGCTGCAGGACTTACACATGCATAGCCATAATGTGAGTAGGTTCAGACAAGAATAATGGGAGTATATTGATTGAGCCAGCCCCAAGTTTGAGGAAAGATAGAGCGGGTTATGCTGGTTTCAAAGAGGGTGTAAGGATGAAAGCTGTGTCTACATATACAGAATTTGATCAAGTTTTCTATTGGTTTTACAGATTTGATTGATTTTTTTTCTATCTAATTGATTGATTAGAACTATATGGACAGTGATTTTTTTCTTTCTTTCTCAGAGTTGTCTGTCTTCCAATCATATGCCTTATATCACACATGTTGATTATAATGCTTTTTATGGTTAGGAAAGCTTTGTTTTTCCATGTAATCCATTTTTATAAAATCAAGACTAATATAAAGCTTTCCAAACTTTTGTACTCCTCTTTCCCCACTTGCAATTTTTGAATGTTTGCATTTCCTGAAGGATCGATGCCCCATGAGGGCAGGAATGATATCAGTCTATTCACCACAGATCCCCCAGGACCTGGCACAACGTCTCGCACAGAGTAGATGCTTCTTATCTTTCGAATGAATGTATACATGTGTAGCAAGCTTCTAAGCGCCCTTTGACCTGGTGCTACTTTGTCTATTTGGTTGTATTCTCATTAGGCTCCCCTCCACACCTGTGCCCTGCACGCTGGCCAAACAGATCTGCATATCAGAGCCATCCCATCCTTGTTCTTTGACTTCTTATCTTTCTTTCCTCAACATGTTCCCATTTCTCTGCCTAATGCTCATAGATAACTTTCATGCTAAGCACTGTACATATATTTTGTCATTCTCTAAAACAAAATACACAAAAACTATGAAGCAGGCACTATTATTAGTAACACCACTATACAGATGAGGAACATTTGGCTTAGAAAGGGAAAAGGTAAGCTTACTCCTTTGAGCCCGACAGCTCTGCAGCAGTCTCTGTGGTGCATCCTGCAGGCCTCATTCAACAGCACTTCCTCCATAAAGCTTCCTTTTATTATGTTTGATCTTCACTCACTTCGCTTTTGTTCCAAACACCTGTTACCCTTACCCTCAGTACCGTGCTCTGCACTCTCACTAGTTCTATATATATTTCATGTGTATTCATTTTATCTCTCCCCTGTGACCTTAAAGTCTCAAACAGGAATTGACACTTATTTATATATTCCAGTATTAGATAGTAGTGATGACCAAGAAAAACGTCCTAGTTAATGAATAAATAAGGAATAAAACAATGTTAAATTTGCAATATTTGGAGGTCCCAGATGGTGGTGTTGCAGGAGGACGCTAAAGTCACCCCCTTTACCGTGAGCACACACATATAGGTAGCAATTACTCTGAGACAGCTAAGCCTGAATGACCAACTCCTGACAAACAGACACGGGAGAGAGACCTGGGAGGCCTGGGACCCCCCGGGCGGGCGCTGCGGGACTCCGGGGCCAGAGGAGCCGCGAGCCCCAGGGCCTGCGTCCCTGGGCCGGCCCTGGGAGCTCAGCCCAGGGGCCCCGCACTGCCGCAGGATCCCCGCAGCTGTTCACAGCTACCCTCGCTAGGGCCTTTGCCTGCGCACAGAGGGAGCAGCAGGAACCAGACATCACCACACCCGCCGGGTCTCCCTGCGGTGCTGTTAAGTGACGGCTTCTCTCTAAGTGACTTCCCCGAACTACCCAGCACAGAAAGCCTGCACGGAGGTCTCGTCTACACGGCACCGCTTTCAGTGCCCCAAACCGGAGAGAAACTGTGCCGAGAAGACTGTACAGCCAACCACCAGAACTCCCCAGGGCCTGTGGGACTTCTCCAGGACTGGAGGGGCCGGCGAGGCCCCGCTGACCTCCCCTCCACCTCCACTGCGGCGGGGCTCTACCGGCCGCTCAGCTCTGCCTGCAAGGTTTCTGCAGTGTGTCCTGCGCTGCCCAGCGCATCTCCTGAACGAAGGGAGCAGGCAGGCTCGCTCAGCTCTGCCTGCAAGGGTTCTGCAGTGTGTCCTGCGCTGCCCAGCGCATCTCCTGAACGAAGGGAGCAGGCAGGCTCGCTCAGCTCTGCCTGCAAGGGTTCTGCAGTGTGTCCTGCGCTGCCCAGCGCATCTCCTGAACGAAGGGAGCAGGCAGGCTCGCTCAGCTCTGCCTGCAAGGGTTCTGCAGTGTGTCCTGCGCTGCCCAGCGCATCTCCTGAACGAAGGGAGCAGGCAGGCTCGCTCAGCTCTGCCTGCAAGGGTTCTGCAGTGTGTCCTGCGCTGCCCAGCGCATCTCCTGAACGAAGGGAGCAGGCAGGCTCGCTCAGCTCTGCCTGCAAGGGTTCTGCAGTGTGTCCTGCGCTGCCCAGCGCATCTCCTGAACGAAGGGAGCAGGCAGGCTCAGCCGCACTGTTACATGCCTCCTCACCTGGCGCCGCTCTGGCTTAGTAGGCCAGGGCCACCGATACCTTGAAGAAGAAAAAAAAACTTCTCAAAATTTATGGGATGCAGCAAGAGAAGTTATAAAAGGCAGGTTCATGGCTATGTACAGGTCTCTCTTCAGACACAAGAAAATCTCAAATAAACACTCTACACTTAAAGGAACTAGGAAAAGGAGAAGAAAAAACACTCAAAGTGAACAGAAGGAAGGAAATAGTTAAGATCAGAGCAGAAATAAATGAAATAGAAATTTTTAAAAAATAGAGAAAAATCAATAAAATAAAGAACTGGTTCTTTGAAAAGACATAAAATAGATATACCTTTAGCCAAACTCATTAAGAAAAAAAAAAGAGAGAGCACCTAAATAAATAAAAGTATAAATGAAAGTTAGAACCAACAGCACAGAAAACAAAGAATCATTAAAGAATACTATGAATAATTATATGCTAACATATTTAACGATCTGAAAGAAATGGATAAATTTCTAGAAGTATATAATCTTCCAAGACTGAACCAAGAAGAAATTCAAACTCTGACCAGACCAGGGGAGCAAAGATGGTTCAACAGCCATAAATCGAACACTGAGACACATCATATTACAAAATAAAGGATAAAAACCATATGATCACCTCAATAGAAGCAGAAAAAAGTATCTTACAAAATTCAACATCCTCTTTCGATAAAAACCCAACAAAGTGGTATAGAAGAAACATATTTCAATATAATAAAGGTCTCATATGACAAATCCACAACCAATATCATACTCAATGGTCAAAAGTTGAATGCCTTTCCTCTAAGATCTGGAGCAAGATGAAGACACCCACTACCACTGCTTCTACTCAACATAGTATTGGAAGTCCTAGCCATAGCAACTAGACAATAAATTAATAAATATCATCTAAATTGGGAAAAAAAGAAGTAAAACTCTCATCATTGCAGATGACATGATACATAGAAAACCCTAAAGACTCCACCAAAAAACTATTGGAACTAATAAATGACTTCAGCAAAGTTGCAGAATACAGAATCAGTATACAAAAATGTATTGTATTTCTAAATACCAGTAATAAACAAGCAGAAGAAGAAATTAAGAAAACAATCCCATTAACAACTGAACCAAAGAATATAAAATACCTAGGAATAAATTCAACCAAAGAGGTGAACGACCCTTACTCAGAAAACTATAGGACAATGAAGAAAGAAATTGAACAAGATACAAATAAACGGAAGTACACACCTTGCTCATGGATTGGAAGGATTAATGCTGTTAAAATGTTCTTCCTACCTGAAGTAATATACAATCCACTGTAATCCCTATCAAAAGCATTCTTCTCAGAAGTAGAACAACTAATTAAAAAATTTATATGTAAGCACAAAAGACCCAAAATAGCCAAAGAAATCTTGAGAAAGAATAAAGTGTCAGGTATCATGCTTCCTGATACCAAAGTGTACTACAAAACTACAATAATTAAACCAGTATGATACTGGTATAAACACAGATATATAAATCAACAGAATAGAATAGAGAGCCCAGAAATAAATAACCACTTATATTGTCAATTGCTCTATGACAAAGGAGGCAGGAGTATACAATGGGGTAAAGATAGTCTCTTCAATAAGTGGTGTTGCAAGATTGGACAGATATATACAAAAGAATAAAATTGGATCACTTTCTTTCACCATATACAAAAATAAACTTAAATGGATTAAAGACTTAAGTGTTAGACTTGAAACCATGAAACTACTAGAAAACACAGGCAGTAAACTCTTTGACATTGCTCTTATCAATATCTCTATCTATCTATTATCTATCTATCTATCTATCTATCTCCTGAAGCAAAGGAAATGAATGAAACAATACATAAATGGAATACATCAAACTAAAAATTGTTGCACAGCAAAGGAAACTATCGACAAATGAAAATACAACCTACTAAATTGAAGATATTTGACAATGATACATCTGATAAGGGGTTAATATCCAAAATATATAAAGAACTCAAGCAGTTTAACAATAACACCCCCTCCCCCAATCCTATTAAAAATGACAGAGGACCTGAATAGAAATTTCTCCCAAGAGGACATATATATAGGTGGCCAACAGACATATAAGAAGATGCTCAACATCACTAGTTATCAGGAAATCAGTGATATGCAAATTAAAACCACAACGAGATGTCACCTCATACCTGTCAGAATGGATATCATCAATAAATCAACAAACTGAACAAGTGTTGGAGAGGATGTGGAGAAAAGAGAACCCTTGGTGGGATTATAAATTAATGCAGCTATTATGGAACAGTATAGAGGTTCCTCCAAAAATTAAAAATACAACTACCATATCACCCAGTATTCCCATTTCTGGGTATTTATCTGAAGAAAACAAAAACACGAATTTGAAAAGATATACCTACCACTGTGATTACTGCAGCATTATTACTAGTAGCCAAGATATGGAAACAACTTAGATGTTTACCAATAGATGAACAGATAAAAAAATGGATATTTATATATAATGGAACATTAGTCAACAATAAAAAAGAATGAAATCTTGCCACTTGCAACAACATGGATGGACCTAGAAGTATTTTTTGAAAATGTATTGATAGTTAGAAAGAGAGAGAGAAACATCAATTTATTGTTCCACTTATTTATGTATTCATTGGTTGATTCTTATATGTGCCCTGACTGGAGATTGAACTCACAACCTTCACATGTTGGGACAATGCTCTAACCAACTGAGCAACCCAGCCAGGCCTAGAAGTATTAGGCAAAGTAAAATAAGCCATACTTGTATGTGGAATCTAAAACAAAACAACAGAAATGGACTCATTGATATAGAGAATAAGCTGATGGTTGCCAAAGGGGAGAGGGGGAAATAGAATGTACATATTCAATTTTTAAAAAGTACCTAAAGCCCTGGCCAGCTTGGCTCAGTGTTAGAGCATCAGCCCTCAGACCAAAGGGTTGTGGGTTTGATTCCGATCAAGGGCACATACCTTGGTTACGGTTCAGTCCCTGGCCTGGTCAGGGTCGTGTGGGAGGCAACCAATCGATGTGTGTCTCTCACATCGATGTCTCTCTCTCTCTCTCTCTCTCTCCCCCTCCCACTCTGTCTGAAAATAAATGAAAAATATTCATGACTGAGGATTTAAAATAAAATAAAAAAAGTACCTAGAGCCCAGCCGGTGTGACTCAGTGGTTGAACATCCACCCATGCATCAAGAAATCCCCGGTTTGATTCCTGGTCAGGGCACATGCCCAGGCCTAATCCCCAGTGGGGGGCATGCAGGAGGTGGCCAATCGATGTTCTCTCTCATGCATGTTTCTCTCTCTCCTTCTCCCTTCTCCTCTCTCTAAAATCAATAAAGAAAAAATTTTTTTGTAATACATAAAATTTAAAAAGTAACTATAAAAAATTGGAATATTTACCCAAGAATTCTCATTTAGAAATTTTCCTCAAGGATTAAGTCTGACAAAGGGAGATCTAGCTTTTGCTTTTGACATTCTTTATTAAAAAGAAAAAAAAATGTTAACTTCCTGTTACTCAGAACTCAGGAACTTAAAAACATATCTTTAGATTTGGAATTGTTAGAAATAGTTTGGGTAAAATAAGCTGTCTTTGCAAATGAGGCTAATACTGTTATTTCCAGTCATTAAAAATGTTTAGGAACAAAGGAATCATCTGACAACTTGTGACTAGTGCAATCAGAGAAACCGGAGACTGGAATGTTTATTTTTACACATCGGAAAGGAAGAAGCAAGGATCAGCCCCCGAGTTGACACTTTAGATGAGCTCAGTGGTTTTGCATCATGTCACATGAACATAATGCCTCTCTTGATTCCCCCCGGCAGAGGCACAGGAGAAAGCCGCAGGCCAGAGCTATGAACACAAACGGGATCTAAGACTCAATAAATGAATCTGACCATGTAAACAACTAGGAACACGCGAAGAAGTGCCAAACTCATCCCGTGAGTTTCCTTCCAAGTTAAAAATAAACTGGAACAATTCTGTATTCAGATTATGGAAAGGTAATGAAATTGAAGCTGATTTAAGTAAATGATTCATGATTCCCAAATACCTAAAACTACTACAAAATTAAGTTTAGCTTCTGCAAAAGGAAAAACAAAATAAATGGAGTCCTTGGTTAGGTTTGATATTATTTAAATGTATTATAAAATATTCTACAATGTCAACTTAAATCATAGATTCAAATTTAGACTAAGTCTGGAACCAATGACAGTGATTACCTGAGGGCTCTTTGACCTGTGTAAGACAAACTCACACATTTAAGTTCATTCTCCATGCAAAACTGTCCATTATAACTGCTGATACTTTAGGCCGAGGCCGCAAATAATTCACAACTTAGGTGATAGTATAATCTTATGTATATGCATGTGTTTAATGGGAAACAAAAATATTTTTTATTATAAATTGGCTTCAAAACAGATCTCACTAAGGCACAGGGTTTGTGTTGAGGACATAACAAGTGGGAATTACCGAACCAGACTGGAGGCATGGTCTGCTTCAGACAGCACCATCCTGGTAACAACACTGAAGGTCGCGACATGGTTGACCAGCAGGGCTTTTCTATTAGCAATTTATAGTCATTCATTAACTTGCCAAAATTTGGGGGAGATCATTATATTTTGTCATTCTTATCCACCAAGTTTATAATTTATATAAGTATAATACCTGTTATTCCTACCATCTTTTTTGATTCACAACTTATCAGGATGGGGGTGGTTACTCGCCTTGAGGGAATGCTCTATAAAGTCTGTTCTAGTCATACCTCTACATCTACCCTCTGTCCCTTCCTACCCTCTGTCCACTGTTGAGATCCAGATGATTTTACAGCCAAGGCTGCTTGTGTTTGGAAAATTTATCCACACCTGACAAAAATATGTAGTTCTCAATCTCATCCACTCTCAGAGCTCATGGTCTTCATATCTTCACACTTAACTAGTTAGTAGTCTCTATGACTCTTGCTCCTTCTAGCTGACCTTCGCCAATCTAGATCTTTTCAAGTTTTTTCTCTATAAAATTATTGAAAGGCACTGCGATGGTGTAGTTCCGGGGCCCTGGTGAGCAGAAGTCCACAGAAAGTTAGATGAGGAAGAGACTGATGGGGGAAATGCCTGTGACGGATGCAAGGAGAGGGAGCAGCAGCACGCAAGGAGGCCTCAGACCCTGGTGTGGGTCTGACATCTGTGATGGCAGAAAGGGAGAGAAGCAGGATTTGTAGGAGAGTCTCAGACTGCAGTGCCGTCGGGAAGACGCCACACGGTCACTGTTATAGTCTCAGAGCAAAAGCGGCACATTCAAGTAGTTCCCATGGGGTAGGAATGGTCCAACTTGGGCATCCCCACAGTGCTGGGCTGGCAGATGTCCAGGGGGAGTGTGACCGTTGTGATGGATCCCAAATGGGCAGCAGCTGAGGCTGATACTAACTACACTCCTCAGAGGAGCTCTCTGGAAGGGAGATCTGCGCAGCTCTCTCTCATGACCCACCCCTTATGTTGCACAGATCCACTTCTCCATCTGTGTTTGGGGCCCAGCTTGTCCATGGCTCCTATGGACCTCTCCTTCTGAGGGACAAATTAGAAGAGGGAGGTTGGTGGGACAAACAACAGCTGTGTTGCTGTATTTGGTCTCAGGTCTGCACCTGGTACCCATTGTCCCCCTCCTCCACTATTCATTCTAAATGCCCCCATTCACAGCTCTCCGCTTGGTAACCTTTGTAGCTGCCCTGGTGGTATGATGAGATCTGTATTCCTGAGGAAAATGATCCCCTGGCAGCCGTTCCTTTCTCAGGTCAGGGTTGCTGCATGTTTGGACTCACAACTGGGCAAGGGAGTATCAAGGGGAGCCCAGCAGGTAAGCTGGATTCCACACATGCCCCTTCTGTCCCTATTATGTCAAAGCAGCACTAGCTCCCCCCTCTGACCAGGGTCAGATTCCCCTTGCTTTGCTGTGGTGGAGTCCATGTCTGTGCTTCGGACTCTCAGCACCTGGATAGTGGTGCTGGCTGAGGATCTGTGGGCAGGAAAAGCAAACTCATAACAGAAATAGGTATTTTTCCCTGAGGACAAACTGTCAGTCCTTTCAAGATAAAAGAGACTCAAAGTAATCAAACTGCCTCCAAGCGAGTTGCTGGTGTCCAGGAGGAATAGTGTTACGTTGCGAATCCGCACTGATGGCATATTGGACATTCTGAGATGAAAGTAGGTAAGCAGACCTGGAGAAATGTGAGTCCATGTTAGACCCCTGTGTAGCTTCCAATGCTTCGTCCTGGTGTCCCTGAATTTTTGGAGAATTCATCTCCCGCCCTCTTCAGCGTTCTAGCCATCTTTTGCTCACCTTGCCTGATAACCATGAAGTCACTGATGTAATGGTCAATGTGATTTTCTGTGCGCTGTACAGATAGCCTATATTGCACTGGAAGAAACTATTAAGAGAGGGCAGGATGGTTGTCATAACAGAGCTAGTGTAGCCCAGGAGTAAAATATTTTGTCTATTCTAGGCAAATGCAATGGTCTTTTCCTTTTTCCTAACTGAGGTAGCAAAGGAGGTGTTAGTAATATCCTATAGCAATGAAACCAAGTTTGGCTTGTCAGAGGTGATCAGGGTTACTCTGTGGTTGAACTTCTGGTAGACAGCAACCATCCTCTCCAGTCTATCCAGGGACCACACTGCTGAATTACAGAGAGATGCAATAGAGACTACACTCCAAAAACACTCAGACCTCTAATGACAGCAATAATCTCCACCACTCTTCACGATGTAACATTGGTTTTGACTTACTTTCTTGGCTGAGTGATGGGGGCACTTTTAGAGGACTGATTCTGAGAAAATATGAGCTATTGTCTGCACCAAAGGGCTTCCTGCCAATAGTGGTAATGATGATATTTGAAGCCAAGGCTCATGACTCTTAAACAAAGCTTTTTAACAAAACCTTCATAGCTGCGGGTTGTAGGAAAAGGTGTGATGCTCATGCAGGTGTCTCCCAAACGCAAAGGGCCATCTGGGAACACTTGTGGAGGCACTCAGGACAGGCTACCCTCTGCCCTGATGAGGCTGAGCTACTTCTGAACTGAATTTTTGTGTTTATGGAACCTGGGACTAAATTGGCATGAGCCTTGGGCAGTGTTGAGGGTTCTTCCTAATAGGATGAGTCTCGCATGTCAGAAGTCTTTAGAAGAAATGTGTTGCCCTGGCTGGTTTGGCTCAGCGGTTGGAGTGTCAGCTTGTGGTACAGAGATAGAAGAAATGTGTTTGGTAACTGGTGTCCCAGCTCTATGAATTAAAGTAATTTGAAATAATGTCATTTAAGGAATGGTATAAAAAGGTTCACTTTTTACCCTAGTTGGTTTGGCTTAGCGGTTAGAGCATCAGCCTGTGGACCAATAAGTTGCAGGTTCGGTTCTGGTCAAGGGCACATACCTTGGTTGCAATTCATCCCCGGCCCAGTGTGTGTGTGGGGCAACCATTCGATGTGTCTCTCTCAACGTTGATATTTCTCTCCCTCCCTCCCACTTGATATGAACAAAAATGGAAAAAATATCCTCAGGTGAGGATTAAAAAAAAAAAGGCTAAGTTTAAAAAAAATTTGTTTTTAATTTTTTGCAATTTTAATTAATTTATTTTTGTTACACACGTTTCTCCTCCCCCTCCACCCCCAGGCACCCTCCTCCCGATCCTGTCACCACCCCCACCAGCATTGTTGTCTCTGTCCATTGTTGGTTACACAAACATGCATATAAGTTCTTTAGGTTATCTCATCCCCCCCTCCGTCCTCCCAACCCCCTCCTCTGAGGTTTGTCAGTCTGAACTGCACTCCTTTCTATGTCTCTGGGTCTATGTTGTTCATCAGCTTATTTTGTTCATTAATTTCACCAATAAGTGAGATCATGTGTATTTGTCTTTTTTGATTGGCTTATCTCGCTTAGCATAATACTCTGCAGTTCCCTCCATATCGTCTTAAAGGATAAGAAATCTTTCTTACAGCTGCATAGTACTCCATTGTGTATATGTACCATGGCTTTTTTATCCACTTATCTATTGTTAGACATTTGGGCTGTTTCCAGATCTTAGCAATTGTAAATAGTGCTGCTAAGAACATAGGGGTACATATATTCTTTCTGACTGGTGTTTCAGGCTTCTTAGGATATATTCCTAGAAGTGATATCACTGGGTCAAATGGCAATTTAATTTTTAATGTTTTGAGGAAACACCATACTGTTTTCCACAGTGACTGTACCAGTCTGCATTCCCACCAGCAGTGTCCTAGAGTCCCCTTTTCTCCACACCCTCTCTAGCACTTGTAGTTTGATGATTTGTTGATGGCAGCCCTTCTGGCAGGTGTGAGGTGATACCTCATAGTCATTTTAATTTGCATCTCTCTGATGATTAGTGACGATGAGCATTTTTTCATATGTCTCTTGGCCATTTGTATGTCATTTTTGGAGAGGTGTCTATTTAGATCCTCTGCTCTTTTTTTTAATTGGGTTCTTTGTATTCCTTTTGTTGAGTTGTATGAGCACTTTATATATTTTGGAAATGACCCTTTATCTGATGTATCATTGGTAGTTGTGCTCTCCCATATAGTAGGTTCCTTTTCCATTTTGATGGTTGTTTCTTTTGCTGTGCAGAAGCTTTTTATTTGATGTAGTCCCATGTGTTCATTTTTCCCTTTGTTTCTCTTGCCTTAGGTGTTATATCAGTGAAAATTCTGCTGTGTGTGATTTCTGAAATTTTGTTGCCTACATTTTCTTCTAGGATATGGATTTGTGAGTCACATTTAAGTCTTTTATCCATTTTGAGTTTATTCTTGTGTATGGTGTAAGTTGGTGGTCTAGTTTCATTTTTTTTGCATGTAGCTGGCCAGTTTTCCTAACACCATTTACTAAAGAGGCTGTCTTTACTCCATTGTATGTTCTTGCCACCTTTGTCAAATATTAATTGAGCATAATGACTTGGGAGAATTTCTGGGCTCTCTGTTCTCTTCCATTGGTCTATATGCCTGTTCTTGTACCACTATCACACTGTTTTGATTACAATGGCTTTGTAGTATAACCTGATATTTGGTATTGTGATCTCTTATACTTTGTTCTTCTTTTTCAAGATTGCTATGGCTATTCGGGGTCTCTTTTGGTTCCATATACACTTTTGAAGTATTTGTTCTAGTTCTGTGAAATATGTCATTGGTATTTTGATGGGGATTGCATTGAATCTATAGATTGCTCTGGGTAGTATGGACATTTTAATGATGTTAATTTTTCCAATCCATGAACAAGGTATATGCTTCTATTTCTTTATTTTTTCCAATGTCCTGCAGTTTTCTGCAAATAGGGTCTTAACTTTTTTGGTTAAGTTTATTCCTAGCTTTCTTAATTTTCTTACTGCAATGGTAAATGGGATTTTTTTTTTTTTTTTTAATTTCTCTTTCTGTGAGTTCATTATTGGTGTATAAGAATGCCATCAATTTCTTGATGTTAATTTTGTATCCTGCTACTTTGCTAAATTCATTTATTAAATCTAGTAGATTTTTGATGGAGTCTTTAGGGTTTTCTGTATATAGTATCATGTCATCTGCAAATAATGACAGTTTCACTTCCTCCTTTCCAATTTGGATCTCTTTTATTTTTTCTTCATTTCTAATTGCTGTGGCTAAAACTTCCATTACTATGTTAAATAAGAGTGGCAAAAGTGGGCATCCCTGTCCTGTTACTGTTCTTAAGGGAAATGCTTTTAATTTTTGCCCATTGAGTATGATATGATGTTGGCTGTAGGTTTTTCATATATGGTCTTTATTATGTCAAGATATGATCCCTCTATTCCCATTTTTATCAGAAATGGGTGCTGGATTTTTCAGAATGCTTTTTCAGTGTCTATTGATATGATCATATTGCTTTTATATTTCATTTTGTTTATGTGGTGTATCACATTTATTGATTTGCAAATATTGTACCAGTCTTGCATCCCTGGGATGAATCCAACTTGGTTATGGTAAATAATGTTTTTAATGTATTGCTGAATCCAATGTGCTAATATTTTGTTAAGGATTTTGGTCAGGGATATTAGCCTGTAGTTTTCTTTCTTTGTAGTATCTTTATCTGGTTTTGAAATTAGAATTACACTGGCCTCATAAAACAAGTTTGGAAGTTTTCCTTCTTTTGGAATAGCTTGAGGAGAATGAGTGTTAGTTCTTTTTTGAATGTTTGGTTGAACTCCCCCGTGAAGCCGACCTGCCCAGCCTTTTGCTTGCTGGGAGAGTCTTGATTATGTCTTCGATTTCCTTTGTTGTTATTGGTCTGTTCAAGTTTTCTATCTTTTCCCAGGTTAGCTTTGGGAGACTATGTGTTTCTAGAAATCTGTCTATTTCTCTTAGATTGTCCAATTTGTTGCTGTCCAATTGTTCATAGTATTTGTTAATGATTCTTTGTATTACTGTGATTATACAGTAATTATAATGTGGTCAGTTATTACTTCTCCTCTTTAATTTCTGATTTTGTTTATTTGGTTCCTCTCTTTGTTTCTTGGTGAGTCTGGCTAAAGATTCATCAATCTTGTTTATCTTTTCAAAGAACCAGTTCTTTTTTTCATTGATCTTTTGAATTGTTGTTTTGTTTTTTTTTGTTTTTTTATCTCGATGTCATTTCCTTCTGCTCTGATCTTTACTATTTCTTTCCTTCTACTTGGTCTGGAATTTTCTTTTTGTTGGTTTTCTAGTTGCTTAAGTTGTGAGGTTAGATAGTCCATTAGAAATTATTCTTGTTTCTTGAGGTAGGCCTGTAGCTATGAAATTCCCTCTCAGGACTTTCACTATGTCTCATAGATTTTATGTTGTTATGTGTTCATTTTCAATGGTTTCCAGGAAGGTTTCAATTTCTTCCTTGATCTCCTTGGTAATCCATTTATTGTTTAAGTACATGCTATTTAGCCTCCATATGTTTAAATGTCTTTACATGTTTTTGTTGTAATTGATTTCTAATTTCATGCCATTGTGATCTGAGAAGATGCTTGATATGATTTCAATCTTCTTGAACTTGTAGAGACTTCATTTGTGTCCTAACATGTGGTCTGTCTTTGAGAATGTCTCATGTGCACTTGAGAAGAATGTGAATTCTGTAGTTTTGGGGTCTTATTCTCTGTAGATATCTATTAAATCCATTTAATCTAGTGCATCATTTAGAGCCTTTGTTTCCTTGTTAATGTTTTGTCTAGAGGATCTATCCAGTGATGTCAGTGGGGTATTGAAGTCCCCTGCTATGATTGTATTGCTATCAATATCTCCTTTGAAGTCTTCCAGATGTTTTAAAATATATTCTAGTGTTTCTATATTGGGTGCATATATGTTTACCAAGGTTATATCTTCCTGTTGGATAGATTCTTTCAATATTATGTAATGGTGTTCTTTGTCTCTGGTTATGGCCTTTATTTTGAAGTCTATTTTATTGAATATGTATATTGCTACCTCAGCTCTTTTTTCCTTTTCGTTTGCTTGGAAGATTTTTTTCCCATCCCTTCACTTTCAACTATGTGAGTCTTTTGTTATATTTTATCCTCACCCGAGGACATTTTTGCATTTATCTTCAGATAGAGCAGAAGGGAGAGAAGGAAAAAGAGAGTGAGAGAAATATCGATGTGAGAGAGATACATTGACTAGCTGCTACCCACATGACCCCAACCATTGCGGGGACAAACTGCAACTGAGGTAAATGCCCTTAGCAGGAACCAAACCCAGGACTCTCGGTTCCACAGACCAATGCTCTAACCACTGAGCAAAACCGGCCAGGGTTCTTGTAAATAACATATATATGAGTCATGCTTTCTTATACAATCAGCTACTCTGTGTTTTGTTCGAAGCATTTAATCCATTTACATTTAAGGTTATTATTGATATGTACTTATTTATTGCCATTTTTGTTTATTGTGGTTACATTTTTTTTCCTATTTCTTCTTCTAATTATTGCAGGCCTTTTAACATTTCTGGCAGTGGTGATTTGATGCTAATATATTTCCTTAGCCTTCCCCACCCCACCCCACCCTCCCCGGGAAGCTCTTTATTTTACCTTCTATTTTGAATGACAGCTTTGCTGGATAGAGTACTTTTGGATTCAGATCCTTGTTTTTCATGACCTTGATTACTTCATGCCATTCCCTTCTGGCCTGTAGTATTTCTGTTGAGAAGTCATCTGAGAGCCTTATAGGGGTTCCTTTGTAGGTAACCTGTTGCTTATTTCTTGCTGCCTTTAGGATTCTCTCTGTCTTTAATTTTTGGCATTTTAATTACTATGTGTCTTGGTGTGGGCCTGTTTGGGTTCTTCTTACTTGGGGCTCTCTGTGCTTCTTGAACTTGAATGCCTTTTTTCCTCACCAAGTTAGGGAAGTTTTCTGTCACTAGTTCTTCAAATATATTCTCTATCCCTTGCTCATTTTCTTCTTTTTCTGGACCTCCTATAATGCAGATGTTGTTACGTTTCCAGTTGTCCCACAGTTCTCTTATTCTGTCTTCCGGTTTTTTAATTGTTTTTTCTTTTTTGGTTTTCTGATTTGATGATTTTTTTACCCTGTCTTCTAATTTACTGATTAGGTCTTCAGCTTCCTCTTCTCAGATGGTTATTCCTTCCAATGTGTTCTTTATTTCTGCTCTGTCATTTTCAATTGGTTGGTTTTCAATATTTCTATACCTTTGCTCATGCTGTTGAGCTCTTTATTCATGCTGTTGAGCTTCCTTTTTATCATCACTCTGAACTTTACCTCTGACAACTTGTTTAACTGCATTTCATTAATCTCTCCACACAGTTCCAGTACAGTCTGCTCTCCCTTTGCCAGAGCCCAAGGTGAGTGGCTTGTAGCTAATTTAGTGCTCTATCCTGGCCCACTGTGCTGTGGAGAGGGCTTGGGATGTTAACCACGAGGGAGCTGCTTACAGCTAAAATAGCCACTGTCTATAGGCTCCCACCCTGCCCTCTCATCCCTCTGCAGTTTCTACCAGGCTCTATTTTGTGTCCTTTTTCTGTCCCTGGTTATATGGGTCCTCTCTAGCTGATTTTTTGTTATTTTTTCCTGATGATATGTCATTATTTTAGTTGTAATTCCAGTTTGGTCCTGGAAGATAGTCTGTGTAGCTTCTATTCACTCTGCCACCATTCCGGAATCAGTCAGGCTCACTTTTTTTTTTTTTTTTTTTTTATCCTCACCGGAGGACATTTTTTCCATTTTTTTTGTTTAGGAAGAGTGGGAGGGAGAGAGAGGAAGAGAGAGAGAGAGAGAAACATCGATGTGAAAGGGACACATCGAGTGGCCGCCACCCGCACGACCAACCAGGGCCGGGGACAAACTGCAACCGAAGTACATGCCCTTAGCGGGAACCAAACCTGGGTCTCTCCGGACCGCAGGCCGACGCTCTAACCACTGAGCCAAACTGGCCAGGGCCAGGCTCACTTTTAAAAAACATTATGCTTAACAGTTTCCAAAACATTAATTCCATTTAAAAATTTGTTCTTTCAACTCAGTATCTATTTTTTGGAATGGGAAGTAATTAAAGATATGAATGTTGAAGTTAGTCTCTTTATCAAAGAGCTTTGAATCCACTGGGGGATCCAGAAAGGGAACAGATATGATGTTATCATGGAATCAAGTGCTGTGTACATTTATTGTAGGGAAATATATATGTTGAAACCATATTAAAACTGCAAAAACCATATTAAAAATAATCAAAATTTGCCCAGCTGATGTGGCTCAGTGGTTGAGCATCATCTCATGCACCAAGAGGTCGCCGGTTCAATTCCCGGTCAGGGCACACGCCCAGGTTGTGGGCAAAATCCCCAGATGGAGGCCATGCAGGAGGTAGTCCATCCATGTTCTCTCTCATTGATATTTCTATCTCTCTCCTTCTTCCTTTCTCTCTCTCTAAAATCAATAAAGAAAAAACAATTAAAGAAATAAGAGTCAAAATTCACAGGAAGTCAACCACAGCTTTTTAAATAACTTATTCTGAAACATTTAGTTTTTGTGACAGGATGCTAGATAGAAACAGTTGGAATTTGGATTTTTTCTCCAATTTTCTGACAGCCACTTGTTTTGCTTTTAATATTCCCTCTCCTTTCTTCTCCTCAGGTACCCCTCTCATTCTCTCTCCCTCTATTTTTAAGCTGGAGTCATATATTAGTTTATGTCTAACTTCACTTCCATGTAGCAAATTGGTAGTTTTAATATTACAGTTTTTGGACTCAGACTGGCTCCAAATCTGGCCTGCTACTTACTACGTTATGATAGTTTACTTGAATACTCTGTGTCTTAATCTCCTTGCCTAAAAAATGGTATTACCTTACAAGGTTTTGGTGAAGTTTTAATGAGTTTGTATACATGAAGTGCTTAGTGCCAGGTTCATGGGAAGTGCTCTATGGTTGAGTATAGTTTCCTATTGTGGCTGTAACAACATAGACACACTTTAGTGATTTATTTATTTATTTATTTATTTATTTATTTATTTATTTATTTTATCCTCACCTGAGGACATTTTTCCATTTTTTGTACAGACAGAGTGGGAGGGAGAGAGAGGAAGAGAGAGAGAGGGAAACATCGATGTGAAAGGGACACATCGAGTGGCTGCCACCCGCACGACCAACCAGGGCCGGGGACAAACTGCAACCAAGGTACATGCCCTTAGCGGGAACCGAACCCGGGTCTCTCCGGACCGCAGGCCAATACTCTAACCGCTGAGCCAAACTGGCCAGGGCACACTTTAGTGATTTAAACCAACACCTATGTATTATCTTATAGTTAATAGATCTCTCAGATTTATCTCTAGCTTTGCATCATTCATACTTCTTTTGCCACATGTCTCTGATGGACTATTTTGCTTTTCTCTTCTGCTTTTGAGGGCTCGTGTGAGTACATTGGGCCTACCTGAATAATCCAGGATAATCTCTCTATTTTAAGGTCAGATGATTAGTAACTTTAATTACATCTACAAAGTCTCTTTTGCCGTAAAACATAACATATTCACAGGCATAACATGAGGTGGCAAAAGTTACAGAAACTAAGACTTTACTATAGGTTATTAGCTAACATCATTGTTATTATTTAAACAAGTGAAGGACTAACACGGATAGGAAATAGAATGTTCTGGACAATAAAGTTTTCTAGTAAATTTAAAGTTATTTCATTAAAGAGTTAAAATTTGTAGGTAAAGGAACAGATTCTCTAATGAACAAATTCATATCTTAAACTTATATCTGTGTGCACATATGTAACACCAACCTCTGTGTTTTCAGGTGTGATACTGTTATTTCTAAATCTCAGCACAAATCTGTCAATAAAGTTTCAAACATATTTATAAAATTGTAATGTTAAGGTCATTTATGATTTTAAAAATAGAATAAAATTAGTAAGAAGAAGAAGTCTTTTTTTTTTTTTTAACAAAATTCAACTTAAGGAAGTTTCAGAAATATGAGAAATTACACAACTTTCAAATATACATTTTTCTCTGAAATATGACTATAATTGATTTCTAATAATATAACAAGGAATGAAATATTTATTAAATCATGAGGCTTCGATGTAAAATAAAAATATTTAAATTATAATTACCTCTAGATATTTCATATCAGAGCAAGCCTAAACTAGATCTTGCTAGAAATTCAAAGCAGCTTCAAAAGATCATGAGGAAGAAAATGAAAAAGAAAAAGATATAGTGTTTAATTTCTTTTGTAAGCCTGTAGTATGAAGCTAGATAACTGTAATTTAAATGGGTAAAATACTTCCAAAGATTTTTTTGTTCTTTTGGTGTGTGGATTTATGATAGGCAGCTGGGGAGAATGGATATTCTAATCTGAGCATGGTAACTTCTCCCTATGACCTGCTTGTAGCTAAGAATTTGACTGTGGGGCTAGTTACTTGCATTTGGGGGTTACTTGTATCCTAGTACAGGAGCCACTTCATATTTTGTTCTGGATGGTAGACACGTACATTCACTCATACATACAACCACTCACACATATGACACACATACCACTCTCACACATACACACACAATTGATTTTGTTTATTAAACAAACTTTCCCCCCCCTACTTAGGGTGTAATCTGTATACTAGAACAAGCACATAAGGTATCTTTAAACAGAGACATGTCACTGGGAAAGACATGGACACAGATAGGCAACAACTATGTCTAGACCTTTTCAATTATACCATAATTTGCAATGTTCTTTCTATTTTGCTCTCATTTCCTGTTCCTATTTTCTTCTCACCCATATTTAGATTTAACTTACAAAGTCTCTTTCAAAGTCTCTTACTCAGGCTTTTCTCTCATATCACTCACACTCACCAGGTTTTGGCCCAATACCGCCTTTGCTTGACGTCTTGGAATAGGGTGATTTAGATCAAAATTCAGTCTCTTGTTTCATAGGGACAAGATGACATTAAACCTCCAAGACTTTATTTATGCAAACATAAATATCAGGAGTAACTATGAGTCACTGTAAAATTTTCTAGATCTCTTTTTAGCTATAGTTAATAATTTATAGGTCAAAGGATATATGCTGTATTATGATTAAATCCTTCAGAAGAGAGGATGCTGGGATGATAGCCTTTCACTATTTAGCATGCATTTATATGATATTAGTGAGACTTTTGGCATAGTTTTCATGCCCAAAATGTTTTTAACATCTGTGTGACTGCCTTTGTTTTTAAAAGTGAAGATTCAGTATTCATTAATCTCTCAACCCCCAACTGGCCTTTAGAAGCAGCTGAATGCTTTGAGGAGTGCGCAAAATAGAATCTCAAAATAAATCACTGGAAGTGTAAGGTAATGGTTTTTAGTTCTAGGAAATGCAAGAGTTCCTGGTATACTGAGGGAGTTAATTTAATGTGGTGAAATATTTTATGTGGCTTTGCATTATCTTTCACATAAATCTGTCATGCAAAAAGCAAAAAAAGAAGTTGAAAAATCTCAGCAATAATAGGCTAATGAAATTTAGCAGAAAATGAATTGATGCTCATTTTTATGATATATCAACCTGAAGCAGATTTCCAGATTCTGTGTTGTTTAGAAATGCATAATCCACAATGATAAACGTATAAAAATTGCTTTTGGAAAACGAGGATGACATTTATTCAACACAGAAGTTGCTTAATCTCTAAGGTAAATCAGATTGGGAAAAAACAGTTTTCTTCATTTGGGTCACAGTTACTATTATTTCTGCACTTTTGATAAGATGGTCAAAATGAACAGATCAACCAGGCTGCAGACACTCAGAAGGCTATGTGCATAGGCATGTAATAAATGGTTGCTGACAGGATTTTCGAGAGAAATGGAATACACTGAGTACCTAATCAGAATGCTAATATGGAAATGGCATCAAGATGGTTTAGTAAGAGGAGTTTTATTTTGGGTGAAACATAAATACAAAATACACAATTCCACACAAACATTTATTTTATTTATTTTTTGCTTGAAGCAGTGATGAATGACAAGTGATAAGTGATATTATTATACTGTTTTCTCTTACAGATATTCTTTATTCAGGGCATCCAGAGTACATATGTGTTTAGTGCCATTATTAATTTAAAAGGAAATATAAGCACATTCTGATTACCTACTTCTACGGCCAAATCATATTATCATGAATTGTAGGAGTTTGGCTAAATTTTAAAAATTTTTAATAAAAGTTGGATATACCTAAAGTGTACAAGATAATGTAATATGCATATACATATGAAGGGCTTACTAGAGTTAAGCTAATTAATATTATCTCCTAACATGGTCACCATTTTTTGTGTCTGATGAGAGCCCCTGAAATCTACTCTCTTAGCAAATTTGCAATGTTCAATATAGTATATTGTCACCATTCTGAACACTAGGTGTCTAGGCTTATTCATCTTACATGGCAGCAATTTTGTACTCCTTGGCCAACAGCTCCCCATTTCTCCTATCTCCCCACCCCGGGTAGCCACTGTTCTACTTTCTGCTTCTCTCTTTGACTTCTTTAGATTGCACATTTAAATGAGATCATGAAGTCTTTGTCATTCTATGTTTAGTTTATTTTGCTTATAACATCCTTCAGGTTTTTACATGCTGTTGCAAATGGCAGAATCTTCTTTTTAATAAGATTCTATTTGATCATATTCTTTTCATTGGATTCTAATTCTATTATGCCAGTTATTAATGAAGATCAATATCAACTAGAAACTTAGAAATTGTTTTATTAATGTAGATTTTCATTATAATGGAATTTATTTCAATAACATTTGTTCTGAAGAAAACACAATTTTCATGATATTTGAATATGTCTTCATTGTATGATGAAGAGATACTTCATTGGTGTCCTCTGATAAGGAAAATCAGAAAGCTTGCAATGAAATTGCAAAATTAAGAAAACTTTAGCCCTGGCTGGTTTGGCTTAGTGGTTAGAGTGTCGGCCTGCAGTCCGGAGAGACCCAGGTTCGGTTCCCGCTAAGGGCACGTACCTCGGTTGCAGTTTGTCCCTGGCCCTGGTTGGGTCATGTGGGTGGCAGCCACTCGATGTGTCCCTTTCACATCGATGTTTCTCTCTCTCTCTCTCCCTCCCTCCTGCTCTATGTGAACAAAAAATGAAAAAATGTCCTTGGGTGAGGATAAAAAAAACAAAAAACAAACAAACAAAAAAAACCTTTAAAGGCATATTCTAGGAGAATTTTCTGATAGAAACACCAAGATTTGTCTGAGTATCAAGAATATTTGGTTTTACGTTTTTAATTATTGTTTAAAATGTTTGAATTCAAGTCAAAACCCTTTATATTCACATGTTATTATACATTTAGCTTATTGTTATTTGAAAATATTTATTGATAAAGTTTTCTGGTCATTAAATATCATGCTTGTCTTAACATGTTCAAAAACTATATCACTCTGTGTTAAAGCAGAATTTTAATAGCTTTGCAGGAAAGGGCGTTTGCAATTAAAGTGATGAAGAAACTTAAGGAGATAGATAATACCTCAAAGAAATGGTCAAGAAGTGCCATTTTCAAATGTATGGCATGATTTATAATTTACGAATAACTGTGTAAGTGGATAGAAAAATCCATCCTATCGTAAGGCACATACACGAGCATAATCAATTGTACATGGCTGCTGTTAATTTCAAGGTTGCCTTGGATGCATCTTGCCAATGAATGTTTATTTGGGATACTAAGAGAAAGAATAAGATAAATAATAAAACTGACTTAAAAGCAGTTGAAAATTTAAATAGTGTCTTTGATGGTTTTTTTTTTCCCCTAAAAAAGAGGTTTTTATTGCCTTTGGTTCACAGTTGGTATTTCACATTATCTCTCGGTCCCAGACCTCCTGGGTGGGATCCCTGTGCAGCACTTGGCGGGGGCGAGTATGGAGAGGGGTATGTGACTTTACCTCAACCACTCAGAACTCCATGGTCCTGCCTGAGGTTCAGGTTCTCCAATGGGCCCCAAATGGCTTCCATTTGCTTCTGCCCCTCTTCTCTTTTCTCTGCTAATCACTTTGTGGTTTCTGTACCCACAGAAATTTCAGGCAGTTTTAACAAAAGTAATTTTTGTGTGTGGGGGGAAATGGGGTGATTCTATTGAAGGGAATTCCTGAGAAGGAAGTCCCCTGGGAGAGAAACAGGCCACAGTCCCCAGATATTTTAGGCATCCTAAGGGACTAGATTTCCCCAGGACCCTATCCTGTGACCTCTGCCCTCAACCCTGTGAGGTGTCCAAAGCCCTCCTTGTTTCGCTCCTTTAAGAGAGCTTGCCTCTGCTGTTGAGCAAGCGTTGGAACAGTGCTGCCGAAATCTGGGGAAGGCATCTAGAGATTTGTCTGCTACTTAAAATCCTCCTTATTCTAGCTCTTTCCTTCTACTCACACTTATAATGGTTTCTGATGCTACCATATCCTTAACCTTTTGGGGATTCTGTGTTAGAAATCTGATGAGTTTTTAGCTTTTCTTGTTGCTAGTTTAAAATTGTGTTGGGGGATCTAAGTCCTTTGCCAGTTGAACATCTGCTTGTAAAATGTTGTTGCTGCTGCCGCTTCTTTCGTTCTCCCTGTGTTTGTGGGTATGTATCTTGGGTGGCAAATCAATTTACTATTGTTTTAGTGACATTTTGGGAGGGAACAAAATTAGATGTATGTATTCAGTCTGTGGTTGATTGAATTTTCTGAAGATGATTACACCAATATCTCCTTTTCCTTATGCTCTTCTTTCAAGGTGATTATGACACTCCTTTCATCAAGAGTTGGTCCCGTTTTTCCTTTCTGTTAATCCTATGAGCTTTTTTTCTATGGTTGAAGTGGTGCTTTATGACTTCTGAAGCTGGGTCATAGAAGGCCATAAAGCTTCTGCTGGTTCTCTAAGGAAACTTGCCCTTGGAATGTAGCCATCATAATGTAGCAACAGCATAGTGAGCAAGGCAGAGAATAGTAAAAGCTGTGGTGGAAGAGAGAGACAGAGATTTTGTCTTTATTGGACACGAGTCACAAATTCTGTTCTTTAATTCCACTTCGCCAGGTAACTGTGTGACTTCAGCTGTCTCAGTTTCTTCATCAACAAAATGGATGCGTTACATTAGATGAATTTTAAGCTTCCAGTTCTAATATTCTATAATTTTATGACATTCTAAATAATTCAGGGCCATGACGATGTTTAGCTCCAGGAGGTTTATTCAAACCAACTGCAAGAAGAATGATGTCCTCAAGTTTTAGAAGACAGCTCTGCTAATAATCAATGAGGTTGATATTTGTATCTTTGAACTTGAGGCCCATGACTGATTGGACAAGCCTATGATGTACCTGCTATTGAGATCATAGATAAACTTATCCCTCAGTCATAGCATTCTGGTTTTGGAACAATATAATTTGGTTTGAACAATTCACGTGACTACAGCCTTCCTCCGAATATCTTGTGACGGGAAGTAGAAACCATTTATGTGACAGTTACCTCTGCCTATGAGGAGGGAAAACAAAGCACAAGCACACATCGACATTGAACAACAATATTTTCAAGAACAATAAATTTTAAAGTATGGAGATGTTTTAAAGTAATACATAATTAATTTTTAAATCACTTTAGATTCTGCCAACTCTTATGTACTTCCTTCTTGCTTCCTCATACTTACAAATCACGTGCTTCTTTCTCATATCTTTGTTTTTGAACTTCTGAAGACTTCTTAAAACTTTAAATGGTTTTTCAAGTTTTCCAAGAATCCTTGTTTATAGATCCCTGGAAGCTGATTTTTCTCGGCAAGAATTTTTTATCCATGTTCTCTCTCTATTGCAAACTATCTGTATCTTTCCCCCATGGAATTCCCGATTTTGTGTATAAATTATTCTGCAAAGCCAGGGCCCCTGAGGGAAAGAGAGATTTCCTTACACCTGGAAAAAAATCCTGAATGTCCATATTTGCTTTGCAGAATCTGTAATGTTTTTGAGAGGAAGATGCACCATGTTGTACTGGTCTCATCTGTGTTCCCAAACCACCCCTGTGCTCCCACAAATTGTCCACCCTGAACATTAACAATTAAAAAATTTCACACTCACATTGGCCTCTGGTAGGAAACACAGAAATAAAATCTTCTCCCTTCTATCCAGAAGAGCCATGAAGCTTTAGGAAAATCTCTCAAACAGTTGATTTACTGTTAAATTAGTTTCAAAATTTCCCCTTCTTTGCAGAATACTCTTCAGTGGTTCTTGAGAGGCTCACATGTCACACTGTTATGTTTGGTCAGTAAAACAGGTAAGGGATAAATAAAATTTTAAGAGTCCTTGTTGGGATGAGTCATTTGGATGAACTCTTTCTTAATTAAGAAACTTTAAAAGGATAAAAGCAAATAAGAACCACAGAGATGCCTTGGCTAAATAACAGCAAAGTACTGTTCTTTGTGTGTGGATTTCTCAATTATTTCAGGGCAATAGGACACAAACTTTATGAGTGTCTGAATTACATGGAGGGTTTGATAAAACACAGATCTCTGGGTCCCACCCTCAGATTTTCTGACTCAGTAGCTGTGAGGTGAAGCCAAAGAACTTGCATTTCTGACAATTTCCTGGATGATACTGATGTTGTTGGTCTAGAAAACCACACTTTTAAGAACCACAGCAATATGGAGGCTGAGGACTCCTACTTAATGAATAACAAAGAATTGTTTAGATTCCACATATAACTGTTATATATGGTACTAGTCTTTTTCTGACTTATTTCCCTTAACAATACCCCTCAAGACCTATCTATGTTGAAAATTGCTAAGAGAGATCTTAAAAGTTCTCATCACAAGAAAATAATTGTAAATATATGTGACAAGGGATGTTAACTAGACCTATTGTGGTAATTATTGCACAATATCTACATATATTGAATCATTATGTTGTACACTTGAAAATAATGTAATGCTATATGTCAATTATATCTCAATAAAAAGAGGCATGTTGGAAGTTTTGATGCTTGTAAACAACAAAGGCTTCCTTGCTATGTTTGTGATACAGTTCTGTTGTGATTTCTGGTCTTTTGAGTAAACAGCTGGTGTCTCAGGATCATCCAGCATTTTGTGGCTGAATACATTTCTATCTTACAAAAAGAAGAAGTTCAGTGATTCAAGCAGTAACTTAGATTTTGTAAAGCCCCATAATGATGCAGAAGTTAACATCCAGAAAGCACACACATCTTGGGGTTCTATTATCAAATTCAGTACCCTATATTACTGGGTATTGGATTTATTCTACACTAGTTGACTCGTTTGAAAACCAAAACATGCATCAAATATGATTGTTGGCCTATGAATCCAGGTGTGTGAAATATCACTTTATGTAATTTCATCAAAATAATCCTAGGTCTGTCTTTGAGTCTTCCATCCCTTGGGAATGGCAGAAAATTTAGTGTCAGTCATTTTAGGTCCTACCATCCTCCAGGCAATGCATGAGCTTCTGTGATTTTAACATCCTTCTGGACACTGCTCATCAGTAACCACCTAAATATCCAGTAGGCAGCTTTGTTACTTAGTTGGCATCCAACTTGGCTTAATCATTTTGTTGATGAGAAAAATATTTGTTGGATGCCTATTATGTGCCATGTAATGATTTTTAAAATTACACTTTTGATATTTAATATACACAGAAGAAAACCATAATGCATATGTGTATTTTGAAACATCAAAATAAGCACCCATGAATAATTCCCCAATTAATAACTAAAACTTATTATTAGTGTTGTATTTTATTTGTGTGTTTCTTCTCTAGTCAATCCCCTTGCTTTCCCTACTCACCCTAAATTTTGATCATAGAATTCTTTTTGTTCATTATATTCATCAATATTTCACAGTAGCAATATTCTATTGAACACATTTTAAGATAGACTGATACATTGCATCAACCCTAGAACACCATGTTGGGTTTTTTATTTTGTTCTTTTGATACATAAATAAAATTTGATACATCATATATACTTTAGAACAGGCAGAAAATCTCCAAGGAATACTAAAAAATTTTAGGAGTAATAGAAATTCTTACCAAAATCAGTAATTCTGTCTTAATATATGATCATTGTGATTGATTACCATTTTCTACCTTGCTCTAATCTGATTCCCACTTTTTGAGGCAGGATGGCCAGCTCCTAGAAACATGGCACAAGCATGAAAACAGTGTAGGGATAGCTCTTGTCTAATATACCAGCTGGGTTTAAAAATAAACTCTGGCTTCTCTATGATTAAGAGTGAGAATACTCCTTGCGCTGTGATAACATGTCTGTAGTCCACCTTACCCAACAGGCCAGGATGCCTCCCAGATCCACTGTGCACGGCCAGGGCTGTCTCCCTGGTAACATCAAGAATTCATACATTCCAGAAAAACCCACAGTTACTCTACTTTCACTGGCACAAATGTACCTGTTTTATATTTTACCATCCTCCACTCAAAACCTTTTTCTTTGTCTCCTTTCTCTTTGGCTCAGTTTTTGAATTCTCCTTCTCTCCTCCAACTGATCAGATTGTCGGCTTATTTGGATGTTATGCCCAACATTTTGTTCTGAAATTTCCTTAGAATTTGTCTGTAGAATTTTCTTTTCAGTTCCTTGCAAGCTAGCACTTGGGGAAATAAAACCTCATCTATGAGTTTTTTTGAAACAAAAAATTCTAGGATGCGACAACCCATCTTAGACTCAACTCTTAAGGTCCACTTAGCTGAGGAATTGGGTTCCAGGATCAGGGTTTCTATGTCTTTTTTCTACCCATATAGGCCCTAGAGTTTAGAATATGAAACTCTGGTTCCATCCACCTGGCTAATCTACTTTCCCACTTGGTCCTATTTGCCACACTCTGGACCTGCTCTGCTTCTCCCCTGTCTTAGTTTTTGTGAGTCTTCCAAAATGCCCTTTCTCTGACAGATATAATCACTGCCTCTGCCCTTTGGTACATGCTGCAATGCCCTGCAGCAGTTTCTGTGTTTTTCCAAAATACTAGATAGGGCCTCAATTTCACTGTATTTTAATAATGATGAGTGATCAAGCTAGGTGATACAATTTGTTTCCACAGTCCTGGGCTTGACTGCATTTCCTGAAACATACTCTCTTGAGTAAGTTCATCTCTACTGAATCTTCAAATAACTTGAATATAAATCTTTAGACAGGACTAAGCATGTCTGACATGCACTCCATGCTCTGCAGAACACCTGCAAGTATCTTCTTGAAAGTGTTGGCAACATTCCTACAGTCTGACATTGCTCATTGATATCTCCAATATGGATGGACCTTCACTGCCACCTTGTAATTGTTTATATTTCTCTGGCAAATTTATTTTTCCTTTCCCCCTTAAGTTAACTCACTATTTGACCCAAACCCTCTATTTGACTCCATGCTAAACACTGTAGTTGAATAAACACGTCTCTTAGCTCATCATGAAATCTCATGATGACGCTTCAACCTCCTATGCCTCCATCTATGACCTTGAAGCAATATATGCCCAACCTTCCCACCCATTCTTTGTCGGCTACAATGGATAGTTCTCCATTCAAACTTCATCCCTTTGACCCCTCTTCTCCTGCCTCATTGGGGATTTGTCCTGCTAGTCTCTCTATTTCATTCAGATCAAGGCTCAAGTACAACTGCTTCAGAAAAGCCTTTCCTCATTGCAAATCTAGAAAAACTCCGCTGGTGTTCTTCATCACATCACCCTGTTTTACTGTTCCTCATGGCAATCATCATCCTCTGGTCTGCTTTATTTATGTGTTATTTACTGATTCCTTTTTTTTACTTCCATGAGAGCAATGACCTTGTCTCTCTTTATTCCTGAAGTCTCAGTGCCTAGAATAATCCTTGGAAGATAGTAGGGGTTCAATAAATGTTTTCAAATTAAAGAGTAACTATATCCTCTAATATCTTTTACAAACTCTTTTCTTTCAGCCTATAAATATGTGCATTACTTTTCTAACTTAAAAACAACAAAAGCAAACAAAAGAAGGGTGGGTCGGAGGAAACACCTCAATTCTGACAGTCATTGTCTAAACCAGGGATTACTCCTGGCTCACCAGCACACCACTTGTTTCTATAACATTTTATTGGGAAGAGTCATGCACATTCATTCATGTGTTGCCCAGGGCTGCTCTTTGGCCTACAATGTCCTCCGAGTTGCATCTTTGCCAGGAAGACCACATGCCCACAAGACGAAAATAGTACTATCTGGCCTTTTCAGAAAATGTTCATAGACCTCAGGACTATTTTTTACATTCAGCATTCTCCAAAGTAATAGTGTACCACAATTTCTTGCATTCTTTCAAATCTCATTTTCTCTTTATCTTCCTTTAGTCTGATTCCATCTTCAGTGCTGTACTACGTTGGCTTCTCTAAGGTTAAAATGATGCAAAATCCAGATACTTGTGAGTCTGTATTTTTGGGCTACAGTTCTCTGTCAAACTCTCTTAAAGCTCTCTTCTCCTTTGGCTTCCATGTCACCCTCCTCTTTTTTTTTCATACCTCCCTGACTATCTCTTTTCTTTTTCTTAAAGAGCACTTCCTCCGCCTGTCCCTTTAGAATTTGTGTATCCCAGAATTCTGTCCTCAAAAGTTCTTGATCTGCATATTTTTCCTGCATTAACTCATTTACCTTGATTGGTTTCAACCCCACTGCTCAAGTTCAGGACACCTCATTTCTCCACTTGACCTCTGCAGCATCCTCCCGACTGATTTTCCTGCATTCAACCTTACCTCACGGAAGCACCTTCTTCCCAGCTGCCAGAACGTCAGTTTAAAGCAGTGGTCTGAGCATGAGACTCATTTGCAGGGCTTATTAAAATACAGATCTCAAGGTCCCATTCTTGGAGATTTCACCTAGTAAGTCCCCTGTGGGAGGTGAGAATCTGCATTTCTATGTCCCCAGGCGATGCTGATGCCACTGTTCTAGGCTTACATTGAGAGATACCAGTTTAAAAAAACTTTGTATCACTACCCCCCTTTCTTAAAACCATGCCGTGGTTTCCCATAACCCACAGGTCAGAGGTATAATGCTCTCCGAGATCTTGTGCTTTCCACTTCACCAGGATTCTCTCTCCCATTCCCTGACTCCTACTTGATTCTCCTGTAACCACAAACTGCACTGTCTCAGCAATACCTTTGCCGTTTCAACCTTTGTGTTCTTGCTCATGCCCATGATTTCCATGACCTCTTCACCTACTTTTCTTCTCTTCACTTCTTAAAGAGGTATTTCAAGTGCTTTTCCCCTTTCCAGGATCCCACAGCAGTCAGGACACATTTCTCTCACTACATAGTTTCTCTGTCAACTCTCCATCTACGACAGTGTTTTATCAATACCTATTTGTGTTTAGTTTGTCTCCTCTAAACTGTAAGCCCCATCAGAGTGCTTGAAATATATAGTTCTTTCTCTCATTCTCTCTTTCTTTCATCACAAAATACAGGCTAATTTTAATGCATCAACTTAGAAATGTATTTCCCACTGAGGTTGAGAGCACAGGGGAATTGTTCTCCCCTGCATTACTGATCATGCTGTAAATTGACCTCATCTTTTCAGAAAGCCCCTTGGCAGAATCTATGAGGAGTCAAAAAGAAAAAAAAAAACAACAAAAAAAACCCACTTCATATTCTTGGACTTAGTCATTCCACTTCTGGGAATCTAGTTGGAGAAAATAATTCAAAAAATGCATCGAGATGCAGGTCACACATTACTTCTTATAATAGCAAAACAATGGAAAACACTGAGTCTTAAACACTAGGGAGTGATTAAGTAAGATGCATCTAATTGATGAAAAATTGCATATTTACGTGATGATTTCAAAGCACATATGGCAAGCATAAGATTATTTTTATTGTAATGTTAAGTAAAAATAGAGCTATCAAATGTTAATATAAATTATTATTTTAATTATGTAACATTTTGAAAAAAGTTTGAAAGGAAATGCACTTAAATTCTAAGTTAGGATAATAAGCTTATGATATAATTTTATAATATAAAATAAAAAATATAAAAATGTATTTTAAGCATTTATGCTGTTTCACGTTATGCAGTTTTCTTTGTAATATTAAAGGGATGTGTTAGTCATGGTTCCACAGACAATGCTCACTTGAGCCTTTAATAAATAGCTTTTCTTGCATTTGTCCTCTAAGTTAACACAGAATACAACTTGAGGAACTCAAAAATAATGAGTCAGAATTGAATAATATATTAACAAAATGTAGCCTAAGTTTCATGCCACAATGAAAGGTAAGATGCCTTTTATGAGAAAAGGAAGCAGAATATAACATGAAGATACCAAGTCACAAACCAATGCGGGAGTGACAGGCGTATAAATGCACCCAAACAGCCTGGCCAGGAATACATGTTACTATGGAGTCAGTATTGTATGATGGTTAGAGTTCCCACTGTAACACCATACTCTGGCTTTGAATCCAACTTTGTCCCTTACTAATTAAGCAACTTAGTGCAAAGTTTTAACTTATTTAAGTGTTTTTTTCTCATCTGGAAAATAAGGACAGTCGTCCTTGCTTATGGTAGACACTGCTGAGTGCTCACCCACAGCCGCCTGACTGTCCTCTCTAGCTCGACTGCCCCCAGCCTGCGCATGCTCCCTCTCAGTTACACACCCACACCTTCGCTGTCCGGCTGTCTCACTCTAGGTGCTCCGACTGGCAGACCCTCACTTTCTCTGTCCTCCTGGAGTCATATTAGGCTCAGATGACCCAGTCCTGGTCACTTAGACTAAGACGAACACCAGAATATCTTCTGATAAAGGTCCTCCCCCCACCCCCACACCCCTTCAAAATATATTCTTGGACAAAAGTGCTGGTCTTCTTTGTTTGGTATGGTCATTTCCAAGAATGGTGTCTGCAGTTGTTTCATTCATCTGACCATAAGGGAGGGATCGCTGATCCGGAGAGTATAGCAGGACAGAAAGACAGAGAGCCTGAGCCTTGATGGCATCACCACCCTGGAAAACTTCTTTTATATAAGATAATATATAGGCTTATTGTTAAAGTCAGTTTTAGTTGGCCATTCTAATATTTGCAATTGAACCACTACAATGTTTTATTTATTTATCTATTTATTTATTTATTTATCCTCACCCGAGGACACTTTTCCATTTTTTGTTCAGATAGAGCAGGAGAGAGAGAGAGGAAGAGAGCGAGAGAAACATCGACGTGAAAGGGACACATCGAGTGGCTGCCACCCACACTACCAACCAGGGCCGGGGACAAACTGCAACCGAGATACGTGCCCTTAGCGGGAACAGAAGCCGGGTCTCTCTGGACCGCAGACCGATGCTCCAGCCGCTGAGCCAAACCGTCCAGAGCAAACCACTACAATGTTTTCTATTAAGTAAGATAACATGGATGAAGTGCTTAGCAAGAAGTAGAGGATAGTGGTCTCTTAAGAGCATAAGCATTGGAGCCAGACTGAGTTTTAATCTAGTACTAACCATGCAACTTTGGACAAACTGCTTCAACTCTCTGTGCCATCTGTGAAGTGGAGATGATATTAGCCCCTACCTCATAGGGTTTGTGTGAGGAATAAATGAAACATGTAACACATCTATGAAAATATTATCTATAAAAATCCTATATTAAGAATTAAATATTAGTAGAAGTATAATACCCATTCCGTGAATGACAGATACTGCTATTATAGATTGGTGGGCTGTGAGGTGACCTTAGAGACCATCTAGCCACTTTATAAACAAGCTGCGGTGGCCAATTTCAGGTTAAACAAGCAAATCACCTAATTTTAAATTCAGGGCACTTTCTTCTACACCATATTGCCATCTTTTCAGCTATCTTGAAAAAGTATTTATCACTTTTTAATTATCATAAGTTTTATATTTTTATATCTGATACAGATGTAGATTTGATGAATAAACATAAAATGCACCTGCATTTAATTTGGGTAATTTGGACTCTTTCATTAGACACATTATTTTACGCACATGTTTATATAATTACTATTTTTAAAAATAAGGGGCTACTGAATTATATAAGTGTTTTTATGTCATAAAGTATATAGAATAAATTTAGTGTAAACTTCTCAAGCCAGCTGAACATACAATAAATTTTGGGTGATTTCTCTGAAGCTTTCTTTCTTTAGGTGTTACATGATTCATATCTTGAACTTCCTATGCACTATAAATATCTGCGCAATCTAAATTTTTTTATTGTTGATTTTTAGAGAGAGAGAGGAAGGGAAAGAGAGAGAGATTTGTTGTTCCACTTATTTATGCATTCATTAGTTGATTCTTGTATGTACCCTGACCAGGGAGCAAATCCACAACATTGTACTTTGGAACAACACTCTAACCAACTGAGGTACCAGGCCAGGGCCAAATCTAAATTTTATAAAAGCAACAGAACCTTTAGTGTATTTTATGTGGCAACTTCTGGCATTCTTTTTTTTTTTTTATCCTCATCTGAGGACATTTTTCCATTTTTTGTTCAGATAGAGTGGGAGGGAGAAAGAGAGAGAGAGAGAAACATTGACGTGAAAGGGACACATCGAGTGGTTGCCACCCGCACAACCCAACCAGGGCCGGGGACAAACTGCAACCGAGGTACATGCCCTTAGCGGGAACCGAACCTGGGTCTCTCTGGACTGCAGGCCGACACTCTAACTGCTGAGCCAAACCGGCCAGGGCAACTTCTGGCATTCTTTAACCTTTAGGATGGAAGGGAAGGCTTGAGTGTTCATTGTTAACCCCTCTGACTGAGAGGGAGAGTCTTCTGCATGAGTGCTGGTAGGACCAGAGCATCCACAGTGCACAAGAACCAGGTCTGTCTGGACTACGACCAGTTTCTAAAATCCAACCATGTCTTAGTCTTAGTAACTGACTAGTAAATAAATGCACAAACCAGTTATTTATACCTGTTTTTATTAAGCAACTTCATGTTATTGAGAAGACAAAACATGTTCTTGATCTCACAACTTAATAGTTACAGTCATGGTAAGTGTTATGGAGACAATAAAACAAGAAGATGTATGAAAGGATGACTGAGGGAAGTTGTTTGCATCTTCAGGTGAGGTGATCATGAAAACTCTCTGATGACAGACATTTGATTAGAATACCTGGTGGGTAGCCCAGTTGGTTCGAGCATCATCCCAGTACGCCAAGTTTGCAGGTTTGATCCCCAGTCAGGGTACATACAAGAATCAACTAATGAATGTATAAATAAGTGGAACAGCAAATCAATCTCTCTCTCTTAAATAAATAAATAAATAAATAAATAAATACTTTATAGACATTTGATTAAAGACCCGAAAGATAAGAAGGGGCCAACCTGTGGTTTTTTGGGGAGATTGTAGTAATTCAGGAAACAATATGTTCAGAAGCCTGAAAGCAGAAGATAACATGGCATGATCAAACAAACAAAAAGCGCACAAAGCTAAATAGAAAGAAGACTGGAATGCGTGGAACATCATTTAATAAAAAGAAAAATCATAGACAATGAGGTTGGTGAGGTTGCCAAGGCCAGGTCACATAAATCCTGGTGGAACATGAAATGGACTTTGGATTTTTCTCTAAAAACAATAGAAAAACATTGGAATCTTATTCATGCAATAAATGAATAATCACATATAAGGTGTTGGATTCTTACAATTTAAGACAATTCTAATATTTTACATGGATTAACCTATTTAGTGCTTATAACAACTTTTTGAGGAAAGTGATGCACAGGTATGCTGAATGTTTTCCCCAAAGCTATACAGCTAGTAAGATTGCCAGAATTCACAGCTGGGGAGTCTGGCTGCTACTCCTTGCTGACTCCCTTAAACTTATGGCTTCCTTTTTATGACTGGGCGAACGTAACATGTTAAGGATGTTGGAGGACATAATTTGTTTCTTCTTCTCTAAGGTAAGCCCAGACTTATATCCCTTGTGGTTTAATTCAGTCTAACAATAACTCACTGTTGTCATACACAGCACATGGTACTGGCTGACTTTCTGGGGAAAAATGAAAAAGATAATGGTTCTTCCCTTGAGGAACTGACAGTCAAGCAGAAGAGACAAACAAATACATAAATGTCTACAATGTGAGCAAGTCTGTCTGGTACTTAATATGAGCATTTACTAACAGTCAGTCACCCTGTCTTTGTAGGCTCATTTGCATGAAATCAGACCCTGTGACTAGCTTTGTCCATAGATTTTGAACATGTCACTTCTGGTTGAGGCAGGAAAAGTCCCTGTACAACCCAGCTTTTCCCCGCTCGAGGGGGTTGAGAAAGCCTCATGTTGCCATGGCGTGGGCACAGTTTGAAAGTAGCTGGTGACAAGTGAAGTCATTTCATGGAGAACAGTTACCCTGAGAAGTTACCAGACTCACACCAGGGTTTTTTGTGAGCAAGAAATACATTTGTTGGGAGAACTGCTGAGACTTTTGGCTCCATTTGGCACCACAGCAAGGCATAAACTATCTTGTGTTTTCTGCTTTAAACAAAGTATGTGTGAACTACTCTGAGACAAAAGAGAAAAAGAAATGAGTTCTTACTGGTAAATTCAAGATGTTTCCCCAGAAGAAGTAAGATTTTAATTGTGTATAAAAGATGAGGAGGATCTTAACAGTCAGAGAGGTTAACAGATAGGTGGGACAGGGATCAGGAAGAAAGGGTACCATGGGAAAGTGTACAAATGAATAATAACAGCATTCTGTGAAAGAAAACATACACTTGAAAGCAGAAAAAGTCATGTTTCTAAAATATCTGGTATTTACTAGTAAAATAGTAGGCAGGTGTAAGGTAATGGTAGAGAGATGTGAGTGAAAAGATAGAATAGGGGCCACTTATTTAGAATTTTGATAAACCTAAGGCCCTTGAACTTGATTTTGTACACTCTGAGAGACTTAGTAAAATATTCTGATAGAGTAGACAATTGCTGGCAGTAAATAAAAGACATGTATTGAATAGTTCGCAGTAATTATGATATAGTAACCGCCCCCCCCCCCCATGTTGGTTGCAAACCACAATCGGAGATACTACATTGTTTTGAAATTATATGTTGAGGTGACATTAAATGTAAACTCCGTACGAGCAACTCCACAGAGGACATTACATTTGCTCTGAGTTTTCAGTGCTCATAGAGTAGCCAAGGCTTGAGGTTGGTGATGAGAAGGAAGAGGTAGAAGAAGACTCAGATGAGTATGCGTTGGGTTTGGTGACTGCATGCAGCCTGTGCTTAGGAAGACAATGCAGGCAGCTGTGACCAAGGACTCTAGTAACTACCCAGGAGAGAAAATATGGGCTTAACTGGAAGAGTAGTAACATGGAGATAAACTGAATGTGTCAAGAGACCTTAGATGTGTCCAGGTGTCTAGCTTGGGCTATTGAATTAATGATGCATATAATTACTTGCTATTAGTGAGAACAAAGAAATAGCATGTTTGAAGAATCATAAAGTATCACCTAGCTGGTTTCAGCCTAGGTTGTAGGATGCCTGGTGGTGCCACTGAACTTCAGTGAGAAAACAGCCTTATTTCTGACAATAATGCTATGTCTGCATTGAATCTTCTTCTGAGACATGAAAGATCTTAAGACAAAAATGAACTCTTTGGAAACTACTACTCCTGTTCTTGAGACTAGGATGGAAAAAGTAAAAGTCAGGGATAGGAAGTTATTTATTTTATGATATTTGCAAATTTTATGGGTATACATCTCATTATTATAAAATAAATGCTATAAGATTATTTTTTCAAGTGTATGTAGGTGTTGATTAATGAATAAAGTACAAATCAGTAAAAAAATAATGGATACTTGTTAACTATTTGTCATCATTGTAATTTCTTAGTTACCTGACAATGAAAGTACAACTATTATGATCAGGGTCTGTTATGTTTTTGATATCAAAATGAAACCCTACCCATGGAAAGGCTGAAAACTTCTGCTCTTGTTTCCTGGAGTGATACTTATATCTCTGGTGTAAAGAGTTATATGTCTGGAGGAATTTTAAGTTTATAAAACAGAAATTCATCATGTGACAATGAATATACAGCAAAAGGATCAGAGGTGGAGGTGGTCTTGCTTTGACATAATTCGTAACATAAAATTCGCATTCCTGGACAGGAAAGCTGTTATCAGGAGTTCTGAGGAAGCTCTCAGAGCACCAGGTCTTGGTCATAGATTCTGGTGAGTTTTAAATATTCTAGGAAGATGAGGAGGGCTGCACAAATGCTACAATACCCTTCTCAGCATGTGCCTCTTGGGAAAATCAGAAAGTTTGCCAGCTGTTCTCATCATTTTCAAATAAGTTCTTCATCTGAAACCTGTGGATTCTGAGCTTCATTTGATTGTGAAAGTATTTGTGGCAAACCATGAAAATGGCCCATATTTTCTTCCCTACATGAAGACTTTGATCCTTTGAGAGAAATTACTTTACTGTAAATAGAGTATAACTTTGCTGAAAGCATCTTGTTCAACTTAAGTACCAAAAGGTAATGCCTTTTATTGTGATTTTACTGCAAAGTCAAGGAGGATTTAAGTGAATGTTTTCCTAATAAATTGTATGGGGAATCTGTAACTGCTCCGTGGAAAATCTAAAATAAGCAATTAGCATAGGCACTGTTTGTTAAAAATGACATTTCCCTGGAAGTCAGTTGGTACTATCAGCATGAAGGTTTTCCTACTACTTGTGCCCCTTACTCTGGACTTGGAAATCAGTTAACACCACGTAGCTGCTGATTTCATTTTGCAAAGCTTTCTTTGTGAATATCTCCAGATATGGTACAAGGCTTTCCATTGGCATCACAATTTAATTAAGTTTAGTCAGTTTGCCTTTACTTTGAGTTTGAGGACTGAATCTCCACTGCCTTTAGGGAGGAAAAATAAGAAAGTATGTTACTCACCATTTCACATCTGTTGCAGTTTAAAAGACTCAGTTGCCAAGAATTTTATGAAGCATCACTTAGTAATGATTCAGGAAATGGTTAGTCAATGCATCTTATGCTCAAAGTGGAGGGCACCCTCTATTGTCCATCTTGCTATGATGTTTCATAAAAACAGAATCAAGCTGTGAATTTGCAATTTCTTCTTAAATGAATACTGATAACTGATAAAGGCACACATGATAACTGATAAGGCACATAAGGGAATTCTTCAATATCCTAGTCAGGATGTTAAAGCATAGAGGTAGGGTAGTCTTAAAAAATAGACCCTGATGATAATAATTTTTTTTTTTTTTAAACTGGCTTCATTCTCATCTTCCATCAAATAACTGGAATTTCCAAAGTCACCTGATATCTGTGAGGCAGCTTTCTTCTTTGGAAAATGAGGATGTCAATAATTGCACAATGTACATTTGCAAATGTTTTATTTATTGTGGTTATTTAAATTTGAAGGGCAAATTTTCAACATTTTTTGTTTATTTTTTCAATTTTAAGATGCAGTTATTATTCACATTTCACTATTCTAAGGCTGTGGAACTAATGACTATATCTTGTATTTTTACAAGGTCATTGGCTGAAAACTGATAACTCAAAAAAGTTTGCTTCCTTAAACCTTCTCCTTATATGACTCCCAAGATCTTATTACTTCTCCTAAACATCTCTCACTCTTTCTCTGAAATTTGCATTGTATCTTCTTGTTATTTAGCCATGTTTTGATTTTTTTATGATTTTTAATGTTTTGTACCTTCTACCTCTGCTAATTCTGTTAACGTGCAACTCACTAATTTTTATTGTTTCAAATACCAGACAATAAGAATGACCCTCAAATATTTATTTTAATTTTACAAAACCTTCAGCATCATAATTTCATATAGTTACTATGCTGTTCCACTTGCGTAGCACACAGCATGTCAAAGCCAAACTAATGACCTTTATCCCAATGTACCTCAGGTTTGATTCCTTTGGGAAGACTACAGATAGTATTCTGTTTTTCCATTGGGAGGCATATACTATTTGGTTTTCTCATTACCACTGGGAAGATCATTGTTTTAGATCTTTTCAGTAGTCAGTAAATGTAATCTTTTTAGTTGAAAGAGCTAACATATTTTATGTACGTGCATATTACAGATAAAATATCTCACAAGCTCATACTGATACTTCCTATACAAATTTTAAAACAGGTTTTTCTTACTTAATTTGCTTTACATTTCATCTGTATCTCCTTTCACATCGGGAACCCCAGTTCTCAAGGACACAGTGGATCATAGAATTAAAATATCGCAGTCATTCCTCATTTTCTTTATTCCATGTCACATGCACAATTATCTCAGGATAACAATTCTAATACCATCACCACAAATATTATTTACAGAAGCAATTAGTTTTTCATGTGTTCTCCCCATTCTTATTCTTTTTGAAAATGATTGTCCTTATATACATTGTCAGAGCACATAGTGTTACATACTAAAATCTCTCCTTTTTAATCCTCATTTAGTATTTGTTCACAAGTAATTCTATATTGTTCCTTACCACCAATTCTATCAGGAGTACAGATATTTAAAATTTCTTAGCTCTGTATTGCTTCTCCTCTGCCTGTTCCCATGCACATGGAACACTGAAGCAGAAGGGAACCAGCTTTGTAGGCCGGGTGTGCTTACTCTCCTGGGGTCAGCGGTGGTGACAGACTTGTCTTCGCGTCAAATGAGACAGATACAAGGAAACCCCGTTCTCTATTTCTACATATGTGTCTCATTTCCTAGGGAAAATACTGAGGTACACATTGATTATAAATATACCTATTTGTCTATAGGATTTACCCTTAATCTATTTATTACTTAATTATTCCTGTTTTTTATTTATGAAGCACTAAAACATTTTAAAAAGCTATCTAACCATTTGTGAAGAAAGCAGATAACCAGGTTACAGTATTAACATAAGTATTAACCTCATCATTTGTTAAATAACTTATTAACATTAGTCAATTCTTATATATTATTTAAAGTGAACATGCATATAAATGTATGTGAGAGTTAATCCACAGGTATACATTCATCTTTATTTATGTAAGACTATTAAAAAATTTTTTTTCTTTATTGATTTTAGAAAGAGAGAGAGGAAGAGGGAGAGAGAGATAGAAACATCGATGAGAAAGAACATCGATTGGCTGCCTCCTGCTTGCCCCCCACTGGAGATTGGGCCCACAACATGGGCATGTGTCATGACCGGGAATCAAACCAGCGTCCTCTTGGTGCATGGGTCGATGCTCAACCACTGAGCCACACTAGCTGGGCCATAAGAATATTTTAATTATTGGAATTAATTTCTGTGTTTTCATGTGCTACTGAAAAGATCATTGGTGAGCAATAAGGTACAAAGCAACTAATATTGTCCAAAAATAATTATTGTACTAATTCATCAACTTATTGGTACTGTAGAAATGCCCAGACAACTTTAATGAGGTCAACATTTCCTGCTTAAGCTTAAGTATAGAATTTGCTAACTCATTTTCACCAGCAACACTGACACTAAAATCTACTTTGAAAATACAACATATTTCCCTTTCTTAATTCATTGTTCAGATTTAGTTCCAAATGATGTTTTAAAGAACATAGTTATATAGAGTCATATAGTTTAACTACATAGACTTTAAAATAGGAATGAGCTTCAGTTAATCAGCAGGTTTATACAAAAGGGAATAGAATTAGAAACCATTGACTGTTAAAAGAGGCATAATAATCACATGATCTCATTTATATGTGGACTCTAATGAAAAAAATAAACTGACCAACAAAATAGGTCCAGAAACACAGAAACAGAGAAAAGACGAACTGATCTTAGAGGGTAGGGGGAGGGGGTGGGAAGATATTAACCAAATAATTTATATATATATGCAATGAAAACAGACAATAAATAGTGAGGTGAAGGCCTGAGATGGGGTGGGAGCTGGGTGGAGGAAGAAAAATGGGGGACATCTATAATACTCTCAACAATGAAAACAATTATTTTTAAAAGAGGCATAATAAAAATATATTTGAATAAAAATTGACTCAAATGGGGCAGTACCAAACCCCAAGTGGTTAGGAATACTTCATCAGGAGCTAGGGGAAAGACTTTCATAAAGAAGAGGTGGAAGCAAAGCAAGAATACTATTTGATTGGCTATACCTTAAGTGGTTTTATCATTCTTTTAAAAATTTTTATTTTCATTGTTGACAACAATAGCTAAGGATTGGAAACAGCCCAAGTGTCCATCAGTAGATATGTGGATAAAAAAATCACATATACACAATGGAATACTATGCAGCTGTGAAAAAGAAAGATCTCTTACCCTTTGGGACAACATGGATGGACCTGGAGATTATTAGGTCTTGATTTCTTAATCTTCAGGCACTTACAGGCTTTGTTTACATACACTGCTGAGGCATTAGATTCTCCTCAGTCTACTGGCCATTAATTAATTTAGGAGACCTTATATGAATGTTCCAATAATTTAAATAAGAGTTGAATATAGCCCTGGCCGGTTTGGCTCAGCGGTTAGAGCGTCGGCCTGCGGTCTTGAGAGACCCGGGTTCAGTTCCCGCTAAGGGCATGTGCCTCGGTTGCAGTTTGTCCCCGGCCCTGGTTGGTCATGCAGGTGGCAGCCACTCGATGTGTCCCTTCACGTTGATGTTTCTCTCTCTCTCTCTCTCCCTCCTGCTCTATCTGAACAAAAATGGAAAAGTGTCCTCAGGTGAGGATGAAAAAAAAAGAGTTGAATATAGATACTTGGTGTCAAAACACTTCCTTTTCTTGTTCACAGAAGTTCTATAGCCTATAAGTAGGAAAATGCAAGGAATATCTCTGTTTTCTCTTTGGTTGTTTATCTTTTTCTGACACACTATGATTCACCCACACTATCTAAATTTTTTAATTTAAAAAATTGTTTTAAAAAAGAGAAAAACACCTCTCATTGTTGCCCAGTAACGAGTGACTATTCTATGTTAAATAAATCATTTGAAAGGCATTCTTTAGTAGTCTTCACCCATCTCAGGTACTGTTCTTGGTGTCTCCCAGGGTACATGCTATGGAATGGAACACCCATACCTGAGTAGCAGTGGTGACAACCTGAGTCATTCTACTCAGGTGCCTCAAGTTATCATCTTAGAAAGCCACGCAGCATTTTTTGAATTTGTTTTCAAAACATTACTATATACAAAAATAAACACATGGAAATAAAAAGGATCATGAAAATAAAAATTTAGGATGTGAGCTTTGCAATCAAACGGATTTGAGTTCCAATAATGCAAAAGCAGATGTTTAATAACACGTAGAATGAATGAACGAGTCAAGCAGCCATTCAGTCATTTAATAATTCCTAGTTCTGTTCCTCATAGACTACGTAACATAGGCATGTTATTTGGATGACTGAAACACAGAAAGGTTATTTATAAGACTGAGAATAGCTCACAGAATTGGAGTGAAGACAAGTGGCATATTGCAAGCACACATCTGAAAAAGAATCTTCAGCATAATAACTGGTTAATAAATCTTTCTTTGTCTTTTATCTTTCTTGAAGATATTTGGGCTGTTTTTAGCAATATGCTGTCAACCCCTATACATGAATCTAAATAAGGGTATTTATTCATGCATTACCATAGAAATGGGCTTCTAACCAGACAAAAGCACTGACTCCATCCAAGGCTTAATCTAGAAAATACTGTTAGCTTGAAGTTTATCAAACCATAAAGTTGCTTGGAAATTTTTTGGACTTTAAGTGGATTTCTAGAAAAGCATTTCTTTTTTCCTTTTTTACATATACACACATTGTTTTATTTTTCCAATAAATGGGTACATATTTTTCATGTTTCTGCAATTGATTTTTTAAAAATGTATCTTTATTGTTGAAAGTATTACAGATGCCCCTCCTTTTCCCCCATTGACACCCTCCACCCCGCCATTGCCTTCACCGTACTGTTGTCTGTGTCCATTGGTTATGCATTAGAAAAGCATTTCTTGAACATCTTGAATGAAACATAACTTAAAACTCTACAAGAGGATTCATCAGAAAATTCATAGGAGTACAATGAATTCTTTTCATTACCTAAGTTTTCTCATATGAAATGAACATATTACTGAGTCAGTTTAATTAGCTATTTCTGGGTTTTAGCATTTTTACTTCTTGTGTTGTATGAAATCAGATCAGTGTAGGGGATTAGTAATGGTAGGTACATTTTTTAGTAGAACACATTCTATTGCTGACTATTATTTTTTCCTCAGCCTATTTACTTCCCATCTTTATTTCTCTGTTTTCAGCAATATCACTTTTGGCCAAACATAGTTCTCAATCCCCTTCTATTTTCTCTCCTGGTACATAACAAAATTCAAAAAAAAGTTTAATTATTTTTATGTCAAATCCAATGTCATTTTCTTTTTCTTCTATTTTTTTAATTTAAACATTCTGCAGATATTCCATCTGTTGTATTTCCCTTTCTTCTTGAATCTTGGCTTCCAAAATACACCTGTATCAAAGTGTTCCTCTTATACCTTCAGAGACTCTTGCACTGGTCCACTCTTCATTATCCAGTTGCTTCATTTTAGGCTTTCTTACAATATTTTGTGGCTACCCATCTGGACAGATGTGTGATGTTCCACCAAGAGCACCTTTCAGGTAGGAAGCAATGATTACTCCTGCTGCTGGGTGTACTGCCAGAAGAAAGGTCTCATCTGTCAACACCTCTAAGGAGGCATCTCAGTGGAGAGAATCATCTGGCTAAAGACCTTGCCTCCTTCCCAGGGCAGCCACTTCCAAAGGCTGATGGGTACAGAGGTGTAAGCCCAGCCTCCGCTCCAACTTGGAGCAGCTCTAAAGGTTCATACTATCTTCAGAACACCCTGGAGGTCTAGATAAAGCTTCTGTTGAGACTGTATTCCATACTGACTTCTCCCTTTTTCCAATCTGTTGATCGTAAACAAACTCCCTAATAAATGTCATGTTTGCTAATGTCCATATCAGAGCTTGTTTCCTTGGGGACCCAACCTGTGACAGTCATATTTTTTTTCTTCTTCATGCTATACTCTTCGATGTAATCTCAAACTCTCTATAACTGAAATAACATCAGATGATAATTCCTACCTCTTTCTGTTGCCCTGAGTAACCTTCAGATACTGATTTCACACCTAGTATGGTCCATCTTTATAAAGGTATCAGCAAACTCAGTGCATGGTCAAATGCTGACAATCTCTCTCTCACCCTCTCACTTTCCCCCATAACCTCTTCTCATCTTAGTTCCACATATCACTTAATGGCAATATAATCTACACCCTTAGCTCACCTTGAAACCTTGCAGTCATTGCCTTTCCCGGGAGCTCCTTCATCTTCTTGCGTCAAATTCCTCCTAAAGCACATGTCTTTTATTTGGGTAATGACTCTTAAATCTATAACCATGCTACACAGTTATATTCATTTTTAAATTCATTCACTAGTATTTATTGAGGGTTCACTACATCTCAGTCTTTGTGTGAGGCTTACATTATTCGTAACCTGGAAAATTCTACTTGCATTACCTTCAGTTCTCCCTTTATTCTCTTCCCGCTTCAACTTGTCATTCTTCCGACCTGAAACACAGCTATAACCATGGAATAGTAATGTTCAAAAACCTTAAATGTTCCTGCCCTCTCAAAAAATATAACATACTTTTCTATTTTAAATCTATTTTAGATCTACTCCTGAAACCATTTCTAAAACCATTTCTATCTCTCACTACACTCCTCTCTTCGATCATGGTGGACAGCATGTGGTTTCTCAATTATGTCACACATACGTGTTCAGATCTCTATGTCAAGTATGTTCTGGTCTGTGTGTTGTGCCTAGAACAGTTTGTTTTATTTTTATGCATAGGGTTTTGAACTATTCTTTAAAATCTCAGCCAAAATTTTTCTTCTCTGGGAATCCCTTCCTAAACATCCAAGCAAAATTCATTTCTCTTTTTATATCCTGTCACTGGTCTTGCTCATTGAATTCTGAGGCCCCCTCTCTCAAGAGCTACTTCTTCAGGGTGTTATTGTAATAGTCAATGTTTTCAAAGCTATGGTTTGTGCAAGCAAATGAGGTTACTGATTATATCAGTGAGTAACCACCCAAATGACAATTTTTCTTTAGTTATTGATTTGAATGAGTGTACCTTTGCAATTCAGCACAGTTCCATACACATTTGACTTCGTTACACGGTAGCCGAATTGAGTTTCTAATTAAAAAAACTATATATTACTGCCTATTTTCTATATCTAACTCACCAATAAGATAAATTTGCATATTATAGGCACTGATTAAAGTTCTATGCATATACCTATGAGGAAAAGAATATGCATGCATATATATATCTAGTGCTACTAAAGACTTGTGTGAGACCTTAAGTTCCATAAGGGTCACAGATGCATCCCCAGCATCATGTAAAATGTTTAAAATATAACAAGAAATGATTGTTTGTTGAATGGAAAAATACCTTAAATCTCATTCTCAGTACTAAATTATTGTTTCATTTCAACTCAGGAGAAACTAATATTCTATTCTAAATCATTGACATGTCTTTTGGTTACTACCAGATAAAATGTTGAGCTTTTTGGAGTATTGTTGCCATATAAATGGCACATGGGATTCATTTTATGTGTGTGTTGTCTTGTAACCCAACCGTGTAAGCATCTGGGTGCTTCTTTGGTCCTGCTCTGCTATAGCAATTTTCAAGTCATTTGAGCTCACTGGTGTCATCAAATGCCTCAAATATACTCTGTTGCTCTGCTTTGATCTAAAGAAATACGGCTAAATAAACTAGTGGAAGTACCTCAAACTAAAGAAGCTTCTGTACAGCAAGAAAACCAACAATAAAATGAAAAACAACCTATTCAGTGTGAGAAAAATATTTGGAAATCATATATCTGATAAGAAGTTAATGTCCAAAATATACAAAGAAGTCATACAACTCAATAGCAAAACAAAAACAAAAACCCAGACAATCTGATTAAAATGTAGGCATAAGATTTGAATAGACATTTTTTTTCTCAAAGAAGACACACAAATGGCCAATAGGCTCATGAAAAAATAATCAACATCACTAACCAACCATCAGGGAAATGCAAATCAAAACTACGAAGAGATATCGATGCGTAACTGTTAGAATGGCTATTACCGAAAAGACACAAAGAATAAGTGTTGGCAAGAGTGTGGAGAAAAGGGAACCCTTGTGCACTGTTGGTGGGAACATAAATTAGTGTAGTACCAGTGGGAAACAGTATGGAGGTGCCTCAAAAAGTTAAAGATCGAACTAGCATATGATCCAGAAATTCTACCTCTGGGTATTTATCAGAAAAAAATGAAAAAAAAGTATCCTTTATGTTCATTGCAGCATTATTTACAATAGATAAGATATAAAAACAACCTAAGTGCTCATTGATGAACAATATATACTACATTCTCTCTCTCTCTCTCTCTCTCTCTCTCTCTCTCTCTCTCTCTCTGGAACACTATTCAGTTATAAAAAAATGAGTGAAATTTTGCCATTTGTGACAGCATGAATGGACCTTAAGGGCATTGTGCTAAGTGAAGTAAATCAGACAAAGAAAAACAGATACCGTATGATCTCACCTATATATAGAATCTAAAACCTCCCAAACCAAATCAAGCAAACAAGAAGTTGAGTACCTGGATACAGAAAACAGACTGGTGGTTGTTAGAGTCAGGGGTGAGTGGGGAGGCTGGTGGGAGGGAGAGAAGGATGAAGGGGTTAAAAAGTACAAACTTCCAGTTATAAGGTAAATAAGTCATGGGGATGTAATGTATAACATGGTGACTATAGTTCATAATAATGTATTGTATATTTGAAAGTTGCTAAGAGAGTACATTTTAAAAGTTCTCATCATAAGGCAAAAATTTGTAACTGAGTGGTGGCAGAGCTTAACTAGACTTATTGTGGCGATCATGTCAGAATATATACAAATATTGAATCATTATATTGTACATAAAGAAATATGTGCAACATAATATACTACTACACCTGAAACTAATATAATGTTATATGCAATTATACCTCAATAAAAAAGAAACTCTGTATTTACACTCGTGGAGTATTTAAGGAGTGTTTTTATAACATTATGAAAAAATAGTTAATTCTCCTCTTCTTAATATTATATAAGGGTGGAAAAGAATTTTGACATCAAGATAAACTTTTGTTTTTAAATAGAGCTTTGTGAAAAGAAAAGAAAATTCTCTGGCTCCATGTATTCCACTACCCTATCATATTGATTAACATTTTCAAGTCTTGCTTCTGACAGCTTTTAAGTTATTGCATATTTGGTCCCTCAAGTGATGTACTTAAGAGGGCTCCTTAACTGATGTCTTAATAAAAATTAATTGCCTTCTTAACTTTTCCTACTTTTTACACATACAGTTTATGCACTTCCCTAAGTATGTGTATGTGTATGATTATTTGTATAAATTTTACTTCTAACTTACTATTACTTTATTCCAGGGAAGATTTAAGGTTTTTTACAGAGATTAAATTGTGGGTATATGCGTATGTGTAGATATGCATGGATTTCATCTCTATTTCACCTTAATTTCAACCCTTGTCATTGGCTAGATGTTTCAAATTGAGATAAAAGTATCTGCCGGGTATACCAAGTGATATATATGTACATGATTCCTCTTCCTTTCATAACAGATAAGGGGCAACTAGTCAATGAACTAAGACCCCTTCTTATCCACTGGGATTAGAAAACTAGCAGAAACCCCCCAGGGGGGATGCACTTGTCTCTTCTCTGGTTTTAATGAAAGAATCATGAAAACATCATTGCTAGTCTTCTCCTGTGTAGATAGCTTCTTGACATATCCGTAGAGTCCTTTAGGGGAAAGGTCAGCAGCATAATTAAATTTTATTCTCTCTCTCCATCTTAAAAAGACATTTTTTAAATTAATCAATGAGAATGGACTTAGTTATAGATAACCAGAAGCTAATAAACAAACTTGGTTCAACCAAATGGTGTCACAACTTCCAAAGAACTAGCACTAAGTTAATATTAATGTGATCTGACACACTTTCCTCAAAAATCTATTGCTGGGGTTGGTAAATATTTAACCAGTCAAGAGTTTTCAGTTTCCTTGGTGGTGAAAATTGATTTCATATTGGGACTGAATTTATCTCTGCAAGTAAATTTATAACCAAAAATCTTTGGGGGTGGAGGCTCTGGTTATAATTATTATTATTCTTTTTGCATTGTACAATAACAACAGTATGGCTATATTCAATTTCCACTTGGGAAGGAGTTAAAGATGACAACTGGTAGAAAGTGAAGCTGGAAGGGAACTCAGCCTAAAGCCACATTTGGTTAGAAAGACTGCAATTTCTGTTTAGATTGTTTGCCTCATGTGCCTTTGGAGGTCCAGCAGACATCATGGGGGATATTTTTCTACATCACTTTCCCTCTGTGGAAACACCTCTTGCCACTAATACTAGTTCTCACATAATGTGCATTGATTGGATGATTAAAGCCCAGCCATTCACCTTTTTGTCAGAAATCAAATGCAAATGTATTCTTATAGTATCCTATATTTTCTCCATGATAGAACATATCACGTAACTGTACTAGCAGCATCCGTTGATAACTAGTCCCCCACACCCACCTTAACAGTGAACTCTGTGAGTCAGGAGCAGGGTTCAATCCATATTCCAGCCCCAGAGCCATCCAAGGGCCTAGCATGTATAATAGATATCACACATTGGTGCTGAATAAAACAACCATGAAGCGATTGTCTTAGAGATAATTTCCCAGACCATTAGACCCAGAAGGTACTGCAGGTCCCACTTAACATCTCCTTAAGTAAAAGACAAATGTATCAATAGCACATAGCATTTTCAGAGCTGGAATTTCTCTTGGCTATAGTTTTTCTCTCTGTCTCTCTCTCTTTTTTTTAAAACTAGGATTTGTAAAAAAGTCTTGAAGCAATTAGTCACTGACAGACTGTTTTCCCTACCGTGTTTGGTATTAAACAAGGCAACTGGGCGAATGAGGTTTTTTTTGGTTTTCTGAGGTGTACATAAGGATTGTGATGGGGACAGTTTCCAAGTATTGTTTTAATGACCAACTTCCATCCTTTAAGCAGATTATTTGTAAGCAAAAGGCCATCATTTGAGTAAAATGTTGTATTTCACTCTTTGAGCTAGTTATAATGTTATCCGCATATTTGGATTGACATTTATTTTCAATGGCATTAAGTGCAGACATACCTAGAAAAATATTGTGTGTGAATGAAAAGGTAACCATTGCCAAGTTCTAAGTCTTTGGAACTTAATATTTATTTAACAACAATAATAACAGCTCTTATTTACTGAAAGATTATTATGCATCAGTTCTTTGAAATATGGTTTACGACACTTAATTCTCAGAAAAGCACAGTGAATTTGGGATTATGAACATCATAACTTTTAATGATGAGAAAACTAAAACTGAGAGAGGTTAAATATAGTTCCCAAGGTAACACAATTTATGAGGCATAAGTAAGATTTAAACTAGAATCTGATCCTTGAATTTCTGTTTTTAATCACAGTATTATCCTGTGACTTAATTCCAGATAATTAAACCAACTTTTTAATAGATGCTTAAATGGAATATAATGTGTCAATTTTTATACAATAAAATCTAGGGTTAACTAACTTTAATAAAATGACATATGTACTATGGTGTCCTGGAAAATTCCAAGAACTGTGTGAGGTAAATAGATGATAAACCTAGCCATCTTTAGCACTAGTTATACAGCTTCTTGTGGAAAATTAATTGCACACCTTTTTGGTTCCCTACCGCAGTTTTGAAAAAACAAAACAAAACAAAAAATCCATTTGCCAAACTCTCATTTGGAGCCTGGAGTATTAAACTGTCATCTCACAACCAAAAAAGGACAAGAGTAGAATGAAAATGGATCTTATCCCAAATAACTAAAAGTCTTTTTGGCATTGTTTAATATTGGGAGGGAAATAAGTGAGCTGTACTATAACAGAGCAGAAAGATCCTCTCTCTCACGGTTTGACTACTGCTTTTACCCTTGGAATTAAACAGAACAGAACAAAACACGGTTCCTACAGCCCGCATGAGGTCATACTCAGTGCTACAGCACCATTTTTGGAGTCAAATACACTATCTTTAATCTACTCATTTTCTTTTTTAAACCCCTAAGCAGGGACCTCATACAGTTTCCACAGAGCACTCAGTCCATTATTTAAAGAATATTTCTTTTGTTATGGTGGGCTTGAGGTGCCTGTTCTGTTGAAATTATAGAGTGAAGGCATTCATAAGCTCTATCCTATTTGGGAGACTAATGTTTTAGAAGACAGAATTTACAGTAATGTTTCAAAAGGTGGAATTTAGAGAGTTGTAGTTGAACATCTACTTTGCAACCTGCTCTGAAGAGATTTTTTCCCTACCCTTTTTGCAGGTTTTGTGTGTTTTTTTTTAGTTTAAAGAAATTGCTACTGAATAGGAAACTCTCCTGCCTTTCATGCTTTGTTTTCTTACTGTTTTTCTCCGTAGTTTGCATTTCAAGAAACATTTGCATGAAAACAAGTCCTGTTCTCTTGAAGTTTTATCTGTTCTGACTTCTGATGGATTGACCTCCAGCCATAATTAGTGATGGAAGAGCTTCAAAAGGCTGCAACCCCCCATCCTTTATCTCAGGCTCTTCTCCCTTTATTGAATAAATCCCCGGCCCCCAATCTCCATGGCAGGCCTCCCTTTCACTGACCCTAGGAGAGCTTCAGCTCCCTTTCCCCTTCTTTTGACCTTGGGTCAATACACTCATAATCCCACTGCAACTGTGAGCTTTTCACTTGCAAGTGTGAGCTGCATCACTGCCTGGAGGTCCCAGTCGTTACTGCCGTGAAGTGTGCCTACTGTAAAGACACACTCCCAGTGGGTGGCAGTTCCACTTTCCGCTGCAAGACAGCACCTGCTGACCCCCGGGCGTCCTTACCTTTCTTCAGAAAACTTTCTTGACCTTCCTAACGGGGTGCCCTTGCCTTGCACCGCCACAGCATCCTGTGATTCCACTGTCCTAACACCCATCAATTCCTGCAATTGCTTATTTAAATATCTGTAAACTCCATGGAAGTAAGGGCCACATACATTTTGTCGATATCCTCTATCTCCTAACAGTGTCTCACACTTAGTAGTTGCTCAGTAACCATTTATGAAATGAATGAGTGAGTGAACATTGTTCAGTTGCTCTGTGCCAGGCCCTTTGTGATGCTCCTGCGGGGGAGTCTGCCCAAGTCAGAGACGGGGGTGAGGGGGGGTGGGGGGTGTAGGGAGGTGATGGGGGTCTCTTTGGCAAATAGTTGTTCGCATTTCTGGAGCTGCTCAGCTCAGCCCTGGAACCCCATCTGCTTTACGAATAATGAAGGCAGTGTGGGGGTGAAGGGGTGGAGGTAGGTAGCCTTGAAGAATAAACTTCCTGAACAAAGGTGGGGGGGCGGGGAGGAGAAAACACAGGAGAAGGCCTTAGGAGGCTCTGAGGCCACATCAGCCCTAGACCATTTCCATCCCTCGCCAGCCCCCGGCCCAAGGGCGCTTCCCCGTTTCATCTCAAATGCCCCTTATTTCATAATGCTTTCCACGTTCCCGAGAAAGCAATGTCCTTCAAGTCGCTTCAGAATTCTGTAGTTTGTTTTCATGGAACCGACCTATTTTGAATGGTATAAATTACTGTGCATGCCGTCATCGCCCACATGTTTAGCTGTAAGTTCTGTGAGGGGGAGGTCTGTTCCTTACTCATTCTTACATCTTCTGTCCAACCTAGACATTGAGCAATGGTGATGCACAGTATTATTATTGTTGTTCCTGTAATTATTATTATTATTTACTCTTTACTTTCGGGTAAATATATTCCTCAGTGGTGCATGGTATGCAATAAATGAAGAAAGCAGCCATTTTGGGGTTTTGTCTTCCTAACATACTGCTATGGAGCTGTTTGTCTTTATCAACTAATATGTCTAGTCACTGGTAATTTATCTCTGGGGATTGAAGGCTTATGTATGAAGTTTAGATGTTGCAAGAAGTAAGGTAATATTTTCCACTACTTTTATTTAATTAATTAATTAATTTTTTAATCCTCACCTGAGAGATTAAAAGAAAAAATAGCTCACCTGGGCCTCTTGATTTTCACCACTGAGAGGGAGAGAGAGAGAGAGAGAGAGAGAGAGAGAGAGAGAGAGAGAGAGAAACATCAACCTGTTGCCTCTGGTACATGCCCTGACCAGGGATCAAACCCACAACTTAGGTATGTGCTCTGACTGGGAATTGCAGGAAGATACTCCAACCAAATGAGCCACTGGCCAGGACTTTCCACTACTTTTAAAGCAACAACAAAATAGGACTTTCACTTTGGAGAGAAAAACCGTTATTTGAATTAGAAGTTAAAAACTTTGGCCATAGAAATAGATTTGTGCTCCTCCTTGTTTTGCTATTTCTGCCCACTGGGAAAGAACTGATGCAGTCATGGAGGAGACCTGGAAGGTCCAGTTCCCACTGGGCAGTGCATCTAGACTGCACCTTTGGCTCTTTGCTGGCAAGGATCCTACACTGCTTCTCAAGATGAATCAGTGGAAAAACCAGGAGATTTCTGTTTCTCATAGCTTAGCTGGGTGCCCTTGGAAAACTCAGTTAATTTATGCAGATCTTATTTTCATTACTTTTTAAACAGTGTAGCTTAATTAGATATTCTTTAATATCCTCTTACCTTCTTCACATTTCTAGAATTTCTGACATTTTAAGAAAAGCAAGGAAAGAGATGATTGACATACAACTTTTCTTTCGATATGACACCTATAGCTGGTCTTACTGCAGAGGGGCCTATTATGGCTGAGCTTTCCATAACATCAAAAGCAAAAAAAATTCATAGGCATGATTTCCCTTTAAGCTTCTGTTTTATTCTACTGGGGAAGATTTTTCTGAGTTCTGTAGGTTACATATATTGACTAGAAATGATATATATGCCAATAGTGGTGAAAATCAAGAGGCCCAGGTGAGCTATTTTTTCTTTCAGAAAGCCAATAGATTAAATCACAGTTTTATATATTAATCCTCACCTAAGGATATTTTTCTCCATTTATCTTCAGATAGAGTGGGAAGGAGGAAGAGAGAGAGAGAGAGAGAGAGAGGAACATGAATGTGAGGGAGACATATCGACTGGCTGCCTCGTGCACAATGTTGACCAGGGCTGGAGACCAAACTGCAACCAAGGTATGTGCCCTTGGCCGGAATCGAACCTGTGACTCCTTGGTCTGAGGGCTGACACTCTAACTGCTGAGCCAAACCAGCTAGTGCCAGCATATTTTAAAATAATGCAAACTCAATTCCTTAAATTATTTCATTAATAGCTGCATAATTTTTATAGGAGAACAATAGGAATGATTTAAATTTGTTTGAATTCTTAACACCACCATTTGTCTTCATTTCTAAAGGTATTAAGTGATATTGGTTAATTTTGTGGAGTGGGGAGACAATATAAATTGTTTTTGTTCTGAAAATTTTAAGACATTTCTTTAAATAGCAGAAGACACCAAAGAAGATTATGAAATTAGAAATAAAAATTCACAATGAATCATTTGCTTAGAAAAAAATATTTAAGCTCTGAGAGGGGGTGAACCAGCAGAGAGAATTTAAAAAAAGGGGGAGATATAAAAGGGACTAGTTTGTTGTTATCTTTCTTCTTCTAAAATTTTGAAAATCTATGATTGAACTTTTAATTTACAAAGTGGCTGATTTTATTCAGTTTTAAAATATAGCATCACATTATGAATGATTTTAACCTTTAGAGATTTTGAAAATTTTAAAAGTTGAATTCTGTTGAATGAATTTGAATATAAAATATAAATTTAACTCCACTGTAAGTGCTAAAACTGAAGTAATGTTACTATTTTAATAACAGTAGAGATTAAATAATTAATTCTCACTAATTTAAATTCATATTTACATCATTTTTTATAGAACTCTCCACTTCCATATGTTAAAAAAATTTCTATCTAAAAGGAGGAAGTAAAACTGTCATTATTCACAGATGACGTGATATTTTGCATAGAAAACCTTAAAGACTCTATCAAAATACTACTAGGTTTAATAAATGACTTCAACAAAGTTGCTGGATACATAATTAACATCCAGAAATTTTTATACACCAATAATGAACACACAGAAAGAGAAACTAAAAGAAAAATCCCATATATCATTGCAACAAAAAATTAAGATACCTAGGAATAGCCTGGCTGGTGTTGCTCAGTGGTTGGGTGTGGACCCATGCACCAAGAGGTTGCTGGTTCAATTCCCAGTCAGGGCATATGCCCAGGTTGTGGGCCAAATCCCCAGTAGGGGCATGCAGGAAGTGGCAAATTGATGTTCTCTCTCAATGATGTTTCTATCTCTCTCTTTTTCCCTCTCTAAATAATAAAGAAAAAAATAAAAAAAAGATATCTAGGAATAAACTTAACCAAGAAAGTAAAAGACCTGTTCTCAGAAAATTACAGGACATTCAGAAAAGAAATAGAGGAAGATATAAAATAGAGAAGCATATACCATATTCATGGATTGAAAGAACCAACATCATTAAAATGTCTATACTACCCAAAGCGATCTATAGATTCAATGCAATGTTCATTAAAATACCAATGGCATATTTCACAGAACTAGAACAAACACTCCAAAAGTTTATATGGAACCAAAAATGATCCTGAATAGATACAGCAATCTTGAAAAAGAAGAACAAAGTGAGAGGGATCACAATACCGGATATCAGGTTATACTACAAAACCACTGTAATCAAAACAACCTGGTACTGGCACAAGAGCAAGCATATAGATCAATGAAACAAAACAGAGAACCCAGAAATCAACTGAATACATTATACTCAATTAATATTTGACCTAGGAGGCAAGAGTGTACAATGGAATAAAGACAGTCTCTTTAATAAATGGTGCTGGGAAAATTGGATAACTACATGCCAAAAATGAAACCAGACTACCAACTTCCACCATACACAAGAATAATGAAAAAGGAACCCACTGTTTGGGAAAACATATTTGCCAATGATACATCAGATAAGGGGTTAATTTTCAAAATGTATAGAGTACTCATACAGCTCAACAAAGAAAGACAAACAATCCAATTAAAAAATGGGCAGAGGACCTGAATAGACACTTCTCCAAACAGGACATCAAATGGCCAAGAAACATATTAAAAAATGTTCAACATCATTCATCATCAGAGAGATGCAAATTAAAATGACTATGAGGTATCACCTCACACCTGCCAGAATGGCTGCCATCAACAAATCATCAAAAAACAAGTACTGTTGAGGAAGTGGAGAAAAGGGTACTCTAGTACACTGATGGTGGGCGTGCAAACTGGTGAAGCCAGTATGGAAAACAATACAGAGTTTTTTCAAAAAATTAAAAATTGAACTGCCATTTGACCCAGTGATCCCACTTCTAGGAATATATACTCAGAAGCCTCAAACACCAATGAGAAAGAATATATGCACCCCTATGTTTATAGCAGCGCTATTTACAATAGCTAAGATCTGGAAACAGCCCAAATGCCCATCAGTAGATGAGTGGATAAAAACACTGTGGTACATATACACAACAGAGTACTATGCAGCTGTAAGAAAGATCTCTTACCCTTTGAGATGACATGGAGTGACCTGAAGAGTATTATGCTAAGCAATATAAGCCAAATGAAGAAAGACAAGTATCACATGATCTCACCTATTTGTGTAATGAATAACAAAACTGATGAACAAAATAGATCCAAATACATGAAAGTAGGGAATAGACTGATACACCACAGAAGGATGGGGGTTGGGGGCAGGTGTTGGGAAGAGATAAACCAAAGAACTTATATGCATATGTGCACAACCAATGGACACAGACAACAGTTTTGTGAAGGCAGGGGGTGGGAGGAGGAAGGGTAGAGGGGTGGGAATGGGGAGCAGGATGCCTATGAAAGAAAAAGGAGGGACAAATGTAATAAAAATTAATTAACTAATTTAAAAAAAAGTCTTAATTGTTCAAATAAAAAAAACCCTTCTCTTCAGTAACTTATTTAGTTCCTTGTTTTTTTTTACATAGTCATCTTGCTTCTAAATACTTGATGCAAAATTAGTCAAAATGGTGAATTTCTCTTGGAGATTATATGTATATGTGTGTGTGTATATATATATATATATACACACACACACACACATACACACACACGTGTGTTTCATGTGTCTCTCTCTATACAAATATATTCAATAAAATATCTAAAAGAAGCAATAGAAAAACTTTGTCACTAATTTTGGTTCTTAATTTTGACCTGAGATGAGCTGTCTACATTTTATGCTGTATGGGGACCACTCTGTGCTGAGCAAGACCCTGTATGCACTTTGACTTTAAAGACCTGATTAATCTTAACTCTTACCTGTGCATTCTGAAATGCCTCAAAGTCACATCTGCAGAAGCACATTTTCTCTTGGAAAATCTTGCCATCAAAGAGAATTTATACACCTTAACAAGAAGTTACATATGCAAGAAAGCAAAGTTAGATCAAATGGAAAAGTGCAGACCAGAAGTTGAATTGCATTAAAACTTCCAGAGAATGTCCTCTTGGGCAGAAATTGTTTGCTGGCTTTTCTCTGGGTGTGAATTTGTTCAGAACTAATGTTATGTTCTGGAAATGTCACAGTGTAAAATTCACAAAAGGAATTTTAGTTGCTCAAATGCAGCCTAATACTATGTGTACGTACTATAAACACACACACGACTCTCTCTCTCTCTCCCTCTCTCTCTCCCTCTCTCTCTCTCTCTCTCTCTCTCTCTCTCTCTCTCTCTGTATCTATCTATGTAAATGCCCTTAATTTTGGATCTATTTAGAGATGTTAAGAGAAAATATATCTGAAGGGATTCAGAACAGGCCTTCCCAAGATGTGCTACTTTGGCGTGTGGATTATTTTGATCTGAAAGTAATTGAGACCCTGCAGGCTAAAGAAAAACTTATATTTATTCTTTAAAAAATTTAAATTGGGGCCTTGCCCATAATAAGAGTTATCACCAGAAATAACTTTTTATAATCTATTTATAGGACATGGCAAACTTCTAATTACTAAACATCTGCTCTTATCATGCTGTAAATTACCCTCATCCCCTTTAAAGCCTCAGGGCCTCTTACCTCATTCCTTAGCTCAGAATGTCATGTATACCTCATTTTAACTGAACCTCTCATGTGTGTGGGGGTCTCTGACTCTCTCATGTAAGTGGGATTCCCGTAAGTATATATGTAATTTAATTTGGTTGTTTTCTCTTATTAATCTGTCTCACGTAGAATTAATTACTAGATCAACCAAAAGAACCCAGAAGAGTAGAGGATAATTTCTTCCTCCCCCAACACATCATTTTCGAAAGCCAGCAAAACTGGAATGCTAAATACCTACACTTTTCATTTAGAGGCAAAATTTCTCTGCTACCTGATTTACCTCTGGAGTGGGAGAAAAGAATATGGGTTATTTCCTATGAATTTCACCTCCTACTATGAAGATTCAGATTAATCATTGGGTAGTATGTCTCCATATTTGCACAAGGCCTGCATTTCTGAGCTCAGAATATGACATTGATTATTTTGTCAAAAATAACTGAGCCCTGGCCAGTGTGGCTCAGTTGATTTGCAGCATCATCCAATATATCAAAAGGTCATGGGTTCAATTCCTGGATTGATGTTTTACTCTCATATCAATGTTTCTCTCCCTCTTGCTTCCTCTCTCTCTTAAAAATATAAAAAAGGAATCATGAGGCAGTCCCTATTTTTTTAATGCCCTTTACATTTGTGCATATTTTATGAATGTCTCCAAGACCTACAGATAACAGAGTCTAAGCAGCATACTTAACATGGTTGCTGTCCGATGGCCTGGGGACTGGCGCCAGGCGCTTGCTCAGCCTTGTCTCCCACCCTGAATGGCCTGCCTCGAGCTTGTAGATTAACTCCCATCTTGCTCTTATCGATTCACATTCCAGAGGCTCCATGCATAGCCCCCGCAGGGCCAAACCCTAAGGGACAAATTCCAGCTACGACAGGCAGACATAAAAGACACAAGCCCCTACATTGAGCGCGGCTTCTAGGACTCGACCCCCGGAGTCTGTGAACCCGCCCCGAGTGTACCCAATAAAGCCTGATCCCTGTTTATTCGGCTGATTGGCTCTCCAGTCTCTTCTCTGTTTTATTCCGCTGCGCCCCCGATTCCTTACAGTTGCCTGGGGAGCATCTGCCCCTTTTGAACTCTCAGAGAGCTGAGGGTAGAACAGGAGAGCTGAGTGCAAAGCAATTGAGCTAACACTCTGACTTGAAGTGACCTGACTCATTTGTAGCATCCTGATGCCTTTTCATGCCTGTTTTTTCCCAGCCAAGTTGCAAATTATTCCTAGGATAGACACTTTTTATGTCTTTCATACTTTTTCATAGCATTTAGTATATCCCTGTCCATAGCAGGTATTCAAATATATGCTTAATAAGTCAGGGCATTATTGTAATGTTGAGACAGTATATATTATATTCTAATCATCATAAAAGGCTGGAAATTCTTTTGGCTCCTGCTAAGAACGCTTCAGGGATTCTTGGGTCTGTGACCTGCCACGTGGTCCTGGTAGAAGCAGCTCGAGTCTACAGTTAGGCGCCATGAGATGGAATTAATTACTAGACCGACCAAAAGAACCCTGTCATCTTGCACTTATCTTTGGATCACCAACTACAGAACTCAACTAGCATCCCGGTAAGAACCAAATAACAATATGGTTTTCTCAATCCTTAAAAAATAAGAAATACAAGAATGAACTAGCACTTTCATTTTGAAATATATTTCTAACAATACTTTATAGTAAAGTTTCTTGAAGAAAGAATACATTTTGTTCATATTTTGAAAGCAAAGGGACCGCGTGTTGATTCTGACAACTGAGTACTTCTGTAGCTCTAGGCATTTCCGCAGGCTACTCCTCACTCCAGTTTCTGCCCTGTTCTCCGACCTGGGTTAATAGAGATGATGAAGGTGGTGTAGGAAGGTCACTTACCTGGGCTGCAGGCTGAGTGGAAGAAGAAAGAAAAAACTGCCATTTCTACATGGGAATGTGGAGAGGGGCTTGGAACATTATGTGTATATGACATTGAGGAAAAATTCTTAATGGATTTTAACAACAATACTTATGAGAAGAAGGACAAGAAAGTAGATAGGATCATTTATTTTCTTAATGTAAGTCCAGTATATTTATCTTGAGGTGATTTATAAACTTCACCACTTCACAAACTCCCTTTTGATAGCTCTTTATGCTGGTAGTGTCACCAGTTTTCAGATTAAATGTCATAAAACACTGGTTTTGCACTTTCTCAGTTGTTTGACCACATTCTTTCAGAATGTGACCTAAAAAAGAAAATCCTACAAAGCTTCCCTCAATTGTGTAGTACATTCAAAGCTATCAAGGAAGATAATGAATCAGTTGTTTTTATCCACCAATAAGAACACCTCGACTGTTAGGTGTAATCCATTCATCAAGCAACTGGAAGGCCTGTCTTCTGCCAGGCTCTTAAATCTCCCTTTTGTTTTACATTAGTGGAGAAAAAAAATCAAAGGAGCTTCATTTTTACAAGGCATTGGAGCTGTAGCTTAGCTGATATGTTTTGCTAATCTAGGACAAATTCTTAACACAAATTAAATGACCACTACCAATTCCAAAAACGGACACCAGGTTTAATTTAGATGGGATTCTTCTGATGCGGGGAGGACACTCTAGTTCAGATGCTGAAAGGGCATCTAAAAATGTTCAGGCTCTCACAGTTGGAGAACTCCCTGGGGATCTTTGGCAAAGAACTCAGAAGAGGATGGTTTGCAGAGTTCCCAGGGGAAAGGCTGGCATTGTGAAGACCAGCTTTCTCAAAATTAGTGTCCATCAGACTGACCTGAAGGTTTGTTAAAACACAAACTACTGGACCTCAACTCCAGAATTTCAGGTTTAGAAGGTGAGATGGAAAGATCTGAGTTCTAACAAGTTCCCTGGCAAGGCTGTCGGTCTTGGGACCAGACAGTGATCACCAATGTCAAGAGTATATCCTAAACCTACTAGAAATCCCCCTGTCATCTTGGCAGACCTGGAAATGTTACAGGAGAAGAGCCAAACAGGATGGAGGGGAATAGAGGTGTCTGGGTTGATTGGTCAGGCCACACACACAAATGGAGGAAACTACAACATCTAAGAGACCTCTTTCTATGCTAGTGGGATTTATCTCTGCTTAGCTCCATAAAAGAAAGCAAAATTGACATTTATATGATAGCAAATTGTAAGGCACCCGCTGCCCGCCTGAGCAGTTCTGACTACCCACTGTTATTTTTAAATGTTTCAGACACCCTGGGAGCAAGTGCAAAAAAACAAAGTCATGATCTAAACAATATGAGGAAAAGGATTCCAGATAGTATGCCTCACACAAAGACATTCCTTTCTACTACAGCAGGTTAGAAGATACAGTGTAATGCAGCAGCAATTATTTTGAAAGGAAAAAAACCCATAAAGGACCTTTTCATGACTATTCTCAGACCTAAATATCCTTACCACTACTGACCAATGCAATGGAAATACGGGTTATTTCATTTGAGAACATTTCTTACTCATCAAGGAAAGGTAAGAAGCAGTGCACACAACATGTGGATTTCATAAAAAGTTACCTTTGTTCAAAACATGTAAACAATTTGTCTCCACCCCCATAGACCTTCAGCAGCCAAGGATGATAGTCTTTCTGCCCAGGGTAAGGTGCACATGTGCACATTTTAGTTCTATTTTCTGGGTACCATTAGTCCAGAAGGAGAACACTGATTTACAGTCAACAGTTTCAACAAGTGACCCTTGGCAGAAAGGCTCTGCTTTTTCAGCTGGCGCTGTTGTTGAAGTTCAGAGAAATAGCTCATCTGTCTCTATTTCAGGCGTCTGGCAAATGGAGCCCTGTTTCAGCATTCTCCATTCCACTAAATGCTTGCAGATGACTTCCATATTCTGGAGCATCTGCTGGTTATCTCATTTCTCTCATTTTGGGTTATTTCCCCAGTTGTGTTTCGACAAAAAACCCTCTTTTTTTTAAGAGCTTTTATTTTGTAACCACACTATTGTTGCTGTTGTCATTTTGGGAGAAATCAGCAGATGTGTCTGGTGTACCCCATGAGATAGGCCAAACCTGTGAATAATCTAAAAACAGAAATGGGAATTTTTTTTTAAAAAAGGGAAACAAAAAAAATAAATAAATAAGTTAAGAGCCCAGCTGAATCACAATTGTAAAATATGTTCAGGAAATGATTCATGGACTGAAAGTAAATAGTCATCAATAATTTGGGGACTTTTTAAAAAAAGTTCTTATAAACAACACTGTACTCAAAGAAATCCTATACACACATAGTTGCTATATCTGAGATATATATATATCACAATTTATTCCTATAAAGAGATATACTCATTCTTATCCTTACTGATGATTTGCCAGGTATAGTCCTTTGCTTTATACCTTGTAAAATATGAAAACAGGCAAATATCTGGCTTCTTTCAGAGGGTATTTTTCTTCCTTTTCATAAAAGACAGACACATACAACTCATAATGTATTTATTCCAGCTTTTTTCAGTTGCTTTTTACAGCACATGAATGGTGTTCTACATAAATTAGGGCATTCTTTACTTTTAGTTAATCAGATATATGGGGCACTTACACATGAATTTGAATATTAATGTATTCATTTTAAAGCAGGGTGACTGGTGCCCTTAAAATTGTGATTTTTATTTGATTAATGCCCAATGAACATTTCTTTGATGAAAACTGCTAATTGGACAACAAGGATGGCTGTTCTAATTGCAATCATTTCCTTCAAAAAAAGAAAGCACAATGGGCATGTAATTAGCTAATAGTCTGATTTCCTTAATTTTTTGAGATCTTAAAAAGATGAAAGAGCAACATAAAAAACGCCCATCGTAACATACAATATTAAAAACATACCAGTAGGGTTCTATTTGCCCCATCAGTTTTTAAAGATACAAACCTTTTCAAATTTAGGCTGCCTCCCACAACCTCTCCCCACCTTCCATTACGGGCTTCTTCCCAAGGACAACTTCTGTCACGAAGCAGTTGCTATACTTGACTTCCAGTCCATTTTTATACTTTTATCTATATGTACCACATATTTATTGAAGGCAATATAATTTACCAACATTGAAAAAAACAAAATAAAACATTTACAAAACACCCCTGCAGATAAAAAAAAATCCCTTGTACCTGCTATTTTATAAAGGATTGGATACATATTTTATTACTAAAGCCATGGAAAACCCAAACCTTTAAGAAGGCATAGCACTATGGCTAAATGTTCGTACCTCTTCAATATTCATATGTTGAAGTCCTAACCCCAAAAGGTGATGGTATTAGGAGGTGGGGGTCTTTGGCAGGTGATTAGGTCATGAGGGTGGAGCCTTTCTGAATAGAATTAATGTCCTTATTAATAATTTTATTAACCAGTGCCACCCCAATAAATTCCATAAAATAAAAGAGGCAAGAAGGAGATCCCTCACCGCTTCCACCATGTGAAGATACAATGAGACGTCTGGGAGCCAGAAGAGGGTCCTCACACAACTGTGCAGTCACCCTGGTCTTGGACTTCTAGCCTCCAGAACTGGAAAAATAAAGTTATGTTAATTCATAAGCTACCTAGTCTCTGGTATTTTGCTATAGCAGCCAAAGCAGACTAAGACACACTGCTTTTCTTGTCTTTGCAAATCTTTAATAGAATTTAGGTCAGTGATGACCAGAGGAACACCTGTCTCAACATTCCCTGTGATTGGCCATTGGATGCAAAGATTAATTTGAAGGGTTGGACTGTTGCAAAGGATGAAGGCCAGTCCATTTAAGAGTGTTGCCAGGGAAACAAAATCATTGTGTTCTTTGTTTGTGAAAATTAGGCAAAATGGATTTCAGCAGCAGCTTGAGAAAACAATTTTGCCACCTTGAAAAAGGGGATTGGATTATCATATTGACATTGACTCCTTCTCAGAGAAATATTGATTTCTGCCCTTTGTTGTAGAAGATGCCACCACTGATGGCAATCTCTGGCTTTGTATGATAGTGAAACTGAAAAGACTAAAGTGAGCCCGTGTCTTTGCCACGTTTCTGGGAAAGTAGATTGTCCTTTTTTTTTGTTGTTGCTGCCAGATACTGTCTAGGGCTTATACCCAGTCTAAGAAAAAAGAGCCCTTGCATATCTGATTGCTCTGTGTCTCACTCATTGCTGTTCGTCCCTGAGGATGTTCAAGGATTTGACACTTCTGCTGCATAAGACAGACTGCGTTTCAGGTTAGCTAGTGGAACTCCTCACACAGAGGCTTTGGGTGACCTGGAGATTTCTCTGATAATAACTGCATGGCCAATGGACTTGAGCCTCGCGACACCTTCTGGTAGTGATTCTGCCCTACTATTAAGTATGGGTTGTATGAGTGAGACAGAAGAACTGAGAGGTTCACAGCAATAGATTAAGTATAAAAAACAAATACGTCATGGGGGTCAACACCATGAGCAATGACAAAATTCAACAACAAACATACAATGATCTACCTTGCCATGTTTAGAAAACAACAAAGAAAAAACATTATTTTTAATTTTTTATCCTTTATTATCTCTTCTATGGATAAAGCTTAAGCTAAAAACCTTCCTTTTACTGCTCATTTATGTTAACGGTAAAGAATACTACATCAAATTTTATTTATACATGTTTATACAATCTTATATATTATGCTCTTATACCCCAAACAATGAGAAAATAGCCTGTCAATAAGTTATAGGTGCACAGCCAATTTAAATGACAAAAATGATATCATGGGTATTTGATGACAATTCTAGGTCTGTAATTTATTTGCATATTCTAAAGATGTATTTATGTTTATCAATTAGAGAGATTAAACAGAGCCATGTTTTTGAATGCAAGATAAGGAACCTCAAAAAGAGTAGCAAATGGGGGTGGATATAGGGGTATATTTTCAATCCAATGATGAAAAAACCTACCTATTCATTTATAAGATTCTTTTTCTCCAACTGTGCTGAATCCAACTTGCGAGGCATGCTTAAAAACATTACACAGAGGTGTGATGCTACTGAGAAAATATTTTTACAAGGCTGTAAACTTCAGTCTCAGACTTTTTTGGATAGTTCATGATTGAAAATTTAAATACAGTGCATTTGGTCTTGAGGTTTTACGTTCAGCCCCCCTGTGCTTGGTTCAATGAATGATCGATTTCCTTTATCTGACTTGTACTGTCATCATAGCTGTGTGACATGGTACATCTAATGCTCAAAAATCTGGAAGTTGAACTATTTGGAAAACTCTTAAAGAGAGACATCTGTTGTTTTTGTTTATTACTAAAGAAAACTAACTGAGAACCCCGAGTTCCAGAACTACAGTTTCTGATGGCATATGCTGCCAGTGCAGACTATTGCCTCCTGTATTTCGGTGGCTGCGAAGGTCTGGTTACGCCATGAGAATCTTCACTGTCCTTTGTGATGCCTGGAACTACAATTTAGTTTTAAACACAGACCTTTGAATGTAACATTTTACATGACCACTGTTATTCCAAATATAACATATGGCAGAACATTTCCTTAGAGACTTTGATTACTTATCAGCTTGAAAGAATTTGGAGATTGACAGCCCAAGAATAAATACTCACATACTTTGCAATTGTACCTAGTCCCAGGCTGGGTTCATGGATGGAGTGGATTTTGTGAGTGGCTGGCTCTTCTGTCTGTCGCTGAATTGTTAGAATATATTACCATAGTGCATTGAATTTGGTAACAGCTCTCCTAAGGTAATTCCCTCGTCTTCTATAGAATTTCTCAGGAGCTACTTCAATTTCAACACAATATTTTACCTCTCTCTTCCTAATCTTTTAAGCAAACCATTAGGCATGGGAGTGGGGTCACCTCAACCCTGGATACACATTAGCATCAGTGGAGCTTTGAAGAAGAAATAACTCCAGTTTTCTATTTTAGCCCTATTAAATCAGAATTGGTGGGAGGAGGGGGATGTGCATTGTATTTTTACAAAACTTTTTAGATGATTCTAAATGCAGCTAGGTTTGAGAACTCCTGACTAAATGAAGCATTTAGGATTCTTTATGTGATTTATATATTATAATTATTATTCTACCTTATATAGGATGAGTTTATTATATGTTTACGCATCTGACTCTACCACTATTGAAAAATAACCTGAGGGACATTAAATAGAATTTATTTTATGTTGTATTTGCCCTAGTGTCTGGATTTCAATAAATGTTCAAATGAACCAAGGAATTATAATTCAGGCCATATTAGCCTGTTTACAAAATGACTTATTCAGGTAATAACAATAAATGTTGTTTGAATGAAAAAGAAAAGTGAAAAAACGGCTGCTCTTCACTTTTTACAGCCTCTGGCACAGGCCTCATGGACACTATTATTAGTAACAGCAGGTAATATTTCTATTGTTTGTGTATGTATCAGTTTGTCTATAATGTCTTTACCATTAGGCAAAAATTTATGTCTCTTAAAAGAAACAAATGACTCCTGATTATTTTTGCTGAATTTACTGCTTTTATAATTCCTCAGACTGCCTAATATCAAGGATTATTGAATACATACTGTTTACTGCCTGAATTGATTAAAATAAGTAACTTTGATTTGCCCCTATTTTCAAAAGTTACTTTTTTGCTCTATACTCTTTTTACCTGCAATAATACTCATTCTCTCCCTCAGCCTAAATAATCCGTGATCAAATCCCTCCATTTCCCTGACTTGGGTAAAAATGTTTTTGATACTCTTAAGGGACTGTCAAGATACTAGAAGTAACATGGACACAGGTATTCGGCACACCTTTTGCTCAATAATTCACACGTGAGCAATTCTAAGTCCCTACCGAATTTCATTTGTCTACTTTCCGGAAGGCAGTGAGACCTGGGAGAGGAAGGTGGTCTGCTCGCCCCGATACCACACATCGCCGGACGCGAAGGGCTGTGCGTGGAGGGAATGCTACTCCTCGTACTTCCAGAGCCTCCGTCTTTGAGGAACTCAAAGAGCTTTAAAAAGTGATCTTGTTAATCTTCACAATATCCCTTCTAGGAAGTAACATGACATTTTAATGTAAGAAAATCCAGGTGCAGTGTAGAAAATACCAACCTGCCTTACTGGAGGGAATTTTTTAAAGATTCGAAATCTCTTTTAAGATGGCTTTTTTGTTTGTGTATATATTTCAGACTTCAGGCTTTTCAGCGCTGCGTTTGGGGCCTGGTAAGCTTGAAATGATCCAGATGGTATTTCCAACCCAAAGGACAATTGTTTTTCTTTTAACAGAGACTTGGCTACACATGTATTCCTTTTATTTTCTTTGAATTATTATATACAGATAGTTTAACTATAGGTGAAATGTGACCATCTTTGGGGTTTTGACTAATTAATTTCAGCTTCTTTAATAGAGAAGTGGCTTTCTAATGTGCAAAGACCAGCATGTTGCAATGACTGTGGAAATAATCATAACGGATCATTTTTCTGCACTCCAAACCATTTTCTCGATTGAATCATTTTATATTTCCCTTTGCTTTCAGTTTAATCATACTCTAATTCATGTCACCACTACTACCTGGATGCTCTTTTCAAAATGCTTGAATACTTTCAGGGTAACCTTGCACACCAGACTGTCACGATAGAGACCCTCACCATGACTTGGCTTCAGGTAGTTTTCTTGCTACTTGGAAACCTACACCCAAATGCAGATTTACCTCAGATATAGTCACTGTCTCCTATACTATAATCAATTAATGTACTATAGTTGTTAAATTTTTTCTCACTCCAATAGACACTGGCTTCTTGAGGAAAGAAACAATATTCATGTTTGAATCATAATATCTAACTTAGTAACTGACACATTGTAGAGATGTTAAAAATAGGTCTATTAAAAATTATTTTCTTCTTACAATGTATCTACTTAGATAAAGTTCCAAGAGATTATTACTAATATTCACCATCTAATTTTCATATTTACAGCTTAATATATAAATTAAATAACTGGGAAAAATAGTTAGACTCATTCTATACACGATAGTAAAATTTTCATATGGTAAAAGTTGATGTTAACTAAGCATTATAGAAGTGTTGAACCTTTACCACATTATCTCCATTGAATGGAACTGATATTCATTATGATAAACCACATTTTAGAGTCTATAATTAAAAGATAATGCCTCAAACCTCAATTACTCATTAAATGCCATGTAGATTTTCTAGTAAAATCTTGGCCTTTTCATAGATTGTCCTTCGTCCCACCTCCATTTGAAGGTGGGGGGTTAATTCTTCAAATGGCAATCTTCTGCAATGTTTTTAAAAGGATATTACCCTTCTTCAGTTGTTATGATATTAAATCATGTTCATCTCTCTTTAACTGGAAACATGATACACCTTATAAGACATTGGGGGGTAAGAAAGAATGCTACGAGTGCTGCTTGAAAGATCTGAAGCTGTCTAATTTCAGTCTAGATGCTACCTGGGAAACAAGCCGTGCCACTGGGATGCAATGTACACTGTTTTAGCCCCTTGTAGACTTATTTGTGCTCTGGCACCAATGATGCCTTCAGTTTGCAATAAGAGGCATACAAGAAACCGGTGTGTAGAAACTGCCTTCGTCTTCATTGCCAAAGGATCTCTTGAGGACATCACGCATTATCTGCTAGGATTTCAAATGTTACAACTTATGAGAACCACTCGGAGAGCCTGCTAAAATACAGATTCCTGTGTCCTACTTTAGACTGAATGAATCAGAATATCTGGAAACAGTCCTTGAGAGGAGTATTATTTTTTAAATCTTTTTTTAATTTGGAAATCATTTTCAATTCATATACAAATTTCAAGAATAGCATAGAGTTCCCATGTTCTAGCCCTTCAGCTTCACCCAACAATAGCATCTTACTTAACTCTAAAATCTAATGCAGTGACCCAAACCAAAAAATTGATAACAGTAAAATACTATTAACTACAGACCTTAATTTGGATTTTAGTAGCTTTTATATGCATTTTTGGGGTGTATCATTTTATGAAATTTTATCACATTTGTAGATTTGTGTAACCACACCACACTCAGGATACAGAACTGATCCACTAACCCCCAAACCTCCACTGTGTTAGCTCTTATACCCACACTCTATCCCTAACCCTAATCCCTGGTGTCCTCTCATCTCTTTCTACAGTTTTGTTATTTCAACAAAGTTATATATATGTATGGAATCCTACAATGTGTAGTCTTATGATATTGGCTTTTTTCACTTAGCATAATGCTCTTGAGATTCGTCCCAGTTGCTATGTCTATCAATACTTTGTTCTTTTTATTATTACATAGTATTCTATTGTACGATGTACCATAGTTTATCTATTTTCCTATTTAAGTGTATTTGGATTATTGCCACTTTGGGAGTATTACATATAAAGCAGCTATGAATATTTGTATGTAGGTTTTTGTGCAAACAGAAAATTTTATTTCTCTAAGGTAAATACAGTTCATATTTCAATTTTGTCAATTGACCCTATACTGTCCTTTATAACATTTCCTCCTATTTTCCTTTTGAACAATAATGTCTTCATTCAAGAGTTGACAATGACCTCCTCCAAGCCCTCTCTTACAGTGCTGTCTCTTCTGTTTAAACCTGTTGTTGCTTCCAATATCTGTTGTACTGCTGTTATCCAGGAACTTTTTTTCTCATGGTCATATGTTGGATGTTCTTTTTTTGAAATTACAACTCTTTCATTTTGGTTTATACCCTTTATACAGTGAAATTCTAAGTGAATTTCCTAAGAAAGGATTATTATTATTATTATTATTATTATTTTTACAGACTTTGGGATGTTATGTAAAAAGTTGTTTCCTACTTAAATTAATTAATTAATTAATTTTAATTTTTAATTAGAGTTTACTTTCAATATTATTTCGTATTGGTTTCAGGCATACAGCATAGTGGTTAGATAATCATGTGCTTTACATAGTGTTCTTCTGATATTTCCAGTACCCACCTGCACCATACATAGTTACTACAATATTATTAACTATAGTCACTATGCTGTACTTTACATCCCTGTGACTACTTTGTAACCACCAATTTATACTTCTTAATCCCTTCATCTCCTTCCCCAGTTCCCTAAGCTGCCTCCCCTCTGGCATCCCCCAGTCCGCTCTGTGTCTATGAGTCAATTATTAACCTGTTAACCTGGGAATAACCGGGAATTCCCTTTTCACTGTATGCAACGTTTGACGGATTTATATGTCCCGCTCGGTTAACAGGTTAAAAGTGTGAGTATTTTCCCTGGCAGGTTTGGTTCAGTGGTTAGAGCGTCGGCCTGCGGTCCGGAGAGACCCGGGTTCTGTTCCTGCTAGGGGCGCGTGCCTTGGTTGCAGTTTGTTCCCCGCCCTGGTTGGTCGTGCAGGTGGCAGCCATTCGATGTGTCCCTTTCACATCGATGTTTTTCTCTCTCTCTCTCTCTCCCTCCTGCTCTATGTGAACAAAAAATGAAAAAGTGTCCTCGAGTGAGGATTAAAAAAAAAAAAAAAGTGTGAGTATTTTACATGTCAGAAAATATGTTCATTCAATAGTCCCACTTGATTGATCTTTTTGTTAAATTTGAACTTGAAAATAATGTTCCCTCCAAATTTTGAATACATTAATCCATTGTTTTAACATCCAGCTTTGTAGTTCAAACTTAGTGCATCTGGATTCCTAAGTTCTCTGTATGTGACTGCTCTGTTTGTGTGTGTTATATGTTTAAATTCTTCTTCCTATTTTGGTGTCATACATTTTATAGTGATATCTTTTAATTAGGAACTTTTAAAATTAATTGTGCTACGACTTAGTGAGCCCTTTCAATATGGAGTTTGATATCTTTATGTTTTAGGAAATTTTCTCAGATGATTACATTATTTTTAGGGAAAAAATCCTCTATTCCATTTTTGTTTGTTCATTTTCTCTTTCAGGACTTTTTGTTGATTGAATATTGAACCTCCTAAAATTGTCCTCTGCTTATCCTTTCCTTCTATTTAGTTCTTGTTTGGCTTTAAAAGTGTTTCATTTTAGATATCAATTATAACAAGTTAGATACACTACAACATTTTTTAAAAGCTCTTTCTTATTATCTCTCTCTCTCTTTTTAAAAAAATAATATCTTGTATTATCAGGATAGTAATTATAAGGTTCTGAAATATTCTTTTGTTTCTTACATTGTCTTGGTCTCTTCTTGCTTCTATTTTAATTTTTGTGTCTTTTCTTATTCTGTCTTGTATGTGGAGGTTTTGGTCACATCTCTGGTAGCCCATGTCTCCCTGTTCATATTCAAGTACAAGGAAACAAATAGCAAGCCTTGAACATGAGCATGGTGCCTGTCAAAGTGGACATCTCTGCAGTGAAAACTCAACTGTTCTTCACCGAGGTATCCCCAAATAAACATAGTTTTCATTTCTGTTTTTAATCTGGACCTGTTCAAGTTTTCCAGTGAGTAACACCACTAGTCTCTTGCATCAGGGTAGTGTCTACGGCCAGGGTTCTGGTTCTAGAGGCATGGGTAGGAAAAGGCGAGAGTCTTATTATTCAATTACACCTCACTTACTCACTCCCCTTACATTTAAATCCCATTCTTCCCTCCCACCCTCTGCTGGGACTCTAGATGTTGGGGAGAGGGATGGGTGGTGAGGGTAAGCAGTTCACTAGGGTTGAAGGAAAAAAAAAATAGAAGTTCAATCAGTTTTTTATACAGACTTTTAATGCCTATTTTCAGCCCTGACCTTTATCCAACTTCGGTATACTTGGTACCTCTAGGTCCTGAGCCTTCGCAATGGTATTTCTGGCGCTTTCTTAATTTGCTGTCAGTTTCCTGACCTTCCAATGCTCTCTAAGAATCTGTTGAAATTTATTCTCTAACATGTTTTTCATTGTTTTGTCCATTAAAGAAATGTATTTACTGTCATTTTAAAGTTGTTTATGGGGTAGGGGCAGATAAATATCTGCAGTCAATCTGCCATGTTGAACTTGATATATGGCCATGCCATTGGCACCAAGACACTTTCCAGTGTGGTAATTATATTTACCTGTTGGTTCTGTATCTAAGATGGTGAGAGAAACATTTTCCATTCACCTCTAAATGCGTTGCTTGCACAATTCCATGTATTCCTCAAAAACAATTAGCCAGCAAGGAAGATAAAGCTAGGCTCATCATTCTTAGTTTGCTGCCTTTCCCTGTCTTTAGTTAATGTTTCTAGCCTTATTTTCGCTTTCCTCTTTTTTTCTTTTCTATTTCTTTTCTCCTGTACTATTATATAATGTGTCTGTTAAAACTATCTCATATCAAATTTGAAAAAGGTAAATAGATAAATAATGAATAATAAAGAAATGAAGATGTAAATCCTTGGTACTGGTTGAAAATGGTTGGAATTAGGACAAAGACTAATGTAGTTTTAACTTCCATCTTGAGTCAATTAATGCTTTTCCTCCCCTTCTTCTCGTTCTCCTCCTCCCCCTCTTTTAACAATTAACATTCTTAATTCTTATGAAGCGCACGGGGTTTACTGCTGTGGTTGGAACTGAGAAGAGAGGTGAAAATACACAGGTTTTATTTTTTTGTACTTATTCTAGAATCTTGAGGAAGTTTCCTTTATCCATAGTAGTCTAATTCTCTTATATGGAAAATGGGAGCTAATTATACATTAATAATAGTTTAGATATTCACCAAATTTATAGACTATTATTACTTATTCTAGTCATATGTTTGAATAACTAAGGACTGTTTTCAGTTGAAAGTTATTTTCTTATATTCTAAGGCTTTTGTTAGTGTATTGTTTTTGGTAGTGCCAGTGAGTACCTAAAACTCATTCGGTGTTTAAGAACCCCAACAAAACATTCTTTCAGAGAGGAACTACAAATAATTTATACCACTATTCTGCTTAAAAACCCTCCAATGGCTCCTCAGGTTTCCCAGGATAAAATTCAAATTCTCTGTGAAAGCCCCAAACCTATCAAAAATCAATCTTCTCCCTCATCTGCCTCTATTTCCTCTGTATCCACACTGGCTTTCCTCTCTTCTTCAAATTCTCTGAGCTGTTTATGCTCCAGAGTTCTTGCCCCAGATGGTCAGTGTTGGAATGACTGGATGAAGAGGAGATGGAACACAGAAACAAAATGATTTCTTGTTCTTATTCACCTTATTTTTTTGCTAAAAATTACTAACCATCATTTGGGCCTGTAGGAGAGAGTCTTGCCTTGGTGTTGATGGCTGCTGACCAGTCCTTGCGGTGGTTGCTGAAGGTTGGGGTGGCAGTGGCAATTTCTTAAAATAACACAACAATAACATTTGCTGCATCAATGGACTCTTCCTTTCACGAAAAACTCTATAGCACATGAGACTGCTTGACAGCATTTTATCACAGTAGAACTTGTTTCAAAATTGGAGTCAATCTTCTCAACCCTGTTATTGGTTTATCAACTTTGTTTATATAATAGTCCAAATTCTTTGTTGTCATTTCAACAATTTTTATAGCATCTTCCCCGAAGTAGAGTTCATGCCTTCCTCACTAATCTTAATCACTTCTAGCTTTTAATTTAAAATGAGAGACATGCAACTCATCCTTTTACTTGAACACTTAGAGGTCATGTGGGGTTACTAACTGGCCTAATGTCAATATCGTTGTGTCTCAGGGAATACGGAGGCTTGAGGAGAAGGAGAAAGATGGAAGATGGCTGGTCAGTGGAGCAGTCAAAACACATACATTTATTGATTAAGTTTGCCATCTTATGTGTGCACCAATCCAGAAGCTCTCTAAACTCCCCCATCTGGGATTTTATAGAGGCTTCATTACATAGGCATGATTAGTTCATTGATTGGCTATTGGTGACTCAACTCAAGCTCCATCTCTTGCTTCTCAGAGGTCAGGTGGGTGGAACTGAATGTTCTAACCCTCTAATCAGATGGTTGGTTCTCCTACCAACCAGCTCTCATCTTATGCACTTTTCATAGGTCACCTTTGTTGCTCTCTTCACTTAGGAAATTCTAATAGTTTTAATGAGATGAAGACCAAGTATATATTTCTTATTAATAATCACAATATCACATTTGGGAAACTGAAACATACATTGGAAATAACTGGATGGATGATCCTGATGCTTTGGGTTGTGCAGACCTCTCTAAACTCCAGAAGTGGCTTCCCTTTCTCTGAAGAACTCTGAAGAAAGATATTGCAAAAGCCTCTCCCTAGCAATGCAATACATATTCCCTCAAGTCGCTGTTTCATCTCCTCCCCTACCTACCAGTCTGATAATGAGATGTGTCAGTATATCTGATCTGGGGACATGCTGAGCCTCATAAGGGAGGACACACCAAGAAGACACAAGAATGAGCTTGCATATTGGACAAGTCACAGAGCTCCACAGGACCTGTGAAGAATCCTTGAGATTAGACTTTAATGGGGCTAGAATACAAGACAGAATAAATAAAGATTCACTTGCCTGGCAGTACATTCTCAGGATGTGTGATTTAATAATACCCTGCACTCACTACTGGGGAGGCTGTTAAATGTTTGAAAAAAAATAAAAAGTCTATGCTGAGGTTAGTGGAAATTCTTGAGTTTCTCTGGTGTATGACGGAGAAAGGAATAAAGAACCTCAGGGCAGTGAACATACGGAAACGTATATTATGTAAGGCCAGAAGACCCACCAGGTGATTAAGTCCCATCACCAAGGCCATGAGGAATGTGCAGGTGAGAGGGGCATTAGTATCACTGAGAAGTTCAGGGGTGAATCTTCTCTGTAGGCAGGAGCTCACAACAGGAGGGGGGCTCACAGACCTGGGCTCTTTACTCTCCGGGTGGATTATGAGACATCAAAGTAATAGACACCAGGGGGCACTGCTTACAGCCAGAAACCAGGAGGTCACAATTACTGTAACAACCAGAGAGATCAGAGGGGCAGTTAGAAGGTTTGTAAGATGGTTAAGAGAGGATGGTGTTTAATTGAGCAAAATAGATGGGCAGCTAACAAAGGATGCTGCTTAATCCCTATAACCAGAAGATGGTAAGAATGGAAGAACAGGAGGTTGAGGGCAGTCACTTCAATGATCAGTCCTATTTTCTTGTTCTGTTTCTGAACATAAGCTGATTTTCAAATACAGAATCTATTCACAGAAGAGGTGTTAGGATCCCTAGGAGGAGAGACCTACAACTACAGAGCAAGTATATACTATAATGATTCCCCTGCTCCATCCCCCACAATACCTTACAGTGCCTTAAAACTGGGAAAAGGGGGAATACCCGAACATTTTGAGAACTATAGCATGCAGAATTTGAGTTGATATCCGCACTAGGAGATTCAAAGATTATTATGGTTTCTTGTGAAAGTAGTGAGCAACATGGTCCAGTAATACTAGATGGAGTCCTGACCAAAGTCAGGCTTACAGTGGCTGTTATGGGTGAAACCACCTGGTCATCATTTCCTTAGTCTCTGAGTGTATAACAGGGATTGGTACTCTCGGCAGTTGGATAACACTCACACTGAATTCTTGACCTGTGGAAGAAGAGTTCTAGTGAAGAAACCACTGAAACTGTTCTGCCCTGCCCTTGACCAAGATATTACATTTTTAAGAAAATTATCACATCCTGAGGGCAATGGTGGAGATTAGTGCTTCAATTATAGACCTAAAGACTACAGGGACTGTGGTCTCTATTATATAACCATTTTATTTTTAAGGATTCATCCATTTTCTGCATGGGTGTAACAGTCAAATAAAATGGTGAGTATTACTTAGTTCAATTTATTGTAGACTAACACAAGCTTCAACCAAATAGTTTTCATATAAATAGAATCATACAGTGCATGGAATTTGCTTCTTTCACTTAACACAATGTTTACAAGTTTCATTCATGTTGTTAAGGTATAAGTAGTTAATTTCTTTTTATTGCCAAATGATATTCCATTGTATGAATATACTGCATTTTAAAATCCATTGTTTTTGTTTATCTATTGTTCAGATGATAGACATTTGTTTTTTTAAAATTTTTACCTAAATAAATAGTGCCATTATGAAAATTTATATATATTTTAATGTGAGCATATGTTTTCAATTTTCTTAAGTGTATACTTAGGATTGGAATTATTGGGTCATATGATAACTCTATGTTTAATGTTTTGAGCAATGCCAAACTGTTTTCCAAAGCAGCTGAACCATTTTGTATTCCCACCAGCAATGTATGGGGGCTCTAATTTCTCCACATCCATGCCAAAACGTGCTATTATCTATTTTATTATAGCGATCCTAGAATGTGTGATGTGATATGTCACTGTGGCTTTGATGTGCATTTCTCTAGGATTAATGATGTTGAGCATCTTTTCATGTTTTTAATGGCCTTTTGTATATCTTTCAAAAATGTCTATTTAAACCCTCTGCTCATTTTAAAATTTGATTATTTGTCTCTTCATTGTTGAGTTGTAAAAGATCTTTATATATTTTGTATCCTAGACCCTTACCAGATATATGGTTTGCAAATATTTTCTGCAATTTTGTGACATGTCTATTCATTTTCTTGACAGTGTCCTGAAAGTGTAAAAGTATCTTTATCTTGGTTTTTAAATTTTGATGAAGGCCAATTTATTCATTTTTCTCTGACTGCTTGTGTTTTGGTATTTTATCTAAGAAATCATTGATTACTCTGAGATTACAAATAGATATACCTATGTTTTCTTCTACTAGTTCTATAATTTAAGCTCTTACATTAGGTATTTGATCTATGCTGAATTAATTTTTGTGTATGCTGTGAGGTACAGATCTAAGTTATTATTTTTTTTGCATGTGAATATTTAGTTACCCTGCACCATTTGTTGAAAAATGACTTTTTTCCCCCTGTTGAATCATCTTGGTACCTTTGTCAACTTGCTGCGATTATTACTGAGGAGAATGGTATGTTTAGGGATCAAATCCTATATCCCTCCCTGAATATTGTTGGTCCTATAATCAAGGTTTGCCGTTTTTACTACTTTTTTGATCTGTTAATAAATTTAGATAGTCTTAAGTCTTAGTTTTTATATTTAAATAGATTGAAACTGCTAACAAAAACTGTTCCCTAGCTCCTCCCACTCTGGGGCCCCTTATTTTGCGTCACATTTGGCTTAGCTTAATTTTTCCTCAAGTGTCCCCAGCACCCCCAGGAAGGGCACATGGCTGTAGTTTTCTTTCAGTACATTTAGGTTATACAATGTCTCTTTATTCCTTTTAATTTGAGTGGCAATTTGACCTGGCATATATTATTGCAAGGATCACCAAACTTTTTCTATAAAGAGCCAGACAGTAACTATTTTCAGCTTTGCAAGATTTACAGTCTCAGTTGCACCGACTTAGCTCTGCTGTTGTAGTTTAAAAGCCACTGTAGACAATCTGTAAACAAGGGGATACAGTTGTGTTTCAATAAAATTTTACCTATGAAAAGAGGTGGTGGCCATATTTGGCCTATGGATTGTGGTAAATTGGCCCACATATTATCGGATCAGAGTCTCCCTCATAACTCTGTGGACTGGTTTTTTCAGTAAATATTTATTGAGTACGTATTATGTGCTAAGTCCTCTAAGTGCTCGGAACACATTACTGCATAAGACAAAGAAAGGAAAAAGAAAGAAAGAAAGAAAGAAAGAAAGAAAGAAAGAAAGAAAGAAAGAAAGAAAGAAAGAAAGAAAGAAAGAAGGAAGGAAGAGAGAGAAAGAGAAAGGAAGGAAGATAATATTGGGGTGGGGTTGGGGAGGAGGATGCTATAGAGAAGTCAGGGGGTAGAAAAGTGGATGTTTGATAGGATGGCCAGCAAATACTTTGCAGAGGTGATAATGACAATGTTTCAACTATGTGAAGATATAGGGAAAGTATTCTGGTAATGAGACAAAGAAGCAAGGTGAAAGTCCCTGTGTCTCCAGTAATTAGACTCCTGCTACCACATGAGGCAGATGTCCATGATCCTGAACCAAGACCCTGAAGAAGGTATGACTGAGAAAAGAGACATGCAGTTATTGAACAAATCGATGGGAGGAAATAATGTTAAGATGAGGTGGGAGAGGTTAGTGTGGGGATTGCAAAGCATCTGGATTTCACTCTAAATGCAATGGGGACCCATTGCAGAATTTTAAGTAGAGTGATTACATTATCTTACTTGGAAAGAAGATTTACTGAGTAAAAGTTTCAGAAGGAAGTATTTAGAAGGCTACTGCTGTAATTCAGACAAGAATTGATGGAACTCAGACAAGGTAGATGGCAAAGGCTTTGGCAAGAAGTGTGTCAATAAAAGATATATTTGCAAATAGAGCCAGTAGAGCTTACTGATGGACTGGATTACACAAATAAAGGAGAGAGCAGAATACATGATGGCTAGTTGGTTTTTGGCTTGAGAAATTTGATGATGCCTTTTATTGAGATCGGGAAGACAAAGGGAATAGCAGTCTTTAGTGTCAGAGAAAATACCTGTGCCTGTTTGATAGGCAAAAGATATGAATCCATGAAGAAGGCAGTGAAATATACAAGTAATTTAGGAAAAACTCAAGGATGGAGATAAAAGTTTGGAACCATTAATTGATAAAAAGTATGTGATAAAAGGTCATAGAAAAGAGAAGAGAGCTCAGGAATAAACACTGAGCCATCCAGCATCTATGGTAAAGTAAGGTAGGAAGATGGTAATCATGCTGCTAGAGATGGAAGAGGCAGAGGAAGAGAAGGGCTAATTAGAAAAGAAAAATGTGAAGGCACTTTGGTGAAGCATGAGGCAGGCCAGGAGAGTATAGCGTCAAAGAAGGTAAGAATATAGAATTTCAAGGAGTGAATCAACCAGTAAAGAAAACATGGTAATGGTTTCTTATTAACTCTTTGAATGAAATTAACTACTAGGTCACGACTACCTATGGCATCTTCTAATTATATTGTTTTTCCTAGTTAGCAGAGGCAAGGGGGTAGTCTGGCCAGTGAGAGTCCATGGACTAGGGGAGGCAACAGAAACTTGCTCACATAAAGTGTGGGATATTAAAACCCGAGGAGCCAGCAGAACTGAAACCAGTGCCAGAAACTAGAGTCTGAGAAGTCAGAAGGGGGCATCTGGATGGTTACCCAGGAGAAGGTGCCAGAATCTGATATCAAAGAGGAGTGGTGGAGCCAGGAAGGCAGAAACTACAAAGACTAGAACAAGCACAAGCAAGCTGAGAACAGCTGGGAGGTGTCTGGAACTTCTTCCTAGATTAGGCCCTTTTTTTCCTTCTCTAATGTAATAGCCCAGGTGTAGCAGTAGTGCTGGGTCAGGCTCAGAGGAGTAACCGATTCCAGAGCCTACAGGCTCTCTTCTCCAGTTGGAGTGGTCTCAGGCTTCTTGTGGATTGTTGAGTAGACAACCTTGACATGTTCTGGTGAGTCCTTGGTGAAAAGTGGTGATTGGAGAAGTAGAAAATGAACCCCAACAATCAGAGCTGGTTTCATATGCGTGCAACCTATGCAGCTGTGTAGGACCCCATTCCCATGCTTAGAAGGGCCCATGCTTGGTTTAATGCTCTGCTGTCATCATCTTAAAACTCAGTGTTTTTTCACCAGCAGCTCCACATCTTTAGCTTGCACTTGGGCCTTGCAAATATGTATCCAGTCCTGCCCATAATTGCTTTTCTGGCTATGTATTTTACATTTTCTTTTGACTGTGGGGTTAATTTGAGTGGTTACTCTTTCTGCCACATGGTTTGGTTAATGTACGCCATCTGGCTATAGGTTTATGTCTAAAGATTAGCAGACAGGAGAATATAAACGTCAAAGAATGTGAACAGTGCTTTTCAGAACAGGCCCTAAACTAGAATCCATAGTCATAGCTCAGGTGTCTGGATGGCACCTGGAAGCAGATTTCCTTGGTGAACAGTGTAGTGGTGGCTAGAACAGACAGGCGACAGGAGCGGTCCACCACCACCCAGATGACAGCAAGTCATGGAGGAGGGGCAAACCCCTGCCGAAGTCGATTAGGGTGATGTCCCGGGAGCAAGCAGTGACAACTAGAAGTTTTATTAGCTGTTTTGATTTCGTGTCTGTCCTTGGCCAGGTTGGCAGGCAGCCACAGTATGTGGTAGATATTATGTTGTAAAGATGGGGAATGTAGGGCAATCTTTTCTACTCTTTCTTTTGCTTCTTGCAAAACTAAGCTTTTTCTGCATGTTGTATGCAGTCTGGCCCATCAATGATTTGAGAGTTGAAGCACTTAAAAAATACTCCCATCTTATTAGATTCATTGGGTGATCACTTTGTAAGTTATATAAGTGTCTAAGCACTATGTTGTACACATGAAACTAATGCAATACTGTATGTCAAGTGTAATTCAAAAATACAAAATTATTTAAAAATATTCCCATTTTCCCTAGCAGAAAATCTGCATGTCTGCCTTTGCCCCAGCAGTCAAGACTGCAGTGATAAGATCACTATGTACCCCGCAATAGCGTCCGACTTTGATGTCTCCAGTAATCAGACACTCCTGCTACCTCATGAGGAGGTGTCCATGCCTGGGGCCAAGACCCTGAAGATGCCGGCCCAAGGTGTACTTCCACCAGCGTGGGGGCCTCCACCTTGACATTGGGACACTTATCTTCATTTTTATGTCCTGGGTTGGATCAGAGTGAACTAAAATCAAGGTGAAGCAGACAGGGATGCCAATTGCTAAAATGTCCTGTTTGGGGATATATACTCAACACATCTCTTTTCTTTCTAAAGAATCTATGAGTGACATGGGAAGCCTGTGAGTCACTCAAGGTGGTCACTGAAGAAAATGCAGGAGCCACTGGACATTGAGTGTCTGGGGCTTTTAAATTCAGAACTGCCAGAGTCCTGCCGGGGATGGCATTGTTCAGGGTCTGCAGGCAGCGCTGATGGCCGTGCTCAGGAAGTGTGCTGTGCGTCCCTCTAGTGATGATGATGTCATGGATCTCTCACGAGAAGACACTGAGGACCAGGAAATGTGTAAATCCGTTGATGGACGCGCATCCTGGCCCCAGAGTCCAGCTTCATGAGGGCAGTGCATGGGGGCCCAGGTTGTTCGGAAGGTAAGTGCTGTCTGCAGAGGCCTTATTTGATCACGGAAGACACTCTGTGGAGTCACTGGGGGCTTCTCCTTGCTCCAAAAGAGTAAGAGATAGTGCGCTGTGGGATTCAGGACAAGACCCTGCCGGATTCTGTTGAGCATTAAAGCACAAGGATTCTCTTCATTTTGTACAGAGGTATCTGTGCCGGGCTCCATCACAGGATGTGCCTGTCCTGCCGCAGAATAAACCCAGCAGCGCTGCCTGCCAGGGGGCCCCTTTGCATTGTCAGCTGGAGGGAGAGGGGCTGGAGGCAGTTCACGTATCTCTGCAGCGAGCTTCTAGACTCTTTGCCTGCTGAGCCCCGAGTCCTATCTTAATTTGGGTCTATTATCAGAGCTCAGCCGTTGAAACCCAGTTAAGAGCTGAAAATGCCCTCTGCCCACCGTCCTCACTCTCTGACATTTGGCTGCATTCCCTAAGGCTGTCACATACTGTCAACTCTGAACCTTTCCTGAGGTTCCCTTGGAGACCTCTCCTTTTTTGTAAGACGAGGCTCAGTCATAATTCATTTTCCATGAAAAAGTGGATTTCTAAATGTCGTACTAAAATTTCTTTGTCTCTGAATAAAACAATGAATCCACAGTGGCTAGAAATACATTTAAGTTTTGCCTCATAAATCGGTCTGATTATCTGAGAGTTATTGAAGTGCTTTTAGGGGAGGTATACCTATGTTGTATACGTACTTTCACAGTCCCACTATCCCTAACGTGAGTTCCAAGAACCTCGTTTGAAATTTCATCTCATGGTCATTTCAGCATGGAATGGAGTGTTCAGGAAAGGATTGGAGTGCATCGCTTGCATCATGGGACACAGACATCTTCTGCACTCCTTAATGAACTTGTAGAGACAGGTGAAAGCCCCTCATTCTCCTCGGGGACAGAGCCCCTGTGTAATCTGCCAAACTCCGAGGACCGCGGTGGATGCAGCGGTGACGCTGCTCCGGGCTCTGCTCAGGGCCATCCCAGGAAGGCTCTGCAAGGGCCTCCCCCGCTTTCGTCCCTGGAGGGAGGCTCTGTGTCACAGCTTTCCTCCCAGTCCCAGCTCCACCCAGAGTTGGGGCACAGAGGGGGTTTCACAGATGTGAGCCATTTGGGCCACTGGAGGTGTCAGAGCCAGAGCAGGAAAGAAGGGACTGGCAGAAGTAATAGGAGAGCCGAGACGTCTCTGTTCATGAGCACAAAGGGGGAGTTCTAGGCATTCCACTGTCAGGAAAGGAAGCCCAAGTAGAGAAAGAATATACTACCATTGCTATTTAAAAAAAAAGAAATCCGTAGGTTGGTATGGCCTATAAAATAGGATTTATATTCTTTGGGCTTCTCTATTGGTAATGCTAGTACAGCATCTGTTTGTAGCATGGATTGATTACTAGCCAAAGATGAGAACTAACCGCCTGTGGTTAGTGGCAGGACCATGGAGAGAATACTGAGCACAGTCGGAGAGCATCCATAAAGCGCCAAGCCCAAGCATGGCACCAGAAAACTGATCTAAACAACATAAAAATATTGTTGCACGTAGTCATAGGTAAGGCTGTTCATCTCTGGGAGAAAAGTCGTGGTCTCTGAGAGATCAGAGAAGCCCCGCCAGCCTTAGGGGAAGTCCTTCCACCCCGACTGGAGCTCTTCTCTCAGGAGTTGCCCACGGAGGTGAGAACAGGACGTAGAAGAGAAGGGTGCTGATCGAAGCCAGCAGGATCTGTAGAAAATAACATCTCCTCTCGGGGCCGACAATGTCTACAGCTGTAGGGGGATGCTTGAAGACCTGTAAATAAGTATTTCAAACCATGGAAAGGCACATGACCATAGGATTAAATTGCTCAAGGTATATCAGAATGCAGGAACGTTTTGCTAGTATGTTGTGGGGATAAAGCCTTTCCCAGACAGTAACAGAAACAGGACGAGAGATGGGGCTTACCGAAAGCAAATGGCTGCTAGTGAAATCTTTGCACGGTGGCTTAGATGGCAGGGGAAAAAAATACAGCACCCCGGATTCCCAAAATTAATGCTACCTAATAACCTAATAGAAGAGGAGGAGGACTAGGAGGCCATTGTTAGCACTGAAATGGGCAATATCAACGGGGGGGGGGGGGGGGGGGGCGGCACCTACCACCAGAACGGCTACCACCTACACCAGAACTGCAAGGCACTGTCCCAGAAGTGACTTCAAGGGCCACTCAAACGAGCAGCTTGGTCATCAATCTCTTTCCTAATATCGTATGTAATAATATGTGGACTGTGATTGGGAATGGTCAATAATTTTGTAACTCATTCATTCGTACCATTTTCCACGTGGCATGTGACAACAGGAAAAACCAAACCTCAGAAGTCCAGTTCTACTTGGTGAGTCATGTTAAGTCTTGCTTTTCTGGCCCTTTAAAGATTAAGGCTTAGTTAATGATGTTTTGAATTCTTGTTTCTCAAACTTTTTGTGTATTAGGTTGGTACTACTCGAGTTTGGACTCAAGCTCCCTGCATTTTAATCACCTTAGGAGTATTTTGAAAAACATATTTATTCTTGAGTTTCTCCTCCTTGTATTCTGACTCAGGAAGTTTGGAGTAGGATTCAGGTTCTAAATTGTAACCAATTTACCCTTCTTCTCAAAGTGCTGTTGTGACCATACTTTGAAAAATAATTTTATGGCCAGTTTTTCTCAGCAGTTGGAGCATCGGTCTGCAGACCAGAGAGACCTGGGTTCAGTTTCCGCTAAGGACATGTACCTTGGTTGCAGTTTGTCCCCAGCCTGGTGTGGGTGGCAACCAGTCGATGTGTCTTTCTCACATCAATGTTTCTCTCTCTCTCTCTTCCCTCCTCTTTCCCTCCCACTCTGTCTGAAGATAAATGCAAAAATGTCCTCAGGTGAGGATAATAATAATAATAATAATTCTAAGGTCTTTTTTGACTGATGAATTCTGAGGAAAGGTAGTGGAATGAAGGCAGGGACTTGCTCCCTCTCCATGATTTATTTTGACAAAGAAAATGCAGAGCAGACACTGTGGCCAGGAACCCTAGTAACCCACCTCTGAAACTGATTCACAGGCAGAACCCTATTGTTAATGTTCCAGAACCCACAATAAAGACAAGGGAGTGAGCTAAAATTCACCCTTCCAATTAATTGTGCCCTTAAGATCCAAAAGTGAAATTTGACTCTGTGAACAAAAAGGTTATAGCTGATGAAGTGGCCTGGAAAATCAGCTCCAGGCTACACTTCAGTTCACTATGAATCCCCAGACTACGAAAGATTTTCCAGAATGCCATCATCAGTAATGATTGTGATGATAATGATAAGAGCCAATGTTCTTCAGCATGTATTTATCAAGCACAGACCTAAACAGTCTTACATAATTCTTACAACTCTATGAAACCAGATGAGGAAAATTAGACTTAGTAAGTTGACCGAGTTTATTTAACTACTATGTGGACACACTGAGCTTTTAATCTCAGCCTGTCTGATTTCAAAGCCTGGACACTACATCATTAGTTTCTCTGCCTCCCTCAATGATGCTGTGAGTGAATGAAGAAGGTTGCTCTACAAGTAATTAATTTTTCACAGAGAGGTTGACAAAGATAGTCTGAATCAAGATTGATAATAATACTTCTGTCATCAGAACTCCAGGAAAGTTTTTACACAAGTGGTTTCTGGGCATTTATTGTGAAAATCTCATCATTCCTCAGAATCAAGCCTAGGAAAAGGATCAGTTTATTCTCATAAAAAGATTGCCCATTTCTGGGGATAGGAGCCTTTTAAGGATTTCATCAGGGGAAGTGCAGCAGCAATCCCAGCTGGACCTAGATTGAACGCACGTCAGGACTCTTGTTATAGAAGTCTACCAAAGGCAGATTTTTATGAGAAAGCAAACCCCCGGGGAAATAACTGTTACAAGGAACAAGGCAACCGGCACAGAGCTATGCCCAATAATATCATCGGTACTGAAGAAGACTCGTTTTTAATATAGAACGGTGTCTATCACTCAGCTCGTCCTTCAGCCCCCAAGGTCTCAGGCCGAGTGTTATGAAGAGCCCAGTAATATTTGAAAGAACCGTTTCATTATAAAGTCTGACATCACTGGGAGCTCTGCACCCAATGGAGTGTGGCACAAAGACTTCCTGGGGATTCTCCGCTACCTATGCAGGGAACACACAGCTCCATGCGGCTGTCACCCTGAAGGCAGCCAGCACACAGGTGGCCCCATGTGGTGTGTGCAACAGCGGACACTGCGTCACGTTTGACACAGCAGAGATTTTCACCCAGCAGGACACCTCCACAGTGCATATTCAGTCACCATTGTCAGGGTTTGTGCCAGGCCTGGCAGAAAAGGGCCTTCCTGGGGTTTTATAAGCCTGAAGCCTGGGTTACAGATTTCACCACTGAGAGCCAGGAATGGAACAAAAGAGGAAAAAGGGCAATAACTGCATAGTGTTTGAAAGAACTCGGTACTCGAAGCTATGTGAGATACTTTCAGAAAATATTAGGGGAGATTTTAAGGGACTCTAGAGAGTCCAAATAGTGAAGAGAAGCAAAGCCCTAAAGAAGCTGTTTATTACAATTAATGCTGTGATATCTGCCTCCCACATGCCTCCTAATTCTCCTTGGCACCTGATATCCGTGTCCTTGCCTCGAGTCCCCACACAGTAAATCAGTGCCGACCCACACATACCACCAGCAGAACACGTGGAAGTGGTGGTGTGTGACTTCTAAGCTAGGTCATAAAAAAGCATTTTTCAGTTTCTTGGATTCTCACTCCCTGGGAAGCCAGCCTCCATGTCTTAAGGACAGTCAAGCAGCCCTGTGGAGAGGCCCATGGGGAGGGTAACTGAGGCCTCCACTGAAAGCCAGGCTTTGCCAGCCATGAGTGAGCCACTTACGGAGCAAGCCTTCTATCCTCAGTCAAATCTTCAGGTCTACAACCTGGCCAACATCTGATTGCAACCTCATGAGAGACTGAGCCAGAACCACTCACACAGCCCCTTCCAAATTCCTAACCCACAGAAACAGAGAGAAATAAGAATGTTTATTGTTATTTTAAGTCACCAAATTATAGAGTGATATGCTATGCAGAAAAGGTAGCCAATGCAAATATGATCTCCATTTTTACTCCTAGGCTAGAAAGTCATGAAGAGCATTTGGGTAGGACTTGAATTTCTCTAAGTAAATAGTTGAATTTGATAGGTGCTGAGGCAATGGGAAACCTTTCTTGAGAGAGTGATGGACATTAACGAAGAGAGAGGCCAGTCCATCTGTGTTCAAAGGGACAGATTTGTCTAAGATGCTGAGTGTAAGACAAGATCTGCGGAATTAGGTGGGACAGATTGGAGAGGTCCTGGTTAGGAAGGTCTTTATGACCAATTTTAAGACCTCGAATAAGAACCTTAAGGCACTGGAAATATTAGGCAGAAGAGTAATAGAATAAATCATTTCTTTTCAGAATACTATTTTGTCTAGTGACTGGGAGTTGAATGAAGTACAGGCATACCTCAGAGATATTGTGGGTTTAGTTCCAGACCACTACAATAAAGTGGGTATCGCAATAAAGCAAGTTGTAATCTTTTGGCAGGTGGAGGGTCTTGCCTTCAATTTGTAAAAAACACAACATCTGTGAAGTACAATAAAACAAGGTCTTCCAGTAGAGGCAAGAAGACATTGGAAGGAAGAAAATTGTTTGAATAACTTAATAATTATACATAGTTAATCTGAATGAACTAATAAACAGATATATTTAGAAATATGTATCTTTTCAAATATGAATTTATAAGATAACTGCAATATTAAAAATTACATGCAAATATGAACTTATATGATGACTGCAGTATTAAAAATTACTTGCAAATATTTAATTTAGATTTTAATTCATCTATTAACAAAATGTTTATTGAGTATTTATTATGGAAATTAGGTACACATAAAGGGATACACTTAATTCAACAAACATTACCACAATACATTTTTCTCTACACAATGTTGGTAATGTAGGGGCAATTATTAAATGAAACAGTCAAAATTATTTATCTTTTGAATTTATAGGTACAAATTTTAAGAAACGAAAGAAGAGTACAGTATTCCTTCTTTATAATTTCTATATTTCAGAGATTTTATTATTAGTTTGTTTCTGCTTTGAAAGTACAAGCAGATGTTGTCTATGAAGGAATTTCACTTTTTACCATAAGGATAGGTACTGAATTAAATTATAGGCCTGGCCAGATGACACTATTTATGGGGACTGAGGAAGGAGAGATTAGTTATTAATTACATTTATCTTTGTTCAACTGTATCTCATACCCTCCCTTCTTATCTCTGTCTCCTACCTTACTGTTTATCTCAAGAACTGATCTCAGTGGTAGGAAAAACCCTCAATATTTGTGTCCGCCACTAACAGTTGTCTCATTCTATAGTTATGAATCAAAGCTAATATATTACACACCAAAATATAAAATACCTGTACCAACTTTTATTTACATGTACAGCATTCATCTCTATTTCCATAAACCTCATAGTCTCACTAAAGTGTGAAGTAGCCATTTTTGGAATTGTAAGGAATTTCTGGAGAAAAGGATATATCTAAGGACTATTTAAATCTAATTGCTATCATTATTTTAATGTTTATAGCATTAAAAAGACCCTAAAGGCTGTGACCCAATAATAGGCTGTAAAATCAATTTAGAGTGTTATGACAAGCCTTTTTAAAAAAATGAAGTAAAATAGCATTTAATAGAAAATATCCCAAATGTATTGCACCTCATAAGGGCAAATACTATTTTATGAAACTTGACTCTAGTTTGATATGTTTGTGTGTGCATGAGTCCCAATATAAAATTACCTCTTGTCATCAATCATTTAAAAAATGTTGAAAGCTATTGATACTTGGGAATACAAATTGCAAAATTTAAGGTTTTGCAGTATAATAATATTTTGTTGGATAATTTGTTATTTTCCAAATCAGAAGTAGTATGCATTGGAAATGAAAATAGAGATTACATAAGTAGTTACAGAAGATTGTTTCAGATTACTCTAACTTGTATCTCTTCTCAAACACTTTTTTGGGGGGTGGGAGAAGGGATGGAGCTTATCAGTTATTTACACATCGACATTTTTAATGGTCAGCTGCCATTACGCATTTGAGGTGTGACTATCCAAAAAACACTATTCCTTTTGTAGACGGCGATGGACGTCATTATGTGCTTCACAGGGCGTAAGCACTACTGGATTCCACCTTACGGGGCTGTTAGACCTTGGAAGATGCCAACCTGTTTCTCTACCTCTTCCACACGGAGTCTAGCATGGGTGGTTCTTAGTCAAGGTTTTGAATGACTACATAGATAGTCAATGTATATATTTTTTCTTAATCTCTTATTGTGGCAGTTGGAATTCTAAAGATAATAAATTTGCCTCATTAATCTTTGCATGGATCAGCTTGGGAAAAAAATCTCAAGGAATTTCTCTCTCTCCATTATTTATTGTGATGATGCCAAAGGTGGCTGGTGTCTTTCAATCAACGAATTTCTTTGTGCATATTCAGGTTATTCACTGTATGTCCTAGATATTGATATTTTTTCATTTGAAGACAAAAGGACATGTTCTGCACAGAAACAAGCAGCTATGCCAAGGTTTATGTGGTTGTGTTTTAATTGTAGAATTGGGTTGCTTTGATGGAAAGCAGTTAGGGGGGTGCAAAGGGAAGTCCTGGAACTCAGCGGTGGTGCTGGTTCCAGATTTGCTACTCTTTAGATGCGTGACTTTAGATAACGGCCTTAATGTCTTTGAACCTCGGTGTTCTCATCTAGGAAATAAAGAGCTGCATCCTACAAATGCTGAAGTTGCCTGTAAGCTTTCCAGCTCCACAAATCTGCCATACTATAACCAGAAAGGTAAGTACTGCAGAGTTGAATGTGATAATTCAGGTAAAAATATCTAACACATACTAAAGAAAAAAAAAAAAGTGGAGAACTTGATTTATGGATTTATTAAATATATACTGAGCATTTAGGTGCTGGGCTAAGTGCCGTGTGTGTGTGTGTGTGTGTGTGTGTGTGTAAGTGTGGTAGGAATCTTAAAAAGAGGCTTAAAGTCTAGTTAAGGGGAGTTGGGTGTATTTATGAGTAAACCTCTCCGACAATGACTCTCAATTTTTAGGAAATTAGGCAATTGAGCTATAATTCATTTTACCTTTAAAGATGACACTTGAGCCCTGGCCAGTTTGGCTCAGCGGTTAGAGCGTCGGCCTGCGGTCCGGAGAGACCCGGGTTCGGTTCCCGCTAAGGGCATATACTTCAGTTGCAGTTTGTCCCCGGCCCTGGTTGGTCGTGCGGGTGGCAGCCACTCGATGTGTCCCTTCACATCGATGTTTCTCTCTCTCTCTCCCTTCCTCTCTCTCCCTCCCACTCTATCTGTACAAAAAATGGAAAAATATCCTCGGGTGAGGATAAAATAAATAAATAAATAAATAAAGATAACACTTGATATTCTGAGATAAATGGCTTAATCTAAAGTTACTTCAGAGTGAAATAATTTTTTTTTATCCTCACTTGAGGACATTTTTCCATTTGTTGTTGTTGTTCAGATAGAGTGGGAGGGAGATGAAGAGAGAGAGAGAGAAACATCGACATGAAAGGGACATATCGAGTGGCTGCCACCCACAGGACCAACCAGGGACGGGGACAAACTGCAACCAAGGTACGCGCCCCTAGCGGGAACCAAACTCCGGTCTGTCTGGACCACAAGCCGATGCTCTAACTGCTGAGCCTAACCGGCCAGGGCAGAGTGAAATAATTTTACTGCATAACAGAACATCACAATTTATAGGCAAAAAATTTGCCAGGTTCATAAGAATATGCAGGTATACCTGTTTAAAATCTGTGATTGGGCCAAAAAACTATGCCCTGGTCTTGCCTTACCTGAAAACAAATAACCAATTCTAATCCCTGGCCAATAATAACAATAATTCATAAAACACATGGTAGGGTTGAACACAGGGATTAGAGAAAGATGTTAATCAAATTCCTAGTGGCATGCTTTCATAAAAAGGAAGCAAGGAAATACATGGCTAGTGTCATGACTGCTGGGTTCTGTTAGGCAGTTTTTAAGCTTTGATTAATGATGCTACCAGGCAACCTTTTCTAATCCCATGTAGCATATTAGAAATCTGTATCGCCACACAGACTCCTCCCATTCAGGTTGCAAACTGTTTACAGTGTCCTAATTTCAGAGGCAACCAGGGACATAGATTGTCTCAGTTCAGGTTTTAGTTTTTCTTAAATGTTCAGTAACAGATAAAAAGAAACTTCTAAATAAGATTGTTCTTGACTCAGTATACCAGCACCAAGCGGATTGTCACAGAATAAGCAGAAGATGCTTCTGAATTGAGGTGGATATTTGTTGTACAGTTCACATATGAAGGCAAAGAAACATAAAAAGATGTACATGAGTATAAGTTTTCTTCTTTCAGGCATAAGTGGAACAATGACGGCTTCTTTTTTTTTTCCCTCCGGAAGAAAGGGACATGCTTAGATTCATGTTCTAGAAAGGTCATCTAGGATGAGAAGGAAGAATGGGAAAATGATATTAAAATATGTTCACTTTAATAATCCATGTGAATTGCCATAAAGGTTTGTGCGAGGGGAAAAGTGTGGGGACCAGTCGTCAGGGTGTGGGGACTGGTTGAACACGAGGAGTGGGAAATAAGCTCACCTCAAATGCTAACCTGGGTGCTGGGAGCAGGGTGGTGTCAGTGACCAAACCTTGTTCTTAGAGGAGAAAGAAAAGATATAAGCTTATTAGTTTCCTATCATTTTATTTTTGGACATTTCAAACCTACAGATAGGTTGCATGAATAGTCAAATAAATAACCATAAATTACCCTTGACTAGGCTCACCAATTGTTGACATTTTGCCCATGTGATACCTCTGTCTCTCTCCCTCTCTCTTTTTCTTTCTCTCTCTCAGACACTTCACCCCTCAATAGTTTGGCATATATTCCTCATAACCAGTCTATTCCCCTACATATCCAAAATACAATCACCACTCTCAAGAAATTTAAAATTATGATGATATTATCTAATAATCTATACACATTTTCCCAATATTCTCAAAAATGTCTTTTATAGTTTTTGTTTTGCTCGAAGGACATTCATATTGGGATTCTGGTATGGAGCGAGGGCACTCATTTACTGTTATAACTGTAGATTTGAGAGTCACTCACTAGCATGGAAGTGATATTATTAAGCCAATAGTACAGGTGAGATCACTCTGGAAAGAGGTAGCTAAAAGTGAGGTTAATTAAGGACAGAACCTTGAGAAAATTTTATATTAGCTTTTTAAAAAATTATATCGAATTTATTGGGATGACACTAGTTACTAAAATTATATAGGTTTCAAGTGTACAATTTTGTATTACATCATCTGTATATTGTATTGTGTGTTTACCATCCAACGTCAAGTCTCTTTCTGTGACCATTTATCTCCCTTTTACATTCTTCTACTCCCCCACCCCCAGCACACTTTCTGTCTTGTAATCACTATTCTGTTGTCTGTGCCTATGAGTGTTTTTGTTTTTTTTTTGCTTAATCCTTTCAGCTTTTTCACCCAGCCCCCCAACGATCCTCTTCTCTGACAGCTGTCAGTCTATTCTCTGTATCTATTTCTATTTTGTTTGTTTATTTTGTTCATTAGATTCCACACATTAGTGAAATTGTATGGTATTTGACTGGCTTATTTCACTTAGCATAATACTCTCTAGGTCCATCCATGCTGGCCCAAAAGATTGCCTTCTTTTTTTTACGGCTGAGTAGTATTCCATTATGCAAATGTACCACAGATTTTTTTATCCACTCATCTACTGATGGGCACTTGGGCTGCTTCCAAATCTTGGCTATTGCACATAACATTGCACATAATAGTGAATAAATTTTTTTAAATTAGTGTTTCAGGTTTCTTTGGATATATTCCAAGTAGTGGAATTGCTGAGTAATAAGTTAGTTCCATTTTTTAAAAATATGTTTTTATTGATTTTTTAGAGAGAGAGAAACATAAGATGTGGGAGAGAAACATCAATTGACTACCTCCTGCACACCCCCTACTGGGGATGGAGCCCTCAACCTGGGCATGTGCCCTGACCAGAAATTGAACCGGGACCTCAGTCCATGGGACAATGTTCAATCCACTGAGCCACACTGGACAGGCAAGGCAGTTTCATTTTTAATTTATATATTAGCTATTTTTATTTTCAAAATTATTGTGTAATCAGTATTTTCTGTATTTTATTAAGACAAATTATTTAATTAAGGGAGTTCATAACAAGCTATGAAATTATTAAAGGTGGAATTCGGACTTGATTCTCTGCCTCCTAAGCACGTGGTCCTTGTACTATAACACAATTACAGCTTGTGAGTGCATAGTGTCAGTTTTGGAAGAAACTTCAGTGTAGCTGACTGGTTTTCCAGCAATGGTTGTGACAGTAATTCCCACCACACATTATTTTTCTGCAATGTGACCTGCCACTTCCCTCAGGGGGTGGAGTCTATATATCACCAAATCAAGTTGTGTCATGGAGACTGGAAAGGCATGCCTCCCTTTTTACAGAAAATGCATAGCATAATTACTAAGAGCTGATAAATAAATTCTTGTTTATTTACATCTTCACATTATTGCAAGAAAATTTTAAGGCAGTTGAGGATAGTTTATACCATTACTGCGTGGAGTCTCGGAAAGTACACTTATATTACTGAGCCTACTTTTCTATCCAAGGGTGAGCTTTCTTTCCACATAATCCTTTCTTACTGTTCCAGCTGTTCCCTTTCAGAAATGTTTTCTTTCAAGAGTTATTTGACCTGCCATCTTGAATGCAAAGTGGCTAACACAGTTCATCTCAGAAGCAGACTCAAATTTGCATATCAAACCATTCGTATATAATAATGTTGGTAGGTCCACGTTTCGTAGGCTTATGCAAAGAGTGATAGAATATATTTTCAAAATAAAAAATAAGTGGTAGGCAGAAAAATGTAGTTTTTGGTTTGGTGTACCTGAGAAGTAGTGGGTAGACCTTCCAAGGAGGTGGGTAGAAGAACGCGGGATGAAAGTAACCCCTCTTTGTAATTTGATTAGCATCTGGTTTTGTGATTTATTCTCTACTTGATATTAAGCACTGTGCTCTGAACTAGAATGCATAGTTTAATTCAGTCTGTAAATAATAATATAATCTCATTTAATTTTATTTTGTTGGTTTGTGACTATAAGTGTTCAAAAATCGTGGTAAAACTTAAAGAACTTTTTAAAAAACTGCCAATAATGGGATTCTACTAGTTTATGAGACAGGCTAGTTCTTTATGCCCATTTGTAATTTTTAGAAAATTACATCTGTATCTAGTGAGAATGTCAAACATTGCCACAGGGAATATATCAAAACAAACACCTGCTTTTTCCTCTCCAAAGTCAACCGGTTTTCAAATTCTTGTGTATAGATAATAAGAGATATTCAAGTCTTGTCAAGCATGTTTATGCATATTGATACCTCCCCCCCAATTAGTAACATATGATTCTTTGCCTGTTTAGTAACATATGATTCTTCTGTATGCTTTGCTTTTTACAATTATTTTTTAAAATAAAGTTTGGTCCATATCAAGTATAAGTATATAATTCATGTAACAACTTTATAGTATTCTTGCCCCATAATTCATTTAACTGGCTTCCTACTGATGAATACCTTGGAGTGCATACCAATGAGTCAACAGTTTTTTAAAGTTTAAAGTTGTGCCCAGGTCGGGTAGCTTCGTTGGTTAGAGTATCGTCCTGATACACCAAGGTTGCAAGTTCGACCTCCCATCAGGGCACATTCGAAAAGCAACTAATGAGTACATAAACAAGTGGAACAACACGTCAATGTTTCTCTCTCTCTCTCTCAAATCAATAAATTAAATAAACAAGTTTAAAGTTGTGAACATGTAACATAATTTTAAAAGTCTTTAGGTGAGTTACACAGAACACCACAAGGTGGAGATACCAGATCACAGAAGTTCATCTTGTGTTTGATTCTTTATTCTGTGTGATTGTGAGTCTGTTGTACGTGTTTTTGTGTTGCTCTCTGTGTCCTTTCACTGTCTAAGCTTCCTTCCCTCTGTGCATGCACATTTCTGCTCACGAATCCCTTCCTTGTATTTCTCTATTATGTGGATACACTGGAGAGAGGAAGTGTGGAAGGGGGGAAAACATGGTGAGCGGAGCTGGGACCGAGATCTGATTCCGCCACTCAGCAGACCTCAGACCTTTTCTCTTCACATCTTTTCTTTTTCACATCAAGAGCCATCAGTTTTCCCATTTGTTAAGCCCAGTCGTTTCTAAAGCTTTCTTTCCTATCATTCTGTTCATTCATTCTTTTATTTATCTAACTGTTTATTCAGTCATCATCTAATAAATTGTATCAAGTTTTTACTACTTGCCAGGTATGGGGAAGCGCTAGTAGAAATGGGGGAGGACTGTAAACATACATGACATGTTTCTTGGTTTTGACTCAGTCCAGTGGACAACACAGACGAACAAATAACCATGTTGTGAAGAGTAGTAGACTCTGCCACACCACATGCGCCACTCCGATATGAGGATCATTTGAGCTGATTATTTTGAGAAACCGCAGACACAGGATGAGCTCTGGAAAGAGAGTATAAATTAGTCTTTTGTAGGGAAATTAACGTTTATGAAGGAAATTTCCATTTGTAAGGGTGTCTGCCTCTGTGCACCAAGAGAAGAATGACTAAATCACAAGAGACTTATCAATGGAGAAGGCACAGACTTAAATTTGCATAACAAACCTTGCCCTGGTTTACCCATGCTTTTTCTGGTAACCTCTCATAACTGGCCTTCCACCCCAACCCTCCCTGCCCATCAAACACACATAACACACATGCTTTTCTTTTCTTTTTTTCTCTTTAGCTAAAGATGATATTTAAGCTCATGGCTTAGGCCACCTTAGGAAGTTAATGTTTTTTCCCTGAGTATTTCCCATGTGCACACAAAGTATACATGTTAATAAACTTATTTTTCTCTTGTTAACCTGTCTTTTATTATGGGGCAGGGATGTTTCAGCCAAGAACTCACGTACATAGAGAGAGAATTATTTTTTCTTCCCTACAATTGCACATAACTAGAGTTACTAAATGGAGTTTTAAGCTCTTGTTTCCTAATTAAAAGTGGAGCAGTGAATATGTATATGCTTCTTGTTAAAATTTACTTTTTCTCATTGTAATTTAACTAATATTATCTTAGGGCTATTTGCCCTCAAGAAACAAAGAAACCAATTTCTGATCATTTTATTTCAAAAGGAAAAGTGCTAAGGACTTTACATACCAGGCAGCTTAATGTTTTAAAGGATTCATTTTTAGTTTTTATTCAAATGTTATAATTCATATGCTTGATGATTTTTAGCAGCAGGTGCATATCTCATCCTGATTAATAAGGGACTAATGATGCATGAGGCACAGCCACGAGGGAACGACTTGGTCTGTCACTGGCCAAGGCAGAGTGAGAAAATGAGATCTGGAGCTCACTCAGGTTCCCAACTATATAGGAGCGCAGGGGAGGAAGCCAGAATTGCAAAGAGGAAAACACCATCTTTATGGAAATAGTAGAATTCAATGTCTCCTTGGAGTCTTGCTCTAGTTCAGAATAAATATGGAGGATTTGTTCACAGCCATCTGCCTGCTTCTGAAGGGGAGAAGAACAGGCCACCCCAAAATGTGCCCCTTTGGCATATGGATTATTTTGAACTGGAGACAATAAAGGCCCAAAACACTCAGGAAGAGCTCTTCACCTCTTCCTTGATTGCCCCCTGAAATTTAGATGGAGGAACTGGTTCAGAACGAGACCTATCCCGAGAGGCAACTACAGAGTATGGGCTGGGTCTAGTAAGCTGGGGGAGCTTCGCAGCCTTATTTGTTCAGATTTCTCAGGGTCCCATGGTCTCTGCATGGCCAAGATTTGTTTACCAAACATCTGCTCCCCCTTTCTCGTGAATTATCTTTCTTCCCTTTGTAGCCCCTTTTCCTTAGCTCAGGATGGCTTATAAGCTCATTGCCTGACTGTCAGAGCATCCCATGTCTAAGTGAGGCTCCTGTATGTATGAAATTAAATTTGTTTTTCTACTGTTAATCTGTGTTATATCAATTTAATTATTAGACCAGCCAAAAGAACCTAGAAGGGTAGAGTAAAAATTTCCCTTTCTTACACTTCTCTTCCGTGAGTTGTGCTTACTGACCTATATCAAAATTTTTAAAAAGTATTTTTAAATCGTAGATATGTAATTGGAAAATTAACATTTGCAAATGAGAAACAATGTTACCCAATTTATAAAGAGGTGTTGATAATTGAAATGAGTGGGATGATATTTAACAGCTTAATGTTGGCTAAAATGTCATTAATATTTTAATTCATATAGTTTTTATTTGTTGTTGCTATTTAGTTTTGTTTTTTCCCTATGAAAAGGAAGCACCATGAAAATGATCTGCCGAGTGTCAAGGCTGTATTTATTTCTGTGGGCAATATGACTAATCAAGTGAAAAGTGAAATTACATTAGTTCATGTATCCAGATGAAAGAACAAAAGTTAAATTTGCATTTTATCATCATTAATATTTAAATTTTAACATTTACTTTAAGGAGCTTAGTCATATAAGATTTTTTAAAAATATGTTTTTATTGATTTTTTTTAGAGAGGAAGGGAGAGAGAGATAGAAACATCAATCAGCTGCCTCCTGCACAACCCCTACTGGGGATCAAGCCGGCAATCCGGGCATGGGCCCTGACCGGGAATCGAACTGGGACCTCTCAGTCCATGGGACAATGCTGAATCCACTGAGCCACACAGGCTGGGCCATATAAGCTTTTTGAGACTCAGTTTTCTCATATGTAAAGTGGAAATAATAAGAGTAACATAAATATATATCTGATAGGACCTGGCACATAGTTATTGCTTCCATCTTTATTTGATATTAGTAGTTGATCTTTAAAGTATATAGTGTCTGAAAAGTATAACTAATTCTGTGATAGGCAGTTAGACAGACATGGACAGAGCAAGGATGCTAGGCCAGGTCATGAAAGTCACCAGGACGGAAAGCCCCGGTATCTAGCAAGAGGCAACACTGGGCTGGGACCTCGTCCCCCGGGTGACCTTTCCTCCCCTAGCATGTCACTGATCATGTGATTCAGACCCTCCCCTGGCCTTTCCTCCCCTGCGTGTTGCTAGTCATGTGGGTTAGACTCCTTTAGAGGTGGAACGGACACGGGGGCTGGAGAATAGCCCTTAAGCATTAAGCCTCCAGGACAATGAGGTTCTGACCTGCATCAAATACATCTAGGCCTCAGTTGTGTCTCAGCTCCAGGCCGGGAAAAGCAGCAAAACCAGACAAGCAATGAAATGGCTGACTTCAGGACCAACTGCATAGACTAATGACCCCCTGCCCTGGTGCTGACAAATCAGTGGAGACCACAACCCTGAAAGGCTACCCCTGGAAAGCTGATGAATAGTCTGTTGGGATCCTCCCAAGACCTCCAGGTAAATACCCTCAAGACAGAGGACCCAGCGGGGCTCTCTCTAGGAGTACACCTATGCCCTTCCCCAGGCACGTTTTTCTTGACTCCCTTTCTCCTACGCGCTAAGGGCCCTTCTGGTGCCTCTGTAACTTGTTTACTCAGTCTGTTTCTTTTACAGCTCACTTTTTCTACCTCTGTGACTTTCTAAATAAACTTTCTCTTATAGTTTGAGTCTTGGCTCTGAATTCTCTCTTAGCCGGAACTCAAGTAACAAGGCTGCTGAACAAAGGTCTGGTCTGACCCCACTGGTCCAACGCCTGGTGCTGTGTGGCCGCCAACACTTTCAGGGCATAGAAATAAAGATTTGTTGTGAGTTTCAAGATTTGCGTAAATTTGAGTTTACATGCGTTCCTCTGTTGAGGATAGCTGAAGGAATTCTTTCTCTGCTTTATTTCTGAGGAATTAATAATCTATTATCTCTGCTAGAAAAAACATTGGGGGGAGGTTCCCAGCATATTGGAAAATATCTACTTCCTTTTAAAAATAAGTTACATATATTTGATCAAAATTAGGAAATAGTTTTGTATGTATTATATCACATAGATGCCTTTAAACATCAATTTGGAACATACTTTCATAAAAATCAAGCCTTAACTGCATACGGCATTTTGCCAAACTGCTCCAGCTCCTTCTCATCTTAACACAAGATAGGACTGGGATGCTTATTCGAAACTGACAGATTCAGAGAGCAGCCTTCTTCAGAAGTTCTCTCAAGCGAAGCAACAAAAACCTAAGCACAAAAAAAATCTTCTGAAGTGGCTCCCATCTCTTTTTAATGTTTATTAATTTGACCCACCTTTGCCTGAATTCTGAACTCTGCTCAGTGGTGCTCCTTTCTTCTCCCCCACTAGTCCCTGCCTTCTTCCCTCGATCTTGTTTCGCCTACCTTTCTCCCTCCTGCAGTGAAAAGAGCAGCGTGGAACTCCCCTCTGGAGACCCTCCACCTCAAACGACCATCTGGGTTTAATGTATAATGCATGAGAAGCAGCGTGAGCTGCAGATGATTCCAAAGAAAAGCCTTCGAGGCTGGGCTCAGGAGGCATTTTTCAATAATAATTAGAAAATCAAATAGCATATTACTGTTGTTCTAGTCATTTCATTGCAATGTAATAACCCTGGCTCAAATCGTGCTGAAGAGAAATATATGGCCATCATACAACCTTCTCAACGCAGTCATTGTGCAAATGCACTTACTCTTTAGTAATGGGTTCGCTGTCCTCAGAATTTCCAGCTTCAATCTGACTGCAAATGCCACTTTTCTAGGAACACTTCTCTAACTTGAGCTGTGTCGCCGAGGTCTCTGGCGGAGACAAAATAATGTGAGGTTTAATTTGGATGTTAATTTTCAGTATTTTATAGTAAGGACTTCTTTTGGCAGACAGTACAGGGCAAGACTTTGGCATGGTTTTGAGGCAAATGACATCAACTTTTGAGAGAATCCTTTCCCTTTTCTTCTGGCACAGGAATAATATTTGAAATGAAGACTTTACTTTTTCCTCCACCACTATATACAGGATTTTTGCATGTAGTCAGGGTTAAAAACACAACGACAACTAAAAAGAAATAGAATATAGAAATATTTATTGGGTACTTGATATGTGTAACAGGTACCAGAATGTACCGCCTCAAAATATGCTTTTTGGTGTATAGATTATTTTGAACTAAAGACCATCGTGAACCAGCAATTGTAAGTAAGCCTCTTAAAAACACCGCACAAGTTTTCCTTCTGTAAAGGAAATTTCTATTTGTAAAGAGGTCTCCCTCTTCCCAGCACCAGGGAAAGAACACTCTTATCAGGAAGGTGGGACTTAAATCTGCATAATGAACATTATTAAACACCTTTGTTTCCCATGCTTTTCCTGGTCACATTCTCATAACTTGCCTCCTCCTCTCAGAAGACACAACACCCTTTTCCTTTGTTTAGCCTAAGGTGGTATATAAGTCCTTTGGGTGTTCCCATGTGTGATGCACATATTAATAAACTTCTTTTTGTTCATCTGTCTTTGGCCAATCTGATTTACAGGGCCCTACTTGAAAAACCTAAGATGATAGAAGACAAGATTTTTTCCTCCCCAACATGTGTAAGTTTGGAAAGAAGGGAGGGAATGAGTGAGGGAGGGACTTTACTTTTGATGTCTTCAAGGACAATTCTGAAATTCTTTGGAAAATTTTCCAGGAGATACATTATTTATTTGAAGAAATTAGTCAAGGAGTTTGCAAAGGTAAAAATACATAATCCTGATAGATAACAATACCGGGGATACTTCGTCTCTTTTATACGGGAGCTGTAGTCAAGGTTCTTTGAGTATTTTATCTATGAAGATATATGCCTAATTTCTTCATAAGGTTCCAGGGTAAAGGCATTTGATGCAATTATAGGAATATTTGATAAGGGAGAGAAGATGACATTTAAAAAAATCACTGTTTCTTTTAAGTTGGAAAAAAATTTAGATGGCACAGAATTTTAGAATCATTGAACTTAAGCTCATATAAGACTCTAATAGAGTCTTAGCCGTAGGAAATGTCCAGTCTGTGGGCCTTAATCAATACCAGCTAATATCAGCTTCATCAAATTAGCCTGACCAACTGAGAACCAGATTATCAACTACACACTTATTACATGGGCTCCTTTAGGTGAACATGCAACCTCTGCTTACATACCTCCAGTGACAGATCAATTTTCTTGTGGCTACCACCTTTACATTTGACTATCTTAAATTGTCATACGAAGTTTCCTTTCACAAAGTAAAAATTCCTTTCTTCCTTGTCAGAAGCAAATCATAAAACAATATATTATTTTATCTGAAATATAATAGACCACTTTAGCATTTAACTTTTGTACATTTTATCATTTAACTAGCACAATGATATTTTGATGTTGTAGCACAAATCAATAGAAAAGAATAAATTGTTTATTGGTTGTTAGAAAAACTGGTTCTCTATTGTTAGGTACCACACAGATCGAATTAAACATCCATATGTTAAAAAAAAAAAAAAAATGGGTATAAAAGTGATAGAAAAAAAATGCAGGATGATATTTTTGTGATTTAGGAACCAAGATTCTATACTGATCATATTTTTATCAGAATAAATGATCTGTTCAATGAAGGACATCACAGACAAAGATAATGCACAGATAACATAATGGCAGAAGGGAGACTTTTTTTGTAATATCTCATAGTGACAAAAGGTTAATATCTAGAATATAAAAGGGATTTTTGCAAATTAATAAGAAGATAGAACCCCAATGAAAAATGGCATATGATTTAAAAAGCAATTTTTAAAGAGGAAGCTCAAGAAGTTAAAAGAGAGATGCTCAAATTCATGTGAAGTGCTGAAAATAATACATATCAAAAGAATGACGAGCTATCATTTATACCTGTACTCCTGGTAATAATTAGAAAGCTAGGTAGTGCCAACTATTGACAGGGTCGTACGGATAGAAGAGTCCCTATTTACTGCTGGTGGGAAAAAAATTGATGCAGCCATTCAAAAGAGTGATCTGAGCTGCCTTTCTCTAAGTAAATTTTCTCATACCTTATGTCTGCACTATTCCTTTCCTTAGTATGTATGAAATCCAAGGGATGTCTCACACACATCCATTAAGGGACATGTGTAAGGATATTCATTGCTGCATTGTTTGTGGTGGTGGGAGTGGAACCAAGTTGATGTCCATCCCTAGGAGAACAGATCATAGAATGTGGTGATGTGCACCCTGGAATACTGCGCACTGTTGGAAACAATTCATTTTGTTCATGTAGCAAATATAGACGAATCTTAAAAATATAGTGCTTAGTTAAATAAATAAGAATCTAAGTAACATAAAAATTATTTATAAACAAATCCATATATTTAAATTCATTATTTGGAGTCATTCATTCAAAACAAATGTAAAAATCACATTTTTATAATAAGATGTACAAACAAAAAAAAATGCATTGAACTGAATGGAATGGCTGCCTGGAGATAGAATAGTGAATGTGAGGCAGGTAGGGGAATAAAAAGAACTAAATAAATAAAACAGAAGAGGCCTTTTTTATAGCCCAGTGTTAATAACATGTCATGAACTATGGCGTCTGATTAATTCAATCCTCTGCACCTAAGGGTCAAGGGAAAAAGATATCTCATAGCAATGACCTTGGAAGAGCCTGAAGGGCCTTTTGAATCATGCAAGAAATCATAAATGTGTTTAGTATCAGTGACATTTTATTATACTCTAAATATATGACATTAGGATACTGTGTGTGACTATAGACAACATATTTTTAATTATTTCAAAATGTTCAAGCTAATCAAATATTCTGGTGAATTGTGACGTTTTTGTAAATAGGTAGATTTAGAAAGAAAAAAGCTACAAAGCTTGCTGATGATATACTGAACATTTATTCTTGCCACCTCACTTCAATTTCCACTATTTTGCACCTCTAACCTTATGTGGGAACTCTCTGCTATTTATTATGTTGTAGGTAATAGGTCAAAAGCTATCGCTTTTTGTCTTTGTTGTATCCTTGTGATTATTTAAACACACGCATACACACACACTACAAAATAGAGGTTTTTTTGTTTTTGTTTTTTCTACATGACTTCCTATGCAGGAGCAGAAGTAGAAGTCCATGGTTAATGGGCAGCATGAATGTAGAGTGGACTTAGTGGGTCAGTGACCTATGGGAGTTGCACAGGACCTCCTTCCTGCTCAGAAGAGACTAGCTTGCTTTAATGCTCTGCAACAGCCACCTTGTAATTCTTAATCATTTTTTTTGAAGAAGGGGGTTTCATACTATGTAGTGGGCTCTCAAATTAGGTAGCCAGCTCTACATAAACAGATGCAGAAATCATTTTATTTTAAAGCAATTTACTGAACATCTCTGATGTACTAGGCACTGTGCTAGGAGCTGGCAACTCCAAGGTAAATAAGGAGTTGCTCTTCTCTTTAAGGCCTAGCTCATCATGACAATGGACAACCCAGATGAACAACTAATTTACAGAGCAATATATATTCTAAATGGTGATAGCCTGCTTCACAGAAACATCTTTTTGTTTGTTTGGGAGGTGTGGGGATTGCAAATGAACAAAGAGGTTAGAAATATTTGTTCCACACTGATGCATGGAATCCAATGGCTACCAGAATTACTTCATTGAAAACACAATGGAAGTACATCATTCCTATCCAGAAATGCCCTGCAGTTTCATTTGGAAATAAAACTTAGTATTATTTCCAGCAGAATCTCTGAAATGTCAAACTACTTAACTTTTGCTTTTTAACTAAGCAGTAATTTCATAACAAAAACTGGGTCCAATTTCATTGGCTTCATAGTGCTTTCTTGATCATGTCCTCAGTTCATTTTATTTCAATTCCTAATTTCAGATTTTTTCCTTCCATGATTTAATAAATTCACCTCGTAGGCTTTTCTTTGTTTGCTAAATCTGATTTCTAAAGTGTTGATCATCAAGAATTTAAAGACTTTTCCCCTTTTTTAGCCCTAGTGAATTTGCAACATTTTAATCTTCTGGTTCTACCATTAACTCTCACTAATTTGTGCAGCAGCTTCAGAATGCCACAACTTTTCCCTGATTCTTCTCCTGCAGCTAAACTCTACTTGAGTTTGAAAACCTTGCCAAAATGGAATGCATTTCATCTACAGTCCCCCTGCCTGCAGCAATCATTTCAACGCACTGAAAGAACACATTTGCTTGAGAAGCAATTCATTAAAGAAGCCTAGAACCTGTTCTTAGGTCAACCTCGGTAGGTAACTTTGGTACAAAACTGTCAACATACTTCTACCTCAATCCTCTAATTTTTGCTTTATTTCTAATTGGTACCATGCTGTTAGCTAAGTTTTTTGTTTGTTTCTTGAAAAAAATAAATTGAGGTATATTTTATCACAATAAATATTTCCAGTGATTTAAATTTGTTGCTAAAGGTACAATTTCCCTTTTGCATCATTTTCTATAACTTTGTTTAGCATTTCTAATAGGTCTGGTGAAGACATAGTTTCTTAGTTTCCTTTATCTGAAAATGTCTTTCCTATCGTTCTTGAAGGATATTTTCACTTGTAGAATTCTGAGTTTCAGTTTTATTCATTCAGTACTTTAACAGTGTTGTTCTTTGTCTTCTAGCTTTCCTGCTGTCTGACGAAAGCTTATAGTCACTCAAGTCTTTGTTCTTCTGTATGTATTATTGTTTGATTTTTAAAATTTATTTATTGGGTTGACATCGGTTAATAGGATCAGATAAATTTCAAGTGTAGATTTCTATGACACATGATCTGTATATTGCACTGTGTGCCCACTACCTAAAGTCAAACAACCATATATTAGGCCTCCTATATATTCCCCACCCACCCACCCCCTTCCTTCAGGTAGCCACCACACTGTTGTCTGTGACCATGAGTTTGTTTTATATTCCACATATGAGTGAAATCATATGGTTCTAAGCTTTTCCTAATTGATTTATTTCACTTAGCATGATATTCTCAAGGTCCATAAATGTTGTTGCAAATGGCAGTATTTCATATTGCAACCAACAGAATAAAATACCTCGAATTAAACTTAACAAAGGATGTGAAAGACCTATGTACTGAAAACTGCAAAGCATTATGAAGAGAGATTGAAAAAGACACAACAAAATGGAAAGATATTCTGTGTCCATGGATAAGAAGGATCAACATAGTTAAAATGGACATATTACCCAAATCAATATACAGATTTATACACTGTCCTGCAAACTCGAGCCTCCTTGGTCTCCCTGGGTTCTCAGTCCCACCTCCTCAGCTCAGAGTCCTCTAGGCCCCACCTTGGTTACTCGTCTCTGCCAAGGCCTGAAAACTCTCTCAAAGCAGGAATCTGGAGGAATCATAATGATCACCTTATTTGTTTCCTATATCTCTTCCACTGCCTGATGTCCACTGTCTTGCACACCATTTGTTAATGTAATTTGTCCAGTTTTATTGTTTAAGGTGATGTGACATATCTAGTCCCTGTTATCACATGTTGACCAGAGTTGGAAGGAAATTCCATGGCATTAGCTAACACCTCCCCCCAACTCTTCCCTCTACCAGCCGTGGAAATAACTGTAATTGTGAGTTCAGTGAGTCAAGTTTAATATATCTTCAGTACAGCAATAGTAAAGATAACCCCCTAACACACGAACATCCTCAGAAAACAGAATTTTGGTTAGGTAAAACCTGATTAGGCAAGAAGAACCAGCCTTTTCCTCTTAGATAAAAACCGAATGCCACTTTGGAACACTGTTTTGTAAAGTATCACTTGAGTAGTCCCTTTAGTTTTCAACTGTGTAAAGACAAGTAGGCCAGAACCCTGTTGACTCAACTTCCTGGTTCAACGGATGTCTTTCCTGAATAACTGTGGGATTGTGCATGTAAACCAAAGAGTAGGACCCAGGGATTCCCGGGACATTCTGAGGCCTCGGTGGGATCTACACTGCAGGACTGAGGTCATGCATGTCAGGGAGTGGGTCCAGAATTGGAAAGTAAGATCATGTGGCAGTGACAAAAGAAATGACAACAAAGATTAGGGCCCACCAGTGACTGGATTTTCATGGTGAGAATTAATAAATAGGGGTGAGAATTGGAATATCATTATCTTATATTAGTGAGAATTTATTTTCTATTATTCTGAAGAATGTCTTAATTTCTTTTAAAAAATGAAAGCATGATGAGTACTCTAGTGACATATGTAATACTGTGTATGTATTCTAATGTATTCTGTGCAGTTGCATAGATCCACTAAAATAACAAAAGAAAAAAAGAAAAATAACCCTAGCCTAAGAAAAAATGGTGAGTATATTCTTGAGGATAATTTGGTCAATCTTATTGGAATAATTTTCTTGAGGTTGTGTTAATTGGACAACTCCAGGTTTCAAGAACAGAAATATACTCAGACCCTCCAAAATTATAGGATGTATTTTAAGGATATATGGGGAAGTAAAGAAACAAGAGGAGCTGCTCAAAAGATTATCTCTAGCAAAAGGGTAGCTCTCACTTCTTGGATAAGCTGATTCATGCTCTACTGCTCTCCCGACCACTTTTTTGTATTGTCTCTCATTTGGGCACCGTTGTTATTATCTGGTACTGCGCATGCTTACTGCTTAGAATTTTCTTGCCATTGGCTCACTCACAGATAGCTACCATAGCCACCAATTGTGGATTACTTAGTTGAGATATTAGGTCAGAATGTTGAATCCCAAGTTACAAGGAATGATTGCTTAAAGAGAAGAAAATAAGCATGATTGATTATTCAGAAGCAAGTTGGGGCCTGGTAAACATTCAATCTTTCTTAAACACAAAGGCACACCTATCTACCTTCACTGCTGATTTGGTAAGAGAAGGGAAATTAATAAAACTTTAGAAATTCATGAATATTTGAGGTTTAATATTTTATAAGGTATGTTCATCTGTGAGACCCTCTTTCTGTCTTTGTGATTCTGAATGTGCAATTTATTAACCCTGTGACCTTGGTCAAATTATTTTACCTCCTCACTTATAAACTAGGTCTAATGCTATCTGTCTTAGGGAGGTTTTGTGAAGATTAAATGAGTTAACAGTATTTAATAAGTATTTGCTATTATTGTTATTATTATTATTATCACCAGGTAAGTTGGGGAAATGCATTTAAGCTTCCTTACCATCACCCCAGAATTAGTGGGTTTTCATAAATTTGTAAAGTTTATAAAAATAGATCTCTATATTTCATATGTATGTGTATTTTTCATACATCTTTTAATATTTATAGCTACATTCACACTTATTTTCTATTTCTTTTGCTATATTTTCACCTTCCCAGAATTATTTTGAAGGTCTTTGAAAGAAGAGACTGTGCTTTCTTAATATATTCCTAATGCATTACATAGTATTTGAAATATAGTAGGTGTTTGATGCATAGCTAATGAATTGCAGTGAATTTGATGGAAAAGGAGAGGAAAGAATGTTTTGAATCATTTTGTTTTCCTGTTGTAGAGGCAGCTATCATATGGTGCACTGACTATGAACTTAGAAACAGAAGTTGTTCTTTTGAGATTTTTTTTTAAATTTTTAATTTTTTTTCCTTTATGGATTTTAGAGAGAGAGGAAGTGAGAGTGAGAAAGAGACAGAAACATCAATGAGAGAGAATATCTCTTGGCCACCTCCTGCATGCCCCCCACCGGGGGTTGGGCCCACAACCTGGGCATGTGTCCTTACCGGGAATCGAACCAGTGACCTCTTGGTGCATGGGTTCACGCTCAATCACTGAGCCACACCGGAGGGACTGCTTTCGAGATTTTTGCTTACCAGTTCTACGTCACTGAGCCTTCATTTAATCTTTCTGAGCTCCCAGTTCCTCATTTTTATAGTGGGGAAATAATACCCTACAGAATCATACCATAGTAGGGATTAAAATGAAATTAAATGTATATAGAGCTACCCACATATCAGGTATGATTATTGTTCTTTTCTTTTCTTTTATTTTTTTACCAACTATTGCCCTTTCTTTTGAATTCCAGTTTTCTGGAAGATGTGAGGAAATGTTGAGAGCTTCTAAATAATATTGCTCAAATTTCCAGGGCCTAGTAATTCCTCAGTCAGAGACTTTCTTACCTTGTCTTATCTGCCTGATCTGTGGCCTATCACTTCCTGGATTTAACCATCCAAACAGGACTTAATGCAGCTGAGATCAGCTATTTCTAATCTTACATCTCGCCTCCACCCCCTTCACTGCTTAATTTTATATCTTTCTCTTTGAAAATAACACAGACCCAAAGAGACATGAAGAATCATTCAGTGGTATTAGTTTATGCAGACCCTGCCTACCTCGTACACAGTCGCTCTTTGTCCAGCCTGGGGCACACGAACCTCGTTTCATTTCAGCCTCGGTACTGCACGTGGAATGGAAGATGCATCCTGAGCGACATCTGGTCTCATTACAAAGAGAATCAATAAACTATATCTAGCCAGTTACGAATGCCACACAAAAGAACAGGATCTTTTTATGGCACTGTTCTTTTGGTCACTCTCTAATGTGGTTTTTATTGCACATTATTTTTCTTAGTTGTAATTCATTTGAGCCTTTCCTACGATGAAAAGATCAAACCTTATGGCGAACATTTTTAAGTACTGCAGTGTCAGAGGAAAACTTGGGAATGCTAGACTTCTGCTTTGAAAGTTTGAACAAAGAAAACAAAAGAAACCATTTTACTCTTATATATTGTAAATCACTTCTCTGTTTCAGAACACAGGATTTGTTTTTGCGATTCATTTTGGAAACTAATTCAGTTAATTGTTGCTACTCTGAAATTACCTGATAAATGTTCTGCCTATTGATTTAAAAAATATTATCTTGCCTGCAGACTGGTCTGGAAGTTTGCAAGGCAAACAGAAGAGGTGGATAAAAACGGTCACTTAAGCAGTAGACATAATGGGTTTCTAAAGGCAGGAGTTTTTGACTATGACAGAATGCCTATTCTTTCTTTAGTAACTTGAGTGACTGCTTGCAACTTCCAGACCTAAGTGCACATTAAATTTATGGCTACCACAAGGTTTATCCTGAAGGGCCAATAACTTCCCTAGAAACTGAAGGGAAATGATTTTCTGCCCTTTTCTTTGTTTTAGAAAATAATTTAATTCCTAGCTCTCCAGTAAAGCTCACACTAATTAGGGTAGAGGAGTAGAATCTTATTGTGGATATAAGATAAATGAGACAATTAATAAAATCTCCTGCTTAATTCTTAGAAATTAAATTAATAATTTATTTTGCCCTGTGTAAACATAGCAATAAATTGTATATTTCTATATATCAGGGTCAGCATTAAACAGAATTATGCATTGTTAACTTTTTAATAAATGAATTTTTAAAAAAAGAGCAAATTTTTGATGGCTTTATATGCTGTATTTTAAGACAGTAAATCTGCTGTGAGGATACATAAAAATTTAGCAGGTTTTCCCCAGATTTCATCAACATTTAAGTTAAAGGTATAAGATTTTCTCTGTGAGTTTAAATACTGAAATTGAAGTTAAAAAATTTTTTTTCTTTATTGATTTTAGAGAGAGAGAAGAAGGGAGAGGGAGAGATAGAAACATCAATAAGAGAGAACATCGATTGGCTGCCTCCTGCATGCTCCCCACTGGATATTTGGCCCACAACCTGGGCATGTGCCCTGGCCAGGAATTGAACAGACGACCTCTTGGTGCATGGGGTCAACGCCCAAACACTGAGCCACACTGGCTGGGCTGAAATTGAATTTTTAAATTGGGATATAACTTATAAGGAAATGATTAATCATTTTTACTAATTCTTTGCAAGTGACAACTTAGGGAAAATACTTTAAACGATTTTTCACAAATATCCTTAGAATATCCATACGTTACATTTTTTTTGTCAAATATGTTTTTATTGATTTTTTAGAGAGAGAAACAGTGATGAGAAGGAAACATTGATTGCTTCCTGCACACCCCACACTGGGGATCGAGCCCCACAACCCAGGCATGTGCCTCAACTGGGAATCAAACCAGTGACCTGGTGCATGGGACAATGCTCAATCCACTGGAGCCACACTGGCTGGTCAACAATATGTCATGTTTTTTTATAAACATTCCAGAAATATGACTGTTTTCCTTGATAAGGAAATTGTAGGCAAAATGTCCTGTTTTTCATATGGTTTGTGGGAATTCATAATATACTTTTTTTTTTTAACCTTAGCAACTGTTTTGAGAATTTTAATATAGACCCAAATAAACTCAGGTTTCCTATGGACTGACCTGTCATGTAGAGATCTAATTAGATCTTTCAGTGAGGAAGCTAAGTGCTATTTGGAGGAGGACATTTAACTTTGGTTGCCTCTGGATTCACTCTCAACTACCTGATCTGTCTATGGAACTCTCTGCATTTCAGACCTCCTCACCTGCTGTTGCTGTAATAAAAAATCCAACTCAGAATGCCCTCCCATCTCCTAATGGCAAGGCAAGGCATCGTCAGGGGAGTTAATTTGTGAACTGCAAATATATATATATTTTGCAATTGAAACATTGAACTTTTAAAGACTGGCTTGATAAAAAGCATTTAATAATGTTTGATGGTTTTTAAGATGGTCTTAGCAATTCTGGAAGATGGTAGAATTCAGATTCAGATATGTGGGATTTGTGAGTCAGTTTATAATGATCTGTTCTTTCAGTGATGGATTCTGAGGTCAGAGCTGGTATAGGCCAGATTCTACAGTTGAAACTGAAGTAAATCAACATCTAGTGCCTGGGGGATTGCCAATTACCTTTCAGCCACGCATTCTTGGATAATGGCAAAGTAAGCAGATCACCTGGTACCCCCATATGCTCTGGGTCCCCAAGCTCAGAGGTAATGCTATTCTTTCTAATGAAGCTTGGGCCTTCTACCATTAATTGTCTGGCAATCCTTTTAGGACACTAAAGACATGAACATCATTTTGAAACCTTCTTATCTGAGGGACATAGTTATTTTATAAAGATACCACGGTACGCATATTACACAGGACTCTCTTGGAACATTGGGAAAATGTATGTGATAGGCTTTGCTAAATATAAAGTAGTATAAGGATGTAAAAATCTATTGTTGTAATTTGTCAGTGCTGTGGTTAATATTTAATTTCAATCACTTATGAAAGCCACCTGCCTGGTCTGGAACCTATAAGCTATTATCTACCTGGATTTGTTCCAGAGTCGAGTCCCACTCAAGAGCAGGCCTGCCCGGCAGGAAGGGGGAACAGAAGCTGCCCGTGCACACGCTGCCGTACGTGGCCACTCGTGCCTCGTGCTGTGTGCACTTACTTACTGGTCGATTGGTAAATTAAATAACCCCTTTTCAATATAAATTCTTAATTTTTTTATACTTTCCAGTTCTCTGCCAAGATTCTCCATACTGTCATCTTTTCCTACAAATCCTTTAACATATTTGTAACAGATGTTTTAAAGTTCTTGCCTGTTAATTCAAGCAGCTGGGCTATTTATGGGGCGGCTTCTATTGAGGTTCGTTTATCTCCTGATTATTGGTCAGATTCTCCTGCTTTTTCGCATGTCTAGTGATACTTGACTCTCTGTTGGATATTCCAAATAATGTGTTGTAAAAACTCCAGATTTTGTTATCTGGAGTTTTGTTCTGCTGGGCAGTTATATTACTGAGGAATCATCTTGATCTGCGGATGACAGGTTTTCAAATGTGTTAGTGTGGGCTTCTTTTAGCTTTGTTTTTAGTTCTAGGGCATAGTCCTTAGTGAGGCCTATTCCTAAGGTGTGGCCCTTCGAGGATTTTAATGGAAAACCTGAGGCTTTTACCAAGCCCCTCTAACTTGATAGGACTTAGAAACCAAATTATGAGATCCCGGAACTGGGTGGTTGACGAAATACTGCCCTTGAGCTATTGCTTTCTTTTAGGTTCTGAGTCATATCTTATATATAAGCAGCTCAACAATTTAAACAAAATTTTTATATAAATTTTGTTCTCCCTTTCTGTGGCTTCCTCCTTTCCAGGATTTTCCTGACAACCCAACCTAATTCTCCTCAGTCTATTCGTGCTGTTGCCTTGGTCCGAGCTCTATTCCATGGGCCTGTGTGGCCCTGGGGAGGCCCCTTGGGGGAACAGTGATTACGAGTGGTGCTCATCTAATTTGTTTCCCTTCTTCAAGAATTTGACCCCCTCCAATATATGCATTCTTTTGTCTTTCCTTCAGTGCATTCAAACTGATTTTTGAAAAACATATTTTACTAAGAGTTTATATTAATTTTCAGTGGGAGAATTAGTTTGATATCAGCTATTCTGCTATTACTACAAGAGAAATATAAACCTTTAAAAATTAAAGTACATTGTACACACACATGCACAAAGTGAACAGATTTGTGTAAATGCCACTCACACGGCGTTCTATGTGTGTGGGGCTTTATTAGTTAACCTTTATTAAATGCTTATTGTATGCTAGATAGAGTGCCTGGAGTTTTACCTTTATTTAATGATGTTTTAAAATGATTTATTGAATTCTGTTTTACATTTATATAATTATGTATTAACTGTACTTCAAAAAATAAATCATCTCTGTATACCTATGAAATAACTTCAATAATTAGTAACACAGGGCTAGTCTTGTTTCTCCTATACTTCCACTCACTTCCTCCGCCCCATCGCACTATTTAAAGTAAATTCAAGACTGTGTATAATTGTATTTGCAAATACATCAGTATGAGACTCTAAAACACAAGAAATTTTCACTTATTTTAACACAAGCAAAATATTATCAGACTTAAAAATAATAGTGTTCAATCATCCTCAATTTTCCTCACTTTTTTTTACACTTTCCCCTCCCACATTCCATATTTTAATTCATAGATTCTCTTTCTCTTTTATTTTGCTACAAGTTGTTTGTTGAAGAAACTGTTGCCATTTAACACATTCTTCTGTCTTTGTATGTCTTGTAAACTCATCGGAAGATCTAGAGCAGCAGTTCTCAACCTATGGGTCACAACCCCTTTTGGGGTCGAACGACCCTTTCACAGGGGTTGCTTAAGATGTAACAGTAGCAAAATTACAGTTATGAAGTAGCAACAAAAATAATTATATGGTTGGGGGTCACCACAGCATGAGAAACTGTATTAAAGGGCCGCGGCATTAGGAAGTCTGAGAACCACTAATCTAGAGGGCTCAGCAGATTAAGGTTGAATTTTTGGCAGAATACTTCATAGGAATTATAACGTGCCTTCCCGTGCATCATATTGGGAGGCCTATTCTATCTAGTTGTCTCTCTTTGTAATGTTAAGTAGGATTAGGTATTGTCAGCCTCATTCATATAGTAACCCCCCTTATCCATGGGGGATGTGTTTCAAGAACACTACTGGATGCCTGAAACAATGGATAGTAATGAAACTTATATATACATTTTCCCTATATATACATACCTTTAAGTTTAGTTTATTAATTAGGCATTGTAAGAGATTAACAACAGCTAATAATAAAGTAAAACACTTAAAATAATATACTGTAATAAAAGTTATGTGCCTGTGACCTCTCTCTCCTTAAAATATCTTATTGTACTGTATTCATTTCCTCCTTGTGATGGTGTGAAATGGTACAATGCCTATGTGATGAAACAGAATGACAGGAATGATGAAGCATTGTAGCACTTGGCTACTAAAAGGGTTACTTGAACATAAGCACTGAGATATCACGACAGTCAACCTGACAACCAAGACAGCTACTAAGTGACTAACAGGCGGGTAGCATTATACAATGTGGATACTCTGGACAAAGGAATGATTCATGTCCCAGGCGGGAACTGAAAGAAATGGTACAAAATTTCATCCCGCTACTCAGAATAGCGTATAATTTAAAACTTATGCATTGATTATTTCTGGAATTTTCCATTTAATATTTTGGACCACTGTTGACCGTGAGTAACCCAAACTGCAGAAAGCAAAACCACAGATAAAGGGGACTATTATATACTATAGAGTGTCTCAACAGCTTTTGACCCAATTTTTCAGCAAACATTAACAATTCTTGCATAGGAGTTACTTAATTTACTCTTGCCCAATTTATTCTTTATTCATGTATTGAACATAGGTATATTCCAAACACTGTTCTATGTATAAGAGTACAAAGAAGAATGAAACAGTTCTTGCATATGAGAAACTTATGGATATCTATTAGCCATGCTATAGCAATGTCCTCATGTGTAGCTTAATTCCCTATATGGCCACAGAATTTTGGAGCATAAAACAAATCAAGTATATTTTGGGCATTAAGGCTGATGAATTAGGTTGAGCTACATGAAGATGTCATTATTTAGTGTAGATGAACTGGGCTCAAGTCCTGGCTAGAGGACTCTAACTCATCCTCATGTTGTGGGAGTAGAAATGCAAGCCACAATTTTGCTTGAATTATTTTGCAACAAAATTATGCCAAATACAAAACCTATTTGGCTCATCATATTACACTCCCCACTGCAATAAATCTGTTCTCAATTTGGCATGAGTTTGGTTTCTAGAGAAGTTTTTCTTCTAATTATTTTTACATAGATCAAATATTTATTAGAAATGTTTTCTTCACTATTTTAAAACACTCAAAATTTGCTGAATGCAATTATGCATTTTAAATATGAATATTTGTTTGGCTAATATGGTAAGAAGTTTACAAAGTTATGTTCTTGAAGTTCATCTTGTCTTTCTGAGATTTAGTATTTACATTCAACATTGAACCAAAGGATACAATGACCAAGAATGCGAGGAAGTCACAATGTCTATAACTCTTGTGGGGACTTGCATGTGTTCATTCCAGCAAATGTAGAGAGGATCTTCTGCTTACGTGAAACGTCCTGGGCACGCTGATGAGTAAGACAAAGTCTCTGCCTCTTCATGGAACTTACAGTCCAGTGCCTCAGTCTCAGTCATCAAGTTTATTACAAATTGAAAATCAACAGGTGAATGTTTTTTTTTCCCCCACTAATGTTCCAGATGTCATCTGACATGATATGCTCATGATACGTGGTTTTTATAATACACTTTATACTAACCAACGCATCTTATTGCATACCAACATGGCTAGTCGTCCGAGCAAAGCGAGATGGCTATTCTTATTACCCCTTTTACAGCTGTTACTCGAATTAAGATGGGATTCTGGCCAGATAACTAGTTCTAAATTGAAAACATTATAAGTAAAAAATGTATTTAATACAACTAACCTACCGAACATCATAGCTTAGTCTAGTCTACCTTAAACATATTCCAAACACAATATCCAAAAAACGCTGACAACAGCACACAGTGGAGTGTTGGCTGTTTACCCTCAGATCACAGGTCCGACTGGGCGCACCACCACTGCCAGGATCCCGAGCGGATCACAGCACACTCACCAGGCTGAGGAAAGATCAACATTCAAACCTGAGGTACGGTTTCTACTGAATGCAAACCATTTTAGCACCATTGTAAAGCTGAAAAAATCAAAGTTGAACCATCGTGAGTTGGGGACCATTGATATAAAGATCAATATAAGACATATAATGCCTTGTTCCTGACATAAAATGGGGCTTTGAGTATTATAAAGTGAATCTTATTATCAATATTAATTTATCATTCTCTTATTTTCTTTGGCCAGTGCACTCCTGGTAATATTCAAGGAGGGTTATGATTGACTGTATTTTTTTCAATTTACAATTTATTGTATTGGCCCAAAACTAAAAGGGTAACCTCTCTATTATTTATTATGGTTATGGCCCTCACTGTGCTCACAGGTTTCTAATCCTAAATCTTAAAAATTATACTAGACTTTAAGTTACTTCACTCTCCATGTCTGATCTTTCTCTTTTCAAGCCTCTTTAATCTCATTGACATACATGACTGCTCTCCCCTCCTCCCTGTTGTGTTATTTTTATGTTATCTCTTATTATGATTATCACATCAAACTAATTGGTCTCTCTCCCTCAAACCCTTCTTCTGTTAGAATGATTTTCAATGTGCAAAATGGAGCATATTATGTCACTGCTTAAAACCATTCAACAGATTTGTAGTGTTTATGGGATAAAGTCTAAAGTCTTTTTAGGGACAGTCAAGGTCTTCCATGACTTCCAAATTCATTTCTTGCCACTGAACTGAACTTATTCTGCAATCTAGATACGATAAACAGCTAATAGTTTCCGACTACGCCTTGTTGGCTCATGAGTCTGTGCAGATTCATTTCAGTTTTTCCTCTTTATCATCTCTTGGTAGAAGTCTCCCTCACTACTTAAAATTATCTAACCACTTCTTTCTTTGAATTAGCAGTGTGTCAGCATATACTTCTTATTTTATGTTATTTATTATTATTATTTTTTTTTATCCTCACCCAAGGACACTTTTCCATTTTTTGTTCAGATAGACTGGGAGGGAGAGAGAGGAAGAGAGAAAGAGAGAGAAACGTCGATGTGAAAGAGACACATCCAGTGGCTGACTCCCACATGACCCAACCAGGGTCAGAGACAAATCGCAACCGAGGTACATGCCCTTAGTGGGAACTGAACCCAGGGCTCTCTGGACCGCAGGCCAATGCTCTAACCATTGAGCACAACAAGGCAGGGCTATACTTCTTATTTTTTTGCAGGGCTATACTTCTTATTTTTTTATTATTATTTTTTTTTAATCCTCACCCGACGACATTTTTCAATTTTTTGTTCAGATAGAGCGGGAGGGAGAGAGAGGAAGAGAGAGAGAGAGACATCGATGTGAAGGGACACATCGAGTGGCTGCCACCCGCACGACCAACCAGGGCCGGGGACAAACTGCAACTGAGGTACATGCCCTTAGCGGGAACCGAACCCGGGTCTCTCTGTACCGCAGGCCGACGCTCCAACCGCTGGGCCAAATCGGCCAGGGCTATACTTCTTATTTTAATTTAAGGGTTATTTGTGTGTGTGTGTGTGTGTGTGTGTGTGTGTCAGAGAGAGAGAGAGAGAGAGAGAGAGAGAGAGAGAGAGAGAGAGCGCACGCAATTTATCACTCAATTATAAATATCTGTTTACAGCCTTGTCTTTCTTATTACAGTATGATTTGATGTGGTCAGATGTCCAAAGCATGGTAGGAACATAGGTCTTTGTTTGATTAAGCAATGAAGGAATAAAAAGGAAAAAAATTAAGGTGATGAAGATATCATCAGTATTCCCTCCACTTTTATCATCCTTGTCTTTATCATCTGTTTTCTCTTTCCTTCCGTCTCCCTTCCAAAGAATTCAGGGATTGCAGAAGCCAGAACCCTGGAACAGAGCAGGATCCTTGAATTGCCTCTCCTCTTGAGGTCTGAATCTCACCCCTTTTACTTCATCTTCCTATCAAAATGGATTTGTGTTAAATGATATTCCCTTTAGATCTTGCTTAGTAGTTCCCAAATTTGATAACCGGCTTTCAGGGCATGGATCCAAGGTCGTAATGAGGCACCGTAAAAGCGTGGTTAAACACCTACAGGTTCAAAGGTAGAGTTCAACTTGCTTCTCCCACTTAGTAACTGTGTTAACCCAGGGCTAGGTGTCCATCCTCTCCAAAACTCAGTTACCTCATCAGTGAAACTGGAACACAGAGCCCTACCTCACAGGGTTATTGTGCGGATTTGAGAGAATGTATGTACATCACTTGCCTAAGATGGAAGTCCTAGACTAGCCTCTTTCCTGTCTAAACTTTGGCTATGGCAGGAAAACAATAAAGAAACAATAGGACAGAGAAATATGGAAAGCATTTTAATTTGTGACTTGGGCTCACAGACAAAGCCCAAGAAACATTTCTTCAATTGTTTAGATTAAATTTCCATAAATAACATAACCTCTGCAAACCTTTCAACCTCTCATCGTCCACTCATTACCAGATGAATTATGGATAAATGTTACATGTTATATTTAAACTATGTATCTCAAATTTTTATGTAGCCTTTGTATACTTTGATTTACAGTTCTTTCAAGGTACCAAAACATTGACAAATATTTTATAGACATTTATTAATGTTAGCTCTGAGTCACTTCATATCTTCAAAAATTAGTATATTTAATGAAACTATCTTGGGGTGAGTGAAATTCAAATTCATGATAAATTTGGGTCGTAAACCTGAATGCACAATACACAATCGAATAGTATAATCTAAAAATAGGATTATTGTATTTCCTGATTGTAGCTTCATCTGCTAATGATGAAAAGAATTCAAATCTCTCTTAAAAATGAACTTAGGACCTGGCTGGTGTGGCTCAGTGGTTGAGCGTCGACACATGCACCAAGGGGTCACCAGTTCGATTCCCAGTCAGGGCACATGCCCGAGTTTCAGGCTCATCGCCAGTGGGGGGCATGCAGGAGGCACCTGATTGATATTTCTCTCCCACATCAATGTTTCTATCTCTCTCTCCCTCTCCCTTTTTCTCTCTCTAAAAATCAATAGTACTTAAGGCATCAATTGTTAGCTTTTCCTCAATTGTCAACACCAAGGCTTTGTCTGATTTGAAAATCTGGAGGTTGAATTGATGTCTCCGTGCTCCACTTGCTTTTTCTGCCTGATGATATGTGAGTGAGTAGATGCATGTGCAGAGAGAGGTGTTCCTTTTCATAATCTCTGATATTATTCATTTTACTTAAGCCTTTAAAAGTACATTTCTGCATACAATTTGTTACTCCTTTTTGACCTGTAAATACTCTGAGGGAGAAACACTGTGGTTCCTACTTTCCTTGCTGAGACTATCTCCGAAACCGCTTGCTGAATTCCTCTATGAACCTTGAAGGAGGAGGGCATGTCATGTAGCCACATAAACCATTCATCTAACGCTTGAGTCATGACCCCCAGACTTGGTTGCAGGATAAAAAGTAAAAACAATATATTCTATAGAAAGTAATAACGAATTCTTAACGATATTCCATGATTGCAGTATAACTTTCTACAAATATATTACATGTTAGCCTTCAGTTTAATGTTTATTTTTCTACTTAAATCATCAAACAGCAAGTGTTAGAGAGGGTGTGGAGAAAAGGGGACTCTAGTACACTGCTAGTGGGAATGCAGACTGGTGCAGCCACTGTGGAAAACACCATGGTGTTACCTCAAAACATTAAAAATTGAACTGCTATTTGTCCCAGTGATCCCACTTCTAGGAATATACCCTAAGAAACCTGAAAGACCAATCAGAAAGAATATATGTACCCCTATGTTCATAGCAACACTATTTACAATAGCTAAGATCTGTAAACAACCCAAGTGTCTATCAGTAGACGGATGGATAAAAAGCAGTGGTACATATACACAATGGAGTACTATGCAGCTGTAAGAAAGAAAGATCTCTTATCCTTTGAGATGGCATGGAAGGACCTGGAGAGTATTATGCTAAACAAAACAAGCCAAGCAGAGAAAGACAAATATCACATGATCTCATTTATTTGAGGAATATAATGAACTAAACAAACTGCTGAACAAAATTAACCCAGAGACATAGAGGTGGGGTACAGACTGACAAACCTCAGAGGAGGGGGTTGTTTGTAGGGGAAGAGATAAACCATAGAACTTACATGCTTGTGTACCTGACCAATGAACATAGACAACAAAGCTGGGGATGGGGTGGGAGGAAGGGAAGGAGGGTGTCAATGGGGGGAAAATAAGAAACATCTGTAACAAAAATACATTGATAAATAATTTTTTTTAAAAAGGTCATCACCTAGGTTACGGGTATAAACCCGCAATCTCCTTTACAACTCAGCTCTTGAAGTTACAGAAGCTGTGCTCACTTGATGCCACCTGGTTGGACTATGATTTTTGGTGCCAGAGATAAGCTTTATCTTTCCAACCATGTGTTCACTATCTGGTTTTCACACTGATCTCTATTATTCATAATAAATGCTTGTAATGTCTCACTGGTTATTGACCAGGACCACCATGCTGATTATGTCATGAATGTGTGGCATTCCTACAGATGGTTTCTTCAATGATAAACTGTAGGGAGATTTACAAGTATTCTATCTCATAATAAAATTAGAGTAAGATCATGATGGTATGATAGAGACTTGAAGGGGACAGGACCAGCTCCCCTAGAGCTGAGAAAATCCTAGAAGTAGATAGTCCTGCAAGTTATAAAAGGAAATCTAACTAGATAGGTTGAATATAGCATCCATTCTAGAAATATACCCTAAGAAACCTGAAAGACCAATCAGAAAGAATATATGTACCCCTATGTTCATAGCAACACTATTTACAGTGTTAAGCAATAGGTTGCTAACCAGGTAAAAAGTGAGAAAAGAATAAATAACTGAACAAACATCTATTTTTCAGTTTACTTTTTTTGCTTAATGAAATTCCCTTCTACTGGTAACAGCATCTCCAAGATACTCCTTTCTGGAACTATTTTATCCACACTCCCATTCCACATAGTTGCAAGGGGAAGACCCAGGCTCGGACAGTAGAAGCACTACACATACATCAAGATGCTGACTGATTTAGGTATGGCCCTGTGACCCTGGTCAGTAAATGAAAGTACCCTGGGTTTTTGTATAAATTTTTTTTTGCTTGGTTTGCTATGTTGGTGGATTATAAATCCTCGGCAATTTGTGGAGAGAGCCTGTCTTAGCATAAAACCGACATAGCAGAGAAGAGACAAAGCCAAGGGCCAAAAAGAAAGGCAGGATGTAGATGAACTCTTTAGGTCCCTGGCACCAAATGTCAAATCCATCCCCTCACTTTAGCCAATAAATTCTCTTTTGAAATTTAAACCAAATAATACTGTCTTATTTAGCAGTTTTTTTTTTTAACAAGTGGATAGGCAGAATAATCTGGATTCAGCCAATATCTGGAGACCTGATTGGACAGATATGAAAATAATGGAAGCCAACTAGCAGAGGTCATGGGCACAGGGACAGGAGGGTCAAGTTTGTTAACAGAGAAGGAGCAGAAAGAGCAAAGCAGGTTCTAACTTGGAAAGATTGAGCTATGGTACATTGGATCAAAGCATCACCCAGTAACCATAACCGACTTGTATGTGGGCCCAAGATCAGTCTTCTCGAAGGACTGTGAAAGACTCCTAACTACCAGAAATGGAACTATTCTTGAAGTGAATGAGACAAGGAGCAAAAACACCTGACTGTTGAGCTAGGGTTCCTTTTAGCCAGGACTGGATTACTCTAGAACAGAGCTAGAAATCAAGTACACAGTTGGGCGTAAAATATCTGGGGTCAAGGTAAGCAGTGGAGTTGACAGGGGAGAGAGGAAGAGACTGGAGTCCGGGGGACATACGCGCACAGGCAACATTAGGTGCAGTGGGTTTATGACCGATAAAGATTTTAGGAGCCTCAAAAACTTCTAATTTCTTTAAAATCAAGAAAGAAAGGAAACTTTTAGGTTGAAATTATTTTATATACCATATGAATATGAATATATTTATCTTTATACCAATGTAGTCACAAAATATAATTTGTATATATACGTATATGTTTATGTGCATATACTTATTATTTTATTTCATTTAATAATATAAGAGATCCATAAGAGTGAAAGTACTGAGGGCCCATGAAAGTCACAACGCTGCCTGCCTTGGGCACCAGGACAGATTCTGTGACTGGTGGCCTCGAAGTCCTTCACAATCACTTATTCCCTGATTTTCTCTACTAGAAAAGCTGAAAGACTAGAAAATTCACCCTTCCAGATTCTCTTGTACTTCAGAGTGGCAGGTATTGAGTTACAACTAGTGGAGTTACACACACACACACACACACACACATATATATAAATAAATAAAACTCACTAGGTACTATGTCTGGAAACACATTTCAAAAGAGAAAAAGGTAGTTCTGGTTTTCTTTGCTTAGGAAAATGGCTGACCCATAGTAAGCATTCAATAAATGATAGCTAATGATAATAAGAATAATAATTTAGTTATTGAAAAGATCACAGAACATAAAACAAAGTGATGACTACTAACATTACGTTCCCCCTCCCCACGTGTTCTTTGGGTTCAAAATGTACTGGCTGCCATGGAAACCACAGTGGTTACCTGGATTTTCCTTAATGATAGCACGCACGCACGCCCTAGAAATCAGCGGATGGTACCAGTTGCAGCCCGTCACACTGCAAGCCCCTAAAAGACCAGCTGGCTCAGAGGGAGATGTTTCATGGTAAGGACTAAAGCTATCATTTGTCCTGGGTTTTTGGACAATGATAAAATGCCTGTAGACTGAATTATGAGGTAGTATATGATTTGGCAAGCTGTTGCCATTCAGAATTTATGTGGATGTTTGTGATACTTGGTTTCTAGTGTTTATCAACTTTGTATTGTCAGGGAGAGTTGGGTCAGTGATGATGATAAAGAAGAGTGAGTTGAAAGTGGAATATATCACCTAGGATTATTCCATAAAATCTAAAATTCCTTAAAATGCTTACCAATGGGTGTGCAATGCCTACATTATTCCATCTCCTTCCCAATTGGTCTCCCACTTCCCAATTCTCTTTCTTTCCTATCTAGACCATACATTTTTTCATGTTACTCCATTTCTCAAAACCATTTTTTTTGATTTCTACTATTTACATTAAAAAAAAAAAACCCACACAAAATTCTAACCTTTTCACCGTTAAGTGCTAATCTACTCTTATCGTTGACCTCCATGTTTTCCTTCCAACCATTTGGTTCTCCTGAAAGTTCCCTGAGTACACCATGGTATGCCATGCTGCTCGAAATCCCTTCCTTATATTCAATTCTCATTTATACCTTACTGATTACACTGGGGCCCAATTCAAGTTCTTCTCTGAACTATTGTGGGTTTACATCTAATTTAGTGGTATATAATCTTATTTAAGGAGATAAAGTATATAAACTTATTAGCATAGTGCAGGAAAGAAAAAAATGTTTTAAAATGTTATTTGCTCTCAATATATATATTTTGAATTGCCTTAGCAAGGATATACGTATTTTGAAGAGATTTTGTATATCCCATTTTTCTTGTATACCCCACGGTGCACAGCACTGCACAGTAAACACTTGGCAAGTAACAAGTGAATTCTCAAGGACTGTGGCTTTTAAAGTGGAGTTTAGGGAGCCTTGAAGATTCCTAAATATTTTCAGGTGATCTGTGAGCTCATAATTATATGAAGATATTATTTGCTCTATTTATATTCACACAGGTGCACCGTAAAGTTTTCCAGAGGTTGTGTAACTGTTGATGTTGTAACAGTAACTGCATAAAACAGCTTTGAGAATCAGCTGTGTTCTTTCTGTTCAAGAGATTGGAAAAAATATTTGTTACTAACTACTTTTGCTTTTGGAAATATAGTTATTTTTAATAAAAATATGCCATATTTACAGGGTAGGGCAAAAGTAGGTTTACAGTTGTGAGTATGCAAAACAGTTTATTCTTGTATTTCTATTTATCAATCATTGTATTATTTTCCATATGAACAACTTTAAACTTATTTTTGCCCCACCCTGTAGTAATATGTAATGGATTTATTATGGTTATCTTTAATTAAATGAATAAATAATATATTTTCAATTTCTCAATTTAATTTAAATTACAACAAATATTGATAGATATAATCCATATCAACAAAAGCTCTTTGGAGTCCCTGATAGTTTCTAAGAGTATAAAAGGTCCAAAATGTGAGAGGCTTGCTGCTCAAGCAGAGCCCACACTTTGCTATGGAAATTCTTTCAGGAAGGAGAGAAGGCAGGACAAGGCAGGGTGAAGAGGGATGATGGAGATACCACCAATTTCTATTTGTTGTTTAAAAAGTGGATATGCATTGGACAGAAAACTCAGCAGCCTTCCTTTGAATGATTAGATAATATGGAAGTCAAAATTTCCTACATACAGAGAAATTAAGTTTAGATATTTGCAAAAACTTGACTTCCTCAACAATGCCTGCCATTTGGTTAAATCCTCTGCTGTATATTTTAGCTATTTCTATAGATTAGAAATTTACATAAATAATTTTCTAAACTCATTCATACTGATAACAATTAAAATGCCTTTCATTTATCAGTTTCTTGCATCACTTTGCTGTTTCAAGAGCAAAAATATAATATTGTCTGTTTCTAAACACTGACACTGATACTAACATTTGTTGAATATATAGTATGAACAAATATTCTTCTAATTCTCTATACATATTAACTCATTCCACCCTCCCAGAAAACTTGCATAGTAAACACTCTTACTATTCCCATTTTGCAGATGAGGAATATGAAGAATATACAGATTAGGTAATTAACTAAAGTTGTTCAGCTAGTGAAATATGGAGCCAAGATTCACGCATGGCAATCGGACTCTGGAGTAATCTAGCATAGAATGCTATCTTGGCAATTTTACAAAGATTTAGCTTTTTCTTAAAAAAAAAAAAGTAGGGCAAGATATTCTCTAATTGATGAAATTAACTAATTTTGATTATAAGCCTTTTATGTTAATAATAATGGAAATCATTTTAATTATAATGCTACCAAATATTGTAGGTCTAGAATTAAGATATCATTTCTAAGAGGCATCCATTTTTGTTTTTTGCTGATTTTGATTCAATCTCAACTAGGTACCCTCAAATTTTATGGACTTTTTACAAGCTGTCTAAAATAACTATAAATTCTAAAACCTCGCCTCTAGAGTTGTCCTAATTATTTCTAACTTCCCAAATTATGTGCTAGGCTGTTAACTGTGAGAAGCTGCGGTTCAGCGCTTCCACGGAGACGAGATAATTGATAAATAACGTTGGTGTGGAAGGAAGTGAGACGCCTGAGAAGTGCCGGGGTCGGAGGTGATTGCCTTACAGATGAGCAAATCGGGTTCTAAGACTGCAACCAGAATCCAGGGTCCAGAAAGGTTACATGTGAATATCCATTCTATTCACAGCTGCTACAAAGACAAATCCAGGCTCTGGGCCTGCTGGGACTTTGTTCTGGGGCAGGGCAGTGAAGTCTTCACCATCCCAGAAATAGACAATGGATAGAATCCTGCAGCCTGGAGGGTGTGACTTGCTTTTCTAACCAAATGCTTATATGGGTAATCAACACCACACATGCAATTAATTAATTTGAAAGATTATACATCAGAACTTTATTAATCAATCCTATTCATCTTTTTACAAATTCCATTCAGTGAAGACATTGCATTTAATTTGTGAGTGATTATTTAAGGCCTCAGACATTTAGTGACTAATGCCACAAGGCCACCAGATGTGCTCTGTTGGCTTCGGCAGTTGTCATTGGCTTTCTCTTATGAAGTCCTCTGGCTCTAAACCTCCTGAGCATGAAGTCTGTTGGTTTAAGGAGTATGAGGGGAGCCCAGAAAAGGGCTCAAGGCTTTTTTTTTGGGAGAGGGTTGCAATTGGTGTCTTGTTCACTTCTTCCTTGTTTCCCTGTGCAAATCTTGTTTGGATAAAATTAGAGCTCTTATTAATGAGTTGTCAAGAGTAACATATTCCCATTTTTTGTTTAGGTCTTTGGGATTAGGGAAATTTAAAAGAATGGTGTTCAGCGTGGGAGGAAAAAACAAAAAACAGATGAAACCCAGAAGAGGAAGAAGCCTGAGATGGTGATAGAATTCAGATGGTGATGCACAGAGATAAGAAACCTTCACTATAATTCAGGATTCGCACCAGCACTTGAAAGAGTTCCTACTCTCCAGGGCAACTTCAGTTTCAAGCCTGGGGGTTACAGGGCAATAAACAGAAGAAAAACATACAGTCACATACATGAAAGAGGTGGCTACCTAGCTTGGCATGTCCAGACAACTCTCTGATTACAGTTTTGACAAGAATATCATCTCTCTGCTCTCTCAATTAGTAGTACACCTATCAGTTACTCCATTTTTCATTGTATTACTTTTATATTGTGCACCAATTTAAAAGACCTTTATAGTCTTGATAATATGGAGCCTTTAAAGAAATCCTACTTAATTTGGAAAACACCTATTCTTAGTTCAGTTTTGTAGAAAGTAAATATTTCAAGAATGGGATTTTCTTTTTAAAATATACATGCGTAGCCTGGACTGGGTAGCTCAGTTGGTTAGAGTGTTGCCCCCATATTTTAAGGTTGTGGGTTTGATCTCCAGTCAGAGCACATACAAGAATCAATGGACAGCCCTGGCCAGTTTGGCTCAGCAGTTAGAGTGTCGGCCTGTGGTCCAGAGAGACCCGGGTTCGGTTCCCACTAAGGGCACGTACCTTGGTTGCAGTTTGTCCCCGGCCCTGGTTGGGTTGTGTGGGAGGCAGCCACTCAATGTGTCCCTTTCACGTCGATGTTTCTCTCTCTCTCCCTCCCACTCTATCTGAACAAAAAATGGAAAAGTGTCCTTGGGTGAGGATAAAAAAAAAAAAAAAAGAATCAATGGATGTATAACTAAGTGGAACAACAAATAAATGTTTCTCTCTCTCTCTCGCTCTCTCTCTCAAGTCAGTAAGTTAAAAAAAGAGAAAGAAAATAAAAAGAAACATGCATACAATAGTAGATATTTTATGTTATATTTCTTTAATTTCAGAGATTTAGCACACATTTTGTTTCTTTTGGAAACAAAATTGGTATTGCCAAATACACTGGAAAAACTAATTAATTAATAATCTCTCTAGGATTTTACTCTTTTGTGACAATAGCAGTCCATTCATCATAGTTTAGGCATGAGGAAATATCACAATTAATACTCATAAACATGAAATGCAAAAATGTATGCTTTAATATTGAGAACTGTCATTCATAATTGCCAATATGCCAGCTTTACTGACATTATCATTAAGGATTTTTAAGCTGCCAACAAGCTGTTCCTGGTGTGAAACTCACGTGAACTTCTGGAATAAGTTCACAGGAACACCTTCGTTAATTAATTACACTTCTAATTTAAAATTGTTTCTACTATGTATTTGACCTATTCTTTAAAGTTTCACAAGAATTAGAAAAGTAACCCATTGTGCCTGTTTTTTGCTTAAACATTTTGCTATTCATCTTCAAATTGGGTCAACAACTCTAATTACACAACTATCCTTTTTTTTTCACCTTTCCTTTCTAAGATTATATGTCATTTTGAAATTCTGTTTTGTGATACTAAACATTTGTATTCCGAGACATTTTCAAAATTTTAATTATGAAATAGTTTCATATTCTGGAGGAAGATGATTATATTTATGTATATTTAAAACTGAGTCCTCAAATTATTATCCATGAAATGTGGCTGCTGTTTTTAATCTCTTACTATGTTATAAGTATACAGTCATAAGAAAGACCTTCTTGAAAAAGGAACACAAACTAAGAGTTTTTTTAAGTTAAAATGCAAATTTCTTTTCAACTACATATTTGCGTTATAAAGAGTTACTCATACTTTCCGATATTTGGCTGAAACTGCAGACAGACCTTGGCTCTTAACTCTCTGGAAGGGTATGGGGGGGGGGGGGGCAGAGCTGTCAACCACAGCGAGCTGAGCTTGAAAACCTGCTTTGAAAATGAGCTGAAGCCAGAGATGCCTCTGTTTAAAAATAAAGCTCAGAAGACTGTCTTGAAGGCATATTTTCAAAGGTCTGCGGTAGCCTGATTTTGTGGATGAGGGCATCAGGTACCAAGTCCACGTATGAGGGGGTCCCAAACTCTGACTTAAAGTAGAAGTTAAAAGCAGTGTTAAGACAACAAGCTCTCTTTATAAGATAAGCTATATCCCTATCAACTCACGCCACTGCACCACCTGAGCAAGTTAGGAAGTCGCCCTGATGTGCTGTAGGACTCCCTCAGATGTTCACTGTGCCCTTAATACGCAACACTTCCCACTCATTTCCAGAATGGTTTTTTCTTGTTTTTAAGGTCTCAGTTAAAATCTTATGTTTTTCAGATAAGCTTCTCCAGGGCATCCAATTTAAAGTACACTCTGCTATTCTCCTTCATAGGTTTTTTTTTTTTAATCTCCCAATTGTACCTAATTTGTAATATTATTCTATATGCTTTTCTTATTAGGCTCTATCAGTACAGGCACTATGTCTTTTTGTTCACTATGGTATGCTCTAGGCCTGTTAGGAAGGCTGGAATAGAAAGAAATCTCAATAAAGACGGCATTTGTTGAATAAACAAATCTTACATGGTCAAATGCACCACCTTAGTAACTGGCTCGTGAACTGAGTAAACCGAATGGGATAGGATGTATGAATGGGAGCGGGAGTCTGTTGACCCCTAGAAAGGACAAAGAAGGTGACTTCAAAATCACAACTGGACCAGCAATAAACAAGTGTAATTTAAAATTAAAAATGCAATACCATTTATGCTAACACCCTTAAAAATGAAATAAATCTAACAAAATATGTATAAGATCTATATGAGGAAAACTACAAAATTCTGATGAATGAAATAAAAAAACTAAATAAATTAAAAAATATTTTATGTTAATGGATAAGAGGACTCAATATTACCAAGGTATCAGTTCTTCTCAACTTTATCTATAGATTCAATACAATCCCAGTGAAAATCCCAGGAATAGCTTCACATTGATATAGTTGACTGATATTTGACAAAGGAACTAAGGTAATACCATGGAGCAAAGATTGATCAACTTTTCAGCAAATGGTGTTAATGTTGAACAACTGGACATCCATGCAAAAGCAAAAAAAATGAATCTAGACACAGACCTAACAACTTTCACAAAAATTAACTCAAAATAAATTATCGACCTCTATGTAAAATGCAGAACTACAAAATTTCTAGATTTCATAGGAAGAAACCTAGATGACGTTAAGTATGACTTTTTAGATATAATAGCAAAGGTATGATTCATGAAGGAAATAATTGATAAAATTAAAAACTTTTCTGTGAAAAAAAATGAGAAGACAAGCTACAGACTGGAAGAAAGTATTTGCAAAAGACATCTGATAAAGGATTGTTATCCAAAATATACGAAGAACTCTTGAAACTCAACAATAAGAAAACAAAGCACCTGATTAAAAATAGAGCAAAGACATCAGCAGACATCTCACCAAAGATGACATAGAGATGATAAATAATTACATGAAAATATGATCCACATCATATGTCATCAGGAAAATAGAAATTAAAACAAAAACATAATGCACCTATTAGAATGGCCAAAATCTAGACATTGTCCAGACCAAATGCTGTCAGGGATGTAAAACAAGAACTCTCATTCATTGCTGATGGGAATGCAAAATGGTACAGCCACTTTAGAAAGCAGTTGGGCAGTTTCTTACAAAATTAAACATACCCTTACCATATGATTCAGTGATCACATTCCTTAATACTTATACAATAGAGTTTAAAAGTTATGTCCACACAAAAATCTGCACATGGCATGGATGCTTATTACAGCTTTATTTATAATTGCCAAAACTTGGAAGTTACTAAAATGCAAAATGTCCTTCAGTAGGTAAACAGATTTTTAAACTGTGGTTCTTTCAGACAATTGCATATTATTCAAATGCTAAAAAGAAATGAGCTATCGAGCCATAAAAAGATATGGATGAAACTTAAAGGCATATTACTAAGTGAAAGAAGCCAATCTGAAAAGGCTACATATTGTATGACTACAATTACTTGACATCCTGGAAAAGGCAAAACTATAGATTCAGTAAAAAGATTGGTAGTTGCCAGAGGTTGTGCTTGGGGGATGGGGGTGTGTGAATAGGCAGAACACAGAGGATTTTTTAGGGCCTTGAAAATATTGTGCATGATACCATAATGTGTCATTATACATTTGTGCAAACCCAGAGTATGTACAACACCAAGAGTAAACAATAATGGAAACTGGACGTTGGGTGATGATATGTCAGTATAGATTTGTCAATGATAGCTAATGCACCACTCTGGTGGAGATGTTGGTAATGTGGGAGGCTATGAATGTGTGGGAAATCTCTGTACCTTCCCCTCAGTTTTGCTGTGTATCTATAACTGTAGTTTCAATGAAAACAACAACAACAACAAAACAAAACAAAAAAACCCAAGTATCAATGAATCCTAGCTGGCAGAGAGATAATTGCCTTCCTTCCTAAACTCTGTCTTAAAAGGCTGGAACCAAGACATGCAGCATAGCCAGGTCAGAGGCGGTTTCCTTGGACTGAGATGCAAATAGAAGACTGGGAAAAAGAGACTGGAATTCTTTAATTCCACTCAGTGTCTTGAGCCCGTGCTAATTTCAGCCAGTTGGGTTAACATCTGATACGGGAAGAATGGAAGTAAATGATAAGAAAGATGGTAAATTTGTTTTCAGATGAGCCCAACTTCCCATCTGATCTACATGGAGGCCAGGGACTAATAGTACTAGGATTTTAAAGATTTGTTATAACTCCTAATTTACTTATTGCCTTTTTTTTTTTTTTTTCCTTTGGGATTTAAAGAAAGGGTTTCAAAAATGTCAAAGGGTTGTGCTTTGCTTTAGATGAAGAAGGCAGTTGAGGAAATTGGGATATAATAATAGCCTCTTACTCAAAAGAGTGAGGGCTGTGGATAGAAAAGGCCAATGGAAAAATGAAACGAACACTAGTGTTAAGCAGACCACATTGGTACGCTCTGCATGAAACAAGAAAGGCGGAAGTAAGAAAGGGGATGGGACCTCAGTTACATGCAGGAAGGCATTCATTGCAATACATTATTTAAAAAATATATAATTCCAGTTGATCAAATGCAGGTTGGGAGAGAGAAATGCCAACAAGAATATTCTGTGAAGCATTTTCATTTGATTGTACATCTGATATATTTTCATTCACTCTAAGTTTGTGTCCCTCAGGATTTAGTTTTCAGATAACAAAACACAATTTCCTGATAGCTATTTTAAACTCAGTAATCCTATTTTCCATGCCTAAATCATTTATCTCCAGCTCATTTTTGGTGGTTTCAAAGAGTCATGTGTTTAATGACACATCTTTAGAGTTGTGTGGAAAAAAGTTTTATATTTTTTTCAACACTATTATGTCATTATGTATGTGTTTGTTTTTTTATCCTCCACTGAGGGTATTTTCCCACTGATTTTTAGATAGAGGGGAAGGGAGGGAGTGGGGGAGGGAGAGGGAGAGAGAAACATCTATGTGAGAGAGCTACATCAATTGGTTGCCTCCTGCATGACCCCGATCACATCCCTGGCCAGGATCGAACCTGCAAGCTGGATATGTGTCTTTGACTGGAATAAAATCCAAGACTTAAGTCCATAGGCCAGTGCTCTAACCACTGAGAAAACCAGTCAGAGCTCATTACCTCTTTTTTACACATCTAACCTTTTCCCCCCAATTCCATGCAGAACTGCTTCTTTTATTTTAAGCAATTTGCAGAGGACCGTTGCCTCCCATACTTTCTGTTTTAGGTCTAACCCACTCACTAGCAGATGAACAGCCAGGTGGTCCCTGTTCACACTCTGCCTGCCCAACTATCATCCCAAGGTCTTCTCTTCTGGAAGATAAGGAGGTTATATTTACAACAGTGCTACCACCAAATTCTACTGTTTTCCTGCAGTTAGTCTGGTCCCTTGATCCCAAACTCTTTTTTTTTTTCTCTTTTGATCTTCCTGGAAAGGATCAGGAGTGGTTGTAAACTATGACATGGACCACCTGTACATCCAGCCACTTGAGGAAGAAAGGATCCCAACTACACTGATATTACACTGAAGGACATATGTGAGATGACGCAGACAGTCCCATTAAGCCTGTGGCTCTCAGCAATCCAGGATATCTGGTGAATTCGTGCATTATCTTTCAGACTCAATACTCATTGGGCTATTTAGGCCTTTCTCCCTGTCCTGACACCCCAAGATAGTAATCCGCTACTTTAAATTTCCAAATCAAGTATTAAAATGATTTGTTAATATACCATATTGAAATTTTGAACCTTATACTTTATTTCAAAAGGAACAAATAATATTTGCCTGTATTTTTATAAGAATCAGTTCTGCCCATGGAAAACTTACATCTTTAGAAAATTAGAATTCAACGAACTAAACAAGTTGCTAGAGAGATTCAAAACAAAAGGGAGTGACTTTCTGTGGGACATTCAGAATTTAAGGCCTTTACCAGATGGGCTCCACCTTATACTGAGTGGCGGGCGTCCTCTGGGCCAGGCTCCAATGAACATGGTGGAGAAGAGGGATCAGAGGCAAGACAATGCGTCCCGTTTCAATTAAGTTAACATGGCACAGTTAAGCATGATTTCAGCAAACACATTTTGAGAAAATACTTTTTACTTACACAATCCCCATAAATTGGTAAGATAAAAACATTAGAATCTACAGTGTTGGGGCCACAAGGAAATTCAATAATTGTTTAATCCGAATTCCCCATTTTTTAGACCAAAAAAGTGAACATTCTGGTTACATAACCAGCCTCAATTTCCTTAGCCCATTCAGGGCAGAATGAGCTGTTGAAGAAAGTTTATTGACACCCAGTCCAATGTTCTTTAAATATATTAATATATTTTTCAGTTCTTCCTCTAAAAGAATGAAAATAGTTACTCTGCAAAGTGCCCACATCTGATCATCATGTTTCCTGTCATGAAAACTGAGAGGATTAGGGGAACAGAGAAGTGCTATAAGCTTTAATATATGAAAAATGCAAGAAATGAAAGGGGTGGATGCCAAGAGTCACTCTGCTGCGTGGCATAGAGCATAATTTGTGGACAGAGTCTGTGAATGCTAGTGCCGCAGGCTTATCAAAACCTTCTCATTCAGCACATGAAATGATCTAAGATAGCTGCCCATGGAAAAGGAGTGTTTATGACTCATCGTTACCCCACTGAGTAAAATTCAGTTTGATAGCAAGGTTATATGTGTAGCGCCTGCATTTGTAACAGCCTGAAATACTCATGTAAACAGTCATCCATGGCCTTGAATTGTATTCTTGGTGATGGACTGGTAAAATACTGTCAGGCCCATTGAGTATTAATTTTTTAAAAAATCACACAACTAAGTATTAGTACAATCTGTACCATTTGTGGTTCTAATTCTCTTTCGTACAAACATAATTTTTCCATAAGTATAAAGTGTTATGTCTATGTCTGTCTATCTATTATCTATCTATCTATCTATCTATCTATCTATCTATCTATCATCTATCTATCTATCATCTATCTATTATCTATCTAATCTTATCTCTTAAAGTTTATAAAAGAATACTGGCTGATCTTTTTAAAGTTTTAGTCTAGCTGTGGTAGAGTATAAATGAAAAACCAGCAACCCAAAATAATTGGTTTAATCAATATACAAAAAATAGCTACTTGTGTGCCCCTTATACCTTTTGTATTCTAGTAAGAAATATATATAAATATATATAAGCCATATAAACTCTAATCTTAAGGATAGAAATTGCTTTCTAATGGAGAAATCATTTTAGACTGTGAAGTGACAGTTTGTACAAAATTTTTTTTTGTTAAAAATACAGTCTGCCTAAAGCTGGCATTAATAAGGAAAACAATGTATCTGACAGGGAATAAAGATGTACTATTTAGCTACCATCTACCATTTTCTTTAGATAAACTGTAAAAATCATTTCTTGCATAAATTACAGCCTTGAAGAGCATTGGATATGAGAAAAAACACAACAGAGTTGATCCTATTGAAAAGTCTGAGTTGGTTAAATGATTGTCGAAAGAAATTGTGAGGAAATGTGTACCATGATCATGAATCTCAATGACTCATTTACTTGTATGTCCTTTTTTCCTTCTTTTTCTCTCTCTCCTTTTCTTTTTCTTCATTTCTTCGAGCTGCATTCTCTGACCTGTTTCACTAACCGTGTTTCTTTCCTGGGGCCCTGGGTTTGTGAGGCAGTACTGAGACTGTGTTATTGTATACCCACCACGTTCTCATTTAAAATAAAGTGCTGGCTTTTGTTCTTGAGAGTGAGGGGGAAAAAATAAGTGCAGAATTGTGAGGCACACCTGAGTAGACGAATCTATTAGAATGTGAGAATTTCCAACAGCTATTTTATTTGACTTTACAATTAGTTTTATAGGGATATGCTTTACATAAAATAAAAATAATCACCCCTTTTCCATGTGTAGTTCTGTAGCCATCACCATAATCCATAAATAGAACATTTCACCATTTAATAAGTTATTTCATGTCCATTTACAGTCAATTTCCTCCCACTGTCCATCGCTTCTTGCAACATGGATCTGCTTTCTGTCCCTAAGGCTGTATCTTTTATAGAAGGTTGTGGGCTTCACCAGAATCTAAATGTTTTACTCTAAAAAGATACCATAAACAAAATAAAATTATAAGCCAAAGACTGGGGAAAATATTACAAAACATAGTCAATGAAAGTCTTATACACAAAATATATAAGAACTCTTATAACTCTTTAATAAAAAAGCAAACAACTAAATCAAAAATTTGAAAAATATTTGAATAGACACTAGAAAATAAGTTATAATTTTTGGTCAATAAACATATAGAAAGATGTTTAGCATCATTAGTCATCAGGGAATGTAAAATTTTACAAAATGAAGTACCACTACATACTCACTAGAATGGCTGGAATAAAAAATAATAAAAAGTGCTGGTGAGGATATGGAGGAACTTGAACTCTCATGCACTGCTAGTGGGCATAAAAGCAACAATATAGTCCTGTGTAGTGTGTGTGTGTATGTGTGTTTCTATTAACCTCAGTAACAAATCAGATACATGACTCTGTCTGTATATAGAGGGAAAACTTCTTTAAGAACATGTTTAGAGTTAGTCATTGCATTTTTTTTTTTTTTTTTAAAGAAAAGAGGCTGAGAGACTGATCAAAATCTGGGATTTTCCTCTTTCTCAATGGTAAATATAAACAATTCCACTGCTCCAAAGCACATTTCACTGAATCTATAACACGTGTCTTTAAATCTGTGATGGAAGACTTCATATTTGGAACATAACTTGAGATGCTGAAGAATCAAACTATTTTGTTGCCACTTTAGTTCCTAGCTCTTTTTAGATAGAAATCAATAACTGGATAGCTCAATAGGATCATACAAAATATCTGATTCTCCTATTTTTAGAATGACATTAGTAGAAGATCAGGGAAGAGAAGCCACTTCCATGCACACAGTCGATTTCAGCCTCACACCGCTCCTTGCTTAAAGATCTACTGATCTGCCCTGGCCAGTTTGGCTCAGCGGTTAGAGCGTCGGCCTGCGGTCTGGAGAGACCCGGGTTCGGTTCCCGCTAAGGGCACGTACTTCGGTTGCAGTTTGTCCCCGGCCCTGGTTGGTCGTGCAGGTGGCAGCCACTCAATGTGTCCCTTCACGTCGATGTTTCTCTCTCTTTCTCCCTTCCTCACTCTCCCTCCCACTTTATCTGTACAAAAAATGGAAAAATATCCTCGGGTGAGGATAAAAAAAAAAAAAAAAAGATCTACCAATCTACTCCGTTCAGTCCTTGGAGTAATGGCCCATGATTTAATAATGAGGAAGGTGTAGAAAATTGACTCAGAAAACATAGAAAGTAACACAAAGATAGGAAATTAGGGAGAGAGTTCTGAATTTGCATTTGGAACATTTTTGGATTCTTATTCTCACATTGTTGATTTTTCCTTAAAATATTCTCTACTTTTTTCTTCATATTTCAATATCTTTATATTTATAGTGCCTACAGGTGTTTATGATGTAATTATAAGTATTTTTGTACTACTGATTTAATTACTGTTGAGGAGCTTATAGTAAATGAAATAAAATAAGAGAGTTAATTATTTAAGTAGGTAAAAGTATGTACTTTTTGTTTATACTTAAGAAACGCAGGAGACTTTTTAGGGTACTGGTACTAATTTGCCTGGCAACATTGTTGTGTCTATATGCCACTATATGTCTGTCATAACCCTTCGAACATTACAGCACCTTAATGTATGGAAAAAATCAATCAGGAGATCCAGGGACCCGAGATGGAATGCAGACAGAACTACGCGTGTATAACTGAGTCTCATGGAAGGGGAGGTACCAGGCTCTGATCTAAGTCACTTTGAAACATTGTTTTGACTGGAAACTAAGACTAACTACAAAAGAAACTGCACACAAACACTGTACTCTGGTTGATAAAGTTTTCTTCTCAAGTGAGTATATATGAAAAATTCTGAAATGATCACACATGTACAACGGGACTGAACAGATAAGTAAAAGGATAATGATGGTGGAAGCTTAGTTTTTCACTGTTCAAAGGAAATAGGCTAGAATGGGCTCTGTGGTACTGCGTTCAAGCCGGAGCCATCGGTAGGAAATCATGTTTAACTTCATATAGTGACAAATAATAGATAAAGAAATAACTATAGGCAGGCTTGTACATATGGCTGAGCACTTCTGTCTGCTGAAAGGACCCTGAAGCACTGACACTCAAATAGTACTGAGCTCACCCAGGCCCAAGATACTTGTTTCAAACACCATTCTCAAAGAAAAAGCAGGAATTTCTTTGGAGAAATGGCTAATTCAGAGCTGAGCAGGAATAATTTTTAGAGCATCTTATTATTAATTTTGCTGTCCTTGCACATCAGACAGGAGATGGATGCCAGACAGGTTAAATGATGTTGCGATAACTTATCTAGGAAGTAAATTATAGCACGGGAACGGGAAGGCCCTGCTGCTTCATCCGCACCATTTCAGGTTCACAGAAGCTAAGCAACCTGCCTTGGTTCATTGGTTTTGCTACTTTAATTCACTTAAAGACGACATTTCCAGCCAAAGTATTTCTGTCTCACCCCAAACATGGAGGAGATTCTTAGATTCCCAACATTTATGTGGGGCTACAACTCTTATTTTTATGGAATAAGATTAAATGTCTCAAGAAAATAAAAAATACAGTATATTCTTTTCTTATATTTAATTTTCCTTAAAGAGGAAAGAATTTAAACTTCCTTGGTAGCAGAAGAAAACTTGTATGAGTTACAGACTCCCTGGAATTTCCCAGCTACTGCTGAGTCTTCTGAGCGGGCAGGAGAATAAGATCACAGGCCACTGCCCTTGACAACCCATCACTTTGCGTTTTGTAAATAACAGGGATACTCTTGTTAGTCTTGTGCTATAAAACACCGCCCACTGCAAATACCCTGGAAGTGAATTTCTAGTACGTCTTTTGGGACTTTTAAGACCTCAAGGAAAATTAAAGTCAAATTTCAGCAAAACGCAAATGTTTTGGGGAGCAGCGATTCATGACATTCTCTGGGTGAGAATCACGGAACAGATGTTCTCAGTACCACACACAGCGGAGCTGTCAGCTTCAAACTGGAGCGGAGCACTCAGGGAGCTTCCAGATCATGATGACCACAGAGCAACCTGGGCCCCAGTGACCGTGACGCCTCATGGGCCTCAACCCTCACAGGCTCCTCTTTACCAACGAAACACTCACTTTTTATATGAAATATCGCAGAGAAAAGATTGGAGGACAAACAGATATGGGGGCATAGACATGGTTCAGATACTTTGATATACTTGAAACGGCGTTAATTTAAAACTTTGCTAATAGAGCTTCTCACTTAAGCTAGGCTGCTGCATTAGAACTTTGTTAGGACGAGGAAAACAAGAAGGCACAAAGGAGAAATGGTAAAAAATCCATAGACCCTCCGGTCGGAAAGTCACAAATGCAGGCAGGGTCCAACAGACCCTGTTTCCTGGGATGTCCCTGGCATGCACCGCTTGCCATTAGTAACTGCCCTCCCTCCCACTCCGGTAAACTCTCCAGTGTTTTCTGGTTTGAATTAAATGGTCATCCTATTTAGAAGTCACTAAGTTCAGCACCAATTCATATGGTTTTCTCAATGTGATGGTCTCAAGTGCAGCAAAGCAAAACAAATCAAGAACTCATGTATGTGACCACATAGAATAAAATATCACTAACCTAAAGACCAAATTTGTTATCTAGAATTTTTATATAATTTTTTACAAAGGTGTAACTCTTTTTTTTCTACCCCCCAGACAGAGTGGGAGGGGGAGAGAGAAACATCCATGTGAAAGAGACACATTGACTGGTTGCCTCCAGCACGACCCTGATCAGGACTGGGGACCGAACCACAGCTGAGGTACTTGCCCTTGACCGGATTCGAACCCACAACTCTTTGGTCCACAGGCCGGGGCTCTAACCACTGAACAAAACTGGCCAGGGTCAAAGGTATAACTCTTGAGATTTCTGGGTTTCAATAAAAAGAATCCTTCTTCCCTAACAGGTTAACACATTGATAAATAAAGCGAAGAATAAGGCAGATGGGACATCTAAGTATCACCTACATTACTGAAAAAGGTAAGTTGTAAGATGTATCTTTGTGTGAAAAACAAATGCATTTTCTAATACTGGACCCCAGGACATGACAGCATTAACTAGTCGTAGAAGTGCTGGACACGTTTGATGTGCCTGAGCCTGAAGGCACCACAGAGAATCCCTGCTGCCTGGGGGAAAGTGTGCAAGGTTGGGGGATAAATCTTTTGTTCAAGTTAGTCCTCTGCACTTAGAGGGTCTGGTGCAGGTAAGAGTACAAGCAGGAACACTGACAGAAAGCCTCAGCCGTCTGTCTGCAGGCTGCTCAGCCCCAGGAGAGGGGAGGAGCTGAGCTGAGCACCTCCCATGTTCAGCTGTACCACTCAGTGTGTCTCAAAGGACCAAGGAAGGTCCGGCTTGTCATACCAGTGAAGTTCCATTGAAGGAACGGTAGGCACTGGGGAGAAGAGCTCCTCAAATGAAACATCATTTATTAAGGAGAAGAGAGAGAGAATATAAAAAGTCTTTAGTGGTTTGAATCTCATGATATCATGGTAAAGCAAGATTTTAGATAAGAAGTTATATTAAATTTGCAGAAAAAGTGCATGAATTTCCTAGCATTGTTGTCGAATTGGGCAGAGAAGCTAACCCCTGAACAGCAGATTTTGTTTCCCTAAACACCTAGTAATCCTCCAAAACGTACTCACACTGAAATGTAGCCCCTTCCTGGCCCATGTCTCCACTTTGATCACTACAATAAGGGGACAGCTTCGTCCCAGCTAGTTACCTGTGGTTAGAATGGTTTTATACATGAGCTGTTTTTCTCTAGCTGTTAACGAAGAGTGGTTGACCTGCAGACATTTTATTTTGCAGATAGATTGTTGGCATTGCTTGTGATCTCACATCACACTGTTGGAACCCATTGCTAGATCTGACACAAATCATCATGCCCATGGGGTGTTCATTCTCAGTCAAAATTACAGACTTCTTATCTATTTGTGGGGAAGTGAAAACATGGGTGTGCTGATGAGTTCAAAGCGGAACACACTGATTCATTCCAGGGACGGGAGAGGTAGGAAGATGACGTTTCCCCTCAGTGGACTGAAGCCTGACTGTCAGGAATACGTTCTATTTTACATTTAGATTGAACGCTCTTTTCCCAGCAGCTGCCCGGTGATTATCACGGAGGGCATTTCGATCAGCTTGTTGAGAGGGGTGATTGCATTTCCTCCTCATCCGCTCACTCCCCTTTGGCTTCTGAGCTGCGCAGAGGACGGGAAGGCCGTGCTGATAGCTGCCCTGACTCAGCTCTTTTGGGTACCGCTTTGCTTCGGATGGAGCTGGGGCTTTCAAAGCGAGATGCCGCTCACGGGGAATTTCAGGATAGCCATCTTCTCAAGGGCAAGGCCACATGTGGGGCATTTACCAAGGCGGCTCAATAAATAGCAAGATGAGTGCTCTGGATTGGAATTGATCATTTTTCATTTTAGCTCAAAATTCAACTTCCTTTGCAGTTTTGTTTTCAATGCTTCCCCCTCAGTGGAAACAGGGAGCTTCTAAAAGTATACCTTTCTGGTGTCAGATGGGTCCTTTCTTCTCTTAAATTCTTTTATTGGTGTTGATTGCTCATTTTTATTTATTTGCTATTTTGTTTATTGAACTGATAAAACAAATGATTGGAATTTCCTGCCGGGGCCCCGGACTATTTATATAGTTACCTAGCAACCAGGATGTAACACTTTCTGACTTATTCGGAGTAGCTTTGCTTATGTCCTAGATGAAATTATGCATTTTGTTCCAGCAAACATGAGAGGGGGGAAAAGTCAATAGTGAGAACAAAGCAACCTTCCATTGTTCTTTCCCTGTGACTCCTCGGAACATCTGGGCTCATTAATCTCAAGGGCCTTGCTCTATGTGATAGACGTATCCTGAGCTCCATTCATCTCAAGCATGGACCATTGAAAACTGCTGTTGCATAGTAATGTGCACAGATGCTTTGAAGCATGTCATTTGCAAACGTTCAGAAGGAACAGCGTTGTCCGGCAGGGTGAGAATGGGGCCCAGTGTGCTCTCCCTCGTGGTGGCTGGTGTGAGTGCGGCCCAGGTTAGAAGCAGCTGAAGCCTCAGTCCCACAGGTTGGGTGGTCTTCGCTTAATTTTTTACAGATTGCCAATGTGTAATAAATGTTGACAACCACAGAATGAATTATTTTCGAGCTTCCATAATGTGGTTTCTGAGAGTCTGTGGCCTAGAACGGCCATATGGTGCAGACACATTAGGAAATTCTCTATTAGGAATTTTAGTAATTAAGTGACTTTAATGTCCAAAATGGGGCTCAGCTTATATAAATTCTGACTTTGTGTGGCATTTTATGGTGAAGAAAGAATAGACTGCGGAATCAGACAGATAGAGGTTTGAATTTCACTCTGGGCAGGCACTTGAACCAACTCTAACCTTAGGGAAAGTGATGTAACCCCGCTAAACTCTGTGTCGCCATATATAACATCGGGACGCAGTTGTTTGCCCTCAGGGACTGGGCAGATTCGTTGGAGAGGACGCGACACCACTGAAACAGCAGGCGTGTGGTGCACCTCACTCTCCTCCACAAAAATGAGTGGGTCACGTGTTACTACATATTCTGCATTGAATCTTTTACAAGGCCACGGATCAAATTGCTTCATTCTTTTGGGGATCCTTTGGGGAGTGGAAAGGAGCCGTGAGAGCAATGTCAGGAATTACTCAGGAGTGGAGTCAGGTGCTGGGAGGAGCACCGGCATCAGGGAGTTCACAGTGTGGGCGAGCCCCTGCAATGGCAGGCCTGCATCCAGCGGGCAGTTTCACGGGGCGTTTTGCTCTGGTACGTCTGCACCTGCCTGACTTGCTAGTCAACAAATTGTTTCTTCATTTATGAGAGGCTGTTTCATTACTTATCAACCCTCCCTCCTGTTAAGGAATGATTTTGTTCTAATTACTGCAGCATATTCTTGAGAAGGTAAGACTTTTGAAAAGAAGGACCATCTCAAATGGGCTCAGCGTGTTCACAAGGTATACCTCCTTCTAATTGTGGAGGGAAACTTCTTATCTTTCTCCAGGTTTTTAATTTTCAAGGTCCAACTCAATATTTGTCTTTTTCATGAAGTTTCTTTTGATATCTCCTCTTTTTGACATCTTTTCCCTACATTCATTTAGCATCACTAGTCACAGTTGAACTTGCAATTTTATACTGCCTTGAGTAACTTATTTTGCAGATGTGACCATCTGTTCTCCCAGCCTGATTTGTAATGCTTTGTTGTTGTGCTATATTACTTGTCAAAACTCCTAAGGTAGCGCTGGTACATAAAATGTGATCAGAGCCCTGGCTGGTTTGGCTCAGCAGTTTGGAGCGTCGGCTCACGGTCTGGAGAGACCCAGGTTCAGTTCCTGCTAAGGGCACGTACCTTGGTTACAGTTTGTCCCCGGCCCCAGTTGGGGTTGTATGGGTGGCGACCACTCGATGTGTCTCTCTCACATCGCTGTTTCTCTCTCTCTCTTCCTCCCTCTCTCCCTCTCGCTCTATGAATGCAAAAAATGTCCTCAGGTGAGGATGAAAAAAAATGTGATCAGAAAGTACACACTGATTGATTGGCTCATGTTTTAATGTTTTACTGCAATTTATTCTGGGACCCCAAAAGAGTATGTGGAGACAGGATCTGGTTCTCCTTTCTTTTCTTCCTGGGCAAGAGGAAGCACTTGCTCCCCAGTCCTCTTCAGAGCCATAGGGCTAATCTGGCCTATGAGCTGCGAGTAGAAGTAACACGTCACTTTCAGGCTGAGGCAGTGAAAAGTTCCTGCATACCTGTGGAGGTCACACATGAAAATGGTGAAGACACAGCAGGAGCTGCATGAATCACTAGTCACTGCCCTGAGAACAGGTGCCCAGGAGTTACCTGATGTTCATGGGATATGTCTCGTGAGCAAGGAGGAAACCTGTGTTGTGTTAAGTCACTGGCCTTTTGAGCTAAATTTCTTTCAATGTCACCACGTAGCCTCTGTTGACAAGTAGTAGTGGAGGTTGTGATGCATCACCAGGACCTCCACTTTCGGAAAAAGCTCGCTCACTTCTTAAGCGACTGGCTGCTGGAAGTTGGATTCCTCTCTGGTGATTGTGGTAGCAAAGGGCCGTTCCTGGCCCACGGCTGACTGCTTCCACAGAGCAGCCTACATCTGGTGACCGGTCCATGAGGCAGCAAGTCCCAACCCTGTTGCCTCAATAGGGGACAGCTTTGAAGAAAGAGCATGAAACTCCCCGTAGAAACAGCATTTAAATTGATCTTCTTCCTCTACCACCTCTTGTTTCTCTCCGTCCCTTCCAGATGCCCTTCCCTAGGGCAAGCCTCATCGAACCTTTGCATGTGTGTCTGCCTCAGGGTCTGTTTCCCAGGGACCCAGAACTAAGAGACTAATGAAAAGTTGTTTCAAATTCCAGTGATAACTAAACACTGACAGAGTGAAGGCAAAGGAGTGGAGTCCTGGATGAATCCTTTAACTACCTAACTTAAAAACAAACAGGAGATTCAGGAGACCTTGTTTCTACTAGTAGTTAGCCTGCCAATAAGCTGCAGTGATTCTGTTTCTTGTTTGTCAAATAGGGATGATAACATATGTTCTAACGAGAGCAAAGAGCGACTGTGCAGATGGAATGGGAAAGTGTATAAAATATAATGCTTTCTGAATAAGCTATGATCTCTCTTTATTTAATCTCACGTTGCCTGAACCCACACTGCCTTTGAAATGTCATTGTTGAGTTATTTCTCAGGTGTCCCAGCAGACTGGAACTGTCTCAGCTCAGGGGGCATTTCAGTCCTTTCTGGAATTCAGCTTAGCAAAGAGCATAGCGCCTCACATCAAGCAGGAGCCCAGAGCATAATTATCGATTCTTCCCTTTGGGGCCTGCACACCCAGGCACATGTTTAGGAACTAGTATTTCACAAAAGCTTTTCAACTCACGTGCATGGAAAAGGTGAAGCCAAAGGGACATGAAGAAGACTCAGTGGACTGACATGAGTCCCATCTCCCATTTTCCCTTTAAGTTGGAACCGGCAGATTGAACTCTCTCACAGAGATACCTGAACATTGTGTTTTCATGAAGACACATACAGGGGAAGGTTGAAGAAAGTGAATCAGGTTTAACCCCCAGAGACACAAAGGTAATTTTGGATTTAGGAGTAAAATTTAAATAAATGGAGAGGTAACAGTGAAACCAAACAGAAAGCTTCCGGCCCCGGGTAGTTGGTGGAGAAAGTGACGAACTCAGGATGCGATTAGAAATTAATCTCATTTAGAGCGACACTGCCACTTCGCCAGTCCCCACACGTGGAGGTATTTCTTTCAGAGAGAAGTTTCAGGCTTTAGAATCTTTTGAAGTAGTTCATACCCCGCTGATCTCTATGCCAAATAGAATCATACCCCCGTGTGTGATATTTTGTTTTTGTCATAGTTTGGCTGTATCTGCTGGAGGAGGTGGGAAGAGGTCACCATGATCCCAAGCAGTGTGTTAAGCAGACAAAAGCTGCGAAGAGGAGAAGGCAGATCTCCTGCAATGGGGAAGAGTCCTGCACCTCAGTGTCTCCAACTTGTGTTCCAGTGAAGCATGATATCATGGAACATTTGGAGTAATCCCCCCCCCCCAATCAGAACAGGCTGTGCAGCAGGGATACAGAAGAAATGTGTTCCTCTCTTTTAGTCAGTTAAAGACTCGAAAGTTTGTTGGCAACAAAAAGAAATAAGTGGTCACCATTCCCTAACACATTTTAATGAAATTGCTTCATAACAACTATGATTATTCCAGAGATTATCTCACCAGATTCGTTGTGATGAATCTTCACCAGACACAGGAAATAGGATGCCATTACAAGATGCTGATGGAGAGCTTAATTTAGGCAGTGGGATAAAAGGAGTGTAATTTGCTCTGCTAAGATACCTTTTAACCCAACTCTTCTAAATACTTTGCAGCGACCGAATTACAGCCTAAACCACTTTGCAAGTGATTTTATTTTACTTTATATGTGGCATTTAAAAGGTTTGGCATAAGTCATGCAATCAGAAAAGTGACTGTTTTAATTATGAGATCTCCTCAGAGTTATCCATCAGTCTAGGCCAAGAATTGCACAGAGGGATGTGTTTTGCACAATCTGATCTAGAGCACATGCAAAGAGTCAGTGAAGTGTATTTTGCTAATAGTTGCTAGGCACAGTTATGGAATGCTGAGAAATGGACAATAGAAAAAAATCCAATCGATGGGGAAATAAATGGAAATAAAATAGCTAATTTTAACCAAATGTTTTAGTCTGCCTAAGTGGCAACATTTAAAATTACATTTAGTGGTTAAAAATAACTAGTAATATTGCTTCCTTACAAATCCTCCCTGTACACCATCTTCTCTTCCTCTTGTTGTTGAATATGTACTATGGATTAATATGGATTAAAAGAGTCTACATTGCCACTTGTAGATACATTAAAACATATAGCATGCTGACATGTATTTAGGGCTATCCTCAGTCTGGTAGGATCTTGGGGTCTGACAGTTCAATGTCAACGGAATTAAGCTTTAGATCTCTACATATTCTCAGTTAATGACAACGCGATCCTCCCACTTGCTCGAGGTGAAAGCCTTGGTGTGTGCTTTGAACCCTCTCTAGCACTCATCCTTCACATCGGATCTGTCAGCAGTGCTTTCGGAATGAGTTTGGAACAATTCAACCCCTGCTGACCACCTCTACTGCCATCCTCATGACCCAAGTACCACGATCTAGCCCATGAGTCATCACTGTACCTACTGACCAGTATTCCTTCTTCCCTTTTGTACCCCTTTAGGCTGTTTTCAATAGAGTAGTCATAGTGATTCTGTGAAATCATAAGCCAGATTATGTCTTGCCTCCACTCAAAAGCAAATGTTCATACTCTAACCTATGAAACGTCACATGATCCAACCAGGCTCCCTTGGTTCCTGCGTTCCAGCCACACCGGCTTCCTTGCTCTTCCTCAAATACGCTGCTAGGCAGGCCTGTTTCAGGGACTTCACACAGTCTTTATGGCCTAACTCCTCTTTGCCAAATATCCAACAAGGCTACCTCATTCATTTAATGTCTTTCCTCAAAGTCATTCTTTGGGTTGAGATCTACCCTGGCCAGCCAGGCTAAAATTTGCCATTACACACACACCCCCCCCTCTTCTGATTTGTTTTTCCCTCTAGCAATTATTAGTATATAATATGCACCAAATTTTAAAAAACAATTATCTTTTAAAATTTTTCTGACCCCTGCCCCAGTACTAAAATTCAGACTTATCAAGATGATATCTTTTTTTGCCTATTTTTTTTTTTTTTCACAGACACCTCTCCTATGCCAGAAGAGTTTCTGGGGCAGCATAGAGAATCCATAAATATTTATAGAGTGAGTGATCTATTCTGAGTTTAACATGTGGTTTCATAGCTTCTTATATAAAGTCAAGCTCCAATTTTACATGATGCCTGATTTTCACCCTTAGGGCTAAACATGTATCTATTTGACAAGATACTGAATAGGGAAAAGAAGATGCATCTTTTAACAAGCAGAGACAATGGAGGTTAAGGACCTACTTCTTGATATTTAAGTTTTATGGAACTGCTAAACTGTGATTTGATTAATTGAGGGATTATTGGAGAGTTTAACTTAAGTTTGAATCAAGCAAAAACACATTACTCATGATTCTTTTTGTATGATATTGAATAATGTGTAAACAAATTAAGACTTATTATGGTAAAGGAATATGAAATATTTCTTGAGGAAATAACATATATTCTTACTTTGCTTCTGAACACAGTGGTAACTTGAAATCATTCCTTCTTGAAATAGCTGAAAACAAAGAAATAAGCAATTTTGGGATTCTATTTTAGGCATAATTCCAATGTAAAAATAGTAAATTGAGCTAAGTCTACATCAATAAGAAAGGGTAGAGTTTGTGACAATTATAGAAATAGAGCATATCACCTTTGGAAAATATCACAGATTTGCCTCTCTGATAATACACCTTTTTGTTGTTGTTGTTAATCCTCACCCAAGGATATTTTTTCCATTGATTTTTTTTTTTAAAGATAGAGTACAAGGGAGGGAGGGTGAGAGAAAGAGAGAAACATCAATTGATAGGGTCCAGGGATCGAACATGCAATCCAGTTATGTTCCTTTGACCAGAAATCAAACTTATGACCCTTTGGTTCACAGGTTGACACTCTAACTGCTGAGCCAAACCAGCCAGGACTCTGATAATACACCTTTTTGATACTAAAATCTCTTCTTCAACATCCCTTCTGATGACCATCTAGCATGTAGTTAAATACAGGGTGGGAGAAAATAGGTTTATGGCTTTTCATATGAAAAAATGCAAATAAATACATAAATAATAATATAAGAATAATCTCTGTGTTTCACAGACTCACAACTGTAAACCTATTTTTTTCCCTTTTTTTTTTTTTTCAGATAGAGTGAGAGGGAGAGAGAAGATGAGAGAGAAACATCGACGTGAAAGGGACACATCGAGTCGCTGCCTCCTGCACAACCCCAACCAGGGTTGGGGATGAATCGCAACCAAGGTACATGCCCTTGGCCAGAATCGAACCTGCGACTCATTGGTCTGTGGGCCGACGCTCTACCCACTAAGCCAAACCGGCCAGGGCTGTAAACCTATTTTTTAAAAATATGTTTTTATTGATCTTTTAAAGAGAGAAGAAGCGAGAGAGAGAAACATCGATGTGAGACAGAAACACTGATCCACTGCCTCCTGCACTCTCTCTTCTTGCCATCGAGCCCACAACCCGGGCCCGGGCCCTGACCAGGAATTGAACTGGGACCTCTCAATCCTCAGGACGATGCTCAAGCCACTGAGCTACACTGATGGGCTATAAACCTATTTTTGCCCACTCCTGTACCTCAGTGATGGGAAATTTAGTATATTTTGAGTTAGTTTATTTTATTTTTGGATAATTTTGTTAGAAAACTCACTTATGTTCACTCAGTTTGTCTCCTTGAAGTTTCCTTAGAGGATATGCAATGAATATTGTTGAATAAATGCATAATTGGATTGAGTGGAATTAATTTGTGAGGGTGATACAAGAATCAGGCAGCTTGGCCACAAAACTTGATAGCTCATGGCCTGGAAGTGCTTAGGGAGGCCCCAACTCTAGAAAGTAGAAATGAGAACTCACAAAGCACAGTGCGTTTTTCATACAGAGAAAAATAGCTCTTCCCCTTCTATTTCAAGGAGAATCCCATTGCAGTTTAGTTCAGTAACATATTTATAGTAACACCTATGTGTTACCAAGTAAAGGTAATATTATTTAAGGTGTTTTTTAAATAGATAAGGTAAATTTTAACATTGTTCATAAATGTCTCCATGACAAGCACTTTATTAAAACAGGTTACTTAATATGGCAATTTTTATGTTATCTGAAAAATGTATTTACATAGCAACAATAGTTCCCCAATAGTAGCAAATAAGAACTATTGTAGTTCTGCAAACAATTCAGACTTCTGAAGTCTATATGCAATTATATTCAAATCAAAATGTTTTTGATGGAATGGAAATAGGGATGTGATAATACTACTGCTTTAAATGTTACAAAGAGGGAAAATTATTAGAAGCATGTGTTGAATTTGAAGTATAAAGATATTCAAAGATATGAACAATGAAAAATATCTCTATTTCCTGAAGTCATTATATGATAATATGAAGTACAATGCCTGTGGTGAATTAAATGGAACTGGACTAAACATTTGTAATTCTGCCTGTGTATTTCAGTGGCACTTACTGAATGGTATCTATACATTCCAATACTGTAGCTTTGGTATATATTTCTATCTACGTATCTATCTATCTATGTATCTATCTATCATCTATCTATCATCTATCTATCACACACACACACACACAAAGTTACATGCATGCACACACACACATCACATAATGCAAGAAAGTCTAAATTGCATTTCACATTTAGATTCCCGTTTATCTCTAAAATTAAAGCATTTCACACTGGATTGCAGATTAAGAGGTCTGATTTCTTGTCTCTGGCATGGTACAATGCACAAGCATTCAATGTCTTCATATGCTTGGGGGTATTTCTGACTAAATGATTGATTATTAAGAACTTAGTTTCAATAGTTTATAATATCATTATATTATGAGTATTATAAATTGGGAAAACACATCTGTGAGATGTGAATGTTGACCCAAGGATAATGGGGGTGAAATGCTATGACAACATGTGCTGAATATGTCCCATTTGCTGGTCACACTCCATCTTTCTCTGGACTGCTGTGCTCCATGGGCTGAGGTCTCTGTGGATGGCATCAGTAGGCTCCCTAGATCTTGGAACAAGATCTTGGAACAGGGGGGAGGGAGGGATGAAAGTGGGGTTACATAGTCTCCCTGCTTCCTCCCTGTGGGTCATTCAGACAGGCTGCCATGTGACTAAAGGCTACAGGCCCTGCGAGTCAGTCCTCTCTATGTGATAGTAACTGCTCTACCCTCTTGCTTCTCCAGGCTCCTTCTGGCCATGTTACTAGCCCTTTGGTATACACTCCTCTTTGTGATTCCCTTACTCTCTGACTGTATTTTTGCAAATAGTTCCTTTGTTAGAGTCATTACAAATTATTCCAGGCTGTGTGACATCACTTTCCTGCTGGGATCCCGACTCACTGGGAATACAAAGCCCTGGGCTGCTGCAGTAGGAAGAATGGGCATTGTGTTGACAGCATGGATATTGGCGTTACTTCCTTTGTCTCAATGTCATGCAGGAACTTCCCCTCCCTGACCAGAAGGCAGTGTATGACACGCTCTCATTGCCATGGGGCAGGCGGATGGACAGCAGCGACACCCAGGACAGAGCTCTGAAAGCAGAGTGAGAGAGTCTCTCACAGGATCCCAGAGAGAGAAAGGAGAGCCAGTCTCAGGGTGGAAACAGGGTCTGTGGAGAGCACATACAGAGTGAATCTCCTCAGAAAGATGACCAATCTCTAGAGTAAACCAGGCACAGGTAAAGAGGCTGAAGATTTTTCACAAATAGTTAAAGCCCCTCAGCACAAAGAAGAAACAGTCCACATCAGGGCTGTTTGTGCTCTAGTGGCAAAATGCAAAGTCTCACAGCAGAACGGAGCAGCCCAGGAGGAAGAGAGGCTTGGGCCAGAAGGAAGACCACACATGGTAACAGCTGGTTGGGAGTTCTGTAGGGGGTGAAATTCTGCAATGTGTTGAGACATTTTTGGTTGTAACACTGGGGGGTGGGGGGTATACTACTGGTTTCAAGTGGGTAGAGGCCAGGGATGCTGCTAAATAAATATCCTACAATGCACAGGAGGCCCCACACAGAGAGTTATCCAGCTAGAACGTCAACAGTGCTGCCAAGGGTGAGGAGCTCTGGTTTAGGGGGAACTGGTCAGATTTAAACTAACTCCTGCAGTCTGTGCCAACACCAAGAGTCTGATATTTTTTAAAGATTGGGATTTTTTTTTAAATGTTTATTTTGGGTGTATAGAGGAATTAAGTTCATCCTGGATATAACTGGAAAAAAAATCTGAGTGCTCCTTAAAGTATGTGTTAATCTTTTTGTATATGATTGTAACAGTACCACTGGGCCTAATATTTTTCCAGAATTTTCATTAAAAAAAAATAACAATCCTGATTTACAATCCAATGGAGAGGGTCCACAAGTTAATGGACAGAAAACTGAGTGTCATTGCTTCTATAATGGAGACAATATGTGGTCCGCTTAATTTTCCTCCCCTAAGCACATGTGCTGAGAAGCACGATTCTAACATTTGCAAAGCCATTTTATATTGCTAAATAAACTTTGATAAGAGAACAAAATACTACAAGAGTTAAATTAAACATTGATTTTTAGCAAAGAAAAATGGTAAAGCTTTCCATGTTAATTAAAAAAAAAATGTTTTGTCTGTTTTATTACCCCGGCTAGGAAATTGCACGCAGGGTGATGTTATGAAGATAGAATCCTCTGGAATAGAGCACTTTGCCATGTAGAATCTGGGGAATGGGAAAATGTATTTTTAAAACCAGCCCTTCCTTCGGAGGGCTGCTGCAAGCAGGAAGGTACAGGAAGAAGATTCTCCTCATCATTTTTGAGTAGTTTACAGCAGGGATGTTTTAGGGAACGTACATCTCAGTACTGCACAGACTCAATCCCCAGCTTGACAGCTCCCTTAAATGAAATGAATCCTATGCTGTGGTCCATCTCCAGTATCTTATCCCTGGCTCAAATCTGCTGTGAGGTTTGTTTATATAAAGACGCATTCTGGGATCCGATCCCTTTTTCTGACATCAGTTCAGACGTGCCTGAGACCAGTCATTACCATCCAGGTCTCACACTCCCCCTTGAGAGGCAGAGATTACCCTCATGCAGTCTGCCTGCGTGTTGTGGCTGCACCCAGCAGACTTTGAACTGGACAACCTGGTTTGATATTTATAATATAAATGGAACAAAGCTTATTCCAACAAGCCTGAAGACCCTAAAATGAGAAATAGCCTAAACACAACTCAAGGCATCTCTTCAAAGGCACGATCTCTTCTCTGCTTCTGTCCCTTCATACCTTCCTAAACTTTGGCCAATTTTGTGAGTTTATTCAGACATAATTTTCTTCTCTTTTTTTTTTTTTTCAAAATGAACCACAAGGAAATTCTTTATTATTTAGTTCATTTTATTTTTTAAATATGGTTTTATTGATTTTTTAGACAGAGAGGAAGGGAGAGAGATAAAAACATCGATGTGAGAGAGAAGCATGGATCCCTCACCTCCTGCACACCCCCAGTGGGAGTGGAGCCCAAAACCGGAGCATGTGCCCTGACCCGGAATCGAACTGGGACCTCTCAGTCCATGGGACAGTGCTTAATCCACTGAGCCACAGTGGCTGGGCCCAAAAGGGAATTCTTTAATAAATTACTGTAGAAAACATGGTGGAAAATAGATCATCAGTCCATTCAGCTGAAGAATACTAAATATGTTTATGAATTTATCACAAATTCTAGTGAACAATGTGCTTGAGGGAATGCAGCACCTCACTTTCAAGCTGTCTTTTTTTTTTTTTTTGCATTTAAAAATTAATAGATTTTATGTTTTTAGAGCAGTTTTAGATTTACATAAAAATTGGGCAAAAAGTATAGAAAATTTCCATATTATTTTACTCCTAACCCTTCACACACACACACACACACACACACACACAGAGTTTCCCTTATTAACATCTTTCATTAGAGTGGTGCATTTGCTACAATTGAAGAGCCATTACTTATAGACTGTTATTATTATTATTATTATTTTAATCCTCACTCGAGGACATTTTTCCATCTTTTTGTACAGATAGAGTGGGAGGGAGCTAGAGGAAGAGAGAGAAACATCGACGTGAAAGGGACACATCGAGTGGTTGCCACCCGCACGACCAACCAGGGCCGGGGACAAACTGCAACGGAAGTACCTGCCCTTAGCGGGAACCGAACCCGGGTCTCTCCGGACCGCAGGCCGACGCTCTAACCGCTGAGCCAAACTGGCCAGGGCTATAGACTGTTATTAATTGAAGTTCGCAGCTTACCTAGGATTCACTCTTTGTGTTGTACATTCTGTGGTTGTTGACAAGTGCGCAATGTCCTCTCTGCGCCATCCCTGTCTCATGCAGAAGAGCCTCACTGCCCTGGGCATCTCATGCTTCCACTTACTAGTCCTCCCACCCCGCACTCCCGGCAGCCTCTGGTATTCTCACGGTCTCTGTAGCTTCACCTTTAGTTGGAATCATACAGTTCTGAGCCTTTTCAGATTGGCTTCTTTCACTTCGTAATATGCATTTCCGTGGCCTGACAGCTCATTTCTCTTTATCATTGAATAATATTCCATTGTGTGGATGTAACACATTTTGTCTGTTTTATATAAAAAATGTAAAACCAATGTAGGATTTTTTAAAAGGAAAGCCAATATAAGATTTTTATTTTTGCATATGTTTTCTTTTTATTTTAGGTTTCCAAAAAAAACTCATGAGATGGCACTGAATAAAACAATCTGATATGGTGACTAACAGCGTCTTCCTGACAAGGTTTAGTGGAGAAGAATATACTGAATATTTTAAAGCACTTTTTCTTTCTTAGAATGATAAACATAATACCTTGTGAAAATCACACAAAATAGATAAATCTGTCGTGTATGGGAATTATTTATGTAAAGAGAGAGGTTTTTTTTTTAGGGATTCAACAGGTACTGCTACTTGGCAAGCCCATTGTACTTTGATGCCTGGTGTAGCTTTCTGCAGTCAAACCTTTCTTCACTCTTTCAGTTCCTGGAAACAGAAAGCTAAATGCCTAAAGCACTGCAAATAAGTATTAGAAGTTCGAATTTGTACCAGTTGTTTGAAAAATTGGTTAATTTTGGTAGAGAAGCTGGAACTAGTGAGCAGCAGGATGAACTGAGAGGACGTATCTGCAGTTGGTTCTGAGTCGGTGATGAGACTTTACCAGTCAGGTGGTATTCCGTGTGGGCAGCCAATGGATATTTGTGAGGGGTAACAGAACAATATGTGGGTTGTTACTTAAAAACTGAAAGCGACTATCCATAACAATTCGTTAAGTTTTGTTAACTAACATGGCAGTAACTTATTCCCTGTAATTTTCCCTATCCTTCTCTTAGCACGAATGTTGCATTTTCTACCTTATTATCACAGAAAACTTTTGAGCAGTCATAAATTCACAGGGCTGATAGCCAGTGCTATTGACATACCACCTAATCTTTTCTGCATAATTTCCATTTTTATTTATTTATTTATGTATTTATTTATTTATTTTTCTCTATTGATTTTAGAGAGCAAGGAAGGGAGAAGGAAAGAGATAGAGACATCGTTGAGAGAAAACACTGATTGGCTGCCTTCTGCATGCCCCTCATTGGGGATCAGGCCCACAACCTGGGCATGTGCCCTGACCAAGAATCGAACTGGCCCGACCTCTTGGTGCATGGGTCAACACTCAACCACTGAGCCACACCAACCAGGCTGCATAATTTCCATTTTTAAGTCTCCAAGTGATACCGTTGTAATTTAACCTGAGGTTGTTAATAACTGCAAAGGAGCAAAGGAAAGGCCAAATATTACAGGCATGTCCAGTAAAGTCTAGTTGATATAAGGAAGGTACTTGCCTGTCAGTCACACACGGGAACAGATCATTGGCCAGAATGGGCGTGGTCACTGCGAAGGCTGGAAGACTTGAGATACTTGAGCTCCTAAACAAAGGAGTTTGCTTCTCTTGGTTCACGCAGGGCTCTTGGGACTCTTGTTGCAGGGGGTACACTCTCTTGGCTCCCCTGCATCTGCTGGGCCATGTGGACCCCACACACGTTGGACTAAGACTACAACTACCCTAATGCTGTACCCAACTCAGCTCCACCACGGAACAGATACTTTGGACACTAGTTTTACTTCTACCTCTATTGACTCCTCAGCTGCTCATCTTCCGAAACTGGATTAAGGGAAATGGGACTTTGCAAATGCAGGGATATAATTCCACAGAAATAAAGCTTTCTACCACATCTCATCTTCCTGTGGAGGCCTCTGAAAATGCTTATTCCAGTGGCATCCCACGAACCCCACTCTCACTAGCAATGGAGAAAGACCATTCATGCATTTCTCTGATCACCCAAGCTGCCTTTCCCACTTCTGATAATATCATGAGACAACTTCTTGTGTACACTAATATCTCTTATTAATATATCTGACCTATGTAAGGAAATTATAATTGATAGGCATAGAATAAAAATTTAGTTAATAGGGAAATCTACCAAATTTTGAATGAGAGGGCTTAACATTATAAATATATCAATTCATCTTTATTTGATTTTTAAAAATAGCATTTACAATTATCTATAGGGTGGTGTGTGTGTGTGTGTTTGTGTGTGTGTAGGGTTGGACCTTGAGAGGTAAAATAAAATTTGATTTTAAAAGTGGAAGATAATAGTAAGAAACTTGTTCTAGCAAATGTTTCTCATTCTTCAAAACCTACTATAATAAGCAATACTTTGAAATAATGTAGATTTAGATGCTTGTCTAACTCATTACACACATACACACACACACACACACACACACAACAAATGCATAAAAGATCTGAACTTTACAAAACATAGAAAATATAAGAAAATACTTTTATTTAACTAAGGAAGATCTCCCTAAACAAGATATAAAACAACAAAACTCAGAAAATCTATATACTTAAAGACACTGAATTAAAATTTTTCTAGATGAAATATACCTTAAATAAATTTAAAAGACAAGTACACACACACACATAGACTCAAATATTTACAACATCTTTAGCAAGAAACGAGTTATGGCTCATAATGTGTAAACAATACCTATAAAACAATAATAGAAAGACAAATGCAAATAGATGCAGATGAAATAATGGAAATAGAATGCAAAATCTGAACAGGCAATTCATAGAAAAGAAAATAGACTACTCGTCATAGGACTGAATGTTAAACTTCACTAAGTTAGAGAAAACCTACCCAGACCAAACTCCTTTCCACCAGTTTAGTATAAGTTGTAAAGACTGGTATATCTAGTTACAAGTATGGAGGAAGAGGAGGTACACTCACAAACTCCTGCTGGAAGTGATTGAGGACAATTAGGGAGCACCCATGAAAACTTTAAAAGGCATAAACCCTTTGACACACTTTTTTTTGGTCATGGGATTTGGTCCTAGAGTAATATGCAGCTATGCACAAAGATTATCTGTCTATAAATACACAGCATTTGGAATCAAACAATCAGTAGGAGACTGTTTTAAAACACTGTATGATATAATATAGCTGTTATGTGAGGTAAATGTACATATTTTTCTATAAAATATGTTCAGAATATTTTAAAAATAAATTTAAAGTGCAAATTTTAGATACAATGTGCTCAAATTTTGTAAAGTATTTATGAGTATGCTACTTAGTAATGTGTCTTTACATACATATGTATACGTACACACATCCTTAAAAGTAAGACATAAAAAGTCTTAAAAGTAAGAAATAAAAAGTCTGAAGAGCTTTGATGTTAGTCATCATAACCTTGGGGGAGGAATTAGAGGAAGGGTGGGGCTTCCCCTTTTGACTGTGTTTTTCACAAAAGAAGATGGCTTATGTGTAAATTTTATTTTTGTAAAGTTGGTGGGCTCCGGGAAGTCACGTGACTGGGGAGTCACATGACAGGGGAAATGGACCACCCAAGGAGAAATCGAACCACCAATCAAATACCTCCCCTCTTTGTTATGCAGAATCAAGTACCTCCCTCTTTGTTCCTCAACTTCCCCTATAGGACTTTCCTGGGCAGCCATAACAGTGTGGCTTCCCTGGCCCCTGCCACGTGGACCAGTGGACCTAGCCCGTAAGTTTCAATATAACTTTCTTACCTGCTTTGTGGCTTCGTTTCTCTTTCTTCCTCAGCAAGATACCTTACATTTGATGCCAAAACCTGGGAGGAGCTTGAGCCTGCTGGGCTGCTCCTCTCCCTTTCTCCCAAGGAAGACCAGGGACCACCGACCTTCCACCTAGTTTGGCGCCCTGTGTGCTAAGTCCCCCTGCCTCTGGCCGCTCCTCAGTTCTCTCCATCTCTGGGCCTCCCTGTTTGTAATCGCAGCTGTGTCAGGGACCTCCTATCCATTCCGAGTGCGTGGGGTTCCGCACAGACGTCCCGGACACCCCACTCTATGCGTCTGTCCGGTGACCAGAGATTGAGTTGCGGGATGCCAATTCTCATCCCTTATCACTCCAGGACTGAGGCTGACCATGGGCAATTAGGAATCTCAACTGGATCCAAAAACACCTCTAGGGTGTCTCATTTTAAATCTCTCAAAAACAGATCCCCCCTAAAGAAGAAGAAACTGTTGTTCTTCTCCACTGTGGCTTGGCCACAATACCCACTGGACAACCAGTCCAGATGGCCTACTGAAGGGACTTTTGATTTTATCATATACTCACTGACTTAGAAAACTTTTGCCAAAGAAATGGTAAATGGTCGGAAATCCTATATATTCAGGCTTTTTGGTATTTATGATCCCGTCCTAACCTCTGTGCCTCCTGTTCCACAGCACAGGTCCTCCTAGCTAAAGACACCCCCTCCAGACCCTCTGCTCCTGACCTCTCCTCGTTTGTCGACCCCCTAGAGGAACTATCCTCTCCTCCCATCCGGCCTGACCCCACTCCTAACTCTCCTCCACCTTACCCTGACCCATCTATCTCTAACCGTCCTCTGCCCTCCATCTCGACTCCCACTCTCTACTCCCCTGTCAGCGCTCACACGCGGTCACATCATGACCCACGGGAAGGAGCCGACCTCCTCTGCCCTCCCCGTGAGGTAGTGGAGCACAGGGATTTGTGCGGGTCCATGTCTCCTTCTTTCTCTCCCATCTATCCACTATCGAAAAGCATTTAGGATCTTATTCTACCAATCCCATAGCCTTTATCAAAGAGTTCAGACATCTCACTCAGGCTTATGACCTTACCTGGCATGATCTCTATGTCATTATGTCCTCTATCCTCACCCCCATGAACGCGATCGGATCTGAACAGCAGCACGAGCCCATGCCGATCAGGTACATCTTACAGAAAACCAGATGCCCATCGGGACTCAGGCAGAACCCAACTGGGCTTATCAAGCAGAGCAGGAAGGTAGACGGAGGCGAGACCAGATGGTCCAATGCCTCTTGGCAGGCATGCAGAATGCAGCCCAAAAGGGAGTTAACTACAACAGACTAAGAGAAGTCACTCAGGAACCTGATGTGAACCCAGCTCTATTCCTAAACCGCCTGACTGAGACTGTGGTTCTCCACACCCGACTGGACCCTGTCTCAGCAGCGGGGCCCCAGCCTTAGCTACTCATTTTATCTCCCAGTCAGCTCCAGATATGAGAAAGAAACTTAAAAAGGCAGAAAAGGGCCCTCAGACCCCTATCCGAGACCTGCTGAACATGGCCTTTAAAGTCTTTAATGCCCGGAGGACAAGGCTGAGACCACTCATCAGGCCCGAAGGCAGCAGAAGGTAAACCTCCAAACCCAGGCTCTAGGGGCAGCCCTGAGGCCGGCAGCCCAGCACGGGCAGGGTCCAGGGGGCGCCTGACCTAAAGAACATAACGCCTCCGGGCCGCCGAAGGGAACCCCACCAGGGGCCTGCTTCAAAGGTGGCAACGCAAGCCACTGGGCCCGTCACTGCCCATGTCCACTGCCACCTATAAAACCATGGCCAGACTGTAAACAGCCTGGTCACTGGTGGAGTGCTTGCCTTCTCTGGGCCACGGGCTCATCCTCGGCACCTCCACATGGACAGGGCGGCCAAACGGGCCCACCGCTTGAGCTCCTCGGCCTCGTGGACGACTGACGTGGCCCGGACTCGAGGACCCCAAACACCCTGGCTGAGTCCAGGGTAAAGATGCAGGTAGCAGGTAAGTCCATCTAATTCCTGGTGGACACGGGGGCTACCTTCTCTGTTCTGCCATCTCACTCAGGGCCTCTAGTTCCTTCTCAGGTCTCAGTTATGGGGATTGATGGGACACCCTCCTTTCCACTTTGCACACAACCTCTGTCATGCAGTCTAGACAAATACCCCTTTTCACACTGCTTCCTAGTTATGCCCTCTTGTCCCTTGCCCCTCCTGGGCCGAGACATATTACACTGTCTTGGGGCTACTATCCAAATGACATCACTTTGAACAGCTTCTTCTCATCTTCTCTTACCCCTCCTCACGGAAGACTCTCCCACCACCACCGACCACCCTCCTTCTCTCGAACTCCCTATTTCCCCAGACATTGTCAACCCTTAAGTCTGGGGCACCTCTACCCCGATAATAGCCACCCACCACACTCCCATTCAAATTCAACTAAAGGACCCTTCACAATACCCATCGAAGTCCCAGTTCCCCATTTCGGCGACTCACCACTGGGCCTCAAACCTATAATTACCCATCTCTTAAGTCAGGGTCTGCTGATCCCCACCGACTCACCTTGCAACACCTCTATCCTTCCTGTTTGAAAACCCTCAGGGTCTTACCGCCTCATCCAGGACCTACATTTGATAAACAAGGCAATTGTCCCCCTCTATCCGGTGGTCCCCAACCCTTACACCTTACTTTCACACATCCCCCCTGGTACCATCCACTTTACTGTCTTCGACCTTAAAGATGCTTTCTTTACAGTTTCTCTTCACCCGGACTCTTACTTCCTATTTGCCTTTACCTGGACCGACCCGGACCAACATAGCTCAGCAACTCACCTGGCTGTCTTGCCACAGGGGTTTTGAGACAGCCCACACCTATTTGGATGAGCTCTGGAGCGGGATCTCACTTCCTGGTCACTCAAGCCCAGTACCCTCCTTCAATACGTAGAGGACCTCCTCCTCTGCAGCCCTTCGCTGTCTTCCTGGAGACAGCATACTGCTACTCTCCTCAACTTCCTCGGCTCCAGGGGTTACCGTGTCTCCTCTGCTAAAGCCAACTTCACACAAGTCTGTCACTCACCTAGGTGTTTCTCTAACCCCTACCACCAGAGGCCTTACTCTAGGTCGGACCCAAGCCCTTTGCAACCTCCAGCCACCGAGACTGCGGAACAGATCTCCTCCTACCTTGGTTTGATCGGTACTGGACACCTAATTTTACCCTCCTAGCCAAGCCCCTCTACAAAGCAGCCAGAGAGGCCCCTGCAGGACCTCTCATTTCACCCAGCGCCGTATAAAGGGCCTTCTCCACCCTCAGGGGCACTTTCATCTCTTCCCCTCTTCTCGTTCTGCCTGATCCCAGATGCCCTTTTCACAGACGAGAAACACGGGAATGCGGTAGGAGTCCTGGCCCAACCTACCGCCCGGTGGCGTACTCTCCAAACAGCTGGACACCACTGTCCGGGATGGCAGCCCAGCCTTCGAGCGTTAGGTGCCGCAGCTGAACTTGCAAAAGAAACAACTAAACTGACCCCATGCCAACCTGTATCTGTTTTCTGGTCACATAGACTCACTGACCTTCTCTCACATGAATCTCTTTCCCTACGAGGTCCCTCCCGGATACAGGAATTTCATCTCCTATTCATAGAAAACCCTCCCACCTCTCTTTCACTTTCCCCCCTGGCTCAACCCGGCCACTTTACTTCCAATCTTCCAATTCCAGCTGTGCTACCAGAACCTCTCTCTCCTGTGCGCAACTAACAGACTTTCTCAGCCTCGCGAGGGGCTGTCGGATTCCCCTCCAGAGGACCAGACCTCGTCCTCTGTGTGGACGGGAGTTCAACACGGGGCCCGAGGCACTGCGGCGGGCGGCCTACGCGGTGGTCACCATCTCCTCCCCCTAGAGGCCCAGCGCCTACCAGACGGCAACACTTCCCACAGGCAGGACCCACTGCCCTTGCACAGGCCCTCGATCTGGCCCACGGGAAATGGGTAACCACTTACACTGACTCTAAACATGCCTTCCTTATCGCCCACAGACACTCTGCACTCTGGAAAGAACGGGGATTCCTCACGACCAAGGACTCCCCCATAATAAATGCTACCCTTCTCTCTAAGCTCCTGGACGCTCTCCTGTTACCCGCTGAGTGGCTGTGGTGCACTGCAGGGGACATCAAACCTCACAAGACCCTGTGCCCTCGGGCATGCTCGGGCAGTCGCGATGGCTCTGGCCTCACTGCGGGCACTTCCCCCACCCCTATCTTGTTTCTCTCCACCCCCATCAAGCCCTCATATACTCCACAGGAAGAAGAAACCCTCCTTCAGAAAGGAGGAAAAATATTCGATCAAAGATGGATATTTCTTGGAGACAAAATTGCTCTGCTGGGAAAACAGGCTGCAGCCCTCCTCTCTGACGTCCACTGTTCCCTACATGCGGGGCCTAACACCCTTTACCCGTTTCTGCAACCACTCTTGTTCTTTCCAGGCCTCCAACAGACAGTTGAAAAGATACATGTGGCCTGTGCTGTCTGTTCCAAAACCTCCTCGCAAGGGGGTCTCCTCCTTCATATTCCTACCACCAAATGAGAGGACACCAGCCAGGCCAAGATTGGCAGATTGACTTCACTCACATGCCTTCTCACAAGAAACTCCGCTGCCTCCTAACCTTTGCTGATACCTTTTCAGGGTGGACTGAGGCCTTTCCTACCCCTCGGGAAACAGCCGACACCGTCGCCTCTGTCCTCATTGAACAGATCATCCCACGGTTTAGGCTGCCTACCAGGATCCAATCAGACAACGGGCCGGCCTGCATTGCCATGTGGTTCAGCAGGTAGCAGACTCCCTCAACATCACCTGGAAACTCCACACACCATACCGTCCCCAGTCATCTGGCAAAGTTGAATGGGCCCATGGCATCCTAAAAAACCACCTAACCAAATTCTCTACTGAGGCCAGACTCTCCTGGCTGGTGCTTCTTCCCTTAGCCCTCACCAGGATTGGGGGTACTCCACGGAGCCCCACCGGACTCAGCCCCTTCAAACTGATGTACGGCAGACCATTTCTTATTAACCACAATTTATCCATTAACCCCCACCTCTTGCCACCTATCTCCCCTTCCTATCATTGCTCCAACATCTCTTAAGGGAACACACCGACCGGACCCTTCTGCCTGTGGGGAGCCCCGACGACACTCAGCCCACAGTTCCCCTCCAACCAGGAGACAGTGTCCTCCTACGGGAACTCCAGCCCGGCTCCTTACAACCCAGGTGGATGGGACCTTATACGGTCATATTAACCACCCACAGCAGCCAAGCTCCTGGGGCAGGCACCCTGGTACCATGTTTCCCGCTCAAGCTGACTCCACACCAGGATCACTGGCGGTCTGAGCCCTTGGGCCCCACCTGCCTCCGGATTACCCAGAACCTGGGCCCTATGGATCCTCCTTCTCCTGACCCTCCCTCAGGGAAACCTCACCACAACTAACCCGATCAATGCCTATGTCTGGCGGTTCTATATGCAAGAAATCTGGACACAATATCGGGTAATTTCCACTCATATCATAGCCACGGGGTACTGCCAGCCCGGGGGCTGCCAGGCAGTGGTAACTATCATGGCCCCACAATCTAAAATGAAAAGTATACCTGATGCGGGTAGTTCCACTGTCCGCTTCATTAACGAGCAGACTCGAGACTCCTGCCGATGGTGGTCTGAGACATACGGAAGTTGTCCCTACCGCCCATGTAAAAGAAATTTCTTCGGGCCAAGTGACTTTAAACTCGTTATCAAGGACCCCTGCCTGGGATGAGAGATGGGTAAAGGAGGTAGAGGGAAAAGTCTATAGATGGTACGGAGATGCTTCCCCATCAGGTACCCTGAACATTTTTTGGACCTATACCCGTGTCATCTCAGAAGCCATAGAACAACTGGGCCAGGTGTCCAGTGTCATCCTCCACAATGAGACTGTTCTGGACAGCCACCTAGGGCCCCAGCAGGATGCGCACTCATCCGATCTCCTGGTTGGCCCTGATACGCCAAGCGACTGAAATCCTAACCCACTCCGGACTGGGTAGTGTTACTGACTGCTTCATGTGTGCTTCTCTTGGCTGTTCACCCCTCACGGCAGGTCCCCTAACCCAGGGCTTCAGCAGTTTGACTCCGCCCAGCCCACCTTTTCCTCCTCTAACAGAGGCACCCCTATTCCGGGAATTCCTCACCCAAAACTTCTCTATCTGTTACATAGGCCCTCATCGCATCTCCCTTGCAACTCCACTATCGTGGTCACTGCTTTACTTAATGCGCCACCTGGAGGATTCTTTTGGTGTAATGAAACCCTAACTAAATCTATAAACGCCGCATCCCCTTTTCCCTGCTTACCGGTTACCCTTGTACCCCAACTTCTGAGGTATGGCCAAGCGGAATTCCTTTCCTTGCTATTCCATCGGCCCCCCGGGAGAAAAGGCCAGTCTTTCTCCCGGTCCAGGTGGGGCTCTCGTTAGCCTCCTCCCTCGCTGCCGCAGGTATGGGAGGTGGCGCCATAGGACACAGCATAACAACCGCTTCCCAGCTGGAAGAAAAACTCCACAGAGCTGTAGAGGCCTCGGCAGCATCCCTATCCTCTCTCCAGCGCCAGATCACCTCTCTTGCTCAGGTTATACTCCAAAATCGACGGGCACTAGACCTACTAGCAGCGGACAAGAACAATTCTGCTACTATATCAATGAGACCGGTCTAGTAGAAGAAAATATCAACGTCCTGAATTGCCTGTAAGACGAGTTCCGCAGGAAGCAGACAATGGATAACTGTTTCTCAGGATGGTGACAATCACCAGCATTTATATGGACTGCACCCATCCTAGGCCCTCTCCTAATTATCTGCCTGTTACTGATGTTTGCTCCTCTTTTCCTCAGATTTTTGCAGAACCGCATCCGCGAGGTTTCTCCAGTGGCTGTGAACTAGATGTTGCTTTACCCCTACATGCGACTCCCCACTGAGCCGCTGGCCACCGACCTCCCCAACCTATGACTCCCCTACCCAGCAGGAAGCAGCCAGACAGAAAGCAGTGCCCCTATCTAACACAAAAGGTCAGAATGTAAGGTTGGCAAGCTCAGGAGTCACATGACAGGGGAAATGGACAGCCCAAGGAGAAATCGAACCAATCAAATACCTCCCCTCTTTGTTATGCAGAATCAAGTACCTCCTCTCTTTGTTCCTCAACCTCCCCTATAAAACTTGCCTGGGCAGCCATACCAGTGCGACTTTCCTGGCCCCTGCCACGTGGACCAGTGGGCCTCGCCCGGAAACGCTTCAATAAAACTTTCTTGCCTGCTTTTGCGGCTCTGTTTCTCTTTCTTCCTCAGCAAGATACCGTACAATTTTCATTCATTTTGTTTTCTGTTGTTTAATTTTTCTATATTTTTCAAAAAGCAAAAAATATATATTCGAAACATAAATAATTAGAAATATAAACCGACAGCATAATTTGGGAAATGTATTAGATTTTACATGAAAAGATGAAAGAAAATGCAGGTGCACAACAGAATTTAATCTTCGTGTTTGAATTACATTTCTAGACCTCTAAATAGCTTCCTTTTAGTTACTTACAGTTCATTTTAGGGAAATGGCTGAGCTTATTTGTATGGAAGGACCACAGCACCGCATATTGTATTCAAGGGTTGGTGCTAAGAGGCCCACCGGCCTGTCTCAGCAGGATTTCCTTCTCCCTCTCTTAATGTTCTAAGACTTTTCTTTACATGCCCGGGAAATGAGATTCAAAATGATCAAATATAAATTGATGTTAATATTTTCATCATATGAGGAGAGCAGGGTGAACATAAAATTGCTGAGAATTTACAGCACTAATCTTGGCCTGGCCACTTCTGAGAGTCTGCTCTCCATTCTGTCTGATACAAAGAAGGTCTGTGGAAGTGCTCAGTTGGAACAAACAGGAATGTGGTGTGTCTCTGTGATTTCCTGTCTCCCCCCACCCCTCTTTTTTTTCCACAGAGATAGGTCCTTTGGTGAAAAGACATCTGTGCTTTCTTCTTTCTTTTCAAGACTGAATGCTGTGATTTAGGACACACAAATGTAATTTCAACTTTGACTGCCTGCTGGTTTATTTCATGCACCTGCTATTGTAGGAAGGGGAGACAGGATTTTAAGAGGACATTTTGAGGCCAGAGCTGACATTTGACCTGATATATTCCATAGGAAACTGGAAAACAAAAGCACTTATTCAACATGGGTGACTTAAACAATGGAGGAACACATTTGCAATTAGATTTACATATCAATGCATAGACTTGTTTATTTCCTTGTTATTTTTCCTTTTACTTAAGTCATGAAATGGAAAGGTAAAGATTTCTCTTTTTGTATTTATATTCCTCTATCAAGTCTTGTATTGATTTATAAATACAACTTCATTTTTTTCAGATTTTTTAAAGGTCACTATATATTTTAAATTTTTTGATTTAGGTGTAAACTGCCTATAAAAATCTGCATATATATAATTTCTAGTATCTGTGAATTTAATTGTTTCTAACTAAAACATCTTCTATTAAAAATGTTCTTTAATATCTAAGTATTAAACAATTCCAAAAATGGAATTATTATAAACAGCCAACTTAAACAGTTTTGCTTAAAATCTGATAGCTAATAAATTGAAGATTGATTTAACAAACAATTCTTGGTCCTTAAATTGCTTTCTGTAATGAATGGTTATGCAGTCTAAATTAATTGCCAAATGCTTAATTTGTTTTAGGAAATAAATATCAGATTAAAAAACAACAAAAAGAGCAGGCAAAGTAGAGGTTTAATACAAATAGAATATCCTTTGCTTTTTCTTTGGATGCTCAAAGGGCATGCTTTTCTCTATCTTTGATGCCTTGAATTAAGGAGTCCATTTCTACTACTGCAGAGCAAAAGATGCCTGGAATAGCTAATTTCTTGAGAAGTGTAAGTATAGAAGCAAAGTGGGAAAAAAAAGTAGAAAACCTCTAGACTGTAAACATAAGAATAATGCTTTGGCTTTACAGTGACACTGTGTACTTGCTGGAATTGATGAACAGCAGATGTCCCGAGACTTGTGAAAACATCTGCAACAACCACTTGAAGGTGAGAAAATAATCTGATTAATTTCCTTTTTAAAAAAATGTGTTCTGTGCTTTCCTTATAAATTATTTTTCAACCAAGTAACCTTTCTTGCTATCACTTCTGTATGGAATTTAGTAAACTAAGAAGTTTCACAGTTCCAGAATATTGTTACTGATGGATAGGCCCGGTGGTTTGTATTTTTGCTTTAGTTAACAGGGTCTTCTGCTACCACACAGATATTAAACCTGTCCTTTAATCTCTGAATATTTTCTATGCTTGTGTGGTAAGTTGGTAAGACTAGAGACATGAAAACAAAGATTAGTTATTGGTGAAATACTTTTTTTTGATGGAATGTGGTCTTCTCAGGATGGGGTCACATGTGGTGGCAATGAGACCGTGTAGGTCAAGCGGACCCTCCAGTGGCTTTTTATTACTGTGCTACCAAGTTGAGTCAGCTGAGCGTGAGCACACAGCAAACCTCTTGGGAGGGTCCTTTCCACTTTTCTACTTTGTAAAGCTCACGACACTTCTGCTTCTCAGGCAGGTTAATGTGTCAGGTTGAGTATAGATTTTCTGAGAATCTGTACAGTAGAGGCATTTGCCCTGAGAGGAAATGACCATATCATGGTGCACCTACCTCTAAATGAGAAAGGGAAATAAAAGGAACTATTCCTAGAGACATATGATTTTGTCTTGTGCTGAGTAAATTAAGAATGTGTGGAACCATGCAGAATTAAGTCCCTCCCTCTTTCTATTCTACTTTTTCTGGCCAGGCATTCTATGCTTGTATACGACCACAGTAAAAAGTGGCCTCAGGAATGTAACCTCTGGGACAAAGACCTTCCATTTCTTTGATATAAGGCCACTCTTTTACCTTCATTTAGTCTATACTATTCATCTTCAGTCCGAAAGGAATTTGCCAGCAGTGCACCTAAGTGTCTTTTTCCTTATAAATTCAGTCTCTCTCATTTCTCTCATACTGATTTATCCTCTTAACTCTTCAATGACTCAACTTAGCTTAAAAGGAGAACCAAAGGGGTCAACTCTGTAAGGTATAAAAAACCCCATGAATATAAACATCTGCTTAGTGACTGCTGCTGCTTTTGAGGGTCTTTCTCTGATACCCTCTGGGGTTTAGTTAACCAAAACCTCCAGGTCTCTGCAGCCTAGAAACAGCTGGAGTTGTACTGCACATCTCTCCAGCTTTGCCTGAATGACAGCTGGCTTAGCTACAGAACTGAAATCTAATCACCCCAAATCCCTCACAAGAGAATGAAAAGGAAAGAAATACTCCCATAGACTATTAAACTCAAAAGAAGCAGCCCAGGGTGAGTCTACTAAAGACATGAAAACAGCAGAGTTCACTAAGGCTTCCCTGCAGATGTTCACGGTAGACACTGGACAGGAAGAAGTACAAACCCATCCTGTTAGTGAACAAAACCGCACCTGTAACCAAAGAAAAAGACCTCTTCAAAAGAGATAAAGGGGGAGAGGTTGAGGCTTTCTCTGAGGAGAGCTGAGGAGCAAGTGAGCCAGAGGCAATAAAAACCTGGAAGTTCCTACCAGCTCAAAATGAGATTAAGACTGATTTGTTCTGCAATAATGTACTGTTTCATCCACTGGCCTTGGCCTCGGAGGGATTTTTGTACCTCCCATGTCCCAAATCAGTTATCCTGGAACTGTCATCAAAAACATCAGAGAGTTGAGCAAAGATACTTAGGAGAAACTAAGTGAGGGAAGAAATAAATGAGGGATTTCCTGAATTCAAGAGGCCACTTGTGCAAGGAAAACCTGAACCATTAGCAAAGCCTAATAAAGCCAAAATGATAATTACCTATGTTGTATCTGTTATTTGCAAGGCACTGGGCTAGAACTATTTTGGAACCAGGGTGAATAAAATGCAGTTTTTTATTCAGAGAACACAGTGTATAGTGAAGAAAACAGACAGAAATACAGAGAAAGAAAAATTTGGAGGATGAAGCGTTAATCAGAAAGCAATGACAAGCTCAAGTTCTACAAATCCCACGTAACACAGACTTTGTCTTCTCTTCCGCAGGCAGCTTTTTGGTGATATTTACACTAAGGTTTCAATGCCTCTTCACCAGCTCTGGCCACTGGACAATAGATTTCAGTCTGCTTTTCTTCTACACCTGAGATAACTTCTACATAACTGCTTCTCTGATTCAATCATATAATACATATTTAAGGACCGCTGTGTACTGAAGACTATCCTAGTTTCTATGCCTCAGTCAAAAGAAACTGCATGGATAGTCCTTACATTGAAAATTATTTTAATCTTCCCGAAGAAATACAGAATATAGAAAATTAGGAAAGTGCTTGAGAATAATATTATTAAAGAGTGGATAAGATTTAGAGATTCCAGTGTGCTGCTGTAACCAATTTACCAGATGTTTATATTAAAATATACTGCCTATCCGTGGTCTTTATGTCACAATATCAATAGGCTCACACGTGTTCTATACACATACAGACATGATTTTGCTGTACTTAGTGCTATAGTAAAAACAGTCTTAAAAACAAAAACTGCTACAACTTTTCTTTCCTAGTCATTTTTTTTTTTTGGTTGAATTAATCAATTGAATGTATTACTTTGTAAACATTTTTAAAACTCCTGAATTGACAGTTCACAGAAGGATATAAAGATAAGGACTAAATTGGGTTGCTGAAATATTTTTACATACCCATGCAAAAGAGAGTATAAATATTATGATTTTTAAGATTGAACATGGAATTTTTTGATCATGTTGCCTGAAGAGTGAATTCCTTATAAATTTCTTAAATGTACACAGTTCTAAGCATGTTACATATAATCTTTTTCCTACTCTATGATTTCTTCACTGAAAATACTTCTGGATTTTTGTGAATGCCACCTAGAGAAGAAGGCTACAACAATCCACTGAATTTTGCACATGGATTAAATAGAATTAACCACTTATATTTTTACTTAACTTTTACATGTCTTTGAAGTGTTTAACTTAATCCTCATAACTAATTTGTGAAATATATTGTCCTTCTCCCTTTTCCTATTAGAGTAAAGAAAACAGATTAGAACAATTAAAAGCCTGGCCCAAGTGTCCACATCTAGGGTTGGGCCTCACAGACAGTGCGTGTTTTCCACAATGCAGTGCTGCCTCCCAGTAGTTGTCAGTGTACATAGCTATGCATGTGTTATGAGATTTATTGAGTCACAAAGATTTCTATGTAGCAATGTTTGTTTTTTTAGGATATATACAGCTCATATATATTTTTAAATTTTTTATTAAAAATTTATTTTTCTTTATTGATTTTAGCAAGAAAGGGAGAGGAAGAGAGAGAATAGAAACATTGATAAGAGATTATCGATTGGCCGCCTCGTGCATGCCTCCCACTGGGGACTGGGCCCACAACCTGGGCATGTGTCCTGACCAGGAATCAAACTGGTGACCCCTTGGTGCACGGGTTGATGCTCAACCACTGAGCCATACCGGCTGAGCTATATATTTGTTTATTAATGAAAAGAGATACAATAGTGTAAAAATTGTGGCTTGCATTCATTTTTTTTGTCTTGATTTTCCCCTTTAGAGAACCTCCTGATTGCAGATTATCATTTACTCAAAGAATCATGCTTCTTTGTTTAAACCATTGGTAGTGCCAAACTCCTTTCTCAAAGTCAGACTAGATCCGTGTATTATAGTAGTATCACCTCCAACAGTTCAACATAAGGCTTTGAAAATATGCTCTGTAATTGCACATTAGTGAGTTCAGGGTTGTCGTGTGTTTAAAAAGCAGGCATCTTTGAAGGATAATTTCTGGCTACTTATTTTGAATTCTTGCTCTCCCAGAATTTATGACCAGCATCAAAAAGCAGTATTTATTCTATTCTTTGTCAAATTCTGTGAATAGTGGTGAGCCTGAGGCATCCTTTCTGGAAGTTTGTAAAGATAAGAACAATACGGATGCACTGACAAATCAAAGATCTGTAATAACAAGACTTAATGTCTGGAAACCTGTGAGTTTATTATTCCAAGAAATTGTTGCTCAGAAGATAAAGATGCAAATACTGTATTGCTTACTTCACATACTTCCTGAAAATCCATGTGTCTGCATTGGGATCATCAGATTGCTTCTTGCTCTTCAAGTTTCCTTTCAAACCCTCAGATCTTCATGTCCACAGATCTTAAAAATCATGTCAAAACCTTAACACTTTTCAAGGCCCTTAGCATCAAAAGACTTTTAAACTAGCTCCCCCAAACCTAAAGATGTCCCAATTTTATCCTCTTCTTCCAAGATGCTCCTAAGACTCTGTCAAGTAGTGGCCTCTCTCACTGCAGTAAACAATGAACTTGTCTTCACCTGATGAACAGCGCATTTTTGTGATCTCGTTCGGAAGTCCTCAGTAGACCCAAGATAATAGTCCTGCAGATGAAAGTTAAAAAAACTACTAGAGAAGATATTCTCCTTTCATCTTTCCTCCGTGGGCTCAGCTGTGATGTATGAGCATCTCATCTTCAATGCTCCTCTTTCGGGCCCGTGGTCTTGGGTCTTGATCCTGTGTCCACTTCTCTCCTCCTGCATCCACGAGAGGGTGGGCAGACTCTTCACATTAGCTTCTCTCCATGTGACCTGGGCCTCGAGGCTAAGGCGACTCAATGACTCCATTTTTATCAACAATGGACGTTTCTCGATATTTTTCCAATATAGGTTAATTACCCCTAGTAATAAGGGAATTTTGCCTAAGGTTATAGTTGCCCCATGTGTTGGGAAGTATTTGCAGTTTTCAATACTCGTGTCCAGTGAATAATGTTAATTTTGATTTCTGTAATCTCTGTCACACCCACTATTGTACTGGTCCCCTGGGGGGCTGGGCAAAAGGGAGATGGGGCTTTTGTCTTTAAAACTGGAGGAGCAAGAAGAATTGGGGCTGAGGATCTGGGGAAGTTGCAACCCCCCAGCCTGCCGGTGAAATAAAGTGCTCCTTTACAATTTGACTGTGCGTCTCTGGTTATCTCGCTGACACATCACAATACATGTCTTCATCTCCAAGGCAAACTCACAGGCTCAACCACATCATGCCTGTGTCCAGTGGGAAAGGGGCAGATAAAGTAATTAGTTGATTAACTGTCAATAGGTGATAGAGCAACTGTCTTCTTTTCCCAGAGATAATCCCTGTAAAAATGTTTCTAGTGGCAATGGAATGAAAGTGGATATGAAAAGTGCATTATCAGAGTCTTGTTTTTTTTTTTTTTTTCCTTATGTATTTTTGCAATCTTCATGTAAAATGTTGGTGTTGCAGGCAGTTAGGGCTGTCAGAAATATAAGCCCTTTTTCATGGGTACGTGTGTAATTGTGTCTCAGAATTCAAGTGATCAGCTTGCTTCAAATCCTCAGACAAAAATAATTTCCTCTCTCATTAAGAAACAGAAAAATATTCAGCCCTGGCAGTTTGGCTCAGCAGTTGGAGCGTCCACCTGCGGTTCCTGCTAAGGGCATGTGCCTCGGTTGCAGTTTGTCCCCGGCCCTGGGTGGTCGTGCGGGTGGCAGCCACTTGATGTGTCTCTTTCACATCGATGTTTCCCTCTCTCTCTCTTCCTCTCTCTCCCTCTCACTCTATCTGTACAAAAAATGGAAAAATGTCCTTGGGTGAGGATAAAAAAAAAAGAAATAGAAAAATATTCAGGTATGCTATAGCCGTGTTTACTGAATTAAAAGAAATATTATTAAAATATCTTGTGAGTGGTGGTGGTGGGGGGAAGAGATTTACCAAAGCAAGGATTATATACATCCAACAGTTTGAGTGCTAATCTGTGATTTTAAAATTTAAATACATTTATTTATTACATATATCTACATTACAAATATTTAAATGAATGCCAAGTTTGTGCTATATAACTGTCAATGGGAACGACATACTGAGCTGCTTTTTCATTCAAAAAAGAGACTAATATACATTTCCTTTTTCATCATTACATATCATTTCTTACTTTACTATCTGAAGTGTTGTTATAATTATGCAGCAGCTGTTAGGCACATCTTATTTCTCCTATAAAGGTTTACTCTATCTAAAATATGACAGTTGCACTCATCAACCTCGTTTAAAAGAAGTACAAGCCCAAAACATATCTGTGGAGCATAAGTTCCTGTGCCAATGAAATTTATGTTTCTGGATTTTATTTTAATGTAAATTACTGCTACCTCCACAGTACACTCTTGTTCATTAAGAAGTAATTTTGAGAGGCTGCCTGCTCTTGGAGAATTCTATTTCAGGAGTTTTTCATTTGTTTGTTTGTTTAGCATTCAAGAAACATTTTAAATAACAATCTAAATTACTCTAAGAAAATTTATTCTTAAATATAAGCTAAAAGGAGTCTTTTAGAAAATAACCCTGGAGTAAAAAGTATGCTTTGAAATCCATTTTAGTGTTTTACTAGCAAAGGGAGTTTTTGGATTGTTTCTTTCATTATCTCTAAAAGGATGCTTCATAAGTGATAATAAAATTTATAGTTTTGGGATAAGAAATTTACAGTGCTCTGACATAAAATAGCCATTGCCCTAGAGATGCTAGTGTTGCAGGTTCAGGTAACCATAAAAACAGTAATAGCATTAACTTTAACATACGTATTTGATTTTAGGTGAAATGTATTTCAATGTGACAGCAAGTCATGGAGTTGTTTTTATGTCTTAGTATTATTATTATTTTGAAGCTTGATAACCCTGAAAGAATTGATTAACAAAAACATATTCTCCTTACTATAAATTTTATAAGATCTCTTCTCTCTCTCACGCACATGCACACACACATGCACATATACGCGCACACGTAGACACATATGTAGCTGTACTACTTTTCCCAACACGATCCACTTTTCCAAGGTTTTTAAAACCATGATAGTGGTTTGTTTATTTTCTTTTGAGTTGTTTTGTTTAAGGCCAGCAGTAGTAAGTAATTCCTATGATCTTGATATTATGCTATATGTTGTTTTCCCAAATCTTGCGACTTCTTCAACAAAAGCGAAGTCTGAAAGGCCTTTCTTCTTATTCATTTATATTTATGATAAAGATATCCTTAGATAATAGAATTTTCCTGATGGTAGTTTAAGGAGCTGGATTTCTATACAGGTTTGTGTGTGTGTGTGTGTGTGTGTGTGTGTGTGTGTGTGTATGCGCGCGCGCGCATGTTCATGTATTTAGGACCCTGACCAAGTCTCTCTCCTGGTCTAAACTCAATCCGGCTCCTCTGAGCCCTTTTTTGGGCTTAGTCCTTGAGTCCTGATTTCAACAGATGTTTATTACCATGTGCATCATGCATACATGTGGAAGTGCTCAATGATGAGTAACTCAAAGGGGTGGTTAGAACCTGAGCCTACATAGCATCTCAGCAGAGAAGCAGAATTTTGTAGAAAATTGGCAAGACAAAGGAAAAGGACTTTGAGCTTCTAGGGTGGGAAATTGTGTGAAGTTAAATGATATATGTAGGCACTAATAGAAGTTAAGGGCTAGCTAGTAAAGTTTGCTATGTAGGTTTCTCTGATGCCATCTCTGGGATGACAGAAATCTAGAGTTGTGTACACTGATTAATTAATTTCTGTCCTTTCTGGTAGAGAGGGGAGGAGGATACATTTATAAATTTATATCTTGCTTTTAGGCAAATGGAGAGCAGAGAGCTTTTGTTGTATCTGCTTCTTTTCAATTGCCTTCAGCTCAAAACAATTCTTAGGCCAAAGTGATATATTTTGGGGTAGCATATTCTGTTACCCTTCACCTCATAGCCCAGTTTAATAAGAATCCTGTTAAGTCAGTTAGAGAGAATCCTCCCCTCTTGATATATAATCAAACTTCTCATTCCCTGACTCTTGGTATCTGATCACCCTGCCCTGCCTTTAGCAACAATCCCCCTAAACTTGATGCCTCTTCTTAGTAATTTCCCATCCATTGACCCCTTCATTCCGCTCATTGCTCAAATTTCCAGCTGTCTTTGCTGTATTTCGAGTTGAGCTGATCTCTTTACACTGTTGCACTAGCGTCAACACCTACAACAGTAATTATTAATAAGATTTTTCTTTCTATTTTAATAAGTGTCAGGATAATTTTTTCCTTAATATCCCTATGATAAACCCATCAGCCTAGTTCTAGACCCCACAGCAAGAAGTTAAATGGAACTGGACATTTTATCTTACAGAATTTCCTGGGGGTCAGTATCATCTGACTGCCGTTTGCGTATCTTCTCTCTGGAGTTTGCACAGTGCAGAAGAGACACGAATATCGCATGCACATCCAACAAACGAGAGCTGCAGTTACTATAAATGTGGGTGGGGAGTGGATGCAATGACTTCCCAACTGTTCCACCCCAAGGTTTAAGCAGGTCTCTTCTCATTCCTTTATGGGAAGTCTCACTGGTGTAACATATTGGGAGAATGTTAGAATCACAGAAAAAGAACAAAAGAATATGTATTCAAAAGAGAGGGTAGAAAGGGCTGGTGACAAAGCCAAAATGCACCTGGGTGGAGAGACGAAAATTCATGAGTGAAAGATGGGAAGTTCTCTCGCTGCTCTTCAGAACATGATCTTTTATATTTCTTCATTCTTCCATTTTTCTTCTCCTTCCTTTTCCTTTTCTCCTATTTTCATTTTCGCTCTCTGAGAGATAACCATTATATCATTTATATATGCTATAACTATAGGTCTCTTAATAATCTAATCAACATTTTATAAGTATTATTTCAAGAGTCTTCAACATAATACTCAGAAGTTGATATCATTATACCCGTTTATAGATGAGGAATTTCATGTATGTGGAGATTAGTGACCTGTTCATGGTCACATAACTAAGAAGTGACAAAGTGAAAATTTAAACTCAGCCCTAACTAAAACTTGTTCTTTGGTACGTTATCAGCACTTTTCAAGTTTTAATGTTCATCCTTAAATTACTCGATCTTGTCAGAATGCTGATCCAGGCTCAGGAGCTGTGGGTGAAGAAAGACCCGAGATTCTGCATTGCAGGTGAGGGGGTGCTGACCCTGTATTTCTCTTGCTGTACTTTGAGTAGCACTTGATGTCATTCATTCAAAGTTGGAAAGTTTTCACTGATAATGTGCTTTCTCATAACTTTATCTCAGTATTTTCATATACATTTAAAATGCTACAGATTAATTTATTGCAATGTTTAATGGATCCAAAGATTAGAACTTTCTGGTATCAGTAAAATTGCCCCAAACAAATTCTCCCTTAAGTTTTTTGCTTAGAAATCTCATGTAGCACTTTTTGTCTTCAGTCTGTCCAGTCAAATTTTCATTCCACAAATTGTTTTTTTTTCTCCCTCTTCTCTGAACTCCTTACAATTTATCTAGATCTTCTGGGCACCTATCAGCACAAAATTGAATGTTATATTCCAGGTGCAGGCCCATCATTCATATGAAAAATACTATCACATAACATTTCTCTGTTCTATGACACAAGTGATACAATCTCTCTCAGTATTGAGTCCAAAAGAACCGTGCATGATTTTATGACTGAACTATATTGAAGATGTCTATCTAATTTGACATTGTAATTTATAGCCTCAACTATCTATGCTTCTTCAAAAGAACTAATTTACATCTTTGAAGTTCAATGACATGTTTTTTCTTATACCATGCATGTTTCTTCGTATTTTTTGTGACTGATGTTAGCACACAGCCATCTCCATTTTCTAATTTTGTTTGGTTGTTGGGTGGGGGCCTCTTTCATATCCTTTATAGCTTGTGGACTGCTGTCAAAGCAGAAACATACCCTACATTTTCCAAATGCCTCTGGATTGAAATGATAGAGCTCTAAGGCTACAATTTTCAATTGGTTAAGAGTAAGACAAGATGTCATGGATTTTATTTTGGGAGGCCTTGTAAGTCAAGTCCAATATAGGTTAATAGCTAATTAATTGGTGAATGCATCTGAACTATATATTATAAAGTATTCATCTTCAAATGTTTTCTTTTTCTCTCTCTGGCACTGTGCTTGTGGTACACTTAGCTACCTACAAATGTGTCTTTTGAAAAAAATTTCAATTTGATCACAGGTGAACCAGGAGGAAAAGATCAATTACTGTGTGTGCCAGGAGGAAAGTTACGTGGAGAACCTACCCTGAGCACAAAATCTTCTTTCAATTACATGTGCGCATATTTAAAGAATAGTAGTACTTTATGTAAGAGGCTTGTGTTTGAGTTTATAGTTCAGGTTTGGTAAATTGTCCTTTGCAATGATAATTCCACTAGAGGGATAGTAAGTTGTTCAATAAGGACAGCTAGAAACGCCTGAGGAAATGTGTGTGTGTGTGTGTGTGTGTGTGTGTGTGTGTGAGAGAGAGAGAGAGAGAGAGAGAGAGAGAGAGAGACTAGAGGACAATTTTCAATCTTTTTTCTTGATTTCTTTATAATTAGAATTTTCTATCACAAACCTTTTTGATTCTATAGTTTCTATCATTTTTTAAATTCAGCAAGTATGTATTGAGGACCTCCTATGAGTCAGTGACTTGCTAGGGATCAAATAGGAGAGAGCTGAAAAATACACTGTTTATACCTTAAGGAGTGCACAATTATTAGGTGAGGTAAATTTTTACAGATCAATTCGTTTCTATCTCTATTGCACTCCTAGTTTCATTTTGTTACTTTGTACCAGGGAAACCTCCTAGGAGGGAACAACTATTTGTTCTGAGAGTTGTGAGAACATCCTAGAAAGATTTATTGTGAGGAGGTATTTGGGCAGGACCCTGAAAACTAGGCTGGATTTTTATTGGGTAATGGTAGGTGAAATAAAATATCATGGATTTTTGTTTCAGGAGATTCTTTGAGGCAAATTCCAAAACAGGACTTAGTTGTTTGTATAGTTAGAACAATAAATTTGAACTTCCATATATTTTAAAACTCATAAAGTTCTGTAACAAAGCAATATTTCTATGGAGAAAGTATATTTAGGATGGAGATCTATTCATATATATTTTTCCTCACAAATAAACTGCTTTAGAGGTTTGGAACTGAATCCTACTTCTTGGTTGTCTGAGTTATATTTGTTTAAACATTGTTTCATATAAACTGCAACAAAGAAATGCTTGCCCATAGCACAGGATTGGAGTAGGGTGAGGTAGACTGGATGTCAGTGACCAATTCCTGCTTCACTGCAGTACATCCTGTTGGCTGCATATACAGTTTCCATTAGAATAAATTTAAGTGCTTAAAAGTCGATGTCGAATGATATAGATTTGGATATCAGTGACACCCATAGAGTATTTAAGACTCTATTAAACATTTGGGATGTTTGTATTTAATATTTGATTTTGATTTTTGGCCTTACTGTATAGTGATTATTTTATATAACTACTATGTTAAATTATAAAAATGATCATAATGATAGTACTAGCTAATGTTTATTGGCTCTTTTCTACGTTGGGTACTATGCTAAATGTCTTACATAGCATTATACCATTTAATCCTCACAAACCTTATTAGTTAGATATTATTGTAAATTTATTTTATTGATGAGGAAACTGATGCTAAGAAAGATTAAGTAAATTGTCCAAGGCTATTGATTTTGTGGCTAAACGAGGATTCCAGTCTATATTTTTATGACTCCAGAAATTGTAACTCATATACAATATTGTTATATATGTCCAAATCCTTATGTCACATGAACATTAATTAACTCAATGTAGCAATTCATTGATGCTTAATAAACTAATGCAATTCAAGTTCTATAGAAGAAACAAGAGATGCCAGGCTGGTGTGGCTCAGTGGTTGAGCATCCACCCATGCACCAAGAGGTCGATGGTTCGATTCCTGGTCAGGGCACATGCCCACATTGTGGGCCAAATCCACAATGGGGGGCATGTAGGAGGTGGCCAATGGATGTTCTCTCTCATTGATGTTTCAATCTGTCTCTCCCTCTTCTTTCCTCTCTCTCTAAAATCAATAAAGAAAAAAAAATAAAAAAAGAAGAAATGAGAGATAACTATTGTGTGATCCTTATAACCCAACAAGCAAATGTTAGTAGTTTAATGCTTTTACATACAATACTATGCTAAATACTATAACAGAGGAAGAAATTCATATTAGTAAAGGATACAGAAAAGAGATTGATTTTAACTAGAGGACTCTGAGATGATGTTCAAAGAATGTATGAGCTAAGATGAAATTTAGGGATCTGGGAATTCTAGCCAGTGATTATAGACTTTGGGGAAGGAACAATTGGCAGATATCCAAGCGAAGATGAAGAGTCCAGAAAATATAGGATATGTTTAGAAAATATGCAGGCAAATGGAAAAGCCATAGAAAACACAGAACAGAGAGGGGACACTAATGTATGGGAAATGAAACTGGAAAATTAGGTAGAAGATGCATTCTAAGATGAACGATTTAAACATTATTCAGTAGGGAACAGGAACCATCAAAAGATTTTGAATTGTTACATCACAAGATCAGATTTATAGGACATATCACTAAATGTGATTACTGGTTTGGTCAGCAGCAGGGAGGCCAGTTAAATTGTAAGAGAAGGTGGTCTGCTGAACCACTGTTTTGGCTGTAGCTGAGAAATACAGCATTTATACTCAACTGCAGTTACTCTAACGTGAAGCTATAATGTATAATATAAGTTTCAAATACATATGGCTTATTTATGCTTAGGCAAAAGTTGAGTGATTTATTCATTATTTAAAGCAATCTCTATTTAGGTCACTTGCTCCCAATTCTTTTCTTTGTGACCTATGATGCGTCACAATATCAGCTGTTATAAAATTTTTGAATTTTACATGATAGAACATTTATTCTTGATTTATATGTCATTTCAAACATTTTCACAGAACATTACCATTCTAACTCCTGGCATTTTGAAAGGACTCATGCCAAGCATATCTTAATATAACTAGGATAGTTAGTTTAAAAGGAGAAAGACAGGCCTGAAGGGAATTTTTTAAAAAAATGAATGGAATAAGACTCTTTCCTTTAAATCCCTGAGGAAGTAATTCTTTTTTGACAAAGAGATGGATTAGATGACTTCTGGGTCATTTTCAAACTTTAGTTTTCATGAGTCTATGATTCATATGTAAGAGAAATTGTTTTATCTTCTGACTGATGACCCTCCCCTTCTCTGCCCCCACCACCAAAAATAAGATTTCTCCCAGTATAAAAATGTTTCAAGGAGACTTTTTGGCTCTGTAAGACTCCAAGTGATAAATACAACCCTCAACATTACTGTTTGAGATGTGAAATCACCCAAAGTTGAAAGTCTAAAGATACATTTTGTTCAACCACCCCTATTTGATATCCAAGTCCAGAATTCTCCGACATTCCATTAGAATCAAAATTCTAAGCATTAAATGAAAGTAATTAAGGGTCTTAAAAGGACCATTTTAAGCAAATTCTATAGATTTTCAATGATTATGAAATTATATTTTATTTCCATGACTACCCAATTATCTGTTAATTATATGCGTAATTTGTTAAGAAAATCCTCAGCACTGGTAATGAGCTGCAGGCAATATGTCAGACCAGATATTACAAGGGGACATTCCTGTTACAGAATGTTTAGATATTATATTAAATGTGTACATGTGTATATTCACAGAAAATAAAGGACTCAGGCAGCTGGGGAAACACACACACACACACACACACACACACACACACACACACTACAATTGTCTGAGGTCAGGTGCCAATATCAACTCAGTAGTCCCCAAATTAGAATGTGGACCAATAATACAAAGTAGGGATAGCTAAATATGAGACTTTAAAGCAGTCTGAGAACAAGAAAGGGGGCAGATGTAACACTAGTTTGAGAACACTGCCTGGCTCCCAGCAGATGCAAATGTAAACTCTGTCAAGGAGAAAATATTCTCAATTTTTGTTAGTGCATTATTCACATAATAAATTCAATAAATATGAGCTCACAATTAAAGATCACCCCATACAGAGGGAACCAAATCACCATAGAAGAGAGTTATCAAAATAATAAACCACATATTTGAATTTCCTAAGATTCTAAAATTGCAAGTATCAGATATACACTTTAAATTTCTATGTTGGAAATGTTTACTGAAATAAAAATGAGACAAAAGAATAGTAATTAATAAGAAACTATAGAAATGTCCAGACACTTGATAACTGTGTCAATTAGATTTCACTGGAGAAATTGAACCATAGGATCTATCTACACACACACACACACATACACACATCCCTCTTATATTTATTTAACTAGATATATGTCTTCATATTTCTAGATATTTTATATACCTATTGATCCATATATAAAGAGATCTCACTCTATCTAGCTATCTATCTATTGCTTAAATAATCTATCTACATATATTTTAAGGAATTGTCTCACATACTGTGGAGGCCTGCAAGTTTGTAAATTATAGAATAAGCTGGCAGGCTAGAAACTCAGGCAGGATTTCTATGTCACAGTCCTTAGGTAGAATTTCTTCTTCTTCAATAAACTACTTTTAAGACCTTCAACTGATAAGATGAAGCCCAACTACATTATCAATGGCAATGTGCTTTACATATAGTCAACTGGCTCTAAATATTGATCACACATACAAAATACTTTTATAGCAACATCTAGACTTGTTTTTGACCAAAAACTAGGTACCATAGGCTAGCCAAGTTGACATATAAAATTAAACATCACAATAACAGATAAAATAAACTTTTAAAATGAAAAACATAATTATTGAAATTATAAAAACTGATGAAGAATTTAGCAGTAGAGTAAACAGAATTAAATTGAAAATTAATGTAGTGGAAGATAAATCTGAAGAAATTTCACAGATGTACAAGAAAATGGAAATTGAAAGAGTAGTTAAGAGTTAAGAAGGACAGAATAAAAGGTTTTAAATTATGTCTAATTGGAGACCTAGAAGGAGATAATGAAATAAAAGGAGGAGGGGTAATATTTGAAGAAATAATGACAAAAAATTATCTTAATAAAAATGCAAATTCCCAGATATTAGAAGCACATTGTGTCAAGCATGAACCAAACCAAGCCAAACACTACACACGGCCCTCTAGTGCCAGCTAATATTGAACCAGCCCCCCGAGCACATCCACACTCGCTACACCAATTTCACCTCAAATCTACAGACATAATACAAAAAACAACTCTCGGAGGACTCGAAACACTCCAGGCAAGATGATTGGGGAGGTGGGGAAAATTCTATCAACTTTACAAAATCTTTAACCCCCTAACTCTCATTTCATCTAATTTTCCTGATACCAGAATAAAATATAAGGAAAAAAGAAAAAACTGCATGGTAATAGCTCCCATAAATATAGAGGCAAATGCCTTGGAATAAAATATTAATAAATCAACTATAGCTTTACATTTATCATATATATAATACATTATGACCAAGTGTGGGTTATACCAGGAACACAAGTCTAGTTGAACATTAAAAAATCAGTCATTGTAATTCACCATTTAAAAGTTAAACAAAAGCCACATAACCATATTATTAGATACAGAAATGCATTTTAAATAATTCAGCATTCTTTCATGATAAAAACTCTCACAAAGGTGAGACTCAACCAAACTTCCTTAACTTGATAAGGGGCATTGTACTGGTTTACGTGATTGCTGCAACACATTACCACAAAGTTAGTGTCTTAAAACCACCCGTTTGTATTATCTTATAGTTATGGCAATTCACAAGTCCAAAATTGGTATCACTGGGCTAAAATCAAGTCTCTGCTACAGAGGACAATCCATTTCCTTGCCTTTTCTAGTCTAGAGACTGCCCATAGTCCTTGGCTCATAACCTCTTTCCATCTTGAAAGCCATCAATAGCAAGTTCAGTTCCTCTCATGTTGAATCATTCCGACACTGACCCTTTGCCTCCCTCTTCCACACTTAAGGGACTTCTGTGCTTATATTGGGACCACTTAGATAACTGAGGAAAACGTCTTTATTAGGATCAGTTGATTAACAGCACTAATTACATCTGCAACCCTAATGTCCCCTTGCCATGTAGCATAGTTATTGACAGGGTCCAGGAATTAGGGAGTGGACAGAGTTGGGGGAAATTATTCTGTGGACCACAAGAATATACAAAATCCCTTCAGCAAACATCTCACTGATAGTCTTAGGTACTTTTCCTCAAACTCTCAGAGGACAGTTGCCTCTTCTCTGCGCTTCCTTCGCATATTCACCCCAGCACTTATCCTACTTCAATAGGTAATTGTTTGTTTGGTTGGTTGCTCTATGGACACGATACATTATTTTATAGTGTGTGCCAGATCAGTGCCTGGTAAACAAAGAGTTCTTAGTAAGTAAAGTTTGCAGAAAGTAGCATCTCCAAGTGACGTATGATTTAAGAAAAGCAATTAGGACGGGCTGTTACTCGGATTCCTTTTCTTTCTGAGAAGAAGACTTAGTGTCCAGTGGTCAGTCTGCCATTCAGGCATACAGCACATACATATTAGGTACAAAAGCCAGAGAAGACATTGTGCTATGGTGCTTTCTTTCTAATAGCCCCCTTTACATGGCCCTGAGAAAAGGTAGCTAAATTTAGAAATTCTTCCTAGATAAAGATAAAAACAGAAAAAAATAGGTTGAGAGATCCAATAAGATTAGTACAGGAGTACAGGCATTCTATTATGTGTGAAATAGTTTATATATAAGAGTTACTTCAGTAGCTTATATTTAGTCAGCACCTGTGTTTTTAAGAGAACTAAGTGTTTGAAAAGAGATCATTAAATTTAGTAAAACTAGTTTTGCATGTGCAAGCCCAAATTTTCATCACAATCATGGACATTTCATGGAAATCAGTTGAAAGGAATTTTTAAAAACATTTTGCATATTTTAAAGATTATTACATTTAGTATATAAAATGTATTCAGTGTATATGTAAACTATGATGTAAAATTATAAGACAAAATCCCAAACCCTAAGAGCCAAAATCCTAACAAAACAGCTACACCCACTAGTGTCCCTTTCTTATTTGATATCTTTATTCTCCTCTAGTAACATGTATTGTTGTTTGAAAAAATATTAACCACATTAATCTTGTCTTTTTTCCAAATATATATTTTAAAAATATGTTTTTATTGATTTTTTGAGAGAGAGAGGAAGGGAGAGGGGGAGAGAGAAAGAAACATCAATGATAAACATTGATTGGCTGCCTCCTGCACGCCCCCTACTGGGGATTGAGCCTGCAACCTGGGCATGTGCCCTGACCAGGAATCTAACTTGGACCTCTCAGTCCATTGGATGAGGCTCGATCCACTGAGCTATACTGGCTGGGCTTCCTCCACCAATATTTATGCCTTTTATTTATTGTTCTTGCATAAAATCTTTGGCCAGTACATCCAATAAAAAGCTTAATAGAAACCTGTCTTTTTCTAGATTTTAATAAGACTGCTTCAAAGTTACATTAGACTAATGCTTGCTATAGATTTTTCATATATTTCTTTTACTAGATTAAAATTTTTTCTATTTTACCAAGAATGTTTTGAACAAAAGATGATGTTGAATTATCAAATAACTTTGCCTATATCTAATTAGAGTGATTATGTGATTTGTTCTTTTTATATATTATTTCGTGAGTTTTATTTATAGATTAAAAGAAATGTTAAGCAGCTTTTGCAATATTTTGATAAACTCATTTGGGCTTTCTTTATAGTATTTTTTCCTTTTAAAGCCCTTTTTCAACTCTTCATCTCAAGGAAATTAGAATAAGATAGATCCTCACATTTCATTTAAAACTGATGTTATTTATAGCTAAGTGATCTAAATATCAATGTTCCTCTTTTTTTTTTATTAATTAATTAATTAATTTTTGTAAAGATGTTTCTCCTTTTCCCCCCACTGATTCCCCTCTACCCCTCCCTCCCTGCCCTGTCCCCAGCTTTGTTGTCCATGTTCATTGTTCATGCACACATGTATATAAGTTCTGTGGTTTATCTCTGCCTCACCACCCCCTCTTCTGCAGATTGTCAGTCTGTACCCCACTTCCACATCTCTGGGACTACCCCATTCCTCAGACTGTTATGTTCATTATAGTCCACAAATAAGTGAGATTATATGATACTTGTCTTTCTTTGTTTGACTTGTTTCGCTTAGGATAATACTATCCAGGTCCTCTGTGTTGTCTCAAATGATAAGAGATCTTTCTTTCTTACAGCTGCATAATACTCCATTGTGTATATATGTACCACAGCATTTTCATCCATTTGTCTACTGATGGACATTTGGGCTGTTTCCAGATCTTAGCTTCAATGTTCCTCTTGAAAATGAAAACAAAACTATCAACCTAAAGAGTGTGTTGAAGATTAAAGCATCATAAGGAATTTAATTAATGTCCAATATTCATTTTCCATCCCAAGGATTCCTCAAGGCTCATCCTCAAATGCCACCTGCTCCATGAACTCTTTCCTGGTTTTTCCAAATGGACATTATCCCTTTTTATGAACTTTAACATTTGTAAATTTCATCCTGTTGTACTGATATTCTTATTAATATTATTGTATGTTTATTGACTTACCTTGCTGCTAAAGTGCATGCTCTGCTCATTGAAACCAGGGACTATTTCAATTTTGCATCCATTGAATAGCTGTTAGTAAGGTGTTAGGGTCTGAATTATGTCTCCCAAAATTTGTATGTGGAAGCACTTAATCACAGTGCTTAGAATATGACTCTATTTGGAGACAGGACTTTTAAAAAGGTAATTAGGTTAAAATGAGTTTTTTTAGGGCAGGCCCTAATTCAATATGACTGGTGCCCTTATAAGAAGAGGAGACCAGGATGGACAGAGAGACACCAGAAATTCTTATGCACAGAAGGGCCATGTGAAGAGGCAGCCAGAGGCAGTCATTTGCAAAGCAAAGAGAGAGGCCTCAGAGGACACCCACCCTGCCAGCTACTTTTCTGGTGAGCAGTTCATCAAAATAGGAACTACTGAGGAGTATGTGTGTGTATGCCTGTGTTATGGATTTGAAATGGTAGTGGGATAAAAAGAGTTATATTACACTGGATAATTCTTATTTTTTTTTATGTCATCTATTTTTATTTTATTTTATTTTTTTAAATTAATTCATTTATTTTTGTTACAGATGTTTCTCCTTTTCCCCCCACCTCCTCCCTCCCTGCCCTGTCCCCACCTTATATGCATGTATGCATGAACAATGGACATGGACAACAAAGCTGGATAATTCTTATTTTTAAGGAATTTATAATGTAATTCGAAGAGGAAAACAATAAAAATTAAAACCTTGCTCATATAAAGTAGTTTGAGCAGAAAACCCCAAATATTTTGTTCTTCATCTTAGAACATAGCACAAAACCCAGTTGTTTACACACTTAGAGCAGAAAGGTCAGAGTTAGAGAGTCCAGAAAGTCTTCCCTATATATCCTCTGAGAGTCAGAACTTTGTCATCTTTTCTTATGTTCAACATAACATGGTTAGTGGTAAATGTTCAACACATCCTTGTTGAAATCAATATGTCAAATCAAGATGGAGAAATCCTTTGCCTACTCAGATAATTTTTCTTCTTATCCCTTCCCATAGTGGAAGAACATTTTCTCAGACCAGACTGTGAGCTTGAGATAAACTGCAACACTATTTTTCAAAATGGCTAAATAAGCCATTGTCAAGAGTGTGTACAATAGCAAAAACTTGAGCTGTGAGGCTGATGATCAATCCGGAGCAAACGTAAACAAAGCTCAAGTGGCTCTTAGGTCTTTGGCATGTCCTGTCCAGACCAGCATTTCTCAAGCTCCAATTCAAATTCCCAAATGCACCCAGTGGGCAAAACGTCCAGATTTATGTTTGGTAGAGAAGGGTAAAAAGGAGAAGATGGAATGTTCTCATTAACTTAAATATTTGGTAAGTTTATTTTTAAATTTAAATTGTTTGGATTAGGTTTCTATGAATTGTTTTCTGGACCTAGAGGGCTGATTCTGTCCTTCTGTCCACCTCTTTCTTATATTACCTACATGTACAATGTCGTCCTGTTCTGACGTGGCCCTGATAAACATAACACCTACACAATTATGGCATGCATTTTAATGACACCAAAATCAACAATCTACGTCTTGAAACTAACAAATATTGAACCCAGAGTTTCCTTAAAGAATAACAGCTCATTATAAAGAGAGGAATTGTACCCTTTCAGGGATAAAAATCTTGTGATTTTATTTTTGCATTGCTGCCTCAGCTTCCCACTCCTGTTAGTCTCATGGAGATAAAAACTTAAATAGGGTAAGTAAACGTCTAAACATTAGTTACTTTTTTTTATTGGAATGAATGGCTCTGAAGAATGGGAATACACAGTTACGTGGTGTGGCAGCCGGAAACTTTTTGATGTAAGTAACAACTGTTATGTTGGGTGCGTTTAGTTTGTTACTACTAAAAAAGGAAAAAGAAAAAAGCTTCCAAATGATTTGTTGGAATGAAAAACATGACTTTTCTCTTGAAGCATTTTAAATATGTTTTTATTGATTTTTTTAGAGAGAGAAAGGGAGAGAGAGTTAGAAACATCGATGTGAGGAACATCGATCTGCTGCCTCCTGCACATCCCCAACTGGGGATCGAGCCTGCAACCTAGGCATGTGCCCTGACCTGAAATTGAACTGGGACCTCTCAGTCCATGGGACGATGCTCAATCCACTGAGCCACACTAGCCAGGCACAATTTGAAATTTAAACAAAAGTTGCAAGCACAGAACAAAGAACTTAATTGCTGAAATGATGTCCCTATGTCCTCAAATACTTTTAGCTTGTATTTCCTACAAACGGTCATTCTCTGACAAAACCAAAATACAACTCTAAGTATCAAGAAATTAGCACTAATTCATACTATTATCTAACAGTGATTCAAGTTTTTTCAGATGTCACAATAATATCCTTTATAGCAAATAGATCCAGTTCAGAAACATATTCCGAAGTTAGTTACGTTGTTTTATTTTTCAATTTTGAACAGTACCTAAGTTATTTCTTGTTGTTTGTGAAGATTTCAGTTCTGTCAGCCAGGCAACATGCCTTCACAAGTTCGGCAATAATGGATATTGTATTTAAAAACATTCAGTATTTTAAAAAGTGTTCAAAACCATTTTTTAGATATAACAAATGACTATAGAGTGGTGTTTCTTACTTTGTTTGCATTTTATTGACTACTAAAGAGGTTGAGCATGTTTTCTGAAGTTTTTAAAATGATTTTTCTGTTAGACCACTATTATTTTTATATTTTTGTAGGTACTTAGAAAATTAATCAGATGTTTTTAAAAAATTATTTTTCTACAATTATCTCTGGACTTTGTAAATATTTCAGTAGTCAAATCTATCAGTCTTTTTTCTTGTATTTATTATCTTGCTAAAGGACTTATTTATCCAAAAATTTAAATATGTTCTCTTAAATTTATTTGAACATTTTTATTGTTATGTTATACTCAGATTTTGATTTAAGTAGGAATTATTTTGATATGGTATGAAACAAGTATATAAAATTTTGTTTATCTCAAGATGAATACCTAATTATGTCAGTATTATTTGTTAAAAAAGGAAATTTTCCCTCTAAATTAAGAGGGTTGTTCTGTCATATGTTATGTTTTTCCATTTTTAGTACATCTATTTCTGAACTCTGGTTCTATTTCATTGACCTATTTGCCAATATTGTGTTCACATTTCGTTCTGGTAACTTTATAATAGGTTTCAATTATCTTGCATGGCAAGTCATCATTTAGGATTCTTTATTCCTGCAAATGTTTTTGGTAATTTTTGCTCATTCAGCTTCCCATATTAATTTTAAAACATTAATAACAATAAAAGAATCTGTGCCAATATTTGGCTTCTAATTAGAATTACATTAAATCTATAGATTATTCTTGGAAGGATTACACTTTAAAGCTAATGTCTATGTCTTCATTTATATTCTTGGTTTGAATACCATTTTATCTGATATTAATATACTCACCTATTTTTTATTACATAGCTGCATAGTAATTTATTTTCTACCTTTCTTTTATTTCATTTAAATATACTTCTTTAACATATTTAGTAGCTGGATTTTGTTTTATAAACCAGCCTATCATAAGGGAATTGCCATTGCTCATGTTAAACATTGTGTTTGGTTTTAATTAAAACTGTCCTAATAATTTCAAATTTTACATCCAGATGGCAGAAAAATTGAATTATCATTATCATAATTATGTAAATTAAATTTTATTTTCTTCCTGTTAAAGCTGAAATTAGAAATTGTGATACCCTGAAAAAGTTCAACAAGAGTGCCACGAGGAAGCAGCAGACATTCCAGTTTAATTTTGTCTGCCAGTGCAATATTTGTCTTCTTGAGATCTCATATTTAAAACTTTCCATTTGTATCTTTGAACATTGTAAATATCAAGGTTTGTTTTTTTCATGGTTTTAGCTTCTAAGAAACCCCTCTTCATCCATTGTTGGCTTTTCTTTCTCATTGTCATTTGTACCCCAGTGTCTATTCCCAAATTCAAACTCAATTAATATTCAGAACTCATTAAAGAGTAATAAAGATTGAATTATCTCTGCTAAAGGGTATTAGTAGGCTTGATAATGGCATAATGATAAATACTATTGTGAGATTAATGCTTTGATTATTAGGTTTAATTGATGACAGATCTCATTCAGGAAAAGAAAATGTTCATTCCAGACTGCTCAGTTCAGATTAAATACATATTTAAGAATATAAATAATGTCATTTTTCATGATTGCCTATACCATTGCTTCTGGCTTTAATACAGAATACACCTACAAAGAAACAGAAATGCTCATGAAATAAGAGCTTTATACGCCTCCTTTAGAGAAAGGCTTTTTAAACTAATGATTACTTGTAGTAGTAATTAAAAATTTTGCATGGAAATGGAAATTGATGATCTCAATAATAAGAATTATGCACTATGGAATAAAGATGGGTGACTATGAAAGATTTAAGATTTCAATTGGCACATTATCTTGTGTGTGAAAATGATGGGAAAGGATTGGGTAATATTGTTTGCATGTGTTTCCTAAAGCAGCTCTTTCTTAAATACTCAATACAACCAGAAAAATTATTCTTATTAATTCAAATGTATCATTGCACTTTTGTATTTTGTATCCTGGAAAAGATCAAGATTCCACAGAGCTTTCCCAGCAAGACTGTTAGAACATCAGCCAGACCATTGGCCCTTTGGAGGCCGTGGTCCCTGCAGGCAGGACTAATTTGTACCGAATGTCAGGGTTTAGCTCTGGATTGCATTGATCTATAGGCTTTCTTCATTGCTAAGATAAGTATTTGAGGCTGGTTAACTTCCTTGCACTCCTCTAGCTGCATCTCACAAGCCTTTATATTCAATTCAGTTAAAATATTTCTTAATATCCAGTGAGGTGGTTTCTCTTTAAGCTTTTTAACAGTCTTTGAAAGAGTATTCCTTCTGCCTGGCCAGTGTGGCTCAGTGGTTGAACTGCACCAAGAGGTTGCCAGTTTGATTCCCGGTGGTCAGGGCACATGCCCAGGTTGTGGACCCGACCCCCAGTTGGGGGCATGCAGGAGGCAGCCAATCGATCTTCTGTCATCATCGATGTTTCTAGCTATCTCTCCCTCTTCCTTCTTCTCTCTCTAAAATCAATAAAAAAATGTAAAAAAAAAGTTAAAAAATAAAATAAAAGAGCACTCCTTCAATTCCAATAGTTATGATTTTTCTACACACACACACACACACACACACACACACACACACACACGTATGTACCTTGAAGGAAATTTGTAACTAAACATAATGATATTTTTCTCTTGCCAGGGTCTGTCAGGCCCTTAAATCCTGCTACCTTAGCCCTTGGGATGCCTTTGAACAGTTTTTGTTTGTTTGTTTCTAATCTGCCTTTTCCAGTTGCTCTTGATAGAAAATGTTGTTCTGATACAGGCTATTCCATTACAAGTCAGAAGTGGGAAGGCTTAGTGGATGCATTTCTAAAAAACTCTTTCATTGTTAAATTTAATACAAATACATAAAAAGGAAACACCTAAACACATATGTAGCTTAATCAATTACTGTCATTTGCCCACTCTTTCACCGCCTCCTTACCCTCGGAGGAGAGCGTCTGTGGCCGTCACAGACACCTGCATGTGCTCCCTTCCAGCACAATCCCCTTCCCCTCTAAGAGTGGCCACTGTGCTAACTTTACAGTAAACTCTTCCTTTTAAAAATAATTTTATCACCAAGTATACATCCCTAAATATCATAATTTGGTTTACCTTTTCTCTCATCTTATTTTTTCTCTTGTAATTTATTTGTTGAAGAAACTGGAGGATTTGTTTAACAGTGTTTCTCATCATCCAAACTTTGTTGATTGTGTTCACATGGGGTAGTTTATTTATTTATTTTTTATTTTATTTATATATTTATTTATTTTTAATCCTCACCTGAGGACATTTTTCCATATTTAGTTCAGATAGGGTGAGAGGGAGACAGAGAGAGAGAAACATCAACTTGAAAGGGACACATCGAGTGGCTGCCACCCGCACGACCAACCAGGGCCAGGGACAAACTGCAACCGAGGTACATGACCATAGCGGGGACCAAACTTGGGTCTCTCTGGATCACAGGCTGATGCTCTAACCGCTGAACCAAACCGGCCAGGGCCACATGGGGTAGTTTAAAATGTTCTTCCATATTTTCTATAAATCGAGTTGGACATGGAGGCTTATTTTTTTAAATCAATTAATTAATTTTGTTACAGATGTCCCTCCCCCCAGCCTTCAGACACCCTCCTTAGAGGCTTATTTTTTGACAAGATTATTGAATAGTCTGGTTTGTCTTTTTGGTAATTTTAGCAACCACTGATGTTAATTACTTAAATCATTAATTTATTGAGACTTGAAAAATAGTAATATCCAATTTGACCATTTCTTCTGATTTATTTGTTGTGGTGCTATGTGAAGAGATGTGCCACTTTATTGTTCTATCTCCTACAGGTATAGTTTGTATAGAAAAGACTTAGTAAATGCTTGATTTTGTATTTCTTTGGTATTATTATGTACTTATGGATTTACACATATTAAGTGTGTTTGGATACATTGAGGTTATTACCCTCATTGATGCTCACCTTGTCTCATCTCAGCCTTTGGAGGCATCTGAAACATGTCTCTTAAGTCCTTTCAATAGCTCTTTGCCATCTGACATGTGAAAAGTTGTTAGAGACCATCATGTACATGTTCTGCTTCAATCCTCAAAGCAGCCACAGATGACCACCGAAATATGTGTGAGTCTATCTGAGCCTGGATGTGCTGCCCAGCTAACCCATAGACTTGGGAGTGATAATAAATAACTGCTCTGTTAAGTTATTGAGATTGGGGTAGTTTGTCACACAACAATAGCCACTGACATAGAAAATAGACAACAAGAGAGGAAAACAAGAACTAAAAAGTAGTCACCTGAAGAATGAATCCAGAAACATCAAATTTTATCTAGTATAAAGTTTAAGAGAATAGTGACAATAAAAGGGTAGAGATCATTTAAGATCGAATGGCACACATTTGCCTGGGCTAACATACAAGTTTTCAAATGGAAAGGCTAATATAAGCTTTATTTAATGTAATGACAGAACCATAGATACACAGAGAAAATTATGTAATATTTCAGGGAGGAAAAAAAGAGATTAACTGCCAATTAAATAATTATGAGAGTGACATCAGACATCTCAGGAGTACAGCCTCTAGAATATAATGAAGCAAACTTTTAAAGTGTGTGTGTGTGTGTGTGTGTGTGTGTGTGTGTGAGAGAGAGAGAGACAGAGAGACAGAGAGACAGAGAGACAGAGAGAGACAGAGACAGAGAGAGAGATTAAGAATGTTAAAGTGGTAGTTTCCAGTCTTGCTGAGGCACAGGGAAAAGTCACCAGTAATCTCCCAGCTTTAGAGAGTAGGATGACTATATTTTTGGCTGCTTCTTGGTCTCTTCGGAACCAGGAAGAACCAGTACACTCACAGGAGGCAGGTGGTCTTCTCCCAAAATCCAGAGTTCTCTGCAGTCCAGCCTCTTCCCAGAATTTGTCAATAATCTGAAACTTCTTTGGAATTTTTCTGCTTATGTCAGAGTAATCCTCATACTACGTTTTCTCTCCTGAAATCCTGAGGAAGCCCCTGGCCTCATGGGCACTCAGATGTCTACATATCCAAGAAGCCGTGTAACTCAGAAAAGGCAGGTATATTGAAGTTTATTTTAAAATGGAAGAGGAGGGTCATAAGGAGCCATATTCCAGAATCTGATGAGGAGAAATTTCTACAGAAGGGTTTTTGGCTTCTTTTGTTTTAAAATGTATTTGTTTTTGTTAGTTCATGAAGTTGCATTAATTATACACCTAATTTCTAGAGATAGACACTGCAGGTAGGCTGACATTCTGATGTCCCTCTTCTAATAATGGACTCGACAGAATAAGACACATAGGCAGCTGGCTCTGACCAGTGATGCCCTGTCCTTTAGGTTGGGACTGAGACGTGTTTTGGCCCTGTGTCTCCTTTGTCCAACCCAACAACAACAACAATGCATGTTTTTGCCCTCCTTGAAACATTCTCCAATGTTGGTTTTCATTTATTTCTGGCTTTCCTTCTATTCTTATAACCTCTGCTTCTTACCTCCTTTCCTGGTTCCTATAGTCTATCCAGTTACTACACATTGAGCCTCTCAGAGACAGGTCCTACAACTCTTCTGTTTGCTGAGATTCTCAGGTGACCTCAACCTTCACATGCCAAAACATACATTTTAATTATTTCCACAGAAAACTCTTTCTTGTATGTCTTACCCATACCAGCATAGAATATCACCATCCAGTTAATTACTCAGGCCAGAAACCTAGCATTATTCCTTTCCCTCCATATCCCCAGTATAACCCTACAACAAATCCTTTGATTTCTATACCACTATGCTCTGACTTACTGCTACCCCTTTAGTACAGCCTATCATAATATTTTGCCAGGATAATCAAAGCATCAAAACTGGTCTTTCTGAAGCCTCAGAGGAGGGGGGGTTTGGGGAGGGGGGAGATAAACCACAGAACTTATATGCATGTACGCATGACCAACGGACATAGACAACAAAGCTGGGGATGAGGAAGAGGGTGTCAATGGGGGAAAAAGGAGAAACATCTGTAACAAAAACAAATTAATAAAAAAAGAATATAAAAAAAAAGTTGCTTTTCTAGGTTAGGTAAAAGATAATGTACTCTTTATTTTGAATAAAAATATGTCAATGCTAAAAACAAAACAAAAAAAACCAAACTGGTCTTCCTGTATTCCATTCTTCATACATCCACAAAAGTTATCTTAATATACATTAGATCACTTTATACCCCAGTCTTGTATTTCAATGACTCCCCACACATTCACTTAATAAAACTTAAATTTCTTACCATAATCTACTAAATGCTACGTGATCTGATCTTTATGTGTCTCCAAACTTTCTACTTTTCCTTAGCTCATCTGCTTACATGTCACCTACACTAATTATCTTCAGGTTCCAAACTCAAAATACACCAAACTCAAAATTGCTGCAAGTTTATTAAATACACTTCCTCTGTCTGCCTGGCATTCTGCTTCCTTTTTATGTCCAGTCTTTTCTTTTTCTGATAAGAAATCCTCATTTCCCACTCCCATTTAGTAATTCAGTACCCTGTTTATTTGGTCTAATTATAAGACACATCTATGTGCTTCAGTTTTTTTGCTTGAAAGAAGAGTAGGGATGAAATACTATTTAATAATATTAACTAGATCAAGGGTTAAATATAAAGATTAAATGAGTGAATACATGTAAAGAGGTTTAAAACAGAGTTCAGTAAACTTTTCTGTAAAGAACCAGATAACTAATATTTTAGGATTTGCAAGTCACATAAGATTTGTCTTTCATGTTGCCCTTCCCTTCCCTTCCCTTCCCTTCCCTTCCCTTCCCTTCCCTTCCCTTCCCTTCCCTTCCCTTCCCTTCCCTTCCCTTCCCTTCCCTTCCCTTCCCTTCCCTTCCCTTCCCTTCCCTTCCCTTCCCTTCCCTTCCCTTCCCTTCCCTTTATTTAAAAAAAATCTTTTTTTCTAATTGATTCTAGAGAGAGAGGAAGGGAGGGGGAGATAGAGATAGAAACATTGATGAGAGAGAACATCGACTGGCCGCCTCCTGCACGCCCTGCACTGAGGATCGGGCCCACAACCTGGGCATATGCCCTGACTGTAATTGAACCGGTGACCTCTTGGTTCACGGGTTGATGCTCAACCACTGAGCCACATCAGCTGGGCCCAACCCTTCTTTTTTTTTCTTCTTTTTTTTTTAAAATAAGGAGGGCCTTCTGGTGAAAACCAGAAGACCTACTAGACAAATTCAAAGGGGCTGTAATCACTCATCCCTTCCATTTTTACAACCCTTCAAAAATGTAAATTCAGTCTTTACTCACGGGCTCTGTGAAAACAGGATGCTGACTGGATTTGGCCATGGGCAGTAGAGTGACAACCACTGAAATATAGTCAAGTACATAATAAGTGTTCAATAAATGCTAGTTATTTTTTTGACTTGAATACTACAATATTATATTTACTGCCTGTTTTCTTTTCTAATATCTCCCATTAAAGATTGGATTCCATTAAGGAAAGGAACGTCAGTGTTCACCATTGTCATAGACACATACAAGAGCTCAAATATATTTGCAATGCTAATATCAAATCCGTGAGAACAAGGCATATTATTAAGTGAAAACAAGGAATATATGATATTGGTTTTGGAATGATTAATTACTTATTTGGGGGGAACAGAAAAAAAAATTGAGCCCACACCTTATTAAAAAATAAAACTCAGTTGAATCACTAAATTAAAGTTAAAAATAAAATTATAAATGTACTAGAAGAAAATTTGGAGATTAAGAAAATTTCTAGTAATAACAAATATGTTCAAAGAATATATAATACTAAACATACACTAAGAAAAATATAAAATGTCTGTATGATAAAACAATAGTTAATTCAAGTACCAAATAACTAACCAGGGAGTAAATTGTGTTATCAAATGTCTGATAATAAAGTCAGAGTACAAGTTGGTGAGTGTATGATGGGACAGGTTCACTCATGAACACATAATGGGATTTTAAACTGTTAAAATTCCATTACTTAGCCATTACTAATAGCTGCCAAATTAAACATAGTCTTTGAAACAAAAATTCTATATAAGATTATACTCTAGCAATTTATACTTATAAAAGGTCAGATATATGCAAGAATATTCACCGTGATGTTGTTTATTAAAGTGAAAAACAGAAGCAACTCAATTGCCCATCTATAGAGACCCTTTGTAGGTAAATAAATTGTGGTAACTCCATATGATATATGGAAGTATGTTGAATGTTTTACAAGCAATATAAAGAATAAAGTGGATCTAGGTGCATTATGTAGGATAATACAGAGATAGATTTTCAAAAGTAGTGGGCAGCATGGTATATACAGACTGTTCCCAGTTTTTATTTTTCACTTTTTTTTCTTTATTGATTTTAGAGAGAGAGAGGAAGGGAGAAGGAGAGAAAGATAGAAACATCCATGAGAGAGAACATTAATTGGCCGCCTCTACATGCCCCCCACTGGGGATCAGGTCCACAACCCGGGCATGTGCCCTGACCAGGAATTGAACTGGCGACCTCTTGGTGTAGGGGTTGATGTTCAACCCCTGAGCCACACTGGCTGAGCTGTTTCCAATTTTTAAAGGTTAAACATTATTGTATGAGTTTTGAAGTGGTTACTGGCTCTGGGGAAGGAGGACTGGGGAAAACATTGGTGTGAGAGGGATACTAAATTTAACATTTGAGTTATTTAATTTTTTACCCTGTTCATGTATTATTTTTCAAATAAAAACACAAAAAACTTAAAGTGGTATTTTTCCTAAAGAATATATACACATTGGAAGAACAGACTAAGCATTTTTTAAATTCTGGCATAACAAGTTCTTATAAAAACTTTCTTGATCATTGAATATCTTGAAGTTCTCAGCATAATTCTTCCCATTTTGCCACTTGTTAACTTGCTATTTCCTAAGGTTTTCTAGCGGACAATTTCTCAATTTCTCTTCAGAAGGTTTTTTTTTTTTTTTTTCTTTCTCTACAGTATTTGCCTTTAAATGTCTACCTATGTAATTTGATTTTCATTCATATTAAAGGTATATTATCATTTAAAATTTTAATGAGAATAGAGGATATGGTAAGTGAAACTAACTCATGTAGAAACAACTTGGATTTGAGTTTCTCTTATTTTATCATTTTAGTTACTCAATTATCTCTTCATTGCTCTCAAATTGCCTGAAATTAGGCAAATGCTGTACAGAATTTTAGTTCCATGTAATAAATCCAATTTAGGTTTTTCCTTTCACTCTCGTTAACTTAAAACTGAAAGGAGCTTTTAAAAGACTGAAATATGAACCGAGAAACTTCTTCAGTTCTTCTTTATCGGATACAATTCATGGTCAAGACTAATTTTCCTTGACTGTTGCAAACCAAATTGTCTTTGTCTTTTACACATTAGATTTATGGAATCTTTCCAAAATCTTTTTCTCTATTCAAGATGATAAATATGTATTGGGTATATGACTTATGCAAGAAATTGTCAAAGATTAAGAAGGTAACATGCAAGATGAATAGAATGTTTCTCCCCCTAATAATTTTTAAGATATTTGAAACAAAAAGTTAAAGTAAGCAACTAAAAATTACTGGTATGCTTTTCTGGTAGACATCATGCATCTTCATGGCCTGAATAATTTTACAAGTAAAAAAAATGAAACTAGAGAGTGTTAAAAATTTGATCCAAATCATCCAACTACTAAGTAGCTGAATTTGGATTCAAACTTATTTGATTTGTCTCCAGACAAACCCAAAGTTTCCAAAGCCCAAAAGCTAACCTTTTATTCTATGTTCTCTTCAAAACAATAATTGCTAGACTGTTTTGAGCATTGACTAAACAATGACATGATTTTAATGTATTAATTTACATAACCTTAAGATTGATCCTTTGAGGTTATTTTATAGGTGACAAAAACAAGGTGGTTAAGGAGACCCTGGTGGTTTGGATGTATTTGGGTTGGAAGTTCTAAAATGGCTTTCTGAAGGAAGTGGCATATGAAAAATTGTGGGGTAGGATTTGGAAGGATTTAGCAGATGTCCACGAGAAAGAGCACAAGGTTTATGGAGGAAAGAGACACAATAGAAGTACTTAGGAAGTCAAAAACAGAGGAGTGAAGCATGATTGAATATGCAAAGACAGTATATGGGGTATCAAGGACAATTCTGCAGTTTGGGGCTTACATATATAGGAGGAGAATTGTGTAAAAAATTTGAGTTTCTGAAATACTCTTTTTGGAAATGTATTAGCACAGATTCCAGCAAATAGCATGTATCACTATGACTTTAATTACCATGAAAATGCATATTTTTTAGTATCTTTTCTCCTCTTCTCCTGAATACCAGCCTGCTTCTACATTTGCCTTCTGGATACCTTCTATGAACTACAGCAAATAACCAACCCAGGGCATTTCTGAAACCAAGACCAGTATCTTGTAAAAAATTATTTTATTTTTTTAAAAACGCAATCACTGAAGTATTTATTCAATACAAGACTATTATTGCCAATAGTACAGATGTTAAAAAGGGGAGGGTGACTTTAGATGGTTGTTTGCTGTGAGAATACAGTGATGTCAGCGCCATTCCAACCACAGTGAAGGTAGGTGGAACTCAAGGAAAAAAGAATATGAGAATTTGTCAAACTTGTTTGGTATGTCTAACATGTTATTAAATTTATTATTGGAATTTTTAGATACTGTGTCTCTAAACTATTCCCTAAGATGCAAATCCTTTCAGAAAAAGTCATTTATACCATTGAGAATATTCCTTTTTTATATTGCTAGTGGTCTACATGGATTTCAGTTCATTTGTCTCAATTAATGTTATTTTAATGCTGCTATTTTACTTTACCTAATAAAATACTAAATGCTTTCTAAAAGTATACAAAATCAGAATATTCAGCTTTAAATATTTATGCAAATTTTCAGACATATTTTAGAATGAAGACGACACAAAAATATAGTATAGCACCTGGCTTACAGAGCCAAATAAAACAAATAATAAAGTGAAATTCAACAGGGTAGATCTCCAGTTCAGAAAATTGGGGGTTAAAACTCACTTTCACTGTAAGGGATGACTTATGTATTACTGAAATATATCTTAACTAAATGTGGATATACATGAAGTGGTGCTGGGTAGGGGTACTTTGATAATGCAGTATTGTGTAATTTTGCCTAGTAAGATTGGTCACATAACTTCATTGTCTTTGCACTTGCTGGTCTTTTCTTTCTTTCTCTTTCTTTCTTTCTTTCTTTCTTTCTTTCTTTCTTTCTTTCTTTCTTTCTTTCTTTCTTTCTTTCTTTCTTCTTTCTTTCTTTCTTTCTTTCTTTCTTTCTTTCTTCTTTCTTTCTTTCTTTCTTTCTTTCTTTCTTTCTTTCTTTCTTTCTTTCTTTCTTTGTCTATCACCATTTATCTCCCCTATACCTATTTTACCTCCTCCCTCCCCCATAGCCCCTCAATCACTCTTTGTTTTTCCTTTTTCTTGATTCCTCCACCCCCCCTAACACACTCCCCACCCTGATTAAAGCAGTCATTGCCATCCAGTTACCGAAATTAGAAAATTTAGAGTTTTTCTTTTTATTCCACCCTGGTCCCCTTTCTCAAAACCTAATTTATTTACCAAATTCTACTAAATTACCCACTATAGCTGTTTTGAACCATCTGCTTAAGCCCCTGTCTTCTCTACTACATGAACCAGAGAACAGCCTTCTTCAAATTTCCTAGCTTTTGCTTATTCTTTAAATGCCCATTCTCATGTCAATTTTCCTGTGACAGTGTCACTAATCTTCCCAGGTGTAGTCAGTCACTTATTTTTCTGTGTTTTTAGAATTCATGTTTTGAGGTTTCTTTTTTTTTTTACATTTTATTAATTTTTAATCCTCACCGAAGATATTTTTTCTATTTATCTTTTAATGATAAAAGAGTGGAGGGGAGGGAGGGACAGAGAGAGAGAGGAATATCAATGTGAGAGAGACACACTGACTTGTCGCCTCCTGCAAGACCCCGACCAGGGCCGGGGATGAACTGCAACTGAGGTACGTGCCCTTGACCGGAATCGAACCTGTGACTCTTTGGCCCACTGGCCAATGTTCTAACCATTGAGCAAAACCAGCCAGGGCTGAGATACATTTTATTTTTAAATGATTTTTTATTTTTTTCAATTTTAGTTTACTTTCAATATTATTTTGTATTAGTTTTAGGTATACAGCATAGTGGTAAGACAGTCATCTACTTTACAAAGTGTTCCCTCCAATATTTCCAGTACCCAACTGGCACTGTACATAGTTATTGCAATATTGACTGTATTCCCTATGTTTTTCAGTCTCTCCAGGGGACAACCAGACAGCCCTTGGACCAGACCAGTAGTGTTGTGAGTGTTTTTGGTTCATGTGTCTCTCTGCTCCAACAGTGTGCTCCTCAGAAAGAGGTATTCATTTTCTCCATAGTGTGACCACAGGGTTTGATGCAATGCTGAATGAGTAAATGAATGATGGACTGGAAGAGAAACACATTAGTTAAATGGATGTATAGTTTTAGAGCTCAGGAAAGAAGGACCACATCTAATCCATGAGCCAATCTTGCTGGCTCTACCTTAAAAATATATCCAGAATCCGCCCTGGCCGGTTTGGCTCAGCGGTTAGAGCGTCGGCCTGTGGTCCGGAGAGACCCGGGTTCGGTTCCCGCTAAGGGCACGTACTTCGGTTGCAGTTTGTCTCTGGCCCTGGTTGGTCGTGTGGGTGGCAGCCACTCGATGTGTCCCTTCACATCGATGTTTCTCTCTCTCTCTCCCTTCCTCTCTCTCCCTCCCACTCTATCTGTACAAAAAATGGAAAAATATCCTCGGGTGAGGATAATACAGTGATACCTCGGTTCTCGAACGCCTTGACTTTCGACCAAATCGGTATTCGACCAGGAGATTCGAGAAACTTTTGTCTTGGAATCCGAACACATATTTGGAACTCGAACTTCCGAGATGAGCCGAGTTGAGCCGAATGGCGTTCATTCGGCCCAGCGCGCCTTGCTTGCGTCATCAGTGTGAGTGCAGAGAGAGAGTCACGCTTTGTGGAGAGAGTCACGCTTTACACTGAATTTAACCCTTAGACATGGGTCCAAAGAAAGCCAGAAGTGGTAATGCAGACAAAGGTAAGCGGAAAGCTGTGAGAACAACTATTGAGCTGAAGAAAGAAATCATTGCCAAATAGGAACAGGGCACACGTGTTTCGGATCTGTCTGCTGAGTATGGCGTGCCAAAATCAACCATCTCTACTTTCCTTAAGAATAAAGCTGTAATTTTTTTTAATACATACTGTACACTTTTATTTCTTGTTGAGACTTATGTTTTTCTACATATTATATACAAATTAGGCCAGTAAATAGGCATTTTCTGGGGCTTGGAACGAATTAATCCAGTTTCCATTATTTCCTATTGGGTTTCATTGCTTCAGTTCTCAAACAATTTGGTTCTCGACCGTCCTCCTGGAACGAATTATGTTCGAGAACCGAGGTATCACTATATATATATATATATATATATATATATATATCCAGAATCCAAGCATTTCTCAACACCTATACCGCATAGTCACTATTATTACTTTAAAAAAATTTTTTTAAATTAATTAATTTTTTTTGGGGGGGGGGACACCATGTCAACTTGTTGTTTCACTTATTTATGCATTTACTGGTTGCTTCTTGTATGTGCCCTGACCAGAGATTAAACCCATGTTGGTGTGTCAGGACGAAGCTCTAACCAATTTAGCTACCCAACATTATACTCAATGGGCAAAAACTAAAAGCATTTCCCTTAATTACAAAAACAAGACAGAAATGCCCACTTCAACCATTCTTATTTAACATGGAAGTCTTAGCCACAGCAATTAGACATGAAGAAAAATAAAAGAGATCCAAATTGGAAAGGAGGAAGTGAAACTGTCATTATTCCCAGATGACATGATATTGTACATAGAAAACCCTAAAGACTCCATCAAAATCTACTAGATTTTATAAAAGAATTTGGCAATGTAGCAGAATACAAAATTAACATCGAGAAACCTATGGCATTTTTATATACCAATAATAAAATCACAGAAAGAGAAACTAAAAAAATAAAATCCCATTTACCATTGCAGCAAAAAGTTAACATATCTAGGAATAAACTTAACCAAAGATATAAATGACCTATTTGCAGAAAACTTTAAGACATTGAAAAAAGAAATAGAGGAATATATAAAAAAGTGGAAGCATATACCTTGTTCATGGATTGAAAGAATTAACATAACTAAAATGTCCATACAACCCAAAGCAATCTATAGATTTAATGCAATCCCCATTAAAATACCAATGAAATATTTTACAGGACTAAAACAAATATATCAGAGGTGTATATGAAACCAAAAAGGACCCTGAATAGTCACAGCAATCTTGAAAAAGAAGGACAAAGTAGACAATATCACAATACCCAATATCAGGTTATACTACAAAGCCATTGAAATCAAAACAGCCTGGTACTGGCACAAGAACTGGCAGATAGACCAGTGGAACATAATAGAGAACCCAGAAATTGACCCAAGACATTATGCTCAATTAATAATATTGGACAAAGGTGGCAAGAGCATACAGTGGAGTAAAGACAGGCTCTTTAATAAATGGTGTTGGGAAAATTGGACAGTTACATGCAAAAAAATGAAACTAGACCACCAACTTACACCATACACAAGAATAAACTCAGAATGAATAAAAGACTTAAATGTGACTTATGAATCCATAAAAATCCTAGAAGAAAATATAGGCAACAAAATTTTAGACATCACACGCAGCCGAATTTTCACTGATACAATGCCTGGGGCAAGAAAAACAAAAGAAAAAATTAATACATGAAACTACATCAAACTAAAAAGCTCTGCACAGCAAAAGAAACAAACATCAAAATGGAAAGGGAACCCTGGTCAGTTTGGCTCAGTGGTTAGAGTGTCGGCCTGCAGACCAGAGAGTCCTGGGTTTGAATACCACTAAGGGCACATACCTTGGTTGCAGTTTTTCCCTTGGTTGGGGTCGTGTCGGTGGCAACCAGTCAATGTGTCTCTCTCATATGGATGTTTCTCTTTCTCTCTCCCCCCCCTCTCTCCCTCCTGCTCTATCCGAAGAAAAATGGAAAAGAAAATGTCCTTGGGTGAGGATAAATAAAGAAAAAAGGGGGGAAAAATGGAAAGGGAACTCACTATATGGTATAGCATAATTGCCAACGATACATCAGATAAGGTGTTAATTTCCAAAATATACTGAGTACTCATATATCTCAACAAAATGAAGACAAAGAACCCAATTTAAAAATGGGCAGAGGAACTAAATAGACACCTCTCCAAACAGGACATACAAATGGCTAAGAGACATATGAAGAAATGCTCAACATCACTAATCATCAGAGAGATGCAAATTAAAACAACAATAAGGTATCACCTCACACCTGTCAGAATGGCCGCCATCAACAAAGCATCAAACAACAAGTGTTGGCAAAGGTGTGGAGAAAAGGGGACTCCAGTACACTGCTGGCGGGAATGCAGACTGGTGCAGACGCTATGGAAAACACTAAGGTGTTACCTCAAAAAATTAAAATTGAATTGCCATTTGACCCAGTGATCCTACTTCTAGGATTATATCCTAAGAAGCCTGAAACACCAATCAGAAAAAATATATGTACCCCCATGTTCATAGCAGCACTATTTATAATAGCTAAGATCTGAAAACTGCCCAAATGTCCATCAGTAGACGAATGGATAACAAAGCTGTGGCACATATACACAATGGAGTACTATACAGCTGTAAGAAAGAAAGATCTCTTATCCTTGGAGACAATGTGGCGGGACCTGGAAAGTATTATCCTAAGCGAGACAAGCCAAGCAGAGAAAGACAAATATCACATGATCTCACTTATTTGTGGAATATAATGAACAAAAATAGCTGATGAACAAAAGAGACCCAGAGACATAGAAAGGAGTATGGTTCATACTGACAACCCTCAGAGGAGGGATGAGATAAACCAAAGAACTTATATGCACGTGTGTGTAACCAACAGACATAGACAACAATGCTTGGGGTGGGGTGGGAGTGGGGGGGTAGGAAGGAGGGTGTCTGCAGGGAAAAAGGAGAAACATTTGTAACAAAAATAAATAAATTAACTTTTTTAGAAAAAGGAATGGACAGAAATAAATTATTTAATAAAGACAGAGTAGGAAATAATGAATCACATACAAACAAATGGAAACTCTCATCTAATTGGTATATATGTGGTTTTTTGTTGTTTGTTGGTGGGAGAACAATCAAATAGATGAACCACTGGATGAACTGAACAACAAAAAAATGAAGATGAATAAATGCACAAAATTTGCCATTAGAAAGGGAAAATTACAGGTGAAAAAGATATTTAAAAAAGCAAATCCTTTATTTGGAAAGCTAGCTGAAAGGGGTAGTTTAAAATAAAATATTAATTACCAAGATTAACTACAAAAGGAGATAAGAAACCAAATTAAACCAATAACCAAGGAAGAAATTCAAATGTTAAATGATACTGGAAGATTTTACAAATGGACAGCCACATTTCCCAAGACATACATAAGCAGTATAATACTAATTCCTAACTCTGACAGAGGGAGCATCCAAAATCAATCCTGCAAGTAACTGTCCACATTTCCTGAGTACATGTTTTTTTAGAGTTTGTTCTTAGTGCTCTACATACATTAATTCATTTAATTTTCATAAATCATGAGTTCAGTACTATTATTATTCTCCACTTACACATAGAGGAAAATGAAAAACAGAGGCTATGAAATGACATAGCTAGAATTAGAGTCAAATGCTAATGTCTGGGCTAAACCTTAATAAATATTTTGAAGTGAGTTTCAGTCCAGAAGATTTAATAACAATGCACCTAAAACAAACGTTATTATGTAAAAGACCAAAGCAGTAACATTATTTAGTGCTTGGATTGATTTAAAAAGTACATTTAATAAAATTCAACATTTAATTTTGATAAAACCTACTTAGAAAACTATTTACATGTTACCCCAAATAGATATAGATATAACTATTTCTATTAAATATGTAGATTGTATCTTCATCCCTACAATATGAAGAAGGTTCTGCTATTATTGTCATTTTACAGATAAGGAAACCTCTGTGTGAAATGACTTGCACAGATTATCTAGGCAGAGTGGGAGTCAGATCTGGCAACCTTGCTCCAGAGACTGGATTGAATCACTGTATGTACTATATTGCCCCTCTTATACAAACAACAGGCAATGATGTTTCTTAGTACGTGTGAGAATATTTTTTAAGGGAGACAAATATAAGTAGAACTGATGGTCATAGCATCATAGAATTATAGCTTCACACATTTCAGTTTTAATCTGTTTCCATACTGCCCTTCATGGTGCCTGCATCAATTTAATATTTCCTCTGTGAGGTGAAGAAGGGAGAGAGGACATGAGAATATGTACTTACCATGTACTTGGTACTGTGCTATAAACATTCTGTCTTGAGCTTTGTGTAGTAAGTAAGTGGGAAAAAAAGATTTGAATCCAAGTTATCAAAATCTATTAATTTAATTTACATTGCATTTTGGGATATGTATGACTGGAACAAAATTAAAGAGGTAAATAATCAAGAATTTTTAAATTATTTTTAATTTTACTCAGACTCCAGAATAACAGATGTCAAACCAAGATCTTGACCCTGATTACAGAAATTTCTTTGTAAAGGTTCAGATCAGAGCAATTGCTGTTGATCAAATTGTTGTAAAAAGAAAACAAAATAGACATTCGGTGAAAAAACAACAATACACGAACAAACACACATAGTCATTTGTTAGCATTTGAACCAAAATTATTAGATATGTTTTATGTCAAAGGTCACTTCAGGAATAGAAAATATATCATGCATCACATATCTCACTCACTCCAACTGAGAGCAATACACAAGCAAATATTTGCACTAGAAAGATTACTGCTATTTCAATAAGTGATGTGAGGCAATGTTTGTTTTTAATTAAATGTTACAATAACAGAGTAAGGCATTTACACACTGTTATATAATAAAACTGAGCACTCCCAGAGACCAGCCTGTGGATCACCTGGGGTAACTTTTGTGGATTATTGGTAGCCCTAAGACCACATTTTAAGACCTACGAAGAGTAATCATTCTCACTGGGAGCTCCCTAGGCAGGTATGAAAGACGCTCGCTCCAGAACATGTATTCTGAATGTTACAAGATAGACAAATAAGGCGTTTACTCTGTGACATCAATATTTTGAAGGGTCGATTAACTTCAAGTCTGTGATCTTTTTGTGAAACATATAGACACTATATAAAAGTAAAAATTATGACATTAAATCATATGGATAAGATGGAAAATCTTAGAAAAAACAGGATAATCGGTATTGGCAAAAGCTTTTCCACTTTCCTGATTATTTGGTATCCTAAGGGTAAATGCCAAAAGGGAGAGTAGAAGAGATATAACAGACACAAATTATTCTGAAAAGGCTCTTTATCCAAGAAGATTTTAAATACTCTATAGATTTGATATATAAATATGTGAAATATGAACAGTTTGACTTCTTGGGAGGTCAAACCAATTGATACTGAACCCTATTCGTATAATTATGGCCAAAATCTTAAAACTGACTAGAATGTCAATGTTCATTGCCTCTGACACTGCTTCTCTCACCACATGATTAAAACCAGGCTGACTGTGGGCATCATCATATCTGCAGTGATGGTTCATGTGGTGATGGTCATGAATACACAAAATATAGTAGTTTTACTCAGAGTGAATATGTGTTGGGAAGGACATATAAAGGATGGAGAAACAGGGCTAAGAAAATCACCTAATGCTCAAGGACATAAAAGTTCCCCTCTGGACTTAGTGAAGATTTCTGGTTTAATTCTTGCTATAAATGGTTTGTTTCCCAACAAGTCAGAAAACATAATCCATCATGAAAAAGTTTGAGGCAAGTATGCTGCAGAAGAAAGAAGTACAGGACAAAGTTTGTATTCCCATAATGTACTGGTCTTACTGAATGTGGTTTCTGAGATGCCTACATCCCACAATAATTTCTACACCACAAGGACACTTCTATTTTCATAGAATGGACAGTTAGACATACACATAATTTTAGTTTTCAATTTGAATCTATTTTGGGATTACTCACACGGTATTTCTAAAAGGTATATTATAAATATATTTTTATATACTTTAATCCTCACCTGAGGATATTTTTTCCATTTATCTTTAAATGGAGTGGAAGGAGGGAAAGGGGGAGAGAGAGAGAGAGAGAGAGAGAGAGAGAGAGAGAGAGAAACATCGATGTGAGAGAGACACATCAACTGGTTGCTTCCCACACGACCACAACCAGGGACAGAGACAAACTGCAACAGAGGTACTTGCCCTTGGCCGAAATTGAACCCGTGACTCTTTGGTCCACGGGCCAATGCTCTAACCGCTGAGCCAAACCGGCCAGGGCATAAATATTTTTATTAGGTAAGTCTCCTTATAAGAATGATTTATTCATTTTGAGGTTGTTGTAGTTGCCCATAGACTTTATCAAGCCCATCTAAATAACCATTCAAAATACATACTTATAAAGAAATTTATACTTTAAGAAGTGAAACACACCAACACACACACACACTTAGGAGTGACAACAAAATGGATTAGATTAAGACCATAAACTATTACTGAATTGGTGCAAATACATTTCCACCTCTGCACCTTCCCAGTCAAAAATATCACCTTACTGCATAATTCTCCTGTAAATAGAAGTAAGATACTAGTGATCTTTTTTTTATCCTCACCCGAGGACATTTTTCCATTTTTTGTACAGATAGAGTGGGAGGGAGAGAGAGGAAGAGAAACATCGACGTGAAAGGGACACATCGAGTGGCTGCCACCCGCACGACCAACCAGGGCCGGGGACAAACTGCAACCGAAGTACATGCCCTTAGCGGGAACTGAACCTGGGTCTCTCTGGACCACAGGCCGACGCTCTAACCACTGAGCCAAACCGGCCAAGGCACTAGTGATCTTTTACAGATAAATTTTTATTCTATATTATTCAAAAATTTAAAAGTCTGAACAAGATAATTGCTTTGGATGTTTTCATCTTCTTGAAAAAATAACACTTGGATTTCTTCTGGAGTTTATTTTTAAACAATGATAGAACTTTGAAAGGTTAACAACAGTGAAGATTGTTGATCTAGCAGACTAGGTTCACTTTTCACTCAGTGACTTCTCCATCACAATAGCCTACAATTGCCTGAGATTCAAGCTGTGCTATTCTGTGAAATTAGAATTTATGACATGACATTGATTTTTGAGTTTAACTCAAATGGTTAACTTTTTAAATACAAGATTTTTACTGGAGATGTCTCTAATATTTTCTTACATCCTTGGAAAGCAGTGAAAGTAATATACAATTCATGAAACAAGGAACGTATCGACTATCTTCTTTCATATTAAAATTAATTTTATCCATAGGTGAATTGTCTTTTATACTAACTGGCTGGAGGGCATTTACATATTAATAAATAACAAAACATTATAATTTTTGAAAATATTTATATCATAAAATACAGGACCAAAGACAAAATCTTCCTTGGATATCTTTGTGCTTTTTCTGCACATTAGTCACTATGCTATATTGAGTTTGGAAAAGAATATTTCTCATTGTGCCTAAAATATAGAAAAAGTTCTAAATATTTATAAATATATTTATAGGTTTTGCTATAGGATCTATAAAGAAAAAATTAAGTATAAAACGTAGAATCTGTTTCAAAGAGAAGAAACTTTGCTTTTTAAAATTAGAAATAAATGTTGTTAAATGGTAAATGGCTTTTAAAAAACAACAAAATACTTCAAATGCTTTAAATGTATAATGAGACTAATTTAGAAAACATGTAATGTAAATTATTTCCACGAGTTTGTGCTAATTAATCTGGCTTACCAAGAAAAAAAAAGTTAAAATGACATTATTTGCCAATACATTTAACAACAACATGTTTATTTAAAAGGAAGTAATAACAGTAAAAAAAATCATAGTCCACTGCAAGGTAGCCTTTGGATAGGCAGATTTACCAGATAGGAACTTCCTCTTGATGATATTTGCATCTACTTTGCCAAGATGAAAGTCATTTAATGTCCCAGGATTGGCAAGAGACTAGAATCAAAATAGCTGTTGGGATTTGCTTAGAAATAAATGTAATTGCATGTAATTTTAATCAAAAAAGGCAGAAAAAAATCATATAGCATTTTCTTTTTTTCTTTTTTTTTTGGTGGTATGTGCCCCTAGTGGGAACTGAACCCGGGACTCTCTGGTCCGCAAGACTGACGCTCAACCGCTAAGCCAAACTGGCCAGGGCATATAGCATTTTCTAAAGTAAAATTTTGACATTACTATACACACACACACACACACACACACACACACACATATATATATATAGATAGATATTACTATATATATATAAATTTTCACTTCCAACTCACCACTTTATATTATTATTAATTAATTGACAAGATGAGTGGAAAGGTTATAGTTTATTCTAAAATGAAGATATGGGAAAACCAAGATAAAAATGTGAACATATATATATTTAAATTTGATATAAATTTAGACTTATAAACAAAGCTTTAAAAAGTACACATAAGTATTCATGTGGTTTGCACTCAGCTTTCCCAACTGTTAACATCTTCTATAACCATGGTACAATGATTGAAACCATAAAATTAATATTGATGACTACTATTAACTAACAATAGGTTTTATTCAAATTTCACAAATTGTCCCAATAATTTTTTTCAGACCCAGGAACTAACCAGGGTTCCACATTGTTGTTAGTTGTGTTTTAATGTTCCCCAATCTGAGACAATTCTGTAGTCTGTCTTTGTATTTTATGATATTGATAATTTTGAAGGGTATTGACCAATTATTTTACAGAATGTCTCTCCACTTGAGTTTGTCTGATATTTTCTTATGGTTAGGTTTAGATATGTGTCCTTCTCAGGGTATCGTGTCAATATGTCATTATTGGTGATGTTATTTGATCAAGAAGTCTGTTTTCCCTATTTTTTTTTAATCCTCAACTGAGGACATTTTTCCATTTTTTGTTCAGATAGAGTGGGAGGGAGAGAGAGGAAGAGAGAGAGAGAGAAACATCGATGTGAAGGGACACATCAAGTGGCTGCCACCCGCATGACCAACCAGGGCCGGGGACAAACTGCAACCGAGGTATGTGCCCTCAGCGGGAACCGAACCCGGATCTCTCTGTACCGCAGGCCAACGCTCCAACCACTGAGCCAAACCGGCCAGGGCTGTTTTCCCTATTTTAATTTACAAATTTAATGCAATCCCAATAAAAATAGCATCAAGCTTTTTATAGAGGTAGACAAATTGATTCTAAAGTTAATATGAAATAACAAACATATAAAGCACTGAACGATTTTCAGAAAAGCACTGAAAAAGGAAATCTATGAGGAGAGACTACATTTACTAAATATGAAAGTATATTATGAAGTTTATTTTACTGGCATATGAATACATATATAGACTAAAGGAATAGACCAGAAAAGGGCAGAAACAGCTGGAAGTACCTATGACAATTTAGCATATGATAAAATAGAATGTCAAGTTACTGAAGCAAAGATGAGATTTTTAATAAATGGTGTCTGGACAGCAACATAGTGATTTGGAAAGTGATAACATAAGACATATCTCATATCGTACACAAAAAGAAAGTTTAAGTGGATAAGAATTATAAAGGTAAAAATACAAAACCACAGATATACTAGAAGAAAACTAGAAGTTAAATTCCTCTTCAGCTTCACACTAGGGAGAGGATTTTAAACTATGACTGAAAATCCAGAAGCAATAAAATAAACAATTGATAAGTTTGACTATATTTTTAAAATTATAACAAAAAAAAAATACTGTGTAGAAAGTCGAACAAAAACTGACAAAAAGGGGGAAAATGTAAATCATATGTTAGACACAATGGGCAGTATCCCTAATATATAAAACATTCTTTAAAATGAATGACAAAAGATAAAAAGCCCAATAGAAAACTGGCAAAAAGACATGAACACTTGATTCGCAAGGAATATAAAAATTATTCATGAACACATGAAAATATGGTCAAGCTCACTCATAATTAGAGAAATACAATTTATAATAACACAGAGATAACATTCCTCATCTATTAGATTGAACAACAGTTTAAAGTATGACAAAGCTCTGATTCATTGCTGTGAAATTGCAAAGTGGCTCAATCCTTCTGTATGGTATTTTGGTAATACCTAACAAAACGACCTACTTAGTTACACTGTAAACCAAAATTCCTCTTCTAGGAGTTTAAAATAAAGACAACCTCCAAAAATGTAAAAATAAATATGGACAAGACTCTTTATAATAGCAGTGCTTGTAATTACAAAATATTGAAAAAAGCTAAATGCTCACATATAGGACAGGTCGAATAAACGATGGTGCCTCTACAGGATGGAGTAATACACAGCTGTAAAAAGAATAACAAAGACCCCTATGAACTTCTGAGATATTCCAGTAATCAGGTGCATATACTAAGATGAGCAGTGGTCCCTGGCAGGTTAGCAAAACTATAGGTTATAACAACCCGGAGATAACATTCTTCACCTATTAGATTGATGAACAGTTTAAAGTATGACAAAGCTCTGATTCATTGCTGTGAAATTGCAAAGTGGCCCAATCCTTCTGTATGGTATTTTGGCAATACCTAACAAAACGACCTACTTAGTTACACTGTAAACCAAAATTCCCTGGAGTAATTTCCAGGATATACTACTTGGTATAAAAGAAAATGCTTAAACAAGAATCTGTTGTATGCTACCTTTCAAATAAATCAAAGAGGGAGATATACGAAAGTCTAAGTGTATCTGTTCATTTGGGTAAAAAGAAAGACAAGATATTAACAAGATTTGTTTTCTATATGAGATAGATAAAAATGGGTGAAAATAACTGGGGATTGCAAACAGGACGGAAGGGAGAAGAGGGTGTGACTTTTCTCTGAGTTTAACTTTTTGTATAATTCATACACTTAGAACAATGGTTTATACTCCCAAACACCAATAATGATTGAATCTCATAAAAGATAATAATGAAATACAAAATATAATGCTAACAGTAACAAATACATATATTTGAAAAGTATATATATAAAATATATATATAAAATACATATTTAAAAAGTAGCCTAACCACACTGACAGGGATAGGGAAGAAATCAACTGAATTAAAGTAACTTTGTGAACACTATTTTGACTACATTTTCTAAGGATAACGATTTTTAAAAACTGCATATAAATATTTTACTCCACTTGATACATTTGTTTTTCTGTAGAGTTATAGGTTAGTAATTTTGAAACTACTTTATATGAGTTTTAGGTTTGAACAAATATGTAAATTTATTGTTGATGATAGCTAGGTTTTTCACAGTCAGGAAAAGAAGTTGTAAGTAAGAAGGCTGTTGGATTAGAATCACTCATTACTGACGTTTTCTTGGGACCTACTTTTATAGGTTATGGTCTGGAAGAAATCCCTTAATGTCTTCTTCATTAACCTATAGTTTTGCTAACCTGCCAGGGACCACTGCTCATCTTAGTATATGCACCTGATTCCTGGAATATCTCAATTTAGTGGGAGCCAGTTCAATGGCTATTAAAGGAAATCTTTAGGCATCTCTAAATATTGATATCTTGGTTCAATTATTCCCTTCATCCAGAGAAAGAAAAAACTATCTTTCTTTTCCCAAATCCAAGACTTTTTATATCATTTAACACCATATCATTTACAGTGTTATAATATCACAGGCTGGTATAGCTGGGGATTTGACTTAGAAATGAATATATAAGTAAAAGCGAACAAATTGTGGTTCAAGCCATTAAAATAGAAACAAAGTGATTTTCTCATAGCATTGGAACTGATTCCTATTACCTATATTGATTCATAAAATCCTATGTACACTAAAGTGAATTGCTATGCACATACTCAGTAGCATAAAAGTGTTATAAAGCAAAACCTTCATAGATTAATTAATGGATGCCTCATATCATTTTAAATGTAAATAGGACAGGATAATTAAAAGGAATCCTTAAGCTTTGAGTTGTTTGTTATATTGTACTAGGGCCAAAGGAGTGAACCAAAAAAGTTCTGCCCTCAAGGAGCTTTCAATTATTAATCTTCCCTACATGTTTTTCTTGCTTTCTTTCTTTTCCTCTTCCATTTTTAAAAGTAAAAAATTAACCCATGATACCAGTGCTCTGAATTAAAACACCAGTGTGAGAACCAGATGATGCAAAAATCATTTCATGAAATTCTGATCGACTTTCATGTCCAAGCGGTGTAAAACGAACCTGTGTGGGACCCTCTGCTTTTTACTTAATTTTTCAACTTGCATTTAAGTAACTTAATGCCTCATTTTGATGAACTTAAAACATGCCCTCCTGCCAGAACCAATAGGAAATAACTATCCTTTTCTATGACATAATTTTACTATTGGCAGCCAGAAATAGTTTCACAAAGCAATGATACTGTTGTTCAAATATATCCAGAAGGAACAGTTTAATATTAATTATGTTAAAACCAACATCAGTTTTTGGCAGATGTTCTCAAATATCCAAACCAATGACACTAAATAAACCATTCGGAATGCCAATTCATTCAATTATTTGAGAATAATCTTTTCATTTACCTCTTCCTGATGGGGCTTCCTTGAGGTAGTTCTAGCCTAAACCGTACTTCTTTGCTTCTCAGCAATAATTTTATGGTCAAGAAGGTTGATAAAATTAATCCAGTATTAATATTTCTTGAATAAAATAGTCTCTTCCATATGCTAAGTTCTGAATCACTGGTTATTTCTGATGGAGGTGGGAAAAGAGAGGGGACTGAATGTTGTACCGGTTTAAATATATAGAAGCAAAGATTTTTTTTTTAAAGAGAATTTGGCCTTGCAGGCACTTATAGCCTTATTTCTGCCTCTGTTCTGTATATTGGTGTTGGTTCACAAAATGTTATCCTCTACACGAAGTTATATTTAAGTCAGGATATAAAAAATTCCATATCAGAGTGGTACCATTAGCTTCATAGAAATGCCTGCTGGGAAAATAAATCAAGTGCCTTAATTTCAAAATTTAGAGAGCCAAAGCACATACATTTTTCTGTAGTTAGAAAAATAGGATTTATGCATTTCAAGCTTTCACCATCAATAGTAAGCTTGAACCATTTCGTACTTATGTCAAAAAACCAGGTGGAATAATTGATACCTGGGGAGGAAAGATTTTACCCCTAACTTCTAAGCTCTGTCTAGTGAGATTTCAAAGACAAGCTTGTTTTCTTAGTTTCCTACTTCATGTCTTGGTCATTATGAGTCTCTCCATGATAAAAATGATATTGAGACTATTCAATGTCCACATTTAAAATTCTCCCTTAAATATTTCTTCAAAAATGTTTGTATTCATTTTTTGATCTAGGCTGTGAAATTAGTCTAGATTTAGAAGCCTGAACAATTATTGGACACTCTTTCAAAACTTTTTAAAAATCATTTTTATACCAAAATATTATAGGCAAATTTAATTATCATAGACTCATAGATTAACTATTAACATAATAGATAGAAATATTGGTACTAGAGCAAGGTCATTACATTAGCAACATTTAGTTCTTCTAAAAATAGTAATAATAAGAATTAATGAAAGAACAGAAGGTATATTTTCTATTTCTTTATTAGTTTCTCAGCTTTTATAAGATATAAATGACATATAACATTTGGTAAGTTTAAGATATACGAGGTGATGATTTGATACATGTATCTATTGAAAACAATTGCTACATTAGGGTTAGTTAACAGCTTCATCACCTGACATAATTACCTTCTTTGTGATAAGAACACTTAACATTTACTCTTTTATTAACTTTCAAATATATAATACAGAATTGTTAAATATAGTCACCATGATGTAGATTGGTTTCCCAGAATTTATTCATCTTATCACTGAAAGTTCATATCCTTTAACCACCATCTCCCCATTTCTCCTACCCCCCAGCTTCTGGCATCCAATCTACTCTGTTTCTTTGACATTGGCTTATTCAGATTCTACATATAAGTGAGATCCTACATTGTGTGTTTCTCTGCCTGACTTATCTCGCTCAGTATATTGCCCTCAAGGAGGTCCATCGATGTTGCCACAAATGGGAGGATTTTCCTTTTAATGGCTGGATAATATCCCTGTGTGTGTGTGTGTGTGTACCTCATCTTTATCCATCGATGGGCACATAATTGAATAATGCTGCAATGAATATGAAAGTGCAGATATAGCTTCAAGATCCCTATTTCATTTTCTTTGGATATATACCCAGAAGTGGAATAGCTAGATCATATGGTAATTCTATTTGTAATCTTTTGAGAAACCTCCATTCTGTTGTTCATAGTGGTTGTATCAATTTACAGTATAACCAACTGTGCACAAGAGTTTCCTTTTATCTATATCCTTGCCAACACTTAACTTGTCTTTAAAAAAAATAATAACCCTTCCAACAAGTGTAAGACTTTATCTTATTGTGATTTTGATTTGCATTTTCCCAATGACTAGTAATGTTGAGCATTTTTCATGTAATTATTTGCCATTTGTATGTCTGGAAAATATCTATTCAGGTCTGTTGACCATTTTTTATTGTATTATTTGTTTGCCTGCTTTTTTTTTTAAATCCTCACCCAAGGATATTCTTCCATTTATCCTCAGAGTGGGAGGGAGAGAGGGGGGAAGAGAGAGAGAGAAACATCAATATGAAAGAGGCGTATCAACTGGTTGCCTCCCACATGACCCCAACCGGGACCAGGGACAAACTGCAACTGAGGTCCATTTGCTATTGAGTTGTATAATTTCCTTACATATTTTGGATATTAACCCCTTATCAGATATGTGGCTTGCAAATATTTTCTTCCTTTCCATAGTTAACCTCATTTTGTTGACAGATTATTTTGGTGGGCAGAAGCTTTTTACTTAGAGGTAGTCCCATTGAGTATTCTTGGCTTTCTTGTCAAATATTAACTAACTGCATATGTAAGAATTTATTTCTAGGCTCTTGATTCTATTTCAATATTTTATGTGTCTATTTTTATGCCAGTACCATACTATTTTTATTATTATAGGCTGAAATTGAAAAGGGTGATGCCTCCAGCTTTGTTCTTCTTTCTTAGGTTTATTTTCACTTCTGAGTCTTTTGTAGTTCTATATGAATTATCAGATTTGTAGTCTATCTGTGAAAAAATGCCTTTGGTATTTTGATAGGGATTGTGTTGACTATATAGAGCTTTAGGTAATATGGAAATGTTAATAATAGTAATTATTCTAATCTATCAACATGGAATATCTTTTCATTTTCTTTTATCAATGTCTTATAATTTCAAAGTAGAGATCGTTTACCCCCTTGGTTTATCCCTAAGCACTTTTCTGTTTTTTGATGCTACTGTAAATGGGATTGCTTTTATTTATTTTTCAAAGAGAATCCATTTATTTATCATTGTCAAATATATGGTAGCACTGCTTTTCAAAGTGGGGTCCCTGGACTAGTAATGACATCATCTGGGATGAGATTGCAAATTTGTATTTTATAAGAATTTGATGATTCTTACACATGTTAAAGTTTGAGGAAAATTCCTGTAGTACAGGACAGTATACATAATCTTATTTTAAAATTAGTAGAGCTCTGGGAAATAACCTGCACTTGAGGCTTGTATCTTCTGTCTTTCTTTTCATCAAACTTATTTTCCTTCTCTGGTCCCCCAAAAAGTAAAAGTGATATTAGTTAATTTGATTTAATTCATTTTCTTTTCAAGCCATAGATCTGTGTGGGGAAGAGGGCCAATCTTTCTGGAAAAGAAAGAATTTACCTCTTCCAAAATACCATAGATTCATGAAAGCTAGAACATTATTGTTTCAGACTCTAAGTTATGGCATTGCCTGACTTCCAGGCAGAACAGATTTAATTCTATTTTTTGGTAAGGGGCTTTGGACATTCACAATAATTAATACCTTTGATGTCAAGGACATACAGAGAGAACACAGATTTCCAAAGTCTCACTTTGTATAACTTATTTCCATAGAGATTTTTCTTTATTGCTGACTATATGGGGAGTCCTTGACATTATAAGCGTGGTGCTAACAATTTTCCCTTTTAAAATTATGGATCATATTCTCTGTCTCTGTCTCTCTCTCTTTCCCTCTCTCTCTTATTTTACCCTCATGTGTGAGCTTCAGAAAAATGGGATACATTTTTAATCAGTAAATTGGACTGCTTGTTTTAAGCTTACCAAAAAAAATTTGTAAGCTCCAAACTATTATTTAAAATAAGACTTCTATTTCTCTCTGAATTTCAAATTTCATGCTATATAGATAATTGAGAATAACCCATTTATGAATTGTTAATTTTAATAAGCAGTACTATTCCCACCCATGTCACTATGGTATAATTTTTGGATATATAGTCATTAAATTGAATATGGTTATAGGAAATGATTTTTAAAATTACTGCCAAATGTAACAAAGCTGTACAAAGAAAAAAGGTTTGCTTCCTTAGTAATTTTTTCAAAATATTTAGTTAGTGTTTCCAGAACAAACACCAATTTTCAAAATTTAGTATCTTGGCTTCTTTAAAATCACATCATATTAAATTTGATTTGATCCATTTGGTCATTTGAGACTTTACCTCCAAAAGCTACAATTCTGACATAATTTCAGAGATTTTTGGCCAAGTGCAATAGAAAAAGAAAATCTAAAAGAAAATTGAAAGGTAAAAAAAGCTACATAATTTTAGAGGCTAATATTTTTAAGTGAACAAAAAGGACAGGTATACATTGGCTGAACATTACAGTTCAATTTATTTTATACAAATTTTAAAGATGGATTTTCAACAGATTTCTTTTATTAGGTTTATGGAGACTTAGTATAACACATTTTCTAAATCCTAGCCCCTTATGATTGATATACTTTTAAAAATACTTTGTCAGTTATTAAGTTATATAGGTTGCTATGCCGCTGCCTATAATATGCTGTACTTTTGGTACATTGAATAAAATGAAGACAAATCTATGTACAGCAGAAGTGCAGGTCGCCATAGTGAGACAAGATGATGGGAGAAAGTTTCCATTTTCACTCTAAGACTCACATCAGAGTTATATGCTCGCTATTCCAATAAATTCTTCAATCATGGGCCCAGCTGGGAACATTAAAGTTTTTTTTAAAGAACATTAGGTTATTTTTTTCTGAATATAAAAACAACACAAGTTTATTTTAGTCAATTAGGAAAATTTACAAAAGTATAAAGTTAGAGTGTATAAAAATCACTTGTCATCCCAAGGGGTGAGAAATACCAACATTTGGTATGTATTTTACCAACCCTTTTTTCCCTTAGGAATGATACTGAATATACTCTTTTATACCTTGCTATTGATTGATTGCTAATACAAAATAATTCATTTTTCTTTAAAATATGCTGCTTTTTAAAAGTTAAAATGTATCCAGCACAAAGTTAAAAACAAAACGTGTAATGTAAAACGTGTCAAAGACTTTAAAGTATTTCCATTCCCTAGAGGCAACAAGAGGTAACCAAAGTTAATAGTGTGATACACATTGGTAAATTTTCCTTTATGAATTTATGTGTGTGATGGTGACATATAAAACAGCTGCTTAATATTCCATAGTACAACTGGGGTATAATTTATTAACCTTAATCAATAACCCAATGTTAGTTTATTTCCAAACAATCCCTCTTAGAAGCACGCTGCAGTGAACATGTGTGCACATACATTTCAAATACTTAAGGGGTATTTAAACATTGATAAAGACTTTTGTGTTTTGATGCATTTTCTCTACAATGTTCCTGGAGATTTCCTTCACACATTGTGTTTGAGAACACCTGATCCTTGCTAGAGCTGAATCAATCCTTTTTATTTTTGCCAACGTCATAAAAACATAGAATTTCATTTTTGTTTTAATTTTAGGGTTATTATCATGATTTATTAGTGACTTTTAACCTTCATAGGCTTTTTAAAAACTGCATCTGAAAAATTCTTTGGAGATTTGCCTGTTCGTTTAGCTTACTGATTTGTAAAAGTTCTGTATCTGTTCCCTATGTTGCAAATATTTCCTCTCGGTGCTTATTTTCTGTTCTAAGGTTATGACATTTGGTTTTTATATTGTAGTATGATTTTTAAGAAACTATTTTGAGCCCTGGCCGGTTTGGCTCAGCGGTTAGAGCATCGGCCTGCGGTCCGGAGAGACCCGGGTTCGTTTCCCGCTAAGGGCATGTACCTCGGTTGCAGTTTGTCCCCGGCCCTGGTTGGTCGTGCGGGTGGCAGCCACTCGATGTGCCTCTTTCACGTCGATGTTTCTCTCTCTCTTTCTCTCTTCCTCTCTCTCCCTCCCACTCTATCTGTGCAAAAAATGGAAAAATGTCCTTGGGTGAGGATAAAAAAAAAAGAAACTATTTTGATAAATGATAGTAATGTATCTATATAACACTGACCGCATACCAGGCAGTATTCTGAATGCTTTATAAATACTGCTATTTTTTGCACTCATCACCACCAATGAAGTTCTTATGGTTTTATCATTGTAATGGTTATTCTTCGGGTGGTGGACTTTTAGAGAATACATCACAAAAGATATGGGTCTGCTAAAGCCGGCTTTTTGTGGAGATGCAGACTGACTGCATGGAAGGAGATCTATAGGGGGTTTTCTCCTCAGCATCCCTTGAGTCCCCATTCCCTCACCTGTTGAATAAAATTTTAAAATCAGTGCTTTTCTTCAGACTTCCGTGCTTCTTGAGATTACTGAAAAGTTAATTGATTGAACACATTCATAAGAATAATGCTCTATTTGTTCATGTTGGGGAAGTGACATCAGCAAATGGCAAAATAGGAAGTCCCAGCCCTTTTTCCCCCAGAGAAATGCTGATTTTACAATGTCACATGGACCAAACACCTTCAGGAGGATTCCAGGTCTAGTTAAGAAGTTACAGAACCACAGTGAGCACAAAACTTGGACCAGCTGCATTGACATGGGTGAAAAAATGTGTTTCCTGCATTCGCTCCTCTCCCGAGCCTGAACCATTCAGTGCTGAGAAGCACTCTAGTCACAGCTGCTCCCTGGGGTGAACATGGAGAGTGGAGCATGTTCAGAGCATTCCAGATTCTCAGACAACTGCCCACGAAGTGGTTTCCGTCTGGACTCACGCAGAGTGCTGACGGACCAAGAGAGTTTGGATAGCCGGAGACCACTGAGAATGAAGGAAAGTAGTTAGCGGTTACTCCAACAGATGAATGAATGGACAAAGACAAACAGATTATCTTTCAAAAGGTGAATGGATAAAGGAAATTTAGTCTATACATGCAATGGAATACTACTCAGCCATATAAAGGAGATTCTGTCATATTATACAACATGTGTGGACCTTAAAGACCCGATGCTAAGTGAAATAAACCAGTCACAGAAGAACAAACACTGCATGATCTCACTTACATGAGGTCTCGAAAAGAGTTAAACTCACAGAAACAGAAAGTAGAATGGTGGTTACCAGAGGCTCAGGAGAGGGAGAAATGAAAGAATTGCTGTTCCACGGGTTTAGGTTTTCAGTCACGCAAGATGGAAATACTCTAGAGACCTGCCGTACCAGTTGTTTATAGTTAAACAACTGTTAAGAGAGTAGACCTTATGTCATGTGCTTTTACTACAATAAAAATATTCATTTATGTTTACACTTTGGGTGACTAGCTTTCAGATAACTTCTGTGAAATAAACTTCCGTTCCTAGAGTAGATGAGGGTATTGAGAGCTTAGGGGCCAGGGAAGCTTGCTGTGCACAGAATAAAAGGTGAGATCTGCAACATCCAATAGGAGGCCCTAGAGATCACAGCCACTTACAGTACCTGTTGCCTGGCAGGAGTTCTCTCTGTTTCCTTAAAATGGAAAGAAGTTCATGGGCTCACCACTTAAGTGGATCAATGTAGACACACTGGGCAATTCAGGGTTACCCATCAATTTATTCCCATCACTTTGCATGTCTTATTGATCACCTTAAATATCCAACCACCAAACTTTCTCTACATTTTATTACATATATACAGGCCATCTGTGTATGCCTGTTTCAGCTATGCTAATGGTTTTGTAGACATTTGAACTAAGCTATTAATTTGGTTAAAATAATTAGATTTATCAGCAATTTAAATAACTATAATATATATACATATATATACATATACATATATATACATATACACATATATATCTGTAAAACCTCATTTGCTTTCGACAGTAAATATATAAAGTACAATCTTTCTTCTTTCAGATAAAGCATTGCTCATCGTACTACAACTTTTGGTCTTTTGCTCCAAATATTTCTGTTGGTGCTGGCTGATGCATAGATCTGATTTTCTCTTTCAAAAACATCATAAGTATTTTTGTCATATCTTATGCAGTCCTACAAATTTTGTTTACAAAGCTATTGTTTCTTAAAAGATTTGTGATATTACTTTTAAATATCATACAGCGTAGTAAGTTTAAAAGGATAAACAACCAACTACTTTAAAAATAAGGGTTTTCAACTTATTCTATCATACTTTCAGTGTGTGGGTGAAACAGATTAAAATTGTATTTACTCAGACTATTAAAGAATTGTATGTTTTAGTTAGAAACCTTAACATCTGATTCATTCTATGGAGTCACCAGATATCAATTCATTTTGAAATAATGAGAAATCTACTTGGCAAAAGTTATCTGACAATATCAAATTGTAGAGCTTCTCATCTTATTTCTACAAAAAAAAAAAAAAAGAGCTATGAAAATAATACAAATGCAAAGAATATACACACAAAATGTGCTAAAAATAACTTTTAAATTTAAGTGTAATTTTGTAGTAATTTTATAAATTGAAAATAGTATTAAGTTGTTAAAGTATATATTATTTTGCTACTTGTATCAAACAAGAAGAAAAATGAGAACAGTAATTTAAAGTCATAACATTTTCTTAGAGTCTTGTAAAAAGATGTATTTTCTTTATCCTTCTAAATTTTTATGTCCTTTGCACATGGACAGTATATTGTTCCAAAATTTTCTTTTCTCTGGGATTGGTTACATGCAGTTATTTTAGTCTGGTAGTATTTTGGTGGTATTTAGATTTTGCTTTTTTAGTTCTGTTCTTAAAAACAGGCTTAAATTTTTAAAAATTGAAGAGGGTTGAGCAAGAATGGAGACAGTTGGACCATGCCCATCTTTATCGCAATTAAAACTCATGCATGAGAACATTTTACACAATGATTAGACACGAACACACACATATAGAATTTAAAGCTGGGAGTGACTTTAAGTGGTCATTCAATCCAGTATGAGAATACATATTTATAAACATAAAACACATATGTATGTGCTCTTTGTAAGCTCCAGCCTGGGTATTTCAGCTTTGGAATGCACACTCGCTAGGATTAGAGTTGAGCTGGACCACCCACAAAAGCAAGGCCACCCAAGGGAAAATTCGAGACCTGGGCAAGCAGAGCTGCCAGGCTTGCCTCGTGAGAACAGCTGGCCATACCAGCACCTGCTGCTTAGTTCCAGGCAGCTGGGGTTAAGGCTGTGTGGGCCCAGCTGCTTTTAGGATGGGCACACACAAAGACCACTGCCGCTTGGGCATCGGTCAACTCTTGCTATATTTGGTGCAGAAAGTTTGGCAGGGAGTTGTGTGGTCTACCAACTAAAATTTAGGCTGATTAGTCACAAACCAGAATTGTGAAATCATAGGGCTGGAAGGAATCTCCAGTGAAGGAGGTCTCATATGCTGGTGTGAAGTAGAATAACACTGGGAGCTGCCTGAAAAGGTGGATTCCACACCCTGTATCTTAGAGTCTGATTTAGTGGGTCTGTGAGGCTATTTGCAATTTGAATTTTTTAGTAAGCCCCTGAGGTCAATATAGGTAATATATTGACTTAATATAGGTAAACCAAGGGTTTCATTCCAAGAGTTCAAATAGATACCAGTTATAATTAATCCATTACTTGATATTCCTATTAGAAATAAGTATTACCAGGCCTTATTATTAACTCAAAAGTTAGGGAGTGTGTGAATTTACTTGAAATTGGGAATTCACTAATTGCTCAATAGATAAATATATGGAGATCATCAAAAGTGTATGTTTTTATATTTCTTACTGGTTAAATAAAGGGTATGAATCATATAAAATAAAAAAACTATTTACATAGGGGGAATCCTGTATTTTTTCCTTTGAAATGTAAACTAATAGCTTGACGGAATTGTAAGGATAAAGGTGTCAATTTGATGTAGACTCCTTTATATTCCTTTTTCTCTCAGTACTAAATAAAGCTTTAAGGATTTGAAATGGAAATCCAGTCTTATAATATATTTTAAAATGTGGCAAATTAGACTGTTCTATTTAGCAAATGGATACTTCTGTGTGGCCCAAAGGGCAACATGCACATCTTGTAGCAGTTTCTCTAGTGAAAGAGAGTTGCTGCGCTGTCTGGTGTCACCTGGATGGCGGTCTGGCTGAGCGTACACTTGGGAGACTGTGTTTGTATTTGCCTCCCTCTGTCTGAGGATTCACCCAGGCCGGTAAGGTGTCTGTGAATCACTTAAAACTATATTCTCGTGAACGTATTTTTTGGAGAAGAGGTTCATGGCTTTCATTAGGTTCTTAAAAAGTGAAGAGATAAGACTTACTTTATTTAATGAGATAGTTACTGAGCTTTGTAATCACCCAATACCATATTTTTTCAAGACAAAATGAGGAAAAGATATATGTAAATTTCATCTTGGTAAATGTAAGTGAATGCAGAGAAGAGCAGATGAAACCTTCAAGCTTTAACAGTGTTGATTTTTTTTCCTGTCAGGCAAGTAAAATATCTCAGTCAATTCAAATATGTTTTTTAGTTTATTAAATATTTTAAATGCAGAGTGACAGCTTTGGATTTGAAAGCTTGTGTAGTTCGATGATAAGTTCCTTCTCATGGATTTCACCATAATGACATCCTATGCATTTGCCTCTTTTACTGCTTTGATGTATTTGAACCCTATCTACTCTTTCATCTAATCATATGTGCTTCTCCACATACACATATATAAACACACACATACCCTTGCGGGCATGAGCACGCGTATGCATTTTGAAGAGTCTATTTCCTCTTACCCTCCCTTTTTGTTTCTATGATAGACATTTCCCCGGTTCTTGCTTTGGGGAGAATGGCGGAACACAAGCCTGGGAATCAGCAAGGTCTGAACTGGATTTTCAAATGTTCCTGCTACGTGGAGATGTGACATCATTGCCCCTCATGTTTCTGTAGCTCTTGGGTGGCGGTGGTGGCTGTGCTGTTTGAGGACAAAGAGGTGGTGATGAAGGGAGAGAGTGAGGGGGTGAGACTTTCTCCAGAATTGAAGCCCATCTATAAATGTGAAACCTTTGCTAAATATCCTCCAGTGTATGTATGTAGATTCATTAGTGAACATTATTTTGAAATTGTTGCCATATTCTTTTTTGACCCTGAAATCAGAACTGGAATGTTTGCATGTTGTTTCCAAGACATTTTGAGTTTTTCAAGAGTTATTTAAAATATAGGTCATTTTCTTTTATGGAACTTGTATTCTTGACTCTTTGGCAAATATGGAAGGCAAAGTTTCATTTTTGTCAAAGTTCCTCAATCAGAGGCATTAGCAGCAATGTTGGTAGCAGGGCTATGGCTCCCAACCAACTTTTCCTTCCAATTCCACCATATGGTATAAATCTACATATACAGGGTAGGGCAAAACTAGGTTTACAGTTGTGAGTACATGAAACAGAGTTTATGCTTGTACTATTATTTATTACTTATTTTATTATTTTCCGTATGAATATGTGTGTGTGTGTGTGTGTGTGTGTGTATGTATATATATATATTTATATGGTCTTTATCCTCATTCTTAGCATAGAGCTCCTAAAATTCTCAGAGGGCTGCCTTTTGTTATTCGTAAAAAACCAGCCATATGATTAAACGGTTCAATCTTTTAGCTCCGATCTCTGACCAGCCTTTGGAGAGGAGAGGGACTGGAGACTGAATTCATTCACACGGTCAATAATTTAACCAATTATGCATATGTAACAACATCTTGCACGAACCAATGAGACTCTAGGAGCTTTCAGGAGGGTGAACACAGGGATGTGCTGGGAGAGTAAATGCTGGGAAAGGCGTGAGAAAGCTGTGCACTTGCCTACTCCACCTCCATGACTTTGCCCTAAGCATCTCTTCCATTTGGCTTTTCCTAAGTTGTATTCTTTATAATGAAACTGTAATCATAAATAGAGCACTTCCTTGAGTTCTATTAGGGGATTTAGTGAATTATCAGATCTGAAGGGCAGTCATGGGAACCCCCAAATTTATAGGCAGTCAGTCAAAAGTAGGGGTGGTCCCTGGCATCTAAGGCAAGGGCAATCTTGTAGGATTTGGTCTTTTAACATGGGGAGTCTAATGCTAACTGTGGGCATCATTGTCAGAACTGAAGTAAATTGCACGACACCCAGGTGGTGGTGGAAACTTGGTGTTGACATGCACACACTATAACATGTGACATGCTGTTTGGAAATAGAAACAAGTAACACCAACCCACCCCCGCCACATTGACTCTGCAGTTATTGTATTTCTATTAACCTGAATTTCTTGAGACCTGACTGTGTGCATATCACTCTTTTAGGGCTAAGGGGGCCAGAAAGGTGAATTAGACATAGGTTCTGCAATGTAGAATCTGAATTTACTAGCAAAAGAAATTCATGTTTAAGAGCTATACCATAAAACAGAAATGTTATGGCAAAACCAAGTTATCATGGTAATACGTAGAACTGAACAATTCCTTTATGCCAGATGAAAGCAATGAGTAAAATGCTTATTTGAATTAGCCTTTGAAAGATGGAAGCAATTAAAGGCATGTATGGAGATTTAGAAAAGCTCTTCTCCACTAATATGTGAAAAAATTTCTCACCTATATAAAATTGAGTCAAATAACTGGCAGAAGGAATACATCAAGAATAGTAGTTTATGACAAAGGAGATCCATCCACGATACTATTTGTTTTCCATTCAATCACTGAAGTATGGTACATTGTACTACTCTATAAATATTAGTTAAATAAAAGAAAAAATAATCTTTTTTTAAAAGACCTTTATGGCTAGCATTCTACTGGGAACTGGGTAAGAAAAAAAAGGGTGTTAGTCCTCATCTAAATTATAGTTTGGAGTGGACAGAACCAATACTCTGATAATTTTACAAATACATATAAAATTATAACTGTAATAAGTTTTATAGAAGAGGTTGTAAGAGAGTAAACAGTAGGAAGGCAATAGGAGGGTTCTGCTCAGTGAGGACGGCTTCCCAGAGGCAATGAGCCTACTGGCTGAATGACTCTGGTGTTACGCGCATAGACGATGGAGTGGGAGTGGTGGCAAGGAGCATGCAGGTCAGTGTGAAATGGAGAAGAAAGTCAGTCGACATTCTACATAGCAAATCATTATCTTAAGACCAGTGGGGACCCATTAGAGAATTGACCAGAAGGGAAGGGTCAGGTTACATAAGGTGTGTGTTTGGAAAAAATACTTAATGGATTTATGACCATGGGCTAGTCATCTAAACTTTCTGAGAATAATTTTTCTTTATTTTTACAAAGGAAACACTAATATTACCTTGTTGTACTGTTATAGGCACTTAGGGATAATAGATGTGCATGATGCGTGATACATAATAGACTCAGAGTAAATTGGTTCTTTATTATTGGTAAATATGGGGGGATTATGAGGATTGAATGGAATTACAAATGTGATATTCCTGACAGCTGTAAAATTTAAGTATATATATTTATATACCCTTCCTCCCTTCTCTTCCTGCATAGCATAATGAAAAGAGCACAGACTGAGTGGAACCAGAGGGAAGGGGAGTGGGGGAGCGGGAAGAGATAAGATATATATATATATATATATATATATATATATATATATATATAAATAACACCAGTGGACACAGACAACAGTGTGGTGAAGGCAGGGGTGGAGGGCTGGAGAAGGAAGTGGGGGTCAATGAAGGTAAAAAAGGGACATCTGTAGTACTTTCAACAATAAAGATAAAAAAAGACTTTGAGTCGAACAAACAAAAAAAATTTGAGTTAAAGTTCTGATTATGACTTTTGCCTTAGGAAACTCTCTCTCTAAGGTTCAGTTTCTTCTCTGCAAAATTGAAATAATGATACCTGTCACATACGTTTTAAAATCCTTGAGTAAGATAGTATATCTGAAAATTCTCATAACCTGAAAAATTTTTATAGAAATACATTGTGTTTTTATTATTTTTACCTTCTCTTAATATTGGCAATTATTTCAGTCTAACTCTGACAGTAAGGCCATCAATCTTTGTGAATTCCTTTCCACTTTCATTACTTACCAATTCATCAAAGAAGAGATTTCAAACTCCTGGTCAAAGGTTCCCACACCTGGGTAAACTTGTCAAATTGTCACCTTGGCAAATCATCTCTGAACATTTCTGGCCGGTAGTGAAAATAAAACATTTTTTTGATGCCTGAATGTCCATCAGGAGAGATTGTAAGTTTCATTCTCTCAGTTTATGTGCTAAATGGAATCATACTTAAAACCTTATTTTTATCTCTTTTCTTAAATATCTGACCTCTTCTCTGAAGTGATTTAATCTCTTCCTCAGCTGAGTTATGAAAGAGGATTAATTCTTTCATCTTGGAGCCTCACTCTACTCTAATTTGATTTTCTGCACTATTTCTCAGATGTTCTTTTAATTCTTATTTTAAATAAAACCTTAATATGGCTGTATTATATCTCATTTACTTGAGAGGTAATTTATGTTTTAGGTTTATTAATCCTTTGGATTTTAATTTATCTTCTTCCCTGAGGCTTTTTTTTTATGAGGAATTTTAAAAAACATATAAACAAATCACATTTTTGTAATTATCTGTTCACACGATCTTGCAGCAAAGAAAAACTGTCAACATGTTTGTGTTAGAATTCAAATCATGATGAAGATATCTGTCATCTCAAGCCCCACTAAAGCGGGAAGTGTCATGCTGGGTAGTTTCACAAATGTGGAAAACAAAGTACAGTGGAGTTGTGATTTGTTTTGTATTGTCTTTTCTTGAAAAACTTGTAAATTTAAGACTATAAAACTATATGGAAACCTCCTATTATACTTGAGAATACAGAGCCCTGGATATACTACTTGATTTTTTTTTTTTTTGCTAGAGAAGGTTAGGCTGTACATTTAGTGTCTTTTGCATTGTTAGTACACAGCAGGCTCCTGTGTACATTAATTAAACACTTTGAGTAGAGGAGAGAATATGTCCTGAAAACACTATTTAGAGAGCTAGAAATTGTCTTCAGTAAAGACAATTACAGAAGATGAGTGAAATACAGGAGATTCCTAAAACTCATAAGAATTATTGAAAGCTATTACCTTTTGCCATCTTATCATGTGAAATTCTTGTTCCTTCAGAAATATGTAGCTAGTACAGTAGCATTTGTATTTATAATACTATAGCGTCAATGGGCATTAAACTCAGAGTGGCCAATGACTTGTCTGATTTCCATGGCTAAGTTTTTTTCTTATTGTATTGATGGGAGACAACTAACTAGGAATCTTCAAACCCCTCTTTTCACTGAAACAGAATATGATTTTCACTGGTCATAGAAGTCAAAATTGGAGCTGGTTTCTTTCTTTGTCTTTTGTTGCCTATTCTTCACTGTTACAATTACATACAATAAAAAATGAACATTTAAAATATTTACTTTGTACCAGAAACCATATTATATGTTTTACATTAGCTCTAATAATAATTTGTTAAGACTGGTACTATTAGTTTTACTTATTCTAATAGGAACCCAGGGATTATGGCGTTCAAATAAATACATTTCTGAGAATCACACAGCTAGGAAATGGTGAAGCTGGAAATCAAACCCAGGTCTTGGGTGCCAGGAAAATTAAATTGAGGCAAGAATGACATAATGGGTCAAAGGAAGCCACCAATAACTAAAATAGCAAATAAGAAAGAGACTTAGAGGCTGACTGTTCTGGAAAACAAAACAAAACAAAATAATAAAACTTTGAGTCTTTAATGTGGTATAGTAATTTCATTTTTATAATGGGTCTACTTATTTTCTATAATAGTAGAAAGAGTCAATGAAGAGCAATAAAAGGATTTTAGAGAAACACAGAATCATGTATTTGGAAATAGTATGCCACACAGCAATGCCAGATAATGGGAGGTCACAGAATCTCCTGTAGTGAAGTTTATAAAGGAAATAGAACACAGTTCTCTGGGTTTGAAATTGTGGAGGTCCACATTGAGATAAGGCCTCTTACTATTCTGAGTCTCTCATTCAAAGACAGTCACAGGAAGGGTCAAACAAGCCTTGCAAATGCAGCTGCATGGACTAGAATTTTTGGTTCTCACTATGAAGCTGTGAATATGGTAATATTTGTAAAGAAGATTTAACTAAATCCAAAAATAATGATATACGAGAGGGCAAAAGAAAGGCACCAGTAACTAAAATAGTAGCTTAGAGGCTAACCACACTGGCCTGAATATCAGTGCAAACTTGAGAGCCCTCCAAAATACAATACAGAGCGGCCCCACCATAGTGCTGTGTAAGCTGTTCCATGGATGGAAGCCATGCTTCATGAACTCTGTTCCACAAATGGAAATTGGGCCTTGGACTGGCTCCCCCACCTCCTATTTAGATAGATGGAATATTGGAACCCTTGATCCAAAGTAGAGGTGTACTTAAGAAATCTCTTCTTTAAGAAGTGGAAATTAGTAAAAACCCGTGAACAATTTTAAAGGAACACATTCAATTAACGGAACTATTTCCGGGGAAATCTGATGCAAGCTTTTGAGAAATTTAAATGATAGTCACTTTATTTTAATAGTTAACTTAGATTGATCTAAGTTTTAGTTACAAGAAATCAAAGAGCTCAGAAATCAATTTACGTTTTCGTCAAAGTTTTTAAATGACCTCCAAATTTATAGAAATGTTAATTTCCAGCAACTAATGACTTTTTTACTTATAGTATTTGGAAATTTTCCAGAGAAGGTGTCCTATTACCAAAGGAATAGAAGATTGAGATAGACAAGGTATTTGTTCCAGGTGAGGCTTTGTCCCCTAATTTGGACATGTGGTAACAGGTGAATTATGTCACCTCTTGGGACTAATTTCCTTATCTATGAAAATGTGAGAGTGTATTATCAGATGATTTCAGAGATATGTTATGTCTCAAAGATTTATAAAATTCTCAACTGTTATTCATTGATTGAAAGTTATTGACTTGCCTAGGTACATTTTCTGTTTGATGAAAAGAGTACTGATATCCCCAGGAATACTAAAATCATGTTGAAATTCTTAAATAGTAAATTTGCATAGCAGATGCCCATTAGTCATTGCTCTTGGTGGTGCACAGTGAGTTCTGAAGCACAGAGCTGGCAACCGTCACAAACAGACAGCACTGCCATATTGATATTTGTCTTTGCAAATTCACACTAATGGAGGCACCTGTTCAGAATATCGAATACCTCTGTGTAACCCTGCAGAAAGAAGCAACAGAAATAAAATCACTGATAATATTTAATTGAAATGGGAGTTATGAGCTGCATAAACACCCTGTAGTCAATAATTTCAGTCTTAGCTGGAAAATAAATTGAGACAGTACATCGAGCAGGTGATTGTGCTTATTGTACTTGTGTCAACAGGCATCAACTGATTTCTCCTGCTTGTTCCATGTCATTAGCTATCAAAGGTGCTGGTACATTTGTTATTACCTGGGGAACTTAAAAAAAATCCTATCTCCCAGCTATGCTTCATATGAATTAAATCTGAATTTCTAGATATGGATTCTAGGCATTATTGCTTCAAAAAAATTCCACACAGGGTTCCAATGTGTAGAGTTGTTTGAAAGCCACTATTCTTAATAATTGGGTTGCATGGCATATAGCAATTTAGCATTACCTCCAGGGAAGATTTTACTTTTTAAATAATATTTATTTCTCTAGCTATTCACTTTTTTAAAAATTGAGAATTCACAATTTTCTTTGTGTCTACAAGACTTTGAAACTGAAAAAGAGAAAGAACAAATACTTGATCTTCAGAGTAAGTTGCAGTTAGACTTGAGTACCCTTGAAAACTGAAAGATGAAAAAAAAATAGCCCCAAAAGAAGAAAAGTTAACCTAAAGTAGCAAAAAGAATATAATATGAGCCAGAGAGAAGATTCATTACCGAGGCTTGATTGGGGGAAAAAAACTGTCTTAGAATCTTCAAAGGATTATATTAGAGAAATTATTCAGAAAGAATTATTGGAAGGGTAAATTAAACATTTTGAGAATCAAACAAAAGGCAAGAAATATGATAGAAATAGTTGGCAATTATAAAATTAAATACTGATCATTCAAATGAAGAAGTGGACTTTAGCCCTGGCCAATTTGGCTCAGCGGTTAGAGCGTTGGCCTGCGGTCCAGAGAGACCGCCGTTCGGTTCCCGCTAAGGGCTCGTACCTCGGTTGCAGTTTGTCCCCAGCCCTGGTTGGGTCGTGCAGGTGGCAGCCACTCAATGTGTCCCTTTCACGTTGATGTTTCTCTCTCTCTTTCTCCCTCCCACTCTATCTGAACAAAATATGGAAAAATGTCCTCGGGTGAGGATTAAAAAAAAAGAAGTGGGCTTTATAAGATGACTTTAGGGAGATGCAAAGATGACATCAGAAAGTCAGTATTACTTTAAAACCACGTTGGTCAACTTAGCAGTCATATACTCTTTTTTTCCTTTATCCATGATTAACTCATATAAGTAATATGCAATAACAACATAAAACATAACCAACATCCCTTTGTTTTATTAACAGTGGTTTCATTGGCTGTTATATGGTGGGTTGGTCAGAAGGATTTGCAGAGTACATTATAACCTCTCCAGGGCAGGGATCATCTCCTGTCTTACAGAGCTTGCAGGGGATTCAGCACACCAGAGGCTTTGAAAGCACCGTCTCTAACTACCTCTTACTGGTTGACCCCAGAAGTTATTCTATTCCTTTAACGGTAGAAATGGGTTCATTTCCTACAAGATGATATGTTTTCCTTTGTGTTTTAACATTTTTTTCCCAAGAAAGAAAGCTCAAAGGCATGAACTCACTGCTTCTGCGCACATGTACTGCGTGTTTCCCCTCCGCATCCACTGAGGAGTGCACCCCCCCAGGGAGCAAGAACAGTGGAGGAAAATATTCTTCTCCCTGTCTTATATCCATCCAGTGCTTCCCTTCCTACGCATATAGCAATCATCAGAGGAGGATTATATCATCGAGGAAATGCAAGAAGCCCAAGAGATGAGACCTTAAATAGTGGACAACCTAATCTGGGAAAGCCCCGGAGGTATTAGTATCTTCAAAAATAAAAAGTGTTCACGTCTGTAATATGTGGCTCTTAACAAAGTGTTTTAAAATAAATTATCTTCTTCGATTCCTGTGCCAGCCTCTTGACATCTAGGACATGTTTTATTATGTCCATTTCGTGTACTTTGGAAAGTGGAGTTCAGCGAGGTCCAGGCTCCCGGTGATGGGTTTCTCTTGTCTTTTACTGCGCCACGCTGTGCGGACATCCGTGCACACCCCTACAATGTTCCGAAGGAACGAAGCTAAACCTAGTGGACTCTATATCTATTAATCTATAGGTGTGTCTATGAGCTTGACTGTGGCTAGATCCTATACACATTTTAGAGACAAGACTAAAATTTTAGAGATTATGAAATTCTAAAGCAAGGCTTAGAAAACAGGATTTAAAATGTATTCTGAGGAATAATAGATCTTGCTGCGGTAGCACTGCATTCCAAACGTGTGAAAAAGACAAGGAAAAACATGAAGTGCAATAAATTATGGCTAACGTGAGTTAGCTTATTAACTTCCTTTCTCAGTTTCCTGGCAACCTGCAGCTAGCAGTTCTTAGAAGCTTTCAAAACCTGGGAATGATAGGCATCCTCAAGTTCAAAGACTCCCTTGAACCTTTTGGACCTACAACTGCAGCTAGAAGTCCTGTTGAAACAGGCTTCCCTGGGTAATTTCCAACACAGTTGGATACATAGCACTGTTCGAACTAGCTCCATCAAGGTTGTAGATCACTGACATTCTGTTCTCAGACAGATTTCAGAGAACAGAGGCTGCCTGTGGGCCTGGCCTGGGGCATGTGCACCTGGTATTTCTTATCAGAGCCACCTGACCCTGGTCACTACAACAGTGCTGATGAGCCCTCCCCTGACACAGGTGTCAGACACTGCTGGGTGTGTCTCATATAATTAGAAAACACATCTTCTGTGTAAGGGGGATGTTTCCTCACAGAAGGAAACCTTTGCTACCTTTCTTAAAAATCCAAATCTAAAAGGATTGTTTTTACATGAATAAGTTCCTTACGAATAGACTGTCACAATTGAGATTAAGTCATATATATTAAAGATCTGTATGTTTCCAATAATTGGCTAAGTAGACTCATGTTCAGGAAGAGAGAACTCTGCTCAAGAATAAAAGATGCCATAATCTTTTCTTGGCTGTTTCTTGTGAAAAACTATCAGAGTTAACACTACTCAAATGGGCATTATTCCCTTTGATTATAGAGAGGGAGGTGAGTATGCGAAGCAGGAATGATCATGTCTGCAAGATAAAATGTGTCTTAAAAAATAAACTTTTCTGGTCTGTGGCTTTTAAAAAAACAAAACTGCAAGTAATTCTGTAAACAACTCTTAGTGGTTCTCTCAAAACGGCAAAATCAGTGCCTTGGCAACTTGCGAAGAAAACTCATCTGCAACCTGCAAGACTCAGGGTTTAGAAGCCAGTTGTTTGGATTACTCTATCAGATATCACACACAGATCAGTCCTTGCAAGAGCTGGTTTACATAAACACTGGGATCTGAAAGACATTCTATCACAGGAACACCAGCTCTTGCTATAAACAAGAGAAAGCAGTCTTTGGTCCTTTGAGCACATTCATCCCAATGGATCTCAGGTCAAGAACCCTTCTGCAAAGAGATTGCTGATTTGCTCCACTGTCTGACTCCTCCTTAATTAGATTCAGTACCCGGGTCAAGTCTTTCCCTTTATGTCCACATAATGTTAGTCCTGATCTATACTCTGATCTATAAGAGGTCCTTCTCTTCATTAGATAGAAGTAAGCAAATATTTTAAAAAGTATAAAGAGTAGAGTGGTTTGAACATGGATATAGGAGATTTACATTCTTTTGCTGTGGAAATGGTAGAGGCATATGAAATATTTTTAGAAATTATAAGGTGCCTTATCATCTTCCTTTAAAATGAGATTACTTCACCCTGACATGCTGACATCTCTTCAAAGCAGGCATATTCATTTCCCGTGTCTCCCTGGGAGAAATGGTCCCTATTTTTAAAGTAGGTTTGGCATGATTACTGTAATGGTTTGCTTCAGTCAGAATTACTTATTAAACTTTTATTTAAAAATAATGCAAGGTACCTGTTGGAGCTACAAAAATGTGCAATATTATTTTACGATTCCTATATTAAGATGCTTAGATTTAGTTTGCCAAGTAGTATGAAAGATCACTTGTTCTTGTGTTTTTTATAATCCACTCTCACACACGTGGACTGAAGTTTGGAGCCAAAATATTTTTTATCCCTTACTGTTAATTCATTTGCAATTCTAGACGTCCAACTTAGGTGAAACAACTTACTGGCTTCTCAGAATCTTCCCATTTTGTAAAAGATTATGGAAAAAATAGACCAAACTCATTTATACATACCAATACACAATGTAATAAATGTTTATTTCAAATGTACTTCGTGACTGCAATGCTTCGTACAGCATTTTTATGAGAATTCATTGAAAGAAAAAACACCCATTTTGATTTTTCAGTAAAACGATGTATTTCTAAGGGTATAAACTCAATTAGCTCAATGCATTTCTTGAATTATTTGGAAACATGTTTTTTCCCCTGATGAACATATTTAAAACCCATCTCTCTCTCAAACACACACACACACACACACACACACACACACACACACTTCTATTCTTATGCTTTTGTTCCTTCTAATGAATTTTATATCTAACAGACTAAATAGTTAAATATTTTCTTTAGTTATTATCTATCCCTCCTCCCTTCCCCTCAGTTAGAATACAGCTACATGAGGGCAAGGGTTTTTCCCTACTTTACGATTGTTGTACCCCAGTACCTAGAATGTGTCTGATACATTATAGATGCTCAGTAAACATGAGTTGAACAATATATGACTGTGCCCAGAACCTGAATTCACTAGTCAATGGCACAAACTCTTTCTCAATTTTGCATTTATGTATCTAAATGGAGTCATTGTAGCCCTGATAAAAATGGCAGAAAAAGATTGGAAATTGAGCCTGCCTCAGAGGAAATGAATAAGGCATGTTTATTATATATTCAGCTTTAAAATGAGATGTACATTTTAGAAACTTTCTTCTTTCTAAATTGAGCTTTTTCATGAATATAAACTTCATGGTTTAAAGTCACACAAAAAGGACCTTTCTAGAAGTTACATTTGACCTCTGACATTTTTTCCATTAAGACATATCCAAATAATGTTCAGGGACGTTTTTAAAAAATACATAGTGTTTAAATATTTCAAGGAGCACAATAACTTTGTTTCAAAATATTTAAGGTAAACTTAAATTTAAATATCAAAAGATGAAGTCTTTTGAGTACGTGCTTATTCAGATTCAACCTGATCCGTGAACCTCTTTGCCTCAAACAAAGCACTGTCAATGGAGGATGATTAAAACCCTGAACTGCAGAGAAGTGGGCTCTGCTCCATTATGAAAGTCTTTTTAATTGAATCAAAATCATAGCACAGAGAGAAAATCAAGCTAGAATATGTACTGAAGTCAGATTTAGAATAAACATATTTCTCTGTTGCTCTTTGTTTTAGTAATTAGAATTTAGGGACATAATAGAACTATTTACAGTAAACTTGCTTGACATTTCTATGGTCTTCATATACATTTGCAATAGTTTTATCATTATTTGGAGTTACTCAAATAAACAGAACCACTCTTTTGAGAGACCTGCTATCCCATAAGGGCAATTTTGCACTTAACGGTAGTAGCAAGTCTGCAGATGCTTTGTTCATAAAGATTCTGTGATTAGTGAATTTGGAAAAAACACACATTATTACTAAAAATAGGGTAATGACCTCAGTATCAATTCACCGATTAGCTGAGAGCAATTTCTATTTCCCTTCTAGACGTACTTACTATAATTGTGGGATGTATGGCTTGGTAATAATTCAGGGAGAGGCTGAGTGTACAGTAGATTCAAGTAGGGACTAGGTAAGGGAGTTCCTCCCAGAGGTGATAAATCCATACTTGCTTCAACAACCCAAATATTGCTCCTGTTACATGGCAATAAACAAACAATCAAACAAAAAACTGTGACTAAAATTTTCACAAACTAATTTTGGAAGCAGAAGATTCTCTGTGTTCTAGAACAAAGTCCTGATGTGAAAAAATCATACCAAAAAGTAAAAGTATAGGTCAAATGCAGTTTTTACATATTAATATGCTACTCCTTAAAGTGTGATACCATGAATTAATACAGAATGAACCTTAAAATGACGCAACATTTACTTTTATTTTTTCATCCCAATTTAAACTGTGCTTTATTTTGATACTACTCAAAGTAATGTAAAATTAATATTGCATATGTACATGAAAGCTGTTTAACTCTGTGTCCTTGTACGGAGCATTGCAGGAGTGCTGTTCTGGAGAGTGAATACTCATTCCCTAAGGGCAGAGTCATGTCTGCCTTCATTTTGCATTAGACAAACTAAGCTCGTCACTTTTCCTGGGGTTCCTCCCTGCCTTTGTCTTGTTGTTTTCTAGTTATATTTCTTAGTTTTCCAAAGTTCAGAATTGAACAGTTTCCATGAAGATTGCTCCAAGAAAATTGTCCATGGCTTCAGCTTTATATTCCCACAATTCTAAGCTAGGACATTATGATAATCAATGTGTAACTAATGCTTTGGGGAAAACATTAATTTCTCTAGGTAGCTTTGTAGGTTCTACCTAATTCTTCATGGCATATGATTATTAATCTCATCACTCGGACAACATTACACTAAACCTTTTTGCCTCTAGGATTGGGACTCTTTCAGTCACACTGATCCCACAGCTCTGTTTAATGTGCAAGGAGAACATGTTAGATGTAGATTTTGTAAGACAATGGGCAGGTTTTCAAATTCATTATGGTGTTCTGTTGGCATGGAACATTTTCTAAATATATTCTTTTCTGATTGAAAAGAAAACAGCATTTGTTTTAATCCAAATAAATTATTTCTATATGAATAGCTCAGAAAATATATGAAACACATGGTTGTTCTCATACACTATTTTTGGGTAGAGGCTCAACAAACCTTTGCCACTGAAGTCCTCATGTTGTTGCTTACCTCACCTATATCTTCTCTACATGCCAGGTTGTCCCTCACAGTAACATTTACCTAAATCTAAATTGTTAGCTGGGAATAAAAGGATTTAGGAAGGTGTTTCCTATAGTGAAACAGTGTTTCTAAGTACTTTTTCCTACTCTCCCTTCTAGAACCTCAGTATCTAGCAAAAATTTATATGCAAACTAAGTTCCCAAAATATAGCTCAATAAATTAGAAGTTAAGAGTTAACACTTTTGGACCTCAATTGCTCAGATTTTTCAGGCACATGGTAAAGAAATATCTTTATAATGCTAAGTTGCAATAATATCACAGGCGGTCCTGATAAAATATCAGCAAGAACAAAAGATGAACAAATAAGCATTTGAGGTTAAGAAATCCATCTATATGTTCCTAATTTTCTAAATATTTCTCTTTGATTAAAAGTGTTGACAGGGTGGGAATAATTATTTCCCCTCAAGTGCTCCTATAAGCTCATGTTTTCTTTGTCTTTGATAAACTATTTTGGGATCATTATTTTGCAGCTGCAGGAAAAAGTGATTTCACCAGTACTCAACTTTGTATGCTGCCCGGGAACAGACTTAGTCAATGGGGAATTCCACAAGCTCTCATATCGAGGCTCTGATTCGAGGACCAAAGAGGAGAGACCTTGGAGAAGAAAGGGTCCAGTACTTGCTCATACATTATTTAAATGATGTTAGTGTTTTAGATGTCAGAGAACTGAGAGAAGAGGAAAACATCTTTGTCTCTAGTACATAGGGAATCCATCCCTTAATAGACTGGACATGAACAATAAAACACAACTGTGGTTTACTTACATAAATCAGCTGACTTTTTGCCAGGCAGCTTTGTGTGCGGAAATGAGATGGGCTCTTGGGAATTAGAGATGCACTCATAAGTAAGAGAGTTTGAAAACTGTCCCAACTGCAACAGGACTTTCTATCAATGTTGGGTTCTGATAAAAGTATTCCCACTGGGCCCAATTCTATACTATTTTCTGAGATGAAAAGCCTACATACGTCTCAGGAAGCTTCAAGAGAAGAAGCCCCAAGGAAAGTAGGCTATTTAATAACATGTGTACATCTCAGTATCAAGAAGAAAGCACCTGCACTTCCACAGCTGCGGAAGCCAGAGATGCACCAAAATGTCACAGCCCTGTGCCCTGACTCAGAAAGCAGAGCACACACTGATGGGTGATTTCCACTTCCCTACCCTTGTACCACTTTTCTGTCTTTAAGATTCTAGGCAGGGTGTGCCTCAGAGAAGCACAGCCAGCAAACATTTCTGATTAGAAGGAGATACAGAGACGGACCTTTCCCTGCAATTGTCTCTTAAAGTTGTTTGAACTTTCCAATATTAAATTCTCCCCCAAGTAGCTTCATAAGAGGCTGAACGTTTGAATGGACATAGGTAAATTTTTAGGAGGCTATCACGTTAGTTCAGTCCCACCCGTGGCAGCCATATTCCGTGTTCTGTAAAATACAGATGGAGGAGAGAGAGCATAGCGAAGCAGTGGTTTGGGGAGTGTGGGCTCTCGATAAGGGACACGGCACAGGGACTGCTCCTGCCATGAAGTCTTGCCCGGTATTAGATTCCTGGATTTCAGAGCAGGAACTAAATGGAAAGGTGTTGGGACCAAACCTCATCATCATCCCATCATTAATAGGAATGAGTCCTGGCTAGAGACTTTTGTCAATAATAAATGACAGTCCTTTTACTAATTTGAAGGATAAAAATATCCAAAAACATATCGTAACAATCTTTGAAATGACTATTTGTAGTCCACACTTAGCTTGGTCAATAATGTCAGTCATTCCCACAGATTAATAAAACAATTTAAAACTTTTACTCCTATGTCACTCTACTAAAACGATTTTTTAGAAGTAATTAATGGCCTGATAACTGATATATTTAATTTTTTTTTTATTCTTTATTTTCTCTAACTCATACGTTTTGATACTCTCCAATCCCTTAAATTTCCTGATACTTTAGTCCCTTTATTCCTGAAAAGTGATGGAAGTTTTTGACTCCAAATATTGATTATAGGGAATTAAAGCCACGAGTCACTGCTCTACTAGGAGTCAGGAGGTGGTTGCCGTAGGTTTACTGCTAAGAAAGCAGTTAATCAGGCAATTGAACAAGAGCATAAAGAAAAGCAAGAAGAGACTTCCTGCAGCATTTCTCAGAACATACATCTACTCATCCTCTCATGGCCCTCAGAAGCATTTTCTGACTCCGTGCAGAGCCCACAGTTAAAGCACGTGGAGTTGCTCAAGGGTCAACTTTTTAACCTAGTGGGTATACAGTCTTATTTCTATGAAGAACTACAGAAAATGATAGGTACATTATTTAAACTCTTTATTTTCTGACATTTATAAACAGTGTTCCTGATGTTTTCAACAGGGATTAGTCTTCTCTTTCATGGGGTTTGGTTTTGAATTCAAAATAGGGGGATTTATACGATTCTGGAATACCTCCAAATTCACAAATTCTTCATTGCAGAGTTAAGGGCGTGAAAGGAAGTGTAAATATTTGGGGAGTAGCCTGAGTCATTCCAATGGAAATATTCCCCTTCTGGTATTTTGGCACAATCTGAAAATGCCCCAGGCCTGGGCCTTGACATTTGATCAAATGTGAAAGATTGAAAATAAATGTAACATATAGGAACATCTTAATCATCCCCCCGAGTCCTATATTTTCCATAAATACCCATTATAAAATGGGAATTTCCTGATGCATATATTGAATTAGGAGAGTGTAGTGTGAGCGTAATGTCTGAGGAGGGCTGGGGTGGGGCAGAGAGTGAGGAAGAAACCATTTCGCTACTGCCAGTTCCTAAATGCAGGTAGGGAGCAAGGAGTGTTTCTCAGGTTAGGTGGGAGTTCCCAACTACCTCCTAGAGCTGATTCTCTGAGAGCTAGTAGTTCTAAAACTGGAGGATAGAACCAGATTCTGCCTTTACTAAATGGATTTTCCTGTTTTAATTCTCTGTTAATGTTTTCATGAAATTGTATTTTACAAGTTATCTAATCTTTTTTTGCTGTCACTGTATTTTTGTGTGATTTAACCTTTCTTTCTGAGGTATACCACACGTACCCAAAAGTGGTGAAATTTTACATACATACTCACCCATTTTGCAACAGCCCAGATCCAATAGAGGACACTAGGTGTACCAACAGAGCTAGTCTCATGCCCTCTCCAGTTAATACCAAATACCAACCCACCAAAGTAACCTTTATCACTACTAACTGTACTTTTTTCTGAACTTCATATAAATAGAATTGTCTAGTATTCATTTATTTACTTATTTGGGGGGCTTTTGCACAACATCATGTCCATGAGATTCTGTTAGATGTTGCTTGTAGCAGTAGTTCTTTTTAATCACTGTAGTATTCGACTATGAACATGTTACAATCACTTTTCCATTTTACTGTTCAAGCATATGTTGGTTGTTTCCAGGCTTTTAATATTGTGAATAAAGCTGCCATGAACCTTCTGGTTTTTTTTACTGCACATATGCCCTAATTTGGGTGTATATATCTATGAGTGATATTTCTGGGTCTCACTGTGATACGAGTTGACAGAGCACAGTGTTGTTCAGAGCGGTGGGGCCACCTGACAACCCATAGCACCTGGCTTCTGTCACCCCACTCTACCTGTGCCATTCGACTGTGTTGCATGTAGCAGTAGTTTTTTCTTTTTAGTTGTTGTTAGGTGTTTTACTCTGAGTATTCCACAACTCATATATCGGTCCTACTACTGAAAGGTATGTGGGTCCTTAGTCATTATGGGGGGATGTGATGGCATTTCCCCTTGCCTTTAAATTTTATTTTCCCTAGGATGTATGATATTGAATATCCTTCTGACATCCTTTTGCAAGCAAGAGGAATGTCCCTAAAATACATATGCATCATTGGTTCCATCAGTCTGCCAAAATTTGTATGTTGAAGTCCTAGCCCTCAGTACTTCAGAATGTGATTTTATTTGGAAATAGAGTTGTTTCAGATAAATTAATTAAGATAAAATCACACTGGAGTACGTGAGCCTCTAATCCAATATGACTTGTGTCCTGATTTAAAAAAGAACATTTATACATAGAAACATACACAGGGAGAAGATCGTGTGGACAAATGCAGGGAGAAAATGGCCATCCATAAGCCAAAGAAAGGTCTGGAACAGTTCCTTCCCTCACAGTCCTCAGAAGGAACCCATCCTGCTAACACCTTGATTTCAGATCTCGACTATCCAGAACTATGAGACATTAAATTTCTGTTGTTCTAAGCTATCCAATTTGTGGTACTTTGTTATAGTAGCCCTAGTCAATTAATACAATCAGCACCTGGTTGCTAACCACTGTCCTTGGTCAATAATCCCAGTGATGCGATGTGATGTTACCTGTTTCTTCTGGGAAAACTATCGCTCATGTGTAGCCAGAATGGCAGCTTCCTACCTCAGACTACCTCTGGGACCCACTGCTACAGAAGGGAGTTGGTGTGGGGGTAAAAGGATGAGGATGAGCATCAGAGATTTTCATGGTAAGGCGTTCATGGGAGGAAACACTGTTAGAGTGCATTAGTCTCTTTGCTTAAAGCTTTGGGGTGATGTTCCAGGCTGTTTTCTGCTTTGCCGATGCTGAAAATTCCAAACAAGTCATCCATTTGGCCCTTATTCAGGGCTGCCTGCCCTTTACAAGGCACCAAGATCATGAATCTTTGCTCGTGTGCCCCATTCATCAGATTCATCAGAAACATGATGTAAGCAGAGAGTATTTATAATACTGATGCCAAAATAACATTTATGAGGGTTTTTGTATAAAAGATATAATTAGCCTAATCGGTTTAAGCCTGTAGTGGGAGGGACAAATGTTTGGCAGTTTCAGTTCTATACCATGTTTGCCTGATGATCTGTCTGCATTAGAATTGTCATTCTATTGTTGTCTGCCTCAGTAAATTAGCAATTGTAATAGAGCAAGTGAACTGTGGAAAAGAAAACAATCCCTCCCAGAGTAACGTACAATATACAAGAGAGATGCTTAGTCAAACAGCACACTTGATAGCAGAATATAAATACCTTTATGCACTGCAGATGGGAAGTTATATCTCAACAGCACCTGCTTCTGAGAGATTTTCTGCCCCCTTAGAATGTAACAGCTGGAGCAATGAAAAGAGAGAAATTGACACCCACATGTGACAATGTGATCATATGTAGTGGTGACTAAGTTCCAAGGTAGGGAGTGTGCAAACACACAACTGGTGGGAACAGATGTCTTCTTTCTTTGTTCTTTTTTTCTCTTCTGAAATATACATGAGTGTGTTAAGGGGATTCAAATGACCTCAAAGAACAGTTTGATGTGAGCTAACCCTCACAAAGGATTGACAACTCTGAACTGAAATTAAAAGTGGTAATTATCTTCATTTATTTTCGAAATCAGAGTCTGTGAAGGAAGGGCAGCAGGTTGGGGTATCTGCACCGACAGGGAAATGTGCTGTGCAAAGGGTCAACTCCCCTTTCTATCAACCCCTTCAGACTTCTCTCTAGAAAGTCGCCCTTGGAGCATCCCGGCATTCCTCCCTGTCCGTGATGGGCACAGGGCAAGGTCACGAGTGGGGAAGCTCTCAAGAGGTCCTCGCGTTCAGCCTGCAGACATTTCTGTGGACAGTCCATTAACACCACTCTCCAGAGCAACAATACAAAAAGACATTTCTCTTTTCCAGCTGCCTGGTAGTCGGCCAATTCTTTGACCAAAGTTTATAGTAAAGATTAGGGAAATGGCCTATTTTATTGTTCAGTGCTCTCCCTTTAAGTCATCTCCCCTGTGACGGGTTCAATATTCAGAACTATCTAGCCCCACAAATTGCAACATCAATGGAGGGACACAGTTTTGTTTTAATAAGTTCTTTTGGCATGGGTTTTGCATTAGTCACCTTTGAATCCAGGCAAATGATAAAAGCAGCTCACCATATAGGAATAGACGTTTATCACTGGAATGCAGTTTGCATGTTAGATTTAATGACACGAGAGCAGGCACAGGATTGGGTCCACCTGTGGTTGGGAACTGCTCCTCGGGCTCCAGGTTCAGTTTACACATGTGAAGAGTTTTTGCCCCAACCATTAAAATACAAAATATTATTTCCTTGTAGAATTCCAGGTGCTATATAATTCTAGTAATATTGAAATATCCCTTTCAAATAATAAAATAAATGTTACCTTGGGGATATCACATCATTTTTGTATATACTCCATGTACAATTCTGTATATACAAATCTGAGATGATTTCATACACTGCATGTAAACCAAACCTGAATTTCAAAACACATGCTCTTATGAATCTCCCTCATATGCCAGCTGCTCTGTATAGCCAAGCCGTGAGGCAAAGCCTTCAAAATATCGGGCCAACACCACCTCCAACATGTTTATTTATTAGTGTGTTTTTCCTATTGGGATCTATCATCTTGCTATTCCCTTAAGATACAGAGAGCAGGTGCACACACTGGAAACTTGCTATGTTTAATTGTTTCCTCCTCATAGAATTTCAGGACTGCAAAGGGCTTTAGAGGTCATTTAGTGCATCCTAAAAGGACTGGCTATCCATCATCTACCCAGGAAAGCAATGGACATTTACTAATCATGTTCAGAATGTCCTCTTGTAGCTTGAGGTGTCTTTATTAACCTAAAGCTCAACAATACCTGGGACCCACAGACGGTGGATCCAGATAGATGAGTGCAGAGTCCTTTTGAAGAAAACCCAGTAAAGCAAGAGTACTTGAGATCTATTTATTCTCTGGCTGCCTTTCTTCCCTCTTGGCGATACAAAATGGAAATGGATAAAAAATACAATATGTTAAAACATTTTTTTTCTAATGTTTTTTGTTTTTTTTTATCCTCACCAGAGGACATTTTTTTCCCATTTTTTGTTCAGATAGAGTGGAAGGGAGGGAGAGAGAGAGAGAGAGAGAGAGAGAGAGAGAGAGAGAGAGAGAGAGACATCAACGTGAAAGGGACACATCGAGTGGCTGCCACCCACACGACCAACCAGGGCCGGGGACAAACTGCAACCGAGGTACGCGCCCTCAGCGGGAACCGAACCCGGGTCAAAACATTTTTTTTTTTTCCATTCAGTAATTTACTTCAGAGGAGAGATGCTAGAGAGAGAAAAATTCTTATTTTCAAAATCTTTGCATTAATACACGAATCATCTCTGATTGTCCAAAAGCTTCAATATACTTATATTTCCACTTTTCTACATGCTGTTCCTAATTTTTCCACTGTCATTTTGCTAAGAGAATACAAGCTGACATTTGCAGTGAAATAGACTCATGGTAACATACAAGCTAGAAGAAGGAAAAAGTTTTCATTTACTGAAGAATTTGACTATATATTCAATGTTCATATGCTAGAAGTATGATTTAACTAGGGGGGCAAAGCAACATGAAGAAAGCACCTTGTAATTCGGAATATCAGCACACAGAAACACAGTGTGCCCTTTCCAGAGCACACGTAGACGGTGAGCTCCTGCGCCGCTGGGCGCTTGCTGAGAACGGACAGATTTGCCTGAGGTATATATGAACACATCGCCGACTTCTTTTAGAGTGAATTTTTTCAAGAAGAAACGTTATTTGAATGTATATCCCATACAGAAGCTAAAGAGGAAACTATGCAAAGGGACAGATTGGAGAGTGAAAGTAAAAGTGAAAAAAATTTGGATCTCGATTAAATTGGAAAAAAGAATGAGTAAGGCATTATTTATAGTATTTATATAATGAGACAATAAAGGAGGCAATTTCAAGAATACATATTATTTTCCAAATGCGTGACAAATCATAAACTTTCACTGAGACAAATGCAAAGAAAGCAGACATTTCCTAATTTTCTCAGATAACATGTATCTAATATTTATTTATTTGAAAAATATACAGCTATATATATGTGTGTGTGTATATAAATACATATATATGTGTGTATATATGTGTGTATATATATATATATATATATACACACACACATATATATTTCCACAAGTACCTACAGATTGAATTATCTAACTCTGAATATTAGTGGGTAAAATAACTACATTGCTAGGCATAAATTCAAGAGCTATATGTCAATATGTATCTTTCTCCACTTCGGTCCAGAAAAGAGAAAGTTTACTATAAGCCAAGTGGAGGAAAGGGGGTCGCATCATGGTTAAAGCAGAGATAAAACCATTACTACCACTTACAAAAAGGAGCAGTTTGCACTGATAGGATAATAAATGAGATCCTGACCTATAGTATCTGTACAGAATAGAGGAGGGACATAACTATGTCCTAGAGGATATAACTATGACCTTTGGGCTTATATTAAGGTTTCTGGCCCCAGGTGTGATTTACCACTAGAATCAGGATCTGAAAGGTAAGTAAATGGTTTGCCCTCTAAAGAAATGGATGAGTCAGAGACTTCATCATATGTATATAGAACCACCCCTTAACATTCAAATCGATCATCAGTCAAAAAATAGGTATAGTTTTATAAATGATAAATTTGAAAATTTCTCTTCACAAAAAATGAAGAGACTAATTCTTCAAGGTATTCAGAGATAACAGATTAAAAATAAAAACTAAGAACCATTGGAAAGATATAAGTGTATTTATATAATACACATATAAAAATATATACAGATATACATTACAGTAATTTCACATTTAACTGAACTTTACCCTGTGTATGAACTGAGTCGCATCTCTTCAAAATTCATAAATTCATATGTTGAAGCTGTAATCTCCAATGTGGTGGTATTTGGAGATGGAGCCCTTGGGAGATAATTAGGATTAGATGAGGTCATAAGATTGGGGCCCTGGACCTATGGAATTAGTGTCCTAATAGGAAGAGACATTAGAGAGCTTTCTCTCTCTGCATACCCACAAAGAGGTCATGTGAGCTCACAGCCAGATGGCGATCACCTACAAGCCAAGAAGAGGTTTTAGAGGAAAACCTATATTATTGACTGGCACCTTGATCTTGAACTTCCCAGACTCTAAAACTGTGATGAAATAAATTTCTGTTGTTGAAGCTGCCCATTCTATGGTATTTTGTTACAAAAGCTGAAGCAGACTAATATATCCTGTCATTCCAGATGTGAATATCCAGCTGCCCACTTGACACCCCCACCTGTAAATAATCTTGTAAGATATCTCGCTTCACACAGAAGTCAAAATACTATTGTTTGCATATCAAACTTAAATAATTCCATTTTGGGAACCCCCTTGAAGACTTCCAACAGTTACCAAGAATAAAGTGCAAACTCCTTACCAAGATTTTTGAGGTTTCTCTTACCCAGTCTCAGTCTTTGTTTCCAAATTCATTTCTTTCCCCTCTTCCCTGACCCATTGTGCTCCAGCTACACAAACTTTCTCAGAGTCTTGAACAAAATAAACTCTTTCCCAATTAAGTGCCTTTGTGTCTTGTTTCCTCTGCTATAGAGGCTCACATGCTAGTCGTTCAGATGGCTGCTCCCCCTCCACATCAGGTCTCAGATCAAACTTCCTGAGCGCCCTCTGACCACCCTTTAGAATTAGGTTCCTCTCCACTTTACTGTAATTATATACATATTTATTTAGTTATGTATGTATTTGTTTGCTTGTTATTTCTATCATTCCAACTACACAGTAGGCTCCATAAAGAAGCATGTATGTCTGTCATTTTCATAACTGCTCACTTGTTCTGAGAAGCCCTTGATCAAATTCCTCTTTATAAGCTTGAAGCCTCCACCCCTCAATATAAAGTTACTATTTTTCTCTTTCATGGGGAATAGGGTTAGAAAAGTATTACTTTTTATTGTTTCTAGATAATCAAATTAAGATCTACATGATTTTCAAAATTAAATACACAAATTAGAACAAATGGAACATTTAGTGCTTTGATATTATGTTGATACATTTTGGGGAGCATAGAGAGGGATCTAATCATCAAATACATTTCAAATGAGGTAATGGTGTTTTAATCAAGTCTCACCGTGACCAAATGGTTCAGAATCTAGAAGGTAGTAAAAGGGGCTAGAAAAGGTGTGATTTCTTTGAAACAATCACATAAACATAGTCAATAATTTCTATATTATATGAATAAAGAAATAAGAGTATATCTATATATCTATCTATATACATACACACACACACACACACACACACACATATATATATATCACACATATATGACTAAAGAAAACACTTATAAGTAATAGTATTTAGCACAGGATGCGGAATATGCAATGTGTCTAGCATATATTAGTTAAATAATTTGATAAATGAATTAAACTGGAGAGTTGTTGAGAAAGAAAGGTTATAGTCAGAAAGGAAAGTTTTACATGCTACCATAATAAATTTAACTTACATTCTTTAAATGACTAACAGTCATCCAAAAATCTAAGGAAAAAAATAACACAGATTTGTGCTTTATAAATATCATTCTGGGAATATTGTAATATATAGAGTTTAAAGACAACTCTATATTTACTAAAGTCAATATATAGAGTTTGTTTTTTTAGGGTATTTCAAAGGTCATTGTAATTTTCTATAAAAGATATTATCAAGGTCTGATCTAAAATACTTGCCATAGAGATGAAAAAGAGAATATAAATGCAAGGAGTAGTTCAGTAGTAAAATTTACAAGTTGTGCATGACAGGGAAATACTTGAGTTGACACCATGATTTCTCTTTTTAAGAATAATGTGGATAATAATAGAGTAATCAAGTCTGAGGCTGATGGTGGTGGTGTGGAGATATGTGTGTTTCGCAATATTCACATGGACATACACAGGATGTTTTTGGAAATATGATATGAATATTAGAGTAGAGTTACAGAAATATACTAGAAAGTCATCATATACAGGAAGCAGGTCAATTCATAAGGAAATTCACTCATTTGATAAATATTTACTGAGTACCTCTTATGAGTCAGGAACTGTTCTAGGTAATTTGGATATATCCATGAACTAAACAAATAAACATTAATGCTTTCTTAGAGTCTGTATTTTATTTGAGAGCACAGACAATACGCCAAAATATAGAACACACTGTTAGTGCCGTAGCCCTTTGGAACGGACGATTCCCATGACTGCTCGCCCAGCTTCCCACTATTGCACTTCCAAGGACCCTCTTGAGCCCTGCCAGGAGCAGCCCTCAAACATTAATGTGCAGGAGTTGGCACAAATGTACCCCAGCTCCTTTACAGTTCTATGTGTGTGTTTTATACTGTCTCTCAGGGTTTCTGGTAAAATTAACTCTAGCTGCCCACAGTGGCACCTTGCTTGATGTTTGGTTATTGACTCCACACCTTTCCCTGCCCTTTTCCCCTAGTCTACGTCCTCCTCGCTCCCACCTTCAAATACATTCATAGATTTCTCGTCTCCGGTTCTGCAAGTGAATATGCATATTAAATAACTGCATATAGTACTTTAGAAGATAATAAATACTATGAGAGAAAAAGTTGGAGGATCAAAGAGGCTGTCGACCTGGAAGAGAGAGAGGTAAGACTAGTAGGAGATGAGTTCAGATGATACACCTGTAAGGGTGTGAGGGGAGCGATTGCAGACAAGATACAGAGCTGTAGGCTCTTAAGAATTCTTGCTTGTTCTCAGATAGAAAAGGAAACCATTAAAGAGATTTGAGCAGCATCCTGTCATGGTCTGACTCACCTTTTAAAACATTCATGTTGACCATTTGATTGGGAACAGGTAAGGTACAGGTCAGGTAAGAGAGAATAAAATTATTTATGTGATTGTTTATTCCTTACTTATGATGCAATCTCATTTTATGTCATTTTCCATCTCCCCTTTTCATTCTCCATATTCATGTGTTATAAGAGAATAAGCAAGACTTCAGATAGCACATGTTACCTCCTCACAGGTTATCTGTAAAGACTAAGCTACTTGGTCTTTAAAGGGATATTTAAAGGGCTATAATCCTTTGGTGTCGCTGTTATGAATTTTTTTCTTACTCTACAGAGAAAAGGTCAAACTTGCCTCCAAATAGCTTCTTTAAGCTGCTCTGTATTCTCTCCAACGCTCAGCCTAAAAAGGGGAAAGCAGAGAGATGCTGTCTCTCAAACCACAGTAGAAAGGCTAAGGAAACTCACAGGCGTAGTTCCTTGTCATTTCCAAAGAGTTTATGCAGATTAAGACTGGACTCAACCCTACTCCCTACACTGCATTTTAATCATGGCCTAAGCAGGAAATGGTGACATTATGCAAACATGGTAATAATGATTAAGTTTATATTCTTTGGATTTAAATTTGGTTAATGTCTAACATTTTCATTGTTTTTGTAAATAGGTACATTTGAGTCATGGGATAAATACCCTTAGTTTTTAAAAGCTTTATTTGTGTATAAGCATTTATTCACTGTGTTTATTATTTAATTAAAAGTGAGAGGATTTAACAAATTTATTTAAATGTAATCAGCTTGGATTTGATTATTGTGCATTTACCCGGTCTTTTTATAGTTATGCTTTCTCAAATAACAATGCTCCTGAGGAAATTACTGATGCTCAGATATTTTGTTTAGTGAAATTTAATCAAGCACATAAAAATCAAAAGGATGACACTATGTTTTCAATACAGATAAAATTAGGGCTGGTTGTGTAAATGTTTTACTTTATTTTGAAGCACACTTTGCTGCACATTTTCCGGCCAGTAATCAAACTCTTGTGTGCTTTTCATGATCTCTACTAATTAACCCTTCTCATTTCTGTAGGGCTCGAAATTCTTTGCAATACCCGAGAGGTCCCAAAGCTCTGCAACTTGTTCCAAAGTTCAGACTGAGGAGAAATTGTATTCTAAATGTCACAGAGTGATTCTTGATCACTTCCAGCTTCTACTGGAGTCGACACTGGTAAGGCAGCAGCAAATATCATCTTGAAATATTTAAAGATGACATTGTTTATAAAAGCAAGGTAACTCCTAAAACTGTCTTCAAATTGAACCAATTCATTTTAAACTTTAATGAACATGTGATTTAAACTATTAAAATGTGTTAATATTTAGGGAAAAAATAGCTTTTCAATCTCATCAGGACTGGGACTTCATAAATTAGTTTTCAGAGTTTTGATCTTCATTGAACTGAAATAGCATCTGCAATTCACCACAGAAAAGTTTTTTTTTTACTTCAAATCCATGTTGCAATTGCAAACAGGACTTCATGAAATCCTCCATCCTGGTTCTGAGATAGCACTCATGGGGGGGGGGGCAAAGTAGGTTTACAGTCGTCAGGAAACACAGTTTCTTCTTGTATTTTTATTTATTAATTATTGCATTATTTTCCACATGAACAACTGTAAACCTACGTTTGCCACACCCTGTATATGATTTTTATTGGGGAAAGTGTTTGACTTGATTTTGCTCAGTAGTCTCTTAGAGGTCAGTTTGTCTCCTCTCCCCAGATTTCCTGACTCCAAAGATTCAAATAAGACCTGCTGATGAGGCTCTGCTTTCCTTTCAACTGAGACCAAGTCAACAAAGGAGGAAGCAAGGTGATTTGGAATGACCTCCTTTTAGTAAACTTACCTTTGCTCCTAGTGATCAGTGAGTGGATTCTTAACTAAGTCTTCGATAATTTGCCAGTCTATTATAATATTTTGGGGGGAGGGTTACTGTCAAGTATCCATTTTTTTACACCACTTAGAAAACCTGTCTTAGTGATCTTCTATTTTTGGATACCTTTCCCATCTTTTGTGAAGATTGATTTATAAGATCCTGCTGTAAGTTTTCCACACAACCTAGGGTATAATTTGCCCAGATATACAAGCTTCCTTTGCTGGATTAATCACCTCCTTTAATCCATTTCCCCAACTGTCGATGCTGTCTGCACACAAGAGTCATGGCCGTATGATCCACACCTTCTACAGGGTAGCTCACTATCATGTGGGCTTAAAATGCTGTCAGTATGGACCTGATACTTCAAACAACAATTTGCTATCGGAATTTAACTACTAATTTGTAGTTACAGATACTTTAAAAAGTGATTGATGAAAATTCACTGATATATTAAGGGTCCTTTTATTACCGTCATTATTCACTTAGACAGCTTGAAGTAAAAGCTATAAGTCCTAAGTCCTATTTAAAAAAATTTTTTTTTCCTTCAAGGTTTGCTGCATGTTCTCCTTTTAGCAAGATTAATTCAGCTACTACCATTTGGTAGTTTATACATTTCAGGTGGTATTTTAATATCTGTCTATTACTATGAATAATTAAAATATATAATAACATTTGGAAATGGGAGAAAAATAACCTGCCTTTCATTACTACTCAAGTATAAATATTAGAATGGGAGAATGATAATTTATAGATGTTTACACTTAGAGTCTTATGAATAAGTATAGAGCCTTTATAACCACAAACAAGAAACAGAACAACCATTTCCTGATATATTTAGATAAATTACCACTTGGTTCTTAATTAGTGAGTTTAGAGAAAAAATGCAGACAACTATGTGACTTCATTCACATGGCTTTTATAGTGCTTTTGAGATGTCATAAATAAACTAATGCTTTGGCCACAAAAACAAAGAGTGAAATCAAAGTTTTAAATATATACATACTATATGTGCATGTAACTTGTATTTAGAACTTATGGGGAAAGTCCAAAAGACTTTCCAGAAAACTTCTGGATTCCTCATTCATTCATTCAGTCACATGTTCAGTTATTAAAAAATAACCATCTCCCTGTTGTAACAATCCTAGGTTAAAAAAGTAGCAATTTATCTTTGTCTTTGAATTAAGGGCTCAGCTTTTTTGTTTTGCCATTCAAGATTTCTAGAAAACTTATTAAATGTCTACTGTGTCCAGTATGGATAATATTCTTAGATGAAATTATTACAGCAAAATCTTTTCTTATTTTATAAAATAAATGACTGTTTTATAATGATTGCACAAATACTGAATATTCAGGTGATGTTTCAAATTGACATTATATAAAATAGTGGCTATGATTGCATTAATTTATAAGAATAAAAAACTTATCCTGTATTCATTAAAATGTTATTTCTTATATTAAAAAAAAAAAAAAGATTCAGAGTAGGCTCAAGGATGGCCATTTTCTCCTCTGTATCACTGCAAAATTTGCCATGTTCATTGAAGTAGACTTCCAGAGGCAGACTGACACCATTTTATTTTTTTTGTGGTCAGATAGTGCCAGAAAATGTTTCTAAATTCTGGGTTTTTTTATACCTTGGTGTGAAAATTTTCAGCATATAGTTAGTTGATCATTATATTATTTCACCATTTAATCCATATTTATATTAATATATTCTGTTAATATCTATATATCAATAGAATATATATGAAATATCTGACTAGTTTAAATTTTACTTTGCTTTATAAAAATAAACAAATCAAGAAACCTAATAGTCAGGCTTTTAATAATATTTTTATTTTTCAATAGAAAATTAATAAAGTGGCAGGACATTGTGCCAATTGGAGGAAAATACAGGGAATGTATCAATAATGTACAGAACAAAGAGCGACTGCACTTTACTTGTGATGGAGACAGAAGACGATGCCCCTGAAGGGATAGTTCTGTGGGACTTACAGAATGGAATGACAAAATTGTATTGAAAAACACCCGCTGAGCTGTCTAAGGGGAGGAAAAGGCATGTAAGGGGAGGAAAGGCCAATGTTTCTGCTGTGTGAAATTCCAAGCTTCAGTAACTCTACTAGTGACAAGTACAACGGCATTCTCCTAGTCTTTGAAGAATATGGAGAGGTGAAGTGAACTTTGAAAATTCAATAGAACATGATACTTCCTAGAGGAAGAATAAACATTAAAAATACATTATTTTTTAAAATTATGAGATGAATGATCTTCATTTTCTAATAATTTTTGCTTACAAATAAGTAACTTAACGAATGTTGAAAAATCATGTGGCTTTGTAAAAATACATGATAAATATAACAAAGACAAACATTTTTTATTGCTAATGAAGGTATTTTATGTTTAAGGCACCATGTTAGATACTGCACTGGGGGATTAAAAAAAAAATAGTGGACATGGTGGACATGGTTCCTATATTCAAGAATCTTTGAATTATGGGAACATTATGGGAAACAATTCTGGGAACTTAGATTGAATGTTTTTTCCTTGATTTTGTACACTACACACTTTAACCTGCAACCATTAGTCACACATATAGGGGCAAGGTGGGCAGATGCATGCATTACTGAACAGATTTGAGTAAGTGGTACATGAACAAAAAGATTTAGGGACATTAGTCTGGAGGCTGGTATAAGGGCACAAAGCTTTAAAACATGGATGCATACCATACTTGAAACAATTAAAAAATGTCAATGCAAATAGCTAAAATAAACACCTGGAAGATATTTGGGATATTATATCTTTATTGTTGTAGATCATTTTCCAAGTTGTTATTGAATTTATAAAAATTATCAAGTTGTATTAGTTATTATCAACATGTCCTGGAAAAGGAGTGGGCACTTTGGGGGGACAGACATACTTTTAAATATCATGTATATAGTGGGTATTAAATAAAATCTAACATATTTTTTATTTATGTCTGTGGGAAAATATTCCAGGAAACACTAATTCTCTTTAGATACCTTTCTCTTTTGTGATGAAAATATGACTTCTATTAAAATAGTTAAAGCTACTTTTGAATTCTGTGTATAATTATCACTGAGTATAAATATCTGAGAAAATGTGTACTCAGAATATTTAAAAACCTAGAAAATGTGTTGATATAATCAATAAACTAATTTTAAAAGCATTAAAATATGGGATGCATGAAATTGGACTTGAGGGTATAGGACTGTTTTGCATATGACACTGTACGGGTGAGGAGTACAAACTTAAGCCTGTTTGCAATTGTTGTCTAGGAATCAAGTTGGTATTAAGGCAGAGGTCCTTAGTATACTTATCTTGGGGGGTTTAGATGGCCAGTCCTTCCCTTGAGTGAAGAACAGTTCTGTAAGAGCCTGTGAGATTTGAGCCTGCACGGTAAAATGGATGTGCACAGCCATACAAGTGGGAGTGTGAGAATGTTTCTTAAACCAAAGTCCACAGTGCATGTGAAAAAACAGCCCTAGTTTTAGTAGCTCTGAGAATTTAAATACATAGGACTGACCTGGCTTCATTACTGTGGCCAGCACCACACTCAGCTAGGTTCTTTGGTTCTCATAGAGTCAAGTGACAGCTCGGTCCTGCTAGATGCGCCTCTCCAGGCAGCATCTGCTCTGTCCATCCCCTGACTTCCTCCCTTAAAGCAGTATACGAGAGCCATGGCTTACACAGGTCATATACAACTTTGTTCCCCTTACACATCACTGAGAGAGCTGAAAGTCATATTTTACAGTTGTATAATTATGTCAAGCTGAAAATTTGGCTTAGATAGAGCTAATGTGTGTGAGTTACCAGGTGACCGCACAGCAACTAAGATGATGGAAAATATACAAAAGCCTTCCTTCCTGCTTCGCTGTCTCAACAAAGGCTAAGGAGGAGGCAGATACTTAAGACCTTCAACACACTTCAGCTTACCTCCCTCTGCTCTCCTAAATGTGCGTGCTGAGTGGTCGGAGGTGCGTGGATGTTCCAGTACACGCCGCCACTCTGCCAGTTACATTTTCTCAGGGTTATATGTTTATAGCCATTGTTTTTGGTGTAACCAATTAGTAGGTCTCATTAATTCTTTCATTAAAACCAGAGCTAAGATTTTAAAGATAAAACATTTTTACTAAAGTTTTTTTTATTGTGTGCATGCGTGTACATATATGCATACATAGACATATGCATATACATATATGCATACATAGACATGCATATACATATACACACAGTTTTTATATTTAATAAAAGGCATTAAGACATGTCAGCAAATATATTTACAGTGTTGTTTAATCTATTTGGGGACATATTTTATGAATTAAAATGAAATGACAAGGATTTGGGTACCTGTTCTTGTTTTTTAGAAATAATTTCTCTTTATTTGGTTTTGGCTGAAAGTTGCATTTTCCTTGAAAAACTTTTCACTATGTAACCCAGATCTCCTGTATAGTAGCATAGTGGATAAGATGAGAACATACCATGAATCACACAGACCTCTGTTCAAAAGCCCACATTTCCACTTCACTATTTGGACAAGTTATTTAATTTGTCTTTGTTTTAATTTCTTTATTTCTAATATGAGAATAATAAGATACCATTTTTAGAGTTACTTGAGTTACTGCATGTAACATAATTTGTACTGTGGCCTGGCACATAATAAGCAGCGAATTGATCCTAGCTGGACTATATGAGCACTTAGTCCCTGACACATATTATCAACATAATAATTAGTGGACTAATTAAATAGAAGGAAGGGAAGGAGTTTGCTAAACCAGACAGAATCCTAGCTACATACAATGTATTCCTAATTATTATAATGATTTCTTTCCTGTGTTTTTCCCTAACAAGACTACAGCCATAATGCAGGCGAAGAGGACTGAGTTTTTTCCTGTCTGTATCATCCAGAACTGTTAACACAGTATCTTGAAAATAGTAGACTCACAAGCACTTGAAAATGAACTGAACAAAATAAATAATATATATTTGTTAATAAGATTGTTTAAAGTCTGTCACCACACAAGATTGTAAGCTCCATGAAAGCAGGGAACATTATATATATTTTACCACTATATCTCTATCAGCTAGTAGAGTACTTAACAATAAATGATTATATCAGACTTCAGAGAAGCAATCCCCCAAGGTACCTACATCCCTGGGAAGGCTGACCTACAAGTAGTAGCTCCTGTATGAGCACAAGAGAAATAAACTCAGAAGGCATTGTCATGAATAAGATTATCATTTTTTTTTCACTAATGTTGTAGATGTCAGTTGCTTTACCGTGTACTATACAGCATTTCTGAAAAATCCTGAACATAATGGCTACTTTAAAATTATAATAGTAAAGGTTATTTTATACCAGGCTCTTAGGCATTTAAAAAATTTTTGAGAAAATTTTGAATATTTCCAATCACAATGTGTTATTGGTTATTCCTGACATGTGTTGTGATAGTCTTGTTTTCTACTTAGGACCCAGATGCCTTCAGATGGCCTGGTGCTGATTCCATGGGGCCAGAGAGCCATGCAGGGTGAATTAACTGTAAGCATCATGGCTGAGCACACAGGATACTGCCTGGCCACAGACCTCCCAGACTTGCCAGTGAGGTTACCCAAACCAGCACTTTTCACCCACGGTGAGAAATTACAAGATGTGGCCAACCCATGTTGAGAGAACTCTTGATATTTCTGCTGTCACCTTGACTTTTTCTTTTCGGGTGTGTAACAAAGAAAATGGACCCCATGGGACAACGCTCACACTTGTTACCCTCCATTTCCTCAGTCTAACCGAGTGTAAGTGATGGAACCGCGTTTTAATGGCCCACTATCCCCAGTGCCCTCCTAACCCTTCAACAGAGCTGCTTTGCAGCTGACAAATATGACAGGCAAGCTAACCAACCCCTAGGCCAGCAATATCCTCATCTTTAATCCATCATAGACATCAAAAAATAATGAGATTTCTTGAAACAGTGCCAGCAGTGAGCTCATATGACACTGAGATGATAAATTTACTCAACCACTTACAAAGAAATAGCCAGCACACCGAAAGACCCAGGACAGTTTCACAACACAGAGTGGAACTGCGTGGAAAACATGGGCGCTCGACCACATTTTCTAGATGACATCCAGGCCCAGAATATAGTCTATTTCCATTTTTAATTTTGCTTCTAGGTCATGGTTTTTATTTCTCTGTGTCTTGCATGGAAATTTAATTTTTCCATCCTTCTCCAAGAGGTGCTGAGAAGAGAGGTACTCGAGCCTTTGTGCATCCTGCTATGGCTGCTGTAAAATTATGGCAACATTAGACACTTAAAAAATAGTTTTAAATTAGAAAGAAAGAGAAAAGTAGAATTTGCTTTCTTTTGAGATTTAAGTTGAACTGGTCTAAGGTAGAGGACTTGAGTAGGTTTGAAATGGCCCCAAGCACTGATCCTTTGATGAAAGTGTTTTAGTGGAGACATTGCTCCAGCACAAGCCTTGCTTCCTCTAGGCTGTTGTGGGTAAATTGTTTCTTTTATCCAACTTTACAATTTGGACTTGAGCAACAACTGAATATTAAATTGTATATATTTTTGTACTTCTCACAAGGCTTAACAGCTACCATTTTCTACTTTGCATTAACATACAAAGGATGTTATTTAAAAAAAAAAAAAATGTTTCAACATTATGGAAAAGCCAAAGACACTTAGTGACTCTCTCTTAACAATCAAGTGGAAGTAAGCTGTCCCCAGATGGCCCAGACTCCGCATTGGTATTATGATTCAAATATCTTCTGAATTCTGTACTTTTTGCAGTTCTGCTCTCTGGTGTACTTTCAAAGCACCTTTATCTACATGATATCAGAATGACACCAGACAACTGTCCCACCAGAGTACCTGCCACCTTTGCCACAACATTAAGAGAAAGTTCACGGGGCTACCCTACATCTGCCACTGCAATTGACTCCAGGCTTCAAGGCTAGACCTGCTGTCTGAAATGCCATATGGAGGAACTTGTTACTTAACTTCTGCTTTATTGCCTGAAAAAATGCCAACATTTTAGAGAAGAGAGATCATTCTCCTGCTTCACTACGTAATGTGGATAAGTCGGTTAGATAGTTGCTACTCAAAGTGTTGCCAGCAACTAGGAGCATCAGAATCACATAAGAGCTTATTAGAAATTCAGAATCTCAAGGCACATCCCAGGCCTTAGGATTCGGAATCTGTATTAATAAGATACCCAGGTGATTTATACCCACATTAGAATTTTAGGAGCACTGGATTAGATAGTTTGGATTTAAGGTGAGAGGTTCAAAGAGTATAAAGAGACGGATGCTTAAGAAAAAGATACAGGAAAAGCAGGTCTAAAATGAAACGTGGCACATTTTGTAGTTGTCTGGGGTTTTCGTTTATTACATCATGGATAAAAAAGTACACTTATGGTGGTTCAACTTTAATTATATTAAGAAAGTGTTTAATTTACAAAAAATATAGTTTCTTTTGGATTTTAAGCTGGTGTTCAATAGTAGATTTTATAGAAAATTAGCTCTGTAGATGAGAGAAAATATCCATGTTTAAGAAGGAGAATTAATTCTTTAACTACCATAGACAATTAAAACTCTATTTGAAGGTTTTTTTAGTGCACTTTAAGGAAGATCAAGTCCATTATCTGTTTAATTACGTAAAAGAAAAATACTAGTGAAATACAGTGTGTGTGTGTATTTGAAATCTGAACACTTAGAAACTAAAAATGAAAAAATAATTTATGTCTTCACCTCTGATCAAGAGCTTGAATCAAAAAAACTGCCAGCATTATTCACAGTACTAACCATTTGTATATGAAAGCCAAATACAGTCCTTACTTACCTAAGCCGTAACCTAACCTACCTAAGCAGGGCCCGGAGCCTGGTCACATGGTTTCTGAGAGCCTGGGCTGGACACAGAGTTGGGTCAAAGCTGGCCCATGAGTTATAGAGATGGCGAAAATAAAATCTACAAAGTAAAGCCAGACAGATATGCAATCAGACCCTAGGAACACACTTTACACTGAATATTTAGGTAGAAAAAGGAGAACTAAGAACAGAATAAGAGGGTAGACATGAGAGCCATCTGAACAGGGCATGTGCATTCAGCATGAGAATGGGGACAGAATGTAAGTTGAGTCCCTGAAGAACTAGGGTGCAGGAACAAGGCCTTTTTCCTGCCTGCTTCCTTGGTTAGAGAGGGGATGGTATATTAAAGGAATTGAGATCATTCAGACAGCCTGGGAGAACTGGTGAACCAAGTGGTGGAAGTCTGTGGGATAAAGGAATTGGTGATTGTCATGACCCAAATCCCAACCGGATGCAGTCCTCCACTTCCAGGAGAGGCCCTAGAGGACCTGCCATGGGCAGCCTGGTGGAAGGGGTCACCAGTTAGAAATTCTGACTTAGGCCTCTGTTCATGGCATTGTGCCAGTTTTAGTCCACCAAAAAAAATGTCCTGATGATCCCTTGTGGTAGTTAGTACTTTGCTCAGATAGATGGTCAGTGTTTGGAGAACTGTTATTCAAGGAGAAATGTAGACAAGGATGGAGTGGAGGGCTGAGTTATCCATGAGGGTGCCTTCAGTGGAGAGTCAGCAGCGAATTATATGCCAATTCTGTGGCGGAGAGTTAAATGGATTAGTGATCTTATGAGTAGAAATTATGTAAACTCAAGTCTCTTTGAGTTCCTGAATGATATGATCTAATATTCCTATTAGCAGTGGGGTGGGGTTGAAGAATGGTGGAATATAGATAATTATTACAATCTTTGAGTCTTTTGAAAATGAAACACATGTCCAAAGAGGAAATTAGTTGGCTTGATTATTCTGGGAGGTAAAAATCATATCTATGTGAGGAAGATAATATTAAAGAGACTAGTGTTCTAGAGCCCACAGAATTTGAAAGAAGATGCAGAATGTAATTCTGCACTATTTTCATCTTACGGTTTATGGATGGTTTTATTTTATGGTTTAAAATTGAGTAGTAAGTTAGGATTCATCAGGCTTCTGAGTTAGATGTGTGCCACCACCATGGATTCAACACACACGGGAAAATTGGCCACCTTGTCAAATTGGAAATACAGCTTCCCCACCAAGCATATTATTCTCTCCGTGAACATCAGCAGGTAGTCAGCCTGGGCAGGCAGCAACAGAGTTTTATTCTGTTTCCATTATTAGTAATGGGAGGTCTAATGGCAGAGCATCAAGGAGAATAAACAAGTTATTACTAGAGTGCTTCTGACACTCGGGCAGTTTAGCCAGCTGTACATGCAGAACTTCCCCGAAGTCTTACTGGACCTGGGCCTACACAACCGAGTCATTTCCTCCTTAGGTCCTGCAATTTGGGCCAAAATTCCACAGGATAACAGGTCATTGATATGGTCCCTGCCAAAATTTACCCATCTCATAGAGGCATCATCCAGGGGTGAGGCTGTGAAAATTGTTGTGTAGTATTGCTTAGAGATAATATATCTTCAATAAGCAGGCTGTCTGGCAAGAGAAATGGACGGCTAGGTTATCTGGCCTCTGTGCAAAGCATGAAACCAGAAAGATGCCAGGTATGTTTATCTGGAAGTTGCCCTTGTGAAGGGACCAACAGTAGCAGTACTTTTAGTGATGGAGCAAATTCAGAGAACCTGCTGCAGTTTCAGCATTGATACATAGACGTTGTAACTGTAGGCAATCATGGAATTGTGTTGAAGAATCCTGTACTCAAACCCTTCGAAAGTGAAAGAAGAGAGAAGCAGAGTATTTATCTTTATTTTTTCTGCTTTCGGTATTCTTTAACAATGGCTGTCTCCCCATAGTCCCAGCTCCCACAAATAGGTTCTAATGTCTCAATACCTGGCCTTGGATTCAGAGTTTCAGTAACAACTTCTCCCTGTGTCTTTGTAGTCTTCATAATGCTAGCAGCTTCTTATTTGACTTTTTAGTCCTCTCAAACCTTTTGTAACTAATTCCCTATATAAAATTCTATTTTCTTTATTTAATCACTTGGCAAGTGTTTTCTGATACAACTGAATGTCCAGGAGGTTTTCTTGGGCAAGAAGAAGTGCAGAAATGAGATGTACGTGGGGATACATGAGTGTGGGCTTGCTTCAGCAGGAAGGTTGGACGGGAATCAAGAGAGAGTTGAGCCATAGTTTCTAGGGGCAAAGCCTCAAAATCAGCCTTAATATTCGACAGAGGAGGCAAACCATAAAATGGGCTAAAGATAGTCAATTCAATAAATGGTCTTAGGAAAATTAGATATGTGCAAAAAAATGAAACTAAACCACCTTCTTACACCATATAGAAGAATAAACTCAAAGTGGATTAAATGTAGACTCAAAGCCAAAAAAAAAATCCTAGGAAAGAAAACATAGGTAAAATCTTGAAAATTTTCCATAGCAATATTTTTTCCTGATATATCACCTCAGGCAAGAGAATCAAGTAAAAATAAATAAATAAATGGGTCTACATCAAACTAAAAAGTTTTCGCTCAGCAAAGGCAACCATCAACAGAATGAAAAGACAACCCACTGAATGGGAGAACATATTCACCGATATACCTGATAAGGGCTTAATATCTAAAATTTATCAGAAATTTATAAAACTCAAGACTAAAAATATCGAACAATCCAGTTAAGAAATAGGAAAAGGACCTGAGTAAGAAGATCCTTCTCTGGAGGACATACAGGTGGTCAATAGACATATGAAAGGATGCTCAACATCACTAATCTTCAGAAAAATAAAATTAGAACCACAATGAGGTATCACCTCACACCTGTGAGTATGGCTATCATCAATAAATCAACAAACATCAAGTGTTGGTGGAGAAAAGGAGACCCTTGTGCACTATTGGTGGGAATGTAGGTTAGTGCAGCCACTGTGGAAAGCAGTATAGAGCGTCCTCAAAAAATTAAAAATGGAACTGCCTTATGACCCAGTGATTCCACTTCAGGGAACATATCCAAAGAAACCTGAAACACTAATTTGAAAGATTTATGCACCTTTATGTTCATTGCAGCGTTATTTACAATTTAAAATTTGAAAGTAGCCCAAGTGCCCATAAGTACATGAATGGATAAAAAAGAGTGGTATATTTACAGAATGGATTACTACTCAACCATAAAAAAGAAGGAAATCTTACTTTCTGTGACAGCCTGTGTGGACCTGGAGAATATTATGCTAAGTGAAATAAGCCAGTCAGAGAAAGACAAGTACCATATGATTCCCTTATATGCAGAACCTAATGAACAAAATAAACTAACAAAGTAAAGACAGACTCGTGGATACAGAAAACAGACAGTTGTCAGAGGGGAGAGGGGAGGGAATTGGGTGAGAAAGGTGAAGGGATTAAGCAAAGAAAAAAAAAGAAAAGACTCATGGACACAGCCGATAGTATGGTGATTGCCAGAGGGAAGGGGGAGGAGTTAAAAGAGGATAAAGCGAGGACAAACAGTGAAGGAAGGAGACTTGACTTGCGGTGGTAAACACACAGTACAATATACAGATGATGTATTGTGGAACTGCATACCTGAAACCTATATAATCTTATTAACCAGTGTCACCCCAATAAATTCAATAAAAATAAATAAAAAGAAAAAGAATATTAATATGTAAGGTGTTAGCCAGAAAGAAAATTAGTGTACCTAAGTAACTTACATGAGTAGAGTCACAATAAAAATAAAACAATATTACAATGTTGAAAAGAAAAACACCTTTAAAATCAATGTAGCCCTGGCTGGTGTGGCTCACTGGTTGGTGTGTCAGCCTGTGGACCAGAGAGTCCTGGGTTCAGTTCCTGCTAGAGGCAAATACCAAAAAAAAAAAAAGAAAAAAAATAATAAAATCAGTGTAAAGGTTTATGAAATACACTTAATAACGACGAGGTTATACTGCTAACACACAGCGAAATTCTTTGCTCTTCTCTCTACTCAAAGCCTCGCTCATCAAGATTATCTACAAAGTGCTTCTTCCTCTTTTTCTGGTACACAGTCTTTGCTCTTCTCGTTTTCCTTGTCTTGTATCTTCCCTATCTCTTCTCTTCTTTCAGGAGAAGACTTTTCTTACGTAAATCAATCCAGGATGAAGCATAATGACATAATTTGTTACATTTTCTTGTATCTCTCTTACACCAGGTAAAATAAATAAAAATGAAAATTGAAGATATTAGGTCAAGATAACTTGGCCTGAAAAAAAAACACAAAAAAACTGGAAAGATAAATTCAGAGATATTACTCTCATCAGGGCTGAAAACGATCTTTTACATAATGACTGTGCTTTGATCATGCAAAGGGAGAACTCTGCTAATGACACTGAGCTCTTTCAGATACTTGGGGTCCCAAACTGGATGAGGAAACCAGCTATAGAATTGAAGCATGTGCATGCATAGGGATAATTTGTGTAGGGTAGGTTTGCAACGCTTTTCACAGAAAACATACCTAATGGACATTTGTTGAATGAATGCATAATAATAGAAATACAGTTAGCATCTTACCCAGAGTTCTAGAGAAAATAACTACTAGATATAAATATGTCACTATAGTTGGATTCATTCAGAATTTGAACTTTGAATATGAGAAATAGATCTTCCAGCCAATGAGAGTTAAAATCCCCTTCCCTCATTTTTCCATTTCCTGTGTATTAAACAAACTCCCTTTACTCCTACTGACTCGGGTACTAATTACTCACAATATCTCCCTAAGATAGAATTACAATAAGGTATTCTGAAAAATGAGCTACGGCTCCAAGGGGATCAGGTGAATTGGTTGCCAGGGAAACAAACCCACCTGAGGAACAAAACTTAAAATTATCCTTTTTCTTCTTATTATGGTCCCAGAGAATGGCTTATCAGCTTCAGGTTATTGCTTCTGATCAGATGTTATCTTTTAGTGTTTTGCAGAAAATCCTGACATCTTTTCCTAGCTTCAAAACAAATTCACAGCTCTATGGAAGGTACTAAGTGGTTTATTTGAGCAATACAAGGGAGAAAATATCAAAAGTAAAAATAATAACAATCTTAGATTGTTCTCAGGGGGCTGTTCTATGATTTAGTTGTAATTAGTGTGTGGTCATGGCAGGGGGATAGCACAGTGCTTACCTACTCCACCACCTCTTCCAGAAGACCTGTTCTCAAATATGCCACATACCTACTAGAATGGCTAAAACCAAAAAGACATACAATACCAAGTGTTGTTGAAGTAGAGAAACTGAAACCATCATGTGCTGTTGACTAGAATATAAAATGGTACATACAGTCACTTTGAAACACATTCGGTAGTTTCTTAAAAAGTTAAACATAAGCTTATATGACTCAGCAATTTCATTGCTAGGAACCTACCCAAGAAAATAAGAAACATGTCTACATAAAAGTATAAAGGTTCATAGCAAAAATGGAAACAATCCAAATGTCCATCAAGTGACGAATGAATGTAAAAATGGTATAAGGGAGTACTATTCAGAAATAGAATATAAAAATAAAAACCCTATTTACTCATGCTACAACATAGATGAACTTCCAAAATATTATGCTGATTTAAATAAGTCTTATATAAATGACTACATTTCATATATTTCATATATATGAAATCTTCAGAAAAGGTAAATTTATAGACATAGGAAGCAGATCATTGATTACCTGGGGCTGAGGGTGTGGTGAGAAAGACCAACAAATGCGCATGAAAGTTTTTTGTTTTTTTTTGGAGTTTTGGAAATGTTCTAAAATTGTATTATGGTGTTGGTTGTACAACTCTATAAATGTGATTTAAAAAATAATTCAATTGTACATTTATAATGAGTACATTTAGCACATAAATTATACTTCAAGAAACATGTTAAAATGCAGCCTACAGATAGTGTAATATCTAATGGTGAGAAACCGTGTTAGGGTGGAAGTGGAGTTCTTGTGATGTCACAAGGAAAAGATTTCCTGAGACTTGCACAGGAGAATGAGTAATATTTATTGGTATGGAAGTAAACTCTTGGGTTTCCAATGTCCTATTTCTGTCTGTCTTGGCACGGAAGGAGTCGGATTTTGTCTTCAGCAGGGCCAGAATAAAAGCCACTGTCCATGTTTCTGCTCCATATTAAAGTACAGTCCAATCCAGTACCTCCCTGTGGAGTTTGCACAGTTTGTGTCACGTGGCTGCTACTGCCACTTGGCTATGGAGAGAGAATGTGCAAAGGCACAGTTGAGTTAGGGTCACAGAGCAAGAGAGAAAAAGAGCACAAGATAATGCTTTGGGGATTTTAACAGGGGCTTCTTCAAACTAACCAATTAGTTTTGGGTGCTTCTGATGGGGTCCACCCCGTAGCCAATCCATTGTTTCCCAGGCTTGACTGACACACAAGCACCTCCCCTGCTTCACCCTGACTTCTACTGCGCATGTACCCATCTCCTCCTTCTCCCCTCAACAATCCAGTACTGGATGGGGGAAGCGAGGGGTGTTAATCTCCTTGGAGGAACAATGCTGTGTGAAGCTTCCCAGATGATCATGCTTACAATGTCTGACTTTCCTTTGCTTTCTTTCTTTTATTAATATTAGCAAGCTAATTATGATGATAACAACTGGATGCTTTTCACCCAAGAATGCAACAAGGCAAAGGTGTTCTCTCTTATCACTCTTATTCAACATTTTACTGGGAGTATTAACTAATGTAACAAGACAAGAAAAGGAAAGAAAGAAATAGAACTATCTTGTTTACAAAGGGCATGATAGTCAATGTAGTAAATCTTGAAGCAACAAAACAGTCTTGGAACTAATAAGCAAGTACAGTAAGGCCACAGGATACAAGGTTAATATACAAAAATTAATTGTTTTTGCATACACCAGCAATGAGCATAACAGTGCCATTTACAATAGCAACAAAAAATGGAATATTTAGGCAAAAATGTAACAATATATGTACAGGATCAATAAGCTTAAAACCACAGAACTCTGCAAATCAAAGCAGATCTAAATAAATAGCATAGTATTCTATGTTTCTAGATTGAAAGACTAAGTATTGCAAATATATTCATCCTTCCTAATTTGATCTATAGATACAACACAATCACAATGAAAATCTTAGCAAACTATTTTGTAGATATTGACAGTTATTCTAAAGTTTACATAGAAAGGCAAGACCTAGAAAAGCCAGTACAATATTGATGAAAAAACATTGGAGAATTTACACTACCATATTTCAAAACTTACTATAAATCTATAGTGATCAAGACAATGTGCCTGACCAGTGTGGCTCAGTGGTTGAGTGTCGACCCATGCACCAAGAGGTCACTGGTTCGATTCCCAGTCAGGGTACATGCCCAGGTTGTGGGCCCAATACCGAGTGGGGTCATGCAGGTGGCAGCCGATTGATGTTCTCTCTCATCGATGTATCTATCTCTTTCTCACTCTCCCTTCCTCTCTCTCTCACTCTCCCTTCCTCTCTCTCTAAAATTAATAAAGAAAAAAAAAGTTTTAAAAAGATAGTGTGAAATTGGTAAAAGACTAGACACAATAGAAAGCACAGAAATAAACCTACACTAATACAGTAAACCAATTCTTTGTAAAGGAATAAAGGAAATTCAATGGAGAAAGAAATGGCCTTTTCAAAAAAAGGTGATAAAACAACTGGGTACCTAGATGTAAAAACATTAAATAAATCTAGACACAAAGATTATACCTGTCACAAAAATTAGTTCAAAATAGATCAAAGACTTAAATGTAAATGCAAAACTATTGAACTTCTAGAAGAAAATATAGAACATTTCAAATGACCTTGGGTATGATGGTGACTTTCAGATACAGCACCAAAAACACAATGTATGAAAGAAAATATTGAAAAGTTAGACATAATTAAATTTAAAAATTACTCTTTTAAGAAAGATATTATTAAAAATAGAAAGACAAGACATACACAGAAAATAATTAGAATAAAGTGGAAAAAATATCTGATAAAGAATACATTTCTTTCTTTTATAATATGTTTTTATTGATTTTTTTTATTTTAGAGAGAGAGAAAGAAACATCAATCAGCTGCATCCTGCACACCTCCTACTGGGGATCAAACCCAAAACCTGGACATGTGCTCTGACCAGGAACCAAATTGAGACCTCTCAGTCCATGGGATGACGCTCAATCCACTGAGCCACACCAGCCGGGCAAGAATATATTTTCAAAATATACAAAGAACTCTTGAAACCCAAAAAGTAAACATACAACCTAATAAAAATAAAACAAAAATAGGCAAAATATATAGAGAAGCAATTCACCAAAGAAGATATAGAGATGAAAACTAAGCATATGAAGAGATGCTCAACATCTCATGGCATTAAGGAATTATAAATTAAAACAATGAAATGTCACTATATACTTCTTAGAGTGCTCCCCCATACAAAAACAAAAAACAAACAAACAAAAAATACAAACCACACCTACAACTTGATTAAAGCAATTGCTGGTGAGAATGAGGAAAAATAGACTCCCGCATATTGATGTTCAGAGTGCAAAATGGTACAGCACCTTTGAAAGAGTCTGGCAGTTTCTTACAAATATGTGCAGTCTTACCATACCATACAGCGTTGTTCTTCTAGGTGTTATCACAACCAACTTGAAAACTTATGTCCATGCCAAAAACTGCACACATGTTCATTGCAGCTTTATTCATAGCTGACAAACTTGGAAGAAACCAAGTTGGTTTTTATTTTATATATATTTTAAATTTTTAAAAAATTATTTTTATTAATTTGTTTTTGTTACAGATGTTTCTCCTTTTTTCTCCATTGACATCCTCCTCCCCATCCCCCACACCCCTTCTCCATCTTTGTTGTCTATGTTCATTGGTCATGCATATAAGTTCTGTGGTTTATCTTCCCCCCCTCAACACCCCTCTTCTGAGGTTTCTCAGTCTGTACCCTACCTCTATGTCTCTGGGTCAATATTGTTCATCAGTTTGTTTAATTCATTATATTCACAAATAAGTGAGATCACGTGATATTTGTCTTTCTCTGCTTTGCTTGTTTCGCTTAGAATAATACTCTCCAGGTTCCTCCAGGTCGTCTCAAAGGATAAGAGATCTTTCTTTCTTACAGCTGCATAGTACTCCATTGTGTACATGTACCACAGCGTTCTTATCCACTCATCTACTGATGGACACTTGGGTTGTTTCAAGATCTTAACTATTGTAAATAGTGCTGCTGTGAACATGCGGGTACATATATTTTTTCTGATTGGTGTTTCAGGCTTCTTAGGGTATATTCCTAGAAGTGGGATCACTAGGTCAAACAGCAGTTCCATTTTTAACTTTTTGAGGTAGCACCATATTGTTTTCCATAGTGGCTACACCAGTCTGCATTCCCACCAGCAGTGTACTAGAGTCCCCTTTTCTCCACACCCTCACCAACACTTGTTGTTTGATGATTTGTTTATGGTGGCCATTCTGTCAGGTGTGAGGTGATACCTCACTGTTGTCTTAATTTGCATCTCTCTGATGATTAGTGACATTAAACATTTTTTCATATGTCTCTTGGCCATTTTTATGTCCTGTTTGGAGAGGTATCTATTTAGTTCCTCTGCCCATTTTTTGTTGGGTTCTTTGTCTTCCTTTTGTTGAGTTATGTGAGTACTCTATATATTTTGAAAATTAATCCCTTATCTGATGCATCATTGGCAATTATGGTCTCCCATATGGTGGGTTCCCTTTCCATTTTGAGGATTGTTTCTTTTGCTGTGCAGAAGCTTTTGAGTTTGATGTAGTCCCATGTGTTCATTTTCTCCTTTGTTTCTGTTGCCTCAGGTGATGTATCAGTGAAAATTCTGCTGCGTAGATGTCTGAAATTTTGTTGCCTACATTTTCTTCTAGGATTTTTATGGATTCACGAGTTACATTTAAGTCTTTTATCCATTTTGAGTTTATTCTTGAGTATGGTGTAATTTGGTGGTATAGCTTCATTTTCTTTGCAAGTAGCTGTCCAATTTTCCCAACACCATTTGTTGAAGAGACTGTCTTGACTCCACTTTATGCTCTTGCCACCTTTGTCAAATATTAATTGAGCATATTGTCTTGGGTCCATTTCTAGGTTCTCAGTTCTGTTCCACTGGTCTCTATGCCTGTTCTTGTGCCAGTACCAGGCTGTTTGATTACAGTGGCTTTGTAGTATAACCTGACATCTGGTAATGTGATCACTCCTACTTTGTTCTATTTTTTTTTTTTTTTTCAAGATTGCTGTGGCTATTCAGGGTCCTTTTTGACTCCATATAAACTTTTGGAGTGTTTGTTCTAGTTCTGTGAAGTATGTCTTTAGTATTTTGATGGAGATTGCATTGAATCTACAGTTGCTTTGGGTAGTATGGACATTTTAATGATGTTAATGCTTCCAATCCATGAGCAAGTTATGTGCTTCCACTTTTTTATATCTCCCTCTATTTCATTTTTCAATGACCTGTAGTTTTCTGTGAAGAGGTCCTTTACTTCTTTGGTTAAGTTTATTCCTAGGTATCTTAATTTTTTTGCTGCAATTGTAACTGGTATTGTTTTTTTAGTTTCTCTTTCTGTGAGTTCATCATTGGTGTATAAGAATGCCATCAATTTCTTGATGTTAATTTTGTATCCTGCTACTTTGCCAAATTCATTTATTAACTCTAATACATTTTTTTTATGGAGTCTTTAGGGTTTTCTATGTACAATATCATGTCATCTGCAAATAATAACAGTTATTTGCAGAAGACATCCTCTTTTGCAATTTGGATCCCTTTTATTTTTTCTTCAGATCTATTTGCTGTGGCTAAGACTTCCAGTTCTATGTTGAATAAGAGTGGTAAAAGTGGGCATCTCTGTCTTGTTCCTGTTCTTAAGGGAAACGTTTTTAGTTTTTGGCCATTGAGTATGATGTTGGCTGTAGGTTTTTTATATATGGCTTTTATTATATTGAGATATGATCCCTCCATCCCCACATTGCTCAGAAATGGGTGCTGGATTTTGTTGAATGCTTTTTCAGCATCTGTTGATATGATCATATGGTTTTTATGCTTTATTTTGTTTATGTGGCTTATGACATTTATTGATTTGCAAATATTGTACCATCCTTGCATCCCTGAGATAAATCCCACTTGGTCATGATGAATAACTTTTTTGATGTATTGCTGGATCCGATTTGCTCATACTTTGTTAAGAATTTTAGCATCTATGTTCATCAATGATATTGGCCTGTAGTTTACTCTCTTTGTAGTGTCTTTATCTGGTTTTGGAATTAAGATTATGCTGGCCTCATAAAATAAGTTTGGAAGTGTTCCATCTTCTTGGATATTTTGGAATAGTTTAAGGAGAATGGGTATTAGCTCTTCTTTGAATGTTCAGCAAAACTCCTCCGTGAAGCTATCTGGGCCTGGGCTTTTGTTTGCTGGGAGTTTCTTAATTACATCTTCAATTTTCTTTGTTGTTATTGGTCCATTCAAGTTTTCTATCTCTTCCTGGTTTAGTTTTGGGAGGCTGTGTGTTTCTAGAAATTTGTCCATATCTCCTAGATTGTCCAACTTGTTGACGTATAATTGTTCATAGTATGTTTCAATGATCCTTTGTAATCTGTGTTGTCAGTTATTACTTCTCCTCTTTCATTTCTTATTTGTTTATTTGATCTCTCTCTTTTTGTTTCTTGGTGAGTCTGGCTAAAGGTCCATTGATCTTGTTTAACTTTTCAAAGAAATAACTTTTTGTTTCATCGATCTTTTGAATTTTTTTTGGTCTCTATATCATTAATTTCTGCTCTGACCTGTGCTGTTTCCTTCCTCCTACTAGCTCTAGGTTTTTTGTTTTGTTTACTTTCTAGTTCTTTAAGTTGTAGAGTTAGAAAGTTAATTAGGAATTTTTCTTGTTTTTTGAGGTAGGCCTGCAGTGCTATGAACTTCCCTCTCAGGACTGCTTTTGCTGTGTTCCACAGATTTTGTGTTGTTGTGTGTTCATTTTCATTGGTTTCCAGGAAGTTTTTAATTTCTTCCTTGATCTCGTTAGTAACCCATTTGTTGTATATTAGAATGCTATTTAGTCTCCTAGTGTTTGAATGTTTTTGTGTGTTTTTATTATAATTGAGTTCTAGTTTCATGCCACTGTGATCTGAAAAGATGCTTGATATGATTTCAATCTTCTTGAATTTGTAGAGACTTGCTTTGGGTCATAACATGTGGTCTGTCTTTGAGAATGACCCATGTGAACTTGAGAAGAATGTATATTCTGCAGCTTTGGGGTGAAATATTCTGTAAATATCAATGAAGTCCAACTGATCTATTTTGTCTTGTAATGACTCTATGTCTTTGTTAATTTTTTGTCTAGAAGATCTATCCAGTGGTGTCAGTAGCATGTTAAAGTCACCCACTGTGATCGTGTTGCTATTGATCTCTTCCTTGAAGTCCTCCAGAAGTTTTTAAATATATTTTGATGCTCCCGTATTTGGTGCATATATGTTTACCAGGTTATATTCTTTTGTTGGATTGATCCTTTTAATATTATGTAGTGACCTTCTCGGTCTCTTATTATGGCCCTTGTTTTGAAGTCTGTCTTTTCAGACATGAGTATTGCTACACCACCTTTTTTTTTTTATTCCCATTTGCTCGGAAAATATTTTCCATCCCTTTACTTTCATCTTGTGTGAGTTTTTTGTTGTGAGGTGGGTCTCTTGTAGACAGCATATATAAGGGTCGTGTTTCTTATCCAATCAGCTAGCCTACATCTTTTGATTGGAGCATTTAAGCCATTTACATATAAGGTAATTATTGATAGATAGTTATTAGTTGCCATTTTAATTTTATGTCTATTTCTCTCTCTCTCTCTCTCTCTCTCTCTCTCTCTCTCTCTCTCTGTGTGTGTGTTTCTTCTTCTTCTTACAAGAGTCCCTTCAGCAGTGCTGGTTTGGTGGTGGTAAATTCCTTTAGCTTGTTTTTATTCATGAAGCTCCTTATTTCTTCTTCAATTTTGAATGATAGCCTTGCTGGATAAAGTAGTCTTGGTTTCAGACCCTTGCCTTCAATTACTTTGTACACTTAATGCCACTCCCTTCTGGCCTGTGGAGTTTCTATTGAGAAATCAGCTAACAGTCTAATGAGAGCTCCCTTGTAGGTAACTTTCTGTCTCTCTTGCTTTCTTTAAGATTCTTTCTCTGTCTTTAATGTTTGCCATTTTTATTATGATGTGTCTAGCTGTGGGTCTTCTGGGGTTCATCTTGCTTGGGACTCTGTGTTTCCTGGGCTTGTGTGACATTTTCCTTTACCAGTTCAGGGAAGTTTTCTGTCATTATTTCTTCAAACAGGTTCTCTGTTTCTTTGATTCTTCTTCTTCTGGTATCCCTATAATGCGAATGTTGTTACACTCTGTATTGTCCCACAGCTCCCTTAAACTCTTCTCCTGCTTTTTAAACCTTTTTTCCATTTGCTGCTCTATTTGGGTGTTTTTCTCTACCTTGTCTTCTAAGTTGCTCATTTGGTCTTCAGCTTCTTCTAATTTACTATTGAACCCTTCTAAGGTATTTTTCAGAACAGCTATGTCATTCTTTATTTCCTCTTGATTTTTATGCATAGCTTCTACCTCTTTATGCTTAGCTTCTATATCTTTTTTTAACCTGAAGTAGTTCCCAGTGAGCTCTTCATAATTCTTATTAAGTTGCTTGTAGTTCTCACCAAATTGTTTGAGTACTCATAAAATCATTGCTTTGAATTCTTTATCTGATAGGTTTCTTTCTTGCATTTCCTGTAGTTCCTTTTCTAGTGATTCCTCTTTTTCTTTCCTTTGGGTGTTGTTACTTTGTCTCCCCATTTTAGCCATCTGGTAGCTCTAGATCCATTGAGGGAAATGTGAATGTGTAGGCAGCTCACTGTATATCAAATAAGGCTACTGTGCCTCCCAGACTGTTCTGTTGCATGTTGCCTCTTGCCTGCTGTGGACTGCTCTTGTGGGCCACTGGGTCCCTGGCTCCGGACTACTCTTGTGGGCCGCTGGGTTGCACAGGCCTGGATGGAGCCCCAGGTCCCACTGCTGGTGGCTAGGAGTGCTGCTGCCTAGTGGGGCTCAGCTCCTGCTCAGCCTTTGCTGTAGATTTTGGGGATGGGTCTGTGCTGCTGGTCTGTGCTTCTGTTCCCTGGTGATGGATGTTTGTTCCCTAGCCTCTGTTGCTGGGGGTATATCTCGACTCTGATTGGGCTGCTACTGTGGGCAGTGGTGCTGGGCTCCTGGCCGTCTGTGGCTTCTGCATCCAGCACCTTGCAGGTTCGCTACTGTGCACTGGTCTGTGTTGACACAGGGTATCTACTGGACAGATGGTGCCAGGTGCACTGGTGGCTCAGGTTGCTGGGCCCTAGCAGCTCCCACGGCCTCCACCCAGGGAAGATCCAGGATCTTCCAAAATGGTGGGACCTCCCAGCAGTGCAGGAAGAAGTGCCCTGAAGGGCTGCTTACCACGGTAGCCAATTGCTCCAGTCCACAGCACAGGAACATTCTGCTCCGTGTCTCTGCACTGCTCGGATTTGATCGTCCACCTTCATGTTCACTCTAACTCACTCTCTCACACACTCACCCTCCCTCCGGTCCTGCCCGCTGCCATCTTTTTTTCCCCAAGTTGGTTTTTAAAAGGTAAATAAATAAGCAAACTTTGGTATATCCATATAATAGAATATTATTCAGTTAAAAAAGAGAAATGAGCTATGAAAATATGAAATGATAGGGATTAACCATAAATGTATATTTCTAAGTGACAGAAGTCATTCTGAAAAGAAGACATATTATATAAATCCAATTATATATCATTCTGGAGAAGGCAAAACTATACAGAGTAAAATGATCAGTGGCTGCCAGGAATTCAGGTATAGTTTTACAGGACTGAGTAGATGAAACACAGGGGATTTTTTTTAGGGTGGTGAAACTATTTTGTATGTTATTTTAATGATAGACATAAGATTGTGAATTTGTGAAAACTGATAGAACTTACAGCACAGAAAGAAAACTTTGTTTGAAAATTTAAAAACATATATTTAGGAGATTAGTGGATCCAGGATGAAACTGAGAATGATGCAATAATCTAAATGTATTATAAATGTTTGAAACATCAGGATACATTTTCTGGACTGTCAGATTGTGAGCAGTCTGAGGTCAAGAACTGTGTTTATTCATCTGAAAATAACTTGTATTTAACAAATAAGGCACATAACTAATGCTAACTCAAAAAATGCCTGATCGTTATCATCTAACCATCAAAAAAAGAGAATTCATTCTTCCTTACCATAGAAATCTGTTCACCTTATGTGAACATCATTGTATAGAATTGATGGGAACATCATTTTATTTTTATTGTAATATTTACGCTTATACTTGCAGCCCTAAGCAGTCATTTCTCGACCACTTTAGTGGTAGCAGCAGCTGTTATATATTTTCAGTCTTGAAATAGAAAAGCTCTATATTTGGTTTTGTTTGAAGGAATTTAAGTCTGTGCCTTTGGACAAAATGAGCATGCCATTCATTACCCGTCATGCCAGAGGTCTCCCCTGGGTGCTTTCACTTCTATCAGCCTGGACAGGCAGACATCTGTTGCATTGTCTCTCAAGACTTCTCCTTCAACTGTGGTAAGTTGGATGAAAATATCACTATTATTTTACTATATGTAAATTGTTTCCACTCTGATGAATTACTTTTGGAGTGAAATCAGTCCCTTGACCTAAGTCCCTTGCTAATTATTATGTATCCTGGTTATCTTTATTATGGCTTTTTTCAAGAGGGTATAGTAACATGGTGGGAATTATAGACGAGGCAATCAGGGAGTCTAAACAAAGGGAACTCTTTTTATCATTAAGTTACTTGCTTTCTCTGAGACCTTCGATATCATTAACCATTCATCCACTCTGGTAGCATGCTATTCCATAATAGGGATGTAAGCTCTGTTAAGGGTTGAATTATGTCTTCCCAAAATTCATATGCTTAAGTCTTAACTTTCAGTACCTCAGAATGTGACCTTATTTGAAGATAAGGTCTTTACAGAGGTAATCAAATAAAATGATATCTTTAGGATGGGCCTTAAACCAATATATCTAGTGTCCTTATAAAAGGAAGAACTTTCAGACAGATACACACAGGGAGAATGCCATGTGAGGACAAAGACAGAGATTGCTATGATGCTTCTACATACCAAGGAATATCAAAGATTCTCAGCAAGCCTTGGAAGAGGGGAGAGGCACGAAAAAGATTCTTTCTCACTAGCCTGAGAAAGAATCAACCCTGCTGCCCCCTTATCTTGGACTTCTAGCCTCCAGAATAGATTTCTACTGTTGTGTAAGCCACTCAGTTTGTAGTATTTTTGTTATTATAGTCCTAGGACACTAGTACAGGTCCCTATTTAAGTGTTTTCTCCACAGACTTTTGTGTGGTAAGACATGGTCAAGTCTGCTCATGGAAAGACACCAGGAGAGAATACATGAGTTCTGTGCTGTCACAGTAGGGATTTCAACCAAGTGGTCATGCAGGAAGAATGTCATGCCTCAAAACCTATACATTAGGCCTAGGTGATGTCATTTATGAGTATAACATGTTTATTCTATTTAAGCAACTAATATGTTTCAGGCAATGTTATAGAGGCAGAGTACTTAGCAGTAAACAAAACATCCATTTCCATGAGGAGCTTATATTCTGGGAAAGAATCAGACAATAAACAAATAAGCAAAAAGGAATAACATATCACATGGGAAAAGCTAAAGTAGGAACGAGAACAAGGAGTATGGTGGGAGGGGGAGATGAATTTTAAGTAGTGGTCATTGAAAGCCATAAATAGAAGATGCCATTTAATAAGGATCTGATAGAGGTGAGGAAGGAACACATGTAGACACCAGGAGGAAAGTAATCTAGGAAGAAACAAACATAAAGGGCAGGAGTTCTGAATTAGAAGCATACTTGACATGTTTAGTGAATAGAAAGAAGGTCAGTGCTTCAGTGGATTGAGCATCGCCGCATGAACTGAGAGGTCATGGTTCAATTCCTGGTCAGGGAACTTGCCTGGGTTGTGGGTTCAATCCCCAGTAGGGTGCATGCAGGAGGCAGCTGATGGATATTTCTCTCTCACATCAATGTTTCTATCTCTCTCTTCCTTCCCCTCTTTCTAAACAATTAATAAAAACATTTTAATGTCAGTGTAACTGACATTAAAAAAAATAAAAAAGACTGCCTTGTCTGGTTTGGCTCAGTGGTTAGATTGTGGTCCTTAGACCCACAGGTCAAGGTTCAATTCCCAGTGAAAACAGGTACCTGGGATAACAGTTCAATCCTGGATGCCAGGTAGGTCGTGCAGGAGGCAACCAATTGATGTGTCTCTTTCACATCCATGTTTTTTTTTTTCTCTCTCTCTGTCTCCCTCTCTTCCTCCTTCCTTTTCACTCTATCTAAAAAATCAATGGAAAAATATACTTGGATGAGGATTAACAAGAAAGATAAAAAAAAGAAAAAGAAATAAAAAGACCACAGTGAAGTAAGTCCCGATGGTTCCAAGGACTACAGAATCAGAGTCTGTGGGTGTCATGAATAGGAAGGTTGGAAATCTTACCAGGAGTTCTGGAACTCCTCCTTGACATCTACTGATGGATGCCTATCTGATAGGAGAGGAACCATCTCACTCTGAACATGTAAGTTTCTGATTTTTCTCTGGGAGAGCTCTTTGTTTTGCTTTAATATCTGTCAGTAGATCAAGGCTCGTAGACCAGTAGAACCTACAAATTTACAAGGCTCCTACTTGACCTTTACAGATGGAAATTAGCATACCAGTAAAAGTTGACCCCTTTAAGAAGGAGGAAGAAGAAATCTAGAAATCTTAGCTTTGGCAGGATTCTCACCTTACTGGGCTCCTAAATCATCCTGAACATGGCACTGGGAGACACAAGAGAGAGATGCTCTAAGTTTGGGTTTACTCAGGAGTATCCTTGTTTTGTGTATCTTCTTTGTGCTCAATAGAGTTTGTGAGAAGAAGCCAGTGCATTCTGTAAGCTTTACTGTTCTTTTTTCTCTTTATTGATTTTAGAGAGAGAGAAAGGGAGAGGGAGAGAAGGATAGAAACATTGATGAGAGAGAACATTGATTGGCCGCTTCCTGTATGCCTGCCACTGGGGCTCGGGCCCACAATCTGGGAATGTGCCCTGACCAGGAATTGAATCAGAGACCTCTTGGTGCATGGGTTGACCCTCAACCACTGAGCCACACCAGCTGGGCAGCTTTATTATTTTTTATCCTTTCAATCTATCCCCCATTCTCTTGAACTAAGGCCCAGGATACGTTGGCCATGTCTTTGTAATTTGTACTGTTTACAGCTCTGCTGTGACACACACACACACACACACACACACACACACACACACATTTCTGGGAGATCTGCTCATGAGAGCAAGTACATACAGTATTTAGCATTATAACCTGATGCAGGATTCTCTGTACATATGAACTAATTTTAGCATTCCAGCAATCCCATGAGATAAGTATAGTTCTCTTCATATTACAGATGTAAAAATTACCATATATTATGTAATTAGGCAATTAGTAAATAGAGTACCCTGGACACTGGGTTGGTTCAGCATGGAAGATGAGAATACTATTACTTGGAGGTTTACAAGGGCACCCGAATTCAACCCTAATGTTGCAGATCTCAGGACTTTTGGAGTGAAAGACATGCGGGAAGATATGGGAACTCAGTTGTCAGAGCCAGACTACTCAGTCTTTCCAGTACATAGCAGGGATGCCTGGCCATCACTGAGGGATGTCATGAGCAGGCCTAGAAAGAAAGGTCACCTAGGACAGAGAACCAGGAGGATTTAAGCTCTTCTAAAATGGAAGACATTTGGTAGTTTCCAAACTCTTGAATTTTCATTGTAAAAAGTCTCAATCTAGCCCAGCCGGTGTGGCTCAGTGGTTGAGTGTCAACTCATGCACCAGGAGATCACCAGTTCAATTCCTGGTCAGGGTACATGCCCACGTTGTGCCCCCAATCCCCAGTGGGGGACATGCAGGAAGTGGTCAATCGATGTTCTCTCTCATCGACGTATCTATCTCTCCCTTTCTCTCCTTTCTCTCCCTCTAAAAATTAATAAATGGAAAAAAAGTCTCAATCTAGTTTTATTTTTTCATGCTAAAGTGAATGGATGTCTTTTTCTAGATGTTGGAAGTTTTGTCCATCTTGAGATGTATGCAGAAACTGCAAATTGCAATGATTTGACATTAACCTGGAGTTGTAATGTCAGCTGGAGGCACACTGTTAACTGGGAAGCTTATGAATTGATAAATGGTGCTTTGGCACAGTATGGAGGCTCGTCATCATTAAAAAGTGGTCAGAAATAGAATAAATCTATCTTCAAATAATAATAATATGAAAACACTATAAAGCCTGAGGTGCTCAAGAGGATTTACACAGTAATTGGTACATTTTTCTCTTGGATTACCTTGAAATTTTGCCAGTATTCCCAAAAGAAAAATAATAAAATATGCAGTGTGACATTAGAAATTTTTTTGGAAGGATATTTTTAACTGAATTTATTGGGTTGATATTGGTTAATACCAGTATATAAGTTTCATTTGTACAGTTCTATAATACATCATCTGTATATTGCATTGCATGTTCACCGCCCGAAGTCAAGTCTCCTCCCATCACAATTTATCTTCCCTTTACTCTTTTCTACCCTCCCCTCCCCACCCTTTTCCTTCTGGTAATCACCATACTGTTGTCTGTATCTATGAGGTTTTATTTTTTGCTTAATCTCTTCACCTTTTTCACCCAGTCCCCAACCTCACTTCCCTCTGGCAGCTGGCAGTCTGTTCTCTGTATCTATGAGTCTGTTTCTGTTCTGTTTGTTAATTTATTTTGTTCATTAGATTCCACATGTAAGAGAAATAATATGGTGCTTGTCTTTCTCTGACTGGCTCATTTCACTTAGCATAATACTGTCCAGGTTCATCATGCTGTCACAAAGGTTAAAACTTCCTTCTTTTTTTATGGCCTAGTAGCATTCCATTGTGTATATGTACCACAACTTTAAAAAATATATATTTTTTAAATTAATTAATTATTTTTTAAATTAATTAAATAATTTTTGTCACAGACGTTTCTCCTTTTCCCCCCACTGATTCCCTCATCCCCCTCCCTCCCCGCCCTGTCCCCAGCTTTGTTGTCCATGTCCATTGTTCATGCATACATGCATATAAGTTCTATAGTTTATCTCCCCCCAACCCCTCTTCTGGGGATTGTCAGTCTGTACCTCACCTCCACGCCTCTGGAACTACCCCATTCCTCAGACTGTTATGTTCATTATATTCCACAAATAAGTGAGATCATATGATACTTGTCTTTCTCTGTTTGGCTTGTTTCACTTAGGATAATACTTTCTAGGTCTTTCCATGTTGTCTCAAATGATAAGAGATCTTTCTTTCTTACAGCTGCATAGTACTCCATTGTGTATATGTACCACTGCTTTTTTATCCATTCATCTACTGATGGATATTTGGGCTGTTTCCAGATCTTAGCTATTGTAAATAGTGCTGCTATTATCATGGGGGTTCATATATTCTTTCTGATTGGTGTTTCAGGTTTCTTAGGGTATATTCCTAGAAGTGGGATCACTGGGTCAAATGGCAGCTCAATTTTTAAATTTTTGAGGTAACACCATATTGTTTTCCATAGTGGCTACACCAGTCTGCATTCCCACCAGCAGTGTACTAGAGTCCCCTTTTCTCCACACCCTCGCCAACACTTGTTGTTTGATGATTTGTTGATGGTGGCCATTCTGACAGGTGTGAGGTAATACCTCATAGTTGTTTTAATTTGCATCTCTCTGATGATTAGTGATGTTGAGCATTTCTTCATATGTCTCTTGGCCATTTGTATGTCCTGTTTGGAGAGGTGTCTATTTAGTTCCTCTGCCCATTTTTTAAATTGGGTTCTTTGTCTTCCTTTTGTGGAGTTGTATGAGCACTCTATATATATATATTAGAAATTAACCCTGATATATCATTGGCAAATATGCTCTCCCATAGAGTGGGTTGCCTTTCCATTTTGATGATTGTTATCTTTTGCTGTGCAGAAGCTTTTGAGTTTGATATAGTCCCATGTGTTCATTTTCTCCTTTGTTTCTCTTGCCTTGGGTGATTATCAGTGAAAACTCTGCTGCGTATGATGTCTGAAATTTTGTTGCCTACATTTTCTTCTAGGATTTTTATGGATTCATGAGTCACATGTAAGTCTTTCATCCATTTTGAGTTTATTCTTGTGTATGGTGTAAGTTGATGGTCTAGTTTTATAATTTTGCATGTAGGTGTCCAATTTTCCCAATATCATTTATTAAAGAGGCTGTCTACCACAGCTTTTTTATCTTCATCTATTGATGGACACTTGGGCTGCTTCCAAATTTTGGCTATTGTAAATAATTTGCAATGAATATTCTTTCAAATTGGGGTTTTGAAGTTCTTCACATAAATTCCCAGAAGTGGGATCACTGGGTCATAAAGCAATTTCATTTTTAACTTTTTGAGGTAACTCCACAGTGGCTACACCAGTCTGCATTCCCACCAACAGTGCCCAAGGATTCCCTTTTCTCCACATCCTCACCAACACTTGTTGTTTATTGATTTATTGATGATAGCCCGTCTGACAGATGTGAGGTGATATCTCACTGTGGTTTTAATTTGCATTTCTCTGGTGATCAGCTTAGAGGTTTTGAGTGGAAGTTCTCTGAGTGAGAACTGTAGAAGAAATGTCACCCTCCCTACCATATGCACAGTTCCAACTGGGATTTAATTAAGGTGGTTAATAAGAAAATGCCCTACTTTGGGACTTCAACGTGTCTGCTGTTTGATTTTTTTCTTCATCTCTGAAGCATGATGTATAAATATGTATTAAGAACAAGTGCCACAGTGAATTGCAAGGGTGCTTTATATGACTTTCGCATTGAACTGGGACTGCAATAATGATTTTCTCCCTATGATGATTCTCGTGTATAAAGACTAACTGACTCATACCTGTAATCATTGCACATTTTAGGGCAGTGCCCCTCAATCTCCGATGTTCATACAAACCTGGAATCTCGTCACAGAGCAGGTTCTGCTTCGGCCAAGTTGAGGATGGTGCCTAAGATTCTGTATTTCTTACATGTTTCCAGATGATGGTGATGCTGCTGGCCCACCGATCTCAGTCTGAATAGCAAGGTTTTAGACAACGGTTTCACAGCCTTGGCCGAATATTAAAGTAAACTGGAGAACTTTTAAAAATCTCAGTGCCCAGGCCGAATCTCAGACCCATGGAGTCAGCATCCCACCAATCTGCTTTCCTAACTTTCTGCCTTCCCTTATGTATTCAACAAATATATATTTAGTGTCTGCTATTTACTAAATGGTGAATTCATAATTGTGTCTAATACAAGTGGCATCCATTTTTAATAGAATGCTTTTACAAGAATAAAAAAATGGTTAAAAAAACCCAGAATTGTCTAAGTCTAATTTCAGGTATGGAAGAATGTTTAGAAGTTATCCTTGGTAGTTTAATGATAAAGGTAAGAACAATATCTCAATTCCATGTGCTTGCTCTCATTCAGGAACATTGCACAGACCATTTCATTTCATTTTCAGGAAGATGATATTTAACCTTTTTGAGATAAGGTTCAGAGCGTGTTGTTCGACACCAAATATCCGGAAAGAGACAGATGTAGAAGTGGGACTTAGGCGTTTCTCACGCTAAAGGCCTTGCACTGTCCTTCTCGATGGTCCCACGCTTCTCGTCTAAGAAGTAGGTATCTATAGTAGGAGTTCAGGTCATCGGACACACTTAAATACAATTTAGTAAGACGTAATTTTCATTTCTAACACACATTTCCAAGAGCCATAGGCTAGTTATCACAACTACATTTCAAAGGAGTATGGTTTATCTGTAATAGATTATATTAGTCAGGGTAGGTTAACTGCTTTTAAAGCAATGCCAAAATATAATTACTTTAACACAGTGGAATTCACACAGCAGTCTAGAGTGATATTCCTGTTCTTAGCAGTTCCTCTTAGAGCGACGATTTAGGTCTGCAAGATCTTGTGACTCTCTCCTCCTCTAGATTATCTGATTCTCCAGGGCAAATGGGTAAAGGCCATGGAGAATTTCACATAGGAAGTTTATATGGGAAAGGATCGTGGGTCCCATATCACTTCTACCTCCATTCTAGTGGCTAAAACTCATTTCTATGGATACATAAGTACAAGCAAGAGAGCCTGGCAAATGTAGTCTACCTAGATGCCCAAAGGAAAAGGGAAACTAATTTTTAAAAAACCTGTAGAACCTGAATATAAAGGTTAAATTCACATGTGTGGAATAGCCCTTGCCATTACTTTTTTCTTCACCCCAATATTTCCTTCCCTTTTAAAATTACTCATCAATATCCCCTAGAGGAGGTACTGCCACTCCCAAATCATTAACAAGGGGAGGAGAAAACAGGGGTTGTTAACATACCCCATATCTTATAGTGATCATTATGTCTTATTTGAAGTTTGCTAGAATTTTCCAAAGTAGTTCCTTCAAGTCAGGTGGCCTTCAAGATTTGGTAAAAGTACCACTATAGTCATCCTGAAAAGTGGGACCACTCTGGAATATAGGCCAGATGGCGTGGTTTTCCCCAAGCCTCTGAATAAGGCAGCCAATGTATATGACAATTTGGTCAACACTCTGTCAGCAATAAATAACTGTATCCATGTGGGTTTTTATGACCAGTTTACATTGTGCTTAAGCCAGGCTCTGAATCTTTTCCAGTTCTCACCACATGAGAGAAAACACATTAACACAAACATGAAAGAGATCTGTTTTCACTTTGTCCACTTTCATTAAGGTTGGAAAACCCATAATCTTTCCATTTGAGAGCTTAATTGGTAAATTAATGATGACTGACAAGTATGTTGGTTGGAAATAGATATTTTCCCCCTTTAATTTTTAGAATCTCTGCTCTCACTAAATCTACTATTATTTTGGAGATAAAATGAGAATAATAAAAATAACTTTTTTTCCCTTTGGAAAATTACAATGGTCCTCCAGGGAGTGGGTGCCGTGTGACAGGGGACCGAATCTGGGTTTCGAGTCAGTTTTGCTATTTAGAAGCTCTGTGACTTAACCTCTTTGTGAAGTGAGGAGAAATGAAAGTAAGAGCTACTTCAGGGCACGTGGAAGAACTGGGTGTGCTATTGCAAAGCACTGGGCCCAGTGGATGGCAGGTGGCAGATGTCCATCATTGTGTCATTACCCTCGCTACGTGGCAGCACCGAGCAGGAGGTTTACACACGCCCTCTGCTGTGACCTGACACAGAAGTGAGGGCCTCACAGTTCTGTAGGGAGAAACTGAGACGGAGAATTGAGCTGCACAAGCACGATGCTCATTTTTGCGGATGAGCCACTTACTCAAGAAAGAGTCACTACTTCCATGCTGCTGGCCCTAACCTAAATGCACTGAGGGGTAGTCCTAGGGGTATGAAATGTGACTTTCTAAAATAACTGCTGACATCATATAGGAGTTAAAGCAGGAAAGAAAAATGCACTGACTTTCTTTGTTTTGGCTGCTGTATGAAGATGGCTTTCTCTGTCACAGTACCTATAGCCCAACCTGTCTTGCTAGAGAAACAGAAAGGTACTAATGAGGTTTCCTCATGACCTTTTGTCCAGTTCATGACAGAACTCTCATTTATTCTTCTAGCCTTATTTTTCACCATGAGAAGAACTGCATAATCCAATATTAAAAATAAAGAATTTAATTTCTTTAGTAACTAGCTCTCTGATATTCACGACAATAAATAAGAATAGAATAATATACTTGGCATCTTATTTTGGAAAAACACTTATATACATTCAATCCTTAAAATTAAAGTTAAGGTTAATGGTATATTTAGAAACAAGTTATATATCATTATTCATAGATATGTATATATATTCATAGATATAATTTGATCTCAACTATTTGAGGAAAGAGAAACCAGACCAAAATGTGTTTTTATTTTCCCCTTTTCTACTTCAGGTACTTTATTTTATTACAAACCCAGATAATTTGTCATGACCTCACTCTTCCCAATTTAAGTTTAAAAATAACAAAAATCTGAGGAGATTCAATGAAGATACTGATCATCTATTTAATTCTGAAAACATTTGAGAATTTTTGTTTTCATATGGGACCAATGAGCTGATAATCCTTATAAAGCTCAGTGAATTATTTTTAAAAACCCACATAACTATGTTGTTTGATTGCTTTTACCTGTAAACTATTCCTATATCAGCCTCTTAGCTGATTCCTAAATTAAAAAAAAAAAAATTCGATTGAAACTAGCCTTTCTTCTTCCAGATTTCTAATTTTAATTTGGATAACAGGTGATTATAACTTTGCCCAGTATTTCCTGTGTTTCATGTTCATACATGTTTGTTAAGCAAATCCAAGAGATAGCATATCTTCCTGATGACTCCTGCTTCCTGTGAGAGACTCAGCTCAGAACTCATGAATATTTGGAGAATGAGGCAGAACAGCAATCTTATCTGCTTTAATCTGTCACTCTGCAGCTCACATCCGTGGTAAGCCCTCACATCCAGAGATGGTCCACCACTCTGAGATTAGCTAAGCCTATGAGATAATGCATTTTATTTCTTTAACCAATTTTGGTGTGCTGCCAGGGATTTATAAATGCCGGTCAGTGCTTAAGTTCTCTTCAGGATACTTTTGCAAATAGTCTGCGGAGCTTTAAAGAAAAACCACCCAGCCTTCAGAAAGAAAGACATCCTCACTCAGATAAATATAGATACCCAGAAAATATAATAGCTAAATAAAACATGAGGGCACTAAGTCAAAGTACAGAAGGCAGATTTCTTAAAAGGAGGCATAGAGTTTTATAAAATAAGAATTTTAAAGACTATCTGATTTCACTGGCTCATTTTAATGATAAAAAAACAAAAACAAAAAACAACTCCCAAGAGACGTTTACAAAGTCACCGGGTTATGTGAGCGGAAGTCAGCTCTGAATCCAGTGGTCATGTCACTGCACTGGCAAGTACCCTCCACAGGGCACGTCACGTAGAGTTCCTGCAAGCACCGTCCACGCCAGGAATCTGTGAGTCTGCGTTCCTTTACCACAGAACTTCACAAGAGACTCAGACACGCAAACCCACACAAGGTTTCCTATTAGTGAACAGACGACTGAATCACTGGGTCTTTTCCACTTATAATTTGAGAAGTTTATGATTCATGCAAGCTGATGTGAGAGGCCACCCTCAGAATTAAAAAGTCTGAGGAACTAAGGAAAAAAATGAAAAAGAAAAGAAAAAAGGCAATGGTCAAAACCACAGAATCATATGTGACAGAGTTAGCCAGCGCATCTCAGCCAAGACCCACAGAGCTCACGACAGAGAGGCTGACAGCGCAGAGGCTGGCTGTGCCCGTCCCCACCTCTGCGGGGTGGGAAAGGCGGAGACCGGGCAGCAGCAGTCTGATTTATTACCACTACACCTGTAATATCTTTTTAAAAATTTCAAGGCTTTCGTGGTGCAAAGATGAGCTCTCTGAGACCACACAGATTGTAAAAACTGACCAATTCCAGCAGGAGGTACAAATTTGTATTTGGTCCACATGTATCCTTTTGGGGGCTTTAATGTTTCCATGAGGCTGGTAAAAAAAAATCGGTTATGAACTAAGCTTTTCCAGTGATCTGTGGATACCTTCTGGGGACGCTCTGACTAAACACACACTGCACACATTTACATAATATATGATCAGGCTGCCTGTAAAATCATGTAATCAGATTATATCTGTTTATGCAGTAAACATTCCAGTCTGTCTTTATGCATCCTTCAGAATGATCTATGGCAATATATTGGCAAAGGAAATCTCTTCACTATTCTATGCATGGCGGCAATTTGTGACTATGTATAAGATCGGGAAGAAAGAAATTGCTGTGAAAATATACCCCACACTTGGACAACAATTTTCCACTCGATGTTTTAAAAATGTTTTATATCCAATTCTAAAAATGATTAAAATACAAGTATAGATTCAGTAGGACTCACCTGGTCTTGACTTGATTTCTAACTGGCTGACGAAACTTTACATTTTACACCTGCATCGGAATCCCCTGCACCCCATGTATGGAAAATCTAATTCAACAGGGCCAAATCGGGGCTAAGAATGCATGTTTTTAAAAAGCTTAGAAAACCAAGTAGTCTGTCATATATGTATTTAATTGTAAGAACCTCAACTCACAGCATGATCACTTGCCCCTAGCACAAATCCCAAACAGAAAACCCTCTCAGGATAACCTGAGAACCATTCTCAAGAACCAAAGATCTAAAGTCATGTTGCAGGACAGACGCTCTGCAGAGCCAGTGTGCACCCAAGTTCCGAGCCGAGAACCGAGGCACTTCCTCCAGGCAGCACACCCAGTTCCTCATGGGCAGCAGTGGTGTCCCCCGGGCCTCCCGGCTTTCAGCACACAGCTTGAGCCTGAAAAATTGTTTGATGAATAAAAGTAGCATAATTGTGGGGGACATTTCATAATGTTTGTGTCGCTGAGAAAAGACCAGAAAGTAAAATACTCTTTTATACTTCATGGGGGTTGAACCAAAATGTGGATGGTCCAGGCCATGGAGGTTGGGGAGCTGTCTTGTGCCGCACTTAACAAATAAGTGAGTGTCTCTAGTGTTTGTGGTTCACCTTTCCTCACATTGTCAGGCTTCTGTTTCAAGGCTAAGAAATTGTATTTGTATATACATACCTATTGATCCCTTTCCCTGGCAGTAACAAGAGAGGAATGCAGCTACTTTTAAAGGATTCATTGATGAGGATACTGAAAGAAAGTAGATCATAGCAATTAGTAGGACCACCGTGCCAGGTGATCATTATTGTAAAGAGTGAGGAGGTAGATCCCTGCTGTGCCATTTAAATACAATGATGACTTATATGTGGAAACCACTGCTCTTTCATGCTTTTTATGTCTACGTCTTTAAGGGGAGGATAAGGGAAGTACAAGAAGGATACCACCTGAGATAACATGAACTTGACATCAACTGGCACCTCATTTCCTCTTAAAGTCCAGATTACAAAGGTTTTACTGTGTGTATACCCCATGCCTATAGGGTGATGAGATGGGGTTTTGTGTGGTTTAGAGAAAACAGTTCTTATTCTTTCAGAGCCATTTTTCTCCTTTTCCCTGATTCTCAGCAGTAAATTCTTTCCTTTAATGTTCTATATTCCTACCTCAATTCTTAATCTGTCAGCTCAACAATTTTCTAAATGTCCAATAAGTTCAACTTAAAGTTTCTCCCACTGTTTTTCATCTCTGACCCATCAGAATTAATCATTCATTAGGTGTGATAAAAAGAGAAAAACAAAATTATTTTTTATATTCAGCCGTTTATAATTTATATTGCATAGACAGGAAAGCTAAATCATAAAGAAAGTAAAATGATTTTTTTTCTAGGTCACTAAGTAGTTCATCAATAAGGATAGTAGAAAATAGAAAATAACCTATGTTTAAAATATTTTAAGAAATTAAGGATTTTTTAACCTAATTTTTACCAATAATTTTTTTGTTTTGTTAATTCTCACTTGAGGATATTTTTCCATTAATTTTCAGATAGAGTGGAAGGGGGGAGAGGGGGAGAGACAGAAAAATATTGATGTGAGACACACTGACCAGCTACTGCACAACCTCCACCAGGGCCGGGGATCAAACCTGCAACCCTTTGGTTCATGAACTGATGCTCCAACTACTGAGCCAAACCATCCAGGGCTACCAACAAATTTTTTATTTGAACAGATATAGAAAGAAATTATGAGGTTCTCAGATCATTGAGAATAGAATAATCTACAAATGGTAGCTTTAGGAGTAAGAAGATTTATTCATGGGAAAAAATGCAAGTATGTTATCAATTAGAATCACAGCCTTTTTCTGTTGGAAAGGGAGATTAGTTTTGGATTGTAACATGTAGTTTTATGCTGCTTTTTCCCCCCTTAGATTTGCAGTTTGAGAAATATCAAAAGAAAAGCTTTCTGGTTTCCCACAACGCATGGGAGATTTGTTTCTGCACGCTTGCCCACACCCTGAAATTCTGTTATACTAGTCTGGGTCCCTCCCCGGAGAGCAGATGAGGCTTTTCATCCCCTGCAGAGCTGGCCTCCAAATGGTAATGAAACTCACGGAGGAATGCAAGAAACATCCTGAAAAAGAAAGAGCCAGGTTAAATGATACTCCAACTGTTAAATCTCAGTGATGTCAGTTCCTTGAGAAAAATGTGCACATGCATTTTACCCCCAAATCTTACTTACGGTTCCTATCCTCCTACTCTCTGAATTTTTTTTCACATTCCCTCAGTCAAAAGCCTACCACCAGGGCATATACCTAAATCATCCTGCATGTACCATATGACATTCAGAGAAAGGGCTTTAAAGACATTCACCCCCTGTTCGGACCGAAAAGGAAATGACCATTGTGAAATTTCTCAGCTAAATCAGTTTACTGAGAGTGACTTGAAAGGTCAGAAAAATTTTTTTTTTTCTGCTGCAGCTGCTTAAACATTGGCTAGAAATTAAGTCTTTGGAACAGCTTCGTTGCTTTATGGCCATGATGCAACTCAGTGGTTTCAAGCTTTTTACCAAGGACAAGCTAATCCTGAAAATAGGTCTGTTTTCCACTAGTTCTTTAGAAAAGAAAATGTTTAGCTTTCCCCCGTCTGTCAATCTTGTGGTAAGAAAATGCCACCGGGGCACCTTTTATAACAATCTGGGCTCAGAAGCAGCTGTACAAATCATAAAATGAGTTTTTTCCCCTTTTAATCCGACTGGCATTCAAGTCAATGGGCATTTTCAGAGACAAAGTATAAAGCAGACTCATTTTGAAACCCAACCTGGAGGAGAGGCATACACAACCATGACAGCTTATTTAGAAGAGGGTATTGTGATCATTGTCACTGGAAACAATGAGGAAAGTACCATTCGTGATTCTGTAAGCAAGGGTCTCCTAGATCTCTCTAGTTGTTCATCGATAGAAAAGCAAATCCATGCAGAAACTCCGGGTCTCTGGGCAAGGGAGAAAAATATCCTTGAGAGACGATATGAAGGATATTATTCTTTCCTGAACTAATATTCCCTCCTTGTCAGTTTTAAATGAACAGGGACTAACATCCCCAAATGGGAAGCTAAGTAAAGGCTTCATACGGCAGAGCAATAACTAGTGAATCGCTGCGACTGATTTCAACCCCAGAGTGACAGACAATGGTAAATCATTTCCTCCCCCTTACACCTTCCCCTCACTGCCCTCCCCCAGAGGCTGTCAGAGTCACCCCATAAAAATGTAATTTTATCTTATTCTGCGTCTGCCCTCCTTTCTTCACACCCCAATTAGGGTGAAGTCAGCAGTGACAGAAGGCAGAAACACAGCCGCCCTGGTAACAACAAGGAGGGCCGGAGATTTAATTGTGGGGTGCAATGTGCCCCCCAGACGGTTCTAAAAGCTCTGTCTTAATGATATCTGATATGATATGGTTAGGGCAGGTCTCCTTTGCTGGCTCTCTTCCTTCCCCCGTGAGAAAGATACAGGTCAAGGGAGGAGATAAACACTCAGGTCTCAGATAGGCTGGCTCATCCATTTAAATTGGTTCAATATGTTCTGAGCATCTCCTCTTTTGCCTCACACAAAAATGCTGTAAAAAAATCTCAACCCTACTTCCTTAGTGAACTGATTTTAGAGAATCAAATGGTGGAATTCTGTTACACATAAATTATGATGAAAACTTTTCCCCTAGGGTTTAAATTTCTAAAGAGCTCCGTATGACTTTGTAGGGTAGGAGATCTGGAAGAAAGAGGTGCTGTGGTAATCACGCAGGACGTAGCCCAGTGGTTTGAGAAATAACCCTGAACTTGGCTAGTAAAAGACAAGGAGAAAAGGTTCAGATCGCTGCACATGTAGGTGTTGGGAATCTAAGTATTGGTGGGAGAACAGGCAAGTCATTAGGATGGAGAGAATCAATAGACTGTCTGATAGAAAGGTAAATAAATGGATATAACCCACTTTCCATGTTCTCCTCTGCCCATTTTTCTTCATACTCACTTTAGACAACTAACTAAATATCATTCAACAGCAATCAGCATCTCCTGAGAGCATTATGAGAGAGGCACAGTGCTAGATCCTAGTCACACACAGTCAAACAAAACATGGCTCCTAACTGTAACACACATAAAAACCCGTCAATATGGTGCTGTCCTTGGGCTTTTCATCTATCATCAGTTGATAATAAGGATGTGATCTTTCTAGGCTAAATGATCTGAGTGTTCCACATGTGTCAATGACTCTACCAAGCATTTTAAATCTGTTTCCTAATGATAATCCTCCCAATTAGCATTTTGAGTTAAATATTATCTACTGATGACAAACCTGACTCTCAGCAATAAAATAACTTGCCCAAAGTAACTTACAAGTGGCAGAACTGAAGTTTAGATGCGTTTATGACTCACAGCCTATGGCTTATCAACATATCGGTGTTGGTGTTTCTTCATTTAAATAGTTTATATAATTAATATGTTTGAACCTATGGTTAATAATCTCTTCTCAGCCTCTTTGCTCTCAAACACTATCCAAAAATGGAATCATGGGGAAAATGATGATAAAGTGTCTTTCTTGCTGATGAAAATGTTCAAGTTGGATACAGTCAATTGGAATATATAAGTGCTCTCTCTTCCTCATCCCGTAGGAGATGTAGTTTTGTGTATCTGGTTGCCAGAGAGAGATTGTAGCTGGCTGGAAACACTACACAGTACTGTGGAAGCCTGCAATGCATTATCTGTATTATACTTTCTGATTATGGCAAAGATTAAACTCACAGCTTCCTCATGTGTTAGAAAGTATTAGCAAAGTTCAGCATGAATAGAGAGGATAAATAAAAACTAATTTAACCTGCTTCTCAGGGGTCTACCCGTTTCCTGTAGTTATTATTATTTTTCTAAAGCCACGATTTATTATAGATTTCAACTCTGAATGTTATAAATGTCTCCATTTGTTATTGCATTTATTATTTATCCATTCTCCATACAGATAAATATACATTTTAGAAACTAATAAACACAGTTTAATAAACTTTTAAGCTAATAGCAAAATTAATTGTTCACAAATTCTTAACATTAATTTAATAGATTATGTGATTTGTATAAGTGGAAGATAAGTACAAAATAAAATGAGTATTTTGAGTTCTTAAATTCTATCCAAAATACTATTCAATATGTTGTCATAAACTAATCTCCTCTTAGGTTTATGCAAATATTCATTTGATGCACAGTTATGCTTTATCTGTGGACAGAGATGTAATGGATAGACATAGCATATGTGGCATTGTAAGTTACATAATAGAGAACTGGCCCCGTCCTTAGCCCTCAAAAATAGCAATAGAGGTAAGAGAGGAGAATGGAGGTAGAGGAAACTATATTCACTTAACACAAGTTTATTAAGCATTCACTATGGAAGAAGTATAGCCCAAGCAGAATAAAAAGCAACTTAGCATGGTCTACTGAGGCTTACTCAGGAATGGGTGACAAGATGAATGTGGCTGAAGAGAAATGTGCTGGGGTCGAGTGGCAGGCAATGAGGTCAGATGGCACAGACGTGTCAAGTCATAGAGGGCACTGAATGCTATCGCAAGGACACAGATTTATTATGAGTGAAATGGGAAGACAGTGGAGAATATTAACAACAGGCATCACATGATCTAGACTTACTTCTTCTGTTTTAATAAATATTATTCATCTATGAGCAGGATCTTTACAGGCAATATATATTCTAATACAAGATCATGGGCTTTTATTTTTTTTCTTTTTCTCTTTTTAATTTTTAATTTTTTTTTTTTTGTCACAGATGATTCTCCTTTTTTACCCCATTGACACCCTCCTCCCTCCCCCCCCCATGTCCATTGGTTATGCATACATGCATATAAGTTCTGTGGTTTATCTCTTCCCACCCTCCACCCCCTCTTCTGAGGGATGTGAGTCTGTGCCCTACCTCCATGTTTCTGGGACTACCGTATTCCTCAGACTGTTATGTTCATTATATTCCGTATATAAGTGAGATCATGTGGTATTTGGCTTTTTCTGTTTGACTTATTTCACTTAGGATAATACTTTCCAGGTCCCTCCATGTCGTCTCAAAGGATAAGAGATCTTTCTTTCTTATAGCTGCATAGTACTCCATTGTGTATATGTACCACAGCTTTTTTATCCACTTGTCTACCGATGGACACTTGGGCTGTTTCCAGATCTTAGCTATTATACATAGTGTTGCTATGAACATGGGGGTACATATATTCTTCCTGATTGGTGTTTCAGGCTTCTTAGTGGATATTCCTAGAAGCGGGATCACAGGGTCAAATGGCAATTCAATTTTACTTTTTTGAGATAACACCATATTGTTTTCCATAGTGGCTGCACCAGTCTGCATTCCCACCAGCAGTGTACTGGAGTCCCCTTTTCACCACACCCTCACCAACACTTGTTGTTTGATGATTTGTTGATGGCCAATCTGACGGGTATGAGGTGATACCTCATTGTTGTTTTAATTTGCATCTCTCTGATGATTAGTGATGTTGAGCATGTCTTCATATGTTTCTTGGCCATTTGTATGTCCTGTTTGGAGAGGTGTCTATTCAGCTCCTCTGCCCGTTTTTTAATTGGGTTCTTTGTCTTCCTTTTGTTGAGTTGTATGAGCACTCCTATATATTTTGGAAATTAACCCCTTATCTGATATATCATTGGCAATGACATTCTCCCATACAGTGGGTTGCCTTTACATTTTGATGATTGTTTCTTTCGCTGTGCAGAAGCTTTTGAGTTTGATGTAGTCCCATGTGTTCATTTCTCCTTTGTTTCTGTTGCCTTAGGTGATGTATCAGTGAAAATTCTGCTTTGTATGCTGTCCAAAATTTTGTTGCCTACATTTTCTTCTAGAATTTTTATGGATTTATGGGTCACATTTAAGTCTTTTATCCATTTTGAGTTTATTTTTGTGTATGGTGTAAGTTGATGGTCTAGTTTCATTTCTTTGCATGTAGCTGTCCAATTTTCCCAACACCATTTATTGAAGAGGCTGTCTTTACTCCACTTTATGCTCTTGCCACCTTTGTCAAATATTAATTGAGCATATTGCCTTGGGTCCATTTCTGGGTTCTCAGTTCTGTCCCACTGGTCTATATGCTTGTTCTTGTGCCAGTTCCAGGCTGTTCTGATTACAGTTGCTTTGTAGTATAACCTGATATCTGGTATTGTGATCCCACCTACTTTGTCTTTTTTCAAAATTGCTGTGGCTATTCGGGGACTTTTTTGGTTCCATATGAACTTTTGGTGTATTTGTTCTAGTTCCATGAAATATGTCTTTGGTATTTTGATGGGGATTGCATTGAATCTATAGATTGCTTTGGGTAGTATGGACATTTTAATGATGTTAATGCTTCCAAACCATGAACAAGTTATGTGCTTCCACTTTTTTATATCTTCCTCTATTTCTTTTTTCAATGTCCTGTAGTTTTCTGCAAATAGGTCTTTTACTTCTTTGGTTAAGTTTATTCCTAGGTATCCTAATTTTTTTTGCCACAATGGTAAATGGTATTGTTTTTTCAGTTTCTCTTTCTGTGAGTTCATCATTGGTGTATACGAATGCCATCGATTTCTTGACATTAATTTTGTATCCTGCTACTTTGCCAAATTCATTTATTAAGTCTAGAAGATTTTTTATGGAGTCTTTAGGATTTTCTATGTATAATATCATGTCATCTGCAAATAATGACAGTTTCAGTTCCTCCTTTCCAATTTGGATTCCTTTTATTTTTTTCCTCATGTCTGATTGCTGTGGCTAAGACTTCCAGTACTATGTTAAATAAGAGTGGCGAAAGTGGACATCCCTGTCTTGTTCCTGTTCTTAATAAAAATGTTTTTAGTTTCTGCCCATTGAGTATGATGTTGGCTGTAGGTCTTTTATATATGGCCTTTATTATGTCAAGATACGATCCCTCTATTCCCACATTGCTGAGCCTTTTTATCAGAAATGCATGCTGGATTTTGTCGAATGCTTTTTCAGCAGCTATTGATATGATCATGTGGTTTTTATTCTTCATTTTGTTTATGTGGTGTATCACATTTATTGATTTGTGAATATTGTACCAGCCTTGTATCCCTGGAATGAATCCCACTTGGTCATGGTGAATACTTTTTTTGATGTATTGCTGGATCTGATTTGCTAGTATTTTGTTCAGGATTTTGGTGTCTATGTTCATCAGGGATATTGGTCTGTAGTTTTCTTTCTTTGTAGTGTCTTTTTCTGGTTTTGGAATTAGAATTATGCTGGAGTCATAAAACGAGTTTGGAAGTCTTTCTTCTTGAATTTTTTGAAATAGTTTGAGGAGAGTGGGTGTTAGTTCTTTTTTGAATGTTTGGTAAAACTCCCCCGTGAAGCAATCTAGGCCTGGGCTTTTGTTTGCTGGGAGAGCCTTGATTACATCTTCAATTTCCTTAGTTGTTATTGGTCTGTTCAAGTTTTCTATCTCTTCCGGTAATAGTTTTGGGAGACTGTGTGTTTCTAGTAATTTGTCCATTTCACTTAGATTGTCGAATTTGTTGCCATATAGTTGTTCATAGTAGTTGTTGACGATCTTTTGTATTTCCGTGGTGTTGGTTGTTACTTCTCCTCTTTCATTTCTGATTTTGTGTACTTGGGTTCTCTCTCTTTGTTTCTTGTTGAGTCTAGCTAAGGGTCCATCAATCTTGTTTATCTTTTCGAAAAACCAGCTCTTTGTTTCATTGATCCTTTGAATTGTTTTTTTGGCCTCTATGTCATTTATTTCTGCTCTGATCTTTACTATTTCCTTCCTTCTACTTGCTCTGGGGTTTTCCTTTTGTTTGCTTTCTAGTTCTTTAAGTTGTGAGGTTAGATAGTCTATTAGAGATTTTTCTTGTTTTTTGAGGTAGGCCTGTAGTGCTATGAACTTCCCTCTCAGAACTGCTTTCGCTGCATCCCATAGATTTTGTGTTGATGTGTGTTCATTTTCATTGGTTTCCAGGAAGTTTTTAATTTCTTCCTTGATCTCCTCGGTGACCCATTCATTGTTTAATAACATGCTATTTAGCCTCCATGTGTTGAAATGTCTTTGCATGTTCTTGTTGCAATTGATTTCTAGTTTCATGCCATTGTGATCTGAGAAGATGCTTGATATGATTTCAATCTTCTTGAACTTGTAGAGATTTAGTTTGTGTCCTATCATGTGATCTGTCTTTGAGAATGTCCCATGTGCACTTGAGAAGAATGTGAATTCTGTAGTTTTGGGGTGTAGTTCTCTGTAGATATCTATTAAATCCATTTGGTCTAGAGTTCATTTACAGTCTCTGTTTCCTTGTTAATTTTTTGTCTAGCTGATCTATCCAGTGATGTCAGCGGGGTGTTGAAGTCCCCTACTATGAGTGTATTACTGTCGATTTCTCCTTGGAAGTCCTCCAGAAGATTTTTAATATATTTTGGTGCTCCTATATTGGTTCCATACAAGTTTATCAAGGTTTAATCTTCCTGTTGGATAGATCCTTTCAATATTATGTAGTGGCCATCTTTGTCTCTAGTTATGGCCTTCATTTTGAAATCTATCTTATCAGATATGAGTATTGCTCCTCAGCTTTTTTTTCCAGTCTGTTTGCTTGGAAGATTTTTTTCTGTCCCTTCACTTTCATCCTATGTGAGTCTTTTGTTGTGAGGTGGGTTTCTTGTAAACAACATATAGATGAGTCATGCTTTTTTATCCAATCAGTCACTCTGTGTCTTTTTATGAGAGCATTCAGTATATTTACAGTTAAGGTGAGTATTGATATGTACTTGTTTATTGCCAGTTTTGTTTAGTGTGGTTATATTTTTTTTCCTATTTCTTCTACTAATTACAGCAGTCCTTTTAACATTCTTGCAGTGCTGGTTTGGTGCTAGTGTATTTCCTTAGCCTTTTTTTTTTGTCTGGGAAGCTCTTTATTTGACCTTCCATTTTGAATGATAGGCTTGCTTAATAGAGTAGTCTTGGATTCAGATCCTTGTTTTTCATGACCTTGATTACTTCATGCCATTCCCTTCTGGCCTGTAGTGTTTCTTGTGAGAAGTCAGCTGAGAGCCTTATGGGGTTTCCTTTGTAGGCATCCTGTTGCTTATCTCTTCTTGCTTTTAGGATTCTCTCTTTGTCTTTAATTTTTGGAATTTTAATTACTATGTGTCTTGGTGTGGGCCTGTTTGAGTTCTTCTTACTTGGGGCTCTCTGTGCTTCTTGAACTTGAATGCCGTCTTCCTTCACCAAATTAGGGAAGTTTTCTGTCACTATTTCTTTGAATATATTCTCTAATCCTTGCTCATTTTCTTCTTCTTCAGGGACTCCTATGATGCAAATATTATTACGTTACCAGTTGTCCCAGAGTTCTCTTAAGCTGTCTTCGTGTTTTTAAATAGTTTTTTCCTTTTGTTTTTCTGATTGGTTTACTTTTTCTACCCTGTCTTCTAATTCACTGATCCGGTCCTCAGCTTCCTCTACTCTGCTTTTTAGACCTTCCAATGTGTTCTTCATTTCTGATATGTCATTTTTTATCTCTTCTTGGTGGTTTTTAATTTCCCATTGGTTTATTTTCAACATCTCTATGTCCTTACTCATGCTCTTGAGCTTCCTCAAGATCATGGCTCTGAATTCTAGCTCTGTTAACTTTTCTAACTGCTCCACATTGATCTTATCTTCGGTGGAGGTCTTTTGTTTATTCATTTGGCTTCTGTTTCTGTGTTTCACCATTTTGGCTATCACAGTGGGCTTTGGAGCCTGTCAAGTTTTCCCTGTGGGTGTTGGTGTTCTGCTGTTTGTGGCTCCCTCTCCTGGGTTTTGATGAGCGAGGGAGGACTCATGTTAAACACCACTGACAGGTCTTACTTTCGTGGTTAAAGTTGCTAGCCCAGGAAATGTACTGTTATCCTCTAGGATTTTGCCTGGATACTAGCAGTCGAGGTTACTTGAAGAGTTTTAGGTTGTAAGTTCATTGTAAAACTTTCTCAGGTGCTCAGCATAAGGGGATTTCCCGAGGGTTGGGCAGATGCTGGTTGTTAATGAGCCTCAATTAGCACTTCAATGGCCCACAGGGTGGGGTTGGATCTGCGAGGGAGGGGCTGCTGCCTCTCCTCAGAGCCCTGGGAAAGAGCAATATGGCCACCGTCTTGCGTGGCATCAACTCAGCAAAAGCTCTTAGTGCCCTCCAGATCCCGAGTGTTCCCACACAGTTCCAGCCCAGTCTTCCCTTCCTCTGCTGGAGCCCAAGGTGAGTGGTTGTGGCTTTTTTAGCCACTCTCCCAGCTCTGCGCTGTGGAGCCACTTGGGAGTGTAACCCGAGGGCGCTGCTCCCAACTAAGGCCGCTGCCAAGGTGCCGACCGTGGGCTCCCAGCCCCCGTCTCGCGCCTTTGCAATCCTACCAGGATCGAGTCAGTGTCCCTGGTTATATGGTCCTCGCAAGCTGCTTTTCTGTTGGTTTTTCCCGTCGATTTGTCTGTGTTATAGTTGTAATTCCAGTTTGGTTCTGGGAGACGGTCTGTGTAGCTCCGTTCACTCCGCCGCCATTTTGGATCCCCGATCATGGGCTTTTAAACTTGTCTTTGACTAAGTCCATTAATGGAACACTGAAGCAGAAAGACCTGTTAACCAGAGAAGGGTGGGGGGCAGGCTGGAGGGGTGCTGGTGCCAAAATCAGAAGTAGGGAAGCCTTTTATGTTGGTCTAGGCTAGATGGAAAAGACAGAGAGGAGAACCAAGTGACAAACTGAAAGTGGCAAGTTATAATACCATAGCAGGAGCAAAGGAGTGAAGGCAGGCATGAAGCCATAAACCTGGGATCAAAGATGAGTCTAAAACCAACAATACTAAATATTTCCAGTAGCTGCCTGAGGTCCAAATGAAATTCTCTAGATCATCTGCCACTAAAAGTAATGTCTTCCACATGAGGACAATCAAAATTTTGTTAAAATTATGTCAAATAATAAAATAATCCCTTCTGTTTGATAACATTTTGGAGTTGTATTAACTTTAATTTCACTTTTTCTTTAAAAATAGGTGAGTGGGGAGGGTGGGAAGAGATAAACGAAAGAACTTATACGCATATATGCATAACCAATGGTCACAGACAATAGTGCGGAAGGCAGGCAGGGACAGGAGCGGGGAGGAGGGTGCTAATGGGGTAAAAGAGGAGGAAATCTGTAATATTTACAATAAAGATAAAAATAATATTCTGCCATTTCTAAGTTGAGCAAACTCTCTTTAGAAAACTTAGGCCAAAAGACATGAAATGAATAATGGGCAAACCAGTTATTAAACTCAAATATTTTAACTCTAAATCTGGTGACCTTTACACTCATTTAAATTTTAAAAAGTATTTTACTTGCATGATTTGAGGCCGTTTGAATTGGAGGTTTTACAATAACATTCTATATATTTTTAGGAGTCATTGATAGAAAATATTAGTTCAGGCCATAATATATACCTTTCTTATCTATATTTAAAAATAAATGAAGGTATTTATTGATAGTTGAATGCTTTTGGTAATGGATCTGCCACTTAGTTGAGGACCTACTAACTACGCTTTATTTTTAATATAGACAGAAGCAGCTTAAAGTCAAATATGTGAAATAATCAGATACCTCATGTTATAATTATAATCAAGGTATGACTAAAATCATAGGCTTGTGTTGTGTGTGTGTGCTATTTACACATTTTGAAATAAAATAATTAAAGATAACTACTAAAATTTTTGTTTAATCTCAGGCCTGGCTTATGTATATTAAAAAGAACATTATTACATATAAGGAACATGTAATGAACTAATTATTGAAAATTATGTTGCTAGAGAAGCCAAGCTTTTTTTCCCAAATGGTTATATAAAATTTATATAAATCAAGCAGATAGAGGAGTGGAATGCTTGTGAAGGAATGAGAACCATGTATAACTGACATCTTGGAAAGTAACAATGAAAACACAGGGGAGGGTGGGTAGCCAGGATATAGTGCCACTGAGGCACAGGCTACAATCGACAACTAAGAATATATAAGATCTAATGAAAAGTAGCATGTGCATATTTTTTATTTATTTATTTTTATTTAATTAATTTGATTTTTTTGTTACAGGTGTTTCTTCTTTTTTCCCCATTGACACCCACCTCCCATCTACCCCCCGGACATTGTTGTCTATGTCCATTGGTTATACTTCTATGCATAAGTTCTTTGTTTTATCTCTCCCCCTGACCCCCTCCTCTGAAATTTGTCAGTCTGAATCCTACCTCTGTGTGAATATTTTTTAAATCCATATCTCTTGTTCTCAATAGGGGGTGATTTTGTTTCACCTCCTGCCCCAGGAAACTTTTGGAAACATCTGGAGTAGTTAGAAGCAACATATAGTAGTTAGAAGCAACAGGTTAGATATAGGCATAGCACTATCCAAAAACATAGCATAGATTAAAAAATAAGGAGCAACGTGAACTATCAAAACACTCTTAACATATAACAAGTACAATGAACAACAAAATACACATAAAATACACATTTTGCAGAGATCAATATACAAAAAGACATTTATTAAATTTCTTAGCACCATTGCCTATTCGAAATGGAAAGACAGAAGGTTATGGGAGCAAGAGAAATAATCAACTAATTAGTCCATCAAGAGAAACACCCATGAAGATAGTGTACCTTTAACTGAGACATAGGATTACTTCAACCCTTTTTATTTGATGTCCAAGTGTATATAATGCTAAGACTATTAACCCTAAGTGTGTGTACTCAAAATCAGGACAGATGGTAATCACATAGAATCTTAATTATTCACATCTGGATTCATGAATTTTCTCATTGAGGGGAGATATGAAGGAAACATTTTGGGAGGAATAAATAACTGCTTCTTAGATCAAGTAATTTTAGAATCCATATGGAAAGGAAATACACTGACTGAGTTCTGCATAAAAGACAGGAAGTGAATCAGAAATTATACAAACCACTATATATTAGTGATCAGTATATGATTAAGTTTCACATTCTGCTGAGAGTGGGAAAGCCAAGGAACATTGAACACATGCTAACTCAATTTTATAAAAGGGACCTACATCAAAATGTGGATATTAGAAAAAACTGCAAGGATTGGGGGGGGGGGGGAGCAAATAATCTACCAGAAACCTGGAGACTGTTTAAAACACCTTATTAGAAGCCCAGGCAAAATGTGTGCCAAGGATCAAGAAATCCAGGTGCTCAAACAAAATCCTTGTATGGCTAACTGGCAAAGCAAAAGAGGTCATTGTGGGTGAGGGGAGAAGGATGGCATTTTTAATGGTACAATTGGCCAAGTGAGCAAAACAAAAAAATCTACAAAGTAAGGCAAATCAGGTGCAAAAAACATAAGACCAACTAAAAATGACTTGAAGGAATACTGTGCTTGGTATTCCAAAGAAAATAATAAAAGTTTTTTTAAAAAAATAAATCAATAGTAAGATGCCAGCTCAAGGATCACTGGGACTAAATATAATAATGATGGTGGAAAAGCTGACTGTTGAAAATAAAAGGATCTGACAAAAGAAATCAATGGATTCTTTATTTCAATTTTTATTATGAAAATATGTTAGCTGAAGGTCTAGTTCCAAACAATCCTGAAAATAAAAAATATCTAAAAATTAATAAAACTTTGTAATTTTATATATTCTCCACATCAGTGGTTTATCATTATAATTAGGTCAGTATTTTAAAGTACGGATGTGAGGGCCTCCGTCTTGGAGACTCCGATATATATATCCACAAGTAGAGCCTGTGACTGTATTTTTAGCAAGTTCTCACTTGATTTGATGATCAGCTTATTTAGGAACCACTGCTGTCTATCAAATTAACAACCAATTTAAATATAAGCGATTGTAATGGCTAAAGTAACTCATTATTTATCACTTGTCATGATACCTCTCCCAAACCCACACTCTGACACAGGACCAGTACAAGCTAACAGTTATTGTGATTCTCACCCAGAGAAGTCCCTGAAAAGTACAAATCATGGATACAATGTGCTAATTTCACCTCCATACCTGATCATCTGGAACTATAATAGAAGTCGAGATGATTCTACATTTAAATATGCATAGCAATTTAATGGAAAGGCAATACAGTATTCTTTAGAAACAAAACAAAAACTGTTCCTATTAATTATCAAGATTATTTGACAGAACTTTGTAGGAAAAGAGATGAGCTGTTTCACTCAGAATTTAAATAATACGCAGTTGTATTGTTAAAGGTATTGAAATTGGTTCATCAACACGGAATGGGGTGATCAAATGTTATAGAAGACAGAGTAATTTTCAGGCAAAAACAACAACAAAACAAAACAAAGGCTGGGAGAGATAGGCTCATTCAAAATCCGAGGAAAAGATACCAAGGTGTAATGGCTAATTTATCTGTCAGCTTTGCTGGGCCACAGGCTGCCCAGATAGTTGGTCAAACATTATTCTGGATGTTTTTTTAGAGTGTTTTTGAATGAGATTAACATTTAAATCAGTAGATTTAGGAAAATAGACTGCCCTCCATAATGTGAGTGGATGTCATCCAATCAGTTGAAGGTTTGAATAGAACAAAAGGCTGACGTTCTCATGAGTAAGAGAATTCAGCTTCTGGAGAGACTTCTAACTAGAACATTGGCTCTTCCTGGTTGTACAGTCACCCAGCTTTCAGATTCAAAGTGGGACATCAGCTATGTAGATTATGGCCTTGCCAGGCTTCACAATCACATGAACATATTACTTACAATCATTCTCTCTTTCTTTCTCTCCTTACCCCCTCTCAACTCTCCTTTTCCTTCACTCCTGCTCTGACTTTCTCTTTCTACTGGTTCCATTTCCTTGGAGAACCCCGACTAACACATAAGGTATCACCTACCTGGTGATCTACCAGGACCTACCTGAACATATTTACAATGACTTGAAAAAAGATCAATTAGGAAAACTTCAAGACTTCAAATACCACTAAATATTTAAAGAAAATGATATGTCTAGTGGAGGAGTAAATTCTGAAACTGAGTCTTATATAGGAGTTGGCAGAAGGATAGAAATTAAATATCTGTGTGGATTAGTATAATATAATACATTTAGCAAACAGGAGTTACACAGACACACATTATATTGTAAGGATAATTATTTTGTCTTGTAGAAATATTTCTAAAAATACTGTCTGAAGAACATGAGGCAAACAGAGTTATAAGAATAACTGGAAACATAGTTAAAAAAAATTAACCAGCAAACATTTTTATCCTTGAATAAAATATAATGCATCTAAGAGCTGGTACTGTGAAAAGATAAACGAGATTGACAAACCTTTAACCAGACTCATTCTGAGAAAAAGAGAAAACCCAAAGGAATAAAATCAGAAATGAAAGAAGAGAAGTAACAACTGACACCAAAGAAATACAAAGGATTGTAACAAAATATTATGGATAACTATATGTCAACGAATTGGACACTGTGGAGGAAATGGATAAATTTCTAGAAACATATTGTCTTCCAAGAATCAGAAAGAATCAGGAAGAATAAGAAAATCTGAAGAGATAGATTACAACTAGTGAAATTGAAGCAGTAATAAAAAATAAAAAAAACACTCTCAACAAAAAAAGTTCTAGACTGGATGGATTCACAGATGAATTTTACCAAACATTCAAAAAAGAACTAACACCTATCATTCTCAAAGTATTCCAAAAAAAAACTCAGGAGGAGTGAAAACTCCCAAGCTCATTTTACGAGGCCAGCATTATACTAATTCCAAAACCACATAAAGATACTACAAAGAAAGATAAGTATAGGCCAATGTCCTTGGTGAACATAAATGCTAAAATGCTCAACAAAATATTAGCAAACAGGATCCAGCAATACATTAAAAAGGTCATCACCATGATCAAATAGGATTTATTAGGGATGCAAGGTTGGTACAATATTTGCAAATCAATAAGCATGATATACCACACAAACAAAATGAAGAATAAAAACCACATCATCATAGCAATAGCTGCAGAAAAAGCATTTTATGAAATCTAGCACATACTTATGATAAAAACTTTCAGCAAAGTGAAAATAGAGAGAATATACTTCTACATAATAAAGGTCATATAGGACAAACCCACAGCCAACATCATTGTCAATTGGTAAGAACTACAATTATTCCCCTTATGATTAGAAACAAGACAGGGATGTTGGCTTTCACCACTCTTATTAAACATAGTACTGGATGTCCTAACCACAACAATCAAACAAGAAAAAGCATTCAAATTGGAAAAGAAGTAAAACTGTCATTAGTTGCAGATGACATGATTTTGTACATAGAGAACCCTAAAGATTCCATCAAAAAACTACTAGAACTGATAAATTAATTAGTAAAGTAGTAGGATACAAAATAAATATCCAGAAATCAGTTGCATTTTTATACACCAATAATGAACCATCAGAAAGGGAAACTAAGAAAACAATTTTATTTATAATTGCTTCAAAAAAGGAAATACATAGAAATAAATTTAACCAAGGATGTAAAAGACTTGTACTCAGAAAATAATAAGACACTGAAGAAAGAAACTGAAGAAGATACAAATAAGTGGAAGCATATCGTGTTCATGGACAGAAAGAATTAACATCATTAAAATGTCTATACTTGTTAAAGCAACCTATAGATGCAACACAATTCCTCTCAAGAAACCAATAACATATTTCACAGAACTAGAACAAATATTCCAAAAATTTACATGGAACCATGAAAGATACCAAATAGACACGGCAATCTTAAGAAAAAAGAATAAAGTTGCTGGAATCATGCTACTTGACATCTAACTATATTATAAGGCTATAGTAATAAAAAACAGCATGGTATGTCATAAAAACAGATATATAGATCAATGGAACAGAATAGAAATCTCAGAAATAAGCCCACACCTTTAGAATCAATTAATATTTAACAAAGGAAGCGAAACATACAATGAGTTAAAGATAGTCTATTCAATAAATGATGTTGGGAATATTGGTCACATGCACGCAAAAAAAATGAAACTAGACCACCTTCTTAACCATATACAAGAACAAACTCAAAATGGATTAAAACTTAAATGTTAGACTCATAACCATAAAAATCCTAGAAGAAAATATAGGCAGTAAAATCTTGAATATTTCCTCTGCCCAGCTAGTGTGGCTCGGTGGATTGAGAGTTCTCCCATGGACTGAAAGGCCCTGGTTTGATTCCTGATCAGGGCACGTGCCCGGGTTGTGGGCTTGATCCCCAGTGGGGGAATGCAGGAGGCAGCCCATAGATATTTCCTTTTCACATCATTGTTTCTATCTCCCTTTCCCTTCCTTTCTATCTAAAAAAAATCAATAAAAACATATTAAAAAAAAAATCTCGAACAATTCTCAAGCAATATTTTTTATGATGTATCACCTCAAGCAAGGGAAACAAAACAAGAAATAAACAAATGGAACTACATCAAACCAAAAAGTTTTTGTACAGCAAAGTAAACCATTAACAAAATAAAAAGACAACCCACTGAATGGGAGAACATATTCAACAATACATCTGATAAGGGCTTAATATCCAAACTTTATAAGGAACACATAAAACTCAACACTAAAAAAATAAACAATCCAATTAAGAAATGGGCAAATGACCTGACCAGACACTGTCCAAAGAGGACATACAGATGGCTAATAGACATATGAAAGGATACTTATTGTAACTAATCATCAGAGAAATACAAATTCAAACCACGATGAGATATCACCTCACCTGTCAGAACAGCTTTCAGCAATACATCAACAAACAACTTTTGGCGAGGATGTGGAGAAAAGGGAACTGGTGTGCAGTGCTGATGGGAAGGCAGTTTGGTGCAACCACTGTGGAAAAAAGTATGGAGTTGTCTCAAAAATTAAAAATAGAACTGCCTTATGACCCAGCAATTTCTCTTCTGGGAACATATCCAAAGAAACCTGAAACACTAATTGGAAAGAATATATGTACCTCTATGTTCATTGTAGTGATATTTACAATAGTCAATATTTGAAAACAGCCCAAGTGCCCATCAGTGCATGAATGGGGAAAAAAAGCAGTGGTACATTTACAGAATGGAATATTACTCAGCCATAAAAAAGCAGGAAATATTATTTTCTGTGACAGCCTGGGTGGACCTGGAGAGTATTATGTTAAGTGAAATAAGCCAGTCAGAGAAAGACAAGTACCATATGATTTCCCTTAAATGTGGAATCTAATGAACGAAATAAACTAAGAAAGTGGAAGCAGACTCATGGATACAGATTGACAGCTGTCAGAGGGGAGGGCTTGGTGGCTGGGTGAGAAGGGTGAAGGGATTAAGCAAAGTAAATAAAGGAAGACTCATGGATACAGACACAGTATGGTGATTACCACAGGTTAGGAAGGATGGGAGAGGTAGAAGAAATTAAAGGGAGATAAAAGGTGATGGAAAGAGACCTGACTTGGGGTGGTAAACACACAATACAATATACAGATGATGTATTATAGAATTGTATACCTGAGACCTGTGCAATTTTATTTATAAATGACACCCCAATAAATTCAAATAGTAATTAGAATATTAAATGCAGTTCTGTGGAACATATCTTACGAATAAAAATAATAGTACAGAGACAGATTCAGAGAAGATACAACTAGAAAAGGTGTCTGGGTGTTTTAAAAAGACGAAATTTAAAGAGATAAAACTTGGGAGTAAGAATGAAGGTGGAGGTGGAAGAATCAGATTTATAAAATAATGAAACATGTTGATATGATATTTATTTGGTTTCCCAGTTCTGGAATATTATAATTAGAAGGTATGCTTTTGTAATATAGAAGGGATAATCCCAGAAACAATAAATAGAGGCAGGTTGTAGAATTTAAGGAATAGAAAATTTTAGTAACTTGGTCTCAATTATTTGGCCACAATGTTGAACATTTATGAATTTTATCAAGTGGAAAAATGCTATTTACGGATTATCAAGTGATGTGAATGCTATTTATATAATGTAGATTATAGACTTTTTTTAAAAATCTAGAATAAAGATCAAGATATTGCCTCTCCAAGATCTGTGCTTCAAAGCAGGCAAACTATTGTTATTTCCGTTGTAACATTGGGGCAATTGAGGCACAGAGTAAGTGACTAATTTTTCCAAGAAAAATCTCCAAGTAATTAAACAGTATTAGAACCCAGCTATTTTGCCTTTTAGAAATGGTTCTATTGAATAAAATGTATGTATACACACATGTGCAAAGCAATCAGCTATATGATGACATATTCTTTGAAATAGCCACTATTGTCACATATCCCTTTTCAAAACTGCAGAAAGTAAACATAATCTTATGACTCTACCATGATGTTAACCTGCCTTAAAATGATATTTTGTTGCTTTGGTTCTCAAAGTATGGTCCCTGGACCAGCAGCAGAAGCAACAGCTAGAAACTCATGAGAAATATACTCCACTTCAGATCTACTGGCTTAGGAACTCTGGAATTAAGACTGAGCAATTTGTGTTTTATGAAACCATTCTGGTATGGCTGTTGCACATAGCAGTTTAACAATTACTGCTTTAAAAAATAGCGATTCTTGGCAATAAGTGGGAGAACAGTTTTTCCATATGCCATTTTTTTTCTTCTTCAAGTGCTCTGTTTATCTTTAAAGAACTTAACTCATTAAAAAGAACTTATATGCATGTATGCATGAACAGTGGACATGGACAACAAACTGGGGAAAGGGCAGAATAGAAATACACAAAATTAAATCATTTAACTGGTAGTCTTTGATTGTCTGGGAGATGGGTTTGTGGGAAATGCATTTGTTGTGCCTGAATATATCTAAGATTTATTCAAATATCTTCTCTAGGATTTAAAAGAGAAAAAATACCTTACATTTGTATAACTCACTGTAAACTATATTATTCTCTGTCCCTTATGTTTGTAAAGTGACAGTCCTACATTAACTGCTCAAGTTAAATTTAATTTGAATTAGATATAGAAGGAAAATTCACTCTGGTGATGTTAAAGATTCACAGAAAAAAAGTTTTTTTTAATGTAACCACTCTTTTTATTAATTTTCTAAAGCAGAATATTTGTCTTGACTGAGATGGAGGACACCAAGAAAATGATGTTTTCTTCCCTGTCCTACTCTAAGAACTATATTTATGGGTCTTCAAAAAGAGAAAGGTGTTTTCAAGTTATTAAAGAATTAATCAGTAATACTCTGATTTTTATGGGGCATGATTTACATTTCATTTTTAACTTCTGCTATTTTTATTTTATTTTATTTCTTTTTTGGCTCTTTGAATTTAGTGCTGCTGCTCCTGTTCCTTACATAAGTAAAACTATGGAATTCAACAAGTAAAGCAATCCTGGAATAACAGATACATAAAATAAACAATCTCTGGGAAGTTTCTACCAGGCCACACTGGTCTGCTCACCTGACCCTCATCTAAGTATTTAAATGAAGATGAAGCTTCAATGAAGCTGATTCACAGAGGTTTCATCTAGAAAATGTTGGTACAGTGCAGACCATCATCACTTAACACACATATCTTTCCAGCATAACGGTATTACCACTCTCTTTCCACCATTAACTAGCTGACACCATTCAGTGTCAGGACTTTGTCTTTAATAGGACATATTGATTATACCACCATATCTACAGAGGTACATATCCACATATACAAATCACTTGACACCTTAAAACAGTTTCCATTGCAGAAACATCCATGAGTGTACAGTTGTTTCTCTTATCTGGTGCTGCACACTTAATTCTGTTCAGCAAATATTGATCAGCATTCTTGTAGTTAGTAAATAATGGGAATAGTTAATCAATCTATAAGCTGGAAATGCCATAAAAAAATCCAAACAAAATAGAAATCTACTAGTTAAATTAACACATTCTAAAAGAAGAATGTAGCAAAAAAGACACAGAAAAATAAGCTGATGAACTAAAACCGAAACTTTTTTTGCAAATATGTATATGATATAGTTAGGTAGGTATCATATTATGAAATTATCCTTCATAAAATAAGTTATAAAGAGTGCCTGAAAACAACTTTCAAATTGCTAAACAATAGTTTGTTTTTAAATAAAACCATAATACTGGCTACCTGAGGCCACAGATGAAAGATAAATCTTGTTTTTTCTTCGTGACATGTTTATAAACTCTAGCAATAGCTTCTGTGAATGTGAATATAATTGTACATATACAAAAGCCTTTGAGTATATTAATATAAATCATTTTACTATCAATGAAAAATTTGGCTGAAAATACCTACTTCACATTTATTTCTCTCTCCTTGCTTTTATCTCTGCACCCCTTCTTTATTAACATATGTGGCTTCCACTTTTGTTAATTATTTTCACAACGTTTTTGACTTATATATATTATTCCTGGTATGATACATGATGTGACATGATTTCATCTGGGTTTTTCTATTTATAGATACCTTAGTTTCTGTAGTCATTTCTGTAGGGGGAATGAAACATTCATCAATATAAACAGTTTTTCAATGAAGACTTTGAAGGGATTCCAACTTGGCTGACTACATTTCCACAGATGTGTGCCCTATGACTGAGATAACCACATGTTCAATTATCTCACTTGAACTTGCAAGGAAGATTAATATACTTTTAAAAACAGTAAAAATGTTGGAATAAGCAACATGTCTTTTAATAAAATACTGCTAAGAGTAACCTTGCCATCTTACAAATGTAAATATTTAACTTCTATGACTATAAAATTGTTATAAAACTATGTGATGATTATCTTTTAATTTAAAGAAGTAGCAAGGTCATGTCAAAATCACCTGGAGATGGAAATAGAGGAGGGTTGATGTTTTAAAATTATTAAGATGAATACAAGAGAACCTCCTATCCAAATAATATAAACATGTCACAAAGAAAAACAAGATTTATCTTTCATCTATGGCCTCAGGAAGTCAATATTTTGTTTTTATCAAAACCAAATCTCATGTCTGGAATTTCTTTTAATTTAATTTAATTTATTTTTGTTACAGATGTTTCTCCTTTTTCTCCCATTGACACCCTCCTCCCACCCTCCCCAGCCCCCCAGCATTGTTGTCTATGTCCATTGGTTATGCTTATATGCATAAGTTCTTTGGTTTATCTCTTCCCTCCCTCTTACCCCCTCCTCTGAAGTTTGTCAGTCTGAACCCTACTTCTATGTCTCTGGGTCTGGAATTTTCTATTCCACTTCTTTGGGGAAAGAACCTCAAATAAGTTATTTCCTCAAACACATGGTACTCTCTCTTGTGTCTGTCTCTTACCACATGCAAATCTATGACTGAAATACCCTTTATCTTCTGTTCTCTGTAAACGCCTTCTGTTATCTAGATTCACCTTCTCTAGGATCCACTCCCTGGAATACTCTAGGCTGGTAAACGTCCCATTCCCTCACTCTGGGCTCCCTGGATCCACTGCCTCTACAAATTTTATCACACATCACAAAGCTGTAATTATTTTTAAGTGTTAGTCTCTCTCACTAAACTGAGCTTAAAGACTAAGCAACTATTAACCATTATCACTTTATTTGAAAATCATTTATCACAGCAGTGGCAAGCTAAGTGACACATTCTGACTCCAGCTAGATTTCTGTTTACACCTGCATAATGTTTCAAAAGGATTGGAATTTTCTCATGAGAACCCACATTTCTGGCTTCTCTTAAAAAATCTAAAGTTCTTACAACACCAAGCCTTCATTTGTGCAGCATATCATTAGGCTCTGGCTGCAAAATTGCTTTTCACTTTCGACACGGCCTAAGTCCCAGTTTGCCTCAGTCCAAACCATTCAAAGTTGTCTTATACAAACCTTACTTTTCTATGATATTATATACTGGCCCATGGTATTTACTTGTTTTGGAGATTCCTGGTCTATTCACGGGTGGGGAGCCTTTTTTCTGCCAAGGGCTATTTTGATATTTATAATATCATTTGCATGTCATATAAAATTATCAACTTAAAAATTAGCCTGCTACAGTCCTGGCCAGTTTGGCTCAGCGGTTGGAGCGTCGGCCTGTGGACCAGAGAGTCCCGGGTTCGGTTTCTGCTAGGAGCAAATACCAAAAAAAAAAAAAAAAAAAAATTATCCTGCTACATTTGGTCAGGCTAATATGATGAGGCGTGTGATGTTAGCCGGTATTGACTTCACGGTCCTTATACAGCCTGCGGGCCAGATGTTCCCCACCCCTGATTTAGATGAACCATTAGGACGACTAGAAAGTAAATGAAAGAATTAAACTCACTAGTTAAATTTCATAGCATCCAGAGCATTGTGGGAGGCCAGGCTTGGTTCAGGTATTAAAGGTGAGATTCTAGGCAGTAATGGCTATGAGCAGAAAGTAGTGGAAGGTGAGGATCCAAGAATTATTTTCACCTCCTTTACAGCTTTGCTTAAGGGCATTACTAACCATAATAATTGTAATTAAATCAGTAAAGCAAACACTAAGACATTCAAAGTTGTAAAAAGCAACAATTTATAGAATAGTGCCATATGTATCTTCCTCACAGGTCCTTTAAAAAGTTACCTACCTCTTAACAGTATTTTGACATTTCTTCATATACATTCTTTTTTTTCTATACTGATAATTTTGAAATTATTAATTCTAACAATCTCTGATGCTGAATTGTTTTAGGCACTGTTTGTGCAAAGGTCCCCAGACATGATGATTTTGTCAATAATATATATGTGTGTAGGTATTTTAGAGGGACAAAAAAACAAAAACAAAAACAAACAGAATTAAGGGAGAACAGGGAATAGAGAGAAATCAAGCCAGAGATGGATACAGAGATAAGAAGGTGGTTCTTAGAAAGTTAAGTCTTACACCAATTATTAAACCTAAAAAATATATATTTGAAATGTTAGTTGATTAATATGGTCATTTTCTATTATAATTACTTTATTATCAAGTAAATCAGGCAAACAGAACTAATTGTCTTGAGGTCTTGAACAGTGACTGTCATGCTGTTCATGTTTCTATGTAATGCTTATGAAGCAGATTGTAGTAAGGAAAGAGTCTTCGCAAGGCCTAGAGACAACAGTCACATGTTCTGAGTAAGATCTAAAGATGACTGTCATTGCAGTAGTAGAAAATGGAGGCAACAGTTAATTGTAATAACCAGGAAAGGAGCAGGTCCCTGTCCACACTTTTATAAAAGTTTTATGTAATTTTATTACACAATCAGTTCTTGTTCTTCTTACCACTGAACTAGGCATTTTGGGAGATGGGGACAGAATCTCTGTTCTTCCCTAACTTACTTGTGTAAGTGAAATTATTAGTATTAATATATATATATATATATATATACATATATATATATATACACACACACACACACACACACATATATATATTAAAAAAACTAGGTTACAATTGTTACCTAATCTTATACCTACAGCAATGTTAAACAGTATTATGCACAGGATACAGTATCATACACTTTGCTTCATGCATCAATGACTGTTGCCATCACATGCCATTTGGAGATATATGTTCTATTAGAACATTAGATGAAATTTCTTAATTCTGACTGAAATCCATATAAACAATAATCTAATCACACATCAGGGATTATGTTTCTGGATACTCCCTAGTGTTATGGATAATTATTAAATCATGGATCCATATATTCTTTAAAATTCCTTATCTGTGAGATATATAAATAGATAAAGATATACAGAAAAGTACACACACTCTCTCTTTTGCTCTATCTCTAAATATAATACTTCATTCCTAGATGACAGCTCTGGCAAATAAGTAGATAAAATTTCCTTATAAAGATATCCAAAATGAAAACTATAAGAGTTATTGATAACAAGCATAATTATTGCATTTTGTGGCAGATCTTCCCTTGATACAGTCCTTGGTCAATTTCTAGACTTAGCTATGCTCAGAAATAGTCATTCAACATAGTCCAAACGTTCTTAAGAACATATGTCTAAGAATAGTGAATATTCATATTCATTAAATATATTCCAAAAGTTATATATTCCTAAAATGACCCCTTATGATCTGACCAACTGAACATTCCTTAATTATTCTATGATCTACCCCAAATCTGAACTTCTAGAAAGTATATTTGTACAGATATTATTTTCAAATACTGCCAGTTTTCTCACCTTTAGTGTTCTCAGTCTTGTTCATTCTTTCTTCTGCACATTGGAATGCTTCAGCTACTCTTCCTTTTTGTTGCTTATAGCCAGTTACTTGGGGTTATTAAAAATGATGGTTTATAAAAAACTCTATTCTAATATGTACTAATAATTTGGCTGAATTTTATAGTAGTCCTGTGAAGCTAAATAATACTCACTGAGCAAAGTAGAATAAATCAACAAGTACTTTTCTGAACTAGTACAGAGTTTTAGCTTGTTTTCTATGGATTATCTATACTATTTGTTGCTTTACCAAGTTAGCTTTGTGTGTCAGAGAAAAAAAACAACATAGAAAATTGTTAAAACTTACATTTTAAAATTCCACCAATGTTTCCCGAACAGTTGATATGTTCAAAGCATTATTCTAGGCACTAAGTTATGGCTTCTGATTCAAGTGAGAGACAAATAAAAATAATTACAACATAGTGAATATAATATGTGCAGCACACTCAATATCTTGCTCAACATCCATTCCCTTCTTTCTTGCCAATAGAATCTTGATTTTGTTGCTTGGCACATCTAAATAATAATTTTTCTCTTATATCTAGCTGCAGCCATGTGACATAATTTTAAGGAGAGAGAAAGAGAAAGTAAGTAAAAGGAGGAGGAAAACATTTTCATAACTGTGTGATGATGGATGTCAAGTAGACTATTGTGGTAATCATTTCACAATATATGATTGTCAAATCATTATGTTGTACATTAAAACAATGTTATATGTCATTTATAACTTAATTTTTAAAAACAGAAGAAAATGGAAGAGGGAGAAGAAGAAGAATCAGACCACAAAGGTGTGTCCATGTTTAGATTTTTGTTTGGAATTTCATTTATTTATAGAAATAAAAGTAATTCAAGCAATAGAAACATTAACTTTATTGCATAGATTCTGCCACCTCATTAAAGTTTTGGAAAACCAGAAAAGCTAGGATAAAATATCTTAGTCACAAAGGAGCAAATGACAGCTGTATTTGTGATCAGAAATTATGCCAGCCGCCCCAAAGTATTAGGCAAGGGTATGAAAGCATAACACAGCAACACCCAACGCCAGGCAGAAGACAGATATCAGGAGAATGGAGGGACACTGGGACCAGATCCCAATGCCATGCCTTGCCCCAATTCCATTTTACCAGGCGAATTTACCCTCAAATGTTTGCTTCAAACACAGCAAGGGCAGGGACGCTCGAACAACTGTGGGTGGCCTGAGAATTCAGAGTGAACAAGGCTGTGAAAAATATTATTGCCAATGCAACGGAAACTGTGAGTATAGAGGAGAGTGACATAAAAACAAAACAAAAAACCAAAATTTCTTCATCAAAACAAACATCATACCCTTCAAAGTTGTCATTTTGGGGGGATGCGTTTCCATTGCATTTCTATTGTTTAATTGTTTCAGAGTTCATCATCCTCAGAAATATTTTCCAGAACATATTGCACAGTTTTCTGCTTACTTTCTCAGAATTGGTACCTACGTGTCTTTTCTTTTGAAGTGGATTTGGTTTATGGAGACGAGTCAAATGTGTGGCCAATCCGTATGACTAAGTTTGTGATCAACTTACAATATATGTTTGTCAGTTTATTAATTATTTTGTTCAAATGAAGCTATGAGTATAAGGAAGTACAACTGAAATTTTGAGTGTCCTGGCTCTGAAGGAAAATCTCATATAAAGCAACAACTTAGTCTAATAGAGTAGAACATAATTATTAACAAACTATAAAAGTACAACATTTTGAATAAGTCAGTACTTTCCTGAATAATTAATATGCTATGCCACCTGGCAATGATAAGATGTTCCACAAAGGTTGCTTATGTCTATTCTACATAATTAAAATATGATAGCTACAATGCTTTTAAAATTCTGTATTTTTCAATTAATTACTTCTAAGCATTTCAAGAGGAAACCAATTACTTAAGTGTTGAGTAAACTTATTTTTGCCTGTGCAAATATTATCTGTGATATTCAGGAAAGACTAAAAGTTAATTTCATTTCCTGGGTCATTTTTAAAAGGCTTCAATTCTTGAGTAACAAGATGTCAAGAAAAACTTTCTTGGGCTGACTAGAGTCAGAAAGACAGGCAGCTCCACGCTTGAACACAACATACAGCATTGCTCCCTTTTTATGTATGAATGTTAAGAGTTCCTCTCCATGCAGATATTTTTTCTGAGAGAGGATAATTTTTTCCTCCTCAACACTAACTTCAGGTGATTGCTGTGCAGAAGAAGGATCTGCACCCACAATTATTCACCTCTTTCCTTCTCCCAAGACCTAAAATCATGAAAGGAATTAAGTTCTTTCTAGTTGTTAATATGAATGGATACAACGAACCAAATACCAAGTGCCATGTTGCAGCTATTAACCCTCACGACCAACCTGAAAAGAAAAGGTATTAGTTATCCCCATTTCTCAGATGGGGAGGTAGCCACTAGTCATTGGGTCATGAGACAGAGCTCACATTTGAACTCAGATACTTTCAGATCTGACCTTGGGTGATGGAAAAGAGAATATAAAGTTTTATTTACTTTGACAGTGATAACATGAGTATCTTGTCCTTGATCTCATATCAAAATAATGATCCGATGGCATTCTTCCAGGCCTTATATAAACTTGCAATTAAAAATGCAAAAGAAGATGAAGACATAAAATTGATGGGGTGGAGTAGCAAAATGATGCCGAGCAATAGCCCACCACACCTCCCTTTGTCTGCTGTCCCCACTGTCCCAGTGGAAAATTTTTACCGCTTCTTTTCTTAGAGTTCTGTTCAGATGGGATCTTAGATTCAAGGAACCAAAATCAACTCATGCTATGTCCAATGCATTATATTGGTACAAAGAGCACGGAAGCAGATCTCCCAGGATCCACAAGACAGGAAATGCCATGCAGTCATGCTTCGTAACATGAGCTATGTACATAGGAACCCCAAGATCCTCACTTTGACTGCCATTGGCCCTGTTCAACTATTTTCTGTGTCTCTGCACAGATTGTCTCTTTACCTTTTTGAAATTTTTTCCTCTTTCACATTATATCTTTTCTCTGACTCAAACTTTAGTTTAAAAGTAGCTTCTCCTGAATATAATTGTATCCATCCTGCCCCTGAATTCTCTCTTTACTTCTTGACTTCAATGCCCTTTAATGTCTCTATTGTCATCTTTCAAAGTCGAATTTTCTAATTCAATAATCTGATTTGCCAGCCATTAGTTCTGCACTGTGCCTGTGGGAATGAGCTTTCTCTGAGTGAGGTGTGCAAGCCTGCTCCAGACAGCTGTGTTAAGGTGGGGTAGGGTCACTTCCCACCAGATGTGGTCAGTCCCCTGGGCTGCTTCAGACAGATAGCACTTTTGCTTGTTAGAAGATGTTGGCTTAGTGAATATTTTGATTGTTATGTCTAATATACTCATATCCTGTCTGCTCTCTCCATGTGGGTCCCTTTGGAGCTTTTAACTCTCAGACTTGAGCACAATGAGCCTCCAGCAATTCATCAATTATAGTTTAGATTTCCCTGCCTGACACTGGTCCTGCTGGGGTTTCTGCTCTGGTAAGCTGCGACTCTCAATATCTGCCGGTCTGTCTCTCCGATCCTGGGGGCAGTAGTTTGTTCTGTGTCCACCCCTCTCTTGCAATCCAGGAAGAGTAGTTAATTTTTCAGTCTGTTCAGCTTTTTACTTGTTAGGATGGCAACTTCCAAGCTCTTTACATGTGGAACTGGAAACTGGGAGTCGGCTTCACATATACTTATAAAAACATATTTTTCTGTTTTGGCGAAGTCCAGTTTTCTGTTCAGAAAAAAAACCTTCCTGCTATCTTCTTGTGGGAGACATGAAGATGGGCTATCCAGACCTCACTTCAAGGAAGAAGACCCTGCTCAGCTGTGGGGAGTGCAGTCAGCGCATAGATTTTGGCTCTCAGCTCCTGCAGGGCCTGCCTCCTTTGCAGAAAATAGTCCACTCAAGGTCATGCTTTTTCTGGGGCAGTTCACATTCGTTGGCTGAGTAAGGCAGAGGAAAAAAGGCCTCCAACTTCTGAGCCAAACTGGCCAGGGCAGGCCTGAGATTTCCTATAAATGGGGACATTCTAATGATCAGTACTGACTTAAGAGTTCCCTAGTGGGTTGGCTGAGGCTTTGTCTAGCTTGCTTCACAACCTGACTCCTTCTCAGGCCCATTTCTACTTCTGCTTCATTTCAGAGGTGATATGAACAAATAAACATCTTGAACTTCATACTCTGTCCCCGTGTCTGCTAGTGTCTCACAGAACCTGTCTTAAATCTATCGAAACTGTGACTGCTATCACTTTGAATCGTCCTTGTCTATTATTTCTTTTTTCACATCACTTAAGACAAGGTTATACATTTATTGGTTTGTTTACTTAATGCTGCCTGTGGTCAAGGGCTCATCCCTGTTGTTCACTGCTGTGTCCCAAGCACAGGAAATACCGCCTGGCACATAAAGGGTGTCCCTGTGTGTGAGAACTAAAGGAGCGAATGCTTATGTGGGCTGACCTGGGCATCTAATCCCATTTCAGCATTTTCCTGTAGAAAAACTGATATTAATATATGATGATATATGTTGAATTAATAAACGTTGCTGAAATTCAATACAGTTTTAGATAAAAGATGGCCAGTGTATGCTGATTAAAATTGAACTATGTTAAGAATTCAAAACATTTTTACCTAGTAGAGACTTATTATATACTGGTGAGGTGTTCTTTTCTTTTATTCTATGAAAGATAAGTATATCAGACCTTTGGCCATCCGGTTCATCTTTGCATCATTAGTCGTGATGGATTGTCTACTTATAAAGGCAATTATATTATGTGTGATTTGGATCTTGATGGAAAAAGATAAATTAACTGTAGGTTTATGGGACATAGATAGAATTACATTTGAATAAGAGCTCCACCTTGCACAGCATCTGGGCCAGTCTCACAGCCTCCAGCCTGGCTTCTTTTATAACACACCCTCGGTAGTTACTGCTGCTTTACTGTTCCCTAACTGCCTGCCCTGGGTGGCTGTGATAGCGCTGAGTCATCCCCGCTTGCCTTGTGGTCACAATGGGTTCATTTACATCTTCTTTGCATAACAAATCATCTGTGTACATTTAGATGGATACTAAGGCATGGCAATAGCAGCACTCTCATCAATTATTCTTGCGCTGATGGTACAGTCTGGAGCGTTCAAGTGATGTTATTAAAATCCTTCTTAACATCAGAACCCGGAACATAAAACAGCTGCATAAGCACCTATTTTTAAAAGCCTTAACACTGTGTATTTTCTTATTCTCAAGATTTTAATTTACTGGGGGCTTACGGTTTCTCATAACTCATTCCTCTTGTCATTGCATTCATTTTCTCTGTTCATATTTTTTTTTCTTTCCATTTGTCAGCTTCTCTTGCCTTTTTCCATTCGCCTTCTCTTCCTCTTGTAGCTAGCTTCACTGCGCAGTCCCTTCCTCTGTCTTATTCTTATTTCTACTTCCCAAATATGGATCACAAAGAACAAAGAAAAAAGACAGATATCAATAAACAGAAAGTTAATGGTAGTGGAATAGCCACGGCGGTTTTTATTCCATAATTCATATTCCATCGCGTAGTTGTCTCTTCAGTTTTATTGTACTGTTCTCTCTGAAACATTCTTTATACTTAACCACACAACCCATTGTTTATGTGTGTTTTTGTGGAGGAAAAAACTCCAAGAGAGATCACTAATGGTCGTATTTTTTTCTGCTGTGGAAATTGTTTCAGGTGGTAGCAGAATATTGTGAAATAAAGACCAAAGGAAGAAGGGGAAGAACAGAGATGGAGAGAAAGCCAGCTCACCTCCACCCTTGCCTATGTGTCTGCTCTCATATGTACTGTGAACAGGAAATCTAAAGCAGCAATTTAAAAAAAGCACTTCACTCCAATAATGGAAATACTCACTGGATTTACAATTTGATCTTCCATATTATGCTTTGTAGCTAACGATCTGTACATCCCTGGGTTCTCCATTCACCATTCTCAATTTAAATGTAATACAATCTTATAAATGAAAGGTAATCATAAACTATCTATTCCTACAATCACGATTTACAGATGAGGAAACTGAGACCAATATGTTAAATGTTTTGGCGCAAAGATTCACTTCCTCATCCACTCTACATATTCCATACCATTTTTGGTATTCAGTAATAGAGTCAAGTCGTTAAAACATTGTTAATGAAACTTTTCTGCCTGGGTTTGAATCCCTACTCTGCCATCTATCAGCCTGATGGCCTTGAGCAACGCAATTTGTCTCTCCATGTCTTTATTTGTAAATTGGAAATGGCACTTAACACGTATGCTGATTGCGAAGCATAAATGATTGTCACACTTTTACAGCAATCACTGGATTCCTCACAGTATGTGCTGCACAAGTACTGCCGTTAACATTACACCTGGACCCTCCTCTGCAAACGCAGCCGTTTTTAAAGGAATCAGTCAAGTGAGAAAACATGAACTTAATCTGCTGTCCTCTCTCTACTTTATTCCCCCTTTACTCAGTCACTGTGTCCCATCACCCCCCAAAACGCCTCTACTTTAGAACCATAAAATGTGTATTTTTATTATCTTCTTTCTCTGGTGTTATATGCAGTTGAAAATGCAACAATTTTTAAGGGAACATTTTTACCACTCTTCTGCTTTAAAAAAGAATAGCTAATATTATAAACAATTATATTATATATTATATAACAAATATTATAAATAGTTAATATTCACTGATTGGCTAGAATATGCCCCAAACCACATTATCTCCCAGCTGTCACAGCAACCCTGAATGTGAAGTATGTTTACTTCCATTTTACTCATGAAAGAACTGAGGGCTAGAAAGTTTAAGTCGTTACGCAAGGTTACACAATGGGTGAGTGTATCAGTTAGATTTGGAGCTAAGTCAGGCAGCACTCAAAGCCCGTGAGGTGTACAACCACAGCACAGGGACTTGGGCCTGGAGATGGCAAATACCATGGCCAGGAACCCAAGGTAACACCAGGTAGCCAGAAGAACCAAAAAAATATCACCACCCTTCTACTCCCTACTCAAACAACTTAGAGTCAGCAGTTTTTATCTTTCTTCGGGCTGCCTGCTTCAATTACAGACCCACTTGTTCAAGTGCTCAGGGTTGGATCACGATGTAGGACCTCCCTAGGGTGCCGGTAATGAACATAGCAGTTCCCCATCACACCCCAAGAGCACGGGCTCTAAAGTAGTCACCAGGCAGAGAAGCTGCAAAGAAAGTCAACCAACCCTGAAATGAAGATTCTGCAAGCCTGCCTTTTTCAAATCGTCCGCTTTCAAAAAGTCAGCCGTTTCATGCCAACCTTTGTCTCCAGCGCAGCCAAGCCAGTCAGCCCCTGAGCCAGTTCAGAGGACCTTCCATCTTCGGTGCTGCCTCCCTTGTGCTGGAGCCTATGCTTAATAAAAGCTGCCTGGGAATTTCGCTGGGGTTTCCTCTTGATTTCCGTCTTGAGGAACCCAAGAATCTAACACTTGTAACACTTCCTCCCTGTCAACAAGATAAAAACCTAAGCAATCTATCTGTCAGGCCCTCTGATCTGGTTCCTTACCTATCTCTTCAGAAGAATTTCTCCTGAGAGCATATTCCCATTATATTGATTTAGCTCTGTACTTTCATCCTTGAATAAAGAATTCTTTGTACCGCTTTGTGTCTTACTTAACAAATGCTACTCTTCCTGGTTGAGACTCTCCTTCTCTGTTTTGTCTGTTCAACTCAGAAAGGCGGCTCTGCACTCCTCATGGTTTAGATCTGGGTGCACCTTCGTGGTCTACATCAGCAGAGAGACAAAAAGGATAGATAAACATATGGGTGAACAAATAAATGGATATATTAGAGTTATTATGTTTAAAGTATCTGCATCTTTTTTATTTTTTCTCTTACTGTTAGGTTGACATCTTTCACGTTGATTACAATTTAGAAAGTCTAATGTTGTTTCCCTCTGAGTATGAAAAACTCAGCTTCATTGTGGCAGAAATGATTTTACTATTATAATTTATTTACTGATAGTGTCTAATTTATTTATTAACTGTGTCTCTTTAGTTTTAAATTCGACTTTTCTAATATTATTTATTTTTATTTGTTGGTCTTATTTTTGCAATTCCTTACTTTTTGACCTGTGCTTGTTTGATTATTAACATTTTAAAATTCAATCTAGAAGATTATATTTGGAGGAAGTTGGCTCACTATATAAATTATGAAAACTTCAAAAATGAGATTTTATCCTATTTTGATTTTATTATATTTTCTTGTTTTTGTTTCCTCTTTATAATTTGATATTTTAATGTAATTAATCCTTTTTAAAAATCCTTTTACCCCATATGTGCTAATTTAAAAGTATTGCATAGTTTCAATTTGCTCAAGATTATGTTTTTATCGTAAGGTTATATTTAAATAAATATTTTCAATTTTTACTTAAAAATTAAATAAAAACTATAAACTCCCAACTAATCACTTTATTAGTCCACTGCATTCAAGTTAAGAGGAAATACATAGCATCCTGTGGACATTTTGCCTAATGTTTTATGTTTATTTCCTGTATACCAAGCAGAAAATTGAGAAATTTGCTTCCACATATTTTGTTCAACATCAAAAAAAAGTAGATAAGACTTATGCTTCTGTTCAAGGTGGAATTAAAGTTAGTAGATTTGACTTCTTACCTGAAATAATGAAAAAAAAAAACAAAAACAACTTCACAAAAGTATATTTTCAACAATGGTTTTAAGATATTGGAAATCTGGAAATTAAGAACTGTTATCTCTGAGAGCAAGTAAAAAGTAAGATGAATCCCATTTGCCCCAATTGCCTCAGTTTACTGCCCGGAGATACTTTTCAGAACATAATGCATACATGAGGAACTTGGGCAAGGCCAGACAGCATCCTCAAATTGAAGAGAAAGAATTGGGAATTTGAGAAGATAAAAGTAGTTAGAATTTATATAGCAGAGTAATAGAAAGAAAAGAGATCCTAAGAGAGAAATTCAGAGATATACAGAAGGTCTCCTTCAGGTCTATCAGTTGAGTACTGACACACTCATTTATGTAGGGGAAAGTAATCAGGGCTGGGAAAATAACCACTGGTTTAGACATAGTAATCGCCAGAATACAAGTATGCAAATCTTATTATTATTATTTTTTAACCATCACAAGAGTGAAAAACCTTATAATAAGGTTTTTATAATAAGATATAAAACTTTTCCAAATGGAACCCAAGAAAACAAAATGTAAAGGAAACAATGATAATTCACATTTCAATCAATCACAGTGAATTCACTGATTAAAAAAAACAATAAAAGAAAATTTAAAAACACCCAGTGATAAACATACTTTACTCCAAAAACAACAAAATGATAGAAGATTTTTTTGGTAGAAACAATGGGAACTGAAAGATAGTAAGCAGTTGAATGATATCTTTAAAACACTGAGTGAAAAGTATCCTGGAATTATTGACCCAGTGAAACTGTGTTTCAAAAATAAAAACAAAATTAATATACTTTTTCCATTTAATCAAAAGTTGTGAGAATTTGTAACCAACAATCATTTCATTGAAAGAAAGGTTAAAAGTTTTCAAAACAAAAGGGAAATGATACCTGATAAAAATTTGGAATTATAAAAAGAAAGAAATATCTACCAATATTATAAACAAAAAGTAATTATACATTTTTATGTAATACTTTTAAAAGATAACTGTCTGTTTAGAGAGAAAAGTGTAAGAATGTATCAAAAGTCTTCCACCATATTTAAGTGTCAGATGTATGAAGCTGGTAAAGGCTAAGATGAACAGAATGAATGTATACTGATATGAAGTTCACATCTCATACATAAATTGTGTAATATTTGAAGCTAGACTGTTATAGTTAAATACATTCATTGTAAACCCTAAAGCCACTAAAAATAAAAACAGAGAATGTAGTTAGTAAATTAATAATGGAGATAAAATGGAATCTTAAAATTAAATACACAGTTAATACAAAAAAGTCATGAAAAGAGAAATAACAATTAGGACAAAATAAAAAGCAAATAACAAAATGATTGAGATAAATCCAACTGTATCAATAATTGCATAAATGTTAATGTTCTACTACCTACTTAAAAAGCCGACATTGTCACTGTGTGGTAAAGAATGTCCCTTGTCAAAAGAAAGGTTTTGCCTTTTTCTGGGCTTCTGGCAGGTAATCATGTCATACCTGACAGGAATGTTTTTGTTCAGAGCAGGGCTGGCCACACTGAGCTGTCTTAGCTTGGGGGTTGGTCATGTCAGGAAGGCTGACAATATGACTTAGAATGGGGATTGTGTATCACCTAGGATGAATAAACTTGGAGATTGAGTTAAACTGCATGGACAATGGATCAATCAACCATGCCTACATAATGAAACCCCAATAAAATCTCTGGACACCAAAACTCGAGTGAGTTTCCCTGGTTGGTTGCTCTGATGAACATATTGTCATATTAATAGAATTAAATACCGCCTAGAACTCTATTATGCTTCAAATAATATTTGGAGTATTATATGTAACTCATAGTGTCACCTATTCAGAGAAAAGATTTTAAATTGATGTATAGCAATTGTGAAAGGAAGAAAACAGAAGTAGGTACCATGGTAGTATCAAAATCAGAGGTACAGATGTATAGTTTGAAAGGAATATTCAATATAATAATATTTATTTTGTATTTGAAAATCAAACACAACATTTTAGTTCTTTTATAATACAAAGTTCTGAAAATAAAGCAGGAAAACAACTGATGATAGGAAGACAAAAAATTGTATCATTACTATCAATCAAGGTCATAGCCCACTAAAAGAACATGAAGAGCAAATACTTGTAAAATAAAAACTGGAATTTGATAAAAGCAGAGAAATAATGTTATAATCTGTCCAGATGAAAAGATCTCAAGTTCATGTTACACAGGATGAATTGGTAGAAGGAAGAGTAAGATTTTTATTCTTTTTTTTTTATTTCCTCACCCGAGAATACCTTTTTCATTATCATCAGCTAGAGTGGGAGGGAGGGAGAGAGAGACAGAGAGAAACATCAATGTGACAGACCCACATCAACTGGCTGCCTCCTACACAACCCAACCAGGGCCGGGGACAACCGAGGTACGTGCCCTTGGCCTGAATCAAACCTGCGACTCATTGGTCTATGGGCCGACGTTCTAACCACTGAGCCAAACTGGCCAGGGCGATTTTCCTTCTTTAGAAGAAAATAGTAGGTATTAGGGAGTGATTTCCAAGTATTTGAATAAATGTCATGTGAAAGTTGGAATACATGTGTTTGGGATCTTCAGAGCTATAGGTCTCTTACCCTATGAGTGGAATTTATAGGAAAAACTGTTTTTCTGGACTCTCAAAGTATTAAGACTCCTAACTTTTCAAGACTATACAGTGAGGGTTAATTAAAGAACACCTCCAGAGTGGAGTTGGGATAAGGGTGAGCAGTGGCATAGTCATTATTTAAAACCCTGCAATTCATAAACACATATAACATCGCGGTGATTACCGGAGGGAAAGGGGGTGGGGGCGCTGGAAGAGGGTAAAGGGATGATAAATGGTGATGGAAGGAGACCTGACTTGGGGTGGTGAACAGTGAACACACAATACAATATACAGATGATGTGTTATAAAATTGCAAACCTGAAACCTATATAATTTTATTAACCAATATTACCCCAATAAATTCAATAATAATAAAGAAATAGCCCTGAGCTGTGAATCAATAAATGTGAAGGATTCCAGCACATGAAGCTTGTTTTCAAGTCTCTTAAGGGATTTCACAGAGCTCAGCAGCCAACTGTCTTCCATCTGTTCAGCTCACAGAGCACAACAAGTTGGGCTTGAAGTGAAACTAAAGAGATTTATATTAGATATGAGAATTTTCTGACAGTGATGTTTATTAGGGCATGGAATGTGTAACCAATGAAACTATACTCTGTTCATTGGAGGTCTTCACATAGAAGTAATGTTCTCCTCTTTCTGGTTTACATTTTCTTGCAAGTAGGAAATGGATATAATGACTTATTCCAAACAGAATTCTTTTACTATGTAGCAACACTTCATTCATCTAGCTTCATTCAGGAAGAAATTGCTGTATAAACCATCAAGTAAATAGTTTATTTTCAATGCCAATGTAAACACTTTTGTTATAAATCTTTCCAAAGTTTATTTAATTTACAAATTATTTAAACACATATTATGTTGAATTTATTTAAAATTATGTTTTAGACTTCCATTAGACATTATTATAATTAAGATCTTAATGTGTTAAATATATTAATCTCAGAGAATTTCAAACTTTATTTTTCAGTACATTAAATCATCTTATATTAAAATTTAGCCTCAAAATCTTTTCTTGTCCTTTTTATCCCATTGGACACCCTAACCACTGGAGTTTGGCTGCATTTTGAAATTTCCACCTCCATGTTTTAAAATTTGCATTTGTTATTTGCTGGAAAATCTGAAAAGTTTGATATTTGCATTTTAGCTGAAGTGAAAGTAAGTAAGAATTGAATGAGGACATGAGACTATTGTTGAAGAATAAAGTATAGGATCAGTAGCTGGCTAAGAAACATTTTGTGCTTACTTCTGTGTTTTTCTTTAGCATTTGGATATTCCTGCACAATTGCCATTTAAATGAATGTTGATGAATTAATTATCTATTACTATAAGACAAATTACCTCAAAATTTAACACCTTACAACAACCTATATTTATTATCTCACAGTTTCTGTGGGTCAGAAATATGGGCACATCTTAGTTGGGCCTCATGCTTCACAGTCTTTTACAAGGCCGTCATCAGGGCTGAGCTCTCTCTGGAAGGCTCTACCTAGGAAGAAACCACCTCCAAGCTCACTCATGTAGTGTTGACAGAGCTCAGTTTCCCATGGCTGTAGGCAGGAGGATCTCAGTTTCTTATTGGCTATCGGCTAAAGCACATCTTATGTTTGACATGTGGGCCTCTTCGTTATAGCTTCTGCTCATCAAAGACAGAAGGAAAGAGCCTGCTAACAAAATAGAAGTCCTGTCTTTTACTACCTACTTACAGAAGTGATAACCATCATGTTTGCCATATTCTGTTTATTAGAAGAAAATCACTAGATCTAGCCCATAATTGAAAGATTACATCCAGGGGCATGCGTACTAGGAGGAGGGGCTCATTGGGAGCCATGTGAGAAGCTGCATATGAAAGCTGCAATACTTGATAGCTCAGTCAGGCAGGTATAAAAAAAAACATATGCATCTAAAGGTTTTATTTTTCTATTGTGTTAGTGTATTATCAGGCTTATTTATGTGATGTAATAAATATGTGAGATCCAAGTTATGATAAATGACTAAGTCAAATAAAAATTTTAAACTGAAAAAGACTAAATATCTATTTATATTTATTGTTCAATGAGAACAGCAATATTTTGGAGTTCAGGGGAATTAGAGTGTGTGCGGTTTAGATTAGTGCACAAGATCTAAGATTCAATCTTTTGCAAAGCCAAGGATGCCAGCAGGCTTGTCCTGGGGACTGAGCTGCTTAAGAAGGATGAATAGAAAAGTTTTGAGAACAGAACAGCAAGATAGTGAACTGTGGTGGGCATGATCTGTGATTAACAGACAGCAAATTTATTCTTTGGTCCCCGCTTCTTAGTTAAAATATAAATTTGCACATGCTACTTAATTATTCAACCTCAGAAATAACAGCAAGTAAAAATGAATTCACCCCTAGAAGTTTGGTTCAGATGATGGGGTAAGATTCACTTCAGCTCTTGGAGCCAGGATACACTACCAGTATGAGGTGTGCTAAAACGTCCTTGCTTTGCTAGGTTTATGATTTCTCCATGCATCAGGCCTACACTGACTCACGCTGGAAAATAGCTGACTAAATGGGCTAAAGTAGACCAATTCCTTCAGGGTGAGCAGGTATCCACATTAAAAAGCACAGAACTAGCTTAAACGTGTAGAACCCAACAAAGTCTAATTTCGATTCAAAGTATGTAAAACATGTAAGTGCAGGTTCATTTTAGAGGTGCATAGAAAGACACACTCCAAGCTTTGGTCTTAGAGAGGAGCCATCTATCTCACATTTTGTTTCAATTTTAATTTCAGGGAAAGCACACTGATTTTCAAAGGAGTTGGGAGGCAATTGTAGCAGAGCTCACAGAGTGTATTTTCATTGTATCCTCAGTAATGAAATAATATAGTCAGCTAGTGGAAGGCAAAGCAAAATGAGGTTTCTTCAGAGTAAATCCATAGCCCATTTTTTTAATGTTATGACTGTGATGATGACACTAATGATCATGGGTAAGTACTTGCCCATAACTCTGTCAAATATATAATTCTTTATGCCGTCACAGTCAGTGCATATTCAAGAGGGTAGGATGCTAAAATATTAAATACCAGTCTACAGGAGGTACTTAGTCATTTGATATTTTTTTATTTCCAACTAGCAGATTGAGGATGTGAAGGAGAGGCTGACGCAACTGGTGAAATTAAGAACATCTAACAATGCTAAAAGCGATATTCTGGCTCAGGCTCTGTAATTCGGCATTCCTCAATAGGTATTCTCACAATGAATAGGTACTCACAGCCAGAGAATGTCCGTGAGTGTTCCCACCTTCCCTTGTCCTCTCCCTTGAGCTGTACTTCCAGCCTTCTTAGAGTAGTGATCAATAATCGAATTCATTGTACTCTAGCTTCTGTCTCCAGCACCCAACCGAAAAAGTGTCACACATATTACGAGAGGCCTCCCTTCATCCATACCCAAGGGCTTTTTATTTCTATTTAATCTGGTTTATTTTATTGATCATTTCTGGCCTTGCAGATTTCTCCTCATTCTTAGTTTTGAAAAACAAACAAACCTTACTCATTCCAACTGTCCTCTCCGGGACTCCACAGGCGCTCTTTGTTAATTACTAAATCCCTTAGGGTGAATCCCGTAAGTGTAGTTTGTACCCCAGATCTCCCTTTTCATTTTACACGCTCTCTCCAGGAAATCTCATCTGCTGTCATAGAAGAAACCCTCACCTGTATAGCTATTAATCCTGTCTCTGTATCTCTGGCTCTAATCTTGCTCTCAAACTCCCAGTCGGTACTTACATCAGCCCACTGAGTATCTCCCGCTGGGGGCACCACAGCTACCCTAGATTCAGGGTGTCCAAAGGTAAACTTCCTTTCTCTTTAACTATATGTACATTTCCCCTGCATCTCCTATTTAGCATGAAGTCTTTACCACTTAGCCAGTTTCCTTAGCCATCCCTGACTCCCTTCTCGTGACTGCCACCCCATATTTCCAAGAAAGACTGCTTACACCCCAGGTGTCCTGTGTCGGCTTGTTCTCTCCGGCCTTCCTTTACTACAATGCTTCGAATTTCCTCTAATTGCTCAATCTCTTCCTGCTTCATGTTTTTCTCTTCCTTTTTGCCAGAAAAAAAATTCAAAATGTACACATTATGTATCATATGGGGCAAAAAGTCTGCTTTATTATATGGAGAATAAATTCAGAGTCCTTAGATTACATAAAACTCTTCACATTTCTGTCCTAAGTATCTTTTCAGATTCATCCTCTGGCAATGTTCTCAAGTATATCTTTCTCTGTCTGCATAGGTCTTCCTTATTTCCTAACTATATCATGCAGAGTGTCATAATGCTTTTCTAAATCTTCTTCCTTAAGAATCTTCCATCCACCTACTCCTACCAAAATCACACAATACTAAAGTCCTTTGCAAAAATACCACTTCTTTCCCAGTTTTTGTAGTCGGTACAAAGCAAACCATGGTGGAAAAGCATGCTTACATTAAATAAAATCAGAACAAGTGTCATTCTAGAAATTTTATACCTGGTTATTCAAGGTCTGCTTCAGTGGCTCATCTACTTCTGAAAGTCAAGATGAGTCATTATAACACATTCTTGATGTGTTCACTTGGTACACACTTCTATGTAAAAATATAGACTACATTGTATAATTATTATTTTCTATTGGCTTTTTCATCTACTAGACCATGGCCTACCCATGGACAGAGAACTTTCTATGTCTGGAACATTGTACTTGGGTATTAATAAATACATGAGTACTTTTACAAATAAAAACATACTAAATGTTGTAAGTAATGCTTACATTTTTCAATCATCTCCCTTTTTACTATTAACGACTGAGCTTCCTTATATAATCTTATTCAAACTAATCTTTGTACCACTACATAAAGTACTCTTTTTTTGGTACCCAATAATATATACATTTTATCAATTAATTTAATTTTGTTACAGATGTTTCTTCTTTTTCCTTCATTGACACCCTCCTCTCTGTCCCCCCCACCCATAATCCTGCCACAGCATTGTTGTCTATGTCCATTGGTTATGCGTACATGCATATAAATTCTTTGGTTTATCTCTTTCCTCTCCACCCCACCACCCCACTCTGAAGTTTGTCAGTCTGAACCTTACTTCTATGTCTCTGGGTTTATTTTGTTCATCAGCTTATTTTGTTTATTATATTCCACAAATAAATGAGATCATGTGATATTTTCTTTCTCTGATTGGCTTATTTCGCTTAGCATAATAACTTTCCATGTCCCTCCATGTCATCCCAAAGATAAGAGATCTTTCTTTCTTACAGCTGCATAGTATTCCGTTGTGTATATGTACCACAGCTTTCTTATCCACCCGATAATCTATAGTTTAATTATTTTGTATCAAAGGCAGAAATTGTAGTTTGTGATGTATAATTGTTGACAAAACCTTCTCAGATTTATTTTTTACATATATATATTAAGCATCAGGATGTGTATATATCCCATAAATCAAGAGTAGATGCTTACAAATTTGTAGTGTAGCTCCTTTATGGGCTCTCATAGTGGGAAGAACAAATTTGTTACATAAGCACCTTTTCTGAACTTTATAGCCAAATATAGCCTTCTTGGTTATATTTCTAGATGCTCAGTTATCCTCAGTGTGCCTTCAACATATTTTCTATGGGAATAAAGAGCTAAAATGGTCTTATGAGAAGATGGAATGTACCTAGAGTACTTCTGCATTTCAGAAATAAATTTCCCCTCCACAGAGGAAGAGCTTCGAGGGCTGTAGCTTTCTTTTGCTGGGGACACTGAACAGTATATGTCCCAGCAGATCTGCAGGAGTAGTGACCATGGAGCCAGCTCGTTTTGCTGAATTGTGTCTTAACTCCTCACAGTTTTCATCAATGATGCAGAGCGACAAAGGATTGGGTTTTTGTAGTCGGTACAAAGCAAACCATGGTGGAAAAGCATGCTTACATTAAATAAAATCAGAACAAGTGTCATTCTAGAAATTTTATACCTGGTTATTCAAGGTCTGCCTCAGTGGCTCATCTACTTCTGAAAAGATTTCCAGCCTTTCACATGAGATAAGCTATCTTGAAAGAAATATTTCTGCTGTATCCCATACAGATGCTGAAAATGAAATTGTTTAGGATCCTAAAAGATCAACGTCTCAGAATGCTTCTAAATGAAGAGAGTCTTGTCAATGTTTGTGAAGCAAAATCTGGAATGAAGCTAACAAGCTATTTTTAATTTACAAAATAATATATTTTCCTAATTTGGGGAATATCAAAACATAGTGGAAACATTCTATATAAATGTGTAAGTGCATATGTATGAATTTTTAGGACTAGAATTGTGTGTATTATGTGATTGTATATGATAGGTGTATACACTCTCTTCATTTATTAAGCAGTTCATTTATTCAACATGCATTATTAGTTAATTCCAAATAGTTAGTGTTGGCCTTCTATATGCCTGTGATATTAGGGATAGACATGAGGGATAGTCAAGTGAACAAAACTGACTCTCTGCCCTTGTAGACCTTTCAGTCCAGTAGAATATGAAGACAAGCAAATAGAGTAAACAGTAGAGTATGAAAAGGGCTAAGATACGATAAAAATGAAATGCTATAGAACCACAAAACAAGGCTACCTAATTCAGTCTTAGATAAATAAAAAGAGTCTTCCTGGAAGAAGAGACATCTAAGAAGTTAGGATCTGGAGAATGGCAAGAGAATGCCATGAATTTGAAATATCTGAGCTGACAGACAGCAAGGTGAACAACCGCAAGAAACGGAGTACGGTGACCTCAAAACAAAGTGGCAGGAGCTTTATGAGACTGTGATGTGAGGTCAGTGATTTTTGCAAGTTCAGGCCCAGATGTTTTCTTTTTCACTACTAAGGAACACAACTGGAACACAAAAAGATAGAAGAGGGGCAACTTGCTATCCCTGTTAGTAACCCTTTTAAGGACAGTTTTTCCCCAGCAACTTTTGGCAGAGCAGCAGAGTAACGGGGTTCGGAGTGAGGCAGCAGCGGAAATGAGAACACAGGTGCTCGCCCCACTCTGACTGGTTGGTACAAAGTGCGTTTTACAGGGTGAGGAAGAATATGGTCAGCTGCCTTCCCAGCATCCAATTATCTTCCCCCAACTTTTCAAATACCAATATCGTTTAGGTGTCATCATCATCACCCAGCCTATAGACACCACAGGAAGGCAACTCTATTCCTGTAACAGTAATGAACTCAAGAGCACTAATGATTAGAGCATCTTTCTGCCAGTGATTAATTCAGGAATGGGCTTGTGATCTAATTTTAGCCAATGTAATGTAAAAAGAAGATATTTTCTCTTCTGACTAAACTCTCGTAACTGTTCCTTGTCTTGATATGAATAATTTCATGTCTGATTAACTGCAGTCAACACATTATGATGCTGTCACATGGTGTGTAAGGGAGCATAGTGTGAATTGCACTATTCAATATAATAGCCATTAGCTATATGAGGTTATTTAAATTGAACTTACTGAAAATTAAATGAAGTTAAAATTCAGTTTCTAAATTACGGTAGCACTTTTCAAGTGCTCAATAGCCACATGCGGTTAGTGGCTACCATTGTATTGTGCTGATATCTATATTTCTATTATTGCAGAAATTTCCATCGAATAGTGTTGGTCTAGAGAAACACACACACACACACACACACACCCCAGCACTGAAAATATAAGATTAAATTAACCTTGAGGTTTGCCCTACCTCTAGACTTCCAGACATGTGAACCAATAAATGCCATTGTTGGTTAAGCCAGTGTGAGTACAGCTTTCAATTCCTTCCAGTTGGAAGAATCCTAGCTGATTAGAGTTAAGCTGTTTAAATATTAAAAGTGTATATCTTGTACACCAAATGAGAACTGTGATTCCATTAAATGACAACTTCTATCATTTTTTCTGGCCTTTTAGTAATTACTAATATTTATGGCAAATTAGTAAAGGAATAATTAAATTGATTCACCTTCCATTTAATATTGCATGCTTTTACCACAAAAACATCTTTTTGGCTTATTGTTTTTCTGAGATTAGTTTATTTGGGTCATTTGAAATAAAATGCAACATTCTTCCAGTTTTGCGTTAATCAAAGTCCTACTGAGGCAACCAAGAAAGGAAATGACAAAAGACAGTTTATTTTCAAAGCTGTGCAGCCTCATATAGTTTAACATCAGATGTAACTGCCAACCCTCTGGCACACCATCCCTTCCTATTTGTCATATTTAGGTGCTGGGTGGGATTCATTAAAGGGCAATGTAACATCAGGGGGCAATTATATTTTTATCATGAAGCAATCACTTTTCTCAGGAAGGCTCAGGCACCCATCTGGGGTCTTTGCCCTAAGGGGGTAGTTTTCTTTTGATAATCTCACCTATTGAACTGTCATGTTCTATTGCTCAATTAATTTAGCCCAGTAGATGGTTCAATAAAAATGTTCCTTCTATTCAGACAATTTGATGACTCTTTCTGCTCTTTCATACCAAACACAATGAAGCCCTGGGCACGCTTTCCTACTGCCACACAAAAGGACTTCGAGCCCCGCTGCCTGGGATGTTCTTCCTGTGGTGCGGTGCTCTAATGCAGAAGGAGAGGGAGTGTCGCTGATCTTTCTTTCTTCATCCCTCTGAGAAGCAACCAGTCAGCTTTTCTGCAGTCAGGACATCCAGGTTAAACAAATAACTGAAATGCCAGACTGAGATCTAAGCTGCATATCTGACCACAACAACTCAAAAGTAAACCCTTGTATGTGAGACAAAGAGAGTGATCTTACCTGTTTTACACAATGTCCAAAATCGTCTTGTTTATTTTTCTACTAAAAGGTATCTTTGAATGTCAATAATTTTAAACAGCTACTGCATTGGACTATCACTTTTTAAACAGTCCTTTTCAAATTACATGAAATATGATGAATTAATATTCTAAAGGATAGATAGAATAGAAAATAAAAGCCTTCCCCAACTACACACATACCCCTCACCACCACCTTAACCTCACCCTTTCTTTCTCTCTTTTTTTAAAAAAACAAACATGTTTCTATTTATTTTTTTTAGAGAGAGAGAGGACGGGAGACAGACAGAAACATCAGTGTGAGAAACATCAACTGGCTGCCTCCTGCATGCCCCCTTCTGGGGATCAAGCCCACAACATGGGGCATGTGCCCTGACAGGGAATCTACCCAGGACCTCAATCCATGGGATGATGCTCAGTCCACTGAGCCACAACGGCCAGGCTCACTCTTTCTCTTTAGATGACCATTATGAAATAGGGTACATTTACTTTTAGATATGTCTCTGTATGTTCAAACACAGAACATTGTGTGTCCATTTTACATAGTGGACTCCTACTATATACTTTGTTCTTAAACAAGTTTTGTTATACTTTTCCAAATATTTCAAAGATAATTCAATATTAGACATACATTTCTATTTCACTGAAGGAAGACAGGCTTCATAGTGGTCCATATGGTGGAATTACTTAGAATACTATTACATAGTAGTCCATACCATAGAATTCCATTATACAGAATAACATAAAAATACATAATTTCAATCATTAAAACATATTTTAAAAATTTATTTAAAAAGTTTCTTCTATGTAATTTAATTTTTCAGATCTTATATTTAGGTCTTTGATCCATTTTGAATTAATATTTTTATATGAGGACAAAGTAGAGTCTAGTTTCATTATTTTGCATGTGGCTTTCCAATTTTCCAGCACCATTTATTGAAGAGGCTTTCTTTTCTCTACTGTGTGTTTTGTCAAAAATAATTTTCTTTTATGTTTATGTAGAAGAAAACATAGGTACTAAACTCATCGGCCTTCATCTTAGAGAAGATTTTATGTATTTGATGCCAAAGGCAAGGAATATAAAGGCAAAACAAATAAATAAATGAATGGGTTTCTATCAAACTAAAAAGCTTCTGTGCAGCAAAAGAAATGGCCAACAAAACAAAAAGCAACCAACCAAATGGGAGATGATGTTTGCAAACAACAGCTCTGACAAGGTGTTAATATCCAAAATATATAAAGAACTCATACAGATCAACACCAAACAAACAAACAATCCAGTCAAAAAATGGGCAGAGGACCTGAACAGACACCTCTCCCAAGAAGACATACAAATGGCTAACAAATATATGAACTTTACTAGCTACTAGGGAAATGCAAATCATAACTACCATGAGATATCACCTCACACCTGTTAGAATGCCTATTATCAACAAGACAAGTAATAACAAGTGTTGGAGGGGTTGTGGAGGAAAAGGAACCCTCATTCACCGCTAGTGGGAGTGTAAACTGGTACGGACACTATGGAACACAGTATGGCGGTTCCTCAAAAAATTAAGTATAGAGTTACTATATGCCCAGCAACCTCTCTTTTGGGTATTTACACAAAAAACTTGAAAACAATTAAAAAATATATTTTTATTGATTTTTTTTTTTTTTTTTTACAGAGAGAGAAAGGGAGAGAGAGATAGAAACATCGATATGAGAGAGAAACATCAACCAGCTGCCTCCTGCACATCCCCCAGTAGGGATCAAGCCTGCAACTTGGGCATGTAACCTGACCAGGAATCAAACCAGGACCTCTCAGTCCATGGGATGATGCTCAGTCCACTGAGCCACACCAACCGGGCAAAATTTTAAAATATTTATTAGCAAAGATATGTGCACCCCTATGTTCACTGCAGCATTATTCACAATGGCCAAGACATGGGAACAACCAACATGTCCTTTGATAGATGACTGGATAAAGAATATGTGGTACATGTATATTATGGAATACTACTCAGCCATAAGAAAAGATGAAATACTGCTATTTGTGACAACATGGATGGATCTTGAGACTATTATGCTAAGCAAAATAAGTCAATGAGAAAAGCTAAGTACAATATGATTTCACTCATATGTGGGATATAAACCTGAGATTCATAGACAGACAGCAGCCGGTGGTCCTGGAGGAAAGGGAGTGGGGGTAGTAAGGGTAAAGGGAACAAAATATACGGTGACAGAAGATGATCTGACTTTGTGGTGGGCTCACAATGCAGCATAAAGATCATGTGTCATTGAAATCTACACTTGATAAAAGGAGAGACATCTGGCCAGTTTGGCTCAGCGGTTAGAGCATCAGCCTGTGGACCAATGAGTCACGGGTTCGATTCCAGTCAAGAGTACGTACCTCAGTTGCAGTTCGTTCTTGACCCTGGTCGGGTCGTGCGGGAAGCAACCAGTCAATGTGGCTCTATCACATCGGTGTTTCTCTCTCTCTCTCTCTCTCTCTCCCTCCCTCCCACTTTATCTGATGATAAATAGAAAAACATCCTCGGGTGAGGAATAAAAATTTTTTTTAAAAGTCAAGTTCACAGAACCTGAGAGGAGAATGATGGGTGAGAGAATTGGGGAGATGTCGATCAAAGGGTACAAATCTTTATTTATGTAAGATAAATAAGTTCAGGGAATCCAATATATAGCATAGTAACTGTAGCTAATAATATAGTATCGTATACTTGAAATTTGCAAAGGGAATTGATTTTAAGTGTTTTACCACATGCACACAAAAATGGGAGCTATGTGAGGTGATGGATATGTTCATTAACTCAGTTGTGGTAATCATTTCAAAATGCATACATATATTAAGTCATCACAGTGTATACCTTAGAAAGCATCATGAACAATCTAAAAACTATGAATACATAAAAATAAAGCAAAGAAACAAACTGCCAAATGAGTGAAATGAAATAAGTAAGAAAGCCTGGCCTGTGTAGCTCAGTGGTTGAGCATGGACCCATGAACCAAGAGGTCACTGGTTTAATTCCTGGTCAGGGCACATGACCAGGTTGTGGGCCGAACCCCCAGTGGGGGCCATGGAGGAGGCAGCCAATCGATGTTGTCTCTCATCAATGTTGTCTCTCATTGATGTTTCTATCTCTCTCTCCCTCTTTCTTTCTCTCTGAAACTCAATAAAGAAAAAAAAACAACAGTAAAAATAAAAATAAAAAAGAAATAAGCAATAAAATACAGTATTATTTATGCAAATTTAAGATAGTTTTCTGCACGCAAACACTAAATATTTTACATAGACATAAAGAAAGGACTGACTATGCACAGACATTAGAAAGGTGGTTTTTGGAGAGAAGATTAGAGAATAACAGGAATAGAAATTACTTTGATCAATAGAGGAGCTGTTCTTAAACTAATGGTGATAGTGGGCCAAACAAATGGACATATATTAATTCAGCATGCTCTTTACATCTGAAGTCAAGGGGAGAAAGTTATCTTTTAACGTAAAAGGCATTCACGGACATTCGAAATTAAATAAATGCAAATTAAAAATGAGAGATCCTTTTTCATATGCTGTTTTGGCAAAAATCAAACAGTTTGATAACACCTTGTGTTGGCCTCTGATTGGGAAAAGAAACACCCAAACATACATCATAAGCATGCAAATTGTTACAGCTTTGTAGGAGAAAATTTGGTAGTATATGTGATTGACAAAACTGCATATACCTTGACTTTGCATTTCTACTTCTAAGGTATGTGAACAAACATTGACATGGAGGCCATGGCAAGACATTCATTGAATAAATTATGTTATATTCATGAAGTACAATATTATGCAGCCATTAAAAAAAATGGCTGTATCTACTGGTTAAAACAATTTTCAAAAGACAGTATGCATAGCATTTTGCTATTTTCAACAATTTATATTCCTCCCTTTGCATTTTTGAAAATGAATAACTTGTCATACTTTCTTTTTTTCAACTCATCTTTATTGTTGAATTTATTACAGATGCCCCCCCCTTTTTTTCTCCATTGACCCCCTCCTCCCCAATCCCGCCCCTCTCCTGCCTTTCCCACACTCTGTTGGGTGTTCATTAGTTATGCATATATGCATAGAAGTTCTTTGGTTTATCTCATCCTGTTCTCCCTCTCCCCTTCCCTTTGAGGTTCATCAGTCTAATAACCAATTTGTACTTCTTAATTCCTTCCTCTTTTTAACCCATCCCCCCAGCCTCCATCCATCTGGCAACAAACAAAAAATTCTTTGTATCTAGGAGTCTGTTTCTGTTCTGCTCGCTCATTTTGCTGGTAGATTCAATTGTTGATAGATATGTATTAATTGTAATTTTATTGTTCATATTTTTGTTCTTCTCCTTCAAGATGACCCTTCAACATTTAATATAATACTGATTTGGTGGTGATGAACTCCTTTAGCTTTTTCTTGTCTGGAAAACTTGGTATGTCCATCGATTCTAAATGACAGCTTTGCAGGATAGAGTAATCTTGGTTATAGGTCATTGCTTTTCATTACCTTGAATACCTCTTGCCACTCCTTTCTGGCCTGCAAAGTTTCTTTTGAGAAATCAGCTAACAATCTTATGGGATCTCTTTTGTACATTACAAATTGCTTTTCTCCTGTGGCTTTTAAGATTCTCTCTTTGTATTTAACCTTTGGTATTTTGATGATGATGATGATGTGTCTTGGTGTGGATCTCTTTGGATTCATCTTATTTGGGATTTTCTGTACTTCCTGGACTTGTATGTCTGTTTCCTTCACCAAGTTAGGAAACTTTTCTGTCATTATTGTTTCAAATAGGTTTTTAATTTCTTGTTCTCGCTCTTCTTTTTCTGGCACCCCTATGATGCGAATGTTGACATGCTTGAAGTTGTCCCAGAGGCTCCTTACACTATCCTCATTTTTTTGGATTGTTTTTTCTTTTTGCTGTTCTGATTGGGTGTTTTTTTTGTTTTGTTTTGTTTTGTTTTGTTTTTTGCTTCCTATATTCTAAATCAATGGTTTGCTTCTTGGCTTTACCTACTCTACTATTGATTCCCGGTAAATTATTCTTTATTTCAGTTAGTACATCCTTCATTTCTTCTGGTCCTTTTTTATGTTGTTGATGTTCTAACTAAGTTCCTTGGATGTCTCCTTACGTTCCTTGAAGATCTCACTAAGTTCCTTGAATGTCTCACCAAGTTCCTTGAGCAACCTTATAACCTGTGTTTTGAACTCTGCATCTAATTAATTGTTTATCTCCATTTTGTTTAGTTCTTTTCCTGGAGTTTTGTTCTTTTCTTTCATTTGGGACATATTTCTTTGTCTCCTCATTTTGGCTGCTTCCCTGTGATTGTTTCTATGTTTTAGGTAGAGTTGCTATGTCACCTAGGCTTTGTAGGGTAGCTTATTGTTGTAGGTGTCCTATAGGATCCAGTGGCACAGCCTTCCTGATCACCCCAGCTGGGCCCTTGAGGTGCACCCTTAGTGTGCACTGTACACCCTCCCGTTATAATTGAGTCTTCATTACTGTTGGAATGTCAGTAGGAAGGATTTACTTAGGCTGATCAGCTGCAAATATTGGCTGTGCCCATTGACCACTGGCCTCTCACCATCTTGGAGGATCAACTATGTAGAGGCCCACCACACAGAGCAAGACTTACTTCAGCAGTGCTCTAGTACCACTGAGTCCACTCATTGAGTGTGTCACTTGTGGAGGTGGTTGGGTGGTGGTATTTTGATGTGGTCTGAAGCTGTCCACTGGGTGTGCTGACTCTGGGGCAAGGTCAGCCACTGCCTGTGTACTTTCTGGAGCCACTCAGCATAAGCTACAAAGTGATCTGCAGATGGCTGCTTCTTGTGCTGGCTTGGAGGTGCCCAGAAAAAGCCAAGTTGTGAACCAAGGCTGGCTGCTTCTAGTGACAGGCCTGGGGCCACTTGATGAGAAGTATGAAACTCGCTGAGAGATGCTGCTTATTTGAGAGATTTTAGGAAACTGAAGCAGGATCCAAGACAAGCTAATCCTATGGTAAAGCCTTTGAAAACATCTTGAGTGGGCCTGAAAGCTGGGTGGGCAGGGCCTCAGGGAATCACCAGGGCAGGGCAAAAAATGTGTACCAGGTTGATGGAGTCCCAGGTATGGCCCCTGTCTGCCAGTCCTGTGGGGGAAGGGCTCACCAAAGAAACAAAGGCCTCCACCAGCAAGTCTGTCCAGGAGAAAGCTACTTCTCCAGCGCCCATCATGAGGCCAAGCTCAGTTCTTCCCTGTATGTCTCTGGTGCCTTTCAAGCTGCTCCGAGTTTAGAGGGAGCAAGTCCGAGTAAGTCTGTGCGCGGGCCCTTTAGGAGGAACTTCCTGGGGATCCAGCAGCCTCAGCCTCCCTGAGCCTCAGTTTCTGCTGGTTTTTCCAGCCAAAAGTTATGGGGACTTCTCTTCCTGGCACTGGGACCCTGAGCTGTGTGCCTGGTGTGGGACAGGGACCTCTCAGTCCTCAGGGAGGACCTACCCAGCCGAGGTGTCCTTCTGATTTTTATCCACCACACGTGGGTGTGGGACCAGCCCATTAGTGCCTCCACCCCTTCTACCAGTCTCAATATGGCTCTGCTTCTTTAATTTTGTAGTTGTAGGACTTCCATTCAGCTCAATGTCAGGCAGAGCTGAATGATGGTTGTGTTGTAGTTTAGTTGTAATTTTGATGTGGTTGTGGGAGGAGGCAGTACCACGTTTACTTACATTGCCATCTTGACCAGAAGTCCTGGTCATACTTTCTTTATTCACAGAATGCCTAGTATGATAGAGAAAGAATTAAAACCACATTTGCCACTGAGAGACAGATAGCTCAAGTTGGCAGGGAGAAACAGTTTTATACCTTTTTGTACTGTTTGAATTTTTTTACTAAATTTATATTTCTAATTATAAAATCAATTGATTTTTATTCACTGTATCTGGACTCACTTCAGGTCACAGTGATAACAGTATAGGCAAACAGCATTCACGGAGGGTCCCTGTATATTTCATAAAAGTATTATCTGACTGCAGGGTCTCTAGTCCTCCCTGAATTTTTAGTGGCTTTGGAAATTCTAGAGTCATTTTTTCTCACTCCCTGAATTTCTTCTAACTCCTATTTTCAGAGATCCTCTGAAGCTTGCAGTTTACTTGGAGTTATACAATAAAAGCCAGATCTTATCCCTATCTCAAAATAGTCACTTCTACTTTTCTGGTTTTAATACTGGCTTCTTTAAAAAGTAGAAATGTGGACCAGTGTTTTAAGCCTGCAATATGCTATAATCTTCAAATGATCTTAAAATGAGAGCGAATATACAAATTTAATCCTATCCCAGATCCAGGATATATGTTTTTCATTTAAAGAAAAAAATTATCTTTATTGTTGAAAGTATTACGGCTGTCCCCCCTTTTCCCCTGTTGACTCCCTCTACCCTGCTCCCACACACTCCATGCCTTGACTGCACTATTGTCTGTGTCCATGGGTTATACATATATGCATATAAGTTCTTCGGTCTATCTCTTCCCTCCCTGCCCCGCTACCCGGTAAGGTTCATCAGTCTGTTCCATGCTTCCATGTCTCTGGATCTATTGTGTTCATTAGTTTATTTTGTTCATTAGTTCATGTGACACTTGTTTTTCTTTAAGTGGCTTGCTTTGCTTAGCATAGTACTCTCCAGGTTTCTCCATGCTGTCTCAAAGGATAAGAGATCTTTCTTTTATACAGCTGCAGAGTATTCCATTGTGTAAATGTCCTACAGCCTTTTTATCCACTCATCTAGGTGGGCACTTGGACTGTTTCCATTTAACAGCCCAAGAACCATCCTAAAATGTGGATGCACAGCTGGTTAATTCAGGTGGATAGATGCTTTATAATTATGTATACCTCCCTATAGCTTATCTAATGAACAGTCAGGCAATAGCTAACAAAATAATGCAAATAAATAATCCACATAAAATTCTTGGAACATTGCCTATCATACATGATAAGCACTCAATTAATAATAGTTATTAGTTTATTAATAGCAGGGTAATTTACATAGCTTTTAAGACTATTTATACTGTTATAAATAGGTTAAAACATTTTAGACATTCACACTGTCTCAATATAAAAGTTGAATAATCATGTAAGGAAAGGAATGGCTCATTTGAAAAAAATATAAATCTTTTTAAACCTTCCAGTGTTTCTTTTTCTCCACATTCCAGCAAAATTTCTTACCATGTAGGGAAGCTTGGAGGATTATGAATTTTTAAGAACCAACGTGAGTGAGGCAAACTTATGTTTACAGTTTCAGTCTGTGAACCTCAATAGCTATAATTTTAAAATTACACCCATGTTTACTTCTCTGGAATACGAGGAACAGCCTTCCACAGGCCTGCTTGTATAAGCAGTGCTGCATGTAGGTAGTGGGATAAATTACTGCCTCAAGTTCTAAGGAGCAGCCTCCCCGTATCTGAGTATGAACTGTTCATGCATGAAGACAGAATTTGGCTCAATGCCCAACACAATTGATGACAGTTCACAGAGGCTAATCCTTTCCTATTTTTAAACAGATGTATATATTAGTGTTTAATCCTGGCAACCACTCTTCATAGGTATGTTATTTTGATAATAAATCTTTTTTTTCTTATTCAATTTTTTGTAGGCACAACATTTTACATACCACATTTATAGTTACTAACAAAAAGAAGTGATTAAATGCATATAAGATAATTTCATAGTTTTTTTAGACAAGTTATTCTATTTAGTCATAAATCATTACTAGAGCTTTCTATGGAGAAAATATATCATATATATATCACTAATTTTAATAGCTTGAATGGCAACTAAAATTTTTATATAAATTTTTTTTAAAACTTAAAAACAATACCAGCAAATCAGTTTCTAATAGGGAAAGAACATTGCTATTAACAACATTTGCAGGGGTTTTATATTTCATTTAAAAATGAAAGGTCTTAAAATTGAAAAAAGAGATCTGGCAGCTTCTGAAAAGTAGGCTAATATTATCTAAGTGTGACTGCTGAGAGAAAACGACTTGTCCTCTAACGGTTTTCATTGCTCTAACAAGATCTTCGATGACAGACTGACAACCAACTTTCTTCAAAGACCTCAATATTAAAGCACACATAAGCAGGATGAAGGAGCCATTTCTTCTTTGGGACTTTCTGCAAAATGCCAAAGCAAATAAATAGCTGTAGATAATGCACGTAAACATACCATAAGACTGCATTTAAAAAGAGCTAAAGGAAATTTAGAGGCCAAAGCCACAAGTTAGCAAAATCTTTTTGAAATGTTCTGCCACCCTCTGAAGATTAAGCTTGAAGCAAAACACACTGGTGTAAGAATTACAGGTGGAATTTCTTCATCTTCTTCTTCTTTTTTTTTTGCAACCAATCACAATCACATCAGAAAATACTTTAATTGAAAAGTTCTAGAGTACAAAGTGACAGAAACATATTTTTTAACATTCTAATTTTCACTTGAAAGTTTAAATGTTATCATTGGCAACAATGTCAGTTGATTTCCTTGAAAGGACAGGTATACTTGTTAATTTTTTTTTCTTATACCTTTATTGTTGAAACGATTACAGATGTCCCTCCTTTTCTGTCTCATTGACACCCTCCTCCCTGCTCCCAACCCCCCTTTCTCCAGTTCTTCACAGCAATGTTGAATGTTGTCCATTGGTTATGCATATATGTATATAAGTTCTTTGGTTTATCTTTTCCTGCCACCCACTCCCTTCCCTTGGAGGTTTGTTAGTCTGTTCCTTAATTCCACATCTTTAGTACATTTTCTGTTCTTCAATGTGCTCTCAGAAGAAGTCACAAATAATTCACTTTGTTGTTGTACATCTTTAACGACATTTCTCAGTTTGCCACATCAACACATCTTCAGGATCACTTTGAATTGTCTCTGTAAATTAAGGGTGCAAATTCCACAAACTAACAATTTATTAGTATGTTCAATGATCAACTTTTGATATCCACAAAGATATTACAAATGCCCAGGAAAGTGATTCTAGTTTAATTCTTTGTGACAGTACTAAAATTTTCAAGTTTTATGGGGGCAGGACTATGTTAAGCAATTTTTCTCACTCAGAACAATTTTTTGTTCTCAAAATAAAAAATAATGAATGCAAGTTGTGTGAATCCTACTCAGATTCAAAAGAAAAATGAAAATTACTTCATTGTTTAACAAAAAGGCTGAAGATAATTTGTCAGCTCCTTTGTTCTTTATAGGCAGTGACTTTACCGACAATTAATGTGGAACTGTCAGTGAACATGAATAATTGTATTTGATAAGTTTAATTTTTAATTATTATGAATGCAATGATTTATACTTTGAGATGCTCCTATAGTTTTAAGGAATTGACTTGGGTAGTCTAAGAGAAAGTATGAAACAAATAAGATTCAATACCAAATAAACCAACATTATATTGTCCATTTCATTATTGCTCTTTGGTTATACAATGACAGTCAAAGAAGAAGAAACAGCTCAGTGGAATGGCAACACCCATAATGCAATCCCACGTGGCACAGGTAATGCACATTTCAGCTGTCTTTAAGACACTTCTTGTAGGGATTTCTACATACTTGGGATTTCTAAATACATTGTTTATTTTTTTTCACCCTTCATCATCACTATGATAAAGATCAAAAGCAGTTAGCAAGTATCTTTCTTCCATGTATATTACCCTCCTATAGTCTCCTTCCTGTCCCTATTGAACTGCTCCCACGGATCTGTGAGTGAGAAGGCAATGGAACAAGAGTCTATTTCCCTGTATCTCACAAGTAAACAGCACCTAGACACGATTTAGCTCAGACTTAAGGACAAAGCTCACACGAGCACGGAGGCTCATGCTGTCTTTCCAATTCTGCTACCCTGTGATAATAGAGACAACTGAAAAGAGCCCGCATAAGTCTGGATACCATAACTAAGCATGAATAGAAAAAGAAGACCCCTGATAAATGTTAAAAAAGGTTTTCTCAGAAATGGTAACGAGCTAAGCTCTGATACATATTGTGTTTTACTCTGAAGGGTTGAGATACAATCTGACTTATTTGTGGACAGGGGTAAAATCAGTACCCCTGCATTCTTTTGTGTAGAGCCTAACATTATTGACCTCTTCTAACTAGTCAATGAATAGTCACCACAGGCCAGAACTTAGAAGAAGGTGCACACCCACCTGCCATCACCCCCAGGGTCTTACTAATGGCCAATTAACTTAACAAACAGAGAGAAAGCATGTTGCACATGTAATTTCTCTTACCGGACACCCATGCAAGCACATTTAGGCAGAAGTATGGAAAGGAGAATCAAGCTAGTGAAAAAACAACAACAATTGACAAAGCATCTCCTTCATAAGGTTGCAGAGATCAGGACAGGATTCTCAAGTAAGCCCAATGAAGTTTAGCAATGTTTTATTTCTGTCATGAATGACTAAACCATGTTCATTTAATTAAATAAGATAAAAGGAGGAAGATTTATGTACATTTAATTTTTAGGTTATCAATCATACTCATTTTCAAAAAAAAATCTACATTATAACACAATTCAAGAAATAGTCACTGAACATTTAATATATGTCTGACAGTGAGTGACAAGGAAATAAAAATGGGTAAGACAACAGTGTGATTGTTTAAATGTCAAATCACTATGTTGTATACCTGAAACTAATATAATAGTGTACACTGACTGTAATTGAAAAACATTAAAAAATGGGTAAGATAAGCTGTCTGTCCTCCATTTGTCTACAATATGGAAGGGGAGAGTGATGTGCACTTAACTAACTCGGCAGAAGAAGGTGGTAGTGCTTCTAGTGAAATGTCTGCAGGGGTAGAAGGGAAGGGCTACGAATTTGTCCTCTGCCTGGGTGTGAGTGCACAGCGCGATTAGCGAAGATTTATGAAGGGCTTGGAGGATAGTTACACATTACTACAGGTGAATGGAATAAAGAAGGAGATTAAGCAAAAACCCAGGGGAAGGAAGGAACATACTACCATCTGGGAAGGGCTGACTGGGACACACTTGTAGGACTTGCATAGGCAGGTGTGACAAGAGATGAGGCTGGAAAGAAAGGCTTGGCTCTGATTGCGGTCTAACTGACTTTATATGGTAGGTTTAAAGACAATTATGATAGTCATGTGGGAAAGAAGTGACAGAAAGAAATAAGGCATTTAAGGGTTCAAACTGACAAACTCAGAGGAGGGGGGAGGCGGGTGGGGGAGAGATAAACCAAAGAACTTATGCATATAAGCATAACTGATGGACATAGACAACAATGCTGGGAGGCGGGGAAGAGGGTGTCAATGGTGGGAAAAGGATAAATATCTGTAACAAAAAAAATTTAATTAAATAAAAAAATAAAAGTAAAATAAAAATAAAAGCCTTTCCAACATGAGACGATGAAGAAATCAACTCGAGTAAAAGCAGTTGGGAGTAGAAAAGAAGCACAGATATCAGAGATGTTCTGGAGGTACAGGACATTGTGACTGACTTTGGGGAAGGGAGAGGAGAGAGGCAAAGTCAGGCAAATGATTAAGTTATTAACAAGGAATACAGGAGGAGGAGCATAGTTGGGGTCAGGATGGAGAGTGTAAGGATAATACACCAGTTTTTGACAGATCAAGCTTGAGAGTTCTATGAGTAATCGAACTGGTGCTATCAGGAGAAAGCCAAAATTAAGATGGATGAGGTGGATCTGAGACCGGTTGATGGATGAGTGAGAACTGAAGCCATCCAGTGGCTGAGACTAGGTCAGAGGAACACAGCCTACTTCATCTCCTGTGCCCTGTGCACTAGGAGTTAAGAGTTTAAACTGGTGTCCTTTTGGATACCAGATACTTTCTTTAACCACTGTTCCACAATCAGTGTTTATATATCTGTCCACATTTAGTGTCCTCCAAATCCAGCTCTTTAATTTTACTCTCTCAACTCTACTATTCTAAACCGTCAATTCCTTCAGCAACTTTTTGACTATCACTAAATATGTTCTAGGTCTATTCACTTTCTACTACAACTACCCACATCCAAACCATATTCATTTCCCACTTAGATTTTTGCAACAGCTTTAAAAATGTTATGGCGATTTTCAAATATACCCAAAAGTTATGGGAATAGTGCAACACACCCATACACCAATCATATCAACATTTGCTATATCTGCTTCATCTTAGTTTTAAGAAATTTTTCCTTTTTTTGGTTGAAAAATAGTAAAAGAAATTATAGACAATATATTATCCTTATCTAGTTCAGTGTGCATCTCTAAAAAATATAGACATTTTCTTAGGTAACCATTATTACCTATTACCTATAATCATTTTTTATCCATTCTATAATTAAGTGAAGGTCTTCAGTTGTGCTAAAATGTCTTTTTTTTTTTTTTTTTGTAGTTTGTTCAAGTAAAGTTTCAAGCCAGGTCCATACATGCTGTTTAGTTTAGTTTTGTTCTTTTCTCCCTAGAGCCTTCTTGTCACCTTCTGTCCCCCATGCCTTTGGCTTTAGAAAGAAAATTAGCCAGTATCCTGAAGAATGAAGACGCATGACCCTCATTCTAGATTACTATGGTTACTTTCTCTGGGTGTTGTTCCTCTACTCTCTTTATTTCCAGTAGGTGGAGATTAGCTCTAGAGACTTGAATAGATTCAGATAAACTTTTGGCAAGACAACTTCACAACTCTTGTTGTGTGCTTTTATTGTATCGCCTTAGGAAAACAGTGTCTGGTTGCTCTGTTTTTTAGTGATGCTACAGTCTGCCTTCCACAGATAGGGAGATAAGTCTCTGTCTAACTCTTAGCCAGATTTTTAGCGATGCTATTTTCACAGGGGTTCAGCTGATGACAAACTTAGCTGCTCTGTGTGAAGATTTCAATTAACCTCTTACCCAGTGTTATAACAAATTGATGATTAATACCTGAATTAGTTGTTTCAGGCATTAATGCCTGAATTAGTTGTTTCATCAAGAGTTACAAAATGATTATTTTCAAATCCTGTGATTTCTTCCAAATTTATTTTAAATCCCATGGGAAACAAACAAACAAACAAAAAAAACCTTGTCTTTCATGAGCTAAGGAAACTAAAATTAGTTGGCTGTGTTCTGTCTTGCATGTTTGTTTCTCCCAGAATTATATGTTGAAATCTGACCCCCAATGTGATGGTATTTGGAAATGACCTTTGGGAGCGAGTAGGTCTTAAAGGTGAAACCCTCATGAGTGGGATTATTGCTTTTATATCAAGAAGTCAGAGAACTTGCTCTCTGCTCTTCACCACGTGAGGCTACAAGAAGATGGCCATCTGCAAACCAGGCAGTAAACGGACCCTAACCAGACCTCACTAGATCTGCCAGCACTTTGATCTTGCGCTTCACAGGGTCCAAAACTGTGAGAAATAGCTGTTTGTTGTTTAAGCCACCTAGTCTGTGGCCTGAACTAAGAAGTCTACAATAAAATGGAGTTTGTAAAGGAAAAGCAGAATAAATGTCTAATCATTTTCTTTCAATTGTTAATTGCCAAGGAAAAACAAAGTGTGCCTACTTATTTGCCCTGCTGTAGAATAAGTTGTTACTGTTTTGGGGAGAGTAAAAAGGCCTTCCTTCTTCTTTCTTGTTGAGCATTAGAACCAACAACTTCCTGTATATTCAATTTTCTATAATCAATTGCATTATTATTTTTTTTAATGCTCAAATTTTTCCATTAGTCAACGAGAGCCAATTCCTTTTAGCTCTTGTATCCTTTTGTCAATACTCAGTAGTCTCTGAGAACTTTGCTTTCTGGCACAACCAGATATCTCTGACTGTTCTCTGGCCAAGAACAGGACTTAAGACACAGTGGAAACAAATTAATAATTGCAGAATGACTACATCAAGTTTGGTGACCCTTTTCACATTTATATTTATTATTACCTGTGGCCTTTGAGATCATTTCCTATCTCTTTTTGAATGTGTGTCAAGTATCTTTTTGGCCTAATGTCTTGCTTTATTGGTACAATGTTGTTATCAACATGGTGAGAAAAATTGGTTCCAGTAGCCAAGGTTGATGGTCAGAAGATACTAAGTGAGAACTATTAGAAGCTGAGAATGAGTACAGGAAACTATTGAAGGGAGATGGTATTAAATCTGGTCTGAGTACATGACATCAATTTGAGTTCCAGTTTTTATCTCTGTCATTTCTGTAAATAAAATTATGTGAGCCATAAAATTCTTCTTGTTTTGATGTAAAAATATAAATTCCTCATATTTTTTCATTGGTTTATGTGAATTAGGCCTATTATTTTTTTCTTTCAGGTTTTTTTTTTTTTTTTTTGCTTATATTTTTGTCACTCCTACTAAATCTATTTGACATCCTTATGGATATTCTCATATGCTTTATGGCTCTATTTTTCTTCTTGTAAAACCAAGCCCTCTTCAGCCTTTCTTTACTAGGAACTTATGTTCATTCCCCCCAGACATTTTGGCCCACCTCTCCCAACTCCAATATCTATTTTCTCAGTTTTAAATCTTTCTTCTCTTGATGGAAAAATGGTACTGACTGGCTCTTTCAGATTTTCACACTAAGCTGGACTATTAATGCTAATAGAGATTAAATTGGAGCATGTACAATGATCTATTGTGACCCTTTGATATTCCACAATTTATAAAGTTGATGGCAGTTTGGATTAATTTATGCAAATTATCTTCATGTTTCTATCAGCTAATATGTTATTTAGTAATATTTATAAACAGAAAATAATAGGTAGCCTAAAAATATTTCTCATTTCATCCCCTTTCATTTCTAAAAGATTGTATTAGCTGCTAGTGTTTGTTTCTCCCCTTGCTACCAAATCTGAAAAGCCACAATATCACCAGAGACAATGCCACTCTTATATAACCAGTCTCTGACTCCTACATAACTTTAGTACAAGGCTAATTGGTTGAGATGAGTTATGTTTCTATGGTATCCTCCAGTGTCATGAGGTATAACCTCCCTCAACTCCCCCTTACTCTTCTAAATGTATCTCTATTCTCATCACCCTTGCTTCCCTTCCTTCAGGTCAGTGGAAACCTCCACTCCATAGCTAACTCTCTCTCTCTCTCTCTCTCTCTCTCTCTCTCTCTCTCTGTGTGTGTGTGTGTGTGTGTGTGTTCTGATCCCTTGCTCTCATTCTTTGCTATTACATTTAGGTTTGCAATCCACTCCCTATATCAAGTCTTCTTTTATCTTCAGCCTCTCCTTCTGGTTCTTTCCCCTAAACCACAAACACAACTAATCTCCTCAACTGACAAAAAGCAAAACCCTTTTATAAACTGCCTGAACTCAAGCTAGTGATCTAGAACTCTACCTTCAGAACCAAATCTTTCAAGAGTAGCATTTTCTCATTTACTACCTCCCACCTATGACTTAATAGATAGTCTAATCTTTGTTCATCTTCTGGAATCTTACTGGGTTTCCTGTTTTAATTTTTGTTATGACATTTGACAAATATTCTCCCATCCTACTCTTCGTTACTGTGGTCTAGCTGCTGTGCTGCTCAGCACAGCATAACCATCCTCTTGGCCTTTTTAGTTGTGTGGAGAAAGACCAGGCATGACCATACATACCCTGCAGGAAAAGTAAAAACTGGGAGTAAATCTAAAATGGTAATGAGAAACACATTTGCCTTTACAGCATGCACAGGTTGGCCATTTGGCTAATTTAATCAGTCCATTTATAAAACTGATTAGTTACTTGAAGTGGTATGACTAGTCCCTTCACAAGAGGAATCCTGTGTATTGATGGAATCAGCCTATTTATTTGGTTGCACTTGATTATCTGTGCTATTTTAGCAGCCTATTTCCATCAGTAAAGATAAAGTTTGACTGATTTTCTGGCACTGAATCAACCAAACTATCACTGTTTTACCACCATCTCCTGCCTAGATTAATTAAAAAATATTTCAGTTGGTGTTAATGTCCCTATTCTTGTCTTTCCCTACCCCAATAATACTTTTTCCTTGTTACAATTAGAGATCATATTAAACTTAATTCTGAACATGTCACCTCTATGCCTACACATTGGAAAGGCCTTCTGCTATTCTTGTAACAAAGTCAAAACTCTTTAAGATGAACTGCTTACAAGAGTTTTGATGTTTAATCTCTGAATTTCTCTCCAGTCTCCTTTTATTTTATCACCGCCTCCCTTATTTTATGTACTTTTGCCACTAAAAATGTCTTCTATTTTATCAAGTGTACCACATTTCTTGTTCTCTTTGCTTACAACAATCTTGGATGTTTTACCACCTCAGAATTTACTGGGTAATAACTATACATTCATGAGGCTCAGTTTAGACATTGCCTTCTTTGGAAGTATTTCTGGACCACCCTAGGTGGCATATTAGAAAAGCACTATATTATCATGCTACATTTAATTCAGTATTTCCTCCTCTCTGTACTCCCTTCTCCTCAAATAAGGTTAAGATTATGTCCATTTTGCTCATAATGATGTTGATACTTAGCCCAGTGTTGGTACATAGCATATACTTAATGGATCATTGATGAATATGTAAAGGATACTGTGTACTCTGATATAGATTCTAGAGATCATGCTATGTACCTTCACCACTAAGGTAAAAGGAATGAAAAATTATAGTAGTCATCGCAAGGCCTTTTAAGAACAAAGCAGGGTATAATCATAAAATACAATTTTGTAACAGAATATCATTAAATAATGTTAAAAGAATTCATTAATACAAATGAGCAAAAGAAAGTGAAGCAAACCGAGGGGTGGGGGCCCTCTTATTTTTCATTTCAATTCACTTCAGAGAAAATAATCCCAATTTAGTCTTATAAATCAATACAAATTGCATTTACTTTCAAGCAAAAACAAAAAAGAAAATTTCCACAGGGTTATTTTGAAAGTAGGCAATAGCAGTTTGGTTTTTGAGGGCTATTTTTATCATAGGAATATAATAAAAATTAATAATGTTCACTAAATTCAAATATTCAAACATATTTTGTGAGTAGTTTTAATAAAATTTATCTAAAATAGAAATACATTGACTAAGACAGGGAAAGATGAAGAATATAAAGCAATAAATAGAAAAGTATGAAGAGAAATTATACAGAAAATAGAGACTGCATTAAGATGTAATACTTAAAAATAAGAATTATATAATGAAGTTAAATGTAACTGAATGCAATCATTATTACATTAAAATATGTAAGAAATATGGTAATGAAATTAAACACACAGCCAAAATAACCCCAGGAAGGCAGACTAATAAAAAAAAATCATAATAATATTTAGATATGTGTAATTTAGATAATAAAAAATTTAATTATTTTAGTACATATAATTAAACACAGCATATATGAGCAATTTATAGAAATAGAAAATATGGAAATAATTAATGGATGTTCAATATGATTATTGTAAAAGTGTTGAATCCAAAAAATTACATACTTATAAATTTAACCTAATCATCTTTGGGTAATTAATCTTTATGGAGAATGTATATTTTGGTGAATAGGGTACATTTCATAATTATTACTAATTTCAGTATCTTTCTATATATTTATTATGCTCTTCCCCATGCTTCAAAGTTTAATAGTAATTCTTTCTACTTGTATGGCTTTAGAGGGCTAAAACAAATTGTTCATTAGGAGCTTGAGAGTCCACAGCAAGAAATGGAGCCTCATCATTTACAAACAGATAGTGCTGTGCTCTGAGAATCACACTGGAATGGAAGTCAACACCCAGGGGTGAATGTCTCAAGCCTGCTGTACACTCTGTGTGATAATGAGGAATGACCATCTTTGACTTCAGTTTCTTCATCTGAGAATTCAGATTCAGTTTCTTCATCTGAAAAAATGGGGAGATCAACACTCCCCTTTGGTTCTCCCAAGAATCAGTTGGGATTAGACCCTGAATTGTGAGTGTACCTCACAGTTTGACCCATAAAAATAGACTTGAAAGTGACAGAACGGTAGAGGGAGTGGTGATGCTTCACTGTGTCTACCGGGATGTCAACATGTCATCATCACAAGCTTCAAAAAGAAAAGTATTTGTGGAAGTTTTAGAAATTGAAGGGATTGAAGAGCTCTAACTAGTACTGTATAGCTGTTTCATTTCATTGTTGAGAGAATTGAAAGACAGGTGAATTCTTCTTGCCCAAAGTCGCATGGCAATGGAAGGTGGTGTTATCACTAGAGCTCGATTCCCTTGAATGAGGTCAAAGGCTTCTTCTTCACCTCATCCCTTTGTTCCTTCCTGCCTAACTATGAGGACAATATTGCTGTAAATGTCTCTATTGGCCTGTGCTGATGAGCTATTGCCTAGAGACATTATGAAATAACTTTTATAATGAACTGATCTATAGTGTCAGTTTTCAGAAGTATATTTTAGATCTTAAGCTTTATGAGAAGTCATGACCTCTTCAAGCATAAGGTCTTAGAGGTAAAATTTCAAGATTGTTATAAAACTAAAGTTTTAGAGTTAATCCTTACTTCACAAAAGCAAAGATGAAATGGCTAAAGATATTGAAACACCTGTTACAGCAACCTAGAAATAACCACATTTTATTTTCATGTAATAAAGTAAGGATAAAATATCGTCTGTTCAATTTGTATGAATGGATATGACTATTTTGGCAGAATCTTTTGGCAAAATAATTTCAAAAGCAAAAAATCATGTACATGCATAAACTGATTAGCTAAGACCAACTCTTAAATGCATGAATATTTATCAAACTTTTTCTTAGGGTTACTAAATTTTACATAAAATTATAATGATTATTTCATTATATAAGTTATCCATATGTATCACAAACATTTCTTGCATGTAAACATCTGTGGTTACACTAAGGCCAAATTTTTACATTATTTTTTCTATACTCAAATGGAAATATATAACTTATTTTATAATTTTTTATACAGTGACATACAGAGATTCCCATCCTCCTTCCCTCCCTCCCTTCCATAAATATGCACTGAACACCTTACATGTGAAAATAATTGTGCCAGGTACTGGGGATGTGGAAATGAACAAAATAGACATGGTTCCTGCCAGTATGGATTTTACAGGCTACTACAGCAATAGAGAGCTTAAAAGTAATATATACTTTTAATTTGGCAAGTATTTTATAGATACATATAGGATACTATAAAAATATAAAAGAATTAATTAAATTGAATTGAAGCAATAGAAAGAAACAGCAATTGCTTTTGGAAGAAAACAGTGTTTAAGTTGAGACTTGCAGAATGAATATACATGAGGTAATGGGTGAGAAAAACACCTTTATCAGTAAGGTGTAAGAAAAAGGGAAGACCCTGCATTGGGGAAGAGTGGGCCAGTTTGAATAACTCAGTGGATTTATGTAAGAACTAAGGAATATTGAAAAAGTAGGTACATCTAAGACGAGGCTGAAAAGGCAAGTGCTGTACTATTTTTACTCTGAAATTTCATTGTACTGTAAAGTTAATTCTGATTCTGCTGATTTTCCTGCAGAATCTAATCTCTGTTGTGCATTGTCAGTAGGCCTCATGGTTGTCAGTACTATGTTTCCCAAGAAAATGTTACATCAGCCATAATGGTTCAACAAATCTGTTCTTCATTTTATATCTATTTCTTTGTTGATCTCCTTTATAATGTCTGTCCTACAAGGAAGAACAATTTTATTTTCCTAGCAGCTTCAGACAGACTTGTAAATCTCTGCCACAGTCCAGGTTTTTGAAATGGAAAGATTTTGAGGAAGTTTTTGAAAGGAAAGAAGAGCGGGAGGGAGGATGGGAGACAAGGAGCGGAAAGGAGGGAGGGAGGAGTGGACAAAGGATGGAAAGAAGGGGAATTGTCCTTGGAAATTAGTGATGATTTGTAAGGCTTTCTGGTGTACTCAATAAAGTGGAGCTGGAGATGCCTTTATCACGCATTGCTATGAAGAATTCCAAGTACTAATTGATTCAGGTAATTTGTGTGTTCTTTTACTGAAGAGATAATAAACTTCTATGTATACAGAGCTCTTTCCATTTTGTGAATGGGAAACAAGAACTTTTAGGTCTCACAAACTAGGTGTTTTTGTCACCTTTTCATAAGTACTCTGACAAGACCAAGTTGTCTCAAAAGACTGAAACTACTGAGTACAAGATGAGTTATCTACGTGATTATTTAATTTTAATATTTCACTGATAGCCTGTCATTTTCCATCTCCCCAAATACTCTCCAAGATGATCCAATATCTTCAACTGATGCTATTAAATGGATAAATACTTATTAAAAAACTGATTTTTTCCTTCAACATAAGGGCTATGGGAAATACAAAGCTTCACACATTGCTTCTACCAATTTTTTTTACATGAGTTACTTGCCCTTTATATTTCACGGTATGTCCAAGAACCTGACATACTTTTGAGGTGCTTAATCTAAAGGTCAAGTTATTATTATTTGCTAAGGGTTAGGGCATTAAATATGAAATATATGTATCTTGACAGATTAGTTCACACAGCAAACTGACAGAAGAATAAATAGTCTTTTCACTCCTGTTGCAATATCAGTTTTGTTTTTTTGTTTTTAGACAAGATATCAAATTAGATAATCTGCAGGAGAGATACTGATGATTAAAAAGATTGTTTATGGCCTGACATTCACCTCATTATTACAATCATTCATCACCTTTACATTCCAATTAGCCTCTAACTTTCAACAATTAAGTCCTTCCACTAAATAAAATGCAGAATTATATTACTGCAATTACAGAAAAATAGCAATTTATGTTTAAAAATAACAAGATAAAGGGTTGCAAGCTGCTGTTTTCTATTTCACTTTTTAATTGGAATTTTGTTGTGTAAATGTAAAAGATAACCATAACAAATGCATTACTCTTTACAAGGAGTATTTTCAAATAAAGAAATAACTATAAAAAAAATGAATTCACTAACTTAAGAATATAGCACAAATTTAATAAAATTATGGGGAAAAATGGGGCCTATTTATAAGGGAGGGTTCCCATTGAAGTTTTGTCAGCCTAACCTGAGAGAAGAGAAATTCTTTTCACTCTTTTCAAATTAAAGATAAAAATTAGGTTCAGGAAATCTGAGGCATGCCTGTAAGGTAAGCAGAAATATTATTCTTTTATCTGAAATATGAATAGGTATATTCTTTCATCAGATTACATTTAATATAGTAAAAATGACCTAAAATACCACATAGGGACTATCTGAAAATAACTAGATTGGTCATTCCCTACAACTGCAAAAACTATTCTTTTTATGCAGGTTATTTGAGTTATGTATATATGGTGATGAAAGTGGTCTGACTTTGGGTTGTGGGTACATAGTGCAATATACAGATCTTGTATCATAGAAACATATGCTTAAAACCTATATAATCCAATGTAACCCAATAAATTTAATTAAAACATTAAGTATATATTCAATTTTCTTAAGTCTATTATACATCCTGTGTTTTTAAACAGTGATATCAAAATGGTTTGGCAGTGGGCTGTTGCTCTTACCTGAAGCTAATAATAAGAATAGTTGCTATTTATTGAGCATATACTATATGCTACTTATAATAAAAATGTCTTAATTTATGTATATTTTAAAGCCTTACAACCCTTTAAAGAAAGTATTATTATTACAGCTAATCTGTAGACTTTAAAACTGAGTCTCAGAAATGTTAAATAACTTGCCTACGTCCCATTCTTTATATATGATAGATCTGGTATAAATCCATGCATTCATTTTAATATTCATTGGACTCATGCTCTCAAGGTAGCCAATGAAGCACATGCAAGAAACTTGGTGCTTCAATATATGACAATTTTCTTGCTGCCATGGCACTTACATTGTAAGGCAGAGACTGACAGTAAATATGTTAAAAAGTAATTTGAGTAAACAAACAAAAAACAATGAATATGCTAAGTAGCTATAAAGAAGATAAAACATGTAAATGCAATAAATTACTGGGTATGAGTTAGGACAGGTTATTAAGGAAGGCTTATCTAAGGAACAGACATAAGCTCAGATGAAGGGCAAGAAGGCTGAGAGCAGCTAAAAACTTGGGGAAGAATTATGCAGGCAGAGAAAAAGCCTGAAACGTTTCTGATGCAGAAATGAACTCTATGTGTTTGACATACAGGATGAAGTTACATTTGTAGCATATTAAACAAGGGAGGGAGATGAGGTAAGAGCTGTAAGGAGATTCGATGTATTTCTACACAGAAACCAAATGCAAAACCTTCTAGGGTTATTGCTTATACCAACAAACATGCTGACAGTTGTACGTAAAGCTTCAGCTGCTGACTTGGATAGGTATTCCCAATTACTTTTGCAGTAGAGGGGTAAACTTAGCCAGCTGTCACAACACATATATTTTGGCTGACTATGGTATGCTTTTTTTGATATAGTATAGTTGTACCTGCTATTCAAATAAACTGGTGTAGAGAAAGTCAATGTTCTATCCAAAAAAACATATGATAATAGATATTTTCATTTAAAAAATGACAAATCTGTCCAAATACATCACTTTTGATAATAAAAGGATGGTATTAAAAACTACATTAGGACAGAAGGTACATATTTTGGATTATTCCAGGCAAAACAGGATATAAAATCACCTTAAGGGAACATATTCTAAATAGGGAGAAAATACATTGCTCAAAATATCAAATATGGCATGCAGTTTAATTTATTTATTTTTATCTCATCTCTTAAACTAATTCTATTTATAACAAAAACTCAGATAAAATCCTTAATTGGCCTCAAGGATTTGTGCAAAGAAGATCATGCTGAAAGTGAACACAGGGTTATAAATCATGTAAAAACATTTGTCCTATCATTCTACAGTATCATTCTCGCTCACTTGAATTATTTAAATGCCTCCTCAATCGCTTCGGTCTTCTTCACTGGTCCCTCCCCAATCCATCCCCTATTCTGTAGCCCAAGTGATGTTTCTAAGATAAAAATTTGCCCGCAGTATTCTTTGGTTTGAAAAATGTCACAGTTCTCTCAATATCCTTAAAGATCAAGTCCAGATCTTATTCATTGATTCCCTTAAGAATTTACCCTTGGACATTTTCCATCTTCATCTCTTAACACTTTCCACACCTAATCTTTTATCTCCCCTTCCTCTACCTACAAACACACATGCATCCCTGCACTGTAGACTTGCATGGTAGACCAGTAGTTTTAACATCACTTGCAATCTTGTTAGAAATGCAAAATGTAGAGCTCAATCCCAATAAACCTGTTGAGGATATGACCTTTATGATAGTTAAAATTTTCATACTAGGTTGTAAAATATATCTGTTTAGGTCCATTTTACAACTTTCGAACATTCATGTAACTTCATTAGGAAGTTCTTCAACATATATTGTTAGATTTAGTCCTAGTTACTGTAAATATTGTTGCTTTGAAAGTAGAAACTTTTATTGCATTTTATAATTAGTTGCTGCTGTACAGGACTATTATTGATTGCTATTTTCAATATTGAGTTTAAATCAGAGATCAGTAAGATTCTGATCTGCTAAATCAGAATCTGCACTTTAGAAAGATTCTCATGCAATTTAGAATCATTTTAAGATTAAAAAACCTCTGTAGAGTTTTTAAAGCTCCCCAGGTAATTCCAATGCTCAGCTAAATTTAAGAATCACTACTTCACCTATACCTGACTCGTACTTAATTGAATCCTTCTCAATATCTAACATTTGGTTTTTCACATATGATATTCCTTTTGTCTGAAACCTTTCCCCATCTGGCTCTCTCTGCTGAATCTTCACTTCGTTGACTCAATCCAACTTTCAGATCTGCTGGAAAACGGTTCATATTGTAAAGATTACATCAGGCTTTACTATTGTTTGTTTCCCCACTAGTATTTTCTTTATTTTAGCTGTCATCACAATTTATAAATATAATTTTTAATATTTATTCTTTATTTTCAAATATAAATTGAATATAAAAGTAAATAAAATAATACATGAGCGACTCATGATTTAATAAATGTCAACAATTTGTTATATTTCCTTCTATTCATTTTTTTTTGTTTGCTTATTTTTAAAGCAAGATAAGGCAGACAGACGCATCTTTCCACTCAATACATTATTTTCCCTCCATCCTTTCACAAAGATATTTGCTGTTCAGATATTGGTCTGTATCTTTTTCATCCATATTCATGCATTTATAATATTTATGTTAAATGATATAAAGTATTGCTTTAAAATTTTTTTTTCTGTATTTATTTTAGAGAGAGAAGAAGGGAGATGGAGAGAGAGATAGAAATACTGATGAGAGAGAACATCAGTTGGCTGCCTCCTGCATGCCTCCCACTGGGGATTGGGCCAACAACCTGGGCATGTGCCCTGACCAGGAATCAGACTGGCAAACACTTGGTGCATGGGTCAATGCACAACCAGAGCCACAAGAGCTGAGTGCTTTAAATGTTTATATATTATTTACTGCTTGTATCATTTGATACCTGCTTTTTTAAATTCAATATATCATTAATTAAATTTATCCATGTTGATACATGTGTATTTGAACCATTAAAGCTGATGTATAAGAATACATTTCATAAATATAACACAATTTATATATCCATTTTCCTAAACATAGACTCTTTTAATATTTACTCTTTTTTTTAAATTAATTTATTTTTCTTACAAATGTTTCTCCTTTTTCCCCACTCATTCCCCCTCCCCCCACTCCCCACCCTGTCCCCAGCATTGTTGTTTATGTCCATTGTTCACACACACATGCATATAAGTTCTGTGGTTTATCGCTCCCCCCCCTCCCTCTTTGGGGATTGTTAGTCTGTATCCCACTCCCATATCTCTGGAACAACCCCATTCCTCAGACCGTTACATTCATTATATTCCACAAATAAGTGAGATCATATGACACTTGTCTTTCTCTGTTTGGCTTGTTTCGCTTAGGATAATACTCTCCAGGTCCCTCCAGGTCATCTCAAAGGATAAGAGATCTTTCTTACAGCTGCATAATACTCCATTGTGTATATGTACCACAGCTTTTTTATTTATTCATCCACTGATGGACATTTGGGCTGTTTCCAGGTCTTAGCTATTGTAAATAGTGCTGCTACAAACATAGGGGTGCATATACTCTTTCTGATTGGTGTTTCAGGCTTCATAGGGTATATTCCTAGAAGTGGGATTACTGGGTCAAATGGCAGTTCAATTTTTAATTTTTTGAGGTAACACCATAGTGTTTTCCATAGTGGCTGCACCAGTCTGCATTCCCACCAGCAGTGTACTAGAGTTCCCTTTTCTCCACACCCCCGCCAACATTGTTGTTTGATGAGTTGTTGATGGTGGCCATTCTGACAGGTGTGAGGTGATACCTCATAGTTGTTTTAATTTGCATCTCGCTGATGATTAGTGATGTTGAGCATTTCTTTATATGTCTCTTGGCCATTTGTATGTCCTGTTTGGAGAGGTGTCTATTTAACTCCTCTGCCCATTTTTTAATTGGGTTCTTTGTCATTCTTCTGTATGAGCACTCTATATATTTTGAAAATTAATCTCTGATCTGATATATCATTGGCAATTATGCTCTCCCATAGAGTGGGTTACCTTTCCATTTTGGTGGTTGTTTCTTTTGCTGTGCAGAAGCTTTTGAGTTTGATGTAGTCCCATGTGTTCATTTCCTCCTTTATTTCTGTTGCCTTAGGTGATGTATCAGTGAAAATACTGCTGCATATGATGTCTGAAATTTTGTTGCCTACATTTTCTTCTAGGATTTTTATGGATTTATGAGTCACACTTAAGTCTTTTATCCATTTTGAGTTTATTTTTGTGTATGGTGTAAGTAGATGGTCTAGTTTCATATTTTTGCATGTAGCTGTCCAATTTTCCCAACACCATTTATCAAAGAGGCTGTCTTGACTCCACTGTCTCTTGCCACCTTTGTCAAATATTAATTAAGCATATTGCCTTGGGTCCATTTCTGCATTCTCTGTTCTATTCCACTGGTCTATATGTCCATTCTTGTGCCAGTACTTGGCTGTTTTGATTACAGTGGCTTTGTAGTATAACCTGAAATCTGGTAATGTGATCCCTGCAACTTTGTTCTACTTTTGCAAAATTGCTGTGGCTATTCGAGGTCTTTTTTGGTTCCATATGAACTTTTGAACTATTTGTTCTAGATCTGTGAAGTATGTCGTTGGTATTTTGATGGGGATAGCATTGAATCTATAGATTGCTTAGGTAGTATAGACATTTTTTTTTAAACTTTTTTTTCGTTATTGATTTTAGAAAGAAAAGAAGGGAGAGGGAGAGAAATATAGAAACATCGATGAGAGAGAACATTGATTGGCTGCCTCTTTCATGCCCCCACTGGGATCGGGCCCACACCTGGGCATATGTCCTGACTGGGAATCGAACCGGTGACCTCTTGGTGCATGGTTCGATGCTCAACTACTGAGCCACACCAGCCAGACAGTATGGACATTTTAATAATATTAATTCTTCCAATCTATTAATTAGCATTAATTCTTCCAATCTATAATATTAATTCTTCCAATCTATGTCCTTCCACTATTTTATATCTTCTTCTATTTCTTTTTTCAATGACCTGTAGTTTTCTGTGAATAGGTCCTTTATTTCTTTGGTTAAGTTTATTCCTAGGTAACGTAATTTTTTTTTTTTTTTTTTGCTGCAATGGTAAATGGGATTGTTTTATTGGTTTCTCTTTTAGTGAGTTCATCATTGGTGTATAAAAATGCCATCAATTTCTTGACATTAATTTTGTATCCTGCTACTTTGCCAAATTCATTTATTAAGTCTAGTAAATTTTTGATGGAGTTCGTGGGGTTTTCTATGTATAGTATGTCATCTGTGAATAATGACATTTTCACTTCCTCCTTTCCAATTTGGATCTCTTTTATTTTTCTTCCTGTCTGATTACTGTGGCTAAGACTTTCAGTACTACATTAAATGAGAGTGGTGAAAGTGGGCATTCCTGTCTTGTTTCAGTTCTTAAGGGAAATGCTTTTAGTTATTGCCCATTGGTATGATGTTGGCTGTAGGTCTTTCATATATGGCCTTTATTATGTCATGATATAGACCCTTTATTTCCTCATTTCTGAATGTTTTCATCAGAAATGGATGCTGGGTTTATCAAAAGCTTTTTCAGCATCTATTGATATGATCATATAATTTTTATCTTTCCTTTTGTTTATGTGTTGTATCACATTTATTGATTTGCGAATATTGTACCAGCCTTGCATCACTGGAATGAGTCCCACTTGGTCATGGTGAATAATTTTTTTGATGCATTGCTGGATTCGATTTGCTAGTATTTTGTTCAGAATTTTGGCATCTATGTTCATCAGGGATATTGCCCTCCAGTTTTCTTTTTTGTAGTGTCTTTTTCTGGTTTTGTAATTAGAATTATTCTGGGTATTAGTTCTTCTTTGAATGTTCGGTACAATTCCCCCATGAAGCTGTTCAGGCCTGGGCTTTTGTTTGCTGGGAGAGTCTTGATTGCATTTTCAATTTCTTTTCTTGTTATTGGTCTGTTCAAGTTTTCTATCTCTTCCCTGTGGAGTTTTGGGAGACTATGTGTTTCCAGAAATTGGTCCAGTTCACATAGATTGTCAAATTTGTTGCCGTATAATTGTTTCTCATATTTGTTAAAGATCTTTTGTATTTCTGTTGTGTCAATTATTAGCTCTCCTCTTTCATTTCTAATTTTGTGTATTTGGGTTCTCTCTTTTTGTTTCCTGGTGAGTCTAGCTAAGGGTCCATCAATCCTGTTTATCTTTTCAAAGAACCAGTTATTTGTTTCACTGATTTTTTGAAAAATTTTTTTTTTTTTTTTTGGTCTCCATGTCATTTATTTCTGCTCTGATTTTTACTATTTCCTTCCTTCTACTTGCTCTGGGGTTTTCTTTTTGTTTGCTTTCTAGTTCTTTAAGTGGTGAGGTTAGATACTCTGTTAGAAATTTTTATTGATTCTTGAGGTAGGCTGTAGTGCTATGAACTTCCCTCTCAGAACTGCTTTCGTTGCATCCCATAGATTTTGTGTTGTTGTGTGTTCATTTTCATTGTTTCCCAGGAAGTTTTTAATTTCTTCCTCGATCTCCATGGTAACCCATTTATTGTTCAAATACATACTATTTAGCCTCCATGTTTTCAAATGTCTTTGCATGTTCTCGTTGCAATTGATTTCTAGTTTCATGCCATTGTGATCTGAGAAGATGCTTGATATGATTTTAATCATCTTGAACTTGTAGAGACTTAGTTTGTGCCCTAATATGTGGTCTATCTTTCAGAATGTCCCATGTGCACTTGAGAAGAATGTGAATTCTGCAGTTTTGGGGTATAATTCTCTATAGACATCTATTAAATCCATTTGATCTAGCGCTTCCTTTAGAGTCTGTGTTTTCTTGCTAATTTTTCTTCTAGAGGATCTATCCAGTGATTTCAGTGGGGTATTGAAGTCCTCTGCTATGATTGTATTGCTGTTGATTTCTCCTTTGAAGTCCTCCAGAAAATTTTTAGCATATGTTGGTGCTCTTATATTGGGTGCATATATGTTTACCAAGGTTATATCTTCCTGTTGGCTAGATCCTTTCAATATTATGTAGTGGCCTTCTTTGTCTCTTGTTATGGCCTTCATTTTGAAAGCTATTTTATCAGGTATGAGTATTGCTACCCCAGCTTTTTTTTCCTTTTTGTTTGCTTTAAGATTGTTTTCCATCCCTTCACTTTCAACCTATGTGAGTCTTTTGCTGTGAGGTGGGTCTCTTGTAAGCAACATATAAGTGAGTCATGCTTTCTTATCCAGTCAGCTACTCTGTGTCTTTTTATCAAAGCATTCAAACAATTCACATTCAAGAAGATAATTGATATGTACTTATTTATTGCCATTTTTGTTTACTGTGATTACATGTTTCTTCCTATTTCTTCTACTAACTACAGCAGTCGTTTTAGCATATCTTACAGTACTGGTTTGGTGTTAATATATTCCCTTGCTTTTTTTGTCTGGGAAGCTCTTTATCTGACCTCCTATTTTGAATGATAGCCTTGCTGGGTAGAGTAGTCTTGGATTCAGATCCTTGTTTTTCCTGACCTTGATTACTTCATGCCACTCCCTTCTGGCCTTCAGTGTTTCTTGTGAGAAGTCAGCTGAGAGCCTTATGGGGTTTCCTTTGTAGGTAATCTGTTGCTTATCTCTTGCTGTATTTAGGATTCTCTCTTTGTCTTTAATTTTTGGCATTTTAATTACTATGTGTCTTGGTGTGGGCCTGTTTGGGTTCTTTTTACTTGGGGCTCTCTGTGCTTCTTTAACTTGAATTCCTTCTTCCTTTACCACATTAGGAAAGTTTTCTGTCACTATTTCTTCAAATATATTCTCTAACCCTTGCCCATTTTCTTCCTCTTCTGGGACTCCTATGATTCGAATGTTATTATGTTTCCAGTTGTCCCACAGTTCTCTTAAGCTATTTTTCTGTTTTTTAAATTGTTTTTCCTTTTGGTTTTCTGATTGGTTGATTTTTTCTTACCCTGTCTTTTAATTCACTGATCTGGTCCTCAGCTTCCTCTACTCTGCTGGTTAGTCCTTCCAGTATTTTTATTTCATTCTTCATTTCCACTTGGTTGGTTTTCAGTGTTTCTATATCTTTACTCATGGTGCTGATGTCCTTATTCATGCTGTTGATCTTCCTCTAGATCATGTCTCTGAACTCTACCTCCGATAATTTGCTTAGCTGCATTTCATTGATCTCATCTTTGATAGAGTTCTCTTGTTCTTTCATTTGGGATTTGTTTCTTTGTTTCCCCACTTTGGCTATCTCTTTGGATTTTGGCACCTGCTCAATTTTCCCTGTTGGTGTTCTGCTGTTTGTAGCTCCCTTTACTGGGTTTGGATGATCCTGGGTTAGCCCATGTTAAACACCACTGTCACGTCTTACTTTCCTGGGTAGATTTTCAAGCCCAGGAAAGGTTCAGTTATCCTCTAGCTTTTTCCTTGTTGCTAGTAGTCTCAGTTACTCAGTGCCTTGGAATGTAGCCATGGTGTTATGCATAAGAGAATTTCCACAGGGTGGGATAGATGCTGGTTGTTAACGAGCCTCAATTTGATTTCTTTGCCTCACTTGGGAAAGGCTGAATCTCTGAGGCAGGGGTTGGGGTTGCTCCTTTTTCCACAGCTCAGGGAAGGAGCACCCTGGCCACCATCCTTTGTGGCTGCAACTCAGCAAACAGTCTGAGTGCCCTCCAAAACCAGAGTGTCCTCACAGAGTTCCAGCCCAGTCTGCCCTCCCTCTGCCATATCCCCCAGGTGAGTGGCTGTGGCTATTTTAGCTCTCTGTCCTGGCTCTCTGTGCTGTGGAGTGAGCTTGGTCTTTATTCCACAAGGGCGCTGCTCACAGCAAAGACTGCTGCGGTTCGTGGGCTCCCAGTCCACCATCCTTTCGTGCCTCCGTAGATCCTACCAGTGTCCCTGGTTATAAGGTCCTGTTCTGCTGCTTTTCTGTTGCTTTTTTCTGAGGATTTGTTTTTATTTTAGTTGTAGTTCTTGTTTGGTCCTGGGAGATTGTCTGCAAAGCTTCTATTCACTCCGCCTCCATTTTCACATCCTGTATGCCTATCTTCTAATATTTACTCTTAAGGGAAATGCTACATAAAATGAGACTCTATCGACAGGTTTATTTGTGTGTCCATTTTTTTTACAGAGTAAATACACAAGAATTTCTTATGTGTAGGATTCCTTATACATGCATTTTTCTTTATTAAAATTTATAAGAAATAATTTTTCACAAAGTTTGTTGGCCTCCCAAAATGAAATACTTTGGCAAAATCTAACAAAATATGTAGAATGTATATATGAGGAAAACTAAAAAACTCTGATAAAAGAAAACAAAGAAGTAAATAAATGAAGAAATATTCCAAGTTCATGGATAAGAAAACTTGATCTTTCATGATGTCAATTCTTCACAACTTGATTTAATTATCAACATAATCCTAATTAAAATCCCAGGAAGTGCCCGGCCTGTATGGCTCAATGGTTGAGAGTTAAATTCCTAGAAAATAAAACAGGAGAAACCCTAGATGACCTTGGGTATGACAAGAACTTTTTAGAAACAACACTAAAGCCACAATCCACATAAAAAAGAATTGATAAGCTAGACGTCATTAAAAGATAAAAATTCTGCTCTTTGAAAGATAATATCAGGAGAATCAGAGGAAAAACCACAGACCAGGTGAAAACATTTGAAAAAGATATAGCTGATAAAGGACTACTATCCAAAATATACAAGGAACTCAAAACTCAACAATAAGAAAATGAACAACTGGACTAAAAAAAAAATGGCCAAAGACCTTAGCAGAACCTCACTAAAGAAAACATACAGATGGCGGGTAAGCATTAAAAGATGTGCAACATCATATGTCATTAGGGAATTGCATATTAAAACAATATTGAGATACCACTATATACTTACTAGAATGGCCAAAATTCAAAACCCTGAAATACCAAATGTTGGCAAGAATGTGGAACCACTAGCATTCATTAATTTTCCACAGTAAACACTGGTGGGACTTTCTTGGCTTTTAGGAAATTAACAACTTTGTGATATTTATATTTTTCATTCAAGATCACAGAATAGCTATATATTTAGGTCATTTTTGTACCTTTCAGATGCATTTTATAATATTGTGATTACATTTCTTAAACATAGCTTGTTAAATTTATTCCTCAGTACTGTAAAATAGTGTTGCTTTTGAAAATGGCATCATTTTTTATTGCATTTTTTTAGTAAGTTATTGTTGCTATATAGAAATACTACTAATACTTATATGCTGTTTTTATAACCATCAACCTGACCAGACCTTTTTTTAATTTTAAGAATTGTCATTAGATTCAACTGATTACCTGCAAATAATAATTTTTTCTTTTCCATTCTTTATAACTTTAATTTATCCTTTTTATTGACCTTCAACATAATTTTGAATAGACACCTTGATAGCACACACCTTAATTTATTACTGACTTCAGAAAGTGATTCTAAATTTTATGATAAAATATAAAGTTCGTTGTAGTGTTTTAGATCCCTTTCTCAGGCAAAGAAAATTCCAATCTATATTTCATTTGCTAGGATATTTAAAATCACAAGTAGAGATCAAACCTCATCCAAGGTTTTTATTGCATTGATCATAGTATTTTTCTCCCACAATCAATCAATGTGATGAGTTCTAACTATTGATTTTCTTCTCAAAATTTTACATTAATGGTAAATATTTCAAATATTCAGAAAACACCAAAATTACATAATAATATTAATGAATGATAATATTTGCCATCTTTAAGTGACATTTATAGAGAAACAATGCCGTATAAATTCCCTTGTTTTACTCCTCTTTCCTTCCCAAACTTGAATTTGTTGTCTATCAATCACCAGTATATCTTATACTTTCACTACATATATATGTGTTTATAAACAATATATTAACTTACATAAAAGGTTCACTCTGTTCTTTTTTGACTTATGTTTTCTCCACTAATACTCTATTTTTGATTTATGCTATTTTGAGATTTATTTATTAATATATTTTTGAGATTCATAGGAATAAACATATGCATACATATATATGTATTTATATACATATATATTTTCTTTGTTTACTTTTATTCTATATTATTCCTTTATGTGTTCAAGCCTGAATCAGGGGTGGTAAACGTCCAGCTCACAGGCCACGTAAGATCTGTGAAGTCAATACCAGCTAGCATCACATCACATGCCTCACCAAATTAGCCTGACCAAATATAGCAGGCTAATTTTTTTTTTTAATTCTCACCCAAGGATACTTTCCCATTTGTCTTCAGATAGAGCAGGAGGGAGAGAGGGAGAAAGGGAGAAAGAGAGAGAGAGAGAGAGAGAGAGAGAGAGAGAGAGAGAAAGAGAGAGACATCAACTGGTTACCTCCCACATGACCTGACCAGGGCTGGGGACCAAGCCACAACTGTGGTACTTGCCCTTGACCAAAATCAAATTGGTGACTCTTTGGTCCGAGGGTCTATGCTCTAACGGCTGAGTCAAACCCACCAGGGCAATAGCAGGCTAATTTTTAAGTTGATAATTTTGTATGATTCCTGAATGATGTTATAAATATCCAAGTGGTCCTTGGCAAAAAAATGGTTCCCCACCCCTGATTCTCTTACTAATAAATAGTTGAATTATTTAGTTTCTCTTCTATTACAAATAGTGCTACAATAAATATTTTAGTGTAAGTTGTCTTATTTACAGGCATAGGATTTTAGCCGAGGATAAAAAATTGGATGCAAAATTGCTGTGCCATAGAATATGGGCATTTTCAGTTTTACAAAGTACTGACTTTATACTCTCAAAAGTGGCTGTACCAACTTTAATCCTACCACAATTTTATCACGCTGATATCAGTACTTGTTAAAATATTTAAGTTATTGCCTGTGGAATGGCTGCAAATATTACCTTTGTTTAATTTATATTTCTCTTGTTCCTGTGGGAAACCTGTAGCGAGCTTTTATGCTGCAAACCTATGGAAGGACTAACTTTTGGTTCAAATGCTGAGAAAGTTTTGCTTTCTCTCTACCCAGTTAGAGACATACTTAAAAAATATTCTCTTGTGTTCTATTTATAATATACCTTTAATCTGAGAGTGTAGTTATTTGGGGAAACAAATTGGAGTTGGGTCTCCTATGAAGCTCACTATCTTGGTTTTCTTAATCATGTGTTATCACATGCGTTCATTAAAAATATAATCTCAACGGTTCCTGAGTCCAGTAAATGTCTCAAAATAGAAGCCAATTTAAGGGAACAGTTACTATATGGTTTGCTTCTTTCACTCTATTTGAGACCTCTGAGTATGTCTTCATTCATAGTAAATTTTATTTAATATAAAATTTGAAATAAAATTTTCAGCATATTTAATGTTTTCAGTGGGTAGGTTGCCCATACTTCCATAAATAGACTAATTATTCTTTGCCTTCCTTGCAAACTATAATGTCTGCTAAAAAAAAAAAAAAAAAAGGCTCCATTGGCCCTGGCTACTTTGGCTCAGCAGTTAGAGTACTGGTCCCCAGACAGAAGGGTCTCGGGTTTGATTCCTGGTCAAAGGTACACAGCTAGGTTGCAGGTTTGATTTCTGGCCCCAATTGAGGTCATGCAGGAGGCAACCAATTAATGCATCTCTCTCACATGTCTGTCTGTCTGTCTGTCTCTCTCTCTCTCTCTTTCTCTCTCTCTCCTCTTTCCCCTACTTACCTTCCTCTCTATCTAAAAATCAGTGGAAAAATATCCTTGGGTGAGGATTAACAAAAAAAGAAAATAAGAAGTAAAGACCCCATTGTCTGCATTGTTTTTCATTCCAGGTAGCACCCAACACTGTTCCTGGCATATAGTAAGCTATTAATAAACACTTGGCAAAGAAAAAAAAAATTAATGAATGAAGAAGGAAATGTAGCATGGGAAGAAATGAAATCTCAACTTATTGGACAAGAATTATTGGAAAGAGAAGTTTATCTGAAATAAAAGTACTTTCTAGTAGGAAATCAATAAGCTTTATGTCAACAATTTCTATTACTTCCGTATGCATTACTTTGGCTTGCATGGAAGGTCCCATAGTGGCATGGAACAAACATATATTCTTTCACAGAAGATCAGGGTTTAAGTCTTATTTCTGATAGTCTCTTTTCTTGTAAGCTTGCCTGATTACTGAATACATGTAAGTCTCAGTTTCTAAATTTCCAAAACTTAAATGTCAATGAGTAGCACATTAAAAAATAAACATTAAAACAATAGGTAAATTTTACCAAAAAAATGTATATAGCACTGCTCAGTGTTTTTAAAGAAGCAGTGTCTACTCTGAATTCCATGGCTTGGATTCAGCTCATTTCTATTATAAATATCAGGAGAAAATGAGGTTCCTAAATGCTATTTTCCCTTGAGAAAATCATGAGTGATATCCATCATTTCTCTTTTATGGAAACAGCATATTATTTTCATTGATTTTTGCATTTACAGTTATTTTAAAGTAATTTTACAAGAACAGATATGAGACTTTGCCATCTTGTAGTACTATTAGAATTTCTATATAAGCCAAATTAACAAAATGAAGAATAGTAGGTCCTGAATGTAAGTGATGTATCTTTATCTATGAATAAAATGTTTCTTTCTATCAAGGAAATATGTAAGTTGGTAGAAACACCTCCACTGAGTGGAAAATATATATATTTTTACATCCTACTACTGTAAAAGGACCACATGATATTAATAGATTCCCAAGAAGAATTTGCTTCCTGCTCAGGTGAGAAATAGAAAGCCTGGGGGTAAGCAAATTCAAAATAAATTAAAATATAATAAAGAAGGTATAGGGTAAGTGCCAAAGAAAATTATAATTAAATGTGCCAGAGGTTAAAAGGCATGTATGCAGCTTGAACTTGAGTATAAGTGGTACCTGAAATCTAGAAATATCTACAATGTGGCATTTTAACTTTCCCTTAATATGTTGAGAAATTTTTTATGATTTAAGGTTATGTTCTGGAGAGACGCTTAAAAGTAGAAATGGCATTTTGGGTAGAAGAGAAGAAAGAATAAACTGAAGGATTCTGATCCTATTTTGAAAATCAGTCCTTTAAATGACCTGAAGTATAGAAACTAGTAATACTGTAGTAAAGAGGAGGCAAAAAGGAAGGTTGGAGATATATCATGAGAACTTAAGAAAGGGAGACCTTTAAGCTTTCTGAATTGGGAGTAATAAAATATGAGCTGAATTGCAGGAAATTTATTTGGTTATTGTCAGGAGGATAAATTAAATGGGTCCGAGGAGGCCAGGCAAGATATAATAAGGTTCTCCTCTGGGTACTAGCGCTGAAAACCAACAGACAGACTAGATGAAAGAGACATGACAGCGGGAGAAACTACAAATGTTGGCCACAGACTGATTCTCAGGGTGAGGGAGGAGGAGGTGTCAAAGATAATTATAAGGTTTCCAGAGAGAAGGATGGTAATAGGTAAATGGAAATGGAACTTGTCAAGAAGATGAGTTGCCTTTGGGCAAGAAGCACTGGGTGCTGTTTTGATTAGAGCTCAGATAAATTGAAATGCCACAAAGTATAGAAATCATGATGGGGACCCGTGCTATAAGTGTCAAAAGTTAACCCGAGTCTTCCCCAGATTAGTAGCTCCATTTTTTAAAAGGGCACAGGTAGAATTTAACACTCGGCCAAAAACAATTCTGCGAACCTTAATGACCCTCAACCATTTGATTCCCAACTAATCCTAAACTACCAAGAATCCTACCGACTGACCAAGTTTAGATCAATTCCGTTCAGACAGAAAGCGGAAGCCTCTCCACCAGAGAGCATCGCAAGACAGACAGAAATAGCCATTCTGCTCAAAGCATTGTGATCCTTTGTTCCTTATATTAGCGCACCAAGTTTCAAATAACTTTTAGGGTGTTATCACCGTCTGTGATTGTATTCGGATGTAATCACAGGAAATCATTGTTTTACAGAAGACATATAATATATGTTAAGCTAATGGTTTATAAACTTCCCTATCCACAACGGAAACACCCCATTTTAAATGGCAGCGATGCTGGTGGTGTTACTGCTTTTTATATTAAAAGGTGTGTTTTTACAGATAAACTCTTTTAAGGCCAACAAAAATATGTACAAAACTCAGGACAATGTAAGAAAGTCTTTTCATTGTGGATATATAGAACAAATCCAAATTAGTTTGAAAAATTGAGTCTATTAGAAAGCTGTTCTTGTGCAGGCAATGTGGAAAGATTTGGAATCTCATTACATTAACTGCAGGTGGTAAAAAAACAACTGCAGGTGGATTGCTGCTTTCTCTTCAGATAATTGAAAACCCAGCAACGTACACTATTTTATTTACTCACTTAAAACATATCCGGGGTTGGTTCACTTGGGAAAATCAGGGGCGACAGAGGAAGACTTCTTCCCAAGCAGCAATGCTCAACATTCACTAAGATAGTCTTCTGATTACATGCATTTTAGCATTTTATCTTCCCCCAAGCTAAAGGATATTTTACCCTGTGGGTTAATTATACTTTAAAGTCCTCCCCCCCTTTTTTTTTTGCCACTCCACTGCCTGGACTTTTGTATTACTGAAAAGCTCAGAATATATAGTCCACCTTCTTTGTGAATGTTCTGTGCCACCCTTCATATGTCATATCATGGCACTTCCATCAGTCAATGGTGATTCAAATTATAGAAGGAATCAATATTTCTAATCATGCAGCCTATGGCTTGGGCAGCTGTCCTTCAGGTGATTGGTAACACCTGTTACAGTTGTTGGGCAAGTATATCCTACACAACAGAGAGCATGAAATAATTAAACAGCAAGGTCCTTTGTGAGAATTTATTTAAAATTTAACATAGAACATGTCAGGGAAACTACATTCTGTCCAATAGCAATTCTGTATTAATATTAAGGAAACATTCTGAAATTTATTGTGACCATCATTTAAGATAATAAATAAAAAGTAATTGCTTTTTCACCTTCAACACTCTAGCAGTTCAAGACAATAAGACACTCAGATTAGATAGATACACACACACACACCCGATATAAATTCAGAAATAGCAAGTAAATAGCTTAGACATGTTGTAGAACACAATGCAAGAAGAAACTCTTATTGACAATAAAATTGATAAAAACTATACTTAAAACAAACTTTGAATAAGCTGCATGAGCAAAGCATGGGAGTAAGAACCATGATATATGAGGACACCTTTCTGTGTAAACTGTCAGTGGCCAAGGGACAGCACAGGACAAGAACAATATCCAGAACACAAAATATTCCAAGAAAAGAAATGCAGAGAAAAGGAATGTTAGTCACAGCAAGGCTGTGTGAGAAGGACTTCACACTGATATCAGAACACCTCTGTATCATGGTTGTTTTGTGAGGATGAGCTCATGATAGTTGAATAACAAAATGAAGAAAGATTTCATCACAACTTGAAAAAAAAAATACTTTTATTTCTTGTCATAGATATCTTGACTGATTGGTGCTTGTCAGTCCAACGCAGTCCACATTTTTGTGTAAAGATTAGATAATACTAGGCAAACTGCATTCACCACAGAATGTCGATTTATCACACCACAAAATTATGTTTGAAACAGAACTTACTTCAAGTGTGGGTTACAGGAAAACCTAGGTCTGTGACACTAGAACCGTTAATTTTTAAGAAATAAGAGGAGGATCAAAAGTTCTGTAAATCATACCTATAAACCAAAAATAATATAGATGGCCTAAGACTTAGGAATAAAGGCTAAATATTAAGTTCTTTTCTTCAACCTATAATGATTTTGTTACATTTTAAGCTTCAGGTCTTCAGATATTTGATCATTTAGTTTTCACTTAGTTCTATCCATCAGCTATTTTTCAGGTTCTTCATCATCTGCTCCAGCAGGCGTCACCTTCTGGTTGAAATGCTGCAGTGCCTCCCAGAGCCTGTTGGTTACTGGCCTGCAGCCACAGCCATTTGCAAGCTCCTCCCAGCTAGCTGCTCTGTCTGCTCATCTATAAATAATCAAATCTATGCAGATCTTTTCAAGTATTGATGCATCCTTTACACCTTCCTCCTCAGCTAAATAATTGCCCTTTAAATTAAATTCTTAAAAGCTAATTACATTTCCCCCCAACTATTCCCAAGTTACTACTTATATTTTTTTTTCCTTTTTTATTAAATTTATTAGGGTAACACTGGTTAACAAAATTATACAGGTTTCAGGTGCACAATTCCACAACACATCATGTGTTCACCATCCCCCACCCCTAGTGAAATCTCCACCCATCACCATGTATGTCCCCCCTCCATACACTCCTCCTCCTCTGCTCCCCGCCCCCAAGCAATGGTCACACTGTTCTTTCCTTCCTTCTTTCAATGTGTTTACCGAGCATTTGCTATATTCTTGAAATTTTTCTAAATACAAGTGATACAAAGATGACTGCAATACAATACCTTCCCTCAAGTAACTCATAACTGAATATAAAACATCCAAACTTTGCACAATACAAATAGTGAACCATGTCCTTCGTGAAGCTGGCAGTTACGGGACATGTAAACGTAATGCAAATGATGTCAGCCAAACTGTGTAAGATGAGTGGGAAGGTAGAATGGAAATTGAACCTTGGCCAGATCACTGAAGTTATGAATATGTTCTGCTATATGAGAAAATTGAACAAGTCGGCTATATGTAGAAGGATGAGAAAATTCAAACTGCAATGAGAGATTTCAAGGCTAGCCTACTGGGGGAGTCAGAGGGAACACTTTAGCAATTGTCCATTAGCCCAATATGGAGCTAAAGCTTCAGTAGAGAGTTCTTTTGGGTTCCTTATTTTCAAACTAACCCAGTAATTCTATCAGGAGCAAAAAATCTTTTTAAAAATGTTATTATCTTTCTTACAGCTGCATAGTACCCGGGGTGGTGGGGGGAGGGAAGAGATAAACCACAGAACTTATATGCATGTATGCATAACCAATGGACATGGACAACAAAGCCGGGGACGGGGTGGGGTGATAGGGAAGAGGGTGTCAATGGAGTAAAAAAGAAACATCTGTAACAAAAATAAATTTAAAAAATAAATATTAAAAAAAATTAAAAATCAATAAAATATATTAAAAAAAGTAAAAAATGTTATCTCTGCATGCTGCATTAGAAGTACATAGCTCAGAAATTAAGATGACTCACCTAACCTCTGCACTATGCATTCTCCTCTCTTCTTGAAAGCATTTAAGAAAAATAAAATGAAATGAAAATAAATGAGCTTTCCTGATAGCTCATCTGAAGCTCACCTCATTCTGAATCACACGTGGGAAGTCTGTGAAACAGCGGACAGAGCTACATGGAGGATCTGCCGCTGCGGAGGAAGGCACATCAGAAAAACGCACCTGTCCCTAGACAGCTGCCAATCCAACACTTCTCTTTGGAATAGTTGTAAATAATTATCTGTGGTGGAATCCATCTTTCCTTAACCAATAAACACAGGAAATAACAAAAAGGAAGTGGGGAAAATGACTTATTAACCACTTTAGGAAAAAAATGAAGTTTTGGGTTTACTATTAACAGAAGCACAAATAAAACAGATCAGTTTCTGAACATCGCCCATTCCAGTTACTTTTAATTCATAAAATAAAGCTCTAACTAAAAATTAAATTACTGTAATAGAGAAAATATGTTGTAACTACTAGTTTAAATAAGAATGATTTTAAAAATATAGGCGATTTTATAATCAGTCTTATCATGACTAAATATTTAAAAATCTCAGCCTATACAGCATTATACAGAATACCTGCTCATTTTAGATTACATAGATCTTATTCATCTCTGTATTTTATAAATATATATGCATTAAAAAGATGATATGTTTTTATGGAAGCACTTTTGATAGTTTCTGGATAGATACACTGTTTTTATAATTTTCAGCAAATATATGAATGAATGGCTTATTTCTCTGAGATTAAACAACTGCCTGCTTCGGGAAGAATATTTTTCCTCTGAAGAGAGCTCAGTGTATACCCAAGTTTTCAACTTATTACCAGAGTTGTAACACTGATACTAAGATAAAATGATAAGATAAAAATACATGCTAGATATTTGGCATGCAAAGGAGCAACTTTGTGCCAAAGTGTTTATTTGACAACTATGTATTCCTAAATTGGAACTTGATTTACCAAGCCTCACCAGTAATGTGCATAAATTCTTAAAGAATGAGACTAAAAACAAAAAAAATAAGGTCATAATCTTAGTTGACCTCTTTGTTTAGGACTGAGCAAACAATTATAAAAGATATTGTAAAATAGAAAGTTTCTAACAGTTTGGTAAATATACTTCAATAAAAAGGCAAAGCCGAACAAAGGCTATACGTACAGAGAGAGGTGTATATGTGTGTACAAGTAGATGAGTGAATATGTGTGAAGGTGTGGTGAGTATAAAGTAAATAGTGGGGACAGATTTTTTTGAGAGATTAAAAAATGTGTTCATATATGAAGATAATAATAGTGAATTATTATTCTCTTTTGGAATAACTAATTTTGTTTCTGATTATAAAATATATGCTTTAAATGCAATTTCACAGTGAGGTTAAATTAAGTTATCTTGGGTCCTACAAATAAATTTGTTCACTCAACAAATGTTTATTGAGCACATATGGCAGCCAGATGCTCCACAGTGTATATAACATAACCCATCTTTCTGATTTGGAACACCGACACAGGAATGAGTTTCCTTATGAAAACATGGCTTCTCACGCTCTCCATTCCCTACTAACCTTTACTACTCAAATATTTGGTTTAGTGTTTGGTTTTTTGTTCTAGGATCAGGATATCTTTGCATTGGAAAATGTCAATGGTGATGGGACATTTTTTTAAATGGAGTGCTGTAGTAAGAGCGGCATAAAAAGGCAGAACACAAGAGGACATTTAGGACAGGGTAAGTATTCTGTGTAATACTATAATGGCAGATCCATGCCATTACACATCTGTCAAAACTTATAGGATGTACGACACAAAGAGTGAACCCTAATGTAAACTATAGACTTATAATATGTTAGTAATAAGGGTAACTGTGTTTAAAAAAAAAGCACAAAAAAACAGAACAGTCATGCTGAACTGCATTTTCCTTGGCTCCAAAGTACATATACAATAGTGGTTCTAAAACACAGTTTCAAATAAAAATCACCTAAGAAGCTTTAACATTTTTTTCAATGCCCAGGGCAATCACAAAACTGGTAACATCATAATCTCTGGGAGCGGTGCCCAAGGAACTGGACTTAACTTCCAAGATTTTGAGATGATTCCAATGTTGAGTTGAAATTAGGAATCAGAGATATAAGAAAATAATGCCATATTTAAAGACAGTTGAAGCACTTAGTGGGTGAACATCTTGGTAAGGTCATTCAGGGTCTTCTGGCACGGTGAGAGAACAAAGGGGGTGTTATTTCTACATCAGTGGGCGGAAAGCACGAGGGACCATTTCTTCTTTCTTTACATCTGAGAGAGCCCTAGTAATTAAATATAATAAAATGGTAATAATTGCCCTTTAAGTTTATGTGATAAATTAAAATTTAAGTTTCCCAATTATGTTGACAAATTGCATTTTCAAAACCACCTCTGACAGACCAAATGTGACTATTGATAGAGAAAAATAACAATGAGAACAATAAAATTGAGGAAGCTGCCCTAGTATAATTCAGTAAAATAATGTGTGAGCAAATTAAACTACCTCAAACTAGTGAAGACTTGACATACATGTGGTTCTTTGTAATTCAGTAAAACAGTAAACTAATTGTTTTATGCATTTGTAGAGGTTTCCCTTGTATCAATTATTATTATTATTTTTTACTTAACAAAGTATCTTCTTCATAAAAGCATTCTTAAGAAACTGTATATTCTCAACACCAAATTTTCTGATGTGTCTGTAAATCTACATTATTATTAAGTCATACAGTGTGGCTTTTCCTGTATCACTTACATGGTCTTTAAAAGGAAAAATTATCTTGTTCTCTTAAGTACACTACAATTAAGGTTTAATGTTTTTTACTTTTCCTTAAATTCTGCTTTCTCCTTGGTAGAAGAGTGTTATTCAGTTATCTCCTACTGAATGTTTTCTTTGTGTGTGCAATACTAGGACATTTTTTGGAATGAAAGAAGAGAGACATTTTTCTTATATGGTACTTGGGCTTTATTTTTAACCTATATTTTCTCACTTGCTGTGAGCAGTGCTAACAACATAGCTATACTTCCAGCACATTTCATAAAATTGCTAGTCTCATATTTATAAACTTGATCAAAATTTGTAAAGCAAGTAGAAAAAATGCACTATTTTTTTTTTTAATGAGGGAAAGAGGACTTTTTTCCTAAAAAAAAAAAAAAAAAAATTGAATCTTGTTTAATAAGATATTTACTAGTAAGGGGAAAAATACTAATTGAGACCTTACCAGGAAAAGGACAATCAATGCAGCCCTCAGAATACTATTACAAAATAAAAAAAAAAAATCTGTTGTTATTATTACTATCAATATTGTCATAGTTAGGATTTAAAACTCAAAGCAGAATAAGAACACACATTTCCAAACGACGAATTACTGACACTCACATTGAAAATGTGCAGTTGCAGTGAATGCCGACGTGTGTGATTCACAGGGCACATTTCCAGAGCGGAAGAAGCACTCATCTCCTGTGGGGGGTCCTCCTGGTTCTCTTTCTACATGATTGGTAGTAAGAACTAGATGTCCCTCTAGGCAAGCTGAGGATATTGTCACACTGAATAAAAATATGTTTATAAGGAAGATATAATTTGAAAGCCACCACTCTCAGGGATGGAGAAAGGAAATGGAGGGATAGAGATGCAACAGAAAATGGTAAATGCTATAAAGTAATATTAGCAACAAAAGATGACAAGACATGACTTTGCAAATTCTTTGGTCCAATTTCAATCCTCATCTCCATCAAGATGTTTCTATAGGGTATAGCTTGTATTGGATGCAGGAAAATCAGGAAAACACAAGAAGGTCCTATATTCACTGAATATAAAGATTCTAAAATACTGGTAAAGAAGTTCTCCCTTTGGGCCAATTACATTTCTTCCTACTGTTATTCACAAATGTTTAAACACTTTCAACATTCCTCAGGAGCCTGGCACACCAAATGGAAATTCAAGTTCCATATGTGGGTATGACTGCAGGTGTTGAATTCCTACAGCTTAGGATTACTTTTATACCTTGGGCCACTTATTCTTTATATTCCACACAGTGAAGCAAATAATGCATTTGGAGAAATGTATGCTTTAATTTTGTCACAGTCTGATGGAAAAAGAAGAGTTGAGCCAGGTATGAGTGAGGGGGATCTGTTGACTCAGGAGAAGCTTTCTGTGAAGAGAAAGTGTATTGACAAGGACTGAGACCCAGGCCCCTGGAGAACTAGAGAGGGCGGGGCTCAGAGGCTCAGGGAAGAGCCATCAGGGGGCTGAAGCTGAGAAGTCCCATATGGTTACTATGGACACTAAGGATATTCCTAAGAAGAAGCAGATGTCATCATTGAAAGACTAAAAATCTATAAGCAATAAATCTAGGCAAATAATACAAATTAGGTACCTGAACAGATGAAGAAAGACAAAGGGACAGCATTTGTGAAAGAAGAAGGGCGTGCCCATAGACCAGGTCCTCACTCTGCTATTTGCCTGCTGGGTAACCTTGGGCATTCTCTCTCTATTTCATCATATATCAAATGGAGATAAAAACTAATGGGATTTTTGGAGGAATTAAATGAGGTAACATTAGTGAAGTTGCTTTGCACACTGATAAGCTCTATACATATGGCATTCATTTTCAAGTAAATGCAAATTTCTTAATGGAGATGAAAAAATGTATGCCAAAAAGCTGACTTTATCTGTTCTTTCAGAGCTAGATGTAGCTGATTGTTTTTTAAATTACGATTTTATCTTGAGATAATTTGAATCCATACACAGTTGTAAAAAATAATTTCACATACATTTACCTAGTTTCTCCCTAAGGAAACATCTTTCAAAACTATAGTACAACAGAGCAACCTGTATATTAACAATAATACATTCAAGATACAGAACATGTCCATCACCACAGTGCTGCCTTTTCATAGCCACATTCACCTCCTTCCTACAACACACCCTACCCCCATTCTCGAATCCTGGCAATCATTAATCTGTTCTCCATTTCTATAACTTGTCACCTAAAAAATATTATATAAATGGAATCATGAGGTTGCCTTTTTCCACTCAGGATATGGTGCAACAAGAACTCTCATTCATTGCTGGTGGAAATACAAAAATGGTCCAGCCAATTTGGAATACAGTTGAACGGTTTCTTACGAAAATAAACATACTCTTACTATACAATCCAGGAATTGCACTCCTTGGTGTTTACCCAAATAAATTGAAAATGTATGCCCACAAAGTACCTGAACATGGATGTTTATAGACTTTATTTGACACAACTTGGAAACAAACAAGGTATCCTTCAAAAGGGGAATGACTAAATAAGCTGTGGTACCTCATATAATGGCATATCATTTAGTACTAAAAGAAATGAACTATCAAGCTATGAAAAGACATGGAGGAATCTTGACTGCATATTAAGTGAAAGAAGCCAATAAGAAAAGATTACGTACTTCATGATTCTAACTATTGCCATCCTGGAAAAGGCCAGACTAAAGGGACAATGAAAAGATCAGTGGTTGCCAGGAGTTGGAGGAAAAACTGATATTTTTTATTGTATTCTGGACATTTTGGATATTACATTATGAAAATGTATCCCCTTTTTATCCCTCTCTTTTTTTGGTGCTCAGTCCCCTGCTGAGGTGTATTATGAGGCCTGTGTGTGTGTGTGATTAGCTTTATTCTGAGTGTCACTGCCACTACCCTGGTGGGGCACTGATTGACACTGCCAATTGGCAGACCAGACCGGTGGAGGGGAAGTTCAGCTCCCAATTCACACCTGCTTAAAGGCCAAAGGGGGGCACTGACTCTCAGCTCCACATTGCCTATAAGTGGGGGTTTAAGATTAGTTCCCTGCTGGGCCCTGGAACACCAAGGAGGGGCCTCTGGGGGTCTGCCTCACACTGCTTTGTTAGGGCTATACGTTTAGCTCCCACTGGCCCTTCTGAAACCAGAGAAAGGGAGCGGGAGATGGTGTGCCCACTAGCTCTGCCTCCTACTACATCCTTTGAACACAACTCCTTATTGGGCTCTGTTGATGACACAAGGAGTGGAAAGCAAAGTGTCACATACCCTTCTTCACACCACCTCCTTCTGCCTCATTGATGCAGAAAAGGGATGGAGGCTCAGCTCCCCACTAGCTGCTGCCCGGAGCAGCTGAGGGGTAGGAGTGCCCAGGAGCTCTGCTCTAGACACTGTCCACTTGTTACAGCCTGGTTGGCGTGGGAGTCCACACAGGGCCCTCCTGGCAGCAAAGGTAGAAGCGTCTTCAGCGCTCACTAAGCCTGCCTTGCACCTTGGCCTTGTTCATTCTCAGTGATGTCAGATCTGGTAGAGACTCGGCTCCCCACTGGGTTCCCTTATACCACAGAGGAGGGAGGTGTGCAGCCTACTGGAGAGTAACCCCACCTCTCACCCTGTTATTAAGTCTCACTGCTTGTGGGTGGTTGTGGAGGCTCACATGGCCAGCCAAGGATGCACCGAACTAGGGCCTGCTCCGACTAGGTGGAAAATAGAGGGCCCCTCTCATCTGTGTCCCCCTAATCAGCTGGGGATCAGAGGAATATCACCTGCTCCCAGCCGGTAGAATAGGAGTGGAAAATGACTCCACACCCATCCCCACTGAAACCATGGTGTGTGTGTGTGTGTGTGCGCGTGTGTGTGTGTGCGCGCATGCGAGCCCGCATATCTTTTTGTTTGTGTTTACCTGAAGTGGGGCAGGTAATGCAAAAATGTTTTTAATTGTTAGGCTATTCTTTTCCTGGCTCGTTAGCTAAGGAAGACAGGCTTCTCTTTGATTTTTTTTCTGTCTGTGCCTATTGGCAGCTTCAGGTTGTAGGCTTCTGTGGTACACTGTTCCGGGAGGGTGCGAGGCAATAAGGAAACTGGGGGACTCACCAGCTTGTCATTCAACAAGTCCTGAGTTCCTATCCTTCTTGCTTTTCGGTGTCTTGCTCTGTTTGTTGTTGTTATGGTATTTTTCATTGTAACAGTGAGTATCTGGGAGGAATGGAACTACTGTATCTTGGTAGAAATAATAGATTTACTCTATTATTCGGCACAGTGAAGGCCGATATTTCCCTAGCATTACAGAACATATATTTATGAACACACTATATTCTTTAAAGACTGACATTTCACATTGGACCTCACCAAAATATCATATTTTTTTACTAAGATGCCAAAACCCTCTTTTGAAGCATACACCATATCGCCTTTACTTTTTTTAGTAGCACAGAAAAAAACGGCTCTCTTTCCATTTCAGCCACTGCTGACGTCTTTTTTCTCTTTTTTGCACTCCACCTGAAAGGAAGGAAGGAGATTGACTGTATAAAAGGAATGTGTCTTCATCTTCTATCCCAGTGGGTCTTGAAATTGTGTGCACAGTAGAACTAACTGGGAACCACTAAGGAACCCTCGGGCATGGCCCCTCCGGAGACGCTGTGACGGTGGAGCCTGGGCATGAGGGTGCAATGCTTTCCGGGAGACTGAGGAACCAGTCCATCTCCTGTGCCTGAGAGGTGTTCAAACCTGTAGTTGTCTTTATAAAATTGTCTTTATAAATTAAATAGAAATATTGGGGTTTCAGTCAATAAGTATGACTAGATTATATTAAAATAATTTTTTTGTAAGTAAGAAAAAAAGAATGAAAAAATCCAGTTGTAGCACTTACGTGTGCCTACTGGCCATGTAATTTATAATCAAGTCAGCTCTTTATTTTAATAAAATACACAGGTTTTTACTCTCTTTTTCTCTCTGACATGTTGATTTAGAGGTTCCCCCATACTTTTTAGATCATTTTAATGCAGCACCACTGAATGTGATGTACTACAGCTTTCCAAGGGTCTACAGAGAATCGTAGGAATTCATAAGTAAATTAAATCCAGATAGTTGGGCCCAGCACTGAGTGGCTCATTTAATCTTATTGTAAAAGCAAGTATTTTGGAAATCAGGATAGTCCAGGAACTTGAAATTAGACAAATATGATAACTGTAAACTTGGATTCTTTCTCTGTATAACTACTTAATCACACACAAATCACTTGGCCTCACCAGGGCTTAGTTCTTAGTTTGGTAAATTGATGTAGTGACCTCTCAGAGATGCTATTCATATTAACCAATTAAGATGGCAAATTTCCTTGACCAGGCAAATTGATAAATAAATGTGATAGAGTGGAACCATCACTGTATCTTTTCTCTCTGAGGAATGGCCTCTCTGATGGATATTTACCAGAAGTTAAAAAAAAAAAAAAGTACCCAACCTAATCAAATTATCAATAAAGACAACCAAAGACCTGCCATATCCGAGGTTACATAGTGTATATGAACATACACTTAAACAGTGTAGTGTATTAGCACCCTATTCTCAATAGTTTAAAATACAATTAAAGAGAGAAACGAAACATGTAAGCAGCAACTACCTAAAGGTGGAATGTGCCCTATGCAATTAGAGTGATTTTAATAGAAGTCATTACTTTTCTATTGCTACTGTAACAAATTGCCACAAACCTAGTGGCTTAACACAAATTTATCAGAACTCTGGAAGTCCGAAATATTTCTTATTGTGCTAAAATCAACATGTCAGCAGGGTTGTGTGCCTCGCTGGAGGCTCTGGAGGGAAAGCTGTTTGTCCCATTTTCCGGCTTCTAGAGGCCACCTGCTTTCCTTGGCTCCCGGCTCCCGGCTCCCGTTCACCATTTCAAAGCCAACAGCATCAGGTTGAGTCCTTGTCATACCGTCATTTCTCTTTCTCTTCACTCTGCCTTCCTCTTCTACGTATAAGGACATTTGTGATTACATTTGGGTCTACTTGAAAAATTCAGAATAATCTCTCCCTCTCAAGGTCAGTTGATTAACAACCTGGACTCCATCCTTGATTTCCCTTTGCCATACAACGTAACATCTTCAGTTTACAGGGATAGAACACAGGCATCCTTCGCAGTGATAGCGGGCCTGGAGGACAGAGCCTACCCCAGGAGGTGTGTGAGTAGAAGGACTGGGCTAGAGAGGAAAGTCTGCATAGAGAAGGAGAAGGAAGTATTGTAGGATCCAATTGTAGAGCTTTCTAAAGATAAATGAAAGGTTTTAGATTTTTATCTAGAAGATAAAATCTTTTAGAGTGTTTGGCTGAAGAGAGAAATGATCAAAGCAAGCAGAGTAAGAAGATGAAGGAAAAAGCACCATGCAAGTGAAATAAGAAGCAAAGCAGACCTGATGCCAGAGGCCACTCAGGGTTCTGGCTGTGGTTCAGTGTCAGAAGGTAATGACTTGGGCCAGTGTGATGGAAGCAAGAATCACTGATAGAGTTTGGCAATAAGTTGTAAAAATATACATGGGTCTGATATTGCAAACCTGGGAAAGTAGGAAAATTGTTGCCACCATTATGGTGTTATTTTATAATGAGGAAAGTCATTAGAACAAGAATTCCTAACAGAAAACATAAAAGATGATAAAAATGTCTCAAATCCCATTATAAAATATTTCATGATCACCTAATTGTTTTTAGAATTAAGACTTAATTTAAAAAAACACAGCAGTTTGAGGATCACAGCAAAATTGAGGGAAAGGTACAGAGATTTCCTATATACCCCCTGTTCCAACATGCATAGCCTCCCCCATTTTCAAGATCCCCCACAAGAACGGTACATTGGTTGCAACTGATGAACATCATAATCACCCAGAGTTCACAGTTTACATTATGGTTTACTCTTATTGTACATTCTATAAATTTGGACAAATATTTGACATATACCCATCATTGTGATATCATACAGAGTCTTTTTGCTAAAAACCCTTTGTGCTGTGCCTATTCATTCCTCCACCTCTGTCCTTACAGACTGTAGCAACTACTTATCTTTTCACTGTCTTCATAGTTTTACCTTTTCGAGAATGTCATGTAGTTGGAATCATACAGTTTTGGGGATTTTCATTTGGCTTTTTTCATTTAGTAATATGTATTTAAGTTTCTTCCATATCTTTTCATGGCTTGATAGCTCATTTCTTTTTAGGCTGAATAATGTTCATTGTCTAGATGAACCATAGTTTCTCCATTCCAAGTTTTGTCAGTTAAATAAAGCTTTAATTCAACTTGGCATTAAAAAAGATGCCATAAATGTCTGTGTATAGATGTTTGTGTAGACATCAGTTTTCAACTCTTTGGGTAAATACCAAAAAATTCCATTGCTGGATCATGTGGTAACAGTATGTTTAGATTTACAAGAAACCTCTAAACTATCTTCTAAAGTGGCTGTAAAATTTTGCATTCTCACCAGCAACGTGTAAGAGTTCCTGTTGCACCACATTCTTGTCAGCATTTGGTGTTGTTAGTGTCAATTCTGGCCATTCTAATAAGTGTGTAGTGATATCTTATTGTTGTTGCAATGTGCATTTCCCTGAAGACATATGATGTGGAGGATCTTTTCATATGCTTAGTTGCTATCTGTGTATCTTCTTTGATAAGATTTCTGATAAAGTCTTTGGCCTATTTTTTAATTGGGTAGAAGTAATCACCATACCCAAGGTCATCTAAAGTTTATTCTATGTTTTCTTCCAGAAGTTTTATAGTTTTATGTTTTACACTTAGGTTTATAATTCATTTTGAGTTAATTTTTGTGAAGTGTGTAAGATCTGTGTCTATATTCGTTAATTTGCATGTAGCTCTCCAGTTATCCAGCACCATTTGTTGAAAAGACTGTCTTTGCCCCATTGTGTTGCCTTTGCTTCTTTGCCAAAGGTTAGTTGATAAAATATACTTTGGTCTTTTTTGGACTTTCTGCTCTATTTCATTATTCTATTTGCCTATCACCAATATCACACTGTTTTTATTACTGTAGCTTTACAGTAAGTCTTGTCATTGGGTAGCATCAGTCTTCAGACTCCATTTCACTCCTTCAATATTAAGCTGGCTATTCTAGACCTTTTGCCTTTTCATATAAACTTTAGAATCAGTTCATCTATTAAATAATTTGCTAGGATATTAAATGGGATAGAACTGAATCTATAGATCAATTGAAAAGAATTGACAATATGATGATATTGAGTCTGCCTATTCATAAACATGATATATTTATTTATTTATTTCTTCTTTGATAATCATTAATCAGAGTTTTGTAGTTTTCCTCCTATAGACCCTGTACATATTTTGTTAGATATGTGGCCTAAGTATTTAATTTTTGGAGTTCTAATGTAAATAACATTGAGTTTAAAAATTCAAATTCTACTTCTTTATTGCTAGCAAATAGGGGGAAAATGACTTTTATATCTTAACATTGTATCCTACAAAGTAGCTATAATCACATATCAGTTCCAGGAGTATTTTGTTGATTCTGTCTCATTTTCTACCAAGGTGATCATGTCATCAGTGATGTGTTCTATTTAATTTCTGATATTAAAAAATTGTGTTCTCTCTCTTTTTTTCCTAGGCTGGTGGGGGGCTTATCAATGTTATTGATTTTTTCAAAGAATGAACTGTTGTTTTAATTTATTTTCTCTATTGATTTCTTGTCTTCAATTTCACTGATTTCTTTCTTTAATTCTTATTATTCCTTTTCTTCTGCTTACTATGGGCTTAACTTGCTCTTTTTTTTCCCCTAGTTTCCTACAGTAGAAACTTTTACTATTTATTTTAATCTTTATTCTTTTCTAATATACACAGTAAATGATGTAAATTTTCCTCTAATCACTGAACAGTAGCATCCCATAAAATTTAATAAATTTTATTTTCACTTAGTTTAAAATATTTTTTAATTTCTCCTGAGATTTATTGTTTGACCCATGTGTTATTTAGAGGTATGCTGTTTATAATGCACATACGTTGACCCTAAGTATGTCTTTACAAACAAAAAGGGCATTTTGGCATGTGTTCCTATGGTGCTTGCACATATTGTTTCTATTTTGGTAATGTCACAATTATTTCTAAAGGATTTATAGTTCTCATCTGATACTGCCCAGCCTTCCTCCCATCAGTTTCTCTCATTATCAGAAAGTGGAGCATAGCCATAGGCAGCCTAGCTGATGCACATTTTTCTGGAGGAGTTCTTGCAGGCCTAAATCATCTGTATTTTAGATAAACTGACTTGTGGAAGCAGCACCAGGGAACAGTCTATGATGGAGATGACTATAAAATAATACTGATGGCATTTTAAATCTTAGGTAAGAAATCTCCTAGGACCTTGTAACTCAAAATATAGTATAGGGACCAGCAACATTAGCATTAGCTGGGAATGAGTTAGAAATGCACGATCTTGGGCCTGATATTGGGTATTCTGAGTCATTCTTCATTTTAATAAGATCCCCAGGTAACTCATTGGTATATTACATTTTGAGAAACACTAGAATAGGGTTAAAATTAGTAATTTTACAACTTTAAAATAGAGAAAATAAATATTTTTAAAATCTAAAAAAAAATACTAGATACTAATAAAATCAAAAGATTTCACTTTTAGCTTTTGATAATGCTATTAACAGAATGAAAAAATGTGTGTGTGTGTGTGTGTGTGTGTATATATATATATATATATATATATATATATATATATAAAATTTCCACACAGGTGCTTTTAATTGTTATAAAATAAGCCTCAATCATAGTTTTTATTGGAGTAAATGATCAGATAAACCAGTATATAATAACATAATTAAATAAATTTAGGAAATAAGCAAGTTAGTTATTAAAATGTTAAAGATATTGATGTAGCTTGGGTTTTGTTTTAGTTTCTCCGTTAGAGAGGTCCTACCAATTGATTTGTCAGGTCTGAGTTGGTAGTACTTTATTTCACAGCAGATTAAATCCCCATTTAGAAATGTCTTACTGGCAAGACCCATATTTGTCACTCATTTACAAAATATTCTTGAGAATATTTACTTTAAATATACTAACTGAAGAATGTTTTTACATTTAAAATACACAATAGGTGCCAATTTAGTACATATACAAAAATAAAAAATAATTATTTAAAATTTTGTTCATTTTCCATTTGCAATTCATGACACACAAACACGGTTCCACTGGAAATCAAGCACACGTTAAGCAAATTTTAATGTGCACTGACATAAGGGGAGTGGCAGAGCAAACATGTTCTCTACCACATGACCCTCATGCCTTATTTCAGAAAATCTTGGGCAGTCTTCAGTTTTGTACAAGATATTAAAGATACTGTCTTGAATGGGAGATTTTGCTGGAGTTTTATTATCTTTCACCCCAAAAAAGGAAAGGTTGAAGTGGAAAAATACTTTACATTAATAAGAAAAGGATGTAAGTAAACAACATGGTATGAGATTTGTATGTGCACAATTAAAGATGCTCGAGATAAAGAGTATAAAAATAACAGAGAATAAAAAGAGGTTAGAGTTACATACGAATTCTTTCATTGCATTAATGAGACTTTTTCCCTCACCCCATTCTCCTACTCTTTGACTGTCTTACTTCAAGGAACTTAAGAACTGACTTGATGCAACTTATCACCGGTTATGTAAAAACAGATCAGACTTGCTAACAATCTTGTTGGAGCATCTTAAAAGAAACGTGGTATTAAAAATACACTGTTAAGAAATACATCAAAATATGACAAAAAGAGATAAAGATATCTGCATGTTAGCACACAGAGTCTAATTAAATCACTGAACGTTTCAAAGCCACCCTTCAGAATTCAAGAGAAGCCTCCGAGTCCTTACACAGGCACATTCTGAGCTCTTCATCCATTTGGAAGTGCTGACTCCAAGGCTCTCACTTCGAGAATTCTGCTTTGACATAATTAGTTCTGGATGATGTTTCCTTAGACACTACGCCATGATCCAGCTGCACACAATGCTATCCATTCCAGCTGATTGGTCTTTGCCAACCTTTGTCACAACCCTGACTACTTGGTAGGCTCAGTGCACCGAATGCTCTTAGATCCCAGCTTCACAGAGCTCCTATGCTCATCAGTGGGGAAGAAAACATTCAGCAAATGCAGCTAAATCTGGAAATCTGTCTCAATGATCACTTTTTTACAGAAGTAGCCAGTTATTATGGAAATACTATTAATAAAATAATAAAAGTTACTACTCTGTGTTACACTCAGAGTTAATAAAGGGCTTTACAAATATGCAGCATAAGTACAAAAGCTAATTAAACATCCTCACAGTTTAAGCTTATCTTATTTTGTGCCCTTTATCTTCCCTAATCCCCCCCCCACCCCCCCAGTTTCTGTTCTTAACTAGTTCTCTATTGGTTAATTAAAGAAATGCTTTGCTCAAGTTCTCGTTTGGGGCAATTCTTTCAGCTGTCACTGTTAAGAAATTTGGTAAACCAGTGTTGACTAACTGTAAGTGATACAAGTTGCTAAAATGTGGTTAGTTTAAATTATAAAAGTTAAATGACTAACAAAAGCAGTGTATATTATAAAACTTTAACTCAATTTCACCATGATCCTTTCAGAATAGATACCTGTACATAATATCTGTCTCAAGAATATAAACTTATCAACAACTGTATTGACTGTCTACATACACAAACATGGATTACACAGAACAGGAATATGAAAATGAGTGCAATCTCAGCACCTTCACTCCAAGAATGTACGTACATGTGATTGTAGTGATTTCTGATCTGAGACTTCTTAGACCCAAGACATTTTCTTTTTATTTGTCAAAAGATCTAATGGTTATAGAAAATAAAACTTTATGGGAGGCATACATTTACTTGTAAGTCTTCATAGGCTAATTAAAAATATTAAGAGCAGCAAGCACTTTTATAGTAATACTAAATGCCAGGGACCATTGTTAAGTGCTGTATGTATATAAACGTATTTAACCCCCCATGACATTATGTGGGTATCAATGTTTTCCCATTTATCACAGATGAGGAAGGGAGGGATAGAAAGGTTAAATAGACTGTTCATGGTTACACAGCTAGCATGTTGTAGATCCAGGACAGAAAGTCAGTCTTCAACCTTCACACTCTTCATGAAGGTGCTTTACCATTTCTTGACTTTTTTGCCCTTGACTCTATTTATGATTATCAGAACAGCCAATTGACTCATATGGGGGAGGGGAATAATGGGAATTAAGCTGTTGTGTGTGTGTGTGTGTGTGTGTGTGTGTGTGAGTAAATTCTCTATACAGACATTTATTTTCTTCAAATTTTAAAGTTCATGGAATACGTAGTAAGTAATAGAAGTTGTAGTGGTTGAACCCTGGCTGGGTTTGCCTAATGGTTAGAGCGTCAACCCACGGACCAGAGAGACCAGGGTTTGGCTCCTGCTAGGGGCACATACCTCAGTTGCAGTTTGCCCCAGCCCAGGTTGAAGTCGTGTGGGTGGCAACCACTTGAAGTATCTCTCTCACCTCCTTATTTCTCTCTCTCTTCCTCCTCTCTGAAGATAAAAGCAAAAATGTCCTCAGGTGAGGATTAAAAAAAAAAAAGGTTGTGGTTGAAAAAAGAAAGGCTATGAGTCACTGGTCAATGTGAAGGCTCATTTATTCTGGAAAGGCTATTATACTATTTGACTATTGATATCCATTTTGGATGTTAAAACAATATGGGTCGAAGAAAAACAGAGATTGTGGTTCTTTTCATCTCAAAGAGAAGAGACAGAATGGAGATTTCATCTAGAGATGCTTGAAAATCTCCCTGGGAACAGTGTCCCTAACACAGTTCTCAAGAACTTGTGAGATTGTGTGCTATGGCCCTGGGGGACAGAGACTGTAGCCTTATTCTAAGGACCAGTCTGACATGGGATTAAAATGCAACTAGTTAAGGTTGAAGCTGGTAGGTAACAGTAGATTAGATTCTTATATCTTCATCTTCTCAAGCTCTTTCTTAAATTGTTCCCCAAAGGGTATTCGATTCAAGCTCAGAGATCCAGATCCCTGTGTTATTCTCTCTGAAAATTGACTTTCATAAGTAAAGTTATCAGTTCTGAGTTTAAAACACTAAGAGTCTTGGTATAAATTATGAGAAGAAATGACTCCAGTTAAGTCTGTGATTTTCTTTGAAATATCTCCTCAGGTCATTTAACATTCAACTCCCTTGACCCTCCTCTCATTCAGAGTCATGCAGGCATGATTTTAGTAGTGGTTCCTCCTTTCATATGCCATGAAAATGCTGCGTACTTCACTTGCCTTCTGCTGTCCCCCTTCAAATTTAAGCAACTTTCTTTTCTTATATAGACTCATTTCCACATGAAGTTTCATTATGACCTCCTGGAAGGAGAAATTAGCCTTAATTGATGAATGTGTTTAGACTTTTTATACTGCCAAGCATTGTCCAGCTGGTATCAGTGGGAACAGTTTCATAAACTATAACTTTTAACAATCTTTAGTTTGAAATGTGTAAGCAGTGCCTTCCAGCATGCACAATTACAATACATCCTTGCTGAAAAAATATTCATTTATATTTAAAATGAATACACTTCTGCACATAAGAAGCCAATGTATTTTCCTTGAAACGTTCAAGAATATATACAAAGAAGAGGTATAAACAAACAAACAAACAAAAACACAAAAAATATTTATGAGGTTTATCCATTATTTTTTTATCCTCACTCAAGGACATTTTCCCATTTTTGTTCAGATAGAGTAGGAGGGAGAAAGAAGAAGAAGAAGAAGAAGAAGAAGAAGAAGAAGAAGAAGAAGAAGAAGAAGAAGAAGAAGAAGGAGAAGAAGAAGAAGAAGAAGAAGAAGAGGAGGAGGAGAGGGAGAGAGAGAAACATGGATGTGAGAGGGACATATTGAGTGGCTGCTTCCTGCACAACCCTAACCAGGGCTGGGGACAAACCGCAACCGAGGTACGTGCCCTTGACCAGAATTGAACACATGACTCATTGGTCCATGGGCTGACACTCTACCTGCTGAGCCAAACTGGCCAGGGCAGGTTTATCTATTTAAACAGAAGGAAAGGAGGAAGGAGGGAAAGAGAAAGGAAGAAAGAAAAAAAGGAAGGAAGATTGTTTGTGTTAAAAAATTATTTGTAATGACCAGCCAATAACTAGATGCGTGCCTCATTAATAGACTGTTTCCACCATGTGAGATACACATTATAAAGCTGTTGGAATAAAATACAGGGTGCAAAAGTAATCATTTAATTTGTTTATGGATGTTTTACTATGTACTTAATTGTGTTTTTATTTCTTCTGGCCTAAGATATCATGAAAAGAAATATTTATCTTTCCTGCCTCATCTGAACTTACTACAGGTTTACTATAAACATGCATATTCCTTATAGAAAGATATGATAAAACAGCATCCCCTGCTACACACACACACACACACACACACACACACACACACCATCAAAATATAATAATAATAATAATTCAAGTTACTTGGACAAATTTGGTTCATGCCATGCTGAAACTATAGCTGACTCCATAAATACTGCCGTATCTTTATCTTTGAACATTTTTTCTTGAATTCGTTAGTCTATTCAAGTAGCTGCAAAGCATCTGAAGCAATAAGTGACATGACCTAGTTTGAGAGATTCTTATTTAAGGTCCAATTTTTTGACAGTACAGATTGTTCCCTATGATATGGGGCCAGGAACAGTTGATAAAAGTTCTTATATATGCATATGTTCAGATACAACATAATTAATCATGTTTGTATTATGATACATACATAGACACATACATATATTTATAATGTTCAAACTGGTGATTAATGTGCATTAAGTGCTTGATATGAAGTATCTTAGAATGCTATCAAGACATAGTAAATGAAATAATATGAATTTAAATCACATGTCATGAGAATAAATATCATTTTAATTTATATTGAAAGTACACCAAAGAGGAAAAGGAAGATAGTGGAGGGCAGGACTGGAGGGGGGCTGAGTGCATGAGAGAGTGAGCTAGTGTGTGAAAGAGTGTGAATGGATATGAACGTGGATGATCAAACTCGTGCAGTACAGAGACCAGAGCAGAAGGTCCCTGTGCTGTGAACAGGAGCAGCCTGCTACCCTGTAAGTGGCTCTTCAGGGTGCTTTGCACCATTTTGGAAGATCCCGGGTCTTCCCTGGGAGGAGGCAGTGGGAATGTCTGGGGCACAGCAACCTGAGCCACCAGTGCACCTGGCACCATCAGACCAGTGGACACCCTGTGTCAACACAGACCAGTGCACAGTAGTGGAGCTGCCAAGGTGCCAGTTGTGGAAGCCACAAATGGCCAGAAGCCCAGCACCATCCCCCACAGTAGCAGCCCAATCAGAGTCAAGATATACCCCAGCAACAGAGGCTGGGGAGCAGACATCCATCCCCAGGCAACAGAAGCACAGGCCAGCAGCAGAGAACCATCCCCAAAAACTACAGCAAAGGCTGAGGAGGAGCTGAGCCCCATGGGGCAGAAGCACTCCCCAGCCACCAGCGGTAGGACATGGGGCTCCACAGAGGCCTGTGTGACCCAGTAGCACACAAGAGTGGTAGGAAGCTGGGGCTTGAGAGGGTCCGGTGTGATCCAGCTGCCCGCGGGACCTGCGGGACGCTGGGGCACCAAAGAGGTCTGTGCAACCCAGCTGCCCACAAGATAGGCATGGAGCCGGGTCTCCAAAGAGATTGCATGATCCAGCTGCCTGTGGAACCTGGGGGATCTGGGACACCAGAAAGGCCTATGCAACCCAGCTTCCCAAAAGAGAGGCTAGGACCAGGTCTCCAGAAGGAACTGTGCAACCCAGCTCCCCATGGGATCAGTGGGAAGTGGGGGCTCCAATAGGGCCTGTACAACCCAGCTACCCACAAGATCAGCAGGGAGCCAGGGCTCCAGTGAGGCCTGTGCAACACAGCTGCCCACAGTACGAGCAGGGAGCACGGCTCAAACAGGGCCTGAGCTAAACAGATACGGGAGCATCAACCACCAGCTGGGAACATAGCTCCAGTGGGGCCCATGTGATCCAGCAGCAGCACCTACCAGGACACACCAATACCAGCCCCCAGTAGTCAATCTTCCAGGATCCATAGCAGGTAAGAGGTGACATTCAACACACAGTCTGGGAGGCAAAGTACCTTATTTGATATACAGTGCACTGCCTACACGTCCAAACATCCCTCACCAGGTCTTAGAGCTACCAGACAGCTAAAGTGGGGAGACAAAGAAATAACACCCAAAGGAAAGAAAATGAGGAATCACCAGAAAAGGAACTACAGAAAATGAAAGACAGCAACTTCTCAGATAAAGAATTCAAAGCAATGATTCTAAGGGTGCTCAAGCAATTTGGTGAGAACTACAAACAACTTAATAAGAATTATGAAGAGCACACTGGGTGCTACTACAACTTAAAAAAAGAGGTAGAAACTGTGCATAAAAATCAAGAGGAAATAAAGAAGGACATAGTGGTTATGAACAATACCTTAGAAGGGTACAATAGTAGATTAGAAGCTGAAGACTGAATCAGTGACTTAGAAGACAAGGTTGAGAAAAAAAACACCAAATAGAGCAGCAAATGGAAATTTGAAAAGCAGAAGGAGCCCTGGCCAGTTTGGCTCAGTGGTTAGAGCGTCGGCCTGCGGTCCGGAGAGACCCGGGTTCGGTTCCCGCTAAGGGCTCGTACTTCGGTCGCAAGTTTGTCCCTGGCCCTGGTTGGTCGTGCGGGTGGCAGCCGCTCGATGTGTCTCTTCACGTCGATGTTTCTCTCTCTCTCTCCCTTTCTCTCTCTCCCTCCCACTCTATCTGTACAAAAAATGGAAAAATATCCTCGGGTGAGGATTAAAAAAAAAGCAGAAGGAAAGTTTAAGGGAGCTGTGAGACAAAACAAAATGTAACAACATTTGCATAATAGGGATGCCAGAAGGAGAAGAATCAGAGAAAGGAAGAGAACTGGTTTGAAGAAATAATGACAGAAAACTTCCCTAAAATGGTGAAGGAAAAAGTCACACAAGTCCAGGAAACAGAGAGTTTCAAACAAGATGAGCCCCAGAAGACACACAGCTAGACACATCATAATAAAAATGGCAAACAGTAAAGACAAAGAAAGACTCTTAAAGGAGGCTAGAGAGAGACAGAAAGTTACCTACAAGGGAGCTCCCATTAGACTGTCAGCTGATTTCTCAACTGAAATGCTGCAGGCCAGAAGGGAGTGGCATGAAGTATACAAAGTAATGCAAGGCAAGGGTTTGAATACAAGATTACTTTGTCCAGCAAGGCTATCATTCAAAATTGAAGAAGAAATAAAGAGCTTCACGGATTAAAAAAAAAAAAAAAAGCTAAAGGAATTTACCACCACCAAACCAGCACTGCAAGAAATGCTGAAGGGACTGTTGTAAGAAGAAGAAGAAATGAGAGAGAGAGAGAGAGAGAGAGAGAGAGAGAGAGAGAGAGAGAGAGAAACTCAGGCATAAAATTAAAATGACAACTAATAACTATCTATCAATAATTACCTTAAATGTAAATGGTTTAAATGCTCCAATCAAAAAACATAGGGTAGCTGAATGAATAAGAAAACATGACCCATATATATGCTGTCTACAAGAGACCCACCTCACAACAAAAGACTCACACAGGATGAAAATGAAGAGATGGAAAAAATTTTCCAAGCAAATGGAAATAGAAATAAAGCTGGTATAGCAATACTCATATCTGACAAGATAGACTTCAAAACAAGGGCCATAATAAGAGACAGAGAAGGTCGCTACATAATATTAAAAGGATCAATCCAACAAAAGAATATAACCTGGTAAACATATACGCACCAAATACAGGAGCACCAAAATATATTAAAAAAACTTCTGGAGGACTTCAAGGGAGAGATCAATAGCAACAAGATCACAATAGGTGACTTTAACATGGCACTGACACCACTGGATAGATCTTCTAGACAAAAAATTAACAAAGAGTCCTTACAAGACAAACTAGATCAGTTGGACTTCAGTGATATTTACAGAACATTTCACCCCAAAGCTGCAAAATATACATTCTTCTCAAGTGCACATGAGTCATTCTCAAAGATAGACCACATGTTATGACAAAGAAAGTCTTTACAAATTCGATATTGAAAACATATCAAGCATCTTTTCAGATTACAGTGGCATGAAACTGGAACTCAGTTATAATAAAAACACACAAAACATTCAAACATTTTGAGGCTAAATAGCATGTTATTAAACAATGAATGGGTTACTAATGAGATCAAGAAAAAATTAAAAACTTCCTGGATACCAATGAAAATGAACACACAACAACACAAAATCTATGGGACACAGCAAAAGCAGTCCTGAGAGGAAAGTTCATAGCACCACAGGCCTACCTCAAGAAACAAGAAAAGTTTCTAATTGACTTCATAACCCTATAACTTAAAGAACTAAAAAGTAAACAAAAAGAAATATCCAGAGCTAGTAGGAGAAAGGAAATAGTAAACATCAGAGCAGAAATAAATGACATAGAGACTAAAAAAACAAACAAACAAAAAAAAACCAAACAATTCAAAAGATCAATGAAACAAAAAGCTGGTTATTTAAAAAGATAAACAAGATCTATGGACTTTTAGCCAGACTCACCAAGAAACAAAAAGAGAGAAACCAAATAAACAAAATCAGAAATGAAAGAGGAGAAATAATAACTGACACCACAGAAATACAAAGGATCATCGAAACATACTATGAACAATTATACATCAAGAAATTGGACAATCTAGGAGAAATGGACAAAATTCTAGAAACACACAGCCTGGCAAAACTGAATCAGGGAGAGATTGAAAACTTGAACAGACCAATAACAACAAAGAAAATTGAAGATGTAATTAAGAAACTCCCAGCAAACAAAAGCCCATGCTCAGATGGCTTCATGGGGGAGTTTTGCCGAACATTCAAAGAAGATTTAATACCCATTCTCTTCAAACTATTTTAAAAAGCCTAATAAATCAGAACACTTCCAAACTCATTTTATGAGGCCAGCATAATCTTAATTCCAAAACTGGATAAAGACACTACAGAGAAAGAAAACTACATGCCAATATCCCTTATAAACATAGATGCCAAAGTCCTTAACAAAATATTAGCAAATCAGATCCAGCAATACACCAAAAAATTATTCATCATGACCAAGTGGGTTTCATCCCAGGATGGTACAATATTCACAAATCAATAAATGTGATACACCACACAAACAAAAGGAAAGATGAAAACCATTTGATCATATCAATCGATGCTGAAAAAGCATTAGACAAAATCCAGCACCCATGTCTGATAAAAATGCTCAGCAAGGTGGAAATAGAAAGATCATATCTCAACATAATAAAGGCCATATATGAAAAACCTACAGCCAACATCATACTCAATAGGCAAAAACTAAAAGCATTCCCCTTAAGAATGGGAACAAGACAGGGATGGCCACTTTCACCACTCTTGTTTAACAGAGTACTGGTAGTCTTATACATAGCAATTAGACATGAAGAAGAAATAAAGGGGATCCAAATTAAAAAGGAGGAGGTAAAACTGTTATTATTTGCAGATGACATGATATTGTACGTAGAAAACCCTAAAGACTCCATCAAAAATCTTCTAGACTTAATAAATGAATTGAAAAAGTAGCAGGACATAAAATTAACATCAAGAAGTAGAAGGCATTCCTATACACCAATGATGAACTCACAGAAAGTGATACTAAAACAACAATCCCATTTACCATTGCAGCAAAAATTAAGATACCTAGGAATAAACTTCACAGAAAACTGTAAGTCATAGAAAAAAGAAATACAGGAAGCTATAAAAAAGTGGAAGCATATACCTTGTTCATAGATTGGAAGAATTAACATCATTAAAATGTCCATACTAGCCAAAGCAATCTACAGGTTCAATGATATCCCCATCAAAATACCAATGACATATTTCACAGAACTAGAACAAATACACCAAAAGTTTATATGGAACCAAAAAAGACCCCAAATAGCCACAGCAATCTTGGAAAAAAAGTACAAAGTAAGAGGGATCACATTACCAGATTTCAGGTTATACTACCAAGCCACTGTAGTCAAACAGCCTGGTACTGGCACAAGAACAGGCATATAGAACAGTGGAACAGAACAGAGAACCCAGAAATGGACCCAAGGCAATATGCTCAATCAATATTTGACAAAGATGGCAAGGGCATACAGTGGAGTCCAAACAGTCTCTTCAATAAATGGTATTGGGAACATTGCACAGTACTTGCAAAAAAAAATTAAGCTAGACCACCCACTTACCCCATATAGGAGAATGAACTCAAAATGGATAAAATACTTAAATGTGACTTGTGAATCCATACAAATTCTAGAAGAAAATGAAGGCAACAAAATTTCAGACATCATACGCAGCAGAATTTTCACTGATACAACACCTAAGGCCACAGAAACAAAGGAATAAATGAACACATGGGACTACATCAAACTCAAAAGCTTCTGCACAGCAAAAGAAACAATCATCAAAACGGAAAGGGATCCCACTATATGGGAGACCATAATTGCCAATGATGCATCAGATAAGGGGTTAATTTCCAAAATATATAGAATGCTCATACAACTCAACAAAAGACAGACAAAGAACCCAATTAAAAAAATGGTCAGAGGACCTAAATAGACACCTCTCTGAACAGGACATACAAATGGCCAAGAGACATATGAAGAAATGCTCAACATCACTAATCATCAGAGAGATGCAAATTTAAACAACAATGAGGTATCACCTCACACCTGTCAGAATGGCCGCCATCAACAAATCATCAAACAAGTGTTGGCGAGGGTGTGGAGAAAAGGGGATTCTAGTATACTGCTGGTGGGAATGCAGACTGGTGCAGCCACTGTGGAAAACACTATGGTGCTACCTCAGAAAGTTAAAAATTGAACTGCCATTTGACCTAGTGATTCCACTTCTAGGAATATATCCTAAGAATCTGGAAAAATGAATCAAAAAGAATATATTCATCCCTATGTTCATAGCAGTGTTATTTACAATTGCTAAGACCTGAAAACAGCCCAAGTGTCCTTCAGAAGATGAGTGTATAAAACAGCTATGTATGTGTACACAATGGAATACTATACAGCTGTAAGAAAGAAAGGTCTCTTATTCTTTGAGATGGCATGGAAGGACCTGGAGAGTATTATGCTAAGTGAAATAAGCCAAGCAGAGAAACACAAATATCACATGATCTCACTTATTTGTGGAATATAATAGACTAAACAAACTGATGAACAAAATTGACCCAGAGGCATAGAGATAGGATACAGACTGACAAGTTTCAGAGGAGGGTGTTGGGGGGAGAGATAAACCACAGAACTTATATGCATGTATGCATGACCAGTGGACATAGACAACAAAGCTAGGGATGGGGCAGTGGGAATGGGAGGAGGGTGTCAATGGGGGAAAAATGAGAAACATCTGTAACAAAAACAAATTAATAATTAAGAAAAAAGAAAGAAAGTACACCAAAACTTTAAATAGACAGTCATAAAAATAGATTTTTGATTGCACTACTGGACTGTGAGGTACTATTTTGGCAAATGCTTGAATGCAAGCTGCAGAATATGCTATATCAGTTACCTCTTTTTTTTCTTTTAAGTTTTTCTTTATTGATTTTAGAGAGAGAGGAAGGGAGAGGGATATAGAGATAGAAACATCAATGAGAGAGATTTGATTGGCTGCCTCCTGCATGCCCCCAACAGGGGGATCAGCCCCACAACCTGGGCATGTGCCCTGACCAGGAATTGAACTGGCAACCTCTTCATCCATGGTTTGACGCTCAACCACTTAGCCACACTGGCCAGGTACCAGTTATCTCTTTCTACTTAGATTTTTCTGCTGCATATGGTAAAAAGACCTCAGAAATCCATGTCCCAGTAGCTTCCACTCCCTGTCCCAAGAATGATACTCAACTTGGTTGTTTGCCTTGGTAACCTTTGGACATCAGTTCAATTCTAAAGTGCTGGAGTCCAGCGATTGGTGGGAGTTTTGTAATGAGGAAACACTTGGAAGAGTATCTGGCTATAAAATACAAAATTGAGTTCCATCATACCAATGTACTGTACTAAGTAGAAACCTCAACTGAAGGAAATCACATCTATCAATTAAAAAATCAGGCTTTTATAAATATTAATCACTTTTCTTAATATTTAAGCAAGAAAAAGGAAACCTAGGAAGACATCTTACACCAAGGGGATAGTTTTCTTTTCAATATATTTCTAAGAGAAGCATTAGAGAACAAAAAAGAAGAGTGAGATATTCAATTTTTTCCTATTTATGTACCCATGAACCTTTGAGTCTTCTTAGCTTTTCACAGATTTCTAATCTAAAACTATACAAACCTATGAACCTCCTTTGAAGTAGAAGGTGATCTGTAGATGTAACAATGCAGATTTAAAAACATGCAAGTTTGTAATAGCCCGAATTTAAAAACAGAAAATTGACCTAGGAGAAAAACATCAATAACATTGCTTTTAGATTCTCTACTTGGCTTTATATTTCCCATATCAATCATATATGCTAGACTGGTCTGTATCTGGAAGACTCTATGACCAATGAGTAAAGTTTGAACAATCTGAGGAGTCATTAGCTTAAAGGTAATGCACTGTTCACCTTCTCTCCACTGATCATTTCATAAGTCAAAGTCTCAAATGGGAGGATATCTAAGTCATTTAATGGTAATGAAATGGAGTTCAAAAAGGCCTTTCATTAATTTCTTTTTATGTAATCATTGGCCCTAAAAATCAGTAGTATTGAAAGTACAAGACATTGGGCTTTATGTGATTCCCAGCCACTTCTCACTGTCATAACGCCATAGTCTTTGATAACTGATTTAATTATGACCAGTTTGTCACTCTGAAAGAAACACTAATTATACACAATTATATGTAGCCCTTAAAATAGCAATATTTTAGAGGCATTAATTTTAATTAAACATCTAATAAATTTATATTAGAACTTCAGAAGCAGTTTATTATTTCTTTCAATTTTAATTTTTATTATTTTCTATTTTGTGTTTCAGCTACTTTATTCTCTAGAAAAATGTTAGGAAATGAGTAAGAGACAGACATATGAATACCACTAATTTTGAAAGGCATCCTGTCAAGCTAAGTAACCAATTTATAATAGTTTATCTCTCAACTGATAACTTTAGCTACTTGAATTAACTTTGCCACCTGCATTTTAACACCAGGCAGCCTGGAGAGTAGGGTATACTTTAATGAAACAGACATACCTAGAAGAACATTACAACACGTCTTTACCATCTGTTTCTGATCTGTTTCAAGGATTATGTGGTTAAGAAGTAAAGTAAATTAGGAATGTGACAAAATCGAGTACAGAATTAAAGAGACATTAATGCCCCATACACTTATACCCAAAAGGCAGGGTGATTTAGTGTTGAGGCTAAGAACATGCTTTTTGGGGTCTAGCATCTGAGTTTGATTCTAAATCCTACAGCCTTCTGTGTGTTCAAGATGTTTTACCTCTCTGAGATTCATCTAAAAAATGGAAATAACATATCTCTTTAAAGATGTGGTGAATAGGGAATGAAATAATATATATATAAACTCTTAGTAGAGTGCCTTGCACAAAATAGGGCTGGTTATCAGATTATTAATCTGAAAAAGATTTTGTTCTTAAGGAAGGGACATGTGGAGAGCATAGTAAGTAAAGACAGCACTTGGCTTCTGATCAGGATACCTGGTCCTGTCTCTTTAGATTATTCATAAAACCCATGCTTTGGCAGTGAATTCCATTGTCACATTACTGGGAAGGAATTCCCACATCCAGTATCAATTTGAATGAATGCCTGGACCTTTCTGGTCATCTCTGCACATTTCACAGAGAGAGCTGAGAAGTAACTGTCTTCTCCTGCATGTTTGTACTTCTGTCTAAGTTTCTCTCTACATTTTTTTCCTGTTCTGGGCCTCCTACCTGAGCAGCATCTTCTGTCTTCTCAATTTTACTACAGAAATCTGAAGCCAAAAATATCCTTGAAAATCAGCAGCTTTACCTTATGTTCCTTTAAAACCTGAAGAAAACCAAAGAAAAGTATGGTGTCAAGGACAAAAAGAACACTTTCTACACTAATACTTGAGAGGACTTTAATAGAAGTACTCACTTGTTCTTCTCATGAGGCAAGTCTATTTTATACTTTAATTACTGGCATTTGCTAACAGTACACAGCAGTGGTAGGAAACATTGGCAGCAGGCTCTGGTAACCACCTTTCTACTCTCTGTTTTCACAAGTTCAGTTTATTTCAGATTCCACATATAAGTGATATCATAAGTATTTGTCTTTGTCTGGCTTATTTCACTTAGCATAATGCCTCCTAGGTTTATCCATGTTGTCACAAATGTCAACATTTCCTTCTTTTTTATGGCTAAATAACATTCCATTATAGACATATACATGTGTATATATAAAATCCATTCATTTGTCATTTGCTCAGGTTTTTCCCATGTCTTTGCTATTGTGAATCCTGCAATGAGCATGGGAGTGCATATCTTTTCGTGATAATGATTTTGTTTTCTTGGGATATATATCCGGAAGTGGGGTTGCTGAAACATGTGATAGTTTTACTTTGAATTGTCTGAGGAACCTCCATATTGTTTTCCATGGTGGCTGTACCAATACACATTGTACACTGCACAAGGTACCCTTTTCTCCACATTCCCACCATCATTTTCATCTCACCTGTTTCATACTAGTCATTTATCCTAACAGCTATGAAATAATATCTCATTGTGGTTTGCTTTGCATTTAATTGATGATTGATGATAGTGAGCACCTTTTTATGTGCACCTATGGAAAACAAAAAACAATTTAACTTAAAAATGGGCAAAAGACCTGAATTGACCGGCATTGTTTTAATTTAGAAAATCATTGCCCTCCTGAGTGCCAGTACCTAAATATCAGCTCTCTTTCTCTCTTCAGTTCTTCTATCTCCCACTTTCACACTCTTCGCCAAGGTGCTATTCCATCTTTGGAGTTCCTCTTCCACTGCTCCCTTTTTGCTAATGTTCAATACAGCCCACAGTTGGAGGGGTCATGCTATCCTGGCTCAAGCTTGGTATAGTACTTCATATACTCTTAATCTGAGGGAAATCTCATACCCTTCTCCATCAAATACTAGAAATAAGAACCGTCAAAGCCTTCTCTTTTTGTTCTGCTTCCCAGCTAATACCAGCCAGTCTTAATTATTTCTTCCCAGTGAGAGTTAGGTATGAATTTTTATACCTTTCAGCTCTTTGGATAGTTCCTTGAGTCCTTTTTATATGGCTCGGGATGAAAAAAAGCACACCCTTCTCCCCCCAAAAATGAGAGAAGAAAGGCATAGCACTCAATATTTTCCTCAAGGAAATTCTTATTTATCAGTCCTCCTCCATTAAATTAAATTCTTCCCTACATATAGGCTTGAGCTGGCAATGAGGTAAGTGGTGTGGGCTACTTTCCAACGAGATCTGCATAGATAGTTTAGCACCTCTGTAGAATGTGTTGGCACTTAACACCCATTGCGCCCCAGTCAGACATCTGAAACAGCGAGAAAAGTCTCTCTGCCTTGCTACAGGTTATAACAAGGCAACTGAACTAGGTAGATAATTTCTATTAGGGCCAAGACTCTGACTCCCATAGAAGAAACTGGCAGGTGAACAGCAAGGTGACTAAATTGGAACCAGCTATTTATACAGTTCCATTTACTCTTGATAACTTTCTTTGAATCAATCCATAAGCATTTGGCAAGCACCGGGAGTTTTTCTGAATAACGTGATTAGAAGAGACTATCTTTGCTCTTCAAGAAGAAGAATTTTAGAGACCTCTTGTGCTAATACAATGTTTCTAAAGTTTATATATGCCCTTAAGAAGAGAATAAAAGTATAGTCTTCAGTATTTGAGAATACATTCTGAAGTAGCAAACAGCTATAGTCTTCAATATTGGGTGGGATATAGATACCATGGGGTATATGTACAGGTATCCAAAAATAATCTCCCCAAGAAGAAACACATAGTTGAGTGTTGTGCCCTTGTCTAACTTCTCTTCATAATTTTTATTCTCCAACTTAAACCTTATTTCTTTCACCCCATCTTCTATTACAGATTTTACCATCTTCTATTATTCTAGGAGGCTAAAAACTCCAGGATGGCAAAACACAGCAGCAATTTTCAAAATATTGCTTTTGACTTTGAAAAAGGGAATGGATCTGATGAAGAGACAACAAATAATAAATATTTTGTAGTTCTCTGGTTTCCATCTACTGGCATTCAACAAAAGTTAAAGGATCACATAACTAAGTTTTCATCTGATAAGTTAGTTTTTTTATGATGGGTTACTATGTGGTTTTAAATATATGATTAAAAGGAAGTTTGGATAGGAGAAATGGCGGCGGAGTGAATGGAGCTACACAGACCATCTCCCAGGACCAAACTGGATTTACAACGAAAATAAAGGCAAATCTTCAGGAAGGGGCAACTGAAAGACACCTTGGAGGACCACAAAACCAGGGACACTGACTCAATCCTGGTAGGTTTGTGAGGACGTGAGAGGGGGCCTGGAGCCCACGGTCCGCAGCAGCCTGGGCTGGGACCAGGGGGCTCGGCGGGAAGTTGCTGCTGCCACCTCTGCTGCGACCCCGGCTGAGTCCTGTGAACTCTGCTGCCTGCTAAGCCCTCTGCTGGTGCCGCCTGGACTGGCACGGACTGGCACAGACTGGCTGCGACCAGGGGACTCGGCGGGACGCTGCTAACAAGGCTGAGTCCCGCAAACTGCGTGCTAAGCCCTCGGCTGGTGCCGCACGGACTCCTGGGGACCAGGGGACTCTGCTGGAAGCTGCGGCCACCTCGGCAGTGTCCCACTACCTCGGCTCAGTCCTGGGGTTTCTGCTGAGTGCAACGCCCTTGGCTGGTGCCACAGCCACCTCCGCCCTTGGCTGGAAGCAGCGCCCTCCGGTTAAAGTCCCAGGCGGCTCCATGATTCAGAATCTAGACAGAGGCTAAATTGGCAGCAGCCACTCACCTTGGGCTCCGGCGGAGGGAGGGCAGACTGGACTGGAACTGTGTGGGGATACTTGGGTTTTGGAGGGTGCTAAGAGCTTTCCCTGATTGCAGCCACACAGGACTGTGGTCATTTTACTCTTTCCCAGGGCCCTGGAGAGAGGCAGCCTCACCTCCTGCAGAGATTCAACCCCACCTGGTGGCCATTGAAATGCTAATTGAGGCCCATTAACAACCAGCAGCTGCCCCACCCTCTGGAAAAACTCTTAAACTAAGCACCTGAGGGAGTTTTTCAGGCAACTCAGAAACTAAGTGTCTTCAGGTGACCTCTACTAATAGTCTCCAGGCAAAAAAGCTAGAGGATAACTACCACTCCCTGGGCTAGCAACACTAACCAGAAAAGCTAAGACTTGACGGTGGTGTTTAAAGTGGGTCCCCCCTGTGCTCATCCAAAACCAGAAGAGGGAGCCACAAACAGCAGAACACCAACACCCACAGGGAAATTTGGCAGACTCCAAAGCCCACTGTGACAGCCAAAATGGTGAAAAACAGAAACAAAAGCCAAATGAAAGAACAAGAGGCCTCTACGGAAGATGAGATAAATGAGGTGCAGTTAAGCAAGTTAACAGAACTAGAATTTAGAGCCATGATGTTGAGGAAGCTCAACAGCATATGTAAGGATATGAACACCATGAGTAAAGACATAGAAATGTTGAAAATCAACCAGTTTGAATTTAAAAACCAACAGGAAGAAATGAAGAATGACATATCAGAAATGAAAAACACGTTAGAAGGTCTAAAAAGCAGAGTAGGGGAAACTGAGGACTGGATCAGTGAATTAGAAGACAGGCTAGAAAAAATCAACCAATCAGAAAACCAAAAGGAAAAAAACAATTAAAAAACAGGAAGACAGCTTAAGAGAACTGTGGGACAACTGGAAACGTAATAACATTCACATTGTAGGAGTCCCTGAAGAAGAAGAAAATAAGCAAGGGTTAGAGAATATATTCAAAGAAATAGTGACAGAAAACTTCCCTAATTTGGTGAAGGAAGAAGGCATTCAAGTTCAAGAAGCACAGAGAGCCCCAAGTAAGAAGAACCCAAAGAGGCCCACACCAAGACACATAGTAATCAAACTGCCAAAAATTAAAGACAAAGAGAGAATCCTAAAAGCAGCAAGAGATAAGCAACAGGTTACCTACAAAGAAAACCCCATAAGGCTCTCAGCTGACTTCTCACAGGAAACACTACAGGCCAGAAGGGAATGGCATGAAGTAATCAAAGTCATGAAAAACAAGGATCTGAATCCAAGACTACTCTACCCAGCAAGGCTATCATTCAAAATAGAAGGTGAAATAAAGAGCTTCCCAGACGAGAAAAGGCTAAGGGAATACATTAACACCAAACCAGCACTGCAAGAAATGTTAAAAGGACTGCTATAATTACCAGGAGAAATGGGAAAAAAATAGAACCACACTAAACAAAAATGGCAATAAATAAGTACATATCAATAATCACCTTAAATGTAAATGGACTGAATGCTCCCATAAAAAGACACAGAGTAGCTGATTGGATAAGAAAGCATGACCCATCTATATGTTGTTAACAAGAGACCCACCTCACAACAAAAGACTCATATAGATTGAAAGTGAAGGGATGAAAAAAAATCTTCCAAGCAAACAGAAAAGAAAAAAAAGCTGGGGTAGCAATACTCATGTCTGATAAAATAGATTTCAGACTGAAGGCCATAATTAGAGACAAAGAAGGAGGCAACTATGTAATATTGAAAGGATCTATCCAACAGGAATATATAACCTTGATAAACATATATGCACCCAATATAGGAGCACCAAAATATATTAAAACGGTTCTGGAGGACGTCAAAGGAGAAATCGATAGCAATACAATCATAGCAGGGGACTTCAACACCCCTCTGACATCACTGGATAGATCCTCTAGACAAAAAATTAGCAAGGAAACAGAGACTCTAAATGAAGCACAAGAACAAATGGATTTAATAGATATCTACAGAGAACTACACCCCAAAACTACAGAATTCACATTCTTCTCTTGTGCATATGGGACATTCTCAAATATAAATCACATGTTAGGGCACAAACTAAGTCTCTACAAGTTTAAGAAGATTGAAATCACATCAAGCATCTTCTCAGATCACAATGGCATGAAACTAGAAATCAATTGCAAGAAGAACATACAAAGACATTTGAACACATGGAAGCGAAATAGCATGTTATTAAACAATGAATGGGTCACCGAGGAGATCAAGGAAGAAATCAAAAACTTCCTGGAAACCAGTGAAAATGAAAACACAACAACACAAAATCTATGAGATATAGCAAAAGCAGTTTTGAGAGGGAAGTTCATAGCACTACAGGCCTACCTCAAAAAAGATGAAAAATCTCTAATAGACTATCTAACCTCACAACTTAAAGAACTAGAGGGCAAACAAAAAGAAAACACCGGAGCAAGTATAAGGAAGGAAATAGTAGAGATCAGAGCAGAAATAAATGACATGGAGACCAAAAAAAAAAAACAATTCAAAGGATCAATAAAACAAATGGCTGGTTTTTCGAAAAGATAAACAAGATTGATGGACCCTTAGCTAGACTCACCAAGAAACAAAGAGAGAGAACTCAAATACACAAAATCAGAAATGAAAGAGGAGAGATAACAACTGACACCACAGAAATACAAAAGATCGTTTAACAACTACTATGAACAATTATATGGCAACAAATTCGACAATCTAAGAGAAATAGACAAATTTCTAGAAACACATAGTCTTCCAAATCAGGATCAGGAAGAGATAGAAAACTTGAACAGACCAATAAAAACAGAAGAAATGGAAGGTGTAATCAAGACTCTCCCAGCAAACAAAAGCCCAGGCCTGGATGGCTTCACGGGGGAGTTTTACTGAACATTCAAAGAAGAACTAATACCCATTCTCCTCAAACTATTTCGAAAAATTCTAGAAGGAAATCTTCCAAACTCGTTTTAAGAGGCCAGCATAATTCTAATTCCAAAACCAGAAAAAGACACAACAAAGAAAAAAAACTACAGGTCAATATCCCTGATGAACATAGATGCGAAAATCCTGAACAAAATACTAGCAAATCAGATCCAGCAATACACCAAAAAAATTATCCACCATGACCAAGTGGGATTCATCCCAGGGATGCAAGGCTGGTACAATATTCGCAAATCCATAAATGTGATACACCACATAAATAAAATGAAGAATAAAAACCACATGATAATATCAATAGATGCTGAAAAAACCTTCGACAAAATCCAGCATCAATTTCTGATAAAAATGCTCAGCAGTGTGGGAATAGAGGGATCATACCTCGATATAATAAAGGCCATATATGAAAGACCTACAGCCAACATCATACTCAATGGGCAAAAACCAAAAGCATTTCCCTTAAGAACAGGAACAAGACAAGGATGCCCACTTTTGCCACTCCCATTTAACATAGTACTGGAAGTCTTAGCCACAGCAATCAGACAGGAAGAAAAAATAAAAAGGATCCAAATTGGAAAGAAGGAAGTGAAATTGTCATTATTTGCAGATGACATGATACTATACATAGAAAACCCCAAAGACTCCATCAAAAGTTTACTAGACTTAATAAATGAATTTGGCAAAGTAGCAGGATACAAAATTAACATCAAGAAATCGATGGCATTCTTATACACCAATGATGAACTCACAAAAAGAGAAACTAAGAAAACAATCCCATTTTCCATTGCGGCAAAAAAATTAAGATACCTAGGAATAAGAAATAAAGAAATAAAGGACCTATTCATAGAAAACTACAGGCCATTGAAAAAAGAAATGGAGGAAGATATAAAAAAGTGGAAGCACATACCCTGTTCATGGATTGGAAGATTTAACATCATTAAAATGTCCATATTACCCAAAGCAATCTATAGATTCAATGCAATCCCCATCAAAATACCAACGGCATACTTCACAGAACTAGAACAATTACTTCAAAAGTTTATATGGAACCAAAAAAGGCCACGAATAGCCACAGCAATCTTGAAAAGGAAGAACAAAGTTGGAGGGATCACAATACTAGATTTCAGGTTATACTACAAAGCCACTGTAATCAAAACAGCCTGGTACTGGCACAAGAACAGGCATATAGACCAGTGAAACAGAACAGAGAACCCAGAAATGGACCCAAGGCAATATGCTCAATTAATATTTGACAAAGGTGACAAGACCATACAGTGGAGTAAGGACAGCCTCTTTAATAAATGATGCTGGGAAAATTGGACAGCTACTTGCAGAAAAATGAAACTAGACCATAAACTTACACCCTACACGAGAATAAACTCAAAATGGATACAAAACTTAAATGTGACTCATGAATACCATAAAAATCCTAGAAGAGACTGTAGGCAACAAAATTTCAGACATCATACGCAGGAGAATTTTTACTGACACATCACCTAAGGCAATAGAAACAAAGGAGAAAATGAACACATGGGACTACATCAAACTCAAAAGCTTCTGCACGCAGAAAGATACAATCATCAAAACGGAAAGGCTACCCACTGTATGGGAGAGCATAATTGCCAATGATATATTAGATAAGGGGTTAATTTCCAATACATATAGAGTGCTCATACAACTCCACAAAAGGAAGACAAAGAATCCAATTAAAAAATGGGCAGAGGAACTAAATAGACGCCTCTCCAAACAGTACATACAAATGGCTAAGAACCATATGAAGTAACGCTCATCATCACTAATCATCAGAAGGATGCAAATTAAAACAATGAGGTATCACCTCACACCTGTCAGAATGGCTGCTATCAACAAATCATCAAACAACAAGTGTTGGCAAGGGTGTGGAGAAAAGAGGACTCTAGTGCATTGCTGGTGGAAATGCCGACTGGTGCACCCATTATGGAAAACAATATGGTGTTACCTCAAAAAATTAAACATTGAACTTCCATTTGACTCAGTGATCCCACTTCTAGGAATATACCCTAAGAAGCCTAAAACACATATTCGAAAGAATATATGTACCCCCATGTTTGTAGCAGCACTATTTACAATCGCTAAGATCTGGAAACAGCCCAAGTGTCCATTAGTAGACGAATGGATTAAAAAGCAGTGGTACATATACACAATGGAGTACTACGCAGCTGTAAGAAAGAAAGATCTCTTATCCTTTGAGACGACATGGAGGGAACTTGAAAGTATCATCCTAAGTGAAACAAGCCAAAGAGAGAAAGACAAGTTTCATATGATCTCACTTATTTGTGGAATATAATGAACATAACAGTCTGAGGAATGGGGTAGTCCCAGAGACGCGGAAGTGGGGTACAGACTGTCAATCCCCTAAAGAGGGGGGTGGTGGGGGAGAGATAAACCACAGAACTTATATGCATGTATGCATGAACAGTGGACATGGACAACAAACTGGGGACAGGGCGGGGGGGGGGAGGGGGGAATCAGTGGGGGGGAAAGGAGAAACATCTGTAACAAAAATAAATAAATAAATAAATAAATAAATAAATAAATAAATAAATAAATAAGTAAATAAAAGTTTAAAGAATTCAATAATACTGTAACTCCTTTAATTCTCACTTATCCACCTGCAAGAACAAGGTTCCTCAGAGTTTGCACTAATAAAGAGAAAAATAGAAAGAATTGATGTTAAATACTGTCTCATTCTAATAAGTAACAGAATTTATCCTCAGAATCATAAGCTAATTATAAAGTGCCAATTCCATTCATAAGTATTTTTATAAAATTTCCTTTTAATATTTAGGAAGTGTTAAAAATAATATGTTATATTATATTTATATATCTTTAAATATTTATAATATGAATTTATATTTAAATAGACTTCATATGTTATATATATGCCCAATATGTTGTATTTATAAAGTTATTAATTGCAAAAAAAGTTTATCAGTAGGAAGTCAGTTAAATAAACCATGGTATAGCTATTCATAGGAATATTATGCAACAACAAAAAGAAAGAGAGGAAGCTGCCTATCTGATGATCGAAAGAAGTGATTTCCAGGACATATTTCTGTGTCAGGTTAAATAATGCACTTTCACCAAAGATGTTCACATCTTAGTTCTCAGAACCTGTGTTTGTTATCTTACATGGCAAAAGATAATCTATAAATGTGATCAAATTAAGGATTTTGACATGAGGAGATTATCCTGGATCACCCAGGTGGGCCCTAATGGTACACTCAAGTATTTTTTTTCTTCATTGATTTTTAGAGAGAGAGGAAGGGAAAGGGAGAGAGAGACAGAAACATCGATGAGAAAGTACATCATTTGGCTGCCTCCTGCATGCCCCCCACCAGGGATCCGGCCCACAATCTGGGCATGTGCCCTGACCAGGAATCGAAGCAGCGACCTCTTGGTGCATGGGTCGATGGTCAACCACTGAGCCACACAGGCTGGGCTACATTCTAGTATCTTAATAAGAGGGAGCCAAAGGGATGTTTGATGAACTAAGAAGAGAAGGCAATGTGAAGATGGAAGCAGATCATGGAGTGGTTTGGCTATGAGCCAAGGAATATCAAAGCAACCTCTAGAAACTGCAAGAAGCAAGAAAGAGATTCTTCCTGGGAGCCTCCAGAAAGAATCAGCCCTGAAAACACCTTGATTGCAGACTTCTGACCTCCAGAACTGCAAGGTAATAAATATATGCTTTTTATGCCTTTAAATTTATTGTAATTTGTTACAACAATAGTAGAAAACTAATACCATTGTTAAAAGAAAAGGAATAGGTATGTTTTATATAGAATGTTCTCCTTTATGAAAGAATACATGAAGGCAGGAAAATATATATATATAATATGCTTGTATATATCTACAAAACACTGAATTATTCCAAGGACCTAATAAATGTGCTTACCTGTAGAGGGTAGGTGTAGAAACAAGACTTGTCAATGTTTGCCTTATTATATTATTTTTATTTTGAACCAAGTGAAGTTGTAATCTAATCAAAACAAATAAATACATAAAATTTAAAGATGAAAAAGGTAAGAAGTTGAAAATTCTGGTTCTTAAAAATATATATCTGTTTTTCCCTCATTAAAATAATAGGTGAAAGAATAAAAAGTGATGTTTTATTTTTTAAACTTAGTTTGTAAAACACAATGGAGAGTGAATTTTTTCTATCAGTTTAGAATCATCGGAAATAATTTCAACATCAATTTTAATAGGTTAGAAAGATACAAGGCTTTTGTTTTTATTTTTAAATTTTTATTTATTTTTAAATTAATTTATTTAATTTTGTTACAGATGTTCCCCCCCCCCCCCACTGATTCACCCCTCCTTGCCCTGTCCCCAGCTTTGTTGTCCATGTCCATTATTCATGAATACAAGCATATAAGTTCTGTGGTTTTTCTCTCCCCAACCACTCCCTCTTCTGGGAATTGTCAGTCTGTACTCCACTTCCACATCTCTGGGACTACCCCATTCCTCAGACTTTTATGTTCATTATATTCCACAAATAAGTGAGATCATATGACACTTTCTTTCTCCGTTTGGCTTGTTTCACTTAGGATAACACTCTCCAGGTCCCTCCATGTCATCTCAAAGGATAAGAGATCTTTCTTTCTTACATGTGCATAATACTCCATTGTGTATATGTACCACTGCTTTTTTATTTATTCATGTACTGATGGACATTTGGGCTGTTTCCAGATCTTAGCTATTGTAAATAGTGCTCCTACGAACATGGGGGTACATATATTCTTTCTGATTGTTGTTTCAGGCTTCTTAGGGTATATTCCTAGAAGTGGGATCACTGAGTCAAATGGCAGTTCAATGTTTAATTTTTTGAGGTAACACCATATTGTTTTCCATAGTGGGTGCACCAGCCTGCATTCCCTCCAGCAGTGTACTAGAGTCCCCTTTTCTCGACACCCTTGCCAACACTTGCTGTTGGATGATTTGTTGATGGTGGCCATTCTAACAGGTGTGAGTTGATACCTCATTGTTGTTTTAATTTGAATCTCTCTGATGATTAGTGATGATGAGCATTTCTTCATATGTCTCTTAGCCATTTGTATGTCCTGTTTGGAGAGGTGTCTATTTAGTTCCTCCGCCCATTTTTAAATTGGGTTCTTTGTCTTTCTTTTGTGGAGTTGTATGAGCTCTCTATATATTTTGGAAATTAACACCTTATCTGATGTATTGTTAGCAATTATGCTCTCCCATAGAGTGGATTGCCTTTCCATTTTGGAGATTGTTACTTTTGAGCAGAAGCTTTTATTTGATGTAGTCCCATGTGTTCATTTTCTCCTTTGTTTTTATTGCCTTAGGTGATGTATCAGTGAAAATTCTGTTTCGTATGATGTGTGAAATTTTGTTGCCTACAGTTTCTTCAAGGATTTTTATGGATTCATGAGTCACATTTAAGTTTTTTATCCATTTTGAGTTTATTCTTGGGTATGGTGTAAGTTGATGGTCTAGTTTTATTTTATTTTTTTCATTTTTTTGCATGTAGTTGTCCAATTTTCCCAACACCATTTATTGAAGAGACTGTCTTGACTCCACTGTATGCTCTTGCCAACTTTGTCAAATATTAATTGAGCATATTGTCTTGAGTCCATTTGTGAGTTCTCTATTCTGTTCCATTGATCTATGTTCCTGTTCTTGTGCCAGTACCCGGCTGTTTTGATTACAGTGGCTTTATAGTATAACCTGAAATCTGGTAATGTGATCCCTTCAACTTTGTTCTTCTTTTTCAAGATTTCTGTGGCTACACGTGTCTTTTTTGTTCCATATGAACTTTTGAAATATTTGTTCTAGTTCTGTGAAGTATGTTATTGGTATTTTGATGGCGATTGCATTAAATCTGTAGATTGCTTTAGGTAGTATGGAGATTTTAATGATGTTAAGTCTTCCAATCCATGAACAAGATATGTGCTTCCATGTTTTTATATCTTCCTCCATTTCATTTTTCAATGACCTGTAGTTTTCTGCCAATAGGTCCTTTACGTCTTTGGTAAGTTTATTCCTAGGTATCTTAATTGTTTTGCTGTGATGGTAAATGGAATTGTGTTTTTGGTTTCTCTTTCTGTGAGTTCATCATTGGTGTATAAGAATGCCATTAATTTCTTGACATTAATTTTATCTCCTGCTACTTTGCCAAGTTCATTTATTAAGTATAGAAGATTTTTTATGGTGTCTTTGGGGTTTTCTATGTATAGTATCATGTCATCTGCAAATAATGACAGTTTCACTTCCTTCTTTTCAATTTGGATCCCTTTTAATTTTTTATTCCTATCTGATTGCTGTGGCTAAGACTTCCAGTACTATGTTAAATGAGAGTGGCGAAAGTGGGCATCCTTGTCTTGTTCCTGTTCTTAAGGGAAATGCTTTTAGTTTCTGCCCATTGAGTATGATGTTGGCTGTAGGTCTTTCATATATGGCCTTTATTATGTCGAGATATGATCCTTCTATTCCCAGACTGCTGAGTATTTTTATCAGAATTGGGTGCTGGATTCTGTTGAATGCTTTTTCAGTGTCTATTGATATGATCATATGATTTTTTTCTTTCATTTTGTTTCTGTGGTGTATCACATATATTGATTTGCGAATATTGTACCAGCCTTGCATCCCTAGGATGAATCCCCCTTGGTCATGGTGAATGATTTTTTTGATGTATTGCTGGATTCAATTTGCTAATATTTTCTTCAGGATTTTAGCATCTATGTTCATCAGAGATATTGGCCTGTAGTTTTCTTTCTTTGTAGTGTCTTTTTCTGGTTTTGTAATTAGAATTATGCTGGCCTCTTAAAATGAGTTTGGAAGTCTTCCTTCTTCTTGTATTTTTTGAAGTAGTTTGAGGAGAATGGGTATTAGTCCTTCATTGAATGTTCACTAAATTACCCCATGAAGCTGTCCGGGCCTGGGCTTTTGTTTGCTGGTAGGGTCTTGATTACATCTTCAATTTCTTCTGTTGTTATTGGTCTGCTCAAGTTTTCTATCTCTTCCCAGTTCAGTTTTGGGAGACTATGTGTTTCCAGAAATTTGTCCATTTTGCTTAGATTGTCGAATTTCTTGCTGTATAATTATTCATAATATTTGTTAGCAATCCGTTGTATTTATGTGGTGTCATTTATTATTTCTTCTCTTTCATTTCTGATTTTGTGTATTTGAGTTCTGTCTCTTTTTTTCTTGGTGAGTCTAGCTAAAGTTCCATCAATCTTGTTTATCTTTCAAGGAACCAGCTCTTTGTTTCATTGATCCTTTGAATTGTTTTTTTTTTGGTCTCCATGTTATTTATTTCTGCTCTGATTTTTACTATTTCCTTTTTTCTAGTTACTCTGGGGTTTTCTTTTTGTTTGCTTTCTAGTTTTTTAAGTAGTGAGGTTAATTAATCTATTAGAAATCTTTCTTTTTTTGAAGTAGGCCTGTAGTGTTGTGAACTTCCCTCTCAGAACTGCTTTCGCTGCATCCCATAGGTATTGTATTGCTGTGTTTTCATTTTCATTGGTTTCTAGGAAGTTTTTAATTTCTTCCTTGATCTCCATGCTAACCCATTCATTGTTTAATAACATGCAATTTAGCCTCCATATTTTCAAATGTCTTTGCATGTTCTTGTTGCAATTGATTTCTAGTTTCATGCCATTGTAATCTGAGAAGATACTTGATATAATTTCAATCTTCTTGACCTTTTAGAGACTTAGTTTGTGCCCTAACATGTGGTCTATCTTTCAGAATGTCCCAAGTGCACTTGAGAAGAATATGAATTTGGCAGTTTGTGGGTATAATTCTCTGTAGACATCTATTAAATCCATTTGATTTAGCTCTTCATTTAGAGTCTGTGTTTTCTTGTTAATTTTTTGTCTAGCTGATCTATATCCAGTGATGTCAGTGGGGTGTTGAAGTCCCCTGCTATGATTGTATTGCTGTTGATTTCTCCCTTGGAGTCCTCCAGAAGATTTTTAGTGTATGTTGCTGCTTCTATATTGAGTGCATATATGTTTACCAAGGTTATATCTTCCTGTTGGCTATATCTTTTCAATATTATGTAGTGGCCTTCTTTGTCTCTAGTTATGGCCTTCATTTTGAAATCTATTTTATCAGATATGAGTATTTCCAACCCAGCTTTTTTTTTGCTTTTTGTTTGCTTTAAGATTGTTTTCCATCCCTTCACTTTCAACCTATGTGAGTCTTTTGTTGTGAGGTGGTTCTCTTGTAAGCAACATATTTGTGAGTCATACTTTCTTATCCAGTCAGCTACTCTGTGTATTTTTATCAAAGCATTAAAACCATTCACATTCAAGGTGATAATTGATATGTATATATTTATTGCCATTTTTGTTTACTGTGTTTCTATTTTTCTTCCTGTTTCTTCTGCTAATTACAACAGTCCTTTTAGCATATCTTGCAGTGCTGGTTTGGTGTTAATATATTCCCTTAGCCTTTTTTTTGTCTGGAAAGTTCTTTATTTGACCTTCTATTTTGAATGATAGCCTTGCTGTGTAGAGTAGTCTTGGATTCAGATCCTTGTTTTTCATGACCTTGATTACTTCAAGCCATTCCCTGTAGTGTTTCTGTTGAGAAGTCAGCTGAGAGCCTTATGGGATTTCCTTTGCAAGTAACTTGTTGCTTATCTCTTGCTGCTTTTAAGATTCTCTCTTTGTCTTTAATTTTTGGCAGTTTGATTACTATGTGTCTTGGTGTGGGTCTGTTTGGGTTGTTCTTACTTGGGGCTCTTTGTACATCTTGAACTTGAATGCCTTTTTCCTTAACCAAGTTAGGAAAGTTTTCTGTCACTATTTCTTCAAATATATTCTCTAACACTTGCCCACTTTTTTCCTCTTCGGGGACTCCTACGATGTGAATGTTACTACGTTTTCAGTTGTCCCACAGTTCTCTTAAGCTATCTTTCTGTTTTTTGGGTTTTTTTTTAATTGTTTTTTTATTTTTTTGGTTTTCTGATTGGTTAATTTTTATTACCCTGTCTCTTAATTCACTGATCTGGTCCTCAGCTTTCTCTACTCTGCTGGTTAGTCTTTCCAATGTATTCTTAATTTCTGCTATGTCATTCTTCATTTCTACTTGGTTGGTTTTCAATGTTTCTTTATCTTTAATCATGGTGCTGATGTTCTTACTCATGCTGTTGAGCTTTCTCAAGATCATGGCTCTGAACTCTACCTCTGATAATGTGCTTAACTGCATTTCATTAATCTCATCTTAGATAGAGTTCTCTTGTTCTTTCATTTGGACTTGTTTTTTTGTTTCACCATTTTGACTATCTCAGTGGGTTTTGGAGTCTGCCAAATTTTCCCTGTGAGTGTTGGTGTTCTGCTTTGTGGTTCCCTCTACTGGGTTTGGATGAGCCTGGGTTGGCCCACATTAAACACCACTGTTAAGTCTTACTTTCCTGGGTATATTGGCAAGCCAAGGAAAGGTTCAGTTATCCTCTAGCTTTTTTCCTGGAGTCTAGTAGTGTCAGTTATTCAGTGCCTTGGAATGTAGCCCTGGTATTCTGCATAAGAGAATTTCCAGAGTGTGGAATAGATGCTGGTTGTTGATGACCCTTGATATGCATTTCTTTGCCTCCTGAGAAATGCTTAATCTCCGAGTGAGGGGCTGCTGCTTTCCCCCAGAGCTCTGGGAAGGAGCACACTGGCCACCTTCCTTTGTGGCCACAACTCCACAATAACTCTGAGTGCCCTCCAAATCCCGGGTGTCCCCACATAATTCCAGCCCAGTCTGCCCTCCCTCTGCCGGAGCCCACAGGTGAGTCACTCTGTCTATTTTAGCACCCTGTCCCATCCCTTTGTGCTGTGGAGTGGGCTTGGTCTTTAATCCCCAAGGGTGCTGCTCACAGCTAAGACTGCTGCTGTCCAGGGGCTCCTAGCTGGCTACCCTCTCATGCCTCCACATATCCTACCAGTGTTCCTGTTTATATGGTCCAGTCCTGCTGCTTTTCTGTTGCCTTTTTCCAAGGATTTGTATTTATTTTACTTGTAATTCCCCTTTGGTCCTGGGAGATGGTCTGTGTAGCTTCCATTCACTCTGCATCCATTTTCACATCCACTCGGGACACTGCTATTTATCTATGTGACCTTGAGCAAGTGACTTAACCTCTCTGTGTTTCAGTGCCTCAGGTTCCTTATCTGGATTTTCCTTTGTCAACAGGGTTTTCTATTCTCCTTTCTGAAATAAGAAACCCACCATCCAATGCTGTGCCCCTAGGTCAGACCATAAGTAGACAACATCATATGGTAATGCCACATCCAAGCTCATGCCTGAAAAGTTCCTCACCACACATCAAGGTAACAGAGGTACCTGAGTGTACCTTCACATCAGACTTGCAGCTTCCCACAGCAGAGAATGAGGAGGAGCTCATCAACCACGTTTGAATTTAAGTGGCAAATGGCATATTTTCACAGGAGGAAGTAGATATGTTTTCTGCAAAGAATTCCAGTCTGTATTTTCACATCAGTCTTTTAATTCTGTGGTAGTCGGCTGCTCCCATCCACAGCACAGGAACCTTCTGCTCCACGTCTCTGCACTGCACGAGGTTGGTTGTCCACCTTCATGTCCACTCACACTTCTCTCACACACTAGCTCACTCTCTCACACAGTCACTCTCCCTCCGGTCCTGCCCCTGTTTTTATTTTTTGAAATTATGTTTTTATTGATTTTTTAGAGAAAGAGGAAGGGAGAGAGACAGAAACATCTATGTGAGAGAGAAACATCGATTGGCTGCCTCCTGCACACCCTGTACTGGGGATTGAGCTGGAAACCTGGGCGTTTCCAAACCGGTACCTCTCAATCAATGGGACAATGTTCAATCCACTAAGCCTCACTAGCAGGGCTGTTTTTGTGTTTTTAATTATGAGAACAGAAGAAGGAAAGCATTTAGAAAAATCAATCTTACATAGCAAGCTCTAATTTCCAATAAAATATTATTCATTTTCTTAGTAGTTCATGCACAATTTGTATTCTAATTATAATAAACCCATTATAATTCCACATATTAGACAAACTGCATTTTTGTCGGTTGGTTGAGATGCTCATGCATTGCCTCTTCAGATTTGGAAACCTGAGTGGAGCAGTTCACCTGCATCCAGGTCCTTTCACTTCCCACCTGTATATCACATAAATGATGAATAGAAATGGCACAAACAACAATACTAACACAATGGTGGTTGCGTTAGTATTGTTGTTGTTTTTATCTAATTACTGTATGTACTTAGCTAGGATAATCACTGAGAAGAACTATCCAGAATCCTGTCAAGGATTTAGTACAGCACAGATTTTTTTCAACTACAGTTGGTGATATATACCATGAGTTCATCGTTTTTTTTATCCTTACTCGAGGACATTTTTGCATTTATCTTCAGATAGAGCGGGAGGGAGAGAGGGAAGAAGAGAGAGACAGAAATATTGATGTGAGAGAGATACATCGAGTGGTTGCCACCCACACAACCCCAACTGTGATGGGGGACAAACTGCAACTGAGGTACGTGCCCTTAGCAGGAACCAAACCCAGGACTCTATAGTCCACAGGCCGATTCTCTAACTGCTGAGCAAAACCGGCCTGAGCGAGTTCATCTTTTTATACCCTATGGAAGACTGAAAGGTCCTCTCTCCACTGCATGTCAGCACATACCAACCCTGGTCTCCTTTCCTCACAAAAGCCTGTTGCTTAAACTTTACTAGATTTTTCTGTTCAGCCAAAAGCATTTTAGACTTCAAATCTGATGTCCTCTTTATGTTGTCCTATAATGAAACCCCACATTCAGACTTCAAGCTTCCTTTTCTGTATTAGTCAGCCAACTATTGCTACAATAATACTATATAACACCCCCCACCCCCCAAAAAAACCTTAGTGGAATAAAAATTAACTTGCTGGGTATTTCTGCTTCTATTAAAGGCCTGAAGACCAACTAAGTCAACAAGACTACCTCATATGTCTTATTCTGGACCCCAAGATCAAGGAGGTGGGGCTATTTGGAAACAAACAGGAAAAAAAATACAACCTACACCATTTTGTTCTTATGTTGAATGTTGGCGGCTCCTATGAATTTTAGAGTTTAGAAACTTTTAATTCTCAATAAATGTTACCTTCCTGCAATATTTCAATTTCATACTCAAAGTTGAACAGCAAACAATACATCCTCACAATGAACAAATTGATTTCAGTACGTGGACATTTCCAGCATAACTTGAATCTAGAGACTTTAAAGGATGTAGTACATAATTTAATAACTCATCAAATGTACTTCTTTATGCGATTAGTTCATACTTGTGTCCTAGTTCTTGGAGTAGACACAGGACTAGTTCACAATTTAAATAGAATAAAATTAAATATATTCATATAAAAAATAAACAGAGAATGGACATAGAAAAAGAAAACATGAGAGAAGCATTCCTGAAGCAAGAGGAGGGCTCTGACAATGTCTCAGAGAAACCAAGGAAAAGGAGAAATAAATAAGATAGGTAGTACCTTTTTAGTGGCCTTGAAGAGCATCATATCAGAGGATTTGATTGGATGAAAAGCAGACAATTAGATATTTTGTATGTAGAATGAATGAATGAATGAAGATATTTTTATTTTACTTTCCCTAACTGGAATGAGGATAACTATTATTTACTTTTTAGTATCTACAGGGCTGATATACTGAAAAGCTTAATTAAGCATTGTAAATTATAGCTTAAACCTTTTTTAAAAAATTAACAAATTCTAGATTCTTCGTAGAAAATAAAATTGGAAATAAAGGAACTAAAATATTATTTTAAAAAATCTTTCTCTGTGTTTAGAGGTAAGCATATAGTGAATGACTGAGGAATGGTGCATTCTGGTTAATTATGTAGTCTGTTAAACCAAATTATACTTCCAGTTTTTATAAAAAAGGTACCAATACAATATAATTAAGATATTATAAGACCTAATCTAGAAGTCAGATAATTGCTTTTTTATCATGGTGGGGGAGCTGGGGATGCAGGAAATGTCCAGAAGGCAATCAGAGCCCGAAGCCTGAGGATGTTCAGAGCTTTGGTTTTCAGATGTAGCTGCTGCACACAACAGGGTGTAGCAGGAAGACAGCTCCAGTGCAGTGGAAATAACACTGCACCTAGAAATCAGAGGATCTGGGTTGGACTGGGTCTGCCAACTGCACCGAATTCCTGGTGAAATTATCTGAACTTTAATTATCATTTTCCTCCGGAAGAACAGTACAACACACTGTGCTTTGGACCCATTCTGCACCAATAGAATGAGCTTTGAAGGCACATGGATCTGGATTTAATTTCATCCCTTCACTTACTAGTTATATAACCTTGCATAAAGCTCTCTGAACTGAAGTTTTAGAATCTGTGTGATGGGAATAACCACAACTCCTTAACAGGGCTGCTGAGAACAAAAATAAGGTATTATGGCATACCCAGCGTATAATTAGGAATTATACCTTACAGTAATCTATAATTACATACATCTTCATATTGGATGATTATATAAATTAAATTAGTACCTAGATCAAAGGATCTAACACAATATGTAACATGTCATAGATACTTTTAAAAAGTACATATTCAAGATGTAAGAGAGATTCTGATTCTCCACTAAATTCAAATATTGCATATATTAGAACTTCCAAGATGATAAGGTACAATTTCATACCTTCACTCTATTCATGCAAAATTTATTGTCTTCATTTTTCAGAACAGCACAATGTTCACATTTATTAAACCAAAATATATAATCTATGTTGTCTGAGGAAAACAAATTGATTCATGGGGACAAGGGGGTATATTTGAAATTGGAACAATCTCATCAATATTTTTAGATTTTCAAATCCATTCATTACATTAATTTTAGAGCAATCTACTTGAAACACAAATATAACCCCATAATTTCCCTACTTAAAACATTTCAACAGTTCCCCTGTATCACTTACCAAATGAATTCCAAACAACTTAACAGAGTATACACACTTTCTACTATTTTGTTGCTTTCTATCACTCTTTAATTTCCTCTCCCTACATTCTCTGCCTTATACTATTTGATCTAGTAATGGCTCACTGCTTGTATTTCCCCAGATATATATGGCTCTTTCTTCTGTTCATGGCTTTGGTTAAGCTATCTGCTCTACCTGGAATACCCACACCCTTTTACTCAGTTAATTCTATTCATCCCTTAAATCTCAGCCAAGATATTCAACCACCCACACTCACACTTTTTTTTTACCCCATCTCTCACCAGAATGTAGCACCTCAGGGTGGCTGTGATTATTTACCTTCTGGTCCCCAGTCAAATACTGCATAAGAACAGAGTTCAATAGATCAGTGTTGAATTAATATATACATGAAGCCCAAAGAGTTTATGCAATCTGCCTAAAGACACATAACTAAATATTTCCTTTGAGAATAAATTCCACTGCATTTTTTTTTGTCTTTAGAGGCCACAGAAAGTAATAGTAATAGAATATAAAATAATATATAAATATAATGATTAGAAAAAAAATAACCATTAGTACTTTTTCCCCATTTAAGTGTTTTGAAATATATATAAAAAAAGAGAAAAGGCATTCAACTGTTAAGGGGCAGCAGACTGTTTAAAAGGACTAAAATATAAAAGAACACTCATGCCATCTGGATAATTTATTGGTTGAAAAACCTATGGGAATGTAATACACATATAATTTCCAAAGTAGAGTTTTCTTAAAACAAAATAAAAAATTCATAACATATGAAGAGAAATAAGTAACTTGACTTTTCTATTTATTTTTTAATGTTGCTTGTCATTGAAAAGATGGAGGAAACCTAAACTGAATAGTGCAGGAAAATAAACTAAGTGAATGCTGGATATTTGTAAACCAAATGGAAACAAAGTAGCTCTTGCCTGTGCAAAGAATGAGATTATCAAGAAACATTACAGACAAGAGGCTCTGAGAGGGGATTAATATCAGCAGCAAAGCAATTAACAGCTCTGATCATTTTCAACTAGCCTAAAGAAACCCTACTGGGTTGAAATATGCATTTGATCAGTCCTCTTTACCTGATCAAGTATGAGGATGAATGAGTCAGAATGGCAAGTAGGTTAAATTAAGTAGTGATTCATAATAGCTGAAATTTATCATCAGAGCCCACTTCTTGGGTGTTACATACTTATTACATACAAAATGTTCTCCTAAGGAATCCAATCCAAGTTTTTAGGCACCTTAGCTTGAATTGACATCAAGTAAAATGTTATGGAAAAAGTCACAGTACATGTGGACTTAAAGACACCCACCTCTACCAATTAGCAGATTTATGCCTTTATACAGAGTGAAGGAAACACTTCTTAATCTCTCATCTCAGTAAAATGAAGCAATATGAAGACCTCAGGGAGCTGTAATGATGCTTCTTAGAATTCAGAGCAGGTCCATGATCATGATCATAAAGTAAAAACAAAAACACACTATAAAATGTTTTGGTGGTGTTGGTGATGGTACTTTTATTTGTTTTAGGGTGTTTTTGTTGTTGTTGTTCAAGATTTTCATTTGTATATTTGCTATGATTTTAAATTACATCAGCCCTCAATTAAAGTCAAAGAGAGTGTAGGCCCAACTGCCTAGGTCAATTACAAATGTTGATGTGTGACAAAAGAGAACAGATTTCTTCAGGTCATACTTTTATTCTAGAATAAAATGAAGGCAACAAAATTTCAGCATTGTACGCAGCAAAATTTTCACTGATACATCACCTAACGCAACAGAAACACAGAAGAAAATGAACACGTGGGACTACATCAAACTCAAAAGCTTCTGCACAGCCAAAGAAACAACCATCAGAATGAAAAGGCAACCCAGTATATGGGAGAACATATTTGCCAATGACACATCAGATAATGGGTTAATTTCCAAAATATGTAGAGTAATCATACAACTTGACAAAAAGAAGACAAGAAAACCCAATTAAAAAATGGGCAGAGGACCTAAATAGATACCTCTGCAAAAAGGACATGGCCAAGAGACATATGAAGAAATGCTCAACGTCACTAATTATCAGAGAGATGCAAATTAAAACAACAATGAGGTATCACCTCAAACCTGTCAGAATGACCACCATCAACAAATCATCAAACAAGTGCTGGCAAAGGTGTGGAGAAAAGGATTCTCTAGTACACTGCCGGTGGGAATGCAGACTGGTGCAGCCACTATGGAAAACAATATGGTGTTATCTCAAAAAATTAAAAATTGAACTGCCATTTGACCCAGTGATCCCACTTCTAGGAATATACCCTAAGAAGACTAAAACATCAATCAAAAAGAATATATGTATCCCATGTTTGTAGCAGCACTATTTACAATAGCTAAGATCTGGAAACAGCCCAAGTGTCCATCAGTAGACGAATGGATAAAAAGCTGTGGTACATACACATAATGGAGTACTATGCAGCTGTAAGAAAGAAAAATCTCTTATCCTTTGAGATGACATGGAGGGACCTGGAGAGCATTATGCTAAGCAAAATAAGAGAAAGACAAATACCACATGACCTCACTCATTTGTGGAATATAATGAACAAAATAAGCTGATGAACAAAATAGACCCAGAGACATAGAAAGGAGTATGGTTCAGACTGACAGTACTCAGAAGAAGGGGGTAGGGGGATGGATGAGGTAAACCAGAGAACTTATATGCATAGTATGGGTAACCAATGGACATAGACATAGACAACAATGCTGGGAGGGGGGAGGGTGTCTAGGGTGTAAAAAGGAGAAACATCTGTAACAAAAATAAATTAATAAAAATTTTAAAAAAGAGGGAGAATTTCTAAATAATTTGAAGGTTTTAAAAATTGAGCTGGGTTAATTCATCAGGTAGCGTATTTTCTGCACTGATGATTTTCTGTTGCAGATTTTATAGTTACCTGACAATTAAGTCATAGAAGAACCTGGACAATTATAAACTTGTTGGATTAAATTGTTTGTTACCTCTTACCTCTGAGGTTAAACTTTTGATTTAGATCAGATGGATTAATGGTTCCTGAGAGCCTCATACGTGTGTGAATGTGTGCGTGTGAGTGTGTAAGTGTGTGTGTGTGAAACACACACAGAGAGAGTATTAAATAAAACAATAAAGGGAAAAATACTTTGAAGACTATGAGGGCACCGATATATTAAATGTTATTACATCTTCCCTCACATTACCCTTATTTTAAAATAGTGATACAGTCATAAGTATAACAAATTATTTTTATGTTTTAAAGGAAATGATCTTGGCTTGGCTTGTATACTAATCTGGGAAACCTTACTGATTGGTTCAAATAGCCATAAACCAGGATCCCCCCATTTACTTGTTAGCTTATTATTTTATTATTTTTCTATTGCTTCTGTAACAAATTGCCATAAGTATAGTGGCTTAAAACAACAAAAGTATTATCTTTCAGTTCAGAGATCAGAAGTCCACATCCAATCCTAGAAGGTGAAAGTCAGTGTCAACAGGGCTGTTTCTTTCCAGAGGCTAGGGGGTAATGTTTTCTGCTCCTTCTAGCTTCCAGAGGCAGCTGGCATTTCTTGGCACCTGGCACCACTTTCCATCTTAAAAGACGGCAACTGCTTCACTCCAACCTCGTTTCCATCATCACATCTTCTTTGACCGTAGCTCTCCTACCTCCCTCTTTTATTTAACAGGACATTAGTGGTTATATCAAGCCCACAAGGATCCTTCAGGGTAATCAATCCCAAGATCCTTAATTAAACCTGCAAAGTCTCCTTTGCAATGTAAAGAAAATATTCACAGAACCTAGAGATAAGGATGTGGACATCTTTGGAGGACCGTGATTCTGCTCATCACAATATTCCATAAACATTACGCTGCCTGGGACATATCCTGAGAATACGCATTTGTAAACACTAGTGATCAGAAGAACCCTGCAGTTCAGAACAGGTGCTTTGAATGTTGCCAACCACCACAAGAGGGAGGTCAAGAGGTGGGAGTTATTGCCTCAACCAGGGCAACTCTGATTTTATCTATTCATCTTCTGCATATGGTTTTATTTTTTAAGGATTCTACTATTCAAATTTTAAAAAATCAATTGTTTAAAGAGGCAGATAGTGTTATCTTTTGAAATGTTGGGTTATTTGAATGCCAAACCGCAGGATGACTTCTATTATTAAGACTCAAACTTATATCTATCCCAGTGTATTCAAATTCCAAAGCATAACCAACATTCTTATCCTATAAAAGTAAAGACAATACATTAACAACAAACAAACAAAAGTACGGTGGATTTTTTAACCTTTATTGGTCAAACCTTTTAAAAATCACTTCCAGTGTGAAAATCCCTCTTGGCTGAATCTGCTTCACTTCCATAAATACAATGTGCTTTTTGTAACTTTCTTTTTAATTACTTATAAGTAAATTGAATACTAGACCACCACTGGAGACTCTATTAAAATGTCCAGGTACATAAAATTAAATAATGACTTATTAGGCATTATATATAAGGCATTATGTTTACTACTACATGGTTACAGTTATGGGTGAGCCAAAGATCTTGACCCTCAGAAAGTATATTCAAGTGGGATAAATTGGAGGCAACACCTAAAATTAACTACCCATATAAAAAGGTAAGAGATTATATTAATGCTCTCAAGGAAAGTACAGTTTAAAAATATTTTCTGAAATGACAGTAACTTTTCATCCTGATGGTGAATAAATTAAATGGAAATTTTCACATCCACATCCATGCACATACATCTACACACACTCAACATGTGGGAAAGTCGGGTGGAAATTCAAAAACAAATACAAACACATAGACATCCTTGAAAGCAAAAAGAGAAATAACGAATGGAGGAACAAAGCAGGATCTGGCAGAGCTGGGCGGAAGTTTAAGGCGTATGACCTACACAGGATGGATAGGACCAGAGGTTAGTCAGTTAACTTGTTTGATTATCTAGTTATTTATTTCAGTTTGATTGAGACATCGATTATGAGAGGTGACCCTAGTAAATAAGTTTGGAAAGCTAAGTTTAGACAGCATTTTGTAATTACACTTGAAGTGATTTACTACCCTTAGCTTCAATGAACTGCTAGAATAAGAATGATAAATGTCACACAGGTATGCCACCATTCTTGCCTGCTCCACCAATGAGAGCTAAAAACATGAATCCCAAACTCTTTCCAAATGCAGTCAAGTTTAGTGTTGGACTCTCGCCAATATAGGGATCCAGGCAGCCTGCAGCCTGGATCATTCTAAGTGCACGAAGTGACACATGCCTGCCTTCTGTGCAGACATGACTTTGAGTATGGGATGGGAAGACTGGTACTCTGCTTTAGAACAGACAGAGATAGATGTTTTCAGGGATTAAAATCAGAAAGAATAGATGGAGGAGACAGATTAAAATTATAGATGAAAAATTAACTAAAATAATATCTCAGGCAAAATGTTCTAAGACCCCGGATTTCATTTTACTAAGGGAAAATGCTTGGATAAATTTCCTCAAAGTGAATGGTCCAATGACTGCTTAGTAAAAAAAGAATGTTTTTGAGGTAAAAACAGCAGTATGGCTGATTATAATACTTTTTTTCTTGCCAATGACCACTGAATGAATTATAACTCAGATTATTGACATGTCTAAATAAACAATTTTAAATATTTAGGTCCAGTTTTAAAGTTTGTCTTATCTTTTCTCCTAAGTATTCATAACCACTTTTGTTGTTAGTTTAATAAGTGGACTATGGATACATAATTTGTTATATCAAGACAAATATGATATGTAATGAAGAGTAATAGTTTCTAAAAGTATTAATTAAACCTACTTGAAAAGAGATTTATTTAATTTTAATATATAATTTTCAAGTAAAGACATTCTGTTTCACATTTTCTCCTAAGAATCAATGACAAGAATATCTAGAAATTCTGAACTCACCTCTGTACAAATTTTTTTAATCCAGTTTATCTGAGCATCTCTCATCTGTCAGTATACCAATAATCTTTGTACTCATGCTTGAATCCACTGTATATTATTTTAGCTAACAATCTTTTAAGGACACTGATAAATTAAAATGTATACTGCACTATGTCCAACATTGTGAAAGTTCTAGAGATTCTTGAAAATTAGTCTATAGGGAAAATAGTAGAAATTTAGATTACTCTGTAGTAAGAGATGGAATAAACTTATTTTGTGATTCTTGAGAATGTAGAATTAAGACCAATAGATGGAATATTCACAGAGATAAATTTTAGTTCACATAAGAAAGACTTTTCCAAATATTAACAATAACATTTTGCAGTCAGGTAGACCCAGATTTGAACATTGGTTTTATCACTGCCTCATTGTATAATATTGAACACTTGGCATGTACATTTTAGCTTTATTGTCTTTATAAAACGTAGACCAAAGTACTAAACTCTGGTTGTGATAATTAATTGTTATAAGTATATAAAATATATTTAGTATAGTATCTGATTCATAGCATTTAAAAAATTGCTCCTGAATCTGCAAATCATAGAATAGAAGAGAATATTGATTAAATGGTCCCCTGTTGGTAAATCAGAAACAAAGTATATTGTTTTTCACTAAAAGATACTATCGACAATCTTTAAGTTTCTATTAAATTTTAATATTTCCTATAGCAAAGACTTTTGGCATGAAGGTTAAACTGTGAACACCGTAGGCCATATACCCTTAAAATTGGTAAGCTATCAAAAAGCCAGTGTTAGAATAAATTTACAGTTCCCACAGTCATGCATTTAAAAAAGATCAGTGCACACACACAACTCTTAACAAAAAAATGATAATAATTCAAGTAAGGTTTCAAAATATGGACTCACCACAATCTGTACTGAAATGCATAAATTAAAACGCTAATCCTGAAATTCAGGTGGAATATCAAGGGATTCAGAATAGGCAAAACAATATGTTAAAAAAAAAAAAAGAATAAAATGTGAAAACACACACTTCCTGACTTCAAAAATGACTACAAAACTGCAGTAATAAAAATAGTGTGTTACTGGCATAAAGAGAGACCTATAGACCAATGGATAGAATTGAGAGGCCAAAAATAAACCCTTACATTTATGGTCAACTAATTTTTAACAAGAGTGCCAAGACAAATCAATAAGGAAAAAATAGACTTTTCAAGAAATAGTACTGGAATAGTTAGATGAAGGTAGAACTATACCACCCATCATAGAAAAAAACAAAACAAAACACCAATAAACTAAAAATAGATCATAACACTAAATTTAAGAACAAAACTGGAAGCTTTAGATGAGAATATGGGAGTAAATTTTATGGCCATGGACAGGCAATTCTTATATATCATACCAAAAGCACAAGTGTTAAAAAAATAAGTTGGACTTTATCAAATTAAAAACTTTTGTTCCTCAAAGAAAATCAGAAAGAAAGAAAGAAAGAAAGAAAGAAAGAAAGAAAGAAAGAAAGAAAGAAAGAAAGAAAGAAAGAAAGGCAGGCAACCTTCAGAAGAGGAGAAAATATTTGCAAATCATATATCTGATAAACAACTGTATCCATAATATATAAAGAACACTTACAAAGCAAAAAAAAAAAAGATAAATATTAAAAATGAGCAAAGAATTTGAGTAGAATTTCTCCAAAGAAGATATGCAAATGGCCAATAAGCATATGAAAAGATGCTCAAAGTCACTTGTTATTAGAAAAATGTCAATCAAAACTATAATTAGATACCCCTCTATATTTACTGGGGTGACTAAAATAAATTAAGACAGATAATAGCAAGTGTTGGTGAAAAGCTGGGGAAATCGGAAACTTTGTAGTAAAATGGTGTAGCCACTTTGGAAAATATTTTGGCAGTGCCTCAAAGTGCTATACAGCTTCTATACCCTACAGCTCTGCGATTTCATTCCTAGGTCTACATCCTCCAGAGTTAAAAACATACTGACACAGACACTTTTACTGGAATGTTTATAGAAGCATTATTTATAATAGCTAAAAGTAAAAACAACCCAACAACCATCACCAGATGAATGGATAAAGTAAGCCAAATTTAGACAGTGAAATATCATTCAACAACAAAATGGAATATAAGATTTGTGGTTCTACAACATGGTCAAACCTTGAAACAAATTATGCTAAGTAATAGAAGCCAGAAATATATTGCATGCATTCATTATATGAAATGCCCCGAATAGGCAGATCAGTAGACATAAAAAAGTAAATTAGTGGCTTCCAGGGGTTGGGAGAAGAGAGAAATGGAGAAGAGAGAAATGGAGAATAATTAATTAATACAAAATTTCTTCTATGGGTGATAAAACTGTTCTAAAATTAGTCAGTTATGATGGTTGTACAACTTAAAATATAAAAAAGCCACCTAACTGTACACTGTAAAGGGGTGAATTTTGTGGTATATTTATCCTTTCAATAAAGCTATTGTAAAAAGAAGAAAATACATACAGTAAAATATCAGATATATAAAATGGTAAATGTATGAAACTTTATTATCTATGGATATAAGCAAACAATTTGTACAAAAGCAAAGCTTGCTTATACACACACATGACAACTCGGGGTCTGGGCTGCCTGCAGGTATGAGGGAGAGCAAGGGGAATGATGCAGAACATAAAGTGCTGCACTGCTTTATTCTGAATACTATTTGTACATGAAGGAAGTACAGCCAAATGCTGCATATTTTAAAATCTGGGTGGTGGGTGCATTCATTGTAGTATTCAACATAGTACTCTTTGTACTCTTTGCATATCTGAAATATTTTATAACAAAATAAAATAGAGAAAAAGTGGACCTCAGGATTATGGGCTAAAAATAATTCTTCTGGTAATTCTGATCTATATTCTTTCCAACTGAAATTTGCAGGCTAGCAAAGGCTTACAGAGAGTCCCTTGTAATAGGAATCACTTAGATTGTGCAACAGAAAGCTAGAAAAAATTAGTACCATTGATTATCTGCGTGAAAACAGCCAGCTGATCCAACAAGGGTTAAAGACCAAGCACAACAATTTTACTAACACAAATATTCAGTCCAAGCAAACATCTGTCTGAGAAAGGTGTGGCTCACTGAAGGCAGGCATCACTGTGTCATCAATGGGGTACGCTCCACATCACTCAGTGCAGAAGACAAGCAGTTTGGAATGACAGAATCTGGCTCGAGAACCTGATGTGCCCATGCACCACCTGCAGGTTCTTCACAACTTCTGAGGTTAATGGTCTAATTTTCAAGGTTATTTTAATGTTTAAATGAGTTGATATAAATTTTGATGTGTTATATACAATTTAACTTATTTTTGAAATATACTTTCCATTATTTGAGTGGACAAGGAAAAAACAGACTTCTAGTATCAAAGAATCAAACAGATTCTGAAAGAAGATGGTCATTAATAGTATGAGTGGGCAGCAGTAAAGGGTCTACTGTGTTCCTATGTATGATATTGTGAATGGTTTCTCACCATGATCCTGTTTAGAATTGAATAACTACCAGGAGCTATTCCTAGAATGTCCTGCTCTGATAGAACAGCAATACTTAAAAACATGCCCTATATACAGCCAACGTTCCTAGAGTGTATGCTCTCCTTCCTCTTAAATGAATGTAAAGATTTGTTTAAGGCAGAATCATCTGGATTCCATTGTCATGGATTCTGTTCAGGCATAAGGACCATAGTCTAAGAAGGATTTATCTCCCTGATTTCAAACACAAATTCTATACTAATTCTTCTTATACTGTAATGTCTAGGTCAAACTTCAGTGCTCACTGAACACCAAGATATCTGAGAGGTACAGAATAAAAGTATTGTCAATATTTTCAAATAAAATAATCTAATTCCCGAACACTCTGTCTTCTGCCAAATCCAAAATTTTCACTTATTAGAGTTCTTTCTTTGAGACTTTTTCTACTGCCTCTCCTTTTTAAAAACAGAATCAGATACATATACATTTTGGAGAAACTCGAAAGGCGAGAGAGAGAGAGAGAGAGAGAGAGAGAGAGAGAGAATGAAAAAGGGAGAATCTATTTCAAATTATATAGCTATAAGAACTAGGAAATAAAAAAAAAAATAGCAGTTCTCCTAAGATTTCCTAGTTCCTCCCAGCACAGCTGCTTCTAGAAATTTAAACAACTAGAAGCTTGGCATATCATTCTTGTCAAATAGGTCCATGTGGATGAAAAAGAGCTGTGGGTAAATTCCTTTGAACAAGATTTATATGCCCAAAGCCACAAATAGGAGGAGTCAAAATCTAGAAGGACATCCCCAACCCTCAAGCCTCCACTTCCCTGGACTGAGATGAGGGAGTAGGCTGGGTAGGGGGAGAACTGAGGGTTTAGGGTAGAGAGTCCACTGTATCAACAACAGTAGTATCAAGTAGCAATGCTTAGAGTTCATCACTACCTGATGATCCTTAGGTGACATCTAAGGAGGTCAATTCTTAGGAAAGTGGTATTATCCATCCAGTGCCATTCAGCTGGTCAAGACACAGCATGAATGCTCACCATGATAATGTGGTCTGGAGACATGATATGTGTGAGCACATGTGTATGCATGTGAATGTGTGTGTGTGTGTGTGTGGCTTATATTTTAGTAATTATTAGGACTTTAAATTTTTTATATTATTTTGTAACTGTGTAAAGGGAGAGATATACAATGAAACCAGAAGAAAAAAGTAGAAGAGTATTGTTTATTACAATGGCTTAAAACCCAAAAGAGGCAAGAGAAGAAGAAAACTGAAAGGCATTATGAAACCCAAAGAATGGGATGGATATGCAGTTAAAACAATGCTAATAAGTTCACAAGATGCTTGGATTGAATTCCTGCTTGGGATGTAAAAAAGAGGCTTGAGTTTAATATGTACATTACAGGAATGGGAAATTATTATTCAAACCCCATTCTACCAGAAAGTCATTGTTTTCTCAGAGGTGTGGAGGGGATATAGGAGAAAGGTGCTATGTGTAACGTCTTTCACAGGATTTGGCAAAAACTAGTTACTGTGTTTGCAAGTAAGTAGACATATGTTTCTGAAATTTCCAGAAAAAATTATCCTTAATATGAAGAATACTATTTTTCATATTAAGAGCTCTAAGACCAGAAATGCATGTTTTATACATATAAATTTAGTTCAGATGCTATTGTGAATACAATTTGAATATTAAATTCTAAGGTAAATAAGGCATTTTGCATTAGAGTTGGATAAGCCCAATTTCCCCAGAGGTTAATGTGGGCATCCAGTAGCTGTCAGCCTTTAGTTTCCTGAATGTCATTTACGCCTTCACATTCCTTATGTAGATAAGCCCACGTCAGTGCTGAATGTCCGACTGCTGAAGAACATAGACCCTCATATACACATGGTGTATTCTTACCATATTTTCTCCCTTTGAGGGTAGTGAGAGGTCATAACTAAAACATTATTTGAGCAATTCTAACAACATGTGGATACATATAAGACAAGCATTAACACCTCCCACTTGAGAAACAGTGGAAAAGTGAACAGATTTCAGTTTGAAAACCTTCCCTGCACTCACAGGTACGTCTGCTGTTCCACGGAGGTTGCCTGGACCAACTGCTCTGAGGGCAGCCCAGCCCCTCAGTCGGGCAAATCTCAATTCATAGGTGAGGCTCTAAAAGTGGTACCAGCTCGGTTCTTGGAAACAGATTGACAGTTCACATCCTTTATTTCCACAGAGTTCACATTTTGCTAATAATTAACATGTTCTAGTTTTGTTGTGGTTTCCCATTTTTAACCATATCTATTATTAGGAAAAGTTGATCTCTGTGTTGTATTTGCTTGGCTTGAGTCACTGAAATTATTTGAATATTTTAGGTCATGCTGCAGTAACAGAATAATGCAGAACTCTCAATGGCTTGTTATAACAAATGTTTCTTCTTTCTAGCTCACAGGACATATCCAGTGTGAATTGATGGAGGAACCCCTGTTCCGTACAACCACTCACTGACACGAATTCTCAGAAACTCCAGTATCTTGTAGCTTCTCATAGCCTCAGTGATTTCACTAATAAAGGAAAGGAGAAGTTAGGGAGTCATACACTGGCTCTTTATCTCTTCATTCTGGAAGTGACACTTGCTACTTCCATCCACAAGCCATTAGCCAGAGTTAGTTCCGAGGCCCCGCCTGATTCCAAGGATGTGGACATTTTGAGGTTGCTTAAGCATGGTCAACAAGCAGTGGTGGTCTCTGCCATAATCAACAAATTTATTTGATAACCCAGAAATATTCCGGGATTTAAAAAAAATAAAATAAAGGCTTTTTATAAGGTTTTCTTCTGGAAAAATAATATAATTTGGAATTGGGTGTCACCATAAAATTCATTTTTAAGAGTCTAGTTAGTGAAGAACTATAAGAAGTCTAGTCATGCCCTGGCCGGTTTGGCTCAGCAGTTAGAGCGTCGGCCTGCGGTCTGGAGAGACCCGGGTTCAGTTTCCGCTAAGGGCACGTACCTCAATTGCAGTTTGTCCCTGGCCCTGGTTGGTCGTGCGGGTGGCAGCCACTCGATGTGTTCGAACACATCGATGTTTCTCTCTCTCTGTTCCTCTCTCTCCCTCCCACTCTACCTGAACAAAAATGGAAAAATGTCCTCGCGTGAGGAAAAAAAAAAAAAGAAGTCTAGTCATTCTTGAAAGTATTTCTGCACCAGAAAAACAAACCCTATTCTTAGTTTAGTCTTTAGACTGGTTATAACACAATGAAGTATAAGATTCTGGCTGATTTGAATAAATAGCAGCCATCAGCAAATTGAAACTCACCAATTTCCCGTTGCTATCCTAGCTGTCTATTGGTTTAAGATCATTGGTTTTAGGCATACCAACAAACCAGTGCTATGTCCTCCCCATTTATAACTATAAAGATAAACTGTATATATATATATATAGTAATACACAACAGACTTGAAAAACAAAGCAACATGACTCAGGTTGAGAGTTTGTCATTTGATAGTTGATATTTTAGAGAAAGAGATTTCACTGCCTTCTGAACAGTGTCATATCACCCCAGGAAAAAAATCAAGCTTGGTGGGATGACGTTTTCAGATGGCAGAAGAGAAGGGATAATGGATTTCTATCTTCAAAAATGTTGCAACAATGGCTACAGTCATGAGAAATTTTCTAACCTATTTTGAAAAACTGTCCAACTAGACCCTTTTATAAATTATAATGCTTCTATTATGATCTTTGCCAACTACTACACTGTAATTTTTGTTTCATCTGAAATAACTTTACCCAAAGAGGGAAAATAAATAGAATAGTTCATTGGTATGATGTGACCATTAGCTAGCAAATTAATGCCTCATGCAGGCTTTTAATCATTCATTTCCCATTCAATATAATCAGGGTTATTTAGTATTGTTGATGCCTCTCTTTAATGTAATTACTAAAATATCAGGTCTTAGAATGGATCAAGAATTGACTATTCTCATTAACATTCAGCACAGGGTTGTTAATACAAAACCCTGAAAACATAACAAAAGCCCTTTTACTGAGTTCTATAAATAAGAAAAACCAGGAATTTTTCTGTTTTCCTCTAAGCTCATTGTTTTAAAGTATATATTCCCCTAATCCCCACAGGTGGATGATGCAGTATTTATCATTCTAAATTGTTTTACAAGCTATATTATATTTGAAAATATTTTCATTTTACATGAAAACAACCTCAATGTTTAAAAATAAACTTAAAGAAATATTTGAAATGTAATCAATAAAAATAATGCATTGCATGTCAGGTTGTTCATAATACATTGTAACACAAAAGAGTTTTACAGTGTCTGTCAATCTATATTTATATATGGAAAGTATGGAAGGATATGAAAGAGAGTGTTCAAAGAGGTACTTCAGGTGTTGGTCTAATTTGTTTGATGCTTATCTGTCCTTTGTTTAAGAGAGAAATTATTATGCCCTTTGTTTTAGGCATTGAGATATTCACTTTATAAATATCACAAATGATTTTAGCAACCACATTATGACTTAAATAATATTGTCATCCAATTTTATATATAAAAGAATTAAAAAACACATACTTTGAAAAGAGGCAGAGATTTGAACCCAGGCAATCTACATGATTAGATCCTGTTTAGGACTATATTTAGGATTATACTTCTTACTGTGGACTGAAATGACCATTTCTTTCTTAGGTAATGAAATAACAAATGTGGGGGTAAATTGACACATGAAGATTCTTTGATATATAAACATCTTTGTTCAAATGTATATTTAAGGCACCATATAAGGTGATGAATATTGGGTAAAACTTCAAAATATATTATTCAATGTTGATTTACTCCTGAGAAACAAAGAGATTATATAAATATTTTTTATGTATATTGAGTGAATTATTAACTTGATAGCTAATACTTTTCTTAATTTTAAAATAAATCATTGTAGAGGAGATATACAAAATATTTAAGAAGACTATGGAAGCAAACAACTTTGACATTTTTCTTTCTCATTTCTATCTGATTAGATGAAGAAAAAAGGAATTAATATAATTTATGTAAATAAAGGCAGTATTAAAATCTCCCTGAATTTAGTAACTTTGTCTGGGGTGGGGCGGGGGGAGTACCATTAAATAATGAAATCTGAGTATTGGCCTAAAGCTGTTTTATCATAAATGACATAATGAATATATAAAACAAGATAAAAGTGATAAAAATACTTAAAATGTCAAAGCAAAAGTACCTTAGCATATAACTATAGTCACCCTAATACCAGGTTTTCAAATATTTGGAATAGTAACTGATCAAGAAAAACAAATTAAGGGGTTCACTTCATAAAAAAGATAATTTAAATTTTAATTGGAAGATGATTAGCTTGTAAAAAGTCACTGGCTTGCTTTTTTTTTAAGCTCAATTAATATTTTTTATTTTTATTTTTAAATTAATTAATTTATTTATTTTTGTTACAGATGTTTCTCATTTTCCCCCCACTGATACGTCTCTACCCCTCCCCCCCTGCCCTGTCCCCAGCTGTGTTGTCCATATCCATTGATCATGCATACATGCATATAAGTTCTGTGGTTCATCTCTCCCCTCCGACGCCCTATTCTGGGGATTACCAGTCTGTACCTCACTTCGACGTCTCTGGGACTATCCCATTCCTCAGACTGTTATGTTCATTATATTCCACAAATAAGTGAGATAATATGATACTTGTCTTTCCCTGTTTGGATTGTTTCACTTAGGATGACACTTTCCAGGTCCCTCCATGTAGTCTCAAAGGATAAGAGGTCTTTCTTTCTTACATCTGCATAATACTCCATTGTGTATATGTACCACAGCTTTTTTATCCATTCGTCTACTGATGGAAATTTGGGCTGTTTCCAGACCTTAGCTATTGTAAATAGTGTTGCTATGAACATGGGGGTACATATATTCTTTCCGATTGGTGTTTCAGACTTCTTAGGGTATATTCCTAGAATTGGGATCACTGGGTTAAATGGAAGTTCAATTTTTAATTTTTTGAGGTAACACCATAGTGTTTTCCACAGTGGTTGCACCAGACTACATTCCCAGCAGCAGTGTACTAGAGTCCCCTTTTCTCCACAACCTCACCAATACTTGTTGTTTGGTGATTTGTTGATGGCGGCCATTCTGACAGGTGTGAGGTGATACCTCATAGTTGTTTTAATTTGCATCTCTCTGATGATTAGTGATGTTGAGCATTTCTTCATGTGTCTCTTACCCATTTATATGTCCTGTTTGGAGAGGTGTCTATTTAGTTCCTCCGCTCATTTTTAAATTGGGTTCTTTGTCTTTCTTTTGTTGAGTTGTATGAGTACTCTATATATATTGGAAATTAACACCTTATCTGATGCATCATTGGCAATTATACTCTCCGATTGAGTGCATTGCCTTTCCATTTTGGTGGTTGTTTCTTGTGCTGTGCAGAAACTTTTTTTTTTTTTTATCCTCACCCGAGGACATTTTTCCATTTTTTGTTCAGATAGAGTGGGAGGGAGAGAGAGGAACAGAGAGAGAGAGAGAGAAACATCGATGTGAAAGGAACACATCGAGTGGCTGCCACCCTCACGACCGACCAGGGCCGGGGACAAACTGCAACCGAGGTACATGCCCTTAGCGAAAACCGAACCCAGGTCTCTCAGGACCGCAGGCCAACGCTCTAACCGCTGAGCCAAACCGGCCAGGGCTGTGCAGAAACTTTTGAGTTTGATGTAGTCCCATGTGTTCATTTTCTCCTTTATTTCTGTTGCCTTAGGTGATGTATCAGTGAAAATACTGCTGCATATGATGTCTGAAATTTTGTTACCTACATTGTCTTCTAGAATTTTTATGGATTCATGAGTCACATTTAACTCTTTTATCGATTTTGAGTTTATTCTTGTGTATGGTGTAAGTTGATGGTCTAGTTTCATTTTTTTGCATGTAGCTGTCCAATTTTCCAACACTGTTTATTGAAGAGACTGTCTTGACTCCACTGTATGTTCTTGCCACCTTTGTCAAATATTAATTGAGCATATTATCTTGGGTGCATTTCTGGGTTCTCTATTTTTTTCCTTTAATATATATACCTGTTCTTGTGCCAGTACCAGGCTATTTTGATTACAGTTGCTTTGTAGTATAACCTGAAATCTGGTACTGTGATCCCTGCAACTTTGTTCTTCTTTTTCAAGATTGCTGTGGCTATTCGAGGTCATTTTTGGTTCCATATAAACTTTTGAAGTATTTGTTTTAGTTCTGTGAAGTATGTTGTTGGTATTTTGATGGGGATTGCATGGAATCTATAGATTGCTTTGGATAGTATGGAAATTATAATGATGTTAATCCTTCCAATTCATGAACAAGGTATATGCTTCCATTTTTTTTTTATATCTTTCTTTCTTTATTTCTTTTTTCAATGACCCGTCGTTTTCTGTGAATAGGTCCTTTATTTCTTTGGTTAAGTTTATTTCTAGGTATCTTAAATTTTTTGCTACGATGGTAAATGGGATTGTTTGTTTTAGTTTCTATTTCTGTGAGTTCATCATTGGTGTATAAGAATGCCATGGATTTCTCCACATTAATTTTGTATCTTGCTTCTTTGCCAAATTCACTTATTAAGTCTAGTAGATATTTGTTGGAGTCTTTGTGGTTTTCTACATATAGTATCATGTCATCTGCGAATAATGACAGTTTCACTTCCTCCTTTCCAATTTGGATCCCTTTTATTTTTTCTTCCTGTCTGATTGTTGTGGCTAAGACTTCCAGTACTATGTTAAATAAGAGTGGTGAAAGTGGGCATCCTTGTCTTGTTCCTGTTCTTAAGGGAAATGCTTTTTGTTTCTGCTCATTGAGTATGATGTTGGTTGTAGGTCTTTCATATATGGTCTTTATTGTGTCGAGATATGATCCCTCTATTCTCAGATTGCTGAGAGTTTTTATCAGAAATAGGTGCTGGATATTGTTGAATGCTTTTTTAGCGTCCATTGAAATGACCATATGATTTTTATCTTTCATTTTATTTATGTGGTGTATCACATTTATTGATTTGCAAATATTATACCAGCCTTGCATCCCTAGAATGAATCCCAGTTGGTCATGGTGAATAATTTTTTTGATGTATTGCTGGATTCATTTTGCTAGTATTTTTTTCAGGATTTTAGCATCTATGTTCATCAGGAATATTGGCCTGTAGTTTTCTTTCTTTATAGTGTCTTTTCTGGTTTGGGAATTAGAATTGTGCTGGCCTCATGAAATGAGTTTGGAAGGCTTCTGTCTTGAATTTTTTGTAATAGTTTGAGGAGAATGGGTATTACTTCTTCTTTGAATGTTTAGTAAAATTCCCCCATGAAGCTGTCCGGGCCTGGGTTTTTGTTTGCTGGGAGGGTCTTGATTACATCTTCAGTTTCTTTTGTTGTTATTGGTCTGTTCAAGTTTTCTATCTCTTCCTGGTTCACTTTTGGGAAACTATGTGTTTCTAGAAATTTGTCCATTTCACTTACATTGTTGAATTTGTTGCGGTATAATTGTTCATAATATTTGTTAACAATTCTTTGTATTTCTATGGTGTCAGTTATTATATATTTCTCTTCTTTCATTTCTGATTTTGTGTATTTGAGTTCTCTCTGTTTGTTTCTTGGTGAGTCTAGCTAAGGGTCCATCAATCTTTTTATCATTTCAAAGAACCAGCTCTGTGTTTCATTGATCCTTTGAATTGTTTTTTTGGTCTCCATGTCATTTATTTCTGCTCTGATTTTTACTATTTCTTTCCTTCTACTTACTCTGGGGTTTTCTTTTTGTTTGCTTTCTAGTTCTTTAAGTAGTGAGGTTAGATAGTCTATTAAAAATTTTTTTTGTTTCTTGAAGTAGGGCTGTAGTGCTGTGAACTTTCCTCCCAGAACTGCTTTCGCTGCATCCCATTGGTATTGTGTTGCTGTTTCTTCATTTTCATTGGTTTCCAGGAAGTTTTTAATTTCTTCCTTGGTCTCCATGGTAACCCATTCACTGTTCAATAACATGCAATTTAGCCTCCATATTTTCAAATGTCTTTGTATGTTCTTGTTGCAATTGACTACTAGTTTCATGCCATTGTGATCTGAGAAGATGCTTGATATGATTTCAATCATCTTGAACTTGTAGAGACTTAGTCTGTGCCCTAACATGTGGTCTGTCTTTGAGAATGTCTCATATACACTTGAGAAGAATGTGAATTCTGCAGTTTTGGGGTGTAATTCTCTGTAGATATCCATTACATCCATTTCATCTAACGCTTCATTTAGGGTCTGTGTTTCCTTGTTAATTTTTTGTCTAGCTGATCTAGCCAGTGATATCAGCGGGGTGTTGAAGTCCCCTGCTGTAATTGTATTGCTGTTGTTTTCTCCTTTGAAGTCCTCCAGAAGATTTTTAATATATGTTGTTGCTCCTATATTGGGTGCATTTACGTTTATTAAGGTTATATCTTTCTGTTGGATAGATCCTTTCAACATTATGTAGTGGCCTTCTTTGTTTCTAGTTTTGGTCTTCATTTTGAAATCTACTTTATCAGATATGAGTATTGCTACCCAAGCTTTTTTCCCCTTTCTGTTTGTTTTCAAGATTTTTTTCCATGCCTTCACTTCCAACCTATGTGAGTCTTTTGTTGTGAGGTGGGTCTCTTGCACACAACATATATATGAGTCATGCTTTCTTGTCCAGTCAGCTACTCTGTGTCTTTTTATCGGAGCATGGAAACCATTCACATGTAAGGTGATAATTGATATGTACTTATTCATTGCCATATTTGTTTAGTGTGGTTCTATTTTTCTTCCTGTTCTTCTACTAATTACAGGAGTCCTTTTACCATATCTTGCAGTGCTGGTTTGGTGTTAATATATTTCCTTAGCCTTTTTATGTCTGGGAAGCTCTTTATTTGACCTTCTATTTTGCATGATAGCCTTGCTGGATAGAGTAGTCTTGGACTCAGACCCTTGTTTTTCATGACCTTGATTACTTCATGCCACTCCCTTCAGGCCTGTAGTGTTTCTGTTGAGAAGTCAGCTGAGAGCCTTATGGGGTTTCCTTTGTAGGTGACCTGTTGCTTATCTCTTGCTGCCTTTAGGATCCTTTCTTTCTCTATAATTTTTGTCATTTTAATGACTGTGTGTCTTGGTGTGGGCCTGTTTGGGTTCTTCTTACTTGGGGCTCTCTATACTTCTTGAACTTGAGTGCCTTCTTCCTTCACCAAGTTAGGAAAGTTTTCTGTCAGTATTTCTTGAAATATATTCTCTAACCCTTGCCCATTTTCTTCCTCTTCGGGGACTCCTATGATGTGAATGTTATTACATTTTCAGTTGTCCCACAGTTCTCTTAAGCTATCTTCCTGTTTTTTAATTGTTTTTTTCCTTTTGGTTTTCTGATTGGTTAATATTTATTACCCTGTCTTCTAATTCACTGATCCAGTCCTCAGCTTCCTCTACTCTATCGGTTAGTACTTCCAATGTGGTCTTAATTTCTGCTATGTCATTCTTCATTTCCACTTGGTTGGTTTTCAATATTTCTATATCTTTACTCATGGTGCTGATGTCCCTACTCATGCTGCTGAGCTTTCTCAAGATCATGGCTCTGAATTCTACCTCTGATAATGTGCTTAACTGCATTTCATTGATCTCATCTTTGATAGAGTTCTCTTTTTCTTTCATTTGGGATTTGTTTCTTTGTTTCACCATTTTGGCTATCAGTACATTTTGGAGTCTGCCAAATTTTCCTGTGGGTATTGGTGTTCTGCTGTTTGTGGCTCCCTCTACTGGGTTTGGATGAGCCTGGGTGGGCCCACATTAAACACCACTGTCAAGTCTCACTCTCCTGGGTAGATTTGCAAGCCTAGGAAAGGTTTAGTTTTCCTCTTGCTTTTTCCTTGAGACTAGTAGTGTCGGTTACTCAGTGCCTTGGAATGTAGCCCTGATGTTCTACATAAGAGGATTTCCAGAGGGTGGGATAAATGCTGGTTGTTAATGAGCCTCAATTTGCATTTCTTTGCCTCACCTGGGAAAGACTGAAACTCAGAGTGGGGTGGGGGTGGGGGGTATTGCTGCTTTTCCCCAGAGCTCTGGGAAGGAGCACACTGGCCACCTTCCTTTGTGGCCACAACTCAACAAAAACTCTGAGTACACTCCAAATCCCGGTTATCCCCACAGAGTTCCAGCCCCATCTGCCTTCCCTCTGCTGTAGCCCACAGGTGAGTGGCTGTGGCTATTTTAGCGCTCTCTCCTGGCTCTCTGGGCTGTGGAGTGGGCTTGGTCTTTATTCCTCAAGGGCGCTGCTCACAGCTAAGACTGCTGCTGTCCATGGACTCCCTACCCACCACCCTCTCGCACTTCTGCAGATCCTACCAGTGTCCCAGGTTATATTGTCCTGTCCTGCTGCTTTTCTGTTGCTTTTTTCCAAGGATTTTTCTTTATTTTAGTTGTAATTCTGATTTCGTCCTGGGAGATTGTCTGTGTAGCTTCTATTCACTCCATTTCCCTTTTCACATCCTCTACGCCTATCCTGTGCACATCTGGGTCACACAAGCCTCTCTGGTGACCTGGCACTCTGCAGGTTATGCGGGTAACTGGATTGCACAGTCCCTTTGGGGACCTGGCTCTATGTCTATGTTATGGGCTGCTGGGTCGCACAGGCCTCTCTGGTGCTTCAGCACCCTACAGGTTCTGCGGTTAACTAGATGACACTGTCCTTGCTGGGTCGCGCAGGTCTCTCTGGTGCCCCTGCACCCTGCAGGTCCCAAGCATGGGCAGCTAGATGGCACAAGTTTCTCTCGGGCTCTGGCTTCCCATTGCTCTTGTGAGCTGCTGGACAGCACAGGCTTCTGTGGATGCCCAGGTCCAGCCACTGGTGGCTGCAGAGTGCTGCTGCCCCATGGGGCTCAACTTCTGCTCAGCTTTTGCTATAGTTTTTGGTGATGGGTCTCAGCTGCTGGTCTATGCTTCTATTGCCTGGGGATGGATGTCTGCTCCCCAGCTCCATTGCTTGGGTATATCTTGAGTCTGATCAGGCTGCTGTAATGGGGGATGGTGCTGGGCTCCAGGCTGTTTGTGGCTTCCATGACTGGCACCTTGGGAGCTCCACTAGTGTGCACTGGTCTGTGTTTACACAGAGTGTCCACTGGTCTGATGGTGCCAGGTGCCCTGGTGGGCTCAGGCTGCTGGGCCCTAGCATCTCCCACTGCCTCCTCCCAGGGAAGACCTGGGATCTTCCAAAATGGTGGGACCTCCCAGCAGAGCAGGGGGAAGCGCCCTGCAGGGCTGCTTACTGTTGTAGCTGGCTGCTCCTGTCCACAGCACAGGAACCTTCTGCTGGACGTCTCTGCACTGCAGGAGTTTGGTACTCCACTTTCATGTCCACTCACACTCTTTCATACATTAGCTCACTCTCTCACCCTCACTCTCCCTCTGGTACTGCCTGCTGCCATCTTCCAAGAGATCTCTGCTTGCTTTTTTTTTTTTTTTTAATTTTTTTCTTTATTGATATTAGAGAGAGAGAGGAAGGGGGAGAGAGAGATCGAAACATTGATGAAAGAGAACATCAATTGGCTGCCTCCTACATGCCCCCCACCTGGGATTGCCCCACAAATGGCCTGTGCCCTGACCAGGAATCAAACCAGCGACCCCTTGGTGCATGGGTCAATGCTCAACCACTAAGCCACAGTGGCTGGGCTTCCTTTTAATTTTGTAAATATTAAGCATATTGATAATTTTACTTTACAATAGCACTTAAATATAAAAACATTATACTCACTTCAATAAAGAGTTAAATTTTCATAGAACATATAAAGCTGATAAAATTGTGGCCTCTTGCCCTGGCCAGGTGGCTCTCTCTACTGGCTGGAGTGTTGTCCCATACACCAAACATTTGTCAATTTATTCCTGGTCAGTGCACATATAGGAGGCAATTCTTGGTGTCTCTCTCTCTCTCTCTCAAATCAATAAACATAATATCCAGTGAGGATAAAGGAAAAGAAAAACACAAAACATTGTGACCTTCTTTGTTAACCATATCAACCAAGACTGGAAAGACAGAATTTAGCTAAAAAGGACGGGGGGCATACAGTATAATGCAAAAAGGAAACCCTAAACGTGTAAATTGAGAATGAAATAGCTTAAAAGTAATAATTATAAAATATATATTAAAAAATAACATAGGAATTTTATTGGATAGGCAGAAAAATATATATCCAGATTACCCTATGACCCAGAAAATGAATGTTCTCACAGATAGTGCTTACTAGTGTTAAATAGAATACAATGGAAATAAACATTTTGGTCTGGGTTTGGATAGTACTATACTAGTAGACTACATATCTCAGTTTGATAAAGGCATCTATAAAAAACCTACAGATAACATCTTGTTTACTTGTTAATACTGAATTCTTTCTCCCTAAGATCAGGAAGAAGTTATAACATCCACTCTCACTACTTAGAGTTAACGTTTTATCAGAGATCTTAGTGCAATACGCAGGAAAGAGAAAAAAATATTCATACATATTTAAAGGAAGAAAAACATTTTTCTTCTCAGATGATATGATTATATATATAGATAGATCCTAAGGATTACAGAGAAGAATAAAAGCTAGAACTAATAAATGCGTTTAGTAAGGTCGTAGGATTCAAAGTCAATTTTAAAAATATTTCTCTTTCCTAAGATTAAAAATGCAAAATATAAATATCAAATATCACATTATAAAACTCCAAAAGATGAAATAGGGGTAAAATTAATTACATATGTTTAACATTTATTCACTGAAAAATAAAATTATTAATGAGGCAAATTAAAGACCTAAACAAATAAAAGGATGTTCCATGTTCATGAATCTGAAGACTCATAACAGACAGACAATGCTAAGTATTGGCTTCAATGTGGATCCAGTGGAACATTTTTATGTTGCTGGTGGGAATGTAGAATGGCACAAGATTTTGTAAAGTCTGCCAGTAAAAAAGTCAATTTAAGTCTAACTTGTATTTTCCAAATTCATTTGGCATCTATGTCCAAGATTAAAGTAAGGACCAGCAACTAATATTAACCCATATTATAAAATGTTGGAAGAGCTTGCTTATAATATTGAAGTTTTATTCCATTTTTAATGACAGTAAGTCTCATGCCATTGTATCTATTTGTTGAATATATTTCATCTCTAAAAACAAATGATATCAATTGCTTCAAGGTAGTGGTGAGTTACATGCATAAACTATAAACAAGAAATCAAGCTGCCTGATTCCTAATTCCAGCTGTACTGTTTTGTATCCCTGAAAAATTAATGCAAACAATTGGAACTTCGATCTTTTACAATGTAGAGTTATTTCAAATAAAATTGTTAAAAATTATGCGACAATATTTTTCTATTTTGTGGGGTCATTTTTTAGTAGTAAACACACTGTCAGCTTAAGAAATACTTTTTCATTATTTCACTGAAGAAGGAAAGAAAGATCTGAATTAAAGAACAGAGAGAAGGCCCAGCCAGTGTGGCTCAGTGGATTGACCATCATCCCATGGGCTGAGAGGTCACGGGTTTGATTCCCAGTCAGGGCACATGCCCAGGTTGCGGGTTTGATCCCCTGTGGGGGGGCATGCAGGAGGCAGCCAACAGATGTTTCTCACATAAATGTTTCTAGCTCTTTCTCTCTAAAAAAAAATCAATAATAATTTTAAAATATTTTGTAAAAAAAAGAACAGAAAGAAGGTCAGCTTCATTAAAAAAAATACTCAGATTGTTGGGTAGATTATAAAAATCTGCTAGTTTCCACTGGCACAGAATTACCACAAAATCCATCATCTCCTAGAAAGCAGTAGAACCAAGGGGGAAAGAGTAGGAAGGCAATTCCAATGTGTGCTGCCCACTGGTTTAAGCTGAAGCAAGGTAAGGGTCAGGGCAGAGGATCCTTAATGGCAGTAGTGAGAAAGTCATTCGATTTTGGTTGAAGGCCAGCCACAAATCATCATTCTTCCTCACTTGATACACAGGTGATGGTTTTAGAAGTTTTAAAAAGTTTATTTTTAAATGTAAAGAGACCTGCAGCTATGGTTGGAAAAGAGAGAAAATGTCCCTCTTATCTATCTTGTAATTGTAATAATTCCCCATATAACTAGCAGTTTTCAGAGACAAAAATTCCTACCTCTCCTTACAATCCATTTACAAAACAACACTCCATAAATCACAAAAAGTTCTTAAATAAAGCCTTCAAATATATCAGTTAATAATGTAGCCATAGAAAACCAAACACAAAAACTTTCCTTGTTTTGTATTTTGTAGATCATAAATAAGTTACTTCTCAGATGAAGTAAAAAGGCAATTTCATAAAGTACCGAACTGTACTGAATTTTATCCAGTAGAAAAAAACAGAAACTCACTATTTTATTTTTATTTTGTTCTAAAATAAAATTTAGCGCTAAAATATTTCTGATACTTTTAATAGTATGTTATTACACATTAAGAATTGAACTCATACAATTACATGTATGAAAGTGTCAGTTAAAATCAGTACAATCAAACACCTATTTATGAGAAAAAAAAGGTCATTTCTGAGCTAATATATTTAACAATGACAAAATAAGGAAAACAAAGGTTCTTTGGCTTATCAGTTCTCTCTGGAATATGTTTAAAAGTTCTTCTATGGATGATTTGCAGTTTATTTCATACCACTCCCTCAAAAAAGGTAAGTTCACTAGGAATAATTATGCACGTGATATTAAGGATTTCATTTCCAAATAAAGATACTCTTTTGACAGAAAAATATGAAAATATAAAAAAGAAAAAAATGGCACTGTGAGAAAGATGAGGATCTAAATTGATAAGCAACCTTGGAAATGTCAATCTCCAACTTCTCTTAGATAAACTCTTCATCTGCCAACAACTTATATTTTTTAAGGAGGCAATTTCTTTTTCCCAAAAAGACCAACAGAATTATGTTACTTTTAAACACTTACTTATAATCAACTTGGCATTAATTTAATGTATATCTCGAATGTGTGTGAATGAAATTAATGGACAATGACTGACTGACTGACTGACTGACTGACTGACAGCACATGCCTACTTATCTGCAAGCCACACTGTTCAGCAGAACCCTGGAGTCTGCATCGAAGATGGAAATGGAACAAGAAGTCTCTAGGCAAAAAGAAATTTATAGAGGGGCATTTATACAGCTGACTAGTCAGTACCCAGTCATGAATTACTGTAAGCAGACTTCTATTAAAATCACTGCAGCCTTAAATTTACCATAAAATCCATTCCAGTAGGTCGCTTCCCTTCAAATATAAGACTAAGTGTTCAGATAAGCAGAAAAGTGTCTTAAAGGTAAAAAAGTGATTTCTATCTATTCATGTGAATACTCGTGTATGTGTGTATATATTCATCTACAGTGGCTGAAACAACAAACTGGAGAAGTATGACAGTGAGTTGGGGCTTACGTGACCTTTTATCATCACTAGCATTTTGTGTTCATTTGTCACCCTCACAAACAGAGTTCAATTTAAAAACTACAACATAAAAAATAAAATATCTGGGAATGGGTGTATTTCAAAGAACCTAAGAATTATTTTTCTCTACCAAAAACTTACTTTACTTTCCATATTCTTCAGTATTACGTATCTGGTCTATGTTCCCTCTCCTCTTTTCTTCCCCTTTACATCCCTGACTACTTTAACCATGGCATCCTATGGCACATATTTGCCTCTTGCTTTCTTTCCATTGTATTTGCCTATCTCTCATGTGGCCTCATGAGGCAGTATATTTAGTTCACAACAGATAAATTTAAAGTTTAGTATGCCAATAGTCTTTCTGTATTGTGCATTTCATTCAGCAATCAAAATTGTCTTCACTAAAACAATCCATTAAGAAAGAAAATGTTTGAACAAGTTAATCCATACTTATATAATTAATTAACTTTTAACAAAATCACCAAAGCAATTTAGTGGAAAAAAGTGTGTGTGTGTATGTGTGTGTGTGTGTGTAGTGTGTGTGTGTGTGTGTGTGTGTATTTAGAATAATTAGATATCCACATCGGGAAAAAAAAGAAAAGAAATTTTAACCCATACTTCACACCAAATATATAAAAAAATTAATTATTTGTATTGGAACATAGACCTAAGCATAAAAGCTAAATCTGAAAAGACTTTAGGAAAAAAAAAAAGTTCATTACCTGGAGTAAACAGAGATATCACAGGACACAAAAAGCAATAATTATAAAAGAAAAAAAATGTAAAACTCTTCTGTTCATCAAAAGACACTATTGAGAAAATTAATAGCAAGCTTCAAATTGGAAGAAAATATTAATAAATATATCTCCCAAAGGATCTGTGCCCAGAGTATATAAAGGACTCACAATTCAGTAATAAAAGGACAAACAATTTAATAGTAATAGGCAAAAGACTTGAATCAGGTAACGAGATGTCACTATACTACACTAGAGAGTATAAAAATTAAAAGACTGACAACATCAAATGTTGATGAGGATGTAGAGCAATTGGAACTCTCGCATATTTGTGGTGAAAGTGAAAATGGTACTTCAGCTTCGGAAAACATTTCGTCGATTACTTAAACTACACCAATTCAATGATCTAGCACTTCTGCTCCCAGGTGTTTTGCTAAGATAAACACAAACATATATCTACAAAAAAGACTTGTACAATAAAATAATTTAAGATACATCCCTGCCTGAAGAGACTATTAATTCTACAAGTTTAATTCTTCTTTAATTCTACAAATATTTATGAGAGATTCCTGTGGTCTTATGGCTGCCAGCAAAATGAAGAAATGTTAAGTCAGGCTCTTACAGATCATGGGACTTACCATTAATAGGAACAAAAGGTGTTTATATGTGAAAATCTTAACAATATAATACAGCATGTGATATAGTATCAAATAAACAATACAATAAAAACAAAATGCTAAAGAATCAAAATAATCTAGGATATTTCTGATGGTGTAATTGAGCCACTGGATTTATTCCTCTTCCCCCCTGTTCCCCCACGGAAACTTCAAGCAATAATTTTTAGGAGCATCTCATTTTTATTTAAAATTAAAACCACAGATATTTTAAGGTCCTCAAAAATCATCTGGACTTGCCTTTTTCTTTTCTTTTTTTCTCAGATAAGGAAATGACGCTTCAGAGGGATCACACAATTTGAAAGACATTTATATGCCATCTGTAGCTTCACATGTAACATCAGTGGGAGCGTTTAGACAAGATGTGACAGATCACTTCACTAGTTCCGTGCATTTTTTGACCTAACATGCACACAGAAGAAAAATAGATTGCAGATGGGGGAATTGATAATAAATTTGTTTTGGAGTAGGTTAAATTTGAGGCACCCTGATGCCATCCATGCTTATTGAGTGCTTTTGTGTTAGACACTGTGTTAAGCACTTTATAAGACAATGTCTCATCTAGTGCTCTCAACACCTTTGTGTGCTAATATTATTCTTATTTCCCATGAGGACACAGAGGCCGGGGAGTTGAATTTGCTTATATTCACAGAGATGTTAAGTGTTCGAGTCAGAATTTGAATTCATTTCTTTTTGACTCTAGTAAAATGGTTGGCATCCCTAATGCAATGTTATACAATTTCTGTTAATTAAAATAATACAGAGACTTGAAGAAAGCAAAAAAGCATAATGTCATAACAATACAATATTTCAAACATATACATATAATTTCTGTCATAAAAGCTGACACAACTGAATGAAAATGAAAATTGTCTACTTGTCATTTTATTTTGCCCATAGCAAGTAGCTAGTGTGTACATCTGTTTGACCCCTTGATTATGAAATCAGAAAAATGAACAGAAATACTTCTACTGTTGTGGCTGCCAAAGAGCCTATGTGTTCACATGTATCTGCACTGATTCAAAAGTTGCAACTTTCAGTGAGGAAAACAAGAAGGAAAAGGAAAAGAAAAACTATCCAGAAAGAAGGATGCCTAAAGAGGTACATTTATACTGAAATTAAAGTATATAAATAGGGTTGGAAACATAGACCTGCTAGAGCACATAGGAAGGATCGGGTTGTCATAAACCATTTTTCAAATAAGACACACGTACATACATATACATGCATATGAGAACTATGTTCATGTATTCCATATGTCCTGAGTATCAGAGAGCCAAACAATGGCAGCCTAGGTTTCCATAGCAGGTAAACCATAGCAGATAAAAGCCAGCCTCTGGGAGTGAAACTAAGATCTGTGCCTACTTACAGGCTCTTCAACTATAGAAATGAGAAAGGGTTTCACCAGGATTAAGTAAAAAAGAAAGGGAAAATGGCAATTCACAAACCAGCATGTGGCAAGCTGTATACTCAGGATGGTGTTTTCTTATAGTTCCTAAGAAACTTCGTATGAAGTACTAAAAAATATTACTACAGAGCAAGGGAGTTTGTAACCCTGAGATCTAAAGTTCTGAGAAAGTAACTTCACCTTAATAAGAGGCTAGATGTCATGATATCTAGAAAGCAGAAGCAGATATGCCTAAAGAGTAGGTAGGAATAAAAGACATTCCTTTGTGATGGAAAGAGTGATACTAGAAAGAATTGCAAGGAAACTGAAAGCAAAATCCTGCTATGGATGTAGTGAAAACAACAAAACTGAAACTAGGAAATTCAATCAACTGCCTGAAGACAAGCAAGCTCTCCTTAAATGCAGGGAGAAAAACTTCTGAATGTTAGAGATAGTTAGACTGAAAATATTAGAAATACAGCAAAGATAACTTGTACCAAAATGACAGATATTTCTGTAATCAGAGCAGAACGACTGGAACAGAAATCACTAGGAGGAACACTACTAGTGATCGTTAGAAATCTCTACATACAAATTAAAATGGTTCACAGTTTCAGAAAATGTAATAGGAAAAATATCCATATTCATACCCATCCTGTTAAGTGCAAGTAGTTTATCTGGAAATGATTCCAAGAAACACCAATAGGGAAATGGGGAAGAGAGAAGGTAAAATGTTGGGTAAATTATCAAGAAAGTTTCCTCCATGGGTAACTGAAAATGGGGAACTCTAAGAAATGGTGCAAAACCTACACTTCAGACCGGCTGGTGTGGCTCAGTGGTTGAGAGTCCACCCATGCACCAAGGGTCACCAGTTCAATTCTGGGTCAGGGTACACCTCTGGGTTGCAGGCTCGATCCCCAGTAGGAGACATGCAGGAGGCAGCCGATTGATGTTTCTCTCTCATCCATGTTTCTATCTCTTTCTCCCTTCCTCTCTCACTAAAGTTCAATAAAAACATATTTTAAAAAACAAACAAATAAAGTAAAATTAAAAAAAATCCATACACTTCATAGTTACCCTATCCAAGAGAAAATGAAGCCAAAGTATTTATCCACACCAACTTCTATCACTCAGTGATGGAGGGCTGCTTCTGGGCAGCACTAATGTCACTTCCCCCTTACTGCATATACAGGCATAGTGAGCAGGGTGGGCTCTGCCAGCCAAAAGAGGACCTCATTCAAGGACATGCACATGTTGGCAGCTAGAATCCTTGTTGATGTGCACTGAAATCTAAGTGCTGCAGGGATCTGAGCAGGCACCAACAGAATCTGTTGCAAAGTTATATGTGCAAAACTTTTTATAGTCACTACAATTGTCTTCTGTATGTAAAGGCAGTAGAAAGACATGGCCAGACAGTAAAAAGTTCAGAATATGTATCTTTGAAATAATTATTTGAAGAAAATGTAACAGCTGAGTAAGTGATAAATCAGAATTGAGTATTAAAGATTCAGAACTTTGCCCTGGCCAGTTTGGCTCAGCAGTTAGAGCGTCGGCCCACAGACCAATGAATCTCGGGTTTGATTCTGGTCAAGAGCACCTGCCTTGGTTGCAATTCATCTCTGGCCCTGGTTCGGGTCGCACGGGAGATAGCCATTCGATGTGTCCTTTTCATGTTGATGTTTCTCTCTCTCTTCCTCTCTCTCCCTCCTCTATGTGAACAAAAAGTGGAAAAAGTGTCCTTACGTGAGGAATAAGAAAGAGAGAGAGAGAGAGAGAGAGAGAGAGAGAGAGAGAGAGAGAGAAAGAAGAAAGAAAGAAAGAAAGAAAGAAAGAAAGAAAGAAAGAAAGAAAGAAAGAAAGGAGAGAGAGAGAGAGAGAGAAAGAAAGAAAGAAAGAAAGAAAGAAAGAAAGAAAGAAAGAAAGAAAGAAAGAAAGAAGAAAGAAAGAAAGAAAGGAGAGAGAGAGAGAAAGAAAGAAAGAAAGAAAGAAAGAAAGAAAGAAAGGAAGGAAGGAAGGAAGGAAGGAAGGAAGGAAGGAAGGAAGGAAGGAAGGAAGGAAGGAAGGAAGGAAGGAAGGAAGGAGAGAAGAAAGATAGATTCAGGACTTTGTAGTCTAAAGGACTGAAGGCCCAGAAGTTTCCAATAGAAACCAGCTCTACCTCTATTCACTGAATAAATCTTCAGGAGAAATATTTGTAAGCCATTCTTGATTTCCTAAATAACTCAAAAAAGTTTCAGTAAGAAATGAATGCTAGGTAACATTCACTAAATTTTTAGCATGTGCTTGCATTATCCTAAGAACTTCCTACGTATTATCCCATTTAATTCCCTGAACAACCCTTTGAAGCAAGAACTATCATTACACACATTTCATAGATGAGGAAAGTGAAGCTAAGTATAGCTAAGTTCCCACGTGTACTGATTAGTAAGTCATGGAGAAAGGGTAACCTGTCAGTCTACCTTGAAATGTGTTCTCTTCAGAATAGTGTCCTGTTAATGCCTAAGAGCAAATACTTTTTGTCTGGATGAAAGTGTCATTAGAACAGGCAACACATCTGTCGTGTTCACTATTGTCTCCTCCGGATCTGGCAGAAAGCTGGGGATAGAACAGGAATTCGATAAATGTTTGTCAAATGCTTTTATTATAACTTGTATTTCCTCCCAACAGAAGAAATCCTATCGGGAATAAGAAATTATCCCCTTAAAGGACTTTTCCTTAGGCATAGGACACCACCACATCGAAAGTTGCCATTAATATTATTAAAAGGCTACAAGAAAAGAAAAAGAAAACAGAATTATCTGAGAAAAGTCTAGAAAGAAACAACTAAGTCTTGAGGCATTGATCTTATTGGTGAACAATGGATAACTAACTTTTATTATGTTTGCTCAAAGGGTGTCACTCAGGATGCAATGCACTACGGAGTGAAGGAATTCAGAGGCTCCCTACAGAAATGTGAGGAAAGCAATGGTCCAATTCGCTGACCTGAAATTCTGACTTGCAGGCGGATGCATCTGTTGTAGTTCTGGGTCCAGGTGGCCCGCTTACTACTGTTTCAGCTCATAACATCAAATACAAGAGCCCAACAGTACAGCCAGGTGTCTTCATGGGCACTTGCAGTAGCAAACGAAGTCCAATTTGGGATGGTTTCCTATCACTGAGTCTCCAGGATGACTGGCTTTAAATAATCTTGTCTGGGTTTAGTCAGGATTTATTCCTTATAAAATTTAAAATGGTGCCAGTTCAGAATCACATTATGAGGATTTATATAAGACTCTCCAAAGACCTACCTTTCTCTGTAGCAATTCTTAGCTGCCTGAAACCATTTGCTGTCTTGCTTCACTGCACTGAACTGAAGAGAGGTGTCAATTGGCCTCCAACTGGAAGAGAGTCTGTCATGTATATTACTTTCTGTATTCAATAAAGCCAAAGCAAATCTGTTACGAGGCCCAAAAGTCAGGACACCAGGGTAGAGTTAGGTGATGATTCCCCACGTTCCTGCCTTGAGAAAGATCATTTTAGCCTGGACTCTTCCTATAAAGTTCTACAATTAAAGTTGCAAACAACTACATACAGCAACTCTTAGTAACTATATATAAATAACACAACAACTATATTTAAAATGACTAAATATGGGGATATATTTTATTTAGTGCATTTGGGTTTTATCACTCCTAAATAGCTTTTTGTTTAAAGCTTTATTCCTGGATTATGCAAGAAATCAACTAGAAGAAACCTTAAAAAATTATATATATATATTAAATGGCAAAATAGTTCCTTTGAATACCACCAGTGATACTGAAATAGCCCATGGGAAAAATAAAAATCACTTCATAGTTCTTATTTATATGAGTTTTATATATGTTATTTAAATTTTTAAAGTCAATAATGGAATACACTATGAAGAAAAGTGATTATCAACCTAAATTTGACCAATAGCAATTAATTGTTTATAATATGTTGGGCATAATCTTACAGATATCACTTTTGGCAAATATATTTAGATATACACATATACACACACATCTAGATACAGATAGTATGTTACATTCTACACAGTAGAATGATTTATTCTAGTATATGCCATGATCCTTAAAATTTAGTTTTGTATCATCTTTATAATAGCTACATTATATAATAATAGCTTCATAGTTTTTCTTTGGCTGCATTTAATAGATATTTATTTTCTTTCCAATTTTTAAACATAAAACCAACATAAAATATTCACTTACATATACCTTTGTGCCTTTGTCTAATTATATATTAGGAATAAACTCCTGGAAGTACAATGACCAAATCAGCATGAACTAAGTTTTGTATTCTAGAAGTAGTAACAAATTAAGCAAATTCAAATGTCATTTTTTCTATATCATTAATAATGATGGGGATTAGCATTTTTGCACTGGTCCCTAGTTATCAACACTAATGAAACTGTCTATTTATGCACTATAATTATCATTTTAGTTGGTATCAGAGAGAAGGTAATTAGACAGTTGCACTTTCATTGCTAACCTACTCAGAAATGCTGCTTTTTGTTCTCAAGGCAATGGCTCATCATAAACTACTCAGTCTGCATGTTCTGTTTTGTTTGTACATCTAAACTTGGGTGGGAGTTTTTTGTTTTTTCATCAAATTTAGATGTGAATTAGCATAAATATACTGTCTGTGGCTGCACTGATAAAAATGACCATAAATTATAAATGTGATAATTGTGTGAACTTCACATCACCAAAAAGGTGTGAAAGAAATTAGGAAAAGGCAAAAATAAGAAGCTGACTTGGCCCTGGCCGGTTTGGCTCAGCGGTTAGAGCGTCGGCCTGCGGTCTGGAGAGACCCGGGTTCGGTTCCCGCTAAGGGCATGTACTTCGGTTGCAGTTTGTCCCCGGCCCTGGTTGGTCGTGCGGGTGGCAGCCACTCGATGTGTCCCTTCACGTCGATGTTTCTCACTCTCTCTCCCTTCCTCTCTCTCCCTCCCATTCTATCTGTACCAAAAATGGAAAAAATATCCTCGGGTGAGGATAAAAAAAAAAAGAAGCTGACTTGATGACTGACTAGAAACTGAACTTATGTGAAATGCTAGAGTGCAATATCAATCTAAGACTGGGTGTGGGTATCATTTCCAGAAGAACAGAAATCACAGGGGAAAAAGGCAATTCTAATACTGCAACAGTGAAAGGCGTAAAGGTCAGCCAAAGGGACAGAACATCCCTATAAATATTCATTTAATAAGCTTCACTTCCTGTGCCCTGGTTCCATTACCAAGCTAGTAAAGCCTTGTTATAGTTCAGTCTTTATTCTGGGGCCTTTCATGGACCGTCTACTAGTAAATAGATTTTCACTATTTATATGAAAAGGTTAAGCATCAGTGCCCACAATGGAGTAGTCATTTTCCTCTTAAGATGCCTTCCCTTCTGCCATCCTGATAGCTAAAACAGTGGAGGGTCCACAGTTATTTGAGGACCCAGTCTCTCCCTCTCCAGTAACCCCATTTACATTAGTTTTTCTTTTCCTAGTATGGTGGTGAGATCAAGTGGTCTAGGGTCTGTCAAACTTGGTTATTTCTCTTAATCTTTCAAGAATAAAGACTCTTGCTGGGCCGGTGTGGCTCAGTGGTTGAGCATTGACCCATATACCAAAAGGTCGCCAGTTCGATTCCCAGTCAGGGCACATGCCAAGGTTGTGGGTCAAATTCTCAGTTGGGGGGCATGCAGGAGGCGACCAATCGATGTTCTCTCTCATCGATGTTTCTATCTCTCTCTCCCCCTCTCCCTTCCTCTCTCTCTAAAGATCAATAAAGAAAAAAAAAAGATTCAGACTCACTTACCTTCAAACATTCCCCCACCCCTTTTAATACTTTCTACTATGCAATTAAGTATAATGGGCATGGTATTGCTTTCTTCAGAACTATTTTCTATCCTTGACAGATCTGGAATGAGAAGTCAAGACTAGTTCTGACCTATGTATTTTTTTTAACCCTCACCCGAGGATATGTTTTTAGTGATTTTTAGACAGAAAGGAAGGGAGAGAAGAGAAACATCTGTGTGAGAGAGAATCATCAATCAGTTGCTTCCCATACACACCCCAATGGGGGATCAAACTTGCAACCTAGGTATGTGCCCTGACTGGGAATTAAACCCGAAACTTTTGGTCCACAGGACAATGCTCCAAACAACTGAACCACCCTGCTGGGGTCTGACCTATGTATTTAAGCAAGCTCCCACTTTTCTCCTATTTTTTCTTTTTGGGTAATATAAGATCTAAAGCTTACCTGTGAGTTTTTCATATTGAAAAAGACAGAATGAACCATATGGCTGAATTTGTTTTAAGATTTGTGGATGCTTCTAGCTAAGTAAAGGATTTTCTACCTGAAATTAGGCATCTCTCACTGGGTGCTACATCAAGGCTTGAGAGTAAGCCATTGTCCCCTGTACACATATTTTCCCCTCAACTACATTGTATAATGAGCTGGCAAGATTTAAGTATTTCTTAGGCTCTTATTCAATAGCATCTTAAAGCCAACTTGTTATGCAGTACTATTTCGTCAAGTAAGCAAGAATAATGCACAGGAAACATTCAAAGACAAATCCCTAGTGCAGAGTGAGTTCCTGACATTGGGAGAAATCCTCAGGGCTTCTGTTAACCAGTCTAATGGCAGGATAAGTAGACATCACCCCACTTAGAGTCTATGGGAGCAAGTTGCTATTAGCTAGAATAAAGCTTTGTTTGGGGATGCAGACACAAGTTCATACAGCAAGTAGGCAGAGTTCAAATCAAGCCAAGCTTCAGAGGGTTAATCTTCTGACTTTCAGTTTACTGGTGTCAGGCATTGGTAGGTGGTACTAGATTGGATGCTCTCATATTCCTCACTGTTAACTTATTTTGAACAAGTGGATCCGGGGTCAAAGTCCATGAGAGGATCATCTTCTGTGGAGTGTGGCGTCTTGTTCGAAGTTTCTTTGTGGTGCCCTTTCAGGGGCCCTTGAGCTCACTCTGGTTACCTCATTTAGGTACATTATTGATCCCTACAAATGTGTCTCTCTGAGATTTTCTTATACTTAATTAAGAACATCTGTATGTTTGAAATGCCTGATTTAAGGTACCACATTCCACTGGATATGTTAATCAGAAGGAGAGGGGACAGGGACTGGGTAACTAATGTGGAACAAAAGTTCCGACCTGTGGAGCCCAGGGCCTTATCTCTGAAGCAGGGCACCTCTGTTCCCCAGGCAGTCACAGTAAAGCTTCCAAATTCTGACAAAATCGCAATATTCCCCAATATTTAGAAGCTGTAATGTGTTATATTTTAGACTTCAGTCTCAGAGTCTATGAGAAATATAAGAACCTACACAAATATAAGGCCTCCCTGTGATATGCTCAGGAAATATTACCAATGTTATGCCGGATGACCATTATTGTTTTTTTCTTCTAATTCTAACCTCTGCCTATGTAGGCAGTGAATGTGATAAAGCAGGAAATTAGGGGAAAAAAATTAACTGGATTAACTTTAAGGCACCTGTGATACACCGACTGCCGGTAAATAACTATGAACTTGGAGCAACTGTGAGCACCATAAGCCACAGTTTCTCATCTTAAAGCAAAGACCATGAGTATTTGTCATGAAAGTTGATCCAAACACATAATTTAAGCATTTATAGAATATACATATATATGGTGATAGATGAATCCCACAGTTCTGGCTATGAAAGCAATTGCCACCAAGTTGTTTTAGTGATATATTTGTATATGGCTATAAAATATTAATATCTTTACTGTTTAGTTTATGAGGATTGCAAAAATGTGGTCATATCTAGAAAAATGAAAGTGTTGACATGTCACAATCGACTTAATCTTGTGGTATTATATTCAAGGTCAGCCAACAGCTATATATGCAGAGGGTTTTTGTACTTATATAAATAACTCTTTATATGGAATAGTATTATCAAACATAAATAATTATTACAGTCAAATAATCTGTAAGAGATACTTAAAGTTGTAAAGAAAAATATGGAGACAGAGCAATGTCAAAGCTAATTATATTTGGATGACACAGAAGGAATAGAGTGGTAAAAGTAATACCTATTAAAAAAAAAAAAAATAGCCCTGGCTGGGTGGCTCAACTGATTGGAGAATTGTTCCGTGCACCAAAGTGTTTCATGTTCGATTCTGGTCAGTGCGAGTACCCGTGGCAACCAATCAATGTTTCTTTCATATCAATGTTTCTCTCTCTCTCTCTCTCTCTCTCTCTCTCTCTCTCTCTCCTTTCCTCTCTCTTTGAAATCAATTAAACATATCATTGGGTGAGGCTAAAAAGACAAAACAAAATATTCATTTAGTTACTCAAAAGAGATATGACAATATTAGAAGAGTAAACCATTTAACTAATTCTAACTATGAGAAAAATGGCTCAGCATTAAACAAATACAATAATCAGAAAAGTATATTACATTGAAATGTACATTGAAAATGTAAGAATAACCACATAATTACTTCTGCTTCCTTCTAAAATCTTACAAAAATTACACTAGAATGATTATTTAATGAGACAAATTAACAATGAAAAAAGGATAAAAATTGATAGCAATAAAATTTTTAAACCTAGAAAGGAGGACAAGTGGCAACAGATTTGATGAACTAAAGAAAAAAGAAAGCTGAGTGTATAGTGTTCAGGTAATTTGGTAGAAATCAGCATAGAGGTTACCGTTTTGCAGAGATGATTGATGAGCAAGGGGCAAGAAGGAACTATCTAGGGTGTCGGATACATTCTATATTATGGGTACTGGTTACATAGATGTTTGCTTTTTACAAAACTCATGGACTATATATGTAAATTTATTAAATATAAATTTTATCTTGATTAAAAAGAAAGTTTAAATATTGTACTGGTTCCCTTCTCTCTTTTTCTTCTCTAAAAAACATGCCAGCCAGGACTATACCTCCAAGATTGGAAACTGGCAACTACTTCCTGTGAAAACTGACCAACCTTAAAGGAAATAATAAGTTTTAAGAAATTTCCTAAGGGAACCACTCTTCAATACAATCTATGGTCACAGGTTGCCCCGCCCACTTTCCTCTTTCTCATTCTCCAATATGAGTGAACAGCCCACAATCATCGGACATTTGCAAAAGGCCTCTAATTGGAAATCCAGAGAACAAAAGCCAACACACAGCATACAAATGGAAAAACAAGCTATTATGAGGAAAGAAACAATACAGAGATTATGAGACATTTTAAATTTTGAAAATGCATAACTTATAGCCTCTTATTCAAGCTGTTCTGAAAAGAAATAGAATATCCTATTTAATGGAGAAGTTTATTGGTTGGTTTATGCATTTAGTTCCATTGAAAACTTGATATTTGCTATGCTCTCTTGATGAATATACTTTTATTACTATTATCCTTTTTAAAGTGAGAAGGCTATATGATTAAGATTCATTATAAAAATTCATATTCTATAAAAAGACAATTTAATTAGAGATAAATATTCTAAAACTGTATGAGATTATATGTTAACACCTTTCACGGTGTATATTATTTCGTGCCAAGACAATTCAAAGGGAAAAGAATAGTCTTTAAACACATGGTTCTGGCACAACTGGATATGCACATGCAAAATAATTCAGTTGGACCCCTAGCTCATACTATATACAAAAATTTCATTTAAAATAGATCAAAAACCTACATTTAAAAGCTAAAAATCTAAAAGTCTTATAAAAACATAACTTTTCATTACCTCGGATTTGGCAATGGATTGTTAGATATGACATCCAAAGCGCTATGAGCAAAATAAAAAGTACATATGTTGAACTTAATCAAAACTTTAGAAATTGTGCTTCAAAGAAAACCATCAAGAAAAAGACAGCCTAAAGGGGTGAGAAAATATATCTTTTCATCAGATATCAGGTATCTGAGATATCTAATACAGGACTTGTATTCAGAATATGCAAAGAACCCTTATATCTCAAATTCCCTAATTTAATAATGGGAAAAGGATTTGAATAGACATTTCACCAAAGAAGATATACAGATGACTAACAAACAGATGAAAATATTTTCAACCAAAACCATTGATCATTAGTGAAACACAAATCAAAACCTCAGGAAGCTATGACTTCACACTCACTATATTGGCTAAAATAAAAAAGACAAACAATAACATGTGCTGGAGAGGATGTGGAGGAATTGGAACCCTCATACATTGCTGTTGGAATTGTCAAATAATGCAGCCACTTTGGAAAACAGTTTGGCAGTTCCTCGAAATGTTAATAATGGAGTTATCCAATTACCCTGTAACTCCACTCTGAGGTATACACTGAAGACAATTGAAAACATATGTCTGTACCAAACCTTATATATGACTATTCATAGCAGTAATCTTTGTAATAACAAAAAAGTGAAACATCCCAAATGTTCATCAACTGATAAATGGACAAATAAAATGTGGTATACCATACAACAGAATATTGACAATAAAACAAAATGATGTTCTGTTACAACATGAATTAAACTACAAACATTGTGGTAAGTCAAAGAAACCAGTCATGAAGGGCCACATATTTTATGATTAAAATGTTCACAATGTTCAAATCCATAGAGACAGAAAACAGATGAGTGGTTTCTACCACTAAGTTGTATTAGTAATAGTGGTACTAGGTCTTAGTGGTACATGGGGAGGGGGGGGGGAGTATTGCCATTGTATATGGAGTATCTCTGGGGGCTGACGAAACCTTTCTAAAATTAGACACTGGGATGACTGTACACTCTGTGAATAGCAAATGTCACTGAACTGTATATTTTAAAAGGGTGAATTTTATGGCATGTGAATTATATCTCAATAAAATATAAAATGATTTTTTTCTAGTCCTTTCAACCAATCCTGTATTATTAAAAAATTTACTTGTGGTTAATTTGAGGATGGATATTTCCAATATGGCTACTCTGTCTCTTTCCTTTTTATTTGGTTTCTTTGCCTGCTGTGTACTCCAGTGAAATAAAAAACCCAGCTCTCCTCACATGTAACCACTCTATTTCCATTTGAAAGTGTTGACTCACCTTGTTTCCTCATGAGGAAAGCCTTCTCCCCCCCCCCCCTTATCTTTACAGTGGAAACCCTCGTTGAAATGTCACCTCTTTATACAGCTTACTTCATTTCACCAAATGTAAATACTTTTCACAAATTCATGCTACTATAAACACTTAGTATCTCTCATCACTGTCATTAGATTCTGATTTTGTTATTATAAGCTACACAGTAAATTTTGAATTAAATAAAAATATTTTTCATGAATATTTACTTAAAGAAACACTCAGCAGTCTTCAATTCTCTCACCTCAAAATTGAACCAATATTTACAGGAACAGCATTGACTTCTCTTCAATCCTTTAATTCCAGCATGTTCTCACAGTTCCGAAATGCTCAGGAAAGAAAGGCAGGTCGTTTTTACAGCCACATTGATTCAACAATCTTATTTTTCTTCTATGAGAGCCAAGGCAGAGCTTAAGTGTAATTGTTCAGGGACTGTGTTTGTGTAACTGTTGTATAGGGTCAGTCATCTGTCTAAAATATGAACTGGACAACCTTCAAATGGCAATTACTTCAATTCTTTTGGGATTTGAATTGGCCATAAAACTCACAATAAATTGTCATGTATGTAGTGATTTCCTGTTGGCAACTTCCATGCACTTTACAAATATATCTCAACTTAGATGGAAAAGATCATTATTACCATTCAAAGATTGAGAAACTGTAACACAGAGCCATTAAAGTATTGAGCAAGGTCAGAGAATATATGATCAGTGAAAATGAAAATATCCTCAAGTTCCAAGCTTTGGTCTATCTGCCAGGAGACATATTTCTTGGTAAACATGTATAGCTTTGCTCTGGTTTTCTGAAAATATCAAGCAAGCTCTTTAGAAATGATGTTTATGTTCACAAACTAAATACTTGAAATTACTTTATAATACAGTTAGTGCTATTTTTTTTTAATTAACTTTCCAAATGGGGAGTTGGCATCTGTGAGATTAACAAATTCATTACATGGACAGCTTACCAGTTCTTTATACATACCAGACTCATTCTTGTCCAAAAGTCTTTTTGAATTCCCTTTTTCCTATGCCATGAACAATCTTCTCAGCTTGTTCCCTTACCCTCTTTAATAAAATGTCACTTTTTTTTTCAGTATGATCTTCCTTTGTACTCTATTTAAAATTTTAATGTCATCTTCACACTTCCTATCACCTACCTTCCCCTGCTTTATTTGTATTTGGCACTTATCACTAATGTACCATATATTTTTTCTATGTATCTATCTATCATCCATCTATCTATCTATCTATCTATCTATCTATCTATCTATCTACCTATCTATCTATCATCTATCTATCTATCTATCATCTATCTATCTATCTATCTATCATCTATCTATCACCTATCTACCTGTCATCATCATCATCTAGCTATACTTATTATTATTTTTCTATCTTTCCTTATTAGAAGGCACAGATTTTTATCTGTCTTATTTGCCAGTGTCTCTACAGTGCCGAAAACCATGCCTGGCAAGTGGACTCAGTGCCCACATCCCCTTTACAATTCCACCTCAAGCAGATAGAACAGTGTTGGGCTCTTTGGCATTCCAATTGCAGGGAAGTGCTACACCAGTATACATGGAAGTGTGCTGCAAAAGTCTACTGCCCATTATGGATACACACTAGTATTTTCAAACATAACTGAACTAAATGAATTCCTAAAGGCAGAACAAAGGTATATTACAATTTTTCAGAGACTAAATAATTTCCTGAACAAGTAAACCTTGGTGCATATGTTAACAGAAAGAACATAAATAAAAATCTCACAGTTGGGTGATTTTAAAATATACTTTTTTAATTATGTTTTCCCATGAAGGCATGGCTCAGGTAACCAAGAGATTGTTCTCTGTAAATACTTCCATATAAAAATCAAAGCAATCCAGAAAGACAGATCATGACTCTAAAATATGGTGTAGTAAATGGAATTAAAATTTTATATATCTTTAAATTAAAAAAAAAAAAAAAAGAATAAACAATTAAAATGTGGCAGTGGAAAGAGTAGAGAGCCCTGGCTGGTTTGGCTCAGCAGTTAGAGTATCCACCTATGGACCAAAGTGTCATAGGTTCGATTCCAGTAAAGGGCATGTACCTCCATTGAGGTTCAGTCGCTGGCCCTGGGTGGGGTTGTGCAGGAGGCAACCAGTCGATGTCTTCCTCTCACATCAATGTTTCTCTCTCCCTCTTTCTTTCCTTCCTTTCTTCCTTCCTTTCTTTCCTTCTTTCTTTTCTTTCTTTCTTTCTTTCTTTCTTTCTTTCTTTCTTTCTTTCTTTCTTTCTTTCTTTCTCCCTCCCTCACTTCCTCCTTCCCTCCCTCCCACTCTATCTGAAAATCAATTAAAAAATATCCTTAGGTAAAGATTAAAAATAAATTTAAAAAAAAAAGGGGTAGAGAGAAGGAGTGCAAGGTAGAAAAGTAGTAAAACTGAAAATTCAATATCATACAAGGCGAAGAAACCGTATCCTATTTGATTGTGTCCTTTTTCAAGTGGCTTTATTAATCTTGCTTAAAATGAGAGCTATGGAAAGATATTTTATTCAAAAATAGATCTCTTAAAAACAAAATCTGAAAGTCCCAGGCTCTGTGTGTGTTCAAGTAGAAAATATACCCCCAAACTATTTTCTTAAACTAGACCCTTTAAGACAATCAGAAACACAACTCCAAAAGTTAACTTACTTTTGATTTTTAAATTCTCACTATAAGTATGAAAGAACATAGCATTTTAGAAATCAGCCATGTAATTTTGATATTAATTGTTATCAGATTCTCCCAGCAAGTTTTTTAAAATAATTTTTTCATACAGTTATAAAATTGGAATATAATCTGATTATAAGAAGTATAAGAAGCCCCTCTAGTGAAGATGGCGGCTTTCTAGCGTGTGGGAAACCCAGTCGGAGGGAGGCTTAGGCTACAGATTCTGGCTTCCCCATCTCTGCTTCATCCAGCCACTCAGGAGTCATGAAGGTGGTAGAACCCAGCAGTCCCACTGGAGAAGAAGAGGAGGAGGAGGAATTTAATCCTCCTCTGGGAGCTGGCCCCAAGCCCTGGCAGGTGCCCCCACCAGCCCCTGAGGTCCAGGTGTGGACACCAAGGGTCAACTGTCCAGAGAAGGTGATAATCTGTCTGGACCTGTCAGAAGAAACGTCACTGCCAAAATTGGAGTCGTTCAATGGCTCCAAAACCAATCAATGCTCTCAATGTCTCCCAGAAGATGATTGAGATGTTTGTGCAGACAAAACACAAGATTGACAAAGGCCATGATTTTGCACTGGTGGTTGTAAATGATGACACTGCTTGGCTGTCCGGCCTGACCTCTGACCCCCATGAGCTCTGCAGCTGCCTCTATGACCTGAAGACAGGCTCCTGCTCCAACTTCAAAATGGAAGGTCTCTTCAACCTCATCCAACAGAAGACTGAGCTGCCAATCACGGAGAATGTGCAGACAATCCCACCCCCATGTGTGGTCTGTACCATCCTTGTCTACAGCCGCCCACCCTGCCAGCCCCAGTTCTCCCTGAATGAGCCCATGAAGAAAATGTTCCAGTGTCCATATTTCTTCTTCGACATTGTTTATATCCACAATGGTGCCAATGAAAAGGAGGAGGAGATGAGCTGGAGGGACATGTTTGCCTTCATGGGCAGCCTGGATACCAAGGGCACCAGCTACAAGTATGAGGTGGCACTGGCCAGGCCAGCCCTCGAGCTGCACAACTATATGGCTAAGCAGCTGGCTCACCCATTACAACAGCCCTGCCAGAGCCATGCCTCCTACAGCCTGCTGGAGGAGGAGGATGAAGCCACTGAGGTTGAGGCCACTGTCTGAACCATCCCTGTGAATCCAACCTTGTACAATGAAACCCTTGGCTTAGAGTGCTGGTTTGTTTGTTTTTTAATATTTTTTTATCGATTTTTTTAGAGAGAGGGAAAGAGAGAAACATCCAAGTGAGAGTGATACATAATTGGCTGCCTCTTACATGCCCCATACTGGGGATTGAGCCCAAAACTCTGGACATGTGCCTTGACTGGGAAACCAACAAGGACCTCTCAGTCCCTGGGCTGATGCTCAATCCACTGAGGCATACTGGCCGGGCTAGAGTGCTGGTTCTTAAACTCTGCTCCATGGGACCCCTGGTGGACTTCAAGGAAGCACTCGGTTACTTCAGAGCCCTGGAGGGGAAACCCATGATTCCAGGAAGCATCCCAGGGTCTGTGGACACCCCCCCATGTTTCCCAGCCCATATTGCTCCCCAGTTTGTCAACTGTAATTTGTTCTTCTGTGTGATTTCTATCATTAGAATAAAAAAATGATAAAAAAGAAGCCCTTCTAAATATGACTGGAATAAGTAAAACACTTTTCGCTGCTGTAACAAGGTAAGACAAACTTGATGTAAAAGACCTTGCTATCTATAATAACCTAGAGAAATTAGTATCCAAATGCAAATTATACTCCTATGTTTGAAAGAATTTATAGAATTCCTTGGAATCTGAAGAAGCATTCCAGTGGCTATCAAATCACAGGTTAAGATATGGTGGAAAATTAGAAAAAATAAAATGTGTTCTCATATCAAATTTTGTTTTCTGGTGACTTTGCATTCAACAATGGCAAGTAAATCTTCTTTTCCAATATTTAGTTTATCTTTCAAAAAATTCAGAAAAGTTATGAGAATCAGATGAATTTCTCTTTTTCTTTTATGTAAGTTTTTCTTCCTTTAATATGCTAAAAACTGAGTAGCATTTTTATCTTGATGCATCAGAATTAAAAAGATATGTTCAATAGGGAGTCTAGTCACTTCTCAAGTAGATCAGACTACAGGAATTTTGCATGTTAGCACGACAAGAAAGTAAAATATGAGAATGAAGTTTTCTGAAAAAGGACATTTTCAGACAGCAGATCACATTTACCACATATACAGATGAGAAGTCAAAGCAACTAGAGTTTGAGAGGGTGGTATAACAGATGTTGAGAAAACTGTGGTCAAAATAGAGCACGCTCAGTTCAAAAGTTCAGCACAGTGTAGAAACACCCTACATGAACAGAAGTTCCAAAGTACAGGAACCAGAAGGAACCCTAGTTTCTAAAACTGGGCAAAGCAGTAAGTTAGGCTTACAGAAGGGAGATGGGAAAGAAGACATGAGTCACCTGGGGGCTGAGAAATAGTATTGCAGAACATTTCTATTCAGTTAGTGAATATTTTCTTTGGGTAAATAGAAATCCAGTTCCAGAAGTCCCAGAAATTGGTAGGTAAAGCAGTTAGGTCACTTCTTGAGGACAGGATTTACCATGCCCTTCTCTTTAGTCCCTAGGGCACACCATGCCTACTGTATACGTGGCACTCAATAACTGTTTGCCGACTACGAGCCACAAACCAGGCTGCTGGAAGTCAGAGTCCAGCCTGCACAGCACTATCCTCTGCACCGCTCAGGCATGATGCACGTCACTGCCCAGGACTGTCTGCTGAAGGGGTCACCGCCGTGGCAGTCTTCAAACACTGTCATGACAGATGAATTCTGTGAGGTTTTCAGGGTGTGGGTGTGTTCCCAGCGGGCTCTGAAATTGCTTACAAGGCTTGTAAACCCGACCCACTCCAATAGGTAGTTTTCAGTTCTTAGTCTCCGACTGAAAACTGGTTGCCAAACGTATTTCTCACTGGTGCTCTAAAACTCGGCTTATTGGTCATGCTGTTTATTAGATAATAAAATTAAATTTTAAAAATGTTTTTCTCCCAGTAAATTTTATTTTCTGATCCTCTTTTAATTGCCTTCTACTTAGAACTTTTGTATTCTGAATTTATATGAATTGCAAATAATTTCTTAGATTGAAGAGTAATGCCACTCAGAAATGTAAACCTAAAGCCACGTTCAAACACCTGAGCCCTGTGGCTTATTTGAGGGCAGTACCAAGGAGCTGAGGTGATGAGTCATGTGCTCAATTGTCACTCTAGCCAATTATCATCACACTCCACTCTTATCCCAGCATCATTTAGCAGATATACACTGTTTGCCATAAATGGCTTATGGTACAGAATGTGGAAGAAAAGAGTAAAAACGTACTATCACTAAAGAAAAAAATCAAGTTAATTTTTATTCAATTTCCACTGAATCATTAATCTATAGATAGATTTTGAAATAGAAGAGGACTCAAAAAGTGGTAAAATAATTAATAAAAGCTTTTTCTTCTAAATAAATAATGTTATAGATGTTTGCAGTAAATTGAAAGCATACTCTCAAAGTAAGAAAACTGATAAACCTTGCTAAATTTATTTTAGAAAACCCTGTCTAGTTTATTTTATATTCTCTACAACAATGGATTTTATTAGCTAAAGAATTAGTAAAACATTTTTCTTCTTCAAATATTCTAATATTTTTTTCTAACCACAATATTCAAACCCAAAGGTCTGATTATAACCTGGCAAAAGTCCCTAATTAAGGTGCTGAATATCATCCCAGTTCCATTATCCTGAATTCTCTATATTTTTGTGGTTTCTCTCTGTGTCAGGACCTAGAGAGGATCTGACCGGTAAGGCAAGATCATCCTGTCGGGAGCATCCTGACCAGCCCGCACAAGCGCGGCTTGGTGAGTGTTACCAATCACCTGTCAGACAATACTTTCAGTGTGCAACGAAGCACAGCTGAGCCACTTTGTTATATGAAAACAAATGATTCACTGGCAAATAAACCTAAAAAAATCAAATAGACCGAACCTGGAAGTATACTGCAAGTGGCTCAGATGGAAAAGATAGCACAACATGTCACGTGGATTTTAATCAGCAGGTAGTGTGGACTGGAAAAGAAACAAAAGGTAATTTCCTTTCAACTTTCCTAATAAATAACAATGCTTTATAAACAAAAGGTTTTGGTAGAGTGATTAAGATTTGTTCCAGTTTTGTGAGGTCAGTTTCAAGGGCATATAGTCTAAATTCATTTCTTTCTCTCTCTCCCTTATCCTCCCTCTCCCTCTCTCCTAATATAGCTAGTTTGAAAATGAAGTCCTGCACATAGGTATGGGAGCTTGGAAGCAAAAGATAATGCAAGTGTATCTGGATACTGTGAGTTGATTCTGCCCCCTCAAAATGCATATGTCGAAATACTAACCCTCTGTACCTCAAAATGTGACTGTATTTAGAAACAAGGTTTTTAAAGAGGTAACTAAGTTAAAATGAGGTCATTTGTAAGGAACCTAATCCAATATGACTTGCATCCTTATGAGAAGAGGAGATCTAGACCCAGATACATACAAGGACAGAGGACATGATGACACAAAGGAGGCAGCCATCTACACGCCAACGAGAGAGGACTGAAGTAGACTCTGCTCTCGGAGCCTCAGCAGGAACCAATCTGGATAACACCTTGATCTTGGACTTTTGGCCTCTGGAACTGTGAGAAAATAAATTTCTGTTTGAGCCACCCAGTTTTTAGTGCCTTTTTATAGTATTCCTAGCGAATTATTACAATGGGTTCCTTCAGGATTCATTCTTTATCCAGCAACTGTGGGGCCCCCCAGTTTTTCCAAATGAGATGACCTCACCTTGGGGTCAAAGCACTGGTTTCTGCTGCAGAAAGTACTGGTGCCTACATGGAGCTGCTGGAGGCAATTTTGCAAGCAAGGCATGACATTGGCCTCCTGAATATTAGTTTATCCGCAGAATCTGGCGTTTCATATCCCTTTGGAAAAAAATCTGGAAATTTAAACTTGTCGTTAGTTTAAAAGGCACCTATATCCACATAGGTGACAAAGTCCAAACAAAACTGTTTCCAGAGAAATAACAGAGTGGGGATTGATTACAGTGGCAGATTACTGCGCCACCCCTAACATCCAGAGGTGGAGATTGTTTCTCGACTCACTAAATCTGTCTGTGCCAATTGAATACAATGTCAGTGATATATGTCAGTTCCAGTCTCATCTTAATAGGGTTGATGGCTTCCGCTTCCTCGTTTTTGAAAGGGAATCACCATGTAAAAAACCCAACCCCTGAGACTGCCATGCTGTGAGGAGCCCACCCTAGCCACACAGAGAGAATGGCCACACGGAGAAAGACTGAGTCAACGGTATATGAGAGGTCTTCCTGACTCTTCCAGCCAGTACAGCCATCGTCGAAGGCCAACGGAGTGAGAGCCCTCGGCCAACCGAAGGAAGGAAAATTATAGTTCAGGAAGGAAGTCTGAGCTCCCAAGCAGGTCCCCCGACACTCTGAGGCAAAGGTGAGCCACTTACACATTTCTGATCCTCAGACTTGTGAACAAAATGAAATAATTGCTGTTTTAAGGCACTTAATTTTGGGGTTGTTTGTTATGCAGAAATAGGTAACTGAAGCAGTCTTAATAAGCTATTGAGACTTACAGAGATGTATTAGGGACATGTATTTCATGAATGTATCCGAAAATATATAAATAGTTTTGGTTCAGAGAAGAAGAAAGTCTCTGCTAAGTCCCATAAATAGTAACAAATTATGAACTACAAATAAGTGTGAATTTTTATTTTACTCAGTTTTACTCTTGAGTCCTGCAATGTTAAATGTAACTTTCAGTAATAGAGTGTTCCCCTTTAAGTATCTCAGCTCTTCCATCAACTTGGAAACTTCTGTAAGGGAAGTTCACTAGCAAGTCCCTTTGGTCATGACCACAACCCGTTCGCCCTCGAGGGCAGCTCAGAAATTAACTAGTTCATAGTAGAAATAGACTCAGAGCCCTGGCTGGTTTGGCTCAGCAGTAGAGCATCAGCCTGCAGTCTGGAGAGACCCAGGTTCGGTTCCCGCTAAGGACATGTACCTCGGTTGCAGTTTGTCCCCGGCCCTAGTTGGGTTGTGTGGGTGGCAGCCACTCGATGTGTCCCTTTCACGTCGATGTTTCTCTCTCTCTCTCTGTTCCTCCCCACTCTATCTGAACAAAAAATGGAAAAATGTCCTCGGGTGAGGATAAAAAAACAAAAGGAAAGAAAGAAAGAACTAGACTCAGAGAGTTTAAATGACTTACCCAATGTCATGGGCCCGATATTTGACTTGGGCAAGATCACAGATGCCCTGAAACCCAAAGCAGCACGCTCACTCTGTTACACCATGTAGGGGATTCCTAAATGATTAATGATGATCCTTTGAGTGGTTTCCATATTTTAAAAAGTGTAACAACTTCAACATTAGATCTACCAAGCTCTTTACTTTTGTACCACAATAACTTATTTTGATATAGGTAGACAGATACACATATTTTTATGTGTGTATATATTTCAAAGGAACTCTTACTAATTGTTCTAATAGTATAAAAATCCAGTCTGTGAATACCACATCAGTGTTATGAGGAAAGGTACAAACCACTGAGCTATCTGGAAAGAGTGTGGTTTTATGGAGATTAGTAAACACTTAAGACAATAAAACCTGGCTATATCAGGCATTATTAGATGGGGAAGAAATGTGTTGTCTGTTTAAACGCAGTCTGCAGAGGAAGTCGGCCGCATGCAAGCAGAGCTGGTGTGTCCCACTGTGTGGTGACGGCTGCAGCTCTGCCCATAGGTACCTTACTGTGATGTCAGCCAGTGGAGACCTCTGTGCAGACAGACTGAAATTACTCCCACATTACAGTGAATATGAAAGAACAAAAACCTTATTAAAGACACATTAAGTTCATTATTGTATGCATCCCTCCTTGAAAAATGAGCCTAAACCTCTCTTCCGAAATATTCAACATAACACTGATATTGCAGGAAAGATAGAGATAACACCCTCTTCTTTATCTCGGCTCGCTGCTGTTACAGTAATGAGCAAACATGGACTAGCCAGCCGGAGCTCGTAAACTGGACGGGCCACCCCCTAGCTCTCCAGTTAGATCCCTCTCCCCGTCAGCTATACCACCTTCCCTGCGAAATCTTTTCAGACTGTTCTTCACTCCAAAGGCCTTCAGTGCAAGCTAATCTGGGGTTTCACGTTGCAAAGGTCTTGGATGGCAAACATTATGTTTGTGTTCTTCAGTAATTACATTTGACTGAAAACACATTTGTAACTGGCGCTGCACTCAGAGTAAGAACTCCCCAGGGCCAGTGGAGCTGACACCGCAGGAAGCCCATTCAGCGGGGTCAGGGTTGGAGAGCAGCTTGGGTTTACACACATCTGACTACTTCACATTAAATATATATATATATATATATATATATATATATATATATATATATATACACACACACACACATATATATATATAATTTTTTTTCTGAACACAACAGAATTGTTTCTATCTGTCTTTAGTTTTTGGACTTAAGTTATATGCTTGGACTTTTATTTGATGCTACGTTTTTCTATTGGAGAGTTTTGTATGAAGGCTTGGTATAAAGAGTTGTCCAGTAAAGTTTGGGACTAACTCAAGCCTGAGTCAATTCTCCGAGAAAGTTTAAAATCGAAAAGTATAATTCTATTAACAATTAACCATTGCCTCCAACCCTTAGGAAAAAAAAATAGTTATGATTGATATTTTATATAATTGAAGGAGAAGAAGAGAAATTAAAAACAATTAGGAGACAGAGAAAGAGAAAAAAGCAAAGGAAACAAGACAAACAATTTGTGAATAAAGGCTAGAAAAATAAGACACACTTAGATTTTAACTATGCTCATTTTCCCTTTCTCAGCTGCTTCATTACTACCCAAAATTTTCTCCATCTTATTTTCCCCATAAACTATAATTGGCAAAACAACACAATAGGAGGGCCTGGACAGATGAGCTAATATTTTCCCCTTATCTAAATTCACATTCAACCTTTTAACAGCTGGGCTCATACAAATTGATCAAACAAATAATGGCCTCCTAATCTTTAATTTATTTTTATTCTTTATAGTGTTCTATATTCTGAACTATTTTTTTTTTTTATCCTCACCCGAGGACATTTCTTTTTTTCATTTTTTGTTCAGATAGAGTGAGAGGGAGAGAGAGAGAGAAAGAAACATCAATGTGAAAAGGACACACCGAGTGGCTGCCACCCGCATGACCAGCCAGGGCCAGGGACAAACTGCAACCGAGGTACACGCCCTTAGTGGGAACCAAACCCGGGTCTCTTTGGACTGCAGGCCAATGCTCCAACCGCTGAGCCAAACCGACCAGGGCCTAAACTATTTTTAAAGCAAAAAGAAAATCCTCTAAAAGAATTAAAATCATAAATTTAAAAAAGTTTTATTTTTCTCTTAGAAACATAATCCAGTCTTTTCATTTTAAATTTATGTAAGTTAAAGATATGTTATGTGATGTAATGTGCAAAAAGTAGTGTACTAAATTACATGTACACTTGGATTACAACTAAAAGTAGTACTCATATTAAGAAATACCAAAAGAATAATACCAAGGGGATATATGCAAAGAAAAAAAATTACATTGGAGTAGTCTTATTTTCTTCAATAATTTACCATGAAAATATAAGAAAAATGTAAAAAAATTCCTGGTTATGTGTTCATATAATTTTTTTGGTATGTCTAAATGTAAACCCGTTCCAAATTGGAAAATCACACAATGAGAAAAATGTGGCTGTTTTAATGATCACAAAAATTGGAATTAGAGATTATTTGATGACAGATGGGGTCTCATATTAACCTCAGAATCCATGAAAATCAATCTAAACATTGTGGGCCTTTGAATTACCTCCCTAGAATTCTTTTGTTTCATGAAACAGATGTTAAAAACGATTGATCTCTATTCATTTTTGGACTTTAAGTCTCTATTGTACTTTTCAGCATTGGTGGGATACCTGCGCGCTCACTTCTATGAGTCCGTACGCTCCTAGAAGAAAGCAGCACAGAGAGCAAAAGCATGGACTTTGGGGCTACATCTTTATTTGGATTCAGGTTCCTCACCTATCAAAAGTGGTGGTGACCATGAGCAGGTTGCTTATCTTCACTTAGCTTCTCTGCCTCATGTATAAAAAGAAATATCATTAAATTTTTCTCAGAAGGGTTTTCTCCAGAATTAAATGAAGCAATGTATTGTTAATGCAATTTAAAAAACCAACTCATGCAAAAAAAAAAATATGTATTACAAATTTCAAGACTTTCTCTCTTTAAAAAATGGAAAATGCTTCAAAGTCTTACTCAGATTGTTAAACATAAGTAGGTATCTAGTTCATGTCCTCCAAATGACAGAATTAGGGAAATCTAGAGAAATTATATATCCTCTAAACTTAAGAAATAGAAGTAAAACTATCTGGGATTAAAATCAAGTAAAAAACTAATCATTCTTCTTCTTTTTTTTAATCCTCACCTGAGGATACTTTATTATTTGTCTTCAGATAGAGTGGGAGAGGAAAAAAAAGAGAGAAATAAACATCAATATGAGAGTAACACATCAACTGGTTGCCTTCCACATGACCCCAACCAGGGCCGGGGACCAACTACAACCAAGGTATGTACCCTTGATCAGAATCGAACCCATGATCCACTGGTCCATGGGCTGAGGCTCTACCACTGAGCCAACCCAGTTAGGGCTAAACTAATTATTTTTAAAAATTCTTATCACCAAAATTGCTTGGCAATGTGATCAAATGGCTGTTTTCTGGATAAGAAAGAAAAGATATACTTAATGTGAATTTGAAGAGAAAGTCAGAAACTACCACCCGGTATAACAGCAGTCAGTAAGTTTGACACTCATACCCAAGCTTCACCATGAATGTCAGAAAATGAAAGAAAAAATATATATTTGTTTTCTTCTTCAAAGCAGTTGGCTATAAGCCTTGCCCTGATATTCGCAACAGACTTTCCACACTCTGACAAACATAGTGCTGGGGTAGGGAACATAATGAATTTTAGGGATGATGATCAAGGGTGAGGGGTACAGCATTTGCAGCAGTGATTGTCTCAGTTCCTAGGTACACTGAAGCTGAAGCAAAGGAATATGTGGGGTAGGAAGCCCTGGACACAGAAGTCATCCATGTCTGTATGCTTTTTATTACTGATTATGTTCTAAAATAAACTCATAGCTTTTGGTAGTTTTTATAGTAATGAAGGAAGTTAAAGAATGCTAATTAATACATTCAGAAATCTGCATTTGAAGTACAAAAACTAGAGCCTGTACTAAATTTTCTAAACTGAATACACCACTTCCATACAAATATTATTTGAAGATTTATTCCTATTTTCCAAGCCCCCATAAAGGAAACAGTTGTCAAATATTATGTGTATATTCTCATAAAGATTAAAATGAAAATGAATTAAAGTGTTTTGAAATTAGAACTTTAGTTTTCATTGTTTGTTTCAAAATATAAATTGGGCAAAGTGTACAAAATTTTAGACTGAGTAGCGAGAGGCCAAGTTGCTGTATTAAGGATCACTCTCTTAATCTTTTTATGACTGAATATTAAAGCATGAAGACCTCTCATTTATCAAGGTAGGTATTATCTTGATCACTCCCTGTGGAATTTCACCTACTCTTTCTAGATCAGTGTATATAAACTATTTCAATTTATCTAATTACAGAAGTTAAATGTTAGAATGACTTAAAGCTTATCTGTTAAAGTAATATCAGTTTCAGAAGGAAGAAACTGAGCCCCAGAAACTTAATCCTGCTCAGCTATTAGTATTAAGCCAAGACACACTGATCAGCTCTCTTCTAGTCATTTGTCATATCTCCTCAAACTCACCATTTTATCTAGTGCCTTGAGATAGTCCTTTCAGTTCTTTTAAGATCCAGGGTACAGTTTGAAAATAAGTATGTGCAATTCCAGTGAAAGGTACTGTAAAGCTATGAATGCTGAGTAAATCAAAGCCTGCCATTAATTCTTTTCTTCTTGAATTTTGGGAACACAAGGCCACGTTTTCCATGAGAGGAGCTTGGCAGGAACCAATCAGACCACATGAGGATTTCCACACCAGCCTCTATCTCCAGACCTAGATGAGTTCATCAGTAAATGTGAGTAAAGCCAAAGAGGTAAGTAGATTTTACCTGAAGTCATTAAACACTGTTTCACGGAGAAAACTGTTAAGAAAGGTAAAAAAAGTGGGGAAGGGGAGACTTTTAGTCAATAGTGCAGGATTCTTTTCACAGCATTGAGTTAGAAAGAATCAAGCAGGATCCTTATAATATCTTCTGAGATCCTTGGAAAGAAAAATGCCAAATGCATTACTTTTTCTTACTCCCTAAATGTCACTAACTCTTCAGGTTGCTCCATTTACATTTCTATGATGTGGAAATAAGTCAGACATTGGACTATAAGATAAAATTGCCAACGTCAAAAGGAATAGTCAGAAAAGCACCCTCTGGTCAAATTACAATGATGAGAATTTCCCAGTATAAGTATCAAACTGTAAAGAAGAAATAGAAAGAAGACGTAGAAATATAGAATACCAGCAGCCCATTGGAGAAACTTTGGATTTGGACCTGGTTGCTTTCATACAATATTAATACACCTCTAGAGATTTAAATTTTATAAAATAAATCAATATTGATAAAATAGTCTGTGTTATTAAACTAGGTCATCAATATAGGCTATCAAAATTTAAATGAAGCAAAGAAAGTTTTAAAGTAACAAGAAGAAATATTTAAATATACCTGTCTGGCATTCTTTGGCCCAGTCCATACACCAATAGCTCCTTTTCATATCATACAAAACACATCTTAAACTTTTAGTATCATTGTTGATTTTTCCTAGAAGTTCTTTCTCTAGATAGGATTAGAAGATGATAGAATATTCAGAACAATATACTTACAACTTAATGATATTTACTTGGCATCCCCAAAACACAAGTAGTGGACAGGCATAGTCCAAATTTTAAGACTCTCAATGTGGCCCCTGGCTTTCCAGAGGTTACTGTCCAGCATAAGCCTAAAATATAAATAATAACCTTACTAGGTTAACAGTGTGTCTAGGGACATTTATGTCTACAAAGTAGGGAATATACCTCTGCCTTAACTTCTCTCAATCTGACCAAAGCTATAAATGAGATTAAATTAGATGAATGCTAAAATCTCTGATAACCCTAATATCAATTGATTCTATGGCTAAGTATAGTCAGTTTTTATATAAAATCTGTCCAAACCCAAGATAATTTTTTTGTAACATTAGACATGTCACAGTGATGGCAAATTTTTCATCAGGATATTTGAAGCCTAATATCTTCTTTTTTAAATGATGTACTTCCTCCACCTAGGTCTACATGGTTCAATTTATTAAATATTGGGGCTAACTGGATTCTATTCTCTCCATGACAGGAGGTGATTAAAAGTCTCACTGATGAAAAGAGATGACAAACAAGAAGGAAAGAAATGTAAAGCTCATTTTAAGACTCCTTCCGCATGTGCCCTGGGACTGGTAACCAATGGTTAAAGGCAGCCACACATTTTTCCATTGGAAGTCTGAGTCCATCTTTAATGAAAAACTTCCAAGGGAGTCTATGTTGGAATAAGTTTCATGAAGTGGTTCTTAGGATTTGAGTGAGATTAAAGGATATTCAATCAAGGCTAAAATAATTAGGACATTCCAGAGCCAGAGAGAAAAATGGCAAAATTCAAATGATTATTAATAATCAGAGGGAGTTGTCAGCATGAGGTAGATAAAATGTGTCACAACAAATACACACGCATACATCCTGGCTTGGACTACAGCAGGGAGCAATGAGCCCTTGCCAACACCAGGTGCACTTATGATTCTTTTGCTGTCAGGCACACAGGGGAAACCACCAGCTATCAAATGCATCTGCCAGCTTGCTATTTGAAAGTGTGAGGAAAACCTCAGTCCTAAATTGATAAATACTCAAACTCATATCAAGTCTGACCCTCTTGTATATCCTTTGTATCTATGGCAACACCACTGCCCTTCCAGTCTCTTGAATTGAAAGAGCTATCTTCACTCACCTGAACAGTGGATGAAATGTAATTTGAAGATCCTTCCTAAGAGGAGTAAAATAAATCCTTCCAGTTGATCTGAGGCAAAGTTGAAATATTTAAAAACAACAACAACAATTGAATAGGAAGCACATAGAAACTAAAACCTCACAAACATAAAAGTGATGTTATAACTCAGAGATTCTAAATGTACTCATATAACTTTAGATATACCAAATTCTGATCCCAATTTCTTACTCACTTGGGAGCCACACAAAATCATCAGCTTAAGAATTAGCCTGCAATATTTGGTCAGGCTAATTTGGTGAGGTGTGTGATATTAGCTAATATTAGGTATTAGGCCCATGAGCCAGACATTCCCCACCACTGTAAGGATATAGGGGAGAATAATTTATTGCTGTATCAATCCAAACTCTGCCTCTATCTTTACAGGTCCTTCTTCCCTGTCTGTGTCCATCTCTGTGTTGAAATTTCCCTGTTCATTTTTTTAAATTTTTATTTATTAATTAATTTTTGTTACAGATGTTTCTTATTTTTCTCCCATTGACACCCACCACCCCTTCCCCCAACCCCATTCCCAGCTTTGTTGTCTATTTTCATTGGTCATGCATACATGCAGGTAAGTTCTGTGGTTTACCTCTTCCCCCACAAAAACCCCTTCCTCTGAGGCTTGTCAGTCTGTACCTCACATCTATGTCTCGGGGTTACTTTTGTTCAGCAGTTTTTTTAGTTCATTATATTCCGCAAATAAGTGAGATCATGTGATATTTGTCTTTCTCTGCTTGGCTTGTTTCCCTTAGCATAATACTCTCCAGGTCCTTCCATGCCATATCAAAGGATGCAAGATCTTTCTTTCTTACAGCTGCATAGTATTCCGCTGTGTACATGTACCACAGCTTTTTAATCCACTCATCTCCTGATTGACACTTGGGTTGTTTCCAGATCTTAGCTATTATAAATAGTGCTACTATGAACATAGGGGTACATATATTCTTTCTGATTGGTGTTTCTGGTTTCTTAGGGTATATTCCTAGAAATGGAATCACTGGGTCAAATGGCAGTTCAATTTTTAACTTTTTGAGATAACACCATAGTGTTTTCCACAGTGGCTGCACCAGTCTGCATTCCCACCAGCAGGGTACTAGAGTCCTCTTTTCTCCACACCCTCGCCAACACTTGTTTGATAATTTCTTGATGGCAGCCATTCTGACAGGTGTGAGGTGATACCTCATTGTTGTTTTAATTTGCATCTTTCTGATGATTAGTGATGTTGAGCATTTCTTCATATGTCACTTGGCCATTTGTATGTCCTTTTCGGAGAGGTGTCTATTTAGGTCCTCTGACCATTTTTTAATTGGGTTCTTTGTCTTCTTTTTTTGAGTCGCATTAGCACTCTATATATTTTGGAAATTAACCCCTTATCTGATGCATCATGGCAATTATGGTCTCCCATATAGTGGGATCCCTTTTCATTTTGATGGTTGTTTCTTTTGCTGTGCAGAAACTTTTGAGTTTGATGTAGTCCCATGTGTTCATTTTTTCCTTTGTTTCTGTTGCCTTAGGTGTTGTATCAGTGAAAATTCTGCTGCGTATGTCTGAAATTTTGTTGCCTACATTTTCTTCTAGAATTTTTATGGATTCATGAGTTACATTTAAGTCTTTTATCCATTTTGAGTTTTTTCTCATGTATGGTGTAAGTTGGTGTTCTAGCTTCATTTTTTTGCAAGTAGCTGTCCAATTTTCCCAATACCTTTTATTGAAGAGACTGTCTTGACTCCACTGTATGCTCTTGCCACTTTTGTCAAATATGAATTGAGCATAATATTGTCTTGGGTCCATTTCTGGGTTCTCTGTTCTGTTTCATTGATCTATCTGCCTGTTTTTGTGCCACTGCCAGGCTGTTTTAATTATAGTGGCTTTGCAGTATAACCTGAAATCTGATAATGTGATCCCTCCAACTTTGTTCTTCTTTCTCAAGATTGCTGTGGCTATTTGGGGTCCTTTTTTGTTCCATATGAACTTTTGAAATATTTGTTCTAGTTTTGTGAAGTATGTCATTGGTATTTTGATGGGGATTGCATTGAATCTATACATTGCTTTGGGTTGTAGGGACATTTTAATGATGTTAATTCTTCCAATCCATGAACAAGATATATGCTTCACTTTTTTATATATTCCTCTATTTATTTTTTCAATGACCTGTACTTTTCTGTGAAGAGGTCCTTTACTTCTTTGGTTAAGTTTATTCCTAGGTATCTTAGTTTCTTTGCTGCAATGGTAAATGGGATTGTCTTTTTTAGTTTCTCTTTCTGTGATTTCGTCAATGGTATATAAGAATGCCATTGATTTCTTGGCATTAATTTTGTATCCTGCTACTTTGCCAAATTCATTTATTAAGTCTAGTAGATTTTTGATAGAGTCTTTAGGGTTTTCTATGTATAATATCATGTCATCTCCAAATAATGACAGTTTCACTTCCTCTTTTTCAATTTGGATCCCCTTTATTTTTTCATCATGTCTAATTGCTGTAGCTAAGACTTCCAGTATTATGTTAAATAAGAGTGGTGAAAGTGGGCATCACTGTCTTGTTCCTATTCTTAAGGAAAATGTGTTTAGTTTTTGCCCATTGAGTATGATGTTGGCTGTAGGTTTTTCATATATGGCCTTTATTATGTTGAGACATGATCCCTCTATCCCCACATTGCTGAGCGTTTTTATCAGAAATGGGTGCTGGGTTTTGTCAAATGCTTTTTCAGCATCTATTGATATGATCAAATGGTTTTTATTTTTCCTTTTGTTTATGTGGTGTATCACATTTATTGATTTGAGAATATTGCATACCTAGGATGAAACTGACTTGTTCATGACAAATAATTTTTTTGGTGTATTGCTGGATCCAATTTGCTAATATTTTGTTAAGGATTTTGGCATCTGTGTTCATCTGGGATATTGGCTTTTAGTTTTCTTTCTTTGTAGTGTCTTTATCCAGTTTTGGAATTAGGATTATGCTGGCTTCATATAATGAGTTTGGAAGTGTTTCATCTTCTTGGATTTTTTGGAATAGTTTGAGGAGAATGGGTATTAGATCTTCCATGAATGTTCAGTAAAACTCCCCTGTGAAGCCATCTGGGCCTGGGCTTTTGTTTGCTGGGAGTTTCTTGATTAGGTCTTCAATATCCTTTGTTGTTATTGGTCTGTTCAAGATTTCTCTCTCTTCCTGGTTCAGTTTTGGGAGGTTGTGTGTTTCTGGAAATCTGTCCATTTCTACGGGATTGTCCAATTTGTTGGCGTATAATTGTTCATACTATGTTTTGATGATCCTTTGTATTTCTGTGGTGTCAGTTGTTCCTTCTTTTTTGTTTCTGATTTTGTTTATTTGGTTTCCCTCTTTTTGTTTCTTGGTGAGTCTGGCTAAAGGTCCATCAATCTTGTTCATCTTTTCAAAGAACCAGCTTTTTGTTTCATTGATCTTTTGAATTGTTTTTTTAGTCTCCATGTCGTTTATTTATGCTCTGACCTTTACCATTTCCTTCCTCCTACTAGCTCTGGGTTTTTCTTTTTGTTTACACTCTAGTTCTTTAAGTTGTAGAGTTAGAAAGTCAATTAGGAGTTTTTCTTGTTTTTTGAGGTAGGCCTGTAGTGCTATGAACTTCCCTTTCAGGACTACTTTCAATGTGTCCCATAGATTTTGTGGTGTTGTGTGTTCATTTTCATTGGTTTTCAGGAAGTTTTTAATTTCTTTCTTGATCACATTAGTAACCCATTCATTGTTTAATAACATGCTATTTAGCCTCCAAGTGTTTGAATGCTTTTGTGTGTTTTTATTGTAATTGAGTTCTAGTTTCATGTCACTGTGATCTGAGAAGATGCTTGATATGATTTCAAACTTCTTGAATTTGTAGAGACTTGCTTTGTGTCATAACATGTCGTTTATCTTTGAGAATGTCCCATGTGCACTTGAGAAGAATTTATATTCTGAAGCTTTGGGATGAAATGTTCTGTAAATATCAATAAAGTCCAACTGATCTAGTTTGTCTTGTAAGGACTCTATGTCCTTGTTAATTTTTTTTTCTAGAATATCTATCTAGTGGTGTCAGTGGCATGTTAAAGTCACACACTATGATCGTGTTGCTATTGATCTGTACCTTGAAGTCCTTCAGAACTTTTAAAATATATTTTAGTGCTCCCATATTTGGTGTGTATATGCTTACCAGGGTTATATACTCTTGTTGGATGGCTTCTTTTAATATTATGTAGCGACCTTCTCTGTCTCTTATTATGGTTCTTGTTTGAAGTCTATCTTGTCAGATATGAGTATTGCTACAGCAGCTTTATTTCCATTTCCATTTGCTTGGAAAAAAATTTCTATCTCTTTACTGTCATTCTGTGTGAGTCTTTTGTTGTGAGGTGGTTCTCTTGTAGACATCATATATATGGGTCATGTTATCTTATCCAATAAGCTACCCTATGTCTTTTGATTGAAGCATTTAAGCCATTTACATTTAAGGTAATTATTGATAGTTATTAGTTGCCATTTTAATTTTATGCCTGTGTTCCATCTCTCTCTCTCTCTCTCTCTCTCTCTCTCTCTCTTTCTCTCTCTCTTCCTCTCTCTCTGTCTGTCTCTCTGTCTCTCTCTCTTTCTTTGTTTTTCTTAAAACAGTCCCTTCAGGATTTCTTGCAGTGATGGTTTGGTGGTGGTAAATTCATTTAGCTTTTTTTTTTTTTTTTTTATCCATGAAGCTCTCTATTTCTTCTTCAATTTTGAATGATAGCCTTGCTGGATAGAGTATTCTTGCATTCAAACCCTTGCCTTGCATTACTTTGTACACTTCATGACACTCCCTTCTTGCCTGCAGCGTTTCTATTGAGAAATCAGTTGACAGTCTAATGGGAGCTCCCTTGCAGGTAACTTTCTGTCTCTCTTGCTTTCTTTAAGATTGTTTTTTTTTTTTTTTTTGTCTTTAATGTTTGCCATTTTTATTATGATTTGTCTATCTGTGGGTCTTCTGGGGTTCAACTTTCCTGGACTTTTGTGACTTTTTCCTTCACCATTTTAGGGAAGTTTTCTGTCATTATTTCTTCAATCATGTACTCTATATCTTTGTCTGATTCTTCTCCTTCCAGTATCTCTATAATGCAAATGTTGTTATGTTTTGTATTGTCCCACAGCTCCCTTAATCTTTCCTCTTGCTTTTAAAATTTTTTCCATTTGCTGCTCTATTTGGGTGTTTTTCTCTACCTTGTCTTCTAAGTCACTGATTCAGTCTTCAGCTTCTTCTAATCTACTATTGCACCCTTCTAAGGTATTTTTCATAACCGCTATGTCATTTCTTATTTCCTCTTGATTTTTATGCATGGCTTCTACCTCTTTTTTTAAGCTGAAGTAGTTCCCAGTGAGCTCTTCATATTTCTTATTAAGTTGTTTTTAGTTCTCACCAAATTGTTTGAGCATCCTTAAAATCATTGCTTTGAATTCTTTATCTGACAAGTTGCTGTATTCCATTTTCTGTAGTTTGTTTTCTGGTGATTCCTCTTTTTCTTTCCTTTGGGTGTTATTTCTCTGTCTCCCCATTTTAGCCGTCTGGCAGCTCTAGACCCGGATGTGTAGGCAACTCACTGTATATTAAATAAGGCTACTGTGCCTCCCAGACTGTTTTGTTGTGTGTCGCCTCTTACCTGCTGTGGATCCTGGAGGACTGACTACTGGGGGCTGTTATTGGTATGTCCTGGTAGGTGCTGCTGCTGGATCAGGCGAGCTTCTCTGGAGCTGTGTTCTCAGCTGGTCACTGGTGCCACCTATAGCTGTATAGTTCAGGCCCTGTTGGAGCTTCATTCCCTGCCCATAATGTGGGCAGCTGGATCGCACAGTCCCTTTGGAGACCCGACTCCACACCTGTGGGCTGCTGGGTCACACCGGCCTCTGTGGAGACCCTGGTCCCGCCACTGGAGGCTGGGGAGTGCTGCTGCCCCGTGGGGCTCAACTCTGGCTCAGCCTTTGCTATATAGTTTTTGGGGATGGGTCTCAGCTGCTGGTCTGTGCTTCTGTTGCCTGGGGATGGATATCTGTTCCCCAGCCTCTATTGCTGGGGGTATATCTCGACTCTGATTGTGCTGCTACTATGGGGAATGCTGCTGGGCTCCTGGCCATCTGTGGCTTCTGCAATCAGAACCTTGGCAGCTCCACTACTGTGCACTGGTCTGTGTTGACACAAGGTGACCACTGGTCTGATGGTGCCAGGTGCACTGGTGGGCTCAGGTTGCCGCTCCCACTGCCTCCTCCCAGGGAACACCTGTGATCTTCTAAAATGGTGGGACCTCCCTGTGGCGCAGGGAGAAGTGTCCTGGAGAGCCACTTACTGAGGTAGCCAGCTGCTTCCGTTCCCAGCACAGGAACCTTCTGCTTTGTATCTCTGCACTGTAGGAGTTTGGTCATCCACGTTCATGTCCACTCACACTCTCTCACACACTAGCTCACTCTCTCACACACTCACCCTCCTTCCGGTCCTGCCTGCCGCCATCTTCCTTTCCCTGTTCTTATAAGGACCTCAGTCATTGGACTAGAGCCTCCCTTAAACCAGTATGACTTCATCATAACTTGACTACATGTACAAAGACCCTATTTCTAAATAAGGTCACATTCTGAGGTTTTAGGTGGGTATGAATTTTGAAAGGACACTATTCAACCCAGTGCAGATAGCCTATGGACCTGGCATCACTAGCCTGTGATCTTCGTTGAGGATGCAGTTTTTTCTTTATGGACCACCTGCATGGTATCATCATCATTCCAAAGGAGGCTAGTAGCAGGTAGTTTCCTTTTGGTATATTTCTCTAAAGAACAGTCTGTTTACCATATTGCATCACTTCAGATTTACACTATCTCAGATACTAGAAACATGTAAAATTACATATACCTTTAAAATATAGAATAATATAAGTGAATGATTACAGGGCATAAAATATTTACAAGAACATAAATAGCTATAGCTCAGTTTTCAATTATCCCATGGGTTGATTTGTGTTTGTGGCATTTTTCTCAAAGAGACAAAGTTAAAAAAAATGAAGTAAACAAAATCTGCTTTTGTTTCAGATAATTAGACAATGAAGTGGTTTTAACATCTGGTGCTATAAGCATGATGAACCTAATGCCCCATTTAAAGTAATACTCTCTTTGTAGCTGAGAAAATTATTTCCCCAAAATAAAAAAAAATTAAGAAGTAAAAGGTGTACAACTCAAAGTGACTGTATGTAACTGAAAAAACTTATGATTTAGGATTGAAATAAATTAACACGGAATTGCTGTTAAGAAATAGATAGAAATAGGTAGAAATGATACTACTCTACAGACCTCTAGAATAAAAGGGGAAATTGACAATAAACTGGTCAATTTCTGCAGTATTCATAAAGCATTTTAATCATTTTGGCTTCATTCCTCTTCCTGTTTTATTTATTCTTTTGTTTGTTTCTATCGTGTATTTATTTCTCAATTAATGCTAAATTAGAATGGTTTTATTTACCAGCTCTGCATATACAATGAAAAACAAGGTCCCTACCATTAAAGAGAAAGTACTGCTGTGGATGACCAAGGAAATGAACAATATGGTGGGTGCTATGATAGGGTTGATAAGGAATGCAAGGGGAGCACAAAGCATGGGCACTGGCCGAAGATCGGAATATCAGGGAAGGGTTCTTAAGTAAAGTGATTGCAGACCTTGGACAGAAGATGTATAGGAGTGAGCCAAGAAACAACAGCTGCAAAGGCCCAAAACAGGGAACATGCTTCTTGCAAGTCAGTTAGTATGGAAGTAAGGAAAAAAGAGAAAAGGTGAGGCTGGGAAAAAAAAGAACCATAGTTATCCCACACCTTCACAGTTTAATAAAGTAAGGTTTTACAAAACAGTGAGTTTTTAGTTTATCCTCAATATAAATTTCAGTACAATTGGAAAGAACTGTTTAGGGGATAAAAAGGATATTGTCTTGTATAACTCAGGCAATTTAATAACTTAGATTTATTCAGAAGAAATAACAGTAACTTTTCCATATGTCTTGCATATTATGCTATATTACATATAGGAGCCTTTCCATATCCTTATATATTCCTAATATATTTCGTCAGCTATCCTTAGCCCACCTACATCCTTGCTCACTGCAGTTGGAGCCAGCTTTTCTTTCTTTTTTTTTTTTTTTTTATCCTCACCCGAGGACATTTCTCCATTTTTTGTACAGATAGAGTGGGAGGGAGAGAGAGGAAGAGACAGAGAGAGAGAAACATCGACGTGAAGGGACACATCGAGTGGCTGCCACCGCACGACCAACCAGGGCCGGGGACAAACTGCAACCGAAGTACATGCCCTTAGCGGGAACCAAACCCAGGTCTCTCCGGACCGCAGGCCGACGCTCTAACCGCTGAGCCAAACCGGCCAGGGCTGGAGCCAGCTTTTCTGATGACGGGCCTAACTCACTAGGATCTGTACTGGGTGCCAGGCACGCAGTGATGAATAGAACTTATCCCACACCTTCACAGTTTAATAAAGTAAAATGTAAATCAGTTCATTTTTACTAATTTTAAAAGATATCTTTAAGTAAAAAAGACAGGAAAGAGGTTAAATCAGAATATAAGTGGTTCAGAGACCGAGGATTCTCTGTGGATTTCAGTTTTCCAAGTTACCTCTCTCTTTGTGTCACAATTATTATCTAGAGTCATTCCCCTGAGATAGAAGGAAACTCCAGCTAGAGTAGGAGGTGTGCAAGGTCAAGATCTCTCCTTGCCTTTCCCATAAGAGCCCAGCCTGGTTCTACATGCAGGCCGGTCTTAGTAAAGGCCTGTTTATCAAGGTAGTGAGGTGTATTCTGAATGCCTACTCTACCATTCATGCAACTAAACTCATATAGCTCTTAAATTGTTAAAATGTGGTACAGAACATGAAATCAATAGTTGTTTAGTTTGTATACAAAGACATCCTAGTTGATATTTTCTTTGAGTTTAGTTTTTATTTTGGTGTTGTGTTACTTTAAATAAATATCGAGTTAGAGAAAGTATAACATCAGAATAGTTGAATTAAACACATACCTAGGTTGAATCAATTTTTTCATTCATCTTCCCACTGTCCTGCTAAAGGGCTAATTACCAAATGGGTTAGTCCTGACAGCTGTAGACAAAACACATCAGGTTCTGTGCCTGACAGAGAGAACCCAGATTTCCCACATATCTATTGTTAAATCTTGTTAACATTTTAATAATTTTCCCCTGACAAGTTGGCCTGGATAATTACCCATGATTTTGCTGTCAGTTTTATTCCTACAAGTTTCAGTTTCATTGAAAATTTGATTTTTGTTTTTGTTTGTTTGATGGAAAATGTTTTAGTTCCCTTAGGCAGGGTATTACATTGGGGGAAAGGATAACAATTACAATATAACAATTACAAATAAAAATATGAACTTTAAGAATATTGCATCGCCTGGCTGGTGTGGCTCAGTGGTTGAGCATTGACCCATGCACCAAGAGATCACCAGTTTGATTACCGGTCAGGGCACATGCCTAGGTTGTGGGCCCGATCCCCGGGGGGGAGGGGGGGCATGTAGGAGATAGCCAGATGGTCTCTCTCATTGATGTTTTACTCTTTCTCCTTCTTCCTTGCTCTCTCTCTAGAACCAATAAAGAAAAAAGAAAAAAGAGCCCTGGTCAGTTTGGCTCAGCAGTTAGAGCATCGGCCTGCAGACCAGAGAGTCCCAGGTTCAGTTCCCACTAAGGGCACGTACCTCGGTTGCAGTTTGTCCCCAGCCCTGGTTGGGTCGTGCAGGTGGCAACCACTCAATGTGTCTCTCTCATGTCGATGTTTCTCTCTTTCTCTTCTTCCCTCTCTCCCTCCTACTCTATCTGAAGATGAATGCAAAAATGTACTCTGGTGAGGATAAAAAAAAAAAAAAGAATATTGTGTCAAAAATGAATCAGAATTGGATTTTTTTTGTTTTTGAGTTATATGAGTTCCTTATACATTTTGGATATTAATCCTTTATCAGGTATGTGGTTTATAAATATTTTCTCCCATTTCATAGGTTGCTTTTTCATTTTGTTGGTTGTTTCTTTTGCTGTGCAGAATCTTTTTAATTTGATGTGGCCCTACTTGTTTATTTTTATGTTGTTGTTTGTGCTTTTGATGTCATATCAAAAAATGCATCTTAGCAACTTATTACCAAGACCAATATAAAAAAATCCTTTTCCCTAAGTTTTCTTCAAGGAGTTTATGGTTTCAGGTCTTATATTTTAGTTTTTAATTAATTTGAGTTAGTTTTTGTGAGTGGTATAAGATGATGGGCAGAGGAAAATGAATAGACATTCTCTCAAAAAGGATTTTTAAATTGCCAATAGGTACATGGAAAGGTGTTCAGTATCACTAGTCCTCAGGGAAATGCAAATCAAAACCACAATGAGATATCACCTCACATTTGTTCGAATGACTATTATCGAAAAGAGATAAGTGCTGGTGAGGATGCAGAGGAAAGATAACTTTAGTTCATTGTTGTTGAAAATGTAAATTTGGTGTAGTCACTATGTAAAACAGTATGGAGCTTTCTCAAAAAATTTTAAAAATTTAACTACAATATGATCCACCTCTAAGTATATATCTGAAGGAAATGAAATCACTATCTTGAGGCAGTATCTGTAGCCTCATGTTTATTGCAGCATTATTTATAATAGCCAAGATACAGAAACAACTTGTGTCCATTGACAAATGAATGGATAAATAAGATGTGAGATACACACACACACATACACACACACACACACACACACACACACACACACACGAGTATTATTTAGCCATAAAAAAGGAAATCGTACCATTTCAATGACAAAATGAATGAACTCTGAGTGTATTATGCTATGCAAATACCAGAGAAAGATAGCTACTATATGATCTAACTTCTATGAGAAACCTAAAAATACAAACTCATTGAAATAGAAAGTAGATTGGTAATTGCCAGGAGTTGGGGACAGATGGGAGGGTGAAGATGATCAAAAAGTACAGACTTCTAGTTCTAAGATAATAATTTCTGGGGATGTAATATACAGTACGGTGTCTATAATTAACAATACTGTATTGTGCATTTGAACGTTGGTAAGAGAGATCTTAAAAGTGCTCACTACACACACACACACACACACACACACACACACAATTGTAACTACATGAAGTGATGTATGATTGGGTTGCCGCTAAGGTCTCCAACTCCCTCCTCCCTTGATATATGAAAAAAATTCCTAGAAACAGGATGTTCCAGATCACTACTCCAGGTATCCACGTTGAATCACCCCAAGAGTGGAGACGCCCTTCGGTCTCCTTGTGGTTATACCTATGCAAGTAGCCAAATCACATTTCCCTCTCCCTCTAAGGGCTGCCAGCCCCCACCCATAAGTCCCCTATATAACCCTGCCTGTTAGAGATACCAAAACTGACCCCGCCTTAGGAGTCAGCCCAGCAGGTAACTCTCCAGTAAAGTTCTCTTGCCTAAACCCAGGTGTGTTCCTCTTTCGGCCAACCTTTCAATGTACATGTTAACTAACATTATTGTGGTAATGATTTATATATAATATCATCACATTATACACCTTACACTCACACAATGTTGTATGTCAACTATATCTCAATAAAGCCGAAAAAAATAAGTCAGAATACAAACAAAACTTTTAGGATAATTTAGATGACATGGCTCTTTCAATAAAAATGAAAAAGCAATGGCTATCTGTTTCTGAGAGTAAATCTGCAGCTGGGTGATAGGAGAAATAAAGTGACATATACTCACATTGAAACAGACGTCAGATGCCTGTCCACCTAAAACTGCCCTTGGCTCAACACTCCTCTTGGGATCCACTAAATGCTTCCTCCATACTACAGATGAATAATTCATCAGCTAGACTTCCCCTCACACACAACATGAGAGTGGTAAGTGTTTGGAAGCTGATTGATTAGTGAATAATGACACTACTCACCAATCCACCAGTGAGTAAACATATGTAAGACACCAGCAGGTGCTGGACTAACTCAGTATTGGACAATAGAAAAATAATACAAGCCACAGAGGTAATTTTAGACTTTCTAGGATACACATTAAAAACAGGAAAGATTGATTTTAAGAATAAAAATATTTAATCCAAAATATTTTAAAAAATATCATTTCGACATGTAAGTGATATAAAACTTATTAACGAGACACTGCATATTCTTTTTTCCAGACTAAGTTTTGAAATCCTGTGTTTATCTTACACTTACCATATACCTCTACTCAAACTTGCCACATTTTAAGTGCTCAATAGCTAGGTCTTCATATTAGAAAGTACAGGTCTAACTCGCATTTACCCTACATTGTTGTTGGCTTGTAAGACTTGTATACATTTTTGAAAGTCATACTTTATTTACCCAGGTCTTGTGTTCTTTCTTAAGAAGAAAAATGGAAACAGTATCTAAATGGATTATTTGACTTATTTTAAAGTGAATTTTCTTTTCTGCCAATGTCTAATCTGAGGTGAGAAAAGTGAGTGCCAGAAATGATATCTAAAATATAATTCACAAAGCAATGACTTAAAAACTATGAAATCATACAAACAACACAAATTGATTATTGTAGAATTTTAAGATGCCCATTGAAAATAACTATGAATCTCTTGATACAAATAAATAGTAAATTGTACTATTAGTAAATATAAAAATATTAGTATAGAATAAAAATAAGGGAACTTGCCCTGGCCAGTTTGGCCCAGCAGTTAGAACATCAGCCTGCGGATGAGAGAGACCTGGGTTCGGTTCCCGCTAAGGGCACGTACGGTTGCAGTTTGTCCCTGGCCCCGGTTGGGGTTGTGTGGTTGGCAACCACTCGATGTATCTCTCTCACATCGATGTTTCTCTCTCTCTCTTCTTCCCTCTCTCCTTCCCTCTCTATCTGAAGATAAATGCAAAAAAAAATGTCCTCAGGTGAGGATAGATTTAAAATAATAATAATAAGGGAACTTAAAGATCTTTAATATTCCTAATTTTTTTCTGTGAGTTTTGACTTTTACTGAATTTGATAAAAAGTGTTGACTATCAGGAGGTATTTCATTTATTCCACTAATCAAAGTTCAACATATATAGAAGAGTACAACCTTAAGTATGATGGAAGTCTTGGTTATGTGTAGAAAAACTATATATGTACATAAGTTCACTGATCCTTAAACCTTTTAGTCCAGTTGTCACAGGAAGAACTTATGTTGGGCTTACATGTGAAAAACACTAGAAGTTTTAGTTGAACTGACATGCAGGAAATCTGCAGTTATTCCTCGGAAGAGAGGCTCCAGATTCTGCTACTTGCAAACTCCACTCATCCAACATGCAAAGTTGCTCATTTAGATTTCCATTTATATTCATGTAAAACAAACCAGAGAATGGTATATGAATAGATATATATTATTTGTAAACACAGTTTCATTAAAATTGGGAGAATCTTCAACATCTTCCACAGTAAAGAAAAATTTCATAAATAAGACATAATATCCTTATTGATTGGAGAAAACTTTTAACAAACCTTAGAAAATAATTCTAAATTCAAAGAAGATAGAAAGCATTATTACTAATTATTATGAACTAAATATGATTAATGTTTTTATAGGTAAATTTCTTAAATGCTACTAAAATGTATAACAGACTTGTATTTTATATAGTTAATGCCTACTGTGGCACGCAGAGAAACTTCTTAAAATTAATATGTATGCAAAGTGATGCTGAATTTTTAAATAATTTCTCCTCTTAAATTAATATTGGTTTCTAACACTTATTGATATTTAGTTGTGTTATATAAATTGTTAATTAATATTTGGTTTTATAAATGCTATAATAGATTAGATAGATATAGATATAGATGATATAGATATAGATATAGATATAGATGATATAGATATAGATATACATTGGTAACATTTATAATTTCACTGGTACCATGTCCACTATCCCGATGATTCATCTGTGACAACTGAAAAATGATTTTTTTAAGAATATTCTCCCCAACCAGTGTGGCTCAGTGGTTGAGTGTCGACCCATGCAACAAGAGGTCACTGGTTCGATTCCTAATCAAAGCACATGCTCAGGTTGTGGGCCAAATCCCAAGTGGGGGTTATGCAGGAGGTGGCCAATCAATATTCTCTCTCATCGATGTTTCTATCTCTCTCTTACTCCCTCTCTCTAAAATCAATAAAGACAAAATATTTATAAAAATATTCTATTCTGCATATTGGTTTCTAGGAAGCATGGACATGATAGACACATCTGGTCATAGTGCTATTACCAGAGTGAGAAACTGGACTTGCCCCCCGATTTTATGAATGTTATAGGACTAAAGTTACTTTTGAATTTACCTCCAGTATAGCTAAAGTAATATTTGTTATTGTAATATTACCGCCAGACCAAGTTGTCCTTGACAGATACAGGAGAGAACAGAATTCCACGTCCCACCTAAGAAAGTTCAGGACTACTGAGTCTTTAAAGGTAGGTTATAGAGAACGTTGTTCTTATGAAGATAAGATCTAACCTACCAGGGAAAATTGGTAAAGGAATGCATGAAAACAAGATTAAACATTTCAGAAAATTGAACCAGGGACTTTCCTGGTTCCCTCCTTATCAGCTTTCAAGAGATGGACAGGAATATGTGAACAAAGTATTTTACATTTCTCAAGTACTAGTAGGAAGAGAGTAAGTGTTTAAATGAAACACATTTGATTATTACTACAATTATATTCACTCACACACCTCACCTATATACATACAATAATAAAACTCAGAAATTAAATGTTTATGTATCTATTATTTTAGTGATATTTTCCCTCCCTTCCAGCAATAACAGTAAAAGTAACATGCAATAGCAAAAAAGTCCTAAATATGCTTTATTTGAACATTACACATTCTTTCCCTTGATTTGCACTGGGAAATTTTAACAGTATTTACATGCACTGATTTTCCATGGATATCTAGTAATGAAATACAGTCTCCCAAATGTTCACTGTTATTTAGAAAAATTTTACAAAATGGTCTTCTTTTACTTGCTTGTCTTTCGACTACTATTTAAAAAGAACATAAATAGAAAGTTCCCTTTTTTCTAGGCACAGAGAATTGAAAAGTGTTTCTCAAAAAAGACTATATGATTTATTGCAAGAGGAAAGAAAAAATTATTTTCTCATGTGTATTGCACATACTCAACCTCAATATAGCCTAGTACTCTGCAATTTGAGTGTTCAGTAAATATTTGTTGCATTAAAATAGGGACAAATTCAAGGCAAGAATGTTCTATTTTCTTCCCAGTATTCATTCAACAGCCATATTTTAAAATACAGCTAGGTACTATGAAACACACTAAGAATTGTGAATGAGACAGAATATCTGTCCTCAAGGAGAATATAATCTAATTAAATATGAGATAAATGTTAAAACTAACTCTGAATAACCCTGAAAGATAAATAGGTAAACAGTATTTTGGAGCTTAATAATCTTGGTCAACCTCCAGTCTTATGTCAATCAAGACAATTATCTGTTAGAGTCTCCAAAAATAGCAGTCTTACATACAAAACTGACCTTGGCTTAATCTGTTCTTCTCAATGCTCAAAACAAAACAAAAAATCTTCAGGCATAACCACTACTTAATCTTACATGTCTTAACTTTAATATATAGTTTAATAATTCACCAATTTGTACTTGTCAAATTGACTAGGGTTATTTATGATTTCAGTGGAATAAAACACTTTTTTACAATTGAAATATCATGCATTTAATGATCAGTTTTAAACATTACAGATACTTCACACACACACAAATAATATTTCATTTCTAAATATCTAGCACTGCCACAGAACTAAAAATTACAATTTTGCCTGGCTTAAAAACAATAGCTAGCTTGTAGATCCACAAATTTGGACAATGAAATGTCCATAGGAACTGAGATGTATAGTAATAAAATAAACATTTTTATATCTTATGAAGAGAAATAACCATTTTCTAATAAAAAATGTCTCCAAATTTGATACTTCATTTTAACACCTTGCAAAAATTAGTCAAGTCAAAATAAAGGAATGTATACATATATGCATAACCAATGGACAGAGACAACAGTGTGGTAAAGGCGGGGGAGTGGGGAAGTGGGTGTCAACAAGGGGTGGGCATCTGTAAAACTTTCAACAATAAAGATAAATTTTAAAAAGTGGAAACAACCCCCCAAAAGAATAAAAGATGAAAATTGAGGGGGAAAAAGGAATGTTATGAATCTTTACCAGTTATAGAAAATGAGTATGTCCAACAATTGTAAAGTCTAAGCTGGAGATAAGGTATTCATTGCATATACCTTTTTTTTTTTTTTTAATCCTCACCCGAGGACATTTTTTGATATTTTGTTCAGATAGAGTGGGAGGGAGAGAGAGAGAGAGAGAGAGAGAGAGAGAGAAACATCAATGTGAAAGGGACACATCGAGTGGTTGCCACCCGCATAACTCAACCAGGGCCGGGGACAAACATATACCTTTAAACTTTAATGTACATTGGACATTTCATGATCATGATAAAATGATGTTTTACATTATGTATAGTTTCTCATAACCAAAAATATATGTACAGGACCTTACACTATGTAATAAGTGAGCTCAAAAAATTAAGATAAGGTCTGTCCCTTAAAGAATTTACTATCTAATGTAAGAAGTAACTTGCAGGAGATTGTATTTCTGCAAAAGGATTAATGGCAGGTGTTAAATAGTCGATTAAGACAAAAGATTACCAGATTTGAAGCTAAATAAATAAATAAAATTTTCTTCATGAAGAAGTCTCAGGGAAATAAGACTTGAGTTATACTTTTAGGAATAATAAGGGTTAGATAAATGATTAGGAGGGAGCAATAGTGAATGAGCAAGGTCATGAAAAAGTTGCACACAGTGAAGAGACAATTCTGGTAAAAATGGATGATTTTAAAAAGGAGATTGTTGCCCGGGAATAGCAAAGACTTTTTTGTTTGTATGTTTGTCTTTTAACCCTCATCAAAGAACAATGCCTAGAGAGAGAAAAGGAAAGAGAGAGAGAGAGAGAGAGAGAGAGAGAGAGAGAGAGAGAACAAACATCTCTATGTGAGAGAGAAACATTCATCAGTTGCCAGATTTGTGGATCTACAAGCTGACCGCTGACCTGGGATCGAACCCATAACCTTTAGATGTACAGGATGAGGCTCCAGCCAACTGAACCATACCAGCTAGAACTCAAAGGTTGTTGAAAACTATTCCTGACTGAATAGGAAACTATTGAGAAGAGATATGATAGAAGAAAATGAGTTTTTTGAGAAACTTTTTTTGCAGTGTACATAGGTTTCTCTAGAGATAACCCAGAGGTCATTGTACTGATGAGGAGATGGCAGAGCTGAGGCACCAGAACATGGTGAAAATCAGCATCACAGGAAACATTAGCTGGGCAGTAGACACAGGGACCAACCTCTATCATTTTTTTAATTGTATGCTTTTTATATACGAATAAGCATCGTAGTAAGTTTAATCATTTTATAACTGTATAATTACATTTGCCTAAAGCCTGTGTTGTTTTTATGATCCTCACTTTGTGCATAGGGAAAATGAGGCACAATAAAGTCTAGATAACTTTCCAAAGTTACCAGGCCAGCAAATAAAGGAGCTAGGATGAAAATCTAGAAAATTTCATTCTAATGTCTTTTCCCTTTATCAATTATACAGAACAATAAAATACCTCTGAAAGTGAAAATGACGAAGAAAGCAGAGTTGTAATTCACCTCAGGACTGACTTGAACAGATGGGAAGGACTACTTTGATGAAACATGTTGGGTCAATAATGTGAAGCTCCTTGAAACACACCAGTTAAAAAATAGTCACCAACTGGCCTTCCAACAAATGTTAACCTGGTAAAAACGAAGACTTCTGTTTTCATGTGTGGTGCATGCAAGTTCGGATTGTCCTTAGTGCCTCTTTTTCACCACTCTTCCTCCATCTGAAAAGATACTGGGAAAATAGTTCAAGAAAATTCATTAGAAGGGGCACCAACTTATTGGCATGCCTGTGGTGTCCATATGTTGAACATGGGTTCAGTTAAGCATAATTCATTATGAACTTTTGCAGATAGATTCAGAATTGTGAACTAATGTTACCATTTGGTGGCCAGAGATAAGAACTCAAGGGATGCTGGGAACCAAAGTTACACCCATAGAGAACCACATAGATTTTTCTCACTAGTAGGAAAGAGAAGGAATCTACATGGAACTTTTATTTTCTCTTATTTGTGCTAATGTAAATACACTTCATCAATCTTTATAAATTGTATCTATGTGTATGCGATGACTTGCTTTTCATCCAAATAATAACCATGAGCTTTTTAATATTTAAGGAATTTTAGAATATAGAGAATCATGCTATTTAATTGAGAATGTTCTAAGAGCATCAGAAAAGTTTGGGAAATTCTTACTAAAATCTCTCTCTGGAGTTTCTCACTCAGCATCAGCAAACCAGAAAGTTATTGCAGACACAGCCTAAAAGCAGAGTTGAAATATTCCTTAGGAAAAAGTCTTAGAAACCTCACATGCCTATTGCTTAGGGTCTGTGGTATGCTGATGAAAAACAACAAAACAACTGGCTACTTTGGGTATTAAAAGCAAACATACCTGATTTGTAGCTTTTGCCTATTTGAAGCTATCACTATGGCCAATTTCTAGCTAAGAATGTGATATCATAAACTCAGAGCTGGGAAGCATTATGAATAACTGGCTCCCATGATTGATACCACTGGGTTTTAATATGTTCATCCTGGGAAACCACTGCACAGAGATAGGTCAATGCTCCTGTATCCAGAGGCCACTCTCCTCTGTGGGAAGGCCCAGGTACAGAAGCCTGATATCTCCAATTTCGGAGTTACTCAGAAATTTCTTTATTTTTGACCAAGTTTTAACGGGTACCTCTTAAAAACTGATTATGCTTACCAAAGCATTTGATAAAATGATAATCCAAGGAAACTTTTAGGATATATTAATCATATGCTTCCATTTAAAAAAAATAAGTCTGTATGAGCCCTTCAATTGTATCTAATTATTAAATATTGAGAATTGAGAACAATTAGTGTAGAATTATCGGCAAAACTATGCCATGTGAATATAAAGTAAGACAAAGCGTGCTAACCAGGTCTTGCTCAGAAGTAAATGGAAATAATTATGAGCCATTCAATCCCAAATCCTAATTCAGACTTCAAATTCGGAGCAACTGAGGCTCAGCACCAGCGATGGAGCACTATTACCAGGATTGTCTCAGGAGCAGGGCTATGACCTTAAATATAACACTTATTAACCTTAAGGGGCTATCTGGTGGGATTAATTAATCCAGAGTTTACATCTGACTGTAATGAAAAATCACCAAACCAAAGAGATATAAGTAGGAATTTAACTGTAATAAAGAGAAGAGAAAGAGGAAGGAAATTGAGGTTATTTATAGAGAGGAGACATTTTAAAGGTCTAATTCTTCCAGAGGAATTTAATATCTCAGGGTTGGATTGGATTTTTTTTTTTTCATGCAAAGACCACAGACTGGCTCCAAGTAGCCAAGCAGCCTGAACTAAAGGTGGCCCTGGTGACTTCTCAGCTATGGATGGGGCTAGGCCCACACTTTGCTGTGCTATATGTGAGGACACCCTGTGCATTTTGAAAGTTAGGAATATAATGTCTAGGAAGAGGAAAAAAGCATTTCTAATTATTAAATGATACCTCTGCCAAGAAGGGAGGCAGTCCTGTTGTTGAGTTTTTACATTACATTCAGTATATTTTAATTTCCCAACAATCTTGAAGTTATACACTTTTCCTGTGCTTAGAAGGGATTAGAAGCTCAGAGAAGTTGAGTAAATTTCTCAAAGCTACACAGTCAATCTGCTCAATGCTAAAGCTTGTGCAACCTTATGGATGTATTATGTGCTAACACTGCAAGGACTTGCTCTGGACAGAGGGAAAAGAAATCTTTATAATTTATAGAGATTGAAATGGAGATCACTGCTTAAGAATTTAAGAATTTGATGAATGAAAGAAATTAATACCAAAGTTTCTTCTATTTCTTCACTGATGCTGAAGGATAAAGACCCCAAATAAATAGTCATTTGTTTAGCACAGCATCTTCATTCATCAGTTTTGGATAATGTAAAAATAGACCCTGAGCTTAGAGTGGGTGCAGTTAAGATGTAGACAGTTCTGCATAAGAAGGCAATGGGATTCAAGAACTTGGAGGAGGGATTTCTGGAGATGTCAAGAAAGCAAGAAAATGGAAGTGAAGATTTAGAGTCTAAAAGCAGAAATTTCCCAGAGCCAGGAATGCTTGACAACCTTCTAGGACATAATATTCTATTTTATTTTGTTGCTTGTAACCCTCTCTGTTGATCCCAAACCGATCTTTCAGTCAGTAATGGTCCATTAAAAATAGCTTTGTGTTAGTGAAATGTTGAGGAAATGAAGGAGTCTGGAAAGTGTTCCAGCTGGTTTGTTTGAAAAACTCAGAACAATCATCTTAAGAGGCAGAGAGAATAACAGGTAGAAGTCAGGGCACATCAGACTGACCAGGATGAGGTGAGGTCCTTGGAAACTTAGATAAATATTAAATGAGACTTCCCATAGTAAGTGGTTGGGAATTAAAGGCCTCGCCTGAGAAGCTGAAGCAAAGAGTAACCACAGAAGCAGGAGAACACTGAGATACTTGGGCTACACATGAAAAATGCCTGATCTAAGATTATTCTCAGTGCTGGAAGTGAATTTCTGAAAGACAGGATTAAATGTACCTATCCAGGCAGCAGCCCAGTTGCTGAGAGGGCCGATACTACTTCCGAAGATGCCTCATCTGCGAGTCTGTGGATCTGAGGTCTTGAGCAAACTGCCTTTGTAATAAATATCACATGTCATATATTTAAAATTTCCAGTCAGAAACACATAGTTTTCCATAAAGTTTTCACAGCATGCCATTTCAGAGATGGATGTGAAAGTGATAACAAAGATAGGAAGTTGTATTACTCCTTTTGCCAGAAAAAGCAAATTCTTAAAAATACTGGCTATGGATGTTTCTGAGTATTACTCATGGATGCTCTGAGGTAGATGAATTTCAAAGTCTAGAAACCAGAAATGGTTCTGTAATAAGCTTTTTCAAAATCTACGACTGTTAAACAAACAGGAGAAATTATATAAAAATACAAAGATTATTTAACAAGAGAGGGGATGCTTTTAACTGATGCAGTCTATCTTTATTGGAACACACCCCAGGCAAACAAAATTCTTATTGCATTAATAATTGATCTAATAAAATTAATACTCCTGTAAGTCACATGATGCACAGGTCCAAAGAATAGTGGTTGAATATATCTGTAGAATCACACTGACAAAGTACAGATACAAATTTAATGAACACTCTTAAAATAACGCATATATGAGTCAAACATCTCTTTTACAGTTAGATTAATAAGTAGCAAAACACAACTGGATCAATTTGCCCCTGATAATCATTGCATTGTTTAAACTTTGACATTAACCAGATGCTTAAAGGAGGACTCATAATTTTTTAAAAAATATTTAGGACTGTTCCTTTAAAAATTTTTAAAATAAATTAAAAGAATAAGAGCATACAGCAGTAGCTAGTTTATCTTATATATATGCTTCCCAAATATTCACAATGCTGTATTTTATACACATTATACACAAAGTAATAATAGTTTCAGCATCTTATCCCTTTAGGAACATTCCATCTTTCAGAGTCCACTTGACCGTTCTTTGTGCAGTTGACATGCACACATCAGTGTCTATTTGTAGAGGCCAGTTTTGGTTCATTTGGTCAAAGATAAATAGATTGTTTAAAGTTATGAATGAATATAAGAGAAATTTATTTTCAAAGAAAAAATAAAAATGTAAGGTATATGCTTATACAGTCTTAGCTGTTCACAAGTTCTGTTAATTTATGTGAATTTAAAAGTATACAGAAAGAATGAACGCCTCATTACAAATATTGACTACCACTGAAATCAAATACAAAATTTTTATCCAATCCAAATGTATTACCATTTTCTATTATAAGTATAAATCTGTATAAAATGGCAAATTGAGAGTGTATTGAGATAATTTATGAAATAATTTGTTACTTGGTTAGTTCTTTAGGGTGAATATTCATGCCTCATGACACCTATGGTCTCCATTCTATTAAATTTTAAGAGTCAGATTAACTGCACAGCTACAGCTTTCAATTAAAATATGTTTTAGTACAGTTCTGACCAATTAGCAGGATTCTAAGAGATTATCAAAAGTTTTTAAATTTTAGTAATGCCTAAAACTTAGCTAACTTTTTTCCATATTTCTAATAAAATTCAAAATGGCAAAATAATGTATACATCCTGCCTATAAACCCAATAAAACACAATATTTATAAATAACAACTGTTTCCCAAGGTAGTTAAATTCTGTTTAATATTTTTCTGACCTACCACCAGTACACTAGGGTAAATTCTATGATATAATGTTTTGGAAATAAAAGTTTTAAAGAGGTCTATATAATTTAATAATTAAGGATAATTAATTTAGAATGTGTAAGTAGTTGTTTCTTTCAAATGGTGTTCATTAACACTACCGTTTTACAGGGAGAATAACTTCCCAATACAACTTAAGAGTATATTTAACAACATTAGGGGCCCAAAATTTGAAGGCAATATTTTGGTAATAACATCTCTTATGTCATTGGTTAGCCATTTTTTCATATCATGAATTTCATACAAAGACTATGAGACTACATTATAATAATAACCAAAAGGAACATTGAGATTGATTTTTAAGGCTATTCTGTTCAAACATATTTTCCTCTAAAATATGAAACAAAAAGAAATTCAGAAATTTTCTATTTACTGTTAGCATGAACTTACACTAAAAATGGTGCAAAAAATTAAAAACTTAATCTCTATGTAAAATGAATGTTTTAAATAGCCTGAACATTAAACAGGACTTATTTTAAATTGTTATATATTAATTATTTTAAAGATACCAGTTTTTGCTCTGGCTGGTGTGGCTCGGTTGGTTGGAGCATTGTCCCATGCAACAGAATGTTATGGGTTCAATTCCCAATCAGGGCACATAGCTAGGTTTTGAGTTTGATCCCTGGTTGGGGCATACATAGGAGGCAACTGATCAATCTCTCTCTCTCACATTGATGTCTCTCGCTCTCTGTTTAATCTTCTCTCTCTAAAATCAAAATAAAAAGGTACTAGTTGTTTATAAATTTTATAGAAAGAATAAATTATATTTAGAATAACTTTAGTTTAATATATATATATAGTTTTAATCCTCACCTGAGGACCTTCTTTTTTTTTTTTTTTTGCATTTATCTTCAAATAGAGCATGAGGGAGAGAGGGGGGCGAGAGAGAAAGAAACATCGATGTGAGAGAGACACATTGACTGGCTGCCACCCACACCACCCCAACCAGAGCCGGGGACAAACTGCAACCAAAGTACATGCCCTTAGTGGCAACCGAACCCAGGACTCTCTGGTCCACAGGCTGACGTTCTAACCACTGAGCCAAACTGGCCAGAGCGAAAAGCAATATTTTAAGTAATAATTCCATAATCTTTAAAATTTTGGATAAATATATCTTATATAATGAGAATCTTAAAGTTTCTTTTTCTTAGATTTTTCAATAATTTATTAAAATGATTCCATAGTGGCTGTACCACTCTGCCCACTTCTAGGAATATACCCTAAGAAGCCTGAAACACCCATCAGAAAGAATATATGTACCCCCATGTTCATAGCAGCACTATTTACAATAGCTAAGATCTGGAAACAGCCAAGTGTTCATCCGTAGACGAATGGATAAAAAAGCTGTGGTACATATACACAATGGAGTACTATGCAGCTGTAAGAAAAAAAGATCTCTTATCCTTTGAGATGATATGGAGGGACCTGAAAAGTATTATCCTACATGAAATAAGCCAAACAGAGAAAGACAAATATCATATAATCTCACTTATTTCTAGAATATAATGAACCTAACAGTCTGAAGAACATGGTAGTCCCAGAAATGTGGAAGTAGGGTACAGACTGACAGCCCTCAGAAGAGGGGGCGATGGGGGAGGGAAGAGATAAACCACAGAACTTATATGCAAATATGCATACCCAATGGACATGGACAGCAAAGCTGGGGATGGGACCGGGAGGGAGGGCGAGGAGGGTGTCAATGGGGGAAAAAGAGAAACATCTGTAACAAAAAAAAAAAAAAAGAAGGTTAGTGTTCCAAACCTAGGAAGAATACCTTGCAAATGATTTTCAATTTTTAAATAGTCGTTCAGTCACTACCATATAACTGATCTGAGAGCTCTGACTAGATATAAAGAATATGTATTTCAATAATGCTGATTCTTAAAGAGGCATAAGGTAACTTTTCATGACTTAACCAAACAAAAGAAGCAATTCAGAATTATAAATAACACTTTCCCCTCTTTTCTCTTTATATCTTTCTGTTTGTCTGATTAAAGCTTTTCATAGCTAACCAACCATAGGAATAAGGGAAATGTGTCTGATTAATATCAATATGACAGTCATGAATAAAACAAAACATCAGTAAATAGATTTATTCCCTGGGCTGTGATGAGGCTCATATAAGATAAAGTACGTAAAAGTACATAGAAAACTGAAGCAGTATATAAATGTAAGTTGTAATTATAATTATTATATGCTCCTAACTGTGTGCCAGAAGAATGGCAGCCAATCTATTGTAAAGCAGCATTCTTAGAAGACAATGAACATAACACCCTAGAGCTGGTTCCCAGATGTCTTTTGTATTTGAAACAGTAAGCAAAATGAGCAATCTGCAAAAATAATTTTGAGAAAACTCATAGACACTGCAGAATCTCTCATTGAAAAGAACTGTGTCTTTATTTTGTCACAACATATGGGAATTTTGTGTGTCTTCTAAAAATGCTTTTATACAGCTAAAAAGAGTCCAAGATAGGAAATCAGAAATCTGGAATTGGCCCATTTTACTTCTGGTTCACCACATGACTAAAAGCACACTTAATCTCTCAAACTTCAGGTTTTACTTGTGTCTAACATGACAATTTTACAAGGCTTAATAGAATAAAACATCTGTGCACCTACCACTGATCATGGTATGTAATATAGTTAAATAAGCATGTTAAAAATAATCTACAATTGTTTTCCCTTCTTTACCAGCCTATTATGACCAAATGTTAGTTAGCATTTACTCGCCAATTTTATGGGTTTATTATCCCTCCCCTTGCTCACACATGGTATACCCCCTACAACATTTTTTCTGACTCTTTCTGGAAGTCTTCCTGGGCATTTTGATTGGCAACACTATAAGCGTGGATCTGAACTCCAATGAGCCCTCAATAACCAAGCATAGTTTCTAAGGCCCTCTGGTCAGGGTGCTTACAGCATTTTTTTGTTCCAAACTCCACTCTCCCCAGACCATTGTCTCAGCCACTTTTCACTTCACTTTCAGTAGATGACATTTTAGAAGACTTTGCAGAGAAAATAGAAGCCAGTATAATACTTTCTGTTTCTTGTACTGTCCTTTGCTTTCTTTTGACAGAATGACTTGTCTAATCACTCTGTGCACTAGAGCAGTGTTTCTCAAAGTATCTTTAAAGGATCCGATTTTTCTTATTGCCAATGAGCATGAGCTTACATATGTATTTTTAAATATTCAACAATGAATAACTAGAAAAATAAAATGAACATCAATATAAAGGCAGAATTTTTATGATTAGATTCAATTCTACAATTCTATCCACTGTCTTTTTTTGGGGGGGGGTATGTACCCCTAGCAGGAACCAAACCTGGGACTCTGGACCGACGCTGAACTGCTAAGCCACATGGGCCAGGACTTAGATTCAATTCTAAAATGCCTGTTAAATTACTAAAAAATTTCTAAATGTTTATCTTTGATTTCTGTGCATCTGCATCACAAATTACTAAAAAACAATTGAGCCTTGCCTGGTTTGGTTCAGCCGTTAAAGGGTCAGCCCAAAGACCAAAGAGTTGCTTGTTCGATTTCGGTCAAGGGCAGATACCTTGGTGGCGGTTCAGTAGGTACCCGGTTCTGGTTGGGGTCATGCGAGAGGCAACCAATAGATATGTCTCTCGCACATTAATGTTTCTCTCTCCATCTCTCTCCCTCTCTCTTTCCCCGTCCCTCCCACTCTATCTGAAAATCAATAGAAAGGCATCCTCGGGTGAGGATTAAAAAAACAAAAACAAAAAACCATTTAGGCTACCACCAGTTCTTAAATCTGAGTTGAGTAATATTTGTGTGTGAACTCTCCCATATTTTTAGAGAATTTCATATATTAATTACCCTCTCTCCTTCATCTTTTCCCTCCTCTATTGGCTTCTTCTCATTAGCATTTAGGCATGCTCCTGTTTCTTCCTTACAGTTACCATTGTAGAGCTCAGCTCCACTTTTCAGCAAAACAGTTCAGCAGAGTGATTTATAGTAACTATCAGGCTGCCTCTCCTCCACCTTCCCCCTCAGCTCACTATTCTAGCTCCCATCTCAATCACTCCACTAGAACTGCTCTTGCCAAGCTCACAAATAGCCAGGGATAATTTTACCATCCCCATGGGACATTTGGCAACATCTGAAGACATTTCCACTGGGATCTAGTGAGTAGAGGCCACAGATGCTGCTAAACATCTTACAATGCCCAGAACAGCAACCTTCCAAACAAAGAATTATCCAGATCAAAATGTCTGGATGTTGGGAAAACCTGTTCTAAAAAAGGGGACCACATTTCAATTCTTATGGACCTTATTTCTTCCAGGATGTGACACTGTCAAATAATCTCAAATTCCAGATTCAGAGGCTTGGGTGGCAGCTTCTGATGGGATGAGCTCAGCTTATACACCTGGCTCCAAATAATAAGCTGGGAGAAAATAAATATCTACTTCCTTTTGTTCCCCTATTTCCTTTCCATCATAAGCTTTTCCTCTAATTACTATTTAGATAGTGGGTAAGCAAAAATGATGAAGTTCAAATGGACTGCCCCAAACCAAAAGCACATTTTCCTCACTCCTAAACCTAGCGCACTGGGTTGGGGGACCTAGGCTCAGTGAGACTCTTCCTGTGATGAGTTTTCTCTGATCATCATTTGGCTTCTGTACTATTACTAATGCAGCTTGTATCCTGGTTCCTTGCCCTACCTTTTCCCCCAAACATTCTCAAGACCTCACTCAGAGTTGTCTTGGGGAAACACAAACATAACCAAATAATTCCTCTGCATTAAAACCATTCGGTGGCTTCTAATTCTTTGGATAAGGGCAATTCCTTTATTATGGTTTGTGCAGCTTCATGATCCTGAACCTGACTCCTTCCCTGGTCTCATCTTGAACAATTTTACCTTTCCATCAGCAACACAGTCCATCTTTCCAGTCAGACTTTTAGTTTCTTAAATTCTCTATACTCACTCTTATCAGTAATTTTTTGTATAAAATGTTTCTTTATCTGGAATAGTCTCCCTTTTCTCAGGCAATATCCTACTCAATCCATAACTATTTGATAACAAAACTTCAACAAACCACCCTTGACTGCCCCCACCCATATTTAGCTATTTGCTGCTTTTATGTTCTCACAGATATGCATATATATGCATATATGCATATATATATATATATATATATATATATATATATATATGCTTGCATACCTATTCATGTTCATTCCTTCTCCCGTTTGAGAGCGGAAATTTAATGTCATGCTGATTGCTTTATCTCCTGTCCTTAGTTTACTGCCTGGCACATGGTAGGTACTAAATAACTACTTTATATATTACTACTGCCTGGATGGCACTGCCCCACTGCTGCTACTTCTCTCGTGATTGGGGTCATCTTCTCTTGGACCTATCAAGGTCTCCCTGCTCACCATGATGTCCCAAGAATAACACCACCCTCCCCAGGGCATATTTCCCCATGTTGACCCAGAGCAAAACCTATTTACGTAATTCGGGGGTATCAAGATTATGCTTTATTCCCTCTAGATCAATAACCTGAGCCATACTACCTTAGAGACATGGAGAAAATTCCTGTCTCTGGCAGTCAGAACGAGTTCCAGAGTCCGTGGGAACCACGTGATCTTCCTTCCACTTCTCTCTTCTGACTCTCATCCCTAACTCCAATATCTTCAGAAAACATTCGCCTCATCCGTCTGTCCCATGCCCTCACATAAACAATGTATGTATATAGACACCAGCTTCCAGCTTGGGCTGAACCAGGATCACTTCCAAGATAGAATATATTAAATTTTATTCTCACTCCTATTTTTTTATTGTTATAAAATGTTCACAATGGGAAGAATCAGAAAAATACCCTCAGTTGAATAAAGATTAAAATGTCTGTGCAGCAGATACAAGCAAAAACATGTTTATGCCTTTGGCACATACTAAACTTTCATTTCCACTGATCAGAATCACTTACATTGATAGAATGGATCCTGAGCAGAGTATATGGGTGCTTGACAAAAACACAAAAATTTAATAGCTCTTTTGCTTATAAAAAAGATTCTGTGAAAAAAACTATTTAGTAAAAATAAATGACAAAGATCTTGTAATATATATATATTTTTAATAAAAAAGCATATTTTTTCTGATATTACAAAGCATTAATTCTATGCTACTCCCTCAAGAATGTTCACCAATTCTTTATTCTTTTTAAAAATTTTTATTAATTTATTTTTGTTACAGATGTTTCTCCTTTTATTCCCCATTGACACCCTCCTCCCCATCCCCCACACCCCATGTCCGGCTTTGTTGTCCATGTCCATTGGTTATGTGTACATGCATATAAGTTCTGTGGTTTATCTCTTCCCTCCCTCCTCCACCCCCTCTTCTGTGGGTTGTCAGTCTGTACCCTACTTCCACGTCTTTGGGTCTGCCCATTTCCTCAGACTGTTATGTTCATTATATTCCAGAAATAAGTGAGATCATGTGATATTTGTCTTCCTCTGCTTGTCTTGTTTCACTTAGGATAATACTTTTCAGGTCCCTCCATGTCGTCTCAAAGGATAGGAGATCTTTCTTTCTTACAGCTGTATTGTACTCCATTGTGCATATGTACCACAGCTTTTTTATCCATTCATCCACTGATATATCACCTAAGGCAACAGAAACAAAAGAGAAAATGAACACATGGGACTACTTCTGCACAGTAAAAGATACAATCATCAAAATGGAAAGGCAACCCACTCTATGGGAGAGCATAATTGTCAATGATATATCAGATAAGAGGTTAATTTCCAAAATATATAGAGTGTTCATACAGCTCAACAAAAGGAAGACAAAGAACCCAATTAAAAAATGGGCAGAGGACCTAAATAGACACCTCTCCAAAAAGGGCATACAAATGGCTAAGAGACATATGAAGAAATGCTCAACATCACTAATAATCAGAGAGAAGCAAATTAAAACAACAGTGAGGTATCACCTCACACATGTAAGAATGGCCGCCATCCACAAGTCATCAAACAATAAGTGTTGGCGAGGGTGTGGAGAAAAGGGGACTCTAGTACACTGCTGGTGGGAATGCAGACTGATGCAGCCACTATGGAAAACAATATGGTGTTACCTCAAAAAATTAAAAATTGAATTGCCATTTGACCCAGTGATCCCACTTCTAGGAATATACCCTAAGAAGCCTGAAACACCAATCAGAAAGAATATATGTACTCCCATGTTCGTTGCAGCACTATTTACAATAGATAAGATCTGGAAACAATTCTTTATTCTTAAATAAAAGTAAAGGGCCAAGCTGGGAGCCCAAATTTGTGATTGTTACCCACCATGTAACCTCATTATTTAATTTATAGGATAAAGAACTCTGATTTTTTGATTACCAAGTAACGTTTTATAAACTTTTAGTCTAGGTTTTCAGGAAAAAGAAATAATAACTTTCCATTGTTCCTATTTGTGTTATTTGCAAATATGGTTCCCATACACAAGTAGTAGAGGAATATTAATTCCATAAAAGAGGTAAATTATCTGTATATCTCTTCATCCACATAATGAATTATGAAATATTAGTAAATCATCTGTTAAGAAAAATATAATGCAGGTATTGCAGGAAGACTCTGATGTTTACTTCGAAGCAAAGGTATTCCTCCAGGGCAGCATCCCTCACCTGGGCTGTCTGCATACCCATGTTGTAGGATTGCTACTCATCACCTACTTCAATGCCTTTAGGTCTAATTTCCTCGTTGTTCTAATTGTCTTGAAATGTACTAAGTGACTGGATTCATAGTTCTGGTTCATTTGTACAACATTTGGAAAATTTTTGGATCAGAAACAGGTTTTCAAGGAACATTTCCCCTTTTCACTTTGTGCACAATTTTTGGTTTCTCTAAAACCTTTTCCAGATGAACTATATCTTCCCTAATTTCGTGCTCCCCTGACAGCAGAGGGACATGCTTCATGTTTCAGATGCATTTATGTCAAGAGAAAGAGTAGTACTCTTATTTATTAGAAGTCATTTTTTTAGCAGTTGAATTTTCCTTTCTTCTTTTTATACTTTCTCTCTCTCTCAATGGAAATCTGTTTTCAAATTACACTGCAAATTGCAAATATATATCTTGCTCACTATATTAATTCTTTCCTACACCTGTGATCAAATCTAATTTTATTGTTCATTTATAATATTTAGCCTTGTGATTTCCCACTATATACATTATTATCTGTGGCCCTTTGCACTAGACCTCCAAAACAACACATGGCTGAGGGTACTCTGCTGGTTAGCAGGTGTCTATGTGGTATCTACCAAAATGAACCACATTTTTATACCACATTGGGACTTGCTTTGTTCTGCATTCAAATTTCTCTCTGTTTACTAATATCTTCCTTTATTTGTTTTGAAGTTTCAACTTCAACAATTCAAGATACAAATTATGGGGAAGTTTTATATGGCTGGAGTGTTTTGCATGTTACATAATTAGCACCTCCTTCCCTTAACCCATTCTCACACACAACTGCTCGCTGGGCTGTACATATGTGTTTGGAAGAATTCAAAGCCGCTTTGTAGGCCCCCCACCCTCAAGAATTCCAATATTTAAAATTTTACCAATATGAATCTTCATTTTTCCTTGCTTTCTTTTTATTGAGGATTTAGCATGACTTCCATTTGTTATCATATTGGTAAGCTTTTGCATGCATTTATTTTAAGCAACCATTATCTCTTAGGCTCAGGAACAAATCCAGAGCATCCTCTTGAATTCCTCTTTTTCTGTCACTCCCTCCTACACCCCTCAGAACAAACTGTCCTCAAACTTCAAATTACACCGCCAGTCTCACGGTCACCTATGACCTCCACTAACTTCAACTCATTATTGTATCTCATCTGGATCACTACAATCATCTTCATTCCCATTTGTGTTCCTGTGTATCTGTTCTCAACCAACAACCAGAACAGTTTTTTTCTTTTAAAATTTAATTAATTAATTTATTTATTTGTGTTAGATGTTTCTCCTTTTCCTGATTCCCCCCTTCCCCTTGCTCCCCACCCTGTCCCCAGCTTTGTTGTCCATGTCCATTGTTCATGCACACGTGCATATAAGTTCTGTGGTTTATCTCTCCCCCATGACCCCCTTTTCTGGGGATTGTCAGTCTGTACCCCACTTTCACGTCTCTGGGACTACCCCATTCCTCAGACTGTTATGTTAATTATATTCCACAAATAAGTGAGATCATATGATACTTGTCTTTCTCTGTTTGGCTTGTTTTGCTTAGGATAATACTTTCCAGGTCCCTCCATGTCGTCTCAAAGGATAAGAGATCTTTCTTTCTTATAGCTGCATAGTACTCCATTATGTATATGTATCAAAAAGTGGAAGCACCTGCCAGAACAGTCTTTATACAACTTCATTCCTGGGCTAAAACCTTCCAGTGGATCCTCACAAGGCTTAGAATGAAATGGGATCTCTTCATCAGGAGCAGAAGGCCCTACATACCAGGGCTCTTCATGGCCACTGTCCCTCATCCCCACAACCTCCCTCACACAAACTCTGTTCTGATCACACCAGCCTTCCTGCTTTTCTACAAACATCCAGGCACCAGCCTGCCTGGGGGCCTCTGCCTACTGTTGCCTCTGTCCAGAACACTCCATCAAGTCCCCATATGCCCTACTTCTTCGCATCATTCAGCTCACCCTGACCCTGTAAATTATATTTTCTACCTCACACATTATCCGATTTCCTTACTCTGACTCTACCCTTTTAGTTTTTATTATTATCAGAAACTATCTTGTTTGTTCATTTTCCCCTTATTTTTGTCTTTTTGTCAATGCCAGCTTTTTTTAGGGTAAGGACTCTTTTCTATCCTTCTTTGTGTCTCTTGCATCCAAACAACATTTAATGTATGTTAAATAATGAATGTATGCTAAATATATTGGCTAATATGCCACCAAAATAGATGCTACTGTTCTTATTTTACAGCCATAGCACCAAGTCTCAGAAAGGTAAAGGAACGTTTCTATTAGTTGCTCTAGTGGCAGAGCCGAGATTACAACATGGACACTTAGACTATGAAAACAATTTTTACTTTGAGTGGCATACTCCCTTCCAGCCACCTCACAAACATTCTTGCAGGCTTTTGTCGTGAAGAGGAGTTGACTCCCATCAGAAATATTAAAAAGGAAAGAATTTAATCCTAAACTCCATGGCAGCCCATTAAATAGCATGCACAGTCAACACAGCCTTCTTTCTTAGTCTCAATAACGTACTGAACATTTTTCATGTACTTGTCATTAAAGAATTACAGAATGCACTCTGGACATAATTAAGTCATTAATCTTCACAGAACGTAGGTAAGGTTGGTAAATTAATTGTCCTTGTTTTACACCAAAAGAAATGAGACCCTCAAAGATTATTAGGTATGTTTAAGGTCATGTATGGTAAATTTGGGATAAGAACTCAATGAATTCTGCTTCTCTTCCTTTATAGCATTTCCCACATTAATTTTTATTTTTAATCCTCACCAGAGGATATTTTTCTATTTATCTTCAAATAGAGTAGGAGGAAGGGAGAGAGAGAGAAAGAGAGAGAGAGAGAGAGAGAGAGAGAGAGAGAGAGAAACATTGACGTGAGAGGGACATAGGGACACATCAACAGGTTGTCTCCCACATGACCCTGACCAGGGCTGGGGATGAACCACAACTGAGGTATGTGCCCTTGGCTGGAATCAAACCCATGACTCATTGGTCTGTGGACCTACACTCTAACTGCTGAGCCAAACCGGCCAGGGCTCCCACATCTGTATTAGAGAAGCTTTCATTCTACATGACGGCATCCAATTCAAACCAATAGTGACTATTCTATTTCTAAGGAAACACTGTACATTGTTATTACAAAGAAAAATTTTAGCTTAATTAGTGCAATTTATTTATTTGATCAGTATTGTAAAAAAAAGATATGGAGTAGGAGCTGATATTTCCTAAAATCTCTTCAAGCTCTATGTTTCCAGATTTGCCATTTTTGTCTGATGAGCTAGTTGAATGCTTTCTTCATTTTTATTCTTAATATTTCAATAAAACCATAGAAAGATATCAAAGTGAATAGTTATGCAATCTCAGTGATACTGGTGGGCAATACAGTATGGGATTTGCAGCCAGAGCCTGAGGTCAATGTCCCAGCTCCGTCAAGTTTTAGTTTTGAATCAAAGGGTTAACAGTTTAAATCTCCTAATCTCTATTTCTTCATCTAGTAAATGTGGATAGTAATAGAATCTATCAGAAAATTATTCTGAGTATTAATGACACAGTGCATTTTCAGGATCTGATGCTTAGTAAGCTCTCAATAATAAATCATTCTTATATTTTTACTATATCACTATTACTATTATAAAAAGTAAGGAACTGTAATTATTTGACATAGATGGAATAGAAATTTATATTTTTGTTATTTGCAAAAAATATTATGAAAAGCAACCATATAGTGTAAATCTGTACAGTGGAAATTTTCAGATCCTGGTGGCCAAACTGTTTCAATTACTGTAATAACTGTACTAATTCACTTTCAACTATATGCTTTGTATAAAATTTGTATCTATTAATACAGCCAGGCAGGACTGAACTGTTGGTAATGATAGTCACCATTAACTTCAGGTAACCACAGTCATGTCAGGATAGTGCCTTCATATTTATCTATATTATTTTTAACCCAATTTTAATGCATTATTTATTTCAGCTATTTTGAACTTCTAGGGGTTTGTATTTCAGTTGTCAAACTTGATCTTAGGAATAGTTTGGTTGCTGAACAGAAACCAACTGAAGCCAGATTTGGGGTAATGATTTAGGAAAGTCTCAGAGGCCCCCAAGGTAGGAGGTCCTGTGAAGTGTCACAGGAACTCACCCTATCAGGCAGCCACCTCCACACCATGTGGAATCTTAGTCCTGCTGGTATGCGAGTGTTTGCGTTTGTGGGTTTCATTCGCCTCGTTACTCAGCAAAGTGTTCAAAGTATGTTTCCCCATCCCTTCACTTTTCAAGTGGCTTCTATCCTACAATGATCTTTTGGTCCCAGTACCTAACACCATGCTACTGATTCCTACCTGTAGGCCACTCTCAAATTCCTTAGCGACATAATCCAATTAAGCCTGAATTCCTCAGTTATTCTCCATTGATTCAATTATCTATGACCAATACATGGCATTATCTCTAAAATGAATAGTTTAAGCAGGGAGGAAATTATGTGATATTCTACTAATGGCATGCAAAATAATGGCTTCACAAATGAGTCTTACATATTTCTTACATTACCATTGTTTACTTCTTTAATAAATGCCTGGCCTTTCCAGTTATCTGCAGTTATAAAAAAGATGAACTGATAGCTTAGTATCAAGAGGAAATCAGATTTCCATGCACCAGTATCCTGCAAATACATACTGGCCATTTTCACCAAATATCACATGCCACATTCGGTATGGTACTGTGCAGGAGCAGTTATAAAATATATTGTTAATAATTCATGACATTGGGTAGGAATTGAATGAGCTATAAATGAGTGATTTGTAAGTTATAATTTTTAAAGGAATGGGTCACTATTATTGTTTAATAACTGAAAAAGCCATGAATTGCTCAAATGACTGATACAAGCTATCTTAAAATGAAAATATCCATATGCCGTATATGGTTGTAGTGGATTAAATTGTATCCCCCAAGAGATATGTCCAAGTCCTAAAACCCAGTACCTGTAAATGTGACTTTATTTGGAAATAGGGTATTTGAAAATATAATTAAGTTAAGGATCTCATGGTAAAACTGTGTTAAATTTAGGGTGGGCCCTAAATCCAATGACCACTGTCCTTACAGGAGAAAGGTGAGGAGAATTTGAAGCCCTGAGACACATACAGTAGAAGGCCACGTGAAGACAGAGGCAGAGAATGGAGTTGTACAGCCTCAAGCCAAGAAATGCCAAAAGCTACCAGAAGCAAAGGACCCTGCTGGAGCCTTCAGAGGGAGCACAGCCCTGCTGACACCTTGCTTTCAGGCTTCTAGCCTCCAGAAATGTTCTCTGATCCACAATTATGGTTATCTCCCATTGTGCTCAGAAAATTATAGGTGAGATATATATGCTTAAAGTATTATATAACTAATTATATATATATATTTTTATATATATATATATTTATATAAAGCTATGCCCACATACACATACATACATACAATTATTACTTAATAGATAGAAAAAGTAATAAGCAAATGATTCCCAAAATGTTTGAACCATTAACATTATGTACATCAGTATTCCCCAAACCCATCTGTGTAATTACCCATACAGCTTCTTAAAAACAGACATTTTGGGGCCCCAGTCAGGAAGCACTAGATAAGAGTTCTAGGGGTTGTCTTTAGGCATAGATATTTTTCATCTCCATGGGTAAGTACTGAAAATATGTCTGGAATACTATGACAATGTTCTAAAAGAGGTTGATCAGCATGTTTATATATAATATATATGAGATACCAACATCTCCTATAAAATGCACATTATTTTCCAGGACAAAAAGCTGAACTTTAATGAATGTACTGCGTTACTATTAAATTTTCAGAGAGAACATTCAGAGAGTAGAGCATATTTTAAAGACTTCATTATTTATATAAAAAATGTAAATGCCCAGGTCATGAATTTCTATAGCAAGATAACAGAAAACATCTGACTATTATTAAATAACTGACTTGCAATTTTAGGTCAGAGTGTACTTTCCAAAGAAAATCATCTTTTGTTTTATATCTGCCAGATTAAATATTACCCAGAGTCCCTATTTTCATTCACATTTAGTGAGAAATGTCATCCTCCAAGTAAGCTCTCTCATATTCATCCTTTCAAATATCTTTAGACAAGTTGAATACAGACAACTAAAAAAAATTATGAGTAACTAAATAAAGGAGATACAAAAAATTCAAAACCCTGTGTAGTTAAAAGTAATACTTCCAGATATATTTGTTTAAATCTTATAAGAGTACAAAAATAGAAAATCATTCATTTTGGTTAAAGATAGTCATTAAGGACTATAAGGACACAGAATGTGATAAAAAATAATCGCTGACCAATAAACTAAAGTCTGTGGACCTGGTATTCACAGTCAAATAATCATATATCAGATACGGAGAGTTTGGATATGACATTCTCAAACACTTTTGTTTTTAAATAATTGTGTTTTACCTCAATTTAATGTTAACTTTCATTAGTCTCTCAGTATTTTATGTTTCTACAGCTTCCCATTTTTACCAGAATCAGCTTAACTTGTTTAACATTCCAGATCAAATATCCTTATTTTTAAAATTCTAAATTTATACTACAAATTTAATGAAATTTAATCACTGAGATAAAGTTAAACGGGGAAACCAAGAGCACCTTCTCTAACTCTCATCTGTTTATGAGTGGATGCTGATGCTCCCAGGTTCTCATTGCATCTAGTGATCTGTAGATCTCAGGAACTATTACACTCTAATAATTAGAAGATATGGAAAACCCGGGAGGAAAGTTGGTGGCACAGATAAATGGAGGAGAGTTAATGACAAGTGCTTAGTCAAAAACAACTTTGGAGAAGTTAATGATTTATAAATGTATTTTCTAGATGCCATTAGAACCTAGTATTTATCCTGTCTATTAATATCACTATCACAATATGAGTTTTTTGCTGATGGACTGAAGATGTTTTGTCTTATGTCTAAGTAATGGGAATTCTGTAACTGGATAATTGTAAGTATTATTTTATTGGCTCATTTTTCAGGGGGAAAAAAAAGGATTTTTAAAAAGCAAATGCCCCTACTTCAATAACAATTAACTGATTCCAAAGATTAGACTAACTAGTTACCAATAACTGCAGTAAAAATTAGTCTTATAATCTGCATAAGAAATATGAATGAAATGTCTTAAACTAATTTTCCTTTACATATCTGAGGAACCTGTTATCCATTTCCTTCATCATAATGATGACCTTAAACAAAATATGACCCAAGGATGAATCAAGTTAGAAAATATCTGACCCTAATTTCTTCACAAATTTACTAGAGAAAACAGACAGTAGAAAATGCACTTAAAGGTAAATGTCAGATCTTACCAGCACTAAACAATAGTCATTTACTCACCTAATAAAAAAGTGTGTTTCATAGTTGAAAGGTTTAATTTCATGTAATAATTTTATTTCAGCATTTTTCAAAGGAACCTATAGCAAATGTTGACTTTGAAAAATTCATGCACAAAAAATAAAATTTGTGAATACTCATCAATAACTCTGCATTTTTTTTATGGGAAAAAATATGCCAGTCTGAAGTAAAAACAGGAAAACTCAAATCTTATCATTTTAATAAATTAAATATTTTTATTTTTCTAATTTTCCTCCCAAGTCCTATGTATTTGCATTCACTTCATGCATAGTTGTATCATCATTCTTTGTAAGAATATTTGTAATTGATTATATAGCCTTTAAAATTCAATTAAGTTGATGTAATATTATTTACATAATGATTTCTCAATGTTTGGACATTTACTCCTTGATAACTTTTTGGACAATGTTGACTTTTTAGTTTTCTAAAACGCCTTACCCAATAGTCTTATGTCCCAGAGAAAATCAATATAATTTTAATATTTTTCTATGAAAATTATAATTAAGAAAAGTCTATTGGAATGATGATTTCTCTGAATAGGTGTAATTATAGACACTGCTTCATGATGTACTTTTTAAGTTTTTAAAATTATATTTTGTATTAAATTACACATTTTTCTGCTTCCAACAGTGATATTGCCAATACTTGACTATGGTTAAACAAACACAGTCTTTTATTTTATATGAATCACACTGAATTTCAAACACTGAAAGGTATTTATGCCTAAACAGTATTTGCAAACCACATCAGGATTTAAGTTTTCAGATGCAATATGATACATTTAGTTCATGAAGTTACTTTTCTCTGCCTGTATTTCTTTCATTGTCTCATTTAATAAACGTGCTGAGTCTCTTATAGACATCAAGCACTGAGCTAAACCCACTGTCTATGGGTCATCTGTCTGCTTTCCTCTATGTGTGGTTAATCATATGTGCTTATTTTTAACTTATCTTAGAATCCCTCAGACTCTGATTTTTTTATATGCTTTTGTATCCATCCATTTGTCTACTTTCCTTCCTCTCTTTATTGCAGGGATGTGTTGGTCTCTGTATTTATTGAATAGGTTTGTAGTTTCCTTTCTGTAGAAATAACTCTCTCCACCCCTTTGTTGTTGTTGTTGTTGTTGTTGTTGTTGTTGTTGAGAGGAAGAGAGAGAGAAACATTGATGTGAGAGTAAAACATTGATTGGCCACCTCCTGCATACTCCCACTTGGGGATCAAGCCCCAAACCCAGGCACATGCCCTGATCAGGAATAGAACTGGCAACCCCTCGGTGCTGAGGACGACACCCACTAACTGAGCCACATCGGCCAAGCCCTCCCCCCTTTTAATGCATATGCCAATATTAGGAAGAAAATAGATAATAGCAATTGTTATAAAAGTAACAACAAACCTAAAGTTGATACATAATAGTTGTAAACAAACATGACTTAAAGTGCAAAACAGTGTTACAAAATTACTTAAACTATGTCTATTTATTATAATTTATATTCTTATAATAAACTAAATTTTAATTAGATTTTAATGACAATTATATAAAAATATTTATGTACTGACAATAAATGACCTTTTATTAAGCATTACATTTTTCAAAATTAGGTGAGCAAAAGTTTTTTATAAATCCACAGTGATCAATACACCCTGCATAGGCGTCACACTGAACTTACACTAACTCAGAACATCACTTGAGACTGATATTTGTGATTTTCAAAATCCCAAGCCCTGCAAAACTCAATGTGGTAAACATTGGTTGGGAGAAGCAAAAGAAGCCTGGGTTATCTATCTTCCAGAAAAGATAACATTTCACAGGTCAAAGGAAAGGCGAGAAAGTGGGGTCAGGTAATAAATGACATAGGTTGGTAAAAATAGATATATATAAATAAGTCACCAGAAAGGACCACATGTCCAGGAGGGTGCCCTGCCTCCACCAGGCAGGCACCATCAGCTGTCTTTGTCAGAGTCCCAGGAAAGCTGACACAGCACCCACAGCTCCAGGTGCCCTGAATGTGCACTTTCTCACCTTATGGGCAAAGAGCTATTACAGCTGCTGTGTATCAGGACTTCCCATTTTGCTACTATATCTGCCCTGGGACCTTTCTCTACCCCATTTGAATTATTTTGGACTACTTGCCTTTTCAATGGTCCAGGACACTCATAATCCCCTGTGGTGGAGGGTGGGGTCCTAGAGCTGAGGAGAGCCCAAGGACTATGGGAGGAGGAAGCCTCTCTCCTCTGTGCATTGGGAAGTCACAGTAAACAAGGTTCCCCACTGCCAGGGCTGAGATGGAACAGAGGGACTGTTATGTTAGCACAAAGGTGTAGGTGGGCTCTTTTCACTTTTAGGGGCCTGACATCTAGTCTTCTGCATTTCCTTTACTTTGTGCTCTCTGTGTTATACTTTTCTGTGTGTTTACCTAGCAAACTGTGGAAAATAGGTCACAATCAATATATTTTTTTTCCTCTCAATATTTTGAAGTATTAACACAGGATAATCAATATGAAAAATAGCACAAATTATAACGTTGGATTCCTCAGGGCAGGATTTCTGACATATATGTCAATCAGGTGATGAGGATTTGAATTCCACACAACATTAATTTTTAAGAGTGCTCTGTAGGTGATGATGGTATTTTGTCCCAATTAACATCTTTCACTGGAAGAGTCAAGTATGCACTGAATAATTACTATCTCATGTTCAAACCCTCCTTGATGAAAAGATGAAAATGATTTCAAGATTAGGCCACTTACTGTTTTCTTTTGTTTGGGGAAGGAATGAAGAGGAAGAGCTCTCCTTTCTGAGACCTACCTCAGAAAACCTGTTTACCACCACGCAGAGACTGAGAGAAACACACTCTCTGCAAGGACTGGTAATTTTCATGACCTAAAGGTATTTCATGACCTAAAGTTTATATTGATGACTATATTAACAATACATATTTTGTATTTAATATTATTATTGTGCGGATCTTGAACAACTAGAGTATATAAAGAAATGTGTACATTTAAATAAAGCCCATCATATTCTGTGCCAAGAAGGCACTGCGGATGCTGTGAATGAACTGAACAAGACCTACTGCGCCATGAATCTGAGATGTTTTTATGTAAATAATTGCTAATAAAGATTTTTGTACATGACTATATTATTTTATTTACTTTTCTAAAACTTGTTTTCATTGATTTTTTTAGAAAAAGACAGAAATATTGATCTGAGAGAGGTACATCGATCAGCTGCCTCCTGCATGTTCCCTACTGGGAACCGAGCCCACAACCTGGGCAGGTGCCCTGAGCAGAATCAAACCAAGACCTCTCAGTCCATGGGATGATGCTCAGTCCCTTGAGCCACACTGGCTGGGCTTTCATTTAATTTTGATTATTCAATGTTTAATCTTCAAATTTTTCCCAACCCCATTTTTAGCACACTCTTTAATTTTCACCGTCATTCATTCACACACACACACAAACACACACACACACAGAGAACACACAAACATTGGGTCACACAGACTTCTATTTTTTTTTTTCTATCCTCACCCAAGGACATTTTTCTATTTTTTGTTCAGATAGAGTGGGAGGGAGAGAGAGGAAGAAACATTGACGTGAAAGGGACACATTGAGTGGTTGCCACCCGTAAGACCAACCAGGGCCGGGGACAAACTCTTCATTCCCCACAACACCCCATCTTCTGAGGGTTGTCACTCTGTACCTTACTTCCATGTTTCTGGGTCTACCCTATTCCTCACACTGTGATGTTCATTACATTGCACAAATAAGTGAGATCATGTGGTATTTGTCTTTCTCTGTTTGGCTTGTTTTGCTTAGAATAATACTTTCCAGGTCCCTCCATGTCGTCTCAAAGGATAAGAGATCTTTCTTTCTTACAGCTGCATAGTACTCCATTGTGTATATGAACCACAGCTTTTTTATCCATTCGTCTACTGATGGACACTTGGGCTGTTTCCAGATCTTAGTTATTGTAAACAGTGCTTCTATTAACATGGGGGTACATGTATTCTTTCTGATTGGTGTTTCAGGCTTCTCAGGGTATATTCCTAGAAGTGGGGTCAAATGGCAGTTCAATTTTTAATTTTTTGAGGTAACACCATATTGTTTTCCACAGTGGCTGCATCAGTCTGCATTCCCACCAGCAGTGTACTAGAGTCCCCTTTTCTCCACACCCTCGCCAACACTTATTGTTTGATGACCTATTGATGGTGGCCATTCTTACATGTGTGAGGTGATACCTCACTGTTGTTTTATTTTGTATCTCTCTGATGATTAGTGATGTTGAGCATTTCTCCATATGTTTCTTGGCCATTTGTATGTCCTGTTTGGAGAGGTGTCTATTTAGCTCCTCTGCGCATTTTTTAATTGGGTTCTTTGTCTTCCTTTTGTTGAGTTGTATGAGTACTCTATATATTTTGGAAATTGACCCCTTATCTGATGTATCATTGGCAATGATGCTCTCCCATATAGTGAGTTGCCTTTCCATTTTGATGGTTGTTTCTTTTGCTGTGCAGAAGCTTTTTAGTTTGATATAGTCCCATGTGTGCATTTTTCCTTTGTTTCTATTGCCTTAGGTGATTATCAGTGAAAATTCAGCTGCGTATGATGTTCGAAATTTTCTTGCCTACATTTTCTTCTAAGATTTTTATGGATTCATGAGTCACGTTTAAGTCTTTTATCCATTTTGAGTTTATTCCTGTGTATGGTGTAAGTTGGTGGTCTAGTTTAATTTTTTTGCATATAGTTGTCCAATTTCACCAACACCATTTATTAAAGAGGCTGTCTTGACTCCATTGTATGTTCTTGCCTCCTTTGTCAGATATTAATTGAGCATAATGTCTTGGGTCTATTTCTGGGTTCTCTGTTCTGTTCCACTGGTCTATCTGCCTGTTTTTGTGCCAGTACCAGGTTGTTTTGATTATAGTAGCTTTGTAGTATAACCTGATACCTGGTATTGTGATCCCACTTACTTTTTCCTTCTTTTTCAAGATTGCTGTGGCTATTTGGGGTCTTTTTTGGTTCCACGTAAACTTTTGAAGTATTTGTTTTAGTTCTGTAAAATATGTCGTTGGTATTTTGATGGGGATAGCATTGAACCTATAGATTGCTTTTGGTAATATGGACATTTTAATGATATTAATTCTTCCAATCCATGAACACGGTATGTGCTTCCACTTTTTTGTATCTTCCTCTACTTCTTTTTTCAATGTCCTGTAGTTTTCTGTGAAGAGGTCCTTTACTTCTTTGGTTAAGTTTATTCCTAGGAATCTTAATTTTTTTGCCACAGTGTTAAATGGGATTGTTTTTTCAGTTTCTTTTTCTGTGATTTCTTCGTTGGTGTATAAAAATGCTATCAATTTCTTGAAGTTAATTTTGTATCCTGCTACTTTGCCAAATTCATTTATTAAGTCTAGAAGATTTTTGATGGAGTCTTTAGGGTATTCTATGTATAATATCATGTCATCTGCGAATAATGACAATTTCACTTCCTCCTTTCCAATTTGGATCCCTTTTATTTTTATTTCATGTCTGATTGCTGTGGCTACGACATCCCATACTATGTTAAATATGAGTGGTGAAAGTGGGCATCCTTGTCTATTTCCTGTTCTTAAGGGAAATGCTTTTAGTTTCTGCCCATTGAATATGTTGGCTGTAGGTCTTTCATATATGGCCTTTATTATGTCGAGATATGATCCCTCTATTCCCACATTGCTGAGCATTTTCATCAGAAATGGGTGCTGGATTTTGTCAAATGCTTTTTCAGCATCTATTGATATGATCATGTGGCTTTTATTCTTCATTTTATTTATGTGGTATATCATATTTATGGACTTGTGAATATTGTACCAGCCTTGCATCCCTGGGATGAATCCCACTTAGTCATGGTGAATAATTTTTTTGATATATTGCTGGATCAGATTTGCTAGTATTTTGTTCAGGATTTTGGTGTCTGTGTTCATCAGGGATATCAGCTTGTTGTTTTCTTTCTTAGTAGTAGCTCATTGGATAAGAAACCATGACTCATATATATGTTGTTTACAAGAGACCCAACTCACCACAACAGGCTCATATAGGTTGAAAGTGAAAGGATGGGAAAAAAATCTTCCAAGCAAACGGAAAGGAAAAAAAAGCTGGGATAGCAATACTCATATCTGACATAATAGATTTCAAAATGAAGGCCATTACTAGAGACAAAGAAGGCCACTACATAATATTGAAAGGATCTACTCTGGTCTTTTAGATGCTCCAGTCACAAACTTAAGAAAGGGTTACTCAAGGCAGAAACTGAAATATTCATAAAGTAGTGCTATGTGCCCCATTGTTGGCATGGAACAACCCTAAAAGCTTCTAAACCCTGACTATACACCAGACAGACTAGAGAATCACCTTGGGTTTCCTCCCAATGAGCTGTAGGGTACAGGCTCAGATACACTCATAACCATCTTTGCAGGATTTAAAAGCATATATGAACTGCCAATGCACCCATCCTGCTGAACACCTTTAATTTCACTCTTGTAACACAATTCTAACATTCATTTAAGCTAAATAAAAAGATCACAATTTTACTGATAAAAATCCATTTTTGAAAGAAAGCAGAAAGAGGCTAAAAACTGCTTTCTGCAAATCACTAGCTTTGGCTGACCTCCCTGAGAATTAAAACTGAACTAACATGTAGCTAAGCAGCTTCATGCACCAAAGTGTTTTCCATTATAGATATTTTACCAAGGAGGAACTTCACATATTTTCTGTAAAATATCTTCATTTAAAAATATTGGCACCTTATTAATATTATTTTTAAATACTGTTTACCAAAAATATACATGTTCATTTGACAAGCTGTTTTATTTTGGTCCCTGCTTTAATAAAAATTTAAATATTTTTTGTGTGTGTTTTTAGTTAAGTTAAAGAGCTAGAAAATACTAATAAAAGATTTAATAAACTAGAATGAACAAGTTTCAGTTTGAATATAACTACTACCAGCCCTTTTCTACATGAGGAGGTATATTTAAAGAGAGGGACAGGGATGGAGAGAGGGATATTCTAATATAAAAGAAAGGAGAGCTGAGAGCCATCAACAACCACAGTAACTAACTGGAAACTCTCCCATTTCTGCAGCCAGTAATTACACTCATCCTTCATTCTTCTTCATGTTAGATGAGGAGTGATAGCTGGGTTGTAGAGGGGTCTTCTTTGTGTAGGGTTATATCATAGCCTCTTAGAGGAATGGAGTTCACTACATAATCACTTCGTGGTTATGAATCACACTAAAGTTTGAAAATTACTGCTCAATTACAATAAAAACACACAAAAACATTCAAACACTTGGAGGCTAAATAGCATGTTATTAAAGAATGAATGAGTTACTAACAAGATCAAGGAAGAAATTAAAAACTTCCTGGAAACCAATGGAAACAAACACACAACACAAAATCTATAGGACACAGTGAAAGCAGTCTTGAGAGGGAAGTTCATAGCACCACAGGCCTACCTCAAGAAACAAGAAAAGTTCCTAATTGAATTTCTAATCCTACAACTTAAAGAACTAGAGAGTAGCCCTGGTCTGTTTTGCTCAGTGGTTAGAGCATTGACCTGCAGTCCAGAGAGACTTGGGTTCGGTTTCCGCTAAGACCATGTACCTCAGTTGCAGTTTATCACCGGTCCTAGTTGGGTCATACGGGAGGCAGCCACTCAATGTGTCCCATTCACATTCATGTCTCTCTCTTTCTCTCTTCCTTTTCCTCCTGCTCTATCTGATCAAAAAATGGAAAAATGGCCCTGGCCATTTTGGCTAAGCGGTTAGAGCAGTCCACAGAGACCCTGGTTCTGTTCCCGCTGAGGGCGCGTACCTCGCTTGCAGTTTGTCCCTGACCCTGGTTGTGTTGTGTGGATGGCAGCCACTCGATGTGTCCCTTTCATGTTGATGTTTCTCTTTCTCTCTCTCTTCATCTCTCTCCCTCCCTCTCTACCTGAACAAAAACTGAAAAAAAAATTTCCTCAGGTGAGGATAAAAAACAAAACAAAAAACTAGAAAGTTAACAACAACAACAAAAAAATCCAGAGCTAGTAGGAGAAAGGAAATAATAAAGGTCAGATCATAAATAAATGACATAGAGACAAAAAAAAAAAAATTCAAAAGATCAGTGAAACAAGAAGCTGGTTCTTTGAAAAGATAAACAAGACTGATGGACCCTTAGCCAGACTCACCAAGAAATGAAAAGAGAGAAACCAAATAAACAAAATCAGAAATGAAAGAGGAGAAGTAACAACTGAAACGACAGAAATACAAATGTCATCAAAGCATACTATGAACCCTTATATGCCAACAAATTGAACAATCTAGCAGAAATGGACAGATTTCTAGAAACACACAGCCTCCCAAAACTGAACCAGGAAGTGATAGAAAACTTGAACAGACCAACAACAACAAAGGAAATTGAAGATGTAATCAAGAAACTCCCAGGAAACAAAAGCCCAGGCCCGGATGGCTTCACAGGGCAGTTTTACCAAACATTTGAGATCTAATACCTCTTCTCATCAAACTATTTAAAAAAATCCAAGAAGACAGAACACTTCCAAACTCATTTTATGAGGCCAGCATAATCCTAATTCCAATACTGGATAAAGACACTACAAAGAAAGAAAACTATAAGCCAATATCCCAGATGAACACAGATGCCAAAATCCTTAACAAAATATTAGCAAATCGGATCCAGCAATACATCAAAAAAATTATTTGTCATGACCAAGTCAGTTTCATCCTAGGTATGCGATATTCTCAAATCAATAAATGTGATACAGCATATAAACAAAATGAAAGATAAAAACCATAAGAGCATACCAATAGATGCTAAAAAAAGCATTCAACAAAATCCAGCACCCATTTGTGATAAAAACGCTCAGCAATGTGGATATAGAGAGATCATATCTTAACATAATAAAGGCCATATATGAAAAACCTACAGCCAACATCATACTCAATGGACAAAAACTAAAAGCATTTTCCTTAAGAACAGGAACAAGACAGGGATGCCCACTTTTGCCCTCTTATTTAAATAGTACTGGAAGTCATAGCCACACCAATTAGACATGATGAAAAAATAAAGGGGATCCAAATTGAAAAGGAGGAAGTGAAACTGTCATTATTTGCAGATGACATGATATTGTACATAGAAAACCCTAAATACTCTATCAACAATCTACTAGACTTAATAAATGAATTTGGTAAAGTAGCAGGATACAAAATTAACACCAAGAAGTTGACAGCATTCTTATACACTAATGATGAAATCACAGAAAGAGAAACTAAAAAGACATTGCAATTACCATCGCAGCAAAAAAATTAAGATACCTAGGAATAAACTTAACCAAAGAAATAAAGGACCTCTTCACAGAAAACTACAGGTCTTTGAAAAAATAAATAGAGAAAGATATAAAAAAATAGAAGAATATACCTTCTTCATGAATTGGAAGAATTTACATCATTTAAATGTCCATACAACCCAAACAATTTATAGATTCAATGCAATCCCCATCAAACTACCAATGACATAATTCACAGGACTAGAACAAACATTCCAAAAGTTTATATGGAACCAAAAAAGACCCCAAATGACCACAACAATCTTAAAAAAGAAGAACAAAGTTGGAGGGATCACATTACCAGATTTCAGGTTATACTACAATGCCACTGTACTGCCTGGTACTGGTACAAGAACAGGCAGATAGAGCAATGAAATAGAATAGAGAACCCAGAAATTGACCCAAGACAATATGCTCAATTAATATTTGACAAAGGTGGCAAGAGCATACAGTGGAGTCAAGACAGCCTCTTTAATAAATGGTATTGGAAAAAATTGGACAGCTACCTGCAAAAAAAAAAAAAAAAAAATGAAACTAGAGCACCAACTTACACCATATACAAGAATAAACTCAAAATGGATAAAAGACTTAAATGTGACCTGTGAATCCATATAAATTCTAAAAGAAAATGTACGCAACAAAATTTTAGATATCATACACAGCAGAATTTTCACTGATACAACACCTAAGGCAACAGAAACAAAGGAGAAAATGAACATATGGGACTACATCAAACTCAAAAGCTTCTGCAGAGCAAAAGAAGCAACCATCAAAATAGAAAGGGATCCCACTATATGGGAGACCATAATCACCAATGATACATCAGATAAGGGGTTAATTTCCAAAATATATAGAGTGCTCATACAACTCAACAAAAGGAAGACAAAGAACCCAATTTAAAAATGGGCAGAGGAGCTAAAGAGACACCTCTCCAAAAAGGACATACAAATGGCCAAGAAACATATGAAGAAATGCTCAACATCACTAATCATCAGAGTGATGCAAATTAAAACAACAATCAGTTATCACCTCACACCTGTCAGAATGGTCTCCATTAACAAATCATCAAACAAGTGTTGGTGAGGGTGTAGAGAAAAGGGGACTCTAGTGCACTGTTGGTGGGAATACAGACTGGTGCAGCCACTGTGGAAAACACTAAGATGTTACCTCAAAAATTTAAAAATTGAACTGCCATTTGAGCCAGTGATCCCACTTCTAGGAATATACCCTAAGAAACCTGAAATACCAATGACAAAGAATATATGTACTCCTATGTTCATAGCAGCACTATTTACAATAGCTAAGATCTGGAAACAACCCAAGTGTCCATCAGTAGATGAGTGGATTAAAAAGCTGTGGTACATGTACACAATGGAGTAATATGCAGTCTTAAGAAAGAAAGATCTCTTATCCTTTGAGATGGGATGGAAGGACCTGGAGAGTATTATGCTAAGCGAAACAAGCCAAGCAGAGAAAGACAAATATCACATGATCTCATTTATTTGTGGAATATAGTGAACTAAACAAAGTGCTGAACAAAATTAACCCAAGACATGGAGGCGTGGTATAGGCTGACAAGCCTCAGAGGAGGGGGGTTTGTGGGATAAGAGATAAACCACAAAACTTACATGTATGTATGCATGACTGATGAACATAGACAACAAAGGTGAGGATGGGGTAGTGGGGAAGGAGGGGTGGGTGTCAATGGGGGAAAAATGAGAAATATCTGTAACAAAAAAAAATTAATTTAAAAAAATAGATTGTAGTTGCCCTTCCTGGTTTGACTCAGTGGTTGGAGTGTGGGCCTGTGGTCCAGAGAGACCCGGACTGGATTCCCACTAGGAGCGAGTACTTTGGTTGTGGTTTGTCTCCGCCCAGGTTGGGGTCATGTGGGTGGCAACCAGTTGATGTGTCTCTCTCATATCAATGTTTCTTTCTCTCTCTCTTCCTCTTGTTCTATGCAAAGATGTCCTCGGGTGAGGATAAAAAAAAAATAGATTGTGGTTTAAAAATCTTAGCTTTACATTTTATTTGCTTCTCTCTGAATCTACAATTAACAGTGAGGAGTGGAGAAGCAGAAAATAGTGGGTATATATTATGTGAGGCTTATTGAAATAGCATATTATACTTATGTCTTAATATACCTTTACAAAATTGAATAGTTGAAAATAAATCCTGACATGTAGCTTTTGTGTCACACTAATTATGACTATTGGCACAACCAAGGGAATGTGGCCAAAAGGGTATAAATTAGGAAAGAAGTGGTAAGGACACTTTGCTACTATTTTACAGCTTGTTGTTCAAATTTCTCCTGGATGAAAAGAATAATTTTTTTCACTGCCGAATTTTTAGAGAAAAAAAATTACTCCTTTAAGTAGAGATTAATTGGAGTCTTTGATAGTAGCTTTAATTGTCTACTTTGATAGTAGACAGTCTTCCCCTAGGGTCTCATCAGTAGAGCTATTAGATGGTCAGAGGATAATGCGATTAGTAAAGTTTGATAAACATACTTCCTCCTTAGAACTGTTTCATTAGGTGCTGTTATCACTGGAAATATAAAGAAGCCCTGGAACCATGGCAGAAATTGGGGAAATGATTCATCAGGTTATGTAGCTTTTACAGAGTCCAATTCCATAAATTGTCTTTAGTGCCCTATCTTGGCTGAGTTTTAATTACAATAGGTCATGTTAATTTGATCAAGGCTTCTATGTCCATGCAGATATAGAGCTGAAGTACCTTCTAGAAATATTATTTCTAATCTCATTTCTGTGTATATACTTTTATGATAAATTGCTAATGATATTTAATATTGGAATTGTTTGTGTAGGACATTGGGGAGATTTGTTTTAATAGCACAATGATAAAACACTGCCAGTTCCCATTTTATTTCCCTCAGTGTACATCAATATTTTAAATCCATATTGCACATTTATTTTCCTTTTGCTACATCTAATAGTATGTCCCTTATTTCCAGGTTGCACTGTCAACTACCTCCTTTCCCCAATAGCATGGTTTTCATAAGAGAACCACTAAAACTCCCAGTGACTCTCAGCTAAGATATTATTTCCTGTCTGATTTTTATTCATAATTGATAACTTTACTAGTCTGTTTCATAGTTAAATTACAGATGATCTGGGCTGAGATAACATAAACACAGGAAATGTGAGTAACTGGTCAAATGCTGACCTTATGAATTGGGAAAATAGATAGTTCGCAGTATGATGTGATTTCCAAATCCTGAGAAGACCTTTCTTCCAAACATGTTCCCTATTTATTAAAATCATTTCCCTAGTCACCTCACTTGGTGAAATTTCAAGTTGACAATCTTTCATTTCCCATACTTCCTGAATTCCATGCTTGAATATCTTGCCAAAACTCCTATTTTAACAGGAGGTATGTGTTCAAAATATTTTAAAATGCAAGTACTCTCAGAGAGAAATATCATCCATCGACACTTTAATGAACTTAGTTTCATTAGAAGGCAGAGTGGAATGAGAAGGCAAATGAAAGATTATTCTGTAGTTTAGAAAGAATTGATTTTGCATCTAGGATTTCAAGGCCCAGGAACACCAGAAGTCCATTTATCTCTTACCCATTTGTAGCAATGAATAAGATTTATATTTCTTATCAAAAGAAAGATTTTTTATGAGTAGACAACAGGTGCTTGTTTTCTTCACTGTATTGTAAGCTCCTACAGAATATGCTCAAGACCTATTATAACACTTGATGTAATAAAATCCTTTTGTTGAAGTAATAAGAAGACAAAAGAATAAGTGTTGATTAGAATATAGATGAACAGACTTCTTGTTTTAGAATATAGATTACTCCAGTTATCTCCTCCCACTAAAACATTAAATAATTATAAATTTATTAAATTTATTTATTTCCTCTGAATCAATTTTCTTTCAAAAATTTTTTATTAATTTATTTTTGTTACAGATGTTTCTCCTTTTTCCCCCATTGACACAGTCCTCCCAATCCTTCATCCCCAGCATTGTTGTCTATGTCCATTAGTTATGCATATATGCATGTAAGTTTTGTGGTTTATCTCTTCCCTCCCCTGCACCCCCTCTGAGGTTTGCAGTTTGTACCCTACTTCTATGTCTCTGGGTATATTTTGTTCATCAGTTTGTTTTGTTCATTATATTCCACAAATAAGTGAGATCATGTGATATTTGTCTTTCTCTGATATTTGTCTTTCTCTGATTGGTTTGTTTCACTTAGGATAATATTCCCCAGGTCCCTTCATTTAATTTTTTTTATTGATATACTAGAGAGACATAGGAAGGGAGAGGGAGAGAGAGATGGAAATATCAATGAAAGAGAACACCAATTGGCTGCCTCCTGCATGCCCCTCACTGGGGATCGGGCGCACAACCTGGTCATGTGCCCTGACCTGGAATCAAACCAGCGCCCTCTTAGTGCATGGGTTGACGCTCAACCACCGAGCCACACTGGCTGGACAAATTTATTAAATTTCAAAAAATTCACTAAAGCTATTGCTTTAATGATCAACTTCTTCTATAGTGGTTTTCTCTTGGCTAGTTTGGGTTTCTTCACAGAATAGTGCTCTTAGGACAGTAGATCTTCTTACAGGGTTACTGGCTTCATGGGTGAAGACACAAACTACAATCTTTTTAAGGCCGAGAACAAAAAGTTTCATCAAGTCAATTCTTCTATATTCAATTACTCAAACAGGGACCGGGGTCATCCAAATTTCCAGCAAAAGAGAAACAGACTCCATTATTAATAAGGTCAAGGAAAAATCACCTTCCAAACTAGGACATGGGATGAGAAGCATTTTTTGTGACCAGTTTTGAGAATACACATTCTGCCCTCTGTCCATAATTCCTTCCCTTCAGGCAACATACACTCACCCCTCTCTCCAAAATTTTATTTTATAACATCAGGCTTTAGGATCAGGATTTTTTCATCTAAGTTGAGTCCAGATGAGAATAAGTTTCTTCAAGTGTAGTTCTCTGGGTGCAGCATCTCAGTTTCCCATACGTGTGCGTAAAACACGGAAAAGTTGTTTCCTTCCACCCTCACCCAACATGTAATAGGGAAACAGAGACAGCATAACTGCAGCAGGGTCCTCTCACTCAAAAAGGCAGTGGTTGGGGCAGGGAAAATTAGGAGGCTTGCAGCAGCCATTCATCCATAGCAATTTTATAACCCATGAATATATGTCCAGATCCCATGAACCAGATCCCACTGCTCTGGGGACAAGGAATGTACATTGATTGAATCTATCTCTGCTCCCAGGGAAGGCATCTTTTTGGAGCTTGGCTACATTCTCTGCTTTGTTTCATGAGACATTGTCCATGTCTATAGTTGAGTGGTTTCCTTTGCTTGCTTCTTGCCTGTAGAAGTTTAGGGGGCTTTTTTCATTGTGAACTTTTTATCCCTTTCATTTCAAATAGGTATGGTTCCTATAAAAGAAATGTGCCTTTCCTACATATTAAATTATAATGCACTCCAGTAGACAAAAGTCACATCCACAAATATTATCAAGACATGCTACCCTATATTTGGGTTGTGAATCAGGGTGTCATGGTACAAATCACTTAAGGTTCTTAGAAGCCCAAACTGAGAGTTAAAAGCACTACCATTTCAAATTTTCTGAGGTCTTAACATTGGGTCTCTCAGGGAGACCCTTGACTAGATATTGACTCCAAAGCCACAGTTACAGGGACACCTGGATTTGATCTTGACTTTGTGTCTATTTCCTACTGTGGGAACTTTGTGCCACCTGGAGAAGCTGAGAATGAGGACCAGTTTTATTTTCTAACTGGCAAGTCCTAGGTTAGAAATAGTTCCTTTAAGTTGTGCTTGAAAATGAAACAGTTCATTTTTTTTGTTAATTTTTCTCACCTTGCTTTAAATAGGCACTTAAACAAAGTCAGTTAGCATTTAAAACAGTCTGCCTGTTTCCAGATCTTAGCTATTACACATAGTGCTGCTATTAACATAGGGGTGCATATATTCTTCTTGATTGGTGTTTTAGGTTTCTTAGGATATATTCCTAGAAGTGGGATCACTAGGTCAAATGGCAGTTCCATTTTTAATCTTTTTGAGGAAACATCGTATTATATTCCATAATGGCCACACCAGTCTGCTATCCCATCAGCAGTGTGCTAGAGTCCCCTTTTCTCCACACCCTCACCAGCACTTGTTGTTTGAGGATTTGTTGATGGCGGCCATTCTGACAGGTGTGAGGTGATAACTCATAGTCATTTTAATTTGCATCTCTCTGATGATTAGCGATGTTGAACATTTTTTCATGTGTCTCCTAGACATTTGTATACCCTGTTTGGAGATGTGTCCATTCAGGTTTTCTGCCTATATTCTAATTGGATTGTTTGTCGTCCTTTTGTTGAGTTGTATGAGTACTCTATATATTTTGGATATTAACCCCTTATCTGATGTATCATTGGGAATTATGTTCTCCCGGAGAGTGGGTTCCCTTTTCATTTTGATGCTGGTTTCTTTTGTTGTGCAGAAGCTTTTTAGTTTGATGTAGTTCAATTTATTAATTTTTTTCCTTTGTTTCTCTTGCCCTAGGCGATAGATCAGTGAAAATTCACTACATATGATGTCTGAGATTTTTCTGCCAACATTTTCTTCTAGGATTTTTATGGTTTCACAGGTTACATTTAAGTCCTTTATCCATTTTGAGTTTATTCTTGTATATGGTATAAGTTGGTGATCTTGTTTTTTTTTATACTCACCTGAGGATATTTTTCCATTTTTTGTTCAGATAGGGTGGGAGGGAGAGAGGGAAGAGAGAGAGAGAGAGAGAAACATCAACATGAAAGGGACACATCGAGTGGTTGCCACCCACATGACCAACCAGGGTGGGGGACAAACTGCAACCAAGGTACACGCCCTTAGTGGGAACCAAACCTGGGTCTCTCTGGAGCACAGTCCGACGCTCTAAACGCTGAACCAAACTGGCCAGGGCTTTTTTTTTTTTTTGGAGTTGCACAATTTTCTCAACAATAGCTAAGACCTGGTAAGAGCCTAAGTGCTGATCAATAGATGCATGGATAAAAAAGCTGTGGTGCATATACACAATGGAATATTATGTAGCTGTAAGAAAGTAAGATCTCTTACCCTTTGAGATGACATGAAGGGACCTGGAGAATATTATGCTAAGCAAAATAAGCCAGTCAGAGAAAGACAAGTACCACATGATCTCACTTATTTATAGAACATAATAAACAAAATAAGCTGTTGACCAAAAGAGAACCAGAGGTCTGGAAGTAGGGAACAGATTAACAAACATCAGAGGGACAGAGGGTGGAGGGGTGAGAAGAGGTAAACCAAAGAACTTATGTGCTTATATGCACAGCCAATGGGCACAGACTTTAGGTTGGGGAAAGCAGGAGTGGGGTGGGAGTGGGAAGCAGGGGATCAATGGCAATAAAAGGGGGACATCTGTAATACTTTCAACAATAAAACACATAAATAAAATACTCTGCCTGAAAACGACTGTAGCTAGGTCAGGGAAGTAAATGGATGTATTCCTGTCTTCTGGGATAACATTGGTATAGTGTTGCCAAACATTTCACCAGCAAATAAAACAAGCTCAATTTTCTCCAGCCCCTTATAACAATAGACTCCCCTTCTCCTTATAAACCCTCATCTATAATTGGTCACTAAGCCAAGGATACATATTTAAAGTTTTTGTTAGTGCAGTTGCTGACTTTAGCTTCAGTTGATTGTGTGTGACTGACTGACATCCTCAGCTGTTTCACTCTGAGTCCACCATGATATTTGTGCAAAGAATATACCTCCTGCAGGCTGCTCATAGATGGTAACTGAGTTTGGCAGTGATGCTAAAGCAGGTCCATCTAAACTGTAACAAATGCACCCAAAATTTACTGGTTTAAAAGCACAACCATTGTATTTGTCCATGATTCTTTGGACCAGGATTTTGAGCTGGGCTTGGCTGGGCAGTGCTTCTGGTCTATGCAGTGTTGACTAGGGTCAATTTCTTGGCTATATTTGCTGGTGTCTGGGCAGGGCAAGAAGCCCAAAAAGGCTTAGTTTTGGTGTCACCGTGCTCTTCCATATAGACTTTTTTTTTTTTAATGTAGCTAACATAGGCTTCTTCATGGTTATTTCAGGGTATTCAGACTTCTTATGTGGCATCTCATTTCCAAAAGCAAGTATTACAAGTCGTAAAGGAGAGAAACACTGTGGACCTAAGGTTCAGTTGCAGAAGTTACACACAAGCACTTATGTTGCATTCTGTTGGCCATATCAGCTTACAGGCCCAGCATAGTTTGATGCAGAAGGAAAATACATTCCACATTTGATGGAAGCATGTGTAGCAACTATGATAATATAATACTTGGAAATCTGCTACAGTGAGTCATTGATTGACATCCCAACTGTTGTACTCTGAATTTATCTACTACCATATACATGCAAAGGTGACTATTCCTGTGGGCTGATCCCAGCCAGTGACTTGCAGAAACACTGAGTCTGGTCCATCCTGCAAGATGTGGTAATCCTCTGGCAGTCTACCTTGGCCTGAGAGCTCTCTGAAAGTCAGCCATAAAATGTGCCCTCCTAAGTCAAGTGCCATCCTCCATTACAGAATAGTTAGTATTTTTTCCAGTTCTCAATAATACATTAGTGAGTTAGTATATGTTCCTGATGTTGGAAGGGCAACAATATAAACTTTTTATTTCTTTGACTAAAAAAAACTTAACTAGAAAATTGGAAATTAAATTATTCTAAGTAAAAAACAGAGCACTGCCCAACATTATTAGTAGGATTTCACATCCTATCATATGAAAGTCTTCTCTAAGGCTGTATTACAAAATGATGAACATAACAAAAGGAAATGAAAGATGATTAGCTATGCAGCTGGAAGGTGCTTGAATTTTGTCACCTTCTCCCTTAAAGCTGAAAAAGAACTTTATGACAGGCTACTGGAACAGGCAGAGTGAGAAAGGAAAACCCACTGTCTTTATGAAAATGCACACACTACTCTTATGAATATTTTTAAAGTTGAAAGTAATGATGACCATCAAGGAGAAATAAGGAAAGACCAGTTGAACTCGGCCGAGTCTTGGGAATGTTCTTTTCTTCCATCTGAGGTAGGGGCCTCATACTCCCTCACAACGGTGATCACCCTCACCTTCCTGGTTCTTAGTGTCCTCACCTGTACACCTGGGGTGGAGCTAGTTGTTCCTTTCCATTCCCCAGTTTAAGACCATTACAAAAATGCCACTTGGACTGAATCATTTCCCTTTGTTATTTTAAAGCTGTAATCAGATTTCATGTAGATGCCATTCGAGTATAATCTATTCAATCAATAGGTATGGAATCAGCAGAACACCTCCAGCAATTCCACTGGACTAGCCATATTCTCTACAGCCTGGATTCAAATTCCTATATTATGGACAGAGAGTACTCTTTCATTTTGCACTTAAATGTAAGAGGCAAACAGATGAAGTAGGAAAGAGAATCTTTATATTCATAAATACCATCTTATTGCCCTAATTAGCATATGTACATAAATATAAATTCATCCCAATATACACATCCCAATTTATGGGTAAACATGCTATATGAAAGTCCAAATATTTCAGTACGAAGTGGAATGTTTCAATATTGTTACTTTTTAAAATTACTCATTTATAATTTTAGATGTTAAATGATTTGGAAATCATCCAATATCTTAATGGAAATAATACCAGAGTTATGTTTACAGGAACGATTTCACATAGAGGGAGAAAGAAAGAGCAAGGGAACAGAAGGGCAGGGAAGACTGCGGTTCCTTAAGCAGGACTGCATTTTCTTTATTCCCACATAATTTTGAAAAGCACTAACAGTACTAAAAGTACTTTGCTCTTCACGGAAACAATTTCTTTGCAATTACTGATCTCCTAATTTTACCTTCAAAGAGTGTGTAAATGGAAGAAAGGAGGGTGACCCTGTAGCGATAACTCAAAAACATACGTTAAAAAAATATTAGATATATTTAAAAGGAAAGAAGTGGAAATGATTAGGAAATATTTTTCTGCATCCAAAGCTGCATTCTAAAGAACACATGTGAAGAATAGGGTTGTGATTCCAAGTTGTGGTTTAATATCCAGGATTACATAGAGTTATTAAGTGTACCACAGTATCTATTAAGTACTGACCTTTGCCACAGAAACTTGGCACAAACGGTTCTCTTCAGGAAACAGACACAGCTAGGGAGCCTCTGGTTTTTGTTAGATTTATGCAGACATTGAGCTGATCAAGCTGCATTTATGGTAGCTGTCCAAATATAGAATCTGAAAAAACATGATAAATTATTCTTTGAAAGGGAAAATTGGGGTGATATTAATTAAGTGCTCTAAAAATTTAATTTTAATTAAAACATTTTTAATGCATTTCCTGCAATTCTTCACTTAAATAATCAGAAAAATCGCATAATAATAAAGGAAATACCAAACGTATTATAAAAAAGATATGTGCTCTGGAAGATATTTATATATGGTGACATTTTTCTGCTTTAAAGTCTTCAATACTTCACTTGGCATCTATCCAGTACTTACTATGTCAAGCACAGTCTTATGATATACATATAAAATCATTTTATTTTCAAAAGTACCATATTTTTATTATCCAGCATTATAATTCATTTTTTTTAATATGAGAAAAATAAGGCTTGAGAGGAAAATATCTTGTCACTACTCTCAGAGGCTTAAATAGGGATATTTGGCTTAACATACAAGACCTGCCCTGATGTGATTCTTGATCTCCTTGGGAGCCAGTCTGTTCTCCTCTGCAAGTCCTGCATGGCACTGATGCTTATCTACTTCAGTTCCTTGAATAAGCAATTGCCACTCAAGTTCATCATCATTTCCTCCTCCCACTTGCCCTTAATTATCCTTGAAAATGCAATGGTATCTCTTACCAGAAGTTCCCTTCATTGACTCCTCTTTGTCTTGACCCCTCTTCCTATGTCCTCCTATAAATACCCTATGGTTTTCTCTGTCACAGAACCTATCAACTAAATTATGAATTATCGATTTATCTCTTTTGAAGTAAACAAGTGCCATCTTCTCTTTACCAGACTAATACTCGCTCAATTGCACATACTTATTACTAAATTCACCTTAACCTAAACCCAGCTTTGAGGATTAGAAAAGAAAGATTACATAACATGTACGAGTCCACTGTAATTTGGATCCTTCAGAAACAAAAACATGCGTTAGACGTATCCATCCCCAAAAAGAGGCAACCTCGTGTTATAGTGCAAGTACAAAGTACCTGTTTGATAATGTCTGTGAAAACACTAAATTAAAATAAGAACACATACATTGCTTCTGCCTTCATCTTGTAATGGTTATAATAATATAATCTTGAATAATTGCTTGATGTGAAAATACTAAAAAGATTTGTCGATCTTATATAAATGATTTTACATATAGAAGTTCGCAGTTAGTAGACCAGTAATAATAATGCTGTTTGTTCATCATCCCAAAATATAATAGAAGAAGATGAATGGTATAAAATTTAGAAAAATGTAGAAAATATTTAGCAAAAATATATCAGAAAGGAGCATTGCAGTTTTCTTGACTCACAGGTAAATAATTTTGCCAAGCCCTAAATGCTAAAGAAAGACTTAAATGATATCCACTTAGTACCTAGACATCAGAAGAATTATTAGAGTAAGGAAGAATAATTTAAAAACTAACTAGATCCCTGGAAGCAAAGTGTATCTTAGTGATTCCTAGGAACAGTTTATTATGAGTGTTATATGTGACTTATGGAAATGTTGATGGGAAAAACTGATTCTTGAATGTACTAGCAAGCCTACTTATTGAATTGGTCATGTTTAAATGTTTCAACACTTAAGGTCAATGTCTGTCAACTTCTTAGAAGAAGAAATAATTTGCATGAAAGACCTCCATATACTAGCTAAAAGTGCTGCCCAAAAGAAAACAGAGAAAGACAATATTCAATAATAGTTGCTCACAATGATACATCCTCACCAATGTGCTATATCAATTAGGCTGCCTTAACTGAGTCATTTCCCTGTAAGTCCTGAAGGTGAAAAGATACTGGCAGTAACTAAGATGATTCATAACTATAATAACACATTTCACAAACATCTTCAGGAGCCTGAGCCACATTTCATAAGATAACAGCTCTTAGCCATGTTCACCAAGAGCCCTTCATTACAGAGATCCAGACTGAATAATTGCTTACAAGTATCACTCTTTGTTTCCAACAAGAGTTTTTCACTTTTTCTATCTCAATTCAAGGAATCTTTCTACTCTCTTTTTTTTCCTTCTAAACTATTCCCTTAAAATGTTCTTCCCACTAATCTTAAATAATGACTTTTTATATATTTCTTGGGTTTATGTTCATTAAATATTTGAAGAATCTCCCATATAAATATAAATATACTTTTTAAATTTAAACTAATTCTCTAGAAGCCAATAACATGATTGTAATTATCTAAACTGAATAGGGCAAAACTTCTGTCCAAGGCATCAAATATACAGTTATTATATTCTGTTTAAACTATTTAGATGACTGCATATTGTAAAACATTTAAAGTTGGAGAAAACTGCAACGAGATAACTTTTGTTCCTGTTTTTCTGAATCAAGGACATTTTTATTTGAAAACAATAGAACTGAAATCAACCAAGTCCATTTGGGCATGTCTATAATTACTTCATGTTCATAGCTACATTAAATTTATATATATATATATATATATATATATATATATATATATATAGTGAAGGCATAGCACATATTTTAAAAATCAAGATTAAAAAGTGAAAGGACCTATACAAGTTATAAAATTGATAGAGTAGAACCAAAAGATAACTAAGTAATGATGTTAATTCCTACATATGTGCTTCTCTATATACAGTCGGCCCTCGCCACTTTGCGCTCGACTTCTGAGAGGCTTCACTCTATTGTGGTTTTTTCAAATATATTCATTAAAAAGTTGATCGAGCCCTGGCCGGTTTGGCTCAGCAGTTAGAGCGTTGGCCTGCCGTCCCAAGAGACCCGGGTTCGGTTCCCCCTAAGGGCATGTACCTCTGTTGCAGTTTGTCCCTGGCCCCGGTTGGGGTTGTGTGGGTGGCAACCACTCGATGTGTCTCTCTCACATTGATGTTTCTCTCTCTCTCTCTTCTTCTCTCTCCCTCCCTCCCACTCTATCTGAACAAAAAAATTAAAAAATGTCCTGGGGTGAGGATAAAAAAAAAAGTTGATCGAGACAGTGAAAATGATACAGTGTGCGCTCGGTTGTCTGAGTTAATTATACATTCCTGTATTACAATTAAAATTAAAATTACTGTACGTATGGACTGTAGGCCTATGTATTCGAGCACCCCAGGTGCAACTGCTAGAATCTGGAATGGATGAACCGCAATAAATAAGGGACGACTGTATATAGGCATACCTTGAAGATAGTGTGGGTTTCGTTTGATACTATTGTAATTAACCTAGTTATTAACAACAGAAAAGAAGGAAAGGGAAGGCCAAATGCTATGGATCTGTAATTTGTGAAGCTTTGCCAGGAGCTGTAGCTTTACACTCCCCAGGGAGCCCTTGATTCATTCCTGAAGATTACTGGGGGAACAAACTGGCTGGGGGTGGGGGTAGATAGGTGCCCAGTAAAGTTGGGTGATATAGGGGAGGTACTTGCCTGTCAGTCTCACCTGGGAACAGGTCATTGACCTGAATAGGCATGGCCACTGCAAGGGCTCAAAATTTGGGATATGCAATCCCCTAAACAAAGGAGTGCTCTCTGGGTTCCTCTGGTGCTCTCGGTTGCTCTGTACTTTTGTGTTGTTGGCATGTTGCGCTCTCCTGCGTTTGCCCACGTGGTTCCCAGTCATGTGGACCTCACATGCAATGGACTAATGGAGTACAGCTAGCCTGATGCTGAACTGGACAAGGCTGCAATATGAAATGGAAACTTTGGACACTGGCTTTACTTTTAGCTCTACTGAGTCCCCAGCTACACTTCTTCCAGGACTGGATTAAAGAAAATGAAACTTTAGAAACACAGAGATGTAATTCCACACAAATAAAAATGCCTTATTCTCCCATGCAAGTCTCAGAAAATTCTTTTTCTTGAGAGATTGTTAGAACTCCACCCCCAGCACTCATTGGGGAAAGGGATAACTCAACTTCCCTGATAACCGTTTCAGAACACCACTATACAGCAAATATTGCAATAAAGTGAGTCACAATTTTTGGTTTCTTAGTCCATATGAAGGTTATTGTTTGTATTCTACTGTAGTATATTAAGTGTGCAATAACATTATGTCTAAACAAATAATGTACATATGTTAATAAAAAATACTTTATTGCAAAAAAATGCTAATCAGCATCTGAACCTTCAGTGAGTCATAATCTTTTTGGTATAGCAGCCTGGACAAGATTAGGATACCCACCATGTCACGAGGTGAGGGAGGTAGAGAAGCTATGGAACAATTTATCATGGTAAAAAAAGTGATATTTAGAACTGTGATTAGGCAGATCCAGAGACCACAAATACATTGCAAAAAGAGGAGGCCAGGATCCCCCATGTCCCTTGCCTCTCTTTCACTGACGCCTTTCCCTCAGCTCACATGCATGGTTCTAAGGGGTTTCTCTGTGACGAACTGAAATGGGGAAAAAAGCTCAAGGTTAGTTAAACGATGGCTCAGTTTTGTATGAACTTCTGGTAGACTACCCCATTCGGTAGTACCCTGAAAAACCACAGTGAGAGGAAACCCTCCTGAAGGACTAAATTTCGGACAGTGATTCAGGTCATCTACTTTGTCTGGAGAAAGTTGTCAAAGGTATACTCAATCCTTGGGTATTGGTAAATGCCTTAGATGGTTGATCGAGAGTCTGAAAGGAAAAATATAAAAAGATTGTGGAAGCACGTGGCTGGAACTATGAGAATGGGTACAAAGTGTGGGAATTTTTCCATGATAAACTATCTTATAGAGAAAAAGTCACTAAGCAAGCAAGTTGCAGGATGAGTTCACCCGCCATACCCTGTTCCCTTCACTCCTCTTCTCTGAGAGAACGTCCCCAATAAATCAGGTCAATAGAGATCTCCATTTCACATTCTGCTTCTAGCAAACCTGACTTATGACAATGGGAGATAAAACTATCTTGCCATCAAATAAAAACAAAAATCTTGTCCTCTTGAACTGAAATTTGAGTGATAAAAAATTATCTGAGCATTTGGAATCAAAGGCTTAATATATGGGTTTAAAATTCTTTAAATATGTTATCTTTGTGGTCCAGAAAAATCACATGAAAAATCCCAAAATAAACTTCAAAAATTAACTTTATGTGATCTAGATTGGTTATATACTCCTATGTGCCTCTGTCCTTTCAGATGCAAAAACAAATTCTCTCAGAAGGAATAAATGCTCAGTCACGGTCTAATATTTTCCCAACATTTAAAAACTGATGACTATGAGTTTATAGTCTATAATAATAAAACAAATGAAAACAATCATGCATGTATTTTAAAACTAACCCAAATACTTCTAATTATCCCCATCTAAGTAACTCCATCTCCATCTTTGTAATTAAAATCTCAACTGATGTGGATATCAAAAAACTGATTCTGAAGTTTCTATGGAATACAAAGACCAGGAACAGCCAACATAATACTGAAGAAGAATAAAGTCAGAGGACTGATACTACCTAACTTTGAGACTCACTATAAAGCTACAGTAATCAAGACAGTTTGTTGTTGGTGAAAGAATAGACAAATATATCAATGAAACAATGTAGAAAGCCCCAAAAGAGATCTGCAAAAATAGCCAACAGACCTTTGACAAAGAAGCATGGCAATCCAATGCAAAAAGGACAGTCTTTTCAACAAATGGTGGAACAACTGGACATCCACATACAAAAATAAAAATAATCTGGACCTGATTTTATAACCCTTAAGAAATTAATTCAAAATGAATCATTGATTCAAATGTAAAATGCAAAATTAAATACATTTTTAAAAAATGTGTTGGGTTTGATGATGAGTTTTTAAAAATAAAAACAAAAGTATGATCCATGAAAAAAAAATTGATGTTAGATTGTATTAAAATTAAAAATTTCTGCTCTCAAAGAACACTGTAAAAAAAAGTCAAGCCATGGATTGGAAGAAAATATTTGCAAAATAATTATCTAAAAAAGAACTTATATCCAATATATAAAAATAACTCTTCAAACTCGATAATATAAAAGCAAACAACACAATTTAAAAATGGGCAAAAGATATGAGCGGACCTCTGATAGCCAAAGAACATATACGCATATATACATAGACCATGGACACAGACAACAGTGTGGTGAAGGTCAGTCTGGTATGGGAGGAGGGGACATGGCACTGGTGGAAGGGGACAAAGAGGAGAAAAATGGGGGGTTATCTGTAACAATGACAACAATAAAAAAAAACTATATCTGCAAAAAAAATAAGAGATATACAAGTGGCATATAAGCAAATGAAAGGTATTTTTTATTGAATTTATTGGGATGACACTGGTTAATAAAAGTATGTAAGTTTCAGGTACACGATTCTATAATGCATCATCTGTATATTGTATTGTGTTCACCACCCCAAGTCAAGTCTTCCTCCATCACCATTTATCCCCCCTTTACCCTCTTTCACCTCAGTGGACAACTAAATATAATTATATATCACTGAAAAGAAAATTAGTGAAACACAAAATATATCTCTAAAATAAACAAAATGTAACACAAAGATATAAAACTGTGAAAATATTAAAGGAGATAGAGGATAGAATGAGAAAATCTACCAGGTGTACCCAATTTAAATATAAGCAGAGTACAGAAATACTGCATTAGCTGCAATATTTGAAAATAGTATATTCGCTAAGAAATTTCCAGAATTGATTAAATACATAAATTCTAAAATTCAGATAGTATAGAACCCTGAAATAAGATAAAATTTTAATAATATCCATAACAGTAGCCAAATTGAAGAATACCCAAGTTAAACAATAAAACTTTAAACATTCATCTAGAGAGAAAAAGAGATGACAATAAATAGCAGATTCACAGTTATCAGGAATGCAAACCAGGAGACAATAAAATGTTTTCTAAAGTTAAATAAATAGAACTCTCTGTATTAAAAAATGCCAATTGCATTTGTCTTCTAGAGGAATAATCAAGATTTTAAAACATCACTGACAAAAATAAGAAATAGACCAACAAAAACTTGTAGCTAGCAAAAAAACAATAAACAAACAAACAAAAAAAACATTTATAATGACTGAAATTATATCCTTTTTATTAATAAGGTATAATAAAAATGTGCAATTTTGCCAGGCTGATGTCAACTGAAAGGCAAGATAGCTTAATAACTGAGAATGATTATATAGTGAGCCTAAATAACTTTAAGCAAATAACTATACATATCAAGGTTCTTTCTAAAAAAAAAAAACAGTTACAGGACTATGTAATCATTATATAAACTTACAGATTTACTATAGTTTCAAATAATATGGAAAAAAATGGATTACAGTAATCTTGATGTACAATAAAATTTAAGAAGAATTTTTGTAGAGAAATTTAACAATCAAATAAAACCAAACTTCATAAAGGACTAATACAACTGATAAGTCTTTATATTAAATGTATCAATATCTAAAAAAATAAATATTAGCTTTGCAGTTTATCCTGTCTAATAAATTCTAATAAAATACCAAATATGACCAAAGGGAGCATGACCAAAGGGAGCATGAACTTGGCACAGAGAGTGGATGTGAGAAATGAAAGCAAAAAGTTTTATATGAGAGAGAGAGACTCTTAAGTAGGTTATAAGGTATTAAAAATCTATAGGCAATTTGAAATATAAGTAAAAGGATTTTAGTTAAGGCTTTGATACCAGCAGATTCCTTCAGAAAAATCATCCTTATAAGAAAGAAATAAAAACAAATATAAATATAAATTATAAATCCATATGTTTCTGTATAAAAAGAGAATTCAAATATATTATATTAGGATTATAGACTTCTTCATATTGTGCATTGGTTTTGTAAAGTAAAATATAGTGAAGGAAGAAAATGCAGAGAAGACACGGCCTGCTCTGTGATTTAAAAAAAAAAAAAAAAAAAAAGTGAGTTCTAGGTAGGCAAGCAACACAAATCCAGTAACTGAAAGTAACTTAATAACTCAGTTTGTGGAGATTTAATTAAAGAAACAATATTTATAAGTACTGGAAAATAAAAATAATGACTGAGCAGTTACTGTTTATGGTCTTCAGGAAACATTTTAGCAAAGTTAACAAATGTAAAGAAAAAGAAAACAAATAGACTTTGAAAGTAAACATCTGACTGGGAGTGAAAGATGCATCTTTCTGTAGAAGGTCTTTGTCACATCAGTTCTACAGTGGGGTGTGGGGAAGCCAGTCTGCATCTTAAAAGGAAGGACTTCTTAATAAGTACATTAATTTTATTAAGTATATTGATTGATTTAATATAAATATATATGTAATATATGCATGGATACATATCTGGACTTAACTAGACAGGAATATTGGTAGAGAAATCTCAAAATTAAGGAGTTGTTCTGGTCAAGTAAATGTTGTCAACAAGTGTTTATGTTATAAATTTGCACCCAGGAGCACTCAGACGGACAGACTATGATATTTGTAAAATACCTATTGTTGTAAATGTTTAAATAGAGATGTAATGAGTTTAGGCTAAAAATAATAAAACACTTTCTAAAAGTATACATGTAAAAAGACATGAAATACACAATAAAATGTCAACTCACAATATTCTATACCTTCCTTTCTGCAATCATAAAAACATTTAAATGCTTTTGTTTGTTTGTTTGTTTGTTTGTTTGTTTGTTTGTTTTAAGTGGAGATGGTGAGTAGGAGGAGAAGTTTCACAGTGTAGAAAGTAGTAGATAAGTTTGCCCTATGTTTAAAGGGACAGAACATCATGGGCTGCTAGGAGTCCTGTCCAAAAAGGACAGGAGGTGAAAGGACAACAGGATACAATTGTCCATCGATGAGAATAATTCTTTGTTAGCCATGTGAACAAAATTCCAGGAACAGTCAAGAAAAGGCCTACTTGTGCCTGGTATACATCAAGAGGCCACATATAGAGAGGCATCAGTCCTGAAAAGGGATGAATTCTAAAAACAAATGAAAAAAAAAAAAGTTAAGCCTCAGCATGCTGACTGGGAGAAGAAAGCAGGGTGAAAAAAAGTGTGACTAGATCAGATCTAAAGACTATAGTAACTCGCCCTGGCCGGTTTGGCTCAGCGGATGGAGCGTCGGCCTGCGGACCAGAGAGACCCGGGTTCGGTTCCCACTAGTGGTGCGTGCCTCGGTTGCAGTTTGTCCCCGGCCCTGGTTGGTCATGCGGGTGGCAGCCACTCAATGTGTCCCTTTCACATCGATGTTTCTCTCTCTCTCTCTTCCTCTCTCTCCCTCCCACTCTGTCTGAACAAAAAATGGAAAAATGTCCTCGGGTGAGGATAACAAAAGAAAAAAAAGACTATAGTAACTCATGGATCATGGGAACTATTTCCTGTTCTAGAGGAGAGCCTTATTTCTAATTTCTAATCAGTAGTTCCCAGGGTTCTTATCATCAGTAAGAGTACAGACAGCGGATGCCACCAAAAGCAAACACTTCCAAAGGAAGAACAGAGACTGGAAGAGAAAGGAGTGAAAGGGAAGAGGTTATGAATTGGGATTTTGTTGTTGTTGAGGTTGTTTCAGTTTGTTGGATCACTGGTTAGTGATTTTATTTTAGGGAAAGATGTTGGGGTACATTGATGTCATTCTGGATATCTGAATGCTAATGCTGGAGCATTAACTTTTAAAAATAAATGACTAAGGTGTCCGAATGAACCTGTCAAATTGGAAAGCAAACTTAATCTAGTCACTCAGTTATAAAGCAAAGGTAAACTGGTATTTAATACATACCCACAATCATGCAGTTCACAATATGCAAACAAAAGGTGGTAGGTTTAAATTTTGTGTGAAATGGAAAGTACATATTTTAAATAGTGAAAATGAAGTTATCGAAGATTCACTTAATATGCATATACACACCCCTATCCCCAACTTTAAAATGTGCTTATAATGATTATATATAAAATTTTATGAATTTGTCTTGATGGAATGAAATCGTCTTTTAAGACATTTTTCAAAGTTTTAGCGGTGTTTTAATTTATTTTAGTCTCCCCAACATCAATTCACCATGGATTCTCAGTGCAGCTAAGAAGAATTATATCCATTGAATGTATTTCCATTTCAGACACTTAACACGAGTTATATTTTGAAAATAGATGTAAACTACTCAATCAAGTAATTTAAGACATATACGAACTAAAATATATTTAAGAAAAGATTGGGTTAGAAATATATTCAAAGAGAAAAATTTTGTAATTTGAGAAAAAAATCCTTGATATTCAAAATATGTAGATGCTAAAATTAGAAGTATGTAAGACATTTCCATTTTCTAATGTGAAAGGCCCAAAGTGCAGAAAACAAAATGAATACATTAAACTTTGGCAGCCTCAGCAAAACAGCAGTAATAAATTAAAGTAGAAGTAAGACTAAAATGTAAAAACATCCTCAATGTTTATAGAAGCCACTATGCAACATAAATTGCTATAAACTCTGCTGAAAATTTTAAAATAGTGACTTGATTATTGGGTAAATACTGATATTCAGTAAATTATTTTTTGACAAAAGGATCATTTGGCAAATTGGCTTTCTGAGTATTAATATTTTTCTTCCCCAGAAAGTTAAAGTCATATTGTCACTTTCTCTCGCCATGCTAGTCACACTGTCCCTTCAACACATTTTGCTTCTTTCATAAATGAGTCTTTCTGGATAGTGTTTCATTTGGCTAAGCTCTCTTTCACTTCCCTTCTCTGTTTGCCTCAGGAAATCATATTTATCCAGTGATATATCAGCTTCAGAAAACATCCTCTCGAGCTCAGAAAGATAATATATATATAAACCTGATCTGTAGTTTTTCCACTTGCTGTCTTGCTTTTGCTCTCCTGTCATTTACCATGAGAAGAATGTGCTCTAGATAGACAATGAAAACTGCTTAGAGCAGAATACCATTCCTTCTGCATCCTGAAGTCAAGTTCATCAGAGTCAGAGACCACTCAGAGATTTGTAAGTAAAGAAAATAGTGGTTTGGTTTTAAATCTGTCAGTTTAGCGATAGGTTATTATACAGCATTATTAAGAAAATAGCCTACTACAATAATGACTATACTGAAATAATTCTTGAATGAACAAAGCAACACACGAAAAATGAAAAGAACAAAAACTGTGTATAATATAGCCTAATAGTTAAATAAAACATGATTCATTCTTTAGAAGATGACTAAACAGTGAATTAAAATTTGCTTTCATTGTTTTTAATTTTAATACCAGCTTTTAAAACATGATGACATTTTTGGAAAATAGTAAATATAGCTCATTATCAAAAGTAGATATACACACACACACATATACACACATACATATATATATATATTCATGCATATCTATATCTATCTATATATATAGATGTGTATAAAATTTTGAAGAGGATATATATTTTATTTATTTTTAATTAATTAATTAATTTTTGTTACAGATGTTTTCCCTTTTCCCCCCACTCATTTCCCCCTCTCCCTCCCTCCCCGCCCTGTCCTCAGCTTTGTTGTCCATGTCCATTGTTCATGCATACATGCATATAAGTTCTGTGGTTTATCTCCCCCTCTGGGGATTATCAGTCTGTACCCCACTTCCATGTCTCTGGGACTACACTTCCATGTCTCTGGGACTACCCCATTCCTCAAACTGTTATATTCATTATATTCCACAAAGAAGTGAGATCATATGATACTTTTCTTTCTCTGTCTGGCTTGTTTCGCTTAGGATAATACTTTCTAGGTCCCTCCATGTAGTCACAAAGGATAAGAGATATTTCTTTCTTACAGATGCATAGGGCTCCATTTTACATATGTACCACAGCTTTTTTAACCATTCGTCTACTGATGGACATTTAGGCTATTTCAAGACCTTGGCTATTGTAAATAGTGCTGCTAAGAACAAGGGGGTACATATATTCTTTCTGATTGGTGTTTCAGGCTTCTTAGGATATATTCCTAGAAGTGGGATCACTGGGTAAATGGAAGTTCAATTTCTAATTTTTTGAGGTAACACCATAGTGTTTTCCATAGTGGCTGCACCAATCTGCATTCCCAGCAGCAGTGTACTAGAGTCCCCTTTTCTCCACAACCTCACCAACACTTATTGTTTGATGATTTGTTGATGGTAGCCATTCTGATAGGTGTGAAGTGATACCTCATTGTTGTTTTAATTTGCATCTCTCTGATGATTAGTGATGTTGAGCATGTCTTCATAAGTCTCTTAGCCATTTGTATGTTCTGTTTGGAGAAGTGTCTATTTAGTTCCTCTACCCATTTTTTTAATTGGGTTGTCTTCCTTTTGTTGAGTTGTATGAATACTCTATATATATTGGAAATTAACTCCTTATCTGATATATCACTGGCAATTATGCTCTCCGATACAGTGGGTTGCCTTTTCAGTTTGACAATTGTATCTTTTAGTGTGCAGAAGCTTGTGAGTTTGATGTAATACCATGTGTTCATTTTCTCCTTTGTTTCTGTTGCCTTAGGTGATGTATCAGTGAAAATTCTGCTGCATATGATATCTGAAATTTTGTTGCCTACACTTTCTTCTAGAATTTTTATAAATTTATGAGTCACATTTAAGTCTTTTATCCATTTTGAGTTTATTCGTGTGCATGGTGTAAGTTGAGTGTCTAGTTTCATTTCTTTGCATATAGCTGTCCAATATTTCCAACACCATTTATTAACGAGGCTGTCCTTACTCCACTGTATGCTCTTGCCACCTTTGTCAAATATTAATTGAGCATATTGCCTTGGGTCCATTCCTGGGTTCTCTGTTCTGTTCCACTAGTCTATCTGCCTATTCTTGTGCCAGTACCAGGCTGTTTTGATTACAGTGGCTTTGTAGTATAACCTGAAATCTGATAATGTGATCCCTTCAACTTTGTTCTCCTTTTTCAAGATGGTTGTGGCAATTTGGGGCCTTTTTCTTTTTGTTTCATATAAACTGTTGAAATATTTGTTCTAGTTCTGTGTAGTATGCCGTTGGTATTTTGATGGGGATAGCATTGAATCTATAGATTGCTTTGGGTAGTATGGACATTTTAATGATGTTAATTCTTCCAATCCTTGAACAAGGTATGTGCTTCCACTTTTTTATATCTTCCTCTATTTCTTTTTTCAATGACCTGTAGGTTTCTGTGAATAGATTCTTTACATCTTTGGTTAAGTTTACTCCTAGGTATCTTAAATTTTTTTGCTGCAATGGTAAATGAGACTGTCTTTTTAGTTTCTCTTTCTGTGGTTTCATCATTGGTGTATAAAAATGCCATTGATTTCTTGATGTTAATTTTGTATCCTGCTACTTTACCAAATTCATTTTTTAAGTCTAGTAAATTTTTGATGAAGTCTTTGGGGTTTTCTACGTATAGTATCATGTCGTCTGCAAATAATGACACTTCCTCCTTTCCAATTTGCATCCCTTGTATTTATTCCTCCTGTCTGATTGCTGTGGCTAAGTCTTCCAGTATTATGTTAAATAAGGATGATGAAAGTGGGCATCCTTGTCTTGTTCCTGTTCTTAAGAAAAATGCTTTTAGTTTTTGCCCATTGAGTATGATGTTGACTGTAGGTCTTTCAAATATGGTCTTTATTGTGTCGAGATATGATCCCTCTACTCCCAGATTGCTGAGTGTTTTTATCAAAAATGGGTGCTGGATATTGTCAAATGCTTTTCCAGCATCTATTGACATGATCATATAATTTTTATCATTCATTTTCTTTATGTGGTGTATCACATTTATTGATTTGTGAATATTGTACCAACCTAGCATCCCTGGGAGGAATCCCACTTGGTCATAGTAAATAATTTTTTTGATGTATTGCTGGATTCGATTTGCTAGTATTTTGTTCAGGATTTTGGCATCTATGTTCATCAGGGATATTGGTCTGTAGTTTCTTTCTTTGTAGTGTCTTGTTCTCTTTTTTTTTAAAATTAGAATTATGCTACCCTCATAAAACAAGTTTGAAAGACTTCCTTCTTCTTGAATTTTTTGAAATAGTTTGAGGAGAATGGGTATTAGTTTTTTGAATGTTCGGTACAATTCCCCTGTGAAGCAGTCCAGGCCTCGGCTTTGGTTCACTGGGAGAGTCTTCAATTTCTTTTGTTGTTATTGATCTGTAAAAGTTTTCTATCTTTTCTTGGTTCAGTTTTGATAGACTATGTGTTTCTAGAAATTTATCCATTTCGCTCAGATTGTCGAATTTGTTGCCGTATAATTTTTCGTAATATTTGTTCAAGATCCTTTCTATTTCTGTATTGTCTGTTATTATTTCTCCTCTTTCATTTCTGATTTTGTGTGTATGGGTTTGCTCTCTTTGTTTCTTGGTGAGTCTAGCTAAGGGTCCTTCAATCTTGTTTATCTTTTCAAAAAACCAGCTCTTTGTTTTATTGATCCTTTGAATTGTTTTTTGGTCTCCATGTCATTTATTTCTGCTCTGATCTTTACTATTACTTCCTTCTACTTGTTCTGGGGTTTTCTTTTTGTTTGCTTTCTAGTTCTTTAAGTTTTGAGGTTAGATAATCTATTATAAATTTTTCTTGCTTCTTGAGGTAGGCCTGTAGTGCTATGAACTTCCCTCTCAGATCTGCTTTCACTGCATCCCATAGATTTTGTGTTGTTGTGTGTTCATTTTCATTGGTCTCCAGGAAGGTTTTAATTCCTTCCTTGATCTCCATGGTAACCCATTCATTGTTCAATAACATGCTATTTAGCCTCCACGTGTTCAAATATCTTTGCATGTTCTTCTTGCTATTGATTTCTAGTTGCATGCCATTGTGATCTGAAAAGATGCTTGATATGATTTCAATCCTTTTGAACTTGTAGAGACTTAGTTTGTGCCCTAACATGTGGTCTATCTTTGAGAATGTCCCAAGTGCACTTGAGAACAATGTGAATTCTGCAGTTTTGGGGTGCAATTCCCTGATATTTATTAAATCCATTTTATCTATTGCTTCATTTAGAGTCTTTGTTTGCTTGTTAATTTTTTGTCTAGAATTCTATCCAGTGATGTCAGTGAGATATTGAGGTCCCCTGCTATGATTGTACTGCTGTTGATTTCTCCTTTGAAGTTCTCCAGATGATTTTTAATATTGTTGGAGCTCCTATATTGGGTGCATATATGTTTAGCAAGGTTATATCTTCCTGTTGGATAGATATTTTCAATATTATGTAGTGGCCTTCTTTGTCTCCAGTTATAGCCTTCATTTTGTAATCTACTTTATGAGATATGAGTATTACTAACCCAGCTTTTTTGCTTTCCATTTGCTTGAAAGTTTTTTTTCCATCCTTTCACTTTCAACCTATGTGAGTCTTTTGCTCTGAGGTGGGTTTCTTGTAAACAACATATATGTGAGTCATGCTTTCTTATCCAATCATCTACTCTGTGTCTTTTTATCGGAGCATTCAGATCATTCACATTTAAGGTGATAATTGATATGTACTTATTTATTGCCATTTTTGTTTAGTGTGGTTCTATTTCTCTTCCTATTTTTTCTACTAATTACAGCAGTGTTGGTTTGGTGTTCATATATTCCCTTAGCCTTTTTTAGTCTGGAAAGCTTTTTATTTGACCTTCTATTTTAAATTATAGCCTTGCTAGATAGAGTAGTCTTGGATTCAGATCCTTGTTTTTCATGTATGCATGAACAATGGACATGGACAACAAAGCTGGGGACAGCGCGGGAAGGGAGGAGGAGAGTGGAATCAGTAGGGGGAAAAGGAGAAACATCTGTAACAAAAATAAATTAATTAACTAAATAAAAAAATAAATTAAAAAAATTACATTTCAATAACCAACAGGTTGCAGAAGGAATTACAAAACAAATGTGAAAGTATTGTAAACTGAATGCCAGTGAAAATGTAAAACTGTGAAACATGCTTAAAGAGAAGTCTATAGCATTAATCTTGCATATATTAGAAAAAAAAAGGCTGAGGTCTAAATAAATAAATAAATAAAAATAAAAATAAAAATATTAAAAAGGTAAAAAAATAAAAGCATGAAAAATAAACCATTCACATACCGCACAAAGTAGTTAATATTTCAAAGAGGTATGTATATAGAGAAATACATACAAAGGTAAAAGTAATTTTATAAATAATGGGATAACATTATATGTTATTTTAAATTAAGATAATATAATTTCACTTGAATGGAGCAGAGAGATTTTAAAGTGAAACTGAAAAGCTTTTATAAATCATCAGATAACTGACCCTCTCACACTGTCATCAAAAATTTCACCATCTCAGTTTTTATCACCTTTATGATCATCAAGGTTCATTGCATTTACATTCTGCTTTATAAACATCTTCACACAGTTGTTTAGATTTAAGTAAATTCTCTTCTCACCAGACCTTTAATTCATCGCTTCACAGAATTTCCTTCGAAAAGGAGTCATGAATGCCTTATTACATGAGTTCTTCCATGGTTGAGATTGTGTAACAGTTGTCTCTGAGCTTAAATGATATATTGGTCAAATAATATTTTTCTGTTGTGAGTTATACTTTCATTCAATTTTCTTATATTATTGAATTTTTTGTCTAAAAATCTACAACTGGGCAATGGTCCTCATTTTGGACTCTAGACTATTTTGCTTGAAGAATCATTTGTTTTCACTTGAATGATGTATATAAATCAGTATTATTCTTTTAATTAATTCATTAATTTTTTTAGAGAGAGAGGAAAGGAGAGAAAGAGAGAAAGAAACATCGATTTGTTGTTCCCCCTATTTACGCATTCATTGGTTGATTCTTGTATGTGCCTTGACTGGTGATTGAATCTGCAACCGTGGTGTATCAGGATGACACTCTAACAGAACTACCCAGCTAGAGCTTATATCAATAGTATTGATGACTGTTTTGAATCGACTTTTTTTGGAATGTATTTTTGCTTTTTTATATATGGATTTAGCTATTCCTTGATTTAAATTGTTTTTTCTTATTATTGCCTTAAGTATATATATTGATTTGTTGAGCTCCTTAACAAATGTTTAAAGTCCTAGGAAACTGCTCATATTAAAATTGTAGGTAAAAATTGAGGGTATAAAACTGATATGAGAGAAAAGACACTTGTTTACACAGGGAAAGAAAACACAAAAACAAAAAGAAATTTTATAGAAAAACATATTGAAATGATTCAGTGTTTATACTAGGCTGTTATGGATGATTTGTGTTTATATCTCCCTCCTTCAAGATACTTCTTTTTTTTCCTGTTTTGTTATAAACAGTGAGCTTTTGATATTAAAAAATAAACACAAAATAGAACAAAACAAAGAGAAACTGATTGGACGTCAAAGTTCAGCTCAAGCTTTTCTTAAATGATCTTGGGAAAGTTCCATGGTTTCTTTGGGATTAAGTTTGCTCCTCTGAAAACTCCACAGAGTTATATGAATTAAGTGAGATAAAGTGAAGCATTCAGTCAATATCAGTAAATGATACATAACCAATAAAATACCTTACATTCACTGTCTTTTCAGTATTTCCACTGCTACCATCTTAGTTTAAACAACCTCTCTCTACTCTTTGCTCTACTCATACTCTCCAAGTCATTCTATATACAGCAAACCATAGATTCTTTTAAAAATATAAATCATTGTATGTCATTGCCCTACTTATGTAGCCAGTACAATCCAGCTTAGGGTACAACAACTGTCTTGTCTCTTATACTTCTATTAAAGACTCCAGCAAACACATGTGAACATAAGGAAGAGACCTGAACCTCCCTCTAGAGCAGAGCTTCTTCCAAGCCTCATTTTAAGAGCCCTAAGGACTCACTGAAAACATATCTCTCTGAGACTCTCGTATGTTATGATCTTAGTGTAAATCAAAATAATTTTGCTGGAAAACAAATTGATAATAACTCCTATCATGTAAAATGTATATGCTTTTGATTAATTCTACTTCTCAGAATTGATTCCTATATATTAGCAAATCTGCATAAAGCTTATGTGCTATAAAGCTGAATGATAAGCCTGCTAAATTTTTTGTTAGCTGAAAGGCTAAGAACAGCATTAATATTCATCAACAGGGTAGTAAACAAATTACATTATACCCTACATTATAATAACATGATGCTATAAAAACAAACATGAGGTAGAGGGATAGGACTTCCAAATAAAAATGTTAGAATAAGTCCTCTTCCTCTACTTCCCCTCACTGAAATCATAAAGTGTAATGAAAGGAGTAAAAGACATAAACACTATTTCCAACTCTGATGAATGCAAGAGACAATTGAACCATAAACAAGAAGGCAGGGTGATTTACAGTTAGGATGAAAAAGATGTGGGAAGACGTGAAGAGAATGCCTACTGCTGCAGATCTGGGCAAACCCTGGCAGATTTATATATAACAGGTAATAGTATACAACAAGGCATGGAATCACCGAGGTTCCATTGGAGAAATGAAAGTAGGGTGAACTCAAAGAAAGAACAATTCATTTAGCAAACACCATGCAAATCTGGAAAGGTGGTGCTCCATAGGGAAGCACAGAGTTAAGCCATATTTGCAGGAAACGCTCTGTCCTTGTGGCAGGGTGTGATGAGGAGTGCTACTCCTTTTGTTGTTGTTGACTGCTGACAGTTTATAAGCTTCCCCCCACCCTCTTCTGCTTGTGCCCAAATCTCAGCAAACTTATTGGAAAGCCTAGTGCTCCCAACTTTGGAGCTGGCAGGAGATTCAAACCATGCAAACTGCCGCATGTGCAGGAACTCACCCTTGATGCACCCCTGAACCACAGTAAAGCTCAGAGTCAGTCTCATGAAATTACATTCTAATAAATATAGTCTAAAATATAAACAATAAAAAAAGAAAAATAGAAAAAAACTGCATATATTGTTTATTGATTATATATAAGCAATATAGAGAATTGCTATTATACTTTAATCTTTTATTGCTCTGTATTTATTAACTAGACAAAAATTACAATACAAGTGATTCCCCACATTAATTGGGCACTCTAAACAAACATTGTATTTATCAACATTTAAAGTTTGTTTGTTTTTCTTTGGTGCGAGGGAGAGAGGGAGGAAGAGAGAGAGAGAGAGAGAAACATCAATATGAGAGAGACATCAAGTGGCCACCACCCACACGACCCCAGCCAAGGCTGGGAAAAACTGTAACCGAGGTACGTGCCCTTAGCGGGAACCGAACCGGGACTCTCTGGTCCAGGGGCCATGCTCCAACTGCTGAGACAAACAGGTCTGGGAAACAATTAAAGTTTTTAATATGACTAATGTATGTACTTCTTGCTTCTTAATTCATCTAGGCTGGATTGACAATAATGCTACTCAGATTGGATAATGCATATCTAAACTGATTTTATGTTTTACTCAGTCTTAAAATGTATACTGAATGTAAGGAAAGAAGATATTTTAAAGCCACATTAAGAAATTCAGAATATTAATTTTTACCTTCTATCCATATTGAGATAAGTGATGCTTCATCACTTTTAAATTTCTTATTTTTATAATTTTAAAATAGATTTAGAATAATCATAATTTATTTTTTATAAATTTTTATTTATTTGTTTGTTTTCAAATTTTATCTTCAATACTTCATCAGTAGTCAGTCCAGCTATTTATTTTATAATGTAAAAGTTAAATTTAAATTATTTTTCAATAATAAAAATGGTAATCTATCAAGGTTTTTATTTAATATAAAATTCAAATGTATATGGGGTTTGCTGATAAATTTTTGCAGGTATGCAGTGCCAATATTATCTCTACTCATTGGCGACTGTTTGGTTATGATATATGTAGTAACTATCTGGAAAAACTCTCTTCTAACTTTTTAACTTTTCTGATTGTCCTTACATTTTCTTCAGTTTATGTATATACCTGTTCCTGGTGACAAATTAACCTTAAGATATAATACATTATATTATGGTCTTAGTGAATCCAGCAAATATACGTGTCTTTCTACCTGTGATTCATTATATGGACACAATAACATCTAAACTGAACAGTCCTGTCAGTGCTTGTAAACTGATTACATGCTTGAATGTAGAATTAACATAAATTCCCATAAAGTTTCTAATAGCATATTCACAATTTCTGTACTCGTCTCAGTATGGATCATTAGCCAACAGTTTGCAGACCAGCCCTAGTTCACAGATTACCCTTTGAGTGGCCTCAGTATAAAGGTATATTATTAAAGTAATCACTAGACCAAAATCTCTGGAGAAATATAAAAGAACTCACACACAAAAATATATTCCTTAGAGTGAAAGACTCAAAAAGAAGCAATAGACTCATTAAGTATTACATAAAATATGTCTCTGGGATCAGAAATACTTATATAAAATAGGAACAAATAGAAAAAGTGCGTCTCTAAAATGAAAAATATTATCAGAGTATATCACAAAGTACTTATAAATATAGATGCAAAAATGATAAAAATAAAAACACAGCAGAGTAATATATAATTTCAAAAAAGAAGGCATGTGATTTCATCTTTCTTTTGAAAAAAAAATATTGAACTCAAATTAAAGGAGCATTAAAAGAGACCAAAAAGGGCAGTGTCTATTGCTGAAGAGTACCATCAACAGTGAGTTCTAGAATTTAAAAATATCTATGCACCATATAACATAGCATCAATATCCTTACAGAAGGACATCAGGAAATAAAAGAGTAAATAAGGAAAATGTAGTATTTTTTCAGCATGTGACAGATCATATGAACAAAATTAAGCAAATATGTAAAGGTCTAAACAGCATATTCAATAAGTTAAATCTCAAAGTAAGGATAATACCATCTTTTCAGTTTCTCCAAGATCATTTGTAAAAAATGGCCATATATTAAGCCTCACAAACTTCCCATAAATTTCAAAATAAAAGTATTACAAACAATATTCTTTGAGCTTAATGCAACTAAAGCAAAAATTAATAACACCCAGATATGAACTAGCATATGAGAAATGTTTTAAATGTTTTAAAGTCTCTCTTAACAATTCTTAAGCCAAGAAGGAATATATATAGGAAACAAGAAAAGATAAAGATTACTATTATTTACAAACATTATTATTGGATTTCTTTGATAAGTTGAGAGAATCCATATTATTATTATTACTACATTTATATGACTAAAAAACTGTCTAAAATGGCAACAAAAAGATAAAATATCTCAGAACAAATAAGAACTTTGTTTTAAAAATACCTATTGCCAAAACTTTTTAAAAACTTCCTTTGAACATAAATGTAGATTTAAAAAATGAAAGCATACCTTATTCTTGGATAGAAACATTAAAAATCAGATAATTGCCAATGCTTCCAAGTTAATCAATAAATACAATAGAATACACCCAACTGTCAGCATATCTTATGTCTGCATTCATGTCTATATCTAACTAGTATTTTTAACTATAATTGTTTAAAGCTAGATGAGTCATTTAAAAGTAGTTCTGGAAAATATACATACAAGAGGAGCCAAGAGAACCTGAAAAGGCAATAAAGGATCTAGATTTCCCAGATATTAAATATTATTCAGCCAGAATAATTAAATTTGGTATTGGCTCATGAAAGAACTGACGTTTCAAAAGAGAAAGCAGAAATCCAGAGATAGTACTCAATACATCTGGGGATTTAGAATATGACAAAGTTGACACTTCAAATTTATATTGAAATTAATTGTTCTACAAATGGTGTTGGTACTATGGCTATCTGGGAAAAAAATGGATTCCTATATCATACTTTATTACAAGTTTAATTTCAGATTATTGAATAACCCAAACCCCAAACAGAAGCCATAAAATGAAGGTTAGCAAATTTAGTTCATAAGAAAATGTGTGACTGAAAAAAAAATACAGTAAGCAAAGTCAAAAAACACATGACATGCTTGGGAAAAAATATATAGTTATATCACAGACACTCAGTAAATTACCTCAGTATATAATATTTCCACCATATCAATAAGAAAAAAAGACCAACAGCCCAAGAGAAACATGGGAAAAGTATAGGAAGGGAGTTCACAGAAATGGAAAAGCAATTGGCCTACATATGTGAAAAGATACTCAAACTCGCTCAGAAAATAAAAAGAAACACGAATTAAAGCCACAATGAGAAAACGTATTTTAAAAGTCAATCGGGTCATAAAGGAAGCAATATTTTCGAGATTAGGCTGTGACGGGTGTGGGGAAACAAGCACCATTACCCTTGGCTGGTAGAAATGCAAACTTGTACAGCAACTGTGGCGAGCATTTGGTATCATCTATGAAAACTGAATTGGTATACGTCTTTGTTCCAGCAATTCAATTTCTGGGAGTAAATCCTAATACACAGGAGAAAAATAAACAAAAAATACATAGACACGAACAACACTATGGTGATTGCCAGAGAGGAAAGGGGGTGGGAGGAGGTGGAAAAGGACAAAGGGGGAACAAATGACGGCAGAAAGAGACTTTACTTTGGGTGGTGATTGCACCATGCAGTACACAGATGATGTATTATAGAGTAGAACAGAATAGACAGCCAAGAAATAAACCCACATTTTTATGGTAAAGTAATATTTGACAACATAGGCAAAAACATTCATTGAGGTAAAAATAGTCTATTCAATGCATGGTGTTGGGAAAATTAGACAGATACATGCAAAATAAAATGAGCCCTGGACGGTTTGGCTCAGCAGTTAGAGCATCAACCCACGGACCAAAGAGTTACGGGTTCAGTTCCCGCTGAGGGCATATGCTTTAGTTTCAGTTTGTTTCCAGCTCTGGTTGGGGATGTGTGGGTGGCAGCCAGTTGGTGTGTCTCTCTCACATCAATGTTTCTCTCTCTTTCTCCTTCTCTCCCTCCCGCTCTGTCTGAGGATGAATGCAAATATGTCCTCGAGTGAGGATAAAAAAAAAAAAAAAAATGAAACCAGGCCACCTTCTTACATCATACACAAGAATAAACTCAGAATGGATTAAAGACTTAAATGTAAGTCACAAAATCATAAAAATCCTAGAAGAAAACATATGCAGTAAAATTTCAGGCATTTCTCATAGCAATATTTTTTTCTGATATATCTCCTTGGGCAACAGAAACATACAAAAATAAACAAATGGGACTACATCCAGCTAAAAAACGTTTGCACAGCATAGGAAACCATCAAAAAAAAAATGAGACGACAACCCACTGAATAGGAGAATATATTCACCAATGTTAATTTCCAAAATTTATAAAAAACTTATACAACTCAGCACCAAGAAAACAAACAACCCAATTAAAAATGGGGACAGGACCTGAATAGACACTTCTCCAAAGAAGATATGGCCGATAGACATATAAAAAGATGCTCAATTTCACTAATCATCAGAGAAATGCAAATTAAAACCATAATGAGATATCAACAAACACCTCTCAGAATGGCCGCCATCAATAAATCAACAAGTGTTGGCGAGGATGTAGAAAAAAGGGAACCCTTATGCATTGTTGGTGGGGATGCAGATTGGTATAGCACTGTGGAAAACAGTATGAAGTTACCTTAAAAAATAAAAAATGGAACTGCCTCATGACCCAGCAATTCCACTTCTAAGAATATATCCAAAGAAACCAAAACACTAACTTGCTTTATTTTGGAAGTGAAAATCAGTTTGTACATTATATAACCTTCACTGAGTGGGGGAAGAGGATTTTTTATTTCTTTGTAACTAAATGGAATATACGGCAATCTATGGAAAGATATTTAAATAACTGGTCATATGGTTGTTGCTAATGAATAGAACCGTGTGGCTGGAGGAAAGGCAATTCACTATAAGCCTTATAATGTTTGTGACTTTTAAATTTTGTGACACTGCCTCTATTACTTATTCAAATGAAATTATAACAAAGCAAAATAAAAAGAAGTATATTTCTAAGTGCAGAAATGGAACCCTCTTCAAGATATATGTATAAGTAACTCAAGGTACAAAATATTGTTTCTAATGCAAGTGTGCATCTGAATGTGCTCAAATCACATACATGTATACATTTATTCACTTGCATTTGTGGAAAACATTCCTAGAATGATATGCTGAAATAAACCATTGCAAGGATTGCCTCTGGGAGACTCAGGTCGGTTGTGGAAAGATGACTTTCTTTTCATCTTTTTGTTGCTGTTAAAATTATTTCTTATGGGCATATTAATTTTCAAAAGAAACGAAAATATTCTCTAAATATGTCTTCATTTTATCTATTATATCCTTCAATAGGACAAAGATAAGCTTTTGTTTTCTAATGAAGCTCTATTAAATACATTTTTTTCTATTTCATTACCTCTTTATTTTAATTTTTATTTTCTAATCTGTTTTATTTCTTTGGATAGAGACTCTGGTGTTAAAGGAGAATTATGACTACTTTATAACTCTATACCAAAACAAGGCTTACTTTTTTACTTTTTTTTTCCCACACAGAAATATTTGGATTTCCATTATTGTCTAATTTGGGAGGTTCTTTCTAACATAGTAATTTTATATAATAAAATATGTGTATTTTCATGCAAGTAAAGTTTAATTAAAATTAAATGTCTCCAGAGAAACCTACAAAAAAAGCACATAGTAGGTAGTTACTTTTGCTCTAAAGCATCTTATGATCATTATAAGAAATATCATTAAAATAAATAAAAATAATTTTAAATTTTAGCATGTGTTGTTTGATGTACTGAATTCATAATCACAATGAAAATGAGACAACATATCTTTGACCATAACTATTTTGAAACTGGTTTTCTTTTTATCACTGGTTTCTCAAAGTCAAACTGAATAATAAATTCTGATATCAGAAGAATTCAGTTTTTGACTAGAAACAGCATTGTTCCCAACAGACCCATCTTTCTCATGCAGTAAGGATAAGCCCTGTGTGTGGGTGGTGCATGTATAGTTACAAACACATCAGATTTGGGCAGGCAGGGCATCACTTCTGTGGCTTACTCTAATGTATTTGGCAAATTTACATTCTCTTTATGCTTGTGACTTACTATCACAAATAGGCTAATCTGACTGCATACTTGAGTATCATCCATATTGTAAGTTGAAAACCAGCCCTAGAATGTTGCTCGCTCATCCCAACCAAAGGATAGGCAAGTGGCAGTAGGGTCTTCTGACTTCAGATGTTTTCATGAAAGAATTGTTATTATTTCACAAGATTTCCAAATTATTTAGTTACAGTTTTATTTTGATTTATTTTTTTATCCTCACCGAGGACATTTTTGCATGTGTCTTCAGATAGAGGGAGAGGGAGAGGAAGAAAGAGAGAGAAAAACATCAATGTGAGAGAGACACATCGATTGGTTGCCACCCACACGACCCCAACTGGAGGCTGGGGACAAACTGCAACTGAAGTACATGCCATTAGCGGAAACTGAACCTGGGACTCTCTGGTCCATGGGCCAACACTCCAACAGCCACAACGGCCAGGGCTAGTAACAGTTTTAAATGCCAACTATATCATTCCTATAGGATTATATTCCTTTGCCAATGCCTTTTTTTTTTATTTCATACTTCTTAAAATGATATTCTACAAAGTTTCAGTGCTTAGCATTTGAAAAGAAAACCATACCAACCTTATCTAAAATAAATTCTCATCCTTATCTTTTTTAATAGGATAAGAGGACTATCTACTAGCTGTAGAATTCACATGCCAGCCATGACTGCTAGTTAAAATATCATTTCTTTTCTAATCTTGAACCAGTTTATTAGTAATGAATCATGTTATTGTTGACAAAATAATTTTTTAAACTTTTCATTTATTTAGAACAGTCTTAAGATGCAATTGTCATTTGAAATTCCTCCAGGTTAAAAAAAACCTGTAGTACCATGTGCGGGATATAAAACTGAAAGCAACAAATGAATAAGCAAAACAAACAAAAATTCATAGACACAGACAACAGCATGGTGGTTACCAGAAGGAAGGGGGAGGGGGTAGTAATGAAAGGTAAAGGGGTCAACTATATGGTGACATAAGATAATTTAATTTTGGTTGTGGGCACACAGAATACAGATCGTGTGTCATAAAAATGTGCACTTGAAACCTATATAATCTTATTTACCAATGTAACCCAAAAAAATTTAATAAAAAGAAAGAAAAAAAAAACCTGTAATACCATTCAGCAGACTAGGTCTTTAGAATCTATTTCTGTTATTCATTAAAAATAACAGTAGAAAATCTGCAACCACAGGAATCGGTAAATGATAAAAAGATGTAAAATATACAATAACATAAAAAAAGAAATGCTTATAGAAATAAAATGTTTGCAACTAGTTTAATATTATTATAGAGGACTCATAATCACAAAAAAGTCCAGTGGACGTTACACTTCTGACACATCAGCTTTCAAAAATGAAGGGGGGGGCAATCAACCCTCTAATTAGGATGAAGTAAGGAAAGCTTTCTACAGAATAATTATTTCAATGTAATTCTAGAGAAAATAATTAAACCGATATTCCAAAGACACATTAAAATCACTGATGTGGGAGGATGTAAAAATGGTGGCAGAGGAGGGAATGGAAGCTACACAGATGATCTCCCAGGACCAAACAGGAATTACAACTAAAATAAAGACAAATATTCAGAAAAAAGCAACAGAAAAACAGTGGGTCAGGACCATATAACCAGGGACACTGGTAGGATCTGCAGAGGTAAGAGACGGTGGCAGGCTGAGAGCCCATGGATAGCAGCAGTCATAGCTGTGAGCAGCGCCCCTGGGGAATAAAGACCAAGCTCAGTCCACAGCACAGAGAACCGGGACAGAGTGCTAAAATAGCCACAGCCACTCACCTGTGGGCTACGGCAGAGGAAGGGCAGACTAGGCTGAAAGTCTGTGGAGACACCAAAATTTGTAGGGCACTCAGAGATTTTGCTGAGTTGTGGCCACAAAGGGTGGTGGCCAGGGTGCTCCTTCCCAGGGCTGTGGGGAAAAGCAGCAGTCACCCCCCCCCCCCACCTCAGAGATTCAGTCTTTTCCAGGTGAGGCAAAGAAATGCAAATTGAGGTTTATTAACAACCAGCCTCTATCCCACCCTCTGGGAATCCTCTTATGCAGAACACAAGGGCTACATTCCAAGACCCTGAGTAACTGTGACTACTAACCTCCAGGCAAAAAGCTAGAGGATAACTGAACCTTTCCTGGGCTTGCAAATGTACCCAGAAAATAATACCTGACTGTGGTGTTTAACGTGGGCCCACCCAGGCTCATCCAAATCCAGTAGAGAGAGCCACAAACAGCAGAACAACAACAGCCACAGGGAAATTTGGCAGGCTTCAAAACCCAATGAGATAGCCAAAATGGTGAAACAAAGGAACAAATCCCAAATGAAAGAACAAGAGAACTCTATCGAAGATGAGATCAATAAAATGCAGTTAAGCACATTATCAGAGGTAGAGTTCAGAGCCATGATCTTAAGGAAGCTCAACAGCACGAGTAAGGACATCAGCACCATGAGTAAAGATATAGAAACATTGAAAACCAACCAAGTGGAAATGAAGAATGACATAGCAGAAATTAAGAACATATTGGAAAGACTAACCAGCAGAGTAGAGGAAGCTGAGGACCAGATCAGTGAATTAGAAGACAGGGTAGAAAAATAATCAACCAATCAGAAAACCAAATGGAAAAAACAATTAAAAAACAGGAAGATAGCTAAAGAGAACAGTGGGACAACTAGAAACATAATGACATTCGCATCATAGGAATCCCCGAAGAGGAAGAACTTGGGAAAGGATTAGAGAATATATTTGAAGAAATAGTGACAGAAAACTTTCCAAACTTGGAGAAGGAAGAAGGCATTCAAGTTCAAGAAGCATAGAGAGCCCCAAGTAAGAACCCAAAAAGGTCCACATCAAGACATATAGTAATTAAAATGCCAAAAATTAAAGACAAAGAGAAAATCCTAAAGGTATGAAGAGATAAGCAACAGATTACCCACAAAGGAAACCCCTTTAGGCTCTCAGCTGATTCTCAACAGAAATACTACAGGCCAGAAAGGAGAGGCATGAAGTAATCAAGGTCATGAAAAACAAGGATCTGTATCCAAGACTACTCTACCCAGCAAGGCTATCATTCAAAATAGAAGGTCAAATAAAGAGCTTTCCAGACAAAAAAAAAAAAAAAAAAAAAGGCTAAGGGAAGATATTAACACCAAACCAGCACTGCAAGATATGGTAAAAGGACTGCTGTAATTAGTAGAAAAAATAGGAAGTAAAATATAACCACAGTAAACAAAAATAGCAATAAATAAGTACATATCAATTTTTACCTTAAATGTGAATGGATTGAATGCTCTGATAAAGAGACACAGAGTAGATGATTGGATAAGAAAGCATGACTCACATGTATGTTGTTTACAAGAGACCCACCTCACAACAAAAGACTCACATAGGTTGAAAGTGAAGGGATGGAAAATATCTTTCAAGCAACAGAAAGAAAAAAAAAAGCTGGGGTAGCAATACTCATATCTGATCAAATAGATTTCAAAATAAAGACCATAAATAGAGACGAAGACATTCACTACATAATATTGAAAGGATCTATCCAACAGGAAAATATAACCTTGGTAAACATATATGCACCCAATATAGGAGCACCAACATATATTAATAATCTTTTGGAGAATTTCAAAGGAGAAATCAACAGCAATACAATCATAGCAGGGGACTTCAATACCCTGCTGACATCACTGGATAGATCATCTACACAGACTCTAAATGAAGCACTAGATCAAATGGATTTCATAGATATTTACAGACTATTACACCCCAAAATTGCAGATTTCACATTCTTCGCAAGTGCACATGGGACATTCTCAGAGACAGACCACATGCTAGGGCACAAACTACGTCTCTACAAGTTCAAAAAGATTGAAATCATATCAAGCATCTTCTCAGATCACAATGGCATGAAAGTTCAAATCAATTGCAACAACAACATGCAAAGACATTTGAAAACTAGGAGGCTAAATAGCATGTTATTGAACAATAAATGGGTTACCATGGAGATCAAGGAAGAAATTAAAAACTTCCGGGAAACCAATGAAAATGAACACACAACACAAAATCTATGGAATGCAGCGAAAGCAGTTCTGAGAGGGAAGTTCATAGCACTACAAGTTTACTTCAAGAAGCAAGAAAAATTTCTAATAGACTCTCTAACCTCAAAACTAAAGAACTGGAAAGCAAACAAAAAGAAACCCCAGAGCAAGTAGAAAGAAGGAACTAGTAAAGATCAGAGAAAAAATAAATGACATGGAGACCAAAAATCAATTCAAATGATTAATGAAACAAAGAGTTGGTTCATTGAAAAGACAGACAAGATTGATGGACCCTTAGCTAGACTCACCAAGAAACAAAGAGAGAGAACCCAAATACATAAAGTCAGAAATAAAAATGGAGAAATGACAACTGACACCACAGAAATACAAAGGATTGTTAACAAATATGAACAATTATACAGTAAAAATTTGACAATCTAAGTGAAATGGACAAATTTCTAGAAACACATAGTCTCTCAAAACTGAACAGGGAAGAGATAGAAAACTTTCACAGGCCAGTAACAACAAAAGAAATTGAAGATGTAATCAAGACTCTCCCAGCAAATAAAAGCCCAGGCCCAGATGGCTTCACGGGGGAATTTTACTGAACATTCAAAGAAGAACTAATACCCATTCGCCTCAAACTATTTCAAAAAATTCAAGAAGGAAAACTTCCGAACTCATTTTATGAGGCCTGCATAATTCTAATTCCAAAACCAGAAAAAGACACTACAAAGAAAGAAAACTACAGGCCAATATCCCTGATGAACATAGATACCAAAATCCTGAACAAAATACTAACAAATCGAATCCAGCAATACATCAAAAAAATTATTCACCATGACCAAGTGGGTTTATTCCAGGGATGAAAGGCTGATACAATATTTACAAATCAATAAATATGATATACCACATAAACAACATGAAAGATAAAAATCATATGATCATATCAATAGATGCTGAAAAAGCATTCGCCAAAATCCAGTACACATTTTTGATAAAACTCTCAGCAATTTGGGAATAGAGGGATCATATCTCAACATAATAAAGGCCATATATGAAAGACCTACAGCCAACATACTCAATGGGCAAAAACTAAAAGCATTTCCCTTAAGAACAGGAACAAGACAAGGATGCCCACTTTCACCACTGTTATTTAACATAGTACTGGAAGTCTTAGCCACAGCAATCAGACATGAAGAAAAAATAAAAGGGATCCAAATTGGAAAGGAGGAAGTGAAACTGTCATTATCCACAGATGACATGATACTATACGTAGAAAACCCCAAATCCTCCATCAAAAATCTACTAGACTTAATAAATGAATTTGACAAAGTAGCAGGATACAAAATTAACATCAAGAAAATGATGGCATTCTTATACACCAATGATGAACTCACAGAAAGATAAACTAAAAAGACAATCCCAGTTGCCATTGCAGCAAAAAATTAAGATACCTAGGAATAAACTTAACCAAAGAAATAAAAGACTTACTTGCAGAAAACGGCAGGACATTAAGAAAAGTAATAGTGGAAGATATGAAAAAGTGGAAGCACATACCTTGTTCAAGGATTGGAAGAATTAACATCATTAAAATGTCCATATTACCCAAAGCAATCTATAGATTCAATGCAATCCCCATCGAAATATCAATGACATACTTCACAGAACTAGAACAAATACTTCAACAGTTCATATGGAACAAAAAAAGGCCCTGAATAACCACAGCAATCTTGAAAAAGAAGAACAAAGTTGGAGGGATCACGTTACCAGATTTCAGGTTATACTACAAGGCCACTGTAATTAAAACAACCTGGTACTGGCACAGAAATAGGCAGATAGATCAATAGAACAGAATAAAGAACCCAGAAATGGACACACGACAATATGCTTAGTTAATATTTACAAAGAAGGTAAGAGCATATAGTGGAGTAAAGACAGCCTCTTTAATAAATGGTGGTGGCATTACCAGATATCAGGTTATACTACAAAGCGACTGTAACCAAAACAGCCTGGTACTGGCACAAGAACAGGCATATAGACCAGTGGAACAGAACTGAAAACCCAGAAATGGACCCAAGGCAATACGCTCAATTAATATTTGACAAAGGTGGCAAGAGCATACAGTGGAGTAAAGACAGCCTCTTTAATAAATGGTGTTGGGAAAATTGGACAGCTACATGCAAAAAAATGAAACTCGACCATCAACTTACACCATACACAAAAATAAACTCAAAATGGATAAAAGACTTAAATGTGACCCGTGAATCCATAAAAATTCTAGAAGAAAATGTAGGCAACAAAATTTCGGACATCATACGGAGCAGAATTTTCACTGATACATCACCTAAGGCAACAGAAATAAAGGAGAAAATGAACACATGGGACTACATCAAACTAAAAAGCTTCTGCACAGCAAAAGAAACGATCATCAAAATGGAAAGGCAACCCACTGTATGGGAGAACATCATTGCCAATGATGTATCAGATAAGGGGTTAATTTCCAATATATACAGAGAGCTCACACAACTCCACAAAAGGAAGACAAAGAACCCAATTAAAAAATGGGCAGAGGAGCTGAATAGACACCTCTCCAAACAGGACATACAAATGGCCAAGAGACATATGAAGAAATGCTCAACATCACTAATCATCCGAGAGATGCAAATTAAAACAACAATGAGGTATCACCTCACACCTGTCAGAATGGCCGCCATCAACAAATCATCAAACAACAAGTGTTGGCGAGGGTGTGGAGAAAAGGGAACTCTAATACACTGCTGGTGGGAATGCAGACTGGTGCAGCCGCTATGGAAAACAATATGGTGCTACCTCAAAAAATTAAAAATTGAACTTCCATTTGACCCAGTGATCCCACTGCTGGGAATATACCCTAAGAAGCCTGAAACACCAATCAGGAAGAATATATGTACCCCCATGTTCATAGCAGCACTATTTACAATAGCTAAGATCTGGAAACAGCCCAAGTGTCCACCAGTAGACGAATGGATCAAAAAGCTGTGGTACATATACACAATGGAGTACTATGCAGCGGTAAGAAAGAAAGATCTCTTATCCTTTGAGACGACATGGAGGGACCTGGAAAGTATTATCCTAAGTGAAAGAAGCCAAGCAGAAAAAGACAAATATCACATGATCTCACTTATATACGGAATATAATGAACATAACAGTCTGAGGAATACAGTAGACCCAGACACATGGAAGTAGGGCACAGACTGACATCCCTCAGAAGAGGGGATGGGGGGTGGGGGGGTGGGAAGAGATAAACCACAGAACTTATATGCATGTATGCATGACCAATGGACATGGACAACTAAGCCGGGGACAGGGTGGAGGGGGGGGGTGGGGGGTGCCAATGGGGTAAAAAGGTAAAATATCTGTAACAAAAAAATAAATAAAAATTCATAAAAAATAAAAAAATAAAATAAATAAATAAATAAATGGTGGTGGGAAAATTGGACAGCTACATGCAAAATAAATAAATAAATAAAACTAGACCATCAACTTACACTATACACAAGAATAAACTTGATGGATAAAAGACTTAAATGTGACTCATGAATCCATAAAAATCCTAGAAGAAAATGTAGGCGGCAAAATTTCAGACATCATACACAGCAGAATTTTCACTGATAGATCACCTAATGTAACATAAAGAAAGGAGAAAATGAACACATAGGACTACATCAAACTCAAAAGCTTCTGTACAGAGAAAGAAACTACTACCAAAATGGAAAGGCAGTCCACTGTATGGGAGAGCATAATTGCCAATGATACATCAGATAAGAGGTTAATTTCCAAAATATAAAGAGTGCTCATACAGTTCAACAAAAGGAAGACAAAGAACCCAATTTAAAAATGGGCAGAGGAACTAAATAGACACCTCTTCAAACAGGACACACAAAAGGCTAAGAGACATATGAAGAAATGCTCAATATCACTAATCATCAGTGAGATGCAAGTTAAAACAACAATGAGGTATCACCTCACACCTGTCAGAATGGCCACCATCAACAAATCATCAAACAATAAGTGTTGGCGAGGGTGTAGGGAAAAGGCGACTGTAGTACACTGCTGGTGGGAATGCAGACTGGTGTAGCCACTATGGAAAACACTATGGTGTTACCTCAAAAAATTAAAAGTTGAACTGCCATTTGACCCAGTGATCCCACTCCTAGGAATATACCCTAAGAAGCCTGAAACACCCATCAGAAAGAATATATGTACCCCCATGTTCAAAGCAGCAACATTTACAATAACTAAGTTCTGGACACAGCCCAAATGTCCATCAGTAGATGAATGGATGAAAATTCTGTGGTACATATACACAATGGAGTACTATGCAGGTGTAAGAAAGAAAGATCTCTTATCCTTTGAGACGACATGGAAGGACCTGAAAGTATTACCCTAAGCAAAACAAGCCAAAGAGAGAAAGACAAGTATCAGACTTATTTGTGGAATATAATGAAGATAACTGTCTGAGGAACGGGGTAGCCCAGAGATGTGGAAGTCGGGTAGAGACTGACAATCCCCAGAAGAGGGGGTTGGGGGGAGAGATAAACCACAGAACTTATATGCATGTGTGCATGAACAATGGACATGGACAACAAAGCTGGGGACAGAGCGGGGAGGGAGGGGGAGGGGGAAATGAGTGGTGGAAAAAGGGGAAACCTCTGTAACAAAAATTAATTAATTAATTAATTAATTAATTAAAAAGGAAAAATAAATAAATAAAATCACTGTTGTGTGTGTAAACTTGCAATAGCCAAACTGTCTCACAGACTCTTTATACCCTATTGCTTCCTCGTTGCTCATTCCTTACAGCATCCTGCATTCAGCATAGAGTTGTCCCAAAGTCCCTTTGAAGCTAAGTCTCTTCTCAGCTAACTCTCGCTCTCTTAGTTCAAGTACATACTCAAATGTTACCTCATCCAAGAGGCTTTTCTAATCCACCTAGTAACTGCATCTTCCTTTACCATTCTTCTTTCTCTCTTTAATTTAGTTTTCCTCTTACTATTTATGATCACTTACCCAGTAGGTACGTGGGTGGATAAATAGAGTTGGATGATGGATGGATTGATGGATGGATGGATGAATGATGGATGGATGGATGGATGATTGGATAGATAGATGATAGATGATAGATAGATAGATAGATAGATAGATAGATAGATAGATAGATAGATGATAGATAGATAGAGCTTATTTTGGTCTTCTTACCACTCCTTTTCCACCCTCCCACCCCCTGCTCAGAATATGGATCTATGGGAAGATGGATACTCTTTTTTTTTTTTTTTTTTATCCTCACCTGAGGACATTTTTCCATTTTTTGTTCAGGTAGAGTGGGAGGGAGAGAGAGGAAGAGAGAGAGAAACATCGACGTGAAAGGGACACATCGAGTGGCTGCCACCCGCACGACCAACCAGGGCCAGGGACAAACTGCAACCGAGGTACATGCCCTTAGCGGGAACTGAACCCGGGTCTCTTGGGACCGCAGGCCGACGCTCTAACCGCTGAGCCAAACCGGCCAGGGCTGGATACTCTTTTTACTATAGTATTTTCTATACCTAAAATAGTACCTAACAAACAAAAGGTGCTCCATACATTGTACCAATTTAATAAACAGGATACTGAGAATTTACAATAACTAGTTGAACAAGTGATTTAAAAATCCCCAAATAACTAAACTTTTTTTCATTGAGAATTTGTCTTGTTCCAGAAATGTAACTTATAATAGGAAATCTGACAGGTAGGTTTATGATTTTTGATTGAGACAAAAATGCCAATTCAGTAAGTAGATCTTTCTCAATTCCATTTGATGACTGATGACTTAGTCTGGCATAAATCATTGTAAGAAAACTTTCATAAAAGACATTCAGATCCTGGGAACCTGCCAACCATATCAGGCCGGCAGTATAATGCAGTGTAATATAGTGGGTAAGAAAATAATCAGGAGACTGACTATTCTTTTCAAATGTTACATCTGCCACTTAATAGCTACAGAATCTCAGGAGCAGTTTACTTAACTTCTTCAAACTAGTTTCCTCATCTATAACACAGTACTTATTTCATAGAGGTATAACAAAGATTCAGTGTTAAAAAATCAACCTAAAGCACTTAGGCACTGGTGGGCCTACAGAAAGGGCTCAATAGATGTAAGTACTTATGAGGCTTTTGTTTGTTTCTTAAGATCAGGGACTATGTCTTTTGTTCAGCAAACAATTATTGCGTGACATCCAGGTCTTAATCATTGAATATTTCAGGGCTTGCTTGTTACAGAAAAGGTCGTGAACATTAAACACTTAGAGAAATCATAAAAGTCCATAATTTTCTTTATTTCTAGACTGGGAATTCCCAGAGGTCAGAGAGAGATCTATCTTTTTATTGCTGTATTTTTAGCATCTGACACAATGTCTGGCTTATAGTAGATACTCATAGATAATTACTGGATGAAAGGATAAATGATGACCCCTTAAAATTAACTATTAATATTTTTACATTTAAATCTTCTATTAAATATTTCCCCCTTTCTATACTCCCTTTTTCTCTTAGATAAGTTTTGATTCATGTAGAGACATGTTTCAAACAAGAGAGGTATGTTTCTCCCTCAAGAAAACAGTGCTTTGGTTCCTACCTCCGAAAAGCAACTAACCATGTCTTTTTCCTATTTTCAGCTACTCAGTTGGGGTTATTCTTGCCCTTTAGAACATCCTTCTCAAATCCTGTTTCTCACTGATAACTATGTTCCTTCCTAACATCTTAACTCTCCACAAAAATGCAACAAACTATAGTTAGATTTTTGGGAGGAGGAGAGAGGGATTTTTTCCCCCTTTATTTTTACGTTTCTCATAAGAATGTATCACAAGTCAAAGTAATTTGGTATGTATTATCATGAGTCATCTAGGAAATGTAACTCCCCATAGAGTGGATCCTCTATCAGTGCCTAGGACAACATAAAGTCTACTGTCACTTGCCTTAAGGATGGAGCTTCTATTTTATTTGACTTTGAATCTCTAAGAAATACTCAGTCCATAATATATACCTGGAGTAAACAATTCTTGATTGTTCAATCACTACTGCAAAATGTCAGAGAACCATGAAACAGGAAGGAAGTTTTCTATAACTTTTATGATTAGAATAAATCAGGACAGGACACACTTTTGAATAACAATGTTCAAAAGAATAGGAAGAATGAAATGTACTTAGAAGAGTATCCTTGATTTCTCAATGAAGTAGTGATGAAAAAACTTAAAAACAAATTATTTTAATTTCTGTGAAATAAGAGTTATAGTTTTGTATTCTAATTTAAATCAATAGAAAAATCTATTTTGTTTCAAGTGAAGTCAATAACTCAAGATCAATTATTATTATGTCCTGCCTATAATAATTTAAAATCTGTAGTCTATTCGACTATGACAAGAGCAAAAAATTATGTATTAAAATGCAAATATTCTATTCTCTTTTTGTTCTTTCCTCTATCCCTAAGAAAATGTACCTTTACCAGTCCATTTGCCTAAGTTTCATATAAGAGTTAAAAGAATGAGTGGAGAGAAACAGGAGTAAACAGGCGGAAGGAAAATGAAGACATAAGGATCTTTATGAGTAGCGGCTCAGGTAATGTTTTTAGGAGAGAAAGGTGGAAAGATTCTGAAAATAAGAGGCTTTTTAGAACCTTAGGCTGTGAGTAAATACAAAGAGAAGAAAGAATAATATTTGAAAGTAGTTTTGTGACACATGAACTTGATTGGATTTAGAGTAATTTCAGAGGTAGTTAAATTGGTATCACATTGCAATTACCTTTTTTATGTAATAGTTGTTTTTTTGTTTGTTTGTTTGGGTTTGTTTAATGATGCTAAAACTGGGCCCTGTGGTCACTGATATGACAATTAGAAAATTACTTAATGGATTGAAAATATGAGTTTTCAGGAAAAAAGCATCAATTATTACATGTGCTATTCTATTTATAAACAGGTATTTTTGTATTTAATGCTCAAAGCTAGCCTGTGATTATAAATAAGTAAACCAAGATTCAGAGAGATTAATTAGCCCACATTAACAAGATTCACACCCAGATATTTTATATCCTGCAAGCTTTGTATAAGCCACAGAAATCGGTACACCAGTGAAACAAACTAATTACCAATCCTAGTAAGATATAAAAAACAAACAAAAATACTTGTATTGCATTTGTTACAAAAGTTGGCATTGAAAATGATACCTTATGAAAATAAGGTTGAAAGGTTTGTTAGCTGAGTAGAGGTCTGACACATCACTATTAAGTAAATTATTCCAGAAAATCCCTCTTTCAAGGTAAATCCTTTCACAAGTTAGATATGTTTGATACCACTCCTATTTTGCCAGACCATGATGCAAATCCTAATATTGTAAGGTTACAAAAATAGTCTCTGTTCATTTATTTCCAGATACCTGTAATCAATCCAGAAAGCAATCGCTGTATTGAAAAGAAGCTGGCAAGTGGGAAGTGAATGGCAAGGAGCTGTTCGTCCTTAGTCTGCGTGCCTCTTGGCTAGCCTAATTAACTTTGTCCAGTCTGAAAATCTCTAGCTGTAAATGTTCTTGTTATTCTTAAACACTATAAACATTTTCATTGAAATGTTATTTAATTTAACATAATGAAATTTTGGGGAGGTATCCCCCAAAACATAAATAAATTTAAAATGCATTCTCAGGTCCCAAATCACTGTATACATTATGAGATCATATGATTTGTTTGTCTCTGTTATGTTCCAACATAATTATATTAATTTATACTATACAAACTATTAAATCACAATAAGAAAAGGTCATGAGGTAAATTCTGTTTTATGAAGCTTTTATATGTAATAACAGTCAATTTTGTTATCAAATGTGCAAATGATTAAGGAAATACGACTACATGAGGAAGAAAATTCAATATAAATGTAATATGCTGATCATGTATGCAATCGATCAGATCTTGAAAAAGTAAACATTTATAGTTGTAAATTAACTTTAAAATAGCCTAATATAATGTATCTGTTCATCTTGATTTGGGGGCACATACAAAGAAAATTGGTTAAACCTAAAGAGAAATTTCTTAATGTTAGAGGTAGTTAAACTCCAATGCACTTCTGGAAAGATTTAAAAATAAAAATAAATTTCCTGTCTCAAATTGTTTCAACATGGTCTAGCAACCCACAAATGTGTGTTCTGCTCCTTCTGTATCATATCATATCATATCATATCATATCATGCAAATAAAGGCATAAAAAAAGGCAAAAGGCATAGACCCTGCCTTCATAAAACTGTAGTCTAATTGGTACATGCATAAAATAATTAATAAAACCAAAATGAAAACACAAGGCAAACAAGTAAATACACATAAAAATTAAAACGCAGCTCTGGCCGGTTTGGCTCAGTGGTTAAAGCGTCGGCCTGCGGTCCGGAGAGACCCGGGTTCGGTTCCGCTAAGGGCATGTACCTCGGTTGCAGTTTGACCCCGGCCCTCCCTAGATGGGTTGTGTGGGTGGCAGCCACTCGATGTGTCCCTTTCACATCGATGTTTCTCTCTCTCTCTCTCTCTCTGAACAAAAAATGGAAAAAAGTGTCCTCCGGTGAGGATAATAAATAAATAAATAAAAATTAAAACGCAGGGATAATTACTGATGATGAAGCAGGAAAAGGCTTGACAGAATTTAAAATGGAAATTATATATGAGATGAGTGTATAAAGGGAGAGAAAGGGAATTCTGTGCATGGTACAGGTCATGCAAAAGAGAATGGAATTTAGAAAACACAGCACATGACCCAGTAACATGCCAGACACTGCTTTGCTAGATATGTATGTCACCATTTATACATAAGTATAGTTGGAGATGAAATTTAATGAGTAGTTTGGGAACAACCTGTAAGGTCCTTCAATGTCAGGTTAAGAAGCCTTATTTTTTCCTGTGGCAAATGGGAAATCATATGACCAAAGTGATGCTTTACAAAGATTAATTTCATAAGACTTGGCACATTGTACTGGGAAATGTAGGTGATAGGAAAGTTAAGGGAACAAAGAATCAGAAAAAAATACATACACACAAATACTATTTAGGAAATTGTGGTAAATACTGTAGTTTGCCTGTTTCAGATATGTGAATTAAAAAATTAACTTCAAGATAAACCACAGAACTTATATGCATGTATGCATGAACAAAGGTCATGGACAACAAAGCTGGGGACAGGGTGGGGAGGAAGAAGGAGGGGGGAATCAGTGGAGGGGAAAGGAGAAACATCTGTAACAAAAATAAATCAATTAATTAAAAAAGAATTAACTTCTATTTGATTAAACTGCTCTAAAGTTGAAGTCAAACAAGCTTACACAGAAGCTATTAGAAACAATCCAAGTGGGTCATGAAGAGAATCCAAAACCAAGTTACAGGAGAGGATATGAAAATACCAGTGGGTTTTACCTGGCTGATCGATTGTAGAAAATATGAATGAGAGGAAATCCAAAATTAATCCAAAACACCCTTATCTAGATACCCAGAAGAATAAAGAAGATACCATTAGTGGATATTATATTTCCCCATTATATTTTAATGAAGTAGAACAAGTTTTCAGGATCTTCACAAGCCTGTGATTTTATAACCAGAGAAAGCTATTAAAATCCTAAGTGTATACTGAATATTATAAAGATAATTATTTAAATTTTTTTTATTTTTGAGAGAGAAAGAGAGAAATTGATTTGTTGCACCATCCACCCGTGCTTTCGTTGGTTGATTCCCACACGTGCCCAGCTCTGATCGAACCTGCAAACCCAGGTATCTAGACATGTTCCAGCCTACTGAGGTACTAGGCTAGGTGAATGTTTGTGTTTTTTAATTTCCTGCCCTGAAGGACCTCAAACGAACAGTATGAACACATTCACTGGACATAATGTTACTACTCAGGAATTAATTATTTCCATTTTTCTACCTCTGCCAAAATCCAAGCCATTGTTACTATCACCTGACTACAGCCAGAGCCTGCTAACTGGTCTTCCAACACCCCTTTGGACTGCATTCCATGCAATCTGTTCTGCACAAGTAGCAGGTGTCATTTTTTTTTTTTTTTAATGCAAATACTCTGTTGCTTAAAATACTTCAAGTGTTTCCCCTTGCCCTTTAAGGACTAACTCTTTAACATGGTTCTCAAGATACCTTGTGCTCTGACACCTCAACAGCTTATATTACAGAAAACTCCCTCTCTGAACTCTAAAAACAATGGCTTTCTCTCAGGTCCTTAGAATGCTCTGCCCTCCTTCCTTTCTGTCTTTGCACATACAGCTCCTTTGTGAAGCTCTTCTACCCACACCCTCCTGCCTCCAATGCTTCTCCTTCAGCTCTCAGTTCTACAATTACTTAAAAAGAGAAGCTATGCTTACTTTCCTGCTAAATCAAATCCCTTTATTTTACAGCCTTATAGCCCCAGGGCACCTCTTCTTTCTTCATAGCACTTAACCCAGTACAAAGTTAACAATTATTTATGTTATTTACGTGATTAATATCTATCTACCAAACTTGAACGTCTAGGGTCCTGCCGAGCATCTTACACTGTCTTACAAAGAAGGAGCTAACCAATATTTGTGTAATGATTGGTTATTCTGATTTAATTCTGGAAAAATGAAGCTCCATGAGCCCAGGGACAATGTCCATTTTGATTCAATGATGTAGCATAAAAAATAAATGAATGAATGAATGATCAAGATAAGAAAGATGAGATAGGATGGGCACCTTCTACCTTGAAAAAGTTCTGGAGATGGAGGATGGTGATGGTTGCTTAACAATGTGAATGTAATTAATGCCACAAAATTGTACACTTAAAATGGTTAAATATTTGCATCTCTCCCTGGCCATTTGGCTTGGCTGTTAGAGAGTTGGCCCGCGGACCAGAGAGACAGGGTTCGGTTCCCGCTAGGGGCATGTACCTCGGTTGCAATTTATTCCCAGCCCCAATTGAGGTCGTGCGGGTGACAGCCAGTCGATGTGTCTCTCTCATGTCGGTGTTTCTCTCTCTCTCTCTTCCTCCCTCTCTCCCTCCCACTCTATCTGAAGATAAATGCAAAAAAAAAAAAAAAAATGTTCTCAGGTAAGAATATAAATAAATAAATAAATAAATAAATAAATATTTAGATCTCTCTGATGATTAGTGACATTGAGTATCTTTTCATATCTCTTGGTCATTTGTACGTCCTCTTTGGAGAAGTGCCTATTCGGTTCCTCTGTCCATTTTTTTTTTTTAATCCTCATCCAAGGACATTTGTGCATTTATCTTTAGAGTAGAAGGGAGAGAGGGAGGAAGAGAGAGAGAGAAACATCAATGTAAGAGAGACACATCGACTGGTTGCCACCCACATGACCCCAACCAGGGCCAGGGACAAACTGCAACCAAGGTATGTGCCCTTAGTGGGAACCGAACCCAGGACTTTCCAGACCGAGGGCCGATGGTCTAACCGCTGAGCCATACCAACTAGGGCCTCTGTCTATTTTTTAATTGGATTTTTTCTTCCTTTTGTTGAATTGTATATACTTTATATATTTTGGAAATTAACTCCTTATCCAATGTATTAATGGGAAATATGTTCTCCCAAAGTGTGGGTTCCCTTTTCGTTTTGATGCCGGTTTCTTTTGCTGTGCACCTTTTTAGTTTGATGTAGTCCCATTTGTTTATTTTTTTTCTTTGTTTCTCTAACCTTTAGGCCATGTATCAGTAAAAATACTGCTACATGAGATGTCTGAGATTTTGCTGCCTATCAACAAACCAACAAACAAGTGCTAGCGAGGATGTGGAGAAAAGGTTATTCTAGTACAGTACATGGCTGGTGGGATTGCAGACTGGTACAGCCACTATGGAAAACAGTGTGGAGTTTCCTCAAAAAGTTAAAAATGAAACTGCCATTTGACCCCATGTTCCCACTGCTAGAAATATATCCTAAGAATCATAAAACACCAATCAGAAAGAATATATGCACCCCTATGTTCATAGCAGTGCTATTTATAATAGCTAAGATCTAGCAACAGCCCAAGTGTCCATCAGTAGATGAGTGGATAAAAGGGCTGTGGTACATTTACACAATGGAATCCTATACAACTGTAAAAAATAAAGATCTCACCATGGCCAGTTTGGCTTAGCAGTTAGAGCACTGGCCCATGGACTGAAAGGTCATGGGCTCAATTCCCATTCAAGGGCACATAACTTGGTTGCAGGTTCAATCCCAGGCCCCCCCTGGGGGTGTGCAGGAGGCAACCAGTCGATCTGTCTCTCTCACATTGATATTTCTCTCTCTTTCTCTCCCCCTCCCTTCCTCCCTTCCACTCTATGTAAAAATCAATGGAAAAATATCCTCAGGTGAGGATTTTAAAAAAAAGATTTCTTACACTTTGAGACATCATGGAAGGACCTGGAGAGTATTAGGCTAAGTGAAATAAGCCTGTCAGAGAAAGACAAGTATCACATGATCTCACTTATATGTGGAATCTAAGAACAACATAAACTGACAAACAGAATAGGTCCAGAGACATGAAAGCAGGGAACAGACTGAGGATCCTCAGAGGGAAGGGGGAAGGGGCAGGCAGAGATTAACCAAAGAATTTATATGCATAACCCACAGACACAGACAATAGTGTGGTAAAGGCAGGAAGAGGGGGCAGGATAAAGAGAGGAGGGTCAATGGAAAAAAGGGGGAGACATCTGTAATACTTTCAACAATAAAGATAAATTAAAATAAATAAATAAAATGGTTAAAATAGTACATTTATGTTATGTATATTTTACCATAATAAAAAATTTCAGAAAAATAATAAAATAACTCAACTGATTTGAGCTCTATCTGCAATATATTAGTTGCATGATTTTGGACAAAATCTTAAACCTCTTAACCTATTTGCTGATTCATAAAAGGGAAGTGTGGCTCCTTACCTCACAGGAATTAAGTACAATAACATGAATCTGACTGGTGGTGGGTGTTCTTTTAGTGTGAGATTTTATGGATTTATAAATATCAAGCAGATATCTCAGAGATAAACAAGTGTACTATTGTTTCTGTTACTTTCTTAAGGCAAATACATATTGTAGGAAGGAGGCACTTCATGAATGGAGAATAGTGATGAGAATGAAGTCGAGGATTTAATTTGGCTCCTTCCAAAGCCCAGCAGCATCACTTCAATTCAATTTTGGACTAAGAACCACCAAATGTTTAATCCAAGTTTCCAGTAATATTTAGCTTTAGTTATAGAAATAAAACTTGTGTCTATTTTTGGCAATTATCTAACCTATCTTCCATACTGTAAAGACAGGATTCTTCTCATTAGGAAGTTGAATATCTGTATCAAATGACAATGCAACTAAATTTTGTCCTGAGAGTTGAGAATGTAGTTTTAGCATATTGAGAAGCAGAGCAAATTTTTGTTCTCTGGAAGAAAATGTACCTCCATACATTTTCATTATAGTTTTCTTTAAAAAAAAACTTGTTCCAGTTTTATGGAGCCATGATCTATATTGCAGGTTTGAAACAGAGACAAAATCTGGATCTGGAAGGTTAGTTCACATTTCATTTTAAAATGTCATTCTCTCTGGTTGAAGGACAGGGGAGGGATGTCGATTTGAAAGGTACACAATGCACATCTGGCTGAAGCTGTTTCATGGCTGAATTAAAATGTGAATAAACTCACCCCATATGGCATCATTCACCACCATTAGTTGAGGTGGGCTTTTAAGAAAAGTAAATTGCTAAGAAAAGAGTCACATAGCACTCCCATTATATCAGTTACAGTACTAACCCAAATCAAGAAGAATGCAATTGCCATTGATTCTATAATCACTTTTGTGTGTCTGAATTTATTGCATACCCACAGGGGACGTATTAATTTGTTAAGAGCTTTTAATGTTCTATTTTCTTATTAGTCTTTGCTAAGTCAAACTCAAAATTAAAAACTAAAGCAATCTAAAAACCCCATAGTACTTACATGGTACTTTTAATTACTGGGACAATTAGCACAGGGAATTCACGTGCCATTTTGCAATTCTTAAAGAATTTCAGGCAATGAACACACCAACTTCAAGCAAAAAGAAAATAAAGTCTTGATAAAATAACTCTCCAATCATCATTAACTCTGGCATTTTCCATACGATTCTAAGCACTTTACATCAGGGTCGATAGGGATAAACTAGATCCCTAAGGAAATGGAGCACAGTTTATTTTACTTTTTGCTATTGTTAAATATTTTGATTGATTTAAAAGTTTAGCAATTATGAATATTAATACCATAAATATGTGTTTCCCCCTAACACTTTTTCCTAGGTCTAGAATTTATTCACAGAGGTGCAATTGCCAGCTTAAAAGAAAACTCTCAAGATTTTAAGGTATCTCACTGGCCTGAAACCAGGACCCCTCATTGTTTTATCCTGGCAGGATAACCATGGAAAAGGCTGGGAGAAGCTCAGAACAGTTAGAGTCCAAGGCCTCAGCCTAGTGGCCACTGCTGAGACCTTTGGAAACAGAAGCAGGAGCCCAAGGCACAAGAACCCTAACACCTGATAGGATGCTGGATGATTTTGGCTAAAATAATCACGCTCAGTTTGTAGAACTAAAAACCAAAATACTGTTAGAGACTTAGTCTTTAGTTTAAGACAGTGGCAAAATCCTCAAAGACTTACAGCCACATAAAGAAGTGAAGTGGACTCAGTGTCTCTGCAGCAAACAATGCCCCATCTAAGGCGAGAGACCACTGCTCACCTTCCTACAGGCTTGTCAGGTTCACAAACAGACATGCAGGACAGCCAGCTACATTTGAATTTCAGATACGTAAGTGATATTTTTTAATATAAGTATGTGTCTGTCCCAAATATTGCATGGGACTTACTTATATTAAAACACTACTGGTTGTTTACTGAAATTCTTATTTAACTGGGCATCTTGTATTCTATCCGACAGCTACAGCCTCACCGGCTGATGCACCCCCGGAAGGCAGGGCTAGGATTGCTAGATCTTCACATTTCTCAAGAGCTACCAGAAATCTGAAATTTCTTGTGAAATCTTATTTCTAAATTTTAGCAATTATCTCAAAATGGTTTGAAAACACATCTGGAGGCCAGATGATGGCAGCAGGCCATCAGTTAGGGGCCTCTGATACTAGATTATGATCCAGAGTACAGAACGAATTACATCTTCCATGGGAAGGAACAGTTCTACTGCATATTAATAATATCTTCTTCATGTCAGTGATTTTCTGCAAGCAGGTGTAGACAGGGGAAAGTTGGGCGGGGGGGGGGGGACCACGTGGCCACAATTCCTCAGAGGAAGTGGGGAAAGAGAGGGAAAAGTTGGAGTGCTGCTGGAGAAGAGAGACTCTGGACACCACACACAAACCCTTCCTATTGGACCAGATCCAGTAGAACCAGCCCAGTGGCTTAGAAAAGTTACGGTATGCCCTGGAAATTCACATATGTTACATTAACCATAGTCAGGTCAATAATTATAGGGTAATATTAAGGAAAATATAAAATTTAAACCCCAGGAGGAAGAGCTTTCAAAGAAAACAATGACAAGTTATACAAGTTAACATTTACTAGAATATGCAAATTATAACTTTGTTTTAAACCTCTGTTTGTTACGTAAGCATTTGTATGTTTCTGCAGTACTAAAATTGAGACAATTTTCATTGAAAAATCTTCTATATCTCTACTAGGTCAAAATGATTTCCTCTGAAAGTGTGCAAGCCCTAACCTACTAATTTACAATAAAATAATGACTTCCCAATCAGTTGTGGGAGGAGGCACTGAGAGAATTACCAAGAGGACTTTGCAAGGAACACCATTAAAAATGACGAAGATGGGTAGCTGAACATTTTGCTGCTGCTAAATTGAATTCAGCCGATAGGTGAAAGAGCTTTTATTTACTTGGTGCCAAGCCTTGATGCATCCATATAAATTGTCTGGCATATGCAGCATTATGAGTCAAACAATTTGGTCCCATAAAATAATTCTAGATGCAGAGTTGCCTAGATGTAATTTCCAGAGTTCTATATTCAGCACACAGAATTCAATTCTTATTTTTGCTGAAATGGGAGTAACAATGTATCCTCCTTAGCAAAAAGGAGTGGGGTGACTAACTCTACTTACCTGGGCTCTCAGCCTTCAGTTCAGAGCTAAATACCTGATTTCTGAGTGAGTGGTTTAATTTAATCAATGACTGAGTATAAATACACAATTATCATTCATTCAGGGATGATATTTAAAATTTTTAACGATACGTGTGGCATAAGTACTGACCAATCAAAATGGATACCAACACTATCAGAATAAATGTTTGCTGTAAAAAAAAAAAAGAAAAAAATTCTGTACCAGTAGATCAGCACAGTATGCATCCAGAAAGAGATTCTTTAGGAGGAAGAAAAAATTAAGACCAGACTCTATCTTCAAGAACTGTATACTATCATTGATGTTTATATTAGAGGGCAACCTCTCCAATTACAATCTAATTCACAGCAATAAAACCAGGAAGGACAAAAAGAGGAGAAATCGGAAAGGGGAGCACTACAACAATCCAGTTCCCTTCTTGTGCACAACATACAACAGGTTGGTGTGGTTTGGAAAACTGGTGCAATTATCGCCCCGTGACGACCATGCCTCTTTCCAATGTAACTTGGTAGCACCTCCCATCAAGAGGACCCTATTGCGCTTCTCTTTGAATTTGAGCTGGCCCTGTGATTTGCTATGACCAATAGTGGAAATGTGATGCCAATTCTGAGCCTTGGCCCCAAGAGGCATGCACACTTCCAAGTTCTTTCTTTGAATCTTGCTGCCACCATGCAAACAAGCCTGGGCTGGCCTGCCACATGATGAAAGCACATGGTCCAGTTACACTGTTGCCCTTAGAACTGCCAGCTGACTAGAGATACACAGAGAAGTCCAGCCAAGACCAATCCTGGCCAGATCAGCAGAGGCATCCAGGGGACACATAGACTCATCAGGCCCAATAAATAATTGTTTTAAGCCACAGTATTTGGAGTGGTATGTTGTGCAGCAATAGATAATAAACACAGTTGGCCTGGCTAATTTGAGGGGGGAAAAGGAAGTATAAACTAAGGTTTTATTAGCAGACAAGAACACAGATAATACTAATGTGTCAAGTCTTATAGGAGTGTCAGGAATGCTTGAGAAATGCAAGCCAGTCCTCGCTTTTTTAGTGCTGAGGTTGACATAAGGTAGCGGCTTGAATATAAAGGAATTGGGAGCAAAAAGATTGTTTTATGCCATTTTACATTAACAAATGAATAACTAAATTTGCAATAAGTAGTCTCTATCTTATATTTCTCATTGATGATAAAGATAAAAATAGGCAGAAACCATACTTGCAGAAAGTGTCTTTTCACTACAGGTTCCAATGTGTTATGTGAAAATCTTCTGAAATTAAAATAGACCTGGTAATTAGACATTTCTTGAAAGATATTTCTTAACAAATGTGTAGCCACAATGTCACTTTAAATGCCTGTTTACTAAGGATTACTAGAGAGAGAAGCTGACCTTTCTCTTCATTGAAATGGAAATTTTTGGATCCATATGGTACTTTTGATTTAAATGTCATTGATTTCTAACAAATGATAACAAGAATGCTGGCACTGAATATATATATATATATTTCTAGATGTCAAGATAACATAAAATTAGAGCTGGAAAGTTGTCATCATGGGGTAAATACTGCATAAGGTTAAGGATAATGAGAAGCCTGACTTCAAAAAAAGCCATAGTGACTGTTATTACAAATGAAATGTCCATTGCTGATTCATAATGCCCTAAAATCCTGACGAGATGGCTAACTAGCATGAGCTGTTAGCTCCCTCCTCTAAAATCAGCCTGGGAGAAACTATGAAAATAAAGTAGAAGCATAGATCTAAGGAACTAATACTTAAAAAATGAGAAACTTAAAAAAAAGAGAGAGAGAGAGAAACTAATATTAAAATAATGAAACAAAGTATTATCCTGAACTAATGTGTACGTGTGTGTGTGTGTGTGTGTGTGTGTGTGTGTGTGTGTAGGATCTCAGGGGTGGTAAGGACAGTGGACCAGCCTGTGGCAAAGTGGCTGTGCACTGCTGGGAAAGGAGTGGCTAGGATGGATACTTAAATATGTTCTTGCTTATTTCCCAGAATCTCTCGAGACAACCACAGCCTGTGTCTCTCATAGATATCTACAGCACAGTGGAACAAGAGGAAAAGCATCAGGCAGCCTGAAAGCTGGTAGGGTGAGGAGCTAATGAAAACAGGTGCAGGTTGCCCCTGCCTGGCCTCAGGTGGTAACTCGGCAATTGCTCCTCCCAGTGGAGAGTCAGTAAATTAAAAACAATGGAGTTTATTTCTTCATGGCAACCTCTAACCAAATGAGTTGCCTGAAGTCATGGCAGCAAATAGGAGTGGTTCAAAGGTGTTCTGTGGTATGTGGGGCAACTGGACTCACGTAACCTATTACCTATTAGACATTTCCATTTGAATACTTCACTACTTCAATATAGAGCGTCTTCTTCTTAAAATCTACTCCTCTTTCTGTTTTTCTTTTATCAGTAGATGGAACTATCACCCATATAGCCGCCTAAGCCAGAAACTTGAAAATCATCCCAGACTCTTACAATCATATCACATGTTCCTGCTAATATCCATTTTCTCCATTCCCACTGTTAGTGCCTTAAAAACACAATTTTAAGTTACATGGTGCCATATATAATTTATATAGTGCCACATAGAATTTTGCTACCAGGCTATTGTCTCTAACTCCATTAACATTGGAGTGAGCTTATAAAAACAAAAATATCATCACATAGCAGGATAAGACCTTAACAACCTCCTCTCAATCTTATTTCCAGATTTTATGTTCAGTCACAAACCATGCCACCAAGTAAGATATACAATATTTTTAAAGACACCCAGAAAGAAAAAAATTGTTTATGCCAGTACTGAACTGTCCATGTTCTAAAGGTTTAATTTTCCTTATTAAAATTATGCCCATTCTAATATTATTTGAAGGTCTCCCTATTATTTCAATTTATGATGTTAACAAATAATTTTTTGTAATCCTCACCTGAGGATATTTGTCCATTTGTCTACAGACAGAGTGGGAGGGAGGGAGACAGAGAGAGAAGAGAGAGAGATAGAGAGAGAGAGAGAAACATCGACATGAGAGAGACACATCAACCGGTTGCCTCCCACATGACCCAACCAGGGCCGGGGATGAACTGCAACCGAGGTCTGTGCCCTTGACCGGAATCAAATCCTCAACTCCTTGGTCCGCCGGCCGACGCTCTAACTGCTGAGCCAAACCAGCCAGGGCAACAATCATAATTTTTAATGAATGATTCTGAATTCCCCAGAATTGGACTTAATTATTTGTCAATTTTTCCAATTTATTACCCAGATAACTACCCTCTCCCCATTTCAAATACCAGCCACAGTTTAACAAAGGAACTTAGGAAATGCTGAGGGAAGAGGGGGACTACGTTTCAGCAGCCCTTTCCCTCCTGCCGGTGGCGACTGCCCAGCCACGGAAAGAGCTCTCAGGTCCTCTACACAGGACCATGCGGTCTCTCTGTCAGAGGAGGTGGCGACAGCAGGACTCCCTTTTGTGTTGCCACCAGTCTTTCCAGTTTTCCTAAGACAATTAAGCATGTTGGCACAACGGGATAAGCATATTAAATATATAGGATAATGTCAATGGCTACTGTAAGTAGGAAGGGAAATGTAAAGTTCTTGTTAATTTGGACTCCAGAGTCCCAAAGTGAAAGCTCTTAAAGAGTTCCTTAGAAATACCCTTATCAGCCTCCCCTGGATATTGATCTCTCTCATTCATCCTGAAGTCTGTGAATTCCTTATCCTTGCGTCTTTTCCTAGGTGTCCCTACACACACATCTTCTCATTCCTGTGGGAAGAAATCCCACCTCTAACCACAAGAATCATCTTGCTCTCTGTATTCATTCTTACCCCTACTCCATATTTATGCCCAAATCTAAGACATTCTGTCTGGGACTCTGAAGGCCAGACAGAAGTCCATTAGAAAAATAGCAGGTAGGGGGGCTCAGGTGCTTCAAGTTCTATAGACCAGTGGGAAATGGGCTCCTCCAGCTTGGATTTTACTTTTGACATCCTCACTAATATCTAGCTCTTTGGCTATTGATCCTATTAGATTGAACACAGATCTTCCCCCAAGGCAGGCAACATTTTGGAGTTAGTGCTATCGACGGAGGCATCTCTTGTCCTTTTAGCGTCAATGGGCCCCCTACTGAACACTTGAACATTTCGTGTCTTCTAGCTCTCCTTAAGTTCAAGCAATGAAAAAAAGAAAATATATTACTTATAATGGCTTCTTTTTCAAAAGTGCTCAAGATTGATCATTCCAGGAAAGAATCTATTAAATTCTTCATTTGTCCTTAATATTTATATAAATATAGAATTTGGAGATAAAACAAAAGAGAAGAACATCATAACTAAGTCTTCTCCAATACCTTTATTTTTGCCCTTCTTTCTCTAGGCTGTTGTACCTGCCTTATAAGGTCTGATTTTCCCTTAATCAGTAAATTCCAATATGTTATTGTCTAACTTAAGGCCTGACATATAACTCTCTAAATATACAATGACTACAGAAATAAATTACAGAATAAGAAAACACAGTTCTTAGTGAACATGCATGGCTGTTGCAGAAAAGGCCTTGACATTTTAATCCAGGTACATTTTACCTGCTAAACTTTTCTTTTATACCCAGATAAATGGGTTGTTTCCCATTTAATGAAAAACAGAATATCAGAAAGTGGCACTTTTTTTGTTTTTGATTAATTTATTTTTGTTACAGATGTTTCTCCTTTTCTCCCCATTGACACCCTCCTCCCAACAACCCTTCCCCTACCCAGCCCCAGCATTGTTGTCTATGTCAATTGGTTAAACATACATGCCTATAAGTTCTGTGGTTTATCTGTTCCCTCCCCACCCATCCCCTTCTTCAGAGGTTTGTCAGGCTGTACCCTACTTCTATGTCTTTGGGTCTATTTTGTCCATCAGTTTGGTTTGTTCATTATATTCCACAAATAAGTGAGATTGTGTGATATTTGTCTTTCTCTGATTGGCTTATTTTACTTAGCATAATACTCTCCAGGTCCCTTCATGTCGTCTCAAAGGATAAGTGATCTTTCTTTCTTACAGCTGCACACTGTTCCATTGTGTATATGTACCATAGCTTTTTTATCCACTCATCTATTGATGGACACTTGGGCTGTTTCCAGATCTTAGCTATTCTAAATAGCACTGCTATGAACATAGGGGTGCATATATACTTTCTGATTGGTGTTTAAGGCTGCCCACTCTTAATTGAATTCTTTGTCTTTTTTTTGTTGTTGATTTGTATTAGTACTCTATATATGTTGGAGATTAACCCCTGATCTGATGCATGGCAATTATGCTCTCCCATACAGTGGGTTCCCTTTCCATTTTGATGGTTGTTTCTTTTGCTATACAGAAGCTTTTTAGTTTGATGTAGTCCCATTTATTCATTTTTTTCTTTATTTATTTTGCCTTAGGCATTATATCAGTGAAAATTATGCTGCACTGATGTTTCAAATTTTGTTGCCTACATTTTCTTCTAGGATTTTTATGGATTCACAAGTCACATTTAAGTCTTTTATCCATTTCGAGTTTATTCTTGTATATGGTGTAAGTTGATGGTCTAGTTTTATTTATTTATTTATTTTGCCTGTAGCTGTCCAATTTTCCCAAAACCATTTATTAAAGAGGCTGTCTTTACTCCATTGTATGCTCTTGCCACATTTGTCAAATATTAATTGAGCATAATGTCTTGGGTGAATTTCTGGGTTCTCTGTTCTGTTCCATTGATCTATATGCCTGTTCTTATGCTAGTACCAGGCTGTTTTGATTACAATAGCTTTGTAGTATAATCTGATATCTGGTATTGTGATGTCTCCTACTTTGTTATTCTTTTTCAAGATTGCTGTGCCTATTTGGGGTCTTTTGTGGTTCCATATAAACTTTTGGAGTATTTGTTCTAGTCCCCTGAAATATGTCATTAGTATTCTAATGGGGATTGCATTGAATCCGTAGATTACTTTGGGTAGTATGCTCTTTTTAATGATGTTAATTATTCCAATCCATTAACATGGTATATGCTTCAATTTTTTTATATCTTCCTCTATTTCTTTTTTCAATGCCCTGTAGTTTTCTGAGAACAGATCCTTTACTTCTTTGTTTAAGTTTATTCTTACGTATCTTAGTTGTTGTTGTTTTTTTTGCCACAATGGTAAATGAGATTTTTTTTAGTTTCTCTTTCTGTGAGTTCATTATTGGTGTATAAGAATGATGTCAATTTCTTGACATTAATTTTGTATCCTGCTACCTTGCTGAATTCATTTATTAAATCTAGTAGATTTTTGATGGAGTCTTTAGAATTTTCTATGTACAATATCATGCCATCTGCAAATAATGGCAGTTTCACTTCCTCCTTTCCAATTTGGATCCCTTTTATTTTTTCTTCATGTCTGATTGCTGTGGCTAAGACTTCCAGTACTATGTTAAATAAGAGTGGTTAAAGTGGGCATCCCTGTCTTGTTCCTGGTCTTAAGGGAAATGCTTTTAGTTTTTGTTCATTGAATATAATGTTGGCTGTAGGTTTTTCATATATGGCCTTTATTATATCGAGATATGGTCCTTCTATTTCACATTGCTGAGTGTTTTTTTTATCAGAAATGGATTTTGTCGAATGCTTTTTCAGCATCTATTGATATAATCATATGGTTTTTATCTTTCATTTTGTTTATGTGGTGTATCACATTTATTGATTTGCAAATATTGTACCAGCCTTGCATCCCTGGGATGAGTCCCACTTGCTCATGATTAATTTTTTAAATGTATTGTTGGATCCAATTTGCTAAATTTTTTTAAGGACTTTGGCATCTATGTTCATCAGGGATATTGGCCTGTAGTTTCTTTCTTTGTAGTGTCTTTATCTGGTTTTAGAGTTCGAATTATGCTGGCCTCATAAAACAAGTTTGAAAGTCTTCCTTCTTCTTGGATTTTTTGGAATAGTTTGAGGATAAGGAGTGTTTGATATTCTTTGACTGTTCATTAAAAGTCCCCTGTGAAGACTTCTGGGCCTGAGCTTTTGTTTGCTGGGAGTTTCTTGAGTACATCTTTAATTTCCTTAGTTGTTATTTGTACTTTTCCAGTTTTCTATCTCTTTTCAGTTGAGTTTTGAAAAACTGTGTTTCTAGAAATTTGTCCAATTTGTTGGTATATAATTGTTGTAGTATTTGTTATGATTGTATTGCTGTTTATTTCTCCTTTGAAGTCCTCCAGAAGTTTTTTTAATGTATTTTGATGTTCGTATGTTGGGTGCATATATGTTTAACAAGGTTATATCCTCCTTCTGGATAGTTCCTTTTCATATTATGTAGTGGCCTTCTTTGTCTCTAGTTTTAGCTTTCATTTTTGAAGTTTATTTTATCAGATATGAGTATTGTTACCCCAGCTTTTTTTCCTTTCCATTTACTTGAAAAAGTTTTTCCATCCCTTCACTTTCAACCCATGTGATTCTTTTGCTGTAAGGTACATCTCTTGTAAACAACATATATGTAAGTCATGCTTTCTTATCCAGTCAGCTACTGTGTCTTTTGATCGAATCATTTAATCCATTTATGTTGAAGGTTATTATTGATATGTACTTATTTACTGCCATTTTTGTTCATTATGCTTATGTTTATCTTCCTATTTCTTATGCTTATTATAGCAGTACTTTTAACATTTCTTGGAGTGCTGGTTTGGTGCTCATATGTTCCCTTAGCTTTTTTTGTGTGTGTCTAGGAGGCTCTTTATTTCACCTATTTTGCATGACAGCCTTGCTAGATAGTCTTGGATTTAGATCCTTGTTTTTCATGACCTTCATTACTTCATGCCATTCCCTTCTGGTCTGTAATGTTTCTGTTGAGAAGTCAACTGTTAACCTTATGGCAATTCCTTTGTAGGTAACCTGTTGCTTATCTCTTGCTGTATTTAGGACTCTCTCTTTGTCTTTAATTTTTGGCACTTTAATTATTATGTGTCTTGGTGTGGGCCTGTTTGCATTCTTCTTACTTAGGGTTCTCTGTGCTTCTGGAACTTGTGTGCCCTTTTCCTTCACCAAGCCAGGGAAGTTTTCTGTCACTATTTCTTCAAATATATTCTTCAGCCCTTGTTCATTTTCTTCTTCTGGCACTCCTGTGATGTGGATGTTGTCCTACAGTTCTCTTAGGCTGTCTTCCTGCTTTTTAATTTTTTTTTTCTTTTTGGTTTTCTGATTGGGTGATTTTTTTCCTCCCTTGTCTTCTAATTCACCGATCCAGTCCTCGGCTTCCTCTACTCTGCTGATTATTCCTTCCAATGTATTCTTTGCTATGTCATTCTTCATTTCCAATTGATTGATTTTCAATGTTTGTATATCTTTACTCATGCTATTGAGCTTCCTCATGATTAGTACCCTGAGCTCTCCCTCTGATATCTTGCTTAATTCTATGTCATTTATTTATTCTCCTGCAGAACTATGTTGTTCTTTCACTTGGGATTTGTTTCTTTGTTTCATCATTTTGGCTGTCTCAGTGGGTTTTGGAGCCTGCCAAATTTCCCTGTGGGTGTTGGTGTTCCACTGGTTGTGGTTCCCTCTGCTGGGTTTGGATGTGTGTGGAAAGATTCACCTTAAACATCGCTGTCAAGCCTTACTTTCCTGGGTAGATTTGTAAGCCTATGAAAGGTTCAGATATCCTCTAGCTTTTTGCCTGGAGGCTATTAGTCTCAGTTACTTGATGAGCCCTCAATTTGTAGCTCTCAGCTGAATGAAAAATCCCTCAGGTGGGGCACTTGCTTTCCATCAGACTGTATATATTAATGAACCTCAATTTGCATTTCTCTTCCTGGCCTGGTGGTGTTGAATTCCTGAGCGAGGGGCCATTGCTTCTGCCCAGGCTCTGGGAAGGGGCGTTTTGAGTAAAATGGTTACTGTCCTGTGAGGAAGTGACTCAGTACAAAACTCCCAGTGTCCTCCTCTCCAGCTCTCTCCTGAGCCAGGAGCCCTGGACTCTCTCCACACAGTTATAGTCCAGTCTGCCCTCCCTCTATTGGAGCCCATGGTGAGTTACTGTAGCTGATCTGGTGCTTTTTAAAAACCCCACTTTCTCAGTGGGAAGTGCTTTCAGCTAAATAGCCATTCACTGCTGTCCGTGGGCTCCCAGCCTGTGCTCATATGCCTCCGCAGTTCCTACCAGGCTTGATTTGGCATGCTCTTTCTGTCGCTGGTCATACAGGTTCTCTCCAGCTGCTTTTCAGTTGGTTTTTCCTGATGATTTGTCTTTATTTAAGTTGTAATTCCAGTTTAGTCTGGGGAGATGGTCTGTGTAGCTCCCACTCACTCTGCTGTCATTTTTTCCTCCCTCCACAAAATTTTGTTAGATAGCATAAAAACTTTGGGAGTTATTTTTGGAAGTCACTCATGTGAGCTTTCTCTGCCTGGAGCTGGCCATAGGCTTCCTTGTCTCTTGCTCTTTCACTGCTGAACAACTCAGTACATTCACCCCCATAGGACTGGACTTTGGAAGATACATTCCTGGCTTCCCCTCTTCTGCTGGTGGGGGGAAAGAAAAGGCATTTTGAATATGACTAGAAAATAAAATCTTGACACTAGTGCCCTCAAACAATGCCATAGCTAACTGAAATTCAAAGGAACTTTCTTTTTTTATTTTTCCAATTCTTGTTTTTTTTTTAATTTTAATTTATTAATTTATTTTTGCTACAGATGTTTCTCTTTTTGCCCTCACTGATTCCCCCCTCCCCCTCCCTCCCTGCCCTGTCCTCAGCTTTGTTGTCCATGTCTATTGTTCATGCATACATGCATGTAAATTCTGTGGTTTATCTCTCCTCCACTACCCCCTCTTCTGGGGATGGTCAGTCTGTACCCTACTTCCATGTCTCTGGGACTACCCCATTCCTCAGACTGTTATGTTCATTATATTCCACAAATAAGTGATATCATATGATACTTGTCTTTCTCTGTTTGGCTTGTTTCGCTTAAGGTAATACTTTCAGGTCCTTCCATGTCGTCTCAAAGGATAAGAGATCTTTCTTTCTTACAGCTACATAGTACTCCATTGTGTATATGTACCACAGAATTTTCATCCATTCATCTACTGATGGCCATTTGGGCTGTTTCCAGATCTTAGCTATTGTAAATAGTGTTGCTATGGACATGGGGTTACATATATTCTTTCTGATTGGTGTTGCAGGCTTCTTAGGGTATATTCCTAGAAGTGGGATCACTGGGTCTAATGGAAGTTCAATTTTTAATTTTTTGAGGTAACATCATATTGTCTTTCATAGTGGCTGCACCAGTCTGCATCCCCAGCAGTAGTGTACTGTATCAAAACAGCCTGATATTGGCATAAGAACAGGCATATATACCAGTGGAACAGAACAGAGAACCCATAAATGGACCCAAGGCAATATGATCTATTAATATTTGACAAAGGTGGAAAGAGTATACAGTAGAGTAAAGACAGTCTCTTTAATAAATGGTGTTGGAAAATTAGATAGCTACATGCAAAGAAAAAATGAAACTAGACCATCAACTTACCCCATATACAAGAATAAACTCAAAATGGATAAAAGACTTACATGTGACTCATGAATCCATAAAAATCCTAGAAGAAAATGTAGGCAACAAAATTTCAGACATCATAGGCAACAGAAACAAAGGAGAAAATGAACATATGGGACTAGTCAAACTAAAAAGCTTCTGCACAGCAAAAGATACAATCATCAAAACAAAAAGGCTACCCACTGTATGGGAGAGCATAATTGCCAATGATATATCAGATAAGGTGTTAATTTCCAATATATATAGAGTGCTCATACAACTCAACAAAAGGAAGACAAATAACCCAGTTAAAATATGGGCAGAGCAACTAAATAGACACCTCTCCAAACAGGACATACAAATGGGTAAGAGACACATGAAGAAATACTCAACATCACTAATCATCAGAGAGATGCAAATTAAAACAACAATGAGGTATCACCTCACACCTGGCCGCCATCAACAAATCATCAAACAACAAGTATTGGTGAGGATGTGGAGAAAAGGGGACTCAAAGGGACTCTTAGTAAACCATAGTTAAGAGTCATTTATGCCAGTTTGGTTATTCCAGCAGCTCTTCTAGGTCTGTACATAAGGACTACAGAGTACTATAGTTGCACTCCAATGGAGAAGCCAGCCAGATATTCATCCCTGATCTCTGAGTTTTCTTATTGCATACTCATCTCATAAACCTACAGTGACTGAAATCCTCAGGTATTGCAGAATATATTAATTAAATCTTACATAATAAAAAATTCTGATGTATCTCTATCTTGCTAGCTAAGACTGTTTTACTTGCATTTGTTTTCACTCTTCCATGAAGATTTATAAGCACCCATTTTTTTTCTAGCATTGTCCTGACCCTTTTAAGGATTTCAAATAGATTATGACCTGGGTGTCGAGTAGGAGAAATACACAAAAATTAATTGGGGAAAATACAAGAAAACACCATTAAGCACTAAGAAAGGCCATATACTTTTTAGTTAAATAAACAGAAAAAAAAAAAAAAAAAAACAGGTAGGGATAGGAGAAACAGAATGCTCTAAAGCATGGGTAGAAAACAGAGCAGAAAGCAGGGTGGGGTAGCTAATGGGGATGCAGTGGCTGATGTCCTCATCTCTCTCTCTCTCAATCCCCAAATTGTATCTTCAGCTCTACTTTTGATATACATACAAAAAATATTGACATTTTCAGAGCATGTGAAAATATTTTTTAGTTAGCCAAGAAATGCTCCTAAAAGAGTAAATTAAAATCATAGTTAAATTCTGTTTGTCTTTAAAATTTTTGAGCTTTGTGTTTTGTTCTGGCACAGTAAACAGCAGAATAAACTTTGGATGAACAAAGACATCTACTTTACTATTATACATTCTGATCATGTGCTGGCTTCAGGGTCAATCTAATACAGTTGGTTCATCTGTCATAATAACACCTTGGATTTGTTACACATGGTCAAATAAACTGACCAAGAAATCCAGGGAGCTCTTCATGTCACCATCCAATATTGTTGAGGTCACAGGAATGATAAGAACCAGGAAATTTTAGTTTATAAAACAAAAGGGAAAACAGCTATAAAGGATGAGATCCAAATAGACAAGGAAGAAAACAGATGTTACTCAAATTTATTTCCTATTTCTTCCTGTCAATGATGTAATTCTCTGAACTCAGACATTAAGCCCAGATGGTTCAACCAAAAGGACATCTGTGTCCAGAGACCTCATCTCAACCAATTTTGGTTAAAATTTATTACTTTTTTATTATTGTATTCCAGTCTTTATTGGCTTTACTTTCAATTCTTAAATTTCAAAAAAATATGTTTAAAGTTTTACTCAAATATATTCATATCTAGCCAAATTCAAACAAAAAATTGATTTAAAACATTATCAAAATCAAATCCAAGCAATGAGAACTGCTCTTGACACCATTCACAGGGAAATCAATTGTATGATTAGGATTACAAGGGCATAGCACATTACTTATTCTAATATTATAGGGGATTAAAATAAGGTTAAATGCACTTATAAGACAAAAGATGGTTTGAAAATAAATATAATGGTAATCATTCAACTCAAGAAATTTGAAAAAACAAAACAAACCAAATAAGGACAAAAGTAAACAAAAATTATTTAAAACTTAACAAAACCAAATGTGAGATTTTTAAAAAATTAATGTCACATGTCTGACAAAACCAAACGTAAAAATGAATCAAATAAACAAAACCAAACAAAAGAATGGATATATAACCATAGGTACAAAAGATACATAAAATGAATGAAATAAAATTATAAATAGCTATTTATCAATAAATTTGGATCAAATAAATTCAATTAGGCAAAATACAATAATGCGAAATTGGTTTAATATAAAAATTTTTAAATATACCAATAATTTTTAAACATATTGAAATATTAATTCAAGACTCTCACAAACAAGAGTAGTTCTTATTTCACTATTTACTCTTTTACTAGTGAGTTCCATGCCCATACTACCACTCACACAGCTAGTAGTTAATTTGATCTAATGCCAGCAATTTCAATCTGTTTTTGTGGAGAAGTGTATGAACTCCACCTCGAATAGTGTTTTTATATGCATGAAATAAATATGCACAGTCTTTGGTTTGCATTGAACTATGATAAAACAGATTTTATGTCAGTTGCCACAAATCTTTGCAAAGCAAAGACTGTATTCAAAATTGCAAAGAAAAAATTATACTGAAATACAGTTATTAAATATTAAGCAATAAATAAATGCATATCTTGTTTCTTCACTAATGCAGTAAAAATCAATAAATAAGGACCAGAAGTGATTCTAATATCTACCGTAATTTCAAAAGGGTGATAAGCATCAGTGTTTGAGATATCTGCAATGACTAAAAAGTGATATAAAACTTCATCTAAATTATACCATTGGAGAAGTAACAAGTACTGTTAATGTTACTGTGTTATTCTCCATATAATCATATTTGGATAACACGCTAAAATTTAGTTTCAGGTTACTGAAAATCAACATCTACTTTTTCCACATCCAAATTTTCATATACCTTGAATTCTATCATGAAATACTTGGTATGTAGATCTCAGGTTAAAAACCTCAAAAGGCAAATTACTTAAGCTTTTGTACTTCAGTTTTCTTATCTATAAAATATGATTTACAGTAAAACCTACTATGGTATCATTGAAAGAAGCAAATTAATGAATATAAATCAATTAGAAGAACAGATATAAATAAATATTTGCTGCTGCTGTTGTTGATATGATGAATTTTTAATAGACAGTTAATTTCTACCTAATACAAATTATTTCCAAATATAGACAGAGATGAACAATGCCAGTCTGATGTAATAAGGCTAGTGAAATTATTTGAAACCAGATAAGGACAACATACAAAAGCAGAATTTTATTTCACTTGTGAACATACAAACAAGAACTCAAAAATAAACTTATTCATAAATTATAGATAATAAATACAGTTTAAGTCAACATCAGAAAATTGACCAATAATATTCACCACATTAATAGATTCAAAGATAAAAATAATATAATCACCTCCATAGATATATATCAACAGGAATTGTCAAACTGCAGAAATGGAAGGAAACCTTCTTAATTTGGAGAAAGCTATAATTCAGAGAAGTACTGTAAAAAATTATACTTAATGAAGAATATGTATATGAAAGCCCTTTAAAATCAAGAATTAGCAGGGTATCTACTATCACCAGTGCTGTTTATCAGATTCTGGCCAATAAAATAAATAAAAGATATAAGGAATATTAAAGGAGAGTTCACCTACATGGAAAATCAGCAAAACAAATAGAAAAACCATTAGTATCAATAAGTAATTTTAGCAGATTTGCTATACTCAAGATAAACATTAAAAATAAATTGCATTTATATCAAAAACAGTCAATTTCAAAATATAATAAAAATACAAATAGTATTGCTTTATTAGTAGTAACAAAAACTAAGAGTTATAATATTGACAAAAAGTAAAATTATCTTGTAATCATTTTATCAAAAATATTAATACTACCCTGGCCAGTCTGGCTCAGCAATAGTGCACAGGCCTGTGGACCAATGAGTTACAGGTTCGATTCCAGCCAAGGGTACGTACCTCGGTTGAGGTTTGTCTCTGGCCTTGGTCAGGGTCGTGTGGGAGGCAACCTGTCAATGTGACCCTCTCACGTTGATGTTTCTCTCTCTCTCTCCCTTTCTCTCTCTCTCCCACTCCATCTGAAGATAAATAGAAAAATATCCTCGGGTGAGAATAATAATAATAAAAAAAAATACTAATACAAAAATACATTCTAAAATATATTAAAGAAAATCAGTGAAATATAATGAACAAAATAAGCTGATGAACAAAAGAGATCCAAAGACAAGGAAGTAGGGAACAGACTGACAAACCCCAGAGGGCAGTGGGGTGAGTGGGTGGGAAAAGATAAACCAAAGAACTTATATGCATAACCAATGGCCAACAGTGTGGTGAAGCAGTGGGGAGGGGGTGAAGGATGTCAATGGGGGAAAAAGAAGGGACATCTGTAAGACTTTAAATGATAAAGATAAAAAATAAATAAAAAGTAAAATAAAAAGATCAGGAGAGAGATTCTATGTCATTGCTTAAGAATACTTAATATTATGAAAATAGAACCCTCACTTAATTGATCAATAAATTTACTCCTATCTTACTTATAATTAGCTTTCTTATGGGATTTAATTGATGTATTCTAAAATTTCTATTAAAAATTAAAATTCATGATTATCTAAGTTTACATTTAAAAAAAAAATGCATAGCAAAAATGGACCAGATAGTAAACAAACTTTAAGACAATAGCATAAAAACAACATGATACAGGTGAAAGAAGAGATCAATAAATCAGTGAAGCCAAATGTAAATCTTTGTACATACCTAACTATGAATGGATACCTAATACTGGAGAAAGGTCAGCCTTTGGCTATATCTGTAATACTTCATTTTTAGTAAAAAGGAAAAAGACTAGTGGAAAACATGACAAAATAACAAAGGCATATGGAAAGATGGCAGCAGTAGCGAGGGCAAGTTTGTCAATTTTTCCGAATCTCTACATTAAAACAGAGCAACTAGAACAAGACCAAAAGCCAATGGAAAACATTTACAACAAAATTAGGTAAGACGGTATTCAAAACTCCCCCAAATACAAGAGGGTGGAGATAAATCACCAACTGCCAAATGATCTCCATGGTATTATAATCAAGGGCAAGACCAAGTGACAGTGTCTAGTGGCATAACAAACATGATTGATAAAGTCATAAGAAGAAAATCACAAAGAAGTGATTATTCTAAATGCCATCATAGGGACAACTTTTAGCAGGAGGGAAGGCATGGTGACTGGAATAAAAGCTCTGAAGGGCTTTCTGGGGGTGACAGGCAAACTTCTATTTCTTTACCTGGGTTTAATTGACTTATAAATATTCCAAGAATTGATAGTTGCTGCTCTGTATGGATAGTTGGATATTCTTTGTACTTTTCTGTTGCATTAAAATTACTCCAAAAAAATACAATAAAATGTAGTAGTAAATCAACATTGACATACCAAGAATCTGGCATATATGTTTTTCTTAGCCCAAAGCTAAAAGCCAGAAAATGCACTGTCATCTATTTCCCTAAGCCTAGCCTCAAGAATAGGTTCTGAGCCCTGTCCTGTGTGGCCCAGTTGGTTAGAGCATCATCCTGTACATCAACAGGCTGTGGGTTTAATATCTGGTCAGGGCACATACATAGGTTGTGGGTTCAATCCCTGGTCAGTGTGCATAGGGGAGGCAATTTATTGAAGTTTCTCTTACTCTCTCTCTCTCTCAAATTAATTGAAAAAAGGAATAGGCTATGAGCTTCTTTGATGGCTATGTTATACTTGATCACAAATAATAAAATATACATAGAATAATATATTTAGAAATATTGCTCATTCAAAATTCAGTTCCTAATAAACTTTAAACTAAAATATCAGTAATGTATTCCCACAGAGATTTTGTAATTAACTGCTTTTGTAGTAAAGGTGACAGATTTTATTATATCCAAATCTTGTATAAAACTTATACAAAGCCCTGGCCGGTTTTTCTCAGTGGTTAGAGCATTGGCCCGTGGACCAAAGAGTCATCGGTTCAATTCCTGTCAAGGGCACGTACCTCAGTTGTGGTTCATTCCTGGCCCTGGTCAGGGTCAAGTGGGAGGCAACCACTCGATGTGTCTCTCTCACATCAATGTTTCTCTCTCTCTCTCTCTCTCTCTCTCTCTCTCTCCCACCCCTCCTTTCTTGCCTCCCTCCCTCCCTCCCTTCCATTCAATCTGAAGATAAATGGAAAAATACCCTTGGGTGAGGATTTAAAAAAAAAACCTTATATTAAATGTGTTCATTATGTTATAATTTCACATATATTATTACATTAGATCTTCCCAACATCTAAGAATCAATTCAGGTACATTTAATACTATTTTTTTCATTCTAACTTGAGAAGGTTAATTAACTTTCCCAAGATTACATAGTGAATTAGTGGAAGAAATAAAACATTGACCAGTGACAGTACTCATAGAAGCCTTGAGTGTCCCTTCCTCATTACAACCCAATCATTTTTCCCTAGAGGATATCAAAATTCTGACTTTGCCAAAATAATTTTCTTGCTGCTGCTAAACTTATGTGAAGTTCAAAAACAAGCAAAACTTCAACTATTATTCATTGTTTATTCTTTCTCACTCTAATCAAATTCAAATTTTAGGAAATAAATGAGTGATGAGAGGGCTGGAGGGAGGAGAGGGAGAAGGAGAGAGACAGAAACAGGAATAGAAATTGAAACTGAAATTGAGAAATAGAAAAGAGGAAAGATGGATTTATTCAGGTTGACCTAGTTTGGGGAACATCTCTGCCCTTGAATGACAGTCCCAATAAAGACTAGATAAAATCCAGAGAAAAAAATACCTAAAAAAATACAAGGATGCTAATACCAGCAGAAATGTGAACTGATGCTGGTTAGGCAAAATGACAAAGGTCTACTATATCCATGAATTTTCTATCAGTGCCATTATAGGAAAAATTTATATATAGGAAAAGAGTTCCAAACGTCAGAAAATTGTCCAGTTTGAAAGCATATCTCTTGACTTAATCAAAATTTGAAATCTTGTCCCAACATTTTTTTATAGTGCCATCTGACTGTATCTTCTCCACTTTCTCTATATTGTAGACTTCATTTAATACCTTGATCAAATTCTACCTCTACTACAAAGACAGCTAAAGCCCTTGTAACTATTTTCCTATAGAGTAAAAGTTGGCACACACAAGTCACTATGATATTTCTTTATGCTACCCTTATTATAATTTGTGTTTAAGGAGCACCTATTCTGAACTGTGCACTGTGCTAAGACTCAGATATAAATTTTAATTTAATGTGTATAGTTATCCAATAAGATGGGTATTGTTATCACTATTCTATGCAAACGGAAATATGAGATTTAAATATAGTAATAAGAATCATTATGAGAACTGTCATTCATCTTACATAATCCAGGGCATGAAGTCAAAGTTCACTGGTCACTTGAGTGTTGTTAGACATTTTAAAGCTGACAGAACTTCTAAGTACCAATATTAGGGGGAAAAAAAGGATTAGAATCTTAAACCAGAATTTGCCAAACATTTTGACAGAAATTATGAATTGTGTTAAGTTTGACAGCAAACATTAGTTCCATGTAGGAACAAGTAATATCAAAATATAGTACCAGGTTTTTGATAAAATTTAAATTCAATTTTTTATCACCTGTTACATGTTTTCTACATGATTGTATATACCAGCATATTTATATTAATAAAAAATAAGAAGATGGATCATGTAGCAAATTATTATGCTAATGAAGTCCAATGAGTCACATTTCCCAGTAATCACATCCTAGTGGGTTCCCTTTCCACATGAACAGTCATGTAAGACTTGCTTAGGCCAACAGGTAGAATACATATACACTGGGACTGACCCTCATGAGATACTGCTGCCACCAGGTGAGGGAGCCCACCAGCAACGGTGGAAAGGAAGGTCGCCATTACAAAGTCCCAGGCAAGCGGAGCTCCCTACAGACTCCCCAGCTCAGTGAATCTGCTTGAGTGAGACCAGGGTAAAGCTACGTAAGAGCCACTGAGCCAACCCATGGAATTGTAAGAAATAATTTTCCACTGTTTGAAAAATTGAATGAAAAATCAAATTTTCATTCCATTCCAAGTCAGCAATAGAAAATTGATTTGGAAATTTGTAACAGAATTAGAGAGCCACTGTAACACCAACCTAAAAGTTGGGGTGCTGGCACTGGGGCTGGACAGAGTGTGGAGGCTGCAGCAGGGGTGAGGAACCTGCTGTTAGAGGCTAGAAAGATGTAGCACTGAAGCCATGGCAATATTTTGCAGTATTTTGGAAGATAGAAATATGCTTAATGATTCAATAATGAACTTGTAGGTCTAGCTAAGAAGAATTCTAGGCAGAATGTTAAAAGTGTCAATTGTCTTATTTTAGCCATTTACAATAAAGACAGACAAAAAAAGGTAAAGAAGAGTTTTACTTTGCAAGATGAATATAGACAATGTGTAAAGAAATAAGAAGTTGCTTAGATAACAATAAAATTACTTCCCATGTTTAGCCTCTCCATCCAGCAGTGGATTTTCAAAGAAACATATAACTTTAAGGTAATAATCAAATCAGTTGTGTGGCTGTAAGATACTTTGTTGAGACCTCAAAAAGATTTAAGAAGGTGCCTACTGGACACTCTCATCTAGATGAAAAGGTTTCTAAGAATCTTACAAGCTTTACCACACGGCAGCCACACATGGAGTCTAAAGTAAAAGAAAAATGTCTGTCTTTAAAATAACTATAGGTGTGTCTCCGGAGGTATCAAGTGAACCCAATTTGACTTAAAGATCACAAAGTTTTTAGGGAAATTTATCAGTTTGAACCTAAAGAGATAGAGATAGATGACAAGGAAAAGAAGTGTCTGGCTCCACAATTTACGAAGGACAGTAAGCTGAGAAGGCTGCTCAGCTGCAAATGCAGATCAATTCTAATAAAATAAAATAAAAAGATGTCTCATGGACCAGAACTTAGTTCACAGAGGTGAGCGCAAAGAGCAACATTGAACAATGTTTTAGAGAATGACGTCAAGGGAGCTGAACTGGGCCCTAATCAAAGAACATCCCTATGCCAGAGCCCTGAGAACTCATGCCTATCTGGCTTTTAGAATTGCTATGGCCAATGATTACTATGTTCTCTTTCTTCTTCTTGATGGGAGTGTCTACTGTTGTTACTTCTTTTTGATTCACTGGTCTATGTTAAGTATTCGAGGGGCAAATAACTTATTTTTTTAGGCTATGAGTATTTGGATTAAGTGGAACCCCACCCAGAATGCCTCATCCATATCCAGGCCTAATTCTGTTTATGAGCTCATGGGCTTCTTAATTGAGGCTATGATTGCATGAAACCATGGTGTTTAGGAGGTGAGTGTATTTTGTGTATGAGAAAGACATGAATCATTGAGGCCCAAGGTTGTAACATGGCAGATAGTAACTACAATGGATCCCAGTGAACCATACCTTTCTATAACAATACTTCAGCGAGATCCCCTATCTCATGAGATTTGCTTTGCCAACAGGACATCCGCAAACGTAATGCAAGCAGAAGCTTGATAAGGATTTGCACACTGGGCTTGAGCTCTTTTCTTTTTTTAATCCTCACCTGAGGACATTTTCCCATTTCTTGTTCAGATAGAGTGGGAGGGAGGGAGAGAGAGGGAGAGAGAGAGAGAGAGAGAGAGAGAGAGAGAGAGAGAGAACCATCAGTGTGAAAGGGACACATCAAGTGGTTGCCACCAGCATGACCAACCAGGGCTGAAAACAAACTGCAACCCAGGTACGTGCCCTTAGTGGGAACCAAACCCAGGCCTCTCTGGACAGCAGTCCGACGCTCTAACCGCTGAGCCAAACCGGCCAGGGCTGGGCTTGAGCTCTTGAAACAGTGCTGCCACCATGTTAGGAAGCCCAGCCTAGCTTTTTGAAGACTGAAAGACCACAGGTAGAGGCCATGAGCCACTTTAGCAATCTTAACTGAGGCTGGTCCAATTTTCCAGCAGGGTGCAACAGCATCAGTGAGCCCAACTGAGGGAAGCAAAAGAATTACTAGCCACGGGTTAGGGACCAGTGTTCATTTTTCTATAGCCCTTATCCCAACTAATATTCCATTAGTATAGGCTAATTGATTGACTGACCCTTCCATATCAATCGTTACTCTTCCAGAGATACTTTAGTTTGTAATTGTTTATATATCCATACATATATAACATATTTTAAAAAAGAATAGGGTCCTGGCCAGTGTCGCTCAGCCATAGAACATTGGCCCGCAGACCAATGAATCCCGGGTTTGGCTCCTGATGAGGGCACATATCTTGGTTGCAGTTTGTCCTTGGCCCTGGTCGGGGTCATGCAGGAGGCAACTAGTCAATGTGTCCCTCTCGTGTCAATGTTTCTCTCTCTCTCCCTTTCTCCCTCTATCTCCTTCTTACTCTATCTGCAGATAAACAGAAAAATGTCATCAGGTGAGGATTAAAAAAGAAAAGACTAGGAATTTTGTTAGTTATTCTCACTCTCTGCTACCACCAAAACAGACATTTAATTTTGAATTCTGACTTTACCTTCCTTTTTTTAGCATGTTATGATGTAGAAAGAGAGAAAATTTGTTAAGAATTTTACAGCTTAAATTTAAAGTCACTGAGCCATGCATATTCATGTTGATGCTTGAGATATAACTTAGAAATCGGGATTTGTCGTGAATGATGTTTTCCTCAAGCTGGGAGGACACGGGGAAGGGGACGAAAGGAGTCTCAGGTTTAAGTGCCTCAGCCCTTGAGAAAAGAAAAAGCTGAAGGAGTTTATCACTACCAAACCAGTATTACTAGTAATGTTAAAGGGATTTCTTTAAGAGAAAAAATATGAATAAACAATATCGCAAAGAAAACACAATTCTCACTGACAAAGGCAAACAAATCATAAAAGCAGTGGATCACCCAATATTAAAGCTAGTGCAAAGGTTAAAAGGCAAAGGTAATTATAAAAGTAAATTAAAGGATATACACACACATATACAGATGTAGTAAAAATAATGATACAAACATAAACATAGAGTTGGTGAGTAAAAATGGTAGTGATTTTGGAGTGTGTTGGAACTTAAATGACAATCAACTTAAAATAGACTGCTATAAACACTGCTTTGTAGATATAAAGCACACAGTAACCACAAACCAAAAATCTACTAGAGATAATACAAGAAATAAACAGAACAGAATCCAAACACAACACAACAGAAAGTTGTCAACATATAAGAGAAGAGAATAAGGGGTTAAGAAAGGAATGAGAAAGAACTACAAAAACAATCAGAAAAAAAATAATAAAATGGCAATAACTACAGACCTATCAATAATTACTTTAAATGTAAAAGGATTAAATGCTCTAATCAAAAAACAAAAGGATAAAGAAAAGGCGGTACATATATACAATGGAATATTACTGAGCCATAAAAAATAATGAAATCCTGTCATTTGCAACAGCATGGAAGGACCTAGAAGGAATTATGTGAAGCGAAATAAGTCAGACAAAGACAAATACCATATAATTTACTTCTATTGGACTATAAAAAACAAAACAGAAACAAACTAACGATTGTCATATTGGAGGAGGATTAGGGGGCTGGGTGAAAAAGGTGAAGTGATTGAGAAGTACAAATTAACTCTGGCTAGCATTGCTCAATGGTTAGAGCATTGACCCGCACACCAAAGGGTCACAGGATCTATTCCCAGTCAAGGGCACATAACTGGGTTGCAGGTACAATCCCCAGCCCTGGTTGGTATGTGTGCTGGAGGCAACCAATCGATGTGTCTCTCTCCCACTGATGTTTCTCTCTCTCCCTCCCTCCTCCACCTCCCTTCCACTCTTTCTAAAATCAATGAAAAAAAAAAAACAAAAAAAACCTTGGGTGAGGATTACCAAAAGTAAATAAATAAATACAATAAGTACAAATTAGCAGTTAATAAGTAGACACAGGATGTAAAGTGCAGCATAGGGAATATAGTCCATAATATTGTAATAACTATATATAGTGTCAGATATATACAAGACTTATTGAGAGATCACTTCTTAAGTTATATAAATATTTAAAGACTTTTCTGGCATCTGAAATTAATATAATATTGAATGTCAACTCTAATTGGAAAATAAAAAAACAGAAAACCAATATAATGTGACAATTCTAGAATTTAAGAAAATAAATTAAACAAATAATAAGTGCCACAAACTCCTATATTATTATCAAGTTTCAGTAGTTTTTCTTGAATAAATGCTTCTAAATTTGTGATATTTCTTTAGTAAATTTCCAGAGTCCTGAAATTGTTATTTATGACCATTTTGTTCAGTTTAATTATTGCTTTTTGTGAAGAGGATTTGTAGAGTTCTTTATTCAGCAATTCTAGGAGTCCTTCTTCCCTATTTCTTCTATTTTAAGAGTTCTTATTATTTTTTTACTAGTTTTTATCTATCATGATTCATCTGCATAGATCTGTCTACATTACAATGTACGTTGTTATTCACCACTGTTTCTTTTCTTCATCTTCCCCTATCTTTAGGACACTATTCTGGTTCATTTGCTTTTTGTTTGGTTGGTTTATATTTTTGGCATGTATATGCCTCAGATAACATACACAAATGATATGCTCTATACCCACAGTTTTATCAACAAGAAGTGGGTTACACATGGTTACATTATTCACCAGGGAACTTTAACTTCTGTGAGTGATAGGGGATGTGGGCTACAGAGGGCATGCACGTGAGCAAGTGAACTTTCTCTGAGTCTCTTACAGATTCGTGAGCAAGGAAAATTTGCATCAAACCTGAAATGTCCAGAAAAAAATCCTGCACACTAACTCAGGACTATCTTAAGAAGTGAATTAACAGTATGTAAAGACAAAATTCCTTTCAATAAATCAATATCTCAAGGCTACCAGCTTACAGTATCAAGCCTAAACTTATACTGTGCATTATGAAAAGCCTGGATTAAGAAATTGACGTGAGGAAAAAAAAAAGAAATTGAGATAAAAAATTGAACTATAAATGGTAAAAATGCTGAGACTCAATTAGACATATATTCAATACTAACCCTAGGGGAGGGTATTTTATCCATAGCACTCAAAGATTTTTAAAGGAAGAAAATATCCAAGGAAGATAAGTTTACAGATAAATATAAAACATATGAGAAAGCTCATTGCCAAAATTACAGCCATCAGATTTTATAAAATGAAAAATTCACCTCCAAAGTACTACAGAAAATAGAACAATCTGAAAGAGTATTTAAACTAAGTACATTTAATATTTTAAAAGATATATAAAGTCATTAACTCAAAAAAACAATAATAGAAAATTATGAAACAAGAAGAGCCATATTGGAGTACAAATTGGTTGTTAGACTGAGGAACCTCAGTCTCAAAGAGCAGGGGGGAGAAGGAGAGGGAAGAGATAAACCAAAGAACTTATATGCCTAACCAATGGACATAGACAATAGTGTGGGGAAGACAGGAAGGAGGTGGGGTAGGGGAGGAGGGGGTCAACAGGGGGGAAAAAAAAGAGGAACATCTGTAATTCATTCAACAGTAACGATAGGTTTAAAAAACCAACAACAAAAAACCTTGACAAAAAATATAGTAAATGAAATAAAAATTGCTCCACATAGAATAACTATAGATGAGATATTGCTGAAGGGATATTAATACATTAAAATGGAGATTTTAGGAAATCACCCAGACATAGACAAAATGAAAGAAATGTGAAATACCCTGAAAAATATATATCATCATTACCGACTTCTTTCCCAACTTCAAACTTGTATATTCAACTGCCTCCTCAACATTTACACTTGGACGTCTAGTGGGCATTCCAAACTTGATGTGTTGAAAATTGAACTGATTCTTCCACCAAAAACTATTCTTGTACACACACTACCCCCTCTCTGACTTATACGTTCTCTTTCCTTCCTCATCATCCACTCTCTTCCAGACAAAAAAAAAATTCACAATTCCCATTAGGCATACTATTTCCTTAGGACCTTCTCTCAAGCTGTTGCTTCTTTCTGAAATATTCCTTCTCCAAGTAGCCACATGGTTAATTCCCTCATTTAATGCAAGTAACTGTTGCAATACTGTCTTTTCAATGAGGACTCCTTGACTGTGCTATTTAAAATTCTGCTCTTCTTGCCCTGGCCGGTTTGGCTCAGTGGTTAGAGCATCAGCCTGGGGTCCAGAGAGACCAGGGTTGGGTTCTTTCTAAGGGCATGTACCTCGGTTGCAGTTTGTACCCGGCTCTGGTTGGTCTACAGGTGGCAGCCAATCGATGTGTCCCTTTCACATCGATGTTTTTCTCTCTCTTTTCCTCTCTCTCCCTCTCACTCTATCTGAACAAAAAGTGGAAAAAATGTCCTCGGGTGAGGATTAAAAAAAATAATAATAAAATAAATAAATAAATAAAATAAAATTCTGCCCTTCTCTCATGCCAAGAACAATGGCTAAGCAGATTAAATAATAAATATCAGCATTATTATATTTTATATAAAAATGTTTGATAAAATGAATTGATAAACAATGGTTACATGATAAAACATTAAATTGAAAAAGTTACTTTATTTTAATCGACTATGTGAGTTACTTAAGACACATATAATACCATATTATAGAAGACCACAAAATGTTAAAAGGCATGATTAACATACTGGGTGTAAAAACTTGAGCCAAACTAATTTAAGTTCCTAATGCATGAGTAGCAGAGTGGGGTGGGAGGTGTGGAGGACTATGAGCCTGGTCTCCCATAGAACTTTCAAACTCAAATGCAGTAGGAGCCAGACTGACTGGCAACCAAAATGTGTGTACCGGGCAGGGTTTTAACACAACAGGAAGTGGTAAGGATTGTGGCAAACAAGGAAGTACATTACCAGTAAAGAAAATCAAATACTTTATCCCTGAGCTATACGTCCTCATGGGATGTAATTCCTTACTTAGTTCCACTTAAAAAATGGTAAGTCAACTAACATAATGTTTCTGTGTTCCTGTTGCAGTTTTATTATTGACTAAGATAATTTTTTTTTAGGGGAGGAGGCATTTTGACATCACTTAAGAGCTGGTTTCCAAATAAATTAACACTCCTGATTTTGTGCCAAAAGTTCTAACTGGGAGAGTCACTTAGGTACTCTTAGAGTCTATTCTTTTATTCTAAAAATAAATTCAAAGCTTGGGCTTGATCGGACATTTGGAAATCCAAGTCCTTGTAGGCTTCAGCTGTGACTTAGCTTGTGTGCAACCTAGACCCCTGTGGGAAGAGATTCTTGTGACACATAGATCTCTTGCCATATGGCTTGCACATGCATTCTCTGCATGCATGGCTAATTCAAGGGCATGAGAAAACATATGCAAACACTATTAGGCATAGAAATGTAGACATTCCTTTGAAATGTTGACCTTTAAATGTTTAACACCTGTAGTATATAGGATATGATAACATCTCGCGAATCTACAAATCTTCATTGGAAATATAAGTGGAAATGGTCATCCTGTAAAAAGTGAAAGAAATCTTATTCTCTCAGCACAATGGGGTATCTCAATTAGGTGAATTTGGAATGGATATATTTGTCCATTCCAATGTTGTTGTTTTTCATAGTAGACAAGAGTTGACTTAAATCACCATCAGTAATAAAATGTCCATCATCCCGAAACTTTCACAAGATAAACTATAAAAAACAACATATAATAATAAAACCTTGTGCAACAGAAATAAAATAAATGCTATCAATTCTCAGTTTTCTGCTCAGAGATTATGATAGTCTAAGTATACCTTAACTTGAATTAAGATATATTTTTATTCATTTAACCTGAAACAGTAAACATGTATGGAAAATATTTAGCTGTAGAAATAGAAAACCTGTGACACTATAGCTATAATTTTAATAATTGTAATTTTAATTACAAGTAGCACAGAAAGTTGGGACAAATCATTTTATTATATTGGGACAAGCTTAAATGATACTACCTTACAGGTTGTTATAAGTATCAAATGAGATAATATAAATCAATAGGCTTTGTCAATTGTGAGGTGTGTCTGTCAGCTAGCTCTTGCCACTCAGTTGCTAAATGACCATGAATAAGTCATTCAGTAATTTTAGTTGTGGTGGCAGTAGAGTTTTTCTATAGCATATTTACAACCCCTCCCAATGTTTTATATTCTGTGCATTAGATGATTGCTTAGAGGTAACTAAGGAGAGTGATGGACAATAGCATCTAGTTGAAGTTAATAGACAAATATCTATGGATAATCAGATAATCCATGTGCCAATAATAATAACCAAATCTGGTGGATGTTTTCTAAGGAGTACAAACAATTTTACAAGTATACAATATAAGTCAGATGATTCTCACAATATTCTCACTAGGAAGTACATAATAATGTTAGCTCTATTTAGTATATAATAAAACATGCTCAGGCAGATTAAGTAACAAGCAGAAGTCACAAAGTAGGTAGAACTAATATAACTAGAAATGCAAAGTAGATTTTCTTTCCCTTCATTTTTGAGTGCATAATATTAAAAAATATATTTTTAAATGATTTGAGAGAGAGAGGAAAGGAGAGGTAGAGAAATAGAGACGTTGATGTGAGAGAACATCGACTGGCCGCCTCCTGCATTCCCCACCAGCTGGGCTAAAAGTGCGTAACATTTAACTATTAATATATACTGACAATAGTCATGGCAATAGAAGATCCATTATATTTTACTCTGGCCATGATAAATGCTCACTTTGGCAGTATGTGAAGTGTGTGTGTGTGTGTGTGTGTGTGTGTGTAGTACTTAATCTTAGAATCAACTCTCTAATAAAACTACTAGCAAAATTCACATAATATAAAAATTTACAGTATCAATGTTATGCGATTTCTATTGTTAGAGACCAGAGATATAGAAAATGGACTCAACACTCATGAGGGAAGAAATTTGAAGTCATAAGACCATGGTGAGGGACAAGAAGAACCTAAAATGTAAGCTATTACTCTCTTGTCTTAAGCTCCTGTGCATCCTAAAGCTTTTATCTTGAGCTCAAACATGACCATGGAACCATCTTAGCATAGTTCTCCAGACAGCTATTAACAATTGGTTGTTGAAAATTAACTTGTCATCTATAGTCTAGATTCTCAATTGTAGCTTGCATTAAAATCACTTATACAATTTCTTTTAAAACTGCAATACTCTGGCTCTGGGTGGAATCCAGTCATCTATATAATTTTTTTAAGTTCCCAGGTGTTCTAATATGTATCTATACTTTTTTAATTTCCAAGCTGTTCTAATATGCAATCAAGTTGAGAAATCTTGGCTAAGATTGTGGGTAAAATAGTTATTGATATGTTAAGAAGACAACAAAGAGACAAAGAATAAAATGACACGGATCTTTCAGAAAAGAATATGATTAATAAATAATTAACTATGAAATTCAGTCTATAAACATTTTAAGATTTGAATATAAATCTCTCTTTTTATTCCTAATAAAAGACTACAGTTAAAATGTTGAATAGACTTGATGGTGGATATGAAGGGGAAACAAATGCCAGTCTTCCTGTGCACACTTAGTGATATGCCTGAAGCACTAGGACGGCATTGAGTGAAGGAGGGAATCCACGTGGGATGAGGTCTGCAAACCAGAGGGACACAAAGAAAGAAACTGAACAAATTTCAAAGTACTATTTTAGCCATAAGGATATCCTTTTCATTTTGGCTCATACCCATGTCATACATTTTATGTAAATGGTGATATTTTTTCTAAAAAAAACTTTCTTGTTTCATGTGTCTTAAAATTCGTTTTAGTATTCAGTCACTTCGATAAATTAAAAACAGCAAAATTTTGAACTAACCTCTTAATTAACGTTTTCCTTGAATTAAAGAATACCAACAGCAATAGACAGATGTGGTATATATATTCACCAACTGTGAGCTGAGACTAGCAACACTTAACATTCCATTCCTACTAATCTACTAAAAAAAAATCATTAGACTTGACATTTGTGCCAGTGACAAATTACAAGAGTATCTTCAGGACACTCAGTGGTCTTTTGCTGAAACTATAGTCAAGTTGCTAGTTTCCACTGACATTCTCCAACAATTTGGCAAAGCCTTTGAGTTACAAATCAGCAGGTTTCATCTCAGACATCTGTGGACATTTATGTTCACCGGAAAATTGGCAAAATTATCCTAAGGGATAAAAGACACTTGAGAGTGATATCAGTCATCCATCATCTCTTACAATCATTCCAGCAGAGCAGCAGATTTAGAAAATTGGTGTTGGGCTCACTCTCTTTTCTCCTCATTCTTGCCAAACCGGCCTTTCCCCTCTCACTCTCGAGTGCCGCACAAGGTGTTTTCACGGTGGAAATTGTTCACACAAGCATTCATCATGGCTGATTGATGGTCAAAGCAAACCATGAAAAATGCCCCCAGTGACCCCTCATCAGACGTGTCACACAGCTGCCCTGAGCCAAACTCAGCATGTGACAGTAAGACAAGTTATAATGGGCAAATAAGAAGAAAAGTAAGTGGAGAAGGCGTAAGGGAGAAAATTATACCAAGTAAAGATGAATTGTCAAACTGTGAATTATTTAATTTTACTTGCTTTGCCTAACTTTGCAGTGACATTTAACCTAAGATTTTACCACTGACTGTGCAGGGTTCATGCCAATTCCTCCTCTGTCAATGAAGTAATTTTTTTTAAAAAATCATCCTGTGAAAATGATCACTGATGAAACAGACAGTGAATAAGTAATAGTACAAGACTGTAAACTTTTTAAATCTCCCTCTTAAAACAGTATATTTAACTTACTAAATGATCATCTGGATAAATCTCGCGTCCATCTGACACCACACATAGTTATTAGAATATTATTGACTATGTTCCCTATGCTGTATTTTACATCCCCCACTATTCTGTAACTACCAATTTGTACTTCTGAATCTCTTAATAAGTCATATAATGTCTAATCACTAGGATGTACACCTGAAACTAATATAATTATGTATGTCAACTGTAACTGAAAAATAAAAAAATAATAAATTTTAAAAAACAGTATATTTAAGATCAATAATTCTCAACACGTGGTTTGGAGACCCTTGTGAGCTCCCAAGACTTTTCAGGGAGTATACAAGGTCAAAACTATATTTATAGTAAAATTAAGATGTTATTTATCTATCTCATTCTCATTAGTAGCTTTTTCCAGAGGTTACATGATATATCCAAAATTATCTGAAAGACTATTAAAATAGTTCCCTTGTTTCCAATTACATATCTGTATGAGGCTAGATTTTCTTCATAGACTTGAACTAAAACAACAAATTAAAACATATTAAATGCAGAAGTAAATCTTATAATAAAGCTTTTTTCTCTATGTCAGACATTAAAAAGATAAGCAAAATGTAAAGCAATGACACTACTGATAATATTTTATTTTTGAAATTCTTTTTTTAATTCTTTTTTTAATATTTAATTTTTTTCTTTATTGCTTTTAGAGAGAGAAGGAAGAGGGAGAGACAGAAACATCAATCAGAGAAAACATCGATTGGCTGCTTCCTGCATGCTCCTACTGAGGATTGGGCCCACAACCTCAGCATGTGCCCTGATCAGAAATTGAACTGGCAACCTATTGGTGCATGGCTTGATGCTCAACCACTAAGCCACACCAGCTGGGAAACATAGTTATTTTTCATAAAAATATATTAGTTATATAAACAAGTGTTGAGTTTATTATTGTATAATTTAAAATAAATATTAAATAAGTATTTTTAAAATGTCTCAAATTTTATCTTTAATTCGGTCAATATAAATAAATATAACCCACATAAACAAGAGCTTCTTGAGGTCCTCTTGAGTAATTTTAATGCATCCTTAGACAAAAGGTTTGAGATGTGCTGTTTTAGGATGTTCTATTTTATTTTTTAACTTTTTGTGTAAAATTTTTCTTTATTGTTGAAAATATTACAGATGTTTCTCCTTTGTTGCCCCCATTGACATCCTCCTACCTTCTCCCGCCCTCCCTTCACTATACTGTTGTTTGTGTTCATTGTTATGCATATATGCACTTCAGTTCTTTGATTTATTTCTTTCCTCCTGTCCCTTGATCCCCTTCCCTCTGAGGTTTGCCAGTCTATTTCCTACTTCCTAGTCTCTGAATCTATTTTGTTTGTCAGTTTATTTTGTTCAGTATGTTCCACAAATAAGTGAGATCACGTGGTACTTGTCTTTCTCTGACTGGTTTATTTTGCTTAGCATAATACTCTCTGGGTCCTCTCCATGTCGTCTCAAAGGATAAGAGATCTTTTTTTCTTATAGCTGCATAGTATTCCATTGTGTCTATGTACCAAGGCTTTTTTACCCACTCATCTACTGAAGGACACCTGGGCTGTTTTCAGGTCTTAGCAATTGTAAATAACACTGCTATGAACATAGGGAGGAATATATTCTTTTTGATTCATTTTTCCATATTCTTAGGATATATTCCTAGAAGTGAGATCAATGGGTCAAATGGCAGTTCCATTTTTAATTTTACTGTTTTCCATAGTGGCTTCACCAGTCTGCATTCCCACCAGGAGTGTACTAGAGTCCCCTTTTCTCCACACACCTGATGATTTGTTGATGGCAGCCATTCTTGCAGGTGTGAGGTGATACCTCATAGTTATTTTTATTTGCATCTCTCTGATAGTTAGTGACGTTGAGCATTTCCCCATATGTCACTTGGCCATTGGTATGTCTTCTTTGGAGAAGTGTCTATTCAGGTCCTCTGCCTATTTTTTAATTAGGTTGTTTGTCTTCTTTTTGTTGAGTTGTATTAGTACTTTATATAATTTTGGAAATTAACCCTTTATCCGATGTATCTTTGGCAAATCTGCTCTCCCATACAGTGGGTTCCCTTTTCATTTTGATGCTGGTTTCTTTTGCTGTGCAGCAGCTTTAAAGTTTGATGTAGTCTCATTTATTAATTTGTTCCTTTGTTTCTCTTGCCCTAGGCAATGTATCAGTGAAAAGTCAGCTTTATGTGATGTCTGCAATTTTGCTGCCTACATTTTCTTCCAGAATTTTTATGGTTTAATGACTTATATTTAAGTCTTTTATCCATTTGGAGTTCATCTTGGGTATAGTGTAAATTGATAGTCTAGTTTCTTTCTTTCTTTCTTTCTTTCTTTCTTTCTTTCTTTCTTTCTTTCTTCTTATTATTTTTTGCTTACTTGTCCAATTTTCTCCACATCATTTATTGAAGAGATTGTCTTTACTCCACTGTATGCTCTTGCCTCCTTTGTCAAATATTGAACATACTGTCTTAGGTGGATTGATGGGTTCTCTGTTCTGTTCCATTGAGCTACATGCCTGTTCTTGGACATTTTAATGATATTTATTCATCCAATCCATAAACATAGTATATGCTTTCATTTTTTTTATGTCTTCTTCTGTTTTTTTTTTTTTTTTTCAATGTCTTGTAGTTTTCTGAGAATAGGTCTTTAACTTCCTGGTTAAATTTATTCTTAATTTTTCTGTTGCAATGGTAAATAGGTTTGTTTTTTAGTTTCTCTTTTTGAGTGCTCATTATTGGTATATAAATATGCCACCAATTTCTGGATGTTAATTTAGCATCCTGCTACTTTGCCAAATTTATTTATTAAATCTAGAGTATTCTTAAATGTCATCAATTAATCTTGTTAATATTCTGCACCATATGTGATTATTCTTTCTTAAAAAGATCATTGGACATCTAGCACCCAGATCTTGGTTTTTAATACCACTATCTAGTAAAAGGAAGCAAGATTTGTTGAATAAATGGCTAATTCTAGAACTTGAGTAGGAAAAATACAAGATAAGCCAAATCATCTTGCAGTGCTAGAAAGTGAGGAGCTGCAAAAACAAATAAACAGCGAAACAAGCAAGAAAACAATAATAAGGATAATAAAAGAACATGGGAGCCAACTGAATGAGCTCCCAATGGCCAAAACTGAAGCCACCTGAGCAACAAAATAAAGTAGTATGGACTTATAATCCAGAGTATGAAATATTCCACGAGTCCACACTGATATATAAATACTTGACTAAATAAATAAACAATAAAAGGCTGAGAAAAATATCTAACAAATCCCAATGAATGGTATTCTACAAAATATCTTACTGGTAGTCTTCAAAACAAAAAATATCTGAGAAAATATCATAGTTAAGAGAAGCCTACAGAGCCATGATGACTTAATATGATGTGGTGTTCTAGGTAAGATCCTGAAACAGAAAAAAGTAAAGAGCAATACCCCCCCCAAAAAAAGATCACTTCAATTAATAATGTATCCATATTGTCCACATTGGGTCATTAGTTATGACAAATATACCAAATTAATGTAAAATGTTAGTAATAGGGGACATAGGTACAGGGTTTATGGGTTTACGGAAACTCACCGTACAATTTGCTTAGTTGTTTGTCTGCAAATCTAAAATTGTTTTTAAAAATAAAGCTTATGTTAAAATATTAAGTTAAAGTGAATATATTATACCCTGGCCCGCATAGCTCAGTTGATTGAATGTTTTCTCATACACCAAAAGGTTACTGGTTCCATTCCCAGTCAGGGCACATGCCTGGGGCTCTGATCTTGATTCCCAGTAGGGGCTGTGCAGGAAGCAGCTGATCATCAATGTTTTCTCTTTCTCTCTCTCTCTCTCTCTCTCTCTCTCTCTCTCTCTCTGTCAAATCAATAAAAACTTTTAAAAAATTTTTTTTTCTTTATTGATTTTAGAGAGAGAGGAAGAGAGAGAGACAGAAACACAGAAGCAAGAGAACATCAATTGACCACATGAATTGAACCGGTAACCTCTTGGTGCATGGGTCGATGCTCAACCACTGAGCACACTGGCTGGGCAATAAAAACATTTTTAACAAGTGAATATATCACATTTTTGGTCAAGCTTATTTATCTAAGGTGCCTAATAGAAGAGAAACAATTATTGAGGAGATTTTATATCAATGTTTCTCAAAATATTGTCCTAGGAACTCCTGCATAAAATATGATGAAGTAGCCCAATATACCAGGTTCCCAGAACCACCCCCTTCCAGGTTATATGGGAATAGACACTGTGGAAAACAGAGCCCAGAAATTATCACTTAAACGAGTCTGAAATCCATTGATTAATAAAATATGCTATATTGGTAACAAAGCTTCCTCTTGTACATTTATTTACTTACATGAAAGTAACAAAAATAGCTGACCAAATAACAAAGAAGCAGTTGGTCTAATGTGAGTCTTCTCAAAGAACCTGATAAATAACTTAGGTTTTCTATGTTTTAATTATTTGTCATTAGATTAATTATTAGTATTTTCACTAACATGTCTCACAGATTTCCAAAATACATTTCTCTCAGTACTAACCTAATACATAACTGATACATTTTATAACTTTAGAGAGGCAGAAATTTACTCATTGCTATGTATCAAATTAGACTATCACCCTAAAATTAGTCATGCTTCATCTCAGCCTAAGAATGCCTGGTGAAGAATTGATTTCACCTAATGTTGATTCCATTTAAAATATATGAGTAAAGAACTATTTCATCAACTTTTAAAAGTCAAATTAATTTGCCTTCAGCACAGTTTTTTTCTGAAAAAAAAATTTACATTATGAATAAATAAATACAACTTTAAGAGGAAATAAGATTTCATTAAGATGGAATGATCAGGGAAAAGAAAGCATCATCAGTGTGTGAAGGAGATAATGAACGGGGAGCAGGCCTCTCCCCTTCTAAGTCCTTCACAGTCATTCTTAGAATTTCTAACAGTACCAGTTCTTCATAGAACATTCCCTACAAAAGGTGATATGGTTTTAAAAAGCAGACATTTCAGAGGGATGTTAAGATTGTTCTTCTGGTGTGATTTGATTCATAGAAATGGGACATAAGAAGTTGTATATTTGTTTCTTACTCTTCTCTCATCTTGAATATTTTGAAACCATATTAAAAGAAAATGATAGTAAGATATTCCATTGTACTTTTCTTGCCTTCTGTTTATCTCTCATTTTACTGGAATGAAAATAAAACTTTAAATACTTGATGAACTCAGATAACAATGTAAAATAATTGTGAGAAGATTAAAATGGTTTTTAAAAGCCACTCGTTAGAGCTTCCATTCCAACCCTACATTTTATCTTTTGATATCTGAAATTCTGTTATCACTATGCACTATTTAGGGAGAACTCAGTGAAAAGTACCAAGAGGAGTTGTGTGTGGATGTGAAATGTATAGCTTTAGAACTATTTAGATATTTTATTTCATTTTTAGAGAAAAATTTAGTTTTATATTTAATATCATTTTAACAATACCATCAGAAAAGAATGATAATCAAAAAATATTTTTAAATGTTCACAAAATTCAACAACAGAATCTCCAATGGTTACAATTTGCCAGACAAACCTCAGATGGAAGGGGCAGACAGATATTTTAAATATTTATTATAAAAATATTTATTATTATAATATTTATTATTAGAAAAACTTATTACAAGAGCTAGAAACAATAACAACATATTCAAGATAAGAGGTATTTTAAAAATATACATGGTGAATATCAATTGCATCTAACAAGATAATTCAAAAAATGAAACTTTCTTTGCTATAACTAAACTTAATTTATTTTCTAAGTATCTGCCATTGAATAACAATAGTTTAGTCATTCAGTGTCTCTTCTCATCTTTTCCCTGTGTTAGCTGCTAAAGTCTTTAGGACTTATATAGTGACAGGTTACATAGAATGTGAGTGGAAATCTGAGCATTTTTTCTTTATCATCTACATACACATTACCTTGTAATCAGCTAGATGTGTGTGCTCTAAGAGGTCTTTTATTTTCAAGTTATGCACATCACGATCACATCCTCCTTGTCTTGAAAACAAGGTGTTGACAGTTTTATTTGCTCTCTGTGCCATAACCATATACCTCTTTGTCATTCAGAAAAATATGTCTGCGGCTTCCTTAGCTCTGCAGGGACACGTGGATATGGTAGAGGGCTGCTTCAGGCCCATGTGCCTAGACACCCACACACACATGTTTCTGTACCATATTGAGGTACAGATAAATTGGGGGGTCTTTTATTTCCTAGGACCTGCCTGGAAAAAGAGCACAGGGTCATTCCACTCTCAGAGTTTACTAAGTATACCCGGGGTGGGGGATGTTGTTGTCTCTTTGATTTGGCAATCAAGGGTGGAAAATGGGGGGAAAAATAAATGTGTATATATAGCTCCCCTTTTCAGGAATCTGAGACTAAGAACTTTCTTTCCCCTCTTTCTTTTCACTACTACTTCCTAGTCTGGACAATCTTTATACAGTCAGTGGGATATGGGCAAACCTGGTTTATATTTACCTTGTCTCCTCCCAAATTTGTTGTGTCAAATTTAATGTTTTAATTCAAAATTTACAACCTTGACTCTCACTCTCTGCATTGACACACTGGATGGCTCAAGGTCTCCCTGCTGGAACGAGAGCCAGTGTTTGGAAACACTGGGGGAGGGGGAGGGGTACATAAGTTAGTATTACAGATATCATTCTGCCAAGTGTGTGTGTATGTCCTAGGAAATAAATCTTCTGTACTTCTGTGCTTTTGGTTCTTACTAAAGCATAACTGATGTTCCTGGAAAGGTTATAAAACTGAGAGGAAATATTATCAGAGTAGGAAATTTTCACAAAGTGCATCTATTTCTGGTACAGACTATTTTTCCATTTAGGCCAGCTTAGTTATTCAAAATAGATACACTCGTGCTGGATAAGGCTGAATTGACTGCCTCCTCAGCACTAAGAATATATGAACTGGATATTGTATTGTGCGTTTACCACCCCAAATCAAGTCTCCTCCCATCACCATTTATCCCCCTAAACCCTCTTCTACCTCCCCCACCCCCCTACCCTTCTTATAATCACCATGCTGTTGTCTGTGTCTGTGAGGGTTTCTTTCTTTTTTGCTTAATCCCTTCATCTTTTTCACCTAGCCAGGCAAAGCCCACCCCTCTGACAGCTTTTAGTCTGTTCTCTATCTATGAGTCTGTTTCTATTTTGTTTGTTTGTATAATTTTGTTCATACCTATATAATTTTATTAACCAATGTCACACAATAAATTCAATAAAATAAAAAATTGTCACTTAAAAATAAATAAAAGAATACAGATATGTAAAACATTTAAAATAAAATAAAAAAGATATAAACTGGAATTGAGACATTAGTCTATATGTATTTGATTTATCAGAAACTATTGTCTTGGATAAATATGAGAAAAAATCATATGGATGTTCTATGTATAATAAAAAAATTTAGAATGCATGCAAATTCAACTATCAGAACATATTTGAGTATATTTCATTAATAAATACTTTAAATTTACATCTTAGTCTGAGAAAGATATTTTTCATTACTAAGAAGCCACAAGAGATTTCTTTCCTGTCTCCAAATTTATTTTCAGTTCTTGACTAGCATACCCATTCTTTCCAGGAAGAAATGCACAAAAAGAAGTGATTTGAAGTTTTTTATGGTTGGGTACTATAATTTATATTTTATTCAAACCCAAAAAGAGTATCCATAATGAGTTCTCAACCTATGTAAAATGATATAATCAAAGAATATAAAGAAATGATAAAAGAAAGCATATAAAAGATGAATGAGGATCAATGTGTTGCCTGAATTAATTATTGAGAACACTTTTTAGATTTATGTAATATCCTCCACTATTCTAATTCTATGATGAGAAGTCTCAAGCCTCATCAAATTTAGAAAAGTTGTCTACTTCTAGTTCTATTCAGCAATAAATTGAGGTCACATCTAAGTAGTATCTGAAAGTGTTGAAGATGAGTCAAAATCAAAATAAAGACAGGTCTGTAGAGAAGAAAAACTCGTTGGAAGTAGTTGGACAAATTCCTTTGAAAAAAACCTACCCAGAGAGGTGCTCAAACAAACAAACAAAAGTTATTTTTCAGAAAACTATCCTCAAATAAGACTGATTTCTTTCTTTTGAAATTAATATTAAAAAGATACAAGGTAATGATTTTTCCATAAAGGCGTTTATCCTTTTACACATGAGTTTTGCATGCTAGAAATCTATTTTTTATAGTGTTGATAGCTCTCAATGATTCTTATTGTTATGAGCACGTGTGTGAGAGAGTATGAGTGTGTCTGCGTATGTATGTGTGTGTGTGGGGGGGGGTATAGTAGTAGTAGTAGTAGTAGTAGTACAAATCAAGCTGCTGTGGCTCCAGGAATTCTCCAAATTTCTCCCCTACCCAACTCTGGCCCACCAGGCCACTCATCATTATTCTTTTTTTTTTTAATTATCTTTGCTTCAGTGCCAAAATGTTAATCACCTAAGAAATAACCATTATATATATATATATACACACACACACACACACACACACACATATATATATATTAGTTTAGTCACTATAGAAAAAAAATTTAAATATCCTAAATCTTATTTTTCAAATCTCATTGTACATAAGACAAAATTAATCACATTTTTCTCTTCCCCATAAAAGATGATATAATAGACTCAGTGTGCACACCTGAAATATTTTTACACAAAATCTGTAACACTACATTATCCATTCTAAGCATAAAAGTAAATTTTCCACTGATTATTACTCATGAATCAACAATAATTCTGTATGCGATAGCTGTTAAATGGCATTTTAGGTACTCTGTTCCCAAGAAGCCCTCTGCACATCTAACCCTCTCATCTAACTGACCCACTGAGAAAACAGTCCTCTTAACTCTTATCTTTTTTTCACTTTCTGCACAGTTGTAAAGGATATAAATCTACCTGACAGTAACTCTGTAAAAATGTACTGCTTGGCCCTAAAGAGTGTAGCCTCCTGTTGGTCACCTCCCTTTGTGCTGGGCTGACACACATCGCCTTCTGACAACAGCAGGATCAATCAAGCTGACGACAGTAGAATTGTGTGAGAACAATGAAACCCATTTCCACCAAAATGCCAGAGTTTTCATTATGCAGATCCCGTGACTCCACAGATGAATAAAGACACATATCCCCTACAAAAGTCACTTGTCACTAGTAGTTGGCTATGTGAGAGAATGAGCTTGGTGTAATGCCCCTTATATTCTCTTTAAAACTGAAAGCTCTTGTACCTTATTGAGCTGAGGACAATGAAAACAACATGAACCAGGACAGAAAAAAAAATAATAAAGACTGAAAAATAAGCAGAACACACTTTTGGCATATAAGCAGCTCTGGAACATGAATGAAAGTACCATTCCTCACCTTGGCCGTTTTGCTCAGCGGTTAGAACGTCGGCCCAGTCCAGAGAGAACTGGGTTCGGTTCCCGCCAAGGGCACTACCTCGTTTGCAGTCTGTTGCCGACCCCAGTTGGGATTGTGCAGGAGGCAGCCACTGGATGTGTCCCTTTCACGTCGATGTTTCTCTCTCTCCCTCTCTTCCTCTCTCTCCTTCCCATTCTATCTGAACAAAAATGGAAAAATGTCCTCAAGTGAGGAGAAGGAAGGAAGGAAGGAAGGAAGGAAGGAAGGAAGGAAGGAAGGAAGGAAGGAAGGAAGGAAGGAAGGAAGGAAGGAAGGAAGGAAGGAAGGAAGGAAGGAAGGAAGGAAGGAAGGAACCATTCCGGTTCTAATTTCATAAAAAAGTATATACAATTTTCATTGGGCCTATTTCTTAATGTATGAAATGTTGAGCTTGATCAAATCTGTCACTGGTGAGAAAAAGAAAAGGATTCCTCATCTTTATCCATAATTGAAGCAAAATAAAATATCATATTATGCAACTTCAGACATGACTATATATAGTTTTAAATAACAGGTATATCTCATAAAAAATTTACTATCTAGAACAAATTTCTAAAGTATTGTACAATTTACTATTTAGAAAACAGTACTGGTATTCTCACATAACTTTCTCTACAGAACTTCTCTAGCCTATCATACATGTCTGTTCCCTGGGGTCCTCTGTCTATTCACCATCATATTTGAGTAACTCTCTTTAGTGTAGGTTGTAAGAGCTACTCCTCATGCAATGGTAGAAATTTGTTCATTGTTTTGCCTCAGGTTATGTGATCAATAAAAACAACAATGCTTGCTAATTGGCCACCACACTTTCTTAATTTTAGTATTTTTTGGGGAAAAAAAAAACATGTAACATAACTGACTTGAAATGTTTTATTACAACCTAGAAATGAAGGGTTTTCTAAAGAAAATAAATTGCAATTAAATATCTAGTCAACAATCCAGAAAAGATATCTGAGCATTCCTCATTATAAGATTTTATACAGAGAATTAGGTCAGTAATTTAAAAGAGCTAATCAATATTTTAACACATGATAACTCTCTTGGTCAATTCAAGAGGCCTAATCTGAGTGTTATTAGCCAAGAAAGTTGCCCTAAGACATGCTTTCAAGTCTTCAGTTTCCTGCCTAGGAAGCTTTTGCTCCGAATAATTGCTATAAGGTGGTAGGACTAATATCTATTTGAACGACCATGCCCTATACTAATCCCTGAATTCTGACTTCCCCAAAGAAGTATCAAAGAATTCCAAGAGAAGAGGATATTGGTTTGGACTCATCACAAAGCAGGCACTAAGATAGGTAGTATATTTGGGGGTGGCCTCAGACAGCACTATGAGGAAGTGGGAAAGTGAACAAGGAAGGAAGAAACAATAAACATGCCTTCATAAGGTTTGATCCTGTCCTAGTAGGATCTCAGGGGTCCTGTGAGAGACTGAGGATGGGCACAGAATTCTGCACAAATATTTTCTAGAGTCTAATAGCAGTTCTGAAATCTTAACAGAAACTCAAATAGTTGATTGCCTTCTCACAGTAGGCATTGACTGCTTCTATTCCAAGTTCTACCATGGTGACTTAGCTAGTCCCCATCTCTGCATCTATTACTCCTATTCTTCCTGTCTCATTAAAGTCCCTGAGCTTGGACTTCATTCAACTCACTGACATATAGTATTGGCCACCTCTGTTCATTCTAGTATAGGTCATTCTGAGCAACAATAGGTCATTAATCACTCAACAGATGACTGAATTTAGGCTGGGTCTTCCCTGGGTCAAAGGTGATGGAGATAACGAAGTATAGATTACATCAACCATTTCATTAGAAAATCACCTAGGTATGAAACAGGCATTATGAGGCTTCCCAGGAGAAGACTTTTGAATGGAAAAGCACCTGGCTTGACTATTCTAATCATGGAGGTTGATAACTTTTCTTCCATATATAACTCATGATACATGATGTGTTCATGGTCCCTCATTCTCTCAACACTTTTCATAGCTCTTCATACAATGCCTCATATTCTGTACCCAGAAGCCACTCAATAATATTGTAGGTTGACTTGTGGACTCCAGAAATTCCAAGGAAAAGATTAGAGTATACACAGCAGGCAAAAATTGGCTGTAAGTGCTTACCCAAGTGAATTCATTGATTTGGCAGTTCATAACTAAACACTGCTGGCTTACACAACCATCCCAGTACTGACTCTTATCAATCCACACTGAAAATCCTACCCTTGTTAGCAGCAACCAGTTTCTTGGCAGACCATGTTTGTATATTTATAAAGTACCAGGAGTAAGTCATGAAAATCCTTTAGAGAAACAGACCAAAGAGGCATAGCTACCCCAAACCCAAATATAGCTTTATTTCTTCAAGTAACTTTAATACATCACTCACTGTATACTAAATAAAATATTCAGGACTGCAGGCAAGAATAATTCAAAATACAACTTGGAAACAAGAAATTGTTACAAGTAAAATCCTCCCAGGCTACCAAGATTCTTACCATTTCCATTACAAATATTGTCAGAGAGTTTTGGGAAGAAAACAAAACTTTTAGTAAATCTCACAAGATTACCTGTACTTTCTTAGTATTCTGTATAACCAACAGTACTACACCGACAACACTTCCAATTATTTTGAAGGTTTTTCTTTCATCTGCACTACATTTTAAATTGTTTGTTTCATTTTTGTGTAAAATATACTCAATTAGGGTATAAACACACAGGCACACAGGTGCTTTTTTTCTGATTATGCATGCTAATTTGTCACCTTTGTGGCATTTGTTTTGGTTAATAAAGTAAACCAATATAGCCAAATGTATCATGTCCAGGTAACCAGGTCGGAAGCTATAGAACGGCTAAAGGATGGGGTCCACACCCTCGAGGAGCTCACAAGCTATGCAAGAGAGATATAAAATGATGCTCAGAGGATTAGAGTGGCCGGGGAGGGGGGTGGACCATTAAAAGCTCTTGGAAAAGATAATATCTGAAGTAGTCTCTAAAAATTAGGCAGTATTTTAACAGGCAAAGCTGGAAGCAAATACATTACAGGAGCAAAGAAAAAGATCAAGAACAAGATAGGATTCCTCAGTAGAAATGATTTCTTTTTAGTAAAAGTGTGGATAGGTTTAGAAAAGTTGACCAGAAAGGAGAAATCATGAAATACCAATTGAAAAAGTTGTAATAATTTAAAAGGAAGATTCTAAAAGTTCAGAGGAGCAACATAATTAGTTCTATACTGATTAAGTATATGGGATAACTAAGAAAACATTAAAAGTCATCTGTTGCAAACTAGACATTCTCCAAAATTCATTTTCCAGATGACCCTAAGTTACATGAAAGAAAAACTCCTGGGCACTCAAGATATAGCTAGGAACCCAGCCCATGGCTATTTCCTAGTCTCAGTCCTCTGCTTTTAGTCCCAAATATGCCTTGCTCCTGGTGGATACTTGGAGAAATGTATAAGTGATGGAAGGAAGGAAGGAAGGAACCTACCGTACATATATGCTTTTCAAAAATATTTCACTCATATTAACTTATTTTATTCTTACATTTTAAAGAAGATAAGAGAGCTACTCTATGACTTTAAAAGGAACTGGGCTAGGTGACCTATATAAATAACATAGTTATTAAATGTTAGGATCAATTCTACACTATGATTTTTTTGCCCATTGCTTTTCTCATTACCCCAAACTGCACATCTAGGATCCTGTAGTGATTCATCTACTTATATGCCAGTGATTTTCAAGTCCCTTACTTAAACACAGACCTTTTCTTCATTCGCCAACCTATACATTTAACTCCTGGATGAAGTTCTCCCTCTCAAAGCCCAAAAGACAGGTGAAGCCCACCAAGTTCACCACGTAAATCACTGTCTTCCCAATAAACCTGACTGTGTCTTGCCTGTTTTGCAATTAATCCTGTAAAACAGAACCATGAACATTATTTTCCATTTTTCCCTCTCCTCGATCAACCGTATCTAGTTACTGAGCCTCCCTTTCTCACGGATTCTCCACTCCTAGTGCCTGCACTGTTGTTCTGATCCGCATCATCTCTTACTGTTGAGATAACACATGTGACCCTCAAACCCATGTCCTATGACCACCTACGGCCTTTGGTAACCCCTTAGAAAAAACAAATGTAGCATAAAATTGGTATCCAAATATTAAATCAAATTTTTTATATGATATTTTATGTTGCATTTGTTATATAACAAAAGATTTCTTTGTTGTTCTTAATACTTTTTTAAGAAACTGAATCAATAAATAATTATTTTTTTCTCATTAACTTTCAGTAAATAAAGTTTAGTCCCTAGAAATTAGTATAACGTAAAGTTTTCTCCTGAAATATTCTGCTAAAAAAAATTATGTTATAAATAAAATAAGTCTTCATAAGGTGTGCAAAACCATCAAACTAAATGTTAGATGTAGAAAGAGTACATATTTATTACTGAGGTTGCTTAACCATTTTTTTGCTGGTACCTACAGAGAATTTTCTATTATGACGTAGTTCATGATAATGACATTTTTATTTGTCTGAACTACTAGATTGCACTGTGCCACATAATTTGTAATCTCCATCATTCATCCACAATAAGTCAGTCAAAATGAAAACACAAAAACATAACCTAGCGATCTCATGTATAAATAAATAAAAACATGTATATGTCTATATATGTATAAATATAATTTTTTTCTATTTCTTCAAAAGATGAAGAAAAAACACTTTTAGAGAAAAGGAACGAGAGAGGCATTTAATTCACAAAACAACTTAGAGGACTGAATAATGTAATATTTTTTATTGCATGAGAAAAGATTAGGCATAAATACTACCTTTCAGCATAAATTACACATATACACTGGCACCGACTTAACACACACTACACTCACGTGCAAATTCCGTCCAAATCCTTAACCCTGAAACTGTGTGTCACAGTAGGCACACTGTGAATCTTAGCAACCCAACTAATTCTTGTGCCACCGAAAACCATGGTAGCCACATTTTGTTTGCTCAGTGCCCATTAGAACTCTTCGGTTCCTTCATCAAAAGCTTCTTGTTCTACTTCCCTTTTTTCCACTTTATCCTGTCCAGTTTTGTATTCATTTTCCAATATAATAACTTAAAAAATCAAAGGATATGTTCAAATAAAAACCTTATTCATGCCCATAGTAAATGAGTATGAGGAAAGGAGGAAGAGAAGAATATCTCTGGCATCTCCATGCTGCTTAGGCCACATTCTGCTCCCACACTGTGACCTGGCCACGGGGCCTTTAAACAGCCCCTCAGACAACAAGGTCTAGGATGTCCCGAAGGCATTTCTTGATACTGCTCTTTCTCTCTGGAGGATTCCTACTTGCTATTGGCTGAGATAGCCCCTTCCCTTTCTTCATCATCTCTTTGTCAGAAAAACCTTCTCTGCCACCTGTGTTCAACTTGTCCCGTGGTATTTTCCTGTACAGTATCCTCTGTTTTCAGTATAACATTCAGCAGAGTTATTCAATACATATTTATATGCGAATATAAGATGACAAGAAAGGAAAGGATAAGAAAAGAACAAGCAGAAAATAGAGGAAAAGCAGGGACAGAAAACACTATTATAAGGAACAAAAATAAAATAGAATAAAAAGAAAGCGTAAAATAGACACAAAATTATCTCTGTTGACAGTTCAGCTAATCCAACATTTTTCTATGAATATCAACTAGTAAACCAGACTAAAACAAGATTATGACTGTCACCAATGAAAAACTGTCATACTGATGTCTTCTTGTAATGCATGCATTGGTTTATGGATCCAAACTCCTTGACTCAGCACCACAAATCTGGCTAATGTTTTTTAGAGCAGCATTTGCCCTTTAGGGTTCTGATTTAGCTGACAGATGTGTAAAACCCCTCGTAGCCAGTAACCTTGCTATTGATTACACATCTGTAAGGCTCATAGACTCATGGTTTTTTTCTAGCTAAGATCAGCATAACCTTAAGCTCTGTACCCTGATGCCGAGCTGTCTGTTTTAGAGGGCATGACATAAATTCAAGCTACGCCTTGGCCATTTCCACCTTATACCCTTGGTGTTTCTGTAGATGAATATGGAAAATATTGATCTGAAGTTCTCTGCTGGGAAATGAATGTATGTCGGTCAATTCTGCGTTAAGGCCAGAGCCTAGTGCCATTTCTCCCTTGTACATTAGCAAAGCCAAGGCTTGAAGCTGTCAGAGGAAATTCCCAAGTGAATTTGGGGAACAAATATGAGTACTCAGCTGTCAATGAAGACTCCCCGATGACACTGTTTAAAATTGCAAACTGACCTTTTCCACTGCATCCCCAATCCCCCTTAACCTGCTCTACATTTTTATTGCCCTTATCACCTCCTAACATATTCCATTTGTCATTTATTTGCTTCTCCTTCTACCAAAATCAAAGTGAATGAGGTCAGAAAGAGTGTTTGTTTTGTGCAATAATGTATTCTAAGCATCTAGTACAGGGCCTGTCACATAATAGGCACTCGATGAATATGTCTTTCAATGATGAATCATTGAATGAATAAATGTGTGAAGATCAGTATTCTGTATTGTGGGGGGTGAGGAAGCATGTAACAAAGATATAAACATTGGGGTCTTTGCCTTTAAAGAGCTATGGTATAGTCGGAAAATAAACATACACACTGGAAATTGGACAATAACTCCTATGAGATAAAAAAAAACATTAATAACTATAGCTACATACATTGATAAATACAATTGGACCATATAAAAAAGCAGCTTCCTGCAGCAGGAATAACACTGAACTTGGAAAGCTGGGATTGAATTCTGCACCAAACACTGACCCACTATAACTTTACCATTGACCAACTGTACTCAGATACATCACTTACACCCTCTGAGCATCAGATTCCTTATTAGTATGAATGAATAATAATGGCTTCCTCATGGGATTCTTGTGACCTTAAATTACAAATGTAAAAGTAACTGGCCAATAATATTGACTCAATAAAAGTCTATTGAATAATGAGCATTCTCATTTACAAAAAAGAAAAGCAGAGTGGTTAGTTTACTTCCCTAAGGTCACCCAGTTAACGTCAGATTAGAAATTCCAGGTCCCCTGATTCCCAGCCCAGTGTGACTGAAATAGAATACAGTGCTTACCCTGTCCCTTCAGTTTATTCCAATGAGCAATTCAGTTTCTCACACATAACAAAAATTTATCATTTGTTATAGAAAATGAACATCATTTCCCTGAAATGCCCTCATTAGGCTCCAAGATGTCTAAGCTCTGTCTCCCTTTAATCGGTTTACTTGTGAAGGAGCAATTTGCTTTATGACCTCTTTGCAGAGACTGAAGGGTTTATGATCATGTGGTGTCAACAAGGGGCTCTAAGATGCTTTCAGTTCCATTTAGTAGCTTCAGAGTCTTCAAATTGTAGAAGACTATATGTTCTGAAAAGGCTGGAGTTTGGACATTAAATCTGAGCAGCCCTCATGCTTTTCCTATTACTGTCAAGTGGAACAATCATCTCTCATGGTCCATTCCACAACCAAAGCAGCATCTTTTAAGAAAATGGATCAGTACCAAAATGATGTGTTTTTAATAACACAACAACTTAAAACACATCATCCTGTCCTTTCACAAGGCTTCTGACAAGGCTGGGTGACTTTGCTTTGGTCAGTCTCATAACCTTTTTATAAATGGAAATAAAGATTTCCAACAAATCCGTTTGCTCCAGCCTAGAAACCCGGAGTACTAAAACTCTGATCATAATAAGAATATGCCATTTCATACTTCCAAATGCACCAGTTAAGACCACTGTAAACAAGGGGGTCAGATAAAGGCTCAGAGGTTGCACACCTATTCATTACGCAAACCAGCCAGCAGCACATTAATCCTAAATTGTGTAGTAGAATCCCAAAATAATGCTGAGAGGCAGGTTAGAAGATGTAATAAAGATAACTCAAGCAAAAGCTTACTCTAGCTAGCTCCAGTACAAAAAGTTGTGGTTGTTATACAGATATAATTGTCTGGTAATTTAAGAGCAGGATATGAAGTAGAATTAAGCAACATTCAGTCTCTTAAATGCTACATTGACTCTTGTCTCTGTCATAACCTGGAAATCTCTTTGATTTTCCTCCCTCTGATGATCAGGTTTTTTGTTTGTTTTTTCTCCTTACTCATCAACAGTTATATTACATTCAGGTCAAATCCCTAATATTTACTGACCAATGCTTTTGGTGTCTCAATCCCCATAATCCTAAAAAGTAAGAGAATAATCTCACTGGCCTTGCCAATCTTTTCTAACCAGGTCACCTAGGGCTGGGAACCTGGGGGAGGCGGGTCATGTGGGAAGCAGGGTCTTTGGTGGAGGCAAGCTCATGCAGAAATCTGGGACCCAAAATGATAAACAGACCCTTCTCATAAGTGAGAAATGCTAGTTTTATTAATTCTGGGATTAAGCTACTGTCATCCCTCATCTTTATCATTCACTGCATTGCCTCTTAACTGGTCTCCCTGCATCCATCCAGAGTCTCATCTTCCAAACACTTCCCAACGGCAACCAGGGTGCTTACTATGTCATTCCTCTGCTCAGATCTCCAAAATGACTCCCTGCTTGTCTTCAGAAGAATACAAAGTCTTCAAAGGAATACATAAATTCTTTAATGTGCCTACTAAAGAGTTATCTGACTCTCTGTTACATCCTCATGGCTCTCCCTCCATTCTTTTTTTTTTTTCTTTCTTTCTTTTTTCTTTTTTCTTTTTATTTATTGATTTCAGAGAGAGAGGAAGGGAGAAGGAGAGAGAAACATCAATGAGAGAGAACATTGACTGGACCGGCTGCCTCCCGCATGTCCCCCACTGGGGATCTGGCCCGCAACATGGGCATGTGCCCTGACCAGGAACCAAACCATTGACCTCCTGGTGCACAGGTCAGCGCTCAACCACTGAGCCACACCGGCTGGGCTCCCTCCATCCTTGCCCTCCCCCTCCAACCACAGCACCATGTAGCTCAGACAAACCAACCGCTTTTTTTTTTCCTCACCTGAGGACATTTTTTTTCATTTTTTGTTCAGATAGAGTGGGAGGGAGAGAGAGGAAGAAAGAGAGAGAGAGAGAGAGAGAGAGAGAGAGAGAGAGAGAGAGAGAGAGAGATGTGAAAGGGACACATCTAGTGGCTGCCACCCTCAAGACCAACTAAGGCCAGGGAGAAACTGCAACCAAGGAACACGCCCTTAGCGGGAACCAAACCCAGGTCTCTCTGGACTGCAGGCTGATGCTCTCACTGCTGAGCCAAACCAGCCATGGCTTGCTTTTTTTTTTTTTTTTTTTTTTTTTAAATTTCTTAAGTACAAGGTTTTTTGTTGCCTCCAAGACTGCATATTCTGTTCTTTTACCTGGACTACTTTCCTCTTTCTTTACTCCTGTTTAGAGATATTTGTTTCTTAAAATCCAATTTAGATGCAAATCTGAAAGAAACTTTCCCTGATCTCTTGAACGTAAAATGGGCCCCTAGGTTTATTCCTGTTCTCCCACACAAGCACACATTATATATACTCTATTGGCATGGGCAACATGTTTACTCTTTTATTCCCGAGACCCCCACTGCCCTGTCAGTGACCAAGAGGCAGACCCCTTGTGAAAGGCATTGTACCCTCATTCCACCACAGCCTGTCACAGAGTTGGTGCTTAATAAATATTTCTTGAATGAATGAATGAGAAGGCAAAGGCACTTCAAAGACCTCTAGAACCACCTCCCAGTTCTAGCCTTTTCCTGCCAGATGATCATTTAGCCACTGATTGATAACTCCCATCTTCTCTCTGCGTCATGATGATAATATAAAGCAATCCAGAGGTCACAAACGTAACTCCATATCTTTAAATTCAAAATACTTCAGAAAATAGATCATCTTAACCCATATGTTTTTCCCCTAAAAATTATCTAAAGTGATTGCAAAATATATTACTTTTCTCCTCTGTGATATCAACTCTTAGGCTTGTCCCCTAGCACCAGAGTAAATGAAGAGGCTTGGAGTTGGCTTGCTGACAAGTATTTAGATAGACACATTGCCAGACAAGTACCTCTAAGTCCCCAAGTCCCCCCTTCTCCTCTAACAAAAACCAGAAAATTAAAGTCATCAACTGAAAATGTAATCCTAACCTTCTAAATAAATAGCATACCAACATATCCCCCACACAACTCCTAGGAAAGAAATATGATACCTTATAGCATTAAAAAAAAAAAAAAAAAGAGTGAGTTTTTTTCTTTTTATCTACCAAAGGAAACTGCTAAAAGCTTTTTACTACATTTAGCCTCTACTTATCATTTGGTAGAACCCAATTAGACCTACAGATAGAGTCCTCCTATAGTCTTCAGGGCCACAGGTTACCCCCCAACCTGAACATACCTGACACATTTAAACATGTCTGCAGGATCACTGGGTCTCATTTAAAGCTTGGCAAGAAGACAAAAAGATGTCTAACTTTTCCGCTGCTCAGAAACATAACCTGATTAACATGAACAGACTTTTAGTAGTTTATGAAACCAGGTTCTAACCAGCTTTTAAATATATTAATCTTCTCTCCTGGTTGTGCCCAGGAGTCCCAGAAAAGCAACCACTCAGCTCTTAGCTCATGTCATCTCATTGCAATCCCTTGGCTAGTCTTTAATGTATTACTTCATGGTCACAGTCACCCCCAGCAGAAGCAACACATGTGAGTTGAATATTTAAATGCTATCCATGCTAAAATCAAATTAAGGATTCCATTTAACTTTCACGCAGAACTTTTCAACTCATGGTTTCTTTTTTTGTTTGGTTTCCTTTTTTTAACGTTTTGAATTAAATATCTATTAAAAAACAACCACCACCCTATACTGTTTTCATCAGGTGTGATTGCACTAAATCCTAACAAGAACAAGCTTTCCTGACAGAAGCATCTCTGCCTCAGTGCTTCCCTGTTTATCCCAGGGTCAGCTTTCATTTGTATATAGCATGTGCTGTAAATGATGATGTGGCAGCCAACTGGCTGGCTCGTGGCACATAGGACTCTTGTCTCGGGCAAAAATAGCAAAAACTAGTACATTATATTCTCTAAGAAGAGGACTTTGTTCAGGGTGAGTGACCACATTCTAGTTGTGACTATTTATTAGCTTCAAGATTCCTAAACTAACACCAAAAATTCTCCCAGGGTGATGAGCCTCTGCAAAAATGTTAACTTATATCAAATCGAATGGAAAGCTACTTACCAAAAAAAAAAAAAAATCCATTTTGTTTCAGTGCAGAAGAGTATGTTTTCTTTGCTCAGGCCTTAAAGACAAATTGTAGCTTTGGGATTAAATAGGCATCACAGTTTGTGTTTTGTAGCCTAACTGCATTCTCCAGGCAGTTTTGTATTCAGATAAATCATTTGACAAAGATAATCTCATCCAGGGAGAAGCACTTTGTTATCAACTTATTCTATTTTATAGTTCGGGGTCTCAGTGGGCATATTTACCCTCACTGCTTAAAAAATGCACTTATGTGCCAATTCCCTCCAAAAACAAGAACCTAATTAAGCCAGCGTATAATTTGCCATGGAACCTTTTGAAAAAATCTTCACATTTCACACATATTTCAGTGCACCCCATTCCTCCACCCTCTACAATCCATCAACTATTGGATTTAATCTCTCCAAAATACATCACTGATCTCCTAAGGACCATTTTCTAGACCTCTTCTCCTAAGCCCTGCTGTAAACTCAGCGAGTGCAACCATCACTTTATTTTTGAAACACTACCATCTTAGCTTCTGAAGCTCTGTGATAAATATTTTATCTCTCTGACCACTCTCTATCTCCTTAAATGCATCCCTCCCCTTGAACCTGGACTGTGTGTTGTCCGGGATTTCTTTCTCAGCTCAGGCCTTTTTTCTGTTCTCTTCTTTCCGCCCCTCCCCTCCTCCATCTTGTCTTTTCTTCAGTGATCACTGCTATGCTGGTGGTTGGCAGCGTAACTTTCCCAGACTCAAGATTTTTCCCATTGCTAACTGCCTGCTGTTGGTACCATTTGAGCTGATCCACGGAAGCATCAAATTCAATGTCTTGAAGAATGAACTCATTATTGTTCTCTTTAAATCTGTTCTTACTCTAGTATTTCCCACATCTCTTTATTACACCATCATGCTCCCTTTTACTCCAACTTTTAAAACAAATAGAAGCAATGTTTCTCTCTTCCCCTTCTCTGGTAGAATTCTTGCTCATTCTCTCATTTAACTTCTCATTCCACAATATTCATTGCACACCTATCATGTGCAGGCACTATGCTGTGCACTACAAATGCAGTGGGGCCCAGAGCAAATAGGTCTCTGTCCAACACACAGCATCCGATTTATTACTGCTTTACTTAAATAAAGACTTTTATGTCTGTCTTATCTTCTCAGTTCCAACTGCCGGGAAATCAACTCAGGGAAATAATTATTTCTTACCCATCATTGTAACAGCCTCCTAACTGACTTATTTTTCTCATTATCTTCTCTGTCTAATCCCTCGTGGACATGACTCTAACATTAATATTTTAAAAAACAGAAATAAAACTATACAAAGGCCAATGGCTGTTCCCCTTTCCTACACAATAAGTTTAAATAATATTAGCATGGCATTTCAAACTCTATCACTCTGTGCACCTCTTCCAAGCTTATTTCTTGCTGTCCATGAACATCATGGCCCCACAATAACATGTGTACAATCCTGCCATTTTTTCCACATGTCTTTACCAATGCTCTTTCTCCTTTGTAACCCCCTTTACTCTACTCATTGAACTGCTCCCTAAGCACCATTTTCCACAGGCCAACATGAAGAGGTCCTGGTAATAGCTATATACATCAGGGGTGACATTTCAGAAGAGAACCCTGAGTTTAGAAAAATTACATATTTATACTGTAATGTAGGCATGTTGGCTCTTCGCTTCAGAGAGATAATATTTCTATCTTCCAAAGCTGTGTGCTACACAAACATCTTTGAAAACGATAGTCTTGAAAAAATGGTAACCAGTGTCTTCGGGTATACAATTCTACAATATATCATCTATATATTGTATTTTGTGTTTAGCACCCCAAGTCAAGAGACTTATAGAAAATGGTCTCCCAACTTTGCTAGTTCTGAACATCCCTCCAGACCTAGAAAAGAAATCACGTATTTTATAGTTTCATGCTGTCTCAGCATCTTCCAAGCAGACCAGTGAAACTTGCAAGGAATACCTTTCCCTTTCAAATGTTTGTATATATTCCCTATGTTGTTGTCATTGAGCACAAACACTTTTCCTATATTCACTGTGCTAGTAAAATTCTCTCCCACAAGCCTGCAGATTCTTGAATTGAGGGTCCTTCAAAGCATATGGCAAATATATATTATCATTTTTCCATGATACGTCATTTGTATATTATATTGTGTGTTCACCAACCAAGTCAAGTCTCCTTCCATCACCATTTATCGCCTTCTTTACGTTTTTTCAAATGAGGCAAATTAATATAATTGTGAAATGGAATATTGCTAAAAAGGCAAAAATTACTGAAACTGACTCAAAAAGAAATAGAAAGATCTTAACAGATTTATAAGTAAGTACATTGAATGAGTAATTTAAAAACTTCTCACAAAGAGAAGTCCAGGCCAGATGGTTTCTTTGATCAATTCTACCAAATACCTAAAGGAAAATCAACACATGCCCAACCGGTGTGGCTCAGTAGTTGAGTGTCAACCCATGCACCAAGAGATCACCAGTTTGATTCCTGGTCAGGGCACATGCCCAGGTTGTGGGCCAGATCCCCCGTGGGGGCATGCAGGAGGCGGCCAATTGATGTTCTCTCTCATTGATGTTTCTATCTCTCTCTCTCCCTCTCCTTTCCTTTCTAAAAATCAATAAAGAAATTTTTTTTAAAAAAAGGAAAATCAACACAAATTCTTCATAAACTCTTCCAGAAAATGGAAGAAAAAATACTTTCCAAATAATTTTATGAAACCAATGTTACCTAGATACTCAAACAAGACAAAAATAACAAGAAAACTACAGACCAATATCACTTATAAATATAAATGCAAAAATACCAAAAAAAATTAGCAAAGCAAATCCAACAACTTATAAAAAGGATTATAGCCCTGGCCAGTTTGGCTCAACTGTTAGAGCATCTGCCTGCTGTCCAGAGAGACCTGGGTTTGGTTCCCGCTGGGGGCATGTACCTTGGTTGCGGTTTGTCCCCAGCCCTGGTTGGTAGTGCAGGTGGCAGCCACTCGATGTGTCCCTTTTGCGTCGATGTTTCTCTCTCTCTCTCTCTCTCTCTCTCTCTCTCTCTCTCTCTCTCTCTCTCTCTCTTCCTCTCTCTCCCTCCCATTCCATCTGAACAAAAAATGAAAAAATATCCTCGGGTGAGGATTAAAAAAAAGGATTATACATCATGATCAAGTGGAATTTATCCAAGAAATGCAAATTTTTTAAATTTATTTTTTATTGAATTTATTGAGGTTACATTGATTAATAAAATTATATAGGTTTCAGGTATACAGTTCTACAATTTATCACTTATATATTGCATTTTGTGTTTAGCACCCCAAGTCAAGTGTCCTTATATCACCATTTATCCCTCCTTTACCCTGTTCCACCTCCCCCTACCAGCCCTTCCCTCTGGCAGTCACCAGATTGTTGTCTGTGTCCATGAGTCTCTCTGTTTTCTTTGCTTAATCCCTTCACCCTCTCACCCAGCCCACAACCCCCTCTCTTCTGAAAACTGTCAGTCTGTTCTCTGAATCCAGCTTTTATACCACTGTATTTCTTTTCTATTTTCTCATATGCATTTGGAAGTCAACAAAAATTTGTAGAATAAGTTAATAACTCATTGCTGATATCACTTAACCTTAGTAAGAAATATCTGTCCTCTTCACCTCTGCTTTCCCTGCAAATGAACCAGTAAAAATGTATTATAAATATTTATGGAATTAAAAAAACATTAAGCCCTAGTTCCTTTCCCACTTTTAGACATTGCATATTTGCTTTGTGCCATATACAATATTATATATGTTCATTGTATTATTTCTATCCAATTCAATGCCACCAAGAAGGCATTATTACAACATTACAGTTGAAGAAAATATGACACTTAGAAGTTAAACCAACATAGAATTAATATATTATTGTAAAGAGATTCAGACCAATTATGTATAAGTACTTAGATGTGTTGCTCATAAGAAACTCTACCAGCCCTGGCCAGTTTGGCTCAGCGGTTAGAGCGTCGGCCTGCGGTCCAGAGAGACCCGGGTTCGGTTCCTGCTAAGGGCGCGTACTTCGGTTGCAATTTGTCCCCGGCCCTGGTTGGTCGTGCGGGTGGCAGCCACTCGATGTGTTCCTTCACGTCAATGTTTCTCTCTCTCTCTCTCTTCCTCTCTCTCCCTCCCGCTCTATCTATACAAAAAAATGGAAAAAATATCCTCGGGTGAGGATAAAAATAAATAAAAATAAAAAAAAAGAAACTCTACCAGGTGGCCAAGCATTCATGCACAAGTAAATCAAAGGAATAGGTAAGGACAGTAGCATTTTCATGGAAATCTACTCAAAAAAAAGTGTGAGGAAGTGATCCCAGTCCATTAACACTGTTTTTTGTTTTGTTTTTTTTTGGTCTTTTTCTTTTTAAAACAGCTGGTGGGTAAAAGTAAAGGTGGTTGTGGTCCCATGATCTCTTTCTAGCAGCAACAAAAAAGGATTCATACATGAAGCTAAAGTGGGAGCTTCAGTCTACACTATTAACAGAACAAAACCCACAACTTTCAACCAATGAGCAAAAAAAGAACATGTGATCATAAAAATGTCCCACCCCCAAATCTTCTAGAATTTTCTGTGGTGTTTTGTGTTGACTAGAAAATCAGTGTGGACAAATACTGATCGGCTTCCACTGCCAGTGATTCCCAGCATAACACAAGGACATGCTGAGCCCATGGGCTTGAATGTCTCCACACTATTTCCTCTCAGCATGTATTTGAGAATTTCAGGATGTAAAACTTGACAAAACGAAGTAAGTCTTCACAGAAGCAGAGCAACTGAGTGCACCTGTGGTTAGCTGTACTTGTCAACTATTGTTTTTAGGACCACAATTACTTTCTGGTATTTTGTCTTTTTTTCACTCAATCCTTTTATGGGTTTTGTATTGGAGGATGGCTATGTATTACATGAAATTTAATCAAGCAGCTATGTTTGTGTCATTAAATAAAAATTCAAACATCTGCTTTGTTGGTGACCTTTGACCAACCTAGTCTAACTACACGGGTGTATACAAAAGTAAAAAAAAAAAAAAAATTAACTCGGAAGCTAAGGGAAGTAGTTATAGGTGTTCCAGCTCTATTCTTTGCTGCTTGGACATTAAGCCCTAGTTCCTTTCCCACTGCAAATAAGGCAAATCCCCTTTCAAATTATTTTTTTTATGTGTCTTTAGTCATTTGTGACTGTGTGGTGTATGTGCATGTGCTTCTGAATGTAAACCTATTCTTAGCTAGACTGATTTACACTTTTTAACTTTTGTTTGAAATATTTTTGTAAGTTGATTTTCAAGAGTACATCCCCAAAGATAAACCTACACTGTTGTTTTCAGAGTCAGTGGTACTAAATTAACAGAATAGATTTCACAATGAGAATGAATCTCCTGGATTTCTATAGGGAGTTCTTCTGGGAAGTTGTCCTAATTGTCCTTCCCTGTCTCTCTACACCTGGCTCTGGAGTACACTAGGTTATTAGTCAGGATTCTCCAGAGAAACAAAACCAATAAGATATATATGGGAAAGATACACAGAGAAGATTTATTATAAGAAATTAGATGCATGACCGTGGAGGCTGAGAAATCCCATAACCTTCAAGCTGCAGACCCAGGAAAGCCAATGGTACAACTTCAATCTGGGTTCTGAAAGCCTGAGTATAAGGAGAACGGATGGTTCCTGTTTGGACTTACAGGAGAAGACCAATATAAACAAGCAGAGAAAGTAAATGTCTCCTTACTCTGTCGCTTGTTCTAGTCAGGCCTCCCAATGATTGGATGAGGCTCACCCACTTGGGGGAGGGGGGTGTGTGTGCAAAAGCTCCACTCAGACAACTGATTCACATGTTAATCTCATCCAGAAATGCCTTCACAGACATATCCAGAATAATCTTTAACCAAATTTCGGGCACCCCATGTCACAGTCAAGTAGACACATAAAAGTAATCACTACAATTATGGAGTTCCAGTCTCTTAAACTCAAGAAAATATAAGAGCTGAAAGAGCATCGTTCTAGTCAGATGTTAGTCTTAGAGCAAAGGTTAAGGCCGTGCATTCTTTGAGAAGGCTGTCCACATCTCACTAAGCTTACCCCCAGCACAGAGTTCAGTTTCTGGAACATGGTAGACATCCAGTAAATGTTGAATCAATGTCTCTGGGCTGTGTAAAGTTTAAGTGACCATTTGTTTTAATTATGTTGTGTTAATAATAAGGTAAGATTGTGTACATCACCTTCTCTTACCTCTGGTGCTCTCTAAAAACCAATATCTACAGCAAATGAATTAATCCTAGGTGGAATTCTACACAGAAGGAACCCAAGATACCAGAAATCTATCCAATATTTATTTTTCTTGTAGCACCTATTTAGATATGTTTAGGGAAAAATAGATTTTACATAGAGTATTCAAAATATGTCTCCCTAAGCTACACATGGCCTCCTGCATTTACTATTTGCCAATTTACATGTTAGTGAAATAGAAAGTCAATATTATAGAATCATGTGGTTTTATTTCCCTACTCTTCTCCCTTGGCAGGAAAACTACTCTCTCATTAAGGGTGAATTCAGAGATGCATAAAGACAGCATTTTTTTCTGAGCTGTTTTCTGAGCTCTTACCAAGAAATAAACGAAAATACAAATGAACACAGAACTGACATTGAGATGCAAGTTTACATCTATTATCTGAAACTGCTTTTCCAATAATCTCTAAAGAGCAATCACATTTGCTATATTAATAAATGAATGCAAAAATGAGCCTTAGATTTATCTTGGCTCCAGACTGAATTTCTTGGCCTGTCAAAGCCAAGTGAGTTATCTACAAAATGCCTTCCTCCAAAGCTTTCTCAAGCACCAAGGCTAAGAGGAGACCCCAAGGAACTGCAAAAGATAGAGAAGCAATATAAGTGGCCCAAACTGGACAAGTTAAATCTTCCAAATGCTGCCCCCAGGAACTCTAAACTAGCTGTTGATTCTTTTACAGCCCAACTGGGAGGCCATGTGGTTAGTCTATCCCACAAAGGGTTATATTATCAACTGCAGGGATCATATTAACAAAATATATTTACTTAATATAAAAGCCGTAAAATTTATTGGTAGAAAATAATGCAGCCTCTACATGTTTATATGTGTGCAGGTATAGATGCATACACAGAAAAACTCAACTCATAATTCTACAAATTATCATCATTTAGGAGGTAAGATTTCTTTAAACTGCAAAATGGAAGCTATCCTATTCTCATGAATGTTCATCTTTCATGCATAGCTTTCAGAAATAGTCTATTGAAGAAATATGATTGTTTTCCCAGTTCTTCTGGTCGGCTTCATATGGCTGTGAGGCTTAGAACACCTGACAAGACAATTAAACAAAAGGCAGCCAAAAACGAAGAAAATAACAGGGAATTTCAAAGATTTGAATAAAAAAAACAATCTTTCTGGCACAGTGTTTTGAAGCTGCCCAATGCTTTCTCATACGTTCAGTAGTACGTTGATTACCTCAACACCGTCTCCTCTGTCAGCTATGGGAAGCTGTAATATCATAATGGTAACAGAGGAGCTACTGTCAGTAAACTACATTGTAATGTCATTTAATTGCTCAGTTGAAAATTGTAAAAAAAGAAAACAAAAAAATCTTGTATATGGACATCATAGACAGTAACATTAAACTCAAGAAAAATAAAATTCAGCATGACAAAAATAACATAGACTACTGAGCTTAAAGGAATAAACAGCAAGTTGAAAAACCTCAGACTTAAGGCATTTCTTTTTCGTTCATTCTCTTCTCTCCTCTCATGTAGGTAATTTTGCTCATTCTCAGGGCTTTACAAATCCATATGCAGATGATTTCCAAATTTAACTCTTAAGCCTAATCCCTTCCCCTAGGCTCTAGACTTGTTTAACATTCTGCTTTCTTTGTGTTATGAGTGGAAGTGGACTCCTTGGGGTGCCCGAGGGAGGAAAGGAATTTGCTGAGGCCCCCATAGGAGGATGGTATTTCATGGAAAGCTTTATTGATGATATAAAATTAAGGGAGTTCCCCTCCAACGGCCCACCCATTTACCCTTGTAAGATTACAAGGCTCATGTTCTCTAGGGGGAAATGTTATCATTGAAATTAGCTAGTTCATTAATATTACTAACAGGAAAAAAAGCAAAGGGAGGCCAGACATTATAGGCATGGTCATCTGGACAGCTTCACCTGGAAGCTACAGCTTCACACTCCCCAGGGTCCATTCCCTGTAGATCACTGGGGGAAGGGACTGAACAAAGGAGGAGACAGGCGCATGCACAGTCAAGTCCAAGTGACTAGGGAAGGTGCTTGCCTGTCAGTCTAGCCTGGGAAAAAGATCACTGGCTAGGAGGGTGGAGCCACTGAAGGCGCACAGAATCCTGGAAGGATAAAATCCCTAGACAAAGAGTTTCCCCTCTCTTGCCTTCTGCTTCCCCCTACTCTCTCTTATTTGGCTGCATGGCCCTTAAGAACACAAGCTACTCTAGCCAGATGCTGGCTGGACTGGACTTTAAAATAGAACAGAAACTCTGGGCAGTGGCCTTAATCCTGGCCCTGCTGAAGATGATATGGGACTTTTTCCATGGCAGGACAGAGGACAGGACCTTGGAGGGGAGCCCTCTTAATTTTACATCATCAATAAAGCTTACCACAAAACCCCATCCTCCATATCTGTGGCTACTATCCTAGCAACAGTATTATTCTCCTAGACTCCTTCAGTGTCCTTCTGACAAGAACCCATATTCCAAACTACCCCTCTATGGTCCAGTCTCCACATAAATTATAGTTCTAGTGGACCATGAGCTTGTTTACTGGAAGGCAATTGTATCAACCAGCAAGTGACTTTTGATGGTATAAGAACTCACCTCCATTATTTTCCTATAACAAACAGTCAAGCTACTGAGCTTAATGATATAAAGAGTTTAGCCCACTTAAAACTAATGGAAAATTGAAAAGCACCAGTACCTTTGTTATCCTCCTTCACCAGTCATCAGTGGCTCTGTTCAGGGTGAGAAACGTCTGGCCTGCCCCGCAAAATCAATACCAGCTAACATCACACACCTCACCAAATTAGCCTGACCAAATAGAGCAGGCTAATTTTTTTCTTTTTTTTAATTAATTAATTTATTTTTGTTACAGATGTTTCTCCTTTTCCCCCTAGGCACCCTCCTCCTGACCCCGTCCCACTCCCCACCCCTTGTTGTCTGTATCCATGGGTTACACATACATGCATATAAGTACTTCGGTTTATCTCACCCCCACCCCCTCCTCCCTACTCTAAGGTTTGTCAGTCTGAACCATACTCCTTTTTATGTCTCTGGGTCTATTTTGTTCATCAGCTTGTTTTGTTCATTATATTCCTTCCCCAAATAAGTGAGATCATGTGGTATTTTTGTCTTTCTTTGATTGGTTTATTTTGCTTAGGATAATACTCTCCAGGTCCCTCCATGTCATCTCAAAGGATACGAGATCTTTATATGGCCTGTGAATGATATAAATACCCAAATGGGCCTGGGCAGAAAAAAGGTTCCCTACGCCCAGCTCATGTTCTTTCTGCATATGATCTGCTCTTCTGTATGACTCTCATATGTCCTTTTCTCCTGGCTTACTAGCTGCTAACTGTTGTCTGTAGAAGTCATATTAAACTGTTGTCAGAGACCTGAATGGGCTACAGTGCAGCCATAAGTCTGAAAAGTTATGTATACATACTTACTTGGGTGAACTCTCCTTCACTATATAATTATGTAACCTGTGTAAATAAGGCATAATTTTATCATGAATATTTCTGAGAAAATGGAATCCTAAGTGAAAGAATTCAAAAGATTGAATGAAAATGTTCACCTATTATCTAAGGCTTATGAAGCGTCGGGTTTGTCAGGGCCAGATGGAAGAACACTAAACATATGTAGGTGAATACAGAGGATGGTTCTCAAATTTTAGTATACTTTAGAATCACCTGAAGTCCAAAAATTGCTGGACTCCACCCCCAGAGTTTTAAATTCAATCCGTATGGGATGGTCTAAAATTGTGCATTTCTAATAAGTTCCCAGGTCATGCTGATACTGCTGATTCTCAGAAGTCTCAATTCGATTACTCCTGTTCTATTCTACATGTCAGAAAATGACTGGCAGGGAAATGAATTGTCTTGACTTCACCTGAACTTATTCTTGCCCATCAGAGACTTCCTACAGAGAGTTTAATCTGTGTCATACTTGTAGTCCTCTACACCACAGGAAGCTTTATCGCCAACAGAAGTAACTCTGGACTCTAAAAAGAGATAAATTAAAATATGAATCCTGTAAAAAGGAGACCTTGTGTCCCCAAAGGCAGAATATCAAATTCACAGCACAACCAACTTCAGTCAACTTTATCAGTGGCTCACCATGAATCTTCATTCAACTTATCTGGGGTGGGTCTGGGTATTGGTAGTTTTTAATCTCCCCAAGTGGTTCATGATTAAATCTCTCCCCCGGTGGCATATTCATGATTCAGAACCACTATAGTATGGTATGGTATGGTTTTTCACTTTTGGCCACATTGATGTATCAAAGCAGTGCTATATATATTACCTGAAATGCACAGGAATTCATCTAAGACACTGGTCCTCTGACTGGGGCAACTTTTGCCCCCCACCCTCCCCATAGGACATTTGGCAATTTCTTGAGATATTTTTGATAACCTTGACTCAGAAATGCTATGGGCATCTAGTGGGTATAAGCTCAACACTCTACAATGCATAAAAGAGAATTGTCCAGTCCAAAATATCAATATTGCCAAAGTTGAGGAGCCCTGGTCAAAGTATGGGTCATGAGGTCCCCAAGTTTCTCCTAGAAGGGTGTGTTTTTGACAGTAGGTAAAGCATTCGTAAACTCTGATAGAAGCAACCCTAGATCTTTTGATTTATGGTGGTGATAAAGGGAAGAGATAAAACTTACATCAAGCCAAGTAAATGTTTGATAACATAAAACAAATAAATAATAAAAATATATTACCTTTCCTATAATTCTGCATAGAGATAGACCTAAGTGTGCAATATTAATACAATTTCTTTATGTATCACTTGGTTCCCATTTTTGTTTTTAATTCTTAGACTTCATTTTAAAATTCTACTTGATGATGGCACTGCCATCAATGGTTGAACATTGACCTATACACCAAGAGGTCACCAGTTCGATTCTCAGTCAGGACACATGCCCTGGTTAAGGGTGATCCCCAGTGGGGGGCATGCAGGAGGCAGTTGATCGACAGTGTTTCTCTCCCGTCAATATTCTCTATCTCTTTCTCCTGCTCTCTATAAAATCAATAAAGACAAGTATTTAAAAAAATAAAAAATAAAATTCTACTTGATGAAACAACTGTAGTGGTTAATGGGAAGGCATTATTAGTTACAAAACCTTGTACTATACTCTCCCAGGAAAATTGAGAAAGCTTCACATAGTTTAGAAAGGTCAAAATAGTTTACAATGTATTTATGACATACTGTTTGAGATTAAGAATGTCATTTCTCAATCACTTGGTTAAGTCAATGTGCAAATACCTGATATGAAAAACAGAAGCCTCATTTGAGCTTTATTTTATTGATGTTGGTCATTGGGTCTTTCATCAATGTTTTTCATCAAGCTGTTCTTGCTAATGACTGCTGGCACAAAACTGCATTCTACATTTTCTCTCAAGATTTCGTTTTTCCCCCAAGTGAGTGAAGAGGGAAGGGTGTATCCAAAGTAATAATGCATATTATTACCTTTCTGCCTATTCTTTAATTACCACTGACCCTGGAAGCATTTTTTTATTCCTATTGTTTTTACATCAATAACATTAAATTAAATTAAATGAGGAAATAAAGTCAAGATATGTAATTTCTTTAATCTAGGAGTTTATTTCAAACAGACAACGGGGGAACAACTGATATCATTTTCACTGAATTAGGCTAGAGAGGAAATGCTTTCTCTGCAAACAAAACAGAATGCAAGCGATATGAGAATGCCAAGCACCCTGTATCCTGAATACACATACCCTTTGCTGCCTACTTGGGAAAAAAGGAACCTCGCCCTGATCTTATTACGTAACTAGGTATTTCCAGAGGGTACACAGTTGAGGAACTTGGAGGAAAGGAGAAAACAAGAACATGTTTGCCAAGTAGCTACTATAAACCCAGAAAAACCAAAGGTACATTTGACATACGCAATCTCATTTGGAAAAAAAAAAAAGTACGAACACTGTCAACAAGACAAAAAATAAGCCAAGGGAGGTCAATTAGAAACAGCCAAATGTCCCTCAGTGCTGACAGGTAATTGACAAGGCAATCTATCTGATCTTTCAAAGATCTTATATATTACAAATTTCTAGTTTCATCCCATTTCATCTCATAATTACCACATGAACTGAGCAAGAAAACATGTTTTCCTTCTAATTATAGGGACAAGGACTGAGCAATAGTCTTAGGATCAACCAGTGAGTAAGTGACAGAACCTGGAGACGTGCTTCATTTGCAAACACTGCTCTGGCCTGAATTAAGATCACTACATTGTACTACATTACGTGGAACGAGTTCTAAAATGATTATATAAATCTAGTTCCCAATGACCCTTTCAGAGCTAGAATCCAAGCGGAACTAGTTGTCAGATGTGTTGCTCATTGAATGAAATGGGCAGAGATGAATCACGTTTGTTTTTGCTGGAGCTTGGCGAGACACAGATTTACCTGAGTTATCCAGAAGCTTCTTCCCCTCTCCTGTCAAACTGCACTCGCTTCTGCCCATTTCCCTGTAAGGTGCTCTCTTCTTAGGCTCCTGTTGCATCCTTTCCCCGTTTTCATTCGCCCTACTTTTCTTTTCTCATTATGTGGTGAAGGTGAGAACATGAATTAATATTATATTTCTGTTTGGGGAGGTAGAAATATAGTGGTATGTGTCTAGAGTCTTAAAATAATCATATTCTTAGATGCAGAAATCCACCTTACATAGTGTGTCCTGAGGGAGTGATTATAACTCAGTGTAAAATCAGGACTTTTTCTGTGTCAATTTTCAAGGAAGCCAAAAGGTAGCAGGTGCCAACCACTCCCACCTTAGAAAAAGAGGGGATGGGCCACTCGAGACTGGCTGGCAAAGGGGTGTGGGAGAGTTGATTTTGTGATTCCTACCTACAAAAATCAGTTAGAAAGGCTAACAGCAAAGAGGGAGGCAAAAGGATTTCTCTGTAGCAGGTTGCCTTTTCCCTCTGTGCTGCCCCGTGAAGGTACAGAATGGGACACTCCCCTTCATCACCTGTTCAGGGGAAGGGCCTCCAAGTGACCATCTGGAGAGCATTTTTCCATAAACCCTGTGGGCTTGAAGTCATATAGCTAATAAGTAGCATGGTCAAAGTTCCAAATCCTTTCCACTGGCCTGGAGTCTGTTTTAAGGATTATTCACATAGGAGAGAAATAGAACCAGTTGATTCTGAAGATCTTTTTCTAAATCAGACATGTTATCAGTCTTTCATTACATTAAATTTAAAAACAAAAACAAAAAACACCACAAACCAACTCATTTCTCTAAAGGAAAGAAAGCACATTTGGAAAGAAAATGTTTACCTTACTGTAATTACAGTTTGCTGAACGCTCCCAAACTATCCACAGAATGAATAAAAATCTGAGTTTCTGTAAGACAAAAATTGCTATGAAAATAAGCAAGCATCTTATAAAGAACAGAATGAAACCTATAAAATCCAAAGTTGCAATGTCTAAAAAGAAAGGATGCATAAATGTTGACAATTTTATGTATATGTGAAATTTAATCATGTATTGATAACAATACCTATGCTATATCTAATTTGATATAAACTATTTCCCAGTGTTATGAAAGACATAGCTTTTTGCTAACACTTTCATTGAATAGGAACTCCCAAAAAGGAACTGGAAATCATTTTCATTACACAACCAACTTAGAATACAGAGTTAATTTGAAATCTCTAATATATTCACAATAACTCTAAAGACCACCCTAATGGAAAACTTAGTTTGAATGCAAAGCCTGCTTGCCAGGCCACTTAAATTAAATTGAAGCAACATCGTCTTTTAAGCGGTAGCTCCTTACATAGTTCTGATGGATTCAGGACATTATGGTTTCAGAGAAAGAATATATTGATGGGGAGAGAAATGCAGAATTCATACTTAATTAGAAATCTGCAGATAAAACTTTTTTCCTGTTGAAAAATGTATCTGGGTTGAAGGGTTAGCACCCTTCTCTGCAAGAATCAACACTTGATTAGAAAACTGCTACTACCCCAAATGAAGAGATGACAGGACAGGTGTCTAAGCCTAGCACGTGGGTTCCAGAGAACACTCAAATTTGCAAAATGCTTCCTAAAATTAGCATAAGTATTTGTTTAACATTTACACCAAGGACAGAAGTATGGACAGAGTTAATATATATTTTTCTAACTGGGGACTTATCAAAATCAAAATCAAAAGAACCCATCTCCGGGTTCTCCAGCCTCAGTGACGTGTCGGTGCCATTCTTGGCTGTGTAAGAACATTCTTCACACTCTGAGCTATGCAGAAAAAAAAAAAAGTGTGTGGCTTCCTCTGGTCCATCAACAGAACAGTCCAGTATATATAATTTGTTAAAGTTAATTTTTGTTGCAGTAAAATATACATAACAAAATTTGCCACTGTAACCATTACCTGGAATCAAGTACACTCACAATGTTGTATAGTCATGACCACTGTCCATCTCCAGAACTTCTCATCCTTCCAGAATGAAACTGTACATCAAACAGGAACATAGTACCAACTCCCCCTTTCCAGTGCCCAGTAATTATTATTTTACTTTCTGTCTACACCAGAGAGAACTGTTGGGCTACCTCATAGTATTAGTGGGTTACTGCTAAGTGCTGGTTTGCTGATTTGGCTATTGGACAATCCTGGTTTATACCTGTTGTCTAAGCATTCCACCAGATTTAGCACTTTCCCAGACTATTTCCAGCCTCAATAATGTCCTAGTTTGGGGGATTAAATAATACATTTGCCCTACTAGGGTACTAAGGGTTCTGTTTGGCTAGTGGATTCTACCCAGGTAGGAAAAGTCACGGATCCTTTCTGGTCTCAAGTACAAAATTCTAGCTCCCCAGTGAAGACAGTGATGAGAAGTGTGGGAAAGACAGAAGCTTGGGGATCCTCTAATATAAGATTTTCCCTTTTAGTCTCTTCTCCTTTCTTCAGTCCATAGAGTCTTTATTTAACTAGAAGCCATGGTAGCCTGGTTCTTTATTTAGTCTTCAAAACAGATAGCTTAGCTTCTGTGTACTAGGCTTCTGAAATTCAAATGTTTATCTCTACCATGAGCCAAGAAATATCTAGTTTGAAACTCAAAAGCCAAAAATTGACTATTTTCTTCATTTAGCACTATCTTTGTTGTGAGTCCAGTGGCCCCAAATCAGAAATTATCATAAGGTAACAAGAAATGCGAGGGAAATTATAACTGTGCCTGAAAGTATGGCTGCAACACACTTAAAACTACCTTTTTGCAACTGTCTTTGGAGCAACTAAATCTGTATGTGGCATTCTTTTATTGTGTATGAACTGTTGGTGGCCATAGTCGCCCATTGTTTGTTTGTTTTCTTCTCTTTTTTTTATCCTCACTCAAGGATATTTTGTATTTATCTTCAGATAGGGGGTGGGGGGCATCAATGTGAGAGAGACACATCAACTGGCTGCCACCCACACAACCCCAACTGGGGCCAAGGACAAATTGCAACTGAGGTATGTGCCCTTAGTGGAAATCGAACCCAGGACTCCCTAGTCTGTGGGCCAATGCTCTAACCACTGAGCAAAACCGTCCAGGGAAATATTCTTTGTATTTCTAATTCTACAAAATTTTATTTCTAGATTGATAATTTTCATATTAATTTTTTTTCTCTTTCCATTTAAAAATATTTGAAGGAAAAAATCTGTTGGAAATGGCTAGAGTATCAAATCTTGACAGAAACAGATAACTGTGGCACTTCAATGAAACAAATTTTTCTATTATAGCATAAAATGAGTTATGTAGGAGCACGGACGTACTGAGAGATGTGCACAATTTGTTTCTAAGACACCAAGGGTTATGTGGGAGCACCAGAAAGAAAGGAAAAGACTGCAAGAACCTAGGAGAGCAATTCTGCCATTACTTTCTTCAAGTATTCTTCTGTTCAGAAACCACTCATGACTAACATCACTCCTGGGTCTCATGTGTTCTGTTCCCAATCGCACGCTCCACATACTGGTGATAAAGGGGGAGACCAGCCTGGCTGCTCTCCTCACTGCCTGCCTCTAATATGCCATGCATGAAGCACCCTCCATTCTGAACATGTTGTATTATGACCTAGAAGGCCCTCTCCCCATCTCCTGGTGTGCCAACAAAGCTTGCGGGACACAGTTTTAGTCCTTCCTCCTCCAGGAGGCCTCCCCTCACTCTCCAAGCTGACAGTGATCCCTCCTTCCTCTGAATTTGCTAATTGTTTAATACTGAGAAAATGCAAACATTACAAAACTTTAAATAACACATAATTCCACTACTTAGACACACCATATAAAATACAGTGTGCTGATGAAAGTACAGTGGAGAAAATAATGCAGGTGAGGGGGAGAGGGCATCTAGAGCTGAGGGCAGGGGCGCATGACGCATCTTCAGACGGGACAGTTCTCACGAGGGGAGGGCTTAGAAAATGGCCTGAACTCGTCTTCCCAAAGAAAAGTTACAGGTAGAGACAACATTCACAGAATAGCCAAGAACGAAGGAAGAGAGAAAGTATTGATATAAGGGAGATCAAGAGGGAGAGGTTGGGGACAAATTGTGTAGGGCCTTATAGGTCATTGGAAGGACGTTGACCTATCCCGATTAAGAAACCATTAGCTGGTTAAGCAGAGCAGTGACCGAATCTGACATATGTTAACGGGACCACACTGGCCGCTGACAGGGGTAAGCACAGAAGAAGGGATACTAATCAGGAAGTATTGCAGTATTTCAGGTAAGAGATAGTGGAGGCCTCACCAGAGTGGTGGTGAGAAGTAACTGTATCCTGAATGTCCTGAATATATTCTGAAGACAGAGCTGATAGTTGATTGAACACGAAATGTAATTGAAAGAAAACCATCAAGGCTTATCCTCAAGGTGTAGCACCTGGGAAAATAGAGTGAAGTTGTCATCAACCTAGATGGGTAGACCATGGGAACAATACATTATTAGGGGGAGCAGGAGATGGTTTGGGACATGTCAACTTTGAGGTGACTTTTATACATCTAAAAATCAAGGTCATGGTTGCAGATTTCATTGACAAGTGGAGCTGAGCTGGCCATAAGGAATGAAGAGAACTTGGGGGAAAAAAGAAATGAAAGGAATTTAGAAGGGACATGAGTAAAAGAAATACATTCTCCCTTTTTGTCTGTCTGTCTGTCTGTCTGTCTCTCTCATATTGAATGAAGGAATTATATGTAATCTGTGTAGAAAAAGTATCAGTCCACATTGGGGAGAAATCGGCAACAGGTTTGATTCTATGGTTCTGCTAGCGCTCACGGATCTCTCCTTTCCTCTTCCCTGTGGATCTATCCCATTCGGGGTGTCTGCTTCCTCAGGATCTGTTCCTTAACCAGTCAGCCATGATTAACCTGGCAGGGTCACCTGGCACGGAGCACAGTGACCTATGCCTTAGGAGCCTGTCTGGGGGGTGTAAGCCAGGCAGGCATTCTGAGACTTCCCAGGAGGGAGAGTGAACAATGAATCTAAAAGGCATGCGACCTGGAGTACCACATACTGACCTAAATTTTTATCATCAGAGACATGAGATTTAACAGTGTGAGTCCAGGTTTTCCAGGTCACTCCTCTAGCTGTTGCTATAGAAAAAAAGTATGTTGCCCAGCCGGTGCGGCTCAGTGGATTGAGCATCATCCCATGAACTGAGAGTGGTCACAGCTGGATTCCCAGGTTGCAGGCTCGAACCCCAGTAGGGGGTGTGCAGGAGGCAGCCGATCCAGTTTTCTCGCTCATATCGACATTTCTCTCTCTCTTCTTTCCTCTCTTTAAAAAAAATCAATATGTTAGTAGCTTGCCAGTATTCAGGTATAGTGAACTGTTGCTACACATTTTAACTATTATTCACATATTTTAATCCTTCTATCCTTTAAAATTTTTGGAAGAAATTTAAGAACATTCAAGTCACTTTTTCTATGCTATTTAAAAGGTAGAACCTCGAATACCAGTCATTTTAATTTCTACTTTCAAATAATTCACTTTTATCATATGCCCATAATTATCCTTGTTTGCCCATAAATTGTGAAATTTTTGCTAAAACCCAAAAAATATTTGTGAAAAATTTATTTTTAGTTAGTGAATGTTAGCTGAAAACCTAGCTGCAGTATCAATCCCCAGAGGCTCTGAGAAGAAACAGTCTTTATGGTGCCTGGTGAAGTCTGTCTGTGTTCACACTCTCAGGTTATACACTGCATTATTGACTATCCTAAGATCCAGATGTAGCTCCCAGTGATGGGATATCTAAATGCCTGACCGAAGAAGACAAGGTCATACAGTGTAGTACAAGTGTACTACACTTAGTGCAGTGTGTGTGAGCTTCACAGTCAGGCCTCCTGGGACCAAATTCCTGCTCAGCCACTTGCTAGCTATGTAACTGGGTAAATTCTATATTCTAGCTGGATTTCAATATCTTTGTTTATCAACTTATCATCTATCAAAAAATTTTAAGTAAACATTACAAACCTCAAAGAAGAGTTATAAGGATTAAAGAGATGGATCATGAATGATTCTTGGCCCATGGCAAATACCCAGCATGTATTTATAAATATTAACTGTTAATATTATTATTAAAGGGTACTTCAACCTGAGATTAACTGAAACATGCCTGGTTATTATTTTTCTAGTTTTTAGTCTGACCAAATTACATTTTGATATCAACAGTGGAAAAATAAATTTGATTGATCTGATAATTAAAGTGCTAGGCACATAATCATATTTATCTGATTTAATAAACTTTAATTCATAAACACATTTCAACTATGGTTTATTTATAACTGAAAAATAAGGTTTCTGAATGTGACATGAAGGCTAGATCTCTGCATTTTTGACCTGAAGTTTATTTTTTTTATTGAGCCATGGCCTCCAAAAACTCATTCTTTCTTACCCTGTGAATAAATAAATTACAAACAATAACATGGCTATAACAACCAGAAAATAATCCTGAACAAGAACTATTAACTCTGAAAAAACTATTTAAATAGAGGACTGTCTGCAACCTTCCGCAAGTACCTAGAGCCTGGAGCACGTTTTAATTTGTGAAATCCAATCATACTTACAAATGCAGTAAGAATTTTCATCCAATAGCAGCCTCATTGTTTCCTCTCTGCTTTTTTTTTCTTGCTATTCCACCTCAAGTCCTCTAATAGCTTTTTAGTGTTCATCAACACTCAAAAATTGTTGTTTGTTTTGTAGAGTTTGACCCTCGGTTGTCTTTTATTTTGCTCTAACTAGTCACCTTGGGAGATGTCATAAAGCTATACTTATGATTCATCAATTAAGGTCCACATCATTTCTTATCTGTAGTATCGCAACATACTCCTAACTAGTCTTGGATACCTTCTTATTCATTGCCAATTGTGTCTGATGAATGACCTTAATTATTTCTAAATCTAATTAAAGAATTAATTGCTTACAAATGTTGTCAGTGCTAAATACTCTAGTATTTATTTTTTAAACTGTTTTTAAAATTTTCAAACATACACAAGAGAATATTATGAGAAACCCTCATAGGCCCATTACTATTCTACAATTATCAACATTTTACCTCACTTACTTTATACACCTTTTTTCATTTTTAAAAAGGTTCTTATTGATGAGGTATTTTTTTAAAAATCCCATATGTGTTTCTTAAAAATTAAAGAACATTTCCTCATATGTTTGGAGTTTCTATGTGATTTTATAAAATATATACACATTTAGATTAATCAAGTTTGTCTAGTTGAAATTATCTGGTGATTCAATTTAAAATTATTTAAGCCTTCCCTCCAGTTATAAAACAAAATCCAACATAAATCATGTGTTCTCAAAATCTGGCCTCTACCTAAATGTGTGTTTTTACGTCCTATTACTCTTCTTAGGATAATGTTCCTGATCGTATGCCACATCCCCAATGACTTAGCCAAGTATCATGTTCTCTTTGACCCATGAACATTTTCACAAACGCTTCCTTTGCCTGGACTGCCCCTGCCTTTCATCCTCTCCCTACTGCATTCTTCACTTTCCATCTGGCAAATTCCTACTAGCCCTTCAAGGCACGCCTTTACTATAACACACCACACCGTCATATTTAGTGAGAAGATATCAGTCAAAAGACCAAAAGGATTCAAACAATAAGATACCACTGTGCACCTGTTAGAATGGCTGTAACCCTAGACATTGACAATAGCAAATGCTGGTAAGGATGCAGAGCAATAGGAACTTTCATCATTGTTGGTGGGAATGCAAAATACCTAAGTCACTTTGGAAGATGTCTGTGTCTTTAAAAACTAAACATATTCTTACCATACAATTGAGCAGTCATGCTCCATGTGATTTACTCAAACAAGTTACAAACTTACATCCACACAAAAACCTGCACATGGATATTTATAACAGCTTTATACGTAACTGCTAAGACTTGTAAGCAACCAAGATACCTTTCAGTGGGTTAATGGATAAACAAATGGTGGTATAGCCAGACAAGGAAATGTTATTTAGCAATAAAAATAAATGAGTTAGTAAGCAATGAAAATAGATAGAGGCACCTTAAGTGCATACATATTACTAAGAGAAAGAAGCCAATCTGAAAAGACTACATACTATACGATTTCAACTATATGTCATTCTGGAAGAGGCAAAACTCTGGAGAGAATAAAAAGATCAGTGGTTGTAAGAGTTTTTTGGGGGAGAGGGATAAATCGGTAAATCACAGGGGATTTTTAAGTCAGTAAAGCTATTCTGTATTTTATGATAATGGTGGGTACATGTCATTATATATTTTTGAAAATTAATAGAACCTACACCAAGAGTGAACCCTACTGTAAACTATGGAGTTTGGATGATAATGATGTATCAGTGTTGGTACATAGATTGTAACATAAGTGCCACTCTTGTACAGGGCATTGATGGTGGAGTCTATGCATGTGCAGGTGCAGGGTGGTACATGAAAACTCTCTGTAGTTTCCAATCAGTTTTTCTGTAAACCTAAAATTGTTCTAAAAAAACAAAGTCTACTCTAAAAAATTTTTTTTCTTTATTGATTTGAGAGAGAGAGGAAGGGAGAGGGAGAGAAAGATAGAAACACCAATTGGCCGCCTCCTGAATGCCCCCCACTGGGGATCGGGCCCACAACCTGGGCATGTGCCCTGACCAGGAATCAAACCAGCAACCTCTTGGTGCATGGGTCAATGCTCAACCACTGAGCAACACCAGCTGGGCTAAAGTCTACTTTCTAAAACATGTTTTAATTGCTTTTTTAGAGAGAGAGGAAGGTAGAGGGAGAAAGAGAGGGAAACGTTGATCAGTTTCCTCTCAGCTGGGAATCAAATCTGCAACCTGGGTATATGCCCTGACAGGGAACCAAACCAGCAAACTTTCAGTTTACAAGATGATGTTCAACCCACTGAGCCACACTGGCCAAGGCTATAGTCTATTCTTTAAAGGATCAAAAGTTATATAACTTGTTAGAACACAAAATATATTTCATAATATTTCATGAACATTTTATAATATTCATATCAAAATTTATGCTTAACTGATATCACTAGACAATAAACGTAGGGAGATCAGGAATGATATCATTCTATTATCTTTGATTCTTTAGGACCTAAAACATTATAACATTGTACATTACTAATGTAATGGTTTATACTCAGTAGGTACTAGGCAAATATAGTATCCTACTTGAGACAAAATCTTTAACATAAGCAAATTCCTGTAAAAATAGGTATTTGAATAGAAACAAATATTTGTTTACAGTTTATTTACCATGCTTATAACTATATTTTAATCATGTTATTATTACATAATAAAATACTTGAAACAATGATACAAATTAGATAGTAAAATTAAAAGGAGATTGATGGATTCAGTTTCCACATTGACACTTTTTGTTCATTACCTTATTCACCAATTTATTCTTTGTAAATATAATGGCCACCATATAGACACTGTTCCAATGCCTTATACATATTGTTATATACCTTGTAGAAGTGAGAGAGAATGCTCTTTTTGTTTTGTTTTTTAATTTTGGGGAAGAAACTGCGTCTTTCTTTGTCTCTCTGTAAGTGTAATTGACTTGTCCAAAGTCATTAATGTCAATGGTAGCCTTACATTCAAGCAATTCCCTTCATTCTCCTTTGGTCTTCTATTTGCTAAGCAATGTAGCCTCTCACTTACAGCTGGCAAAATTGAAATGCACAGTAATTAAGTGATTTACTTCAGGTCAGAGCAGAAGACTGTGAGATTGGCATGTGAACTTGAGGGGATTGACATGAGTGCTTTTCTGTAGGCATCAACCATGTGTAAGTCAATAATCACACACAAAATTATTTCCATATTAACCATGGCATGGTTTCCAAATGAAACAGTAGCAAGCAATTTCTTTATAAGAAAGATAATACCAATTAGTAATCTCTGTCAAAGGTTTACAAAAGTTATATTTTCACCCTAGCCAGTGTGACTTAGTAGGTTAGTGTCATCCTCTGCACCAAAAGGTCATGGGTTTGATTCTCGGTCAGGGCACGTACCTGGGTTGTAGGCTCACCCCCAGTTGGGACATGTTCAGGGGCGACTAATCAACATTTCTCTCTCACTCTCTACCACCCCCCCAAAAAAAAAGAAAGAAAGAAAAGTTATATTTTCCACTGTAACTTCTCTTTTCCCATGTAAATGAATATCAGTAGAAAGAAGAATTTCAAAACTAATTCACATACCCAACAAATCCCTGCCCAAGGACAAACAGAATTAAGAAACAACAGGAAGTAGAAAACAATTTTCTTTCTTCCTAAAATTATACTCAGTGAAAACCAATAGTTTGACTCCAATTTTAGAGATGTTAAGTCCAGGACTCAAATATAACTTGCTATGAATCCTGGGAGTAAGGAATCCTAAACCTGGATATAAAGAGCCAGCCCATGTAATGTAGAACAGCCAAATACAAATGAACAATGAACATATGCTACCAAGGATAGAGCCCTCACTTACTCTTGGAGAACAGTACACTATTTCCCTGGGCTTTGAAGGGTTCTAGTCTTAGAGTTATTTTTTGCTAGAATTGTGATATTCAAGGTTAGTAATAAACATGCAGCATTCTCATTCCTATAACTAGTCTTTAACATAAGTGTATCCCAACTTCTCTGCTTCCCTCTTCACTGTGCTACATACACATCCTCCTGCTTCTCCAACTACTGATTCTACTTTCAAGTCTTTCCTCTATGTGAAATTTCTGTCCATCATGACAGTTCTATCTTCTGAATACTCTTCTATATTTATCTGAAACTCTATCCTGTACCTGTTCCTTCTCCTTCCAAATTCCTAATTCCTTCCAATCCACTTCAGTTAACACTCCCAGAATTACAGCAAGGATTATGTCATAATCCAGTTCTACTCAGCATTTTCTCAAATACCCCAAACTCTAGACCATTTGCTTGATTATCCTTCCCTGTTCAGCATGAGAAGGTAAATCTTCTGAGCTACCCCATGCTGCTTCTCATTAAATCCATCATCTTCCTATTCTTTCCATTTCCCTACTTGGTAAAATCCTAACCCTAGACCAATACTATAAACAGCCCTCTCTGCTCTTGGACCCAAAGACCGAACACTTGTGGAGAAAATCATGCAACAGTACAGATTTGTGCCACTATGATTCACAGTCTCTAACCTCAGTAAGATCAGCTCCCTCCACTGATATTTTCAGTCATTATTTCAAACCCCATCTATTTGCAGTAAGCCCCATAATCCACCCTTGGACATGCACTGTTAAAAGATAGTCTTAAATCCTATTAAGGCCATTTGGTAAAAATCTCCATTAAGTTACTATTACAACCTACTATGTCCATAGAGCATCTTCATCAGCTTTCCTCTGGCCACAGAGAAAGATCTTCTTCCTGTGAAAGGCCAACCCTCTATCTATGCCTTCAGTTTCTCCTTTCTGTCCTTTTAATTCGTTTTTGCCTTAAGACCCTATATTTCTGAATTCTTCTTCTCATTGGCTCCTTACCTCCAGCCTAAAAACATTTCCAAATCTTTCTCAATCTATAAGGGCCTTCTGTTGACACTGTCAACCTCTGTCCTTCCTAAGCACCCAAACTTCACAGAGGAGTGGACTCTGATTCTGACTACTTCCTCAGAGACCACTCAGCACCATCATTCTAATGAAATTGCTCTTGCCAAAATCACCAGTGACTTCACATAACCAAATAAACACTTTCCTTGGGGATCTCTTAGATGCATTTAACACTGTCGATCATACTTCTTTACTTCTTTCTTGAAATTCTCCTGTTTTCTTTTTTCTTTGATACTATTCCCTGGTATGTGTGTGTGTCTGTCTGTCTGACTGTCTGTCTCTCTCTCAATCTCTGAAGTTAAAAGCTTTGTTCGGAAATTAGACTGTGCACAAAATAAACTTGGGTGTATCATTAAATAACATTAATATTTCAATAACAGAGGCATAGGTACAGGAAAGTGTAGGTGATCACTGTAGGATTGGGCAGCTGCGCAGCATGGGATTAATAACACAGATTTCTAACAAATACATTCTTTCATATGAGCTCTACCAGTTGAGTGGATAAAGCTTAAAACAAGCTGCCAGGATAGGGATCTGTACAAATGACTTCAACTTCAATTCTTGTGAAGTCTGAACCTGTTACCTCACATCGAAGCACAGCTGCTGGACATACTTGAACTCCCACATGAGACTTCTGCCTGTGCAGGCTAGGACCCCCAGAGCAATCTCCTGCTCTTCTCCTCTCCCTTCTGTTTCTAATGTTTGCATTTAAAGGCAACACAGGGTAAAAATGTTGCTATAAAACACATTAGACACCCACAAGTTTTTGGATCCCTTTTTTAGCTATGGTTCTATTTCTATCTGGCCCTCTAGTCAAATAACCAGCCCACACCCTTCCTTTTATAAGCTAGATTAAAAAGAAATCTCCAACTGCTAACAACAAAATATATTGGCAGGCAGAGGAATTGACGGAAGGGGGTGTTAGGCATCAATCCCCTCATAAATGTCAAGTACTCTAGAATGAATTAATTTAGCAAATGACTGTTTTACAATTCAAACACTCTCCAGGGTTGTAAAAAAACAGCAGTCATTTTTTTCATAGCACTTTCAAATCAGAAATATTTATTTATGTGTTAACTTGTTCTTGCCTCTCCCCACTAAAAGTAAATTTCCATCGTTTCAGCAAACTCATCTGTCTTTTTCACTGCTGAATCCAAAATACTAATAATATTGAATACATATTTTGAGTGACTTAATTATTTCTTTACTTCTGTGTAGTATTTTAAGGAGTGACTCTTAGCTTCTTAAAAAGTCTTGCTTTAATAAAGAATTAGGAATGGAGGGTAAGAGTTGATTTTAAAGGATAGAACATGTTAAAGAAGGGTTACCATTAAATCAGAATTGATGCTGTTGTTCATGGAAATCATGGTAGGTGCTGGTAGTTTCTCCATGAGACTATGATTCTAGTATGCATAGGGTTAGTCATCTAAGAGCTCGACCTGCAATAAAGGTAGATAAAATGAATAAACCAGGGAGCTCTTTTGGACAGCTTTTTACTGACCAAAAAATAATGCATAAAGTTATTGATGTGTGCAGGTTTGCATGTGTGCACACATATGTGTGCATGTGTGTGTGTGCCCCATACTTTGTCTACTTTGTAATATTTCCTAAAATCTTATTGGTGCCTGTGCATGACCAAAAATCCTCTTAGTTCCAAGGTACTAGGCTGTTAAAGCTTTGAAGAACAAAAAATATGAAAGGATAATATAGAATGATAATGAAAATGGAAACTCTGGACATATGCTAATATCTTGGTCCAGAACACTCGGGGCATTTCTAAACCCTACACTTGGAAGTCCAGGAAACAAGTGAAATTTACTAAGATGGTCTGTGTCTTAAAGTCTTTAAATTGCCTCTAGTTGGGAAGAATCTCAATTCAAAAGGGAATAGAGGCTTAGTGTAAAATTTTGCACCTGGAGGTAGTGGTACAGCCAAATTTTACAGGGTTTAAATCATATGGTGATGCCTCAGCCAAGCAAATATGGGTCCCAGAAATTAAATGACAATACTGTGTTGGATCTAGGAAGTGATAACTAATGTAACAGCTGTTTCTTCTTCAAGACTGTTAACATGAAGATAGAATGTTTGCATTTTCTCATTTTAAATATTGATTTTTTGCCTATCTAGTCAGATATATCAAGTCATTTGCTGTTTGATGTAATTTGCACGGTTATAAATACAACTCCTTCATTAAATTATATGACTTTTGATTAACTCTCCCAGGTACCACACAATGAGACTGTCTGCATAGTGCGCCAGCTCCTCCCACTCACTGTCCATTAAATATATGGCATTACAACAGGAAGCAAACAGCACCAGCCCCCATAAGGTCCTTCTGTTTTAGACATTCAGAATGACTGCACCATGTGTGTAGGTTCTCTTTCCACTCTGGCCAAAATAGAAAGACATTTCTCAAGGACATTTCCAGTTACACAAATTAACAGATGCATTGTTTAACCTAAGGTGAATAAAATGCTTTAAGATTATTATAAGTTACAAAATAAGAGGGATTTTTTCCTTCTGTGATTTACTCGTATTAAAAACCCACTCAAGAATAAAAATTTTTTAAAAACGCTGGAAAAATATTTAGATTTTAGAAAAAATTAAAAGTGTAAATCATCCATAGCTGTATATATTATGTCTGATTTATATTTAAGTATCCTGTGGCTGATACTGTCCGGTTATTCTGTTCTACTTCTCCTTTCTCCTTCTCAAAGTATAATTCCCTTCCCTAGTCACAGAGTAACCGAACGGCCCATCTTTGGTAAAACCTTGGTAAACAAAGTGCCCTGACCCTAGTGATTGGACAGGAACTGTCATGTGATCCAAGGCAGGCCAATTAGGTTCTTTTCTGGCTGAAACTTCATGCAAGACACTCTTCTCTGACATAGATTTTAAAGATATTTCTCCAGAAAAAATCATTTTCTCACCACACAGAGAATCCTAAAAAAAAAGCCTGTGCTTAGAAACCAGCAAAGATAAGGAACTGATAGTAAGTGCTAATGTTATTCAGGTCTTTGTATCTTACTCTTGAATAAATACATGCAGGTATCTGGCCATTCAGCTACCCAATTTGACATCTGATAACTCTTCCTATTTGTTTTAGCTGGTTTAAATTAAGTTTCAATGACTTTTTACAAATGAAGCTCTAACAAAAACACCTTCTCTTAAATAATTCCATCAATGATGTATTACATAAAATGTATTTATTTTTCTTAAAACCAGGTATTCAGAATATAAGTCATAGTTGAGGCCAGAGCTTTAGAGAGAAATACATACAAATTCAAACCAAAGTTCTTCCATTTACAAGCCGTGTGACTTGACAAGTTACTTAAGTCCCCTTAGACTGTGTTTCTCCTACATAAAACCAGGATAATAATAGTACTGGCCTTACAAAATTCCTGTGAGGTTTAAATGATACATGTGTTCACAGCCCTCAAAAGCTAAATTACTATGTTTTCTATTTTATAGATGAGAATTCTATGACTCAAAGAGGTCCAATAACTTATTTAACATGACCAAAAATTAAATGGCAGGGTCAAAATGAAAATCTAGCCCTAATTTTCTCCAAAATCCCTGCTTCTGCAAGCATACTAGGTGGTCACAAGGGATAAGGATAAGAGGAGAGAAAAAAGAGAAGATAAAGAAATTTCTAACCAGATACCATGCCTAATCCATCCCTTTGGAATTAAACCACATCTGGTACACACTGCTTATGAATTAAAGAACTTACACTAGAAAGTATCTTCCATTTGGGTAAATGTTATTAGATGAGCATTATCTGTAACAAAAAGTTTGGAGCCAGAACTTCAACAAAGCCAAGAACAAACACATGCAACTCTTCTAGTGTTTCCATGCTTAACCACTGGTAGAGACAAACTGACTTCTATGCACACTGGGCATTGCAGTGTGCACAGTGCCTCTTCTCTACCTGCACATCTAAATGTAAGAACTCACAACCCACTGCAATGTGGACACTGGCTCGGGAATTGCTTGAACGACTCTCCGAGTGGAGAAGTGTGGCTGCAGCATGCGTTTACCCCAAACTCATCGTGAATCTGTTATCTTTCTGTCGTGACTCTAACTCATAGGCATCTAATAGTTTCCAAAAATCATTTATCAAGTTACAATTCTATTTGAATTGTTAAATTCGACTACACTTACTCTCTCAGCCCTCTTTTTATTTTCTTCATTGTCCCCTGCTGCCCTATCACAAGCCCATAAGGGTTGTTCTACGTCACAGAAACTAGCTTGAGAGAAGCAGTCTCATCAGTAGTTTAATAACTATCAAGAAGGAAGGCAGGGAAGCTCGGCCCGTGTGGCTCAGTGGATTGAACGTCGTTCTGTGGACTGAGAGGTCCTGGTTTGATTTCTGGTTAGGGCACATGCCTGGGTTTCAGGCTCGATCCCCAGTTGGAAGCATGCAGGAGGCTAATCGATGTCTGTCTTACATGGGTGTTCCTCCCTCTCTCTCCCTAAAAATCAATAAAAATAAATGAAGAAGAGGAAGAAGAGGAAGAAGAGGAAGAAGAGGAAGAAGAAGAAGGAGAAGGAGGAGGAGGAGGAGGAGGAGGAGGAGGAGGAGGAGGAGGAGGAGGAGGAGGAGGAGGAGAAGGAGAAGGAGAAGGAGAAGGAGAAGGAGAAGGAGAAGGAGAAGGAGAAGAAGAAGACAGCAGTGAAACAAAACTGTCCAAATCAGAATGGCCAGTTATTGGGGACAACATGGCTGTTCATCATCTTTTAACCATCAGCAAATTTATAGATTATTATGTGGCCAAACTACCACCATATTCATTAATTGATACCAGAATGTAAAAGGCATTATTAGAGCCTGGCTGGTGTGGTTCAGTGGTTGAGCATTGACCCATACACCAAAAAATCACCAGTTCAATTCCTGGTCAGGGCACATGCCCAGGTTGTGGGCTAAATCCCAAGTGGAGAGCATGCAGGAGGTGGTCAATCGATGTTCTCTCTCATCAATATTTCTATCTCTTTCTCCCTCTCCCTTCCTCTCTCTAAAGTCAATAAAGAAAAAAATTAATAAATAAAAGGCATTATTAGAAATTATCAGTTTATGAAATAGTATAATAAAAATGGTTTTCAACATTTGGATTTCATATAAATCCTACGATTAGAGTAGATGAATATGGCATTAATTATAGCAAAAAGATTTTAAGATTTACAGTATAGAGCCCTGGCTGGGTGGCTCAGTTGGTTAGAGCGTTGTCCCATACACCAAAAGGCTGTGGGTTCAATTCCCAGTCTGGGGCATGAAGGGGAGGCAATCGATCAGTTTTTCTCTCACACGTCAATGTTTTTTGCTCTCTTTCAAACCTGTCCTCTCTCTCTAAAATCAATTTAAAAATCCTCTGGTAAAGTTTTTTTTTTTTTTTTTTTAAGAAGATGCACAATATGGACATGACTTGACTGGCACTATAAGGGAGTGTTTTCCAGGTCAGAACTTCCTTTGATAAAACAAGGTTCAGTCCTCCAGTAGAAAAGCTCTGGATACACCTTTCTAAATGGGTGGTTGCACAGTGCTCACCCCTCCTGATGTTCACTTCGGTTAACGCTGCCGTTATCACTGTTGGCTCCCACCCGGCAAGATGTTGCTCCACCTTTCAGGAAACCCTGCCTTTCTTCAGTTTCCATTATCCCAGCAGGCAGACTAGAATTGTCAAGGTGCACATTATGTAATACTAAGAAAAAAATAAAATACACTAGGAGAATACAAGAAACATTTGTCACAGAATGTAGAATGGGACTTTTTCCTTGTTTCCCACAATTTTAGTCAAATCTTTAAAACTGAGAGCAACAACAGATATTTCTGCTTTCTACAGGAAGACTAAGAAGCTGCAGGTACTCCTCATCTCTTCAAACAGTTGCTATGAGGTGCCTGAACTTGATCTTCCACTTTCACCTCCATCCAGGGGACTCTTTTAAAAGAAGTACGATGTTTTTCTCCCTTAGCTCGCTATGGAGTTACTGCTTCTCACACCAATTGATTCACAGGTGGAATGAGAGCCTCTATAAAAAACATAAAACGTGGATTTTGTAAATGCCAACAAGAACAGACTGGTGCCCTGGCCGGTGTGGCTCAGTGGGTTGAGTATGGTCCTGAGCACCAAAGAGTCACAGGTTTAATTCTCGATCAAGGCAAATACCCAGGTTGCGGGTTTGATCCCCAGTTGGGATGGGAATGGGAGGCAACTGATTGATGTTTCTCTCTCACACTGGTATTTTTCTCTCTCTCCCTCTCCATTCCTCTCTCTCTAGAATCAATAAAAATGCTTTTTAATTTAAAATAAAAGAACAGAACAGACTGTTAACTCAGTCCCATGGTGGGCATTTACTCAACTGTGACAATCGGTAGGCTCTACATGGTGCTGCTCCAGACCAGTGTAGAAGAAATGGTCATATTTCTGGCTAGAGTTTGAATTTGTATTTGAAACTAGAGACCAGATTACATTTCTTTCATGGGTATTTCTCAATGCTGGAGAATTCCTGGATCACAACCATGACTTCACAGCAGCGAGAAAAGGCAGCAGTAAGACTGGTCTCCTTGGTATGGTAAAGACACACATGTTCCCTGATGATAAAGTGGATGCCACAGAAAATAACAAATTTGAGCCATTCTGAAGGTATTCTACTCAAGAAGAAGGTCTAAGTAGCCAGCAGTGGGAGACAGAGAAAACCTTACAAAATGTCACACTGAGAGCACATCACCCATGTTAGAAGATGACACAGTGGAGTGGTCCAGGAAGAGGCTCTGAAGAACACACATCTGGGTCCACAGGAGACCCAGGGATTTAATGTCAGCCTTACAGAGGACACAGAGTAAAGGATAAATGATAAGAGTATCACCTTAGTGACTTCCTCACTTTTCCTCTAATTCCTCCTCCTAGCTAAAACCCTGGAGAACACAGAAACACAAAAACAAAGAGTAAAATAATTGCCTACACCCCCTTTCTCATGGAAGTCTCCCAATACTGTGTCGGGCTTAATGGGGGTCAGGGAAGATGTTTTAAAGTTAGAATGGGGCCCCGGCTGGTTTGGCTCAGAAGTTAGAGTCTCCAGAGAGACCCAGGTTCGGTTCCTGCTAAGGGCATGTACCTAGGTTGCAGTTTGTCCCCAGACCTGGTTGGTCATGTGGGTGGCAGCCACTCGATGTGTCTCTTTCACATCGATGTTTCTCTCTCTCTCTCTTCCTCTCTCTCCCTCCCACTCTGAATGAAAAATGGAAAAATGTCCTCGGGTCAGGATAAATAAATAAATAAATAAATAAATAAATAAATAAATAAATAAAGTTAGAATGGGGATTGAAGTTTGGAATAGACTTTTATTACTTTAAAAATGGACTTAATTATCAAAATGAGACTGTCCTTATAACTGAATATGACCAAAAGCTTTGACATCTGCATGGTTCCCAAGTTTACAAGAGGCAGGAAAAGGGAATTTAAGGTAAAATTTTAGTTTGAAAGTCTAAAGAAAAATAAATTCATTCTCTGCTTATATCCCGTCTAGTTAATCTTCATTAGTTAGCTGTATATAAACAGGAAAACTTGCCAATTCCTCTGGTAACTTCATGACATATTTTGTATGAACAAAATACACAACATATTTAGAATAATCTTAAGTGTTCTACATTGTAGTTAACATTGTTAATAAACTCATCAGATAACTTAATATCATTGATCTGCACCCAGAAAAACCTTCAGTTCAAGCTTCTTGTCTTAATGATAAAAGTTAAAATTTCCTAATAAAAATCCTTCACTATCTAATCTTAATTTCTCCCTTTGAAAAAAAAAAATTTTTTTGCCTTTATTGATTTTCTTTCTTTTTTTTTTTTAATCCTCACCCGAGGATATTTTTCCATTTTTTGTACAGATAGAGTAGGAGGGGGAGAGAGGAAGGGAGAGACAGACAGAAACATCAACGTGAAGGGACACATCGAGTGGCGGGCCGGGGACAAACTGCAACCGAAGTACGTGCCCTTAGCGGGAACCAAACCCGGGTCTCTCCAGACCGCAGGGCGATGCTCTAACCGCTGAGCCAAACTGGCCAGGGCGCCTTTATTGATTTTCAAGAGAGAAGAAGGGAGAGGGAGAAAGAGATAGAAACATCGATGACAAATGGCCGCCTCCTTCATGACCCCCATTGGGGAACAAGCCCACAACCTGGGCATGTGCCCTAACCAGGAATCAATCTGGCGACCTCTTGGTGCATGGGTCGATGCTCAACCACTGAGCCACACAGCCCGGGCAATTTTCTCCCTTTCTTATCTCCCTTCACACATCTTGGATATTGACCACTTAAGTCTGATCTTTTTTTTAAATATTTCATTCTTTATTGATTTGAGAGAGAGAGAGGAAGGAGGAGAGAGAGGATAGAAACATTAATGAGAGAGAACATTGACTGGCCACGTCCTGCATGCCCCCGACTGGGAATTGGGTCCACAACCTGGGCATGTGCCCTGACCAGGAATCGAACTGGCGACCTCTTGGTGCATGGGTTGATGCTCAACCACTAAGTCACACCAGCCGGGCTTAAGTCTGATCTTAAAACAACTTTTTATTACCTGTGCCCTTCACAACACAATGCCCCTTCACATCTCCACATTACTGAGCTCACAGTTCTCTCTTCTTGAAAGTCCCTCTCTCAACAATTCTCCTTTTCTAACCCCTGATAGCCTAGGACAAATGTCTCCTCCACTGTGAGCCCTAACTGAACCCCACGGGGAGAATCGATCTGGCCTGTCTCCTACTGCCTCTTCATACTGCTAGTAAGTGTGGAATGCTATGAGTCTCTTCAACAACTGTCTCTTTGGCCAGACCACTAGGAGAGAGACCTACCTCACTCACCTTTGACATTCGGCCGACTCATCAATCACAGTTTCTGCACACACAGAAGACATGCATTACAGACTTATTAAATGCAGGAATGAATAAATGACCATAGACTAAATTAGTAGATTCACAAATTCCATACTTTCCTTCAAACCAAAGATGCCTAGTGCTATCAGTTGCATTATCCGATGTAAGAAAAAAAAAAAAAAAAAGACAACATACTGCAGACTACATCATCTTGTCTGGCTCTTTCACTTTACAAACCGGAAAAATGAGGTCCACAGAAGTCTGGGATTAGACCAAAGTCACATAACAACTCTGTGTGAGTAGCAATACTGGAACCCAGGTTGTTCTCCTATTCAATAACTGCAATCAAGCTTTTGGACTTCTCTACAGCTTCCCTCCAGAATATAAGTACACACGAAAATAAATTTTTGTTGATACTGTTTATGGCTATACCCTCAGAATCTTGATGGTGCCTGGCATACAGGTACTCAGTAAATATGTACCCAATACATACATAAATGAATAAATGCAAAAGTTGTATCTAGTAGACCCCCAAGCTAAGTGTTCAAGTTTAAACAAGCCAACAAATCAACCATATTTTCATCCATGGAAATAGTCAGTGGACTTTCTAAGTGGAAAGAACTCCGAGGCAACACTGGAATTCCAGCTGCAAGGTGTAGGTGAAGCCTCAGGTATGTGGACAGGTGTATTTATTCCTTTGCTTTTCAGAGTTTATTTCTTGGTTTGTTGTGTGTGTGTGTGTGTGTGTGTGTGTGTGTGTGCACGCGCATGTATGTTGGTAATTTTTGTTCTAGAACACAGAATTTGAGATCAATTAATTCTAAGTAATTTGTACCTCAAGGAATAAAGATAAGGAAGCCGAGTTAATATTTAAATGGTAACGTGAATGATGCATTGTTTTGTAAATGTTTTTCATAAATATCACTTGTAAAAAGTAGAAGAATGACTGACTGAAAGAAAAATATAGCACAAGTTTGCAAACTTTCATTTTTAAGCATGGAATTGATGTTAGCATCTAAATTCGAAATGCCTGTGCACCTCTGAAGTGGTCCTTCTGGTCACATCAGACCTCAAGCAACTGTCACCACTGTGTATTCTGGAGCCTGGACCATCTGTCCTGCCCTTCGGAGGAGCAGGAAATTATGAGAAGCAGTCATGGGTTAGAAGAATTTGTGGGGGTGGCATCCTTGGAAGGATCCAGCAACAGCACCGGTTGCCATAGCACTCTGATCTGGCATTTCCAGTGAGGACAAAGCTGAAATCTGTCTGCCATGCCAGGAAGTGGAGGCGGCAAGAAATAGGTACAATTCATGAAGTGAAAAATTTGGAACGCATTAAACCAGACTTTAAACAGTAAGGAAGTGCTATTTTTTAATACTGCAAATAAATGATCTCTTGACATGTAATCTGATGTCCATCATCTTTCCAAAGGTGAGTTGCATGTCCGTTAAGTGGTGGACTTCTCTAGGCACACGCTTGAACAATGGCATTGCTGTTGTTTTTTACTTTTTTATTTTCATATTTCCCAACTCATCCCGCAGACCATTTTCAGCCTTCCTTCACTCATAAAATAAACATCCTGTTCAATTTAAACTGAGAAGACAGAAGGGCAGTGCAAGGGCACCTGAGGACTTCTCACTTAGGAAATTGCACTACATTCTTAATCTACTTGTGGAATAAACCCCAGGCCTTGTTTCCTCTGAATGTCTTTCAGCCGAGGGAGTGAGGCTGCTGCGCTGTCTTCCCGCTGAACATCGCACATCACAATAGAGGGACCTTTTCTGCGTAGTAATTGTTGGTCTCAGTCCCCAGAGAAATCGAGGACAGAACTGGCTTGGAGATTTAATAACCTATCATCATATATACCTCGAGCATGGGATTTAGGTTTCCTCTGCTTGAGTAAAATGAAATCTGTGCTTTCTCATTGTGATTGAAGGGATTTATTAGTCTCTTTTATGCTGTATTCATGAGTGGCCCGGCTCAGTTTCACTTATAACAAACTTTCCCTCATGTTCCACCAGGCAGATGTTTATTATTACAGAAGAGAAAAGAATGACTCCTTATACCTTTGTGTGGTACTTTATTGTTTCTATAACACTGTGAACTCTGAGTGCTCAAAAAATAAAGGTTAAATAATCATGGTGTGGGCGGGACGCAGGCAGCACGATAGTTTGGTGTAGGAGGACGTGAAGAAAAGCAGAGCTAGCAGGGGTGTGGAAGTGGAAAGGGAATCCAGGGAAGATTTAACCCATAGTAGCAGGATGGTAACATTAATTTACTGCACAAAACCAATTGCTTACATTTCTCTTTTTCTTCTGACGCACCTTGTTCCTATAAAACAAGGGGTAAGAGACAACATCTGAAAAGGAAGACAGTTGGGACGTGGATAATGTCTGCAGCCCACTGGCTGCTGTTCAGGGATCTGCCAGATTAATGAATGTTGCAGACTCTTGCCTGACATGACATTAGGATATTCATTTAACAGGATTATAAAAGAGTGCTCTAAAATGCACATTTTTGGAATTAGTTCCTTCAATTGAATTTGCTTTATTTTTTTTCCCTCCAATTTCTGATCAACTGGCAGTGAATGTTTCCATAAAGATGACCTGATGTTGAGCAAAATAAAGTGTTAAAATCTTCTGATCAAAAAATGCATGTGACTCTTCAAGACTGACAAACTCATATTTTGATTCAAAGACTAATCGAATGTACTGATTTCTCTCTGAAGCTGGAAGTTAAAGGCAATGTCGAACGTGAAAGGGCTTCCATTAAATATAATTAGCTTTTGCAGAACCCAGGAGTAAAATGAAAGTGTGGATTCTAAGTTTGAATTCTTCAAGAATAAAGTCTGTATTTATCCTAACCTATGCTCCCAAAGCCTTTGTGATCCAGGTTATAACACCTGAGCTTCACCTGTAAGAAATTTCAGTGTCTAGTCCCTACCCACTATTCCAGATTTACTTCATAACCTTTGGTTCTCCCTACCTCCTTCCTCACCCCTGGGAACCTTTTTTCCAGCACGGCGGACTGCTCCATTGATCAGTGACTTTTGCACACATTAGTTCCTTTACTTTGAATCGTAGTTTCCTTCTGCTCCAGTGGGGAAAATCCACTTCTAGAGTCTTCTCAATTTGCCTCAGGCAACAGTGCCTCCCTCCTTCTTGTATTAACAGGATTTTGTTCTTAGATCAGTTTATGCTACACATGCACTGGTATCCCAGTCACTATACTACAAGAGAATCCCAAGTTGGGAGGGAGGTTCAGCTGGGGAAGGTCCTCCCAGTCCTGTCTGTATCTCCATTGCATGGAGAATAGTACATAAGAGGAGCTCCAGAAACTCATAACTGTTGTATGATATTGGGCAAGTCACTTTAAGCTCTCTGTGCCTCAGTTTCCCCAATTGCAAATTTGATACTATAAAAATCACTAAATTATGAAATTGTTTCAAGAATGAAATACTATGTACAAATACACCTTGTTCACTCAAAAGTGTCATACAAACATGAGATGAGAAATAGAAGACTAGAAACTGTTTCCATCTTTCTTCTCAAATATATCCTAGGTAGTAACATCTTAGTTGTTTTAAAAGCATGTTGGCTTTCTCACTGGGATTCTCTGTTCAATAAAATAAGCGATCTAGGTTTTAGAAGTACTCCTTTGCACTTCTCTCCTCATTTCTGAGATTCATACGCTTCTTTCCATTTTGAAGTGTATAAATGGAAATCATAAATACTTCTATTTTTTTCCTGCTTTTCCAAAATATTGGCCTCCTTTGTCTTAAAAGCTTTTTGACATTTGTAGAAATCTCTCAGAGTTTCAAAAGAATGAACAGTAAATAACCTAAAGATTTTAAGTCCTCCCTATCTTCCAGTGCTGGCCATTAATTAGACCTGAACTCATGAGACTTGATGAGTATGTGTGAAAAAGATGAGTTTATTTTTAAATGGACTGCCTTTAGGTCACAGTAGGACAGTGGACTTTTGAAAGTAATGAAGATCTTCATTGTGGAAAAGAGAGTGATGCAGAAAGAATGAGCCTCAGACAGCTCAGAACATCCACTGAAATTGATCTCTTCTCTCTGCGTCTTGCACAGTCACTAGGCAAACACAACAAATCCAGTCATGTCAACAAGTCAGTTGTCAGGGAGCAGAATGCCTGCTGGTCGTGGCAGAATACATTTGACTCTGGAAGCTGGTCCTAAACATGACATCAGTCTCCTGATGTTCAAGACTCTTCAAGGGTTCCAGATGGAGATAAAAGCTCTAATGTATCTATTGGCCTTTAGAAACTTTGGTTTGCTTTTGGAAGATTTCTGTAATATGCTCTCTTCAGTGTGGTGGTCTTAAGGTTTTTATTTTGCTGTTCCTAGGATTGTTCTATTAGGTCTGAGAGTTTCACTATTGTTGGCACAGAGTAAACAGTCTTTTTGGCGCTAGTTATAGAGTATTTTGTTGTCAAAGAAAACACATGTCCTAAGATCTGCTGTTGTTTGTTCCTTTCCTATTAGTTTACCTATGTGAGTATTGTTAACAAAACTGCAAAAAGGTAACATCTTTCCTCCCTGACCAGGTGGTTCAGTTGGTTGGAGTGTCATCCCACATATCAAAAATGAACTGGTTAGAGTCCCAGTCAAGGCACACACCTGGATCACAGGTTCGGTGCCCTGTATGGATGTGCAGAAGGCTACCGATCAATGTTTCTTTCTCTCTCCCTCTCTCTTGAATCAATAAAAACATGTCCTTCAGTGAGGATTTAAAAGAAAAAGGTAGTATCTTCCCATCTGGAGAACTACTCATAGGTATTCTACAGACACTTTTTAATATTCTATAATTAATCTCTCTACAGCAGTGGTTCTCAACTTTCCTAATGCTGTGACCCTTTAATACAGTTCCTCATCTTGTGGTGACCCCCAAACATAAAATTATTTTCATTGCTACTTCATAATTGTAATTTTGCTACTGTTATGAATCATAATGTAAATATCTGATATGCAGGATGTATTTTCATTGTTACAAATTGAACAGAATTAAAGATAGTGATTAATCACAAAAACAATATGAAATTATATATTGTGAAATATTTATTTCTAATTATAAACAAATAAAATTTTGTCTTGAAGCATGGTATAGCATGGGTAACAAACTTAATATAACAACCGTAAACTACATTGCTACATTTTGCAACAGTATGGGTAAAAAGTCAACGTCAATGTGAAGGTTGAGATTGCTTCTTTCTCACCAGATCAGAAATTCTCAGGGCAATCTTTGCAAGAGCACAGTGAAGATCATCTTCCACAATAAGTCTACTTCTGTATTTAGACTTGATAACTAACAAGCTGGAAAACCCTGTTTCACAAAGATATGTTGTTGGAAATGGAAGAAGGAAGCACAACACAGTCTGAGACAGAACAGGGTATGACTGCAAACACTTGATCCAGAATTTTGTAACTGGCATTGTAATCAGTTCTCACTGCATCGCTGTTAATAAGTTCAATGACCTCCTCTTGTGCTGTCTCAGGAACATCTTCAACTTTGACTATGAATGGGCTTCTGGCGAGTGTAAATAGGGTGTCAGGTAGATTTGCAAAGTACGATGAAATTTCGTCTGCAAGCACGTGCAAGTGTTCTTTCACAGAAATTATCATCGTAATCCTTTTGTCTGGTTCAATGTCATGTTCCTCAAAGAAAGCAGGCAACATGTAAATTTTATTTTCATCCCTTTTTTTTTTTTTTTTTTGCCAAAGCTGAAGTTTCATTTGGATTGATCGGATCTTTTCAGACAAATCAGGGCATGTTGCATTTGGTCCTAGCAGTGATAAATTTAACTCATTCAAGATGGCAAAGATATCAACCAAGTAAGTTATTTTCTGCAGTTCACTTGTATCGCTGAAAAGTGCTTCGAATTGCGGTCTTGCTTTCTGATTAAAAACGTTTTGAGTTCATCACGAAGCTCAAAAACATGTTTTAAAACTTTTCCTGTCGACAACCATCTCACTTCAGTGTGAAATAGCATTGTTCGGCGTATCCAACTTGTTGCACAGTTGTGAAAACAGTTGACTGTTTAAAGTGCTCACCTTTACAAAATTGACAGAACTTATGATGCTTTTCATTACTTCTTGTAATTCTTGTGGCAGCGTTTTCATTGCTAATATTTGCCGATGAGTCATACAGTGAGTTCCGACAACTTTTGGTGACTCATTCAGTACCAAACGTTGAAATCCAGATCGACATCCTAGCATAGCTGAAGCACCATCTGTGCAAACACCACAAACCTTTTCCCAAGAGATCTTATGCTCTTTCAGAAATAAACCAACTGTGTCAAATACATCATTGTCGTTTCAAGAGGTTTACAAAAAAGAAACTCATCTTTAAAGTCGCCATCATTAATATACCTCAGGTAAACCAGTAACTGTGAACAGTTTGCAATGTCTGTAGATTCATCAAGCTGGATGCTAAATATTGGAAGTGGAGCAGATTTAATTTCCTGGCATACCTGATCAAGAATATCAGTAAACATGTCATCTAATCTTCTGCAGACAGTGTCATTAGATAAGAAAATCGCACTCAATTTCAAAACAGATTAGTCTCTGATCATAATTCAAACGTCTTTGGCAATTGGCAACAGTGAATCCTCAGTAATGGTGTGAGGTTTCATAGCTCTGGCGATTCTGAGTGCCACCAAATATGAAGCTTCAACGGCTGCTACATTTTGTTTGTGGTACTTGCCACCAGTGTCAAGTCTAGCTTTCTTGAGTCCATTAGCTTTGCTTCTAAAATAGTTGGTATCCTTGCCAGCAAAGCTTAGATGCTTGCTATCCAAATGGCATTTTAGTTTGTTCAGCTTCATAGATTTGGCTGATAGAACTTCATTACAAATAACACATTGCAGTTTCTCAATTCCTGCTGTAATTATTGAGGTAAAACCATACTGTAAAAAATCTTCACTATATTTTCTTTTCTTAATGTTCTTGTCTAATGATCGATTGTTATGGGATGGTTTTCTAATGAAAATAATATATAACAATAGCTTTAATGATGCAAAAAATGATACATAGCAGAGTTTAGTCAATACAGTTCATTGAAGTTTCCTATAATTTACCATTGTGTTGTTTTTTTTTACATACCTGTTGCTAACACAAGGGGGCAGTATTCACATCAACCACAGCTGAATATAAAAAGACCGATCAGCATCCCGATTAAGTTCCCATGGTACAAATTTTTTTTTTTTTTTGCAGTAGTTGATAATTTTACAGGACATGATTTTACATTTACCCAGTAATTATAATTCATGAAGTGTTGTTTTACCTCCAATATTGCTGCTTTCAACACAGTAGCTGCTCTTTACACGTGTGACTGGTCTGCATAAGTACGTTATGATGCCAACCCTGTCACATACACCTGTATTTGTACAGGGTGTATGTGATGGGGTTGGCGTGATGATATCATCACGCCAGGTACTTGTATGTGGGCGTATCTGTATGTGGGCATATCTGCATGTGGGTGGACCCACCTGGAGATGCATAGAGGAGCGGTCTCTCGGTTCCTAAGACCATTGGAAATATGTGTTTTCTGATGGTCTTAGGCGACCCCTGTGAAAGAGTCGTTCGACTTCCAAAGGGGTCACACAACCCACAGGTTGAAAACCACTGCTCTACAGAATCTTAGTCCCATTTACTCTAATGCATTATATTTTTACCTTTAAACCAGTCAAAAAAATACTTTATATTTAAAATAATATTTTCAGTTTCAGAAATAAAATATAAAATAAAACATTCCAGTATGGAGGAATAGGGTTATACAACAAGGATGAAAAACACTAAACAATATTAATGAATTCCCGCAAATTCCCAACAGCTACTTCCCCATAACTAACTTAAAACAAGTCAGTCTACTCAATAAAGATTTATTGACCCTTACTACCTCTACCCAAATTACTTCACTTAAAGTCTATAAGAACTTGAGGGTTCCAAAATGCTTAAGTACACACAACAATAGACTAATTCTTGGCTAAGAAAATCCCCCTGTGGTGGCAGCTTTTTATAAATGCAATATAATCCAATTTGCTGGCAATATCAAACTTGAAGAATTTCTCATCTTAAGCAAGTAGGAGGATTTGACATACCATTACCCAACGATTCCAGCACTGTTTGTTCATCTTTCAAATTATTGAATAAAAAATAACCCAACAAACAAAAAAAACACAAAATCCTGCCTTTGTCTTATTTATTTTTATATTAGCAAAATGATAGGCTTTTCAGAATCCAACACTATGAATGAAAATGTCCCAAATACACTGTAAACACTCCAATATTCATACTAAGATGATTCCCTCTTAGTGTACTCTCAGAACAGCCATAATGAGCCAATTTCAGAGAGATAAACAACAGTATTATAGTATGAAGCCTGTGAAGAATCAAGAGAAACATCATAAGACATACTCACAGAGCAGAAGTGTTTCCAAGATTACTAAATGGGTGGAGTCTTAATTTTTACAGGTTTTTTTTGGGGGGGTTACCTTTTGTTTGGTGTTGTGTTTCCTTTGGCCATAATTTTTTTTTTTTTAATCCTCATCCGAGGACATTTTTCCATTTTTTGTACAGACAGTGTGGGAGGGAGAGAGAGGAACAGAGAGAGAGGGAAACATCGATGTGAAAGGGACACATCGAGTGGCTGCCACCCGCACGACCAACCAGGGCTGGGGACAAACTGCAACCGAGGTACATGCCCTTAGCGGAAACCGAACCCGGGTCTCTCCGGACCGCAGGTGGACGCTCTAACCGCTGAGCCAAACCGGCCAGGGCTGGTCATAATTTTTGTTTTGTAGATTAGAATATAAACAATTTCCAGGATGGCCCTGTTAAAACTAACATGAATCATTCTGTTACACGCATTTGTCCTGCACCAAATTGGAACCTTAGCAGAGTCAATTATCCAGTTATATGTGTAAGTTATTGACAAAGAGCTAAAAGAGGGAAGGTCTTAAAGTTGTCATAATCTGAAATGGACACAATGAGGAATTACTGAGTCTTTATATATCATTAAGCCACAGCCCACTTCTAGGATGTTACTCATAGAAGTCGATAAGAAGTTGCCTTATTGCCATAGGCAACAGAAAGAAAATACAGCATCACAATCATCTTCTTTTTTGACACAAGGACTCTTATTTGTATACTCTTATTTTGGAGGGGAGGGCAGAATGGAGTTTAATAAAGAGTCAAAATACTTAACTCTACTTTTTTAAAAAGGAGTAATGAATAATAACCCACATCATCAAGCTGTCTGCCAAATACTCAGGAAATTTCAAAAATGAGTAAAACCTATAGGTTTATTAGGTTCTTTTCACTTACCTGTACAAAATCACACTCTGGTTTCCTCAAGTGGTGGAGTTTAAGTGCACTGGAGGAGGTGAGAAGTCTAAGCAAATAACCTCAGCTGTGGCACTGTGAGACCTCATGGCAGCACTGTCAATGCTGCAGGAACTGTGGGACCAGTGGGAACACTGATACACCTGTTTTCATGGTCTAGCTTCGTTGTATGTATGTGTTTAGAGTCACATGGCTTCTCTTCAGTGTCTCTTGACTTGTGAATATTGTTTATCTGTCTGTATCTTTCTATAAGATTCACATTCTTTTTTTATCCTCACACCAGGACATTTTTGCATTCATCTTTAGATAGAGCAGGAGGGAGAGAGAGGCACATCAACTGGTTACCACCCACATGACCCCAATTGGGGCCGGGGCCAAACCACAACTGAGGTACGTGCCCTTAGCAGGAAGCTAACCCGGGTCTCTCTTGTCCGCAGGCCGACGCTTCAACCACTGAGCCAAACCAGCCAGGGAGAGATTCACGTTCTTAAAAATCATTTTTTAAATGTTTTGATTGATTTGAATAGTCACTATTTATTTGTAATTTGGGAAAGAAAAAATTATAAGAAATACCTGCGTTACATTTTGCGGTGTAAGTGGGGCCACCAAATGGTAGACAATGTCATAGTGAAGGCAGAGACCTAAGGGGCTCTGAGAATTTCTTAGCTTCTATTCTTTATTATAAATCTCCCCCATTGTCACTAAACTGCTGATTGCTCCCCATTGTTCCGCACTGTTTTTTCCTTATGTAAATTTCTATTGCTACATTATTTTCTTGTTTAAGGGCCCTTAGTCCCAACCTGTTAATTATATATTTTATCAAATTTTGCTTTAAGAAACATCTCTGGGTCACAAAATTGTTAAGGAAGTTTGTTTTCCAGCATTTGAGCTTGCTATTCTATTTATTTATCACAATTACCATCTCTCTCTCTCTCTCTCTCTCACCCACACATACACACACACACACACACACACACACACACACACGCACACCCCTTTAACTTAAACACCTGGTCTCTTTCCATGCATTACAACAAAGAGAAGGATAGATTTTTCACATCCTGAATAGAATCTACGTTCACAGAGTTTATTTTTTCCCTCAAAAGATAGAAACATAAACATAATAATACTTCTTGAAGGCCAACTTAAAGCATTGTCCTTTATCCATAATCAATGCTGTTTCTGGGCAATAGTTTCAAATTCACTACATGAGGGATACAATATTATCATAGAAAGAAAATATTCCTAGTTTCTCATTTTTTATTTATTTCTCATTTTTCACCTCTGTATCACCAGTATGCCTTTCCACTTCATCATCTTCACTTCCCATTTTATCATCCATTCTGTCCCTGCCATTTCTCATCATTCAGGGGGAAAAAAATCATTTCCCACTTTATTCTTAAAGTAGGAAATATTTGTCACTTTTCTTTTTTTCAAATCTGAAGTTTCTGGGAGAGATAATTTCAGTTTACTTATTTAGTTGTTCTAGCAATAGTTTAAAATTCACCACTTATGCAACCTACCTGTATAATTATGTAAAAGTTAATGACAAAAAGATATTGATCTTTTCAGAGTCCCATCTGCAGATGATCCTGTCTCATATAGCTTTTCATTAAGGTAGGCAGATAATAAGTTAGATCTGAAAACATACTATAGCATCGTTGGTATAGTTTAATCCTAAATGCAATACTGGAACTTCTTGTGTTCGTCAACTTTTTTTTTTTTTCTTAACCCTCACCCGAGGATATGATTACTGATTTTAGAGTGTGAGAGAGAGAGAGAGGGAGAGAGAGAAACATAGATGTGAGAGAAACATCATTTGGTTGCCTCCCTTAAGCACCTTGACTGGGGATCAAACCCACAACCTAGCTATGTGCCATGACTAGAAATTGAACCAACAAACTTTTGGTATATGAGACAATGCTCTAACCAACTGAGCCAACTGGCCAGGGCTCACCTACTCTTAATTATGCTCATTCCAAGCATATAGATGCCAAACAAACAATTTCAAATTATGTTTTGAAATACAATCTAAATTTCTTGAGAAAGTTTATTCCTCATCACTACTTGAAAAATAAGTTAAATACAAATTGTCTAAATTATTATAGGAAAAGAAGTTCATGAACTGTACATTCATGTCTTCTACAAAGACATTAGAACATATTTTAGAATCATTAATTAACTCTAAAAAATTCATAAAAAATTAACAAGTAAAATTATATGCCCACTTAATTTAACTATCCAACAAATATTTCTATTTGGTGTTTGTACACCTTGTACATAGAATGAAAATATTCATATAACTTTGTGTACTATATTTTCAGTATAATTTTACCTGTATGTACTTAACTGTGTAAGACACATTATACCCCCCAAAAATCCATATGTATGAAATCCTTCCAATGCTAAGAATGGCATGTACTCTGAATCAATACCTCTCATTGGTTCTTCCCTGACATGTGGTCTTGTCATCTGATGAAACAGTGCCATGTCTTCAAAATCCTTGCCATCCCTTAAGTTTCTATTTGCCAGCACTGGAAATGTAGTCAGCAAAGCCAGCTGTTCTTAACAAGCATTTATGTCAAGTCCTGTCACTGCTCCAAAGGAGCCATTACAGTGAATAATTTTATAAGAGGCTTGGACCCAAAGAAGCCTAAAAGACTCATTACAATCTATTGTATCAAACAAACTTGCAAAATAAGAGGCCCCCAATTTGACTTTCAAATACAGAGTGAAATCACTCTCCCAGGATCAATAGTGTGCATGTTAAGAGTCTCCCAATACCAAAGATATTAGTCATTTTATTCTAGTTTATCAATGACTTATTTTGTCCAAAAGTACCCTAATCAGAGCCAGGAATGGTCCCTCATTGATTGATACAACCATTCTCCTTCTAGTGTTTAAAAATGCAACATTAAAAAAAATTGTTTAGTAATTTGTCAAGAACTATTTCATTCGTGGCACCCAAATAAAGCTATTTGCTAATCTTCACAGAGTTGGTCTTATCTGTTGTGCCTAAAACTGCTCTCATTTTCTAATTTTCTAGTACAATTAAATCAGTCCATTGGCTCCAGAGCCATATATTTTCTTTAAAATATATGAAAACAATTTAGCTTAGCAAATGAACAAAACTCATGCCTTGGAAATCTTGAGGAGATTATAAAAAAATGCTCATATAAAAGAATATGATAATTTAATGATAGGAACACAAAGGGTTCTTACTGATAAGGGCAACTGTAAGAAAAGTATCTCTTCCAATCCTCTTTCTTTGCATAGCAGCTAAGAGGTATGAAAAACATTGACCCCTACCCCATCTTCAAAGGTGGACTCTTATGAAACTAATCCATTTGGGTCATTTTTAGATTCAGGAATGATAATATAAATAAGGTCTAAGCCAATCAGAACATAGGATTCTACTGACATAGTTAATGGTTTAGGAGTGAGTATGTAACCAAATTTCTCTTGTCAAAGTAAGACTCCAGATGTTTATTTCATGGTTGGGAGAAGAAAATCCCTGTCTTGCCCCAGATCTATACAAAAACTGAAACCATGGATGCTGTATCTGAAACCCTTGTCACAGTCATGAGATAAACCAGCCTAAGGGCAAGTTGAATGTGCACAGGACAGCAATGAGGGACCACAGAGACATGAGACTGCCACCAAGTCTTTAATATTTGGATCAAACCAACCCTAAAGCTCACATTCTTACAGGATTTTTCTAGTTATATAAGCACATAAATTATTGTTTGAGCCAAGTTTTAGAGCATTACCTTTTTAATAAACACCAGTCGAAGGGATATCTAGATAGAGGCTTAAGAAAGGAAACAAAATACGGGAAGAATAAATGAGAGCTAAAGAAGCTTTACGAATATCCTAATATTTCCTAGGATCTCCTTGAGGTTATACCTAAAACTCCAAAGATTTCTCAAACACTGGCTAGGTCATAAAACTCAACTGCATGAACACCAAAAAGTAACTCTATAAAGTAATATAGTTTAATCTCCATTTTGAGATTCCATTCCGCCTAATGGCAGAAAACTTAATTCCAGATAAGCTTAGTTATTATAAATGTCGGCTGAGTTTTTCCTTCCCATGTCCCCCAGAGAGGCATCAAATTTCTGGAGAGCTTCCATAGCATCATGTCACTGAGGAAGGGTCTGGTTCCTGGTCATCATCAGTTGTCCATGATGACAGCCACTGGATGAACATCAAATTCTCTCTCCTCACAGTGGTTGTACCTCCCAACTGGAACGTGGATCTCACTGGTCAAGGTACTCTGTTCTGTATGCTCTAGTCAAGAGACCCATTTGAATTAGTTCACTTTTTCTCAGCCACCTCTAAGCACCCCTGTGTGTCCCAGAGAATTCACAGGTGCCCTCCTCCACTGCCATAAGGGGAGCAGAGAATCAAGGGTAGCTGCCTGTGCATCTACACCTAAAATATTAATCCCCTCTTTAAGTCCTTTGGTGTTGCATCAAGCTAGGGCAGAAAATTTTGTTTCCTTGGGCTTTGCTCAAGAAATGAAAAGAAAAAAATGTCTTCTGTTTGCAGATGCCCACAGTTGCTTGGGGCATTATCATAATTAACTTAACATGGACAGGGAGTGGAGAGTTTTCTTGGAGGTCTACTGCAACACCAAACGCTCTTGAGTTCCTATTGACTCTCATTTCTTGACCAAAGGTTGTATCTGTGGTAAATAAAGTAGATAGAATAATAGTTCCCCACAGATGTGCACATCCTAGTCTATGAAATTGGTGAATATGTTATAGTACATGGCAAAGGGGACTTTACAAATGTGATTAAGTACCTTGATATGAAGAGATGATCCAGGATTACTGGGTAGGCCAGTATCATCACAAGAGTCCCTATGAAAAAAAATGACAGAGTCAGAGTCAGAGAGGGATGTGAAGATGCTATGCTGCTGGTTTTGAAGACAGAAGAAAGGACCATGAGCCAAGGAGTCAAGCAGCCTCTAGACACTTGAAGTGGTAAGAAAACAGATTCCATCCTAGAGACTCCAGATAAAATTTAATCCCACCAACCCATTTTACACTTCTGACCCTTAGGACTATAAATGTTATGTTTGTTTTGTTTTAATCCACAGAGTTTGTGGTAAATTTTACAAGCAATAGTAAATCAGTAAATCCTTCAAAATTTCTCCAAACCTTTCTGATTTATGTCCCAAATTGATATATCCTGGTTGTTCTGTGATAGCAGTTTATTACAGTAATGAGGCTTTATTATGAGTGCAGATGCAATAATATCCCACAATAGCAGCCCGTTATACTGAGTAACTTGGCGGATAAAACCATACAAGATAGGTATCATGATAAGAAATGTGTTGTATTTGTTATAATCCAAAACTGTATTGCTGTGTCATTTGCTACTTATTTATTGTAAATCCATACCTCCGACTTCCTAGAAAGACAAACTAAGGTATGAGATACTTCTGGATATTGAGTTGCTTGAAACCAGTAAAACCCTGGCCAGTTACAAGGTCTAAATAACAACCACAGAAAACAAGACAAAAATTTGTATGTAGATATTTCTGTGTTTATATTTTGACTTATAAAGATAACATATATTCATGGACAGATGCAGTATTTGTGACATCAGACATATAATCAACTACTAGCTGGTTTCAATATGGAATCATGGTTTCCAAGAGCAACAAGAGATAAGTAGTCATGTATTCCTTAACAGCATCAAGTGATCCTAAAATGTCAGTACCTCACCCAAATGAGTGCTCTGTTTATATTTTAAGGTGTCAGGTAGGTGCCTTATCCTAGAAAATCATTACTTAAAGCTATAGTCCAAGACCTTCTGCAGCAAAGTATCATAAGGTGATTGTAAAAAGCACATTCCAGGATACTATTAAAGATTTACTGACGTGGGGCCCCAGGCATCTTCATTTTAGCAGGTTCCCTGATTGATTCTTAATAGATTCTAAAGTTTAAAAGCCCACGTCCAAGTCACAGAAGGGCTAATTTGCCCATGATTTGAAGGATGAGACAGTGTTTTCCTCAGACTCTAGAAGAAAGATAAGTTGGAATGTCTTAATTTCATCAAATTTATGGATCCTAAAAGCACCAGTACCTTCCTGGTGGGTTGAATGGTCCAACATCTAAATTTGTGCACTGTATTCCTCACTTGATTAAATTACAAAATTTATTTCTTCTTCCAGACTTTATAAAGAAGATAAATCTAAGCTAGGACTCATAACCTGCTTTTTATTCTTTGTATTTTCATGTATAAAATGTCCAAACTTCTCAGCTTGTTCCCATTAATTACATATCTGGCCTCAGCAGCAAGATCCCTAGCACCACCATTGTGTGGTCCTTCCTGTTTAATGAATGGTGTGCCCTGGTTCTGGGCAGAGTTCTGGCTTTGCCTGGAGTCAGCTTTGGAACAAGCTGCTTGTGATGCAAGCCTTTCCATTAATACAATCACCAGTGAAACCATGGAAAGTTTCGATGTCTCAATCACACACAGGAAATGAGACTACACTGTGTATTCTTCCATCAACACAAGCAGTGAGCCGAGCTCATCATCAGTGCCTTAAAGCCAGAACTAGCAAATTACCCCTTCAGGTGGAGATTACACACCTTGGCAGAATTTCGTTTGCCTCCCTTTTGGGGTGTGGAACAATTATGGGTGCAATTAATGAATTTTTAAAAAATATCTCATTCTGCCATATAAGCATATTTAGGCATGGCAGGCCATAGAGAAGCCTTTAAGATTTGTACTTTCTAAATGTTATTTTACGTTTCTTGTCTCTAATCTTACATCTCTCAAGATATCTGTCATTGATTAATCATGGATTGAATTCTTTACAATGTGTACGTATAAGGGAAGAAAATCACTGGGCCACTCAGCATTCTGAATCCATCTCTTGAAGTTGCCCCTGAACAATGTAGCATTCATTGAATGAGGCAAAAGGTGGTTGGTGGTGGGTGTTTGTTTTGTTTTTCTGACACTTCCTTTTCTAGAGATTTTATCTCAAAGTCTTTAAAATTCAAAGGTAAAAGTCACATTCAACCTGACTTAGCTCCAGTTGGTCCTCCTTACTCTCCCTTGCAGCCACGTCTCTGGATGACATTCATATTCCTCCCTTCAGAGCTTAGCCTCACACTCATCTGTGAGATATCTCTATTTTCTGTTCTCCAACTTCCAAACCTACATTGTCTACTCCCTGCCATACCTTTCCAGGGTAGCTGAGACAATGTCACACCAGACATAAGTCCAAACCTTCACCATTAATCCCGTCATCTCCCCAAGGGCATTGCTTTCAGATGAAAGTCTAGACTAGCACCATGCAACGGAAATACAACGAGAGACACAAATATAAGTTACATATGTGAGCAAAGTATATAATTTTAAATATTCTAGTAGCACATGTAAAAAAGTAAAGAGAGCCCGGCCGGTGTGGCTCAGTGGTTGAGCATCGATCCATGCACCAAGTGGTCGCCGGTTCGATTCCAGGTCAGGGCACATGCCCAGGTTGTGGGCCCAATCCCCAGAGAGGCAGCCAATTGATGTTCTCTCTCATCGATGTTTCTATGTTCTCTTTCATCGATGTTTCTATCTCTCTCTCCCTGTCCCTTCCTCTCTCTCCAAAATCAACAAAAAGGAAAAAAATTTATTTAAAAAAAATGTGAAATGAAATTAATTTTTTATAATATAGGTAATAATATATAGTTAATACTACATTTTATTTAACTGAATCTAAAATATCATTTTAACATGTCATTAGTAGAAAACTTATTAATGAGATATTTTTACATCATTTTACTTCACACTAAATGTTAAAAATCTGGTGTGCCTTTTCCACTTACAGCATAACTTAATGTAACTAGTGGCCACCATATAGGACAGTGCAGTTGTATAGATCCAATAATCTGTAACTCGAGGTTATCCTGACTCAAGATTCCTTCAAGAAAGTCTCTCTTTCCAGTCTTAGTGTCTATGTCTCCTCTCAAGCATTTGACACTTCAGACTACAGTCTTCCTCAACGCTTCCTGCTCCTCCCCACTTTTTCTGCCTTTCAAAGTCCTTCTCACATTTCATGGATTCTCTGCTCTCAGAGCACTTGCAGAAAATGTGTATCTGTGTAAGTGACCATAAATGATTCACATTCTTATAAGTCAATATCCCTTCAAGTTTCTATTTTCCTCTGTTTCCCATGTGCTGTCACTTTTCCTGTCCCTTCTGCCTTGGTAACTGAACATGATAGTCAGCCTTGCAAAAGTAAGAGTTAGTCTGAGCCTTCTTTATGTCTTAGTGCTGAAAAATAGAAGTAAAAGAAGTAAATTCAGTGTCTGCCCCAAGACAATACTAAACTGTAACTCAGGGATCAGATGTCCTATTGTCATTAGAGAGCAGCCATCCATAGCACAGGCATCTGCTGACTCCTTTACAGAAGATTTGTTGGCCATCCAGTCATTCAATCATTAACTCAGTCACTTACTCCTTCAGCAATTAAGTATCGAGCTCTTGCTCTCTTAGACATCACTGAGAGCTTCATCATGCTGGGTGCTGAGTACAGTTTATACATTCATATTTGCTATAAACATCTAATTGTTTTCTCCCCTTTCCCCCTCAAAATACCTTCTATACCAAATTTCTTTAAATATTCTCTCAAAAGTCTCTATCCAAAAAGAATAAAATTTTATTTTAAAAGTTTTTTCCAAAGATTGAAAGAGCACACCTGATTATTTCTTAACCAATTGAACCACAACTCCTTGCCTGAAGATGAAAGACAAAAAATAGTCATCTTAAAATAAATGAGTTTCATAGTCATATCCTCTTTTAAAATAGCAGCCAAACCCAGGTATATGACTTGATGTAAATACTAAAACCTACTTTCCCTAAAAAAGCACAAATATGCTCTATGCATACCACAGTATTAAACATTATTTTCCTAATGTGTTTCACATTCCAGTCATCTTATTTGTGCACACTAATAAAATACAATTCAAAAACAAAACTATAAATTTTGTGAGAAATATTTTTTGGGGGAATTTTTAACAGAGTTACATGGCAGAATTCTATTCTTATTATGTTTTGTCTTTAAAATATGGAACTATGGGAAAAAAAAAAAGTGATTACATACCAGAGGTCCAATGAAGACCCACTGAAATGAAACATATACAACTTTGAGATACTATGGCTAAATAATAAGGAAAGTTCTAGTCACAATTTCCAATCTCTGCAAGACTTTTCAAAGTATGAAACATAGCTTCTTTAACATAAAACAAATGTAGAAAATTAGTCAAATAAAATGACTATAAAAACTACTCTCTTTGTAATGACTACCTGAGGCTGTATTAAAGGTAAATAACACATGGAAACAAAGTAAATGTCCAACACTGGTGACTAGTGAGGCAAATATACAATGACACCACACACTCATTTAAAAGGATGTTGATTATTTATGTGTCCTGACATGAAGAAATAGCTATTACATATTGTTGAGTGAAAAAAAAAAAAAGAACAGGTTATAAAACAGCAAAAATAGCATGATTTCATTCATATAAAATTGATAAACAGTAGGTACAAACTTCCCAGTTGAAAATTCAGATTACACAAACAACGTTTTTGATTTCTTAGTTTTCAACACTTTGTTTCCTCTCAGTAGTAGAAAATTTAAATTTTACAATTCATGTTAAACTCAATTATTCCAATTTAAAATTTATTTTGCAGGGAATATATTCATTACTTTAGTATTCTAAAATGGAAACATTCCCCATTTCCATCTCTTCATCTTTACCTTCCCTTCTGCCCATGGTTGACCTCAGCTTCCAGAGAGCTTCTATGTCATCCTGGCATTAGAGGGAGGTGCCTGGGCCATGTTAAGGCGCATCTGTCTGGACTGGCTTTTGGGGATGTGTACAGACCACACCCAGTCTTCACTATTCCAAACATCCTCCTGATCTCATCGCCCTCTGCCTTCCAGGAACCACGTCCAAAGAGGTCACTCTGTTCCCTCCTGGTTCTTGAAACCTCTCATAGACTGTCTGTGGGATCCCAGCCATGTTCACACCCTTCTTGGGAAAACATAATGCTTCTGGATTTCCTCCCATATCAAGAGGAAAGAGTAGAGGGTTCTTGAGATAGCTTTTAACTCCACTAGCAAGATACCTCCTCATTCAGTCACATGCTGGATGAAGATTCCGAACAGGACTTATAAGTTCCACTAGTTTCATGAAGGGAAGCGAGATAATGGTTCTCTGCTATGGGGTCTATCCTCACTCCTTTCACCCTGAGCACCTTCACCATGGGACTCAGCTCTGCGTGAATAGGTTGCTGGGTCTCTGCTCATTGGACCACCATCGTCTTAATTCTCTACTTCCTCCTATAGCTGGGTCCTTCATTTCCTACAGTATATAGTTTTTAGATTATCAGGATTTTTTAATAATTGTATTATTTATGGAATAAACAAATGATGTGTTTATTCCTTGACATTCAACAACGAACTTCTTCACTAAAAATTTCTTCTCAAAATTCCTATTTTATAAATGAAAAATCACCTTCTCTTACAGACGTCAACCAACTTCTTTGTTCTTTCTAGATTCTTTTAGGTGATACCTTCCCTGGGGCACATAAATCTCCCCTGAGGCAGTAGAGGCTGTTCCTGGTGGGAAAAGTAAAAGGAAGAAACCCCAGACAACACCAGTAAACCTCTGTTAATATTTTCAAATTCTATCTCAATTCATTCACACACACGTGCATGTGCACCTTAGTATATATACATAGGAAAATGACAGTAGGGAATACAAAATGCTACTCTTGGCTATCAGTGGGTGGATGGAAATTTAGGTTATTTTTTTTCATTTCTTGTGTTTTTCTTTTTCTACAATCTAAATTTTTATAGTACTACATTTTATAGTACTATATTGTTTATTATAATATTTTTACAGAATTATCTTTCATAAGATAAAGTTCTCTCTTTCAATTAAGTAGAAAGCCTGGGTGTTATGGGTGAGAAGCTGGTCTTTGAGTGATATTCAGAACACTTTTTAGGAAGTCAGCATGTGAAGATGGGTGATACCAGCAACTAAATATTGATGTATTATTTTGCAAAAACAGCAAGATATTTTTCTATCTACTTTAATATACACCAAAAGAAAATGTAGCTAACTCTTCTTCTATATCCATCTTAAAATGAACATCAAGATTCTGTATGCTACTGAGATTACTTGAAATCTCACTCAACTTAAACATCACCCACAGGGTCTTTATGGATTTCCAATCCATGTTACTGAATTTCATGAAGTCATATAACACAGTAGTTACAGGCCAAAAAAAATTGGCAGCAGGCAGATGTAGGTATTAATGCTGTCTTCACTGATTACAGTAGTTGTGTGACCTTGAGCAAGGTAATTTTTTTTTTAATCCTCACCCAAGGATATTTTTCTATTTATCTTCAGATAGAGTGGGAGGAAAGGGGAGAGAGAGAGAAACACCAATGTGAGAGAGACACATCGACTGGTTGCCTCCTTCACAACCCTGACCAGGGCCGGGGATGAACCGCAACTGAAGCACGACCCTTGACCAGAATTGAACCCATGATTCTTTGGTCTGTGGGCTGCCACTCTAACTGCTGAGCAAAGCTGGCCAGGGCAAGGTAATTAATTTTTAAGTCTCAGGGTCCTCATCTATGAAATGGAGTAAAAAGTAATACATTATCAAGTGGTTATAAAAATTAGGCATCAAATAAATGTGAAACACTAAATATGCAAAAAACAAAAGGTTCTCAACAACAGTTAGCTACTAGGACGAGAACTCAAAGTACTACAACCACCTGCTCCCATCAACTCTCCTCTGAGTGTTATTATTCTGCCACATTCTACCAGGATGTGATCTTTCCTTGCAAAGGGCCCTTTTATACTCCATCCCTGCAGTAAACCCCTGAAATAACTAACCAACACTAACTGGTCAGACAGACCTGGTCCAGCTCTGTACTGACTAGTGGTATGAACCTTAACAACCTCCTTAGCATATTTGAAATTTATCTATAGAATGGAGATCTTATTCCACACATTCAAGAGTTATACCAGAAATAATCTATAAATAATGCTTATATAGAACTTAGAAAATGCTGCCAAGCCAGTGTGGCTCAGTGGTTCAGTGTAAATGCACCAAGAGGTCACAGGTTCAATTCCTAGTCAGGGCACATGCCCAGGTTGTGGGCCCAATCCCCAGCGTTGAGTATACAGGAGGCAGCCAGTGGATGTTCTCTCTCATTGATGTTTCTATCTCTCTCTCTCCCTTTCACTTTCTCTCTCTCTAAAATCAATAAGGAAAAAAAAGAAATTAGAAAATGTACCATCTGTGACAGTTATTTCTTAGTGAGCATTATGAAATAGTTGGTCTCTTTTAATTCTCTGGCCTTAGCATAATTTTTCTCAATTATCTAGCTACTATAATAATAATAATAAAAAAAAACCCTTCTGTGTTTTCTCAATCATACAAGAAAAATATATTTTCTTAACTAAATATCTAACAACTAGTATGGATCAAACAAAAAATAATAGCCTACAAATCAAGGAATTGTGAAACTAAATAATTGCTATAAGTCAATAATCATTGAAAATAAAACTCATTGACTGCTTTAAAATATATTCAAATAAGTCCATATGTTAAGTGCTCAATAATATTTTCCTGTACTTTGAGATAGCATTAAATACAAGCTGTTTATTATCTCAAAAAATAATAAATTAAGTAGCTTATTAATATTCTACAGCAGAGTAATATCTTAAAATAAGAAAAGAATGTAAGGAACTGCTCTCCACCTTTTCAGCATGAACATTGTCTTGTAAAATCACCATAACAAGAAATAATTGTGTTTTTAAGATCACTAAGTAAACCATTATTTTAACCAGTGCTAAGTGTATTTATGAGTACATTTCAGGTAGACTGGCAGCCTCGAAGAGCGGGTTACAACAACCAGCCAATTCAATCCTTTTTTAAGGCAGCTGTATATTTTTTCTAATACAATGTGATTGTTTTAATTTAAACTAAACTTTGGTTTTAATGAAGGTTTATCCTGGCAGGACAACAAACTGGGTTTTTAGGGTTATTTTAATGTGTATTCTCTGTCTTCAATCAGAAATACAGTAGCTGTGGCAAAAAAAGGGGGAGGGGTACATGCCACTCAATTACTATTTTCTCTCTCTCTTTGATAATTATGCTTACTGGAAAAGCTTAGTTAAAATATTCAGCATCGGGACGCATTATCATCTAATTTACTTCTTAGAAATACCAATGATTAAATGAATCAGACCTGAAGAATTTATAATTTCCATCAGAGATAAGTATCTAGAATAGGGGTTGGCAATTCCATAATCTTATAAGTACCAGACAGTAAATGCTTTAGCTTGGTGGGCCGTAGGGTTTCTGTCCCAACTACTCAGCTCTGCCACAGTAATGTGAAAGCAACCATGCATAACACAAAAATAAATGAGTGTCCTGGTTGACCATGCTTGGGCTGTAGTTTGCACACCCCTATTTTATAGACAATGTACCATATTTAAAATATAGAAAGTACAATTCACTGTACTGAATACACTGGGTGAAATTCAAGATTTAATATACAGAGCCACAAATAATTACTAAGCATGTTCTATATCCAAGATGCAGTGTTAGGTACTCTGAAGGTGCAACAGATTTTTATCCTCAGGAAGCTTGTGATTTTCCTGGGAAGCCAAGAAGTGAACAGAATAAATTGACAGCCATACTAGACATTATGTAATGAAGTGTTATGTGGATACTCTTAAATTAAGCTGAGGTCTTTCAGGACTCCACTGGGAATACACATTTATTTAATACACTTCAACTAAATGAAGAGTGAATAACACATTTATTCCTAGAAAAGAAGAGGTGGTAGTTTATCAGTTACCTTGATATGCAGAATCATCTGCTATTCTATATATCCACTTTTTAAAAATTTTACAATAATAGAAAATTTCAAAAATATATATTTATTCTATGGATCCAACATAGAATCACACAAAACTACATTTGAACTGCATCTTAAAACCACTGGAAAATGATGTAAATTTTAACATTTATACTCAAGAAATTTCTATCAACTTCTCAGAAATTTGTAATTCATCCTTGCATATTAGAGTTCAGAGATCTAAACTCAGCAGTAATAATAATAATTAAGACAAAGAAGAAAATAAAAGCCAGCAAGTATGAATCGTGAGATTTTATAGAGAAGCGAAAAAACTATCTGAGGATATATACATTCAGCCTGCTATTCAATTCATTTTTAATTATCAAGAAATTTTTTAAGTTAGATATTTTGGATTTTTAAGCTTCTCTGTCCAAAATTATATCAGCTTTTAAACTGTCATTGCCTTCATGAAGAGCATTTGAAGCAACGTCTCAGGAGAAGTATTACTGCCAGAGACTTTTGAGCAGGACCTGATAAACCCTTGCTCTGAAGTAAAAGGTTGGTATGACATCAAAACAGGAAAATCCTATAGTGTTCTCTTCTACATTTTCAGCTTTGAAGTTTATGAATTGTTATACAGTACTTACTATGCATAACCTGTCCTGTCTCCCGCAAAAATGCTCTTTAAATATGCTTTACTAAAGTAAGAGTTGGAATTAAATCAAGAGCTCTATCACAGCTTTAAAAAACAGTACATCTAAAGCAAGAGAGCATTGAATAGTTTAAATAATTATCTGTCGATAATCAGTAAATGTGGACTCTATGTCAAATGGCCTTAGGATATTTATCCCCTGCTAGCACTAATGCCACACCACTCACTGGTCCATTGGCTCACAACAGCTTCTGAAGGTCTTATTTTTTTTTTTTTGGACATTCTAACCAGGATTTTCTGTCCATTGTCCTTATTCGGTGACCCTCAGAGAAGAGACGCACATGCCACAATAGATTGAGCTATTCTGTTTGCAATTAAAACATTTCAGGAAAATATATAAAGCCATCAGTTATTAACAACAGAAAAAAAAAGAGTAAAATTAATTGGTTTCTCATCAAAGTGTGCCACGTATTCTCTTACTCTATTTTAGATTCTTCCATTCTATTAAATATGGTAGCTACCTTGGGTTGGCTGCTTGAGCTGACTGACCCCAGCAAAACACATAAGGGTCACTTCATGTTAGAGCAATATGAACTTTTCCAAAAAGAAGAGCTGATCCTCAGTGGCGACTAATTAGTTGCAAAACCTTTTGTTTTTTCCAAATAATATTGAAACAATCTTAACAACAGTCCCAATACTTACTAATTATAGTTTTTCTCTCATACACCCCCTTAAGTTGTAACTAACGTAAAGGAAATGAAACATCTTGGCTTTATGCATTGTGTTTCATGGAACCCATGAGTCCATGAGAAGTAGTTACTCTTCCATGGAGTATCACAGTTCCAGAGCTAGGCTTTGAGTGCTTCTGTCACACAGAAGCATTTTCCACATATTTCACATTTCTAAATTGATATTTTTTCTTATAACTCCAAATCTGCCATCTTTATTTTTCCAGATTTTTTAAGGTACAATGATAGAGTATGAGGACAGAATTTGAAGAATAGACATTGCTTCTTGAGCAAGTCAATGAGATTTTTGGGGGAAAAAATTACAATTTCAAAATATTTTAAAACAAGCTCTAAAAGAAGTCTTATTTTTTAATAACAAGTCTTCTTTTACTCGAAGGCAGAGCGATATAGGAAGGAAAGGGGTTATGGAAGCATAGATTGCATTTTGAAAAGTAGATGTCCTCATTAGTATCTATAACTTTTGGCAAGTTAATAAATCTTTTTAACCTTAATTCTGTCATTGGTAAATTTGGAATAATAATAAAAATTTGGAAAAATAACAATAACCTACCTGACAAGGCTGTTATGGGATGAGTAGTTTTGACTATAGCTTGGCACATAATTGAGCCTCCATAATTGCTACTAATACTATTTAGCAACATTTGAAAAATAAAACGTGTAATAGCTGTGCCCTTGCCCCTGTCACCTAACTTGGGTAACGATATCTTTAAGGCAACTCCCTTAGGTTTCTCAGGATAAGGCATACGTGACCCATGCAAGCAAACCGGCCTGGTTCTCTCAAACACCTCCAAAATCTACTAATGAGACTCTTTTTACTTAATTGAACTATAAATTTCTTTTTGAAATCATGAAAATCCAACCTGAATGATATACAGTTCCTGATTCCAGCTGGGAAACAAGCCAAGAGTGTAACGTCATAACCAGCTGTGTGTATCTGAACTCCAAAAAAGTGTCAGTTATATAGTTTCATATTTACAATTTCAGTCTCCAGCTAAATTATTTTTTTCCAACTGTTCTGAAGAAAAATTAGTATAGTTCTAGCATGGGGGGCCTTGTTACTAATGTATATAATATGCTGTCAAATCTCAGCATAAAGATAATTTTTTTAGTTAATACCTAAGTTAAATTTTCCTAAGCGTATTGTGAATCCTTTTCATGTAAACGCCTGTTCTGACCAGCTATATTAATTAAACTGCATTTTTAGACTAAGAAAATGACTTCCATTCTACAAGGCAAGGCTCTCAGCATCCTTCTATATCATTTGTCACAGATGCCGATACATCACAATTAAACGGCCATCCTAGACAAAAGGAGGCCTAATCTCTGTATTTCCTGTGATTGGTGGAGAGATGCTTGCAAGTAAGCTTAACATGGAAAGCCTGTTGACAATTCACAACCTAATAAGTGGGCAATTGTTGACTCATCTGGAAGGCATTACTGTAACAAGCTGCTTCTTTAATTTATCTCTCTTATTTTTTCTTTTCAAAACTGATTATGTCTGACCATGAGAATATAAATTAAAAAGTAACATTCTGGGGAAATGGTATCACAATAAAAAACATAAACCTGGGATAGGCAAATGTTAGTTAGGTACATACAGTAATATAAATTGAGAGATGTCTTGCAAACTTATAAATACAAAGTACAGAATTTAAAGTTAGGACCCTAACAAACCCTATTAGGGAAGCTAGGGCAAATATATAACGCATATTGGACTTTTATGTTGTAAATCATAAGTTAAATAAGCCATCAAAATAGAAGATAAGAATATATGGCACGTCTGTTTAATGAGCTAGAAGTCCTTAAGTGGTTTCCATTATTTCACTATGAAAACAACAATAAAGGTTTATTTAATGCTTACTATCAACAGTGTGCTGGAGTTGGCTCACATTGACTAGAGAAAACCAATTGTGCATAACACTTTCCAGTTGAGCATTCAGTGATGTCATCTTGAGAGTATTTATTCCATGGTAGAAGTATTTATACTACAGAAATTGGCAAACAATATAAATCAAAACTTCTTTTTGGAGAGACGGCTGTTAAACATTTATCAGCACACCAATGCTTACTATATATCAGAAGCTATCCTAACCACTTTATATTAACTCTCCAAACAGTCTATTAATTATCCCTATTTTACAATGTACAAAGAGATTACGAAATTTTTCCAACTTCAAACAAACTACAAATAATAGAATTATGACCAAATTATGCTAGCTGATTTCACAGCCTGAACTCCTAAAGACTTCTCTTTGCTACTCTATTTTCTATGTCAAGTCCAATGGAATGTTTTTATACTTTGAGGAATTTAGGTATTATCTGTGCATTGCCAAACTAGAATGTTCACCTACCAGCATTTTAATTTGCTTTGTTATAATAAAAATGCTGAACATTAAAAATATTTGCCTTCACAATGTGTTATTCTGCTATTAGACAAATTTCCTTTATCCTTTTCCTATTTGATAGCCCATTAATAGTAAAAGCAAGATAGATGTGATATGTGTTAATCTCTACTCAGTTCCAAATCAAAAACATGAATGAACACTCCCTGACTGAAAATTATACTACAAAGTGACAATAATCAAAACAGCATGATATGGTCAGAAAAAAACAGTCACATGGACTAATGGAACAAAATTGAGAGGCCATAAATAAACCTACATGTATATAGGCAAAACATTTTTTACTAAGGAGCAAGAACTATCCAATGAAGAAAAGCAAACCTCTTCAATAAGTGGTCCTAGGAAAATTGAAAAGCCACATGAAAAAGATTGAAATTAGACTACAGTTTATCTCCATATATAAAATTAACTCACAATGGACCAAAGACCTAAATATAAGACCTAAAACAATAAATTACATAGAAGAAAACAGAGGTACTAAACTTGTTCTTAGAAAATATTTTGTGAATTTGACCCCAAAGGCAAGGGAAGTAAAGACAAAAATAATTGAATGGGACACTATCAAACTGAAAAGCTTCTGCACAGCAAAAGAAACCACCAACAAAACAAAAAGGAAAGCAATCAAATGGAAGAAGAAATTTGCAAACAGCTCCTCTGACAAGGGGTTAATATCCAAAATATGTAAAGAACTCATACAACTCAACACAAAACAAATAGTTCAATTAAAACATGGGCAAAGGACCTGGACAGACACTTCTCCCAAGAAGACATACAAATGGCCAACAGATGTATGAAAAGACGGTCAGTTTTACTAGTTACAGTGAGATACCACTCCACACCTGTTAGAATGGCTATTATCAAAAACACAAGTAATAACAAGTGCTGGAGAGGTTGTGGAGAAAAATGAACTCACATTCACTGATATACTTTGAATTATTTAGTTTCTGCCCAATAATGCTCACGGAATGAAAACTCAGGTAGTAAAGAGGGACCCACCAAAGGTGTACAATGGTAGTACATGATACCCCTCACTATGGGCCTACCAAGGGGAGTGCATGGTAGCATGTGATGTCTTCAATTGGGATATTCTTGAGGAAAAGGATACAGAACTGTATACTTGATGAAGAACATAGGAATACTTAAAGGAGCGGAACAGATGTAATAAGGCAACTCCAGAAGGGGTGTGATTTAGGGAACGTTGTGTGGCCAGGGAGCAGTGTTATATCATGAGACACCTGGAGGATGCTGGAGAGAGGCAGGAAAAACATGTGGAAGCACAACAAAGACTGTGAAAGAGAAATTTTTCTTCTTTCTCAATTTTACTGAGTTAAGATGGCCTTTAGGAATCCAAAATAAATGGGTCCCAATATGATACAGAAAGTAGCTTTGCACAAGCAGGTGTTCTACACCAGTGTTTCCCAACATGTGGTCTGTGGACCACCAATATCAGAATCACTTGTTTAAAACACAGATCCCTGTGCCTCATCATCCAGATGTGTGTCATAATTTCAAAAATACTGAAGTTAGGCTAAAATAAAGGAGGAGGTATGGCAAAAAAAAAAAAAGCAATGAAAAGGATTTTAAAATAAAATTTGACAGTAACAGGAAATCACAGAATAATCTAAACTCAGTGATGATATGGGAGGAATGTGAGATTTGAACCTTATCAACATCTGAAGAAATCCTATCAAAATTTGTCAGTGGCATGTAAATCTAGGACTAAATCTGACAGGTGCAGAGAGGGGACATGGATGGCTGTCATTACCAAGTCAATGTACATAATCTGAGCAAATGGAGGTATCAGCATATATCAGTTCTGTTAATGAAGTGGAAATATTAAGCATTTACAATATTTTGAATAAGTAGAAAAAGAAAAAATAAAGAAAAAATTGTATGTCTCAAATCAAAGGCAGTAAGAAAGCTAACACTGTATTGTTTTATAATAGGCTTCTTTTCAAAGATATGAAAACATAAGTTCCATCTTTCTAGTGTTTGTACATCTACTTTTAGAATGAGCATTTTTTGCTTTCATTGTTAAAACAATCAAGAATTTTTATAGATAATTCTTTCTCTCTCTCTGAAACTATGTGAAGATTTTGTAGAATACTTAATAGTCAAGTCATTAGGCAAAGTGAAGTAGATCACCAGTGGCATTTCAGTGTGTTAATTATAATTATAAACAAAACAGAAGAATTCAGCTAGGATTTTGGTAAAAAAAAAAAAAAAAAAAAGCAGGGCCAAGAGCAATTCACACTGTCTAATCCTTTATACCTTTTTCAGTAATTTCTATCTCCCATTCTAGGCCAACAATTCTGGTTTCATTAAATAAATGTATAGGTGAGAAACTGAAGACAAAGCAAATGAGAATTAATATTTTCTAATGACATTTACTGGAATTTTAATTATAAATCCAGCACATGATTTTCAAAATTCATTATAAATTCTAGAAGTCTTAAGTGTGCATAAACTTAAAAATGATCTATTTAGAAGCCCTAATTTTAAAAGTAAAAAAAAAAAAAAAAAGTGTAACTTGAGTCTTCACATTGACAAAGAAAGGGAATTAGAACAAGGATCTCAGTTTTCTTCTCAACATTTGGTCCAATATTCTGTAGAGATAGTTTTGTAGGAAAGAAAACAGACCTAAATCTCATTCTCCAATTAATTTACTTTTTGTCCTTAAGCCAATCATCAGGCTCTATAGGTGTCAGTTTTTTCATCTTTAAAATGGGGGCTGAGCCAAATGATCTCAAAGGGTCACTGCAAATTTAATAGCCTGCGGTTTTATAATTTGCCTGTGTGAACATAACCAAGATGAGAATCAGATGCAACTGTTCTAGAGGTCATCATGAATATAAAAGCCTGCTGTCAACATTTTTAATCTTAGAAGGAAGAATGGAAAGGAAATGTTATAAAAAATAAGTGTTCTCATCAGAGGGAGGTGCTCTATCAGAAATATATGAAATTGTTTGGGAGAGTCTGTGGAGAGTCTGGACCTTAAGGTTATAGCAGCTACTGAAAAGTTACAAATAGTTTTTCTGCTATCTAAAGGGTGAGAGGTTGTAATTTACCTTAGAGGAAGATGGAGTGTTTCTAAAGAGTGTGGACCCAAAGGATTAAACTACCATCCATAAAATTTCAAAAGCTTATCATTTGCTAGAGGAGAAATCCTAGAGAGTATGTCTCCTAAGACAAATGTATCTTTCTAAGTTTATATTTAGAGGGCTATTTATTAGTTCATGTTCTTAAGGAATGGTAGGTTTTCTTTCCAAGTTATTTGCAGAACACTGGAAGCTGTAATGAAGAAGCCTGAACAATGATTGCTTCCTTTATCTAGTGCTACAGGAGATACTGTGTGGTAGATGGCTACATTAGCAGCCCAGTGAGTGACACCTGCCACCATCCACACACTTTTGTAGTCCTATATTGACACTAGACTTGGTTATGAGACTTGTTTTTGCCAACTGGATATTAGAAAACATTGTGCTTTAGCGTGCAATGTCTCTTTTTTTTTTATCCTCACCCGAGGACATTTTTCCATTTTTTGATCTGATAGAGCAGGAGGGAGAAAGAGAGGACGAGAGAGAGAAACTTCGATGTGAAGGGACACATGGAGTGGCTGCCACCCGCACGACCAACCAGGGCCGGGGACAAACTGCAATCGAGGTATGTGCCCTTAGCGGGAACTGAACCAGGGTCTCTCTGTACCGCAGGCCGACGCTCCAACCGCTGAGCCAAACCGGCCAGGGCGCATGCAGTGTCTCTTGACCCAACTGTCTTCACTGGAGAAAAAAGACCACATGCAAAGATATGCCAGTCATCCCAGTGGTCCCAACTGAGCCCAGCCTTCAATTGTAAACAGCTTGCATGAGCCGAGACATAACAAGCAGAAAGACCACCCTGACACAGAAATGCTAAAAATAAATTGCTAAATTGCTGTTGTTATAAGCTACTGTGTTTTCTGTTGGTTTACTACACAGAAAGAGACAATTGAAACAGTCAGCTTAGGTGGGTTTTTCCTGAAGGTAATGTTCCCATCGTCAATAATCCTAGAAAGAGGTCAATTTTGGCACAGTAAGGCAGACTTGGCAACAGTCCTTAAATGAGGCAAAGGTAAAAGAAACATGATTATTATTTTTCAGAACCCTGGAGTCAGCTGTCCTCAAACTAGAAGACACAAAAACCCAGTGAGACCCTGGAAGTACGTGGAGGAGGTAAGTTGTACTCTGTCACAAGGAAGAAGGAGCTAGGCAAGAAAGCAATCAGTCAACAAGAAATGCTGATACTGGGACTTGGACTTTAGACTATATATTTTTTTCTTCTAGATAATAGTTTTGTGGATTTAAAATTTTTTTCAATTGCAGTTTACATTTAATATGATCTGTATAAATATAAATACATTTAGTATGAATACTAACATTTAGTATTCATTTCAGATGTACAGCATAGTGGTTAGACAATCATGTATTTTACAGAGTGGTGTCCCTGATATTTCCAGTACCCCCCTGGTCCTATATATAGTGCAGTATTTCTAAGATATCTTCTGTGCTGTACCCCCTCTTTGATTTTCTTCCATTAAATAATAGGTATAATTTTCTTAATTTATTTTCCCTTTTCACTCTTCTTTTATGTGACCCTTTCCCTAATCAGTAAGATCATTTTCATTGCCCTGCTAAGTATGGTTAAAACTGAAGTGAAAAGAGAAAAGAAAACTGTTTGACATCAAGGCATAAGAGGGTACGACTACCTTGAATTCAGAGGTGAACAACAGAATTGACCAGTTATATTTAATATCATTACCACTATGATTGAGTTTAGGTCTATGATCTTGCTCTTTTCTATTGTCCTACATGCTCTTTGTTACTTTTTTTTCCATTTTCTTGCTTTCATTAAGAATAATTAATCTCCACTCTTGGCTTATGAGCAAAACCTCTTAGTTTGATATAATTGTGTTGATTGCTCTAGGGAAAAGATACAGCTTTAACTTCAAGTGATGATACACAACTTCACTTACACAGTAAGAACATTACAACAATATATAGGTTGACCTAAAAATATATATATACACACTTTGAATAATTATAAATTCCAAAGGGTTAATTCTGAAAAGAAAGAAACACCAATTGAGCTATCAGCTGGTAAGTGTATATATATTTTTTGGGACACCCTATATTTCCATTTACATCCCCCAAATTCTTTGTGCTATTATTGTCATATATTTTACTTCTCCATATGTTAATAAAGTTATTTTTTAAATTGAGGTGTAATTGAAATATAAGATTATATTAATTTCAGGTGTGCAACTTAATGGGTTGACCTTTGTATATAAAATGATCACAACAGTAAGTCTAGTTAACTGTGTCACCATACATAGTTACAGTTCTTTTCCATGTGGCAAGAACTTCTAATCTACTCTCAGCAACTTTCAAATGTGCAATATGGTATTGTTGACTCTAGTCACCATGCTATACATTACAACCCCACGACTTATTAACAACTGGAAGTTTGTACTAACACCATTGTTATTTAAATAGATTTTATTATTATTATTTTTTTTAGCATTTTTATGAATTTGTATTTATTTTTTTGTTACAGATATTTTACCTTTTTACCCCATTGGCACCCCCCACCCCACCCACCCTCCACCCTGTCCCCGGCTTAGTTGTCCATGTCCTTTGGTCATGCATACATGCATATAAGTTCTGTGGTTTATCTCTTCCCACCCCCCCACCCCCATCCCCTCTTCTGAGGGATGTCAGTCTGTGCCCTACTTCCATGTGTCTGGGTCTACTGTATTCCTTAGACTGTTATGTTCATTATATTCCGTATATAAGTGAGATCATGTGGTATTTGTCTTTTTCTGCTTGGCTTCTTTCACTTAGGATAATACTTTCCAGGTCCCTCCATGTCGTCTCAAAGGATAAGAGATCTTTCTTTCTTACCGCTGCATAGTACTCCATTGTGTATATGTACCACAGCTTTTTGATCCATTTGGTCTACTGGTGGACACTTGGGCTGTTTCCAGATCTTAGCTATTGTAAATAGTGCTGCTATGAACATGGGGGTACATATATTCTTCCTGATTGGTGTTTCAGGCTTCTTAGGGTATATTCCCAGCAGTGGGATCACTGGGTCAAATGGAAGTTCAATTTTTAATTTTTTGAGGTAGCACCATATTGTTTTCCATAGCGGCTGCACCAGTCTGCATTCCCACCAGCAGTGTATTAGAGTCCCCTTTTCTCCACACCCTCGCCAACACTTGTTGTTTGATGATTTGTTGATGGCGGCCATTCTGACAGGTGTGAGGTGATATTTAAATAGATTTTAAAATAAATTTCAAAAATATATGTCTTTGATATTTGCCCACACATAAACATCCCAGCTTTCTTCACTTCTTTGTTTAGAATCAATGTCTCCCCGTGAAGTGCAAGTCAGCCTAAGGGGACAGTCCAGCCAATGTGTATTGTATGGAATTGAACAGGTACGTGTACAGCCTGGGCCACCAGCATCACCTTACTGACTGGAACAGGAGAGTTAAGGCCAGAATGATTTCTCTGTTTTTCTCTTCCTCTCCACTCCCCTTTTCCTTTCTCTTTCTCCCCTCTTCTCCCCCCACCCCTTCCTCTTTTCCAGCTGAGAAGTCCCAGTAGAATAATTTGGACTAGAAAATTAAGTAACAAACCAGTGATAATAGATGGAAATAAAGTGGTAAAATTGGTGCTTTTCATTTTCTTCATATGTTTCTATAGTTTCCAAATTTTCTACAATACACGTATACAATAGTAATAATAATAATAAAGTTTTTTAAAGGGAACATACAAAATGTTATCTGCCAGGAACCTAGCTTAATTCTCTGAGAGAACAAATAATAGATGTCTCGTTAATAAATTAAGAAAAAGTTAACTGTTTGGGGCAAAAGGGGGGAGTAGTTTTGCTAAGAACAAAGATGATACTAAAAGATATTTTCTTAATTACTGTAAATTTGTTCTGTTTGGCATCCTCTGAAATTATAAATCTCCTGAAAGTCTCCATGATGTTTTTAACTTTCTGTTTTAAGAAACACCAGCTCTATGAGTAACCAATGGACACAGACAACAAGGGGGTGGGGGCGATCGGGAAGAGGGTGGCTTGGGGGGGAGAAGGAGAAACATCTGTAACAAAAATAAATTAATAAAAATTGCAAAAAAAAGAAACACCAGCTCAACACTTTTTATAACATAAAATTGTTAACCTTCATTAAGTCATCTATCATCTGTAAAAATTAACCAGCTATCCCACAATATAAACATAGTCAGGAATAAGTCCAATTCCTAGAAATACCTCTAGAAACAACTTAGACAGAGTGGGTCGGTCGCTTTGTGCCAGGCTGTCACTCTGAGGATGGCCATTCCAGCGCACACCTCAGACCTGGCTTGGGGCTGGTTGCCCTCGATGTTGTCTTTATCTTCTCTGTAAAAATATTCGAATCAATGAACAGTTTTACTAACAAACCTACATATGGATATAGAAATAACACTTTCTTCCTCTTTCTTTGGTCAGAAATAAACACCAATTTACATCTCGCAAGACCATTTACTCTCACTAAAAGTTAATATATAGTAAAGAGTGTGCACATAAAACGTATCAGAAACCAGATAGGAAAAACAGTTTAAGCTACTCGAATCCACTTGCTTGAACATCCGGGGACCATGCCACCCTGGAGACACTGTCAAATGCATTTGCAGATGTGCACTCAGCCCCGCAGTACAAGTTCCTAACAGCGTTCTTATCCCCCTTACGCTGCCCCTTCCAAAACCATCATCCAGAAGCACATTCCACCTTGCTCTGGGCGAGCTGCACGCAGCAGGTCTTTAACAGTGTCACTTGCTGTGGTTCAGCCCTACGAAAGTCCCAGAACCAGTTTCTTCACTCTGTCACTCACTGCACTGCAGAGAAGCTGCCGCTTCATCCGCGGGCACCAGAGGCACCGCCCTGAGGGTGATGAGCGTGTGTCCTGTCAGCCACTGATGCCGCTTCGCTGTGCCTTCCACTGGGCGCTTCATCCATCTGTCCCTCTGCCCAGACACTCCATACATCCATGAAGCCTTAACATATCTGAGGATAGTGTGCACATTCCTTCTACGTCTTCTCCTCATCCAACTAAATATCCTCAGGATCTTTTTGTTTTTTTACATTCTTCTTGTACTGTCTATTCTAGCCAACACAAAGAGAGGGATACTGGGATCACAGAGCCCGAATATGGGAGTAGGAAGAACTATCCCCTCTCGTGTTCTAAGCTTCTACTCTTGCAATACAGACACTAATTCAAAATATGTAAATAGATAAATAATTGAGCCGGTTCAGGGAATACAGTCATAAATTTACAAATATATCTAATATCAAATTATATAATATGGTAAATTATGCTAAGAAATCACAACATTACTAAAAAGTGTGTTTGAGGAATTATATACACAATATCATGTGAAACAATCTTTTACCTATAAGCATTATTTTACTTTTCTAAACTTTAAAATTTTATCAGCATTAAAACTCCAAAGGCCCTGACTGTTTTCTGGACATTAAAATAACACCAGCAAAGGCAGTATATCTAAGCTCTTGCTTGGTATTTGTGTGGCATCATAATCATCCTTAAAATGCACAACAGAATACTGACTTAATGATCAGTCTTGATCATTTTTTTTATTTTTTAACTTTTTTTATTACAGATGTCCCTCCTTTTTCTCCCATTCACACCCTCCTCCCTGCTCCCCACCACTCCCCTTCACCGTACTGTTGTCTGTGTCCATTGGTTATGCCTATATGTATATAAGTTCTTTGGTTTATCTCTTCCTGACACCCACCCCCACCCCCCACACTCCCTCTGAGGTTTGTCAGTCTGATCCCTACTTCCATGTCTTTGGATCTATTTTGTTCATCAGCTTATTTTGTTGACTATATTCCACGAAGAAGTGAGATCCCTGATTGGCTTATTTTGCTCAGCATAATAAGCAAAATAAGTTCCCCCCATATTATCTCCAAGGCTGAGAGATCTTTCTTTCTCACAGCTGCATAGTATTCCATTGTGTATATGTACCACAGCTTTTCTATCCACTCATCTACTGATGAACAGTCGGGCTGTTTCCAGACCTTAGCTATTGTAAATAGCACTGCTATGAACATAGGGGTGCATATATTCTTTCTGATAGGTGTTTCAGGCTTCTTAGGATATATTCCTAGAAGTGAAACCACTGAGTCAAATAGCAGTTCAATTTTTAGTTTTTTAAAGGAAATGCCATATAAGGCATATAAAACAAAGGAAAAAAATTATAAATGGGGCTATATCAAACTAAAAAGTTTCTGCACAGCAACAGAAACCAGCATCAAAATGAAAACAGAACCCATTTTCTGGGAGAACATATTTGCCAATGATACATCAGATAAAATTTCCAAAATATATAAAGTACTCATATAAGCCAACAAAACAAAGACAAAAAAATCCAATGAAAAAATGAGCAGAGGACCTGAATAGACACATCTCCAAAGAGGACACACAAATGGCTAAGAAACATATGAAGAAATACTAAACATCAATAATCATCAGAGAGATGCAAATTAAAACAGTGGTGAGGTATCACCTCACACCTGTCAGAATGGCCGCCATCAACAAATCATCAAACAGTAAGTGTTGGCGAGGGTGTGGAGAAAAGGGGACTCTAGTACACGGCTGGGGGGAATGCAGACTGGTGCAGCCACTATAGAAATCAGTCTTGATCTTTTAGTCCCTCTGCACATAGTAACTTCAGTGAGCCTGATGCTTTTCCACCAATAGTTCTCTGAATTTTAAAAATAATGATAATAATATGACTGAGGACAAACAGTGCAGCTATGGCCTGCACTGCATTGTGGGGAGGAATCAGGAGAAGGAAGTCCATCACCCACAACTCAGGGAACGATGATCTTCAAAATGCTGCCCCTGCATTGTGAGGACTGAAGCCACCAGCCCCACACACCAGGTGGAGTGCTCATCTTTGGATATCGACAGTGACCTTCAACATTGTGCAGCTTTCCTCTCAGTCAGACAACTAGTCCTCACACCATCTATCTTGGATTTGTAGAAATCAACCCTCAAACATTAGGCAGGCTTCCAGTAGAATCTCTTACATAAATGGTTTGACTTGGAGCCAATGGAAGGTGATATTAGGTTATACAATCAGCTCGTGTCGAGTCATTTCAGTGGCACTTCCCTAAAATGTGCAGACTTTGTGATTTATTTTTTAAAAGCTCTGTGGCTGGCATGCCCTCACTTGAGCAAAATTCCTTTCCAAACCACGGGGCCTTTTCACTAATGCCTGAAGTTGCAACCTTTCTCGCTTGGTCTGCCTTACATGGGGGACCAACTGCAAGCAAAAAGGAATTCACGTTAGCAAACCTTGTGACTTCTCTGAGTCCTCAGAGCCTTCCAGGAACCAAGGCTTTGTGCCAGCTCATTATTATCCTTGCCTTGTGGATCCTACACTGAGCAATTAGGACATAAAAAGTTTATTATCCTAGGGAAAAGAGGAATGCATGAAATGCTCCATGGAAAGAAAGAATGTGAAAGTCAGAAAATCCTGTCTTCAGTGCAGATACGTAAAAAGATAGTCATGGAACTGAGCCAGAAATAAGCCTGCAAACTCTTTTTGCTTCCCTTCCCTCTTCCTGCATTCAGCTGCATTATTCACAGCCATTTGCTTTACCCCTTCTGATATGGGGTCATGCTTTCTGCTTGGGAGCTATTGTCCAAGACTTAATCTGATAGAAATCACTAAAGCTTCTTTCTATTGTATCTTTCGGCACTGGGCTGAATTCTATTTAGGCATTCTGAAATCAGATAATCCACTGAGAGAAAATGAATAAATATTTTAAAGACATAGGCCAATAGAGTAAAAATATAATTACCAGCTCAAAGAAATTTTTCGAGTCTAAATTTAAGATGGCATCTTCCTTGATTTTATGTTTAATTATAAGCATCCCTAATAAGAATCCCCCAATCAGTCTTTATTTTACACTTAATTGCCTCCAGCCTTCACACCTTCCAACTGTTGAGCAAATTAATATTTAGGTAAGCTTTGTAGTGTTTAAAAATTGCTTTATGAGTGTTAACCTTACTGTCCTATGTAAAAAGCTTTTTAAAAATGCTTAAGGGTGAAGACAGTGTCAAACTAGCTCCCCGCTTTTTTGCACACATATGCACGTATTCATATACAGACATAAACACATACTGTCTACCTTGATAATGCTTGACACCACATCCTCAGAAATATTTATTTACAGGTGCAAGCAGGTCACATGAACTAGTTCTCTGCACCTCAAACTGTCCTAAAACTGGTCAGAGGAACTCTGATTAGGGGAGGGAAAAGTTGATCTTTTATACAAAGTACAAGTAATTAAAACGTGGAAGCCTATTTGAACAATTCTAATAAGGTAAGTAACCAACTCACTTTATCATTGCTGTGGCTTATCTTCTGAAAACTATCCCAAAAAACTATAAGAATTAGAAGGAAAAAGAAATACAAAGCATGAAAAAGACTGACAAATCCCTTTTGAGATACGTGTGCAAACTGAAAGAGATGGGGCCTCCTCCGTCCCTCAAGGTTGTTACCTTGCCAGTCTCAGCCTCCCAAATCAAATGCACTCTCCGGTCAGGTCACTTACTGCCAGGTTTCTGGAGAGATGGTCATCTTGCATCTGTACCTTCTCCATCCATCATCTCTTGAGTATCTCTTCCTGATCCCTCCACTTCCCCGTCCTATGAAAGCTACCCTTCTCCCTCCCTCTCATGTGTGTACTTTCAGCCTCTCCACCCTTCTCTTTCTCCAACACTCAGTGTTATGCCAAAAGCTCACCTACCACATCAGCAAAGCACAAGCCAGCCACTAAGTAACTTTTAAAACCCAACCTGTCACAGACCCACCCAGCAATATTTCTCGCACATGTCTGCATTGGATGAGGTCCAAACAATTAGATGAATTCCAATCTGTATTAGATCAGACCATCAGTCTAGTCTCACACTAACTGCCCTTTCTAGTCTACAAAGTCTTCATAACTAGTTAGCTCTCTTAGAACAATTTTCACCTGCTTCAAAATGCTTATCTGGATTCTTTGAGGGGTCAAATCCCTGGTTGTGACACAACACCATTTAAATGTACAGTGATTTGTGTGGCTGCGCTTAACGCCCACTGCAGGAAAGCAAGGACACTGCTTCATGTTTCCTCACCAGTGTCCCCAAATCCAGCACAGTGCTCAATTATTATTACTGGGATAAATAAACAAACGAAGGGGTATATTTATGTGTACGGGTTTACATAGTCTGTGTTTACAAGTAATATTCTCCAAGGCTTAGTATTAGGACATTTTCTTAAAGTGTTACCTAAATACAAACTAAAATAAAAAGTAATCATTTCCAATAGATGTGTTTCCACAGCTGTGGAATCAGAAGTAGCTAAAGATCTGAATGTATTCACTCCTATGGTGATTACACATCCGTTTCTACCTGAAATGGTCCTCGGTGTTTGTCCCAGCATAATTTTTCAGGACACCCTCCTTCACCCTTAAAGTTGTTCCAATTTGACCAACAAGTTATATAATCACTTTGTCACTTCACCTGTCATACAGGGAATTCTTGGGCTCCGGCCCTAGGTCACTTCATGAAATATGTGCTGCACCATAGAGATCGATTACAGGGTTCCAACTGTAGATATATTCTCTCTAGATAAACGTGGAAAGTGTAGGCATAATGATAACCTGTTAAAATTAAAAATATACTAGAATGTTGGAGCATCTTGCTGGGCCTAGGGAACAATGATCAAGTAGGATAAATACCAAATGTGGTACATTCCGCCTTAAATATTTAAATCCCAACACAGGCCATTACCTTATGTGCAGTCCTCGACTGCAAGTTGACAGGCCAAGCTCCATCTTTTTCGCCACTACTGCATTCAGTTCTTTGTACTTTAGCTGCTGGAGTATTCCCTGTTGAAGCTGGCCTCAATATCATATTCAGTTATGTTGCTCAGGACAGAGATGTAAATGATCTACTGTGCCATTAAGTCCAAACCTCACAAGATTGTTCTAAAACTAATGAAATAATAATAATAGTAATAATAATGATAAAGTTGCTAAGAACTTTAATAATGTGTTGGTAAAATCTGGATACAATCTCCACAGGATATTCAACTGTTTAAACAATACATAGTAAGGTAACAACATACTCTATTTGATTTATAGTAAATAATTATTTAAAAATAATGAATACACTAAAAAATGCACAGTCAATCCCTTAACACACACACACACTACCTCAAATCAGTAAGAGTCATGTTCTTTATTCTAGTAAAATAACATGGAAAATGTAGAGGATTGAAGTATTATACATTTCAACTTTTCTACTTTGACACTTGTGTCTACAATAGAAAAATCAAATTGAGAATATAACTGAATAACACAGGTGCAGATATATTCTTTCTTCATTTTTCAACTTCTAATGAAAGTCACTCATTACAATTTCTATCCTTAGAAGTCTTTTAACCTTATTGCTAATATAAACAAATACCAACAGAACAAATTATTCACAGATCATTGGGATGCATTATTAAAAAGCCTTAAAACACCCGCCTTTTTTATTTTGAGGTATTTCATTAAAATAACAGTGTAAATATTCATCCTGCTAAATGAGTGTTTTTAGTAGATCTGGCTACTGTCAAAGAGGGATCTTGAAACAGAGAAGAGCCATGTGAACTCCAAATGCATCCACACAAGACTCTCACAGTAACAGAATATGGTGATGGCATGCCTGAGGTCCTTCTTTCCCAAATGTGTCCAATTCAAAATTTAATGGTGCCATCTTGAAGGGTAGAGTGTAGGGCATCTCTAGAGCAGCTCAGAGCTGCATAAAACCCAGAGGTTTCATGCCTGTAGCCAGACACGCCTGCTGGATCTATTTACACAGGTCCTTGAGGTAAACCCAACCTCAGAGCACAAGGAGCGTCGGGGCCAGAGAGGCAAGCCTGTCAGTGCTCTGCAGTGGGAAACCAGGAGCAGACAGAATGCATTCTTTCCCTCATTAGTTCGCTTATTAACAAATAGTGCTAAGAATGCACAATGGCTCAGGCACTCTACTGGGTATAATAGTGAGTGAATCAAACACAGTTTCTGCCCTTCTGAAACATATAGCCCAAGAGAAGAAACGGGCATTAATTGAACAATTTACCAATGTATGTATAAAAGTGAAATGCAATAGGAGCTTTGAAAGGAAAGGGTCATGGTTAACTGCGAATCTATGACAAACATCCCTGGCCTCCACAAGGGAGCGGGTTTGAAGTAAATGAAGCTTGATCAGTCAGATCTGGAGGATCAGAGAGAGATAACTAAGCACATAGTTGGGAGCGAGGAGGTTTGGGCAGGAATCACTTTCCAGCTCAAGGAAACTAACTACCTGTGCAAAGAACTTGTGGAAGGAGGGAGCATGATGTAATCACAAAACAAACGTGTGGCTAGAATATAGTAAGTGACGGGAAGCATGGCCAGTCTAGAGAGAGAAGCAGGTGTCAGGAGCTGTGAAGAATGTGGTCTGTCCCAGAAAGTGGGAAAGGCGTCAACACCTAGGAGCTGCTCCTGGGGCACAGGAAGATGTTTTCCTGGAAGACACAGTCAAATTTCAGTTTCTGTAGACTAGCTGGCAAGTTAGACAATTTAGACAATTATTTCTGTAAAAAAAAAAAAAAAAAAAAGAAACAAATGATAACCAATGTTGTTGTTGCTACTTATCTACTTTTGAAATAACATTGCTCACTATAACCATGTAGTAGAGAAATGGGATAGCTACTCTTGACTTCAAAATTAGACAGAATGGGTCCAAATTGTGGCTCTGCCACTTCTTCGCTGTGTGACTTTGATTAGTTCACCTAATCCTGGGCTTCAGTTTTCTTAAATTTCAAATAGAGAAATGTTATTACCTACGTCACAGAATTTACACATCATTATATAGATATAATGGGTGTACGAATGCTGGACCCATAATCATTAAGCATGAAATGAACATCAGTCATTGTTGCACTGGGCTCATGTACCCATCCATCCCCCAACTGCTATCACAGTGAGTTGCCAATAGCTCAGAGTTATGCTTTTCCAGAAAATCTGCCTTCAGAGGACAGGAGCTATCTCACCAAGAAATGCTACATCCTACAGTCAATTTTGACTGCTGAGGTACAAAAGCCAGACCCAAACCAAAGTGTGACAACTCTGTGGTACCAATCGCCCAGAGTTCCACGCAGGATCAGGGTGAGACCACATCATTTTCACCTGGCTTCTTCCCACTTACCCATTCTGCATCCTTCACCTGCTTCTAGGTTTCTTCTGAGAGCACTGTTGATAAATCACACTTCCAACACTGCTTCTTGGGAACACAACTCAAGACAGTTATTATAATAATTATTTTGTTGATGTACTCTCTCTTTGAGATTTCACAGTCTTTTTTGCCAGTCTAAGAGCTCAGCTCAGTTGACTTCCAAAAAATAGGTCTTTGCCATCTAACAGTTTTATACTCCTTGCTCCATTAGCTCTTTTTACAAGTTTATATTAGTTGTATATTTAATGGTTTACTTCTCTGACAGGAAGCTCACTGGGCTATAAATTTCATAAAAGCAAATGTGTGTTATTCAGCTTTTTCCACACAGGACACAGCGCACATATAATTAGATCTCACATATAATAAGGACTCAGCAATTCAACTCGATCCACTCAATTATAAAGTGTGGAGCTGTACAATATGCAGATTATGACTACTGCCAGAAGCAAATCTCCCATGGAATGAAGTGATCTGAGTTCAATTTCACATTGGAAAGCAACGAGGCTAATCCAAATGATACTTTTTCAATTCTAAGGGGCTGGATTATCTGTTCACTAACACACGAAGTTTACTAACGATGGCTTTCAGTGGTTTCTGACTCATTCCTGTGCATCATTACAACAGACTTTAAAAGCCTTGATGCCACAGCATACTGGGATAGGAATCACGCAAGAAACTGACCATTAAAAACCCTTTTGGCATGAAGAAAATGACTCTCAGCATGAAAAACTCTCCAGACAATTACTGTATCCTTGAAATGTAGCTTGAACACTATGATCTACACTGCACTCACTTTCAACACACTCACACTTGACACTGCCACTCAACAGAGGCAAAAGTGTTCAGAGGGTCATTTTGAAACCGACAACTGACACCTCATTATTTCACAATGTAGGCCCAACAGAAATTAATGGGGAGTTTTAAATAAGAAAATGCTTGCAAATGAAGCAGTTGGCTGATGGAGTCTTATCTCTGAAAAAAAATGACTGGAGGAGAAGCCTAAACTCAAAAAAATGCAGCAGTCAGCTCCTAAATGATTGGGAACAAACTGCATATGCATGGCCTCATTTACATACAGCATCCTCCCCACTGCAAATGCAAAATGTGAATCTATAATACTCATCTACTATATCTACATGCATGTGCTGTTATAATGTGTCAGCGAGATAACCAGAGACACACAGCCAAATTGTAACGGAGCGCTTTATTCTCGCCGGCGGGCTGCGGGGGGCATAGTCTCCCCTCGGATTAGCAGCCACAATTCTTCTTGGTTGTCAGATTTTAAAGACAGAAGCCCCATCCTCCTGTTGCCCCCTCCCGCAGAGGACCTGTACAACAGTGGGTGTGACAGTGATTACAGAAGTCAAAATTAGCATTATTCACCAGGCTCAGGAGTACGTGCAAATGCCTACAATTACCTGTACTCAGAAACTGCAAATGCCTCCCAACATGTGAGGCAACTATAATCTTAGGCAAAATTCCTTTACTTCAGGAGATAATTAACCTATTATTGGAAAAATATCAAGGAAGGTCCATTGGTGATAAAAATGGAGTTATTTAGTCGCCTTAGCCAACAGGCCTACATAAGAATGGAATCTAGTCGCCTTCGCCTCGGGGCCCAGGTCAGTGCAAATGGAATTATCTAATGTAATTAAGGAAACTGCTGATCCCTTCACTCTTATAATCAACACATTAATGTTCATGCTTCTCCTTTTTTTTCATCTCAAGCACTAGTGACCAAGAGGAAGTAGGCAGAATTATTAACATCTTAAGTCTTGTTTTCTCTATGAAAAGGGGATAAAACCCACTTAGTCACCAAGTCTAAATATCTGCCAATCAGCAATAGATGAAGAGGAAAAAAATATGCCCAATTGGTTATTTTTCTTTTTTAACTTTAAGACTCAGACAAAAGAGCATCAATGTCAAAAATCAAAAAGAACAGGCTGGGAAGAATGTATGTTGCAAGAAATAAGCCAGTCAAAGAAAGACAAGTACCACATGATCTCACTTATTTATAAACATCATAAACAAAATAAGCTGTTGATCGAAATATATCCAGAGTTATAGAAGTGGGGAACAGACTGACAAACCTCAGAGGAACGGATATTGGGAAAGGTGGGAAGAGATAAACCAAAGAACTTATATGCACACATGCACAACCAATGGACACAGACATTAGGTTGGGGAAAGAAGGAGGGGGGTGGGAGCAGGGAGGAGAGGGTCAATGGGAGAGAAAAGGGGGAACATCTGTAATACTTTCAATAAAAAAAGGGGGGGGCATCACTGTCAAAAATCCAAGAGAACAGGCTTGGAAGAATGTAGGTTGAGCCCTGGCCAGTTTGGCTCAGCGGTTAGAGCATCGGTCTGTGGTCCAGAGAGACCCGGGCTCGGTTCCCGCTAAGGGCACGTACTTCGGTTGCAGTTTGTCCCCGGCCCTGGTTGGTTGTGCGGGTGGCAGCCACTCGATGTGTCCCTTCACGTCGATGTTTCTCTCTCTCTCTCCTTCCTCTCTCTCCCTCCCACTCTATCTGTACAAAAAATGGAAAAATATCCTAGGGTGAGGATTAAAAAAAAAAAAAAAGAATGTAGGTTGAAAGTAGATTTGACCAAATCAAGTTGGAGTGTCTGATCCACAAAATAAGAATTGTTTTCAAAAAAAGACAAACATGCTATTTTCTTCTCTCTAAGCAACAGAAAAACCCTGGGCACATACGATGGCTTTATTTTCAACAACACAGGAATAGTGGCTCAACTACAGACAAAGACATTCTTAAATTTGCTGTTTGCACATACACATATATCGACAGAACCTAGAATATCCATAAATTTGTCTCTGAGAGAGAAGTTTACAGGACAAATTTTAGTGAATAATTTTAACCACAGTGTGCATAATAACCCACTTTTCTTCCTGCTAAAAAATGTTTCAATGCAACAGTGAAGAGCACTTTTTTCTCCTAATTAAGGGCCACATGCTGCCTTTGCTGTGGTCACAGGGTTTCATTAGTGCCCAGTGACGTTTTGGTGTCAATCACATTAAGTAGAGACCATATATACACCCCATGTGTTCCATGTATTAGCAGCTTTCAGGAGTAGTTGCAATTAAATTCTTTCACTGCAACCTGATTTGTCATTTTTCTTCCTCAGAGGTATGGGGGATGGGGACAGGGTAAATTATGTTAGGCTGTGGTGAGCTCACGACAGTGAGACAGGTCTTATTTTTGATATGTGGTTTAATACCTTTTCCACAGACAAGCTTCCTTGAGAAACTCAGGGGCAATTTTAGAGCATTTTCAAATAATATGTGCAGGATCTCTAACATCTGTTCTCTATTGATAATCTTTCTGCTCCAGAAAGGAGAAGATAAGAAAAGTTTTTAAAATCATGTATTTATGACTTATTCTGTGCTGGGCATTGACCGTTTTACCTTGTGGATTTTCTATTACACTTATACCAGCAAGTGGAGGTGGAGAATGGAAGCCACAACCTGCTAATGGAAGTGAAAACTCAGCAAATTCATTTTGCTGGTGAACTGAGAGCTCCAGGGGTTCCCACTTCCTGGTATTCGCGCTCTGTGCAATCTCTCCTCCCGAGGGGGCAAGTGGGCCCTGTGGCTTGCTTCTAATCTATAGACTATACAAAGGTAATGGTATGATTCTCCTGTGATTAGGCTAAATTTTATAAGACTCCACCTTAGCAGGCTGGAGGGAGAGAGTCTCCTTACTGGCTCAATGGGGTAAGTGGCTATCCTGGAGAAGTCCATGGGGCAAGAAGCTACAGGCAGCCCCTAGGACCTGGAGGGACTCCAGTCGATGCCAGCAACATATCCCCCTCCTTCATATATGGTTGCCGGGAACCACCCAACACACTTTTTAGTAATTTTAAAAAACAGCTTCGGACTTAACAAAATGTCTTGCTGAATAGCTAAATTACTCTTGGCCCTTCTCAAGAAATAAAGTCATGAGTCATAGAATTCTTAGAGTTTAAAAATTCCAGAGGTTGCAGACACATGCTCATAGAACCAGACAGGGAATATAAATGAGCAAAGCAGGCCAGCCATAGGAAAACATGGCAGTGCATACATGGTGACTAACATCAGGCTTCAGTGTTAGGCATCTGAAACAGAGCAGCAGGACGGGGCACACGGAGGGCTACATTCCATGCAAACGCTTCTTGCCTTCAAAGGATCATTGCTTCCAGTGTTGCTAGATCTTTTTTTTTTCAACACAAAACAAATATGAATTATTACTCAGAAAAAAGATCATCTGACCTCTAATATTGAAAGCTAATTATTATAATTTTTTAAGGACTGCCTTGATAATGAGGTGCTGGTCAAAGAAAACATTCACTCTGATTTGACCCAAGCCTTCATTTTTAAGCTGAGGAAATAAAGATCCAAAATGGGTAAATTACCTGTAAATGACCCTACAATCAGGAAACAGAAGACTCTGCAATTATAACCCCAGCTCATGCACCTGAAAATTACAATATGAAATTAGAAATTAAGGATTCACATGAAATCCTTTTTGAGTATAAAGTATTAATTTTGTCAATTGGCTATAACAAGGTACAGATGGTTTTGTAGTAGAAATGGCATGCTTATGAGGTTAAAAGACTCATTTTTTATATTCAGACATTCAAAAGACAAAAGCAAAATAAATGCAAAATGTATTCAGTCTAAGCATGACAAATCACTATTTACTAGTCAGGTGCAGCCCTACATTGTATTAAATATTCATAGGCTTCAGAATGAGGCTGTCAGCTTTCTCCTTTGTTTGAATCACGCTGCCTTCCACTAACAGAGTGAATGTCAAACTACAGCTGAGTTTCTTGGGATATTGCCAATTAAGGGATGCACAGTAAAGGTATTCCTCCCTAGGATTCACAAGGAGTAATGGGGCAGAAGGAACCCAGCACCCCATCTCTATGTGCAGAAACCACTCAACCTTTCACTGAGCTCCAGCTTTGATTTATAGGTTGGTGGCATATGGCTCAGATTTCAGAAGGTCTGATCATTCAGTGATAACTACCTAGGTGTGAAAGTGCGAATGATCAATGACATTCTTGGGTACTGGGTGGTCAGTGGTTATACACATTCATGTGATTGACAACTCACACAAACAGGCACTTACACTCAGAGTGACTCATAAAGTTGAATATTGAGAACAGTAAGAAATACATCAGAAGCCAATTTTCCTTTTTACGGAAATTCAATGGATTGTTAGATGTGGATTATTATACAGCTGCCTTTATTTGGTATAATATTAAGCAGTTTAAAAATGCAGCTCAGGCATTATTTATGAAAATTGAGGGAGTGGTAACATAGTCTGTCTAAAATAGCAACTAAAAAGGCATTCAGATTTGGCTTTTGGGTCCTTTTCAGAATTTTTCACTCATCACATTAACTCTGCTAAACCCTTATGGTAGGGATGATGAGTCACTAAATAGCTCTAGAAAAAAAGGGAGGCACTGGGAAAGTAGCCAACCATATCTTAATTTGATTGCTTGAACACCTTCCATTCATTAACAAAATATTGGGGGCTACTGATATGTCCTTTGAATGACAGTTCATTCAAATTTCTGGCTCCTAGTAAGACATTCCTCCCTCCCTGCAACCCCCTCCCATATCTTGAAAAGTGAATTACTTCTATTTTGATATTAGAAATATGTTTATTAAAGAAATGTATGCACAATGGTTAAAACAAAAACAAGTGGAGAAAACCTTATTTTTAAAGGCAATGAATAATTGTGATACTTTTTCTATTTCCTATTCCTGATGGCAAAGTTGAAACCATTTTAATTCTGCTAATTGTTTATGTTTCAATGATAATGTTAACATCCCCAAATCTTAGAAGAAAATGATACCATTACTTCCAGATATATTAACTTTCACATATCATTTATTGCCTTTTTGCTATGATAAATAAGGATAAAACTGACTCCCTAGTCGGACGCCTCTGGTTCATAATTGGGTGGAGGTGGTCAATCCTCATCCTATTTCTCTTTGTGAGATAACACTTCAAAACTAAGAGGAAAAAAGTTTCAATGAGTAACATGCTTTTCTTCAAAGAATGTCTTTTGTCTCATTGCCAAGGACACTGCTACTCTAGGCATCCTTGAATTGGGACTTTACAGGGGTATTAGAATATTGAAACTAAGGAATTGGATTGAAAATACTGGCTGATGCTCGGCCAATGTGGCTCAGTGGCTGAGCATAGACCCATGCACCAATAGATCGCCAGTTTGATCCCGGTCAGGGCACATGCCTATGTCATGGGCTGGTCCCCAGTAGGGGCCATGCAGGAGGCGGCCAATCGATGTTCTCTCTCATCGATGTTTCTATCTCTCTCTGCCCCTCACTTCCTCTCTCTCTAAAACTGATAAAGGAAAAAAATTTTTTTTAAATACTGGCTGGCAGGTCGGTTACAACTATGATCTTCTCTGTCCTGTTTCTCCTAGTTTGTACCCCAAGCAAACCATCCTAGAAAATGTTTTAAGGATTCCCTTACATATAATATCAAATGACATGGTTTAGTTACAGACTTTCATGATCTCTATAACTATGTGACTTCGTTCTCATCTGAGTTTCAACTTCACTCCTCTCTGCCAATGGTCTAGGTCACATTTTCAGTTATTCTACCTATAGGAAAGACTTGCCTCTGCCTCATTATTCAGTCATGCTGCTATCATCAACCCAATTATTGTCTTTCTACTATAGTGTCACTTCATTTTTATTTACATGCTGTAGTAGAAAGCACTGACTACCAGCAACCAACAACCTGACTTCCAGTTCTTGATTTGAATGTGTGGCCTGGGACACATCTAGAAACAGAAGTGGTTAAAGAAACCTCGGCCCCGCGTGTCTGCTCTGCGCGATGCCTTCGCCTGGTCAGCGTCAGGCTCTGAGGGCTGACATGTAGGCCCCAGGCACCGCTGTGGCCACACTTTCGTTCAACTGATCTATGAATCATTAATGATTACACTGAGTTCAGTGGAATTTACTTGTTAAAGTTATAAGTAAAGAAAGTAAGTAATATTTTTATGAAAGCAATATGTTAGTTTTAAACCATAAATAAAGATGAAGAATGCCAGTGTATTGGGAGAAAGTCAGTGCAGCCCATTTACTCCCTAAATAAATGTCTAATTATTTATATAGCCCCATTTTCCAGTTCCTGTCATATGTATATAATTGGTTGTGATGGAAATTTTAGTCTTGAGAGAAGATCTTGAATTGACAGAGCAAAATATAAAATATAACCTTGGAAATAAAAATTACCGAACTCTGCCAACCCCAATTCTACTCTTTCTTTAAACTCCAGTCAGATTCTAACTCCTCAGCGAACAGACACACATGTAATTGGTCCAGGCCTGTGTGAGCTACCAGGCACAGCAAAATGTGTCAAAATTGATCCCCTCCTTCAAATCACTGAAAATTCAGTTGTATGACAAGCACAGAACTTTAACACGACTGTAAACACATGGCATGGTGAGTCCCTGTGTCAGCCGCATTGTTTGAGCAGTCACCGTGGGGGTTTCACAGAAAAGGCCTGGAAAGGAAATGGGATGCAAATGTCCTTGATTTATTTATTTATTATCATTTTTTCTTTATTGATTTTAGAGAGAGAGGAAGGGAGTGGGATAAAGAAATAGAAACATTGATAAGAGAGAACATCGATTGGCTGCCTCCTGCATGTCCCCAACTGGGGATCGGGCCCACAACCTGGGCATGTGCCCTGACCAGGAATCAAACCAGCGACCTCTTGGTGCATGGGTTGATGCTCAACCACTGAGCCACACCAGCCAGGCTTGATATATTTTTTTTAATCAAGAGCTAATATATACATATATTGTAATATATACATATACATAATAGACATGTATAATATATACGCACATGTGTGTTCATGTGTGTATGTGTATAGGGTGAGTGAAATGGAAAGAAATGAAGATCCATTTTTACCACTAGATTAATGACATTAATATATAGGAACGGGCTTAGAACTATATGTCTAGCATATAGTAGGGGCCATAAAAGGACAAGCTAGCACTTACTCAATTTAAATGTATATATTCTTTGTACTCTCTCCCTAACAAATTCCTTTATAGCATATCTCTTGAGAAATTATTACTCATTAGAAAATAAAACCATCTTGCCTTGGCCGGTTTGGCTCAGCGGTTAGAGCGTCGGCCAGCAGAACTAAGAGCCCCAGGTTTGGTTCCTGCTAAGGGCACGTACCTTGGTTGTAGTTTGTCCCCAGCCCCGGTTGGGGTTGTGAGGGTGGCAACCAGTCAATGTGTCTCTCTTACATCGATGTTTCTCTCTCCCTCTTTCCCCCTCTCTCCCTCCCACTCTATCTAAAGATAAATGCAAAAAATGTCCTCAGGTGAGGATAAAAAAAATAATTAATTAATTAATTTTAAAAAACAACAACATCTTGTCCAGCCAGTGTGGCTCAGTGGTTGAGCATCGACCCATGCACCAAGAAGTTGCTGGTTCCATTCCCAGTTAGGGCACATGCCCAGGTTGCGGGCCCAATCCCCAGTGGGGGACAAGCAGGAGGCCGCCAGTCAATGGTCTCTCTCATCGATGTTTCTAACTCTCTCTCCCTCTCCCTTTCTTTTTCAGCCTTGGACTGCTTTTGCATTACTATCTCCACTGCTGTTTCTATTAACTACTTAGTTTCTGGGTTATAAATAACCTTAATATTGTCAGCCCCTTTCGTGTGTAGCCTCCTTTTGATTGCTTTAGGGCACAACCACACCAGTATTATATATTGCTAATTGCTTAGATTTTATGAAACAATTTTTATTAACAATTAATTTGGTAAGCCTACTTATGCAACCATTTACATGGTTTTTACAACCATGTAACTAACCCATGCAGAGGAGGGTTGAGTTAGGGTAATAAAGACAAAGTAAGACCAATGCACTAAAAGAATAAAAAGTAGATGCAGGGTTACACCTTTGAGTTAGAGAAACTTATTGGACCAGAACAGGGCCATCAGTAAATTGGAACATTGTGGCAAGACCCTGTTCTAGGTACTGCTGTAGAAGAATTATGAAGAGGTAGACTCAGAAATGAGACTATCAAAAGTGATCTGTCTAAATCAGTAGTGATCCATGGCAATTTCAGCACCCAAGAAAAAGCTAGAATAGACACGTCTTACTTTTAAGACATTACAGGTACTTCTCAGTCCTCCCTAACTGAAACAGTGGGCCTCAGTTCCCAGAAAAAAAGTCACCCTGATGTTTATAATGTTTTAATTACTCATCAGAACAAGCTGGTAGGTTTGTGCTCAATACCTTTCAGTGTGTGACAATCTGGGGAGCCAGGCTGAGACTTTATCACTAAATCTGAAAGGTGATGCATTTCTGAATTTGCAAAATAGTCATTCACCCTCTGTCTCTCCATCTGCATCAGGGAAATCACAGCAGATACCAACCTAATGCATGGGAATATAATGAGTTTTTAATGAGACAACATTTATATAGTGCTTTGAGCTTCTAGGGAAACTCTGCTATATAAATACTAACTATTCTCAGGGCAATATTAGCACCAGTCTGTTGGATAAAATCAGGGCTTTTATTAAAGATAGCTAACAAGAAAAATGGTCTTTCAGCAAAAGAGAAAAAGACAATCGGGGTATTACCCTTGCAAACATTAATCTGCCCCCTTCCTCATATTTGTTTTAGTAAGAATGACAAGAGTAGGGAGTAAGCAGAAACAGGTGCAAGTCAGAGGAGATTAGAGCTGAGAGTACATTTATATCTGGTGGTTATTTGGATTTGACCCCTCAACTTGAGGCTTCTTATTTAGATTTAAAATACAAGTATGTTGATATACGTACCAATTTCATGGGAGAAATACCTAATGGCGTAGTTCTTTCACTTTTGAATTAAGTCTTTTTCAGGAGCCATGCTCTGTATTAAAGGAGAGAATGGAGAGTGGGATGAGGATGAAGGTAAAGCGAGACAGGTAGGCAGCGTGCTATAGCAGTCACTGACATCCACTCCACGTCACAGCTGACCAAGATGCCCGCTCCTTCTACTCCACAAAGCAATCTCTGGCGTCAGTGCTATTATATTATCCCTGTATTTGTTGGCTGGGGCTGGCTGCCATAACCAAGTGCCACAGATGTGGTGGGTTAAACAACAGATCAGGAGGCTAGCAGTCAGGCATCAAGGTGTCAGCAGAGTTTATTTCTTCTGAGGCCCTTTTCCTTGGCTTATAGTTGGTTCTCTTCTTCCTCTGTCTTCACATGGTCTTTGCTTGTGAGTGTCTATGTCCTAATCTCCCTTTTTTATAAGGACACCAGGCACATTGGATTACGACCCACCCTAAAGTCCTCATTTAACCCGCAGTATCTCTTTAAAAACCCTTTCTCCAAATATAGCCTACCTTCCAGGTACTGGGAGTTAGGACCTCAACATATAAAGTTGGAGTCGGGGTACAATTCAGCCTACAACATCCCATTTGATGATGAAGAAAATAAAGGTAAAGGAAGGTAAGTGATTTTTAAGGGCCATAGACCTCTTAACTATCTGGTGGCTTGGGTTTAAGTCTTGAGTTCTGACTCCTAAGTCCTTACTCTTATCATATGGATGGGCTAGAAGGGTCTGAGTTTGGGACAGTAGCACAAGTCAGAAATGGTCTTACATGTGTTCAGGAGACAAACTAATTCAGCTGAAGCCATTCATAAAAACATAGACCATTTCAAGAAAAAAGTATTAGTTAACATATTACTTCTTGACATTCACAAATATGCTTAAATAACTAAAAAGAGACAAAGAGAAACTTCATAGGTACCAGAATTGATCAGTAATTACCCCCTATTATTAGATAGATGTCTGATAACATAGCTCATTGATTACAACTTACCTCTAGTTTTTGCAACATACCTCTAGTCATAGGCTTATAAGAATAACTTGGGGGCGGGGGAAGGGTTGTGGTGTGGAATAGATTGATTAGAAATGGTAGGGGTAGGTTTTCATTATTCATACTTTGTCATAAAACACCTTGAATTGAGAGTTACTTCTCACAATATTTTTTCAACTCTATGCCCATTTGGGTTAGGGTCCACCCTAATATCCTCAGTTCTGTCATATCTCCATGTATTATTACAAGATTTTACCACAGGAAGCTGAGTAGATATTTCTATCTGTTTTGTCCACCACCCCCAACACCAAGTTTATGAAAGTACCTATTGGGAGGGTCCAAACATCTAGATAAGAGTTTATCAGCCAGATGTCTCAGTAAACAGAGCAGAGATGTCCATAGAATGTTCTGAAGACAAGTTGCCTGGGCAGCAGCTTTGATAGCAGTTAGTTGGATCTCATTTCCTCAAGTTTATTCTTTACTCCTTTCTCAAAATGATCCCCCATTCCTTTTTTAAAACAATGTTCTCCCTCTATAGGAGTTTGTGTTTAGTCTGTATTGTTTTTATTTATTTTATCTTAGAAAATCCTAGATAAAATGAACAGATTCATCTTCTTGTCCAGAAAGGAAAAGCAAGCATCAGTAGACCAGACTGTACTAATAACTGATGACTAACAAAGCTGCTGAGCCTTACTTTCTGATCTGTAACTTGCAAATAATAACACCCATAGGGTCAGCTTCATGGGTGTGCAATCCCACTTGTTGAAGGGCCCCATGGTTGCTTTCTTTTTTTTATTTAAAAATGGACATTTTCCCATTTTTTTTCAGATAGAGTGGGAGGGACAGAGAGGAAGAGAGAGAGAAAAACATTAACGTGAAAGGGACATATTGAGTGGTTGCCACCCGCACGACCCAACCCCAGGGCTGGGGACAAATCGCAACTGAAGTACATGCCCTTAGCGGGAACCGAACCCGGGTCTCTCTGGACCGAAGGCTGATGCTCTAACCACTGAGCAAACTGGCCAGGGCCCCCATGATTGCTTTAATGCCTTGGTGTCATTGTCTGGAAATTATTAATCATTTTTGAAAAAGGAGACTCACATTTCAATTATGCTGGTCTTGCATACCTGCTCTATCTCACAGAGCCTGAAAAACTACTTTGTAAAAAACAAGAACATACTCTAAATATACAGCTAAGCCAATGTTCATTTTCACTGTATGAGAATGGAATAATAATGAAGTACCTCTATTTTAGACTGGCTATGAAGAAAAAGCCTGGCGCAGGAGTCAGGAGACTTGACATCTAGCCCTGGGCCTCTCCAGGTGGCTTGGATAAAACATCTCAACTCTTCATACCACAATTACCTCACCTGAATAGTGCTGATTGTTGGTTCTCTTCTTTGGTGCACATTAGTGCCATCTGGGGAGATTTTTAAAAATACCAGTTTTGGGGTCTTACACCCAAAATTCTGATTTAATTGTTCTAGGGTAGATAGTCCAGGTGGACCTCAGGTGCTGGAATTTTTTTAAGTCCCTAGTTGGGTAAGAATGGGGAGTAACTAGAAATTAAGTGTAGATTAGAATGACTACTTTGGAAAATGAGTGGTTGTGTTCACTAAACTGAACAAATACATATCCCTTGGTCCAGCAAGCAATTCCATTCCTAGACACATGCCCAACAAAATTATTACAAGTATTCACCAAAATACTCATTAAGTAATATTTTTGTCAGCACTATTTGCAATAGTCAAAAGTTGCAATTAATCCAAATGTCCATCTATAGTAAAACAAGTAAATAAATGGTAGCATATTCATAAATGGAGAATTAGATAATGAAAATGAATGTATTACTTCTTCTTACAGTCTCTCACAGTGTTGAGGGAAAAAAGAAAGACACGGAGAGCACAATATATTATTTCATGGAAGTAAATATCTAAAATAAGCAAAAATAATTTTATAGTATTCCAAGTCAGGGCCGGGGTTACTTCTCTAAGGAGGTAATAATGACTAGGAAGACCACGAGGGCTCAAAGCTAGGATTGTTCTGTTTCTCGATCTAGTAGTGGTTACATGGGTATATTGTATTCACCTTTGTGAAATTAAATGAACTAAACATTCATGATTTGTACGTTATATTCAATAAGTCAATATGAAAAATGCCTACATGATTTTAGTGTGCAGTCAAAGTGGTAAATCACAAGACTAGACACCTATGGTGTCCCTCACAACACTGAACATTTTGTTAGACTTTCCTCAGATCTCTGTCCCTAGTAAGGTTGAGTAACACTGACAATGTTCTTCATGCTCCATTGATACCTCTTTCCCTCTGTTCTCACAAATTCATTTTCAACACACAAAGGTCCCTCTATTTGCTTATACTACAAATTGTTTAATCTGGTGGTCAAAAGGTCAATGATTCAATCATGCACAAACTATTTGATCATGGAAACAAATATTTCTTTACATCCAAATGCTTTTCCTTTCATTCGATAATCATACACTTCAGAGATAATCAATGATGAGAGAGAAGGAGGTCTTGGGGCTAATAAGCTGGTGTCACTGGAGGCACTGGGTTTGTGCAAATACACTGTGGAAGACAGCAGAGTGCGTGTGATCCTCCACTTGCAGTTATCCTGGAGATTGGCTGTCTCCTCCGCACCTCCTGACAGTGATAATAGGCAGCATATTTACTCTCTGACAGAAAGAGCATGTTGGAGAAATCTAATCTCAAAGCCAGCAAAAACACCTAATAGAACTCAAGGCTAAGATAATCAACAAAGACCAATAGTGCTTCTCCCATCTTCTCTGCTTTGAGCACCCTGGTCTAAATGTGCAAGTCAGCTACCGACTGCATTGCAGCATCATACCCTTTCAGCCCTTTGCACCTTGGAAAACAGAGTACAAGAGGTGCTCAGGAATGAGATCGTAAACACAAAGCCCCCAATCATCCTGGTGTCTGGCAATCTAAACTGCAGAGTAATCAGTTGAATTACCTCTCATATCCTCAAGGAGAACTAATTCTATAGCCTCATGGACATCCAAGGACCCAGGGACAATTTGGAGTAAAAACATTCATGACCATAGAAAAAGTTTTATGTATTTTCCTTAGAAGATAGAATGTTAATAAAAGTACATTCTGTGGCACACTGGTAGCAGATGTATGGCAATTTTGATGTAGATTCAAAGGCATGGAAATAAAAAAATGAGGCTTGTAGCTGGTTACATTTTACACTTTGTTCAGTAGCAGAGGTGGTATTTACACTTTAAAGAAAAGGGAATTGCCTGAAAGGCAAATGTGTTTCAAGTTCTGTGTCCCCCTTCAGGAGGAAAGAAAAACCATTTTTATATACCTAAGCTGCTAAAATTAAACTAAAAGCAGTAAGAAATATGAATTTTATAAGCCTTTAAAAATATTTTAATCAATCAGGCTGAAGTCCCAAAACGTAAGATTTCTTGGAGAAACTGTCTAAAAAAGTTTTTAAACTTCGCATTTCTTTTTGCTAACCAACTTTGAGTATAACAATTTTTTCAACCAATAAAATGAGATTCTAAGATTTTTATGTTTATAATAAAAATACACATAAAGATAAGTTCCCCCTCCCACCCGTGTCTATAGATTTGAATTTCAATGTAGCTCAATAAATTTGTTTAAAGGTATAATTATGAACTTGTAATTACAGTTGACTAAATATGAATACATAAATTAGTAATGTGCAGTGGAGATTGGTATTAGGGAAATCTATTTCACTGATTTATATTTTACATCCAAATTTAATAATATCAGTGGATTGTATTATTTTTCTTTGTGAATAAAATATTCACTGAACACTTACCTGGCAGGGGAGATGCCGTGATCAGGAAGGTGGTTCCCCAGGGCGAGGCTTGTCCATTGTACTCCGGATGTGCTGACCCCTGCGATCTCCCCAAAGGTGGGGAACTCACTGCATGGTTTGTGGTAGTGGGGACTGCATTCGCTCTCTCCCCTTGTAAAATAAAAAAATAAATAAAAAATATTCACTGAATACCTACTATGTATAACAGCCTGCCCTTCATCTTACAGGCAATAAATAGAAGTCTAAGCAAGGTCCCTGGCTTCAAAAAACTTAGAAACTCTGATGGACAAAACAGCAAAGGCAGGATATGATGCATGAGAGGAATGCTCTAACAGTTCACACTTAGAGTGACCCTAAACTTAGGCAATTAGGGACAGATTAGATTTGTCAACTAGGCTTTAAAGGGTGGTCAACTCAGATTACTGCAGTCTTCCAGAAAGAAGGAACAGCATGAACAAAAAGCCATAAAACTATGTTCTTCATAATGTGGTCCATTAATAATCTGTATTGTGCTGGCATGTTTATAACCCCATAGTTGATGACTGGTAAATTATTGTGCTGCTCCATAATTGATGATTGGGAAAGTCACAGTATGCCCTCTAGCGGAACCTGGTTAGTCAAAATAACCTCAGTAAATTGGAACACTCCCTGAACCAAGAAATTGTAGGTAGCCGGCTACGTGTCTAACAGAGTCCACAGAGCCTGGAGGTCTTGAGTCAGAGACTCGACCTCCCACACAATCTCAGGGAATCAGGCTTGCACTATGTTTGTGCAGCTCGGGGCTAAGTGTGACCCAATGTACCTTTAAATACCTGGGTGTTCCTGGGTGCACCTGGGTGTTTATGGGTGTTCCTGCTATCCATAAGGCAAATTAATTCTATACAGCATTGCTGTGGCCCTGGGCATTATATCAAGAAGATTCTATTTTCTGTAAGGTATAAAAGGCATGTAATATCGGAGCTGATTCCAAAGACCCTGTCACAGGACTGTTCGGAATCAGGTGCCGGCCAGCTAATAAACGGCTCTTATGTGGACTTCAGTTCTCTAGTGGTCTTTCTTTGACTGTCACACCACAACATTTGGAGGCCCTAGGGCTGGTCTCCAAGAACTCGGGATCAGTTGCCGACCAGCTTTGCTCTCTACTTGATTTTAATTTGCCTCTGGTGGTCTCTCGGTTCTCTCGCGCCACAACAGTCTCACAATCCCCTAAGAAAAGGAAACTGCTAGCCACACCCCTACTTCAAGGTTAAGATTCCGTAAGTCTGTTCCAAGACCCAAGAATATACATGTTTTTTTAAAAAGCTTGTCAAGCAATCACTGGCATAAAGAATAGACTGAAAAAAATACATTCAGGTTGAAACCTAATACAAAAATAAAACAAAAGGCCTGGGAAACAGACTTGCATTAGTAGATTGGAAATAGAGAGTGGCCCTCCTTGAGTACCAAAATAAAGTGTGTGAACATTTTTTAAACAAGACACACTTACTGAAGCATTTTAAGCAGAGGAGTAACCAGGTCGGACCAGTGCTCACTAATTCAGCGGAGGTGAGAAGGACAGCGTCAAGCAGCAGCCAGAGGGAGTAGGGTCAGACATGGATGAATGATGAGGCCATAGAGAGAAATAACCAGATTTGAGAAAATGAGAAGCAGATTGTAATGTTCACACTAGAAAGAAGAAAATTCTTAGGCTACAGCATCACCATGTTCTGAGCACAGCAGGCCAGGCCGCTGACCCCAGAACAGCGGTGTCCCCTCGCCTTGCTCTGAGTGACTCCTATTTCTTTACCGATGCCAACTCTAGCACTGTTCCATTCCCTCTGCCTTTTAGAGAAAAACTATTAAGAATATAAATCAATGAATCCGGTGACTTCCGGTCAAGGTAAGCGCAGTATCGCGTCCTCCCACAACCACGTCAAAGTTACAACTAAACTACAGAACAACCATCATTCAAAACCGCCTGAAATCAAGCTGAATGGAAGTCCTACAACTATGGAATTAAAGCAGCAGCCACATCCAGACTGGTAGGAGGGGCGGTGGAGGCAGCGGCGGTGGGACAGGCTGGTCCCACACCCACGTGTGGCAGATAAAAATCAGGAGGCTCCTGCGGCTGGGAAGGACCTTCCTGAGGACTGAGGGGTCCCCGTCCCACACCAGGTGCCTCGCTCAGGATTCCAGTGCCAGGAAGAGAAGTCCCCATAACTTCTGGCTGGAAAAACCAGCGAAAACTGAGGCTCAGGGAAGCTGAGGCAGCTGGAGCCCCAGGCAGCTCCCTAAAGGGCCCGCGCACGGACTTATCGGACTCTCTCCCTCTAAGCTCAGAGGGGAGGCAGCTCGAGGGGCATCAGAGACATACAGGGAAGAACTGAGCTGTTTGGCACTGGAGCGAGGGCTGGAGAGGGGTCTTTCTCCGGGACAGATGTGCTGTCAGAGGCCTTTGTTCCTTTGGTGAGCCCTTCCCCGGGGCAGCAGACAGAAGCCATATCTGGGACTCCAGCAACCTGGCTCACACTGGTAGCCCCGCCCTGCTGACTCCCTGAGGCCCCGCCCCACACAACTTTCAAGCCCACCCAAGCTGTTGCCACTTGCTTAACCATAGGATTGGCCTGTCTTGGATCCTGCTTCAGGTTTTTCCTAAATTCTTTCAAATGAGCAGCATCTGGTCTCAGCGAGCCCCATACCTCTCATTAAGTAATACACTGAAACAAACACAGGGAGGCAGCCAAAATGAGGAGACAAAGAAACAGGTCCCAAATGAAAGAACAGAACAAAACCCCAATAAAAGAACTAAGCGAAAGGGAGATAAGCAACCTAACAGATACTGAGTTCAAAATACTGCTTATAAGGATGCTCAATGAAATTAGTGAGAACCTCAGTGAACTTAGGGAGGGCCTCAAGAGCATAAAAAAGGACCAGTTAGAAATCATGGATACACAGTTAGAATTGAAGGAGACATTAACTGAAATAAAGAATAATTTACACAGCTTCAATAATAGAGTATGTAAATCCAAGGAGCAAACCATCGATTTGGAATATAAGGAAGCAAAAAATCCCCAATCAGAACAGCAAAAAGAACAAAGAATCCAAAAAAATGAGGATAGTGTAAAGAGCCTCTGGGACAACTTCAAGCGTACCAACATTCACATCTTGGGGGTGCCAGAAGGAGAAGAGAGAGAACAAGAAATGGAAAACCTATTTGAAACAATAATGGCAGAAAACTTTCCTAACTTGGTGAAGGAAACAGACATACAAGTCCAGAAAGCACAGAGAGTCCCAAACAAGGTGAACCCCAAGAGGCCCACACCAAGACACATCATCATCAAAATGCAAAAGGTTCAAGACAAAGAGAGAATCTTAAAAGCAGCAAGAGAAAGGCAGCTAGTTACCTACAAGGGAGTTCCCATTAGGCTGTCAGCTGATTTCTCAAAAGAAACTTTGCAGGCCAGAAGGGAGTGGCCAGAAATATTCAGAGTGATGAAAACCAAGAACCTACAACCAAAATTACTCTATCCTGCAAAGCTGTCATTTAGAATCGATGGACTTATAAAAACTTTCCCAGACAAGAAAAAGTTAAAGGAGTTCATCTCTACCAAACCGTTATTATAAGAAATGATGAAGGGTCTTTTTGAAGAAAACGATAAAACGTATGAACAAACAAAATGGCAATGAATACATATCTATCAACAATGGAATCTACAAACAAAATGAGCAGGTAGAACAGAAACATTCTCATAGATACAGAGAACATTTTGTTGGTTGCCAGTTGGGAGGGGGGTTGGGGGAAAGGGTGAAAAAGGTGAAGGGATTAAGAAGCACAAATTCATTGCTAGACTGACAAACCTCAAAGGGAAAGGGGTTGGGGGGGTGGGAAGAAATAAACCAAAGAACTTATATGCATAACCAATGGACACAGACAATAGTGTGGGAAAAGGTGGGAGGGGGGCGGGAGTGGGGAGGAGGGGGTCAATGGGGGAAAAATGTGGAACATCTGTAATACATTTTACATCCAACAATAAAGATTTGAAAAAAAAATAAAAATAAAAAAAGATAAATGTACTAAAAAGAATAGTAATAAAATCATATTTTTCTCCAAAAAAAAAATCAATGAATCCCCTAAGTTCTTTTTTTAATTGACATATAACCATTATTTAAGTGTAAAGTGTACAACGTGCTAATTTGATACATTTATATATTGCAATATGATTATCACCAGGGCATTCGCCAGCACCTCTATCAACGTCACATAATTATCATTTCTTTTTTTGTGGTGAAAATAATTAATATCTAGTCTTCTAGCAACTTTGAAATTCATAATACAATGTTGTTGACTATAATCAGTATTCTGTGCATTAGATCTCCAGAATTTATTCATCTTCTAGATGCATTTGTACCCTTAAACATCTCATTTTCCCCACCCCACCATTCTACTCTGTTTCTGAGTTTAGCTTTTCTTAGATTTCACATGTAAGGGAAGTAATGCAGTATTTATCTCTGCCTGACTTATCTCACTTAGCATAATGACTTCCTTTTGATAGCATTCAATGGAGAGAGGCCTCTACTTCTCTAATTCCTTCTCAAAATTATCTGAAATAAGCCCAAATCTAATACAAAGCCCCTCCCAACTCCTCACTGAAATGCTTCCTAGGTTTTCCTAGGGTGTGTTCTCCCTTGCTATAAGAAGCTAAATAAACCTAACTTTGACCACAGGTACACTCCACAGGGGGTTTCAATATATGAGATATCAAAAAGGACAAAATATCACTAAATGATTGGATAGGAAAAAAGAAGAGATTAAAAATATTAGTTTGAAGACCTAGTGAGCATAATAATACCACTGGAAAAAAAAATGTCAGAAGCATGAGCTGATTTTAGATTTGCCGAATTTAAAGGGACAGCATGACATTAAAGATAAAATTTGGGGCAGACATGTCTATGGGCCTCTAGCAGTGGAGGAGATGTCAGGAGAAGTAGAGATAAAACACCATTGTGCTAAGGTGTCACCTTTAACTGGGTATATTACTATCCTCCTTATCCAGCTCTGCATGGAATTACAAGATCTCTATTAATGCATCCTCAGTGGTTTCTGACTAAGCAATTTCTTTGCACAGCATTGCTGGGGAGATCAGCAAGTCATTATATAGACTATTTCATTCAGACTTAAAGAGGGAGAAAATACTACTATTTAAAACAACAGGAATGAATCTGGAGGACATTGTGCTAAGTGAAATAAGCCAGACATGGAAAGACAAATTCTGTATGATCTCACTTATATGTAGAAGCTAAAAAAGTTAAATTCATAGTAATAGAGATTACAGTAGTGGTTAGTAGGAGGTGGGGATGGGAGATTTTGGCCAAAGAGCCCATAGTTTCGGTTATAAGATGAATAACTGTGGAGACCTAATGTATAGCATGGTGGGTATAGTTAATAATGATATTGTATACATACTTGAAATTTGCTGAGAGAGTAGAACTCCTGTTCTCACCACATAAATAAAAGAAAAATAGTAATTCTGTGAGGTGATACATATGTTACTTAGCTTAAGTGTGGTAATAATTTCTAGACATATATATATAGAGAGAGAGACTATATATAAATACCATGTTGTATACTTTAAATATATATAATTTTATTCATACTTCAGTAAAGCAGGGGTGGAGGGGTCCAGGAAAGTAACAAGCTAGTCTATCCTGCTGTGTTCTCAGCACCAGATCTAGTACACCATAAAAGTGCTCAATACAAATGTGTGCAATGAATGAAGAAAAGGGACAACAGAATCCAAAGGGGTTGGTCCACAAAATACTAGGAATTTGGTCTCCCTTTCATGACTGTGCTAGCTCTGGGAGCAAGACAAAGTTCCCAGTGACATACATAAAAAAGGAGATAAAAAAGGAGAGATATTTTTAGTGTTAATAAGGACATGGAGAAATTGGAACCCTTGTGCACTGTTAGCAGGAGTGCAAAATGATGCAGCCACAATGCAAAACAGTATGATGGTTCCTCAAATTTTCAAAATAGAACTACCATATGACCCAGCAGTTCCAGTCTGGGTATATACACAAAAGAATTAAAAGCAGGGTCTCCAAGAGATATAGGTACTCCATGTTCATAGAAGCATTATCATAATATCCAAAAGGGGGAACAACCCAAGATCTCTCAATAGATGAATGAATAAAGAAAATGTGGCATATACATACAATATATTATTTAGCCTTAAAAATAAAGAAAATTCTGACACATACTACAACATGGATTAATCTTTAGGACATTATGCTAAGTGAAATAAGCTACTCACAAAAAGACAAATGCTGTACAATTCCACTTTTATAAGGCAAACAGAGTAGTCACATTCACAGAGACAGAAAGTAAAATGGTGGTTGCAGGGGGTTGGAGGGAGTGGGAATGGGGGTTAGTTTTTAATGAGTCTAGAGTTTCATTTAGCACAATGAAGAGTTCTAGAGATTTGTTGCATAACAGTATGAATATCCTTAACATGACTGAGCTGTTAAGATGGCAAAATTTACCTTATGTATACTTTACCACAATGTAAAACACACACACACACACGTGTGCGCGCGCGCGCACACACACACTAAACCTTAGCACAAACTTCAGTAACACATGACAAGAGAAAAGGATGGGGTGTGTCCACCAGAGGTCATGCTCACTCAGAGCTGGGCAAGTATCCATATCTGCCCAATAGCAAGTCTCTTCAGAGCAGTACCTCCCAGCAATGGTTCTGTTCAGGGACCTCAGTGAGGGTCAGACCAAATTAAAAGAGTGATCAAGTCATAACAAGGGAGGCACTTGAGTAACTTTAGGAAATCTACTGTCAGAATTATTCCCCAGAGAAAAGGGCACCTGGTTTAGGGGTCCTAAAGAGAAAGACTAGGGAGCTAAGATTTTTATATTACAGCAGTCAGAAAGACAGGTGGTGTCACAGAGACAGCATGATGCAAGAAACGCCAAAATTCAGGAGGAAGAGTGTGAAGTCAGAGAAGTCCAAACCCAGGGAAGAGAAGTCAGTGATCAGGAGAGCCAGCCACACTACTCCATGAGTGGACGAGTGGGTCATTAACAGGCCAGGAGGCAAGTTACATTTGACAGGGAACAGAAGCAGGGTTCTACGCTCTGACCCAGGCCACTGGGCTCCATCCTTCTTGGTTGTTACAGGAGCTGTGTAACTGCCCACTAGTGTCTCAGACACACAGAGGAAAAAGGTTGGTGATCAGGTGATCTATGTTTGGGTTGGGGAGAACATTTTAATATGTTGGTGGGGTTTGAAGTTATATTAATTACAAAAGATCAAAGAGTGAGAGTGAAGGGAAACATGGAGGGAACAGATAGTGATCGTGCTTTTATGAAAATTGTTTTGACAAGAAAGAGAGAAATAAGATGTTATTTTTAGGGGTCAGCAGGGACAAGCATGAAAGATAGCACTGTTTTCTTTCCTCCTGTGGTAGGCCAGATGAGGTTTCCACTCACTAAGATATCCACTCCCAAAGCCTTAGCGTCTGTGAATATGTTACCTTAGATGCCAGAGGGATTTTGCAGATTTGATTAAGGTTAAGGGGCTTGAAATGGAGAAATTATCAAAGTGAATCCAATCTTATCACATGCATCCCTAAAAGTGGACAATTTTTTCTGGCCGGGTCAGAGATGCTATCTTGCTGGTTTGAAGATGGAGGAACCAGCCATGAACCAAGGAAGGCATGAGGTCTCTGGAAGCTAGAAAGGCAAGGAAATAGATTTCACTTTAGAGCTTCCAGAAAGAACCAGCTCTTCTAATGCCATGATTTTAGCCCTGTGAGGACAGGGTTGGATACCTGACCTCCAAAACTAAAAGATAATAAATATGTGTTGTTTTAGACTAGTACTTTAATGGTAATTTATTAGCAGAAATAGGAAAGAAACTCAGACACCTCTTTATAAGTGAGCTTTATCAAATTGCAATAATATATTGTAGTGAGGTACAAAATTATGTTACAAGGTATGGTATTAACTAAAGCATTAAATTGAAGTTAATAAATACAGTTGCCATATATCCAAGAGATACACATATACCAGTTATTTTAGCCATGATAATACCTACTTACTATAAATAGGTTCCTTGAGAATGAAAATTTATGTGTGTTAAATGACTAAAAAGTAACACAACACAGAAAAGGAAGAAAGCATCCCTGAACTGTAGAAACATTGCTTCTGAATCACACTTTACTTATTATTTATTCAATACAAATGTATTTAGTGCCTTCTCTGTATCTTGCTCTATAGTAGGCTATGGTGATAAGTACAGAAAAAAGAAACAAGACAAACTCACTGCTCTCCAAGAGCTTACAATCTAGTGGTAGATTGTTAACAGAAAAAGAAATAAGCATGTAAACATAGGTCGCATGATGATAAGTGCCTAGAAGAAAAATAAAGTGGAATTCAGAGATATGGTGTAACTGAGGGGCATGCTTAAATCTAAAGGATAACCAAGGAGAGTCTTCCTGAAAAGGAGACCTCAGAGATGTACAAGGGAGGAAGTACCTGCATATTTGGGGACACACGTTCCACAGAGGGAGCAGTGAATACAAAGTCCCTGGGGGGGGGGGGGTGCACATCTGACAAGCTAAGAGAATAGTAGGAAGTCCCACATGTACTGCACAATGAGAACAGGAAATGAGGTAGAACACAAGCTCTGAAAGGAATGGGGAGTGATGACATAGGACCTTACAGGCTATTTTTAAAACTTTAGTTTTACTCTGAGTTAGACATGGAGCCATTGAAAATAAGGTTTTGAACAAAGTCATAACATGATCGAATATTAAAATATTAAAAGAACCACTTGGAGTGCTGTGTTAAGATAACTGAGGGAAGTTGGGGGAGGCACACTCAACAAGAATTCTTTTAAAAGTGGAGGAGATGGTGACTTGGACTACAGTGGTAACCTTGGAGGAGGTAGTTGGGTTCTAGAGCTGACAGGTTTTGCTGATTGGTTGTGGCTTATAAAAGTGATAAAGGAGTCAATAGTGACTCCAAGATTTGGGCCAGAACAATGAGAAAATAGAATTGCCAACCTGAGAGATCCTCACAGGATAACTTATGGCCAGCTACCATTTGGCTCTAGGGAAGCCTTCCAAGTCAGCTTGCCAAGGTCTAGCTAGTGCCTCTCTCTCTCACTGCCCTCTCCGCTGGCTCTCCCTTTGTGGTCTCCTCCAGCCAGTCTCCTACCTCCAGACTTCCCCACTATCTGTTGTCCCACAAATGCCAATGGTGTTGTTAAGCCCCTTGGTATTACCTTCATTCTGCTTGGAGATTGACAGGGGAGGAGAAATAACATAGTTCTCTCTACTTCTTGCAAGGCCATTTAAAAGTATTTTCTTTTAATAAATCAGAAATAAATTTCTGGCTGTTGGTGGTACTGATGAGTCACTGAAAAATTCAGATCCTGAAGTTAAAAAATTGGTGGTACTTTTTCCCCATCATCCTCAGGTTTGAGACTTTAACCAAAATTTGGGGGCAACAGAACAAGTTCTTTTCTGCTTCATGCTAAATATATATGTCACATCACATAGACAATAAAATAACAATTATAAATTTAAATTTAAATTAAATTTATTTAATTTACTTTAAAATTAAATAAATTTAAAGTACTTTATCTTCAATATAAAAATAAAATAAAACAGACCATTTACAAAATAAATAATATATTAATATCAATAACTATAAAAATATTAAATATCATTAATATGAAAGAAAAGAAAGTTAAAACAAGAAGATACTGTCTGCCTAATAAATTGGACATCATTTTAAAAAGTATCTCATTACTGCCCATTAGATTCTGTTAAGTGCTATAAATATATGGATTCCAAAAATGTATATTTAAAAATAACTAAGGAATGACAAATATTCCTGGGGATTTTTATTGCAACATTGTATGTAAAAGTAAACATTTGGAAGCAATCTGGAAGTCCAATATAAGAGGATTGATTAAATCAATTACAGAATACTCAATAATGCAATATTACATATTTATTAAAATGTATGTATATATATACATGTAAAGATATTCATAATACATTTCTAAGCAATAAAAGCATATTGCTAAATAATTATAATGTGATTACATACTTATGTACATAAATATTAAAGAATTAGTATTAAATTTATACACATATACCCAATAGCACTACTAGCTTTTATTTTGTAAATTTTCTATAAGTATAAATTTTGTTTATAGGAAAAATGTCAACAAAAATTATGCAGATGTTGTTTTCAGATTTATACTGACTTAAAACATTTATGGTACAATGCTGGGTAGAAAGACAGAATATAAAATTACACAGAATGATTGCAAGTAAAAGAATAATATTTGAGTACTAAAAGAGTAAGAAAATATGCTGAAATATTCACAATTGAGATCCTAGGTTATTTTCTTCTTTTATAGTTTATAAGAAATCTAATTGAAAAAATGGGCAGAGGACCTGAACCAACACATCTCCCAAGAAGATATAAATTTCCTACATCAAGAGTATATTATATTTATCAACAAAAAGGTTATTTTAAGACTTTTTAATGCTTGTATTATTCTCCTTATCTCCTTAGCTGAATTGGTTTGTAATCTCAAAGTTAGGAAGAGAACTGATTTTTATTATTTGTTCCCCTGTTTTACTTCCCACTGCTCTAATTATGAAAAAGCTGATTGATTTCCCACACTCCCCACTGCTCTAATTATGAAAAAGCTGATAGATTTCCCACTTCATCTTTGCCTTTCTACCAAACCCAAGTTCTTATTTTTAATCCAGCCCTTGTTGCTACTTGTTTCTGTCTCCTCTATTTCACCTGGGATGGTTGTTCTGAAACATGATTCATTATTCTGAAATATGAGCATCAATCCCAACAGAGAAAAAGCTATGCAGGTAGAGGTTGAAAACTCTACTTTTATAACACTATGTCTAATATCAATATTCACAAAGAAATTTTTATGTGGGGAAGATATTATCCAACAAAAAAGATAAAGATAACATATCTGACATCTGAGGGTGGGGAGTGAGGGTGGAGACAGGAGCCATAACCATTAAGACCTACAGGAGGGAGATACAGCTCTGAGTCACCAAACGAGATTAAGTCCTCGAGGAAATCTGTAAAATTAAGTTTATAAAAGCTGGCCCAGCTAGTTAATTAGCACACTGTACAGCAGATTATGTTTTATAGTATGATTTTCATATTCTAAGCTACAACCAATAAGTCAAGTCAATTACATTAGCAAATATTTGAGGATTTTTTCTTTCTTGTATGAGCTCACCACCAATCCCTAAACTTGCATTTAGATACAGGACCATTTTTGTTATACACCTGATCTCTCAGAACTCCATGTTAAAGCATCAGCAGACAAGGAAATGTTTCCAGAACTGCTAACCCACAGAATGCTATGCCCAGACCCTAACTAGTGCCAGCCAAAGGAAATGATTCATTTATTAAGTCGTAATTACAGCTATGAAACAGCTGGTTATGGGATTTTTCTCCTGGCCTGAGCTACTTTCTAACATCTGTTAGTATGAGTGAAGAAAGGCATTGACTTGATCTTTTAAGTATCCTCTCCTAGATAGGAGAGTTCTTAGGGTGTTCAGTCTGAACAATAAACAAAAGCCCAAATGCTGGGGGTTCAAGACTACCAATAGGAGAAAACCCATGCCTTGCATTCCATCCTAGAATAGGCCCTATTTCTAACCACTTCCAAGCTGCTGCTGCTGCTGACGATGATGATGACAATGATGCTCTCCAATTCCATTTCATTATAGAATCCGTTCTAGTGTTTTGTTTTATATAATTCACTCCGCCTCTCTCTCTCCCTCTCTATCTCTCTCTCTCTCTTTCCACCCCACCCCTCTCTCTCTCGCACACACACACACACACACAAACTTTTCACTTTCTTCCTGAATATGCTGTATATTTTTCAATTTTCTTGTGTTTCCCATGCTATTACATTAGCTCAGAATGGCGCTTTCTTTTATCCTGCTACTTCCTCCTGTCAAAATTGTATTCATCCTTACAACCCAAACAAGCCTTTCTCATGAGCACTTCCCTGCTGTTTCCAATTGGATGTTGCTGTAAGATGAGTCAGGACAGTCTAACTGTCAAAAAAGAAAGATTGTTGGATCCACTCTGCATAAATTCAGATCTCTGTTTTGCTACTTCTTACCTGCATGATATTAGGCAAGCTACTTAATTTAACTCTGTAAGTTTTCCTTATCAAAATGAAGATAATAAATAGTATACTCTGGAAGAATAAAATGAGGTAATACTTGTAAATTTCCTAAAACAGTGATTGGCAAGTAGTACATGCTCAAACGGCCATTTTTATTAGCTTCTGCAGCATAAAGCTCTCTACCCAAAGCACTACTTGTGGAGAAAATACCTGAAGGCTGAAATCACTGAAAGAAAAATTAATCACATCTCTTCTGATGGTCTCCCCCAAAAAGAATGAATAGATTCAACATTCTATTCAAGAACTTCCTGTCTTAACCATAAATATGCATCCTCATCTTCCTAACACAAAATGATAATTTGGTTCACTTTGGAGATTTAGAATAGGCAGGAATCCTTTTACGGTTTGGTCACTCTGTGTTAATTCTGGAGTTGGGTGATATCTCATTGCCATAAAGCTTTCCCTGATATTTTCAGGGTACAACCTCTAAAAAGATATTTGATGTATACAAAATCCCCACTCCTGACATTAACCATATAGTAGGAGAAACAATGAGAAATGAATCGGATTTAGACGTTAGGACAATTAGCAATAATCACCAGTGTTATACAAATGGAAGAATCTTACTGCTGCTTCAGGAGATACATGATGAGAAGGAATCAAAATGAAGTTTAAGGACTGGAGTTTGATCTGAATAAATTATTTTGAGAATGCTAAGGACCAGAATCTTAATACTTCCATTTTGGATTGTTTCATGAGAAAAGCATAGCTGAGAGTTGTGTTCTTTGGAGGTCTGAATTATGTGAGACAGTGAATTACCTCATCTTTTAAGATCGATAAACCACTTCAGTCTTGAGAACTAGGTTCCTTTTCCAAGCCGTGAATATAATGAGATGACACAGCAAATTGCCCAGAGAAGAAGATAACACTAAGAAGAGGAAAGTCATACCGACTGAACGTCAATACCATTAGCATTTGTTGGGGACAAAAAGAGGCACAATAACAACTTTGTAGATGCATTCAATAAGTACATTCTTATACTATCTGACCTACCAAGTCATCTACTCTGAGGAATAAATGAGTTAGAGGGAAAGTATAAGGGCAGAGATTTGGCAGAGTATGTTATTATTTACAGTCTGGAAATGATATTTTCTAACAATTTTTGATAAATGTTTGCTAAATTTCTAGATTTCATGCCTATGCTTCTTTCTGAAAATTATATGCTTTGTTTTGCCACTGTAACAGAGTGGAAATAAAAGTTCAAGTACAATTTTATTCTTTGGTTAATGTTGTGAAGTCCATACAGAGATACAGACTTCATAAATTGGCTTTCCTTAATCAAAACCTGTCTGTGTGAGAATGTACATCCACAATAACAGGGTGATGCTTTCTCACACATGCAGGAATTTTTACCTTACAGTAGACTTGCACAATTAACCAACGGACAAACAGCCTGATGGTGTTTTTAGTCTTATTAGTGGAGCCAAATGGTTGGAACTGAAATATTTCATCTGTTCGATTCCTTGAAGTATATGATCATCCATCCATTGAGGCAATCATGCCCAACCAGGAAGAATAGCTGAGAAGGCGATACTGGTCTGATGAAGAGGCTTTATCCTTTTTTGCATGCACTGCATACATCAGTGAAGACAGGAGATTTGGGTAGGGCAGGTGGGGATTCAGGATGGACACTAAAATTATATCACACTTTGTAACCACTAAATCCAAACTGCAGATGCATTTTGAAATTTGAATGTTAACCTCAGTACTCACTCTCCCTCCTAGTCATTTACTGTCAATTGGGTCATGAATTCCTTTTACCTGGGTCATGAATCCATCCCTCCCTTTCTATTCCTTCTGTCATTGCAGCAATCTTAATTTATTTCTCTCTAGGTAAAGGAGATGAAAGCTTTTTGAGGATGGGTAATTATGCTGGCATCTGTAAATGAGGATACAAACCATCACACCATCACTCATAGGCATGAATTATGTACTACTCAATGCCTTCATGAGGGAAAATATTATATTCTAAGAGCCCATTTTTAGAAATTCTAGATTCAGTTACTCTGATGAACTGGCATAATAGGTTAACCCCAAGTGTCCTGAGGGATTAAATACTGGGACAGATGAAGACAGGAGATATAACTTTAAGGTAGGGAAAGCCTTTTGATATCTGAAGAGTGGTATTATTCTGCATTTGAGGGGTCCCTTGTAGAGGGGAGAACCTGGATTTTCTTTCTACCTTCAGGACTGCAGAACAGCCCATGGGCATAAGGGGCTCCCCCTGACCCACTGCAGCATCCCTAGGGCCTCCCAGCAGCTGCTTATGTCCCAGGTCCAAGGAGATCTCACCAAGTCACAGATGTTCTCAGCTTTTGGTACATCAGAATCTCCAGAAACAAACTACAAATGCCTGGTCCCTCCAGAAGATTGTGAATTACACTTCTGATTTTTAAATGCCAGTGAGGGAGAAACCTCAGTTTCAGATATGACGACACAGATGAAGTACATAATAATAACTGCATCCTCAAACTGAGAACCTGCTCTATTTTAAGTACTTTACTCAGCATTTTATATAATAGTCTCATTTAATATTGAATCTTCACAGCAACATGAAGCAGGCATGGTCAGCCCCATTTTAGCAACAAGGAATCCTAAGCTCAAAGAGGAACTTATAAGTGGCAGAGGCAGGACCTGGTTCTACTCTGCACCAGATCCACACGCTTTGCCTCCCACTACACAGCACTTCCCCGTGAGAGTCTACCCTAGTCGTAATCCCCACAGAGATACTAACTCTGTGAGCCTGGATGACCGCGGAGGGAGGGGAAGGATGATCTGTATATAGCACTTTCTTTGACATCAGACTGGAAAACTGATGCTGCCCCTCCCAAGGGCCCTTTAAGGCAGGGTCTAGAGTGTGGGTCCATGAGCTGATGACAACGTCAACAGATCTTTTCACACACGGATTGTCGTAGAAACTTATTTAGAAAATATTATGATTTTAAATGGTTTCCATATCCTTCCTAGTGGTTGGTAAGTAGGCAGGTTTCTTGGATTCATCATGTGCCCTGGGGTCTGGTTAGGGGTCCTAATCCCTCCACCCTCACCCATCTTCCAGGCCTGTCTCTCCGCCTTCCAAGTCCTGCATCAGAGGTTCATCAGGCTCCTCTGCACATTTCCTTCTTTGTTCTGATGCCAGCAGCTCAATTTCAGTTGGCCTGGCCGATCAGGACACACCAGCACTGCCCTTTCTCCCTTCTTTCCCACCCATCGGTCCCCTCAGGGGAAGGACTAGGTTCATCCCCTCTGGAGTCAAACAGTAAACTCCCTTCAGCACAGTTCTGTTAAAAATCTTAGCAGTGGGCCCTCTTTTTTTTTTAAACCACTCAAAACCTCCACATTTGCCGGTATATTTTACATCAAGTCTATGTACTAATTTGTAAATTATATCCTAACAATCAACATTAAAATGAATATTATATTTTAAAGTAATAAATAGGAAGGTTCCATCTAATTCACAAATCAGCAACTGGTATCCCTGACAGTAACCAAGGGCCCGTCTTGTTCCTCTGCCACAGGATTCTGAGACAGAAGCTAGCTTTTCCTTGTTTAATTAAAAACATATATGAAATCCATACTCATAACTTTTAAAAAATATACTTGTTTTTATGAATGCAGGTAAAAGTAAATTTAAAACATCTTGATATACCATCCCTAAAACATAAGTATGCTATTCTAAAAAAACAAAAACATGCCCTGGCCGGTTTGGCTCAGCGGTTAGAGCGTCGGCCTGCGGTCCTGAGAGACCCGGGTTCGGTTCCCGCTAAGGGCACGTACCTCGGTTCCAGTTTGTCCCCGGCCCTGGTCGGTTGTGCGGGTGGCAGCCACTCGATGTGTTCCTTTCACATCGATGTTTCTCTCTCTCTCTCTGTTCCTCTCTCTCCCTCCCACTCTACCTGAACAAAAAAATGGAAAAATGTCCTCGGGTGAGGATAAAAAAAAAAAAAAATAAAAAAAAAAAAAACATTTCTCACCTGACAAAAATTAGCAGTATCACAAGTAACAAATTAATAATTGTAACTATCCCATTTTTGGTCATCTACTTTATACCACAATATACAGACAGAAGAGTGCACCACTCAATAAACTTCTCAGAATGAATACACACATATAACCAATGCCCAGATCAAGATAAAGAACATTACCAGTATCCCAGAAGAACACTCACTTTCTCTTTCCTATCACTAAACTCCCAAAGGGAAGCCATTACTGTCCTGACTTCTAACACCATAGATTATTTTGTCTGTTTTTTAACTTTATATAATATGTGTTCATCGCACTATACACGTTCATTTTCATCTCTGCTATTTCACTCAACATAATCTTTGTAGGTTATCCATGCTATTAAGGGTAGGGATGGTTTATTGATTTTAATTGTATAAATACTGAAGGGATCCAGAATATAACACTGAGTCTTTCTTATTTCTTTACTTTCCTTATCTACCTAAACTCACAGCCTCCTAAAAGAATTCAACTGTTATAAATCCCCTCCCTGAGAGTCTTACACCAAGAATGATTGAGTCCTATCATCAGAAACAAATCAGGATAAGAAATCACCTAAATAGACATTGTCATAAAAATAAAATTATTATATCTCTCATCTAGTCTCATAAGTGCCCATTTATCTTTCCTGTAAGCCTTCTGTTTTTTTATGAGTCCCCTTTATTCCCCTCCACTTCTCCTATTAGGATAAGATACGAACCCCAAATTCTAGCCACTTCTTTGAGTCATATTTTTCTATGAACTCCCCACTTACATTATATGAATAAAAATTTGGCTTTCCTCCACCCTGGCCAGTTTGGCTCAGCGGTTGGAACATCAGCCTGCAGACCAGAGAGTCCTGGGTTCAGTTCTCCTAGGGGCACGTACCAAAAAAAAAAATTTGGGCTTTTCTCATACTGATATGTCTTTCATCAGTTTAATTTACAGGCCCCCCAATTACTGAACCTCAAAGAGCAGAAAAAAGTTTTTCCTCCCCAGCAATGCTATATTACAACTTATGCATCCATTCTATTCTATTTTTTTATTATTATTATTTTTTAAATCCTCACTGGAGGACATTTTTTCATATTTTTGTTCAGATAGAGTAGGAGGGAGAGAGAGAGAGAGAGAAACATCAACATGAAAAGGACATCTCGAGTGGTTGCCACCAACACAACCCAACCACTACCCAACCGAGGTACATGCCCTTAGCGGGAACTGAACCTGTGTCTCTCTGGACCACAGGCCAATGCTCTGATCGCTGAGCCAAACCAGCCAGGGCGCATCCATTCTATTTTAATAAGTAAAGCTACTCTGACAATTCATTTGTATGTCTTTCATGCTTATATGTATGCATTTCTATTGAATATATATATGTGTGTGTGTATATATATATATATGTGTGTGTGTGTGTGTGTGTGTATTCATTTATCTTCAGATAGAGTGGGAGGGAGAGAGGGAGGAAGAGAGAGAGAAACATCAATGTGATAGAGCCACATCGACTGGTTGCCACTCACACACCCTCAACCGGAGCTGGGTACAAACTGCAACTGAGGTACATGCCCTTAGCGGGAACTGAACCCGGGACTCTGGTCCATGGGCCTACACTCTAACCACTGAGAAAAACCAGCCAGGGCTACTGAATATATTTTTTAAATGGAATTCTTGCTTATAGAAGTTGCATATGCTCCAGGTCAGTAAATTATGCCATATAGTTTTTCATAGTAATTGTGGTAATACCACCAGTAAACCAAATGTATGAGAATTCAAGTTATTTCATAGCCTTGCTATTATCAGTCTTTTTAATATTAACTATCCTGGTGAGTATATGCTGGTATCTCATTGTGGTTCTAACTTACATTTCTCTGTTGACACAGAGCACATTTCATATCCTCATTAGACATTTGGACATTACCTTGGGGGGAAAAATGAACCCTTTGTCCATTTTAGTATTGGTTCAATTATCCTTCTTTTTAAAACTTCTATTATTTTAAAGAAGACTTTTCAATATTCTGGACATAATAGGGTGATGCTGTTTTTTTGGTTATTTATATTGTAAAATATTTTTCCCCTTCTATGTCTTGCCTTTTCAATCTCTTAATGCTGTCTTCTGATAAACAGAAGTTCCTATTCTTTATATAATTCAACGTGTCTTTATCACTTGCTTGTCAGTGTATGTAAAGGTATGTTTGCTATCTTTTATCTAGCATTTTTTATCGAAAGAATTTGTCAATAATCTGATCTGCCCTATTGTCAGAAACATATGCCATTGACTTCTTTTTACGAACATAAAATCAAATTTTCTGTTCAGGAAATATCAATGCATAGATCACCTGACTCCTTATTCTTTTTTTGCCGTGATTCAAACATTATTATCAGAACTTTTGAAAAATGATCTTATACAAGCACTGCAGGTGAAGTCTGACAGGGAGTCCTCATCTTGGCTTCCTCGCCTCAAGGGACTTTTGAAAGTTCAATCTGAAATTCGTTATGAAAATTTACAACAGAGCAAACTCAAAAGTCCTACATAGTCAATCAATATTCTTACTGCACTTTGGTAATTATATGGCTGAGTTTAAGGAGACTAGGCTAATTTTGTCAGCAAATTAGTCTTATTTTAATTAGCTTTAAGAGAAATGGGAGTGTATGTAGAAAGAAAAACTGTTTCCATGGAAATCTACAACACACACTTGTGGGCATTCATTCTAGCCCTGTGCGCTGTCTTGGAGGTTTTGTTACCTACATGCAAACTGGACTGGATCCTGAGTTCTATCCCTTCAATGTCTAGCTACTGCTCTCCAAACAAACATTTCCAGTTTTCCTCCCTCCCTCAGACTTGGACCACTAACAACTTTTTCCTGAAGCTCTGCAAGTAAATGTGCACAACTCGATACAAAGTTCAGAAAAATCACAACAGCTCATATACAAACAATGTTCGCCTAATGTGTGGGCCACACAGAAAGTTCTCTGGAACACTCGATGGCATTGCCAGGGATGTAAAGTGCAGTCCAAGAAAAGCCGTCAGACGGCCACTGCCTGCCCTCACTCCACCTGAAGGTGCTTTAGCCCAGCTCCAGAAATCTTCCAGACTGACTGCCGTCTGGACTCAAAAACTGAACTTTGTTTTAACCTTTCAGGATGGAGAGACTGGTTGAGTGGATTGTGAGACAAAACTTACTCAGTTGCGGGAATGTAAAACCTCTTGGGAAAGTTACAGATGGTGAAATGATGGGGTTGGGGACACACTACCCCCAAATATGACATGTTGGCAGGTTGAATATTTTAAGCCGAAGAAATTTGAGAAAATCATAAAAACAGGGAGATCTCTGACTTTCCTCTTGCCTTTCTCTTCTGAAGAGGGTCATAAAAGCCTTAAATAAGAGATAAGCTTCCTTATCAAGAAGAAAACATTCTATGACACAGAGGAAAACAAAGAAGAATCTGGATGAACAGGTCTCGCTAAGTTTCCCACAGTTTATTACACTTACCTCATACTCTTTGCCCTATCATATTTCTCTACAACTGTCCACTTTTCATCAAATCTAGCACAAAAACATTCAGGCTTAACCATTTCTTTAAGTCTGTATTTCCTTATGAAGGCTCTCATATCACATAATGTTTACATTAAATAAATATGTGTGCTTTTTTCCTCCTGTTACAATGTCTTTTCAATTTAAATTTCAGACCCAGCCAGGAACACTCAAAGCATCAAGGAAAACGTTTTAGCTCCTCTACACTCTTTTTTTTTTCCTTTATTGATTTTTAGAGAGAGCGGAAGGGAGAGGGGGAGAGAGAGAGAAAGATCAATGAGAGAGAACATCAATTGGCCGCCTCCTGCACGCCCCCCACTGGGGATGGGGCCCATAACCTGGGCATGTGTCCTGACCGGGAATTGAACTGCAACCTCTTGGTGCATGGGTCGACACTCAACCACTGAGCCACACTGGTCAGGCTATCCTCTATACTCTTATACACTAAAGTTTGAGGACCAATGGTTTATTGAAACTTTACTTCTAGACACACAAATTTTTAGAATTGTCAAACAGCCATTAAGTAAAAAAATATGGTTCCTCTCATCAGAGAACCATCTTCATGAATTGGTATTTGGGTATGGCATGAAGAGGTACTTGTTAGACTGTCAACAATTACAGTGGGTCCCCAAAAGGATCGGAACCTTGCTTCAAAGGAAACTAAGCAAAGGGGCATTTTGGGATTAACTTCAGAGGATTTTATTCTAAACCAAAAGCAAACCAGAATGCATTTTATTATGAAATAGATGAACTGTGCTGGAAGAATTAGTATTTTTAGAGAAAACAGGTCTTCTGCTAGCCATATTAATTTATTAACTATTTCCTTAAGATTTTTCTTTCAAAACAAACTCTTACTGTCCAGTCACATGTTTTCTATAGACAATTTAATGAAATCACAAAGATTTCTAATTGTATAAAGACACAGAAGCACACACATACACACAGATATAAAATGAGGTAGAAGAAAATTTCAAAGGTCATTTTTTCCCTGATTAAAATTCATAATAAAATTAGAACAGCTATGTTTTTCATCAAGGAAGTATTTAAGCAGCTAATTTTTATTTAACTATATTCCATGCTTATTCAATAAATTAGAAAAAGGAGCATAATCTTGTTAAGATGCAATTCAGGGAGAATAGTGGGTGGGGAGCCATTGACATGTGAAAGCAATGAATGAATGTACTGAATAAATGAACACCATACAGTACTTACAGCCAACCCACAGAATGTAGATGATCTTTTTCATTAAGTGAGACCTTAAAGTATTTTTTAACATGTCAGAAAATTTTCCTTTTGGAAATCTCAATGGCAGTTAAGTTCCATAGCAGCTTTGGAGTAAGGGCCAAGATCACACACCTATCAGAAACCTGTGACAAGATCCTACCTTTATGCCAAGACATGATGTTCTAATACACTTGTTAGTGACAACTTTAGAAATACCACAAAGAATTCCAGGTTTCTATCAAGCATCCAAGGAAAAGTATAATGGTAGCTTTTATTTATCTACCAATTTTTTCAAAATTATACCGTTTCCCCCCTTAAAACCTACTCAATTCAATTTTTATGTCATAAAATATTTTATTTCTTCCATCCGCTTAAAAAAAAAAAAAGATACTGCAAACTATAAGTTGCCAATCTTTCAGTTTTTGTTTGTATTTTTCATGAGCATTAAAGATAAAGGGAGCATGTGTCTCTCAATTCTCAGCTAGAAGGCTTGTCTTAAACAACTTGCCCTGTCCAAGGTACTTCGATAATTTCATCGTTCTCACATAACCTCAAGGCCTTATTAACTTTAGCCTAAATGGATAAAACTACAACTGAGGCAAGGAGGCAATACTTATTGCAAAAGGAAACAGTTCTGGAGATATTCTGGGTTTCGCATTTTTTAATGTTCAATTCTTTAGTGATTGCTCGTCCTTCTAAAGTAAAAAGCATTTGCTTTGCTCTTATCCCTATATTGCAATACCAATTTTCATTTAATAACACTATAGAAGAAAAATATTGTACAGTGCAACTATTTTTAAAAATAAAGTTGATTTAGAATTATCTGAATGCTTATTTAGAAGATGTGTGAATGAGGTGAAAAGGCATTGCAAAGAAGGGACATTTTTAGATTAGGAAGATATACTAAACATAAACTGCTGACAGCCATATGAATTTTTAATAAGTTATCTTGGTATCATAAACAAAAATACTTCTTAGTCAGGCAAACTGTGAGAAATGGGAAAACAGATATTGTTTTAGCAAAAGGAGTTTGAAAACAGACAACTGATGCCACCGAGTGGTCACAGTTGTTGGATTTCCTTCACTTGCACCTGCTAGTAAAGGCAGATTCTGCTTTGTTTTGTTTCCTTTATCAACTTAAAAAAGACTCGCACAACTAAGAGGTGTAGTAGATAAAACCTCATGATAGCATTTAGATGACTATAAATTCCACAGAATTTTGATGCTTTATATAGGGTGCATAGAAAGGAATAGCAGCCTTAAAGTAAACAACAATAAAAGTGAGTTTTGGTTATTCTAATAATGTTTAGATTGATATTTCCTACCCAATGTTTGAGTTTAATACATAGAGTTAAAGGACTTCATCTACATCCACTATGTCTCATTCTTCTAAATACTGCTATATTTATTTTCCTTGGTTGATCATTTCTTATAGGAAAAATATAACTTACACATTAATTAAAGTGGAAAAATATTTTTAGCTCAAAGCACAATAGCCTGTCTGCTATGGTTGTCTTTTATTGACATTCCTGTATGAAGCTGTATTAGAAACGGCTGTACTGGAGTGTTCAAAGGTCCTTCTACAGTTTATTAAAATCATTCACTCATTCAAAAGGTTTGATTCCACCTCTACTATGTTCCAGGACAGTGCTAGGCACTGAAGGAAACAATGTGAACGAGACAGAAACAACCCCTGGCTTCAGGAAATGTACAGTTACTGGGAAAGGGGGGCATCAATTAAATAAAAACGTTCTTGGAACAATTCACCCAGATGGTGTGACCCTGGTCCGTGCCTTCCACAACAGTCAGCACTGAAATCACAACTAAGAGGTCCCTCTAGAGTCACTGACTATCAAGTATCCTTCAAAGTGGAAGAAATGAAACATGCAAACCTAACTTGGGGTATTTCTGGTGCTTTCTTAGTCCCACATGTAGATGGCCATTTCTTGATGAAGTTTGCCAGCTAGGACTAAGATTCTTTAGTTCTGAAAACCCTTATACGAGACCCCAGAGGAAAGTATAGGGACACACTTTTCCTCTTCATCTGAGAAATATGAGAGGGATTGTTACATATGTTCCCAACGTACACTTAGTACCATTCCTCTTCCAGAGAAGGAGATCAATAGGTTCAAGTGACAGCAGGGAGGCCTCTCAGGTCGCACTGCAAATGTGAAATTGAAGAAAAGTGAGAAAAAAACTGCAATTGTCTCTTCTTATCCCAGCCTGCTACCTACAGGAAAGCAGAATAAAATGTGAGTGAGTAAACCTTTGGAGGATGTTGGGAAGCAAATACATCTGGTGAGTCACATAGCATAAGTATTTAAGAAATAAAAAACTAACCATATATCTACAAAAGAATCAGAATCAAAATCTCAGTGATACATCTGAATTCCCATGTTTAGTACTATTTTACACAAGGCAAGATATAGAAACAACCTACATCTTCATCAACAGATAAATGGATAAAGACAGTGTAGCATACAGATGCAATGGAGTATTATTCAGCCTTAAAATAGAAGGAAATCCTGCCTTTTGAGACAGCATGAATGGACCTGGAGGATACCATGCTAAATGAAATAAACCAGTCACAGAAGGACAAATACAGTGATACCTTGGTTCTCGAACGCCTCGGTTTTCGACCAAATCGGTATTCGACCAGGAGATTCGAGAAACTTTTGTCTCGGAATCCGAACAAATATTTGGAACTCGAACTTCCGAGATGAGCCGAGTTGAGCCGAATGGCGTTCATTCGGCCCAGCGCGCCTTGCTTGCGTCCTCAGTGTGAGTGCAGAGAGAGAGTCACGCTTTGTGGAGAGAGTCACGCTTTGTGGAGAGAGTCACGCTTTACACTGAATTTAACCCTTAGACATACTGTACACTTTTATTTCTTGTTGAGACTTATGTTTTTCTACATATTATATACAAATTAGGCCAGTAAATAGGCATTTTCTGGGGCTTGGAACGAATTAATCCAGTTTCCATTATTTCCTATTGGGTTTCATTGCTTCGGTTCTCGAACAATTCGGTTCTCGACCGTCCTCCTGGAACGAATTATGTTCGAGAACCGAGGTATCACTGTACTTCATGATCCCACGTATGTGAGGTATCTACGACAGTAAAACTTTTAGAAAAGAGAGTAGAATAGAGGTTGCTAGAGGGCAGGGGGTGAGGGAAAACAGACAGTTGCTGTATTGTATGCAACTATATAGCTATATATTAGGGTATACTATTATTATTCCAGACAAATAAGTTCTAGAAGTTTGCTGTCCAGCATTATGCCTACAGTAAATACTTTATAAAGCACTTAAAATTTATCAGAAGAGTAGATCTCATGCTTTACCACAATAAAAAAGAAAGAATAATGAATGGAATAAAAAAAAGAATAAATGAATAAAATAAAATCTACTTTTAAAAATGTATTAACCAGGTCTCACCTCACTTCTTCCACTCCCTCTACTAAAAATGAGGGCTGAAGGTGAGGTCCGATCAGCAGAAAGCTGAATCTGAGATCCTTTTCCTATTCTTTGTGAAATCAACTTTTTATTCCCATTGAACAACTTTTTGTGTTGTTCTAATCCTCACCTGAGGATATTTTTCTATTTATTGTTAGATAGAATGGTAAGGAGGGAGGAAGGGAAAGAGGGAGGGAGGGAGGGAGGGAGGGAGGGAGGGCGGGAGGGAGGGAGGGAGGGAGGGAGGTAGGTGGTGGAGAAACATTGACATGAGAGCAACACATCAATTGGTTGCCTGCCACAAGACCCTAACCTGGGCCGAGGATCAAACCTTCAACCCAGGTATGTGCCCTCGACTAGAAATCAAACCCATGACCCTTCAATCCGAAGGCCAACACTCTAACCATTGAGCCAAACCAGCCCCATTCTATTCTAAGTTATCATCTTTTTATCTGGCGGTCAAGTCACACAGCTACACAGTATGCTGTGTTTCAGGATCTTGCCTGCTCCGTGTGGTAGACAGAACACTGTCCGCAGGAAGATGGAATGACTGGATGGGGCACAAGTCAATTTTTAATCCAGGGGAATTGGGCCCATTACAGAAAGTGCTGGTTAACTGCATATAATTAGCCCTTAGTACCAGAAAAAAAAAGGTCATGTAGAGTGAATGGACTACCCTACAATCATCCTTGCTTTCTTCCTTCCTCCATTGTTAAATGGTCTAATTCTGCAAGGTCATTATTTCAGAAGTCTCCAATATCACTTTCATGAACTCTATGAAATCGTATGTCTTTTGTAAAATTTGCTATTTTACTGGGCAACATGCCCTGCATTTGCATTATATTGTCAGCTCGCAAGAATATATTGTCAGATACACAAGTGCTAGCTGGTGCTAGATACTAGTCAGTATTTCGTGCAGAGAGATGGAGCAGTTTTCAAGTGCTTGGTTTTTCAGGGGATATTTTTATAAAATGACATCAATCATTATTATGACTGTAGTAAATTGGATAATAAGCAGATGGATAACTTAGATATGAGTAGAATATCATATTAAGTAAAGACCAAGGGGGAGACCCCTGCTTATAGCAGGCTGACCCAGAAGGTAGACAGTATCCATATCCAGTTAGAATTGAAGGAGACTCTATCACTGTCTTCAATGAACACAAATCCAGCAGCTTCAAATAATATCCATTTATGGTTTCACAGTTTCCTTAGGTCAGAAGTCTGAGCCCAGCATTTCTCAACTGGGTTATCTGCTTAGGTTCTCATAAGGCCAAAGTCAAGGTGTCAGCCAGCCTGGGCTCTTATCTGAAGGTGCTGGGGTGAGAATAAGCTCCTAGACTCCATGAAGTTGTTTGCAGAATTCAATGTCATGCAATTTTGGGACAGAGGTCCACGTTTCCTACCTGGCTTGTCATCGGGGGGTGGTTCTCAGCTTCCAAAAGCTGCCCCATTCTTCAGCTTGTGGCCCTTCCAACTTCAAAGCCAGTAACAGTGTATTGACTCCTTCTCATGCATTGAATTTCTCTGCCTCCCTCATCTGATTTTAATAAGCATGGATTTTAGCCCAGCCACTGTGGCTCAGCAGTTGAGCATTGTCCCATGCACCAAGAGGTCACAGGTTAGATTCCCAGGCTGGATCCCGAATATGGGGTAATGATTCTATCTCTCTCTCTCTATTCCTCTCTCTCTCTCTCCCTCTCCAGAAATCAATAAAAACATATTTTTTAAAATGTTTAAAAAGAGTCTGTTCCCTACTTCCATGACTTTGGATCTATTTTGGTTGACAGCTTATTTTGTTCATGGTGTTCCGTGAGTGGGTGAGATCATGTGGTATTTGTCTTGCTCTGACTGGCTTGTTTCATTCAGCATAGTGCTCTACAGGTCCCTCCACGTCGTCTAAAGGTATCCTTGGGATAGGATTTTTTTAAAAATCACCTTTTCGAATTCCAAAAGGGCGGCGAGTGAACAGAAGCTACACAGACTGTCTGCCAGAACCAAACTGGAATTACAACTATAAGACAGACAAATCAACGGGAAAAAGTAACAGAAAAGCAGCTTGCAAGGACCATATAACCAGGGACACTGACTCAATCCTGGTAGGATTACGAAGTAGCAACAGGGGCTGGGAGCCCACAGACAGCAGCGGCCTTAGCTGGGAGCAGCGCTGTCTGGTTAAACTCCCAAGCGGCTCCACAGCACAGAGCCGGGACAGACGCTAACCACTCACCACAGCCTCTCACCTTGGGCTCCAGCAGAGGGTGGGCAGACTGGACTAGAACTGTGTGGGGACACTCGGGATTTGGAGGGCACTCAGAGCTTTTGCTGAGTTGCTGCCATGAAGGACAGTGGCCATCTTGCTCCTTCCCAGGGCTCTGGGGAGAGGCAGCAGCCCCTCCCTCGGAGATTCAACCCACCCTGTGAGCCATTGAAATGCTATTTGAAGCTCATTACAAACCAGCATCTGCCCCACCCTCGGGAAATCCCCTTATGCTGAGCACCTGAGGGAGTTTTTCAATCAACTAACAACCCAAAACTCGTCAAGTAACCTGCACTGCTACCCTCCAGGCAAAAAGCTAAAGGATAATAGTACCTTTCCTGGGCTAGCAACTTTAACCAGGAAAGTAAGACTTGACAGTGGTGTTTAACGTGGGTCCTCCCTCGCTCATCTAAACCCAGGAGAGGGAGCAGAACACCAACACCCACAGGGAAAATTTGGCAGGCTCCAAAGCCCACTGTGATAGCCAAAATGGTGAAACACAGAAACAGAAGCCAAATGAAAGAACAACAGACCTCCACCAAAGATGAGATCAATGTGGAGCAGTTAGGAAAGTTAACAGAGGTAGAATTCAGAGCCATGATCTTGAGGAAGCTCAACAGCATGAGTAAGGACATAGAGATGCTGAAAATAAACCGACTGGAAATTAAAAACCACCAAAAAGAGATTAAAAAAATGACATATCAGAAATGAAAAACACATTGGAAGGGCTAAAAAGCAGAGTAGAGGAAGCTGAGGACCGGATCAGTGAATTAGAATACAGGGTAGAAAAAATCAACCAACAAGAACCAAAAGGAAAAAACGATTAAAAAACAGGAAGACAGCTTAAGAGAACTGTGGGACAACTGGAAACATAATAACATTCGCATCATGGGGGTCCCCAAAGAAGAAAATGAGCAAGGGTTAGAGAATATATTCAAAGAAATAATGACAGAAAACTTCCCTCATTTGGAGAAGGAAGAAGGCATTCAAGTTCAAGAAGCACAGAGAGCCCCAAGTAAGAAGAACCCAAACAGGCCCACACCAAGACACATAGTCATCAAAATGCTAAAAATCAAAGACAAAGAGAGAATCCTAAAAGCAACAAGAGATAAGCAACAGGTTACCTACAAAGGAAACCCCATAAGGCTCTCAGCTGACTTCTCACAAGAAACATTACAGGCCAAAAGGGAATGGCATGAAGTAATCAAGGTCATGAAAAACAAGGATCTGAATCCAAGACTACTCTACCCAGCAAGGCTATCATTCAAAATAGAAGGTCAAATAAAGACCTTCCCAGAAAAAAAAAAAAAGGCTAAGGGAATACATTAGCACCAAATCGGCACTGCAAGAAATGTTAAAAGGACGGCTGTAATTAGTAGAAGAAATAGGAAGAAAAAAATAACCACACTAAACAAAAATGGCAATAAATAAGTACATATCAATAATCACCTTAAATGTAAATAGATTGAATGCTCCCATAAAAAGACACAGAGTAGCTGATTGGATAAGAAAGCATGACTCATATATATGTTGTTTACAAGAGACCCACCTCACAGAAAAAGACTCACATAGGTTGAAAGTGAAGGGATGAAAAACAATTATCCAAGCAAAAGAAAGCTGGGGTAGCAATACTCATATCTGATAAAATAGATTTCAAAATGAAGACCATAACTAGAGACAAAGAAGGCCACTACATAATATTGAAAGGATCTAGCCAACAGGAAGATATATCCTTGATAAACATATATGCACACAATATAGGAGCACCAAAATATATTAAAAATCTTCTGGAGGACTTCAAAGGAGAAATCAACAGCAATACAATCATAGCAGGGAACTTCAACACACCGTTGACACCACTGGATAGTTCCTCTAGACAAAAAATTAGCAAGGAAACAAAGATTCTAAATGAAGCACTAGACCAAATGGATTTAATAGATATCTACAGAGAATTACATGCCAAAACTACAGAATACACATTCTTCTCAAGTGCACATGGGACATTCTCAAAGATAGACCACATGATGGGACACATACTAAATCTCTACAAGTTCAAGAAGATTGAAATCATATCAAGCATCTTCTCAGATCACAATGGTATAAAACTAGAAATCAATTGCAACAAGAACATGCAAGGACATTTCCACACATGGAGGCTAAATAGCATGTTATTAAACAATGAATAGGTTACCGAGGAGATCAAGGAAGAAATTAAAAACTTCCTAGAAACCAATGAAAATGAACACACAACAACACAAAATCTATGGGATGCAGCAAAAGCAGTTTTGAGAGGGAAGTTCATAGCACTACAGGCCTACCTCAAGAAAGAACAAAAATTTCCAATAAACTGTCTAACCTCACAACTTAAAGAATTAGAAAGCAAACAAAAAGAAAACCCCAGAGCAAGTAGAAGGAAGGAAATAATAAAGATCAGAGCAGAAATAAATGACATAGAGACCAAAAAAAAAACCCAATTCAAATGATTAATGAAACAAAGAGCTGGTTTTTCGAAAATAAAAACAAGATTGATGGACCCTTAGCTAGAATCACCAAGAAACAAATAGAGAGAACCTAAATACACAAAATCAGAAATGAAAGAGGAGAAGTAATAACCAACACCACAGAAACACAAAAGATCGTTAACAGCTACCATGAACAACTATATAGCAACAAATTCGACAATCTAAGTGAAATGGACAAATTTCTAGAAACACACAGTCTCCCAAAACTGGACCGGGAAAAGATAGAAAACGTGAACAGACCAATAACAATAAGATAAGTTGAAGATGTAATCAAGACTCTCCTAGCAAACAAAAGTCCAGGCCCAGATGGCCTCACGGGGGAGTTTTACCGAACATTCAAAAAAGAACCAACACTCATTCTCCTCAAACTATTTCAAAAAATTCAAGAAGAAGGAAGACTTCCAAACTCATTCTATGAGGCCAGCATAATTCTAATTCAAAAACCAGAAAAAGACACTACAAAGAAAGAAAACTACAGGCCAATATCCCTGATGAACATAGATGCCAAAATCCTGAACAAAATACTAGCAAATCGGATCCAGCAATACATCAAAAAAGTTATTCACCATGACCAAGTGGGATTCATTCCAGGGATTCAAGGCTGGTACAATATTCGCAAATCAATAAATGTGATACACCACATAAACAAAATGAAGAATAAAAACCACATGATCATATCAATAGACACTGAAAAAGCATTTGACAAAATCCAGCATCCATTTCTGATAAAAAACGCTCAGCAATGTGGGAATAGAGGGATAATATCTCGACATAATAAAGGCCATATACGAAAGACCTACAGCCAACATCATTCTCAATGGGGAGAAACTAAAAACATTTCCATTAAAAACAGGAACAAGACAGGGATGTCCTCTTTCGCCGCTCTTATTTAACATAGTACTGGAAGTCTTAGCCACAGCAATCAGACATGAGAAAAAAACTAAAATAAATCCAAATTGGAAAGGAGGAAGCGAAACTGTCATTATTTGCAGATGACATGATATTATACATAGAAAACCCCAAAGACTCCATCAAAAATCTATTAGACTTAATAAGTGAATTTGGCAAAGCAGCAGGATACAAAATTCACGTCAAGAAATCGATGGCATTTGTATACACCAATGATGAACTCACAGAAGGAGAAACTGAAAAAACAATCACATTTACCATTGCAGCAAAAAAATTAAGATACCTAGAAATAAATTTAACCAAAAAAGTAAAGGACCTATTTGTAGAAAACTACAGGACATTAAAAAAAAAAGAAATAGAGGAAGATATAAAAAAGTGGAAGCACATACCTGTTCATGGATTGGAAGAATTAACATCATTAAAATGTCCATATTAACCAAAGAAATCTATAAATTCAATGCAATCCCCATCAAAATATCAATGACATATTTCACAGAACTAGAACAAATACTTCAAAAGTTCATATGGAACCAAAAAAGTCCCCAAATAACCACAGCAATTTTGAAAAAGAAGGACAAAGTATGTGGGATCACAATACCAGATTTCAGGTTATATTATAAAGCCACTGTAATCAAAACAGCCTGGTACTGGCACAAGAACAGGCATATAGATCAGTGGAACAGAACTGAGAACCCAGAAATGGACCCAAGGCAATATGCTCAATTAATATTTGACAAAAGAGGCAAGAGCATACAGTGGAGTAAAGACAGCCTCTTTAATAAATGGTGTTGGGAAAATTTGACAGCTACATGCAAAAAAAAAAAAAAAACTAGACCATCAACTTATACCATACACAAGAATAAACTCAAAATGGATAAAAGACTTAAGTGTGACCCGTGAATCCATAAAAACTCTAGAAGAAAATGTAGGCAACAAAATTTTGGACATCATACGCAGCAGAATTTTCACTGATACATCACCTAAGGCAACAGAAACAAACAAAGTAAAAAAAAAGAACACATGGGACTACATCAAACTAAAAAGCTTCTGCACAGGAAAAGAAACAATCATCAAAATGGAAAGACAACCCACTGTATGGGAGAACATCATTGCCAATGATATATCAGATAAGGGGTTAATTTCCAATCTATATAGAGTGCTCATACAACTCAACAAAAGGAAGACAAAGAGCCCAATTAAAAAATGGGCAGAGGAGCTAAATAGACACCTCTCCAAACAGGACATACAAATGGCCAAGAGACATGAAGGAATGCTCAACATCACTAATCATCAGAGAGATGCAAATTAAAACAACAATGAGGTATCACCTCACACCTGTCAGAATGGCCGCCATCAACAAATCATCAAACAACAAGTGTTGGAGAGAGTGTGGAGAAAAGGGGACTGTAGTACACTGCTGGTGGGAATGCAGACTGGTGCAGCCACTATGGAAAATAATATGGTGTTACCTAAAAAGATTAAAAATTGAACTTCCATTTGACCCAGTGATCCTACTTCTAGGAATATCCCTAAGAAGCCTGAAACACCAATCAGGAAGAATATATGTACCCCCCATGTTCATAGCAGAACTATTTACAATAGCTAAGATTTGTAAACAGCCCAAGTGTCCACCAGGAGATGAATGGATAAAAAAGCTGTGGTACATATACACAATGGAGTACTATGCAGCTGTAAGAAAGAAAGATCTCTTATCCTTTGAGATGACATGGAGGGGCCTGGAAAATGTTATCCTGAGTGAGGTGAGCCAAGCAGAGGGAGACAAGTACCATATGATCTCACTTATATACGGAATATAATGAACATAACAGTCTGAGGAATATGGTAGACCCAGAAACATGGAAGGAGGGCACAGACTGACATCCCTCAGAAGAGGGGGTAGGGGGGTTGGGAAGAGATAAACCACAGAACTTATATGCATGTATGCATAACCAATGGACATGGACAACAAAGCCAGGGATGGGGCGGGGGGGATGAGGAGGGGGGTGCCAGTGGGGTAAAAAAGGAGAAACATCTGTAACAAAAAAAAAATGAAAAATTTAAATAAATAAATAAATAATGAATTTTTAAAAATCACCTTTTGTAAATATGAACATCAAAAAAAAAAGTTTAAAAAAACAGGCATGGATTTTAAAAGATTTTAAATGATAATGGATCCACAGGATAGTCCAAGATAACTTTCCTAATTTTAAGATCAACTGATTCACAATATTAATTATATCTGCATAGCCCCCTTCGCCATATAAAGTAATACAACCACAGAAATAAATTTAGGGGTTGAAAATCATGGGGACCAATATTTTGCTTACTACAGAGATGTAGGGTCCCAAGATGAAGACTTCAGAAATATATTAGCTATGGCTTGAACATGGATTCTGATTAGGGCTAAATTCCAAAACCCAGTGAGTGGTAAGGTTGAAGGGTTAGTCTTTCCAGTCTGAAACACTAGCTGAAAGAACAGGAGAAAGTAGAAGGGTAGCAGTGGAGCCCATGTGAGAAGCTGGGAAAAACAAAAAAAAACAGAAATAAAAAGTATCCATATTGCATGCAGGCTGACTCACTATCACCTAAATTAGGTTTAGAACAGAAAAATGGAAGCTTGTGAATCCCATTGTGATTTATAGTCAGGTTATAAAAGAATTAAGAAATGCAAATTCATACTTGTTATATATTCTTATAGCTAGAGTAATTTTTCACTAAGTTTTCTAAAAGCAATTGGTATTAATAAAATGTTTTTTTATTTGGAAATAGCAATTGTTCAAATAGGACTAGCACATAGGCTAATTTTAAGTATTTTTGTGCATTAAAGCTCTCCAAGGACAAAAGCTATTTTGTGAAATTCTATATGGCTTTATCACCAAGTCATTTGAAATCTGTATGATTTTTTTTTCTTGTAGGACTCTTATTTCATTGGACCTAAAAGGATTTCATATTTATTTGTATAAAAAAAATGCTGTGTTTCATTGCTATGATTCAATCTCAGATTTCTATCCAGCGAAAAATATTATATGTAATCAATTTACTATGGGTTATTTATGATAATAAAAATGCTTTAAAACCATAGTTACTATGTTTGCAATAAACCCTGATATATTTCAGAGTTATGAAATGAGACCATGTGACACCCAAAATGTACATTTTAATGTCACTGTGACAGATGACAAATTATAGGATGCCAATGATTTTCCTTTCTCTCCATTTTTTTTCTGTACACACACACACACACACACACAGTTACACAGACACCAGGTTGTCCAGATATTTCTGGACTTTGAAAGGATACTTGCTGACTCCCTTAATAAAATCCAATCCAATACTACATAAAGAGGGACAAGTAGAGTTTGTAGTTCAAGCTATTGTCTGCTGAGATTACCTATTCCAACCCAAAAGGATATAGGCTTCCCTTTATTCAGAATATTCAGATTTCTTTGTGCATATCAGTAGTGGAATCTATTCAGCAAAGAATCTTTCTAAGTATTCCAATCGAAAAATAATTAAAGGAAATCATAAAACTAGAATATCCAGTGTGTATATACATATATATGTATATATACAGTATATATGTATATATATGCACATATATATTAAGTAATTATATATATATATATATATATATATATATATATATATATATATATATATTTGCCTTGCTATTCCTAGGCTTTTAGTGAGTTCCTATTTAAATGTCCTAGTTACCCTCCCCACATGAAGACTCTCCATCATAAACCATGAGACCACCAGCATCCATTCTGCGGACTCAGAGATAAGCAGTCCTAAACCATTTGGGTCAATAGCACGCATCAGAACAAGGTTTCAGAGACCTAAAAAACAGAAGCAACTCTTCTCTTGCTGAACTTTAACAAGGAAGCATCTGGACCCAATGGCTGCTAGTAGCCATCATACAACCCTGAGGAGAGGAACACACACTAACATGAAGTTGACCCCAAGGGTGGCAAGATGGAAAAAGAGAATTAACCTAGATACTTGAAATGACACAATTTAACTTCTAATCACATCATTCTAGAACCTTCCCAATTTTAGGACTTCCAGTTAAAGAGAAACAGTCCTTGTTTTTAACCACTTCATGTTGCAGTTTTCGCTTACTTTCAACTTCAAATATTATAAATGATATAGAACCATATAGGACATAAAGAGCAATAATTATTCTTATAGGCTGAGTACTGTCTCCCTTAAGTCACCTAGCTACAATGTGAGCAACAATACCCAGACACTCTGAGGTAAAATTCATCCTAAAATAACCAAGACTAATATTATGTCGTCTAATTTTATTACATTCTGTTTTTTAACCCATAGGTTCAACAACTTCATTTGTAAATGAGAGTGTAGCTAGGATTGAGAAAAAAAATAGTGTTTGATACTCTGAGAAAATGTTTAGCTCTGCTGGTAGCCTGTGGAATAGAGACTCCGTGGACAAATAGGTCATCTTCCTGCATGAGAGCCAGGCTGCTGGATGACACAATTGCCCCTAGCAAAAATATCAAAGGGTAAGCAACAGAAAAAGACCTTTAATCATGTGTGTGTGTGTGTGTGTGTGTGCATGTTATTTTAAAATCAATCAAGCAAAGAGTATAACAGTGCATAGATGGAGAGAAAGGGTGGGAAACAGGAAGCAAAACTGTCTCTGATGTTCAGATATTGATTGTTGTTCTTTCACTTACTTAAGGAAGCATCAATGTTGGGAAGAAAATATTCAACTCAAAAACAGTGACCTTTTACAAGCAGCTGGAATGAACCCAAAGAAAGAAGATTCAGAAACACTTTTTTTTGGCAAAAAGTGCAAAAAATAAGGTTAGCTAAACTTCAAGTTCATAACCTAATTCAATGACTCCCTAAGAAGAAACAGTGTGATGTATATGAACCATAAACTAGAACTAATGGAAACAATTTTAAATGGTTAGACTGTTTTTATAGTTCCAATTATTGTGGGAATGTTGCTTGCACCTGAAATCAAGCTAAAGCACCAGCTTCTAATTGGGAAAATATTTTCAACACAATTCAATTGTAGAGATCTAGGCAAATAACTTGTTTAATATTCGGGTGGCTGGACTATCTAGTAGGGTCTTTTTACAAAGGAGATTTTATTGAAGAAAGAAAGTCTACCAAATAAAGTTCTAAAAAAAGGATTTCAAAATACTACTTAAAATGTGTTGATTCAATTTAGATCAAAAGTATTCTTTTTCCTTCTTTTGAAGCATCTGTATTCTTGTATGTCATCCAGGATAGGCAAGAGAAGGCAGGGAGAGCAATATTGGTAGCCAGGTCAGTGGGACAGAGTTCATTAAGGCTGAGTGGTTTTATTATTTATTATTTATTTAACCCTAATCATCAGTCTTCAGCTTGCTCCAGCTCTTAATACTTTGTTGTTGTTGTTTTTTCCAACTATTCATATTTAAAAGAACATTGTCCACAACCAGTTTTAGAGACTATGGAAATATGAAATGTTATCTATTTCTATCAGATAATTAGCAGAAAATAAAATAAAACAGACAAACATACTGACAAAAATTTGAAGGGAGATCACAACCTGAAGGAATACCTGCATAAATTGTTCAGCGGGCAAGCCAGAAAGAGAATGAAAGAAATCAAATGCCATAGTTCTGAGATATTGTTGGATTCTCTTTAGTCCCCAAGATTTAGTTAAAATAAATTCACACCATCAGTGAACAGACCATTTAAAGTGTCTGATCTTGCCTGGTTGGTGTGGCTCAGTGGATTGAGCATCATCCCATAGACTGAGAAGTCCCGGTTTGATTCCTGGTCAGGGCACATACCTGGGTTGCAGGCTCCATCCCCAGTTGGGGGCATGCAGGAGGCAGCAGTTTGATGTTTCTCTCCCACATCAATGTTTCTATATCTCTCTCCCTTACCCTCTCTCTAAAATCAATAAAAATATATTAAATAAATAAAATAAAGTGTCTGATCTTATTTCTTAGTTCATGCATTTATCATCCTACTATTTATTACAAAATTTCTTAATGGGTCTAGCTGCCTCTTGTCTCCCATTTTCTAAGTTCAAACTCCATAATACTCAGATGACCTAAAATGCATATTGTTCACCTACTTTAAAATCTTGAATGGCTTTCCATTGACAGAACAATAAATCCAAACCCTTTAGAATGCAATACCATGTTCTTTAATATCTTCCCTGACCTAACTTTTCCAGCTTCATTTCCTACCACTCCTTAGTCATACTTAGTATTTCATAAATTCCAAATTAACTGCAGGTTCCCATTTGTTGGATCATCTTTCATGCCTCTTAACATAGTTGGCATGCCTACCCAACACTTGGCCCTAATTCCTCCTCAAAACCATCTTTTGGATGCCTTCATAGATGCTTCAAAACTATAGGTGTCACCATTTCTCTGATGTGTCTTTAACAAATTACAGAAGATAAAACTTAAGGCTCTCTCAGTCAGAAAACTGAAACAACATTTATGGTCTTTATAACCCATAGAACTTAGTATATATACTAAATACTAATCACACATAGCATCCACATGTCAACTCATCTGTTACACACATAGCATCCACATGTCAACTCATCTGTTACATCGAAACAGTCAAAAAGAAGAGTTTTAAATGGTGAATGTATTGAGTTTCTATATTTCTGGGAGTGTATATGTAGTGTGTGTTCAATTTAATTTTTGAGTAAGAAACATATGTTACAATTCAACATTTGAAAAGTATAATCTTTCTACCAACTTCCAGTCTACCCAGCTCCTATCCTCACATGTAAATATATATATATATATATATATATATTTGTTTTAACCAGGGGTATTCTTCCAGAAAGCTTATACCTATATATGCATGCACACGCATGCACACATGCACATTTTCTTTTCAGTACCAAAGTGGTAAAATACTATAATCATCTCTTCGCTTTGCTGTTTTTACTTAACATATCTTGATGGTCTTTCCCTAGTAGGATATAAAGGGTTGTTTTATTCTTTTCCTTACTGTTGTATAGTATTCTACTATGTGGCTGTATCAGAATTTATTTAAACCACTCCACATTTATTTATTTAAACCAGTCCCCAACTGATGGACAATTAGGTTGTTGGCTATCTTTCATTATCACAATTAATAAACTTGTATATAGTTCATATCATGTAAATGTATGTGTATAAATAGATCCTCAGAAGTTAAAGAGCTAGGTTAAAAGGTATAGGCATTAATAATTTCAATAAATATGCCAAACCTCCCTCCAAATGATTTGCACAATTTTCACAGCAATGAGTGAGAACCCTTGGTTCCTCGCATGCACTTAACAACACTGTGTACCATCATCAAATTTCTGTGACTTTGCCTGTCTCATAAGTAAAAAGATGTTACTTTAGTCTTCTTAGATTGCCTTTATCTTATTAAGAGTGAGGTTAACTAATTTTCAGATTCTAAGAGACATTTGCAATTCTTTTTTTCTGTGAATCAATGCATGTCCTTTGCCCACTTGACCACTGAGTGGTTGGGTTTCTTTCTTATCTTTAGTTCTCTTGAGTTATTGTTATTCAGTGGTATGATGTCAATTATTTCTAATTTTTGCACTTGTAGTTTAAATTTGCTTATGGCAGTTTTTGTCATACAATATTTTTTAATTTGAATATGATAGAGTTGATAAATTTTTTGTCTTCTGAAGCTTATATTGTTAGAGAAGCCTTTCCTACACCAAGTATAACATACTTCATGGTATTTTTATGGTATCATACTCAGAGGCAAGCTAAAAGGCTGTGACCAGAGCTGGCTTGCTAAGTGGAACAATGAGAAGAATTATTCAGTAAAGTTCGGTAAACATATAAAAAAACAAGATGATATGAAGGCCTTCAAATCTCTTCAGTATCACCCAGTAACTCTTCTGGGAACAGATGGAATTAATAGTCTACAACTGTTTTCTGTTGTCCTTAAACTAAACAACTATTTGTGTCCCTTTCCTAAAAGATAAAATATACTGAGCTAAGAGAAATTGAAAACCCTAAAGAATCCTTTGATCAGTCTCACTGTTGGGAGATTTAACAACTTCCTCTCTATGTTTCTATGAGATAAATAAAATTAAATCTGCCACTTATGCTCTAACTGAAGCAAGAAGATAGTGATCTTATGTCCCATAAAACCAGACACAGAAAAAATAAAAGGCATCTAAATTGGAAAGAAAGAGGTGAAGCTGCCATTATTTGCAGACGACATGATATTATACATAGAAAACCCTAAAGACTCCGTCAAAAATCTACTAGACTTAATAAATGAATTTGGCAAAGTAGCAGGATACAAAATTAATGTCAAAAAAGTAACAGTATTCTTATACACCAACGATGAACTCACAGTAAGAGAAACTAAAAAAAAATCCCATTTAACATCATATCAAAAAAATTAAGATACCTAGGAATAAACTTAACCAAAGAAGTAAAGGACCTATTTGCAGAAAATTACAGGACATTAAAAAAAGAAATACAGGAAGATATAAAAAAGTGGAAGCACATACCTGTTCATGGATTGGAAGAATTAACATCATTAAAATGTCCCTACTACCCAAAGCAATCTATAGATTCAAGGCTATCCCCATCAAAATATCAACGACATACTTCACAGAACTAGAACAAATACTTCAACAGTTCATATGGAACCAAAAAAGACCCCGAATAGCCACAGCAATCTTGAAAAAGAAGAACAAAGTAGGTGGGATCACATTACCAGATTTCAGGTTATACTACAAAGCTACTGTAATCCAAACAGCCTGGTACTGGCACAAGAACAGGCACATAGATCATTGGAATAAAACAGAGAACCCAGAAGTTGACCCAAAACATTATGCTCAATTAATATTCAACAAAGGTAGCAAGAGCATAAAATGGAGTAAAGACAGCCTCTTTAATAAATGGTGTTGGGAAAATTGGATAGCTACATGCAAAAATAAAAAATAAAACTAGACCATCAACTTATACCATACACAAGAATAAACTCAAAATGGATAAAAGACTTAAATGTGACTCATGAATCCATAAACATCCTAGAAGAAAAAGTAGGCAACAAAATTTCAGACATCACACGCAGCAGAATTTTCACTAATACATTACCTAAGGCAACAGAAACAAAGGAGAAAATGAACACATGGGACTACATCAAACTCAAGAGCTTCTGCATAGCAAAAGAAACAACCATCAAAATGGAAAGTCAACCCACTGTATGGGAGAGCATAATTGCCAAAGATATATCAGATAAGGGGTTAATTTCCAATATATATAGAGTGCTCATACAACTCAACAAAAGGAAGACAAAGAACCCAATTAAAAACTGGGCAGAGGAACTAAACAGACACCTCTCCAAACAGGACATACAAATGGCTAAGAGACATATGAAGACATGCTCAACATCACTAATCATCAGAGAGATGCAAATTAAAACAACAATGAGTTATCACTTCACACCTGTCAGAATGGCCTCCATGAACAAAGCATCAAACAACAAGTGTTGGTGAGGGTGTTGAGAAAAGGGGACTGTAGTACATTGCTAGTAGGAATGCAGACTGGTGTAACCACTCTGGAAACACTATGGAGTTACCCAAAAAATTAAAAATTGAATTTCCATTTGAACCAGTGATTCCACTTCTAAAAATATACCCTAAGAAGCCTGAAACACCAATCAGAAAGAATATATGTACCCCCTTGTTCATAGCAGCACTATTTACATTAGCTAAGATCTGGAAACATCCCAAATGTCCATCAGTTGACGAATAGATAAAAAAGTTGTGGTACATATATACAATGGAGTACTGTGGAGCTGTAAGAAAGAAAGATCTCTTATCCTTTGAGACAACATGGAGGGACCTGGAAAGTATTATCCTAAGCAAAACAAGCCAAGTAGAGAAAGACAAGTATCGTATAATCTCACTTATTTGTGGAATATAATGAACATAACAGTCTGAAGAACAGGGTAGTCCCAGAGATGTGAAAGTAGGGTACAGACTGACTATCCCCAGAAGAGGGAGTGTGGGGGAGAGATAAACCACAAAACTTATATGTATGTATGCATAACCAATGGACATGGAAAACACAGCTGGGACAGGGCGAGAAGGGAGGGGGAGGAGGGTGTCAATGGGGGAAAAAGGAGAAACACCTGTAACATAATAAATAAATAAATAAATAAATAAATAAATAAATAAATAAATAAATAAATAAATAAATAGCAGTGGTCTGAACATGGTAACCAGCAAAACAGTTGCCTCAAGCCTTTGCAGGAAGCTGTAGGAATCCTCTCTCTCTACCCATAAAACCAAATTAAGACATTCAAGGACCTTTCAAGGAATTTCACTTCGACAGAGAACTGAAAGCATCGTGGACAATATCAAAAGAATAGTTAATATTGCCTTGGGTTGGAAATACATCCAAACTAGAACTAGTCTGGAGAAGAAAGGGATTTATGAGCTTTGGAAAGCTATAAATCAATAGTGCCCCACTGTGGAAACCACTGGGAAGAAATTTCAAAGGGCACATCCTGATCCCTCCCCACCCTGCTCGCCTTCCTCTTCATGCTAAGTCTCAGAGCCACTATCCAAAGCCATTTTGATCTGAGAAAATGAAAATGTCCAGAAAACACACAAACCTTTATCAAATTCTGGGCTATGAGCGACTAGATATGTACAACATGGATGCTATTGGTGAGGGAAAATAGTACATTTTTTTTAAACAGGGATTTAGATTCCATCCCAACATTTAAAAGTGCATAATAGTTTCAACTTGTCTGACAGAGTCTAACAGGCTAGTGATTACTGAGAATGGATGCAGGAATGCATCCACACCATCTGCATCTCCTCTCTCCACACCAAGGGATAAAAAGGCCCCTGCTCTGTTGATCAAAGTTTAGCTCTTCTTCTTTCCTCTCATAATATTTTCAACATTCTTGCTGACTTTGTTTTTAGATTATAATTATTTTCAAATACTTTCATTCTTAAAAAACAAACAAAATATCTCTAATTACTTGTGCCTTCCCTGTAACTCCTTAAATCCTTCTATCCTCTCCTTCACATCTAAGCTTCCTAAAAAAGTCTATCCTCCGTCTTCTGGCTTTCTCACCTCGTATTTATTGCTCATACTACATCATTAGGCTTTCATCTCTGAGAGTGTCTTTAAGAATATCACCAAATATCTCTCTAATGCCCGTACCAGAGAACTCCTCAGTCCCTTTCTTATTCTACCTCTCTGCTTATGGTACTATTTCCTACTTATTGTCCTTAAAATCCGTCTCTAATATTATCACCTCCTAAAAGAATAATGTCCAATTACTCCCTGCACATTAAATGTATAAAATACACGTTACAAAATAAAAGACTGAGTGTAAAAATATAAGTTTTGTTTCAATCTGACCCTCAACTACTAAGAAAGGGACAGATCAACCTGACGTAACACCCAAAATATGCCAAGCCATTCCACATGTCTGCCTGGAACTCCCTTCCTCTGCCGCTGGTGCCTGAGGGGATGATGACACCACCTCCCTCACCTCCCTGTCTGAATGGAAGCCAGCTGAGAGGCAGATGTAACAGCCAGGCCGATGAACCAATAGATTTATTCCTGATAACGATCCTAGCTCCCTGGCCTACGTCAACAGCGACAGTAGGCCTGCTTTCCCTGAATTAGTTATACTATTGGTACAGAGGGATCATCTCAGCCCACACCCCCAGAAGAGGCATCTGGCCTACTAAACCGACTTCACAGCAAAGAGGAAATGAAATTGTATCTTTCCTCCTGGTAGGCTGATAACCAAAAGGAAGAGGAAGGGTGACACACATAAGCCACCAATCAGACATGCATTTGTTCTTGCAGGGGATGGAATAAATCAGGATGTAAAGAAAGGAGTGGGTACAACTCAATTACAGCCTTAGAACAGCATGGTGATCAGGAGCATGGGCTCTAGAACAATATTGTCCGGCTCTGAATCTCAGCTATATTAATTAGCAGTAATATTTGTTTAGGCAAGTTCCTTAATCTTCCTGTGCCTCAGTTTATTCATATCTAAAATGAGTAATTAATAGCATTAAGTTCATAACAGTAAAAGAAGGATTAAAGGAATCAGTATTTGTACAGCACTTGAACAGTATCCAGGAAATAGTATTATGTGAAAAATTAAAATCGGAAAACCCTTTTTATTACAGAAGTTTCCTAGTTAAAATAATTTATTATATGACCATAGTATTTTAAATATGTACCTGGATGATAACATGTATCTTTATATAATTTTTATTCATTTATATATCAGTCTCCCACAATATATTATAAATATTTTGAAGCTGGATTTTCTTCATCTGTGTATCTACAGCTGCTGGCACACAGTGTGTATTCAGTTGTTTATTAAATTAATGAAGACATTAATTTTAAACGATCTATCATTCACTTGGTGGTAGAATACACAAATTTACATGATTTTCTTCAAAAGATTGCTACACTTGCTTTATGACCTCAAAAAGTACTTCATTTATACCAAGTTGGTAGATTGTGATTGCTTTTATAGATATTAAGTTTGGCTAATGGAGCATTTAACAGAAGAATAAAATTTTAAAACAAAATCACAGTAAGATACATGTATCAGTCAAGGTTGTAATGGCAACCAGTCAGCACAATCAAATCACTGCAAATCGAGCACGGTCTATTTTCAAAAGAACTAGTCACTACAAGAACCCAGGGCTACCAGCAGCCAAGCTCTAACCATCTTCAAGCCCAGAGGGATGATCATAGCAGAGAAAGGACTCCAGAACCAGATGGTGAAGTCATGTAGAATGACCTATTTGGGCAGTATATTGCAGATGCTGGATTTTCAGGTAACAGCAAATACCAGGTAACCTCCTAGGAGAAGCCCAGGGAATAAATATCCCAGCCTCACTCTCTGCCCTCACTATGATTTTCTGCCACAGCTCTATATGGGCCAAATCCAACCGGAAGGCAGAGTTAGGAACCCTACTAGTGTGCTCATTCAGTTCAACCTTCCAGGGCAACAGCCAGGAGAATGGATCTGGTGGGACAAAAATAAGACATCCAGAATAGCACAATGTACAAAGTTCCCAGGGGAAACTAGAAAAACAACACAATATTGTTCTTCCATATGAATACATTGCAACAAATAATTCATAATTCACTCAGATTAATGTCTTATTCATGTGCCAACTATTTCTGAGCATATAATAAGTACAATAAAATAGGTTAAGTATCGGTGACACAAAAATGAATAGATGGGGTGTCCCTCTTCCCAAGTAGCTAACTGTACAACAGAAGACCAGCATGTTATAATGTAGCAAATGTTATAACTAAAGGAATAGATAAAGCATTCCATGTTTAGGTTTTTATTTTATTTTATTTTTTTCAAATCTTTATTGTTGGATGTAAAATGTATTACAGATGTTCCACATTTTTCCCCCATTGACCCCCTCCTCCCCACTCCCGCCCCCCTCCTACCTTTTCCCACACTATTGTCTGTGTCCATTGGTTATGCATATAAGTTCTTTGGTTTATTTCTTCCCACCCCCCCAACCCCTTTCCCTTTGAGGTTTGTCAGTCTAGCAATGAATTTGTGCTTCTTAATCCCTTCACCTTTTTCACCCATTCCCCCACCCCCCTCCCAACTGGCAACCAACAAAATGTTCTCTGTATCTATGAGAATGTTTCTGTTCTACCTGTTCATTTTGTTTGTAGATTCTATTGTTGATAGATATGTATTCATTGCCATTTTGTTTGTTCATACATTTTATCTTTTTCTTCAAAAAGGCCCTTCATCATTTCATATAATAACAGTTTGGTAGTGATGAACTCCTTTAACTTTTTCTTGTCTGGGAAAGTTTTTATATGTCCATCGATTCTAAATGACAGCTTTGCAGGATAGAGTAATTTTGGTTGTAGGTTCTTGCTTTTCATCACTCTGAATATTTCTTGCCACTCCCTTCTGGCCTGCAAAGTTTCTTTTGGGAAATCAGCTGACAGCCTAATGGGAACTCCCTTGTAGGTAACTAGCTGCCTTTCTCTTGCTGCTTTTAAGATTCTCTCTTTGTCTTGAACCTTTTGCATTTTGATGATGATGTGTCTTGGTGTGGGCCTCTTGGGGTACATCTTGTTTGGGACTCTGTGCTTCCTGGACTTGTATGTCTGTTTCCTTCACCAAGTTAGGAAAGTTTTCTGCCATTATTGTTTCAAACAGGTTTTCGATTTCTTGTTCTCTCTCTTCTCCTTCTGGCACCCCCAATATGCAAATGTTGGCACGCTTGAAGTTGTCCCAGAGGCTCCTTACACTATCCTCATTTTTTTGGATTCTTTTATCTTTTTGCTGTTCTGATTGTTTAGGATTTTAAAATCCACTTGAATTTACTGTGGTTTCATGTATTTGCAATTTATAGCACCTGTTTTTTTTTTTCAACCAAAATAGTAATTTGGCTTTCTTTTGAAAACAAAGTGTCTCTATTTTGCAGGCAGACAGCTCGGGGGTGGGGGGATGTTGAGGGGTTTGGAGGGATTGAGCAAAAAAGAGAAAGAACTCATAGACATGGACATTAATGTGATGATTATGGTGGGTAGGAGGTGAGTAGAGGTAGAGGAGGGTATGAGGAGCATAAATGGTGATGAAAAAAAGCAAAATAAAATAAAGGGAAAAATGTTCATATTTAAATAATATACAGTCTTTCATATGTAACAAAACTAATTATCAATCAACAAAACTAGAGGGAAAACTCCAGAATAATAACTGATCTAACACAAACTTAATTTACTACTAGGAAGACACACAGCAACATTACGTTTGGTTTTATAATTCCATAAATAATATATATATATAATCGTTATAAATATTTTAATTATGCTAAGTAAAATAAGTCAATCAGAGAAAGACAAATACCATATTATTTCACTTATATGTGGAATCTAAAGAACAAAATAAACTAACAAAACAGAAAAATAGGTTCTTGGATACAGAGAACACCCTGGCGGTTGGGAGAGGAAAGTGGGATTGAGGGCCTGGGTGACAAAGGTGACAGCACTGAGAAGCACGGATTGGTAGTTACAGAAGTCACTGGGTGTAAAGTAAAGCATTGGAAATATAGTCAATAATTTTGTAATAACTGTGTATGGTGCCAGGTGAGTACTGGAAATATCAGAGGGATGACTTTGTAAAGTATAAGGTTGCCTAACCACTATGCTGCACACCTGAAAGTAATACAAAATAATACTGACTGTAAACTGTAACTGGGAGAAAACCAGGACATAAAAAACAGAAAAAAAAGAAAGTAATCATCAAACCATGTTTAATCTACTCTACTTACATACGTATTAATATTAACAAGAAACCAAGTATTTTTGGTATAAATAAGACAGATGTTAAAGCTCTATAGAGATACAAAGCATATTCTGTGAATATTTTATGTGTTAAAATAATAAAATTAATCATCTATTTTCCAAAAGTGCAATTAATGTAAGGGAGACACTGTTGGATTCTCAGAAAGAAAAAAAAAAGTTTATAAATAATATCCAGTCCTGCTAACATTAAGAAGAACTCCTTATTGTAAGTATTTCATATTCAACTTTCCTTTCAGAAAGAGGCAAAAGAGCAAACAAAATAGAATTCTAGTGACTAAAGTGAGGTGTAACGTCAAGTTTATGCTACAGAGAATCAAGAAGATGAATAGCAAATTCTTCTCAGAAAATCATCCTTCTCCTTTTGTTAGTCTTGCCACACATCTGGGCAGAATACAGGAATGTAAGCAACCAGATTCAATGTTTCCCAAATAGCTTTTGTTTCCTTTTGATAGGTGATATCTAAAGTTACGCAAACAGGGACTTCTGAACAAAATTCTAAATAGTACAATTATTGATCTATTGTCTTTCGTACGTCATTAAGCTTTAAGCCTAAATGTTTTCAAGACTCTGAAATCAGAATTATGGAGGCAGACATTCATAGGACTTTGAATCCTACATTTATTTCACAAATTGCTAATCTAAAATATAACCCACCCCCACACAAATGTATCATGTTAGTATGAGTTAGTGTAGTGATTTACCTTTCCATAAACAGAAATCCACTTCAGGTCCTGTTTGTCATCACAGATGAAACTAAACCCTGAGAACTGAATGCACTTGAGAGGAAATGTGGGACAAGCCCACCATTCCAAGAATAGCCTATTATATTGGTTCAGCCAGTATCTGAATCACCAAACCCCTTATGCATCTGGGCATTAAACTTCTCCATGGAGCTATCTTGTCCTTTAGAGTTAGTAAGCTCAGAAAGTGACAAAGTATCCACTAATTCAATTATCCAATAAGTGTTTGAGAAACGCTGTTGTCATTTTATACTTAAACTACATTTTGATTCACAATCATAATAATAAAGTACTATCACAAACACTCACCATCAAAATATTTTTTTAATTGATGTATTTTCGACCAGGGTAATAAATTCATAATCCTATTTTCATTTTTAAAAATACTTTCAGAAAACATAATGATACATCTAAATGGTCTAAAGTTGCTGATCATTTATTTTTAGTGTGTTATACCAGTTTCCAATAATGTAGACAATAGTTTGGCAGTTCCTTACAAAACTAGCCATACTCTTACCACACAATTCAGCAATCACACTCCTTGATACTTACCCAAAAGAGGCTGAAAACATATCCGCACAAAAGCCTGTGCATTGTGTTTATAGCAATTTTATTCATAACTGCCAAAACTTAGAATCAACCAAATGTCCTTTAGTAACTAAGTAGATAAATAAACTCTGGTACATCCAGATAATAGAATATTACAAATGGGAGGATGCTACTGGCATCTACTGGGTAGAGGCTAGGGATGCTGCTAAATATCCTACAATGCACAGGACAGCCCCCACAACAAATAATTATTCATCCCAAAACATCAATAGAATCATTGTTAAGAAACCCTATGTTAGGTTATTTCCACCATATGTTTTGTTTTTACAACTATACACATAAATAGAATATCACCAATCACTATACAAACTGATAGCCAAAGAACCTAAGAACGAGGCTAACTAGTCTCCACTTTGTAAGCTATGCCTATAATTAAAATAATCTAGTATGTATGGGTGCTTCTGTCTATTCCCTGAATACAAGACCCTTGGTTTTGTCTTTTGTTGTTGTTTTCTTTTGTTTTTCTTTATATTTCTATTTGGTTTTTCTTTGTTTCAGCAACCTAGTAAAAGATTCTCGGTAAGTTTGTGTGTTGAATGATTATATATATATATATATATATATTTTTTTTTTTTAATTTTCTTTTTGTTACAGATGTTTCTCCTTTTTTACCCCATTGATGCCCTTCTCCCCATTCCTCCCCTCCACCCCGTCCTTGGCTTTGTTGTCCATTTCCATTGGTTATGCGTACATGCTTGTCCATGTCCATTGGTTATGCGTACATGCATATAAGTTCTGTGGTTTATCTCTTCCCTCCCACCACCACCCCTCTACTGAGGGTTGTCAGTCTGTATCCTACTTCCATGTTTCTGGGTCTACCCTATTCCTCAGACTGTTATGTTCATTATATTCCACAAATAAGTGAGATCATGTGGTATTTGTCTTTTTATGCTTGGCTTGTTTCACTTAGGATAATTCTTTCCAGGTCCCTCCATGTCGTCTCAAAGGATAAGAGATCTTTCTTTCTTACCGCTGCATAGTACTCCATTGTGTATATGTACCACTGCTTTTTTATCCATTCATCTCCTGATGGACACTTGGGCTGTTTCCAGATCTTAGCTATTGTGAATAGTGTTGCTATGAACATGGGGGTAAATATATTCTTTCTGATTGATGTTTCAGGCTTCTTAGGGTATATTCCTAGAAGTGGGATCACTGGGTCAAATGGAAGTTCAATTTTTAATTTTTTGAAGTAACACCATATTGTTTTCCATAGTGGCTGCACCAGTCTGCATTCCCACCAGCAATGTCCATATTACCCAAAGCAATCTATAGATTCAATGCAATCCCCATCAAAATACCAATGGTGATTTTCACAGAACTACAACAAATACTTCAAAAGTTCATATGGAACCAAAAAAGACGCCGAATAGCCACAGCAATGTTGAAAAAGAAAGACAAAGTAGGTGGGATCACAATACCAGATATCAGGTTATACTACAAAGCCACTGTAATCAATACAGCCTGGTACTGGCACAAGAACAGGCATATAGACCAGTGGAACAGAATAGCAAGAACCCAGAAATGGACCCAAGATACTATGCTCAATTAATATTTGACAAAGGAGGCAAGAATATACAGTGGAGTAAAGATAGCCTCTTTAATAAATGGTGTTGGGAAAATTGGACAGCTACATGCAAAAAAAAAAAATGAAACTAGACCATCAACTTACTCCATACACAAAAATAAACTCCAAATGGATAAAAGACTTAAATGTGACCTGTGAATCCATAAAAAATCCTAGAAGAAAATGTAGGCAACAAAATTTCAGACATCACACTCAGCAGAATTTTCTCTGATACATCACCTAAGGAAACAGAAACAAAGGAGAAAATGAACACATGGAACTACATCAAACTCAAAAGCTTCTGCACAGCAAAAGAAACAACCATCAAAATGGAAAGTCAACCCACTCTATGGGAGAGCATAATTGCCAATGATATATCAGAGAAGGGGTTAATTTCCAAAATATATAAAGTACTCATACAAATCAACAAAAGGAAGACAAAGAACTCAATTAAAAAAATGGACAGAGGAGCTGAATAGACACTTCTCCAAACAGGACATACAAATGGCCAGGAGACATATGAGGAAATGCTCAACATTACTAATCATCAGAGAGATGAAAATTAAAACAACAATGAGGTATCACCTCACATCTGTCAGAATGGCCGCCATCAACAAATCATCCAATAACAAGTGTTAGTGAGGATGTGGAGAAAAGGGGATCCTGAATGATATATTTTTAAAATTTGTTTATTTGACCTTTATTACTGAAAATATTATAGATGTCCCCCTTTTCCCCCATTGACCCCCTTCCCCTTATGATTATCTGTGTCCATTGGTTATGCTTATATGCATGTAAGTTCTTTGGTTTATTTCTTCCCACTTGCCTATCCCCTTCCCCTCTAAAGTTTGTCAGTCTGTTCCCTATTTCCATGATTCTAGATCTATTTTGATCATCAGCTTATTTTGCTCATTATATCTCATAAATGAGATCATGTGATACTTGTCTTTCTCTGACTGGCTTATTTCACTTAGCATAATACTCTCCAGGACCCTTTATGTCATTTCAAAGGGTAAGAGATCTTTGTTTTTTACAGCTGCATAGTATTCCACTGCATAAATGTACCAGAGGTTTTTTTTATCCACTCATCTACTGGTGGGCTGTAGGGCTGTTTCCAGATCTTAGCAATTATAAATAACACTAATACAAATGTAAAGGTACATATATTCTTTCTGATTTCTGATTAGTGTTTCAGGCTTCTTAAGATATAGTCCAAGAAGTGGGATCCCTGGGTCAAATGGCAGTTCCATTTTTTATTTTTTGAGGAAACACCATATTATTTTCCATAGGGCTGCACCAGTCTGCATTCCCACCAGCAGTGTACTAGAGTCCCCTTTTCTCCACACACTCACCAGCACCTCTTTTTTGAGGATTTGCTGATGGCAGCCATTCTGGCAGGTGTGAGGTGATACCTCACAGTTGTTTTAATTTGCATCTCTGATGACGTTGAGTATTTTTTTTAAGTGTCTTGGCCATTTGCACGTCCTATTCGGAGAAGTATCTATTCAGGTCCTCTGCCCATTTTTTAATTGGATTGTATGTCTTCTTTTTGTCAAGCTATATGAGTACTTTACATATTTTGGAAATTAACCCCTTATCCGATGTATCATTGGCAAATATGTTCTCCCAAAGACTGGGTTCTGTTTTCATTTTGATGCTGGTTTCTTTTGCTGTGCAGGAGCTTTCTAGCTTGATGTAGTCCCATGTATTAATTTTTGCCTTTGTTTCTCTTGCCCTAGGCAATGCATTGGTGAAAATTATGCTTTGTGTGCTATCTGAAATTTTGCTGTCTACATTTTCTAGGATTTTTATGGTTTCACGAGTTACATTTAAGTATTTTATCTATTTCGAGTTTATTCTTGTGTATTTTGTAAGTCGGTGGTCTAGTTTCAGTTTTTTTAATGTACCTGTCCAATTTTCCCAACACCATTTATTGAAGAGACTGTCTTTTCACCATAATATGCTCTTGCCTCCTTTGTTGAATATTAATTGTGCATTATGTCTTGGGTTGATTTCTGGGTTCTCTCTTCTGTTCCATTACTCTGTACACATGTTCTTCTGCCAGTACCAGGCTGGAATATCTTACAAATAGATTGTCTCTTGATGTTACTCTATTTTAAGAGCAAGAAAACATTTCCCAGAAACCTAGGGAACACTTTTTTTGTGTGTCACTAGCCTGAATATGGCCTCCTGCCCATTCCTGACTCAATTCCTGTGAGCAAGGAAATTTCTTCTATTGCCTGGCATGAGCATGGATATCTAGTTCAATTCTTAACATAGGACTGGGAATACCAACATTGGCTCTCACTACCCAGAATTACCCCTGGAGCAGGAATCACTCTCAGAAATTATGTGGCTGAAAAGTCACCAGGGAGAGGTGAACACCTGAACAAAAAAAAAGGAATACTATAAGGGAAAGGCTAAAAATGAATGGAAGCTACATGGGCAGTCAACAATGTACAGGATAAGAAAGGAGGTTCAAAGTGGTAGTGCTATTAGCTAGGGAAGGGTAATATGAAGTGAACTCATATGGTAGACAAAGGTCAAATACTGTAGGTACGCAGAGGTCATGATGAGTTCAGATTTTATTTGAAGAGTAATGGGAAACCATCGCATGTTTAAACAGAATCGTACATAGAGGCTGCGATGTGATACATGTGCTTGGGTTGGGAGCAGAGGATAGAGGTGTATCACTGGGTCATTTGATGGTGAGTTCACTTTGTCTTTCTAAATTCCATGCACCGTGTTTTAAAGGAGAAATTGTTTGATTACTTATTACAAAGGGTTGCTTTAGGTTGTAAATTTTAAAAATGTGTAAAAGTGTTTTTAAGTTCTGTGTTAAACAAAAGGTAACAGAAGCACTGTCACTCCCTCAGTGTCATTCAAGTCGTCCTCTCAGAGCCTCATCTGTGCAGACCCGCCCATGCTCACCCTTCTCTCCTCTGAAGTCCCATGATGCTTTATGCGCATAAAAATCATGTTGGTCTAAATTTTATAATTATAACAATGTATGGCAGTATAAACCTGCACAGCACATAGCAATTTACACTATGCACATTCGCACCTACCACTGATGTGCCATGCATGTATCTTCGACCAGATTTTAAGTACAAGGCGTACATCAAAGCTTCTAATACAGTATCTGGCACAAAATAAATACTTAATAAATATAAATGTTCTTTCTTTTTTGGGGGTCCAGCCCTTTCACCCTTCCCTATGAACCTACGTCAGGTCTAACCCAGTGGGGAAAACAAAGGCAGGTACTTAATCAGCAGTTATTGAAAAAGCTGTGCACCATTTAAACAATAAAAACTTTTAAGTTAGCAGTGTTAAAAGGGGGAAAAAAAATGACCAAGAAACTCTAAATAAAACAAAATGTTCTGTTACATAATCATGAGCTTAGAATGATTAGCAGATTTTAATTTTACTAAGTAGTAGGTAAATTCTTCACTACTGCTTTGGTTCTTTCCTGGAAGTTTCTACAGGAAAACTTGAGACAGAGATAGCACATGGTCTACAGTGAAATGTCGAGCATCAGAAAGGCAGAATAATCCACAGAAAAGAGCCAGAGCTAAAATTTTAGGTAATTATTCAGAAATGTTAAATGCATTTCAAAAACAAATGGGCACAGCAAAGCTCATGTGTCAAGAAATGAATCATTCAAACACATACAACTGCGCCCACCATACATGTTCAAGGAGTTTTGGCATATGACTTTCTCACACACTCTGCCTGAGACATCAATAACCTAAACATCCCAGATTAAACACTTCAGACCCTGACTCACTTTAAGCCATGTAAAGCAATAAACCTTCAAGATAAAAGACAAATAAAATGGCAGGATTCTCTGAAAAGCCATGTGCAGGCCATGTTTATGTTTGATTTATTTCACAAAGGGTGAGTGCTAAAAGCCCTTTTTGTTTCCCTTCTTTCGAAATATTAATTCAAAGTTAGTAAGATCATATACTGCATGGTGTTAAGAAATAAACATTATCAATTTTCCTGACACTGCAGAATGCAGTTGAAACTTAATTTAGGACAAGTTTCAGAAGAAAAGCTAACAATCACAAAAGGAATAAAATGAGATCAAAATGTAATACAAAAAATGCTTTATTACTTTACAAGTGCAGGCAAGACTGAAGGCTCATAATTATATAATATTTAATGCTTAATTTTATTTTCTGTGGTAACTCTACAAGCCATCAGTCATGGAAAAATATTAACAAGCACACATTTAATACCACATAATTAAAATAAATGTCAGTTAATATATTTTGCTTACTTTGCATTTCTGATTTATATATTTTTCTTAATACATAGTTAAGGCAATACATGCTCAGTAGGAAAAGCAATATTGCCCCTGCATGCCTCACAAATCATGTATAAAAGTGTTGCATGCAACATCATTTACTTAGAGCAAATGGTTGTTTTTCTATAAACACATTATTTATGAGAGCATTGGATGCAATCTGCATGCTAATGTAGTCTTTCATTTCACAAAATTACCCCCATGGCTTCAGTGGTTTTCTCCCTCTCTCCACAATCACCACCTCCCTCCACCTCCAATTAGTTACATCCTCACTTAGCTCTCCATCACGCACTATCTATACACAGATACTGAAAATGATCAAAAAACAGCCATGGAGAAATACCTGAAATCACAAAAACATTCTAAACCCTGACAATTCTAATCATTATTCAAGCACAGTATTTCCACAAACAAACAAATAAATAAATAGATCCATCACCATCCAACCCATTTTAAAAGCCTCCAGAATAGATCTATATAAAATAGTAAACTATTAAAACTATGTGAAATACACTGCCGAAATCATGCAGAGCAAGTCCAAAATAATGATATTCATAAACTGAAGAAAAATTGGGACTCTGAAAACAAGGAGCCAGACTATGTTATCTCAGAACAGCAAGATATGATGGTATCTTTATTTGCCAATAGTCATACAAATATTATGCACCAAATAATCATGTTTTAGTTACATCTTCACCTGAAGGCATACAATTTCCTGTACAGTGGAAGTAGAATATCTGCCGTAGACTCACCTTTGAGAAAAATGAATGTGTGGCACAGCGGTGTGACTGTCACAACTCAGTGGCTTGGTGCCAGAATTTTGACACTGCCTAGCAACCTCCCCATATCACAAAGAACAACATAACAATGTACAGTGGTTTGAGGAGAACAAGGCATAATAAACTTTGCATAAATTATTTTATGAAGGACAGATATTCATCTGCTTAATATACCATACTAAAGTCCATTAAAGATTTTCATAAACCAAAGAAAATGCAAATGCAATATAACTTGAATTCTGATGCCTAGAAAGCATTTTGTTGTCTGATAGTTGTGTGGTTTTTATCTAGAGTCATCTTTGCATGTTTTATTCTGTCAAAACTGTGATTCCCCATTCTGCATATACAATGTCATACTAAACTATGCTCCAGTGAAGTAAATATTTTTAGTGATTAATCAGACTTGAGACACTTGAGTGATTTATTAACTAAGATGAATTAACGCAAAAAATCATTGATTTCTCATATTTTGGGTGCTTCCGTGAGAACTGCTATAAACTGAATTGTGTGACCCCCAAAATTCATATGATGACGCTTTAACCCCCAATATGATGGTATTGTGAGATAAGCCTTTGGGAGATATTTAGGTTTAGATAAGGTCATGAAAGTTGAGTCCTCATGTTGGGATTAGTGCCCTTATAAGAGGAGACATCAGGACCAGCTGGTGTGGCTCAGTGGCTGGGCGTTGACGCATGCACCAAGAAGTCACTGGTTCAGTTCCTGGTTGGAGCACATGTCCAGGTTGTGGGCCCAGTCCCCAGTGCGGGGGATGCAGGAGGTGGCCAATCCATGTTCTCTTTCATCGATGTTTCTCTCTCTCTCTCTCTCTCTCTCTCTCTCTCCCTTCTTCTCTCTCTAAAATCAATAAAGAAAAAATATTTAAAATAAAAAAGAAGGAGGAGACATCAGGAAACCGTCTCTCTTTCTCTTTCTTTCCCTTTGTCTCTCCCTTTGCCTCCCAACCATGTGAGGATACAATAAAAGGCAGTTCATATACAAATCAGGAAGAGAGTTCTCATTGGAAACCAGCCATGGCACCTGACGTTGGACTTCAAGACTCCAAAACTATGAAAAAATAAATGTCTGTTGTTTAAGCCACACAGTCTGTGGTATATTTTTTGTGTCAGCCCAAGAAGACTAATACAAGACTCCTATGGGAACATAACTTCTACAGAATATATTAGAGCATCACCAAAAATAACTCTTGGCTTCTCTTCATGTTCATTTTCACCATTCTCCTTAACACAGTCAATTTTTAAGACTAATATTATTATTTACACATTATCATTATTTTTATAAGGTTGGATATGTGACATATTTTCCATAATTTTATTATTTTTACACCACCTAATAAAACATTTCAAATTATAAAAATTAAATATTGAACACTATTACTTTACCTCTATCAAAATTTATATTTGAGCCAAATCTTTGCAAGATTTATAAAGAAAAGAGTAATCTTTAAAGTAAAATTTAAAGACAAAAGCAAAATTTCAACTAGTTTATACATGTGAATATAAACATTAAAAAGTACTTTTAAAGAAACCACTAGACCAGATAGAATGACTAACCATCCTGGTTTGCCTGGGTCCTCCTGGTTTTCGTATATAGAGTCCCCTATTCCGTCCATTTAGTCAAGGCACACCAACACATAGTCATCATACCAGTACATTACTATGTCATGTTTCTCATGGGTCATGAAGTAGCTACGGTTCTAATTACCTAAGGATCCAGAGAAAATAGAGATTAGTATATATATAAAATGAATATAAATCATATATAAAATACATCTTATTTGTGGAATATAATGAACATAACAGTCTGAAGAACAGGGTAGTCCCAGAGACGTGGAGATAGGGTACAGATTGACAATCCCCAGAAGAGGTAGTGGGGGAGGAGAGATAAACCACAGAACTTATATGCATGTACACATAACCAATGAACATGGACAACAATGCTGGGGACTGGGGATGGGGCAGGGAGGGAGGGGGAGGAGAGTGTCAATGGGGGGGAAAGGAGAAACATCTGTAACAAAAATAAATAAATAAAAAATATATATAAATATATATAAAATTAATATGTATAAATATATATAATAAGTGTGTGTGTGTGTGTGTGTGTGTATCAGATTGTAATCAACCTTTTTTTCTACATAAAATTAAGACGGAAATTAGAAATTATTTTCCCCAACATTTATGTTACAGGTAAACATTACAATTTAGAACAATAATAAGTTTGTGAATTATCTATAACAAGAACTCTCTTCTCAGATTAATCAATTCTAATTGAATTTATTGAGAGTAGACCAACAAAACATAATCCTAAAGAAATTCCCATAGGGGTACATATATTCTTTCTGATTGGTGTTTTGGGTTTCTTAGGGTATTTTGCTAGAAGAGGGATCACTGGATCAAATGGCAGTTCAATTTTCAACTTTTTGAGGTAACACCATAGTGTTTTCCATAGTGGCTGCACCAGTCTGCATTCCCACCAGCAGTGTACTAGAGTCCTCTTTTCTTCACACCCTCACTAACACTTGTTGTTTGATAATTTGTTGATGTACCCCTATGTTCATAGCAGCACTATTTACAATAGCTAAGATCTGGAAACAACTCAAGTGTCCATCAGTAGATGAGTGGATTAAAAAGCTGTGGTACATATACACAATGGAGTACTATGCAGCTGTAAGAAAGAAAGATCTCTTATCCTTTGAGATGGCATGGAAGGACCTGGAGAGTATTATGCTAAGTGAAACAAGCCAAGCAGAGAAAGACAAATATCACATGATCTCACTTATTTGTGGAATATAATGAAGTAAACAAACTACTGAACAAAATTAACTCAGAGACATGGAAGTGGGGTACAGGCTGACAAGCCTCAGAGCGAGGGGGTTTTGTGGGGGAAGAGATAAAACACAGAATTTACCTGCAGGTATGCATGACCAATGAACATAGACAACAAAGCTGGGAATGGGGTGGGGGGGAGAGGGGAGGAGGGTGTCAATGGGGGAAAAATGAGAAACATCTGTAACAAAAACAAATTAATAAATTAAAAATTAAAAATAAATAAATAAATTCCCAATGGTTCCAAGGGAATGAAAAAAATTAAAAGGTGTTTTGCTTTCATATAAAAATGCAATGTGATAATATTACAGTAGAATTTTATCCGGATTTTTTAGAATTTAGATACATCTTTATTTTTTAAATATGTTTTTATTGATTTTTGAGAGATAGAGAAAGGGAGAGAGATACAAACATCGACGTGAGAGAGAAACATCGTTAGGCTGCCTTCTGCACTCCCCTCACGGGATCGAGCCTGAAACCCGGGCATGTGCCCTGAACGGGAATTGAACCACTCAGTCCACTGAGCCACACCGGCTGGGCTAATTTAGATAAATCTTATTATTCTAATGGGGAACATGCCCAGCAATTGCTAAGATAAACACAAAAAAGAAGAGTAAAGAAGAAATTGTTTGTAAGATACACAGTATAGAATAACAAATGTCAATTATATACAGTTCAATTGCTTAGGAACAAATTATTTAGTGGAATATCAATACGTGAGCATGGAAAAACTGAAAGAACATAGCCAAGGTTAACATGATCAATGTGGACATGGGGTGCTGCTGATGTAGGAAATGAGGAGGAAGGAAAGTGTCTATTGATAAAACTGGATGTATAATATAGTTCTTAATTTCAAATAAGTAAATTTTGATGTTAAAGATAAATAAATTTAAAAAGCATATACAGCAGGTACTACTTAGTGATTTCTGTTTCATAAAATTCAAAATTAGTGGATAAAATTTGGAATAAACTTACATTATCTGAAGATGAACATAAGGCATCCAAGAGTCCAGCTGTGCTTTGATTTAAAATTTCCAGCTTGACAAGTGGCCTATAGACTACATATTTGAAAAAGAATTAATGTCAATAATATTTATGAACACAATCCTGGACATAGTAGAATATAGAAAATAATTAAAATAACATTGTTTTTCTTATTTTGATAATAACATTGTAAATGTAAAACACATGTAAAATAAATTTGAAAATTAAAGAAAATAAAAATGACAACACTTTAGTTCAAAATCTCTAGAGTGTAATTTGTAAACACATATGTGTGTATGAATATATGTGTGTGTGAATATATATGTGTGTATATAAATATATATACATATGTATGTACATAAACCATGCATAGTTATTTGTGTGTGCAGCCTGTGTTTTGCACTTGGTAGTGTACAATAAACACCTTTTCATGCCCTTAGTGATTCTTACCTATCATTGTTTGTCAATGCCACACAGTACTACATGGAAAACTAATAAGGTGATTTTACTATACTCCAATGCAGGCATATGTAATGTAATTTTTCCCCAATATTTTACTACCATGAATAACACAGCATAAATATTCTTATAATAGTTATTTGGGTGCATTTTGGTTATTTTATGTGATCCAATAATTTTGTTACTTTGATTTTACCTAAATGGTATGAATGTTTGCAGGGAATTAAGTCCATTATGGCAGATTATGTTAGAGCGCTGCACACTCCAAAACACTGGGAATGGTCAGTTTTTGAAAAGATCTTGGGCAACTCATAAGTATGTCAAATTATGTTTACAGGTAAAAATATTTTATTAAGAAAATAACATGTGTGATGTACTATTTATATAAGACTACTCTGAGCTGTCCTTTCAGTATTTGCATGGAAAAATATCAGGAAAAATGTTTAGCACATTTTGATGATTACTTCTAGGTGGTAGAGATTTTAAATAATTTTTTTCAGTTCCTATCTATCCCATTCTTGCTGCTTTCTAAATTATTTATAAATAACATGTGGCAGTTTTTAAAATATTTCATAGGAAATATCCCCACCATATGAAACCAGAGATGAAAATATATTGACAATAATTATAGCAATCATAATAGTAATAGGAGTAGTCTGGGACTATTAAATAGCATTCTTCTAAAAACATCCATTCGTTTTATTGTTAGTTATGATCAAACTGCCAGTTTTTAAGTAGAGAATATGCCATAAGTACAAAATGCATCCACATATATATACCTGTTCTAATTGTACTGAACAAGACAAAATGAAAACAGTTGAATTAGTTGAAAGAAATTATTGAAGAAAGAAGTGTTTATATAAGTGAACAACTATCTCTTGGCCCTTCCCTTGATTCTTTAAATAATCTGGACAATTTCAAAATGCCAGTTAGCCATTTGGCATGTATTTTTAGATTACTGTCAAAACACGATGGATTTTGAAATAGAGATATAGTTATTGGTGCCACCTGTCAACCAGCACAGTCATTACAAATGTTTAGTTTTCCATCGCTTCTTGACTTACTCTTCCCTCTTCATAGCATGTGTGTCAGGAAGACAGTCTAGTGCTTAGATAATTGCAACCTAATCAACAGTTCTCCTTTTTTTAAGGAATGAAACAATTAAGGTTCTTGTTTAAAAGGAATAGAACTTAACTCCAGCTAAATTAAGCAAAATAGGTGTTATTAAACTACAACACAAGAGACGTTATTACAAGCATGTGGTAGATAGGGTCATGTGATGATCAACAGGACACTCACTAGGGACCAGATCTGGAGGACCAGGTATGGTTGGCCAAAACCCAGAGAGGTTCAAGGGCAGGAAAACAAAGAACACAGGATGCCTGGCCCACAGTGATATTGACATTGCTGCTAAGATCAATACTTTCTGATCATCTCCCCAATCCCTCTCTCAAGACTTAAAACCCTAGAGCAGTGGTTCTCAACCTGTGGGTCACAACCCCTTTGCGGCGGCAAATGACCCTTTCACAGGGGTCACCTAAGACATAACAGTAGCAAAATTACAGTTATGAAGTAGCAACAAAAATAATTTTATGGTTGGGGGTCACCACAACATGAGGAACTGTATTAAAGGGCCGTGGCATTAGGAAGGTTGAGAACCACTGCCCTAGAGAGAGAGTCCTGGGCTAAACTTAGGTCATGTAATTGCCCCTTGGCTACTAGGATGAGAGGGAGAAATAACTGCCCACCATGAATACCCACTGTGGAAGAGGGGCACTCTCCAAAAAAAATCAGGCTCAATTAAAAACAGGAATAGCTGTTGGGCAACCAATAATGACAAAGGTTCACTGTAACTGAGTGAAGTTAGTGCCTCTCATGTCTTCCTCCCTTGCTTCATGCCCTAACTCTCAGACTAACCATTTAAAGCTGAAGCTTGTAACATACCTATGTGTCTTGAAATCAATTTAGTGGATAATATCCATCTATTTTAAAACAAAAATGAATGGACCAGAAATGTCAGAGCACAATGCATATGGAGGTTTGTGAAACTACTGTTTCTTTTTATATATGTCTATGAAGTACATGTGTGTTTGTGTACACATCTGTGAATGTAGGTTGTGGTCAAAAGCATTTGGAGAAAACTTTGTCCTGGTTTCTACCAACACTCTACAGAACCAATAACAATATGCACTCCCTGTTCAGAATATTATAGTCTGAGAAGGGCAAGTCCAACCCCACATAACTGGTATTGTGAGGCCTCCATGATGAATCACACTGCACAGTAAGTAGCCTGTGTTACAAAGTGATTTAATCATTGATATCATCACATATGGTGGTTAAATTTTATTTAATGAGACAAATAAACTGTGCCACCATTTATTTGATCACAAGTATTTACCATTTTGTCTGAAATCTTACTGGTGCTGCAAATGAGAAAATTCTTAACATGGTAATTTTTCATTGTGAATATCTTTATACCTCTGTAATTGTATTAGCTCATGTTGAGTCAGTCAATTTTCGCTTCTTCCATGAGATTTTCTCCGATTACTATTACCCACATGGATTGCTCACCTTTTACTGAACTCCTTTAACACTAAGCTCTCAATAGTTCATCACACAAATATAACATCTCACCCAAATGAAAAAATATGAGTAGTCCAAAGAGAAATCACAAAACCAATACATTAAATTAGTACATTTTTTCATTAAAAATTTCTCTAAATCTTGTCTGAAGCTCATTTTTTCTGCTTTACACATAATTTCAATAAGTATACTACCTAGTATATGAAAGGCATTCAATAAGAAATTGTCAAATAAGTGAATGGATGAGAAAGAGAGAGAGGCAGGGAGGAGCAGAGGGAGGAAGGAAGGAGGAAGGGAAGAAGAAAAGGAAGGAAGGAAGGAAGGAAGGAAGGAAGGAAGGAAGGAAGGAAGGAAGGGAGGGAGGGAGGGAGGGAGGGAGGGAGGGAGGGAGGGAGGGAGGGAGGGAAGGAAAGGAGAGGAAAGAAGGAGAGAAGGAGAGAAGGAGAGAAGGAGAGAAGGAGAGAAGGAAGGAAGGTTCCAAAGCAAAGCAAATGAGGCAAGCAGGGAGATATGGTACCATTGCAAAGTGGACACCAGTAACAAATTCATTCTCTCTCTCTCTCTCTCTCTCTCTCTCTCTCTCTCTCTCACACACACACACACACACACACACACACACACACAAACACACACACACACACATACACACATTTAAAGACACAAAATTGGCGGCCCTGGCTCATTTGGTTCAGTGGTTAGAGCACTGGTCCAGGGACCGAAGGATCTTGTATTCGATTCCTAGTCAAGGGCACATACCTGGGTTGCAGGTTTGATCCCAGCCCTGGTTGGAGTTGTGCAGGAGAGAAACCAATCGCTGTGTCTCTAAACACATTCTCTCTCTCTCTCTCTCTCTCTCTCTCTCTCTCTCTCTCTCTCTTTCTCTCTCTCCTTTCTTACTATCCTCCCTCCATCCCTTGCATTCTATGTAAAATTCAATGAAAAAATAGCCTCCAGGGAGGATTAACAACAACAAAAACACACAAAATTTACCATAGCTTGGGGTTATTTCAAATATGAGCAAACAGAAGAAAACATTTCAATAGAACCTGAGTGTATTATCCAAAAAGCAAATGTTCATAATGAAGACCTTGAACCTTCAAAGTGATTGAAATGTATTCAGTATATTCTACTTACTGCAAGAAATAGTGATATTTTAGAATTTTTAATATCCAGGTGGTTAAAAGTTAAACTTTGTTAACTAACTGAAAAACTTGACTTCCCAAAACATTCTTCTCCCAGAGGTTCTTTGTAGTTGAATTTTACTGCTATTGCTTTGTCAAATACCATTTTATCTCGATGGCTTGATTATAAACAATTTTAGGACAACAGTCCCATCTTATACTTAATATTAGTTGGAAATTATTAGTTGGAAATTATATCAGAAGAGGTTGAGTCCCATACGTTAGAAATATATAAATGGATAAACCTTTCAAGAAATGATTGGATAAATTTTAAATAATATTCTTCAATTGGTAAACTAATTTAAATTAAAATATCAATAGCAAAGACAATCTTGTGAACAACAAAAATAATTTATGACTCTAAGCATTTGTCAAGGAAGAAGAACAAGTCTTTTTACCAAACTGTGGTCTCTGCAATAAATAAGTAACTATGTAAAGTGTGGACTCACTCAGGACTAAATCCTGGGACCTTGGAGATTCATATGCAAATGGTCATCCTGCTGGTCTCAAGGACCCATCTGGCTTATTAACCATACTTTAATGAAGAACAGAATTCTATTCCACAAATGGCTTTCATAACACCTACAGCTCATTTTCATGAAGAATTTATGCAGTGTTTCATCTGACTAATATGCACCCATCTGGATTAATGCCAGTGCAAAGACCACTCACATAGGTTTCCAAATGAACAAAGAACAAGTAATATATATGTAAATATAAGAGGAGATAAGTTTTCCACCATGTTTGTGTGTCTCTTACAACTTTGTCCTTTAAAAACAATGATTTTATCACGCTCTGTTTCACCTTAAAGTGACTATTGGGATTATACTAAGATTTATTAGCTGAAATTGGAAACGTTATATTAAGGAATATTTGTAGACTCTTAGTTCCTCAAATAGTGAATATTTTAAGTCCCCTCAAACTCGGTTGAAATTATATTCTAGTCTGATACATATCTAGTTAGATATAACTAGAAACAGGATTAAAATATTTGCTGTTTATTTGTTGTTTTGTAACAAATGTATATGCATATTTATAAAATGAATATATTTCAATACATGCATTTTAAAACTGTAGCAATCAAGTTGAAGAAAACTAAATGTGTGAAAATCAAAGAAATGTTTCCATCATTTAACAATCTGTTTAAATTAAATAACACTGATAGTTTCTAGGGCTGTACTAGGAGTGTGGATTCTGGCAGTTCTTTTGTGTACTGTCAATCTCTTATAAACTGTTGGAAATGAAATAGTAATTTATAGACTTATGATTTAAATCAGCACAATGTTAAAAAAAATGATACTATATAAATAGACCAACAGATTTTTTTCAATATGCAGGGAGTACACTTTCTTCCCTCAAAATAATCTCAGGTGTGTACAGATGAAACTGCTAAAATTCCCCAAAATATAAAATATAGTTTTATAAAATATATAAAATTGCTTCTGATATCATTTCCCTTGCAAAAGTCACAGGGTCTTCTTAGTGAGCATAAAATTATTTAAAACATTTTGTCACAAAAATGAGAAAATGCTAATCTAATGACAGCAGCAATCCCCAGGAGAACAAGTAGCCAAAATTTTGCTTCCAAAAGGGTAATGGAAAAAGACCACATTTGCCACCAAGTTGAAAACCTTTGTTAAACCAGTTCTATTCTGTTTTACCTCAATAGTAAAATCAGAAGAAAATATTAATTAGCAGTTAAATCATTATAAACTGAGCACATCAAAGCATTGCTAGCGCTGGTTCTCGAGCTCTGCCACAGCATGGCACACACAGAAACTGAGGCCATTCGCAGAGCCCAAGAGAGAACTCAGTGAGATAATTGACTGCACAACTCCTGCCACCGCAGGCTGCCCCAGGGCTGAAGAGACAAGTAACTCAGTCTATTCATAAAGAATTCTTGAACATAGAGATTAGAAATCTCTAACCTACTGAAAATGGAAATGCGTGCTATAACAATATCTCAAATTGACTTCCATGTTAACTTCCACTTGCCAAACAAAATTAATATCCATTGAATGTCTACTATGTGCAAGGTTCTACAATAGATTGTTGTGTCGTAACTAGCCAGTTATTAATATTAATAATAGAAAAGGAACAAAGAGGAGATCAGACATTATAAGCATGGTCATCTAGACAGCTTCACCAGGAAGCTGCAACTTTATACTCCCCCAGGGAACCACCATTCCGTGCAGATCACAGGGGGAAGGGGCACAACAAAGGGGGAAGATGGGCACATACACAGTGAAGACAGGGTGGTCTAGGGAAGGTGCTTGCCTGTCAGTCTAACCTGGAAAAAGATAACTGGCTAGAGGAGGTGGAGCCACTGCAAGCACATGAAATCCTGAAGGATTCACTGGTTAAGCTCCTACTTAAAATCCCCAGAGTTATCTCTCTTTCTGTCTTGTTCCTCTTGTGCTCCTGTTTTTCACTGGCTCCATGACCCACACTATCCCACCATGTGACCCTAGAAGCTGCATGGCCCAGGGCCATGCAGACCCTACACACAATGGACTTCAGCTGGAACACAAGCTAAGCTAGCCAGATTCTTGCTTGACTTTGCTTCAACATGGAACAGAAACTCTAACAAGTGGCTTTAATTCTAGTTCTGCTGAAGATAAAATGGGATTTTTTTCATGGCAGCCGAGAGAGATGGGACTCTGAAGGGGAACTCCCTTAACATTACCACATCAATAACGCTTTCCAGAATACCTCATTATCCATTGGGGGTCTCAGGAAATTCTTATTTCCATGGCACCCTAAGAGCTTAACTTCCAACTGCAACAATTGGGGAGACAGAAGATATCCCACTGATAACAAAATGATTGAACCAAATAATACCTCAACAAAGCTGGGAAAATGAGCCAATCTAAGTTTGAACCTCATTCTGTAGGTGCAGTGTTCAATGAAGGATTTGAGTAATAGACAATAGATATAAAAAAAACAAGTACAGCCCTGGCCAGTTTGGCTCAGCGGTTAGAGCGTTGGCCTGCGGTCCAGAGAGAACCGGGTTCGGTTCCTGCTAAGGGCACGTACCTCGGTTACAGTTTGCCCCCGGCCCTGGTTGGGTTATGCGGGTGGCAACCACTCGATGTGTCCCTTTCACATCAATGTTTCTCTCTCTCTCTCTCCCTCCACTCTATCTGAACAAAAAATGGGAAAAAAAATGTCCTCGGGTGAGGAAAAAAAAAAACACAAGTATAAGTGTACAAAATTTCAAGACACTTTTAGAAGATATTAGGAAGATAGTATGGTCTCAAATTTGTTTCTTTATTGCCTAAGGGAGGAAGTGAGTTGACCTAAAGGGTTTATTGAGTGAGGCTCATCACAATACCAGATATCAGGTTATACTACAAAGCCACAGTAATCAAAACAGCCTGGTACTGGCACAAGAACAGGCCTTTAGATCAATGGATAAAAGAAGGAGCAAGAAATCAATCGATTGTAGTGTTTTCAGAGAATTTAATGGCAGCAAAATGTTCAGAGGTTTGGAAAGGAGAGACACTAAAGCCAATGAAACCATGGTGCGGTGGGTGTGAGGATGTAAGACATTCAAGGACAAGAATGAAAAAGAAATGAAAATACAAAACATAGAATAATGGACAGAACAATATAACTTTAGGACTAATTAAATATAGTAATGCACCGACATAGGAAGCAGAAAGAAAAAGTAAAGCACATGTAGCTGTCCAATTTTCCCAACACCATTATTAAAGAGGCTGCCTTTACTCCACTGTATGCTTTTGCCACCTTTGTCAAATATTAATCGAGCATAATGTCTTGGAACAATTTCTGGGTTCTATATTCTGTTCCATTGATCTAAAGGCCTGTTCTTGTGCCAGTACCAGGCTGTTTTGATTACTGTCGCTTTGTAGTATAACCTGATAGCTGGTATTGTGATCTACAGGTGTTAAGAAGTATTAAACACCTACTTTGTCCTTCTTTTTTCAAGATTCCTGTAGCTATTCGAGGTCTTTTTGGTTCCATATGAACTTTTTTCTTTTTACTATTTTATTTTATTTTTAATTTTATTTTTTTTACAGATGTTTCTCCTTTTAACCCCCACTGATTCCCACCCCCTCACTCCCTGCTCTGTCCCCAGCTTTGTTGTCCATGTCCATTGTTCATGCATACATGCATATAAGTTCTGTGGTTTATCTTTCCTCCCCCCCCCCTTCTGGGGATTGTCAGTCTGTACCCCACTTCCAAGTCTCTGGGACTATCCCATTCCTCAGACTGTTATGTTCATTATATTCCACACATAAGTGAGATCATATGATACTTGTCTTTCTCTGCTTACCTTGTTTTGCTTAGGATAATACTCTCCAGGTCCCTCCATGTCGTCTCAAAGGATAAGAGGTCTTTCTTTCTTACAGCTGCATAGTACTCCACTGTGTATATGTACCACTGCTTTTTTTATCCATTCGTCTACTGATGGACATTTGGGCTGTTTCCAGATCTTAGCTATTGTAGCTATAAATATGGGGGTACATATATTCTTTCTGATTGTTGTTTCAGGCTTCTTAGGGTATATTTCTAGAAGTGGGATCACTGGGTTAAATGGCAATTCAATTATTAATTTTTTGAGGTAACACCATAGTGTTTTCCACAGTGGCCGCACCAGTCTGCATTCCCACTAGCAATGTACTACAGTCCCCTTTTCTCCACACCCTCACCAACACTTGTTGTTTGGTGATTTGTTGATGGCAGTCATTCTGACAGGTGTGAGGTGATACCTCATTGTTGTTTTAATTTGCATCTCTCTGATGATTAATGATGTTGAGCACTTCTTCATATGTCTCTGAGCCATTTGTATGTCCTATTTGGAGAGATGTCTATTTAGTGCCTCTGCCCATTTTTAAATTGGGTTCTTTATCTTTCCTTTGTTGACTATATGAGCACTCTATATATTTTGGAAATTAACCCCTTAACTGATGTATCATTGGCAATGATGCTCTCCCATAGAATGGGTTGCCTTTCCATTTGGTGGTTGTTTCTTTTGCTGTGCAAAAGCTTTTGAGTTTGATGTAGTCCCATGTGTTCATTTTCTCCTTTGTTTCTGTTGCCTTAGGTAATGTATTAGTAAAAATTCTGCTGTGTATGATATCTGTTCCCTGCATTTTCTTCTAGGATTTTTATGGATTCATGAGTCATATTTAAGTCTTTTATCAATTTTGAGTTTATGCTTGTGCATAGTGTAAGTTGATGGTATAGTTTCATTTTTTTGCATGTAGCTGTCCAATTTTCCCAACACCATTTATAAAAGAGGCTGTTTTTACTTCACTGTATGCTCTTGCCCCCTTTGTCAAACATTAATTAAGCATATTGTCTTGGGTCCATTTCTGGGTTCTCTATTCTGTTCCACTGATCTATCTGCCTATTCTTGTTCCAGTACCAGAGTGTTTGATTACAGTGGCTTTGTTACTGAAATCTGTTATTGTGATCCCCCCAACTTTGTTCTTTTTCAAGATTGCTGTGGCTATTCAGAGTCTTTTTTGGTTCCATGTGAACTTTTGAAGTATTTGTTTTAGTTCTGTGAAGTATGTCATAGGTATGTTGATGGCGATTGCATTGAATTTATAAATTGCTTTGGATAGTATAGACATTTTAATGATGTTGATTCTTCTAATCCATGAACAAGGTATGTGCTTCCACTTTTTTGTATCTTTCTGTATTTCTTTTTTCAATGTCCTGTAGTTTTCTGTGAATAGTTCCTTTATTTCTTTGGTTAAGTTTATTCCTAGGTATCTTAATTTTTTTGCTGCAATGGTAAATGGGATTTTTTTTTTTTTTTTTTTAGTTTCTCTTTCTGTGAGTTCATCATTGGTATATAAGAATGCCGTTGATTCCTGACATAAATTTTGTATCCTGCTACTTTTCCAAATTCATTTATTAAGTCTAGTAGATTTTTGATGAAGTCTTTGGGGTTTTCTATGTATAATATCATGTCATCTGTGAATAATGACAGTTTCACTTCCTCCTTTCCAATTTGGATCCCTTTTATTTTTCTTCCTCTCTGATTGCTGTGGCTAAGTCTTCCAGTACTATGTTAAATAAGAGTGGAGAAAGTGGGCATCCCTATCTTGTTCCTGTTCTTAAGGGAATGCTTTTAATTTATGCCCATTGAATATGATGTTGATTATAGATCTTTCATATATGGCCTTTATCACATCGAGATATGATCCCTCTATTCCCAGATTGCTGAGCTTTTTTATCAGAAATGGATGCTGGATTTTGTCGAATGCTTTTTCAGTATCTATTGATATAATCATATGGTTTTTATTTTTCATTTTGTTTATGTGGTGTATCACATTTATTGATTTGCGAATACTGTACCAGCCTTGCATCCCTGGTATGAAACCCACTTGGTAACGGTGAATAATTTTTTTGATGTATTGCTGGATTCGATTTGCTAATATTTTGTTCAGGATTTTGGTATCTATGTTCATCAGGGATATTGGCCTGTAGTTTCCTTTCTTTGTAGTGTCTTTTCTGGTTTTGGAATTAGAATTATGCTAGCCTCATAAAACAGGTTTGGAACTCATCCTTCTTCTTGAATTTTTTGAAATCGTTTGAGGAGAATGGGTATTCGTTCTTTGAATGTTAGGTAAAATTCCCCCATGAAGCCATCCAAGCCTGGGCTTTTGTTTGCTTGGAGAGTCTTGATTACATCTTCAATTTATTTTGTTGTTATTGGTCTGTTCAAGTTTTCTATCTCTTCCCGGTTCAGTTTTGGGAGATCAGGTGTTTCTTGGAATTTGTCCATTTCACTTAGATTGTCAAATTTGTTGCCGTATAATTGTTCATAATATTTGTTAACAATTCTTTGTATTTCTGTGGTGTCAGTTACTATTTCTCCTCTTTTATTTCTGATTTTGTGTATTTGGGTTCTCTCTCTTTGTTTCTTGGTGAGTCCAGCTAAGGGTCCATCAATCTTGTTCATCTTTTCAAAGAACCAGCTCTTTGTTTCATTGATCCTTTGAATTGTTTTTTGGTCTCCATGTCATTCATTTCTGCTCTGATCTTTACTACTTCCTTCCTTCTACTTGCTCTGGGGTTTTCCTTTTATTTGCTTTCTAGTTCTTTAAGTTGTGAGGTTAGATAGTCTATTAGAAATTTTTCTTGCTTCCTAAGGTAGGCCTGTAGTGCTATGAACTTCCCTCTCAGCACTGCTTTCACTGCATCCCATTGATTATGTGTTGTGTGTTCATTTTCATTGGTTTCCAGGAAGGTTTTAATTCCTTCCTTGATCTCCATGGTAACCCATTCATTGTTCAATAACATGTTATTTAGCCTCCATGTTTTAAAATGTCTTTGCATGTTCTTCTTGCAATTGATTTCTAGTTGCATGCCATTGTGATCTGAGAAGACTCCTGATACGATTTCATCTTCCTGAACTTGTAGAGACTTAGTTTGTACCCTAACATGTGGTCTATCTTTGAGAATGTCCCATGTGCACTTGAGAAGAATGTGAATTCTGCAGTTTTGGGGTGTAATTCTCTATAGATATCTATTAAATCCATTCCATCTAGTGCTTCATTTAGAGTCTGTGTTTCCTCGTTAATTTTTTGTCTAGATGATCTATCCAGTAATGTCAGTGGGGTATTGAAGGACCCTGCAATGATTTTATTGCTGTTGATTTCCCTTTGGAAGTCCTCCAGAAGATTTTTAATATATGTTGGTGCTCCTATATTGGGTGCATATATGTTTACCAAGGTTATATCGTCCTGTTGGCTAGATCCTTTCAATATTATGTATGGCCATCTTTGTCTCTAGTTATAGACTTCATTTTGAAATCTACTTTATCAGATATGAGTATTGCTACCCCAGCTTTTTATTTCCTTTCCATTTGCTTGAAAGTTTTTTTCCATCCCTTCACTTTCAACCTATGTGAGTCTTTTGCTGTGAGGTGTAAACAACATATATGTGAGTCATGCTTTCTTATCCAGTCAGCTACTCTGTGTCGTTTTATCTGTGCATTTAAACCATTCACATTTAAGGTGATAATTGATATGTACTTATTTATTGCCATTTTTGTTTAGTGTGGTTATATATTTCTTCCTATTTCTTCTACTAATTACCAAAGTCCTTTTGGCATATCTTGCAGTGCTGGTTTGGTGTTAATATATTCCTTTATCCTTTTTTATGTCTGGAAAGCTCTTTATTTGACCTTCTATTTTGAATGAAAGCCTTGCCGGATAGAGTAGCCTTGGATTCAGATCCTTGTTTTTCATTACCTTGATTACTTCATGCCACTCCCTTTGGGCCTGTAGTGTTTCTGTTGAGAAGTCAGCTGAGAGCCTTACAAGGTTTCCTTTGTAGGTAACCTGTTGCTTATCTCTTACTGCCTTTAGGATTCTCTCTTTGTCTTTAATTTTTGGCATTTTAATTACTATGTGTCTTGGTGTGGGCCTGCTTAGGTTCTTCTTACTTGGGGCTCTCTGTGCATCTTGAACCTGAATGCCTTCTTCCTTCACCAAGTTAGGGTAATTGGATGGCACAGTCCCTGCTGGGTCACACAGGCTTCTCTGGTGCTTCAGCACCCCACATGTCCTGCTGGTAACTGGATTACACAGTCCGTGCTGGGTTGCACAGGCCTCTCTGGTGCCCCGGCACCATGCAGGTCCCGTGGGCAGGCAGCTAGATTGCACCAGTCTCTCTTGGGGTCTGGCTTCCCACCGCTCTTGTGTGCTCCTGTGCCACAGAGGCCTCTCTGATGCCCCTGCACCCTGCAGGTCCTATGGGCGGGCAAGTGGATGGCTCCTGTCCCTCTCGAGCTAGGGCTTCCCACCGCTCTTGTGAGCTGATGGACAGCACAGGCCTCTGTGGAGCCTCAGGTCCCATGGCTGGCAGCTGGGGAGTGCTGCTGCCCCATGGTGCTCAACTCCTGCTCAGCTTTTGCTGTAGTTTTTGGGGATAGGTCTCAGCTGCTGGTCTGTGCTTCTGTTGCCTGGGGATGGATGTTTGCTCCACAGCCTCTGTTGCTGGGGGTATATCTCAACTCTGATTGGGCTGCTACTATGGGGTATGGTGCTGGGCTCCCGGCTGTCCATGGCTTACCGTGCCCAGAAATCTTGAAAAAAAAAAAAAAAGAGCAAAGTTGGAGGTTATACTACAAAGATTTCAGGTTATACTACAAAGCCACTGTAATCAAAACAGCCTGGTACTGGCACAAGAACAGGCATATAGACCAGTGGAACAGAACAGAGAACCCAGAAATAGACCCAAAACAATATGCTCAATTAATATTTTACAAAGGTGGCAAGAGCATACAGTGGAGTAAAGACAGCCTCTTTAATAAATGGTGTTGGGAGAATTGGACAGCTACCTGCAAAAAAATGAAACTGGACCATCAACTTACACCATACACAAGAATAAACTCAAAATGGATAAAGACTTAAATGTGACTCATGAATCCATAAAAAATAAAAAATAAATAAAATAAAAATAAAAAAACAAATTTCCCAATTTTTAATATAATCTGGAAAATCATATAACTAAAATGGAATTTTCTTTCATAAATAGGACATCCTTCACTAATACTAATATAAATTAAAAATAGGCACATTACAACACTGTTATGCTTGACTTTTATATTAGGTCACAAGTCCCATCACATGCTAATTAAATGGTGTCACAGAGCAATCATTGCTGCTGAGCCAAATTCATTCTGGACACTGAGAGGATAATTCTACCATCCAAAGTTGCTTCTATGAAGCCATAGATGTACCATCTTTGACAAAGTTTATATGTGCTAAAGTTATAAAAGAGCTTGAGACAGAGGCAAAAATATTGAAAGTTTATTAAGATCAATCGTTTTGGGCTCTTCTAATTAAGATAAGCATGTGTTTTATTTAATTCAGTCACCTGTCAGCTTTGTATTTCATGATAAGAATACATTTTATTTTATTTATTGAGTAATACTTCTGCATTATTTAGTAATTTCTATTTTTTCTCATTGGTTTTAAGAATTATATTTGGTTTTAAATTTTTTTAATTCTATTTTTATAGCCTGCTAACATTTTCAGGGTTCAGTATTTAAGGAATTAAATTCTTTCTTCCCCTATAAACATTTTGGGGGGGGGGGCTTGGCTAACATCATCAACAATAGCCTTTAACTTCTGTGTCTATGAAGTCTTTCTCAAAGTGCACTAACACCACCTTTGCCTGATTAGTTCTGATAGTAGACTCACAATTAATAATATCTCAGTCCGAAAATAATTCATTGAGACATAAGCCAAAAAAAGTTATACTTCTGGGCAAGGTCACTGCCTAACTTAGGTTAAAAAAAAATTCAGTTAACAAAACCCCCTTATGCTGGATAATTAAGGTATTAGGGTTGCAGTGGTAGAAATTTTACAACTTTCTTGTAAATCATTTTTCCACAAATTTTAATATTTATCATAAAAATAATTTAGTGTAATATATTTAAATTTATGTTATCCTGAGATAAAATGGATAATAGAAAAGTTCTATTTGTTGAAAATAGATTAAAACGTTTAAATATCTTCACTTCTCACAAAATGAATAAATGTGCAAATGAATGAGAAAAATTCCTTTCTGCAACACACATTCTTAAAATTGAATTATATGCAAGGTGCTCCCTTGTCCCATAGCTCACTGGTTTACATAAAAATGATGCACAAATGAAAGTAAGAGATCTATAATTACCATAATAATTTATAGTCTAGAGTATTAGGCTCAGTATGAAAACTAAAACTATTTTAAATAAAACCATTTTGTATCTCATCTTTTTAATCATTAAATCAGGTCTTATAAAACATAATAACATAAAATCCCAAGTCATCATTCTTACCCCAAATACAAAGCTTTTTCTTTATGTCTGAAAATAGTCCATTCACGTCTCATAAATCATCTTCACACAATGTATGTCATTTATTCAGCATGACATAAATAACAGTTCAAATACTGGCTGGGCAAAGTAACTATTTTCTGGGGGGAAAAAGAGTCCAAATTCAATCTAAGATCAAATATATGAATCTTTCATCGAAATTTAGCCTCTTTGGTCCCTTGAAATTTGAATTTAAGAAGTTAAGCTAAAAAATATCCATCACTGACTTTAAAAGTATAAACCATTGCAATCACTCATCTTTAAGCACTTGAGCAAATGTACCATCTTAGATATAATTTTTTTTTAAATCTCTGAGAAGAAACTAAATATAGTATTATCTATTTGGGGACTGTTTATCTATATATCAGGCTTTTTCCATTAGCAGTAAGGCTGTGGTAGCATTTTATTAATGCAAGTCTACTTATGAGGAATTCACAGTCTGGTCTGTCAGGGAAAAGAATTATACAAGAGACTTCAAAATTTTAAAACATAACCCCTCATTTTTTCCTCCCAGTTCATCTCCACAGGTATTACGGTATCTACAGCAACATGAAGGTGAAGATTATATCTTCCCTTTCTTCTTCTTTACCCTAATATGCTTTGAAGTTTCTGTGTGTGTGCGTGTTTCTGAATAAATCTGTGCCTTTGTGGGGTAGCTAGACTCTTCTCACGGGGGGCAGAAGGAGCTTCATTTGAGACAAAGAAAAGTACTTGCAGCTCCCCCTTCTCTCTGTCCTTTGCCATACTCTGAAAGGGCACAGGTGCCGGCATGTTTAGACCTAAGGGAGTCAAAGTTACTGTGAACAGGGAAGAATAAAGTCTAATATTCTTCCCATCCCATACCCTTCTCAGAAATCCAAAGCTTACTCCTTCTACCAAAACAAAGCAGGGTCAGATATCAAAAGGGTCTTAATGCTAGATGTTGAGAACAACTGCTTCTTTAGTAGATAAGAAACTTTACACTCAAAAGTGTGAAGTGATATGTCCAAGGTCTCCCAACTCCCAGTCTAGTATTATCTTCACTCCTTTTTGCTCCACTGACACCCTTAACCATAAATTATATTTCCGGGGCAGTGTTCTCCGTACAGCCAACTGGCGCCCCCGACCTGCCAAGTTCATTTTCACTTCTGGGCCTTTGCTCCCACCCTTCCTTTATAGCTCCTGGATCTATTCCTAAGGTTCCTTCTCAGTTAAGGTACTTCTCAGAAACACCTTGCAGAACCACCCTAACTAAAATTCCCCGCCTCTCTCTCTCCTAGTGTAGTTACAGCAATGGAGAAGTATCTTCTTTATTTGTTTGCTCAATCATTGTCCCTCCTCTCCACTAGAATCAGAGTCCCATTAGGCAAAGCCCACAGTTACTTCTCTACCACACTGTGTGGTGTAGAGTCTGCACAGCAGAAACAAAGGCAAAGGAGCCAAGTTTCTATCCACCAGGAACCCATGATGTAAAGAGGGAAGTGACTACCTGAGTAAATAAGCTGGAAAAGGGCAGAATTAAATAAAAATGATTTTTTTAAAAAGGTATATGTCATATTAAAAAAAAAAAAAAAAAGGTTTCCTTGAGGAGGTAGAATTATTTTTAGCTAGGATAGGGCTTGGCTTTAGCAAATGTTCCAGAGGAAAAAAACATTCCAGAAAAATGGAAGATATTGCCCAAAACTTTAGGAAAAGGCAGGTGTTACATTTGGGAAATGGCCGACTAGATGGAACATGGTAATGGAGAGAACTCAAGAGTAAGATAGGGACTTCCTAAATCCCCTTCTCTCCAGTTCATTTCACTATTTTCCTCCATTTCACTTCCATCCTCACCAGCACAGGAGTCAAGACATCAGTTCATCCCTTTCTTTCAAAGAATTCCACACTGTTTCCTATTCTAGCTGTCCTTCTCAAGCCCCAGCTGTAGTGCAACCTTATGTTTATGCTTCTTTATGCCTGATTTGGCAAAAAGCAGTCCCAAGTAGGTCTGTGCCCCTGTCTAAGTTCTCAGTGCTTCTTGGTATCCTTTTCCATATCCTTATGGCACTTACCTAGAGCATTTCTACGCCCAGGCTAACCACTGCTTGCACAGTCCAGGCATTCTTCAGTGGGTGTCGGGCTCTGGGTGTCCCTGCAGATGCTCTGTTGCACTGAGCTCGTGTCTTGCACAGCATCTCATCACAATGCTGAACTCACTGGATTGCTGGGTGCACCACTGGACAATGTGCTTTTTAAGGGTTAGAACTGTGTCTCATTCATTTATTTTCTATGCATTTATTTTCTATGCCTAGCACCATTTATGATACATCCTGAATACTGAATACATATTTTTTTTATTTAATAAAAAATGAATGAATAAAGTACAACACATAACGACAGAATAGGATTTGAGGGATTGAAATTCCAAGTCAAAAGTTTATATTTTTCAGCACTGGAAACTGATTACAATCTTGACATAATCGAATCTATGTTTTAAGACTAATTCTGGCAGTGGACCTTGGGCTGATATGGAAGACAAACAGCAGGGGAAAGGAACATGTGTGAAATGAATCCATTCGGAGGCCAATACAAGTGCCCAAATTAAAATGATATGGGCTGAATTAAGGCAATAATAGAAGGAAACACCAAAGAAGCCCATCTAATGGGTAAAATGATGGCTTCCGTTTAAATAGGAGGTATAAAAGACTCAACAGATTGTTGGGGGAATGGGTCTGGATATCAGGAGACAAAATTGCACAGAGTTTTTAGAATTAGAAATCAGCTAGTACCCCATCTCCACCTCTATTTTATATTTTAATTTTTGAACCCAGTATGAAGGCAGATATTTCAGCCAAACACAATTGACTCCAATTTTAGTGTCAACTGCTTCAGCTAATTCATGGAAAGAATACTATTTCCAGGAACAGGTTATACCTGGTGAGTGAGGCACCAGGGCCTGGGCTTTGTTAAGTGACTCTGTGAGGCAAGAGCAGAAAGGAGGCAGGAGAGGAAACAAGAGCAGGGAACGGTCTCACCTGAGAGTCTCTTGGTGATACAATTCCTACTTCTCACACAGAAGATCCCTCCATTTATTTTAATAACCTATTTTTTTTTTCAGCATCTTCTCAATGGTAGGGAATATGCTGGGCTCAGAGGTCACAAAGATCAATGATAGAATTGCAAAGACTCATACTTTTACCATAAGCCAGTAACTCATAACTATCCTATATGTACCTCATAACATATTAATCCATAGATTTTTACAGCTACCCATTGAGATTGAGAAACAGAGTGGTTAAGTAATTTGCTACATGTCACCCAGCGAGGTTGTGGTGGAGGAAGATTCAAACCCAAGCTGTTTGTCTCCAAATCTGCGCTTAACTACCGTGCTATGTTGACCATGAGGACACGGTTCCTGTTCTAAGAAAGCTTAGAGTCCAGAATATGAAATTACATGCTTTAATGTAAATAATAAAATTAGTGAGGAAATAAAGCTTGGAGTGCAAATGAAGGATTGGGGGTTGGAAGGGCAGCAATCAATGACTTCCCTGACAACACTGAAATCTGCAGTTCTGTGTAAGCAGTCAAGGAAGTCACTGACTTTCTGAGAATCGACACCTCCAATAACTTTCTATAGTAGTTAATCACTGTGCCACAATTCATTTCTTAGTCAGGGAATAGTCAGTGCAGAGCCTAGCTCCAGAACCCAAAATGTATACATATAAAAGCATGGAGAAAAGTTTCCAAGAATCAGTCAAAAACTGGATCGGAAATGCAACAAAGAGATGAAAAAGAAGAGAATGCCAAAGATAGAAATTAAATTTCTCTAGCTTTCCATTAACTTTCAGCACACAGTCCACTCGCTCACTTTGCAGTCTCTTCAAAGGGATATTAATATTTGGGCACTTATTTATATATTGGCTGAACTTTGCTGTCACATTGCTAAATAAATTTGGTTGTTTTCAGCCTTCATTCTTCAAAGATAAAGGATAAGAGAGAAAGTGGGAGTTTTCCATAAGAGAAGAGCTAACCAGCACTGGTCTGTTCAATGGAATTTTCTCCTGTGGGTTTGCTGTTAGTTTGAGTGTGCACACTAGGCACTGCAGGGCTGCCACTCTGCCATCATCTCTTCTCCACTCACCCAGTCGAAAGGATACATCCTTGTTTTATCTTCTGAGAGTAAGAAACCAAACATGATTTAATGCTCTCTAATTGGCAACAATATTCAATGAAGCAATTTGTATGATTCAGAGATATTTCTTTTCACAGAAATTACATATGCTTAAAAATAAGTTTATGATATAGTGTAGTTATTTAAAAACTGGCATAGATACGATGCTTAAACAAATCATCGTTGCTTCCAGAAAAAAAAAGTACTTTAAGGATCATAAATATTAAAACAACAAAATGATATTTTTTAAATCAGGAAAAATAGGCTTGAATATAAATAGAAAACCACCTGTATTTTCAAGATTATAAAATCAATCTATCCAAATTTAGATTTAAATATTTTAAATGACTACTGTGCATATAGTACATGCTGACACAATTCAACCCACTTTTAACAGTATAAATCCAATATATAACACTTAAATTATATAGAAATATTTCAGATAAAATTAAGATTTACTTAATTAATATCCTTCAAATGCCTAGAATTCTAAGTAGCAACCCCAGTATTTTATATTTTATGACTGCAAGTACTGTGGATCAAGATTATTTGCCTTCCATGGTCCTTGCCATTTTTCTTTGCATTCATTTTGCACTAATTAAAAAATGCATGTCTTTCTCATTTTTTATATTTAAAATACTTAAACTGAATATAATTAAGCATGTGTTGAATTTCATATACTATTTTTCAGAACTGAATATTTTAAATCCATAATTTATAATATAAGAAAAATAATACTAAACTTTCAATTAAAGTCTAAGTAAACTTTGTATTAGTAGCAAACAAATGTACAAGTTGCTAGGGTGAAAATGACTTTAAAAAAAGAACTTCAAAGTCTCTAGTAGTACTGAGTCACGTTCAAGATACACATATGTCATTTTCAGAATTAGGCATTGTAGGGGCCAAAATATTAAATGCCTACAGGTTGCAGGCAAATGGTAAAAGAGGGACCAGGCCATGTGAGGGTTGTACATCCCAAAGAGAACAGGCTCTGTCCAAAAGGAGCAGCTGTGCCCTGGCCAGTCCACTCAGTGGTTAGAGCATCTTCCTGTGGACTAGAGGTCACGGGTTCAATTCCCAGTCAAGGGCACCTACCTGGGTTGCAGGTTCAATCCCTGGCCCCACTGGGGCCATGTGGGAGGCAACCAATTGATATGTCTCTCTCACATCAATGTTTCTCTCTCTCTCTCCCTCCCTTCCTTACAGTCTATCTAAAAATCAATGGGAAAATATCCTTGGTGAGGATTAACAATAAATAAATAAATAAATAAATAAATAAATAAATAAATAAATAAGCAAGCTGCTTCTTCTATCATCTTGCCACATGATAAAGCAGATTTAGGATTGCTGCATGGATCATCTTTAAGAAAAGAGAAAAATTTAGAATCATTTGTTAAATCACCGGATTATTAAATGTTGAAACTAATTTTTCTGACTGACTAGTGTTCAAGACAAATCTTGGCCTCCAATGCTTTCTGATCACTGTTTGATCCTGAAACAACAGTTACCTTCAGTGTAATCACTGTGTGATTGTTGTTTAATATGATCCTATATACGTTTATCTAAAATACTATATGATACAAAACACTGAAATAATTTCCAAGATTCATCAGAAAAAGAAAAGAAACTTATGTGTCACTCTTCAAATTTAGCAGCTCACAAAATGTTCATAGATTCTTGGAGGAAAGGAGACTTTGAGGCTTTCCACAAATGTCTCCACATCTAACAACTATACTTTCTCAAAAATCTTAATTGTTTTTAAAATAATTCCAGGTAGTAAATGTTAATAGCTCCATTTACAGTGGTGAAATAAAGCTACAGATCTTCATTTAAAGGAAGTAGCCATTAGGAAAATATAAAGACCGACCATTTCACTTTCATGTTATTCTATATACTAAATAAAAATCAAGAGCAAAACGTCTGTGAATAATGAGTTATTGAAAATGGCACACATATCCTGCTGGTGTGGCTCAGTGGTTAAGCAATGACCCATGTACCAAGAGGTTGCTTGTTCAATTCCAAGTCAGGACACATGCCCAGGTTATAGGCCCAATCCCCAGTAGGGGGCATGCAGGAGGTGGCCAATCTATGTTCTCTCTCATCAATGGTTCTATCTCTCTCTCCCTTTCACTTCCTCTCTCTCTAAAATCAATAAAGGGAAAAAATTTTTTAAGAAAATGGCACATGTGTCTGTCAATCTGTGTACCAGTTTAATGAATATACCAATCATATTACATACCACCATGGAAAAGGCCATGTTCTAAAGAAAGGGGCCAAGTGATTTCAGCCTCTTTGGTGACCTAATAAGAAAAAGGGTATTTGTGACACAGCAAAAACATTTCACTCACTGCCACACATAACAACCTCCTGCATGTATAATATTTCCCTAATTTTAACACTGTATTACCATAAGAAATAGTGAATCTAATATTCTTAAATATATTGTATCCTAATGTTCCAGTCTATTGAGCACATGGCAAACTATGTGATTTAAAGTAAAAAGAGGAGAAAACACCATGTTCCAATACCATATTGGTGCTCCCTCAATTGTCTTCAAGAACATTTTCTTCCTGCACCTCAAACTCTCTTTGCATGGAGGCTAGAGAAAGGTAATCACTAAAAGTTGGAAAAAAAAAAAAAACATTTTATAATTTTTAAGATACAGTGATACCTCGGTTCTCGAACGCCTCGGTTTTCGACCAAATGGAGATTCGAGAAACTTTTGTCTCGGAATCCGAACAAATATTTGGAACTCGAACTTCCGAGATGAGCCGAATGGCGTTCATTCGGCCAGCACGCCTTGCTTGCGTCATCAGTGTGAGTGCAGAGAGAGAGTCACGCTTTGTGGAGTCACGCTTTCCTATTGGTTTCATTGCTTCGGTTCTCGAACAATTCGGTTCTCGACCGTCCTCCTGGAACGAATTATGTTCGAGAACCGAGGTATTCAGAATAGGTAGTCTAGTGCTTCGATTTTGAGTGTTAGGCATTTGGCAACTTTTGTTTTGCTCTTGAAATCTGTAGCCTCAATAACAAGCTTGGACAGGAAGATTTATTTTTAACAACCTGTTGCACATTTATATGCTTAATAGGTCTGGGTGTAGATGCACAAAAAGTAAGGAGATAAGAAGTTCCAGGATGAAAGTCTGGGGTAAATAACCCTTCAAGCTCAAATGGCAAGAGAAAGTGGTCAAAGAAAAAGAAAGATTAAAGCCATGTACAAGAGAGCAAAGAGGAGTTTGGCAGGAAATGTGTCCAAAGTGTTTTGATTCCAAATTGATTAGGGTGAAGTTGGGAATAAGATTTGAAGGTCACTCCTCAGGGAAGTAAGAGACCAGGTCAACTCTGAGAATTGAGGTGGTGGGTACACACCAGACAAGGGTCTGTAGTAGTACCAAATGGTCCATACATCTCAGTCCTTAGGCTTCCATTCCATCTGTGCTTTTCTCCCTGGTGTAGGTGATCTTACTCATTGACAAATTGATATGTTCAACCCACACATTACATCTGGGAGCAAACCCATTAACTAAGCTTTGATTTTCCCTTAGACCTGCTTCCTTTCCAGTCCTCCCATGGTGCTACCTGGCATTTCTATCCTTCTAGACTCATGTCAGAAACCCAGAGCGACCCTCAAAGCTGACACTTCATCACCCCCCACATCCAACTAGTCACCAATCCTGGTGGATTCTACCTCCAAGGGGCAATTCAAATCCACCCATTTCTCCATCCCTGTGCTATCACTCTTCTCTAACGTACTCACCCTGAACTACTTACCATGTGATCCATGTTGTTCCTGGGCTTCCTATAATCCTTTCTCCATACCACAGTCAGATGATCTTTTAAAGTATTAAAATCATTTTGCATCAAACCCTTTAATAACTTCTCACTACGCTTAGGATAAAATACAAACCTTTAACATGGCCTATGAACCAGACATGATCTGACCCCTGCTTACTTGTCCAGTTATGTTCCCCTTGCTTGTTTCCTTTATTCCAGCAAAACTGGTCTTCTCTCAGTTCCTTTGAAATAACAAGGTTTCTTCCGTCTGCCTTAATACCTTCCCACTTGCTCGTTACCTTGCCAGGATATTCCTCTCCACTATTCACCTAACTGATTTTAATTTCCCACTCAGCATCCTGCTGAAGCAACACTTCTTCAAAATACCCTGTGAAGCCCCACACTCTTCATTGTAAATTCCCCCCCCATGATAATTACTCATGATCCTCCTTAATTTTCCTTTATGAGACTACAATTCATATCTATGCACTTACATCGATGTTCGAGTGTCTTATAACTAACTTCCACACTGGACTGTAATTTATTTAAGGTCAAGAGCTATATTTATTCTATTCACTGCTCTATTCCCCATGCCGGGATATACCTAACATATGAATTAGAAGGAATTCAACAATTTTTTTTATTACCTAATTCTGAATTGAGTAAATAAACATTAAAAAATAAAATGAAAACTTTGAGAGAAATTTTTAACTCAAGCTATGCAATAGCATTGACATAAGTCTACAGGGATGATTACCTGGTGAAGGGTAATAATCTGTATGAACTTAAATCCTATTGATGAGCCTCTTTTACCAAAAGAGGACATGACAGGAGCTCAGATCATCTCTATGAGCCTCTCTTACGAAATGAAGCACACCTCCTCCTGAATCTGAAGAGACCAGATTCCTCTTATTAAATACCCTGCAAAAACTTCATACAGGGAAGTTTCCTTCTAAGGATATGTTCATTTTCTTACTACGATCTCTTATTATTTCTATGCCTATAAGTAGAGTAGATCCCAGAAAACGTCAGAGAAAATCTGACATTGAAGAAGACTGAATGTATTCCAAAGATTGCAAGATTTTGCTAACATATTTGGGTGGAAACATGATGAATATGTTTGAAAGTGGATTGTAAGTGTTTTAGACTAAGGTGAGTAGAACATAGCATTGGGTTAAGCTGGAGTTCCCTAAATATCTATACATATACTGAACATAAAACCCAGTAGTTCCACTTATATGTATTTATTCAAAAAAATAAATACATATGTCCATGAATACTTGAAAATAAATGTTTATAAGATTATTCAGAATATAAAAAAGCTGGGAGTAATCCAAATGTCCACCAACCATGACTGGCATACAAGTTATGGTATATCCATGCCATACTACTACTCAATAATAAGAAGATAACAAACAAATTAAGAAGATAAAATTACACAGAGTGAGGAAAGCCTGAAACAAAAAGAGTACATACTATATGGTTCCATTTAAATGTAATTCTAGAAAAGGCAAAACTAAACTATAGTGATAGAAATCAGATCAGTAGTTGCCTAAGGCAGAGAGTTGGGAAGATTAACTGCAAAGAGCAAAAGGGAAATTTCTTGATTGGGCTGGTGGATCACACAATCATACCCATTTGTCAAAAGTCTGTAAATTAAAATGTAAATTTTAGTGTTTATAAATTATAAATAAATAAAATTTTTAAACACTGGATTGGGTTGAATTTATTGTATGGATACACTTACTGAAGGTTCTGGTTTTAATGTGTGAGCTAAAGTAGCTAAGAAATGGCTCTAACAATTTTCTGGGTTGGTTAACAACAACAGCAACAAAAACAATAATAACAGCAACAACAACAACATAAGATTGCCCTAGCCAGTGTGGCTCAGTTGGTTGGGCACCGTCCCATGCACCAAAAGGTTGAGGTGAGGGTTTGATAGTAGCACACAGGAGGCAGCCAGTCAATGTTTCACTCTCACATCAATGTTTATCTCTCTTTTCCTCTTTCTTCCTCCCTTTCTAAAACTCAGTAAATATATATTTTTTTTAAAAAATAAGATTAATCATGGCCTACAGGCCATAAAGTCAAGCTGCCAGATAACCATAGCATAATGTAAAAGAAGAAATCTAAAACACTCTTAAGCTTTTTAAAAAATATATTATCACATTTTTTAAAATCCTAAAATGGATTTACCAGATGCAGCGTACTCACCTGACCCCATCAACCAAGAAAGCAATAAAGACCTTCCCTTCACTATGAACATTAGCATCCTTAAAAGTTCTGTGGGGAGGCCCTCTGCAGGCCGGGGATGGCATTGGGAGAGATCACTGCTGAGATGTGTTCCCTAATATCAGTGACTCAGATGGGATTCCGAGGGACAGGGACCACCAGGCAGCACTGAACCACCTCAGAAAAAGTGATTCAGTTACTTTAGTGAAAAGTTGGGGCAAGTGTAATCAGAATAACCTCACCTGCATGAATCTTTACAATAGTTAATTAACTGTGGTGTCCTTGGAAATAAAGTAGGCACCTGACTAAAATATTGTCTATATAACATTTTGATTTGCATAACACAAAATACTCAAAAGCTGATGAACAAAAATCTGAATACAAATAAGGAAACCAACTTCTCACGCAGTTCCCACACTAAGCAAAACCACAGCTCCTTTACCAAAGGGGAGACCAGAACTTAAGAACAGACCTTGCAAAAGAGCCACACAAAAAAAATATGGTAAATCTTTTGTCAGACCTTTCTCCAAAGGGAAAGATGTGCATTAGGGAACAAGAAATGCTCTTTTGAAGAATTGGCTGATATTAGAGTGTGACTCCATTTTTAAATGTTTCACTTCTGAGAGCTTTTAAGCCTCAACCTCTTTTCCCTTCTTCCCTCCATATGTGCAAGGTAATAGAAAATCCCAGGGTGCTACCTCCTTTGGCACCAGTAGGAAGTTAAAACCACATGCAGGAAACTCTACTCTGACCCCCATCCCCTTACCACCATAAAAACCCTAGGCCAGTCCCTTTTCCCTGTTCTATCATTTTCAAACCAGCTTGGGAGGCCTGCTATTCTCTCCCCAGAAAGTTTCACTTATGAGTAATAATCCTTTCCAAACTCTTGATGTGTGTATGTGGGTGATGTCATCAGTCTCAATATCCAAACCAAATTGTGAGGTAAAAGGTGTACATCCATCTCACATTATGAGATGACCTTAAACACCCAAAATGCTATTGTGGTTCAACAAAGTAGGGGCCTGAGGTGGTTGTGATAAACAGAGCTGTGTCCCATCAGATTGGAGAACGGGAGACTTGAGACAGACCTGAGATGAGACAGTGCAGATGTACGTTGGCCCATTCCAGGTGAGAAAGAACTGGGTTGATTCCTTCTCAGATCAATGTAGTTATTTCTCAGTTCTTGAATACATGAGTGAAATAGATATACTCGTCAACTGGCTGAAATCACTACATTCCTGGATAGTGGAGGGAGACTGATTACAGTAAAAACAGCCAAGTGGGAACTCCTGGTTCTCTCCGCATCAGGGTAGAAAACTAAACGTGATACCCCATATCAGATTAAGCTAAATACTATATTAATGCCACCATGAAAGATTTCAAAAATGCAAGATGATGATTGTTATAACAACCGCATTTAACTTGCCTATTTGACCGGTAGGCAGATCTTGAAGAATAAAACTTAATCAGGGATGACTCCAGTTGCAGCTGTATGATGTTATTGGAGGATCTTACTGGAGCAAATCAACACAAATCTTGGCACCTGGTACACAGCTACTGATTTGACAAATGTTTTTGTTCTCTATACTAATTCAAAAGTATGATCATACACGGTTCCTTCTCACCTGGAATGGGCCAAAGTACATCTGCATTGTCTCATCTCAGGTCTGTCTCAATTCTCCCGCTCTCCAACCTAATGTAGTCTGCAGAGATCTTAATCATCTTAGCATCTCACAGAAAATCTGGTCCATTACATTGATGACATTATACTGATTGGACCAAAGAAGCAAAAAGTGGCAAGTATCATTGTAAGATACATACATGCAAAATGATGGGAAATAAACCCATGAAAATTCAAATACTTGCTACCATTAAGTTTCTAAGGGGTCCATTGGTCTGAAGCATATCTAGGAATCTTTCTAAAATAAAAGACCAGTTGTTGCACCTTGCTGATTATTGATACAAAAGAATCACTGAGATCTGTAGTCCTCATTTGAGTTTAGAAAGAACATGTAAACATATTAGAGTGTGATGCTCCAGTCCATGCTCCAAATAACCAGTAGGCTGCCAGGTTTTAATGGGGCTCAGAAAAAGGAAAGGTTCTGTAGTCCAGTCTTCTGCACAGGCTGCGCTGCCACTTGGGCCTATGACCTAGCAGGTTTAAGGGTCCTTGAATTGGCAAATACAGATGCTTGCAGAGATTCTGACAAGCCTAAAAAGAAGAATTAAAGTAAAGAGACCAAGAGTTTTGAAGCAAAGTCATATCCTGTCCCACCCATGACTACTCTTTTGAGATGGATTTCATGACTATTGCCAGATATGGATCATGTGGCCAATAGGAATCTATAGCTCCCCTTTGGGAAGAGAGAATAAGAGCATCTTACATGCTCTCTTACTTCACCCTGTGCTACCTGGGCTACCTGGGCTATGACTCGGCAAACTTCATTTTTTCCAGATACCTTTGCCAGCAGACTTCCCATTAGGTTATCTCAAGAAGAGGTTATGGGGTGGGGCAGATAAGGTGGGGGATATTAAGTCTGAAGCTCACATATGAATATGACATCATTCAGGACTGGAAAATATTTTGGAATGCTATTGTAACTAGAAGTTTGGGTCCACCAAATTGACCCTTTCAGGAATGGTTCCAAGAGTATACAAGGTGAGGCAAAAGTAGGTTTACAGTTGTGAGTGCACAGAACACAAAGTTTATTCTTGTATTATTATTTATTAATTATTGTACTATTTTCCATACAAACAACTGTAAGCCTTCTTTTGCCTTACCCTGTACATTGGAAGACAATTTGTAATATTTTATAGTGAAAAGACATTAAATAAAAGTTAAACTTAATTTAAATATTTGAAATCTTGCCCTGCCCTGGCCAGTTTGGCTCAGCGGTTAGAGCGTCGGCCTGCGGTCCGGAGAGACCCGGGTTCGGTTCCCGCTAAGGGCACGTACTTCGGTTGCAGTTTGTCTCCGGCCCTGGTTGGTCGTGAGGGTGGCAGCCACTCGATGTGTCCCTTCACATCAATGTTTCTCTCTCTCTCTCCCTTCCTCTCTCTCCCTCCCACTCCATCTGTACAAAAAAAAAAAAAAAGAAATATGTTAAATCTTGCCCTGGTTGGTTTGTCTCAGCGGTTAGAGCATCCGGAAGGCTGAAGAGTTGCAGGTTTGATCCCAGGCCTAGTAGGGGTCAGGTGGGAGGCAACCAATCAATGTGTCTCTCTCACATCAATGTTTCTCTCTCCCTCCTTCTTTCTCTGTCTTTCCTCCATCCTCCTTCCCTCCCTCCATCCCTTCCACTCTATCTGAAAATCAATGGGAAAATATCCTCCGGTAAGGAGTAACAAAAGTAAATAAATATTTTCAATCTAGATATGTTGTGCTGTCATGCTGAACATAAGGGTGTTCTCAAAAACAAACCAGTATTATTAGATCTGCATACTTTACATGTAAATATTATTTGTCTCGCCAATATAAAACTCCAAAAGATTTGTAACATTAATTATTCATTTCAGCCCATATTGAATTGATGAGTGAGAGACTACGAAAATATGTGCCACGTAGACACAAACATAACCACATACACACATTGTTTCCTAACTGAATTTAAAAGCATAAACTTGCATTTTAAAGTCAACCAAGGTACTGATGTTTCTGTGAGTGTCAAAATTAGCAACTCGCTGTAGCATTCCTCCAGAGACTGCGAACATGTCTCACGTGATGTATCATGGGAGCATCTGGGCGAAAGCTGCCAAGTCGGCTGGAGGACCTTTGTCTTGGGGCTAGAATGAGGCTTGGTGTTTGCCTGGTGGAGTGCAGGTGTGTGTACAACGTATTTGGTTAGGTCCCAAGGGCACTTTTGTGAAAAACAAAGGTTAGGAAAAGATATCGTAAACACTGAGAAATAAAAGGAAGTTAATTATGCCAGGTGAAAGGCCACAAAATTCTATTTTAGCACCTGCGAAAGTATGCCAATATTTATACAACAATCTCCCGAGATTTATGGGAGATGTCAATTTTTAAGACACTCTACCTTTCTTTTATTTTTTTCCAGCCATCTGTGGGTAATAAGTGTGGGAAGGAGATGTCTGACAAAGTATGAAACACAACAGACTATAAGACTTTGAGCCTTGTATAACAAAATAGAAAAACAAAGATCAAAGCCACAAGGCACACTGCATGATTATTTGTTTTTTTTTAAAGAACAGCCCGAAGCAAGGAAAAAACTTCCCTAACTTCTAAACAACCAGAGTATCAGCAAAACATAAACAAGAGCATGTTTATCTTATACCTACCACAGAATCTGCCGGTGGAACTTTCTAGCTGAAACCTTTAGCCAGCTGGACACACAGTAAGCTGGGCAGCATGCTCTCATTTACTCAGAATCAGAGATTAATTTGGAGATCTGGTGATACTTTTTTACGAAGTCAAATTCAAGAAACCAAACTCATATGTATAAATGAGGAAAAACTAGATGTACAAAATGATGAAAATTAATTCCATAAACCACCCCCCCCCCCAAAATTCCAAGCACTATAGATCCTAATGCTGATAAGTGACTTTCAGTCAGTGAAGAGAGAAAATTCTCTGTTTAAAGACATTTTTGTTGTTGTTGGGGTTTTTTCTTCTATGAGCTAAATGTGTACCAGAGATAACATATCTTTTTTCTGAGTAGGAAGGTAGGATCCTCACTTGTACTTAGCCAGGCATGAAAACACATACTTTACCAGTTTTTCTGCACTATCCTCTAAAGGTAAAAGAAGATAGTATTTTTATCCTATAGTCTTAAATCAAATTTATGTATCTAGCTTGATAAATCCTCTTTTCTATCAATTCTGTAACAGGAGCTATTAAAGGTTGCCTTTATATCCAGACAAATGAGCCCAAAGTGAATAGCATAGTATCTTTATCATATTAACTGTAGTGCTCAGTACTGTTTCATATTAATTAATACAAAGAAAATTGAAACACAAAATATACAATAAGTGACTTAAGGACAGAAAAGTAAACTGAATTTAATATATTGCTTTTAAACTTTATTATCATTATTTTCATTGCTGGCCATGAACAAAGAATAATTTTGAAGTCCAACTTGATCTTTAAATAAATCTGAGGTTGATAGCTTAAATGCACCTTAAAAAGTACCTTTTAGATTCTTTTCCTTTCCATTTCAACTTCTATAATCTAACTGGGGATTATGTCACCACAGAAATCTTTTAATTTTACTAGGTTTGCTCCTAACAATTGTGGGGCCTGAAACAAGAATACAAATCAAAATCTATATGCCATTTGTCTAAAAAAAAAATTTTTTTTTTGGTACGTGCCCCTAGCAGGAACCGAACCCAGGACTCTCTGGTCCGCAGGCCGATGCTTCAACTGCTGAGCCAAATCGGCCAGGGCATGTCTACAAATTTAAAGTCACAAATCAAGGTAACAAACTATTAAATATAATGTGAACTATCCCCCTACCTTGAATATTTCATATTCATCAGATAAACCCAATTTGAATTTAGAATTGTGGGATTCCTCAAAGGTCCAGACTAGAACTTGGTAACATTAGAAAACTTTGTGCCCAACCCTTGGTCTCTTACACACAGCCTCATCCTACAGCCTGCACTACTTCTCCTCCCACTATGAGCTCCAAGCCATGAGGTGCACGGTGTGGACACTTCATCCTGCATGTACCAGCTTTATCCTTTCACGTGCACAGCAAACAACTACCCATTAGGCACTTCTTGGGCTGAGGTATGTGCTACAAGCCAACGTGGTCTACCCTAGGGAGGAAAGATGTGGGTTAAAGACCTGTACACTCTGAAGTGTGCTTGGAGCCATTTGAAGAGAGAATTCTGGGGTTCCAGACACCCAGGGGCAGGGGACAGAGGCTCTAGGGACCCATATCCTTGACCCATGGAGGGAACACAGCTGAAGGACAGTTCAAAGGGGCCCGCGTAAGCACAGGCCAAGGGCAGGGGACTTCTTCACTCTGATCTATTGGTGATGTTGGATTTCCCTGCCCACTCAGCCATCTTTAATTCACTGTAAATGTCATATTAAAATTATATTCATTATCAGTTCATGATAACATTCACTTTCTTCTGAAGTTCCCTAACGTGGCAATGAAAGCATCATAATCCAAATACTTATTTAAACTAGAAACTTTAAAGTCATTTAGGAATCCTCTCATCACTTTTTTCCAATCCCTGGTATTCTTAAGCTGAAACATGTCTAGCATCAATAAGTGTTTTTTCCCATTCAAATAGCCATTGTACCAGATAAAGCCTTGTTAGCTTTCTGCATCATAGGAATAGCCTCTTAAATAGTTTTCCTGCCCATGTTATGTTCAAGATCGATTAATTCCCTGCTCTTTTTAAAGCATAATTATAATCAAGTCATTCTTATCTTTAAAAAGATTTTGTTCCTACCCACTATCAAATGGATAAAATGAACATGAGTATAGTTAGCTTTTTCCAGGATGGCCCAACCTCATCAGGGGTCATTCCTCCCTGAGCCCATCTTACCTTTCTCTGTCTACATTGCTCATCATCCTCAAAAAATGGCATGCTTTTTCATTTCTTATTCTTTGCTCATGTGGTTCCTTCTACTTTGGATGCTTTTCTCTACTTGTGCTATGAACTCTTCCTTGTTCTCAAAACACAGCTCAAATACCTCCATCTCATTACAAATGTCTTTGAGCCCCCAAATTTTAAAAATTAATTATTCCTTCATCTGTGTCCTGACCGAATTTTATGTCTAACCATCTTACAGCATTTACCAAACTAGCACAATTCATACTGAGCTTAACTGAGAGGTGCACATGACTGTTCAATTTACATTAATTTGCTCTAAGTTTTGGATTTTCTCAGAAGCACACCCTGAAATAAGGATTTGTGTATAAACTGTTTGTTCTCTAATGCTTAATATAAAATCTTAGAACTAATCTGGCTTTTCCAGCCTTAGCATGTCATCTATTTATATTTTACTTTAGAGTCAAAGAAACTTTATATTTAATTCAAATTTATAAAATCTAAATAAGAGCTTTAGTTATTTGAATATTTCTATAAGAATAAGTAGCACAAATATTGCAGTCCTTATTATTTTCTAAAATCAATGATCAAAAGCATTATAGTGCCAAATTTAGTAAGCAAAGATACTTAATTTCTTTATAAAATACTAAAAACATTTTCTCAGTGATTAAATATATGTCATTATTAAAAATAACTCTAAATATTGTAGCTAGAATTATGATTAATATTTTATAGGAAACATTTTAAACATAAATATATATCATGTGGAGTTTATCTATAAAAACTGTCCAAAAATTTGAAATATGTCTTTTTTCACTTGTAATGAAAATGCTGGTGACTATATATTTTAGTGATATTTTTCATTCCTATAAGCTTTATAATTTCTCTCCCACCTTTTTGGAAGAAGGTGGAATATAAAACATTTCAATAATATTTCAATGTCTACAGTGCAAGCACAGTTAGTACTACCATATTATACTCCCATAAACAGGCATAGGCCAGCCTACCAGATCAAACCTCCTCCCAAAAGAGGGGGGGTTTGTCAAAGTACTTGGATATGGTATTTTGTCCCATTAAAGAAAATGGTTTACAAAAATTATCAAGAGCTTATTGGTGTTGGGATAAATGGGAAAGCATCTGAATGACATGAAAGAACATTAACTATTTTGCTAAAAAGCTCAATAGAAAATTAGTGTCAATGTTCTTTAGATTTAAAATAATGCAAAGAAGTAAGCATTGTAGTTCTTGATTATTCCCGGGCAAACTTTTACATTAAATTATTTTTAAAATTTTTTAAAGAACTATATGAGCTTTAACGACCCATCTCTTAGTTGAACATTTGCTCATAGTCGTATGTGTGTGCAATTTATATTGAATGATTCCTCACAAAGCCCAATGAATATCTTAGCTCTAATTCCTCTTGAAAAAATGAGTTACTAACCAAGCAAAGATCACCAACATCGAATATTAAAACAAAAGGTCTAGATGTTTAGAGATACCTGGAAGAGGTTAACTTACGTTATCTTTAAAAGAAGAAGAAAGAAGAAGGAGAAGGAGAAGGAGAAGAGGAGGAGGAGGAGGAGGAAGAGGAGGAGGAGGAGGAGGAGGAAGAGAAGAAGAAGAAGAAGAAGAAGAAGAAGAAGAAGAAGAAGAAGAAGAAGGAGGAGGAGGAGGAGGAGGAGGAGGAGGAGGAGGAGAAGAAGAAGAAGAACAACAACAACAACAACAACAACAACAACAAAACATAATTATTCCTGGTCATATTCCAAACCTAGAGTTATCTATCAGAGTTCTGGCATGCTGAATGATATATCTTGAAAAGAATAAATTTTTTAAAGAAAGAAAGAGAGCCTTGGCCAGTTTTCTCAGTGGTTAGAGCATCCACCCATGGACCGAAGGGCCGTAGGTTTGGTTCCCAGTCAAGGGCACGTATCTCTGTTGCAGGTATGATCCCAGGCCCTGGTCAGGATCATCGGGGAGGCAAACAACTGATATGTCTCTCTCACATAGATGTTTCTTTCTTTCCTTCTCTCTCTCTCTCTCTCTCTCTCTCCCTCACTCGCTCTCTCTCTCTCCCTCCCTCCCTCCCTTCCTTCCACTCTCTCTAAAAAATCAATGGTAAAATATCCTTGGGTGAGGATTAACAAACAAAAAAAAAAACAATAAGAAAGAGAGAGAGGGACCATATATTTGTATTTTAAAGACTTCCCCATTTCATAGCCATATAAAGCTGTGGCACATTCTAAAACATCCATAAAATTTCTTGTATCCCATTTGTATTCGACATTTGTAAATTCTGTCTCAAGTAAAATAAGCAACTGAGTGCAACATTTGAAACTTTGTTAAATACTGTTTTAATTACTCTATACTTCTGAGTCCATCTGTCTAGATAAATTCAAGGCAGTGATGTCAAACACTATGAGTGTTTATTGCTTTGGAGTGGGAAGGAACATTTACATGGCACATCTGTATATTTTAGAAGACAGCATTATGTAAGTCAAACGCACATCGTATTATAGATAATTTCATTTTTATATTAGATTAACACAAAATAATGATCAGTTTTAGAAAGTCTAATTCTCACAAAACTTCAGCTTAAACAAAAAATAATATTTTACAGTTTCAACTGGCTTCTGAATTCACTGTATTTCCAACCACAATAACGAATCAAAAAGAAATATTAGCAATATAAATCAATCTTTTAAGAGGAAGAATTCTTAGAAGACTATAATTGGTATTAATCAGTTTTAGTATTAGCCTTTATTTTACTCACAAATTTATTCACTTATCCAACAAATGTTTATTAAGCTTCTACTGGCAGCCCTTAGGCTGGACACTAATAACACAAAATAATAGAAAATAAATACTTCCCCTTAAGAAATGCCAGCAGGTAACTTTATCCTCCTTTCTTTAAAGGAGATACCCTATCTATTTTGAAATACAAAATGCTTAATGTATAGCCCAAGTCTTGCAAATATATTCTCTTTTAACTTTCAAGGGTGTCTTCCCATTAGATATTAAACTTCACGACAGTTTACAGATCTTTGACTTAATTCCACATCAGTAAACCTCACACATATTACCACATCTGTAACAGTTCCACTTCTGGATGATAAACTTAATTATTTTAATGTGCCTAAATATCCTATTATTTCACTCTCTTGCTACTTTCTTTTCATTACAAGTGTCATTCTACATCATCAAAAGGCTCCAGTCCCTCACTCTCTCTTTTTTCATACTATCATTTTGCCTTGTTTCATTTCCTTCCCTGAACAGCCTACAGCCCATGATCCACAGTTTCCTCTTACTGCCTTCTACTCCACCCTAACCCTAAGTAAATTCAAAGATTTGTGTTTCTGCTCCTATAGCCAGCCTCCTGGGGACAAAACCACAACTCTATTGATTTGCTTCACAATAAAATTAGGGTCTCCAAGTCATCTCAGTTATCATTCAGGGATAACAAATTTTGTAACTGTCCCTCATCAGTAACCTCTTCCATTTCCCTCAGATTAAAATACTTATGAAGGTATTTAAATCCCATAATTCAACGTCTTGACCACTTATCACCTTAGCATTTAAAAATATTTTTCCTTAATGCCTTCAGCAAGTGTCCTTTGCTTGCATTTCTTGTATTCCAACCCACCTTTCTTGCTCAAGACCAAAGTACATCTTTAACCTCCTCCCCACAGGTTGTACTTCGCTAATTTTATACTCTCTCCTCCATCTTTTAATTCTTTTACTCTTTACCTCATGTGAAATTTCTACCATATTACAAAATTTTTTCTTGACTTAATAGCTGACTCTCTTTCTCTTACTTTCAATAGTCAAGATTCTCAGATCATTCTACTAGTAGTTCTCTCTCTTTTTACCATTCTCAACCTGTGACCATCTGCTCCCAACCCATTTCCAATGGCAGTGCTTCCGAATGACCTCCCAGTTTCCAAATTAAACTGAAATGTTTCTGTCAGGACATAACTTGATAAAATATGTCAGTACATATCTGACATTGGTAATCACTGCTTGAAAGTCTCTTCTTCCTTGGTTCTCATGAACACAACTATTTGCTGATTTTGTTTATCTTTCCTCAGGCCACTCTTCATAGAGTCCTTCTATGGCCCATCTCCCTCACCCTTCACTCTGGCTCTGACCTTTCCACTCTTCTTATGACAGACAGTCCATGTTGTTGATTTCAATCATATCCATGGTTTCATCTGGCACATAAATGCTGGTGACCCCCAAACTATATAGCTATCTTATATCTCTCTCGTACACAACAGACTCATATAATACTACTACCTAATGGCCAACTGAGCTTCAAATAGAGAATAATATTTACTAAGTACTCATCACGCTTATACTGCTTAGAATAGGCACTGTTCTAAACATTTAAATATATGGATTCATTTATTAATCACAAGAACCCTAGGAGGCAACTATCTGTATTGCTTTACAGATGAGGAAACAGGCTAAGAATATTCACCCAAGGATATTTAGCTTATAAATAAAAAAGCAATCTGAACTAAGATGCTAAATTGTCTCTTTAGAGATCCTGAAAATACTCAAACCTGAAAATACTTAAACACTAAGAACTCTTTCTTACTTAGCTCCACTGGGTGTGATGACCTGCTTTTAGGTCTCCCTACTTAGTACTCTTCAGTAATTGTTTTCTCTCTCTATCCATCTCACGAGATTATTAGCTGCTTGAGGCCTAGATCATATATTTTATTTCTGAAAACACAATACCTAACCCAGTGCTTCACATAATATGCACTTTGTTTTAATTGAGCAAATTAGTTTTAAAATATTTACCGTAATATTTTTTCTCATCATTTGTTTCACTGATCTCTATAAGAAATATTATAATATGAAATAGCACCAAAATAGCTCTCCTTTTTCTTTACCCTTCTTAGAAAATAATACAGGTTTTGTTTGTTTATTTTGGCCATAAATTGAAATCTAGCTTTCAGTTTAATTTATTTAAAATTTTAATATGCCAAATATCAAAACAATATTTCAACCACTGCTATATTTCAGTAAGAAATTACATATATAGAGAGAGAAAGGTGAATGGCTATTTATCTAAATGATGATCGTAATGATTCCTGGGGAATAGGATTAAAAGGAGTTCATTTCCTAAATTATAAATATTTATGATCTTTGTATTTTCTGTAAGAAACATGTATTCCTTTAATTTTAAATTTTGTGAGTATTTTATATTAAAAAATAAATTTTAATTAAAAGTGAAACTTCTATTTGTAAAAAAAGGTACTTCATAATGGAGTGTCAACATAACATTAGGAGTACAATGAGACTGCCCTCCTAAATAAGCAATTAAACTTCCTTAGAGAGGGTCTAACATGAACCTACTATATGTCAAATTCTGTGAAAATACCACAAGTTTCAAAGCATTTATTAAATTTCTGAAGAGATTCCTTCTTTTAACCTGGTTCTTACACACACTAATACTCAATCACTTCAACTAATGTATTATAATTCTTTGTTGTTATTGTTTTTTTGTTTTGTTTTGTTTTTGTTTTGTTTTGGTTCATTTAAAAATGCTAGTGAAAGGCCTCCTGAGAGATTTTTCTTCCCAGCAATTTCCAAAGCACTTATTTTTAAAATCTAAACAGTGGTTTAGAATTCCAAATGAATAACAGTGTGTGTTTAGACTAAAAAATTAGAATACATTTCAAACTAAATATTTCAAAATCAATTTCTTTTATGTTTACTCATCAATTCTTTGGTTCCGGGCTCTGTTTTCCCTGAAACAGTTGACAGTTTTGCTTTTGGTATTAAATAACATAGGATTAGTCTGCCCAAGGGACCATCTGTTGTTCTATGCCCTGTCATGACAATTCCAAGGCCTTCAGACTGCATCCTGTGGTTTCTCGTTAAGGGGAGAAGGGCATTCTCCAGCACGAGCCTAAGCCTCAGAAATGTTGTCCATTCCAAATAAATCAACACACAACTGTGATATGTGTCAAGCAAGACAGGATATTTTTGTTTCGTTATATGTGAGCATTACTGGATGTTTTAGCAGAGGGGAATGTACATTTTTTTGTTTGTTTTTATTTCATTAGGCTGTGCTTCACAATGTGGATATATTATTAAACATCTTAAGGGGTTTTCTCCAATGTACTATATATGACTTACTGCTGATGTTCCTGATCGAGCTAAATAAAACCAAATTTCTATTTATTCTGCATAAACTAGTTTTAGACAGTCAGCATATATCCTTTTAAAGTCACAAAAGACAAAGGTTGTCCTTTACCTCAACTTCAAAATCTTTTAACAGAGTCTCAATAAGCTCAACATAATATGAATTAAGCACATACAGTGAGGGTAAATAGATTCATGTGGACTCAGTAAGGGAACATTAAGGACAGCTTTCTGAGAGTCAGGAGTTTTATAGTAAACTGAAAAGGCACTCTGTGATATGTGGGTCTACCCTAGAATTCCTTCTCCTTTAAGAAAAATCATAGAAAGTTAAATACCTGCACATATTTTGTTTTTATATTTATTTTTATCTATACATAATTATTTCATTGTTTCAAAATAAGCATCAGCTAGTAGTATTTTATTCATCAGATTCTAAAGTATCCATGGTGTGTAAGACACAAGTCATGGGCCCTGGGCCATGGGAAGATAAGCATGAGCAAAATGCCTCAGAGACAGCACAGCCGAGAATGATGGTCACCTTCTGAAATGCAAAGAAAGACCCACTATAAAATATATGTCATCTCCAGAAATAGCAAACTCTAAAGATTCCCTGTAAACATGTTTACAAATGAGACCACAGTGATCCCAGATCTCCAGCAAGAAGCCCATGCTCAGTCCTGGATTAAGTACCATAACAAATATGCCTCTCCACTCCAACCTGAGTCGACTGACTAAAGCAACAAGGCAGTTAAGCAGCTAATAAGTTTACTATAACGTGTCTGACATCATTAGATAAAATTAGAAAATTTAGAAATTTCTTGTTTAATTATAAAAATTAAATTAAAAAAAACTTCAGAATCTAGAAAAGTAAACATGGGCAAAGAGAAAGAGTTTGTGCCTTTCATGGTCAACATATCTGAGAGCTGTAAACCTTGTTTCTGGCAGAAAATCTGTTCAGATACTAGATAGCTATATTTGATATCATAGTAAATCACCTCAAGATTTCACCTAGGCTGAGTGAAATATCCCCCAAACCATCACAAACCCTTTGTTTCTATTTCATAGAGCAACCTTCTGGTTACAAATAGTGTCTTCCAATTTCCTGTACATCTAGAAGGTGATATCCCAGATATATCACATAAGGATATCTCCAGAAAAGTAAATAAGTTATCCCTACAACTTATAAAACCTTCTGTGATGAGTTCAGGTAGTATAACCTGACTGATTCAGTGCCGTGAGAATAGAAACAACATGATTTTCTTTTTTTTTTTTTTTTTTAATCCTCATTCGAGGACATTTTTCCATTTTTTGTACAGACAGAGTGGGAGGGAGAGAGAGGAAGAGAGAGAGAGGGAAACATCGATGTGAAAGGGACACATCGAGTGGCTGCCACCCGCACGACCAACCAGGACCGGGGACAAACTGCAACCGAGGTCCGCGCCCTTAGCGGGAACCGAACCCGGGTCTCTCCGGACCGCAGGCGGACGCTCTAACCGCTGAGCCAAACCAGCCAGGGCGAAACAACATGATTTTCTAAGCTTGAAATCTCACATCATGAAAGGTAGTCCAAAAGCTCTGCCTCCACCCAGGAGCTGTGTGTACATATCATCTCTTAATGCCACTGTGTATTTAAAAGTCATCAAGACAGCCCAGCTGGAGTGGCTCAGTTGGTTGGGTGTTGTTCTGTGTACCAAAAGGTTGCTTGTTCAATTCCCAGAAAAGGTACATACCTGGATAGCGTATTTAGTCCCTTGTCACAGGGTTGGGGCATGTACAGAAGGCAACCAGCCCAGGCCGGTTTGGCTCAGTGGTTAGTGTCGGCCTGTGGACCTGAGAGTCTGGGTTCGGTTCCCGCTAAGAGCATGTACCGCGGTTGCAGTTTGTCACCAGCCCTTGTTGGGGTCATATGGATGGCAACCACTTGATGTGTCTCTCTCACGTTGGTGTCTCTTTCTTTCTCTTCCTCCCTCTCTCCCTCCCGCTCTATCTGAAGATGCATGCAAAAATGTCCTCGGATGAGGATAAAAAAAAGAAGGCAACCAATCAATGTCTCTCTCCTCACATCAATGTTTCTCTCTCACTCGCCTTATATATATTTACTTTCCTCTGTCTAAACATATCCTTGGGTGAGGATTTTAAAAGAAAAGTCATCAAGACAAAAGTTAGCTCCCAGGAAGCTCAACGCCTAGTGGAGGAATTAAATGAGTAGAGTTCCTGGCTGGTGTGGCTCAGTGGTTGAGCATCGACCCATGCACCAAGAGGTCGCCGGTTTGATCCCCGGTCAGGGCATATGCCCAGGTTGTGATCCCGATCCCTCGGGGGGGGGGGGGGGGAGAGGAGGGCATGCAGGAGGCAGCCAGTCAGTGTTCTCTCTCATCGATGTTTCTCTCTCTCTCTCCCTCTTCCTTCCTCTCTCTCTAAAAAATCGATAGAGAAAAAAAAATTCAAATGTATATAGCTATTATATTATAACAGAATGAGTAGCCTATGACAGAGAGTCAAGCACCATGAAAATACCAATGAGGAAAAGATCTATTTTACTGAAGGAATAAGAGAAGCTTAATAAAGAAACCAGTCAGTCTGTCAAAATGTATTTTTTAGGCACTGTGGTATTGAGCTGGGATTTTAATTTTGACAGAGTGGAAGGAAAGGAAATGTAAAGCTAAATTTAAAAGGATACCACAAGTGAAGTGTTACACATGCTTAAGTAATCCAGAAATTCTAATTTGTCTGATTTAACGACATGTAACAGGAGAAGAGTCTGTGAAGGCAAGTTGGGTCTAGATTCTTGTCCAGACCTGGTTTTCTTTGTATACCAAAGATAAAGAGCATAAACTTCATTTTATAAGCGCCTGGAAGAGGAATGTTTTTGAGCAGAGGCTCTGTATGTTGGGTCTTGTCTCTGTCCACATTACTCTGGCAGTCAGCAGGAATGACAGCTTTCATATGGAAGACTCAGGAGGCAGCAGAATCACTGGAGAAGCTATTATGATGGCTGAGGTGAGAGTTAACAAGAATTTGGACTAGCAGAGTGGCAACAGAATAAAAAGGAGGCAGGAGATAGGTCATTATTAAATTTAGTCAGCAACTCACTTATTTTACTGATATGCCTTTCATACCCAAATCTTGATATTAAGTTACAACACTGAAGCCTTTGGTTTCAATGAACTAAAGATAATACCAATCTAAAATAAAGAAATTTGATAATGTGTGTGTTTATAAACCATTTATGGTGAACCTCAGAAGTAAAAGAGAAACCTGCCATTGTGGATACAATTAGGTAACAGATCAGTAATATTACCTCTTTTATAGTGATGTAACTTTAATCAAATTGATCTGATCCTCTCTCTCAACGGGGAAAGTTACTGACAGAATTAAAAGTCCTCGTCATTTGGAGCTGAGGAATAGAAAAAGATAAATAAGTGTAATTAATAATACAAAGATGGTGCTGCTGGTCACACTGTTCCACCATCGCCCTAGCAGCTGGTCCAGGTTGTTGAAGAATCTTTCTTTACCAAAGGAGGTAAAATGAGGACACATGTGCCATCGCCTCCTAGAAGGATTCATCCGTTCACTGATTCATTCACTCAGTTGGAACATTTATTGAGCACTGACTGTGTGCCAGATAGAATATTCAGCTCTGAGTAAACAGAGATTCAAAAGCACCTGGGTTTTGTGTTACAACAGAACATAGGGCACACTGGGCAGTGGACCTGAATGTCAAAAAAGGAAGGAGGGGATAGGGTGGCCAGAAACACTGGCCCAGAAGAAGGAATGCCCAGGTACTAATGAATGAAAAGTAACAGTTATTCAAACCAAGGAGGGAGAGAAGAAGGGTGTTCAGGAAAAGAAAGCAGCATATGCAAAAGATTAAGCAAGGCTCATCCAGGAAACTCTGTTTCAGAAAAACCAGCGTGAGCGGCAGATGTTGGAAAGCAAATGAAAGGAAATGAAACTATCGCGGTAGAAGGGACAGTTCAAGTGAGAGCTCTCACGGAAGAGGCACGGGATCAAACTTTAGGACTAGATAAAGAGGCAGTAAAGGGCTTTAAGCAAAAGATGATGTAATTATCAACTTCAAGTTTTTAAAAACACTCTCAAACTGTATACTCCCCAAATTTGGCTCCACTTCATTGTGAGTATAAGTATCTCCCCAAAACTGACAAAGGAAATCCTCACATTCCAAAAGCCTTCAATTTTTATTAAAGAATAGCAAAATATATTTATATTTAAATATTAACACTTTATACTTATGCTAATACTTTGCACTGATTTCTCTAAGAGTTTAATACAGATATGTATTTAACAATGTTTTAATTTTTCTTTTCATGTCATAGCAAGAAATTGTCTAGTTATTATATCTAGATTTCTAAATGTATTATTTTAATTAAAACTGGGTAAAATTAATCATTATCAAAACATTGCATTCTTAAGGATAAATATGAAGCTGTCATCATTTCCTACAGAGTACTGATAAGCTTGAAAATTTGCTTTCAGAGAAAAGGCCACCATACAGAGAGCCACACTTGGTTCCTAAAGTTTATTGTGGGTCATTGTTTTCTGGATGATTATTTAGAAGAAAAGATATATTTAATTAAGACTGTTGATGTGGAAATTTTCTGTAATCAAAATTCTAGTGTTAAAATATTTCTATTGCTCATGTAATTCAACCTCCTATTTTTGGCAGCTAAAGGTAAATTGAGGCCCAAAGCATATAAATGGCTTACAAACTTATATATTCAGCTGTTTTCAGAACTAAGAATAAAATCCATGTCTCCTCAAATACGGTGGTTTTTCCACATTTGTAATTTCCTGATGAGTTAGCTGCTGCTTTATGATATGACACAAGTGCTTGGCAAACTCGGCATGGCTCACTGCTGTCTGTCCATCCTTCTGTAGATCCCACCCAGAATAAAATTACTATCTACCTTGTAAAACATTTGTAAGTCATTCCAGGATCCTTTATCCCACAAAACCAACTGATCACCAGGTCCTTTTAGCTCTGCTTCTAAGTAAGTTTCAAATCCATCCCCTCCTCATTATGCTTCCCATTATTGATGTAATTTGGGCAATTTTCATACCCAACTTTGATTACAATAATAATTTTCCTACCTTCTGTCTCTCCTCCAATTTAATCTCCCACTTGCTCTGAAATGAACTTCTATGACCACAATTCTGATCACTGTCTGCCAATTTAAAATCCTCAATGGCCGACCACTATCTTAAGAACAAGAGTTCATGCATACCAGATGCTACATAATCTGGCCCCTGGTCATTTCTCCCACCATAACCCCTTGCAAAGTGTGAGCAATTTCCTGAACATGACATGCTGTTTCTTGCCTCTCTCCTTAGAATACCCTCCTCCTCATCTTTTAGCTAATTTATTCTCACCTTTCAAGATACCCTCAAGTGACACTTTCTCTGGAGAGTCTTCTCCGACATCCCTCCAACATGTGAAGGTGTTAGGTACCTCACTTTTAAGTTCCCAAAGCACTCTGTGCACAAATTTATCATAGCACTTACCCAACTACACTATAACTAAATTTACACATCTATCTCTTCCACTAATCTTGAACTCCTTAAAGGTAGGGACTCACTTTCATCTCTGCATTACTAGGACCAAGCACAATAACTAAAATGTAATTTGTATACAATAAATATGTATTGAATAAGTGAAGGAACAATTAAAATGAATGAACATCTATAATGCAAATAAATCAGAAGTCCATATATAAAAATATAACTACTACAGGAAAAGATACCAGATAAATGACTTTATGCACAAGCCTAATAGAGAAATATGTAAAGTTTTGAGTCTTTGTATTACCCATTGCAAAACAGAAATATACTATGTACAATAATATTTTTGTAGGAGTATATTTTGTAGTAGAACTTCATTTTAACTGCTTTGCTCTTTGAACTAAAATGCCTTTTGAGGGAGCATAAAATTGTTTAGTTTTTAAAATCCTGGCCATAAGATCCCACTTCAGCTTTTTAAATCAACTAATGAGATACCCACTAGAGCCAGACATCTCATAAATAGACAATGTGGGAGCCTATCTTCTGTGATGGCTGCTGTGGGCTATCATCAGTGCAAGTGCCATAAAACTTGGTTGCAGAGGTATGGACTAATTCTAAATAACATTAAGAGTAAAAATGCAATGGACAAGAGTATCAATCAAAACAAAAAGTTGTGTCCCTCACCATTCAACCTCTGACTAAATGCCACAGCAAGTCTTCCTCTGATCTTTTCTGTGACCTTTTCAAGTACTAATTATTTTTAAATGTTCTATGAATACAAATCTATGTTTGTCATTGCCCTTCTTATGATGCATTATAAGGCATGAACAAAACAGAATGAATCTGACATTAAAGGGTTTTATTACACAGCTTTGCATACACTTTACCAGACAGTGCAAACCCTTCTCAGCAGGTGCTGCCTGAGATGAAGTAATTTTTCATGAATAATTCATTTTTTAAAGAAAGCACTTCTGCTAAGATACAATTTGCAATAATGTTTTTGAAGAGCCATCAGTGAAAATCTGAAGCTGTCATTGCCAATTTGTTTTAGTTCAGATTCAAAAGGTCACCAGTTTGACACAATGAAAACTAGAAATGCCCTTTTCTTTGTCCATGTCAACATGGTATGCTCCATATTTTCTATCTAAAATACTTTTGAGACCTAAAGGTAAGAAATGTTATGCTATACAATGAAACTTACTTAAAAAAATAAATTGTATAAAAGTTCTCAATAAATTAATTGGAATAGAATTCCCTAAGAAGGTAGAAATCATCTCAGAATCCCTCACTGTAAAATATCTGGGAGAACTTATATTAAAATGAAATCTTACTCTACTATGCACCAGGAAGTTTGTAGTTCAAATCAAGGCATTGTGTAGACTATCATTTAGAATGTCATTAAATTTTTTTTCTCTCAGAGATAGATATAAAGCCTCCCATGTAGGCTTTTACTTACATTATACCATTTTATACCTAATGTTACTATATAAAGACAGGCAGATAGATAGTAATTTTATGAAGAAGAAGAAGAAGAAGAAGGAGGAGGAGGAGGAGGAGGAGGAGGAGGAGGAGGAGGAGGAGGAGGAGGAGGAGGACTCAGTATATGTGAGAACTGGTTCAGATCACAATGTTGCTACAATGTTACATAATTGACTGGATCAAGACAAGGTTATATGAAATCCCAAAGACTTGGAAACGTTTTAGAAGCTCTTACATTCCAGGGTGGAAGAGGGAAGTGGCTGCTGACACTGATACAGGCTGAAGCAGCAGAGACTGAGCCCAGTGCTTTAACCCAACTTCTGACTAATTTTCTATTATCAACAACTTGGAATCATGACAGTTATCTGTCTTTTCCAGGAAGAATTTCCTCCGTCTTAGCTGCTTTCAGTCCCATGCCCTCTATTCAATTACTTTCCTTCATCCTTCACTTCTCCCACAGCTTCACAAAGACAGGCTACTCTTCTAACACTGACTCCCAACATCCCTGACCAACTTCTGGGGTACCACAGCAGGTGCCAAAAACAAACTACAATTTTAAAGCAGGATCTAAAATTGTCCCCTATTTTCTAATATCTACTTCTGCTCAAAGGTACTTTTCTCCTGTGTTTGATTCTTAAGAAACATAAAGCAAACAAAACCAACAACTCAACAAAATATCTGGTGAATCCTCAACCTCCTGTTCACAATCAGTCACTTCTCTTAACCCTTCCTGCCTCCTGGCCTTTTGTTAAAAAAGCTGGGGACAGGGCGAGGAGGGAGGGGGGAGGGTGTCAATGGGGGAAAAAGGAGAAACATCTGTAACAAAAATAAATGAATAAATAAAATTATAAAAAACAAATAAATAATCTTTAAAACTGAGCAAGAAACTTAAATCTCAACAATAAGAAAACAACTCAATTAAAAACAGACAAAAGATCTGAACAGAAACTTCACCAGAGAAGATATACAGATGGCAAATAAGCATATAAAAAGATACTCCACACCATTTGTCATTAGAGGATTGTAAACAAAACAACACTGAGATACCACTACTCTATTAGAAGCTAAAATCCAAGAAGCTGGCAATGCCAATTGCTGTCAAGGATGCAGAGCAACAGGAACTTTCATTTGGTGCTGATAGAAGTGCAAAATGGTACAGACTCTTTGGAAAGAAGTTTGGTTGTTTCTTACAAAGCTAAAGATAGCAACTCAATAGCAAAATAAACAAACAATCTGATTAGGGAATGGGCAGAGGACCTGAAAAAACATTTTTCCAAAGAAGACATATGGATAACCAATAGGTATATTAAAAGGTGCTCAACATTACTAGTCATCAAAGAAATGAAAATCAAAACCACCATGAAATATCACCTGTTAGAATGGCTACTATCAAAAAGATAAAAAATAACATCTGTTGGCAAGAATGTAGCAAAAAGGAAATTCTCATGCCTTGCTGGTGGAAATGTAAATTGGTGCAACCACTATGGAAAGCAGTATGGAGGTTCCTCAAAAAAAATTAAAAATAGAACTACCATATGATCCAGCAATTCTATTTCTAGGTATTTATCTGAAAAATACTAACTCAAAAAGATATATGCAACCCCCTGTTCATATAGTACTATGTATAAAAGCCAACATATAAAAGGCCTAAGTGTCCATTTATGGATAAATGAATAAAGAAAATGTGATATATATAAGTCAGACAGAGAAAGACAAATACCACATCTCACTTATACAGGAATGAAAAAAAAAACAAAAACCAGCTCATAGATACAGAGAACAGATTGGTGGTTGCTATGGGCAGGGAGTGAGGGTAGAGGCAAAATGGGTGAAAGGGGTTAAAAAGTACAAATTTCCAGCTATAAAATAAATATGTCATGGTGACTATATTAATAACACTGTATTGTATATTTGAAAGTTGCTAGGAGGATAGATCTTAAAATATTTCATTACAAAAAAATTATAACTACAATGGTAATGAATGTTAACTAGAGCTGTCATGGTGATCATTTCACAATATATACCAACATTTAGTCATTATGTTGTACATCTGAAACTATCATGTTATATGTCAATTATATCTAAATTTAGAAAAGCTAAACATAATATTACCATACAATCCAGCAAATTACACTCTTGGGTATTTATTCAACTTATTTGAAAACACATGCCCACAAAAATGTGCACACAAATGTTTATACCGGTTTGATTCATAATTATCAACCAAGATGTAAGTGACCAAGAGGTTTTTCAAAAAGTGAATGTATTAAAACACTCTGATACATATACACAATTGAATATTACTGCGTGATTTAAAAAGATGAGCTAAGCCCAGGCCAGGTGGCTCAGGTGGTTGTGACATCATCCCTTACACCAAAAGGTTTCAGGTTCAATTTCCAGTCAGGGCACACACGTAGGTTGCAGGTTTGATCTCTAGTCAGGGTGGCGCATACCCAAGGTAAACGATTGGTGTTTCTCTGTCACATCAACATTTCTCTTATCTCTCTCTCTAAAAATCAGTAAAAACATACCTTCAGGTGAGGAGTCAAAGAAAAAAAAAAAAAAGAAGGATGAGCTAATAAGCCATGGAAAGTCATATGTAAACCTTGAATATGAGCCAGGCTTCTTGTTAGAGTGATGGGTTACAGATAAGCATGCATAGAATATCCATGTGGAAATGGATTCGAGTCTGAGACATCAGCTTGAACGTGTAATATAAATAGAGATGGTTACACAAAGAAACCATCATTTGTAGATATATGTACATACATAGGTTGTTATACATGCATATATATCCTTGCTTTGTAAGTTGAGAGTGCTTACAAGCAATGATACTCCAGTCACAATGGTACACCACACCCCAGACCTTGTTTCTAATACCATTCTCCAATAAAAAGAAGCAGGACTCCTGGAAGCCATAGCTGGTTCTAGGACTTCGACAGGCTATAAAGATGAGCCTTTAGTATCTTGTAGTGCCAGAGGTAAGGAAGTGACCCCAACACACGCACGCAACTTTATAACAATGTCGAAAGGAGACAAGAATCAACTTGAAGAGTTTCCAATTACCAAAGCTGGAACAATTTGTTATAAAGTAGTATTTTATTATAACCAAAACATAAAATAAATATTCATGATTTTGCACTGATCTATGTAAATTAATGAATAATAAATAAGTTGGGAGATATAGACAAATCATCCATTCAGAATTCCAAATAATTTGTGTAGATAGTTTCACCTTCCAGGAGGTAGAGCATGACTCTCCACTCCTTAGGTTTGGGATGCAGAATAGTGACTTCCTACCAAGGAACACAGTAGGGAAAGACGAGGAACAAGTAACTTTATAGTGGAGAAACCTGACAAGCACTACTAACTCAGCCAGTGATCAAGGTCCATATTTGCAGTAGATGTGCTAGTCTGTCATGTTAATAATATCTACCTGAATATGACTTGATGAAAAAGGTACTTTACCTCTGTGATCACCCCCCCCCCCAAAAAAAACATATAACCCTAGTCTAATCATAAGAAAAACATACTATTGCCCTGGCCAGTTTGGCTCAGTGGTTAGTGTTGGCCCTTGGACCAAAGGATCTTGGGTCTGATTCCCAGTCAAGGGCACATACCTAGGTTGCCGGTTTGATCCCCAGCCCCGGTCAGGATCATGCAGAAGGCAACCAATCGATGGGATCTCTCTCACATGTATCCTTCTTTCTCTCTCCCTCCCTCCTTATCTTCCACTCTCTCTCTAAAAAATATATAAATAAATAAATAAAAACATACTATAAATCCCAACTGATGGACACAATACTTGGCCAGTACATTTCAAAACAAAGTCATAAAAAACAAGGAATGTCTTGCTAACTATCACAGCCAAGACATTATGACTAAATGTAATGTGGAATCCTGAATGAAATCCTGAACAGAAAAAGAACAAAAGGATAAAGGAATAATGTTTGCACTCTTCTAAACAATAACATATCAATATTGATTCCTTATTCATCAGAAATGTACCATACTGGTATATAATGTTAATAATGAGGTAAATGGAGTGCATGTGATGTGGGGCAACTCTGTACAAATTTCACACATTTTCCATAAATCTAAAACTGTTCTAAAATGACAAAGTCAATTAAAAAACCAATTAGCTAATGTCAGGGGATAATCAGGAAACAATTCACTATCTTGAAAACTGGTAAATTAAAGGAACAGACCATGCATTCATCCTGTCATTCATAAACAAATTGTACCCTGCATAAATGTGGTGGCTTTGTAATGAGTCAACTTGACTAGACTGAGTCACATTTCCAGAGCTCCCCTTCCTGTATGTTTCTGGTCAGGGTGGCCACAAGGGAGAATTCAAGGCTCATGCAAGGTGAGGCCTGGAGTGGTCTCAAAAACAGTGGGCAGGTGAGACCAGTCTCCAGTAAGTCGGCTTGTTTGAGAATGGAGCCCAAAGCAAGTATAAACTTCATCTTTCACTAAATATTAGCCCAAGACTGGACTATAACAAACTATTACCAACAGAGAATCTTGAAAAGAATTTTGAAGATAGAGTAAGCGAGACAGAAGTCAGGTTTTAGGAACCTAAACTAGGAAATGACATCCCATCACTTTGGCTATACCCTATTCCTTTCAAGAGAGGCACTGTACCCAGCCTTCTCTGAAAGGAAGGGAGCGTGCACAGACATGAATACCAGGAGACAGGCTCTTTGGGAGATATTTTAGAAACTGCCTACCAGAGTTTGCTTGGGCCCTCCACTGATAAACATCCTTTCCACTTGCAAACACACCCATCCCTTCCAGAGCCCACCAAATTCTCATTCCATCACAGAATTGGCTCCAAGTCCAGAATCTCATCATCTAAATAATCATGTGAGGATGGAGCTCCTCAGATGAAGTTACTGTGTTGTTGGCTTTCTCCTTTTTAATAATTAAAGATGCTTAATTTCTAAATCTGAAACTCAAAAAAAAAAATTAACTTCAAGGAAAATACCTCCTTCTGTTATTAGCAAATATTGCATCCTCTTCATATATATTTCAAAGTGAATATTTAAGAAATGCTAAAGAGTAGACATTTTAAGAGCGTTGAATTAATTATTAGCAGGGTAACTGATTAATTTTGACAAGTATCATTATTAAACATTTATTTGAATCCAAAAGACTGACAACAATTTCTAAGGTTAGCAGGCAGATCAGAACTCAGGTACTTGATTAATCTTATTCTTCCCTGTTCTATTTTTGTATGTAAAAGTGATACTTGTGACACTTTCAATTAATACTCAGAAATTTTAAAAGACAAATGTTGCCCTGGCTGGTTTGGCTCAGTGGTTAGAGTGTCAGCCCATGGACCAAAGAGTCAAGGGTTTGATTTTAGTCAAGGGAATGTACCTTAGTTGCAGTTCGGTCCCCAGCCCTGGTTGGGGTCATGAGGAAAGCAAGCAATTGATATGATGTTCTCTCTCACATCGATGTTTCTCTCTCTCTCTCTCTCTACCGCTCTATCTGAAAATATCCTGGGGTGAGGATTTAAAAAAAAAGAAAAAAGAGAAAGAGAGAGAAATGTTACCATCCTCCTAAAGTAGTCGAAACTCTTTTATTCACAGATAACAGAAGGTTACCTCATATCTTGCTAGTATAAGCAAAAACAAAAAAAAAAAAACAGTAAGAAATGTACTGGTTCAAGTAACTGTAAAATGTCAGAGTAGACCTGGACTCAGATGCAAAAGGCACTCCGAGACCCTCTAGCTTCCCTCTCTCTCTCCAGGCCTTACAGCCACTGCTCTGGAAGTGTTAGTACTCTCCTCCCTAGGCAACTATCAACCCTTTTGATAGTCATGAGACAGAGAGGAGACAGATCTCCTTTTGATAGTCAATATATATAATTCCAAAGAAGGCCTTTGACTGGTCCACTCTGAGTCCCAAGTGTGTTGCTGGGCTGATCCTTGATCAAGAGGCAGGATGATGTCACCCCAAACTCCGCAGAGTGGGAGAGGAGCACCAGTCTCTAAAGGAAAGGGGATGGTACCAGAGGAGGAAGGAAAGAGATGTGGGACAGATTCTAAAAAGCAGAGTTTCATCACAATCTCTAATTTAAAATCTAAGTAAATTATTATGTCAATTATCTAGCCACACCAAAAAGATACAAAGAAACCAACATTGGATTCAGGTAATTTTACCTGGGCAAAGATTTCCTGCCTTTGAAAATTAATAATCTTTATAGTCATTCATTTTCATTATATATGTAAACTTTCAAAATGTTGGTATTTAATATTTCATACCTTGAAGAACGTATGTGTTTGTTTTTTTTCGGAGCAAAGATTTACCTTATGTTAGTCTGAGTACATTGATCTTATACATTAATGTTAAAATTGTTCTTACGTATGACTCAATTAAAAAGTTATACAATATAATTCTGCCAATAAAAACATGGTACATATATGCAAACACAACACATTTTCAAAAGCAATCTACCTTCTATAAGAAGGTGATACTACTGCCCGGCCGGTGTGGCTCAGTGGTCGAGCATCCTCCCATGCACTAAGAGGTCACCGGTTTGATTCCTGGTCAGGGCACATGCCCAGGTTGTGGGCCTGATCCCCAGTAGGGGGCATGCAGAAGGCAGCCAATCAATGTTCTCTCTCATTGATGTTTCTCTCTCTCTCTCTCTCTCTCTCTCTCTCTCTCTCTCTCTCTCTCTGTCTCTCTGTCTCTTTCCCTTCCTCTCTCCCTGAAATCAATAAAGGAACAAAAATGTTTAAAAAAGATGATACTACTGGCCCTGGCAGGTTTGGCTCAGCTGTTACAGCGTCAGCCCAAGCACAAAAGAGTCTCGGTACAATTCCAGTCAAGGCCAAGTCATACCTTGGTTGCAGTTCAGTCCCCAGCCCTAGAGGCAACCAATTGATGTGTCTCTCTCACATCAATTTTTCTCCCTCTCTCTCTCTCCCTCTCTCTCTCTCTCTCCTACCTACTCTCTCTGAAGATAAATGTAAAAATATCCTCAGGTGAGGATTTAATAAAAGGTGATATTACCAATACATGTCAACATGTTATTTGTTTTAAATTATATTTTCAACTTTTTTATTTTAAAATAAAACACATATTTGAAAACACTTAGCTATTTTAACATGAGCTCACTTATAACTACCACCCATATTATAAAACAGACTTTTACAAGCCGCCCCGAAGCCCCTGCATGTAATTCATCAAGAGAACAATTCCCTCACTCCCCCAAATGTAACCACTCACCTGCCATTTATAGTAAACATTTCCTTCTTTTTCATTATAGTTGTATCACCTAGTATTATTAAATTAATTAAACATTAGACTGTAGTGACTCTAATGTTGCAGCTTCCGTAAGCAAACCAAGTCTAAGCCTCTGAATGTCTCAAGGTTACAAAACTGAAACCTAAGAATGACCAATCACAAACAGCCAGCTAGCCTTTAACTATAGCCAATCATTGATTTCCTTACTTTGCTTCTGCCTTTTCTCTATTAAAATCTTTCCCAGGGTGCCTGTCAGTGGAGTGCTCTTAACCACTTTCAGCAGTGCTGGGCCAATTGAAGTGAATTTTTGCTCAAATAAAGTCTTAAAATGTGTAACATGCCTCAGTTTGTGTTTTAACAGTATACAACCCTAGACACTACAGTTTAATATTGTCCCCCTTCTAAAAATGTGCTGTGTCTTTAAAGTCTCTTTCTATGTACAGGTTCCTCCTCTCTTCTCTTTATAACAGCTGTTACAGACCCCGGGGTATTTCACCTACACAACATCCAGCAGGGTTCCTTAGCAATTTAGTTCTTTGGAATATGCTCCTTCAGATTTCCCAATGATCCTGTGAATACCAGTTAGAGTGAATACAGGTGCATGCAACTAAGAACCTTGATTACAAGATAAGAATAACTTTATTATTATAGTTAATGTCATATATATGTGTATGTATATGTGTGTGTGTGTGTGTGTGTGTGTAATTTTATACATATATAGTGGATTATAGGATGAGGATAAAAGTTATCTATGAGAGAATGCGTATTTAATTTTTTATTGTCCTAGACAAAAAACAAACCCGTATCACAAAAAATAGCATTACAGCCTAGTTTCTTAAAGTCATGTAGACATTAAGATGAGAAATCTTTCTAAATATATTCCTACTTATGACAGAGTCATATAGAGACATGTCAACAGGATCACAGAAAATAAAGACACAGATTGATGTAGATGAAAATCTCCATGCAGAGAAACATGTAATGAGAGAATTGTGGGAAAATTTAGGTTTATAATATTTTCAACAAAACACAAATTAGCTGCAAAATTTGAAAAGAAAATCTGACTTAGCCTGTAATAAGCATAAATAATGTACATGATACTGCCAAAAAAAAGAGGTAATTATCTTTATATGCAGGTCAAAATTGTCATACAATTTAAATAAGACCAAAGACAAGAGACTCAAAACTTGGACAACCTCCATAACAAAAAGCAAAGTGCAGAGTGAGTTTAAGTGCACTACTATTCACTTCAGTGAAGGAAGACCAAGGAAAATGCAGTGTTACTCACAGGGAGCCAGGACGCAGGAAGTAAGATGACTGACAAACAGAACATCATCATCCTAATCCAACACCTATTGACTCCCTTATTCTGTAGATACAAAATAAAAATAAAACAAACAAACAAAGGAAAGGGCTGGATAATAATTTAATAAACTGACCACACGCTTTATGGTCAGGCAAAAGTACAGAAGTGTAATTACTGTTTTAGCGAAATGAATCCGTGACATCACCCAGGGTGGTTAAAGCTCTTCAATAATAGCACCTAATAAAGAAGATAAGAAAATAGTTCCAAGATTTATAATGCAGAATAGGAATGTGTCGATCATAATACCATAAAAGCAGAGACTTTAACAAAGATAATGTGAAAATATCTACACATTACATACATTACAAAGTATTCTAAAGAGTGGCCTATTCCCAAATACCTAGCTTGGAGCGAATCACTCTTTGTATTTCAGGCATTTTTCTTGTTCATTTATGTTTTACTTAGTAACAAAATTGATTTACATGCCTATAGAGCACTAAAAACAATATCCCACATCAGGAATGGCAAGAACATGGCAAGTGCTGTGCTATTTGCATCAGACGCATTTTTTTTATTATTCTGTATTGGTTTCGCGTGTACACCTTAGTAGTTAGACAATCATACACTTTACATAGTGCTCCCCTCAATATTTCCAGTACCCCATCGGGCACCACACATAGTTATCACAATGTCATTAATTATATTTCCTATGCTTTACCTCACCATGACTATTTTGTAGCTACCAATTTGTGTTTCTTAGCCCCTTCACCTCCTTCACCCAGTGCCTCAGCATCCTCCAGTTCTCTGTCTGTATCTATAAGCCTGTTTCAATTTTGTTAGTTTATTTATTTTGTTCTTTAGGGTCTGCATGTTAGTAAAAGCATATTGTATTTGTCTTTCTCTGACTGACATATTTCACTGAGCATAAAAGCCTCTAGGTTCATCCATGCTGTCTCAAATGATAAAATTTCATCCTTTTATATGGCTGAGTAATATACCATTGTGTGTAGGCACCACAGCTTTTTAATCCACTCATCTATTGATGGGCACCTGGGTTACTTCCGTATCTGAGCTATTGTAAATAATGCTGCAATGAACATAGGAATGCATACATTCTTTCGAATTACTGTTTTGGGTTTCTTTGGATAAAACCCCGAAAGTGGAATCACTGGGTCATAAGGCAGGACCATTGTTAATCTTTTGAGGAAACTCCATACTGTTTTTATAGTGGCTGCACCAGTCTGCATTCCCACCAACAGTGCACCAGGATTCCTTTTAATCCACATCTTTGCCAAAACTTACCATTTGTGGATTTATTGATGATAGTTCTGACAGGTGTGTGGTGATATCTCCTTGTGGTTTTAATTTGCATTCCTTTGACTATTAGTGATATTGAGCACCTTTTCATATGTCTATATTTAGAGAAGTATCTGTTCAGATTCTCTACCAATGGTGCATTTCACAAATCTAGAACAAATAATCCAAAAAAAATTCATATAGATCCACAATAAACCTTGGATAACCTCAGCAATATTGAGAAAAAATGATAAATTTGAGGGTATCACATTACTTCATATAAAACTATATTACAAGGCCACTGTAATCAAAACAGCATGATACTGACATAAAAACAGACATATAGATAAATGGAACAGAGTAGAGTTCAGTAATAAACCCACATCTATATGGTCAATTAATATTTGACAAAAGAGACAAGAACATACAATGAGATAAAAATAATCTATTTAATAAAATGTGCTGGTAAAATGGACAAATATGTGCAAAAAAGTAAAACTAATCACCTCTTTACACCTTATACAAGAATAAACTCGGAATGGATTAAAGACATAAATTTAAGACCCCAAACCATAAAAATCACAGAAGAAAACATAGGCAATAAAATCTTGAACATTTCTTAGAGCAATATTTTTCTGATGTATCTCCTTGGGCAACGGAAACAAAAGAAAAAAATAAACAAATGAGATTACATCAAACTAAAAAGTTTTGCATAGCCCTGGCTGGTTTGGCTCAGTGGTTAAGTGTTGGCCTGTGGTCCCATGAGACCCGGGTTCAGTTTCCGGTTCCCGCTAAGGGCACATACCTCAGTTGCAGTTTGTCCCCAGCCCTGGATGGGTTGTTTGGGTGGCAGCCACTCGATGTGTCCCTTCACGTTGATGTTTCTCTCTCTCTCTCTCTCTCTCTCTCTCTCTCTCTCTGTTCTTCTCTCTCCCTCTCACTCTATCTGAACAAAAAAATGGAAAAATGTCCTTGAGTGAGGATAAAAAAAAAAAAGTTTGCATAGCAGTGGAAACCATAAAAAATAAAATAAAATAAATAAAAAACAAGAGACCACCTACTAAATGGGAGAACATATTCACCAATAGTACAGCTGATAAGGGGTGAATATACAAAATTTATAAAGAATTCAACTCCATTTTTATATCAGATATTTCTAACTGATCATAGCACTTTTTGCTGAGGACCTGGGCAAAGATGCAGAATCCTTCTCAACTGAGTGCTCTAGGCAGCTACTACTAGTTGAACCAACACAGGCAACTCTTGAGATGCAATCTATTTGCCTTCTGTGGCCTGAGATTAATAGGCCAGAAAATAAACTTGTATTATTTATCAAGAGATAAGTCAATATATAGACTGTAAAAAGCAGTAAGAATATGCATCATGGATAATTTCCACACACAGCCATGCTTCATATAGATAAAGTTATTAACTTAGATTTGAAGTCACTTCTCTTCTTTTTTTTTTTTTTTTTTTTATCCTCACCCGAGGACATTTTTCCATTTTTTGTTCAGATAGAGTGGGAGGGAGAGAGAGAGAGAGAAACATCAACGTGAAAGGGACACATTGAGTGGCTGCCGCTCGCACCACCCAACCAGGGCCGGGGACAAACTGCAACCGAGGTATACGTGCCCTTAGCGGGAACCGAACCCGGGTCTCTCTGGACCACAGGCCGACGTTCCAACCGCTGAGCCAAACCGGCCAGGGCACTTCTCTTCTTTTTTAATTTATCATTATTGTTGAAAGTATTACAGATGTCCCTCCTTTTTCTCCACATTGACACCCTCCTGGTCCCACACCAGCCCTGCCTTTATCTCACTGTTGTCTGTGTCCATTGGTTTTTGCATATATGTTTTATCTCTTTCATATCTCTCTTTCCAACCTCTCGCCCCCCTTCCCTGTGAGGTTTGTCAGTCTGCTCCCTACTTCTATGTCTCTGGATCTATTTTGTTTGTCAGCTTATTTTGAATGGCATGAGAATTAAATTATTTAAATCCTTTGTTTTTCAAGTCATATTGTCTAATTGTCTATATTATACAAAGTACTTATGTTCATTCTCATAAAATATTTCATAAAAAGGAAGATACTGTGAACATTCTTTACAATGCATGTTTTTGAAGAAAGCATGAGTGACACACTCTGTCCAATCATGATATATCGAAATTTGAGGAAAAAAAAGTATATTTCTTTAAAAATATAATTTGAATTTTAAAAAAATGATTAAGCTCCCACTATTGGCCACACAGCTGTAGAAACTCCTGTGTGGTGATTCAGAATATGTACTCCGGAATCCTAGCGCTTGGGGTCAAAATCCTGGCTCCACGCCTTACTAGCTGTGTATGTGGCTTTGGGGCAAGTAGCTTTTCTAGGTCTGAGTTTCTCCATCTATAAAATGAGATAAAAATATTACCTATGTAAGTTGTATGAACTAAAGAAATATTGTACTGCAGCACATAACCATCTATCTCTAGTAAACCCTCATAATTTTCATATGTCATTTTTGTTTATTATTATTATTATGCAAAGATCAATATGAGTCATTTATTATTTTCAACTCCTGCTTCAAGAGTTGGAGAGAATGGGTGGGACAGTGGGAGATGTGAGGAAGAACTAGAATATCCATCACAGGACACTAATGCTAAAAATATAACAGAATACTACTGGTACATTGGTAAAAAAAAAATATTCTATCAATTCAACTTGAATTATTAGAATTCAATGAACAGGTGAAAAGATTAAGAAAGTTTTCATTAAGGACACAAAATGTGAGGAAGTCCTGGGGAGATGCACACGATTTCAACAGACAGAAAGATCAACATGAGTGGAGCCAGATATGTTTGAAGAACAGTGAGCCAGAGATTATAGTAGTGACTAAAGGAAATGTGGAAATATACTTTTTACAAAGTACAATGAACCAGCCCGGCCGATGTGGCTCAGTGGTTGAGCATCGACCCACACACCAAGAGGTTGCTGGTTTGATTTCTGGTCAGGACACATGTCCAGGTTGTGGGCCCGATCCCCAGTGGGGGGCATGCAGGAGGCAGCCAATCGATGTTTTCTCTCATCAATGTTTCTATCTCTCTCTCCTTCTTCCTTTCTCTCTCTTTAAAATCAATAAAAAGAAAAAAAATTTTAAATACAAAAAAACATATTTTGAAGAGCTAAGAATGCTGTGCTGAAAGATTGAATTTCAATAAAATTAAGTTTGAATCTCAGCATGTGATCTGGACCTAGAAGTCTTCTAATAATAATAAACCATAACCCAGTTATTTTATGGAACATTGATGACCCCACCCCCAAAAGTTGGGTGGCCTATCAAGTGTGATTTATTATTCTTTTACTTTGAATTATAGTACTATTTAAAATTAACATTTTAAAATTACAGAAAAAGTCTTATAAATCTAATTTATTTCAGAATTTGCATAATGATATTCTAATCCATGTTTTACCCTCTCAAATAATAACCATTAAATACAGGCCATGTAAAAGAAATTACAAAACTGATGTTTTAAGACATACTTTTAATAGCCAAATAACCTATCTTAATAGCAACATCTTAAAATATCAAAAGATAATCTTCAAATATCCATTTATTATAACAAATAATTATTGAACTCTTAATTCAACTAAAAAGCACTGTATTGGGTTTTATAAATACTCAAAAAAGGGCATAAAAACTTCTCTACAATCAAAGATATATCTTTTTAAGGAAATGAGATACCCGTGTTTAAAGAATAATAATAAAACACCATGTTAAATAGCAAAAGAATGAAGACAAAAGTGGAAAGAGCTAACCTTTTTTGAGAGCTATACAGTTTACATCCTGTATCTCACTGAATCCACTCAGCAGCCCAGTTTTTGCAAGGAGGAGAGGACATCAAGAGTCCTTGCCCTTGCTAATACATGAGGCTAAGTGAGGCAGGACTCTGGAGCTAGAAGTTCAAATGCCAGTTCTGTTTCTTAGAGGCTTTGTGGTCTTAAGCAGATAATTAAGCTTCTTTAAGTCTCATTTTCTTCATCTGTTCAACTGGGAAGGTAACAGTGTATAATACACATACATGTTGTAAAGGGGTACTAAGGAGGTATGTGTGAAATAATAATGCTCTGTGATAAGCATTTACACAAAGTGCTTTATCAGAAATGCTAGTCCTACAAGATTGCTATGACCAAAAAATGATCTATAGTCTTATAGGCTGATGTTTGGAAAATCCTATGTATAATTTCTACCTTTTAGAGATGTATAGTGATCATTAAGAAGATACCTACTAAGAAGGGCTCCTGATGGAGAACTAGGCTCAAATTTTAAAAGCAGTCTAGCAGTCATTTCTACATAGGGACCTCTCACTCTGACTGCACTTCAGGGAGAAGCCTGCACTAAGTGGCCTGCCTGCACGGAGGGGCCTTCCTGCACTGCGTTTCTGCCATCTGAGCAAGCTCTCATAAACGAGTTCCTGGAATTCCATTTCAACCACTGGACTGAGACTTCCCCTGTCTAATCTTAGCCGTGTGGCAATGTCCCCATCAGCATCTTCAGTGGCGAATCAGAGCAGCTCCATTCTGACCAATCAGGACCGTAACTTTTGGATCCATCAAACTGCAAGGATTTGGAGCCCTCATTTCCATGAGGATGGACCAATCAGGGATCAGGGGTGGGGGCTTTGGTCTATATTAGTCAACTCCCCTCTGGCTTGAGGAGCATATTTTCCCTTTCCACCAAAAAAGGTGTTTCCCGTCCTGGAGCTAAAACAGAAAGGATGTCCTGCCAGAGCAGACAAGCACAGAGCAGAGCTGTCTAGCCAGAGAGGGGCCCCAGCACCATGCCATGCGAGGGCCTCTCACAGTACTGCTGCATTCTGCTTCCTAACTGAGCTGTAACACCATTGAGCGGTTCCACAGTGCTGTTCTCACAGTCGCGCTGTATCACAATTAAGCTGTTTGCACTGAATGAAGTTTCTTTCTTCACCTCACCCCAATTTGGGGTTTCCTGTTGGTTTTTAATTGACGCCAATGACCATTGGTTGACAACATTTAATAGATGCTCGAAAAATGTTTGTTAATGGATAAATGAATGGTATCCCAAACTCTATAGAATGTCAAATGGCTTTATATTTTTCTCCACGGATCTTAAGATATATGAGAACATGATAAATGGCTCTAAAAGCTATCCAGAGTGCTGTGGGTCTGAAAAACTTTAAAATTGTTTAATCATATCTGTGATTCTGTTCTGTAAACTAAAACCTGTCAAAAATCTAATGCAAAATTGTTATGGAAATTTTCTTGCTCACTGCATCACTTCCAAGAGCAGTTAGAATAATTTCCTGAGACCCTAAAGGATATAAACAAGCAATCTGCTTCTTAACTGGTAAAGAGACTCTGGGTTTGTGAAAAGGTTTTAAACAGATTTTAGGAGAAAACACAACTGGCTTGAGGAATAAAGCTAATCTCTGTTTACAGGAGCAAAGAAACACATGGTTTTAGCATCCAGTAAGGTTTTATGCTTGATTGCTATGTTATTTTATACCTGCACATAAAGCTACTCTCCATTTTCTCTACTAGCCACTTACTGTCAAAGTGTAACTACAACTCAAAATTTAGGAGTACGAAATGTTTATAACACCAAAGAACTGATAGAACCAGTGTATTTTGTATTGTTCAATAGTGTAGGTGGGTTTAAGAGAACACGTATCATTACATTTGAATATTCCAACTCCAGAATTTTATGAAATGGTTAAAATGTATATATATGGAAATGATCATATATGTATTTTGAAGCAAATTTCTAAAATGGCTTCCAGACATAATTTTCCCTATGAAGAAACGTAAAGTAACAAATATCATGTGTTGTAATGCGCTATATATTTAACATATGCTTTAAAAATTAAAAAACACATTGTTATTAGAAATTATTTTTTATTAAACTTATTGGAGTGACATTGGCTAATAAAATTATACAGATTTCAGGTATACAATTCTAAAATACATCATCTATATATTGTATTGTGTGTTTACCCCCTGAAGTCAAGTCTCCTTCCATCATTATTTGTCTTCCCTTTACTTCCTACTACCTCCCCCCACCTCCTTCCCTCTGACAACTACCATACTTTTGTGTGTGTCCATGAGTCTTTCTTTTTGTTCTTGCTTAATCCCTTCACCCTTCTCACCCAATCCAAGCATGATTGGCAGCTTTAGCATGATCTAAAGGAGAAAAGAATGTTTAAACTATCATAAGTGTCTAAATGGAAAGAAAGCAAAAGAAGAACACCAGGGATACTTACTTCTCCATACCTCTAGAAGGCAAGGGAGTTTTTGTTTGTTTGTTGACCTCATTTAGAAAGAAAAGTAATGATACACAAACCACAATTTCATCTGTCAACTTTTGGCAGAAATATCAAAAGCAAATGGTACAAAAAAGGCTGTGCATCAGCCTGTGAACCAAAGGGTCTTGGGTTCGATTCCAGTCAAGGGTACATATCTGGGTTGCAGGTTTGAGTCCCAGCAAATAATCAATGTCTCTTTCTCACATTGATGTATGTTTCTTTCTTTCTCTCTCTCTTTCTCCCCTACCCTCCCTTCCACTCTCTCTAAAAATCAGTAGAAAAATATCCTTGGGTGAGAATTGACCCAAAAAAATGGAAAGAAAGCTTTGCCTTCTAAGCTTTGGTCATAGCTGAGATAACTACAACCATAGCTATTAGCACTGAACCACTGAACAGTGGTATAAGACATATAATCACTGTAGCAATGAGTCTACAAGCTCTACCCAGCCCATTCATATGTAGCTCAATGGGTACTACTTTCATGGGCAAGGTAAGCAGCCCTAGAGTGCAGGTGACCAGAAGATATAATAGAACTAAAGGCTTGAATGTGAATCCTAGCCGGTTTGAGAACTGTAGGTGGAAGAAATCCAGCCAAAGAGGAAGTTTCATGAAGCAATAACGCATCCAAAGATCATGGTTCTGTCGTTAATTGAATTCTCAAGTATTCCTTAAATTTTCTTATTGCTCTATATCATAGCCTAAGAAAAACCTATACTTCCCTTGCCTGTAGAAGTCCTGTTTCACTGTAAACAAAATATTTAGATATGGACATTGTCCAACTTTGCTATATCTTTCAATTAAGTAACAGATAAATAGTGACTCCCATGCAATTTACCAGGCATGTGGTTGGAAGACAACAGCAAACAAAAGAGGTGATGTCTGAGACATGGTGCCCAGCAGTAAACACGTGACCCTTAATCTAGGACTAGATGGGTCAGCATATTAACTCAATCATTCTTTTCGAGACAAAAAAGAACAGAGATACATTTAAAGCTAAATATTACTATAAAAGCAGAGTTCTGGAAATTAAACAGTGTAAGGTTTTGCCATTAAAGATAGCAAAAGATGGGGAAGAGGCAGACAAAAATACATATTCCAATTCTATGTCACTCTCAGTGCTTCGGGCAAAAATTTCTGAAATGAATTTCAATGTAAATCTCATTTTCTGTTTTTTACTCTCCCAACATCTCAAACAATCTAACTTCAAAATTCATTGTTGAAATATACTCATACATGTGTACAAATAAGTACATACTGAGATATTTACTAAAATACTATTTGTAATTTTTAAATAACCTAAGTTTCTAAAAATAGAGGACTTGGTAAATAATTCTTTGCATAATGGAATATTAAAAAGAATATGTCTAGTCCACATATATAAGCATAAAACAGTGACTTGAACTTTCATTAAGTAAAAATAATAAGTAATAAATGATAGTCATAATGTTGCATTTTTTTAAAGCATATGCAGAAATACATTTATATATAAATAAAATCTAGAAGAATACCATCCAAGCTGTTAACAGTGGTAGACAACAGTTTCATATCTGTATACTTGGTATACAGATTTGAAATATCTAAATCATATATTGCTTTCCAAATAAAAAATAATAATTTTTCAGTGGGTAGGTCTGTCCAATCTTTTGCCAACCACTTAATTATTAAGAAATGACTTGTAGCCCTGGCCGGTTTGGCTCAGCAGTTAGAGCGTCAGCCTGCGGTCCCGAGAGACCTGAGTTCAGTTCCCACTGAGGGCACGTGCCTCGGTTGCAGTTTGTCCCCGGCCCTGGTTGGGTTGTGCATGTGGCAACTAATCGATGTGTCCCTTTCACGTCCATGTTTCTCTCTCTCTCTCTCTCTCTCTCTCTCTCTCTCTCTCTCTCTCTCCCTCCCTCCCTCCCACCCTATCTGAACAAAATATCGAAAAATGTCCTCGGGTAAGGATAAAAAAAAAAGAAATGACTTGTAATCCTAGTAAAATGGGACTTGGGAAAACAGCAATTATAGAATAAATCCAAAAGGGAAAAAGAAAAAGAAAATCTTCCTTAATATATGCCTAGACATATAGTCCTGTGTCCTATATGTCCCACGCACATTCACACACACCAACTTGGAATTGCCAGTCTGAATGTACAGATTGATATAACATCCTAATAAATAAGCCTTTATATACAAGGAACTGGTTCCCAAATTAAAAGAACTAATGAAGAAGTGACTTTAGCAGAAAATAAAGAACTACAACATAAGTCATCTAATGTCTGGTATCTCCCTGGTTCACCTGTGATACCAGCAGAGTTGTATCGACAGCACCAAACACAGGCAAGAACTTAACATCCTTTACCTCTTGTAACTCCCTGCTAATGATTATGAAGGCCATTTTGAGTCTTTAAAATATATGAAAATTATTAAAATGGCCCTCATAAAGAAACTGGTTGGAATAACCAGTTTACAAACTAAATCTGAATGTGACCTCATCAATCAAGAACTAATTTTCCTTTATTGGGTCAAATACCTAACCCATGATGATGATAGCTCAGAGGTGTAAGGGAGGACTAAGTAGGCCAGTTCACAGGTTATAACTTGGACTTTACCTTAGGCCAATCTAAATAGGATTTATATAGGGGTCACCTTTTTGTGTGACAGATGATTGAGACTTTTATTTATGCTTTCAGAATAACTGTAAAGAAAAAAAGCCAACCTGTATTATCTGATGAGGAGGGAATAGGTCAAATACCAAGACCAGGACTTAATCCCTAAGCAGCCAGGCTGGTGTTAAAGGGAGGCCTATGCTTCTCAATATAGACCTCAAATAGATGCCTTATGTACTCAGCTTTCAATTCTTCAGAAAAAAATAATTATCAAAACTGTTTTAATAAATCTATAACATTCTCACTTAATTGACTTGTTTATTTAATAAATATTTGTTAAGTAACTTATTCTGTGCCAAGAATATTCTAGAGAGAGAAGGAGTCTTCTTCTTGCTTCAGTGGGGTGTAGAGCAAGCAATACATAAATAATTGTTATGAACTGAATCCTATCACCTCCCTCCCCACTCAGGGATTTTGTTCCTCTTGAGATTGGGGTACCCCATGATACAGTCTTTGAATCTACTTTCTTTTCTATCAACACTCACTTTCTTGGTTTACTCATCTGGTCTGTGACATCAAAATTAATATTACAGTCCTAAAGTTCTTTTTGAACTTTAGATCGATATATCTAAATACCTACCTTACATCTGCCTAGTAGACATCCCTGACTTGACAAGTACACAACCAAGTGTCTGATCTTCCCTCTCAAACCTGAAACTCCCCCAAACACCTTGGTATCCTTAACACCTTTTTGTCTCTTTCTCTCTGTCTCTCACTCTCTCTCTCACAACACCTACCCTCACATGCAATTTGTTAAGAAATCCTGTTTTCTCTACCTGTAAGGCAAATTCAGAATTAAACTACTTTCTCTCCCTCCACTACTACCTCCTTGTTTCAAGCTGCCCTCTCACTACTCGCTTTGCTTCTACCATTATTCTCTTTCGTCTTATAGTAGACAAAACGATCAGTTAAAACTGAAGTCAAATAATACCTCTCCTTTGCTCAAAACCCTCCTCTTTTCCCCATGTTAGCCTTCTTGTTCCAGGTATTTTAACATTTTAAAGTATTTTAGCATAAAATGATCAATATAATTTCTTTCATAATTGCTAATTGTAAAATAGTGGTTAAAAAATACTATGTACATGGGGACTCTGAATTATTATTCTGCTTCAGTATTAAAAGATTTCCACAGAGTGAGAGGGAGAAGGATTTCACATGCTAGTGTGCATTTTCCGTCGTTCATTTATTTCATTGACCTATACTCAAAACCAATGGAGAGAGAAAATAGAGTTGGTAACAGCCCTAGGACATAGACAGTCTGAAAATAAAACCCCTGCATAATCCTTATATGTGCAAGAAACTTCAAATTGCAAACACAAGGAAAATAATATAACACTGTGCCACCATGTTAGTTATCTGGCAGACACACACATGCCTAATTCACCCGAGCAGCCCCTGGAAGGAGAAGTTCGTGGGAGCCCGCTGTAAAGGAATTGCACTACAGAGAACCAACTTGGATAAACAAAAGCTAAAGTAAAATCGCAATATTGGTATGTGATTAAGATCAGTCTTTTCATTTTAAAATAACTGTCATTATATAAATTATACATACTAGAAAAATATTGATAGTATACACAAGTCGTTTTCTGCCATTATTTATACAGATGTGGATGCTAATGTCATTTTTTAAATTAAACTAGTTTAAAATGAATAAAAATGCAGCCCAGGTATACTTTCATAATTTTTAATCCATGCATGTATACTTTCTTCACACAATAAGTAGTTCTTATAAAAACTTACAGAGGTTAAAAGGGAACTAACCTAAAATCTTATCAACAACATAGGACTCTGTCCTGTGATAATTTTTGTGGCTTTGTTTTTGTGTTTGATTATAGATGCCTCATGCAAAAATGTTTCTGGCGAATGTAAGATGCACTTTCAGAAGAGGTACAACATTTCAACATTAAGGATTACAACGAAGTACGGTCCTCACTGCCTCTTGACTGGGCCATTACAAAGCCACCTTATTGACGCCCCTGACTTTGATCTCTTAACCTTCCAATTCATATTCACATATATTCTACATCAGTTCACTCACACTAATAAAAATATATTAAAGCTATGACCTCATTGATGCCAAATTTATTGAGCTTCATCCTGAATAACTTTGAACTTTTGGAAAATGAGAGTCATATCATTATAGCAATAAGACTAGCAGAAAATGAACCCACAGAATGAGAACAAGAAGCCCTATGGGATTTTTAAAAATGTATATTTGAGAGAAAAATATAAATTAAATATTCCTACATCATCAATTACTATTTATACATATCCCACAAAATGCATGATGTATAGTTCAAAAATAAAGCATCAATATCAAGCATTCCCAGAGCTAATCAACTTTTACCACTTTGCCTGCAATTGAAAGCAAACTGTTAAAGGAAGATTGTGTTACCCAAAATCTATGTTAGTATGGGTTTTTCTAATGTAATAAGTTTTATCTTAAAATAGTTTAATAATCCCTATTAATATCATCAAGATAGCTTAATAAGATTACCACTCTATAAATATATATATATTTTATAATTATTATTGAGTCTATTTTCTATTTGATTATTTGCTTTCCAAGTATAGTATGATATACATCTACCAATGTATACCTAAACTTCACCCAGTAATTACCTCAATATTTATTTCCATTCAGGAAGAAGGACTAAATCACAAATGCCATCTTATCTATGATCTTAAATAAAATAAAATAATGTAATGTGGATATTTTCCTCTTTCCTGATCACAAAGTCATTTCAAAGATAATGTTATAGAAGATAAAAATAGTCTATGAGGCACAAAAGAGAATTTCAATTTGTTATTCTTGTTAGAATTAATTTCTTTATAGTGCTACTGAAGTGTTGTTATACATCCTTTAACCATCAAGCTAAGTAAACTTTATTCCACCAAAAAAAGCAGAGGACTATTTTTTTAAAAGCTGGTTCTTACTAAATAACATCTGATTCCAATAATTACCTCTCCAAAAATGTTGTAAAGGTAGTGTTATCCATATGTCTCCTGCCCATTTACTATTGAAGCACCCACGTTCAGTACACTTCCCCGATGAGATATTGTAATAATCCCTCAACTTTCTTCATGAAAGTTCTTTCCTTTCTAATGCACTTCACCACTGAGGCCTATTTAAAGATCTAGAATGCCTTGTATTAAGCATGCTTATTTCAGCTATTCCTTTTTCTTTCCTTTTAAAAAGGTTTCAGTAAGGGTAATATTACGTATCTCTCTGTGAAAAGACAGCAGACCCCTTGAGTTTTCAATTTATTCTTTAGTAAGGACAGTTCCACAGTGGCAAACAGTCTCACTGAGTCTCAGCTCAGAAGTAGGTCAATTCCAAGGTTTTAATCAACTGTACCTAAGATCTCCCCTTCCTTGACTCTGTTCTGTTTCAGAACCAGAAATACAGAAGGGGATGGTCCTTTTCTCACTTTCCCAGTCCCTTTCCGGCCAGCAGTGGGACGACCACTGTCTTAGGCTGGCTTGCCACTCCCTGAGACTTGTGGGCATTCGCCTCTCTGTGGTATGTGGTACTTTAGAAAGTTTGTCTGAGATGTCTTGCAGGACCCCTCTCTCCTATGTAACCTGCAACCTGGCGATGCACCTCGATTCCAGGTGGTCATTTGCCATACTTTCTTCAGCTTCTAGACAGTCACTCCCCGCTAGTCCCTGTGAAGAGGATCCTCTACCACTCCAGGAGGCCTGTTGAATAAGACCCCAGATGGCTTCATGCCTGCTCTCCAACTTGGTTCATTCAGATCCGTGGGAGGCATTCCTGTATATCTTGACTGGACAAACTCTCATCACAGGGACTCATCCCAACAGAGCAGCACTCTCCAGGCTCAACTGTGGAAGCAGTTTCTCATCCCAAAGCTCGCCTTCCAGGTTTCCAGGCTGTCAAACCTTAGCATACCAGTTACAGGACTGGTAACTTCAGCTGCCCATCTAGCCCGCAGAAAGGCCCTCTTCTCAGAAGTAGACTTAGCATTCCTCCCACCTGCCTGGGTGGCAACTCAGAGCAAGGCACCCGCTGTCTCTAGAAAAAACCTCTTCACCAGTTCTTCCTCCTCTGTTCACTCACAGGTGACTTTGTCTGAAGTAGCTCAATAGTCATGAAAAATTTCAATATTATATATTGTTTCCTCTTTCTAATTTTACATTTTTTATAATTTAATATCTGACTGAAACTTTTGTTTTATTTTTTTTCAATGTAAATATATTGTCATCACATACACACATGTGTACAAATACACACACACACACACACACGAATAACTACAAATGGAGTCATCATTTGTTTCCCTCATCCAGAGAAGACTATAATTCATTTGGTTGAAGGGAAACTATTGAAGAATGTTGAATTGTTGTATAATTCAGTTACTGATAGAAAGTTCCTTAAAGGATATAGAATTCCATGATGAACCAAAATGGATTCCAGTCATATTTAGCAATTATTAATGTTCCTGTATAATCTATTATGGCAATTTAAGAACATTTAATGAATAATATTTACATTGGCTGAGTACTATCAGCATATTAACTTTTATGGTAAACATACAGAAGACTAAATCCCATTATTGTGGCTATCTAATAAATATTGACTTCTTGTTTAGGCATCTAGCAAGATTTATTGACGTGGCAATTCAATATTTTCTGAGAAGGATTAAAAGTTTTATTGGGCCCCTAAATGAGAGGGCAATGTTAATAATGTCTTGGTTATATGCATTTATCATGAAATTCATTCAAACAGCAGAGTGAGGATTCCATAAAACAGTTAGACTTTTTTCATATACACAGGGGAGACAGAGCCATTCAAACACCCCTTTTCAAATCAGGAATGAACAAAGGTCTAGTCTAGGTGCAATGCTGAATCCAGTAACAGTACCCCTGAAAGTAGGCAGACCGCTCAAAGGAGCAAGAGGAAGAAGAGACGGCACACCAGGGGCACACTCGCTGTGTTGCCAAGGTCAGGAACCATCACTGTCCACCCACTGTCACATTGCTGAGGAGGAAAACACTCAACTGGCTTACACACATGAAGATCTCCTCTGGACTTGTATGCAACTGTCATTTAAAGGATAATAAAGGACAATATTGGGAGATTTTTTTTTCTTATTAATCTCCCACTTAACATAGAACAAAAGGAAAAAATCCTAAAGCCTTGAAGTATAATCTCAAACAAGAAGCAACAAAGAAATTGCCAAGAGACAATAAAGGTCCACAAATGAATGTACCTGAAAAGAATGAAGCCACCTTGGACTTATGTTTATATGCTTACTTGTTTGAGATGATAAATGCAAAGTGTTACATGCTGCCCAGCCCATATTAAGTATTCAATAAGTGACTACTATTATCATTTGTATTGTCATAACAATTCTAGCAGAGAAATATTTGCAAAGCAAATACTCTTGATAAAAGCACCACAAGCAAGAAGTCTCAGACAAGAAATGGCTGTTCCTTAAGGAAACACTGTTATAGTGTTCTGTTGTGGAAAGGGAAGGGAAAATGGAAAACAGTAAGACTAGAATAATACAATATGTATATATTATAAATAGGTTTAAGTTAGAAATAATTTGGCAATTCTTACTATTTAATAATGATAGGCTTTTACCTAAGCCAGATACCAGATAATAAGTAATATATACATGTAATATATATTATATATCAAGTTCATATATATGCACATACATATACATGTAAAATATATAAATTTGATTTGGCATACTCAGGATTTACACATTATTCAATCTAGAAATTAAAAATAAAAACATTATGTTCAGCAATTCCATCCTGTCATTAATCTCAAAAAAGAAAATTTTACAGAAATTCTGAGAGCAGTAGTTTGAGCCTCCTGAATTATCAAAGCTATGCGTACTTTTATTTTACTCTAACAAAACAATGACCTGCCTAGTACAGAGTAACTGATTGGTAAAAGTTTGTTAAATTAATGAATGAACCAGGGGAATAACATAGCTGCACTTTGCCAACGTTCAGTAAATATATCCTTTTTTTAAAGCAATAGATCTATTTAAACATGAAAGTTGTAAAACCAGTCAAGGAGAAGGTCCTATTATAGTTTCTAGAAGACACTAACCTTGAGGAATCAGATGGTATTTAGCTCTGATTTCTTTTGTGATATTAGCAGAAGAATCAAAACAGCTTTACAAAACTATATAAGAAAACACCCTCGGTTCATTTCCCTCTCTCACCAAATCAAGTCTTAATTCCTCCTGTCACTAAGATCACTTTTTTTTTGTATTGTGGAAACTTTTACATAAATACTTACAGGAAAGGTGACATGGTTAAATAATTAACCCTGAAAATTACTTCCCAAACAAGACACCACCCTTAAAAAAACATACCTAGTGAAAAAGATTGCTTTCATTCAGTTCACTAGCTCTGTGCTGCCCAACGAAAATGCAGATTTTGCTATTTGGAAGTAAATAGTATTGGTTTACAAGGTGTTTTGCAGAAGATAAAGTAGATGTTAAAATTTAAAGTGTTATCCCAAAGTCTATTATTTACTCACTCGGAAAATCCATTTGAAATCTAGGTTGCTGTCTTCTACAAATAAAATAGGGTTTACATTCGCCTGTGTCAGTGTGACATATCAAAGTTTAGCAATCCTCAGAATATGACAGTGTAAGTATATATAATTTAACTGCAAGAATACATTAGCAAGTAATTGAGAGCAATTTAAAATCTAAATGGAGGTTTTAGGTTAAAATGAAAAGAATCAAGTTTGTTTGTTTGTTTGTTTTTTCAAAAATATCTTTAATGTATGTAGTCCAGTCAAATACATTTCATATAAATAATCTATTTGTCAAATTACAGTAGTCATTTGAAAAATAGACATTTTGAATTTGAAAAGTATATCTCCTCTGTACAACCACTGCTGTCATGTCTACAGCAAGAGAAAGACAAGATCAGATAGTCTCAAGGTCATTATATGACACACATCCAAAATCATTATCCCTTACTAGAAGAAGAGTTAAAAACTAAGTTATAGAAATAAAATTTCTCAGACTCGAATACCATCTAGGAGGAATTACATCAGAATCTCCAGAAACGTAAAAGAAAGGATATTTTAAGTATTCTCCAGGTGATGCTGAGAACCTTCCCTGCCTGGAACAATCACAGAATTCTGTAGAGCCACAATACAATGTTGTCCATAATAATCGTTTTGTATTTCATTTGGGTATCGATTATTCCCATATCAGTGTCTTGCCATGGTCTTCAAACCCTAAGATATGCATAATGAACATATTTTCTTCCTTTCCCATCTTTACTTTATTCCTCCTCATCTCATCTCTATGAGTTAACGGCAGTCCTCCTCAGACACCTTGCCTCTCAAGCCTCTCATGAATCGGCATATCCCTTCAAGTGTATAAAATCCTCTCAAATCTGGCTGAGCTTCCTACCTGTATATTTACTAAAGTTCCTTCATTATGTTTCAACTAGACACATTCAATGGTCTCCTAATTGCTTCCTCTGCCCCCGTTTCCACTCTTGTCTACTCTATAAATGCTCCCCGAATGACCTTCATTAGAAAGCTCTTATTATATAACCATGTCTCTTCTCTTAAAAAGTTCTTTCAGATCACTATGGTTTTTAAGAAAGTTTCAAAATCTTTAGCATGTCACATAGTGCTCTTCAAAATCTGGTCATATACTACAGCATCAACTTCTACATCCTCAAACTTTTATACCTAACAAACTTACTGAATTTCTCATTGAGCTACATAAAATTTTTTTTAATGCTCAGGAGTCATCATACCTACTCTTTTCTCTGCGTGAAAAAGTTTTTTTTGTTTTTTTTTCTGAAAAATTCCTAGTCTTCAAACCCAACTCAATTTCATTTCCTTTCAGAAATCTTCCCCAGTTCATCCAGAGTAGAACACTTTTCACAGAGTTTCCACTGAAACAAGGAAATTAACCACGAAAAGAAGACATAGGATTCTGGAGACAGGAGATTTAAAAAGCAAAGGAAATTTTTAGAAAGATGATGAAAGACATTTCCTGAAAGACAGCTGGCCAGCAAGCCAGGAGAACAACCAACAACCTATAGCAGGAAGATTAACAGTGACAGAAGGCAAAGAAAAAAGCATAGAATGGATCAATTTCTAGGTGTTTTGAAGTACTGGAAAGAATTTTACAGGTTTGTGGGTTTTGTTTTGTTTTTTTTTTCAGAGAATTTGCAAGAGAACAAGTGATAGACATCTAGCTACAGCTATTTCTATGATAAATTAAAATCTGCATAAGAAAGGGAATGTGATCAATTTCTATGTGACTGAGCTCTAAACAATTATTACTAGTGATAGTAATACAATCTCTAAATATTGACTAAATCAAAATTTGCAATGTAATTAAATTGGGGGAGATTCTGTGTGACAATTTAACCTTCATTTTCCAAAAGGGGGTTAGATAATAATTAAGTCTAAAAAAATCAAGAAATAGAGATATAAACATATTCTTTAGATACATAAAGGTGAAGGCCAGAAGAAATTGCACAAATGCTGATACTGCTCTCTGAGGATCAACGCGGGCCTCCATTCTACAACTCCTGGGACCTTATTCACATCCTATTTTGTGTGAGTGGTGCCCAAGACCTGGCAGGAAAAAAAAAGCAGGGACTGGATTCCCAATGGTTAAGTCCAACTGAATATGGTATGAACAAAGTGGAATGCAAAGATCCAGATATTAGATATATCATATAGTAAAAAATAAATAAATAAAATCAGAAGAAACCAAGATAGAAATAGCTACTTTTTAAATTTTGTTTGTATGAGTAGCCAGAGAGTAAAATAAAAATAACTTGCTAGAAAGCTTTTAAACAAAGATTAGAAATTATAAATTAGATTTACTATAAAATCAATTAAACTCTTTATAATATGAAGAGGACAGAGTTAATGTGACAAATTAAGTCATCCTTCCAAAATGCTCATTTTATTTAGTCATTTTAATACAACAAAGTTAGAACTTTAAAGTCAGAATTTTAATTTTTGTTTTAACAAAAATTGTATAATTTAAGGGAATTTTCATATCACTAAAAGAAGAATTTTTAGAAACCTATTACAATATTGTCTCATTCTGAAAGTGAATTTACACACATGAATATTTTAAAATATATATATAATAACTATGAGTAACCCTTTAATAAATAATACCTAAATTGTAATAAATAATAGTATATACAAGATAAAATAAGCTGGCTTCTTCAGATGTGTTTATTTTCTCCATATAAAATTCAAGAGAATCAATGCATAAAGTGTTACAAATATAATGTGAGTTCATCCAAGTTGGCAGAAATAATATATTAGTTTATTCAATACCATTTAAGAGCATACTGTGTATCAGATTCTATTCTGAATCCTAGGATACAGCACTAAGACAAAAATATCTGTTCCTTGAACCTTACATTCTAGTTGAAAAATAGAAATAACAGTAGTAATAGAAAAAAGAAAAGATCTAATTCACTATAGCAATAAAAGCTATGAGGGATCCAGCAATAGACCAAACAAAAAATTTTGTGAAAACTCTATGGAGGAAATTTTGAAACATTATTAAAAAGTATAACACCTAAATATATGGGGAAATATACCATGCTCATTGATTGAAACAGTATAATAAAGATGTCAATTGCTCTGCTGCATAATCCCTAGACACAGACAACAGTGTGGTGATCCCCAGAGGGAAGGGGTAGTGGGGGCTGGATGGAGGTGGGCAAAGTGTATGTGGTGACATCTGTAATAATGTCAGCAATAAAAATAAAGTTAAAAATAAATAATAAATGAATAAATAAAAAATATATATAAATTAAATACAATTTTATTCAAAATACAATAATTCTTTGGGAGAGAAAAGATGTTAAAATTTATGTGGACGATCTGAAATGGCCAAAAATAAACATAACTTATCTTTTAACAATAAGAGGGGAGCCTAGCCAGTGTGGCTTAGTGCTTGAGCATCAACCCATGCACCAAGAATTTGCAGGCTTGATTCCTGGTCAGGGCACATGCTCAGGTTGTGGGCTCAATCCCTACTAGGGGGTGTGCAGAAGGCAGCCAATAGATGTTTCTCTCTCATCAATGTTTCTATCTTTCTCTCCCTCTCTCTTCCACTATTCTCTAAAAATCAATAAAAACATATTTAAAAAAAAAAAAAAAAAAAAAAGAGGGGCAATCCAGCCTTCACATATCAAAACTTAATAGTCACAAGGACATAAAGTATTACATTGGTTCAGGATAGAAAAAAATAAACCAATGGAGCAGAATAGAAAGCTCAGAGATATTTTCATGCATACTTAATATATGACTGAGGTTATATAAAGATTAATGGTAGAATGATTCACTATTTAATAAATGGATCTGGGTGAAATAGATTTACTATCTGGAAAAAAAGTCCTGTAAGGGTCAAATTTTTATGATCTTGGTATAGGAAAGGCTTTCTTACACAAAATATTAAATAAGCACAGATAACAAAAGGGAAGTGCTCGATGCTTTTAACTTCATTAAAATTACAAACTGTGCACAATAACAAACATCATAAACCAGTTTCAAAAAATTACCCACAAGCATACCTGCTGAGGGAAAACATTTAAAATTCACACAACATTTAAATCAATAGTATACAGAATACATAAAGTACTCCCACAAATCAATATTATAAACAATCCCATGGTAAAATGAGCAAATGATATAAACAGACAATTTTCAGAAGAAGAAACATGAATGTCCAATAAACAAAAGGAAAAAGTTCATATTCACTAGTAGTCAGAAGAACACAGGAAAACTGTCACAGAGGATACAAGGAAATGTGTATAAGAATTATCATTTTAACATTGTTCATTCAAATCGTTTATACAACAGTTCACTTGAAAGGTTTAAATCTAGATATTCCAATCCAACAATTGAATGATATTCACTAAGATGAAATTTTAAAACTTCTGAATATGTATGCTTTTACCTTTGAAGTACAATGTGAGACTTTTGATATAAAATATGCAGGTAGAAAATGAATTCTACATACTTCAAGTTAGCATTATGGAAACTAGAAACTATAGCTACTAATTCTGTTTCAGTGTTTGAATCCTACAATAATAATAAATTCTTATAAATTTTTTATGTCATTAAATTATTAATGGAAAAAACTGAATAAAGACACTGAATTTTCCAGCTAATTAAAAAAATACATCTTAATTGCATAAAAATAAATTTACCTCTTTTATTTTGAGTTTAGCAAAGGCAGGGCCTTTGTTTTAATTGTTAACATAAATTTCAGATAAAAATAAATGTTAGTAAGAACATTTTTAAATTTTGTATTTTTTATAATAGTCACAATATATATTCCCAGAAAAAGAAATCTATTTATCCTTAGCAATTAAAAAACTTACTTAGAGCAATTAGTAACTATAGAAATACATTACATGAGCCATAAAGAGCAGAAAAATGTGTCACTCACTGAAAATAATACATATAATGATAAAGTATTGGATAGGATTTAAGATTTAGTGTTTAATATCATTTTTTAGAACTAAATTGAGAAAGAAATTGATTTTACATTAGATTAACATGATGTTTTTCCTTCAGAGTTTATTCTATAAAATTATATTTGGCTCTCAAGTAAATATGCACTTACCAGAAAGAAACAAACCAAAGAAATAATATTACAAGTTCTAGGGCACTCAACTGATGTTTTCATACATTTCCAAAATTAAAACATTAGGTGGAATCTTCTTTTGCATACAAATTAAATTAGAAATTCATAAATCATTTAAAACTAAAACTATAAATTATCCACTCTCAGCAATTTACTTCAACTGTCAAGCTACATGTAAAGTAACTATTCCAATATTTTAAAGCCAATATCAAGAGTTCCAAAATGTGGTTCCAAGAAGGTAATATAAGCTGTTTAATGCCAATAGTGATAATATGTTTTAAAAATATTAACAGTAATAAATAATAAAGAATTTTAATATAGTTCTGATAATTAAATCTTAATTTAAAATAAATGAAGTTCTAAAATAAAATTGATCAGAATTTCAATCACTGAAGCCACCAAGTGGACAAAGCTTGTATTGCACCATAAATACAAAATTATTTACTCCAATACTCAATTATTGTACACATGGCTAAATGATGTATAACTCTTGAAAACTAAATAACTAAATAACATATCCCATATAATCAATTAACACAGCTTCATTGTCAAAGTCTTTTACGAGTCAGTAAAAAATAGATATCAATTTGATTCCACTAGGATTTAGGCCCTACATAAATGAATCCTATGGCATTATAAAATATATATATATCTTAAATCAATTGAATAAACATAAAATCAATTTAAATATAAGCACAGGTAAATATCAGGCCTTCCCACATAAAGTCAGGATCAGCATTCATAAATGTTAAATGGTTAAATATTAAGCAGCAATGTCTGAAGTGACAAACTCCATGAAGAATAAGTATCCATAAATTAAGGAGAATGTTTAGAATGCTTGGGGAAAAAACTTACACATATATTACTAAAGAGGGTAAAAATTTGTTCATTCCTGTGGGGTTTTTTTCTAATTTTTTTTTTCTTTATTGATTTTAGAGAGAGAAGAAGAAAGAGATAGAAACATCAATGAGAGAGAACATTAATTGACCACCTCCTGCATGCCCCCACCCTAGGGATCGGGCCCACAAACTGGGCATGTGCCCTGACTGGGAATCAAATCGGCCACCTCTTGGTGCATGGGTCAACAATGAACCACTGAGCCACACTAGCCGGGCTCACTCCTGTTATGTCTATGGCAGCTGGGCTTACTGAGAGTCTTGTCGCCCAAGGGAGCAAGAATCTGTCTATACAATAGATAGTAAAACACGCAGTGGTCTATGGCAAATCAGATACAATACATTAAGAAAATAATACCTCACAATCAAGTGAGGTTCATCCAACAGCACAAGGATGGTTCAACATATGCAAGTAGATCAATGCAATACAGCATATTAACAAAATAAAGGGTAAAAATCATATTATCTTATCAATAGATGCAGAAAATCATTTGATAAGATACAACATCCATTTGTGATTAAAACCCTTGCCTGGCTGGTATGGCTCAGTGGCTGAGCATCAACCCATGCACCAAGAGGTCCCTGGTTCGATTCCTGGTCAGGGCACATGCCCAGGTTGCAGGCCTAAACCCCAGTGAGGGACACACAGAAGGCAGCCACTTGATGTTCTCTCTCATAGATGTTTCCATCTCTCCCTCTCCCTTCCTCTCTTTCTAAAATCAATAAAAATATATATTTTTTAAAAACACTCAATAAAATGGGTATAGAAGGAAAGTAGCTCAACATTAAAAAGACTATATATAATAAACACTCAGCCAATATCATACTCAAAGGTGAAAAACTGGAAGTTTCTTCTATAAATTGAGGACAAGACAAGGATGTTCACTCTCACCACTCTTATTCAACATAGTTCTGGAAAACCTAGCCAGAGCAAGAAGGCAAGAGAAAGAAATAAAAGGCACCCAAATTGGAAAGGAAAAAGGAAAGTGTCACTTTTTGCAGATGACATGATTCTGTATATAGAAAATGCTAAAGACTCTACCAAAGAAAAAACTACTAAAACAATAAGCAAATACAGTAAAGTTGCAGAATACAAAATCAATGTACAAAAACCCGCTGCTTTCCTATATACTAACAATGAAATTTCAGAAAAAGAAATTAAAAAAAAAAAAACATTTGGCAATTACAACAAAAAGAATAAAAGACCTAGGAATAAACATTACAAAGGATGTGAAGGACTTACATATTGAAAACTATAAAGCATTATAAAAAGAGATTTAAAAAGACAAAACGAAATGCAAAGATATTCTGTGTTCATGGATTGGAAGAATCAACATAGTTAAAGTGGGCATATTACCCAAAGCAATATATAGATTTAATGCAATCTCCATCAAACTCTGATGTCATTTTTTAAAAAATAGAACAAAAAAATTATCAGAGTTGTATGAAACAACAAAGACCCCCAAATAGCCAAAGCAATCCTGAGAAAAAAGAACAAAGCCAGAGGTATCACACTACCTAAATTCAAATTATATTACAGACCAACAATAATCAAAACAACATGGTATTTCAGAAAAACAGACACACAGATCAATGGAACAGAATTAAGACACCAGAAATGAAACCACACTTATATGGGCAAACAATTTTTGACAACAGAGCCCAAAATACACAATGAAGAAAAGAAAGCCTCTTCAATAAACAGTGCTGGAAAAACTGGAAAGCCACGTGCAAAAAAAAAATGGAACTAGATTACAGTTTGTCTCTATGTGCAAAATTAATTCAAAATGGAACAAGACCTAAATATAACACCTAAAACAGTAAATTACATAGAAAAAAACATAGGTATAAACTCATGGAACTTGGTCTTAGAGAAGATTTTATGAATTTGACCTCAAAGGCAAGGAAAGTAAAGACAAAAATAAATGAATGGGACTCTATCAAACTAAAAGGCTTCTGCACAGCAAAAGAAACCACCACCAAGACAAAAAGGCAACCAATCAAATAGATTATATTTGCACATGACAGCTCTGACAGGGGTTAATATCCAAAATATATAAAGAACTCATACGACTCAACAACAAACTTGTTTCTCAAAAACAAAGGTGGGGAGAGTCCAGGTAGGGCTGGACAAATTAGGTGGAATTTTATCCCTATTTTATATGTAATTATTGAATGTGGAATTATAGAAATAGTTACTTTAAAAAATAAGATACTGTTAATAAAATTGTTATCCTATGGTTAGTAGAAAAGACTGCCCAGATTATCACATCTCTTCTCTTACCTATTTCTTGACATTATTTTGTCAAGAAAGAGTCCCCAGAAGGGTTGAGGCATAGATGCAAGCTTCTTTGTAGAATATTAATAATAAACCCATTCAAATTCATGTCTACATGAATGGGTTTATTCTCCATTGGAAAGTTTCAGGAACACTCTGAGATAAATAAGCTGAGGCATTTTCTAATTTATAAAATAACATGGTCTTTTCCTAAGTTTCTATCTATTTTTTTATAAGGAAGTCACAAATAATTCATAATACAAGCATTTATATACCTATAGACCTTTGTATGGAATTTTCAAGTTCAATTTGGAATATAAAGAAAACAAATTAGAAAACTAAGCTAATATTATTGTAGTTAATCCACTTTGCACACAGAGCTAATGCCAGATTCTCCACTGATTTGACAAATATATTTCATTTCCACTAGCACAGAAATAACCAGCATCTCTTTAAGAATACATAAATCGGAGGAAATTGAAAAAATGTGAAGAATACAAGTTCTCAACCTGTTCCTGAATTTACCATTTTAATGCAGTCCTAGTTAAAGCCAGAAAAATTTAAAGTGGCAGAAACTGTAAACATTTTGGAACAAAGGATTTTCAAAGATGTAAATATCCTTTTAATGAAGAGAAATTATAATAACACTGTAAAACAAAAAAATAGTTTTCACCTGGATAATTAATAATAACTAAATTTGAAAAAAAAATAGTGAGGAAACTTGATCAGTAATCAAGGCAAGAATTTGGTTATTTTGGTAATAAATAAAATATGAAAAAGTTACAGGAAGCTATAAGCAATTAAAAGGAGTACTCTGTGCAAAATAAGATCATTATTCGAATAGCATTCAGTACTGACTAGAATTCCACTTTTCAGAAGAAAACAATTTAGAGAACACTCTAACTCAAGGGATAAAAAAAGATCAAAAGGTTCAAGACCTAAAAAGATAGGATAAAAGAGATGTTTCAGTTCAGTAAGAAATGAATAGCAAGAGATTATATTCAATAAACACTTTAGATGAATGACCACAGTAGTAAGAGTTGTTCAAAAAATGTGTCATGGAACTGCATGTATTCAATGAATACATTGATGAAAAGTAACTGGGAGGATGATAAAGCTTGTGTATCAATCTGGAGACAATATCTTACAAATTTGTATGACATAAATGGCATAGGTAGTAAATAATACTAAATTTTTAAAGGTTTATTTATGAGTTTTTATTCAGGTGCTGCATGATATCTGATCATTTATCTTACTCTTTTCTTCATGCATTTTACAAATGGGATGCATTGGTTAAAATAATTTTACTGAAAGAATTATATCTGCATAAATTATAATTTATACTTAACTCTGTTAACAAAAGGTTACTGCCACCAATCCAGAGCCAAAAATATTCCTCAATCTAGGGTGCAGTAAAAGGAGAGACTTTATTCAGGTGAAGTTTGCAAACCAGGGAAATGCAACCTCCACAGGAAACGAAAAGTACACTCCCCAGAGAAAAAAAGGAGGCCCACCTATATAGAAAAAATGTTTGCCCTAGTCCCTGACTCGTCTATTTTTATGCAAATAAGGAATCAAAATTTGGTCCACAAAGCACTGTCCTGATTGGTTGTATCACATATCCTGATTGGTCTTTATGGAGCGGCTCTGATTGGTCAGTTAAGATGCAAACGAGGATATAGCTGCATAGCTCCCACTGAAGAAAGAAGTTAATAGGTGGAGAACTGATGTGAAGTGAATATTAAAATATTTAGCTTTAGACATGCTGAATTTGAGATGGTGGTAGGATATGCAAAAGAAGAGAAGGCAAAGACAGTACAAAAGATAAAGCTTACTGGTTTAAATACAATTTCAGAAACTCCTCTATAAGGGCCATCTTGATAGTCATGCAGGAGGCTTGGCAGCGCAGTCTGTGGCTTTTCCCCAAAACGCAGCATTTATAAGAGCCTCCCCTGGAAACAAATGCTGTTAGACTCTGGTTATAAATGTGAACCCAGGTAACCACAAGTCCTTTTGACAGGTAACTCCTTCTTGGATCAACAACTCAAAGGCTGAATTTAGTCACAGAAAGAGAGGAGTCCAAAAGGATCACAAAACAAACAGTTTCTTCATGCTGAGTTTTTAAGTTTTCTATTACTAGCACATTAAATTATGAAATGTGTATTTATATTTCCAGATTGTTTACTAAATGTGTGAATGAATATTGTAAAAGGTCAGTTTTTAGAAGTGCAGAGCTTCCTTGTAACAATCTCAGAAAGGTTAGAAAATCTTAGTTGAGATAAGGTATCATAGGTGTGCAGTATCTTAACTAAAGCATCTGTTTGGTGCCCAGGTTACCAGAGAGAAGAGAGCTGCAATAATCCTTATATTTAGAAGATGGTGTTAATCTCCCAGGAGAATGTACTTCCTTAGAAAAGGTATTGTTGCTTTGTGGTTAAAAGCAGGAGACAAGCACAGCCGATGTGGCTCAGTGGATTGAGTTTCAGTCCCAGGGACTGAGAGGTCCTGGTTTGATTTCTGATCAGGGCACATGCCCTGGTTACAGGCTCAGTTTCCAGTGAGGGTATGCAAGAGGAGTCCAAGTGTTAAATGTCAAATCCTGTCTTCATTTCTTTCTAGTGATTTTCAACCAGTGTGCCACAAAAAATTTTTAGCATGCAACACCTGACTATTTAATCAGGGGCACTGACCTCTTCCCTTAGATTGTCAAATAAAAAATGACAACAACCAACCCAACGATAGCCATCAGTGTGAATGCCTGTCTTGAACCACAAATATATAGGTTATATGACAGTGTTGCATCTATCTTATTGGTCACATGGCATAATAAGACTGCTTTTGATTGGTTAATTCTTGGTACCAGAAATCCTTTATATACAAGTATAGGCACCTGATTTTTTTTAAAAAGTCACTTTGGAATGAAAAGGGTAGGTAATTACTATAATTATTTTTTTTTGTAAATGAATCAATATATATCTATTTTTTGTCATACTGGCAAAAAATATAGTTTTGGTGTGCCACAGAATTTTAGTAATTAGTTTATGTGTGCCATAAGATGAAGGTTAAAAATTGCTATTCTAGACAATGTAATATTTATAGACTTCAAATGTCTACAAAACAGAGTGATAGAAATTTTCCCATATTTTTGTGAGAATTAAATGAGATAATGCACATAATTCATTTAACATAGAGTTTAGTATATAGTAAACAACCATCAGTGTTAGCTCGTAATGATTTAAAATGTAATTATAAAGTGACGGGATTAAGAAGTACAAATTCATAGTCACAAAATAGTCACAGGGATGTAAAGTACATCATAGGGAATATGAATAATACTGTAATAGCTATGTACAGTGCCAGGTGGGTACCTGAAATACCAAGAAGACCACTTTATAAAGTATATGATTATCTAACCACTATGTTTGTACACCTGAAAGTAATGCAAAAAAATATTGAATATAAATTGTAATTGAAAAAGTATTCTAAAATTTGATTATAATTCTATCATTCATATAATTAAGTCCATAATAAAGACTACTTTTTCATAAATATTTTTGTTAAGAAAGTACAACAAACTATACTTTAGTTATATTATTAATTGTAAATTACTAATTAAGTATTAATTACAATTTACTGATATGTTCATATCCTAATAGCAGCACTTACCCCTCTGGTTGTGTCGGTCAGGAAAGGCTTTATAAAGAAAGAATAATTCTATCAGGGAATTGAGAGCTGAGAAGAGAGGAAACCAGCCCAAGTAAAGGGAATTGTGTGAGTAAAGGCCTAAGGGTAGAAAAGAGGCAGGCATATATATGAACAGTGAAAAGACCAACACAACTGGAACAATTGGTATACTTTGCAGTCTGGTGAAAATAATGTTGAATAAGTTGAAATAACAGCAGATAAGCTAATGTGAAAGGAATTAATGGAGGTCCTTGAATAGAATCAGACAAAGAAGTCTTTCGATTGAACCCAAATAAAAGTAACCAGAGAGTTTTTTTCTTCAGCATATTTGTGATGATAATTGTGCCAAATAATTGCTTTGATGGTGGGATGCAGATCCCATTGAAAAAAGTGAAAATTTGGATACAAGGAAATCAGGTAGGCTTTGTGCTGTCCAATATTCTAGCCACTAGTTATATGTAACTACTGAGCACTGGAAATGTGTTGGTCTGACTTGAGATGTGCTCTAAGTGTAAAATACAAATTGAATTTCAAAGACTAGGAAAAATATATAAAATATCACTAATAATTTTTAATTACATTTTGAAATGCTAATATGTTGGATACAGTAGAGTAAGTAAAGTATATAAATGAATTTCATCTTTTAATATTTTAAATGTTACTAGACAATTTAAAATTATATATGTGGCTCACATTACATTTCTATTAGGCAAATAGAAGTATATTGTAAGCAGGTATCAATGAAATGATAAAATTGTGGATTAGTGTAGTAACTGCAAATGGAGTAGAATGGAAGGAAATATTACACAAGAAGAAACTGAATAATTCAATGGACAAGGAGAGGGATGATAGCCTTGAGGATCTGAGATGGGGCGACTAGTTCTACCACAGGTAGAAAGAACTTCATAGGTGGGGAACTGATATGAAGCAAATATTAAAATTTTCAGTTTTAGGCATGCTGAGTTTGAGATAGTGGTAGTATATGCAAAAGAAGAGAAGATAAGGAGAATACAAAAGATAGATGCACTGAATATGGCAAAAAGGATACATGCACATGCTGAAAAATAATTTCAGTAAAATTATGAGGACAGAAGCCAGATTGTAAAGGGTTAAGGAATAATAGTAAATAAACAAAGGCAATGGACTATAGATCATTCTTTTAAGAGGCTGTCACTGAATGAAAAAAATTAGGGTGAGGGCAAAGAGTAAGCATTGTTGAGGAAAGGATTTGGTTTTGGTTTGGCTTCCAAGAGGGAATGGAATACACATGCCTACCTTCCCTTCCTTCCTTCCTTCCTTCCTTCCTTCCTTCCTTCCTTCCTTCCTTCCTTCCTTCCTTCCTCCCTCCCTCCCTCCCTCCCTCCCCCTTCCCCCTCTCCCCATCTCCTTCTCTCTCTCTCTCTCCTCTCTCTCTCTCTCTCTCTCTCTCTCTCTCTCTCTCTCTCTCTCTCTCTCAAAAACCAGATGATTAAATAGCTCCTAGGAGTCAGACATCTAAGTCCTTCAAGCTCTATGTGAAAGTGGGAACGAGCATAAACAAAAAAAAAGAATAAAACAAATAAGTGGAATGAAAATAAGCACACACACGCGCGCACACACACACACACACACACACACACACACACACACCACTTTTTTAAGGGGAATGCAAGCACATGAGGTGGCGGAATCATGGAGTAAGAGTATAATGAGAGCTCTAGATAGAGAAGCAGGCAGAGACCAGATCAGGGAGTGACTCAGTCAGGGTAAAAACATTTGCACTTCATCCTTGGGATCAAGGTGAGCCATTAAATTGTTTTAAATAAGGAATAACATGATCAGACCTGTACTTTTTTAATGGCTTTGCCAACAGACTAGGATAGACTGGAGAAGACCAGAAGGAGAAATACCATTTAGGAAACTATTATAATCATTCTCATGAAGGATAATGAAGGCCTTAATTTGCCTTTGGAGGAGGATTTTCTTCCCTATCAGACCTCCATCAGCTTGCGGTGGCTCCAGCAAGTTGTGATTACTCCCTTACACTCCATAAGTCCAAAGGATGCAGAAAAGTTTTAGATATATAAAGAAGCTGGGGCATGGAATGACACCAGCCATACCAAATCAGCCTCTATGGGTCAGACTCTTAAACTTCTTTAGACAATCTGATGAAACATGCAAAGGATCAGACAAACACAAGTCATTTTGAAAACTGTTTTTAGGAAGATCCCAAAACCTATGCATTCCAAGTCAATTCAGTAAATACAAAGTAATTTCTGAAAGGCTGTAACTTAGAGTATAAAGTGGGCAAGGGGTGGCAAAAGATGAATAAGAGATGGAATAGATGATTGTAATGAATGCCGAGGAGTTTAGACTTTGGCCTTAAGGGAAGTGGGAACCACTAAAAGGTTTTAAGAAGGCTGACCTAGACAAATTTTCATTTTACTCTATAGCAAGGTGATTGGAACTTGAAAACCTCAAGACAGAGAACCAATGAGAATATTTTTGGCATAAACTGGGAGAAAGAGGGCAGCTCTCTAGCCTAAATTGATAGCAATGGAGATAAAGGAATATGCATATTCTAGAAAATACTTCAGGTAGAATTAGCAGGTCTTTGTGATTGATAGGAAGTGAAGAAATCAGAGGAGTCCTGGATGAGGCCCACATTTCTGGCTTGGCCAGGGGAATTAACACTTCAGTAAGACAGAAAATACAGGAGTGGAGCAGGTAGGGAGTTAAGGAAAGAGGTTGAACTCAGTTATTATTATGTTTGATTTGTAAAGCCTGTGGAACATCTAAAGAAAAAATCCAGCAGGTAATCCAATATTTGGATCACGTGCTCAGGAGAGTTCTGCATTGAAGTAATGATTTTGGAGTAAGCATGGAGATGGTAACTGATGCCACTGGAATGAGGTCACAAGAGAAGAGTAATATAGAGTTAGAAGAGAAAGAAACCTAAGAAAGAACAATTGAAGAATGGAAAAGACAATAGAACCAAAAAAAAAAAAAAGAGACCAGAATAAGCAACCAGATATGGAGAAAAACCAACAAAATGTGATGCCAAAAAAAGAAAGTATTTTGAAAAGTGGAAGTAGTCAACAGTGTAATGCCACTGACAGGCCAAGTAAATAGGGATTGATAACCATGCATTGGATTCCAATGACAGGTATTTAGGCTGCTGAACTTGTCCCACAGCTCTCTAATATTATGTTTATCTTTTTCCCCCTCTCATTTCTCTGTTTCTTTTTTAATTATTTCAGTTGCTATGTCTTCAAGTTCACTAATTTATTTCTTCTGAAATGTCTAATCTGTTATCAATGCCATCTGTGATGGTTAATTTAATATGTCAAGTTTGCTAGGCTAGGGTGCCCAGTTGTTTGGTGAAGCACAGTCTAGATAGTGTTGTGAAGATTTTTTTTAGATGTGATTAACCTTTAAATCATTATGATTTGAGTAAAGCAGATTATCCTCCACAGTGTAGGTAGATCACACTAATCAGTTGAAGATGTTAAGAGAAAAAAAACTGAGTGTGTTGCGATAGATGACTGGATAAAGATGATGTGGTATATATACACAATGGAATACTACTCAGCCATAAGAAAAGACGAAATACCGCCATTTGCAACAACATAAATAGACCTTGAGAACATTGTGCTAAGTGAAATAAGTCAGGCAGAAAAAGCTAAAAACTATATGATCATATGAAATTTCTAGAAAGAAAGGAAGGAGGAAGGAAGGAGGAAAATAGAAAGAAAGAAATGAGTATATAAATATAGCAGGTTGAAAAATTCTTTTAAAAATTATTATGTAAATAAGTATCATTCAATGGTTAAGTATAAAGATTTTGAACATTAAATAATATTTTAAAACACTTGCCTTTATAGTGACTTATTAGCCATTTAGCACTAGACTCTCTCAGATATGCGCTGTGCTTTGGGTTAAGAGCAGCTGGCTACAACAAGAGCTGGATCCCGGACATGCAATGGCATGAGCATTTAAGCCAGTGAAAGAGGGTCAAAGGCAATATCCGAAATCAGAGAGTTGGGCAAGGGTAAGAAGTGTAGCAAACAAAATCTAAGCATACAGACAAGTTGACTGAGTGAACTAGAAAAGAGCCAAAACAGAAACCAAACACGGGCTTCCCTCCTCCTTTCGAAGGAGGAATGATCTTTTCCCCTGTTCATGGACAAGAGCAGCTTGGGCAACACACATGGGTTACTCAGATGTTATGAACCTAGAATCTAGTTGCTGGCCAACCTATTTTAGAAAGACAATTTAAATCTTCTGTCATAATTTATAAATTTCCTTCATTTCAAGGAAACAATATCAAAACTATTAAAACACTGAGTAGCTCTCCAAAGTCATGAGCCAAACTTGAACCAGAGTGTAAGACTCATTTCCTCACTCCTAGCATTATTACATCTGCCCATTATGCTACTTCCCATCAAATTGATTTCAAGTTACTTTTTTTCCCTAATGTTATGACTCAGTGATACCACATATATCTCAAGGCCATAGTAGAGTTATATTTATTTTCAGAATGTAAAGGCAATGTATAGTTGATAGCAGATAGAAAAATAATATTAAATGATGTTTTTTTTTCTTAATTTAAAGAGTTAAGTCCTACATATTACTCTTATATCAGAAAAACATACATATTTTTAAATTATGAGCTCATTCTTAGCAAAGTATATACACAAAGTTAAATATAGAAGTCACAGCATAAAGGTTAACACTCTGGGCTTTAAAATCAAACATACAAAGGTTTTTATCATAATTCTGACAGACCATGTAATCTTGGGGAAGTGACTTAACTTCTTAAGTCACAGTGTCTTCATCCATAAAGTATGGGTAATAATACCCACATTCAGGGGGCTGTTGTGAGGATTCAATAAAAAAATGCACTTAAAGGCTTATCAGAATTCCTAGCACTAAAGTTACTGCTCAGTTAGTCACTGTATACTAATAGCAGTAGTAATAGTGTCCCCTTAGATTTATCGCAGAAAGCTCACAAGATGCAGCTAAATCTCCCCTCTGGACTATTCTGTTATGCTGGGAACCATGACATGGATTTACGTCATATTTGGGAGCATGTCAGGGACAATGGCAGGACTCTCCATGTTTTTCAGGAGCACGGGAGCTACACCACACACACAGCTCTAAAAATCTAAGCAGATTTAAAAGTTGCTTAAATAGTTCTTTTTGGCCAAGAGTCATGTACATTGCCAAATGGCAATGGAATGATTTTCCACTCAAACTTGGCAACGGCAGGATTTAAACAGAAAACTGGGAGGAAGGGAAGGGAAATGATATGCTTCCTTCCTCAGGGCAGTTTTTGGACTCTTTGGCACCACGGATAAAAATTATAAAGAACAGAGAACTTTTGGATGAGTATTATTAGTGTATCAAAAATAAGTTGAAAAGAACTTGCTAGCTACCATCAGAACCCCCTTTCTACCATTTTTCATATATGTGAACTCTTTTTCAGAAGACATTGGAATTTCTTCATTTGGGTGCTGTCATTCAAGTACAGTGAAGCTGGATATTTTGAGTCAAATAGGAGACAGTTGATCCTGCAGAAGTTCTTCTCTTCCTTTAATATATAAAATAGAACCCAACAGGAAAATACGTCATTTCATATTTCCATTATTCTTGGGAGTAAGAGGAATCAGGGTAAATGCCAATGGATATTTAAATCTTCTCTAAACAGAATTCCAATTCAAAGTGTTCTGATGGCATTCTAACTAAACTTAAAAACATGTAAGGATAAAGGTTCTATATGCTTCCTCAGAAAACACTACTGCAAAGTACTAACAGGAAATGTTTTCTTATTTATGTATACATGGCTTACTTCCAAAAAATATTTGAGGCGAGGCATAAAGATATATATAGTACATTGAAATGGAAGGAAAACATAAATGAGGAAACCAGGAGAAAAATAAAAGCAATTGTAAGAAAAAAATAAAGATATCAATGCTAAATGTGGGTCTTGGACTTGTTCTAAGCACCCTAGCAGTCAGTAAAAAAAGGTCGATTATATTATTTACTATATATAAAAATAACATCAACAATAATTTGCTCAAGAGCACACTGGTGTGGCTCAGTTGGTAGAGCCTCATCCCATGCATCAAAAGGTCTCTGGTTCAGTTCCAGGTCAGGGCACATGCTGGGGTTGCAGGCTTGATTCTCAGTACGAGGTGTGCAGGAGGCAGCCAATCAATGTTTCTATCTCTCTCTCCCACTCCCTTCCTCTCTCTGAAATCAATAAAAACATATATTTTTTTAAATTGCTCAAGAAAACTTACTGTTATCTAATATATTCTTCCTGCGAGGGTTTTTAACAATTTCCTTATATTTTCCTGTAAAAAAGAATACTATTATTTAGGCTATAGAGGACAATATTTATATAGTTCAGAGATTTCTACTGGTATATTTAAGTAAAAGATATCATGACATCAACAAAAATAAATATTTCAGGTTAAGACAGAGAGAGAACACCTAATAAACATATTCTATAATAATGTTTCCCTGGTTTTTTTTTAGCAGTTTATGCTCCTTTAAAAAATATGTAAGAAAGATTGTTTTGTTTCCAATGATGAAATTAATTTACCATAAGAAGTTATAGATTAAAGAGTAGGAGTTTTATATTTAATGGAACTATATGTCTGTGGTAGACAGAATAATGGCCCTCCTAAGATGTTCACGTCCTAATCCTAGAACCTGTGAATGTTACCTTACATGCCAAAAGGGACTTTGCAGATGTAATTAAGTTGAGAACTCTGAGATAGTGAAATTATTCTGTATTATCTGGATTGGCTTAATATAATCAGAAGGGTTCTCATACGAGTGAGGTGAGAGGGTCAGAGTCGGGAGGGAGGTGACAGGTCAGAGGTTGGAGTGATACAGGAAGGGGGCATGAGCAATGAATGCAGGTGACCTCTAGAAGTTAAAAGAATGCAAGGAAATGGATTCTTCCCCAGACCTCTGAGAAGAAATGCAGCCCTGCTGACATCTTGATTTTAGGACTTCTGACCTGCAGAATTAATAAGATAAGAACTTTGTGTTGTTTTAAGCCACTAAATCTGTGATAATTTGTTACAGGAACAGTAGCAAACTAATTCAATGTCTATGAACTAAATATATTATTTAGTGATCTCATTAATGTTTACCCAGGTGTAAAATGTAAGCAAATATATATTATTTTTAAGAAATAATCCTCAATTGAAAACATATCTCCTCTATTTTAGCTAAACCACAAAATGAGTCCCAGGTACATTTAGATACTTTTAATATAACAGTTTTCAAAGTATATTTCATAGAACACTGGTTCTATGGGATAATAATAGGTGTTGCACTAAAAGAATTCTAAGGTCAAACAACTTGGAAAAACTATACTATTTCATTGTAGAACTGTTGAAATAATTTTTAAAAAATTATCCCAGAAATCTAGATTAACTAAGAAATGTCTGGGTTATAAAAAAGATCCAAATAAAATTAACTCCACCATAAGTAACAGGTGTAAGATGAAGGCACAGCAGTAAAATAAATGTACTAAATGATAGTATGAAAATGTCATTCCAGTCCTATAAAGCCTTGCTTATCAACTGTCATCACAATTTCACACTCCTCAGCTCATACCCATGTAGGCATCCCAGTAGTTCCTGCTTACCAAGCACAATGCCCACCCAGCAAATAGATTCTCACATGGCATAGCTGCTCCTTGAAGTCTCTACCACCTGCCACTGACCTTGACCTTGACAAAGGAAGCTTGCCTAGGCTTTTATTTGGAGACATGGCACCAGGACTACTCACTAAGCAAAGTGAAAAAAAGCAAGCCATCTATCTCATTTATTTAACCAGCCCCTTCTAATTCACTCGCCCAAAATATTCTACCTCCCTCATCCAGTTCTCTACAGCTATGGAGGGAAAGAAATTTTCCTAGAGTATAAGTTTAGGGGACCACAAACTTCAAACATAGGCATTGCAGAAGCTTCGGGCCTATTCCCAAAGAACAATCCTTCAATCGTCTCGAAGTTCCTAGGGAACCAAAAAGTGCCTTCAAAGCTTGTCAACAAAAGCCAAAGCTTGGTCTCTCATAAAAGTGCTACACTCAAAATTTTAACAAATGTCTTCACCGTAGAACAAATGAGTACCATGGATCTTTAAGAGAAGAGGAAAATTATATAGTGTTTTTCACACATTTATGGCCCAGGAACTTTTTCTGGAGCATGTACAAAGCATTTAGAAAACAATTTGCTATTTATATATGAAAATTTCTACAAATCAGTCAACATTTTGGAGGACTATCATGTGAAAAGGAAAAAAAAAAAAAAAGGCCAATATAAAAAAAATTCTAGCCCTGGCCAGTTTGGCTCAGCGGTTAGAGCGTCGGTCTGCGGTCCGGAGAGACCCGGGTTCGGTTCCCGCTAAGGGCACGTACTTCGGTTGCAGTTTGTCCCCGGCTCTGGTTGGTCGTGCGGGTAGCAGCCACTCGATGTGTCCCTTCACGTCGACGTTTCTCTCTCTCTCTCCCTTCCTCTCTCTCCCTCCCACTCTATCTGTACAAAAAATGGAAAAATATCCTTGGGTGAGGATAAAAAAAAAAAATAAAAAAAAATTCTACAGGAGCGGTTTGAGAACTGATTTTGCCAAATAGCAAGCTAAATTAAAGAAGTTGGTTTCTATATATTAGGCAGGAGGTTTGGGCCCTTACTGCTGAACAGCTGTAACCAGGTTAATTGAAGTTAGGATAGACTAAGAATGCCCAAGTAGCAGGCATGTGATTAAATTAGAAATTGAGGTCTTGATGCCAAGAGAGGATAAGAATCAAGGAGGTCAGCATCTGGAGTGAAATCAACACGGTTAATAGAAAGCCAGGTCATCCAAAGTCACCCTACCTACCAACTCAAACACAAAACACAGAAGTCAAAATAACATGATTCAAAATTAGTACCTCAACATCAACATAAGTACTACAAGTTAAATTTAGGGGGAAAATGTATCAAGCTAAATAAATAGTGTCCTGAGAAACAATTGTCATTTTTTAAAATCATAGAAAACAGCCATATATATCTGACAAGTGAATAATCATGCATTACCTGGGAATTCCATAGGTCTTAGGCACAGAATAATTTCTTTTTTTTTTTTTATCCTCACCCGAGGACATTTTTTTCATTTTTTGTTCAGACAGAGTGGGAGGGAGAGAGAGAGAGAAACATCGACGTGAAAGGGACACATCGAGCGGCTGCCACCCGCACAACCAACCAGGGCCGGGGACAAACTGCAACCGAGGTACGTGCCCTTAGCGGGAACCGAACCCGGGTCTCTCTGGACCGCAGGCCGACGCTCTAACCGCTGAGCAAAACCGGCCAGGGCAGGCACAGAATAATTTCCTCAGTTATAATCCTCCTGTTTGCCTTTAAGAACTGAAAAACAAATGCTACTTTTGAGACTTTCCAAAAAAAAAAAAAAAGGTATAAGAATCAACCATTAACATTTTTCCATAGAAAGTTATCAACTAAACGTCCCTATTCCAAAATATTTTTTTACATTTTATTCACCAAATTTTTATATTTCATAAAGGAAAACATAATAATAAACACAGTTATGTTAACCTGGAAAAGCCTATAAACATCCACAACTACATACACCAACACACAAAACCCCAATTGGTGTGACAGAGTCTTTTGGAAAAGAAACTGCTTAGCACATGGCAGCCTCTGTGAACTGATTCTTAGGTGGGCTTATCTTTTGTTCATCAATATGATATGATTAATTTGAAAAACAAAAGAAGCATATCCAACTTATAATACTTACATTTTCACAAAATGAACTTGAACTATGATCACAATAATTAATACATTTTCTCATTAAAATTCATTCATTCAACAGATATTTATTGAATGCTTTCTCTAAACACTAAGCTAACAATGGTGAGTTCTCATGTATCTGTGTATCTATCACATGATCACATTAATTTAATTCCTCTCCCCAAAAATATAAACTTACTTGTGACCAAAAAATATATATATATATTTTATAGTTATGAGTCTTTAGTTATTTATTGAGATCCATAAAGAAAAGATAAGTTTTCTAAATCCTAAAGTAAAACGATCCTTTTAAATTTATATTCTGGGAGGTTTACTATATTTTGATATAGTATTGGATGGCATGCTTTCTTAAAAATATTGAATTAGTTTGTCTTTTTCCTCAGGTTTACAGACAGTACATAATTCAGTCAGGTGTTCTGTGACTAAAGAAAAATAGTGATTTCAAATGGAAAAAGCATTTTAATGCATGCTTTTATAGGAAAAAGCTCTATGTTTAAAAGTTAGGCATTAGCCATGGCCAGTTTGGCTCAGCGGTTGAGCATCGGCCTGCGGACCAGAGAGTCCTGGGTTTGGTTCCTGCTAGGGGCACATACCACCAAAAAAAAAAAAAAAAGTAGGCATTTGTTCTTTAAAAAATCAAACTAAATCTGCAGAAGTTTTATTTTATTTAAAAGTATGCTTATTTTCAAAATATAGATAGAGAGCTGCCAGCTTTGGTGTGGGGTGGGGGGATTGAGCAAAAAAGGAAAAAAAAGAAAGAACTCATGTATATGGACAACAGTGTGGTGATGGTGGGGGTGGAGGACATAGAACAGGGCATAGAGGGGATAAATGGTGATGGAAAAATAAAATAAAATAAAACATTTTATAGCACTTCCACTTGATATTTTGGCAGAAACACATCATAAAAGCAGCCATGAAAACTGAAATGATATACTGCAACCTAGAATATTTTAAAAGAAAAGTGCCTAAACAGAAGATTGTTCAGTAGCTAGACAGCAGCTATAGGAATTGAACCCTAACTTATTACAAATAACTTCTCCATAAGTGTTGTGGTCTTGACCCTGATATGATGATTAAACTTGATATTTCTTTGAAAATATTATAACTGTTGATTTAATAGAATCATGTTTCTTAGAACCAGTTACCTCTTTAATGCGATGTCTTACATTACATTAGTAATGTAACATAAGTAATCTGAGTACACAAAGACGGAGCATTGCCATTGCTTGTAAGAACAGCTAAAAGATAATATTATGTAATGTACGCATCATTTTCAGGCTAATCTATTAACAACCAGCACAGCTATTTCTCACTATGTAATTGACATTGCATTAGAGATGAAAATATTATCCCTACTTCTGTGATTCCTAAGTACCAAGGAGGTAAAGCTAGCAGATTTTGTTTTCTGTTTTTAAACATGTCAGTTTGAAGGTTTATTTCTTGAGTTTTGCCTAAGTAAAATTATCTTAATTCCAAAATCATTCACTGCAAAGAACTGGATACACTGAGTAATTTCCTTAAAAATAAAGTCATCTGGCCCTGGCCCATTGGACATCATCCTGTGCATTGAAAGGTTGCTGGTTTGGTTGCCGGTTTGATTCCCGGCCAGGGCATATGCCCAGATTGTGGGCTCCATCCCTGGGAGGGGCATGCAAGAGGCAGCCAATCGATGTCTTGCTGTCATCAATGTTTTTCTCTCTCTCCCCCTTCCTTCCTCTCTCTCTAAAGGTCAAGAGAAAAAAAGGAACCCCTCGTGGGACCACAAAATCCAATGAAGTTCTTCTGCCTCAAGTTCTCCTTATCACATTACTCCCTTAAAAAAAAAAAAATTAAATAAATAAAGTTATTTGGATATGAAATTTGTGTGGAGAAATTGTATTATCATTATCTCTATAGCTCATCAACCTAGTAATCTGCAAATAGCATAACATGTTATAAGGAAAGCACATAATTTTTCTCAACATTATTATTCATACCATACAAACAAGGAAACCGAGATTGATAGATGTTAAGATTGATTGATAGCCCAAGATCATGTCGTCTATGAACAACAGATCTGGGCCCCCACCACCATCAGTAGCTAAGATCACCACCTGGCCTTTCCAACAGATTGGGACCACCCAACTTGCCTGTCTCGCCCCACACTAAACTTCCAATTCCAATGTACTCTGAAAACAAATAAAAACACAGAATGCATTCTATAAACCAACTATGTTCAATCTTGCAAATCACTGTCAGAAATATTTTTTCTCAGGCCAGCACATTAGTCTATAATTCATTTAATTTTTTTTCTATGAACTATTTTATGCATAAGTTTTCATTCAGAAAAAAATATACACATCCTAATTCTTATACATGGGAAAGACAAGTTAAGAGAGCTTACCGTGCCTCCCAAAAAATTCCCCAGGGATAGAATCTGTAGTAGCATGTTTAAGCCTCCCCTCAGACCCAAGGCTCATACCCAGCCATGATTCTCAAGCCCTTGAGTGATGTTTTCCCCTAGTCAGACATCCCAGCTGTACTACATGGGTCATGGGAGCAAGCCCAAGGACACCAGAGATGAGAAAACCCTCTTTAACAGCATTCTTCACTAATTTTTTTTTTTTTTTTCATTAAAAAGAAACAGCACTGACCCATGCAGCAGGAGGTTGCTGGTTCGATTCCCAGTCAGGGCACATGCCCAGGTTGTGGGCCCGATCCCTGGTGGGGGGCATGCAGGAGGCAGCCAATCGATGTTCTCTCTCATCAATGTTTCTCTCTCTCCTTCTCCCTTCCTCTCTCTCTCAAATCAATAAAGAAAAAAAATTTTTTAAAGAAAAAGAGAAAGAAACAGCAATGACTTTTATATATAAGAATAACTTCCCTTTCCTTTTTATTCAGAGATTTGCCATGCTTACTCCAAGCATAAATTAAGCATTCCCATTATGAAATATTTAGCGCTTCATTTTACATTCCCTTTTGTGGTTATAGTTATTCATATTCAGGCACTTTCCAGGCCCTCAAAGCAGCATGATTCCATTTTTAAACCAAACTCCTTGTTTTGCAGAGAGGCAGAGAAAGTCCAAACTGCTTATGTAATGAGATTTTTCTCATTAATAAAGGCTTTTTAAATAAATTGAATCTACTTGTGTTTTCCTAGTAATCCTAACACTTTTAATATGGTGTTTATTTAAATTTCTAAAAATTCTGATGTAAATGTGAGTGTGGGTTCCGCGCCGGCTAGCCCTCTGTGCTGAGGGAGCAGTCTTCGCGGTGCCACAGCCCCTTGGAAGCTCTGTGCGAGCACACTGCACGGCATGTCTGTCCATGTGTGTCCCCACTTCCAGCATGTACACCCTGGGAGGCAGGCATCTTATCTTATTTCTTTTTAACTGCATTTAATAAATATATTTGGGAGAAAGGAAGATATAAAAACCACATACACGCCCTGGCCGGTTTGGCTCAGCGGTTGGAGCGTCGGCCTGCGGTACAGAGAGACCCGGGTTCGGTTCCCGCTAAGGGCATGTACCTCGGTTGCAGTTTGTCCCCGGCCCTGGTTGGTTGTGCGGGTGGCAGCCACTCGATGTGTCCCTTTCACGTCGATGTTTTCCTCTCTCTCTCTTCCTCTCTCTCCCTCCCACTCTGTCTGTACAAAAAATGGAAAAATGTCCTCGGATGAGGATTAAAAAAAACAAAAAAATAAAAATAAATAAAAAACCACATACAGCTCTTTCCCTTCGCCTTTCTTCTTCTTTCCTTTTTTTTTTTATATTCTCACTGGAGGACATTTTTGCATTTATCTTCAGATAGAGCAGGAGGGAGAGAAGGAAGGCGAGAGAGAAACATCTAAGTGAGAGAGATACATTGAGTGGTTGCCACCCACACGACCCCAACCGGGGTGGGGACAAACAGTAACTAAGGTACGTGCCCTTGGCGGAAACCGAACCCAGGGCTCTCCAGTCCACGGGCCGACGCTCTAACCACTGAGCAAACCCACCAGGGCTCTTCTTCCCTTCTTTTCTGAACAATTCAGACCATAATTATATGGGCAGAATAAAGCAGACAGTTAGGTGCAATATTAAATCAGGGTGAGAAAGGTGTCCAAGTAGGAGGGCCATCCAGCATGAGTCAGTACTCGAGTGGAGTGGGGAGAGAATTCATGCAAGGGGTGACCTGGAACAGGAAGTCAGGAGCCAAGGATGGTGAAACGGGGAACACTCGGGAGAAACAACCCACAGCAGAGTATCAGAGCCAGTGCAGGGTGAAGAGGGAGTCCATGGATTGTGGGAGCCCAGTGTGGAGAGTCACAGCCCAGAAGAGTAAAGAGAGCATCCACACTTGGATGGATTGAGCCCAGAGTGACAGAGCCCTAGCTGGGGGAGGAGGGTGTCCACAAGGAGAGGCTCCTGGCATGACGTGTCACAGCCCAGGAAGAGTGAGGATGGTATTTTTGTAGAGGGTCTGAGCCCAAGTGGAGTGATGAGAGCATCTCTGTTCTGGGCGTGTGCGGGTATCTGAGCCTAAGCCAGTGAGAAGGGCGAGGAGTAGCAGTCGGGCATGGGGTTGGGCTGTAGGGGGAGGTGTTTGAGCCTGAGCAGAAAGATGGGGCCTGAAGTAGGTGCTGCCTGAGCACTGGATGCTGTGACCGGCCTGGGGGTTGGAGCATGGTATGGAGAGCAAGGCATCCACACAGGGAGCAGGCACGTTGCTCACACCCAGAGGGATGAACTAACAGTAGTCTGAACAAAGGCCTAGTAATGATAATGATACTCATCGTCAGAGAAGAGTAACAAACACGGAAGGGCCAAAACCCTGAGAAATTTTGTTTAGGGATCTAAATTCATCTAAGAGAACAAACTGGCAGGTGTAGCTTGAAATTGTTAGAAATTTTTTAAATAATAGTAAGAACTGATTATTACTTAAAATATTAATATATTTAACATATACTAAACATAGTATATCTTATATAATATAAAACTTTAACTAGTATGTGATATTTTAATATTGATATGTTTAAAAATCTGATACAAAGCTTCAAAAATATCAGGGGCAGTAGAGGATATTTCACTGAAGGCGGAGATCTAGGGTGGCTCCACCTTCTTCCAGCTGCCCTCCTCGCTGGGTCACTCCCTGTCCGGGCGGTACAGGGTAGGTATGTCAAGTGGGCACCTCACCACCTCCTGTTGCAGAGCTCTCCTCACCCAGAAGACTACCCTCTGATGATATGCTAGCAGGATGGCATAAGCCCTACCTGCCATGGTGTCCCGTTGCCCCACAGGATCTCACACACATCGCTGCCACACCAAATCAAAGAAAACACTCTAACTACTGCAGCTTCCTGTCTCTCCCAGTTCTCCTGCTCAAATAGGCATGGGGGTAGAACAGCCAGCCAGCTGCAACAGCTGCAAGCCACTGTTCTTACAGGAATGTCCATTCTCTACAAACAATTCACTTGGAATATTCTCATTCTCTCTCTCTCTTTCTCTCTCTCTCTCTCTCTCTCTCTCTCTCCCTCTCTCTCTCTCTCTCTCTCTCTTTCTCCCCCCCCCTTTGTGTGTGTGTGTGTGTGTGTGTGTGTGTCTCTTTTTCTCTCCCTCCATTCCTCCCTAGAGTTCCCTTATTCACACTGGAGGGGCCTATAGTAGGAGAGGCTATATGTGGTTGGGAATTGCAGACATCTCCTAGAGGGATTGTGACACTCCAGCTCCATTTAGAATATGAGATACTGGCTGTCCTTTGTTTTGTCCCCTAGTCCAGAGCACCAAGAAAAGTCCCACTGAAAGCCTAATATGTATGTAATGCAAAGAAAATGTCAGAAAAGATACATACAAAATTGGTGACCATGGTTAAAATTCAGTAGGAAACTGGCACAGGAAACTGGAGAAAAAAGAAACTTACACAGGTACTGCCTGAATCTTTTCCAAGACTATAGTCATGCATTACTTATGTAATTTAAAATAAATCAAACGCAATGAAAAATTTAAAACCTAATTCAAAAAGAACATAATGAATATAAATCACAGAATGGGTTTTGTTACCATAAAATCAATGAAGAAATTAAAAGATGAATAGATTTGCCCATATAAGTAAATAAATATATATATGCATATATCATACAAATAGAATTTTTAAAACCCTAATGGTTAAATGAGCTAGAATCATGAATTAACTATTAAAGGAAGAAAAACAACTGTCTAAATTTGAAAAATAATCCATATCTATTGGTTGCCTCGGGGTATTGGGTTACTGGTGGGGTTTTGTTCCTTTTCTTATAAAATTTATAAAATAAACATCTATCTCTTTAAATTAAAAATAAAAAACTTAAAAAGAAGCCCCTCTTGCCCCTACCACTTCCAAAAGAATATATGTGTATATGTACCAAATATACATTTTTGGTAAAACTTAGTCTTAGTACTACAGAGAGAAAAATACAGAAATTTAGAGCTCAGTAAGGAAACCTAATGATTTTTCCTTTTCCCAAAGGGATAAATATTTAATAATAGTTTTCATCCATTTTATAGCTTATAAAGTTTAACTTTTACTTTTTAAAAAGTGACTGAATCTTTAATACAGCAACCTTGTAAGAAGTATCAACATGACAAAGAAAATTTAAAATTCTTGAGTTAACCAAAAAGAATGTTACCTTTTTTATAATTTTAGACTTTTCTACGAACGATTTTCTATAGTTTCCTGAATTTTTCTTTTTGTTCTCTTTTTCTTTTCTTTTCAGAAGTTATCATTCTAAAAACCTTCCCTTTTTAGAAAGAAAATTCCTTTCCTCTGGCCTTCAATAATTCTGGCATTTAACTCTTTTTTTTTACTTTGAAACTTTATCTGCTCTTTCTTCCTTTGCTTAATTTTTATATGCATAGATGGGATACTAAAAGCAAAGATATCATAAATTTCAAAATTAATGTCAATGTATTTATAGGATAAGTATAATGCTATCTCAATACATGTATTATAATCATGAAACATAAATAACCTCACATGGTATACTTCCCAAGAATAAGTGAACTGCAATCTTTTAAAAACTTTTATAATGTACTTTCTTTCAACAAAAAAAAATGCACTTAGCTTGTAGAGCTAGTCTTGTGTCTAAAATTCACCAGTGAATGAACTAGCCAAATACAAGATTATGGTCTACTATATTCATGGTAGAGAATTATCTTCAAGAAGCTAACTCATAATGAAAGCAAACACCAAGATACTTACATCACTCAGGTCCCTCCCCCCCTCTAACCAAGGAAGGCTGGAGTGGAGGAAAGAAGCAATTTTGAAATGGAAGACAAGGGAGCACTCCTATGAACATGAGTATCAAAGCCTGCCTCACTACCAAAAGCACTGTTTGACAATTCAGAGGCATGAATCCTGCCCGTGGGTTCAATCTTTCTATCTGTGATTCAATCTCTCTATTGTGCAGATGGTAAAATCCTATCAACTGAAAAAAGAACCATAAATTATGTATTTCCTGAAGCAAAGATAAAATCAAAGAAAGCATTGCAGTTATATAATACCATTCTAATAGTTTAAACCAATCTTATGTTATCCTTATTAATTAAATAAAAAAGAACCAAGATGTTTTAACCTAACATGAAGTTTAATACTACAAATAAATATACTGACACATTCATTTTTTAAAGAGTGGGAAATTTTACTTTGTTCCCACATTTGAAAGTATCGCTTTCATTATTCTAGTGACTCAATTTCACTGAAACTGAAGAGGACAAACAGGGTAGTATTAAGTAAAATCCTCTTGGTGAACTAGTGAATATCTCATCTAATGTTACTTAGAGCCCGTTAGAGAAGAATTAGAATCGTAGCAAGCTGAAAACTGTCAAAGCAGAAAATAGCAGGCAGTCCTCCCCAGACAGCTATGGGCTCTGGACACTCATGGGAGCTAGCAGCGAGCCCCTGGTCACAGCGGGAAGGCTCACAGACATGACACGTTCAGTGCCAAAGCAAGGGCTCTAATTAGCGAAAGATTCTGGCCTGACAGCAAAGGGCTTAACCTTCTTTGGGAAATAATGAGCCAGACAATGTTTGAAGCGTCCATGTAAGTTTTAGAGAAGAATGGGGGCGATGCGAACTGCCTTAAACGTGTTAAACTGACAGACACAGGTGACCGAACAATGAACTGTACACTTGGCAGGGAATGAGAAAATATTTGCTGTATGCTAGCCTCCTCCAGAGCGGCATTCCTCTCTTGTCCCTGAATTAAGATTAAACAATTTGATAGGCCACAGTGTGGGGTTGAGTTACCTCAAAAAAAAAAAAAAAAACAGAAGACTTAGTGAATGAAATATATTTTCTGAAAACTTTGCCTACATACCTACTTCTACACAAGTCAACATCTGGGAACTTCTTTGAAGATCACAGACAAATCTCAGCTTAAAGGCTAAAAATTTATTAGCAAACATAAACATTCAGTGGTTAGAATGACCTAATATGATGTCCACACCAAGGGCCCGAACACTAAATAAATGAGAATATATCCCCTTGTTTTCTAATCTAAAAAATTATTACTGCTCCCAAAAGTTGCTTGCATACATGATTGTTATTTTTTCTTTCAATTACACAAACTCAAAAGAGCAAGAGTACTTTGACTTTTATTTCATGTAACTGAACTGCGGGAAAAAATATTCATTTTTGATTGTTCGAAACAATATGCATTCATTATTTAATAAACTAAGAAGGTAATTATTAAATTAATCATTATGTTTTCCCACTTCAGCCACTCAACTTGTTCAACTTGTTACACCTAAAATAGCTAAGCCTTCTAGGATAAACTAAAATATATATACTATATGTGAAAATATGAACATACTACACATTCTAGTAATGCTGAGTTGTCTTCCAGTATTTAGAAAGTTTAAAAACTCTTGGCTTAGCATTAAAATGTTAATTGTGTTTCTGTAAGATTCATCTTAAGAATTATAAACCTCAAATCAAGTAAGTAAAGTTAATAAATCACCAACACTAGTTTTGAAGTCCAAGAACTGAAATTAGAAATTTTAAATGAAGAACATTGAAAAACATATATCTAGTATAGGTACTACATTACCTTGCTAAAAAGCAAAAAAATTCTGAATCCTGAAACACATATGTCCCCAGGATTTCAGCTTTAAGGAATTCAGGGATTGCAAATGGTAAGTTTGTTTTCCCAATCAGGACACTGAGGATCAGGGTTTTTGCTTTCTCTACTAGAAATATTTCAAAATAGAATGAATATAAAGACTCCAGAAGAAAGGGGGATATATGACTTGCACAGAAAGTTTCCTTTTCCTTCCCTTTTTGCATTGGGCAATCATTTTCTCTTGGGGAAAAATAATAAAGGCTCTACTGCACCATGACCCCAAGGAAAACAAAGGCACTTTATCTGCCTCATCTCTTGTCAGGTAAAGGGACAATTATACCTTGGTGAATGTGCAAGAGCACCCCAAGTCTTCCAGCAGACTTCAATGTTCAAAGAACTCATGGAACACAGGTTGAGCAAGTTAACCAGAAAGATGGGCAAATTGCCCTGGCCAGTTTGGCTCAGTGGTTGAGTGTCGGCCTGCAGACCAGAGAGCCCCGGGTTCAGTTCCCGCTAGGGGCACGTTCCAAAAAAAAAAAAAAAGAAAAAGAAAAGAAAGATGGGCAAATGACTTAGTGATTTAAAAATACAAACTAACAAATGCAAGCTACTTTATTTGGAAGAAAGTTACTGAATTTTAAAACCAATTGCTTATGGGGAGTGAATATAAACACTGAAGAGTTAATTGCTCATGGTTACAAAACTGGTTCTTATAACCTTATACTATATTTTATTTGCCAATGTAGTCTTCCAAGTCAAGGTTATATCTGGAAAATACAAAGTGCACCTATTTGAGACCAAAGAAGGTGATAGAGCTTATCACCTTTAGCAGACTATATTGTCTTCTTATTTTTTAACTATATATAAAATATTAAAATAAATTATATATTAACTAATATAATTATATTATATCTATATAATATTATTGTATCATTGCGTGTCTCTCTTGCTAGAATGTAAGCTCCACTCTGATAGAGATTTTCATAGTTGTTCACTAAGCACAGAGAACAGTACGCAGCACATACCACAAAAATTGTGAAATTAATAAAATATAAAAGAAAAAATACTTCCACTGAAAGTACTTTATAGTACAACAGAATCAGATATTAAGTTTTTAAAAATTATCTCTAGGAAGAGTTAATCAGTTCTCATTAAAGGAAAGGTGCTATACAACGAGGCCCTCCAGGGTCACCCTCTACTGGAGAAAGCCCTCTCTGTGGTGCACAGGTCACAGGGACCTTCCCACCCCACAGACCTTGGCCCTAATTCACCACTCTCAGGGCACGACCCTCATACCAGGCTCTGGTACTTCCCATCTGAACTGATTCTGCCATAATATTTATATTGCCACTTATTCAAGGGAATAAACATAGAATAAATGTTTAGTGCCAAGGTCCTGGAAACAGATTTGAATAAGGCTTGAGGCAAAACCATTAGACTTGAATTGAGACTATAAAGATTTCTAAGTCTGTTTATCCAAGCATAGGATTTTGAGGTAATAGCTGAAAAGCATAGCTGCAATTTTTTGTTTCATCACAATTTTATTGTTAGTTATTATGTAAAACATAAGCTGCATCTTACTGAAATAAGATAGTTCAAAATATTTGATGAGCTTTAGATAACAAATGAGGATGTTAAACAACTTAGAAAAAATTGTGATGAATTTTGTGAAGAGTAAATTTGAACCTCTTCTCCCTAATCACCTCTCCATCTCAACATACACTGACTCTGACCCCACCATCACCCCCACTCTCACCAACAAGAAGATATTGCCTTGAAGACACTAATGACCTCCTCCCTACTAAATCCACTTTGCAATCATCCTTTGGACAGCATGTCATGATTTCTGCTCTCTTAGTTTAGGTGACACTCCGCGATCCTAGATATGTTCCTTCTGTTACAAACAGGTCTGAGATATTTCACACCATTCTTCCTCACTGAAGTCATCCCATAAGGCTAAGTTTTCTTTTTTGTTCTTTTGCTTGCATTGACAACTCACATGTTCTTACCCTTTTACCTACTAGAGTGTGTGTTCTCTTGGAACAGGTACCATTTTGAAGCTCAGTGAGTGCTGCTTGGATGAATGATTCCTGTTCTGGCCTATCATCAAGCCTATTATGCGTGTCCCATGGGATTATGAGATGTTAGTTAAAAAATACACCAATAGACAAAGTTAACAAATATAAAATCTTTTAACTAGCAAGGAATGTGGAAACTTAGAGGTAACTACACAAAGCAAGAAACAACGTAAATTTAGATAAAGGAATAGGCTTCCCATTCTCCCAATTCCCCATAAAAATAAATGGTGCAAGGAAGGATCTTACCAAAGGTGAACAGTTCAGCCTTGCCAACCTCATAGGGCCTCACCGGACTCCTCTGTGCTTACTTGCTCATTCAGGCTAGTGGCTGGTGTTAAACAAACCTAGTGCATTCCTGAATGTTCACTGTGAAACTAGAAAAAAAAAGTTGTACATTCCTCGGGAGGCCCTGGGTTTAGACCTGTCCTAGATCCATTTCCATAGGCCTCCAACACCATTTATCTATACAACATCTTCAAGTCCTTCCATTTCCTCAAAAGTAACAGGTTCAAATACATCTTTCTGTTCTCAACAGGGTTTTTCCTTTTTTTCAAGGGTTTAAATAAGATACAAAGGATTTTTTTAAAATGTATCTATCCTGCATTTTAAATGATCCACCATAATAATTCTTTTTTATTGGCTAGACTATTTCCTTGTATTCGCACAGCCGCCGTATTAGGATGCATTCATAGCAAACTTGAAGTAAACATGTCTGTTCTAGGCTGAATTGTATCCCCTCACCCTGAAAATTCATATGTTGAAGTCCTCACCCCTAGTACCTCAGAATGTGACTATATTTGGAAAACTGCCTTTAAAGAGAAGATCAAGGCAAAATAAAGTCGTATGGATAGGCCCTATGAGGCGAGTGTCCTTATATGAAGAGGAGATAAGGACACAGACAGAGGGAAGACCATGTGAAGAAAACGGAAGAAGATGGTCAAAGACAGAGGCCCTCAGAGACACTAGCTTTGCCAACATCTTGATTTCATACTTCTAGCCTCCAGAACCATAAGAAAATAAATGTCTGTTGTTTAAGACACACAGTCTCTGGTACTCCATTAGGACAGCTCCAGCAAACTAAGACAGTGTCCATCTCATAGTTTAATCCCTTTACTTCTCCAATGACCCCTTGTTCTATGAATAGCAAATATTTAATGTTTTTCTCTTGGTTTTGAGTTTGTATTTCTTAGTGCAATTTCCCTGATCTGAAAGACACACATTAGGTGTCATTCCTTCTGCGCCTCTGCCCTTCCTTCCATCTCTTCAATCAGAGCCATTACCTCAGGGACCCTTGTTGCAGATGCTCCCCCTCAGTCATGCCACTCCAAACCAACTCACCCTATATTCCTTCTTTAAATTCATGCTTCCTATATAAGTTCATCCTTGCAATTTAAAAAAAAAAAAAAACAACAACAACAAAAAAAAACTATTTGTCTTCTTCTAATTCCTGCATCAATAATTGATCCTTATTCTTGATCTTAGAAGAAAAGCTTTCAGTTTTTCACCATTGAGTATGACATCAGCTGTGGGTTTATTATATATGGCCTTTATTATGTTGAGGTACTTTCCTTCTATCCCATTTTATGGAGTGTTTTAATCATTAATGGATGCTGTAGCTTATCAAATGCTTTTTCTGCATCTATTGATATATGATTTTTATCCTTTACTTTGTAAACTTGGTGTATCACATTGATCAATTTGTGGATGTTGAACCATCCTTATGCCCCTGGAAGGGACCCTACTTGATTGTGATTTATTATCTTTTTAAGTAATTGTTGTATTCTGTTTGCTAGTAATTTTTTTAGGATTTTTGCATCTTTATTCATCAGAGATATTGTTCCATATCTATATATATTTTTAATGTTATCCTTGCCAGGTTTGGGTATCAGGGTAATGTTAGGAAGCATCACCTCTTCTTCAATTTCTTCAAAGAGTTTGAGAAGAATAGATATTAAATCTTTGAATGTTTGTAGAATTCCCAAAATTACTTTTAAGTGTTTATAGAAATGGAAGTATTTTTTTCTATTCTCTATTTGGGTCAACTCTAACCTACTAAGATACTAATATGCAAAAAAAAACTCTCAAGGAAGATTAGTTCAGCTAGGAAAAGCTTAAGATCAGTGAGGTCTCTTATCATAACTGTATACTGCAAAAATTAATGTCTGCAAGTAAAAGAACTTAAAGCATAAAAAGAAAGTAAACAAATAAAAATCCACAAAGCTTTCAATATGCACATGTTTAAAATGCACACATTTCAAAGGTGCTTTAAATTATTAAAGAGGAACTATTATATCTGCAATATCACATTTTTTATCATAGAACCTATTCACTTCTAGTAAGACTGCTACTATGCAGAGGCACTGAATATTTACTTTAGCAGTACAAACCAATTGTTATCATCTTTACATATGACAAATATTTTTTCATATGCAACAATCCTCAATATGTTTCTGTCAAAGGAAGTATAAGCAATTATGCTGGCAATTGAGAGAGGTGTGGTTTATATTCTCACTAGCTAGAAACCAAACCATTAAACAAAATGAGTTCTACCTTATTGACCTAATTTCTAAAAGAAAAAAATTTTAGACAAAGCCAACAATAAATTGATACTCTTACAATATGTCTTATAATAGAAATATTATGAAAGGCACAAAACTATTTTCCCTAAATTGTTTGATTGGATCATAATATAAAAATAATAAATTTAAAGCATTTTATTACATATTTTCCACCAATTTCTATCTCTAGACCTAAAAGACTAGACAAAGACAAAAGAAAATATGTTCATATAACAAAAGTTTACTAGTCTGAAACATATTCTATGGAAGATGGAGAAAGGTATCTTGTTTCTTCAACTAAAAAAAATCTAAATTTTTGCTTTTGTTTTGTTTTGTCTTTAACAAGTTAAATGACAGATCTGGAATCTTAAATTTTAAAGTTTTTTTAAGAGGAAAATAAAGTTTATCTTTCAAAACAGAGAAGTCAATTATAACTAAATTTAGAACATAGGTCAAGCTCTTTCATGCTTTCTTAGAAAATAAAGAAGGAAAGCCAAAGAAATCTTCCCTGAAAATCCAAATCAAATATTAGTTTATGGAAGTTCTAATTATCTTGGATATTTTCTGGTTAAAAGCATGTCTTGTTAAATGTTGTAGTTATACAATATATTTTTACAGAGAGAGAAGCAGAAGGAGCAGAACAAACAATTTCTGGTCTCTTAAGCAAGGCTGTTCCTAAACGTCTCTCTGGATTCATGATGTAAAGGGCAGCACTGCCCTCTAGAGGAACAAGGACTTTCTAGAGCAGGCAACTATTTCGTGATTATGTCATGTCACTGTACCGTACTATCCTACTAATTTTAGGTTTATGTTCTGTCAGGCATAAAAAAATAGAAATAGCTTCAATGTAGAAAATATTAAAAATGTTTTAAATAAATTTAGGATGTTTTTCAAGAGTTTGGTAAACACTTTAATTTTTGTGGTACATTAATTTACAAACCTTTAAATGATGCATTTGCACTGTACTTGTGCAATAAAGGTTTGTCTCAGAAAACAGATTTTGGGTTTTCTTAAAATATGTAGATTTAAATCTAACAGATTTTATCCAAGTTACAACACTAGAACCACCTATACAATACGCATGATCTTATATTAAATTAAAAAGAAAAGCAGGTAACAAAATTGGCCCATATAATTGTGCTACCATATTCAAATTTCACATTTAAAGGGTTTTAAGCAAGTTTTTTAAAAAATACTGGAGAATTTAAAACTTCAACGGCTATTCCTGGCAATTCATGTCAAGAATTTCCCCATTTCCAGAAGAGTTTTCAGCATGCTCACATTGTCCCAGGGATCAAAATCAGAAACCAAAGCAAGTCATTGAAACATCTGGGTCTCTGTTTTTAATAAAATTAACCAGTTTTGTTCAAATGATTCTCCCCAGAACCACACCAGAAGAGTTATGGGCACTGCCTCATCCATGCTTCCACCAGAACAGCCATTCTCTTGTCCCTCCATTAGGATTTATATAAACTTAAATGGTTCCGGGCTTTAGGAAGGAAGGAGCAAGGGAGGCCGGAAGAAAAGAGAGAAGGAAAGTGGAGAATAAAAAGCATCTTGAGAACTACTGGAGTAGAAGGTCTCTTTAAATTTCCTTCTTGGATTATATAAACCTATTTCCGTTGGTTTTATCTTTCATGGGGAGCAAGGGTCAGGTTGACTCAAGCTAGTTCCTAAAATGAGAGATCATACCAAGTACAAACCCAAGCCTGAAGCAAAGGAATAAAAACAGGATAGGGCATTATATGTTCTTAGCATAGATTCTACACTGTAGAATACTCTTACAAAAAGTACAGAATAGAAGAGCATTTTACAGTGGGGGTCTAAGCACATTATATGATGCAGAAGATTACTTCGCATGACACAGCATTTTTCTTTCTCAATGTATACCTGCCAGCCATCTCCCACTGACTTTCATAATTAGACATGTCCCTTTTCCTTCCTGTCTCACTCCTAAGTACCACAATATATTTAAAGAAATAGAAATATGTCACAAAATAGCAGAATGAGAGTTTTCAACGAAGTATTAATAGAAATTACCAACAGAACTTTCTGGTTTGCCTCTATCATTTTTCCACAAACAAAAGATTAAACCATTATTTAGAATAAGATCTGGAAGCCGCAGTCTATTTTGCGTCTTGTGATTCAACCATATTGTAAAATTCTCAGCCCCTTGTTTCAAATGCAAAGATTTTCAATCCAGGGCATGATGAATTTTAGGACACAAACTACATGTACTCATTTAGTCATAGAATCCAAATTGGCCAGGCTTCCACACAGTCCTGGCTTGTTTTCATCCCCTCTCCACCAGACAATTAGCTCATGTGGCAGCACCACCACAGAAGAAATGAAACTCTTCTTGAGTAAGTTCAGAACATCTCTTCCACTTTTTCCAGACACTCACAGAGGTCACTTACTACCATTAAGCTGTGATCAGCAGGCATCTCAGAAGCCCTCTATTCCCTTGCCCATCCAGAGCCAAACTCCCTCATTGCTCCACCTCCAGCCTTTCTTATCCTCTCTTCCAAACCTACCTGGTAGGCCCTGAATCCTTTCTTCCCTCCAACCCAGTCACTTCATCTTTGTCTACTGCCAAATAATTTGGCTTCATATAATAGGGTTTAAAAACAACTCTCTGACCTTAGAAAATGTCTGCTATAACTAAGCAAAAATACATTTAGCATAGACGTAGAAGAACAAGTGTAGAAGAACAAGATTTATCCCAGAAACTTCTACAAAAAAATTCAAAGCGGAGCTGTTTAGAATTAGTTGATGATTAATGTCACAACCCAGCTCTCAATTTAAATCCTATTTATGATTTTCTTTCACATGGCTTGGAAGACCTAATAATATTATAAATATCTTTAATAAGTCACATTCATAATGTAATCATGCTTTTTAAAGTTCTCGCTAAATATGATCCAATCCTTTATGTGTGTCTGACTGCATGACAGGTGAAACAATGAACAGAATGGATACTGAAGTTCCAAAAATACTCAAAGCTTTCTGGAGAGAAACGAGGCCTGGTACTCTCTTATTGAGAACCAAAGGTCCCCAAATTAAATATTATTCTTATACCACTATGATGATAATCACATCTACTGTATGTTTATTTTTTGCCACATATAAAAACACATTTTTATAAATCAACCAATCTTAAGAGTATAATCATTATTGGCACTGTATAGACACAGAAAGGAGGCACAGAAAGGTTAAATGACATGTCTAAAATTCGCCAGCTAATGAGCGGCAGAGCTGAGATTTCAACCCAGCTTGCAGGCTCCAACTACCCTGAAATGCCTCCAAGAAGCCTAGTGAAAAAATGTGGTGTGGATACCACACATTCTAAATTTTCATTTTTAGTAGAATACTAAAAGAACCTACCTATGCCTAGATGTCTATCAAATGCACACTTCTCATTCCTTTCTACCTGTTCCCATCCAAAAACATTCAAAAAAGGAAAAAACAACCCTGAGATTAAAGCTCAAGCAGTACATTATTTTGACATGAGTTAAAATTGTGATTTGCTGATTTACCTTCAAATTTGTAATAAGATCTAGAGCTTTATCTTAGAGGAAAAAGATCTGAAGTCACTGACAACCAATTAAAGTTCCTCTCAATATTATTTTTAAATGTTCTTATCAACAAGGACAATTAAGCATAAGTTTTGGCTGAGGAATTAAAGAAATGCATGAACAAATAGTTCAAGGAAATGAAGGAATGAGTCAAAATTATATTTGAAACCAAAACATTTTATATAATTATAAAAGAAATAAATTAGGATTATTCAATTAAATTTCAAGAAAACTGTAATAGTCAGATACAAGAATGTTGTGCTTTTTGTGTATAGTATTCCTCACTATTTTTCCATTTCTACATATTTATGGTACACTTCTTAACTTTTTAGTTATTCTAAGCAAAGTAAATGACTGTGGTATTCATTTATTTACTGTGTGGTTAATGTAATGAATAAAATATGCTCTATGTGCACAAAACCAGATTCAAATATTTAATCAGCAGTTGCCAAAACTACCCAAAGTTATTTTTCTCAAAAACTGCAAGTTGGGTAGGACTGTTTTTCAAATGGAAATATTCTGTTCATTTAGTTTTCATTACTAATGTAATTTTCATTTGCAGGGCTCTACAGCATCTGGCAACCGGAGCCAAGTACCACAACTCACATTGATCAGTACACAAATATTGACATTATGGTGTCTATCTGATTTGACTTGTGAAATTCTGCTATTCCTGACTTCCAAGGTGCTATGATAGGCTTGTAAAAGCTTTGCTGACACTTTTGCCCTTATCATGTAAAAAAAAAAAAAAAAAAAAAAAAAAAAAAAAAAAATCAAATGAGAGTCACATTTTGCTGCCAGAGCAATAGAATAATGTAGTTTTCTTATAAAGATTATGGATATTTTTTCCAGAATCTCCCTAAATACAAAATAGACCATTCATATTTTCCATAACAGTGCCTACCTTTTTTATTTACTATAAATCAGCATATACAAGGGCTGCTCTATAAATGTGACCCCAATGTTGTTTTCTAGTCTAAATATATCCTTATAAAATTCTGTGATCCTAGTTCTTGTGTAACATTAAATTCTCAATTGAATATAATATGTAAATTTATTACTGGCATTTTTACTAAATAGTCTGCAACACTGTAAAGTCCTAGGAATGAATGGACTTTAGAAAGTGCAAATCATAAAATTAAAAGTTAGTATAGAGTGAATACCCTGTTACAAAATATAGCACAAAAACAGAGAATATGCCAAGAAAACACTCTCATTTCCTCCCTTCTTCATAGAAATTACACAGCAACAAAGCAATGACAATCAACAGTTCTATTCTACTAATACTCAACAGTGTATGCTGTACAGAGACTGCCATTCTATTTTGTAAGTGGTTGATCACAAAGAGCTAGAGAATGTGGCCAAATCCTCAAATTAGCCCCTACATGTTCTTCAATAATATTAAATGCCCGAACAGCGCTGCATTGCCCATAGTTCCTCAAGTAAAACTGTTTTCTTAAATTAACCCTGTCCTACACTAGGGAGGGAAATCAATAACAGAATGTTATTCAGGATAAAATAAGTTACTAAAACAATTAGAGCTCAATGAGTTTCAGTGATGACTGGTGCTAGTTAATGCTTTAAATACTTGACTACATCTAGTACTTTAGGATTGTCACACTTTTGTTTATCATTTGCTCTGCATGTTCCGCCTGAGACTGAGAGATCAAAGTTCACCACAGTTTACAGTAAGGAAACTAAAGATCAGAGAACTTAAACAACTTGCTTAAGGTCACATGGCTAGTATTAGAAGAGAAATAGAAGCCAAACCTTTCAGGACTCATTCTACTACTGGTGAATCCATTTTCTTATATTTAATTTCACAATGTATTTATTATTAAACAAGTTCTCACCTATTATATGGATACACAATGCTCAAATCTTCTGTACTATTTCCTTATCAAGAGAAAGCCTCACCTGATAAATTCCCCTGAAATGTTTTTAAATTTTAGTCATATTACTTCAATCTATCTGGAAAGAGAAAACATATCTATGTGTTTTTAAATTTTGTTTTATTTTGCATTGAGGAAACCTATAAAGGAATGCTTTGATCTTCTCTGGCTGTCACCAACCCCTATTTTACTGCTAACAGTGAAGGCTGATGCTACATATTTGGATATAACAAACAGTATGTTACACAGAAAGGAACTGAGGCTATTATTTTGAACCTGAACTAGAAAACAGCCAAATCAATAACAATGAGAAATTTATTTAGAATTTTGCTCTATAGTTTGAAACCGAAAACTAAAGACATTTTTTCTTCCAACCCCTAAAAATATATCCAACCAAATAAAGGTTGCTAGGTACCAGTCAACCTCCTAAAGTAAAGGTATTTCATCCTCTGAACAATTAATCAAAATTATATATAGAGAGAGAGAGATTATATTCCATCTAAGGCTGTTAATCTATTTATTAAAGGAATGAAAAAAAATAAGAAGAAAAAGAATCCAAGAGAAGAAGGGTAATAATAATCTACTCTTTGCCCCACTCCATCCCCTCACTCATTCCTCAACTTTTTACAACTGATTCTGCTCACAAGAATATAGACTACTCTCCACATCAAATAAGCAAACTTATTCAGTAGCTTTTTTTCTGTCTTTATCCCATATGAACAATCAGCAGCATGTGAGCTGTTTACTTTCTCTGCTTCTTAAAACTTCTTGGCTTCCAAGACAATTCATGTTTCACAGCTTTATTCCTTTATGTCTCCTTTCTTTCTTTTCACAACCTTAAAGGTTCGTGTCACCCAGAAAAGATGCAGCTATTTATAAGAAACTTAACTGAGTCCTAGAACAAAGCTCAAGAGTATTTTTAGGAATACAGAAAAATATAACACCAAGCAAAACTAAACTCACAATGTTTGTCATCTAATCAAATATTACTAGTCAGGTAAGGAAGCAGAAAAGTACAAGCCATATAGGGGAGAAAAATTAATCTTCAGAACCAACCCAGAAATAACACAGATGATAGGTTTGAGGCAAGGACATTAAAATAATTAACATTACTATATTCCATATATTTAGAAAACTACACTGACCACTATGCTATACAACTGAGACTAATACAAAATAATATTGAATATAAACTATAACTGAAAAATAAAATTTTAAAAAACTGAAAGAAACATCGAGCATATTATTTTTAGGTATAAAAGATATATCAAAATCAAATCAAACTACCAGATGTAAAAACTACAAATGCCTGATGAAAATACACTGGGTAGGACTGACAGCACATTAGATATTGCAGAAGAAAAGGTTAGTGAACTTGAAGACACAGCAAAAGAATCTATACAAAATAAAACTTTACAAAGAGAAAAAAAAAAAAAGCTGAGAGGCAATGTAATATATGTGTAGAAGAGAAGAGAGTGGGGGAAGGACAAACAAAAAGTTTGAAGAAATAAAGGCTGAGATTTTTCCAAATTTGATGAAAACAATAAACTCACAGATCCAAGAAGCTCAACAAATCTCAAGCAGAAAAAACATGAAGAAACTAAAGCCAAGCACATCATAATCAATTTGCTTAAACCCAACAATGAAGAGGAAAAACTTTAAAGCAGCCAGAAGTATAAATTTAGAAATAACAGTAATAAAATCTTTCTTGTGATAATGTGTCCTTTGAACAATCTAGATTCCTCTTTTTATAGTTCCTCTAATTAGGACCAATATTTTAATTGTAAGCTCAAATTCCTTTACATATATCATTCAGAAGCTGGACTGAGAGCAAGTTGAGACGAGAAACTCCTACAGCATAAAACTTAAGGAGGCAGGTGGTACTGACCCTGAGAGTCCTCAGACCTCCCCCAAGAAACCTGTCCTGCCTGTCCGTAGTTCTGGCCTCGTTCTGCAGCAATCATCAGAGGGCCCATCTTAGTGAATTCTACTGACAAATATTGGATCTTATAAGGAAATGACGATTCCTGGAGATTCACTTGTATCCTGGAATCCATGTTTTCCAGGAAATACTTAAAGTTCTCCTCATTTATTAACAAACAAGCCTCAATTCATCACTTTTTGAGTGCCAAGCACTATGGAATCCCCTGAGGACACAACATAATACAAGATCCTTACTTTAAAAAGTTCATATCTAGCAAGGAAAGTTATCAAGTAAACACTTACCATAAAAAAAAAAAAAAACAACAATGGGTGCTGGCCAGTTTGGCTCAGCAGTTATAGTATCGACCATGGACCAAAGAGTCAAGGGCATGTACCTCATTTGTGGTTGGGTCCCTGGCCCTGGTCAGGATCGTGAGGGAGGAGGCAGCCAATAGATGTGTTTCTTTCATGTTGATGTTTCTCTCTATCTCTCTCTCTCTCTCTCTCTCTCTCTCCCTCCACCTCTACCCCGCCCCCCCATCAGAAGATAAATGGAAAAATATCCTTGGGTGAGGATTAAAAATAATAATAATAATAAAACAATGGTACATATTAAAGGGAGGTACGGACTAGGTGCTATGGAAACACTGGAAGGAGAAGGCCTAACAATGAGTATATTGGGCAGAGGTTTACAGGGAAGGGCTTTCAATGGAGAATGTTTCCTGTATGGTAGGGATGCAAACACATGACTACAGACAAAATATAATGAAAAGTGACCATGCATGTACAGTTATAAGTGGTAATTGACACCACATGTCAGTGTGCAAGGAGAAGAGGCAGTGGGGGGAATTATGGCAAACTGGAGTGTGGGCCAAAAGGCGCCCCCACCCAACCCAGCTAAATGTTGCTATAGGGAAGCAGGTTCACTATGGTCAGATATTTTAATTTTCCAGAAGTTAGAAACCTGAATTCGGGGATGAAAATTCTCAACTGTTAATATTTTGCCATTAATTCAACTTTTTAAAAACACCATGCAGGCCAAACAAAATATGTCTGTAGGCCAGATTAAGCACAAAAACTGGCTATTTAAATCTCCACCCTATAGCTCCTTCTAACCCCTGCACTAGAAATTCAGGAATTCAGAATCCAAGAATTCAAATTAATATAACTTCTCAAAGCCACTGAGATATTTGATTGGATTTTTCTTAACCCGTGACTTTCCCAGAGTGAACAACCTTGGTGCACATGCAAAGAATCCGTTCACGTCCCCTTCTGTGTGTTTTTCTTATTATTTCATGTAGTTCTTAAGAAACATTAAACTAGAAGGGCTTCCAATCTTAAACTATACTGAAAGGGCAAATACATAAACACTCTATAAGAACATACCATCAAAAGTGTGTACTTGGATGACATCAAAGACCAATTGCTCAAAATAGTCCAGCTTTAGATCTACATCCTATTAATAAGAGATACAGACGTTTTTTTTAAAAAAAAAAACAATATTCTCTAAAGCAAATGAAACTTTGAAAGGATCATAATTATGTAACCATAAGGAAAGAGAGAAAAGTAGCCAAAGAGCTCAGTTATTCAAGAGCTGACAATAAATGCCTTAGTTTTTCTTCCTGCTACTTATCTTTCAGAAAAATAAATAGATGAGATATTTATTAAATAAATTTTTTAAAAAACACCAAGTTATCCTAAAACTAATGATAAACTAAGTATACTGCAACTTGGGATACTACATTAAAATGAAAAGCTCCAATTCTTATTCAATACTGCAATTTCATGATTAATTTTCCCTATTACTCAGAATTCCTCCACATATCCAGTAAGGATGAAAATATTGTCTTTAAAAAGTGTTAATTAAGATAAACTAAATAATAGATAAATACTAAACATTCAAAATCAAATTATTAATAAATTAATTTATCACAAATAGCTTGAATAGACCAATATTCAAATAAGCTAAAAATGAGAAGCATGCCCATTCTTTGTTCAATTTGATGTTTCCCATTTCAAGATATTTTTAGAAACAGATATAACTCTTTCTTACTTGAAAACTCCCTGTCAGGTAATTGGTAAGAAATAAAAAAAATTTTTTAAGATTTTAAAAAATATCATCACTTAGTGAGCACTCAATAAACATATTTTGAATAAACATCTTTTAAGGGGCAAATTAAATTAGCTTGTTTACATTTCAAGGATGACCTTTCACCCAGATAAATATCTTTTTATAGCAAAGTACTTAATAGTGTTGTCCTTCCAAAATCACTTAAAAATGTGACCAATATGTTTTAGCACAACGTGCAATATGACTGTCCTTCTAAGTATACCAGCAGATTTGTGCCTCACGTGGAGCAAAGTCATCAAAAACTATACCCACTTCTATAGGAAAGCATAATAAAAAGACCTGATTTAAATAAGATTCTTGGGAATAATTACACGAATTTTTCAGTAGTCAGATTTCTGTGTGTGTTCCAAAAAGAAATTACACAACCAGACTAAATAAAATCACTTCTAGAAAAATAAAGAAATGATAAAAAAAACATACAAGATTAGAAATGTTTAACAGAAAAATGAATCATATTATAGAGCTATAAACTCTCTAACAATTCTGAAAAATGTTCAAGCTGAATTATAAAATAAATGTTCAAATATATATTTTAATATCCTCCCCCGCACATTTCAGTATGTAATTTATGTTTCTGTGTCAAACACCTGCATGTTATAAATATATTAGCACAAAAACGTATTTTGAGGATTTTATTAAATCAGAAGTATGTACTAGTGTGCTTCCATTCAGTTGGAGAAGTTAATACAAGAGTTGTTGGCTAGTTATGGTACAAAACTGAGCCAGGGAAAACATTCATTTATTTATATACTGTAGCACCTGAAAATGTTTCATTTACACTGTGCCCAGAACCACAAAATTTATCAAATAAATTTTCAGACTCTCCCATTCAAGTAAAGGTTACATATCCAAAGACACTGTAAATTTCTTATTAATTAAAAAAAATAAAAATTAGCACTACAGCCCTGGCCAGTTTGGCTCAGTGGTTAGAGCGTCGGCCTGCGGTCCAGAGAGACCCGGGTTCAGTTCCTGCTAAGGGCACATATCTCGGTTACAGTTTGTCCCTGGCCCTGGTTGGGTTGTGTGGGTGACAGCCACTCACTATGTCCCTTTCACATCGATGTTTCTCGCTCTCTCTCTCTTCCTCTCTCTCCCTCCTACTCTATCTGAACAAAAAATGGAAAAATGTCCTCACGTGAGGATAAAAAAAAAAAATTAGCACTACATAATTATATCTAAAAAACAAAAATAGAAAAAATATTATTTTGTAAATGATGAAAAGAATAATACAAAAAGGTTTGTAAAATAAAGTATCTTATGCAGAAATTGGGAAAATAATAATCCTAAGAACATTTTATGAAAAAATATCAAGATTGCATATGATAAAGATGAAAAACCAGGGGGCCTGGTTTTTACCTTTAAATGAGTTTTTAGTATTATAACAAACATATAGGGAGACCTAAAATTGTTTACTTTTAAATTATTTATTTATAATAGTTACAATCAGCCTTTTAATTTAGCATGGAAAAATTATGGCATCTAAACACTCAAAGCAACTTAGCCAACACCAACAAGAATGGAGCTGAGCTAAAAATTCACATCCCTGTATTTCACGTGGGGTAACTTTGCCCCGCCAGGGACATCTGGCAATGTCTGAAGACAGTTTTAGTTATCACAACTGAGGGGGACAGGAGGCAGTGCTACTGGCATCTAGTAGGTAGAGGTTGGAATGCTGCTAAACACCCTCATTGTACAGGACAGCAGCCACATAAAAGAATTATCCAGTCCAAAGTATCTATGGACACCCTGCAATACAGATAGATGCCTTTGTTTAAGACCCCCTCCCTTGGTCAGTCAGCTATGACCAGGATAGTAGATAAAGTAGAACAAAGGATGGTGAACTCCATAAAGAATCCCTCAGAAAAGGGTGCTGTATTAGAAGACAACATGATTGATCCAATATGCTGAGAAAACACAGGCTACCTTCTTTTTGGCCATCACCCAATTACTTTGCACATCTCTGTCCCACCTCTCCAGGACTTCTACTATATAAAAGTTCAAATGTTTGAACCCTCCATATAGCTTTCTTTTTCACTTTTTATTATGGAATATCTGTATACACAGAGAAATAGAATAGCATAATGTAGCCATCACCCAGCTTGCAAAAGTATCAACATTCTATCATTTTTGATATTGTCATTTTCATCTCTGGTTCTAGCACTTTTGGTTTGTTTAATGGCTTTGCTGGGATATTTAAAAGCAAATCCCATATTATTCTACCAATTAATATATCAGTTTCTCCCCATATATTTACTCCTGAAGAAAGATATTCAGGATGAACTGGATATGATCAAACAGAAAAGTGGGTAACAATAGAATGAGATGAATTAGGTAAAGTGAGGAGGGGATGGGAGGAACCAGAGCAGACATTCCCGTATGTAGACATGAAGCAGGGCAAGCCCTCTGTAGCTACATAAAGGGAGCCGAGGGATGCACACTAAAAGATGATAAAAGCAAAGGTGTTTATGGTAGCTGCAGGCAGACACAGTTCCAACAGTTAGGTCCTGTATGTAGAGTATGCCAGCAATCAACGAAGTGTCTTTATCGGGAATGTTAGTAAGTCCCAATGCTCTTGCCAACTCTAACCATTTGAGAGCTACCTGGAGTGTTCTTATAAGGATTCTAGCACTCCAAAGAGAGGGAAAATCCAAAATGTGTAGGGATCAAGGAAATGGTAGCTCCTGTGCCAGAGTTGTCATTTCTTCTCTGGGAGCTAAGGGAATAAAACCTGGAGAGAAATCAGAGCTTCCATGGAAAAGACACATTACTTGATATTCCAGGCCAGAAGAAGGAAATCAAAAGCAGCATGCATCATACTGCAGAACCACCTGAAAGGGTGGTCTGCTATTTGGCTTCCTGCCTATTCTCTACCAAATGTGGGTGGCCTTCCACAGATGAGTTTTTTCCCCAAAAATAACCAACAACATGAAGCTGTGTGACTTGCAACTCAACTGTGCTCTGACTATGTCAACATAAGAGTGAGAAGCTAAAATTCCAACTGTGTACTCATGAGAAGAATTTAAAACTACTGGTTTAAATCAAAGATGCTCACTTCATAATCATACAGTCCAAAGGAAAGAATGTGTATTCTGACTTCTCTAGTGTCCAGTCTCCAAAGAGCAGCCCCTATGTCCTTTTGAAAATGCAAATCTGATCAAGTTACACCTTGCTTAAAACCCTTCATTAATGGATTCCCAAACCTCACTCCAGAATAAAACTGAAATCCTAACACAAGCTGACCTGGCCCTTGCCTACTTTTCCTCCTCCCATGGCACAGCATTCTGTCTCCCTCTCTCAGCACACTGGCTCTTTTCAGTGTCCCTTCCTCTGTGCACTTGTGCCTCAGGCACTGTGTTTAGAACTGCCTGGAGTACTTTACGTATACATTTCAGTACATCCTCTCAAAACCTTATAGGACAGGTGCAGTTATCATCTCCACAAGAGAAGTAAGAGCCTAGTCATGGAAAAGGAAAGTGTGGCACCTAATAAAAGGCTGTAAAACATGTACTTCAACTAAAGCCTTCTGCAACAAAGGTTTGCCAAAAATGTAAGGATTTTGTTTTTAGATTACAAGAAAGCACTAGTCTCAAGTCATCAGATATATATATATATATATATATATATATATATATATATATATATATATTTTTTTTTTTATCCTCACCCGAGGATATTTTTCCATTTTTTGTACAGATAGAGCGGGAGGGAGAGAGAGGAAGGGAGAGAGAGAGAGAAGCATCGACGTGAAGGGCCACATCAAGTGGCTGCCACCCGCACGACCAACCAGGGCCGGGGACAAACTGCAACCGAAGTACGTGCCCTTAGCGGGAACCGAACCCGGGTCTCTCCGGACTGCAGGCCAACTCTAACCGCTGAGCCAAACTGGCCAGGGCTCATCAGGTATATTTTTAAAAATTAAGTTAGCTAGTCCTGGCCAGATGGCTCATTTGGTTGGAGCAACATCCTGTACATTAAAAGATTGTGGTTGCAGGTTAGGTTCCCCATCAGGGCAAATACCTAGGTTTCAGGTTTGATCCCTGGTCAGGGCATGTACTTGGAGGCAACAGATCCATGTTTCACTCTCACATCGATGTAACTTTCTCTTCCCTCCCGCACTCCCTGTCTCTCTAACATCAATAAACATATCCTCGGGTGAGGACAAAAACATTAAGTTAACTATAAAAATACAATAATGCCCCCACTTAACTCAGGTCATACCTCTGCCATCTCTAATCCTGTATTAGAAAGTTGGTTTTAGACAAAAGAGGCTGAAAAGCCTATCAGGAAATCCATGAACTTTACATGACAGGACAAGCAAAGTTACCTGTAGACTCCATTAATTAAACCACATCATGAGGGTACACTAGTCAGGGAGAAGTAAGAGCCAGTACTTCTGTAGAATCTGAAGGCATTCAATTTTAATGAATGATAACACAATATCCTCAACATGTCAATGCATTCGAGTGTAGTCCAATATTTGAGATTTATATAGGATTTAAGTCAGGGAAGTCAAGCACTGTACAAATATTTTCATTCCAAATAAAACAAAAATTTTGATACTTACAGATTTAAGTTTCAGTTATTTTAAAAATTATATAGTATACTTATTATATTGGCTAAATGAGGTGTTACTGTACAATATAGTGGCCAACCATCTATTAAATACTCAAAGTATAATTTGAAAATTGAAAATTCACTGCCCTAAATTAGGGCATAAATTCATTGTGCTAAAGGAAGCAGATATAAAATTTGCATCTGTGTTTGCATGTGCATGTATAAATGAAAACAGTAAGCATGAACAGTTTACAGCTGTTTTGTAAGCCTCCAAACAAATCACATACATTTTAGATTCATTTATTCAGGAGAAAAAAATATACTGACTTTCTTTTCTCCGTGCTATTTTCAATTTCTCTTTAACTGCCCTATTATATGCATGCATGCATGTTTCAATATTTATTATGCTTTTCTGATTGTGAATATTTATTATGTTTTTCTGATCATAAGGAAAGGTTTATTGATCAAGAAGGCACCAACCGCCCTGGCCGGTTTGGCTCTGCAGTTAAAGCATCGGCTCTCAACCAAAGAGTCATGGGTTTGATTTCCAGTCAAGGGCAGGTAGCTGGGTATAGGTTTTATCTCTGACCCTGGTTGGGGTCATGCAGGAGGCAACTAATAGATGTGCTTCACACTGATGTTCCTTTCTCTCTCTCCCTATGTAAAAAAAAAATCAATGTAAAAACAGCCTCAGGTGAGAATAACAACAAAAAAAGAAGGCACCAACCAGGAAGAAGCCTTCCAATCTATCCTAAGAAAGTACAGCATTCAGGCTTCTTTTATGTCAAGGGGAAAACAAAATGGGAGGGGCAAGAGGTGACTGAAGGCTGTAGACATTTGGGCTCAGCAGGGATCTAAGGAAGACTTTGCTAGTTGATGTGAGCCTGGTCACAAAGTTCCTGTAACTCTTTGATAAACAATGCATACTGCCTTTATCTCCTCAAGCTGCAAGCAGGATTCCTCTAATGATCAGCATGCCTATATACAAGAATAAGCAGAAGCTATCAGCCTGAAGGCCAGGGAGCAAAGTAGGCTTGAACAAGATGGAAGTCAAAAAGAACAACATTTCACTCTTCTAAAGGAAGAGTATCAAAACATTTGTGAACACGTGTTAAATCATCACAGTAATTAATAAATATTTGGGAAAACATGCTTTTGAGCTCTGCAAATACCTCCTGTTTCTCCTTAAAGCATTGCCCACTACTTTAGCATTCACAGTAGATGTGCCTGCACACTGGGTGTGCTAATTGTGATTTTCTATTTCCTTTATTCCTTTCACATTTATGATTTTTTTTGATATTTTTTTTTATCCTCACCCGAGGACAATTTTTTCCAATTTTTGTTCAGATGGAGTGGGGGAGAGAGAGAGAGAGAAACATCGACGTGAAAGGGACACATCGAGTGGTTGCCACCCACACGACCCAACCAGGGCCAGGGACAAACTGCAACCGAGGTACGTGCCCTTAGCGGAAACCAAACGGGTCTCTCTGGACCGCAGGTCGATGCTCTAACCGCTGAGCCAAACCGGCCAGGGCTCACATTTATGATTTGGAATTCTTCTGCAAGGAAGATCTGTCCCTACTCACTCCATTTATTTATTTATTTATTTATTTATTTATTTATTTATTTATTATTTTTAATAAGTACATTTTTTAAAATTTCTTTTCTTTACTGATTTTAGAGAGAAAGGAAGGGAGAGGGAGAGAGAGAAACATCGGTGAGAGAGAACACTGATTGGTCGCATCCTACATGTCCCCCACTGGGGATCGAGCCCACAACCTGGGCATGTTCCCTAACCGGGAATCGAACCAGCAACCTCTTGGTGCATGGGTCGACGCTCAACCCCTGAACCATACCAGCCGGGCTCCATTTATTTATTTAGTCAGTTATTTATTTAGGTGAATATGGACTCACAGATACTTATTTTACTTTTTGGGTTACAATCCAATGCTACTGCTATTTAGTTGTTCAAATTATTCCAGCTTTGGCTCTAGGTTTTTTCAAGTTGGCTCTGGCATCCTCAAAGCAGAATAACTTTAAGTGTACAATTCATTTTCTTTTGGTATATGTGTTCTCAAAGTTGTGTAACCATCATTGCTATCTTAGTACAGAATATTTTCATCATCCCCAAAACATTCCTGTATGTTTTCTTTTCTTCTGAAACTTCTTCTGACACCAACTATGTGGAGTTTTTTTCACACCAACAACCAATTCTCCAACACCAATGGGTGTCCAATAATTCAGAATAATTCTCACATTAACTCCCAGAGTTAGTGCCGACTCTACAGTCATGCACTAACCACACCAGACTGCCTCTGCTTCAGATGCAGATGCAAACAGGTGCCCGTGACATCCACACTTCCACCCAGCCAGCTACAAATTCAGAGGTTCCCACAACCCCCATCAAGTTCAATAATTCACTAGAATGGCCCACAGAACTCAAAAAACCACTTTACTTATATTTTCTCATGTATAATAAGGATACAACTGAGAAACAACAAATAGAAGAGATACATCACAGAAGGCAGGAGGAAAGAGGACTGGTGCAGAACTTCTATGACCTCTCCAGAGGCACGCCCTTCCAGAATGGCAATGTGTTACCAACCCAGAAGTCCTCCAAACCCTATTCATTTAGGGGTTTATGGAGATTTCATATGTGGGTACAATTAATTAAATCACTGGCCAGTTTTTTCCAGCCCCTCTACTGTGCTTGGAAGTCAGTGGGAAGGGCTGAAACTTCTAACCCTCCAACAACCAGCTCCCATCCTGAAAACATTCAGGGCTTCCCCAATGAGTCATTTCATTACTATACAAAAGATAAATAAAATGAAGACCACACCTGAAGATCTCCCAAGCAGACAAAACCAGTTAAGCCACTAAACAAAACTTAACCTAGCTAATTTCATGAACGTAAGCAAAGCTTAATCTAGGTTATTTCTGGAAAATGCCCCTGATAATCATAATGGAAACTTAAGTCACCTTCCTAAAACAGTAGTAGATAATCACATTTAACCATCCCCTGGCCATCTGGAAATCACTATTGCAATAACCAATCATTGGAAAATTTAATAACTTTCTCTTTTTTACTTTATAAGCCAGCCTGTAACATCATGCCTCTGAGCTTCATATTATTTTCAGGTTTGAAGTCCTGTTTTTGGGTTTTTTCCCACTCAGTATAACATTCATATCAAGTAAAGCTCTCTGAAATTTCTTTTGACAACAGTAAATTCCAAGATGTTTAGGAACTCTAAGCCAGGAACCATGAACAAGCACCAAATACTTAGTTTTTATGATACCACAAAACCCCATACTGATTAAAAGTATTTCTACATTCCCCCACACCCATCTTCTGGCAACCACTAATCTATATTTTGTTTCTACAGATTTGCATATTTTGAACATTTCTCACAAATAGAATCATACAATTCGTGGCCTTTTATTTCAGCTTCTTCCATTTAGTACAATGATTTCAAAGTTTATCTATATTGTAGTAGGTATCAATACTTCATTTATTTTGATGACAAAATATTATTCCATAGTATGGTTATACCATGTTTTTTTTTTATACAGTCATCAGTTGGTGAATATTTATTTGGGTATTGTCATTTTTTTTTTGCATTTATCTTCAGATAGAACGGGAAGAAGAGAGGGAAGAAGAGAGAGAGAGAAACATCAATGTGAGAGAGACACATCGAGTGGCTGCCACCCACAAAACCCCATCAGGGGCTGGGGACAAACTGCAACCGAGGTACATTCCCTTAGCGGAACCAAACCCAGGCCTCTCTGGTCTGCAGGCCGACACTCTAACCACTGAGCCAAACCGGCCAGGGCTTTTGGGGATTTTTTGTTTGCACCTTTTGCACATAAGAAATGCTACTATAAATATTTGGGGAAAATTTTTGATAAAATTCAATTTATGGCCCTGGCCGGTTTGGCTCAGCGGTTAGAGCGTCGGCCTGCGGTCCAGAGAGACCCGGGTTTGGTTCCTGCTAAGGGCATGTACCTCAGTTGCAGTTAGTCCCCGGCCCTGGCTGGGTCGTGCAGGTGGCAACCACTCGATGTGTCCCTTTCACGTCGATGTTTCTCTCTTTCTCTCCCTCCCACTCTATCTGAACAAAATATAAAAAAAAAAAATTCAATTTATGTATTTTTCTCCTTTCACACTTTTGTTTTTTGGTGTCACACCTAAGAAACAATGACGTAATCTAAGGTCTCCAAGATGTATGCCTATGTTTTCTTCTAAAAATTTTATAGTTTAAGCTCTTACATCTAGGTCTTTGATCCATTTTGAGTTCATTTTTGTACATGATTTGAGGAAGGGGTGTAACTCATTTTTTTTCATATAGATACCCACTTGTCCCAGCACATTTCTGGATTCTCACTTCTACTCCACTGATCTACATGTCTATCTTCTTGCCAGCCCCACACTGTTTTGACTACTGTTGCTTTAAGGTAAATTATAAAATTGAGAAGTGTCTGTGCTCCAACTTTGTTCTTTTTCAAGAGTGTTTGGGTATTCTTGTTTCCTTGCCTTTCATATGAATTTTCATATCAGTTTGTCAATTCCAGAAAGAAAAAAAAAGGTATGTGGGGGTTTGAAAAGCTTACATTGAATCTGTATATCAATTTGAAGAGGATTTTCGTCTTAACAACAGGCTTCCAATCCACATATTTCCATTTATTTTGGTCTTTTTTTCATTTTTCAATAATGTTTTGTAGCGTTTAATTTTCAAGTCTCATACTTCTTTTGTTAAATTTATTTCTAAGTATTTTATCCTTTTTTATTGCCACAAATAGAACTCTTCTTAATTTCATTTTTGGATTATGTATTGCTAGTGAATAGGCAGAGAATAATTCTGCATATCGACCTTATATACTGCAACCTTGCTGAATTTGTTTAATAGTTCTGATAATTTGAATGTTTGTGGATTCCTTAGGATTTTCTAAATACAAGATCATGTAATCGGTGAATACAGATAGTTTTACTGTCTTATTTCCAATCTGAATGCCTTATAATTCTTTATCTTGTCTAATTTCCCTAACTTAATATTTCAGTACAATACTGAACAGAAGATTAGAGTGGACATCATTGTTTTGTTTCTAATGTAGGGGTAAAACTATTAGTCTTCCACAATTAAGTGAGATGTTAGCCCAGATTTTTCACAGATGCCCTTGAGTAGGTTGAGGAAGTTCCCCATATTCCTATATGTTGAGTGTTTTTATTATGAAAAGGTGTTGGGGGGGTATAAGTGCTTTTTCTGTATCTTTTGAGATAACCATGGGGTTTTATCTTTATTCTCTCTGTATGGTCCATTACATTGATTGGTTTCTATATACTAAATCAACCCTGCATTCCTAGGATAAACCCTAATTGATCATAGTATATAATTTTTTCTATATGTTTGCTAGATTCAGTTTATTAATATTTGAATGAATTTTTAATTCTACATTCACAGAGATATTCAAATATAGTTCTTTTTTCTTGCAATATCTATGTCTGATTTTGGTATCAAAGTAATGCCAGCTTCACAGAATGATATGGAAAGGTCTCCCTCCTCTTCTACCTTTTGAAAAAGCAGAGTAATCTTTTAGAACAATAAATATTATAAGATTTTCCATAGTTATTTAGTATTCAGATTCTGAGTAGAGGGAAAAAAGCAATTACAGAAAGGATTTGCAGGAGCACAGACTTCTGTTAACTGAGGATTCAAAACAAGTCTCTCCCGAATGTCCCGCTTTGGCAACTATTTTGAGCTGAAGAAAATCAAAGCCCAAAAAACTCAGGCAGAGCTTTTTACCTTTCCCTTAACTGCCTAAAAGAAGTTAGATAGGGAGCCTGTACCAGGAAGAGAGAGCGCTATTACCAAAGATCATTTCTTTTTCCATCAGAAAAACGTCTCTGTATGGCATGGCAAACATTTGTTTACCAAAGTTTGCTCTTCCATCTCCCTAGAGCCCTGCCCCCTTCTCCATAGCACAGGAAGGCAAATAAGACTCAATTACTTGACTGTCTGAGATCCTCATATCTTTGGGGTTCCTATATACACGAAATAAATTTTTTTTTCTCCAGTTAACCTGTTTTATGTCAATTTAATTTAGGTCAGCTCACCTGGCTGGCGTGGCTCAGTGGACTGAGCATTCATCCCATGGACTGAATGGTCCCAGTTTGATTCCAGTCAGGGCACATGCCTGGGTTGTAGGCTCGATCCCCAGTGGGGAAGTGCAGGAGGCGGCCAATCAATCTTTTTCCCTCACTTTGATATTTCTATCTCTCTCCCTTCCTCTCTCTCTAAAAAATCAATAAAACCATATTTAAAAACATTATTAGGTCAGCCAAAGAACCTAGAAGGGAAGGGGGAAAGAGTTGTTCTCCCCTACATGGCCATGGTGCAATAATTGGTATTGGACTTACCCTCTGCTATAAACAATTAAAAAACTGGACAAAATGCTTTTATAATTTGGACAGCCAATAGTACAAAAGGGAAACACATCAGCTGATCCCCTGGGGCTCCTTCTGCACAACAGTTCAGTGAGAAGCTCAAATAGAAAGTATCAGTCTCATTGAACTGACAAGGCAAAGATTGGAAACTGGGGTATTGAGGCAACTAAAATTTATGAGGCAGGATTCATAGAGGAAGGAGTTGTGTTGAGGGGTGACAAAGAAGTATGCATAGGAATTCCCTTCAGGGTTCTGGACAAGGCCAGAACCATGCCTTTCACACTGAGATTCCACATGGCCTAGCGGACAGTAGCTACTAAGACTTGAATGAAAAAGAAGTGAAGTTGCACAGAGCTAGGAAATGTTGTGTTCTGGCAAAAGGGAATGAAAAGATCTTGCACAACTCCCCATGTACTCAGTTGTAACTCTCAAAAGGGTTTGCCTTAACAGTAACAATTGCAACCTAAAAGAAGAGATAGACCCTAGGACTAAGGACAAATCTGAAATAAACCCACGTAACAAACGATATTTCTAAGTCTGACAGATCAAAAGGATCTTCTAGTAATTTAACTGCCTGCCACAAAACCTGACCCATATCAAGAGAAAAAAAAGTCAATAGAAAAAGGTCTTAAAATGTCACATGTCGGAAATAGCAAAAAAAGACTTTAAAGAGATGCTTATATGTTCAAATACTTAAGAAAAAATAGACACAATGAGTAAACAGATGACAAAGGTCTACAGAAAATGGAAACTATTTTTAAAAGATTCAACTGAAAGTTTTAGAGAGAAAAAAAGAAAAGACAGACACATTTATAATATTTAAATCAGAAAGATAATTATAATAATAAATATTTTAATATATGTCTAAATTATTACTAATGTTAAAATTCTTAAAGATTAGCCCTGCCCAGTTTTGCTCAGTGGTTAGAGTGTTGGCCCATGAACCAAAGAGTTGCAGATTCGATTCAGTCAAGGGCATGTACCTTTGTTGCGGTTCAGTCCCCAGCCCTGGTTGGGGTCATGCGGGAGGCAACCAATCAATGTGTCTCTCTCACATCAATGTTTTTCTCTCTCTCTTTCCCCTCTTCCACTCTATGTGAAGATAAATGGAAAAAAATGTCCTTAGATAAGGATTTTTAAAAAATTCTTAAAGATTAAATCAGAATCAAAAATTATGAAAGTTTCAGATTAGTAGGCTAATATCTCTATATAAGTTAAATTAGAAAGGTCATATTCAAAAGACATTTTAAAGGCTAATAAACTAGCATCGATAATACAACATCCAAAAATGAAATACATTTCATTCAAAATGAAATTTTAAATACCAGCTATTTAAATTCAATGAGTAAGAATTATTGAAATGTTAACCATATACCAGGGTGGGCGAAAGTAGGTTAATAATAAATAAATAAACAAACATACAAAAATAAACTGTTTTTCATACTCACAACTGTAAATTCAGTTTTGCCCACCCCTGTATTTGTGATATAGATTCTTTATCAGAGGTAAGAAAATAATGGTAGAGACTTAAATTTTATATTATTTAGTATGTTTAAATATCAAGAAGAAAAATATTAATTTATGACAGCAATTTTCAACCTTTTTCATCTCTTGGCACACATAAACTAATTACTAAAATTCTGCAGCACACCAAAAAATATATTATTCTTGCCAGTCTGACAAAAAATAGGTATAATTTTGATTGATTCACACTAAATGGCTATTGCTGTGTTGGCCATTGTCATTTTTTTAATTTGACAATCTAAGGGAAAAGAGGTCAGTGCCCCTGATTAAATGGCCAGGTATCACGTTTTAAAAATTCTTGTGGCACATCAGTGTGCTACGGCACAACAGTTGAAAATCACTGATTCATTGCTTTTGCCTAATTAACCTGTTGTTTATAAAGGCTATAAAGTATTTTGTTGATGGAGAGTATAAAAGCATTTGTAACCTGTTGTTTATAAAGGCTATAATATTTTGTTGATGGAGAATATAAAAGCATTCGTAAAGAACATTTTCATGAAGAATGCTGTAATTTTAACCCATTTCAGAGCAAATGTGGGTGGTGTCTCCACCCCATGCCTAAAGGGAGGGACTTCAAAAATAAAAAACCACCTGGAAAACATCTCATGTATTTCCTGTAACTGGAGGACACAGTAATCTATTAAATGACTTTCTTCTAAGAAAACAAAAGCAGAAGAATAGAGAAGGCTGCACCTGGGAAGTTAACTACACTCCCCTTCAATGGCTAATGAACATGTGTGAATCTTGAAGACAAAACATGGAACTCACACTAGATATGTCCATCTGGGATCATTCAAACCAGGATCCTGTCCAAAAAGGTGTGTGACTCCCTTTTGTATTCTGTCAATGGATCGCCTACAGGAGACTACAGGAATGGAAGAGGGGAAAAGAACATGCCCCTTCCTACATGCTTCCTATTTCTGTCAGAATCACTCAATAATGACACTTTACCACCAGCAGGAACTGTTGATCCTAATGCAGCAGCGGGTTGCAGTTTCACTCCCAAAACTACTTAATTGTGCTCCTCAGTGATATCATACCAGATGGCTGTTGCCCCTCCCCAAAGTTCTCAGCCCAGTACCCATATGCCTCAGTGCCAGCACTAGTCAAGCAATGATTACTCCTCTGAGCTCTGCATCCCAGCTCAGGATCCCTTCTCAAAGCCTCTAAGATTTAAAGATACCAACCTCTTTCTTTTTGTACCCCAAACTTAAAGAGGACATCTGTTCCCTAATACCTGGTTAAGAATTCTTTATATAAAATTCTCTATAAAACAATTGGTATAGTTCCTGTTTTTTGACCAGACTCTAACTGATTCACCTTAGAGTTTCACAAAACTTAATGCATCACCCATGAATATGACACTGTAAAGTTTATCCTAAAGCTCATGCTCAACCAGGTGGTGACCACAAAGAGACCCACCTGGCATCACAGTCAGCCACTTCCTATAAATGGGCAAAGTTCTTTAACTCCTTTGAGGGTTGCCCAACCAAACTCTGGAAGCACAGGATGACCTCAATACATCCCTCTCCTTTTGTTTTTTACCAGTAGGCCCCTCTAGCCAACATTTTGACTTAAGATTCTTAGGAGTCAGATACTTACCAGGCCCTATATCTCTTAAATCCCTAGTGTCACATATGAAGTTCACTAAAAGGGTCTCTTCAGGCTCCATCACTTGACTTGTGATACAGGCCAGCACCACTCTCCTCTCTATGGGAAAGGTAGGGTGGGAAACATCCTAAAACACTGACATCTCTTTCCTAAGAAGTAATCAGTACAGGCTCTCATCTGCCAATCTTCAGTAATCCCCAGCCTTTTTGTTGTTGTTGTTCTTTTTGTTTGTTTGTTTGTTTGTTTGTTTGTTTGTTTGTTTGTTTTACATAGGAGGGAGGGAGGTGACAGGTTAACAAGAGCAGTACTGAGTTCTGGAAGCCTCCTTCACCACCTCTGTGCAGATGGTCTTGTGCTTAAACTTATAATGTAGATATCTAGTATCTATGAGCCTTGGCCTCTAGAGCCTCCTTTGAAACTCAAAGTCATCAGAAAAATTTCAATTAAAGTTCTGTCTGTATTAGTTATGGTATGAACAAATTTTGTAACAAAACCCCTATATACGGTAGCTCAAATAAGTTAAAAGTTTGTTGCTCTTTCATGTAACATTCAGAGGGGCAGGTGAAGTGAAATGGGAAGGCAGCCTGCTCCAAGGGTCATTATCCAGGGCCCAGGGCCCTTCCATCCTGCCTTTCAGACGTCCCGTCGGAGTACTGCCCTCATCTGCATGTTGAAGCTGGCTCACTACCATGTTGGTCAAGAACGGAATGAAATAGGAGGATTTGCACACCCATTTTTTCAAAAGGCAAAACTCAGAGGTGCATTTATCATTTCTACTGACATGCCATAGGTAAAAACTTAGACATACAACCTATCTAGCTCTAACAGGCTAGGAAATTCAGCCTCTTGCTCAGCGGCCGTGTGCCCAGTGGGAGATCAGCAGTTTCTAGTGCCCAAAGGAAACAAACAAAATAATAATAATGGATATTGGGAATAATTAGCAGATTCTGCTAACAATCTCTTATTAATATGTTCAAAATTAAAAATGAATATTGAAAAAGAAATTACTGCAAAAGTTTAACATGAAAAGCTACACATTGAGAATAAACTTTTAAAAATAAAATGGCTGACTCTAATCCAAAATAATATTGAATGCAAACTATAATTAAAAAACAAACTTTAACTTAAAATATATAGTTGTTCACATAAAACATAAAATAAAAAGTTTTATTACATAGCAGTCACATGAAAAACAAAATAAAATAGTTTTCTTTTAAATTTAGGCCTAATGTAAATAGTACTGCTATGAACATAGGGGTACATATATTCTTTCTGGTTGGTGTTTCAGGCTTCTTAGGGTATATTCCTAGAAGCGGGATCACTGGGTCAAATGGCAGTTCAATTTTTAACTTTTTGAGGTAACACCATAGTGTTTTCCATAGTGGCTGCACCAGTCTGCATTCCCACCAGCAGTGTACTAGAGTCCCCTTTTCTCCACACCCTCACTAACACTTGTTTGATGATTTGTTGATGGCGGCCATTCTGATAGGTGTACCTCACAGTTGTTTTAATTTGCATCTCTCTGATGATTAGTGACGTTGAGCATTTCTTCATATGTCTCTTGGCCATTTGTAAGTCCTTTTTGGAGAGGTGTCTATTTAGGTCCTCCGCCTATTCTTTGTCTTCCTTTTGTTGAGTTGTATGACAAATATCACATGATCTCACTTATTTGTAGAATATAGTGAACTAAACAAACTGATAAACAAAATTAATCCAGAGACATAGAGGTAGGGTACAGACTGACAAGCCTCAGAGGAGGGGGTTTGGGGAGGAAGAGATAAACCACAGAACTTACATGCATGTATGCATGACCAATGAACATAGACAACAAAGCTGGGAATGGGGTCGGGGGAAGGGGAGGAGGGTGTCAATGCACAGATCAATTAAAGAAAACTTTTCACTTTCTTCACAAGAACTCCCAAGTAGGTTAATACAGAGTTTGGAGTTTCAGAGTATTAGAGACTATGGTAAAAGCCAGAGCTTTTAAAAAAGCTAATTCCAACGTTTCCAGATGTCCTCTGACTATAGATGGCAGCTTAGCAAAGCTGAGATTCTAAGAGAACTGAACAATCTTATTCTTGGGAGACCTGTTTGAAAAGGGACACCTGCAGTAATAAAAGTAGAAGCATTTGAACATGTCTTGTGAATAGTGGTTTCCCAAAACTGAGATAAAAGAATCCAGTATATGAACTGCTCTGTTCAGGTTGGACTTTCAGCAAGCATGTTGAGGTATTTATAAATTTACCTTTGGAAAAGAATTTGCTGTATTTGGGGGTCTGGCAGGATTACTGCCACTCATTAAGCTTAACTACAATGTACTTTCACAATTTGAATATTATAGAATTCGCCTTTTTGGACCATCACATACATTTTTATGTAAAAAATAGAAGTCTTTTGTATAGAGTATTCTTTATAATAATGTTTCAACTGATGAACACAAGTGACAAAATAACTACATTTTCATATTTGTTAATTTATGTCAACAGATATTTTAGGTTTTGTAAACCTAAGTAAATCACTATTCCAGTTTTGAATAACTGATATTTAATATTCTCTATTTGACCATTTCCTACTGAAAGCTTAACATCATATTTTACATAAAGTCTACTTTCATGAGCACTCCTTATGAGCAAATAATATGTTCATGTTAAAGAGCAGCATATTAAGCCAGTTAAAAGGGGCATAATAAGAACATTTCACCAAGTTTGGAAGTCAGCTTAGACTAAAAAAAGCAATTCTAATAGAGGGCCAGTTAAATACTGCATAGTCTGTATAATATTTTTAAGGCCCAGATTTATTATTCAAAGAAAAAAATCTTAAAACTATATAAAATTTTATGTATGGAAACATTTAAAATTCCAGCATTTGAAAGAGTAAGTTGGAATAATTTGTCAAATGTTCTAATTTGCAACCTAGACAATTACACATACTATTTTAGGTAACTCAAAAGCCCTATTCAATAAAAATCACTACCAGAATAATAGTTATTTTTAACTCTTGTAAACAACAAATATAACAATAAAAAATTTTTTTAAAAAAGCACAGGACTAAAATAAGTATATTCATTATTTAAAGTAAGGCAAAGAAGTAGAAGACAAAAATCTGAAACAAGTTAATTATTCTCTGAATAAAGGTACATAAAAAGAAAACATCTCAAAACAGGCAAACCATAAAGATCCTTTCTTATTTCCCTGTGTAGGTCTAACAGGAAGACAAATAGAATCTTTTTTTTAATTTAAAATTATTTTCAATTAGAGTTTACATTCAATATTATTTTGCATTAGTTTCAAGTGGACAGCAAAGTGAGTAGACAATCATATACTTTACAAAGTGATACTCCCGATACTTTAAGTACCCACATGGCACCATACATAGTTATTACAATATTATTGACTATACTTCCTATGTTGTACTTTACATCCCCAAGACTATTTTGTAACTACCAATCTGTATTTCTCAGTCCCTCCTCCTTTTCACCCAGTCCTCCAACCCTCATTTCCCTCTGGTAACCATTAGTCTATTCTCTGTATCTATGAGTCTGTTTCTGTATTGTTTGTTCATTTATATTGTTCTTTAGATTCCACATGAGTGAAATCATATGGTATTTGTCTTTCTCTGACTGACTTAATTGACTTAGTAAAGTATCCTCTAGGTTCACCCATGCTGTTGTAAATGGTAAGATTTTATCCTTTTTTATAGCCAAGTAATATTCCATTGTATATACGCACCACAGTTTTTTTTATCCATTAGTCTATTGATGGGCACTTGGGTTGCCTCCATAGCTTACCTATTGTAAATAACACTGCAGTGAACATAGGGGTGCATATATTCCTTCAAATTAGTGTTTTGGGTTTCTTCGTATATATACCCAGAAGTAGAATTGTTGGGTCATAAGGCAGTTCCATTCTTAATTTTTTGAGGAACCTCTGTACTGTTTTCCACAGTGCACCAATCTGCATCTTAAAGCTCAAAAATATCTTAGAGAGCGTGCCAGCTATTCAGCTTTTGTCTCTTAGCGCTAAGCCAAGATTTTCACACTCCTTCCGCTTTCTGATGCTAAGGCTGGCACCTTGTAAATCACATTTCTACTTTTCCACTGGGCTTTATGTTGGACTCTGCCTAAAAGGAATTCTAGGAGGAATAATCAAGCTATTCCTTCTGTTTGCTTACCATTTGTTTTCTCTAGGCTTCATGAGTGTGTCATTTTTGTTAGCATTGTCCTATACTTTTTCAACTTGGCAACAGTATTGCCCTTCTAAAACAAAAGTTGAATCTAATTTGCAGTTTTTGCAACATTTGCCAAACCAGTCTTACCACATCCTTCTACCCCAGAGCTATCAGCCTATCAGCACCAACATGTCAGTGCCTCTCCTCAGAGGTCTGGGTCTCAGGTCTGTGGCGGCCTCTTTTAAGCTTCTAAGTTTTAGCCATTTCAATCTCTTTTTTTGTTACTCCACTCTTACTAGTAGTAGTTGTGGTGCCTTAGTATTCTCCTTTTCCATTTTCAGTTTTCTAGTTAGCTTTATGCCAATGTCATAATTCTTAATGTTAAATTCTCTGTTTAAATAACTAGTATGTTTTCTGTCCCTTGACTGAACTCAGCCTCTGTGCACTAATTCCTACGGTAAATGGTTCTATCAAAATCACCAAGGGGCTTGGGAAGTACAGTCTGAAAGACCATATCTAATATCAATTTCTATTAACAAAATATTATTTTCATAAAACAAATCTTAACCAAATATTCTTGATTCCTTGGAATACACAGAAGAGAATGATTCTCAACCAGAGTGGAATGGAAGTTATAGGACCTGAGGAGGGACTTAAAAGGTTTAGAAATGCCAATTCAGGTACAACCCTTTCATATTATAAAAGGAACTGAGCTTTGTCTACCAAAATATGTTGTGAACATTCAAAACAAAAACTTGTATGAATGAGAGAAGCTAAGAGGATACCAAGGTCAAAAACTAGTTAGTGGCAAAATTAAGCCAATGACTACCTTCTTAGTTGGAGGTCTTATCCTGCCTATCCCATTGGTTTGGCAGGGTCCCATTAACACTAGCTGAGAACCCAGAAAAACACTGGTAAAGGTTGAGTTTCCCAGGAAAAAGATTAGGTATTAATCTGTATTAGGTATTAATAAGGAGTGTTCTTTTGATCAATCCCAGTGGGAAAGTAGGGAAAGAAACAGGACTAAACAAAGAATTTGGACTGTGATGCAGTACCAATACAGGCCTCAGTTGACTCTACAGGAGTTCTGAAGATCGGATGATTCTTCAACATTACACTGAGTTGGGGCAAAGCAGTTGAGACTTTAGCGTACATGTCAATCAGTCACTGGATCTGGGCAAACCCAGAAAGGAAATATGACCTTAGGTGAAGTGGCTCCATTCAGCCTACGCAATCCCAGTGGAGGCTGACAACTGAGCACTTCCCCCCAGTAGCTGAGGGAAGTAAGTCCCTCATTCCTGAAGGGAAACAGCTGAGTGGAACATTGCAGTGTCCACCACAGTCCAACCATTGTGCTGCTTGGATCTACTTCTTTAAGTTCTGGAAGCAGCTCCTTCATGATTCCAGTGAGTCTCTCTTCCTGGGGGAATCTTAGAGGAGGAAGATAAATGGGAAAAACTATAGCCCCCAGCACTGAAACTAGTCTAATCGATACTCATTATCACCTGAATTTTCTATCCATTCTAGATATCTCTACCAGCTGGCATGCTTGCTAATCCTCATAACTTGTCTGGCATAATCCAGATCCTCATCCTAAAGTCCCTGTGCCCTCTCATGCCATGTCTCCTTGAAACAAGTAGTCTAAGAGCAGTTAGCAGCCACAGCTTATTGTTCCAGTGAATTCTGACTGTGTCCCTTGGTGAAAATATTCCCCTTTGAACACCAAAACTTCTAAACCCTCAGAGCCCAGAGTTGCTGAGATGAAAACTTCATAAGTGGATTATTGAGAATGATACCAGGCAAAGCCAATATTATTTCTACCTCTTGACTTTTGGACTCATATATCCTACCTGTTGGGGATCACATAAAGTTATTGATCTCTTAGTACAGCAACTCAACTCACAGGGTATTACCTCTGAGCTGACATTTCAGCATTGCCTCCAACAGCCTGCTCCTTCAATAAACATTCCCATCATACTATCATACCAGCAGTTTCTGATTGGCACGGTATGTGATATGAGTAGGGATCCCTTGGTCATATGCATATTGCTATATCTCCTTTGAAGTAAAGTGTAGTCTCATACCTTTAGAGCAAGCCTTCTGTAAGCCTTAGGATGCTGGTGCCAGCTGAGTATACAGGCCCTGCAGATAGGAAAAGAAAATCCATGCCTATAACATATGTCTATTACCACCAATACTGACCTCTGGCTCTGGCCCTTCTGTGGTAGAGGGACCCGATGTAGTCAATTTGACACCAATTGACTGATTAGTCTCTTCAAGGGATGGGAACTCAACAATGGTATCTGCTGAAGGCACACTGAGTGTTTAGGAGCAAAAGTAGCTGTTTCGGCCTTGGTAATGTGGAGCCCCCATGTTGTCAGGTTCATGCATAGCTTCCCCCATCCCTGCTACCACCAATAATTTTTTGTGTACCAATTGTTCCTTCATTGAGGTGGCAGGTTGCAATGACAGAGGCTGGCTGCTGTCAACTCGACAAGGTTTTAGTTTACCTGGCTGTTTTAGTGCCTTTTCTGTGTTAGATATCAGTATACAATTCAAAGATCCTCACACTTCTTGTCTACTCCCATATACCCATTCTCATGCCTCTATCTCAGAATTCCCCAATGTAACAAATTTTCTCCTTCCAGCCCCTTGACCAAGCAGCCAAGCTATTCACCCCTGTCTATGAATCCATGTATATTCTAACCTTGGACTTTTTCTCTTGCTACACAAAGTGGAGGATTAGGTGCACTTCCCATGGCTCTGCATATTGGGAGGATATCCTCTGATCACTACTTCCTACCCACCTGGAGCAGTAGTTCAACCAAAATATCAAAATGACTCATCAATGAACTTAATAATGTGGACGTTTTTTCCTTTACTAGCTGATCATAAGAGATCAACCACAGAGGTATCAGCTGAGGGAGGAGTATTTGTACAACAGCAGTGGATTACATGGGAGTGCAGGCTACCTGTTCATGCAGCTTGTTTGTGCCCTCTGGTCCTGCTTGTGTTCAGTCCTAAATGTACCAGCTTCACCTTAATGGATTTTTCCTGTGCTTGCACAACCTTATAACATGGTTGATCTAACAGAAAGAAAATTCATGAAGGACAGTTGTGGCTACAATGTCACTTGGTATTCTATCTCTCTCGGGGCTCTTCAGCATGCCAGAAGCTGTTTATTTTAAAGGTATGTATGTCTCTGCTGCATAGTCTGCCATACTCCAGAACCCATCAAGTCTGCATTGTGTCTCTCATTGGAAATTGCCATAAATCCCACACATCTATATATTCCATATTGTGTCTTTCTCCACCAATGATACCTCTAACACTCAAATGGCAATGTAGCCCCTGTGCAGTAAAGACTGTCACAATTTTCCTGAGTTTAGCAAGTATGTTATTTTAAACATAAATGTATCATTTTTATTTTCCTTGACTCTAAAAGTTTTTATTCAATCTCCTTGTTAAAATTTTTTCCATAATCTAATTCATGAGCCAGTAGGGGATTTTACAAAGTAGCCAGAATCATTAAAGATAAAAGGGCTACACAAAGCAATCTATAGATTCAATGCTATCCCCATTAAAATACCAATGACATAGTTCACAGAACTAGAACAAATACTTCAGAGGTTCATATGGAATCAAAAAAGACCCCGAATAGCCACAGCAATCTTGAAAAAGAAGAACAAAGTTGGGGGGAATCACAATACCAGATTTCAGGTTATATTACAAAGCCACTGTAATCAAAACAGCCTGGTACTGGTACAAGAACAGGCATATAGACCAGTGGAAGAGAACAGAGAACCCAGAAATAGACCCAAGACATTATGCTTACTTAATATTTAACAAAGGAGGCAAGAGCATACAATGGAGTAAAGACAGCCTCTTTAGTACATGATGTTGGGAAAATTGGACAGCTACAAACAAAAACATGAAACTAGACCACCAACTTACACCATACACAAGAATAAACTTAAAATGGATAAAAGACTTAAATGTAACTCGTGAATCCATAAAAATTCTAGGAGAAAATATAGGCAACAAAATTTCAGACATCACACGCAGCAGAATTTTCACTGATACAACACCTAAGGCAAGAGAAACAAAGGAAAAAAAATTAATACATGGGAATACATCAAACTAAAAAGCTTCTTCACAGAGAAGGAAACAGTCATCAAAATGGAAAGGGAACCCACTATATAGGAGAGCATAATTGCCAATAATACATCAGATAAGGGGTTAATTTCCAAAATATATAGAGTATTATGCATCTCAACAAAAGGAAGACAAAGAACCCAATTAAAAAATCGGCAGAGGACCTAAATAGACACCTCTCCAAACAGGACATACAAATGGCCGAGAGACATATAAAAAAATGTTCAACGTCACTATGAGGTATCACAAGCCTAGAAATGCCAGCATTCACCTAATGCTGGCAGAAGCAAGAAACAGATTCTCCCTTAGAGTCTCCAGGGGAACCATGGTCCAGAACTACAAAAGAATAAATGTCTATTGTTTAAAACCATCAATTTTGCAATAATTTGTTACAGCAGCCCTAGGAAACTAATATAGGGATAATAAAGAAAAGCTTTATGGGGTACATAGCATCTGAAGAATAGAGGTAGGATTATATATATATATGGTGACTATAAAGAGGGAAAAAGAAAAGGAGGGAAGGTGAACATTATAGGTGAAAGAAAAAGGCCCTGAGACAGGAAATCAAGGACGTTGTACAAGAAAAAACCAAAGTAGTTCAATTATGCAGGCATATATGCTACTTGAAAATAAATATTGACACAGATTGTTAAAGATTTTGAATGCTAACCTAAGAAGTTTGAACTTCAAGAAATTTAAACTTCAATTTGTAGATAATCAAGATCCTCTTCAGTTTGTGAGGACAAAGTATTTGTGTGTGAGTGATGGGGGTGGGGGTCTGGGATGAGGAAATAATGTGATAGATTCTTTGCACACTTATGTCACATTATTCTTTAACTTTTTATTCATCTTCTTCCATCACAAGGCTTATGGTTTGGAAATGAGTTTCTTCAGGACTGAGCAAAACTTATGGCATACTTATATGATAAATGGTAAATGAGAGAATGAGACTACTGGGCTTTTTTTTTTTAATCCTCACCCGAGGACACTTTGACATTAATCTTCAGATAGAACTGGAGGGAGAGAGGGAGGAAGAAAGAGAGAGAGAAACATCCACACATCAGTTGGTTGCCACCTGCACAACCCCAACTGGAATGGGACGAACTGCAACCTAGGTACATGCCCTTGGTCAGAATTGAACCAAACACTCTTGGTCTGTGGGAGACACTTATTGCTGAGCCATACCAGCCAGGGCAAGACTACTCTGAATTTTTTGTTTTAGTCATTACCAAGCATGGTATGATAGAATTAACAGAATACTGAAAAGTACTTGAATCACTTTTACTCTTCAAAGGTCTTGTTAGATAGGATAAGAGTCTCAAGCTCTGGGCAGTTCTTACTAAATGCTATTCTTGTTCAAGATTAAAATGTAGCACAGTATTTTGCAAAAGCAGATGTAAAGAGGATGAGCCTGACAGGTAGCCCACTGCAAAGAAGAAATCAACATGTGATTAACCAAATAGAGTATGTAAGCAATGGCTAAGCTTCCCTTCCTGGATCCAGGCTTCCTGGAAAACAGCTTGGAATATGAATCCCTGCTCCTTTACTTGCTACAAGTTAATGAAATTATTTAACAACTACACCTTCCTTCTTGGATAGAGCACCCTAAGAGGTGAACCCCTTGAGTTTGGTAACAGTTTAATTAAGTTGATTTTATTTTTAAAATATTAATACTGAAAATATAAGAGATTTGGGCTCTGTGTAATTGAACCCAGAAACTACTCCAGACCCAGGACAGCAATTCTAACCAAATCCAATCAATTAAGTGGAGGTTGTCTTGAGTAGAGTTGAGTATGAAGGAAAGGATTGTGCCATTATGGATTAGCAATGTCTCTTAACGTGTTGCATTGGGAGTGGATGTCCAAATGATTTGTGTTTCTCATTCTCCAGTGCTCCGAAAGTTAGTAATTTGGTTTCTTTGAAACTTTTTATTTTCATGTTCTCTCATGTGAAGTATGGGATGGGGGAGGCTACATTTCGGTGGAGGTTTACATTTAGTTGGACATAGCTAATTAAAGACTTATGCATTCAGATAAAAAAGAAACCAAGGTTGTAGTGTAGAGAATAGAAAGTTGTTCTGCTTCCTGCATTCAATGATTTCAGAGTATTACAATTCTGGTTAGAAAGGCAGAGCAGACTCAACTGCCTGCCTTCTAACTCCAGTACATGTTTTACAAAATACTAAGTAGGGCCTTGGAGAGAAGAAAAACCAGCACATAGATCAGTGGAACCCCACATGAAAAAAAAAAAAAAATTAACTCTAAATACCAAATTCCAAAGCTTACACTGGAAGTTTTGAGGCTAGACCCTGAAACAGGAGAAACACCAGTGGGTGAAAATGAAATCGAGGCTTAGGCGGACTGCACATCCTCCTTGACCATATGTAGCACTCACACCTAACGTGAGGGATACCAAAACAACTGCCTTTTAAAGTTTTAAAATATAATTCATGAAACAGAATATAAACACAAATACTATCATGCAAGTATGTTATGCTCTTTGCTGTTGTAGGGACGGTATAAAGCAGACTACGCATCCTTTTTCTTCTTTGATGGGTGCAAGTTGTTTATGGTTGCTCGGTTGAGTATTTCTTGTGGAGGTCGAGGGGTGTACCAGGGCCAATGTGGGTTACTCCTTCCTAAAGCCCTTAAAACGCGCCTAAGCTCTGAATAGCCAAACCTCCTAGGTCCACAGGAAACCATCGAATACAGTAGAAATGTGCAGAAGCAACAACGTCCCCTCCCACTAAACCCTATCCCCACCAGGCGCAGGCGCAGGCGCACTCCGGAGTCTGGAGCGCGACCTAAAACCTGGTACCGAGCCGATACGAGACACTTTTCATTAACCATTCCCATCCTGAGCAGGTGCAGCTAGAAGAGAGACTGCTATGTGGTTACTATCCTTTTCATCTCTAAGGCCTTTGATCGTATGGAGACGCGCTCAGGTTCATTTTCCTCCTCTGTTGTTGGAACTCGCTTTACCTAAAGTAACAGTTGCTGTTTAGGGATAAAACTTGATAAAAGTTAACACTCTCAGACGCAGGTCGCGTCCTTTTAAGGAGTTGGTCCTGGCAGATACAAAAAATAAAACATCATATTATAGAGAACTCTTACAGTCCGCCAACTCATATACATGAAAAAAAAAAACTGAAAAAAGTACTCTACCTTTTCCATGCTATACGCTTTATAAGACCCAGAAGAAGTTTTACTTTCTCGTGCGAGTGAGAAGCGACCTCCATCCATTGACAAGGACCCGAAGTAAGGAGCGGAGCATGCGCGCACCGCCCCTCGGCTTTGCGGCACCAGAGACGCCGGAGTACCGACGTGCTTTGCGTTCCGCGGCTGTCGTGGAAGGGGCTTGTGGGCTCGCCTGGGACCGCCATGGGGAAGGTGAATGTGGCCAAGTTGCGTTACATGAGCCGGGATGACTTCAGGGTCCTGACCGCGGTAAGAAACTCGCGCTTAAACCTGTCCTCTGCCCATTCCCCCCGTGCGTCCTGTTCCTGGAAGTTGGCCGGAGCGGAGCGCGCTCTGGGCCCCGGAACGCGGCCGAGGGTGGGAATGGGGAGGAGGACGAGAGTCGGATTTTTCAGAAGCTTTTGCTCAGATGCCCATATCGTCCCTCAGATACAGACAGCAAAGGCCCCTCTTCTGATTATTTCCTTTCTTTCTGCTTCCCTGGTGCTCAGAGCCACCGGCATCTCTGGCCCGGGAGGTTATTCTGACCCTGAGCTCCGACCCGCTGAGGGTTACGGCTCCTGAGAATTAGCAGCATTGAGTTCCCCTCGCACAGCCGCAGTCACAGAGCATTCCTTCCGATTCACTCAGTCAACACGTGTGTCGGGTTTTCAGTGACAGTTTTAGGCAATTCTACGGGGTACAGACAAGACAAGGAAGACAGATCATCAAGTAAATGAATAAATTAATAACAAGGGTTAACATCCGACAGTAAGTACTATGAGGATGACAAGGAGGATACCGGGATAGAAACCGTGCACAGTGGGGAGGGAGCTTGAGTGCTACCTTCAAGTTCTGTAGCCAGAGGAGACATACTGCTGAGTGCAAGAGCCTTGTCTGGTTGCTGTTGTAACCAAAGTTTTAAGGCTTTTTAAAACGTTCTTGGAACTTGTTGGGTGCTGAATAAATACTTGCTAAGTGAAAGAAAGAGTAGGAGGATAATAGGAGCTGAATGAGGAGTAGTGAAGTCCTTGGAAAGAGTTTCAAGCAGAAGAAACAGCAGTAGTAAGTGAAAAGGCTCTGAGGCAGAAACAATTTTTGAAGAATGGAGAGGCCAGTGTAGCTGGAGCATAATGAGCAAGAGGCTGAGTGGTTGGGGATGTAACTGGAAAAGGTGAGAGCCTGATTAGGGTTTGTAAAGAATTTGGAATATATTCTAAGTATAGGGAAGCCACTGAGTGTTTCCAAGCAGGGAAATGACAAAAACTGGTTTTATGGTCTTAGTCTCCTGGCACAAAAAGCAACACAGAGATTGGACATTTGCGGAATAAAACAATAAATTTATTGTAAGAGCTGTTTTCTTTTCATTATAGGGATTAAACAATCAAATGCAAATTCCGTATGAAATTCAGGTGACACTTTTTCCTCCGATAGCTTCTTCAGTTCAGCTGGACTTTCTCTACGTACTGTCATTTCTTTCTTTTTTTTTTTTTTTTTTATTTACTTATTTTTTATCCTCACCCAAGGACTTTTTTTTTTTTTTTTTTTTTTTTTGCATTTGTCTTCAGATAGAGTGGGAGGGAGAGAGGGGGAAAGAGAAACATCAATGTGGGAGAGACACATGGACTGGTCGCCACCCACATAACCTCAACCTGGGCAGGGACAAACTGCAACCAAGGTTCCTACCCTTTAGCGGGAACCAAACCCAGGGCTCTCCGGTCCACAGGCGGACGCTCTAACTGCTGAGCCAAACTGGCCAGGGCTGTCATTTCTGAAAGATACTTTCCTTCTCTGCTTCCTCAGCACACTCACTCATTCCTTAATGCCTCTGACAGAAATAAGGGAGTCAATAGAAAGAAATGTTAGAGGCTGGGAGAGACGGAACAAAACATGGAAGAATAATTAGGTTTAAAGTGTGAGGTTTTTGTTGGGGCATCAGAACGATGCCAGATTTATTTTCTGAAACTTTGTTTCTGCAATATCCAAGTTCCTTTTTGAATCTCATTAAGGAATGACATCATTAAATATAATATTTCAGTCTCAGTTGATTCTCACCAGCATTGGTATCAGTGGCCACCTTTCCTTCACCCTGTCTTCCCTTTACTTCTTTGGCATGTCCTCTATCAGTCATCATACTTTGGCTGCCTTTACCTTTCAATGTAAACTTCCCCTCAAATTCTCCTCAACCCTTCTTTTTCTTCTATTATCTCTTTCTTGATGAGCTCATCCACTCCATGACTTCATCTCTTACCTTTATTCGATAACTGACCATTTTTCCCGTCTAATTATGACTTCATTCCGGAATATAGCCTATCCAATTTTCCTAAAACATCTTCACTTGAAGGACCTTTCAACATCTCAAATTCATTGTGCACAAATCAAATGCATCAATTTAGTCTACCCCCTCCATTCAAATAATTATTATTACTTTTACGTATTATTTTTAAACCTGCTCTTTCTCTTCACTTCAACTTTGATTCATTTCCTTTACCCTCCCAGTTCCAATGCCAATTCCATACTATGTTCAAAGATCTTTAATTCTTTCCTTCTGTTACCCCTACCTCTTCCCTGTTGTGCCTTCTATTTCCTATGTCCTAGACTGTCATCTTAATTCTCCAATATAGCACCTCCAGTTTTCGCTTTCTGTAAACTACTTTGCATATTTCTGTTAGACGAATGTTCTTAAAACAACTGTTTATACATCTCCCTGCCTAAACTTCTTCAAGTGTTCTCTACTTTCCTCTGTATAAAATCTAAGATTTCTTTGTATTCAGGGCCTTCCATATCTTACTCAAAAGTGCTTTTCAGCCTTCCTTTCATGAACTCTACATGCCATCCCATCTGAGCTACCACTGTAATGACTGTTCCTGTGCTCTGTACTTTCTTGCCTGTGTGCCATATCCAAATCTTTTTTGTCTTTTCCTGTATCTCAAAGTCAGTCACAAGTGCTGCTGCTTCCTTGAAACTGATCCCTCAACTAGAAGTATTCTTATTCTACTCTGAGCCACCTCTTTTTTTTTTTTTTTTTTTTGGCACTTATCATTTCTTACCTTCTAGTAGAATTACATGTGCACATTCTTATTTCCACGGATAGATAATATATTCTCCAGGGGTGGAAAGTATTTTTACACATTGTTTTTATCCTTTACCTACATATGATACTTTCTCATTAATACTTTCTCAGTAAATATCTAGAATATCTTTAATTTTTAAAGACAAATATTTGAATATCAGTACATGTTTTAGTATTTACCAAATGTCAGTAACTGTTAAGCACTTACATTCTTTACCCTTGGAGTGCATATCATTTAGTAGAGAGAGAGAATATGAATATCAGTGATTAAATTGTGATTAAAAGTATGTCCAGAGTCCGGCCAGTGTGGCCCAGTGGTTGAGTGTCGACCCATGCAGCAAGAGGTTGCCGGTTGGATTCCCGGACAGGACACATGCCCAGGTTGTGGGCCCAGTCCCCAGTGAGGAGCATGCAGGAGGCAGCCAATTGATGTTCTCCCTCATCAATGTTTCTATCTCTCCTTCTCGCTTCCTCTCTCTCTCAAATCAATAAAGGAAAAAACAAAACTTTTTTTAAAAGTTTGTCCAGAGAAGGTAGTAATTATGTTGCAGAACTGATTGGGGAACTACATGGTCAGAGAAGTTAATTTCTTAGCAAAATTTGATAGCAGCTTTGTGTTGATTATGATTACATAATGAATCCTTTCATTTCAGGTTGAAATGGGCATGAAGAACCATGAAATAGTTCCCTGCAGTTTGGTTGCTTCTATAGCCAGCCTTAAACATGGTGGCTGTAATAAAGTTTTGAGAGAATTAGTGAAACATAAACTCATAGCTTGGGAGCGTACCAAAAGTAAGTATTTGAGGCACCATTTGTGATTTTTCATTGTAACTGGCTTCCACCAGAGCAAGCATTCCAAAAGGCAGGAAGTGGAAGTTGACAGAACAGGAAAGCACTAGCCCTAGAACTGCCTAGCATACTTCTACGGTGTTCTATTGGTTACAGCAGTCACAGGGCCCAGTCACATCAAAAAGGATGGAGAAGTAGCCTGTACCTTCTGATAGATTAGCAAATTCCAATTACATAAGGGCAAATACGATAGAGATATTGATGCTGCCATCTTTGGAAAATACCATCTGCCACAAGACTATAGAACATTACTTCTCAAACTACTTGTGGTGGGGGATGAGTTTCTTTTTTTCAACCTATCATAGATCCATACTGTTATAAAATAACAAAAAGTTGTTACTAGAAAAATGAAATGAACTGAAAAATGTAGGCACAGATTCCTTATTAAAGTTGAAGACATAAAATAACTTGGTCAAATTGATATAAAAAATTTTAACTTAACCACTTTGTTTCAGTCTATCTTGTCACAGACTTAGTAACATATGGTGTCAGTCTGTGGGTCACACTTTGAGTAACACTGCTCTAAAGAAGAAACACAGATCATAGGAAGAAATGCTAAACTTGTAAAACTAGATAGCTTATCTTTTTCCAGCTAGGAATTCCCATGTCTAATTCTTCTCATGACTTGATGTGACTTGGTGGTACACTGTAACTAAAATACGGTCTTTCTCATTTGCTTTTGTCTAGCTGTACAGGGCTATCGGTTGACAAATGCAGGCTATGACTACCTAGCTTTGAAAACACTTTCTTCTAGACAGGTAGTTGAGAGTGTTGGAAACCAGATGGGTGTTGGCAAAGAATCTGGTAAGTACTAACAGTACTATTTGAACAGTACTATTTTCTTTGCTTTAGGTTATATACCCTTCGAGAAAGCATTAGTCTTTTAGTTTATTTTTTCTAACTAAACAGTAAATTGAAAACTTGTTTGAAAATAATACAGGTTATGAAATAATCTGTATACAGTCATCATATCTTTTTAATCACAAGTAAAAACAAACAGTACTTACTGTTCTACACCTTGATCTTTTTACATTTGATGCATCCCTGATATTTCACATCAGACTTGGCTGGGTGTTAGGTTGTATGGGCACTCCATAATTGATTTTACCAGTCCTACTTGTGATGCACATTTAAGTTACTTCCACTCTTTTTTTGTAAATAATGTGGTGAACACTCTTGTGCAGATGACTCTGTGAAAATATATTTATAAATACATTCCTAAAAAAGACTCTTAAAAGACTGATATTACCAAATTTCCCTCCAAAATGTGCCAATTTATAATCCCACCAATGTAAGAAAGAGGTTGTTTCTTGATAATTAAATAAAGTTTCCCATGAATAATTAGGACATGTTCTACATGTCAGTATTACAGAGAGCAACTTGTTTTGATAGGTGGAATACAAAGGGGAAGATCTGCTCCACCCTGATTATAGGATTATATTGTGACAACTGCAGAAGTGAACTTCTTGTTTTGAAAATGAAGATATTATTAAATCACTTCTTGTATATTAGTACCCTGAGAAACAATTAGCTGTTTTGCCATTAAATTGAATTGAGCATTGAGCACCTTTGGAAGCAGTAACCTTTGACACATTGCGCCCGTTTTTTTTTTTGTAGTAAATAGTAATACATGTTATCTTATAATTTTGGATAATAAGTAAAATAATTTTGCTGACTGGTAGTATTTCTGGTGTTTAGAAAAGATAAAATTTGATACAAATAAAATCAAACAGTTAGAATTGTTTCATATTATTATCATAAAGTGTAATAATGATCTTTTTAAAATCTTGGCTCTAGATATTTATATTGTTGCAAATGGAGAAGGGCAGCAATTTGCATTAAAGCTTCACAGACTGGGAAGAACCTCCTTTCGAAATCTGAAAAACAAGCGTGATTACCATAAACACAGACATAACATGTCTTGGCTTTATTTATCTCGTCTCTCTGCCATGAAAGAATTTGCCTATATGAAGGTATTTTAAAAATAATTTCATTTTTTAACCAAGTATTTCCTGTAGCTGAAAGGCAGTACTTACAAGCATCAGTCTGTTGCCCCGTATCTGTCTCCCTACTTCTAGTCCCATTCCTTACAGTCACTTTGAACTCTTATTGATTCATTTCTCTTGTTTTTCTGGTCATTTCCTTCTATGTGAAGGTATTTTTAATTGTTATAAATGTATAAAAGTAGCATATAATTCACAGTACTATAAGATAGCAGTAATTAAAAATACATTAATGATGTGATTGCCTCACAAATGTGTATGTGTGAATGTATATTTAGGCTGTACATATGTCTATATCTAATTGATAACATATCTTCAATGATGTTTAAATTAAGCAGAAAATAACATTACATTTTTATTATTCTCTCAGTAGGATTTATTTGTTATAATTTACCAAAATTTAAAAAAAATTTTAAATTATTAAAAGTCATCCAGAATGTGATCAGTGTTTCTTGGAAGTTTCATTTTAGTGTTCTTTAAGTAGTTATTTTAATTCACGTGCTTAATTTTTAGTGGTCATGGGGAAAATTCTCAACATAGTATAAATGATACTGATACCACACATGTTAATGTATTTGTTGTCTTATACTAATTATTTATATCTTATAGTAGTCAAGTAAGTAGGCAGTTTGGTAGAAATTATTACACATTTTCCCAAAACTATATTAAGTATATTCTCAAGGTGTTTATATGAAGGTACAACAACAGAACTTGTTTGTGCTTAAAACATTTTCTTCAATACATTAATATTTTCCTTATAGAGAATAAAATAAAATTGAACTATAGCTTAAGGGTTAAGCTATGGTACACGGGCTAGACCACTATGACAATAGTTAAAGCTACTATATGCTATTGAGCTGCCAGGGCATGCTCAAAATCACTTGCATTGAAAAAAAAAAAATGTTTTTAAGCCAACCAACCAATTTTGGGGGAGTTGAAGTCATCTATTTGCTGTCCAAAGAAGGTAGGAAGTAGAGTAGATAGTCTTTTTAAATTAACACTGTTAATAAGTATATAATGAGTATCAGCTATGTGCCTACCACTGTATTAAGTATACTAGGGTAGGGTAGGTTATAGAAGTAGATACCAAAAGAATAACCAGTACAGTCTGTGTCTTAAAGTTGGGAAGATAACACGAACACACGTAAAACAAAGAATTTAAAAATCAGATTATATGTGTTTAGAGAAACGTCTATAGAGTAGAATAGTTGATGAAGGAGGCTTCATAAAGGGGGATTTGGGTCAAGTAATGAACATGCATATGATTTGGATATAAGGAGAAGACAGTAAAACAGTGCATTTTGCAGGGGAACCACTGTGGGCAAAGACATGAATATGGGTGTAAGCCCTGTGTGTCTAGGTAATAGTCACTGAGGTGACTGTCCTGATTTCACTCCAGAATGCTTACTGGAGAGAGTTTTAGGGGAAAAGTAGGACTGGTTAAGTGGATTAAAGAGAGTTTTGAAAACTAGGAAAAGTAGTTGAGATTAAAATCAGTATTTATAGCCATGGCAGATTTTTATTTTATTTTTAATGTATTGGGGTGACATTATCAACAAAATCATATATAGGTTTCAGGTGTACAATTCCACAACATGTTACCTGTACACTGTATTGTGTGTTCACTACCCCAAAGCAAGTAGCCACTACAGATTTTAAAAATTGAGCATTAACATAAGCATCTTAGTTTGATGTTGGTACACAGAATAAAGGTTAGGTATGGTGGAAAGAGTTAGAACCTCTCTATTGGAGTAATTGGGTATAAATGACAAAGGCTTACTTAAAAATGGTAACACTTCAAATAGCAGAGGTCATAAATATAACATTTTGAAGGAAGTAATAACAGGACTTTGTAAGCAAAGGATAGAAAAAGTTAAGTATAGGGGAAAAGATGGATCTATGGATGATCTGAAATAACATTTGACTCAGGCTACTATTATGTGTTTGTCACATAATAGATTTATGTCATATCTTTGGTCCGAAAAAAAAGATGAGTGCTAATTTATTGGAATATTTTATTTCCTGATGTATCAGAAGACAGAGTACTTCCTAAGCCACAATTTATTTTTATTTTATTTTTTTTAAGCACTGTCTAATAAGTGGCAGAAACTTACAAAAGTGTAGAGTATATATCCTAAAGGCAGAGAGTTTTCACACTCACTTTTGTGACCCTAGCACAGTGTGTAATATTTACTCAGTGTTCAATAAATGTATATTTGGAGAAAAACTGAATTAAGTAAATTGGTTTAATTTTTTTTTTTAATGTACAGCTCATTCTATGCTGTGACTAAGCCATATGTAAATAATCATGTGTTAACTGTAAATCTGTAAAGGTTTGTATGTTTTCCTTCTGGTTGTGGGCAGATATATTTATTTTTATTGTTTCTTAAAAATTAATGACCTCTTGATTAGTTTATACCTGTTTGCTATGTTTTAGGCATTGTATGAGAGGAAATTTCCAGTTCCAAAGCCAGTTGATTATAATCGCCATGCAGTGGTCATGGAACTCATAAATGGCTATCCTCTGTAAGTATTTTTATTGAAACCATGGGTCATAATAAATGTAAGGTTCAGTTTTTTTCAAGTAAAATTTTTTTTAATTAAGCAGAATATTGTTTCTGGGAATTTAGAAATTAACATATAACAGTAGACTCAGTGGTAAATTGAAAATGCAGTTTCATTCTAACAGTATGTATTAACAATCTAGTATGTGCCAAGCCCTGTTCTATGCACAACAGTAAACCAGATCTCTGCCCTCACAGAGCTTACATTCTGATGGAAGGAGACATGACGTATAGCTAAATCAGAAAATATATGCCCAGCCGGTGTGGCTCAGTGGTTGAGCATCGACCCAAGCACAAAGAGGTTGCTGGTTCGATTCTTGGTCAGGGCACATGCCCAGGTTTTGGGCCTGATCCCCAGTGGAAGGCATGCAGGAGGTGGCCAGTCAATATTCTCCCTCATCGATATTTCTATTTCTCTCCCTCTCCCTTCCTCTCTTTCTAAAAATCAATAAAGGAAAAAAAATTGAAAATACAGGATGGGGCAAAAGTGGGTTTACAATTGTTCATATGGAAAATAATAAATAATTCAAGAATAAATTTTTTAAGTATGTTTTTAATGATTTTTTTTTTTTTTTTTTTTTTTAGAGAGAGGAAGGGTGAGAGAGAGAGAAACATCCATTGGCTGTCTTCTACATGCCCCCTATTGGAGATTGAGCCCACAACTCAGGCATGTCCCCTGACAAGGAATCAAACCCAGACCTCTCAGTACTTGGGACGATACTCAATCCACTGAGCCACACTGGCTGGGCCAAGAATAAAATCTTTTTTGTGTACTCACAACTGTAAACCTACATTTGCCCTACCCTTTAAGTATCAGATGGTAGTAAATGCTATGAATAAAAAATAAAGCAGTGTAAGGGGGACAAAAAGGACTGGGGTGGGTATAGGAGGCTGCTATTTTACATGGGATGGCCAGGGAAAGTCTCACTGATAAGAATCCTGAAAAAAATGAGAGGAAACCATGAAGATATCTCAGAAGATTCTAGGCAGAGTGGACAGCAAGTGCATAAGCCATAGGATGGGAGTATGCCCAGATGTTCAAGGAACAGGGAGGATGTCACTGAGCTGCAGTTGAATGAGTAAGGGAGAAATTGTAAGTATTAGATCAGAGATGCAACACGGGGCCAGATCACTTAAAGAGTTTGTAGGTCATTGCAAGGCCTTTAAAACTTTTTTTAATTGAAATGTATTTGACACATGATATTGTATAAATTAAGGTATATGACATGTTGATTTGATACTTTTATATATTGTAATGTGATTGCCATTGTAGTGATATTTAGCATAAGGACTTTTTAGTTTTGATTGAGATAAGAAGCCATTGGAGGGTTTTGAATTGAGAAGAGACATGACCTGACTAATGTTTTAATAGGATCATTGGCTGCTGTATTGAGAGTAGACTGAAAGGAGATAAGAACAGAAGTAGGAAGACCATTTAGGAGATTATTATAACAATCCAGTCAAGAGACATGGTAGTTTAGATCAGAGTGATAGATGTCAAGGTGACAATAAGTGGTCAGATTCTGGTTATGTTTTCCAGGAAGAGCCAACATGATTTGTTTGGCATATTGATATGAAGGAAGGTGTGAGTCTAAGGTAACAACCAGGTTCTGGACCTGAATGATGAGTTACTTGGGGGAATAAAGCTGACATTTAGAGGTGAGCGGGAAAGACTGAAGAACAGAGTGAAGTTAGAAGGTGCGGCAGAATCAGAGTTACCATTTGGGACATGGTAAATTTGAAATGCTGAAGAGCTCAGAGGAGAAGTTTAGATTCAAATCAGTATATGTATGGTGTTTAAAACCGTGAGCATGAAGGAGACCAGTAGAGATGATTTTAAATAAGATAAGAGGCTCTAGAATTAACCTTTGAGGAACTCCAAAATTTATAGGTCAGGGATAAAATAATTAGCAAAAAAGACTAGGAGAAATGACCAGTGTAGGAAGAAGACAGCCTAAAGAGTTGGTAGACCAAGAGTCAAGTGAAGGAAGTGTTTCAGGGAGGGGAAAGAAGCGGCAAACCAAGTATGATGAAGACTGAGAATTGACCATTGGGCCCTGGCCAGTTTGGCTCAGCGGTTAGAGCGTCGGCCTGCGGTCCAGAGAGACCTGGGTTCGGTTCCCGCTAAGGGCACGTACTTCGGTTGCAGTTTGTCCCCGGCCCTGGTTGGTCGTGCGGGTGGCAGCCACTCGATGTGTCCCTTCACGTTGATGTTTCTCTCTCTCTCTCCCTTCCTTTCTCTGCCCCCCATTCTATCTGTACAAAAAATGGAAAAATATCCTCGGGTGAGGATAAAAAAAAAAAAAAAAGAATTGACCATTGGATCTAGCAACATAGAAGTCATTAGTAGTCTTGACAAGGGCTATTGTACTGGAACAGGGTGGATGAAGAAAGCCTGTTTGAAATGGGAGGAAAAGATTTGGAGAAAGCACATGTAGGGGAGTTTGGCTGTAAAAAAGATTAAAGAAAGGATGTGACAATGGAAAGAAGATACAGAATCGATACAGGGTGTGGCTGAATTTTTTAAAGATGGACACTGTTAGGTCTATGTTGATGGGAATAAAGAGAAAGCTGCTAAGGAGAAAGAATGGAAATATATATATATATACATATATACACACACACTTTCATTAAAATTGTAAATTAGTACAAATAACTTATTTTCATACTTAAAATACTTGCAGATGTCACATACACCATGTTGAAGATCCTGCATCAGTATATGATGAAGCTATGGAACTAATTGTCAAACTTGCAAATCATGGCCTGATTCATGGAGATTTCAATGAATTCAATCTCATTTTGGATCAAGATGACCATATCACCATGATTGATTTTCCACAAATGGTTTCAACTTCTCATCCCAATGCTGAATGGTATGTGCTGAAATTGATCATGAATGTGGGTGTGCTGATGTGTGGTGCAGTCATTTTTATTCATAATTTTCAACTCTATAATACTGTCATTTGGGTCAGTAACTTGAAGTGGCTGATGTTAGTGGTCTAAAATTTGGGGTTTTTTAATTAAATTATATCAAACTACTAAGATAATCCCCCTAAAAGAATCTTTCTTACTCCTTAGTATTTTAAAGGGGGGAAATGTACTTTGATCCAGTTTTTAAAACCTGTTCATTAAGCTTATGCTGAGTATTGGAAATCTGAAGAAACCATAAAAACCATTTGAATTACTCTTATAATCTGACAGACTTTCAAACGTCAAATTTTCTTAACCATGGAATCCTTTATTCAAACAAACATTTAGGTGGAAGCCCAATTTTTAAAACAAAACCTTGCTCAGAAGTAGTAGGGACATGGAAGGCCCCCACCTTCCCCTTTTTCTTCTCCATGGTTGCCTCCAAAAGGGTTTCACAAACATGATTCAATAATCTTGATGGCCTTAATAAAATTTATGGATTTGGACTGGACTCTGTTGCCAGACTAATAATATCTCTCGTGTCATTTTTAGTTTTTATTTTATTATTAGAAAGGAATTCCCATAAAACCTCATCCCTGACACAGGGCAGAACCACTTTATATACCATGATAATCTTATTCCTCACATTACTTAACCACTTAAACCAGCCAAATTGTGAAATATGACAGAATACTTTTCTTTATTTGTATTCCATGATGCAATTGAGTGTAATCAAATTAAGGGTATTGTTTTTTCCTGTTCCAAGTTATAATATGAGAAGCTTCTCCTTTTTCTCAAAGATAAACTATTCACTTGAATAATATGAGCAAAGTGTAAGCTTGAACCAGTTTATGTTCAGTGAAGCTCTTCATCCTGATTTTTATTAGAAAATATCAATACTTATTTTAGAAAAAGAGATGTCATTAAAAAAAACTTAAAAAATATTTTCAACAAAACAGTACTAATAGGTTAATGCCTGGCGCTTCAATAGTTAATATATTTTTGTATAATGACTAATTACCATTTTTATTAAAGTGGTGCAACATAGTCACACAATAAAGGAACATCTAGGAACTAGCAGAATTAGAGACAGAAATGATGACAGATTATTACATTCTAAGTTAAGGCTGCATTCTTAATTGTGAAGACAGTGTGATTTAACTTGAACTTTTATGGGCAAGTAATTGAGTGAAGGAGTTCTGTTAAATAGTAGAGATTAAGATATAAATAAGACCTATTTCTGCTTTTGAAGATGTTATTATCTAAGCATATATAAAAATATAATTTTAAAATTATTTATTGAGGGTTTTTTTCCCTGGGTGCCCTAAGAGCCAAGAATAGTGACATTTTTTTTTTTTCTATTTCCAAACTTCGTCTTTCTCTAAAATAATAATTTAGTTAAAATTCGAGGAGATAGTCAATTTCTTGACACCCTTAATTCTCCCTTATTTGGAAACTAGAGAATTTAATCTGCTCTTGCTGCTTTATGGTGACCTAAAAAGCAACCAGATATTCAGAGGTCCTTCTATCAGTCCGGATAACATGTTTTCAGATTATTCTTTATAAGCCACAGCATTATTTATCTCTTTTAGAAGTTATTACAAGAGAGCTATAGATAGTAAAGGTACATGAACATAATTCAGTAGTTCTCAAACTTTTTCTTAATAAGTTACTAATCTGTTTTTATCTTCAGATTTTGCAGTTGACAAGGGGTTAAACTGGGTGTAGCTAATGGGAAGTATAACCAGACAGACTGGAGAGTATAGAGGAAAGTGGAAACCAGCCCCCAAATTATAGACCCATCGTCTTTTTTTCTGAGATTCATATCTTATTTTCTCTTAGTATGTCTGTTGCATATGGGAAGACCTTGAGTTTTCTAACCATAGGCGCTATATGCCTTTGACATATATGCCTTTATTTCTTATTAGTTCCTCTGCTTTTACTTGAGTATTTCAAACACAGTGTCAAAATATTTTTTTTTTCTTTACTTTTTTTTTTAAGTAACATCCTTTTTTCTCTTTCATGTTAGAAATAGAAGTGTCATAACAGCAAACACTAAGGATATTGTCATTACCTAATAAAGAAAAAATAAACAACAAAGGTTGTATCAAAAATGATTCTTTCTTTTGCTGCAGGTATTTTGACAGAGATGTTAAATGCATTAGAGATTTCTTCATGAAACGTTTCAGCTATGAAAGTGAGCTTTATCCAACCTTTAGTGATATCAGGTTTGTACTCTGCAATGCTTAAAAACTAGAACTCTGCTAAATACCTGATTTATTTAGCTCTATAAATTAACATTTTCATCTAAAATATTTTCAGATAGTGAGTGACCTTTGACACATTGTAATCATTGTTGAGTATCATAGCTGATGGTATATAAATGAAACTTAAAAACCTAGAAAATACCTGGTTTTGATCCATTAAGACAATGTTACTGAATTTGGGGGAGGAACACACCTAGTTGCTTACAAATTCAAGAACTTTTATTCAATATAGTGAAGCTGTGTGAATTATCCATCTGTAAGGAATCAAGCCAGGTGTTTATCAGAATTTGTGCTTTTCCTTTAAACTATTAAAATCACTTAAGAATTATAATTTTTCACAGTAATAAATATTTATCCATGTCAGGTAGATTTTCTCTTCTCTCTGAATACTTGACATTTCTTTTCGTAGGAGGGAGGACTCTCTTGATGTAGAGGTTTCTGCCAGTGGCTACACAAAGGAAATGCAGGCAGACGATGACCTGCTTCATCCATTGGGTCCAAATGATACTGAAACAGAGGAAGGATCTGAATTCTCATTTTCTGATGAAGAGGTATCAGAACAAGAAAAGGGTTGTCGGTCACAAAATCAAAGTGAATGGAACTCTGTGGATGAATCAGTTGACTGCTGCTGTGGATCGTCTAGGGACCTTGAACAAATAAAGGAAGACAGCTTGTCAGAGGAGAGTGCTGATGCACACAATTTTGACATGACTGAATGCAGCCAAGCTTTAGAAATGAAAGGGCAGGTTGAAAACAGTTCTGAAACTGAGCTTTCGGAGGAGAAAATCAACACTGACAATGACACCACCAGGCAAGGTGGCATCACAGGTCAGGGAGGAATCCCCACGGGCTCTGAGGAGTATGAAGATGAATGCCCTTATCTGATTGCCTTGTCTTCACTGAACAAAGAATTCAGGCCTTTCAGGTATAGATTTCTGTTGATTGATTTTTTTACTTTAATCTGGAGACCTATACTTTCCTTTGATTCTGGTAAATGAGTATTTTTTCAAATGCTGTGGCTGAGTTGTTTTCTGTGGTGGCTGTAATATGTAAAATTAAAACAAATAACCCTTTTGTTAAAATTCCATTTATCCTCTACAATCGACCTGATCCTAGACAGCACATTCACTCAATCTTAAGCAGTCTGCCTTAAAATAGAAACTGATTACTTTCAAAGAATTAATACAGATTTCTTACTCAATTGGTCATATTTTAGATGAATGAATTATTTATATATTTTCATAATTATACATCTAATGTTTGCTCTTCATTAAATAGTGAATTTTCACTGGTACTTTAAACCTTCTGTTCTTATTTGGTCATGTAAAATAATGTAATGTTACTATGTTGTTTTTCTTTGGATAATTTTTTTCTTGCAAATACTAATCACTCAGCTTAGATTAGCAAATGATGTAAAATTTACTTTTTAGATTTTGGGATAGTTTATTCATAAACAACTATAGTTTAATGAAATACAGTTTTATTTATTTCAAAATAGTAATATGACAAAATTAAATTAGTACATTTATTAGGCATTTCTCAATACATGTTCAGGCTTACATCTTAAAGCTGCCTTTATTGTTTGTAAAGCATAATACAATAATTTTGTTCCTTTTCCATATAACTATCTTGAGACTCAGGGTTAGTAGCACTTTAATAATAAACATGTAAAATTCAATTAATGTTAAGGGTGGCAGTGGCTCAGGATTTTGAGTAATAGAGGAAAATCTATATAGGTTAAATAGTCTTCTAAGCACAGAACAATTTGTTCTTACTCTCTGAACACGTGTTGGGCAAAATTTTTATCATTCAAAAGTAGAAATATAACATGTTTCTGAAAAATGTTGACTGTTACAAATTAATATCATCTGAGTTTCTTATACATTAAAACTTTGAGCAATGCATAAAACAAATTAGACAGTTTCTGTCATTGCAGTCTTTCTATTTTAGCAAAGTAGATGCTATAGAATACTGTCTTTTGTTTGGGAAGATGGCAAGAAACTGTCCCAAGGATCTAGATTGCAAGAGTCAGATTTGTGTATAGTTAAGAGTGCAGGGGGCAGGAAGAGATGAACCAAAGACCTTATGTGCATAACCAATGGACACAGACAACAGTACAGTGAAGGCAAGGAGAACAGGAGGGGGAGGAGGGTGTCAATGGGAAAAAGAAGGGACATCTGTAATAATTTCAACAATAAAGATAAGTTCAAAGGGAAAAACATGGATTTCTCAAAGTTCTGGAGGCTGGGAACTTAAGTGAAAGAAGAGGGAAAAAAATATGAAGTGTGGCTAAGTGATAACAAGTTTTGATGGCCAAAATATTCTACATTTCTATATAATATTTTGACATTTTGATAGTGATTATCAGAATGCTGAAAAAATGAAAACAATATATTTGGCTGAATTGTGGGTAGTTATACCTTCACAGAAGTATGATCATATTTCTGAGGTTATTTTATGTCTTTAAGTTTTATCATGTAAGGAATGATATAAATTAATCAAGCATAATTAACTATAAAAATTAACTCAATTGTGGTGTTTTAATTTTAGAGATGAAGAAAATATGGAAGATATTAATCAATATAGAACAAGAACTCTGAGCGTTACTTCTGCAGGCAGTATTTTAAGCTGTTCAACAATTCCTCCGGTAATCACTCATTCAATGTTTACAATTGTTTATTAGGTCACTACTATAGGCAGGTTGCATGGGAGGATTACATGATGCACAAGGCAGTCTCAGCCATTTGGACTTCACGTGTTAATAGTATAAAATTATAACAAGTACAAATTTAGTAATGTAGATGAGTGGGTTACTTTTAGCTGGAATGATCAAAGCTTTCATGGAAAAAGTAGCATGTAAGCTTGAATTTGAAGGGTAAGATCATAGGAATTTAGATTCAGTAGGGTGACTTTGTAGATTCTCATATGGTCTAGTCCCAACATTATAACAGTGAGGAAACTGAGGCCCAACTAGGTTGCATGACTTTGCTGAATGTTACCCAACAAGTGTGAAGATGCACCAGCTTCACTAGATAGTTGTTCTTAAATTTAACAAAAGAGAAATGGGTAATTTTATAATTTTTGCTATCTCAGGTGTTTGTTGGACATTTAGCAGCAGTGTCCAGAAGAATTTCAGAAGGGACGTTTTCTGGACAGAATAATTGAGCACGAATAGATAGTCCAGCTCCTGCTGAGGAGCTAGCTTCCCTGCCTGTTGGTCTTCTCTCTGAGTGATTCCAGCAGGAGGAATCAGGTGCCTTTGTAGATCTTAAGGGGAGAGATAAAATTACATAATTGGTGTGTTGGTTATTTTTCCTTCTGTTTAAAGGTATCTTGTTGAATATCATTGAAACCAGTTTTAGTGATGAGTTAAAAGGAGAAAAGCCATTTAGAAGTTAGAAAGGAGGAAATAAAATTATGTGGAAAGTGAATTCAAAAGAAAAGAATTTTGTTTTTTTTTCCTGAACTTCCCACATCCACATTCAGTTATATTTATCAGGAAGTTAAAATGTATGTTCTGGCCCTGGCCGGTTTGGCTCAGTGGTTAGAGCATCGGCCTGCGGTCCGGAGAGACCCGGGTTCAGTTCCCGCTAAGGGCATGTACCTCGGTTGCAGTTTGTCCCCGGCCCTGGTTGGTCGTGCGGGTGGCAGCCACTTGATGTGTCTCTTTCACATCGATGTTTCTCTTTCTCTCTTCCTCTCTCTCCCTCCCACTCTATCTGTGCAAAAAATGGAAAAATGTCCTCGGGTGAGGATAAAAAAAAATAAAAATAAAATGTATGTTCTGTGGTGGGCAATAATGGGATATTTCTAAAATTAAATTTGAATTATCAAAAACAAGCCAAAAGTAACAGTACTGTATTTTATAACATTAGCACACTTTTAATAGTTCGGGACCTTTGCTTAATAATAGAAGTCTTTGGAGCTTCTCCGACCAAAATAAAAGTGAAATTCTAGAAATGTATTGGTTTTTATATACTCTTTTCTGATGGCCTCATAATTTACCTGGTTTTCTGGACATAAAATTTAATTCAGTATAATCTTTGAAACATCTATTGATTATACTAAAACATAAAAATATCCTTTTAAGTATTATCACCTGTCTTTAGAATCACACTTCATGGTTTCTGGTCATTCTTGGTTTTTATACTTTCTATACTTACTGAGATTTACCCTCCTTTCTTTGATTTCTCAGATTCAAAGCATAAGGCTTTTATAGCTAATTACGATGGTATAAAATTGGCAATTTTATGTAAAAAAAAGTTAGATTGCTAATTCATGCTACTTTCTTAGATTCTAATTTGTACTCTGTGTGTAGAGATGATGGCACAGATATCTTTAAGTCATGACTGTATCCCATTTTCCTTACCACTAACAGCAGGAACTTAACGTTTAAAGTGGGTCAAGCCTATAATGAATTGTATTATAAAGTACTAAGTTTGCCTTTTACAGAGGAAACGTGTCTCCTTAGTATACCCTGGTTTCTCTCTTATCTCTGAAGTAAATCGATCATCTTAACTACATTCTTATGGAAATTTGCTTCAGCTTGATAAATTTGATATAGTTATTTTAAGGTCTCATCAAAATGAAGAACTGAGAAGAAACTCAAGCAGAATATTTGGAAAAGATACTGATTTTTTTTCTTGGAACTATTCTGGAGGCCTTTTTGAATTTCTCTTTTAAACATGGTGTATGCTCTCCTGTTGTTTTCCTGGGGTATTTCATCTCCCTGTCTGTTGGGTGCCCTCTTTCTCAGCTCCTTCTCTTTCTTTCCTGTTTCATCCTTTATTGGCAGTATAGAGTCCAAGAGTTATTTGAGTGAATTTTGAGGAAACGTTTTATTATTAAAAATGTCTTTTTATTTTGTCCTCACACTTGATGATTGGGAGTTTAAGTATTAGAGTTGTGGTTTGGAAATAATTTTCCTTTAGAATTCTGAAGGTATTGCTTTATTGCTTTTGTTGTGGTTAAGAAGAGAATGTGTCCAGGATTCTGGTCTCCTGCTAGCGTGGGGAGACTGATAGTTGCCTGGATTGCTAGGTTAGGGAAGGCCTGGAGGCCAGTCACTCTTACTTTATTTAAACTTCCAGCTCAGATCCTTCTAAATCGCTGACCTTCCTAGTTTGGGGGGACAGCCTTAAATGCATCTTTGTGCGTCACAAGGTAGGGCATATTAAGAGGATTCCCATGCTTCAACCCTTAAAGTTTTTAGCATCTTTTTTTAGGAGGAAACTTGAATGATGCAAGGTTATTATACAATTAAATAAAAAGCTACAGTGTTGCTGAGGAAATAAAGGTTATGAATGGAATATTCAAAAATTGTATTAATCTTGGCAGTCATTGGCTGCCTTTGTCCTAAGTAATAAGAAATCATTTGAATTTATGACCATTCACTATGAGAAAGCATTCAGCATCTCGCAAAAACTGTATGAAGACTTTTCTTGGGTAACTGCTGCCATCAGGTCATTTCCACACCTGAAGTGATGGTCTGTTTTGGATATTTTTACCAGTAGTGAATGCTTTCAAACATAATTTTGTACTACAAAGACTTGCCTATTTTTACCTAGAAAGCAGAGGAACAAGCAGTTTTTACCATGTTAGTTTTGATTGGGTTTTGAGGGTTTTTTTCTTTCTTTAAGTTTTCCTGATTGACACTAGGTGGCACTATGGTGATTTGTTATTCAAAGAATTGTGACTACTCTGCTGTAATCTGTATTTCTGTTAGGAATGTACTCTATTTTATAACAATTTTGTGTTTTATTTTGTTGCTGATTTGTGTAGTACTATTAATATTTAGAATTTTAAACATGCTTTTAACAGAAATTTGAAAAATATTAGCGATGTCACTTTGTTTTATTGAGTGTTTACTTTTTATATCAAAATGGTCAATCATCAGTGATACTTATTGAAATCTTTCCAGGAATTGGTGAAACAGAAGGTGAAACGTCAGTTGACAAAACAGCAAAAATCCGCTGTCAGACGTCGATTGCAGAAAGGAGAAGCAAATATATTTACCAAGCAACGGAGAGAAAACATGCAAAATATTAAGTCAAGCTTGGAAGCAGCTAGCTTTTGGGGAGAGTAATATATTTAAGAACTTGAATTTTTTCAGAAATTTACTATGATCTCTTTTTATTAAGCTACCTTTAGTTCTTTTTGGACCAAGGCAGATAAATAAACAAACTCTCATGTATAAATTTGACTCATTCAGTACATGTTTTCTAAAGAATAATTATGGTAATTCTACTAAAGCAATCCAATTTTCTAAATAATTGTGATGACTGGTATATTTGCTAAACTCTGTTTTTCAGAATAATTTTTATTAGGAATATTTGGGTATTTTTTAAAATCTAAATGTCACTGTTTTTGTTATTTTTTTGTTCTCTACCAAAAATAGGTAGATTGCTTGCTTTCAAATCCCAGCTTTCCCACTTACTAGTGGAAACAACTATAGACAAGTCATATTTCTCTTTCCTTCACCATATCGGATTTTCTGCTTTTAAAATTAGATTTGTAACTACTTTGCAGGGTGGTTTTGAGCACCCCATGAAGCAGTGTACAGAATGCACTTTATAGGCTTTCAGTAAAGCGCAGGTATTAGAATGGTAATTTTAACGATGTTTATCCTTATGAAATTCTAACAATTTGGTTGCATTTTATTGAACCACTGAAAGAATTCACAGCTGTCTATTTTTGTTGTTGTTCTCTAGTATTAAGGATAAGCCAATAATGCATAATTTTTTCTGTTATTTAAATTTAATGTGGTCACGGGAACAGAAATGTGAAATAGTCCCAGCACAGTTTTTACAGTTGCCAGTTTTTATGCAGGCCTGAGTAGAAGTAGAAGAGTAAGGGGTATGTGGGGGGGGGGGGGGGGGGGAGGAAGGAAGAGTGAAAAAATTCTAATATTCTTAGCTGATACTTCTTGAGGGTAGGCAAGAAAGAACACATAAGACATGGTTCCTCCCTCAGAGACTATAATCCAGTGAGACATGAAGATGGGTACTTAAGTACTATATGTACCTGATTATATCCAGTCCCTTCCGCATTGCCCAGGAGACCAGAGCATCACCTGCAGCAGAAAATGACCACTAGATGGCAATGTCACCACACAGTTAACCAGACAGGATGTCCTTAATTTATTTGCATCTGTGATTGTCATCTACCAGAGGCAGTATCAGCACATTTTTTTTCCAAGAGTGATACAGAGCAGATTCCCTTTCACCTTTGTAAAATTAATTTTACTGACTATTTGCAGACATATCATTAATAAGTTCACTTTAATACAAATGCAAGAAAATGTCAAATTTAATGTCTTGACATTTACACTAATTTTGAAAGTACATAGTTTCCTTTGTTGTTGTTTTTTGTTTTTATCCTCACCCGAGGACATTTTTGTATTTATCTTCAGGTAGAGCGGGAGGGAGAAAGGGAGAAAGAGAGAGAAACATCAACGTGAGAGAGACACATCAGGTGGTTGCCGGCCACATGACCCCAACCAGACAAACTGCATCCGAGGTACATGTCCTTAGCGGGAACCGAACCCGGGCCTCTCTGGTCCGCGGGCCAATGCTTTAACCACTGAGCCAAACTGTCCAGGGCAAAAGTACATAGCTTTGAATTTAAATGTATGTATTTTTTTTTTAATCTGTCTACTTTAAAGCATTTTAACAACAAAGTAGTATTGACAGCTTAATAGAACCACAGAAGGTTTATTTTGGAATACATTTTCTTACATTAAGAGTGTCAAAAGTGAATTGGGAATGAAACACATGACTTCATCCTGCTTAGCTTTACTCCGGTGATTCAGTCCACTTTTGGGAACCTGCTACACAGAATACTTGCTACTATTTGAGGGACTTAGAAAGCAGATAAACATAGTTCTTTCTCTTAATAGCTTAAGATAGCCTGTGGATCACAGAACAAATTAGTCAAATGCACAAATCTAAAATTCAGGGTTCAAAACTGACCTTTTGGTACATGGTATGATGCTCAACAACCTGAACCACAATGGCCAGGGCTGTATATTGAATCTTAACATTTTTTTGACTCTAGAAGTTCCAAATTTAAATCCTGGTTCTACCACTTCTCAAACTTTGGGTACTTTCTGTAGCCTCTCTAACCTCACTTTTTGGTTTGTAAAGTGACATTTAAAAGTGCCTGTCTCAGGGCAGTTGTGAAGATTTAATGAAATATACCACCAGTGAGGAGCATAGCACAGTGCCTGAGACATAAAGCACATTTAGTAAGTATTGTTCAAATGACTCAAGGTTACCAAAAGTGTTTTCAAAGTCACTAATATTTCAACTGTGATTCTTTTGGTATTCTGTTATTTGTTTTTATCAAGTTATTTGTTTTGGTATTCTGTTATTTGTTGTTATTTGCTTTGCTTGTAACCTTGCATCATCTACGTGATATTTCCATTAGATAAGCTTTTGCTACAAGATGTAGTTTATACTTGTGCTGACTTTGTGGTATTGGCAGCCATTGCTCTGTTCCTTGCCATACAGCTAGCTTTCCCAGAACCACAAAGATCTTTAAAAGGTACTAACCAGGCCCTGGCCGGTTTAGTTCAGCGGTTAGAGCGTCAGTCTGAGGTCCAGAGAGACCCGGGTTCGGTTCCCGCTAAGGGTACGTATCTCGGTTGCAGTTTGTCCCCAGCCCTGGTTGGGTCGTGCAGGTGGCAACCACTCGATGTGTCCCTTTCACGTTGACATTTCTCTCTCTCCCTCCCTCCCACTCTATCTGAACAAAAAATGGAAAAGTGTCCTAGGGTAAGGATTAAAAAAAAAATACATTTTTCTTTTACCTTAATATTGTAACTAAAGATAACATTAAAATTTTATATAACATTTGGAATCAGATTATTGTAGGCTTAATTCTATAAGGAACATGCCTCAACACAAGTATATAATTTGGGACATTTGTCACAGTATTATGTGCTTCCTTTTTTTAAAAGTAACCACTTGAGGTAAATGAATAAAGACAAAACAAAAACCCTGCTTACTATAACTTGGCTGTTTGTAGAGAAGTTTGGCCTCATTAGAAAGAAAAATATGTATGTACACACATCAGTTTTCCAAGAGTTCGATGGGGTATAAAATGATATCGGGAGGGAGAACACAGATTTTTAAGATAAAAGTTTTGTTGCCTGAAAGCCTCTGATTCTGAAGAGACAGCAGTTACATGCCAGCACAACGCAGTCAGCTGCAGAGACTGGCACCCATCTGGTGCTGAGGACACTGAGGATTGGGTGAGTGAAAGGCCAGTGCGATTTGGGGAGATGTCGAGCAGAAGAGGGAGTTGGTTAAGTAGGGAGACTGAAGAAAGTTTGCAAAGGTAAGTCATGCTGAAGACAGCCATGAATGCAGTGTGTTTGTCATGCTATATGTGGAAATGGGTGTTGGGCTGCATGGGACCAAATTAAAGATGATTGTGAAATTTCCTTTAAGCTTAACTTGATATATCAAGCAAAAGCGATTATAGATTTTGAGCAGTGCAATGATTTGATTTGAAAGGGACAGGAGGGAGTAGAACTGAGGAAACCATCCTTGTCAGACAATGTTGGAAGCGGTCTGGGAAGAGTGAAAGGTTGCTCACCCAGTCAGCCTAAGGATTACGATTAAGATGATCTGGAACAGAATCCTATTGTATCATACTGGAGTCAGAGATTCTTCACTACCTTGTCTTTATTTTAGAGATGAAAAGATACCTTTGGATAATAAATTACTTGCCCAGAGTCACATAGAGTTAAATAAGGCTGGGGATGAGTGGAAGGAAAAGATGGAATCAGTAAGTATCAGAAAAATGAATGGTAGGAAAACCAGCGTAGTCAGGTGGTTTGGAGCTTTGGGGTCCTTGCAAAGGCATTAAGGTCTGCAAACTTTGACTTGTCTTCCTGGACCTGTGGTAGGAGAAGGGACAGTCCTCACAACCAGGTCCAGGTTTTGTCTTGTCCTCCACAAAGTTTCCTTCTTTTTTAGAAAACAAAGTTTGGTTGCCCCTGCCTTCCCCCCCCCCCCCCCCTCACCCATAAACCTTTTTTATCTGCTCACAGGCCCAAGAAAACCCCTCTCAGTAGACTGAAGGGAACACTTCTGGTTTTTCAAGGGGAGGAGCAATTCTTGGGGAGCAGTTCTCTTTCTTCGAGCTCCAGGCTACTGAGGTGCCTTGAAAGGATCAGAAGAATACATTATTCTCTAACTTGGTCTTTCTCCAGTTTTCAATTTGTGGAAAAATAGGTTCTCTTTCTATGCAGTTTCCTATTCCTCCTTTAAACAAATTTTGAAAAGAAACCATATTTCTTCTGTGTCAGCAGGATGCATGCTAAGTGGAGTGCTCTGGTGGTGACCGCATAGGAAGTGAGATGGAAATTACAGTTTACAGTGTGAAATGGACGGCACAGGGCTTTTATCTCGATGTAAGCATGGCCGTAAGTGTAGCCTAAATTGAATTACGAGTATACTAATGATGCAGTCTTTACAGGAAGCTTCATCTAAAATATATGGAGCTGTGAAATTACTGGCTTGCTTGCACTTAACATCTCCATCAACTAATCTCGGGTTTAAGTCATTTGTTTATAACCAATAAACATTCATTCTCCCTAGGTTTGTTTTAATCTAATATTACTAATTTTTTCATAGTCTAGATTTTCATTTTAATATGCTCATTATTGTTGCAAATATTTAAACATTTCATACCACTCATACCCCCAGAAACATGACTTGATCTAAAGAAAACAGTTAGCTCCAGTTAGCTGGTGTGAAGCTGGGTGAGGGTCTCCTCCAGCATGCCCCTTGTGGAAGACCTTGTCTTTTTATTTGGGGAGTGGCTCAAAGACTCAATACCTCTTTTAGAGTCAATCTGATCACTTTAGAGCTGCAACTTGTATCAAGATTTTTCCTGAACACCCAACAAAATTAATTATTGTCCTGGACAGTAGGATCCAGGAGGTGGTTGAGGGTGGTTTGTGAGAAAGTGCAGGAAGAGGGAGAGGAACCGATAATGAGATAAATTTTTATTATAGAGAAAATATTGTAAAGGCCACTGGCAAAATCCACTCCAAAAACAGGGGAAAAAAAAAGTTAAACTGTCGTTTTCAAAATGCATATTATGCTGGAAGTCAGCCAGCCATAGTTAAGGCAATCTGTTTTCACCAAACATACCTAATGATACCCAAGGGCTTGGTATCATTATCTCCAATCTTGTAAATTTGAATATCCAAATTCTCCCACCTTTAAATAGCTCTGAGTTTATCCTGAAAGTGTTAACCTGTGAATTAGCTAAGCCTCCCCAATGATATCTTTGGACTATAAAGTTTTTTTTCCCCATTGATTTTTATTTTTTAGAGAGAAAAACATCGATGTTGAGAGAGACACACCCATTGGTTGCCTCCCTCACAGCCCTGGTCAGGGCTGGGAAAGCCTGCAACCCAAGCACATGCCCTTGACTGGAACAGAACCTGAGACCCTTCAGTCCGAGGGCTGATGCTCTAACCGCTGAGCAAAACCAGCCAGGACGACTAAAAGTATTTCTTGAAGAATCCATTTTACTTCTCTTTGGAAAGCAGGTGTGAAGACAGGCCTGGGTAGTTGTTTACGTAAAACAAGATGACACACACTCGTTCAGGATCCCCGCCTCTGTACAGATAAAGGAGGGTTTATGTTCATCGTGCTTTCTGGGTGAGGGTGTTGACTGACTGCCCTGGCAATGGAAAAGGGCAGTTCACTCATGGTTTTATCTGATAAAACTGAGGAAATGTACATTCTTTAATCTGTACATGGGGTATTAAATCAGTTTTCTAATTATTTGTTCATGTTCCTAAATGTAGGGAAATATCAATGAACAAATATCTGAGACTAAGTTATTTTATGTTGCCTGTGTTTTTGTTTTGTATAGTAATCTAGGTTGCCTTTCTAATGGACCTTCTGAGAACACCTTGATTCAAACATCCCTTTGGTTCCTTCCCAGCTGAGAGCAAACAAGTTGATGCTCACCAGCCATTCAGTCATCCTGTCTTTTCCTCGCTGACGCTAAACAGCCACGAGTCATCACCTCCGCAAAGCCAGTTTCTTCGCGGCCCTCCTTTACCGTCCAGTCCACTGTGGCCCTCTTTGCCAATACAGCATGGGGCCCTCCAGTCCCCTCCACCCTCCTCTCCCCCTGGAATCTGCGAGGCGCAGCTGTCCACAGTTCCTGCTGCTTCTGTAAACCACTTGCTCTCTGTATTTATTTAACTGCAGGAATCCAATTCTTTTTCATAGTTTTATCTTAAATTGTCTTGATTTAAGAATCAAGACATTAGCAAGTAAGTGAAGAAATTATTTCAGGGAAGATAATCGTCCTAAATCTCAATCAGCACCCTCTCCTTTCCTGAGTCACTTGAGGCCTTAGAGTTGAATGGTGTAAGCGGGTTCAGGCCAGGGACTGCAGGCGTGTTCTTTGGCGTCTGCATGCCTTGTACTGACATTTTTCAGGACTTAGAGTCTCACAAACCTCGCTGCAGCCTCACCTACCAGCCCAGCTCCTGCTTCACTTACACACACACACACACACACACACGCACCTGTCTCTTCTCCCAGGGGATGATCAAGTGGGGAGGCAAGGAGGGTGGTGGGGGTTCCTTCCTGTTTTTTAACGAAAGATGATTCTTCAGTGCATTTCTTGTTTTCTACCATTCTGAATGTTGTTTCAACTAGTGGCCTCTGCCTCCTTGTCATTTTTGTACCTGTAATGAACTGTTCAACAACAAAAACATTACTGCAATGATAATTTTCCTCACCAGCAAAATTATTGTTTCCATAGACTCTTGGTCACATTGTACAGGAAACGGTGCAAAACATACCACCCTGATTTCATACCGTCTCAAAGAGATCGGCACTCCCTGGAGGCCTGGTAACAGCTGTTGCCTTGCGCCTTGCTCTTTCACATCGGATGATAACCTGATCACCGAGTGTGTCAGTTGGGGGCCATTCCTCCTATTTCTGAGTAGTGCTCTAGCAGGATTTGTAAAAACATCGTTTTAGTTTTCTCTGTAGCCATGTACCCTTGTCTCAATACTTTGATTTTGCTTTTGCCGTATTCCTTCAGATGGCTGATGCTAACCATGAAATCTAACATGTAACTACATAGAATCTGTACTAAAATAGATACACTGCACAGAGATTTCTCAGGTTCTTCCACCTTTATCGGGTGCTTTCTGCAACAAAGAGAATGGTGAGAAACCGTTGTGTTTCTCTAGACTATCTCACAGCAGAACTTTATGGACAGACACGGAAGAAAAATGGTTTCAGAAAACTGCTGAATGAAAGGGCCTAATGAGAAAAAAGAAACTATGCTGACTGACTGGAACATTGTGTAACCTACCTTTCTAGAATTCTTTATTCATTTCTTAAAATATAATGTTAAAGAACATGTTTTTTTAATGAAATTATCTTTGCAAAGCTGTTTTGGGGTTCTCTAATTTGCCTTCTTTAGAAAAATCTTGTGTGGAGGTTGAAGATTCGTTTACTTAACAAATTCTTGCCTTGCATTTTAGTTAGCATTAGTGGTATCTCTGAACCACCCTATTAATGTGTGTCTCTCATATTGATACGTGGATATGAGGTTGACTGTGGGATAGACCAGTCCAGCATTTAGGAAACAAAGATATGACTTTCCAGAAAGCTAGAAAATGCTTGATAGTATTTGTGATCCTTTGCAATATAGCCATGGAATCATAGATGTTAGATCTGACAGAGCATCCAGCGCAACCCCTAATTTTCTAGATACAAACTCTGAGCCCAGGGATGAATGACTTCTTTAAAGTTATACAGGTAACAAAAGTCAAATCCTAGATCTTACTAATTCCAAATTTAGTGTTCCTTCCACCACACTACACAACCAAAGTATTTTTATGTACTTTTGTAATTAAATTTAAGCCCATAAAGAGTCCATTTATTGATTGAAATCCCTGCATCAATCATTCCTAATTTTTGTTTTTATATTATCAGTCTCAGTCCTTCGAGAAGTTTTCATGTTTCCCCTAATGGGAACCTTAAGTATCTTGGTTTACAATTCAATATCATACTGAAAGTACTTACATTTATTTATACTTTGTGTCCAATCAATGTACTTCAGTTTGGTTTTTTTGTTTTGTTTTGTTTGTTTGTTTTTGTGTTTTTTGTGTGGTTATTTTTTTGTTTTGTTTTGTTTTTGTTCTACAAATCACCCAATTTCTCTTTTAAATGATAAACTGGATGGCAAGGATATTGATGATTTCCTATTTAGTAGAGCCCATGAAAAGTAAACTTTGGGACCCTAAATAAGTTCCTTAATGTGAAGTGCTACTTCTTGAAGTTTCTTTTTTATAATACTAGATGTGTACCCTCGGGCAGCCTCATGTCTGTGGTGTGTGGCATATACTCACTGTGGGCATTTGCTAAATGATAGTCATTATAATAAGAATTATTATTACAGCCCCATTCTTTCTGTTTCCTTTTATTAAGCCCACTATCCTTATACCAACTAGCTGAAGAAGCTGATCACATGGAAAACATTTTAATTTTATAGACTTAAATGGGCTGGTTTCGGTTAATCATATAATACACCATAATTATGGAATCTGAAAACTGGAAAGAACATTGGAAAACAACCTCTTGTGCCTAGTCTGGAAAAATATTTTAAATAAAAGTAAAGATTCAACAAGTTTTCAACAATTAACATAGGTTACAATCATCAAAAGCAGTTCTTCTATACCTGGTGCAAATCCAAATTACTGCAGTGGCATCCCATGACTTATATGTATGTCTCCTCTGGAAAGATTAATGTTGTGAGTAGTATACAAGAAAAAGAATCTGTTTTCTTATGGTCTTTTAATGACTACCTATATTCTTTTGAAAAAAAAAAAAAAAGTTTGCTTCTCCTGAAATTTTTAATTGAAATAATTATCATGAAATGAAAGGAAATGAATAATATCAGAATTTATTAAAGTCAATCTTAGGAATGATTTGCCTTGAAGGATAAACAGGGAAACAAATGTTCCCAGGAAAGCCAAAAGTCAGTCCATGAGGTTTTACTTGCCACTGCTCATCAGAAGTGACTACAGTTTGGGGCGATTAAAAACTTGGCTTCCAAAGAGATGCTCTTGAATTCAAATAGAGGCATAATCTGGTGCCTGGCTACATTCACAATTTTCATAGCATTTCTTTACCAAATAAGAATTTAGATTGTACTGATTCTGAGCTGGAAACACCTTTGTTACTAAGGAAATCTGGAGAAATAACTTTTTTGATTCTATGTACCCGAGAACAGCACATTTGAAGATGGGGGACCAAACAAAATATCCAAGTCAGAAAGCGGCAGGCCATCCAGGCAAACTCTAGTTGAAGAAAGCTGTTCCCAAGATTAGTGAGCTTCCCCAGCTAGCCTGTAGGTGGGTGTGTTTAACAGAAGGAAGCAATGGAAACCTGCCTGTCAGCCAGCCTTGAGAGCTAATTAGCTCAGCACACAACAAAGATAAGTGAGCCTGGGAGGAGGGCCCCCTGAGGGGTCTTTAGATTCTGGGAAATGTCTGATTGGCAGATGTTAAAAGGGATTCTTTGGTAATCCTGTGCATCAATGAGCTGCACAAATTCAGTCCAGGACTGCAAGAATTCAGGCATGAGGACACTGTGCAGCAGGCTCCCACAGGCAGACCCAAGATGGACAGAACCTTGGAATCCCTGAAACACATCATTGCCCAAGTACTGCCTCACAGAGACCCAGCTCTAGTCTTCAAAGACTGTAAGTACTGAAGGGGAAAAAGTTGTTTTACTTTTTTTTTAGAAAATAGTCCTAAACATCTAGTCACATCCTATTTAAGTATGATTTCTTCTAAATCTCTGTAGTCGTGGGCTGTGGTCTAAGTTGATATTTCACTTGTTCCTGACTTCAGTCAGAAGAATGATTTCATTTCATTTCACCTACGGGTATTAGTTGCTGGGTTATTTTGTCAGTGATACATCTTGCTAACGGTTTAGAAGTCTCTCCTAAAATCTAAGACTCGCCTAAGACTTAATTAACTTTTTCAGATGCTTTTTTCAAATAAAGCAAGGCTGACTGCTACTAAGATTAAAGTCAACAATAACTTGCATAGGATAATATCTATTTCCTGATCTGTTTAATCCTTCATAACATATATTAGTGTATTAAATCAAGTATTTGCTTGTCTGATATTTTTTTGTTGCAAACAAAAGTTAATAAATTATCACTGCACTCTTAAATTCTGATAACAAATTATAGCACATTAGTTAAAAGGCCAATGAAATTAGATGTCTTCCCACATCTGCAACACCCTTCCCCTCCAAAATATCTAAACAGCTATGGCAAAGTTATTTCAAAATCTTCTTTTAATGATTATGAAAAATAATTCAATCAAGCTTTCCAAATCTGGCAGTACTATTAGACCATTTGTCATGTAACTTCATTTCTGGAACCAATTTGATTTTCTGCTGCTGCAAAACAGACTATCTGCCCGGTGTATCTTATCTACAGTGGGTTTCGTATTACAAAGAGCTTCTGAAATAGAACTTTGCTATGGAACTGCCCAAAAGGTAAAATGCATATGGATTTTTTTTTTTAACTTCAATAGGTTACAGCTTTCTTCTTTGTAAATCTTGTTATGTTTGTCTCCATCAAAACTTCAATGGTTTGAATTTTTTCTTTCTGATTGATGAATAATGTTAGTTTCCAGATGTCCTTTTAGTTTATATTTCTCATATGTGTGATGAAGAAAAAGAAATGTTAGGCTATTTTATTCTATACATTTTCTTCATAGAAATTAAATTATAACTAATCTGCCCTTTATAGTATAAAACCAATCTTTCTTTCTTTCTTTCTTTCTTTCTTTCTTTCTTTCTTTCTTTCTTTCTTTCTTTCTTTTTCTTTCTATATTGTCTTGAAATGTGTGTCAATCGCAATGTTAGGACTAATAGAATCACTCCCTATGCCAGTCTAGCCTGGAGTCTATTCAGGTTTGGTATGTTTCTTTAAGAGAAAAGAGAAGAAAAGAATGCCTGTCTCCTACAATAGCACTGAATTCACTAGTGAAGGGTAAAGGGCTCTTGACCTGCCCAGAGCTTTGGAGAAATTGTATAAGACCAGGGGGTCTTATGCTGGGGGTTTAGATCATGGAAGCAGTAAAAAGAAATAAAGGAGAAATTTTTCACTGACTTCACTGTGAATTTAAGAAGTTTAATCTGAAAGCATGGCCCACTTTTTAAGATGAATTAACCCCAGAAATTGTTTTTACAGTTTAGCATAGAGATAAAAGAGAAGAAGGGTTAAAATAAAACATACATTATGTTCTGTCATCCAGACCTTTGCAGGACTCTTTTATATGGCAAAACAAAGAAGTGTCCTGGTTGATGTATTTCATTCAATAGCATAGAACCTACTTTTAATCATATGGCACTGCCTGCTTACCCTCGAATGGGCTGCTGCTCTGCCACTGCGTGCATTGCTTCATAGGTGTGAATAGTAAATGGCTGCGCCTCTCCCTTCAGGTGTTTCTAATCTGAAAAATGACCAAAGGAAAGTGAGCCAAATGGCAGATTTCTGCAGCAGGAGTTTTTATAACATCAAAACATCCAGCCACTCACCATGCTCCCGGTATAAATGGGAACAGCCTTCCTTACTTTCTGGGGCAGGATCAAAAGTTGGCCTGGGACTGTGCCATGCCCTGGCCCCATGGTGCGTGTGCCCGAGTTCAGCACGCGGACGCCTTCTCTCCGGCACACCTGTAATTTGCCGCCACCACACTCCTGTTTTACAGCCTATAGCAAGCTGCCATCAGCCTTGAGTGGCAGGTTCTGAGCAGCCTCCTCTCCTCATAGTCACTCCTGGCTCCTCTTCCCCACCCTGGCCTGTCTCTTCCTTCCAGAAGAAAAGGGGTAGGCACTTAAGCACATCACTGCCAATTGCATAATAAAAATTGTTACCTTATTTCCTGCAAGATGAAAAGCCTATCCAAGATTTTTTAAACAGCACAGTTGAACCAAGGAGCATTAAAAAAAAAAAAAACACTGTAAAAGTGTTTTTCTAAATTTTTCTTCTATAACTGCAAAGGCAGCTTTTTTTCCTCTTTATTCATTAGAAACACAATACGAGCAATATAAGTGATCATTTTATTAATTTGTTGCCCTCAGTTGGCTTTTGACTTTATAAAAAGCAAGCAATAGTAAATGGAATCTCTTCAAGTTGGTGAGGAAAAGCACCCAAAGTTTCTGGTCTGACACCAGTGCACCAGGACATAGTTACATTCCGTTAAAGAAATAAATCTGAGTGCATTTCTCAGCCAAGGAGGCCTTCCGAGCGGCATTTTGCAATTCATTAAATCCCTCATTTGTTTTAGACAAGGTGTTCATCTGGCAGATGCTGCAATTTGTTTTGCATTTTCTTTCCTTTATGTATTTCATTCATTAACATAGAATAAAATAACATGTTTTCCCCCTTTCCCTATTTTACATCTCAAATGAAAAGTAACGAACGGAAGAGATTTTCTGAAAGGTGGGCTCTCAGTTTGAAGTCTGGCCATGCAAGCTGTCGCGGACTTGTTCTCCACTACCCAGACGTCCCCACTGTGTAGCCAGGAGCACTGGCAGTCGCCACACCACCAGCAGATCTCTGCGGAGAAGTTGGGGCATACCTCCTGCTGCCCTCCTCTCTTGCTCTGTGCAACATTTCATTTCTTAGCATGTGCCTCGTGCCATAACCACAGTTGAGCTCTCCTCCAAGCAGCCCATCAGGTCTCTTAAGAGTGTGAGCTTACTATTTGTTTGCCAGTTTGACAGTTTCTCACAAGCTTTCTCAAAGGAACTCACCACATGATTTCAAGGTGGCCACACTGTCAGATCCTGAGTGTTAACTTCCAATGACAAGATGCTTATCGGCCATCTTTAGGCTCGTCCTTCATTCACAGTAATGCTAGGGTGTCAAGAACTTGCGTGTGATGACAGGCATTATGCTAGGAACATTAATTCTTCACACGGGACAGTTGTGTAAGTACTCTGGTTAGTTATAGGTGGGGAAACTGAGGTTCAGGGAGGTTAAAGTGACTTGCCCAAGGTCACACAGCTAGTAAGTGATAAAGCCAGGATTCAAATTCTACCTTTCAGTTCCTCATCTTTTGCTACTGCAAGACACTGCCACCCAGAGGTGTTAAATAACCATGTCATGGCAATATCTAATAGGAAAACAGAGGGGATTGACCTGAGCTTTTCTGGGAGTGTGGAGGGAACCCATCTGATAGACACATCCGAACGGGAGTATGACAGAGAGTGAGAGGGGAAGGGCGTTTTTGAGGAGAGAGACCAGCTTGTCCAAAGTCAGATTAGGCAATACAAGAACAATGCGCTGGGGGAGGGGGAGCCAAGGCTGAGAAGGCAGGTGGAGTCACCCTGAAGTGCAGGCTATAGGGAGCCACTGGAGTTAACAGTGATCCTAGATTAGTTCTGGAAGTTTATGGCCTTATGTTGCTTTGGGGGAAAGATTATATTGACATCTGTTGGAGGTACACTTCCTGATTCTAAGTTGGGAGATAATTACAGCTTTTTCACAGCAAGAATTATTTTATCCATTCAGGCAAGATGCAAGATCTGTGAATGTAAACATGCCTATAGGAAGAAACCACATTCACTATCTGAAGACCAAAATCAAGACAAACTTTCTCAAACCGATTGTTAAAAAACTATCTGAGTTGTCATTGAAGCCATGAGAATGTGTTGGTTTCTAGTACTGACTTTAAAGTGGCACGTTAGATTTCGCCAATATGTTTCCCCAAATTGTATAATGAAAGAAGTAAGATGGAACCTTTACTAAACATTGTTTAATTAGAAGCAAATTTCTCACATACTTGAGGTGCATTAACTCTTCCAGTTGGGGAAACATTTTTCTGCCTGAAAGGTTTTATTTATATCAGATCGGTGAATACTTCGAAAAGTACATTTTTACCATTTGGAAAAATTAGACCAGACTGTAGAGCTATTAGAAGCATCTTAGTCACCATGACTCTGTGTGTGATGTGAGAGAGCAGAAATGCTCAAGTCCAGTATTTTCTCCATGTCACGCTTTTTAGTGTAGTTATCTGAAATGTATAAATGCAATGGTTTATTTATTTATTTATTTATTTATTTATTTATTTATTTATTTTGCATTTCACAGAAAAGAATTGAGTAGGAGCTAAGGGATGAAGGTGCTTGTGCAGTAAATTCTCTACACATGCACCGCATTCCACCACGTCAAGTGTGCCTGGGAGAGCATGGTTCAAAACGTCCACTGCTCGCTTTGGAAAAACGATTACATCCTAATTACAATAATTTGAACTGTGGACATCTGGCCCACTGAAATGTATTTGAATGTCAATTTTACTTTAAAAACGTATCCTAGGAGATAATACCAACTATTTTAATTTGAATTTATACTAAGGGGAAAAGTGCAGATTTCAGTTCAGTTGTTGCTGGGATATGCACCATTCTTATATTCTCTGAAATACTGAAAGTCTCAGCCCCAGAGAAAAAGAATTTAAATGGAAAAAAATAAGTGGATTCTTTAACACTTAATGGCCTCATCTGTCCTAGCCCATGTATTTCTTAATTTATAAATAAGATTTAACAAATCAAAATAAAATGTGATTGACACTCATCCCGTGATCAATTCAGGTGCCTCTTCATGGTCTGCTGTCTCTTAACAGAGGCTTTTTTTTTTCTTAGCAGTTAAGATTTGTTAGCCTTAACTCAACTTTAACAACTTCTGAAACTCATGTGTTAAGTTACAGCCCATAATAGGATACAGCTGCCCAAGGGTGAGTTTCTAAGTTATGAATTTTTCTGTTTAAATGATACGGTTTTACTGATTATGTGCTACAGATTGATTTAAGAAATGTAAGACAACTTTAGAAGCATTTCATAAAAGAATCTTCTTTATTTAATGCACTTCACATTGAAGTTTTAACCCCAAAGACTCATTTCTTTTCCTTCACGTTCAAATGCTTATGTACATTTAGTCCATCAAGGTAGTTAAAACCACCTTATTTTAAAAGAAAAAGAAATAAAAGAATCCTATTGAAACTTTAATACTGACAACACAGGCCATTATTATAGTCCCTGTAGCTGTCTCTATTCTCTCCCTGGTGTCCATGGAATGCTGTTTGAATTATGGTTTGGTTTTTTTCCCTGCTGTGATGATAATCAGTTGATCCCTATTTTGATCTTATCCTGTTAGGAGCTGTGGGAACCCATCGTTTAGTCTCTACTCTTTTGGCTCTTAACATCCGTACTGTGCAGTTTATATCTCTCATGTGGCTCTGCATTGTGAGTTACAGCTTCACTGCATGCTTTTGTCCACGCCTCAGCTGGAAATCCCAGGAGGGCAGAGCCATGGCTGCACTTCGATGGCACCCCCAAGGTGCCTCCCATGTGGCCAGGCACCTAGCAGGTGCACAACAGATCTGATCTGAATGCTTATTGGTCGGTTTCCTCTCTCACAAAAGGGGAAAGTTGTTTGTTTGTTTTTTCCCAATTTAAATATTCTTTAGTTCTGTGCTTCAGGCTCTTCATCACTGCCACAAATTCCCTTCACACTTCAGAGATGTTGAGAATTAAATAAGTATGTGAAGCACAACACCCAGAGCATAGTACAGCTCAAAATACAATGACCAGTGTATTTATTTCCTGTGTGCAATGTAGATCTCCTTACGCACCAGGAAAATAAATTCATCTTACATACATACATCTTAAAATCAAGAGGATTTCAAGGGAAGCACAGAAGCACTGTGAGCCAGGAGCCCTAAAAATCAATCAAGTAATGCTCTGACGGGGTGACATGACAGTAAATACTGGATGTACAGTCTATTTGGGCCATGTATCTTTTAAAAAGATTTCATTAAAGGTCTTTATAGAGCAACATCCAGACTCCAGATCCAGCTGCCAAGGAGACCCTGTTGCGTTGTGGGTACTGGCTGGGGCATGGCAGGCGGCTCTGGCTTCCCACCCTTCTGTTCTGAGATGGGCGTGGTGGGCAGTACCTCAGCTTTGGGTTCCACAATGCTCACATGGTCAGGCAGGGGCTCTTGGGGCCTATCTTAGCACTTGGGTCCCCAGGAAGGTGTGCTTTGATGCCTGAGCAGCACATGGTGCACAGCAGTGTCGATGTAGTAGTTAACAGGGTCCCCACTGTGGATCGTCAGACCATCAACAAACCTCATGGATTTAGCCCTCTGTCCTTGGAGTTTCCCAGACACCACGACCTCGCAGCCTTTGGCCCCCCCTCTCCACGATGAACCGCAGACCATAGCAGGCCCTCCGCACCGCGAGGCCTCCGAGGAGTTTGTACCGCAGAGACTTGCCTGGGCACTGGCTCACAGACCTTGTGGCCGCCTCTCAGCATGAAGCTCTACACTGCCCTCAGGGGAGCCAAACCTCTTCTGAACCACGGCGGTCAATTCCCGGATGCTCGGCCCACCACGATCATTCTGTGTCCTGGTGGCTAAAATAATCATTTGCGTCCTGGTTGGTGTAACTCGGACCTCCACTCCAGAGTGGCCGTCTGCAGCCAGCTCCCGAGTGAGAAGTCCATTCGGTTCAGTTTTGGAGACGCCATCAGCAACAAACTTCCTCCTCTTGGAAATCTGCAGCACCATCCTGCTGCCCTGCACCGCCGAGGGAAAAGCGGGCGAAGATGTTTTCTATTGTCAAGTGTTCTTCTCTATGATGAAATAAACTGTGCTGAGACCTTCTAAGTCATCATCCACGGACACCTTAATCACAGCCTAATCGCATGCAGGGCTAATGTGACAGATGAGATGGGGGAGGCGCAGTAAGAAGGGGCTCTGAAATACACACAGCCCCTCCGGGACTCCCCCGAGCACTGCGTCAGGCTGGCCTCGGTGGGACGCCCTGAATCACCCCATGTCTCACACCGGCACAGTGCCTGAGGTCGCCCATCCTCATATTCGCCCTCAGGGTCTGCCCTCCCTCGCTGTGAGTCAGCAAAGGCCACGCACCGTGCTCTGTGGGGCCAACTCTGTGCCTTCCACACCAACCCTCGTTAGACAATTAGATAGCTGTGGCAGGGTTTTGAAGAGTTTTGTTTTGTTTTTTTTATCCACACCAGAGGACATTTTTCCATTTTTTGTTCAGATACAGTGGGAGGGAGAGAGAGAGAGAAACATCGACGTGAAAGGGACACATCGAGTGGCTGCCACCCTCATGACCCAACCAGGGCCGGGGACAAACTGCAACTGAGGTACGTGCCCCCAGCGGGAACTGAACCCAGGTCTCTCTGGACCGCAGGCCAACGCTCTAACTGCTGAGCCAAACTGGCCAGGGCTTAAAGAGCTTTTTTATGATGATTGTTCCCAGGGAAGGTATGTTATACACGTAAAGTCACTTTTGCAAAGATTTGACTATTGTAACGAAACAGAACTGGTCAGCAAAGAAATGAGGTTCTTTTTGCTTGTCTGTTTGTTTGATCCTTGGTCGGTCATCTAAAATCAATAGTCCTACAGAGTCTCTTAAACACAATGCATTGTCAGTGCCTGATGGAACATAAGAAGACACAGTCTTCCTGGTTGGTTAAATAGATGACATCAGGTTTTTATTTTACGTAGCTTTTGTAATTGTATGGCATCGTCTTACCTATGGTGCACGTATAAACCACTCATGGGAACTCAAGCACGCTGCTGTTTAATTCTGGTATACTTAACGACTTCTCAGTTTAATTTGTCTTTGTAATTCCCTCTTCCTCCATCATATTCTCTCCCCTCTACTTTTAAAAAAATCGCCCTGTACTTCCAAGATATAAAAAAATAAGTGTTAATTAAATTTCTCCCCCAAAAGTTCAGCAACTTTAAATTCTAAAGATAAAAATTAAACCAAAAGGAATGATATACTTCTTGCACATTTTGGAGAATCTCCCAAGAGGCTAACATTTTGAAACGGCAAAGGGAGAAAAGTGTTCCAGGCTGAGGATGGTGACCAGACCAGAAGAAAAGAGAAAGCGAACCAGGAGACACACCACTGCCAGAGGAGTTAGGCAGGGCCTGGAGCTTACAAAAAGGAAGTTTCTCTGCTGGAACAAAGCAAGACTCCGAGCTGTCTCGTTCCTGCTGTGTGGCTGTGGCCACCTTCTGAAAGAGAGTCTACACAAAGGAGAAAGGGCCCCGAGTTTCCGACATGTTGTACCCGACATATGAGCTGTGTCAGCAAGATTCCACCAGCGTGGTCAACGCTAGGCAAAGCCTGAGGATGGTTATAAATGACTAGAGAGCTGGCTCTGCAGTCCGTGTCCTGGGGTTCACCACGCCAAGCACACAACTCAAAGGTACCCCAGTTTGCAACCCATTTTGCATGAATGGCAAATTTCATCACACCTTAAGCTTACCCAAAATTATTGGGGAGGGCCTTTTTTGTTTTTCCTCAACAAAACTAGGAAAGCACATTGGCAAGAACAAGTTTTACATGATTAAATTGCAAGCATAGAAAATACTAATTAACTTTAAAATATCATCTGCTCAGGCTAATTTAATTGAAGGTTATATTAAAATATTACAGGACATAAATCCATCTATTTGGAGGCAAAGAATCAATTTGAAAATATGTTAGTCATCTAGAAAGCCTCTTAATGATTTATCCTTAAATGGTAGCCTTTTCCATTTGTCTTTAATTGTTTTTGGCAGGGTACATTTTACCCAGCTAGAATTTTTTCTAAGGTAAGGCATAAAGAAATTAGTTATTTTTTTCTGACAGATTTATAACATACTTTTATGATTCCTTTTTGCAGACAAATGGTTGTCTCCCATGCTGGACTTATATTAGGTAATTGAACTGGGCAGTGAGCTATAATATTTCTACATTCCTGAAGCATAAGCAGTCATTAAACATTAACTTAAAATAAAAGTTAGATACTTTCTACAGGTCTATTGCCTTTAACATTCATTAGAAAGTGAAAAATGGGGATAAGCATCCATGCTTCCAGATTTTGAGACATGTACAATTTCATCTATTTATTTTCTGGCTACTCCAAAGTTTTGACTTCACTGGTGAATGACATCAAAAGAGCTTTCTTTTTTCTATCTCTGAACTCTACACATATTTTGGAAATAAATTAAATAGCACAATGTATACAATTCAAGCATTTTCCGACTTACAGACTATTTTTAGAATGTTTAATAATATGGTTTCCAATCCAGGAATAGTCAGCTTCAAAGATGCAATCTATGCAAGCATAAAAACATGCCTTTTCATTTCTTCCTTCACCTGCTCTTACCACAAATAATAGCAAACTCTAGTGCTTACTATACTGAAGCACTCTATTCCGAGCATTTTCCATTTTGAGCCTTTCAGCAACGCTGTGATGTAAGTACTGCACTTTACAGACAGTCCTGGGCCAATGAGGCCGGTGTCTGACAGTGGTAGAAACAGGAATCAAACCCAGGCTTTCTGGCTCCAGAGTCCGTAATTTTAACTACTAGGTAAACTGCCTGCCTGTTGATAAAAGGTGGACAGATAAGATGCAGTATGAATCTTACTGTGTTGGGACCAGTGCCTGTATTGAAGGACTCTTCTGTGACATACTCCATAATCCATGGGGCGTTTACAGCCTCTGCATCTCAGAATTCCCATAGGAAGACACAGATCATGCGTCCCTACCGGCATCTTCAGTGTGTCCAATCTTTACAAATGACAAGCTCTGCGTTTTTAGGATTAAAGCCCTCTCAGTGTCCAGTCACTGATTTCCTTCTCTGAAGGGACTTTGTGATCTCCCCAAGCTGCTGAAGATTGCTTCACCTTCTACCCACTTAAAGATTTTTTTGCCCAAGTTCCTCCCCAACAAAGAAACATTCTGTTTGGATAACCCAGATGCCAAAGAGCAACCACACATTCTCTCCAAGTGTCTGGGACCTTTCTCTTCACGGATGGAACCACCAGAGGCAGGATGACACCTTAGCAAAGACAAAAAAAAAAAATCTGTGCTCCAGCTTTTCTCCCTCTTGGGCAAAGCTGGGACACCAGGGCAAGGGGTTGATTTTCAATTATTAAAAGAAGCTAAGTTCCCTTACCCTGTCTTTTGTTAAACCATACCCCCTTCCTAATGGCACCCTTTCCTATCATTCCCTTATACAATTTCTCAGCTGAAGCATTATTTTTTTCTTACTCTTTTCGTCAAATACTACCCTCACTCCTTCGGCAGTGTCTTCTCCAGTCCGGTCGACACCGCCTGTCTCCCAGGTAGCTCAGCGTGGGCCCTCCTCTTATGCAGATTTTTCCTGATCTTTTCTGCCCACATTCACATACTTCTCTCCTTCTATTGATTTAATGATTGTGCCATCAATTTTTAAGTTTTAAATGTCACTTTAAAATCACCTCTGTTCTACATTGTGGCACTCTGATATTTTGTTCACTAATTATATTATGAATATATTATGTTTGCAATCAAATTGTAAATCTTTATGGGCAGAGGTCTGTTTCAAACTTCTTCTTTACTCCATACTGTCAAGGTCAGTGTCACCAGATAGCCTCTGCCAGTGCCACGTTGCTAGAATTATGGTGTCCTGTCCCACTGGTACCACAAATCCTTCCCAACAGAGTGCCCCAGGCAGCCAACATAAATGGTTTAGAGAGGGCACTCTAAGGCAGAAGGACACATCATCCCCCACTTAGGGTTCTCCTAAGCCCTCCTTGTTGTGAGGTTAAAGCCCCAGCTATCAAGCGACTAGCCATCACTTGCCTACTCTGACCAGGCTTCATCTTTCTGCACTTGCTCCGCCATCTCCCACTGAGGAATGGCTGCCACACCGCACACATGTCGTGTGGGCACCACAGTGGTTTCTACATGAAACCTGCCATCCAGAAGGAAGACCTCTCCATGAATCATAGTGACCTCTCTTACATTCTATATGTACATTCAGTTGCACTCTAACTGTTCAGATATATAGAGTTTTCTTAGATTCCAAATTAATTTAACAACTGCTTCTAGGTGAATAGCCCTGTGCTGGATACCAAGGAGGTGACAGAGAAGAATGAACCAGAGTCCTTGGTCTCTACAGTATCAGTCTGCTATGAGTTAAATAACAGAAAACTGTACTCTATGAGTTATCATAAGGTTTCCATTCCTCTGGCCAGCAGAAAGTCTAGCCAAGTCTGACTTGACAAATTTAGCCTTTGCTGGAGCTGATTGAGATTTCTGCTAAAGTGAGTCACAGGTTGGATGGTCAAGGTGTTAACATTGTTGGATATCTTCACTGGTCGACTATCTCCTGTGAATACCTTAATTCTGAACTTTATAATCAAAAAGAAAGCTTGAGGAAGGGGAAAATGAAAACATCATTTATGAGAGACTTGCTTGGGGATCTAATTACCACTTTGAAAACTCTGTCATGATCAAATTTCAAAACACAGTGAAAAAAATAGCCACATTAATGTCTACAAACTACACCGCAAATTGTCCTGGTGTTGGTACACAAAATATTTTAAACCGTTGAAGATATTTACCTTAGTCAGGCTGATGTAACAAAATGCCATAGACTGGGTGGCTTCAACAACATACATTTATTTCTCACAGTACTTGAGGCTAGGAACTTCGTTTCTGACAGCTCCGATTCTTAGTGGGAGCCCTCTTCCCGGCTACCGATGGCTGCCTGCTTGCTGGGTCCTCACGGCTGGGAGAGGACGCTCTGTGCCTTGTTCTGTTCTTAGAAGGGCACTAATAAACGTCACAAAAGGGAACTGGATTTTGTGTCATTAATCCTAGGATAAAGACCTTTTTTTTAAGTGTTCATTGAGACAAAGTAGAAACTTTCCTTTTTTTTTTTTTAATCTTCACCCGAGGACATTTTTTCATTTTTTGTTCAGATAGAGTGGGAGGGAGAGAGAAACATCGACGTGAAAGGGACACATCAAGTGGCCACCACCCTCACAACCAACCAGGGCCGGGGACAAACTAGAACCGAGGTACACGCCCTTAGCGGGAACCAAAACCAGGTCTCTCTGGACCGCAGGCCGATGCTCTAACCGCTGAGCCAAACCGGCCAGGGCCAAAGTAGAAACTTTTCAAAAAGAACCTTACTAAACATTGGGAGAAATAATGCATGACCAAAAAAGATGTGTTCCAGATTATAGCTTTCTGACCCTGAGGTGGAGGGCACCATCAGGAGGACTTGACCTTGACTTTTGCTCATGCCCCTCTGCCCATAAAGCCTGTGTCAAGCCCCTCCTCAATCTTTTTTTCATTTTCTCTTGTTTCTCTTATGGGCTCTCCTTTAGCCATCTTTCCTTAAAAGAAGGGACTATCGTGGGATGCTTAGTCATAGCCCCCTCTGAGGCACACAATCAGTGGGTATATTTATACCATTTAAACCATAGCAAAGTGTTGGCTGAAGACTGGTCCTCAGGACACCTGTTCACATGCACACAGACTTCTCATTTGGTGTGACAGTTCCAAGCTGGAAGCATGTCATATCACTTTTATTTAAAAAAATATATATATATGTGTATGTGTATATATATGTATGTGTGTATATATATGTATGTGTGTATATATATGTATGTGTGTATATATATGTATGTGTGTATATATATGTATGTGTGTATATATATGTATGTGTGTATATATATGTATGTGTGGATATATATGAGATATATATATATATATATATATATATATATATATATATGCCTTTGCTTTTTTTGACTTTGCAAGGAACAAATGTCAGAAAAATAGCCCCTGGGAAAAGGTAAGTGGAGTAATTCTTATGAAGAGCCTCCTACACCTCCCCTACCAACAACCTCACAACTACTGCATATTTTCCATATCTCTGATGACATTCAAATACTCAACTAACATTTCTTATGCTCCTAGTATGTTCCAGACATTGTGGGGAAAAACATATAATTCTTTCTACGAAGAGCCTGTCTCCAGTAGAGGTAGACATACATGAAAACAACTTAAATTCCATCATAATCAGGGAGTGTCTCAGGATAAGTAAAGAGCACAGACTATACACTCAGACAAAACCAGCTTTAAAATCCCAGATCTAAAATTGCGTAGCTGTGTGATTGTACCCTGAGAATCTTTTATTTCTTTTCTATGAGTTGTGGATTATAAAAACCTATTTCGGGGGGTGGGGTGGAAGAATTAAGTGAGAAGATGCATGGTGCCTGCACAGAATGGTACATGATAAGAGATGAGACTGGTGGCTTCCTCCTACAGCAGGGCTTCTCAGACTTGAATGTACATCAGATGGTCTGCGAATCTTGTTAAGAAAGAAGATTCTGGTTCAGTAGTCCTGGGTGTGGCCAGAGATCATTTCTAACAAGTCTCCAAGTGATATTCATGCGGTTTCTCAGAGAACTGCAGTTTCTGTTGCAAGGATTTATAGTTCTTTGGTTCTGGTTTTATTTCTAAGGAGCTGATGCTGGAGGTGGATCTAAAAAATGAGTAGGTGCCATCAAGGAAGACAACTCACAGTGAGAAGAAGGGCATTCCAGGAGGAGGATGGAAATACGGGTCTTGCCAGGAACATAAAAAGCATGGGAGTGTGAGGGGCCTGGAAGGTGACTTGGAGAGAGAAGTTTAGAATAAGAAAGAGTATCAAGACATGGGGTGTTTCCTGCCTTGCCAAGGAGTTATTTATCCTATTTACTGTAGGCAATGAGGGACTCACAGAAAGGTTTAAGAAGCTGTGAGTGATTTGATCAACTATAAGATTCAGAAAGAGCCCTGGCCAGTTTGGCTCAGCGGTTAGAGCGTCGGCCTGCGGTCCCGAGAGACCCGGGTTCGGTTCCCGCTAAGGGCACGTACTTCGGTTGCAGTTTGTCCCCGGCCCTGGTTGGTCGTGCGGGTGGCAGCCACTCGATGTGTCCCTTCACGTCGATGTTTCTCTCTCTTTCTTCCTTCCTCTCTCTCCCTCCCACTCTGTCTGTGCAAAAAATGGAAAAGTGTCCTCAGGTGAGGATTAAAAAAAAAAAAGATTCAGAAAGATTACTCTGGGGACAATTGGAGGATGAGTTGGATGGGAGGATGGTTGGAGTCAGAGGGTATTGTGGTATACGTGGTGAGAGATGAGCCAATGCAGCAATGGCAGTATGAACTGAAAAGAAGTGGTGACTATGTAAGACATCAGGATGTGGAATTGACAAATCTTGGGCATTTATTAGATATAGACAGAGGAAAATAAGTTTAAGGTTATTGATTTAAGTGACATCACTTTCAAGTAATTTTGGGGAAAGAGAAGGATATATAGAAAAGAAAATGAGCTGAGTTTGGAAATATTTTGAATTTGTGTGACATCTAAATCAAAGTATTTATTAACAGATTTGGAGTTACAAGACAATGTTTGAGAACTGTCGGTGTATATTATAGTAGATGAAGTCACAGAGATAGATCTGTCATCGGAGGAGAACAGCAGAGAGAAGCAAGAAAAAACAAGGGCAGCCCTGGCCGGTTTGGCTCAGCGGTTAGAGCCTCGGCCTGAGGTACATAGAGACCCGGGTTTGGTTCCCGCTAAGGGCACGTACCTTGGTTGCAGTTTGTCCCCGGCCCTGGTTGGTCGTGCAGGTGGCAGCCACTCGATGTGTCCCTTTCACGTTGATGTTTCTCTCTCTCTCTCTCTCTCTCTCTCTCTCTCTCTCTCTCTCTCTCTCTCTCCCTCTCTCCCTCCCACTCTATCTGAACAAAAAATGGAAAAATGTCCTCGGGTGAGGATAAAAAAAAGAAAAGAAAAAACAAGGGCAAGATTCTCATGCAAATCAACATGAGAGTGGGCAGGATAGAAAGCCAAAGAGAAACAGAAGAAATGATTCGATAGCGAGAAGCCAATCTGGAAGAATACTGTTAGAAAAGTCTAGGGATATGAGTTTCTAGAGAAAATTGACCAGGTGTTAAATGTAGTTAGAAGTCAAGTAAATAAGGACTGAAAATTAGGAATTGGTGATATTTGCCACAGTAGTTTTAGTGGAATAACGTAGAGAAAAGCCAGATTGTAGTACGTTGAAAGTGAATGAAAGATAAGGAAACAAAGATTATAATGCAGAATATTCTTTTAGCAGCTTGGCTAGCATGGGGAACTTTTAATAACTAGTAGCCAGAAATAGTCCCAATATTGATTGTTGAATTTAGTTGATTGATTGATTCGTTCATCATCTTGAGCATACTTATCGTGGCTGAGAAGAAGTGTGTAAAGAGGAAACATCTAAACAATAGGCCAAGAGAATGACTAATATAACAATGCCCAGGAGAAGCAACACAAATTTATTTGAGACTGAAGGAATGAATTAAAGTGGAACTGGATTCTTGTAAAGATGAGTCACTCCAGATGTAGGGTTGGATATCACATGCTTGGTAGCCTAAGTTTGCTCTGTAACATGAAGGTAAGATCATTGCTGAGCATTGAAGGTGCAACTGTAGCTAGAGATTAAACAGTGTGGGGAGGCCTAGTCTCAAACTTGGGTGGTTTTCTTTAACAGTACTTGACCTTCTGCTCACATTTTCTTTGATATTATCCATGAACTTGTTGTTGCTACTTCAAAAAAATAGAGGAGCATGTTTTTCATAAATAGAGTATCCTCTGATATACCGACCTTTGGAATTCCAAATAGCAAGCTGGACTTCTTCCCTCTGCACTCCATTCATCTGGTTTTGCAGTCATCCAGAGGAGATAGAAATAGGAAGATGGATTGTGTGTTTGCATCGACATATGTTGCACTCTTTAGAGGTGATGACATACATAGGACCATCAAAGAAGTCTTCCAAGGTTGCAGAATAAAATATATGAAATCTGCTACTTTATTCATGCAGAAATTTTACTGAGTACTTACCTTCAAACTCTTTAATCCACATAGCTTTATGTGCCAAAATTCTTGTGTTCATTTTACCTAAATAATCATGAATCTTCAACTTCCTACACTAGTTCTCAGCTGAACATCATTCAACAATGAATTTACTTAAAATAGTGGCTAATAGGCTTTGTTGACTATCAGAGCAAGAGGCCACTGGCTTTGGTTTTAGGCTTCCATCTTCAAGACATCTCCACTGAATTCTGAAGGACAAATACAAGTAGAAACACAAATCAAACAGCTCAAAATGTTTGTTTTCTTGGAGATAGGAGGGAAGGGAGAATGGGGAGCAGAAATACAGTTCAGACAATAGAAGTTTTAATTCTATTTCAAGTTACATTAATGGTAGGAAATATTATTTCAAATATTATTGAATGATTGAAAAAGCTCTGGTAATGACCAATCTCACTTTGACCATGTTAACATGTATTTTATTGGTTAATTCAATGATCCCCTCTGATAGTCTAACATTTTGCCAGTTTCTTTACAAACCACTTCTTAAAAGCTAGACACTGCATTGTAGCCAATAAAACTGGGAAGAAAAAGCAAAAGAAAAGAAACTAAACACTCCAGTTTTTAAATATACACAGGATTTCAATTCCTTAGGCGTCTCAATAATTTGCCTGAACTACACACTGTGAAGTTGATCGGTGACCTAGGGATGAGGTAAAGAAGCCAGTACACAGAAGAAGCCAGTGAATAGTTTAAAAGATGGGTTTTGCAATGGTTTTGCCTCCAGGTCAAACTCTGTGACTCTCCTTGATCCCCTGAAAAATACCAACGCCCAGCATTTTGAAGCACAGCCAGGAATGTATTCCAGGGGGTGTCAAAGGGCATAGACACTCTGTTACACAAAGAATGCTTGAAAGAACAAAATGTATTTAATCTAGAACTTCAGGATATCTGAAAGTTGTTTGTATTAGTATATTTTCACGTGCAAGTAAGAGACACCAGTTCAAATGATTTCAGGAAAAAGCTAATGTGTTGGTGCATGAGCTCAAACTCTGCCATCAGAACTTAGTCTTTCCCTCTCCATCTCTTGGTTATACTCTTCTCCATGCTGGTTTCTTGTCAACATGTTTCCCCTTTGCTTGGACAGCACTGCACTTAGCTGCAATCCCCCCAGCAACCATAGTGGGGGGAAAAAAGAGAATCTAGTGTCCAACATTTCCAACAAAATTGCTTGACTTGTTGGCTCTAGATGACTTGTCTTTGGTCAAATTCCCACCCTCAGCTCTGGAGAAGATATGGTTGAAGGAAAGGTAGGTTCTTTAAGGAAAACCTTTGTGCTATTCCCACAAAGAGGGGAAGGAAGCAAATGGCAGGCAGGTAAAAACAACAGATGCCCTACACTGCCTTCCACTTATGTAGTGGGCTCTCATATGAATGAGGGGATAAGCTTCCACAAGGTCCCAGAAATGAGAAGTAGACCACTTGCGTGAGCCTTACAGGAAAGCAGATTTCGGCTCACTCCCAAAAGGATCTTTCACAGTCAGAACCATAAGCAGTTGAAATAGGCTGCCTCAAGGTGTGCCAAGTACCAGGTCCTTCTGCACGTTCAGGCACAGACCAGATGGGCATCTGCTGGTAGTGTTGAGCAGAGAATTCCTGCATTAGGCAGAGCTTTGCTTGAATGACCTGTACGTTCTACAATTCTATTATCCTTGTTAATTTCCACAATTCAATTTGCAGTACAGGATAAACAAACCAACCTAATTTGATCTGGAAATTCTGCAGGCTATCACAGGTCATTTAATCTAAAACACATGGCTATAGCCATTACTATGTTTCTGAAGTCATCTAACAGACGTGGTCCTTAACAACGTCTCCATGTTATTAGTTTCACTTATGGCTTTTTCCAGCCTCCTGCTTATTACACAATTGCTTTTCATTCTTAAGATTGGGGTGGAGAGAGGCATGAAAGATTTTTCTTCTTTCTGCCTTTTTCTTCTTAAGCCTTATAATAGGCGAGTCCCAATTAAAATTGCATTGCTTCCATCTTTACCTTTGAATTTGGCTTTCACTTTGTAGGTTTAAGAATCTATGAGAAATGGGACCAGGAGCCATGGACAGTTATAGGTCTGGACAAAGCTTATTGAGGCAAATTTTTCAAAGAAGAAAGAATGAGCTTTTAAAATTTGATACTAAAAATTAATTTATAAGGTAAATTTAAGACACTGCAATGTTGTTAGGATTAAAGTAGCAAACCACTTGACCCATACGCATGAAGAAATAAACACATTTGTGTTAAATAGTAATTGCTTCTTTCACAACTGAAAGCACTCTGCAAATAAAATTTTGTTTTGCCAGGGTGTGTCCATTCTTAATACCTGATTGTGTTTCTTGTCTTTTTCAGTGAATGTCGTGTCAATGTTGCAGGAATTTTGGGAGAGCAAGCAGCAGCAGAGGGCTACATTCCCAAGTGAGGGTGTTGTGGTGTATGAGTCTCTGCCATCTCCTGGACCTCCCTTTGTGAGTTATGTGACCCTTCCAGGGGGAAGCTGTTTTGGCAACTTTCAGGTAAGAAACAACCATGAATTAATTGGTCAGTGAAAGTTAGCAGTTAAAATAGAGTAAGCCCTTTTATAAAATAGTAACATTATACGTTTTCTTCGTTGCACTAAAAAGTTGTGTCATAGTCCATTACATATACAAAAAAATTGGTCAGATGTTTCCATTTTTTAAAATGAAAGTATCTTATATTAAGGTGTCTACTGATAATTCTTTATGGAAAGTGAATTATATAGCATTTTATTTGCTTGATAGTTGCTGCCTTTCCCCTCAAAATATTTTGGAATATACCTTAAAAAAAAACAAAGGAATTTGGGCAAAGTACTTCCATCATGACCCTTCCACCAGTAGAAAGTCTCCACTTTCATGAATTTTGTAATCAAGTATTAATCAATCCAATACATGCAAAAGCATGAACCAAGTGCAAAGGTTAAGATTTACAAGGATGAGCTCAGGCACTTGTGCTAAGCCCAAGTGGTACCTCTAAACCTCTAATTAATTTAGAGGAAATTAATCTAACTCCTTGATCTTCTTGACTTTGAGATGAGGAATAGTACCCATGGGCTGGTCAGGCATCATGAGATATACATGCAATGTGTTTATTTGATGCCTAGAAGGTATTCCAACAATTGTTTTGATAATTATTATAAAAACTTCCAGTCGCTTAAATATTATGTTTATGATGGGTGTAAACGATGATTCATTTCTAGTTGTGCACCCACTCACACAAAAACATTGGTCTACATTAATCATCAGCATCTGGTCATCCAGTGTGTGTAATAAATACTGAGTAGGAATTATCAAGCATCAGGCCCTGTAATGTGGATATGGTTCATACCTTGAGGAAACCAATGTACAAAAATATTATAGTAATTACATAGAATTATATTGAAGGGTCAATGAAAGCTAAAGTAAGGAACTTCTCAGTTTACTGGTCACCTTTATAAGTGCCTTTTTAGTACAGTAAACCATCTCTCAATTTGCAATAACTGACAAAAATGCCTTATTTATATTTTTTGGACAGTGTGAAACTCATAAGCATTCAAGTTTCCCTCTTACCTTTGACAACTAGAAAGCCCAGAGTCAAATTTTCAGTGTAACTCTTCGTAGTGTAAGTCTACAGAACGTAATGTCATGTAATACTTAATATTATTGATATTTCTACCTTTAGTCTCCCTTTGAACTTAGTACGTCTCACTTATTTATTATATCCTATTACCATGTATCTTTTTATGTTATTTCACATATTTTGTGGAGTGAAGAGAGGATATAATTTAATAAATAGACGCAAACACCTGTCTGTCTGGGGAAAGTCAAAGAAGGATTCACGGGGAATGCAACCACAAGCTGAGAGGTGCAGTTGAGGGTGTCTGCCAGGTGGAATGGAGAGATGGTAGTCTCAGCATAAAGAACAGTGTGTGCAAAGGCACGGCGCGGGAGGAAACCACACGTACTTTCAGAATTTGGGAAGTCTACCTGTGTCTGTAGCAGGGCAGTGGTAGGAAGTGATGGTCAAGCATCCACATCAGACCATAAGGGAACTTCGTGCTTTGCAAAGGACAACATGTTTTATTCTATATAAAATCAATACTCCTAAGGGATTCTGAACAAGAGGGTGATCTATTGAAATGTGTTTCAGAAAGATTGCTCTGGCAGTAGCATGGAGTAATTTTAAGGCTAATTAAAAACTGCTTTCAAAACTTCTGACCTGGCCAGTCAGTGAGGTCCTGCCTTCTCCTGCCATGAGCAATGGTCACCAGTGGATTTTGACCTCTGACCAATGAAAGTGGATTGCCCGATGAGGATGATTTGAAAGTGGGTCTAGAAGCCTCAGAACAGAGTTTGATGGAACCCCAGATACTTAAACAAGAATGGTGAGCAGGGAAGGGAGAAGGAAGACAGCCACTGAGGAAGGGGGTTGCCTAGTCCACATGATCCTGCAGTACCATCATCACATAGTCTAAGGGGAAGTTGCCCACCCAGACAGAGCTCCCATTGGACTTCCTGTTTCAGGGGAGGCCTCCTCAGGAAACAGACCTACTCAGCCACAAAGCAAGGTCTTGACAGCTACCTAAACACATCTATTTCTTTGTCCATGAATGTCAATGGACTAAAGATCACCAGACATTTAAAGAAAGCCAAAAGTGAAAGAGAAAAGTGCAACCCAAGCAAACAAAAGGATAGAAATAATCCAAGTAGCAAAGGACATAAGAGAGTATCACAATGAGTATCCTCAATAAATTGTGGGAGGATATTTATCCCTAAAATATCTATGATGAAAGGAGTAAGCAGGGAACCGGAAATTTAAAATATGATTTTCAAATTATAACAATAAATAAATAAAAGAGGAGTAAATAGATGAATGAACATAGTTCACAGCCAAATTAGTAAAGGATAACTAAAAAAATAGCAAAATAAGTCTTCTGGAACTTAGAGCACAGGACAAATATGAAAAAAGAGAGTACAGGAGACATGAAAACAAATTTCGGAGGTGAACATTAATTTAACAGCAGTTCTGGAAAGAGACAAAGGGCATAGATAGGTGGAAATAAATAATGGAAGCAATTTTCCTTGAGTTAAATTAAAGCACAGAGTTTTATATTGAAGTAGCTCACTATATTCCAAGAAGAACCATGACAGAAGAATCACTTAGCTCTGTGACTGTGCAGGACTTAGAGACAGCATTCTACTTAAAAGATGGATCAAGGGACTTCAACTAATACAGCATCCGTACATTGATGTCACTGTGTGTGTGTGTGTGTGTGTGTGTGTGTGTGTGTGTGTGTGTTTAACACAGATTGAATATATATGTAGGGTAGCTTTGGTGGAGTTGATGAAATAGGGCAAAAATTGACAAACCAGGTCAACGAAACCAAAAACTATTTATTTGAAAAGCTAAATAAGAAACACAAATCTGCCCTGGCCGGTTTGGCTCAGCGGTTAGAGCGTCGGCCTGTGGTCCTGAGAGACTCAGGTTCGGTTCCCGCTAAGGGCGCGTACCTCGGTTGCAGTTTGTCCCCGGCCCTGGTCGGTTGTGCGGGTGGCAGCCACTCGATGTGTCTCTTTCACATCGATGTTTCTCTCTCTTTCTCTCTTCCTCTCTCTCCCTCCCACTCTACCTGAACAAAAAATGGAAAAAATGTCCTCCGGTGAAGATTAAAAAATAATAATAAGAAGAAGAAACACAAATCTTCGGCATTTCTAAATAAGAAAAAAACCAACACATATACTACTCTAAGCATGAGAAAGGAGGTGCAATTATAGAAATGTAATATAAGAATACTACATAAATGATTATATTTTAAAACGTGAAAACTTGATACTGACTACTTTCTGGGAACTCTCTGTATTATCTTTGAAATTCTTCTGTTAGCAGAAATTTATTTCAAAATAAAAATATTTTTGTTCAAGAAATGACCTCAGTGGCTCTCTGTTACCTTACTATAGTCTAAATTTCTTATTCTGTCAATGAAGACTCTACAATTGGCCCTAATATTTCCTTCCAGCTTGAGCTCCCTGAATTCCTCTTCTGACACTCAGAGATTCACGCTGGCCGTTCCTCATCCTTGCCTTGACCTCTGCTAACCACTGACACACTCACACTGTGACCTGCTCACGAAGTGCTGTTGAAACCTTCTCCTCATGTCTAATCCCTGCCCGTCCCCAGGACTCCACTCAAAGGTCATATTATCATGAATTTTTCCTGAAACCCCTGCTAGATTCTTCTACTTCTTCTGATTTCCCAAAGCAGTTATCTGTTTCTCTTCTAATAGTGTATGTTTGTTTTCTTACCTTATGCTACAGCTACTTAAGTGAATGTTCTGTCTCTATAATAAATTGTAAGAGCCTCAGGGACAGGGTTTGTATTCTTATATCCCTACGGCTCTAAGCACTGTGCTTTGTACATAGTAAGTTTCGTCTAATATGTTTGGTTGAATGAATAGCTAAATGAATAAATAACAAATCCCAAGAATCAATGAAGTTTATATTTGTCTATTTTTGTATATAATCACTATTGATTGATATACAAAATATTATATACTATTATATACAGTGTAATATATGAACTAAGATATTTCACCTAATCCTTCAAGACAGTGGTCTGGGAAGGAAAAGTCAGTAACATTAAAATCAGCTCGTAGCTGTGGTTAAAGTTTTGAAACTGAATTAGTTCAGAAGTACTGATTTAAAAAACCTTCTAGCCCTGGCCAGGTGGCTTAGTTGGTTGGAGTATTGTCCTGTACACCATAAAGGTTGCAGGTTCAGTTCCCGGTCATGGCACATACCTAGGCTGTGGGTTTGATCCCTATTTGGGTTATGTAAGAGAGGCAACAGATGGATGTCTTTTTCTCTCTCTCCCACCCCCTTTACTCCCCCTTTCCTCTCTCTAAAAATCAATAAAAACATCCCTCTGGTAAAGATTAAAAAAAAGAAAACCTAATTCTCTCTGCATTTAATTTATACATTAGTAACTTTCCCTCCACTGTATACCCATGACCATGAATAACCAAGATTTGGCTATACCCACACCCAGGAATGCATTACATATTTGTTCATATGTAATAAGTACACTTATAATCTATCTAGAATATAATGCATTTGACAGATTCGTGAATGGATCTAGAGTATGTAAGTCCAAGAAATTCTAATGCTCTTGTTTTTGTTTTTGCTACCTTGAGAATTATGAATTTCTTGATTATCTCATAAATTTCTACTCAAAATGATAGGATTTCCCTTAGGAAGTACATTCAACATCCTCTTGGTGGTCTTTAAAAAACAGAAAACAAAATTTTTTAAAAAGGAAATTTTCAGCAGGGAGGAATTTTGGTGATCTCTCTGATCATTTGAGGGTCTCCTTTTCCTTATGTTTAAATCATCATATTTTAAGGTTCTCAGGAGCATTGTTAACATCCTTGCTTTAAAAGATCCAGAATTTCCTGAATCAAATATGTTTTGAAAATGTGTTTGGGTGATTTACTGCCAAGTCTGGCCCCTTAGCCTATTTGGCCCTTCAAAATATGATTTGAGAAGCAAAACCAGGAAGGAGAAAAAGAAAGAAAGAAAATTTCCCCTAAAGCAATGTCCTTGCACTTTTCTCTCTCAGTTCAGAAACCATCTTGAATGCTGTTTTCACCATATAACTTTTCATTATGTTTTTGCCAGCAGTTGGCCTGTGAGAGCCTGCATGCTCATTCCTGCAATGCCTTTCACGTAATCAAATGTCACCCCCGTGCATTGCAAATCATTTCACGATGGATTATTAATGCCGAGACCGTGTGCTGAGACATGGAGAAGCCATTATGCCAGCGGTAGCCCTCTTACTGAGCCGGGGACGTCACCTCCAATGGTGCCAAGTAATTGAAAATGCTTGAAGTGTAGTGTGGGACTGGATTGCAGGATTAATCCCTCTAGTTTCATGAAAGCTGTAAGAGATTATGCTCATTCGTTCTTTAGAAAAGTGGTATTCAGACTGCATTTTGGTTTCTGGTTAATCAAAGGAAAGCAGTCAAAAGGCTCCGATGGACACAAACCACTGGTTTTATGCAAAGAAACCTCCTAGTAAATGGGAAGTAAATGGGAAGCTGTGTCCAAGAAGACTAATTAAAGAACTTTCAGTTAGTCTTGAAATCACAGCCCCCCAAAAAACAGAGAGCTGGAGGGAAAGAAAACAGCTTTCATCCTGCCTTTAACCAATTCCCTCATGAATTACTCTAGCATAGGAAAAGAAAAGTGACAATATGATTCATTGTTGAATTTCTAAACAATAAATAAAATTATGAATATTATTTTTCTTCTAGAAAGTTATATTGAAACCCATTAGTACTAATTGTGTCTTTTATAAAAAGAAACCATCTTCTGTAATTGCAGGCATTAAGTAGGAATCCATGCATTTTGGATGTATTTTCTTTATGCCATTTTTGTGCAGGCGGTAATCCTTCCCTAGCTGCGTATCATACCCTGAGAACTGGCAGCAATCTCCATTTTTTACAATAAGAGCAACACAAGGGCCCTCAGATCAACCTCTGGCTCCCCTCTTGATAAACTCGGGAGAGCTGCTCATTGTTTCAGCAGCTGTTTTTGTTTCCAAATCCAAAAGGGGAACTTAATAGAGTGCTTTATCTTATTTTACATTTTGATTAAAAGGTTTAAAATTCAGGTTTTATTTTCAAGCCAGTGACATGGTCTTCCATATAGTCTGCTAGAGTGATTTGGATTAATGAATTTTATTCTTATTTGGAATAAAATGCAGAAATTCCTTTGGGAATAGTAGTAGACCATGAGATTATTTATGTGCATGAGTGATGGTTGAACAAAAAATGTATTCCCTGGCTAAAAAAAAATTGATGTGAGGTGCAACTTATTTGAAGGACACTAATTCGTTGGGTATCATATCTTTTTCATAAGCATTTTGTTGTTGTTAAAATTGCTTCACAATAATAAATACTGGTGTTGAACACTGGGGTCAGGTATTTAGGCTCTCTGTACATGCCAGGCGCCACAGAAATCGAGATGTGTAACGTTTCCATTGGCAAGCTGTTGATTGCGTTTTTATTTGTTTGTATGTTTTCACCCAGTGTTTGCTGTTGCATAACAGGACCGCACAGTTGGCAGATGTGACTTGGGACACTCACAGCAGACCAGTTCCTTTCAAAGCTCTATTTCTAAAGGGCTTTTAATTTATATGCCACTTATTTTTTCAAACCAAAGCCTTTGCCTATGAAGATGCCTAGGAAAACTACTTTTTGAAGGCACATATTGGCTAACAGAAGACTAGGAGTGTTTAATTTTGTTTTGTTTTAGTTACTCAACACAGTAAGCACACTTCACCTATATTATCAGATATCAAACACATATTTTACACTTTTATGTGTTGAATGGTTCTTCTTATGTACAGGGAATTAAAAGCATAACTAAATCACAATAAGCTAAGTTTATAAAATTAAGTTTTTCCCAGGAGAGAAGGACTGAGAGAAAATTTGATTAATCCATAGACTTGACTTAATGGAATTATAATGCTCTCTTTTTACGGATTACCAAATAAGGCCTAGCCTAAATATTCCATGCCCCAAATAGGGAGTTAGTTTCTGCCATAAAATGGAGATTGTTGCCCTTCACTAATGCTGTATTTCTCTTTGGAATCAATCCTGACCTCTTTCGTCCCTGTCTCTAGAGGAGTAGACTTGACTCAGATGTACACCACACTATGCAATGTAACTGAACTTCTAAAGGAGGTATTTCTTGGTAGATATCTCCACAGGGAAGCATCCTATTTTGTAACGAATGATACCCAAAGATAGGAAGATTAGTTATAACCCCTTCCCGTTTGAAAGTCAAAAGTCAGCTAATGATCCAACTGCAATGACTTGCCCATGAAACGGGGAGTGAATATTGTTTTAATGAAATCTTATACTTATTTCCCAGCCCTTTAATCAGTGTCTTTTCTTACCAAGCAACATGAGTAAAGGTGTTTGGCCTCCAAATAGAACAGCAGAGTGTAGTGAAAGGAATACTTGAGAAGGGCTCCGTGGTAAACAAAGACTGAGACTATCTCCACAGGAGTCTCCCAGCCCCTAGTTGATGAGTTTGAGGAAGATGCTCACTGTCTCAGGAGTTGCTGAGTGAGGAAGAAAGGCTGACTCCATCCTTCCCCAATCCCCCTCACCCATCTCAGTGCAATCAGAGCCAAGTCCCTTTACATCAAAGCAACTATTAAAATAAACCAAAACTTTGAGCCCTGATCAATTCATCTTGTCTTCACCTTAACTTGAAAAAAGAAAAGGAAGAGAAGAAAAAAGGAAAAGAAAAAAACCTCAAGGAGCAAAACACAACATGGTTTTGTAATAGTTACCAGGGACCTTGGTCTAGGTATGTATGTAGAATAGTTTGTGGCAGAGGTGAATGAGGAGGAGGCCAGGTGGTTTATATTATAGAAATAACATTCTGACCCACCGTGTGCATGAAACGTTTCTTTCAGTTGACAGGAACTGGTGAGTTTTCTCTGAAAATTGGACTCTCAGACCATTCCCCTCCCCCATACCTAGCAAAGACCCCCATTCCCAGCATACACAGAGCTCCAAATTGTTCCCAAAGTATTTGCAGCCAGCCTGACCTATGGAGAAAGAGACACGATATTAACTTGGGGGACTGAGTTTCAATGGTTGCCCTTTTTCACATCACCATCTGGAAGGGGAAAAATATATCCACAATTAGATAAATTGGAACACATGCAAATGTTCATGCTTAGACCAAGGCATTCAAGGTCTTAAAGAACTGAAAGGGGGACAATTAGCAGCAGGGCCTGGTTTGTGGCATTCTTTGTGCTGAAACTGAGGTGTTGGTGACACTGACCAGAGCTGGCAGGCCATATACACAAACTCTGCAAGTCAAGTCACTTGCTGAGACTTGGGCTCCAAGTCACAAAAGCAAAACATTTCCAACCACCTGAATGGCACACTTGATAGACGAAAGGATTTAAGCAAGAATTCTCAACTCTGAGTCAGTTTATTTGGTTTTACCACCTGAAAAGTCCCAGCTCAGAAGATCCCCTTGGGTACCATGTGCTATCGAGTGGAGTGAATGCCACCTAATAACCCTGACCTGCCCTTGAACCCAGGGAGGACATCTTCCGCCTTGAGTTCCCACGTAGAAACATTCTGTCACATTTGCTATTACATTACTGTTCTTATTCAAAAACCTTGCTCCTTGTTGATCATTTTTTCAGCTCCTTGGCTACCTTTGGTAGATGAGTAAAGTGTGCCTAACTCGGTTTTATACGTTTTGGATCCCCAGACCTATTTTTTTCTTGATATCTTTAAAATACAAATATGAATACTAAGAAGTCTGTTGTATGTTTAAAATGGAGAGATATTACTTATATCAATGTCTTTTCATGTGCTTTCCTAAGAAAAGCACTACAGTGGGTATGTATGTACAGTAAAATCTTGGAGTCCTGAAACAGCTACTCCACACACACATCCTACCGATTTTCTAATATGAAGAATGGGAAAACATTATTAATCAAATAAGGCCACAAGAAGAGCAATTGTTCAGAGTATAAATTGCGTCAGCTTGGCTATAAGGTTTTCCTAAGGACAGTAATGCACTGATCAATAATTTTACAGTCTTTAAGAAATAATTAACAATAAAACTAGTTTCTTATTAGGCATTTCTGTTTTTATGACGTGTACATGACTCCCAAAATTTTATTTCAATTAACTTAAGAACTCCTGTACTTCCTAAAAAATTAACTAGCCACTATTCTATTTGGGGACAGCCTACTGGCCCAATTAATCTTGGTTGATTAATTTTTTGTTGAATAGTGTGGCACTTTGGGAAATTATCCTGGAAGAAATAGCAGCTATTGAGCAGAGAAAGAAAGTTGAGACCTCAGTTAAGTCAGCAGTGTTTATATACTTCCTAAGGGCCTCATTTTAGAACTGTCATAAAGAAAATTTTTTTTCAGCTTAAACACTGCTTTCCTTGAGAAATTTCCTCATGAGAAATTAGCATTTTTGATGTTAGCAGAAGTGGATTACCATTGTGGTATTGTGATTTATAATAAGAAATATATATTTGTTCTTTACCCTGGTTCCTGCCACGGAGCTCCTAAAACCCTTTATTATTCATAACAAAACCCCTTTCCATCTCACTTGAGTTCACGTCGATAAGGTGACCGTTGGAAAGCCCCTGACGATGGGGGCTGATGGCTCGGGCAACCAGCCTTGTGATTAGAAGGTTGGACATTTCACCTCCACCCTCCGACTTCCTAGGAAGGAAGAGGTGCTGAAGATTGTCTTAGTCACCAACGGCCAGAGAGTTCATCATGCCTACATCATGAAGCTTCCGTAAGAAGCCTGAATGCCGGGGTTCACAGTTTCTGGGTTGTGTGTATCTGGAAGTGCTGGATGGGAGTGCGCCTGGAGAGAGGCAGGGCAGCTCTGAGCTCCTTCCCACACACTTTGCCCTATGAACCTCTTCCTCTGGCTACACTTTTTATAATAAATCAGTCATCTTCAGTAAATTGTTTTCCTGAGTTCAGCCATTCCTGCAAATGATGAAGGAGGGGGCATGAGAACCTCTCATTTATAGCTGGTTGATCAGAAACGTGGGCGACACTCTGTGCTCGCCCTTGGTGTCTGAAGCGGGGCCCGTCTCACAGGACAGAGCCATTCATCAGTGGGATTTGGTGCTGCCTCCAGGTAGATAGTATCAGAACTGAGTTCATCATAGGGCATCCAGCTGTTGTCAGAGAAGAAGTGGGTTTCCCCCAAAACATTTGGTGACCATAGTATTGAAATATAGAGTGCTACAGTACAATAGAGGAGAGAGTTTTCCTCTTCAGCCATGAAACCAATGAAGCTTCTGCATAGGCTCCTCCCAAATAACAACGTCAGTTTTTCTGATTTGTAATCTCATATTATTTTTATAAACAAGGTCCCCAAAATTGTGTAAGGTTCGGATCCCACAAAACCTGGCTCTGTCCCCCTGCCAAAGCAGAAGTGAGAGACAGAAGGACAGAAGGACAGAAGCTAGAACTGCATTCCTCTAAGAACAGTCCTGGGTCCACCTGAGTCAAAGTCACCTGGAAAATTTGTGAAAAGGCAGACCCCCCACCACAATCCATAGGTCGGATTGGGACCTGGGAATGTGCATGTTTAATAACCTCCCCCAGGTGATCTTACTACGAACACTAAAGTTTTCTAACTATTGTTTCAGAATCCTGGTCTAGGCTTAGCATTGATCTTCACTGTACCCTGTGGGCTCCCAGTAGCTTGTTGGTGATCTAACATCCAAATTAAAATACAAGACCTGAATGAGTTGATCTTGGAAGAGTATTTTTTCCAGTGGAGCTTGGGAAGCTTAATGTAAATAGCTTTTTCTCTTGAAGAATTAAAACACTTTAAAAAAAAAAAAGCAATCTTATGTGGTAAAATCCCAAATTCTCCTGACTTCATATTTAATGAAGGGGTCACTTCCTATAGAAGATGACATTTAATCTTCTGGTCTAGTCATAGCTGGCCTTTCTCTCTCCATTTTTCTTCTTTCTGAGTCCAGGTAGAGAAAAGAGGAGGGAAGAGGATATCATGATCATTGACAGTACGTTTCCCTTCTCATTGAGCAGTTTCTTCTATGTGAAGCTGAGTTCATTATGCCGGGGTGGGAAGAGAGACTCTTGGAGTCTTATGTCAGAATGACCCATGGAACATCCAAGTTGGAGCCTTGGGTAAAGCACTGTAATGATTCAGAGTGTGTCCTCTGTATGCCAAGGGCGGTGACCATTTCTGTGACAAACAGAATAGCATAGTGTTTAAAAATGTGTGGACTCTCATCAGACAGACCTGGAGCTGAATCTTGTGTGGGCCACTTTTTAAGTTGTATTACCTTGGCATATGTAACCGCTGTTTCATCATCTGCAAAATAAGAATAACAACAAGACGAATCTCATAGGATTGTGGTAATAACTAAATGTGACAACAAACATGAAGTGCTTAGCTCAGCAAAGAGGATTACTATTATCGGGCTGTCTGTCAAGGGTGGGCTGAGAGAATTCCCAATTACCTGACATGAGCAAAGCCATTGTATTAGTTATCGATGGCTGGGTAACAAATTGCCTCAAAACTCAAATTGTCTCACACTGTTTCCGAGGATCAGGAGTCTGGAAGCGGCTCAGTTGGGTGGTTCTGGCTCAGGGTCTCCTGGAGGTTGCAGTCAGGTGGTCAGGGAGAAGCTTGATGGAGCCTGGAGGGTCAGTCTCCAGTCCCCCTCAGATGTTGGTGGAAGGCATTGGTTCCTTGCCACATGTGCCTTTCCTTACGACTGCTCACAACGTGGAAACCGACTTTCAAGACAGAAGCCATGGATGGCTTTTATAACTTCATATGAGAAATGACATACCATAACTTCTGCTTTTTTCTACTGGTTATACAGATCGGCCCAGTGCAGTGTGACAGGGGGCTGCATGAGGGTGTGAATACCAGGAGGCAGAGATTATGGGGGCTCTCTGAGAGGCTGACTACTACTGCCTTTAAATAGTTTTCATGAGCAATGCCACAGACGGTCTTCTTTGCTTTAATTTTATATTAGAGTCAGGAGGCTTTGAAATGATTATAGTGGTTTATAATCTACCAGCAAATGAAAGGCATCTGAGCATCAGGATAAATGTCTGAGTGGGGTCTGCTAGCCACTTGAAAAGCATGTGGTTCCACATGCCTAGGAAAACCCACAGCTGACTTCGGTAAAATCTGGACTATTAAATATTCCAGCTCTGCACTCTCACAAAGTGCAAAGGACAGAAGTTGTCTCTCTATATTAACAAGTAAGAATGGTTAACAGATAAGGCACGGTTTACAAATCTGTATTTATGATTGGCGTCTGGCTGCAAAACAGCAAGAATAAACCATACGATCTGGGAAGTCCAATTCTAGCAGGAAGTTGCTTTGAAATAACCCCATACTTCACTCACTCTCCAACTGCTGTCTTTGACGACCGGTTTGGACACATCAATAAAATGTTCTGTCACTTACTATATTTTATTTTCTTGCAGTATTTCCCACTGTTTGATGCTAACTCTTTCCCACTGTTTGATGGCGACCCTAACAGTGCCTGTTCTCGCAGCAGAATCCACGCTCTGATTTCGATTTGCCAAGCAGATTGCTTTCGGCTAAATTTCTTGCCCGAGCACATGTCCTTAAGGTTTGAGAGGTCCTGTTAAAAGATTCCCTAAAGAAAAATATGCAGCCTTTACTGACTTGGATTTGTAACTCGAAAATTTAGAAGAACGCGGCTGGTTAACATTATAAACATTTTGAAGTACTTGTCTTTCAGAAATGCAAAGAACAATAGTAAGAAAAGCCCTTTGATGGCTCAGAATTTATTTTATGTACTTATTAATCGGTACACTTTCTCCCCCATTTTGACCAAAGATTCCGTGCATTGCAACAATAAAATAAGTAAAGACATGTGTCTGCTTGAAAGTCTTGATATTGGTTAGGTCTCCGCAGTCCTTTCTCATGCTGACTGGGTAAAGGCTCCTTCGGTTCCCTCTTAGGGCTGTGCTTTGATCTCAGAAGCAGTGCCATTTGGTTGTAAGTGTATGTGGCGCCTTTGATCTACTACTTAGCTGGGCTTATTTAAAATAGATAGCTTCTTTTATCTAAATAGTGTTTACTGGGTCTCTCCCTATGAAGGATGGTTAAAATTGCTATTATTTAGATAGAAAGTTATATAAAGTTTCCTAAGAGTGCCCAGGTCTGAATCTAATTCTCTAAATTCTAAAAACCCTAATAGCTCTATTATAGATTTTGTAAAGCAAAATTCCTATTAAAATAAGCTGCTCCTATAGATGTCAGGTACTATATGCAAAAACTTTTTTTGCTTTTTAATGAGGAACTGATTTTCCAAAGAATAATAAACATATCTTATACTCAGGCAAAAATGGTAATCTCAGAGTGTCTGAACTTAAGGTTCAATTATGCCTCTGAAATTCACGTATTAATATATTTTTTGTATTTATTGGTTATGCATACTATACAGGATATATTTAGAAGGGATTTTTCAAAAATAGTAAATATATGTATCTTTAATTTTCCTCTTTAAGAGGTTCCTTGTGCATTTTATCAAGTGCCTTAGTGACTGGTTGAATTCCCTAGGCTGCATTCAGTTATTCATTCAATAAACTATGTTGCAGGTACTGAGACTTCAAGATGACTAAGATACATGGGGTCTGGGGCCAGAGCCCTAGCAAACAATTATGTGACAGTGTGTGGGTGCCTCTCATGGACAGTGATCCTCCCAGCTGGCCTTGGGTGTGATCAGGGAAGGCTTCTTAAAAGAGGTGGCACCCAAGCATCAGTGAAATACTGCTAACTCAGAACTCAATGTCCCATAAATTCCCAGCCAAGTCCATAATGCAAAGCCAACCTATCTCCCCAGTCCCCCTCCCTCCCTCCATGCATCATAGTACAGTACAGGTGGCCTAAACCTTAGGAGAGATCTAAACATTGAATGGCTTTGCTTACTGCCTAAAGCTACCCCAAAGCCTTCTTGCTTGTTATTCAACACTAAGGAGAAAAACCCCAAACTGCTTTTCACATACTTTTTAAACCTTCAGTTGAATTCTTTATTTAAAGGAGATATTGGAAATCTCTTTGTATTGCAAGTTAAAGTAGCCATTTTTAATTGTTCTGTTTGTTAGGATCCTGACACATTTTCCCCCCATCCTCCTGGTGTCATGTTCCTACCATTTCATAAGTCTTGTTATTACTTCATCTGCATACTAACCGCGGGTCAGCACTTGACAGCGCTGACGCTGGGAGTGGGCCCTCTACCCTCTGGAAGACTCCCTAGAAGAACATAAGGACCCTTCCCAGGCCTAGGGGTTGGGAGAGGGCATGAAGAAGTCATCTGTAGTCAGGTACAGGCTGGTTACAATAGTAGTCAAGAGTGATCTCGGAGGGAGGTCTTAGGGGGGAAATCATAGGGGCCTGACCGCCGGAGACTCACACTGGGTTGGTGGAGATGGAGAGGACAGGCGGGCTTCTGGACGACACTAGTGACGTTTGGAATGTCTGTGGGTCAGGGCGGGGACGGTCAGTGGGGGCAGATGGGTGGAGGCAGGAATAAGCTGAAAGTACACTGCAGGGCTTCAGCTCTCCCCGCGGTGCTACCGAGCCACTGAGGCTGCAAAGTGGCAACATGAAGTGGGACCTTCGGTACTGTCCCTGTCTTTCCCTCAGCCACAAGGCTCAGCTGGTTCTGAGAATCCCGCATTTTAGGTATCAGAAGCCTCCACAATCAGAGAGGCTAGGCTCCCCGTTATCCAGTGAGGAAATAAGCCCCGAGTTCTGGCATCCAGGTCTCAGTCACTGAGGGGTAGAGCCAGGGGTGCCCCCACCCTGTTGACCAGGACCTGGGCTTTTCTTCCTGGCTCGTATCCCTCGAGGGGTCAGTCTTGGAGGAGGGTTAGACCCCGGACTTGGCAGGAGCTGTGGGAGAGAGGCCATCACACTCTGCGGTCCTCCAGCAGGGGCGGGCTCTGGGGACAGTGCGGTTCTCAAGGGCTCCGTCCCTCCTGGACTCCCGGGACCACGCCAAGCTAGCACTGAAATCAGAGTCGTGGTTGGTCAGGAAAGAGAGAACAGAAAAGAATCAGATACATTGAGCAGCCTCGTGTGAGCCACGGGAAAGCTGGCTGGGAAGGAGAGCAATACGACGTTTGGGAGAAATGATTTCTTTTAAATGAGATACTAATCTCAGGCTGCCGCTGGCCCTAACTTCAGGCAGGCCCAACGGAGCGTGTGTCCCACCCAAACTGTGTGGACTGACACCAAGGTAGAGGGGGTGGTCCTCGAGAAAGCCAGGGAGCTGCTCACAGAGGGCAAGTGCAAAATACGTGCTGGAAAAGCAACAACAATAGATTTTGACAGCAGCCTCTTTGTCCTAACCTGGAGGAAAAGGTGTGAGATTGGAATATTCTCATAGAGAACGAGAGTGAGGTGGTCTCACTGCTTTATCCGTGTGAACTGAGGCTATCCTCAAACCTCCATATCCCGCAGGGACTCCTGCTATTCTCATGTACAGAGAAGGAACTGAGTCACGGACAGACTAACTAGCCAAGGTCTTCCAGCAAGTAAGTGCCAGAGCTGGGTCGGAAACCAAGCAGCCTGACCCCAGAACCTGAGCCCTTCACTCTTTCCCAGTTTCCTTCTTGTCTTACATGTTTTTCCTCTGGAATAAAGATTTGAAGAAGTCCCTGACAATGCATGTAATCACCTGGCACACAGGAGTTGCCACGATGGTGTTTGTGATTAGTTATCAACAGAGCATGCAAAGCCTCTGGTGCGTAGCAGCCTTTCATGAGATAAGACAAAAGGCACTGGGAGACCAACTGAGACATTTGCACGGAATCTAGGGCAGAAAGAAAACCTGTGTGATCTTCAGGGGATTAGCAGTGGGTATGAAAGAAGAGGCACAGGCAGGACATGGATGAGTAGAAATGTCTAGAGCCCACCGAGGTAGGGACAAAATGGTGAAATGCTGAATCCTTTAATGACGCCTCTTCTCCTTCCCTTCTCAAGTGCTGCTTAAGTAGAGCCGAGGCCAGACGGGATGCAGCTAAGGTGGCCCTGATCAACTCCCTCTTCAATGAGCTGCCCTCTCGAAGGATCACCAAGGAATTCATCATGGAGAGTGTGCAGGAAGCTGTGGCCTCCACCAGTGTGAGTACCGCCCGGGAAGGGAGGAGCAGGCTGCTCTGAGGATACTGAGGCCTTTGGATCTTAGAAGATGCTAAAGTGAGCATATTCTTTAAGAATTGTGCAGATTTGAGTTTTTGCCCATTAAATCATTAGTATTCAGCAAAAAGAGCACTTGGATTGGAAATCACAACATTGGAGCTGACCCCCTAGGCTTCATTCTCAGTTGTATTTTTTAACCTGCATGGACTGCAGTGAATCAAGCTTTAAATCAAGGTAGCTAATTTGATCCACCTTGATTTGTTTATTTGAATGTTTGCTGTCTGAGGAGCATTGATTTGTTTTAGGACCCGAGACCGCATGCAATTGAATCCTGCTTTAATCGAGAGACAAATGAGCCCATTTCCCCCTAAATTTAACTAATCCTACAAATTATCTGAAATGCTTATGAAAAGTACCAATTCCCCCAGCCCCCATGGGGTGCTGCAATCTGTGTTTTTATGGAAATGCTGACTGAAAAGCCGTATGCCCAATATTTGTTAACTATTAGAATCGCCGTGCTTAATCAATTACTTCTTTCAGAGGGCTTTGACAATTTTTGTAATGGACATAACTAAATACAAAATGCTTTCAGTGTCAAAAATTTTGTCTTAGAAATTTAGATAGGACATTTTCTCAGCAATCCAGGGGTAGATGATTTGCCCCATGGATTACTTGGAGCTCCTGCTCCTCGTCACCTCCAAACTAGAAGCCACGAGGAAGCCTTGGACCCCCATGGTGGCAGATGTCTCCCTGTATGTCCTCCAAGGGCAGGGACTTGTCATTACCAAAGGGATTAGTCAACTCCTGGCTTGTCTGCAGCACAGATAAACTCCCTATTAGATTTTCATTCTCTGATTCCCTTAATCGGACTATATAAAGGTCCAGTCATTCTGGAGAAGTTGTTGATAATGAAGGAGACATTATCACACTAACAGTTACCTTTTTTCTCCTTTTCTTTCCCCTCATAAATGATCGTATCACACAGAGGAGAGATAAGGAAGGGGGCAGAGAGACTGACCTGGCTTGGAGTCTTCGCAGCCCTGTTCCCTGTCTGCTCTGAGGATGAAAGGGAGCCTTGTTTTGCTGCCCTGCAAATTTCAAGTGCCTTTGAGGAAGAGAAGTTAGGAAAATGATGCCTGATTTCTATGTGTGGAATTTACTCAGGAGCAGGGAGGGGCCCTCAGTGTAAATGTAATTTATCATTTTTTCGTGGAAATTTCTAAGGAAAGAAAATATATAAGATTTGCAGGCTTCTGGATGGATTTCCTCTGGGATACTTAAAAAGCCAACATAAATATTTCAGCAGCAGTGTGTTAATGTTATTGCATTCAAAAGCTATAAATTTGCTGCTATCTGATGCTGGCATATGTTCAGTCTCAGAGCCATTGCCCACCTTCTGAGGAATCCAAGACCAGGGGATATTAAAGGGCCGGCCAGAGCTCATGTTCGCTTTTTTATTGCCACTCCCCCTAACCAAATCGAAGGAGAATTTTATTTCTACCCATCACGCACCCACCTTGTTTGCTAAAGATTAAGTGCTCTGGAAGTAAAAAAATGTAAACCAAGATCCATGTCTCCAGGCCAAACACCAGCATATTATGAAAAGCTCCCATTAAGAATCGGTAAAATATGAATGGTCCATACAACTAGAGAATTCTCTCCCTGTCACTTACATAATCTCACCTGGGCATCATTGGAATCAGAGCAAGGTCATCATTTCAAGATGTCACTAACACAGGAAGGCAGCCCGGCGGGCAACCACTCGAGCATTAACGCCACCGTCAACAATGCCCTGTACAAGGACACAGGAGTTTCTGCTTTGGGATAATTACTCTTTTAGTGCGTATATACGCAGTTAACATGCTAATCAAAAGCCAGCTTCAAATTGATTACAAAATCCTCTTTCCCCTGGGTCATGGTGAGATTAAGGCTTTTATCCCACACCTACTGGAGACTTGGTTGTAGAATGCACACCTGAGGGGTTGGACAGCAATAGAAGGCTCTCCGAGGGGCAGTGTGGATTTGTGACCACACAGAGAAGAGGAGGGAAAATCCGTACTATGTCTCGTTTCTGCTCCCTTGGCAGGGCACGCTGGGCGACGCGGACGACCCGGGCACCAGCGTCGGGGCCTACCACTACATGCTGGAGTCCAATATGGGGAAGACCATGCTGGAGTTTCAGGTGCCCGACTTCCTGCCACTTGTTGACTTTGCCACCCAATCTGAAAGCCTGGAGAATGCCACTCTTATCACTAACATCTGCTATCCCCCAGATCTACCATTTTTTATTTGTTTCGGTCGTTTTCATATCACCCTCCTAGAACCTAGCATGGTAGCTGCGTCTTAGCCACAGCTCAGCGGGCGAACACAACACTGCAGCAAAGCCTGGGTTTTGCTTTCCTAAGGGAGGTAAAAGGGGTAACCCTAAGAAACAGGTGGGGAACACCGCCAACTTAAGGCTCTGGACTATTTCACCAGCTTTCAGTACAAAGTTCCCCCTGAAGTCAAATCAAACGGTTGAAGTGTTGGTTGTGTCTATTTGGTTCTTAATTTTCAGAAGTGATAGATAAAGGTATTGGCGAAATATAGTAAACAATGCCCCCCCCCCAGCTCTGTTATTTCTATTAAACAAAACCTGCCACCTCCTATCATTAACTAAATAAAACAACTTAGCAAGCTGTAACCCTTTTTCATCCACTGAAGACAAGTCATAAGAGAGCTGAGGAACTACATTATCTATGATTTCCAAATTAACTAATATGTCAATAACAACAGCAATAAGAACAATAATAGCTGACACTTATTGGATGCTTTGTGTGGCAGTGTACTATACATTTAACAAATGTCATCATCATTTAACCTTCGAAATAAACATCTGAGAATTTAATATCCTATGTTATCACTGAAAGAAGTGATAGCTTAGCAAATGGCAGAGCCAGAGTTCAGACCTGGGCCATCTGATTTCTGAGTTCACACCCCAAGTACTATCCTTTATTGGGCTGGGCAGATGAAAATTCACTTGATGAAATGTTTGCGCTCTAAAAGACTAAACTTGAATACAGTTGAACATCTATACCAATGCAGTGCTAGTAGGGATCAATATGCAGTGTTATAATGAAGAGTTTTTACCCCAGTGTTTCTATTTATTTTTAGGTCAGATTCTAAGAAGCAATCGGGGATATAGTTTTATGGACAAAAACGTTCATCATGAAATAATTTACAATGATGTTACAGCCAAGCCCTGAAGTCACTAATGTTCAAATACCTTCTTTGGTACCTTTCAAACTCTTTTACAGTGGCATCCCCACTTCTCAGGTGGATACATCCTTCCTGCCCATTTTTACAAAAAGCAATATTTTTCCTCATCAGTCCCTTGTTTGAGTGAAGCAAAAATATTCTTTCTTCACTTTGTCTTAGGCAGATCTTGGTCATCAAGTTTTCTCCTTAAGTGGCCATGGTCTCATGGACCTCTGGTGTTGCTTGTCTTGGTTTGGAAGAGACCAGGTATCCTTAAAGCCTACCCTCTGGAGCAGACCAGGGCATGCATCAGCTCACTGGTTCTGAGCCCAGACTTGGGAGTGGGCTGGTCCCTTCCAGCCTGGCTCCAGTTCTTCACCTCTAACTCTGTTTCCTCATTTGCATATAAATCAGGGAGAAGGATAGTGGTGGCATTGCCCCACAGTACTTTGTGAGGATTAAATGGGGCAACATAGAAAGAGTACAGAATAGTTCCTATCCGAAATGCTCAGTGAAGGTGAACAGCTGGTATTATATACATTTCTGAAGAGGGACTGCTTTACTGGAAATGCCTGAGGCCGGAGGGTGGATTCCCTTGACAATTTTATATAACCTAAAAGTTTCAGATGAAGGCAGGGTAGCTCCCTGCACTAAATGTTTCAGGGTCCTTGCTGTAGAATGAAAAGCTGGGACTGTAAAGGGTCCTTCCCCTCCCCTTATAACAATCAAAAGTCAAACATATTTTAAAAATGAAGGAGGATCACAACACAAGAGAAAAATACAAACTTTTAAAAGTCACACAGACTTGCATGTGAAGTAGGCTCTACCGCTTGCCACCTGCGAATTGAACTCTTCCGAGGTTCACTTTCTCTGTGTATAAAATAAGAATCATAATGTCTATTGTAGAGGATTTTTGTGGGACTTACATAATATGGCATTTATAAAGCATCTAGCATAGTGATTTCCTCCAAAAAGAACCTCATTTAAAAAAATTCCTCCCCTTTCAACCTTGGCAAAAGAATATTGTATTTATTATAGAAGGAATTTTCCTGCCCCAGTACTTAGGAGCTTATATATGATTTGATATCAATTTTCAGAAGAATCAAGAATGATCTTTTTCATTTCAAATGAACATTTACTGATCCCATATTAAATGAGACACGGTTAAGAAATGTACCTCCTCTGTCTATGGACAAGTCTCTCCACGGTGTTTATCCGCAGCTGGGTACATCCTATGGCCCACTCATCTTTTACAATTGTTCAAACTCCTATCATGGAGTAGTACTGGTTCAGAAGCTCAGAATCTTCTTAGGAAGTTGTGGTTAGCAGGAAGTTGTGATCACAGCCAGTGGAGACCCCGCCTCATTTTAAGCAAGCGCGGAGACGACCTCGTTGCTTTCTGTGAAGGTGCTGGGCTTGTCTGGTGCTCCATTCGCCGGCTCATCCAAATGCTCACCGGTGACCCTTGCTGTGGCCTCTCCAGTGGCTTTTTCCACAAAGCTGCGGGCATTTGACTCTACACCAGCAGACAATTCTAAGGCCTGTGCATCCTCTAAATAAACATCAGTGGTCACCTCTACACCACCAGTAAGCTCCAGGGCAGTGGTCGACTCTAGGTGGTTGGCTTTCGTTCAGCCTGTGACTCTGAGTCATTGGAAATGTCCCAGTTGATGTTGATGGGAGTACTGAGGGGAAGTCACAGCCGGGAGGAACCAGGTGGAGAGGAGGAGGCCTTCTTGATCACGGTGTGGGCTGGGAGTGGGGAGCGCCCGAGGCTGGAGGAGGTGAGGAGGCCGGTGGCAGGCCTCAGTGCCAAGTATGATTTTTGAATGCAGTTCAGTTAGTCTGCCAAAGTGAGGGAAAGCAAAGTTTTTTTAAAAAATTCTTAAAATTATATCCAAGTACTATGAGAGGCTATACCTAACCACCGTGTAGTAATACTTTAATTGCCTTGGTATAGGCTGTGTTTCTTGTGTGGTCTGTATAGTAAGGTATTTAAATATGTGAAATAATAATTTCAATCATGCTGGAAATGCTTCATAAATTCTCACAGGTTGGGGGTGGGATGGGGTAGAGATGAAGGAACAGGAAGAGGTGAGACTAGGAAACATCCAAAGTCCCTCCCCCCAGCAGGGATGCTGGAAACCCAGGAGGAGGACTTGGAGCACATCCCTTCTCCTTCCACCAGCACCAGGATGCCTGCAGGGTCCTGCACATTGCTTGGTGGCCTGGGTTAAATGCATCAGCTTGTTTCTGCACATAATGGGAATTGACCACAGACCTGGGCTGTTTGCAGCCGACACAGCAATTCAGTGCCCCTGGTGGGTAATAGATGTGTGTTTGTATCTGTAGAGGACTATACCATATAAAAACAAGGCTGGTGTCTCCTGACTGCCCGCAGGCTTTCCAGGGCGCTGTCAACGAGGCAGCGCTCAGAGGAAACCTGATAGGCTTCTGCTTACCTTCACTTCATGGGAGGGAGGCCGGGACGCCTGTTTTGAGGTAGCCTAGCCTTTGAGAAAACTGCCTGCTGTCGGGGGAGGGACGGTGACAGCACTAGCCACTGGGTCTTGTCAAGGTCAGATTCAAGGCAGACTTTGACTGAAGCGGGTTAATATATTTATTCTGCAGCCTAATGCAATCCAAGGATGAGTTGTTTATTTACATCTTTGCTAAATTCTCCAGGTTGCCTTTTAAAACCTCATCCCATAAACAAATTTCCTTTTAAATACATTCTCTTGGGTGGGGAGATGGTGCCCACCTGTTTTCCAAGTTCTCCATTTACAGTGTTTGTTTTTCTTATTTCTGATGAATCACAGAGCCAAGCCAGTCTCTCAGACTTAGCTCCAGAGAGAGGCAGTGTGCGTTTTCTCCCCACAAAGTAGCAGGAAGGCCAGGGTTTCTACCAGGAGGCGATACCAGGAAGCATTGTGAGGACAGAGCCCAGTGGTAGTTGGTTTAAACGGAATGAATGACAGAATGAACCCAGAAAGCTGTAGAATAAAAGCTACAACTGCAGTCACCCCCGGAAGAGAAAGAAAACATAGACTTGGTTTTCCATTTGATTTTAAATTTAGTTTGCCGATCAGAACTACCTACATAAAGTATGGGGCCCACTGCAAAATGAAAATGCAGCACTTTTGTTAAAAAACTGCTAAGAATTTCCAGACAGTGGAGCATTAAGCCTGGCTTGAGGCCCTGGGTGACTGCGCCCATCACAAGCTTGGGAAGCCGCCCTGACGCCGAGACAGGCCCAGGAGAAGGGCCCAGACTAGGGTATGAAGAGTTAGGCTTTGCCTCCAGCACAAAATTTAAAGAAGCATCAAAAAACTCAGCAATCAAGACGAGTACTAGTATAACGGAATACTGTAAAAAGTCAAAATTAACATGCAAAATTTGTGACACACAAAATACCAAATTTTAAATAATGACAGAATCTTAAATAAAAGACCCCAAACTGGCAGCACTCACCTTAAATCTGGCTTCACTCACCTCACCCTAGTCCCAAGCCAGCCTACAGGCCAGGGTTCCCAGACTGCCAGGTTTCTAGATCAGCCCACAGAACAAATCACACAGCAAGAACACTCCCCAGAGGAGCAGGACAGATCGCTCACTGAACAGACGTCCTTCAGAGGGACAGGGCTTCCTTCAAAGTAGAACAAGACGAAGACGAAGATGAGGCAGGAGTCAGGTGAATCTAGGAAGCGACCCCTCCCGAGGTCCGGAGCAGCCCCCGGCCGTCCACAGCCGGGGATTTCTGCAGGAGGGAGTCACAGGAGCACACAGGGATTCCCTGGGGCTGAGCCTGGGGCTCATGCAGCTTCAGGAAGCGCGGAAGATAGTGAATTTGGTCTGAGGAAGGGAAATGAAGCAGGCCAGGAAGAATGCGAAACTATTTCAATATACTCTACATAATGGTAGCAAGATTAATATCTCTGCAGAGGAGGGCAAGAATTAGATGGGAACATCGTGGAAGAAGGCAGGAAGAAGGTCATCGTCCCTGGAGGATTTTAGAAACAAGAGCAGAGGGGGAAAGATGCTTAGTGATGGAATAGAAATTTAGATGAACCAGAGCGGGTGGGGAGGGGCACCATCCTCCTGCTGTTCAAATCTCTGTGGGGACAGTTTTGAGAGATGTAGGTTGCCAAAGGATGTGAGAACAGTTTCTGGTTCTTTTCATAGCAGAATTGTGGGTTCTAAAGTCTTAGGGGAATTGCTGTGTGGAAGGTCAGGCATTTATCTGGGAAGGGGGGTTGTGGATAGATAAGAATGAGATAAGAATGAGAGCCTAGAAGACCTTGGAGGAAGAACATGTTACTGAGGCAACATGGAATAAGATCCCTGTTGGCAATAGGCTATTTCTCAAACTATGCCACAAGGGGGTAGGGACAATGGCAGCAGGACTATTGGAAGCCACAGATAGACTCACTGTATCTTCTGGGTTGTCAACTTTACATGAAGACTGGAGGAGGGGGACGCAGGTGGAGTAGGGGAGTGGTATTCACTTTCTTTAAAAAAATAAAATAAACATATACAATAAAATACACAATTCAAGAGGACAGTTAAGGTAAACCATGAAAGGAAATGTCTTGTTTGTAAATATTGGCCTTCCTGTGACAGCACAGAGACTGCCCCATAGCAGGACACAGAGTGTTCCTCTTCATCCGTGTGGCTGGCAGCGCTGTGAGCGGATGTGAGGGGAGGTGGGGGGGGGGGCAGCACACACGCCTCTTCCCCAGTCACTCTGGGCTCTTTGAGAAGAAGCACAGTGGTGAGAACCACATTAGGCAAGATTTGGTTATAGAATAAACCACTCTCACTTTTCCAAATTAGCATAGTGGTGTGACAGCAAATATTTTGGGGTGGGGAAGGGAGAGGTGGAGGAGAACAGGCATGAGAGGGGCATCTTCCTGGGCACTGGACCCGGGACCCTGGGCAAACCGTGGGCACTCTGTCTGGGGCAGGAGTCATTCAGCTGGTTCCATGTCACATTTTAATGAATGGAAACCAATGGTTTTGCTTTTACTGAGGTTTCTGTGGGCTCCAGGGGTTGCTTACTCTGTGGTAGAACACAGACAAAATCCCAAACTGGATCCTAAAAGAAGAAACACATTACATTCTAATAGCAGTTTTCAACATGACAATAGAGCTGTTTGCTCTTCTGATTATCTTATAACTTTAAAACGGACCTAATAATTCCAAGATATCTAAAATCTCAGAATAACTTTGTGTTTCCCGATTTTCATAATGCAAACTTTTTCATTATGAGGTAAAGAAGTAAAAGTCAGCTTTTTAAAATAGGCAGTAGGACATCTGTCTAAATGTATGGTTTTCATAACTAGTTTTATGACCAGGAAGTTCCTTAATTATATTGTTATTTTCTGATAATTATATCGTTGTGGTTTGTGTATTAATCCACAATAAATATGTCTCTGACCAAAAAGAAGAAAAAAATGAATGAAAAAAAATACAGATAACTTCAGTGGAAGACTGCTAGTTCTAATCACATTAGCAAAAGAAAAGCTTTAGTATGTTTATACACCGGAGCTTGCCCTGGGTACCCTGCCGGGAAAGGATGCTGCTGGACGGGCGCAATGCTGTGCTCAGGGCTGGCGTCAGAAACTGCGGGTGTATTTAATGTCAAGTCCACCTATTGTCCATATTTTAAGGACTTTTATTGACAATTTATCAATTTAAGAGTATTTTACAGTATTTATAGTTTGTCCATTATGTTTTATATTTATTTTGACATATATATATATATATATGTTTTAGAGAGAGAGGAAGGGAGAGGGAGAGAGAGAGAAACATCAATGAGAGAGAAACATCAACATCAACTGGTTTCCTCCTGCATGCCCAGTAGGGGATCGAGCCCACAACCCCAAGAATGTGCCCTGACCAGAAACTGAACCAGTGATTTGGTGCATGGATCGAGGCTCAACCACTGAGCCACACCAGCCAGACAATTTTTGGCCTAATTTTTTAATTAAATTTTTTCTTTAGTATGCAATATTGTCACATGATTCAAAACTCCAAAGCTGCAAAGGAATGTCAGAGGGCGATCTCCCTCCCACTCCTGTCCCCCAGGCATTCCTTTTTCCTCCTGAGGGACAACTCATGCCACCCCATTCTTTTGTGTCTTGTCAGAACTGGTCTAGGCATCCACAAGCAAATATCATAGAGATCGCCTATTCTGCTTCTGTCAACTAGTAGCACACAGTATACAGGTTGTGAACTTTGCTTTCATTTTATTTTAACAACACATCACACAGATTCTTTATGTTAGAATCTACAGAGCTTTCTCATTCTTTCTTTATGACTGCAACATATTCAGTAGTATGAACATATTGTAGGGGAGGAAAAATAATTTCCCCTCTACACTTCTGAGTTCTTAGACTCAGTAATAAAAGACAGAGTAACAAGAGAAAAACATAAGTTTATTGACCTGTATACCTCCTGTTTACATGAGAGATACCTAGGGAAAAATGAGTACCTCCTGAAGTGGCATAGAATTCAGAATTAAATGCCATTGTAATAGGGAAAGGGGAAGGGAGATATAGGCCTCTTAGGAGAAAGTAAGTGATTTTTAAGAATGATAAATGGGCCCTTAGAAGAATAAATGGGGCCTGGACAGCTGGCTCAGTTGGTTGGGCATCATCCTGTGCACAAAAATGTTGCCAGTTCGATTCCTGGTTAGGGCACCTGCCCAGGTTGTGAGCTTACGGAGGATCACGCAGGAGGCAGCCGATGGATGTTCCTCTCTCACACCGATGTTTCTCTCTCTCCCTCTGCCTTCCTCTCTCTCTCTAAAAATCAATAAAAATATTTTTCTAAAAAAGAAGAAATGGGAGGTAAGATCATTTGTGATAAAGTTTGTCTGGGTGTGGTGTGGACTTCCAGTTTCCTCTGCTGTGATGAGTCAGTCTTCCCTGGCTGATGAAACTCCCAAGGAGGTGATTTGTGACAACCAAGTGCCTTCTGGAGGATGTGTCTTTAGACAGATAAGAGGAGTTCAGAGAAAGCCTCTCTTGCATTTGCTGTTTATCAAGTGCCTTCAGCTCAAAATCATCAATATACTAAAGCGTCATATTTTGTCGTGGCATGTCCTAAACTCATATTTTTGGGTGATATATCTGCTATCCTTCAATATCATACCTTATTTTTATTTTTGTTAATTCTCTCCTGAGGATATTTTCCCATTGATTTTTAGCTAGAGTGGAAGGGAGGGAGAGAGAGAGAGAAACATTGATATGAAAGAAACACTTCGATGGGTTGCCTTCCTCATGACCCTGACCAGGGATAGGGATCGAACTGCAATCCTTGAATGGGAATCAAACCCACGACCCTTTGGTCCTGGCTGGCCAAACCAGTTGAGCCAAACCCGCCAGGCATCATACTTTATTTAACTATTCGTTTAAAAATGAACATTTAAAATATGTCCAGTCTCAGGTAATTTCAAAAATGATGCAATGCCTATACATTATTCTCAGATGCTCTGGTATATTTAGATAATTTTTTAATGTTGAAAGATATTTATCAATTATTTAGTCATTTGATTGTAAAAATATGGATATAGCAGGGGAGGGAAGGAAGAATGCTCTAGAGCCTTGGACCCTGGTGTTTGAGATGTCTCAAAGTGTTCTGACAATACTACGTATTCTATTTCCCCGAGAGCGGGGGGTCCCAGCTCAGCCCTGCTCAGCTCTCACTGAGGCAGTATTTTTTTTTCACATTTCTGCTTTGAGACTAATGACAGGGATTTGGTTTTGTAGGAGCTGATGACCATTTTCCAACTATTACACTGGAATGGAAGCCTAAAAGCCCTTCGTGAAACGAAGTGTTCCCGACAGGTGAGACTTGACAATCCAGCATGGGTTTGTGTTGTATGCACAGAGCAGAAGGCTGGTGATCTTCCGAGGAGAGTTCCTTTGTTTGGATTTTTTTCAGTTTAAATTTGGTACTTCATTAATTGAGTAAGAGCAGAGGACACACACACACACACACACACACACACACACAGTCCAGTTGAGTCAGGCGCTGACCAAATGTGCATCCTAAGAACATTGGCAAGGCATAGGACTGATTCGGACACTTGTACTGAGTGCAGAACGCAGGGATTAAGACAGCCTAGATATCTCAGGCAGTTGCAGAATACACTCGGTGCTCCTGCCCTGCCCTCCTCCACTCTCCAGTGCGAAGGAACCAGCAGTGCACCGCCGGGGAACCTCCTCAATGAGGGGAGGTAACGTTGATTTTGGCAGGAAGGTATTTCTCACTGCCACCAAAAGTCCCCAGTGGACAACAGGAATGATAATAAAAGTGGGCAAGCTGGCATTCAATCACCCCATTCTTTTGTTTTGGAAGTTTCTTCTTTATTTTTCAGCGAAAGGGTCTCATTATTTCCTTGCTACCTATGAGAAGCACCCTTCCTCCCTTCTTTTCAAAGGCAAAGACACCCTGGCCAGTTTGGCTCAGCAGTTAGAGCGTCAGCCTGCGGTCCAGAAAGACCCAGGTTCGGTTCCCACTAAGGGCACGTCCCTCAGTTGCAGTTTGTCCCCAGCGTCAAAGTTTCTCTCTCTCTCTCTCACGCCTTCCCACTCTATCTGAACAAAAAATGGAAAAATGTCTTCAGGTGAGGATAAAAAAATTTTTTTAAAATAAATAAATAAAGGCAAAGGCAACCCCCTTCCTGTGTATGTAATGGTTGTCACCTACTATCCACCAAGATTTATCTTTCCTTCACCCACCGTTAGACTTTGAAAGATGGGAGTTTATTTTTAGGAGTTGGCCAGCAGGAATTTGAGGAGGAACAAAGCCTCAACCGGCCGGCAAGATGAGGTGGATGTAAGCGTTTCCATGCACTGCGGCCCCAGGAGCTTTCGGTGGTTCTTTGCGTAGAAAGTCTGGCTTTCAAAATGTCAAGGATGGAAAAGAAATGAGTAGCTGACAATGGCTTTGGTTATTTTTTCTTTTCCTTTGATTTTATAAAAGGCCTTTGAAATATGCGGGGTTCGTTATAAACACTTTTCCATGATTGTTTTTAATTTGTTAAGGTCATAAATAAATACCATATGTTCTTGAAAATAAAAATAAGCAATGCATCCACTCCACAAGATCTTCTTAGAGTGTCTCCATCCAACCTACAAATGACATTACAATGTACTGGCCAGTTTTTCACATGAGAATTGACAGGTACGGACTAATTTTTAATTGTTTACAGAAGTTAGATCATGTACATGAAGGTACCATGATGACATCAATAATGATAACGCTTGCATTCCATAATGTGTTTTAAGTTATTGCTGTTGCTCCTGCGAGCGATTTGGACTGTCATCCTCCTTGTGCTAACAACACATTTTCTCGCTAGGTTAGACCCCTACTTTGTGAACATTACTGCATCTTCCTGGTGTTAGTGTTTTGATTCAGCCTGGAGTGCTTTGCTTTGCTGTACCAGCTTAGTCCTTCGTTTTCTTTAAGATGTATGGCATGGGATTTGGCTTCAGTTTGAGAACATCAAAGAGATTTAGTTGTTGGTGAAACCCGCATGGATGTGGGGGCGGGGGGGGGGGAGCAGAGGAAAAGAGGCCACGGGAGGCAATGAACACCGCTGCCTTTGCTGCTCTTGACTGACGCTCTGGCTTGTTTCTTGGCTCCCAGGAAGTCATCTCCTACTATTCCCAGTATTCCCTGGACGAAAAGATGCGCAGCCACATGGCCCTGGACTGGATCATGAAGGAGCGGGAGTCGCCAGGAATTCTCTCTCAAGAGCTGCGATTGGCTCTGAGGGAGTTGGAAGAAGCCAGGAAAGCAGGACAAGAACTACGGTTTTACAAAGAAAAGAAAGAAATCCTGAGTTTAGCCCTGACTCAGATCTACAGCGATCCTGACACTTCCTCACCCAGTGATGATCAGCTAAGCCTCACGGCCCTTTGTGGCTATCACTAACGAGCAAGGCCAAGTCCAACTACCAGAGGCTGGCAGAGGCCAGGCTCTGACATTAGGAAGCTCCCTGAGGAGGTTATCGGAGGCTTTAGCACCTGTAGCTACTACCTGAAGGCTGTACTAATTCTCCCCACCCAGTCCATTCACAGAATCTGAGAGCTGTAAGACCCAATAGGACCCAACTTGCCACTCGACGCTGTTTTCTCGTCACAATCACAATGGTTCTACCTCAGAATGAAAGGATGGAGACAGGGTGGCTTGAAAAGTATTTTCCAGGGCTGGCTCCAACCTAAGGCCTGGTTAACATGTGATTTGCTAGATTATATATGTTGTTTCAAAGAATGGAGCCAGGGTAGCATCCCACAGAAGAACATCAGCCAGGACTGGGGGGAAAGCATGATAGCAACTTTTATGAAATAAAAAACATGGATTGAGATTAAATAAAAATTATGGATTGTTTTTAAAAATAGTCAAGAGTCAGCGTTTCTTCCTAAGCTTTGTAAACTAAAAGAGCTTGCACTCTGCTAGCTGTAATCCAAAACCACAGTGGGAATGTTATCTGGACATCCCACTATCAAACGTCTTGAAGTGGTAATGGTATGGAAATACTAAAAAAATGTAATGTGGCTTAAAATGCTACTATGATAATTCTTTAAAATCCACACTCTTTTATATGGGGGTAAGTATCACTACAATAGAACCCTCGAAAAGAATTCCTCAAGAATTAATATCCAATTTTTATGAGTCCTGCAGTTAGTCATGTTCATTTATAATTTGTAAATAGATAACTTGAATTGCTTTGTTTTTATTTTTGCCATTGCAGTCATATATCTACAAAGTTATTGGAGAAAGTTATTGGCATTTTAAAGGTTGAAACATTTGGGAAAAGCATTAGCATTTAACAATGTTTGCATTTGATGAGTTTCTCATGCATTAGGGAGAAGGGATCCTTTGCTGTCTTCATGGTTGTTCAAGAGCATAAGCCCCTAGTAGCTCAAATCTGTAAAATTAAATTTTAATTTAAATGACTAGACTCTTCTTAAAAAAAGGGTAAGACATTGCCATATCTCTTTGAAAAGGGCTTAGGTCAAACAACTGAGTAGAAAACCAAAAGCAAATACACATGAACTTTTAGATGGTTGATAGTCACTCAGATTTAAAAATGGCGGCAGTGACCGTTTAAACACAGGAGGTATTTGCATAACATGAAAGGATTAGTTTACATTTAGTTCAATGATTCAAATTAAAGAAAAAAGTTTCTTGATTTTAAATAAGGTTTCTTTTTCTTCTTTAGGCAAATGCATACTCACTTTCCTGAAAGTTAAAACTATTATAATTTCTTTAAGTTTACAAAAATATGATACTTCAGCCTTCTATCTAAATATGTACAGAAGTATTTGGCACTCCTTAAATCCCCATGAAAATACTGTGTACGGATCATGTATTTTGGAATTAGCCATAATAATAAAAAGTTAACTTCACATATTACATTTCCCACACCAGGGGAAATTTTACCTACATATCTTTCCTACACTAAACTTTTGAAAAGGTAATACTACAATATTGTATAAATTTTATTTATAAAGTTCATAAATTTTATTTAAAAATAGTGTTTTAACAAAAATCACTTTCCTCCCCATAATGAGGCAAAATGTCACTCACCTAGAAGAAAATGCATTCCCTTATATTCCCAAAAAGGAATTAGAATTAATATTTGTAAACTGAATACATTTTGAGGATACTTTCTATCTAAAGTAATTGTTTTATCAGGTCATCTCCCTTCACCCGTTGAGAAAAGCCACAATCTCCCATGTTAAGTGTAACTAAAAGTAGGTCCACCGTTACCGCATCTACAGCCTTTGACAATGGCCACCTCAAGCTGCCACCCTCTACTTAGATGCAGGAACAGGGATCAGCTGGGAAAGTAACAGATTTACTTTCTGCTCTCCAATGAGAAAACTGCACCCACTGTGCCTTGGCCACTATCAGCTGTTCCCGCTGGTCACTCTTCCTGGAATGGCGTGGAAGCTACAGCCGAAGAAACAACAGTCAGACTCCTCGCACTGCTGCTCTCTCTAGTGCTCATTTACAGCAAATCAGCTTGAGCTAAGATGTAATGGCTGCCAGTACATCACAGAACCGCCTGTAATCCTGGCCCAGAGAAGAGCAGGGTGCAAGAACCAAGTAGAATATTATTATTTTTTCCTTTCTATACCCTGTTCTCAACAGCACAGCGTGTTGGAGGGAACCAGAGTGGAGGGTTCTCCCTTTCAGTATATGGAACTCTGGGTCCCATCCTTTTGTGGTTATAAACCCTTTGAAAATCTGATAAAAGCTATGGACCTTCTCCTAGGAAAATGGAACTAGGCGTATACACTTAAAATTACACAGTTTCAAAGAGTGTGTGAACCTCCCCAAATTTCATGGATTTCTCCAAGAAGCCCCAGTTTGGAGCTCTTAATATGAACACATGTTTAAAGTCTTGTAAACTTCTCAGCAGGGATCCAACCTAGCTCAGACATAGCCCTGAGGAGCCCATGTCTTAGATAAATGCCATCATTCTTAAATACAAAATTAGACTGTATTTAGACAAGAGATAAGTTTAATTTTCACAAAATCCAAATAAACCCAATTATTACGGGGAAAAAAAAACCTAAACTAGTCACTAAACTTGTGTGAACATATCAGAATATAACAGATTAAATAAAGCCATTGTTCCTCCAGTGATCAGAAGTCCATTTTGTTCAAAAGTTATACTCCATTGATACATTTGCTGTTAAATTCATTCACCTGTTTCTAGCAATAGATATTCTTGACATATTGTACCTACATCAACTATGAATCTGATCAGCTAGGGCTCAGGAAAAAGAGAAAGAAAGCATAGAGGTTTAACACTTTCCTGTTTCTTTAGGGAAAGTTTTTAAAGCCTATGAGTATTGTTGTAATTGACTTTACCCCTGAAATACTTTAGAGAATTCTGAGTTATACCATACCATGCCTTTCTTTCTTGCCAAAGGACAAAAGAAGTCATAGTAAGAATATTTTCATTATTCTTGACTATGTTCACAGGTAATCATTATTCAAAATATTATATTTTATATATTGTTGAGATTTTTTTGTTTTGCCTTGCAGAAATGAAAATATTTCTTCTATGGTGTCCATCATATTAAAGGTGTAATAAGATTGGTTTTCCAAGGCTCCAAGAAAACAAAAGTCATTTTCCCCAACACAGTGGTTCTCAACTTTAGCTGCACATTAGAAATACCCAAGGAGCTTTAAAAAAAAATCCTAAATATCCAGACCATACGCAAGCCAATGAAATCAGACTCTCTGGAAGGGGGTCCCAGGCATCAGTATTTTTAAAGCTCCCCCGGTAGTTCTAATGTACAATAACATTGAGAACCACAGGTCTACCCAGGAAGTTCTGGCTCAGAGGTCGATGGGCTAACTAGTGGGAACTATTACTCACTTGGCTTCGGCCCAGATTCAAATATTAAGTTCTTCTAAGCCAGGTAGGAACAGATCCTTTTGCTTGGGCACGAGACTCTCCTGGAATCCAGAAATAAAGCAGGGCAGGTGCACGCGTGCGCACACACACACGCTGGAGAACCAGATTCTGCCTCAGGGTCCACGCTTTCTTTCTCAAATAAGACACATGAACTAACTGCACTCAGGATCAGGGTATTTGTTTAAAAGTACAAGTTCCTGGGCACACACCCCAGACCTGCTGACCAAATTCCAGGAGAGGGTCTGGATTATTTACCACTTCACCAGGTGTTTCTGATCATATTTAAATTTGAGCTCTTTTGGCCTAAAGCTACCTAACACATTCTTTACTAGCCAGCACAGCCCTAGCCCTTCTGACATAACTGGCCTCTTGGGCGGGTGGGGGGTTCCCAGAAAGGAAGAAAGGAAAGAGGGAAGGTGGCCTCTCTACCCTTCTTGGAAGCTCGGAAGAAGCAGAGGGGCTGAGACACGGCTGCCTTTTCTTTGCCAAAAGGGCAGCTTCCACTCTTTTATCACTTTGGCCCCAATATTTGGAATTACTTTTAATCCCTTTACAGGAAACCATGAAAATCTCTATTAGCTTATGGTTAAAGTCATTTCTTTAACCCTCACTAAACCCTGTGCGCGCTCTCTTCCGGGGAACAAACTAGGTTGTAGGAAAGGCCAGCAGAAGCTTCCTTGTGAGAGCTGTCGATTCCCAAGTGATTTCTGGTTCCCAGGTGAAAGTCCCAGATCTCTATTTATAGTCAGTTAGAATTTTAGGAGCAATTATGTTCCACAAGCCATCTGTAAATCAGTTAGTTTCAAACCTGAGGATGCATTGTTCTGTAGTCGCAAGGGCAGAATGCTGGCACGTTTCCCAGACTGGCCTACACAGGATATGTACAGTACTGACCTGTGGGAGCTAGTCCGGTCCAGGCTGTGACTGGGCAGAGGGTAGAACATAGGCATAGTGTGGAGAGACCTCCCTGGGGGCATATTTCTCAGTCTCAAACTGGTTCTCCAGATAGTCCCTTTATTTTCTCTTTGTCCCCCGTTGATTAGCTGCCAGTGCCCCACCCACTGCCATCACTTGCTGCTGCTTCTGATCACGGTCTCTTTTACTTTCTGACTTGCTAAATAAGAGGCAGCTTATTTTATGCCTTTACTACAAGTCTTTGAAAATTCCTAAGAGTTGTTATCACTAGAAATAGGAGCATTCACATGACCTAAGCACAGCAGCTACTACGCCTCTCTGCGGAGTCTGTTTCCACGAGGTTCCACGGGGAAAGACACATGGAACAGGCCTGACTGGCAAGCTGGCCGCAGAACCTGTCCCACGTACCACACCCTGCTGCTTTGGTGTTCTCTGTTGGCTCCATGTGACATAGCTCATCCGGGTCATAGCTGCCCCACAGCTAGCCAGTTCTGGGTAACCTGGCTCAAAATTATAAACTGGACCGATCAGTCTGTCCCTCTCAGGAATGTGAACTAAGGAAATGGAAGGAATTTTCCAGTTCGAGTTGGGAGCTGAACTTGGAAGGGTATGTTCAGGAATGCGATGTCTGTGCAGGCAGAAGTGATGGGGAAGTAGGACCCTCGGGTCAGCAGGCAGTAGAAAGAGAGGCTACGTGGTACAGACAGCGATGCGGAGACAGGCAGGCATGAGAAGGTGAGAGCCTGCGGCCCATGCAGGGATGACTAGAGCTGCCGGCCCGAGCGCCCTGCAATAAATTTGCTCATTTTTATTTGAGGGAATCACACACCTTGCAACCAAACAAGTCTCACTGTACTCGTTTCAGAGAAAATCACATTAGATTATTCGGGGCTTTGCATCCTATTAAGAATAGACCAAAAATACGGACATAAGAAGGAATCTCAAGAGGTAGAAATGCTGCTAAGAAAATAAGATTGAGAACTGGTGACGAAGTTGACTGACCCCTTCTCTCACTATCCCTCCCACTCCAAGGTAAGGTCTCACCCCAGTCAGGAGCTCTCCCCAATGCTGAAAGAATTTGTGGATTCTGTGCTAACCATCGTGTCTCCGCTCCCCTACATAGAAATTGCTGTGTTTTCATGTTCCATTGGAGGTATGACCACAGAGCAAAAATATAATTCTACTTTTAAAATACAGAATTCATAACCTCAAATAACTGTTGTCTTAAAAAAATCAGTCACCTTAGCCCTGGCCAGTTTTGCTCAGCGGTTAGAGCATCGGCCTGCGGTCTGGAGAGACCCGGGTTTGGTTCTCGCTAAGGGCACAAACTTCGGTTGCTGTTTGTCCACGGCCCTGGTTGGGTCGTGTGGGTGGCAGCCACTCGATGTGCCCCTTTCACGTCTATGTTTCTCTTTCTCTCTCTCCCACTCTCTCTCCCTCCTATTCTATCTGAATAACAACAACAGAAAAATGGAAAAATATCCTCGGGTGAGGATTTAAAAAAAAAAAAAAAAAATTAGTCACCTTAGAGGACTAATGACATGCTCTGGCGAGGCTTAGAAATGCCATTTTTGCCCGAGACATGCCTGTCATGAACGCTTCCTAGGGAATGGCCCTCTGATTCTGTGTGAATAAAGAAAGAAAAGCAGTCTCTTTTGTGGGCTGAGAGCACCTTGCTATCCTGAACTGACTAGTTTATTTCAGCACCTCAACTACTAGGCCTAATACTTAGCTTGTGCTCAACGAATGTTTCTTGAGTAGAAATTTGTCATCAGTGTCTTGGGGCTTTCTTTCTCCTTGCTTGGTGAGTTAATTCATTCACCAGACCTGGCTCTGTTCTACCGGAGTTGTCAGGACTCACTTTGTTGTAAGGTAGAAACACAAATCAAACTTCGTAGGCAAAGGAGAGTTTATTGACTTGTGACACAGAGTCCCAGGAGAGTTTTTGCTCCAGCCATATCTGGATCCAGGAGCACACACCAGGACTTGATCTCATTCTACAGATGTATACGTATGTGCACATACATGTGTGTCATTGCTCATTTCTCAACTCTGCTTTTTTCTGCACTGACTCCACTTTTAGGCAGGCTCTCGTCTTGGAACAGCGAGACAGTGGCTGGCAGTTTCATGCTTACATCACAGCAGAATGAGAAATTCTCTTCCCAAGAGTTCAAACCTGGGATCGTTTTTGCTCCGAGTACATCTGGATCTGGAAGTACAAAGCAGGATTTGATCTACTCACTCTGGATCCCAACATTCAAATTCTAGAATTGAGTGGCCAAGTCAGCCCACCCAAACAACTGAGGCCTAGTTGGGGGGAATAATCACCAGAGGTCAATATGAGTTCTGTTACCAAAATGGGGCAAGTGTGATCATTTACCAAGACATGTTTGAAACGATTTCTCCTTCAGAGCCTTCAGAAACAGAATGAACAATAAAAGAAATGCAATCTCTCCAACCATTAGTTGGGGAAAAGATTTTTGAGTAGACAAAAAACAACAGATGTCCACTATGCATACATTGTACCATTTCCAAAAATCAAATCCACCCTCAAAGGACAAATTTTGTCACTATTAAGGATGTTCAAAAGAACATTCTCCCCTGAGGGGAAATCCAAAAGTGTTTCCAGACAAATCACATCCTGGAGTAAGTAAACAGGTTCTCTGAGGACCGGCCTGAAGGGGACAACACTCATTCATATGTAAGAGTTCTGCCGTGTGGAGAGGCCGAATCACCCGCATTACTCTGCAGTCTCACTTCATATATCTTCAGTGCTGATGAATTGTTGCTATGCCAGTGAGGCAGGAAATTTCCTCTGGTCTATTTCTGGTGGGCCCTGGCTTTCATTATCAGTGGCTGCAACTGCCCCTCAATAGGAAAGAAAACACTTGACCCCAACAATTGAAAACGGTTGTGGCACAACTGGACAGCTCAATAGCCCGGGTAGTTTATTTATCCTTACTTATGACTGAGTGACTTTGCAGACCTTAACCATGCTCCACTCTACCCATGAGTCATGGTGCAGGCAGTCATAAAATTATTTTGAAGAGAACTTACTGTGAGTCCGTCTATTGTGTATCTCCCAGATATTTTCATGTTTCCATGTAGTGACTGTTACATGCTGTCTGGAAGTAAATAGGCAGTAGTTGGTGCCAAATTCATAGGGAAATATTGAAAACATAGGCAACCCAATGAAATAACAGGAGAATTGAAAAGTCAATTTAAAACCATAATAAATTAAAACAAAAAGTAGAAGCTATTTTAGCCTTTCAGTTCATCTGTTCTCAAAGAATCTGGGAATTTTGTTTTATTTATTTAGTTATTGTGGCTACGTGGTTTTATTATTATTTTTTTAAATGTTTTTTGGTCACAAGGCCATCAAAACAAATCAAAATGAACATGCGAGGGGATTTCAATTCTCTTGAAGTCTGAAACATTTTGTCTTAAGTGATGACTCACATAAATATGTTTGTTAAAGATTAGGCCCATTGCCCTGGCCGGTTTGGCTCAGCAGTTAGAGTGTCGGCCTGCGGTCCAGAGAGACCCGGGTTCGGTTTCCGCTAAGGGCATGTACCTAGGTTGCAGTTTGTCCCTGGCTCTGGTTGGGTCGTGCGGGTGGCAACCACTCGATGTGTCCCTTTCACACTGATGTTTCTCTCTCTCTCTCTCTCCCCCTCCCACTCTATCTGAACAAAAAATGGAAAAATGTCCTCGGGTGAGGCTAAAAAAAAAGATTGGTCCCATTAAAAAAGTGACTTCAGTTAAGACAAGTGACCTTCGCCTGGCCAGTGTGGCTCAGTGGTTGAGCATCAACCCATACACCAAGAGGTCGCTGGTTCAATTCCCAGTCAGGGCACATGCCCAGGTTATGGGCCAAATCCCCAATAGGGGGCATGCAAGAGGCTGCCAATCGATGTTCTCTCTCTTCGACATTTTTCTCTCTCTCTCCCTTTCTGTTCCTTTCTCCCTAAAATCAATAAGGGGGGGGGGAGGGAGACAAGTGACCTTCATGCTGCCTTTCATCCCAAGCAGTCTTATGGGCAACTTGTTTTGCATCCTTTTATCTTCTTCACAGAAATCCAAGGACAGGATCTCCTTGTTCCTTGCACCAGTTATTTGTGAAAATCTAGGGAGCTCTCATTCCACTGGAAAGAGGCTTCAACAGGCTGCATCTCGCCACCAGGGCAACTCTGTCCCAGGCACTGCGGGTGTCATACATTGACAGTAGGACTTCCAGGGTCTAAAACAAACGGCCTGAAAAATAAAAAGCTACTTATTTCTAAACGCAGTTTCAGCTGGCTGTTAGTTAGAAGGGGGGAAGGTAAGAGTCAAAGAAGGAACTTGGTTAAGAAAAGGACTCCTGGGGGAGATGGAGAAGTTCACGGAGAGCGAGTCATGGTGCCCCGCAAACGGCATCTCCTGTCTGCCCTCCAACTCCCACCCCCTCTCCTTGTTCCTTTCCGCCGGAGAGACATGCCCTCCCTGGATTCAGTCTTCAGTTTCCCCTCATTTGTTGTTTATATTCCCATTCGATTCCTTTCACTCAAATTACTCTTAATTCACACTTGAGAATTAAAGTTCTGTGAGAAGTAATCAAAGGCAATCGACTTTGTGGTAATTAGGGCCTTCTCATTTATGTTGAATCCCAAGAAAGCTATTTTTTGCTCTAGACTTTCTTTTTTTTTTTAACTTTTTCCTTTCCTTTTTTATTGACTTTACTGAGAGAGGAAATGAGAGGGAGAGAGAGATAGAAACATCGATGAGAGAGAACATCAATTGGCCATCCCTGTATGCCCTCCACCGGGGATCGGGCCCTGACAGGGAATCGAACCGGCAACGTCTTGGTGCGTGGGTCGACGCTCAACCACTGAGCCACACTGGCTGGACCAGACTTTCTTTCTTTATAACAAACATGCTTCTTGTATCCTAGAGGCATAAAAAGGATGTTACCGTGTATGTTTCTGGTGAACCTTTACAAAAATGGGGAATTTAGGATGACAGTGTCCCTGCCAAACAATGTCGATTTCTGCATATCGTACTAGAAATTTCAAGACTGCCCTCATTCCCTGCACCAGACTGAGGAACAGAGGTTTCTCTGCCAGTTCCCACATGGAAATCGTGAGGAGCTCCACCAGGTAAGAGAAGGGAACTCTCCAGAATCTATACACACAGAATGAGGGGCTGGGCTTATGTCATTCACCCAGAAAATGAAGGTAGGTTTCTTCAATTATGAGAAACACTCAAGCTCAATTTCAAAAGAAGAAATTCTATTTTCAGTCTCACTACTTGCCAAACAAGAATATTTCCACCAATCAGACTAGCAAAAAATAAAGAATTATAGATCCAATATTGGTTAGTTTGTGAGGAAATGGACACTCTCACACTGTTTTGATGAGAATGTATTCAATAGTCTTTTCTGGAATCAACTCGATTAAAATTTGATATGTTCTGTCCCTTTAACCCAGCATTCTCACTTCTACAAATTCATTCTGTAGAAACATTTTTACAAAAGTTCAAAGATATGTACAAAAATATGTTCTTTATTTTATTGTTTCTAATGGTAAACTTTGGAATGTTCATCAATAGGGGACTAGATAGTTTCGTGCTGTGTCTCTTACTATCCTGTCCACTATGTTAGCCACTAGCAACGTGTGGCTATTGAGCACTTGACCTGTGGCTGGTCTGACTTGAGTACACACTGGGTTTTGAAGATTTTTATTTATTTATTTGGGTACATGCCCCTAGCGGGAACCAAACCCGGAACTCTCTGGTCCGCAGGCAGATGCTCCAACCACTGAGCCAAACCAGCCAGGGCAAAGAAGATTTATATTTAAAAAAGTAAAATATTTCATGTTAATGTTTATATTGATTGCATGTTTAAAAGATAACATTTTGGATATATTGGGCTAAATATATTGTTAAAATTAATTTTACCTGTTACTTTTTACCTTTTTTAATGTGGCTACTAGAATATATAATATTGAATATGTGGCTCATATTTGAACCTCGCATTATATTCTCTTAGACAGCATTGACCTGTACTATGAAATAGTCATTAAAAGAAAGTAGATCTCTATGTACAGACATAAAAAGATACAATAAATTAATTAAAAAGTAATTTTCAAAGCAATACATAAATTTCAAACCCATTTGTTTTCATTTTTTTAAAAATTAAGCATATGTGAAAAAAAAACAATTTTGGAGGAATATTCCCTAAATATTGTTGGGGAGGTGGGGGTTGGGGATGAAGGAGAAACATTTTTTTTTTTTTTTGCATTATCTTTTAAATTGCAATTTATGTACATTGGTGGAAGGAGAAATAAAAATCAAAGCTAAAGATTAAGAGCAAAGTCAACAACATGATAGTTTCAGGACTTCATGTTTGTTGATAGCTAAATATGTGTTTTTGTTGCGTAGGCATTACTAGCCATGAAAATCTCTTTTTTTTTTTTTTTTTTTTTTATCCTCACTCGAGGACATTTTTCGATATTTTGTTCAGATAGAGTGGGAGGGAGAGAGAGAGAGAGAAACATCAATGTGAAAGCGACACATCGAGTGGTTGCCACCCACACGACCCAACCAGGGCCGGGGACAAACTGCAACCAAGGTACGTGCCCTTAGCGGGAACCGAACCCGGGTCTCTCCGGACCACAGGCCGACACTCTAACCGCTGAGCCAAACTGGCCAGGGCTGAAAATCTCTTTTGATAATATATTGCAAAAGCGTGAAACCTTTTCCCTAATACTGGAGAATAATATCTATTTTTTAAACTATTATCATCAGTAATTTGTTTTATCCCAGTAAAGGAAATAGGCCCAATATTTATATTTATATGACAATAGGGGGCATGCAAGAGGTGGCCAATCAATGTTCTCCCTTCCTCTGTCTCTAAAAATCAATTTAAAAAAATAAAAAACAAATTAAAGAAATTAAAAAAACTAAAAGTAGACAAAATTTCTTTTTCCTAGTAGTAAACAGCAAGTCAGATTTCAGTTAATCAATAACTCAGTTCTTGCAGTTTTCCTTCAGGGATTGACAACGGACACAAAACTTAATATCCACCTGCACCTTAACCATTTGATGCTGCAGGTACCAAAAGGAAGCCATGGTTGAAAACTTCTCAAGCATGGGATGGTCTTCACATTTTATGAAAGTTAATTTAGAGGAAAGAAAAGACTTAATAAACATTAAACTATTGTCCCTATATTTACATAGATCTAAGACATGTTCATGTTATTTTGTGTTCTATTTTAGTCATTTAACATTGTTTCATGTAAATCTTTCCATGTATTACAATATTTCCCAAACTTTGTTTCAGCATATTTATATGACAAGTTTATTTACTCTTAAGGAATTTTTATTATCTTTAGTAGCACCACTCTGAACATATTTATATAAATTAATTTCTAATTTATATATAATTTTATGTGATTTATTTTCTCTAAAGTTAGATCCTCTAAATACTTCTGAACTCTTTTAAAAAAAAATGATTTTAAGTACTTTTTAATAACACATTTTACTATACATGGCCTCAATTCTTTTTCTGAAACCAAATGAGTAAATGTTTTGGTTTTTTTTTTGGTTTTTTATTTAAAGGGAAATTAATTTGACAAATGGTCTGAATACTTTAAAATCATAAAACACAAAAAATACTTAATACATGTTACCAGATTACTCTCCAAAAATAGAAAATAAATTACTATATTGATTTTGTATGTGGTCCAGTTTCCCCATAATACCACCTACCACCTTAAGTTTTAGAATTATTGTTCTGCTACACTAATAGATGTTTCTCTATTGAAACCTATAAACCACCACCAAAAAAGAAAGTGTTAGATTTCAAAACCAGACCTGTCATCTGACCAAGGATCTACGCAGGTAAGAAACTTTATTCTTTGTTCTTCTATGTTTTTATTTTCACTAATAAATTTTACTGAATCAAATAAGAAAAAGCATGTAGAATGTTCAGAGATGCACAGAGATAGGAGGTAATGCATGTCTCTACAAAGCAGCTGTTATCATCAGTGTTAAACACAAAAATATACAAAGAGTAGAGAGAAAGTATGTGAATAAGATGAACACACCAAGATTATTAACAACGTTATACAAAGATGAAGAAGACACGGGCCTTATAGAAAGTGGCTACATAAATATGTTCTACTAAATCCTCCTGTGTCTGCTCTGTCTGCCAAATGGAGAATTCATACAAACATGTTTCAGTTCTCTGTTTATGAAAAGTTTATCTTAAAATACTCAAACAGTCACTGAGTCTCCCTCACATCCCTTCACCATATACTACAACTAGAGTTTGTTGCTACCAAAGTGAGGGAAAGATGCTGAAACACGCACATTCCAGCTCCTGAGGACCCCATCCTAGGGACGAGTCTGCCTCTGTTAGGACTGGCTGCAGCGGAAGCAACCGTTCAACCTGTAAATGTGCATTCAGTCATGCCCGAGGTTTCCCTTTCCCTTTCCTGTGCCTTCCTTCGCTGTAGCAATCCACCTGGTTATTTATGCCACTGAACATTTTTATTGCTTTCCTTTGGTTCCTACCAAACTATTATGTTATGTTTTGGAATCATGTAATACAGATGTTTCATATTCTATAACAGCCCTTGTGTGTTCTTTCTCATATATATATAATGTCCCCTCTGCCTACCAAGGAAAGAGGAGGTGGGGCCCGAAAGAATAAAGAAAGGGACCTGAAAAGAGAAAAGCTCACATGGTGCCCATGTGCTGGTTACATGCTTGTGATGTTTTGAACGAATGTACTAAACAAGTGAGCTCCTTCAGCCTTACAGCAGATGCCTTGACAAAATCCACTTGGTGTGGCGGGAGGGCCAAGGCGCACAGCTGCGCCTCGTCACTGTCAGTACAGAGGTGCAGTTTGCGGTAAAGGTGAGGTTTTAAATCTGTTAACACCACGGAACAAAGACAACTGTGAGAATTTCCTCCCCACTCTCCCCTCTCGGTTTCCCCTGGTACAAATGAGCCATGTTTCTCTGATTAATTAGACCTTGAGCACTTAAAACAAAACCATGTTCTGTACTTAGGAGAGTTATTCCAGATTATCCAACTAATTAAAAGAGAAACCTTCAGCATTTCGATGACTGGACAGTTCAAATTGAGCAAACTCTAGTATAAGAAAAGCTGAGAGCCCTGGCCGGTTTGGCTCAGCGGTTAGAGCGTCCGCCTGCGGTCCGGAGAGACCCGGGTTCGGTTCCCGCTAAGGGCATGTGCCTCGGTTGCAGTTTGTCCCCAGCCCTGGTTAGTCGTGCGGGTGGCAGCCACTCGATGTGTCCCTTTCACATCGATGTTTCCTGCTCTCTCTCTTTCTCTCTCCCCCTCCCACTCTGTACAAAAAATGGAAAAATGTCCTCGAATGAGGATAAAAGAAAAAAGAAAAAAGAAAAGCTGAGAGGTTTTCTATCAGCTGAGGATGTTTCATTTATCAGCAGATTTTGTTTCTTTATGCAAATATTTTCTAGCATATAAACTAAATGTCATTATCTGTCTGCACAAAAACCTATACAATCCCCCATGTTAAATATGTAAATTATTGCTATCTGTATATATACTTGCAGAAGAGATTAATTATATGTATAAAGATGGAGGTGATTTTAAAAGATATATTTAGATCAAACTGAAAACAATCTACTTTTGCAGTAGTACAGCCTCGTAAAAGATTCATTAATTTGGTTTGTGCACATTTTAAATGTACAATATATGAATGCTTAGTGTCTTTTATCATAATCTACTTAAAATTTCTCAGTTCTATTTTGCATATCCTTTATATGTACCTGTTCTCCTGCCCAACTAAATTGCCACATAGTGACACACTTGTTAATCAAGGCAGCTTTAGCTACAATGCACATTTTAAAGTTAATTGGCAAGTAACTTTATTTTACTTGTAAAATACACTTTACCAAAAAAATACATATACACCTTTATTTGGATTCCTCATTTTAAGAGTATCTGCATAGCCCTTTTATACTGGTCCAGTTGTTTAGGTCCAAATTCGAGGTACAATAGTAGGTTCAGTATCAACATGCTGGAGAGTTAAAAACAAATCCCTAAAATAAACGTAGGTGAACGAATTCAGTTGTCTATGGTCAATATGTTTATAAATGCTCTTATAAAAAACATATTCTACTCCCAATCTTATAAGGCAACAGTCATTACAACTATTATAACAGAACTTTCAGTTTTACCAGGAGGTTCTCTGTCTTTCTTAGCAAACAGAAACTCAGGTTTATGATAATAAAATTTAACTAAAAATGTGGCCGGTGATAGGTATGTCAGATATTTGATGCCCTCTTTCTATCTATGTGATAAGATGTCATGGCTGACCCAGAGATGATCTACAGCCACTAGAGTATCAATATTTTACCTCCTTCAAGGTTCTTCATTGATAAGAACCCAACAAGTTGAATTCTTTTGAGGCTTATAATACCTTGTTTTCACTCTGTGTGACTTAAGTGAGTTTATTAAGCCTTATCATCATCATCATCATCATCATCATCATCATCATCTGTAAAATAAGAATACTCAGTTCCCTTGCTATGAATCAAGTACTATTCTATTCGAAGTGCTTTATATACATTAACATATTTACTGTTTAACAGCCCTGTGATATAAGGACTATTATTATCTCCAGTTTACAAATGAGGAAATAGAGATTAACTAGGTTGCCAAAGTCACTGGGCTGGGAAGTTAAAACCGTCTATTACCACCCTACTGCCCTCTGTTCAGGTGAGATCTGAGCCCCAGTGCTTCCTGCCCTGTGGCTAAACCAGTATTTCTCAGACTTTAATGGGCATAAGAACCACCTGGGTATCTTTTGAAATGTAATCTCTGGTTCAGTAGGCCCAAGATTCTGTATTTATAAGGAGTTCCCATACTGCTGATCTGAGAACCGTATTTGGAGCAGGAATGTTGTCCACCACGTCCTTGTCAAATCTCACGGCTCTGGGCTGCGTTGTGGCACGTGGGCCATGCTACTAGTTGTCTAGCGTAAAAGCTGTGCAGGAAATAACATTAAGATGCCTGTGAAGATTGGATGTGGTCATCTGAGTCTTACTCTGACAATTATTAGCAACATTTAGTGGACCTTTAAAATTTCCCAGAATGAGACTTGTGTGAATTGCTGGGCTCCTGTCAAACTAATTCCCATTGTGTGAAGAGAGGCAGGGTTACATAACAATGTCAGTCCTTTCCCATTCATTTCACGCCGCTGTGCTCAAGAACTTGGGGGACTGAGAAGCCAGTGTAAAAATAGGCTTCTGTCCTCCGGGAGACATTTTAGCTCAAAAGCTACTGATACAACCTCAAAGTCTCAAGACGGTGGAGCTGCTGTTGGCCAACAACTGTGCTTTTGAAGGCTGCACACAAGAGAAAGAAAGCATCTTGCAAAAACTCAAGAGCATCATGGGCCTATGGTGAGACCTAAGGAAACTAAAATATTTTTTCTTAATACATATTCATTCAGTTCAAGTACTTTGCTACATGATTTCAAGTTATTCAAGTTAAAGCTCATATTTTAATTCTCAAAACTATCCTGTGAGGTAACATTTTTATCCCTATTTTATAGGTGAAAAAACAGAGTTTTAAGAGTTTTGCATGACTTAGCCCAGATCACACAGATAATATAAAATAGATCTGGGACTTGGCTTCAAGCCCAGTGTGTTCTCTCTACTGTATAACTTCGAAGTCCTATCAGTCTACCCAGGACCTACAGTCAGGTGACCTAGATCTGCATCCCAGCCCTTGAATTTACTGGCTACATAACCATGGGCAAGTTGCTTACATTTTCTAAGGCTCAGTATTTTAACATTCAAATTGGGCATCATATCTTCCTTTCAGGTTTGTTGTGCAGATTAAATGGGATTCATTTAGCCAAATTAATTTTAGGAAAGTAAGAATTATGTATGACACATAAGTGCTGGATAAATCATAGCACTAAAACAAACTTGGAGGCTTATCAGGATCATCAGAGCCAAGAGGACTTAACCAAAACCTCAGATTGGGCTAAGAGTGCACACTGTCCTTCCTACTCTGTCTTATCTCAGAGTTCCCATTAATACAGATGATGCATTAATACAGATGGTGTTTTATTAATGTGACCTGTTTATATATCTATTTTCTCCTCCAGTCTATGGACCCCACCATGTCTTCTTTATATATGTACCTCCAGTCCTGACATAGTTTCTAGAACATGGTAGGCATGCAATACATGTACATTGACCAATTCCAGCGCAATAGAAGAGAATTTTAACATGAGAGGCACACTGTCCAGCAGTGCAGATAAGTAGAACAATTAGCTCAAGAAAGTCAACCAGTTCCTCTGGAGTCTGGCTGAGAGGCACTGTTCATTGAATAATACAGTGACAGGCACAAAAACAAACCTTATCCTCAAGTAGCTCAGAAGAGGGCCGGGAACCAGTCCTGTGCACGGTGACAACACGAGCGGATCAGGCTGCAGCAGTGACACGGGGCAGAGTCGAGGGGCAGGAGGCTGAGGCAGGCACAGGGAGGAGGAGGAGTTCAGCTGGAGCCGAGCTGTCTCGAGGGTGAGCAGGAACTTGCAAGGCAGAACGTAGAATGGAGTGGAATAAGAGAAGTATCCGTGGAAACACAGTGCAAAGACAGAGAGATAGGACAGAGCATGGAGCTTTAGGACATGACAAATATTTCAAGGTTATCAGCTCATGAATCTCTTCTCTACCAAATGTGAGCTCCTCAAAAGCAAAAATCCTGATTTCCTACCTAATCTGTTATAAGTATTTAGTGGTACATAGTAGATATTCCAGAAATAATGATTGAATGAAATAAATAAATGAAAAGATCATTGAAAACACTTAACCCTACAATTAAGCTGGAGTAAGAAGACTGGTCTTCTGCATGTGTACTGGCTCACACATTTAAATCAGCAGAAACCTAGACTCAACCCCAAGTTTCCAGAGAATACATTACATTGAAATAAATCACGTAGTCACCTGGCCTTTGCATGGGCTACTATAACACAATACCATAGACTGGGCGGCTTAAACAACAGACATGTATTTTCTCACAGTTCTGGAGGCTGCAATAGCTCAACTCAAGGGCTGGCAGATTCCATTGCTGGTAAGAGCCCTCTTGCTAGTTTGTAGATGGCTGCCTTCTTGCTCACATGGCCAAGGCAGCCAGCTCTGGTGTTTCTCCTCTTCTTAGAAGAGTGCTAATCCCATCATGGGCCCCACTCCCATGTCCTCATCTAAACCTGATCACCTCCTGCCCTGGCTCAGTTGGTTGAGCGCCGTCCCAAGCACCGAAAGATTTCTGGTTCGATTTTGGTAAGTGTACATGCCCTCTCTCTCGTTCCTTTCCTCTCTCACTAAAAATCAATTAAAAAAAAAAAAAAAAAAAAAAGGAAAAACCTAATTATCTCCCAAAGAGCTCACCTTCTAGTACCATCCCATTAGAAGTGAGGGCTTCAACCTATACATTTGGGGAGACACAAACATTCCATCTGTAACTGGGCCTTCATTTTCTCATCTAAAAGGGAGATACTTTATCCCCCCTCTTTATGAGTCTGATTCGATTTTATATCTCATATCTCACTCACTCCAGCTACCACCACGTCTCAGGGATAACGGGAACATCACGATGAGCACAGCAATGGCATTCTGTGACTGTCCTTAGCACTTCCCACTCTGGCAGGCATCCCAGCTCCCTCAAATCCCTCCCCGCTCGGGATGCCCCAGGGGCTGGCACGTGCGCGCAGGCTCTCTGTTCCTGGGCCACATGTCTGCCCGCATCCTCTCCTGCTCCACTGTGCCGGGTTTGCTGTCTTCTGTGGCTGCTGCTACCCACAGCAGAGGTGGTCCTTCCGAAAAGGGTAATGCCACCCGGCACAACTGCCCCTCCCAGTGCTGGGGGCTAAGGCCAGCAAAGAGACAGCCTGCTCCTGTGCCTTCTCTGTTTGGACTGAGGGTGGTCCTTCTGGCGGCTCAGGCTCTCTGGGCCCCTCCCTGCTCAAACGGCAGCCCCCGGACTGCTGTCTGCTACTCAGGCTGCAAAGCTGTGCCAATTGAGCTCTGGCTGCCTTAGCAGACGTCCAGGAAATAGCTCTTCTGGTTTTTACTCAATATTTTTGAAGTTTTGCTCCCAAAGACAGAGGCATGAGTCCACTGGTGCTGAATATTAAACACCTTTCTCTTCAACACTGATCTGTTGACTTTGGACCCAAACTGTTCCTAACCTGTCTTTTCTATTAGAGGAGACTCGTTTACCCTCCCGAGTCATCCAGACTGTGTCTGAATCCTGGTACAAACTCAGCTTGGGCTCAGGTTGGGATGCTTGCTACATGAAGCTGCTTGCAGGCAAGTCCATACTTCTGTGCTCTCTATACTCCACGCTATTATACTGGACAAACGGTCGATACTTGGTCATAGGTCTTAAATTAAAAACTGGTGGCATGAAGTACATGGTGTTTCTGCACCACAGGGAAAAAGTGACTCCTACAAACACTGTGCGTTTCAGCTCTCTTGCAGCAGCCTGATTCCGAATGCCTCGCTCAGCACTGCGTCTGGATGTGCCAGTCCTCTGTGGATCCATATTAGATGAGCAGCCCTTTTAAAGCTTCCTGTGAGACAAAACAAATACATCTTACCTGTGGAGGGTGTGGGCCGTGATCTCAAAGAATGAATGATCTCAAAAGACTTCCAGGACATTAAAAAATTGAACCTTAATGACAATGGTGCTCTCTTTCCCATTAGGATCCTTAAAAAAAACCGAAACCGTGAGCCCTAGCCGTTTTGCTCAGCAGTTAGAGCATCAGCTCATGAAATGAAGGGTATTGGGTTCGATTCCTGGTCGAGGGCATGTACCTGGGTTGCAGATTCGATCCCCAGCCCTGGTCAGGGTTGTGCAGGAGGCAACCGATCGATGTGTCTCTCTCACATTGATGTTTCTCTCTCTTTCTCTCTCCCTTCCACTCTAAAAATCAATGGAAAAATATTCTTGGGTGAGGATTAACAAAGAAAGAAAGAAAGAAAGAAAGAAAGAAAGAAAGAAAGAAAGAAAGGAGGGAGGGAGGGAGGGAGGGAGGGAGGGAGGGAGGGAGGGAGGGAGGGAGGGAGGGAGGGAGGGGAAGGAAGGAAGGAAGGAAGGAAGGAAGGAAGGAAGGAAGGAAGGAAGGAAGGAAGGAAGGAAGGAAGGAAGGGAAACATTATGATAGATAATAGAAAGAGACATAAAAAGCACTAGATGATTTCAACCACCCTTCCCCTTACTCTAGCCCTGCTTCTCTCTTGGTGATTTCTTGAAAGGTCCTGGTGTGTTCCATTCTTGGGACCTTTGCAGGTGCTGTGCCTATGCCTGGAATACACTCACCTGAGATTACTCACACGGGCGGATTCCGAGCTCCATTCAGTTCTCTGCTGTACCTTTGGCCTTTCCTGGACACCCTTTAAAACCAGAGCAGCCTCCCTGGGCCCTGTCCTGTCTCCCTGCTTTATGCTTCTTCATAGCATTTAATTACCACTTGGCATTGTATTGTCGGTTTATTTCTCTTACGCTGGGGTGTTAGGTGCTCACGTGCAGGAACTGCGTTTGCTTTGTCTTCTACTCTGTCCCTAGTATTTGTCACCTAGTAGGTGATTCATAAATAATTTGTAAATCAGTTGCATTGAAATATGGATTGTGGCACTTGGTACCATTAATCATGAATATAATTAAGTAAAATATTTTAAAAGAAGTCAGAATTCTACTTCTGGTAAAATGGGAGTAGTTTGCCGTAGATCAAAGCTCACTGAGAATGACTAGAACACTGGGTTTACAAAACCATGTACACACGTGTCGTAGAGGCCGGGAGTCCCTGCAGCTACAAAGATCAAGATTTTGTGAGGGCTGGGGCAGCAGGCCACGATGAATTGGACTGTTATCCTGTTGCATGTCTCCTGGGACATATGCTGATTTCAGAAATAGAAAAGAGGTTGGAAATATGAACTTTTGGGGGCCAAAAGGAAACGTCGGGTTAAAGAAACCAGCAGAACTCTGTCAAACTCTTAAGGCGTAAGCAGTGTTCAAGGCTTGGAGGCCATGATCCTGGTTTAAAGGGAAGGGTAGAGAATTGAACTGAAATATGACCTGATTGTCCCTGAACACATTTGCTGAATTCTGGAGATGCTTGAGACAGTATGGTTAGGAACTAAAGCGTAGTATCTTGGAGAGTTGAATGGAATCGCTGAGTTTGGCCAGGCTGAGGCCACATGGACTAGGTAGGGTTCATCTCAGAAGCTGACAAGACAAAATTAGGGGAAAGTCTTTGGTGAAGAAAGTAGTTTTTAGCAGTCACTTTCCAACTTTCCAGCACATTCAAATAATATAGACATTTTTTTAAAATTAATTTTATTATTTTTAATTGAATGTATTGGGGTGATATTGTTTAATAAAATTATATAGATTTCAGTAAATAATTCTACAATATATCATCTGTATATTGTATTGTGTATTTACCACCCCAAGCCAAGTCTCCTTCCATCACCATTTAATCCCCCCTTTACCCTCTTCTATCTCCCCCCACATCCCCTTTTCCCTCCGACCACCACCATACTGTTGTCTGTGTCCCTGAGTCTTTCTTATTTCTTTGCTTAGTCCCTTCACCCTTCTCACCCAGCCCCCAATTCCTCCCCTCTGACAGCTGTCAGTCTGTTCTCTGTATCCATGAGTCTGTCTCCACTTTGTTTGTTAGTTTATTTTGTTCATTAGATTCCACATGTAAGTGAAATCATATGGTGCTTGTCTTTCTCTGACTGTCTTACTTCACTTAGCATACTACTCTCCAAATTAAAAATGGCACTGCCTTATGACCCAGCAATTCCACTTCTTGGAATATATCCAGAGAAACCTGAAACACTGATTTGAAAGAATATATGCACCCCTACGTTCATGGCAGCATTACTTACAATAGCCAAGATTTCAAAGCAGCCCAAGTGCCCATCAGTAGAGGAATGGATAAAAAAAAGCTGTGGTGCATTTATGCAATGGAGTACTATTCAGCCATAAAGAAAAAGGAAATCTTACCTTTTACAACAGCATGGATAGACCCGAAAATAGTATAGACATTTTTATTTCATGGGTATGGGGTGTGGCCTAAGTAATACGCTCTCACTCTATCCGTTTGGTGAGGAAAGGGGTGCATACACCCTGTCTGGAAAAAGACAAGATCTGCTGAAATATCTAAGATGTTTATGCACACTGTCCTGGTTTTAATCTTTAAAAATCACGAGGATTCTAAGAGACAAAGCTATAAGATTTAAAACTAAGGGATGAAACAAACTGTAGAAACAGATCTGACAGGGGGTCCAAATATTGGCATAAGAAGATAAGGATTTTAACTGATTGAAATGTTCAGTACAATAGAGAAATAGATGGTAAACACAGATGAAACGATGAAAAATCCAGAGTTGGATTTATGGACATATAAAAAGAATCAAATGGAAATTCTAGAACTAAAAAGTATAATGATTGAACTTAAGAACTTTATAGATAAAAATAACAAAAGATTCGATGATAGCAGAGGAGAGAGTTAGTGGGGACAAGAGGCAGCATCCAACAGGAAAGGACTGTGACGTTCTGATTGGCTTCATGTACGGCAAACGGGACACGTTCAGTCATTACCGAATTCCTCACTTTACCCTTCTCATGAGTACATCCTCTCTCCCAGTCGGAAAGAGAGAGGCAGTTAAATGTCTCAGTAGGTTACTATTTCTGCCACAATTTAGAGGCAGATCTAGTTATGCTCTAGTTACCATGGTAACTGTATGTTTGGAGACATGGCCCTAGGTAGGTGACGTTTACCTGTGTGGATACCAGAGGGCTTGAATGAGGTACTGAATCAACTGGGGTGCTCAGGACACTTCTAGAATGGGTCAAGGTTAATGGGCATGTCAGCACTAGCCTAGGCTCACTTACATAAACCTTACTGCCCAGTGAGTATCCTGAAATATTTTTGCTATTATTATAAGTAGAAATGGGGCATGGGACCCAGCAGTGCTTGGTCACGGGGCCCTGGGTGACATTTGCCACTTCCTATTCTTTGTCAGCCCAGTCCCTGGGCATGTCTTGTCCCTCTCTTTTCAGGACCACTCCACGTGGCTTTAAAAGGACTGTTTGTCAGAGGGGAGTCTTAAGATGATCAGACCTGATAACATAAAGAAACAAAGAGATTCTTGTTTTCAAAAACTCTAAACGATAAGAAAGAAGAGATAATGGGCAGAAATCCCAATGACAATTGTAACTGTTACAGGTATTACACACATTTACAGCACTGTCTCCTTCAAAGCTCCCAGTGTGTTTTCCCACTGTGGTCCTTGTAGCAAACACAGGGTGCGTAAAGAGAGAGTACAGTCTGTTGGCACGGAAATGACTTCCAGGACCTGGGCTTTCTGGGCAAGTTCCCTGAGACTTCATTCACAAGCAGGCCCCAGAAGATGACTGACGGACAACAGTTGCTGTTACTGGTAGGCTAAGATGTGGACTAGTTTCAAAGGAAAAGAAAGGCCTTTCTCACACCCATCTTTCAAAATAAAGTAACTGAATCACTTTAAAAATAACAGCAACAAACAATATATCACCAAAAACCAGGTATCAACTGAAACAATAAACTTCTTTACTCTCTCAGTGGGTGGGAGTCAAAACCAACTGTCAGATCCACATATCTGCTTCTTTTCCGTTTTTAATTCCGTCTTCCCTTCAAATGAATCACGTTATGGTCTTGGTTGCTCTGAGCAGCAGAGAAAAGGCCAGAAAACGCAACCGCTGCGTGAAGGTATCAGGATAAGGAAAAAGCCTTGGACAATCTGCCTCCAATCTGTCCTCCCTCGTCAGCCTGCCTGAAAGTCTCCTCCTGCAAATACGCTCCCTTTTCTTCTTTGCCGCAGGAGCCTCTCACCAAAGCAGAATATGGGATAAAATATATACTGAGCTGAATTAAAACCATTAGCCTCTTGAAAAAAATCACTCCAAGGAAGAGAAAGGGAACAGGCAAATTTATTAGGTGCGAAGAAAAGGATGTTGGTTAACTGGGAATTTGGTTCCATGCTAAAGGCTTTTTCAATTACATTATTTAATGAGTTGACAGAATAGAAGGAACATAGGTTAGAAAATGAATTTACTTGTTTTCAGTCAGGAACAACGAAAGCAAATAAACCCGGGTTTTCAGCGCTGTTATTTTTCATGGGTTCTACTTCAAAATTCACTCTGGAAATCTAACAAAATAAAAACTTCCAGCAGTTTTTTTTCCAGGAGAAGGGTGCACAGATATCCGGGAGGGGAAAAGTTATGGAGAGTGCATCTATAAGGTTCTTTGCAGTTGGTGGGCAGGGGGTGTAGAAAAATGACATAACAGTAAAGAACAAAGATTTTTGATTCCAAATAAGGTCACTATGGAAAGGGTATACCCTAACTCTCATATTTAATGTGCCTTTAGAGTACATTAACTGTCCTGTTTTGATAAATAATAATAACAATGGTATAATGTACCCTATAGTTTACAAATTTAATGGGGAAAACTTGGAAGAAGCAATGGGTAAAAATGAAAAACACATTCTCCCATTTCTTCTTTTTTTTTTTTTATTTTTTCTTAAAGGTGGTCTTTCCCTGTCCAAAGTGTAATCATATGTGAAACTCCATCATTTCCCCTTTTGCCTTTCCAACCTCAATGTGCTTCATTACGGTCGCCATCATGCCATTCATCTGACGTCTTTCACTAACGACCACAATTTAGTAGGTGTTTGCTATTCCTGAAGGTAGTGTTTTTCATTAAAAGACACATTCAAGCTAGTTCTCTACACTCAGTGGAAGCAAGGGCTTGGTAATGAATCTATTATTTAAATTAATAAACAGTTCTGGGACATTGTTTTAAAACATTTATCTTATTTTAGAATTAAAGTGGCACACAGCATGGTCTGTTTTTCTTTTTTAAAAGTCTCGCTCACTTTACAACAAAGTCATTTGCATTTTTCTTCACCCACAATTGACTAGACTGAAAAAAATAGCGGGGGATGTAAAAATGAAATAAGAAAATAAATAACATGTTGAGGCTTTTCTTTTCTTTCTTTGTGAAATTCACCAAATAAAAACAACAACAAAAACAAAAAACAGGCCTGATTAGTTTAACATTTGGGCGCAAAGAGACATGGTGTATAATGTCAGCAAAGTCACATCAGTAAGAGACCCCAGGACACCACGGAAGGGAATGTTTACCAGACAAATGTGTCTGGAAGATTCTTGTACTCAGAGGCACCTTCCCCACCCCTTCCTGTTTGCATTCCTCGGGGTCAGATTTCAGCTGAGGGGATGGAAATTAAATAAAGGTGCACTGGAAGAGACATAATTAGTCCTTAAATCATAGGATCTCAAATTCGTGAAATTTCATCGAAAGTTTAGCTAGAAGCCTTTTAAAAAATGCCTCTGGGGCAACTTCTTCAGGTTTTCTCCCAAGACTTTAATGGTAGCATACACAAGTAATTATTACTCAATAATGCTCTTTTGTTCCTAGCTAAGAACTCCCTTTAGCAGTGTTTTCTACCTATGGAACCGAAGAATTCCCAGAAACACATCCGCCCAGACCTGTCCCCAGGGGAGGTTTGCTTCAAGTTTTCTCCCAGCGCTTCTCTCGGCTGTTTCTTGCTTCCCCTTGGCCACCACATCGCTGAACAACATGGTATCCATTTCAGAGCATCCCTGGGTGTCAGTTCTCCTCATTTAAGAACCACCTTATGAAGAAAAAAGGGTAGGATGTGAGGAAAGCCTCAGCTAACCTTGAGGGAAGCCTAGATTTCAAGTTGTAACATTCTGGGGGTCAATTAACATTGTGGAATAGCTTAAATATGTACTAGTTTCTCCCCCCCCCCACCCCCAACTCACTCAAAAACACAAAACACACACGCAGGAGAAGGAGAAAGTAACTGTCTACTGAGAATTAAGGTCTGGTCTGGCTGTGGAAAAGAAGCATCATTTGCAGAAAAATCCTTACAAAGATTTAGAGCTAGAAGTTCTCAGACTCCTTCTGTTTGAGAGCCACGTCCTAGATTATGAGGCATCTACGAGGGCAGGAGTCAAATTCACCACCGCAGACCCAGCGCAAGCCTCGAACCAGGCAGCTCTCAGTGAACCCCGGGTGGGCAGCCCGGGCAGAGACGCCCTAGCAGCAGCTGCACCTGTGAGACTTAGAACCAGAAGTGATGGTGTTTCTGGTGGGTGTTAGTTTGCTAGGTTTCTAAATAGATGACACATTACTTATTTATTTATTTATTTATCCTCACCTGAGGACATTTTTGCATTCATCTTCAGATATAGAGCGGGAAGGAGAGAGGGAAGAAGAGAGAGAGAAACATTGATGCAAGAGACACACACAGAGTGGTTGCCAGCCACACAACCCAACCAGGGCCGGGGACAAACTGCAACCGAGGTACGTGCCCTTAGCGGGAACCGAACCCGGGACTCTGATTCGCGGGTCGACGCTCTAACCACTGAGCAAAACAAGCCAGGGCGATCACACATTATTTTAATAAAGTATTCTGTAATTACAATTCATAAGAATTTACTTCAAATCTCTTGCTAAATTTAATTTTATCAGCCAAAACGACAAGTGATTAACAGCACACCGTTGCCTTCTTTGGCACTCAGGGCAAACCAGGTTGCAAGAGGAGGGTCTGGAGCAGTAAGAGACACTGTTACCTATGATGTGTAGAATCATCAGGTCTGGACTGCAAATGAACCCTGTCAAAAGTAGCAGGTGACACAAAGTGTCAAAGCAATTTCATGTGAAGTTGGAAAAGCTCTGAACTCTGCCATTTATTGTACGGAAATCTCTTATGAATCTCCAGTGGCTCATTCAGCCGGGCACTGTGCAGAGCACTCAAGTAAGCAAGAACGTGCCATTTTTATTCTTGGCATTGCCCTGGCCTGCCCTAGGAGGAGGCTGGGCTCCTCAAAGAGACATGGCAGCATGGCCAGAGGGGGGAACTCATGGACTGAGAAAAATAGTTACTACTAAAGAAGACAGGGGCGCCAACGGCCTGCAGGACAACATGCCCAAGTTCTATTGTGACTACTGCGATACATACCTCACCCATGATTCTCCATCTGTGAGAAAGACACCCTGCAGTGGTAGGAAACACAAAGAGAATGTGAAAGACTACTATCAGAAATGGATGGAAGAGCAGGCTCAGAGCCTGATTGACAAAACAACCGCAGCTTTTCAGCAAGGAAAGGTACCTCCTACTCCATTCTCTGCTCCTCCTCCTGCAGGGGCAATGATCCCACCTCCCCCCAGTCTTCCGGGTCCTCCTCACCCTGGTATGATGCCACCACCCCATATGGGGGGCTCTCCCATGATGCCAATGATGGGTCCTCCTCCTCCTGGGATGACGCCAGTGGGACCTGCTCCTGGAATGAGGCCACCTATGGGAGGGCACATGCCAATGATGCCTGGGCCCCCAATGATGAGACCTCCCGCCCGTCCCATGATGGTGCCCACTCGGCCAGGAATGACTTGACCAGACAGATAAGGAGAGAGGGGAACCTCTTTCTATCAATTTTATTTTACTTGTTCTACTTCACCAGGAGACCGCGGTGCTGTGACTCTGGGTGTTTTCTAACAGTATGACCAGGAAGACTCACTCCCTCTTCCTACTCGAGAGAATAGTTTGGGAGGGGAGTTGTGGGACAAAACAAAAAAAGCAATTTTCATTTGTATTGTGAAATGTGAAAATAAAATTGTCAGTTATTTTAGTTAAAAAAAAAAAAAGAAGAAGAAGAAGACAGGGGGAAAAATACCACCCACCAACAAGAGCTGAGTAGGTCGAGGGGACAGGGCATGGACATATCTCCCACCACAGGATCATGTTTTAGAGCAACATTTCCAACAGGGAGCCACAGTGTACCAATAAGGGCTCAGGTGCAGGTAAGAAAAACCATTCCAATTACTTCAAGCAGAAAGGGATTTCATTGAGGGAATCATTGGAATAGCCGGAAGAACAGACTCTAGGCTGGGCTTTCCAGAATGGTTTTCAGTATATCAGTGCAGAACAGGCCTGCTAAGGGACCTGCTGCCCCAGCTACCATCAGAGAGCTGTTATAACAACTGCTGGCTCCAGGACCACAATGCCTTACTTGAAATGTAGGAGTCAAGAAGCTGCCTCTGCAGTTGTGCATCCCAGAAACACACTGCCCTACCGTAAATCCAGGGACTACAAGTCATCAACAGAACTCTTGGTTTCAGAGTCATTCTGTATCTGCTCCATCTGGATAAGCTAAAATGGGTGCCTCTCTCTTGACTTCACTCAGTTCTGGCTCAGTCTTGCACTAATGCAAAAAAGTGATGAAACCTCTTTCCCATTAGAAATCATAGTGGCAAGGGAATATGGAAAATATAGTGTTTAGCTTCCTTAACTGAGAGTTCAAAATATGGCTAATGTGTACCATCAATCTCCAGAATAGAATACAGGGCATGGCATTTCCGCAACTTAATTGATGCACTGACCACCTTGCAGGACTGGAATAGAACTCCGGCTCCCAATTTCTGGCTTTGTGCCCACACCTTATCTCTGCAGAAGAAAATAACTTGTTTCATATTCAGGCTTTTGCCATAGCTATCTTAGCTAGAATTTAGTCATTCTCATCAATTTCATTTGCTATTGAGTTCCATTAAAAAATAATTTTTGCTTTTAGAAAAACATATGGCTTGAAGATGACATCACAATTATGTATGCATTTTTAAATGAATGGAAAAATTATCATAATAAAATGTCCTCATGTGTATGTCCTGTATATTTTATTCTAAACACTGAGGAGATAGTATGTAGTGATAGTATAAATGTCAAAATAATAATAATAGGAGGGAAACCCCACCGCTGCTGTTATTTAGGTCCCTGCCCTGTGTTGAGACCATTTTCCTGCATGGACATGTTTATGGAATGACTCTGCACTTTGTGGACAGAAATTCCTGGACACAATGAAGTGTCTTTCATGGCAGGAGCCCATCAGCATGGCACTTAATTACTTCCACAGGTAGGTTGCTCAGGCATGAAACAGAACCCTGGGGACAGGCTCACCTCCTCTGCCTGAAATTCCCTTAAGCATTTACACGTATCAGTTAAGTGTAAGCCAAGTCCTCTTTACAAGGCCCTGCCAGTGTAAAGGCACTTCAGTTCCTTTGGGCAAAAATTGCCAACCTTAATGGGTTCCAGCTGTCTCACGGTTGGATGCCTGCTCCACCAAGCCTGCAAGCTGCCCTGGCATTTCAGAGAGCTCCTAGCAGGCGGCATCACCCCGTGCAGAAGCAAAGCTGGCCTTTGAACATGTGGCCCAGCCTGGTTGATGTGCATTACCTCCAAGGGAAAGAAATGGCTTCCTTATGGCTGCATGGCCAGGCCGAGGGCTGGGGCTCAGGTTACCTGGATCACTCAGAGGCTGCAGCGGAAAGCAACCCTGGATTAGCCACACGAGCAGAGCGGGGAGGACTCAAGGCAGGGTGGGTTTCTTCCACTGCAAATCTCTGTAGCTCTTGGGGACTTTTACACTCCAACAGATTATGAGGGGAAACTCCTGTGGACATTGGACCTTCATAGAGAAATGATCAGTATTTGATATTCCCTGCATATAAATAGATGTGTGTATTTCTAAGGCAAAAAATATGATTTTTATGCAAATGATGTCCAGTTAATCACCAGGAATTCCTTGTTGTGATAACAGGGAGACACTCTCCCTGCACGTAGGGTGTCAGGTGAACTAGCAGACGTCACTCCCACCTTGGTCTCCACAGAGAAATGGATGAATTTCTTAGGAAACTGAGATATTCAGACATTCTCATATCAGAAAAAATACTTGCTCCCATTTACTAAATCATTTCAAGTTATGAAATAAGAAACATGTATGTTTACAAGTTTCAATAAAATGATCCCAAGGTAAAAAATTCAAACTTAAGCCATCTGTTCTATAGGTCTCAGGCTGCCCGTCATGGGCCATTGCCACCTGCAGAATGTTTGGTTTGGTCTGCTCAATGATTTAAAAAATAAAAAAAACTGAACTAACATCTAGAAATCAGCAAACAGTACATTAAAAAAAAATTTTTTTTCTTTATTGATGTTAGAGAGAGAGGAAGGGAAATGGAGAGAGAAACATCGATGAGAGAGAACATCGCTTGGCTGCCTCCTGCATGCCCCCCACTGAGAACTGGGCCCACAACCTGGGCTTGTGCCCTGACTGGGAATCAAGCTGGTGTCCTCTTGGCAAATGGGTCGATGCTCAACCATTGAGCCACACCGGCTGGGCACACTTTTTTTTTTTTTAATGGGGACATCAGAGGTGTGTATTTATTTAAGCCAGAAGAATTGCTAGGTTCAGTGAATGAGGCATGTGAACTAAACTGAAAATAGACAGATTAACAGGAGAAAAGCCATACACATTTGATGATGTTAATTTTTTTTTAATGTGCACAGGGTCCTTTAGAAAAGAAGTGAAAACCCAAAGAAGTAGTTAGAATTGGGGAATTATGTATCATTTTAACATGACAAAGATTTGTAAAGTGACTCTACAAAGAAAAGGGGGTTTGGGGGCATTAGGGCCAATAACTTGTGGGAAAGTGACTAGGAAATACTAGGGGGACTAATGGAAGTACGGTTACGTTAGTAAGGTGTGCTTACTAGACTCGTGCAGGCTTCTGGTTGCAGTGATGCGGGCCGTGCTCCTCACTCCCATACAGGAGGGGGGGGGGATTTATGGCTGCTTTTATGTGGAAAGAGGGACAGCAGAGAGTTCTTGCACCTACTGGTTCTCAATTTCTTTCTGCTCAAAATAATTAACACACCAAATTGCATAGTTTGGGCTGGCATGTCCTGACCCCCTCAACAGCAAGGAAACTTTTAGAACTTTGACCAGTGTTTTGCACAGATTGCATTCGCCCTGCCATTAAATGAGAAATCAGTAACAAAATAACTAAAAATATCTTATACTTATAGAAATTTATATATATATATATATAGAGAGAGAGAGAGAGAGAGAGAGAGACAGTCATGGATCACAGAAGAAATCATAATGGAAATCAGAGCATACTCAGTACTATTCAGTAATGAGAAACTGTATATCAACACTCAGGGGATACCCGGTTCCTTGTTTAAGTTTAGTCAATTATGCCAAAGTAAAAGATTGGATTTTCTTTTTTTGTTTGACACTTTGAATCTTTTGCTTAAAACACAATAGCCAATTTGTATACTACTCTCTTTAGGGACAGTTCATAAAAAACTCATCACTTTTCAGTGACATACTTTGTATCCAGAGTTAATTATTGTTTCCTGGCAAAAAATTTTGAATGTATTAAAGGACCTTTATAGTGTAGCAACCACCAGTTAGTTTAAATATGGGAGAAAAAGGTATAGCATCTTAGTTTTGTGGTTATTTTCGACCTGGACAGACCCATCTGGACTCCTGACACTCAGTCTCACTCCTGATTGGAGGCTCCTAGAATTGCGCTTCTACCTGTGTTGTCTCTGAATAACACCTAGGATCCCTAGCCTCGTCCTCAATGGCAGCTCTGCAGAATCGTCTTCCGCCCCTGCCAGCCCAGGAGTGAGTAGTCACAAGCCACATTCTGGTTTCATCCTCTTTCTTCCCTAGTTCATGTTCCTGAAACAACTCATGTCTTTCCCTGAGAGAAAATCAAAAGATGGTTTTTGTATTGTGCCAACATCCGCAAAGCCCCTTTTTATTGGCTGTGAAGTGATGCTCCTGTGTTTGGTGGTTCTCCCCACTAAGACCTGTTCCCAAGTGCCTAGAACACATCCTACAGGTGTTTGATACTTTCGTAGCCATATGTTTTATATTCCTTTCTTTTAAATTTTCCCAGTGCAGCTTATCTGTCTCCATGGTTGACCTGTTGTGAACGAACTGAGAAAAAGTAAATACTTAACACCGGGATTATAAGAGCTATTTGAAAGATCTGCTGCTGGTCTTTGTCTGGCTCCTCCGCAATGCTCCATGCGCGGGCACAGGGAGATCCCGTTCATGGCACAGTCCCTTCGTTCTTTGGATGCAGGTGGAAAACTGCTGTAGATCACAACGCAATCAACCATGAGAACCACAGTGCTGGAAACAGATTTTTTTTTTTTTTTTTAAAGCACTAGGTTTTGTTTTGTAAAGCCAGGAAAATGAGATCCTAGTTGTTTTTGCAAGCCTTGGGCAAATCAGTTCGCCTAACTGAATCTGTGTTCCCTCATTTGTAAAATGGGGAGGACAACGCAGGGAAGTGTATTAATCTACCTTGAAGGTCATATTGAAAATAAACGCTGCGATTGTGAGAAGCCGATGGCTACACAGGCACTTTGGAATAATGATTACAACAGCAGCAGCTGCCCTGGGGCAGTCCGTGTCCGGGGTTCAGCCGGTGGCCTCGGCAGCAGCCCTGGGACGGCCCTGGAGCTGACTCCGGCGTCCACTGCCCCTCGCCACCTGTTCTCTGGCCACCTGTTCTGTTTTAAACTTTAGTTTTCTGTTAACAAATCTCCAAGAATTGAATTAAAAACCAAACCAACCAACTAAAAGCATGGATGTTGCCCTGGTTGGTTTGGCTCCGCAGTTGGAGGATTGACCCCCGGATCAAAGAGTCGTGGCTTTGATTCTGGTCAAGGGCTCGAGCCCCGGTTGTGGTTCATCCCCGACCCTGGTCAGGGTTGTGCCGGAGGCAACCAGTTGATGTGTCTCTCTCACATCAGTATTGCTCTCTCTCTCCCCCTCCTACTCTATCTGAAGATCAATGGAAAAATATCCTTCGATGAGGATTAAAAAAAAGCATAGATGTTTTTGAAAAAGCAGGCAAAATCCCAAAGTTTCCACCCACATTCACCGCCTTGTACCTTATGTGATCTCGGAGCTTCTTGCTCAGGACCCCGTGGCCACACTGTCCACAGCGGACTCTCCCAAGATGCTTCTGTCGAAAGCGTACTTCAGAGCCCGCTGACGGACCTCACCCCCACAGCTTCACAACTGTAGGGTCTCAGGCCCACATCTTTTCCCAATGAAGTATGGGATTTAGATCCCACTGATGACTAAAACCAAAAGCATAAGCCCTTTGAGGAAAACCTAGCCCCCAGGTAACGAGAACAAAGAAAACGTTGTTTCTTGTGTGCGAACGTGTGCTCCGCCGCGTGGCTGTTGTCTAAGGAACGGCTCCCTCGCTGCCATCCAATACGACAGCATGAAAACATCCATTTCGATGAGCTGCTTCTACGCTGAGTTTATAAACATTAGGGTGGCTGTAAAACCAATGAAAACAAATGTTAAATTGTGTGTGTAGGTATGTGTTTAAATTTTTCTAAAAAGAGTGTGAAACAGGTCTGTGACCCAAGAGGGTTAATCACTGCCGATTCAGAGGCTACCTTTACTCGGGGACCCTCTTGGAGCCGCTGTTTCTTCAGTTTTTATCACCTAATGAATTCCAATTTTTGAGAAAATTATCATGAGTGATGATTTCTACATATCTTTTGAATTACTCTCTAGATTTTTTTTGGTTTGTTTGTTTAAAGTAAAGTGGTTAAGTCAAAAAAAAAAAAAAAAAAAGCATAAATTTGTACTAAGACACTCAGACTGGAAGATGTTGCGATTTTAATCTCTAGCGGGCTGCTTCCGAAACTGTTGGATTTTTACTGCTGTCAAGTAACTATTCGTTTCTGTAATAACTTGTCTGAGGCTTAGAGCTCCTTCCTCAGAGGTAAGAATTATGGGATTTGTAGTCACCGGTTTCTTAGCAAGTGATCAGATCCAGTTTTTCTAACTGCATTCACAGGTTATTTTGCAGCTACTGCTGTAGCAAATTACCACAAACTTTAGTGGCTTAAACAAACAAAATCGTTATCTTACAGTTATCTTACAGTTCTATGGTCCAGAGGTCTGCATGGGTTTCACCAGCTAATCAAAACCTGGGCGAGGCTGTATTCCTCTCTGCAGGCTCCATAAAGTGCACACCCCTCCTTTTTCCACCTTCTAGTCGCCACCCACATTCAGTGGCTGGTGGTCCCCTTCCTCCACCTTCCAAAGCAGTGAAAGCGAATGGAGTCCTGCTTACCCGGCATCACTCTGCGCTCTGCTTCTGTCTCCTTCAACTTCCAAGGACCCTTGTGACTCTACCGGGCCCAACTAGGTAGTCCAGAATCATCTCTGAATTTTGAGGTCAACTAATCAACAACCTTAAGGCTATCTGCCAACTTAATTCTCCTTTGCCATGTACGGGAACAAATTCAAAGGTTCCAGAGATTGGGACGTGAGCATCTCTGTGGGACCACGGTCTCCCTACCACACTGTCATTGTAAACTTCAAACAGAAATAGAAAGGAATCACTCCAAAATGCATCTGTGTAAAGTTGAAGAAAGGCAAAACTGTTTCCACGCCTTGCGAAACCATGTGTGCTTAATTGGGTTTGGAGTCTGTCAAATCCATTTAGAGCTGCTAGATAACCTGCTCCTGGACCAGGCACTTCGCACGGGTGTGGTGCCGTCCCTCAGCCTCAGGTGCTGTCACCTTGGGAAGAGGTGAAAGCAAGTTAAGGTATTGTGACCCGTGTTAAAACAACAACAATAACAAAAATCAAATAGAACAAAACTAGATAATATTGAACATAGTGAAGGTAAATAATTATTTGTCAATCATTTGTTACAGCTCAGAGTGTGTGTGTGTGTGTGTGTGTGTGTGTGTGTGTGTGTGCTGGATTGCAAAGTAAAATGCATTAAAAAAACCTCAGTTATGCCCTGGCCGTTTTGGCTCAGCGGTTAGAGCGTCAGCCCACGGACTGGAAAGTCCCTGGTTTGGTTCCTGCTAAGGGTACGTACCTGGGTTGCAGTTTGTCCCCAGCCCCATTGGGGTTGTGTGGGTGGCAGCCAGTTGATGTGTCTCTTTCTCTCCACCCCCCCACCCCCGCTCTATCTGAAGATAAATGCAAAAATGTCCTCAGGGAGGATTAAAACAAAAACAAAAAACCCCAGTTACACTGACGAGTGCATTGCATGTCTTCACATTGATCAGTATACGCTTCTTCTCTTTATTTCCCTTTTCTCCCAGTCTCCGCTTCCATTCTCCTTTGTCTCCCACAGGCAATCGTAATGTGCTGAATGCATTATCTTTGTCGTATTCATGTCTTTGCCAAATGTACCTTATTTTGAGTGCATGTTTTATAATTTATATAAAATTAAACAAATTAAAATTCACAATCTGTATTCTGGTCCATCTTTTCTTTTTTTAAATTCTCACCTGAGGACATCTTTCCATTTATCTTCAGATAGAGTGGGAGGGAGGGAGGGAGAAAGAGAGAGAAACATATTGATTGGTTGCCTCTCGCATGACCTCGACCAGGGTCGGGGACGAACCGAAACTGAGGTACATGCCCTTGACTGGAATTGAACCCGTGACCCTGGTCCACAGCTGATGCTCTGACTGCTGAGCCAAACCAGCCAGGGCTGGTCCATTTTTAAAAATTTCTACAGAGTAATTCATGATTGTATCTACTACATTTACTTTTGTCTTTCTTTGGGTAGAAGTAAAAAATTTGGAAGTTATTGGTCTAGTGGATATATCCAGGAGACCTCTTGGAACAATATTGCAACTTTTCTTCATCCAAGGCAGGTGTCTAAGGAACCAGAAAGTCATGAGGAATCAAAGCAGCTGCTCACTGACTCTCGTTTTGGCCCAAAATCTTACATCTCTTCTTACATGTGTCTGCTGTCCTTGTCTATTCCTGCATGGACATAAATACTTGCTCCACAATGGCACCCCTTGGGTGACCAGGCACCTAGTGTGTCTAGGACTGAGGGGATTCCCATGACACAGGACTTTTAATGCCAAAACCAGAACAGTTTTAGGCAAACCGGAATGAATTGATCATCCTGCCATGACCTTAGAAAGGTGCCTTAAAATCAACTTCATAAATCTGGTTCTGAGGCCTATTTGAATTAATAGATTGAGTTCCTCTAAGACCCAATGTCATGAAGTTTGGAGAATTTGATTGAATCTGTCCAAATTGTGATTTGTTTCCCCTAAACCAGGCTCATCCCTGGTCTAATTAATCTTGACTGAGATACAGAGAAGGGGGTAGACAGACACATAACTCAACCAAATCCTATTTGTCAAGTTCTCTAAGAAAGGGGTGTTGAGGCAATACTGGGCATTTGTAGTTCATGGGAATGACCTAGCACATCACTCAGAGGTTCCCAGCATGAGCTGTCCATCCAGGGTCAGAAGGGTCAAGGACACCTTGAGAGTGAAATGGTCGGTTCCTGTAGTGACTGTTTAATTCTTTGAGGAATAGCCAAAATCCTCCACATTTTACATTTCCACTGCCAATGTATGGAGGTTCTAATTTCTCCACATCCTCACTAGCATTCATTATTTTCCATTTAAAAAAATTATAACTATCCTAATGAGTGTGAAATGGTATTTCATTGAGTTTTTATTTGTATTTCCTAATGATTAATGATATTGAGTATCTTCCCACATGCTTATTGACTATTTGTCTATCTTCTTTTGAGAAATGTCTATTCAGCTTCTTTGCCCCTTTTAAATTGGGTTATATGTCTTTTTATTGTTGAGTTGTATGAGTTCTTTATATATTCTGGATACTAAACTCTTATCAGATATGACATTTGAAAATATTTTGTGTCATTCTGTGGTGAGTTCCTTTATTTTCTTAATAGTTCCTTTGGTGCACAAAAGTTTTCAGTTCTGATGAACTAAAATGTATCTGTTTTTACTTTTGCTGCTTGTGCTTTTGGTATCATATCTTAAACAACTATTGCCTAATCCAGGTCATGAAGATTTACACCTATGCTTATTCTGAAAGTTTACATTTAGCTCTTCAGTCCATTTTGATTATTGATTTTTGTATATGGTGGGAGTAGTAGACTCATTTCATTCTCTTGCATGTGGTTAGCCACTTGTCATAGCACCGTCTGTTGACAAGACTATTTTTCCCCTCAAATGGTCTTGGCCCCCTTGGCAGAAATCAGTTGACTATATGGTATGGGTTTATTTCTAAACTCTCAATTCTATTCCACTGATCTATATGTCTGTTCTTATGCCTATACCACATTGTCTTGATTACTGTAGCTTTGTAGTAGCTTTTGATATTATGTAATGTGAATCTTCCAACTTAGCTCTCCTTTCAAGATTGTTTTGGCTATTCTGGGTTCCTTGAGTTTCCATGGAGTTTTAGAATTAGCTTATCAACTTCTACAAAAAAGCCAGCTGGGATTCTGATAGAAATTGTGTTGAATCTCTAGATCAATTTGGAAGGTATTGACATCTTAGCAATATGAAGTGTTCTAGTCCATGAACACAGAATGTCTTTCCATTTATTAAGGTTTTGTTAATTTATTTCAGCAATGTTTTATTGTTTTCAGTGTTCAAAGTTTGAACTTCTGTGTTTGAATTTATTCCAACATATTTTAATTTTTTGGATGGTATTATCTATGAAATTGAATTAATTTTATTTTTGTATTGTTGTTAGTATCATTGTTAGTGTTTATAAACACAACTGACTTTTGAATATTGATCTTGTCTTCTACAACATTTTAAACTCATTTATTGGCTCTAATCGTTTTTGGTGTTTTATTTTTATTTTGGATACTTCAGGATTTTCTATATAAGATCATGTCATTATAAATATAGTTTTATTTATTCCTTTCTAGTCTTTTATTATTATTTTATTTTACTTTTAACCAGTTGTCCTACTGAACTTCCAGTACAGTGTTGCATACAAATAGTGAGCACGAGCATCTTTGTCTAGTTCCCAGTCATAGAGGAAATCTTCCAACACTCCCCAGTAAGTGTGAGAATATTAGCTATGGGTTTCTCATACATGCCCTTTAGCAGATTGAGGAAGTTCTCTTCTATTCCTACTTTGTGTGTGTATTATCAGGAAAGTGCATTTTTTTTTTTTTTATCCTTACCTGAGGACACTTTTGCATTTAGCAGGAAGGAGAGAGAGAGGAAGAGAGAGAGAAAAACATCGATGTGAGAGAGACACATGGAGTGGCTGCCAACTACACGACCCCAACCGGGGCTGGGGACATACTACAACTGAGGTACATGCCCTTAGCGGGAACCGAACCCGGGTCTCTCTGGTTCGAGGGCTGATGCTCTAACCGCTGAGCCAAACCGGCCAGGGTGAAAGTGTATTTTTTTTTTAATCAGATGTTTTCCTGCATCCGGTATGATCATGTTGTTTTATTTTTTATTCTATGATGTGTTATTGATATGATGTTACATTAATTGATTTTTTAAATAATAAACCAACCTTACATTCCTAGGATAAATCCCATTTGGTCATGATTTATAATCCTTTAGATATGTGTTTGGATTGACTTTGCTAGTATTTAGTTGAAGGTTTTTGCACCATAATTGTAAGATATGGGTTTGTAGTTTCCTTTTCTTGTGATGTCCTCTGCCTCTCTTATTTTGCTAGGCCCAGAAATTATTTCTGATCAACAGTAGGGAAGGGGATGAAAGCGATATGCAAGGATTTGAGGAACTGGGCAGCTCCATACATTTGAGATGTTTGAAGCCTTGATCCACCTGCTTCTCTCCACCTCATCCTCAGCCACTGGACGGCCTGCATGAGGCAAGGGAGAGGCTTCTTGCTCTCCCCAGAGGGTCTTCCCAAGTGGGCCATTAGTGTGTACAGAGCATCAAAAAACTCAGTATTCTAAATCCCAAAGCACCTGTCTCATAATGCCATCATCTTGAACAAAACACGTGTGAAGACTGGAGCTGCAGATGTCACAGAGGTTTGCCAGACTGCCCTCTCCCACAGAAGCCCAGTGCCCAGCCATCAAATACCCATCCATCGTGTTGGGTTAGTCTGGTCTGAACGCCCCTTCTAGGTTTTTCTGCCAACCACCTGCAGGGCGTGCCTGGCAGGGAGTGAAAGGACGTTTTCCTGGAGCAGCTGTCGGTTGAGGAGCTGGAGCTGCACTTCTGTTCCACCCACTTGGGGTGATGTCCCTGAAACCACATTTCCCGGCAAACCAACAGGACTTCAGCCTCAGCATGGGTTGAGCAGGCTCGTTGGCTAATTCAGTAAGGAAACACGAAAAACCTTTGAAGACTAGCACGTTCTGTGCCTACCCCACGAGGACCGTTGTTCCCCAGAACCTACTGAGACAGGGACCTGGCAGTCCTTTTCCGCTCCTGGGATGAGGTGGCCGCCAACCAAGCCCTTGCCCTGCCTCCTTCCGGAGCGTCCTGGCTGCCCTGGGACAGCACCGCCTTCCACACCCCTGCTGGAGCGCGTCTCGGTCAGGACTCACTGGAGATGTCGAGGCAGCTACGTCGGCCACTTTACAAGAAGTCAATGGACTTCTTGCCTCTTGTCATTCACTTAGAACACCCCGGGGAAGGAACACCTGGGTGGTTACTTGGGGTGGATCAAAAGCACTTCTAGTTCCAATCAGTGACACGGGCATTAGTGTGGGAACTGAGCAGCCTGTAGCGAGGCCTCCATTTCTCACGTCGCACCGCACACTGGACGAGAGACAGGGAGCTGTTCTGGGGAATGAGTGACCGGCCCGGCCGCTCAATGCAGTTGCTGTTATGAAGTGGCTACAGCACTACCGTCTCGTAGCTTACAACCTCCCACTGTGACACCCTTTACTTCTGTTCCTCATAAACCGAATGCCCTCAACGATCTACCACCCACCACGCAGGCCGTGTTTATAAGACCCAGGTGGCATTCCCCCAGCTGCAGCCAGCTGCTCGCGTTACAGCCACGCCTTCCTACCTACCCAGCACACGGCCTGGCGCACAGTGCAGGACGGCGGGTATTTATTGAATGACTGACCCATGAAAAACATTTTAAAAGTATGGTCTGGCTTCCTCCTTCTACTGGTTCAATTTATGGCTGTTTTCTCCCACCCAAAGCCAGGATGTGCTCAGATATTATAAGCCAATTTTCATATTAGCTTAGAAAAACATAGCTAGGATGAAACTTGTTGCCAACCTAAAGAGGTACATACAGTTTCCTTTTATGAGAACAATGTGTCTCTTTGAAATGAACAGTTGATAAGCTGCGTGGAGTAAGGGGTGAGACTCCAAGGAGTATGTCCAAATAGCAAACGGCCACAGATCAGTCCTCGGAATCAGGGGGCCAGCTGCTAACCACAGCCATTGGTCTCAGTGGGCTCCTGAGGCGCTTGGCCATGTGCACATGGAGGTCGATGCTGAGGCAGAATGCCAGAGAAGAGACATTTCAAGTTCAGGGGAATGTCTAGCAGCAAGAATGAGCAGTCAGCAAGGCCTGTGTGTGTGTGTGTGTGTGTGTGTGTGTGTGTGTGCATGTGAGGACACAGGCGCATACACGTTGGATAAAAAAGATAGGTGGACAGATACCCCTGAACTGGTGTGATAACAGAAAAGGCTCTGGAGAAGAGAAGTATCAAGCGAGAATAAAGTCTGCTGCAGCCTGGGAGAGGAACTTCCCTTTCCCACTCTCCCCCTGTGAGTTTCAACAACTTTCCTGTTGCAAAGCAGGATCAGAGCAGCAGTGCACCCTTGGTCTAGGGCAGGGATTTCCACCTGGGTGCTGCAAGGATTTTTGAAACATGCACTATCTGACTACTGAGTCAGGCACTGACCTCTTTTCCCTTAGGTTGTCGAATTAAAAAATGACAACAGCCAACACAACAATAGTTGCTTGGTGTGAATACATCAAAATTATACCTATTCTTTTGGTCAGATCAGCAAAAAATACATGTTTTGGTGTGCTTCAGAATTGTAATAACTAGTTTATGTGTGCCACGAGATGAAAAGGTTGAAAACTGCTGGTCTAGGATTCATGGTCCACTGGAGGTCAGAGGGCCGGTCTCAGGCTCACTTCAAACTACTTTAGAAGAATGGTCCATTTCGCCTTGTACCTGTAGTTGTTGAAGTTCATATTTATGTTCCTTCCATCTGGTTCATCACCCATTACAGCACATTATTCACTGTTGTTAACCAACCCGCTCTCCCTCCTGATGTCCCCTGTGGTGGTGACCCCTGGGTTACCCTCCCGGACACAGTACTTCCTCCGGAGACAAGCCCATCAACACAACCTGCTTAGTGTAAACATGGAAAAAAGGCTACTCTGGGGATTACAGTATCTAGAACATTTACATCATCAAGTTTAAAAGTTAAATATTAGGATAGATTAATTTTAGCTTTATAGTCCACATTAAAATAATGAAAGAGCCCTGGCTGGTTTGGCTCAGCGGTTAGAGTGTCCACCTGTGGTCCGGAGAGACCCGGGTTCAGTTCCCGCTAAGGGCACGTACCTCGGTTGCAGTTTGTCCCCGGCCCTGGTTGGTCGTGCGGGTGGCAGCCACTCGATGTGTCCCTTTCACATCGATGTTTTCCTCTCTCTCTCTTTCTCTCTCTCCCTCCCACTCTATCTGTACAAAAAATGGAAAAATGTCCTCGGGTGAGGATAAAAAAATAATAATAATAATGAAAGAGCACTTTCAATGGTAAATGCTAATACTACTCTTTTCTCCAGGGAAACAGTCTCCTGCAGGTAACTGCACCTCATCAGGCTCAAAGGTGACACACACAAATTGTTTCTATGACAAACACATACACAGTGTAACAAGTTCTACGATGGAGACCTTGGCTAAGGCACGACCTCCGGGGACCTTGCTTCCAGCCCTCACAAGAGAGTCCACGTTTGGCCACTTTCTCTGTATCACACCTTAAGTTGTATCCAATGTTTTCTAGCTAGAATTGAGATCTGGACATACTTAATTCTTTTGCATATTTCAGGCAAATACATGGAAAGTAAAGGAATATTTGCTGAGCACCCGTGAAGTACCAGGTCTGCTTTCTCATATACCCAATTCCTGTTTTTACTGCAAAGTATATATTGTTACCCCCACTGTAGACTAGTCAGGTCAGAACGTTATTTCATACTTATTTATAATTAACCAAGTTCAGTGACAGTCAGGATATTATTTTAGTTGTAAAACCTATATAACTTCATGCTTTTTCTAATTCACTATAATGCCTCTTGAACAAAATCTTTGCAAATGTAAGACTTTAATTTATAAAAAGAGAATTAGACTATAGCTATTTCTCTAATATTGTATCTGGCAAGTTATATAACCTTATTCAATTTTAAGGGCTGATTTCCATCTGTACCTGAGGTACTGTCATCCATATCCCTCAGAAAGCAGCCGGTAGTTCTAACAATAGCAGTCGATACTTCCTGTCTGTACCAGGCACCGTGCTGGGCACTTTACCGGTTATTTTGTTTAATGCTAACAACCGTTCCTGCAAGGCAGGTAGTACCTCTGCTTTATTCACGGAGGACACTGAGGCTAAGAGGAAACACGTGGGAGGGAGGGAGTCGGGAACCAGTCCAGTCCTGACTGTGCCAGTCCATGCCCCCAGCCTTCCAAGTACCTTAAATTCACAGAAATCATTACCTTTTGTTACCATGTGAATAATAGTAATAGTCCAAAAATTTTTCTCAAATTACAAATTACAAAGGCATGGGAAGGAGAGAAATGAAGCTATGAACAGCCACTAACCCACCAGGCCCCAAGGGCACACTCCTGCACGCTGCACCCAGGGGTCTCTCCAGCTACAGCCACACAGAAGAGCAGCAGCAGCAGCAGCAGCAGCAGCAGCAGCAGCAGCACAGAACAAACGAGCTCCGACTTCCCACACTTGGCTTGTATACAAGTGACGCTTGAATAAGCAGCACGACTCCCCTAAAAAGCTTTCCCGAAGCTGGTCGGCCTCTCGTGTGTCCCGATAGCCTCCCGGTACTGCCTGCTCTTTAGCAGTTCAATTTCACAGCATCGCCGAGTCTGACAACTCTATTAGGTTCTTTTATTATGTTCTCCCATTATAAAAAAGTCATTATGCATAAGCAAAAGTCCTGATTATAATTCAGTTCAGCCAACGACTGAAGTCCCCAAAGTGCATTTACCCTCAACTGCACTTTGGCTAGCTGCCTGGCTGTCCATCCATGAAGAAAAATAAGAGAGAAAAACAAGTACAAAGTATTAGCAATGCATCACCAAGTATTGGATCCGGAGGGTGAGCTGTAATAATCATGTAAAAGTATGTTTTTCTCTCTACCAATGACACTCCCGGAGAGCACATACGTAGGGTATTCACCTCCCACGCGTGTCTGTAAGCACGGGTGCTTTTGTGTGTGTCGGTGAGGGAAAGCTTTATGATGAGAAGTGAGAAGCAAAAAAATATACAGTAGATCTAACTCTTCTGTGCCATGAATTTTAAAAATGATTTTGAAAATAGAAAATTGCGTATTACCCTCCATCCCAAAAGTCCATTGGGATCAAAGTGTTCTCTGCATTTATAGTGGGTTTTAGTCCAATTGCTTAATGTCAATATTCATGAATAAAAAAAGTATAAAAAATTTAACCATAAGTTTTATATGTATATGTTTTTATTGATTTTTTAAGAGAAAGGTGGAGATAGAAACATTGACGTAAAAGAGAAACATGAATCGGCTCCCTCCTGCACACCACCTACTGGGGATTGAACCAAAAACCTGGGTGTTTGCCTTGACCTGGAATCAAACCAGGACTTCTCAGTCCACAGGATGACACCCAATCCACTGAGCCACAATGGCTGGGCTAACCAGAAGCTTTCGATCAAAATCTTTACAATTCCTAAGAGCATCTCCCCATTACATTATTAATGATCATCATAAGAGATTTTAAAAGGTTGTTTTGTGTCCCCAGAAATAGGGTTTTGAGTAAGGGGATTAAGAGACAACGTATTTGTCCCAAACTGCCCATTTCAAGCCCTACCAATTATAATAAAAGAATAGTGGTTCTAGTTACCACACCCGAAAGCCTAAGAAATCCTCAATTCTGCCCTAACACTAGGCATGGGACAGCTGGCGAGGCACGCCCCTGGGCAGCCCTCGGACAAAACCCGTGCGCTCAGTTACATGTGAATCGAGGCAAGGGCTGTTCCCTCCCTGGTAACAACCAATGTCCTTTCACTTTCAGGTTAAGACAGTGTTCCCTGGGTTCACTGGCATAAGTTATGTCTTAGATTGATTTAGGTAATGAATTATTATTGCATCAACTGACTACTCAGGTGACCCGAGTGTTTCCAAGAATCACTTCAGTCTAATGAGTAAATAATTGCCCTAGATGGAGTTCATCTGTTACTGAGCCCCCTGCCCCATTGATCCACTTTCAGTGGATCCCCACCCCCACCCCAGGAGACATTTTGCAATATCTGGAGATATTTTTGGTTGTCACACTGGGGGATGGGGGCTGCTATTGGCATCTAGTTGCTATTTGAGTTAGAGGCCAGGGATGCTGCTAATCATCGTGCAGCCCACAGGAGAGCCCAGTGTCACAGTGCGAGTGGGGGAAACCTCGAGTTAATGTGCAGTGAGGATCCTGGGGTACTGCTACGGTAGGAAACACGTCATGAAAGACAATGAAACATGGCCATTGTCCTGGTAGAGCTCGTAATCGCAGAAGATAAACGGGTGGGCAAAAGTAGGTTAAATTACCAGCCATAATTATCTAAAAGACAAATCATAAGAATTCAAAATAACAACAATAAGACAAATAATACAAATAAATAATACAATTAATAAATAATAATACAAGAATAAACTGTTCTGCATACTCACAACAGTAAACTTACTTTGCCCACACCGTATGAAATTTTTTTCATCCAGAGTCCACACGATACTTATATTTAAATACTTTATTTTCATTTCACACAAAAAAAGCAACAGTGTTTGCAGTACACATGCCTTTCAGTCAGTGCTGGTCATATGCAAAACAAGCTATCAGAAGTATAAAGAAAATAAAGCCTTTTTCCCTTTACAAGCAACAACACAATCTGCATATATAATGTTATATATACACATACTATTTTCAAAATCTTCCACAAAAGACAGATTCTGATATAAATTTAGAATTCCACCCACAAGCTCAGATTCCAGAATCGGAGATCTCCATAGGTGTTTAAATACAAAACTGTAATACCTCTACAAGTTTCCAAGTCCAAAGGGTTTGAAAGAGACTATTCTTCACAGCAACACAGAACACTTGGCTTGAGTCAAGACAGCTGTAAGACTCAGTTTTGTCTCAATGTGAGTTTTGTTGATTAATGCAAATGCTCCAATTATAATGTGATTCTCATTACACACACACACGCACACATGGGTGTATTATTGTACTGATGGTTTATACAGTTCAACTTCTGGAGCATTTCAGTCAGCTAAGCCATGACCTTTACTTTCTTTGAAGTACTTTAAATTAAAAACTGTTCAGAAATATCACTGACTACCATGACTAACTCTAAAAAGGTGCCCCCTTCTCTTTTATTTATGATCAAAGTTAAATGTGTAATGAATAGGCTCTCATTTTTTCTACAGCAGCAGGTATAAGTAACAGCAAAGTATAGGCTAATTTTTCAACACTAGAACCTGAGAGTTTGATATGGTAAATAACATCTCTAAAACTTTTCTAGGAGTCCTATTACTTAATGTTTCTAAAAAAGTAATAATAATATGGCAAATCTTCACCATTATATTCATTATAAATCATACAACCAATGATGCTCAGAAGCTCAAAGGAAGGAAGCAAGGGAGGAAGAAAGGGAGGAAGAGGGGGGTGGAGGGATGGATCTTACACGTTTTCTTTGATCAGACAACTATGGAGTCATAATATTTACTATGAAGAGGATGTAGAGTCAATGTGATTATGATTTGAGAATGCTGAAAGTGAACATACAGGCCTGGATGTATGAAATGCATGCAGAAACATACAGCTGACGAGGCGACGCTGGCTTACACTTTTTAGTGCACTTGAAGATACCATCTAATGGTGCAGGCACTGAAGAAAAGAAGGAAAAGGAACAGGAATGGTCCAGCTAGTGCAGAACTGAGGAGGGAGAGCCTGCCACACCAGAGCGCTGGGTAGGAAAAGGACCGATCTGCCCCACCATATACATGCGGGTGTTGAAAGATAGAAGGTCTTGTCCCCCAAATTCTTTTTGGATTAGTTTTTGAACCTGTTTTGTCATTCATTAGAACCATGGCAATAACTCAAAAGTTTCACTTAAGAAAAAATAAAAAGAAATGTCACTGGGTACACAAGAATATGCTATTGATGGAACTGCAACGGACTTCTATAGATGAATCAGAATTCCAATCCTCAAAGGAAGTTCTTCTCAAGGGGCTTTAATTGGCTTACCAGTCACTGAAAAATTAATCAGCAACAAACTTTAAATATACTTTTTATTTAGTATTGTCCTCTTGCCTTTCTGGAATTTCCAGAGTTCAGGGCCCTTCCCAGCATTTCGTTCGGTCTGAACCAGCATAGGAAAGCTGGACATGATCAGCTTTCACAGCCATATCCAAGTGTCTTTCCCACCTCACTGGCCACATGCCCATGGCCACTAGTGACATCACCACAGTGCAGCACCTTCAAGGCACACAGCAGAGACTTGGTGGAACTTTATTTTGCTAGGTACATTCAGAGCTCTCTAAGGGACTAAGAAGTAAAGGAAGTTTATTTTAAAAAGAAAATTATGTAAGTATGTATATATTTACATCTTTAAAGGCATATATGCTAGAGAATACAACAAACTAACCACAAAATAACTGTACTAGCTCCTGCTAAATGAGGAAGTAAGCAGGAAAGAGGAAATGATCTGTCGATTCATGAAACTCAATTTTCATTAGGTCCCTAAATAGCCATGCAAAGAACTAGATACAAATGAAATAACAAAGAAATAAAAACATATTTATATGTATTAAAAATATTCCCCTGCTAAAAATATAAATCCCCCCAAAACAAACAAGTCAGTAAACAACATACAACTACTCTAGTCACTAATGCCTACACAGGCAATAAGGGCCAGGGAGAGGGGAGATGTCATACACCGATCCTAAGTTTTCACTGGATACCTATACATCCATGCAAAGGGCTAGGTACAAAATCATTAACATGTACGTGTGTGTGTGTGTGTGTGTGTGTGTGTATAAATAACATGTACATATTTATATATTAATGTCCATACCCTGTCCTTTTCCCATAACCCTACCCACCCAAATAATCCCTCCTGGTAAAAAACAAAACAAAACCCAAATGATAAAATTATTGCCTGTGCCGGCAGTGAGGGAAGGGGGCAGAAGAGATTTATCATAGGTCTGGACCTCCATGCTTCATTGTGTACCTACAAGTCCCATCAAAGGACTGAGTACTAAATGAAATAATACACAAATGTAGCGAACATTTATATACATTAAAAATACACCCATATGCATAGACCTCCCCCACCCCCCTCCCTCTCCAAAAAAAGCAACCAAACATTTATTCTTCTACCATTGCCCACCAGGCAATGAGGGAAAGGGCACAGGGGAGATATTTCATAGAATCAATCTCAACTTTCATTAGGTACCTAAATAGTCATGCAAAGAGCTAGATTCAAAATGAAGTGAACACAAAGAGACAAAACAGTTATATATAATTTAAAAACTACATATCATGCCTAACAAGCCAATTCCTTACTAAAACCTCAAAAAACAAACAAACAAAAACCTCAAGCCCTATAGTATTCTGACATTACTGCCCATGAACACAGGCTACCGGGTAACAGAAAAGATGTACCCCTCCTCTGAATCTGGGCCTCTGTACTGCACTGGATATCTGCAAGTCCAAACAGAAAACCGGGTTTGGAGGGAAAGAACAAAAAAGGAGCAAACATTGATATACATTTAAAAAATGAAAATCCAGAAATTCCTTATAACACTGCCAAAACAACAAACAAACAAACAAAACCCCCCAAACCTCTAAACAACTGTCACTAGTCATTGCCTAGATAGGCAATAAGGGAAGGGGAGAAGAGGAAATGTTTTTCATAGAATGAACCTTAATTTTCATCATGTACCTAAAGTGTCCATAGAAAGGTCTAGGTACAAAATGAAATAACAAAAAAGAAAACACATTTATATACATTTTTAAAAGTACATATCACTACCCTCTCAGGGGAAGGAGTGGTAGAGTGAAAAGTAATCTAGACTACTCTAAAACTATTGCCCGCAGAGGCAGTAGGAAAGGGGAAAGAGGAGATTTTCATACATCCGGACCTCCACATCTCATTAGTACCTACACGTCCCAGTAAGGGACGGGGCACAGAATGCAATAACACAATATAGTCACAAACACTGTATATACAGTTTTAAAAAGGATATATGTAGCCCTTAGTCCATTCCCATCCCCCAGAACTTAAAAAAACCCAAACTACTTTAAAATTATTGCCTACAAAGATAAAAGAGGAAAGGGAGAATAGGAGATTGCTATACATCCAGAGCTCCATGGTTCATTAGGAACCTACGCGTCCAAGTGATGGACTGGGCACCCAATGAAAACTATAATAAAAAAGTAAAAAGTATTTATCCCAATACCCACAAAAGAACCCTGAAACTAATCAAGTACTCGAACAGCCATTGCCCACATCGGCAATACGGGAAGGGGAGAAGAGGAGACTGTTATACATATGGACCTCCATGGGTCATTAGGTACTTTCCAGTCAGGGCACCCAATGAAATAACACAACAAAGTAGTAAAAACAGGTATATACAGTAAGTACACATCCCTGCCTGCCTTTCTCTACCCCCTAAATCCACTCCAACAACTGCACCACACAGGCAATAAGGGAAGGGGACCACAGGAGACTGTCATACATCCGGACCTCCGCATCTCATTAGATACTTAAACATCCTATGAGGACACTGTATAAAATGAATTAATAATACAAAGTAGTAGCAAATTTATTTATATACATTAAGTACATACCTCAGTCTCTCCTACACCACCAAACAAAACAAACTACTCTATTAGCTACTGTCCAAAGAGGCAATAAGGAAAAGAGGAAATCTATCATTCTCTGAACCTCAATTTTCATTAAGTACCTATGCAGCCATGCAAAGGAACATGTATAAAATGAAGTATAAATAAGTAGTATAACATTTATATACACTTGAAAGAATGATACAGATCTCCCCCTACACCTAAGATGAGATCAAAACAACAACTGTTCTATCGGTTATTGTCCATGTAGGCAGTAAGGAGAGGAGTAAACAGGACATCTGTCCTTCTTCTGGGCCTCTATGGTTCATTAGATACCTTCATATCCATGAGATGGATGAATGAAATACAAAAGGAAACAACACCCACAAAATAGCAGCAAAAACATTTGTACACATTTTTAAAAGAACATACTCTGCTCTCCTCCCAATATTACCACCTCCTTCCGAAACAGGAAATAAAAAACTACTCTATAGCTGTTGTCCACAGACAATGGGAAGACAGAAGAGATTTTCATGGACAATATTTCACTTTTCATCAGGACGAAATATACAAAGTGAAAGAATATAAAAACACATCAAAAACACATATGTACACTTTCAAAGTATATATCCCCCAAAAGCTGCTGAAAGAAATCAGTCAACTATTCTACCAGCGATTGCCCATGTGGCAACAAGGGAAAGGGATAAGAGGAGATTTATCATACTTTTGGACCTCCACTTTTCATTTGGTACTTACTTGCCAATGTAGAGAATGAAGCACACAATAAAATAATGCAAAAAACCAGCAAAAATCATACATTGTTTTAAAAAATACAGATGGGGGTATGGGAAAACTCTTTAAAAAGAGAATTAATTCCAATAAAAACAAAGGCAAAGGGGTGAAGAGCTACCTCATACCTAGGAAATTCCGGTCTCGTTCTGCAAACTTAGCCCAGGAACGGCCGTGCTTGCTGACGAACATCTCCTGAGATGCATGGGTTCCCTGAAGCCCCATGAAATGCACAGGGATTATGTGAACAGTCAGCAATCTGACTGCAGATGATGGTTCCAGGTGCTTTAGTCTGAGTATACTCTTAAAATCCAACTCAGTAACAGGCTATCTGTTAGTTTCATTTCTTACTTTCCAATACTCAGAAAGGGTTCTATTCTGTACCCAGTAAGGCTGATGCAGCTCAACATCCTCTGCGTACCCAGGGCTCTTAAGCTGGCTCTTTTGTTCCTCCAGTGGCTAAATACAGTACAATGAAAACGTGAATGGCAAAGAATATTACTTCAGTGGAACCTGTGATACTAAGAAAGTTCATGAACACTGAAACAATGCAAAGAACAGAATTTCACTTACAGAGATTGACATAAAACAGTAAGATGGAGGAAGGTGCAGGCTTATGGTGGAGGCCGACATTCCTTGCAGTTTAATATATCCAATCACTTCATATTAACAGAACAAACTGGACTCCTTAGATTTCTACTTTCATAGCCTTTCAGATCTGCAAACCATATTTTGTGTTTCCTCAATTCCAGATATCCCATTCTACCTTTCCTAAGAGTCTACACATGTCTTATATTACATTCAGTAGGCTGTCTCTTGGCGATGAATATACTTGTCAAACAAGCACTTAGTTGCACCGTGGACCTCTGTGCTTACACTGATAGGCACCCTGTGACCGACTGCTGTGCTGCAAGCTGGCTGAGTTCTCACAGATGCAGTGGCGAAGACAAAGTTTTGGGGGAAAAAGTCTTCAAAAGCTACAATTATATTTATTTATTATTATACTACATGTTTTACCTATTACTTAACCTTATGTTCTTGACTTAATTTAGTTCATAGACATCTCTTACAGGTGGGTTAGCATAATACTGAAAATTATGGAACTCTGTGGGAAAATCTGAGGTAAGACCTACTAAAACTGCAAATAATCTGAGGTGAGGCCCACAAATACAAGTACAAGCGGTACGGATCAGTTTCATGGGAATGAACAGCTTTTGAGCACAAAGATAGCAATGGATTATGAGTCACCTCTTTTTTAGCTGAAGTTTTGATAAGGTTTTACTTATAATAATAACACCCCTCACTCCACACACACACACACACACACTCACAGGAAAAATGATGTGATTCCAGACAAGATTTGCCATATGCAGAGTTAACATGTGTTATAGGAGCAATGTCAAGATGGGCAGGTAAAACTGAAGCATCTTAACTGATTTTGAGAAGTAGCAAAATTTAAACTCTGTATCAAAGTGGAATTCAGTAATATAACATGGTAAAAAACCAGCAACAAAAAAACCCTCAAAAGTTGAGTATTTTTCCCCACACTAAAAATATAAAAACTCACTTTCATTATCAACTAAATTATCATTCATTTACTGAAGCACAAAAGGAATAGACCTACAATTACCCCAGTTTCAAGAAGACATCTTTAGGTGATGCTGTGATTCTCAGGATATAGTATTTTCTACTCTAAAACAGAGATAAATGTTTAGAAAAGACTAAATAGGGTGAAAACACACAGAAGTAAAGAAGGCTATCTTTCAGCTTGCCAGCCTTTTAAATTTTGTTATATAAAAATATTTTCATAAAATAAAATATAATTTTATACACAATTCCACATATTTTCACTTTACACTTGCTGAATAAAAAATGGTGACCTTTCCCATTGTCTAATTCTGTGGAGTGTTTTTAAGTGCTTGCAAATAGGTAATTACCTTTTTTTGTACACAGAAGATGTTTTCAAACAAAGTATAAAGTACAAGAATTATTAGGAAGAAAGCTTTCCTCCTAAAAATCAAAGAAATACAACAATCTAGGTATAAGTCCGCAGAGCTCAAAAAATTCAAGTACAGTATTTCTCCTTTAGGAGTAAAAATGCCATACAGTTTTGACTTCTTTCTTTCTTTCTTTCTTTGGACCTTCCTTTTAATCTGTTAGTTTGGCCATGATAAAACAAAGCTATGATTTTTCAACTAAAGAAAAGTACTGTATTTGATAGTAGAAAAAATTCAAAGCCCACCATATTAAACCTGAATTAAGTTACTCCTATCTCACATTCTCTCATTCCTTTAAGGTACTATGGTGAACTTCAAACAAAAATGTTCAATTTCTCAAAGGCCCTGCTTTAAAATGTTTCTAATGTGCTACTCTAACACATAAAATGAAAATCTACACATGGGTATGATTTAGAGAGAAGGTGTCTATTATCTGTCATGCCAAAAGGCATTTGAAACAACCTATATTTTTAGTAACAGTGGTAAAGTCATGATAAAAGACATTAGGACTAACAAAAATGTTTTCCATAACTGTGGAAATACTTATTTATAACATAAAGTATATTTATGGCAGAGAGTGATAAAGATGTACAGATTTGGAGAATATTGAAATTTATGAATAAAATAAGGATAATTAAAGCTATTGGTTCGAAACATTTTCCTAAAAGATGAAAAAGAAAATGTTAAACACTGGGGAAATTGAATCTTTTGGCCTTGTTATTTAGCTTTTCAATATAACAATAATTTAAAAATTCTGTAGCACCTGGCTATTATGCAGAAAAAAATATAATAGTTATAGATCTTGTTTAGAAAATTTCCAGGAAATAAAGGATTAATCAAAATCCCAACTCAAAGTAGATCTGCACACCTGAGATTAGCTCTCTACAGTCGCAGGCTTCATCGACTTCATTGCCATACTTTTGAAGCTGTTCCCAAATTCAGTATCATCTATCATCAAGAAGCAACAACTGGCTCATGAGCCAGCAGCCTGCAAAGATGGTGCCTCCCATGGTAGCTCTTTCCTTGTTTCACTGGGTCAGTACTTTATGGGTACTGAGAAATAGAACAAAATTCCAAAACAGATTTTATTCCCCATTTGGGTATCTTCAAAATAGAAAAAATATTTATTGTTTTTGTAGATGGTTGGCATACAGGTAAATATAATTTTGTAATAAATATGTACTGCCCAAAGACATTTCAGGAAAGACCAATGAAAAATACAGACAGGCCCTGAGCTAACTAGAACTCCTAAGAGTGCACACAACTCAGCAGCGATTGTTGGCTTCATCTTGGCTTTTGCAAAAGTTAACAAGCAGAGCCCAAGTTGACAAGATCTCTGAATGGGCGACAAAATGAAGTGCCGTTGTGCATGCTACAGCCACCATGTCAGAGTTTTAAGGTTCTTCTCCATCCACTGGATATTCAAGTGAATGATTTCCAAAGCCTCCTGGACACAACGAAGCTGAAAGGTTGCCTCTGACTGACTTTCAAAGAACGTCTGGACCTGTAAGTTGCACAGAGAAATATTTCAAAAGAAGAAAAATAACAGTAAATCTCAGGTAACTCTGCCTTTTCAAATAAACTTTCACTTAGTGATGGCTGTGCTGATGTCTTGAAAGGAGTAGAGACAAGAAGTACTTTAATATCTGGGGTATTTACATTAAGTTACTGATCAAGTATGGTGAAATCTGAAGTGATTTTAAAAATGGATTCTCCTTACTCCCCCAAGGATAAACTTTGCAAATTTAAAATAAAAAAATAAAATGGCCACGTAACAGCAAGTTTGGTAGAGTCTAAAGTTAGGGATGGTGCCCAATTTTACCTTGAAGTGGCATTCTTCACAATAATGTTATTACCACTTAAAAACTTGACATATAGCAAGTTTTTTTTAATTTAAAAAGTATTTGTTTCAGGGAGACAAGGGACTATTGTTGAGAACGGAATCAGAATGTTTGCCCCTCGGAATGTTTTCTCCTTGCTGCATGTCCACCCGTTAGAAGCAGTCCAGTGCAGAGTCATTAGCACAATGACGGCAGAGGAGGGACAGGAACTGGCATGAAGAGCCACCACCTGACCTAACTAAGCAGCCTGGGGGAAAGGGATGCCCCATCTCCCTTACAAGCATTTTATACAACTAACCTCTGACAAGTGCACCTTTGTTGAAAACAGGTGAGTTGATCCAGCAACAATACTTTGAATGGTATAGGAACCGAGATGGAACCTGAAGAAACACAAATACAAGAGCAAAACAGAGAAAAAAATGAGGCAGCTAGTGGAAAGCTGGGCTCCGATGTAAAGAAAACGCTTTGCTGTGAGCTAGCTACAGACGGAAGGCGGAGCAGAGTCCCCTGCTGGGGGCCGCCGCTCAGTCCCCGGAGTGGCCCACAGGCACTTACTGCCGCTGGGAAGAAAAGGTGGGCAAAAAAAGGCAGGAGTTGGGGATAGTCAGACACATTATTAATCCATATGATCTACTGAAAAATCACATCAAACATCCACAAAATATAACTATTGCTTTAAAAGGAACAAACCTACATGTGCTGTCTACTGGTGTGAGTTCTAACCTGATCCCTTGGCAATGAAGAGGCATATTTCCACACACAAAGCTAAACAGCTGTTCCAAACAGCCCATGGCCAGGCTAAGCTAAGTGACCTGGAGCCAAGCATGGTTAGGCTCGATTCGTACTCAAATGGAACACTACTGTTATGTGACTCACATTATAGAATTATGTTTACAAATGTGAAAATTTATGGGTGTCTCAGGTAAATGTTACTGAAGCATTTTTCCTCTCACAGCAGATCATAACTCCAATGAACCAATACAACACTGGGAATGTTTCTCACAGGCAGAGAATACTAACAGCTAGGAATTCTCTGGAAACTTACTTCTGTACGAGCTTATTCCAGTTCTCTTTGACAAAATCCCATGCCAGTAAGTGACCAGGAAAATGTCGGCCCACCGTTCTAATGACAAACGACAGCTTTTGTGTTCGGATGGTATCTCCACTGAGGCTAGTTTTCATTAACCTGAAAGCAAAACAAATTTAGCTTCCAAACAGTCATTCATGCTGAAGTGATGACTGAACTGACGTTAGTACTGGTCTCCTAATTAAAGCTCTGTAGCAATTCGAGGGCTATAAATCCAGGGTTAGTCTAAGATCGAGCAATAGATTGAAAACTTGTCTATATATATATATATATATATATAAAAGAAAACTCACCAATAAAATAAGAACTTCGATATACTATGACATAATAATACATAGCTCTTGATGTAGTAATTCTGGTAGAATTTATAATTCTGAAAACTCATTTTTTTCTGTTAAAAACCTTATTTGATTTGAATAGGCAAGTACATTATTACTCTTTAAACAACTGGGCTGTTGAAATAATGTGAAAACGAAGATACATTTCAGAATATACTCTTGATATTAATAGTTATTATTACTTCACATGTACTAATGTTCTAAATTGTTGACACAACAATGCTTGAAAAGGTAATTATTACCTATCCCCACTTTATAGTTTAAGAAACTGAAGTTAAGTAATTGCCCCAGTTACACTGCTAGTAAATACTGAAGCCTGGCGCCTGAACATGAGCGGCTCTCATCTACTGCACTATACAATGTGTGCGGAGAAAGAAACACATCCCCCAAATAATGCAGCGATACTTTTTTTAGAAAACAGAAGTGCTCATCAAGCTGTGATGGGTTAAACAAAGTATGACAGAGCCATACTATGGAATACTATGCAGCCATAAAAACAAATGAAGTTGGCTTCATGAAATGACATGGCAAATCTCAGAGACTGATCATTCGCTGAAAGGACCGTCACAAAACACTGGGGATAGTATAAACCTATGCTGATATATAAATATACTCACGAGGCTTGACACTGTTAACAGAGAGAATAAGAATGGAAGTAAAGGATCATACGAGAGAATTACATGAGACTATCATATTTTATTCCATTTTCTTAGGTACTGTTTAAATACTTTATAATGGGAATTTATTAGTGTGTTACCAGTTTAAAAAAAAATTATTACTAATCTGAAACAAAAATTTTCCTGTGTTTGGATCAGAGGCTGGCTACTACTTTAAAGACAATTATGATTTACAGTGTATCCTTTGGGACACTAGGATTTATCTGTGCAAATTTATACAAGAGAATCAGTGACACTCAAATGCCTCCCTCTGTCCTTCCCAGTGCTGACTCTTAAGATACCTTCCTATTTCCCTTGGCTCCCTGGAGCTCCCCTACCTGCTACTGACTGTTTCCTGTCAGAGGGCCCTACTTACTTCCCTCCTTTCCCCATGTGAAAATCCTATTTCCAAGTCTTCAGCAGCTAAATATCAAAAAGAAAATGTCTGACACATTCATATGAAGGTACAGTATAGCCTATAAGCTTTTACATGTTACCTTTCTCTGTAGTGTCTGCATTTTCAAAATGACAGCTTGGATGGAGCAATGCCTTGGCTAGAAAGAATGAAGCACTAACTGTGGAATTAAGACAACACTCCACGGGGACAAAGAAGTGTTTAAGCAGAAAGCAGGCGGGGGTTGTGATTCTTGGCACTGCCCCGTCTCCTCTAGGCTCCTGAGATGAAACCCAGCACATGTGGGCTCCTTACCACATTGACCAAGTCAGGTCTGGGCTGTGAGTAAAAGGACAAAAACGGAGATCCCAGAGAAAATGAGCTCCCACCCTTGGAGCACAATGCTTTCGTGCTTTTGGTTTCTATATATCATATTCCTTGGGTGGTTTCATACCAGTAAAGTTTCCGTACATCCTCTGAGCTCGCAAGAGCTTCGAGTATTTTATTCTTCTCTGCTTCAGAGCCTAGAGAGGTATACTTGCTCAAGAGGAACAACCAGCCTTTCTCAGTTCTTGCTCCAACTTTGAACACAGCAGTCATGACATCAGTAGGTAGGCTGTAAGAGAGGTGGTCAAACATGAGAACAAGCAAACATCCTGAATATAAAGGTAAAGAAGTGACTAGTGGTGATGTTATAGGGGTCAGACCAGAGCAGGACAGAATAATTGTTATTGTACCACTAGTAGTGAAGAAAATGGTTAATTTAGTGGCTGCTACTTTCCTAATTGGTGGGACTATAGAAATATCAATTCAATTTAATACAATAACTATTCACTGAGCATCCACAAAGAATCAGGCAGGCAACTGGCTGGATGATGGAAAGGGGAAGAAAGAGACACAGTCTCTGCCTCTAGGAACTCTAGGTTACTACAAAGTACAGTATATATATTACTTTACAGTGTGGTCAGTTCCATGGTAGGAATGTGGAGAGACAGGTGAGAAGAGGGGAAGAAGCAGTTTTCTGCACTAGGATCTCTTTATCTGATGCTTGAATCCTTTCCCTTAATACCTAATAGGGGAACTAGAAAGAACCAATTATCCTCAAACTATTTCTAATTGCTGACTCCACCTATGTTTTATTCCTAAATTAAAAGAGACTCTTTGACACCTCACAACAATTAGGATGGTTGCTATAAAAAAAACCAAAACAGAAAATAGCCAGTGTTGCTGAGGATGTGGAGAGGCTGGAAGGAACCCACGTGCACTGTTGGCGGGAATGGAAAATGGTGCAGCTGCTGAGGGAAACTGTGGCGTTTCCTCAAAATACTGAAAAATAGAACTACCATATGACCCCATTCTGGGTCCAAATCTGAAATAACTGAAAGCAGGGTTTCAGAGACATATCTGTACACCTGTGTTCATAGCAGCATTATTCATAAGAGCCAACAGGTAGGAGCAACCCAAACATCCATCAATGACTGAAGGGACAAGCAGAATGTGGTATATACATACAATGGATTAGTTATTCAGCCATAAAAAGGAAGGACATCCTAACACATACTACAACATGAAAATGAACCTTGAGGATATTATGTTAAACGATACAAGCCAGTTACAGAAAGACAAACACTGTATGACTTCACATATATGAGGTATTTAGAGCAGTAAAAACTCATGAAATAGAAAGTAGAACGGTGGTTTCTAGAGGCTGGGAAGAGGGGAAGGTGGGAGCTGTTTGGTAAGAAGTGTTGCAAGATAAAGTTCTAGAGATTTGTTGCACAACAATGTAAACATGCTTATATTAGCAAATTTTACATTTAAAAATGGTTAAAACAGTACATTTCATGTTTTTACCACAATTAAGAAAACAGTCTTATTTGAGAACATACGGGCATTGAGTTCACATACATCAACACTCATATAACATTCCGGACCCAGGACGACAAGCGCCTGCTTCGGTCTACGATGTAAGCGGAGAAGAGGAGGCGCGTTCCCTGGGGGAGAAGCTCACCTCAGAGTTCCGTTGGATTCCCTCCAGCTGTCGAACAGCTTCATGGCAGTGTTGCTGCAGTCCTCCAGGTTGTGGGTGCAAGCAAATTCCAGCAAGGCGGACCGCAGCTCTCGAGCAGATGGGGTGCCGTCATCAGTCCAATTTTGCTGTTGAATTTGGTTTTGAAGCAATTTAAATACCCTGGTCTAGAGACACAAAATGGATTATAATGGATTAATAATAATTAGGACAACCAGAAAAATCAGGACAATTAGATCTCTTTTTCTCAACATTCACCCAAGGACAAAAAAAGGGAGGGGGACATCGATATTACTCATTAAATATCAACTGCCCATGTACAGCTGGAATGAAGCATTAAATGACAAAGTTTATACAAAAGGCTGCTATAGCCAAGAGGGACTTTTAATGACATAACATAGAAAGAATTAATGGCTTCTCTGAAGTAGGGAACCTTTCTTCTGTGTGTACTCAGCAAGAAGTTATTTTCCTGCCCCAAAGTACCACTGCTAGGAGGAAGTTGGAACTTCCTGACCTCATGACTTTATAACTCATAAATCCAAAGAGTAGTGAGAAAAAATATAGTTCTTAACTCATGAGTAGATGTTTAAATGTTTCTGAATCCAATATTAAGTAAATATTTAAAATATCAATAATCTGATGCTGTAACAAATTAATCTAATTAGTGTGAAAATGAGGACTACAGGCAAGTATAGTTATTTATAGTTATTTTTTCTCCCCTCAACATTTATTTTAAAAATTCTGAACCTACAGAAAAACTACAAGAGTGGTTCAATGGCCTGGCCAGTGTGGTTCACTGGTTGAGCATTGGCCCAGTACCAAGAGGTTGCTAGTTCAATTCCTGGTCAGGACACATGCCCAGGTTGCAGGCTCAATCCCCAACAGGGGGTGTGGAGGAGTCAGCCAATCTATGTTTCTTTCTCACATTGATGTTTCTATCTCTCTCTCCTTTCCTCTCTCTAAAAAATCAATAAAAATATACATTTAAAAAAATGGCATTCAGAAGTATTGGAGGCAAGAGGAACTTGACATTTGAAGATGCTAAAGCTAATTCCTGAGCAGTTAGTCCATCAGAATTACATGGTGAAATTTTACTAGTTATTCCTTGTACACTAAAGAGTTGAGGAATTACCAAAATAGTTGATTTTAAATATATTTTAAATAATAACATATTAGAGTAAAAATAAAATATTTTATTTAAGAATAATTTTTTTAGAAAATTCCAGGTTATATTTTTAGTATTAATAAATCGTAGCAAGTGCTTCAAATTACCTTTTCCTTTTACAAATAAAATTAAACATATTTTCCCCATGGTTCTAAATTAATTTTTGATATTTAAACTCATTAAACAACAGAATCCCATCCTCTGATTTCATAAAGTGAAAATAGCAAGTGGGGAGAGGGGGCATAGATGCTAAACACAATTCAAGGAGTTAAACCTTTTGAATATTTTCCTACTCTGACACTTACGTGGGGTTATACAAGCTAAAAACATTGAATATGCAATAAAAATGCAACAACAACGTAACATGATTTAAAAAATAAAACAGGGAAAGACGCTGGCACTTATGTTATGCATTACATTTTGATTTACTGCTTTAATTTTACAGTGATATGCCAAGGGAGTTCTTTCTTGGGTCAATGAGCTTCTTAAAAGTGAAGTGTCAGCTTTTATTGTGAAAGGTTTATCCCACCAATCCCTCGTATGTAAAAGAATGACAGACTTATAAGTGATGAGACAGGAATATGGCTAGGATCAGATGTTAACATCATATGTGAACAATCTGACACAATTCAAATGTGCCTCCAGACCCTACCCACCATACCACCACAGCACACATCACAAAATATGGTATGTCGGTATGTGCTATGTAGGTATGTGCAGCTTACACAACAACATGACCGATAAATGTACACACTGCTCTGGTGACAATGACATAAAAATCAGACACCAGTCTTAACCACAAATATTATCTGAAGATTGGATCCAAGACTCAGAAATGTCTGCCATTCCAATTTCCTACTACAGTGGGTTAGACTTCGTATTTTGAGAGTTTTGATGCTACCACAAAGCCCTAAAATTAGAATAAGAATTTTAAAGAGACAGTTTCCCCTTCTTGATGAACTGAAGCTAATCTGACCTTTAACAATCAAGTGTATAAAGATCTCCAGCAGTAAAAGGGCCTGTGGTCTTCCAAACTCATACTAATAAGCCTCCTGCCCTTACCTGCTAGCCATCAGTCCCCGGACCCCACCCTGAAGTATGTTCTTTTTTTAAAGATTTTTTTTATTCATTTTTAGAGAGAGAAAGGGAGAGGAGAGAAAAACATCCACGTGAGGCTGCCTCTTGCAGGCCCCCTACTGGGGATCGAGACACTCAGGCATGTGCCCTGAAGGGAATGGAACCAGCAGTCTTTCGGTTGGGGGTGCATGGGAGGACGCCCAACTGACTGAGCCACACTGGCCAGGGCCTGATCTTTTTTTTTTTTTTTTAATCCTCACCCAAGGACATTTTTGTATTTATCTTCAGATAGAGTGGGAGGGAGAGAGGTGGGAAGAGAGAGAGAAACATCGATGTGAGAGAGACACATCGAGTGACTGCCACCCACACGACCCCAACCAGGCCCGGAGACAAACTGCCAATGAGGTACATGCCCTTAGCAGGAACCAAACCCAGGACTCTCTGGTCCGTGTGCTGACGCTCTAACCGCTGAGACACACCGGCCAGGGCCTGAGGTATGTTCTTAATAAACACACAGCTGCCCAGCAAACTGGAAGTCATCATCTGGAATGAAGATACAGTTACTCGAGTGCCACAGTAGGAAAATATTCAAAAGGTTTAACTCCCTGAGTTGTGTTTCGCATCTATATTCTCAGCACGGGGATTCGGCTTGAGGTCAGTTATCGAGTGCTTCCTGACACTGGACTTCAACAGAGTGAATGGAGAGAGCTGGAGGAAGAGTGGCTTCTGCCATGAGGAAATTTAACTAGCTGGGCAGCTTCAGAGTAGACAGATATTCTGCCTCCTCGTAGGCTTTATTCAGTACCAGCACTGTTCTTTAATACTGAAAAGAAGTGAGTGATATAAACTAATATTACTACCTATACTGGGTTGAAGAGTATCCCCCCAAAACTCATGTCTAACTGGAACCTGTGAATGTGACCTTATTTGGGAATAGGATTTTTGCAGATGTAAACAAGTTAAGATGAGGTCATAGCAGATTACAATGGGCCCAAATCCAATGACTGGTGTCCTTCCAAGAGGAAATTCAGACCAAGAAACCCAGGAAGAATGCCATGTGAAGACAGAGGCAGATTGGAGGAACGCAACTACAAACGAAGGAATGCCAGAGACTGCCAGCAAGCCCCTGAAGTTGAGAGAGACACATGGAACGGATTCTCTCTCAGAAGAAACCAACCTTACCCTGATAATACCTTGATTTAAGGCTTGCAGAACTGTGAGAGAAAACAGTTCTGTTACTTGAAGACACCAAGTTTGTAACAATTTATTACAGCAGCCCTACAAAACTAATGTATTACCTCAAATAGTGTTGATTTGATATGGCATTAATAACCCCCAAGTAATTATAGAAATTCTGTAATAAAATGAAGCATACTGGATCAATTAGATATCCATATTGAAAAGTAATTAATATTTATGTCTACTTCACACTACATAAAAAAATCAATTCCAGAAGGATCATAAATCTAAATATAAAATGTAAAAAAACTTTTCAAGATATCTTGGGTTAGGCAGATTTCATATCTTAAAATTAAGAATTTATGCTAATTTAAAAATCATTAAAAGCCCGGCCAGTGTGGCGCAGTGGTTGAGCAGCGACCCATGCACCAAGAGGCTGCCGGTTCGATTCCTGGTCAGGGCATATGCCCAGGTTGTGGGTCAAATCCCCAGTGTGGGGTATGCAGGAGGCAGCCTATCGATGTTCCCTCTCATTGATGTTTGTTATCTCTCTCTCCCTCTCCTTTCCTTTCTCTCTAAAATCAATAAAGAAAAAATCAATAAAAATAAATAAATAAAAAATCATGAAGAAAGTGAAAAGGCAAGCCAGAGTAGAAGATATTTACAAATATACATGATCAACAAAGGACTCATAAATAGAATATATAAAGAAGTCTTACAAATCAATAATAAAAAGGCAGACAAGCCAATAGAAAAACAAATGAAAGACTTGGGTACAAAAGAGAACATCTAGCCCTGGCTGGCATGGCACAGTTGGTTGGGGTGTTGTCCATACACCAGAAGGTGGCAGCTGTGATTCCCAGCCAGGGCACACACCTGGACTGCGGGCCTGATCCTGGTGGGGGCTTATGTGGGAGGCAACTGATCAATGTTTCTCTCTCACACTGATGTTTCTTTCTCTCTCTGCCTTCCTCTCTCTAAAAGTCAATAAAATAAAAGAGAGAGAGAGAGAAAAAGAGAGAGAGAACATTCAATGGTCAATAAACATATCAAAAGAAATTCATCTTCACTTTAGGGAAATGCAAATTAAAGTCAAAATTACAATACCATGATGCACCCATCCAAATGGCTAAAAGAAAAAAAATTTAATATTAATACTAAGTGTTGGCAAAAATATAGATCCAGAAGAGAACTCAAATTCTCATATAGTGCTCACGGAGCATTAAATTGGTATAACTGTGAAAAACAATTTGGTAGTACAGTATTAACCATGCATATGTGTGACTCAGCAATTCCACTTCCAGGCACATACCCCATAGAAATTCACCAAAGACATGTATAAGAATATTCACAGCAACACTATTTGTAATAGCTCCAAACTCCACACAACCTGAATGTCCATCTACAGTAGCTGAACTGGCTAATAAATGACCAATCTCTTTAATATACTAACAGTACAAAGTCTGTGTCAGATTCTAAGTTTATGTGGGATTCTAAGTTTATGTCAGATTTTAAGTTTATGCCTTAAAGAGACCAATATGTTTTTGTATACTTCTTGGAAATGCATATCAATACTATAAAAAATACTGTTACTAACATTTTGGATATAAAAGAAATCTCATATAGTAAGCATACAACTTCATTTTCAAGGAAGTAACTAGATATGGGTCCGTGATTTTAAATCTTAAACACATGATCTATAAGCTTTTCAACCTGTTTTAATTTAAAATCTGTTACAAAAAAATGATAGCAAAAAAGAAAAAGCTTTGATTTTCCCAATGAAAAGGTATCATTGGAAAGATGACATTATTAGAATTCCAATTAGTTTACAATATAGCAACATAAAGCACAGAATAGGCTTTGAAGTGAAACTAGTATGGGGTTGAATCTCAGCTTATAATTAACTAGGTAAGTGACTTTAGGGAAGTTATTTAGTCTCATGTATCTAATGAGGGTAGAAATATCTATTTGCCAAATGTGTGAGGATTAAACGAGGTAGTCTACATTAAGCACTAAGCATGATGTACAGAATATAATAAGCACTCAAATGTACTTCTTTCTGGAGTGTCTCACTCATTTATTCATTCCACATTTACTGAATGTCACTATGGGCTGAGTCACATTCCAGGCATTGGTTTTTGTTAAGGTCAGTATTTTAAAGTGTTATGAAATAGATGATAAAAATCTATCAATTAGAAGAGACCTCAGAAATCATGGAACTTAATCATCTCACTTATGGATAGGGAGGGAGGGGGTGGCTCCTTTGAGGTCAGATCGGAAACTTGTGAGGAAGGGTGTTTTTCAAGCTCCATATGGCCTACCTGCCCTGCATTACCTTCCCCCACTGTGATCATGCATGGAATAAGAACTCATCACATGGGATGTACAGTAGGTCAGTAAGAGCAGCAGAAAGGAGATTTTTTTTTTTTTTTTAAGATGTAATCCCACCCCTTTTACCAGTGAGGATACCAAACCCCTAAAAGACATATTCTAATTCCTGGTCCAATACTTTCTTCCTTTTCCTAAAAGTTGCCTTTTACTTGGTCCCTAGAAAACCTGACTAGTTTACAAAGCAAACCCTTTTGTTAGAATGTGCTGATTCAGAGCATTGGATAGAACAAAGGACTCATCACTCCCTCACAAGCTTTTAAAGTCAAAGTCAACAGTTTAACACTGAAAGTGTCTAAAATAACAACTGTTAAGATCAGGCAACTGGTTTTAAAAAAATGTAAAACAGTCTCCAATATCAAGACTCCCTTATTGCTTTGCAGAGAAACATATCCACCAGCACCATCATCCATAAGACAGGTATTAGTAAGGACTCCCAAATAGCTTCTCATTACAAACACAACTGTCATGTTATATTGACCAGTAGGACATTAATGGGGAGCACTACTTCGCAAAAGGGTCCATTTAAAGCATTTATTACGTAAAAATTTGAATTAAAAATTTTTCTTTTCATGTGATAGCACTATCAGAAGTCTGTATTTTTTTTTTATCCTCACCCGAGGACATTTTTCCATTTTTTGTTCAGGTAGAGTGGGAGGGAGAGAGGGGAACAGAGAGAGAGAGAGAGAGAAACATCGATGTGAAAGGAACACATCGAGTGGCTGCCACCCGCACAACCGACCAGGGCTGGGGACAAACTGCAACCGAGGTACGCGCCCTTAGCGGTAATCAAACCCGGGTCTCTCAGGACCGCAGGCTGACGCCCTAACTGCTGAGCCAAACCGGCCAGGGCAGAAGAAGTCTGTATTTTGATATTTCAACAAGACCACATTATGCTAAGCCTTTATTAACTCTTCATGGTAAGCAATGACATTTTGATTCAAAGCAAGGATTTCTCAGAAAGTGAAGAAAATGGAATCTAGTTCCTTTTTCAGCCTATTATTGCAGAATGGAATTAGAATAACCCTATTAAAGGCAAGCAGGCAGCTGGCAATGAGGCAGACTTACCACCAATCTTGAGGCCAGATCCATGTATCCTAGTTTTTCAAGGAGGTTGTAGATGAGGCCTGTCTGGAACAGGGTTTCAGTGATGGGTGCAGTATAGGTCTCATTTCCAAGGTAACCAATCAAATCGAAGGCCTTCTGAAGAGGCACTCTTCCTAGGCTAAAGGGTAAAAGAACAGAAAATGTAAACATGCTGAGAAAGGCAGATGAACTCAATGCACGCTGAGAGAAGTTTTATTTATTGTCAGATGGTGAGTCTCGAAGACCTAAAATTTAAGCTTAGAGTGTCAGCCTGTAAAGTTAGACTAAATATTATTACCTTTGATTAAGTTCATGTGTGTGACTTAAGGTTAAACATACATTTCAGAAAAAAGATAAACAATTGCTCTGTTTTTATTCCATAAGTCACCTGAAAATTGCTACTGACTCAGGAAAAGTATTACAATATCTTAGGTGAGAAATGATGAAAAGTACTAATTTTATTTATTTTTAATTACTTATATTTACCAGGTGAGAAAAGGTAGCATAAAGAAAATCTGAATCAGAAAGAAAATTATTTATTTATATGGGAATTTGTTTGTCAAACTTGTTAAAGCGAGGTCCACTGTGAATTTATAGTGAGTATGTTTTAAAAATTAACCATTTTATAGAAATCATAACAATGATAGCTGAGATGATATAAGGTCATTTTATAAAAAATAAATAAATAAATAAAAGAGCCAAAATAGGAAGGTCAAGAGCAGTCAGAAGGAACACCTGAATATTCCTTGTGTCTCTAGACCCATTAAAACCTAAATTGGTAATCTTCCTATTCCCAAGATATCAATACACAAGTCACTGCCATTCTTGGCTTTGGGATTCTGTGATGCATGAGGTGATGAGAGAGGCAAATGGTACCTAAATAAGGAAGCTCTAGATATAAGAGGTGTCCCTCAAACTGGTGAGAAGCACTAAGCTTGGAAAGAATTCTCTCAAGAAATAAAACAAAGGCTAAATGACATCAATTTATTCAGCAAATATGGGTCTTACTTGTTGGCATCTGCATTCTTAAAATATTATTTAAATCTTCTTACATAACTGTTCAATATTTGTAGCTAATGTTTTAATAAAGACTGTAAAGTCTTTGAAGGCAAGAACTGTCTTACATTTTCCAGTTCCTCCAAAATGAATTATACCTAACAGGCAATATATGCTAGTTCTTTTGAACTGTTTTTTCTAAAATGTTCTTTTTCTCAGTATCACTTGTTTAAAAAACAAACAAAACAAAACAAAACCAAGCATACTCTACCCTGCAAGTTCAAAGATGTTGTTGATGAGGTTGGCTCGGTCTTTGTCACTCAGAACATAAGGATTTATTTTCAACTGTTTGATTATTGCATCCCAGTCATCATTTGCATAATGTACTATATAATAGCCACTCATGTCTGTATTGACTTTGATCCACTGAACTTCTTCTGTGAGATTGATGACATCTAATACAGACCAAATAAGACAGACAGAGAGAGAGAGAAGGAGGGGAGAATAATAGGGCAAGAAAAAAAATTAAATGAATGCTTTGTTTCCAAGTTAACGTGGTATATTTTTATACTTAATTATTCTACTAAGAGCTAAATATCTGCCTTTCAGCATAGCTATTTTCACATTTACATAGATTACCACTCATTCATTTAACAATTATTTATTTAATGGTGAACAAGGTAGTTATGTCCCTTTTCTCATAGGTCTTACAGTCTAATGTAACCAGGCAGGTAGAATTCATACAAATGTTATTGGTGGAAAAGGAAAATATAATATTGTATGAAGTACACAGAAGAAATGCTGCATCCCCTAGGAAAAGTTAGGTAAGGTTTCCTGGAAGAAATGACAGCTTGAGGTTAGCCAGGTAGAATGTTCCAGACCCAGAGAGAAAATGCACACGGTGCCATGCATGACCTGGCTCCTGGGTGCACTGCGGCAGAGAAGAGAAGCAGGGAGAAAGGGAAATGCGAGCCGGGTGGGGCAGCAGGGAAGTTGGTGAGAGAACTATGCAGAACGTGTTCCATGCAGGCTTGACTTTATGTTAGCAAAGGAAGAGCAAATACAGTCATTTAGAAAAGTCACATAATACAAAGCTAGCAAAACAAACATTAGGGAAGAATTAATGTCTCATTGGGTAAAATAAAAAATAATTGAGTTAAAATAGTAGACATGTGATTTGTACTTTGTGGGCCCCAACCATTACATATATAAATGCTGAGAGAATTGTTAGACATTTATATGGAATGATTTCAATTAATTTACAATTAATAAGGAAGTACAAACTACTTGACAACAAAAATGCATTACTACAAAAGCTGACCACAAAATATATGTAGTAAAATTTAAAATCCTGAAAATTACTAATTAAGAAATGTCCTTTAAAGTAGCAACAAGGACATTAACTTAATATAATATGCTTCTAAGTGGCTTAAGGTTTACTATTTATTAGAATATATGCTCCATGAGCTATTTTTTTTATTTTTTATCCTAACCTGAGGACATTTTTCCATTTTTTGTTCAGGTAGAGTGGGAGGGAGAGAGAGGAACAGATAGAGAGAGAGAAACATCGATGTGAAAGGAACACACCAAGTGGCTGCCACCCGCACGACCTACCAGAGCCGGGGACAAACTGCAACTGAGGTACATGCCCTTAGCGGGAACCAAACCCCGGTCTCTCAGGACTGCAGGCTAACGCTCTATCCGCTGAGCCAAACTGGCCAGGCCTCCATGAGCTATTTTTTTTCACTGCTAATCCCTCAGCACCAAGAACAATGTTCCTAGTACTCAAAAAAATACTTGGATACTTAATGGATGAATAAACAAAATAACTATCATAGTAAATGGTTTTAAAGTATCTAAATAAGCTTTGTAAATGTTTATGTAAGTTTTCTTACCTGTTTTAAAATAAATATTAATTTTTAAAATTATAAGAGAAAGAGAAGTAGAGAAATAAGAAGCAGATTTAAACTCAAACAATAATAGCACTTCGGGGTCTATTTCCTGCCAAGATTTTTTTCTATACATAATTTAATTGATGTACTATCCCAGACAACAGATCGACATATATGCATCTATTTTATACTGCATTTTCACCTATCAGATGCTGCTACTTGCCATTTTCCCATTGTCTTCATATGCAGTATTCAAATATCTTCATGATATTCACAATGTCAAGACCTACCACAGTTTAACAATCTCCTATTTGAAAACACTTAGGCTGTTTTTAAATTTTCACTATCAGAATAAAGCTGTGTGAAAGTTTTTGCACATATACTTTAGAAACACATTTAAATCCTTTAGTATCTTAAGTGTTAGGAGTCTATCAACTTCAAAAGCATGAATTATTAAAATTTATCAGATTCTCTTAATACCTTATTCTAATTCTACTGAAACTACAAAAGATGTTTAGAGATGGAAAAGACTTACATTCTGATTGTGTCTTAAAAATGATGTATTGGATAATGTCTTTTTCATTTAAAAGTTCCATACTAACTTTTGTTTTATTGTTGATATAGCAGAAAAATCAATTATTTTAATATTGTCTATTCCTTTTTCTAGAGCAGAATGAAGTTCTAAGGAATAATTATGATGGCAACAGTAGTGACTCCAAATTGAAGACATTTTTAACGAAACTATGACTAATAAAATTAACTTCATCATGCAAAAACTATCACCACTCTCCAGGTCATCAAACCCAATTTCCGACAGATCTTTCATCAAGAAGGACCTTGGGAAGGACTGAAGAACTCCAACTCTCCCCTTCCCATAAAAGGAGGCAAGTAATGATAAATACGGCATTTCCCCCAGTGGATGGATGCAGGAAAATACTGAAATACAGAGTATCTTGGCTGATAAGCAAGCAACTTTCCGTGTTGTAAACCTAGCCAAGTCCAAATGATAAAGAGGAGAAATGCAGCTGGGAGTGTACTTGAAATTATTGCTGTCGTCTCGATGACAGCATAGAAGCTGTACAGCCAACAGCACAGAGAGGAGGATTATCATTTAAGGAATCAGCATGTTAGTCTCTTCCAGGTCTTCTGAATGATCCAGAATAGAGATCCTTAAAACCACAGGTATCAAAAAATAATAGCTTTGCTCACAAGGGAAGTAACTACATCCTGCAGCTCAAATGTGGATGAGGCTGCCCTCATATGTTTTTAATTTATTGTAATCATTAGCAGCTTAACAGTTCAATTTTCACAATCCATTGAGTAGTAAAAAGAATGAGCAACTCCAATCTTAAACGGCAGAAGCCCAGATGAAGTAATCTAATATTGATTTTAAAAAGCCATTTGTCAATGACTTATGAAAATCAACTACTGTTTTATGAAGAAACATTAAAGCACAGAAACAAAATCATGTTTTTACTACGAAGTCACAAAACGTCCTGTGTAGTCTGCTCCAGAGGACTAGCACGAGACGTGCAATTGAACTGCACCCCTCCTTGTTCAAAAGCATTCCTTTCTGTAATGCCCCTTTCTTCTCCTTTATTTTATTAGGGGGGGAAAGGCAAGAGCAGAGAATGGCACATGATAAATATCTTAATTCTATGATTTTCCTTCTTTTTTCCAGTTGCCTTTCACTCTAATGACATGTCTTTTAATTTCAAGGAAATATTTCTGGCACAGTGATATCCTTTTAGAAACATGAATATTTCAAGTTAGCTTCAATATAAAAATTTGCCGTAGTTAAAGAGCTTAGTCTGAGTAAGATGTGGATTGAATCAGAGACAGAGGAGGGAGGAAAGGAAGGAAGAAAAGGGAGACGGAGACACTCACTTTTTTGGTATAATTTCCTCAATATGTAGTTTAAAAAAATGGTCCCTTTCAGCCCTTTTTTTAAAAATCCTCACCAAAGGACATGCTTAGTGAAAGGAAGGGAGAGAAGGAGAGAGAGACAGAGACAGAGAGAGAAACAATGATCCATTGCCTTGCCTACATACCCCGATTAGGAATTGAACCCACAACCCAAGTATATGCCCTGACCAGGAATCAAACTGGTAACATTTTGGTGCACAGGATGAAACACAACCGAGCCACTCAAGCTGGGCCCTTTCAGGTCTTCTGCACAATTATTAATTGTTCAAATTCATGTATGTGGGGAAAAGTGACAGATATTAATCAAATATAACTCCCATATTTGACTGAACTAATGGACTAACCCAGTAACCCTGGAACACATGGAAATATACCACAGATTTAATGAACTACCAAGATAACACCCTGTACTAAAGTCATATGGCATAAAATAAGCCTCTGCAGTCGCTGCCTCTGTTCTTTTGAAAACAGAAAAAATTAAAATAACAATTCAAATAAGAGTGATTCCAAAGCATCAGGAACCAAGAAGAGCCATGCAAACTGAGCTAAAAAGTAAAGAGCTAATAAAAGCAGACACTATCCTGTTGTCCAATTACTTCTAAAACCACCAAAAACTTATAGACTATGGAGAGGTTTGCAAAATATCCTTATTGGTCCCTTTCAAACAGGGAGATGAGATTCTTTCTTTCCTCTTAGGTGAGAGACGATCCTCCCTGGGCCCAAATAAAATATGCAGTTTTGTTTCCATTAAAGAAGCACTTCCAGCTATGTTAGATTAATCAAGGATGTGATGGTATCATCACATCAGTGTTTTAAATAATGAGATTGTTGTAACGGTCCAATCTAGTTAACTGCAATGCAACTGGTATGCTCATATATTTCAATTGGCATTATAAATTGTTAGCACATAATAAAAGGGCAACTTAGAAATATGTATTAAATCACAAAAGGTAATAGTTTTCATTTTAAGAAGCATTTCAATGAAAGTAAAATTCAAATAATGAAAATATTTAAGAGTCCAAATTTTTATTAAGGCTTTTTCCCCCCCATAAAGATAAGTGGTGAATCAAATGTGTCCAATTGTAAGGAAAGATTAAGCCAATTACTATACATACTAAGTTTTTTTAAAAAAGATATAAAAGTCACATGTACACAATGACATCAACTAAGTAAAAATACTTTTAAGTGACTAGAAAGAATCATGAGAGTAGTTATGGTAGGCTGATAAGATTTATTCTCTTTTCCTAGGTTTTCTGTAATATGGATATGTTATGTTTAAAGTATTCTTCAATAATAACATCAGTAACAACAGCCAACCCTTATATAGCACATAACACATGCCAGGTATTGTTCTAGGTGTTTCATATAATTGATCTCAATTAATCCTCATCATAACACTATAAAGTAAGTGTAACTACTATCCCTATTCTATAGCTGAGGAAAGGAGGCTTAGAGAGGGCACATAACTCACCGAAAATCATACAAGTGAACCAGGTAATCTGGCTCCAAAGTTTGTTCCCTTAAACACTAAACTACACTGCACTCTCAAAAATACAGGACTGAACACCAGATCCAAATTTAAATAAGAAATTTTCACTTTCCATAAATCTAGAGTATCACTAGTGGTTCCTGCAGAACCCAGAAGCCTAATGTTCTTTCAGGGTATAAATTAAGAGGATACTTGGTGTGGCATTCATAGAAGTAGTTAACAGATGGTCAGGAACTGTATTTCAATTGCTTTCTATAGACTCATTGTGGGTCAGCATATACAATCTTTACATTTTATTATCTCATTCCTTGCAATCATAATTTTTTGCCCTATTTTTTTTTTCATTACTAAAAATATATACGTCTGCAAGACATTTTGTAATAATTATTTACTATAAATCTAGGTCATAAATCAATCTCTATTATGCATAAGAAGCATCTAGGTAGGTTGCTTATTAAAAATGCCATTGCCCCAGCCCACCCCTAGAAAGCAGACAGCAGAGCATAATTTAAGAAAACTTCTCTACTTCTAACTTTGTAACATAAAATATTATTCTAGGGTATAAAAATACAGCATTTGTTATTTTCTACCAGGACTGCTAGCACTCTCAGTGCAACGTTTTATACCTTATGTCACGTGACTGAGACTGAGAAAGCCCCACTTTATGCCTGTAGATACACAGACTCAATCTCACTTCCGTCACATCATGTACAGGTGACTCATAAAACTAGTTCAGAGAGCGTGCACACTGGAAAGTGTAAACTCCTTTTTACTGCTTGGTCAAATGTTTTAAAAATGTGCTGTTTCTAATTTCTTATAAGGAAAGCGTTAATTAAGTCAAACCTGATTTCTTGTCCAGAAATGATACCAATTGGTGTCTTGAAAAATTTCTTCCCTCAGTGACAAAGGATAGTGGAATATGCCACAGATAGCTATAAAAAGAAAATATTTAAAGATTATTACACTTTCCAATATTTCTGTCATTTACACATAATTTGTTGATTTTTGCTTTTTTGTTTTGGGGATTTTTTGGAGTAAGGGGCAGGAAGGTAAAATTTTTCAAGGTATTTACAAGAAAGAGATAATCTTGTTACAGGTTTCATAAGAACCAATGATGACAAAACATTAAAAAATATTTTAACCTGAGAGTACAAAAGAGAAAGCAGGGAGAGAAAGAAGGCATGTACCTTGCATCTGAAGGCTGAATTTCAGCCTTCATATTTAAAAAGAATCTTTCTTGTTTTATAAGAAGCTCTGTTCCTTTTCTTTGGACAGTCACTAAAGGAAATCCTTTCTGCAGGGTCCAGGTTTTCATCATTTTCTTTACATCTAGTGTTTTGTTTGTGACCTATTAATAAAAGAAAATTATTTTTGCTTAGAGATAAACAGTTAAAAAACTTTCCAGTTTGTATCTTTCCCTTCCACATTCTATGAAGACTACATTTAGTGTTAATATAAAAAAAGTACGAATGCAGAGTTGAATTTACATTTCTAATCTAGGTAAAAGAGCAATTGCTAAAAGGAAAGTAACCTGGAACAGAACAAAGTGATAACTAAAGTGAGTAAGAGAGGCACTATGTTGAAAAAGAAGTAGATATTATCAACCGAGTATTCATTAAAATCCCGAAGGAGGTATAAGGGCTCTTTCAGGTCACAAGGCTGGCACTGAAGGTATGAGTAATGACATGTAGTCTAGAATCAGAAGCACTGTTACTTACTGCTGTAAACCAGCTGAGTCCAGATTTCTCTACTCTCCAGACCCCCTGCTTTCATAAATGTCAAAGTTCTTCTTTTAAAGAAGTAACACTGTGGGAATGCCAGGGAGCAGTAGCAGAAGAGTGAAATATAAACAGGTTGGTTGCCTTGACTTTAAGTCTCTCTAGAGAAGAGCGGTAAACTTTTTTTAATAGTCCAGACCCTCTTTCCTAGACAATTGACTAAACTTATCTACAAAACCTGGAATCCAGTGTCAAAGGTTTATAGTGTGTTTTAGAAAATCAATAATTAAGAAGCAATTTTTGAAGATCTCTTTAAAGGAGTTGAGTTAAACTTATGGTAAATTATTTTTCTAGATTACATATAGATTTGAATTGTAAGCAACTAAAATCATCAAGTACTGTCCGGCTGGTGTGGCTCAGTGGTTGATCATCGACCCCTGCACCAAGAGGTTGCCAGTTTGATTCCTGGTCAGGGCACATGCCCAGGTTGTGGGCCAAATCCCCAGAGGGGGGCATGCAGGAGGCAGGCAATTAATGTTCTCTCTCATCAATATCTCTCTCTCTCCCCCTCTCCTTTCTTCTCTCTAATAAATTAATAAAGAATATTGAAAATCATCAAGTACTTAAAATGTTTGGTAATATCGCTGCACTATGGCAGGCCTTACTTACCTCAATCACCATATTCCTATTTGTTTAAAGCAGAAAAAAATAAAGCAAATCTTCCCAAATTCATTGTGATATTAATCTTACATTTCTCATGGCTCGGATCTATTTATTTCTGGACAAGGGGTTGGGAAGAAAACAAACTTGCTCCAAAGAAAGGCACTTTGGGTCTTTGAAGCAGAACTGAAATGAAGAGGACAATGCATAATTTGATGTGGATGCTAAAAAGCCTGAGGAGACTGTTAGGGACTAGGTTGGGATAGGAAAACATTATGATACAAAGGTTGAAGTCATTGAAGAAGGCAGAAATATATTCTAAATGTCAGGAGATAATATAACAAGTATACAGCAAATAATGTAGCTTTCAATTAAAATAAAAGAAAAGAATAATTTGGAAGCAACTCTTAGGTAATAAGGACTGATCCCTCTTCTCAAAGAGAACTCAGAGAGGAGGGCAGGTATACCTTCTGGGCAAAGGGTTAACAGGTAGAAAACACCAGGTTGAGATAAGGCAAGGAAGCAGAAAGAGCACATGGAAAAGATCCAGAGGAGGGTTCTTAGCAGGGTCCATCCAAAAAACGTTGAAACTGTGAGTAATGTTTTGCATTATGTGATTTTTCTGGGGAATATGTTCAGAACTTGCATCAAATTTTCAAGTGTGTCTGTGATTTTGTAAACATTAAGAACTTTATCTAGATCACTGTAAAAAACTCAAATGCTTGTAAGGGTCATGCAGTTAGCATACATACATGATGCAGGCTAGGTCCATGCACTGCTATGATGCATAACTTGTACCTAATTACACTGCTTATTAGAATATTTGCAGGCACAACAAAATCCAAACAGCAAAACAGTAGAAGGGCAGTGTGCAGCCCATGGCAACCAACTTGTGATGTGTCATCTCTCTGGAGGAACATGGCCCCAAAAGACAGGAGGATTCAGAGGGCAGAGTACAGGGGAAAAAATCATGAATGGGAGATAGAAAAACTGCAAAAGCATAATAAAAAAGGATTTTTGAAGAAAATAATGGAGATTAAAGTATAGAATGATTACACAAGGCTAAACACAATTTTTCAACAATTAGACTAGTACTTCCATTTCTTGACATTTAATTCTTATTCTGTTCATAAATATTTATATCCTAAGCTCCATCCCCCTCTTTCTCAAATAACTATCTTTGGTACCACAGCTTATTTACATACTTGATCAAATATAAATAGAACTCCTCTCTTCTTACTTTAAGAGCCAATTAAAATATCCAGGTCACTTACCTCATTAAAACTGTCCCACAGATCATCACTTTGAATGGATGCATAGCTATGATTATGCAGGTAAAGAACAAGAGCACGCCGAAATACATCTTCACCAAGATAAGTTTTCAGCATCAACAAGAGAGAAGCTCCCTATTAAAAAAAAAAAAAATGAGAAAAGAAGGGAAATAGATTTATAAAATTGAAACTCTTAAGTTCAAAATATAATAAATCTAAGCATATACTTTCATATACAGAGCCTAGTTATAACACACTGTTACTTAGTCTCATATAACCAGGTGTAGACTATGTTCAAGTTGTCTTAAAATCATATTAAAAGATTTGAAAAGAATTAATGGAGTAGATTGCCATGTGCACTAATGCTACTATGAGCCATTCTGTGTGGTCTATCAGTTACTTACTGTTTCAGTGTTAGTGTTAAAAAGCTAAGTGATTATAAATACATTTTTGATAGAAAAATATGTCAAATATTCTGTGGCATCCCCAATGTCTCAGGTACCAGTTCAATTCATGGGCAACTGCTGGGGACAATAAATCAGAAGAGCTCTCAAAAGTCTCTCTGCTAGGGAATCCATTAATTTCCAGTATTAGTATACCATGTTGCTAGAGTAAACAAGATTCCTCTTCTTCCTGCACAGTCATTTCCAATATTTGGAATGGATGAAAGTATAGGGTAGGAGGAATACACTAATAATTCAGAATCAGGCACACTATATTCACTGATACACATGTCCTCACACCCAATCTTTTTTAAAAAAATATGTTTTTATTGATTTTTTTTTTTTGAAATTTTTTTTATTTATTTATTTTTTTGTTACAGATATTTTACCTTTTTACCCCATTGGCACCCCCCACCCCACCCCCCCCTCCACCCTGTCCCCAGCTTAGTTGTCCATGTCCATTGGTCATGCATACATGCATATAAGTTCTGTGGTTTATCTCTTCCCACCCCCCCCACCCCCATCCCCTCTTCTGATTTTTTAGACGGAGAGAAAGGGAGAGAGAGAAACGTCGACTGGATGCCTCCTGCATGCCCCCTACTGGGGACTGAGCCCACAACCCGGGAATGTGCCCTGATTGGGAATTGAACTGGGACTCGAACTGGGACCCAAACTGAGACCTCTCAGTCCATGGGATGATGCTCAGTCCACTGAGCCACACTGGCTGAGCCTCACTCCCAGTCTTAAATCAACAACCATCTCCTCGGTGAAGCCTTCCCTGATTCAAGATAGAAATCATATTTTTCCTTCAAAAGCAATTCATATCACTTCTTTCATCTGCTATAGATATATTTTTATTTTCTTCTTCTAGACTGTGTGCTACTTGAGGGGAAAATTGAAAAAATTCAACTCCAGTGACTAAAACAATGCCTAGCACATAGTAAGCACTCAAACGGTGTTTGAATTTTACTTCTGATAAAAATGCAGCAATGTTAAGTCATTAAGATTACCATATACACATTAACTGAATTTAATATTATTGCTCTCCTCTGTGTTACTTGTTCTATAAATTTAAATACTCATTCCTTCACAACATTTCCCCTTCTCTCCTGAATTACCAACTTTCCTTCTCTAGTGTAACTTTCCTATTAAAGCCATAGACTATGTAACATTCCTCACTTTGAACAAATAAAATAGGCCCTTCCTTTCCTTAACCTCACGCTTCCCTATAGGTATCGCCCTATTTCTTTGTACTCAAATCCTCAAAATAGTTGCCTGCGTTTGCCATCTCCATTTGCTCTCTTTCCATTTTCTCTTGAGCCATCTTCCACTGGAATTGTTTTTTATCAAGGTTTCTTCAAGGTGAACTTACTTCATGGTATCAAATCAGTGTCAATTCTCAGGCTCAACTTATCAAGCACTAGTAAGTGGCTTTTGATATGACTGATCATCCACTCGTCCTTGAAAGTCCTTCTGCACTTGGCCTTGGAACACCACTCTAGATTTGTCCCCTATTCACTGGCTAAACCTTTCAGTCTCTTTTGCTGGTTCCTTCTCATCTTCCCAAGGGCTAAACTTTGATGTTCCCTGGCATTTAATCTTCAGACCTCTTGTCTTCTCTCTCCAAATTTTCTTCCTGGTCCATCTCAAATTGATATATCTAACCAGACTTCCCCTCTGAATTCCAGACTCATAGCCAACTGCCTGCTTGATATCTCAAAAACTGAATTTTTTAATTTTCTTCTTGCTCAAAATCTAGTCTTCCAATAATCTTCTCCAATGCAGCGAATAACAACTCAATTTTTTTGGTTGTTCAGGCCAAACTCTTGAAGTCATTCTTGACTCCTCTCTTATAGCCCATATCTAATGGTAGCATATTCTATGGGATTAACCTTTGCAATACATTCCATCTTCCTCCAAAAAAATGTATCTTCATAATCCCAGGCAAAAATGCTCTACCATTCATTTAGCACATATTATCTCTTATTTCTTCACAAGTACCCACCACCTAAACTTTGACATTTTTGATGACATGGAGTGTATCTCACATATTTTGTGTATTTTCTTCTTTAATACAGGAATTCAATTTATTAACCAATTAATCTGATAGCTAGAGTAAGGAGGAAAAGAATATTCATTTATCCCTCCCACGCAACACAAATGTGGGTGGCACAAATATCTATATTCTTCTGACCTAATTAGGTTTCAAGTTTTCTGTTTTTTGCTTCACCCCCAAATCGAGTATGTCTTTCTTTCTTTCTTTTTTTTAAATCCTCACGTGAGGATATTTTTTTCTATTGATTTTTTAAAGCAAGTGGAAGGGAGGGAGTGGGGGAGGGCAAGGGAGTAAAATATCAATGTTAGCGAGACACATCAATTGGTTGCCTTCCACACATGCCCCAATCAGGGCCAGGGATTGAACCTGCAACCCAGGTACGTGCCCTTGGCTGGGAATCGAATCCATAACCCTTCAGTGCATGGGCCAACACTCTAATCACTGAGCCATACTGGCCATGGCTGGAGTCTGTGTTTCTGATCCTACAATTTAATATTCAAGTTTTTTTAATTATTGGATTTTTTGGGAGTGACATTGGTTAATAAAACCATACACGTTTAAAGTGTACAACTCCATAATACATCTTCTGTACACTACATCTTATGCTCACCACCCAACTTCCTGCCACCATTTATCCCCTCTGTGTCCTCTTCTACTTCCTCCTACCCCATTTCTCTCTGGCAATCAACATACTGCTGTCTCTGTGTATTTTTTTTTTTCTTTTTACTTAATCCCTTCACTTTTTCTTTTTACTTAACCCCTTCACCCCAATCCCCCTCCCCTCTGACAGCTGTCAGATTGTTCTCTGTATCTATGAGTGTTTGTTTCGTTTGTTAATTTATTTTGTTCATTGGTTTCCATATACAAGGTGTGACAAAAGTTTACTGTTTTGAGTACGCAAAATGCATAATTTATTCTTGTATTATTTATTTAAGATAGTATTATTTTCCATACAAATAACTGTAAACCTACTTTTGTCATAGTCCGTATAAGTGAAGTCATATAGTATTTGTCTTTCTCTGACTAGCCTATTTCACTTAGCATAATACTCTCCGGGTCTATCCATGCTGTTGCAAAAGGTAAGATTTCCTTCATTTTTTTTATGGCTAAGTGTTACATTGTGTAAATGTACTACAGCTTTTTTATCCACTCATGTACTGATGGGTACTTGGATTGCTTCCAAAGCTTTGCTATTGTAAACAATGCTGCAGTGAACATACAGGTGCATATATTCTTTCAAATTAATGTTTAAAGTTTCTTTGGATATATTCCCACAAGTGGAATCGCTGGGTAGCTCCATTTTTAATTAAAAAAAAAAAAAACTCCACACTGGCTGCAACAACCTGCATTGCCACCAACAGTGCACAAGGATTCCCTTTTCTCTACTTCCTTGCCAACACTTGTTTGATTTATTGATAGCCATTCTGACAGGCGAGAAATGACATTTCATTGTGGTTTTAATTGGCATTTCTCCAATGATTAGTGACATCAAGCATCTTCTCATACTGGCCATTGGTATGTGTTCTTTGGAGAAGTTATCTTTTTTTTTTTTTTTTATCCTCACCTGAGGACATTTTCCCATTTTTTTGTTCAGGTAGAGTGGGAGGGAGAGAGAGAGAGAGAGAGAAACATCAACGCGAAAGGAACACATCAAGTGGCTGCCACCCGCACGACCAACCAGGGCCGGGGACAAATTGCAACCGAGGTACGTGCCCTTAGCGGGAACTGAACCCGGGTCTCTCAGGACCGCAGGTCGACGCTCTAACCGCTGAGCCAAACTCTATTCAGGTCCTTTGCCCATTTTTTTCTTTGGATATTTTGTTTTCCTGGTGTTGAGTTGTATAAGTTCTTTATACATTTTGAAAATTAACACTTAATCAGATGTATCACTGGTAAGTATATTCTCCTCTTCATGGTGTTGTCTTTTCATTTTGTTAATGGTTTTCCTTTGCTGTGCAAAAGCTCTCTAGCTTAACGTAGTCCCATTTCTTTATGTTTTTCTTTTGTTCTCCTTGCCCAAGACGATCTATCAGAAAAAATATTGCTATAAGAAATGTCTGTGATTTTCCCTGCCTATGTTTTCTTCTAGGATTTTTATGGTTTATTAGTCTTTAACCCATTTTGAGTTTATTTTTGTTTATGGTGTAAGGAGGTAGCCTAATTTCATTTTTTTACATGTATCTGTCCAAATTTCCCAACTCCATTTATTGAATAGGTTGTCTTTACTCCATTGTATGTACTTTCCTCCTTTGTCAAATATTAATTGACCATAAAGGTGTGGGTTTATTCCTGGGTTCTCTACTCTGTTTCATTTATCCATAAGCCAGTGCCACGCTGTTTTGATTCCTATGACCTTGTAGTATCGTTTGATATCACGTAGTGTGATACCTCCAACTTTGTTCTTCTTTCTCAAGATTGCTGAGGCTATTCAGGGTCTTTTGTGGTTCCATATAAATTTTTGTAATATTTGTTAAAGTTCTGAGATATATGCCATTGGTATTTTTAAATTTTAATCCTCACCCTAGGATGTTTTTTTCCATTGATTTTCTTAGAGAGTAGAAGAGAGGTGGGGAAGGAGAGGAAAAGATAGAATGAAAAACATCAATGTGAGAGAGACACATCAATCAGTTGCCTCCCACACACACCCTAACCAGGGCTTGGGGATCAACCTGCAACCCAGGTACATGCCCTTAACCAAGAATTGAACCTGTGACCTTTAAGCATGTGGGCTGATGCTCCAATAACTGAGCCACACCAGCCAGGGCAATACCATTGGTATTTTAACAGGAATTGTGTTAAATCTATAGCTTGCTTTAGGTAGTATGGATATTTTAACAATGTTAATTCTTCCTATTCATGAACACAGTACATGCTTCCACTTCCTTGTATTTTCTTCAGTTTCTTTCTTCACTATCCTATAATTTTCTGAGCACAGGTCTTTTATCTACTTGGTTAAATTTATTCCTAGGTACCTTTTTTTTGGTTGTTGTTGCAATTGTAATTGAGATTGTTTCTTAGTTTCTCTTTGATAGTTCATTATTGATATATAAAAATGCCACCAATTCCTGATTATTAATTTCGCATCATTTACTAATTTCATTTATCAGTTCTAGTAGTTTTTTTGGTGGAGTTTTTAGGGTTTTCTATGTACATTTAGGGTTATCATGTCATCTGTGAATGAGAGATTTTACTTCCTCCTTTCCAATTTCGATGTCTTTTATTTCTTGTCTGATTACTGTGGCTAGAACTTCCAGCACTATGTTGAATGAGAATGGTAAAAGCAGACTTCCCTGTCTGGTTCCTGATCTTAAGGAAATGCTTTTAGTTTTTGCTCACTGAGTATGATGTTGGCTGTAGGTTTTTTTGTATATGGCCTTTATTATGTTGAGTATGTCCCCTCCATCCCCACTTTGCTGAGAGGTGTTTTGTTTTGTTTGTTTTTCTGCTTTTCTTAACCACAAATGGTGGATTTTTATCAAAAGCTTTTTCTGCATCTATTGGTACAATCATGTCATATTTACCCTTCATTCTGTTTATGTGGTGTATCATGTTCATTAATTTGTGAATACTGTACCATCCTTGCATCTCCAGAATAAATCCCACTTGATCATGGTGAATGATTTTTTTAATATATTGCTGGATCCAGTTTGCTAATATTTTGTTGAGGATTTTAGCATCTACGTTCATTAAGAATTTTAGCCTATCATTTTCCATCTTTGTAGTGTCTTTATCTGGTTTGGAATTAGGATAATGTCGGCCTTGTTAAATGAGCTTCGGAGTCTTCTTTCCTTTTAAATTTTTTGAATAATTTGAGAAGGATTAGTTTAAGTTCTTCTTTGAATGTTTGGTAAAATTCATCTATGAAGCCATCTGGTCCAAGGCTTTTGTTTGTGGAGAGTTTTTTTCTGCTTTGATTTCATTAGTTGCAATTGGTCTATTCAGATCTGATTCTTCCTGGTTCAGTTTTGAAGATTGCCATGTTTCTAAGAATTTATCCATTTAGCCCAGGTTGTCCAATTTTTTGGCATATAGCTGTTCATATTTTCTTATAATCCTTTTTATTTCTGTGTTGTTAGTTGTTACTTCTCCTCTTTCATTTCTGATTTTACTTATTTGAGTCCTCTCTCTTTTTTCTGTATGAGTCTGGTTAAAAGTCTGTCAATCTTGATTCTTTTCAAAGAATCAGCTCTTGGTTTCATTGATCTTTTGTATTGTTTTCTTTCGTCTCTATGTGATTTATTTCCATTCTAATCTTTATTATTTCCTTCCTTTCACTTACTCTAGGTTTTATTTGTTGTTCTTTTTCCACTTCTTCTGGTGTAGGGTTAGGATGTTTGAGATTTTTCTTGCTTCTTGAATTAGGCCTGTAATGCCATAAATTTTCCTCTTGGGACTGCTTTTGCTGTGTCCCATAGATTTTGGATTGCTGTATGTTCATTTCATTTATCTGAAGGTAATTTTCTATTTCCTCCTTGATCTCACTGTTTGACCCATTTATTGTTTAGTGACATGTTATTTAACCTCCATGTGTTTGAATGTTTATTTTTTTCTTTTATTGTAATTTATTTCTAGTTTAAACAATTGTGGTCAGAGAAGATGCTTGATATGATTAATATTTAATTTATTAAGACTTGTTTTGTGTCCTAACATGGTCTATCCTAGAAAATGTTTCAGCTGCACTTGAAAAGAATGTACAGTCTGCTGATTTGGGATGAAACAACCTATAAATATCAATTAAATCCATGTAGTACAATGGGTTGTTTAAGCTTGCTGTTGCCTTCTTGATTTTTGTCTGGAAGATCTATCCATTGATTTCAATGGGCTGTTAAAATCCCCTACTATAACTGTGTTACTATCAACCTCTCCCTTTGTGTCCACCAAGATTTTCTTTATATATTTAGGTGCTCCTATGTTGGGTGCATATACATTTACAAGGGTTATATCCCCTTGCTGGATTGATCCTTTTAATATAATGTAATGTCCTTCTTTGTCTCTTGTTATGGCCTTTGTTTTGAAGTCTACTTTTCTGATACAAGTATTGCTACCCCAGCTTTTTGTTGTTGTTGTTTTCATTTATGTGGAATTTCTTTTTTCCTCCTTTCACTTTCAGTCTGTTTATATATTTTGTTCTGAGGTGGGTCTCTTCTAGACAGTATATATATGGGTCATATTTTCTTATCCATCCAGCTACCCTATGTCTTTTGATTGAAGCATTTAATCTGTTTACATTTAAAGTTATTATTGAGCCCAGCTGGTATGGCTCAGTGGTTGAGCATTGACCCATGCACCAAGAGGTCATTGGTTCGATTCCAGGTCAGGGCACATGCCTGGGTTGTGGGCCCAATCCCCAGTGAGGGGGCATGCAGGAGGTGGCCAATGAATGTTCTCTCTCATTGATGTTTCTATCTCTCCTTCGCCCTTTCTCTCTAAAAGTCAATAAAAAAATTATATGAAAAAAGTTATTATTAATAGGTACTTATTTATTGTCATTTTATTCTTTATACTTAGGTTCCTCTCTATTGCTTTGTTTCTTTCTTCTTTTTAAAGAAGGCCCTTTAACATTTCTTACAATACTGGTTTGGTGGTAACAAACTCCTTTAGTTTTTGTGTGTGTCTAGGAAGCTCTTTATTTTGCCTTCAATTTTAAATGATAGCCTTGATGGATAGAATAGCCTTGGTTGCTGGTCCTTGCTGTTCATCATTTTGAATATTTCATGCCAATCTTTTCTGGCCTGAAGTGTTTCTGTTGAGAAATCAGCTGAAAGCCTTTTGGGAGCTCCCTTGTAGGTAACTAACTGTTTTCCTCTTGGTGCTCTTAAGATTCTCTCTATCTTTAACCTTTGTCATTTTGATTATGCTATGTCTTCGTATGGGCCTCTTTGGGTTCATCTTGTTTGGGAGGCTCTGTGCTTCCAGATTTGTCTTTTTCTTTCACCATGTTAGGGAAGTTTTCAGCCATTATTTCTTCAAACAGGGTCCTCGATCCCTTGCTCTCTCTCTTCTCTTTCTGGTACCACTATGATGAAGATATTGTTACACCTGACAATGTCCCATAGTTTTGTTAGACTTTCCTCATTTTTTTTGTTTTTTTTTCTTTTTTGTTGCTCTGCTCAGGTGTTTTCTGTTTCCTTGTCCTCTACATTGCTAATTAGATAATCTACTTCATCTAACCTGCTACTGATTCTTTCTGTCATATTCTCTATTTCAGATATTGTTGTCTTCACTTCGGTTACTTTATTATGGTTTCTGTGGACCACAGGCTGATGCTCTAACCACTGAGCCAAACCGGCCAGGGCCTTTATTATGGTTTCTATGTCCTTTTAAATGTTTACTATCTCTTTGTTTAAAATCTCACTGATATCACTTTCTTCTCCTAAGCTTCTTGAGCATCCTTATAACCAATGTTTTAAACTCTGCATATGGTATCTTGTTTCCACTTCATTTAATTCTTTTTGGAGGGGGGGAATTTCTTTTGTTCTTTCATTTTGTGCATAGTTGTCTCCCTATTTTGTTTGTCTCTGTGCATTAGGTTGACTCCCAAATTTGTTAGGATGGCTTTATGATGTAGGTGTCTTGTGGGGCTCAGTGGCACAAACTTACGGATCACCTGAGCTGGGTGCTTCAAGAATATCTCGTGTGTGGGTTATTTGTGCCTTCCTATTGTAGTTGAGTTATCAATTTGTGGGCAGATTTAGCCCTCAGACAGGCTGACTATAAAAATAAGACCTCAATCACCATGTATGAGTCACTGTGCAGCAGGGCCACCTCGGGCCCAGCAAGGTGGAGTTCTTCCCAGCAGGGTCTGGTGCCTGTAGGAACCTTTCTTAGAATGTGCTGCTTGCATGGCTAGTTGGGCTGAACTCTGGTGTGGTCTGAAGCCTACTACTGGTTGTTTTGGTTCTGGGTCCTTTTGGGCAGGGTTCTGGTGCAGGTCAATGTTAGATGTTCTGTGTAACCAGCCTTGGGCTACCTGTCTGGAACTACCATGCTATTCACTGTTTATGGCTGTGCCTACCAGACCTGAGTGTGCATAGGAAGGGCCAAGCTGTGTATAAGAGTTGGCTTCCTCCATCTCTGAGCCATGGGCAGATCAATAAAAGGTCCAAAGCTCTCTGAGGTCTGCCACCACCTGCTGGCTACTCTGCCATCCACTGAGGTTGTTGCCATGTCTTCCTCCAAAGCTTTCTGAAGAAAGATTGTACAGTGGGCCCAGGCTGGCCATGACCCACAGGCCCTTCCACAAGGTGCAAGCTCAGTAGGGTGGGCTGACCGGGGTCAGGAGGAGGGGCTAGTGGGTCTCCTGCTTGAGGGTAACGTAATCAGGCACTCAATGAGGGAAATGTGGCTCCTACTCCAGAGTCATACCACTTAGTCTCTGCCAGAGTCTCCAACCCTAACTCCCCCAGGGGAAGCGTACCACAGGTTCAGATTGAGTGTAGCTGCCAGCACCACTACAGGAGAAAGCTCAGCCAGGCATAGCCACTGAGACTTGGGAGGACAGATCAAATGAGTATTCCTTTGGGGCTGGTACTGGCCATTGCTGCAGGAGGGGGGCAAACACATTGCCTTCCCCCTACTCCACAGCAACACCACCTAGCACCTATCTAAGAGCCAGACAAGAGCCTCAGTGGGAGATGTACTCCAAAGGTCCCAGCTCTGAGCAGCACTCCCTTCTCAGCTGCAGAACTGAGTTCAGCAGGGCAGGGCCACCAGGACTTAGGAGGACAGATAAAAACAGTCTTCTGTTAGGGTGGTGCTGGCTGAGCCTGCAGGAGGGGTTCAAGACTGGCCCTCATTCTAAAGCCACATAGCTCAATGACTGCCAAGAGCTTCTCCAGAAAAAGAGTACACCAAAGTTCCCTGTTGGGTGCAGCCAACAGACTCCTCCTCAGAACTTAAGCTTGATAGGGTAGTGTCACAGTAATTGGAGGTCTGGGTTAGTGTACTCTCCAGTCTGGTGGTGCAAGAACAGGAGAGCTAGACCCTGGGAAGATGGGTCCAGAGCACAGTGTAAGAGAGGGACTCAGCACAGGGACCTCAGTGGCTGGATCTTCCAGATCTCTCCTCAGGGCCACGTCATCCAGATCTTCTCTTTAGATTTTCTCTTTATGACTCCCATATGCCCTGAGTTTCCTTCCCTCTACTGGTGCCCCTGGTGAGTGTCTGAGAGCAAGATCCTGTATGTTGGCTTTTTAAGAGAGAACCTGGGTTTCTAGCAGACTCCCTCCTCTTCCAGGCACACAGAGTCCCCAATGATTTTCACTGCCAGATGCTATGCAGGCTCCTCTTTCTGGCTATAATGCTTTGGGTTGAGGATCCCAACATGGAATTGAGACCCCCCATGCTCCTCAGGGGGGACTTTTGCAGCCAAGATATCCCTGTGACTTCTCAGGGATAAAATATATTCTTATGCGCAGGATTCTCACCCACAGCACATCGGTGCAGGGGCCAGCCCCCTATGCATCTTCGTTCTTCTTACCAGTTTCTATGTGGCTTCTTCTGCAAATCCCAGGTTATAATACTTCTCTTTATCTGTCCTTCAGTTGGTTATTCAGGTTGATTGCTCTGTAATTTAGCTGTAAATCTGGTGCCAGAGGAGATGAGAGTAGCTTCCATATTGGAATCTCCTAATTCTTCAATTCTTAAAATATCTGTTTACTTACTTGGAATATACATCAATCCTGTGTAACACCGTCAAGGGCTTGCTTAGGACCCACCCTGAACATATTCTACCTATAGACCTAAAGAGTGAACCAACTTCAAAAGATATATTGCTTTAAGATCTAGTTAACTGCTCAGAATAGTAGTCAGAGAATTTAAATGAGAGACAGAGAAAAAAAGAATAACCTAGAAAAAGTTAAGACCAAGATTTAAAAAGAAGCAAATATCTCAAATTTTAGCAGGATACTTGAAAATAATACTCATTTAATCCTTGAATATCTAAACCATGCAGCTTGTTCACATATGAAATTAATTTGAAACCTAATCCAGGTACTGTTGTGCATAGCAATACCTTAAAATAGGAAAGAGAATCAAACATTTCTTCAATCTGTTCTGAAGATTGAACAGATGATGATATTGGATGAGATGAATTCAAGGAATCTTTCTTCATAGTTTTAAATCGAGCATCTAAGAAATCTTCATACTAGTGAAAAATTAAACAGATTAGGAAATCATGAACAGCATCAAAGGCAAAGGCAAGTATAGCAATCATTTGTATAAATTAGACTACTGCTTAAGAGCATTATTAAAAATAATCAGATTTACTAAACTTCAGAAGATAAGTTTTTGAAAATATAGAAAGAATGTGACATTCACGTATATTCCTTAAATTTAAAAATAAAATTATAAATTTCTGGCCACATGAAAAACAGTGTTTCCTAAATAACAGTATAAGGATAAATTAAGATTCTATTACTAAAGCAACCAAATCCTGATATTCAAGATGAATAGTCTAAAAAGATAAGTGTATATTTTAAAAATAAAATCTGAAATTAAAAAACAAAAATAAAAACTGGTCTTTAAGCTGACTTACCATATACAGTCCAGCTTTTCTATTAATATAATATACATTTCCTTTAACTAAAGTTCATTTGAAATAAAATATAACTCTCTTTGAGAGCTCAGCAGATGAGCTTCCCTAGAATATATATTAAAAGCTTTTAAACATTCTGGGCACCACCAAGTGGCGAAATGGTGAACCTCACTGCTTAATTAAGGAGCAAACACAGAATTAAAGAATCTTGTTTAGTCTTTTAGCTAAATATGAGTTCCTTCTACGTCACTTGAATTATCTGAAGAGGCCCTACACAAAAATTTCCTATTGTAAGCTCTAAGAGTATAAAGAAGTCTTAGATCATATGGCCAGGAAGTTTAATAGAAAATCACAGAATTTTATAGTTGAAAGGGATCTTTATACTTTCCCACCTATTGCTTGAATTATTTGGCAAAATCTGTCATATCATAGCTTAGTGTGTCCAAATATCTCTAAGTATGGGAAACATCTCCAGAGTCTAATAACATAGTGACATTATTATACTCTCTATAACAGAATGGTGTACAAAATATGGTTTGTATCTAAAAAGGACAAATTGTCTGTATCAACTTATGTATCACTGTTATAAGCATGATCAAAGTGATAACAGACAGCACTGCTACAAAATATCAATTTTTTTCTTAATGCACAGGACATATAGTTTTGTTTTGCAAAAAAAGGCTTTTCAACTATATCTAAATTTCTTCAAGCATAAAAATCAAAATTATTAAAAATAAAATGTAACAATCAATTTAAAATGTTCATCCTAACAACAAAATGTAAAATAATTTCACACACTTTCTGATTTCAATGAAATATATCAGTAAATAAAAGCATAATTTTCATTGTCAGACCTCAAGAGGTAGAGATATAAGTAACAGAGACCAATTTTACTGTTTCTTTCTATTTACTGTTTCATTTTCATTTCTGCAAATGCATAGAAAATAAAGGACAAATGCAATTTGACTGCCCCCACCCCCACCCCCGCATTCATAGTAGGCCTAAAAAACACTGTACTTACACTGGACAGCTCTTTGAATATCTTTTCCAAAGAGAAATACTCCATGAAAGTAGCCAAACCTTCATTGAGCCATAGATCATTCCACCACTGCATTGTTACCAGATTACCAAACCACTGTGGGATAAAAGCAAACCACTAACCAACACAATATTTACATTTTCAAGAATATTTTAATAATTGAATTGTTAGATTTATCACCTATAACTACATAATGATTATTTAAAAATAGTCATTATAGTTAAAACAAACTATATTTAAATTAAAGACTTAGAAAAGTTGTGTAAATTTAGTTTAAGAATAAAATAAAAATGTTAATGGGGAAAAATGGGGGACATCTATAATACTTTCAACAGTAAATAAATAAAAATAAAAATAAAATAAAACAAAAATTTTAATATTTTACCTTAAGTGAATGGGGAAACAAGCAAGACAGACACAATTAGCAGATTTAAGAATTCAACACATGCTACACGCTAGGTTAAAAAAAACTGGTTTTAGTTACCTCATTAAAAATGAGATTTCCTAGATAATAAAATCATGTACTTTCTAATATTAAGTTAGTAAGATTATTTTCCATTGCATCTACAACCATCCATGACAACTAAAAAAATAAATTTCTATGTGACAGATTTCCCATACTTCACCTTTTCCTCATTCAAGTTGAGGACAGTATTTACACGATTCAAAACAGAATTCAAACATTCCTTAAGAAAGTTGGCATGCATGCAAATAAATGAAATCAGAAAGATCTTAAATATGTTTTCCTATAATGTAGTAAGAAGAAAAAAATGAGAGCAGACTCTCCTAAAAAATGTATCTCAAAAATCCCTGAAATAAAGTATGTTGATAGGGTATGCAATAGTCAGTGTGGTCTGGGGCTTGACTCAAACTAGCAGCAAAACAACAAGGTTACAAGCTACTGAAACAAAACACTTTTGAGAATTATTGGAAAGTATTTTTCAAAGATATCTTAAAACCTGTTACAGATGAAGATGATTTATAAGTCCACAAGAAGAAGTAAGAGAAATACTCCCCACGCAGTGATGGGCAGCCCTCAGAAATAATAGATCTAGAGGAAAGCCCCTAAAAGACACATTATCTACACATCTAACACTTTAATAGTGAGTAAGTATATGTTTCATATGCCAACTTTTCATGAAGTCTTCACAGGGCTATACAGTCGTATTCAGTTTGAGCTTGACATAGGGAGTAAACTGCCCAAGCATGTTCTACTCTTTTTCCATATCCTTCCACCATCATGACACTCCTAAACCATACTCAACACTGATAAGCAGCTTATCAAGGATACAAGAGAGAGAGGTGTTGGGGGAGACAGAGAAAGATTTATGTGCCTGTGTAATTTTCTTTCTTTTTCTCCATAGCATACTAAGAGTACCCTTCCTCTCTCAAATTAATACAAAATCCAGTTCTAACAGGAGAGAAAAAAATAAATCTAGTGATGACAACTACAGTCCAAGAGTTGTGAGAGTGAAACTTAGGAAAAAGATTTTCCCCCACGAAGTTATACTGAGCAGCTGGTATTTGCAGAGGCAGAGCCGCTGCGTGTTACTGGGGGAAAGAGAGAGGTCTGAACGAGACAGAGCTGCTTTAGGGCCCAGTGCTGCCAAGTAGTAGCTGTGTGACTCTAAGCAAGTCATTTATTTAAGACTAGGTCTTGTTTCCACATTTGTAAAATGGGATTATCACCTACCTTACAGTAGTTAAGAAAAGTGAGACAATACAGGTAAACATGCTTTATAAACTGTAAAGTCCTATAAATACATTAAATAGTATTTTCATCTGAAATTGTTGTGTTTAAAAGCATCACTTTGTTATGTAAGCAATTCTATAATAAAAAGGTAAATTATTATTGGCATCTAAACCTATTCTAATATTCTAGGTTATGGAATAGACCACAGGTATGAGATATAAGAGCCTTGGTTGCTAATACCTGATGGGCCAGCTCATGAGCAATGACTTTAGTAACCAGTTCTCTATCCGCCATTGAAGAAGTATTACTGTCATATAGAAGTGTCTCTTCTCGGAAGGTAAGCAAACCCCAATTTTCCATTGCTCCTGCTTCAAAGTCAGGAATAGCCACCAAATCTGGACATAACAGGAAAAAAGTAATCAACTTTCCTTGATTTAAGGTACTTCCTGGTTAAATCAAAATAGTTTACCCACTGTTTTATCACGTGGATCAGGAGGCAGAGTTTGCTCTATACTCCTAACAAGTGGAACCTTCCTTACTCTAGCCCTGTATGCTCCTCATTGATAGGTCAGCTGAGGAAGACCTGATCAACCCCCTGCAGAGTCACTGTTCCTCTGCCCCTTTGCAAAGGAAGAGATACTTAGCTCCTTCACAATGAGCCGGGCCACGCGCTCCTATCTAGAACCAGCTCCAGGTTGAAGAGCGCTGAAATGCTCTTGCTTTCCAGAGCTTCCATTACTGTTTTTATTATGTGAATCAGGAATTTCTTAGGAAGTTAGAATTAGTTAAACTCCAGACTAAGCCCTAAGCAAATTCCCACTTACACAGCACCTTTGTAACAGCCCCATAAATTTCTAAGTGTTATAAGCTCCACCTTCAGATACACTCATAAAATCTAAATGATCTTAAATACAAACAATTTTAAAATCATTAAAACTGTGTCTTGGTTTTCTTTTATAGTAACTTTGGCAAGAGTTCTTTCTAAAAAATCATTTTCAAAATGATTCTAAGTTATAATAGTAATGAAAATCAGAGACATCGTTTGATTCTTACCTAATTTCTTAAGTGGGTATTGAATTTCAAAGTAGTTTTGATAAAACTCAAGAAGTTTCACAGTTGTTTCAAAGGCATGATGAACTTGATCAATCTTTTCTGGTACAGAATATATAGAAACCTAGAAGGAAACATTACATATGATGTAAGGCCAGGTATAATTATAATGTCATGATATTCCGGTGAACATTGCCAAGATTATTAGATGTGAGAACTGCATAGAGCTGTAAGATTTTTCAGGACAAAAACTCTTGCCTATAGTTCTTTTAGCACCCCCAGAGTTCAGCAAGTCACTTCCATATATACAACAATGTTTTAAAAAACTTGATAATTCTTTTTATTTTTTAAGTTAACATAACAACCAAAATGAACTATTTTGGGTCATATTATAGCAACCTATAAGTATTTGCCCACTTAATTTTACAATTCTTTTCTTCCTCCCCATTACCTAATAGTTACCTTCCCTAGCTTATGAGCAATCAAGATTGTGAATTATTTAAAGGACAAAACCAAATTTTCATTCTTTTGACACCTATCACAGTGGCTGGCATCAAGCAGGCAGGCACTCAGTACAGAGGAATCCCATCTTAAGAAGGAGTTCATTCTAAAATAAACACACAGGGCAGAAATTGCGTATTTGTTGAATTACCCTTGAAAAAACTAGTAGAGACCAACACATTTTTTGGCACAACCAGTTTTTCTTCCTGCCTTGGGACAGCTTACTTTTTTCCAGTTGTAGGCTTGTTTTTATAGACCATATTGTATATAAAAAAAATAAACATATCCAGCAGAGTGAAACACTCAGTGAGTGGCACACCATAACTAAAATCGGTGTAAGAGGAAGATAAATTCAGGCCTCCATTACCCATTCAGTCCAGGCCACATGCTCGCTCAGGGGGATGGCAGATGCAATCACCCACATTATTTAAATTGTTATTCTTTCTCTCTTTTTCCAAGTGCATAAGGTAAACACATATGATGTGAAAAACTGTAAATGTCTTATTCAATTAGTATCAAGAGGCAAAATTTAAACCATTATGTTAAAAGCAATGGGTTTTTAGCAGCAGTATTTACTGTTTTTTAATTGATTAAAAAAAAAAAAAACCCCTCTATACTCACCTGGAAAATGGAATGTGGACAAGACATAGTAGAAAATAAAAACCTCAAAATAAAGATTTCAGCAGGTGGAAAATGGAGATATTAAATAATTCATCATTTGGACAAAATACATTGGTGAACTCTCACTTTAAATTTATTTTAGTCTCCTATTAAAGGACTGAAAAACTGTCAACAATTTCTAAGAGGTCAAATAGACTTCAGCCATAAGTTCCTTTATGTGGGGCTTTTAGTCTACAGAACATATGCATTAATCACACACACATGGAGGGCACATGGCATCAAAATTATATGTAAAAAAGATCATTTTAAGTAAATAAAAAACAAAATTAAATGTACAGGCTCTGTAGCCAGACTGCTAGGTTCAAGTCTCTGCTAATTGTGTGACTCAGTCTCCTTATCTATATAATGGTGATAAAAGTAGCTCCTACCCTCACAGGGCTGCTGTGAGGATTAAATGAGCTAATATATATTTATAGAACTTAGAATAGTACCTGACACAATATGAGGGTTCAATAAATGGTAGTTATTATCATTACTAATAGAGTTCCATCAGAAGTGGGCAAAATATGTGTGACTAGAACATTTGTGGCAATAGTTACTGGAAGATTTAAGTGTCTAGAACTAGAGTTAGCCAATTAAAAATATGCTGCATTCTAAAGTAACTATGGAAGAAAGATAATCTCCCATAGACCAGCACTCTACCATCTGCAGCCCTTGGTACCTGGCTGTGACCACAGCTTACTGAATTCAGTCACCAAGGGAACTCAAGCTCACGCTGCTGACATGTGTACTTCCTGCATTCCTCCCCCTCCAAAGAAATCAGTGTTATCACTAAAACAATAAAAAAGCCTGACATATTCTTTTAAAATCCGTCATTACAAATGACTGTATGAAGATCACTTGGAATTAGAGATGTCTTTACTATCTCTGCCTGTTCTTTCCAGACACACATATTTTTATGTTATAATCGATGCAATCATCTAGAAGATGCTATCCCAATGGAAACATCACCCACATCAACCAGATTCCTCCTCCAAGACTGCCAGGCACACCATTTGGCTACTTCCATCACTATATATGAAAAGCATCTTTCCGTAGAGGAAAAGTAAAGTGGGGATAAAGGAAGTTTATAGAAAACTGAATTTTGATCAAAAGATCCACTTAGCCCCATTTCTGGAACATAATGATTGGGAAAACAGCACTTAGGTATTCTCTCTTTACTTCTTTTTCCTTAAAAGAATTTGTGCTATGAGTGCTCACCAGAGATAAACCATCTGGTCCTTATAACTGTTATCAAGCTTATTTTAGAAGCAATAGGAGCAGTAAGAAATAAACAAGGAGGACAATCTAGTTTAACAAAGGAAGTCCTGACCAGCACTCTGGTCTTGGTAAGAGCACTCTATAAACACTGCTAAATGCATCGGCCCTCAGACTCATGAGTCATGGATTTGATTCCAGTCAAGGGCATGTACCTCGGTTTCGGTTTGTCTCCAGCCCTGGCTGGGTTGTGAGGGAGGCAACCAGTCAATGTGTCTCTCTCACATCGATGTTGCTCTCGTTCTAGCTCCTTCCCACACTCTATCTGATGATAAATGGGAAAAATATCCTTGGGTGAGGATAAAAAACAAAACAAAACTGAGGAGTAATAGATTTGTTAGGTTTAATTTAATCGATTCCTTAATTTAATAAAAGTAAAAACTAGATAAAACAAAAGCAAAAACTAAACTAAACCTCATTTTCCACCCAAAAGAATAATAATATAGCCTGTTTCTTAAAAATACCAGCTTTCCTAAACAGACAATTGCACACACAGAAAAGCATAAATTCCTACACAAAACAAAACAAAACCAACTAACCAAACAAACAGTATTAAGTCTATCCAGAATAACTAATTAGATGGGACATTAGGAGAATGATATAAATTATAAACAATGTCCCTGGACAGTGGTGAGATACTTGAGGTAGAAATGTTTTAGTGGAAATTTGGAACTTAGCCATGTTCCTGACTGAATATGAATAAATTAAAATGATAACTTTATATGGATAATACTGTTGAAGGTTCTGTTTAATGTAAGATAGTTCACATCTGGCTAACCACCACTGAATTCTGATTCTACTAATTAGACAAAATCAGGCAATGGAAAGAATAAAACAAAACAAAAACCTCAAGACAAACTAGCCTGGGATTTTTCTAGGTAATTCTGCCATTCCTAAAATCAGGGAGAGGTTTAAAGAACACTAGAAAAGCCCGTCCAGTGTGGCTCAGTGAATTGCACATCGTCCCATGGACTGCGAGGTGCTGGTTCAATTCCCAGTGTGGGCTTGATCCCCAGTAGGGGCCATGCAAGAGGCAGCCGACTGATGTCTCTCTCTCACACTGATGTTTGTATCTCTCTCTCTCTTCCTGTCTCTCTAAAAGAATCAATAAAAACATTTAAAAAACAAAACAAAACACTGAAGAATGGACAGAAATAATAAAACAAATGTTCCTCTTTCTTTAGGCCTTTGACAACATAGCAGTCTTTACCACTGAATATGACATGTTTAATAATCTACAGGCAACTTTGACATTTTTTAGTTGTTTGGAAAGACTGACTAGTAAGCAAAGCCCTACTGCCTTATTCCTGTATCTTGTGAAATAGGCCTAATGTCAAATATTACAAAACAGAAACCATACTAGAGATCGCCATATCAACATAACAAAACTCCTTTGCTAGACTCCAAGTCTGAATTTCTGGTCACCATACTTATAGAAGTTATTTCTGTCATTTGGTGTAAGAAGCAGCATATTGTGGTGGACAGTACAATTCTGACCACCACTTACTGGCTATGTAATTGTGGTGAACTACTAAACTTCTCTGAAACACTGTTTCTTCATCAGTAACATGGGGCTATTGTTTTCCCCTCATTTGGTTTATAAAATGAAAAGAGTGTTTATAAACGAGTGTGTAAGCTTCCAGCACAGAGTATAACTCCGTGCATGTTAGATTCTTCTCCATTTCCCACTAAAAAGAGATAAAATTAATAAAACAGTTGTTTATTTGTATAACATTATTTTATCAAAACACATTTACTACTGGGTAGTATTAAAAATAATAGAGAGTATTTCTTTCCAGACATACGAGTCCATGCTATGTTTTCATATGCAAAAAAAAAGAGACTATATTTTCCGTGTGTGTGTGTGTGTTACTACCTATGAGGTACTGATCATTTTATAGGAATTTAAAAAATGTAATCCTGAAGAGGGCAGGCTAATGTAGGCAATGTAGTACTCGAGTTGTGGAAGGTGAGGTTTAGAGAGGATTACAGAGCAGTCTACCAAGGGCATATAGCCAGTAAGCTGTAGAGGAGAGATCTGAACGCAGGTAGACTACGCATTCCATGATGAACCACGTTGCTTCCTAATACATGTACGTAAAAAGCAAAAAAAAAAAAAAAAAAAATCACCTGAAACTCCTCTCTCAATTGCCTGCTTATCTATCTATCTATCTATCTATCTATCTATCTATCTATCTATCAGAATGAGGTATAATATTTGAAGAATTCACACTAGAGCAACTGAAAATATAACCTAATTTATAAGAGGGCCTTGAATATCAGAGTGATGAATCTGAATCTGGTCCTACAAGCAGTAAGAAGCCAACATAGAAGCTGAAAGAAAAAAAGAGAGAGGGATGGAGTAAGGAGACAGGGAGGGATAAAGAGAGGAGAGAGAGAGAAGAAGCAGAGGAAAGCAGTGAGAGAGGGAGGGAGGGACTGAGGGGGGAAAAAGCCAAGCCTGCATACATTTTGAAATACAATAAAAAGTGCTGGGGATTCTATATCAAAGAGTGCGATATGAACTACGACAGATGTAACCAAAGTTCTGTGCAAGATCAGAGGGCGTGATTAACCCCAGCTGTGGAAAGAAGGAAAGCTTCCAGGAGGGAGGGTGGTTTGGTACTCAGCTGGGTATTGAAGAAGCAAACATGACTTTATAGATTGAGCCTTTTAGGTTTTATCAAGGCTGCGACATCTAAATTGAGCATTAAATTTGCGGTGCAATGCTTGAAGAAGAACTAATTAACTTTTAAAGTCTTAATATCCTTTTGAATGGATTCTAAAAAACTGCTTGGTTTAGACTTGACAAAAATTCTTTCAACCCAAAGGTGAGTAAGTTATATTGAACACTTATTCAATATGCAGTCTACAGTTATCCTTGAACACTTACCTTAATGGAGAATCTTGAATAGTTCTCCATTCTTTAACAGTGAGCATAAAGGTATACAGTGTTATTGCCAATAAACAGGCAGATAATCCTTTTATCTGTCCTTATATCTAAAAGTTATAGGGTAGACATGACAATTTTTTTTTAAATCTTCACCTGAGCAGATATTATATATATATACATATATATACACATATACACACATATATACATATATATATACACACATATATATATTTTTTTAATTTATCTTCAGAGTGGGAGGAAAAGAGTGAGAGAGAGAAATATCAATGTGAGAGAGATACAATGATTGGTTGCCAATCACACGACCCCAACCGGGGCCAGGAATGAACTGCAACTGAGGTATATGCCCTTGGCTGGAATTGAACCTGGGACTCCCTGGTCTGCAGACCCATGCTCTAACTGCTGAGCCAAACTAGCCAGGGCCATGATAATCTTTTATAACAGAAGGAGTATGCCCTTTTAATGGGCAAAATAATATAATCCAAGTATACTGTGATTAAAATAAAGCTCTTTAGTCTAAGCAGGAAACCCAAATCCAACTGAATGCGTTCAAAATGTAGAGAACCCTGATTGATGTGCTCAGTGGTTAGAGCGTTGGCTGTTCACTTAAGGGTTGTGGGTTCAATTCCCAGTCAAGAGCACCTACCTGTGTCTCTCTCACATCAATGTTTCTCTCTCTCTCTCTCTCCTCGCCTCTCCCTTCCACTCTCTAAAAATCAATGAGAAAAATATCCTCAGGTGAGGATTAACTAAAGAAAAAAACCAAAGGGTTGATAATATTCCCTTGTGTGAATTAAATATATGAAAAAAAATTCCTTTACATTTCTATCATGAAGAATAATCATTACTAGCTTTAAAAGACTCCTTTCTTGTACATTATCACTATGTGAAAATATTAGCTTTATTAGGTTTCTACTGTAAAATTAATGCATAAAATCCAATAAAAATCATTTATAGTCACTAATGACAAAGAGAAGCAGAGGAGCCTAATTAGGACAAATAATCAATTTTGATAAATTACAGATACATAAGACCCTTAAACAATCTTACTCATTACTTCAGTTAGGACTTGCTTGTTAAAAAAGGAAGATTCAACTAACTTTCACAACATGGACTACTTCTTCTCACTATATTTTTATGCTACCTTTTAAGTTTGCACAATGTTCTAGATTTAGCAATGGCTGTCCAATAAAATTTTCTGCACTGATGGAAATATTCAGTATTGGTGATATCCAATATGGCAACCACTAGCCACAAGAACACTAAAAATGTGGCTACTGAGATTGAGGAAGTAAAATTTAAATTTAATTATTTTCAACTTTGATGATATAACTAACATATAACATTGTATAAATTTAAGGTGTACAATGAGTTGATTTAATACATTTATATATTATGAAATGATTACCACAGTAGAATTAGTTAACACCTACATCACCTTACCTCATTACCATTCATTTTCTGTGGTGAGAACATTAAAGATCTACTCTCTTAGCAACTTTCATGTATATAATACAGTATTGTTAACTATAATCACCATGCTGTATATTAGATCCTTAGAACCTACTCATCTTATAATTGAAAATAGGTACCCTTTGACCAACGTTTCCCCACTCCATCCCTCAGCCCCTGGCAACCAGCATTCTACTCTGTTTCTGAGTTTGGCTTTTTTAGATTCCACATATAAGTGATATATAGTATTTGTCTTTCTCTTTTCTGATTTATGTCATTTAGTATAATGACCTCAAGGTCCATCCATGCTGTTGTAAATGGAAGGATTTCCTTCCCTTCTTTCTCATGGCTGAATAATATTCCATAGTATATATGCACCACATCTTATCGATCCATGCATTCACAGAGAGATACTTAGGTTATTTCCATATCTTGGCTATTGTGAATAATGCTGCAATAAACAAGGGAGTGCAGATATCTCTTTAAAATCCTGATTGCATTTCTTTGGGGATATATATATATATATATGTATATGTATATGTATATGTATATGTATATATATCTGTGTGTCTGTGTGTATAACAGAAGGAGTATACCCTTTAATCTTCACCTGAGCATATATATATATATACATATATATATATATATATATTTAATATATACACACAGATATATATATATCTATCTATATACACACACAGATATATATAGCTATCATCTCCAGAAGTGGAATTGCTGGATCACATGGTAGTTAAATTTTTTAAATTCTTGAGGAACATCCATACTGTTTTCCACAGTGGCTGTACCAAGTTATATTCCCACCAACAGTGCACAAGGGTTCCCTTTTCCTCATATCCTCATCAATATTTACTCTTGGCCTTTTTACTTTTTTAGAGAGAGGGGAAGGGAGAAATAGAAACATAGATGTGAGATACATTGATTGGCTGCCTCCTTCACGCCCCCTACTGGCGATCAAATCTGAAACCTGGGCATGTGCCCAGACCAGGAATCGAACCAGGACCTCTCAGTCCATAGGGACAACACTCATTCCACTGAGCCACACAAGCTAGGCACTCTTGGCCTTTTTGAAGACAGTCATTCTGACAGGAGTGAGGTGAAATCTCATTGAGGATTTGATTTACATGTTCCTTTAGATCAGTGCTACAGAGCAACTTTTCATGTACCCATTGGTCATTTGTATATCTTCTTTGGAAAAATGTTATTCAGTTCCTCTGCTCAATTTTAAATGTGTTTTTATTGACTTGTTTTCTTTTTTTTTTTTTTTTGAGAGAGAGGAAAGATGTGAGACAGAAACATCAATCAACCTCCTACATGCCCCCTACTGGGGATTCAGCCCAAAACCAGGCATGTGCCCAGACCATGAATTGAAGCAGGACCTCTCAGTCCATGGGGTCAATGCTCATTCCACACCAGCCGGGCCCTCTGCCCATTTTTAAATTGTATTGTTTGTTTGTTTTGCTATGGAGTTGTGTGAGTTCCTTATGCATTTTGGATATTAACCCCTTATGAGATATATGATTTGCAAATGATTGCCTTTTCATTGTGTTGACTGTTTCTTTTGTTGTATAGAAGCTTTTTAGTTTGATGTAGTACAGCTTATCTTTGCTTTTGTTGTTTGCACTTTTACTAATTTCATTCTTCTGCATGTAATTATCCAGTTTTCCCAACACCAATTACTGAAGAAACTATTCTCTCCCCATTGAGAAGTCTTTGCTCCCTTATCAACTATTAGTTGACCATATAAATGGAGGGCTGTTTCTTGACTCTGTTCAATTGGTCTATGTGTCTATTTTTACATCAGCATCATACTCTTTTGATTACTATACATACTGTTTTTATTACTATAGTTTTGTAGTATAGTATGAAATAAGGAAGTGTGATGCCTCCAGTTTTGTTCTTATTTCTCAAGATTGTGTTGGCAATTCAAGGTCTTTTACGGTTCCATACAAATTTTAAGATTGTTTTTCTATATCTATAAAAAAATGCTTTCGGAATTTTGATAGGGATTATACTGAATCTATAGATGGCTTTGGGTAGCATAAACATTTTAGCAATATTAACTTTTCCCATCCATAAACATGGGCTATCTTCATCTTCTTTTATTTCTTTCATCAAAATGGTAGTTTCCAGTATACAGATCTTTCACCTTCTTGGTTAAATTCTTCAGTCTTTTATTGTTTTTGATGCTATTGTGAAAGAGAGAGTTTTCTTTAATTCTTTTACATATATTTAATTGTTAATGTATAGAAACAGAACTGATTTCTATATATCCTGTAACTTTACTGAATTTGCTGATTAGTTCAAATAGCTTTTTAGTGGAGTCTTTGGAGTTTTCTATATATGATTATATCATCTGAAAACAAAGACATTTTCACCTCATCCTTTCCTATCTATCTTTTATTTCTTTTTCTTGCTTAATTGCTCTGGTTAAGATTTCCAGTACTACACCAAATAAGAGTGGTGAGAGTAGGCACCCTTGTCTTGTTCCCAATGTTAAGAAGAAAAGCATTCAACCTTTCATTATTGGATATGATGCTAGCTGTGGGCTTCTCATACATGGACTTTATTATGTTTGGTATATTCCTTCTATACCTGATTTGTTGAGAATTTTTATCAGACAAAAAAGTTATATTTTTTGTAAAATGCTTTTTCTGCATCTATTGAGATGATCATATGATATTTACATTTCATTCTATTAATTTGATCTGACATATTTACTGATTTGTGTATGCTAAATCATCCTTGTGGTGTATAATAATTTTTTTGTGTGTTGTTGAAAGTCTGTTAATATTTTGTTGAGAATCTTATGCACGGATATCTATTGCATCTACATTTACCAGGGATGTTGGCCTATAGTTTTCTTTTCTTGTAGTGTCCTTACATGGCTTTGGTATCAGGGTAATGTTGACCCTGTAAAATAAGTGTTCCCTCCTCTTCAATTTTTTGAAAGAATTTGAGAGTAATTTTTTTTTTTTTTTTTTTTAATGTTTGGTAGATATCACTTGAGAAACAATCTGATCCTGAGCTTTTCTTTGTTAGGAGGTTTTTGATTACTGATTAAATCTCTTTACTTGTTACTGTTACTGTTTTATTCAGATTCTAATCATGTCTTCATGATTCATTTTTTGGTAGTTTGTGTGTTTCTAGAAATTTATCCATTCTTCTGGGTTATCCAATTTGTTGGCCTATAACTGTTCATAGTAGTCTCTTGTGATCCTTTGTATTTCTGTGGTATCAATTGTAATGTTTCCTCTTTCATTTCTGATTTTGAGTCTTTTTTCTTAGTTTAGATAAAGGATTGTCAATTTTACTTATCTGTCCAAAAACACAGGTCTTTGGTTATTGATATTTTCTATATTTTTCCTGGTATCTATTTCACTTAATTCTGCTCCAATCTTTCATTCCTCTCTTCTGCTAATTTGGGGTTTAGTTTACTCTTCCTTTTCTAGTCCCTTGAGGTTTAAAGTCAGGTTGTTCACTTGAGAGCTTTCTTTTATCTTAATGTATGCATTTATCACTCCAAATTTCCCTCTCAGAACTCCTTTGAATGCATCCCACAGGATGCATATACCACCATATTATAGTATTAGAGTACTTTAAATTTGACAATATACTTAGCTTTACTAATGACTTGTACAAGTTCATATGTTTTCATGTTACTAATCAGCATTTTTCCATTTTAGCTGGAAGCACTTCTCTTAGCATTTCTTGTAAGGCCATTCTAATGGATTCTCTCAGCTTTTGTTTGTCTAGGAAAGTCTTTATCTACACTTCTGAATGATAATTTTGCTGCAAAGAGTATTATTGGTTGGTAGTTTTATTTTTTTAGCACTTTGAACAGATCATCTGACTCTCTCCTCTAACATTTCTGTTGAGAAACCCACAGATAAACTTAGGGGGATTTTCTTGTAAATTACAAGCTTTTAAAATTTTTTCTTTGTTTTTCTATGGTTTTATTACAATATGTCTTGGAGAGGATATGTTTAAACTGAATTTGTTTGGTAATCTATGAGTTTCATGAACTCAGATATCCAAATCCCTCCACAGTTTTGGGAAGCTTTCAGCCATTATTCCTTTAAATAATCTTTCTGTCCTCTTCTTCCTCTATTCTCCTGAAACTTCAATAATTTGCAAATCATTCCATTTGATGCTCCCATACATCATATAGGCTTTCTTCACTATTTTTCCATGCTTTTTTTCTTAGTTCTCCTCTGACTGGATATCAAAGTTCCTGTCTTCTAATACACCAATTCTTTCTTTCTTCTGCTTGATCCCTTCTTCTGTTGATGCCTTCTACTGCATTTTTCATTTCAGTCACTGTATTCTTCTGCCCCAGAGTTTGTTTGGTTCTTTTTTCTGATTTCTACAGCTTTGTTAAATTTCTCATTTTGTTTGTGTGTTGTTTCCTGACTTCACTTAATTGTCCTTCTGTGTTTTCTTGTAGCTCATTAAGTTTCCTTAAAACAGCTATTTTGGCATCTTTATTGAATAAATCATAGATCTCCATGTCTTAGGGATCAGTTACTGGAAGATTACTGTGCTTTAGTAGTGTCACATTTCCTTGATTTTTCTTGTTCCTTGATGTTTTGTGTAGCTGTCATTACATCTGAAGTAGCAGTCAACTCTTCCAGTCTTTACTAACTGATCTCTCCAATAATCCAAACTCATATATTTTTTTCTCCAACAGTGTGCTAGAACTTTTCTGCTGGAAATCTGGACTTCCATAAAGGCTTTCTTGTCCAAGGGCAACTGACTAAGACAGCAATTTTCAACTGGTGTGCTGCAAGAATTTTTAAAACATGCAACATCCAACTATTTAGTCAGGGCACTGAGCTCTTTTCCCTTAGACTGTCAAATAAAAAATAACTGACAACAGCCAACACAATAATAGCCATTCAGTGTAAATAAATAAAAATTATACCTGTTTTTTGTCAGATTGGCAAAATATATTTTTTGGTGTGCTGCATAATTTTAGAAATTAGTTTATGTGTGCCATGAGATGAAAGAGGTTGAAAATCACTGGTCTAAGACAGTATTTCTCAGATGGTCCCGAACTACAGACCAGGAGGTTGGAACCTTTTCACAGGCCACTATAGGCTCCACAGCCAAGACCAAGATCTGTTTGCTTAATAGCTGATGCACAGATGGGCAAGACTCCTCCAAGTCCCATGGCACATGGTGTTGGATCCCACAGCTTCCACCAAGGCATTTTTTCCATGGATGGATGTCAAATTGTTTTGGGGACAAAGGGGAGGGCATAAATGAAGGCTATCTTATTCAGTCATGATACTGTTGTCTAATTTTAATTTAAATCTAAATAGTCACATTAAGCTAGGGACCACCATAGTGTACAACACAATCCTAGAGGCTTTATTGTACATACAGTTGTGGTCATGCAAAACACAGTTTAGTTTTGTATCATTATTTATTAATTACTGTAATGTTTACCATACGAACAATTATGAAACTACTTTTGCCCACACCATATACTATTTTACTAGAATCTATTTTACAAAAGTAAAATTAAAAGAAACTTGAAAAAATTGACTTTCAGGTATTCAATTAATAACAGTAAATACCAACTAAACAAAAAGTAACAGTTCTGGTATAAAATGTCAGAGTTGTGATCCAAAAACATGTTATCCTCCATAAAGCAGTTACCAGAAATCATTAAAGAATTCCTCTTAAACTCTTTCAAGACAATTACCATAACAACATACCAGGGTTCCATTTATGTCCTGACTCAGATTCTTCATCTCCCCCACAATGAAAGCAACCAGGTAAGTGCTCATCTTCACACTTTCGAAAAATTCATCCTGAACAAGTCCATCTTTCACATTGACTGATGACTTCTACAAACAAAGGGGAAAATATGACAGTTCTATGGGAATAAATGACAATGACAAACTGAAAATTCAAATAGGTAATAAATAGTAAAGATGGCATATTTTACTCTCTCAGCACTAGTTTCTAAACAGAGCAAGGCCCTTAGTCTCAGTCTGTTCTACCATCATCCATCATGAGGATATATTAATTACAGAGAAAATCCTTAAGAGTTTTCACTCTCAAAAGATGGCTTTAAATAAATGTAAGTTAGAGATAGTAAGTAACATTGGCTCGGTTTCTCCTCTTTAAAACACCATCAAAACCAAAATCCTTTCTTATGATCTAGCAATGCTCCTCTCTATGTCTACACATACAGCCAATAAAGGAACTAAAGCTGGGATATCACACTGAAAGATCTAAAACAGCTTCAGAAAGTACCATGTTGAAGACCCCAAGAAGGTTTAGTGGGATCAAAGTCATCACAGAAGTCTGTAGCAAACACAAGATGAAGCAATGCAAGCAATCTTTTAGGCACGTAGGCATTCCACCTCTTTTAGAGAAAGAGTAAGGTAAAGAGTATTTCTGGGAGTGGAGCTGTTGAAGTGACGACCCTGCTGAAGGACAGATCATGTCTTCTCTTGCCTATAAGGGTTCACTCCATAGTCTGCTGAATGTGGCTGCTCCTCTCCCCTAGCCATATGGGTTCTGAGAGGCTCCTATCAGGCTGTGCACAGCCCCTCAGGTGTCAACAAAAGGACCCCCTAAGTTCTGTTTAGCATAAAAACAATTCTGCTTGGTTTCACCCTCACTGCCTCCCACGCAGAGCTCACATCCAAGAAAGTTGTTTGTGTTCTTGTTAAACCTCCATATTCCAATACTGATTTTTAAATAACTAATAAAACACCAAGATCAATCATGATTCAACATTATCAAGTATCACTGTTTAGAACAGCAAATTCACCATATCTCAAAAAATATCATTCTGACCTTCAATACTGGTTCATAGAATTAATATTTTGTGCATCTTTAGTATATAGCACACACTTTACATTTCCTGCCCATACATACCACACCCAGCAGGTCTTTCTCGTTCCTTAAGTGCTCCTCAGGCTGACTTCTCAGTTTATTTCAATATATATATTTAACTACTATGTATGTATTTTAAGAAAGAAAAAGAATGCATAAAATTTTAAGCATTCTCAACAATATGACAAATAGGAATTCAAGCCTTCACAACAAAGAAAGAGATCCACTCAAAGGTTTTATAATGAAGGACCAGAACAGTACCTTAGGCATATTTGATAAAGCAGTGTATTGCTTCTCTCTTATGATCTTGATGATAAATGTGGCTTTCAATGCTGGTTCATCAAAACAAGGAAAAGCAGATCTTGCTGCCAGGGGTTCAAATTGAGTTGCTGCAAAGTACCTAGAACAAATGGAAATTCATCCAATAGTTATTGAGCACCTACTATTCAAGGTACCTTGCCAAGTGGATACTAAGATAAACATCATACAGTCCCAGTCATTAAAGGATCCACAATCAACTGGGAATGGCAGAGGTTACACAATGAACCAGAAACTTGTCCTGACAAATCATGTCATAACAGAAAAAAAAGCACTGGAAACAAAGAGTAGGAAACAGATTCTGACTAGTAGTTGAGACATCATAAGGAAACTGGGGACACAATCTGAGGAGGGCCTTTAAGAAATGAGGAATATTTTAAAAGTTAGGGAAGGGAAGACAGTATAATCTGGAAAGAGTAGGAAGCACAAGGGAAGAGCAGTACATGTTCAGGGACTAAGGATGGCTGTCCAACATGGCTAGAGATGGCCACTGAGGTCATAAAAAGGCTTCTGATGGAAGATCCATATGAAGGGTGGTCATTAATTACCACTACCCATCTGTACAGACTCCGGCTTCACAACACTAAACCTTAAACTCACAACTTGCATTTTCAGGAAGACTGAAAAAACCAGTTGTCCCATACTACACTTGTTTCCTTTACTCTTCAGATGAATTAAACATTTTTCTTTCCCTCTTACAGCACAGCAACAGCACTTGAGAATTTGACTCATATAAAGGTTGGGAGTAAAGCATAAAAAGAAAAAGAGGAGAAATGCAAGTTTTCAATTAAGCAGAGGAATAAAACAGATCTGCATTTGGGAAATCATCTAAACATTGGCACAGAGTAAATCAGGGCAAGTGTGGCCCTGGTGTGTATATTTCAGGTACCAGTCATTATGGTACATATACAACTGCCACTTTAGATACGAAAGCCTCACTTGCTTAGGGCTAAATTTCCACTTTTAAAAGGTGAGTAGAAAACAGTGTGGAATTTGTAGTCAGACGACACAAACACTTCAATTTGCAACCCACATGACTTCAGGCAGATAAATGACCTATGTCAACAATTTATTTATTAAATTAGGACTGAGGTAGGATTCTCTGTCAAAACACCCAGGGTTTTTGTTAGAATCAAATAAAACTATTCATCATAAAAATTACTCGTATGGCCCTGGCCACTTTGGTCCAGCAGTTAGAGCGTCGGCCTGTGGACCAGAGAGTCCCAGGTTCGGTTTCCACTAAGGGCACGTACCTCAGTTGCAGTTTGTCCCCGCCCCGGTAGGGCTCGTGTAGGTGGCATCCATTCGATGTGTCTCTCTTTTATTGATGTTTCTCTCTCTTCCTCCCTCTCTCCCTCCAGCTCTATCTGAAGATGAATGCAAAAATGTCCTCAGGTGAGGATTAAAAAAAAAAAAGTTACTTGTATGCCATAAAGTCCCACATAGATGTTTATTATAAATGCTAGATAACTATTCTTTAACTGTTAAAATTATTACACTTTCTTTCTGGTAAGGATTTGCCCAAATAAATGTTTCTACTGGGTAAACTGCAAGAAAGTTAACAATCAACATATACAAAACAATTTAAACATATTAAATTTTTAACATTTCATTTCTTCACCCCACTCTTAAATTATTACCCAGTTAACAGAAGATTTTGGAGGAGGGCCACAAGGGACCAGGGGATCAAACTTGATGATATCCATACTATTTATATAAAAGAGTGTACTTGGACCATCACTTTGGATAAAAACTGGACTATAATATTCTAAGACAAACAAAATCTAAAATTATTGTTAAAAGAGATGCAATAATAACTATTTTATATAAAAGTCCCCTTGAGAAGGCTGCTGCTTAATGATACTTTCAATCTATCCTAACTCTGTTGAATATCTTGAAACTTAGTCTTATAATAAGAGTGCATTTGCTTTCAGAAATACCAGTTGCAGTTTGAGTACTACCTCTAGAAGTGCTGAAGACAATTATGAATTAGCTGGGGGTCAGGTAAGAGAATTCAAAGCACTAGGGATAACAAAGAATAAAGGAAAAGAGGTGCGAACTAGGGAGGCAGTCCACCACAGTGGGTAGAATGTGGCCTCTAGATTAAAACAGCCTTCGGTTTGAATTCCCCCTCTACTACCTGCTCCCCCTAAGTTGTTGGATGAGTTACTTTATGTGTCTCTGCCTCTTCATCCGTAAAATAAAAATTGCTACTCCACTCTTAGTGTGTTCAACAGGATAAACAATTAAACATATAAAATGCTTGGATCAGTTTCTAGTACTTCAGTTTTCAATAAATATGGGCTATTATTATCACTGGCATTCAGGAAAGTGCCCATAAAGTTCACTGTGAAAAAAACCAAAGGTCAGATCTTGAAAAGATCTTGAACTAATAAATCCTGTTAGAAATGAGGAACTGCTAAAGGATCCTAAAATAAAGACCAACATGGTCAGATCTGTATTTCTAGAATCTGGCAGCAGTATGGAAGATGGGAGCAAGAGGAGGGAGGAAAGTGTGGTAAGATTAGAAGCCAGGAGATCAGTTAAGACAGTGGTTCTCAATCTTCCTAATGCCGTGACCCTTTAATACAGTTCCTCATATTGTGGTGACCCCCAAACATAAAAGTACTTTCATTGCTACTTCATAACTGTAATTTTGCTACCGTTATATCTTAGGCGACCCCTGTGAAAGGATCGTTCGACCCCCATAGGGGTCGTGACCCACAGGTTGAGAACCGCTAAATTAAAACGATACTTCAAGAGTTCAAGAAAAAGACATGTTCAGATTGAAAGACAAAGAAATAAAACACATTCTCACCCTAAATTTGTGTACTAGTTCCTTTAGCATCAGTTTGTTTTTCTAGACCTAAGTCTATCATCAACAACTTCTAGATTCACTATCTTCATCTCTTAGATGACACTGGTAACTTTCCCTTACCACAAGCAGTGCCAATACTTGTTTGCCATTTACATATACTCTGATTTCCCAATCAATAAGAAATAGATCCCTCAATTACTTTACCTACTTGTTTAAATATTTATTCTTTTTTTTTTTTTTTAATTTTTTTTTTATCCTCACCCGAGGACATTTTTCCATTTTTTGTACAGATAGAGTAGGAGGGAGAGAGAGGAAGAGAGAGAGAGGGAAACATCGATGTGAAAGGGACACATCGAGTGGCTGCCACCCGCACAACCAACCAGGGCCGGGGACAAACTGCAACCGAGGTACATGTCCCTAGCGGGAACCGAACCCGGGTCTCTCTGGACCGCAGGCGGACGCTCTAACCGCTGAGCCAAACCGGCCAGGGCTAAATATTTATTCTTATTCCACCCAAAAAGGGGTAAAAAGTACAAAAAAAAAACTTCTCTAATAAAACTAAGCAAAATTAAAAGTGGAAAGAAAAATTGCTTTGAATTATAGTTTTTAGAAATCTTCAAAGATATAAATAATCCTCTAAAGTTTTATTTTGCATCATGATGTACATTCTTGTGGGGCACTCATTTTACCTAACCAGGTAGGTTAATGAATTTATATATTTTTGTAACAGCAGAATTTCACAGACTAGTTTAAGATTTTAAAATACTATTTTTTAATACTCTATTTCTTAATTTTAAGGGACTGTGTTCCATTTTTCTAACATTTTCCATAACTCAAACCTGCCCATGGCCAGAATCAATATGTGAACATACCAAAAATCACCTTACTCTGCCACATATTTTCCCTCTCAATATATAGTACTAGGCACAAGGGACTCCAAGGCAATAATCTGATTGGAAGAGATGATAAAGGATTTGCCTTCTAGGTTTGTTTGCATACTAAGAACACTGTTTTTATGCATACCTATAATTCCTAGAGATGATAGAGATTATGGAAGGAGAAGTAAAGCCAAGAAGCCCAAGTTGCCATTGCAATTATAAATTTACTTTTAATGTCAGATCTCATGAAGAGCCATCAGGCCATTTATTTTAAAAGTATTATATAAAGAGAGAAATAAGCCCTGGCCGGTTTGGCTCAGCGGTTAGAGTGTCAACCTGCGGTCCGGAGAGACCCGGGTTTGGTTCCCGCTAGGGGCACATACCTCGGTTGCAGTTTGTCCCCAGCCCTGGTTGGTCGTGCGGGTGGCAGCCACTCGATGTGTCCCTTTCACATCAATGTTTCTCTCTCTCTCTCTCTCTCTCTCTCTCTCTCTGTTCCTGTCTCTCCCTCCCACTCTACCAGAACAAAAAAGGAAAAATGTCCTCGGGTGAGGAAAAAAAAAAGAGAGAAATAAGAATAATTACTTATCTGAATAGGACTAAAAATCCTGTTTTTTTCTCTTTCCCCATTTAAGAAGGATCAAAAAACTTTCTCCAATAGATTTAAAGTATTCATTTCTATTTTTCTCTATATATCAACATACATTAGCCAGATGGAATCAGTAATCCACATACTGGTTCACAAAGAAATATGAAAGAAAGCTCCAGCTACACTAAGCATATCTAATAAGGACTTTGTTCACACAAGAGAATTGACATTACTGCTACTTAAATTCAAACTACATGCTATGAATACTAAGATTAAAGTGCAAAATATATGATGCAAAAACATAGGGAGCTGAATACTTTTATGTTTTGAGTCACTTTTTAAAAAAACAAATTAAGTCTCTCCTAGGTTTTTAAGAGATTTTCTGTCAAAAATTCAAAATAGCCAATGGCATTTAAAAAAAAAAAAAACCAGCAAAGATTAAAGATACTAAAGATGATATATGTAAGCATACAACACTTCTAACACCCTCTTTCTCATCTCACTAAGCACCTCCTGGAAGTTCTACACATTAGGAAAATAGGTCTTAAAGAATAATCCATACTGTTCTTTACTTTGCTTCCCACAGAGATCTTATAAGGTGACAGAAAACTAGATTCATCTTATAAAATAAAAAAGACTAAAAATACTGTAAGTTTTGTAATAAAGACTGTAAAAGATATCATCTTTATCCATTTCCTTCTATCAGCATGCTCCCAACCGCCACCATGATATATAATATATATGCTCAAGGTTTTGACTAAGAGAGAAAAAGTACGTTCTTCCAAATCACCATTCTACTCTTTCAAACATAACATCCTAAATTTTAAAGAACTGCAGTTAATGTCTCTGGTGTGGGCAAAGGAATCCGCATTGCAGAAGTTGTCACAGAGCAAAGAAACAGCATCATTTAAGAGGGCTACATACTTTTTGTTATTACTTTTATCTGTGTAGGAGATACCATAAAATCCATAGTAAGAACTAGATATATTTGCTGAGTACTCTATCTTCAAGGTATAGTTGTGCCCCTCAAGGAGTGCTTCAGGGGCAACAATGGCGATTTGTTCATGAAGTGGGTATTCCAGGACCTCAACTTGTCTTTCTTGGCTTGAAACTGCTGACATAAAGGTCACTCTTGAAATATTATGGCCCGTGCTGTGAAGAATGATATTCCATGTGGACTGAAGAGCCTGAAGCGAAATCGTCACAGAACCCTTGAATGTCATTGAGGTTAGGTTTGGGTGGAGGTTAAGTTCATAGCGCAGTGGCATAATGGCAGTGGGAAGCCTGATTTGTGCCCATGGAAACAACTTCCCATTTGTTGCAATTGGCTGAATTAGTTCCATTGATTGGTTTTTCTTATGGCAGCCTTCTTTGGTAAAGGTACATCTGGGCAGTAGATAAATCACCATTATTACAGAAACGGCAAGCAAAATGATGAAAGCACAGACCACCATGGTCCTTGCAGAAGGTACTGAACAAGTCCCTTCTGAGTTCTGCCTGTAGCCGGCTGCACTGTTCCGAAGGCCTGAGCTTCTGTTCATAAAGGACATGCCCAGTAGTTTTGCAGATGACTCATAATCCTCTTCATCCTCATCCATCTCATGCTCACCGAGACCCCGCACCAGCAGTCGTGAACCCCGGGGCTCATATTCCACCTCATCAGGTTCTAAAGGATGTAAACAAGGCTCTTTGGCTAAATCCACCACATCTGGTTCTTCCTCAAACATGCTGTTTTCAATCATATTCCTGGGGAGTGGAAGCCGATCTAAAACCAAAACATAAGAACAAGACACAGAGTTAGGAAGAAAAGCTCATAACAAAATGTCTACTAGCAAGACCACATTTAATCTAAGAATTTTTTTTTTATTACCAAGATTTATTTCCATCTCAGAGCTACTGAACTAAATAAGATGCTATAATTTTCTTGTATCCATTCAAAACTCAGGCATAAATAAAAGTATACTATAGTCATGAAACCAAGAAAGCTAAATAAACAGGCTAGTATCAAAAAAAGGTAACTAAGATTATCCCGGCCAATGTGGCTCAGTGGGTTGAGCGTCACCCTATGGATTCAAAGGTCCTGGTTCAATTCCCAGTCAGGACACTTGCCCAGGTTGCCGGCTCGATCCCTTGCAGGGGACTTGCAGGAGGCAGCCTATCACTGTATCTCTCTCTCTCACATCAATGTTTCTATCTCTCTCCCCTCCTCTCTCTCTAAAAAAAATGAATAAAAAAATTTTTTTAAAAAAGGTAACTGAGATTAAATACTAACTTCCTTAATACACTCCTGCCCGACAAGGTGGGCCCTTGTTCTGAACTTCAGAGGGCCCTGCTTTGGCCCGACTCTGGCTGTGCCTGTCCCCACAGGGTGAGCAGTCAGTAAGATCACAGAGATGTGCCCACACGCGGTCCATGTCCCCCTTCTGAAACCCCACAATTCCTGCTTGTAGGGCCTCTGTGGGTCTCTTTCTCTGAGTCCCATTCTCCCTAATGAGGATAACAAACTGGCATGCCCTTTACAAGCTTAAACAATGGCTAAGCAACAGGCTGGGTTCTCCCCCCCCCCCCCCCCCGGAAGAGGGATGTTCCTGTTCCACAGCAAACTGAAAGTGGTAAATTATACAGAAAATTTCCATAGTCATGACATACTAAAAATAAGACAAAAGAACTGTAAGAATCAGATATAACTACAATCCAACCTGTTTTCTCATGTTTCCAGAGCATTCAGAAGTACAACATATACCTCTCTGTAACAACCATATTACATACACCATGATGTATAAGTGGATCTTGGGGTTGGATGGTGGTAGGAGTTTTTATCAACTACAAGGAACCACTCTCCAACTTGCTAAGAATCACAGGAAAAAAAAAAACAACCTCAAAGAATAAATGGGTAAATAATCGCACACAGATCAGTAATGCCTAGGATCAGATCATTCAATGTTCTTTATTTAAGAATCACAGAATTTTAGCTTTTAAGGGATCTCAAAAGTTTGATCATTGAAACCTCCATTAACCTTTCCCTACAAGGTATTTTACATAGTATTTCCAACTCTCATAACAATTCCATAAAAAGGCAAATATTATAACTATTTCAGTAAGAGAAAAAAATAGAAAGGGGGGTTAATTTATCCTCATAAAGTCAGTTATTTATTCACAAAACTGAGACTGGAACTCAGTTCTAAAAATCTGATACCAAATTTTAGATTCTTTCCATTATTATGTTGCATCCCCCTACTCAACTAATCCAATAAATGATGAGAGTTTGTATGTAAATTGTTTATTTTTTTGTACATGGCAATGAAGTTGCTAGGATATTATTTCGCTATCAGCAGAGCAAAACATAAGTAAAATTACTTAATATCTAGCTTACCAGAAAATGTCATGTATTTTGTGCTATTCAACAAACACCAAATAACTAAACATTGGCAACTTGTAATCCATAAAACAAAGTACCAATAAATATTAATATAAAATTTATAGTCTTGCTACTCAAAATAGCAGCTTTTCAGAAGAACAGACTCTCAAGTCCCTTCCCTAAATCTGAATTTTAACAAATGCTCAGGTGATTTAAGTGCCCAGAAGTTTGAGAGCATTGGTTTAAGCCTTCTCGCCCACAATCAGCTAGATACTAGACACTCCATTCCTGGGTGTGCTCTAGCCATCCCAAACTGTTTTCTACTCTGAGAACACGCCAAGCTGCTATTTCATGCTATCCTCCACATGCCTTCTTTCCTCTGTTCCCTTTGCCTGCCATGTCATAATTTCTCCCTTTCATCCCATTCCACCTGGTGAACACCTGTTATTCCATATCTCAGTTTAACTTGCTACAATATAAATTAACAAAAGTTATTTATTTTTTATTACCTTTTAAAAATAGTTTCTTTCACTTTATCTCACTCCTTTTTTGCTTTCGGGAGCACAGAGACCCAATTAGGTTGCCTTTTTCTACCTCCCCTCCAACTGGAACTTCAAAAAAGCTATGCTAGTTTAAAAGTTTTCTTTGAACAAAACTTTTAATCACTTTCTAAGTATGCGTTTAGCAAGTTGCCATCTACCCATCTGTGAATGATCTGGAAATGGAGGAAGGGTGATAGAACATCCTGCTTTGGGAATTTAGTCTCCCAAACTTCCTATAGTGCACCAATTTCTGTGACAAAGTTTTACTTATTTTTTGATAGTTCATTGTGTTTGGGAGTCACTTATTTAATTAACAGAGCAAATATTCCTGTAATTGAACTTAAAATTTTTTAATTCTTAGTGAACACTCAATGGTTAGACATCTTCTGTAGTAGTGTTTTAGGATTTGGCAGTGCTACAGATTAGTTGCTTTATTTGCTTTTTTCATTTAAAAATGTCTAAAAGGCCGTGGCCTTTCATGACTTTTTAAAAATCTCATATGGAAAAATTATGTTCTCTTAGGCATTTGCCCATGTGTTTTGTTCTTATCAGACCTAATATAGACAATAGCGGGGTCTGGATTTCTTTAATAAATTTCTAAACTAACTCTAGGTATGATCTCAGCTTCATATTTAGAGCATTCCCATCCCTGAATTCATTTCTCTCTCTAGAACTTTGTTTTTTGTGTTTCTGGATACCTAAGTCATGCCCTGTTTAAAGCCAAAGGGTAATTCACAGTCTGACCATTTTAGCATCTCCTGTCCATAATTCATTAACTTCAAATCTTTGCAAGGGCTTAGTGAGATCCCTGTCAAAATCTAGATAACTTTTATTTATCACCCAGTCACATTAATACGTATATAAAATTTTAATCTTTCATAAATAGCATGTATCAGCCAATCTGCTGTATTTTACTGCACATTCGAAACAAACTTTTATATATGTGTGAAAGCATGTCAAGTTAAATACATCAGACCAGGGGAAATCACTTTTATTACAGGTAGCCCATGAAGACTGTACTTCAAGCCTATTTAAGAAAATGTTGCTTTGGATTCTGAAGTCAGCAAACTTTGATCTTAGCATTAAATTGTAATGTAACATATGACTACCCCTTACTCACATGGGATTTATTCATATTGAAAGAGGGGATCTTAAAGAAACAGGAAATTTTCTAAAACCTCTTAAATCCACATATACAAGCAATCTATGAGCCAAGAGCAAAGAATGTCCTAGTTGAAATATTTCAGTTTTAAATAACATAGGCCCATGTGGTTATAATCTGAGAACACTGAAGACATTTCTTTCATCAGATACCATGAACTGGTGCTCCTCAATGTTGTCTATGGATCAGTGCCAATCCACAAACTGTTATCTATCTGTGACAGAATACATGTAGAAAATCAGTATTTGAAAACTTCTATAGAAATTTCAGAGTAATCTTATGTCTATCAAATTTAAAATGGAACTTATATTTTATGTCTTTTTTCATTTATTTTCCAATGATTCATTTTTTGTACACCTGCATTTCTGCAACAAATTAAAAATTTTAAAAACAGAAAACAAGAAACCTTAGTTCTTCATCTCAGATAATGTGACAAGCAAAGGGTTGGCTTGTCACAATAATGGCAATCCAGGTCGATATAAAATGCTCAGCTGTCACAGGAGCAGTGAAAGTAAACAGGAGGGCATGACTACAAGTCATGCTAGAGGTTCACAGGACCCGTCTGACACCAGCTAGGGCTGGATGAGCCTGTAGGGTGGGAAATAGAGGAAAGTCTACATCAATTCTCCATACAATTCTGGCTTGGATAACTAAAAGAAAGAATGCCATTCATTAAGACTGAGAATATAAATTTTCATATTATCTCTTGTTTTATTTGGGGGGCTTGGGGGACAGTGAGAATAGAGTTATGAGATGGCATCTGGTGTGGCACAAGGCATATTTAATTTATCTGTCAGACAGCCAAGTGAAGATATTTGATTAATAGCATATTATAGAGTTAAAGGCCTAACTCTGGACAGAAGTTAAAATCCTGGCTCTTCCACTTACTGCTTGATCTCAAATTGGTTACCAAACATGCTTTAGTTTAAATTTCCTCACTTATAAATGTGGAAAACATTACTATTTTGTAGGACTGTTATAAAGATTATATTATGTGGGTCTGAACTAAAAAAAGGGATATGGGTGAAAGATTCAGATTTCAGAATTTTCATGTAATTTTAATTAAATAATAATTAAAATCATGCGTATACATACAAGTATTGAAAGAGAGATAAGAGTCAATTAAAGAGGTGGGCCGAGGAAGAGAGGGGCAGCAAAGGAGAATAAGTGAAATCTACTAGAGGTAGGAAAATCAGGGATATAAGCATCCCAGAAAGCAAAGGAAGGTTTTCAAGAAGGATCTGGTCAGCAATTAACAATTTAGAACAGCAACTTTCAACCAGTGTGCAACAAGAATTTATAAAACACGCAATACCTGATTAGTGAGGGGCACTAACCTATTTTCCCTTAGACTGTCAAATGAAAAAATGACAACAGCCCTGGCCAGTGTGGCTCAGTTGGTAGAGCATCATCCCATGAACCAAAAAGATGGCTGGTTCGATTCCTGGTCGGGGCACATGCCAGGGTTGTGGGCTCGATCCCCAGTCAGAGGCATGCATGAGGCAGCCAACTGATGTTTCTCACATCGATGTTTCACTCTCTCTCTCCCTCTCCCTTCCTTTCTCTCTAAAAAAAATTAATAAAGACATACTTTTTTATTAAAAAAAAAAGACAACAGCCAACACAATGATAGCCATCAGGTGTGAATGAATCAAAATTATATCTATTTTTTTGGTCAGATCAGCAAAAAATATAATGTTTTTGGTGTGCCACAGAATTTTAGTAATTAGTTTGTGTGTGCCATGAGATGAAAAAGGTTGAAAATAGCCGTCTTAGAAAGGTCAAGTAAATAAGGCCTAAAGAGACTACTAGATTTGGCAACCAGGGAACCAGTAACCTTTATGAGGTGTGTTCAGTGAAGCAATGGGAACAGAAGCCTGACTTCAGTGGTCCATAGAAAGAATGGAAAGTTAACAAGAGAAGGCAAGGGGTGCAGACTATTCTTTCGAGGTACATAGATGTGTATCAAGAGCAAAACATAGGGTCAAGGTCAAACTGAAAGAAAATGTGGCCTACAGAACAGTTAAATCCTTTGGGTTTTTGTTTGTCTGTATTTAAGATGAGAACTTAAGCATATATTTCTGTGCAGAAGAAAAAGTAAAGAATGGCCAAACGTGGAGGTGGAGAAGACTAAGGAAACGCAGTATCTCAGAGGGATAGGGAGACATCACAAGAACTCCAGTAGAAACACTAACCTAGATGGGAGTTAGGCACTTCTCCCTCCAAGCCTGGAGAACAGGGGGCAAGACAGAGAAGCACGTGTTTGAACATGGAAAGCTGAGGGTGTGAAGAGCAGAGGGCCTCCCCATTCTTCATGACAAAGGAAGCAAGGTCATCTGCCCAGAGCCAAAGGCAGTCTCAGGGAAGGCATAGGTGACTTGAAGAGAAAAATAAAAGACAGACACTATGGGAGACAACCAGGGAAGGGGCCTAAGGACAAAGTATGACTGAGAAGTTCAGTAATAAGCCCAGTGGAATATATCACACTACCAGTCTCCATAAATGTGTTCAGCAGTACCTACCAGCCCAGGTCTAAAAAAAGAGAAAGCATGTTATGTGTATTTTACCACAATAAAAAATAAATGAGCCCTGGCCGGTTTGGCTCAGCGGTTAGAGCATCGGCCTGCGGTACAGAAAGACCCGGGTTCGGTTCCCGCTAAGGGCACGTACCTCGGTTGCAGTTTGTCCCCGGCCCTGGTTGGTCGTGCGGGTGGCAGCCACTCGATGTGTCCCTTCACGTCGATGTTTCTCTCTCTGTCCCCCTTCCTCTCTCTCCCTCCCACTCTATCTGTACAAAAAAAAAAAAAAAAATGGAATAATAGCCTCGGGGGAGGATAAAAAAAATAAAAAAATAAATAAATGAAAATCATTTTTTAAAAGTAGAGAAAACACATGGTGAATCGAGGGTTAAATATGTAGGGAGGAAGTGATGAGAACCTAAGGAGTAAAATGCATAGAGGGTGCTGGCAAGAGAACAAGGGATGAACTGAGGAGTTCAATTGAAAAAATATGACAAAAAGTAAAGCTATGGCAAACATGGTGAACAACTCGAATTAAAAGGAGCAAACTTCCCACAGGCTTTAATCCCCTCAAACTACCATTACATTTTCTGAGAAAAATGAAATAGGGTGTATTTCCAAATCAATAACCCAAAATAATTTTATAAGAATGGCCTAATCAAAATAAGGCTTCTTGAGTTGATACAAGATTTACTATATTCAATTACATACTATAGCAACTGAATTAGGCTCTAAAAATAAAAGATTAGCCCCTGGCTGGTTTGGCTCAGAGGTCAGAAAGGACATTGGCCCGCGGACCAAAGAGCCGTAGGTTCGATTCCAGTCAAGGGCATGTACCTTAGTTGCGGTTTGTCCCCAGTCATGGTCGGGGTCGTGCGGGAGGCAACCAGTCAATGTGTCTCTCTCTCCTTCCCTCCTTCTCTCCCACTCTATATGAAAATAAATGAAAAAATATCCTCAGATGAGGATTTAATAAATAAATAAAAGATTAGTCTTCTGAGGCCCCAATGACACATTTAAATAGAGCTAAAAACTCCAAGCATGAGACAGAATTTACATCTTCTAGATCATTTCCAAATGGAAACTTCATTAAATTTCTGAAGTGATGGCTAATTATCAAATAAAGTAACTATTTGCCTATCAGCAATCCTCTTCCAGCAAAAATGGATTTTATTTTAAAGACATTTAAGCTTAAAAAGATTAGAATTTAGAACCAAAAAAGTGACTTTTTTGAACAGCTTTAATCTGACAAAAAATATTCTACCCATCACCAATTCCAATGCTCATGTTAAGTTACAAGTTTAGATATATCATCATCTCACCAGACTATGAAGGGCAGTCATTAAGAGAGAACAAATTTTAAAGATGTTTTAAGTAGTCCCTTTTCTTGGCACATCTTGTTTTCCTTAAATCTCAATGTATAAGCAGTGTCATAAAACAAAAACAGAGAAAGTCTTGTGTGGATTCCTACTTTTACTCCTAATATATAATGCTTTTTCACAAACCACATTTATTTTCCGGTTGACAGGCCCAAGGTTATAACCCAGGATGCAAGATCCAAGTAAAGTCTTTCTTTCTTTTTTTTTTATCCTCACCTGAGGACATTTTTCCAATTCTTGTTCAGATAGAGTGGGAGGGGGAGAGAAAGAGAGAGAGAGAGAGAGAGAGAGAGAGAGAGAGAGAGAGAGAGAGAGAAGCATTGACATGAAAGGGACACATAGAGTGGTCGTCACCCGCATGACCCAACCAGGGCCAGGGACAAACTGCAACCGAGATACGTGCCCTTCGCAGAAACCGAACCCAGGTCTCTCTGGACCGCAGGGCAACGCTCTAACTGCTGAGCCAAACCGGCCAGGGCTCTTTCTCTCTTCTGTTCCCCTCTCCCCACTTCTGAAGAGAGAAGGGGGAGGTAAATGGATGACTGGGGGTTAGAGGCAGGAAGATCAGAGAGAAAAGATTCTGTTCATGAGCACCATAAGCTCACTTTACTCTTCAGTTAGAAAAAGACTAAGATTTATTTTTCCCGCTTATGAAACCTACAGTTCACTTCAACACATATAAAAATGCTGTGGGAGACTAGCACTTCCAATATTACAAAGTAACTGGTGCCAGACTTTTCCTCCTCTCATAAACAACTATTAAAATGATGCAACTATTTTGAGGAACTGGACAACAGACAGAGCAAGAGTGTGACCTCTGAGAGAAGAAAAGGTGAGCCTACATTTGCTCTGGTTCTCTGCCTAAGGACCATTTCCTAACTGTAGTACAGTGAGCTATACTGTAAGCAGAGAAGGGCTGGTAGGCAGAGACAGGGCACCAGAGAGGAGGGAACTGTGTAGAGGAGGGACCATAACAGTTTGTACAGGGTTTCCTGAGAGCTCCTAACCAATGCAGGGCATAACTCCATGAGGCTTACAAAAGGGTAGCTGTAATAAGGTACATAAAAGAGAAAATGGTAAAACTCAAGAGAGAAAGAGAAACATATACAACCATAATTAAAGATTTCATCATCTTTCTCTGCAAAATTGATAGAACAAGTAGACAATAAATACATAAAGCAATAGAATATCTGAACAATACCATCAATCAATTTGGCTGGCCTAATTGACATTCATAGAACATTACACCAAATAACTTCAGAACACATATAAAACATTCACTAATATGGAATATTATGATGGGCCATAATATAAATCTCGACAGATTTCAAAAGACTAACCTAGTATTTTAGAGACTGTGTTCTCTGACCACAATGGAAACAATTAAGAAATCAATAATAATAAATTATCTAGATAGCTAGTTACAGTGCAACCTCAATATAATGGACTAATTCAAGTGAGGGGGTGTCCATTAAAGCCAAAAGTTCACTGTATAATAAAGTATGTTTTCCAAATGCGTATGTTAAAAAATTGACAAATTAGTTTCCCTGTTTTTACTTATGTAGATATGTTTGTATAATTAAAATTAAGTATGTATGAAAGTTTAATTTCACAGAAAAGTTTTCTATATATATTACTGTAATTTAAATTTATACTGAATAGGTCTAGTAATTACATGCATTCACTAGTCACCACGAGTAAGCAAATGCACTCTTTCATTTCTTTTTTTATCCTCACCCGAGGACATTTTTCCACTTTTTGTTCAGATAGAGTGGTAGGGAGAGAGACTAAGAGAGACAGAGAGAGAAACGTTGACGTGAAAGGGACACATCGAGTGGTCACCACCGGTACGACCCAACCAGGGCTGGGGACAAACCACAACCAAGGTACACGCCCTTAGTGGGAACCGAACCCAGGTCTCTCTGGACAGCAGGCCGATGCAGTAACTGCTGAGCCAAACCGGCCAGGGCGCACTCTTTCATTTCTAATTTTATTTATTTGGGGGCTCTCCCTTTTTTTCTCAATGAGTCTGGTTAAAGGTTTATCAGTAAACAAATACACACAGCTGGGACATGGCTTAGCACATGCATTAAAACTGCCGTAGAAAGTCATACCATGAGATAACAGAACCAGTTACCATGGGTGATATGGTGTGATCACATGGTAATCACTGATTGAACATTGTTTAGGAGCACTGACTCTTGGATTTAAATATGTAAACTATAGTGGTAAATATGTAACATTTATTTGCCGGCAAAATTCCTAGTGTTTTTTCCAACATATGGCCTAATTCGCTAAAAATTTGTTAAAAATAACAGTGAATTAATAACAAAAAAATAACCTGTTAATTTAATTATAAGCAAATCTTGGTTAAAAGCATTTTAAAATTAACAGGGTTTTAATTTTCACATATGACATACAGATCGGAAATTTTGTCCATTAAATTCAAAGTCCATTAAATCAAGGCCCACAAAATCAAGAGTTTACTGTATTTGAAAACAGTGAATAATCTTCTAGATAATCCATGAATCAAAGAATAAGCCATGAAAGGTTTAGAAAATATTTGAAATAAATCATAATAAAAATGTAACATATCAAAATTTGGGAAAAATTTACTGTTCTAAGTGCATGTATTAAAAAAAATGTTTAAGATCAATGATGTGTTTCTCCCCTGAAAATCTATAAAAGAACAGCAAGTTAAACCTAAGTAAGTATTAGAAATAAAGAACAGAACAGTAATGAATGAAACACAGAAAGGACAGAAAATAACCAAAATAAAAACGCTGCTAGAGGACAGGAAGGAAATGTTATTGGCTCTAAATCATATTCTCCTAGAAACTGGCCTAAAAATCCACATAAATCAAGTCCTAACAGATTTCCAAGACCAATTTTCACGTTTCCTCAAAAGTCTAGTTAGGTTCATTAAAGACACAAGTCAGAATTGATTTGTGGGCTACAGACAGATCCTCCTTAACAGGCCCAACAGTCTCACATTTGTCCCTCTTTCAAGACTATCTGGCAAACACAAAATCATTTAGCTAGTGATAACACTAGTTACACTCAAATTTAGAAATACATATGTTCTCCCCCTACTCTTAAATAAAAATCTAGGGAAATATATATATATTTTTATGTAAATCCAAGTATTTAAAATGTATCAGAGAAGTTCCTCTAAAATCTCTTATATCTTCAAACATCAACAAGTATTCCTAAGTCAAAAAAAAAGTACTTAACTCATCTATTTCTGTATTTAGATTTTTGCATATTTTTTTCTTAAAAAGGGAAACCTCTATTTATTTTAAGTGAGTACTTCTCAATAGGAAAATCCAAAATAAAAATAAAAAAAACTCATTTTTAAGCATTTGCTTTAAAGTGTTTACTTCATTTAGGATAATCACAACTCTGAGGCTCATTCTCAGACTTACAACCATCTGCAGTAGTTCAGGTTACAATTCCATGAAATCAATCTCCACAGCTAGCACCTTTGTTCTGAATCTCAGTGACCCAATGACCAAACCTATATATAAACTAACTAAATCGTTCCTTGGCTCTTAGCCACATTTCCACAAATCCCTAAAGGACACATAACCATGCACAGGGCCTGCTCTGCCTCTGACCGGTGTGAGACCACACATGTTGCAAACATCTCAGTTTCCTTCAAGCATGCATGGCTGCTGTGGCCACTTCATCACTGTACCCTTATCCCACCATCTTCACTCTCCTTAGCCCACAGGCTTGTCTTTTCTCCCTCTTTAATTAAACTAATCCAATGTAATGTTTTGAAATCCCATTTCTTTAACCTTTTAAAAATTAACTATTAGTGGTAAAAGGTCCTACTCTGACCCTTTCCCCTACTCTCCCCTAAACTTTAAGATGCCTAACTGTTGTCTTAGGATGAAAAAGTTAGGACTGCAATAAAGAAATGCTTAGATGGGCCCTGAAAAAAATAACCCAGTGAGATGTCCACAAATGTTATTTCCTCCCTATGGTAACTCTTTGGACAATCTAGAGAAAGCTTTATTAAGAGTAAACTTGACATTATCTAGTCATCATTCTAAAGTAATTCTGCCAAGGTAGAAAATTATCCAGTATAGGCTTGCTTCTCAGTAACCACTGTCTACAGAGTTGTGTTTATAATTAGACTGTGCAATGTTGATTATGCTGGCCACCTTGCCAAAGTTCTATAGAAACTACCTGGAGAGATCAAAACAATCATTCCCAAATTATGAGTCACCTCTCTGCACACTACACATCACTCACTGGCAGCCTGTCAAACCTGGAAAATGGAAGTTGTGCACACTACATTTAGGATGAAATACTGAGTTCCAAAACTTGCTTCATACACTTTTCTAGAATAGTGGGTACATTTTAATCCTGGTAACTTTTTGCTTATTAAATAATTATAAGTTGAAGGAGAGAAGGCTTAGAGAAATGTCAAGGCCTGGTTTACCCTACAGGGAAAGGGATTTCTGCATAAGGAAACTACAATTATAAATTTTGCTTCACACTTAGAGAATTCCACCAGGCAGGGGCTCCTGTTTCATTCCTCTTTGTATCCCAGTTGTCTAGCAGGGAAGAAGCCTACAATCAATGTTGAAAAGTTAAATGAAAGTAACATTATCCAATACATTAAAAGGAAGTATTAATTAATGAAAATTATCTCCATGTCTGCTCATAAACTTTCCGAGGGCTGAACTCAGGTTTACTGAAGCTTGTAATAAGATAATATTAATATTCTAGCTATAAGGTTACCAAGGTCCTTTTAACACCTGCCGTTGAGGCAGGGCTTAGTAGTTACTTCAGTGATTATGGGTGCTGAGTCACTGTATTTCATCTCTAGTGAACAATGATTCTCCAGATTTCTTACTACATTGCCTCTTCTTTTCTCAAAGTCAGTATATAATTTAAATTCATTATGGATTGGAGGCATAAAGTATAGTAAATAGAAACCTGGGGATTCTGATTCTGGCTGGATCCACCACTTTAAGTGTGTGTTGAAACTTCAGTTTCTAACTGTAAAATGGGAATAATAACTGGCCTGTCTGCTCACATTACCTTTGTCAGATAGGTGGGTCACAACTTTGCAGACTATGAAGTGCTACATTAATAAAGAATGTATTGCTAATGTATTAAGTAATTAGGGTAGGCGCTCCAAAATCATAAGCAAATAAACACATCTTCCACTTTTCAACCAAGCACACTAGTATTTCTCTTTAAGATCCATCAGTACAATCTCCCCCCAAAAACTTTAACTGCAAAAGATGATGCTTAAATGTTGCTCACAGCACTTATCAGTAGATAAAAATCATAACATAAAAAGATTCCAGAAACTTCACTTTGTCTTCTGTGCCATAAATACCAAATTATAATACAGGCAACAACTATGGCCGCCTGATGTCTTAGAATCAGCACCAGCAGTGTCCATGGAGGACTTGAGCCAGGGTGGAACAGGATAACTTTAGATAATTCTACCTGTTTCACGGAGATTTTAATATACAGGTTTTACATTTTAAGTCATCTGACTTCTAACACATTTGTCAAATGGCTACCTTGACTTAAAGACACTACAACTATTCTCAAAATATCCCTAGGGCTTAAGTGTATCTAAAGGCCATGCTCATTTGCTATAATTTCATTTACACAATAAAACAGATATCAATTGATAGCTACAATTTGTAAGAAGGCAATTTAAATTTATATTATGCTCAATATTTTCTAGTTGAAACAGCCTGAAGGGCAGCATTACGTAGATATTGATTTTACCTTACCAAACAAAAACATTCAGTCAATAAATTTTCCACCATCTTCAAATTTTATGCTTTTATATTTACTCTGTCTAGTCACAGCTGCTAATTTCTGTGCAATTTTATATTCCTATTAGCAAAAATAAACATTTTAGTGCTGGAAGGAAGAAGCAAAAAGGATGAGCTCCTTGCTAGTTTAATGTTGTAGCTATAAAGCACATTATTTTAAATATCTGTCATGTAGTACATTTAAGAGGAAAAGGAGGCATTCTGCTAGAGAATGCCAATGACCAAGTATCAATGCCAATGAGAGTATCAAACAAAAACAAGAGCAGTAGCACATAAAGAATCAGCCATGAAATGCTCGGTTCCAGTATTTAATGTCAAAAATCAAGGAGAGACACAAATAAACACCTGTAGTTTAATACACACCTTAACTTGTAGAAGAAGAAAATAATAAAAGAGGAGTCACTGCTTTCTGTAAAGGAAGGGAATACTTTACCTCAACAAACAAGGTGGGTGTTCCTTTAACCTACGTCCACTTGACAAACCTCCAAATTAACCAATGTTCTCCATTTCCTCTGTAAGACATTTTCTGATGTCAAGTGCACAGTGAATGCCTACAACTACTCTCTAAAAATTCCAAGCACTTATGCCCCCAGCAGAGTAGCTGTATTCTTACCAAGAATTTATTGTCTGGTCTCAAGCCAGTTTATGCTAGTTATTTATTTTTTATTTTATTTTTTTTGATATTTTGTTCAGATAGAGTGGGGGAGAGAGAGAGAGAGAGAGAAACATTGACGTGAAAGGGACACATCGAGTGGTTGCCACCCTCACAACCCCACCAGGGCCGGGGACAAACTGCAACCGAGGTACATGCCCTTAGCGGGAACCGAACCCAGGTCTCTCTGGACCGCAGGCCGACGCTCTAACCGCTGAGCCAAACCGGCCAGGGCCAGTTTATGCTAGTTAAAATTATAATTGTACTTATGTAATAATTAAGTATTGCATTAAAAGAAAAAATACTAAAAGGAAATAGTTTCTATGAAAACTGGGTTATGTATCAGAAAGACCCTATAAAAGCGAGACCCCAAAATAACTGCTGCCAAATTAAATATTAGCAAGAAGAACAAAAATATTAGGGACAAGGATCCTAAAGGGATTTTTATACCCAGGCTTCCAAGTGTCTTAGTTCTCAAAACACATGGAAAAAAAAAAAAAGACCTAGAAATTACAGATGCAACATGGGCAGCGCATCATATATAAGAGAGATGTGGAACTCGAATCAGTGGGTTCACATGGAAAATAAAAGCTTCAGTCAATAAGATGGTATGAGAACTAACTGTACACATTTTGACTTGAAATGCTAGAGGAATGTATTGTTATGGTTTCCATTTTTACCTAGGTTTTAAAGATCATTATGTTTGAGATCATATTAAAGGGAAACTGATGTTAAGTCTAAGGTTCGCATCTAAGAATTCATCCTGACAGTCAAGAGAATACACCTAAGCTCCTCCAAACACAAACCACAATGTGTGCATTTATTTGTGCATGTCTAAAGAAAAATTTTACTAAAATACTAAGGAACCTAGCTCTGCAAAATTATACTCATTGATGAATTTACACTAGAGCATTTTTAAAATCGTCTCATTAACACACGTCAAAAGCCTAAGTAACTCCTTTGACCAAGTAACTCTAGAAGAGAAATATATCCTGAGACTCTACACATATATGTATAGGATGGGGCAAAAGTCAGTTTATAGTTGTGAGTACATGAAACTGAGTTTATTCTTGTATTTTTTAAAATTATTGTGTTATTTTTCATACAAATAACTGTAAACCTACTGTTGCTCCATCCATATGTAAGAATGTTTACACAGTTCTGTTTACATAGCAAGAAAAAGGAAACAACCTAAATGTGTAACAGGAGAAGGTATATTCATACCCAATAAAATATTATGCAGACATAAAAATTATTTACATATATTTTAAACATGAAAAGGTATTCAAAATATAGTATTAAGAGGCAGGTGTTAATTTCCAATATATAGAGAGTACTCATACAACTCAACATAAGGAAGACAAAGAACCCAATTAAAAAATGAGCAGAGGGCCCTGGCCTGTTTGGCTCAGCGGTTAGAGCATCGGCCTGCGGTCCGGAGAGACCCGGGTTCGGTTCCCGCTAAGGGCATGTACCTTGGTTGCAGTTTGTCAACGGTCCTGGCTGGTCGTGCGGGTGGCAGCCACTCGATGTGTCCCTTTCACGTCGATGTTTCTCTCTCTCTCTCTCTCTTCCTCTCTCTCCCTCCTACTCTATCTGTGCAAAAAAATGGAAGGATGTCCTCGGGTGAGGATAAAAAAAATAAAAAAAAAATGAGCAGAGGAACTAAATAGACATCTCTCCAAACAGGACATACAAATGGCTAAGAGACATATGAAGAAATGCTCAACATCACTAATCATCAGAGAGATGCAAATTAAAACAACAATGAGGTATCACCTCACACCTGTCAGAATGGCCACCATCAACAAATCGTCAAACAACAAGTGTTGGCGAGGGTGTGGAGAAAAGGGGACTCTAGTACACTGCTGGTGGGAATGCAGACTGGTGCAGCCACTATGGAAAACAACATGGTGTTACCTCAAAAAATTAAAAATTGAACTGCCATTTGACCCAGTGATCCCACTTCTAGGAATATACCCTAAGAAGCCTGAAACACCAATCAGCAAAGAATATATGTACCCCCATGTTTGTAGCAGCACTATTTACAATAGCTAAGATCTGGAAACAGCCCAAGTGTCCATCAGTAGACGAATAGATAAAAAAATTGTGATACATATACACAATGGAGTACTACGCAGCTGTAAGAAAGAATGATCTCTTATCCTTTGAGACTACATGGAGGGACCTGGAAAGTATTATCCTAAGTGAAACAAGCCAAACAGAGAAAGACAAGTATCATATGATCTCACTTATTTGTGGAATATAATGAACATAACAGTCTGAGAAATGGGGTAGTCTCAGAGACGTGGAAGTGGGGTACAGACTGACAATCCCCAGAAGAGGGGGTGGTGGGGGAGAGATAAACCACAGAACTTATATGCATGAACAATGGACATGGACAACAAAGCTGGGGACAGGGCAGGGAGGGAGGGGGAGGGGGGAATCAGTGGGGGGAAAAGGAGAAACATCTTTAACAAAAATTAATTAATAAAAAAAAAGAATATTATGGCAAAAATAATACATATTAATTGTATAAACATGAGAAAGGTAGATGACAAATAGAAGAAAATCCATTCCATCCATAATTCCACATTCCACAAATTGCCACTATTAAAGCCTCGGTTATCTCCTTCCAAAAAAAAGAGAGGCAGGTTACAAAATTTTAAATAAATAAATATTCATCCAGTTGTATACACTAAAAGTGTTCACAGAGGTTATTTCTTCAAGGTGAAGTTATGAGTATGTTGAGTGTTTTTATCATATTTTCTTTTTATATGTTAAATAATAGGAAAACACAAACATGTACAGATCATGTTTCAATCTATTCAAGATATAAGGTTAATAAATTAATGAAAAACTATCAACTGTTGGCATGTGTCAGAAATGGTCCTGGTCAGTGAAATCAGGAAATCTGGATACGAGGATAGAATTTGCTAATTAAATCTCTTATGAGACTTTCTTTTAAGAGGTGGGGTCTATTTCCACTCCTTGAATTTGTATTGGCTTGGTTATTTGCTTTAATGAATAGAATGCAGAAGTGATAGTGTAATATTTCCAATCCTAGACTTAGGGGCCTGTAGCTTTCACTATTTCTCTTTAGCTGACCAGAGAGTCATATGAGAAGAAATCTGAGCTAGCCTCCATGTGGATGAGGAACCACATGGAAAGACAAGCCCAGCCAACAACTGGCACCAACTGCCAGATATGTGAGTGAAACTATCTTGAATCTTCTAGCTCCAAGTTAACCTGCCAGATCATGGCTGCTACAAGTGACCTCAGGCAAAATCAGTGGAAGAAACATCCAGCTGAGCCCAATATAAATTACTGACCTACAAAATCATGGGCAAATAAAAATGGTAGTTATTTTAGTTATTTTAAGCAATTATGTTTTGTGATTTATTATGCAGCAATAGATGATTGATTTATTCATCATTCAAACGGTACACTGTTAATATTTTGGTGTATGTACTATTCTTATAGATTAATTTATCCACTAAGACAAATGGATTTTTCTTTTAATTTTTCTTCTTTATCACTTTTAGAGAGAGAGGAAGGTAGAGGGAGAGAGATAGAAACATCGATGTGAGAGAACACCGACTGGCCACCTCCTGCATGCCCTCCTAGGGATTTGGTCCACAACGTGGGCATGTGCCCTGACTGGGAGTCAAACTGGCGACCTCTTGGTGCACGGGTAGATGCTGAATCGCTGAGACACACCAGCCAGGCCCCAAATGATATTATGCTATAGATATCAGTTCTATGATTCTGTGGCATCTTTAAAACATATGCAGGGCCTCATGGTTATTTTGGACTTCAACTCAAACACATTAAGGAGAGAACAGAATACCTGAAATTTGGAATATGTTGCATTTTTTATACAAAAATTCTTGTGTACAGCTGTGACCTTTTCTTCCAAAGCCCAAGGACCTTGATGTACATGACTTCATAGTTTCTACCTCCCTCATCACTGAATGTGAGAATGCTCTCTGCCTGAGGTCCTAATAAGACTAGGTCAGATGATGAAAAAAGTAAAACCAAAGTTCATCATCACCATCATCATTTCAACACCACCATCAATGAAAGTGATGATAAAAACCAACATTCATTGGGGGCATTAGCAAGTGCTAACAGTGGGCTGAGCACAGCAGAGTAATTAAGAATGTCTCTGGAACCAGAGATATTCGCTGCTATTTCCTGTGTAACCTTGAGCAAATTATCTTTCTAAGCTCAGTTTGCTCATTTGTGAAAGGGAGATAACAACAGTACCTATCTCACTGAATTGAGAGAATTCAATGAAATACATGTAAAAGATTTAGAACAGAACCTACCACATTGTAAGTGCTCAATAATTATTAGCTTTCTGTATTATTAGTCAGCATTTCACACGTGTGAGCTCATTTCATTTAATCCCCACAATATTTTACAGATGAAGAAATGAGAGTGTAAGAAGCTAAAGAACTTGCTAGTAAGTGGCACAACCAAGTTCCAAACCCACATTTTTCTGACTGTAGTCGCTAAACCCTACCCTCCGACAGCATGTGATATGACTTAAAATAGCCCAGGAGTGTCAAACCACATCCCTCCAGCCAGGCAAATGTTTCATGTCTTCACAGCCTGTGGAGCTGGGTGGTCATACAGCCACCTCTACGTTGGAACTGAAGAGCTGCACAGAGGTTTAGGATGGCCTCAGAGATGAACACAATTACTACAGTGTATCAGACACCGACACTGTGGTGGTTTCCACAACTCTCTCAGCCAGACACTTAGTAGGTACTCAAAAGGTGCTGCTTGACACTGCTGAATTAGTCACTGTATTACTACTAACCTGGGCCCTGAGGCGAAGGCGACTAGATTCCATTCTTACGTAGGCCTCTTGGCTAAGGCGACTAAATAACTCCATTTTTTTTTTATCATCAATGGACTTTCCTCAATATTTTTCAATAATAGGTTAGTTACCCCTAGAAGTAAAGGAATTTTGCCTAAGATTATACTTGCCCCACGTGTTGGGAGGCATTTGCAGTTTCCAGTATCAGTATTTGCAGGCATTTTCAATTTCCGAGTACCAGTAACTGCAGGCATTTTGACTTCTGTAATCGCTGTCATGCCCACTATCATACCGGTCCTCGGAGGGAGGGAGGAAAAAGGAGGATGGGGCTTCTGTCTTTAAAATCCAATGAGCAAGAAGAATTGTGGCTGCTGCTCGGAGGGGAGACTATGCCTCCGCAGCCCGCTGGCGAAAATAAAGCACTCCTTCACAATTTGGCTGTGTCTCTGGTTATCTCACTGACACATTGTGGGCAGTAAGTTGGATTTACCCTTTTCTCATTAAGATTACAAAATCATCCAAATGCAACATACTACATGCCTATTTTAATGAAAACTTACATTTTTTACTATTTCAGAACTAGAAGCTTTTTCAGAGACCCTCTAAACCTTTATATTTTACAGATAAAACAATTAACTTTTGTCTAAAGTTATCCAGCTGGTTGGTAGAAGTAACTGAAACCAAGAAGATTTTTTTTAAATTTTAACTTCTCTACAGGAAGATGGAAGTGAAACAATGAGTGAGTTTTACCCACAGAATAGCTCTGCTAAGTTTAGTTCTCCCCAAATTCAGTTCAGTGATTTTGAAAACAACTACTTTCTCAGACTTACAGGAAATGATTAAGTAACCTCAGAGAAGTCATTTGTTCTTGCATGGTGGTAGATTTTTTTTTTTTTTTAAATGAGTCCTTTTCAGCCCTGGCCGGTTTGGTTCAGCGGTTAGAGCATCGGCCTGCGGTCCGGAGAGACCCGGGTTCGTTTCCCGCTAAGGGCATGTACCTCGGTTGCAGTTTGTCCCCGGCCCTGGTTGGTCGTGCGGGTGGCAGCCACTCGATGTGCCGCACGTCGATGTTTCTCTCTCTCTCTCTCTCTCTCTCCCTCCCACTCTATCTGTGCAAAAAATGGAAAAATGTCCTCGGGTGAGGATAAAAAAAAAATTTTTTAAATGAGTCCTTTTCAGATAACAGAACATCCTAACATTGTCCAAGGACTCATCAATTAAAACAGCAAATCTATAAGATGTTACAAGTTATTACTCTATTCTAGAGATCCATTTTCCTTTAAAAAGAGAGCTATAATATGTTTTTTTAAATAAGGTTTTTACATTTTATAATGTATTTAAAATGAATTCTCAAGATTTTAAGACCAAACGAGAAGAATAAAAATCATTGCAAGGAACAAACTGACAGTTCAAGACTGAGCAACATGGTTCCATTGATCTCACACAAAACAGAGACCAGATATGATTAAAAAAAATATTTTAAAGCAATTTCTCATGTTGTGCTATAGTTGATTTTTTTGAGAAAAAAGTATCTGCTGTCTCCTTGTCCTCCTGTAGTAAGTACTAGCTGAATCCTGGTACAGTAAAATGGAACTCTTGGGATGAGAGAATCTGTATAATTATTAATATTAGAGTTTTCTGGCTGAGTGATAAAACTTTATTTACTGATTTTTAAAATGTGTTTCTTGATGCAAATATTCTTACACATTTAATTACTTTCCCATCTTCTTACAAAGAACTGTTTCAACATATGGTCATCATCGAAAAAAAATAACTACGCTGCTACTTGATGGGACACAAAACACAGTGTCTAGGCTGGTAACAGTACTAATATAGGAAATGACACCCCATACCCCAGAATTTGGCCACTTCGCTTAAAAATGCATTTCAATTAATAATTTAAAATTTACAGCAAATCAGAACACATGACTTTTTTTTTAAGTCTTAGTTGAGATGTATTCATTGAACCAAAGTTTCACTGAAAACAAGTTTCACTGCAGTTGTTTACTCCAGCTATTTTTCAGGTGATTTATAAATTCAACTGATGTTCAATTTTAATTATGATTCACATTTCAGAGAGTAATCATTTCTTCTCTTTTTTTTTTTTTTATCCTCACTTGAGGACTTGAGGACATTTTTGCATTTATCTTTAGTTAGAACAGGAGGGAAAGAGGGAGGAAGAGAGAGAGAAACATCGATGTGAGAGAGACACACCGAGTGGCTGCCACCCACATGACCCCAGTTTGCAACCAGGGCCCAGTACAAATTGCAACTGAGGTACGTGCCCCCAGCGGGAACCGAACCCAGGACTCTCTGGTCTGCGGGCCGATGCTCTAACCGCTGAGCCAAACAGGTCAGGGCGAGAGTAATCATTTCTTAAAGAGAAATAGAAATTGTTTAATTTAAATAACAAGGAGGTAAGAAAGATTGAGGGGGAAAAAATAAACAGTGCCTCAGGGACCTGTAACAACATAAAAAAGATTAACATACATGTAAAAAAATGTTGGGGCAAAAAATTATCTGAAAAAAATATGGTCTAAAATTTTGCAAATATAGTCAAATGAATAAATTTACAGATTCAAGAAGTTCAATAAACCTAACGAAAGAATAAGCCCAAAGAAAACCAAACCAAGACAAAAAATTAAAGTGCTAAAAAACCAAAAGTAGCCCTGGCCGGTTTGGCTCAGCGGTTAGAGCGTCGGCCTGAGGTCCAGAGAGACCAGGGTTCGATTTCCGCTAAGGGCACATACCTCGGACGCAGCCCCGGTCCTGGTTGGTCATGTGGGTGGCATCCATTCGATGTGTCCCTTTCACGTCGATGTTTCTCTTTCTCTCTCTCCCTCACACTCTATCTGAACAAAAAAATGGAAAATTGTCCTCGGGTGAGGATTAAAAAAAAACCCAAAAGTAAAGAAAAACTCTGAAACCAACTAGAAAAAAAAACGTATTACATAAAGGGTAAAACAATTCAAAGTGCCATGGATTTCTTAACAGAAAACTATGTAGGCCAGAAGTTCACAGAGGAACATCTTTAGTGTTCGTATGTGTGTGTAATTATGTATGTTTGTGTAATACATATAATGCATATGTTATATATTACACAAATATATTTATATCTTGTGTAAAAGTGAATCCAGAATATATAAAGAACTCTTACAACTCAGTATATGGGCAAAAGATTTGAAGAGCCACTTCACAAAAGAACATGAACTAACGGCCAAAAAAACACACAAAACATGAAAAGATGCTCTACATCAGTAGTCCTCAGGGAAATGCAAATTAAAACCATAAGATACTATTACAAACACACTAGATTGACTAAAATTAAAAAGATTAATCATACCAAGTTTTGGCAAGGATGTGCAGAAGTACTACCATATAGTGCTAATGAAAATGTGAAAAACCAGTGTGGAAATTTGCCAGTCTCTCTCTTTTTTAAATCCTCATCCGAGGATATTTTTCTATTTATCTTCAGATAAAGTGAAAGGGAGTGAGTGAGTGAGTGAGTGAGAGAGAGAGAAACATGGATGTGAGAGAGACACATCAATTGGTTGCCTCCCGCACGACCCCAATCAGGGCCAGGATGAACCGCAACTGAGGTACATGTACTGGAATCGAACCGGTCTCTTTGGTCTGGGGGCCAACACTCTAACCACTGAGCCAAACTTGCCAGGGCAGAAAACTTGCCAGTTTCTTAAAGTTAAAACATATAGCTACCAGATGACCCAACCAATCAACTCCTAGGTATGTGACCAAGAGAAACAAAAATTAATGTCTACACAACTACTTGTATTTGAAATATTCACAGCAGCTTTATTTATAATAGCCCAAAACAAATATCCATTAAGAGGTGAATGGATTAACAAATTATGGTATATCCATATCATGGAATACTATTCAGCAATTTAAAAAAAGAAAAAAAATAGTAAATATTGATATTACGTGGACACATCTCAAAATTATTATGTTGATTGAAAAAAGCCAGGCCAAAAATGATAGTATATGATTCTATTTATATCAAATCTATATAATTACATTTATATAAAATTCTAGAAAATGTAAACAAACCTTTAGTGAAAGAAAGTAAGTCAATGGGCGCCTAGGGTGGGGTTTGGGGGAGGGATAAATTGTAGTTTTTTTTGTTTTGTTTTATCTTGCTTTGACTTTAATTTTTAAAAATTTAATACCAAAAATAAGGAATATGCAACACTTCAACACTCTCATTTTAATTATACAAAGGCCAATCTGAGAGGCTTATTCATTTGAACAACTACTGTATATTCATGTCAGACTCCAAGCCTTTGTTCCACAATTACTTTTTGTTCACTCACATAAATGGTCTTCTGTTTAAAAATATTCCTGACACTATGAACACCAATAGAGTGAAGAGTTAATTATTTATAATGTTAGTATTTCAAGGTACTTTAAATGTATGTATTAGAATGGTTTGGCATATGACCTACTTTTTAGAACATGAGTTCATTTGGTTGAACTTATCACTGACCTACATTACTGTATAAGTTTAAGGTATACAGCATGATGGGTTGATAACAGAGTATTGTGAAATAAATACCACAATAGATTTAATTAACATCCATCATCTCATAGATACAGTAAAAAGAAAAAAAAGTGCTCCTTGTGATGAGAACTCTTAGGATCTACTCTATAACTTTGCTATGTATCATACAGCAGTGTTGACTAGTCATCATATTGTCCATTACATTCCTATTTATCTTGCAACTGGAAGTTTGTACCTTTTGACCACCTTCCTCCAATTGCCCCTCTCCCACACCCTGCCTCTGATAACCACAAATCTGTTCTCTTTTTCTGGTTTTTAGAGTTATTATTATTATTATTAGATTCCACATGTAAGACAAATATACTATATGTCTTTCTCTGACTTATTTCACTTAGCATAATGCCTCCAAGATCCATTCATGTTGTCGAAAATTGTAGAATTTTCTTGTTTTATTAAGGCTGGGTAATATTCCATTGTATATACCACAACTTCTTTATCCATTCATCCTTCGATGGACATAGGCTGTTTCCATGTCTTGACTACTATAAATAATGCTGCTATGAACATCGGGGTGCAGGTATCTTTTCAAGGGGAAAGACACTTTTAAGTAAATAAATACTAGTCATTCAAAACCCCAGAGAAAAAAGAGGGTTGATTCTAGTTCTCTTAAAGATCTAGATCATTCTATGGCAGGCAATGCAGATATGGGACAAAGAGTCTCATATCTTCTGGACTCCACAGATCAGGACAAGTAGTAAAATAAAAAAATTGAATTTAACCATGTAGGCCTTTAATTCATTAAAATTAAGGTAAGTCAAAGAAATCACTAAAAGGCAGTGAAGTTAAATGCTGTGTCCATTTTATGTGTATGTTAAAGGGAGGGGTAGAGGAAAAAAGGGAAGCAGGTTTAAACACCAAAAAGATAAAACTCAATTCTTTTTTTAAGGTAGTTTTCTAAAATTCTGTGTCCTCCCTACTTTAGAACTATCCAGGGCTGAAATAAATAATTGTAGAATCCTCAAATAACCAAAGCACCTGATACGTGTGTCAGATTTGCCTGACTAGAACATTTCCTTCTCCTGTGACCTAGATCTATCTTAAGAAACCTGCTGCCTAATTCCAACAGCTCTACTTTCTACCTGCTATGGACTCCTAAGGTATTCCTCTCCAGTCCCTGTAAAAGGCAGGTTTAATGTTTAAAGTAACAGTTCTCAAGATGTGGTATGGGTACCCCGAGAATGTCTGATACTCTTTCAGTGGTCTTCAAGATCAAAACGATTTTCATAATAAGAGGTTATTTCATAATAAGACGTTTTCTTTCCCATTCTCACATGAGTATACAGTGTTTTCCATAAGTACATGATATATGATATAACAGACTGAATATAGAAGCAAATCTGAAAATCTAGTTGTCTTTTAATTAAGCCAGACATAAAAGAGATTTGCAACAATGTAAAATAATGCCTTTCACTAACTGTTTTGTTTTGGAAAAGTTAATTTTCATTAAAATATTATTTATGCTAATACGTAACAGGTTTTTATTGTTATTATGAAATAAACTGATATTCTAAAAATATTCTAACAGCAAATCTATAGAAATATAACCCACATAAACAAAAGATTTTAGGGGTCCACAATAATTTTTAAGAGTATAAAAGGCATTCTGAGACCAAAAAAAGTTTGAGAAGCATAATTCTGCCTTCAAAGATAAAGAAAAAATTCCCAAACTCTCCAGACATCTTGATTCAAGAATGGAAGTTTCAGTATATTGTTTAAAAAGCATATAAATACATAAAGTAAGGAAAATAAATATAGATCTGAATCACTCTAGTAGGGCAGGAAGGGACAAGGGGCTTTGGATGATCCTGGATTCCTGGGTCTAGAAAAAAAATCAATGAACTTAAATGAACCATATATACTCCTTTGAGCATCCTCAGGCAGGAATGTGGACTCCATTAATTTGTTGCTATAAAAAAACACAGTCTTCTTTACCTTAGGGTAAACAAATCATCCAAAATGAAAACCGCCTGTTATAGACTGAACTGAGCTTCCCTGCCTTGCACCCTCCAAAAATTCATTTGTTGAAACACTAGCCCCCAATGTGACTGTATTTGGAGACAGGGGCCTTTGAGGACATAATTAAAGTTAAATGAGGTCATAAGGGTGAGGCTGATAGGATTGGTGTTCTTATTTATATGAGGCATCTGAGACATCACAGCTCTCTCTGCAAGCATAGAGGAAAGGCACGTGAGGACAGAGAAAGAAGCTGGCCATCTGTAAGCCAGGAAGAGAGCTCTCACCAGAAACCAACCATGCCCGGCACCTAGATCTTGAATGCCTAACCTCCACACCACAACCAGAAGTAAATAAAATTACTGTTGTTTAAGCCACCCAACCCAGTCTGTGGTATTATGTTATGGCAGCCTGAGTTGACTAATACACTGCCTATATTCCATTTCCATATAAGTACTCCATAAATATATTGAGTAAGAGGGGAGAAAATGGCCGGTTTTCTTTTTGTTGTTTAAGGGGGAAGATGTTGAATTAATGTCTTCAGAGTTCACACACTATAGTTTGTTACATGGCCAATAAAAAGTTGTATTGGTTTTGTTCTTCCCTAAATGTCATTTAATTTTTATCCTTTGATTAACACTGGGACAGACAGATCTACATTTTTTCTTCCTCATTAGTTTCATGCTTTCACATTACAGCTCATACTGTCATTAACTCATACCACTAGTTATTCTGTTATATCAACTAATAGGGAATCGTGCCTCTCAATATTTTCGCCTAATTCACAGCAATTTATGTAGCTTCACCTCCCTTACTCTTTCCATAAGGACACATGAATGCTTATGTATGACCAATTAATGCCTTCTTATCAGTTCTGGGATATTAGGAAATTCCTTTTAAAAAGTTTAATCTAGCCCAGCTGGTGTGGCTCAGTGGCTGAGCGTCAACCCATGCACCAAGAGGTCACCAGCAGTTCGATTCCCAGTCAGGGCACATGTCCAGGTTGTGGGCCAAATCCCTGGTGGCGGGCCTGCAGGAGGCAGCCAATTAATGTTCTCTCTCATCGATGTTTCTATCTTCCTCTCCCTTCCTCTCTAAAATCAATAAAGAAAAAATATTTTTTTAAAAGTTGAATCTAATTGGCTTGGGAATTGTTTTGTGACTCTCTAATGAAAGGCAAAAGTACCCCAGGAGGAGGTCAGCCAGAAGGCCCTACAGCACTGCCAGAAGAGAAACTGATTTGACTGTACCATTTGGTCTCAAATGCACAGCAGCTCTCCAGTTATGAGGGAAGGAGGAAAATGTTATCTCATTCTTCAGTTCTGATTTTGAAAACACTTCCCTCCCTTTCACCATCACGGTCTTCCCCTCACACACTGAGACTACATCTTAGGAAGCACTACCTTCCCTCTGCAAAGCACCTGCTGTATCTGACACACAGCAAACACTTGGAATGCATTTCAGTGAAAATAGATGCTGAATGAACACTTATAAGAATACTCCCAAAAAAGTTATTTGAAATTCTTTTGCTATAGAGAAATTTATAGAAAAAGGAAAAGAGCACTGAACTTCCAACTTTACTTAGAAAAAAAAAAAAAGAAAAATCTCTAAATTAATACAAAACAAACAAAATTGTTATTTAAATGTTTGTTTTAGAGTTATTTGAAATAATATCAGTCTCAGATAACATTAATCAAGCATTTAATATGAGTGGGACACTATGTGGCAACTCTAGTAGCAACCAAATACAAGAGAATTGTGTTTTTATTTGATGTATGTAATTGAAGGTTTTTAGCTGAACAAGCATGTATATTCTTTATACAGAATTCGAAATGGAGTTTTAACCATTTAGAAAATGAAGTTCTAAACAAGTGGTCTTCATAACACACCATTAATATTTCTTTGGGCATCTTTGGGTAGACATGTGGACTCCAACAATTTATTCTTGTGGAAAAACACTATGTTCTTAACCTTGAGGTTTCCCAGGAAAAACTGTGGCCAAGATGAGCCAGTGCCCCTACTCTGTTCCCATGCAACCCTTCCACAGAGCCACTTGAAGAATTATTCATTACATTCTTCACCTTTCTAGTTGGTCAAAATCACTATCTGATATGTTTTAGAAGTTGAAAGTATTATCTTTGCCAGAAAAACAAACAAACAAAAACTTCTGGAGACTCCTGGCAGGGTGGAGGTAAGCAGGTAAATTGCCATGATTCATAACAGAGTCTCAGAGCCAAAAGCTGCTGCCAAGTTACAATCCTTCTGCAAAAATAATAATAATAAAATAAGGTTGTCACAGTCACTAGTAGAAATACAAATTCACTAGTAAAACTAGCTTCTTATTAAGCTTCCTGTGAGGAAACCTAGCAAAACAGGTATGAAGTTAAACACAGACATGTTTGTTTGCATTCCTGATGTCTATGAAATACAAGCCTTGTTACCAGTTAATGAAGTACCCTTATTCTATATCTTCATGTTAACACTACTCCTTTTTGTCTTAAATTCCTACTTGAACGCCACCTAACAGACAAAATATATTTAATAGCTAATCTAAGACGGAAACAAATTCTACTTGTATGAATAATGAGGTGTTGCATATTACATTTGCTTAAAGAAATCAGAAAAACACATTCAAGCCACAAATTGAATGTAGAAATGACTGGTTCCTCTACCCTCACATAACACTTCCCTGAAAGTGTTACAAATGCATGATAATTGTTAATAAATATGAAATGGAAACAATCCTCCTATACTGACCTCAAGGCTTTAGTAAACAAGACACAAAAAATACCATCTGTTCCAATTTTTAAATTCTCACTATGGCTGGGAATATGTCAAACCACTATGTATCTTAGACCTCAGGTAATAACATTAAGAGTTTGAGTTTCTGTGCACATTTTAGTTTTTTAACTAAACACAGTAAAACATCTTGCTAATATCTTTAATTAGGCATCACAGAAATAGTGCATGAGGAGCCAGGATTTGAATGCAGCCTTCTGTACTGTTCTTCTCTATTATGCCACACTATGCAGCAGACTTACAAAATGAGAGAGAGAGATAAACAAATCTATCTATCATGGCTAGATCTCCAAAATGAAAATATAAAAGTACAAAACCAAATGTATCTAAGGAAAATGGTATAAGATGGGACCTGTGCCAGTTTTTGAAGAGAATGCACTATTTTATGTGTTTGTATACTTTTTAAAAAATTAATTCTGCTTGACTATCAGCTCCTCAAAAACAGAGACCATGCTGCTGCATTCATATTTGTACTCCAGCTTTAAGAACAGAGGTTGGCACAAGTTAACACACAATTAATGTATCTTTTAATGTATTTATTTGAGGGGGGTATCTTTTTAAAAACTATTATCTTATTTTAAAAAGGTAGGTAAGAGCCCAGCAGGTATGGCTCAGTGGCTGAGCCTTGACCCATGCACTAAGAGGTTGCCAGTTCGATTCCTGGTCAGGGCACACGCCCAGGTTATGGGCCTGATCCCCAGTGGGGGGCATGCAGGAGGCAGCCAATCGATGTTCTTTCTCATCAATGTTTCTGTCTCTCTCTCCCTCTCCCTTCCTCTCTCTAATATCAATAAAGGAAAAGTTTATTTTAAAAAAGCACTAAAAGAGGTAAGTGAGGACATGTCAAAAACAAATTTTAAAAATGCTTGCAAACTGAGGCAGTTTAAAATGGTATGCAGGAAGAACGTGTACTAAAATATTCACTCTATGCTTTTTCTCTGACCCCCAGTCCTGACTCCCCAATAGAAGAATGCAGCAAGGAGACATGGAAAACTAATTCTGGTTTGTTCTACATTTAATCTTGCTGATAAAAATAAGAGACGAAGAAAAACTATTAGCATGATTTGAAAAAGAAGAAATTAAAATAAAAAGTGGGGAAAAAAGAAAAAACAGAATTAAGTAGATTTAAACCCCAGTACTATCTGGTTTCAATAAAACAGAACTGAGCACAAAGCATTCCTTTTCTAAAAAAAATGTTATACTACATAATATGTATTTATTTTCTCTAGTTGTTATCCACAATGGAATTAATATAGAACCAAAAGAAAAATAAAATTTACAATAATGTACAAAGTTCTAACAACAACCTCTTGTTTCTACTGAACAACCTGCATTCAAAAACACTGTAGATTCCACAGAAAAAATACTCTAGTTAAATTTCTGGCTAGAGGACACCTAAAAAGCATCAAGTTAACAAGTGGAACATAATATTCTATGGACTAAAGACTACAGACAAACAGTAAAGAATACTGAGAGCATTCGCTTCCTTTATCCTTATGTTTATCATTATGACAATGATCAGATACCCCTTTTTTTAACCTAAAAGTTAGCCAATATCCTCATGGGGGAAATAAAATTATTTCAGCTTAATTTTCAATTTTCCTTTCCTGGACTAAATTATTTACCCTAATGTTTATATTTATATCAAACTTGTTTATAATATTTTTTTAAATCTTTCTTCATAATATAGGTCCCACAGTCCTTGACAATCCTCATGGTACCTCTTGGAAAGATTCAGCTATAAAAAGCAATTGAGCCCTAGCCAGTTTGGCTCAGCGGTTAGAGCGTCGGCCTGCGGTCCGGAGAGACCTGGGTTCGGTTCCCGCTAAGGGCACGTACTTTGGTTGCAGTTTGTCCCCGGCCCTGGTTGGTCGTGCGGGTGGCAGCCACTCGATGTGTCCCTTCACGTCGATGTTTCTCTCTCTCTCTCCCTTCCTCTCTCTCCCTCCTACTCTATCTGTACAAAAAATGGAAAAATATCCTCAGGTGAGGATAAAAAGCAACTGAAATTGTCAGTGATGCCTAAATATTCGCAGGCAAATCTACAATGCAGGAAATATCTTTTAAAGACCTAAAGTTAGCCCTGGCCGGTTTGGCTCAGCGGTTAGAGCGTCGGCCTGCGGTCCTGAGAGACCCGAGTTCGGTTCCCGCTAAGGGCACGTACCTCGGTTGCAGTTTGTCCCCGGCCCTGGTCGGTTGTGCGGGTGGCAACCACTCGATGTGTCCCTTCACATCGATGTTTCTCTCTCTCTGTTCCTCTCTCTCCCTCCCACTCTACCTGAACAAAAAATGGAAAAATGTCCTTGGGTGAGGATTAAAAAAAATAAAAATAAAAAAATAAAGACCTAAAGTTAAAAAGTTTATTTTTAATTCTATCCACTACCTGGATATAGTTTCAAAATAATCTTAATTTATCATAATCCCTTATTTAAAATGAAAAATGGCATTAGGCATAACGAATACCTACCTATAAGTGATTTAACAGAGAATGCATATCACTGAATGAGGTCTGCAAAATAAGTTTATAAGAATCCTTCAATGTATACAGAATGCTTATGAGTTAGAAAGTACTTCAGTTGGTGAATATATTTGCTAGACTTGATCTTAGATATGAACAAAAAATTATTTTGGTGATAATTCTCTAAGACACTTTTCCATCTGACACATCAGACTGATAAAACACAAGTAAATGATAGTCTTAAATCTCTATAGCAAAAATTTTTCCATTAATTTACAACTTACTGAAGGTCAGTTTATCATTAATCCATTAAAAAAATACTGGTGATTATCCAAAAGTCTGGGATTGTAACCACATTTTTTTCTATGAATCATCATTGTCACTTGATTATCTGCCAAGAAAAGTTTCTATGCATGAATTCTTCAAGTCTTGATCTCTATGGTATTTCCCGAATTGTCAATTAATTAAAACAGAACTATGTACCCAACTGCAACAAACAACTGCACTCTAACAAAAGTAGCCACGTTAGTGATGAACGTGTGCTTAATTCTAACTCAGCACAATATATTTATTATCTAATCCCCAAGTCATACTAGATCCTTTTCTATATTCAATTATTTTTCTGTGTGCTTCCTCCAACTGGAAAGTTATCAAGCCTCACTAGCCTGGATTGATGCAGATGGAAGTGAGGTTGCTGCTTTAAAGAGCATTTCTTATTCCCACTAACACTCAATACTCTATGCTCTGTCTGAGTTGTTTTCCTAATCTAGATACTGCAAAGACATTGTCAGTGGCCCAAAGGGTTAGATACTTAGCATTTAATTATAAAAGAAACAATATATATACTGCTAATACGCATAAGGGGGAAACATCCCAAACTTGTAGACATGATCTTGATAAATCTAAGACACACTAGTTCCTCCCAACAAGCCCTAAAGGCCAAAGCAACCTCCCTTAATTAACTGTTGAGACCCTTTTGACAATTACAGGACAAGAAGAAACTAGACAAGTATTACACTACTTTCTGTTTTCAAATCACATGACCAAAACCAACTTAAAGATCTTTTAAAAATTTACTCTACTCAATCACTTCCAATAGTCTCCATGCATTTTTCCTCTAAAGAGAACCTTGAGATGATGTAATGCTGCTGAGTTAATGAATATTCTGTTTTAAATCTTATAAAGTAGCCCTGGCCAGTTTGGCTCAGCGGTTAGAGCGTCGGCCTGCGGTCCGGAGAGACCCGGGTTCGGTTCCCGCTAAGGGCACATACTTCGGTTGCAGTTTGTCCCCGGCCCTGGTTGGTCGTGCGGGTGGCAGCCACTCGATGTGTCCCTTCACGTCGATGTTTCTCTCTCTCTCTCTCCCTTCCTCTCTCTCCCTCCCACTCTATCTGTACAAAAAAATGGAAAAATATCCTCGGGTGAGGATAAAAAAAAAAAAAATCTTATAAAGTAACAGTTTTAGCTGTGAGAAATACTAAGGCCCAAAGCTTCCTTGCCCTCCAGAAAGTACATTACCACGCAGGCCTGGCCATCAGCGCTGTGAGATCCAGGAAGGAATGGAGCACACCTAATCCACGGAGATACCAGTGCTCTCCACTTCCCATTCTCCTGTGCTCACAGCTTATGAAGCTCTCCCACAGAAACATCAGGAAGCTTTCTACTTCCTTCATCCCAGATCATAGGCTTGGCCTACCCCTAAAAGCATGAGGGGATTGGAGAAGACCTTGGACCACGCAGCTCCGCAACCTACAGAAATCCAGACAATTGGCTTGAGTTTTGTTTTGTGACTGCATTCGTAAATTCACGGGAGGAATGCCCAGAAAGACTTTCATTAAGAAAATCACTACAGCCTTGGCCGGTTTGGCTCAGCGGTTAGAGCATTGGCCCGTGGACCAGAGAGTCCCAGGTTTGGTTCCCACTAAGACACCTTCCTCAGTTGCAGTTTTGTCCCCGGTCCCGGTTGGGGTCGTGTGGGTAGCAACCACTGGATGTGAGGTCGTGTGGGTGGCAACCACTCGATGTGTCTTTCACATTGCTGTTTCTCTCTCTCTCCCTCCCTCTCTCCCTCCCGCTCTATCTGAGGATGAATGTAAAAGTATCCTCAGGTGAGGATAAAAAAAAAAAAAAAAAGAAGAAAAGAAAAGCACTGTAAAAGGAAAGGAACTTCAAAGGATCTCCTACAGTTGAACTTGATTCTCCACTGGTTTTCAAACTCCCTTGGAAGCCTGAATTTTCTTTATTTGGCAAATGAACTGGTTTTCTCCTAGTTTAGATGCTAAGGTTGGAATTTTTAAAAATTAATTGGCTCACTGTTCAACCATAAGCATCAATAGAAAAATCAAGTAAAACCAAGCAATAAACAAACGGTGACTACTACCAAGAAGGTCCCACAAGGCCAATGGCTCTATAGTCTTCTTTTTTCTTTCTTGAAATCTAAAACTTTCATGAAAGTGAACAGTCCTAATTTACAACTGACTATGAATTTTCTGACTATGAAAAAGAGAAGTACATCGTATGATTAAACTCATGGCAAATGTTTTCTATATCCTTCCAGGGCCTCCACATGCCCATCTTAATTCATTCATCCCTCACCTCTCAATTTCTTTTGTCCAACCAAATCCACTTATTGCCCCCTTCCAACTCTAATTTTGTCTTTCAATCTCATACAACAGTGTCTTACTTCCCAACCTAAGCTCATTTCTGAACCAAAGCATTGTAAAGCTCAAGGTATGACTATTTTGAAAATCGGCTTATCAGCTTCCTCCTTTATCTTAAATCTCTACATTTCTTTCATATTCGCCATTAATTCTTTTAAGTCCCAATTTTCCCAAAAGAGCTTTAGAGCCAAAGTCCTAGAGGAGATCCCAGGACAATCACAAATAGACTACAACAATGAATCCGGTTACAGGGGAATCTTGACCACTATTCCATTGACAGGAACTCCTACTGTCACATTCACTGCACAGAGACACTAGGGCAATAAGCACTTTTCTCTTAAAAGGCCACCAGATATACAAGGAACTGTACTAACACATTGGCTCCTAAATTTCCCTCCATTCCCAATCCCTGTTTCCTGTGAACACTCAGAAAAGGAACATATCTATGGAGTCAAATTAAAAAAAAAAAAAAAAAAAGACTTTCTCTAGTTGCTCCACTAGTATTATAAAAAGGCTTAGTAGTATTAGTGCCAACTCCAACCTCCTACAGTTTTCACGATATTAGGTAGCATATTTACAGAACATAGCTGTACTGTTGTCCTGAAGTCAACTGCCAAGAACCAGGGTCTAACCTAGCTCCATCCCAACTTCTGGGATTTCCTAACACTTTCATAGAGAGGGTCAAAATGCTGCTGTTTCCTAATAGGAATATTCACAGTAGAAATGTTAACTTATTGGTGACAGATGTTATATGAACATGTTATAAAGACAACCCTGTGCATTTATTTCATAATTAGAAAACAGTCTTGAAGTTTTATTGCTTCTTTTTTACTGCTTCCATATTTTTATATTAGCATGAAAACAAAACTAGATTCTTCCATTTCATTTCTCTTATTGAGATCAGCATTATCTGATGACAGGTTTGTGAGGTTTTTATAACTGTGCCTAACAGAAAACCTACTTGTAATGGGCATTCAAAAAATGGCATCTGGCCCATCCGGTGTGGCTCGGTGGTTTGAGCATCATCCCATGGGCTGAGAGGTCCTGGTTCTATTTATGGTCAGGGCACATGCCTGAGTTGCAGGCTCCATCCCCAGTAGGTGACTTGCAGGAGGCAGCCAACCAATGTTGATGCTTATCTCACTGATGCTTTTCTCTCTCTCTCTCTCCCTCTCCCTTCCTCTCTCTAAAGAATCAATTTTAAAAAAACATTTAAAAAAAATTAATGGCATCTGACTGAATTACTGAGGAGGAAATAGTCTTGCTTATTTTCTGTATAATAATTTCCTCATAACCAATCTTACTGGTTATATAGCCTTAGGCTGAGTTCTCAAGGATCATCTACAGATAAATGATAATTACTGGTTTTAATTGGATCTAAAATATGCTGTTTATCTTGTCTCAAGACACTCTTTATTGGAAGTAAAGCAAAGAACTATTTCACCAATGCTGTCCAGTTAAAAACTGAATTGGTTTCTAGTTACAGCCGCAACCTCATACTATTAAATAATATTGACTCAATTCCTACATAGTTCCTATTTCCCTTAACTAAAATAAAAACTTAAGACTGATAGATTAAAAACAGAACTTAACTTATAATCCGTCATAAAGAAGACAAAATCTGATTTTCTATTTCTTAAGTTTCTCTCAATGTGGTAATTTATCATAGAACAAAAGAAAAATATAAGCAAAATGTGGTAAGCTGACATTTTTTTATACATGATGCTAAAATGTTTGTAGGAGGACAATTATTTAAACTTGAAAAGATAAAATCACAATTTTATACTGTCTTACAACCTATGAATATCTAATTTGTTATCCAGACTTCTCATTTTGGAAATACTTCCAATTAGATTGCAATTAAAAAACAAAACAAAAATAGTTTAAGACAGTAAAGTCCTCCTGTTCGATTATACACTAGGGTGTATGTAGGTAATACAGTGATTTCTAGGGGCTTTATTCATATGAAAAATAAAAAGGCAAACTGTTTACGTTTTCAGTTCTGGGACTTTAAAATATCGATGCTTTTTTTTTACCCTGTGGAGTTCTTTCAGGCCTAGAAAGCAGAGGGGAAACACACATACACACACACACACAGCAAGTGTAGGATAAGAAGTTCTTCTGAGTCAGTATGCCTCCAAATCCCGTATTTGCTCCCTTCTGGGGAATACTTCTAACATACTCAAAGTGAAGTTGCAGATTCCTAGGCCCAACAACTACAGACTTCTTCAATCAGATTCTAAGGGTGAGCCCCACCATTTACATTCCTTAACAAGAATTTAGGTTACTCTTAAATACCCCAACGCTACAAGCACATGAGGACACATAAAGTTAGAAAGTCATTAAATCATTACTAGCCATAATCTAGTACATCTATCTAAAGGCCCAGAAAGTTGCCATTCTTTTGCTTATTTTCTTGGTAATACATAAATCACTACTTCCTAATAGTTTCACCTCTACCTGTCTAATAGGACATAATAGTCACTGTTAAAACAATCTTGAGTATTGGTCTAGCACATCTCTCCCCCAAAACAGTCAGCAATTCCTCCCAAGGGCAAGACCAAAAATATCTCCTGAGCCAAATGGGAATTCCTGGCACAACATCTCTCTTGAATAAGCCTTTTCTGAAGATGTGCATGTTAAATGGGTTACAGCAGTGTTACCTGGACAGGTTAACATAGGATGTTCACTTGATTAACAGGCAGCGAACAGGGACCAAGAAAAATGAACCATACCAGCAGCAAATTTTAACAGGGGAAGTACAGAAAGCCCTACTGGAACAGATGAGAACTGAAAGCCAGAATGACAAAACAAAAACTAAATTTGCCTCCTTTCCAAATTTATAGGTCAGAGGGTGAAACCACCACCAAGATTTTAACTGAAAGACATGTGGTCCTGAATTACTAAAACTGTTAGGCTTTCACAACTCTTTTCATATACAAGAATCTATGAGAAAGTGGAAGTGGTGATGATTTATTATTAAAAGAGCATTTGTAACAAAAGCCAATACCAAACTTGATCATTCTTGCCATTATAAATTATATAGATAATGAAATACTCTGCACCAGAACACCCAGACCTATGAAAGAAGAATTAAATGTACGTATACTTTGTACTCGAAAAGGTTAAGTACAAAGATGTCCTGTTTGAAGACACTAGAAAATTCTACAGCTAGCCTTCAAAAGTCCTAAAATAAAAAAGCAGTCCACCTTAAACCTGAAAAGCATCTCAAATTGATAGGAACTAATTTCTTGTTGACCTTAGAGGATGTAGTTTCTCTTCTTATTAAAGGATGCTAGACAAGACTCCAAGGAGTAATTAATACATTAAATAAAATGATGTATTGCCCAACTATCTCCAGCACAGACTTCAAAAATCTGGAAGACAGATAGGAAAGGATTAGAAATTCAATTTTCTACATGAAAGTTGAAGGATTGCTTCTTTTTTGTTCTCTGTGGGACTTTTCCACTGCCTTCTCAAATGTGGCAATTTGCAAATATCCATATCTAGGGGAGCATGTTCTAAGAGGGGAGAAAAGGCCCCAATTTTAAGACTTGAGAATATACTTTAATTCTGTAGGCACAGGTTCACCAAATCAACCAGCAATGATCTTGACCAAATGGATGACTCAGCCTTGTTGTGGGGATATTTATTTTTATTTTATTTCAATGAAATTTCACATTTAAAATCCTACAAAGATGGAAACTCCAACCATTCTACTTAGAACAAAGGCAAAGCCTTGGGACAGTCATTTGAAAGGATTTAATGATTTACATTAAATATATTTTACACTAAAGCAGTAGATGTTCTTTAAGGTTACTTTCTGTTCAAACCTTCCTTAATTTTGTTTTAGTAACTTTACCAGACTCTTCTTGGAGCTTTAGTGCTTACAAATAGAAACTGAATGAGAAGATTCAGAATTAAAGTTGTCATCATTAAACCCGATTACATAGTACAGACAGAAAGATGGCAGTAGAATAAAGCATTCTGAAGTAGGGACAGGGAAAATACAATAAGTAGTTCGCAGGCCGATGAGTGAAGCACAACATACAACAAAGTCAGGATGGTGTTGGGGATATATAGTGAACAATGTCTGTCTCTTGGGTGACACATGACCCACCCAAACAGGGGTAGACTTTGGCTTCTATTAATATGACAAATTACCTGAAGTAACCAACCACCCGCAGTAAAACACATGTCAACCAGAGAATGCATTCTCTAATTTAAATGTGAATTATTCCTTACTGGCCGTTTTCCTACTTTCTATCCCAAGACAGACTCCATAGACTCAACGCCGCAAAATGGTTGGTTAGCCATCTCACCCCTATATGGTGACTCTGACACTTCTGTTCCAAACAAAAGCCATCGTTTTAACTAGAGTGGTATTTATTCTCTCCATTAGTAAAGGGCTGTGGCAGTTTGGAGGGCATCCTGCAGGCTCCTACTTTGCCTCTCCCCTCAAGTCACACTGTGATATCACCGTCAGAACCTCTGATATTTAATGAGCCTTCGACTGAAAAACTGATGTTATCGGGAGCCGGGAAGGAAGCTTGGCCGCCCTGCGCAGTGCCTAAGCAACAGTCAGGAGGGTGGCAATGCGGGCAGGCACCTCCTCGACACCGAGCAGGGGTCGTTTTAAGTAAGCCTTCCCCAAGTTTCCATTCCTTCCACTAATTAACCAGCCAACCCCCCCCCCCCCTTAGGAAAAGTCACGCCGGCAAGTCGCTGAAGGACGGGGACAGCTCGCAGGGCAGCACACAGAAGTTGGGGTTAGCAAGGGCCAAGGCGGACACCACCTTCTTCGGGGCAAACCCGTGCTGCCAACTTTCCCGCTGCCCCTTCCTCCGCGTACAGCAGCCCAAAGTTTGCCGTTCGCCCACCTGGCCGCACAGCAGAGCACCGCGTCCGGCCGCACCCGATGTCCCCCCAGCCCCGGGCGGCGACGGCGCTGACCTTCACGCCAGCCCCCCACCCCGCGCCGGCCGCTGCCCGCCCCCGCCCCCCGCCAACAGCTGCCTCCCCAGTCCCATCTCCCCGCCCCCAAACCCTCGCAGAAAACCCGCGGTGGGGGCGACTGCAAGCCGACCCCTCGACCTGGCCCCGGTCCTCTGGGCCCCAGAGAGCTCCAGCCCCGGCCCCTCTGGCCGCCCACTCACCACTGGTGAAGGGCTCCATTTTCCCCCCGCCGCGGCTCCTTACAGCCGGAGCGCCCTAGCTTCCTACTCCGAGAGCTGAAGCGGCCCTGCCGACTGAGCATGCCCAGCGCGGCCGCCGCGGGCTGGTGGGGAAATACAGCGAGGGGCGGCGCCGCTCCGCCGCTCTGCGGCTCCGCCGTTCCGGGTTTTCGCGACAGCTGCAGAAAAGGCAAGGGCGGGGAGAGGGAAAGGCACCGCACGGCCCCGGGCCAACTCCTGGGGGAGGAGGGAGCGAGCGGGTCCGAGCTGGGGGCGGGCCCATGGGCGGAGGTGGGAGCAAGCCCCGCCCCTCCTGGGGGCCGTCCACTGTCTCTTCCAGCGCCCGGAACTGCGTTCAATCTTCAACAGAATGACAGCCTACCGCGTGCTAGGCGCCGAGAAACAGGGTCCCTGGTCCGTGGGGCGGACATTGCAGAAACAGACAATAAACTAACGCAGAAGATACACGAAATAACTGGCCCGCTGAGCATTAAATCGGGGTGATGTGTTGGCGAGTGAGGGGCTCGCGAATTCGCAGGGCTGGGTGAAGACAGGCCGCACTGGGGGTGCCACTGCGGCCGAGATCGGAGGGCAGAACCAAAGGTCGCCCCGGGGCTGCGAAACCTCGGTTTCCCGGGAGGGGAGCGCGGCTCTGGGGAGCTCACTTCGCCAAGGCTCGAAGGAGAAGGCGCTGTGAGCCGTCTCGGCAGGGCTGCCCGCCCCCCGCGGAGTAGTCCCGGGAGGGCGGACCCCAGGAGACTGGGGGAGGGCGGGGACTCCAGGGATCCAGCGGCTAGCGGTTCCGGGCGCGGCCTCCACAGGCAGGCGAATCACAAAACCCGGCGCTGGATTTCCGGGGGCTGCGGTCGCCGCAGGATGTGGACAGAAGGCCTGCGGGAGCCGAGCTCTAAAATCAACCAACACCTGCAACTCTGGGGGTGCCGCCGCGGGAGTCCGCCGCCAGGCCGGGCGGAGCTACACCCGAGAAGCGGAAGCTCCCTTAGTCACCCGGCTCCCCAGCGCTTGCACCTTTGCCTCTAGCCCCTTGCTACCATTGCTTCCCATTGCAACTCCGGGCAATCCTGGAGAGCCTTGGGAATGGAGCAGCGAGGGTCCCCGTGACCCCCGGGGAGGTTCGTCGTGGCCCGCCCCCCTCATCCCTTGATCAGTGTGCGCATCTCCGTCCCTCTCTCGGCGGAGGCCGCGGCCCTTCCAGACCTTTGCCATGCTCTCTCTTCCTGCATCCCTGGCCCTGCAGCAGCTTGGCTTAGGCTGTTCCCGCTGCGCCTGCCAACTGTCACAAGCTCCTCAGAGGCTGTCAACAGCAAGGCGCAAGGCGTTGGATGCAAACAAGCCGGTGGCGAGCGCAAACAGCCAGGGTAAACGGGAATGGCTTTTGACCCGCAGGGGAATTAGAAATTAGATTTCAAAGTAGTAAAATCGAAGTGCCGTATTGTATATTAAGTGTCAATTATAGTAAATCACGCATTTCCCAATCCACTTTAAAACGTCCAAAGGATAACAATCATGCTTAGAATAAAAGTGGAAACCCTTTACCTAGCTCTGGGAACGCATCTCCTACACTTGCTTTGCAAGCCACAAAGGATTTCTTGCAGTTCCTGGAAGTAGCCAAGTCCCATCCAGCATGTTCCTCCTGCAAGTTCTGTTTCTTCTGCCTGGTATTTTGCCTGCGGTTCCTTCTTGTCATTTAGGTCTCAACTCAAATGCCACCTTTGCGTTGAACCCTTCCCTGACCACACAATCAAAAATATGCACAAACATATTCTGCTGATTAATTTTCTTAGAGTATTCATTACTCTAAAACAATGGTTTTGTTTGCTTATTTATTATTATCAACCTCCCTCTCAAGAACTGCTGCATGAAGACAGGATCATTATCTTGTTTAAGGGTTTTGTCCCTAATCCCCAGATAACTGCAATAAATAATTTTGGAATTGATATGGGAATGGACGCAATGATATTTAGAGTTCTAGTTCACTTGCAATGTTGAACAACCTTCCAGAGAACATCTCTATATTGAATGGTGTGTTTGTGATCAGTACAGGGAAGGTGTCTGTATCACATGATATCTCAAAGCTGCTCTCTCCCCACTGTTAAAGATAATCAGAGCCCTTAGGCTGCCCCCCACCTTCACCCCAGGGAACTTACCTAAAAATAGGAAGTGGACCATAGCTGGTGCATAAGTGTTCAGATATACAGTATATGCAGAACTATATTTTGTTAAAAGTACCCCACACATTGTATTGCTTAAATAAGAAGCTCTTTCCTGTATTTTAGGTCATGTCATGTTTCTTTGGAGTTATTTTTGCAACCAAAGTACTTAGTAGCACAGATATTTAAAACTCCACAGCTTGTTAAATCCCCTCACCTCACCTGTAAGTGAGACTCTATCATGCTTTTAAGTGTGAAACACAGTATCTTGTGTTTTGTCTTAAATATTTCATTTCTGCAGAGCCAAGGTAAAAATGCTTCATCATGGCACTAGTAAATATAGGTGGATAATTATGTCTTTCCAAGATTTCTTTGACAGACAGACAGATGATTTCTTTATCCTCTGTTTGCCAACCTCTTGCCTCCCATCCCTCTTATTCCGAGAGAGAGAGAGAGAGAGAGAGAGAGAGAGAGAGAGAGAGAGAGAGATATTAAGGTGCATGTGAAGACTTATGGTTTTGGATTGGAGATAAAAGTATACAAACCCAAAATGTTTCAGGATCCTACCTGCCCTCAAAAGAATAATAATGAACTTTGTTTTGTTTTATTCTGTTTTTTTTTTGGGGGGGGGATACCATTTTACATTTGACTTCATAAAGCCTTTTGGAGGAAACACAGTTTCACAAATTCACTACTGAAATCCATTATGTTTTAGTCTTTAACCTCCTCCTATCCTCCCACACAGAACTTCCTCTTTAGTTTAAGGGCATAATACTTTAAATTATTATAAAGTTACTACTCATTATCAGAGGCAATAGTGTGACATTATCTACCCATTTACTCTTTCAGAATCTTTGCTTTCTATCATTTAACATTTGAAAACAAAAAAATTAGAGGACTAAGTATAATATAATAAGTAGCATAAAAAGAAAAATATGAGCTCCCTGAATAACAAACAGCATTTATTTATAAAGAAGCAACAAAGTTGCTAAACCGATGAATATAGAAACTTGTTTTGTTTTTATTGTTCTTTTTCTTTTTTCATTAAAATAAAGCACTTAACCCTGGTGGGTTTGGCTCAGCGGTTAGAGCATTGGTCTACGGTCTGGAGAGACCTGGTTTTGGTTCCCACTAAGGGCATGTACCTTGGTTGCAGTTTGTCCCTGGCCATGGTTGGGTCGTGTGGGTGGCAGCCACTCGATGTGTCCCTTTCACGTCGATGTTTCTCTCTCTCCCTCCCACTCTATCTGAACAAAAAATGGGGGGAAAAAATGTCCTCAGGTCACAATAAAAAAAAATAAAGTACTTAGGCCCTGGCCTGTTTGGCTCAGCAGTTAGAGCGTCAGCCGTTGGTCCCCAGAGACCCAGGTTCGGTTGCCGCTAGGGGCATGTACCTTGGTTGCAGTTTGTCCCTGACCCTGGTTGGGTCGTGCAGGTGGCAGCCACTCAATGTGTTCCTTTCACGTTGATGTTTCTCTCTCTTCCTCTCTTTCCCTTCCACTCTATCTGAACCAAAAAAAAAGGGGGGGGGGAATGTCCTCGGGTGAGGATTAAATAAATAAATAAATAAATAAATAAATAAATAAAGCACTTAGTATGCTATGCAGCAGTTAATCCTCAATTTAACAGATGAGGGAACTGAAGTCCAGAGAGGTTGAAGGTTTTACTCACAGTCCAGTGGTAGACATGGACTGGAACTCAGGTGGTCTGTGTTCTGAACCAGTGCTCTGAAACGTGCTGTCGCTTCCCTATTTTCACAGGAAAATTAGGGTCAATGACAATAATCAGTGAAAGGGATATGGAGTAAAGAGAAATACAGCTAACTCAGGCTACTAGAAACCCATTCCACTAATTAATTGATATTCCAATTTAATATATTGATACTCCATGTCAACTTTAGGTTTAGTATCATTAAATAGTCTTTCTAATTATTTTGAAATAAGCAATAAATAATCCATTAATTGAGTGTACATATTTGAAAATATTTGTTCAGGACTCTTAAAGCAATGGAGGATGCTGTTTACTGCAGGGACAAGATGACCACTATGAGGTTTCCAGCTACTTCAGACTCTAGTCAACCATCCCAAGAACCAAAGGAGTCAATATCTCATTACCCCGTAACCCATTCACAGCACACATGCTCGGCATTGATTAGGGATGTTTGAAGTCATATAAAATTAAGCAATGTTTAGAGCACTAAAAAAAAAAAAAGCAGAATAATTATCCAACAAAGTTCTTGTATAGCTTAGACATTAGCAAAAAGATTTAGCCAAATAAAGTGAAAGGTTATCAGGAAAGTTATATACGAGTTCAGATGCTTTGGAATACAAAAGTAAAACACTGATAAACTAGTTTAAACAGTAAGGAGATTTATCATCTCACATAACAAGTCCAGAGATAAGGCAGTCTCCGATCACAGTTCCCCAACCTTATCAACTCAACTTCTCACTCTGTCCACTCTGTGAGCAATTTTCTGGAAGACTTGAGTGCCATGTGGTCAAAAAGGCTGTATCAAGGGAGGGAAAAAGGACCTTTTCTCTGGTGTCTCTTTCTTAAGAGTGAGGAAACTTTTCTCAGAAATGCCCCATTAGAGTTCTCTTTAGGTTTTATTTGCCAAAACTGTATTTTGTACATTTCTTAGCAAATCAGTGGAAATGAAAACAAGGTTACAATGATTGGTTTTTTAGACAAAGCAATTTAGGAGTGCTGAGTTTAGGATCAGTTTCCTTATTTCATATGGAGGGGTGAGGAGCTTGAACAAAATCATTTGCTTATTCAGAAGGGTAAAAGGGGATTAAGCAACCAAAATATCATGTAGGCCATCTAAATGTTAACTAAAATTTATAAACACTGATATATTTTAATAATATTTTTAAACCTGAAGACACTATACAAGAAAAGTAAAAGTAGAGCCGAATTCAATGCAATTTCTCATAAAACTGATCAAAATACCTAGGATTACAAACCAAGAAATTATATAGTATTAAACCTTGAACTTTGACCTGAAAGTAACTACTAAAATAGAAAAATAAATCTTAGGCAGTTGTATTCATTTGCTCGGGCTGCTATTAAAAACTATCATAATCTGAGTGGCTTAAACAACAGAAAATTTTGTCTCATAATTGTGGAGGCTAGAAGGTCAAGATCAAGGTGTCAGCAGGGCCTTCCCTCTGAGGGCTCCAAGGTAAGATACATGTTCCAAGCTCCTCTCTGGCTTCTAGTAGTTCCTTGGCTGTGGCAGCACACCTTCAGGCCTCACATGGCATTCTCCCTGTACACATTTCTGTGTTCATATTTCCCCTTCTAATAAGAACACTAGTCGTATCGGATTAGGGGCCCACCCTACTTCCGTATGACCTCATCTTAAGTCATCATGTCTGCAACAACCCTATTTTCAAATAAAGTCCCAATCTCAGGTACAGGGGATTACAACTTCAACTTATGAATTTTGGGTAGACACAATTAAACTTATCTAACAGCATCTTTCTAAAAGAAATAAGGTTGAAGATAAGTATCAACAAAGATTTGACTTTCATGCATGACATCAAGAAGTGAAAAAATGAACCCACAGAATGGCAGAAGATATTTGCAAATCATTTACCTCACAAGGAGTTTGTATCTAGAGTATATAAAGAAGTCTTACAACTCAATAATAAATGACAAATAATCCAATTTAAAATGGCAAAGGATCAAAATAGACATTTCTCCAAACAACACATACAAATGGCCAGTAAACACACGAAAAGATGTTCAATATCGTTAGCCTTTAGGGAAATGCAAATCAGAACCACAATGAGGTACTACTTCACCGGTATAACTAGGCACAGGCATAGGATGGCTAGAATAAAAAAGCCAGAGACTAATAAATGTTGGCCAAAATGTAGAGAAATTGGAACCTTTATACGCTGCTGGTAGGAGTATAAAATGGTGCAGCTCTGCTGGAAAATAGTCTGGCAGTTCCTCCGAAGGCTAAACATAGAGTTGCCGTAGGATCCAGCAATTCCACTCCTAGGTATATACCCAGAATTAAGATTCTCTGTCCATACAAAAACTTGTACATGAATGTTCATAGCAGCACTGTTCATAATAGCCAAAAAGTAGAAACAACACAAATATTCAACCAGAAGCCAGTTACAGAAGACCATATATGGTATCAGTTCATTTATATGAAATGTCCAGACTAGGCAAATCTATAGAGACAGGAAGATTAGTGGTTGCCTAGGACTGAGGAAGGGAGGAATGGGAAGTGACTGCTAATGGGTATAAGTTTCTTGTTAAGGTGATGAAAATGTTCTAAAATTGATCATGATGATGGGTGTACAACTCTGAATATACTAAAAACCATTGCCTTTGTGACTGGGTAAGTTGCTTAACTTCCCTGGCTTTTATATTTTCGTTTGTAAACTAAGGACAAGTATCCTGTCTTAGGGTTATTGTGAGAATAAGATGAATGAACACACTGAAAGTGCTTTGAACAGAGACTGGCACAAAATAAGTTCTAAGAATGTATTTGCTATTACTTTTAGATGTGAATTATGAAACTTTAATACCATGTAGATTACATGCCAAAGTATAAGGCAAGAGCAAACAAAGTTGTATAATGCTGACATATTCCAACCTGATAGTTTAAAATAATGATGTCCTGAAAAAAACCAAGCTTTTGGTGCTGAGTGGATGTCTAAGCCCTGTGTCAGATGGGACCTGGCTGGGCCAGGAAGTGGGTCCTGCTCCAGCCATGAAAACCAATCATAGGCTCTCTTGTATAAAAGTCAGAAGATGTAAAAGATATTTTTAGAAATGATATCCAGCTGGAGTTTTTGATTGACTTGCTTCTTCCAGAGAAATGTTTACACTCCCCATAATACTGATTGTTTTCCTTTTCTTTTATTTCTTACATCTATGCTGAAATAGAGCTTGTCGAAGGTTCATTCCTGTAAAATGTGTCCTTCAAATTTTTGTTTGTTTTTGAGCATGAGAAGGTCCTGTAATATTTATGCAGAAAATTACACTTGACTGTGATTCTTGGCTGAGTCTGGGCTGACTCAGATGCGTTTTTCCTCTCTCTGGCTGATAGCTGCCAGCACAGGCTGTCAGTCAGTCAGCAACATTTGTGACGTGCCTACAGTGTACAGAGCACCAAAGAGAACAAAAATCAAAACTGGAGTTGAAGCTTTGCTTGTAAGGCACTTACAATACATTGGGCCGGTCAGGACAAGCACATGGGATAGATACATAACGCGTAATACATGCCACAGACGCCTACAATCACGTTCTAACAGGACCAGCCGGAGTTAAAATTGCCAAGTGCTTATCTCCTAGTTCTCCTAGGTCCCATTTTTTTTTTTCTCCCTTATTTCTAAATGCTGATTCACACAGTCAACAGACATTTGTCATATGCTACCTTTATGCAACGCCTTAGAATAAGTGACAGATACTCCCTCCAGAGCTTCCTACCAACTAGTACTTTCTGGGGTACTGCCCTCACCCCAGAATCTATTCCTCACCCTCTCCCCAATCCCAATCCTCTCCCCCAGCTTCAGGGCTCTTTATCTCTCCTTAAGACCCTTTTCGCGGCTAGCTATAAAGAAATAAGTATTAATTAAAAAAAAAAAAAAAAAAGTCACACTAAAACATGACTAATGAGTTGTAATTCAATATTCTAACTTTTTTAGCTCAAAGCAATTAATTTGTAATGATAAAACAGTAGAAGAAAAGGCACCTGGATAAAGAGAGATGTATTTTGAAACAAAATCTATGATGACATTTTTTACATTTGGATTTGCAAGGCCAACAGTGCAGGTGTTATTTCTTTCCAGATCCTCAAGTGAGTCAGGAGCCAACAGTATACTATTCCCTTTGGCCTGAAAATACAAGCTAGGCTTCCCAATGAAACAGTTACCTGAAACTAGAAGAATACGCTTTTCCTATTTGGTAATGGCTTTTCTAGAATATATAACTTTTGTAAAATATATAACATTTGTTTATTTTAAATATCTTTAAATTAATTTTTAGGGAGAAAGAAAAACATGGATGTGAGCGGGGGGGGGGACGAACTGGCTGCCTCCTGCAGGCCCCCTACCAGGGATTGAGCCAGCAGGACCAGGATTCGAACCCACAAACTTTTGGTGTCTGGGACAATGCTCCAACCAACTGAGCCACACTGGCAGGGCTAGAATACTATTTTTAAAGCAGTGTTTTGATCAGTAGCATCATGACTATTATTTATATAAAGATAAGGCACAACTTAGAACAAATATAAACCTTTGAATGCTTTTCATTCTCTCTCATTAACCAACAACTTAATCATTGTTGCTTAAGTGACCCGAATTCAGTCCCTGAGTGTGAGTTGAATGAACTCACCCAGGACAGAAGAAGGTCTGAGTCCTGTAGACTCTGTCAGGTTCACACAGATTGTGCAAAGTTGTTTCAGACTAGACCTTTCCTTTGATCCTTATCATTGCCTGTTTACCCCTAATCAGCTAAAAAGTTTTGTTTGCCCTTCTAAGATTCCTGCTTTTAGTCTTTGGATCTACATCTGGAGGCATGAATAGAAAGAAAATAAAATTATATGCCAACAGCTTTATGCCATGGAGACGATTGTTTCTCTTTTAGAAGAAGTTCCCCGATCCCCATCCCACCTCTTTCCATATTTGAATTTTTAGAATGTTCTATCCATCCTTTTCTCAAGTCCAATTCAACATATTAGAAATGAGTGAGAATTTTCAAACTCAGTTTACTAGAAAACAATCTTAAAGGGGAATAAGTCTTCAAAATTTAATGTCCTTTGTATTTTTTGCCTTAGACAATTTACTCTGCCTACTTTAAAATGAGGTTTGTAATCGTAACTGAGGTATTGTTTGGATGACTAAATGGACATGCCAAGTGGCATCAGCATGGGTATCCATTCCTTAACGAGGCATGAAAAAAAGGAAGTATGGCATAATTCAACAGAGGGAGGCATGAACTTTGAAGTGTGGGAAATCATGTGTCTAAATACCTAAAGGTGAGAATTAATGAGTCATGTACTAAGAACAGAAAACTGGTATTTTGTTTGTTTGGTTTTTTTTTTTTGTTTGTTTGTTTGTTTGTTTTACTTTATCTGAGAACATGGTAGAAGATGAGGACTTTGGGGGAAAGAAGACCAAATTAGGAAAAATCTTGAAGTTACAGTTGCAAAACAAAGTTTGCAGAAGTGATTGGGACAGAAATGTTTTTCTATCTTGTTAGTTAAGTCTGCACTTCTCAGACTTTCTAAACCATTTCTCCCTATGAATAATGGAACATTTTCCTAATGTAAGTTCTGAATAAATGAATGTTTATACCACTGGCTTCCTAAGTATGATACAGTGCTAGACATCCCACAACCTCATTTATGAGAAATTAATAGTACACAGTCAACATGGCAAATAAATTTCCATACTAAGAAGCCTCATATGTAAAAGTGTTAGACATTTGCATACTGGAAAATAAATTACGATGGCTTGTGAGAACATGTGAGGCTAGTACCCTGGCTGAGCTTCTTGCTGAAACTCACTAAAAATGTCCTAGAAAGTTAGTAAGGAATACTCATGGAGCAAAAATGAAGTGAAGGCAGAAACTCTGAGGGGTAAGCAAAAGGCTGAAATCAACGTTCACCTTGAGGTATCCGAAGCTTCCTTTTCTTCAGAGGGGAAGGACAAGCCTGGGCCTGCCCAAGTTGGGGACCATAGAAGGAAGCAAAATTTAGGTGTAGTCTGTTTATAAAAGACTCATCTGAAACTAAAGGATACAGAAAAATTCAAAGTAACAGGATACAAAAAGATTTATCAAGCAGATACCATTCAAAAGAAACCAGAGGCACAGCTATGTAGACGTCTAGTATTAACATTTAATACTATAAGAGAATAACATTTGCTGCTGACAGGTACAGGATATACAGGTAAGAAGAAAGTGAATGAACACCCCCTTTTAGAAAAATAATCTGTCACAATCTATTAAACTAGTAGATTATATAAAATACATATATGCTTTAGCCCCACAAACCCATGGCTTTCATAATCCTTTTCACTTTTCTTCTTTATGACTTGAAGATGATTTTGATGAGATTAAGGTTTCAAGAAGCAAACAATACAATACATGATTGATTTAAAGTCTGTAAATGTGAAAGTTGTAAACCATTATATGTTGAAATAAAAAACAGTGACACAAACCCAGCTGCTGTGGCTCAGTGGATTGAGCATTGTCCCACGGACTGAGAGGTCTGGGTTCGATTTCCAGTCAGGGCACATGCCCAGGTTGAGGGCTCGGTTCCCAGTAGGGGGTGTGCAGGAGGCAACCGATCAATGTTTCTCACATCGATGTTTTGATCTCTCTCTCCCTTCCTCTCTCTTTAAAAAATCAATAAAAAATATTAAAAAAAATAGTGACAGATGCTTAAATGGAAGAAAGAAGGTCAGTAATGAATATAAGTAAAGGAAGGTTGCAGAGTAAAAATGTGTCCATTTTAAACCATCTTGTGTTTGGTAGATATTAATGTTCAGGTGGAAAACTAGCTCCTATGACTATTTGGAGGTCCCCCTTGAGGTTTGGGATAAACCCCTCCCCAACTCCAAAAACAAAAAAAACCAAAAACCTCCTCAGGAACTCCCCTCGGAAAATCAAGATCTCTTGTAGCAATAGTTCCTGGCCAGGCTTGCTTCTCTGGAACCTCAAATAGACCCAGTGACACAGCAAGGAATGAAATGCGTACAAGGGACAGGACAAATTCCTGTCACGCTGGACAGCTGGGCTCTTGAGGGCTGAAGTGCCCATTCTCCCCACACAAAGCCTGCAAGGGAGCAAGGCAATATTCTGGGGCCCCGATCTGGAGGTTTCTCATTCTGAAAAAGCGGCAGAGACCACAGAATTCTCCTGGGCGCTCTGTGGGGGGTCAGGGAGGCACAGGGAATTTGTGTCTGCTCACTCCATCGGCTGTTCATGATATAACTTTTTCACAACTTATTTGTTCACTTGTGGTAAAAGAAAGTAAAACTCACTTTAGCCAAGTCTTAGTTGGTGTTGGGGGTCTGGCATCCACCATAAAGCTTTTTTTTTTTTTTTTTTATCCTCACCCGAGGACATTTTTCCATTTTTTGTTCAGGTAGAGTGGGAGGGAGAAGAGGAACAGAGAGAAAGAGAAACATCGATGCGAAAGGGACACATCGAGTGGCTGCCACCCTCACGACCAACCAGGGCCCAACCAGGGCCGGGGACAAACTGCAACCGAGGTACATGCCCTTAGCAGGAACCGAACCCGGGTCTCTCTGGATCGCAGGCCGACGCTCTAACCGCTGAGCCAAACCGGCCAGGGCCACCATAAAGCTTTTGAGATACCACACTAATGAGTATAATACAATTCTTTTGAAAAACACTATTTGTTAAAACGTTATTGGTGCATTAGTTCTCATGTTCATTCTCATTGAATAATAAAATGGCTTCTTTCTGTACCCAATTCTTAAGAATCAGAAAAATTACAAACGTACTTAAATAAGGAACTAAAAGGAAAAAAATTCAAAACATGGAACTTTATGATAAATAAGGTATTGTCCAAAAGAAGGAACTTTGCTTATTTATGGAAATGTTGATGGCACAGTTCCACTGAAACTCATACACATTTTACTGCTTAATTTACATATTATCTGGGAAGAAAAGTATTCTTTACTTTTTCAGTTTTCTTATGCAGAAGTATGTATAATTCTAGAAGAATATCACTAAGGTGTTACACAGACCTTGGTAGAACCCTGATCATGTCAAATCTAGAGACAGAGAAGCTTCAAAGATTCCAAGAAATGATTTGAAAACAAACTTAACATGGTCCATCCAAACTGTATTCTGTCTCTGACTGAGAAAGGTCTATAGACTTGATGAAATCACTCCGAAAGAGATCCTAAGCCACCTCCCCGACCTGATACCCCAGCATCCTTAATAACCTAAATAAATTAATCATTACTGTATTAATTCATATCTTTCTAAAACTTATTTATACTTTCATACTGATTCATATGTGGGATCAATTTATTACATTTACTACCTGTATTTAGAGTGGTGTTTTTTTTTATTCAAAATAAATTATTCAAACATATAAGAGAAGCATTTAGAAAAGCATTTCAGAGATCAAGAGGTTCCTTAAAATATGAAGAAATGCTAAAATTGGGTTACAAAATATGATACAGTTAAAAATGTACATTAAACCACAATTTAGCCAAAATAGATATAATATAATCTAATTCTGCAACTTTCAAAAGAGGTATTAAAAATGCTTCAGTGTTGCCCTGGCCGGTTTTGCTCAGCAGTTAGAGTGTCGGCCTGTGGACCAAAGAGTCATGGATTTGAAACCGGTCAGGGGCATGTACCTCGGTTGCAGTTTGATCCCCGGCCCTAGTCAGGGTTGTGTAGGAGGCAGCTAATCAATGTGTCTCTCTCACAATAATGTTCCTCCCTCCCTCCCTCCCTCCCTCCCTCTCTCCCTCCCTCCCTCCCTCCTCCCTCCCTCCCTTCCTCCCACTGAATATGAAAATCAGTGGAAAGATATCCTCAAGTTTTGTTTTAAAAAAAAGTATGCACCAGTGTATGGATTAAAGTGATGTGGTATCATCTTCCTCCCCTGTGCCTCTGTGATTACAGATTTTACTTCATTTGGAGGTGACCTCAAAGGCTATCCTTGAGGCTCCTCATGAATGTGAAGCTCAGGCCAAGAGGCCCTCATAGCCTTGATAAACCCTGATTTCTAATCTCTAATAATTTGAGATTTGGTGAGAGTCTCTATTTTCCTGATATTTGCTTCATGTTTGATTCATATTTTCCTTAAATGGTAATAAATCATTCAGGCTGCATTGAAAGAGGGAAAGATAGCAGGATGTAAATGAAAGATTTATGGATTGACTATGTTTCCTTGGAGGTAAAACTGGTTGGGCAAACTCCAGGATACTAAGCAAGGTTAAAAAGTAGCAAAGTAGCAGAGTGGCATAATGTGAGGCAATGGAGATAGATTGTGTTGCAGCTAAACTATTACAGCAATATCTAAATGTCTATATCTACATCTCCACATACCTCCAGTATTCAGATAGTTTACTTTTAAATAGGCCAGTGAACTGGCCTTGCCCCACCTCTAGTGTCATATATACCGGTCTGCTAGAGACCATAGCTTAGAGCAGGCAGCCGCATTGGCTGATCTCTTGAGGCTTCTTATTGATTAGACAAAATATCTGGTATTCTCACTTGAGCTCTTCCAATTTCATGCAGATGTAATCCACCCCTGATGTGCTCCTTCTATTGACCATTTAAGTCCTAAGCAGTAGCCAAGTCCTTAGAGTGGGAAGATTCTTCTCCAGCCACTTAATATTTTTGGATATGGTTTCCAGAACAATTTGAAAAATATCCAGATGTGATCCTTGGGCTTTAAGAGACTCAAAGAACAGCTTCACCTGAAAAATAAGCAAGAAAAAAATGACTGACATGGTTAAAAAACATGTTCTCGTCCAAAAGGTTTTAAACAGCTTGCAAATTATACAAACACAGGTGCAAGCATTTCTCTGCCAACCTCTAAAAGGGTTTCTTCTTCTCTTCTTTTTCTCTTTTTTGCATAATTATTACTTCACTTTATCTTCAAACAATAAATAAAGTAAGACAGGAATGATAAATCCTCATCTTACAAGTGAGCACACTGTGGGTGAAGAAATTGTGATTAAGCCAAGTCAGAGTTAGTAGTGAGCTGAATTAAGTTTTAGAATTCTGAATTGCTTAAAGTGTAAATAAATGCTATATTTATTGAGAAAAGACATAAAACACTAGAATGCTTTAAAAAGAACAAATAGAATTATCAACAATAGTTCTTTTAAAAATCTTTAAAAATTCTTTAAACTTCAATATAATCATTCATGATAATACAATATAAACAAAAGAACTCATCTCTCAAAGGTAATTTTCATTTGGAATGCTATGTATTTTAAAAAGTTCTAGTCCTGCCCTGGCTGGTTTGGTTCAGCGGTTAGAGCGTCAGCCTGCAGTTCAGAGAGACCCGGGTTCGGTTCCTGCTAAGGACATATACCTCGATTGCAGTTTGTCCCCCGGCCCTGGTAGGTGGTGCGGGTGGTGGCCACTCGATGTGTCCCTTCACGTCGATGTTTCTCTCTCTCTCTCCCTTCCTCTCTCTCCCTCCCACTCTACCTGAACAAAAATTGGAAAAATGTCTTCAGGTGAGGAATGAAAAAAAAAAAAAAAAGGTTCTAGTCCCTTGCCTTACATTTACTTGCTACATGACATTGGACAAATAACTTCTTTTCTTGTTAAAAAAAAAAAAAAAAAAAATGAGAACTTTAAATTGCACCCATTTACTTGAAGTTCCACTACTTGAACATTCATTTTTAAATTGTTAGCGATATAGAGTCACAAACCTCTTGCAACTCATCCTTGGAGGAAAAGTGAGATGTTGTGTCAGAAATGATATATCTGATGGCAAATGAGCCCAGGTCAAATCTGAAAATAAAAAGGAATTTAAGTAATAGAAATACTGGTCTTATGTTTATTATATCATATATTTTTAAAATGTATAACATTAATAGCTATATAATAAGCTTGTATACAATAGATCATACTAATTAGCATAAGAATAACTGATATTCACTCAGTAAAATCCCAAAGCTATGAAATTTTTCTAATTTGACCACAAAATTAAAATGTAGATAAAGCTGCCCTGGCCAGTGTGGCTCAGTTGGTTGAAGCACCTTCCCATACACCAAAAGGTCTCAGGTTCAATTCCTGGTCAGGGCACATACCCAGGTTGCAGGTTTGATCCCTGGTTGGGGCACATGTGAGAGGCAACTGATCCATGTTTCTCTCTCTCTCACTCTCTCTCTCCCTCTCCCTTCTTCTCTCTCTAAAATCAATTAATACAATTTTTAAATGTAGTTAAAGCTATTTTAGGAAATATGACAACCTTATTCAGCAAAGTTTATATTTAAATGTATGTTTATGTTGAAAGCAGCATTCTCTACATTTTTTTATTATGCACCCCACTAGAAAAGGTTTTGGGACCAATACCTTCCCAAATTACATTTTTATTTATGAATTATATGCATAATAGGTAAAAAAATAAAAGAAAATTTAAATAGCATAATAAATAATATATGTGGTAATATTTTCTTCTTGCACATCAATATATTATCTACACACTTCCCCATCCATTTTGGACACCGTTGTGTTTAAACATTGCATTTATTAGGGCAATGTTACTTGGTTGAGCTCTCATTCTGAGCCACAGACTGCATCCTACACCCAGCGTCATATAGAGACTTTATTTGTACCACAGGTCAAAGGGATTCACACTGAAAAGCAGAGCACAGACAACATCTAAGAAATGGTTCCAAGTCTAGGCTCTGCACCTGGCCGGGCAGGAGGATAATTTCCAGCTACAAAGGCAATCGGCAGCATTGCAGAAACAGTCGGATCATTTCAGGAAGAAACTGACAGTCATGCTAACAACTGAACAAATGGTTCCAGTAGGGTTTTTAAGAAAACACATTTTTTTTTTTTTACAGCAGTTTCTAACTGATTTCATTTGGAAGTCAAACCCTTAAGGCCTGGGTGAGGGGTGGAAAATGTGCTTTTTGCTTACACAAAGCTGTCTGTGAGGACTCTGAGTCTTTTATGGCTAAGAAATGAGAGGTAAGAGGAACTGGGGATGACTGACATCAAAGATGCTGACTGACAGTCAGATAAACAGAGAAAATTCCACAGCTCTCTCATTCAGGATATTTTCCATACAGTATTTCATAAGTGACATTTTGGATTTGGATGAGGAAATGGCTGAGCACCTAAGCAGGGGTTTGTTGTGAGAGAAAGCAAAGCCATCCTGTACATTCCAATGAAATCTAATCATTATTGGGCGCCCCCGCTCCAGGGAGATGTTAAGCTCAGGAGCATAACACAGTACCCTCTAGTTCTCCCGAAAGTTGAAACCCCAGAACAGACACAGAAACAATCCAATTTTGGGGACAGGCTCCCAGAATACTTCTAATCAGATTTCTTTCAGCCACTGTATGTTCCCTGCTGTGCTACCTTTGCAGGGGAACAGGGGTTGGGAGGTGGGAATTAGCTCTCAACAAAATTCCTGAAGTTTCCACCAAACCAAAAGTTGAGCCAAATATGTTTGATGCACTCTATAGCTTCACTGAAATCCTCTGGGCTGGTGAGACAGTCAGGAGCTGAGGGGATGTGGCTGATGACGACTGAACTCAACTGGTACTTGCTCCCAGCATTCCTTGCCTGGGATGAATAAGTGAAATCTGGTTCCCATTCCCTTCTGCTCATTCCTCTCCCTTACACCTGGGCAGAGTCATTTGCACTAGTTTTAAAACCAAAAGGCTTCATCAAACCATTTGGGTGAAAGGGTATCATTTATATGCTTTGGGGGACACTTGGTCCCAATTGGTGTTAGGCAACTAAGACAGCTGGGTGGAAGGTCGCACAATGGAGATACGTGAATACCAACTTTTTGAGGAGCTGGGTCCAATTTTCTCTTACAAAATTCCAGGCTAATTGCTGCCCCTTTGGGTTTCTAGCAATTGCTTGAAGAAGAACTGCCAAGTTCTGTGTCTTGATAATCTTTCCTTCCATTGCCAGTTCAATTAATCTGAAGAAATAAAAAACACATGATTTTTATGGCTTGAGTTATGTAATGAAAATTAACTCAGACTATCAATATAGTAAAAGAATAGGAGAGAAAGAGGCATGATAAAATATGATGTACTAAAAAAGTAGCAAATTCTCTACTGGCTAATATTTTTAATGTTCTAGCTAAACTGTTACTTTTTTTTTTTTTTTAGCAGTAATTTTAGTCACTTATTATTTCAAAGAACTTTGATAAGATCTTATACAGTATTTTATATACAAGAATGTGTCTTTGCAATACTTTTCTTCCAGTTTCTGAAAGTAAAACTAAACCATTTTTCTAATATCAGTCACATGATTACTAACTAGGGAATATTCATTTTCGCTACTTACATTTTGACAATATGTTGTTTTTTTTTAAGTCAAAACAATTCAAATCCTGATTTAATTATTATCTGCCTTTGAAATTGGTGGGTAAAATTTTAGTGACGTCAGTGAATTTGTATCAGTTTACTTTAAACCACTTAGTTAAATTAATGCACTTACTTCATTAACTTTTCCTGATGTTTGCTCGTTGACAATGCATACAGAATTTTGTTTTTTTCAGCACCTGACATTGACCGTTCATATTGTTCCAAAAGGTAATTCCATCCTGCTGTTGTCTGAGCACCCACGGTATACACAATCTTTAAAACATCGGTCGGGATACTGTGAAAATAAAGCACAAAAGTAAAGAAAAAAGTTTTATGAAAGAAAAAGCTATTTTTTCTTATTATGATTTGAAAGTGCCATAACAGAATCACCCCTGACTTATTTCCAGTACCAACATGTCAAATCTTTTTTCTGCCAAACTTTTATAGAATTATTTTATGTAATTTTACTTTGCAAATTATTTGTGTGTGTTTTTTCTCTTACTGATGATAAAATGTTAGCAAGGAGAGTGATCATAAAATTTTAGCCTGCACAGAAATGAAAAAATAAAGTTGATGGAGTCAATAAATAAAAGAGATGCTTTCTGAAATAATAGCACTGGTTTATACAGAATTTTGTCATTAAGTGACTTGTATCGGTGCTATATAATTTTTTAAAGATGATTACTTGCTATTTTAAAATCACATTGAGAGTATATTCTAGTGGGCAGGACTGTTGAAGGTCATCTGACTCTCTAGGTCTAGAAAATTGTAATTTAGCATAATTGATTACCATTCAGTCCTTTTACAATTATCTGTAAAAGTGAGAGGATGCAATAATATTATTTTCTGTCCACCTGAAGAGACACTACAATTTTGGGGTTTTATTATCCTATAGGATATTAACTAGCTTTAACTCTAATTTGCTCTATGATTTTTTTATCCTTACCCGAGGACATTTTTCCACTCTTTGTTCAGATAGAGTGGGAGAGGGAGAGGGGAAGAGAGAGAAAGAGAGAGAAACAGCGAAGTGAAAGGGACACATCGAGTGTCTGCCACCTGCACAACTCAACCAGGCCTGGGGACAAACTGCAACCAAGGCATGCGCCCTCAGCGGGAACCGAACCCAAGTCTCTCCAGACTGCAAACCGATGCCCTAACAGCTGAGCCAAACCAGCCAGGGCTGCTCTATGATTTTTAATCCCAAATATGGTTAGATCAATTATAACTAATATTCATATTGATGGCTTAGAAAAAAACACAACACAGAGAAGTTGGGATGGGGCAGGAAATTTGCATTTATCACACAGCAACCATACACTAGGGATTGCACCAGTCCCTGTACATTTATTTATATAACTGTCAAAGCAACCCAGTGAGATTTTTAAAAAGTGAAAATAAAGCTCAGAAAGGTTAAGTAACTTGCTCTGAAGTGACATAACTAGCCATTTTGGAGACTGGATTTAAACCTGTGATTCTAGCATTTGTGCTATTTCCACTTTATATACTATATGTACTTAAATTTCCAATATGCCATTTGAATCATAAAACCAAGTTTAAGTAATTATATTGTAATCCACCTTGATATAATTTTAGTGCATTTTACTGTATAACTTTATGAAAATTGGTAACAAATCCATTATAAGTTCCTTGTAGATGCAGCACACAGTTGTTTTGTTCACCACTTAATCCTTGGCACTTATGGCATGCAAAGAACTATATTCTGAATTTGTGAATGAAGTAAGCAATCAATCTATGTAAGGAATTCTTCATTAGGATTAATACTAATGGTCTTGAAGTTTTTTAAAGAACTATAATATTTAATTGTGTATTTTTTATTGCAAGCATAAATGAGCTTTATCCAGAATATTTTCACAGGCATAGCATCCTCCTCAGCAGGTGAACCATCATATCTGTTGTGTATGGGCTTACTGCAGGTAAGCTCATCCTTCTTGGGACTAGCATAAACACAATAGTATTCTATTATGCAATGGGGCAGCAGGATGTTTACATTTTAGCCTTACTCATAACAACCCAATCAAAAAAATTTTAAAAAAGGGAGGAAAATAGAGCTAAACATTTTAGAATTAAATCCCAAAGAGCAGAAAAGTCCAAAAAGAAGAAAACTGGAATTGCTTTTTTTAAAAGAAAGATTTCAAGGAAAGATTTCAAAAGCTCACTGAGATTTAATTACTTGGAGAAAAGTTATGATAGTATATCACAGCGTAGAAAAAATTGACACCATTTCATTACATGGTACTGAAGTTGTGATTTCTTTTCTTCTATTTTAAAAAATGAATTTTTCTTAACTTACATACAGACTTGATTTCTCACAGCATCCAACTTTAGAGTCAGAGTTTTAACAATAACAATATAAAATCATGTGCTGGACAGAGATGAAGGCTTACATTGAAATAATCATGGGATCTGTTAGTGCCTATGGGTTGCAGCCACTAAACTGAACTGCAACATAATCCATTTGATCACTGGGTATCTTTCTCCTTATACTAACCACAGAATCAATTTTGCTACCACGTACATTCTTTAGATGGCTCAAATTACCAGTTTCCCATCAAAGTTGGAACTTGGGACCAAGGCTTGGTCTGTGATATTAGTTAATAAGAAAGCAAATACATTTTTGTTTTTTAAAAAGGCACCCCCGCCCCATTTTTCCCATAGTTTCCTCAGATGACCACTGATGTTTTGATTACATTGCTTTTTCTCTTTAAAGGGCATCACTTTTGGAGATGGGTGTCCCTCTGCTTCCACACTCTGGCTATGTTTCTGTTACCATGCCAGTGTTTATTTAGCTCTCCCCTATAGGGTCTTAAAACTCACTTTCCACAAAATGTATTGCACACTTAGTATGTAAGAGCATGAGCATGTTTTTGGTTTTGATCAAGGACTTTTACATTAAAGTGAAAGGAGCAAAGGTAGGACAGAAGTCAAGATCTACCTTAATTTTCCACTGGATTCCACCCACTGAGAGAAGAGTTCAGTTGCCTTCCGGATGCAAGGAGCGTGGTTCAGGTCACAGGCCAGCTTCAAGAGGGCGGAGCGGAGCAGCCTGTCCCAGAATGAGCCCTCATCGCTCCAGCTTTGCATGTCAATCACTGGCTTAAAATACTGGAGAAGGTAATGCTGCAGAAAGCACAGGATGGTTTGCAGAGAGGCTAAATTTAGTTCTTAACACAGCTCTGACGCATTGAAAGGCTCAATACTAAAACATCTGCTTGACCCTTTCCCCAAACAGAACTATTCATCTTTATATTTTTCTTTTTCTGGCCTCCAACCCACCACGCTTAAGAAACAGAGTTAGTGGAGTACTATGCAGCGGTAAGAAAGAAAGCTCTCTTATCCTTTGAGATGACGTGGAGGGACCTGGAAAGTATTATCCTAAGTGAAATAAGCCAAGCAGAAAAAGACAAATACTACATGATCTCACTTACATATGGAATATAATGAACATAACAGTCTGAGGAATACGGAAGACCCAGAAACATGGAAGTAGGGCACAGACTGACATCCCTCAGAAGGGGGGGTGGGGGGTGGGGTGGGAAGAGATAAACCACAGAACTTACATGCATGTATGCATGACCAACGGACATGGACAACAAAGCCAGGGACAGGGCAGGGGTGGGGTGGGGAGGGGGGTGCCAATGGGGTAAAAAAGGAGAAATATCTGTAACAAAAAATAAATAAAAAAATAAAAAAATAATAAAAAAAACTTAAATACAAAAAAAAATAATAATAAAAGAAACAGTTTCTAAAAATATAATTTAATTTCCGATCTGGGAGGGGACTATCAACTGATACAAGATACAATCACTGTAGGAGGCATGTTTTGCTCATGATCCTGGTACAGCTCTTAGGATGGTGCTGACAAGGAGCAAGGGGCACCCAACTATTTGGGACTGTGGTGCTAACTGTGCTATCAGCCAGTTTCCTCAGCTTCTCAAAAATTTAACCCCCGAGTCCACACAAAACAGACCAAGTTTCACTGATCCTGCAGACACTGTGTATTTACTTAATGAATTTTCTGAATGTAGCACAAACCTTGAGGTTTTCAGTGACATCTGAAATATTCCTTCTGTTCATCATGTGGTAAAACAATTCTAAGTGTCTGAGACCTTTGAGAAGGGCAGGGATGTTTTTTTCATGTTGAAGATAGCGGGTCAGGTCGAGGGCTTTGTCTAGGGTCAACCTTCCTGCACTGAGGGATAAGACATATGTCAGTGGTTTATGCATTTCTTACAGTTCTTAATATTACTAATATTAACTATGATATATAGAGAAATAACAGGAGAGGTTCATTATAGCCAGACCATTTGGTTAAATCCTATTTTTGCCACTTACTAGCTCTGTGATCTTAGAAAAATTACCTTACCTCTCTGGGCCTCAATTGCCTCCTTTATACAATGGGGAGAATGATAGTATATTTTTTTATTGTTGAAAGCATTAAAGCAATATATGTAAAGCACTTAGAATAATCCTTAGCACATAGGAGCTTTATAAATGAAATAAATACTAGCTAATATTAATATTTAACACCAAGTAACATTAAAGTGTTCATATGTTATGTCATTCTCTAATTGTTTAATTTGTGGCTTTGACTTGTTCCTCCAAGTGAATTTGGAACTTTGAGGACAGGTGTCAGGACCTTTCTTTTTTTGATGTTCCTCCAGAGCCTAACAGAGAAGCAGTAATTACTGTGAGAAGTACAAAACAAGTATTTCCATCTTATATTGTAATCTATTTAGATTATAAAGTTATATATCTTTTCTACATTTTTTAAGTGAGAAAAACAAGGAAACTATTATTCTAAAGACCAGAGTGGTAGGGTCTTCTCTGTAGAGGAAATATATCTTTGTAATGTCACTTTTGTACAGTGGTTTTCACGTGTGTTTCTGAAAGGACCTGTGTCCCCAAAGGGTCTATAAGCCATTCTGGCCAGCATCAGATTCCCACACAAAGATAGCTTGATATGGTAAAAAAGATTCTAGAACAAAAAGATGTGTCTGTTGAGTTTTTTATTAACACAATGCCCTACTTCCTTTGAGTTTAAACATTTTAAAAATTCTGATCTAAAAAGAGGGAATTGAAACTAAAAAGAAGTGAAATTTGAAAGAACTTTTGCTGTGACTTTGCTCTTCTCAATCACAATGACAGACTGCTTTAAACAGACTCATGAAAATGGTCTCTGAAATTTCGCCTGCAGACAGGGCTGGACCATATGATCTGCTATATTTTATAAAACACAAATCCACAAAATTTCGCTATTCCTTTTCACATGTGTAAAGATCATAATATATTGTGCAGTTGATACCCTTGAGCATTAGCAACAGAAAGAAACTGGGTATTAGATTCTATGATCACAGTTTTATAAAAAATGTTTAACACATAAAAATTACTTTATATTAATCCAGTTTCTCTTTTTGGCCCAGACTAATGTATTTCTTACTAAAACAAACACCATTATTAGAAAACTTAATATATACCTTCTTGAAAGAATTTCCATCTTAATATTCATTTTAAAGGGATTCCTTTTCTTTTTATAAGTAATTGTTTAATAAAACTCCAGCTCCTCATTATCTGCACAAAATGTTATCTGAATGTTTGTTTATCTTAAAGATTAAACATATATATATATATATAAGCACACGCTTCAACCCAACAGGAAAAATCTGTATCTACTTATTTGTATATAGTTTCAACTAAATGGTACCTCTGTGAAATACAGCCATATTCCTATGGAACCAATTTAGGGCTTTAAAAAAAATAAAATGTGGGACTAAAAGAAACAAATAGTTTTTCTGTAAGGAAATTAATGTTGTCATTTTAATTCCTCTCAACTCAGATGAGACCAAAGTCTTAAATTATATTTTTAAAGTATGAAAATTCAATTAAAATAAATATCTATTCCTGGGTCAAATTTTGTCTCCAAACTAAATGTGATTACTGATTACTTCCTTTATGTCTTAAATAGATATTTCACAGAACAGAAAAGGAAGAGATATATATTACTGAGGGAGTCCAGCAAGTTAAAATGTTCAGACTGATTATGGGAGTTTTAAATTGTTTCCTTATGCAATTACTTTTATTATAAAAGTAATATAAACTAATGACACAACAACTAGAAAGTAGAGAAGATGGGGAAAATACTTACAATTTTACTACCCTATATATTTACTAATAGCACTTTGGAGTATATCCTTTTGGGGTTTTTTCCTTTTTTTTTTTTTTTTTTTCACATTTAGGTTATTTTTTTCCCTATGTACATAGCTGAAAGCATAACAATACACAAACCTCACATTATTTTAAATGTATTCTTTTCAACCTCACATTATTTAAAATGCATTTTTCTATGTTGTCACTTCCTCTTCCTATTCAACACATCATCTTTTAAACAACATATATTAGATAATACTAATAATGCTAACAGCTAACATTCGGCAGGTACTATGTTTAGTGTTTTTTATCTGCCTTATTGTATGCAATCTTCAAAACACACCTGTGCGATAAATATTATTACTTAAAACTGGAGTTTTAAAGACTAGAAAAGTTTTAAAGATTAGAAAATTTAGGCTTAAAATGGTTAGATAACTTGCCTTAGGTTAAACAATAAATGAAGAGGTAGTACTGGAATTCATCTATTTTCAACTAAAATTTAAACTCGTAGTTAGCTCCATTAACCTGTCCATTTATTGAAGAAAAGATCATTGTTTTCCCACTGATGCATCAATAACTTAGTGTTCCTTCTGCTAAATTTAGGCTACCCATACATTTATAGGCTAGAAATAGCAAAAAAGACTTTGTAACTAATGGAAAGAGTGGCTTTCATCTGCTGAATGTCAATATTCTTCATCCTTTGTAGTTTTAAATTTTTAATCTACTTTCTCTGCAATCTTCGAGTTTCTCCCTTGAGCAGACAAATCTCCTTCAACTAACAATAAATAGCCTACCAGTCTGTTATGCATTGCTCAAATGTAGGATGGTGCTTTTTCTAATCCTAGCCTTCAATGTGCTATGGTGCCATGATGCTCCTGAGACCTATAGGGCTGAGGATTAAACACTCAATCTTCTCCCTTTTCTAACTTAGGAGTTCACTTGTACAGAGGAGAAGCTTTGTCTGAGAAATGTCCTGCTGGTTATGTTCACTCAAGTTGACCTAAATAAGCATCTGAACGGAAATAATGTCACACTGAATAAAATGAGTACATTACAGTAATTCTCAGAATAGGAAAGGCTTACAATGCACAATACTTCACCTGATTCCTCCCCCCTTTGTTTCCCCATTGGTCATCTTATGACCTGATTTATTCTACATACTATTCTGTTGATGATAAATAGAAAAGGAAAAAAAAAAAAACTTTTCCAGGAAAGTCTAGAGAGAAATAAACATAAGCAGCCAATTCTTCCATTTCCCTTCAAATTTCATATTGATTTCTCCAATGTGAGCAAAGTAATGAATGAATTATGTACTAGACTAACAACTCATTTAAAACTATAAAGGTTAAGACTATATTTTTACTTTTTGTTCAACTGATTACATAGGTATTTGGTGAAACAGCAAGCTACTAGCACAAACAAATTTTAAATCTAGGGTTAAAAGCTTAAATGCCTAGAGATTCCCCAGTAAGTGATTGAATCAAGCCATTCTTCTATAACGTCTTGGACTTTGGCACATGGAAGAGTGCAGGCCTGGTCTACGTGGGGTTCTTCCCACTGTACCCTCTTCTATGGTTGTTCTGTGGGAATGAAGGTCCAAAGTTACCAAATCTTCTCATTTTTAAATAGATTTCAAAAGTCAGGATTTTTATATCAAATTCTTCACATTTAAAAATATTGGATTAAATTTTTAAACATTGTGTGGGTCAAAATACCTTATCAGTGGGTAGGCTTTGGCCTAGTGGCCAGTATTTGGCCTCTGTTGAGATCTATATCATATGAATGATAAAACACTGAATGTTTGAATATCTGGTTACGAATCGGTTATTTCCTGTGAAATCAGATGAAGTTTTGTATTACCTTACTAGCTGAAATGCATCATGAATCAGACCTATTCTGTCCTTAGGTCTGAGAAGGGTGTGGTTCTGATTCAGCTGTGTGATGAGTTGGTCCCATCCATGCCCCTCATAGTGAACAATATAGTAGCCATTTGAGTTCACATTGAATTTCACCCAGCTGGTCTTTTCAGGTAATTCCAAAGTATCTAAGAGGAGAAAATTGAAATAGGCATTTTATTATCAACATACACACCAGGAACATCTCTAAAATTGTTAGCTTCCATAGTATTATTAATAAATCAATGGGGAAGATAGAATTTTGGAAGCGTCTTGATGATACTAATTTTCATAGTCCACTGGATGGTTTCTTTTGGGAATAATGGTCTAATTAAATTAATAAATTAATTAATTCATATGAAAAGGACTGCTAAATTTGTTTTCAAAAACAGTCGATGCAGTTCTAATAGGCATGAAAGGGCTCAGTGAGCCAGATAATGAGCATGACTGGAATTTGGCTTGATTTATTGGTGGCCTTGTCTCAAGGTTTAATTACTAGTCATTGAAATATGTGTATATAAATAGGTGATCCATTTCTTCAGTCATTATTTTGGGTGAGATAAGGACTCCAGATTGAATATGATGTTACGATGGAAACCCTCTCAAATTTCAGTGAAGTGTTTAAGGAGAAATTAAAATATTAAGTGTTTTTAATATGACAGAGATTATATTAGGTGGTAAAATAACATTATCATATTCTCTTAATAACTCTGTGAGGTCTAGTCCTCATCCAAAATAAGATGAGAAAATTGAAGCTCAAGAAGAGGTAAAACATTTTCCTAAGGCCACAGATCTAACAGATGACAGAGGGATGATATCAATCCACAGACAATACATTCCTAAATGCATGCTTTTCTCCATTATACATTTTTGCCTCATGGCTTAACAGCTGGATTACTAGGTATTACTAATTAGTAGGTATTACAAGACAGGATGCCATCGTTTCTTGATATAAATAAAACCTATCTCTGAATGCTAAAAGCACAAAAGAACCACCCACTGAATGAAAATTTTACTTCCTAGCTAAAATGTTCTTTCAGTAACTAATATATGGGTAAATGAGAACTTCCTCAAACTTAAATTTTTTATTAGTAGTACCTTCTCTCCAAATAGTTCAGAACATATTGAATTTCAGAATTGAAACACCTGTTTTGGCTAATCAGTTCATTACCTGTCTTTGATTTTAGAATGTGTCTGTGAATCACATTAGAGGAACTTGTGGAGTAGGTCAATGGAATGTGCCAAAGGTACCTAGGTTAAAAGTAAAGATCGTTACAAATTAAATGAATGGCCACTTCAGTGTTCACACTGTCAGATTCAGAAAAGCTGTAAAAGGCACATAACCATCCATCCTTTACCTTATCAGTGGCCTTATCAATGTTTTAGGCCACTACCAATGGATGGGTATGCAATAATTCTTCCATGATGATTATAAAGGTGCAGCAGTATATACTCAGTTGAAGTCTGTCACAATTGCCTGTGCCATTTGCTGTCTAAATCTCATACCACAATAAGTTCAGTTAATTATTTTATTTAAGGATGAAAAAAAATCCAATCTTCCTTTCACATTTCCAAAAACTCTGGTAGCCTGATTCAGATAACTAATTCAGATAACTGAACCAAAGCTGTGGGGGAAAGCCTTAAGAAGTCTAGATCTCATTCCAGTATGATTTTGCACTTATCCTTTTGTTAACAAAGCTAATCACACCCAACTGCCCAGCTGTGAAGTAACTGTAAGTGGTCAACAGTTTAGGATTGGCAGGTCAGTTAGTCCAGAGAGCAGAAAAGTAGCATGGATAGAAGCAAAAGACCTCAGTTACTTTTCAGTGGCCCTACTATAGTAAATAACAGAAACTGGCTATTTTTACTCACCAATTTTTTAGCAGCTTCTGGAATTTATTTCTTCTACCACATTAAACTATATTAGTTATAGTAACCCTGCACATGTAAAATCATGTGTTTGAAAATACCAATAGGTGTACAATGGAAAGGAAAGTGAAAATATTCCCATTAGTCCTCAAAAAATATAAAAATAAAGAAAACAACGTACACAGACTCCATCTAGTAAAGGGTCAGAAGGGAATTATCTACTTGCTAACCCACAAAGGGTACAGATAATTAACAAAGCAACTGAAATATTTACACTAAAAGGTAAAAATAGACACATAGATATTGCCAAGACTTAATGGATTGAGATTCCTGGATGAATTCTGGCTCTGGAAGGAAAGGGATTTTTCCATATAAACATATCTAGGAATAAAAAGAGGAAGAGCAGCATTCATAAGTATGAGTAGGCATGAATCAGAAAGTGGCAATTTAAAAACACGAATCTAAAAACTGCCAAAGGTAGAGGAAAAATACAGACCATTGTAGATCTTTGTTATTCTGGACCATCCACACTATTGAACTCTCTCATGACATTTTGATAAGTTACAAAATTGTGAGTCCTGCTTTACCAATAATGAATCAAACATAAAAATTTTCCATGCTGTGTTGCCAAGCGACAAATTGTCTAAGATCTTTGAGGTTCAGACTTCAGAAGGACATACAGAAAAATGGAAAGCTGTGTCTCACATAGAGAAGCAGTGTAAGAGTTGCTGTTTGATTGGATATAGGTACCTGATAAAACAAAAAGAGAAAACATTCTCTTTCTATGTGCATATTCTATATGTTAAAGACCTTGAATTTGATTCTGAGTCTCAGAAAAATTCTAGAATTGTTATTAGACAGCTAAATGTTTAGAAAAAAGAAATAATAATCATAAGCACCCATACAAATTCACTTGAATTATTTCACTTTAAATTAACATTATTCCTCTTGTTAATGGACTAATAGATCAGAGAAATGTGAACAGTGTCATGTTTCTTGATTTCAGTAAAGGCTTTAACAGGTTTTCTCAGGATAAGCTGGTGAACAAGACAGTGTGGTTAATTGGATTTGCTTTTATTATTACCAAGGACATCACATGTTTTAAGACATTACATTTATAATCTATTACTGAAAATAAAAAGGCAACAGGAGGTCTTAGCATCTAATTGATCACATAGGGAATATTCTTTCTCTTCTGATAATTTGTATAGCTGTCATAACACTTCCTAGGTATAGGCCAGTCACATACTTATTAGGGCCCGGAAATCTAGTATTGAAAAGAGTCAGGGTATATTATAATGGGAATATGACTGACCACCCCCTGCCTCAGAACTGAGTTTCTAAAGGTGGCTGCAGAATTATTAAGCACGCAGTTGGGAACCACGCAGTCTGGGCCACCTGCAGCTCTCTAAATCTGTTATCAAGGCTACTTTAGGCCTTGGATTCCTGCATAGAAACAGCATCCCATAGTTGCCAGAGAAGCTGAAAGAAGGTTAATGCCATAACAAATCCACTGAGCTGAGGTAAATTAGACCAGCAGAAGAAAAACAGCCACCTTTCCTGCAGGGCCCTCCACTCGGGGTCCTCTTGGAACACCCCGCTCAGGAAGCGCTCCTGCCGCAGTCTGAGCAAACGCCCTTCTTGTTCAACCACCACCAGGGGTATCCCTTTCTGCAGCGTCCACGTAGCTGTCATTTCTTTGATCTCCACATTTACTCCCTGAAAGGTGAGCTGAAATGACAAGTGACCGGTTAAGTCAAGACAGAGGAGAGAAAACCGAGATGAGAAACGATGGGCCCCGGGATGCTAGAAAGGAGGCTGGGGGAGGAGGACGGACTCAGGCGCGGTCTCAGGCAGAGCAATGCGGGGACTAGATCTGGCTGCTCTCTGCCAGTGACCTGCGGGGGGGGGGGGGGGGGGGGGTGCAGGTGGGAGCGTGAGGGTTAACGCACTGCGGCAGGAAAAGTCAAGAGGAAGGGCTTGAGACCGGAGCCTTTCTCCAGCTCCCTTTCAAAACAAAAATAAAAGAAACACCTCTCCATTGTAATAATGGTGGAGTCCGGGGTGGGTGGTTTGGGAGAGAAGGCTTTCTTTAAGGGGAGCTTTAAATATTCCAGCAGAACAATATATCGATAGAGGTATAGTAAATGGAAAACAAAACCTCTCGCTTCTCAAGTATGGATTTCTGATCATTGGATAGTCCTGAGTCTTCCTTTAGAAACCATAGTTTATGGGATTACTATGACTTTTTTAAAAAAGAGGGTTTTTGTTGTTGTTGTTTTATGATGACTTTCTTTTCTCTCTCCCATGACTTTCTTTTCTAGCTCCTAGAACTTCCCAGAAGTAAACAAAAAGACAGGGCCTCAAGAAAGCCAGAAGCCATTCACTCTGTTTCCAAGCCTAACACACTGGGTTTGGCATTCTTCAGAGCCTAGAGGATGTCATTGCAGGGGTAACCACTCCAGGAATTTGGAGCGGAGCTACTTTTAGCTAGCAGTGGGCTTGTGGGAAAGCCGAATTGTAACAACAAAAACATAGTAACAGCATCATCCCCTTAAATGGCCTGAACATTCTTTCTTCAGTCAGCTTTGTTTCAAGGAAAATTCTGAAGTCTGTCTTCCTCTCCAGTTATTTAAAGGGACAATTGGGCTATTCTACACACTCATTCCGGTCAGGTGACCGGCCAGATCTCTTCTGCTCTGTAGGTCTCTTTATACTTACTGCGCTGCTTATCTTCTTGGAATCAGAATAACAAAATCCACCAGATGTGAAATCACCTTCGAAACAACTCTGTAAACAAGAATAAAAGAGCACTGCCACGGGGGCACTGACAGTTGACTGAACATGCATATTAGCCATGAATGCAGATGTTTACTAGCATAGCTAGATGAGATTTAATTCATCTAGACATGATGATGAGCACAGCAATTCATGAAATGAAAAAAGGCATCTTCACAGTGACCAGAGGAATTACACAAAAGTTACTTCATAAATTGCTATGCTCCTTGTCATGTCTAGATGAATTAAATCTTCATCTTTATATTTAAAGTTTGCTAAAGAAGTTAAATGTGTTGGGATAACTGTTTTAGGGTTGGATCAAGTTGTTGAAATTTTCTTTCATTTATTTCCTTTCCCCTAGGAAAAGTCCTACTTTATTCTTTTTTTTTTAAATTTTTTTTATTGATTAATTTTTGTTACAGATGATTCTCCTTTTTTCCCCCACTGATTCCCCCTTCCCCCTCCCCTCCCTGCCCCTTCCCCAGATTGTTGTCCATGTCCACTGTTCATGCATACATGCATATAAGTTCTGTGGTTCATCCCTCCCCCACCTCCCCACTCCTTAGGGGATTGTCAGTCTGTACCCCGCTTCCGCGTCTCTGGGACTACCCCATTCCTCAAACTGTTATGTTCATTATTTTCCACAAATAAGTGAGATCATATGAAATTTGTCTTTCTCTGTTTGGCTTGTTTCACTTAGGATGATACTTTCCAGGTCCCTCCATGTAGTCTCAAAACATAAGAGATCTTTCTTCCTTACTTTTTTATTCTGAATGTTAGCCATGTCCCTATTGAGCCTTTAGGCAACTGTATCTAGTATTAACTTTATCTTATCATATCATAAATTCCTCAACATTGGGAAAAATGCCTTTGCTTACCTGGCTATTTCCAGTGACTGCCATAGTAGCATATATATAAGAATTCAGACAAAAAAAAAATGAATTCAGAATTGATATGACACCTAAGAAAATCACCAGCTTGGCAATCAACCCTTGAAACCAGAAGTTAATGCTCCAAGGGCAGCCGTAGCTAGGAAAAATAATATATATACTGCCTGAAGCTCTCACGTGCTATGAAATGATTTTATGAAAAATAACAACATAGAATTCTTCTAATTTCCAAGTTGCTATTGGCATGTATTAGAATTGACCTTATGTGACACAATACTGAGTAAGACATTTTCAGGAATTTATCCTTTTCATACCACAGTTTCATTTGGTATCAGAAGGGGGTCAACTAGAATACAATACCTTAAAGGGAAGGTTAAATGGGAGACTTTCCTGATAACTAGGAAGAAGCTGTGGTGTAATTGAAAGAACGAATATTGGAGTTAAAGTCTGAAAACAGATTTTAAGCACTGACTCCACCACTCACTCGGTATATGATCTTGAGCAAATCTCTCCCTTGGTATTAGTTTTCCGATATGTAAAAATGGGGTAAGAATGCCTACTTTTCCTTCTTGATATGGTTATAAGCATAATGTGACAAAAATTAACATAGCAATATTCACAGTTAGCTTTTTTAAATCCTCTTATTGTTGGCCAAATTTCTCCTTTAGTTTCTCCCCCACACCCACTACACACACACCAAAGACAGATTGAACAAGTAGAGTTGAACCTTAAAATTTGGACAAAAGTTAGGTGTTGTATAATAGAAATTACAAAGTCTTTAAAGATTTTGGAACATGGGAGGATAAAAGTGTATGGTTAACCACAGAAGGAAAACCAAAGAGAAGGAGGTCAAGTATCAAACCCCTCTGGCTAACCCAGTGTGGCATCCTGGTTTAGTATGGAGCCCGAGGAAAAAGGAAGGTGCTGCCTTCTAAGAACCCTCGTAGTTTGGCAAGCAAAATAAATATTTGTTGACAATGGAACTATTTATAAACCTTCATAATTAGCCTGTCACCTTATAGACTTAACAACAGTCTACTGTAACCCAACTAAAGACTTACATTTGACAGACTGTTCCACAAATCATCATTCTTAGCATTTCTGTAGCTGAACTTCTTTAAGTAGTGAATAATTCCTTTCTGAAATTTCTCCTCACTCAGGAAATCCTTGAGCATATTCAAAGTACAAGCTCCCTTTAAAAAAAAAAAAAAAGAATATGTAAAGGAAAAGGTGATATGACATATTTTTATTTAAGGAAGCTTACTTTTATAGAACATGCACAATGTCTGAAACATGAACAGCAAATAAAATAAAAAGTGAAACAGGTGACGGTAACCTGGCAGCACCAACTTAACCTGCTGACTTCACAGGCCTCCTGAGATGTCTCCTGAAAGCAGAGCTTCCCCTGCCCACAGCATTTGCTACCTTGTTGTAGGAAATGGTGTCAAACATTTCTTGTATTTGAGTAGGAGTTTTTGCTTGATTGGAGATAGGACGGGAGGAATTTAATGAATCTTTTTTAATTACTTCAAAACACACTTCCATAAAATAGTCATCCTAAACAGGAGAGAGCAATTTTTTTCAATTTCAGTTTGACAGTCTCAAAGCCACAGAACACATGCTAGGTTTAGTAAGATATTCTTAGAAGTAAGTATGCAATCAATATTCCTTACCATTGATTGTTTCTTTCCCTTTATATATTTCCCTTTCACCAATTCTCTACTTCATAAAGGTGTCAATCCAACATTTCCTCAGATATGTCATGAATGTTTACCAGCCACCAAGCCTTTGGATACAGAACTAAAATGACTGGTTCCCATTTAGCGAACACTTGCTATGTGCTAGGTAGGACCTTACCTCCATCATTTGCCATCCTTTCAACATCCTGCTTGGGAAATGCATTATTTACATTTTTATAAGTGAGAATATATGAAGCTTTGGGACTAAAGCACAGATTTATCACATAGCAAGTAGGAAGACACTGACTTTGAACCTATGTCTCTCTATACCATACTGGACCAAATGCCTACCCCAAAGAGCTATTAACCTTTATTAAGTGGCTTGATGGGGTGTTCAGGCCCCCTTGTGCCTATAAAAAGACATGTTTGAAGAAATCTTTTTATGCATCTTGGGGAAGTAAATAATAAGCCTTTTGTAAATTCTAGAGGAGTGTGCCCCCAGTCATGCCTAATTCAGGTTACATGCCAAGAATTCTGCACTGGATGGGCAGCCATGGGCATCGTCTCTTCCTATATCATTGCATATGGATAGTGATATTCCTCCTTCTCACTCCACATACACAGCTGTGTATTTGTGTGCTAGTTGAGGTCTCTGTCCACAGATATTTTGGTTGAGGGGTTTATGTTATGGGCTGAATTGTGTGCCCCTCTCCAAATTATAAGTTGAAGCCCTAGTCCCTAGCATGTGGCTATATTTAGAGACAGGGCCTTTAAAGAGGGGATTGAGTTAAAATGAAGCTGGTAGGGTGGGCCCTAATCCAACCTGACTGGTGTCCTTATAAGAAGAGGAAATTTGGACACGCAGAGAAATACCAGAGGAAAGACCACGTGCAGATATAGCAAAAAGAAGGTCTCTGTAGGCAAGAGAGAGGCTTCAGAAGAAACCAGACCTGCCAACACATCGATCTCAAACTTTTAGCCTCCAGAACTATGAGAAAGTAAATTTCTATTGCTTTAGCTACCCAGTCTGGTATTTTATCATGGCAGGCCTAGCAAATAATACAATTTGCTTTGTATATCAAACAAAACACCACAGGCTCAAAAACACCATGCTATATTGTTTTCTTTTTAACATTCACTAAAAATTTTAACAGTGAATTGATTATTCCTTAGGGCATATGGTATGACATACAAAACAGTGAACTTACAAATTGTAGCTCTGGATACGTAGCATTAATAGAGATAAGTTCCATGTAGTTGGCAAAACCCTCATTGAGCCAAATATCATTCCACCATTCCATTGTGACCAGGTTACCAAACCACTAGGAGGTAAAAACTCAAAGTTATTGAAAGTTAAAAAATATAGAAAATTGTTAACTATAGCAAAAACATAATGGATGCTAACTTCCTTCTTTAGTAATTAAGGCTTTTTCTCTACCTTTGCTACCTTTTCCTCTCTAAATCATTTCCTTTTATTGCAGAAAATTTCAACCTTTTTTTTAAATCACATGGCACACATAGACTAGTTACTAAAATTCTGCAGCACACTAAAAATATATATTTTTTGCCAATCTGACAAAAAAAAAAGTATGATTTTGATTCATTCACGTTGGATGGCTATTGTGTTGGCTGTTGTCATTTTTTTTTTTTATTTGTCACTCTAAGGAAAAAGAGGTCAGTGCCCTTGACTAAATAGTCAGATAACGCATGTTTTAAAAATTCCTGCAGGACACCAGTGTGCTGCGGCACATCAGTTAGAAATTGCTGTTCCGATGAGTCCCCTGCCTTCTTGTTGCACCACCACATTTTTGCTTGCTTTTTTGTGTGTGCCCATTGCTTCCGGCTCTCTAACTTCCATTCTGTCCTCTGAGTACTTCCTAGCTATTAGATTTGATAACCTGGAAGAAAATAAAACAATCTGTGGATTTTTTTCTTGCATAACAACTATCATCTCAGCTTGTCCTTGATATATGATAATGATCTAAGGAAAAATGTAAGCCAAAATGTCCTTGGTGAAGTTACCTCTTTATATTAATAGCAGGTACTTTAGAGAATCATAAGAATTCATTTAGGACATTCAAATTTTGTTGTTAGCCTCTACCCTGACGTTTTCAGGAACTAACTTGGCCACTTAAGGGAATAAAGTTCTGAGATTTTAACTATATATATAACATAAAAAGGATGTATAAGGGTAATCTAAATAGAAATTTACCCTTGACCTATATTTGATTTGTAACACCAGTTTTAAATATTACTACTCTCTCATATACGTTTATATTTTATTTATTTGTTTAGCCTATATGCCAATATATAGCCAATACAGTACATCTAGCTTAGCTATTTTAGGATTGCCATCTCCAGAAGGATGAAAAATTCTAAGATTCGGAAGAGCCTTGTTCCAGTTATAGAGCATAGCAGCTACATCTGTAGCTTTTAGAAAATGTTTGAGCTCTATTTCTTTTTTGATGACTCTCAGATCATTTTGCAAGTGGACACCAATCTTCCTAAGGGCATCTGTGAGAAGGAACAGGAGGTGCTTCCTCAATTTGAGAAGTGATGAAATGAGAAATACAGGTTAAGCTGATTCTGGCCACTTTTTCAGTTAGCAAAAGTAGTTTGTTTATTCATTCAATAAGTATCTATTAAGAACTTATGTTCCTGGTACCATGCCATACGTTAGAAATGTAAATGCATATAATACAGCCTCTGCCTCGATACAAATGATGGAGGTCAACCAGTAGACAGATAAATGCAAAAGCATTTTTGGTGCCATGATCAGTATCTGTACACGGAACAGAGGATTCCAGGAGGCAAGAATCAGTTCTGCCTGGCATATGTAGATTAGTTAGGAAATTATTCATTTCCTGAGTCTTGTAAGTGGCCCTTGGGTATGTTGCGACTGTGTACTCTAGGCAGGTCAGCAGGAGCAAAAGCATAGAGGAGCAACACAACCTGGCATGTTCAGAAAATGGCAGTAATCTGGGATGGCTAAAGCTTAGGGTGTCACTAAGAGATGAAGCTGGAGAGGTGGAGAGGGGCTGTGTCATGGGGGCCTTGTACGCCACCCTATGGACCCTTGACTCACCCAGTTGGCATCGGGAGTCTTTGCCAGGGTTTTACACAGAGGAGTAACATGGTCATATAGAGACAGAATAGTCAAGCCAAAAATTCCATTGCAGCCTACTGCTTCAGCCTTCCACAAAGAGAAACTATTAAAGGAAAACTCAGAGGGAGCATGGGGATTCAGAGGTAGACTCTCCGACCGTTTCCCTAGAACCACTGGATAGAGAGATTAGGAATCCCTAGACTCAATTAAGTGCTTTAGAGCTATCAGTAACTAATAATCAAAAATCCTTCTGATGGGACAGTGGGGAGACCCTGAATCCCAGAGAGCTGCACGCATGTTCCCATACGGCAGTGCTGTGCATGGCCCCTGTGTAACTGGGTGCTTAGCTTACTGCTTACAAAAACAAAAACAAGACACTCTATGGTGATGATAAAGATAAAGTTAAATATTGAAAGTAAGAGACATTACCAGATTCTACACTGGCGTGATATTTCTCTACATGGTGAAAAAGAATTTCTAGGACCCTTAGTAATTCACAGTGCACTGGGGATTTTCAGAAATGAAATATAGTAGAAATAGTCTCTGATATCTGTAGTACTACTTTTATAGTTCCATTAGTTCATATTTGTAAGACAGTGTTGATAAGTGGGCCTTAAAAGTCTTACTCCGCAAGAAATGGTAGCAGTAGTAGTGGTCATTGTCATCATCATTAATAACTTACATTATTGAGTGCCTACTGTATGACAGGAACAGACAGTTACCTGTAATCCTTACAACAGCTTCAAGAAGCAGGAACTATTATCAACTTAATAATATAGACGAGGACACTTAAGTTTAGAGAGTTAGACAATGTGTCCAGGTCTAAGCCTGCGATTACTTAGACTTGAGGTACTTCATTATGGCCATATATTCACAGGTTTCAACCAAAGAGAGATTGATTTTGCCCTAAATTAGAATGTCACAGAACTAAGGGGTAGAAGAAGAAATATATTTAATAGAAATCTTGTTTTGAAGGGTTTTCAATTCTTTGTTCTGTGTATCTACTTAGTTCCTACCTTTCTTTACTGAAAGTCATTTGAAGACTTTACCCTGAAGGGTTTTAGAGAACATAGTGACTGCTTCTCTCATGATAAAACTCCTGTAAGAGTCCCGTAGTCTAGAGCTGGAGCCCTCTGCTACTTGACATACTGTCCTTGGTTTGGTAATCCATAACGTCCCCTCTAGAGGTAAACTATTATAATTTTATGTTGTTTCTGGAAGATTGGTGGTGTTCTGTATAATGCTCTTTTGGACTGTCACTAAAAAAATGTCATGAGTGCCAAGTACCTGGTGTGCTAATTCATGGGCTATGACTGTGGTGACCCACAATTTATCAGAAGCAGAAGAGGTCTTGGGATCAAAGAGTAGTGATGTCTCTCTATATGTGATGAGGCCCCAATTTTCCATGGCTCCAGATCCAAAGTCAGGAATAGCAACTAGATCTAAAACATAAGAACAACCACACCTGATTATTATGGCTTCCACACCAGCGGTGGAATTTGCTTCCTCTTCAAATACATTTTCTAAAAGCATCAAGATTATCTTAACATTGACATTATGTCTTGTAGTTGCACTAAAAATAATCAGTACCCTTCTCAAGTAGAATATATTCTATCAATACAGTTTTAGTTATAGATGAAGTAACTTATTGACATTTAAACTTTTTTTTTAAGTGCTAGATTCTGAAAATATCATGCGTCCATTACTGCTAAAAAAATGTTATTTATAAACACTAATGTATTTTTATTAGTATACTGAAAACTTTGAAAATCAAAGGTGTCAGATAATTTTTAATATGTTTGAGATTTATCAAAACATATAATGAACTCATTTCTACAAAATGAGAAAGAAACAGGGTTTTAATTTTAGGAAACATCTTTTAGGAGCAATCTCTATAGTCAATAATGCAATGCATATTTCAAGCACATATGGCCTCTCTTTTGAGCAAATGTCCTTTAAGGCAGTAGAGGGAAAAGCTGTGAGCATCAATTCTTTTTCACCTCAATTTCTTCTCAACACTGATATTTCCTCTACCTCTTATCTAAGTCATGAGGGGTGGGGGATGAAGTTTAATCATCTTTAAGCAACACAGGTATAATGTATGTTAACTTGTATCCATGTGTGTGTGTGTACATCCTTTGCCACTGACTTCATGTAGGTTAGAAATTAATATTTCTGGCTAATATTTAATCTTAGTTTTTTAAAATTCTGAGAGGCTATTTTGGAAGAAGTACTGTTCAGCTAAAAAGAAAGGTAATTTTTTTTCTTTAAGTTTGTAATGAACTATGTCATTTGGCTTGAATGGCATTGTCTGGAATTAGTACCAGTTAATTCCAGTATATAAAAACAAATACTTATAAGAAAATATAGAAGTAGATTGGCACTGATAAAGATTTGCACTCATTAGCACTTCAAATGTGGGAATGTCTCCTTTTCTAAATTGCACTGTTTTTTTTGTTTCGTTTTTTACCTGTTAGTTGAATTCTTTCTCATAGCCATTACAGGCACTTGAATCTGCTCTATTTTTTCTTAAGCTGGGTGCTCATTTTTAGTTAGTTTTAAAATACATTTCATACACAAGGTTGGATTTTTCAAGAACAACATAAGATTGTTGTTTGCTGTTATTTGATCTTTCCTTGACTTTTGACATAGAGAACAGCAGTGGATTATGGGTACCTGAATTTAGTGTATCTGTGCTAAGGGGTATATACAACTGGCACTCTAATAATACAGTGAGACTCAGAAACTAAAGGAATAGCTCTTGATGTCTTTTAATGTTCCCTTTTATCTTCTCTAAAAAATAAAAAAATTGCATGGAGGTTGTGGGCAAAGGAGAAGAAGGATATGATAAGGAGTATTTCCTAATGTTCCAAAGGAAAAGAAATGTTTTGTCACTGTCAGAAACACTTAAAAAGTAATCTATATAAGTTATAAAATTAAGTCATAGTTTTTCTATGTTCTGCAACATTATAAAAATTACAACTTTTAATCTCTAAGATAGAAAATTAAAACCAAGATAGACTATGTCTATTTTCTTACATAAAGATCTACTACCACATTTAAATTATCTATTTCCTTCAAATATATATATTTTAATCTGCACCACAGTCTCTTATCTGCCAACCTCAACTACGCAACAGATAACAGATGAAGGGACAATTCTCAGCTATTTACATAAATCTTTGGCAAGTTTTATAAAACATTGCTGGTCTTGTAGAAATATGGTATAAAAAAAAAATGTGCTCCAGAAAATTCATCAAAATCTGATAAAAGAATAGAGAAATGATCCACACTACTTGGGCTTCTCATAATATTTTCTATACCCAAGGACTATATCTGCAGTACAAATTATTGCTTCCTGGGCTAAATGAACCTCCTCAGTGCTCATTTAAATCACATATGAAGGGGGGAAATCAAAGCACATTCTATAAGTAACAATAAAGATGACGATGTGGAATTTGAACCTACCCAGCTTTGGGAGTGGATAGTTGATATCGAAGTAATTTTCATAAAAATCAAGTAACTTCAATGATGCCTCCAAAGCATAATGAGTTTGACTCCATTTATCTGGGGATGCATAGATGGACACCTGCAAAATGTTGATCAGAAAAAGTGGTCTTTAAATGACAGATACCTGGTATAATGCCATTTCTAACAACCCTCGCCCAAAGAAAGGCGGGCTACATTTTTCAGAAATTATTGAGATACCATTAAAGCATATTGTCGATAGAGGATAAGATGTTCTGTAAAGTATTAAAGCAAAACCACTCATGAAAATTATAAACAACCCTGCATCTTCTGTCACAATCCCTTCCCTACGTGCTAATTGTAAATTTCAAGCTATTAACATATTTTATCTTGAGAGTCCACTTAAGCTTATTAGTATCATGTACGCTTGAGAACTACCCTTCCAAAACTATGACTATTAGCAGAATTCAAATAAAACATAGTTTTATGAGGTGGGAGAGCCTTTAAGAATTTATTGAATCCATCCTCCCCTTCCCCTTCCTGGTCAAGTTTACTTTAAACTCAAAAATGGCCCAAAATATTTATTGACTCTCCTCAAAGCAACTAGCGATGAAGTAGAAAAAATAGTTAGATTCCGATTTCCTTCATTGTTGTCTATGTCCATTGGTTATGCATACATGCATATAAGTTCTTTGGTTCATCTTGTCCATCCCCCCCAGACCCCTCCTCTGAGGTTTGTCAGTCTGAACCGTACTATAGGAAGGATATGTTATTGACCACCATGTTTTGATGGATTACCAAAATGACCACTGTGTTAAAAAGCTTACATGTAAATCTAAATTAGTCCTCTCAATAACATGAAGTATTATCTTTATGGAGATTAAGTAACATGCTCCAAGTCACCCATGTAGAATGCTGTAGACCTGGGACATGAATCCAAGGAAACTGCTGTCGTCTGAATAAAGTGCCCTCTGACCCCTCACATGTCTGTGTCTGTGTGCAGACAGACCCAGGTGCAGAGAGGCCATGATAAAGATACATTGTTCATAATACATCTACATTTCCTTAGGCATAATATGTATGTAAATTATAATAGCCATTTTATACCTATTTTTCATAAGCATTATTTTCTGATTCTTTGAATACATTTTTATGTAGATCATTTGGTTCCTCGGGGTAAGGAGTTCTTTTGTATTTGTATTTTTAATGTCTCTACTGATGTTTGTAAAACTTTATAAAATAAATTATTAGGTATTGTACATTTTTACAAACAAGGAAGACCTTCTTTCATTGAGGAAAGCAAATAGAAACAATGTGAAAGTACTGAAATAAGGTGCTGATATAAAAATCCAATATTGTACCTCCAGGCAATATAGTATGATGTAATTATTAATATAGTATTACAGAAAAATATGTCATGACATTTAGTTTTTATTGTATGTTACAGTGAAGATTGAGTTAAAACAGTTACATATTATTTTGTAAAAAGTATATATGGTATGTAATGTTACTGTATATATACTGTCATATACTGACATACATATAGAAAATAGTTGGAAGGTATAAACTAGTATTATTAGTAATTATATCCTGATAGTGGGATTATGGTAATGCATTTTATTTTCTACCTATTCCTAGTTTGTAAAATAAGCATGCTACTTTGATAATAAGAAACAAAGCTTAAGAAAATAAAGAGAAGCTCATGGCCCTCAGGATGCTATCCTGTGCTGCGTATGAAATTGGATCTCAGTCTTACCTTGACCCCTGATGAGGATGTCCCACTCACAGACTTGAAATCACAAACTATGTAGGCTACAAGGTATGTACTCATTTTTACAGTTGTTTCAAAATGATCTTCCAAGAGGCCTCCTTCAAGTTCAATTGTCTTAACCTACAGGAAGGAAGAGTCAGTATTTGAAAGCTGGAGTATTTTAAAACAATGTCTACGGCTTAAGCCAAGTGAGTGAGAGAAGAGCCTACCACCCTGAAGGCCACCTGATGCCCTTTGAGGAGACAGTGGCCTCTCATAACATTCTGTGACCTCCTCTCCCTTTATTTTTCTTATCCCTGGACTTTCTTGAAGACACAATGCATACTTTTGGGATCCCAAAATGTGTGTCAATCTTATTCTGTTGCCTGAAAATACAAAAACATCTTAGATGCTTCCACTTTCTGGAAATGCAATAATCTCCAAATTGGCATAAATTCAAGTCTGCACTTCTGAGGAAAAATACCAGAGAATGGCCCCTTTCCCTTTGTTATGTAATAAATAAATCTGTGTTGCAGAAGGGACTGGGAAGCAAAACTATGCTAGATGCGTTGCAGTATCTTCTGATCCTCTTACTATGTGAGGTAGGTGTTATTTCACGGGGGAGGAAACAGTCTCAGAAAAGTGAACTGAATTCTCCATGATCACGAGGCAAGATCCGCAGCAAGACCAAGATGTGGATGTAACCGTGTGACTCTGGAGACATTGCTCATTCTTTCAGCCGCCGTGTGACAGCTTTCGTCACCGTCTTATTTTTATCTTTACTTCATTGATTCCACAGTGAAAGCAGTCAGGCCAAGGAGGTCATTAGTAATTTAAGCTTCTGCCTATGTACTGAGGAAGCAAAAGTTTTAAGCCTGCAGACTCGTCAGCTACATCTATCAAATTCACTAAATAATTACTGAATTCTATCTTTATTTGCTCTGGAGAGCTTGTCCCAGAGATGATCTTCAATGTGGTACAATACCCCTAAATACTAAAAGGATCAGGTTCAGTAATCTGAACGTGCTGCTTTCTTCAAATTGGTAATACCTTTGGGGCTAGCTTGCTCTGCTCCCCACACCCTCTCTCCCTTTTCAAGGTGTCAGGTGGTGGCAGTGCTAGCCAGGGCTTCCTGAGCATGTTTTCTGTGTTTGGCTAAGATTGCAGTTTGCTTTGGCAAGAGACAATAGCTTGAAATATTACCATAAACTGCCTAGCCGACTTCAATGACAGATGTTTGTGCTATTAAATTCTACAGAATTCAATTCTACAGATTTCTATCAAAGAATTCAGTTCCTAAGTTCCAATAAAGCAGAAGACACTGACTGAATAGTCTAAGTAAGTTAGTATGTACAGGGCTGTAATTTACCTCTGTTCACCTAATAGTAATCTCTTTTTAAAAATTTTTTTTGTTATGAGTCTGATTCAACAGGAGTATGGTTACATACTCCTAGCAGAAGAGAAGGTTTTGGTGGGGGCCAGGGAGAGGGTATTGATGGTAGTCCTCTAACCAAACTTGACAGTGAAACCATTTAGGCAAGCATGTGCAGGAGCGGGCGGCGGAGGACGCAAGGCTGTGGCACTATGGGGAAACGAGAGTCTGTGACACTCGACATCTGATGGCAAAGATGGTCAGGAGGCAGATGGGCATTCCCACTGAGTTTTCCCCATATAAAGATGTACCCATGGAGGCTGAATTTTGTTCAGGAACCTGTAATGACCCATGTAGATTAACATTGCCTTAAATGGAAGTGTATGGGTGTTAGTGTGAGTTCATCCGTTGATGATGTACGCTCCAAGTATAAAACGCTGCTAGACACGGATTTAGCTATTTTTTCAACACTGGCACAACTCTACTTGCATAGCGTCATCAGCAGGTGTGTGTTTCTTTAAAGAATAAAGGGGACAAAAAAATGCCCCAAAGATACGCATCCTCTACCAGTGCTTGGCTGCCCACTTCTTCCCTTAAATCTTGTATTTTTAACTAAACACATTGAGAATTTAGTATGTGTTGCTTCTTCCCGCCAGTCCATAACCCATCCTAAGTGCTGCAACTGTTATTATCCAGAGTGTATGATTGTGGCATTACTTCAATTCTCCTTTTTTTTGGGCTAGCCATAAAAGTCTGGGTTGGGCATGTCAATGAGGAGCAGAACGTTAAGCCAATATTTGCTAAAAATGGCATGATCCAGAGAACTGGTCCAGACAACTGAAGCAATGCAAAGATTCAAGGATTATATAAAATATTTTCAAAGTGTTCACTTATTTTTTAAAAATATAAAAAATTACTGGATATTTCTAAAAATAAAAAGTCTAAACTCTACTATAACAAAATGGAAATTTATGTTTGCGTTACATTTTAATTAACAGACTTTATGAACTGTATTTTTACTTTAGCCTCCATGGTTATTCACATGAAAAATTTTATTAATAAAAAGCTGCCAGCAAAGAGACTGAACTAAGCTTTGCACAGTAGACTTAAAGTTAAGGTAGCAGATCATTTGTACCTGAAAATGAAAAGACTAATTAAATCGCTATCTTTACAATCTTGGAAAATATAGAACATGTGTTAAATGGAGTGTTATCATTGTTCCCCATGATCTGCTCTGCCAGTATTTCAGAGTAAATATCTTTTCCAACATTAAACAGAAATCTGGAAAATTTGGCATCTAGCTTATCAGCGCTCCCCTTCACCCATGGGGCCAGTCATTGTTCAGGGCAGAGAGGCCGGGTGGGCGGGGGGGGGGGGGGGGGGGGGGGGGCACTTGCAGGCTCCCGATGACCCGGCTGCTTTCTGCGCTGCTCGTCAGGGGAGCCTGACTTCTGTCCTCCTTCACTGGTCGTGATGGGGAAACACTTTACATTTTGTTCAACAACACAAATGGCAAGCACAGCTTTAGTGATGAAATATCAAATGATATTCAGGGTCCACTGTGTCTTTCAGAGTCTCTGTATTTTCAGTACAAATATGGGCCAAATAAAAGTGTTCAAAGGTCTCTTTCAATTAAAAAAAAAGTCTATAACCACACTAAATAATTTTTATAAATAATTGTAAGAACTACCACTGGAACTTGAAGAACAAAAATAGATTTCTAAGTTCCAGCGCAGAAGACTATTTGGAATGGGGCTCAGGCAGCGTCTTTAGACCCTTTCCACTCCCAGCATGGTCCCTGGACCAGCAGCAATGGCATCCATCACCTGGGAGCTTGTTAAAAAGACAGAATTTGGGGCCTCATCACAAGACTGACAATCAGAATCCGAGTTTTAACAAGATCCTCAGATGATTCATGTTCACATGAAAGTTTGAGAAGCACTGCTCTACGTGATTCTGAATCTCATCTCTGGCCTAGTCACACTGATGTAAAGGAACAATGTTTCTATATGAACACAAAGAAACTATAAATCACTTTGTTTTTTGTTTTTAAGCTTCTGATGTAACAATGCCCCAAACAAAATAATGTTAAGTCTAGGAATGGAGTTATTAAATAATATATAAGATAAAACAAATTAATGGCTGAGGTCTTGAAAAAAAAGGAAATATTTCAAAAAGCAACACAACAAAGACAAAGGTTCAACTTGAGACTGACAATACCTTTGGCATGTTAGATAATGCAATGTGTCGGCTCTCTCTTCTTATCTTGATGGAGAAGTTGGCCTTGAACAATGGTTCGTCAAAGCAAGGGAAAGCCATTCGTGCTTCGGTTGGTTCAAAATCTGTGACTGCAATTGTTCTGCGAAAAGAACAACCCCCAGGCGGAATACATAAGTAAAACCAAGAAAAATGAATTTTTACCCTCAGAACACAGCTTATCAGTCCTGGAGGTGACATATTTAATTTTTCAAACTATAATCTTAGAGAATCCAGGATTTCTATTTTTCAAGTAAACAAGGGTACATTTTAGTTTAGTAGCTGCCAATTGTGAATAATGCATGGTACTGGGCACTCTACTTAACGTGATTTCCTTCACTCTTGTAGCACACAAGGATTTAAGGCGTAGAGAATTGGAGTGACCTTACCAGGGTCCTTAGCTAGTAAGTGGCTGAGATAGGCATGTCTAGTCAATTTGTGGTCAAAATTGACTAAGAAATTAGTAGGTCAGTGTCATCTCGAGCCTATGGGATCTCAATCAGACATATGAATAATTATGGGTCATATCTTAGGATGTGTTCCCAGGAAGCAGACCCTGATTTATTAAGAACATGCTGCCAAGAGAAAAGGGAGTGAGGGAGCCAGGCCAGGTTCCAGCTTCAGCCCGATCCCCAGGAGCTCTGGAATGGAAGCTCCACCTTCAGGTTTTCCCCTGCTGGAGGCAAGGAGCTGGGCTTCCATGTTCCTGAACTGTGGTTGGCTAAGAACCTCCCTGGGGAACCTCAGGCCCCAGATAGTTCTAGCTCCCTCTGCTTGCTAGCAAAGCAGCTCCAGTCTTCAGACTATAACATAGACACATCACCTTGATAATGCCTGCAATTGTGTAATTCAGACTGCAAAAGATCAGCTATCAGGATAATCATAACAAGAGTCAGAAATAGCCTGCAGCTAATTATGGGTGGCATGCTGGAATTCTTCTAGCTCTTACTCCAAAAAAGTTGCCCCTCCAATTTCCCATGTCTTCTAAAATGATATCCATAAAATGCATTTCCTTTGGGTAGAGCCTTTGTCACTTGAAAAAAATTTAAGAGAAGCCATCACAGTCACATGCCTTAGTGGAAAGAAGTTGATAGGTTTTCTATTCAGTACTATGCTAGACCTGAGACCAGGCCCCTAAAAATTGAGGATGCAATGAGGGGAAACATCCCAAAGGGGGTGGGCGAAAGAGATGGGCCTGGAGAAGGGCTGTCCTAAGTGGACGGCTGGGGCTGTGGGGTGGGTGCGTGAGCCCCCTACAGGGCAGTGAGTACCTAAGGTGCAGAAGGGAAGAGGAAGTACATAGCAGACGCTGCTCAAGTTGCCTGCTAACACCTATTCCCCTTCTTCAGTTCCAACAGAAACTTGATATTTTTTGGGAAGGCAATGTATCTTGAGACTATCTTGCAACTTGGTAGGCATATGACTCGTGGCCTAGTTGAAGTCATTGGGTGGGAAAGCTTTGAAAAAGGGGCCAGACTCAGCTGGAATGTTCCTTTTTGCCTTTTTCTCTCCTCCATTTCCCCTTTCTTCCTGCCTGGAATGTGCACTTGATGCCCAGAGATGCACAAATCATCTTGTATTAGGAGGACAGCCATACGCCAGTGTGGCTGAGCGGAAAGGGGAGTCTGGGTCCCAGACAGCACTGAGAAGCACTGCAGCAAGCCTGAGTGCTCTACTTCTGGACTTCCTTTTTCACCAGAAAAGTAACCCCCTATGTGTCGAGCCATTGTACTTGATGTTCCCTAACTGTCCCTTGAACACAAGTGATAAAAGGTGGTAGAGCACTGAAACCAGGCTACTCTTCCCTCCCAGATGGACCCCGGCTCTGGACAACCCATTATCCTCTCTCTCTCTCACCTCACATAACCAATTTGTCAGCAAATTCTGTCTGTTTAACTCTCCAAAAGAAATGCCAAGTTCAATCACTTTTTCCATAAGGCACTACCACTAGCCTGGCCCAAGCCACTGTTTCTTGCCTGAACTGTTGTAATGTCCTCCTAAATGCTTACTCTTCTTCTAGTTTTTCCTCTCTAGGATGGATCCTCAACATACACTCGATCTTTGTAAGTGCAGATCAAATCAGAACCTGCCAATAACCTCCCACTGCACTGAAGTAAAAGCCTCCACTCCCGACAAGAGTCTCAAAGTGATCTGACTCCTTTCAACTCTACTTCTCTCTCTTGCTCATGCTCTTCAAGCCACACCGGCTTCTTTTCTCAATCGGCCCCACCTTACAGACTTCATACTTGCTGTTCCCTTTTCTGGGGACACTTTGCTCTAATATGTACTCATGATTGTGTTCTTTAAAAAAAAAAATTAAATGCACCTCTTTGACAAAGACTTCCCTGACCACTCAGCTAAATTAGTCCCAACCCCAGCCACACTCTTCATTACAGCACCTTGTTTTATTTCTTTCATAACATTTATCACTTACCTTGTCCATATCACCACTATATAGCCAGAGTCTAGAACAGTGCCAGGCATAAAGCACGTACCCAATAAACATGAGCTGATCAAATAAACAGTGTTTCTCAGTTCTCCAAACAGCCTGGCTCCTGCCTCCTGGATTTGAGTCATGGTGTTTCCTGGGCAATCTACGTACTTTCATTTCCCCTCTACCTATCCGAATCTCACATTTCCTTCTGCCCAGATCAAGGCTCACCTCCTTTGAGAAGCCTTCCCTATTTCAGCTCTCTCTGCACTGACCATCCTTTCCTATAGCATATAAACATATTTGTCTAGCCCGGCTGGTGTGGCTCAGTGGTTAGGCATCAACCCATGCACCAGGAGGTCACTGGTTCGATTCCCATTCAGGGCATATGCCCAGTTTGTGGGCCCAATCCCCAGTGGGGGGCATGTAGGAGGCGGCCAGTCGATGTTCTCTTTCATCGATGTTTCTATCTCTCTCTCCATCTCCCTTCCTCTCTCTCTAAAATCAATAAAGAATAAATAAATAAACAAACAAACAAACATATCTGTATATTACAGTCACACTGGCTTCTCCTCCCAGTTATTCTCCTCATTCTCCCTCCAGCAGTTTATGCTTCTGCTGAATGCTTCCCAGCTTAATGCAATCTCCTTAAGAAACAGTAGAGCTTCTCCTTCTTCCTAGTTCACCACAGTTTATTGGACTTTTCATAATGATTGCTGAAGTATGCTCCCGGCAAAGAAATGGAATGCATTGAAGAAAGCATAACAAGAGACTGTAAACAGCTCGTGCAACATCTTACCTTGTTTCACCACCAAGAGTTCTGTATGTGCTCTTATAAAACCCTTCAAAACCATCAGCTAATTTGGCCTGAAAGTCAATAGCCACATAGTATTTCAGGTCAGCCAGAAGTTTCTCTGGAACCAGCAGAGCAATTTGTTGATGAGCAGGATAATTCAAAACATTCAACTTTTTTCCTGGTTTCCTGTATCTCAAATCTTCCTCCGAATGAAGGGTGACATTCATGATCTCAAGGTCTTTGCTGTGTAAGATGATAAATTGGGTGGCATCTCTGACTAAGACTTCAATCTTCTCAGATGCAACAAAGTCCAGGGAGGTGAGATTTGGATGGACAAAAAGGTCATAGTGGAGGGGAATTACCACGTTGGGGAGCCTTAGCTCACGCCAAGGAAATGACTCCCCATTGGTGGCTACTGGGAAAGTCCCAGGGTCCTTACTGAACTGATCACTAGATGGCATTGAGAACAGAGAACAAATGCATATGTTGGGTAGTATGATTGCTGCGCAATAAAATACTACGTAACCGTTAAATATTAGCTTTATGTGTAAACTAACCATTGCAGAGAATGGAATATTAAATCTATTTTCTAGAAGACAAGTTACTCTCCAGGCTAAATCCCACCGTTCTTCATAGCACCATATCAGCTCGTTACGTCAAACAGGATCTGAACAGTGTCTTCATAACTGGTTTTAATCTAGAAGGGGGAAAAACATTTTTAGCATGAAAAAGGTTTTTCAAGTCATAAATAAAACCTTAAAAAAAATAAAAGGATATGTGTGAATGGGAAAACCCGTTCTCTGTCAGAATCAGGCAAAATATCTGCAAAATAAAGTAGAAATTGAGCTATCATCTAGTTATTACAAATACAATTTTTTTAGAGCTCAAATGAAAAGACTCTGCCTTAAAATCGTATGGAATGAATCCCCTCTGCATTTCTGTACACTGAGCAGAAGGAAGGTGTGTAAATTCTTTGCATGTTAAATCCTTCTAACATTTGGCTACATCATTCTAAGAGTAGCTTGGATACCTGAACATGAACTGCACAGGTGTCTCTATTTTGTCTTCCTAAGTCACAAAGAATATATTCTGTGGATACCAGATATTAATATTAATATCTTTACCTGTTTCAATAAATAACACATATGAATGGCCTTATTCTATGACTATTAGTATAAAAGATGCTAGTCAAACTAGATGTTTACCCTTGGATTATTTCTAATATATTACAAGCTATGGAAATAAAATTTGAGTTTATAATATTCTAACTGACAATATTTTAAAAATTGTTTTGGTCATTTTCATTGTAGCTACGACTGAAAATACAAAATGAGCTGAATTCACTGCCTCTGTAAATAGAACTAAGATTATTTCTTCTTATTAGAAGGGTAAAGCTATCAAAAGCATAAAATTAGAACAACATAATTAACGTCCGTGAATCAGGTCTGAATCCCACCCCGCCACCTGCCTCTGCCAACTTCCTCTCTACTTCAACTTAAACCCATGAATGGTTTCTTCAATTTCTTTTTTATCATTAATAAGTTCTTTAGAATTAATTATCTGAACAATTCTTCAATTTTCCAATTTGCACTATTAATGTAGATCGACAGGAATTCTTGAAGGAACAAAGACAAAGAAGAATAAAAATAACAGTTAAATTATTTTTTTGACAAGTATTAATTATGACTACCAAATCTCAATGTTCCAGAAAACTCTGATACATAAAACCCAAAAATAAATTAATTAAAGTAAAAATAAACAAAGAGCTCCAGAAAAAAGAAAACAAAACAAAACAAAGCTAGTCTATTAGTTTGAATTTCCGATGGTTTGAAAAATGAAATTGCTTATTTGTTAAGTCTTAGATTTGGGAGTCAGAGTACCTGGATTCTAATACTAGCTCCACCACATTTTCCTGTATGATCTGGGGCAAATTTCTGATTTTTTTGAGCATTAGTTTCCTCACTTATAAAATAATATAATAATGATACCATCCTTATGATGGGAGGATTAGATGAAATAACTCATGTGACGAATTTAGCACAGCACAGCGGCTAGCATATAGGAAGCATGTAAGGAACGTTAAACATTAGATTATTATTGTGGTTATTATAACTTGCATTCTCTGGCCTAAATGAAGTAGTTCTGCCCTGACTTATAGCAGCCATACTCCAAGAACGATGTACTTCTTCTGGTAAGAGTGGAGAGAAAGGCCTGGACATTTACTCATACAGCCTTTAACTTCAGAACTGCTAAGGACTGTAAATGCCAGATACTACAAGTCCTTAGTGTCCAAATAAAGAAACTGAGAGGGAGTGACTTTCCTAAAATCACACAGGACGTGTGAAGCAGGATAGAGACTAAAATACAGCTCTTTGGACTTTCCCTTTTATTGTGCTATACTGTCAATAGCATCACAGTGAACAAAACATCCTAGGATTGGAGATGCAGGTGTTGCAACAGACATTCGGGAAAAGCTAAACGATCTCCAAAAGAGAGCGAGCTCAGCAGCAGGTTCTCATCTCCAAGCACACACGTTCCAGTACAGTCATGCCAGATCCACCCCCTTGCCCTAGAGCCTCATGTCTGCCTGCAGGACCTCCTCAGTACAACAGTTTTATACTTTTAGCCTGGCTATCATCTCACTGAAAAATTCTGATTTAAAGACAAATTCAAGAGAAATGTTCATGTGTTACCTTAATCCACGCTGTTGCAGGTTTGAATGGAGGGAAATTTATTTTTGCTTTCACTTTCTATTTGGTAAGATGCAGACCGTGGCCTACTTCCTGATCATAACACTTGGCTGGTTCACTGTCACACAAGCATAAATGGGGCTCAGCACAGAAGCTTTAGTTCAGGAAACATGAGAAACTTCCAAGGGGCTTCCGAGGAAAAGCCACACAATGTCCAAGCAGGTAGGCGGCCAGCTTTTCGGTGGCTACTGCTCCTGCTGTTTTGTCTTCCCCAGCTCTTATCCCCATGTAAAAAGCCTTCAGAACCTCGCTTGTGTTTTTGAATGCCAAGTTATTATTATTTTTTTTTAATCCTCACCTGAGGATATTTTTCCATTTATTTTCAGATAGAGTGGGAGGGAGGGGTAGAGAGAGAGAGAGAGAAACATCAATGTGAAAGAGACGCATGGATTGGTTGCCTCCCGCACCACCTTGACCAGGGACTGACCGAACCTCAACCAAGGTACCTGGCCTTGACCTGAATCGAACCCGAGACCCTTTGTTCCACGGACCAAAGCTCTAACCGCTGAGCCAAACTGGCTAGGGCAGTGCTAAGTTATTTTAAGACATGCTCTTGAATTTCTCACGGTGCTGTGTCCTTATTGCTATGAAATCTGACCTCTGCCTATCTACTCTTAAGAAGGTAACTCCAAGCCTCCCAGTGACCTCCCAGTCAGCTTCTATGGCCTTTATCAGAGGAGACTGTCCTAAGCTTTTCCATGCCTATAACCTCTTGCTTCTTGGACATACAGAGATTGTACCCACACTTGTCTGTCCATTTCTCTTTATCTGCCAGGCTGAGTCGGACCTCTTCACCACCCTGAATATGAGCCTCCCACAAAGAAAACAATATGGGCCCCCACCTCCGCCCTCTGCTCTTTACTCTTTCCTTTGGAGAATGCGTTCAAGTGCCGATACGTCTCTCTTACCCTCCCTCATCCCACATTATCGTCTGCCGGTCTCTCTCCCAGGGTTCTGCTGCAGCGATTCCACAGCCGACGGATTGTCCGTGCTCCGAGGTGCTGCCAGCAGCTCAGACCGTGTCTCCTCTCCCCAGACCGCTGCCTTTCGCTGCAACTCCACCGGCTTCCAGCCTTCCTCCCGGACCTGTGATTGAACCACATGATTATTTCCATTCTGTCCCTCTCTGGTTTATTACCCAGTCCTGTTGATTCTTCCTTTTTAATATTTTATTCAACCTGCAAATAAATTCTTAGAGGCATGAATGGAGTTCGGGACCTCATCGCCCCTCACAAGGGCCTTCAGACAAGCCTCGCTGCCTTCCCGGGCCTGCCCGGCAGTGCGCCCTCCCGGGGCCACGGAGCCCCGCTCCCCGCTGCCGCGTGCGCGGTGCCGCCGCCTGCTCACGCCCTTGCCGCGGCTTTCCTCTCCCCCGAGGGCAGGTCCTCGGTGGGCCCCGCGGACGGCCCTCCGCAGCGCACGGGCCGCGTGACTCGCTCATGCTCCGTCTGGGTGTCTGGTGGGGCTCCCGGTTCATCAATCAGCAGCACACCCGCACGTGTTGTTATCAAGTGAAACACAAGCTTGGCCCTTATGGTCTCACAGACCCTCGTTCGTACTCTGCTGTTACAGCGAGGAAGGGGGTGGGATTGTCTGCTGGTCCTCGCCTTCCCCAGCTGGGGAGAAGGAGGTTTCACGGTGACAGCTGTCGCTTCTCTCAGCTCCCAATCAATGCTCATGGCTCAAGCAGGGACAGGGGGTGGACACAGAACTCGGGGGAAGCTCCTGGGCCCAGACACTGCTTGCTTCTCCCTTCTGCCCGTTCCCTTCACTTCCCAGGAGAGCCTGGCTGGCCCGGGGCAGAGCAGAGGCCCGGGAGCAGTTGGAAGGAGGTGGACGGGACAGAGCACCAAGGGAAGGGGCCCTCCACCCAAGGAGGGAGGGAACCTAGCCCCCTCCCGACTGCACACTGAGCTCAGGACACAGAAAACACCTCTAGGCCAACAAAGCCAAATGGAGGTATGCCAGCGTCCAAAGGGCAGGCAGGTGTGCATTTCAGTTCACAGCCTGTGTTTTGGCCCAAAGTTCAAATGCTGCCGTGATTAGAGCCTAGTTAACTTCTTAATTTATTTTCTATTTCTATATTTTTATCATTTCAACCTGGGTGAAGAATTTGATAAAGTAAAAGTAGCAAAAAGGAAGGAGCCTCCACCTGGAGCCAGGGGCACCGGCCAAATGAGGTCTCTCAGAGTGACATTCTGTGAGTTAGAGGAGCACCGTGGGGTGGATGGGACACAGGTGAGTGGGGAAAACAGGATAAAGATGAGGAGGCCAATTCTTAGAAATCTAATTCTGCGGCAGGTGAGGGAAAGGGGAAGGGAGATGTAGGGAGCTGGTGGTAGTTCTGCAACATTCCTTTTCAGAGGACAAGCCCAGTTGTGTGTGTGTGTGTTCTCAGAATTCTCCCTGCCCCTTAGAACAGAAGTGATGTGGAGAATGAGGAACCAGGGTGATCATAGTAGCTATGGAATCCTAGAAGAGAAAGTTGAGTAGGATCCAGGTGACTTCATAGTTTATTGTTTAACATTATTTCTCACCAAAGGGTTTCTAACTTTTTTCCCTGCTAATAGAATAAGCTTTTGAATGTTTGTTGCTTAGGGGATTCACATGTCTCACTCTCTCACTTCATCCTGGTCTTCTGAACTGTCTCTTGCTCAGAGAAACTCCTTATTGGCTGTGTCTGAAACAGTAGCACTGCTCCCTTAATCCATTCCAGCCACCACTCTGTGTCTAGCTCCTTAGCCTGCTTTTTTTTTTCTTCTTCACATTGATCAACTCCTGATACTTTACTGTGTATGCCTTATTTGTTTTATCTGTCTCCTCACTGGAACATAAGCTCCTTGCTTGCAGGGAGTTTGTCCGCTTTGCTCCCCACTGAATGTTCAGAGCCTAGAGGAGAGCCTGGCATACAAGATACCCTCAGTGCGGGGGAGGCATATTTTTAATTTTTGCTTTTCAGATTGCCCTGCACTTGCTCCATACTTCAGGCCAACAGGGAAACTTCCATTTCCAGGTGAGCCAGCATTTCCTCGTCTTTCCTGAGGCTGCCACTCTACATGCAATACGTCTCAATGTGGCCTGGGAAACCTATCCCAAGGCAAATGTCACCTCCAGGAAGGCACCTGAGGAGCGACACAGGCTTCATTTCCAGCCCCTAACGACAGGCAGTGGTGTAGTCAGTTCTACTGGCCCTTACTCTATGCTAACATGTTTGTGCTTCATATTTCTTCTTAAATGATCAACTCCTGAAGGCCAGGGCCACACGCCACACCGCCTCTTTCCAGCACTCCTCGGAGTGGTGCACTTCCTAGGACCTGAACAAACAGGCGAGAATGAATGAGTTAAAATGAATTTTTCAAAGAGCTGAAACTGATGTATTTGTAAAAATGTTCAAAGATTTGTACTAATGTTTAATGGAAGTCTTTCTCAAATATATTACAAATATTTCCATCCCCTTAGGGTGTTCTCAACAGATTTAAGTCTTTTGTTGTTTTGTTTTTTATTACAAACTGGACTTAGAATCAAGAGAATTCGATTAAAGACATCTTTTCAAAATAGGTCACTTCCTCATTTCCACATAGAAAGCAGTAATACTTTCCTTAATTCTTATGAAGGATTATTGTCAATCCCAGAATGAATTTGCAATAATACACATGTGAAAAGAGTTTGTAAATGTTGGCTAAACTTTAAAGTTGTTTGCATGCGCCGGTTACCTTTATTTAATAGCCATCAGTGGTTATGCTATGTTGTAACAAAGTGCTGTCCTTGAGGCAAACGAGATGTGATAGATAACCCGTGTTGCAATATATTTTTGAATTCTTGTAGGTACTCTAAAATGTTTATTCCAGTTTCTCCATTATTATCACATTTTTATTTATTTTCTGTTGTTATCCCAGCAATTCCCAACCTCCATCCTAGACCTATTTTAAGATTGTTTTTTGTGAAGTGCTGCAAGCTGACAAATTAGCAAGTGAAGCTAGTTGGACATTATTTCGGGTACTCAGGTACCTTAAAAAGTATTTCCTGATGCTGCCTGTGGTGGTGTTGCAGGTGGTGAGATTGCAGGAGAGACACGATGATAAATAGCCTCCTGACAAATGAAAGGTTCCTGAATCTCCTTTTCCCTTCTTGCTGTTGAATTTCTCCTCTTAACACAGACACAGCTTGGCCTTGTCCCTGCTAGATGCTATCACTCTGAATACCAGCTAGCTTCCAGTTTTAAAAACAACTTCATCTTCTCTGCCTTTTATTTCTTTTCAAACAGATCTCTAAAAAGCTATTGAAAGTACTTACAGAATTATTGCTATGTCTCTGTACATTTTCAAATAAAATAGGGGCAGAGTCTATAATATGAATTTAAAAGTTTTAATTTTTTTTAAAAAAAGTAATTTTCCAATGGTACAAAGATTCAGGGTCTATAAAAAATATGATGGGGGTGGGTAATTCACCTATAAAATAGATTCTGTAGCTTCTTTTAAACTCATTTAATTTCAACAGAAAATTAAAACAGCATAATATTGGAATTTTAAGTCAGTAACTGACAGCAAGATGGTTTTTCAAACATTAATATCTTTAACAAGCCTTTCACAACATTTACTAAAAATGGAAATAGAAGAATGCCAATTGTTAATGTAGAACAGAATATTAAGCAAATCTAACCTTAGACAACTGAAACTGTACTACATTTAAAATTTTTATTTAATAGCCAAATGAAAAATTCTGGTGCTTCTCTCATTTTTCCAATTAAAGATCACATAAATGACGACACATTTTCAAACAGGAAAAATGATTACAAAATAAATCAAAGTTACTCGGAGCTTGTTAAACACTTTATTTTGAAGGGGACTTCTCATGCTTCCAATGGGTTAAAGCAAACGAGTATTGCTTGGCTGCCCACTACTTAAAGATTTAGCTTAAAAATCTATAAGAGCTTCCACTCTGGCCAAGAATAGAGACTGGGATGTATCTCCTCACTTGCAACAACAACAAAAATGGACAAAAGACAGTTGCAAGATAATGAAGGCAATGATCATGAAGGAGAAAATATGTTGAATAAACAATTCCCAATTCTGTAAAAAAAAAATTTTTCCCTTTATTTATTTATCAAAGAGAGAGAGGAAGTGAGAGGGAGAGAGAGATAGAACATCAATGAGAGAGAACATCTATTGGCCGCCTCCTGCAAGCCCCCCATTGGGGATCTGGACCACAACCCAGGCATGTGTCCCGACTGGGAATCGAACTGGCGACCTCTTGGTGCATGGGTCAATGCTCAACCACTGAGCCACACCGGCTGGACTGAATTCCCAACTCTTACCTATGAGGAAACAATGGTTTTCTCTTTCTACTGATGTCCCTTGTTTGTACCCCCTGAAGTCAATACTTGGTATAAAACTAGACAGTGTAGAGGATGATGGGTACACCTTTTTAAACAAGAGTTATCAACTAGAGAAGTCATGGAATACAATCTTAAGGCTATTTATTTGCATTTTTACGCTTAGCTTTCCAGATTTTACTGAGATTAGCAAAACAGATTGGTCACTTGACTCTCAGAGCAAAGCAACTTTGAGAAGCCTTGGTTAAGGATTTCAAATTCCACTTCTCTGTGGCCTGCTAGCCAAACAGAACACATTCTCTTGAGAGGAGAGCGAAAGTAGCAGGAGCTTCATCTAGTGGTGACAAGTGTAACTGCAGAGAGTCATTTGTCAACACTAACCCTTTATGCAAACATTCATCTTGTGGCAAATCATACAATCTAAAAAGCAATTGTAAACGTCCACGTAATGCACAACCCAGACCTAATCCGTTTTTTTTAGTAGGCTTGGATTTCTATTACATGAAGTTGAGGGATTAGAACTCATGAGACTCCATGACTAAATCTAATTTGGAAACTTTGAATGCTTTGGAAATACAGCCTTCATTATATCCGTGTGGATGTTAGAAATGGAGGAATTGACTCTCCACTCCAAACCTGTCCTGGTTGGGTACTTTAAAGTTAATCAAATTTTTTGAAATAGAGAAATTTCTATAGGATGTAGATCTTGAATGAGTTTTCTGTGTCTGTAAGAATGCTCAGAGACCTTTTCTATTATTTGGATCAGAATATCACTCATTTAGGAGCTATAAGGGGAATTGAGGAGGTCGAATATCAATTCAAGGGGAAAAACCTCAGCATTCTGTTAATGACCAAACCTTCATCATGCCAACTCTGCATGTTATTGACTAAAAACCACAGAATTTCAGAAAGAGAAAGCAAAAAAGGTAAAACACTAAAATAAAATATTAGCTTTAATCCAGGATTTGTTCTTAATGTTTATAGCTCTATGTCTTTCTAATTACCTTAGATTTGCATATATTTATCAATAAGATTCCCTTTGAACACATACATATTTCTATAAATTGAACCTCTGATAAGAAAATATCTACAGTTTAACCTACACCTAAGGAAGTTACTTTGAAAAAAATAGTATTGTTCCCTTGTTCAACCTATCAAATCTTTCCAATATGCTAAGGAAATGACTACTGAACTTGCCTCTTTAAGAGACCAAAATCAAAAGTATCAGATGCAATACAGTTAACTGAAAAGCAAACTTCCCATTCAAAGCATAGTATCCCCTTCAAAGCAGGAGGGTTTATATATGTCTCTTTCATAATTAATTAACTTTTAACATTTTCTTTTATAATTATATCTTATAAAAAAATAACCTTAAACCCTTCTACTACAGCTGAAATATGGCTCTAGTTTATCACTTGATTGAATATTTCTGTGCAATTTGTACCAGACTGATGCATACAAATGTAGCAAAATGAATTAGAGATTTTTTCACTATCATCTTTTCTGTACTGAGAAAGATGTCATTTTCAATGTGCATTTATTTTCCTTGGAGTTCTCAGAACACTGAGTGCTACTTTTAGAAAAAGAGGAAGCAACTGCTTGCCAACATAAAGGGCAAACATAAAGACTCACAGCTTTGACATATTTGGCACCAGTTAAATAATATTCAGCTCAGTTATTATATTAACAATAAGACAATCTTATTGCTCCGGAAGATAACAGTATCAAATAATCACAAAACCTTATTTAAATACAGGTGAGAGTGGCAACATCATTCATTCCATGGATGTGGATTGTGTATATATTTTGGCAAAGTGCTATATTAGGTGCTGCCAGGGAATGAACCAACTTTTGCCCCCCTTTGAAAGATCTTGTGTGCATGTAAATGTGAGTAAGTGTGTGACTGTATCCATCTTTTAAAAATCACCATAATATATGCACAGAGTAAAAAATCAAACAGTAGAAAAGTTAGAATGGACAGCAAGAGAACTTCTCCTTACCCTTTTCTATTTCCCAGAAGCAACGCTTTGTAAGCTTTTTTTGTTTTGTTTTCTGACAGTTATTTCCCTAATTCTAAACAATATTTTGGACCACTCCACTTAAAAATAGAGTCTGGTTTGAAATGTAAAGATTTAGTCCATTTCTATTTTCTTTAATTTCCCCTCATACTCCATGGTTTTTTATGATTTTCATTTTAGTTTCTCTGTTACATTTGTATCTTTGTGCAATATATGTAAACTTTTTTCTGATTCCATCAACTTTAGACAATATCTCTTCATGCTTGAATATGTAAGCTAACAATGACTAAGGTTTATTGGGCATTTACTATGTGCCAGACACTGTTCTAAGCGTTTTGCATGAATTATGTTATTTAATCTTTATAGCAGTCCTATGATTCCCAATTTACAGATGAGAAAACTAAGGCAAGAGGGGTAGGGGATGGCTTGCCTAAGGTTACAAGGCCAGTAAGGTGGCAGAGGGACCAGGAAATCTGAATCCAGACCCACAAAACTCCACTGTCTTCCACATGAGGTTATTAGCATCTCCTACCTCTCTTCCCCACTTCCACTCCCATCTTATATCAACCAGACCTTCACTTTTACAGTGTTAAGAAAGTAATGTTTACAGTCCCTCATATAATAATATTTAAATCTTCTCTTTTTTATATAGGTCAGTTCTAAAGGTTGAACATCAATAAGTACACTTATGTATTGTGACTATGTAAGTATTCCCAAGAGGACCGAGAAATGTGCCAAGTTTACATTTTCTTCTCTATCTCCCCAAATATTTGAAGCCCTTTCATCATTCATTTCTTCTTTTATGTGTTCAAGAAACACTTTTTTTGACATTCAATATTATTTTATATTAGTTTCAGGTGTACAGCATAGTGGTTAGACAAGTATATAACTTACACAGTGATCCCCTGATAATTTAAGTCCCCAGCTGGCACCATATATAGTCATTATAATGTGGAAAGCCTCGTGAGTGTTGGGAGGTGGGGCGGAGTGATGGTGATGACTACAATGAGAAATAAAACATGATCTGACCCATGCCTCTGCCCTTAGGGATTTATGGTACAGAATTTACAGTACACCTGGGGTCAAGAAAGGATTTAAGAAGAGGGAACATAAGCTGGACCTTAAGGAAGGATGAAAATTTGAGCAGGGGAAGAGGGCACATGAACTGGTACTAAAGAAACAACATGATCAAGATGAGATTTTTTTTTTTAAGAAGTGAGATTTTTAAGTCACCTGCTTTGAATCAGGGATTTACAGTAGTGAGGAGTGGAGCTGTTATTAGATCCAATTTGCATTTTGAGAATAGTACCACTCTGACTGATGGAGGGTGCATAGGAGCAAGAGGAGACTTGATACTTATCTTTAACATACACACCCAATTCTGCTGTTGAAAATGTGATCAGTGACCTTTGCAGTGCATTCCGGAGTGGCAAGTGGTTTGGGAGAATCATAATTTGAACTTTAAAGCTCAAGAATACCACTCCACATTTCTTAAACTCCAGAGTAGTGTATATTCGTGGTTTATGTACATGCTGATGCACAGTGGTACCTAGTTGCGTGGACTCTGGCATCAGTACCTCAGCAATAGTCATACAGGGACCCTCACTGTTTTTCCACATTCTTTGACTACCTGAACTATGCTTTGCTTAATATTTTTTCATAGTGTCTCATTTTTAAAAACTTGAATGTATTCATTTAAAGAAGAAACATGTTTTTTAAAACGCACCAAAGGCAGAGAGTTTCACGACTCCAGTGAGAAAGCGTAGCTGGGAGGAAAAGGCTCTAGCAGTGTGAGATCCAGGCAGAGACAGTGGCTCTGGGGCTGGGGGACAGGTCCCAAGAGGGTGAAGACAGCGGAGGAGGGTGCTACCAGATGGAGGGGCAGTGGGACCCTGGGGAAGAAGTGTGTGCCAGCCCGGGGGTGGGTGTGGAGTGTAGACGGTGACTGGAACCCATGGAGGCCATGGCATGGAGGCTCTGCAGCCCACCGAGGGCGATGGGGTGAGGGGAGACTGACAGGGAGAAACTTTGGGGCTGAAAGAGTGGAGGCCCCTGAGGAGGGCATGAAGGGAACGGGAAAGTGAAGGGCCAAGACGGTGGCAAAACGGTGGATTTAGAGGAGAGAGACTTGAGGGGATAGTGCGGGTCAGTCTTGGAAGAAAAAACATTCAGGTAAAAAAATCAAGTGAATCCTACGGTTCCAGGAAGCATAAGTTAATGTGGCAATTGTACCACTCTTGGTTAGACCTGTTTGGCCCCGATGCAGGTGAAGGTTAGGTCGGCAGCCCTGAAAAGTCCAAGGCAGCTCAGGAACGAGTAACAGCACCTTTCAGGGAGCCGGAAAGGGTCGAAACGAGACCCTCTCCTGGGGATGGACCTGGAGTGTGGCTCAGGGGAGGTGTTTGGAGGATAACTCCTCTTTCTATTTAATCTCTTGTTTACTTTATACCCTCCTTGGACTGAGGCAGGGCATAAAGAATAATGTATAGTCAATCCATGGTGGCTTCAGAGAAGGTGACCCTGTTGCCATCAGGAAAAGAGCAGACAAAATGAAACAATGTCCGTATAACTCATTAGCTAATAAAAAGTTAACCATTTACCAGATTATGATGGAGTATTTTGTAAGGTCATTTGTTCAGAATCACTCAAATTTCAGATAATCTGTTAAAAGTTCCAGATTTTGTGGCTGGCTGTCACACACCGTGATTGATACTTGCTAATAGCTGCTTGGTTTGGCCTGATTCTAGGTCAGTGGCCTCAATTTCCCCAAATAAAAAGGCACGTTTGTTTGTTTATTTTGAGTTCACTTTTTATTGAAATGCAGAACTTGTATGACAAGGTCTTGTCAACTACAAAACTTACTAGTTTTATAGAGACTGATTTAGTCTCCTGTTTATGGGAGTCATTTGCAGGTTCAAGCCAATATCTTGGTTCACAAATCATGCACGTTATTTCAGAACAAGAAAAGTATTGGGGTGATTTAAATTGCACCTGTACTTTGATTATAAAAGGTATCTGGTAAAATGACTGTTGGGTAAATGCCACAGAATTGCCACAAGGACATTGGCTCTGCCCCGCTGTCCTAAGAGAGCATTGAGCCCGTGTGCTTTGGACTTAAGTGCACTCACTTCAGTTAAGCTCTGTTGCCTGAGCTTCCTCATTTGGAAAATGGGGATAATCAGTGTACTTGCCTTGAAGGGCTGTGAATCGAGGATCAGATGTAATGGGACCTGGCACATGCTAAGTGCTCAGTATGGATTATTACTGTCACTGATGGGACCAGTGTTAGCAGCAGCATCAGGGGAAACATTGCCAGATGTGAGTGAGGCTTTCGAGAATAACGTTCAGTCAGCATCTTTGGAGCTGCTTTCGGACCTTGAGACCATCCCCACGAAATCCTCAAATGGGAATCAGCATGTGTCAGTCAAAAGCCTCTTAGTTTCTTACTTAATTTGCATTCAGATCTTCTGGGGATACTGCTCTTCAGAAACTCTCCCTAAGAGACCTTGTTTTGCCTGAGAGTGAGTCACAGACGGCCTGGCTGCAGTATCTTCTGTGTGTTCACTATCTCTGGGACACCAAGATGTTTGCAGAGAAAACTCGCACTGATGCCAGATGCTTCTGGAAGCTGTGGCAGGTACGAAGACCAGTAGGTCCCACGGTCGTGGGCCCTTTCTCACCCCTGTGCTGTGAAATAATTGGGTGCATCATTTATGGAAATTTATTAAGTGATATTTGGCAGTTCAAAGAGCGGCTAGGAGGGCTGTAGAAATAGCTGTATACGCCTTGGGGAGGACAACACCTATAATTTAGCCACAGCATCATATCAGGATTGTGACCTTACAATGACTGTAGACAGCTAGAGGCCTCTAAGTACACTTTTGTTTTAAAGGAAGGTCAATAGGAAGACTATTTACCTGTGCTTCTCATTTCTGAATCAGAGTGCCACATTAGTACGTTAGATTGGAAATGTGAGACAATCCTTCTGAAGACGCTAAACAGCCACCAGGTGACACAGGCCCAATAGACTCTTCCCGCTTCCCCTTTCATTTCATTTCCCTGTGTTCCAGCCAGCTCCTCCTCATGAAGTCCTCAATAAACTTACACTCGCTGAAGGAAACCTCCCTCCACGCCCTAGACTAGATTTGATTACACACTGTAAAGTCCTGACGGTGGGGGCTGTGTGTGTTTTGCTCAGCGCTGTATCCTTAGTATCTAAAACAGTGTACTTAGCACTCAATAGTTGCTCAGTAAATTTATTTAATAAATACAAAGCTATATTCTCTCTTCTGTCAGTTCAGCCTAGTACCACCATAACCACCAACTCAAGCCTAACTTACATTTAGTTCATATGCTCGTATGGTAGATAACAGGTATTTAGGGGCTGTATTTCGGTTTGTTATGATGCTAAATAACACACGTGGAATGTCATTCTATGTCAAGTAACTTAACGGTAACCCAGCTCAGATACTAAGGGCAGGCATTATGCTGGCCATCTCTCTACACTATTTGGACTAAATTTTAAATTTCATGTATAACAATCCCCTCAAAAAATAACTCTTGACCTTACTAATATTATGAGGCTATGGTCAGTTGGTCAGAGTCTCAGAAACCAGACAACATTGATAATATTACAAATATTATCAATAACACCAATCATATTTATTAGGCTTGTTTTACAGTTGAAAAAGCATTCCCATATATATTATGTGATTGACCCTCAGAACAATTCTGTAAAAAAAAATCAGGGAATTATTATCACATTTTACAAATGAAAAAACAAACTTAATGAGGTTAAGTGACTTGCCGGGATATTAACAATGACCAGTGTAAAGGTCAAAACCCGGGTCTCATCTGCCCATGTTAGCATTCTTCATGCTACCATGCAGCTCGAGTGAAATGGGGCACAGAGTATCCCCATTCTGGAACCCTCTACCCACACAGGAGAACATCGCTCTTGGTTCAGCCAATTTGGTGTTATGAAACAGTTAGAAGCCCAAGGCAGCACACTGGCCAACAGAACTGTTCTCCCAACTCAACACACACCTGTAGAAGGGTGGCCTGGGAATGTGAAGCTGGAGCATGGCTCACTGGAGAGTTTGTGCCCTGTGTCTCCAAGGGGCTCTTTGCCCATATGGAAGAGAACCTGAGCACGGCCTGAAAGAGACGGGGAGAAGGCTCCCATGTGGCTCAGAGACCCAATTCAGCAAACATCTGGTGCCTAATGGGCCAGGCCCTGTGCTAGTCACTGGGGATACAGAGATGAATAAAGCATATCTGTTGCCCATAATGCATGTGTGGGTGGGGGTTTGGGAGCTGGGGTTGGGCTAACATGAGTTTTACCTTTTTTATTTTGAAGTGTAGCAGTTAATAGTATGTTTTGAGGGAATAATCTTCAGAGCCAGGCTTCTTGGACACAGGGAATTTTGCTGTTGTTTTTGTTAATAATTCTCACCTGAGAATATGTTCCCACTGATTTTTTTAGATAGAATGGGAGGGAGAAAGGGAGAGAAAAAGGGAGAGAGAGAGACATTGATGTGAAAGAGACACATTGATTGGTTCCCCTCACCCCCACGATACCAAACGGGGCCAGGGAGTGAACCTGCAACCCATGTACATGCCCTTGACAGGGAATCGAACCCATGACCCTTCCATAAGAGGGCTGGTGCTCTAATCACTGAGCCAAACTGGCCAGGGCCACAGGGAAGTTGTTAAATGATGAGAATATTATACTGGCATTCCAAATTGTTATTCTTTGTTTTCACACTTTTATTCCTGACTGGTCTTCTATTCTGGGTATAATATTAGCTATATTGTCTACTTATTTACATACCATGATTAACTGAAGTTAGGGGGTTCTCCGGGCTCTATTAAGTCAGCCTGTGTAGCAGGTGAAATGCTGCCATGGGGAAGCATTGCCATGCAACATAAATCCAGTTAACTTTATTACTGAAGACAAGTGCTGTCACCCAAATTTAAGGCTCAGGGATATCTCAGAAACACTCAGTATTCTTTGGCATAAATCCCCAAGTCAAATGGCTATTATTCATTGATCGTGAAGTTATTAGTTCAAAATTATTAGATGCCATTAAGTGAAGAAGAGGTTTATAATTGCACCAGTGGCTCAATGTTTGCTGTAACCAAATTGATCAGATACAAAATTCTCTTCCGTGTGACCTGACAGCAAAAATGTTAGCAGAATCTATAGTTCAGCCTCTTTGCACCTCCGACTTGCTTTGCTCTTGCTTTGTGTGGTCCTCCCCCCCTTCTATCTGACCCATTTTGAGCACATTATGGGGACCTGATCACAGCTTTATCCTTTGGACATGCTTTTTCCTTCTGGCTCCACTTATTTTCTTCCTCACTCTCTACCCAGGTCCCTAGGGACCTGCCATCTGAATAAAATTTAGTCAGGATTACAATATGATGAATATAAAACATAGTTTCTCACCCAACATCTGACTTTTAAATTTAAGGTTTTTTTGAACTGATGGTGAATAATACTGTATTTTTGCAATGGTTCTATCCCTAACTCAAAAGCTAGAGGCATAGAGTCGCAATTATGTAGGGTCAGAAGACAGACTACCTGGATTTGAAATTCACATCTGTATTTCTTGGCTATGTAAATTTGGGAAAGTCCTTTAATTTCTCTGTGCTCAGTTTCCTCATCTGTAAAATGAGAATGATGATGATATAGCTGCTTCACATGTTTGCATTAGAAGCGTTACCTATTTTATTATATTTGTATTGTAGTTCATTATACCAACATTTATTGAGAGTTTTCTATGTGCCAGATGTTGAAGATAAAATGATCAAGAGTAGTAGTTTCTTCTCTCAAAGTGCTCACTCCTAGTGGGGGAAACAGTCCAACAAAAAAGCATCAATAACCCAGTGCGATGTGTGTGCGAGGAGTAAGACAAGGTGCTTTAAGAACATCTCGGAAGCCAACTTACCTCAGCCCTGGAGAATCCGGGAAGATTCCCTCGAGAAACTGACATGACACTGAGTCTGGAAAGACACTAGTCAGGCAAAGAATGTAGATCACATCTTCAGCAAAGAGAACAGGTATAGAAACCTAGAGGCAGAAGAAAGAATAGGTCATGCTTGGGGGAATGGTAAGTAGTTCAGTGAAGTAATTATGGTGGACCCTGAATTAGAAAGCTCTCCAAGGATGAGGCTCTGAGAAAAGGAGCCCATCTGAGGGGGTCAGGGTGCAGAAAGATGAGCTGGGAATCAGGATATCTGTAGAGAGGGGAGATAAGAGAAGAGGATGATCAGTGTCCACAAGATCCAGCAAGAGGTAACCTGAGAACCCAGCAGAAGAGTACAATGGGTGAAATAGGAGGCTTTGCATCAGAAAGCTGGAGGTACCCATATGGGGAGACCAGTGAAGACAGTGCCCCAGTGAGGACTGTGCCCAAGATGGGGAGAGGGAAAAGGAACATGCAAGGCTGGAGGGACCAGCCGTGGGTGTATGGACAAACACTAATGAATGCAATGACAGCAGCAGAACAGAAGCAGCCAAAAAGTTGACATGAGTACCTACAGCAGTAAACTGGCTCTTTACATGTTCCTGAGAACAGGATGGGCACCACAATAGGAGTTTGGATTTGGCTGAGCTGGGAGCAAGGTTGGGGAGATTGTGTCAAATGACACGAACAATTATTACACTGAAACATATCCCAGAAAGACTAATGAGCTGTCCCTTTGCAAACTAATGTTCTTCAAATATGTTTTCAAAATATATTTGCAGGGAAGGCTGACTACTGCCTGTGAAGAAGGGAGAATAGTTTTCCCTCAGTTGTCCCCGCAATTCAGCTGTGGCCACACACAGTCATTCTCAGCACTACACTGAGCAAGCCCATTCTTTCTCAGATGGCAGTAGGTCAAACATGTTATTTGGGGTCTCATCCAATTTGCCTCCTCAATAATTTGTTTTTATTTTATTCCTCACCTGAGGATATTTTTCTATTTATCATTAGATAGAGTGGGAGGAAAGGAGAGAGGGGGGAGAGAGAGAGAGAGAGAGAGAGAGAGAGAGAGAGAGAGAGAGAGAGAGAAACACTGATGTGATAGAGACACATCCACTGGTTGCCTCCCACATGACCCAACCAGGGCCAGGGACGATCCACAACCGAGGTACGTGCCCTTGACCAGAATCAAACCCGTGACTCACTGGTCTGAGGGCTGAAGCTCGAATCACTGAGCAAAACCAGCCAGGCCTCTGTAAAAAATCTCTTTTTTCTTTATTGATTTTAGAGAGAGAGGAAGGAAGAGGGAGAGAGATAGAAACATTGATGAGAGAGAACATTGATTGGCCGCCTCCTGCATGTCCCCCACTGGGGATCGGGCCCACAACCTGGGCATGTGCTGTGACCAGGAATTGAACTTGCGACCTCTTGGTGCATGGGTCAATGCTCAACCATTGAGCCACACCACCTGTCATCTCAATAATTTTTTTTAACACTGTTTCTCCTGACTCCCTACAGTGCTCTCCTTGATGATAGTTGCAGCAGATGTAATTTTCTTCATTATTTGACATTTCCAGTGGTGTTTCAACTAGAGGTGATATAAAATAATATTTAACGATCAGTACTACACAGGTACCACAGACCAAGTGGAATGGTGGCTGCCTTGGTGCAGAGCAAGGCCTGGAAATTGGTGAAGAAGTTGAGTCAGGGGCATGAGGAGACACAGGGGGCTTTTCAAAGTCTCAGGGGAGAAACTAGGGAGACAAAGATGGTGATTTGGAGACTGTAGGCTGAGGAAAACCATGTGGAAGTATTTCGACAGTTTAGCGATTCGAACAACTGTACTTTGCATGTCTGTTAACTTACCAGTTTAGTTTTGACACTCATCAAAACTCTCCTATTTCTGAGTCCAGCCCTGGGCTTCAGGGATGGTGAGAGACGTGCAGGGGCTGAAAGGCAGATAGGTCCTTCACGGGATATGTTGGGTTTATACCTAAGGAGACATACCACAGACACTTATGTGTATACATGTGTGCATGAGTTTATCTGTTTGTGCTTATTACCTGAGAACTGAAAATTCATCTTCCCATTCCCTTTTACCTACAAGATCAAGAAGGAGATGTCTTGGGACTGAGATTCTCTTGAGTGAATGCAGATCTAAGTGTGGCTCAAGCTGCTGAGTAAGAGGTAGAGCGGTGGAAATAATCCAAGGGAGTCAAAGTTCTGCTGTAATCATCTCTGATAGTGAGCCAAGGTTTAAAAAATGTCATCACCCTATTTTTTTGGAGCAAAGTGCCTGGTTTCTGTGAGTTATGAAAAGGGAGATAGTCTTTACCCTAAAATCAGAGGTTACTGTGCAATTCACAAGGGAAGCCCCATGGGGAGAATTGGTCTGGTCACACCTCTGCCCACCCAGTTGGGTTGACTTTTCCCCCAAAGCTTTCCTGATACATAGTTGTTTCAAGAGTGAGAGATACAGTGCCTTCTGTTAAAGCAGTTTTGACAGATTTATTTACGTTCTTGCAGCTCAATGTCATTGCATATTTATTCAACTTTCCTCATCATTGATTTTTTTATTGTTGACTCTATTACAGATGTCTCCCATCCCCCTCCCTTTGACCCCCTTCGCCCTGCCCCCATTCCTCTTAGGCCTTGACCACATTATTATAGCTATCCATGGGCTCTGCATATATGCATATATATTCTTTGGCTGATCTCTTCCCATGCTCCTCCTCTCTGAGATCTGTCAGTCTGTTACCTTTATCCATGTCTCTGGTCCTATTTTCTTTGCAGTTTATTTTGTAGTTTTCCACAGACAAGAAGGCTTAGTGGTGAGTATCATTGTTATTTGTTATAATAATGATGATGTAAACATACAGTCTGTTCCTCTACAATGTGTGTGTTTTTAATGCTGATTTTGCATGGGTTAAAAGAAAAACTGAGGCATAACAAACATTTTAAGAGTGTTTGCGCAACAGTCAATTTGAATTGGGTAGCATCAAACCACTGAAAATGATTAGGAGTGCTAGACCAATATAAGCTAGTGAAAAGGGTTTTATAGAGAAGAGGTGGAAGCAAAACCAAGAAATTATTTGATTGGCTATAGCTTAAGTGGTTGTATTTTTTTTGGAAAGGCCTCAGTGGCTGTTTGTGATTGGCCTTAGGGCTCGATTTCTTACCCTTAAGGCATTTTTAGGCTTAGGTTTTGGTTTGCTTACCTCAGCTGCTAAGGTATTAGAACCAGCCCAGACTAATAGCCTCCTCGTTTAATTAATTTAACATAAGTGCTTTGTAAATTGGAGAACGAGGTCAGTGTAGTGTGGAAGTTGTGTGGGGTTCATACATAATTTCCCCCAGCATGTTCACGTTTTAAGTCATTAAAGCCAAGCTTTCTCACAATCTCAGGAAAAGCTTCACATTTTAAGACTTTAAGGTAAAAGCTAAAAATTCTGCAGAAACACCTTTCCTTTGTGCAAAATGTGGCTTGTTTAATGTCTTCAAAATCACTACATTTTCAACTATGTTACATTCTCCAGGGAGTTTCAAGTAAAGATGAAGAAACCTAAAAATACATTTACCCCATGTTAAAAGAGATAGTAAGGATAAAGAAGTCTGATCTTGGATTGTATTTTAAATTTATGTTAAACTGATTTTAATGAAGGTGCCTGTCTTCAAGGATATTCATGATAAAAGTGAACGGAAGCATGACTCTGAGTAATAGGCCACAGGTTGGAATGACTGAGATTCTATGGCAAACATCCATGGACATGTAACCATGCAAGTATATTGTCTTATTAGAATTTTAGTTGGTTTTGCTAGGGAGATGATGTCAAAGTTGTACTGATTTTTAGTATTCTGCCGTTACTACTATTTTTTTCCATAGACCCTGATATTTTTAATGTGCAATTTTTACAAAATGTAAACTTTTTCAGGAACACATATATGGTGTTATAGTAAATGCCTATACTATATTTGTTACTTGAACAAAAAAGATGAAAATAAAATCCAAAAGTGCTCTAGGTTGATCATAGCTGCCCTTATGACCTAACAAGTACCTTGATATCGGGCCCATTTCTTGGCATTTGTCCATTTGTACACACTTCTAAATAGAGATAAGTATACAAGCCATTGAACTGATGCTTGAATAACTTTTTGGACTCTGTAGCATACATATTCTTATTATGTGTGAGGCTAAGTTTAGTCTCTCTGTCTTGGCCTCATATAATCAGATTTATCTACAGATGTCAGATCTATTTCTACTATATTAGAAATCCTGTTAGATCCTGTTCTGGATCCTCACCTTCTTCCCACAGATTGTTTCAAACCAGAGAGAAAACAAGCATCTCCCCAGGAATCAGTGGCCACAGTCTAGTCCTTGGAGTTCACCCTTTAGCCCTTTCTTCCTCGGTGGACTTCTAGACCTAAAGATGGATTTGCTCCTTTTTATAGCAGAGCCTCTGGCCTTAACCCCTTATCTATCAAACAAATGAATGGACAAGGACACATACTACCTGCTCAGTCCAGTCTCCTAGCCCTGCCCCTGAAGTGAATCAGGAAGCATGATTTTTAACCACCCAAGAGAGATGTTTTAATAAAATATCTCCAGAAAATCACATTTAAAGTCATCTACAGTCTACTCTATATCATTCTATCTTATTGTGAGTAGAATACATTCATTTTTCAAGATAGATGAATCATAAGATAATTTAAAACAGTTTAGCCATGAAAATCCCTGCAGCATTTACAGAACTAAGATTAAATGTAAGGCGATACTAGTTCTCTCTCAGGAACAAGTGAATATGTTCATCTTCCACAGTAACATCTGAACATTGCAAAACTAAATTAAAAACTATGGGATTGCAATATGGTTTTTTGAGAAGTTTATTTTAATTGTCAGACTTCAATATAAGACTTTCTATCTAAAATAAGTTCTTTTCAAAAGTAAAAAAGCACTAGATTATATTTATGGAAACACAGTACCATTTTGTCCTTAAATACAGGTACTATATCTTTTCCTAGAATCTTGGGAATGAGGTTGTTTTTTAGTATTTTATTTCTTTGAAAAAAAACCTTAGGAATATAACTTAAGCTACAAACCTAGATATGCAAAACTTGTATTTTAATTTTCTTTCTGTAACTGACTTCTATCTTATGTCCCAAATTCGCCAACTGATAGAGACTCACTTTTAGCAATTTAGGAGTCACAGATGGATTTTTCTTGGTGAATTCTAAGATTCCATGCTTCAGAGTTTATCTACTGTCTGGAGATGGAGACAGCTTTATGTTACACACAGATGGGGAGGTTAGCGGTAGGGATCTGGTCCTCAGTGAGCATTTATCTTTGTTGGCATTCCTTTCTCCTAAAAGCAGCATTATTCATCTGTTATCACAGCCAGATTTCAAGCTCCTGAGTAAATAAGGCTAGAAAAAATATTAGCAACACTACTTGTTGGAGTAAATCAGAGAATCTAATCTCCTTGGCCCATTGTAAACAAAAACAAACAAACAAAAACAGTGGGTGTTTGTAAGTGAATCAAGTTTAGGCTTCTTCCACAGAGAACTCAGTAAGTACTTGTTGGATGGATGAGTGAGTGAGTGAATGAGTGAATGCCTTCCTTGTTACACTGTTGAGGACCAGGAGCCCCTGTGCCCCCTCTCCACATGGTGGAACCACTCTAAGTCTATTGATCACTTGCTCTCCTCTTGGCTGTCAGAGGACTTGCTGCTTGCTCTCTGCACCATCATTTCTAATCAGCGCCATCCTTGCCATTGGTCTCCTTTGCTCTTCCTATTTTTTTCATCTTTTATATTTCCTCTGGCTCTTATCCTTTTCCCTATGTGCCTCAGCTTTCCTGAGAAAAGGTTAAAATGCCATTGCCATTTTCAGCCAGAGTGGTGACGCCCCGCTGGCCCCGGCCCCAGGCACACCGTGGTGTTCTCCGGCTGCGGGGGTGAGCACCTGCGCCTTCCAGGCTGGAGGGGCCCAACGCTGCCATCGCTCCAGTTCCGAGGTTCGCAGGCGAACTGCCTGAGGACGGAGACTACTCGCTGTCCGGGATTGACTGCACAGAGCAAGACCAGCACCTGTGTGTAGGTCTGTCCTGTCATGTCTGTGGATTGTTTAGACACAAACCTATAGTTCCCAGGCTGGAAAAGCAAGAAAAGCTGCGTCAGAAAAAATTTGATACTATCTATCGATCAAGCAGTCCCGGCTAACTACAGTAGTAGACCACGCCAAACACTGCTCTAAGTTTGCAGAGGGCTCTAGACTTTTGTTTTCCTCCGTGTTCGGTTTGCAGTCTAATGAATTCGTAGATCCCAGTGCCCCTGCTCACTCCTCACCAGTGAACAGAGACGCGGAATACAAGGCTAGTGCAGCCGGACTAAGGAAACCAAGTTTGCCCACTTCTCAGGTTGACGCTTCAACAGAAACAGAATTATTGCTTAGGAAATTACTTTCAGATAATCAACTCTCAGAGTCATGCCTCTAATTAGAAGAAAAGTGTATTTAATTAATATAAATTGTTAATTAAATACAGACCATAATTTAATTATTCTGGGCTTTTAATAACCTGGAAACCCCTTTTTTATCAGAAATAATTTGCATGGGTGATCTTTACATATTCAAGTATATATTTTTGAGGGAACAGAAAATGGAAGAAACGGAGCATACCAAAATGTTTTCTGACTCCCTCCACCTCCAGGATTAGGTCTATGACTCGAGAGCAGCATTTTCCAAACTGTGCACCAGGGGGTGCTCGTGTGTACTGAGGAGACCAGGGGAGGTATCTGTGGGCTAATCGGTTGGGAAAGCAGTGGCCTAGAAAGGGTGTAGAAGTCCCATTTTGAAGCTTTATCTTTTGCAAGAATCTTTAGTCACATACGGATATAGAGCATGCATCTTGAAGAGAAAGAAAGACATGCAGCCTTTCCCAGGCTCTGTGAACAGAATGGTGGGAGATATGTCCTGGTGCTCTATGGGACACACTTTGGGAAGTCTACACCTTGTACGTCATAAAATTAATTATCAGGACACATTTAAATATAGTGTTTACACTAAAGGAACAGTTACAAAATGATGACAGCACAACACGGGGGCATAAAGAGCCGTACTGAAGCAATGGAACTTGGTGCAACTTCATCACAGTCCATTTACACGTGTATCAGTTGCTGGTGTTACTAGGCTGCTAGACTAAACATGCAGAAAAATAGATGAGCTGTTTTAAAAATCAGCAAGATTTAATAAAAGTCAGTCTTTCTTAGATTCTTTTTATTGTCCAAGCAAGTAAGGGTTTATTTAAATAGATCAAGGAAATTTCTATTTCAATGTTACAATATATAGTAATCAGGAAATTAGGCTTAAAGAGTTCAAAGGTAACTTCTCCCAAATTTTGAGTTATTTATTACAATAACGTTTCATCAGGAAAAGTTTCTCATAAGCAGTATTATAGCATCCACTTATTTCTCTCAACTCTTCTTACTTACAAACACTGGCCTTCAGGTTTCCTTTACCCAGCACATTTTTTTAAAAAAAAAATTTGTCTCATTGAGACTTAACTTGTAAATGGCATTTTCCTGGACACAAGTTATGCCGTTCTAATGACTAGCTGATGACAGCATCCAAATAAACCTCAAGTTTGCTGTTTGTTCCAGTTTTAAATTCCTTTATACCATCAGAGATACTCTCTTTTTTTCCCCTTTATTTTTAGAAAGAGAGGAAAGGAAAGGGAGAGAGAGAGAGAAACATCAATGAGAGAGAACATCCATTTGGCAGCCTCCTGCATGCCCCCTGCTGGGGATTTGGCCCACAACCTGGGCATGTGCCCTGACAAGGAATCGAACCAGTGACCTCCTGGTGCATGGGTCAACGCTCAACCATTGAGCCACACTGGCCGGGCATCAGCAGCACTCTCAAAATCAACCACTCATTCTTTCACTATGGCTTCTCTGTTTCTGAATTCCTAATTTTGATTGACTTTCTGGTTAGCTGGACGAGAGAGGAGATGCTGGGAGTTTGGGAAAGAGAACAAAATATAAACTGTCATCCACAACTTGACTGCTCAATGCATGATCCCAGGCCAGCAGCAATGGCACCTCCTGGGAGCTTGTTAGGAATGCAGAACCTCATGCCCCACCCCAGACGACTGAATCAGAATCTGCACATTAACAATATTCACAGGAAATCCGTAAGCACGTTAAAATTTAAGAACAGGTAAAGGACAGCAGTTCTCAAACTGGACGGCATATTGCAGTCACTTCAGTGGTTAATAAAAGTAATGATGCCTGGCCCTGGCGGGTTTGGCTCAGTGGTTGGAGTATTGGCCTGTGGACCAGAGAGTCCCAGGTTCGGTTCCCGCCAGGGACACCTACCAAAAAAAAAAAAAAAAAAAAGTACTGATGCCTGGCTTTCCCTGGGGAAGATTTTTATTCAATTGGTATGAAGTCTGGCCTGGGGTCAGGGTTTTTTTTTGTTTTTTCTCTTTTCTTTATTGATTTTTAGAGAGAGAGGAAGGGAGAGGGAGAGAGATGGATAGAAACATCAATTGGCCGCCTCCTGCATGCCCTCCACTGGGGATCGGGCCCACAACCTGGGCATGTGTCCTGACTGGGAATTGAACCGGCAACCTCTTGGTGCATGGGTTGATGCTCAACCACTGAGGCACACCAGCCAGGCTGGGTGTCAGGGTTTTTAAACGCTCCCCACCACCACCACCACCACTGCACCATTCTAGTGTGCAAAAAACTTTGAGAACCACTGGTCAAGGAGGGTGGAAGGGTAAATAGCCCAGGGCAGTTGTTCTCAACATTTGGTGTGTCACCATCAGATAAAACAATAAAGCAACACGGAGGACTAAGCTGCTGAAGTAGGTCAGACCCTGGGCCTTTGTATGTGTCATGATTCAGTTTATCCTGACAGACACCAGTGTTTAAGAACCAATAGACCAGTAAAGTATATATAACCAGCAGGCGGCTTTAAGAGCCTCTGAAGTCCCTGGAGATCCCCCTGGTATTCTATTCATTTATGAGCGAGTTACAATACTGATAGGAGCATTGGTGTGATCTATCACCTTCTGATTTTATCAACTAATGTGTATCAAACACTGATTCTTCCAGGGATTAATTTATGGCCTGTTTGCTAGACTACTACTACCAAGAATATTGTTTTACATATAATCTTCAAAGAAAAAAAAATTAAATCACATATTCATATTTCTTCCCCTCTGGTCTCAGAACATACATAAAAATCAGCATGTGCAAATATATCTGAATTCGTAGACTGTTGGCGCTGAAGTGGCTCTTGGGGGAGGGGCGTCTCAGAGGACTTAAAGAGTTGTGTTCTTTAGCCCTGGGAAATGCAGGAAACGGGGTAGGAGGCGTACTTAAATCTTAACTGAGGGGCTGACATTAAAGTGACACATGTCAGTGGGTGTGTTGGAGCTGGATCGCAGTGGCTTGGGAGAGGCCAACTGTTAAGTTTTCAGGAGTTTTTCAAACCAAACCAAATGATATGACGTTGGTCACTTGAAATCAGCAGTGATGAGTTTATACCAAGGGCATTGGCAAATGCTACCAAAAGCGCTACCAGCACACTGCCACTCAGCTCTAACTTTGTTCCAAACTTCACTTTCTAAAGAGAGATCATTGGACTCGTGCAGTCTAAGTGTCCACTTCTGTGTTAATTATGTATGGCCAGGAGGACAGATACAGATGCAGCGAACCCTGTGTGTATATATCGATGGACCCTAAGAGAAAGAGATTTTACGAACTGGGCAGCCACCCAAGGGTTTCCTGTACAGTCACTATCCCTTTTCAGATCATATATTTGTGTTTTAACCAGGGTTAAGGAATTAGGAAATTAGGAGACACTGAGGCAAGATAGTAAGAAGCTAGAGAGATTCCTTGACAAGTGGAATAAGGGAAACTGAGACAGTGTAATTAAACAAGGCCAAACAATCTGAGCAATTTACAGCCAGCTAATGAATCACAAGGTTTTATCTTCCCTAACCAAGGACATTAAGGAGCAAATGGTTTACATATTTCAGACTGTCCTGGGGCAGACGGACCTCCGTCTTGGTCCTCTTCAGTGATGTTCTTTAAAAATAAAATTAACCAGAATATAACCCCTGATCCCTTTATACACACATGTGATGAATCAACATAATGAAGGACACACTGGAAAAGGTAGTGAATATTCCCCTAGGAAGACACTCCCCCCCCCCCCACCCCGAGACCTCCCCAAGGGTTCCGGCAGGCCAAGGGAGATAAAAAGCCTCAAGACAAAGAAGCCATGGCCCCCAAGAGCATGTCCATGCCTTGTATTTTGCTGTTCTTCTCCTAAACTTTAAGGGATCCCATGAGACATGCAACCAGGGGAGCAGTGGGCAGCGGCAGCTCGTCCCAGGCTAACCCCTGAACCTGTCTCTAAGGCCCCCTTTTCTCTGACCTTTCCTCTCCTGTTTCTGCTCCTACCCTAAGTCCTCCCTTTTTTTTTCACTGTCCCCAGCTTTAATCAACACACTCTCAAAAGTCATCTGGACTTGTTTTGCGAAATCTTTCCTACACAAAGTAAAAAATCCACACCCTACCAGTGGACCCTAAGCCCAGACCCCTCTAGTAACATTCTGGCACCCCCGCATGGGGGCAGAGGAGTTGTTTTCTCTTTTTCACTCTCTTTCAAATTTATCTTTCCTGTCACTTCTCATCATCCGTGTGGGGAAAACTACCTGTCAGCTGTGGAGTAAATCCTTCATCAAAAAGCACCTCGTCAATGCTGAGAGAGAAGGTAAGCCTGCCCTCTGGACACAGTCACCCATCCATGTGACCATCCTGGGTGATGGCATCTAGGGAGTCAGGACCGGATCACCCGTAATATCTGAAGGGATCCCTTCCTCCCCCTCGTTTAGCAGGTGTGGAGTTGAGTCCCTGTCTAAGTGGGGTAAATCCATCCCCAGGGCATCTAGACAATGTCTGGGTCATTGGTGAGGCCTCCCTCTGGCCACGGGGTAGACAACTGCACAGCACATTTCTCTATGCACACTATGACTTCTGGCCCTCTGTCTATAGCATGTATTACCCTTGTCATGCCACACCGTATCTTCTGTCACCAGGTTTCTCTTTCTCCTGTTTAAACAACTCGTTGGGACACCACATGTGTAATTCTTTGTCTTGAGGCCAAGACTTTCTTTCTTGCTACAGCTCATTCATGGCCATTGAAGCTTTCACTGAGGTGCTCAACAAGTCTTCTGGGTAATTAGAAAGGTAAACAAGGCTAAGGTGAGGGAAGAAAAATTTGTAAAAATGAGTTTTTTTAAACACTCTAAATTCTCTTCTGGGAGGCCCGGGAATGGCTGTAGTCCTGGGAGTAATGGGGACATTAATACCACCCCAACACCTTGTGCAGGCTGTGGAAGCAGCAGGGGCCAAGTCTCCACCTCAACATAAAGGGGAGAAAATGCTACTTTTACATTCAAGCTGCTAGAGGCCCGGGAGCTGCTAGAGTCCGGGGACTGAGCACAGGGACTGATATCTCTCCCACCCACCCCCCGCCTTTTCTCCAGCCTCCTAGATACAGCCAAGGGCACGTAAACAGCTAACTTTCAAGCACACGAAGGGAACGACTTATGTTATCTCTGTTATGCCTTAAAATTGTGAATGTATTTGCCAATGGGGGAAAAAAAATGTTTCTGAAAGTTACAAAATGTATTGCTTTTAGATTTGACTAAAAATTAAGGTATTAAAGAATTAAGACTTCTAATTATGGTTTTGGTAATATAGAACTGAAAGCAGGTTGTTCTAAAGTTGGTTAGTCCTGATGAGTTAAAAAAAAAACACAAAAACTAAGAAGGATGAGGACAGTCGCAGAAGGTCTGTGTCACAGGGGGCTGTGTAAGCTGAAGAATGTGCAGAGGGAGAAGCACACTGAGAAAGAATGGAGGAAGTGAACAACAGATGAGAAGGGGTATAAGAAAGATATACATATTGCAGAAAGGACGAAGGGATATTGAACAGGAACACTCAAGAAGGGAAATGGAAATGGAAAAGGAAAATAAAGAAAAGGAAAGGCACACAGATGGTAAAGCAGAATGATGATTTTAATAGCAAAAGAGAGGTCACATGGCAAGTGACACATGCCCTCAGTGGGTGTGAATTTATGGGCCCAGCCATGACTGATGAATGTTGTAGTTACCCCAGTGGGTCACAACTCACTGCACATTATAATCTGGAACTTTTCAAAATAAACTAAGGCCTGGGCCCCATCAGACAGAAATTTTGCTTTAACAGAATATCAGCATGTTTCAAAAGCAACGCATTTATAGAGATCATGAGTTGACATCATAAAGGGCCTCGGGGAAGTATAATCTTTACATATTTGTCACTTGCTGCTAAGTCAGAACTATAATCTATAGACTGACACTACCTTATGTGGCATACTTATATTTTATATTATGTTATAGACTCTGAAGTGGACCCTGATTCATTATGGAAAAGGTAGAGTAAAAATAAAGCGATTGACATGCCTCCAGAGTCAGGAACAGCCTTGCGCCCTGGGGCGTGAGAAAGTGCAGTCTGGGGTTTGTGAACAGAAAAGAGATGGCTCTAGTAATTTGGCAAAGATGTGTCAGGCACTCCATTGGGGTATCTTCATCATTCATGGGGGACCCCTCCCTTGGACCACACTTGAGTTTATGCTAATGAGATGACTCAGGACGAGGCTGGTCACACCAGAAAAACCAAGCCCTGTTTGGAGATTTGGGACTTTGGGGAGAAGTGGGGCTGGGGGCTGACTTCAGGCATGTGGCCAGTGAGTCAGGCAGTCGTGCCTGGGGAATAAAACTCCCATAGAAACTCCAGCTTCCCAAAGCTCGGGGGAGCTTCCAGGTGAGTGACACATGTCATCAGTGATGGGACCTGTTCTGAGGACATGGAAACTTCGACTTTGGGACCCTCTCAGACTTTGCCCATGTGTGTCTTCATTCGGCTGTTCCTGATTTGTATATTTCATAATAAAATTGTCATTTTAAGTATAGTGCTTTCCTGAGTTCTGTGAGTCATTCTAGCAAATGATGAAACTGGAGGGGGTCATGGGAATGCCTGAGATTGTAGCCAGTTGGTCAGAAGGGAGAGTGGCAGGGAATCCCCAATCTTTCGACCAATATTTGAAGTGAGAGCAGTTTTTTGGGAGGCTGTGCCCGTAACCTATAAAGTCTGCACCAACTCCAGATAGTTAATGTAGGAATTGTAGTGTGTGTGTGTGTGTTTTATGGTGAGTGATTTACTTTGTTTTCCCATATTGCTGTTTAGGGTTCAAACTTAGCTTTGTTGCTTCATCTGTGAAACCTTCCCAACTTCATGGCAGAGTTTGTAGCTCATTACTTGGGTTCTTAAAGCCTTTTGTTTTTGGTTTTAAAGTTTACCCAATATATTAAAATTATTGGTTCAAGTGGCTGAATCACTCATTTGGCTGGGAGCTACTTAAGAGTAGGAAGCTTGTCTGATTTCTTCTTCAGATCCTCTGGTCCCACTCTAGACCGTGAATGAATGAATGAATGAATGTTCAGGTGGAAGGCAATAGAGGTAAATCCCGACTCGCTGAACTTCAGCAGTTTATATGGCTCTTACATGGCTTCAAGCTGTTTTCATAGATTGATTTTGAGAGGAAATATATGGTCAGCAGAAAGGAAATAATAAAACTGGGGAACTTTATCCCACAAACTTAAGAATTCAAATTGTAAGGCAAGTTCTATTATATTGCTCACATGTGCACGTAGATAAATCTACACTTCTGAACCAAAACTGGGGGAAAAGAAAGCAAGCCTAGATCAAAGAGTACTTCTCAAGTTATAGTGCTTGGACTAGGGCATCAGAATTCCCCTGAGGGCTGCCTGGTCTCTCTCAGAAATGTGGTCCTCCTCCAAGCTACTCAGAGCCTCTTGCTAAGCTGGAGCCTGGACTTCTGTAGTTGTAACAACCCATTTAACAATCCAGACCTTTGCAGATTTGCAGGTCCAGACATTTGCAGATGACTGTAGGCCTACCAGTGGTCTTTAAGTATTTTGTTGCTATGTCCTATCAAATAATTTTGAAAAACTATGTACTTCCCAACATTTTAAAATGTTTAAGTTGCACCTAATTTTTAAATATTTAAATACTTAGATACTGCTAATAGTGACAAATGATACAATTGCTGGCATGTTGTAAACATTGACACTTAAAACTCTTATATTACATTTTAAAATATGTCCAGTGAAATGTGAATGTCATAAGAATTTGATATCTATCATATCTACACTAAAAAAAAGATGATCATGTTCTTTTCCTAACAGTTTAATTTTTTTCCTTCTTCCTCACTTCATTTCCTCCTAGAATTTTAACCTAATATATTTTATAAAACAAAATTGTATATAAATGGATATAGAAATGAAAATTTAACTTCCAGTGACCATAAGTCTTAGTATTTTAAAGTTTTATGGTTTGTACTATTATTACAATCGTTATTGCTACACAATTGATCAAAACAACATAAATATACTGCAAATGTTGACAATTAAATTATTCAACATTATGTGTCTCTTAAGGAAATGAATAAGACTTATTTTTAAATTTATATATCTGTGTATAACTCTTTATTGCTAAAATAAGCCAGGATACAGCTTCAATTATTTCTATTTTTGATTATTTTTCATGTAAGTATGAGGAACTTTGTTCACGTAAGTTAGTAACTGGGAATGTCATGAGTTTTGTTCTAGTTAGTTTACTCAGTTCTTTGAAATCCTTGCCACTTATAAATACCTCAAATCACATAGCAATATATCAATAAGAAGTATTTTAATTATCTATTAGTTAGGTATTCCTTTAATTTTGTTGAAAGCAAAGATTTGAAAATCATTTTGAAATGAAAAGGGATTAGTACTTAGTCATTAGAGGCAATCACTTTCTTAATACCAATAGCAGTATTTCACATTTCTCTTTATTTGCATCATGGAGGTTTTTTCAACCCAGGAATTGCATCATAGCAAGATTAGCCATGGACAGAGGTTGGTCTGTCTTTGTAAAGTAAAAGCAAAGGTGGAAAGGAGATCCTGTAAGACCTTGAAACTACATGAGGGTTCTCAGATCATGCTAGATAGGCTACTTATAAAATTCAGGTTCTGGAGACTGATTCCCTGAGAACTACCTGTCTGCCTGGGTGTCCCTTGAAAAGGTTTAGAATGTTTCCAGAGGCCTGATTACCCCTGGTGAAGACCCTGCCCTGGCCAATGAGGTTTGTGGTAGCAAACAAGTAGGATGGGTTTTGCTTATTTGTAAGCCTTGTACCACTGGCTTTTTGAAGGATTTATTCATGTTTCTACAACTGAATTTAGCTGTCATATTACCATTGAAAACATGGGTAGATAGGAAAAAAGCACTCTATAAACTTATACTTTAAAATGATCATATCCTGGGTTCTGGAGAAAATTATGGCAGGCAGGACCAGAGGGAGGGTGAGTGTGTGAGAGAGTGTGAGTGGATGTAAAGGTGGACGACCAAACCCGAGCAGTACAGACATACGAAGCAGAAGTTTCCTGTTCTGTGAACTGAGCAGCCGGTTGCCTTGGTAAGTGGTTCTTCAGGGTGTTTCTCCCTGCACCACAGGAAGGTCCCACCATTTTGGAAGATCCCAGGTCTTTCCTGGGAGGAGGCAGTGGGAGCGGCTAGGGCCCAGCAACCTGAGCCCACCAGCGCACCTGGCACCATCGGACCAGTGGACACCCTGTGTCAACACAGACCGGTGCACAGTAGTGGAGCTGCCAAGATGCTGGTTGCAGAAGTCACAGACAGCCCAGAGCCCAGAACCATCCCCCATAGTAGCAGCCCCATCAGAGTCGAGATATACCCCCAGGAACAAAGGCTTGGGGAGCAGACATCCATCCCCAGGCAATAGAAGCACAGACCAGCAGCCGAGACCTATCCCCAAAAACTATAGCAAAAGCTGAGCAGGAGTTGAGCCCCATGGGGCAGGAGCACTCCCCAGCCACCAGCAGCAGGACCTGCGGCTCCACAGAGGCCTGTGCGGTCCAGTAGCTCACAAGAGCAGTGGGAAGCCTGAGCCGAGAGAGACTGGTGTAATCCAGCTGCCTGCCCACGGGACCTGCAGGATGCAGGGGCACCAGAGAGGCCTGTGCCACCAAGCAGTGACTGTGCCATCCAGTTACCCACAGGACCTGCGGGGAGCTGAAGCACCAGGGAGGCCTGTGCGACCCAGCAGGGATTGTGCCATACAATTACCCTTGAGACATGTGGGGTGCTGAAGCACCAGAGAGGACTATGTGACCCAGCAGGGACTGTGCGATCTAGTTACCCGAGGGACCTGCGGGGTGCTAAAACACCAGAGACACCTGTGCGACACTTATAACATAGGCATAGAGCCCGGTTCCCAAAGGGTCTGTATCATCCAGTTACCGGCGGGACCTGCAGGGTGCAGGGGCACCAGAAAGGCCTGTGCGACCCAGCTGCATACAAGATAGGCATAGAGGATGTGAAAATGGAGGCGGAGTGAATAGAAGCTATGCAGAGGATCTCCCAGGACCAAAAGAGAATTACAACTAAAATAAAGACAAATCCTCAGAAAAAAGCAACAGTAAAGCAGCAAGGACAAGACCATATAACCAGGGACACTGGTAGGATCTGTGGAGGTGCAAGACGGTGGTGGGCTGGGAGCCCACAGACAGCCACAGTCTTAGCTGTGAGCAGCGCCCTTGGGGAATAAAGACCAAGCCTGCTCCACAGTGCAGAGAGCCAAGACAGAGTGCTAAAATAGCCACAGCCATTCACCTGGGGGCTACGGCAGAGGGAGGGCATACTGGGCTGGAACTCTGTAGGGACACCCGGGATTTGGAAGGCACTCAAGAATTCTTGCTGAATTGCAGCCACAAAGGACAGTGGCCAGTGTGCGCATTCCCAGAGCTGTGGGGCAATGCAGCAGTTTCCCCCCCCCCCCCCCCCCGGAGATTCAGCCTTTCCCAGGTGAGGCAAAGAAATACAAATTGAGGCTCATTAATAACCAGCCTCTATCCCACTCTCTACAAATCCTCTTATGCAGAACACCAGGGCTACATTCCAAGGCACTGAGTTACTGAGACTACTAGCCACCAGGAAAAAGCTAGAGAATAACTGAACCTTTCCTGGGCTTGCAAATCTACCCAGGAAAGTAAGACTTTGTGGGAGACATTTTGCATGGCATCCATTTTGTTAAAATCTGCTCTGCCATCACCTTCCCCAAGGCAGGATATCTCTGCCTTCTGCATTTCTTTATCTCTACATTTCTTTAAGTAAAATCTGCTCTGCCATCTTCTGCCCCAAGGCAGGATATCTCTGCTTTATCTCTGCATTTTGAACCATTTACTCAGTCTTTTGTTCCACCATGCTTCGGGGTGGTTACTCAATAACTATCGCTTGATAACAAATGATCTTGTTTTTCCTGCCCTATATATTGTGTAAATTTCCCCAGAATAAACGAGACTTGATCAGAGCCCTGTCTTGTCTCTATTTCTCGTGTCTCTTGTCCCTCCTCATCCTCACTCCCCCTCTAGAGTCCTCGTTGCTCGACCTGCGGGACGGGTCAAGACTTGACAGTGGTGTTTAACGTCAAGGCTCATCCAAACCCAGTAGAGGGAGCAGAACAAACAGCAGAACACGAACACCCACAGGGAAAATTTGGCAGGCTCCAAAACCCACTGAGATAGCCAAAATAGTGAAACAAAGAAACAAATCCCAAATGAAAAAACAAGGAAACTCTATCGAAGATGAGATCAATGAAGTGCAGCTAAGCAAATGATCAGAGGTAGAGTTCAGAGCCATGATCTTGAGGAAGCTCAACAGCATGAGTAAGGACATCAGCACCATGAGTAAAGATATAGAAACACTGAAAACCGACCAAGTGGAAATGAAGGATGACATAGGAGAAATTAAGAACACATTGAAAAGACTAACCAGCAGAGTAGAAGAAGCTGAGGACTGGATCAGTGCATTAGAAGACAGGGTAGAAAAAATCAACCAATCAGAAAATCAAAAGGAAAAAACAATGAAAAAACAGGGTTAGAGAATATATTTGAAGAAATAGTGACAGAAAACTTTCCTAAATTGGTGAAGGAAGAAGGCATTCAAGTTCAAGAAGCACAGAGAGACCCAAGTAAGAAGAACCCAAACAGGCCCACACCAAGACACATAGTCATTAAAATGCCAAAAATTAAAGACAAAGAGAGAATCCTAAAGGCAGCAAGAGATAAGCAACAGGTTACCTACAAAGGAAACCCCATAAGGCTCTCAGATAACTTCTCAACAGAAACACTACAGGCCAGAAGGGAGTGGCATGAAGTAATCAAGGTCATGAAAAACAAGGATCTGAATCCAAGACTACTCAATCCAGCAAGGCTATCATTCAAAATAGAAGGTCAAATAAAGAGCTTTCCAGATGAAAACAAAGGCTAAGGAAATATATTAGCACCAAACCAGCACTGCAAGATATGCTAAAAGAAATAGGAAGAAAAATAAAACCACACTAAACAAAAATAGCAATAAATAAGTACATATCAATTATCACCTTAAATGTGAATGGTTTGAATGCTCCAATAAAAAGACACAGAGTAGCTGACTGGATAAGAAAGCACGACTCACATATATGTTGTTTATAAGAGACCCACCTCACAACAAAACACTCACATAAGTTGAAAGTGAAAAGATGGAAAAAAAATCTTTCAAGCAAATGGAAAGCAAAAAAAAGCTGGGGTAGCAATACTCATATCTGATAAAGTAGATTTCAAAATAAAGGCCATAACTAGAGACAAAGAAGGCCACTACATAATATTGAAAGGATATATCCAACAGGAAGATATAACCTTGGTAAACATATATGCACCCAATTTAGGAGCACCAACATATATTAAAAATCTTTTGGAGGACTTCAAAGGAGAAATCAACAGTAATACAATCATAGCAGGGGACTTCAATACTTTGCTGACATCACTGGATAGATCTTCTAGGCAAAAAATTAACAAGGAAACACAAACTCTAAATGAAGCACTAGATCAAATGGATTTCATAGATATCTACAGAGAGTTACACCCCAAAGCCGCAGAATGCACATTCTTCTAAAGTGCACATGGAACATTCTCAAAAATAGACCACATATTAGGGCACCAACTAAGTCTCTACAAATTCAAGAAGATTGAAATCATACCAAGCATTTTCTCAGATCACAATGGCATGAAACTAGAAATCAATTGCAACAAGAACATGCAAAGACATTTGAACACATGGAGGCTAAATAACATGTTATTGAACAATGAATGAGTTACCATGGAGATCAAAGAAGAAATTAAAAACTTCATGGAAACCAATAAAAATGAACACAACACAAAACCTATGGGATGCAGCGAAAGCAGTTCTGAGAGGGAAGTTCATAGCATTACAGGCCTACCTCAAGAAGGAAGAAAAATTTCTAATAGACTATCTTACCTCACAACTTAAAGAACTAGAAAGCAAACAAAAAGAAAACCCCAGAGCAAGTAGAAGAAAGGAAATAGTAAAGATCATAGCAGAAATAAATGACATGGAGACCAAAATAACAATTCAAAGGATCAATGAAACAAAGAGCTGGTTCTTTGAAAAAATAAACAAGATTGATGGACCCTTAGCTAGACTCACCAAGAAACAAAGAGAGAGAACCCAAATACACAAAATCAGAAATGAAAGAGGAGAAATAATAACTGACACCACAGAAATACAAAGCATTGTTAACAAATGTTATGAACAACTATACGGCAAGAAATTCAACAATCTAAGTGAAATGGACAAATTTCTAGAAACACATAGTCTGCCAAAACTAAACTGGGAAGAGATAGAAAACTTGAACAGACCAATAACAACAAAAGAAATTGAAGATATAATCAAGACTCTCCCAGCAAACAAAAGCCCAGGCCCGGACAGCTTCACGGGGGAATTTTACCAAACATTCAAAGAAGGAATAATACCCGTTTTCCTCAAACTATTTCAAAAAATTCAACAAGAAGGAAGCCTTCCAAACTCATTTTATGAGGCCAGCATAATTCTAATTCCAAAACCAGAAAAAGACACTACAAAGAAAGAAAACTACAGACGAATATCCCTGATGAACATAGATGCCAAAATCCTGAACAAAATACTAGCAAATCGAATCCAGCAATATATCAAAAGAATTATTCACCATGACCAAGAGGGATTCATCCCAGGGATGCAAGGCTGGTACAATATCTGCAAATCAATAAATGTGATACACCACATAAACAAAATGAAAGATAAAAATCATATGATAATATCAATAGATGCTGAAAAAGCATTTGACAAAATCCAGCACCAATTTCTGATAAAAATGCTTAGCAATCTGGGAATAGAGGGATCATATCTCAACATAATAAAGGACATATATGAAAGACCTACAGCCAACATCATACTCAACGGGCAAAAATTAAAAGCATTTCCCTTGAGAACAGGAACAAGACAAGGATGCCCACTTTCACCACTCTTATTTAACATAGTACTGGAAGTCTTACCCACAGAAATCAGACAGGAAGAAAAAATAAAAGGGATACAAATTGGAAAGGAGGAAGTGAAACTGTCATTATTCTCAGATGGCATGATACTATATGTAAAAAACCCCAAAGACTCCAACAAAAATTTACTAGACTTAATAAATTAATTTGGCAGTGTAGCACGATACAAAATTAATGTCAAGAAATCAATGGCATTTTTATACACCAATGATGAACTCACAGAAAGAGAAACTAAGAAAACAGTCCCATTTACCATTGGGGCAAAAAAATTAAGATACCAAGGAATAAACTTAACCAAAGAAATAAAGGACCTATTCGCAGAAAACTACAGGTCATTGAAAAAAGAAATAGAGGAAGATATAAAAAAGTGGAAGCACATACCTTGTTCATGGATTGGAAGTATTAACATCATTAAAATGTCCATATTACCCAAAGCAATCTATAGATTCAATGCAACCCCCATCAAAATACCAACGGCATACTTCACAGAACTAGAACAAATACTTCAAAAGTTCATATGGAACCAAAAAAACCCTCGAATAGCCACAACAATCTTGAAAAAGAAGAACAAAGTCGGAAGGATCATATTACCAGATTTCAGCTTATACTACAAAGCCACTGTACTCAAAATGGCCTGGTACTGGCACAAGAACAGACATATAGACCAGTGGAACAGAACAGAGAACCCAGAAATGAACCCAAGGCAATATGCTCAATTGATATTTGCCAAAGGTGGCAAGGGCATACAGTGGAGTAAGGACAGCCTCTTTAATAAATGGTGTTGGGTAAATTGGACAGCTACATGCAGAAAAATGAAACTAGACCATCAACTTACACCATACACAAGAATAAACTCAAAATGGATAAAAGACTTAAATGTGACTCATGAATCCATAAAAATCCTAGAATATGTAGGCAACAAAATTTCAGACATCATACACAGCAGAATTTTCACTGATACATCACCTAAGGCAACAGAAACAAAGGAGAAAATGAACACATGGCACTACATCAAACTCAAAAGTTTCTGCACAGCAAAAGAAAAGGGATCAAAATGAAAAGGGATCCCACTATATGGGAGAGCATAACTGCCAATGATACATCAGATAAGGGGTTAATTGCCAATATATAGAGAGTGTTCATAGAACTCAACAAAAGGAAGGCAAAGAACCCAATTAAAAAATAGGCAGAGGAGCTAAACAGCACATACAAATGGTTAAGAGACATATGAAGAAACGCTCAACATCACTAATCATCAGAGAGACGCAAATTAAAACAACAATGAGATATTACCTCACACCTGTCCGAATGACCACCATCAACAAATCATCAAACAAGTGTTGGTGAGGTTGTGGAGAAAAGGGGACTCTAGTACACTGCTGGTGGGAATGCAGACTGGTGCAGTCACTATCGAAAACAGTATGGTGTTACCTCAAAAAATTAAAAATTGAATTGCCATTTGACCCAGTGATCCCACTTCTGGGAATATACCCTAAGAAGCCTGAAACACCAATCTGAAAGAATATATGCACCCCCATGTTTGTAGCAGCACTATTTACAATAGCTGAGATCTGAAAACAGCCCAAATATCCATCAGTAGACGAATGGATAAAAAAGCTGTGGTACATATATACAATGGAGTACTATACAGGTATAAGAAAGAAAGATCTCTTATCCTTTGAGATGACATGGAGGGACCTGGAAAGTATTATCCTAAGCGAAACAAGCCAAAGAGAGAAAGACAAGTATCATATGATCTCACTTATTTGTGGAATATAATGAACATAACAGTCTGAGGAACGGGGCAGTCCCAGAGACGTGGAAGAGGGGTACAGACTGACAATCCCCAGAAGAGGGGGCGGTGGGGGAGAGATAAACCACAGAACTATTGTGCATGTGTGCATGAACAATAGACATGGACAACAAAGCTGGGGACAGGGTGGGGACAGAGGGGGAGAGGGGAATCAGTGGGGGAAAAAGAGAAACATCTGTAACAAAAGTTAGTTAATTAATTAAAAAATAAAATAAAATGATCATATACTAAATAAAATAATCAGCAATCAAAAAGCATCTGGCATTCCTTTACAGGATTTCATGCAAATAAATGGGATATTCTATTTTATTGTTGTTTGTTGTTCAATTCTACACAATAGGAAATTCTGCCCACAGGACTGGTATTAGAGACCAGCATTTGAGTCTCTGTATCTGGCTTTCATTTGTGTTTTTCATGATCCCTGTAGCAATTCATGCCCTTTAATGGGGCAGTGGCCAGATCTCAGGGAACTTGACAGGTCCTTGTGGACCCCATCACATGGCAAGAATCACTCAGCAAGCCCCAAAGCAGCTTTTGTCCTAACCTACTTGGCAACTACAATTATCCTTGAGCCTTTCGAGACAGTCAACAGAAAGGTTTTGACTTTCTCAACAGGCAATGTCATAATTTTTCTTCAAGCCACAGACAATGAGGAAATTATATGCTGTCCATACATTTCCTCCCATTGATATCAAAGCAAACTTTTCAACCACCAGAATCCTCCTAACAGCCCTGTAGTATTCCTTAAGACCTAGAAAGGTTCAACATACAGCTACTAAAAGTCTTTATTCCAGCAGTACTAACCTACTTGTGTGCATAAGAACAATGTGCGTGCTTCTTTAAATTGTACCTTTATAGTTCCCTAATCAGATTTTGATTCAGTAGGTCTGAAAAACTGCCCGTTATCTCACATTTTTTGGTGTCAACATTTGTATCTCATAACAAAGAAAAAAGAAAAAGAAATGAATCCTTAGATGATTTATACAATATGGGTTAAACACAAGGCAGCAATGATTTAGTAATAACAGTAAAATAGAAAAATTATCCCTTCACACAGCATCAAACACTTCCAGTGGTCACATTTGAGATCTATTTTCCATATTCTTTACTGAATGATATCAGCAAATTGCCGCTATCATTGATTTGGACCGATTTTGTTTTGATTGTGCTATCTTTCTTTATTCTTCTTCAAGTAGTTCATTTTAGTGTGAACCAGGCCACATGTGAAAGTTTTGTCTTAGTGTAAATTGACATACATCAAACCTAGGACTTCTCTTATTATTCTATAATTTAGCAACTAATTTAAAATTCCTCATATTGAACATGGTCTGATACCTGTGTTGAAAAGAAAGAAAGAATCAACATTAATGATATGCCCACTCTGCACAACACCCTTCGTGGCTGGGGCGATTATTCCATTTTATAGATTAGAAACCGACGCTGGGAAATGTGATGCACTTTCACTGACAGAAAACCCAGTCTGGTCACTGCAAACCCAGGAGATGAGCATGTTGACCAAGTACACACATTTCTTGGCAAAAGAAAACTGATTTACAGGAGAAGGAAAGTCTTGTGACAGTGAGGTAATCAAAAACATTGTCTTTAATGAAATCCCACCTTAATTATAGATGTAGTTCAGTTACTGAAGAACCAAAAATCCAGTGATACTAACAATTTCAGGCAACTATTTATTCATTCTGTGAAGCTATAGCTAAGATTTTGAGTTTCAGCCCTGGCCGGTTTGGCTCAGCGGTTAGAGTGTCGGCCTGCGGTCCTGAGAGACCAGGGTTCGGTTCCCTCTAAGGGCGCATACCTCGGTTGCAGTTTGTCCCCGGCCCTGGTCGGTTGTGCGGGTGGCAGCCACTCGATGTGTTCCTTTCACGTCGATGTTTCTCTCTCTTTCTCTCTGTTCCTCTCTTTCCCTCCCACTCTACCTGAACAAAAAATGGAAAAATGTCCTCGGGTGAAGATAAAAAAAAAAAAAAGATTTTGAGTTTCAGTTTTCATATATCATTATTTGATGCTATCCCACTAATACTTTGGCTACAACTGACATGAATTTTGCTATACTCAGCAATGAATTGTTACTACCACATTAATGTTGGGAGGCTCTTACTTTATTTGCAAATACAAAAACAAAGATACACGAACAGGAAAATTGGAAGACACATGGCGGACTGAACCTGTAAAAAGGAAAACCTTATCAATCAATTCTTATACAAGATGGAGTCACATGATCAAATTCTATTTATTTTCATAGAATCACAGTCTCTAGAATAATAATCTGTTCATAGGCCCTCATGAACCAACATTTTGAATTGACTTTATAATGGAGCACACAATTGTCCTTCGAAGTATCTATCTTACCACTGTTGTCACCACCAACAAAAATAGCCAAGTCTACCAAATCCGTTTAATTTCAGTAAACAAATCTACATTTCTAAAATAAGTTATTGAGGAATATTTGTGTGATCAAAGCACACAGTAAAATCTACTTCTCATAAAGCTCAGAGCCCCATTCGCTGGAGAAGCATGATGGAACACAAAAAGACTTACATTGAACAAAAGCAATCTTAAAAAACATCAATTTCAGAAGATTGAATAATTTAATCAACAATTTTAGCTTCTGTAGAAATCTTTATTGATCTAGCAGTTTTTCAGCCTAAAGAGATCATGAATGCATTTCAAACAGTATGAAAGAATATACCAAGAAACCTAAAACCTAAGCTGTTGGAAGCACCATTCTCCCTCTATATGTACCAAGTTATCTGCTACCACAGTACATTTTAAGAAACAAATTCTTTTCCATTTTTATAAAGATGGTAAAGCTCTCCTCAGCCCCAGCTGGATCCTGCTCCAGAAAAAAAGTCTGCCGTGGGGAAAAGGGTGGGCATGGCTAGCTGCTTCTCCACTTTTCTATGTTTTGCTTCTACCCCTTCTAAGCCTGGATTCTGGAAGAAGCAATAGCAACATTTCCCTGGCCAGACGAATGCTATTTCAAGGACTGATGAGAGAGAAAAGGACACACTGGGCTGTATCTAACTGATGTGAATTGAGAGAAGCTCTTAGTTCCCACTCTGGGATGGGACCCTAAGGGGTGAAAAACCTGGGGTCCCATCCCTCAGTGAGAAAGTTTTCCGGAGTCCTGATTTCTGGGTAACCCTGGACTCCAACTTTCCAAATATGTTCACCCCAAACTTCTTGTTAGCTCTTTGATAATATTCCTTTAAAAAATGTGAAGACTTTTTTGTTGTTGTTCATAGAAGAACTGGTCCCATTTACCTAGTAATTCATTAACAAAAGTAAAAATTCCATACTTTCAACCTCACTATCTAATGCCAATTTGCTGTCCAAAATGGTTTATACACCCACTAACAGTGAATAGCATTTCCATTGATAAGAGATATTTACTTTCCTTTCTGTACTCTGCCTTTTGTGCCCTGGGCATATATTATTTTTCAAAAAGTATGTATAAAATCATTTCAAATAAAAAGAGTGAATCATCATTAATTTAGAAGGCAGTTAGCCCTCAAGGAAACTAAACCACACGTTGTAATGGTTGAACTCTGCTTCCTAGTGTTTGCTTTAATTCAATATTGAGCTGATTGTTATGTCAGCCAGGAAATTTTCTTTTTATTGATGACAACATCTGTAGTCACAGAATCTAAATTGGTTAGTCTTGCTGGATTAGAATGGATCAAAAGATCACAGTGATGGAAATAATTCAGTTAGGAAGTCTTAATGTACATAAGAGAAATGAGTGGTTCATTGCTTGTTATGGGGGAAATCGAGTTTTCAATTCCTTCCTCATTAAGGTCATTCTTAGATTTAGTAAAATTCCAAGCAGGGCAGCATGCCAGTAGTGCTGATGCTGTAGGATGTTGCACATGAGCTCAAAATGAATTTTGAAAATTTATTGTATTTTCTTTAGTATATGAAAACACAAGGAATCTCCTGTTAGGACAATAATATCTGGACACATATGTGGATAGGACCCCAGGGTACTGCAGAATTTGTTTAAAGTCATGAAAATGAAGAATTAAAACATAATGAAGAACACTATTTTGCAGTTCCTTGATGATTGGTGATATTGACCATCTTTTCCTGTACAGTATATTGGACATCTGTATGTCTTCTTTGGAGAAATGTCTTTTCATATCCCCTTGCCCATTTTTTGATCAAATTGTTTATTTTTTTGATGTTGAGTTGTATAAGTTCTTTATACATATTGGATATTAACCCCTTACCAAATATGTCATTCGCAAATATCTTCTCCCATTCAGTAGGTTGTCTTTTTGTTTTAGTGATGGTTTCCTTTGCTGTGCAAAAGCTTTTAAATTTGATATGGCATCTCGTGCCTGTCAAAATGGCTACTATCAAAACGTCAGCAAATAACATGTGTTGGCCTGGAAGTGGAGAAATAGCCCTTGTGCACTGTTGGTGGAAGTTTAAATGGTACAGCCACTATGGAGAACAGTGTGAAGGCTTTCCAAGTAATTAAAAAATAGAACTACTATAAAACCCAGCAATTTTACGTTTGGGCATTTATTCAAAGAAAACAAAAACATGAATTTAAAAAGACATATGCACTTTGAAGCATTTATAATAGCCAGAATATGAAAGCAACCTAGGTATCCATCAATAGGTGAATGGATAAAGAAGATGTGATTATTATATCTTATTCAGCAATAAAAAATATTATTTAGCAATAAAAAGAATGAAATCTTGCCATTTGCAACAACATGGATGGAACTAAAAGGTATTACACTAAGTTAACCAAGTCAGACAGAGAAAGACAAATACCATATGATTATATGTGGAATCTAAGAAAACAAAATGAAACAAAACAGAAACAGACTTCCAGATACGGAGAACAAACCAATGGTTGCCAGATGAGAGGGGAATGGAGAATGAGTATAAAATGTGAAGGGGAATAAAATAAATGTATGGCAATGTATGTACAGCACAGAGAGTATAGTCAGTAATATCGTGATGATTTTGTGTGGTGACAGATTGTTACTAGCCATATCATGGTGATCACACTGTAGAGTATAAACCACTGTTGTACACCTGAAACTAATACAATATTATATGTCAATTATATTTTAATTTTTAGTAAATGGGGAAATAGAAAATAAAAGATTTTCACAGATCATTTTCTGACAAATACCCATATATTTTGAAAGTATATATTTTGGCCTTTTAAAATGAAAATGTTTTCTTGGCCTACTTTATGGATGTTATTGTGTTTTGTTTTGTTTTTTAACAGTATTTTTGTTTATTGAGCTTGCTATTATGATGCTGTTTCTCTAAAATTAAATGTTAATTATAAATTTAATTTTTTATTTAAAAAAGAAAAGTATCAATTTCAATTGCCATTAATTTCTTTTTTATTATTTTATTTTACTTTTCTATTGTTGACACTATTACAGATGTCCTCCATTTCCACTCCCTTTGCCCACCTCCACCCGACCCCACCACCCTCCCCTCTGGCCATCACCACACTATTGTCTGTGTCTAGGAGGTTACACATATATATTTTATTTATTTATTTATTTTTTATCCTCACCCGAGGACATTTTTCCATTTTTTGTTCAGGTAGAGTGGGAGGGAGAGAGAGGAACAGAGAGAGAGAGAAACATCAATGTGAAAGGAACACATCGAGTGGCTGCCACCCGCACAACCGACCAGGGCCGGGGACAAACTGCAACCGAGGTACGTGCCCTTAGCGGGAACCGAACCCGGGTATCTCAGGACCGCAGGCCGACGCTCTAACCACTGAGCCAAACCGGCCAGGGCAGGTTACACATATATAAAACAACTCTATTCACAATAGCATTAAAAATAATAAATTATTTAGGAATAAATTTAACCAAAAAACTGAAAGATTTGTACATTGATTAAAGTAATTAAAGAAAATACCAACAAATGGATATCCCATGTTCATGAATTAGAAGAGTTAATATTGTTAAAATGTCTATACTACCCAAAGCCATCTATAGATTCAATGCAATCCCTGTCAAAATTCTATTGGTATTTTTCACAGAAATAGAACAAACAATTCTAAAATTTATATGGTGCCACAAAAGACCCCTAATAGCCAAAGCAATCCCGAGAAAAGAAGAACAAAGCTGGAGGCATCACACTTCCTAATATCAAACCATATTACAAAACTAGAGCAATCAAGAGTATGATACTCGCATAAAAATAGATACACAGACCAATGGAAAAGAAACAAAAGCTCAGAAACAAACGCCTGCATGTATAGTGAACTAATATTTGACAAGGGGGCCAAGAATACCTCAACAAGATAGTCTCTTCAATAAATGATTTGGGGAAAACTGGATAATTGCATGCAGAAAAATTGAACTGAATCCTTATCTTACACCACTCACAAAAAATCACTTGAGATGGATTAAAAACTTAAACATAAACCCAGAATCTATAAAACTCCTAGAAAAAAACAGGGGAAAAGTTCCTTGACGCTGGTTTTGGTAATGATGCTTTGTATATGACACCAAAAGCACAAGCAACAACAGCAGAAATCTACAAGTGGAATGACACCCACCTAAGAGGCTTCTGCACAGAAAAGGAAATAACAAAATAAAAGGTGACCTACAAAATGGCAGAAAATATTTTTAAAACATATGTCTCATAAGGGATTAGTATCCAAAATATATAAAGAACTCATACAACTCAATAACAAAAAACAATCTGATTTACAAATGGTCAATGTCCAGAAAAGTGATAACCAACAAGGTGCTACTTTCCATTGTCATCTTACTGGAGAGAGCCATCCTGGAGGCCTGGTTTATTACAAATTCTTTTGAAAGTACTGAGCTTCCTGCAGGGAAGAGTTTGTGGACTAGAACTTTGACCCTGTGAATGAATGGTGTTAGAGGTGTAGAATAAGCTTATTGTGGCTGTGAGCTAACAGGTCAAGGATGCACTGTGTAGCCAGAATGTGGGAAGAGGCAGGGAAGAGAGAAAACCACTTAAATGTGAAGAAACAGCAACAAAACCAGTGTGATATACCAAGGTAATAAATGTTGTTTATAATTTCTTTAAAAAAAGGGGGGGGAGAGGAACTGAATAAACATTTTTTCAAACAAGACATGGAAACAGCTAAAAGATACATACAAAGGTGCTCAACATCACTAATCACAAGGAAAATACAAATCAAAATCACAATGAGATACGATCTCACATTTGTTAGAACAGTTGTCATCAAAAAGACAAGAGATAAGAAGTGTTGGCGAGGGTGTGGAAAAAAGGAAACCTTTGTGTTCTGTTGATGGGAATGTACATTAGAACAGCCACTATGGAAAATGGTATGGAGTTTCCTCAAAATATTAAAAATATAATTACCATATGATCCAGCAACCCAACTTCTGGGTGTACATCCAAAAGAAATGGAGACAGGATTTTGAAATATCTGCACTCTCATGTGTATTGCAGCATTATTCACAATAGTCAAGATATGAAAACAACCCAGGTGTCTCTCAATGGATTAATGAGTAAAAATGGTGGCATATATAGACACAATGGAATATTATTCAGCCATGAAAAAGAAGGAAATCCTGCCATTTGCAACAACATAGATGGACCTTGAGGGTATTATGCTAAGTGGAATAAGTCAAACAGAGAATGACAAATACTACATGGAATCAAAAAAGCCAAAGCAGCCCTGGCCGGTTTGGCTCAGCGGTTAGAGCATCGGCCTGCGGTCCAGAGAGACCCGGGTTCGGTTCCCGCTAAGGGCATGTACCTCGGTTGCAGTTTGTCCCCGGCCCTGGTTGGTTGTGTGGGTGGCAGCCACTCGATGTGTCCCTTTCACGTCGATGTTTCTCTCTCTCTCTCTCTCTCTTCCTCTCTCTCCCTCCCACTCTACTTGTGCAAAAAATGGAAAAATGTCCTCGGGTGAGGATTTAAAAAAAAAAAGCCAAAGCATAGAAACAGAGAGTAGGAGGGTGGCTGCCAGGGATTGGGGGGGGGGGGGGTGGAATTTGGGAGATGTTGGTAAAAGGGTATAAATTTGCAGTTAGAAGATAAATAAATTCTAGGGGATCTAATGCACACCATTTTGATTATAGTTAACAATACCATATTATATACTTGAAAGTTATGAGACTACTAGATCTTAGGTGTTCTCACCACACCAAAAAAAAAAAAAAGATAATTATGTGGTGTGCTGGAGATGTTAGCTAACACAACTGTGGCATTATGCACTATAAAAGTATATCAAATCAACATATCATATACCTTAAACTTATATAGTATTATATGTCAATTATATCTCAATAAAATAAGACCTATAAAGTAAAGGTTTGACCCTACAATAGATAGGAAATAGGAAAAAAATGGGGTTAGACATCACAAAAGGCAACAGAGATGGTGTCTATTTTTAGTGGTTCTGTTCTTTGTGTGCTCAGTAGAAAATTTTTACTTCTATATAAAAGCAGCAGAATTCCAGGCTCAAATTTTAAACAATTTACAAGATGTGTTTCATTTAGGTCTCATTTATCACAGTAGCTTTAAATAGGTTAGTCTCTGAATTAAAAAGTCTTATTTGGAAAATAATTATGAAACCCAATAAATTTGACTTTAAATTAGCCCCGTAGAAAAAATAATGGTCACTGTTTCACAATACAATATTCTTCTATTATCCTCACGGGGTTTCCACCAGTACAGGGATCTCAGCATTTTTCAGATAAGAATTCTCGAGAACATCCACTTTTTTCCAGGGGAATGGATACCTGCGGGGGGTAGGATGAAGGGGGAAAGGGGAGGGGGAGGGGAGACGTGAACCGGAAACCACTATTAAAGGAGTAAAAGCAGCCAATTCCAGAAAACATTTTTATATTTTTGTTCCTTAAGCAGAGGGAAGCATTTCAGTTTTATTTTTAACTTCTTAATCACTTGTTTTCTATGCCCAATTCACTTCATAAAGGAGACAAAAGAACATTTGTTCCCTGTGGCCATGCATTAAAGGACACACTAGAACTACTCCAAGCCTTCGCAGCTTCGTCCAACAGTATCTTTGCCTGCCTGTGTTTGAGTAAATTCTATGTAAAAGCATAGGGAAGATCTGTTTGGAAGGTACTAATTAGAGCTCTGGTTAGAGGGAGGTCTTAGATCCCAAAATTCTTGCTACATTTTTAACATTGTGACAATTTTGAAATTATATCGCCCCCTCCACTTTCCAGTACTGCCTTATAAAGACCATGGGTGTTCGAGCCTTGTGGGATTAGAGGCAGGGATTATTTTTATAGCTACATCCTGCACCAATAAATATGTCTAACAACATTTCTATAACTAGTTTATTTCAACTTTAGGGTATAGTTTTCTCTACAGTTAGAGAAACTGACCCATCTCTAATGGCCAATTAATCTCAAAATGAGGGTAAGAAAATTAAGGGGACATGGTGAGCTGGAAGGCCTCCTGGAGGAGAAAAACCTCATGTTCAAGGCAGGGGTCAAAAATTCAGATGCTTTCAAGAGTCCAGCGGGTAATTGGAATATATGAATCTACTGCCGTAAAATGGTTAGAACCGATGTGCCGGCCAATTGGTGCACGCACGGCCCACTCACATTTCCAAAACCATCAGGCTGGCTGAGCCGGGTGGTTACATTCACTCCACCATGCTACCCATTTGGGGTCCTTATTTTAAAGAATTCCTATATAAAAGGGATTGAAAGGAATAGAGTTTATTTGACTGGGGTGAAGATTCCTGAGTTTTACTTCTTTCTACTTTTCCTAAATAAATCCTACAAATAAATAAAGTTTAGGGAAAGGCCAGGCCAGTGAATGGACAAGGAGTAACCAGCAACTTATTTGAAGCTTCCCAAAGTTCCCCCTGCCCAAATTCTCTTTGTCACTGGTTTGCAATGGCAGCTACCACCTGGCAATGTCACTAGGCTCAGAGCACTTGTGCCGAGGGCGCAGAGAGTGGAAGGGGACATTAGTCCATCACAGCAGCCTCAACAGCACCTGCAAGCTGAGCAGATATTTAGCTGTAGTGTAGCTGACTGCCTATAGCCAGCTCATGAGAACCGTGAAAAAGCCTCTGATTTTTGTGCAGCAAATCTATTTCAAAAGAAATTAAAACCTCTGGCCAGTTAAGAACACTGACAGCATTGGAACATAGGAAATATCAGGGCTGGGGAATGAAGGATGGCCAGGTGGCTGGTGGTGGGCAGAGAGTGACACATCAAATAACTAAACTAATGTTAATGAGCATCTATTCTTTGCCATGTGCTGTGCTGGGTGCTGGGGAGACAAAGCTAAATAAACACATAAGGCAGACTTGTAGCTAACTACAATATTTCATCAACGCTGTGACTTGCTGTTTTTCATATTTAAACATCTTTGAAATTGATGGCATTTCACAATTCTATTAGCAGTGTTTCTTTTTCCTTCTACAGTAGTATATAACATGATTGCGTGTGTTACAACAGAAGAAATAGGGTCGATGATTGTGACATATTACTACCGAATAGGAATATGAGTTAAATACTGAGTTTAAATGTATTATATAGATAACAGTGAAATATTGAAAACTTTTAGTCAGGGGAATAACCTGTGAGATCCTGTATCTGTTCTTCCCTTCCTCTTGCTTGCTCTCTCCTCTTATTCGGTGAACATTCATGGAGCACATTCTATAGGCCAAGTTCTCTGTTACACCTTGGGAATTTAATGGTGAAAAGAGATAATTATTAATCAACTGGGTCGAATTGACATTTATAGAATACTTTGTCCAGCAGCAGAATCCACATTCTTCTCTGGCTCACGTGGAACATTTGCCAAGATAGACCACATTCTGGCTCATAAAACATACCTCCCCAAATTTAAAAGAATTAATATATAAAGTATGCTCTCAGACTATAATGGAATTAAACTAGAAATTAATAACAGAAAGACAGCAGAAAATCTCAAAATATTTGAAGACCAAATAACACTCTTCTATATAACACATAAGTCAAAATAAGAGAAATCAAAAAGTATTGAACAAAATGAAAATGGAACTACAACCTATCAAACTTTGAGAGATGCAGTAAAAGCAATGCTTACAGAAAAATAGACATAGGTCTGGCCTCATGGAATTTACAAACTAGCAGAGAAGACTGACTAAAGACCAAGAAAACTAAAAAAAATTTTAAAGAATAAAAATATTGTGATTAGAGCTATGTTAAAGAATAAAGGGTATGTGACTACTTTTGTGAAGTGGCCAGAGAAGTTTTCATTCAAGTTGAAATCCAATTGTTGGGAGGAGGGGAACATTTTCCAGGCTAAGAGAGTAGCATGTATGAGACTGAAAACTGCTTAGCATGTTTGTGGAAATAAAAGAAGGCCAGTATGGTGAAACCTAGTGAAGAGAAGAGAGGTGTGAGATGATTTGTAAGGGTAAACAGGGGTTAGATGACACAGGCCATATAGACCTCGGAAGGTGTCAAGAGAAGTCATTAGAATTGTTGCTGTTGTTGTTGTTTTTAATCCTCACTCGAGAATATATTTTTCATTGATTTTCAGATAGAGAGGGAGAGAGGAATGGGAGGGGGGGGGAGAGAGAGAGAGAGACAGAGAGAGAGAGAGAAGAAACATCGATGTGAGAGATACATGGATTGGTTGCCTCCTGTACAACCCCAGCTGGGGCCCAGATCAAACCTGCAACCCAGGTATGTGGCCTTGACCAGGAATTGAACCCATGACTCTTTGGTCTATGTGTTAACACTCTAACCACTGAGCCAAAACGGCCAGGGTGCCTTTAGAGTTTTTAATCAGGAAAATAGAACCCGATTTATATGTGGAGACAGAACTCCAGGGCCAGCAGAGAAGGCATTTGGGAGCTGGTTCCGGCCTAAGAACTAGAGAAGGTTTGGGGCAGAGGCAGCCACCTGAGCCCCAAACCCGCTGCCAGTGGAGTGTTTGAGGAATCTAATTTGTGAGGTAATTCATGTTCTCGGGTGGGTTTGGCTGAACATTTGAACACTGGGCTTTGGGTGTGAATACAGCATGCTAATCCTTACATTCAATCCAGAAGGCTGGTAAGGCTATCTGCAATTACATGGCCACACCAGACATTGCTACAGAGGACACTGACCCATAAAGCCTTCTTACTTAGAACTCATAACAGGTTTGGGCAGGAGCCAAATTTGGTGCCAAACTGTGCGTCAAGCTTCGCCCAAAATGTCCTCTTCAACTGCTAAAGCTAGTCCAGGTAGGGAAAGAAAAGGAGGTAGGTGGTCACCAAGACGAAGAAAGATAACCATCCCAGATATGTCCATTTTACTATCTCCAGCCATGGCCCTGTTCCTTCAGGAAGAAAGAGACTCACTACAGCAACACTGACCACTGAGCTGGACTGTGGACTCCAGGGTGGGAGAACCCTTCTGTGGGTTCCCAAAGAGCTGGTTGATAAGGAAGAGGTCTCTCAAAATCCTCCAAATAGGTCAACTAATCTATTGGAGCACTTTGGACATGATATCAGAGCCACAGAAAAACTAGATATGGTATTGCACAGAGTCAGAGGCAAAACAAATCCAAGACAGCCAATAAAGGAAGGGCCAAGGAATTGTAGGAAATCACTGATAGCCAAGTGGACAGCCAAGGAATTGTGCGAAAGATGCACATTTCATTATGGATTACACTCAAGAGAGCCCTCAAGAATTGAGTTGTCACAATATTTGCTATCTGTAGCAGGGTGCTGGGCCAAAGAAATGTCATATATCCCTCAAATATTTCATAGTATCTTTTTCTTTAAAAAGTGGGAACCCATTGCTAGCAATGACAGAGCCAAGGCATGCTTGAGTTAGGGGTAATCGCAGGAAATCAGAGAAGGATCAGATATTGAAGCTGAGAGTTGGATGAGCTAAGAGAAGCAGAGGCTGGGAAAAATTCAGGCAGGTAGAATAACATAGTAAGGTTGTGGAGTCAGAGGGAGCAACATGCAATAAAAAACACTGAAAGGCTAGTGGGACTGCAGTGCAGAAGGAAGTAAGAAATGGGTCTCTTGAGGTATGGGTGGAGAACAGTGGAACAGACCACATGGAGTCTCATCTAGCTGGCGAGAGAAATAGGAAACAGCCCCAGTGACTCACTCAGCAGCCACTGTCCTGATTTCCTCCTGAAGTGGGTGACCTCCCAGTTTTGGTGGAGGAGAGGGTGGTGAGTGAGAGGAGAAGAGTCCTGAAAATAGGTTGGGATTGCATTTTCCCAGTCAAGCCTCAGATGAGGCCACAGCCCTGGATGACACCTCGATGGCAGTTTTGTGAGACCCTCAGTAGAGGACCTAGATAAGCTGTGCCTGGACTCCAGACCCAGAAAAGCTGCGAGACAACAAATGTGTGTTGTTTCAAGCTGCTAAATGTGTTACACAGCATGGAAAACTGAGTGTTCTGAAGAGGGCCTGTCTTGTGTCGCCCACAGGCCATCTAAAGTCCCGTATAAGAAACCTTACCTTCTATTCCTGCTTTCTCAACATGTTCATCTGGCTGAATCCAGTTGTGGCCTCTCTGCTTAAGACCCAATTTGTGGATCTCTGCTTGCTCCTAGTTATAATGATACCTTCTTTGAACTTTTTCCAGGTTTCTGGGCCACCTTTTCCCTGGATAATGTTTTTGATTCTGCTTTCCCCAAACCCACACCCCTACCACACTCCCCTCCCCACCATTGGCTTTACAGTAGTTGCTCTGTCTTAATCCCTTGTCAACTTCTGGCTTCCTGACTTAAATGTCTGGGCCCCGTGCTTGCCTAGGATGGTGGTTTAGACAGACCATAGCATGGAACACAGATTGAAGACGGGGAAGAGATTAGAAGTTAAAATACCAGTTAAGAGGACATTGTAATAGCAAAAGAGAGATGATTGGATCCATAGGAATGGAGAGGAAGAGAAAAAGTCAAGACACACTTCCTTTGGAAGTGATATTGACAGGACCTGGTGAGGTTGAGTGATAAAGGAATGAAGGACCCTGGATGATAATGTCATGTCAATGGCTAGCTTGGGTGACTCGGCTGAAGGCCAGATCACAACCACACTTGGAATAAACCAACTCTTACCAATCCCTTTTAAACTAAGATGGTCCACAAGTAAACCTGCCCAGGAGAGATGTGAAAAGCAGGAGTATTTACTCTCTAGAATTCATCCTGGTCCCACCACTAACCTGGCTTGACCAATTCTTAGTCATATACCCCACAAGTCCCTTAACCTTACAGAGCCTCAGTTTTCCCAGTAGAAATGATAATGGCACATACCTTACCTTGTTGTGAGAATTACAGGAGGCTCTTCATATAAAGTGCTTGATACAATGCTTGGCACACAGAAAATATACCAGTTCTTATTATTAAGATGTGTTCTACTAGTCCATTCATGCTTTTATTGGTCTCTGATTTCCTACAGCTTTGAGATCTCTTTTAACTACACTATCCATCTCTTATCCAAGGGGAATATGTTCCAAGACCCTCAGTGGATGCTTGAAATTGTGCATAGTATCAAATCTTGTTTTTCCTATACATACATCCCTTTGATAAAGTTTAATTTATAAACTGGTACAGTAAGTAATTAACAACAATAACTAATAATAAAATAGAATAATTATAAGAATGTTCTGTAATAAAAGTTATGTGAATGGGTCTTTCTCTCTCTATTCAGTGACTAACCAGCAGGGAGCCTATTCAGCAAGCAGACACTGGGCAAAGGGAAGATTCATGCCCCTGGAGGGATGGAGCAGGGCTGTACAAAACTTCTTTGTGCTACTCAGAACGGCACTCAAAACATATCAATTATTTATTTCTGGAATTTTGGATTTAATATATTTAGACTGTGGTTAACTGCAGGTAACTGAAACCGCAGAAAACAAAACCATGGGTAAAGAAGACTGCTGTACAAATTTCATCCAGTTTTCACTGAGCTTCTAGGTTAGGCTTGTTGTACTTGCTTTGGCTTCAGCACTCACCCAGCTGGAGGACATGCCAGCCAGTCCCTGGCCATAGGTAAGGAAGCCCTCTGCCCTTGTCCGTTTCTTCACTGTGTGCTTCCCCTGGGTCCCTGGGACTGAATGCCAGGCCTGCCTTCCTTCTAGGTCTGCCGACAGGGAAGAGAATCACGAAGGGAACACAGAGGAGACTATGAGTTCGTGAGGGATAAAGACAGTTTCTTTTGGACTCTGTTTATCGAAAAATCTAAGAGAACTTTCTAGGGTAAGTAGGGTTGATACAGATCTAGAGTTCAAGAGAGGAATCCAAGTACAGTCAGCCCTCTGTATATGTGGGTTTCATATCTGTAGATTCAACCAAGTGTGGATCAAAATATTTTTTGAAAGTTCCAAATAGCAAAACTTAAATTTTCCATGAGCCAAGCACTATGCTGAATCCACGTGAATGAAGTGATATACCCTGCTGTAGCCTACATGCAAATACAGGTTAAAGCAAATACTACACCATTTTATTTAAGGGACTTGAGCATCCATGGATTTTGGTATTTATAGGGGGCCTTGAGGATACGAAGGGGCAACTGTAAGTAAATTTGGGGTTATTAATAATTGATATCTCTATAGCCAAGTGAGGTGAAAGATTTCAAGAAAAAAGAGGTTATAAACTGCATCAAATACTACACAAAAATCAACAGTATAAAGAATAAGAAAAGACCATTTTGGCAACTAACCAATTAGCATTTGCTGTTTGCAGTTTTGCAAAGGACATGACTCCTTTTTTTTTTTTTTAAGACAAATAAAAGGAAATCTCATTTTTAGAATTAGTGGCAGTTTTATAGGACTCACTCTAAAAACTTATGTGGCCTTACTCATGGATTATACTATTCTCAACAGCTTAAGAAAAACTAGTAATGTTTAAGTTATAGCAGACTTTTGCATGAGTTTTCCAAGTCTCCAATTTCAAATACCACTTGAGTACATATTTTCTCCCATAAAGTGCAGTAAAATGAATTTTAAAACTTTAAGTGACCCCTTCAAGATTCTTAATAAAATTCTAAAAACGCAGTTTCAATTTTTTTTTTTTTTAGATTGACTGTGTTTGTGATGATGAATGAAGAACAACAGAATTGGATTGGGGTATAGTTTCCGAATGGCTTGGGAGGCCTACTCAAGGTTCAAATGGCTCCTTCTGTCACATGAATTCATGTAATTCTAATTCATGCCTCAGCAAAATTACAAATTCCTCAAGTCCTAGACATTCAGGTCAACCTCAAATAGTCAAAACTGTGACTATTAAATCCATGACTGATTAAATTCTACTATATGCTCAATGTTTTGATGATGTCCTGGAAGATGACAATACTTTCCACGGAATACTGTGCTGAATGAACACAGTGCTTGAGAAGATGCACGTCAACCCCGAGAACCTACCCTAATTAAACCCTCCTTGAGAGTGATTATTTTGTATGCTTTATTTCCAGTGCCCATCTGATTTGGTCAAGTAGTGTTGGAAAAGACAAACCGGGGGCAGGATTTTCTTATTTTGAACTTACAGTATTACTGAGCTTTGAAGAAACTTAAAGGCAAGAAGAAAAAAACACATCTGAGTGTTACTGGTAGGAAAAGTTTTTGATTCCTCTTTCTGCTTCTCCGTCACACACACACACGCACGCACCCACGCCCACCCACTCACAAAGCCTGCCCTGTGGAGCCACAGACTCTCTTCCCTTCCTAGTCCCACAGTGGTTTTTCTTTGGCTCTTCCCCCTCTGTGAAACTGCTGAGTCACAGTGAGTGACTCAGGTAAAACCTGGTGACTGTGCTGCAGCAGTGGTCAGTGAGTCTTTTAAAAACTGGAATTGTTCTGAGAGGATGCTTATCTGACATTGAGTGGCATCATCAGTATCACTTAAATCAAGTTGCTTGATTAGAAATGTAGTTCAGATTTAGGCATCACTGAAATTTAGGTCAACCTCAAACAATGTATGGGAAGCACACACACATAACAATCTCACTTTTCCTGTAGGGTGACAAAGGACACCACCTTCCTTCAAGTGGTGAGTGGAACTAGTAGGTCATAAAATTGAAGACTGTGATTTTTCATGGACTCTTAAAATTGCATGTGACTAATACCCAACTCAGTCTAATGATTTCAGTCCAGAAGAGGGTATTTATTGGGAGGATGCTGGCTATCTCACACCTGAAGAAATAACTGCAGAAAGGAGACACCCTAGTCCCTAAAGGTGGAATCAGAAAGTCTGTACAACAACAGAGTCACTCAATCTCTGCCTCATTTCTCTCCCCGCGTTGGTGTTGGTTTTACTTTCTTAGGCAGTGCCCCAGAGTGAAAACTCGCCCATTAACTCTAAGGCCACATTCTTTCAGCATTGGGAACACAAAGAAAGAATAAAAGGAAAAAAGAGGCTTCCCTGTCAGCTTCAGCCGGAATTCTCCTGCACAACGCCTCTGCCCATGTGCTAATTCTCGGCCCCATCACTGAAGCTAGAGAATGGGACATGTGACTGAGAGTGGGTCATGTGACTGTGCATTTACTAGAAGGAGGGGAAGAAGAGGTGCTGAACAGACAAAGGAAAAAGGAGCCCCTAGAGACATTTCAAAGATACTGACTGGAGTCATAACTCAGTGCTTAGCAATGTGCTTATGTCACAAAGTTAAATATCCCTCAAACTCCCAAGTGCCCCATGCCTCTCATAATCTAAATCTACAATCAATTTTCCAATTACTACTTTTTGTCCATAAAAACTTTCAGAGTTACTTGAGGCCTCTTCATACTTGTTTTATTTCTTCTGCTCCAATACAATGTAACATTCGTGGTGGATATTGTGACTGGCTCACTGAGGACGACTGTCAACCTCCCTTCAGAATTCTTCAGCCGGCGCAGCCTGGAAAGCAGATACTTCACTTCCCAGACTCCCTTGCTCCTGGGTTCTGGATGTGAGGTGAGCTCTACCAAACAGAAGCACGGCCAGAGACTTGAATTTGGAGCTGAGTTAAGTGGAGAGAGAGGCAGGGCTTGAGACTTTCATTTTGTTTGGGCAGACTGTAGCATCCATGACCAGATCTGGAGCCAGTGGCTGTGACAGCATCTGCTCAATTTAGCAGATGGCGGCTCCTGAGTTGTGGCAAGAGAAGCAGCTTTGCTGGTGGCCAAGTTCTACATGTGGCTTTGGGATTTGTTCCTGGAAGTTCGCTCTAGCACGTGTTTTTAAAGCCTACCCAATGATTATGTCAGTTATTTGATAGTCTACAATGAATCCTTTTCTGATTAAAGGCTTGAATAAATTCTGTTCTCTGATTGAATCCTGACTGATACAACATAGAAACTAGTTTTAAAAATGACACTGGCCTTTTTGTTTTTCCTTTCTCTGTAATTACATGGATACAAACCATGAAGTGAGGTTGGCATTATTTGCTGCATTCAATGAACAGGTGAATTGTTCAGATTGACAATATCAGGTAAACTCCAACATCAATAATATATCAGGCTTAGGTCTGGATTTTAAGAAATTGACATGATTCATCCAAATGTCTTTGTGGGATTGCTTTGAAACAATAGAACCTTACTGACTGCGATATTTAAATTTTAATAGAATTTGTGGATTTCTCTTGTGCATCATAATTTTTATATAACTAAGTAATTATTTTCCAGTGGATAAATGGGCCATGAGCATCAACATATTACTCTCAAAAGAGGAAATAAGTGAAAACATCTAATCGACATATGTTCAGTGTATGTGTTCAGTCTTATTTGTAATGAAAGAAATGCAAATTAAAAAACACGTGTTATGGTGATTTACCTCCTTAATGAAATGAGCGAAGGGAAAGCAATAGGCATACAGACACCTACTAGAGAGCAGTGGATGAGCCCTTTCACCTACTGAGGAGGAGGATGAAAGGGGATGGGTCCCCTGGGCTCTGTGAGACTTCGAGAACTGGAGACCAGCTCAGGTAACCTTAGCTGGCAGGAGTTTATCAAATAGATGAACAGATGTCTGAGGAGGGAGGTAAAATGGGAAATGTAATCAGTCCTCAAGTCACCCAGAAGGCTCTTCGGGACCTGGCACTCCCAGTGGTCTGACAGCTGTTTTGGTCACTTGGTAAGAAGTTTAGTTGTTCCCACGGAAGCTGGGATCCATTGCTCCCTCCTCTAGTGCTTGTCATAATGGTGACTGGGGACTCTTTCTAAACCCTGACTCAAACTGGCTGAATCAAGAAAGGAATTCACTGGTTTTCTTGCCTGGAAAGAACAAGGGCAGGATTGGCACAGGACATCTGGACATGAGGGCCTCGATGGGGTTATTCTCTCTGCCTCTGTCTCTGTCATGTCTGCTTCCCTGTGAACTGGATTAACTTTAGAGCGTGCTCTCTCCATGTGATGGCCCTGGTAGGTCACTTACCATCTCAAATCCTCATTCTAAAAAAATGGAGCGACAAGCCACCTATACAAGGAGCCAATGAGATAGAGTATATGTAAATATTTTCAAACCACCACATTTCAGAAGAATATATTAGTTGCTATGAGCTCAGTGGTCTGCTTGGAAACAGTCCTTCTTTTAACTTGGCATCTGTACCTTCTTCTCTGTTTCTGATTATTAACAAAATGGTATTGATTTTATTGAGCAGGCAGTCCTGCAATTTGGCACATATTGGGGGACTAAGGACTCTGAGAAGCATTGGGAAAAGATGAGCTCAGCTGACCTTTTACACTGTGTAGTAGACACTATTGTTAGCATTTATAGTGTTCATAGTCCTGCTCAGTGATACCTGAGTGATGTGATGTGTGTTGTCCAGTGCTGAGGTGAGGAAAAGCTGATGCATAATTCTCTAGACACTCTCTTTCTTGCCATGGTGATCTAGAAGGCCAAAAGTTTTAGATGGATGCATCTATGAGATGACGAACCTCTGTCACCGAGTCTCCAGTGGCTGTGCAGGGCAGAATAGCCTGCCTATCTATAAGGGCTGTGGTCCCTGAGCGAGCAAGAAAGCTTTGTGTTCTTCAGCTACTGATTGATATCTAGGGTTGCTCCATCATAGCAGCATAACCTAATGTCCACTGAGAAGAAATCTGGAGGCTTCAGGAAGATTTTTCAAGATGTGAAATTCATAGTGGCTGGATGGAAAAGAGCCAAGCTAGGAGTGCCAAGTGAAATGGGGGTGCGGTGAAGTTGGGGGGGCAAATTAAAAACAGCTAGCTGAGGAAGCTGTGTGATTTAGTGGAAAAGGCATGCACTTTGGAGTCAAATAGACCTACCTAGGATTCAAACTGAGGTTTCAGTTTTTATTTTATCTTTGCCTTTGACCAAGTTGCTAACCTCTGTCACTCTGGTTACCTACATAATAACTACATTACACAGTTGCTGAAAAGATTACCTTATGTACATGTATGCATATGGCTAGCACTTCGCACAGTATCTAACAGTTGGTAAGTAATCAATAAAGTTAGGTGCCCCTTCTCTTAGTCTGCTTCCCTCTAATACTATTTCTAAGCTTGGTAGTTGCTAAGTTTTGATTTCAGATTCAACAACTGGGACTCCTTCAAGTTTAAAGTCCTCACTCCAAGGTCCGCATCCCTCATTTCCCTGCTAGAGCTTTGATATTAGAAGGGAATGCTGCCAAACCCTCTGACTTATTGCTTCATTTGTAGTGCACTTGGATTCTGAAGAGGAAGTCACGGCCAGTGTCACTGAGTCTAAAGTCTGAGCTAGGGAGAGCTTGAGAGAGGTGTAGAGGCCGGTGGCAGTGGTAGTGTTCCCCTTACTGACATTTCAGCTTCCTGCTGCCCACGTTCGTATAGGCCTGCCCGGTTCCTGCCTCTCCACTTGTCATTTAGAGCAGCCTTCAGTCTGGTGCATTCAGCTCCTTCCACCCTGACCTTCAAGAAACATTTTTGAAGAAACTGTGTTCAAAACTAAAGGAGAACCATTACATCCAAAAATATGAATATAAAAATGAGCTTACTGGACAAGAACCTGTCATCTGAGCAAAGTGGAATCACTCACTGACACCTGGAGGCCTTGGAGGCTACAGCCATGCACCGACGCCCCTGCCACAGCCGCGAAATCACTGATTCCAAAGCCCTGTTTCCTCCTTGAATATATATTAAATCCTCACCGGAGGATATTTTTCCATTTATCTTCAGATAGAATGGGGGGTGGAGGAAGAGAGGGAGAGAAAGAGAGAGAAAGAGAGAGAGAGAGAAAGAGAGACATCTATGTTTGAGGGAAATACTTCCACTGGTTGCCTCCCACACGACCCCAACCAGGGCCTGGACTGAACTGAGGTATGTACTCTTGTACCCTTGTACCCTTGACCAGAATCAAACCCCCGACTCTTTGGTCTGCAGGCTCAGGCTCTAACCTCTGAGCCAAATTTAGTGAAAAGCTTTCCTTGATCCCACCCTGATTGGACCTGCGGACAGGATGTTAATTTTATATTACAAATTGTCCTTGACTGGAGTGAGAACATGCAGAACAGATATATTTTTCAAAAGGATGCATAGATGAGAGAAAAATAATTGAGATTTAGTGTATCAGTGACTGGAAGCTCCAATTCTGAAAAGCAAGGAGGCTAAGAGGGAAGTGAGAGGAGAAAGCCTCAGATTAGTAAGAAAAGTTCCCAGAAGTATGGCTGAGTACCCTCACCGCCTCGCAGCATTTGGCGAATATGAACATCTGCGACTTCATTTACCCTCTACTGTTCAAAGATGGGCTTTGGGGAGGGGACATTTATTTCATCCAGTCTTTACGTTTTAAGAAGTACGTAGGAAGTTACATGATTTTTGAAAGCAAGAGGAACATTTTAATCTGGGGAACAGCAAATCTTTGGGGTCCAGGTCCCCTGGGTAAACGTGGGGAAGTGTCAGGAACCATCTATATCCCCTTCCTTTTTTGAGACTATCCTAGCAAAACCTCTCTCCACTGAGAGCCCAGATGGTTTAGCATTTTGCAGCAAGGAATTGTTCTCGGTTCCCCATTCTTTCTGAGGCGGGACTGGAGCTCTCAGCCCATTTGCAGAGACAGCCTGATGGACATCCCTTGCGTCCAACGGGGGTGGAGCCCGTCCGGCTCGGTGGAGAAGTGGGCTCTGGTCCGGCCCTAGTCCCCTGCAGGAGCACCTGCCCTCTAAGCGCCAACCCCCGCTGCCCGAAAGGCTAACCATGAAAAAAATACCTCCAAAGCCACACGCCGAGAAAAGGATCCAAATTCAGAAAGGAGTGCTCCTCCCGCCTCACCCCCCCCGTATCGCAACACCAATGCTTCCCTGCCTTGCATTCGCGAATTCCCACCCTGGGACCCGGCGGTCTTCCTCGCGCGCCCTCCCCTTCCCCGGCTCCCGCATCGGCCCGGGGCTACCCCGCGCCAGCGGACAGGGGTCGGGCCCACGAGCCCCTCGTGCCGCTCGCCGCGCGCTCCCCGGCTCCACTTTCACTTTCGGTCTCGGGGCTGGGGAAGCAGGAGGCAGCGGCACGAGGGTGAGCCGGCCCGGTCCCAGGCCGCCGGAGACAGCGGGCCCGTCCCAGGTGCGCCCCGCGGGAAGGGGGCCGCGTGGCCGGAGAGGGGCGCGCCCCCGCTTCCTCCCTGTGGCCATCCCGGCCCCGAGAAGGCCGGAGGGCCCGGGACACAGGGAGGAGGGCCGGGCTTCTGCGACGCGGGGAGGGCGGCGGGGGCGGCGGGGTTGGCCGCTGGCTCAGCCACGCTGGGGACCCTCTCGGCGGGGAGAAGGCGGGGGGCGCGGGCCAGCGCCTGTGCTCCCCCTGCTCCGCGGCTCCGCGCTTCCCGGCGGGCGGGAGCCTCCTGTGCGCTCCGCCTGGCGGTGGGGTGCGCGCCCCGCCCGGCCGCCTGACTCCGACGGGGGCCGGATAGGGCGGAAGGGGGAGGGCGGGGGGACAAGGGCCCTTTGCGGACAGTTGCCGGAGAAACGAACGTGGCTTTGGGTTTACTAGTGAGCTGGGGGGAGGGGGCGGGTTGGGATCAGCGATTGTGCGTGTCCCGGGTCCGTTCTCTGTGCTCCTGTAGTCCTCGCGGGCAGTTCTGTGTTCACTTCACTCTGCCTCTAGCGGGGTTCTGTTCAGGTAAAACGCGCGCGTTTGAGCAAATTCATGTTTCCTGTCTGGGCACCGTGCTCGCAGGTGGTACTGCAAGTGAACTTCGTGAGGAACAAGGACAGCAGACACTTCCTTACCGTTTTTCGTGGAGATTCCATGTGTAGGCCAGGTTCTGAAAGACTTTTCTACCAAATGCCCAGAGTATTTGCTCTCAACTCAGCTCAGCATGGGGTCAACAACTTTTATTTTTATTTATTTATTTTTTTGCTTTCTGATTTCTTTTTTTTAATTAATTTATTTTTGTTACAGATGTTTCTCCCCCCCCCCCACTGATTCCCCCCTTCCCCTCCCTCCCCGCCCTGTCCCCAGCTTTGCTGTCCATGTCCATTGTTCATGCACACATGCATATAAGTTCTGTGGTTTATCTCTCCCCCACCACCCCCTCTTCTGGGGATTGTCAATCTGTACCCCACTTCCACGTCTCTGGGACTACCCATTCCTCAGACTGTTATGTTCATTATATTCCACAAAACAGTGAGATCATATGATACTTGTCTTTCTCTGTTTGGCTTGTTTTGCTTAGGATAATACTTTCCAGGTCCCTCCATGTCATCTCAAAGGATAAGAGATCTTTCTTTCTTACAGCTGCATAGTACTCCTTTGTGTATATGTACCACTGCTTTTTTATCCATTTGTCTACTGATGGACACTTGGGCTGTTTCCAGATCTCAGCTATTGTAAATAGTGCTGCTACAAACATGGGGGTACATATATTCTTTCTGATTGGTGTTTCAGGCTTCTTAGGGTATATTCCTAGAAGTGGGATCACTGGGTCAAATGGCAATTCAATTTTTAATTTTTTGAGGTAACACCATATTGTTTTCGATAGTGGCTGCACCAGTCTGCATCCCCACCAGCAGTGTACTGGATCAAAACAATTAAAAGTTGAACTGCCATTTGACCCAGTGGGTCAACAATTTTTAAAAAGTACTCTAAAAAATTGACCAGAGTTGTCTATTTTCCTGACTTGGAATTTTACTAATACCTACTATATTTTAAGGTGGGCCTGAAAAATAGAAGAAAAAAAAATTATATGTTTTTTGAATTAATTCAATATTTTTATTGTTTACCTGCAGTGACAAGTTACTATCACTGCTCCTTAATTTCTTTGTTCAGAACACTTTGGAAGAAAGTTCATTACCTCTTGGTGATCGATTTCACTTTCCATAGTGTCCCAATAAAGGGAAGGGTGGAGAACCCAGGACCAGTTGCCCCTGACTTACTGTGAGTGGGAAAAGGAGAATCGCCAAAGGTAGCCTAAAAAAAGTTTCAGAGGTATTTGAACTCTTTCTAAGTGAAGTTAGGAACTCTGTTACTGCTGCACTTTCATTGACAACATAGACTGTAAAAGACTCTTTACTAAGATCAGATGCCAAAGAAAAAAATAGTTTTTGAAACTTTAAGGAAAGTCAAATACAGGAAAGTTCTTTAAACTTTTATCTCTGCTCTAAATCTGTGTATCCAACTGCCTTCTTTTTTTTTTTCTTTTATTGTTGAAAGTATTACAGATGACCTCCTTTTTTCCCCATTGACCCCTCCTCTCCACTCCCACTCCCCTCCTGCCTTCCCCAGCCTAATGTCCCAGTCCACTGGTTGTGCATATGTGCATATCAGTTCTTTGGTTTATCCCCCCCCCCCCCCCCCAGGTTTGTCAGTCTGTTCCCTACTTCCATGATTCTGGATCTCTTTTGGTCAACAGCTTATTTTGTTCATTATGTTCCACAAATAAATGAGATCATATGGTACTTGTCTTTCTCTGACTGGCTTATTTCACTTAGCATAATCCTTTCCAGGTCCCTCCTTGTTGTAAGAGATCTCTCTTATAGCTGTGTAGTATTCCACTGTGTAAAAATGGACCACAGTTGTTGTTTTTTTATCCACTCATCTACTGATGGGCACGTGAGCTGTTTTCAGATCTTAGCTATTGTAAACAATGCTGCTATGAACATAGGGGTGCATATCTTCTTCCTGATTGGTGTTTCCGGCTTCTTACAATATATTCCAAGCCATCTGACCCAGTGATCTCACTTCTTGGAATATATCAGCTGCCTTCTTGATATTTCCCCTTGGCTATCTCATAGACATCACAAATTAAACTAAAAAATGAACCCTTGATTTCTCTCCTCCCTTTTAAAGTTGAAAACCAGATGATGCCTTTGAGTAGGTGTAAAAGATTGTTGCTAACCATAAACTTTTTTTCTTCTATGAATCAATAACATCAGGAGGAAAAGACCTAGTACTTTTGAAAGTTTATATCTACATTTGTTACTTCTAGGTGGATACATTCTGAACTCATGCTGTCTTGATAATATTTTAGTGACTTTTGTTTTTCTTTTTTCTTTTTTTTTAGGGTAGTTTGGGCAAAGAAGATGATACCTCTGTGCAGCAAATGGTCACTTGGAACCATGTCGTTTCCACTGTCCTCAGTGTTGATTCTCTTAGTTGTGTCAACTACTTTCTGGTGTCAGACAAAAGCTAGTGATGGGACACAGTTTCCTTGGAATAACATGAGACTTCCTGAGCACATCATCCCAGTTCATTATGATCTCATGATCCATGCAAATCTCACCACTCTGACATTCAAGGGGACCACGGCAGTAGACATCATAGCCAGCCAGGCCACCAATGCCATCATCTTGCATAGTCACCACCTGCAGATATCTAAGGCCACCCTCAAGAAGGGAGCTGGAGAGACGCAGTCCGAAGAACCACTGCGAGTCTTGGAACGCCCATCCCATGAGCAAATTGCACTTCTGGCTCTCAAGCCTCTGGTGGTTGGGCTCCTGTACACAGTTGTCATCGATTATGCCGGCAATCTTTCTGAGAGCTTCTATGGATTTTATAAAAGCACCTACAAAACCAAGGAAGGGGAAGTGAGGTATTTTTTTCTATTTTTTTTTTTAAAGTTTCAAGTGTTGCTCACACTAAATGTATTCATTCAAATAATTGTCTTTTAAAATTGCTTTGAATGTTGAATTCTTTCTTTGGTTTGGCTTTTACATCTTTTTTGTAGAGTTAAAAATGGCAATAGTTTGCACTTTTTTTGTTTTTGTTTTTTTTATTTTTCATTCTGTGTTAGCCAGGAGTCCCTGGTGCTTAATGCTGTGTTTTTGTTTTGCTTGCGGTAATTTTAGGATTCTTGCATCAACACAATTTGAACCTACTGCAGCCAGAATGGCCTTTCCCTGCTTTGATGAACCTGCCTTCAAAGCGAGTTTTTCTATCAAGATCAGAAGGGAGCCAAGGCACCTGGCCATCTCCAATATGCCGTTGGTGAGTCTGAACCCCTCTCCGTCTACTCACAGAAGTCCATTGGCTCACTGTGACTTGCACTGCCCCAATGGCGGATCTCATTCCGGTCCCTGTTCTGTTTCTTTTATTGCCTGGCTTTTCATGTGCATTTCCAACCTATGCTTATGTTTCAAGAAACAATTTATTTTCAGTCATAGAAAAAATTGTTCCTCAAAAAGCGCCAGATTTCAGGAAGAGTGACTTTCTAGGTCATCAGTACAGATCTACGGGATTCAGCACTGATGAATTCAGGTCCTTCACAAAGGAAACTTTCACCTTCATTTTCTCATATGATCATTTATTTATTTAATTTTTTATTGCTTTTTTGAGAGAGAGAGAAAGGGACAGAAAGACAGAAACATTGATGTGAGAGAGAAACATCGATCAGCTGCCTCCTGCACACACTCCCTCCCCTACACTGGGGATCAAGCCTGACACCTGGGGATGTGCCCTGACCAGTAATCGAACTGGGACCTCTCAGTTCATGGGATGGTGCTCAATCCACTGAGCCACACCAGCTGGGCTCTCATATGATCTTTTAAAAGGATTTAAAGAGAACGCATTGTCGAATAAGGCCATATTTCTAGTATATAGTTATTTTCTATAATTTCTATATACTAACATTAACTATACAGTTTGTAACCATGGCATGAAATTGGGCAGATAGAAAAAGGAAGAAAGTAATCTTTTCAGAATATTACAGTATAAAAGGTAAGTAATGATAGGTGGTAGCTCCATTTCCTTTAAAGAAACCATTATCCTTCCATTTCAAAGCAGATGTGGAAGTGTTTCCTCTGATTTTTCAAAGTGGCCAGAAAATGACTGTGCCAAATGAGGAACACTGCTCCACAAGTGCCGCTGTCCTACGACTGTGGCTTAGAAGACACGCGGGCTGAGCGGCCATTCTGCAGCGGGTGCGCCCGGCTCCTACAGCACACACTCCGGAGGCTCACTGTGGGTGAGACTCGGGGTGGACCAGGCTTCGTCCAGAGGCCTGCAGGGTGTCCTTCCTCATCCCCGTACAATATCTTCATGTGAAGGGACCCAGAGTGCCACAGACCAACCTCTAGGGCAGTATTTTTCAACCTTAAAACTCTGTATTCCTCCTAAATACCTTAAGGATCCCTTCCTCCAACAAGATCCTGACAGCTGTCCCCCGCCCAAGAGGACCATCCCCTATGAAAAGCATTCTTCTGAAAATCCCTGCCAGCCGAGAACGTGTGCTCCCTCCCCCCCCCCCGCCTGCCCCACATTCAGATATGAAAAGATAAGAAAAGTAATGTCATTTTTCTAGTATCAACTTCAGATAGAGAGCATATAGCTTTTTCAAACTATAGTTCCCTCCCCCAGTCTTGTGTGCTGCTCCCAGGGATGGAGTGACTTCTCTAATTAGAGAATTACAGCCTTGGGAGAATAACGGACCAGGGAGAGACTGGTGGAGAAATTCGTTGGCTTGCAGAGGGAAGGCCCGGAGCCCCCAGGCTTTGCGAAGATGCTGGAGTCTAAACCCAAGGATATCCAGGACACCTTGTTGAGGAGAGGAAACTCTCCTGGGACAGGAAAGCCCTCCCCCTGGGCAGAACAGGAGTGGCCTGAATCCGGCTGCAGACAGGGAGTTGAGGGAAAGACAATGAAGTCTCAAAAGATCTTTTTGGAAGCTAGAAAAGCAAATAGTTAATTGCATTTAAATGTGAATTAGTTTATTTAGTTTACTTTTCTCATAATTAGCACAACATCAGGAATGGGAGTTTTGTTTAGGAGTTGGTAAAGGCATTTTAAAAAGAAAAGGTAATTTTGGATCTTTCAAGTGGCTATTAGCGTCAGGGTTTGAATGACCAGAGGGTGACCAGCTGGTGGTTATTAAAAAGAAGGACCAGCCTGGCTGGTGTGGCCCAGTGGTTGAGCATTGACCCATGCACCAAGAGGTCGTAGGTGGTGGGCCTGATCCCCAGTGGGGGCATGCAGGAGGTGGCCAGTCGATGTTCTCTCTCATCAATGTTTCTCTCTCTCCCTCTCCCTTCCTCTCTCTCTCTAAAAATCAATAAAGAAAAAATAATTTGTTTTAAAAAAAGAAGGACCAGAGCCCGGAAATAGAGGTGGAAATAAGATGAGCGGAAAAATGCATAGTTAACGATGGAATGCCCAGGCTAGTTTCAGATGGTCCTTTCTCCAAATCCTGCCCCAGACGTTGTGTTGGCTGAGGTACTAGACTTTCTTCTTTGGGAGCAGCGCTCTTACCTCCATCACTCCCACCCCCTCTGCAAGGCTGTTCCTGATTGCACTTAGAAGCTGATTCCAGCGAAGCAAATCTGTTTGGAGAGGTTTTCAGGGTCAGGCCCAGGCATGGTTAGGGAAAAAACATAAGCTCCTTTTAGGCTGTATAATGGTTATGTACTTTCCCAGGGTAGAAAATATTTAGACATTGCACTTCCAGATAATTCTGATCCCTGCATTTAAGGACGAGTGGCCTACATCTTGGCAAAACCAGCAATCTCAGTTTTGCTTTGCCCCATTCATTATCGATCCTCATGTACCAAATATGCGTCAGTTTGCAGTCATCTGGATCATTTATAAGAAATCAAGTGGTGATGGTTGCACAACTCTGAATATAATTTTAAAAAACCACTGAATTTTATACTTTAAATTTGTGAATTTTGTGGCATATGAATGATATCTCAATGATGAATAGAACGGCTTGGCCTTACTGTCTAAATTACAATCAGATATTGGAAAGAGAAATTTTAAAATAATTGTACAAATGTCATGCCGTATACTTTCAGTAATATATCTGGTAGTAAATTTCTGTTTATAAAATGTTTTCAGTGTTTTGGATCATTTGATGATTAAGTTATTCGATTGCAGGTGAAATCCGTGACTGTTGCTGAAGGACTCATAGAAGACCATTTTGATGTCACTGTCAAGATGAGCACCTACCTGGTGGCCTTCATTGTTTCAGATTTTAAGTCTATCAGCAAGATGACCAAGAGTGGAGTCAAGGTGAACCTGTGATTGTCACATAGGGTGACTAACTTGTCTTGGTCTGCCTGGGACTGTCCTGGTTTTAAAACTGGAAGTCCACATCCTGGGAATCCCTTCAGTCACAGGCAAACCAGGGTTGGTGATCCTGCTGTCACAGATGCTCATATTTACAGTGAGTTTGTAATAACAAAACACGTGGAGAAGCTTGGCCTGGTGTGCATCATGGTCCACCACTAACTGGCTCTCTGACCTTAGCCCTGCTTCCTCCCTTTGGGACTGGTCTATACTTCTTTCAAATGTAAACTGGACTGGGTCCTACAATGGTTTCTAAGGTTACTTCTGGCTATAACTTTCTGCAGTTTGGAAATGAATGCCACAGACTATTTGAGCAGGTAGTTTCTGGCCCTGGGAAGGAAGGAAGATAGAGCATTCTGCTTGGTGTAGTAAATGGCTCTAGGGAGAGCCTTTGGGCCAGGGAATACTGGAATACTGGAGAAAAAAATTCTTGTTTCAAGGAGCATTCACTCCTTGTCTGGGTACCATTGTGTAGTGAATGCAAATATGTACATTTTTTTGGCAAGGAGCTGCAGAACACTTTATTTCGAGATACTTCATTTTTTTCACTGGGGCCTGAATAGTTAGGGTTTCTCTGCTAAGTCACCTTTTGTTCCTATAGGGCTGAGGCTTCTTATCCTGGTGTAGACATCTCTACTTATCTGGGGATTTGAAGGTGATGCTTGAGACTCAAATGTAGGGAGCAATCTAAATTCAGCAGTGAAACTATCAACAAAGCACCCACTCCTTGGTTTGCTCTTTTTGTGGATCTTTTTATGAATGAGTTTTTATTATGACTCTTCCATACTGTGATATTGTGATTTATAATAAGAAATATGTATTTGCTCTTCCCCCTGATTCTGGCACAGAGCTCCAAAAACCCTTGAGTTTCCTAATGAAGGGAGTGATAAAGGTGTCTCATGTTTTGTTAATGAAGGTGACCTTTGGAAAGCCCCTACATAACCTAAGGATGGGGGCTGGTTGCCAGGAATAAACCGGGTGATTGGAGGGTTGAAACTTGCAATCCCAGCCCCTGGGATTAAGTTCCATTTCCAGTAGCTGATGATCTGATCACTGCCTGTGTCTGTGCCCCAAGGATGGGCTCAGAGGGTTCCAGGTTGGTGCATGTGTGGAGGTGCTGGGAGGGCAGCGGGCTAGGACAGGGCACTGAGGCGCTGCACCTTCTCCGTATCTCGTCCTGTTGTACCTCTTCCACGTGACTGATCCTGACTTACATCCTGTTACAGTGAACTGGTAAATCTAGTAAGTAACTTCTTCTGAGCTGTGAACCGCCCAAGGAGGGGGTGTGGAAACCTCCAGTTGATATCCACTTGTTCAGAGGCTCAGGTGACAACCTGGACTTTGGACTGGTGTCTGAAGTGGGGTTGGGAGCAGTCTTGTAGGACTGAACCCTCACCCTCTGGAATCGGATGCTGTCTCCAGTTAGTGTCAGAATTGCATTAAACTGTAGGACACCCTGGTGTTGGAGAATTGCTTGGTGATGTGGGAGAAACTACTCCCACACCCCACACACTGGAGCTGGGTCCCAGAATCCCTTTTACATACTAATATTTTTAGTCCTTTTATTTCTTTAAACATATTAGACATTCATTTTATATTCTGTATCTAGTAATTGTCATGGTACAGTCTTTGTGTGTCTGGCTCTGTGGTTTATGGTTTCTGCTGGCTTTTGCTCATGGTGTCCTGTTCCTTTGTATATGTTGTGAATTCTGTCTGTGAACTTGTATTGCCTGAGTCAGAGGCGGATTCTTCTGGAGAGAATTTGTGTTTGCTCTTGTCAGGTGACTGGAAGGACTTTGAGCACCACTTTAAATAAAATTGCTGGCTTTGGGTGTGTGGACCACCTGGTTATTGTGGATCCAACTGTTCAACAGCATGAAGGTTAGCTGTAGGTTACAAATCTCTGAGGAGGTCTTCCATTCTCCCCCATATAGTACCAAAGTTTGAAAACAGTCATTTTTCAATGCAGTCTTAAGGAACTAGTTATTTCTAGTTCGCCCTCACAGAAGAAAGCTGTGGCCCCGCGGGGCGCAGCCTTTTGCCGAGGCGCCCCTCCTGTTACACTGACCGTCTGCAGCCGGCTTGGGACATCGTCTTCTTCCCCTGAGTTTTCAATGCCATGAAAACCAAAGCTCAAGTTGGTCTGTACTGGGCTAGTGTCCCAAAGCTGGTGGCATTGTTCTGCTGACTTGTGAGGGTCCTACTGTCACTTCGCTTCTGGCTTCTAAGTTGTCTTTGTCAGTACCTCATAAAAACATTTAAAGGTACCTGTCTGTATATGTCATCCAGCATCTGTAGTTGTTTTCAGAAGGGGAGTTGATCGGGAACAGTCAACGTTAATACAAGAAGTAGAACCTCCAGCCGCCTTCTTGAGTGCTGTCAGCCGTATCCCACGTGGGAACCGTCAACGTCAGCCTCCCGTGCAGTTAGAGAGCAGCCCCGAGGGCACTTGAGTAACGTGCTCACGTCTTTCCCTTCAGGTTTCCGTGTATGCCGTGCCGGACAAGATCAACCAGGCCGACTATGCACTGGACGCTGCGGTGACCCTGCTGGAATTTTATGAGGATTATTTTAGCATTCCATATCCCTTACCCAAACAAGGTAGAGATTTTGCACAGATATTACAAAATGTGGCATTTAATGACCCCAGCCATAGACTGTATTCCCCTAATTAGCATCCCCGTGATTATCTCACCAGCCCCTCAAATCATTAAAGCTCTGGCAGGTGTTAACTATTGGGTTGATCCTACTCACCCCTGATCTATTCAGTACACTTCTAATGATTGTAAAAGCAGATCTTGGTACAGTTCCTGAGGCACATGGCATGGAAATAAATCTGCCTTTGGACTTCAAAGAGAAACCCAACTATATTAGTGGGCGACAGCAAAGGGCAAATGCTGCATTTTTTACATTATTGGCACATACGTGGTAAGAACAGAGAAGATGCTCAAAAAATATTTTTTGAATGAATGAATTTACACAGCAGAAGAAAATCTGCATTTTCTTATAAGACCCCTTAAAATGTGTTTGAGGTTTTTAGGGGTATGGGTTTTTTTGATATTCGAAGTAGAGTGGATTATTGACTCAATTATAAAAAGTACTCAATCCTATCCTTGTCAGAAAGTTAGAAATGGAGTCAGGAGGCCTGAGACCAGAGTCTGACTTTTTCCCATAGTAGCAAAGGGACTGAATGAGTCACCAAGCGACTTTCCTCTGTTGTTGAAAGGTTCTTCCAGTCTAGAATTCCACGATTCTGCACGGGCAGCTTGTATTTTCTTTTGATTACTACATCCATCCATTCTGAAAGGTAGTGTGTTTGGGCACTGCATCGCTTAGAGACTGGTTAAAATATTTCTGTTGCTTCCTTCCCAAGATCTTGCTGCTATTCCTGACTTTCAGTCTGGTGCTATGGAAAACTGGGGACTGACCACATACAGGGAATCTGCTCTCTTGTTTGATGCGGAAAAGTCTTCTGCATCAAGTAAGCTCCACGTCACGATGATTGTATCCCATGAACTCGCCCATCAGGTACAAAAGCTCACTCACACTTTCTAAAAAGTGTAAACTGAGTCTGTATTGCTTTCACAGGACATACGAGGCTATTCATATATTGTAGTGATCATTTCTACTTTGTCTTTTTTTCTATAGGAAAACTAATTTCTTCAAAGCATTAGGTACAATGTTTTATAATGCACATTAAACAGTTTCTCTTGGTATTTTGATAAAATATTAGTTATATGAATATGATAGCATCTGTATATCTGACATTACCCTTATGAAATATGTTTCCTTCTGAAGGCCTCATGTTTATGGCTATGTAGATAAGCCAGTCTCCATAGAAATGTGTGAGTAACCGGAGGAATGTTTTCCTTTCAGTGGTTTGGGAACCTGGTCACTATGGAATGGTGGAATGATCTTTGGCTAAATGAGGGATTTGCCAAGTTTATGGAGTTCGTGTCTGTCAGTGTGACTCATCCAGAACTGAAAGTTGTAAGAAGTATTTACTTCATATTATTTTTTTGACCTTTGAGGTTAATCTGTTGTTGTTGTTTTCTCAATGTTTCTGGAAAATATTTACTGCGCTTTGATTATAGAATTCATAAAATTCATAGTTTAATAATTTCCTTGGGAGTTTAGATATGAGTCGTATTTGTAAAATGCTAGTGAACTTTAAAGATATATATCGCAAACACTTATTTTCAAATGAATTGTGAATCTGGGATTGTTGTAAAATTGTATTAAATTTTGTCCTCCCTTAATGTCAAAGAAATAGAAATAATGACGGCCTGTCTGTTCTGTATCATTTCCCCAGCCGTCACGTTGCTCACTGAAGTATTCAGTAAAGATTGCTATTATTTCAGTAGAATTCTACTTGCCAAATCAAATAAATTATGCTTAAGGTAACTGCACATTTGATTGTATATGAACCTAGACTCAGAGGTTGCAGATTTAATGCTTTGGAATATCTACATGTTTATTTTAAAAATCATGTGTTTAACTTGTGAAAATCACATGCAGTAAGATTTAAAAGAAACTATAAATTTTATGTAAAAAAATGTACCCTTCTATAATGATTTTATTTGTTTGTATTCATTTTCTATTTTCATTTTCCTATACATGTAATTTATACAGTTATAATTACTATACTATAAAAGATCATAAATATTTTTATATGTTTCCACACAATCTTTAAAAATGATTATGTAAGTGTATTATTCTATTGGTTGATAGGCCTTAATAAATCAGGTTATAGATGGAATTTGTCCTCCATTATTTTTTCTTTCACTACATGCTTTTAAAGCTAAATTTCTTTATTTGAAATAGTCTAGATGATGATTGGAAATGTTGAAATTAGTATACATTTTAGTTTCTTGTTTTGTTACTGTTTGGCTATAGGCATAAAGGTTTTGTTTTTAAGTTAAAATGAATTTTTCTTTATTCTAAAGTGATAAGTAAATATTTAAGATGAGAGAAATATAAAATGTTTACCTAAAATCATTGTTTCTTAGATGCTCTTTAAAAATGGCAATTCCATTTTGTTTTGTAAATTCTATAAATATGAAATATATTGGACCAGAAATTTGAACCTGTTGCCCCAGATCAAACCTTCCTCCTCTTAAATTTCAAGTATAAGCCTATTGCCTCAGATCAAATGTTCCTCATCTCATATTTTTCATCTACATGTAAATCATAACTGACATTGTCTTTTTTCTGTCTCAATAGGAAGATTATTTCCTGGGCAAGTGTTTTGATGCAATGGAGGTAGATGCATTAAATTCTTCTCACCCTGTGTCCACCCCTGTGGAGAATCCTGCCCAGATTCGGGAGATGTTTGATGAGGTTTCTTATGAGAAGGTAAAAATAGATTATAATGATGTAATTTGGACACTAAAACTTATAGTACATTTTTTTTAATCCTCACCCAAGGATATTTTCCCTTGATCTTCAGAGAGAGAGAGAGAGAGAGAGACATATGAGAGAGAAACATGGCCTGGTTGCCTCCTGCATGACCCCGACCAGGGCCAGGACCAAACTGCAACCAACCTGCCCTTGATGGGAATCAAACCAGCAACTCATTGGTCTGTGGGCCGACGCTCTAATCGCTGAGCCAAACTGACCAGGGATTTTTTTTTTTTTTAATTGGACACTAAAACTTATAAATACTGGGGTGGAGAGGATATAGAGAGGGTCGTGGGGTAACTGCCCCTTTACAAAGAGCAACCTTGACCAACTACATTCTGTTCTAACCTGTGTTGGCTAGAGTTCACTTTTGAGGTCTAACTTGCAATTTGTCTCATAATCCTAAGGATTAAATTTTGGTAAATGCTTCGTTTACTCTGTCACACATTGAAAATGCATGGCCTACAGAAACTCTGCCTTTTATTTATTATTCAACAAATAGGTCTTGATTGAGTGCTGACCTAGTACCAGGCAAAAATTCCTGCCCTTGTGTGGCTAAACCTTTAGTGCTTTTAGGAATGGTTTGCATTGTCGAACTGCAAAATATTGTCCTGCATAATGTGTTTAATAACAGAACTGGAAATTGTTGCTCACATTTAATTGTGGGGAGATTTTATGTAAAAATCCAGATTTCTGGCTTCTCTTGGGGGAGAGGAAGGAGGGTTCTGGTCACACTGGACCTGTATGTCCCTAGGCAACATAGGCTGGAGCTAAGTGATGGCTCCTTGATGAGATCAAGTTTCTACTTTTCCATGTCCCCTTCCAACGTCAACTGTTTCTATTGTTGTCTTCTCATTGAGGCAGAGAATGTGTTATTTATGATTGTGCTTGGCTGCTGTTTTATTTGTAGCAAACAGAAAAGTATTTCTTGCTTGGATGTTTTTGTAATAGTACAGGGGAGATTAAAAAAAAACAAAAAACACATACAGCCCTAGCCGGTTTGGCTCAGCAGTGAGAACATCGGCCTGTGGTCCAGAGAGACCTAGGTTGGGTTCCCGCTGGGGGCATGTACCTCGGTTGCAGTTTGTCCCCGGCCCTGGTTGGGTTGTGCGGGTGTTTACCACTCGATGTGTCCCTTTCACGTTGATGTTTCTCTCTCTCTCTTCCTCTCTCTCCCTCCCACTCTATCTGAACAAAGAATGGAAAAATGTCCTTCAGTGAGGATAAATAATAATAATAATAATAAAACACATACAAACACATAGATCAATGGAACAGAACACATAGATCAATGGAACAGAATAGAATGTCCAGAAATAAATGTGCATGTATATGGTCAATTTATGACAAAGGAGCCAAGAATATACAGTTGGGAAAGGACCGTCTCTTCCCAACAAAGGACAGTCTGTTGGGAAAACTGGATCCATATCTTATACCATTCACAAAAATTAACTCAAAATGAATTAAAGACGTAAATGTAAGACCAGAAACCATAAACATCCTTAAAGAAAACATAGGGGAAAGGTCCTTGACGTGGGTCTTAGCAATGCTTTTTTGTATGTGACACCAAAGCACAGGCAACAAAGGCAAAAACAAACAAGTGGGACTACAGTAAACTAAAAAGCTTCTGCACAGCAAAAGAAACAAAATGAAAAGACCACATATGGAGTGGGAAAATATTTGCAAATCATATGTCTAATACAGGGCTACTATCAAAATATGGAAAGGACTCACACAGAAAGAAGACATACAGATGGATAACAGGCACATGAAAGATGCTCATCATCACTGATCAGGGAAATGCAAATCAAAACCACAATGAGATACCACCTCATACCTATTAGAAAAGCTACTATGAAAAAGACAAGAAATAGCAAGTGTTGGCAAGGGTGCGGAGAAAAGAACACTTGTGTACTGTTGGTGGGAATGTGTATTGGTGCTGCCACTATGAAAAACATTATAGAGGTTCCTCAACAAAATTAAGAATAGAACTACCATATGATCCAGTAATTTCAGTTCTGTGTGTTTATCCAAAGAAAATGAAAATGCTTATCTACAAATATATGCACTCCCATGTTTATTGCAGCATTACTTGCAATAACCAAGATATGGAAACAACCTAAATGTCCATTGATGGATGGATAGATAAAGGGTGTGTGGTATATGTATACAATGGAATATTATTCAGCCATAAAAAGAAAATCTTGCCATTGGTGATAACATGGATGGATCTTCAGGGCTTTATGCTAAGTGAAATAAGTGAGAGAAAGGCAAATGCCATACCATCTCACTTATAAGTGGAATCTTTAAAAACAAACAAACAAAAAACCAAACACATAGAGAACAGATTGGTGGTTGCCAGAGATGGGGGATGGGAGGTGGGCAAAATAGATGAAGGGGGGTCAGAAGTTGCAAACTTCTAATTATAAAAAGGTCATGGGATGTAATGTACAGCATGGTGACAATAGTCCATCTATTGCATATTTGAAAGTTGCTAACAATAGATTTTTAAAAGTCTTCATCACAAGAAAAAAAATGTTGTAACTATGTTGATGAATGTTAACTAGACTTATTGTGGTGATTATTTTGCAATATGTGCAAATATCAAATCATATTGTACATCTGAAACAAATACAATACTATGTCAGTTATATCTCAATAAAATAAGTACCGATCCTGTTGGCAGGAATATGCACGTCATGTCGAAATTCAGGGACCAGGCTTTGCCTGTCTGTGACCTCACCATTCCCTAGAGCCAGAGAGAGACTACCTCTACCTTGAAGCGACCTAAGAAATTCTTCACAAAAAGAAGACTTTTAAGAGAATTATTCCAAAATAAAGTATGATGGTTGATTAGATTGAGGCCAAAGTAATTAACACTTATTTATTTTGTCTTTTCAGGGATCTTGTATTCTGAATATGCTAAGGGATTATCTTGGTGCTGATGCATTTAAAAGTGGTATTGTACATTATCTCCAGAAATATAGTTATAAAAACACAAAAAATGAGGACCTGTGGAATAGTATGGCAAGTGTGAGTATGTTTTTGTGTATCTCTACATTTGGGATTGACAGGCTTATTATTATTTTTTCTGCATCATCTTAATCCTTCTGAAAAGAATCATAAGTGTTTTCTACAGAACTGAGAGTGATGTGTGTGTTTTCGTTTTCAGATTTGCCCTACAGACAGCACACAAGGGATGGAGGGCTTTTGCTCTAGGAGTCAACATTCATCTTCATCCTCAGTAAGTTTTTACATCTGTACACGTTACCCCTCTGCACATTCTTTTATACCACAGCCTTTGAAGGCTGGCTCTGCGCCAGACTCTCTGAGGTCCTTAATTATATCACCCTCGCTCTTGATAAGACTGCATTTAAACTATACCAGACTGACAGCCTTTCACAATTTAAAAAAAAATTATCTACACCAGGGAGTTGCACAGCCTTCTTTGGCAACACGTCTCACTGAGACTGATCTCTCCAGCTTCACTCTCTGCACAGCAGTGAATTTATGACAGGTTTCTGTGGGAGAGTCGGGCTTTCTCAGTCAGGCTATGTCGATCATTTCCAGAGCTCTTCCTCCATGAGGAAACAGCTAATGGCAGCGGGAATTCGTGAGCACTTACCACGTGTCAGGCACGTGCTCAGCACCCACGTGTATTGTCACCTCTGCTCTTCAGAGTGAACCTCTGAGAGGGGCGCTGTGATACCTGTTTCTACAGATGGGAATATGAAATCCAAAGGCATATGGTTCGTAAACTGCAGAGCTGAGATCTGAGTTTAGATCTAACTCGTCTTTCAAACTAATAAGCCATAAAGAATTCAAGGCATCTGAATCACAACACAGTCTACATCTCCGCTTATCTGGGCTGCTGGACTCTCTTCATAGGCAGCTGTGGGGAGATTTAACAATTTTATCCACCATATTTTTACTTTCTTTGGCTTTTTTTTTGTTTTTAGAGATGGCTTTATTTGGGAATTTGTAGATTTGTTCCATAGCACATTTTATCCTTTTACTAGCTTTTAAATATTTCTTAAGAGCTTTTCTTACTATCAAAGAAAACATCCTCTTTTGAGTACATGATTGCTTGTCAGATGTGGGCCATCTGGGAGTTACCACTTTGGAAGTACAGGCTCTTGATGAACACTTTCCCCCACCTGCTTGTCTGAGAGCCGGCATAATTATGTAGGTGTTGAACACCTGGCCACTTTCCCTTCTCTGCATTCATTCATACCCATGCCTAATTTGTGCCTGGTGCCAAGTCCTCAGTATACCCGGTAGAACCAGATATGGTACCTATTCTCAAGACACTCAGGTGTAGAGAAAGAGAAGGAAAAGTAAACAGTTTGTGCTGCAATGCACGGCAGACTATGGTGGGAGACAGTGGGGGAAGGGAACAGGGCCGGGGCTGAGGAGCCAAGGAAAGGACGGGAGAGAGCTTCACAGGGAGGTGGCAACAGGTAGTTTAACTCCGTCTGTGAGCACAAGCTTGGGTTCCGTCTTTTCTTAGTTGGGTCTAAGTGGGTCACATCTGTCTTTTCCTGTGTACACCAGCACTGGAAACAGGAAGGCCTTGATGTGAAAACCATGATGAACACCTGGACACTGCAGAAGGGCTTCCCCCTGATAACCATCACAGTCAGAGGGAGGAATGTACACATGAAGCAAGAGCACTACATGAAAGGATCTGATGGCACCCCAGAAACTGGGTAAGGTCATTGAGAAAAACTCCTTTTGTTGCCTCACTAACATCTGCTTTGTAGGATAAAACTTTATTTTTGAATTAGTGCCCTTACCTTTATTGCTAAAGTATTTTAATCAAATCTATATATCCTATGAAGTTGACTTATATACCACCATCTCCCCAGGAAACCTTGGTTCATCTCAGAGAAGCTGATGATGTATAATTATTTTAACATTCTCATCTTTTGTAATTTGATAGAGTGGTCATTTTCAGTTACTGACTTGAAATAAGCTCCAATCTAAGTTACTGCCACTAAATGACAATAGTGCCGGGGAATTATGATTTCCGGGACTTATGAGAGACTCAATTCTTTTCCATTGAAAGTCTGAGTTAGGTCCTGGAACTTGTTTGTCAACTTAACACCACAGAAGGACATCACTGGAAATAACACACTGCAGATTGATTGGCCCTATGTGGACACTTTTTAAAATTGTTTATTTTAAGACTTTTAGACTTAATGGAGAAGTTTCAAGAAAGTGAAAATAATTTCCATATATTTTTTACCCAGATATATAACTGTTTATACCATATTTGCTTTATGTCTCTCTGTCTCTCTATATATGTATATAAAATCTTACTGAACTCTGATATAAGATAAGCTTTCTCAAAATTCATCTCTCTACATCTATGCTATATGTATATGTATGCGTGCGTGTGTGTGTGTGTGTGTGTGTGTAACTTTCCTCTGTTTGAGAGTCATTTGGACACATGATGCTTCTTTACCTCAAAATACTTGTGTGGTATTTTGTAAAAACTAAGAACTTTCACTTATATAACCACAACACAATTATCACGATTATGAAATAAGCTTGATACAATGCTATTATCTAATTTATAAACCTTATTTAGATTTTACCAGTTGTCATAATAATGTCTTGTAGTAAAAGAAAAAAAAATTCTGGTTCAGGCAGGATTCAATATTAGAATCACATTGTATTAATTGTCACATTTCTTTAGTTCTATTTCTCTGAAACTTCTCTTCAGTCTTTGCCTTTTTTGACCTTGACATTTTTGAAGAGTACAGGCCAATTATTTTATGGAATGTCCTCCAATTTGGGTTTTCTGCTGTTTTTTCATGATCGGATTTAGGTTATGCATCATTAGTAGGAATTCCATAGAAGTGATGTGTTCCTTTTATATATGATTTAGGAGGCACATGATGTCAATTTGTGCCATTACTAGTGGTCACGGTTTTTAAGTTTGGCCCTGTGAGCTCCCAGCCAATCACTGTAAAGGCTGTCAGGGCTCACTTGAGCCCAAATTCCTAACTCTACTTAAGGAGCCAGAGAAGGATGAATACTGCCTGGAACACAAGGTGATGGTGTTTTGATCTCTTTGGCTGTAGCGACTTTGGTACCATTCTTTCCTAAACCAGCCAGTGCCTGGCATGTGATAGGTGATTTAATAACTGCTTATTCAGTTGAATCAACAAATGGGCGAATCATCTTCCTTTCATTTAGGTACCTGTGGCATGTTCCATTGACATTCATCACCAGCAAATCAGACTCAGCCCATAGATTTTTGCTGAAGACAAAAACAGGTAATTTGTTGGGGAAATTAATGCAAGAAGGAGCTATGGAAATGTGCAGGATTTAGATACCACCTTTCTTTTGCTATTTATCTTGGTTAAAATAAAAAGGATCAGGTCAGCCTTTATCTTCAGCAAATCTCTGGCTTTCATTTTTTAGTGAAGACTATAGGTTTGAAAATACTGTCTGGTTGCAAAAAAAAAAAGAAAAAGAAAAAGCCAGGATCTTGCCAGATAGAGATGAAAACAGTTGAGCTATATAATACTAAAAAGAAGGGATTCCTCATGAAAATCCCCCATTACTTTAACGCTGCTGCGTCATCTCGTACGTATGGCCCGAGACGTGGCTGCGTTCTTCTCATAGATCTATAAATCTCACAAAATCGGTGTCTAAAACTCATGTTGGCTTCTGTCTATGGGGACCCTGTTTTGGGTTTCTAAAAGAAACGTGTTCAGTATGAAACTCGTTTCAGTATTAAAACTGTTCAGTATTAAACTCGCTGTTAGTTTTGTGGTCCAGTCTCTGATCAGAAAAGCTTTCATCTGTCAAGGAGAAAATGGAGCTGTGATTTATGTTATTTGCCCTAGATGTGCTCATCCTCCCAGAAGAGGTGGAATGGATCAAATTTAATGTGGGAATGAACGGCTATTACATTGTGCATTACGAGGATGATGGATGGGATTCTCTGACCAGCCTTTTAAAAGGAACACACACAGCAATCAGTAGTAATGATCGGGCCAGCCTCATTAACAATGCGTTTCAGCTTGTCAGGTAATGCAAGCTCCTCAGAGTCTTGGTTTATTTCTGAAAGCAGCTGCTCGCACTCAAATTCTTGATTTCTAAAGATGAAAATGACTGATTGCTAACGAGAAGTTGAAGGGTGTTTGCCCCTGAGTTCTTCTAACAATCCAAGGTTGCTTTTAGCCTCAGCGTCCACCTCCTGGCTGTGTCTGCTGAGGAAGGTAAAGGAAGGAATCTGAACTTTAATCCTTTTCATGAACAACTAGGATCAGTGCAGGCAAAGTGTAGAAAATCAGGAGACTCCCCCCCCCCCCCCAAGCCCCTTGCCTGGTTTCTAAAGCCCTGTCCTGAGGCTTTCTGGGCCCTGCTGGGTCTTGCACAAGCTCCAAGCCTACTCAGAAGAGTGAGGAGCCCGGGCCCAAGTTGTTCGTGCCCGCAGCTGGATCCCTGAACTTCGCCGCATCTTTATGGAATATGGCTCATAAAATGCCGCCCAACCAAATGACCTTTGAGTTGTTGATAGTGTTTACTCGAACTTTCTGCCCCATGACAGTAGTTTTTAAGGAAATAGTCCGCAAGCCAAAAACATACACTTCTTCAGTATTTACACAGAACAGAGGTCCTAAAGGGAATCACCCAGGTAGAAAGGATCAATTTATAATTCTCCTCATACCCCATGCCCCTCTGCTCTAAATGTCAAGTTCTCCCTCTCCTGGGCCTCTTGAGGAAACAAAAAGCAACAGGGGATCAAAATAGGGGTTGCTTCCCTAGCTGTTTCTGTGTGCCTAAAAATACTCCCCTCTGTAGCCTATTACTGCTTAAATCTTAGAGGGTTTGGGTGAGGGTGAGCACCGACCCTACCACGGAGGCTTTTAGCACCAAGCCTCTATAATGAAAGGTTTACATCTATATTCACTTCCTTTTCGGAATGGAGAAGAGGACGTGTTGACTCCAGAGACTCATGCTGCTGACTGAGCGGCGGTCTCTCCGACTAGGCTTCCTGAAGGGTCTTTGATCAAAATCCCCGTCTTACCCTGGGAGCTCAGCGCACAGGCCCACGCTTGCGGGAGGGACAAGTTAGCCCTGGCTCTGTTGTGACCTGAGAAACTTCCATGTAAACATGCCACATGTTGTGTTGTATGTAATGGGAAAGATACTAATCTACACATCCGAGTTTGTAAGGGGCATTAGTAACCGATTGAGTTTTTGGCTGGAAGATGGTTAAAATACCTTTTGAAACAAAAGTTGATTTGTTGGATTTTCTGTTCAACTGCTAACCGTGGTGTCTCCTGACCAGCATTGGAAAGCTGCCAATTGAAAAAGCCTTGAATTTAACCCTGTACTTGAAACATGAAATGGAAATTATGCCTGTGTCCCAAGGTTTGAGTGAGCTGGTGCCTATGTATAAGTTAATGGAGAAAAGAGATATGAATGAAGTGGAAACTCAGTTCAAGGTAAAAGCCTGAGATAAACTGAATAGTTACATAAGGGTTTTCTTTTATATCGGTGTGGAAGAATTCTTAACTGTTGTGTATATGTATGTCTTGGTATATAGTAAAGAAAAGTAAATAAAATTTAACTCAGTATTTGGATTCACTAGCAAAGAGATTTGTTTTATTTTAATACTAAACATAGACATGGCACTATGAGATTCTATACTTAATTTTCATGGATTTCATATTCCCTTTCTTTTGCAAATCCTTTATTTCATTTTACTTTTGTATTATTATAGTTACTATTAAGACTTTTCTGGGACTCAAATACTTGAAGAAGACAAATTTATTATTTCGGGCAAAATTTCATAAAGGTCTGTTGTATAATTTGCCCTAAAAATGGAGTCATATATGCCCTGGACAGTTTTCTCAGTGGTTAGAGCATTGGCCCGTGGACCAATGAGTCGTGGGTTTGATTCCAGTCAAGGGCATGTACCTTGGTTGCAGTTCGTCCCTGGACCTGGTTGGGTTGTGTGGGAGGCAGCCAGTCGATGTCTCTCTCTCTCTTTCTATCTCTCTCTCTCCCTCCCTCCCACTCTATATGAAGATAAATGGAAAAATATCCTCAGGTGAAGATTAAAAAGAATTAATAAAAAGTGGAGTCATATAAACTCTCTTTGTTTTAAAAGTGGCAGTTTATCCTGATTTTAAGTAGATAAAGATATATTTATAAAAGATTGTTATGCACATACTAAAATAGTTCACCATTTCTTGTTTTTGACCCCTTTTGTGATTAAATATAAACAGAACTGTATGGTTTTAAAAATAAGAGTTGCGTTAAACTTTTAAAACCATCCCCTCTCACCTGAGTGTACTGGATCATATAAAGCATGAGAGAGCCTGGGACAGGACTGCTGACGCTGTGGCTTTCCCGCAGGCCTTTCTCATCAGGCTGCTGAAGGGCCTCATTGACACGCAGAGCTGGACCGACGAGGGCTCCACCTCGGAGCGGATGCTGCGGAGTCAGCTCCTGCTCTTCGCCTGCGTGCGCAGGTACCAGCCCTGCGTGCAGAGGGCCGAGCGCCACTTTCGAGAGTGGAAGGAAGCCAACGGAAACCTGAGGTCTGTCCTTAGCAAACAACCAGTTCATTCGTGTAAGGGCCACCTTTTCAATTTTCCATCATCACTGCTAAGTGTCGGGAGCAAATCCAACTAGAGACAAGTCTTCGCTGCCTCCCATTTTAGGAAAATAAATCACTCTCTAAGATTTATCTCCGTATCCCTCCACTTGAAGTAATGCTAGGAGGGAACTTCTTTGCACTAAAGTCAAATATCTGGAGAGTTAGCAAGGGGCTAGAACAGTTCCCAGTTTGTGCAGCCAAGGATACAACCCTTATCAGAACTGAGACGGCTGCACTGACAGGAGCTGCTTTGGGGCTCCAACGTCCTGGACAAGAGGCGCAGAGTCGTTGCCCACACGAAGTAAAGTAGGATCTCCCTATATTTGGAAATTTAATTCTTGCTATACATAGGGTATATCTGGGGCTTAAATCCCATCTGGGAAATATTAAGCCAATGGTATACATGATTCCACTGAAAGAAATGCTTATAAATGGTGGTCCTATTGGATTTCTGATGCTTGTGCATGGATTACATCTTTTTATTGTGTCTTGAAAAGTGGCCACCCAGCATCATTAAAGTATGTTAGATACATAGGTATTTATAAAAGTGGCTTTTCACATTACATTTTTTTAGAAGGCTACTCACACCGATTTTAGATATTTTCTCTTGCCTCTTTCAAAAAAAGGTAACTGAAGGAAAGGTTATTTTTGTTTGGGTTTCCAGGCCTGCTTCTCTGATCATGGGGCCAGTTTATCAGTTCAGAACTGGTCACCATTCTGCATCCAAACACAGTTCCTGTATCTCTGACTCTCACCGGTGTGTTCTTTCCTACAGGCTGCCCAGCGATGTGACCTTGGCAGTGTTTGCTGTGGGGGCCCAGACCACTGAAGGATGGGATTTTCTTTACAATAAGTATCAGTCTTCTCTGTCGGGCACTGAGAAATATCAAATTGAATTTGCCCTCTGTGTTAGCCAAAATAAGGAAAAGCTTCAGTGGTGAGTAATTCATTCATGCTCATGTCTGAACAAAGGGAATTAAGTTAGAGCAGATCCTTCTGTTTTTGTTCATTTGGCCAGGAACTGCGTATTCTGCTGGGAACATGTATGCTAGTGGCCCACAAATAACAAGTATGGTAAATAATTAGGGGGAAGCAGATGTTAGGAAAAATATTTAAAGGAACATATATTTGTGTGTCTTTAAAATAACAAATTTAGAAATCTATACTTTCTTAGCTCCTCTTTTGAGCAAATGAGGGAATATGTGAGAATTTGTGTTGTAAATACTGTGAGTTCGTTTTATTATTACATAGCTATAGTGACTTTATCAGGCTTCTGGTTACCGATTCATCTTTTAGGTCTTTGTTATTGGCCTTTTTCTTTCACAAATTATATTATAGAAAAACTTTCTCATGTGTAACTTCTTCAGGGCTTATTCATTGCTAACATCTCTTCTCTTAATCATTCTAGGTTACTAGAACAAAGTTTTAAGGGGGAAGGAATAAAAACACAAGAGTTTCCAGGTATTCTTACAAGTATTGGCAGAAACCCAGTGGGATATCCATTGGCCTGGCAGTTTCTAAGGGAAAATTGGAATAAACTCATACAAAAGTAAGTAGTGCCAAAGATTGTGCTGTGACTGGAAAAGTTCCTTCACCTCGCTATGTTTTTGCTTTGTTGGTAAAACAACAGTGATCATCTAAAGGGGGGTTTGACTGAAACTAGAAAGTAGAGGTCCATAGAATATCTTTAGAAACTATAAAATTCTAACTCATTGCTAGCTAATGAATCTGGATAGACAGTCTGCGTTCCATCTGGAATAATCCCTTCCTGCACCCACTGGCCTATTAGAAGTCTCCTGCTCAGCGCTTGGCCGGTTTGCACCTGCCCTTGTCGAACGCGTGGAGCATCACTGCCTCTATCATTTTCTCTTGGGTACTCCACCTTTTAAAAATTCAGCAGTTGGCATCTATATTTTGCAACTAGATCTTAACCCATCGGAGGGTAGAGATCATGCCCGTTTTTCATGCTTAATCAGTTTTCAGTTAAATGCTATAATACATGAGGCACTTAAAAATATATGTTGAAAGAATACATATTTCAAAATATAACTTGAAAGTTTCCATTTCTAGGTTTGCGCTTGGCTCATCTTCCATAGCCCACATGGTAGTGGGGACAACAAATCAGTTCTCTACAAGAGCGCGGCTTGAAGAGGTAAAAAAAAATCTTTTTAAGCTCACGTGACACTAGCTAATAAATTGTGGGGTAGACAATATTTTAAAGGTGTGAGGAGTTAGACATAGATTTTGTCACTTGTTATATGTTCTTTTTGGATGCTGTGGCATCTTTAACATGAGCAAAAATCAGTTACAAGTGAACTAGTGAAAACTATGCCTCTTCACATTAAGAAGCCTTAACTTGCCATTACACATTTTAGAGCTTAAAAATTACTTTAGACACTTAATCCCTGTTTTCAGATGTTAAAAGTGATCATCTGAAGTATAATTAACTGAGGTGATCATCTAGTTATTGCGAAAGAGGTAGGTCTGGAATCTGGGTTCTCCACTGTCTAAGTTCATGATTTCCTGTTGCTTATTCATATGCCATCTGCCTTCAGAAAGAATTTTAGGCAATTTATAAGGTCCAGGTATAAAAGAAGTGTTAAAATAAAGAACAAAAAGTTGCATGATGAACAGAGAGTGGTAACTGTCTGAAGGATTTATGCTGAGGACAATTTATTGCAATTGAATCCTAAATTTATCACAGCTTCCTAGCAGTCAAGGAAAAATAAGAAAACAGTATGAGTTATTCTCATTGTGTGGTAAGAAGGAACCAGAGTTTTCCACCAAAGCATCCTTTTCTTCCAGTCTAAACTCTGAGGCATATGGTATCTGGGTTGTTTGTGGTGTCCCTTCTATGGTAATGTTTTCTATAGTAAAGTCACAGAACAAATTTTACATGGTTTTAAAACTATGTTGTGTTTAGATAAAATCTGAGAGCCAAATATTAATTTTTTAAAGGATAGCTTCATGTATGGTTTGGTTACACCATGATCTAGCTCACTATAGGAAGAGTACCTTGAAAATGCAAAAGAAGTGTCATGCCCCTTAGCTTTTGTCCAGTTTCATCAGCCTCACCCAGGCTTGTAAAATAACTTGCACATAATATCTCAAGCTTGAACTCCAGTGAGGTCTACAGCAGAGGTATTCTGTGTGATGAGCTGTCCATATGCTGTGGCTAGCTAGCTAGCTGTCCATAGACCAAACATTTCATTCAGTGAACTTATTTATTTATTGGTTTTCTCATTAATTTATTCAAGATATTCTATTCTTATTATATAGCAGGCTTGGCTTTAGGCTCTGGGGTATGATGATGAACAGAATAGACAAAGCTCCTGCTCTCATGGAGCTTAAATTCGACTGGGGGGATCAGACAATTACAGACAACTTTTGTCAGGTTGAAGACTGAATAAAGTAAGGTAAGGCTAGAGAGTGACGGGGGGAGGGAGTGGTGCTATGTTTCATAGGATGATTAGGAGACATTTGAGTGGATATTGAAGGAAATATGCAGGTATGTAAGAGGAGAGTGTGTGTGCATAGGAAACATCAGGTACAAAAACTGAGGTAGGACATGGAAATGAAGCCTGAGATATTGTCATAATAGAGAGCATCCCTCTGACATTTAAAACACAGGAGTCATCCTGAGCCCTTCCTTCCCCTCACATCTAATTCATCCCGAGGCTTGTCAGCCCTTCTCTTGCATATGCACCATAGTGATGAGCTTCCAACTTCCCCTTACCCCATCCAAGCTTTTCTTATTTTTCTGCCTGGTCTTTGGTGATAACCTTCTAACTGGCCTCCCTTCTGCCACTTTGTCACTAATCAAATCATTTTCCACATTTAAAACTGAAGATCAGCCCATCACTGAGCCCCTTCTTGAAACCCAGTCTATTGTTTCTGCAATAAATCCCAAACCTGTCCTTCCTGTGTGCACAGACTGTGGTGACCTGGCTCCTGCCCGCCTCTCAGCCGTTTCTCACTTGCTGCCCTGTTCACTGTCTCCCAACACTCAGCCACTCAGCCTTCTCCGGCTTCTGGGCCACCAGCTGTTTCTCTGACCTCTAATGCTCTGCACTTTCTTCTCTGCCTGGCTTTCTCTTTGGGCAACTTTTTGCTGGAAAGGTTCATTTTATCCTTGAGAGGCTCTAGCTCAAGGGTCATCTTCCCACACCACTCTGTACAGCAGGCCACCCCCTCCCCAGGTACTATCATAGCCCTTGTTTATTTTCACAGCAGTAATTTATAGTAATCATAGTTTGCTGCTTGTCTTCCCAGACAGACTGTAAGCTCCATGAGAGTAGCGTGCAGGTTTGATGCACTGCTTCATCCTCAGCTCTCACACAGCAAGGGATGAATAAGTACCACTCTACATTTCATGAATAAATGATGAGGTTGAGTCCGATACATGCTGCGTTTTGGATTCTGCACCCTACCCATGTTATATAATTACATCCTCGCCTCCCCTCTGCAATGTAGAGATGACCCTCATTTCACGAACGAGGAGTATGTCCCAGAGAAGTTAAATTATTTGCTCAACGTCAAACAAGTTAGTAGGATAAACCTGTTTCTCCATTCCTATATCATGCTGCTTGATGCGCAGAAAATGTTCTCAAGGAGGCAGGTCTGGATCAAATACTCAGCTGATGTGCTGCACTTCCCAAGGCGGATCATATAGGAGAGAGACTTCGGGGTCAGGAAGAATTTAAGGGCAAGTCTTAACAACTGGTTTTGTTACAAATCTTGTTAAGTCTGTTTTTTAATGGTACTATCATGATGGGCTCCTTCAGGATTAGACAGTTTGACCAACTGGTATAGTTATTGATGTGGCTGTTGAGGAGAGCCCAGAGGGAGGGATTTTTAATTGACTGTCTATGAATCTTGAGTTCTGAGAGGATGAAAGAAGGTTGAGCTGCAACCTGGGACGGGGCGGAGAAGCACAGTGAGCGTTTTCTAAGTTGCTGCGGCGGGAGGGCCTGCCTCTGAGCTCATTGAAAAGTTGCACTGAGATATAATTCTAAAACAACCTTGCATCATTTAAAATTGGAATTTGATCTTTCAGAAACCTATTCTAACCCCCCGCTTATTTTCAAGCTCATGATATTATGGCATGGATTTTTTAAAGGAATCAACTGTCTGGAATCCATGCTGAACAAACAACACATCTTGGCCTAGACTTGCTTTCTGTCTACAAAATCAAAAAGTGATGGATTAATGCTGTGAAAATTTATGGGAAAAGGTTGCAGACCCTTTAAGGTGAAACAGAGTAGCACAGTGATCAGTGATATGGCAAAGCCAGCCTATTCCTCACGTGAGCTTAAAGGGGTTAAGATACCCAGCGATGGAACAACAAACATATTTTTAAGGAGATAGCCAAGAGTTTCTTATCTCTCTAAAACCTCTGGGAAGTTTGTGCGGATTTTATCTTGAGCGAACAATACCTGAATTGTGGATTAGGATGACAAAATCTTGGCAGAGTTTGGGGTATTACCACCATAAGTTGCTAAGAACCCCATTCCCCACAGTGTTTCTGTAACAACACACAAGGCCAGGTCCATGGAGAAAGACTACACTTATGTGGTTGAAACTGTTTTGCTTGGCAAAGAAGATACTCCACACACTCTGCTTTTCAGATATCATGCTTAAAAAAATTAAGTTCGCATCTGTGTGTATATAACAGAATGCACATTAAATAGACACACTCAATTAAACCTTAATTATAAAGTGGTAAACAGTGAAGTCTTTTAGAATCTGGCAACTGTGAATAAATGAAAAAATGGCAGAGAAAAACACAAAACTTGACATCATGAGGCATGAGCTCATTTCATATAGCTTAAGTTTGTGTACATAATCGTATCCAGACACCTGGCGCTGCCTTCCATATAGAATTTTGACAAATGCTGGAATTTTGGCTTCAGCTTTCTTTCAACTAGCCTGGGTTTATATTTGTATAATGCAATAAAGCACAAATTTAAAAAACCACTTTTCCCTCCCAAGGTGAAAGGATTCTTCAGCTCTTTGAAAGAAAACGGTTCTCAGCTCCGTTGTGTCCAACAAACAATTGAAACCATCGAGGAAAACATACGCTGGATGGACAAGAATTTCGACAGAATCAGAGTGTGGCTCCAAAACGAACACCTTGAACTGCTGTAATGATTTGTTCTTTGTTGGTTCCCGTGATCTGTAATCACCAAAATTTTGTTGACTATGAGTATTTTCAAACTAGAGATGGCTGTTTTGGCTCCCACTGAAGATGGACCTTTTCCTTCGACTTCTTTCTCATTTGACCAGCCCTGTGAAAAGCCCAGCTGTTCATTTTCTCATCAATGGGTCATGTCTGTCATGTGTTTCATTTATGGGTATTGCCTGCAATGGAGACCCAAGGGGTGGGTTCCCCAACTACCGAGGAGTAAAGCACCTTATTCTTCTTATTTTATACGTAAGCCCCCAGTCTCCAAACCCCTCACGAGCTGTTTTGTTAGCCTCCAGACAACACTGAACAGTGGGAACTGCTGACCACGACCACCTGAATCCTCGACTAAGCCAGGATGAGTCTGGTCGGCTTCCCGCCTTCTCTTCCTCGCCGCCCGCGTGTCGGGCTGGGCATCAGGCGTCCATGCTCTCTAGCTTGTGGTCAGCCTCCCAGCAGGGCAGATTGGAGCTGGGGTGGGAAAGAGGAGGCGGGGTGTTTATTCCCCTCTTTCCCTTGCAGGTCGACTTAGGCTGGGCCCCATTGAAGGTCTCCAGTCTGGAGGGGCGGACCCCTTTCCCACTCAGCTCTCCCCATCTCTGCATTCTAGTGCCTGCTTCCTCTCTCACCCCTTCAGGACGGGGGGCAAAGTGGCAGCCGGGCTTTTACTAGTCCTGGCTCTACTTGTGGTTCCCATACCTCCCTGCACTTGCCTTTGCTTCAAAATAAAACAAGGAAGAACACCTCATATGGAACCCTGCTCAGATAGTCCTAATTTGAATGTCATCTATTTCCTCAGGGACCCTGACTGATACAGTGGCCCTTCTGAAACAGCAGAGTATGTTCAGGTCTAGAGAGAAACCCTCTCATCTGAAGTTGTACCTGAGAGCTGTTGATCCTTAGGTAGGCGGGGCTTCCTCTCTCTGCTCGTTATTTGGCCTAGTTTATAATTCTTGACTAACTCATTATTGTCACTTATTGCCAATAAGTCACTCACTTATTGCCAATAAGTCATGGCATAGTCTCCCGTGAAGGACAACGTATTGTGAAACTGAAAATATTTATTTACATTACTCTGAGAAGTCTTTTATGAGGTTTCTAATACACTTAGAATTTTTATGATAAAAGAGTATGATACGAAAAGTCAGTGTGTTCTGATACAGTAGGAATAGTGAGTTTTCTGGACAAATGCATTTACGATTCCGTTTTTACACATATTGCATGCTGTAGTGGTTTGAGAAATAAAAACAGAAAACGCAATCACTGGTAATTTCCACCCCCTGTATTTTCCTTCTAAAAAACACACAGCCAAGATTTGAATGTAAAATATTTTTCTTTAATTGTATTTTACATCTTGATTAATGAAACATGGAAATAGTGATCTTCAGTTGGGTCACCTGAGGAACCTACTTTCGTTGGCTTTTGGAGAAGTGCCTTTCCAAACAGACACAGTATTGCCACAACAATGTGCAAAACCTTTTTGGTAATAAAAAGTTGTTATTTACCTCTAAGCATATATTTGCAAGTATTTCTTCCTAATTAGGTGGGTAAACAAGGATTGCTTTAGATCTGGAAGCTTACTCAAGTCATCATCAATTAATATCAAACACCCAAGTCTTGAGAACATTTCTGATTAACAAAAAGGCATATTCAGAGTACCTTAAGTAAATGTTTACTTTTATAGGCATTTCTTAAATCTCTGGATTTTGGTATGTCATTTAAAAATAGCATATATGCATAGAAGTTAGTAATACTGCAGCCATATTCTTGCAAACACATCTGTCAATGTCCAAGGTCCTACCTTTTTTAACAAACAAAAAACCCCCCTTTATACTACCCCAATGGAAGAATTAGATACAGAGTTAAAATCCCTCAGGAAACGTGTGTTTTATTTTCTCGTCAGTGCCTTGAAAAGGTCTGTTTAGTCACCATAACACTGGCTTATATTTCCCAGACTTAGAATAATAAAAAAAAAATGCCCGTGTCTCTGATCATATAGACATAGCATTTAAAGTGGGTGAAGTTTGAAATCTCATAGGTACATGCATGTTTTTTAAAGAGAATTTGTAGAACATATTAACAAAATTTGATGCCCATTATAATCAGTGTTATTTTTGTCTCTCCCCCCACCTTAGACAATACTGGTGATATTATATTTAGTGAAGTCAGTTAAGTCCTAATAAATGAAACCTCCAAACAGATGCTAAGGAAGGCTGTGCTCTTTCAAACAAGAAATTCCAGAGCAGTTTATGATATGTACCTGATATCTTCCTACATTTACTACCGGGAAGTAATGATGAAATTAAATATTTATCAAAATCTCATCAGTGTTACGTCCATAAACAATTCATTCAGAAAGATCTGAGAAACCATTCAAAGTTGTAAGACAGTAGAGCCTAGTTCTTAAATTGTTGTGAGGGGGTGAGAAGCACATTTTTAAATTCCAGATATTTTTTAAGCAGAAGTTCGGTTTTGTATTCGGTAGACCTAACTTCCATAAAGCCGGGTGCTGCGCAGGGCAAAGACTAGTGTCGCAGTGGTCTAAGCAAACAGTTGCTGCTCGGGTTTTATACTGAGGGAACGGAAGGCACAGCTTAACACAGGAAACTAGCAAATTCAAGCCACGTGAATATTCGAAGTAGACGATTTTATTCTTGGAAGTTGTTATGCGGGACATAGAGCCTGTATCTTGCTCTTTTGACTTGATTCAAGTCTCAGTATGTTTTGAGCTGGCTATAAGGTGCAGAAGTCCTAACCTTTGGCAAAGAAGAGTTTAACCTATAAATGCAGTGCTTCATGGTCTGTCCAGGTTACCTATTAATTTATTATTAGCAGCCCAAGAGGAGATAAGTGCCCAATGTACAAATTTTATGTTGGACTTATAAACTTTAACCCAAAGAATCATCAAATACAAGTTCAAAAGCCCAAGAGGAAAGGGGAAATGAGAAATCAGAGCATTGAAGAATGTTGAAAGCATTGATTTCCAAATGCTAACAACAACAACAAAAATTAAGTGAAACCGAAAATACTAATGAGATTTACAGGCACTGTGTGTAGTATGTGCAAAAGTTTGCAAAAGTTTTTCCTTGGTGTGTGCGTGTGTGTGTGTGTGTGAGTGTGGCTTTAACAAACTATCAAATATATCTCTTAGAAATATAAAGCTCCTTTCTCTCCCAACTGAAGGCAATTTTTAAAAATTAAAAGTTTATCAATACTCAGTACAATAGCACAGGTGAACCAGACAAATTCAGTTTCTTTCCGGGAAAAGAATAACAAACCAATATTTAGGATGTCAAACACTCAACAAATACCACTGTCCAGAAGCCACCCAGAAAAATTTGTTGTCCAAGCCTTTTGTTCTTCAGAAGTCACCAGCCACCAGCTGAAGATTTTATATGTAGACACCTTGAAAAATTCAAAGGAAAAAAATTCAGTGTACCACTTTGGTATGTAATTTTTTTTTTTTTTTTACAAGGCATAGTAAATGTAACATTTAGCAAAAGCACTGTATAACAAACAAGAAGTAAACATGAGAGTAGATTATTAATATAATTTTTTTTTTAATTTTGGGGGGAATCTTCAGAGCAGATCTTATCAGCATACCTCCCTCTGTATAGGAACTAAAAATTGGACCATGGTGAGAGAGCCTAACCCAATTTAACCTACATTCTTATTTCCTTTAGGCTTTGGTTGACAAGCAGTTACAAGCTTTCATGGCTTAGAATACGATCTCTTCTTTCTAAAGTTATTAAGGGTCCGGCTCTCAAGATAGATCTCAGAGGTTCCTGAATCAAACATAGCATTTTACTTAAACTAATATGTGCAAAAGTGGTCAATCTTTTCCTTTGCCCTTGGTTCCAAAAACCCTCTAATTTCCATGAGACCCTAAGGGGTACTTTTCCCCACCCATCATATACTGGTATCAATAACGTAAAAGCATTGCACTATAAGAGGTAAACATGGCCCTGGATGGCTTGGCTGAGCAGTTTGAGCGTCAGCCCACTGACCAGAGTCGTAGGTTCAATTCTGGTCAAGGGCATGTACCTCGGTTGTGGTTCATCCCCAACCCTGGTCAGGGTCGTGTGGGAAGCAACCAGTCGATGTGCTGATATTTCTCTCTCTCTCCCTCTATTTCTCCCTCCCTCCTACTCTATCTGAAGATAAACAGAAAAATATCCTCAGGTAAGGATTTAAAAAAAAGGTAAACACACTAATTTTGCTTTGCCATAGTAATGAGCATTTGGGTTTCAAAGAGTCAACTAGACTTAGATGGTCATTTTCTTTAAGAGCCTGGACTAATATTTTAAAGAGCTCTTATTATAAGATTGTGCTGTTGGAATATTAAAAAATAATCATCACATTTGGTGCTTTTCAAAAAATTATAGATTTTGCAATGTGCATTTCATGCCAATACTATAAAGAGAACATGACATAAGAAGTAGAGTTAGTTTCTCTTGCCTATAACACATAGATTGGTAGAAGATATAGTTGCCTTCATTTACAACAAACACCCATCTTACCAAATAGTGTGCACTTTAACTTGTATTTTTTTCATTAGCTTTTGGCTTGGAAGTTGTCTCCTTTGCCTGAAAGGGAAAGCAAAACCATCAATGAGCTCTTTCTTTTCTGGATTAAGTATAAAAATGATTAACCAGAAGATTCTTATGAGGAGATGGGTTTCTCAGAATTAAAGGGGGCAAAGATGGTAGTCGAAGAAAATAAGATGGCTTTTTTAAATTATCTTTTTTCTTTATCCAAAACACTATGAATTCTTCCACTTCAAGTTTATAAGCTAAAAAGAACCTTAGTGATTCTACATTTCTTACTCTAGACTTTTTTTTTTTTTTTTTTAAGACCAAGGTAATTGAAGAAAAAATATATATAGGTGTTCTTGGATGGTATTGTTCATTCATTCTATGATGATCCCTTTCTCAGCAATGGGCAGTTGCTGGCCAGCTAATCCACTAAGCATATAGGGTTATTATGCTTTCTACTTTTTGAGAAAGGGTTGACCATATACTTTGTACAACTGAAGTTAATAAGCAAATTAATCTATTTGAGATAATGCGTGAACAACTTTCAGATTTCACATGTGAGATCATATGTTATTTGCCTTTCTGACTTATTTCACTTAACTTAATGCCTTCATGGTCCACCCATGTTGTCACAAATGGCAAGATTTTATTTTTTTATGGCTGAATAACATTCCATTGTGTGTGTGTGTGCACACATCACAGTTTTAAAAATTCATTCATCTATAGATGGACACTTAGGTTGTTTCATATCTTGGCTCTTATAAATAATGCCTCAGTGAACTTGGGGGTGCACATATCTTTCTGATTTAGTGTTTTCATTTCCTTTGGCTACTCAGAAGTTGAATTGCTGGACTATATGGTAATTCTCTTACTAGTTTTCGAAAGTGGCTGTCCCAATTTACATTCCTACCAACACTGTACAAGGATTCCCTTTCTCCACAACCTGGCCAACAGTTGTTATTTCTTGTCTTTTTAATAGCCATTCTAACAGGTCTAAGGTGGTATCTCACTGTGGTTTTGATTTGCATTTCACGTGTGGCTAGTGAAGTTGAACATCTTTTCTTGTACCTGTTGGCCATCTGTATGTCTTCTTGGAAAAGTGTATGCTCAGGTCCTCTGCCCATTTTTGTTGTTGTTGTTAAATTGCTTGAGTTCTTTAAGTATTTTCAATACTAGACTCTTATTGGAAGTATAATTTGCAAATATCTTCTCCCACTTGATGGTTGCTTTTGCTAAAGAGACCTTTGGCTCCCCACTGGGTGTTTTGGGCTCTCTTCTAGAATATTAGTTGACCATATAATCAGGGGTTTATTTCTGAGCTGTTGATTCTGTTCCATTGGTCTATGTGTCTTATTTTAATGTCAGTACCATATTGTTTTGATTGCAATAGCTTTGTAGTATAGGTTGAAATTAGAAAGTGTGATGCCTCCAGCTTTGTTCTTCTCAGAATTGCTTTGGCTATTCAGGATCTTTTGTGATTCCATACAAATTTTAAGATTGATCTATTTCTGTAAAAAATGCCATTGGAATTTTTATAGGAATTGCATTGATAGGCTTTGGGTGGTATTGCATTGATAGGTTTTCAGTGGTATTTTAATAATGTTAATTCTCCTGATTCATGAACATGGGATGTCTCCCTATTGGTTTATGTTGTCTTTGATATATTTCAGCAGTCACATTAGTTTTTGGTCTATACATCTTTAAATCTATAAATCTTTCACTTTCTTGGTTAAATTTATTCCTAAGTGTTTTATTACTTTTGATGCTATTGTGAATGGAATATTTTCTTTTTCAGATGTCCATTAGTGTAAAGGAATGCCAGTGATTTCTGTATGCTGATTTTTTTTTTTATCCTGAAAATTTACAGAAGCTGTTAATTAGTTCCAATATTTTTTTGGTTGACTCTTTGGAATTTTTTATATACAAAACTGTATCAGCAAATACCAACAATTTTACTTTTTCCTTTCCAATTTGGATGTCTTGCATTTCTTTGTCTTGCCTATTTGATCTAACTAGGACATCCAGTACTATATTAAATAGGATTATTGAGAGTGGGCATCCTTTTCTTGTTTCTGATCTTATAGGGAAAGCTTTACATTTTTTTCCATTGAGGGTAATGTTTGCTCTGGGTTTGTTGTATATGGCTTTTAATATGTTGAAGTATGTTCCTTCTATACCCTATATTTTAAGGGTTTTTATCATGAAAGGATATTGTGTTTTGTCAAATGCTTTTTCTGCATCTATTGAGATGATCATGTGATTTTTATCTTTCATTTCATTTGTGTGATATATTACATTTATTGACTTGCTTATGTTGAACTCTCCTTGCATCCCAGGGATAAGTCCCAAATGGTCCTGGTGTATAATTCTTTTAATGTGTTCTTGAATTCAGTTTGCAGATAATTTTTTGAGAATTTTTGCATCTATATTCATCAAGGATATTAGTATTAGTCTATAGTTTTCTTGTGGTTTCCTTAGCTAGTTTTGGTATCAAGATACTGCTGGGTTCCTAGAATAACTTCTGAAGTGCTTCCTCCTCCCTGATATTTTGGAAGCATTAAAGGAAGCTTAGTGCTAATTCTTCTTCAAATATTTGATAGAGTTCGGCAGTGAAGCCATCTTGTCCTGGGTGTGTGTGTTAGGAATTTTTTTGATTAGTGGTTCAATCTCTTTACTCTTAATTGGTCTGTTCAGATTTTCTATTTCATCCTGATTCAGTCTTGGTAGGTTGTGTGTTTTTAAAAATATATCCATTTCTTCTAGGTTATGTAATTTTGGGGCATATAATTGTTCATAGTGATTTCTTATGTTCCTATATATTTCTGTAGTACCAGTTATAATGTCTGCGCTTTCATTTCTGATATTGTTTGAGTCTTCTCTGCTTTCCTAGTAAGTCTAGATAAAGGTTTGTAATTTTTTTCTTTTTGAATATACGGCTCTTTAGTTTGTTGATCCTTTCTATTGTTTGTCTGCTCTGTATTTTATTTTCACTCTGATTTTTTATTACTTTCTTTGTCCTTCTAACCTTGGACTTAATTTGTTCTTCTTCTAGTTCCTCAAGGTATAGACTTAAGTTGTTTTCTGGGACCTTCCTCAATTCTTAATACATTAATTTATTGCTATAAACTTTCCTATCAGGCCCTGGCCGGTTTGGCTCAGCGGTTGGAGCGTCGGCCTGCGGTCCAGAGAGACCCGGGTTCGGTTCCCGCTAAGGGCACGTACCTCGGTTGCAGTTTGTCCCCGGCTCTGGTTGGGTCGTGCGGGTGGCAGCCACTCGATGTGTCCCTTTCACATCGATGTTTTTCTCTCTCTTCCTCTCTCTCCCTCCCACTCTATCTGAACAAAAAATGGAAAAAATGTCCTCGGGTGAGGATAAAAAACAAACAAACAAACAATAAACTTTCCTATCAGAACTATTTTTGCTGCATCTCACAAGATTTGGTATATTTCCATATTCACTGGTTTTGAGATAATTTACTTCCCTTTTAATTTCTTCTTTGACCCATTGGTTGTTCAGAGTGTTGTTTAGTTTCCACATATTTGTTGATCTCACTTTCTTCTTGTTGTTCATTTCTAATGTCATACCATGGCAGTCCGCAAAGATAGTTGGTATTATTTTAGTTTTCTTAAACTTGCTAGTATTTTGTTTTGTGTTCTGTCATGATCTATGTTGGAGAATGTTCCATATATACTTGAGAAGAATGTGTATTCTACTGCTGGACAGAATGTTCTTTGTATGTCTGTTAAGTGAATTTGTGCTAAAGTATGGCTCAATTCCAACATTTCCTTGTTGACTTTGTCTGGTTAATCTATCTATTACTGATAATGTGATACTGAAGTCCTCTACTATTGTTGTTTATTGTCTATTTGTCCCCTAAGATTTATTAATATTTGCATAACTTATTTTGATGCTTGGGTGTTGGGAGCATATATATTTACATTTGTTATATCTTCTTGATGTACTGACTGCTTTATCATTATATAATTACTTTCTTTGTCTCTTGTAACCATTTTTGGCTGGCTATTTGTCTGATATAAGTATGGCTACACCCACTTTCTTTCAGTTTTTGCTTGCTTGGAATATTATCTTCCATCCCTTCACTTCGAACCTCTTTGTGTCTTTAGAATTGAAATGAGCCTCCTGTAGGCAGCATATAGTTGGGTCTTGTTTTGTTGTTGTTGTTGTTTTAATTCTTTCACTTATTCTGTGCCTTTTGATTGGTGAATTCAATCCATTTACATTAAGGATGATTAGTAAGGACTTACTACTGTCATTTTATCTTTTGTCTTCTGGTTATTTTGCACCTCCATTGTTTCTTTTTCCTTCTGTTTCTGTCTACCTTATTAAGATGATGGTTGTCCATGGTGATTTGTTCATTCATCCCCAACCCCTACCATTTTTTTGTTTTGTGTGTCTGCTCTAGATTTTTGTTTTGTGGTTACCATGTGATTTACAAAAAAATAAAACAAAAACTCACAATGCCTTCAAGTAAGTGTGTGTGTGTGTGTGTGTGTGTGTGTGTGTGGTGGTCGTGGTGGTGGTGGTGGCCAGAGTCGTATTACTGACAGAATAATGACACCAAATGAAACTGTGTTATAGTCAACTCTGCCTTGATAATTATTGTAAACACTTTGTTCATTTTTTCTTTTTCATTTATAAACAACATCTATTGGGTAATTATAAAATTATTTTTATTTATTTATTTATTTATTTATTTATTTATTTATTTATTTTTTATCCTCACCCGAGGACATTTTTTGTTCAGGTAGAGTGGGAGGGAGAGAGAGGAAGAGAGAGAGAGAGAAACATCGATGTGAAAGGGACACATCGAGTGGCTGCCACCCACACGACCAACCAGGGCCGGGGACAAACTGCAACCAAGGTACATGCCCTTAGCGGGAACCGAACCCGGGTCTCTCGGGACCACAGGCTGATGCTCTAACCGCTGAGCCAAACCGGCCAGGGCTATAAAATTATTTTTAAATTGAAAACACAATAGTCCTTTTTCTGCTGATAGCAACTTATCTTTATTCACCTATAAAAGTTCCATGTTTTTACTCTTCCCCTTTTATGTTTTTAACATGCTATTATTTTATGCTGTGAATTTGTTACAAATTGTAGTAGCTGTAGTTATTTTTAATGCTTCTTCCCTTTAACCTTTACGCTATAATTAACACACCTCTTCTAATTCTGAATGACACCATAATAAAAACTTTGTGTACTTTTCTCTTTGCTTTTCGGATTGAACTCCTTTCAGCATTTCTTGAAAGGCAGTTCTAGTGGTGGTGAACTCCCTCAGCTTTTGTCTGTCTGGAAAACCCTTTAATTCTCCACATCTGAAGGATAACTGTGCCAGGATGAGTATTCTTAGTTGGCAATTTTCATCTTTCAATGTTTTGAATATGTCATTCCACTCTCTCCTGGCCGGTAGAGTTTCTGCTGCGAAATCTGCTGATAGCTTAATGGGGATTCCTTTGCAGGTTACTTTCTTCTGATCCCTGCTATCTTTAAAATTCTTTATCATTGACGTTTGACAGTTTAATTATAATATATTTTGGAGAAGGTCTTCTTTCACTGAGATGATAAGGTGTTCTCTTAATTTTGTGGACTTTTATGTTTAGTTCCTTCCCCAGGTTTGGGAAGTCTCAGCTTTTATTTCTTTAAGTAAACTCTCTGCCCTCTTCTCCTTCTGGTATATTCATTATTCTTACATTAGTTTTTATAATAGAGTCTGATGGTTCTCAGTTTCCTCACTTTTATTTATTTATTTTTGGTATGTGTCCCTAGCAGGAACCGAACCCTGGACTCTCTGGTCCACAGGCCAATGCGCCAACTGCTGAGCCAAACCAGCCGGGGCAGTTTCCTCACTTTTAAAAAGTCTTAGTTCTCTCTCCTTTTCCACCAGAATCATTTCTAGATTCCTGTCCTCCAGACTGTTTAATATTTCTTCAATCTTATCTGCTACATTTCCAATGCGTTTTAAATGCACTCTGCATCTCGTTTATTTTTTTTAAATCTTTATTGTTGAGAGTATTACAGATGTCCCCCTTTTTTCTCTCCTTACCCCCCCCAATCCAGTTCCCTCCCTGTCCCAGGCCTTCACCACCCGATTGTCTGTGTCCATGGGCAGGGCATATAAGTTTTTTGGTTAATCTCTTTCTGCCCCTTTTCCCTTTGAGATTTGTCAGTCTGTTTCATGTTTCCATGCCTCTGGTTCTCTTTTATTCATGAGTTTATTTTTTTCATTAGATTCCACATGTAAGTGAGATCATATGATATTTGTCTTTCTCTCACTTGTTTATTTTGCTTACCATAATCATCTCTAGGTCCCTCCATGTCATCTCAGAGGATGTGAGATCTTTCTTTCTTATAGCTGCATAGTACTCCATTGTGTATATGTACCACAGCTTTTTTATCCACTCATCTACTGATGGGCACTTGGGCTGTTTTCAGATCTTAGCTATTGTAAATAACACTGCTATGAACATGGGCTGCATATATTCTTTCTGGTGGTGTTTTGGGATTCTTACGATATATTCCTAGAAGTGGATCACTGGGTCAAATGGCAGTTCCATTTTTAATTCTTTGAGGAAACTCCACACTGTTTTCCATATTGGCTGCATCAGTCTGCATTCCCACCAGCAGTGTAGTTGGGTTCCTTTTTCTCCACATTCTTGCCAGTATTTGTTTGTTGATTTGATGGTAGCCATTCTAGCAGGTGTGAGATGATACCTCATTGTCATTTTAATTTGCATTTCTCTGATGATTAGTAATGAGCATTTTTTTTTTATACACATCTCATTTATTGAATTCTTCAGCTCCAGAATTTGCTTGGTTCTTTTTTATAATTTTCATCTCTTTGATAAAGTACTCCTTCTATTCATTAATTTAATTCCTGAGTTAATTGACTTGAGTTTTCTTATAGGTTGTTGAATTTCTTCATAACAGCTATTTTGAATTCTTTATCAGTTAGATAGTAATATTCCACATGTCTTTGACTTTGGTTGCTGCAAAATTGTGTTTTTCTTTTTGTGATACCATATTACTATGACTTTCATAGTGTTTGATGAAATGTGCCTCTGCCCTCGCATTTGAAGTAACAAGCGCCTTTCTCAGTTAGGTAAGGCTTTGCTTACTTTGATTCTGCTTAACACACTGGCAATTAAAATACGTTTACTCTTCCAGACGTTGGCAGTATAGCACACGTTTTTGGTTTCTCTTACTGAAGCTGATTTGCTGCTAAAGTTGGGAGTGTGCCTGTAAAAACAAGCTGCCTTGAAAAGAAATAAAAAGGCTGGTGGCAGTGTGAGGAGAGAGGTGTGCTTAGCACATGGGGCTTTGGGTGTGCCCGTGCCTGGTAGGGGTTCTCAAGTTGGAGAGTCCTGGAAGTCTGCTGGCAGACTCCTTGCTGGAATCCCCAGGCGGAAATGAGTTATCCTTGGTTCTGTCTCTCCTCCCCTTTCCCTTCCTTCCCTTCCCCATAAATTCCTTAAGCTATCTTCATTTTCTTTTTGCTCCTCTGAGCTCCTCTGCCACTTTCTGATCCTCTCTTCTTCACCTAGTCTATTGGAGGCTCATGGAGTCTGATGAGCATCTTTCTAAACAGTATTTTGAACTCTTTACAGGTAAATCACTTATCTCCACTTGACTAAGAACTTTTTTGTGGTTTTATCTTTTTTGTTTGAAACATGTTCCTCTTTTTTCATTTTCCTGATACTTTGCGTTGGTTTCTATACTTTAGATAGAACAGCCACCCCTCCAGTCTTGAGGGAGTGGCCTTCTAGAAGACATGAAGCTTATCATTCCACCTTGTCCTAGCTTTGATTCTCTCTCGAATCTCTGTGATTGTCCAAGCAACCTATTTATTTTCAGTCCGCAGGCCGATGCTCTAACCACCGAACCAAACTGGCCAAGGCTCGGGCATCAGCTTTTAAAGTGTGCAAATACACAGTTACATGGGGCCACAGGGGGTAAGTCACACTGGCCACCAGAAGCAGATAATCTAGAGGCGTCCCCCGGGAGCAGCTGGAGTGAAGCAGTGGGTGACACCAACGGGGCACCTGCTGGCCGGAGCGCAGGAGAGTGAACCTGGCACCCAGCCCCTGTCCCTGGCAAGCAATTCAGCAGGCTCCTCGGTGTGGGCCAGATGCCTGTTCTTCAGGATGACACTTCAGCCTCTTTCAGAGAAAGTTTAGGCGCCTCTCAGCCAGCTGCCTCTGTGCTGGGCCGTTGAGTCCCAGTGTGCAAGCCCTTTATGGCCATTTTATCAGTTCACTGGCTTCGCAGGGCATCGGAGACAGCCTTGCTGGCTTTCACCGCGAGATGTTTGGGGGCCTTGTCTCTCAGGTTCAGTTCTTAAAAGTTGGGGTACCACTGTGGGCTTCAAACTTAGTTCTTCAGGGAGAAGCTCTGGGTTTTGAGTTCCCTCAAGTGTAGGTTGCCACACTGGGGTAAGGTTTACGGCAGGATTGCGTCTTAGCCTCTCCTACCTTCTCTGATGTGGGTTTTTTCCTCACTTGTCCAATGAGTAAGAGTCACTCAGCCAGTTTCTGGATTTTTTTTTTCAGAGGAAATTGTTTCACCTGTAGCTGTAGCTTCCGTGTGTCCATGGAAGGAGGTGAGTCCAGGCTCTTCCTGTGTTGCATCTTGAACTGGAAGTATCTTGTTTTAAATATTTTTGATGTAGCTGGACTGTGTTTAAAGCTGCACCTTTCATTTCTCACTATAGTTAGGGGATCATAGTAATAACCAGCTGATCGTACGTTCTGGAATTGTCTAATCCAACTTACTGACCAAGTTTGAATACCTTCAATAAGAGGAGACGCTCCCAGCTGTTCTGTCCCATTAGTGCCCCATTCTAAGAAACTGGAACCTGCAGCTTCCACGCATTAGCCCTAGTTCTGCTTTCTAGAGCAACGTGAAAACTTCTATACGCATAGTCTTGTCTCCCAGGTGGTATCTGATTAATATTTTGGGTCATAGAAACTCTCACATCTTCCCTAATTCTATATACTACTTCTATATTCTAAAATTTATATAAACCACATTCTCTGGTGGTACTCCTCCTGCCTTTTAAAATGTCTCAATTTGCAACGGCCTAAGGAAGAGCAGCATAGCACTTTTTCTTCTTAATGGAACACAAAATATTGGCTTGTTGTATTGATGGTAATTTAGGTGGAATGAATTACAGTATATGAACACTGCCCATGTGTTATGCAAGTGGAAATGTTCCGTTGAAAGTGGTGGGCTGGGTCCTTAGAGAGGTGAAGGTGCAAAGGGCATTCCCCCATCCCAACATCCCCCCAACTCTCGGTCCCACTGCAGGAGCAATTCCAAGGCCCCGCAGCTTACACTACTGAGAGATCAACTAAACAGGAGCTAATGATACCGCAACCAGCATGTCAAGGCAGAAGAGGAAACAGAAATCTTAGTTCTTTCAAGGATGGAGGGATATAGGGGAGTAGACAGAGGGCTACTAAGTTTGAATATATAATGTTTTTGGAGTTGAGCAAGAGTTTATAATAAATATGTTTAAGGGTAAAAAATTGAGATAGAGAGGGTTGATCACTGACTGCTGAGAGAAAGGAAGGCAGGAGAAGGTTTCTCAGTGGGTAAGCAGGAAGAGGAGCTTATGGATTTTCTGCAGGGTGACCTCAATTTTTCTCTTTGAAGTAGAAGGCGAGGCCATCTGAGACAGCGGGGGCATGTGGCTGGAAGGGAAGAGGGCCCAGCACGGATGGCGTAGCTGCCACTGGGCTCCGGAAGATTACAGTGGCCTCAGCAGTACTTTGCGCAACATTCTCCAGCTCAGCGCGGCACTCAGGTGGTCTAACAACTGTGCTAAGAAGGCTCATTGAGATTTCTAAAGTACCAGTTCGTTTTAAAAATTTTAAAACTTCATTTTCTTTACCAAGACAGGCTGTGATCATGTTTAATGCTTAAATTTTTATTCTAAATAGATTCCAATCAGAAATTAAATGACTAAAAGGATAGCGGTGCGATTGCTAAACGAATTTGCAGTATAGTTAACCGCTCTATGTACCTTTGCTGGGTCCTTCGCCTTCCCCCCATTCCTGGACGCTCTGGAGCCGGAAGCAGTCTTCTTGGCTTTGTCCTAGGGCAGCAGACAGGTAGTGAGACTCCTGCTATCATTAATCCCCGTAGGAATTAAGTATTGGCTGCAATTGCATCAGTTCAGACCATTCTTTTTAATAGCCTAGAGATCTCCAATTTAATTAAATAATAGAAAACTTGGGGCATTTTAGTGACGATTTTTTGAACAATGGTGAATGTACCAAGAAGTGATTAAGGTAGGAAGTAAAAGGATAAAAAAAATGAGGAAAATGTTGGCCACACGGATGCTCTGCCAATCTCTATGACTGCCACAGGCTAAGAATAGGACACCGTTCAGTGTCACGAAGAGCAATGGAACAGTGGAGACAACCATAGACAGCTGGGGGAAGAAGGCACACATAAATATAAAGTCCACTCACCAAAAAGGCATTATTTTCAAGGTTCCAGGAGTGAGAAATTAGAAATTAAACTAGAAATTAAATCACCCAAAAGGGGAAGGACTGGCAATTCAGTGAGTGGGAGATGTGCTTAATAGCTGCCAAAGCCACGCCAACCCGAGCTCTGTAGTGTTAATTCTTCTCACAATAACAAGGACAGTCATTTCATTTTCCCTTCCGATTTATGGAAGGGTATAATATATAGGTAAAATGCCACACAGCTGAGTTACACATTATTTTTCCATTCACTAATAATCATGTTTTGAGCATCTGCTATATGCCAGGCATTTGGCTAATACTGAGCACGGAGGTCAAAGATACACCACTACCATATAAAGCACACAGCCTGGCGGTGTAATACACGTTACTGTCGGTGACTCAGAAGTCACCCAGACGACAGGGAAGGGAGAAGTAGTAAGAGAAGTCTTCCCGAAGGAGCTGATGGTTGAACTAGGCCCTGAGGGATGAGGAGGGAACCCCAGGGCAGCGGCCTGAGAGAGGAGGTGTCGTAAGGGACCGCTTCCATATCAAATGAACACAGACCAAGCCCTCCTGTTTTCCAGCAACACAGTGCAGCCATCAGAAATGACGCCAATAGAGCAGCAACATGGAAAGCATTTATGAAATAATGTTGAGAGTCCATAAAATACACCGCTTACGTACAACTACGTAAAATATATACCAATGGACAAGGACAAGAAACGTACTCAATAGTGTTTGCGAGGTAGTAGAATTATATTTTTTCTCTTTTCAAGTTCTCTATGGCATCATTCAATTCACTTCATAGTCTTAAATTATATATACGTACACACATTCAAAGAAAGTCAATATGAAAGAGCACAGTACCTGTGCTGTGTTCTCTGAGGTTTCTGCAGCTGGAGGACGGCCGTCTAAATCCTTGGACAGGGCATCAGTGGGGTCTTGGTCATCTGCAGGTTTCTGAGACATTAATCAGAATAACCATCAGTGAAGAAATGCAAGGCAAGAATGCTATATAGTAGCTTTTCCCACATCACTGAAGATGTTTACTGGAAAAACAAAATAAACAAACAAACAATAACAACAACAACTTGCTGACATTCTTCTCCTGTTAAAGTAATATATTATAAAGGAGATATTAAAACAGGAAAATACTGACAGCAAGTTGCGTGGTATTCTCTGAGCCTTGACATTCTCATATAGAAAATGGAACTGCCTATTTTGAAGGGTTCCTGGGAAGACTGAATGAAATAATAATAACACACTCTTAAATGCACATGGCATCGTATCAAGCATGGGGTAGGCATTCAATAAATTTTAGATTTCTCAACTGCAAAAAAATGCAGCTGGAATTAAAAAATATATATTTTATAGAAACATGCGGCTGTGGTATTTACCTTTGATTCCTTGGGTTTCTCTTTAGGTGGCGTGCCCTTAAAAACAAAGCAGGCTATTGGTTAGACATAGGTTTTGTAAAGGTTTACTGAGGTGCAGTCAGTATTTATATTATCCAGTGACTTGACTTGGAGGGTATATATTTGCAACAACTGATTAACCTAGGTCCCTACTATGCTCCCCTGGCTTTGCTTCATTACTACCTTATAACTATTTTAATGGGAAAAAATGCAAGAGAGTTTGGCCCTGGAAGTGAAAGAAACACTAATTATTTAGGAACTCTTCGCTATCGTGTGTTACAATTCTACTTAAAATGTTACAAAAAGTAACTTGTGATTTTATGTCTTATTTACTGTGCTTAGTATAATGCAGAAGGATTTGAGGTGCAGTCTGCAGAGACATGTTTTTTGTTTTTTTGTTTTTTCAGTCAGGATTACCAGTACAACTCCTCAGGGATTTTTCCCATCTAGAAAGCCAAAGACATTAACTAATGCATTTTCCAAAGAATCCAAGCAGGGTCAGGTGGTACTCTCAAAGCAGGGAGGATTGCAGCTGGGTGCAGAATTGCTATCTCCAAGAATACTGAATACAACAAGGAGAATTGATTCCTGTAAGAGGAGACACTCAAGCTGATAACCCCCTTTAAACCAAATGAAGCAATACAGAAAGATGGATGTAATTTGGACTTCCTTGTTTGTATCTGATCAGCAGGCCTGGAAAGGGTTATTTATCATCTAACTGACTTACAACTAGGAGCCAAACAGGCTGGAAAGAGGTATAGGCCAGGTTGACCTAAGAAAAACTGGCTTCTGTGTTAGAGGCAACAGGCCCGGACTCCTTGAACAGAGTATGTTTAGATGTAGAAACAGCACTTGTAAGGATACGGCTTTGCCTGTCTTCACTCAACAGTGCTGATGGGGGTGTAAGAGAAGGAAGAAAGGGAGACCCCAGATCTTGAGGTGCCTTATTTGCCCTATTAAATATTCCAATACTAGTTCCTATATTAATAGACAGGCTCTACTTCAGTTAGGATTACAAATATTATTTCTTTTATAGACTTTTCTTATAAAAAGAACTCATCTGTGTACATACCTTGGAACCACTGTTGAGCATCAGTGAGTGACTGAACACTATTCAACTCTCTTTACGCCATGGTGTCCAACTTAACTGAACATCAAACGATCTTGGAGTAAATAAATATTAAATAGAAGCCTAGACAGCCTGCTCAACAGGGACACATTAAAAATAGTCATGCTACACTGTTATGCTATTGTTTAAGTGCACCTCCTGTTCATTTCAAGTGAGGTTTGAAGTTAAAAAGTTTTGTGGTGTATATCCAATCTCGACATTTACCTTATCTTTATCCAAGAGATGTCTGTATTCAGGTGGGATAGTGTCATCTCTTTCTCCCAGCTTGTCTCTATGTTCAGCCTTAGCTTTTTCCTATAAACATGGAAGGAATGTCATTAATATCCCTTTCCTCCTTTGCTTACAGAATACATTCCGAAATGTGGCATCCAGCTTTATTGTACTTTTCTGAGGCAGAATATATGGTCTATTTTTATTTTTTAAGCAGGAGAATAACAAATGCATGACCTGAACGGACTATTAGTTGATGAAGAAAAGTAAACCCATGGTGCTTCTACATCTGAATTTTCTATCTGTATTTTAAAGTAAAATAAATGATTAAACAATTATCCTCAGAAACCATGTAAAGAGATAAAACCCAAAGGCATAAAATACCTTTTTCTGAGAGTTTCACTTTTCAAATAAAAAAAATCAAGTCACTGTACCATGGCACTTGGAGAGGTAACAGTAACCCTATTTATACGGGACCCTGAAGGACCAGGACAAGTAGCAAAGCCGGATGGGTGTGCTGACAGCTTGTGTTGCAGACACAACACTTGCTGATAAGCAGCACCTACTGTCCAGCACCCCCACCTCAGTGGGGTGTGGCTGGTCTCTCTCTGTCACAAATTCAGTGACATTAACTCTTTCCCACCCAGGGAGGGGGTGCTTTTGATTTACCTACATCTTTATAATTTCATTTTTTAAATATAGATTAAGTTCACATCAATATTCCTATGACGATGGTAGAATCAAGACATAATGATTCTTTAAAACGCCCTTGGGACACTGATTTGGATGGTGTTACTTCCTGGTTCCAAGCAAAATGTATCGTTAAATATTGCACGTTGTTAAGTATAAATAAGTACTTGGACATGTTGCAAGAAGATACGCAGTTAGCAATGTGTGCCTTGTAGACACCTCTGCACAGCAGTGAAGTCCTAGTGCAAAGCTCTCTTGCTTTCGGCGTCTGCACACAGTTAGTTGTGACAGCAGAGGCCACTGGGGGACCGTGGCCACGGCATGGCCACGGCATGCCCACAGCAGGTATCATGCATACGAAGTCTGCCGGTAAAACCACCAAGCTGAGCTGTGCTTTCCCATCATCACCAGGCTTGGTCTCATAGACAGGACATTTGCCTGAATCTGGGCACAGTACTCACCGAAGAGGTAAAGAAACACAACAAAGACCACAGAGAGGGAAAAGTGAGACAGTCATCCAAAGATGCATTAACTCCAAAGTCCGAAATGTATTTTTTCCTCATTGTGTTGAGGGTATGGTATGCTATGCTATGAAAAAAGTCTTAAATTTCCACTCTTACCCTGACTTTATCCTTCAGTGGTTTGTCCTCATCTGGATCAGGCTGCCTTTGCCCTAGACGGTCAGAAAGTTGATCCAGGGCATCGTCGAGCTCTTTGCTGTCCTTCTGTTTAAAAGTAAATCTGAATTAGTCACTGGTTGGCCAAAACAGGTCACCCATTGGAGTGTGGCCCCAACACTGTCACAAAGATTTCCCTAAGCATTTCCATGAGGGAGATGGGCCGGGGGCGGGAGGCACTGGGCTGCCAACCCTGGCCCGGGCTGCTTCTCCTGCTTTCTGGCTCTCAGTGTCTGTCCCCCCCTGCCCCACCCCCATATGTCTTTCACCCGCCAAGAAAACAGGTCTTTCCCAAAAAGATAGGGTTCACTGGTCTGATTTGCTAGGAAATGTGTCTTAAGATACTCTAGTGTCTGTAACACTACAGATAGTCTAATGTCCCCAGCAGTGAAAACTCACGTGAATTATTACTATAGCATAGTTTACTCTTTGATTTCCAAGTCTATTCATTTAAATAAAGATTATACCTAATTTTAGTGATGGCTCCAAATAAAATATTAACTGAAACTAGACCTTCTGATGGAAAACCTGATACAGGTATCATTCTAAAACATATTTGTAAAAGGCAAATGCATGCAAAAAATGAAACTAAACCTTCTTACACTAAAGATTTAAATGTAAGACTCAAAACCATAAAACTCCTAGAAGAAAACATAGGCAGTATAATCTCTGACATTTCTCTTAATAATATTTTTTTCTGATATCTCTCCACAGACAAAATTAAAAATAAACAAATGAAATGACATCAAACTAAAGAGTTTTTGCACAGCAAAAGAAACCAACAAAATGAAAAGACAACCTACTAAATAGGAGAACACATTCACCAATAATAAATCCGATAAGGGGTTAATATCCAAAATTTATAAAGAACTCATACAACAACCAAACAATCCAATTTAATAATGGGCAGAGGACCTGAATAGACACTTCTCCAAATAGAACATACAGAGGACCAATAGACATATGAAAAGATGCTCATTGCAACTAATCACCAGAGAAATGCAAATTAAAACCACAGTGAGAGATATTACCTCACACCTGTCAGAATGGCTATCATCAATATATCAACAAACAAGTGTTGGTGAGGATGTGGAGAAAAGTGAACTCTTGTGCACTGTTGGTGGAAATGCAGATTAGTGCAGCCACTATGGAAAACAGTGTGGAGGGTCCTCAAAATAATAAAAAATGGAATTGCCTTATCACCTAGCAATTCCACTTCTGGGTATATATCCATAGAAACATGAAACACTAATTCAAAAGGATATATACACCCTTATGTTCATTGCAGTTTTATGTACAATAGCCAAGATTTGGAAGCAACCCAAGTGCCCATCAGAAGAATGAAATCTTACCATTTGTGACAATATAGATGGACCTAGAGGGTATTATGCTAAGTAAAATGAGTCAGAGAAAGACAAAAACCATATAATTTCACTTATAAGTGAAAACTAAAGAACAAAATAAATGAACAAAATTGAAACAGACTCGTAGTGAGAAAGCAGACGGATGGTTGCCAGGGGAGAGGAGCATTGGGGTCCTGGGTGAAAAGGCGAAGGGACTGAGAACAGATTGATACTGTAAAGAACAGCATAGGAATAGAGTCAATAATATTTAATAACTATGGTGCCAGGTGTGTACTGCAAATATCTGGGGGAAAACACTTTGTAAAGTATATGATTGTTTAACTCCTATGTTGTATACCTGAAACCAATACAAAACAATACTGAATGTAAACTGTAATTGAAAAATAAAACATAATTGAAAGCGAAAACAAAATCAGGACACTTTTTGCTAAAAAAAAAAAAGACTTTTGGTTGTGGACATCTACAAACAGCCCCAATCAGGGCAGAACCTGTCACCTGAGCATTAAGAACAGAGTGTCAGTGGCAGCCTGCGTTATTAATGATTCTTCCTTTCTGTTGCACAGGGACTTTCATCATGTGGGTGTCATACACACAGCATTCTACTAGTTTTAAGTGCTTCATGAGAGCCCAGGATTATAGCTACTAATGGTGGAACTGCCCTGGGTCTGGGCTTTGTCATTTGTGCCTCTGGATATTTTCAGATGCTCCTGAGGCTGACCCAACAGGATGAAAATTCTTTCAGAATCTCTGACTACAGCACTAAGTGAGCTTTGATGCTACATCAAAAGGAAAGGAAGCAGAGCTGACTTCACTGAAGCTACTTCATCTCCATCTAGCAAACCAGGCACTTCTCAACCGGAGGAGATGGGGGTCTGGTTTAGGGCAATCTCTAGCGTTTGATGTGCCGAGGTCTTCTCAATAATTCCACATTTGGTCCTGCACAGAAAATTAATCAAGGAAGTCTGGAAGAACTTTGATCCCTCGGAACATGTAAATAATTAAAACAGTATTGATGCTGAGGTTTTTCTGTTGCTAGCAAGAAAATGACAAGTTTTTACCGGTGTGAATGGGAGGAAAACAATGCTGTTCTATGACATGTTTGTTAATTTGCAGGGGACAAAAAGCTCAAACACTGAACAATTTCATAAAATAAACTTGAGATTAAATAATGGGTAGTATTTACAGCATGTGTTAAAAAATATAAAAAAGGAAAAAAGTCAATTATTAGGAAAGCTCAAAAAGTTTTAAAATCCAATTATTCAAATACATACACAATGTACATTGCACTTTCAATTCTAATAAAGCAAAAATTGAAGCTCCTCAACTATGTGTAAAATGTTTTCACACATATTGTTTCATGAAACCATTTTCAATATTTTGTCATCTCCCTAAATTGCCAGTCTTCTCTCTTCTGAAGGTGCCAATATTTCTAACAATTTTTGTCTATTTCCACTTACTCTAGCAGGAGTCCTATTTTCTTTCTTCTTGTTGTTGCTGCTGCTGGGAAAATAAATATTTATAAAAGATGTTGCCTACCTGAGCGCCAGGGGCTGGACCTGCAGAGTGGGTGGTTGTCGCTGGGGTTTGGGAGACCAGTTCTGAGATGGCAGCTGACAGTCTAGCATTTTCTAATGGCTTTTGTTAAAAAAAAAGAGAGAGAGAGAGATTTTTAATATTAATGTTATATATGAAATTATGTTCACAATGCCATCACTTAAATACAACTCTTAATATAGCTTAATGATTAATTCTCTTGATCCAGATGATCACAGTTACACAGAATCTTAAGAGCAATTTTTATTCTATCTCTTACTCCGTGGTATTATTTCCCACAACTTTCTATTCCTATTTATTATTCTAAATGGTGTTCAATAAGCTAATGACTTAGAGCTTTGTGGCTGATTTACACATTTCTTACTGTACATTTAGGTTGTTTGCAGTTTTTTATCATTCTTCTTTGTAACAGTTGCCCTGAATCAAAGTTCTAGTAGTGGTTCTTTTTATGGTATTAGCTATATTCTGCAAAAATGCCCTCTCAAAAGTTGCTAGGAATTCATACTGTAAAAGCAATGAGTGAGTGTGCTTGTATCCCATGGCCTGGCTCACCTAAATTAGGTGCTTATCACATATTTTAAATTCTGATAATATATTAGGTATGACGATGTAGTACTGTTACTTGCTATCTGATATAAGGCTTCAGTTTTATCATTTTTCTTAATGTTAAACAGCATATTATTCCAGAATCTTTCTGAAACGATTTCCACTAAATCTGCCATTTATGTTCCCTATATTTCTTTTTCCATTGATTTGTGACTTTGATTTCTGAATCAGAACTGTATTTTTTTAACCATTATTGTATAATCAAGCCTATTGTTTAGTTAGGTTAATCTTCCCTAAAAAGAGTGAAAAATGCTTTTCAGTATTTTTTTCATATTTTTATGCATACATTTTCCAAATATATTTCAGAATAATTTTGAGTTACATAAAGTAACGTATTGGTATTTTAATAAAAATATTCACTTATAAAATAATTGGAAATAATGGCCACTGTTCTTCTAACATTTAGTTATACTGTATTGGATGTATGGGTTTTAATTTCTTCATGTTCTTGTTTTTCTATTCATTTCTTCGATTGCAGTTTTCTTTACATAAGTCTGATATCTTGTTAGATAATTATATTTTCTAATCTGTTACTAATATACATAGCATCCATCATGTTATGTATAAATGTGAGCACAAAAACTTCCGGCAACTCCAAGAATTTACAATTTTTTTCTACTTGTCACTTATTGTCTTTCTCCTGCCATTGTCCACACAGGATTAAATAACCCAGACCCTCCAAAACAAGGTTCAGCAGTTATGTAAGTTGGGAACTCCAAGAGGCTTATAATAATAGATTCGCATATAAAAAACCCTGAAAAATCCTACAGCGGAGAAACCTGCTTATTGTTACCCAACATTTCCAAAACTTTCTAGTAACAGAATTCCCTTTGAGAGACTATCTATTCCATAGGAAGCTAGGTTTACCTAGAAGTAATTGTACAATATCAACTGGCAAAGTTGTCTAAGAAGTAACTTTAGCCCAGCTGGTATGGCTAAGTGGTTGAGTGTCAACCCTTGCACCAAGAGGTCACCAGTTCAATTCCTGGCAGGGCACATGCCCAGGTTGTGGGCCCAATCCCCATTGGGGAGCATGCAGGAGATGGCCAATCGATGTTCTCTCTCATCGATGTTTCTATCTCTCCCTCTCCCTTTCTCTCTCTCTATAATCAATAAAGAAAAAACAAGAAGTAATTTTAGATAAACTCAATTTTAAATTTTCTTTTCATGGGTGTACTTGAGAGAGTACATGCTCACTGGTTGAAAATAGTCACTGTGCTAGAACAATATTCAATACTTCATGATGCAACACATTTGTAATGGCTACAGTGGGTTGAGAACCATTAATTTTGTCATTGCTCCCCAAGCTCCCAAGGCAAGTTCTAAGTCACAGTTTCCATTTATTTCTGCCATTCTAAAAGTAACGAAGTAAAACCAGGAGTTTCAGACTTACAAGTGGTGGAGTGTTTTGGGGTCCAGCGAAGTCCTCAGACAAGGCATCAAGAAGGAAGTCTTCACTCATGGGCTGCAAGAACCAGGAAATGTATCAAACACCTCATATGTCTCCTCTTCACAATGATGTCACTGTTCATTTGCTGATCAACTCATTAAAAAGAAAGCTATGCCCTTCCTGAATTACAATCGGGCAAATGAGAAAGATATGCTCAGAGAAAACTGGCTTGCTTACTAGAAGTGATTCCTTGGATGCTTTTGACAGGAGTGGTTTTCCATCTTTGTCCTATCGGGGGGTGGGGAGGGGAGAAAAACATGGCGTTGAGTCATTTCACAGTTATCCTAAGTCTGAATCCTTGTCAACATTATAAGGTCATACCTAATGTTGTTGGACATTACCAATTAGATCTATCATTTCAGGAAACAGATTCTCTCACCAGAGAATATGCCATAATTAGTTCATAATTAGTACACAAATTAGGCATTCCCTAGGTGTAGGGGCTACGGAGCGACTGGGCATGGCCTGTGCCCTCAGATGCCCACAGACTAGTGCTGGAAGAAATGTGAACAGGTCATGCGGTGCTATGACAGGGTGCGTGGAGGTCATGGTGGGAGCAGGGGATGAGCCCAGGGGTTGGGGGGCTTTGCAGAAGTTGCTTGGGAAAAGCTGGTTAACTTTATAGGCAACACATCCAATTAATACACACTGATTTTGTGCCCAGTCCTGTAATAAACACTGGGAATACCACAGAAACTAGGATAGACAAAACCCTGCCCTCAGGGAGAACATCCTATGGGTGGGATGCTCTGAAGCATGGCTGAGATGATGCCAAGCTTCTAATGACTCAAAGTGCCACTCACTTTGGAGTCACAGGATAATCAATAAAACTGTTATGTCTCTCTAGTAAAAGATGTATTAATAAATCCCATCGACTCATACACAAAAATAAATAAGTGCAAAACTACACATATATGTATTTCTCCTGATACACTGTCAAGATGATTTCTGTTTTGTTTAAAATGTGAAGAGGTGTGATGGTTTAGCGTATCACCTGCTTACCCTTGACTGACATAAACTCCTTGACACCCTTGTCCATCCCTGCAGGGTCACTTGGACCCTGACTATTCTTCAGTCAGCAGGGAAAGCAGAACCTGGGCTTGTTCCCCACCATCCCTAAGCTGCAAAGACAGCAGATTTCCCAAGTGACACAGGGGACCGACGGGAACACCTCTGCTCCACACTCAAACTGAAATCCCCCCGTGTCCAGAAGGGAACATTCGTGGGCTCCCTCAGGGAACTGAATGTCACTGCGGAGGCCTGATGTGAGCACAGCTGATGAATAGCAGTAGAGGGCTGAAACGAGACAACCTCCATGAAAATATTGTAAAGTGATAGGTGATCATGGGTGAGATCAACAAGTCCAGAAGAGCATGAAACTACCACCAAATAAGGTGGCCAGGGAAAGCTTTCAACTGCTTTCTTTTTTTTTCTTTTATTTTTTATCCTCACCCAAGGACATTTTTCTATTTTTTGTTCAGATAGAGTGGGAAGGAGAGAAAGAGAGCGAGAGAGAGAGAAAGCGAAACATCGACATGAAAGGGACACATCAAGTGGTTGCCACCCGCACGACCAACCAGGGCCTGGGACAAACTGCAACTGAGGTACGCACCCTTAGCGGGAACCAAACCCGGGTCTCTCTGCATGGCAGGCTGATGCTCTAACCGCTGAGCCAAACCAGCCAGGGCTCAACTGCTTTCTTAAAAACTACTACTAATAGTCAGCAAAGGGAGAGAAAGCAACCCACATCCTGCGATGAAGAGGTTACCTGCCTTGACACAATTGGGGGTGGGGGATGAGTAGGGACAGGACACGTGGCCCTTAAGAAGCTCTCTAAAAACCTTGCAACAGCAAACACACAAGCCCATATTCATAGAAATGCCATGGTCTCAACTGAACTGTGAAATGCAGAAGGAAGCAGAGTAACACTCTGAACCTGGGAGAGCTCAATCTAGTTCCCGTCTCTGCCAGACGAATGTGCTCGTGCCCAGGGAGTTCGACTTTCCTGACTTGGTGGAGTTTAGCCACACCCCCTCTTTAGCACCGGCACCCTATGAAGCTGGCTGCCCTTTCCTACTGCCCACGCAGCTGCGCCTGTTCAAGTGGCCATTCTTACACTACAGATCCACAGTGGGGTGTCCCGCGCCCCTTGTTCTCAACAATCTGTACCTTCCAAATAAAGAGAACGGTGCTCTGCTTTTTTTCACTACATCTAAATGCTGCAAATTTTTCCTCCTAGGAAATTATTGTTCTTCCTTTTCCTTTTCCCATCTACATAAAGGTTTTCTAAGTTTTCTTATTTCTGGTATTGTAACAAACCATGTATTAGATGGGAAAAATTAGGTGGCTTAGACATTAGATCTCTTTCACCTCAGAGAGGACTAAAAGGGCCAGTTAGGACTATTGTGGCTTCATTTCTGGTGTGCTAACAGATTGTCAGTGGACTGATACCATGTGGTGTTTGAAATATCAGGAAACGAGATCGTCATATTCCAGGTCTGCGCCCACGCCCCCTTTTATGTACATGGAACGCAGTATTGAAATAAGGTAGAGAAATACCCCAGTCTATTTACCTTGACCTCTTCTAATCTATAGTCAGGAGGAATTGTTTCTTCTTTTTCACCAAGCTTTTCACGATCCTCTTCTTTGGCTTTCTCCTAAATAGAAATTGTACCATTTTCACTGTGAATACATCGTTTCTCCACAGAGTGGATGCTCGAATGACAAGCTGAGATATACATACCCACTGTTAGGGCAGAGGGTACATATGACTGTATGTGTACAGTTCCTCCAGCATCTTAATCGTTGACACTGTACCCCAGTTTGGCAGGCTCAGACCCCACTACTAAGTCTGCTGGGCCAAAAGGAAGTCCCGAGGAGCAGTGGGCAACGGCCACTTCTCTCGCGAGTCCTCAGCAACAGGAAAGCAGGTGGACAGGGGGACCCGGAACTCAGACTGTGCGTGCTGTCCGTCCGCTGCTGTGCTCACACCCGATGCCCGCTCAGGTTTAGCTATTTGGCAGGGGATGCACAGTAACAGGGGAAGCCAGCTGGTCATATGTTGTGGGAAACATTTTAATAAACGACTAACTTATTTAGGGACTGAGGATGATCAATGATAATTCCTTCCCAGAAGTCTCGAGCTGCCATTACCTTGACTTGATCCTCCACTGGCTTCCCCTCGTCTGGATCTGCTTCCCTCTTCCCCAGGCTGCCGGCCAAGGCTTCCACAGCATCATCTGGCACCATGCCCTTCTGAAAGGACAGGGTGCACGTGCTAAGTAGGTGCTTACTGCCTCCTTTTAAAGAGACTACATCAAACAGTCAGAAGGGCATATTCTTATTTCAGGCCTAGATAAGAAGCACATTTATCTTTTCATAATTTAAATTATCAACTGAATTCGAATCTATGCTTTAAAAAAAACCTAAAATGTTAAACATTAGAGCAAATTTTTTATATCAAGCTTGAAGTGTGTGCAACTGATATTTTGACCCTTGGAAACTCTTAAGATGTAAGCCAGCGTTTTGGTTTGGACGGGAGGCAGGCAATGGAATAGGTGGACAATGGAGAAGCTAATAACCCGGAAAGAACAAAGAAGTGTTTTTCTGGTGGTTGTTCTTGGGGTGGCAAAGGGAAGATTTCCAGGAAAGCCCAGGAGAGGACATTCTTCTCAATGTTCTGTGAGGCAGCCTGGCCCATCGGAGCAGGTGGTTTGAGCCGAGCTGCATGCGTGCCTGTGGTCCCAGCTGCCTTCGACCGGTCCAAGTGGATTCACAATGGTTCTGGTGCATGACCAGCCTGAGTGGTCCAGTGGTTGAAAATGAAATGAAATGTGCTCCGCTCGTGATGTATACTGAGCGATGGCCATGCTAGTATTTAAAAAGAAAGTGGATGGATAGCCCGGCCGGTGTGGCTCGGTGGTTGAACATTGACCCATGCACCAAGAGGTCACCAGTTGGATTCCCGGTCAGGGCACATGCCCAGGTTGTGGGCCCGATCTCCAGTGGGGGGCATGCAGGAGGCGGCCAGTAGATGTTCTCTCTCATTGATGGTTCTATCTCTCCCTCTCCCTTCCTCTCTCTCTAAATATCAATAAAGGGAAAAAAAATTAAAAAAAAAAAGTGAATGAATACAGAGCATAAATGGTATAAAGAGGAAACAAAGCAGAAACTATGTTTGGGCTTAAAGATAGGACTACACCTGACTTCTTCCAAACCACAGGTCATGATTCATATATTAGTGGCTCATAAAATCAATTTATAGTTCATGGCCAGGACTTTTTTTAAAAATAAAAGACTAGAATAGAAAACATCTTAGATGGTAAGGTAAGTACCACTTAAACTGATGTTTCTATTTTGTGGGTGCTAGGTTGTGATAGCAATGTATTTCCTACTATTGGTCTTGATCAAAAATGCGAAAGCCCCTGAATTAAACAGACTCAAATTAATTTTTATCATCAAAGTCTATGAACTCATATTGAGTATATATGGGGTTTTAGAATAAAAGTCTCTTTCTCTGTTTAAAAAAAATTTTTTTTTAATCATTACCCTAGGATATGTTTTGATTTTTAGAGAGAGAAGAATGGAGAAAGAGAAACATCGATGTGAGAAACATCAGTCAGATGCCTCCCGCATGTGCCCCGACCAGGGATGTGCAGAACCTAGGTATAGAACCCGAAATCTTTTTGGTTTATGGGCCGACTCTCCAACCAACTGAATCACCCAGCCAGGGCAAGTCTCTTTCTCTTCTATAGCCTGGCCACCATTCCAAGTAACAAGAGTTGTTTTTCTGCTAAACTGTACTGCAAAAGGAAATATCACCAAGAAAAGGGAGCCTGAGTGGAAAGTGATGTATCACCATCTAGTGGCTGGACACTGAATAGATTTTATTCCAAGAGCAACAAAAATCCCTGATGTAACTAATTTGTTTAGGATTATATCTGAGTCGCAAGAGTTTCAGTGGTCCCCCAGTTTTAGCCAAGCGGTACGTCCTGAGCCTGGACACGTGCTCACACTTCTGTTTTCTCCTACTCTGCTGTAGAATCTTTAGAAACCACTGCTTCCCAAGCCTGTGCCCTTTAGATTAAGAAATAAGTAATTTCTAGCCATAAAAGAAAAAAAAAAGATGAAATACTGCCATTTGTGACAACATAGAAGGACCTCAAAAATAACATGCTAAGTGAAATAAGTCAGACAGAAAAAGTCGGAACTATGATTTCAAGCATATGTGGGATATAAAACTGAAAGCAACAAATGAACAAACAAGATAAACAAACAAAAACTCACAGACACAGACAACAATGCGGTGGTTACCAGAAGGAAGGGAGTGAGGGGGTAGTAAAAGGTAAAGGGGGTCAAATATATGGTGACAGAAGATGATGTGACTTTGGGTGGAAAATACACCATGTAATGTACAGATGATGTATCAGAACTGCACACTTAAAACCTATGTAATTTTATTAACCAATATTACCCCAAAACATTTAATGGAAAAAAAAAAGAAAGAAATAAGTGAAACAGAAAAACTCAGAGAAGTAGCAACAGTCTTAAGATCTAAGGAATCTGGAATAGGACTGAGGACTAAAACTTCGATTTCTATAGTATTTCACGTTGTCAAATTCAGAACTAGAACTTGGGTCTCTGGGTTTCCTCAATAAACTTTCTTTTTATACAAACAACAACCACACATTCACCTCCTGCCTCTGGTCTCTGTTACCTTTTGCTCACTAATCTTCAAGCCTTTCTTGAGTCTTCTGACCTTTATCACACTCTGCAGCTATACTCTCTGGTTCCCAAAGGTGTCACAATCCCAGAAGTGCCAGCTAACCTCAGTGACTATCATCTTGGCGACCATGGTAACCAGAGCTGGTGGAGCAGAGGCCCAGGAAAGGAGGTCAGAGGATGGAAAAACAAGAGCTCTGTTTTCTTCTGTCCACTGAACGTCCAACACTGGACTCTACAGTCAGGGTAGAGCTGGAAAGGAACTAACTGAGCCCTCTAAGGCCCTGGCAGCCACACACGGCACATGCTTAGGCCACAGGAGTTCTGCCCTGAGATGTTGTCCACTACCTTTTCTATTTCAATCACTGCCTCTGATCCTACTTCCTTCACCAGTCTCTTCACGGGGTCTCTCCTCTCTCCTGGTCTTTGCCACTGTGGCCTGGGGCTTGGCTCCCACAACATAAAGCTTTCAGATTACCCTGAGACCTCAAAAAAGGGGGTCAAGTCCTGCATCCGGCAGGAAGGAGACCCTGGACTTTGAGGGGACTTTCAGTTGACACTAACTTCCCTGGCAGGAAGCAGCCACTTCAGGGCACCCAGGACACATGTCCTACACCCTCTCCAATGCCCCCTTTTCTCAAACAACTAAACGCACATATCCCAAGGATACCAAGTGACCCCACTTCTGTGCTCGCCTGTCCTCGGCTCACTGGCCTCCCCACGAAACAGCGCTACTCCCACCATCTCAGGGGTCTTGCCCAACAGCAGCAAGCCTTTCCCAGTGCTTCCTGGAGGGGGAGGCACCATCGTCCCACTGCCCTTTTCCACGACCGATCAAGCTGCCTGGTAGCTGGAGATCGGACCTACATCCACACTGGACGCCCAGGTGGCTGAGGGCAGGAGCCGCGTTTTCCTCTCAGCCGAGGCTCTGAAAGGTTAACTGAATTGTTCAAGGTCAGTTTAGAGGTTCACTCCCCTCATCTGTAACAGAGAGATGATCAGATTTGATTATGTCCCTGTGAAAATTTAATGAGAAGATGTTTATGGTAGAACATCTAGAACAAGATAGCTATTCAGAGTACAGAGCCACCAGTCATGAAACATATTCCACTGATGTTATTCTCTGAGTCGGATTCTATCTGCTAATGAATTAACAAAGAAACAAAGATTCAACTAGATAAATATCATAATTCACCCAAAAGACAGAAAGTGAGAGAGAGGCAAGAAATGAAGAAGGGAGAGGAACTGAGTCCATCTAGCCTCCCTTCAGGCGGGAGCGGGATGGGTCAGAATGATACTGGTATAGATTATTCTACCAGGAGAGCCAAGAATAGGGGACTACAAATGGGCTTTAAAAAAAAAAAATTTTTTTTTCATTATTGATTCTTAGAGGAAGGGAGAGGGAGAGAGACAGAAACATCGATGAGAGAGAACATCGATTGGCCACCTCCTGCATGCCCCCCACTGGGGATCAGGCCCACAACCTGGGCATGTGCCCTGACCGGGAATTGAACCAGCGACCTCTTGGTACATGGGTTGATGCTCAACCACTGAGCCACACCGGCCAGACTACAAATAGGCTTCAAAAAATGCACAAAAGTGAAAAAGCATGATTCTTCACAATAGCTGAGGAAATAGAAAGAATTCCAGAGGGTGAAAGAAAAACACAGTGTGTAGTAATTTAATTAAACATTTAAATATAGCCTGAATTTCTAGCACACCCTGAAGTCCCAGTATAGTAGCTACCACTGTTATAGAAGATGTTATTGTTTTGTCAGTACACAGAGCAGAAGGTGCACAGGCGGAAGAACATTGACGTGTCTCAGCCCCAAGGAGCACTCACCGAAGCAGCGGGCTGGGGCGGTGCCGGCTGGGGCGGTGCCGGCTGGGGCGGTGCCGACTGCACGCTGCACAGGGAGGCCCGAGGCACATCCTCTCCCACGGGAGCCAGGGCCTGAGAGTCCTGTGGGAAGAAGCAGGCACGATGAAGAATTTTGAGAAATACCTGCTTAGTAACATCTGAACAATGATGAATCAACAATACACTCTGCTACATTATACACCGTGAGCATGATTTTCTTGGATACCTAATTTGTTGAATAAGTCAGTCAAGGCATGTTAAAACTCTTCCGCTACATTATTTCAACTTAGTTTTACCTTTTACCTTAGGTAGGTTACTTAACCTCTCTGAGACTCAGTTTCCACATCTGAAAAATGAGAATAATAAGAGTACCTACATCTCAAATAATAAGAGTACCTACATCTCAAGGGTTGACAGAGGGCTTTAATGAGACAAAACATGTGAAGTGTTTTGCAAAATACCTGGAAACAGTGAACTCAATACATTTTAGCAACTGTTATTGTTTATTTCTCATAATATATCAATTATATAATGCAATATAATATTTTATATAAATACTTCATTTTTATATATCTAAGAGCACACCTTGCACATTTTGTTTTATTTTATTATTTATTATTATTATTATTTTAATTCTCACCCAAGGATATTTTTCCATTTATTTTCAGATAGAGTGGGAGGGAGGGAGAGAGAGAGAAACATTGATGTGAAAGAGACACATCGACTGGTTGCCTCCCGCACAACCCTGCCTAGGGCTGGGGACAAACTGCAACTAAGGTGGCATGCCCTTGACTGGAATCGAACCCAAGACTTTTCAGTCCAAGGGCTGACGCTCTAATGGCTGAGCCAAACCGGCCAGGGTGCACCTTGCATTTATTAAATAGCTATGTACAAATGCAAAGCAGTAATACTATCCCCAGAGTTCCCACAGTGTGGCCCCTGGCCCAGCAGCCTCGGCATTTCCAGAGAACCTGTTAGAAATGCAAATTCCTGGGCCCCCACGCCAAGACACTAAATAAAAAATTCTGAGGTTCGGGCCTAGCAATCTGTTTTAACAAACCCTCAGGTGATCCTGGTGTATGCTAAAGTTTGAGGACCACTGCACTATCTTATTTTATCACAAGTTAAAATGTCAAATAAACTGTTTTTAATCCAGGCATTTATGGAAATCTATCAATATGCAAGGTGTTTAGTAGATGATTGTTAATAGGGAATGGTTTCTTCTTTCAAAGAACTTACTATTTAAAACTATGCATAAATGTAAGATGTACAGAAGGTCTAAGAGCTAATAATTTGTTTGCAACAAATGCCTTAACAGGGATATATAAAGAACACAGATGCCCTGGCCTGTGACCTGCTTAATTCGAGTCGGAAGGGCCGTCAGGTTTGGGGAGGGAAAAGCAGGAGACCGAGGCCATATTTTAGCCCAGCCTTAAAGGGATGACTAAGATTTGAGTTGATGCAGAATTGGGAGGGAAGGTTATTCCAGACAAGGAACCACATGAGAAAAGCCACGGAGACATGCAACGTCATAGTTTAGTGATGTGGGGACGCACCTTGGTAGAGAAGGAAGCTGGGGCCAGAATGTATTAGTATAAACTCGTCTTTTGTAGGAAATGGGTAGCTCCCGAGTATTGGAGCAGGGGACGATGCGACTATGGCACACTTGAGAAAAAATAATGCTGTGTACACAGAGGGTGGACTGGAAGGAGGCTGAAGACTGAGGCCATTGCTGTCCTGAGGGGAGCGGGGATGACAGCTTTAACTGGGGCAGTGACAGAGAGGCAGGAATAGAAAGGGAAGCCTGGGTGTGAACGCTTTCCTGAAGGAAAATTACAGGACTTAAATTGCAAGAAAGTCAGGGTCAACTTGGGGGAAAGAAAGCACATTCAGAAAAAAGCAAAACAAAAGCCGTGTGTAGAAAAAGACAGCATAATGGGCCTTTTTATCAACCACTTCATGCTAAAATTCTTTTGGTCTTACATTTGCAAGATGATAGAAAAACAACATAACAAGCAAAACTAGAGACTTATTTTTAGAAACATACTTTTGTTTTTTCAGTTGGCTTAGCTTGTTTTTCTTTACATTTAGCCTGGTCAAAATCTTCTGCAAGCTCGTCAATGAGTTCTGATTCACTCCGGGGCTGTAATATAAGACGCGTTGTATATTATGAAGTGACTATTTTTAACTTTGTTTAAAAAAAAAATGTTTTCCTAGAGAAGTTTTTCTGGTTAACACATATTAGGCCATAGTATGTTAGGATCTAAAACCAAAAGCATTTCCTTAATCAATGTAAGATAAATGTTGTGCAACAAATAAGGAATATTCAACACCTCAGTACCACAAAAATGTTAATGGCTTACAGTTTTAGAGAGTAATTTGGTTCAAATAAAATTGCCTGTTCTTTCCAATGAAGATGTGTATAGTTTTTTCTTTTGTGATTTTTTTTTTTTTTTTTTTTTTTTACTATTTCCTAATGACTTCCCTTCTGAATAAGTCAGAGGAAGAACAGGCCATATACTCCTTTCCTACGAATACATGGGTTTTGGCAGGACGTTCTGTTATCCCTGGTTCCTGCAGGTGAGGCAGATATTTGTTTAGGGCATGTGTATATTTTGCCTAATAATAATCTATGACAGAATTCAGAAGCTGGGCCCCAGTGTTGGGCAGCCTGGATTTAGAGTCCTGGCCTTGCTATTTTCTAGCTGTATGATCTTAGGCTATTGATATAATCCTTCTGTGTCTCAGTTTCCTCACCTGTGAAATGGGAATAATAATAGCCCCTTCCTCATTCGGTGAAGACTCAAAATGTCAGGCACATAGTAAGTGACCGATAAAAGTTGCTTAGTGTTAGCATTGCACTGGTTGAGACCAATGTAAGTAATGGCAGTGTAGAATCATTTAGAGTATTTGCTGCTGTGATTGGAATCAAACTCTAAGTGTTAACAATCAAATTTAAGTACCCTCTTGGCATTAGCTCCTAATGTTCAATGAATGTCACCTAGATATTTATAATAATCTAGTGTTAATCCATGAGGGAAATAATTAAAATCTGTGAAAAGCAGTCATGGATCTGAGCCAAGTGTTGCTCTCAGAAGTTTCCCTCTCCTTATCCTGTCTGTTACAATGATCTCAATTTATGCTTCACAGTTCTATTGTTTTATATAGAAAATATATTTCCTAACCTTGGATTTTTCTTCAGGCTCTGGCAATAGTGGTTTTCCATCTTTATCCTGTAAATGAAATTGAAAATTCACTGAAAATGAAACAGAAAATTTTGCTTTCGTGACCCATTAAGATTGTCTTAGGGATTCCAGGATATGAGAAGAGCGCTTTTCCCCCCTAATATTTGAGTGGATTTCTATTTCAGATTTATCTTTTATGAAGTATCCGAACAAAGAGTCGAGATGTAAAAATCAAGAGACCAAATATAAAATATAGTGCACATTTACTTTTCTTTAAAAGTTGCTTAAAAATGCTGTCTATTCAATAAGAAAATAGAATTTAAAATATCTTTCACAAGATAGGTTCAGCTACATTAATGAAATATATATATATATATATATATATATATATATATATATATATATATTTTTTTTTTTAAAGCCTCAATTCTCCAACCCCAGCGAAGAGGTAGATATTATTCCTAAAATACTGTTTTAGTTTTTTTTTTGGATACAAGGTTTCACAATTTAGAATATTTCTAACAGTGAAAACCTTTCCACCTATGAACATATATGAGAATGACAACTGTTTCCCATCATGTGTTTATGTGTATTACCTCACAGATAAATTCCAGCTATAATTACAGGAGTTAGTCCACCACCCTCAGCTCAAACCCAAACCAATGAAACCTTAATGTGGGTCACTGATAAACAACTGTACGTTTCTACCTACCACTTAGATCTATGGTGCTTTTGTCCAGATAGCAGTTAGAGAAAAAAACTATTCCCAAATTGTTCCTTCTGCTTCAAGGCGAAGGATCTATTTTTCAAGCATTGTTAATAGTGGAAACACTTGAATTTGTGGGAACTTTAATAATCATATGGTCACGACTTAGGAAACCACCGCTTAAAGGGTCTAATTGTAGAAGAAAGGGCTCAGGGTGTCCAGAGTTAGTATATAAACCAGAACAGATGTGTCCTTAGCACCATGGCACAGACATTCAAACCAGGACGGGAAGGCCTGAGGTGTGCACTGCCGGTGTGCACCGTGGCTAACAATGTACCATCGCTGGTTTCAATCTGTACTCCTCTGGGACCGTTTCGTCATCCTCACCGCACTTCTCTCGTTTCTCTTCTTTGGATTTTGCCTGATGAAAGCAGAGAAAAAAAAACAACAAATAAACATTTGGATAATACATGTAAAGTAAGATGGTATCACGTTATGTACGTCATGGGTGTTGTAGAGAAAACCCAACCAGATCAACGTGTCTGTGCTTTGTAAACCACAGCAAGCGAGGAGACTTGGGCTATAAAATGGGGCCACTAATAATCCTTACCTAGCTACTGACGTGTGAGGACCACTACAGAAAAGGGAATGAAATACCCTGAGACAGTGAAGCACAGTGCAAAGTGCACTGCAGTTATGTTTCGAGCCTTCCTCTTTCTCCCTCAACAAGGCAGCCGTCCACCGGGGAGAGAACCGTTCTCAGGAGGGTGACCACGGCTTGGAAACGGGGGAAGCAGCCCATCACAAATCTCTGCTGATCCAAGGACAACGGCTTTACCTCTTCTACAAGGACTCCCTTCAATAACACCAGGAGACCCCACTGGATTAAGGAACCACAAACAACCACCTCTGTTAAATATAAAAGAGTACAGTAGTTCCCTAATAGGTCTCTGGCTTCTAGGATATAACACTTGCATTTTAAACAACTGGTGAGTAACTCAAAGTTCCATGATCTGTAATAATTTGTATCTATATCAAGGCATAGATTTAAACCCCAAACCAAGGAGCTCCTGGGCACAAAGGGCGGGCAGGAGTCACTCAGCACACTGCAGCCCAACCCACTGCTCCCACCGACATCTCAGCCTGAGACTGTAGTTCTCCATAGAATGATTAGTTAATTGATTCATTATAAAATGTTGATTAAATTTTTTTTTCTTTTTGATTTTAGAGAGAGAGGGAGGGAGAGGGAGAGAGGGATAGAAACATCAATGAGAGAACATCGACTGGCTGCCTCCTGCATGCCCCCCACTGGGGATCAGGCCCACAACCTGGGCATGTGTCCTGACCGGGAATCGAACCAGCGACCTCTTGGTGCATGGGTTGATGTTCAATCACTGAGCCACACTGGCCAGACCATTTAAAAAGATTTATTAAGTACTTTAATGAGTCAGGAACTCTGCTAGGCTTTGGAATTACAGTTTTATTGTTCTATAGAATAACAACTCTCGTTAAGGGATAAGAATTTTTTTTTTTTTAATTTCCAGTTATATTCTGTGGCAGATAAGGGGGAAGCCCTATCGTGTGGTTCTCCTGAATTCATAGATGTGTGAGGTCTCTGCCTGTAAACCAGCCTTCACGAAAGACAAGGCCCCCGGTTTGATAAGACCATGCTCTCCATTCTACTCAGACCTGCCCACAGTCATGTGCACAGCCAGGTCCTTTCTATCCCTTTGACCTTTATATTCTCTAAATGCCTGCACTGTGGGTATTGGGAGTAAATGTCTACTGACTTGGAATAGCGCCAGACTAAGGGAACTACACAGAAATGGGGGAGATTACTAATGAGGTACCACTATAAACGTTATTTAATGTGATGATACCTTACAAAATGACAAGTCGGCACGGACCCCTTCTCGGAAGCACAGTGGATGCTTCCTCAGAGAGCTCTCCTGCCTCATCACATCAGACTGCCCAGGAAGTAATGAATTCACCAACTTAAAAAGTTCTTTTATTTAACTTTTTCTTATATCTACTCATCTAATTTTAGTTATTCGAAGACTCTTTTTGTCCTGGGATTTATATTTATCCCTTCCAACCCCTAATTATTGTCTCATTGAGTCACCAGAAACGTCTGTGAAAAGCCAAAGAGCAAGTGCAGTTGGCTCAGGGCCATGCACCCCTTGGCAGTGGAGCCACAGCTCAGCTGGTCTGATACCACCGTCCTGGTCCTGCCAGGACTCCCTTTCCTTAGCCGGGCTTCTATCTGGCAGCTCTAAGTTATGTGGGTCTCGCACTGAGCTTCAAGCAGTTTCCTTTCTTCCCAATACATTACTTGGTCCTGCAGGACAAGGGACGCCTCCCCTGCTCCCCTCTGTTCGCCTTCACAAAGCATGTCCTTCCACATGGCGTCTGGGGAGCCCTCCAGGAAAGTGGAAGAGAGGAACTGGCCCATTTCGGACCCGGGCGGCCCCAGACTCAGGGAGAGTTGCTGGGAGTCGGTGAGACTCACCTTCCCCAGTGACTCAAACAGGAAGTGACAGCGCAGGCAGCAGCATTGTGACAGCAGCACCCGGGGCCCCTCCCGGAGCTGATGGGTGGTGCTCCCAGGGCCCCCAGCACCCTGCCCTGCTGGGAATGTCCCCAGGGCAATGCTCTCTGTCCTTCTTCTTTTCCCCCAGAAGACTTAGCTGAAAATTCTTTAAAAATTGTAATTTAATAAAACCGGGCTCCACCAAATACAAGCTCGCTTTGGCTTAGGCTCGTTAAATCTGGTTAAGGGGATAAAAAGTGCCAGGCGTCACTCTCTGAACATGCAGCCGCTTCAGTTACAGAGTAACCGTTGCTGGATTTTATTCTAGTCTGGGGCACATTTTCCACAGCTTTCCCCACAGATATAAAGAGAAGGTTCTCCCCACCCACATACAGTCCTCTGCCTCTCTCCTTATCAATGGAGGTGCCCCAAACCCTCTGAAAATACAAATTTGCAATTTCCATATGAGCAAACCTATTTCTCACCAGGCACTGCTTCCGTGTTATCTTGTTGAGTCAGGTGCAATTTAAGCATTGGCAAAGGAGATCAGTGCTCATTTTTATATAAAAATTCTAGATGGTTTACAAGAGAAACACTCAAAGATCCTTCCTGGTTGCTAACTCCCCAGCAACAAGTATGTAAATTAACCAGAGACCCTGAAAGTAATGCCGAATGAAGAGTAGCTCATTTTAAACCTCCAATAAAATAACAGTTGTGCAAAAATTCTGAACACGCATAACACACGTAGTCAGTAACCTGCAGACGAACATGCTTTGCATCTGAACTCCGAGGGCAGTACCTCATCGACTTCCTGAATGGAGCTGAGGTCGAGCTCGGGCTCTGACTTCCGGTGGCCCAGCGAGGCGGAAAGAGCCTCCAGCGCCTGGTCGCTCATCGTGTCCTGTTAAAAGGAAAAATGCTGCCCATTAACACAGAGAGCATGTCCTCAGCCTCAACAATCCATCCGCTTCTTTGCGAAGTACAAATTTCAGATCTAAAAGATGAATCGTGTGTTGGGGAAGGACTCTGGGAAGGTCATTTTATTTGAAACCCGGCAAAAGAGAAAATCAAGAACTTACCGGTGAGTGAAATGGGCTAAGACACGTTTCTTTCTGCAGAAAGTGCTCCCAGGGGCACTGCACCTCTAACTTAAGCTAGGAGTATATCTATAATCATAATTACGCCATTGCAAATACTCATATCAAAATAAGAGCTGCAAGAAGTGAACTTTCACTGTCCTGTTTCTCTTTTTCTAAAAATGCCTCTGACCACCCTGACTTCAGCAAACATCTAGGCCCAGAAAGCAGGGAAACCTGACGTGGCCCCTGCTGCCTTCTTCTCTGAAGGCTCAAGGGCTGATCCCTGCAGGAATGCCCACTCTCAGGGGTGTGGTGCCCTTACTGCTCCTCCAGCCAGCCTGATAAAAATAAACTGTCCTCTCCAGGAGGGGAGAGGCACGGCAGCTCTGACGGAAACTGTTCCTCGCATTATCTGGACTGTTTGCACAAGGGGCATGTTTTCCCTTGCAGCCCAGAGCTGGAGGACCGCAGTGTAGGATGTGCGAGAACTAGTCAGAGTTGGCTGTTGTTAAGAGGGGTGGAAAGAAGCAGCTACAACAATATCTCTCTAGTGACTTCACGGGGCTTGAACTTCTTGAGGAAACCACGTTGAAGATTTTACGTCCCAAGAGTGTAATCTCTCTGGTGTCCTGCCCTCTGTGCATTGTAATGGTGAGATAGTGAGATAGTCTTAATGCACAACCAAGAAGATTGTGCTGAAATCTCCCATAGCATTTGTAGAAACAAAGAAGACCTTCCTGGAGACCATCAGTATCGCCCTGTCTGGTTTCACTGTCCCACACAGACCCCGGGGAGAACGGTTGTTTGCAAACAAGTAAGTACTCATACCTTCTCCTTCTCCACCTTTCTTTTTTTCTCATGCGGTGGAGCGGCACTTTTGGCTACCCTGGCTGACTGAGCTTTTAAAACTTCTCCCGTAGACGTCTGAAAAACAAAACACAAGAAATTACATTTATAGCTGAGGGAAATGTGATAACCAGAACTAAAAAGGTATTGCTGTAAAGTTGGAGAGGGTTTCTAACAAGCTCCCCTAATAACAGTAAAAGCAATACCTCTTTCTCAGTTTCCTTTCCACCAGGGGCAGGCGCACTGCAGGTGAAGTCCGATGACAAGGAGTCGATGGCATCGTCGAGCCCCATGGGTTTCTAAAGAAACAGGCACCGGGTGGGTAACAGGTGGGAATCAAGTGGAAGATCAGATTACACACCCAGCAAAGGAAGAACGGACTTTGGCAATTCCTTTACCACCAAATGAGGTATGTTCATAAAATAACACAGACGGAAGCCTGTGTTGGAAGGGGATGGGTTTTGCAATATTATTTTTCGTTCCTTCCTCTAAATGCATTACATGTTAGGATATCCCCATTCTCTTTTTATGAACATTTATTTTATCCTAAAACGTTCTTGGCTCCATTTTTCTTCCTCTCAAAAAAACAAAGCAACAACAACAAAAAAACAAAACACAACTCCATATGAAGCCAGTAAGCATTGAGACAACCGCCACGTCCACCCCGCTTCTCTGAACAGACGGAAACTTCATCCGAGTTAGAGGTTACTTCAGCTGTAATACAGCACTGACAGCCCCATCCGCCGACCAAAGACACGGACATTGTCGCTTTGGATCTTAGAAGACATTTATGTAAACTCACCGGAGAGTCTGGAAGAGGTCCTGTGATGCCTTTTTTCTGAAACAAATATCAATTTGGTAATGTTGAGAAGGCAAAATTAATCCTTACAATCAGCAAAGTGTGTTGCTCAGGATTGTGATGGGTTGAATTATGTCCTCCCCAAATCCATACTGCTGAAGTCCTAATCCTTAGTATTTGGAGACAGGGCCTTTAAAGAGGTCATTCGAGTTCACAGGAGGACATGAGGATGGGCCCTAATCCAGGATAACTGATGTTCTTATAATAAAATAGGGAAATATGGAGCAGACATACACACAGAGGGAGAACATGCAAAGAGACACAGGGAGACGACAGCTCTCTACGTGCCAAGGAGAGAGGCTGGAACAGACCTTCCCTGGAGGCCTGAGAAGGAGCCAACCCTGCCCACCCTGGATACCAGTCCTCTTGCTTCCAGAGCTGTGAGACCATCCACTTCTGCTGTTTAGGCCATCCAGTCTGTGACTCTTTGCTGTGGCCACCCCAGCTGACTCCAGCGAGACCCACAGTAATGACAGTTTCTTATGCCCCATTTTATTTTCTAGATTTAAAAAATTGTGACTATATTGTTGTGATCAAGATTATATCCCAAAAAGGAAAAAGAAAAAGTAAATGGTTATGTAACTTACAGCCAAAAGTTCCCGGTATTTTGGAGGAATTGTGCCTTCTCGTATACCCAATTCCTCTATGTAGAGAGAACTCATGGGATCCTGTAATAAAATCACACATTTAGGTATATTATATAATTAATTAGCCAAGAATGTTACATGCATATTCTGAAACCAAAGTACATTCCCTTCTTAATTTATGAAACTATTGAAATAAAACATAAATCATTAAGAGCCAATACTTTACACAATTCTGAAATTCTAAGTTTATAAGAATACTTTCCCTTATTTAAGTAGCTTAACCCATATATAATGCTAGAAAGTATTCAAATCACTATTTTAAATTTGATTCCTATATTACAATACATTTTATTTTATTTATTTATTTATTTTTTTTATCCTCACCCGAGGACATTTTTTGTACAGATAGAGTGGGAGGGAGAGAGAGGAAGAGACAGAGAGAGAGAAACATCGATGTGAAAGGGACACATCGAGTGGCTGCCACCGCACGACCAACCAGGGCTGGGGACAAACTGCAACCGAAGTACGTGCCCTTAGCGGGAACCGAACCCGGGTCTCTCTGGACCGCAGGCTGACGCTCTAACCGCTGAGCCAAACCGGCCAGGGCTGACTTTAAATGTTTTTACCGTCTGATGTTTCCAATTCATACAAACTACAGTTAATGACAATAACTTTCTATATAACCCAACACCCAGCTCTATCAGATCTATAGTTATTTCTTATGTAATTTCTACAATATTAGACAGAGTGATGTCTCCTGTTTAGTTCTTTCTAATCCCATTCCCCTTGTTAATCAGAGACAGCTACCAACGTCAACTCCAAGTTTATCATATTCACCCATTGAAAGTTGAGCATGTTTTGTCCTGGCTGGTTTGGCTCAGCGGTTAGAGCATCGGCCTGCGGTCCAGAGAGACCTGGGTTCGGTTCCCACTAAGGGCTTGTACCTCGGTTGCACTGTGTTCCCGGCCCTGGTTGGGTAGTGCGGGTGGCAACTACTCGATGTGTCCCTTTCACGTCGATGTTTCTTTCTCTCTCTCTCCCTCCCACTCTATCTGAACAAAATATCGAAAAATGTCCTCAGGTGAGGATAAAAAAAAGAAAAGAAAGTTGAGCATATTTTAAAATGGCTATTCTACATCTAGTTATCCACAAACAATATACAGCATTACTTTGCATATTTTCAAATGCTATATAAATAGTATCATATTCTAGATATAATTCTTTAATGTATTTTCATTCAAAATTATGTTTTTGTAATGGATCCATGTTGATACATGAATGACCCATTTTAATTGCTATAAAGTATCCCATTTATTATCTTGTCTCCTGTTGAACACAGTCATTTGCTCATGTTTCAGCTGTTCTTATAACTCCTTGTACAGGTGTACAAGGCCCCTGGGGAATCTGCTTAGACGTGGAACTGCTGGTGGAAGAAGACACACGTCTCCAGCACCCACGAGCTCCAGGGGGCTGTCAGACCTGTACAGTCTTGACAGTCTGAGTGTGAAGTAATACCTCTCCATGTTTTCGTATCACTTTCCTAATCACTACAGAAACTTGCATTGTTTATTAGCCCATCAACTTTTCTCCTACTTTTCCATTGGGTTGTCTTTTTCTCAGTTTTTAATATTCTTTGTAAATTCTGGCACAATTCTTTTGTTGTGACCGTTGCAAGTATTTCCTTCCAGTCTATAGCATGTCTTTTTCTTTAAAAAAGAAAAAAAGTCATATAATTTTCTTGCTTTAAAGGAATTAGGAATAGGGATAAACGGAGGATGGTAAATATCTAGAAATCAAAATAAGTTCAAGTCCATGGGACTCAAGTCTCAAGGACAGAAAAGCCTTGTGACCCAATGGGCTGTATGCCAGCAATAACCTCAGCACAGACAATTGATGTTTCCTGGATCGATGTAATAGTACAGCTACCACAGGATAAACAATTTCCATCCCCAACACTGATTTCAGTTGCTGTTGTTGACACTGACATCATCCTATCTCTCTCCAAGCAACAAAACACTAGGTATACTTTTGCTCATCGTGACCTTATTTTGCTCTCACACCCATTAAGAATGAATCATTACAGACATTACGATCACGTACCGAAACTTCAGGTCCCGTATATGGTGTGTTATTTTCTTCATTTTTTTCAGGTTCTCCTAAAGTGTCTACTAAGTCATCCAAAGCAGCATCCATGTCTGACTGGAAAGAAAAGAGAGCAGATATTTAAATGCTATTTGTTATACATACTTCATTTCTGACTTTTTTTAAAACTACAAAACACCAATCTATGCAGAAAAATACCAAACACCAGACAGAAGTCCTTCAAATATCAAAATAGTTAAAATCTGATTTCGGGGGTGGGACTGGATAAAAGAAGGTGAAGAGGTTAGCCAAAGAACACATATGCATAGCACATGGATACAGACGACAGTGCGGTGAGACTGGGGGAGGGGTGGGACCAGGTGGAGGTGGCAAAGAGTGGGGGATGGGGGCCACCTGCAATCGTGTCAACAATAAAAGAAAATGAATGAAAATGGGAGCAAGAAATATTAACATGTATTGAGAGAAAGAGGTCATCAGAGAAAAATGGCAGAAATACTCTAATACGAACTAAAAAAAAAATGACAAGATAATGACCTATTTGAGACTATACAATGACTTATATGTAATTTAAAGAAATATTTAGCAATGTAAGGCTTAAAGAAAAATGTCCACACCTCTTTACAGGAAAGTGAAATGGTAAAAAGTATTTGGTTGGTAAGTCCTACACAAATATTTTTAAAGCTGGCTCTAGTTTTAATGCTATGTAAAATAAGAAATTCTAATGAGTCAGGTAGTTTATTTTAGAAGATAACTGTGCTGTATGTATGACTTATTCAAGTTCAATGGAGAAGAGACTGAAGTGGTCTCATGCTATGAACTGAATCTGAACTGAAACTTCCTATTTTCTACCCTCCCTGTTATTACTGTCCTCTATTAACAAACAGAAGAATACTATCTATAAGTAACTACTACCTCAAAAAAATCTGGGCTCAGTTCAACCTTATTAGGTTAGAAAGATAAAAAGCCATATTCAGGTAAGAACTGCATTTTTCTTAAGTCTAAAGGAATTAAGTACATGAACAAATGTATGGTTCATTAAAGCTTCCAGACCATTAAAAAAACTAAACAAACAAACAAACAAAAACAAAAAAGAACAAAGTACAAAGAATTACAACCATGTTGCTATATGCAATAGGAGAGATGCTTGGTATTATTGCTGATCACTAGTTTTCCAGAGTTATATATACAAAGAACCCCAATAAGATTTCTCCATAGCACCCCTTCCAAATAAAATCGAGGTAAAAAATGGATTGCCCTGTGTTCTTTCATCCACTGGTGGAGGTTTTTGTTCACCTGCTTGCCCAAAGATGTTCACCAACAGAAATTACTGGAAAGGGATATGAAACTTACAAGCAGTGACAGTTTACTCTGTCAGTATGGGCTCAGAACAGTATAGTGAGTGGAAGAATACCACCATCCTATTTCTGAGGTTAAGAATGGCTCACTGTGAAAACCTGAATTTAAAGGGGAAAACAACAATGTGTGGAAAGGCCCTTCACTATTTAACTCAAATGAAAAGTGATTGCTTGTTTGTTTATTTTTGGCAACTACCATATTCACACTACAATGTTAGGAACTCCCTGTTAATGTACTAGAATTTGGGACCTACTAGCTTTAGACTGATTCAACTGGGAATTTCAGAATGAAGAAGTACCCGCCAGTCTTTAGTGGTACCTGTGGTGAAAGAAGGTACACTTGCAGGAGAGAAACTGGAACGTAAATTTCACGGGTGTAATGAGTTTTCAGAACAGGTGGCTATACTATAAAATGTTATAAACATATGTAGGAAAATCACACTTTCCATCCAGTTACATTAACTTAAAACAATTCATTAAAAAGTTCCTTTAAGTTCCCCCCACCTCAGCCTATTTGCCCTCAAGAAATCAGATCACGAGAGAGACTACGTATAAATACCTTAGCAGAAACACACTGCTATCCCCTTACCTTTCCAGATGGTTTACCCACATTGGACCCAACTGGTACCGCCGATGTTAATGATTTATTTTCTTTTTTCTGGTGGGTGTTTAAAAAGAAATAAAAATGCCTTCACACATTTGTAAAATTCAATAATGTTACATATATTAATATGAATTCAATATAATATTAATAGCATTGATGACCTACTGAATCTGCTCGGTGCCAGACACTATGTTGTACCCTAGTGTTATACCCTTTTTCAGAACGGCATGAATAATGTTAATAAATGGTGATGTGGAAAGCAAGGCTCAGAGAGGTTCAGTAACTTTTGCCAGGTTACCCAGTAAAAACACAGAACCACGATTTAAATCGAGAACTGCCCATCTTCTTCTCCACTACTCTTGGCTGCCTCCCCCAGGACCCACAGCCCATCTTTGCAAGTCTCATACGTTCTTTCTGTAAGTGTCCACTTCTAGCTCTTGCTATTTCAGTCTTTGCCCCTACACAGTGAGACCTCCACACCCCTTGTTTTGGCATTTCGTCACCTACTCTTTCCTCTATTTCCCTAAAGTGAATTCCCTTCCTGCCATTGCTTCAGTTGCTCTGTCAATGACTGCCAATAACTTTCCAATCTGGGATGTCATGCCTTTACCCAGACCCTGGCGAGGACCCCTCCCGACTCTCACCCCCTACAGCCGCCATGGCTGAGGTCTATCCCGGTTCCACTCGGGCGTTTGTGCCCTCTGTTCTCTGCCACCTCTCGCATCTCTTCTGCGTGGCCCCCAACTGCACACATTCTACACCCTTCTGCCTTGTGCTGGTGATCTTGTCCAAAATCATCCTCTAGGGCCAGGGGTCAACACTTTCCGGCACAGGCAGCAACTAAATGAGCGAAGTTGCCAGAAGTAAGATAATAGGGAACCATGTCTCATTTGCAGGTCCCCGAAGTCTGGGCAGCAGAGCGTGGAGGTGGAGAGCAGACTCCGATGGCCTGGGTTTGCACCCCGACAAGCACTAGGTGCATGAACTTCAGGCAGGTCACCTCCCACACCCCCGTGTCCTCCTGTGTGGGACAGGAGAGTGACCGCACCTACCTCAGGGGTTGTGAGGATTCGATAAATGAATCTATGAGTGTGAAAGCCAGTGTTGGGCACATAACTGAGCCCTCTGTAAGTACTTAATACTTAAGTAAGTGTTAAATAAATGACTGTGCGATTGTTATGTTAAAAATACTGTGGGGGCCTGGCCTGGTGGCTCAGTTGGTTGGCACGTCCCCGCTACACCAGAAGAGATGTGGGTGCCAATTGGAGGCCATGGATCCCATATCAATGTTTCTCTCTCTAAAGTCAATAAACATATTCTCAGGTGAGGATTAAAAAAATACTGTGGGGGCCAACCCCAATGCTCTCTCCCCATTTTTGCCACTCCAAAACAATATTCTAATTGCCTTCCTACATGTCTTTCTTGGGACACCTCAAACACTTCAATGTAGCCTGTCCGAAATCAGATACCACTTTTCCTCAACCATTTCCTCTTGTGACCTCTGTCCACCTGCCAGCGGTCACCAGGGACGGGCTCACAGTTCACGGAGGCAGCTGCTGTCACGGGTGCTGGCCTTGCGCTGGCACAAGCCTTCGCCTTGGGGTGACCAACCTGGTTCATTCAGACACAAGCCCAGGTTACCCGAGGTTTCACTTTACCTTTGCCCAATCGTTTCCTAAAACCTGAAGGATTTACCTCTGCAATGCCTCCTCCATTGCTCCCCAAGCCTTGTTCTATCTCAGCTCTAATTTACACGCAATCAGGACAGCCCTGACCAGCCTCCCACCTTCCTGTCTGTAATCCATTCCGTCCCCCCATGTGGTCACTGTCACACTGCTCCTGCAGCTTGGTTTCATCGCCCCACTGCATCTGTCCTCTCATCTGCAGTGTTTATCCTCTACCTGTTGAATCACCAACTCACCCCAGCAGTCACCACAGCAACGCCTCAACCCGTCCTTCTGGTCTTACAGACCCACTGCTCACCACCTGTGCTTCACCCAACACTGGAATGCATTCTGTGCCCAGAACACATCTTATACTTTGCCACGTCCAGGCCTCCACAAGCCTGCAATCCAAGCTATCCTTCCACGCCTCACTCAAACCAGATCAAAGTCCTTGGGGATTCCTGCAACCAGACAGAATGCCTCCCGTCCTCACCAAACAGCTCCCTGTCTTAGTCTGCCTTGAGCTGCAGCTGAGGTATGTGTCTTCCTCCCACCTCTAGGAGGCCACCTGCAGCTCGGGTGTCCGGGAGAGTCAGACACCGTGCTTTAAGCATGGTAGGTACTAAAATACATACATACATACATACATACATAATAAAGTGAAGAACAAATCAATCCCACTTTGTGGCAGACAATTAGAAGCAAAGTTAAGTGATTTGCCACAATTTCCAGCTCAAGTCAGCACAAAGCAGAATTCCATATAAGCCTCTCCTAATTTTATTGTTTAGCTTTCTGATAACCCTAATTTGTATCTAACATAAAATCTCAAATTTTGATTACATTTTAAAATCTATTCTAACAGGTCTAATCCTGTCTTAAATCTATCTGATTTTCAAACCATTTCATCAACACAAGAGAGTCACGTGTACCCCTGGGGTGGTGTGGGGGTGGGGTCTCAAGTGGTTTGCTGCAAGAAAATATTCTTTAAAGTTGGGCCTTTTCATCTAAAAGATTATGTAAAGTCCACCATTACTCCATAAGATATCTGCATTAGTTTGAACAAAAACAATGTGCAATGCAGTGAAGCAGGGTGGGGGTGGGGAAGGAGAGGAGGTCAATGGGGGAAAATGGAGGGATATCTCTAATACTGTCAACAGTACAGATCCATTAAAAAACAAAACAATGTGCATTTTCTCCCGAAATCTGAGAAAACTTTCCTTACCATCTAGCCTGCAGAAGGGTACTTTCCTGTTTTGAGAAGCAGGAAAATAGATAAATACATACTACTTCTTTCTACTTTCATTCCCATCTTCTCATTATTGCTTCAGTTACTCACTGTGCCTGCCAGAGACATAAGTACCGGCATTTCTAAGGGAGATGTGTCTCCCACTGATGACTCACTCTGCATTGTTTAGATAGAAATGAAACTACTTCTCATCTTACACTTCCAGGCTAGAACCTTAATTGGCTCATCAGAGGATCTAAGGAAGACTTGCCCATAATTGGCCAAAAGGGCACGTATACTCTCTTCTGAGGGGGTTCATTATTCTCCTTTAAAAACCTCCCATATCAATTTAAGTAGGTGTCATGACTATTCACGGTTTATTGGTAGCAAACTTGTTGACAGCTTAGAGTCAAGCTTCCTCAAATGCTCATGGCAATTTTATTTGCTTTGTTTCAAACTTGTACATCTTGAAGGCCGGATCTGAGTCAACTCCCATGCTAATGCTGATTCCAGACCTTGTGCATGGCAGGTGACCAGTAAATATTTATTGAATATATGGATTTTAAACTCAATTTGGGTATCTTGCTCTCTCCCTATCCTTTAGCTACATGGTCCTCTCCACAACTTTTCATACATGAAGAGTGTGCAGTTTTCCTGGAGTGTGGTAGCGCCAGAACCCTAAATGGTTCATGAGAACCAGATGGGAAGCCCAGGTAGACTGGGACTCCACCGAGCATGCGCTTCTCCTGACAGGCTGACGAGCCTCGGGGCCCAGGTGCACTCCGCGACTGCCTGTGCTCTCACCTTGTCATCCGACTTGCCAGGTGCCACAGCTACACCAGCAACAACACTCTTCCCGCCAGCAGAAACTGTGTCCTGAGATTTAGTCTAAGGGTGGAGATAAAAAATTAACAGGACTAAGTCTCTTTGCATGACTGTTTTCAAGATTATGCATTTCAGATGTCACCCCCAAGCCAGGGTACCCTGGAGGACATCTTGGATGGGAATGGTCACTAGCTTCCACTGACTGTGATGCAACCCTGAGCACCAACAACATAAGGCGGGACTCGGGAGCTTACCGAGTCCGTGCAGGTGACACAAAGAGTGAAGTGGGCCAGGGGGGGACTGTGGTAAATTAGAGCATGTATACAGGTGGAAAGCTCCAGTCAGTTCTTGCCGTGTGAGCCCACTGTTGCCAGATGTTCAGATTTTTTGAGAGAAGCTAGACATTTTGATTTTATGTGAAATATTGTGACTTTAATTGTTGGTAGTTAATTATAAAGAATTTAAATAATACTGTGAGGCAAACAAAATACACTTGAACAAAGCACACAGGAGTGGCATTTAACTGGTGGGCCACAGACGACAATCTCTGCTATAAAGTACATTGTAAAGCAGGCCCAGTTCTGGCCTTGCGAGAGCTATCAGAGGAAAAGTTCCCCGCACATTTGTTTATTCTTCTAACAGCTGACCCCTAGCAGCTCTAGAAATATGGAAACTCTTTCCGATTTTTGGCTCTACAAGTTCATCTCTTCTAGAACAAGACCCTAAGAATTCTTGAAGACTTCCATGTAAACAGCAGTTCCCGAAGCCCAGGAGAGGGGTCCGGGAGGCAGCCTCCACCCCCACACTTCCTGTCGGTGAGGCATCACGACTGGGCACTGGTGGGCTGAAGGGGAAGGCTGGCTGGGACACCCCCGGGAACCATCCGCTGCTCTTCTCAGGCCTCTCGGGCCCACATTTCCACAAGGGTAATTTCAAAACCAGCCAAATGATAGCACCAAGTCGTTACAACACACGATACATTCAACACAGCTCTGCAGATTGACCTCCACATGTCAGTGGAGACGGAGGACCTGCGTCTTACTCCCTAGTTGTTAGTGTTTTCCTAGCTATTGATCTGATGTATTTACCTTTGGTTTTGTTGACTTCTCTGATGCTGGCTGCTCACTTGATCTGGAAGCCGCTTTTTCTTTATGAGCATGCTTGCTTCCTGTGTCTGATGCATGTTTGGGTAGGTTCTTTGGCTGAAAACACACACACCACACTGTTAACAAGATGGCAAATACAAATACTGTTCTCAATAGGGTAGAAAGTGTTCAAAACAGTTGTGTTTTAAGTAGTTTTGAATTGTGAAAATTCAGTGTGATATCAATGTGATAAAGTTTTACCTTAGATACAAAATTTGAAATAATGCAAACCCTTCCCCCCAAATTCAGCAAGAATCATTAGTAAATTGCAAATCCCTCTTTGGCCACATGGTGACGCCATTTTAGCCAAAACAACAGCAACAACAAAAAACCAAAACACCAGCCAACCTCATAGGACTTGTTTCTACAGCAATTTACATTTAAAATATTTTTCAATTGAAGTTGGTATTCAATATTATTTTATATGAGTTTCGGGTATACAGCATAGTGATTAGACTAATCATATAATTCAAATCATATAATTGAAAAAGTGATTCTCCCGGGGACCTAAGTCTTAAATGATGAAAGTTTAGTACTTTATCCCTCACACTCACAAAAGGTTTCACCTTATGATATCAAGTCCTAATGATGATCATTTACCTCTGTATGTTCCTTTGGCTTTATTTCTTGGGCTTTTTTCTCATGAACCACAGATGGCTGTCAATTTCAAAAGATAAAATCTCAATTACATTGCAGTTCATTGTTTTTATATTTCCTAACAGGCTCAAGAACAGAGTCCCCAGTTATTGGACCATCTGCCTCTCTTGAGAACGACCCAGTTAGCAGACACGTGCTGCCTGGTCAATGGCAATCCCACCAACAGACTCATAATGATAATTATCAGAAGACTAATGAAACATTTAGTTTTTCACCTAGAATGATTTTTCAGATAGGTAGGTATCTCTGAATTATGGACTGCTTTTCATAATTCATGCAGCTCTTTTGGTAACTGCAGGTCTATCCACAGAGATGTCAAGCGATCACTGTGACCACTGAGTTTATTGAATGGGAATCCTAGAAATTATTATTTTTTTAAATCTCCTTTCAGAGAAGATAAAGAAAACTGTATTTTCTTCCATTGAACGATTTACAGTCTTTTCTGTGTTACAGAAGAAAGCCGATTTCCAATTCTCTTGAGATTGGGCAGATAACCAAGAGCATTTAAATATAAAACAGAAGACAATCTCCACCTGGATGCTGACTTCTTCCCCTAGAGCAGACTATGAAATTACCATCCTCAGGGACACCAGGATGCCTTACACCAACCCAGATGAGCCTCCGTTCTCACCCAGAGGACCTCACCCTTAACTGCTCTTACAGCACTTCAGCCAGAAACATCTCTGTACTTTCCCACAGGAAACCTTGTGGTTTTATCTGAGTATCTGCTTAAGTGTGCTTGAAATAAATAAGGAGCAGCTCCCAACTGAAGAGAGACATTTGCCCTGGCTGCAGACACCCTGGGGTCCGTCACCATGTGGACAGAGACTGGCTGTCAGTCTAGACAGCCTTGATTTAAGAAAGCCAGGGAAGCTGTCTCCAAGGGAAGTCAGAGCTGTCTCCCGAGTAACTAGTGCTACCAACCAGGATAAGACTGTCAAGATTAAGCCAGCCTCTCAGGAAAAACTCTCATCTTTAAGTTATCCAGGTGCTGGGTTCAACAGACACAGTCATTCTGGAGAGTTCATCATTAAAGTAATTGGATACTCGTCACCCTTGTCCTCTCTCCTTTGCTCTTAGTGCTTATTTTTAAACAATATAAAAAATATACATTTGAACAAAATTCCTTCTGAAATATAGTTTTTATTTATAAAATAGCATACATTAATTTTAACAATATATCAATGTTATATTTATATATAGTCTATAAAATCATGTTCAAATTAATTAAATTAGCTGACAAAAATCCTTTTACCATTCAGTGCCACCAATGGAGGAACTTGGTTATTCATTATTATCGCAAAGAATCCAAATAACTCGCATTTGACTTACAACACTTACCTTAGTTGATTGTGACTTCTTTTCAGGTTCTGTTTTTACAGCCTAAATTCAGAAAAATAAAGAAGGAAAAATGGACAACATTTACAAAGTTTATCATAGATTTTCTTCAATGAAGGGAGCTGAAAAGATGACTTTGATATATTTATAAATGTAAATATTATGAGATAAGATTATTATACTTTGCTTAGAAGTACACTAATTAATAGTCTGCTTGAACTATTAGGTACCAATTTACATCTTACTTTTTTCTATGTGTATCAAAGGTATGTCAAGATGTATTGCCATGAACATTGCAGCTAATACATAAGTGAAATGAAAAAAACAAACAAACCTTCATCCTTCAGAGCCACACTAACAAGATCAATCTCTGTATGAGTGAAACTGCAGAAGTTTCAGCTGACAGTGTGAACCAATGGGAGGGTGACAGGACCATGGACACAGAAAGCAGTGACATTTATTTTTAGTGCCAGAATGTGGGCAATGAGTGATTAAGCCGACCAGAGAGTCTGTGACGGGTCGATTAAAGAAGAGTGTGAACTGCAGTTAGCACGTGCCAAGCAGCGAATGTGACCTCGAACAATGACCCACATCACCTGGTTTTTGTGTCTTTTCCTGCTAGGATGTGGTCCTTTCATCTTTTTGCTGACTGGAGTGCCTAATGTAAGAGCACAGCCTCAAGCATGGTTTCATTTATCTGACAGTCAGATCAGTACCATGTATAAACAGGGCTAAAATGTTTATATCAAAACCCATACATTGCATTTACTCTATGCAGATGGCTATAATTCCAAGAAATTGTGAGCACTTAAATTCTAATGTCTCAAGCAAAGATTTCAGTTTGGATTTACTCTTTTTGGTGATAGGAAATCTGTAAGTTTTCCATTACAAAATTAACTTCGGATCCTTTTCCTTCCTCCTCCTCTGTGTGAAGGCTGCTTGAACACAACTTCTTTCCACCTGTATTTCCAGTGTTTGGTTATGATCATGGAATAGTCACAGGTATGGTCAAAAGTTCTCTGAAATTTTGGCAACATAATCTTACAACAACTTTGTAAACAGTGGATTTGTATTGCACAATAATAATCTAGAGATTAATCTAACGTTCTAGGAATACTTCTGAAGCGCTGGCTGTGGTTTAAGATCGTTAATGGAGTATTCTACCCAACCAAACGTAACCTGCATCAAAACAGACAATTCCTTAAGAACACACATGCATTCTCAGTACAGGCAAGACATGGAAACAGGAATAAAACCGGATTCAACACTTGATGAACTCTTCAAAGTGAGAGATTAAAAATTAGGCCTAGTGCTTCCTGTCATTTATTTCCTTTTAACCTGTTTGGTGATATCAGCACAAAGTTTTATTTATTTATTTATTTTTAATTTTTTTTTTTTATCCTCACCCGAGGACACTTTTCTTTTTTGATATTTTGTTCAGATAGAGTGGGAGGGGGAGAGAGAGAGAGAAACATCGACGTGAAAGGGACACATCGAGTGGTTGCCACCCACACAACCCAACCAGGGCCGGGGACAAACTGCAACCGAGGTACGTGCCCTTAGCAGGAACCGAACCCGGGTCTCTCGGGACCGCAGGCCAATGCTCTAACCGCTGAGCCAAACCGGCCAGGGCCAAAGTTTTATTTTTTATTCTATTATCTGAAAAGGGTAAAGCCAAATAGCCTCTTAATTTATTGTGTCTTGTGCTTCAGTAATGAAGATACCCATGTTCTTCACATAATGGACTCTTGTTCTGGTGACATATATGGTTTGGGGAAGGAAACAAAGTTTATAGTCAAAGAAATATTTTAAAGAAATTTTAAATTTTGGATCCTTTCAAACTGGATCTTTGTTAATGAGTTTTCAAATGTGCTACTATGTTTTCCTGAGTTTATGCAAATGTAACTGTTTAGATGATTAACAAGGAAAATAAGCCAGCTGGTATTGTAGTGGTTTGAATCTATTAATAGCTTCTAATTTGGCAACCAAGATTTTGCATAGAAGAATGCTACAATACAATTAAGAATGTTCACTCAGAGATGCCAGCAGCTTATATGATAAAATGCACATTTTAATCAGTAGCCACTAACACATTTCCAAATTTATTTTTGGTGGTGGTGGTGGTGCCAAACAAAATAATGGTGACAATAATAACTAATGCTTATTGATCACTTATTAGTACGGGACTATTCTAAATTTCACATGTGCTAACTCAGTCCCAATAACAGTCCTGTGAGATAAGTATTATTATTTTTATTATCATCATCATCATCCCCTTTCATGGATGAGAAATCGAGGTACACAGAAGTTAAATAACTCCCGGAGGACACCCACGGAGTTCTCAATCAGCTCACTGTCTCTGGAACACCTGTCAGCTCCTCCTGGGCACCAGTGGAAGTCAAGATGTTCTTACCTAAGTTTCCTAGGACAGGCAATGTCCAGTACCCTTATGTGTTTGTTTCCTTACAAAGTCTTGTGAGATAGGTACTATTATCATTCTCCTCCAAATTGTACAGATGAGGAAACAAAGCAAAGGGAAGTTTTCCAACATCATAGCTGGTGTGGAACCAGGATTCCAAGTGAGGCCATCCGGCTCTGCTATTCAGACTGCATATCCCTGAGGTATCTCATCCTGATAAGCTGATTAGAAATAATCCAGTTCTGCCTCATACACAGCGGTGTGACTACCAATTCTAATGTGCCAGGGGCAAGAGAAAGAGAACTTAAGTCTAGACATACCGCCGCCCTTCAGAGCTAGACTGACCTTCATTTGAAAGGTAGAACATGACAAGGATTTGGTAAGGGTATTAACTTAAATTAACATCTTTTCTTGAAAAGCTCAAAATATTTGGAGAGATAATGCTCATCAAGTTTATAGAAATCTCTAGGAGGAGGCTAGTAAACATGTTGAGCCAAACTTCAGAAGCACACGGAGACGATTAATGAGAACAGTGACTAGGATCCACCGAGGAAAGAGAATTGAGACCAAAAGTGTTCCCGAGTCCGCCACTTCACCATGTCATCCTAGGTTAGTCCCTCCCTCTTAGCCCCTCCTTTCGCCTTCTGTCACCTCCAGGAACCTCACGTTCAATGCTTAGCAATGCTGAGGAGCTCATGGGGAACAGTTTGCTGACACTGGCCTTGGGAAGCAGGGCACTTGGAGTAAGCACTGGTCCTCCCGCTGAGTCCGGGACGAATCAGAATCAGGCAATGGGTCAAATGCAAACCAGTATGATGCAAAACAAATTCTGCATTTCTGGCTCTCCTTTCTATTCACTGTCTTAAATTTTCATGCCTCTAAGGTCAATGAGAATTGTCTTCTGGTAGATGTTTCTACTATAGTTTTTTTTTTTTTTTTTAATCCTCACCTGAGAATATTTTTCCATTTTTTGTTCAGATAGAGTGGGAGGGAGAGAGAGAAAAACATCGATGTGAAAGGGACACATCGAGTGGCTGCCACCCGCACGACCCAACCAGGGCCGGGGACAAACTGCAACCGAGGTACATGCCCTTAGCGGGAACCCAACCCGGGTCTCTCTGGATCACAGGCCGATGCTCTAACTGCTGAGCCAAACTGGCCAGGGCTCACTATAGCTTTAAGATTATTTTAAGACTGAGATCAGATTTTTATTTTTTAAGATTAAGCTTGGTATAAACAAATAGTGACTGCTCATAGATTATGAATCTCACTATGCATATTTTGTAAATAAGAAATTAATGTAAATGTAAAACATTAAATAACAATTTTATATTAAAAATAAATTTAAAAATTGAAGTAAATGCTAAATTTATTTTTTTATTTTATTTTATTTTTGGGTATGTGCCCCTAGCGGGAACTGAACCTGGGACTCTCTGGTCCGCAGGCCGACGCTCCAACTGCTGAGCCAAAGAAGCCAGGGCTGAATGCTAAATTTATAAAAGCTTAGATTCAAACAATGTGTTTCAAGATATCTGCAATGCCCTTTAAAAACAGTTCAAGATGAGGGCAGAGGATCCTGCAAAAGGACCAAATTATGGTGTAGTATTAAATTATGGTGCAGGATCCCACTGGGGCAGCAAAGACAAAAGACAGAAAGCAAAAGTAGGTCGGGGATTTTAAACAAAGGCAGCATAATAATAACAATGAGGGTGGGGTAGTTCTTAGAGGCACTAAAGAATATCGGCTTCATAAGAATTAGTTCAGAGCCTCTTGAAATGACTGCCTCTTTAAACCTCCACCCAAGAATATTCCCAGGAAATGGAGCTTGAGACATAGTCACTAAAGAAGAGGGTTTGGGGGGGGATTTATTTATTTTTTGTTTGTTTTAAATTTTTTTCTTTATTGATGTTAGAGAGAGAGAGGCAGGGAAAGAGAGAGAGAAACATCAATGAGAGAGAACATCGACTGGCGAGCCTCCTGCATTCCCCCCACTTGGGATTTGGTCCACAAACTGGGCATGTGCCCTGACCAGGAATCGAACCGGTGACCTCTTGGTGCATGAGTTGACGCTCAACCACTAAGACACAATGGCCGGGCTAGATGAGGGTTCAAGGCAGCTTTAGCCAACCCTTCAAACTAGGCTTACTCTATATGGCAATCCCACTGGAGGACAGCCTTTTATTTTTCTTCTGAAATCCCAAGAAATAGTCAGAATAAATCCCAAATACTACGGTGCCCCATGTGACCAAATTTCAGAAAGAAACTTCAGACAGCACCTGAAATAACCAGTGTGCTTCACTTTTATGTTCACTTAGTTCATTTCCTTTTCTTAGGCTTAGTTTTAAATGACTATAAAAATCAAACAATTTTAGTAAGAAGTTAATAATTCATATTCTTATTTAGATCCAGAGAAATGTACTTAGATTATATTACAAATAAAACACTCAAGTCTAGGACCAAAAAAATTCTGGGTGACCACTCTTTTCTAGATATTCAAAAATGATGTAGAAGTGCACAGAAGAGGTTTGAGGTGAATATTGAAAGGAAAGCTGAGTGTCCAACGACCCCCATACATTAGGAAGAACATGTTTACTTTTTTAACACAGGCGTCCTAGGACATACAACTCATTTGTCAACTATTAGTCTACATTTATTTTGCTTTACATTAATCAACTTAAGGGCATTCACCCAAGTTGACCCTGGAAGAAGACTCTTCATACCTTGGTTTCTGTGGGATTCATACTGGAAGACTTGCTAGTTGACGTGGTAGAAGTAGACACCTAGGAAGGAAAGAAATAGAAAGTGTGATTCCAGTTAATCTATGACTACATCCTCCAGCTCCTTTAACCATACTTGTTCTTACCTCTTTTTTTACCTCATCTAGAGTAAAACTCCCACAAAAGCACAATTGATTTTGCCCAGAGGGTAAAACCCTTTGTAACCAGATCAAATGGTTCAAAGTTTGAATGTGCTACTTACTAAATAATCTTGGGCAAGTTACTTAGATTTTCTGATCTCCAGTTTCCCCATTTCTCAATGTTTCTTCAACAGATAGCAACCTCCTTGTAAGTTTGTTACTGACTAATACATAAGGGCTCCGGAAATATGACTGTAGTTATTATTAGTTCTGTGACTTTGAGTCTCAGTTTCCCAAGTATATTAAATGGGGCCTATGACATCTATTTTGCAGGGTTGTATTTGAGATCAGGTGTGCACAATGTCTGGCACATGTAGGTGCTCATTAAATTGCTCGCACATTATTCATAATATATTTCTCAAGAGAGAGGGAACGGGCATAGCTCTAGGAAAGACTCGGGGAGGCTGGACTTGTCTCTGTGTCCTGTGAGGAAGAGAAAGTGGGGGACAGTGTTGCAGAGGGACTACTGCTCTATTATGTGTCTCCTCTAGCTCCTTCCTGGAAGACAAAAGGGGGTGACTGTCACTGAAACACCTTTCCTCCGACGCCAGCGGGGGGTGGAATCGGCCCTGCAATCTTGTCACCTAAGCAGTGGTATCTGCATGGGATGGAGCCCTACTCCGGTACTTAGCTTGCAACACACCGGTTAATATTAAATAGACAATGACTATCTCGGGGAGTTCCAACCCAGACTCATTAAACCTCCTTAACATTTGAGTCGTTGGTTTTAGAGCCCAGGGGTTCCATCTGGCACGAGCTGCCTCCTTAAGTAACCGGCTATCAGTACACAGCTGCTGCCCTGCCAGCAACACTTGGGCAGCAGTCTCTCATGCCTGGTCCTGAGCCACTTCAGAGGCTCAGGACGAGCCCATCCCTGCCAGTCCCTGCCTCACCCACCTCCACACACTACCACTCCCGGCGATGGTATGAACCCACTGCAACCCATGCCTGTGAACAAAATCACTTCCCCACAGACCTCACTGATACAGGGCATGTTAGTTGTATGTTAAATAACAATTTGCAGAAAAAAGCCCAAAGCTTAAAATATTGATTTTTCAACATAATCAATTTAACTCTTCTTGAGTACCCTTAAGCACCAAATGGGCATCCCCCCACTACTCCCCACCCACCCATACACCCCTAGTCCTATAGTAGGGCATGGAGTGGTCACTCCCCCATTCTCTTTGGGATAAAGAACTGGAAGATATACCAAGATACCCCCCCCCCATTGAATTAATGGACAAATATATGTATATTCACTTTTCCTTGAGAATATTTTTTTAATTTGTAAGGATTAACATCCCCTTATGCATATAATTCTGTCTCTCCACAACAGAATTGGTTGTACAAATTTCCACTAACTCAAGTTCCGCTTTGCTATACCCTGCCATTTCAATGAATTCCCTCAACCATACGAAAACCACCGAAGGCCAAGCTCTCCACCTGAAACGCTTTTTAAGCTGCAAATCCTCAAGTGAACATTAATTTATTTCATAAGCGTCCAAAGTTATTAAAACATTCCCCAAATCACTGGGGTTTCCAACCTGCCTCACTACTTTATTAAGCAATAGCTGGATGTAATTCTCTATTCCTAGAAAATAAAGACTTTCAAAGGTCCACCAAGAACAGTAAAATCCACAAGGAATCGCTGGAAATAAGCATGGAGGTGACATGGGAACTGAGCTGAAGGCCCGGGCCCGTCTGTTCTCCGCACAGATTCCCAGCCGGAAGCACTGGACATGTGGAGCTGAAACAGGCGAGCTACGTCACGCGGCCTGGAAACAAGGAAAACAATCCCTCCCCTCCCACTGCGAATCCATTCAACTCCAGCCAACTGCACTTTGTCCCATTTTTCTTCTGTTTGTAAAGACAAGGAACTTTCAATACTTGTTATCTCTCATGAGGGATTGAACATACTCTAATTCTAAATCTTCCGGACTGAATTTCTAATCATGGATGTGACTAACTTATCATTTTAAAGTTTTTTGAGTGCTAAGTCAGTTTCAGGCCCGCCTCAAATAATCTTGCTGCATTGCCAAGTTATGTAAAAGAGAGACTAAAATCGATACAAGAGAATAATCGCAGCTTAGAAAAAATTAATATTTAATTCAGTACTTATCCAATGTAGCATCTTATTTTCTGGCATTATTCAACACAATCTCTTTTCAGTGTGCTTACGTGCTACAGTAAGACGTCTGGACATGCACTGCAGGGAACGAGAGGATGAGGGGAAGATGGTATGCTCTTCAGACCCTCGGAGCATGGACACTGCTCTCCTTTCCCACATATATTTTGCAAAGGCCCCTCAGACGACAGCCTTGCAACTCTCTTACCCGTTCTGGCTGGATTACTCTTCCCACATGTCATTCTCAGGCAAGGTCTCCCTCTAAAGTAGGACCAGTGATGATGACTCCTGTTGCCCACTGATCACACAAAACCCCTTTCTCTGGCCTGGAAAGATCCAGGCTCCCATCCCAGCCTGTCTCCCAATTCCGAGCGGCTGCTCCAGGCAGCTGCCCACCCCTGTCTCAGAGCTCACCTCCCTCCCCTCTCCCTCGATGTTTTCACACAAGTGCCACCGGTCTCGGGATGCTTCTCTTCCCCAAATCCTATAGGCTCCTCCTTTCAGGTGTATCTCACTAGCTCCCAGCCCTGGCATCATAACTTCTGAGCCACTGCCATCAGTCCTAATGGGCATCCTCCTTCTCCAACCCCAGCTCACTCACTCACAGTGCCACATACAGGCAGGTCATCACACAATCCCGTCATGAATGTCCCCTCTGCCGGATGGGGTCCCTTTAAAAGAGCTGTCTGTTGGGTACACTAATCTGCTGACCAGCACTCTTGCAGCAGGTCTCTCTGTGGGGCTGCTCTTATTTACACAGGGTGTCCAGTGAGGCTTCACAAGAACAGATGCAAGACCCTCGTGCCATGCTGGCCGAGTGAAGTCGTGAGCTTGCACACAGGTCCTGGGAGTGGCCGCGCTGGGAGAGTTCAAGGCCCTTCGAAGGGGCAGGGTCCTAGGGGGCTTACTCATGCATCCTGCTGCCACCAAATCTGGTGGACAGAAGTCATTCCCTCAGCTCTTTACTGCTTTCTCTTCCACCTCAAAGAGTCCTCTCACTTGCTTGGTCCTCCAGAAGACTTTCAGTTTCTTTCTGGGCACTTCCATCTGGTTTAGGGGAATCCACACTCCCTCCCCTCCAGACCTGGCTGGCTCCTCTAGTCACTGGCTGGCTGGGTTCAGAGAGCACAGGCAGAGTGAGTCAGAACTGCTCCACCTCAGCCCAGACCTTGTTCCCCACCCTCCCGAGCCGCATGCCTGTGTCCTTCCGCCTGCAACACTAACCACCCTTCACACCGGCTCACCTGTGTTTGTGGAGGGTCACTAGGAAGCCCTGCGCATGCGCGTCCTCTCCTTGTCCACCTGATACTCTGTCAGCAGTTTCAGTCTGTGCTGCAGACCACCCGCCCCCCTCAGGAGCCACTGGCTCCCCCAGCCCTCTGCCCTGTTTCCTTCTGTGTTAATATTCGGCCACAAACTCCTCTCTCGTATCGTTGCTGTCTCAGAAAGTTTTCTCCCCATGACTATCCTTTATTAAGTGAACAATTCTCCATGACTTATTAACAGCCCTACTGTACCACCAGACTACATTCTTTTATCTTAAAGTGAGGAAGCCAAGAAAGACAGATGCGGCCCAAAGCCCTGCTCCAGCACTTACTAGTCCACATCGATTAACCTCCTGGAGCCTCATTCCTTAGCTCTAAACTGAGCAACACCGCCTCCCTCTGGAGTTGATGTAAGGGTCAGTGACGGCCTGCGGGGACACGGGCCCTGCACCACCGGGAGAGGGCGCGGTGCTAGTTCTCGCTTCATCACCGTGCCTGTCTTCATTCCTTTCGCCATCCCCACTCCTGGTCCAACCCTGTATCTCCCACACCTGGATTACATCAAGGCTCTTCGAATAGTTTCCATGTCTGGCTCTTTCCCAGCCCCACCCCAACACCCCTTCTCTAGCTCCCAATCCTTTCTGTCTATGGCTACCTGACTAATTTATCTGAAATAAATGTGGACCATGTTCCCACTCTGGTGAAATACCAAACTCTCTATGGTTCACCACTGTGTCCTAGATAAGGCCCGATGTCTTCTGCCTAATGGTAGACTCTCCACCACGTGACCTAATCTAGCTATCCCACTACTGCTCTCCACACTGCCCACACCACAGCTCCCCTGCAGCCCCCGGGGTGTCCTTCCTGTCTCACCGGCACCTCCTCAGGCAGCACAGCTCACTGGTGAAGAGTGTGAGAGGGGTCTGGACTCAAGACTGTCTTGTAGAATTCCAGCTGACAATGAATTCATGTGTAACCTCAAGCAAATGACTTAACCTCTGTGCCTCAGTGTCCTCATCTGTAAAATGGGTGTAGTAACAATTCTTACTTCATAGGGTTGTTTTAAGAAACAGTTAATATACCTGAGCCAATAACAGTGCTTGGCAAATGATACACACTAGGTAACAGCTAGTGTTACCTCCACCATCACCATCACCCCACCTTCCACCTCTGAGCCTTTAGCTCGGATTCTCTTCTCAAACCATGGATGTCTGTACTTCTCACTTGAACTCTTAATCGTATATGATGTGTTGGAGGGTTACTGAGCTCTTCTCTAAATGTGTGTCCTATCTTCTCAATGAAGCTACAAATTGATCAAGAGACAGGGGCCATTTCTGTACCCCATGGGGCACTACAGTGCTGAGTGTATCGTGGCAGAGAGGAGCTCAAAAATCCATTGATTCAAATTTTTGTTTCCATTTTCTAATCATCAATTAAAATGTCATTTAAACAAAGAATGACATATAGTTTTAATACCTTGTTTTTTAAAACGCTAGACTCAAGAATATAATTAATAAATTAGAATACTTAAGTTTCAGTCTGATGGCTTCTTAGCGGCCACGGGTCCACAACCAAGTCGATTAAACCTGTTAGGCATCGCGCCTCCCATGAGGGGAATAGCATGCAACCTTGTCATTGTGACAGTCTAATTAGATGCCACATACTTGGCAATATGGGAAAAATACAAAATAAGTATTAAAGATTTTCTAAATTAAAAAACTCTGACAAGTTGAGCCCTGGTCAGTTTGGCTCAGCAGTGAGAGTGTCAGCCCACGGACCAGAGAGTCCCCGGTTCGCTTCCCGCTAAGGGCACGTATCTTGGTTGCAGTTTCTCCCCAGCCCTGATTGGGGTCATGTGGATGGCAATCAGTTGATGTGTCTCTCTCATGTCGATGTTTATCTCTCTCTCTCCCTTCCCTCCTCTCTCCCTCCCGCTCTATCTGAAGATAAATGCAAAAATGTCCTCGGGTAAGGATTAAAAAAAAAACCTCTGACAAATCGATAACTGATTTTTTACATTTAAAACTAGCTGTGCTGGATGCACAAGAGAAAACAAATATTTGCTTCTGAACCATAATAAGATTCTTATTTAATAACACACCTCAAATAATGAGAGACAGAAAATCGTGAATATTTTTTTAAGTTCTTTCCTCATAGGAAGACAGACCTGAACTTGAACTCTGTGAGGACAGGAGCCATGCCTGTTTCAGCTGCTGCACAGACCCAGAGCCTGGCACACAGTAGTTCCTTAACAAGTGTTTGTTAAGTAAATGTATGAATTTGTGCACGAATAAACACAAAAGTATTATCTGATGGCTCAAAAGCAACATTATGAGTTTTACAATCATCAGAAATTTTGTTCAAAGCACAAGTCAGGAAACTGGTTAGGATAACCTCATTTAAATATCTAGTCACATCCTTATTGTTATCAACCTGGCAGTTGTACAACTTAAAAAATACAGCTGCACAAAACAATCGCTGGGCTGCCTCCGGTGAGACCCGGCGTGAACGCCAGGCGGCGGGTGGAGGGGGGCTTCTAGGCAAAGTGCTGCCCTTCTTCACAAGCACCACTAGGGACCCAGTGAGAGCAGGCTTGTTTTTCTATGTGTCCTGATGGCTTATTCACTTCAGGAAATAAGTACTCAGAGGTTCGGGTTTGTCTCTTGGTTGCCATGCTGTCACGCCTTGACATACATTCTTGTACTGCCTTTAATTATTAACGTGGCATGATAATGGTGCTTTTAAATAGACCTGCAATACAGTCACCTAACAAAGTATAGTATTTATCAAAACAAAAACATGATTCCGATGAAAGATAATGGGTCATCTATAAACAACGTTGAGCCCTCCCTTTGTGCAAGCAGATCTCAGGGCACCAACATCCACCTCAGCACGTACAAAACACGAGATAAGGTTGACTGTGATAGGATCTTAAGTACAATATGATGCTATGAGAGATCAGAAGAGGAAGACTATTTCCGAGATGCTGGCTTGGAAGACAGTCAGGATAGACTTCACAGAGGAGATGGGAACTCTTTATTAGGTATCTATATTGATTCTGTGATCAACAGAGAGGTGGGGACTGTAGAATCTTCCTTGTGCCAGGAACAGGTGCTTTACGTGTCTGATTTCAAGATGACTGTATAGAATCCTAGGAGGTAACCATTATTATCTGCATTTTATAAGTGAGAAAACTGAGGCTCAGAGAAGTTAGGTAACTTATTTAAGATCTCTTAATTAAGAAGTGGTGGAGCTTGGGTTTGAATACATGACAATAATGCTCATGAACTTTTTGCTGTAACAAGTTGACTTCCCTACTTTCAAAACCTAAAACAAACTATTTGGATTTTTTTTTTAAACAAAAGATGAAGGCTGTGATGTGTTTGTCATTCCAGATGCACTAGACCTAGAGATGGGAAAGGACCAAGAATACTAGTCCTGAGCACAGCCGGCTAGGTGAGGTAGAACACTGCAAAAGGGGGCGATCTGAGCATCATCTGGGGGACATGGAAGATGACTGTGTCTATCTCAGCCAAGTATGTGGTGCATTCATGAAATGTAGCATTGAAAGGGACACATAGGCAAGATAAAAATAGAGAGCCTACTCTCTGCGTTCTCTGGAAAGTGGAAAGCACATGAAGTTTTGGCCTCTGATGCAACATGTGGGCAAACCTCAAAATAAACACCCAAATGTTGCCTGGCAACAGGGACAATAGCCACAGCTGATCTGTGATCTCATTCCAAGCCAGAGAGGCTGCAGGACGTATGGCCACATGCTGTGGGCGTCTCGTTATGAGCTCTGACACTGGACCACCCTAAGTGCTTAGAAAAATCCACAGAAGCCATGAAATTGAACTTCCTGTACTATAAAGCAACTGCTTCATTTTCATTGCTTTGCCAACTCCAGTATTGCACTGCTGTGTTTTTTCTGGAATGATAATTATTTTCTGGGTAAGTTAAAGAGCAAGCGCCACAGCCTGAATTAGTCATCAAAGAGTAGAAAAGCAGTTTTTTTCCTGAAGTTATATTCCTACCTCTAAGGATCCTAGATGCTTTTTTAAAAAAATTTATTTATATTTATTTTTTTACTTTATTTTTACTGTTGACCCTATTACTGATGTCCCCAATCCCACCCCTGACTTTGCCCCCTCTACCCAGCCCCGCTTCTTGCTTTTCTTGATGCATGAGGTAATTTCAACTATGTTTGATGTTGGCTGCCCAACATAAAGCAAAGTAGAGACCCAGAAAAGAGAGCCTACTTTCCTCTTCTGGTGTTTCCCCTAGAAAACTCTGTCCAGCTAGGATTTCTTAAGCCTATGAGTCAGGCAATTTCAGCATAATAGATGCTACATAACGAATAATGAAAAATATGGCCCCTGAAAACTGTGTGACCTTTGAGTCTTAACCTCTCTGGAACAGTGTCCTCACCTGTAAACTGCCAGGCTGGAGAATTTTGGAGCTCTGCACCCCTCATGTTATATGTTGCAATTATGTGAAGCTTATTAAATAATGTTCCCAATGACACATGTTCAAACAGGAAACACGGGAGTTCAGCCTCTGGAGTCCCACAGACCTGGGGTCTAATTTTAGCTGTAACTTCAAGCAAGCTGCTTCACTCTTCCAAATTAGAGTTTGTATATGGGTTGCATGGGTATAAAATGATACCACCTCATAAGCTGGTAGTGAAGATTAAATGAGGGCGTGTTTCTAAAGTGCTTGGCTCAGTGCCTGGCACATGGTAAGTTAATAAACAGCAGTGATTTTGATTTTATGAATCCCAACAGCCTCAAAAGTGTTCCTCAGTATCCGAATGGAAGAAGAGTTCTGTGGTGACCACTGCTTTGGGAAGTTACACACTAATGTTGTTTATCTTTCTTAAAGAAAAAAGGGCAACATTATTTTGCATTAGAGCATTTTCTTTGGATTCAATTGCATGGCTTGTTTAGGTCCAGGTGCCAGTCAATATAAGAACAGGAATCTTGGTAGCAGCAAAGTTTTGTATAATCCTAAAAGATTACAGGCTCACCTAATGCATATATGCTTTTATTATTATTTTTTAATTCTCACCTGAGGACATGCTTAGAGAGAGGAAGAAAGAGAGAGAGAGAGAGAGAAAGAGAGAGAGATGTGAGAGAGACATTGATGTGAGAGAGAGTAATATTGATTGGATGCCTTCCGTAAGCTCCCCGACCAGGGATCAAACCTGAAACCCAGGTATTTGCCCTCACCAGGAATCAAACCGGCAACCTTTTGGAGCACGGGATGACAATCAACCAACTGGAGCCACCCCGGCCAGGCCACACATGGTTATTGATGATATGATTGCTGCATAAGAATAAAAGGTCCTGAGCTCTCCGAATCTCTGAGCGGCCTCAGAACCTTCCAGCTGGCTCCCATAACGCATTCACATGCATTTCCTAATGGAGAGTGAGAGAACATGAGAACCTGTATGGTCTTTCTATTATCAAACCAACGGCCAGTCTCATCTCTACCAGGGTGACAGACTCAAATGTCTCTAACAGAAAGTGAGTGGGAATTTACAAGGAAATACTGAGACAGAGCCAAGCACGCGGCGGCTGAGCTAGGGGCCTCTCGCGTGCGCATTCTTATGCAGCCAGCTTCTCAGTGAAGCTCGCTCTAAATAAGAAGGCTGACATGATAGGAACTATAACAAGGCTCCCTTGTCCAAGTGGATCTTTCGATAATCAAAATAAAAATGTGGAGTGAAATAAAATCTCATTCTGGAAGCCATATGAGAATAACAAATTTATACGAATAGCAAGTTTAATCTGTGCAAACATAGAGGGGTAGTGTCTCTGGTGGTTAGGAGTATGGCAGTGCTGCCTGGCGTGTGACCTGAAGCAAATTCCTGAATGGCTTTGTGCCTCAGTTCCCCCATCTGTAAAACAGGAGTCAGTAATAATACCTTCCACTGCCTTTCATTCCACTTTCATTCCAATATGACTGAAAATCGAGGGGAATAGAATGATTTTAAAGTAGGCTTCATTTAAAATTGATGTAAAATCTGAACATCCCTGCTGATCTTTCAATCTAAGAAAAGTTCTGTATTTCTACACAATAAGGGAGTTTTTAGTTATAAACTATTTTTAATCCTGATATTTAAAAAATTCACCATATTCAAAGATGGCTAATTTCTATTCTCTCGACTGCCTATTAAAATCTCTAAAGAAACTGTCCACGAAACTGTCATCTGCTAATTCTAATCAGTATACAATACTCTCTTTCACACAAGCAGGAAACCTCATCCATCAGAGAGAATTTCAACAGTATGAAGATATTGAGCATAACAATAGAGAGCACAATATTGATTTCAGGTGCTCTTTTGAACTTAGGTACAAATTCCTCTCTGGGTTATTTAAACTGCCCAGATGTACCCTACTGAGTGAAGGATTTTTAAGAGCTTTAGCATTAAATGGAACCTTGCTGTATAAGCCAGGGTAAGTTATTTCACCTCTCTGGACCTTAGTCCTCTCATTTATAAAATTGTCCTCATACCCACTTGCCTAGTTGCAAAATATTCAACTCTTAAAAGGATTAAATGAAATCCTATGTATATCACTTAGCATTGTAGTTATTCAATGAATTAATAAATGGTTGGTTTCTTTTTCTTCTTTTCATTTGTTTTCAAATATCTGAATCCCGGAGAACTTACTCAGACTACGAACAGGAAGCTGGACCTAACCCCTCTCCCAGAGCATTCCATAATTGTTTTCAGATTATCGGAACTAGCGACAATGTCCTTTGTTATGTTTTATTTGTTTCCTACTGGTTGTCTTTCCTTTTGAATAGTAACCAAATCTTCAGTTCATTGGTCTAGAGGAGAATGTGGACAACTTATACATACACAGAGAGGATATGGGTTACCACTGGTTCAACGGGAAATTAATTGATATATTTTGCCAAGACTTTATTTATTTATTTATTTGTTTGTTTGTTTATTTATTGGTTACATGCCCCTAATGGAAACCAAACCCAGGACTCTCTTGTCCACAGGCCGATGCTCCAACTGCTGAGCCAAACCGGCCAGGGCTATTTTGCTAAGACTTTAATTGCAAATATGTATATCAGTGTTCATCATATCCAACCTTTAGAAACATCGGAAGAGGTATAAGAATATGATTGTCAGAAGGACTGGAGAAGAAAACAATTCTAATTTGCTAGGCTAGAAATCCTAGCCTACAAAAACACAGAATAATACAGCACCCATTACTGCAATAATTAAAAACTTCTTAAAACCAGGGGAAGGCTCAAACTCAATAGCCAGAAGAGGTTAACCTTTACCTTTTTATCTCTGAATGTTCAGCAAGGGGGCACATTGTTTCTTAGCAATATGGCAAAAATTCCAAACAATTAATGATTAATGAATTGATTGATTGACTTAAAAACCAAGGTTAGAGCAAGAAATCACATCACAGATAGTTTAATGACATTGCTAGGGGAAATAATCATTAATTCTAATCACTGACACTATAAGCAAAATATGCAGAAATTGATAATTATTGAAACATCTTATGATAAAAATGTACATAATGCTTTGGCAGTGAATGTTATGTTGTGTCACTGGACAACGTGACTGGCCAAGCATTAACACCTTAGCTCAATGGTTCTTGGCCCAAAAGCAGAGTCAGCCACAGGCCGTGTGGGGAGGAAGGGTGGAGGGCATGGCCACTTAGAAACTTACAGAGAGGAAAGTGCAGGAGGAAGAGGAAGGATTGCAGCCTAACAAGTTATAAGCCCCTTAGGTGATTCTGAAACTTCCTGACATTAAGAATCACTGCATTAGGTAGTTTAAAACAATATGGCTTTATAGGGGGTCAGTGACATGACCACCGTTTTCTACCATCTATTGTTATCCATTGACACTTTCCTCCTGGTGACAAACTCGGTCTCTTCATACTTTCATTTGGTCAAAAGAAAGGAACCAGACTACAGAAGACATTAGGATACATTCACAAAATTATTTTGCAAAGTACTTTCCAGCCAGAGCTAATACTGCCAGCTCAGGATTTCCCTGAAAAGATAGTCCTGCAGTGCCCCCAGAATATGTCTTCTCCAGTCTTTGGGCCCTAAAGCCCAGGGGCTCTTGATACTTGTGATTACTCCTGTAGCATACACCCTTTCTTACACTACAAAGAAATAGTATGCTGCAGACATCACCAATCCCAATATTGATGTCCTTTTATAGACAGATATCCTGGACCATTAAAGAAACACTTAATGCTACACACATCAAGTATACAACTGATCTGCAAGGATATTTTAACAGGTGCAATTTTCAAGGGATATAGTAATTAAATTTTCAGAAAATAATATTTATCTCTCTCTGTAGGTTAGGGGTCTAAAGTGCCAATGAAAATATATGTGGCGTGATGTGAAGGAGTGTATTAGGCCAGTATGAAGAGAGGATAGTGGGCTTCATGATAAAGCTGAGCATGCATTCCTTACCTTAAGGTATTCAAACATTTTTTAAAAATTGACTTTAGAGAGAGGAAGCAAGAGAGAGAGAGAGAGAGGAACCACTGATTTATTGTTCCATTTATTTATGCATTTATTGGTTGATTTCCGTACGTGCCCTGACCAGGGACTGAACTCACAATGTTGGTGTATTAGGATGATGCGCTGACCAACTGAGCTAGTTGGCCAGGGTCAAACATTTTAATACATTATGCAGATCTAATAAAGTTAGTCTGAATACTGATGGAAGAACTCTATTTTGTTCCAGACACATAGAAATGCTACATAAAATGTAACATAAAGATTTAAATAAAGAGATGAATTCAAGAGATGGTAATTATGAGAGAGGTTAAGAATCCTAGAAGATAAAATATTCTGGCTACCAGTCTCAATTTTCTGCTATAGCCCAAGTCCTCTGACCCTGATACATCTTTGTAAATAAATATTATGAAAAGATGCATGTCTAAAAGCCAGGAAGGCACTGTTTCAGATAAATCGTTAGCATGGTAATATTTATATTCTAGGATGACTAGCCATAGTTATGGCATTCTATAAAAGGATTATTTTTGCCCAGTTGGACATAAACACAATTTCCTATGTTCATAATGAGGACATTTTAAAAGTATATGTAACTGAAAAATGCACAGATAATTCTATTCCCTGTGACTTTCTCTGGCCGCCCTCTTAGAACAGCTAATAAAGAAACAACACAGGTGGCTAAGGACCTGGTTTCTCTGTAGGAACAAGGTTCTCATCCCTCCCCTAACCACTCTGTGCTGGGCAACTCTAGAGGCTCCAAGGTCTGATATAGGTCTCAATCCATTACATAATCCACAGAGCATGCTCACATACTAGGCTGGTCTCAATTTCTCATGGAAACTTAGACTGAAATGGGAGTGGTCAGGCCCTTGTTTAGGCTTCAAAACTGGGCCATGAGCGTCAATCACTTCAGTTCATGGGGCACTCTCAGCATGATTCAGAAGTCTGGGCACTGTGGAGAGCTAGAATGCTCCCCAAGATTTCACTGCACTGCCAAGGCCAGATGAAGACTGCTTACAGATCGGCTCTGTATAGTCCAACTCGCTTCTTAGAGCAGTAGTTATCAAACTTTACCAGGTGCAAGAATTTATCCAGAAAGCTGCTTAAGCCATAGATGCCTCAGTGATTCTGTCTGGGTAGGTCCGAGGTGGGGCTTGGGAAATCATTTCTAAATGAATGGTTTTTGAATTTGATGCAGATGCTATCCAGACTTCACATCATGAAATACTGTCTTGGAGGATCCCAAAGGGGTACAAGGGGTTGGGAGAGCCCCAGGGCCATGGATTAGTGTGGACTTACCCTGCTGGCCAACATTCTCTATTTAAGGACCAAGAACCTTTTTTTTTTTGAAGAGACCCCAACTGTTAAAGCTTATTCTCTGCCATTAAGGGGGCTTTTCTTGGGATACAGTTACATTGTTCATTCCTTAGGCGTCCAGTAAGACTCACTGGAGTACTCTCATCAATGTTACCTTCACTGCTCACCAATACCTTATCCATGGTGATCAATAAGTACTATAAAGCCTCCAGTACTTAGACAAATTTTAAGTGTGTTGGTAATATAAAAAATGTTTACCAAAATTAACTTGATTAATCAATAAAAGCAGATCCAAATCCTCTTTACAACATATAAGAAATCCTCCCCAAATAAAACTAAATGTTAGGGTTTTATTTTACGTAATGAAAGAGAACTATAGGAAAAGAGACAAACATCATTAACAAAAAGACCAAGCTGTAACTTTGCAACTAAGGTGTGCCAATCGCTCCTGTGAGCAGAACTGTGAAAAGGGTAAAAGGTGAGGGCATTGGGATCTGAGGTTCTTCCTGTCTTGCTACAGGTGTGTGTTTACCAGGTGGCAGCTGCCAAATATGAAATAACAAACTAGATTGTGACAAATGTGTCCTTAGAGACAACAAATGCCTGGAATTGAGGGAACGGTCATTCTGAATGTTGATGAGCGTGCCTGTTTTCTTTTGCACCTGGGGTTGGGTGGTAAAGAAACACGCAGGAAGATGACCAGCAGGAATTTGACCCCTCAAAGCTGGTTTGGAGGACTGACAACATAGACCGGTCAGCTGTGGGGTCTCCAGTGAAACCGTGTAGAGCCCAGGACAAAAGGGAAATCTCAGATACATCTGACACTTGATGGAAACCCAGTCTGTATATGAGGGATACTTGTCAAGAACATCACATCAGAGAAACCTGGAATTAATCAGAACTCTCAATCCCACATAACAGCACAGGTAGACATGTGTGTGTGTGTGTGTGGGGGGGGGGGACTGTAGCGTCTCAATTGGTAGGTAGGGGCAAGGATGGAAGGAAGAGAATAAGAAAACAGTAAGTGAGGAGAGTCAGTGTATAGCATGTGTATCAGACTTCTGAGCGTCCTGCCTCCAACAAATGGGATTCCACTGGCATAACATCCCTGTCCCTAGTCTGTGTCCATCTTGGCTGTTGATATTTTCTGCTTTAGACTGGCTTCCTGGTTGTAGCTCTCCTTTAAGGGACTCACATAGCCAATGTTTATTCCCAGAAAAACAGGCCCCAAGCTTAACTTCATCCACTGTGCTTTTATATAGCACCTTGATAGCAGTGTTACTTAGCACTTTCCACATTGTGCTTTTATGTTTGGGCCATACTCTGTATCCCTAGCACCATGTTTGACACATTGTATAAGCAGCAACTCCAAAGGAAAAAAAAAAAAAAGAAAGTAGAAGAAAAAGTGTTCCTTATTGATTTTTTAAAAAATTATCCACTCTTTAATATTTAGCCAAAGGACAAATAGATACTAAGTTTCAAAACTCAACTTGTAAATCATAGAGAATGAAAATGAGTATCATTTTACCTTTTCTATCTACCCAGGATAAATCTCTATACTAATGCAACAGAATCTTAGGATTCTATTCATATTATGATAAAAGCAATCTTATTTTTCAATTCAGAAACTATTTATTGAGCAATTACCATGGCAGATCTATGGGGTAGGGGTACAAAGATGTAGATCCTGTCTTTAAGGGACTCACAGTACAGTAAAAATCTGACATTCTAAGAACAAAAGTAACCATGGCTAAATGAGACCATGTAACCGAATGAGACTTCTAGTGTGTAATAACTTTTCATGCATTGAAGCTCATTTTTTGAAAAGTATTTTATGAGCTGCCGTTAAATCTGTTCTAAGAAACAATACAGTGTGGGAGTTAAGAGATCAGGCTCTTCCTTAATCTGTAAAATGGGCATAATAAGAGTATCTACCTCATTACTGCATTATTATCATAACACATGAAGTGATCAGCATATACCTAGAACATAGTCATTTTTAGTACACGTAGCTATAATTATTAATACTCTGCTCTAATACAGATTATGATGACCTATTCTTTTCCTGGAACCTACTACAGGCACTTTGTAATAATTGATTATTATTGTCGAGTGTAGAGCACAAGGGAAACTTGCTAGCAGGATCACACGCTTCCACCTGAATCTCCATGTACAAATAGATGGACTCGCTCAGAAGCCAGCATGTCCTAAAAGATGTTGTAAAGTGCCCTTAGAAATTAGAAATAATGGGACTCAGTAATTATTTTTGTGACTTTCCATGAAAATAGTAAAGCTCGTTTGTTCTTAACCAAGGGAGGGACCATCCAGCTAAAAGTAGTTTAAATGTGCGAGAGTACTTTTGGTCATGTTCTGGCATTCAGTGGAAGCAAGACAGACCTGCCCAGTTAAGAAGTGTCACCCCAAATGCCAATAGGACCCCGTTGAGAAACACTGGATTACTGACATTCTTAAGTAAAAAGCTGTTCACAGAGAAAAACAGAATGCAATTGTTTGTGAAAACCAGTTGTACTTTCCCAGTATGCAGATTATTAATTCAATATATCAGAAAAACTATGGGATAAAATATGTTCCTCTAAAATGAGGGCACTGTAAGCTATAATGAATGAGGAGATGCAAAGTATATGCGTTACAGGAGAACACAGGGTGTAGGTTTTTTTTATTTAAACAGGACTACCAATTAGATAGTTTCACCTATGAAGCAGTGGTGCCTTATGGATACAAATTAAAAATAAAAAAGTTAAAAATTCATGCAATCCAAGATGGTGGCACAGTATGTGGAAGTTACACTTATCTCCTCCCAGGACAAAACTGGAATTACAAGTAAAGTATAGAACAAGGAACTGGAATAACCAACTGGAGACCAGCTGTGCAGAACCTCCAGAACTGCGGACACACAGAAGAAGCCACGTCAAGACAGTAGGAGGGCAGAATGCAAAAAGGACTGGCCCCGCCCCCACGCAAGGTGGTTGAGAATCTGAAGGGATATCTCAGCTGCAAAGATTCCCCCTGAAGAGTGAGGGGTCTCAACCCCATTCCAGACTCCCCAGCCCAGAGCACCAGTGCCAGGATGAGGAGCTGACATAAAATCTGGCTGCAAAAACCACCAGACAGTCCATCCATCGGGGTGAGATGGACTGCTAGAAACACAGGTGTTCTCTTAAAGGGCCAGTGCACAAACTCTAGCTTGCGAGCACCCACCCTGGGCTCCAGCAGAGGAATGGCAGCTCAGAGCAAACTGGAGTCATACAGGGAGAGATTGGGTTGTGTGGCTTAGGGACAAGGCTGGAGGGACAGCCACCAATGTCCCTGTGCAGAGGCCCTCTCCTATACTACCCACGGATGCCATCTTTCCTGGGTTGAGCACTCCCTTCCATAGACATCGAGATGGGGAATGCAATAATCCCACCCTCTCTACTCCCTGTGACCCCGCTCTGCCAAGCCTGTGTCCTTTGGAGGAAGCAGCCACAGATGGCTTGGGGGGGGGGGGGCTGGGCAAAAAAGGTGAAGAGATTAACAACTACAAATTGATAGTCACAAAAATAGTCAGGGGATGTAAAGTACAGCATAGGGAATATAGTCAATACTATTGTAGTACCTGAAATATTGGGGGAACCACTTTGCAAAGTATATGATTGTCTAACCACTATACTGTGTACCTGAAACTAATACAAAATAATATTGAATGTAAACTGCAATTAAAAAATACAAAAAATTCAATATCCACTTATAATATAAATTCAGAACAAACTAGGAATATAAGAAAACATTATGAACCTGATTCTAAAACATTATAGCAAATATCATAATTAATGGTAAAAATCTTAGAAACATTCTTATTTAGTTCAGGAATAACATTTTATTAAAAAACTTAACCATCATATTTAAATAAGAACAAATAAAAATACCAGAAATTAAAAGGAAGTAACACCACTGTTATAATTCACAAATAATATAATTGTCTGCATAGGAATCACTAACATTAATTGCAAAGTTCAGCAAGTTTGCTGAATCTAAGATCAATATACAAAAATCAGTTATATTTCAAGGTACTAGCAACAATCAGAACATGCAGACTTTTTAAAAGATACCCTTTTGACAAATGCATATAATTGTGTGACCACTACCAACACCTCCCAAATTTTCCTTATAACCCTCTCAGTCCCCTACCCTTACCCCCCACCTCTAATATCACTGATCTGATTCCTGTCTCAATAGTTTTTTTCTTCCCTGGAAATTCAAGTAAATACAATCTTATAGTTTTAAGTCTTTGCCATCTGATTTTTAAATTTTGTACATGTTTTGCATGTATTAGTAGTTTCTTTATATTCATGGACAGTATTCCATTGTATAAATATGCCCTGGATTTTTATACAGTTACTAGTTGATGTTCATTTGGCTGTGGATATTATTAATAAAACAGCAATAAAGATTTGTGTAAAAGTGAAAAAAAAAGATACAACTGCTATTATAAACAATGCATAGGTTCACACTTGGCTGATTTTAAGAAATTAGTTCAAATTAATTCTTCATGTCTTCCTAATGGCTTTCTCTCTTGCTTTTGTCTGTCCCTCCCTCTCCTCCCACCCCCTTCTTTTGTTCTTAGTTTCATTCCTTCAAACTGTTATTTTACGTGACACCTTCTAAATTTTCATTATTGGAGAGGAATTATACTCAGCCAATTCAGAGAACAATGAAGAAACTGAACTCACCACTAATACTATTTAATCAATTCCTCTAATATATTAGGGAACTTCTCTCAAAGCATGTGAACTGAACCACAGCCAACATTTAAACTTCAATGTGCTGCTTCATAAACAAGTCATGCAGTCTGCAAAGCTCACTTGTTTATAACAGACATCAGGAGTCCTTGCTGCACACACACCAATTGGGGCGATGCCTGCACTGTGATTGGCCACTTACCCCTCCTCCATCAGTCAGCAGATGTGGCCTCTCCTAATGCAGCATGATTTTGTTAAATGTCATTATTATTTTTTTTAAATATTTTTATCAATTTTTAGAGAGAGGGAGAGAGAGAAACATCAATGTGACAGTGAAACACTGATTGGCTGTCTCCTACATGGCCCCTAGAGGGGATCAAGCCTGAGACCCAGGCATGTGCCCTAACCTGGATTCAAACTGGCAACCTTTCAGTGCATGGATGATGCTCAACCAACTGAGGGCAAATGTCACTATTTTGCTTTAATCCTATACTGTCTCCTAGAATGCGAACAGTACTCCCTCCTCACTACATTCCCAGCAACAAAGATTCTTTTAGATACTGAGAAATCAGTGCAAAAGTTGAATTCAGTGCCCACAAACAAAAATCAGGAAGAGGCACTCTACAGTAATTCATCAGTAAACAACTCCCCCGCCCCCAAAACAGACAATAAACTCTCCCCTTTTGAACAGTGGATGCCACTCCTTATTGATGTTCCCTGCAATGCAGAGGTTTTCTCTCTGGAAAGGATCTCATACAGCAAACTTTTCCAGAGCTGCTGATTAAACACCACTGTTCCTCTGATGCATAGGAGGGTTCCTAAACTCTCTGCTTTATTTTCTCAATCTATAAAGTGGGAATAAAGAACTTGCCTCATGAACATTTATAACTGAGGAACGCTGGGACCCTAACTGTACAACAGATACTGCTAAATCTCTAAAGAAAACACTTCACTTCTTGAAAGATAGATACAAAGTACCCCTCGGTGATGTTATCTGATCAGGGTCTCAGGTTGTGATCAAGGAAACAGAAGCATGTTCCAACACTTGCCAGCCACACCCACCAAGTATCAGGTACATGGAGAGGTTACACTGAGCAACTCATTCTCTAAAACTGAGGTCATCACAGCGGTGGGGGCAGGGTGGGGGCAGAAGGTGAGGGTCTAACCCCTAGAGATAAAAGTGCCAAACCAAATACACATAGCTGCTGTTTTAATTCTTTCAGCATTATTTCCAGGTCACACAAATCCCTGGTGGTGTACCCCTGCCGAGTCTGGTCACCAGCCAGAAACTGTTACCGACTGGGAGGAGGGGTCTACAAGTAACACACTTTAACTTAGCACCCATTTGGAAAGGAATGTTTCTTCAGGGTCAAGGGACTAGAAAGAGCGCATGTCCAAGCCCAGGGAAGCCAGAGGTTGGGTCGGAGCCTGGGAAGCACGGCCGGCCGGAGCAAGGCGGCGGCTGGGCTGCCGGCCGGGAAGCAGGCGCAGCCTTGGAGGGAAGCAGCAGCGATCAGTACTCACTCGGCCACTCCGCGTCCAGCTCTCGGCGGCGCAGGGACTTCGGCTGGGGTTTCAGGGTGTTTGCATTCTTGATTGGGCTCGCCCCCCGCGGTTTTAGTGTAGAGCTCAGGCCCAGCCCCAGACAGCAACTGGGCGGTCCTGGGACACTACGCAGGCTGCTCCCCGCCCCCTTTCCCGGTGACTCGGTGCCTCGTCACAGGGTGGCTTCCAGGAGGCTGGCTAACTGAGCAACTGGGCCCGTGAGGCAGGCCACACTGCAGGCCAGTGGCAGAGGTCTGCCTCTCCTAGGCTGTCACCCTGAGATTCTATCAAAATAAGGGAGCAACAGTGGGAGCTCTTTATGGATGCTCTCTGCAAATACACCCTTCCCCCATATCTCTTTTTAAACCATAAAGCAAATTAATAATGACCACCACCAGGATTAGAAAATACATTTCAAACTGTATAATGTATCTTTTAAAGACCCGTTTAATAATGTATAATTGCTAAATTATACATTATGACCAACAATTTCAAAATAAAAAAAATGGATTTTAATCTATTGAATAAAATAAGAATTCTTGTGTTCATATTGCTATAAATAAATGAATGACTAAAGAAGTAAATGGGGGAAAGAAATTGCTTTTTCTTAGAGAAGAATGGCCACAAATAAATACAGGATGAACGACGGGGTTAGAAAAAAGAGCTAAGAAACTCTAAAAGAGATACAAAAAGCCAACTTTTCCCACAGCCATAAACCAATGACAGTAGAGACTGTGAACACTCAGCTTGGGGTGTAACAGGAGGAGGTGGTGGTGGTGGTCAGTGGTTGAGGAGCAGAGACCTCAGACCCACCTGGTGACAAGTGAGCGTCCAGCCAAGGCAGAGCCAATGACCAGATGGCATTAAACAAAGGGAGAGCTCCTGGGCACAGCTTTGCATCCAACATCCACTGGGCAGTCAAAGCAGTGGGGGTCCCTCCCTCTCCTACACGCCCACCTATTTATCTTCACTTCTCACTACTTCTGTTAAATAAAGGGAAGTGGGAGCCCTTCCAACTCTAATATTTTATAATTCCCTGAGCAGAAGACCCTGTCCTTACAATTTTTTAAATCAAAATATAACTTAAAAATTCCTTTTTTATTTAATGTTAGTATTTTCTTTCTCCTTTTTTTTTCTTTTTAAATTAAATTTCAGCTCATCTAGATTTTACTGATATTCATTTCTCTTGTGACAAAGCAGCACAGGGTGACTTATTGGAGCCACACCCCAACAGAGTTGAACTCTGGGTTCCATAGTCCCCAGTGTTAGGCAGCGTATCTCCTACAATAAAGGTATTTCTGTGCTCCTGAAGCGTACAGATGAGTAATTATATATTACGTAATAAAATTTCCAAAGATTCATATCTTGCAAGACCAGCAGAAAGTGGCTCCTTTCCTAAGAGACGAAGAAGGACATACGTACACCCTAATATTCTGGGGCTCCCCAGTCCCTGAGGCTCATCCTTTCTCCCTAGGTGGTCCTTGTATCATCTGAATCTAAACTCCTGAAGGGTACCTATTAAATGTATAAAATCCTGGGTCTGGTAAATCAGAATTTCTTGGCTTAGGACCTGGGACTCTGTGTTTTAACCCAATTCTGCAATCAATGTTGAAGTAACCTAACATACAGATACTAAACTACCCCCTTTCAGCACAGTTCAGCATCCTTGCTCCTCAAGGTGCGGTGACCAGACCAGCAACCTCGGCATTAACCAGAAGCTTGTTAGAAAAACAGAACCTTGGCTTCACCCCAAACATCCTGAATCAGAATCTTCATTTTAATAAAACCCCCTACTGATCCAATATGCACATCAAAATATGAGAATTACTGCTCTGGATCTTGTTTCTCCAGCTCTTATTATTTGCATATTACCTATAACATATATTTTTAAACTGTAATAGTATACTATATTTACTTAACACTTAAAAAACATATTTGCCTTTTAACTGTTCATTTAGCCTTGTCTTAAGCAAAACTAGTCATGGGACCACAAAATTTAAAGTTCTAGTTTACTTTTTATAGCATATTAAAATATCTGCATAATTATTAAAATAAAAATGCTTGCCTGCGTAACACAGTCATCGCACTACCGCAGGTAGTCGCTGTGGGTGAGGCTGGCACTGAATGCAGGACCACCTCATGCCCCGCACAGTGTATCCAGACCCTCGTACCACAGCTGAGAAACAGAAGCAGCTCTGAGAGGAGAGCTGTGTTGACCAAGTTAACAGCTATTTACAGCAGAACCAGAACCCAAATCTCAAAGCATTTCTCTGATGGGTGTCTATTAGATTTTTCTCCCCTCTAGCTGGGAGAAAAGTTGTCTGTACCTTCTTCTGTTTAGAAGGCCTAATATTAAACAACCTATCATCAATGATGCCCTTCAGTTCAATTAGGCAATTCCCATTTTCCTTTCTGTAGTGGGTACCTGTCAGTTGGCAGCTAACCGCACATTTATAAACCCTCACTACATGTGGATAATTTCCCACCTTGTCAGTCTGCGCCTTCCCCCAGTAGAATCCGGAATACTCACAACCCCAGATTCCCTTGGAGCAGCGGTTCTCAACCTGTGGGTCACGACCCCTTTGGAGGTCGAATGACCCTTTCCCAGGGGTGGCCTAAGACCACCGGAAAACATATTTCTGATGGCGATTCATAACAGTAGCAAAATTACAGTTATGAAGTAGCAACGAAAATAATTTTATGGTTGGGGTCACCGCAACATGAGGAACTGTATTCAAGGGTGGCGGCATTAGGAAGGTTGAGAACCACTGCCTTGGAGGAAGGTTGAGGCACGTGACTTGTGTTGGCCAATCAAATGTGCCGAAAGAGAATGAGCTGGGAAGTAAGCAGTGTAAGGTGCCACTGTCCACCGAAGCATCTGTGTTATGATAAGGCTTGTCAGTCTTCAAGACTGGCAGTGGCAGAGTTTCTGGCACCTGGTCCTACGTCTGATAGGTGCTGAGCTGTGGGAGCCGGGGAGAGGCTCCACCCTGTGGCCGGGCACTGTTTCTGGCCCTGAAATGAGATTCCTTCTGCTGGAGCTTTCTGGATTCCTCCACAAGCCACCAGCTATCCTTAAGAAATTCTTTTTTGGCTTGAACTAGTCAGAGTGGATTCGATTTGAAATTAATAACCTTAATTGATACATTTTCTTAATAGCTGTGGTTTTCTACAAAGAGCTTCCTAGCCCAGGTTCAACCTTGGTTTCCTCGCTTGAATAGGGAGGTGATTACAATAAAATTTGCCTGAGAACTCTTCCAGGAATCAAATTGTGTGACATTAGGAACCATAACTGTTTTGCCATGGGCTTAAATAAGAGCCTGTATCATTTCTGCAGCCTCATTAGTCCTCATTATTAATGTTTCAAAAAAACTTGAATTTGAAGCACTGAACATCTTACAATAATTATTTGAGTTAGAAATAGCTTTGCCACTTAAGCGCTTTGGATCTTCCAAGACCAGCACTTTATGGCAGAAGTGATATTACTTTGTGCACATAGTCACTGATTTTGTAAAAATTCTTGTAAAACAGTTCTGCAATACATGGTGACTATTCTATAATACATAGCTTATGCATAGGCTTCAAATTAAATATTTAACATTTAAGACAGACTTGGGTTGGCTAATAATGATAAATTTATTACTTATTCTAACTTACAGGTAGAATGTGTCCAGAATCAAGAAAATCGGGACTAGTTCTCACTACCAATTACATCTACTATTTTGTCATGCCTTTTTAAAAAGTGTTGACAAAGTAATATTTTTGCCTGTGTGTATACTGATAACTACTTGTGTAATAAAAGCTTCAGATGATCACAAATGCTATTACTCCCAGTTTTTCCAAATGAGGCATAGAAATAATTTTTTTTAGGTGATGATAATACTGAGTTAAAGCCCTTTCAATCTTGGATAAAAAGAACTAAGAACCTATATTAATTATACATATGTTTTTCTTCCGATCTGTATAAGAGTTAATTTATGAGAAAGGAAGGAGTAAAGAATTAAATCCAGGGAAAACTAATATTCAGAAAACCGACAAAGCAAAGTGAGCCAGGAAAGCATAGTGAGAAAGAGTGACCGAAGATAAAAGAATGGAGGTAGGAGAGGACAGTGTTTTAGAAGCTAAGGAAAGAATGCCAAATTTGCCATTAAATGCTAAAACAATAAACATGTGGCTAAAATGTCTCCACCTCTCAGCTATGACTTTCCCACAGTGTGACGCTCCAACAGCTTCCTGAGACAGAACAGGTTTTGGGGGAGACATCCAAATTCTTTATAACCATTCTACCTCACAATGATTACATGACAAGTTCATGTGTGGGGGAAAAAAAAAGATGGAAAAGGGGCAGCTTCTTATGACTAAGTTCAAGAAAGGCTGAAGGTACTAACAATTCTGGAAAACACTTACAAATTATTTACTGAATCTCATTGACTTGCCGTTTTGCCAAGAAGGCTTCTCATTTTCAGAGGCATAACTTAAGTATAAGTTAAACAAAGGTCCTAATACCGGAAAAGACAGAACACATCTGGAAAAATCTTTTTTAGTTAGGATGGTGTCCAACTCTGTGCCACCTCTTCTCATTTCCCAGCTGAGTTTTGGCTTTGGCACCTTTGAGGGGCTTGCAAAGCAGCCATGTTCTGAGAAGCAATAAAATATTACTCTTCACCAAGCAAATAACCTGTATGAGAAAGCCCACAGACCTCTTTAGGAGAGCCACCAGTTTTAAAAGAAAAATGCTTATTTAAAAGGTTGTATAGACAGTCTTGAAATGGGTTAAGGTTTTTGATAATTTTGGAGATACTGGAAAAACACAAATTGAAATGGGCTGAATATAACTATTTTATATATTATTAAAATCTACTAGCTTAAATTATAGTTTCTTGTCTTGAAAGGTGATGTTTCAGTGATTTTTATAAGTTGCACAGCTTTGAAGTGTTAGATGACCAAAGAATGTTCCATCAGACTTTCTGAGACCCAGCAGGTCCAGGACCTTGTGTAAACTGGAAACCTGGGTTCAAACTCCACCTCCATCTCCTGGCTCTGTGATCTTGTCTAGGTTACTTAACCTCTCTGAGCCCTGGTTTCTTCAGGTATAAAGGAATAATACTTATAAGGTTATGAGGTGATTACATTAGATAATTACATAGCATACTTAGCAGAGAGCCTGGTGTGGTTAATGCTCAGTAAGACAACTTGAATTAATTTCTGAAGAAGTGGGAGGGCTATATTTCTACTCATAGTATATGCAGAAGTCCAATGTTATTTAGAGATATTATGAAAATAATATTCATTGTACACATTAATATATGCCAGTAAAAATGATAACGTAAATGGTTTTACAGCAAATCATTAAGAAATTGCATCCGCCCAATGCAGAAATGGCCCTTGGTTTGCCTTCCCTGTAAGCCCCTCCCACTAATGACACAACTCGGGGAGAGTTCTGTTCTTGGTGTTTAGAAATGACTGACCTTGGTGGCCGGGGCTGTCCCACCAGCATGGGTTCTGAAGGGTTGACTGCTCCCATGGCTTGGTGCTTTGTCCTTGAAAATAGAAAATATTTGTTTCAGTGGGGGAAAACATCTTAACAATGTAGTCAAGTTCCAATTTTCATACCAATTCAAATATCTTCTCAAGCAAAACACAGACTATAATATACTAAGTACACAAAAAAGTACATCTTTTAATTTTTTATATCTTTGCCTGAAAACTATATCAATATTGAAAAGGAAGACTAAGTCCCAATTGCTCCGTATTGCGTGGTTTTGGAGCGCGGCAAACACCCTGCGGGCCGTTGCCACCCTCCCCCACGCCGCACCTCCGGACCCAGGAGCAGCTGCTTCCTCTCTACGGTGCTATAGAGAGAACACGAGCACACACACCCTCTGCAGAGGGCCATTTAGCAGGAAGTAGCAAAGATGTAATTCCACTTCTAAAAACGTATCTTAGGAAAATAATATGAAGAGAGCAAAAGCCCTTTTTCTTCTAAGATACTCATCACAGTATAATAACGTCAAAAAATTGAAAACAATATAGGTAATAATGAATGTTTATTGCGCACTTACCATGGTGCCTGGTAATTATTCTATTAGAATAATGGAATTTTAGATAAGAATAGAATAATAATGCTCTAATAACAGAATATATGACAGTATTATTGTACCACATATAATAACTTATTTCACCCTTACATGACTGGATATAAAGCTGATACTGTGGTTATCCCCATTTTATGAGTGAGGAGACTGAGGAACAAGATGCACACAAACCGTGGCCACGGTCACAACTAGTAAAAAGGAGGGTGTCTGCCTCAGACCCTATTTTCTTTTCTCCTTGTCCTGTCTCTTGCAATTGGGGGTTATGCAGTGGACAGCTACAGGATGGAATATCATGCCATTATTAAAACTCGTGTTGAGAAGAACCTTTCATTAAATGAAAATATATTATTCATATTTTATATAAAGAAAACTCAGATTATAAAATAGCATGTAGAGCATGATCTCTGAAGTTCATATGGGTTATTTTCTGATGGTAGGGTTGAGTGATTTTTAAAAGTATTCTTCATTGTACTGTTTTATATTTTCTTATAGAACTGTAACTATATTTTTAAATATGTTTTTGTTGATTTTTTAGAGAGAGGGGAAGGGAGCGATAGAAACATTCATGTGAGAGAGAAACATGGATCAGCTGCTTCCTGCATGCCCCCTACTGGGGATCCAGCCTGAAACCTCTCAGTCCATGGAAAGATGCTCAATCCACTGAGCCACACTGGCTGGGCTAGAACAGTAACTATTTAACTGATAAAAGGACAAGGAAGGAGGAAAGGGACTGTGAAATATACAGCTGCTTTCTGAACAAGGCCTTGATAGCTTATATCTCTTGTGAATATCTGTACTTCGAAGAAGCAAGCCTGTAAACTATAACGTGTTAAAATGGTGAGATTGGGATCTGTCTATAAAATATGAATAACATACTCTAAACATTGAATCCAGGAGGGCGGGTAATGAACTATAGCTGACACATAACATATTAAACACTGGTATGTCTACGCAGCAAAAATCTTAAAAATATATAATTGAAAATAATTTGCTTTAATTGTTTAACATTTAGTAAGACTACTTAGCAAAACTTGCATTGCTTAATTTTTTTTAAATGCTTGCCATGGAAGCTTGAGTGGAAGGCTTCTTTTCCTTCAGGCTAAATGTCGCCTTTGCAAGAAGAAAAGCGAAACCTTAGCTTGCTGTCCTCAAAGTACCATCTCTACATGTCCACTGGCTGACCATTCTCAGAGCACTTCAAGAAGATTGATCAGGGAAACAGTCAGGTAGAACCATTTTATAAAATGGGTATCTGCCCTGGCCGGTGTGGCTCAATTGATTGGAGTGTCATCCTGTACACCGAAAGGTCTCGAGTTCTATTCCTGGCAGGGTGCATACCTAGGTTGTGGGTTTGGTCCTCATGGGGGCACAAGTGTGAAACGCAACCAGTCCACGTCTCTCTCTCTCTCTAAAATCAGTGAACATATCCTCAGGTTAGGATTTTTTTTTTGTTTACAGAGGGTCTCTCAGGGGCCTCAGAGGCATTTTCTAGAGTCCCAGGTTCCCAGGCATTACCTGTAGACTAAACAGTCTCTCCAAATCACACACACACACACACACACACACACACACACACACACACACACACTACCATCAACCTAAATAAAGGTGATAGAAACAACAGAGGCTGCTAAAAAGTTAGTAATGCAGGTGTGATGTGGCAAATGGTGAAAGGAGGAGATGGCCTAAATTTTATCCATATCACAAGTTTTTTTTTTTTTTTTTTCCAAAATACAAAGTGTATTAACAAATAGCACTGATAACCACTGTATATACATAGATTTGGTGTAAGGGATCAATCATAAGAAATAAAGACAAGAACACAGCAATAGGGTTGTTCATCTCAACCTTGTCATAATGTCAACCTCCTCATTTTCCAGGGAGGAGGATGAAGCCCAGAGAGGTCACATCATTGTCCAGTGTGCCCAGCTGCACCACACTCCAGCTATTGGTGTTTGGTCTCAGTTACAGTCAAGGAAGATCGCATTCCTAAGCTGTGCTAACTAGAACTCCCGTTCATTACATCTAAGCCCACATACTGAACCCTGGCTTATCTGTAAATGAATTCCAGTGCCACACAAGAGAATTAAAAAATGCCTTTGGCTGAGTTATGGAACTATTAAGTTAAAAATAGTAACCATTTAAACACATGCTGATTTTTATTTTACCACTAAATCAACTTGAAGTGTACTTATAAAAATGGTTTACCAATAAGTTCAGTGTCTTTTAACTCAAAAGCTGATTCGAAAGTTGAGGATCTCTCAGCTTTCCTATGAGTATGACCTGTCACCCTGAAACTTGCCTCATCCTCTGAGCCACCTGGATTACCTATGCTACAAAGGACCAATTTAATTCAGCTGAAACAAGGGTAAAATTTGTAAAACAGGTCTTTCATTAAATTTATATCTAGCAAATATTTATTAAACCCGTAGTCAATGTCAGGCACTTAAAAGACAACAGAAAAACTCAGAAATACATACAAACACCAGCACAGACTCCTTATTCTCAGGGTAGTAACGAACATTTAAGTACAGAATGTTTGGCTGATATATATGACTTGGTTCTCTTTCTCCAATTGTCCTGACGTCATGCAGTCCTTCATTCATTCACTCGTTCATTGGACTGACATTTATTGAACCCTGGCTAAGGCTGGTCCTCGTCTAGGTAGTAGGGATATAACAATCATTTAGACAGAAAAAAAGTCCTACTCTTATCGTGCTTCCATTCCAGTCAGAGAACTAGAAGACAACAACAAACAAGATGATTTCAGTGAGTGATGAATGCTGTAAAGACACAAAAAACAGGGTAATACAACACAGTGGCTGGTTGAGGGTTACCTCAGATAGGACAGACAAAAGTGATGTTGGACTGAGACCTGACTGCAAATAAACCAATCATGTAAATATGGGATGGGGGAGGGGAAGCATTCTAGGTAGACAGAGTAGCATGAACAAAGGCCCTGAGGGGGGCATGAGCTTGGCAAGTGGGAGGAACAGAAAGTAGACAGTACAGGTGAAGTGTGGTGGGCACAGGCATATGGTATGGGGTAAAGCAGGATGCTGGATCAGGATATTCAGTCTGAAGTGACAGAAGTTTAGGATGGCCCCATGGTCAGGTGTGTTTGAGTTTCTTTCAGTGTTGACCTGCTTCCTGATCTTTCCTGGGTGCCATCTAGCCCCCGTGAGTCCTCCCTGGCCCCCAGCTGAAAAGTTCTCAAAGTCCTCTGGCTTCATGTCACCTCCTGTTAGGTGCTGCAGGTGCCTTTCCCACCCTCACTCCGCATCTCTTTACCATCATCTCGGTCCTCAGACATCCCACTCTGGCTGGACACAACTGTCACTTAGCTAGGTGTGCATATTCACTAACTAGGAATAGGGCTAGATCTACCCTCGGATTGAACAAAATTCATTCCTTTATTCACAGAAGGCAGTAACTCTCAACATAAGCTCACTTTTCTACAACTCTGCATTTGTCGTAAATACAAATTAACCCGAGTCTCTAAAAGATTAAGATATTAAATGAGGATGCCAATATTATGATAATTCAAATTCTGCTTTAAATTCTATTTACCTACACTTACAGAGTAAAAGCCATGGAGCAGACTTTTCCTTGCCAACCAATCACTTTCCTTCTAGTTTATGAACTCTTCCTCAAGTTATATAGATAGGAAACTGCCAGGAACAGCCTGCCCCTCGTCCCTACATGTCACGTCACAGACCTGGCTATGTCACGCCCAGCAGTTCACGGCACAAGGCTTCAGTCCTACTGACTGACAGAAGTGTATCCTCCATGCCCTCCTTCCTCAACTGGACTCAAACTGCAGGACACCAAGTCTAGTCCATTGACAGAGAAGGTGTGTAAGCTCTCCTGTGCAGGCACAGACTCCGGAGTATACACATGCCCTGATTCCATGGGCTGATTCCACCCCTTCTACTGTAAGTAGCCTTCCCCACCTCCACAAGTGGTCCAGAGTCTCACAGCAAGAGACCCACAGAGACACCTCATGCTTGAGCAGAGTGCAGTAAAGAATGCCCAGATTAGCCCTGGCCGGTTTGGCTCAGCGGTTAGAGCGTCGGCCTGCGGTACAGAGAGACCCGGGTTCGGTTCCCGCTAAGGGCACGTACCTCGGTTGCAGTTTGTCCCCAGCCCTGGTTGGTCGTGCGAGTGGCAGCCACTCGATGTGTCCCTTCACATCGATGTTTCTCTCTCTCTCTCTTCCTCTCTCCCCCTCCCGCTCTATCTGAACAAAAAATGGAAAAATGTCCTCGGATGAGGATAAAAAAAAAAGAATGCCCAGATTAGATCAATTCTACCTGCAGTCGCAGAAAGGCATGAAGATATGTGCATACCTTCTTAGTATTTCTGTTGTCGTTCATAACAACAACAAAAATATTGAATGAATCAGAACTCAATTATTGTTTTTTCCATCACCATCTGCCTCCTCTATGCCCACTTCCACCAGGCAGAGAGATGCTGTATCACCATCTCCTAATAATCTCAGGAAAGGCCCCAGAATAAAGCCTCATGTCATCCTGAGTTTCAGCGGCTCTGCAGAGAAAGGCGCCGCATTCTCTAGAATAGTGGTCCTGCCCTTTGCTACATGTGGCTAGGCTCCTGGCTCCAGCAAATGTCAGCTATGAAACCGCAGACAAGCTTATGAACACTTCTAAACACTTATTTTCTTATCTGAAGAATGGAGTGGCCTTACCCATACCTCAGAGGGAGACCGTGAGGATAAATGAGACGTCTATGGCCTGCGGGCTGGGGCCCACAGGGTGGAAATCCCTCTGTGGAGACAGGCCGAACGTCCTTGACAGCAATCAAACAGACTGATCTCCCCAGGGGAACACCTGTGGGCTTGGTTTTAACTCAGGAGGAGTCTTAGTGGCTGTTGAGAATTTTCTATGAGATTTTATTATTTACATAATCAGAAAAAAATAACTGTCTTTACACTGGATAGAAAAAAAAGTGATTTTTCCTTGGGACTAACCATAATTCGAATAAGGGACACAGTTCAGTTACTTGGAAACTGTTTTATCCTTTTGAGGTTTGCTCTTAAGCTTTGTTAAATTGAGTGACAGTGGCTTTGAGACTAGGAGTAACTTTTTTTCAATAGAGATGATACCCTCCTGAGTCCTCAACCCAATGATTCTGACTAGTGGGAACACGTCCTGTCCTGGCCCTGTACGAGCTCTGGGGATTACATGAAACTATAACTATGACGCATCTAGCCCACGGACAGACATAGTATGATTACTCAATACATCCCAGCTATGGGAAGCCGGGGACCACTTATAGGGTTAATGCTGAAAGACCTTCCCACCAAGTATAGCCTGCCAGAGCCAGAGAGCAGGTCCCAACAGTGCCGCATTAGATGTCCAATGGGATGCCCCTCTGGACCTAGCTCAGGTGGGTCCACAGATGCCAACACTGTCAGGCAGGTCTGTGAGTGTGGGGGAGGAGGAGGGGTGACTCAGGGTCATTACATCTGCAGGAATAGACATGACCTCAGCGTGTTCCCTGGGAGTGGGGAGGTCCCTTCGGGGGAACTGCACAGGTCGGCAAACTGCAGAGCCGATCTCGCCAGGGTTGCTGCACACTTAAACATGAGCAGGATATCTGGAGAGCACTAGAACTCAGGAGTATATGAACAAAAAGTAAGTCAATGACCCGGCTTACGGCTGAGAAAAACTTGATAACAACTCCAGAACTATTTTCAAACCCCTTGAAGAGTAAACACAGGAACGTAAACACAGGAAGTACAGGTTTGTTTCTCTTTTGTGTTGATGACGTTCTTAGGTAAGGACATTGAGAAAAAAGTGAGAAGTGTTCCTACCTTAAACAACTAACAAACAAACAAACAAAATCCCAGGCAATGATCTAAAATAGTGGTTTTCACACACTGGACACGAGGCAGAACAGGGCAGTGTTCCCTTAGAGGGAAACCAGAGAGAGGAGCCCAGGAAGGCCTCGGCCTGCTGCCGAGTCTGTCTCCCCATCAGGGCACGCGGAGGAGGAACCGGCAGAAGCTATTGGTCTCTCTGGGTTGAGGGGGTGGAACTGGGAGCCCCGCAGGCCAATGGGGCTCTAGGGCCTCCCGGGACAGCACCTGAGGGGAGAGCTGCAGACAGAGCCTCAGAGAGTGAGGAAACACCACCGGGTTTGGGGAGAGAAACCCGTAAGGGGCAGAGGTATAATCACTGGAGCGCCAACAGGCCAACAGGCCATGTTCCCAGCAGTCACTGGGTGACATACGCACAAGGAAAAGTAGTCCTCCTCCTGTAGCTGCTCTGGTCCAGCCAAACAACGCTCACGGGCAAACCCCAAAGGATCAAACTGTTCTCAGGTAACCTAACTCTATCCTGGAGCAAAGCTCAAGAAAACTTAAGGCAACAGCAACAAACAAGCACCCAACAAGGCAAAATGCACATCTGTTTGGCATCTAATAAAAAATTACAAGGCTTGCATAGAAGCAGGACAACATAACCTTATTTTCCATATGCAGGAAAAAGGTTCAAAAAAGTGTAGTATCTTGATTGCCTTGCTGCCTCCATGAATCTGTACATATAATAAAATGGTGTAGAACTTATACACACATTTTTGTTGTTGTTTTCATTGATTTTTTTAGAGGGAGGGAAAGGGAGAGAGAGAGAGAAACATTGATGTGAGGAACACCCATCCGCTGCCTCCTGCATGCTCCCTCCTGGGGATGGAGCCTGCAACCTGGGCATGTGCCCTGACCAGGAATCCAACTGGGACCTCTCAGTCCATGGGGACATCGCTCAATCCACTGAGCTGCACCGGGCAGGTGAAATCACATGTTTTGAAACTATCAAAAGTTAATCAGATTCATATCTGGTAAATATGGGAAGGCTATTGAACTGGATAATATTGATTTTAGTGAAAAAAAATTGGGGGGAAGATAACATTTCTTTTGTGTTCTGAATGAAAAAGTGGAATTAATTTCAAAATTAATTGAACAATGGAGAATACCTTAACTATCTAAATTTTCAGATCACTGCTGAATTTTACTTTATTGATGTAAAGTCACTTTTCTTTCCTCTTTCACATTTCTTGCATATAGTTGCATCTTAAAATCAGTATAAAAAAGCACTGGTCAGAGATTAAATGATAGGCTTTTTTTTTCTTCTTTCTTAGCATTTTCTAATCAGTGTATTTTTAGATCCGTGGTATCTTAGGCTTGATGAAATGTAGTAGTTTCCAGAATAAAAACTCTCATTAAAATATATGTTTTCACATATTTGTTAACAAATTAGTCCCACTTAATAGTCACCCTATAAAAGGACAAGTGTTATATTTCCACATGAAAACACAAGCTTTATTGAAAAACACTATCTAGAAATAGATCATCTTTCAAAAGCGTACGCAGGTTTCCCAACACTAGCAACTATAAAATCCGTGACTCTTATTTACAAATGTTCCTTTATACCATGTTTGTAAACAGGCTACAAATAAGTATAAATTATTTTTATTACCAAAAGAAGTATAAATATGTGCTACCACAAGCAATGCAATAAATAGGCTATATTGGCCCTGGGAAACACTGGTAAGTCATAATAAGTAAGTTATCCATTAACTTATAAGATTACACAGAAACTTCTTAAATGAAATGTCCCATAGATAATGGCTTTAATGACACACACTATCGTAGACACATTTCAGTGAGTTTTTTTTCCCTGATGACTCAGTGCCCATTCATCATCTCCAAGCCAGCTGCCTGTAGTTTCGAGGTGGCTGCCCCAGTTGGAGGAGGGAGAATGCTCTTTCTCCCACCTCTGCCTCTGCTGAGATGTAGCTTCCCTCTGTGACGCATTTTCTACCTACAAAGAGGGAATGTCTGTCCCTACACTTTCTTCCATTGCAGATTCCTGGGAATTGGAATGACTTAATTTTGCTTTGTGATCTTTTGAATGAAAACAGGGTACAATACAAGGAAGAAAGAAGAGTTAGAGAAGGGAGTTACAAAAATTGACAACAGTAGTAAAAAAAAAAAAAAAAAATCTATGGAGTTAGCCTTAGGTAGAATTCTTAAAATAGTAATATTATAACTAGTATCAGATACTAGCTAAAAACACAGACTGTGCAAAGAGTCAATTCTGGACTCCACTACTAAATAACTGTGACCTTGCACAGGTTACTTAATCACACAATGCCTAGTTCCCGCTTCAGAAGAAGAAAGCAGTTGCTGTAAGAGGGGGTCGGGGGTGTGTGTGTGTGTGTGTGTGTGTGTGTGTGATGTCTATGTATGTGTTAGTTATTCTTAAATTCTAGTTCTCAACAAATGATTTCTAGTTCTCAACTACCTTTACCGAATCTATAGAAAATAGTGTTTATATAATTCTCCTCTTGTCAAACTGCTTCTCAATAAGCTTAGTTAATAATTAATATAATATTGTCCCTTGTAGAAATACTGACAATTTAAAAGAGCATCCAGGGGAAGGTAATGTTTCAACTCAAAGGTTAAGGAAGTTGCCAATGGCTAAGGGTGGAATTTCAGACATGAACACAAGCCAAGTGGGAAAACCTTATAACACGGTGCCTCCTAAATATCTCTACTTGATGAGATTGCCCTTCAGGGGTGGAAATGTACCTTTAAGCCTCTTTAAATTTTGATCACATTTAGGGGGTATTTTTATTGTATTCACATATATATGTACCTTTTCCTTTGGTTAATCCTTGTCCGAGGATATTAATCCTTGTCCAAGGATATTTTTTCCATTGATTTTTAGAGTGAGTGGAAGGGAGGAAGGGGGGAGAGAAAGAAACATTGATGTGAGAGAGACACATCTATTGGTTGCCTCCCACACAAACCCTGACAGATCGCTGGGGATCGAACCTGCAAACCAGGTATGTGCCCTTGACCAGGAATCGAACCTGAGACCCTTTGGTACACAGGCTGACACTCTAACCACTGAGCCACACCGGCCAGGGCCATGTATGTGTACTTTTCAGAGGAAAAGGTTAGTTTTCACCAGATGCCAAAGGGACCATGCACCAGAAATATTTAAGAATCCTTGCTCTCTAAGTTGCCTTAGTGCTTAAATCCATATTCTCTACCCGTATCTAAGAGATGCACTTATATTCAAATGCCCACCCCACAGGCCCCCAAGCGTGCACACACACACACACACACACACACACACACACACACCACAGCAGCAGTAGCCTTGTTCTAGAATGATCTCTTATGGACTCCAAGGGAAAAGGCTTACATATAAAACACTTCTCTCTTTCAAGGTCTAAGCAGACAAAGGCATAGATGTTATCTCTTCCATTATTCTTGTAGTATCTATTCTGTTTATTTTTCTTTTCCCTCTGATTAAACAAATTACATTTAGAATAAAAAGAAAAATAGAAAGAAAATGCAAATCACTCAGAAACTTGCCATGCAAGACCACTAAGTTCAGTTATTCTTCTATTTTTATGCAAATACAAAAATATGTACAGTATGTTTTAAATGTTATATAAATAAAATTGTAAGTCTTTTTTTAGAACCAATAAACATTTTCCTTTCTCATTAAGTGTTTTCAAAGCCTGGGGTTAAAGATGCCTCAGTCACTACATCTGTGCCATAACTTCACCAATTCATTGCTGCTGTACAGCTGTTTCTCCCCTAGTTTGTCATTATGAAAAATAAAGCTGGCATAAATACACCATTGCAAAGCCATCAAATATACCTCAGTTATGTACTTGGAACAAATTCCTAGAATAAGAATTTCTGGGTCAAACAGTTTTATTATTTTTGTATGCTTGACTCTCAGTCACTTATTTCACATTTCTAAATATCATTTATGTTTTTATTAAAGGAAAAGTTTAATCATAGTTCTAACATTTCAATCTTATAATTTGTAAATTTTCAAATATTTGAAGAAATTTTACATGAGAAGTCAAAATCAAGCCTCTTAAAACACACACACACATACACACACACACACACACACACACACACACCCTAACAGATGCTAATTCAGAAAGACAAAATCAACAGTGTATTACCACTGCTGAAGCTAAAAATGTTTTATTCAATCAGTTTTTTAACACTGTACGGTAGCAAGGAGTTTCCTCCTTTTAACCACTGGGTGTCCCCTAAACTATAAGTTTAGCATTCAGGCAGCTAGAAAACACTGAATCACATCTAAGAAGTATTTCAGCAACCTCTAGTCTGTGTAGCTGGTAGTAAGAACCTTCATTATCTTTAGAATGTGTTCTTTTGCCCTGGCCTGTGTGGCTCAGTGGTTAGAGCGTTGGCCTGAACACCGAAGGGTTGCTGGTTGTCAATGGCACAAATGGATCCCAGTACTTTTGGAGGCAATGGATCATGTGTCTCTCTCACATTGATGCTTCGTGCTCTCGCGCTCTCTCTCTCTCTCTCTCTCTCTCTCTCTCTCTCTCAGTTACCCTCTGTTTAAAAGTCAATGGAAAAAACGTCCTTGGGTGAGAATTAACAACAAAAATGTGTTATTTTTAAAACTCATTAGCCATTCAGCCTTCTGTTCAGCTTTTATTACTCAGTGAAATGGATGTATGGTTTCAGATTTTACTGAGTCTAACTCGGTGTTTTGTTTGTTTGTTTTAAATATTTTTTCTTTATTGATTTTCAGAGAGAGAGGAGGGGAAAGGGGGAGAGAGAGATAGAAAGATCAGTGAAAGAGGACATCAACTGGCCACCTCCTGCATGCCCCCCACTGGTGATCAGGCCCACAACCTGGGCATGTGCCCTGACCAGGAATTGAACCGGCGACCTCTTGATGCATGGGTCGATGCTCAACCAGTGAGCCACACTGGCTGGGCTAACTCAGTGTTTTAAGAAAGAAAGCAGGAAAAAAAAAAGAATAACAAAATTATATTCAGAGAAGCCATTTTTATCCAAGTACAAAATGAAACCAAAATTGAAATGTGAATATGATAATCATTTTAGCTCTCAATTTGCTATAAGAGAAATGTTTTTTTTTCAAAACTGTATTTGTAGACTTCAGTGTGATACATATCTGGAATGTAGTAAAGTCCAAAAATTCTGCTGCTTGAGCTTGAGTTACACCATTTAGAAATCAGAGGCTTGATCTACAAAAGTAAAAGCCCAGGGATGCCAACCTTGAAGTGAACAACCAACCAGGAAGTCTAGAGCCCTAAACATTGAGATAAACATGTTTAGAAATCACTCATGAGTTCTTTCCAAATAATGCTTTTCTTATTTCCTACTATTCGATTCAACTGGGAAACAATTCAAGAAATGTGTAATGTGATGCATCTTGGCACACTAATCTCTTTTTGTATTAACACTGATTTCAACTTCTTTTTTTTTTTTGCTTTATCAGATGTTTACCACATAAATCTATGATGACACTGAAATAGAGAGTCATCTATGCAGAACCTCCGCTTACTCGGCACCCTCACAGTCATTACAGAAACACTTCCGGGGGGGGGACCTACAATATTCCAATCTCCACTTAAAGGCTTTTCCTCAGCCCCCATCTGTCTGGAAATATTATCAGCTTAAATCCTTCTCATAAAACAATTTATTGAATGATTATGAAGAAGGTCTCTATTCTAAACATAGCTGTTTGCATATGTTTCTAGTGTTGCACTTGGTGGGTTTTAAAACAAAATAACGAAGCTTAATGAACTAAAAACTTTCTTGGTTTATTAATAGGTAGGGCACTACAATATATAATCAACAAAGGAATTGAGTCCTGTCCCATCCCATGATTAAAAATCAATAAAGGCTCACCTTATTGTCATGCAAACTCTCTTTCTGGTCCTAATAAATAGTAACAATAGTAAAGTAATAGTAATAATAACAGTAACAACAATTATAGCAGCTAACATTGACAGAACTTTGTATGTCCCAAGTACTGTTCTAGACGCCTTGTCTGAATAGTCCTATTGATCTTCACATTAACTCATGGAGAGGCTATTATTATATCCATTTTATAGATGAGAAAAGTGCCCTTAGTGAGGTAGAGTAATTTGCCTAAGGACATAAAGCTAGGAAGTGGCAGAGCTGTGATTCAAAGCCAGACAGTTGGACTCCAGAGCTTGTACTCAGCAACTGTGATCTACAGACGCCACGGACATCACGAACTGAACTGTGTGTGGCTCTTCAAAACTCCCACAGATGAGGAAGAAGATGCTTTCTCTATGGTCTCAGAATGACACAATTTTTTGTTCTGAATTTTGTAAATTTCCTGCATTTTTTTCAGAATTCAACCTGAATATGTATCTTGGGATAAATAGGCTATTTGAATGTCTACATAATGCCTTGCATTTTAATTGTAGGTTTTGAACCTAAATTCATGGACTGCTCATGCAGACCTAGTTGACAGGCTCCACATAAGAAAATAATTCTAATACCTATATAAACAAGTTTCACTCATAGGAAGGCAAGCAGCAAACTAACTTATTTCACAATGACATACAGATAGAAAAAGGCAAATGCACCAGAACCATACAGAAAAATCCCAGAAAAGAGGAGACATGGAATGCCTGTGATGGTTAGTTATCTCCAGACTCAGAAACCTCAGGTCCCTCTGTTGAAACACATGAGGAGTTACATTTAACTAATAAACAGCACAGAATCTAAAATTAAAAGCCATTTCACAGGTTCTACCCAAAGAAAACTATAAAAGAGAAGACTTATTCAAGAAGCTGAACAGTACCATTCTGAGAGCATCTCAAGACTTCCTAGTATAAAATACTCTTGCTATCAGTTTCTACCCTTCTCAGAGTTCTTGATGTTAATAAACATCAAGACAGTCAACTGATTACCAAAATCTATGCAGAATCTCCACTTTAATGAAAGCCAAAGGAACTGTATTCAAAAGCTGCGTCGGTGAACCACCTGTGTCATGGGTGGTGAAACAGAGCAGGCCTGCACGTCCTTGAAAGACCTCTTCTTTTCCCTGAATGCTCAGGCTCCTCATTCAGAAATGCAACCATATAGAAAACCTAGTGGTCATAACTCTTGGGTAGGAATCCTCCTCATGAGGGAATCTACCTTTATTCCCCATTGGTGACTCTTTTTCCATGCCTGGCTCTTCTTTCTGAACTAAGCCAACGTTACCAAATCTAAGGATCAACTAAGCAGCAATCAGAGTGGGTTCAGTGGAGTGGGGCAGGATGTGATAGGACAGGGTTGTGGGCAGGGTGTGGAGGTGATACGTTGCGAACTGGGAGAGTAGTTGTCCTAAGTAAAGTGGTCTTCTTGGCAGCAGGGGTAAGAAGAGCTCCATTAGCAGTACATGATAAGGAGTGAAGTTTTTCTATATATTTCATTTCCTATGGATGATATTCTAAATGAAAGCCTGTTAGATAGTGGGAATTTTACTAACAGTGCACATGTCCACCTGACAAACAGGTGTAGATCTGAGGAGGTTCAACCAGCCTAAACATGGGCAGAGCTCCTGACTATTGACAATTAGATTTAGACAGAGTTCTACTTAAAAATGAGCAAACTGAAATTAAGAAACCTGGTCTCCAAAAAAATACTGCAGAGGAACAAAGAGAGCATCATTTCCTGAAGACTAAAAAAGATAATAGATTTCACAAAATGATATACTACAAGAAGAAAATTTTCGAAAAATAGTTTGCATCCTTAATAGGAAACAAGATGGTGTTACCTCCAAGACACCTGAGTAGAGAGCTACAAATTCAGAACTGATGGAGATGGGACGATAAGAAGAAGATAAGGGGACATTAATGAGGACTGCAAATAGACCCCAAAGTAAAAAGGCAAATTTAAACCAGTATTATAAGTTTCAAAGAGCAGAATTTAGATGATAGCAATAAAAATATGGGAGATAAATTTCAGAAACTCTCCCAGAATGCAAAGATAAAACTCAAAAAGAGAAAATTGTGAGGCAGACAATCAATAAATGTGTAATTTTATAATTATATGAATATTTTTTTAAAAAAAGAAAAGAAGAAAAGCAAAACAAGAGCAATAATTAAGTAAGATATTCCTGGAAAAAATTAATAAAACACATATATAGATATATCCTGGCAATTTTTTTTTAACTTTAAAAACAACAACAACAAATCACACATTCACAGCAAGAAGTTCTAGGGACTTCTCTTCCTGGAACCTTAAGCTGGGGTGCCTTGTGTGGGTCAGTGACCCCTCACTCCTGAGGGAGGACCTTCACAGCTAAAGAGGAAAAATGGCATCAGAGTGAATGGGAGCTATACAAACCATCTCCCAAGACCAAACTGGAATTACAACTGAAATAAAGACAAACCATCAGGAAAAAACAACTGAAAAGCAGCTGGAGAGAACACATATAACTAGGGACAGAAAGAGGACACAAAATCGAGCCTGGTAGGGCCTGCAGAGGCACAAGAGGACAGGGTGGGAGCCCACGAACAGCAGCAGAAGGCTGTTTAAGCTGTGAGAGGTCCCCGCAGAGAAAGTGGGGGCTTTAAAAAGTACCGAATCAGCTACAGCCACTCACATTAGGCTCCTGCAGAGGGAGGGTGGACTGGACTAGAACTGTGTGGAGAGTCTGTGGCCCCTGGCTCAGGAGAGAGCTGGAGGGGAGAACATAGGGAGTTTTGTGCTGAATCACTGCCCTCATAGGACACTAGCCCAATTACTCAAAAAGCCTCTTCCCTGAGCCCAGGGTAAAAGCAACAGCCCCTCCATCAGGAATTCAACACCACCAGGCCTGGCCAGAGAAATGCAAATTGAGGCTCATTAACATCTAGAGTCTGATAGCAAGCAATCAGACCTCTTGGAAATCCCTTTATACCTGAGGAATTTTTCATCCAGCTGAGGGCTATAAATCTAGGCTCATCAAGTAACTGAAACTAATAGCCTCCAGGCAAAAACTAGAGGATAACTGAACCTTTCCTTGGCTTGTAAATCTACCCAGAAAAGTAAGACTTGACAGTGGTATTTAACATGGGTCCTCCCACGCACATCCAAACGCAGTAGAGGGAGCCACAATCAGCAGAACACCAATACCCACAGGGAAAATTTGGCAGGCTCCAAAACCCAGAGACAGCCAAAATGGTGAAACAAAGAAACAAATACCAAATGAAAGAACAAAATTATGAAAGAACAAGATAAATGAAATGGAATTAAGCAAGAGATCAGAGGTAGACTTCAGAGTAATAATTATGAGAAAGCTCAACAGCATGAGTAAAGATATAGAAACACTGAAAACCAACTAATTGAAAATGAAGAATGACATAGCAGAAATAAAGAACACATTGGAAGGAATCACCAGCAGAGTAGAGGAGGCCGAGGATCTGATCAGTGAATTAGAAGACATTGTTTAGAATTAACTGTTTCTCTTTATTGCCCAATTAATTGTTGGGCAATTAAAAAAAAAAAAGCCCAATCAGAGAACCAAAAAGAAAAACAATTAAAAAACTTATGGAGGACTTCAAAGGAGAAATCAATAGCAATACAATCACAGCAGGGGACTTCCAGGCTCTGCTGACATCACTGGATAAATCTTCTAGATAAAAAACTTAACAAGGAAACAGAGACTGTAAATGATACACTAGATCAAATGGATTCATTAGATATCTACAGAGAATTATACCCCCAAACTTCAGAATTCACATTCTTCTCAAGTGCACATGGGACATTCTCAAAGATAGACCATATGTTAGGACACAAACTAAGTCTCTACAAGTTTAAGAAGATTTAAATCATATCATGCATTTTCTCAGATCACAATGGCATAAAACTAGAAATCAATTACAGCAAAAACATTCAAACACATGGAGACTAAATAGCAAATTATGAAACGATTAATGGGTTTCAAGGAAGATCAAGAAAGAAATGAAAAACTTCCTGAACACCACTGAAAATGAACACAGAACTACACAAAATCTGAGACTGCAGAGAAAGCAGTCCCGAGAAGGAAGTTCATAGCACTACAGGCCCATCTCATGAAACAAGAAAAATTGCTAATTGATTATCTAACCTCACAACTTAAAGTACTAGAAAGTAGACAAAAAGAAAAACCCAGAGCAAGTGGAATGAAAGAAACAGTAAAGATTAGAGCAGAATTTATGACATAGAGACTAAAAAAATTCAAAATATCAATGAAACAAAGAGCTGGTTCTTTGAAAAAAGATTGATGGACCCTTGGTTAGACTCACCAAAAAACAAAGAGAGAGGACCCAAATAAACACAATCAGAAATGAAAGAGGAGAAGAAACAACTGACACCACAAAAATACAAAGGATCGTTAACAAATACTATGAACAATTATATGCCAACAAATTGGACAACCTAGGCAAAATGGACAAATTTCTAGAAATACATAGTCTCCCAAAACTGGACCGGAAAGAGATAGAAAACTTGAACAGACCAATAACAACTAAGGAAATTGAAGATGTAATCAAGAAACTCCCAACAAACAAAAGCCCAGACCCGGATGGCTTCACGGGGGAGTTTTACCCAACATTCAAAGAAGAACTAACACCCATTCTCCTCAAACTATTTCAGAAAATCCAAGAAAAAGGAAGTCTTCCAAACTCATTTTATGAGGCCATTATAATTCTAATCCCCAAATCATCTAAAGACACTACAAAGAAAAAAAAACTACAGGTCAATATCCCTGATGAGCATAGATGTCAAAATCCTTTACAAAATATTAGCAAATCAGATCCAGCAATACATCAAAAAAAATTATTCACCATGACCAAGTGGAATTCATCCCAGGGATGCAAGGCTGGTACAATATTTGCAAATTAATAAATATGACACACCACATAAACAAAATGAAGGATAAAAAACATATGATCATATCGATACTGAAAAAGCATTTGACAGAATCCAGCACCCATTTCTGATAAAAACATTCATCAATGTGGGAGTAGAGGGACCATATCGCGATATAATAAATGCCATATATGAAAAACCTACAGCCAACATCATACTCAGTAGGCAAAAACTAAAAGCATTTCCCTTAAGAACAGGAACAAGACAGAGATGCCCACGTTTACCACTCTCATTTAACATAGTTCTTGAAGTCTTAGCCACAGCAATTAGACAGGAAGTAAAAATAAAAGGGATTCAAATTGAAAAAGGAGAAATTAAAACTATCATTATTTGCAGATGACATGATATTGTACATAGAAAACCCTAAAGACTCCATCAAAAATCTACTAGAGCTAATAAATGAATTTGGCAAAGTAGCAGGATACAAAATTAATGTCAAGAAATCAATGGCATTCTTATACACCAATAATGAACTCACAGAAAGAGAAACTGAAAAAAAATACCATTTACCATTGCAGTAAAAAAACTAAGATACCCAGAAATAAACTTAACCAAAGAAGTAAAGGACCTGTTCCCAGAAAACTACAGGACATTGAAAAAAGAAATAGAGGAAGATAGAGAAAAGTGGAAGCATATACCTTGTTCATGGATTAGGAAGAATTAACATCATTAAAATGTCCATACTACCCAAAGCAATCTATAGATTCAATGCAATCCCCATCAAAATACCAGTGACATATTTCACAAAACTAGAACAAATACTCCAAAAGTTTATGTGGAACCAAAAAAGACCCCGAATAGCCACAGAAATCTTGAAAAAGAAGAACAAAGTAGGAGGGATCACAATACCACATATCAGGTTATACTACAAAGCCATTGTAATCAAAACAGCCTGGTAGTGGCACAAGAACAGGCATATAGAGCAATGGAACAGAACAGAGAACCCAGAAATAGACCCAAGACATTAAGCTCAATTAATATTTGACAGAGGTGGCAAGAGCATACAGTGGAGTAAAGATAGCCTCTTTGATAAATGGTGCCAGGAAAATTGGACAGCTAGATGTAAAAAAAATGAAGCCATAAGAAAGAGAGATCTCTTATCCTTTGAGATGACATGGAGGGACCTGGAGAGCATTATGCTAAAGTGAAATAAGCCAATCAGAGAAAGAGAAATACCATGTGATCTCACTCATTTGTGGAATATAATGAACAAAATAAGCTGATAAACAAAATAGACCCAGAGACATAGAAGTAGGGCACATACTGACAAACCTCAGAAGTAGGGGATAGGGTAGGGCGGGGGAGAAGAGATAAACCAAAGACCTTATATGCATGTACGCGTAACCAATGAACATAGACAACAATGCTGGGGGCGAGGGCAGGGGGACAGGGGCTCAGGAGAAGGGTGTCAATGGGAAAAAAAGGTGAAACATGTAACAAAAATAAATTAATTTTTAAAAAGTCATACATTCACCAAGGCAGGAAAAACAAGCTTTCTTAAAATAAATTAAAATTAGGCTTCCCCAGACATTTTCTCTATAAACAAAAGGCAGCAAATCATGGAGTAACAGGTACAGAAATTTTGAGGGAATAGAACTGTTATCCAAGAATGTTGTATAATTTTCTACTTATTTTTTTATGCAAAGCAAGCAGGAAAACATGCTTAGATTCACACAAACTCAGAAAATCACCAATTGCCCTCTCTCCTGAAAAAAATTATCTTAAAACATGTTATAGTTCATGGGAAAATAAATCAAAATTTAGAACTAATAAAATAGGAAAACAGTAGTTCAAAAGAATTTTGGAACTTCCCTTAGTCAGTTTAACCTCCCAAATCAGACACCCAGCTGGATTCTGAATTGGCTGCTGAGTCTGGCTCCCCAGGTGGGCCCAGGGGGACTGCCCTCCGTGTGACTCTTCAGCTTTGCCTCTTTCTTGGCACTGGGACATCAACTTGTACAGCCAAAATCAACTCCCACAACTAATAATCCCTTAAAACAACGTGTACCACAGCACTTGTCCAGAATTTGCTAACAACAGCTATATTACTTGCTTGTGGAAACAGTGCCCCAGAACTTCTCAAAGTATGTTTTCCTTCCTCAAAAACGGTACAAAATAATGGCCAGAGTTAATGCCATATTAAATGACAAGGTACTTGAATAATGACTTTCTATATATTTATTTATTTTTATCCTCACCCAAGGACATTTTCCCATTTTTTTGTTCAGGTAGAGTGGGAGGGAGAGAGAGGAACAGAGAGAGAGAGAGAAACATCGATGTGAAAGGAACACATCAAGTGGCTGCCACCCGCACGACCGACCAGGGCCGGGGACAAACTGCAACTGAGGTACGCGCCCTTAGAGGGAACCGAACCCGGGTCTCTCAGGACCGCAGGTCGACGCTCTAACTGCTGAGCCAAACCGGCCAGGGCAACTTTCTATATATTTAAAAGCCACAGACAATGACTCCTTTTTTTTTAATTGGAAAAGAGTGATGGATCGTGAAGCACATTATTTATCATTTCCAGTCTAAGCCCTGTTAATGATGTTCCTTTGTTATCTCAGCTTAAACATAATATATACACATTGAAAAAAGATAGGGGGAAATAACCACATGGAAGTAGTGGTCCTCTGTCTAGGTGTTGGAATTCAAGATGATGATATATTTTCTTTAAAGTTTTCAGTACTTTCTAAATTTTCCCCGATGATTATGTTTTGGCTGCATGATAATTTAAAAGTTGATAAAATCAACAAATATAATAAGTATGAACACACAATATTATCCCACTAATTTGAGAACACAAAAATTGTGTAGCAATAGTTATAACTAAGAGGTAAGATTCTGGACAATAGTGTTTTGTTTCTTTCCCCCCAACAAGTACATATAACTTATATGATTGTAAAAAGACTAATTTCATTAAGAGAAAAAAATGTAAAACAAAAGTGGGAGTTATTCAATACTTAATTTATGCATTTTAGAAGAAGGAAAGCTAAATACTGAGGAAAAGAATCCCGCCAAAGCCATTAGGATAAAGAAAATATATCAAATGCCTTTTCCTTTAAGGCATACTTTCTACTCTCTTCTATTTATGGCTCCCTTTCTTTACCCATAAAAATATATCTATTATTGCATTTGAGTTCTTAAAATTGGCTCCATGAGATGATACCTCTTACGCTTTCAATTCTATTCCTTAGGACTTCACTGAAATATGTTGCTAAAATGTTCACACCGTCCCAGGGGAGCCAGATGTGTTAGTCAAATACTTTAAATAGATTTGATTGAAGGTTTGGAAAGACTTCCTGTTCCATTGTATTTAAAGGTGCTGATGTTCAATGTTTTCATTTTTCTTTTTCCTGCTCTCTACTCATTTTATCTTTGATTTGTTAGTTCTTACAATTTTTGGTTTTATAATCTGAGGACTTAACAAATTCATAATGATTGTATAAGTAGACAAATACATTCTCATAGACACCATACTGCAACCTCAAACATTTGCATTGCAAATGCAACATGACCAATGTTAGTTTAGTTGCAAGATTCTATTAAAATTGACACAGACACCTTAGGATCATTTAGTGGCTGTCTAGGGGTCATATTCCAAACAGTGAGCACTACTTATAAAAGCAGAAGAGAAAGAGTTCTGGAATTCAGACAGGCACATTGACCCCCACATATTGTATGTAGAATATAATAGTGGTCCTTACCTAACCCTAATGTTTTTTCTCCTGGTTACAACTTCCCGAAGTTTCCTCCGTATCCCTTTTCTTGCATCTCCAAATGAAATGCAGCAGATTGATAAAGGGAGAAGAAAAAAACACCAAGAAGTACTCCTGGGCATAGGAAGCAACTTTTCAAATGGACTGTTTCAAAGGGCTAGGTCCATCCTTGGAAGCCTAACCAGTATGCCTGCATACCGTGAGAACAAAGCGTTATTTAACCTTTGGAGGTAAATGCTAGTTTGAAAATGGACTACCAAAGCCCAAACAAAACTTCCTAATCTTACCTCTTGTTCAACAGAGCAGTGAGTATGAAAAATATTTGGGAGAAAGAATCAGTTTCGGGAAAGCTTTCTCTGGTAACCTTGAGAAGGAGAGAGGCAGGTAAGCAACCACAGTGGTAGGCAGGGCAGATAAAAATCCCAGACTGTACATGGTTTCATAACTGTGAACACAAAGGCTGAAATAATGCCTAATACAGGATGATTTCCTCGAACCATCTCCAGGCCCACAGTATCTCCTCGATGACTTATTTATACATAACATAAAGAATTAGAGACAGATCACATTGGAAACATACCTTGACTACCAATTCATCCCACCCACAGGTCTGCCCACCCTGTTAAATACACATAGGCAGAACTTGGTGAGATAGTAAACGAACTTCAGCCTCAGACTATATGAATCTCTATGTGCTTAGCACCATGGGAGCAGGGGACAGCCTCCACCCTCTTCGCTCCTGCTGGCTGGGACGAGCAGAGCAGACCCATGTGCAGGCTCTAGCACAAGGGCAGGAGCCGTAAATATGAATTTCTCAAGTGTTATGAGGCAACGTCGGAATTGCCTGAATTGCTGATACAGAGAAGAAAAATTCCTTCTTCCTTTCCTTGAGGTAGAAGTTCATTCAGCCTTTTGGTTTCACGCTGAAAATACAGTCTACCTCCACTGATACAGCAATCTCCCCTGGCGGCATTTGTAACGGGGCTCCTTATCAGTTCTACTGAGCCCTTTATAAGAACGGAAATAATAGTCCAGATATTATGAAAAAGAAGTCCTAACACTGTTGTGTAAACCAACAATGCATGCACACTTCACAAGTGATACTTAAGCTTTCACATAATAGTAATATGATTGGTGAGAATGAGCCTATAAGAACTAGATTACCAACCTCTTGACTATATTCAAAAAGATTTCCTTTTTTGTGCAAATAGTTTAATCTTGATTACTATTAATAAAAAAATAACATCTAAAAATATTATTTCCTGATGTGGAAAATAAAGAAACACTATAGTTTTCAAACAGAAAATTATTTGATAACCCTGGCCAACGTGGCTCATTTGGTTGGAGCATCGTCTTATGCACCAGAAGGTCGCAGGTCTGATTTACGGTCAGGCACATACCTAGGTTGTGGTTTATTCCCTGGTCAGGGCACATACGAGGGGCAACCAATGGATGTATCTCGCTCACAGCTATGTCTCTCTCTCTCTCTCATTCTCTCTTCTTTCCTCTCTCAAATCAATTTTAAAAATTATTTGATGGAAAACTTTTCTGGGAATATATTTCAAGAGTAAGGTTGATAAGGGAACTGAAAAATATTATATAGATTTTCACGCTTGTAGAAAGGAAAAAAATGTGTTTTTATCATACGAAAATTTATTTTTTAACAATTTAACCTACAAAGATGATAACATCTCAATAAAAGTGTACTTTTACTCTTTCAAAAAAAATTTGCTTTTCTCTGTACTGTAGGCCGACGCTCCAATTGCTGAGCCAAACCGGCCAGGGCAAACATTTTTCTATGGTTACAAAAAATTCACTACAAATTTTCTTGGTAAGAAATAATCTAAATTATATTCTCATGGGTACTGGTAATGGAAACAGTGGTAGAAAAGCAGAGGAGTGACTTTAGCGCAGAGGTCCCGGCTGGTTCTAGCCATTATGTCCTCCTTACATATTGCATATACTGAAATATATTGACTATTTCAAAACTGCAGAAAGTGAGCAGAATGAAGAGATAACTCTCTGTAAACAGGTTGATAAAATAGAGAGAAAAATAAAATCACTTTATGTTTTCTTCCTTTCCACGTCCCTTTTGGGACCTGACTGTTTTGCAAGTTGGAAATGGCACAATCTCTATTGAATAAAGATGAGCATATCTCTTGAGATTTAAAAGGTAAAAAGCAGCACAAGAGAGGCAAGTCCAGTGCCCTTTGAAGGACAGCACTTTCACATGACCCTCCGGTGAAGAAGCAGCGGTGCTGGCGGTGCACACAATGGGGCGTCATTCAGTGAGAGGAGAAATTCACAGGCTCCCAGAAAACCCCAGTCAATGTAGCGAGATTTGGTTTTACTGGTATTTCCACAGAATCACTGCAAATAAAAATCGTTCTCTCTCTCTTCCTTTTGTTTGGGAACTTGAATGGCTGGTTAATCTAGGCCATCGCTGTCCTTCTTGCACTCTAACAACAAAAAAAGATTTCCTCACGTGGAATCTAAAGAGCAATATAAACAAACAAACAAAATAGAAATAGACTCAGATACAGAGCAGACTGATAGCTGTAGAGGGGAGAGGAGCTGGGGGCTGGGTGAAAAGGGAGAAGGGACTGAGAAGCACAGATGGGCAGTTACAAAACAGTGATGAGATGTAAAGCACAGCTTAGGAACTGTAGTCAGTAATATGGCATTAATTATGTATGGAGCCAAGGTGGGCACTTGAAATATCGGGGGATCACTTTGTAAAGTATATAATTGTCTAACCACTATGCTGTACACCTGAAACTAATACCAAATACTATGGAGTATAAACTATAATAAAAAAATAGAATAAAAAGATTCCCTTTTCTACTGCAGCACTGGTCTCCCCTTCTCAGTGTGCCATGTTCACAATACAACAGTTAAGATTCAGCAATTTCTCTGGGGAAAATGCCCTAAATAACGGAGTTCTTTTTCTAAAGGTACTTTTTCCAGGAGCATTTTATGATTTCCGCTTGTATTCTTGAATCAAATTTAGTTAAAACTAAATTTGCCAAGAGTCCAGTAAGAACGCTTTACTACCTCATTTGTTTCAAGACAGAATTCACAATGTAAAAGCAAGAGAAAATGAAAACCCGGTATTGTGGAAATTACCTCATCTGCTTCTTTCTTTTCTCCTGACCTGGAAGGTGATCTACTGTCTTTTTCATTGGCATGCTATAAAAAAAAAAAAAAAAAAAAAAAAAGAGATAATGTTTAATAGAGGGAGGTGATACAAGCAATATAATTGTGACTTTAATCCCAAAGGGCTAAATATATAGACTGTTCAGAACAAGGACCCCTTTAATCTTCCTCCTGAGAATGTTGATAATTCTACACCCACCGATGTAGGTGGCTTTCAAAAATCAAGGGGAAGTACAGACATGCATTTGGGGTGTAGAAAGTCAGCCTGTAATTAACCAGACACAGATCTGATAGTGTTGCTGAGGTGGCATCTCATCTCCTACAAAACGCCTCATGGAATTTTAAAGCCCAAATTGCCAGCGTGGGAGACGTCTGGTTCCTCATGGAGATGAGATGTCTGAGGACCATGTTGAGGGTAAAGCCATACTTAAGCCTCAGTTCAGCATATGGACAAGAGGGAGGACCAGACCTTCCAAGTCAACCATCTCGTTGGATGGCTCTTGGGAATTCCCTTCCATTCTTCTAAGTTTTCAGCAATGCAGACAGATAGACCCTGAAGTGGAACGACCACACCTGCAACTTCCAATTACTATGGCTTTAGAAGTTCAATATGTCCAGAAACAGAGCTATTTTTCTCACCAGGACATGAGATGAAAGCAAGTATTTGTATGTGGTATATAAAAGCTTCGAGTAGCTTACACCATCATTTGTTTTGATGCTAAGGTAAAATAAGTCATAAAGGTTATTGATTTTTTTTTTTTGAAAAATGAAAAATAATTTTATGTTCCTGAAAAGAAGGTACAGATAATTATTTGTTTTTTGCACATTTGTGAGATGTGCAAAAAAGTGAGAATAGGAAGTCTAAGTATATATATATATATATATATATATATATATATATATTTGAATTTTTTTATTAAATTTTTGTTACAGATGTTTCTCCTTTTTCCCTGTAGATACCCTCCTCCCTATCCCCACCCCACCCCCCACCGCCAAGCATTGTTGTTTATGTCCATTGGTTACTCACACATGCATATAAGTTCCTTGGTTTATCTCATCCCTCCTCCATGCCCCTCTCCTCTGAGGTTTGTCAAAGGAGAGAGAGATAGAAGCATCAATGTGAGAGAGAAATATTGATTGGCCGCCTCCTGCATGCCCCCATCAAGCCCATAACCTGGGCATGTGCCCTGACCAGGAATTGAACTGGGACCTCTTGGTCCATGGGATGTTCCTCAATCCACTGAGCCACCGGTGGAGCTAAATATATATTTTTTAAAAGCTCATCATTGGGTTCAATCCCAATCACCTTTAATTAAACCAAAATATAAAATTCCCTTACATTTTCTGAGCAGAATCATAACCTGGATATGTAGGCAATTGAAATTATGCAAATTAAGAAGAGTGAAGAGTGACAATAATAGTAATAATAATTTATATCACTCTTTATTATTTACAAGGTACTTTCATATACATTCTTATTTGACAATAAAAGAGACCCATGTGATTTTGTGGATAAAAAGCTAAGAATAAGAGTCACTTGGTGTGTTTTTCATAAGGACATACATCTAGCAAATGGGGAAAGTTTACAAAGCAAGCATTTTGAACTTAAAACCTGGCATTTGTCACTATATCATGCTAAATGGAATAATATTCCCTTTAGTCATATCAACAGATATTTTAGAAAAAAAAAAGGCCAAGAAAATCCAGACACGTGGCTGAAATTTTTCAATAGTCTCTTTGTATGAAAGACTAGAAAGAAATCACTTACATGAATGGAAAGTTCTTCCCAGAAGGAAAGACTCATGAATGGGTGAGTGGGCTCCACAGAAAAGCAGGCATCTGCGGCACTTAGTGTGGGGAACGAAGCCCTCTGCAGGGTTTGTCTTGCCTACAGTCCTATCAGGGGTTTGTTTGTCCACAGTTGAGTGCAGCAGTACTGAGTAGTTAATGAATCTTGAAAACTAAAAAAAAAAGCCATTTAAAAGCCCACCTATATATCAGAGCAAGGTGGGAATTAATCAGTTTCAGAATAATTGGTGAGCAAAAGGTTCTTAAAGGCCAGAACAGGGGGAAGAATTATTCAACATTGGGAGACAGAATTTGAGAGGGCCAGATCCACAGTGGTAGAGATGTACCCACGCGGTCTCCTTCCAGATCTGGTCATTCAGAACCATGATATTACATTCATTTCTTATCTCTAACTCCATACCTTTGTCAGATTAGTTATAGGTAATAACACAGCAGTATCCACTGTTTTACTGAGTGCACTGCTTAGAGTGCCTCATTTACTTGCCAGGAGGTATTATTAATCCATTTTATAAATAAGAAAACTTAAAGAGACAGTGTGCTCATGTCTGGTGCAATGGTCCATGTTCTCCCCAAGGTCTCACTCTGCTTTCTGCTCATGTGCCAAACATATATTATGATTTATTACCTTACAATAAATGCACAGTCTTTTCTCTCTAAAATATTGTTATACAAATATTTTTCTTTACATTTTTAAAAAAGTTTTTTCCTGATGGTGTTTCAAAGTTGCAGTCCTCCTGATTAACCAACAGGATCAGTTCCTTGTTTCCACTGAACTACTCAAATCCCTCAAAATTATGTTGGCTCTAAACAATAGTTTGAAAGGGATGTATATAACAAAGTATTTTTTAAAATGTTGAGTTACAATGACAACTTATAAAAATTATGTATTTTAAGAACTGGCATTTTGTCATTTCAAAAGAAATATTTGCTCTCAATAGGAAGCAATTTTTGATAATACTCAAAATTATAATGACATAAATAAAAATCATATAAACAAGTGGCAAAAATTTTTAGGAACTATATGTATTGTATTTTTTCATTTTTTATTTTTTTTAACCTGGCTTTTTATTATAATATTTTCCTAACATATAAAACATTGAAAGAATAATACATTGAATGCCGATATTCCCACCACTTAGATTCAACAACTATTAACATTGTTGCCATATTTTACACTACTTTCATATATTACAGACAGAAAAATCTATTTATCTATGTTTGTATATGTACCTGCATTTGAAAGTAAATTGAAAATATCCTGAAACTTTACTCCTAAATATTTCGCCAAACATCTCCTTAAATTGAAGACTTTTTCCTATATAACTCCAATACCGTCGTCACTCTAAGAGAATTAACAAGAATTACTAATGCCATTCCATTTCCAGGAAATAACAACTTTATGAATGAACCATTGTCCAGACCATTTCATGGGGCTCATTCAGTACTCAGCACCCTATTAATGATATAAAATCAGTTACATTTTTCACTGAGAGCGGTTCCAAGTACCTGATGTTTTATTTCTTGGAACAACTGAGCAATTTCAATGTAATTGAGATGATGATAAGAAATATCTGGGAAGGATATATGTCCAACTTGATCCAGCTCAGGAACCTGCAGTAAGACTTTCTAAGAACAAAGAGAGAAAACTCTGTCTACTATTACTGTGCGAGGCTGGTGAGGTGGGGAGAGGTGAGAAGCATGAGAAGGGAGGGAGAGGATAGGTCGGAAAAGAGAACTGAACCACTAACCTAATAAATCTGAGGACTTTTCTATACGAGGAAAAAGAAACTAATATGTTCTAAGCATCTATTCTGTGCTAAAAAGGTACTAGGCATCTTTGTGTGGTCACCTTTACTCCCCACGACAACTGTAGGGGTACACACTGTCACCTCATCCTGTGTATAAAGAATAGAGGATCTGAAAGGTGAGGTTTTCCCTGGTCACACCACACATCAGGATTATAGTTTATGGCCAGAGACTTGGCTATGCCGGATCTAGTGAAACGCTAGCTGAGATCTTGATATTCACATCAAGAAAGTCTCAATCCAATGCTCTAAATGAAAACAATCACAAACAAACAAACAAACAAACAAAAAACAGAAGTAAAACAAAACCTTTCTAGTCTAAAACTGGTTTTTTAAAATTAATGACCCACAGTACTTATCAATTTCATCCTGCAGTAGCAGGTGGGAGACAAGGCCAAAGACAGGAAGAGCAGGAGGCTGGCCCTAGAGCAGGGACAGTTTCACTGGGAAGATAAGTCCACAGAAGCCCGGGAGCCAAAATGATGGATAGAGACATGCACAGTTCAGAGGCTGGGAAACAAATCAGGTAAAGGGCTTTCCTTTCTTTGGAATAATCTTCCAAACTATTTCTAGTCCCTGACATCACCACACATTTGGCAAGTACAGCTGTCTTTGTCCTCACACTAGGACACAGCATTTATATGCTAAAATCTTCTACCCTAGCAAACCCTGCACCTGTCAGGAAATCAACAAGAGGCAGGAGCAATAAGGCCTGGGGCCTGTGCTCTCCCCCAGCTAAGGAGTCTCCAGCCCTCGGACCCCCTCTTATTGTTACCCAGATGCACTCAGATACATGCACAGACAAGGGTTTACCATGCACAGAATAAAACAAAATCAAACAAATGTCTACACATGTAAAAGAAGAAAGAAGGCAGAAACACATGAGCTTTGAAAGCCAGCTGTGAAAGAGTACCTAACACTACTGAGCTTCTGAAATGCCTTTGCTTTATTTAAAAAAAGAAAAAAAAAAAAAGAAAAAAAGATACAGAGTTTCTTTTAGGGGGTGACAAAAACATTCTAAAATTAAACTGAAGTGATGTTTGCACCACCCTGCAAATATATTAAAAAATATTAAATTGTATGTTTTAATGAGTGAATTTACAGTTTGTGAATTCTAACCCCTTCCCAATACCAAAAATTTTCTTTTTTAAATACAGATTATTTGAAAATAACTCAAAGATTTTCCTTCTTCACTCAGAGACAAGGCCATAGGGATCAATATGCACGTCCAGCGACAACTGTACCAAAATTATGAAGCAATAAAACGTTGTCTCGGTGCCGTCTGGACTTTACCAGTGCACAGAGCCCCCCTCTCCCGGCACCGCCACTGCACCTGCTGAGAAAGGTGGTTTCGGGGCCTCCTAGGATCGGAAAGCCTTCGCTCAGCAGGAGGTCCTATACCTCAGTGAGGGCCACAGGTACCTGGGCACGGGTGGAAACACACCAGAGACCAGGATTGCAGCTAGTTTGTCCAGGGTGGGGCCTGGGCACGGATGTCTTTTTCTAAAATTCCCCAGCTGATCCTAACACGCACCTAGGATAGGAAACACTGGTTTTTCAGGGAGATTTGTGGTACCATGACTGGAAGTGGGGCTTTGTGCTAGTCAAATCACCCCCCTGAGTCAGCCTCCAGGGGGGGTTTGTCCAGGTCAGGCAGGTTCGGGCAGCGCTGGGCCTCCTGGGTGAGCTCTGATTGCCCGAAGAAGGGACCTTCACAGGATCTGTGCTCACACCAGTACTTCCTGACTAATTCTGAGCCGTGCCCTGGGCACAGCACACCGAATCTTCGAATCTTCGTATCAGCACATACATCGCTACTTTCTTAGTAAAGCAAACAAATTAGCACTTTATTGCAGACTCTCCTGCTTACTGGTTACTTCATAAATGTATATTTTGACTTCCTAACCACAAGGTAAATGATATTCTTTTTTCTCCTGGTCTTGTGGTAGGAGTGGGACAAATAAATCTTGATTGAAGGACTACATTTCCACAAGTCTCTACACGTTCCCTGTGAAGCACTTTTGCTCTTTTCAGGCCAGTAAACTAGATGAAAAGACAGAAAGCTGAAAAGATAGCATGGAAAACTAAGACAATGTGCAATTTGATGCCAAATCCCTTAACATCTATTCTTGTATGCATTTTGTTTGCTAAAACAGAATTGCTCAGCAAATAAGCGTGACCAAGATGCAAAGCTGTTTTGCTTTAACACAGTCTCCCTAGTGCAGACCTGGGCTGGTCACATCAGAAGGGCTCCTTGCCCTGTGCCTGCCCTATTGGTGTAGCAAGGATGTTTGCTGGCTCCCTGGATGGACAGTCTCAGGCTGGGTTTGGCCTGTGGGAGTCACCTGCAGGAGAATGGAGGTGGTGGGCAGGTGGAATTTTCCCCTCCTCTCTGCCTCTGGGAGCCTCTGCAGGAGGGTCTCCTGAAGGACAAGCCAATGGTGGTTCCAGCTTCTGCAGGGTGATCCAGCTCTTCCCTCTGTCTTTCCAGCCTAGGAATGGTTGCAGCTTCCCGCAGTTTCTAATCTCTGGGTTGCCTCACCACCAGTTGACTGGCTTCCCAGCCTCTTCTACAACCTGGATAAGTAATTCCCTGCCTTCCATTCCCTGGCAAACTCTAGTAGGCCAGAAAGAGCAGAGATCTGAAAGCCTATGTGACCTTGGGCAAATAATTTAACCTTTCAGTGTTTTGTTTGTTTTGTTTTCCTTGTAAAATGGAGCTAATAGTACCAACCCCCAGGGGCTGTCATATTTTTATGTTAATGAGGAGCCTGGCCCATTGCCTGGTTCATTTTAAGAATATAATAAAAGTTATTCCCCTCCCTTCCTTTTCTCTGGCACCAATCAGATTGTGGTGAATCATGAGACAGTAAAATTAATATGCGATGTAAGCAAAGTTTAAGGTTGCAAATATTAGACCAGAGATTTGGGTTTTTACTTTTTATAAGTACAAGAGAACTAGGTTCATCTGATAAGTTTATGCTTATTACTTTGTCTATCATGACTATGTATTATATTACTCTCACATTTCCATATTATATCTAAGGAAATAAAATACACAGGGAATAGAGAATTCATTTTCCAAACAACCTACCCTGAGTTGGTTGCAGGGATGACACTTAAATGTGGAATTTCCACACTTTAAAATACTTTGGAAGGGTGTGTGTGGGTGTGGGTGTGTGTGGTGTGTGTTGGTGGGGCTGGGATAAAGTAAAATTGGCATAATGTTACAATGTTGATAATGGGTACATGAGGAATTCATTATATTATTCTCTCTTCTGTGATAAAAATTTGGAGTTCTCTTATCGCAAGAGTATATATTTCCTAAATCACCCAAAGGCAATATCCTAGTCATTTTGCTTGGTTTTAATACTGAAAACCCTAAACTCATGGAGAATGCTAGTATGAGAGGTACAGTTTATTTATTTTTTAAAAAATCAGTGAGTAGAGAAAGTCAAGAAATCGGTATTTTTAAAAATGCTATATCAGCAAAAAGGTAACTTTAAAAGAAAGCAAAAAGAATGAGCAAAAAAGAAAGAGAGAGAACTCATGGTCATGGATAGCGGTGTGGTGATGCAGGGGGTGGAGAAGAGTCGGTGGAGCTGGAAGAGGGCACAGAGGGGATAAATGGTGATGGAAAAAATAAAGTAAAAACACACAAAAATGAAAGCAAAAATAAATCCTAGAGCAGAGAAATACAATAACTAAGATGAAAAATTCACTAGAGAGATTTTCAAAGGCAGATTTGAGCAGGCAGAAGAAATATAATAACAGCCTGAAGATAGGACAATTGAAATTATTGAGTTTGATGTGCAGAAAGAAAAATGATTAAAGAAAAGTGAACAGAGCCTAAAGGACCTCTGTGGGAGTTCCAGAAGGAGAAGGAAAGCAAAAGACAGTGGATTATTTAAAGAAATAATGGCCTAGCCCTGGCTGGTTTGGCTCAGCGGTTAGAGCGTGGGCCTGCAGTCCAGAGAGGCCCGGGGTTTGGTTCCTGCTAAGGGCACGTACCTCAGTTGCAGTTTGTCCCCGGCCCTGGCTGGGTCCCGTGGAAGGCAGCCACTCAATGTGTCCCTTTCGCATTGATGTTTCTCTCTCTCTCTCTCCTTCCCACTCTATCTGAACAAAAAAATGGAAAAATGTCCTCGGGTGAGGATAAAAAAAATCAGTAAATAAATAAATCATCTTACTTAAAAAAAAAAGAAATAATGACCTAAAACTTCCCATATTTGATGGAAGATATGAATATAAACAAGAAGCTCAACAAACTTCAAGTAGGATAAAATCAAATAAGTCCATATTATAATCAAACTTTGAAAGACAAAGAAAGAATCTTGAAAGCAGCAAGAAAAAATGACTGTCACATACAAGGCATATTAAATAAGATTGCAAACCTTAAAAGTCAGAGGTCAGTGAGCCAAGTATTGGTGAGCATGTGAAGAAGTTGAAACCTCTGTGTACCGGTGGTGGGAATGTAAAATGGTACAACCACTTTGGGAAACAGTAAGGTCATCCTCAAAAAATAGCTAAAATGGAAGCAACCTAAGTGTCCATTCTCAGATGAATGGATAAACAAAATGTCATACACATGTACACAAAGGAATTACTATTCAGCATAAAAAAGAAAAAATTTCTGACATGCTACAATGGATGAATCTTGAGAACATTATGCTAAGGGAAATAAGCCAGCCACAAAAAGACAAATATTGCATGACTCCACTTGTATGAGATTTGTAGAGTAGTCAAAATCATAAAAACAGAAAGTAGAATGGTGGTTGCCAAGGACCGGGCAAAGAGAGAAATGGGAAGTCAATCACCAAAAGGCATAAAGTTTCAGTTAAGCAAGATGAATGAGCTCTAGTGATCTGCTGTATAATCTTGAACTGTGGTCAACAATAAATACTGTACACTTAAACATTTGTTAAGAGGGTAGAGCTCATGTTAAATGTTCTTACAATAGAGTAAAAAAAGAAAATGGTAAAGAACACAGATACGTGACTGTTATATATTTGTATGTGTGTAAAACAAATGGGGATGTGTTGTTTAATGGGTATAGAGTTTCAATTTTTCAAGATAAAGAGTTCGGGAGATAGATGGTGGTGAAGGTTTCATAAGAATATGAATGTACTTAATTCCACTGAACTTCATGCTTAAACATGGTGAAGGTGGTAAATTCTATGCTATGTGTATTTTACCACAATAATAATAATAATAATAAAAACTCAAGGAAAAAAATAGGCTAAAAATGGCCTGCTAAAAATAGGCTAAAACGGCCTGCTAAAAAATGGTCTACTGATACAACCTCATTAGAACTAATTTATCCACCCATTCATCTCAGAATCTCAAATGACCACCCACTGTTTCTACTCCCAGCAAACTATATCATTCTTTAAAAAACACTTGTAGAATATAATTAACTTTCTGGGAAAGTGTCAAAACTGATTAAAGAACACTATCATCAAATGTCACTCTTAGTTTAAAAGTCTTATCTGCAATGGGAAGCAAAGTAACTCAGAAATTGCCAACCTAAAGACTAAAGAGTCTGACCTCCATTCTCTCAACGCCTTAAAGCCTGTGCCCTTTTTGCAGACACTATAATTTGCATTCCTACTCCTAAACATCTCTGCAGCCAAGTGGTCTGTCCAGCCATGGAAGGCTTGTAACAGATACTCTTCCCAGGCTGGCTGTGATGACCGGCCTCCCAAATGACTGGGTTCCTTGATCATGTTGCCATTGGGCCCACAGGTCTAATTATGCTAAGAAACGCCTTTAATTAATATGACCTAATCAAGTCAACTTAGGACTCTGGAATGTGATTACTGATGTAAACCAAATTTACTCTTCATCATTAATGATGCTCATCAGATGTTCCTCAACTCTAACTTTGTACATAATTCTTCAGAAGATCAATGATATTGATGTTATCCAATGTGGAAACATACATTGTAATGTTTCATTGACTGGCTTTACATGTGGCATTCCCTTAAACAAACACATCACAGGTATATATTTTAACGATTTTATTTTATGCTGCCTAAATTTTTAAAGTTAGGTCATTCACAATGTTTTTTCAGTATTTAAAAGATCCCACTAAATATATTTTAGTTATAAGATTTACCACAAACATGCTGTTATATATAAATATATGTATATGCAAATATATCATGTATGTATATGTTATAAATTGGCTCCATGGACCTTTAGGGGATTTATTGGTGTGTGTGTATTGTACTCTGTTGTGGAAAAATGGTCCTTGCACTGTATTTAACTTGCACTGTATTCTCAAAATGGTCTGTGATCAACCCCTCACAACCACTATACAAAACTGGTTAGAAAACTAAGCTGTACAGTCCAAATATTTAGTAGCCATTAGTCACTCATGGCTGTTGAGCACTTGAATCGTGGCAAATGTGAACTGGATTTTGAAGAATTGATATGAAAAAGAAGATATAAAATAAATGATTTGTACATTGATTACACATATTGAAATAATGCTTGAGATATAGTGGGTTAAATAAAATATATAATTAGCTTTATCTGTCTCATTTTGTTTTTGTTTATGTGGCTGCTAGAAAATTTAAAATTATCTATGTGACTCACTATATTTCTACTGGACAGCACTGGTTTAGGAAAAGTCAAAATTAGCCACAGGCATATTGCTGATTTTAGGATGCTCCTACTAGAAAACAATTTCTATAATACTATAGTTCCAAAATTGAATTCTAAGAGAGGTTTTAGCAAAAATGTCTACTAAATGTCTACACTACTCCTAAGAGTAAGATTTAAAAGCATAGATACTTTCATCCAATTGTTCCCCCATAATTTCCTTTAGCGAATCACGAATTTGGAAGGATTCTGATATCAGCTCTGAACCACTGGCATCCATATTTGCAGACTTCATGTGGTGCATTTTGATAAGAACCTCAGGATAATAATGACTCAAAGCAAACTTTTGCTTTCAGCACACCAATAAGATGCTACATTTTAGAAGCCCAGAATACATAATAGGAAACATACATGAAAAAATATCTCAAGGAAAACTGGAATTCCCAATGTTAAAAGTATATACATATGATACTTTCATGAATCTAATGAGTCACTTAATGTGGTGACTATTTTCATCCCCTTTTTATAGATACGAAAACGGGTTCAAAAAGCTTGACTCACCCTTTGAGAACAAGAACTCTGTCTTGTTGTCCACAGTGTACTTGGAGGCTAGCACTTGGCCTGGCACACAGGTGCTCAGTAAATGGTCATTGGCTATAAATGACAGTCTACTAATTTCAACACAAGATTACTTTCTAAAGAGGTTCTGATTACAACATCCTTGCTTTTTTCTTTTTCTTCCTGATACCACAGGCTGGTAGAGATTGGTGTACATAACTAATTTTTAAAAAATCCTCACCATAACTGATAGGATAAAAATATTTTCATTGTGTAGGTTAACGAAACTTTTGTGTTTTTGTTTTTTGAAAGCAAACTAATGTTAAACCATGCAAGCCTCCTGGTTCCTACACAGTACAAGTGCCAGCAGGACTGGATATCACACCTAATTGGTTGGCCTGGCATTCAAAGCACTAAACAAATGGAACATCTTTGTCCCTCACCCAAAGTAATAAAGTGCAGCGCAAAGCTACTCCCCACTGCCTGCAACACAAGGGTCTTAATCTCACTCAGCTGCTTCTGATCTTTGGAGTTCTGGGTTTTCTCCTTGCCTTCATCCCAGCTGCCTCTTCTCCGCGTTGGAGAATGAACGACCAACAATATTTCTCTAAAAGTTTAAAGCTCTACTCATAGGTTAAAAACAAACACTAGATATTAGCTCTTGAGAGCTGAGTCCTAGTTCCTCAAGGAATCCGGGTCCTGGGGCGAAATGCCTCCAGCGACAATTCTTGTTTCATTCAACTTCTGAGCGCGAGCTGAGCCTGGTGCATTTGCTCACACAGACTCACACGCCTGGGCGCGCTCCCACATACCACTGCAGGGTGAGTCTCGGCCTCTCCGGGAGCCTAACCTGGAGATCTGAAAGGAGATCGCACCCGGTCCCCCTCCTTCCCCTCCAAACCCGGGACAACACCTCGTCCGCACGCCCAGAAAGGCAAAGCGAACACATTCCCTTCCCGGTCCTGCCCAGGAACGTTCGCTTCTATTTACCGTCTTGTACCACCAGCTTGCGAATGCCATGGTTATAACCGGTTTGCTCTGAGCAGCACCGCGCAGGACCGGGCGAGAACTCGGGGTGCGGTGCTGAAGGCGCTGGGCTCTCACACCACCTGCCCTGGACTTGGCTGGCACTGTGCTCTGCAAGTCCCGTAGCTGCAGGTCTGCGGACACCTGGGCTGGGCCTGACACGGGCCCCGCCCCAAACGGGATGGCCCCGCCCCCCGATTTGCCTCGGGGCGGGTTAGCGAAGGTGTTCTTTCTCCAGGCAGCCACGCCCTGCAGCCCCGACTCTACGGGGTAGGCAGGATCCCGCAGTCTGGGGCGGGGGGATCCCGAACGAACTTTGATCCCCTTTCATCCCCATATCATTTCACTCGAGTCTCACCAACCAACTTTTCCCGACGCGCCCCCGCCCCCATCCGCCTCGCGCCACGCCCAGGGCGTTGGGCCCCGGCCCGGGAATCCCTGGCCACCTCCAGTCACCTGCCCTGCCCACCGCGGGCACTGAGCCCAGCCGTCACCCTTCCCTGGAACAGGAAGGTGTCCCGGGCGGCATCTGGCAGGCTACGCCCAGAGGAGGCGGCCCGCGGCTTCTGGGCTGGGGTCCTCCCGGTGCACGGCCCTGCGGCCGGGCTGGGGCGCCACTCACCTCCTGGGTGTGGCGGGCCGCTGCAGCTCGCCGGGGCCGCGGGGAGGCGGCGGGCTTCTGGCCCGACTGGGACATGGCGAGGCGGCGACGAGCGCTGCCTCCCGGACGGCGCAGCGAAGACTGGAAGGGAGGCCGCCTGGGGCGGGGAGGGGCCGGCGGGCGCGCCCGTGAGGCAGCTTTTCCGACCCAGTCCCGAGCCCGAGCTTGGGCTGCCCTGAGCCCCACTGGGCCCTCCCCTTCCTGCCCGCTGCTGGCTGTAGCGGTCCGGGCCTGAAACGTAACACCCTCGGCCCCAAGTCATCACTGTGACCCTCCCCGTTTCCCCAGCACTGCTCAATTCCCTGGGGTCACAGAGAGGAGGGGCTGGAGGTCGCGGGGTTCCTCCTTCCACTTGCCCAGACTTGTGCAGTTGTGCAACAGGAGAGCGGGACCCGGGCGTGGACTCTTCTCCCTAGGAATCTGGAGGAATAGACACACTTTCTGCAGACGGCCCTGGCTGAGCTAGGATTTACCAACTCAAATCTAGCCCCAGCCTGGACCGTCTGGTTAAGAAAGCGGGTCACAAAAACAAATTGATCTGTGTGTTTGTGTATGTGCGTGTGCGCGCGCCTGTGTATGCTTTATGCCATTTTACTTTTTTTTTTTTTCGGGGTGGGGGTGCAATGTGGCAAGTTTAACAATGTTTTATGGGGAGGAAGCTGCAGGTTCCAATCCAAACCCAAGAGCAGTCTCAAGTTTAAATCCCTTATAGCCTTTGGAGCCTGGCGGGTGTACTTTCTGAGGCTGGATTGCTTTTGTCTGTGGCTCGTTTTAAACGGCACTTCCTGGTTTGAGGGTGGAAGTGAAATGTAACAAGCTGACTAGAAAACGCTCATCTGCAGGGACTGTCAGCCTGCGGTTGCTGCCGGTTTGTGATCAGACCTGACTGAAAAACCTGTTACCCTGCGATGGCATTGGCACGCTCTACAGGGCTGGGTTTCAGGCAGTTGAAGAGAAAGAGACTAGATTATAGGAAAAGATTTGTCATGCTATAGGGATCTTGGCAGAATGGAATTCTTGCGTTTTCTCAGTTTTAAGGATTCTGACTTCCCCTTTACTCAAGACACTGCCTACCCTCATTCTTAACAGGGGGAGCAGGGAGGGATTATGTAAAAGCATTTCCTCTTAAGAGGTTCTACATACTGTGTAGGTATGTAGTATTTTCCACAAACAGGCTGCAGTCGGCTGGAATTTATATGTAAAAGGAATATATACAGTACATAGAAAATGAAACGACTTGGATATAGAGTCTATGATAGTCATTTCAAGAAAAATTGGTTGATGGCATCAATTACATGCATTGTTGGGGGACATGTCATAAGCCTGAAAAATGTTTTTAGGGTTGTGACCAAACAACTACAGTAATTTAAGCAAACACTAAAAATATAGGGGTGAGGTGATAGTCCCACCTTGGGCCCAGGAACTGCAACCATTTTCTAACTCAGGAGCCTAGAGACCCTAGATTCAGGTTTTAGATCCCTGAGAACATTATTCTAACTTTAGAAGAACAACAGTTCCCATTAAAGTTTGGGGTGTTTTCTAATGGAATATTTAAAATGGAATTTAAACCAGTTAGTTTTATATTTCCTGAACATCTTCCATGTACATCATTGTGAAAGGAATTGTAAAGGGAGTGATAATATCACTGTGAAAGGAAGCGTAGAGAGAATTGGGGTTCTGTGGGTTTTGGTGATTATAGGAAGAGAAAGGAGGCTTGAGTGGGATGGCTGGCTGGTGGGATGTGGACAGAAGAAGAAAGGGTTGGGACAGTTCAGAAAATTTAAAAAGTGCCCATCCAGCTGGCTGAAGTTGCTGGTCCAAGTTCAGGAGTAATCCATCAGTTCATCGATTTACTTATTAAGCAGCTACACTGTTCATGCTATAGTTGGTACCAAATCTGTAAGAGATTATGACCTTAGCCTTCAGGCTTTGCTTAAGAGTTAGACCTCATATAAACAGAACATATGCAGGCTAATCAGTGCATTGATTTGATGACAATGAGTAAAGAAACATTTTAAAATTGAAGATGAGAGTGATGGGCTCAATTTCTCGTGTAGTCAGTGAGGAATTTGAAACTTTAAATACCAGCACTAGCCTTTGGGCATCTTGAGGAAGCTCATTTTAAATATATATGGCAATTTTTGTTACATTTTTATTTGCACATATTATAAGAATTTTATTCCTTTATTTACTCAGTAACAGGATACCTGCTATGCGTCAGGCTCTGTGGAGGTACCAGGGATCTCCTACACTCAAGGACCTCAAAGTCCAGTAGGAAAGACAAACAAATAGATCCACAAACATGTGACCAGAGGTAAGGACTAGCAGAGGTATTTCAAGAGTGCTGTAGGATCCTGAGGAGGGGCTTTCCATTCTGACATAGGCGTGGATGAGCTCAGGGGTGGCTTTTTTCCCCATGTTTGACCTGAGTGAGTTGAAACCCACTCCAAGTCATCTCCACATTTTCTCTCTTCCTCATAATCCCCATAATTGTTCAGGAATTTATCCCTTCTCACCAGGAAACATATAAGTGAGAAAAAGATGGGATGGTATCCAGAGTAGAAGGCAGCGGAGCCCAGGAAAGAGCTTCAGTGGGGCAGAAGGAAGCTAATAGTGAAGTGGGTGCCAAAGGCCAAGGGTGGGGGCCTTTTGAAAGGAAGGGCTGGTTTGCAATATAAAATGTCACTCAAAGGTTGGGTTTGGATAATGTATGAAGAGTGTCCTTTTGATCTGACAGCTGAGAGGTTTTTGGTAACAGAGCCAGTGGGTAACACTGAGAAGGAGATGGTGTTTCTCTGAGATACCCACTTTGGGCTGTCACCTTCACTTTGGGTGGTGTTTCTTTCTACACCACCACATACCCCAGAAAGGAAAGTTACCCCTAGAAAACCTGGAACTTCTGACTGACATCCCAGTGTCCTCCTATTCTACTGAAATGCACTTGTCCTATCTGCCATCTCGAGACTCTCCGTCAAGTTTGCTTTACTCCACAGTGATGTTTTTCTGAGTAAACCAGAAAAAAAAAAAAGAAAGAAAGAATTCTTACAGACAGGCAAAGACTAATGAGCAAATCTGCAAAAGCTGTCAGCCCCCTTTCCCCTGTAACATGCACGGATCGTGGGGCGTCATGCTTCTGAGTGTAGAAGGAAGTGTTCTGCAGAGGAATGGCTTCAGTGGTGGAGCTCTATGCACAGAGAGGAAGGGCTGGCCAGCTGGAGACTTTGTTTGAGACCACAGCAGCCTTGCTATGTGCTATGGTCTGAATATTTGTGTCCACCTCAAATTCATATGTTGAAATCTTAATGCCCATCGTGATGGTATTAGTAGGTCAGGGCCTGTGGGAGTTAATTAGGTCATGAGGGCAGAGTTTAATGCCCTATTAAAAATGCCCAAGAGCGCTTCCTTCTGCCACATGAGGAAACAAGAAGTATCAACTCAGAAGAGGGCCCTCGCTCAAACACTCTGGCACCCTGATCTTGGACATCCAGCCTCCAGGACTATGAGAAATACATTCCTACTATTCCTTAACTCCCTAGTCCATGGTATTTTGTTATAGCATCCCAAGCAGACCAAGACACTTTGCCTCTTAGATCACATGTACTTGTGCATGGATGGCAGATGGGGTGGGGGTGGGGTGGGGGGGAAGAAAGAATGGAGATGGGAGGATGGAGGGACAGAGGCAGAAGAGAAAAAAAGAATAAACAGCAGAGGAAGTAGTTTTAAATTTTCCCTGTTATCAGACAAGAACTTGAATCACACACCCACACCCATAGTTTGGCCCTCAAGCTTTATCTCATCCTTTATGTCCCTCCAGATAGTAAAACACCTGAAAATATCTTCAAGCCTATTCTTCAGCTTGGCAACATTTCCTGCCTGTCATCTGGAAATCACAGAGGCCTGAAATCACATCTCCTTTCCAGGGCTTTATGAGAAAGTGCTCTTGGGAGAAGGTGAAGAATGGGCAAAGGCAGAAGTTGAGCTGGGATGCAGACCCAGGAGAAGCCTCAGATAACCCTGCAGGGAATGATGAAGATGGGATGCCCTTGAAAGGCAACAGAGGGCCTTTCTAAGCTGGAGTCATCCAGTTCCTGGATGTGGTTGAGGAGTCAGGAGCATGGATTTAGGCGAGAAAGGTGGTTTTCTTAAACTGTGGCAATCCCCAAAGGAGGCCAAAAGATAAGGGCTCTCTGTTGGTGGCACTCCCCAAGGCTGAGATAAGGGCTCTTTTATTCCTGAAGGGCTTTCAGGTAGCTTATTACATCCATTGCACTCTTCGGTGCTATATAACATCATAAAATTTTGCAGATAGAATAGAGGAGGAAATAAATATTGCAGAAGCATGTTGTCAAACTGCTATTAAACAGAACATTAGCTTTGAAAATATTACCCATTCAATTATATTTCTCCCCATTATAATGACTTTTGCCTTCCAAAGGGGTCACTGAAGAACACTTTGTTTCACAGAGCAGCCAAGCTGTAAATATGACTATCTAGATATAGAGAAACAGCAATTTTACAATTGTGATAGCAAAGAATGGTTAGAAATAAAGGGAAAATAAAATTTTTATTTTCTTATTTTATCTAGTGATATTAAAACCCAAAGGATTGCTGTTGGTTTGGCAGCAGGCAAGGAGGTAGATGTAACTTACTCCCTGCTCAGCAGGAAGCCTTCAGCGGCCTCTGCCTTCCTTGCTAATTCCCCTTAGGGGGCAGCCTTCCATCCTTGGGGGCAAGGGTTGATGAAAAGAGCTCACTTCTCAGGGTTAGTACTATCTTTGGGCCAATAACTAGCACTAAGGGAATCATCCCTCTTCAATTTTTACAGTCCTTGATGGTCCTAGGTGCCCCAGGATGACATTTAGACCTCTTAATATGGTCTCCCAGGTCCTGCAAGATCTGACCTGGTGGCTCCTCGTGCCTTCGTGCCACCTTGCCCTCCTGCTTTCAAATCCTGGAACTTATCTGGCTCTTCCCAGTTCCTGCCTTTGCTCATTTCTCCTCCCCTGGAATAGTCCTCCCTTCCCACGCCCAAAGCTCTCTTTCACTTTCCCCAGCACTTCATTATACTGAAATTGTCTATAGCCCAAATCAGGTCCCATATCCACATAGTTCAATCCTAAATGCAGGTTGTTTTTAAAGCAACGGTAGTCCATCATTGCAATGGTAATTAAAAGCATTTTAATCTTTACTACAATTGAAGTGCCTGAGTGAGCACACAATCTGAACATTTGTCAAAACATTTTAATCCTTTCTTTGTCTTTTTTTTTTATATATATACTCATCCAAGGACATTTTTGCATTTATCTTCAGATAGAGGGGAAGGGAAAGAGGGAGGAAGAGAGAGAGAAACATGGATGTGAGAGAGACACATCGACTGGCTGCCGCCCACACAATCCCAACCAGGCCGGGGATGAACCGCAAACGAGGTATATGCCCTCACTGGGAACCGAACCCAGGACTCTCCGCTGAGCCAAACTAGCCAGGGCCCTTTCTTTGTCTTATTCCCACTAACTCCTCCGTGCTCTGAAACTACTGTCAATTCTCCCAAAACCAACCAGAAGATGTGATAGGTAAAGTGTTTGGGAATTAGGTTTTGTTTGTTTGTTTTTTAGGTGATGAAAATGTTCTAAAATTGGTGGTTTATATGTCTGAGTAAATTTGAAAAAATATACTAAAAATATTTAAAGTGTAAAAATAAGTGTAAAAATGTACACTTTAAATGGGTGAAATGTATAATATATGAAATACATTTTAATAAAGCTATTATTAAGAAACACTTCCTTACAAATCTGTCTTCAACATGATAACTATGGATTTCCAAAGAACACTAAGATTCCCGACAGGACAAGGTTGTCACCAGCCTTCTATTCGCTCGTTTACATTTGCAGCTCCTCGGGGGTTTGAGAGAGACACTCTCAGCAAGACTCGTCTTCTTACTGGGAGGATTCACACTGCACATTGGTCAGGTCCTTCAAGCAATGAATGTACTGCCGGAAAATTCTCTTTAAACCTTTCAAAAATGGATATTACAAATAAAAATTTAGTTCAGATATCTTAGGGATGTTTATTTTCAAAAAATTCTCATTAAATATAAAACATTTTCTGATATAATTTTATCTTAAAATAATTCTAGATTTACAGACAAGTTGTAACTAGTACAGAGAGTTTCCAGGTTCAGCTTCCCCAAATGTGACCACCTTTCGTTACTGTAACGCATTGGTCAAAACCAGGAAACCAACAGTGGGATATTACTATTAACTAAACTCCAGACTTATTTGGATTTCACTAGTTGTTTCAAAAATTATTTCAAAATGTATTACAATTAACTGGGATTCTCTTTTTCTTTAACTTCTAATACTACACTTTAAATATTTTAAACTCTAGTGCTTTGGAAAGAGAGAGAGACTCTAAATTATAAGACAGTGGACTGTTACTTTCCCACAGGTGAAATGTGAGTTTATATAATTCTTTTAAAATTGTCTTTGGTATTTTAAGATGCCATTGAGTAAGGAAACATTGCAAAAGCATCTCAAACTCTACTAGTGTCAGAGGACAATATAGGAGAATTTTTTTATAATCTTACATTGGAAAGCTCTCTCTAAAATATTACACAAAACCTAGAAGTCCCAAAGGAAAAGATAAATAAATATGACTATATTGAAATTAAAATTGTCTCATAGAAAATAAGTATATAAATAAAGACAACATAAAAATGGCTATACACCAATAATAGAACCAAAAATTCAATAGAAACATCACATTGCAAAGGACTCAAGTAGAAAATTCACAGAAAAGGGAAATTAAATGGATTATTAACATGTGAAAAGTCTCTCTAATCTGATTCAAAATAAGACAAACATATATTAAACCACAATCAGTTACAGTTTTACCCTATTAGACTGGGAAACACAAAAAAGATTAACGGTACACAGCACTGGCTCATGTAGAGAAGTAGGTACTATTATTCCACATCGCTGATTAGAACATAAATTGATGCAACAATTTTGTTGGCAATTTGGCAGCTATCCATTGAAAACATAATTGTATATATCTTTGCATTAGTGATCCCACTTCTGGGAATTTCTGTAACCAATATACTTGCGAATGTACATGCACAGAAACACATACAAAACGGTTCATTACAACACTGTTTACATTAGTGAAAACTGGAAAACAGCTAAATAGTCACCAGTAGGGAACAGTTAAACATAGTGTGAAACAACCATACAATAGTATATTAGACAGCCACTTAAAGATGAATTTCTACAAGCTGATGCAGACTGTCTCACAAGATGTATTGTTAACTAAAAAGGGCAGTGTGGCAGATACATACAGCAGTCTAGTATTATGTAAAAATAAAAAGGGATATACATTTTATAAATTTTCTACATAATCACATAGCATGTACTGGCTCTTTCTGAAATGATACATGAAAAATTGTAAATAGTGGTTGTTTCTAGGGAGGAATTTGGGAGACCGAGGATATCAAGTGGGAGGAATAATATATTTTATTGTCTATTCCTTTTTATTATTCAGCTTATTTTATTTTTATTTTTGTGGTATGTGCCCCTCGCAGGAACTGAACCCGGGACTCTCTGGTCAGCAGGCTGATGCTCAACTGCTGAGCCAAACTGGCCAGGGCATATTCAGCTTATTTTTTAAAAAGACAATTCACAGTATTTTTCTGTCAATTGTAATTCCAGATAACCAATAAATAAATATTATATACTAAGTGCATGTATAACTGATAGGTTAAACTTCATCACTTAGAATTCCCAGAATTTCCCACTTTGCTTTGTTGAAGCAAATTGTGCTTCCAGAAATTACCTATTAGAACTGTAGGAGGTGAAAGTGAAGCTTCATTGCTACCCAAACTCTCCTTTTGTGAACTAGAAAAAGTGTTTTAATGAACGTACTTTCCCTCCATATTCTTCTGGAATAATTTTGAGATTAGGTTAGTTTGTTTCTATGAGTGGCTTAGATTTGTTTCCTGGGGACAATTATCGTGTTTGTGATGGGGATGGTTGGATAACATCTACAGTACTGTGAAGAAAAAACAACAGTTACTCACAGCTCAGTTCTCTATACCTGCAGGTCCATGGTACACCATGGGTTTCATTAAATTGGTTTAATTAGATCCAGTTCAGACTCCAATGGCACTGGTTGTACAAGATCATACAGTGAGGGTGGCTTGTTATTCAAATTGAGAGCACAATTCTGTGGTGGAGATAGCCTTCTCACAGAAAGTTTCTTGTTTTGTACAACTGTTTTGCTTTAATCGGATTTTTACTTATATGAATTTTGGATTATTTTCCAAGAGGTATCAGTTTGTGCTATTCTAGCCAGTATCACCTTTATGATTAGATCAGTTTCCCTTGTCTTAGTATTATGGATTGCACGGTGTTCCTCCAAAAAAGACATATTGGAGTCTTAAACCTGTATCTCAGAATGGAACCTTATTTGAAGATAGGGTTTTACAGGGACAATAAACTTAAATGAGGTCATTAGGGTGGGCCCCGATCCAAGATCATGGGTGTCCTTATAAAAAGGAGGAATGGGGACAGAGATGTACGTGCAGAAAGAATGCGGTGTGCAGACCGGCGTTCAGCTGCCATCGGCAGGGAACTAGCAGGAGCTGGACGAGTCCTGGGTCACATCTTCCTCTGGCACATCGGAAGGAGCATGGCCTGGCTGACACACTGCTTTTGGACTTGTATCTTCCAGAACTGTGACAGAACACATTTTTTGTTCTAAGCCAGCCAAAGCTGTTGTTATGCAGCTGTAGCTAACGAACACACTCAGGATATGGGATACTTGGACACAGTATGAAAGACTGCAGATTAAAAGGAGCTCAGACCTCCTCCAGTTTTTTCCCATCCTAGGAAATGCCCCTTGTGAATTTGAATCTGATTTAGGCACTTAGTCTAGAAAGAGTAACTACATTTTCACTCGGGTTGTTTTTCCTCAACATTCCCAAGAAGAAAGGCTGTAAGATTACTTTTCTCTGAGTGGACTAATCTACCTTTTAGGTTATATTAAGTTATATTCCTCACGAGGCTTTGAATCCTCTGATTCAAGTTGCTTCTCCTTCCCCTCTTTCAAAACTCACTCAGAACTTGTCTGATGACTCGCTTCCTCGTTGGTTTTCCCAGTCTAACCCTTCAGGATGGTGCCACTCGGCAATACCTGTGAACGCTGCGAGGTGCCAAGTTTACACTCCTGTCTTCATGAACCTCTTTATTTCTATCTGTGTGTTCAAGTTTCAGCACTTTAAATTAGTGTATTTGTATTTTTTTTTTAATGGTAAAATCTGTGAAGGGAATGTAATTTCAATAAGTGCTAATAAATGTAACAGTTTTATTTTATAGAACATTCTTCACCTCTGCATTGTGAACACCTCTCTCTCTCTCTCTCTCTCTCTCATATTTCCCAGACTCCTTTGCAGTTAGAGTGGGGTCTTGGGAATAGTTCTGTCTGCAGGGCTGGAAGTGCAATGTGGGTAACTTCCAGGTTGAAGTGTTAAGGAGCGGCTATGAGTTTTCCAAATGTTCTCCTCCCTCTGCTGTAGGCCTCAGGTTGAGATGATGACAGTATAAGATGAAAACAGCTCAGATCACTTGGAAGCAGGCTGCCTTAGGGTGCCACTGGACCTGCAGTGGATTTTGCATGAGAAAGAGATGTACTTTCACATAATGGACTACTGATGTTTCTGCTTTGTTAGTAGAGTACAGCGTATCCTATCCTGACTAATATAATACTTCTTGAAGTAAATATATTAATATTTGTCTCTGCAGCTAGAAATCAAAAATTGTGACGTGGAATTTGATATTCAACATGAATAATCAGACTAGTTTCCTCCAACACGCATCCTCCTTGGAAACTTCTTTACCGTTATTACTTTATGCAGTTTTCACAGTTCTATTTTTTACTTTCTCTACCCAGCAGCTAAGATAAACATTTCATATATGTAATTTGTTTACCTACCTCCTTTCTACTTACTTTTTTCTAAGAGACAATAGCAAAGTAGATATTTAGAGTTGTGTTTGGAATTTATTTTCTGATCTTGACATTAAAGTATTTGTTGGCCAATTTATTGTAATTCTTTCTGCTATGCTCTTGCAGAATTGCGCTTGGATGACAACGTGGGTAGATAATCTCTTTCCAGGAATATTCAAAAAAAATTTTTGAGCAAATAAATACAAACCCAAATAGGACTAGAAATAAATGTGCTTTTAAGGAAATGATGCTGTTGATTCAATTCTCCTCATTCCAACTATTGAAATAAACAAAAATTTGCTGGATCCCGGACTCCTCTATAACAAAACACTTAGGTCTAGTTGGGAATGGAAACAGCAACTTGCGGTCCTTGCGGGGGAAGGGGGGGGGGTGACGGGCTTTTCTGCAACACTGCAGAGGATGTCTCTTAGGCCTCTGAGACATTCAGATTAGGGACAGGGTACCAGTGATGTGTCTAGGGAAGGGGAGGGGAAGAAAAGTGGGGGGAGAACTACTATTGGTCAGTTTTTATTATTATTTTTTAAAACAAGGTATTATTTCATTGTATCTTTTTCTCTGTTTCATGTCCTGAATTAATCTGCTAATTTTCTTATCCTCTCTCCACCGACCCTTTCTTTCTGAGTCTCCCATCTCATTTGAGGTTGGACAGGGGTCGTTACCTTGCTGTGTGGAATGGAAGAAAGTGCCTGAGGTACAAGCTGCAATCAGTAGATTTGCATCCTTCTCTCTCTATTCAGTCCTTGCTCCGCAGCCTCCTTCAAACTGGCACTGAACCTGGCTCACTCCTGCCAGCAGCCCCTCTGCAGGTTCCCTCGTGGTCACGTTCTCCACTCTGTAAAAGTCTGTTTCCACTACTTCACTCGCACTTCCCATTTTCCAAGAGTGTGTTGGTATTTCATGCCTATAACTGTCTCTTGATCCTTGTTATAACTTTCCTGTTTGTTTTAAATTCATGTACCCTCCTTTCAGTGGTATTTCAAGAAAGAGAGGGGATAAAGACACATATTCAGTCTGCATGAAATCCAAAGCTCCCTGTAATGTGATTTTTAAAATAATAACCATGCAAAGTATGGGTTAGTAGGCTCATTTTACAGATAAAGATACTGAGTCTCAGAGAAACTTAGTAAATTGCCCAAGAGCTCCCAGCCAAGCACCAGAGCTGTGATTCAGACCTATATTTAACTGAGTTCAACGTCCAGGACCTTCACCAGTACACAGTCCTACCTGCAGTAAGTCATCTAGGCAGAGGCCAGGTGACCACTGTCAGGGATGGTCCTGAGAGGGTGTGTGATTCAGGTCAAGCAAGTTCTAGACAACTCTAAGGTTCTCATCCAATTCTGTTTGCCTCTGTTATGTTTGATAATCAGTCTCTCTGCTTCCCCCAGGGACCTGCCATGTTCTTCTCTGCAGGTTGGCTTGCTGGGTTGTCACTTCCCAGTGATTTCCAGGTCTACATGCATGTTACAATTGTTGCCATTTAGAAAGTTTATCTCTGTCTCCCTTTTAATCTCTCTATCCAGTCCCCATCTCCCAGTGAGGAAGGCAACGCTGTTTGGGTCAGTTCAAGTCAGACCTACCCTTGGACCCATCAACTATGGATTGGGAGGAAATGGGTGGAGTGATGAGGCCATAATGGCTCTAGAAAATTATTCCAGAGAAGGAGGAACCAGAATGTGCTGGGAGGATACTACAAATGGTCCTGGTGCATGCTCTCAACTCCCTCCTCTCCAAAAATTAGTGACTCTCTTATGTGTTTTGTTTGAAAAACAATCAAGATGATGCAAGTGCCCAAAATGACCTTGAGTGTTATAATCGAAGAGATACTTTTTTCTAAACAAAAAGGACATAGGATGGGTGTGTAGTGCATTGAAGAGCCTCTTGAAAAGGGCACATTGTCCTCACATGACAATCTGAGCCTGAAACATCAGAAATAGGGAAAAAACAAAACAAAACAAAAATAAATATAAATTCAACACCATTATTTATGCAATGTAAAGTGATCTGAAACAAGAATTAAGACTATTCTACACACCAAAGAGAGGTGACCATTACGCATATGTTGATAGACAAAATCTTATTCTAATGACTTTTTTTTTCTTGATTAAATCTAACCAAAGTATTTGCAGTAGCATGTGGTTTGGGTGTGGTGGTAGAAGCCTGGATGAGTCACATTGATGACCAATTGTGGTTCATTTTTCTCCACAGTGAGGAAATACAGTTTGCTCAGCATATCAGCCCAGTCTAAATACCTTCTAGACATATTACAAGAAATAGTAATTAATGCACAAAAGGCATGCTGCGAGAAGAAATGAGGACAGAGATGACTAGTCTTTGAGTGGGAGGGGTAGATTAGGATATATAGAAAGGAGAAAATAATCTGAAAACTTCTATATCACAAGAGTGTAATAACTCTTATAAATAAAAGTTGATTCTTAATGACTCACTCTGTCTTGGTAAATTTAAGACAGAAACAACACATTAAAGGATAACCTGGTTTTGCTAAGCACTGAAGCAGGCTGTTTGCCTTTGAGAGATTTGGGCTGCTGAAATTTTACACAGAAAATTAACTCAGTAAAACGATGTTTGTGAGTGGAAGAAGAATGGAAGTTAGAGATTTCAAGGAAGCCAGATTTCAAGACCATAACTCGAGAGATACACTTCCCAGCCAGAATATTTAATTGTGTGACCCCGTTTTCGGTGTTGCCACTAGGTTTGAGGGCCCATAATGAGCAAGCCATTATCTCAGGTTGGGGACACTATAGGACTTTGGGTTTAGCATATTCATCACCATGAACACATCATCCCAAACTTATTTTCTTTGTTGCCTAGCAAATACTGAAGTTGGTTCAAATAACCAGACATCCTATCAGCACAAACACAAGCAAAACAAGTATCTCAATCAAGTTCAAGTTCATATTTCCTGAGGAAATGGAAAAAAGCACTCATACTCGGGATGAACACGGCTGCCAGCTCGGTCAGGTATGTGGGTCTAGATCAGGGCTTGCCTGGAGTATCGCTCAGCCTGGAGAACGTCTGGGACTCTGGCTGAATGGGGCCAGCTCTGGAACACGTATTAGCTGGAAGGAGGTGCTTCTGACTTCGCCCGGCTTGGTTTGCCCCTGTCTAGAGGGCACTCTGGGGTTTACATTTTTTCAATTAACAGTGATAAATGTAATGCAATCATTGCAACTGGCATTATTACACAACTATCGATGTTTCTATCTTTTTCTCCCTCTCTCTCTAAAATCCATAAAGAAAAAAAACGAGAAAACTGGAAACTGTTATCTGAAACTATTTACTTATTTGTTCAATCCCACCTTACATGTACAGTAGTTTCAGAATTCTTCATCTGTACCCCCTTGAGAAACAGGTTGATCAACCATAGTACAGGGTTTATATGAGGTTCCCTTTGTCATTAGTCTTACAGCCTCTGGTCAAAACACTGCTTATTTAAGTTATTTAATTCTTCTAAAAAGTATTTCTTATTATAAAAACAATATAGTTGTATTGTGGAATTCTTGGAAACTAGAGCAAGGTTTAGGGAATATTCCATAATCCTATATTAACCACTGTGAAGATTTTAGTTCTGTCTCTCGTCCTCTCTCTATGGATGTGTATATATGTACACCAATACAGGTGTCCCTTTACGTATGTTTATCTCTCTACATGTAGCTCTCTCCATATATGTATCTCTATTTATATAGCAAGGGGAAAATGTAGTCAACAGTGGTTATGCAGAAGATTTAGAAATGATTCCATAACCGATTCTTAAACTGAACCTTAATTAAAGCCAAGGGCATAGAAAAGAATTCTAGTACATTTTAAGTGGAGCTCAAATTCTGTAAGAAGTTTGGGTCCTTATAGTTTCAGTATGTGCTTGCCCACAGAGAAGGACAATTAACTTATAGAGGCAGACCACAGAGGAAACTCCAAAAAAGTCAACTTATTTCTTCTTGAACATGGTTTTATATGTCCTTAAAAACACAAATGAGTGTTTGGTTGAGACTTTACATTTCTATTTAACAGAGCAGTGGTTTTCAACTGGTATGCTGCAAGAATTTATAAAACATGCACTACCTGACTATTGAGTCAGAGGCACTGACTTCTTGTCCCTTAGATTGTCAAATAAGAAAATAACAACAGCCAACACAACAACTATCTGGTGTGAATGGATTAAAATTATACCCATTTTTTCTGTCAGACTGGGAAAATTAGTATGATACATTTTTTTGGTGTGCCACAGAATTTTAGTAATTCGTTTATGTGTGCCATGACATGAAAGAGGTTGAAAATCACTGCTGTAAAGCATGAAAGAGGTGTCAGTAGTCTCCATAACTTTACAAGATTTTAGTGCTTAACCACCTTGATCCCAAGTGTGGTTCCCTGTAGCTCAAGTGTTATGAGCTTCCTGGTAAAGCCTTCTCATTGATTTAGAGCAGTGGTTTTCAACTTGGGGGTCGAATGACCCTTTCACAGGGGTCATCTAAGACATAACAGTAGCAAAATTACAGTTATGAAGCAGCAATGAAAATAATTTTATGATTGGGGGTCACCACAACAGGAGGAACTGTATTAAAGGGTCACAGCATTAGGAGGGTTGAGAACCACTGATTTAGAGTGGTTTCGTCTTTCCCAGATGACTAGAAGTTACATAAGGTTGTTACATAATCTACTGATGCTAGACATGAAGCATCAGTAGAAATCAGTATAAGCAAGAAATGGATTGAAAATCAAAAGATGAAAAAGCTTGCAAGAAGAAGACAGGAGCCACCTGTCAGGCCAGTGTGTCTAGAGAAGGAAGGGGCGACATCCTCAGTGGCAGGCTGTTCCTTATAGTAATAATCTCCCTAGGAGTGTAGTAGAGAGAAGATGAAACTGAGCAAAGATTGAGAAATGCTGCAGTGGTAAAAGTTTGTCTGCAATACATGCATGCTCCATTTAGAAAAAACCCCTTTGAATTCGATGGAACTGATGTAAAATACTAAGACCCAAGAGTTTAAGAGGCCCATGGAAGGTGAAAGTTTCCTTAGTGTTGATAATGGCCACAAAGTGGTTCACTGTGGGAGGATGTAAGCGTTGGGCTGCTTAGTGTTCTTACTGGGTATACCAGAACAGCATGGTCGGAGCCCACTGAACAGAAGATAAAGAAAAGAAACCGTAAGCTGCTCTGCTTAATCTCAACCTGGCACTCTGTGACACAAAGTATGCGAGGTATTTGGGGAGGGCTCGGAGATCCTTGGAGGAACTCAAAGGCTTTTCCAAAGGAAAAGAAGTAACTGAGGTATAGAACCCAGTAAGCTCATAGCTTACAGCTGTGCACCTTGTACAAAGCATAAAAACACCCAGATGAGGGGCCTTACACACCCCTTGCCAAGCCCTGTGCTCTGCCTAAGACTTTATCCACTCAGAGATAGTGTGGCTTTTTTCAGTTGGTCCATGCAGGGGAGAAGCCTTTCTGAAATTTGCAGTAAGGCTTACAAAGTGGTGGCCTAGGGATCCAGTTGTCTTCCTCCAAGGCGCAGTCACACTTCTCCTCCCACCATGAACCCTGTAAATCGTTCGATTTACTTCCGTAGATGAAATTTTGTATATTTCTTATATGATCTTATTTTGCTTAAATAGTAAAATTTACTTATATGGCAAGATTATTTAATCAGAAAAATGTCAACTAGTTATTAATAAAAAATTTAAATAGTATTTAAATGAGAAAATAAGCTCTTTTGCTTTATTGGGTGTATTTTTAGGTTTTATTTTGGGAAGATATCTTTACCCTAACCCTAAAAGGTCCATTAAGCCAAACAGACTTCATCTGTTTAATGTTTCTTTATGGTCCTGAAATTCCTTCAGTATGGATCCTAGGGGAAGTTATCTGCAAAATGTGTCCCAAGAAGCTAAATTCAATTACTTGTGGACTGGGACTGTTTAAAATGGAACACTGGAATGCTGGGAAGCCACATTCCAGGAAGGTCAATAAATCCACAGTTACCCAGTATTCCTCCCATCCTTGGTTTTGCTTTTGTGGTTTCAGTTACCCATAGTCCCTTGCTATCTGAAATACTAGGTGAAAATTTGCAGAAAAGTTCATTAGGTTTTAAATTGTGTGCCATGTTGACTGGCATGATGAAATCTCATGCAGCCTCACTCCATCCCCCGGGAAGTGAAACGCCCTTTGCCCAGCGTATCCACTTTGTATACGCTCCCTGCTCAGTCACTTAACCCTCTTGGTCATCAGGTCCACTGTCCTGTATTCAAGTAACCCTTATTTTACTTAAAAATAGCCCCAAAGCACAAGAGTATGATGCTGGCAATTTGGCTAGGCCAAAGAGAAGCCTTCAAGTGCTTCAAATAAAATGGTGTAAGTTCTCGACTTCAGAAGAAAAGAGAAACATTGTGTGTTGGGTTAGCTGAGATCAATAACAACAAATCTCTCTGTGAAATCGTGAAGGAGAAAAAAGAAATCCGTGCTCGTTTTGCTGTCGCACCTCAAACTGCAAAAGTTTTGGCCACAGTGTCTGGCAAGTGCTTAGTTCAGATGGAAAGGCATTAAATTGGTGGCGGGAGATGAGAACAGGAAGTATGTTCTGACCGACAGCAATGTGTTGTGCCAGAAAACACCACGCCTATACAAGGGCTTGGCAAGGGATCCCCTGAAACTAGTGACACAAAGCCATTCACTGCGAGTCAGGGATGATCACGGTAAGTTATGTTAAGAGAGAGAAAAACCTCATTCACTTAAGTTTTATTATAGTATATCATTATCATTGTTCTATTTTATTATTAGTTATTGTTGTTATTCTCTTACTGTGCCTAATTTGTAAATTAAACTTTATCATAGGTATGTATGCATAGAAAAAAACATAGTGTATATCGGGTTCAGTATATGTGTGGTTTCAGGGATGGCCTGAGGGTCCTGGACTACCCCTGTGGGTGAGGGACATTACTGAATCGAGCGCTCTGGAGTTAGACATCTCCGAGCAGCTGTGTGAAGGGACGAGTTGAGTAGACTGGGACAACCACCTGGTCTCCTTGTGCCTTTAGACTCTTATTTGAGAAATGGAACCTACCTTATACGATTGCTACAAAAATTAACTGAGAAAAGAAATGAAAAATATTTAGGCTTGCACTGGGCACAGAGTAAACACAGAACCGAAACTACATGAGGCTTAGTAAATGAATGTTGGGCTGACCTAAGCCAAACATTCAGCTTCTTTTTAAGATTATTCTTTGTTTGCTCCTGTAAAACAATGCCCTTGTATAGAGAAATATGCACATTTTTATATTGGAGAGAAAGGGCATTTATTTACTTCACTAAGTTGTATTAAAATTTGTTTTTTCACAATTTAATATTTTGAGTCTCATTAATTAAAAGTTTATGAAAACACATGAGCAGCTCTTCACATATGAAAAGATGCTCATTTTCACTTATAGTAAGACAAATGCAAGTTAAAATTACACCTCATCACCATTTTCTACAGCTCAGAACTCACAACGGTGAAGAAAATCAATACAATAATGTATTGTATTGGTGAGAATGCAGAGAAACAGAGAATCAAATAATTATCAATATCTATAAAAATGACAAATATACCCTACCCTTTGACTCAGCAATAACTTCTAGAAATGTATAAAATGGACTTATTTGCACACATACAAATGGTCTGTGAGCAAGGCTATTGTTTTTAATTAAAATATTTCTTTTCATAAGGATGTTTTGGAACAGGAGAGATCAGGTTGGGAATCTAAGCCTGTTCGATTCCCAGACGCCTGCTCCGTCTACATGGCTGTATACCTGGACAAAATAGAAACTGACATTGCCAAGGCTGAGCATGAGTTATTGAGAGAAACCAGGTTTAGGAAGCAGTAGGGAGGAAGAACTGATGATACAAAAAAATAGAGGGGATCAGGCCATCTTCGTTTATTTATTATGAGTCAGGTTGAAGAATGTTTAAAATAACCTGAAACAGAAGCAGTTTTCCAAGTAAGCACAGATGAGGGTCATATAATATTTGGAAGAAGAAACTGAGTGGCAGCAGCCCAGTCTTGGAGTAGCTAGTGGGATGGAGGGTGAGCATCTGTTCCTAATTTCCACTGGGAAAGAGATGATGCCTGGGGCTTAGGTCACAGTGAAAGATACTTTAGTGCATGACAGGAAAGAGTTTCTGATGTGAAGGTTGCTCTGGAATTGAAAAGCCACCGTGAATATTATAGTCTACATATCTAGAAACTATGAAATATAGCTTTAAATCAGACTAGGATGGCTCGTACCTTATCCTGCCCCAGCCCAGAGAGATGTAGTCCAACTATTCAAGATCCCATCCAATCTCTTGATTCTATAAATAATCTCCAGTTCCCAGTCAACTCGGAGAGGGATTGTGTCTACATTTTTCTTCAACGTGAGCATAGAATAGCAAAGCCTGTGTAATTTGGTTCCACTTCTGATAATTTCCCCACAATGCCCCAACACAAATGCCTCCCTCAGGTCAAGAAGCTTTACCTCTCTGCACCTTGTTGACCAGAAAGACCCATTTCTAGGTACAGTGCTCACACGACTTCTCCATGACTGGGAGGCTCTTCTCTTAGGAAATCCACCCACCCACGTTTCATATTCTACTCAGTGTGCAAGGCCTCTCTCCAGCCATAAAGCCTGTGAAGATTATCCTCAGAATTTCTACAATACTTAATGTCTGAATCACAAAGTTTAATGCTGAATGACCCTGGGGTTCTGTGGCATTGTATCTGTCTTCCTAGCTAGATTGTGAGTTCTTTAACTAAAGAAACCTGGCCTGATGCTTTCCTGAACCCCACAAATCACTCAACAGTCAGAATGCAAATATTTTTTTGTTTTTATTCACAAATAGTTTTGCAGGCTTATTTTTACTCTTGAGGTTTAATGAGCTTAGAACGCTCAAAAATAAATATATATATGCTAATAGGTACTATATATATAGTCCTGGTATAATTTTTGGAAATTTGTTAAAAATGCAAATTATGTTGGCACAAGATATATCTCACTTCAAAGGGCACATTACCTGATGCTTTTTAATGTCGGGATTCAGAAGGGAGACACCCTTGACATTCAGAAAATGAATGTCAATCCCCACTCTCTGGCCCTCTATTTCAAGATAAGAGATGAGGTATGGTATTAGCCAATGGTTTTTTTTTAGATATGACACCCAAAGCTCAAGCAATATAAAAAAAAAATAGATAAATTGGGCTTCATCAAAATTAAAAATGTTTGTGTCCAAAAAACACTGTTAATAAACTGAAAAGGCAACCTATAGAATGGGAGAAAATATGTTCAATTCATGTATCTGATAAGGGTCTATTATCCAAAATATATAAATAACTCTTACAATTCAACAACAAAAGAAAACCCGATTTAAAAACAGGCAAAGGACTTGAATAGACATTTCCCTAAAAAAGATACACATAAAAAAATGTGCAACATTATTAGTCATTTGGGAAATACAAGTCCTACTTAGGAAGCACAAAACCAGGATGAGATATTACTTCGCACTCACTAGAACATCTATAATAATACTTTTTAAAAAGACAATAGAAAGTGCTGGGAAAGATGCAGAGAAATTGAAACACTCATACAATGCTGATAGGAATGTAAAGTGGTGCAGCCTCTGTGGAGAACAGCTTGGCAGTTCCTCACAATGTTAAACACTGAATGACCATATGACCCAGTGGTTCCACTCTTAAGTACATACCTGAGCAAATGAAAACACGTGTTTACACAGAAACTTTTACAAAAATGTTCATTCATAGCAGCACTATTCACCATAGTCAAAAAGTAGAGACAACCCAAATGCCTATGAGCCAATGAACAGATGAACACAATTTGATATATCTACACACTGGAATATTATTTATCCAGAAAGATGAATAAAATACTGATCCATGCTAGAACATGAATGAATCTTGAAAATATGCTAAATAAAAGAAGCCAGACACAGTGAGCCACATATTTATGGTTCCAATGATATGAAATGTCCAGAACAGGCAAATCCATAGAGACAGGAAGCACATAAGTGGATGCCAAGGGATGGGGTGGAGTTGGGAGTAACTGCTAATAGGTACTAAAGTTCTCTTTGGGGTGATTAAAATGTTCTGGAATTGGATAGTGGTAATGGTTGCAAAACATAGTGAATACACTAAAATCCAGCAAAGTACACACATTAAAATGGTGAATTTGATGTCATATGAAGTCTATCTCAATTTTTTGAATGCTACTAAAAGAGGAGAAGATGCTTAAAGTGACTTGTGAAGAATAAACGAGGACGGGTCCTCTGAGTGGAGAGTGGGGAAAGGCATTCTAGGCAGAGAATATCACATGTACAAAAGCACAGGCCATGAAGCAGTACATTATCCAGTTCAGGACTCTGCAAGTGACAATTAAAAAACAAAAACAAAAACAAGAAATATGTACATGTGGTATAAGTCCTGACCTTTGTTTTCTTCTGCTTTTTTGTAATGCAAGTGCCTGGCTTAAGCTCTCATCGCTGAGACATACACTTCAGAGGGGCTTCCACTTAAAAAACAACAAACAAACCAAAGCAAACAAGCAAGCAAACACGCAATATCTGGAATAAATGCATCGCCAGCCACAAGAGTAGGTACAGTTCCAGCCACCTCCCCCTATGAGGCTCTTTGTTGTAGAGATCTTCATTGATTTCAAAAACTGACTGTTTGGACTATTTGTTTTCTCTATTCCCTGCTTTAAATTCCTACTTATTTTTTAAAATTAAATTTTTTTTTTTTTATCCTCACCCGAGGACATTTTTCCATTTTATTTTTTGTTTGTTCAGGTAGAGTGGGAGGGAGAGAGAGGAACAGAGAGAGAGAGAAACATCGATGTGAAAGGGACACATCGAGCGGCTGCCACCCGCACGACCAACCAGGGCCGGGGACAAACTGCAACCGAGGTACATGCCCTTAGCGGGAACCGAACCCGGGTCTCTCCAGACCGCAGGCTGACGCTCTAACCGCTGAGCCAAACCGGCCAGGGCTAAAATTAAATTAATAGAATACTACTTGACCATAAAAAAGAAGGAAATCTTACCCTTTGTGACAGCATGGCTGGACCTGGAGAATATTAGGCTAAGTGGAATAAGCCAGTCAGAGAAATACAAGTGCCATGTGATCTCACTCATATGTGGAATCTAATGAACAAAATGAACTAACACACAAAATAGAAACAGACCCAGAGAGCACAGACTGACAGCTGTCAGAGGGGAGGGGGATTGTGGGGCTGGGTGAAAATGGTGAAGGGATTAAGCAAAAACAAAAACAAAAACTCAGGCACAGACAGCAACATGGTGATTATCCAATATGTTTTAAATTCACCAATAAGGAGTGAGCCTGGGGAAACGCTAGGCCGCCCTCAACTCAATAAAAGCAGGATCCCAGCCAGAGCACCTGTGCTCTCTCCCTCTACCTGTCACCTTGCTTATGGCCCCAGCTGTGCTGTGTGATTTCCAGGTCTTGTAAGCCATAAACCTGTGTCTTTCCAAAGTTTCCTGATGGTAAAGGCTGTTGCTGAGGGGTATCTTGCAATCATAATAAGAACCACAGGGGCTGGTCCAGCCATAATATTGGTTGTTGTTAGGTTGAGACCAGTAAACAAAACAAGAATCAGTTGTAGGCTAAAACACAAAACACAAATCTTTAAAAATAAGTCAATATAGCGATTATTTTCTTGTATGATTAGAAGATGGTTTTCTTCTCTCTGCATCTTGGTCCTCAAATTGGAAGTCATTTAGTTGATCAGTAAATCAAGGATCGCTTGGGGGTCATCCCTCTGCTGAAGGGCATGTCCCCTGGCTCTCCACGGCTCACGCCTGTGTCTTTCGGGCCCAACTTAAATGTCTTTTTCTAGAGAGGCCTTCCCTGACCCTGCCATCCAGCAGATTCCCACTGCTCCCTTTTACCTTCCTTTCCTGCAGTCTGTTAGTGTCCTACTCAGGCAATTAGTTTATTTGCTTGTTTGTTGGATTTTTATGTTTACCCTGGATAGTAATCTGTGAAGACAGGGAACATTATTGTTTTGTTCAGTGACATGTCCTAGCTGCCTAGGACTGTGTCCCATAAAAATGAGTTGAATGAATAACCAACTGCAAAGGCAGAGAGCTGGGATGGGAGATCAAGCCTCCTCAGATTACAGGCCCAGAGCACCTGGCATTGCCTTGCTGTTCCGAAGCTGATCCTCTCTAGCCTGGCCCACAGTATCCCAGACTTAGCTGGTCTAGGGCTTGGCTGTGTTTGCAAATTTTATAGCACCTGATAGGGGAAAAAATAATCTCTGCCAAAGTCAACGCCGAGTAAGAGCTGTGACACATGGTTTAGCTTGGATTAGTTAAGGTTGGGCAGGAAGGGCTGGGCGGGCATTTCTCAGCAGCACAGCCGTGGATTTGAAGATGGGAAGCAAGCGACCCCGCGCTGCTTGAGTGACAGGCTCATGGCCGGCATGTGGGAGGATGAAGTCGGAAGGCAAGGCTGAGATATAAGTTAGAGTTTGCAATCAGCCTGGTTGATTGATGACAGCTCTCATGTTTAGCAATGTGTTCATTGCCAGAGAGACACTGAGGCCAATTTATACGTCTTAGGAAGGTGCAACACTTAGCATCTGAAGAAGATGCTAAGACAGAGTCTGCGGTATGAGACATTAACTATAGTGGAGGGTTGACAATTCTTTAGCCAACCCAGAGGGGGCTCTGGAAAGAGGACTGTTCAGCAGTGTGGTCACACATCCTGCCAAATATACAGGCCTTTATTCACATCCCTGCCCTCATTCAGTGGCCTTATGGACGGGCGGGGCTGCCCAATAAGGGCATGACCTCGGGGCAAGCCCTTCTCCGCAGCCGAGGCCCACCTGAGGCTGCCGGCGGACCACGTTCTCTGCGGCTGGGGGCAAGTTTGCTTGGGGGCTCTGCTCTCCGGGCGCCCCCTCTAGGACTTCAGGATGGGATAAGCAGTGCGGACTGCACGCTCCCTGGGAACCTCCTTCCCCAGTAGTGTGCTGGTCCTCCGAAGGGCCAGCAGGGATAAAAAAGCAGTGGTGCGATCATATGACAGTCCCTTTGGGAGAAAGCTCTGTTCACGGGTAATATTTTGGTTGTGCGGGGAAAACAGCATCTGTACTTGCTTTCTAATTTGGGTTCTGAAGGTTAAACAAAGTGGGTCACTTGGAGAAATCCCGTTAACTGCCCAGGCCTCTGTGACTTAGATTATCTTTGAATAGCTTTATCCTCGCTGCACAGATAAGGAGCCATGAATGACCTGAGTTCTCACAGGGGCGAACGCAGAGCCAAGGCTAGGGCAGCGCCATCTGCTGGCCCTAAGCCTACATGATTTCAGCGACATCACTTCATCTCCCATTCTCAGAGGAGGTTGGTTGGATGAGTTCTGCATGTCCTTACATGTTTAATGCTATTAGGGCACACTTGTCACATAGAAACAGAAACCTTACTCAGTTCATATGCATACTTTTTTTTTTATTCCTCACCCAGGAATACTTTTCTATTTATCATCAGATAGAGAGGGAGGGAGGGAGGGAGGGAGGGAGGGAGAGAGAGAGAGAGAGAGAGAGAGAGAGAGAGAGAGACGTTGATGTGACCGAGCCACATCGACTGGTTGCCTCCTGCATGACCCCGACCAGGGCCAGTGATGAACTGCAACCGAGGTGTGTGCTGGAATCGAACTCGTGACTCATTGGTTCGAGGGCCAACGCTCCAACTGCTGATCCAAACCTGCCAGGGCCAAGTGCATAATTTTAATGTTATATATTTACAGAAGGGTCAAAACTGATTCTTCGGCGACGTCTCTTTTGAGCAACAAGAAGTTGGGTGCCACCCCTTTGAATTCCAAACATGTTAGCTAGTGGGAGAGTGTCTGACCTGCTACAGTGATTTATTAACTGTTTTTTTAAAATAAATAAATTAATTATTTTTAATCATCACTCGACATTTTTGCATTCATTTTCAGATAGAGCAGGAGGGAGAGAGGGAGGAAGAGAGAGAGAGAAACATCGACGTGAGAGAGACACATCGAGTGGTCGCCACTCACATAACCCCAACCAGGGCCGGGGACAAACTGCAGCTGAGGTTCGTGCCCCCAGTGGGAACTGAACCCGGGTCTCTCTGGACCGCAGGCCAACGCTCTAACCGCTGAGCCAAACCGGCCAGGGTATTAACTGTCTTTTTTATAGAGCAATGTTAACAAGTTAAGGTATATTGCCAAAACTGTTTGGTGCATAGCATTACACAGGGCCTTTGTGTGATGAAGGATAAATAGATAATAAAGTGAAGAAAAGTTTTTCTATACTGAAACAGTCACTTAAAAAGGATGCTTAAAAAAATCAACACTGCTTAAAAGAATTTATTTTCTTTCTAAATGTTTGTATAAGAAAGGGTAATATTTATTTGCACTTTCAGTATAGGATTGTTCTGCTCCTACAATAAAGTCACTGATAGTGATCAACTGTACAACCAGTTCTCCCTCTTCACTTTGTAGGATAAAGCACATGCCCAGTGAAATGAAAATGAAAGTATGGGAAACAGGTGAGGTTCGCCTTCAGAGTTCACTCTATGACCAGGGAACTCAGAGTGCCTGAGGCATGGGACTTGAAGAGGGTCCCAAACACCTTCTAGTCTTATACTGGGGAGCAATTTGCAAATCACCCAGTAGGTCCTTCTCTTGCTTTCTGTGAACCAACCACACAATCCAGGAGACAATAAAACATTTACATTTCTGTGCATAGGGCATAGCCTTCTTTCTGAGGAAGTAGTCTGTGCTTAACTTAAAAAGTAGTAACACCTCATATTATTTTAAAAACATTTTTGTAGATTTCCAAGCATTTTCAGATGGTGGATCACAGACTTTTGGATTTTACAGAGTAGTAAAATTACAGGGGGAAAAAGGAGATAGTAACACAGAATATCCAACTTTGTGTTTTGTTAAATAACAATATTTAAGAGAGGAAAAAGTTGTCATATACCATCACCATCACTCATGAAAGAAAGGCCATGATCATAGCAAAGTTGGTGAGTTCATATAAAAAGCCCTTAAATTGACTTTTTGGAAAATTTACTATATTATCCTAGATTTTCTCATTATTCTGCAGAGCACTAAAAAAGTCATCAAAGACTTTCCAACCTCTAAAGGAGGTGAAGCTGGTATTACTTTCACGTTAGCTGTCAAGAAATGTGGGCAAAGAAGTGTGAGGTAATCAGCTCTGGTGATGCTGATACTGCTGATCCACAGACTACACTGAGCAGAAGGCCCTAGACCCTGGGCTGGAGTCCTGGTCTAGCTACTTACTAGCTAGGAAAACTTGGGACATTTTAGTAACATCTGAAAGCCCTAAATAAAGATTGCAATTAGCTTGCTCTGAGGGCCTGGGGTTTTAAACAGGGCCAAGGGGCTGGATAAAGTTTGGTTAGTTCAATTTCCTTTTCCTGGCTCACCTGTGGGTTAGAGTGCTCTTCCCATGGCCAAGGCCACTCTGTCTTCCTGGATTTCCCGGATTACAGCCACGGACCAGTCTGTTCAGCAAGAAGAATCTGATTTGTGACCATTATTTCTCTCTGGCTTTGCAGTCCCCAGATAAACACGCTGTGATTTATATATTGTTCTTCAAACTCTAGCCCACTTGGAAATTCTATGAGCACTCTAGCATCCTTTAATAACCCCCCCCCCCGCTTTTTTTTTTCTCTTAAAAAATTACTAGGGAGAGTAAAAGAAGAAGAAAAGCTGTTCTGAAAATTGAAAGTATATCCCTGAATGTCTAGTTAGACTTGGTAGGTACACATTTAATGGACCATTAGATACTGCATTATTAGATAAACCCCAACCGTATGAATTTGGGGGGCTAGGAATCCATTGCTTGAACCTGGAGTAAGTGACAAACGGGAATTTCTTGGGAGTTTATATGTGTGCAAGGTGACCTTTTATATTCTTTCTTTCCTTCTATGAACCCTGCGCTTTGGAGAAAACAGGAACAGAAGTTATGTTGGAGTGGAAATCCTATTGTTTTGTTTGTTTTCTTTTTTTTTTAAACTCTTCTTTCAAACTGGTTTTCCTGCCTTTTATTGGCTTATATTATTTTACTGATGAGAAATCAGAACCACAAAGAGGTTAGAAAAATTAGCCTAAGATCACAGAGACTGTGGTAAGAGGAGATCAGAATTCTGCCTCCTAGCTTTTTAAACAATTTTATTGCTAGTTTCAAACATTCACCAGAAAAACTTTTCAAGGAGAGAATCTTGGACTGAATGTTGGTCTATCCTTTTTTATTGAAAATGAAGGAAAATTCATATTCCACTTTCTAAGAGTGTGTGTGTGCATGTGAGAGAATGCAGAACCTTAAACAAAAACACAGATTATAACATCGTTATAATTTATGCTAACTAGTAATCCTAGAAAGGTTTTTGTTTTGTGACCTTTTAAGAGAGAATTGTCATGAGAAATGACAATTGAAGCGGCCTTGCAGGGAATTAACCTTATAACTTAGAAAGACCATGTGTCACAACGAACGCCAAAGACAGCAAGAGCTCTTCCCTGAATCCCTGTGTTGCCATGGAAATAGATAACCAAAATGATGCCATGGTTTCTCATCTCTAGAAACAATTCTTGTACAAAAGGAACACAAACACAAAGCCATATAAATGGGTGAGAATATTTGCTTATTAAATCATGCTGGTTCATAGAGATTAACCCCACGGTAAACCCTTTGACTTTGCCATTTTTTGAGACCAGTTTAATCTTTCTAGTTAATAAAAAAGTGGCAAAGAGATAGCAAAGATCTTTATTAATGACTACATTCATAAACAAGAGTTGGTGCCACACTAAGAAGTCCCATGATATATGGCTGTGCCTCGAGCCCCTTATTCCATGCTTTGGGAATTCTTATCCCATTAACAGTATTACTTTGGGGGCATTATATTAGTAATACCCATTTGTTTTAGGAAATTTATCAAACACCTAAAAGAAAAAAAAAAAATCACTCTAATCCTAGCATTCAGTAGAGCTATTGTTTTTATTCAGTATAATTCTTTCCAGATAGTGACATGCATATATTATAAAACAAACTAGACATGTGTTAGTGTGTTTACAAGATTTAAATCACACCACCCATCGTATTTTGCTAGACTCTTTTAAAAAGCGTTCAGTGCCATGTGCTTAGTCAGTGGGTTGAAATGCTTCATTGTTTGGCAAAGAATAGCTTCCTCTTCCCGAAAGAAAGGTGTGCCTAGAAAACACACACACACACACACAATAGGTTGGGTATCAGAACAGTGTTCCCTTGAATCAGTTGTGGTTATTTCCTCACTACACCCATAAGCATTTGTAGAAATCCCCAGCATCGCACATGGGTAAAAGACAGGCCCAGTTTTTATAGTCTAGGAAAATGTATAGAAAGCTGTGGGTGTGACTTAGATCTAGTTAAAATAATATGGCATGAATTTCATCTTTAAAATGAACAAAATTATTATAATCTAAAAAAAAAGAAGAAAAAGCCCTAACTTGTCTCTTTTTATTCCAAGAAGGTATGCTAAAATAATCAGAGGATACAGCCCTGGCTGGTTTGGCTCAGCGGTTAGAGAGTCAGCCTGCAGCCTCGAGTCTCAGATTTGGTTCCGGTCAAGGGCAGGTACCTCAGTTTCAGTTAGTCCCCTGTCCTGGTTGGGGTCGTGCTGGAGGCAGCCAATCCCTGTGTCTCCCTCTTTCTCTTTCTCCTCTCCCTTTCACTCTATCTAAAGATAAATGGAAAAATATCCTCGGGTGAGGATAAAAAAAATAAATAAAAATAAAGCAAAATAATCAGAGGATAAAGAAATGTGAACCTTCATGAGGCAGATAAATGTAGAAAAGAGCATGGATTTGGATTCAGACGGACCCAGATTTAAATGATGACACTGCCATTTGATATCAATAAAACCTTGAGCCTTACTTTCCTCTTTTGAAAAATGGGGATATAAATACTTCCTTAGAGGGTTGTTGGGAGAACTAAATGAGAATGTGGAAGTAAAGCTATTTGTAGAGTGTCTGGCTCAAAGTGGACACTCCCCTCAACAGCTGCTATTATCATTATTGACTTCTGAAAGAATCAACCCTGGGGCTCCGTGCGCAAGCCCGTGTGCACACTGCGGATCCAGCAGTGTCCGCTAGCCTTGCTGTTCACTCCACTTGTTTTGGAACTGATGAAAACAAATGCTATTAATGCGTGTTAGGTTCTGTCACTGAGACACAATCACAGAAGAGGACAGTGAAGAACATAGGGTACAACAATTACTGAAGTACACTGGATATGATGCAATATACGAAATACCAGAGATCCGATCTATTTGTGAAGGGACAGTGATTTCTAGTTCTCGTGTACTGAGGCATTTCACTAAGAGACACACTTGGACAAGCCTGCTTTGAATACAGAAAACAGCGCCGAGCGCTCTCCCTCCATCAGGGCTAAGGTCCTCTGCCGCTGCCGCTGTGGCTGGCCGCGTGGCATCTCCTTCCAGAGGCTCCACAAAGCCTGGGCCAGCAAACGCAACCGATCATCCATTGCCAATCTTGCTTTTCTCCCTTGAGAAAAGGCCTGTTCATTCTTGTTTTTCCATTTAAAACGAAGATACCTGTGTTCAATGTTCAATGCTTTCCTTAAACAGGTAAATGCTCTTTAGGGCATTTAGCGTTTCCTACTCTTTCCGGTCAGACCCACATCTAGCGGTGCTTCCTCCTGGATCACAGCTGTCTCATTTGTGCAGCCGGCTCTAGCACTTACTTCTCATTGCTTTCTAGCTGGCAGAGTGGTTTTGTTTATTGCCTGTACTTCTGAGATTAAAACACGACTGTTAAAAGAACCAGGTGTCCGGAGAAAAGGAATCAGGAGAACGTTTTTGGCTTCAGGCTCAGTGCTGTGTGCATTGTGTCGTCTGATGTCATTAGTAACGTTAGCTGAGAAATCTCAGCTCCCGCTTGCAAGTAGCAACTAAGCTGAAATGATTTACTCCTTCTTGGACAGGCTAGAAACTGTCCCATAAGATTAAAATTTTTCCTCAGCAATCAGCTACCACTATATTACCAATATCAGCAATTCTAAGTCATGAGCTGAAGCTTCATTGGTCATTTCATATTTCCCGTGTGAGTCACAGTCAACAAATGTTGGGAAAGAAACAGTCTGCTTTTAAAAGTTTCTGACTGCTTTTATTTATTTATTTATTTAGTTAGTTAGTTAAATCCTCACCTGAGGATGTTTTTATTGATTTTATCTTTTTTTTTTTTTTATCCTCACCCGAGGACATTTTTTTTTGATATTTTGTTCAGATAGAGTGGGAGAGAGAGAGAGAGAGAAACATCAACATGAAAGGGACACATCGAGTAGTTGCCACCCGCACAACCCAACCAGGGCCGGGGACAAACTGCAACTGAAGTACGTGCCCTTAGCGGGAACCGAACCCGGGTCTCTGGGGACCGCAGGCCGACTCTCTAACCGCTGAGCCAAACCGGCCAGGGCACGTTTTTATTGATTTTAGAAAGAGAAGAAGGGTGAGGGAGAGAGAGAGAGAAACATCAATCAGTTGCCTCCAGCACACATCCCAACTGAGAAATTGAACCTGCAAACTAGGTTTGTACCTTGATTGGGAATTGAACCCACAACCTTTTGGTACATGAGCTGACACTCCAACAAACTGAGCCACCTGGCCAGGGCCTGAGGACTTTTGTAAGCTAATTTCATTTCATAGTTGAAAAATAACTATAAAGATATAAATAAAATCATAAGAGAACATAGCAATCCTTAAACCCCAGATATGTGATAAAGATTTTTAAAACAAAAAGTTTCTAAAATCCTGAGACAAAATATCCCGTGGAAATCCGACCCAGTGACTAGCAATTGAACTCAAATCCCTACGATATTAGCACAATTCACTTCATTCTTTCTCTTATTGGTCGCTAATTAGTGCCTAAGTTTGGACTGATCACCAGAACTGGGGCACAGAGAGACCTGTGTATACAGTGATTCTGATAAACCAGCTACCAGTGCAGCTCCCCAGTCGGGTGCATTTTTAGGTGCATTCTCCCTTTCTAACTTAGCATCTGAACCCTGATTTCCAGTAAGGCTGCAGTCTACCCAGGAACAATCATATGTCCTGATATCTTTTGCAACTAGTGGTGCCCATGTGATCAAGCCCTGGCCAATGAGATGTCAACATGTGCTGTCTGAGCAAGGCTGACTAAAGGGAACTGACTCAGTTAGCAGGTGTTCTCCCTACCCCTTTACCTTTGCCCTTAAATGACCTAGACTGATTGGAGCTCCAGCAACCTTCTGGGAGCAGGAAGTGACCTTCAAGATGGAAACCAGCACTGGGATCAAGGGAGAGAAAGTGGAAGATGCTTTGGTCCATGATGGCTATAAAACTGCCATTCTGGACCTTTCAAGAGAGAGAGAAATCAACTTCCGTCTTGCTTAAATTACTATAATCTTGTGTTTTCTGTATGGGTAGCTGAACCTAGCCTAACTGATATAGCCATCAAAGGGTCAAATTCTCTTGTAAATTTTCTTTAAAGGAGACTTAGCCTTTCTTTTCAAGACAAGAGATTTAAAATGCCAACGCTTTCAGGAATTTCTTTTAAGCCACTTAATGTACAGATAATTTTTAGCATCCCCTCTCCCCAGGGCAGATCTTGAGGTGGAAGACAGGGAGTTCGAAGTACCTGTGGGGAGTCTGCAGGGGAAGGAGCGGGCGGAAGAGAGGTCTGGAGAGGGACAGTTCACGATGGTCTGCCTCTATCACATTTCCATCTTGGGCCTGTTCTCCTAAGCCCGGGGGGTTTGGGGCCTGAGCTGTCCCAGAGACCCTAGGGGACAAGGAAGAGGGAACTGCAAGTATTTTAGTAGCAATGAGGCACCCCAACAGCCTGGCCTTCCAGGCGACGGCCAGGAGGACAAGAACAACAGTAAAAGACTGCCATTCTGCTTATTGATGGCCTACGAACACTGGGCACTGGCTTGCACTGTCCCTAGTCTAATTCTCTCCAAGCCCCGAAACACAGGGGAGTTAGCCTTATTTTACAGAAGTGCAAATTGAGGCTCAGAGACATTAAGCATCTTGCCCAAGGTCACTACCTAGGGTTCAGGTAGGGTGACCAACTGTCCCTTTTTGCCCAGTACTGAGGGGTTTCCTGAGATGTAGAACTTTCAGGAGAGTACCAGGCAAACCAGGGTGGTTGGTCACTCTGGCCCTCTAACCTCGAAGCTCTGATATACTATCTTTAAGCCCCAACAAGCACAGAGTTCCGACAGGTGTCCTAAGAACCCCCTAAGATATCCAACTTTTACCTTTAGCCTGGGAATCTGCTCCCCTCTTTAGAGGGCCCTGGAGTAGACCTAGCTGGACTGTGTGATGGAACTAAAGTCTCCTCTCTGCTGTCTTACCACCTAAGGTAGGACCCCAGCTCCACACACCCAGCAGCAAACCCGCCGAGAGAGCCCGTGCGGCACGGGAGCAGAGCCTTGCCCCGGTGCCCAGAGCCCGGTGCCCAGAGCCCGGTCCTTGTACCACTGTGCTGTGTGTTCTCCAAATCCTTCTCCCTGCTTTCCAGCAGGTGTAGCCGCTGACAACCACTATAATACCGTTAATGTTTTCCTATGAAAATACTTGTTATAGAGTTTTCAAAGCACTATTATTTATGTCTGCCTAAAGATGTAAAAGGTACAAATTTAAGATGAATAAGTTCCAAGTTCTACCCCTTCTTATTTTAGCTTATCCCTTACTAAATGATATCAATAAGATTTTGTGTGTCTTAACCTATATATATATATCTAAGTTAAGACACACAAAATCTTATACACACACACACACACATAGCCACATAAGTCAAGGGTTCCCAGCTTGGGTTTCTGGGTACAATTTGGTGGGGGGGGGGTTGCATGAACCTCCCTGAAGTTGTGTGCCCTGGAGAGAGAGAGAGAGAGAGAGAGAGAGAGAGAGAGAGAGAGAGAAGTGCTCGGATAGGGTAGAGGGTCTGCAGCTTCTACCACATTCTCAGGGGAGTCTGTGACCAAAAGATAGTTGCCAACCACTGGTAAATTAACAAGAATTAACTTGGAAGCATTTTTATTTTTTACAAAAGATGACTTTGTTCTACAAAATGATTCACAGCAGCAACTTATCCCAGTGTATTAGCCTATGATTCAGGCTATAGCTTGTGCATCAAAGGCAGAAGCCCAGAGCCATAGGAAGGTGTGGTGAGGGAAGTGTAGCTGAAAGCGCAGCCTGCGGGGCACCACACCCTGCGGGGCCCCACACCCTGCGGTGATGGACTAGAACCCTCAGACCCAGAGGGAACAGCCACGGGGCTCACCGGTCCAGAGCCAGTTGCCAAGGACCTTCTTATTCTCTTTGGCATTAACCTGTCTCTAGATGATTGGTTTCCTATGCCTGGTGTTTTCTTTTGTATTTTTTGTTTCTTTGTTACAAAGTGCAACTTCTCTCACAAATAAACTCAATAAACATCTATTGAATCTTGTTGTAGCCCAGTGTCTGGGGGCCTACACGTGGGAGCCGGGACCTCAGTCCTGGGTTCATAGCTCCGCTCCACGCTGTGTAGCCACGTGACTCCGGGGAAGTGGCCTGAGCTCAGTGGCAGGAACCCTATTTTCTTTCCTCCTTCCCCCACCTCCCGTCCCCAGCAAATTGTTAAATTGCTGAAGCAGGAATCCTTAAATGGTAGGCCCTTGATCATCTGGTTCTCGACTCCAGCTGCCCCTCTCAGGCCCCCCGCCAGCCTGCCTGCCACCAGCTGCGCTGGACAGGTCATGACTTCCATCAGCGCGAGCTCAGCCAGCATCGCCTCAGACCCCGTGCTGTTCCCCTCCCTGCACGCCCATTTGCGCCAGGACGAAGCGTCTGAAGCCTGGCAGTCTCCAAGACAGTGCTGCGACACCAGTGGTTACTGCAGAATGAGGGACCTTCCCAGGACTACTGAGGACGCCAAGTACGTTAGCCTGCTCGCAGGACCCCGAAGGCCGATGCCGGGGCCTCCCCAGCGTCCAAGCGTATGCTTTTGAGTAACTAAAAATCAACAGTCCATTTTTCTTTCTAATGAGGCTGCAGTGTTTCTACCTTACCAAGCTCATGGTAGGAACATTAGGAGATAATGGATTCCTTTTCATGATTAAAAATAATTTATTTTTCAGGTGCAGAGAGAAAATAAAAGAACTGAGTAAGGAGATGACCCAAGGCCCCTCTGCACCAGGCTCTGGCGTGAAGCTAATGGTCCTCACGCATGTTGCTGGGATTTCCTCTGAATCTTTGTACTCTGTTCCAGGTTTATCTGCCTGAACAGTTTTCCCTTGCCCCATAGTGAATCATTTCCTCCTCTCATATCCTGCCAAATAGTTCAAATTATGCCTTCCATTCTTGGTTAAGTGCCTATGGTGAACTCACTATGATGAAAAAGCAACTGATGGAAACCGATTTTTTGTTCTCTAGAAATAAGCTTTTTAGTAGGTGCATGTCACAGAGCCATAGGAATGAGGGGAACCTGATTCATTTTCCAGAAACAACCTAACAAATCAGGGTCTGCATCCCGGAGAGGGAAGTGGAACTACAATCCAGAGAAAATAACGAGCTTCTGCCGCCACCTGGTGGAGTTCTCACCTGTAATCATTGTTAATTAAAGGCTCACTTCAGACCCTTGTAGAGCAGGGTCCTCAAGTGCGCTCCGTGGACCAGCGGCACTGGTATTACCTGGTCACTTCCTACCTATGGCATTTGGTGAATTACTTAATCTTTCTGAATCCAGTTTCCTTCACTATAAAATATCTGACTTCCAGGATTGTGAAGATTTAAATAGAAAATATAGATAACATGGGCAGTAATAATAAAAAAATAAGGTGCCTGATATAAAAATCTAACAAAAGATGTGTAATTATGCAAAAAAGTAAATATTTCTTTGAAAGTCCAAAATAAGGATCACTTTGGAACAGCAGAATTTGAGGCTGTACTCTAGACCTACTGGATCAAGCTGTACATTCTAACAGTGTAGGGAAGGACATCGTAAGCAAAACCTCATCTATAAAGTAAAAGATTTTGATATATATGATTATATTTAATTGTAATATTTCTGTTCATGAGAAGATACCATAAATAAAGTAAAAAGACCAGATACCAAATGGGAGAAGATATTTCAATACATCATTGACAAAGGATTTCTATCAGAGCACATAAAGAAAAACAAAGACAGATAACCCAGAGGAAAAATGGATAAAAGATGTGAACATACCCTTCATAAAAAACAACAACAATATCTGTTAGACATACGACAAAATGCTCAGCCTGAGCACTTAACAGAGAAATATAAATTGAAAAATGAGATAATATAAAAAATTTCAAAAGTAGAATGACCATATGATCCAGCAATTCCACTTCTGGGCATTTATCTGAAGAAAATGAAATCACTAACTTGAGAAGATACATGCATCCCTGTGTTTGTTGCAGCATTATTTATAATAGCCAAGACATGGAAACAACCCAGGTGTTCAACAATGGATGAATGGATAAAGAAAATGTTGTGTGTATATTCAGTGAAATAATATTCAGCCACACAAGAATGAAATCTTGCCATTTGCCACAGCATGGATGGACCTTGAGGGCATTATGCTAAGTATAATAAGTCAGACAGAGAAAGACAAGTACAATCTAATCTTACTTACATGTGGAATCTAAAAAACTAAAACAAACCAGAGGCAGGGGGTGGAGGATGAGTGAAATAGTGAAGGGGGTCAAAAGATACAAACTCCCAGTTATAAAATAAATAAGTCACAGGGATGAATATATATATATATATATATATTTATATATATATAATTATAATGTTATATGTCAACTATACCACAATACAATTTTTTTTATAAAGAAAAGAAAAATAAGATGGTATTTTATAACCACTAGCTTAAGTGTGATGATACAAGTGAAGAAGGAGTAGGAACTCTCCTTGACTGTTGATGGGGTGAAAGCCAACCAGCACCCTGGAGGACAATGTGACATGACCTTGTAAAGTTAACATCATGACCTTATGAAGCCACCAATCCCACTTCTATGTATTTGTCCTGGGAACACTTCAGCACTGGTGCCCAGGGAACAGCTGTGAGGATGTTATTTTTCTTTTTATCCTCACCCGAGAACATTCCTGCATCCATCTTCAGATAGAGTGGGGAGGAGAGGGGGGGGAGAGAGAGAGAGAGAGAAACATCGACGTGAGAGAGACACATTGACTGGTCACCACCCACACGACCCCAACTGGGGCCAGGGATGAACTGCAACCGCAGTACGTGTCCTTAGTGGGAACTGAACCTGGGACTCTCTGGTCCACGGGCTGACGCTTTCACCGCTGAGCCAAACCGGTCAGGGAAGCTATGAGGATGTTATTAAAGCTCTTCTTGTAAAAACCAAAAATTTGAAATAATCTATAAGTATATTAACACAGCAGAGTAGGTAAATATATTTTCTCTTGGTACTGAATGCTATACAGCAGTCAAAACAAGTAACTTAGAGCTGTATGTAACATGTACCTCGGAAGCATATGTTAGATAAAAAAAAAAAAAAAAGATATATGAACAATATAATACCATTTAGGCATATGAATAATAAATACCAAAATTAAGATAGTAGCTACTCTGTAAAGGAAGAGATGATACCATTCCAGTAAGGACACAGAGAGAGTTTCAGTAAGATACGTAATGTTTAATAATTTAAGGTTAGTGCTGGATACATTTTTTTATAATATTCTCTGAAATCTTTATATGCTTGAAACAGTTTAGAGAGAAAGATCATGTACATAAAATGAGCAGCACATATTAAAATACAGCTGTGCCTATTAAAGAGGATTGAAATCCTTCCAAATAAATAATTCTGATATTAAATATTTATTTCTGGGAAGAAAATTTAAAACATACTTTAGCTTAGATCTATTTTATCAACATGTCTACAGAGCAAATTAATCAACCAATCACTTATTTTCTGGGCACCTGTCAGGGGCCTGGCAGCAAACTAGTTCCTGGGAGGGGGGTAAGGGGCAGAACACCTGGCCACTAGCATATTAGAAATAAGAAAGAAAAGGGAGAAAGAGCGGGAGGAGGAGGAAGAGGAAGGTAATTATTCCAGGCAGGCTGGAATCTACTCATATAATGTAATGATACTGCTATCATTACAAGCTCACCATTTTCCACATAAAAATGAAGGTAGTTCCTTTCAAAGCAATCCCCCATGACTTGTAACATTTATCCTGGAGATATCGCTAGTGATTAAACTAACTTTGGAACCCCTTTTAGAATTACATTTAGAGTATATGGCTTGAGTTTCTATAATAAGAAAGATATCTGGTGGGTAAATTCGATTTTGGAGACAAGCCAACTTAGTTAATATGACTTTTGGTCCACGATGCAGTATGACCACATAGTAGTGATTCCTTTTGTTTTCTGCGAGAAAATGAGATTTGTATGAGGCTGTTTATGACCAGTGGTGGCTGCCCTGGGGTCCCTCCAGCTGCCATAATCCCGGCCCAGCCCCCTTGAGAGCTGAAGGATGCAGATTTCTCTGCAGGCCTGGAACTAATCACTGCACGCACGGGTGCCTCAGACTGCAGTCGGAAGGCTCCTGTTCACAGTGCAGCTGACCTTCCTGCGCACCCTGCAAAGAGCCTCGGTGCGTGCAGGGCCTGCAGTTGCTCTGCAGCACCACTTCCTCTGTCGAGGTGCGCTGATTGGCTGGATCCTGCTTGGAATCACCTGCCTGGCTTTTGCAGTGTGGGAACCCTTTTGATCCCGACAACAGACCTCCTGAGCAATTGTCCACATGCCTCCTCCTCAGCCAGTAGCCCAGCTTTCTACGATGGTAGGATCACACAGTGGAAGGAGCCTTCATTCCTGAATCACTGTGTGGAGCAGAGCTCCACCAAAGCCCCTGACCTTCAATGGCATATGATGAGAGTGAGAGAAAAAGCTTTTAGACCACTAAGCTAATGACATTTGGGGATATTTTCATCATGCCACATCGCCTAGCTCATGCTGACTAACACAGAGGCAGTTTCCCAAAACCACGTCCCCAGCTGTTGTAAGGCAACGGCAGCAGCACCACAAACCCAGTCCCTTAAAATGGTATTGAGAACAACATTTATTGTCAAGTATGTTGGTGCAGGCGGTTTTTTACTTAAAAAGTGGTATTATCTCTTTAGAGTCACATGATGCAATGCTGTACAGAAGAATATTCATGTGCTGAGAGCTAGATTTTTCCTGAAAGAGCTGGACCTTGAGGTCAGGTTCGCATTTGAGAGGGCAAGGAAGAGAAGGGGCTTTGTCAGGTAGAAAGGAAATGGCAGCCTGAGCAGAAAAGCCCTGGTGGGGGGTGGGGGTGTAGGAGCAGCTCATTTAAAAGAGGAAAAATACTGCCTTCCCTAAACAAAGCAATTAAGATTAGATAGATCTTGTTTTTTATCCTCACCCAAGGACACCTTTCCATTTTCTGTTCATATAGAGTGAGAGGGAGAGAGGGAGGGAGGGAGGGATGGGGAGAGAGAGAGAGAATCATCAACATGAAAGGGACACATCGAGTGGCTGCCACCTGCACAACCCAACCAGGGCCAGGGACAAACTGCAACCAAGGTACATGCCCTTAGTGGGAACCGAACCCGGGTCTCTCTGGACCGCAGGTCAATGCTCTAACTGCTGAGCCAAACTGGCCAGGGCAAGATTAGATAGATCTTATAATTATCTCCTGGTTTGGGAAGATGCAGAATCCAATTAATGTATGTTTCTCAAAACTCTGCAAGTATTTCAAGTTGTTATTAAAAGCAACAAGGCCTCTGGAAGTCACAGTGCCAATAGCTGATGTTTACTGGGTATTCACATGTACTAGGACACAGGCTCCGTGCTTTAAATCGGGACAGGCAGCATCGTTGTCCCTGTGAGCTTCTGGGAGATGCAGACTGTCAGAGCCACCTCAGACATTCTGGAACAACAGCTGCGTTTTAACAAGATCCTCCAGTGATTTGCACACATGCTAAGGTTCGAAAAGCACTGCTTTGAATGCTTTACTTCAAAGTCTACATAAACCCTATGATTCCACTCATGTCTTCTTACTTTAAAAACCTGCAAGTATTTCATATTATCATTAAAAGGAAAGAGACTTCTGGAAGTCATATTCCCAATAAGTACCTTTTAATTGAGTAATTCACATGTTCCTCAAAAACCCTGTGAGGTAGGTATGCTTTACCCAAACACACAAGTGAGCATCATATATATTACATAAGGGGATGGGACTAACCCTGTTCCCGCTGACTCCAGAATCCAAGCTTTCACATCCTGCAGTGGTGGTCTCTCCGCGTGCTGTGAAGAGCACTGGGGACGTAGGACAGGCCCAGCAGTGACAGACCAACCTGCCTTCCGGGACACACTCGGGAAGAGCATCAGAGCAACCTGAGGCAACCAGAAAAGTGACTGCAAAAGGAAATGCTTGCAAAGGTGAACAAGTGAATAAATGCACATTCAAACACAGGAAGGAACGCGCATTCATACACAGGTAGATGTACCAGTGTTAATATGTAAGAACGTGATTTTAAGTGTTGTCTGACAGCTTTAGCAAGTGAAGTCTGAAGGATGATTTCCTATTTCTTTCCGAGGGAGAATTTAATGATTTGGATATCTCCTCATTTATTAAATGTATTGAGCCAAGGAGGCAAGAATTAGGAGTTTATTTGGCTCAGTGGATTGAGCATAATCTCTTGGCCTGAGAGGTCCCGGTTCGATTCCCCATCAGGGCACATGCCCGGGTTGCTGGCTCGATCCCCAGTGGGAGGCATGTAGGAGGTAGCTGATGGATGTTTCTCTCTCATCAATGTTTCTATCTCTCTCTCTCTCCCTTCCTCTACCTCTCTTAAAAGTCAATAAAAAATATTTAAATAAATACATACATAAATGGTGTTTACTTATGGCTAACCATCATTACTGCTGAGGACACCTGTCATAATACTTTAATACAATGGTTCCCACATGTTAGCAGGCATCAGAAACTTCTGGGCAGCTTGTGAAACCCAGAATGCTGGGACCCATTCCCCAGAATCTTGGATTCAGTCAGTCTAGAAAGGGGCCCTGAATTCTAATAAATTTCCACATGCTGCTCTGCTGGTCTGGGGACTGCACCCTGAGGACCCGTAGGGGAGAATAATGTTCCAGAACACATGTCAAAGCCCAGGAGCCAGGTGTCAAGTTGTGCACAGGTGGGGTACACCTTCCTATGTCAGAGAACATGAGAAGGGTGACTGGGAGCATCAAAGTTTTCCACACTGCAGGGCTTCCTCAGGGTAGAAGTCCTCATTCCTTCAGAGCCAAACATTGGCTTTTCCCTAGATTTGAAGAGAACGTGAGAAGCAGGAACTGAACCGTTATAAGGCAGATCTGCTCGCTTTGTTGGTCCCCTTTTCCGCCTTTCTGCTCTGGCTTCTGGTCCTCCAGGCACCTCCTCTGTCCTTGCCCTTACCTGGCTCTCAGCCACTCGGGCCACATTTAGTGCGCTGGCCCAGCCTGTGCCTGGTCCCCAAGGTCACTCCACGAAACAGGCATCGTTCTGATTATACAGATGAAAAACAGACCCAGAGAAGTTAAGTAATCTACTGAAAGTGGCAAAGTAGAGTTCAAATTCAAGTGTATCTGCCTCCAAAGCTTTTTCTCATTTCTCTGTTCTACTCACTTGGCATCAGTGGTTGTCCAGGTTGGCTACTTTCCTATAACAAGTAACTAGCAGGAGGGCATTTGGTAGAGCCCTTTAGAAAGAAGTCAAGTCGCCTTAGCAAAAGAGATGCTAGATTTTATGTGAGCTGACAGCAACAGTTGATGCACAGACTTAGATTTTCCTGTTACAATATTTTAAGAAAACAAAGTCTTAACTGAACTTGTGTGGGACACAGAAGCATATCAACAGAGTCTGAATCATGCAAGAAAAAGACCTGGTTGGGGAAAGAACTAAGACTATTCCTGACTACAGTAAAGATTCTCAAGTTCTTCAGTGAGGATGGACTTCAAATGAATATCAGAAACTTATTGATCATGTAGAATTAAAAAGCGATGGGCCACAGAGGGCTAGCTCAGCGAGACCGGCTAGATCAACAATGTACCTTACCAGAGGGCCACTGGGCAAGAATTCCTGTTCCCCAGATAGCACTGAGCTGAGACTCGCCAAGGCTCACCTTGGTGACTTTCTGCGACCTGTATTTTAATGGCTGACCAAGACTCCAGAAGGTGTTTCTTCCTTTGGATAGTATTAATATCATTCAATCCCTTGTTTTTTCATTTTATTTTATTTTATTTTATTTTTCTATCCTCACCTGAGGACATTTTTTCATTTATCTTCAGATAGAGCAGGAGGGAGAGAGGGAGGTAGAGAGAGAGAAATATAGATGTGAGGGAGACATACTGAGTGGTTGCCATCCACACGACCCCAACAGGGGCCGGGGACAAACTGCAACTGAGGTACGTCCCCTTAGCGGGAACCAAACCCGGGACTCTCCGATCTGTGGGCCAACGCTCTCACTGCTGAGCCAAACCAGCTAGGGCTTCCTTTTGTTTTTAACTTAAAGAAACATATTACTGGCATTCTAGCCTTACTATGATTCAGCCTATCTTTCTTCTCATCAATGGCAGAAAAAATATGTCGCTATCCCAGGGGCCATATCTGTGTTACCATACACTCCCTTTTATTTGTGTTAACTGACCTGGCCCAGGGATGGGCACAAGATGCAAGCTAGGTGAGACTTAGTTTCTTATTTCCCTAGACACAAGGATTGGTCCAAGGACTGAGCACTGAGTCAGGGCAATCAGAGGCCTTCCCTGAGTCGGGAGGAAGGAAGCTTTATTTTTATTTTTTAATCTTTATTGTTGAATGTATCACATATGTTCCTCATTTTCCCCCCATTGACCACCTCCTCCCCACTCCCGTCCCCCTCCTGCCTTTCCCCACACTGTTGTCTGTGTCCATTGGTTATGCATATAAGTTCTTTGGTTTATTTCTTCCCACCCCCCAACCGCTTTCCCTTTGAGGTTTGTCAGTCTAGCAATGAATTTGTACTTCTTAATCCCTTCACCTTTTTCACCCATTCCCCCAACTCCCCTCCCATCTGGCAACCAACAAAATGTTCTCTGTGTCTATGAGAATGTTTCTGTTCTGCCTGTTCATTTTGTTTGTAGATTCCATTGTCAACAGATATGCATTCGTTGTCATTTTGTTTGTTCATATATTTTATCTTTTTCTTCAAAAAGACCCTTCATCATTTCATATAATAATGGTTTGGTGGTGATGAACTCCTTTAACTTTTTCTTGTCTGGGAAACTCTTTATATGGCCATCGATTCTAAATGACAACTTTGCAGGAGAGAATAATCTTGGTTATAGGTTCTTGGTTTTCATCACTCTGAATATTTCTTGCCACTCCCTTCTGGCCTGCAAAGTTTCTTTTGAGAAATTAGCTGACAGCCTTATGGGAACTCCCTTGTAGGTAACTAACTACTTTTCCCTTGCTGCTTTTAAGATTCTCTCTTTGTCTTGAACCTTTTGCATTTTGATGATGATGTGTCTTGGTGTGGGCCTCTTGGGGTTCATCTTGTTTGGGACTCTCTGTGCTTTCTGGACTTGTATGTCTGTTTCCTTCACCAAGTTAGGAAAGTTTTCTGCCATTATTGTTTCAAACAGGTTTTCGATTTCTTTTTCTCTCTCTTCTCCTTCTGGTACCCCCAAGATGCGAATGTTGGCACACTTGAAGTTGTCCCAGAGGCTCCTTACACTATCCTTATTTTTTTGGATTCTTTTTTCTTTTTGCTTTTCTGATTGGGGGTTTTTTGCTTCCTTGTATTCCAAATCAATGTTTTGCTTCTTGGATTTATGTACTCTACTATTGAATCTGTGTAAATTATTCTTTATTTCAGTTAATGCCTCCTTCATTTCTGACTGGTCCTTTTATATGCTCTTGAGGCCCTCACTAAGTTCACTGAGGTTCTCACTAAGTTCATTGAGCAACCTTATAAGCAGTATTTTGAACTCAGCATCTGTTAGGTTGCTTATCTCCATTTCACTTAGTTCTTTTCCTGGGGTTTTGTTCTGTTCTTTCATTTGGGACCTGTTTCTTTGTCTCCTCATTTGGGCTGCCTACCTGTGTTTATTTCTATGTATTACTTAACGAGAGGTATGGGGCTAGCTAAGACCAGATGCTGCTTGTTTGAAAGAATTTAGGAAAAACCTGAAGCAGGATCCAAGACAGGCCAATCCTATGGTTAAGCAAGTGGCAACAGCTTGGGTGGGCCTGAAAGCTGGGTGGGGCGGGGCCTCAGGGAGTCAGCAGGGCGGGGCTACCAGTGTGAGCCAGGTTGCTGGAGTCCCAGATATGGCTGCTGTCTGCTGCCCCCGGGAAGGGCTCACCAAAGGAACAAAGGCCTCTGACAGCACATTTGTCCCAGAGAAAGCCCCCTCTCCAGCTCTCACTCCAGTGCTAATCAGCTCAGTTCTTCCCTGTATGTCTCTGGTGCCCCTCGAGCTGCCTCCCCTCCAAGCTTAGAGGGAGAGAGTCCGATAAGTCCGTGCGCGGGCCCTTTAAGGAGCTGCCTGGGGCTCCAGCCGTGTCAGCTTCCCTGAGCCTCAGTTCCTGCTGGTTTTTTCAGCCAGAATTATGAGGACTTCTCTCCCTGGCACTGGAACCCTGAGCGGGGCCCCTGGTGTGGGACGGGGACCCCTCAGTCCTCAGGGAGGACCTTCCCAGCGAGGTGTCCTCCTGATTTTTATCCACCACACGTGGGTGTGGGACCACCTCCACCTCCATCCCTCCTACCAGTCTCCATGTGGCTGCTGCTTTAATTCCGTAGTTGTAGGACTTCCATTCAGCTTTATTTCAGGAGGTTTTGAATGATGGTTGCTCTGTAGTTTAGTTGTAACTTTGATGTGGTTGTGGGAGGACGGATACTGCGTTTACCTACGCTGCTATCTTGACTGGAAGTCCCAGACGCTTTAGATGAGGATCTATAAGCTCAGAGATGCCAGAATCCAAGCTTTAGTGGTACAAAAGACTAAATTCAACATTCAATATCTAATGTTCTTTCTGGGTACATAAACCAATAAATTCCTTTCCCTCTCCTGGCACGAGACTCTGTTTCCTCTTACCTTGGTTTAAAGAGTCCCAATAAACACGTGATCCTTATGCATTGATTTCAATATTTAAATCTCAAAAGACAATTTTACTCTTTTCACGTCCCAAATTTTCACTATTCAGAGAACACACACCTCTCACTCATCACACTTCAACTACATTGCCCTTCTTTCTGGCCCTCGGACACATCCTGTCCCTTTCTTCTTCCGGGCCTTGGCACTCGCTGACCCCTCTACCTGGAACCACTTCCCCAGCTGCTCTTACACCTGGCATTTCTTACTGTTGAGGCTCACTCAGTGCCACTTTCTCAGACAGGCTTTCCCTGACCACCTACAACAAAGTGAGTTTATTTCATGGCCCTGTCTATTTCCTTTACAATATATATCCTAACATGGATTTATCTTGTTTTGTTTATCACCCGTCTTCCTCCATAGAACATAAGTTTTGTGAGGGCAGGACATTCACTGCCTCGTTCTCAGTTCCAGGCAAGGTGCCCAGCTCATGATACATTTAAACATTCATGAGACGTTAAATGAAAATGTCATTGCAATCACTGTTGAGGTAACAATATAACATTAAGTGTATGTACTTTATATACTTCTCATGTCACGGGTTGGGTATGTTTCAACCATTCTCAACCATCCTTTGCTCTCCCAAGTTCTGAGCAAGAGCACATCTTTGGATATTCTCACATATAGACCAGAGGGACGCTGCCCGACTGTGTCAGATGGGAATCTGCTGTTCAGAGTGAAGTCAGGTCTAGTAGCCTTTCAGAGAGAGAGCTGTCTGCTATTCAGAAGAATCTGAAGCTAAACCTTAAGAGTCCATTGAGAAGTTCAGAGGGAGCCCGGAGACCTTTAATGAATGGATCACTGACTGCATTTTTTTATTAAGACACTAGGTGGCAGGTGACTATGCTCTTGGATACCAACGGGAGTAATGAGCATTATAATGCTTACCGAATGCTGGATAACTTCCTCTGTTGACATTAAATGCCAAGAGGGATTTTAATCATTTGACAGGATGATAAGAATTATAATAAGGGCTTTGGATTTGGTCTATGAAGAGTAAGATGTGTTCTGAAACTTTACTTTTATATTCACAAAGTAAATGCACAACATGGGAACATTACAAAACCAACGTAGTGGAAAGATTAATGTCAGCTCCAGGGAACCACCAAGAGAGATAAATTCTGTATAATAAAACTAAAATCGCTCTTTCCACTGCAGTACTAGCTCTGTACCTTTTGGATTAATAATCTAATTTAGTAAATAATTGATTGTATTTTTCTTTTTCTTTTCTCTTTTACTTAACCAGCATGGAGATTAAAAAAAAAAAAAATTATTTCCAATATAAACTGATCAGAGAATCTATTGTTTCCCTGGTAACCTTGTATGCAGAGTCCTAGACTAAAAGAAGCTTTGTTTTCTCGCAAAGCCACGGGGTATTGGAGAAACAATCAGCGGAGGGGCAAGCACGAGCAGATGGTTTAGGTATTTCCTCTTATTAAACACAAGTGAAACATTCAAGTCACCTAATTAAATAAAAAATAGAACACAAAATACGACAAACACTAATAAATACGTTTCCTTTCCATCTGCGGTCTTTAAAGGGGGATAGTAAGGAAAGTGATAGGAGGCGGATGGGAGGAGAGGCACCGGAGATGGAGAGCAGAATGAAAGGCAGAGTGAGAGAATGAGAGTCACCGAAGAAGCCCCGCGGGAGACAGAGCAGAGAGGGAAAGGAACAGAGGAGGCAGGGAGAGAACCAGGGAGTCAGATCACAGGGAATGGTAGTGGGGAGATGGGAAGCAGGTACACGGAGAAGAAAGGCAGAAGGAACACAGGGGGAGGCCAAAAGGTGGAGCCCAGTAGGAGCTTTAGTGAGTTTTGAGATGCTTTAATCTAGGACAGCTTAATTTTCAAACTTCAGAATAAAATCACCTGTTATTTGCTGGTCTTTGGAATGTTTATTAATCAGGGAATGATTTTTTTTACTGCTCTTTAAATGCACTAATATTTAATCCTTAGAAGCTTTTTCTGGTAATAAATGTGAGTGAGCCTCCTCTAGGTTGCAGGTCCCAGAGAGAGGCTCAGGTTTACTCTGTGTAGTAGAACGTGTAGGAAGAATATAAAGAGAGGCAAGGAAAACACAGAGCGCTTTCAGAAGAGGAGCCAGAAGATCCTGTAGATGAGAACACAGTTCTGGCCGCCAGGTGTCCTGTCACTTCGTCAGCATAAGAAATCTATTGTTGTTTCTTTGGTGTTTTTCCATTCCTGTGATTTCACTCTCCATCTCTGCTTCTGTTGCTCAATGATGTTCTCTGTCTCTGAATTCACACCTGGTAGGATGGAGAATCCATGATTGGTCAATCACCATTCATATCATTACTGGGCAGAACTCTTGTTTGAGGCCATGTCAGTGATTGGCTAACCCTACGTTAGGTTCAACCATGGTTCAACCATAGTTCAAACAAATCTGATCAGAGTGGAAGGGCCCTGGAGTACAGTGAGTACATGAGAGACTTTTCTGTATTAGACTGTGTATATGACAGGTATCCAGGAAAAGAGGCAATAAAACTGAAAGGCACATCAGCTGGTAGGACTAATGCATTCAACCCTTGCTCACCAGGCATATCATACTTTTTCTTCTTGGGCACATGGTTTCAATAATGCCCACAAGACCTACTTAAACCACTATGTGTACACCCACCAACCCAAAGTCACTATATCCAGAAGAAATGATATGAAACACTTATAGTCTAAACTTAATAACTTTTGAGATTTTTTTTTTAAAAAAAAACAAAACAAAACCCAAGCCCAATAATGCAGAATTGTTTTGGGTAGAGGGGAATAAAAAATGTAGGAATTAAATAAGCTCTTTGAGGGAAAAGAAAAAGAGAAAAGAAGGCAAAAAGATTTCCCTGTAGCAAGAAAGGGAGAGATGTCTATGTTCAGTGGGAATATTTGACCCCACCCCTGTGCCCCAAGTGGGTGGCAATACATTAAAGAAATGATAAAGGGGCAGCTAGATGGGGGGATTTCCAGCCTTTGCAAACATGTCTGTACCTCCTATGTGACCTGACTTTAAGTTATCAGACTTTGAAGGACCTCTGTAAGTTTAGGCGAAGTAGGTGTCAGTAGAGTCCATGCTGGATTAAAGAATGAAGACCCAGAACGGCAGATTCAGGTCAGAAGGTTTCTGGATACCCTGCAAGACTTTCAGGGTCTTTTTAGGTCTGCATAGACAGCCAGTCTCAATTTTACCTCAGATGCATTTCTCTATAGCTTGGTTAGATGTATGCTGGAACTCATAGCTCACCTGATTATAGAAATGGATATTTCTTTAATCCCCCCAAATAAGTAGGGACAAGAAATCATGCCACCTGCACTGATCTGAACACCGGGGACAACAGTGAATTCAATCAGCCTGAAGGCAGATTAGGACATTGACTTCCAGATCCTCCTCCTTTTCAACCCCCTGGATCACATAATGGTTTTTATATTGTTCATTTGTCTGACAACTTAAAATTTTTCTGTGAACATAACCATAACACTGAAAGTCTCACTAAGTTGTGGCTCAGTGATTGTCTTAATCATCTCAGGCTGCTGTAACAAAAAATGTCATAGACTGGGTAGGTAATAAACAATAATAATTTATTTCCCATAGTATGAAAGCCAGAAGGTCAAGATCAGGTGCCAGCAGGTCAGGTTCTGGTGATGACAGTTGACTCCCTGTATCCTCACATGGCAGACGGAGGGGAAGCAAGCTCTCTGGTGACTCTGATAAAAGGCACTAATCCCATAATGGGGGCCCCACCCTCACCAACCCATCTAATTCTAATTACCTGTCAAAAATCCCACCTCCTTATACCATCACCTTCTAATACCGTCCCATGGTAGGATTTCAGCCTATGAATTTTGGGAGAACACAAACATTCAGTCCATAACAGTGATCAACACTTTTGTTGTTTTTCATAGAAAAAACAGAAGCAGAGAAATGTTACTGGTTTGTCCTGGGCCCCAGCCCCCGTAGTCTAGCTAACAGGTCACTGAGAGGAAGAAAGAAACTAGTGCCACCATTGCTTATTCTCCTGAAGAAATCCAGGCTGTTGCCCTAGACAAAGGGCAACTAGGGGGCATTTGTTTCACCCAGTGCTTGGGTGGATGGGGCATGACAGTCCCTCTTGGTCCTGCCCATGGTAGAAGCTGAAGACAAGAAAACAGGCTGGCCTGCGGGACGATTTGGGGCCCTACCGTAACTTGGATAGAGAGAAGTGTATGGGAAAAAAGCAACAACAAGAAAAAAAATTCACTTCTCTTGCATTTGGGACAAAAAGAAATCAACAGTAAAGACATAGAGTATATTTCCCTGCAGGCTGACTGTAAGTTCTCATTAGGCATAGGAGTCAGAACTTATTTATAGAATTGCACTACAGTTTCACTGCGTCTAGACAGCAGGTCCAACCAATTCTCATCAAGCAGGTTGTTCAAATTTCTATTACAATGAATTCCCATAAAATTAGTCTCTGGGCATAGAACTCTGGGTCTGTGAAAGGCTGTATTGATCCGGAGGGATGGCAGAGACGGGGCTCCGCTAACTTGACTGCAGACTCCCCACTCCTCTCCTCCTTCCTCCATCTGTCTTCCCTCTTCCTCTCCCTGCCCAGCCCCCCCGGAGGCCCACCAGAATGACTCAGTCCTGTCGCCTAACCACACAACTGCTTCGATACTCACTGTTCCTGATCAGAGAGGGGTGATGTCTACTTAGCAGGGTTATAGTATGGCCTAAATAAAATAGCATATATGTACCTGAAACTAATATAATAATGGATGTTACCTGTAACTGAAAATTTAAAAGTGATAAATAAAATGCCATATATGCGTGTCCTTGCCCAGAGGAAACATTTGACAATTACTTGGTAGAAAATACAGAAGGAAGAAAGGAGGCAGTGGCTTAAGTGTTACCCGGTACATGGAAAGATAAATCACCCAATGAAAGGTTTATTGGGTAGGATATGAGAAGGGTGAGTCAGAGCAAACTAATGAAGGAGTGTGATGCTGGAAGGTGCAGGCGGTCGCTGCTGCTGACATTATTTGAAAGAGATATAAGACTAACTCTCTAGTCCATGGTAATTAGAGGAGCTCCCTAGGTACTTTATGGAGCTGGGATGGTAACCTACGTGTCCAGCTTGAGACCAGTTTGTTTGTATAATTACATCCTGATAGCAGGCCCCAGCTGCATGGTTTCTACAGAAAGATTGTATTTTCTCTATTGTACTTTCTGTAGTTTGCATTTCACATAGGTGAGTGAAGAAATGGTGACAATATCCAACCTGGTCTTCTCTTTCTTAGGGCAGATGGGAAAATTCCTGGGCAGGTTGTGACATTAGGAAAGTCTTCAAATTAAAATTAAGCCTGAAAACTAAAAGGTGTTCTGGAAGTATGTTTCACAGTGCTTCCTGATATGGTCCTCCTAACAATAATAAATATGAGGCCATGGACCCTAAAAGTAAAAGTTGGAGCTATCCTTTTAAGGAGTCTTAAAGCCATGTGAGTGCCAAATGAAGAAATGCAAATGATCCAGAAAGCTATGCAATGTCATTAATGCAGTATAAGCAGAAAACTGACATAAAGGATTTGTATTCTCAAAGGGTCTTTTTTGGGGGGTGGGGGTGGGGTGACGGGCTTGAAGGAAGGGAACTATAGCAACAGAACCAACTTGAAGCCATTGTTGTGCTACAAAAGAGAAGCTCAGACTGTGGGATTCTTTCATTTTGTCCCTTTAAAAATAACATTGAGAAAGGCAGACTCATACTAAGGAGTGAGAGTTAAGATATTAACAAAAGGACAATGCCATTTACAGCAATAACTGTTGAGATAGAATTAGGTTCTTACATTAACTTCTCAGCCACTCTCCTCAAAGCCCTGGACAAACGCTTTGATGAACATGACTAAGAGAAATGTTTGTGGGTTTGTTTGTTTTTTCCCAGTTGGCCTATATCCTATTATTATTCAGTGATCCTTCTGTTGCCATGGCCAAGGGTATACTGCTGAACAACTTTAGGCATGCTTTTGGCTCTGCTGGTTTATCTTAAAGCAAGATGAAAATAAAAAAGTCTGCGAGCCAGGTACTATTCTTCCAAGATCGTTTAGTTGTTGTATAAGTTCTACTTATTATTCAAGGAGTCAGAGAATTGAAGCAAATTTCCCATCTCCTCCTGGCTTCCTCACTTTAGATCTGTCCGTGCCCAAAATATCAAAACATTCCCCATCCAAACATTTCCCCTTAAGTCTAATTTATCAGAGGAGGGCTTCGCTACCTTTTTCATGTAGCAGCACACAGACAGTTATAACATCTGTATGGCACTGGGGCTAATGGACAGGACACTTGCAGCTGTCTGGCCGTGGCAGTCCCTACCCATCTGCCTTGAGGACCGAGGGAGTCCTTGCTCGAGTGCACCTGCAAACCATTCGCAGCACAGCAGCCTGCCTCAGCACGTAAACTGGGAAACTGCAACAGTCTTTGGCCCTTCCAAGTATCAGTGTTAACTAGCTCAGTGCTTCTAAATGTTAATATGCTTATGCCGTGCATTGGGACCTCATTAAAAGCGCATATATTCTGATCCAGTAGGTCTGAGATTCTGCATTTATAACAAGGTCCCAGGCGATGCCAGTGTGGTTCATGGACCGTACTTTGTGTAACAAGGAACTGGATGACTCATTAATACAACTTGCTCTGGAAAATTTTCAAAATTTAAAAAAAATTAATGTAACTTAGAAAAATTAGAAAACTCATAAAATTTCCTGACTTTTAATAATAGTTACCAGGAACAGTATAAAACAGTCTCTCTTCACTGACAGGGAAAGTCCAACATTTGTATTTGATTAGAACCGCCTCGGTTCAGTTTTACACCTCCAATATGTTGTGAGAAGCTTCAAATTGTTGTTCTGGTAACACTCTAAAACCTGTCTTAAAGTGATTATAATGAAAGTTCTTCTTATAAGAAAGACTCACCTGGAATGCAGAAAACCACCAAAATTGGTTTTCTTGTAATCAAAGAAAGACCCTTGCAAAGGAGAGGTGAGAACTGATTATTTTGCTAGATTAAACATACTCAAAGAAATGCATACTTATGTTAAAAATGATTATATTCTCCTGGTCGTTGATGTAGAGAAGCTATTAAAGAATCACTTGACCTTAAACAAAATATCCTTTTCTCCTCAGATTGTGACAAACTTTTTGCTCTAGAAACTGTTCTTGTTTCTTCCCAACTGTCAGTGAACTCAGAGACTATAGCTGATGTTTCATTTCCAAGTGGAAATAAATTTAAAGGCAAATGTAAAAATTGCTTTCAGATAAAGCAGAAAGTGGCATTTAAGATAAGCTCAGTGGCATTATAATTTCTTTGAAAGAGGAAATAAATTCCCCAAATTCAAACATTTTGAAAGTAACAAATGTAAACTTTCCAATTTTATACATACCAGTTTTTGAACAGAAAGCACTGATATGCGACGAGACTGAAAATCAATTATAATTCTATTTAAATTTAAATTATGAGAAATTTGAAAATTTTTACAAAAATACTTATTTATATAAAGATCCAAACACCTTTCTTCAAAGTCTTTGAAAAGTTTACTAAACATATGGCAATTTAGCCTATCAATCCTAGTAATCTAAGCATCACTTGAAACATTTGAATATACATGAATAGGAAGTGAATTTGACATTATTTAGAAATCTACCATCTTTAAAGTAATGTAAATGAAATCACTGTAAAGTAATGTAAATGTTTCCTGAATGAAAATTTCTTTGGAAGGAAGGGTGGTTGTAGCAATAACTTTAAAAAGCTGAAAAAGAAAAATGTTGCCAAACATTATAATTCAGGAAATAAAAAATATTATGTGGGAAGAAAAGTTAATTATTCTGAAGGCCTAAAAAATCACTAGGTATTTAAATGAAATAAATTAAGAAAGTGAACTGCAGAATTCCATTAGCAATTTATGGAGGCCTCCCTTCTAGCAGAGTTTAAAAGGTGGGCAGGGCTTCTCTATCTGAAGTAAATAGTTGATCAATCTCACATCAATCCTTTCTCTGAAGATTGCTTGGACACAAATGCTTGGACTATGGATGAGTAGTTTTATGGTCAATAAATTTTAGTACATGGTGTTTTACATTAGAGAAAAAGGCAATCAGATGTCTTGCTTTACAGTGTAAAGTGATTACTCTCTTGGGATCTGAACATAAATCATTTTTCAGGCCATCTTACTGTAATTTCATCCAGTTGGTAAAAAGCACTTTTTCTCTTAACTACAATGAAAAAATTAGACTTAGATCACTACAGTTATCACATGACAAAACCTGGTGAACTGATATCTTACTTTTATGAAGACAATATGAATTTAACGTGGGTTATAACATCTACTTTAATTGTAAAGCTTTTGGTTAATGAATGGAATAGCACTCTAGAAGCTCTAGAAGCTATTATTTCCTCTGAAGTGATTACAGTTCAGGTAATTACACCCAGGTGGTGGCAGGATCTCGAAGCGAAATTCTGAACAGCTGAAGTTCTGATGAGGAAAAGAAAGTCAAGCTACACCTGTGGTAAGCACTGTGCTAGGCACTTTGCATGTATGCACCCACACAAATGATTATCTGTAAGAAAGGCTACTTTTCATAAAGATAAAGGCTTTTCTGAAATAGCTAAACAGAACTACCAGAATATTCCTCATTTAAATACCATGCACAGTTAGAACAAAAATAAAGAATACTCTCATCTTAGTAGTATTGAGAATTTACCTATCTTCAACATTTCTCATGCAGCAGTTTCTTCTGAATGTGAATACAACTGACAGTTACTTGAAGTTAAAAAGCGTGTCAGCCCCCAGACCAAAGCCTCCCAGGTTTGATCCCAGTCAAGGGCATGCACCTTGGTTGCAGTTGGGTCCCCAGCCCTGGTTGGGGTGGTGCAGGAGCCAATCAAGTGGCATCATCTTCGCAGCACTGAAATTGTCAGTAAATTTATTATTTATCATGATTAATTTGACTAATGTTCTTATTAGTTACCCACTTCCTACCCATCTTTCTGCTTACCTCATACACCTTTTACAAATCAAAGAAACAATCATTTTCCTTCTGTGCCCCAACAATTCTCTTCTCACAAAAACGACACTCGCCCTGGCCAGTTTGGCTCAGCGGTTAGAACATCGGCCTGCGGTCCGGAGGGACCCGGGTTCAGTTTCCGCTAAGGGCACGTGCCTCAGTTGCAGTTTGTCCCCAGCCCTGGTTGGTTGTGTGGGTGGCAGCCACTCAATGTGTCCCTTTCACGTCGATGTTTCTCTCTCTCTCTCTTCCTCTCTCTCCCTCCCGCTCTATCTGAACAAAAAATGGAAAAATGTCCTCGGGTGAGGATAAAACAAACAAACAAACAAACAAAAAAACAACAAAAAAAACGACACTCAAAATATTTACCCACTTACATGAGTAGCAACCAATCAAGAAATAAATGTTTATTGTTCCTTCCCAAACTGACCAACATAACTATCCTTTCACTGGCCAGGACGTCTTCATCCCTTCTCCCCAGGGAGCCACTTTCAGTCCTAGCTCTTTCCCCTGTGAACGGCACAGTGCAGTACAGTCGTCCCTCGCCACGTCGCGCTTCGACTTTCATGGCTTCACTCTATTGCGGTTTTTTCAAATACATACGTTGAAAAGTTGATCGAGACAGTGAAAATGATACAGCGCGTGCTCAGTTGTCTGAGTCAATTACACACCCCTGTATTACAATTAAAATGAAAATTACTGTACGTATGGACTGTAGGCCTATGTATTCGAGCACCCCAGGACTCCTTCAATGCCAGGTGCAACCGCTAGAGTCTGGAACTGATTAACCACGATAAACGAGGGACAACTGTACCTTGTACAGGATTTGCAAACCGCAGGCACTTGCTATAGACCTTCTGCACTACAGAGGCGATGGCTAACAGGTTGCTGCTAAATGGGTCCATTGTGTTTTTCAGAGCACAGAGCTACTTTACAAACCTTTCTAGCTGGAGTGGTGAATTGAGAATGAAGGTCTTATTTTCTGAAAACAAAACTCTATCGCTTAAATAACCATAGCAATTATAGAATCAAATAAAAATCCATGCTCAGTAATAGCTGAGGCAGCTTGAAGCAATAGAAAGAACATAGTCTTTAAACTGAATAAAGCTGGGTCTGAAGGAAGTTTTCCTGCCTCGCTGATCTTAGGCATGCAATGCAGCAATTTACCTTCTCTTTCCTTATCTGTAATATGGAGATAAAAATACATTAGGGCCCTGGCCGGTTTGGCTCAGCGGTTAGAGTGTCGGCCTGCGGTCCAGAGAGACCCGGGTTCAGTTCCCGCTAAGGGCACAAACCTCTGTTGCAGTTTGTCCCCGGCCCTGGTGGGGTCATGCGGGAGGCAGCCACTTGGTGTGTCCCTTTCATGTCTATGTTACTCTCTCTCTGTCTCTTCCTCTCTTTCCCTCCCACTCTATCTGAACAAAAAATTTAAAAATATATAAGAATCAAAAAAAAAAAAAAAAAATACATTAGGGCGTTTACTTGGGGTTTACATGGGATAACTTAGAGATAGGGCTTAGTGCCCAGCATCTATTAACATAGTAGATGCCTGATGAATAGTAGCTATTTTTACTTCCCTTCTCTACCTTTTCTGAACTAACCCCTGATTAATTTATAGTAGATACATAGTTTATACTGAAACTACTCACAGGCATACCTTGGAGACTTTGTGGTTCCAGTTCCAGAACACTATAGAAAAGCAAGTACTGCAATACAGAGAGTAGTCATCTTTCTGCTGGTGCAGGGTCTTGCCTTCTATCTGTAAAAAATACACAACACCTGTGAAACACAATAAGGTCAAGTGTAAGAAACGATCTATGCCTCTGCTATGAGGACCAGCAGCCTTTCTCTCTGCACTTTGGTCCTGATTGCAGGGTAGAGCTATCACAGATGTGAGAGCCTTCAGGAAATGGCTGCTTTTATGAATCACAGTCTTCTGCCAAATTGGTTATTAGATTAATAACTTACTCAGGTGAACCTCCTTCTTCACCACACTGTTGCTGCAGCAAAATCTTGCCGCAAGTCTCTGATTTGCTTCGTAGAACATTGGACTCCTAGGCTAGGAGATATGGCTGTCTCATCGGCCTGAGGATATAATGTTTCTGTTTAAGCAAAGCAAATTTTGACTCATTTATATAATAGTACTTCTTGATAGTATAATCCTTCTTGATAATTCCAAATTATCAATCAATACATTTCAATTATTTTCTGTGACTTTAAAAAACCATTTAAACAACAACAAAAAAGTTTAAAACCGGATATAAAAAGTTATTTCTAGACCCGGAAAAACAAAAGGTAATTCTCAAGAGGTTACTGACCTGTCTTTTTATTGGCTCTCAAAGAGCTAGTTGGTACCTGGTAGCTGTGTGACCTTGGGTAAGATAACTTTGTAGAGCCTCATTTTCCTCATCTGTAAAATGGAATAATTAAAGCATTTACTCTATAGGGAGCTAGTGAGAAATAAATGAGGGAGTGTATGTAAAGTGCCCAAAGTAGTGCTCAACATAGAAAGATTTTGATGTTAGATACTGTTTCTATTTTTGAAAAGATGTTTAATTATTGCCAAAATGTTACAATAGTTTCCAAAAGTTTTGTTACTATAACTTCCCAGGCAGTTCCTTATTTCACATCTAAGAATGTTACTAATGATACAACCCTTGGATGCGAAGATGAGAAATCTTGTCCTTCATTTCCCTGTATTTTTTTTTCAAGAAACATGGCTTGGCTATTATTTATATTTTGAAACATTAGAAATTCAAAAGATTTAAAATATGTACTTTCATCTCTAGATGGTTTCTGGACTTTTGGTAGATTTCTATGAGACACTTGGATGAATGGGCCTTTCTCTAAATGACCATTTATCTCTTAACCCCTAGTTCCTGTTCCAGAAGCAGAATGCTGGGTGGAGTTCATCACAGATCTGATTGATTGTGTGGTAATTCTTTCATTTTATACACATTTTGCATTTCTCCAGACCACAGGCCGACGCTCTAACCGCTGAGCCAAACTGGCCAGGGCCACATTTTGCATTTCTATAATTCCAACCTCCAAGCCACCCTGCTGCAACATTGCTATATGTGCTATTAAAACATGGGCTCTGCACAGTTTTAGAAGATGGGACCTGAGATGGGAAGTGGGCAAGTTGTAGTCCATGCACAGGAGTTTGGACATTATTTTCGGTCATAGGAAGCTAATGAAGAGTCTTAAGCAGTGGAGTAACAGGGATTATTCTGTGTTGGCAGGTAGGATGCATGGGAGGTAGTACAACTGAGGGCAAGGACATCAACTGGGACTAATATACACAAGACGTGATAAAGGTCTAATCTGGGGCAGTGAGAAGGGGGACAGATAAGGGCTGAAGGGCTGAGATAATATATAGAATAGTGAATCAGGACATGAGGTCCGACAGGATATGCTGGAGTTGAGAAGACATCCAGTATAGGATAATGGCTTCTTCTGCAGTACGCTATATTAGTATGCTAGGGCTTCTGCAACAGAGTACTTCGGACTGAGTAGCCTAAACAATAGAAATTAACGTTCTCACACAGTTTGGAGCTAGATGCCCAAGGTGAAGGTGTCAATAGAGTTGCTTTCATTCTGAGGCTTCTCTCCTTGGCTTGCAGATGGCCACCTTCTTGCTGTGCCTGTGGCTGTTCTTTGGTCTATGTTGTCTGTGTCCTGATCTCTTCTCATATTGGATCAGGGCCCATCCTAACAGCCCCCTTTAAACTTAATTACCTCTTCAAAGGCCCTATCTCCAAATATAGTTGCATTCTAAAGTATTTAGCTTTCCTTTTTTTTTTTTTTTCTGTTTGGTGCCCATTTCTCACAGTACATTTGGGCAAAAGTTGTATACAAAGGAAAACAATAATGGTATTTACACTTGTGAAATGTTTATCATGTGCTAGACTCTAGCAGCTAGAGACTATTCTAAATACTTAAAAAATATATTTTTTCTGCCCTGGCCAGTTTGGCTCAGTGGTTGAGGGTCGGCCTGCTGACCAGAGAGTCCCGGGTTCAATTCCCGCTAGGGGCATGTACCACAAAAAATATATATACATATATTTTTTTCTTTATTGATTTTAGAGAGAAATGAAGGGAGAGGGAGAGAGAGATAAAACATCAATTGACTGCCTCCTGCATGCTCCCCACTGGGGATTGGGCCCACAACCTGGGCACGTGCCTGACTGGGAATTGAACTGGTGACCTCTTGGTTCATGGGTCGACACTCAACCACTGAGCCACACTGTCTGGGCTATGCTAAGTACTTTATACACATGGTCTCCTTTAATCTTCATGAGAACCCTATGGTGTCAATACTATTATTATCCCCACCTAGCAGAAAGGGAAACTGAGACAGCACTTAGAAAATGTGCTCATGGTCAGGTTTCACCTTAAAGATGGTGAACCTCGAATTTGAACCTACGTGTTCAAACTCCAGACCTTGTGCTGGAAACTTTCCCGGCTCATTTAATTTCTCAAAACATGTCTGCAGTAGAAAAAGAATCGAGCGTTCCGAGAAGAGGCCCCTCCCTTTGAACCCTTATCACAAACATTCAGCTGAGCTCCAACCCCCGGTACCAACTCCCTCTCCCCCAAAATGACAGTAAAAGAATAAGAGTGAGGGAAGTAGAACATTATCTCAGATTCTGAAAAGAAACAAAATAGGTTCAAGTGTTCTAAAGTGGAATAAAGAGCTTTTTGTTTTCAGGTTGGATGTTTCGAAGGTGAGAACCATTTTAAGATTTGAGATATGTACAAATTCATTATTCTAATAGTCATGTCTCAGGCTTCACTCATCCTGCCTTTACTTTTCTGTCTTCTCTAACCTGTGATTTGGGGCAGTGATTACCAAAAAATTTAGCAGTGCAATTTTCTGTTTTCCAAATAAAATATATATTGCATCATCAAACAAGCAAAAGGGTACTTTTCATACAAACTTATCTTAAGCATTGACATTGATATTTACTTACTAAACAGACAATCAATCAGAACGTACATTAATATTTTGGTGTTTTCCAGAGTACTAAAATTTGGCATGTCACATCTGTGTGTGCTGGTTATAGTTTTCTAATGACAGTTTTAAACATAAACATTTAAAATGAACTGTTTATGTTATTTAAAAAGAAGTATTAAAATCTATTTAAACAATAGCAGATGTTTGCTGGGCTGCAGAAGCACCTCTGAGAAGTGTCAATTCCCAAACCAGAGGGAGGAGGAGCGGGCTCACCCCAGCCCCGCGCGGAACGCGTGCGCTGCCGGCCCAGCGCATTTATGCGGGCCCACGCTCCAGGCCAGGCAGCAGCGCCGGCTCCACCGGTCTCAGACACAGACAGTCACTTATCCATATGCTCGGGGTTTGACGCTGGGTCCCTGCACAGTCACAAATTAGTCACTTTCCGTTAGTGACTGTGAATATAAAGGAGGCATTCCTGAAATATGGATCTCGTTTCAACAATTAGAGATAGAGAAACCAATAACTAGTTTTCTTTATTTATTATGCCTGTAAAATGAAATAGCTTTCGTCTGTGGCCTCTAAACATGCCGATGAAAACATGCCAGCCCTTAAACCTGCTCCCAAGGTCCCAATTCTAAAATGAGGAAAGCGGATAAAAAATGGGGCGGAAAACTCCCCTCCCTTCCTCTTCTCTGGGTCACTGTGCCCCATTTATAGCATCACAGCATTTTATTTTTTTAAACATCTTTTTACTGAATTTTTAGAGAGGGAGGAAGGGAGATAGAGATAGAAACATTGATGTGAGAGAGAAACATGGATGAGCTGCCTCCTGCATGCCCCCCACTGGGGATGGAGCCTGCAACCCGGGCATGTGCCCTGACCAGGAATCAAACTGGGACCTCTCAGTCCATGGGAGGACGCTCTGTCCACTGAGCCACACTGGCCTGGCTACAATCGCAGCACTTTAGAGTCAGAAGGAGACTTTGAAATCGGCAGACTGACACCTCGCCTCCACAAGAATTTCCTAAGCAGCATTTCTGATGGCCTCTGATTGGACAGTCTAGTGTAAGACGCTTCCTATGTTCTCCTTCCTCCCTCTGAAGGCAGGAATTTATAACAAGTTCTCTCCTGCATTGCACATGGCACCTAGTCCATCACTAGCCAACGAACATCTAGGCTGTTTCCAAGAAGTTTCCCTCAGCGATGTTGCAGCAAACATCTTTGTGAGTATATCCATAATTCCAGGTTTATTCCATCAGCAAAGACTTCCTCCAAGTGGAATTACTGAATCAAAGTATATGTACACATTTTTTATTGTAATAGCTAATGCTGTATTACTTTTCAAAAAGATTGTAGTAATTTATATTCTACCAACAAGGTATGGCGATGCTTATTTCCCCATTGGATTTATCAAGCTTTTAAACCTTTGCCTATGCAGGAGCTGACAAAATGGTATGTCATTGCTGTTTTAATTTGCATGACATGATCACTGCTAAAGTCTAACATCTTTTCAAATGTTCATTAGTTACCTGTGTTTGGTCTTGTGTGATTTGTCATTGTTGTTAAATTGTTTGCCTGTTGTCTCTGGATGGTTTATATTATCAATTTAAAAGACCTCTTAGTTCATTAAGGGTCGATTTTTCTACTGTTACTCATGGAACTAAGTTTTAAGTTACACAACTGCTTTATCTTCTCCGAACAAATTCATTTTTCAATGATTCTCTTGAGATGGGCTGCTTGCTCATAAATGAATATCTCCCAAAAGTGACCTGCATAGTAGGGCCTCACAGAGTGGTCCACTGACCAACAGAACCAGCATCACCTGGAGATTGTTAGACTGCAGACTTGCAAGCCCTGCTCCAGCCTTCTAAATCACAATCTCCAGCTTTACGTGACACCCAGGCCATCTGCATGCACATTACAATTTGAGAAAGACTGCAACACAGCATGATGGGTCTATAATTCTTGCCCCTACCTCTGACATTTATAGTAAGATTACCATAGCTTTTAAAGTCACAGTAAGTTCTTTATTCTGCTTTCAAACAAACTATTGTTAAACTGTCTCCCTATTTATGTATTTATTAATGAACATTTTGTACCCAAATAAAAGATTTTACCCTTATTCCCAATAAATGCCATTGTATTTGTTTCAACCCATAATTTTGATTTATGATATGCTTTTTAAATATTGAATCTGCATTTTAATGTAGGGGCTCTCATCACTCATTTTGGGGGAAAATTAATCTAAAATTTTGAATAAAGAGGTGAGGCCATCGATAATTCCTTCTACAATTTCTTTTGTTTTATGGACAAATTAAATCCACTTATGATGAATTTTAAAACAAGCCTTAAGGGAAAAGAGAAAGAAGGCAATATATAATATACAACATTTAACTGAAGATATTTATGCATGTAGTGGTGATTGAGTGACTTTATTTCTTTTTTCAAAACAATCACCTGTTGACCCCTTATCCTTACCATCTGCTTCTGTGACAGATCCAGGCACCAAGTCCCAGAAGAAAACTGGAGTTGTGCTAGAACCTCAAAGCAGCAATGTCTGGGAACTATTACTACAATAATGACTTTAGCCCTAGAATTACTACATTTCTAAATACAGAAAGAGGACATTTGAGAACCAAAGATAATTCTTCTTTTAAAGGTACATTTGACTTTCAGTCTGGGGATGATAATGTAGACCTGTTTCTCCTTGCTTGTCCCTACAAAGTACAACAATAGACCCTGAAAATAATGCAAGAGACAGCCAAGGAGACTCTGAAAGCTGTGAGAAGAAGCCCACTGGTTTGAGACCCCAGACAGAAGAAACAGCACAATGGCAGGGCATCTTGCAGGCTCTGCGTAACAGACAAAGGTGACCCAGACTTAGTATTTCCTGGCTCCCAAACTAGCAATAGAGGCAGCCCAGGTAGGCTCATTCCTCCCCTTGATTGAAGGGGAATCATTCTGAACCAGCCCAAATGCCATCAGCAAGAAAAATAGAACTGGAGTCCCTGCTAACAATAAGTGGTCAAGAAGTGCTCCTTCCCTTCTAGGCAGGAGACTACTCTCCCCTGCAAATACCAAGACTAGTGGGAGGAATGGCAAGGGACCCCACCACAAGTAGCCCCACTGGGAAGCCTCCTTGACCCCGTGAGCCTAGCCCAGAGCCACCATGGCAGCTGGGGGCTGCCTACAGGGGGATCCTACCACAAGGGCTTGACCAAGAAGCCTCTTGACCTCCATGTGTCTGAGATTTCTCTTCCCCACTGGGAGACACTGGGACAGTTATCGGTATCAGGAGTGAAATGGAGGATATCACTACAAGTCCTGCAATTACTAAGAGAATAATGGAATACTGTGCATAATTTTATGATCATAAATTTGACAACTTAGAAGAAGTTAATCAATTTCCTGAAAACCCAGAAACAAAAATTCAACCAAGATGAAATAGATAATCCCAATAGCCCTATAACAATTAAATAGCCTGTGATGCTTAAAAATTATAGCTTTTGAAAAAGAAATCTCTGAGCCCAGATGATTTAACAGCTGACGTCACACCTAATGGTGAAGGCGCCTTTCCCCTAAGATTAGGAGCACGGCTAGGACGTTCACTCTCACCGCTCACATTCAACGAAGCACTGGACCATCTGGCCACCGCAATACACTGAACACAGAAGTACAAACATACAGATTGGAGAGAAATATATGAAACTGTTACTGCTTGCAGATGACATGATGTCTATCTAGCAAGTCCCAAGAAATCCACCAAAAATAAAACAAAACAACAAACAAATCAACAAAAACTCCTAGAATTGAGTGCAGCATGGATTTAGAATATAAAATCAACACACAAAAATGAATCTCATTTTTATATACGAACAACATATGAAACTGATATTAAAAATACAATATCACAGCCTGGCCTATGTGGCTCAGTGGACTGAGTGTCATCCCATGGACTGAGAGGTCCCAGTTTGATTCCCGGTCAGGGCACATGCCCAGGTTTTGGACTCAATCCCCAGTAGTGGGCTGATTGATGTGTCTCTTTTACATGGATGTTTCTATCTCTCTCTCTCTCTAAAAAATCTGTAAAAACATATAAAAATTTAAAAAGAATATAATACCATTATAATTATGCCAAAGAATAAACTACTAAAGTATACACTTAACAAAATAGGTACTGAATCTATTTACTAAAAATTACAAAATGCTGATGAAAAATTTTTTAAAGATCTAAATAACTGGAGAGATTTACTATGTTTCTAGTTTGGAAGATTCAATAGAGTAAAATTTTCAATTCTTCTAAAAGTGATCTAAAGGTTTAATGCAATTTCTGTCAAAATCCCAGCAAGTTTGGTGATTTATTATGTATGTATTTACTTAATAGACAAGCTTATTCTGCCATTTACTTGGAAAGGCACTGGGAGAGGAATAGACACATATATCAATAGACCATAATAGAGAACCCAGCAATAGACCCACGCAAATATGCTGACCTAGTTTTTGACAGAGGTGTAAGAATAATTTAATAGATAAATTATAGCCCTTTCAACAAAAGAGGCTGGAGCCATTGAACATCCATAGGCAAAACAGATAAAACTTGACTTAAACTTTATATGTCATACAAAAAATAACCAAAAATGGATCATAGACATAAATGTAAAATGCAAAATTACAAAACGTCTAGAAAAAAACAAACGAGAAAAATTTAGGAATCTAGGGGCAGGCAAAGAGTTTTTAGACTTGACATAGAATGTGTAACAGGAAAAACCGATACATTGGACCTCATCAAAATAAAAATTATTGCTATGTGAAAGCCCTTGTTAAAAAGATGGAAAGATAAACTGCATGATGGGAGAAAATATCTGCAGACCACGTAATCTATATAGGACAAGTATCTAGAATACATAAAGAACTATCAAAACCCAATAGGACAAAACCAATCAATTCAATTAGAAAAATGAGCCAATATGAGGATTCTGATAACAAGTTTTGGATATTTGCAATGGAATACTACCCAGCAATAAAAACAATGTGTTAATATTTTATGAAGTACTAATGCATAAATCATGAAAAAAAATCTCAAAAGATTCATGCTGATCAAAAGAGGCCAGAAACAAAGAGTATATACCATCTGATTCCATTTCTATGACTAGAATGGGCTAAACTAATCTACTGTGATGGAAATCAGAAGAGCGGTGGGTGGGTGGGACTGTCTGGGAAGGCACAGGGGACTCCCATTGACTGCAGTGATGTCTGTCTTGTTTGCAGTGCAGGTGCATGGGTATGTGCATTTGTCAACATCCATCAGACCATGCATTTACATTTATGATCTGTGCTTGTCATTTTGTAGAAAGCATAACAGACAAAAAAAAAAAAACAAGAAAAATTAAGTTTGAAGGTAAAAGAAAATGCCATAAAATTCAAATTCCTGCCCTTCTGGAGACTCCCATGGAGATATAGTAGAAGACCATCTGGCTCTTAAACATGTGAGTCATCACACCTAGTGCACAGTTCAAGGGCATGACCCATAACAGGTAAAAAAAAATAAATAAATCAGCTTATGGGATAGACTCAGCAACCACAGCTGTTACCTACATCATGTGTTGCTCCTCCTTGTCCTTCAGTATCAGAGCTTTTGTCCCCCCACCCCCATTAGTCATCAAGTAACTTGTTCCTGTCACCACTCAACTCCCTGCCCAGTTTATTTCTATTTTGTCCTGAACACACTTGCTATTCATTTAGCCTTTCTTCCTGTGTCTCACCAACTCCCACCAGGCTATGCATGGTGCCATGAGCCATACCCCCCAGGACTGCAGACACTTGGTAGACAATTACAGTGCTCCCCTCAGCTCTGACAGGCTCACAGCTGTTCTCCTGGCTGGCACATGCTGGAGAAAACAGTAAGCCCATCCAAAGTGCAGAGACTAGCAGCAAGTAAGCTTTATTTTCAGCCAAGAGACCCATAAAAGCCTTATTCTGATGCCCAAGTCAGCTATTGTTGGAGGGGATACGGAAGAGAAGACCGGGACATCTGTTCAGCACATGGCATTCAGCAGTGAACAAGACATCAGCACTTCCCCGTGGACCTTAGGATTTCAGTCTTGTGAGGCAGTCAGACATACTCATAAACTTGTGGCTCTGAACTCAGTGCTTTTCAACATTCACAAGTGAGCTTCCGGATTCAGATCAAGCTATAGATTTATTCTTGTTCTATCTGAGGACACATCTCCTTCAGATGGAGAAGGTCTTAGACTGAGAAATGTGACTGAGAGCCAGGTGCCACATGTGTTAAATGAATGAGACAGGTAAGGCATAATGTCCAACCAGGCAGCAGACAGTTCTATTCAACAGTAGAACCGTGCTGAGGGGTGGCCAAATGAAGAATTCAACAACCCTGGTGCTTTCATAGGCACCATGGGACAACCTACTGGAGCCACGATTGTATTGTCACTATTCATGACTTGTTTATTGCTGTTTGGAGACTTTTAGTCCCTTCAAATGAGACCTTCCTAAATTCTAGTGTTTCTAAGTTAGCAGTGAAACAAAAGAAGTTAAGAATCACAATGAAGGGGACTGAAGAGCGATGTGGAAATCGGCAGGGTGCGGTGGAAGCTCAGGGAGGGGGACACGCTGGGTCTGGCATGTGTGGAACAGGGTGACAGGTGCAGGGAGATTGACTTACAGATTGGCTTACAAGGACAGCAGATGATATTGGCCTCTGGGGCTCAGAGATACTGTGCTCAGTGGGTTCCAGTGGACTTTCCTTGCTGTGCGCAAGTTGCAGGGAGCAAGATAATTATTCCTAACGTTTGTTCCTCTGTCTTTGAGTGGCTGAGGCAGAATTTGAACATAGCCCCATCTGACTGGCAAGCATGAATGCTTCCCACTCTGACACGCTGCTTCTTCTTGATTGCCACACAGGTCACGCTTTCGTGGAGACAGAGCTGTGAGTGAGAGGTCTTTCACCGTGTCTGTTTCATTCCGGAGCTGAAGTGCTAGGAATGTTTTTTTCCATGTCTATTTCCGCAGGGAGGTGCTCTGTAAAGGGAAGTTTGTTTCTATTGGTTTGGCACCTAGAACCCCTCAGGGAGTTTCTTCCACTCATTATCCTGAAATGCGTAACAGCACCAACCAGGGAGGTGGCAGCCGCAGGCTGGTGTTTCTGGAATGCAGGGTCCAGGGACTGGGTCTGGGCAGGGGCAGCTGCTGTGTTCCGCCAGCACACTCTTCTATTTCTGGCTCTGGCTCAATAGCAAAGGCGGTTCTGTGCTGATTTCTCATACATGTAGTATTCCCTCTCCAGACCACTTCCACTGTCCCTTCTGCTTGGCTTTTGTTAACAACATTCCACATATGTATAGATTTAGTTACTATACATGTTGATAGAGATCCGTTTTACTTGTCTTTACCAGTCCTTTAAAGTACTCCCTTGTACCACAAGCCAGGAAAGTAAATATCCCCCATGGAAACAAAAGAAAATATGCACAGAAAGAATAAAGAAGGAAGCACCTTATTTCTTGGTAAACGAAGGCAAAATGTATTGCCTGAGTACTCCCCAAGCCCTCCCAGGATTAAAGGCATCATTCACCCACCTTTGCCCTTCATCCCGCAATAGCAAAGTGAAGGAACATCTGCCAAAGCAACATGATGCTGCTGGTGCGAAAGCGTCCGGAGGGCCAAGCGGCAGCCTGATTTCTGGTCTGGGCTCAGCCTCGGCTCAGAGCCAGACCTGCTCGTCCCTCCCGACTCACAGACACTAAAGCACCTGGAAAAGAGGTTTCCAAACACTGTGCAGTCATAAAGGGCCCTTGCTTCGAAAGAAATTTTAGCCCCAAGTCCAAGAAATCTAAATCCATAGAATAGATGTAAGCAAAGCTGCTCTGGTTAAATGCCCCTCCCGAGGTCCCCTCCGTGAGCTCTGCTAGAGCAGGGTTTGTTAAATGCCAAAATCCTTAGGTGGCCAAAACGTCTCCATTGTCTGGTTCCACACCATCCTGCCAGTATCTCTCCTCTCTCTGCATCCCTGACACTGCAAAGTCCAAACATCCAACATGAAGATGCCCGCAGGTCTTTCGCTCTCCCCTGGCCTAATGGTCACAGGCATTTATTGGATTAACGGATTATGGCGTAACTGACTGTAAATGAATGGAGAGTATGTACATAAAAAGAAAGACATGATGTGAGGCCTGCTCTCACGGAGCAAACAACGTAGTCAACAGAACAAATGAGAACCCGTGAGGAAAATGGTGAGTTGTCAAGCGAGTGGAGGCCTCTGTTTACGGAAGCAGCAGCCATTCAGAGAACACCGCTATGGAGGAGGTGGCCTTGCAGTTTCCCAGGGGACAAGTCAGGATGGCGCAGGTAGAGAGCAAGCGACTGAGGTGAGAACTCGTGATGCCTTTAGTGGCCAGGCAGGAAGCAGCCTGGCAGGAAGGAAGGGCTGGCTCTGGGAGGAATAGGTGTGGATAGACATGCTGGGGCAGGACTGTGAAGGGCACTTCAAACCAGGAGCAGAACTGGGTGTGATTGGTTTTGCAAGGGAACCATCACCTTTTCTTGAGCAGGAGAGTGACACGGTGGATGGTGAATTAAGATCTTGAGTAGAAGAAGAACATGCTTCGAGTCATAGACGAAGGAAGTTCGTCCAGCAGTGTTATGCCGATGTAAGAGAGAGGCTGGAAGATTGCTTTAATAATGAATGAGCTCCCTGCTTTCCTGCTCATGAAGAGATGTAGTTGCCTACACTCAGATTCAGAAACTCCCACGTAACTTGCAGCAAATGCTGTTGCCAGCTCTTGTGGCCCTTCTTGTGGGGATGAAAGCAACCCAATGTTGGGCTTCAAACAAGTTTGTATGTTTGCAAACAAGTGCATTTGCGGGGGTGGGGGGCATAAATAAAGCATTCCCGCTGTTTTATAAATTCAGTGACAGTGTCTTGATCAATTTTATTTTTTAAACTTCACTTATGTACTTAAAGTGGTGGCAGTTTTCTATTTTATCAACTTCCATTTTTAAAACTTACAATTACATGTTTCCTGGCAGTGGTAGGGGTCACGTGTAGCTTGCATTTTAAGTTACTAATCCTTCTTGCCTCTCCTTCAGCTGCAGACTGCAAATGACTTGAGGATATTCTTTCTTTGAAACACCCATACCGCCTAGCTCTGGGCTCTGACTGCAGCACCCAGTGAATGAGTGTGTAGGTCATGCAGCTCTCTGACCTCCGCCAGCAGGTCCCTCTGTCTTTGCAGAGCTTCCCAGCTTTCTTGCTTAATTTGCCTATAGTTCATCCTGTTTGAAGAAGGGGCAGAAACCGCCTTTGGTTGTTTTCTTTGATTTCATGTCATCAGTGATGGATTAGCATCCCCCATCACATCTTTTCACCATTTTTTTCCTCTTCCTGTTTTGCTTTTGAGGCTCATCTGCTGCACTGCCATCTTAATTTGGAAGAGAAGGGACTGAAAGAAAGAAACAATGGAATCAACAAGTTTAATATATGAATCAGACAAATTCCTAAAGTGCTTTTCTCCAAGGCAGAATTTGCACACAGAAATTCACTTTCATTAGGCTAAAAGCAGAGCGAGTCAAGGCAGTTGCAGGTTTAATAGAGAGGTCAGACACTTTCTCTTTGTCATTCCTACTGAAGACATCATTAGAGCTACACTAAAATGAGAGAATGTCACAAAATGTCAGCCTAGTCATAGTGCAACTGTTCTTTTTTCATTAGTGACTCAGCTAGTTGCTATGACAACCCCACTCTAGTATCAAGGATACTAAGGCTGATGCTTTCTGCCTCTATTTTCAGTTAGAATAAATTGTGCTCCCACCTTACGGGCTCCTGCCATGATATTTATATTTGGGTCACGATAATCAAGGCAGTTGGGAATATGTCTTTTGAAATTCTAGCTAGACAGACAGTGTTTCCCACTAAAAGGGAGAGCAAATATAAGATTTCTAGGTTTGATCTGAGCACCAATTACCCTGTGGGAGGGCGGGTATTCCCTTCTGCCCTGTCCATCTTGTGGGGAGATTGCAGCTCTCTCGTGTACTTGCTTTGCACATCCTCTAGGCTGCCTAGCTCCAGAGAATTAGGCAATCTATTTTCAGTGCCCCCTCCCCAACTCACCCAGGGGTCCACCTATTTAAGTGCTTCCTTCTCAGTGGGCTCAGTACCACTTCATTTATTCACTCGCTCATTTATTTATTAATTAAAGAGTGATTATAATGGGCCAAGCATCGTGTTAAACAGCACACTTAGCAGCTGGTTTAGCTAGAGGGAGGGGTCCAATTGGGAGGGAAGAAATGTATATAAAAATGTTTATAATACCATATAATGCATGTTTTAATTGAGGTACAGGCATATTTTGAAAGTTCAAAGGAAGGAGAGAGTAACTCTGCTTGGGTGAGTGGGAGGTGATATTTAACCCAGTGTCTTAACGAATATGTTCTCCAGTTGAATGCCTCAGTGATTCTGAGCTGAAATTAGCCTGAAGGATGTCATAACACCAAGTGCTGCTTGCTCTTTCAATGTGTATTAATCCTATTGAACTCAAAATATTTTCTGGATACCAAGATGGGGTTCTGTTTTAAAAAGGAAAAAAAAATATCTGGAAAACAAAGTCAGCTTCAGAAAATAGTCTTTGGAATCAGAGCAGACCCAAGTGAAAAAGTTGATTTTGATGAGCATATAGTCAATTCACCTTTTCTCTGGAATTGATATATTGTGAGAGGCATCCTATATATTTCCAAGGTAAATAAAAAAAAAAGATACTGAACAAAAATGTTCTGGGTTCCTTATAGTTAGTAGGGTATAAAAGGATCACCTACTGCACCTATTGCCTATAAAACTAAGGTATTTGGTGATTCTGTGAGTTAATAAAAGCATATCTCTTTCTTGCCTAGAAAGGCAACATTATTTATGAAATGCATCATGAAGTGGGATCTTTTGAGGAATCAAAATTATAACTATAATGGTCTGGGACCGTCCTTTCCTACTGAGCCTGCATCACTTCACAGCTCAGAAATTCAAGCTAAGACGAATGCTCTCCACAGACGGCTTACAGCTCAGAGTCTTGCCAACATGGTCAGCGAAACGCAAAGAAACATGCAGATCAGATCAGGACATGGGCCTGGGTAGGCTCAAGAGGCCTTACCAATGTCTTCTGCCCGGATCCTTGAACAGGGAGGGTAGGCTTGGTGTGGGGAGGAGGCTCCTTGGCAAACTGTGTTCCTTAAAATCCAAGTAATGATGAAATCTAGTAATTGCAGCAGTGAGCATCACCAGTATACTGTAATCTTGAACCATTTTTACAAAGAGTGCTTATTTTTGTATAGGTAATACATGCAATATGGTACAAAATTTTAAAAGTATCTAAATGCAGACACAGTGCAGGTACGCCTCACTCCCACTCCCGACAATTCAATGTTCACCTCCTTGGAGAAAGCCACCGTGACCCATTTCTTGTGCCTCCTTCCAGGGACCCCATGCGCATAGATACATATACATATTCATGGATATAGTATAATACTATGCATACTTGCTGCACTTTGATTTTTTTTTTTTCATTTAAAAATATTTCTTGGACATCATTCCACATTCCATATGGGAATAAGCCACCTCATTGTTTTTTAATGAGCCACACTGTATTCCTTGAATAGAGATACCAGAAGCATTTAACCAATCCCCTTAATGGACATGGTCTTAGTCCGTTCAGACTGACCGCTATAACAAAATAGCACAGACTGGGCAGCTTAAAAACAACAGAAATAAATTTCTCACTGTTTTGGAGACTGGAGGCCCAAGGTCCGCATGCCAGCATGGTTGAGTGAGGACACTCTTTCTGGTTTGCTTGGCATCTTCTTCTTGTGTCCTCACCTGGGAGGCGGAGGGATCTCTGTGCGCTCTCTTTTATAGGAATAAAATAATCCAATTCGTGCTATTAGTGGAGGCCAATCCACAATGACTTAAGCAGCTCCTGTATCTACTAATGCTGTCATCTTTGGGGGTTAGGATTTTAACATATGCTTTTGGGGGGACAGAAACAGACCCTGGCAGACACTGCGGTAGTTTTCAGTCTTTTGCGATCACAAACAATAGTGCAATGAGTGTAAGTATAGCTACAGTAAAATTGTAGAAGTACAAGTGCTGAGTGGAAGTGTGTGTGTACATGTAATTTTAATAATTCTGCAAAACTGTCTTTGTAAAGTTGTATCAGATTTTACTCCAACCCAATATGTATGGGAGTTCCTTTTCCACACCCTCAATATCACAATGTTATACGTTTTGCTCAGTGCTTCAGATTGATAAGAATTGATAAGATTTTCACTTATATTTCCCTTACTACGAGTGACATTTATATTTCTTTATGAGCATTTTTATACATTACAGAAGCATTTGTATCATTTCTTTTATGAAATATTTGTTCATGTCATTTTGCAAATAATAGATTATAATCTTTCTTACTGATTTGTCTGTGATATAAGTTGCAAGCATTTTTCTCAGTTGTCATTTCTCTTTTTATTTTTCAAAATATTTTACCTTATATATATATTTTTAGTGTAGAAAATTTTTTGTTAATTACTTCTAAGTTTTCTATGATATTCAAAAGACTTTTCCACTCTGATATTTTACATATGTATCATTCCTATGTGGTTTTTAATTTATTTTTTAAATATTTAAATTGTGACCTACTTAGAATTTTAGTATAAGAAGTAAAATAAGGTTGGTTAGAGCATCATCCCTAAACACCAAGGTTGTGGGCTTAATCCTGCTAGGACACATGTAAGAATCAACCAATGAATTCATAAATAAGTGGAACAAAAAATCAGTGTTCCTCCCTCTCTCTCAAATCAACAAATAAAAAAGGCAAAATAAGGATCTAGTTCAATTAATTTTTACAAACGGCTCTTCTGCTATTTTTAACACCAGTTTTTAAATAATTCATTTCCCCCCACTTATTTAAAATGCCTAACATTTCATATGCCAAGTGCCAGAATGCATTTAAGTTTACTTTGTTGTTTTTAGTCTGTTCCACTGACTTGTCTGTGTTTTCATATGCTAGTAGCACAGAATTTTATTACTTGAATCTGTGTCAATTAAATCCTGCTCTAAATCTATACATTGTTCTGTTCTCCCAGGGATGTTGGAGCTGGCTCTTGTGTTTCTCCCTTGCCAGTAGAGGGTGCAAGAGAGTCACTGCAGAAGGAAAGGGCTTCTCTTTCTGGTTCCTTGTGATTTTCTTGGCTTGCTCCTACAGCAGCTACCAGCACGTAAGGCTCCAGCGATGCTTACCTTCAGGCTTGCCTAGCCCGGTCTGTGGATCTCTGCCCACCAGTCTTAACCTGCCACCATCCTGGTGGCATGATTTCCTGTGTTCAGTTTCCCTGCCTATCAGCTCCAGCCTGCTGATATTCCTGCTTACCAGTCTTGACTCTCAGTTCCCTGCCCTGGCCCTCAGACTGCCTACCAGCTGTGAACTAGCTCTGGCCTGGGAAAACTCAGGCCAGAGAGGAAACATACTTACGGTAAATTCATACTAAGTTTTTTTGTTGTTATTTATCTGAAACTCGAATTTAACTGGGCATTTTTGTTTGTTCTGTTTTTGCTAAATCTGGCAATCCTATTCAGAAGATACTCCCTCGACTGAGGCATTGAGAAATAAGTTAGAAAGAGAAGTACCTGCATCCTTGAAACCCTATGGCTGTCCATCTTTGTGGGCAGGGTGTGATCATAGAGGGTACTGCCACTGATTTCAGTGGGGAAGATGAGAACCCAGAGTAACAGGAGCCAGTGGCAGTACTTAACCCCCCAAACAAGGAAGGCACATCTACCATAAAGGACAATAGGAAAATACTGTAACCAGAATGGCTTGTCCTGCAGGATCTGTGGTGGTAACCAGTTGATCATAGTGTCCCTAGTGTCCTATATTGGAAATCTACCAGAGTATTCGTTGATCTATATAACATAAAAAAACTCTAGCAATGGTTGTTAAAAACCTGACTTGAGTAACCACAGTGGAGAATCAGCTTCTCACTCAGTTTCAGACCCAAGTCAATTCATAGACCCCAAATCCCTTGACTGCAGGGGAGTCTGGGTCTCTTGTCTTGTTGAAGATTGGAAGTACATAATTTGATTTAAAATAGATACAGATGATTACAAATAGAAACATTTATAGATGTGTGTGTGTGTGTGTGTGTGTATTAGTATACACACATATTTCTTTGCTCTGTCACTTGAAAGGATCTAAATGCAATGATATCCTATTAGCAAGGGCACACGTAGCAACCCCGATCTTGGTTTCTAATGCCACTTTCCAATAGGAGGAAACAGGGCTCCTTGGAGAAATGACAGTTTCTAGGACTAAAGCAGGTGATATACAAAATGAGCCTGAAGCAGCTTGGCATCTGTTAATGCCAGAAATAAGTAATTGCTCAAATACAAATACACAATCACATTGGTGTATATTAAAGGGGCATAGGAGAAAATGGAAAGAACTCCCCATAGCCAATGCTGGAAGAACTAAAGCTAAATAAATAAATAAATAAATAAATAATAGTTTATAATAGAAAATACAAAGTAAGAATTCATGCGCCCATACTAATATAAATAAATAAATAAGGGAGAACAGAGAAATCTCTTATACAGAAGAATTCCAAATAAATTATGTCGATACTCTACCTTAAAGAAGACAGAGCATAAGTCCTCATTCCTTGGGTGTGTTCTGTGCATTATGACTTCCTTCTAAAGAGTACAGTATGGGAAGAGGGGAAAGAGTAGCCTTACAGTAGAGAAACCTGACAAACACTAGTTCAGCCAGGTGTTCAAGGAGAATATCACCAGTGATTATCACATTCATTGATAGTATATATCCTTAATATGAAGTATAAAAATGGCACTTTACCTCTTTGCTCGTTCCCCCCCAAACTGATAACCCTAGCCTAATCATGAGAAAAGTGTCCATTTCCAGTAGAGAAGCACCTTACAATATATCTGATCAATACCCCTCAAAACTGTCAAGGTCATCAAAAACAAGTGAAGTCTGAGAAACTGTCACAGCTAAGAAGGGTCTAAGGAAACCTGAGATCTTTAAGTTATGTGGTGTCTTGGATGGGATCCTGAAACAGATTGAGGCATTCAGTAAAAGCTAAGGAGATCTGAACAAACTATGAATTTTAGTTAATAAGGGAATATCAATATTGTTTCATTAGTTGTAACAAATGTACCATATTAAAATTAGATGTCAGTAATAAGGGAAACTGTGGGGAGATATATGAACATTTTCTGCACTGTTTTCTTATGTTTTTCTGTAAATCTAAAACACTTCTAAAAATAACTTCTTAATTTAAAAAATTACTGGAAGAACAAAAAGAAGGTGAAATAAGTACTTTTTTAGACTTAGAAAGCCTGAAAGAATCCATCAACAGCAGTTATGCAATACAAGAAATGTTAAATTCGGTCCTTGGGCAGGAGAATGACACCATATGGAAATCCCGATCTATATAAAGGAATGAAAAGCACTGAAAATGGTAACTATGTGGGTTGAAATTTTTTAAATCTCTTTTTAAAATAACTGTTTGAAGCAAACGAAAAACTGTATTGTGGAGTTTATAATATATGTACATGTTGTATGCCAACAATAGCTTAAAGGTCAGGAGGATAAAAATGGGAATAACTTGTATAAATTTTTATTCTACACTATGTAAAGGAACACTGTAATAAAATAAAGATGTATACTATAAATCCTAAAACAACCATTAAAATAATAACAAAGAATCTAATAAGTCAAAAAATAAGATAAAATTATGCAACAAAAATATTCAATTATCCCTGACCTGGTGGCTCTGTTGGTTGGAGCATCATCCTGTATACCAAAAGAGTTCAGGTGCAATTCCTGGTCAGAGACCATACCTCAGTTGTGGGTTCCATCCTTTGTTGGGGCATGTATAGGAGGCAACCAGTCAATGTTTCTCTCTCACCTGGGTGTTTCCCTTTCTCTCTCCCTTCCTCTTTCTAAAATCAATAAAAATATATCTTGAGGTGAGGATTTAAATATATATATTCAAGTAATCTATGATATGATAGGGGAAAAGGAATACAAAACAGATAGGTCAAAATAGAAAACAAGATGGTTGATTAAACCCAAAGATATCAATATATTAACATTAAATGTAAATGGTGTAAATGTACCAATTAAAGGCAGAGATTGTTCGAATGTGAAAAAGGAAGACCAAATTTTTAAAACAAAGACATAAGCAGGTTAAAAGTAAGAGGATGAAAAGTGATATCACACTAATCAAAAGAAAGCTGGAATGGCTATGTTAATATCAAGATAGATTTTAGAGCAAACAATATCACTCGGGATAAAGATCATCACTTCATAATAATAAAGGGGTCAATTAATAAAACATACATATACTTTTAGACATTATATAATTTTAGGCAGAATATAAGCTGTCACATCACACTTTTCACTTTCAAACAGTTAGCATTATATAAGGATTTCACTGTCCATTCAAACGGGCTTCAGTGATGTCATCCTAAGACTTGACTGGTTTTCTCAGCCATTCATTGTGTTACTAAATTTTGAACACCGTGAGTCAGTCGTGCTAAATTTCAAAAAGGGTGATATTTTGACATTTGCTCTGATTGTTTTTATACATATTTTATGAGAAACAAGAGAGAACTAAGTCTGCAGGATCACTAGAATGAAATTCTGTGGTCTTCATATAAAATTCAAAATGATGTATTGTCACCACATGGACCGAAGATGAAGAGCTTCCCCTTCCGGTGACATGACAGCAGCAGAACATGGAAAGCAATGCTTCCATGAGTCACTTAATATTTACTTTTTATCTTTAATTCCTTCAAACAAAGTTTAAAGTCCCAAACTGCCAGAGTGCAGTAACCTGATATTTCTATCCAATAGTGTGAAACAGAGACAGTATCCCCGAGGTCATTCAATTTCCGATCAGACCAGAGAGTTGATTGAGGTATGGGAAGTCTTACATATGACTGATCATATAATATTTCAATATTACATTTTTTAAAGACAAATGTTGCAAAAATGTAAGGGTTTGGTTGGTCCAGGACCATTTTATAGCTATTTGAACATTTTTTATAGTTTTCTCACAATAATTATTCCAATTATATTAACAATTTATAAATCAAAAGATGTTCCAAAGTTTAATAATTTTTCTGCAATGCTTTTTAGGTAATCAGTCATATACTTTGTTGGCCCAGTGTTTGTTATTATTATTCGATATGTTTTTAAATGATTTCCCAAAGCAAGTAGGCTTGCAAAAGGTTTTCAACCGTTCTTTTTTTTAACAGATGAATTTAGGAGAAGAGGCATTCTCCTTCTATAGTCATGATATAAGGATCACATCCATATGTGATACCATTTACTGACCTAAATGCTTCAAGTTAACTGGTAATTGTATCTTGTCAACAAGTCCCTCCTCCGAACCCGACACTGCTCTTGATAACCTCTGTGGTTGAAAGGAAGCTAACTCACTGGAAGTCTTGAAGGACACCAGGTGACTCTGGTTTGTCTAAGAAAGCATTTATCTTTTGTGGACTGTTGTTTAATCAGTTTGCCTTGTGTGTCGTTCACATGATCTGAATGGGGTTTCAGGGGTTCTGCGGGAGGGGACTGAAAGCGCCCACTTGCTAGAGGGGCTGAGAGGAGAGCAGGTAAGTAGAAGGCGAGGCTGGAAGAGTGGGTGCTGCTATAGGAAGGTATTTTAGGAGATCGCTGAGATGACCAGTGAAGACATAAACAAAACTTTTGCTCTGTGATGTGCAATATAATTTCCTCCTCCTCTTAAAAACATTAGCGAACATATGCCTTAGACACCTACAGTGTTGATGGGGAAGGGCGCTGAGGTTGGCCTCAGAGAGAAGCATGGTCCGAGGGGCCCGGTGACACCCTGATTACTCCTGGAAGCAGCACCTCCAAAACAAAGGGAAAGTCACCCACCTTTCGCTGCTGTTGTTTCACTTTTCTGCTGCTTCCAAGACGGCAGTGTCTGTGGGTAACGTGGAGGAAAGAGAAGTGAGATGAGGTTACCCTCCTTGGAGAGGAAGCGATGAGTCATTGGCCATGAGAGTTGAAAAGACAGATTTCTTTTTACTCTTCCTGTGTTGCTCATAGAAATATAATAACTGAAGTGTTTTAATAAGTTACCTTCTCAAAGCTGTCAATGGCTCATCATACACATATGTGACTCCAGCATACAAATTACGTGGCTTTGTCACACCCTAACACAATGGAAGGGGAACAAAGAGTGCTTGGGAGACTTAAATGAGGGCAGGATGGCTTGTGCATTGTTTCAGCAGGAGAAACATGGGTTCAGACTTTTTAAAATAGAATCCGCTGAAAAGAATCAGTTGTGTTTGATATCTTTTGGTAAAGGAGCCGGTTCAAATGCAGTTCTGAGAGGAGGTAGGGGGCAGTGAAGAGCAGTGGCTGGATCCGGGTAAGGGTGTGTAGCGCAGTGCTCGGCGGGGCTGGGCTTCGGTCTGGCAGGGAGCCAGGAAGCCAGCAGTAGTCAGAGGACATCTGACTAGTCTAGCCACTATGCTGAAAGCTTCTCTTCCTTGGCAACAGCCTCCATGTCTTAGTCATACTTGTATTTCCCCCAAACCTTGCATATATGGTGTGCTCAGTTCGAACACTGGGTAGATTTAAATTTCATGAGCGTTAGGCTTCTAAGTTCTCATGAAAGAAGATAGGTTGCTTTAGTAACTTTTATCAATGATAGTGGGATTGGAAATTCCCATCCCATTCCATCCCCATATCCGACTTAAATATTTGGCAAATCACAATATTGTATTTTTACTCACTTCCTCCTTTCTATAAAGAATGTTCATATTGTTACAAACATCCCTCCATCAAAATGTTGGACCCTTACTTAGCCAGCTACGTGGCATTATCCCAAATTATTGTTAGAAGTTCATATCCTTCATAATGTTGCAGATTTAATATGACAGCTCAAAAAAGATTGAGTTCTGTGAGGGGTATGTAAAAAGACAAGTGTATCATCACTCCTATGACCCCAGGATTCCCTGCAGATCTCGTATCTGTGCCTACGTTCCTTTCTTCTGATTCTATAATTACCTCTCCTTCCTGATTTTTTATTCACTTGTTAACCCAAACAGTCTGGCTTACAGGCCCATCACTACGCTAAAATTGTTCTTGTCAAAGACACCATTGCCCTTCATGTGGCCAAATCCAATAAACACGTCTATAACCTCATTTTTCAACCTCTCACTGGTATTGGATGCTGTTTTTCTACTCCCCACACTCTCCTTCTTTAAAAAAAAATCTTAAAATTTAACATATGGTTAAAAATGTAAACGTACAGCCCTGGCCGGTTTTGCTCAGCGGTTAGAGCGTCAGCCTACGGTCCTGAGAGACCCGGGTTCGGTTCCCGCTAAGAGCGCGTGCCTCGGTTGCAGTTTGACCCCGGCCCTGGTCGGTTGTGCGGGTGGCAGCCACTCGATGTGTTCCTTTCACATCGATGTTTCTCTCTCTCTCCCTCCCACTCTATCTGAACAAAAACTGGAAAAATGTGTTCAGGTGAGAATAAAAAAAAATCTGAATTCAAATTTAACTGTAATACAAAAATATCCTGTATCTTATGTAACTCATTCCATCATGTCCCATGCCCTGTCTTGCTCCCCAGAAGTAATACTTTCTAATTTTTGTAAACTTTTTCTTCTTATAGCTCCATATTTCTAAACAATAATTTTAAATTCCTTGGTTTTTTGACATTATCTCTTTGCTTTTGTGATAATAAATGAGGATTTAGTTCCATCGCATAATTTCTATTCCTCGTTCTCCTTGTTTCCCCCCTTCTCTCAAGTAAAATTATACTTTTGTTATTGTTGTTTTCTTATAACAGTGAGTAAAATGCCAACACTTTCAAATTCTTATTCCACCAACCATAGGTAACATCTTGACTTTTTGTGAGGTGAGGGAATCAGTACTCCAGTCCTATTCTTTCTCTTCTTTCCAGGTGTGCACCCCACTTTCTGGCTTCTGTACTTGCTCTACTGAATTTACCAGGTTGATACTATTTACCATCTGTTCCCTAACAATAATTAGGCCAATAAGTTACTTCTAAATTTTGAAAATCAACAAAGTGCTTACATGATTGTGACTTTGTAAACAGTGTTCACTGAAGAGCTAATAATTCCTATTATGAATACTTTTTTAATATTTCAGGACAAATAGTAGTTTCTTACAGGTTAATTGCCATGTGGAATCTGACATATCATTGTAGTCTTCATACTCTGTTACATTAAAATCTATTGTTCTATCTCTTACTTTGAAGAGTTTTTTTGAAAAAAAAAAGTTTATCGATTTTTAGAGAGAGGAAGGGAGAAGGAGAGAGACAGAAACATTGACATGAGAGCACAAAGTCAGTTGTCTGCCTCCTGCTTGCCCCCTGCTCGCTCCCTACCAGGGATGGAGCCCACAACTTCTTGGTATATGGGACGATGCCCAACCAACTGAGCCACACCGTCCAGGGCTGAAGAACCCTTTTGCTCATGTATGATACTGTAACATCATGCATTGGCTATTTAGAAAATGTTGATTCAATGAGTTATGCAGATCTTCCAAATGTTGACACATTTTATTTTACAATATCAAAAATAACATTTGTTAATATCACCACTGATCTAATCGGAAAAATCTTTAAGTATGGGAAATCTGTCAGGTTCATAGTAGTGAATACAAGTTCTCCAAAATTCTTGTGAAAATTTGTATTTGATCAGTGGCAATAAACACTGTCAGTGTTTTCTTCTTCTTTGAAACACAGACTCATTCATTCATTTTAGGAAATGTCTGCTTAAACTCCAAGTCCGAATAACCATAGTTTCCCTATCATTTGTTCACTTAAGTAAAAATAGTCTTCCATGGCAAACGCATCTAATTCAGCTCACAGCTCAAACAGTTACACAGTGCTTATCCCCAAGACCACCCTCATACTGGCGTAGACAGATTAAGCACATTTGTTTGGATACATAGAATATTGAAAAGACATGTATTCAAGGATCAAGATTAATAAAATTAGTAATTTTCACTGTTTCATCAGTGATATTCTTTTTTAAATATTTTTTTTCTTTATTGATTTTAGAGAGAGAGGAAGGGAGAGGGAGATAGAAACATCAATGAGAGAGAACATCAACTGGCCACCTCCTGCATAACCCCCAATGGGGATTTGGCCCACAACCTGGGCATGTGCCCTGGCCGGGAATCGAACCAGTGACCTTGCAGTGCATGGGTTAACACTCAACCACTGAGCCACACCGGCTGGGCTCATCAGTGATATTCTTAAATTAATAGTGGCATTTTGGTGTTTACCAGAGTGCTTGGCAGAGAAGAATTCAGTGCCTGCAAGTGTTGCTTGGTACCACCACATTGATTTCTGCTAAAGAATCTACAATTTTCACTGCCATTGCTTATGCATAATCAGTATAAATGTCAAAGCCATGTAAAAGGCATATTTGTCTTCGTGTTATTATGAAAAGAGTTTTGATCTCACAGTCTCCCTACAAAGGTCTCCATGTTCTTCAGGGATTCGTGGAGCCCAATCTGAGCACCATTTACCTACCCTGGTCCTGGAGAAATCCCTGAGGACCTCTAACTCCTTCCTCTCTGGGCTAGGATCCTGAGCCTTCCCTTCCAAGCTGCGGGTTAGAATTACTGTTCTCGGGATCCCATGTCATCGTTTTTGTTGTTGTTTGTCCCCTGGTTTTATTACAACACAAAGAAAGTTACGTGGGAGATAAATTTTTTTGAGTCCCTATCTAGATAAAGAACCTTAATTCTATCTTCACACATGATGGGTTAGCTAATATGGAATTACAGCCTGAAAATCATTTTTCCTCAAAACTTAATGTTGCTCCATTGCCTTTGAGCACTTGGTGTTGCTATTGCAGTCTGATAAGAAGGTGATTCTTATTTATAAGTTGTTTCCTTTACAACTCATTGTGAAAGCATCTAGATTATGTTTATACATCCTTGGTGTTTCTAAAGTTCAACATAATGTGCCTACATGTGGGTCTTTCTATTTTTTTTTTTTTTTCATTTATTGTGCTAAGTCCTCATTAGACCTTTTAAATCTATAGTCATATCCCTCAGTCATATTGGAAATATCCTTGCATTATTTCTTTGATAATTATTTTCTATCATTTGTTTTCTTTTTTTGGACTATCCATTAGTCAGTCTTTTTAACAACTGAATATATGCTTTAGTTTTCTTGCCACCTTTATAATTTTATATTTAAATAATATTCTCTATCTCTTTGACTTTTCTACTTTCTGAGTGATTTTTCATCTTTATTTGTAATCTTTCTAATGAATTTGTTTATTTTTTTGGCAGTCATATTTAATTATTTGAGACATCTTTCCTATGTTTTGATTGTCTCTTTTTTTATAGCAACTTTTCCTTATGTTATGATGCAATATTTTCTCAAATGTCTCTGATGAGAAATCAATTTTTTTCTATTCCATGTATTAAATTTTCACTTCCTCCACTGTCATTTTTACCTATTGATTCATCTTGATCTCCTTCTTTCATGTTGGAGAATTTCTTTTAAAAAGTCTAGTGAACCTTGGCTGGTTTGGCTCAGCGGTTAGAGCGTCAGCCCATGATCCAGAGAGACCCGGGTTCCATTCCCGCTAAGGGCACGTACCTCTGTTGCAGTTTGTCCCCGGCCCTGGTTGGGTGGGGTGGGGGGAGGCAGCCACTCGATGTGTCCCTTTCACATCGATGTTTCTCTCTCTCTCTCTCCTTCCCACTCTATCTGAACAAAAAATAGAGAAATATCCTCAGGTGAGGATAAAAAAAAAAGTCTAGTGAGCCTGGCCGGTTGGGCTCAGTGGTTGAATATCAACCCATGCATTAAGAGGTCACCAGTTCGATCCCGGTCAGGGCACATGACAAGGTTGTGGATTTGATCTCCAATGGGGGGCATGCAGGAGGCAGCCAATCAATGTTCTCTCTCATTGATGTTTCTCTCTCTCTCTCTCTCTTTCCCTTTCTTTCTCTAAAATAAATTTTAAAAAAGTCTAGTGAACTTTGTTTATTCATATTAAGAATGAGGCAATAAAAAAGTTAATTAGGAGCTCTGGGTATAGGGGAAGACCTTGTCAGCTCACAGATTTTACATTATGGTGCTTGTTAGGAAGGAAGATTATGAATACTAGGTAATTTCTAGAAGCTGGAGAGTATAGCCCTTCAGCCTTTGAATTTCTTATAGAGGATCTTTCCCCCCGAAATTCAGAATGCAGGGGTGAGTGTAGTGGGATATCCTTTCGATCAATGACATTGTGTTCAGCCCCTAGCCTCATGTCCATTCTCTGTCATACCTGGCACATTCTGGGCTGCTCCAGGGTTCTGCAGGGCCGATTGGGTCTCTCCTTAACCGTTCTCCCTTATGTGTGCTCTGAGCTGCGGCCTCATATGTCATACTCAGTCACTCCTCCCCTCGGCTTCACACTCCAGAAATCATTGACATCATCGAAATAAAGCCATTGGTGGCTCTTCCTGGTTCTTTTTCTTTTTGAAGTGACATTGGTAAATAAAATTATATAGGTTTCAAATATACATTTCTACGAACATGGGGGTACATATATTCTTTCTAATTGGTTTGTAGCAGCACTATTTACAATAGCTAAGATCTGGAAACAGCCCAAATGTCCATCAGTAGATGAATGGATAAAAAAAGCTCTGGTACATATACACAATGGAATACTATGCAGCTGTAAGAAAGAAAGATCTCTTATCCTTTGAGATGACATGGAGGGACCTGGAGAGTACTATGCTAAGCGAAAGAAGCCAAGCCGAGAAAGACAAATATCACATGATTTCACGCATTTGTGGAATATAATGAACATAACAGTCTGGGGAATGGGGTAGTCCCAGAGACATGGAAGTGGGGTACAACTGACAATCCCCTGAAGAGGGGGTGAGGGGGAGATAAACCACAGAACTTATATGCATGTATGTATGAACAATAGACATGGACAACAAAGGTGGGGACAGGGTAGGGAAGGAGGGGGAGGGGGAATCAGTGGGGGAAAAAGGAGAAACACCTGTAACAAAAATAAATTAATTTAAAAAAACCAAATATACATTTCTATGATACATGATCAGTATATTGCATTGTGTGCCCACCACCCAAAGTCAAATCTTCTGTCACCGTGTATTTGACCCCTTTTGACCCTTTATTACCCTCCACTTCCCTCGGGCAACCACCACACTGTTGTCTGTGACTGTAGTTTTTGTTTGTCTTTTTCTTTTGTTCATTTGTTGCTTTCTGTTTTATATCCATATATGAGTGAAATCATATACTTCTTGGCTTTGTCTCTCTGAATTATTTGGCTTAGCATGATTTTCTCAAAATCCATCCATCTTGTCACAAAGAGCAGTATTTCATCTTTTCTTATGGCTGAGTAGTACTCTACTTGTATATATGTACCATATCTTCTTTTCCAATCATCTACTGAAAGACACTATCTTTTTAAAAAATGTATTTGTTATCATTTACTAGGGTTGGAGTATAGAAAGGGGAGAGATCTATGGTCATAATTCCATCACCCTTAGCTAGTGAGCCACCCTCTTCTTCGGCCACCAAGATATCCACTCTCCAGCTCTCTTCCTCCTGGGCTGTCTCCTGCTGGCTGTCAGTACTGACAGCTCAATGTTAGGGTTTCTCTTTTCTCTCGGTACTCTCTTCCTAGGTAATCTTATCCATTGAATAAATTTTTCAATGTTTCTCTACATGCCAGTAGTTCCCTACTTTATATCTTCCACCCTGACCTTACTTCTGGATCTAGGCTAGCAATTTTTAACCAGTGTGCTGCAAGCATTTTTAAAACATGCACTACCTGACTGTTTAGTCAGGGACACTGACCTCTTGTCCCTTAGATTGTCCAATGAAAAAATGACAACACCCAACACAGCAATAGCCATCTGGTATGAATGAATAAAAATTATACCTATTTTTGTTTGTCAGATTGGCAAAAATACATTTTTGACATGCCACAGAATCTTAGTAATTAGTTTATGTGTGCCATGAGATGAAAATAGTTGAAAATTGCTGCTCTAGGCTTTTTATTCACTTGCCCACTTGAAATCACAATGTTTCACAGATACTGCAAATATTAGTTTCCCATATTCCGCCCTCTCCAAATTCTTTTCCCTACTCAGGGTCCTGATTTCAGTTAAAGGCTCTCCCCTCAGCATGGCCTTTTAACATCCTGTTTCCCTTCCTGGAATACTGTTTTCTGCTCTCTGGTACTTCTTCTACATAGGTGTCTCCTCAGAGAAGCGTCTAGTTACCCTACCTAAGTTGGTCTCCCCTTCCTACATTGTTATTCTACTTCTTGGCACTCTATTATCAATTCTCATAGAACTTTTCAAAGTCAAAATTATTTATTGTGTGTATTTCTTTGTCTTTTTCTTATCAGGTGCTAAGGCCACCATTGCTTTCCCAACACTGACGTGGTTCTTGACAAATAGGAAAAAATTAACAAATATGTATAGACAGCGTTTAAAATAAATAGTGAGACCTCAGAAAGCTTTCTCATTTATAGCTATCTTAAAACTTGCCTTAAAGGAGCTCAAAAGTACTGTAACCGCTTATCTTATTGCTTATTTAATTTTTAAAATTTAATTCAAACCTGAAAAGGTGGCTCCATGAAAACATATGACTACAATACTTACGAACATGCTTTAGTCCAGAAAACAGCATGGGCACCTTTTAACTGGCATATACCATTTCCTGAAGTACTCTTTAACCATCTGTAGGCTTATACCTCCAAATAATTTTCTATCCGTCTTTTCCTTTTATCCCCTTGACCTAACTGTGAAATTAACATGGTTTTCTTGATAAGGCCCACACACATTCAGTTCAGAATGAATTATGAATCATGACATCACCTGAGAACACAGGAACAATAAAGAGGCAAGATTTTCCTGCTAAACCCAGACAGCTCTCTGTATTTCACTTTGTTAAACCTGCCAAACAAAATGTGAAATAGATCAGACACATGGAGTGGATCTCACTGTCAGGAGGAGCTGCATTCATCAGGTGTATATCAACAGTCCTGCTGCAGATTCTTGGCTTCATTCCCAACACTCACTTCTTTAGGAAGAAACAGGAACAACCAAACTGGATATCCAGAGAACTAAGCTCTGAAAACTGGCAGAAAGAGATATTATTAATGACTATGGATGTGATGTCTTGCCCAATCTAGTCATCACCACAAAAGCCTATTTTAACGTGCTACTAAAAATAATCACCTGGGCTAACCTTACAAATGCTATTAGCCATCAAAGGAAAAGACTATCTTATATGCTATAGTTCATGGTTTTAATAGGAAAATTCTTAAGAAATTATCATTTTACCCAACTTTGAATTAAAGTACATAATCTGTAGCAATAAGAGCTATTTCTATGGAGCATGTCTTGTCACATCCAAGGGAAACACACTGCTGGGTGCTGGGAACAGCATCTATTCCATCTCTCCCTTCCAGTGCAGCACTTGTCTCCTGCAGACGTCCCGTCCTACTGACCTTCTAAGCCTTTCCTCTGCTCTCAAGGGAGGTATAAAGGAAAGTAGGAGGGGCCCAGTAGAGGGTGTGGATGGTTGCCTGGAGAGGTGACTATTGCCAGGACCACAGGTGGAATGGAAGTTGTGCTAATTAACTGGATCTGGCTCTACAGCGTTGCTGGTCTCCTAAGCCCAGAATGACACCTGCCTCCCTCAGTGGGCTCTGGCTAAACTTAGAAGTGTTTTCCTTTGAGGAAAATAAATATGCTTGAGCTTTGAAGAAGACCATCCAAATTTGAATATCAGCTCTGCCACTTCTTTTGGCTTCTTCGAGTTTCAATTTTCTCATCTGAAAAGGTGCATAAAATGGGAACCTCTTTCTATAGACTTTTTGTGAGGATTAAGTAAAAAAGTTCTTAGAACTGTGAAAATATAAACTGAGTGCTACATAGTGTTTGTTGCTGTGGACATGGTGGCTATCTTCCCACCATTCATGCCCCTCTTGGAAATGCCCCATGCTTGTTTGATTTGCATACCCACCCCTGCAAGGCTTTTGTACTTTGGTGACGCTCAACACACCCTTGGCTCAATAACCCTCTGACTCAGAGGTGGGAGACCTGGCTGAGGCCTCAGGCAATCAGCATAGTCCCACCTGCCATCCATGGTTATTGGTCCTAGGGTAGGTTTGTAATCTAATTTGGTCCAATGAGACTTGGGATGATTTCTGGGAACTTCTGGGAGAGAAGCGTCCTTGCTTTCCTAAAAGAGGTTTCAGAAGGGAGGTGGCATTAGCATCATCATATCATCATCATTATTGCTAATATTATTATTATTTTTTTATACTTTATTGATTTTAGAGAGAGAGGAAGGGAGAGGAAGAGAGATATAGAAACATCGATGATAGAGAACATTGATTGGCTGCCTCCTGCATGCCCCCCACTGGGAATCGAGCCCACAACCTGGGCATGTGCTGTGACCGGGGATCGAACCAGCAACCTCTTGGTGCATGGGTCAATGCTCAACCACTGAGCCACACCAGCCAGGCCAATTATTATTATTTTGGATGATAATTCTAGGTTTTCTTGAGAGTCCTGACATCTATCTTTTACCACTTGCGAGCCTGCTATGAAGGGAGGAGTAAGTACTGCCTGCAGACACGCAGACACACACACACACACACACACACACACACACACACACACAAATAGACTAAAGAGATTTACTGAACTTCTCCATGAGTGTGGGGCACAGTGACAAGGTTAGAATCTCCACAGGATTCCCTACAGGTTAGACTTTTTGAGATCAGGGTCGAGGAGCTGAGCACCTTGGGCGAGAGAGGTCTGGTGCTGTGTCTCAAGAGCCTTTAGAAAATGCTTGATGGATTGTTAACTACAAGAGGGCAGGAAGTTATGTGACATCACCAATCCTGAAAAAGCAAGTTTTCCAAGTCCTGGACTTTCTTTAAATATTCATCAGAAAGAAATATTCTGGTGTCTTTTTATGTTTCTAATGGCAAAGGCAATGGCATTGCAGATAATATTGTGGCTGTAAAACTTGCCATTTGAAGTCCTGGTCTGAGGTACTAATGCAGCCACCAGCAATGACGAGACACAGACTAACTGCTATTGTCAGGGATCAATTGCCACCTTCCCCCCCGCCAAAGTTCCCTCTGATTGAGAGAACTCCCCCGAAGCAGTAAAGAGCAGTAGCTGACAAATGTTTGCAGCCTCTGTTGGCAGCTGCTTTATCCACCTTAGGGAGCGAGCCTACACTGGCATGCCGATTTTCAAAGCCTGCCAACCTTTGCAGCAAAGCACAGCAAAACTAACTGACATTTATATTTTGTTGTGTTGCTTGGTTCTCTTCTTAACTAAGTGATAACCAGGCTTAATGTTTATTCTTGAGTCACCAAAACCACCAGATTACAATTCATTAAAAGTGAAAGCCTCCAAAATCATAATCATATAGATAATATTTAAGTAAGGAAAGGGACAGAATGTAAGCAAGCCTGATTCTCAATTGCCTTTTGAATATGCTTCATGAATTTTTAACCACACGAGAGCAGGAACTTGTCTTTATGACTAAGCTGAAGAATGGTTCTTCATAAACCAATGTTTTCCTCTAAACTTCAGAAAAAATACATTATCTATGAAATCATCAATATCACTGCTTATAAGACCTTGGGTTCCCTTTGGAGACTTGGTTCTGGCATTTAAATCTATAACAAGCTCCCAGATTCGGGGAAAGAACCATGGTGATTATCCCATCACAACCCATCACTTTGTCAAGGGAATAACTCCTCTCTGAGTCTGATTTCTGAGTGATCTAGGTCAAACAGAAAAATCCTAGCTAGTAAATTTCAGCAGCCATGATGATCTGACAAAGGGTCGATGAAATAATGGGCTGTACATGTAGCCAGGTAACACACCTGTGGCCCATGTCATAGAATAGACCAAGTATCTGCCCTCAAGGAGTTTATAGTCTAAAGAGTAACCATGTAGGATTAAACCAATGTGGGAAAACAGAAGCAATAATGCACCAAGGAAGCAAGATGAGAAATTAGGATGAATCACTCTTCAGTGATCAGTATAGTTTTACTTTACTCTATTCTTGGTTCTCAGACAGAGCAAAGCCATGCAAGCATACAGCAAGGTTAATACCAGGAAGCCCAAGTTCTGCTTCCAGCTCTACCCTTTGTAGCAAGAATAAATATTAACACAACAACATGTCAGTTTTAAAACACAATGTTGGAAAATAAGAAGATCTCCCCAAGCTTACATCTCCCTGGAATGGTAGAAAATTTATCCTTGATCTCATTTGGGGGCACTACCTCCACATCTCTAGGGTTTAATTACAGTCTCAGTTGACTTGTAAGTCAGAATACAGGAAGAGGGCACCCTACTGTTGGGTTCATTTTGGTCTTGCTCTCTGGGAAGTGGGCGGCTTGGGCATAGGAAACGCTTCCAAGGTTAGGAGGTGCTTCCAAGCCTGTGTTTGCTGCCCGAGTCCCACACGTGGTCACTCTGAATGAACACGCCCTCTGGAGGACCACAGCCCAGGCCCCTTCGTCCTCAAGGAAGTTTTATAGCCTCTCTCCTTTAATGGATCCAGTTCTACTTTCTTCCAACGTTGACGTCCCCTTTCCCTTTCAAATAGTTTGCTACTTTGCTTTCATGAGCTTAGGCCTTGAAAACAAAAGTTTGAGGCTTGGTTCACCAACCAGGTTCCTGGCAACTTCTCCGTTTGGCCCCATAACACAAGAGCCCGCCCATGGGAGCAGAAGGCTGAGCTGCCTTGTGAGGAGGGGGAGGGAAAACGCTCGACGCCAGTGAGAATGAAACGTGACTTAGATTATCCAGAGGGTCCCGTCACTCTCAGGGTGAGTGGCACAGCAATTCGATGATCTGTTCCTCTTGCAATATCAGAGCGACTGAGGTATCACAGGGGTGGCCGAGTGGTTTTGCCACTTTTTTCCCAAATAGGGATTTAAGCGTGGAAAGATTCATGTAATTCAGTGAGATCAAATATAAATAAGTAGTTGTAAAAAGAGAACAAAGTGTTAGAAGGTAAGATGAAGCGAGGTGTGCAGGATATTAAAAATCATGCCATAAAATTCTATGCACTTGCTAGATACAGTTGGGCCACAAATGTCACAAAGTTGGTTATAAACTTTCAATCCATGAGAAATGGGAAAAATCTCTTTATACAGCTGACCGAATCGAAAGTGTTAAAACAAGCTAACTGCTCCAGTCTGGTCTCTACAAGCCTAGTCCAGAATTCTGTGCTTGTTTTGAGGGGCCAGGGACCGTGAGGTTAGATGTGGTTGAGGACGCGGACTACCAGTTATAGGATGTCTGCTTGGGGCCAGGCACCACCCTCAAATTTCTAATTTAAGATTCAACACAACTTCCACCTTAGTACAAATCCAGTGCACTTTACACTCTCCTTTGCATCCCCTCAGGGAAAAAAAAAAAGGTCCTGTATACTTTGCTGTCTGCTGAATATTTAGTGCAAAATCAAGGTCGATTGTTTTATTGTTATTATTTTTATTATTATTATTTTATCAATAATTTTTAAAGGAATCTTCCACAAAATTTGACTCAGAGGACTTTATCTAAGATTACTGATACAGCCATTCTTAAGACTACGATAAATTCTGTTGATCCTTGCTGTTGGACGAAGCTTCTCAGGGATGGTTGGTTGGTCCAACACAAAGCTTCCTGAGATCACTGGGAATCCCTTATCTAGAGCTTTGTAGCCGGTAGAACAGTGTGGCCATGGGTGTTGTGCACAGGTGTGCTGTGAGGAATTAGAGCTTAGTGAGAGAAGCCAGTGTTATTCCAACTGAGCCGAACCCTTGAGCCAATCCACCTTAAAAGCTTAGACATTTTAAGGTAAATTTGATTTAAATGTCTACTGATAAGTGTGTGGGTATACACTGAAATAGGAATAGAGTGAAATTTGGATTCTATAGCTTTCAAGTATGACTCGCTGACCCTTCTGTTCCATGACCAAACGGATACCCTTGAATATAGTTCTTTTGTCCTTTAGTTAGCTAATGTGGATTCTATTCTCTGAAACTAAGAACCGCAATGATACAATTATCTGTAGAGGAGAGACAGTAAAGGAATAAGATTCATGTGGATATTAACCTATAATTAAATATTAGCTAAAATGTGCGTATCTATAGGAATACATATTGTTGTCTGAGTGTTATCCTTCAACTCTATTTCCTCATTTAGATTTGAAGTGCCTCAAAAGCAAGGACTTCATCTTCTCATTATAGTATTTAAGAACCAGACTGCCTGATATGAATCCGGGCTTCACAATTTTCTAGCTGTGCGACCTTGGGTAAGATACTTAACTTCTCTGTGCCTTGGTTTTTTCATTGGTAATATGAGAATAATATTTGCATTTCCTTAGAAGTGTTGAGATTCAATGTGATAATAACCATAATGGGCTTATCACAGTCTCTGCAATGTGATAAGACTTAATAAAAACTAGCTGTCATTCTTATCACATCATAACCCTATAGAACTTGTTCAAATGATAGTGACAGAGCCGGTGTGGACAAAGAAGTGAAAGAGTGGCCCTGGCCAGTTTGGCTCAGCGGTTAGAACGTCATCCTGCGGTCCGGAGAGACCTGGGTTCGGTTCCCGCTAAGGGCACGTACCTCGGTTGCAGTTTGTCCCCAGCCCTGGTTGGTCATGCGGGTGGCAGCCACTCGATGTGTCCCTTCACATCGATGTTTCTCTCTCTCTCTCCCTTCCTCTCTCTCCCTCCCACTCTATCTGTACAAAAAATGGAAAAATATCCCTGGGTGAGGATAAAAAAAAAAAAAAAAAGTGAAAGAGTGGACAGAAATCACCTCCAATCCTGTAGCATTTCATTAGTAGCTGATGAAACACACTCTTCTCACCCTCTAAACTTTAGGCTTTTCCTTGAAGGTTTTTTCTTGCTCACTGATGGAGCAATAGTGAGCACAGAAACATTTCAGGCTGTCAACTCGCTTTAACATCCCCCAGCTGCTTTACACACTCACTCGACCACCCTAACTGCCAGCTCCATTTGTATATCCTCCTTCCCAAATCTCCTCTAGATCTGATTTCACATGAAAATCATACAGGCAGTGTTTATGCACGTCTCCATGGTGACAATCCATTCTCTGGTCTCCACGGTGACACTTGCAAACACTTATAACCTCTCCAATTCATTTTGTTTGTTTATTTGAAATGTCTACTGATTTATCAGCCTAAGCCATATATAACAACACAAATCTATATCTTTCCAGGAATAAAAAGAAAGGAGAGAGAGGAGAGAGAATGAATTAAAATAACATTTAGGCATGTCTTATATGGGAATAAGCCTCTAAAAAATGTATGCAGAAAATCAAAACCAAAATTTTTATTGTATTCCATAAATATGTAAGGAATGAATAATTAGCATTTAAACTTACTTTAAAGTCGTCTTTAATGGTAGATCAACTAATACTCAGTAAAAACAAAAATGTGTGGGACAAACCTCATAAATCAGTAATCAGAACACCTGAAATCTAGACCTAATCTTAGGATACCCAACCATCCCAGGACTGCGGGGTTTCCTGCCACATGAGACTTCTAGTGCTAAAATCAGGACAGCCCTGGGCTCCCTAATTTTCTTCATGTTGTTGAGGGGCTGAATAACGTTGCTGCGGCTCCTCCCCAGATGAATGTTTGCGATTCGATGTGTAGTAGAGACGGGTTTTTCCTCAGGAGCACCCAAGTTCGCTGTGAGCATGGTAGATCATGCGTCATTTCCCAGTTATAAATGCATATTGAGAGTAAAAGTTCTTTCTTTCAGAGCTGAGCATGCTTAGGTGTGACAGAGAACAAGCATCTGGTCAAGTCTTAGATTCTAGCAAACTGACCTAAATCGTATGCATTCTTCTCACTTGGGTTTTCATCAAAGAAGGAAAAGATGTGTGGGGGTGTGGGGGACAGTGAGTTGTGTTTATTTTTCAAAGCAATTGTATGGTTTAGGGCACATCACCGTGCCAAAGCAAACACTTCTAACTACCAGTAAGAAACTCACTGATGTCACCTGGCTGGCGTGGCGCAGTGGATTGAGAATCATCCCATGTACCAAGAGGTCACTGGTATGATTCTGGGGTTGCAGGCTTGATCCCCAGGGTGGGGGTGTGCAGGAGGCAATCTATATTTTTCTCTCATAGATATTTCTATCTCTCTCTTCCTTCTTTTTCTCTCTATCTCAAAATCAATAAAAACATATTTTAAGAAAGAAAGAAAGAAAGAAAGAAAGAAAGAAAGAAAGAAAGAAAGAAAGAAAGAAAGAAAGAAAGAAAAGCCCACTGATGTGCAGACTCCTGCACTCTCCCAGTTCTGCCTGAGAAATGAGAATGGATGCTAAAAGGCACCAGGTCAACTTATCTCTTTGTCTCATAGCAAGAGAAAAAAAAACAGCATGCTAAAAATATAAGGAATTATTTGGAACAAATGTCATTTGTTATTTTCACTTAACTCAAAGATTCATGGTGTTATTCCGGAGTGCGGGAGATCAGTGAGCTGGGCAGAGATGTTTTGAGCAGAAGCAATGTATTGATGTTTCTATTTCAGCTCACAGCATTTGTATGCCCCTTGCAGCACTTTCTATATGAAGAAAAAGAACTGCTTTTGTAGAAAGAACACCTACAAGATTCTCTTTCCTCCCCACCCCCGAAATGCATGTTTACCGTGTTAGGAAAGGCTTCTTTCTTCATAGATAATTGGGGGCATGCTGGTTTATCTATCTGCCTATCTTTATCTGTTTGTATATGTTGAAACATATTTATTTATAAAACAACAATTATCTAGAGAAAGATGAAAGGAAAAAAATACCCCTTTATTATTAGGATCTGTGTTAGAAATCCTTTGGACTTATTCAGCTCTGTGTTTTCCAATTCTGTTTACTGTAAAACTTTTTTAAAAATTATTTTTCTGATTTTTCTTTGTTAATATAAAATTAATCCATTGGTTATTCCCTTCTACAGCAGGATGGAGTCTGGCGTTTCTTTATTCCTCCCTATTGTTGCCCTGGAAGGGGAGGGGACACCTTCCAGAACACGCAGACACAGAAACTATGTCATGAGAGGTCATCAATAAAAGCAAAGAGAGTTTTGTTTGTCTTATATAGGTGCCATACACTGAGGGATTTAAAATCTATCTTTGTTTCGAGGGGCTAGAAACAGGGACAGGCCTTGCTAGCCTTGATCACAGATACCCCAAGGACAGGGCAGAGAGTACAAAGGGAAAAAGAACTTTTCATTGTAAACCCTTGGCTAATTCTGTATGGTCTAAAAAGAAACCTCTATGGGAATAATAAATGAATATTTGAACAATTTTCTGGACGCTTTGCGTGTTTGTGATCACCTATGAATACATTTGGATTTATTCTTGTAATGGACTATACCTAACAAGTATAGGAGGGGTGGCATAGCGGAACAACAGTAAAGGAGCTGGCCACACCCCGTGAGGTAAGCCAGGACCCCTGAGTCACTGCCGACGAACCCTGCGCAGACCCCGTCTGAGCTGTCGGCGTACGTGGTGTGTCCTCCCATGGAGAGGAACACAAGGAGACAGATGGGATCAAGCCCTGAAGTTTGCTCTGCGAGGTTGTGGAATGAGGAAATGTCTTCTGGTATTTACCCAGTGGCTCCCATTAGCTGAGCCTCTGGAGAGCAGAAGGGAAGAGAGTCTGGGAAGTGGCATTCTTTGAAATACAGGGCAGGATTGGAAAGTGCAGGAGTGGGTCCAAGAGAAAACAGAATTATTGCCTATAACATTGTTTAAACACATCGGGGGTGGTGCTTCTCACAGAAATGAAGCCTGGAAGCAAGCTGTTGGATGCTGGTCCGGGGGCTCCAAGATATCAGCAGGAAGCCAACTTTCTTTCATTCCACCATTCTTAATGTGTAGCTTTTAGTGCTAAAAGCTTTATGGTCCCAAATGCTGCTGTTGTTGCGCCAGTAATCACACTCACCTTTCAAGAAGAAAATAGGATAGTTCAATAGAACATAAAGAGCTATCCAGAAACTTTGCCCCAAGACTGCCACTTACATCTAATTCTATTTCTGTTACTGAACTGGGCTTACGAATGTTGTTTATCAGCTGTGCAAATTGCCTTTAAGAAAAGGGAGAAGACTGGATATTGGGTAAACCGCAAGCAATCTCTGTCACGGAAAAAGAAAGATTGGCATTTAAGAATGAGCAAAAATTAGACGTTTGGAGTTATCTTTGAGCTTCGCTTAGACACCGTGAGCAAAGCTCGCCCTCCCAAGTTAAAAAAAAATGTATGGACAAGAAGTTATTGTTGAAATTAAATGGTGGCAGACATGTCCAAGAAATATTGTGGGGATTTTATCTTTTTATGAATCTTGTGATAGATGAATGTGTGGAGATGGCAACTAATGGGCAACAGAACAATACTGGAATGGTGGTGATAGAAGGAAATAGCATCCTCATGGTAGAAACCTTGGAACGAGTATGAAGAATGGCTGTATTCACCGGAGACATCAGCTGCTTCCTGTACCCTCTCCACAGTACCTGTTTTACTACAATACAAAAATCGAGCAGTGTTCATTTTCACATCGAACTTTTGTTAAATAAACGTTTGTATTGGTTAAAAAAAGAGAGTGAACAGAAGACAGAATAGGGTGGCTGGGCAGCATCTCAGACCTAAGCTCCAGTCTCATGAGCAGAGAATTCCAAGGCAGCGGAAGGAGGGGGTGTGCTATTTTATACAGCTCTGCTCAGATTTTGATAGAAACCTGTGGGATATTGAACATTGAGTACAGTTTTGATTAACTGTCAACGAGGTTAGGTTTTTCTCTCCGGTAACAGAATACCTTTCCAGATATTTGGGTACATAAGGAAAATATCATTATTCATTCATTTATTCACTCATTCACATTTTTTTATTCACTTATAATTTCAGCAAATACTTAGGCAAGCATTACATTAAATGCTCGGTCACAGAGGTGAACAGAGAGCCATGTCTGCTCTTATAAAGCTTATAGTCCTTTCTGTAGGTTCCTTCATCTCTGGCCCAGAGCTCACAAGTGAATAACCTATGAACCACATAAATGATTTATTTGCCCTACTAAGTGTTAACTAATGCAGTATTTTAACAAATGCATACTGATTGATAGCTGGTTTGAGTTCAATTGTGTCTCCCCTGCAAAATATATGTTGAAATCCAACCCCCAATACCTTAGACTGTTGCCTTAGTTGGAAAGAGGGTCACTGCAGATATAATTGTTAAGCTGAGGTCGACTGGTAGGATGGGCCCTCATTTAATATGACTGGTGTCCTTCTACAAAGAAAAGAAGGGACACAGGCCCACGAAGAGAGAAGAGTGTGTGAGGCTCAGACTGGAGCTGCAAGTGGAGGACTGGCAAGGATTGCTGGCCACCCACAGAAGCCAAGAAGAGGCAAGAAAGGACTCTGTCCAGAGTCTCAAAGGCAGCATATCTCTGCTGACATCTTGATTTTAGACTTCTAGCCCATAGAACTGTCAGAGAATAAATTTCCTTTTTTAAAGTCACCCCATTGGTGGTATTTTGTTATGACAGCTGTAGGAAACTATTTTTTTTTAAAAAAAGGACTTTTACATAAAAATTCATATATCCAGTTTCTCTTGGAAGAGAGCAAATTTGGCCACACTAAATGCAAATCTTAAATGACAGTAATGATGGAGCTGAGTAACCGATATATTTCTCAGTTATATCAATTGACTGATTTACTTTTTTGGGGCTTGTAAGGAATTTGCATTTGTACTTTCCTGCTTTATTTTCTGCTTCTGGCCACAGCCTTACCTGATGGACCTGACCACTGAATTCTGTATTGTCAAAGGCCAATAGGTCGTAGTGGAGATTTCTCTGTCCATCCTGTTTTATTATTGCTACCTGCACACCCCACCCTGTATTGCCTACTTAATTTTTCTCCATATCTATCTATCTATCTATCTATCTATCTATCTATCTACCTACCTACCTACCTACCTACCTAGCTGGCATCTATCTACTTACTTTAGCCTCTTTACTTTTCATCATCTGTCTCCTCCCACTAGAACATATGTTCCCCAAGGGCAGACATTTGTCTCTTTTGTTCACTGTAGTAGCCCAAGGCCTAGAGCAGTGTCTTGCCTGAGAATAAAGGAACTGTAATAGGCAAAAGCTGGAATAAATCCCAGAAATCAGCCCATTCAACCCCCACCATTTTTTAACCCTGGAGGAAACCAACCAGGCCCAGAGAGGGGACATGATTTGACGAAGTTCAGACGACCAATTAGTAGCTGAGTGAGTCAGGATCACGACCTGCTTATCTGGCCCCAGGCCAGGGCTTATTCCAGCGGTTCTCAACCTGTGGGTCACGACCCCTTTGGGGGTTGAACGACCCTTTCTCAGGGGTCGCCTAAGACCATCGGAAAACACGTATTTCTGATGGTCTTAGGAACTGAGACACGGCTCCTCTATTGGTCTCCAGGCGGGTCCGCCCACATGCAGATACGCCCACATAGAACATGAGGAACTCTGTTAAAGGGTGGTGGCACTAGAAAGGTCGAGAACCACTGGCTTATTCTGTGGCTTCAGGATGCCTCCCTGCTAACATAGTCATAGGGTCACATCTTCAGCGCAGAAGTATCAAATGCTACTAGAGAAACGAGAGCTTTTATGTATTCCGTCTAATTATCTATCTGCTAAATGATTTCAGAACACAACTGAAAACAAATTTTGTCTATGTTTCTGACATGGTAACCACGTGGAAACTTCATTTCTTTAACATGAACTTTTCTCCTTTCTTTCCTCCTGATTCAAACTGGCTAATCCAGCACCCAGAGTGACCTGCCTCCTTCTCCCTTGCATGTTCACTCCCTTGATCGCTATGCTCTCAGGACAATGAGGTTCTGATCAACATTAAATCATCACAGGAACAAAGCCTCAGGTCTGTTGACCACGGAGACAGAATTTGGGTCAAACTAGAGATAGTACCTAGGCCTCAGCTGTGTTTCAGCTCTAGCTCCAGAAAACTGGTGAAACCGGATGAAGCGATGCCACAGCTGACGTCAGGACCAAATGCAGTGACCAACCACAACTCTCCTAGCATCAGCCAATCAGTGAAGACCACAGCCCTGACCATGACCCCGACTCCCTTAGTCACCACGATTAATGATTTCCCCCCTATATGACCCATCCCCCGGAAATGGAGCCAGGTCTTGCCACATTATTAGCTAACCTGTCACTCCAGGACTGGGTCTTTTTAATTGTCACTAGAAATTGAGGTTCCTAAGAGTTAAGATTTCTAGTTAAAATGGAAAGAAACTGTATATTTTTTATAATAGAAGGTATAAGGTATGGAAATACATTTTTTTTTTTAAAAATCAAAAGGAACGAAGTTTATCCTAAAATAAGGTTGGTTATTTCTGAATGAGTAAGACAAGACAAACTAAGAGAGACTAAGAAAGTTGTAGAGGGTAGGGAGATTTTATATGGTTAGGCTAAATAAGATTAAAATGTAATTAAGAAAATAAATTTAAATATAAAAAGTAAGCTAATGCAGAATATGTTTGGTTCTTTTTCACTCTGTTAAAACAAAAAGTATTTTTAAAAATATTTATTTTACTCCAGATATTATAGAAGGTTTCCACCTAGAAAATGGAGATTCTATGTTTTATTAAAATAGTTTTCTATTGTCTTGATTAGGTCCTCGATTACTTAAGAAAACAATCTTCTGAATCCTAAGAACTAAAGTTTTGCTTACCTGCATTTCTATTTGATATCTTTTTATTGTAACTTTCAGTACATGAATAATTTAATATTGTTTCATAATAATATATGATCTTTTTGGTTAAGTGTGTTTGACAAATTTTCCAGGGTTCAAATTTTAATAGGAAACTCTTTTCTTAACCTAGAATTGGCTTTGGGCTGTCCCAGTGGGTCCCTGTAACGCCTCAAAGGATTCATTTTTTTCTCTCATTGCGAGGGACAGGTTTTGAACTAATTAGGCCTATTTGATATGTTTACATTGCACAGGAAGCTTTGCCAACTAAGGAAATAGTTATGTTGTATTTGTGTATACATATTCTTATTATTAAATGGAAATTGCACGCTGGAGATTATACAAAAATCTCCAGGAGTCTGCAACATCCTGATATAATATTCACTTGTAATTTTGGTTTTCTTAAAATGTTATGTTAGAGAAAAGTAAAATTATTTGTCAGTTGCATTATAATCCAATCTATAAATATGTCATTGTAAATGTTGTCATTGACAGTCACTGTTTTACTCTGATGCTTTTGTGAATATTTTCACCTTTGGAAAGATCCATTAAAAGGACTGATTTATTCTAAAACAGAATTTTCTGATCATACCTTAAACTGGATACATTTTTACAAAGCTCTAAGGAATAATTAGATTCATGAGCTTCTGGCAAAGGATCAAGGTACATAAGAGTTACTTATATGGGACTAAAGGAACTGAGGATGATTGTGATTTTTATATCCTTTATAAAGGATCAAGGTACACAAGAGTTAATTATATGGGACTGAAGGAACTAAGGATGATTGTGATTTTTGTTGGAAACATTGTACATTTTTAATTTTTTTGTTTTCCACATTTAAGAAAATTTGTTTTCTCTTAAACAACCTATGACTTAGAGCAATTTGGTAAATTATACTTTTGTAAGCAATACTGAAACATTTATACTTTTCTCCCTACCTGATCCTTCCAGAAGTTTGGAGACCCTGAATGAGTGAGTATTATTATTTTCTTGGCAATATGTTTGCTTGCCGCAGTTCAATAAGAATCTGCTCTTTATAACAGGACACAATTGCAATGTAGTTATATTACATTTCTGTTTTGCCAGAAATGTCATATTTGCGAGAGACATGCACAGGTAGACTCTGGGTGTCCCCAGAAAGCTTCAAGGAATTAAGATTGACTGTGGAAGCCAACAGAAGCCCCTTGGAAAAACAACTTGATATCTTACTTACATGGTTCACAGTAGTCTCTCCAGGTAAGGAACAAAGGTTGTTTTCCTGGGAGATGGCAAAGGAAGAATCTAAAGACATTTTGAGAAACCTCAAGAACCTGAGGCGCTCACCCGAGTAGATAGGTACCTCCGGCAAATACTGATGGCAACTCTGTGGTCTGGCTTCTTGGCCCCGAGAGGCTAACTGGAGTTGAATCCAGAGATGCCCCATGGAATTCCAGCAAAGCAGATTTAAAAGCGCCTACATAATCAATTACTATTCTTCTCATACTTGTGCAAGTAACAGGCCAAATTTTTTGAAACTAGACTTACACAATAAATTAGTGTTAACTTGGCTACCTCTGATAAAAGGAGGGTGATTTTAGAGAGAAAAAAATGTTTCATTACAAACCATAATGCCCAATTGTAGGATTCTAGCTTGGTTAATTATCTCTGTGATTTTATTTTTCACCTGTGTACTGGACTGGATCCTGAATTTTCCTAATGAAAGTGTCTGGCCACAGCCCTCTGAACTAGTGTTTCATTTCTCTGCCATCCTTTGTCTTGGCATCATTGAGAAACTAAAACTGTTTTTTTTTTTTTTTTTTTCCCTGAGCCTTGCAATTGCAGACCCCAGCTATTCAACATAATGTAAACTTTGAAGAAATCATCACAACAGCTCATGCTCAGATGGTTTTGGTGACAATACTGTATAAACCACACTTGAGCTGGTGTCAGAATGTTCATCAGGGACGTTTGGACTGCGGAGGAATCTGTCAAATTATCACTGCCTGGCTTCATCCCAGCACAAAGAAAGCCTGAGCCTTCTCAGCTGGCAGTCTTAAAGGTGCAGAGACTGACTTGTGGTTTGCTCTCGTTATTCCTTAGGAGAGAGGTATCCTGACCTACTGCTTCTTCCACCATTGCTGTGGTTCCTGCTTGTGAGTCCAATACCCGACATGCGCCCTGTAAGGCTCAGGGACCATCTGGGAAGAGGTGGCCATGTGAGATTGTAAGAGGGGCACAATAGGCAGACATATCTGATTCCATCTTATAAACTAACCCTTCCTCATGAATGAACCTGGACTCAGCTTCCCTATGTTCCTCAAGATTGAGAAATGATCAAAAGAAAGGGGGAGATTGTAACTGCGTAGAAATGTCATTTCTTTAACATGACCTTTACTTCTTTCTTTCCTCTCGATTCAAACTGTCCTCATCCAACACCCTGGCTCACCTGTCTCCTTCCCCCTTGCATGTCCACTCCCTTCATTATTAAGCTCTCAAGACAATGTGGTTCTGGTCAGTATTAAATAATATTAGAAACAAAGCCTCGGGTCTGACCACAGAGAGAGTTTGGGTCAAACTAGAGATAACATCCAGGCTAACGGACCCCTTCAGTCCAGTAATAATTTCTGAGAAGATGAAAGAAAATTTACTGCCTCATTCATGATTACTCATAATAAGATTTAATTGTTATGGTTTAGTAAATACTTTTTTTTTATTCTAGCCTTTGAAGAGAACACAACTAATTTCTTGATAGCTATATTCTGTGTCCCTTGTTAATGAGATAATTAAAAATAAAACTGCTCCCCAGCCATAAGGTTTAAAATATAATATAATGCTAGAAAGTCAAATGAAGGTTTTGTTAACTAACCCATACAACCTTTATAGGAAAGTTCAGCCGAGTAGTTGGAAAGAGAATACCAAGTTGAAAAGAGACCAGCATGTATTCACCCTATATGTCAGTCATTCATTCATTCAGCACAAATGTACTGAGGTCCAGATCTTTCTGATGACAAAAACCAGATATAATACCTACCCTGCAGAGCTTATGTTCTAGAGCTGTGTCTTCTAGAATTGCCTAACGAGAGCAGTTTCCTTGGGGGTAGAAGGCATTTGTAAAATATGCGTGAGAAGGCAAGCTGGGTGCAGACAACCTCCTTAGCTCACAGTGCAGAGACCCCGCCCCTGGCTTTTGTGATCCCCTTGCATCTGTCAACCACCTAAACTACAACAGAACTAGAAGGTCCCCAAATACCCAGAAGCTTATCATGTATAAAAGGCGGCTGGAACCCAGATGCAAGGCTCAGCCTTTGGAGGTAACTCTGCTGGGGCAGCCCCGGTGTGCGTTAAACAGTCCTTTTCTAATCCTCCGAGTTTGTGCAGTCTGTCTCTTCCCGCCAACCAACTTTCTGCCACAATATGCAGATTACTAATCTCACCCTAGACCTACAGAATCAGAATTGCAGGGGAAAATCAAGAATCTGTGTTTACTAAGCATTCAAGTTCATTTTTATCAGGCAAGTTTTAGAAACCATTTTAGTGGAAGTTATTGACATTGATCAAGTATTTACACTGATTCAAGTGTTATTTGAAAAATAAGTGCTATGGAAAACTATACACAGTGATTGTTCATTGATTATTTATTCAATATGTATTTACTGAGCACCTAATGTGTGCAAAACACTGCTTCGGGTGCTAAGGATACAGCAGTAAACATAAAAGATAAGATCCATGCCCTCACCAAGTTCTCATTCTAGTGAGGGAAACGATGAGCACACACCCCAGTAAGATAGTTTCATGTGGCTGTAAGTGCCATTCCCTTTGGGAGAGCCTTTCGGCACCAGCTAACCAGGCTAGGAGGAAAAGGAAGAGAAAGGGGAGAGGCTGAATGAGAAGTGGTTCCTTGCCACTCTGGGGGAGGAGAAGTACTTGCATAAGTCTGGCTGATTTCAAAACAGAAGTCGTGGTCTGTCCTTTTCCAGGCCCATTCAGGGAAGCGCATGCTGCTCAGAGAAGCCCGCAAGTTAGCACCATCCCTCAACTCCAACACGGCTCTGGGAGGAGAATAAATTGGCTGAGAAAGGTGCTTAAAAGATTGTATGGATTATCCTCTCTACTCCATGGGTTCTCCATGGCTTTCGCCTGCAGTGTAGGGGATCTAGAAGTTTCTACACATCTGGGGATTAGGGGGTTGGCATGCAGCAAGAGCTGAAGGTATCAGGTGGTGAACTCACCAGACAAGAGGGGTCACTATGGAAGGGGCAATATGTCTCCGGCTGAGAGCCACAGCATAGATTACACAAGCCAGGGGTTTCCTGGGAATCACAGCCAGCTTCAAGACATCAGCAGCACCAACAAAAGCTGAGATGAGAGACAAATGGGCAAGAGGAAACCACGATGGGCTAACCTGATGCAATTACATGTGTTAGAGACCTATTCTAACATATAGAATAAGAGGCAAACCCAGTGAGCACCCAGATACAGAACACTGTAAGGGCATGGCCCCCTGTCATCCCCTACTGCAGGAGGACATACTAGCTGTACTTCCAAGTCTCTATCTTGAAAAAGAGGAGAGAGATTATTTTAGGTTAGAAGCATTTTTTTAAAAATATGAATATTTTCAAACAAATACAGGAATAGAATATGATAATGAACCCCCACACACCTATCACTCTTAGTGGGAACCGAACCCGGGTCTCTCTGGACCGCAGGCCGACGCTCTAACAGCTGAGCCAAACCAGCCAGGACATACACCTATCACTCTTAATATAGATTTTTGCCATTTGTGTTTCCTTATTACCTAATCCTGTTTTTTGAAGAAGTATTTTATGGCAAATCCTAGACAGCATATCATTTTGCTTCTATGGACTGCAGGAGGCATGTCAAGAGATACAGCCCATTTCTAACATTACCACAGTGCTGTTATCACACCTTAAGCAATTAACGATCATTTTATGGATTATCTCATACACAGCCTATTTTAAATATCTTTGCCTCAAATTGCCATTTTCAGTTGGTTTGTTTGAATTGGGATTTAATCTAGGGCACTGCTTAGATGGTTATGTCTCTTCAGTGTCTTATTCCAGAGCAGCCTCTCTGCAATCATCCAGCGCAGGAATTTAAGGGGGAAAAAAACAAGATCAGCTGGAAAAAATAAATCAAGTTATCCTGTTTTGCTAATGTGAGTCTGAAGGTGTACATTTTGACCCCACTACAACAATAAATATTAATAGTCAAGGAGAATCTCATCCAAATGGAAGGTAATTGTAGACAATCTTCCCAGGTTAAGTACATTTACTGAAAAACAGCTAGAATCTACTATAGTAGAGGCTTTTATTCAAAAAGTATTTTTATGCACTATTTTCAAAGGCCATTGGGTGGCTATGCCCCTCTGTTTTTTACTTGCTGTCCTATAAACCCTGCAAGACTCATTATCACCAGCACCTACTCTGACTCACAGACTATTAAAGCTTATTGAGAAATAACTTGGACTTCCCAGAAGACTAATTTACGTCAGCAAGCAAAAATATAATCACAGCCATAAATCTTAAACCCATCCATGAGTACAGCTGGTTTAAAAAAATTAAGCCATGTTTTGTTGCTTTCAACCAAAAGAGGACTTAGATTTTTTTTTCTGATTTAATAATCCACAATGTCTTAAAAAGCCATTCAACTTTATTGTTATTCCTTTCCTGCTACCAAGCAGGTAATATGCAAATTATGGCTGAAGGAGCAAAGTTCTTTGTTAGTTTCTCTTTGTTCTGTTTTATAGGTTGTTGGGAAACCAGAGACTTAATATTCCAAAAGTAAACAACAGAATTTAGACAATGGTACAAGTAGAGAGAAAGCCCTCGCATGGAAAAGCATTATAAGTCTTCATTTGTGTAAATTCCCATTTTTAGAAATTGAATTCATTCCTCTTAATGGTTTATTGGTTAATTGCTACTAAAGTGTCTCTGGGAGAGACTCCTAAAAATGGTGATTGAAACAATCTCCTAAAATGCAGACTCTCCCCACAGCCAACCTGGCTCATTCCTCTCCATGCTCACAGTAATATTTTTCTGGCTGGTGTCTAGCCAAAAATAGATTATTTATAGCAGAAACACCAAAGCTCAAAGCATACTGCCTACCTTTTGTTGTCAAGGTAACAAAGATTTTTTTCCCTTTTGGTTGAAAGGTCAGATTTCTGATGATATGAATCACAAAGCTCAGGGGGATTTTAAAAATTGAGATAGCACTTTTTTCAAAGACAAATTAAAAACCAAGGTTTTTGTAAACATCCAGACTATTTAAAATTGAATTTAAACTACCAGGTGGTTTATGATACTTAACCCTGCCGCCTCCCTGGTTGTGCGTTGAGGGATCAGCTGCCTCCCCATCACTTGCAGAGCCCTGGTCAGAGGCTAGCAGGACTCTTAGCTACTTAATGAATTTGTTATTTGCTATCACATTGCTAGTTCTCACTTGCATCAGGTGTGATAGAGATTCTTTAAAATATCTAAAAAAGGGGCCACATATGAGCTCAGGGGAGGCCTGCATGGCGGGACTTGTAAACTCAGAGACCGAAAGCAACAACATAGGATGATTCCTGAAATGAAAACTTCCTAACTAAAAGTGAGTCATGGCAGAGAGTCATGTCCTAGGCCAGTATCTTCCTTAAAGGTCAATCTACCTTAACTGAGCCTGTCTGTTGTCTTTTTGCATCTAGGATAACATATGTTTGGAATATCAGGTAATATCCTTTTTCTAAACCCCTCAGGGCACAATTTCCCACCAGAGCACAGACCACAGAGCCCCTCCTGCTTATTGTTATCATGTTGTTAACTGTTAAGTATCCCGTACCCACCTATGTAAAAGAAGTGTATGTCCATTTGTTTTACTTTGTATCCAGTCCCAGAGATCCATGCCCCCTGCTTTGCTTTCTCCCACCTCCCTAATCAACTACCAGTGGATTTCATGTAACCCCCCTACACCTTCCCCTTTGATTCGAATGTAGAAAATAAGGTGCAAAACTCCATTTTCTGGAGCATTTTCTCAATCCGTTGAGATTCTGCTTCCAGGCTATTGTCATCAGTTTGGCTTAAATAAACTCATGAAAACTCTTACAGGTTTCCACGTTTCTTACATTGACATATCTTTTCTTTAAACTTCATATTTAAAAACTCTAAAAGTGCAATGAGAAAGGATATTTTGGGATTGACGTTGAAGGGAAATTTTTGAGTGATGATAATAATAGCACTTACGTGTGGCCTGACACTATTTTAAACATATTTTTAAACTAATTTAATTCTCAAAACAATCATCTGAGGTAGAAAATATTATCATCTCAAATTCTTTTTCACAGAGAGGCTGAGGCACAGATTGGGTGAGCAATTTAGCCCAGGTCAGAAGACAAACAAAGGCAGAATTTTATCCTAACAGTGTAATGAACAAATCTGTGTCTTAGGAGTTCTGCCAGGACTCCTTCTCAGGAGCTCGTGCTGTTCTCCCTGGAAGTGGACTCCTCAGGGTGCCTTGAGGAAAAGAATTTCCCGAGGCCCCCACAGAAGGGTGAGTTTTGTAGAGAGCTTTATTGATGATGTAAAATTAAGGGGGCTCCCCTCAAGGTCCCATCTCCCTCATTCCCACCATGGAAGAGGTCCTATCTTGTCTTCAGCAGGGCCAGAATTAAAGCCACTGCCCAGAATTTTTCTCCTTATTAAAGTCCAGTCCAGTCCAGCATTTGGCTAGCTTAGCTTGTGTTCCCAGCTGCAGTCCATTATGTGCTGGTCCGTATGGCCACGGGCCATTTGGATGCTGAGGGCCGCATGACTATGGAGAGAGAACAGGCGAAGCTCGGGTGCGTGTGGGTCATGGAACAAGAGAGAACAAACAAGCGAGAGGGAACTCTTTGGGCCTTATAACCAGGAGCTTTCCAAGATTTTGCATGTTTCTGATGGGGTCCAACCCCTGGCCAATCCATTGTTCCCCAGGCTTGCATGTTCCTTGTATCACCCCAACTTCACTGCACATGTCTTTCTCCCCCAAAAAATCCAGTACCGGATGGGGGAAGGGAGGAGTGTGAATGCCCTTCAGGAACAGTGCTGTGTGAAGCTGTAGCTTCCTGGTGACGTTTCCCAGGTGACCATGCTTACAACGTCTGGCTTCCATTCGCTCTCTTCCTTGATTAATATTAATAACTAGCTAATTACGATAATAACAATGTCTCTGATTGAGATACGGGAAGGTCCTAAGGTGGCCTTCATCTCAGGAAGGACAGAAAGGAAACTGCATTATTTCTGCTTTCATCGGACCCTCCCACTCCTATAGTGCCCCTCCCATATGGAGCTATTCCCCTCTTACCCCCGCCCTGCAGTGCCCAATAAAAGTACCCGTGTGCTGCCTTTGAATGAATTTTCCTTTTTCCGAGCTGCATTCTCCCAATGACATATCTAGGGAAAGAGGAGCTGAGCACATTTCTAGCAACTCATCCTCTAGGCTCACCAAAACACAGCTCGATGTTTCCAATTTTAGTGTTGTGAATGTAGTATGCTTTGAATCCTAGCCATGGCCACCAGCAACCTACATTATTTATAATAATAGCTACCTTTATTTTATTAAGTACATACTACATGCTAGGGACGTTGAATAAATTTGTTTTCACCTTTACAACATCCCTGCAAGGTTGCGAAGCCAATGAAGGGACTGAGGGTCAGGGCTGCTGCAAGGAAGTTGCCCGAAGTCACACAACTTTCGCAAAAACAAGATTCCCAATAACTGCTAGTGCTTTTCATGATGTGCAGATGGCATTTCACAACTACTAGGAGACCCAGCTCATTCTTGACAATGAACCTTGTGTCAGAGGCTTACAGGGCACCTTACAGAGCCCTCTCCACATGAGGAAAATAGCCACCGACCCTTCTTTTCTCCCTAAAGTCAAAAGTAACCGCTGGTTTCTACAGAATCTCCTGTATTTAATATTCAGAGAGGGATCGAAACACTAAGGAGTTTCAGCAAAACATATTCTTTTGGTTCTCTCCATATGTATAGCTACACAATAGAGTTCATTCTTATTTACAAAAGATTGGTTTGATCCTAGGAACTTCTGACTCATATGTGTTTGAGATCCACATAACAACGGATAAGATTCCATCCGACGCACCAGTTTGTACATGGAAGAGAACATTGGTTCAAAGTTGTGGATTATTACCCAGATGCACATGAGCCTCAGCAGGTCACATTGCCTCCTCGAGCACAGCATCTATAATTAGTTAAAGCCTGATGCAACACGGTGGGGAACGAAGAAACCTTTATATAGCTTGTTTGCTCTACTTCTCCCAGCCCCTTCTCCCTGCCTTTCATGAGGCTGGCTCCTTCTTCTCCTCAGTTCTCAGCTCAAGTCCTGAGAGTCCCTTTGAGAGAGCTGGCACTCAGCCTAATACAGGGACATCTTGCTATTGTCTCTCCCAGAGTCTGGTCCAGCCCCCTCCCCACCTTCAGGGCCATCATCATAATTCGCAATTATCCATTTGTTTCCTTATTTACAGTCTGCCCACTCAATAGTTGGCATGCTTCTGTGAAGGCAGAGGCTGCATCCACTCTGACAGCAACATGGAGGACTTGGGCTCCTGGCCAAAAATCTGTGTGTGATTTTTCAGGCCAGACCATAGGCATTGACGAAGGGTTACCTGGCGGCCTGACGGAGGAAAGCTGCCCTCCCCACGCTCACTCGTGCGGAGCTGTGCACTGCCGTCACGAGGGTGCTGCAGTCACGGACTCAGACCTCTGGCCGGTCATGCTCTTACTCATATCTGTATTCCCAGCCAGGCCATCTCCAATTGGAGGCCTCTCTGTTGGGGCCTGTAAACAGAGGACCTATCAAGCATCTCTACTGAGACTTCCTAATAAAGAAACGGGGAGAGAAAACTTGAAGACTCTTTTCTCCATTCTGTTTGTACTGAGTATTTTTTCATTTCTAGCTCTTTTCTCCCCACTCTTACCTCCTTCCTGACCCCTGGCCCCTGGGTCCATAAGATGGCAGGGGTCTTTTGGCTAGCATTCTCTTGATGGTGAGACAATTCTCCACATCTGTGCAGATGACCCTAATAGGTGTCATTCTGGAGAAAAATGGAGGTGGGGGAATTGGTGCTTCCTCTAGTGCTTCTTGTTTACACTGTCACAGTGACTACAGTCTTACTTTGCCTTGTCTCAGTCAGCTACTCGGATACGTTGTGGCTTAGTTTAGCTCTTGACAAACATATAGTAGGTGCTCAATAAATAACACCTGCCCTGCTCTCGGCTCCCGAGATCCACACAAAGATTCCCTGCCATGGAAGAGCTTGCATTCTATCATCATCCCAGTTAATCCTCACAGCAACCCAGTGAGGTAAAAATTGAACATTTAAAGGTTAACGATTTGCTTAAGGTCATAGAACTTGTAAGTAGCAGAACTGCAATGGAAAAATCTCATCTTTCTCTGGGGCCATGGCCTTGTGCTGTCTCAAACCACCACCTTCTCTTCTGACACCAGAGATCCAGAATCCACAGTTACCGTGAGAGCAGGGAAATACGGGCCTACCCCTTTGCAGGCACTCAGAAGGCTGGTGGAAGGAGCCGCAGAAGCCCTGGAGGTGCCCTGTAAATGTGGGGCCCTTGAGCAGCTTCCACTCCACTGGTGGCCACAGGATTGAGAAAATCTGTGCATTCAGAAGGCTCAGCAGAGTCCTCTTAGTCAAAGACATCTGAAAGTGGCACCTGCAGCTGAAGAGGGGCAAGGAGAGTGGAGACAAAAGGACTGAGAGGCAGTGGAGATTTTGTCAGCAGAGTTCTAAAGGAGGCCTCTTGGGGACCTGGCCCAGTAGCTCAGTTAGTTAGATCATTGTCCCCATACACCAATGTTGCAGGTTCAATCCTTGGTCAGGGCAGACACAGCAAGAATCAACCAATAAATGCATAACTAAGTAGAACAACAAATCTCTCTACTTCTGTCTCTCTTCTCTCTCTCTCTCTCTCTCTCTCTCTCTCTCTCTCTCTGTGTGTGTGTCTCTCTCTCTCCCTTACCCCCTCTCTAAAACCAATTTTTTAAAAAGGAATGAAATAGAGTTTAAGAATACTCCTCTTCCTTAGTTCTGTTATTTTTATTGCCCACAACTCTATTTCTAAAAACTTTGCCAAATGATGCTCCAAACTTTTATTTATTATTTTAGATTGGGTAATTCATGGCAACACAGTCTTGAAACTGAAAGGTAACTGCCCTCCTTAAGAATTTGTTTGATTTTTGGTAGTTTTTTAAGAAAGTTAAGCATACATATGCCATCCGATCTAGCAATTCTACCACTTGGAATTTACCCAAGAGAAATAAAAACGTGTCCACACAAATGCTTATATGCAAATATTCATACTAGATGTACCATGGTAAAAAACTTGACACAACCCAAGTGTTCACCAGCTGGATGAACAAAACAAGGTTTATCCATACCATGGAATCCTGCCCCGGCACAGAAAAGAGCATATCACTGATACAGGCATTAACATGGCTAGACCTCAAACACATTATGATGAGCGAAAGAAACTGGACACAAAGGACTACTGCCAACCATGTAATCCATTTATCTGCAATTTCTATAAATGGCAAAACTAACAACAAAGAAAGCAAATCAGCCCTGGCTGGTGTGGCTCAGTTGGTTGGTGTTGTTCCCTGAACCCAGAGGTTGATGGTTTGATTCCTAATCAGGGCACATGGCCTTGTTGTGGGCTCAATCCCCAGTAGGGGGGCATGCAGGAGGCAGTCGACTGATGTTTCTCTCTCCCCCACCTTTCTCTAAAATCAATCATTAAAAACAAAAATGTAGAAAATGTGACTTGGTTCGCCGGTTAGAATGCAGTGTGAGATGGAAAAGACCGGGAGCTGAAAAGGAAGAGGAGTGAGGGGAAAGAGATTCTAAAATGGTGGCAGAGTGAATGGAAGCTACACAGACCATCTCCCAGGACCAAACTGGAATTACAACTAAAATAAAGACAAATTGTCAGGAAAAAGCATCAGAAAAGCAGCTTGCAAGTACCATATAACCAGGGACACTAAATCGATCCTGGTAGGATTGCGGAGGCATGAGAGGGGTCTGGGAGTCCATGGACAACAGCTGTCTTAGCTGTGAACAGAGCCCTCAGAGTTATAATTCCAAGCCCACTCCACGGCACAGAGGGCCAGGACAGAACACTAAAATAGCCACAGCCACTCACCTTGGGCTCCAGCAGAGGGATGGCACACTGGACTGGAACTGTGTGGAGACACTCGGGATTTGGAGGGCACACAGAGCTTTTGCTGAATTGTGGCCATACAGGACAGTGGCCATCTTACTCCTTCCCAGGGCTCTAGGGAGAGGTGGTAGCCTCTCCCTTGGAGATTGAACCCCACCCAGGTGGGCCAAAGAAATGCAAATTGAGGCTCATTAACAACACCCCCGGGAAATCCTCTTACGCTGAACACTGGAGGGAGTTTTTCATTTAACTGAGAACCCAAGGCTCTTCAAGTAATGGAGACTAATAGCCTCCAGGCAAAAAGCTAGAGGATAACTGAACTGTTCCTGGGCTTGCAAATCTACCCAGGAAAATAAGACTTGACAGTGATGTTTAACATGGATCCTACCATGCTCATCCAAACCCAGTAGAGGGAGCCACAAACAGCACAACACCAACACACACTGGGAAAATTTGGTAGGCTCCAAAATCCACTGAGATAGCTAAAATGGTGAAACAAAGACACAAATCCCAAATGAAAGAACAAGAGAACTCTATCGAAGATGAGATAAATGAAATGCAGTGAAGCAAGTTATTAGAGGTAGAGTTCAGAGCCATGATCTTGAGGAAGCTCAACAGCATGTGTAAGGACATCAACACCATGAGTAAAGACATAGAAACATTGAAAATCAACCAATTGGAAATGAAAAATCACCAAGAAGAAATGAATAATGACATAGCAGAAATAAAGAATACATTAGAAGAAGTAAACAACAGACTATAGGAAGCTGAGGACCAGATCAGTGAATAAGAAGACAGGGTAGAAAAAATCAACCAATCAGAAAACCAAAAGGGAAAAACAAAAAACAGGAAGACAGCCTAAGAGAACTGTGGGACAACTGGAAACATAATAATATTTGCATCATAGGAGTCTCCAAAGAAGAAGAAAATGAGCAAGGGTTAGAGAATATACTTGAAAAAATAGTGACAGAAAACTTCCCTAATTTGGTGAAGGAAGAAGGCATTCAAGTTCAAGAAGCACAGGGAGCCCCAAGTAAGAAGAACCCAAACAGGCCAACACCAAGACACATCATAATTAAAATGCCAAAAATTAAAGACAAAGAGAGAATCCTAAAGGCAGCAAGAGGTAAGCAACAGGTTACCTAAAAGGAACCCCCATAAGGCTATCAGCTGACTTCTCAATAGATACGCTACAGGCCAGAAGGGAATGGATGAAGTAATCAAGGTCATGAAGAATAAGGATCTGAATCCAAGACTACTCTATCCAGCAAGGCTATCATTAAAAATAGAAGGTCAAATAAAGAGCTTCCCAAACCAAAAAAAAAAAAAAAAAAAGGCTAAGAGAATACATTAGCACCAAACCAGCACTGCAAGAAATGTTCAAAAGACTGCTATAATTAATAGAAGAAATAGGAAGAAAAATATAACCGCACTAAACAAGAATGGCAATAAATAAGTACATATCAATAATCACCGTAAATGTAAATGAGTTGAATGCTCTGATCAAAAGACACCGAGTAGAATATTAGATAAGAAAGCATGGCTCATCTATATGTTGTTTACAAGAGACCCACGTCACAACAAAAGACACACATAGGTTGAAAGTGAAGGGATGGAAAAAAATCTTCCAAGCAAACAGAAAGAAAAAAAGAGCTGGGGTAGCAATATTCATATCTAATAAAATAGATTTCAAAATGAAGGCCATAACTGTAGACAAAGAAGGTCACTTAATAATATTGAAAAGATCTATCCACCAGGAAGATATAACCTTGGTAAACATATATGCACCCAATACAGGAGCACAAAATATATTAAAAATGTTCTGGAGGACTTCAAAAGAGAAATTGACAGCAATACAATACAAACAGGGGACTTCAACACCACGCTGACATCACTGGATAGATCCTCTAGACAAAAAATTAACAAGGAAACAGATTCTAAATGAAGTACTAGATCAAATGGATTTAATAGATATCTACAGAGAATTACACCCCCAAACTACAGAATACACATTCTTCTCAAGTGCACATGGGACATTCTCAAAGATAGACCAGATGTTAGGACACAAACTAAGTCTCTACAAGTTCAAGAAGACTGAAATCATATCAAGCATCTTCTCAGATCACAATGGCATGAAACTAGAAATCAATTGCAAGAAGACATGCAAAGACATTTGAACACATGGAGGCTAACTAGCATGTTATTAAACAATGAATGGGTTACTGAGATCAAGGAAGAAATTAAAAACTTCCTGAAAACCAATGAAAATGAACACACAACAGCACAAAATCTATGGGATTCAGCAAAAGCAGTTCTGAGAGGGAAGTTCATAGCACTATAGGCCTATCTCAAGAAACAAGAAAAATTTCTAATAGACTATTTAACCTCACAACTTAAAGAATTAGAAAGCAAACAAAAAGAAAACCCCAGAGCAAGTAGAAGAAAGGAAATAGTAAAGATCAGAGCAGAAATAAATGACATGGAGACCAAAATAACAATTCAAAGGATCAATGAAACAAAGAGCTGGTTTTTCGAAAAGATAAACAAGATTGATGGACCCTTAACTAGACTCACCAAGAAACAAAGAGAGAGAACCCAAATACACAAAATCAGAAATGAAAAAGGAGAAGTAACAACTGACACCACAGAAATACAAGGATCGTTAACAAATACTATGAACAATTATATGTCAACAAATTTGACAATCTAAACAAAATGGACAAATTTCTAGAAACACATAGTCTCTCAAAACTGGACCAAGAAGAGATAGAAAACTTGAACAGACCAATAACAACTAAGAAAATTGAAGAGATAATCAAGACTCTCCCAGCAAACAAAAGCTCAGGCCTGGACGGCTTCATTGGGGAGTTTTACCAAACATTCAAAGAAGAATTAACACCCATTCTCCTCAAACTATTTCAAAAAATTCAAGAAGAAGAAAGACTTCCAAACTCGTTTTATGAGGCCAGCATAATTCTAATTTCAAAACCAAAAAAAGACATTACAAAGAAAGAAAACTACAGGCCAATATCCCTGATGAACATAGACACCAAAATCCTGAACAAATACTAGCAAATTGGATCCAGCAATACATCAAAAAATTATTCACCATGACCAAAATGATTCATCCCAGGCATGTAAGGATGGTACAATATTCACAAATCAATAAGTGTGATACATAACATAAACAAAATGAAAGATAAAAACCACATGATCATATCAATAGATGCTGAAAAAGCAATCGACAAAATCCAGCACCCATTTCTGATAAAAATGGTCAGCAATGTGGAAATAGAGGGGTCATATCTCAACATAATAAAGGCCATATATGAAAGACCTACAGCCAACATCATACGCAATGGGCAAAACTAAAAGCATTCCCCTTAAGAACAAGACAGGGATGCCCACTTTCGCCACTCTTATTTAACATAGGACTGGAAGTCTTAGCCTCATCAATCAGACAGGAAGAAAAAATAAAAGGGATTCAAATCAGAACTGTCATTATTTGCAGATGACATGATGTTACACATAGAAAACCATAAAGACTCCATCGAAAATCTACTAGACTTAATAAATTAATTTGCAAAATAGCAGGATTCAAAATTAACATTAAAAAATCTGTGGCATTTTTATACACCAATGATGAACTCACAGAAGGAGAAACTAAAAAAATAATCTCACTTATCATTGTGGCAAAAAAATTAAGATATCTAAGAATAAATTTAACCAAAGAAATAAAGGACCTATTTGCAGAAAACTACAGAACATTGAAAAAAAACAAAATAGAGGAAGATATAAAAAAGTGGAAGCACATACCCTGTTCATGGATTGGAAGAATTAACATTATTAAAATGTCCATACTACCCAAAGCAATCTATAGATTCAATGCAATCCCCATCAAAATACCAATTACATATTTCACAGAACTAGAACAAATACTTCAAAAGTTCATATGGAACCAAAAAACACCCCGAATAGCCACAGCAATCTTGAAAAAGAAGGACAAAGTAGGTGGGGTCACAATACTGGATTATCAGGTTATACTACAAAGCGACTGTAATCAAAACAGCCTGGTACTGGCACAAGAACAGGCAAATAGACCAGTGGTACAGAACAGAGAACCCAGAAATTGACCCAAGCCATTATGCTCAATTAATATTTGACAAAGATGGCAAGAGTAGCCCTGGCCGGTTTGGCTCAGCGGTTAGAGCGTCTGCCTGCGGTCCAGAGAGACCCGGGTTCGGTTCCCGCTAAGGGCATGTACCTCGGTTGCAGTTTGTCCCCGGCCCTGGGTCGTGCGGGTGGCAGCCACTCGATGTGTCCCTTTCACATCGATGTTTCCCTCTCTCTCTCTTCCTCTCTCTCCCTCCCACTCTCACTGTCCAAAAATTGGAAAAATGTCCTCGAATGAGGATAAAAAAAAAAAAAAAAAAAAAGATGGCAAGAGTATACAATGGAGTAAAGACAGCCTCTTTAATAAATGGTGTTGGGAAAATTGGACAGCTACATGTAAAAAAAAAAAAAAAAAAAAGAAACTAGACCATCAACTTATACCATACATAAGAATAATCTCAAAATGTATAAAAGATTTAAATGTGGCTTGTGAATCCATAAAAATCCTAGAAAAAATTGTAGGCAACAAAATTTCAGACATCAAACACAGCAGAATTTTCACTGATACATCACCTAAGGCAACAAAAACAAAGGAAAAAATGAACACATGGGACTACATCAAACTCAAAAGCTTCTGCACAGCAAAAGAAACAACCATCAAAATGGAAAGGCAACCCACTCTATGGGAGGGCATATTTGCCAATGATACATCAGATAAGGGATTAATTTCCAAAATATATAGAGTGCTTATACAACTCAACAAAAGGAAGAGGAAGAATCCAATTAAAAAATGAGCAGAGGAACTAAATAGACACCTCTCCAAACAGGACATGCAAATGGGCAAGAGACATATAAAAAAATGCTCAACATCACTAATCATCAGAGAGATGCAAATTAAAACAACAATGAGGTATCATTTCACACCTGTCAGAATGGCCGCCATCAACAAATCATCAAACAAGTGCTGGCGAGGGTGTGGAGAAAAGGGGATCCTAGTACACTACTGGTGGGAATGCAGACTGGTGCAGCCACTGTGGAAAACACTATGGTGTTACCTCAAAAAATTAAAAATTGAATTGCCATTTGACCCAGTGCCCCACTTCTAGGAATATACCGTAAGAAGCCTGAAACACCAATCAGAAAGAATATATGTACCCCTCATATTCATAGCAGCAATATTTACAATAGCTAAGATCTGGAAACAGCCCAAGTCTCCATCAGTAGATGAATGGATAAAAAAGCGGTGGTACATATACACAATGGAGTACTACGCAGCTGTAAGAAAGAAAGATCTCTTATCCCTTGAGACAGCATGGAGGAACCTGGAGAGTATTATCCTAAGCAAAACAAGCCATGTAGACAAAGTCAAATGTCACATGCTCTCACTTATTTGTGGAATATAATGAACATAACAGTCTGAGGAACAGGGTAGACCCAGAGATGTGGAAGTAGGGTACATACTGACGTCCCTCAGAAGAGGGGTAGGGGGAAGAGATAAACCACAGAACTTATTGTGCATGCACACATAACCGATAGACATGGACAACATAGCTGGGTATGGGGGCGGGAAGGTGCATGGGGAGGAGGATGTCAATGGGAAAAAAAGAAGAATCATCTGTAACAAAAATAAATTAAAAAAAAAAAAGAACTATGAAGATGAGGAAAAAACAAAAATGTAAATCAGACCTTGCCTGAGCTGGAGGTGGGAGCAGGAACTGACCACAAGTGGCAGAGGGAAGTTTTGAGGTGATGGGCCGTTGGAAGACTGGATTGTGTTAATGGTTGCACAGCTGCATACATTTACCAAAACTTTTCAAACTGTGCATATAAAATGAGTGAGTTTTATGGGTAAATGATACATCAATAAAGCCCTTTAAAGAGGAAAGGGGAAGAATTCTTGAGGCAGTGATCTTCCTTTAAGATAAAAAAAAATACGTATTAAAGAAAAAAGTATCCTAAACACAAACTACATTTTGGGGATATAATTTAACTTTAAAATCTGTTCATGGAGAAATTAATGTTTGTGCAAGCACAGCTATCATCTGACATGTCAAGTTGGTCTCTGTGTGGGTTGAAATACGCAAGCACATCCGTGTTACCCTCTTCTTGGAATTCTCGGGAGGACTTTTTGACAGGATCTGAGATTAGACTGCCACCTTGCATGGGAAAGGAGAAGAGACAAACAGTAATTGCTGGTGAAGCCCTTTTGGAGAAGCTGATGGGGCCAGAAGGAGGTGGAGGAGGTGGAGGAGGTGGAGAGTGACCCGCGGGGGGCAGCAGCACAGGGTGAATCTCCCTGCACCAGCGTGCTGAGAGGGCTTATGGACAAAAGCAGCAGAGCATGTGCATGCTGGTCAACCAGCCCTCAGAGAAATCAGACCCTGGTCAAGGTGGCATTTTAATAAAAGCAGACAGCAGCCTCCTGCCCTGCAGGCCAGCTTCCCTGCAGCCTTGAGACCTGCTCTTCTCTCTCTCTGGGGAAAGCCTGCTAGCAATACGGGCTGGCAAGATGAGGTTTCCTTTTCTATGTTTTCTACTTTTTAAACACCAGCTTGAAGCTATCAGCGTTAGGCATGTGAAAGAGGCACTCCTGTGAAAACATGAAAAGTGGGGTTCAGGGTGGGAGAAGAAAAGACAAGCATTGTGGAAGTGTTTGAAAAGGTGGGGAAAAGCCTGGTGTGGGGAGGGCCTGAGCCCTGCCATCTGGCTGCTGTGCCTGGGGCTTCTGTTCCCTCGAGTGAGGCTATCAGAAGGAGTCCACGTCTCTCAATGGAGCAGCACGGGGCTAAGCGGATGGTCCCGCACACTGCACTCCAGACTGCAGGGTCTCTGCAGGTGGGTTTTATGTCCTGCCCTTCGGTTGCTGGAATATAAATCCCACATGAATTGTGCAGCAGCAGCAGGCTTCACAGATAGCAAAGAGGATTATGTGATGTAGGAAGTGCTTTTCTCTCCCTTTCTTCTTTTTTAAAAATGGCAGCATTCAACTTCTCAGAGAAATGGAACCGGGTCTTGGCAGCCAGTTGAAAGGGAGGTGTGAGGAGAGCTCGGATAATTCAGGCCAGAGGAGATGGGGTGACCACCCCCTTCACTTCCATCTCACATACAATAAGTGAATAAGTGTTTCTAAGACAAAAAGGGGAAAAGGGGGCAAAGAATATAAACAGACAGCTCACAGACAAGAACATAATATTACAGCTCCTGTTTGAAAATGCTCGGCACCCCTGGTAACCACGGAAATGCAAAACAAAGCGCCAATGAGGTAGCAGTTTTCACACTGCTGACTGACAAAAATCGAAAGGTACCAGAGCACCCAGAAAATAGGGAGCAGGGTCTGCAATGTATCTCTCGTGGGAATGTAAATTACAGCAGACGTTTGGTAATGCAATGAAGAACTTTTAAAGTTAAAATGAAAAGTATCCACAAATCCCCCTCTTAGTAACTGATCCTACAGAAATGAAAAGTACCAGCATGCTGGGTGGCAGAAAAACTAGAACAATCAACCCCACACCATTAGTCAAGGAGGAAAAAAGAATTAGGATGAATCTATATTATAAAGTAATATATATCTAGGTATATATTAAAAGAAATGAGTTGGAGCCATATTTATTAACCTGGAAAAAATGTCCATAGTCTATTAAGTGTGTCTGTATAGTAGATTTAATATTTAGTAACAAATATAAACTCCCAACTCCTTCCCCCAAAAAACTATATGAGTAAATAAGTTTGGATAGATAGACAGATGGATATAACTAGGTAATCTTGACTATCTTAGGGAAGGTGAGAGTGACAAAAGTGTTAATGTTTTCTTTATTATACATTTTTGGATTGTTCACTTATAAAAATGAACATGCATTGATTTTATTTTTATTTATTTATTTATTTTTTAATCCTCACCCGAGGACATTTTTCCATTTTTTGTACAGATAGAGTGGGAGGGAGAGAGAGGAAGAGAGAGAGAGAAACATCGACGTGAAGGGACACATCAAGTGGCTGCCACCCGCACGACCAACCAGGGCTGGGGACAAACTGCAACCGAGGTACGCGCCCTTAGCGGGAACCGAACCCGGGTCTCTCTGGACCGCAGGCTGATGCTCTAACCGCTGAGCAAAACCAGCCAGGGCAACATGCATTGATTTTAATTAAAACAAAAAAAATTTCTTTTTTTCTCTTTTTCTTTATTTATATTTTAGAGAGAGAGGAAGTGAGAGGGAGAGAGAGATAGAAACATCGATAAGAGAGAACACTGATTGGCCGCCTCCTGCCTGCCCTTCACTGGGGATCAGGCCCACAACCTGGGCATGTGTCCTGACTGGGAATTGAACCAGCAACTTCTTGGTGCACGGGTCAATGCTCAACCACTGAGCCACACTGGCCGGACCAAAGAAATTTCTTCAATTAATCTTTAATTTAAATAAATCAAATGATTTAAAATTAAAGAAATTCTTAACATTAAATTTCTTTAATTAAAAAACAAAAAACAAAAACAAAACTGCTATGAACTCAGCCCTGTGCTGAGATCCTGCTAAATTTAGAACCGTATTTCTGCCATCAATCAGCATGCCACCAAATAATATGAAAGAGAAAACAACCAGAAAAATATAAATGACAACACATGTCAAGATTTTTGTCCCTTTGGAGGCTGGACATCAATGTGGCCAAAGCAAGAGGGTAGAATTATGTGTTGTTTTTCATGGCCATGGTAGGGACAGAGTCAGGGATTTGAAGTACAGGATTTGTGTTATAGGTACTGTAGGAGAGATGTTACATGTACGTGGTGGGGTTATTAAATCAATCTTGCTAATTGTGTTTTTTCAAACCTTTCAAATCTTTACTGATGGTTTTGCCTTTTAAAATTACTGAAAGAGGTGTCTTAACATTTCCTACTATGATGATAGATTTGTTCTTTTTGAATAGTATTGAAACTGGGAGGTGTGTATAAGGCTAGTTCATCACTTCATTGATCTTTACACCGCACACATTTTTTTTTTTTTTAAATTGGGTATTCATTTGACATGTATAGAAACAAAACAATTTTTTTGTTAATTTTCAACATTTTTAAGGCTATTATAAATACAGTATTTTTATATCTTTCTGGTGGATTAAACCTACTATAATTATATGACTATTATTTTTATTCTTAGTAATGGTTTTTGCCTTAAAATATTTTTTTCAAATATTGATGTTATGCAAGTGTTCTTTAATTGGTATTTAAGTGATATGGAAAGCTTATACCTTGTTATGCTTATCTTCAGGTAAGTGGTTAACTGTTTATAGATAACATTTTTTTAAAAAAATTTAAACTTCTAGTCTTTGTCTTTTAAGTGCAGAGTTCAGTCCATGTACACTTTTTGTGTTTGCTGACATATTTAAGTTTGTTTTTTACCATATGATTTTGTAGTGTATATTTACCCCAGGTCTTTATATTCAATAACCTCTTTCCCTGTTTGATCCCTCCGATGTCTGACCTGTGCCTTTTATCTGGATTTAGCCTCTTTTCTTAAATTTTCAGGTTGACACCTCAGTTAGGCACTCTCTTGACTTTCTTTTAGTTATGACTTTGTTAACTTTCTTTTTATTTATAGTTGGTACCACACTCTGTAGCCCACTCCACCCCATTCCACATTGCCCTGGGACATCGTGGGGCCCAGACACATCCAACATCTGGGGCCTCTGCTTCCCTAGGAAAAGCTATTGGGCACTTTTTGTCATCTGCGATCTAGTTATCAGATTCATCTTCATACCCACCTTTTGCAGCCAACAAACTCTGACCATTATTTCTTTAAAATCTATGTCTCTTCCATCCTCTATTTTCACAACCATTATCACACCTCGACTTTAGTTTTTTTAGTGCTTCAGTTATACTTTTAATAGCTACTCTAGTGACTCTGCTAGATGCAGTAATTCTATCCCCTGCCATCATGTTCGTCTTCTCTCAGAGGGACCTGGCCATGTCACCACTGCTCTCAAGACTTTCGATGGCTGTCCAAACGAGTTAAATCTGCCCTCGGTGTAGAAGTCCAAAGTGTCCTAATCTACTATTTCAGCTTCATCTAATTATTCTGTAATTGATATGCTAGCATTGGTCCTGTCCTTCATCTAGACTGTTAGCTTCTTTATCATAGGGAATTCTCTCTTGTGCATTTACCTTGATTTCTCCCTGACCAAAATCTTGACTACACCTCAAGACTATTAGAGTGTGCATTCCTGGAGGGTTGACACAGACTTCTTCTTCATTGTATCTTTTCACTACACAAGTGAGAGAAACATAGTAGGTCATCAGGAAGGATATATTTACATACTACCATGTATTGTCTGTCTCACTTTGAGAAACCAAACTGTCATAGCCATAGGTAATACCTAGTCCCAATACCCACCTGTAAGAACAGCTAGTGGGTTCCTTAATTCAGAATTGTTTTATGGTACAGGTGGCAGATGAGGTTTGTTGCCATTTCAACAGCTGATCTTCCCATCTCTCATGCTGGCAGAACCCCAGTTGTGTCTAGATATTAAGAGGCATGGAGTAAGGAAGGCAGCCCAGCTCCAAGGGACAAATCATGGTTAGTCTAGACCAGAAATTGTAATCCCAGTCTTCTCACCGGTGATTAGTTTTACACTTAGGCACACGACTTCGTTCTGACCAATGATGTGACAGGATTGCTGGGAGATTGTTCAAAAATTTTCTAAGAAAAAGAGACATAAGGGAAGAAACTGGCCTTTCTGTTTTAGGATGTAATTGCATACAGAAGTGATGCCTGAAACTGAGATCACCATCCTGTGACCATAGGGGACAAGCTTGGAGATGACAATCAACACACCAAGGATGGAAGCAGAAAGGTAGAAAGATCTGGGGTAACTGATGACATCAGACCTGAGACCAGCTGTACCCAGAGCCTACTGTGTCTGCCAGTTATGGCAAGTATTCTTCCATCCTCAGCACTGAAACAATGAGGCTTAGACTGTGTGAGCACTCACCTTAGATTGAAACAATTTGTAAACACATTATTTTACAGTTAAAGTAATTTTATAAAGAAAAGCATAATATCTATAAAGGAGTTTATGTTCATTTTGATATTAATTTCACCCAATTCTTGCACACGAAGGAACTGGTTAAAAAGGTTTAGCAAGTGTGGTTAAGAGAACTGTTGTGGTTTGATTCTGTCCTTGCTGTTCTATGCCTCCTTGCACTATGTTCTTAGATTAGGGGTCTTACTATCATTTGCAGACAAAGAAAAACCTCAGCATCAACTCATGTGATTACTCATATTTCACTTTAAATTGTGGGTATTTTCCAAGTATAGATAAGGATGAGTCCTCAATACATGCTGAACACTACCCAGCCCAAGTCACGATTACCCTTGTGGGGTATGATACTGTTTCAGGGGAGCTCGGTGTCCTGAGGATTCTTTGTTATGCTCTTGGCAATAGTGCAGCCTCTGCTTTCTTGGCTTCGCTGTTCTTGGATTGCCTCTGATCCTGCCCTGTCCTCCACTTCTGTGCCATGTGGTTAGAAGTCCAGACACTGCTGAAGAGGAAGAGGAGGCATGTTTATGTTTCGACTCTTTTCTTGGTTAATTCCAATGGATTTCCTCATTGCCAAGAAACACAGACACTCTGCTACTTGCTGTGTAACATCATTAGATCTCCTCCTTGCCATGTTTCAAGCCCAGCATCTCACAGTATGAGTGGCATACGGCTGAGTCAGTAGGGTACACACTACTTTCGAATTTCCAGAGGACTGAGCTACATTTGAAGGTTGACTTTTGCAGCTTGCCCAACTTCCAACAAAGGAGTTGTAATTTAGTAAGTGAGGAAATTGAGCCCACTCCCCTTATTCTCTCTCTGGTGAAGAGGCGAAGTGGGGAGAGCAGGGGTAGAATTAGGCTGCTGGACAAAGGAAAACTTTACTCCATACCTCAGTGGGCAGGGTTCTTCTTTCAGGCTGAAGAGGAGAAAAAAGAACAATGAGAGAAAAACAACACACAAGAAGGAATTCTTCAAAGATTCAAATGATCGGGAGGAGAGCTTTCCTCCGTGACTAGAAGCTCTGAGTGGACAATGTTTCCTTAGGGGCCAGCTCGCTGGATGGAATAGAAAGAGACTGCAGTGGCTGCTGCTTTGCTTTGGGTGCAAATCAGGTTTGATATTTTGTAGAGTTTAGAAAAGAATTGCTTTTATTATAGAAACTTAAAAACATATACAAAGTTAGAGAAGATAATATAGTGAGATCCAAGGTACCCATGACCAAACTTAAACAATTATCACTCTCCAGGCACCTTTTTCTTTTTCTCTTTTAAATAGTGCTTCTCTGATGCGTCCCTCTGCTGAGCCTTAAGAGAGCCAAGGAACTTCCTCACGCAAGAGTTAGTGGCAGGCATCAAAAATGGCAGCGGAGTGAATGGAGCTACACAGACCATCTCCCAGGGCCAAACTGGATTTACAACGAAAATAAAGACAAATCATCAGGAAGGGGCAACCGAAAGGCAGCTTGGAAGACCACATAACCAGGGACACTGACTCAATCCTGGTAGGCTTGAGAGGATGTGAGAGGGGGCCAGGAGCCCACGGTCCGCAGAGGCCTGGGCTGGGACCAGCAGCCTCAGCTGGGACCAGGGGACGCGGCTGGAAGCTGTGCCCTCCACTGGGTCCTGTGGCCTTGGCTGGGACCAGCGGCTGCCTCAGATGGGTCCGGCGACCTCCTGCAACCTCGGCTGGGGCCAGTGGCCTTGGCTGGAAGCTGCACCCTCGGCTGGGTCCTGTGGCCTCGGCTGGGACCAGCAGCCGCCTTGGCTGGGTCCTGTGGCGTTGGCTAGGTGCTACACCCTCTGCTGGGACCAGCGGCCTCAGCTGGAAGCTGTGCCCTTGGCTGGGTCCTGTGGCCTCAGCTGGGACCAGCAGCTGCCTCGGCTGTGTCCTGTGACCTCGGCTGGGTGCTATGCCCTCAGCTGGGTCCTGGGACCTTGGCTGGGTGCTACACCATTGGCTGGTGCCGCAGCCTCGGCCGCCCTTGGCTGGGAGCAGCGCCCTCCGGTTAAAGTCCCAGGTGGCTCCACACCCGGACAGAGGCTAAATTGGCAGCAGCCACTCACCTTGGGCTCCGGCAGAGGGAAGGCAGACTGGACTGGAACTGTGTGGGGACACTCGGGATATGGAGGGTGCTCAGAGTTTTTACTGAGTGCAGCCACGCAGGACTGTGGTCATCTTACTCCTTCCCAGGGCCCTGGGGAGAGGTGGTGGCCCCTCCCTCAGAGATTCAACTCCACCCGGTGGCCATTGAAATGTTAATTGAGGCCCATTAACAACCAGCATCTGCCCCACCCTCGGGAAATCCTCTTACACTGAGAACTTGAGGGAGTTTTTCAGTCAACTCAGAAACCAAGGTTCTTCAAGGTGACCAAGGTGACCCCTACTAATAGACTTCAGGCAAAAAAGCTAGAGGATAACTACCATTCCCTGGGCTAGCAACTCTAACCAGGGAAGTTAAGACTTGACAGTGGTGTTTAAAGTGGGTCCTCCCTGCCTCATCAAAACCCAGGAGAGGGAGGCACAAACAACAGAACACCAACACCCACAGGGAAAATTTGGCAGACTCTAAACCCCACTGTAATAGCCAAAATGGTGAAAACCAGAAACAAAAGCCAAATGAAAGAACAAGAGACCTCTACCAAAGATGAGATAAATGAGGTGCAGTTAAGCAAGTTAACAGAACTAGAATTCAGAGCCATGATCTTGAGGAAGCTCAACAGCATGTGTAAGGACATGAGCACCATGAGTAAAAACATAGAAATGTTGAAAATCAACCAGTTGGAAAATAAAAACCACCAAGAAGAAATGAATGACATATCAGAAATGAAAAACACATTGGAAGGTCTAAAAACAGAGTAGGGGAAGCTGAGGTCCAGATTAGTGAATTAGAAGACAGGGTAGAAAAAATCAACTAATCAGAAAACCAAAAGAAAAAAAACAATTAAAAAACAGGAAGACAGCTTAAGAGAACTGTGGGACAACTGGAAACGTAATAATATTCACATCATAGGAGTCCCCGAAGAAGAAGAAAATGAGCAAGGGTTAGAGAATATATGCAAAGAAATAGTGACAGAAAACTTCCCTAATTTGGTGAAGGAAGAAGGCATTCAAGTTCAAGAAGCACAGAGAGCCCCCAATTAAGAAAAACCCAAACAGGCCCACACCAAGACACATCATAATTAAAATGCCAAAAATTAAAGACAAAAAGAGAATCCTAAAAGCAGCAAGAGATAAGCAAAAGGTTACCTACAAAGGAAACCCCATAAGACTCTCAGCTGACTTCTCACAAGAAACACTACAGGCCAGAAGGCAATGGCATGAGGTAATCAAGGTCATGAAAAACAAGGATCTGAATCCAAGACTACTCTACCCACCAAGGCTATCATTCAAAATAGAAGGTCAAATAAAGAGCTTCCCAGACAAAAAAAAAAGGCTAAGGGAATACATTAGCACCAAACCAGCACTGCAAGAAATGTTAAAAGGACTGCTGTAATTAGCAGCAGAAATGGGAAGAAAAATAGAACCACACTAAACAAAAATGGCAATAAATAAGAACATATCAATAATCACCTTAAATGTAAATGGATTGAATGCTCCCATAAAAAGACACAGAGTAGCTGATTGGATAAGAAAGCATGACTCATCTATATGTTGTGTGCAAGAGACCCACCTCACAACAAAAGACTCACATAGGTTGAAAGTGAAGGGATGTAAAAAAATCTTCCAAGCAAACAAAAATAAAAAAAAAAGCTGGGGTAGCAATACTCATATCTGATAAAACAGATTTCAAAATGAAGGCCATAACTAGAGACAAAGAAGGCCACTACATAATATTGAAAGGATCTATCCACTAGGAAGATATAACCTTGGTAAACATATATGCACCCAATATAGGAGCACCAAAATGTATTAAAAACCTTCTGGAGGACTTCCAAGGAGAAATCGACAGCAATACAATCATAGCAGGGGACTTCAACACCCCACTGACATCACTGGTAGATCCTCTAGACAAAAAATTAGCAAGGAAACAGAGACTCTAAATGAAGAACTAGACCAAATGGATTTAATAGATGTCTACAGAGAATTATACCCCAAAACAATAGAATTCACATTCTTCTCAAGTGTACGTGGGACATTCTCAAAGATAGACCACATGTTAGGGCACGGACTAAGTCTCTACAAGTTCAAGAAGACTGAAATCATATCAAGCATCTTCTCAGATCACAATGGCATGAAACTAGAAATCAATTGCAACAAGAACATGCAAAGACATTTGAACACATGGAAGCTAAATAGCATGGTATAAACAATGAATGGGTTACTGAGGAGATCAAGGAAGAAATTAAAAATTTTCTGGAAACCAATGAAAATAAAGACACAACAACACAAAATCTGTGGAATGCAGTGAAAGTAGTTCTGAGAGGGAAGTTCTTAGCACTTCAGGCCTACCTCAAAAAACAAGAAAAATCTCTAATAGACTGTCTAACCTCAGAACTTAAAGAACTAGAGATTAAACAAAAAGAAAACCCCAGAGCAAGTAGAAGGAAGAAAATAGTAAATATCAGAGCAGAAATAAACAACATAGAGACCAAAAAAACAATTCAAAGCATCAATGAAACAAAGAGCTGGTTTTTCAAAAAGAAACAAGATTGATGGACCCTTAGCTAGACTCACCAAGAAACAAAGAGAGAGAACCCAAATACACAAAATCAGAAATGAAAGAGGAGAAGTAACAACTGACACCACAGAAATACCAAAGATCAATTTTGTATGATCAATTATACGGCATATATGCCATATGAACAATTATATGGCAACAAATTTGACAATCTAAGCGAAATGGACAAATTTCTAGAAACACATAGTCTTTCAAAACTGGACCAGGAAGAGATAGAAAACTTGAACAGACCAATAACAAGAGAAGAAATTGAAGATGTAATCAAGACTCTCCCAGCAAACAAAAGCCCAGGCCTGGATGGCTTCACGAGGGAGTTTTACCGAACGTCCTGAGAAGAACTAACACCCATTCTCCTCAAACTATTTCAAAAAATTCAAGAAGAAGAAAGACTTCCAAAAGCGTTTTATAAAGCCGGCATAATTCTAATCCCAAAACCAGAAAAAGACACTACAAAGAAAGAAAACTACAGGCCAATATCCCTGATGAACATAGATGCCAAAATCCTGAACAAAATACTAGCAAATCGGATCCAGCAATACACCAAAAATAATTATCCACCATGACCAAGTGGGGTTCATCCCAGGAATGCAAGGCTGGTACAATATTTGCAAATCAATAAACGTGATATACCACATAAATAAAATGAAGAATAAAAACCACATGATCATTTCAATAGATGCCGAAAAAGCCTTCGACAAAATCCAGCATCCATTTCTGATAAAAACGCTCAGCAGTGTGGGAATAGAGGAATCATACCTTGACATAATAAAGACCATATATGAAAGACCTACAGCCAACATCATACTCAATGGGCAAAAACTAAAAGCATTTTCCTTAAGAACAGAAACAACGCAAGGATGCCCACTTTCACCACTCTTATTTAACATAGTACTGGAAGTCTTAGCCACAGCAATCAGACAGGAAGAAAAAATAAAAGGGATCCAAATTGCAAAGGAAGAAGTGAAACTGTCATTATTTGCAGATGACATGATATTATACGTAGAAAACCCCAAAGACTCCATCAAAAATTTACTAGACTTAATAAATGAATTTAGAAAAGTAGCAGGATACAAAATTAATGTCAAGAAATCAATGGCATTCTTATACACCAATGATGAATTCACAGAAAGAGAAACTAAGAAAACAATCCCATTTACCATTGTGGCAAAAAAATTAAGATACGTAGGGATAAACTTAACCAAAGAAATAACGGACCTATTCAAAGAAAACTACAGGTCATTGAAAAAAATAAATAGAGGAAGATATAAAAAAGTGGAAGCACATACCCTGCTCATGGATTGGAAGAATTAACATCATTAAAATGTCCATTATACCCAAAGCAATCTATAGATTCAATGCAATCCCCATCAAAATACCAACAGCATACTTCACAGAATTAGACCAGTGGAACAGAACAGAGAACCCAGAAATGGACCCGAGGCAATATGCTCAATTAATATTGACAAAGGTGGCAAGAGCATACAGTGGAGTAAGGACAGCCTCTTTAAGAAATGATGCTCGGCAAATTGGACAGCTATATGCAGAAAAATGAAACTAAACCATTAACTTACACCATACACAAGAATAAACTCAAAATGGATAAAAGACTTAAATGTGACTCATGAATCCATAAAAATCCTAGAAGAAACTGTAGGCAACAAAATTTCAGACATCATACACAGCAGAATTTTCACTGATACATCACCTAAGGCAACAGAAACAAAGGAGAAAATGAACACATGGGACTACATCAAACTCAAAAGCTTCTGCACACAGAAAGATAAAATCATCAAAACAGAAAGGCTACCCTCTGTATGGGAGAGCATAATTGCCAATGATATATCAGATTAGGGGTTAATTTCTAATATATATAGAGTGCTCATACAACTCAACAAAAGAAAGACAAATAACCCAATTAAAAAATGGGCAGAGGAACTAAATAGACACCTCTCCAAACAGGACATACGAATGGCTAAGAGACATAAGTAGAAGTGTTCATCATCGCTAATCATCAGAGAGATGCAAATTAAAACATCAATGAGGTATCACCTCACACCTGTCAGAATGGCCACCATCAACAAATCATCAAACAACAAGGGTTGGCGAGGGTGTGGAGAAAAGGGGACACTAGTACACTGCTGGTGGGAATGCAGACTGGTGCAGCCACTATGGAAAACAATATGGTGTTACCTCAATAAATTAAAAATTGAACTTCCATTTGACCCAGTGATCTCACTTCTAGTAATATACCCTAAGAAGCCTGAAACACCAATCAGAAAGAATATATGTATCCCCATGTTTGTAGCAGCACTATTTACAATAGCGAAGATCTGGAAACAGCCCAAGTGTCCATCAGTAGACAAATGGATAAAAAAGCAGTGGTACATATACACAATGGAGTACTACGCAGCTGTAAGAAAGAACGATCTCTTATCCTTTGAGACTACATGGAGGGACCTGGAAAGTATCATCCTAAGTGAAACAAGCCAAACAGAGAAAGACAAGTATCATATGATCTCACTTATTTGTGGAATATAATGAACGTAACAGTCTGAGGAATGGGGTAGTCCCAGAGACGTGGAAGTGGGGTACAGACTGACAATCCCCAGAAGAGGGGGTGGTGGGGTAGAGATAAACCACAGAACTTATATGCATGTATGCATGAACAATGGACATGGATAAAAAAGCTGGGGACAGGGCAGGGAGGGAGAGGGAGGGGGGAATCTGGGGGGGGGGGAAAGGAGAAACATCTGTAACAAAAATTAATTAATAAAAAAAAAGAGTTAGTGGCAGTTTTGATTCCTTTCCCAAAATGCTTTTTTAAAAAGTGAATTATTTTATTCAAACATTACATACATAAAGAAAAGTGCACAAATCAAATATATAGCTCAAAGTTGTTTTTTTTTGTTTTTTTTTTTATAAACTGGACACACCTGTATAGCCAACACCCAGGTGAAGGCACAGAATATTGCCAGCATCCTAGAACCCCCACCCCATGCCTCCTTTGAGTTACTAGCCCCTCTGGAGGGGAGTATTACATGGACTCTGTCCTAATACATTAGTTTTGTCTCCTATTTTAGGGCTTTGTATAAATGACTGAAGTGTATAGTGTGTACTATTTTGTATCTGGCTTCTTTCTCTCAACATTGAGAGATTAATATACTTTGTTTCTGTAGTTTTAGTTTATTCATTTTCATTGTATATAGCGTTCCATTGTATAAATACACCACAAATTATTATCCGCTTTACTGTTGATAGGCATTTAGACTGTTTTCAATTTGGAGTTATTGCAAATGCTACTACTATAAATATACCTATGCACATTTCCTACTTACGTATTCCTGTTGGCTATACCTGGGAATGAAATTACTGTTGCGGGTTTTGCACTTCATTGGTTTAAATAATATGTTGGTTTCCAACCCAGTTGTTTCTATCTACGTTCCCACTTGTAGTTTATATAAAAGTCCAAGTTTTGCCATGTACGCCCCAGGATTTGGTATTGTAGTCTTTTTAATTTTAGTCATTCTAGTGAGTGCGCAGAGAGATATCCCATTGTCATTTTAATCTGCATATCTCTGATGCAAGGCTGAGCGTCTTCCCATGTTTCTACACTGTCTTTTGTAAAGTGTTTCTTTGAATTTCCTACCCATCTTTCTGTTGGTTTGTGTATTTTGTTCCTATTTAATTTCTTATGGAATTATAGGATTATTGAATTTTTTTTTCTTATTATTCTTGATACATGAGTCTTTAGTCAGACATTTGTATAAAAAATATTTCCCAGCAAGTGGCTTGACTTTCACTCACTTCATGGTGTTCTTTGATGAACAGAAGTGTTTTGTTTTTGTTTTTTAAGTATCTGGTACTTTTTGTATCCTATTTAACAAATTTTTGCTTATCCCAAAATAATCTCCCATGTTTCCTCTAAAAGTTGCATTGTGTTTCACCCTGGCCAGTTTGGCTCAGTGGTTAGAGCATCGGCCTGTGGTCCAGAGAGACTTGGGTTCGTTTCCTGCTAAGAACACATACCTCGGTTGCAGTTTGTCCCCATCCCTGGTTGGTCATGTGGGTGGCAGCCACTCAATGTGTCCCTTTCACGTCAATGTTTCTCTCTCTCTGTGTTCCTCTCTCTCCCTCCCACTCTACCTGAACAAAAAATGAAAAAATGTCCTCGGGTAAGGATAAAAAAAAACACAAGTTGCATTGCGTTTCACTTCACATTTAGATATACAATTCATCTGGAGTTGACTTTTGTGTATAGCATGAGGTAGACCTTCAGGTTCATTTCTTCCCTATATGGATATGCAATTACTTCAGTACCATTTCTATAATGACTATATTTCCCCCTGCCCCGCAGCTTGATTTTTGTCATCACTTGCATCCACATATGTGTGGGTCTGTTTCTGGACTCACTAGTTCTGTTCCATTGGCTTATTTGTATATGATTATGCCAATACCACATTATTATTGATGCTTTATAATATGCCTTGATAGTCTATAGAACACCTCCTCCTGCTTTGCTGTTCTTCAAGACTAACTCTGGTTTACTATTCCTTGTTCTTTGCATTTTACATGCATTTGGTCAGCATGTCAACTTGTCAGTTTACACACACACACACACACACACACACACCCCTCTGCTGAAATTTTGGCTGAGATTTACTGAGTTTTGGGATCATTAGAGAACTGGCCTGCTGTGTTCTCCGTATGTAGCAGGTGGGAGAGTGGAAAGAGCGGAGCCTGGGAAGGAAGGCAGCCTAGGCGAAGAGGGAGAACACAGCAGACCATGCTAGGTATTCTGAGCTTTGTTCTAAGAGCAATGAAAAGACAAACACCAAATGATTTCACTTATATGTGGAACTATAAAACAAAATAAACAAACAAAACAAAAATAAACTCACAGACACAGAGAACATTTTGATGGTTGCCAGAGGGGAGAGTAGTTGAAAGGATGGGTGAAAAAGGAGGAGTTTAAAAGTACAAATTGTCAGTTATAAAAATACTCACAGGGGCCTGGATGAATGACTCAGTTGGTGGGAGTATGGTCCCATACACCAAAAGGTTGTGGGTTGGATTCCCGATCAGGACATATACCTAGGTTGTGGGTTCGATCCCCAGTCAGGGCTCATACAGGAGGCAACCAATCAATGTTTGTCTCTCACATTGATGTTTCTCTCTTTCTCTCTCTCCCTGCCTCTCTCTCGCAAATAAATAAAAACATATCCTCAGGTGAGGATTAAAAAAAAAGCCACAGGGATATTAAGTACAATACAGGGAATATAGTCAATAATGTTATAACAACTATGTATGGTGTAGATGGGTACTAGACTTATCAATGTGATCACTTTGTAAGTTATATAAATGTCTAATCACTATTTTGTACACCTGAAACTAATATAAATTGTATGTCAATTATAATTAAAATTAAAAAAATATATTTTAAAATAAATAAAGTCAAAAGAAAAAAAACAGCCATTTCACAGGGAGTTACTAATCAGTGGGGGTATCTTCAGGCCCTCACCAGTGGTAGCTCTGTGAGAATACAGTTCTGCTCTGTGGACATCCACACCACCAGAGAGCACATGTGCCCGATGTCATCTCTTACGAAGTCTGATCTGTGGCTGCATTTTCCTCTTTATCGCTGTCTGAAATGACAGAGAAGTAACCTCTAGAAGTCATCGAGTCTATCTCAGAGAAGTAGGTTCTGCCTTATTCAGAGCCTGAAAGTCATTGTTCCTGAACTAAGTGGCACTAATAAGCCACAGTTGGTTTAAATGCCTGTCTTTAGGTGACAGAAATGCCACCCCAAAACCTAGCTGTGTGGAGAGAGGACAGCATTTCCTAGAGGCTGTTGGGGCCTATTATCTAAGTGGTATCACAACCTGTCAGCAAACAGGAGGGTCCATATTCCCGAGGCATCGTCGTTATTGATAGTCCTGAAATGGGGGTAGGGGTCAGGCTGGGAGGTGCAAGATGGAAGAAGGAACTCATGCAAATTGAATCTTAAGTCTGACATCCACTACCAGCCATGGTCATGTTCTAACACATGGTACATCCAGAAAACCCAGGAGTAAGGCCCTCTACTTATGGATTTATGGATTTGGTGTGTGTGTGTGTGTGTGTGTGTGTGTAACAGTACATAATTTTGAAAATGTAGTGAATACACGATCTGCACCACCAGGAGAACCATTCCCTTTGCAATCAATGAGGACACTACTTTCTGTGATTGTGCACTACCCAGATTGCACATGTGTAAAAGGCAAGTCTTGTGCCATTAAGAGTTTTTGTATCCATGAAAGAAGGAGAGCTTGACCTCAGCAACACCCAACCCTCCTTATCCCTGGTCACCCTCAGTCTGGCTTAGAATGCAGAACAGAAACTGTGCTTGTGATTTCTATTGAAACCTAGATCTATAGTTGCAAAGGCAGGACAAGTATTTGTAATTATCCTCTCAAAACCTCTCATTCCTTTACCCAATTTGTCCAAGAACTTCGGAGAGCTGAGCATGTGCCATATAAACTAAAGGGGTTTTCAGGGTCACTGGGTATAGCTAGGTTCTTCTGAGGTCGAGTCTGCACAAAGGTGGTTGGGTCTGGTGTTGAATCCAGGTCACCATTCTATGCCTCCTTCCTTCAAACCAGTTTGCCCTTTAGGCTCATTAGTGTCTTTTTCTGCCTGAACATCCAACTCAGTTTGTGTCATTTTCATTTATTGTAGAAATTTGAATAGAATTGAATCTCAAAAGAAGAGAGTTTGGGGTCTGTTCTTATTTCTTCCTAAAAGAATGTGATTCTGTAAGTAAATTTATTAAATTTTTCCTAGCACCAGGAACGTCGGGAGGAGAAGGCTTTGGCAGGTAAAGAAGGTTCTGTCACATCATTACTCCAAGAAAACGGCCACCACTTACTCCCTGTGCTTTTGCATAACTCCAGGCATCTAGGAAACAGAGTTTTCCGACAAAGATCTGCTCTAAAGGAGCTGCTACCTGCATCAAGCAACAACTACCCAGAAGCTTCTCTAGATTAAAAAAAAAATCATCTCACTGGGCACTCTGCAATGTGTAAAGCATGTGGTGAAGTGCCTTGCTTGCATCCAGCATCCAAAATATGGCAGTTGTTATTAGGCTCTATTAATTTTGGGTCATGCAGTTATTTCCCATTGGAAATATATCATTGCATGTAACAAAAATAAGAAAATGAGAGAAGTGATGCTTCATCAATGTACTTTTGCCAATACTCAGTTTTTTTACTGTTGCCGTTTTACTCTGGATGTCATTGAGACTTCTTACCATTCAGGAAGAAATATCTAAGTTCCATTTGTCACAGCACACCAAATTTCCAGGAAAAGGGACTAAAGTTCTCTAAGTCTTTCCTAGTCACTTCAACCCTGGGTGAGACTACTCAATCAAGGACAATCTTCCTCATAACACATTGAATTAGCAAACAACTTTTCTCAAAGGGACTGTTTTTCCTAACCTCACTAGGTTCTGCTTGCAAGCATAAAGTTGCTTAATAATTACAGTAACAGGTGATATTTTTAGCCATGTGTCCAATTCTATTAAAACTTTTAGAGTTAGTCATAGTGTATAAAATTTACATAATAAGGTTACATAAAAACAAAAAAGGGGGAGGTTATTAATGATTAGAGGACTGCTACAGAAAAATCTTGCATAAAAGTGTTTGCATTTTTTGTCCCTAATGTATAATGTCATACTCCTCAATTCTCTCCTTAACGCTGTGCTTGGTGCCATATTCTGATGCCATCCTGATTCACAGTGATGACAGAATATAAATTAAGTTTCATGCACATGCTTTCGCAAGTCTCACTACAGAATCATATTTTGAACTTGCTCTTGTCTAAGCACTGTCTTCAAGAGGAATGTTTATGTTAGCGTTTAGGAAGGTTCAGTCAAGGCAGGGATATTACAAGGACAGGTCAGCAGTCTATCCAGAACCCCTTCAACAGCCTTAAACTTTCTGAGCTATCCTTAATCTAGACAACCTTTGTTCTGAAGCCTGATCCAATTAGTGTCTGAAAATAGATATGATGTCTCATGGACCAACTGACATTAACTCAAGCTCATGAGATTCCAATGCTTAAGAACCAGATGGTTAATGTACTAATGCACAGTGAGCCTGTAAATGATGTGGGGATGGAAAAGTCATCAGCAAATCCACATGGGCTTCCGAATGATACTCAGAAAGTATGGAATTAGGATATAATGATTGAACTGTTTGTTTAATGTTATTATGCTATGAGAGGATGATGCACCTTTTATATAAAACAGAAACACCTGCATTCTCTAACATCTAGGGAGAATTGAAGGAACAAACCCCACGATTTGATTGTGTTGGAGAATAGAACATGGTTCTGTAATGTTTGTCAACAAGTATGACATTGACATTCTGGTAGGGAGGTCCAATCTCATTATCCAGAACTATCCCACATATTACAAATGTTTAGCATTCCTGGCCCCTACTATAGATTACAATGACACCCCCCAATTATTATAACAGCCAAAAGCAGCCTCACATACTTTTCAATGCCCCACTGGGGGCGGGTTCATTCCTAGTTGAGATCCACATGTTGGCCTTTGATGGAAAAGGTCTAAAAGTTAAAAACTTTTACTTTTTGCACAGTATACCTACTTTTTTGATTGGCTCATTTCTGAGAGTATATGGCCTTGTACTTCTCTTCCCTTAAAAAATATCTTAGAGGATTATGTCATAGATATAAATAACCAAGAGATTTCCATTAGAGGCCACCTGGGGACCAAGAGTAGAGCCCATGGGGGAAAAAATCCAGAAAGTAGATTCTAAGGGTCAACTTTATCAATGCCAGTGAGTTTTTGTACATTTTTATTGTGAAAATCTGGCCTCGGTGATTTTATGTAGAACTCCAGTATAACATACACTTGAACGTGAACTACTCTAGTGCAAATGATGATGGGGTAGAGAGGGGTAAGCTCTGCCTGCTCAACCTTTTTGGCACTCCCTAAGGCAGCCCATGAGATCATTGTGTGAAACCCTAGGGTTCTGAGGAACACAATTTGAAACAATCTGGTTATTTAGGCCATGCATGGTTTGACCCTGCTCTTTAAGGTAGACAATCACATGTAAATTTGAGGTCAAAACCCTACCATGTTGCATAGTGTGCCTGTACCCAGGATGATCTCAGGAGTCTGCAGAGGAAGACGACACCTGTTCTTAGAACTGGGAATTCAAAGACCTGACCACCTTTTTCTCAGAGGCATGGGCTACTCCTATATTGAAAAGGAGTGCTGCTCCCTTCCTGGAACTATACTTCTGGAACTCTCCATTGCCATTGTCAGACCTTAAGCTCCCATGGGTCCTCAGCTCACACCCTGTCTTCTGACTTTGGCAGAAGACATGGCAGTAATTTAGTTATCTCTCCTCTATCTTTGGAGATATTGTCTATCTTTATAGTGGCTTTTTATATCTCTGCTTTGATGTATTATATATTTACCTTATTGTTTATTTCATAAATATTTATGTTTGGCTTCTCTAGAAGTCTACAGGCACTTTGCAATGGTCCCAGGAACCAAGCATCTAATTTATGTAATCCTCTAGGTAAAATTAGAAAGAGAAAAGTGCAGCAAAATCCAAGAGACAAAAGGAAAGCTTAACTTTCAGTTGTCGTGTGCTCTTTGCATATTCTCAATGATAGATAAGATGGATAGTTCATAAACGAGGATGCTTCTGCCAGTCTTGATTGGTCTGTTTTAAATAGAGAGAGAAACCTTTGACTGAGATAGAACTGAGAGAAGACGGATTCCCTCTGTGCTCCCTGCCTGCCTCCATGGGACAAGTTCACCCATATCTCACTCCACTCTGGGTAGTAAACAAAGAAGTCGAATGAAGCAGTCACAGAGAACATTCTGCTATATTTTATTTAACTTCTAAGGCCAGTGCAAGGCAAAACATGTGTTTTCTTCAATGGTTCTAGTTTTTAACTGTTCAGATTTGGCTGTTTCTTCTTACCCTCTCTCCTTATACCCCCAGTTTTGGTACCCATTGCTTCCTCGCTCTCTTCTTTAGGCCAACAAATCAGCTCTCTGATCATTTTTAACTATATTTTATTAGCTATGAAACATTTAAAATAAAATAATAAACAGATTATGTCAGTAGAATTCTAGGCATTAAGAATTTTGGATTTGGTAGTTAACTTTCTAGAACCCTGGATATCACTGAGTGTGGGTTTTGCTATCCTTTCTTTCTACACAAATTCTATGCCTTCCTAGATTCTTCTGTTTCCAAGAGAGGAGGAGTTGATGATCTGGTTGGTCAATGTGGGCATCACTGACTTGTGTTTGTATTTCCCTGCATGCCGCTAATCCAGCTCTTATTCTTCCATCCACAAGACTAAGTGGACCAATGCCCTGTCCTCAGAGAGCATGTAACCATTTCCCTCAAGATGAGGCAGAAGCTCCACAGAACCAGAAAATGCACTCCTTTTCCCCCTCGATTTCCTTATTCTATACATCAATTTAAGAAGTGGTAGAAATCCAATTCAGGACTTAACTCTAATGTGTTTATTTCAACCCCTGCCTTCCAAAGAGAGCTACATTTGAATATTGGATATTTATGCAACTATTAATAAAAATGTACTTTACTACCATTTGGCTGTTTTCCTCTGCATGGAATACCCTAGAGAATTTCACTGACAGTCCAGAATAGGGGGAGGAAGATTATCGGAAGAGGGTAGCATTAATTGACAGAGCAGGAATATATCATGAGCTCATTGAAGTTCATTTTTCAACCCAGAGTGTCTCAAAGGCATGAGATATTCTCTGATCAAAGAGAAAATTTTCCTATATTCCTCTTAAAATCATATGGGTTAGAAAGAGGAATTTAGAAAACGGAGTTAAATTAAAATGGTAAACTTATCAATAGACAACAGGAATCATGAGTGGTGGAAAAGTCCAGGCTTATCATTATTTAATATAAATTTACCATCTGCTCCAGAATGAATAACCCATCTGGTGCCTGTAGCCAACAAGTATCAACACATCTTCCAGATGCCTCCGCTGAGCATAATTATTAAAGTTTGTACTTGATTTAAAAATAGATGTAGTCGGACAACGTATATATGTTTCATCACAACGGAAATTGTGATGGCTTTCACTTTTCTGACAACTCCAATCTATTTATACAAAATTATTAGCTGGGCTGAAGGTATGCTCAAGAGTGACAACTGGCGTGTGTTGGGGAAATGTAACAGTTGTGGTGGTGAACACAGCCATTGGTAATTGTAACTACAGGCATAAGAGAGAAATAGGCTTTGAGTAATTCCATCTTCTCAGGAGAAGCAGAGAGCATTGGCAATGTAAAAAGACCAACAAGAGTCGTCATAATCACATGCCCTGACTTATTAAGTGTGCATGTATGCAGGTGCTAGTCTAGCTGCTGAAGCTTGGAGCACAAGCAGACAGTGCAGCACTAGGAGAATTAATTGTCAGTAAGGCTTGGGTCTGCCCCACCAAAAGCCTGGCATTGACTTCAAGCAGGCAGCCAAGAGGCTCCATGGTACAGAGATGACACAGCAGGGGACTTGAAATCATATGATTTGGGTGTGAGTCCTGACACTGCACTTCACTAGCTGTCTGATTTTGACAAATCACTTAACCTCTCTGAACTTGTCTTCTCATTTTTTAAGAGTTGTCACAAGAATTCTGAGAAAGCTCCTTGTAAACTATAAATCAAGATAGAGCTGTTTCATATCCTTTTGGAATGAGTCAAGATACAAATGGGTTTTAATAATCAATCAATAAAAATAAGTTTATTATTTGAAGTACCTAAATTGCTATTTTATCAAGAGACAAATAATAAAAGATCAAGTTTAAGTCACACAGCATACACCCACATTGATCCATAGCTATAAAGATAAATGACATTAAACATATGACTAGGCAGGAACATCTCAATAGTCAGAACAGAGCGTGTACTGAATGAACTGTTGTTACCACCGATAAAGAGGAATTCTTTCCTCATTGCAAAATTTTTGGTACAGAATGCACAGAATTCTGGAGGTTATGAGACAGTCAGGCCTCCTGTGAATATCTATAAATCAAGGTCTGAATCCTCTAAATGTCACCCAAACCAAAAGAGACACAAGGATAATCCCTGGAGGGGTAGGCGAATTGGAGGCAACTCTCATAGGTTGTACCCTTATTATATGCAAACTAGATGGACGACTTTCATTTGTTTGCTTCGTGTAATTCGGTGGCTTAAAGCTATTTCTTATTCTCTTTATAGACTACCTTGTGATTTGGGTTTCATGAGAACTAACCATGTGGTAACCTGTGCTAACCTTTATGGGGTTCTGGTTTTTCTCATTTCCTTTCTCTTCTCCAGTACTAACAGGATGTGCTTGAAAGATCATATTGACAGATAGCTTCCAGGGATATTTTTAGTGCTATGGATAAGAAAATCTCCAGCAAAGGTCAGATCTTTCACTGTTTTAATTAAATTGCAGTTGAAGGAGATTATATCATAAGGGTGGCCAGTCAGCTAAGTCTGCAACAGTATACACAAAACCATCATAAGTCTTTTGTTACCATGCGTGCATGCGAGTGACATTGGGGCCAGGTTTTAATTTAAAATGAGACTTGATAATTACTTAGAGTTTTTTTCAAAATTGTTGTCAAGGGAAATTTAATAAGGTTTTGCAGATTCACAGTGATTGTGATTATTACTTTTTATTGGTATAATATTTTATACTTCCCCTTCAGACATGAGTAGGCAATTGCTAACCAATAGAAGAAATGTATCATTAGTTATTGGATACCACCAACTTAAATCCTTTTCATGACTCCAGACGATATGTTTCCACTAGGAGTTTTCAAATGTATTTTTTCATTTATATATATTTTCATGTATTTTCCAGATGAGAAAATTGTTTGAGTCCAATTTGAAACCAAATATTTACACATATTTCCTTAAGAGAAAAAAGGAAATATGTTTTTTCAAGGGAGAGAGAATGTTAAGAACTACTCCTGAAGTGTTATGGCTATGACACGGTTGAAATACTGCTGCTTTGAAAATGAATACAAACATTCTCACTTATACACCTGTTTCTTGTTGGGCCCCACGCAGGCAATAACCCAGCTCCATAGATGACCTCGCTCAACCTGCCTTTAGACTGAATGAGCGGGCAATACAGAATTTTTTTTATACTATTTTTTATTATTATTATTTTTTTAATTTTATTTTTGTTACAGATGTTTCTCCTTTTTTACCCCATAGACACCCTCCTCTCCATCCCCCCTGCCCCCGCCCCCAGCTTTGTTGTCCATGTCCATTGGTCATGCATACATGCATATTAGTTCTGTGGTTTATCTCTTCCCACCCCCCACCATCCCCACTTCTGAGGGATGTCAGTCTGTGCCCTACTTCCATGTTTCTGGGTCTACCCTATTCCTCAGACTGTTATGTTCATTATATTCCATAAATAAGTGAGATCATGTGGTATTTGTCTTTTTCTGTTTGGCTTGCAATACAGAATTTTTAAATTGGTTTTCTGGGTTATAAATTAGATATCAGCATATTTATTTAAAATGCCAGAAAGTATTCTCAAAACTGTGTTTTAGAAGATCTAAAAAAGACTCTTATCTCAATCAGAACTACTTGTCACTCGGCTCTTTAGTTTTTACATATTCATCTAGCAAGACTGTGTGAAGACAGGTCAGTGCTATGGTTAGTGACTGTTAGTGACTATTTCTTCTGATCAGGAGTTCCTTTTTAGTTAGACTAGAGAGTCTTCTTAATGAAATATATAGGAGAGGAATAGAAGGGGAGGGGGGGAGAGGAATAGAAGGGGAGAGAGGGGGGAGAGAGAGAGAGAGAGGGAGAGAGAGAGAGAGAGAGAGAGAGAGAAAGAGAGAGAGAAAGAGAGAGAGAACACAAGCCCTGATCAAAATGTAATTCTATTTGCCTTTTTCTGCTTATGATCCCAACATCCTTTCACTGCCTCTTCGGTTTTCTGGTTGAGCTCTCTCTCTCCTCATGCCAATTTAGCTGTAGGCCTCCCTCCTGAAAGACCATGAAAGGTATCCATTAGCTCCCACAAACCCAGCTTCAGTGACAATCTTGTTCTTTGGGTAGTTATTTGTTGTCTAAGATCTGGCCCTCCTCTAACTATTGCCCTAATTCTGTTTTCCTTCTCATGGCCAAAATTCTTGAAGGGTATTCCCACCATCTCCATTTGCTTACCAAACCCCCTAATTTGCTCCCTTCTAATTTGACTTAAACCTGTTCCATTTCACTGAAATTGCTTTCCAAAGGTCACTGGTTACTTCTCTGTGAAATGTGACAGTGTAGACCACTCTGTCCTTCCTAAAATACCCCCCTTTTGGTTTCCATGACACCACAATATCTGGGTTTCTTCCTACTCCTCTAACGACTCCTTCTTTGTCTTCCTCATGAAGTTCTTGTCCCCTCCTTGTTTCTTACTCGTAACTGCTGCTCAGAGTTCATTCCCAGGCTGTCCTCTCACTTTCCCTGGGTGATCTCATCCCTCCAGACAACTTCAATTCCTATAAAATGTCAATGGTTTTCATATCTCTATCTACAGTTCAGCCTGTTTGCTGGAGTACCAGATTCACTGATAAAGTGACCTACAAAACACATCAGTTTAGATGTAGAGCAGGCAATAAAAAGTCAACCTGTTCAAAATTGAATTCATCCTCTCTCTTCCAACCCCAACTCCAGACAGACTCTCCCTATGTTTCTTATTCATAATGATTTAAAACAGCGTAGTAGAATGCAACCTGAACTCCTGTATACCTTACTTCTGTAAATAGTTCCTTTCTTTCCACTGCACTACCTCAGTCTGGGCCACCAAGCTGCTCTGCATGGACTCCCTCATGAGTTTCCTAGTTGTTCTAACTCAGGCCTTAATTTCCTGCAACCCATGCTGCACCCTGCAGCCAGAGTCAACTTTGTTTCCTCCAAATCTGATCATGTTCTCTTCCCCACTTAAAACCATTAATGTCTTTCTAAAGCTCCTAGGACAAAATGCAAACTCGGCAATAAGACTTACAGTTGCCTATTTGTTCTGGTGGCTTCCCAATTCTCATCTCTCACTTCTTTGATAAAGCCCACGCTCCCAGTTACACTTCCCACCCCCACCCCACCCCCACCCCTCAGCCCCTCCACGGAGCTCTGCTTCCTCTCCCCTTGGAGGGGCTGCATGTGCTCCTCCTGCTGCCTGGAGCGCACTGGCCTCCCTCTCTGCCTGGTAAACTGTTGTCCTTCCTTCAGTCCTCAGCTGTATTTTCCCTCTTACAATTTGTTAGGTTGTCTGGCAAGTGGTAGTTACTAAGTAAATCTTTCAGCGATCAAATAAACTTCAAAAGCTAACTTCATAGCAACTTTCTCCCAAAATATCCTCACTATGCAAGGAGCTCTGTTCAAGTAGTGTGGGTAAGTAAATCAGAAGAAGCCACTGATGACATAAGTTGTTCTGTCAACACTGACCTCTGAGCTTTCGGCTCACTATAGAAATGAAGTCTCCAAGTCACCTGGGAAGAGACTACAACAGACAGACATTAAGCTGCAGCCTTCTAAATGCAGTCTTCGCCCAGGTGACCTGGGGACCTGGCTTGGGCTCTGCCTGGACTCCCTGGACAGATACCTGCTCTGTGTTCTTCCTCTCCAGTGCTCCCTTTCTACCTCTTGAATTTCTACTGCTGTTCTGTTTCCTCAGTTATATCCAATTAGCACCTCATTTCACTCTCATCCCCTTTATCCTCACTAATCATGCCTTTATTATCACTAATCACATACCATTTCATGTGTTCAGTTGGTTCTATCAACAATCCTGTGAAATGGCCATTAATCTCATTACTTCATAGTGAAGAAACTGAAGCTCGTCTATGATCATATAGCTATGCAGTACTCATTTTATGATTTCTGTGAGGTACAGACCCTTCCTAATGCATCGTAGTCACCTGCCATGCTCATGACATGTAGTATGTGCTCAGTGAGTACCTTCTTATTGGATAAGTTTTGGTAAATAAGTTAAGATGTTAGCTATGAGAGAGAATATCTTTCTACTTTATGTTAATTTGTTTTAATGTAGTCTTTAAATGACTTTGTGTAGGTGTATTAAATAATCTGCAACCACACTCAAATAATTAACCAGCTGACACAGCAATGAAGAAAAGGGTGTGAAGCTTTGACTTGACCAACAGAAAGGATCAGTGACCTGCCGGGAAAGAGCACACGCAGAAACCAAGAACTGAGTGTAACAAGAAGACTGGAAACAAATAACTGGACAATTTTTACTTTGCATCTAAGTCCTATAATTTGGCCAATGTGCATTTTGTATCAAATGTGCTTCATGTCCATTGACGTGTAATATTTGAGATGCATATATTTGATGTGAGGTAAAATGAGGCACAGATGCACTTACTTTTTATTTTATTAGTTTTTCACAGCAAATAATTAAATATTTCTATTATTGGCGCTACTATTTGTTCCTATTGGGACCTTTTAAAGACAGATAATATACAAATTTCTTTAGAGATAAAGGCATGAAAGGGGAATGAATGCTTTATTTTGATAAAGTAAATTGCAATAAATAATATAAATGGTGAACTTTTAGAAAATATTAATGATTTACCTTTATTAAGAAGGAAAGTGAGATATTTAACTGCCCAAAGTAATCAATTATCTGAAAAAATACTTATATCACTGCTTAAAAAGAAATGTTTAAATTAGCAGTGTGATTCAGCGGCATTAAAATGAGTAAATGAACATTCGGTTTGTTCACCGGACAGCACGTGTTCTTCGGGTCCCTCTGCCTCCCAGCCTAGTTAGCACTGCCAGCCTCTGTCGAAGGTACCTTCTACAAGGTTTGCTTCGTGAGGAAAATCAACAAGCCTTTCCACCCTCCCACTCTCTCGTGCTCTCTGATGCCATCTATCCTCATTTTATTTATTTTTATTTTTTAGTATTATTGATGTTTCCCCTTTTTTATCCCCCTTGATTATGTTCAATCTGGCACTCACAACCTGGATAACTGAATAAAATTGTTAAGAGAACATTAATGTTCTTATCTGCAAAAGAAAATATAGGATAATAATGACTGGGAAAAGAGACCATGCAGATTTTTGTGATGGCATCTCTTAAACTAGCCCAGGTGTTGCACTGAGAGCATATATAGCCTATACCCCCAACCTAGGAATGCTAGACACCATCACTGGATGTGGACACACTGAGGGTCAGAAACATAATGATGACTATTATAAGTAATTGCTGATAATAATGTCTGTGAAAGCAAATTGTGCAGGTGGTTGCTGAATTAGCACCAGAAGTAACTGTTTTCTATGATGGCTTTACAAAGGCATAGTTCTTAACCCAGATTGATGAATCAATTAGGAAAGTAAAAAAAAAAGAAATGAATAGGCCACATACACACAGAGCAGAGTCGAGAGATTCTCAAACTGTGTGCGTGTATGTGCATATATCTCTATCTTTTTCCTCCTAATGTAAACTATAAAAATCTCATTAAACTGATAAAATAAATATCTTATCTATATTAAAGAGGTCCTTCAAATTATCAGTGACTTTTTACGTGTTTGCCTTATGAAACATAAAAAGTAGTCTTTGGAGTTTACTAAGACTGTGAAAACTTTTTTTTGACACATTGGTCTACCAGTTACTAGATCAACAACTGTGAAGGAAATAGTGAATTGATGTCTAGCTGGGATTCTCAGACTTAATTAAAGGGGCCCCGAGAATAGACTTTTTTTTTAGCTGTCCACATCATGACTGACATTGAAAATGTTTCTCTCAACACTAAGATAAGAGCTGTCCACTTATTTTGAGATGACAATTACCTTCCTGTCTATTGGAAGTCGAACTAACTTGCCCTGAATATGAGGACCGTCTCACAGCATAGCCACACGGGTAGCCTTTCAAGCTAAGTATAGAGAAGGGACTAGCCAAGGAACTGATGTCTTTGAAATGTGTTTATAATTTTCCTTGAAGCTTCCACTTTAAAATGTTTCAAGTGTTTGTGTGTAATAGGAAAGAACAAGAAATGAGAAGACAAAGAGTGATTTTGTTCTGTCCTGGCTTTAGCAATTCCTGACCATGGCTCTGATTAAAATACCTTCCTGAGTAATTCCTAGTATCCCTTTAAAAGTGCTGCTGGGAGTGATGATAGCCAACTTGGCATCATAGAACCATGACAATTTTTCAAGTTAATGTTGTCAAAAAACAATCAAGTCACACAAACAAACATAAACATGGGGAAAAACACATTTGGTGCCATCTAAAAATAAAAGCAAAGAACCCTAGGCATAAAAAAAAATCAGCAAAAACAAACTTTAATGAAAAAAAATGTAGTTACCTCTTAAATTTACTCACTCTAAAGTTGCCTCTTAAATTTATTCACTCTAATCTCAAAATGTACCCCCCCCCCCCCCCCCGCAAAGCAGCATTTTAATTTTCTGTGGCTGAGGTCCCTACCAACAGGGAAAAGACTTGATAGCAATCATATTTCAGTTCCTTCTAGTTTTAATGGCCTCTTTCCTTAATGTTCAACAGTCAATAAAGAAGGCCTATTTTGTATTCTGACTCCCTTTTCCTGCCCCAGATGAAGAAATGGAGTCTGGCACGTGATAAGAAACTAGTGTGTCCCTATAGCAGGGTAGCCTGCGTCTTAGACCCAGACTGTCCACTGGACCTCAGTCCTCTGCTGTTCTCTCTCCCTGCACTGGTGGCCCTTGAACTTCAGCTGGCTCAGTCTGACCATCCAAGAAAGTGAGAAGCCACCTACTAGGCACACGCCTCCTGTTTCACAGTCCCCTTTGCAGCAGCCTCTTATTTCACCCCCAAATTCTGCCAAGCCACATCCCTTCACTGGAGGTTATGGAAACTTCCAGGTTCCCTGCTTACCACACAGGGGCCAAGAGATTTTTCCCAACGAATCTGTGTGGTCAAAGGGCACCCCCCTGATCACTCATGCAGGTAGGTACTCCTCCACCCAGCAACCCTGGGGCACGCAGCCCCTTTGACCAGCTTAATAGGTGCTTTACCTAGTTAATAGGTCAAGCTGATGGGCCTGAAAGCTGCTAAAAAGTCCATGTCCAGATTACTTCCTCATGATTCGGTGTGAGATGGAAAGGAGAATATCTGGATTTTCATTATGCATGTCTTCCTGCAGCTAGAGTTGGGATTTAGAGCCTTTGGTTCCTCGGGAAAAAAGGGAAGACAGTACCCTGATGATAAGTCCCTATTCACTCCTTTGAGACGGAGATGCTGCAATGAGAGGTGAAGCTGGGAGGCGGGACCCCAGGTTATGTTCCCAGCTGCAGGCCTCCTGCTTCCTTTCCCCACAGGCTGGGATGAGGGTCCCTCCACAGACCCTGCACTGGCAGGTCGTGCTTATGGCTTCCCCTGGGGGCAGGGACAGAGGCTGGGCGCTGCCATCTGTCCTGCCATGGGGACTCAGTGTCTGCTGCTTTGGGCCTACGCACCAGCTGGAGGGCAGAGAACAGGTGATGCCTTGCCTTCCCTTCCCTTCCCTTCTTCTCACTCATCGACACAGTTTTTCTTTCTTCTTGTTTTTTAATCAGACACAGAAAGGCTAAATATCATAGTTGTTTGTCTCATTCCACAAAGCAGTCTGGTGTGCCATAGAAGGCCCAGTTTCTGGTCTTAGTGTTGACACCATCTCCTTATTCAAAGGCATTCCCTGAGAATAAGACCCTAGCTATACCCCAGGATGATTCCTCCTCTTAAATTCAAATGTTCCCCCTTTTTGACTTTGATCCTTTTCCCTCTAAGGTGCTCCCTGTGGTCTCATTAGTCCCTTAGCTGTTCCAGTGGCCCAGCATCTGAAGCTTCCTCCTATATCTTGGGTTGGGGAGTTTTTTGGAAAGAGGAGGAGCTACTTCTCATGTCAGAAGTAAAAACTGCCAAGTATTCAGGCTTCCTGGAATTTAAGCACAGGACAGGGACCCCACCCATCAAGACCTCTTGCATAGGTTTTGAGTTGGGAGGTGATACATGTTGTTGAAACCAAGGAAGTTCCAGGAGGTGAGAAGTCCCAGGCCTCAGGAGCAGGGTTTTGGTGCTGGAATTTGGGGTTGAGCAGGGTCAGAGCTCAGCAGAGGGGCTGTGGCAGCCTCACTCATCAGTTCGGTGTCAAAATTTGGACTTGCTTCCTGACAGTGCAGCCCTTTGTGGTCCTTTAGGGCTGGAAAATTCTATGAACTGCCCAAGAACATTTTAATACTTTCATTTTCTGCTTAAAACAGACAGAGTTGGTTTCTAATTGCGCCCAGAAGCCCTAAATGATACATATGGTTTATAGGACCTTTTAGGATTCAACGACACATTTTCTCCCCAGCTTCAGCTCTGAGTGGGACTTCCTACCTCACACACTGCGATTTGGACATATTTAAAGTCTTTTATCTTTACTTGCCTGACTCTTTGTTACCTCCAGATCTGTATAAATTATCTGCCCTCTGTCTGGAAAACCCCTCCCAGCCCTCTGCACTGGGAGGGCTTTTACTCATGCTTTGAGTCTCCGTTTTGGCATCACTATCTTTGGGACCGTTTCTATGGCAGAATCTGCTAGTGCCCACCTAATCCCCCTCCTCCCTTCTACATTGCTAGTAGAACTCCAATTGTGTATGAACTGGTGTGGCCCAGTTACTAATACTCACTTCCTTAGTCTCTCTGGAACTATGGCTAAGTGAATGGCTAAGTGACTTAGTCCTGGCCAATGAGCTATAACGACGTCTACCAGGTGAGGTCTGCAGGATGTGCAGGGTCCGATCAGTCTATATGTGCGTCTTTTCCTTCTCTTTCCCTGTTTGCCTGCAGTGCAGTTCTGACGACCAGCACTGAAGCAGACATTTTGTGGCAACGAGAACAAGAGCCACGTGGGAGGAGAAGGAAATCAGAAGGAGCCTGGGTTCTCCATGGCAGTTAGGCCAGATGCAAACTACCTACTTCCAGTTTTTTGTTGGTCTCTAACTGCATCCAAAATATGATGTAATACGAATACATCTCTAACTAGGCTACTGTTGTCAGATTTCTGTTATATGCTACCGAATATAATTCTGAGCCCCTCAGGCAATCTGGCTAGGTGCTGCTTTTGGTCATGCTCACAGCATCCTTTACTTCCCCTATGAAAACACACGTTTTACCTGGTTGTAATTCTGTTTACTTATCTGTATCTTCACTCTCAATTGTAAACTCCATAAAGACAGTGAATGAAGTGGGTTGAATTGTGTTTCCCAAAAAGTGAAGTTCTAATCCTAACCCCAGGTACCTGTAAATGTGACCTTATTTGGAAATAGGATCTTTGTAGATGTAATCAAGTTAGAATGGAGTCTTTCTGGTTTAGAGTGCACCCTACATCCAATGACTAGTGTCTGTAAAAGAGAAAGGACTGGGAGACTTGGATTCAAAGACATAGACTGGAAAGGAGGTCATGTGATGATGGCAGCAGAGATCCGAGTGATATTGCCACAAGCCAAGGACACCTGGGGCCTCCAGAAGCCGGAAGAGGCAAGGAAGCCTTCTTTCCTAGAGCCTCCAGAGGGAGTGTGGTACTGCAGACAGCTTGATCCCAGAAATAAGACAGTATACATTTCTATTGTTTTAAGCCATAGGAAGCTGGTGGTAACTTGTTACCACAGTCCTAGGAATCTAACAGAGTGACCACACCTGCATTGTTTAAATTTGCACCACACCATCTTATGTTGGAGTCACCAATCTTAGAATTTCTCTTAGAGCAAGTCATCCCTAGAGCCATAATGGGGGGAGGATCAGAGCCAGAAGCAATACTGGTCCTGCTCTGTGAGCTAATAATTTATTGATTCCATATATATATATATTTTTTATCCTAACCCAAGGACATTTTTTTCAGTTTTTGTTCAGATAGAGTGAGAAGAAGAGAGAGAGAAAAACATTGACGTGAAAGGGACACATCGAGTGGCTGCCTCCTTGCACTACTCAACCAGGGCCAGGGACAAATTGCAACCGAGGTATGTGCCCTTAGCAGGAACCAAACCCAGGACTCTCTGGACCACAGACCAATGCTCTAACCACTGAGGAAAACCAGCCAGGGCTGCTGATTCCATATTCTGTGTGCTGACAGCCTCACGATAAAGTCAGAATGCAAGAACCCAGAATCCACGGATGACAAGCCAATTTTGATTGCCTAGAATATTGTGTTGCATAGGATTCTAAAGCTACATTTCAGTCATTAATTCCATGTATTCAACAATTATTTATAGGATGGCTACTCTGTGACTACACCATGTACTATTCTAGGGCCTGGGGATCCACAACACACAGAAAAGTAAAATCAATCAACCCATCAGTCAATCCCTGTTTCCATAGAGCTGACATTGGAGAGAGTGCTGTGATGGATTAAAGCTGTCTTCTATAAACAAGGAGAGGAGGCATTGAGACAATTTACTATCCTTCCAGATTGGATCTGGTTGTAGTATTAGATTTTCAGGCAGTTCCACAAATTGGAACCCATATAAACAAGTCGCTGCACTTGTGTCTGCTGACAGCTCTTTCTCATTTCCATTTTGAAAGCGCACAGGAGTGGCAGACCGCAGTCTGAGGAGGGGAGCTGGGTGTGGTTCATCGCTGCACCACACATGTTGTTATGGGGGAAGAGTTAAGGACATTTTTCTGCCTGAATCAGTATCTCAAGAAATTCAGAATATGTGCCAGCAAAGCCAAGGATTTCATTTTCCACTAGAGAAGAGAGTGAAAGCCAGAGGTTGGAAGGTGTGGATTGTTGTCCAGGATAAGATGGTATGGGGTTGAATGTGTCTTTAGCTGAACTTCTGAGAAATAGTAGAAAGAAACATAAGCTAAATTTAAAGACAACTAATCCAATATACAAATGCAAATTACACACACACACACACACACACACACACACACACACACACACTTTCATTTTGAAAGGCTAACCTAAGGTGTTCCCTTGATCTCAATCAAGCCAGCTCTAAAATTGGAGGAGAATCAAGATTCAACTAGAAACAGATGTTGTGTAGCAAATTCTTTTTCCAGATTAACAAAATTTCAGTGTCTGTGACAATGCTAAATCCTCCAGTCTGTGTAGAGGAGGCGTTTTTGTATCAACATGCCAGACACTTCAATTCATGTTCTACTACTCCCTCTGACCATACCTGAAGTCTGTGTTCAGCTACTTAAAGAGAAATTATTTCTTTCATTATAACTTGATTATGGAAAAGAAAATGGAAAATAATTTTGGCAGGAGACTGAGGAAATCTGGGGATAGTACAGTAGACTGAAAGGGACACAGGTTTAAAAGCCAGTGTGAATTTTCTGGTAAATATTCTGGCAAATATTTTATTCTGTGTCAGCTGGTATCTGAGAAAAATGACTCTGGAAGTCACTGATTCAATGTTTGGAAATTATAGAACTATGCAAATTTGACTTGTCTTCAGTCTGGCTTGTGACATCAATCAAGCCACTTAGAGCTACTATCACCCCCAGGCCTAACCCGATTACAGACACCTGAGAGTCTGTCTAATCCAGCTGTGAGGTTATTGGAAAGAATGTCCTTTCTCTGTGACCTCAGAGCCCTTCTCAGCTTCATAATGTGTTTTCTGCAAAGAGACCCTGAGGTCAGCCTACGCGGCGACACTGAGCACTGAATCTGATTAAGCTCTTGACAGTATGAAACTATCTGGTCAAATGATTCGCAATATCTGCATGCACTAATTTATGGCTATTTTAAAAAAATAAATTATGGCTATTGTTTTAAAAAATTATGAACTTTGCCTTTGGCTGTGCAACAATGACTCTTAAAGTAAGCTCCAAGGCCATACGCGGGCTGCTACATCTACTTCTCAGCTCTCTCAAAACCCAAGTCCCTCTCAGTTCTTACACATAAGAGATACGCAAATCCATACACTTCTATTTTCACATAGGACTTAAGGATATTTATGACTAAATTAATGGGTGAGCTATTAGAGTTACTTAAATTTTATAATTGTCAAATAAATTAGCCCATTCACGGAGCATACTGAGGACTTAAATTCAGTATTCTGTTACGAAGACCAGCGGACTATAAAATGTGGCTGAGTTTGACTATTTCTTGCATACACATACAGTACTTTGAGTGCCAAAACTCTGGTAATGATATAGCACCAGTGGTAGTTGTCTTAAAATAGGTATCACTTTCAGATGCTATTCTTTTTTGCCTTTCCATTCTAATTTATTGACATTTTAACCACATTATTATCTGTTTACTGTGGTAGCTGGGTTAATGCTATAGTGCATAATGATATGTAAGTGCATCGACAATATTGTTGGCCCATGCCTCATAACTTCTGTAATGACTAGATTCTGTGTCTATGTCATGTGGTCTCAATAGAAATCACCATTTCTAAAATCTAAGTGCCTTCTTTCTCTCTCTCCCGCTCCCTCCCCTGCCCCCTTCCCCAACTCTTCCTTATCTCTGTTATGTATTTGCTTATATGTATAGTGACATTTCCTTGTTTTCACCTATTTTTTCCCTTTGGGAAATGGGAAATAGGGTGGCAGGCTTGGCATTGGATGTCGGCTCCTGCCAAGGAAGGCCACACGGAAGAAGTCTGAAATATAATGACATAGGCTTGGATGTGATGAAATACAATAAGATAGATATAACATAGATTTATTTTTAAAAATGATACTCATGCTTTACATTTTAATTCATACCATCTTTATAATAATTTTAAAGTCCCTTAAGCATGTATCCTCCTTGGAAAGTTTCTATAAACGTATATAGAAACTTCTATATATCTATTGCCTTCTTCTTCCCTTCTATTATGTGAGGGGGGTTACTTTACAGAGATATTTTTCAAATGACTGCATGTCATCATAAAGCTAGAGAACAGTTTCTGGTATAAATCTTATGCATATATGTTGTACATAAGTGTGAATTATTGGTATAGTATCTTGACAGTTATTTTCAGCACATTCTATTTTCCCTACTAGAACGAGACAAGGGAACTCCTCATCTCCAATACAGACTTGATTCCACAAACTCACCTACCTAAGAAATTATCCAACTGGAATAAAATGACCAAGCTTTGTAAATATGCAAAGTTGGATTCTGATCTTTAAAAAATTGCTAGATAATAGAAGAAAACATCACCTTAACAGTGGAATTCTCACTGGAGGAAGGGGGCCATTTCATAGTTTACTTTGCAGTTAAGAGCCTGAGCTTGCCACACACAATTCCCACCACACAAAACATAATCATGTTCAAGGTATTGTGACTGGTGTTTTTGAACATCTAGACTCTCAAATTAGAGCTGTGCAGGCTACATGGTGATGTTGAGAACAAACAGTTGTTTTTGTGGGAGTACATTTAATCATGCTGATGTACTTTACCATCTATTTAGAAATTTTAAATCACTCAGTGGTTAAGCTGCCACAAAAATTACTTTTAGATACAATACTCATGAATGAATCAGCTATGATCTCCCTGTCATCTGCTGCTTAATCTCAGGGCTGGAGTAAGGGACAGAGAGCATCATTCTTCTGTAATGGGTTCTAGACGGTAAATGTGCTTTTAGCATCCATCTATTTATTGGTGTCAGTATCTGGGGAGAGAGTATCTGGCATAAAATTTAAGTTCATGTGTAAATGAAGCACGTATTATTTTTAGTTTAACTGGAACACAAAAATATACCTCTTCTAAAAGAGATCCATTTTATCTTTTTTTTTTTTCCTAACTAGCCTGGGAATGCCAAAGAAAAAAGATGCATCTTTCTTCTTCATGTTGTCAGATTCTAGGGGAGGGTGTTTCAGTGGGCAGCATGCTAACATACCCCAGAGTCACTAAACATACAAACACAACTCTACCCTTTACATCCTCATTCCTATTTTTTTTTCATGATCTGTCTCAAAATTTTTCTATTTCAAATAAATTAAAATCAACTCTAATTGCATTTTTTATTTTGAAATCTTCAATAATTTTGTCACAGACGGGTTGCTCTGTAACTGATATAAAATAGTTATATGAAAATAGCTATTTATGATCCTAGCTAGATTATAAATCTTTGCATATTTGCAGTCATTCCATGGGGTTGGATGAGATAGGCAACCCCTTTGGTTAATAATGCTTTCATGGTTTGGTCTTAAAATTATACTTGGACCTGGGTATAATGCAGATTCCTGAGCCACACCAGACCCACTGCATTATAATACCTCAAGGACAGAGCCAAGTAATTGGCACTTTAGCTCGCATCCCAAGTCATCCTATTTGAGAACCACTGCTCTAGACAGACGCATGAATATTTCATCCAGATACACTGGGCCAACGGACAGTGATTGTTTAATAGGAAAAAAAGTAGCACTTAGTAAGTATGCACCATAGTATATAGGTTACATTATTTAAGTTGCCCATCAATATTTTGAAAGAGATACTATCCACATTTTACCAAAGAGGACACGGAGTCTTTTCTGTTACAGGATCCAATCCGAGGTACCACACTGCATTTAGAAATATGGTCTTATCAATAAATGGTGCTGAGAAAACTAAGTAGCTTTTTAGGAAAATATAAAATTATATCCACACACAAGAATGAACTAGCATATTGTAGTGTTTTAACTATAAGCCACATAGTAATTCTGTAGTAGAGACATGCCCTAAAAATTAAATAAAAAGAATGAACTTCAAAAAGATTAGAGACCTAAATATTAAAAATAAAGCCATAAAAATACTAGAAGAAAAACATGAGTAAGTTTCTCTTTAATTTCATTGTAGGAGAAGTCTTTCTAACTATATCTTAAAATCCTGAGGGTATAAAAGAAATGATTTATAAATTTGATAATAACAACAACAAATATTCATGCATGGTGAAAACATACCATAATCAATGTCAAAGAGAACTGATATACAGAAGAAAATACTTTCAACATATATCTCAGACCAATGACTAACATCCCTAATGTATAAAAAACTCCTCCTTTAATTATATTTTTCAGTTATAGTTCACATTCAATATTATTTTGTATTAGTTTCAGGTGTACAGCTTAGTGCTTAGGCAATCATATACTTTACAAAGTGGTCCCCGCAATATTCTAGGTACCCACCTGGTATCATACATATTTATTACAATATTTTTTACTGTACTTCCTGTGCTCTATTTTACATCACAATATTATTTACTAAGAATATAAAATAGAGCACAGGAAGTACAATAAATAATATTGCAATAACTTTGTCCTCTTAAACTTGAAGGGCAAAGAGTGAAAAACCGATAGGAAAATGAAAAAAGACATAAAAGACAGTTTACAGAAAAATAGTAAATAACCCGTAAGTACATGAGCAGATGTTCAAAATTACTCATAATTAGATAAATAAAATTAAAACAATGAGAACATTTCTAGCCTCTCAGACCAGCACCTATTAAAATGTGTAACAACACGCTCTTTTGGCAAGGCTATGGGGAAGCAGTCTCATACGCTGCCCATGCAAATGGAAACTGGGACCGTCATTCTAGGAGAACTTTGTAATTTTCAACAAGGCAATGTATGCATTTACCTTTCAACCAGGCAATTCTGTTTCTAGGAATTTATACCTCTAACACTATAAAAGTACACATGTATAAAGTTATTCATTGTTGTATTGTTAGTATTTCAAAATACTGGAGATATTATAAATATCTTTATAAAGGAGAATTGTTCAATAAATTATGGAGTACTATGCAGCAGTAATAAAAAATGAGGAAGATATTTATGAACTGATATGGATTGATTTCCAGAATATATCATTAAATATAAAGAAATATCTATGGTAAGGTATCTTGTAGAAGAAATGGGATATGAGATGAAATATATTTATGTGTTCTTCTATGCAGAAAAATACAGGCAGGATAAAACAGAAAATAATGAGATTGGTTACCTACAAAGGTGATGGGAATGACATAGAAAGAATGGAATAATTGAAATAGGAAAGAGAGATAATCAGAATGATATTGCTCTGAGTGTACCCTTTTGTATAGTTTGGCTTTTAGAACCATAATAATGTTTCATAATTATTAATTTAATTTAATTTAATTTCAAAATTAAACAGTTAAATTCATGTATGATGTGAAAGCAAACACAAATGGACTACAAACAGTGCCAGATGTACTTAACTGACATACAAATCAACAACAGGATCACATTGATGGGGTGGGGGAAGGGAAGAAGGAATAAAAGTAACTTTGTAAAAAGGTATTTTCACAGTTACTCCAAGTCTAAAGGAACTATATATAAATATAGTACTCCAGTTAGTAAATTTTCTTTTTATTCTCACCTGAGGATATGTTTTTTATTGAGTAGAGAGTGAGAGAGAAATAGATAAACATTGATGTGTGAGAGATACATTAATGTAAGAGAGAAACACTGATCAGTTGCCTCCCCTATATGTCCCGACCCTGACCAAGAATGGAACCACAACCTGAATATGTGCCTGACCAGGGATCGATCCCTCTACCTATCGGGTTATGGGACAACGCTTCAACCAACTGAGTCACACCAGCCAATAAATTTGTTTTTCACAGGGTTATGAATTAAAAATTCTAAAACTATTTTATGTGTATTTTAGGATTGAGGAAATAAGTAAATATATTCTAGAAGATGAGATCTGGGTTTCTTTTGTTTGAGAAAAGAATTGCAAATAAAGTTAGGAGGAAAGCTAAAATAAACACTGTAGTGTTGAATTAAAATTGGGACTATCAGTTATAAATTTATGTACACACACACACACACACACACACACACGGCTATGGGGATAGATGCAGATTCGTGTAGAGTATATCTTTTCACTAAAAAGGTCTAGAAGCAATGAGACTACAGTAACAATGAACAAACACATTATTGCTTAGATCTTGACAAAATTCAGTATCTGTTATGATTAAAAAACAAAATCCCATAGGAACTGAGGGAAAAAAAATGTCCTTAACTGGACAAAAATGATTTATAAACACCTATAACATACATTATGTTTAATGCTAAACTATTAAATGTTTCTCTTTAAAGATATAATGTCTGACATCAACACTTCTATTTCGTATTGTACTGGAAGTCCTAGTTGGTGTTGTAAAACAAGAAAAATGTATAAGGGTTAAAAAGAAAGAAAAATTATTATTTATAGATGTATAGTTTTGCACATTAAAAATGTAAATTAATCTGCAATTACATTATTAAAGTTAAAAAGATAGCTTGACATGTTTGTAGGATAGGAAATCAATATACAAAAATCAATTTTCTTTCTAAATGACAATATAAAACAGTAAAATTTAAATAGAGAGAGAATTGACAATATTATAAAATATCAAATACCTAGGGGAAAATCTATCAAAGTTTGTCCAAGACTTCTGCACATATAATTAAATTTTTTTATGAGATAATCTTTATAAGATCAAATACCTAAAAATAAATCTACCAAACCCCATTCCAGACTTCTGAAGAGATCATTAAAAACTTCATAAAAAAATAAAACCCTAAATAAATAATTGATAAATATGCTATGTTCTCCATATTGATCTATAAATCCAATGCAATCCTAATGAAAATCCCAGCAGGATTCTTGTTAGAACTTGAAAACCTATTTTGAAAATGTAAATGAAGCAACAAATGATGGAGAAGAATTAAGCCATTTCTGAAGAACAAGTGGAGAGGATTTGCTCTATTAGAGCTGTCTTGGTCTTTTTGGGCTTCTGTACCAAAATACCACAGACAGGAGAGCTTTTAAGCAACAGAAATGTGTTTCTCACAGTTCCAGAGGCTGGGAATCTGGGATCGGGATGCCAGCATGGTTGGGCGAAGGCCTTCTTCCAGGTTGCATTCTTCAACGGCCGAAGGGGGCTAGAGAGCTCTGTGGGATCTTTCCTAAGAACACCAATTCCTTCAGGAGGGCCCTACTTTCATGACCTAATCACCCCCAACTACCTTTGCCATCATCTCTGGGGGTTAGTATATAAATCTGGGGGAAGCACAAACACTCAGATCTTAGCAGATATCAAGATTCCTATAAATCTGTAGCTGGCAATGCTGGATTTCTTGACCTATGTAATGACAACACAGGTATTCATAATTTACATTGAGCTGTGTATTTAGGCTTGTTCACTATATTTTGGAATAGACCATTTCTATTGTGTTACATGTCACAATTAGAGGAATATTTGCACAAGAAACTTTAAAAAATAAAAAGGCTCCCTCTTTCTGTCATTCCAACCAAGTTTCATTCATGGGTATTAAGCAGTTGACTTGCAAATAGCTCAAAGCCTTGTAATATGTGATTTGCTCAGTGGTATTGACTAAATGCTCTTTGACCTGAGTGGAATTAGCTATGGAAATCTCAAGTATAGTGACGTTATCATGTAATAATGGACTATATAAAACCTAGAACATTTACTAAAATACCTTTTATATATATTGGACCTTGAATTCAATTAGATAACTTCTCTTTATATGAAACCCAATCCAAATACGTCAGAAACAGCAAATACTGTTTGGCAGACCATTTCTGGCTGAACAAAAGGGCTCTCAAGTATAGTGGGAAGGAAGCAACCGAGAAAAATACTTTGTCTATAATTGTTTATTTCAAAGAGGAAGTAAGTTTATTAAAAAGTCAGATAGCATGCTTATTTTACCAGAACATTTTCTGGTAAAATTGTTTTTCCAATGTCAGTAAAAGTGTCTGGGTACTTTTTCTTCAAGCCCTTTAGCCCCATTCTTCCCAGAAAATGTATCACATATGTTTTTCAAAGTATTTTGGTAGCTTGTTCTCTCTTTTACTGTATCTTCTTCAATCACAACTATCTTTGCTTCTATATCCTCCTCCAGATTTTTCTCATCTACTTTTCCTCTCTATTTTCCCTATCATTTTCTGCATCCTCATGTTAAAATAGGAAGTGTAAAGAAGGAAGAGGTTCAGAAAAAGAATAAGAGTTGGAGGTAAAACAAGAGTCAAGTGATCACTGAAGGTAAAACAAAGGAAGATGAACGAGAAGAGACATGGAATACTCAGTCTCGAATAGGGAGATGGGAGAGGAAGAAGAAACACAAAGACAGATTGAGGGTAATGAGACGTACCCTGGAGTTTCACTCGGGTTCTACTGCCTATGCTGCATTAATCTTACATGACTGATAAAGTCAATTAGACAGCCCTTTAACACAAATTAACATCACTGTGAGGGGACTAAATCTGAGTATAACCACTTTCTCTAACTGGAGGTTTATTAATTTCAAGAAAATTCTTCTAGAAGAGCAGGAATTATTATTGTTTCTCTCCTGGATATAATCAGGAATTCAAGTTTGGAGTTTCAGAGTATAGGTCTAAAACCAGAAAGGACTGGTGTTTTTCTTATAGAATGCTCTGAAAGTTACTTTGGGAGTTCAAATGGTCCACGATGGACTTTTACTAAACCAAAAAGCAACCAACCCACAGGATTTGGTTTCTCCAAAAAAGACACAACAAGCTCCTACATACACATGTTGACCTAGGACATCATACCACCTGCCCTGGAGAAGGAATATTCTTAAACACCATGGATACACTATCACAATATTGGTGGTGGGAGGCATGTTAGGGAGACTCTTATTCAATCCTTTTTAATTTGTATTGAGAAACTGATACCTTGGAGTGAGAATCAAAATAATAATAATGATAAATATTTATTGATTGTTTACATTGTACCACCAAGTTAAATGTCTTAACTGATATTGAATTTAGCCTCATAATAACACAGTGGTGTAGGGTACTACTAATATCCCCGTTATATATATATATGTATGTGTATATATACACACACACACACACACACACACACACATATATTCTAATTAAAACTTTTTTTTTCTTTATTGATTTTTAGAGAGAGAGGAAGGGAAAGGGAGAGAGAGAGAGAAACATCGATCGGCCACTCCTGCATGCCCCGCACTGGGGATTGGGTCCATAACCTGGGCATGTGCCCTGACCAGGAATAGAACTGGCGACCTCTTGGTGTATGGGTCGATGCTCAACCACTGAGCCACAGCGGCTGGGCTATCCACATTTTTAATAACCACCTTCTTTATGTCAAGTCCTGGGCCAAAGTGCTGAAAGTGAAGTGGTACACAAAACAGAAGGGATTCCTTCGCAGGACTTACAGTCTAGCAGCCGAAGGCAATCAGTTAAGGAAGCAGTAGTGTGAAACATTTCAAGTGCCCCTGCGTAAGTACAGGGAGACTGTGGTAAACAGCACACATATTAACCTGGTGGGAAAGAGTCAGTGTTAGAGAACAGGGTGGAGTACGGTTCACGCACGGAACCGAAATCCAGATCCCCTGATTCCAGGCCAGGGCTCTTTTCGGCCCCTAGTGCTGACCTGCGTGGTTGTGCCTCCATGAGGAAGAGCCGGAGTCCGCATCACCAGGGCCATCTACCTGCACTGCTCTGTTTGATCAGGAAGCAGTAACAGTGTTGGTCACGCCTCGGCAAATGAAATGTTTATCTACTTCAGTCTGGGCATCAGCTTAATCACCTGTACACCAGCACTTAACACAAAACTTGACTTTGCAAATAAAAGCCTGCATGTTTCATGTCCATGATAATGATTGAAACATGACTCCCATTAAGTAGTGTCTACTAACTGATAACTAGGAGGGTAAAATCAGTCCTAAATCAGAATAAAATGTATATTCTTAGTTTAATTCATTTAGTCTGCAACCCCTAAATAATATGGATCAGATGGTAAACCAGATGGAAGAACCAGATCTGTTTTACCTGTACTAGGGCCTTTGGAAAACCACTCAGAATCACTGTATCTCACCGCTTCTTCAGGGAGGCTATAGTAAAAAAGATGGACAATAACAAGTGTTGGAGAAATTGGAACCCTCATTCTTTCCTTAGGGATTGGAAAATGGGGCAGTCCCTTTGGAAAACAATTCTGGGTGGCTTCTGAGAAAGTTAAACATACAGTTACCACATGATCCAGCAGTTCCATTCCTATATACCCAAGGTAACTGAAAGTGTGCACAAAAACTTGCAAAAAAGATGGTAGCATCATTCATAGTGGCCAAAAAAATGAAAACAACCCCAATGTCTATGAGCTGATGAACGAATACGCAATGGAATATTATTCAGGTGTAGAAAGGAATGCGGCAATGATAGATGCCACGGCATGGAGGAATCTCGAAAACATCATTCTGAGTGAAAGAAGCTAGACACAAAAGGCACAATTGTATGGTCCCGCTTGCATGAAATGTCCACAGGAGGCAATCCATAGAGACTGTAAGCAGATTAGTAGTTGAAGAGGCTGGGGCAGGGGAGGAATGGAGAGTGACTGATTACTGACGGGCATGAGCTCTTTGGTGGTGGGGCTGGTGAAGTGTTCTAAAACTAGGTAGTGCTGGTAGCTGCACGGCCCTGGGAGCAAATGAAAAAAGTCTCAGTGAGCTGTACACTTTACAATGGTGACTTTTATATTATATGAATTGTACCTCAATAAAACTACTAAACATTTTGCTTAAGGACATATAGTTCAAGTCATGAATATTGTTAATAGTTTTATATATTTGTTTACTCAAAGCAAAGTATAAAATTGAGGGAAATACGAGATAATTCAAGCCTAAAAATTTCTTGTTCCATAAATGTGCAGCTACTTTGTGCATGCATGACTTTTTCCATTCCTCGGTTCTCCATTTCCATTGACATATAAACAAAACTATTGAATTCGACTTTCCATTCTGACTTGGTCCTGTGGACTTGAGTTTGACTTCTCCTCTAATCATGTTCTCCTTGCAATTCTCTCTGTCTCCATGTTCTCCGTGTCCTCAAGCAACGTGTCTCATTCTTTTGTGATGCTCAAAACATCCTTAGGCTAAGTCATGAAACAATCACCGAAGCGTGGCTCACATGCACAATACTGAAACGTGAAGTGGATCCTCCCACTGGATCAGAGCCTCTTCTTCTGTGATATCAGGGCTAGTTGAAAGGGCTTTTATTGTCTAGCTGTTGACCTGTATATTTCCACCCATTTTGGCTGGATGGATCTGGAATTATTGATCAAACAAAAGAAACTTGGTTGCTAAGCCTGGAAAGACCAAACCTGTTCACCGACTGCTTCCTGTTTGCCCTGCGTGGTGTGGGCAAGGCCTCATTCTGCTTACGTCTGTTTGTTCAGAAGATGGGGATGGCTTTTTGTGCCTTGCTTACCCAGACACACTCACTCAGCACCGCTCTCAGGATCCATCTGTGGTAAAATCTGAAAATTCGCTATGCACAATTACACAAGCAAACACAATGTCCCAAGACAAATATGCCCTATTAGTAAGCAGGCCAGAATGGAAGTAAAACAGGTGTTTCCTATATTGGGTCTGATTGTCTACATGTGTGGCTACTCTGAAATTATTTTTTAATTACCTGGAAGGGTTCGCTCCAGCAGAGAGGGAGAGAGAAAGCACCACGGGAGTCCTGAGGGCTCTTTGGTCCTCTGCCCAATTAACGCTTAAGCAGCTGAATCCTGTAATTACTTAAATATTGTTTTTAAAGAGCCATCATGGCCCATTTTTTCTAAGCCAGCAAATTATATATTTCAACTACTATATTAATTTCCCTCTCAATATTATTTCTCGATGATCATGGGCTTTATTAAGCCAGTTACCCATTTTGATAGGGGCCTCACTTGGCTTTGTGCCACATGGTCGGTATACAAAACGCTGCTGAATTTGCAATCTAGATCATTATCGTATGACCATAAGGTAAATGAACTATATAAAAAGAGGTATAAGGAGGCATTCTGCCATGTTTGAGCTACCAACACTGGACTACGCTAATTAGACCTGAAATGGAGCCGCTTACTTCTGGGGAGTAGAGAAGACAGAGGATTTTATTTGTTTTTCAACTCTAGCATTTTCTATGGATAAAGCCCAGAGACTGCTCAATCAAGGGGATTAATACATATAGTACAGAAGCACCAACTCTATTCTTGGTATCACATTAGGTGCTAAACCAGTGAAAAAATTAATAAATTTTAGTCTCTACCTTCAAGGACATTAAAACTAATTTGGTACTTGGAAGGCATCACTAACGGTGATGAACAATAAATGCCAAAAAATGGGACGCGGTACCATGTAGAGTAAAATCTAGGGGTGTGAGATGGGTATGGATAGCATGGGAAAATGGGATAACCTAGAAACCTTTCAGTTTATCAAAATAATGCTAAAAAAGGATTAATTCTAATAATTTTCATGACATTCCTTAAATCAAGAAAATTAAACATTGAAAAGACTAAGTAATGAGGCTAATTTCCCACAGAGAGAGAAACTGGACCCTGGACCCAAACTAGTTAGGTTTAACTCTAAGGCCTCATGCTCCTAAATTCACAATATTCCCTTTATTCTGAGTGTATGTCCATTCTTATTTCTTTGTGCTATAAAATACATTTTTTTATATGCAGGGTGGGGCAAAAGGTAGTTTCACAGTTATGAATATGTAAACACAGAGTTTGATCTTGTATTATTATTTATTCATTATTGTATTGCTTTCCATACAAACAACTGTAAACCTCCTTTTGCTCATGACGACAAGACATGTATCTAAGTGTCTTGGCAATAAACTAAATGTTGGCAGCTCTATTTGCTTACCCTGGTCTCCACCCCTTTAGTTTTACTGATCCATGAAATCCCAGTCTAGTAATTACTTCTCTGGATCTAAGTTTCTATAAAGGGCCAAATAATACATATTTTAGGCTTTGTAGGCCATACTGTATCTTTTGCGACTACTCACCTTTGCTGCCGTGGAGCAGCCACAGACGGCCCGTGACCAGGTGAGTGAGGCTACATTCCAACCCAATTTTATTTATGCAGCCTGAAATTTGAATTTCATAAAACTTTCATGTATCACAAAATATTATTATTCTTTCAATGTTTCAACTATTTGAAAATGTAGTGATCATTCTTAGCTCTTAGGCTGCACAAAAATAGGTGACTGGGTAGATTCGGCCCTTCATCCATAGTTTATTGAAAGTAGATGGGTCAAGCTATTAACCCATGAAAACAAGGAACAGTAAGAGTTATCCTGATAAATTTCCTTTATGTAAATATATATCATTTTAAATCATTTTTTCAGAGCAAAATCAGTAACATAAGATGAAATTCATTAAGTTTTAAATTCGAATTATAAGCTGCACAGATGAGTTATAAACCCAGCACAGAGAAAAGTTACAGCTGGCTGTCTAGGTGGCCTTTGTTAGGCACGTGTCCCAACACAACTCCCTTGCAGGGAGGGGTGACTTCCAAGCCGAGGACAGTGACTGATCCATACTAAGTTCAGGGAGACCAGGGACCATATAGTCCCTTAAAGGAAACATGATTCATATAGAAAGGGAAAATGTAGGAATTCCAAAGGACTCACTTGTGCACAAGTGTGCAGGTAGGAAGACTTGTGTTAAGTTTGAAAGACAATGCATTAGTCAAAAGATTGAATTTAGGCACAGAAATAATTAAAGATAAAGTTTAAAACATGGTTAGAGGAGAGTTTAGGAAGGCTAAATGTTTATACTGTGGAGGCTGCAGGTTGAAAGGAAATTATCAGAAGCTTCACCTAATATACAGATAATTTGTTTGGTCTGGATAGCATTTTTATATATTTGAACCAATCTTTCAAAATTCAGTTTTTCTTGGAAAAAAAAAAAAATTGGAAGATCTGGTAACACTAGCCCAGCATTCCTATGATCTTAGAAAATATGAGTACCCCAGTTTTCCAGAGTTTCAAACTCCTATATTGATTTATTTCTGTCTCATTTTATTCATTTTTGTTACAACAATATAAAAACTTGTCTCATATCCTTTAAGCCATCATGCTCTCATTTGTGTCCAGGCCTTCACACACACACACACACACACACACACACACACACACTCTCATCATCCAACTACAGCCTGACATCTCCTACTTATCCTTCAAGGCTAATATTAAATATGGCCTCTTCTAAGAAGACTTCCATGGCGTGCCAAGTCTGGGTCAGATATTTTCATAACATCTGTGTTTTCCTATTATTCATCTACTCACAAATATTGATTGAATGCCTACAGTGCCAAGTATTGTTCTGGGTGCTGGGAATATAAAAGGGTACAAAATGAAGTGTCAGTCCTCTTGGAGCTTAAATTCTAATGGAAGGTGACAGACATTAAATTAATAAACAAATAAGTAAGTACGATGTAAGATAATGATAAGTGCTATAGAGAAAAGTAAAGCATGATAAAAGGGCTGAGTGCTACTTTGGTAAAATGTTTAGGGCAGGCCTTACTGATAATGTCAAATTTGAGCAGAGACCTGAAGAAAGTGAGGGAATAAGTCATGTGGACATTCGGGAGAAGACTATTCCAGGCAGAGAGAAGAACAAGGGCAAAGGCTCTGAAGCAGGCATGTATTTGGAGTGTTTGAGGAGGTCAGAGTAACTGGAGCAACATAGGTAAAGCAGGGGTGAGGGGGCGACAAGGTCAGATCTAGGCCTGGTGGCTCCATGTAAGAACTCCAGCTTTACTCCGAGTAACACGGGAAGTTCTTGGAGGGTTTTGAATTAGTGGAATGACGGGATCCATCACTTTTTGAAAGAGGATCATGCTGGCTGTTCTGTCGAGAGCAGGCTGTGGCAGGTGCTCAAAGAATAGAAAGAGGGAGATAAATTAGAATGTCGTTTTGTAGTTTGAATAAAAATCATGTTGGCTCAGCTAGAGTAGTGGGATGGGAGGGAAGCAAAGAGGAATGGAGAGCTTGGAGAAATCTAACCCAGATCGGATGTGAGGGGTGATTTGGTGTGAGAAATAATGGGGTAGGAATCAAGGAGAGCATTAAGGAGCTCTGGGTGGTTAAAACTGCTTCGACCTCTCTAAACTCTTCAGAAAACAAGTGCGAGGGGGTGAGAACGTATTTATATTGCTTACAATTTTATTCCTAGTGCCCGTTGTAGTATAGACACTCAACTTTTGATTAAACTAATGAATGAAATAAGTTAGGTATATTAAACACAGATGGGGTGGCAGTGGGGAGAGTGGGTCAATGGGGGGAGGGGAATATCTGTAATACTTTCAACAATAAAGATAAAAAAAGTAGATGCAAGTACTTGCCTATTTTATACCTGTAGGTGTAGTCAGGCGTAGGTATTTATTTACATTTTCAAATGAATATTGCTTTATTATAAATTACTTTCTTTTTATTTCACCTTTAAATAAAAGGATGTTATGTTAATTTACAAATATATAAATAGAGAGAGATTTTGGAACCAAGATGAATTTGGAAGACAGAACTCAGAACAATGGTCTTGATTATCTTGGAAAAGTTAAATGTTAAACCATCAGATTTCTAAGTGATGGGAATGAGTGCTGGGAAGTTTTTACATATCACTATATACTTATTTTATAAATTTATCTTTAATTTTGAAAGTATTACAGATGGCCCCTTCCGTTCCCCCGTTGATCCCATTTTGCTTCTAGAAAAACCTATAAGGAAATAAAAATTTTTATGAGAGCTCAGGTCACAAAATGGCAATCCAGTTAGTTATGTTTGGCTCACTAGACACTGGCCCCCAAAGAGTTTTAAAAATTTCAATTTAGTTACCAGCATTTAAGTAAGTAAATTCATAGAAATATTTACATTTCTAGTTTCTCTTGAAAAAATCAAGGTTTGGCCATATTGCCCTCTTATTCCTTTATGGAAAATATCGTATAGGCAAAGCCCATCCACTGTCCTTAGTGGGACTGAGTCGTCCTTTTTCCAGGTGCTCAGATTCGCCCCTACTCTCTGGTCCTACACACGCCAGCAATGAGCCCCTTCCCGGCACCGTATGCCAGCCCTCTGCGCTCGCTTATATTTTCTGCTTTGGACCCAGAGGGAACGTCTGTTGCCAATGGTCCCTCCAGAGTGAGCTTCTTCTTTGTGTTCAGTGTCCTTTCCCCAGGCCGCCCTTCCTCAGCCTTCAGGAACCCAGGAGCCCCATCCTTCCTCCTTTCCATCCACACGTGTTTAAGGCCTACAAGCCCGGGACTGAGATGCGCCGTCTCCAAGCAGACAGCAGGTTTGCGGTCACAGACCTTCGGGGAAGAGAGAAGAAAAGAGCAAATCAACAAGTGGGTAACTACAAGTATGGTAAGTGCTATGGAGAAAGAGGATTTTCGAGACGAGAATATATGGAGGTAAGTTGTTCACAGGCAGTTTCTCTGAGGAGGTGACAGTTTAGCATGAAAGCCAGGGAGGAGAAGGTTGTGAGTGAAGGGAACAGCTAACAGGCACCCTGAAGCAGACAGGGGTCTGGCATTTGGGGGCGTTAATAAAAGCAGGCCAAGGCCAGGATTCTGAGCCAGAGGAGAGAGCAGGAGAAGATTAAAAGGGAGGCAGGCGAGTCAAATCCTATAGGACACTGTGGGCTATGGGAAGAGTTTTCGTTTTATTTTCGGTGCCATTTAATTTCTGGTACACACCCCAGGTATACTAGGTTCATAATAATTATCAAAACTTGCCTTAAAAGTGATTTGAAGTGTTTTTATGTTAAACTAAACTCACTGGTGGGGGTTAACAATGTTACCTCTCTTGGTGGAGGTGAATTTTAAACCAAACCTTTTAATTAAAAGAATAAATTAACTATGGCTAAATGAAATGAACAAGCAGAACTCATGGAGATTGGCATATGAGGACCCATTATCTCTGAAGTGATAAATTTGGGTGAAAGAGGTTCTACCTTTGAAAGTAATTTAGTACAGGATTAAATTCACACTGTGAAAAATTAACTCTAAAAATATCATGAGGTTGTATTTATTTATCATGTATATACCAACACCCTACTTATTCAGAGGTCATTTATCTGAAAACTTCAACTGGACTGATCAAACTGAGAATGAAGAAATAAAGAAGGAGTTTTCAGCAGCTAAAACAGATGTCACACAGCCCACGTATTAGGCTTACGCAGCACCGCACTCACCGCGTTGAGGAAGGTTCCCCTGCCTCTCCAGAGCACGTGATCCCAACCAGAAATATTTATAGTATATATCATATGCATTTTATGTGTATATTTCTATTTGTGTGTGTGTACTATATATATTATATCTATTATATCTCTATCTATCTATCTATCTATCTAGTCAATGGGAGAGAAAGAAAAATATAAAAAGTAGTGGCAAAAGTTTGGAAGGTTTATCCACCTGAGGCCAGTGGGGATGGAAAACGGCTTCCTGAGGCTGACTGACACCTGAGGAGAACAGCGTATGGCTGTGCTCTGTTTATTTAATTTCCCAGTGACAACCCTGACACATCAAGGGGTGTGGAATCATGCTACAGAGGGTCTGTATGCTATAGAGAGTCTGTTTTAGAAACTGGGAAGAGTAAAAAACGTTATAGAAGGACTTCTTTGTGGAATGACTACATACAATCAGGAGCTTGAGTGGCAGGCTTTGTTAATTCGGTCAGCAAATATCCAGGACTGTTTATCTATGTTCAGTAGCAGAAAGACACAAATCCCACCCTCGCAGAGCTGACATAGGCGTGTCACCATGTGGAAGGTGGTAAAGCTAGATGAGGGATGAAGTCACCAAGCTTGGATCTGGGATGTTTGTCTTATGTGGAGTGCACACTCTCAGCAGATATTGGGTTAGAGGACTGTCATGGATTTGCCTGTATTTGCATCCAAAGGAGAAGGTCTGTACAGATGGCAAGACACTTCTTAGTTGTCACAACTAAGCTGAAGATGTATTACCTGCTGATTCTGGTTTTATCTCCTCAAACGAAACTCTTTTAATTACTAGAACCATGATGGCAAGATTTATTTTCTGTATCTTTTTTATAAACAACTGGATCTTATTTCCAGAGGTTATTTATAGCTTGCCTTAAATAAAAGTCACCTTTTGGTCACCCTATTTATGATGGAGCTTGATTACTGAGAATGAGGTATACATAAGTAATTTTTTTAAATACACAACTTCTTTCCTATAAAAAATTTTGTTTCTAGTTCTGTTCATTCTTTACAGAAGAAGATGACAGTTTTTTCTAGCAAAGCCTCATACAAGACATGCTGCAGGACGGGTTGCCTAGGCCCCTGCCTATTCTCCTTCAGTCATATTTCAGTCATTCAGTTTCAAGGGTTGACTTTTGTGCCTTATCTTTCTATTAATATTTAACATGTATTATTGCCATAGGTCTGTATTATTAACATGTATTATTATTTTTAAAGTATCTTTATTTCAGTTGACTCACTTTTTAACCTAAAATTATTAAGAAAAGATAATTCATATCACTATCACAAATAGAAACTTGGTGCCAATGGTCATAAATAGAGGATATCAATAAAATAAATGCCCTTTTGCTTGCTGAAGCCTCTGAGTCAAACTCCTGCTTTCACTTTATTGGCAAATGACATTAGCAGGAGTTTAAAAGCATCGTAGCCCCAAACTGAGCCATTCTTCTTGATGGTTATTGCAAGGCTAAAACAGGAAATACATCTCCCTTTGAGATTCAATATTACTTAATTCAGGGGTTGGTGAATTACCTAAAATCATTCCAGTTGCCACTGCTTGGGAAATAGGGGGATTTTTTGAAAGCAACAATGTCTGTTTGGTTTTCCAAAGAAGGGGACTGACCTTCCCGTGTTTCACGCATTTCATTAGGCTCAACACAGGGCTAGGTACAGGGTAGCTGTGTCGTATTGCTGGTTTGATGTCTACAACCATGACTGCACCCTGCCTCTGCCAAACATTCACAAAATTACTTCTCTTGGTTACAAGGATTTGGGTATTGTGAGAGAGCTGAACTCCTGGGTAATAAAATCATAATGCTGGAATTATTTGACAGTGAATCACCAACACCTCTTTTGCGTTATAATGACACAAAAGTAGCAATGTAGCATTTTTAAAGGGAAAATAACTTTGGACCGAGGTTCAGATGTAAGCTTAGGAACTCACCAGTGTCAGGCCTTGGATAGGTTATTTCGTCTCTCTGCTTCGGTTTCCTTATCTATCATATAGGTCTGATAATACCTTTCTCAAAAGGATGGTACTAGGATTAGTGAGGTAACATACGTAATATGGCTGTCACATAGTATGGTCTCAATAATTTTGAGCTATTTTTTAGGATAACACATACTTAGGTTATGATATAGCTCTAAGGTCTTATATTACAGTTAAGAAAGAAAAATATATATATTTAGAGAGTTAGGCAAAATTAAAAAATCATTTCTATAGATACAAATTAGAGAAGTCTTGAGGAAATGAAAATCCTGCTTATTAGAACTAACCAAGGCTGGTTTGTGCTGTTTTGTTTTTGTCCTGATCCAGCTGGATGATTTCCTAAATTCTTCTGTCTTTTGCAGAATGAATACAGCTGTAGCATGGACCAGCAGACGCACCACTTTGCCCATCCTTGCTTCAAGGATCTTTCTGCATATTGAAAGGTTCTTTTCAGATGTAAGGTTTTTACTTAATGCTAAAGCATTTTTTTCTGATTAGATCAATATACCAAGATTTTCAACTGAGTCTAGTTACCCGAAAAGTCAATGAATCATACCCCATGCACACTTTGGAAACAAGTACTTATGTAGACCTCAGCTGCACATTGCCAACTGGGAGCAGCTCAGACCTATCATGCTTAATGGAAAAACCACACTCGAATCTTCTCTTCCAGTGGTGCTTTATAGGGACCCCCTAAAATACCTCCTGTAGCTACATTGATGCATTATTGTGATAGAGCCAGGACTGCCATTTTCCTCTTTATACTGTTCCATCTTGATTACATAAAGAAATTCAGGGGGAGGTGGAAGAGAGTAAAGGGAGAATAAATGGGGATGAAAAGAGATTTGACTTTGGGTGGTGAACACACAATACATTATACAGAAGCTGTATTATAGAATTGTATACCTGAAACCTATATACTTTTATTAACCAATGTCACCCCAATAAATTAATTTAAAACACTTCAAAAATAAGTTTCTCTTAATTAGAATTAAAATTCACAGTTTTCTTTATTTACAGGCCTCTCTGGAAGCATGCTATTAAGATTTACCACATATAGGCAGTAGCAAAATAAAGTTAATCTATAAAATAATTTCATAGACCAATTGTAAATCGTATTCTTTATTTTCCTTAAATACAATTAATAACTTTGCCTAAGTCAATGTCAGTAGGATTCAAAATTGAGTTGATGAATATACACAATGGTAAAAATTAACAGAAAAACACATTTTCAGTTAGTATCTTTTAGTAGCTGTTACCATTTGTGTTTTGAAATTCAGAAACAATGACTTTGAAGACCTACTTTTTATCATACCTTGCAGGCCCATTTCTCTGTATCCATTCTTTCTTAACTAAATAAACAGATTTGTTGGGTTTTTTCCTTATAACTGTTGAGGGTCATGTTTGTTGATTGGCTAAAGTTATTCCTTCACTACTTGGAATTTCTGTGACAGGGTTTTTAGAAAGGCGCACAGTGCCTTAGTTTCTTTCATTTATTCATTCATTTAACACAGACATTTATTAAGATCTAGGTCGTGGCCAGCACTGGGTTAGATCCTTGGAGCTAATACGTGGGTACTAAGTGATACACAAGGGTGTGTAGGACTAGATTCCTACCTTCCAGGGATTTACAATCTAAGATTACATAGAATTCATTTAAGCAATTAAAAGTATACCACACAAGTAAATGATAGACTCACTAGAATGCTGTAGGGAAAGTATAGAATAATCAGAGGAGAGGACATAGGTCAGATTTGGGAGGATGGGCTAAATGTCAGGAAATGAAGATGGTATAGAAGGAGGGTCTCAGGAGAGAATTTTCTTAATACAAACACATTCAATATAATTTGATTTAACCATCATTAACTGAGCAACTGCTAAGGATAAGATCCCTGGAACTCTAAGAGATAAAAATATGTATGTGAAATAATCCTGTACACAAGAATGGCCAGTCCAGGAGGTCTAACATGCAAATAATAGACGTTCCAGGAAGAAAGAACAAGTAATAGAGTAATACTGATGGCAAGGAAGTGAGTTTCCAATGGACCTGCCCTGAGGTACACCACTGTGAAATTTTAGAACATTGTAGAATATTTAAAATCAGGAATCATAACAACTTTGGACTTTTTAACAGAACTTGTGGTAGCAGTTAAGACCTTGGAGCAATGTTGCAATATTACAAGGAAAATTATTTTTCCAACATGGAATTACACATCCTACTAAATTCTTAGTTAAATGTGAGGGTAGATTTAAGGCACGTGTACCCTTTTTTTCAGGATTCTATTAAAAAGAGTGCTCTATAAAAACTAAGAAAAATACCAAGAGGGCAAAAGCTATAGGATCCAGGAAATTGGCTCTAACTCATTGATGATGATGGAGCCAAAGGTGCACCAAGCATGAAGAGAATCCTGTCCAGAGAGGCCAGGCCAGAGGCTCTGGGGGAATGTCCCCAGGAAAATGAGATTGATGGATTAGTTGATGCATTTGAACATAATAAGAGGAAATTCAGACAAATAGGTGAGAATTTAGAGATGAATTGATGATATTTATATAGAAAACTAAGCCAAGAACACACATGACAAAGTGTACAAGATAGTAAAGCATTCATAGACAGTATGCCTCAGGGTCAGTAGAATTTGGATGGTCTAATCATGCAGACATGGAGTGCATACTTGAGTCGGACTGTAACATAACTGTATGAAGAGACATAAGTTATTGTGTGTGGTTGACGTGCAATGGTGGTTAGAGAAAGCTTGATGCTTTTAGGCTAGATGGTGCCTAATGTTGAAAAACATCAGGGAAATGGAAAATAATAGTATTTTGAGTTGTATAAATAAAATGAAGTTAAGATACTAAAAACTAAGTAAGTATAAAGGGTTGTCTTGGAGGAGCTGGAAATGGATAGACTGAGGAAGGCAGAGGACTGTTGTTTTTCATTATACACCTAGCAGAAGTGGCTGACCTAATTACATATATAACTTGGTACAAATAAAATACTAAATATTTTAAAGGTACTATTTTTCCTCATAATTTATCCAGGGCGTCTATGTCTAGACAATGGCCACTGCTTTTGAATGGCATATGAGCCAATTAAGCAGCAAACAGGAATGTCTTGGAAGGTCTCTGCTGACCTTCCCTTTTTGATCAGTGATGTGGTCTTTGTGTCCCAGTGTCTTAGACCACAGTCCTCCCTCATGTGATATGACAACCTGAACAATCTCTTGATGTTTAGAGATTTTAGGTTGATCTTCCCAAAAGAACTACACCCACCAAGAGGTTGAGAGTTCAAATACTGACAGAAATACACCCAAATATCCACAGCTTGTTTTGATCTGAAAAGGCAGCCAACAGCAGAAGCCTCTATAACAGTTGGGGCGGGGGTAGGGGCAGGGAAACTGTTTTCATAGCAGCTGGCACAGTGCTTGATACTTGGTAAAAGCATGAAAACATGTGTTGAATGAATGAATGAAATATAGCAAATTACTTTTTGGACAGCTGACAGAATAGTCTATATATTCTAGCATAAAATATCTGGTTACATGCTTTTACTTCTCCTTTAAATCCAGAAAGGCAAGGACTTCAAGTCAAACGCCCAAGGGACACAATTAGAAACATTTCATGCACAAATTTCCTGTTCCATTTGGAGTTAAACCTAGGCCTTTAAGATTTATAGCCTACACACCCATAATACACTTTCTGTAACACTCCCAGTGTGGCAATGAGTAGAGCAATAGTTTTCAAAATGGCTTTCTTCATAAGGGTACTTCAAGTCCATGAAAACACTCCAGATAGATACCCTGAGCTGATTCCTGGCCTCTCGCCTCTGCTCAGCCAGAATGGCCCCCGTTTTATCTTTATGTTTTTACATATAAGAATTCCATTCAAAATGACATCTCTACCACTTAAAATGTTTACAAACCACTGATGTAGCAATGTGCTATTCTAGCAGAGCAGTGTTCTACTTCTCGTTGCATATTTTCTGGAGAGATTAAAAAGAATACAGGGGTCTGATCACACAGTGGACAGCATTTTAGCCAATTTAATTGAGAGTCAAAGGACAGGGCCCTTCAGTTGATGTCTAAGTTTTATAGATGTGTGTGAGTGTGAGCGCGCACACACACATACACACACCTGAGTAAGCATCTAATGGGTAAAACACATCTTTACTTTTCTATAAGTAAATCTAATTTCTATTATAAATCCACATTTCCTTCTAAAATCAGCAAACTTGATCAAATTTTCCCAAGTAAACTTAGTAAAATTATTGCTCAGTTATTTTAATATCAAACTCATACAATTTTAAGATTCTTCCCTTCCCTTCTCTATTTTCTCCCCTAAATGACATTCAAATTCCAAACAGGTGTGTGTGTGTGTGTGTGTGTGTGTGTGTGTGTGTGTGTGTTTTGAGTGTTTATGGTCAAAAGGCATTCTTTGTTCTCTTCTGCTATTTAAAGCGTCTTTCCTACCCTTTGAAAATTGGCCCTTATGGCCACTATCTCTGCTACTGCCTGTTAGAGATTCAAAAGTTGAGCACTAACTGCTTATTTTCTCTTTGTATTCTTGACATAAAACCCCACATCCTCTCTGAAGTGATACTTGCTACTGATTGAATAGGAAAGGAGGTTGTAGGACCCTGGCTAATATCTCAAAATCTCATCCTGCCACATCCATAGCAGTCATGGGTCTGTCCAATCTCTCCTTCTTTTAAAACACGAGAGAAAGCCCAGAAATCAGAGAAGCAACCGAGCAGGTACCCTTCAGTCATGTTCAATGTAGAGCAGTGTGTAATGTAACCCTGGGTCGTGAGCCAACAGTTCTCGTACCAGAGTAAATCAAGTTAACAATAGGAAAATGGGTTTATTCTGTAGACCTAATGAGAGTTTAGGAGGGAGGAACCCTAGGAGTTCTCTGATGTCATTTTACATCACAATTATTTTTTGCAATTCCAGTTAGAATCCCAGAATCCCTCACCCCTGCCCTGGCATCACACATGGCAATGGGACCTGGGCTAAAAGGGGCAGAAAAGAGAGTGCTTGAGATCTACAAAAAAAAGTAGGAGACTGAGAAAACCCATAAAACAAAGACCAGCCCGGCTGGTGTGGCTCAGTGGTTGAGTATCGACCCATGCACCAGGTCACTGGTCAATTTCCAGTCAGGGCACATGCCCAGGTTGTGGGACAAATCCCCAGTGGTAGGCATGCAGGAGGCACCAATCAATGTTCTCTCTCTTCACTGTTTCTCTCTCTTCCTTTCCCTTCCTCTCTTTCTAAAGTCCATTAAGACAAAAACAAAAAAACACACAAACATAAAACAAAAACCAAACCCAGAACTTGAGGATTCCAGAGTAAGAAGATGAAATGTTACCAAAATAGAGAAAGTAGAACTTGGAGTGAGGAGATGGAGTTTAAAAAAGGAGTGGACTGTAAATAGTAGAGAAGAAAGGTAAGGTTGGAAAACAGAAATGATTAAAATGAACAGCCCGTGGAGGTCTAGTGAGAATTCAAACGGACCCACTGAGGTCTGGGTAGTGAGGCCAGTTCTCTCCCACAGGCAAGCTGACAAGGTAGCTACACAGTGTTTGCTTTTCAATTCTCCGCCAACCTCACTCTGCATGTTTTGAATTTACCTGTGTGTGCTCGGTCTAGTGACCAGTGACCAAGGGTTTCCTTCCTCCATGGACATTGGGTAAATGCCTTCATTGTGGAGCTCAGGGTTACAGAGCACAATCCACAGGAATAGGAAACTGATAACACTGTGTCCAGTACACCAATGCGACCCTCAAGGAGAACCAGAGACATGCTCCTTGGGATTTCAAAAAAGAGGATTTCTATGGGTTTTGGAGATCTGTTTCTTTTTATTTTACAGAAATTGAATAATATAAACTTTGCTTATTAATTCTATAAAATGGGCTGTAGCCAGACCTGTTTATGGGGAGCTACTAAATGCACATAAATGAAAGATTCCCACAATTCAGGTATAGAATGAAGTAAATCACACAGTGGGCCACAGTAAGCACCTCTGGACTCTGAGCCTGGACAAAGTTAGGTATCAGGATTGCTATGTTGCAGAATTATTACTTTCCTTGGCAGAATAGGTTGTTTCTGAGCAATGAAACAACCTGGAACGCAGAAAAGAAAACAAGCCTGACCACTCTTTTTCCTGGGCCTTCAGACTTTCAGATGCTAAAATAAAAAGGATTGGATAAGGGACACAGAACATTGGAAGGTCTAGGAAATGGATTGGTTAGGGGGAAGGACCTAGCACCAGCTCTCCAAGGACTGGGAACTTGATTGGTTAGTTTGAAAGAGTGCCTGATCCTTCCCAAGTCCTAGATAAAAAATTGGCCTAAGAAAGGCAAGTGCTCTCTCTCAATCTCTCTCTCTCTCTCTCTCTCTCCCCCTCCCTCCCTCCCTCCCTCCCTCCCTCCCTCCCTCCCTCCCTCCCTTCCTCCAGGTAACATGCACTTGCCCTGTTCCTTTGTACTTTCTCTCTCTGCCTAGCAGACACACAGGCCCCAAGCAAAAGCCGGGGTACAGTAATGCAGCTCCCACCAGAGCGAAGCCGGGAATAGAGACTCAGATAGCTGAACAAGAGCAAGGCTGGACTGGACTGAGCTTTCACATGGACTGGACCTTGGTCTTTCTTCTGGGTGTGATGAAGACAAGGCTGGACTTCTTCCACAGCATTTGCTCCAGCTTCAACACATCTTATCACCTTACCTAATCCTTCCATGTGTGGCCCCTGAAATACTTTTCTTATGGACCCCATTTCCACCAGCAACTAGAATGGCAAAATACATACTTTCTTTGACGCTCTATAGACATAGTGCCCAAACAGATGACTGCACCTTGCTAGTTTAAGTGGTTTCCTACTGCGCACTTGGCTGTCTTCTCTAGTTTCTCAGTGCCTGGGTACAATGTGGGGAGTTGGAGAAGGACTGGGGACTGATGACATCTTTCTTGGAGGACCTAGATGACTTGAAGCAAAAGACCAATATAAGTAAAATTTCTATTGCATTGTATGGATAATGATGCTTTTCCTAGTTATTCACCTTTACAGGAAAGACTTTAAAACTTCCTGTCAGGGCATGTTGGCTCCAACATTTATAAGCTCTGCAAACAAACATGGGCCATTTGACTCTTTGTGAAAGGGCCAGAGCCCTACAGCAATGTGGGAGCAAATTATCACTTCAACCTAATGATTGTCTTCTTAATTGGCTCCAGGGAAATATATATATATTTTTTCCTTTCAGTAATTACTCTGTATTTTTCCCCCAGGCTCTGTGGCATTTCTCTAAAGAGATAATAATAGAGCTAGCCTAATAGTGGAAAATAACCTCAGGCAGTCTATTTGAAATGCTAAGGAGAGGGGAAGAGAAAGTGGTTGGGGGACAGGAAGAAGAAAGAAATGGAAGACAGAGAAGAGGATGACATTGGCTGTGACAACAACAGAAAAGGAAGAAGGAAGAAGAGAGGAGGATGGTGAAGGGGAGAAACCGCAGCCGCAGTGGTGCAGGAGCCAACAGGGGCTAACAGCCTTTCACAGATTCTTATGACCTCCAAGGGCATCTGCTCAAGTCTGCAGATTCCGGTGCTCCATGCTATCTCAGAATCATACTGGGAAGAGGAATGCTTAGAAATCTGAACTTTAATCAAGCACCCCACATGAGTTTTGTGCATAATAAACTTTGAAAATTATTGGCCTACATTATGCTGGGTATTAAAGCCAGAGGTGCTGTCCAATGTAACTAATTCATTTTTCAAGCTTCCAGAGCAACAAAGCAACAAAGGGTAATGTTTTATGATAATGTAAACCCAGGGACATAGAGCTTCTGGGATTAATCTCAAACCATGGGCAATTCTCTTGGATGCAAAGCCAAAAAAGTGACAAGAGAAGACAGACCAATAATCATGACTGCTAGTCTTTCCTGAGCACTTAACATGTGCCACGTCCAATTCTGACTGATTTACATGATTTAGTCACCTTCAGTTCTCATACGTAGCAGTCAGTATTATTTCCCCTGCTTCACAGATGAAAAAGCTGGAATTTCAGGTTAAGTAAATTGTGCTAATTAACAATGCTAATAAGGGGCAGAGAGGACTCATACCCTCAGAGGCTCAGACTGTTAGGTGTCAAACCATTCCATTCAAACCGTGATAAAAGCACTGCAGGACTGGGTTCCAGTTTTAGGTCTGTCACGTTAACTATGCAAACTCGGATGGCCTCACCTGCCTAGGATTTAGGTTAGTTGTCTGTAAAATGGGATTGTTAACAATGGTGTAATGAGAAGCCAGTAGATGTGAAATCTCTGTGAAGAGTATAAAGTACCATATAAATGTCAGTTATCATCATACTCCCACAATCATGGTGCACGTGGGCTGGATCTAAACATTCCCACATAAAGTGAGGAAACAGAAATAAAGTAGTTGCACTACTATTCGATCACACAGGTAGAATCACAGGCTAATTCTAATATCACAAGGGCAAGGTGGACGAGTAAGTACATTTTTTGTTGTTTAATCCTCACCCAAGGATATGTTCTTATCAATTATTTTTTATTTGTTTCATAAAGAGAGAGAGAGAGAGAGAAACATGGATGTGGGAGAGAAACATAGATTGGTTGCCTCCTGGATACACCCTGACCGGAATCCAACCCACAACATAGATACGTATGTACCCTGACCAGGAATCAAACTCACAAGCTTTTGGTGCACTGAATGATGCTCCAACCAACTGAGCCACCTGGCCAAGGCAAGAATCAGTAAGTATTTTTTAAAAGGTGCCCCTTTTGACTATTTTCTCGGTGTGCCTCCAGATGGGACCACCACTCCTGATGTTGGCTGTTGGACACACCGATTTATGCTTTCACACAATACTTTCCCATTATATTTACTGATAATAACATCGAGTGTACATAGTACCTTATATTTTTCAAGGCATTTTTAGAGGGTATGTTTAGAGTGAGCAATCCCCTAGGTCTTTCTATTACCCTTAACTCAGTCACTGTTTATTCTCCACCATGAAATCAAATCCAGCTACTCAAATTGGTGAAGTCAGCAGTGTGAGCCATGGGTAAATTCCTTCACCAATCTGCATTTCAGTGAACTGGAGCTAATCGAATCTTCCCTGCTTCTCTCAGCAGGCTTATGGGGAAATTCCACCAAGAATATGCAAGAGTATGTTAGAAAGAAAGAAATAAGGAAGAGGAGCAAATTGGAAACTAGTGAGTAGGCCAAGAGGAGAGTGATTTGGGAATTGGGTACAGAGCTAAACAGGTTTAAATTCTGAAATCATCACCCCATCCAATGTGCCTCCACAGCCACACAACCTTCTTCACACTTAAAAATACTTTAATGGCCAACTGTGGTGTATCCAGGGTGCTAGTTTCCCAATAAAAACAATGATCATTTACTTGCACAAGACAATGTTGTAGGCATGTTTTAGTAATAACTGCATCAGGCAAGTTAGTATTACAGCCCCATTTCACAAATGAGGAAACTAAAGCAAAGGGTCTAAAACATGTCTAACCCCCCCAGCCAATAGGTGGCAGAACTGGGATTCAATCCCTGGCAGTCAGGTTCCAGGGTGTGCTCTTATCTCTGTGCTTATTGCTTTTCAAAATAGTGCCATCTAGCCCTGCTGGTGTGGCTCTGTGGTTGAGGTCACATGCACCAAGAGGTCACAAGTTTGATTCTTGGTTAGGGCACATGCCCAGGGCCAAATACCCAGTAGGGTGCATGCAGGAGGCGGCCAATCAATGCTCTCATCTCTCTCTACTTCTCCCTTCCTTTCTCTCTCCAAAATCAATAAAGAAAAAGAAAAAAATAGTGTCCATCTCAAGTTTGGGTCCAGTGTTTCAAGTGATATACGTTTTCCAGTTAACTCTTAACTCACCTTGCAAATGAAATGAAAACCACTACTTTAGCTTTGTCTATTCACAGAGCACCAGGAAAGAATAAACTGTATCACCAGCCATTGCACCCCACAAAACACTTTCTCACACTTATTTCCCCCCCAGCTTTCTCAATGCCAAACCCTCACATTTCCCCATATGCAGGTGTGGCCTGCCCTAGATTTCTGATGAGACTGGGCTAGAGAGTCAGAAGAATGTGAGTGGCCTTAAATCGACCCCTTTGCCTTGCTAACACCCTCCACCCAGTTCAAGTCTTTCCAAAATTCCAGGACTGGGAATGAACTATTGCCACCTGTTAGTTTCTCCCTGGGATAGAACGACCCAGACCTAGACAATACATGTTTGCTTAAGATACTGGACCCACTGGTCTTTGCCCCTTTCTTCTATGAATAAAGAGCTATGGCTATAGCGTGGTCAGGTCTGGGCAGTATTGGAAAGAGCCTGCAGGAGGCTGTAGGCAAAGACCTGCAGACACAAATGCTCAGAGGAGACAGGCAGATGCCAGAAGGAAATGGAGTGAGTCAGGGGAAAGAGTAAATTGTCGTTAAGCACTTGATTCCCTCTGCTATATTTTGTTTTCCCACGTTCGACAGAGTTAAGAATACCTACAGTCTATCATAAGATAAAAAGTGGGTGTAAACATAATTGCAGAAATTAACACTTTGTCTCAGCATCTGAGAATGTTGGAATGTTGCTGTAAAGAAATTTAGGCCCATATTTTCCTGTTTTTAAAAGAAGCCAGGAAACCAGATTTTTATATGACAGCTCCTGAGTTTAAGTGTCAGAAACCAATTTAGAATTTTTAAAGTAATGTGCTGTGGACCAATTCTGCTTTCACAGGTTTGTTTTCTTTTTCCAGTTGGTGGTGGTCAGAGAGGCCCAGGAGGGCAGAGCCGAGAGATAAGCAACTGAGAACTAAGCTGTCCGTGCTCCGATGGGCAGCAACTTAATGTCCCCAGCTCTCCAGCGTCAGCTGTAGGGTGGGTCTTCTTCGGGCTTTCTTTCTAACAGAACCACTGAGGAATAAACAACAATGGACAGCTCTAACCTACCTTTGCTTCTCATCTCTCTCTAGTGAATGCTGGAACTAATCTGATTATTGTTTAAATAAATGTAATCCTTGAAGAACTGTATTGAAGCTATGGTAAACAGACAAGAGAAAAGCAGGCTTCAGACAATTGTCTCTAATTGCAGTTAAAAGAGTGGGCCAACCTTGATCCCAGACGGGACAAGCAGCAAACAGAATCAGTAATATTGGAAAGCTATCTCCTGACATGTGGGATAATAAGTAGCAAGGATCATGAACCCAAATGTCCATGAAAGTAAAACTTTCACTTTCTCCAAAATATATAAATTTGGATATTATTTTAGTATACTGTGTTCTTATCATGACTTTAACAATCATTTTTGAGTAGAAATATTCTTTCTCAAACAGTAACTTTATGGTTGAGAATAACCTGGCCAATGCCACCTTAACCAGGTGATCTGAGATAGGATCACTAGAATTAGACATATGGGCATCTACATCTTCTGAACCAAGGAGGTAAAGATGGCACACCATCCATCACTCCTTCCAGAAATTGCTTAACTTCCATCTAATCAAAAGAAAACTGTAGGATAGCTACCATTATTGTATCAATATTAGCATCTTGGGTACATAAGATGTCAAACTTTCGGAAAGTTGAGTGATGGGTATACAAAAGGTCTGGGTACTGTTTTTGTAACTTTGGTACTCTAATATAATTTCAAAATAAAAAGTTAGAAAAATAAATGATCTTTTTTCATAATCCGAAGTCTACTGTAAACAATTTTAAAGGATTTAAATTGATTACATGCTATCTTTCTATTATTTCGTCTAAATTAACTAATTCAATATCAATATTTGCTTTTCAATGTTGAATGATGCTTAAATGCTATGAACTATAGGAGGAATAATATTCAGAATGGAAAAATATGGATTTCCAATGCCTATTCTTTACTTGTTTTCTGTCTGCTAACGGGCATGGGCATTGTAGTTTAAGTTTCCTAACACTTTGCTTCCTTTATTATGGCACCTCCTCGCCATTGTTGTTTCCTTACTGAAAACACTGAAATAATGTTGGCTGCAAGCCATAGGAAAGCTAATATATTCCTCCCAGTTTCAAATAACCAGGTTGTCCACATGGTCTACATCTGGCCAAAAATAACAGAAAATTTCTGGCAATAGTGATTGGCCCAGGGTGAACATATTGGCCAAGCTTTGCACCTACAGTTCTTCTCTGGGATCTTTATATTGACCGTGGAAAGGAAGTCCTTTTTCTCTCTTTGCATTATAAACTGGAAAGCTGTGATCCCAGAAGTACCAACAGTCATGTACATCATCCCGTGGAAGAGCCTGAGAAATGAGAGCTGCGAAGATTTGTTAATGCTATTTAAGTCTCTGGTCCAATCTCCTTGGCCAGATCTATATTTCTTTTTTTATGCTTTAATTACACAAGCCAATAAATTTCCATTTTCTTGGTTAAGCTATTTTACTTAGAACATAGCTCTTTGTCTTTTGAAACCAAATAATTTTGATTCATTTAACATGACTTGAGATAGATAGATAGATAGATAGATAGATAGATAGATAGATAGATGATAGATATTGTTTATATCACTACTTCTTGGGGCTGAGTCAAGAGAAGGGCAGGCAATATTGGTACATTTTTAGTTTAAGAATAAATGTATTCTCACAGGGAGGTACCTGAACAAGTGTCAAAGATCACTGAAGAATATTAGAAAGCAGGACAAGGATCAGTGCTGAGAGACTGGAGATGGTAAAAAATTCTCAGTTCTAAGAATGAAAAGAAGGTAAATTCTATGACCTAAATCATAAATTTCTATTTATTCATAAATAAACTACCATTAATTTCAGAATGTAGTATAAAAAAATTTGGTTTGTATTACTGACAAAATAAACATTGAACCCTGGCACCAGCATAGCAATAGAGGAAGTCACACTATTACCAGCAAGAGTTGTCCTATAGCCGCTGTATCTCTGGACCTAAAGTATATCATGTGACAAGGTCTTTCTGCTATCCTTTGAATAGTACTGGAATGTAAATTAGTAACTGTTTCTAAAGCATAATGATTATTATATCAATTAACTTCTAGGAAAGTTTCTGTTGGCACTATCTTCTGTCTTTTTATTATTATTATTATTATTATTATTATTATTATTCCAGAGTGAGAGGAAGGGTGAGAGAGAGAGAGAGAAACATTGATCAGCTGCCTCCTGCACACCCCCCTACTAGGGATCAAGCCTGTAACCTAACAAACTTTTTCTGCATGGGACCTAGCCAGGGCTCTATCTTCTGTCTTTGTAAATATTTTTAATAATAGCCTGAATAAAGACACCAGTGAAAAGCTGACTGTATTTGAATATAACATGAAGCTAGAAGCAAATTGTTGGATGATAAAATCAAGATTTCAGACATCCCAAGAGGCCGAAATTCAGACAGGGAAATAAAATTAGTCTTACACTTAGCCTCCTGCCTCCATACACATAGATAACAGAAACATAAAAACAGTGTGAGTCAGGGTGGAAATGTGACTTAATAGCAGCACATGTGATTACAAATAGAGGTTCTAGTAAACTATTAGTTCAATAAGAAAAAAATAAAACTAGCTCAATGCTAAGCTATAGTGGTGATAGTTTCCCAAAAGAAGCAAATAAAATTCTTCCTGTAATCAGCACAGGTGTGGCCAACTATACTACATTTAATTCTTCGTGCCATATTTTTAAATGTATGTTTAAAAGATCCTGTCTAGACAAGAGTAACCAGGATGCAATTATTTTTAAAAAACTAAAGCTGTTTAACCTAGAGTAGAAAAAAATTAGGTAAGACATAATCTGTCTTCAAAGTCTGAAAAGCTGTCATACAGAAAAGAGATTGAGACTAATCAGTGTGGTGATATAGGGCAAAATTAGCATGCTTGACTAGAGGCAGGTAATGAGGAAAGATTTATGTCATTGTAAGGAAGGACTTTGTAATCATTTGAGCTGATCAAAACTAAAGAAAGGGCTGTGTGGGGAGACCCTAAATTATCTAATCACTTTATAGGAATATTACCTAGGAGTGTCATGTATTTAACAGAGTGGGGATGTGGGGGGAGTAGGGGGTGTTAACTAGATCGGTGCTTCTCAAACTTTAGTTGCAAATGAATCACCAGGGACTCATTAAAAATGCAGATTTTGATTCAGTTGCTCTGGGGTGAGGGCTGACAGACTGAATTTCTAACAAGCTCCAAAGTGATACCTATCACAATGATATGTGGACCACACTCTGAGAAGCAAGGAACTAGATAGCTCTTAAAGTCAATTTTCAATACTGAGAATCTCTAATTCTCATGGAAAAATATACTTCAGGAACAGAGAAAGCAGTTATATGTGGGATTTTCCGTGAGAAAATGGTAGTTTGCGAGCATAGAGGAAGCAGGAGCAGTGCCTGGAGACGGAAGCAGGGATACTTCAAAACTCACTCAGTAAACATATATTTTAAAGTAACCTCTTCTACAAAGTTGGAGGTATCACACTCTCTGACTTCAAACTATACTACAAATCTACAGTAATCAAAACAGTATGGTATTGGCAGAACACCGGACAGACCAATGAAACAGATTGAGAGCCCAGATATAAACTCATACATATAATAGCAACTAATTTTCAACAAAGGAGCCAAACACATGCAGTGGAGAAAGGAAAGCTTCCGCAATAAATAGTATTGGGAAAACTAGGAACCCATGTGCAAAAGAAAGAAACTAGACTGCTATCTGACACTATACACAAAAATTAACTCAAAATGGATGAAAGATTTGAATATAAGATCTGAAACAATAAGATTCATAAAAGAAAATATAGACACTAAACTTAAGGGCGTTGGTCTCAGAGGGGTCTTTGTGAACTTGACCCCAAAGGCAAGGGAAGTAAAAACAAAAATAAATCAATGGGACTACATCAAACTATAAAAAAAGCCCTGCACAGCAAAAGAAACCATCAACAAAACAAAAAGGCAACCAATCGAATGGGAGAAGATAATTGAAGACAACATATAGGATAGAGCCCTGGCTGGTTTGCTCCCTGGTTAGAGCATTGGCTTGAGGACCAAAGAGTTTCAGGTTCGGTTCCCATCAAGGACACGTACCTTGGTCCCCGCCCCTGGTCAGAGTCATATGGGAGGCAACCAGTTGATGTGTCTCTCTCACACCAATGACACATCAGTGTTTTTTTTCTCTCTCTCTCCCTCCCTCCCTCCATCGCTCCCTCTCTATCTGAAGATAAATGGAAAAATACCCTTGGGTGAGGATCTATAAACAAATTTATACAAACAGCAGACCAAATAGACATATTTCCAAGGAAGACATATAAATGGCTAATGGATACATAAAAATTTTTTTTCCAATATCACTAGCTATGAGAAAAATGCAAATCAAAACTATAATAAGGTACCACCTCATACCTGTTAGAATGGCTATTATTAATAATACAAGAAATAACAAGTGTTGGAGAGAATATAGAGAAAAGGGAACCCTCACATACTGCTGGAGGAAATGTAAATTTGTGCAGCCACTATAGAAAACAGTTTGGAGGTTTCTCAATCAATTAAGAATAGAGTTGCCATGTGACCCAGCAATTCCTCTTCTCTGTATCTACCTAAAAAGTTGAAAACACTTATTTGTAAAGATATATGTACTCCTATGTTCATTGCAGCATTATTTATAATAGTCAAAATATGGAAACAACCCAAGTGTCCTTGGCTGGATGATTAGATAAAGCAGATATGGTACTTATATACGGTGAAATACTACTCAGCCATAGAAAAGATAAAATGTTGCCATTTGTTGTCATGGATAGATCTTGAGAGTATTATGCTAAGGGAAATAAGTCAGATGGAAAAAATAAGAATTGTATGATTTCACTCATATGTGTGATATAAAACAAAAAACAACAAATGAACAATAAAAAAAAAACCCAAAATAATCTGATGTAAAGAAAGAAAAAGTGTTAATAAATACTTATATATAACTACATTTAATTATCCACTTTCATTAGAAATGACTGCTCGTTTTCAATAATCACAATAATAGCAATCATTTCTTCAATTCTAATAATTAAATTATATATTAAATTCAAGACTTTAAGTATTTGTCTAGTTCTTTAGAACTAGTTATCTATCTCAGAGTCTTTAAGTGTACAGACTTTGCTTTATTATTCTTTTACCTCCATTTCTGTAGAGCACAGCTTCTCAACTGGTGAAATTAGTGATGTCCCTCAAGATATCTGGTCTTCTCATCCTTTAGAAAGGCCTGTCAAGTTGCTTGATCCTGGGCTCCTGGGAAGAAGACCCAACCAGATTGTCAATCAGCCAATCATAATTAGTGACAACTAGCTCTCATTAGTCTGGCCTCATGGTAGGGGGCTTAATCAAGCTGAATGTCTATCACCTTAAAATCTGCCCCAGCAATTTTCTTCATGTCCTTTTCCATTATGGGAAAAGGATCTGTGGATCTGCTAGAGGAGTTCATGTTCTAAGTGCTTAATTAGCACACCATGCCCACCAAAATTTGGTCGTGGGAGAATAGACAATGAGAAAGACAGTCATGTACCTTTAGGTGTTGGCTCCAATATCATCAGTCTTTCCAATATCTTAAACAATCCATTGTGGCAAAGTAAGTGCATGGTAACATCTTTAAAAGGTATGTGTATTTTTTAATTTAGAATTTCAATATCAGTTGTAAAACTTGATATACAAAGTTTAGGTGGATTTTAAACCTATAGCTTCCTTTTATAACATTCCAAAGGTAAATTTGGTAAGAAAATAAAAGAAAGAGTTGCAATATTCAAAATCAAATCTTGCAAATGTTTTAATGGTTGTAACAGTTATTTCAAAATATTTATTCTTTATTTGTGCAATAGAGAATGTTTCATTGACAGCAGCTATCAAGAATTTGAAAAGATCTTTATTAAAATGCTTTGATTAGAAATGGTACATAGGCTTTCAAAGATAAAACTTGATTTGAGACAAAAAGTTATGTGGATGGAAGTATATTTATATTTCTCAATTTAAAGTAATCTATATTCCATTTTAATATACTGCTCCAAATATTATACTTTATTTTCTTACCAAAATTGTTTTATATAAAGAAAATGTAATGAATCTCTTTACCAAGCCCCATACAGATATCCCCAAATCTCCTCCAGTTTACTCCAGCGTGCTATAAATATTATTTTCTATGTTGGGAAGCACTGCTATAGGGAGATTTGCCTCTATAATATGTTGTGTTACTGAATATCTTCTAGTTTGATTACAGACTAATCAATTACAGATTTGTTTTAATATACAGTTACTATAACCCAAAGGCATCACGTAAGTCGGCACAACTGGAAAATGTCTAACCTAAGTTATTTCCTCACTTCTTCTCCAATGCCTCTTGAAAATCTTGGATTATTATTCTGAAGGGCTAACAATGTTCTTTTTCTTACCTCAATGGTTACACAGTGTTCACTTTGTGATAAATTACTGAGCACGTTGTACTTTTGTACACTCCAGTGTATATACTTTATTTCACAGTAACAAAGGGTTTAAATTTTTTTCTAAGACTAAAGAGATATGGTGATCTAAAGTAGTTTAACCTATTAAGTACATCAACCAAATGGTTATTCCAGGCTTGCATCGTGCTCCACTTAAGACAAACGTTTCACTAACGAGACCCTGGTCTATTGCCAACACTCTGCCAAACTGATTTTCCTTAACAGTAATAAGAAAGGGGCAAACTCTTCCTGCTGTATCCATACCTACCACTATTAAAAATTTGCCACAAGTTGCTTTTGCTTTGCTAGCACACAGCATCTGTCTACTGTGAAAATGAAATACCCTAGGGAGCTTGAGGGCACAATTCAGGCAGAGGGATGAAGGGAAAAGACAGTTCACCCAGCCATACTCACATATGTGAATTTACAGAGCAGACAGAGATATCATTCTGAGCCTATTCCACAACATTTCATGTGAAAGTTACTCACATTATTGTGATACACTTAACTGCTTCGCATGGCTCATTAACATTGGCATGTTTTTGTCAAGAAGCTTTCTATTTACATAAATTATCAATGTAGCCCAAATTTCTGCAAAAATAGAGGCAAATGAATAATTAGCTTTACTCAGCCTCATTCTCCATCAAGTGTAGTTTCATTTGCTTCCTGTAAAGGATAATTTTTGCTTCCTTTCTCCACAAGCTAACATGCCTTCTTCCTAATCTTATCCCTTTTTCTTTTTCTAAAATAGGCTGCGCCCCCCGGCGGCGGTTGGGAGTTTTTAAAAAGAAAAGAAAAAACCTTTCCCAGATGAGACTTGAGACCCTGCAATTTTACTTTTGGGCTGAGTCCAACACGTTCCCGTGAGCTCCATGTAAGTAGTCAGGAACATGAACCTAACCACATTTCTCCCCTGAGGTCAATTTCCTATGTTATATTTAAAAGAGGAGAAAGGCACAGGACAAAAGAAAAACAGCTTGGTTCCGGCCAGTTGCAGAAGGGCGGCAGTCCTGGGGCTCAGGACTGGCGTCTCGGACCACAAGCGCGTGTGGCGCTGTCCATTCCATGGTGCTGAATTCTACACACGGGGCTTTTCCCGTCAGGTTCAACCCTTCAGGATCTGAATGGGCTCCACCACGGCAGGCTAAACTTATTTCCGTGGGATGAGGGGTTCATTTAAACATTTGTTTATTCGCTTTCTACGAAAAACAAACAAACAAACATTCTTCCACAAAGAAACATTGTGCATTTTATAAGAAAGTAATGGCAGAGTTTTAGTTTTACACCAAAATGAGCTCTACTGAAGGAAAATGCCAAAGTTAGGAGTTAATGAAACCTGCTCTTTATCTCTCGAGTCAATACAACAGCACTTGGGCCCCTAGATATTGTAAAGTGGGTGGTACTGGGCTCTGCACTATCTGGATAGAAATTTAGATATTGTTTTACTGAGACTGAGAGACAGAGGAAGAAAAAAAGTAAACGTGTTAATTAAGATGGGTTGACTGTTTTAAAATACGTTTAAAAATGTTGCTCTGGCATTGTTTTCCAGACCTGCTAATTTTTTAAGGCAATTTAGATCAGACTCTGGGGAGTAACAGCTTTCCTCCTTCTACCCTCCCAGCCTCTGACCGACTGGAAAGATTTAAGAGCCCTGCTTGTTTATTTATTTATTTATTTATTTATTTATTTATTTATTTATGTTACAGATGTTTCTCCTTTTCCATTGACACCTTCCTCCCCCTCCCTCCCCGCCCTGTCCCCAGCTTTGTTGTCCATGTCCATTGGTTATGTGTACATGCATATAAGTTCGGTGGTTTATCTCCCCCCCACCCCCTCTTCTGCGTATTGTCAGTCTGTACCCTTCTTCCACGTCTCTGGGACTACCCTGTTCTTCAGACTGTTAGGTTCATTATATTCCACAAATAAGTGAGATCATGTGGTATTTGTCTTTCTCTGCTTAAAGAACCCTGCTCTTTATAGCAGGTGCTGACTGACATCCCCAGGGCCATTATAAAAATCCTTCTCTCTCCTTCCCCCACACATAAGAGATAATCAAATAAATATAAAGAAAACGGACAGAAGGGAGGGAAAGTGTGCTGCACTCCTAGCCTTTGGTTCTTGGTCCTTTGAGAAGTGAAGGTGTTTCTCACAGCTACAGAATTTATGGTCAGAAAGGGACAGAGTTAACTGATCCCAGCAAACGGTTCCTTCCTTTTCTTAATCCTTTGCTGCTTATTTTAGCCCCGTCTCCACCCCGACAGGAATACCATCCAGATCTTAGTCCAGGTAGATCTGACGTCAAGAGATGGCTTTCGTAGATTTGACGTGTAAACACTCATTTCCATTCCAGCTGGGAAGGGCTGGGGCTCCACTCAGCCGGGAGAGGAAAGAACTGCACTCAGCGCTCGCCACCGCCCTGCCTCTCCTGGAGTCATTCCGATCTCCTCGCAGAGCACCCGGGAGCGAGAAGTGGTCCAGAGCCAGAGGGTGGAAAGAGAAAATCATTCTGGCTTTTCTATCTTGCTTCTTTCCCCCTTCTGCTTCCCAGTTCTGTGCAAGCGAGTGTGTGAGCCATGGAGCGAAGAGCCTGGAGTCTACAGTGTACTGCTTTCGCTCTCTTTTGCGCTTGGTGTGCATTGAACAGTGTAAAAGCGAAGAGGCAGTTTGTGAACGAATGGGCGGCGGAGATCCCCGGGGGACCAGAGGCAGCCTCGGCCATAGCCCAGGAGCTGGGCTATGACCTTTTGGGTCAGGTAAGAGTTTGCACTTTCAAGAAACTTTCTGGGGCCCAAGGGGGCTGGCGGGACTGAAGCGCGATTTCCCAAGTGTGAGCTCCGGGTTGCACTCCCTGAGCCCTGTGGCAAAGAGCAGGAGCTTCTTCAGCTCCCGCTCCTGCGGGCTTGGAGAGCGAATACTTGCACTATTTATTGTTTGGGCTGGGCGCAGCCAGGCTAAACGAAGCCGCTGCTGCTGGGTAGAGCTTATTCTTGCTGTTGTCCGCTCTGGCATTGAAATCCGTTCCCGCACGATTTGAAGAAAAATCCCTCCACGCTTATTCACCAAACTTGAGATGCACACAGGCTCTTACCAACCAAGCGCCCGGGGAGAGGCGGTGCGCTCCGTCCCCTGGGACTCAGCCAGTCTGCGTCAGGAGCCGACTGTTTCCTTCTTTTCAATATGGCAGCACCAGACCCTCGTCCTGATGCAAGGGGCTAAAGAGGCTTGGAGGTGTCCACCAGAAGCCTTTGGGGGCTTGGCCAGGGCGTTGGAGAGCGCGCCTGCGGCCGGGACTAGGAACCCTGAGCCTGGGGGTCCGCGGGGTGGCCTGGGGAGCCGGCGGGAGAAGAGGTGGGCAAAAGACTTTGACTAACTCTTCACACCTGTACCGGGAGCCCCGGGATTTCTCCGGGAACTCGCGAAGTCCAAGCTTCACAACTTTGCTCGGTCAGCATCGCCCCAAGGGTCAAACTGTGCGGAAAGGATTTATTTTTTTCGAGTTCCTCCGCCAAATGCATAATAGCTTCCCTGGGGATTTCAGCTTGTGAGGGAAACTGCCTCCAAGTGAGGGCTGAGTTAATGGATAGATGGGGGTGGGGCAGGGGCTTTAAGGCATTGACAGGTGGGGGTTGGGTAGGGGTACGTAGGGCAATTTAGCTGTACAGTTCCGGGGGGAAATCAGGAGGTGTGAGTTCTAATCTAAATTTTCCTTTTCCTTGGTTTAGAATCAAACCCTCACCCCTTGCCTTGGAAGTTGAAGCGGGGGAGGAGGGAGTTGTAAAACATTTTGGCGCGTTTTTTTCTGGAGGTGGTGGTAGAGACGCGGCTGAAGTCACAGATGAGTAATCGGCGTGGGCGTTGGCTATACCATAGATCGAATCCTCAGGGGGAATACGCCTTCCGTTTGCCAGAAGTTTCATTCTCCAACTTTATGAGCCAAACTGTCTTTGAAATGCCCAGCAGGAAAGTCAGTACACAGATTGACTTCTCCGCGTCCCAGTAGCAGATCAAGATTTGAGCTTTTGCTCAGACATTATTCTGTGCCAGGCTCTGTGTTAGGGGCTGAAGACTAATAGAAGGAAAGGACTCTTAAAAAAAAAATCAAGAATGTAGAGGGGACTGCTTTAGAGACAAATAGTTGTAATTGCATGTAATTGGTGTAGTAAGAGCTGTGCACAGAGTCTCAATATTTTGTGATTGAAGGATTGGAGATGGAAGGGAATTAGGGAGGGGTGAGAGAAGACAGCACGAAGGAAGAAACACTTGCACTGCACTTAGGAAGAAGAGTCAAAGGTTGATAGGAGAAATCATGAGATTGGAGAAGGCACTCCACACATAGAAAACAGCTTGTGGGAGACAGGGAGATACAAAGAAAGCTGTTTAGTAATTTGGAAACTGCAAGGAATTGAGAGTATCTAAAGAGAGACCATGTGTTGAGTGGAATTATACTGGTGTGTACTGTGGGCATCATGGAACTCTTGTGTTTCATTCGGGGATGGGGGTTGGACTAAGGATTTAATCCTATAACCTTTGGACAGCTAAATAGCACTGGCAACTCCTGAAGAAGATTGTGGGAGAGAGTGAAAGATAATCCCTCTTCCTTTTCTCACCAAATAGCCCCAGGCCTATATCCAACCCTGGACCATTCATTATGGGAATTGCCCCAAAACTAAAAAAACCCAGTAAGTCAGTATTCTTGGTAGGATCTTCAAGGAAGGGATGACATAGCCACAAGCTTTAAAAAATAGTAGGAAAAACCATCTATATTTGCACATGATTTGCATATGCTGTATTTTCTCTAGCCATTTCCAGTTAAAGTGGCATTACTAACAAACATTTTTAAAATAACAATTATTTGTAAAAAACTAATAATGATTTTATGGTTCTGCTTATTTCTCCCTTTGTTCACACTAAGTTAGCATCCGGATAAAGCTAGGGTGGGGGGAGGGAGCTGTGACAAAAACCAGTTTGATAGCAGAAACACCTAAGCATTCATGATCCTTTTTTTAAGCTTCACCAGAGGATATGTTTGTATTGATTTTACAGTGAGAGGAAAGGAGAGGGAGAGAGAGAAGCATTGATGTGAAAGAGAAACATCAATCATTTGCCTCCCATATGCACCCTGACCAGGGAAATGGTATGTGCCCTGACTGGGAATTAAACCTGCAACCTCTCGGTACTGTATACAGGATGATGCTCCAACCTACTGAGCCACACTGGCCAGGCCTGGTGATCTTTTCTATAGTTACTATTTTTTTTTTCTCCCCATTCATTCTAGAGCTTATTAAAAGATTCACTCCCTGAGGTTCAGGCTTTGAGCAGGGCCTAGCATCTCTATTTAAAAATTCTCTAGGTAAAGAGAACCACCAATTTAAAGAATGCAATTCTTCTGAAATAATCCATTGTCAAATGTTTGCATCTTATTTTTAAAAGAAATACAGGGCATCTAGAGAATTTGGTAGCTTCAAATTAAGTACTATTTTAAATAAAGGGACACTAGCTTAAAAGAATATAATAAACATAGTTCTAAATGGACCAAAGATGTTGATAGTCACCCAGGGAAATTTATACCTGCCCTAAATGTGGCATGCTGGCCTTCCCCCCCAACCCTAACCTAGTGAAAAGTCTAATGGTCACTACTAATAGCTTATAACAATTATCACTGTGGATTCAATGGTTATATTTTAAATCTTTTTTTTTTTTTTATCCTCAGCTGAGGACATTTTTTTGTTTGTTTTTTGTTCAGATAGAGTGGGAGGGAGAGAGAGGAAGAAAGAGAGAGAGAGAAACATCGACATGAAAGGGACACATCGAGTGGTTGCCACCTGCACAACCCAACCAGGGCCAGGGACAAAGTGCAGCTAAGATACATGCCCTTAGCGGGAAAGAACCCGGGTCTCTCTGGACCGCAGGCCAACGCTCCAACCGCTCAGCCAAACCGGCCAGGGCTCAATGGTTATATTTCAAAACAAGTTGTTTAGCTGAACTTCATATGGATCAAAGGGTTTATTTGCTTTTCATAAATTATTGTTCTCTGAAAGAATGAAATTCATAAAATGGGTTTTTAAAAAAGAAATGCCTACCCACACAATATTGTCACATAGAAAAACAAATGGAGTTCCTGCCAAGTATAGTGGGAGCCCAAGTGATGATTTCATGAGGCTCATCGCACTCAACACACAAAGAGAGGGATGGCTTCTATCAGTATCTTCCTTGTGAAGAAAAAGATTAACTTCAAGTATAAGGAATGGGCTTAATAGAAGCTGTCTCTAAGTTTGTTGGGTTTCAATCTAATACATACATATTTATTTTGGAAAGTGGATTTTAATTTTAATCTTTTTCTTTTATAGATCGGATCACTCGAAAATCATTACTTATTCAGACATAAAAACCATCCCCGAAGGTCTCGAAGGAGTGCCCTTCATATCACTAAGAGATTATCTGATGATGCCCGTGTAAGTGTTGTGCATTTGTCTTCAAATCAACCTGACTTGTCTGCTTTCTTTATGGTTGCCCATAAGAGCAAAAGCACTTTGCAAATAGGATTCTTCTTTGTTGTGATCACAGTTATTCATCACTAGTGTTTCTTATTATTTCCATAGGATTATAATTGTACATAATAACTGGATTGAATGGAATTAACTAACTACACACACACACACACACACACACACACACACGTAATACTAGCTCACAAATCCAGTCTGATGGCATGAAAGTAAATATTGAAAATAAAGTGGCAGCACTAATTAAAATGTTTGACAATACAATCAATCAACAACCTTTTATTTTATGTCTGTTATGTACCAAGCACTTCAATTTCTGATGTGGGGATGCCAAAGAAATATAATATATGAACCTTGCTTTTAATAACATTTTATGTAATTGAAAATTACATTCTGCCATTTCTGTTTAGTTTGGTTGTATAGGAAACTAGTGTTTATGAGGGAGCTTTAAATCCTTTTCTTTACAATTAAATGTTTTCATAAGTATTATATTGTTTGATTCAAAACATTTTATCTCTTTTATCCTGGTTTGAATACTTATTCAGTGATTAGGCAACAGCAGAAATATCGAGAATGAATATAGGTAAATAGTGTGGGGACAATTCGAATGTATGTATGATATACCTATTAATTTTTTAAGTCAGTTTTAAGGTCAGCAAACATATCAATAGAAATGTTGATTATATTGGGAGTATTGCAGTTTGCATACATAATGTTGCCTTTTCTCGAAAATGTGCAACTGATGAAAATTTATACTGGCTGGCCGGTTATCTGTATACATGATTTTTGTTGACTAGAACAATCTAGAGAATTCTAGAAGCTTTGTGAGAGATAGAACACATTTTTTCAATTTCTCAGAAAGAAAAGTATAAGTGAAAGAAAGGTGATAGAACTGTTGAAAGTACATGGAATTCATAAATCCTGTGAAATAATTTGCTATTTCATTTGCTATGCAACTAATAGAATTTTTTTTTTTTTTTTTGGTACATGCCCCTAGCAGGAACCAAACCCAGGACTCTCTGGTCCAAAGGCCGACGCTCCAACTGCTGAGCCAAACCGGTCAGGGTAGAATTTTAAAAAGAGAATAAGACAACTCTGGTCAGGTGGTTCCGTTCGCTGGAGCAACCTTCCATGTGCCAAAGGGCTGTGGGTTTGATTTCCCATCAGGGCACGTACCAGAGACTGCAGATTGATTTCTCACATCAGTGTCTCTCTCTCCCTCCTTTTCTTTATAATCTCCCCCAACCCCCTCTCACACACACAAAATATCAATAAAAAATATCCTTGGTTGAGTATTTAAAAAAAAAATTTAAAGAATAAGACAGATTATGAGGGTAGGGAATGATTGGATCTGGGTAACTACTGTTTCAATGTATAAAAGCAACCACACCACACAGTGAATGCTATCTCAGGACCACAGACAGTGACCCGCAGCTCTTTTGTGCCTGTGGCTTGCTTTTCCTCAAGAAAATGTCTAGATTTGGGAGACCAAGACATAGGCCCTGAACACTACTTTAAAAGATATTTTTCCAGTGAAGACTTCCTGCACCATCCCAAGACAGATGGATTATTATCTGTGGGCTCTGAAATGTAGACAACTTTCAGGACTCTGGCTAGGCTTTGTCCTTGGGCAAAACAAGAGAGAGATTTCCTTGTTTACTAAAGGCATGCCTGACATTAATGCAGAGGAAATCCAACTGACCTCCCTTCTCATCTTCATAGGAGAAAACTGGACAGAGTGAAACATACCTAACTGTTGTTACTACTTAAAGTAATCTCACTAAAATGAACAGCTACTCAGTTCCATTCTTTAGAGATTTCCTTAATAGTTTATTTGGGGGAGAAATCTTAAGGAATAATGAAGAAGAGCTAAGAATTTACTCTCTAACATAACTTCATAAGAAAAGAAGTCTCTATGATGCTATAAAATTATCTCCAGAATAATTTAATTGTAGGAAAAATCCTAGAACCCATAGAAACTTGAGTGGAAGGTTGGACTAAGTGATCTTTAATGCTCTTTCCAAATCAAAAGCATTATTTACAAAATTAAGTGCATGATACCTATTATATACATAATAGTAAGGTACCACCAATTTGTTCTGTTCTATTGGTCTGCTCTTGTACAGATTAATTTGGGATTTGCAGCCAATGACACTGATCATAACAGTTTCCAACAACTGGATGCTTATGTGATCAGATGGCAGAGTGCCTCTTCTTATATTCCATTTTTTAAAAATTGCTTTTGATTGTCATTTTATTGCCTTTTTTTATGGGGAATAATAGCCTTTCAAATTAGCCCTCTGAAATGCAGCAATACTCTATTTTTATAAGACTGTTAATGAAATCTCCAACTGTAAGTTAATCTTTTCCTCAAAAATTAGTTCTTGTTCCCTAGCAGCCAGCTTTCAAAGACTAACTCAGATGCAGGCAGTGTATTCCAAGCACTGGGTATTTTAAGCCAAAACAATTAAGCTTGAAAATCCAGGCACTTTAAAAATAAATTATAGTGACTAATTTCTAGCTCTCAAGTCCTTCCAATATTTATAATATATTTGCTATATATTTTTTAATTGAACATTCAGTCTTAGTGGATGGTTTTATCCTTTAGATACAAATTATTTTTCAGTTTTTATTTTTGGATCTGACTCATAAGTATCCTCACGTTAACAATATCCCACCACACACTAAACTATCATCATGTGTACAACAGAGGGTATATGTTTTGGGTAGGAAACAGCCATGTTGACAGCGAAATAAGAGCAGGGCACTATCTCGTCATGAATATAACCACAAGGCAGCCCCTCACCCTCTCAGGACCTCAAGTATAATCTGATTATGCCATAAATGTGGGGCAGGTAATTTTTGTACTGTCAGACCTCTTTGCATACATAATACATGAGACTAAATTAATGGTAAGTGTGCATGGTCAGTAGTGCTCATCCATCACCCTGGATCTTTTTCTTATATTAAATACTCATAAGCAGGAGGTTGAAGCACGGGGGAGCCAGAGTTTCAGATTTGCAAAGACATAGCACCTTTCTTGTCTTGTGTAACATTGGCAGTCTCTACCTTTTGTGTGTAAAGACAGAGAAATTAAGCAGCAAGGCATGATAAAAATGGTCTCTTGTTGACTTATGCCATGAACATGGACAAAATTTTCAGCTACGGAGCCCTGGAACCTCAATATATATATAAAAAAAGGGTATTATGGTCCATTTGCTGATGAAAGCAGGCTGAACTTTTACTTCCACTGTAATCACAGTGTAAATAATGTGAGGCAATCATCATTTCACTGACTCCTTCTCCTCCCCCTAAATGTACACTTTACTGTAATAGAGGAAATGTTCATCTCCCCAGGGGGCAAATCCTTCTTGCTGAGCTGCCAGTTTGATCTGTAGTTAAACAAAAACACTTTGGGGCTGCCTAAACTCTGGTGGGAAGGGTACAGGAGCTAGTCAGAGGAAAGATGATGGTGGCTATTTGACTGTTGATTTTCTTGCTGTAAAACCCCTTGTAGGTGATATGGGCTGAACAACAGTATGAAAAGGAGAGAACTAAGCGTTCAGTTCTAAGAGACTCAGCAGTAAATCTCTTCAACGATCCGATGTGGAGTCAGCAGTGGTACTTGGTAAGTACCTACAGAAGAACTGTGTGGGACCCTGGTTATTTATTGTGTTACATCTGCACAATAGGTTCTTTTTTTTTTTTTTTCTTAATGATGGAGATTCAGCAGAGGGCTATGTTACTTGGAGATTAGGGTTGAGGGGACCTTCCATGGTCTGCTCTTTGTTTCACTAGGTGAAAGTGTCTGAAACACAGACCTTCAGCTGCTATGAGGGGGTAGGGATTGTTGCCTTCTTGTCTTCTTAAGTTTACCTGGAGTACGTGCAGAAGAATCACGTCTTGGAAGCTAGGGGCTCTAAAACAGTATTCATGGCAAAAATCACATTTGGTTAAAGTTACTCTTGAGAACCCTTTATATCACTCAAAGAATACAGTAAACACGATTCAGTATATAAACCTCTTAGTGGCAATTCTTACATGCTTACAGGTGAGAATTTCTGAACAAGGCTAAGGGAAAGATTACAAGGCAAGACAAAAGATACCTATTTACAGATTTCCAGACCTGCAAACCATTCTACCTGGAAGATAGTTACCAAATCCTCACTGGTGTGTGGGTGTTGAGTGGAGAAACGAAGAGTTCCTGCTGGCCTGCACAGCGTTCTCTCTTGTTTCAATACAAGCCTCTACAGTAGTAATATACATTAATAGAAGTTTTTATTAAGAATATCATAAAAGATAAATTTTGATGACGGCCATAAGCTAAGGTTGAGACATTTCTGTTGCATAATGGGCGGAACAGCGGATCTGTTCCTTTGGACTCTCTCTTAACCTGAGCATTACTTGCTCCCTGCAGCAGAGGCTCATTAGCTAACAGTTGTGCACTTGCTAAGTGCCAGCTACTATTCTAAGTGTTTGACATGAATTAGCTCATTTAATTCTTACAACATTATCTTGTAGATATAGAAGTTATGCTCATTTAACAGATGAAGAAACAGAGACATTGGAAAGCTGAATAACTTGCCAAAATCACATGGTTACTGGGGGGTGGGGGGGTCATAATTCAGAGCTCCAGAAGCTCATGCATAACAACCACATTCTGTGATCGTTTTTGTGACTGACATAGAGGCCTTCTTCTCTGGCTTTAGGCGACAATGTGAGCATAGTTCCAGCCTCCTGTAATTCATTGACATTGGTTAGTAAGGTCTTGTTTTCCCCCATCTCTTTCTGAGGAACGTCAGCCAGGGGACAGTCCGTTCATTGACACCTTTGATTGTTGTTATTTACAAATTTCTCATTGACCCTTCGCCAGAAACCTGGAATTCTTCTAGTGAAGCTCTCTCAAATGCTTGGGACTGTGCTCAGAGCTGTGTTCCCTTGCTGTCCAGCTCTTCTCTCCTACAGCCCCACACATTGTAACTATCAGAAATGCTTTCTGGCCCTGGCTCAGTGGTTAGAGCATCCACCTGCGGACCAGAGAGTCCCGGGTTTGGTTCCCGCTAAGGGCACGTACCTCAATTTCAGTTTGTCCCCAGCCCTGATTGGGGTCGTGTGGGTGGCAACCAGTCGATGTGTCTCTCTCACAGTGATGTTTCTCTCTCTCTCTTCCTCCCGCTCTATCTGAAAATTAATGCAAAAAGTCCTTGGGTGAGGATAAAAAAAAAAAAAGAAATGCTATCTGAAAAAAGAAAACCCCAAATCTCTTCTCACAGATACTTGCTCCCTAAATCACTCATATTTGTAAATAGGCAATTAAGTTGCAAGTCCCAGTGAGACCACAGTGTCCTGGGCATTCCAAGTTCTGCTTTTCTTTTTAGAAAAGGTACTTAAAAATCCACAAATGACTGTGAACTAGACAATATAAAGTAGGTTAATTGTGGCGATAGAAGCTTAGGCTTTGCGGGGGATGGAAACGTAGAAGAGCAAGTAAAGCTTAGGTAGATGAAAAGCAGGAGCATGCCATAAATGGAAGAAACATAGGGACAAACTTCTTTGAAGCCATGTAGCTCAAAGAGAAGGAGCACAGGATGAATCACCGTTCGAAGTGATTTTCCATTGGAACCATTGGGAAGACCAGCACCCTGATGATTCACCTGGCCCTACCCTCAACTTCGTTTTATATTTCACCTAATTGCCTTCTTCTAAGGAGGAGAGTGATCCCAAGGAAAACAAAGATGGGTCTCTGGACTGTGGCTTTAGTTTTCATTTTGCAGCAAGCAAATTATGCTTTTACCAATGCTTCTTTGTTTGTCTTTACCAGCAAGATACTAGGATGACTGCATCCCTGCCCAAGCTGGATCTCCATGTGATACCTGTCTGGCAAAAGGGCATCACTGGCAAAGGAGTGGTTATCACTGTACTGGATGATGGTTTGGAGTGGAATCACACAGACATCTATGCCAATTATGTGAGTCCGGGCACTCCCCTGACTTGAAACTCAGGGAGCTGTCTACATGGACACGTGATTAGGGCTTTTCTTTCCTCAAGCAAGAGGCTGCTTGGGTTTGGCCCAGGGAATGATGGGCAAAGGTCTTGCCACCTCTGTCACCCCCCCTGCTAATTCGCTCCATGTGAAGTTAGTGAATAAGGGAGTACTGAGAGAATTTAGCAGAGCCAAGGACTGTGCATTGCACCGGGGGTGGGAAAGGTAGCTACACCAACTAAATCATGAAAAGCCATCCCAATTCTGTGCACTCGGCATTGGCAGCATTAAAGCAATCGAATAGCCTGATGCCTGAGACCGTTCCACAGTCTTCCTCCTCGCCTCCCCCATGGGCCAGTATCTCTCACATTGTGAAGTTATGTGAATGTGATTCCTTACATACATGCAGATTCACAGTATGCCATGCAGTGCAAAAAGGACAAGCTGAGAAAAACAAAGATTAGCAATGGAAAATACATGAAAAGTATTTACTCAATCGTTTCTGAAGCCCTCCACAATAGCTTAGGCCTTTATTTAGATCAGTCTTTCATCTCTAACACTGTCCCTTGTCTTTCTCCCATCCTTTCCACTCATCCGCATTCTGCAGCTAAAGAGCAAAGGGAATGGGAAGGAAAAGAAGAGATAAAGATTAGTGGGAAGTAGGAATTATTAAAAGATATGGAAAACAGGTAGAAGTGGCAGTAGTGGGGAGAGAATTCCGTTGTGGGAGGTGTTAAGTGTAGCAGTATAGTTGGGAAAAGAGATGAGAGCTGGACGCTTGACCTGAGTTGCAAGAACGCTCTCTTTAATTAAATTACATATTTGTTTCATGTGCCTGGGGAAGCTAAGAGATCACTGTGGACCGGAGCCACCTCTTTGCAACTATATTCATAAGAGAGATGAGTGTCAAGGCGTTGCTAACTCGCTCTATAGCTTAGTTAGGTCATTCAACTTCTCTGGGCCTCAGTTTTCTCACTCAAAAAATTAGGTGGTTGAGTTAACTAAACTGATTCCTTCTGGATTTAGTATCCCATGAGCTCCTATGAGCTATCAGTTTGGTAATATTCACTGAAAATTGGATGCTGGCTCACTTTTCTGTCTCTGCCTGCGTTGTGGGTATAAGAAATGATCAGCCACTGGGCCAGAAACTGAAATGCAGACTCTCCAGCTGTCCGTCAGGATGGAAATGGGGTAGGGGTAGAAGGCTTGGGCAATGCTGTGTCATTTTTTATGATGCTACTGTGTTATTTTTGTTGTCTCGTTAGGATCCAGAGGCTAGCTATGATTTCAATGATAACGACCATGATCCGTTTCCCCGATATGATCCCACCAATGAGAACAAGTGAGTAAATGTGGATGGGGGTGGGGTGGTACTTTAAAATGCACTAAGCTTATTTGAGCTCTCAGAAATGTCCATGCACACCATACATACCACACTATTTTGTTGCTTTTAAAACGGAAACACAAACTTCTCTTTTCATATTCCTTTTGGCTCATAGAGCCATACTTCAATAAAACGTCCTTCTTATATTATAAAATACTCGCCTCAAATGTTACTGAATAGTTACAGCTTTAGAAAGAATGCTTGAGGCATAAAGAGTAAAAAACGTTCAGCCCACCCCCCTCCCCTGCACCCTATTCCTCTATTAATCTTCTACTATTAGCAACATGCTTGATGTTAGTCATGAAAAGAAATATGGATGCCCAAAGTAGTAAATCCCCACAACTTCCTATGGAGGTCACAACCATGCTTATCAGTTCCTTCAAAAGAGCATGGCCAGACACCAGAAAAGAGGCTCCTAAATTAACTCTCCATAGCAGCCACAGGGTGATAACGAAGGCCTGGAGCCAGACCTGCCAAAGCAAGAAGCCAAATAAAGATCTAAAGACAAGAGACAGTTTAACCTTTCCTAACCCTAAAGTTTCTGTGTCCATGTGTGAACTCATCTTTGTGCATAATGATATATCTCATAGACTTCAAGGAGACATTCACACTTTCCGCCTTATTTGTCCTACTTAGAAGAGACACCAAAACAGATAAAAGCCAAGGCAAAATTATGGCTTGCTGCTACAAGTGGGAATGGAAAGAGTAAGCCACAAAAAGCTTTGTGGACGCCATGCAAAGTGCTTCCCTCTTTTTGTATGCCTTTCTGTTTCTTGGACGATTACCCAACTCAGGTCGATCAAGTTCTCTCTCCCTCTCTCCTTCTGTCACTCACTTTGATTTTCCTTCTCCTTTATTCCCTCTCCCTTATCCTCTCTTTCTTCCTTATTCTCTCTCAGAATTCCCCTGTGGCTGATACAGTAATTGTGACCTAAAGTTGTTTCTTTGGATGGTTCCCCATCCAGAAGGCCAACAAAACCCAGGAAGGGAGGCTGGGACTCATGGATTTGGCTTCAACTTCTGGGTGTATGTTTCTTCCTTGGGAAGCAGAGGGGGCTTGGGGAAGGCTCCAAGATACTGCTTTATTCAGTATCATTTACTTCTTCTAGGGTTTATTTCTTTTCTTTTTTAAAAAAATTGATGTTTTAAAGAGAGAGGAAGGGAGAAAAAGATAGAATCATTGATGTGAGAAAGATACACGGATCAGTTGCCTCCTGCATGTCCCCCACTGGGCATATTCCCTGACCAGGAATTGAACCAGGACCTCTCAGTCCATAGGATGACTCAGTCTGTGGGATGACACTCAATGCACTGAGCCACACCGGCCAGGCTAGGATTTGTTTCTTAAAGGGGTTAACTGCAACCACCCACTAGATGTTAGTACATCTCAGTAACAATATAACAGGAACTGTGAGGGAGTGCCCTTTGAGGAAAGTGGGAAGTCTCAGGGACTTACAGCACGGTTCCCGGATCAATTTTCAGCTATTTTCTGAGTCAGAGTCGTGAAGGGCCAGGAGGAACATCTGCTCTTCTGGAGCACAAGCTTGTGATGTTAGCCGGGCTGATAGTCACAGCTTGGCTGATTACCAGTATAGAGAGTGACACGAGGCCATCACCTCTCTGCCTGTTTTTATTTTGTCTCCTAAAGTGACTGGAAAAGAATCTGCTCCCTACTCTCCTGAAAGGAACTTCATAAGGAAATGAGTGCTTGGAAGAAAGGGGGACCCTTCTTGTAATTTATCTCACCACCTTGGTCAAGCCTAAGAGAAAACATGCTGGCAGCCACATGGGTGTAGCAGAGGAGGCTGCTGGCTAGAGGGGGCAGCCTCCTTCTTCGGCAGTGTACCCTGGGCCTGGCCCCAGGAGCCATCGTGGGTGATGGCTGCATGGTAGGCGAATACTTGGTGAAATGTATTCTCTAGAGTCTCTCTACTCATGAGAAGAGGGACTCAGATTTCCCTCTCTCCTTCCCCCAAATGGGCAAATCTCACATCACAGCATTTATAATAAATGCAGTATTTATAATAGAATTCTTCCAACTCACAGAGCTCCAAAGGCTTCTAAGTAAGCAGACCATATAACTGTACTTTTTTTGTGCCTGAAAACTCTGAGCTACAGAGCATAGCCCTCTGTGGATCGTGTGCATGGTGCAGAGTTAGTGTGGAGTAGATCTTGAGTACTTAAGTGACCTTGAGTAAATTACTTAACTTCTTTGTGCCTCAGTTGTATCATCTATTAAAAAGTGATAACACTAGTATCTACTTCATTGGGTTATTATGGGGACTAAATGAGTTTATATATGTAATTGGCTTGGATAGTGCCTGCTACATAAAAAAAGTTAAGTGTTTGCTACAATGATGATGATGATGATGATCAAGGTTTCTCATTTAACAGCTAAGGTAGACCTCATATTAGTGAGAAATCCGCATGACAAGAACACTGTCACGTGATGGGAGAAAGCAGAGACAAGTCGATTTTCTGAGTCAGTTCAGAGTCTGCTATTTGAAAATTATACAGTAAGCAACTATCTCTCAGGGCCCTCTTGACTATCAACCAAAAGGTAGCATCCTCATCCTTTATCAAAAGGTATTATAAGAAATAGAGTTATCCTTCAAGCATGTTGTCAGAAATAAGACCTTAGGTTTGGAAAATGAATGGCCCCATTTTATCTTGGCCTTATAACAGTTAGAGATCTATTATCTCCCCATTCCAGGGCATTATGGCTCCAAACTGCCTGTGTTGCTGCTGTTCTTTATTACTATGTAAATGAGGTTAATGGAAGCTGCATTTGAATTCTCCTCTGCAAATCAAATGAGGAATCACTAAATAATAGAATCTTAAAAGTGCAGGTAACTCTTTCTGTTAAGCTGGCATGAATCTGTGTTCACAATTTCAATACCAATTACACATTATTTTTCTAGTTAAATAACATGTGTGACAAGGATATTTTAACCAGTATAATAGTAGTCTTTAAACTATCTTGTGGAATAATTTTCTAAAAATTGATTTATTTAAATGCCAGTTAATACTATTGTTCTAAGATAATAGAGGGTTACTTTACCTCAGAGCCTGATTTAAGGGAACGAGTAAAAGCTACAGGTCTATAAATAAAGATGTAGAACCACTTTGATAGTCTTCCTTCTTTCTCAAGGTATGGAGGTGGGAACTGAGGATAAGAGGGGAAATATATTCCAAGCCGTATTTGTAGCATGATTCTGCTGCACCTTTCAAGAAAATAGTCATCAGTATGTAAGAAGAGATAAATTCTAGGTCATGTCACATTGCACCATTTTTAGGACAGAGGTACAATACAATGCTAGGGATGTTTTCCAATAGGTTGATTCTGTTGGCTCAGGCTAGAGATTTTGCTATCCTGGGCCCTGACTCCCATACTATGCAAATGTCAATAAAAATATAGGCAGGGTGACTTTTGGGAAAACATTTCCCGGAGGATGGCAACTGAATCTCTCCTTCTAGAAAGGCAAAGAGGGCTAATCCATCAAAAAGATGCTTTCTATGTATTCAGTGTGATTCCATTTTCGTAAAAAATAGGTGTGAGGGTCAGGATAGTTTCAGTTGCAAGTGAGAGGAACCTAACTCAAAGATTAAGTAAGCCCTGGCCGGTTTGGCTCAGCGGTTAGAGCATCAGCCCATGGACTGGAGAGTCCCGGGTTCAGTTCCCGCTAAGGGCATGTACCTCGGTTGCAGTTTGTCCCCGGCCCTGGTTGGGGTTGTGTGGGTGGCAACCAGTCGATGTGTCTCTCTCACATTGATGTTTCTCTTTCTTCCTCCCTCTCTCCCTCTCTCTCTATCTGAAGATAAATGCAAAAATGTCCTTGGATCCTTGGATGAGGATAAAAAAACAAACAAACAAAAAAACATGCTAAAAAAAAAAGATTAAGTAATATGGGGATTTCAAAAAGATTTCACTCAAGGGATGCTCTAGCTTCAAGCATTGCAAGATCCAGGAGCTCAAGTCATATGCCGTCGAGACACCAAACACTCTGTCACCATCTCCTAGTGCTGCTCACCTAACTCAGTCTCATTCTTAAGAGAATCTTGACTGGCAGCAAGATCCACGTGGCTCGGATGGAACTTAAAGCTGACGATTCTGGAGAAATAACATAAATCTCTTCCCCAGAATCTGCACTAATCTTTGAAAGCCACCCCGGAGAAGGAGTCTCATGAGAGAGAGAATCACAAACAGTAAGGGAGGCCCACTTCCCAGAAGGAAGAAATTCTAGGAGACAAAAAGAAGCAGATGTCTGCTGCCCTAGGAAAGACCTTGAATTAAAGATAATTATATTGTTCTGACTCAGGATTCCTGGCCAGTATTTGGAAGAAGCAGGAATATCATTTAGTGGGAAATCATCTTTGGTACTTTAGGAAAAGGAGAGAAGTGAAACAAAATTATTTTGGATGACCCAGTTCACTTTGGATTTTTATATTCCTTCCCCAACTAAATTAATAGATGTCTAGTGTGATAGGTTCTAAAAGTAGCTGGCTGACAGTTTCTCAGCGCTGACTAGCCCTTCTTCCCTTTTCCTCTACGTCAGCATATCTGGTCAGCAGCTCCTCCAAGGCACCAGACAGCCTTCACAATGCTCCCAGGTGCTTGCATAATGGAATGCAGTCATAAAATAAACACATTTACATGAACGTTTTCTTGATTTACAGGCCCTCCTGAGATCAGGGTAGTGGTGGGAAAAGACAACTGTTATCTCCAGAATTTCAGAATTGATACTTGGATGGTGCGCTTTGGTCTGTTTTATTTTTATTTTTTTAAGATTTTAAAAATTGATTTTTAAAAAGAGAGGGAGGGAGAGAGAAAGGGAAACATCGATGTGAGCAGAGCACACCCCCTACCTAGGACTGAGCCCGCAACCTGAGTATGTACCCTGACTGGGAATTGAACCAGCAACACTTTGGTGCACAGTATGATGCCCAACCAGCTGAGCCATACTGGCCAGGGCAGGCTCTGGTCTATTTTAGAGATGGATTTTTTTCTTCCAAATACTCTGAAATCATGAATTACCCCTTTGCCTGATTGCAAATCCAATCTTGTTCAGGCCTCTGGTTCTATTCAGAGTTGCAAAAGCATTCTGGTTTTCTAGTGAGCCTTTAAGTGTCTTCTTAAAACCTCAGAGTCCTCTTGGTACCAGAAAACACTCAGATGTTTTAGTCTGGTGTATGGTTAGAGGAGAGGAGGATGTCTTGGGAGGGGACTGTTCTATCACATCCTACTAGGGCTGGTTCAGGATGACCTAATCCAAGCAAGTGCCTAGGAGGGAAAGTGAGAAGCCACTTTACTACCAGAACGTATGGAGCAGAAGCCATTTATTTGGAAACACTTTTTGAAAGAGTCAGAGTTGCTCATAATATTATCCGTAGCTAACACTGGGTTCTCACTATAAACCAATCACTATTCTAAGTACTCTATACACAGTACTCTCATGTGATCTAACAACTCTTCAAGGACATTTACCCACAGTCATACCACTAGTTAGTGGCAGAAGCTAGAATTTGGACGCATATATTCTGGCTTCTGTACCTATGCCCTTCATATGATACCTGCACTTCATTTAATGCTGATGGGAAGAAACCAGCAAAATGGCAGACAAAATGCCAATATATCCATGTTCCATAGATTCATGTGCAGAACAAATGTTTGTCTACATTTATGTTTTATAATTCCTATTTTTTGATCCTCAGACACGGGACCAGATGTGCAGGAGAAATTGCCATGCAAGCAAATAACAACAAGTGTGGGGTCGGAATTGCATTTAATTCCCAAGTCGGAGGTAAAGCAGAGGACTTCTCCTGTAGTTTTGTGCTTTTAATTTGAACTTTGCATCACCTTGTATAAATGAGGCAGGGAGGGGGCCTTTCAACAACCAGAAGAAGAAACGGACTCCATGCAAAATGTGCTGTAGGACTTGAGTGTGATTTGCAAATGAATCAATAAGTCTGGATTCCTAGAAAATGATAGCTGAATATAAGCCATACATATGGGGGTGTAGGGGATGGAAATGTTGAATAGCTTTTATCAATTTTTTTTAGGGTGAGAGAGAGAGAGAAACATTGATGTGAGAGTGAAACACCTATCAGCTGCCTCCTGCACACCCCCCTGGGGTCAAGCCTGCAACCCAAGCACATGTCTTGACTGGGAATTGAACTGGCAACTTTTAAGTGCATGGGATAATGCTCAACCAACTGAGCCACACTGACCAGACTTAAATAGCTTTTAAACCAAATCTAAGTTTCTCTGTGTTCTGATTTAGAAGGGTTTGTTATTGAGTGTTTGCTCAGGGAACAGAAGGAGGAGGTAAATTTAGATAAAGAATTTCCCTGCCTCTCAGTTCTGCAGTTCTTCATTTCATAGCAAAGAACAGGTTTTTTTTTTTTTTTTTTTAAATAAAAAGAACACATACTTGTTAAATTAAGAGGCCAAAGTTTATCTTCAATAGCAAGAATTTAGAATTTCTAGTTGTTTCAGTCAGTGTCTTTATGGGGAAACATATGGTAAGTTCCGTCAGGGCGATTAAATAAAGGAACTGTTTACAAGAGTTAAAAGGAAACCAACAAGGGCTAACAAATGTGGGCAGATGTTACTACCTTTAGGCTGAAAGGAGCAAGAGGAAGGAGTCAGTGGAAACTGGAGAGAGAAAGCTGTGGCCATAGGAAAGCATCACTGGACAGGAGCCGAGCCTTGAGCATAGCAACCGAGCTATTTGTAGGCAAGAAGGGTTCAGGAGAATGAGCACCTGGCTCTGCCCTCATCCAGCCTCCTGCTGCTGTCCTCAGCTGGCTGAACCCAGTGGGAAGACAAGAGAACCCACTGATGCGGCTCCTGTGGAGAAGGGGGTGGAGACTGGATCTGCAAGGGCTCACAGACTGCATTCCATTTTAGAAATCAAATAAATAGTCTATCCTGGTGTATGTAATTCCTCCCTCACGAGTACAACACGCTCTTAGATTTTTGTCATTCCTAATTACTTTGATACCAGCATCATCAAAGTATTAGCATCATCAAAGTGCCATGCTAATTTAATGAAAATGAAGAAAGAAGTACAAATTATGTAATCACCTAGAAAAAGAATTTGCTTTTTAAGTCATAATGAACTGAGCAGCTATAGCTTATGAGAGAATCATCTGATCCCTTTATTTTATTTTTTAATCCTCACCCAAGGATATTTTTCCATTTTTGTTCGGATAGAGAGGGAGAGAGAGAGGGAGAAAGAGAGAAACATCAACATGAGAGGAACACATCGACTGGTTGCTTCCCGCACGACCCCCACCAGGGCCGGGGACAAACTGAAACAAGGTACGTGCCCTTGACCAAATCAAACCTGTGACTCATAGGTCTGAGGGCTGACGCTCTAACCGCTGAGCCGAACCATCCAAGGCAGATCCGTTTATTTTATAAAGGAGGAGACAGAAGTGAAAGTCTCGAGGAACAAGTTTGTGGAACTAAAACAGACGCCTTCTTCCAAGACTGCTGACTTCTTTCCTGCTCCAGCCTTTGACAGTCTAGCCCCAAGTGCATTTTTATATAATAAAAATCTTTAAGCACCTACTGTATGTCCATCCCTTGTCCTACGACACATTATAGACATTGTATCTTGGAAGTTAACAGGATATATTTGGGTACCAGATTTCTGGGATTCAAGTCCTGGCTTCCCAATTACAATCTGTGTGGCCTTGGGCAAGTTGCTGTCCATCTCTGGCTTCAGTCTCTCCATTTCTAAAATGGGGTGATTTATAGGACCCACCTCAAATGATTGTCGTAAGGATAAATGAGTTCGTAAGTTTAAGGCCTGAAGAATGGTAGCTGCTTATAGTATATCCTTTATGCATGTGAGCTTTATAGTTGAAAAAACTGAAACACAGAGAAGTTAAGTGACGTCCCCCAAATCACACACCTAGTAAATAGAAGAGCTGGGATCCCCCCCACCCTAACAAATGCATTCTTAAACAAAATAAGTATGACTTTCACTAATTATGTCAGTTACCTGCTCTTCCCTATGCTCCGTTGTAAATAGCATGAAAACCTGAGGCTGTGTACTCCATTGCGTTATCAGCCTGCAGCTGGGAATAACCAGGTAGCTGCCTGTATCTGTCTAAATTGCTTTTGCCTCCCTGGCTCTTGAGTACATGAGTCTGATGATGGGTGACAGCCTGTTGGAAAGCACAAAGAACTACCGCATCTGCTTTCTGATGAAAAATGATTCTCCCTCAGGAGCAAAATCCATGGCAATGATTTCATCCTTGAGATTATTTAGAAGAAAAGGAAGCATGTTCCTTGAAAATGTTTCTTAGCAAACACATAAAAGAATGGCCTCTGGGTTATATTTAATCATTGCTGAGAAACAAGAGTTCTTTCCCTATTTGTTAGTTTCCTTTTGCGGGGAGACCTTTTTGAGCTGCACGGGTCCCTGTACAGAGTCATTTGTATGGCACAGGCTGGGCCATAGCCATTCGTGGTTTAGTCACGAGCAGGTATGTCAAGGGAGAGCTGTTAGGTGTCTCTTTCTAAAAGCCAGCCTGTCATTTCCAGGTTTTTGTTGTCATGGAGGGAGGGGGGAAATGTTGTAATCCTCAACAACCTGGCCACTGCATAGTGCATATTTATCTCCAAAGAGCAGATAAGAAAGTTCATGGACACAGTTACTTGAATCTTTTGTGCAGTTAGCAGCAGATCATGGCATTTGGGACATCCAGTGGTTACCCTGTTTTTGACTGTTTTGATAGTCCTTTAAAAAAAAATAAATATTGAGAGCATTGTGCCATTCTACATGTACATGCTGACATCGACTTATTGTTTGTGTTGCTGTTCAGGCATAAGAATGCTGGACGGCATTGTGACCGACGCAATTGAAGCCAGTTCAATTGGATTCAATCCTGGACATGTGGATATTTACAGTGCAAGCTGGGGCCCTAACGATGATGGGAAAACTGTGGAGGGGCCTGGCCGACTAGCCCAGAAGGCTTTTGAATATGGTGTGAAACAGGTGAGATGCTTAACACAGACTCACTTCAGATGAAACCAGACTATGTGGATACGCAGAGAAGGGAACAACATGCAGCTCACTTGGGAAGAAATAGTTGTGAATTTCTGGTAGTTGCTTATGATTTGAAGTGCATTTAGACAGCCAAATCCTTCTTCAGAGGGATGGAAGTTAAGGGTTAAGAGATTTTTTTCCCCATTTGGGTTTGACATTCAGTAGAGACTCATTACTCTTAAAACATATACTTAAAAATACTCTGGGTTATGTCCTTTCTCATTCTTTCAGCTTCTGAATTTTTACATTAGGTGAACAACTACCCAGACTTCTTTTAAGTGCTCTGAAAATATCACAGAGTGCAACCTCCCTCTCTGCACGTGCCTGGTGATACATGTGCCTTGGTTGTGTGGCTCTGTCCCTTGGGTGTATTGCATTCTTGCCAGGATTCTAAGGCCTTGTCCTGCACAGGATGAAACAAAAGTAGAAGCTCTGGAGAGCACAAATTGAAAAATCACAGAAAGAGTAGCCTTGACGAGTTCCATTCAATTGAAGTGTCCCTTTCAATGCAGCTGCAAAGCCGATCTGAATAATGCTAGATTTTGTCATTCTATTCGTCAACCAGAAGGTTCAAGTAGAAAGAAAGAGAGGAAGTTCAAAGATTAAATGTAGTGACATAAGCCAAGGCAAGAGTGAAAACATAGGAGCAAGTGCTAAGGGCTGGATTATGGATCTGCATAATAAAGAAAAGAAAGATGAGCACCAGCTCAGCCAGCCCCAGAGAGGGCCCAGACAGAGAACTCACAGGCAGACCAGAACCAGCCACCTAACAATAGGCAGTCTCCTGAGACTCCCAACATTGATGCTGGAGAACCTGGAGATGACACAGACCACAAATGACGGCCTCTGAGAACTTCATGCATGTATTTGTTGGGGATTTTATTGGGGTGTGACAGTGACCCCAACAGATAATAACAGATGTGATATATTTTGGTTTTTCTTTTAGGGGAGACAAGGAAAGGGTTCCATCTTCGTCTGGGCTTCTGGGAATGGGGGGCGTCAGGGAGACAACTGTGACTGTGATGGGTACACAGACAGCATCTACACCATCTCCATCAGCAGCGCCTCGCAGCAGGGCCTGTCCCCCTGGTACGCCGAGAAGTGCTCCTCCACGCTGGCCACCTCATACAGCAGCGGGGATTACACTGACCAGCGAATCGTACGTGGCTTTTGTCTCTGTCTGCCTAGATAGAAGAGCATGGCTTGCATAGCAAAGAATCCTTTGGTCAGTACCTTTGGTCAAATTGATTTGTTTGAGCTTGATGTCTCAGTTGGGGAGACTCATTCTTGACTCACTTGAAAGGCTGCCATATATCGGGAGGTTTTCTCTCTCGGGGATAATGACGCTTCTGCCAAGATGATGTTGCCTCTCGGTCATTTTTAAACTCAGCCCTGAGAAGCCACCAATCTGTCATATATACGGCTGAGACTCCGAATGTCTATTCGACTTGTGTGATGCCTCCCAAAAAGAGCCTTAAAGGAGATTTCAGGATTGTAGGGGCTTTATCATCCTGTACTCTTTGATCCTTTAATAACAGGGATATGGTCTGACTTGCCCTTTAGCAGATGATAAAAATACAGAGCATACACCAGCTAAGTCTCCTAAGAACAAATGACCTGCAGGAAAATAACAGTCTAAATTTCCCCTGAGGTGAACTTCTCAGCATCCGAATAAGCAGCTCAGGAAGGGTATACGCTCAGAGAGCATCTCCAGCCCACACGTGGCTGTGCCTTTGCTCCCATGAGTCAGACTGCCAAGGACAATTATTGGATTTCCCTTCAAGGGCACAGTGAGGAAGGGCCATTCAAGGGCTTTGAGAATAGAGAGGCACCTTTAATTAAAAAATTTAAAGACCCAAATTTAACTTCTAACATAGAAGAACCAACCAGCTAAAGTACGTATATTTAATCTCAGTGAAATAACAAGTCATTTAGGTTAGATCATGGGTTGAACCCCATAATTATTAGACCTTGAAATGTTTGTAAAATGCATATTAATAGCATTTCAACAAAACTGTCAGAACTACTGTCTTCATACAGGATCACTGTTCTGGAACTGCCTGTTTCTGTAACCTACTCTAATTTAGACAATAAGACTATGGTCGCAAGTTAAAAGCATTGGTCTCCCTCTCATGACCATATCTTCATTTACAGAAATAATAGTGATAGTCTACCTAGAGATTCTTTTTTTTTAGGATTTCTTAATTGAATTTTTAGAGAGAGAGGAAGGGAGAGAGAGAGAGAAACACCAATGTAAGAGTGAAACCTGGATCGGCTGCCTCCTGCACACCCCCTACTGGGGATCGAGCCCAAAACCCGGGCATGTGCCCTGACCAGAAATTGAACCAGTAACCTTTCGGTGCAGAGGACGATGCCTAACTGAACCACACTGGCCAGAGCTGCCCAGGGATTCTTTATGATGGGCATATGTTACAGCCTTTGAAGGAGCACATCAGACATGTTTCTTCTTGTGCTCAGAGCTCCTGGCTGTTGTCCCTGTGCATGTCCCGAGATGCTTTTGAGAAAATGGCCAGTTAGGCACTTCAGAGTCACCATTTTGTAGACCATTCCTCCTCTGAGCTGTTCTGCTCCGAAGTAGGAGGAAGAATTTCCATCTGTGTCAAGTCTCCTCTTTAGGTAAATCAGCCGTAGGAGAGACAGCTGGTGAATTCTATTTGAGACAGTGGCAGTAACATAGTCCTCCTCTTACGCAAACCTCTTCCCCAGCACAGTCATCTCTGGGGGCTTACTTGCGTCAACAGGTAAAAAGGGCAACCTTGCTTCTGTACCGTCTGAGGAGCAGGGCCACCGTAAGTTGAGAAATTCAGCCACTCCAAGTGGGAAGCCAAAGGAGGTGATAATAGAACAAATTATTTTTTTTACACCTCCCTCCCACACACTGAAATCTCTAGTTGAAAACCACAGTGCGGGAGTCTGGGTAGGTGTCCTGTTAGTAATCCTTTGGCCCAACAACTTGCTCAACCAGCAGTACTGTGGTCCTTAAGGCAAACTGATTGGAATTCTTTTTGGTTTCTTTCCTTCATCTTGGCAACCCATTCAATTAAGCTAAAATTAGGCTAGGTAATTCTCTATGTTCAATAATATTGTGTAAAAATGCTTTCACAGATAGGATCTCTTTTTGGCCTCAGAATATGAGTCAGGAAATGTCAACCTCATTTTACAGATGGGAAAACCAAGTGGCTTGCCCTTGGGACCCATGTACTGAACGGCAGTTTTAGAATTTGGGCCCAGATCTAAGTCTAGTATACTTTCTATTTGGAAAAACTTGCCATTTTCATCCATGTGCAAATGTGGACTCTGACTCATGGGCATCAAATTACAGCAACAGTGAGTGCAAACTACACACTAAAGAAACTTTGTACAAGTAGTTCAAGCAGCCAGAATCAGAATGGTTTTATGTTCTGTACTGAAGAAGCAGTCAAATGTCAATCTGAAGGCAAAAGGGAATTTTGCAGGGGGCAGAATTTCTAAATATGCCAGACCAAACACAATGGACCTAATGATTAATGGGCCAGTGTGATTCACAGTGACTTTGAAATAGTCCCTTTTTTACAGACAGCATTTTGTTTGGGAATCTCAGAGGAGAAAATATCCGCAGTGGGAGTACTTCATCCCCAGAAAAGGCATCCTGATGCCAGAATTATAGAAAAGTTGCATATAGAGGACAGAGAACTAAAATATCAGCAGATGGCAAGCATCCGTCTGTGGTTTAGAGGAGGAAGCAGGGAATTGAATCAGTTGAGTATCCTGATCATAGCAGATGTGGCCCTCGGTATGGTTAACCCCCAGGGACAGGATCACACTCCTCACATGTTCTCCTGTGTTTCTTTCCATCCTGATGCCACACAGACGAGCGCTGACCTGCACAATGACTGCACAGTGACCCACACGGGCACCTCGGCCTCGGCACCCCTGGCTGCTGGCATCTTCGCTCTGGCCCTGGAAGCAAAGTAAGACCCAGAAATCTTCTAATCACCATTACTAAGGCTGCTTCTCCTTCTTTTTAATAACATATTGTTTTCTGAATACATGGTTACACTAGAAAACTACAAAAAATAATAAAAATAAACTCTCTGCTTATTAACATCTCAATAAAGATTTAATATACACATATCTTACAAAACTGGGATCTTAACATATACATTATTCTGTAATTTTAAAAAATCCATCCTACAATATGTTACGAGCACTGTCTCACATCTAAATCAACGTTCCTTGACTTCAGAGCCTCACGCTGGCCCCCAGTTCTCCCTCAGCTGCACGGCCTTCTCACTTCCGCTGATTCCCACCAGGAAAGACTTGGTGCAGACAGTCTCGTGTGGGTAGTGCTGGAGTGACAGGTTTATAAAACATCTTGTTCCATATTATATAAGCCCGTTCTTAGAGCTGAAATAACATGTCAGAGGTCATGAGAATTAAAAACATAGTTTTTATCTTTTTGTAGTATTCTATTATATAAGTGCAGATTTTATTAAAGTTATCTAATCATGCTTAAACACCCATGTCCATAAATATTTGTTGTCATCTCTGATAATTTCCTCAAGATAAACACTCACAATGGGAATTTCTGGGTCAAAGGGAGTGCATGTTTCAATGATTTTGATATATATTGACAAGTTACTATTTAGAAAGACTATACAGCATTTTATATTTCCACCAGCATTATATGTGTGAAAGTGCCATTTTCCTAAACCCTTACTAAAGCTTTTATCTTTTAGTTTTTGCTATTTTGACACATGCAAATGGTATCTCATCTTCATACACTTTTATTGCATTACTAATGAAGCTGAATATTTTATATTCTTTGACCATTTATCATCTGTGATTGCTTGTTTATGGCCGTGATTTTGATTTATGGCCTTAGTTTAGAAAAGCTGTTAATGCTTTGTTAGTTTGATATTTACCTTTTAATTTTATTTGTATGTAATTTTTAATGTGATATACATGTAAGTTAACTTGTATACATTTTCCAGTTTTTTAAAGGATTTTTTCTTCATTTTTATACTCAGAAAAATATTTACAACCCCAAATTAGATAAACATTTATCTATATGTCTTTTATTATGATTCCTTTGCCATATTTAAGTCCTAAAGCCCATTGGAATTGATTTTAGTGTATGATGTTAAGAAGGCATTTAACAACGTTTTTCTTCATAATAATTACTTAGACTATTAATAATACTTAGACTATTGGAAAAGAAATCCAACTGTTTCACACTGCATATCCACAGATTTTTATTTGTCCTCATTTCTAGTTTCTAATGTTGTGTGGTGCGAAGTATTTAAATGTCAAGTCAGGTGCTGTGGTTGCATGACAGAGGAAGTGATTAAATTTGTAAATTACTATTATCTTTCTTAATAAGGATGTTCTAGAAGAACATTATTCTCTAGAGAGGACAAAGCAGTCCCCTCATGTCATGTTCAGTGGACGAGATTCACAGCAGCAGAAGAGAAGAACCTTGGCTCGTGCCACAGCTAGAAGAGCCCAGAAGTTGCTGAATCTTTGTCCAAGAGAATTCAGAGTAGCTCCAGGAGCCCCGGGGCCACCTGTGGAGTTAGGATTTAGTCTCTGGTATCTCAGCTATGAGATGGCCACAGTGGCTAAGCCAGGCCTAGCAAGGGTCATACCAAGAGTCTGCTTGGACAGGCTGGGAAGATGTCTGGTAAGGAAAGAATAAATCTGGGAAGAGCCAGTTGGAAACAGAGGAACACTTAAAACTCTTGGGCCCAATAGAAGAGCTTTGTTTAGAATCCGATTTCACTTGTAACAGGAAAGGGAAGGACAGAGGGCAAAGCCTACAAACACAAGCTGAGACTGGTATTAGCAAACCAAATTTGAGGAAAAATAATCCAAGCAGTGGAAAGAAAGTGCAAAGGACACCTGGCTTCAGTTTCTAGGCACATCACTAGCTGTGTGATCTCCAGTAAGTTAATCCCCATTCAGGACTCAACTGACCATCTATAAAATGGTCAGATCAGATGATTTTTCTCAAACCTCTTCCCTATATGAAATTCTCCAGTTTGAATTGGAAGGTATCAGCATATATAGATCATCCAACATGAATTGTTGAGGTTGATGCTGAGCAGTTCTGAGTGGAAAAAATAAGGTCCTCTGAAGGGAGGTGGTTACACACAGGTGGTAAAACAGACATAGTATTTATGATTTCAAGATCTAAACTGTGAGCTCCAGGGAGCTGTCAAAAGAAAACCATCCTTAAAATATTGCCTTCTCTACCTAACACCTATCAGATGCATGGAAATATAACGAGCCAGGCCTACCCCATCCTTGTCCAGTGATCAGTGTAATAGAAATACCCCACTCAGGTGAATAGATGTAATGTTAACTTTCCATAAAAACTGACATTTTAACATTGTAATCTCTGATTTCTAAAATTTCAAACTTTCTTTTTCTAAGGAGAAAATGATCTAAGAATGATTTAGCTTTATTAATCTCAGTTAATTTCTAACGGACTATTTATAACACAAGGCTTCCATCAAATACATGGATGAGTTTCCAGAGGTCCATGAGCTTTTGTGAAATGAGATGCAGAATTGTTTGTGAGTATATGTATGGCATTTTTCAGGGAAACGGTTTGTAGCTTCCATCAGATTCCTACACTGTTCACAATTTAAGAGACTTAAAGTCTATAATATTCCTGTTGCACATAAGAATTTAATCCCTTTTATTTTGATTCAATCATGAGTAAGATGGACATAATCTAGCTTAACATTATATACATTGTGCCAAAGTACATAGAGATTATTGAGATGCCTTTTCTCAAATGGATAGTTTTCTGAACTATATTAGTCTTATATACCAAGACAATTATTTCAGAAAATCTGAAAGCCCGAATTTCTAGAAGTGTCCCTAGACAATCAAGATTGGGAGACTCATTTAACTATGGGCTAATTCTGAAGGAACATCTATGGGGACTGAAGAAAAAACTCTGGGCTAAATTTATTGAGATTAATAACATCCAGTATTTATCAGGTTCTTGCCATGAACCAGACACTGTGCCAACCTCTTTATATATAACACTAATTCTAATCCTTACAACATCCTTGTCACATAGAAATTATTCATTTCATTTTATAAATGAAGAAACTGAGGCTTAGAGAGGTTGAGAAATGTAACAAAAATCCCACAAGAAGATTCAAACTGAGGTCTGTCTAACCCCAAAACCTGTGCTATCAGCAACTCCACTATGCTTCCTTCCATGGTCCGGATGGAGAGGAAATGTTGAATGGTAGCCTCTCAAACAAAGGGAGTTAATAAGATTGAGGTTGATAAAGGAACATCATAACTCTCATGTGTTTGAGTTCTTCAGAAAAGACTCCTTGTCACGAGCAAACTACTTACTGTGTTGCACTAAATATTACTTAGCTGGAGCACTGGGGAATGAGGAAAGGAGAGGAAAGGAGAAAGAATCATTTCTGGCTCAAATATGTATAGGGAGATTTTTTTCCCTAGAAAAGTGTTTCTCAAACATCAGGATACATAATAATCATCTTGGGAGTTTATGTAGTATGCAGACTCCCAGGTCTTATTACCATCAACTTAGGTTCAGAAGTTTCTGGTATTTGGCCCAGGAATCCCCATTTAAAAAAAAATTTTTTTTTCTTTCTTTATTGATTTCAGACACAGAGGAAAGGAGAGGGAAAGAGATAGAAACATTGATGAGAGAGAACATCGATTGGCTGCCTCCTGCATGCCCCCCGCCATCAGGCCCACAAACGGGCACGTGCCCTGACTGGGAATTGAACCAGCAAACTCTTGGTGCATAGGTCGATGATCACCCACTGAGCCACACTAGCCAGGCAAAGAATTCTCATTTTTAACAAATATCCTAGGCAGTTTGAATGCTAGTAGTTACTTTAACCACATTTTGAGAAATAATGCTATAAAGAGTAAATTTACAACTGTTGTTTTTCCTGCAACCTCATCTAGCTGTAATTGTGAAGGTACCCATTTGGGTATGTAATAGCCATTAAAAAGACAGGAATTCCTTGAATAAATGCCTATGGCACCATTATTATTATGTAGTGAGTATACATAAGAAAGATGGCAGACAATAACCTCAGTCTTCTGTGGAGAGAGCAAAAGAATCAGAATAATTTTTAATACAGAACACAAATTCTGTAGTGAAACATTGAATCCCTTGACATCTTCAGAGATATTAAATAAACAGATGAACCAATCTTCTGTTTTCATTAAAGACTAGACAAAGAAAACTAAACTTTTAATGCTGCATGAAACCTTTGGATAAATCACATCAAAGAAATCTTTGACTCAATGGATTATGAAAAGTTGGAAAGTCTCCAGGTTATAAAATCTTCAACATATTGGGCTTACCTAGATGTGAGTAGAGGCTAAACCAGGTAGCCCCTAAGACTGTTTCACTTTAGAATTTTGTTGCAGATTATTTTACCTACACTCTTCTAATTAGAAGCAATACTTAATTTCAGTGTTTAATTCCACAACCCTTTATTCTCTATAAACATATCCATGATTAGCAACCTAATGCAGCTCTGAAATTTTTAATTATTGTGGATGCTGTTGAGCACTAATTAACAAAGGGAGGCTGTCAGGAATGAGATGTACTATTATTAGCAGCTCCTTTTCATTTATGAAATGCAATCACACAAATGAAGAATAACCCTGTTAGGAATATGGGCTTAATTTTCTAAATTGCATGGCAATAAATCCCCCTTGAATATTTTGCAAAGAATAGGTAAAAGAAAATGTAAAAACAACAAAAAAATGCAACTAAATGTAAAACGAATGTTCTACTATGGAAATCTAGGAAGTCTATGCTTTGCGGTTGATTATCAAGACCCTGCCTTATGCCTCCTTAGCATACTTCCTCATCCCAACCTCCATACACCTGCTCACATTGATGGTCCAAATAGGAAAGTGATGGGTTGTCCATTGACCACCTTAATAAGAGGCTTTTTACCTAAACTCTCTTTACAAGATTAGAAGGTTGTAATAATTTCAATAAAATGCTTTATAGGGCAGAATTAATTACTACATTTAGAAAATGGCCATTTCTACTCAGCCAGTTAATTATTCCTGAATGTGGGTGGCCAGTGTGGAGACAAGATCATCAATGAGGTATTTACAATATTGGACAGATAGGAGGTTTGAATAGTAAGAATTCTGGAGATGATTATACTTATTCTTCTATTCTTATAAATGAGTCAACTCAGGACCAGGAGGATGAAGTGACTTGCTTAAGGTCACATAGGTCTTTGGTAGTAAAATATAGCTTAATATGCTTTTTATTATTCCCTATTTTGACCTCCATGATTTGAAATGACTTCTTTTCTTACTTATATGCTTGTATTCTTTCTTCCAACTCTTATTATTTTAGCTATAACATAGAACTGGTTATTTTTTAAGAAAATATGAATATAAAATCATGCTCTACCCTGATATTTTGATTCAGTAGGTTTAGGATGGGACTCAGGAATTTTCAATATTTACAAGTGTATCAGGTGACTGGTGCAAGCAATCTGGAATCCCTGAAAAATACTGCACTGGAGTCTTTCTAAAGCCTACACCGGTCACTCTCTGGGTAGTATGTTCGTCAGAGCTCAGCTGAGCTGAGAGAGAGCCTACTGAGCTGCTAGGCGTCAGAGTAGCCAATTAAAGCAATACACCAAAAATAAAAGACTTAAGCCTTTAATCGCTTACCACGACAGTATAAGCCAGAGTGTAAAAGGAGAGGAAACACTGACTCGCCTGGTCCATTTCCCCACAAGGAATGGTGCACCAGTCAAGGGTCAGGTGGAGCACCACATTCATGAGCATCTTCTCACTGTTGAGGGAGCCCCAACAAAAGGCTGTGGTATTTTTATGGACTCTGGGGAGGGGAGGGGGCTTGGAGGAAGGGTAGGAGTGGAGAAGTACTGGGGAAATTGTCTTCAAGGTTTCCTCCATTCCCCCCATAAGGAGGCCTGAGGCAGAGAAGAACTCTGCCCAAGGCCTCAGATAAGGAGACCTAAGAATGAAGGCATGAGGGGCTAGGAATGTAAATATGGGAAGAGCTTGACCAAGGAGGGGGACTGAGTCCTTGACTGCAACTTTCTAGAGAGACCGCAGTACAAGGGCTGTGCACCCAGGCTGGCATGGGGAGGGAGCTTCCCTGTGAGGCCTGCCAGGTGGCCTTTGCAATACCTACCGGAGAACAATTTAACCAATATATTATTGGCTTGAGGGAGAAAACAGAAAATTGAGCCTGAGGGTTGTTTTACAACCTAGTGATAAGATAAGAACCTCGAGGACTAAACACTGGGCCATTTATTTATTAAATAATGTTTGATTGGCTTAATAGAAACTGCAGGTCTCAAAGCGAAGGGAAAGCTTGAGATCTTAAAAGACTCTAACAACTAATAGCAATAAGTTTTAAAATTATACTTGGGGCTAGTTAACACGTAGTCACATTCAGTCATTCAACCAACCAGTATTTACTCAGCATATGCTCTGTGCCTAAAATTCTTGAGTGCTAGGTATACCTCAGAGAATAAGATTTATTAAAATGTCAGACCTTCTCATGGCTAATTCTAGCAGGTAGAAAGGTATTAATAACATACAAAACCAATGTATTGCCTGATATGTTAGAAGGTGATAATGCTATAAAAAGAAAAAAGTATAGCAGGATAAGAGCTCAGGAGCATGTGGGGAGAACTGAAATTTTCAATAGGGTGATGAGGAAAGGCTTCATCTTTGATAATAGATCCAACAATCCTGTGCATCTATGATTTATCTTTATATTGTTGCTAAATTAATTTTATCAAGACTTCCAGTTATACCATGTCCTTGCTCAAAATTTCTCAGTGATTCTCCATTGCCCAAATGATCAAGCATAAGCCCCTTTCCTGGCAGTCAAGGCCCTCACCAGCTCAGTACCCTTATCACATCTTCCTGCTCCAGCAAACCAGACTCCTCACTGTACTTGGGCCACATCCTGTACTTCCCCCCTCCTAGGTTTTGCTCCTTTGCCTCATGCTCTTTTCTCTCACTCCACTTCTTGACATTCTACCCACTTTTCAAAGTTCAGCTCAATGATTTCCTCCCATCAAAGCCTCCCTAGATTTTCCCATCTCAAAAGAATTCTCTCTCCTCTAAATTCCTACAGTACATTATACAATAAACATAGCATTCAACAGATATATTACAGTAATTAAAAAAAAAAAAACTTAGTTCTTCTACTAAATTGTAAGCTTCTTAAAAGCAAGAACCACCTCTTTGAATATCCCCATAGTATTAAGCATAATGCCTTACAAGAGTGATCTCAAGTAGCTAAGAGTTTCTTGGCACTTTGGGTAGATAAAGAAAAGAGATAAAAAGTATTTGAGTAGGTAGCCAGCCTATGTCTTTAAAATCTGATATATCCTAAAAAGCTTGAAACACCAATTAGAAGAATATATGCACCCCCTATGTTCATAGCAGCACTATTTACAATAGCTAAGATCTGAAAACAGTCCAAGTGCCCATCAGTAGATGAGTGGATAAAAAAGCTATAGTACATTTACACAATGGAGTACTTACTATGCAGCTGTAAAAAGAAAGATCTCTTACCCTTTGAGATTGAGACAGCCTGGAGGGACCTGGAAAGTACTATGCTAAGTGAAATAAGCCAAGTATAAATGTAGGACTTGGTTCATGATTTCTAATTAGTTCAATTTAACTGGAGCAAAAAATTAAAAATAACAGCACTTCCTTTGTGTCTTCCAGTTTGGCTTATTTCACTTAGCAAGTGAAAGACAAGTATCACATGATCTCATTTATTTATAGAATCTAATGAATAAAATAAGCTGACAAACAAAATAGATCCAGAGACATGGGAGTGGGAAATAGACTGACAAACCTCAGAGGGAAGGGGGGGTGAGGGGAACAGGAAGAGATAAAGCAAAGACCTTATATACACATATGCATAACTAATGGACACAGACCACAATGTGGTTAAGAGAGGAGGAGGAGGGTGTGTGTGTGTGTGTGGGGGTGAACAGGGACATCTGTAATACTTTCAATAATAAAAATAAATTTGAAAAAAATCTGAGTTCTTCTTAAGAAGGAAATCAAGGCCTTATCTGTAAGTTAAAAATGCTAAAATTGCCAAGGATGTTAATGGACAGCAGAAAACTGGAAGACACAAAGGAAGTGCTGTTATTTTTAATTTTTTGCTCCAGTTAAATTCAACTAATTAGAAATCATGAACCAAGTCCTACATTTATACAATGCTGAAGACAAAATTTTACTCATGGTAAGAGCTTAACTTATATGGCACGGGGAGTTTTCCATACTGTAGTTTGAATTCTGAATGAAAAGACACAAGAATAGTAATGCAAACTAGAATTACAGTAAGCATAGTTGCAAAAGGTACTAAATACTTTCTTAATAAAGATGCTTGTTTTTAGCACTTGCTTTTGCAAAGAAACTTTATTCTATCACTGAAAGATATTTTGGGTCACTTTCCATCCAGTCCAAATCTCACCTGGCGAGATATGCAGCACTTGGTTGTGTGGACCTCTGAATACGACCCACTGGCCAATAACCCTGGTTGGAAAAAAAATGGCGCAGGCTTGATGGTGAATAGTCGATTTGGATTCGGGCTGCTCAATGCCAAAGCTCTGGTGGACTTAGCTGACCCGAGAACCTGGGCCAGTGTGCCCGAGAAGAAGGAGTGTGTTGTAAAGGACAACGACTTTCAGCCCAGGTGAGTGTCTCAGGAATTTTGAACAAATGTGTGCATATGGCACTATTTGATATGATGTTGGTCACTTTGCCTACTTTTTTCTCACTTACCTTTCTGAATAGATGGGGGTAGTATTTGCCAGTGTTCCCTGAGGGTCCAGGGGGAATATTGAGATCAAAGATCTGTAAATCATATTAGCAAATTTGTATTTTCCTCTCATAGCCCATTTACCATCTAGCATTAAGTTTAAGGTGTACCATTGTTTTATAGAGCTCCAAGAATAATCATTGCTTATTAAACTCTTAGCAATGACCAGTTTTAAGATTTATCCCAAATTTAAAGATGATAAAATGTTTTTAAAAATTCTCCTTAGAAATGATGGAATACACTACTTGCCAACTAATATTATCCAAAACTCAGGAGCCTCACTTCATGCCACGGTCCTGTGTGATTCATGATTTTTCTTCCATGAAGGAACCTTTGTCATACCACTTTTACATCAACCACATCTGACCCACCATATCTGGCCCCAGAAGCAGAATCTGCTACGACTGTTTTGTTGATTCTATCATGACAACTATGGTTATATTGAAGACCCACTCACCTAAAATACCCAAGAGTGGGAAGCATGAAGGCCATGCATTAGGAAGATATAATTATTTCTTAAATTATTTTAGTAGCATCTATTGCAATAGACCGCTTTTTGATGGGTCCAAGGCAAACCTGCCTGAATTCAAATTCTACATTAGCGTTTTTCCAAAGTACTATTTTCTTTCTTTTTTTCTTTTTAATTGTGGTAAGAACACTTAACTGGGTTCTATATTCTGTTCCATTGGTCTATATGTCTGTTTTTTCCTACTACATACTGTTTTGATTACTGTAGCTTTTTTGATATATTTTGAAATCAGGAAGTATGATACCTCTAGCTTTGTTCTTCTTTCTCAGAATTGACTTGTTACTTGTGATCTTTTGTGCTTCCATAAAAACTGTAGAATTGCTGCCATTTGACCCAGTGATCCCACTTGTAGGAATATACCCTAAGAAGCCTGAAACACCAATCAGAAAGAATATATGTACCCCCATGTTCATAGCAACACTATTTACAATAGCTAAGATCTGGAAACAGCCCAAATGTCCATCAGTAGACGAATGGATAAAAAAACTCTGGTACATATACACAATGGAGTACTATGCAGCTGTAAGAAAGAAAGATCTCTTATCCTTTGAGATAACATGGAGGGACCTGGAAAGTATTATCCTAAGCAAAACAAGCCAAACAGAGAAAGACAAGTATCATATGATCTCACTTATTTGTGGAATATAATGAACATAACGGTCTGAGGAATGGGGTAGTCCCAGAGATGTGGAAGTGGGGTACAGACTGACAATCCCCAGAAGAGAGGGTGGTGGGGGAGAGATAAACCACAGAACTTATATGCCTGTATGCATGAACAATGGACATGGACAACAAAGCTGGGGGCAGGGTGGAGAAGGAAGGGGAGGGGGGTATCAGTGGGGAAAAAGGAGAAACATCTGTAACAAAAATAAATTAATTAAAAAATAAAATAAAACAAACAAACCGACAAAAAAACTGTAGAATTGGTTTTTCTATTCTTATAAAAACCTTACAATTTTCTGTTCATTAAAATTCATTTATAGCTGATCTTGAATTGGGCCCTACTCATATTAGGGAGAGACGAAAAGCTTAGTTGAATATCTAGTCAAGACTGATGTGTACATATTTGCATAAAATGCAAGGAAAAAGAGATGCACTTTATTCAGTGATGATTCCTCAATATATGCAGAGCCCTGAAAGCTAATGGAGAAGTTATCATTGAAATTCCAACAAGAGCGTGTGAAGGACAGGAAAATGCTATCAAGTCCCTGGAACATGTACAGTTTGAAGCAACAATTGAATATTCCCGAAGAGGAGACCTTCATGTCACACTCACTTCTGCTGCTGGTAAATTTTTTTGAACTTTAAAAATTTCTTTTAAACCATTTGTTTAAATTTTTAACTGTGAGCCCAATTATTTCAAATCAATGAATTTTTATTTCTTTATAGAACAAAGTCTCCTAATAGATTTTTTTCAGGTCTTAAACAATATACTTCTTCTTTTTTTTTTTAACATCAGAATTCTGCCCTGCTCATTCTCATGGGTCCTTCAATAAGCAAAGAATGAGGTCTATTCAAATAATAACTTCCATTAATAAGCTTGTCTGGAATTTAATTAATACCTTAATACACATTTTCAAATTATGTTCATTTTCCAGGTCAGTGATCTATCATTCTTTTCTCTCAGGAACATATTAGCTATAATTACTCTGATAATTAATAAAGCTGACAGGTACATCAGACACATCCAAGGAATAAATTGAAAAACTGAGAATTTTGATCCATGAAAGAAGGTTGAGAAGACTAACAACAAACTTTTCATAATGATATAATTAAGGCTATATGATATGATGTATGGACATTTGCTCTTTCCTGAGAGGGTACCAATTCCAATGAGATCTTGGATGGAAAAGAGTTTGTGAACACAAACCATGATCCAACCAAGAGAAGCTGTCCCAACACTCTTTCATGTTGTAGTAGGATTCAAGTTCTGACTAAATCCAATGTCTGTAGGTGATGTGTGAGGACAGATGAGCTATCTCTACAATGTCCTTCCAAAATATGAACTTCTTAGAGGTTTGGAGTAGGTTCTGTTAATTTTGGAGTTATACTTTCTAGATTTCTTGGAATTGGCCTAAAGTATTAGTGGAATGCTATTTCACTGATGGCTCTATAGTTCATTTGACCCTTTTACTTAGAAATATTATTTATTAATCTATAGAAAGCTTGAATTTAAAAATTTAGAGTTACTCTTACTACTAGTTTTATATGATGAGAGATTATTAAATTAATATAGCTTCATTTTTTATGTGTATAAAAGATTATAGACTCAGGAACCTATTAAATTCTCAAAAATTTATCTTAAATTTCCGAATAATAGTTCCATTAAAATGTATTTTAGGTCATTGACTTTCATCTTTAATGTAGTTTATAAATATAGTTCTTTGAGGTCTCCTTATTAAAATAAACCTTAATATATTCTTTATTTCTATTTCCACAGTATGTATTGAGAACTTATATGTCAGATAATGTGCAAAGAACTGTAGATAAAAACTTTTTTTTCTTTTTCTTGTGAATGTCTCTATCCTGGTCTTATACTCAAAGGGAACCATGGGAGGGTTAATCTCTGCCAGCTTTTTCAGTTATCAGATGCTACAGTGTGTGTCCTATCAGAGCTGTTAGGACACTTATTAACTTGTGTTTGTTGTATGAAAATAGGAACCAACACCGTTCTGTTGGCTGAAAGAGAGCGGGATACATCTCCTAATGGCTTTAAAAATTGGGACTTCATGTCTGTTCACACGTGGGGAGAGAATCCCATAGGCACCTGGACTTTGCGAATTACAGACATGGTAAGTAAGAAGGAAAGGCTATGGAAGCACATGCTTCCTTTTAAGTACATCGAAGGAGTGTGAAGGTTGGTGCCATCACTAATAAGGGTCCTAAGGAACTTTGATCACTCTTGAGTTGAAGTAATAAAAAGATGTAGTGTTTCAAACCCTGCCCACTTGGCTACATAGACTTAAAGAAAGAAAAAAAGAAAGAAAAAAGAGTAGGCACTGGCCATAGAAGGGAGAGAAGATATTCTGATATGCAATGTAGCAGACTGTGGGACAAATCCAAGTGTTCTATTATCAGAACATAGCCAGCCACATGTTCTACTTACCAGAATGAGCTGTGCTCCCAAACATTGTTAAGTGCTCCACCAGCTTTGCTTATAACACTCCGCTGGAGGCACATGAAGGAGCTATTACAAATATTTACTGCAGCGACCATTTAGATGTAGCTTATTTATTAATTAGACATCTTATTTAATATGACTTTGTTTCATTTTGCTTCACTTAGAAACAAACAAAAAAGCATTTCTTTCACTCTGTTTACTAACACTCTTAGATATCTCTCTATAATTATAACATACAGTCACAAAAATAAAGCAAGGAGTGTCCGAGCAAAAAGCCAAATTATTTATACAGCTGAATTATACGGTTGAGTTATTTATTTTTGCCTCATTTCTCCAACATTTTCTATAGGTGAGCATATAAATAATGTTTTGGTCTGAGTTCTCCTGAAAGAGATGTGTTATGAGTATCAGCAGCACCAGATCTCATACCTAAATAACTTTTTTTTAAAAAAAAAAAGAATTTTAAATTCCTGAAGGTGTCAATTAAAGTAGTACAGATTCTGTAGTTATAACTTTTCCCTCTAAGAATAGCTTTCTCCTAAAGACAGCTAAAATTGTATTTTGGAAATGGGAGCTGTAAAAAATCCTGCTCTCATAGGGAGAATAAGGAAATGTTCTTAGCAGGTGGTCCTGTCCTCTACGCTTTAACTCAGTTTTACCATCAGAAAACTAAGAAAATCTGTTTACCAAGATAAGTCTGCAAAATTTGACTACACTTTTAAATACTTTTTAAGATATTTTGGATTTAAGCACATTATTTTTAATAGTTTTTGAGCCTCTGAAAAGTATTACTCTTCCCATAAATGTACAGTTTTTATGGGTTAATTAATGCTGAAGGCTATTTGTAATGCTTGATAGAGGCTGACTTTTTCCTCCAATGGAATGTTTCTACAAGTTGATAATTGGTAAATATAATTCTATTTATAGAAGGTACAGACAACTTTTCAAGAACACACCCCATGTACAGGTTAATATAGAGAGTTCTGCATGTTTAATTAAATGAAGCAATTAATCATTTTTTATTTTATTTATTTATTTTTAATATATTTTTATTGATTTTTAGAGAGAGGGGAAGGGAGAAAGGGATAGAAACATGGATGTGAGAGAGAACCATCTATCAGCTTCCTCCTTCATGCCCCCTACTGGGGATTGAGCCTGCAACCTGGGCATGTGCCCTGACTGGGAATAGAACCGGTAACCTTTTGGTGCATGGGTCAATGCTCAACCATTGAGCCACACTGGCCAGGTGCAATTAATCGTTTTTTAAATCCTTGAGCCTATAACCTGCAATTTTCATAGCAAGAGTGAATTCAGTGGTTTGTTTCTTTTATTATCTTAAAATTTTTTTTTTCTTTTTTCTTATTGGGGTGATACTGGTTAATTAAATAGTATAGGTTTCAGGTGTACAATTCTATAATACATCATGTGCACATTGCATCGTGTGTTCACCACCCCAAGTCAAGTGTTCCTCCATCAACATGTATCCCCCACCAGTGATGTATTTCTTTTTACACAGAGCTCTACCCATGGACTGCACAGAATTTTAAAATTAGATTTTAACTATGAAATTCCTTCTGGAAACTTTGAGGGTGCTTGCTTTATGTTACTCAGAACACACACTAAAATTATATATGCTTATTCATTAGTCTGGAAGAATACAAAACGAAGGAAGAATTGTGAACTGGAAGCTGATTTTGCACGGGACCTCTTCTCAGCCGGAGCACATGAAACAGCCTCGTGTATACACGTCCTACAACACTGTGCAGAACGACAGAAGAGGGGTGGAGAAGATGGTGGACTCAGGGGAGGTCTGTGCGGCCCTGTTCTTCTTGGCATGCTCTCTTTTTGAACTGTAAAGTGACAATGTAGTGAGTGAAGCTGCCCCTCACTTTTAGGTGGGGAGTCAAACATGGGTAAGGAAGAAAAGGAGGGGGAGTGGTAAACTTTTATTTTCCATAGGATGAAACCCTATTGTCTTCATTTATTCTTTCATTTGGAATTTAGACATTTAAATTAATGAATTCAAAATTATTAAATTCCCAAATGTGAATTTTACTTCACTTATCAAAATGGAGACCAGTAAGATGATACATATATCATCTTAATTCAGTCTTCAAATCCATCAGACGTGGAGGTATTCTTACTCCTGTTTTACAAGTGAAGTTGAGGAGATTAAAAGGTGCCAAGGGTGTGTCAGTAAGTGGAAAGTGGAGGACTGAAAACGGAGTCAGTGTAACTCGAAGGCGGGTGTTCTCTGCTCCCCAGCTGCCTCTCAAGGGGCACGCAGTGGGCATGGGCTGCAGCTGGCCTGCCTGGCCCTAAATAACGAGCCTTCTTCATGTTGTGCTGGTTTCTGTGTTTCAGGAACAGCCCACAGGAGAGAACCCCCTGACGGCAAAAAGCCTGAGCAGCGTGGGAATCAGACGAGATGAGCTGGCGGAGGGAGATCCGTCCGAGGTCATGCTGCGACTCCTACAAAGCGCTTTCAGCAAAAACTCACCGCCAAAGCGATCACCAAAGAAGGCCCCAAGTGCAAGGCCCAGCATCCTTTATGAAAATTTCTGCCTAGCCCCGGAAAAGCCGACTAACCCTTCCCACCTTAAAGTCGCTGAGGACAGTCAGTATAGCGACTATGTGGATGCTTTCTACAGCACCAAACCTCACAAGCACCGAGACGACCTGCTGCTGCAAGCTCTCGTGGACATTCTGAGGGAGGAAAACTAAATCAGCCTGTGATTCTGAGTTGGAAATATTCATGCTTCTTCCTTACCCTCAGATTTTGCCTGTGTCTGAAGTGGTTGTTTTTGTCATTGATTCTTACGCTTATAAGATCCTTTGTGATACTTTTTCTCCTCAAACTTGAAAGGGGTGAGCTCAAACAGTAAATCCCACCTCCTGAACGGATCACAGCTCTTTCAGAACATCTCTTCCCTGCGCAAGTACAGTGTTTGTTCTTTTCTAGAGCCACAGTTCCCACGTGGTCCTCAAACCACATTAGAATGCCTCCTTGGGCCCTCCCATTTCATGTCTCAAAAGGAAAGTCATAACCTGGGCAATAGACCTAATTTGAAAAGTAATCTGCAAAGAATGGGAGGAAGGAAATCTGTTCTGATAGCTTGTCTTCTGTCTTTGCCCCATGGCTCTTTGAATTTTGTTGCCAGAGAAGGCTTTGGAAAGTCTCTGATGAAAGAGTTCCCAATTAGACCTCTACCCTATCTTTTCTATTCCAAAGTACTACTTATTCAGGGAGTGACTATCTGGTCATTTGGGCGGAAAGCTGGGTTATTTAGCTCCATAAACACACCTCAGAATCTGCATTATCTGGTTTGAGCAGTCTTATGTCATTCTTTGCCTGGTGTGCCACGTAAGAGTCCTGAGTGGATCTAAGGTGACTGAAATCATGCTGTGTGCTCTGGTTTTCCTCTGTTTCCCCTTCCGAAGGTTTTCCTCCCGTGTCTTAGCCACAGTCTAAATACTAAGAGAACTAATTTCTTAGAACAAACTTACACTTGGGACTTCTGCAGATTCCAAGTCATAATTTTTTTTGTTGTGGTTAGCAATAATAACAGAAAACCACTCATAACACAGAACCAATATACAGCAGGAAAATATTCATAAGGGGAGAGCCAATGAGAGGCTTTATTTATTTTTTCAATTTTATTCATTAGAACAGGATTTTCTGAATCTTTAAAACTGAGCGCTCATTCCTGGACACCAGTGACTCTTCCCCAACCATACAGCTGATGATAACCAAATTCTCACCAAATTGCTTCCAAGCTTCGACTCCCAGGACACGAGCTGGCAGCCCACAGGCCACATTTGTCACTCAGGTAGCGTTTGTTTGGCATGTAATATGGTTTAAAATGTGAGTGACTATTGAAAATATGAGATTTCATGTAAAACCTGATTCTCAGACCCATCTTCCCTCATGGCGACAGTTGTCTGGAGCCAAGTAGCAATTGTCCAGCTAGACATGAATGCCAGGCCCCCAAGGCTGTCTGCTGCCTGTTGCTTGCGGCAGCTGCCTCATGGGAGCACCCCAGGGGCATTTTATTTGGCCTACTCTTGCACTAAATGAACATGTTCAAAGTGTAAATACATTAGGAAAAAATATCTTCAACTTCTTTCAGGCAGGGTCTGTATGATAATTGAGAATTTCCCATGACGTAATTAAATTATTATCCCCAAAATGATGTTTTAGACTCCTAAAAGTACCTCTGATATCTAGTTTGACATGTTCATTTAATCTCACCTCCCCTGGATGTCCATTTATACTAATTCATTAACTGCCAGCCCATTAGTTCCCATCTCTGTACGCTCACAAAGGCTCTAGTCACCTACCATGGCGTTCTCCCAGTGGGTTCACCACCTGCAGTTCTTCCAGGGAGTTTGGACTTTATCAGGCTACCCAGGAACTGGACCAGGAAGAGAGCACCAGAGTCTGTCACTTGCTTTGGTTTGAAGTATGATTAGTAAGAAAATCTCACCCCCTATTCTACCATAAGAATTGTGCAGAATAAAGATATTTCCAGAGCAACACCCATGAAGCTTTGAGGAGGTTCTCCTGAAAGAATCATAGTATCGCTCTATTCTTGAAGTTTCACATACTGTTTGATATGGAGTGTTAGACAGAATTTTGAAAATTGCAACACATCAAAATGTATTAAAATAAAAAAGAACCAGGGAGTTGTGAGATAAATTTTCAGCTAAAAAACAAAGCTAAGGCCCAGAAAGGACAATAAACAGTAATAAACAAAAACATATCCTTTCCCCGTTCCTAGCCTAGAACGAATTGTATGAAGCTTTCTTTTTCAGCCTTCTAACAGTCTTTTCCTGATTAAAACTCCAGTCAACTCATTGGATTGTAGCCAAAGGTTCACTTTAGAGAAGCTTTACTATTTAAATAAAGTCATGTTTGAATGTTTCCAACCTGGGGTATATTGTTCAGACAAAAAATATTTTTGTCAGTCTTTCTTAGTGCCTGTGTGAATTTTTGTGAAAATGTAAAAGAAAAAACATATAATATTTCCCTCAAAATTTTAAGCTATATTTTCTTTACAGGTATTTATAATGTAGCAATGGTTTTATCAAACAGAATTTTAAAAGGCATAATAAATTATATTAAAGAACCAAAATTTTCCTGAGAATAAGAAAGTTTCATCTAATAAAATATTTTTTGAAAGGCATGTTCCTCTGTCAGTAAAAAATAAAGTGTAATATGTATGTGTTGTGATATTAAAAGCGACCTTTGTCTATAGTCTAGCACAATGTGTAGCTGAGTAACTTGTGTGATCCTAGTTAAGGAAACTCCCACAGTATACACTTGATGTATTAATCAGAATGTGTAAAATATGCTTATAAATCAGAAGAATAAATGATTTCTCACTAAGTCAAAAAGAAAAAAAGCTCATGTTTCCAACAAAAATAGGATCTCCTCTTATTGTTTCCCAAAGGAACTGTAAGTAAAAGGAAAGTTGAAAGTGTACATTAAGAAGTTAATTCCTTTATAGGAAAATGGGCTTTCTTACAGGCAATTTAAGAATTACTTGAATAGGTATATTTTACTTTTCTTTACAGCTCAGTCTTTCACTTCTTGACAACATAAAAAGGCGTATGACTGAGCCTTAACTGAAGTGTTGGGGTGGGGGGAGCAAATCTAAAGGGACTTACTACATGTGAGAGAAATGATTTGCAAGAGTTTATTAAACACGACTGTTTCTAGGCCAGGTTGTAGCAGGCTAAGCATTAAATTCTTCCCAGAAGTCCCCTCATCAGAAGCCCCCAGTTCCCAACTCTGATACCCTGCCCTCTGGCCCACTTTTCTCTCTTGCTTCAGACCTTCATCCCTCGACCTCCCACCCGCCATTTCTGAATCTGGCCTTCCTACCTCGGGTGGGTGGTTTTCCTGCAGACTCCATTCCTTTCTCCCAAGTCATAATTATTCAGTCACACTAAAATATTTTACTCAAGCCCTGGCCAGTTTGGCTCAGCGGTTAGAGCGTCGGCCTGTGGTCCGGAGAGACCCGGGTTCAGTTCCCACTAAGGGCATGGTTGCAGTTTGTCCCCAGCCCTGGTTGGTCGTGTGGGTGGCAGCCACTCGATGTGTCCCTTCATGTCGATGTTTCTCTCTCTCTCTCTCCCTCCCACTCTATCTGTACAAAAATTGGAAAAATATCCTCGGATGAGGATTAAAAAAAAAAAAAAAAAAAATTTTACTCAAGAATCCCAGAAAGACTTCTAATCAGCTTTGTCCTCCACATACAGCCGTCTTCAAAGTCTTCCCACCAGAAGGATCCAAGATACACCTGTTTTCCTCTGAAGCCTGTTTGTAACAATTGGATTAACTGTGTGCAAGCTGGGAGTATAGACACAAACACACATATGTCCCAAGGATATACATGAATTCTTTTTGATATTTTGTTCAGATAGAGTGGGAGGGAGAGAGAGAGAGAAACATCGACGTGAAAGAGGACACATCGAGTGGTCGCCACTCACACGACCCAATCAGGGCCGGGGACAAACTACAACCGAGGCACACGCCCTTAGCAGGAACCGAACCCAGGTCTCTCCGGACCACAGGCCGACGCTCTAACCGCTGAGCCAAACCAGCCAGGGCCACATGAATTCTTAAATACAAATTTAAACCCATAAAGAAGAGTAATGTTTTCTAACTGCCTCATGATTTGCAAGGTTACAGCACTAATACACGGTAACGATGATTATTCTCTCCACCCTCCCTGCCCCCGTGGACAGTGTGTACTTTCTTGACTGTGTGATTTGCTCTGGTCAGTGGAATATTAGTGGATATAATGCAAGCAAGGGCCTTAAAGGTGCCTGCACAGTTTGTTTCGGGTCTTGCTTTCAGTGACCCAGTGCTGTGACAAGAGCATGGCTCAGGGAACTAGCCTCATCAGCCTGTTTCCAGAACACCTGTATACGTAGCATATCCACGTTCTGGAACCAAACCCAGCCAATTTCCAGTATGAAACAGAGGTGTCCAGATAAGAGCAGCCCAAATAAGCTGAATTTGTTGTCTTGGCAACTTGTGAGAATTAGAATAAATGCATGTTGTAAACAACCGAGTTTTGGAGTAGTGTGTTACATAGCCTTACAATGTCAATGAAACTCACCAATAACTCATTGCTCACTAATAACAGAGAAGTTCCATTTTTTTATTCCATCAATAGTATCCCTTTTAAATTGTGCCTTGTTGAACCTAGAATACAAAAAGAAAAGAAAAAAGAAAAAGGAACCAGTAATTAACCATATGTCACTTAATGCCGATCCCATAGTTAAACAAAGACCCTGCCTAAGCTGTGAAATTTTTATTTTTAAAGATCTGGCTTAGCTTAGTTCCTCCTATAAGCAGAGCCTCAGATAATGAATGACGTGTGTACAGGTAGTTTATTTAGGAGGTAATGGCAGAGAACAGAAGAGAGTCACATATACCCATGACTATTATGGAATAGCATTGGTCAGCACAGGATTTAACAAAGACTAGAACAGATATTTCACTTAATAATAAGATTGGGAGCCCTGGCCGGTTTGGCTCAGCGGTTAGAGTGTCGGCCTGTGGTCCAGAGAGACTCGGGTTCGGTTCTCGCTAAAGGCACGTACCTCGGTTGCAGTTTATCCCTGGACCTGGTTGGGTCGTGTGGGTTGCAACCACTCAATCTGTCCCTTTCATATCGATGTTTCTCTCTTTTCCTCCCATTCTATCTGAACAAAAAATAGAAAAATGTCCTCAGGTTAGGATATAAAAAAAGATTGGTAGAAAATAACTCAGAACAGACATGCTTCCCTCACTCCCCCATCCACCCATCCAATGCCTTGATACTTCTATTAGCCTCTCTCAGAAGTCAGATGTAACCCTGGGGTAAGGGAAGAAAACTTACTGGCTGATAGCAAGTGCACAATACTTATTAGAAAGGCAACTTTTAATAGAAACAAAGTTCTGTCACACACAAAAAAAGTGACTTTTGCTCACCTGGGTTTTGGCTTACAATTTGTGCATGTGTATTGCTTGTATGTTGTTACATATAGATATTATATAAACATTGCTCTATCATCAATGTATGGACAAGGAGGTGATTATAGTCATTGCAAACTGCTTCTTGGATAGTGTAAATTTTGAACTAAAAATGTTATTGAGGCTTTGTAATGAAAGAGAAATGTATGAGTTATTTTAAGTCCTCCTGTCAGAGGGAACCAGAATGCTGAAAGCCCACTTGGGAGATCTTATCCATCCCAACAGAGCTCGCACAGTGGATTAAACCCATCTTGTTTATCTGAACACCTATTCCCTGGCCCCGGTCAATATTTACTAGTATTCATGACATGAATGAATGGCCCTGAATCAGATGCCATCTTGTTATGATGCTATTTTTACTTTCGGAAGTGAAAAAGACACAAGATTTAGGCTTATCAAATAGTTGATATAAAGTCTATTGCTCCAATTATTAGAAGAGAAAAAAGGGCCTGAAAACATCAGCCACAAAAAGAGGCTAGAGGTGTGGGTTCTTGAATCAGCCACAAGATAATTTGAATCCTGGCTCTACCATCTCTTAGCTGTGTGCCCTTGAGTAGTTACTTCACCTCCCTGGGCCTTATGTCCTTATCTCTAACAATGATGTCTATCATTAATACGTTTGCTGTTAGGATTAAATAAGATAATGTAGATAAATAATTTATGATTATGGTAATTCATAGTACCTTTTAAATATTCAATAATTGTCCATTTTTATTATTGGTGAGATCGTTGCTGTTTTCATTATTGTGGTGTTGTAAAAAGAAAATGCACTTTAGAACCAAGCAGATTTGAATTTGTAGCTCTTATCTACAAATTCAATAAAGGAGAAAATACTAGAATCACTGAAGAAGATGGAAATACCATAAAATGTCACTAACCAAGATGGTGTTGCTTTGGGAATTGTCATTCCAATGTGAGCTTTCTTCTCCTAAGGCCACACTGGAAATCATTTCATTGTGGCTCATGTGGACTAGACTGTAATGAGAAGGGAACGCTCAAAGTGACAGCTAAGACTTAAAGAGCAGATACCCAAGGCTGAGGAATACCAGAGGTGACAAATGAAGAGAAAAGAAGATGATAAAAAGAAAATCATTTGTTTAATTTTATGCCCAATTATTTTTTATGTGCAATGAGTTAGAGTACCACTTTTCAAATGCAAGCATTTTATAAAGCATTGATAGCCCTGGCCGGTTTGGCTCAGTGGTTAGAGCGTTGGCCTGCGGTCTACAGAGACCTGGGTTCGGTTCCCGCTAAGGGCATGTACTTCGGCTGCAGTTTGTCCCCGGCCCTGGTCAGGTCGTGCGGGTGGCGGCCACTCGATGTGTCCCTTTCACGTCGATGTTTCTCTCTCTCTCTTCCTCTCTCTCCCTCCCACTATATCTGAACAAAATATCGAAAAATGTCCTTGGGTAAGGATAAAAATAAATAAATAAATAAATAAAATAAATATATATATATATATATAAAGCATTGATAAATGCTGATATTACCAGCAATGAAAAACAAGTTCTTAAGTATATCTACAGCATTGTATACAATTTAACTAAATTCTCACAATAATTGTAAAACAAATAGAAAAAAAATAAATTGTCCCAAATTATAGTTTAGGAAGTTGAGGCAGTGGGAAGTAGCATGGTTTGTTCAAGGTCACAGTATGTAGTAGAGTTGAGTTTTCTTTTTATCTTCACCTGAGGACATTTTTTGATATTTTGTTCAGATAGAGTGGGAGGGAGAGAGGGGGAGAGAGAGAGAGAGAGAGAGAGAGAGAGAGAGAGAGAGAGAGAGAGAGAAATATTGACGTGAAAGGGACAAATCGAGTGGCTGCCACCCGCACAACCCAACCAGGGCCGGGGACAAAACTGCAATGGAGTTACGTGCCCTTAGCGGGAACTGAACCAGGGTCTCTCTGGATCACAGGCCGACGCTCTAACTGCTGAGTCAAACAGGCCAGGGCTAGAGCTTAGATTTTAACCCGGCAGTTATTCTAGAGCCCAGGCTATGCCTTACGTTACAAGACAAAGGTGACATAATGTTAGAAGATATTTATAGTACAGGAATCAAATGAATACTGTGTATCTTACGTTATCAATTATTTTCTACTAGTTGAAATAATAGAAATTATTTTTGTTAATTAAACGTTTACTACATATTAAACATATATATTTTTTTCACAAAATATGATGAGATAATAATTCATGAGGATAAGCCCTGGTCAGTTTGGCTCAACGGTTGGAGCATAGGCCTGCGGACCAGAGAGTCCCAGGTTCGGTTCCCACTAGGGGCACGTACAAAAAAAATAAAATAAAATAATTCACGAGAATAAGATATTATTTCTAATGCTTGTATTATTCTGCAAGTGAAATATCTTTACAGATATGGAAACTGGGATTCAGAAAGGTTAATTACCCAAGGTCACACAGCTAAGCCAGGATTCTAAGACTGGTCTATCTGGCCTGGCTGGTGTGGCTCAGTGGATTGAGTGCCATCCTATGGACTGAGAGGTCCCGGTTTGATTCCTGGTCAGGGCACAGGCCCAGGTTGCAGGCTCAATTCCCAGTAGGGGGTGAGCAGGGGACAGCCGATTGAGGTGACATATTAAAATATATATATAAAACTGGTCTTTCTGATCCTATCTATCCATTATGCCACTCTGTCTCACTTTTCAGCCATATTTCCAAATTTTTCAAACTGATGCCTTCGTAGGCAATCTTATGCTTCCAGGAGCAACAAGATAGATTGTATACTCCTTCTGCATTTTGAATTTTGCACAGTGACAGAGGCAGTTGTCCTCATCAGTTATCACTGCCTGATGTATCTTGAAATGAACCAAAGCCATTCTCTCAGGGGAGCAACAGGCCAAGCGGACATCTCAGACATCCTTTAGACTAAGAATCACCCCTATATGAATTTACATGTAGCCTGGAATATTTTATTTCTCTCCCTACTGCTTGGCTTTCTACCTGATGCTAATGGGTCTTCTTTTTAAAAAAATTTTCCAAAGTGTGTTCTTCAGCATATTGGTGTGTGTGTGTGTGTGTGTGTGTGTGTGTGTGTGTGTGTGTGTTGAAAAAGGATTCCCTGGTCATGTACATTTGTCAAACACAAAATTAAAAGCTGGGTTTTTCATATGATTTCATTGTAGTTCTCAGAAGTCCCTTTAATATACTGGTATGCATTGTGACTCTTCAAGATGGGGATTTATTTCTCCAGACAGAATCCCTTTTCCCTGGACCGACTTCCAGAGCCAGTGTTCTCTCAGCTCACTTGAAAAGACATTGTCTTCCATGTAACTATTTTCAGCTAATAATTTCCCAGCTTGACTCTGGGTTCTATCAGAATTAAAGCTTACAATCCCCATGTGCCTGACTATTCCTGAGAGCTTACAGCTCATGCCTCCTCCTTGCTCAATACAAAATGCTGCAGCCTCACACAGCTGACAGAAAACAGGTACCAACTATGATCGCGGAGGAGATAAGTCAGAGCCCACCAGCAGTGCTCCAGGGGGGAGCTGGAACTCGTCTTCAAGAGGGAAGACAATGATATGTGGGAAGAAAAAGGGAAGCCACCCAGTCACTCATGTCCACAACAGATGGGGTAGCTATTGTTTCATTTTGTGGAGTGGAGCTCAGTTTATCTGTTTTCTGAGAAAAAAAATTATGACTTCAAAAGTATCTTGTTGGATAATAATTATATACTGTTATTAGAGCATAGGATTGGACTACCTTCTTGGATGAAAATGCATTTGCCTAAATTTTCCTCCCAGCACAATCAGAGAGTCTCGGAATTGGAAGAGGCTGTCTATTTTTTTACTCAAACACCTACACTTGAGAGAAATGCTGGGAAGGATTCTGGGGAACGTATTGCCCCTTTGTCAGAAGAGATGCAGAGAAGAAAGCCCTCCTCTTCGTCTGGACTTCCTGGTGTTTGTACACAATGTCTGGGACTTTGCCAGCCATTTTTGGACCTTCCTTTATACAGTAAATCCATTTCGGGACGAGTTCACCAATCTATAAGCTTCAGGTCCCATAAAACCTGGAACTGCCTCCTGCTCATCTCCCTGATCTAAGTCACCACGTCCATGGACTCTGTCTTTTCAAATCTACCCAGTTGTCTCCGTCTCCTGGTCCACACTGCCGTCTTCTTCCAACAAAGTTCTCATTGGTCTCCCTTCATAATGTGGTCTTTCTAAATTGTATATGTTGTCACACCACTTTCTTCTTTAAAATCCACTCTTCTTAGGACAAGACCAAGTTATTAACCTGTTCTGAAGCTCTGGGAATTTTTGTCCTAACCTGTCTCTACAGCTTCATATCATCTTATGGTCACACACTCTCTCTCTGGGTGTAATGCACTGGCTTTTATTTTCTGACTGCAATGCCCCAAGTTCGTCTTGAAACACTCTGTTCCGCAAGAAATTCTCTTCCACCATTTCTTTTCTAGTTGATTTTTTTCTACTTGCTCTTCAGAGCTCAATTTTAAAATTCCTTCCTCCTGGCAGGACCCCTGTGCTAGATTCAGTCAGAACCTCTGACATATGCTCCCATACGGTATTCATCGTAAGAGCAATCACACATATAATTAATTGTTTAGTGTCTGTTTCTCTGGATAGAATGTAAGTTTCCCGAACATCTCTCAGGTTAACTGCTACATCCTCAAAGGTTAGAACAGTACGATGTACAAGAAGGCAAGTATTCAATATATACCTAGGAAATGTTTTGTTGAGCATATGGTATACTTTAGAAATTGGACACTGGCAGCCAAGTGACACTTCTCCAGCAGCTCGGATAGCTCGTGTGAGCACATCCTCCACAGAGATGCAGTACAGGTACCGGCTCTGAACCTGGTCAAGCCCAGGTGGTTTCAAGTCTGATCCTGTGACTTACTACTGGATTATACTGGATGAATTACTCTTCCTCTCTAAGTCTCTGTTTTCTTCATTTTTAAAATGGTAAGAGTAATCACACTTATCTCCTACAGTTGGTTGTTTGCTTACTGGCATGTATTTGTTAAACATCGACTATACTCCAGATACTCTGCCAGGGGCAAAAACAGAGTAATGTGCTGCGTGGACATGGCCTCCACCCTCGCGGACACTGTTTTTACTCATCTTTGTATCCCCAGCCCTAGTTCAGTAGTTGGTATGGAACAGTTTAGTATGTATTTGTTGAAATATCTAATATAGTTCTTCATTTTCCCACTCATTTAATGTACAGTTAAGATAAAAGTGCCAATGAGTAAAAGTGCAGAAGCAGCACAGCTGGTCTTCATGGAGGACTCACTGGGTGGTGGGCAGAGGGCTGAGCATGCTACATGGATTGGTTCACTTAGTCCTCATTCAATGATGTAGACCCGCTAAGAATTAGCCCGTTTCAGAGCAAGGGAAATAGAATACAAACAGCTGAAGTCACTTGATCAAGGTCACACAGCTAGTTATGTCAAACTCTGAGAATTCAGAGTCCCAGGGAGAGAGGAAACGAGGGAAAATTTGAAGCTTAGCAAGGGAAATACTGGTATCAGAAAGCAGAAGAAAACTCTTTCTTTTCTTCCTCTGGCTATGTTCATCCGGCTGCTTAGTTGTCTACAAAGATCTTGTCCACCTTTTCCCCTCTTCTGCCTTTATGTTCTATACCAGGTAATAGCCTTAAGTATATCAGGCTGTATACTTTTATTCAAGTTTATATGATAGGTCATCAGTTGAAGCACTGAGTCCCAAGACTACCATATAATTCCGTGTATTTTGATAAGGAAAGGCACTTAAAACTGAATTGTAGCCTGCTGATTATTTCACATACTGACTTCAAAGTACCCTGATGAAATAACATAATAAAAGGTAGATAAAGAAACAGACCATATGTCAGATGTATTAAACACAAGGAAGCCAGACAGAAGACTAGGATCTGAGATCAAAAAAGCGTGTGTGTGACATGGCAAAGCAAACAGCTTGCCCACGAAACCACGTCCTGCATTCACTCTCACACACCAGTGGCCACTGTCAGCCATCTTCAGTGCACAGGAGCAAAGTATTAAAGAGGCGTTTTGAAGCTCTCCTTTTCCTTTTGACTTCTCTGAATCAATTATCTATGTGACCTTTGTTGATCTTTACCCATTTCACATCAGATCAGGAGGTGATCCTACTATATTGCTGAATACATTCACTTGCTTGGTATTCACATGCAAAATTCCTCAAGAATAATTTATTAGAGCAGAACTTCTTAAGTTTTTGGAGTCAATATCACATTCAATATTATTGAGTACCCCAAAGAGCTTGTTAATGCAGGTTATATCTATTAAAACATTTTAAAATTAATATTAAAAACATACATATGTATTATTTCAAAAATTACAGTAATAACCCCATTGCATATTAACATAAATAACAAAGTTAATGAGAAGAATGGCATTGTTTTATATTTTTGCAAATCTCTTTCATGTATGGCTTAATAGAAGAAAACTAGATTCTGTCATCTACTTCAGCATTCAACCTGCTACAGAATGTTTTGGTTGAAGCATATGAAGAAAATGTAGCCTCACAGAGATATAGTTGGGGAAAAAAAGGAGTATACTTACACCAAGACTCAACAAGTAGTTTCTTAAAGAGTAGATACAATGTAGACTTTGAAACAATATCAATAAACTCCATGCATTCTCTTAAACTAAAATCTATTGGTCTACCCTGAGTACATGCACCATCAGAAGGTGAAGACCACGAAGCAAGGGCATCTATACAATAAAAACACTTCAAAGTGAAGCAGAAGGAAGAAGAGAAACTGAAGTGACAGAAGGATCTCAAGAAGAAGCTCTTCTGAATGCAGGGTCAGAAAAAAGAAGAAGAAGAAGAAGGAGGAGGAGGAAGAGGAGGAGGAGGAGGAGGAGGAGGAGGAGGAGGAGGAGTCCTGCCTGAAAGGGCATGAGAAGCAACTGAAGTGAGCAGATAGACTGCATTTGAATCTGCAGAGATGGATGGTTTCAAATGTTATAGTGCTGGTAAATGACAACTCAGGGGATTGGAGCCCGAGAAACATCTCTTTGTTGCATGTATCACCCAGACTGTGCCTTTGAAAAGGGAGATGGAAATCTGCTGATAGGACACTTGTTCATTCTCAGCATCTAGGATATGTCAAGATTTCAAGTGAGGCTGGCTGCATGCACTGAATCATTAGCTCAGTTCTATAAAGCAATATAATTTATGGTTTTGTAGATTCACTCACATTCCTCTTACCTGTTTCAGTTTAATATTTTTTGCACTACTAAAATATCATTAAAATATTTCCTATTAAAAAATACCTTGAATTTTTAAATAGAACCTTTACCCACACTTAATTTGTAACAGCATGCATTGTTATTTAGAAAATATTGATTCAATGAGTTATGCAGATATTCCAACTGTGACACATTTGATCATACAATAATTTATAAGGCACATTAATTAATATTATTACCAATCTCATGAATGTCTTCAAGTATTAAGAAGTTGTCAAGTTCATGATGATAGATACAAGTTTTCCAAAATTTTAATTTTACCTGAAAGCTCAAATTTTATCATTGGCAACAAATAGTTGTTTTCCTTGAAATGACAGGCTCACTTTATTCACATAAAGAAAACTTCTGCCAAACATCTAGGTCAGAATAACCACAGTTTGATTGTCAGGCATTTTTTCAAGTAAAAATGGTATGCCATACAAAATGAAACAAAACCCCACTAGCTCAACTTGCAACTCAAAGAATTGCACAAATGCTTTTCCTCAGGACAAACATGATAATTTGGTATATAGCAAAGTGCCGTGTGAGTGTGTGTGTATGTGTGTGTGTGTGTGTATTTCCCATTTTGTCACCTAAATTATTTAAAAGGTATATATTCTAGGGTCAATATTTAGTTGTTAGTGTATCACCAAAGATGATATTCTTGTGTGCCACTGGGTTCCTGTTTGTTTGTTTGTTTATATGTTTCAACTCTGAGTGTGTGATGGTGAAGCATACAGTGACTGCTAGTACAGTTCAGTGCCACTTTTTTGATTCTTGACGAGGTATCATTATTGCTTTTGCGTCATCACTGCAAATGTCAACAAAGTGAAAAGGCAAATAACTGAAGGATTTTTATTAAAATAGTTTTGACTTTGCAGATATCCTTAAAGGGTGTCAAGAGTTTGGGGATTCCTAGGTGTCTGTGGACTATACTTTGAGAGGATTCCTAGGACTTCCAGTACTATGTTGAATAGGAGTTGTGAGAGTAGTGACCTTTGTATTGTTCCTAATTCTAGAGGAAAAGCTTTCAACCTTTCATTGTTGAGCATGATGTTAGCTGGGGACTTTTTGTAAATGGTCTTTATAATTTGAGGCATGTTCCTTCTATATTCAATTTGTTGATAGTTTTTAACATAAAAAATGCTGAATTTTTTTCAAATGCTTTTTCTGCATCTATGAGATAATTATAGTTTTGAATACTCAGTCTTTCAATTTATTAATGTGATGTATCATATTTATTGGCTTGTGTATGTTTAACCATCCTTGCATACCAAGGATACCACTTGATCGTAATGTATGAGCATTTTAATGTAATAATTAATTTGTTTTATTAGTATTTTGTTGAAATACTAGCAGAAACAAAGCAGGAGGACCACACATCCTGATTTCAAACTATACTACAAAGCTATAGCAATCAAAACAGTATGATACGGGCATTAAAAAAATACACTGGTCAACAGAACAGAATCAAGAGCCAAAAAATAAATCCACACATAAAAAGTCAACTAATATTTAAAAGGGGGTCCAAGACTATTCAATGGAGAAAATATAGTTTATTCAATAATGGTGCTGGGAAAACTGTATCTTCACATGCAAAAGAATGAAACCAGACTCCTATTTATACCACTCACAAAAAATAACCGAAATGGATTAAAGACCTAAAAATAAGACCTGAAATCATAAAATTCCTAAAAAGCTAACAAACAAAAAACACAGAGAAAAATCTCCTTGACATTGTTCTTGGCAATGATTGTTTTGCACATGATACCAAAAGCTCAACATAGCAACAAAAGTAAAACTCAACAAGAGGGACTACATCTAACTAAAAAGCTTCTGTACAACAAAAGCAATCAACAAAATAAAAAGGTTAACTATGGGATAGGAGAAAATATTTGCAAATCATATATCTGATAAGGAGTTTGTATCCAAAATATATCAAAATTCATGCAACTCAATGGCAAAAGAAAAACAATCGGATTTTTTTTTTAAAAAAATAGGCAAAATAATTAAATGGACATTTTTCCAAAGAAGATATGCAAATGGCCAACAGGTACATGTTAAGGTGCTCAATATCACTAACCATAAGGGAAATCCTAATTAAAATCATTATATCACTTACACCTGTTAGAATACTTATTAACAGAAAGACAAATGAGGATGTAGAGAAAAGGAAAACCTCATTCACTGCTTGCAGGAATGTAAACTGGTGCAGCCATTATGGAAAACAGTTTAGAGTTTCCTCAGAAAATTAAAAATAGAACTACCATATAATCCAGCAATTCTAATTCTGGGTACTTATCTGAAGGACATTAAATCAATATCTTGAAGAGATATCTATACTCTCATATTCATTGCAGCACTACTCACAATAAGCAAGACATGAAAACAACCTAAGTATCTATTGACAGATGACTGGATAAAGAAAAGGTCGTGTGTGTGTGTGTGTGTGAGATTATTATTATTTAGCCATAAAAAGAAAGAAATTCTATTTGTGACAGTATGGATGAACTTTGAGGCCATCATGCTAAGTGAAATAAGTCAGACAAAGGCAGGGTGTTGGTGGGAGGAAAGGAGTGAAGATAGTCTGTGAGTACTAACTTCCAGTTACAAAATGAGTAAGTTCTGGGGGTTGAATGTACAACATGGTGACTCTAGTTGACAATACTATATTTGTATATTTGAAAATTGCTAAGAGAGTAGATCTTAAATTCTCACCACACACACACACACACACACACACACACACACACACACACACACACACAAAGATGACTTTGTGAGGCAATAAATGTGTTAACTGACCATATTGTGGTGATTATTCCACAATACATACATATACTAAATCACCATGTTGTACACCTTAAACTTAAACAATGTTATATGTCAATTATATCTCAATAAAACTGGGGGGGGAGGGTAATAAATTTTCCCAGATGATGATTTGGGACAATTTTTATTTTTTTTATGCTGTTTTACAAACTCTTGTAAATACTCATTTGTTTTTCCCCTAGGGACTTCCTGTGGGGAATCTAAGGGAGGAAATCCCAAATTTAATTTAAAAAAAACTTCCAAATTTATAGACCTCTGAAATGTATCAGATTCTTTTATTCTATGGACACTCTGAGTCTTCCATTTCCAATACCCTTCTTATCTATCAATGCTCAAGTTAAACTACTTCTGTTACCATGCTTTGTTTCCATTGTTCTGGTCTGGAGTTTAGTTGCAAATCACAGGATGATTTCTAGCTAATTTAAGCAAAATATTATTTATTAAAGTATATTAAGAATACCATCAGTGCCCTGGCCAGTTTGGCTCAACGATTGGAGCGTCGGCCTGTAGACCAGAAAGTCCCAGGTTCGGTTCTCAATCGGGGCATATACCAAAAAAAAAAAAAAAAAAAAAAAAAAGAAGAAGAAGAATATCATCAAAATCTCAAGGAGATACAGAGAACTAGACTTAAAGGGCAAATAATAAAGCACATGGGAACAACGCCCATGCACCTGGGGGAAATTGTCCCATTGAAACTCCACTACTGCCACTCTCCACTGCTGGGCACTAAGCATACCTGTGGCTGGACATGCCACCGCCACCAACTCAGAAGAACCAGACCCCTCTGCCACCACATTGCCAGGATCTATGTGGGACCACATCCTAACATGGCTCCCTTCCTCATCCATAGCTTGTCCAGGTGCCTCCAAATGGGGAAATCTAAGTCATGCACTTTTGTACCTTAAGCGATAGGGATTCTGATGCAGTCTTTTACATCATATCTTGATGCAGGACTCAAAATGTGGAAACTAGGAAAACGTAAGAGAATGTTTTCAAAAGATGTTGAGAAACCACAGGTGCCTACTGTGCAGACTGGCACATGGATTGTTTACATTGAAGTAGGTAAATGTTGAGCCACAAAGAAGGCTGGGGACAGTGTTCTCACAGTGTAGCATTCTTGCCACTCCCCACTTGGAGAGTAGAAATCAGAAATTATTTTAGTCCAGACTTCCGGTCAAGATGGCGGTGTAGGTAAACGCGGTGTCGCGTCCTCCCACAACCACATCAAAGTTACAACTAAACTACAGAACAACCATCATTCAAAACCACCTGAAATCAAGCTGAATGGAAGTTCTACAACTATGGAATTTAAAAAAGCAGCTACATCCAGACTGGTAGGACGGGCGGCGGTGGCGGCAGCAGCGCAACAGGCTGGTCCCACACCCACGTGTGGCGGATAAAAATCAGGAGGCTCCCACAGCTGGGAAGGTCCTTCCTGAGGACTGAGGGGTCCCCGTCCCACACCAGGTGCCCCGCTCAGGGTTCCAGTGCCAGGAAGAGAAGTCCCCATAACTTCTGGCTAGAAAAACCAGTGGAAACTGAGGCTCAGGGAGGCTGACTCGGCTGGAGCCCCAGGCAGCTCCCTAAAGGGCCCGCACACAGACTTATCGGACTCTCTCCCCCTAAGCTTGGAGGGGAGGCAGCTCGAGGGGCACCAGAGACATACAGGGAAGAACTGAGCTGTTTGGCACTGGAGCGAGGGCTGGAGAGGGGGCTTTCTCAGGGACAAACGTGCTGTCAGAGGCCTTTGTTCCTTTGGTGAGCCCTTCCCTGGGGCGGCAGACAGTCTCCATATCTGGGACTCCAGCAACCTGGCTCACACTGGTAGCCCCGCCCTGGTGACCCCCTGAGGCCCCGCCCCACCCCACACAACTTTCAAGCCCACCCAAGCTGTTGCCACTTGCTTAACCATAGGATTGGCCTATCTTGGATCCTGCTTCAGGTTTTTCCTAAATTCTTTCAAACAAGCAGCATCTGGTCTCAGCGAGCCCCATACCTCTCATTAAGTAATACACTGAAACAAACACAGGGAGGCAGCTAAAATGAGGAGACAAAGAAACAGGTCCCAAATAAAAGAACAGAACAAAACCCCAATAAAAGAACTAAGTGAAATGGAGATAAGCAACCTAACAGATACTGAGTTCAAAATACTGCTTATAAGGATGCTCAATGAACTTAGTGAGAACCTCAGTGAACTTAGGGAGGGCCTCAAGAGCATAAAAAAGGACCAGTTAGAAATCATGGATATACAGTTAGAATTGAAGGAGGCATTAACTGAAATAAAGAATAATTTACACAGCTTCAATAATAGAGTATGTAAATCCAAGGAGCAAACCATTGATTTGGAATATAAGGAAACAAAAAATCCCAAATCAGAACAGCAAAAAGAAAAAAGAATCCAAAAAAATGAGGAGAGTGTAAGGAGCCTCTGGGACAACTTCAAATGTGCCAACATTCGCATCTTGGGGGTGCCAGAAGGAGAAGAGAGAAAACAAGAAATCGAAAACCTGTTTGAAACAATAATGGCAGAAAACTTTCCTAACTTGGTGAAGGAAACAGACATACAAGTCCAGGAAGCACAGAGAGTCCCAAACAAGATGAACCCCAAGAGGCCCACACCAAGACACATCATCATCAAAATGCAAAAGGTTCAAGACAAAGAGAGAATCTTAAAAGCAGCAAGAGAAAGGCAGCTAGTTACCTACAAGGGAGTTCCCATTAGGCTGTCAGCTGGTTTCTCAAAAGAAACTTTGCAGGCCAGAAGGGAGTGGCAAGAAATATTCAGAGTGATGAAAAGCAAGAACCTACAACCAAAATTACTCTATCCTGCAAAGCTGTCATTTAGAATCGATGGCCATATAAAGAGTTTCCCAGACAAGAAAAAGTTAAAGGAGTTCATCACCACCAAACCGTTATTATATGAAATGATGAAGGGTCTTTTTGAAGAAAAAGATAAAATATGAACAAACAAAATGGCAATGAATACATATCTATCAACAATGGAATCTACAAACAAAGTGAACAGGAAGAACAGAAACATTCTCATAGATACAGAGAACATTTTGTTGGTTGCCAGCTGGGAAGGGGGTTGGGGGAATGGGTGAAAAAGGTGAAGGGATTAAGAAGCACAAATTCATTGCTAGACTGACAAACCTCAAAGGGAAAGGGTTGGGGGGGGTGGAAAGAAATAAACCAAAGAACTTATATGCATAACCAATGGACACAGACAATAGTGTGGGAAAAGGTGGGAGGGGGGCGGCAGTGGGGAGGAGGGGGTCAATGGGGGAAAAATGTGGAACATCTGTAATACATTTTACATCCAACAATAAAGATTTGAAAAAATAAATAAATAAATTAAAAAAAAAGAAATTATTTTAGTCCATATGCTTTCCATTATGCCTCCTCTATGTCAAAAGTTCTAGAATAGGTTAAATATGCATGGACATATACAGGTTTTTTTGTTTTTTGTTTTCTGGGATGTTCTTTTTAAAGAACTGGCTTGTTTTCTAGAATTGGATGTGTGTTATATGGTCCTAAGTATTTCCTGCTGTTTTTCTCACTTGTCATTTCAGCAAAAATCAGATAAACAAAGGAGGAGAACATTCTGAATTAAACAACAACAACAACACTGTACTTGAATTGCAAAACATATGGTTCGGGCCAACAATGTTTTGGTGCCATGGAAACTCATCTTTTCTCCACCAAATATATATGGATAGGTGGCAATTATCCAATTCTGAGTGAGTGGGACAAGTTCTCCACATAAGGTGCCCCATCTTAATGTTTGTACACATTTTATATCAACTTCATATGCTAATAGAACAGCAAGTCCTCCTGCCTGTGCTCAGAATAGGCAGAATAGCAATTCTTTTCAGCAAAAACAACCAGTTCGAAAAGATAGCATGCCAGGCCAAAGTTTTCTGGAATCCTTGTAGATTGAAACTTCCCAGTCAAGCTTTTTGGCTACTATTCAAGTGAGGGAAAGAATCTGTCAAGGTAACTAACTTCCTCCAGTGATTCAAAAGATGACAAGACTTGCCATTGCTCCAACAACTCAGGTTGCGCCACTGTGAAACCACATGCTCCATGCCCAATACAACCAGCCTCACAGATGACAAAACTGCTCGTGTCATGCCTGTAAGCGTTGCAATTTCATACTTAGGTGTCAAGTTATTCACGAGTCTATCCTCAAAGGGAGTAACTGCTTTTATTCCCTATGAAAATGACCATGGGGCTGCAAATCTTCAGTATATGGAGGCATTTGCTAGAAGCCCTATACCTTAGCAAAAGAAGAAAATCTGCTGTTCCTGAAAAAGACAAATGGCTATACTCTCTCTGGAATATTTTTGGCAAAAGTAGAGAAGATTAAGTTGACCTAGCAGCATTAGAGAGATCTATTGCATTTATCTAACTCTTTTGGCGGAGAAAAACAACACACTGTTACAGACCTGAGCTATTTTATATCGCATTCTGTACCTTACCCGAAGAGCCTATGTATTATCTATTATCAACAGTCCCTTGGTGCTCCCTGCCATCTCATCCCAGCTCACGAGTAGAAGTGATACTGAAGCCTTAATTGCTTTTCATAGGTCATCATCACTGTCATTCAGTGCTCTTTGAGGAGCAAAATTTTAAAAGGCATGTAATGCAATCAGCTGTCAGAGTGCTCAGCTTCCCCTTGTAAGACAACCCTGCCTGTCAAATGGAAAGAAAAGTATTGCAGCGGAAAGAGATGCATGCCTGAATTCAAGCAGATGCTAAGGATCCTTTAATGAAAAGAAAGCAAAGAAAATGGAGGATCAGCTCAAAAGAGAGAGGTAGGCATGTCCTAATTAGCAAACTATTTCCTTTCTTAGCTGTCCCTGGATATTGTACTAAGTAAATTCAAAATCAAACGTCAAAGCCACCGAGGAAAGAACTGGTGCAGTTCTGCTCAGAAGCCTAATCACAAAGAACAAAGAAAAGGCTGGGCTTTGAAAGTGGGGTTTCAGTGATGTGAGGAAATGAGAGTAACTGCGAGCTCACAGGAAGCATCAGGCAGCAGCTCCACATGTGTTATCCAAAAGCTGAGCAGAGACACAAATTGTCAGGAAATCAGTGAAGCTCTGTTTCATTGGGTTGAGTATAACTTGGTGAGAGAGACACCCAGAAGTTAATCTTCTAAGATGATGATGTAGAATGAGCTTTCTTCAGTGTCATTGATGGGGCTTCCGGCTGAGGTCATTAATAAAGCAAAGAGGAAGGGTCACAGAAGATACAGGAAATAAGAGAGTGGTTCCCAAGATGCAGCCTGAGGAAAGGCAGAAATGTTGCAGATTTCAACCAGAAAGGTGTGAGGGAAGCCCCAACAGGGTTTGTTGCTTTTCTAGAGATAGGGACACCATTTAAATTTGGAGATAGCTAGGACCCTAGGCTACCCCTCAACTGGCATCAGATTTGTTCATCCTCTGCCCAAGTCCATGATGTGCACATTTATGGCCAACGCAGCACTCTCAGGTGAGTTCTAGTGTCTCTAGGAGTGATGGGCTGTGTCCTTGAGCTAGTGGGGTTCATCAACCCAGAATCGTCTTCCTGTAGGTTCCCCTGGCTTCTGCAGACAGCACCACAGTACACATTGGCTATAAGAGTCAATTCTGGCTCTATCAGTCAAATTCTAAAAATCGTTGGTGAAAATTAAGTTTCATCAAATCATGGGGAAAAGGAAAAAAATGAAGTATTGAAAAACAAAGTTCTCAGGAAATTCTATCCTCAATGAAATTTAAGAGGTATGCCTAGGGCACACTGAAGGAGCCATCTGATGTTTAATAGACAGTGTGTGTAGCAGTCAAATAAACCTAGGTTCAAATCTTAGCCATTCCATTTACCACCTGTGGGAAAATTATTTCAACTCTCAGAGCCTCAATTTTTCCATCTCCAAAATAGTGATGATCTCTGCTTCCTATAATTTACAGAATAAAACAAATGTAAAGCATCTCTGCACAATGTCTTCACTTAATAAATGTTAGTTTTTAAAAAGAAACTTAATCAAGGTCAATTTATTGGGAGAAAAATCAGAAAGTGAGCAAGAAGAATTTATATCAGTGGTAACAAAGGCAGCCAGGTATATTGCCTTAGTATTAGGGTATAAAGTGCCTTTACCTCTATATTGCTGTATTTAAAGTTTTTTTCTGCTTGTCTTCATTTTTTACCTATTTTCAGCCTACCAGTCTGATATGCTATTTAAAGAGTAACATAGATTGACCATCTAGGCTTACGGCCAAAATGCCTCCCAACATATGCATATAATTTGTTTGTACTTTCAGCCAATAGGTATTTATTGAGCACCTACTATGTGCTATGATATTCAATAAGGACACAGTAATCAGAATGGTCCCTTCCTTCCTGGAAAGTGTAGTCCAGTTGGTGAAAGAGACACAGAGCCTCCTACCACAAGATAATTGAAGGGAAGTGCCATTCTGCACCTTGAGAGTTCACTCCCAGCTACAATACTTCTTCACCACATCACTGGCAAAAAGGTTTCTGAATGAAGACAGCAAGAAACAAAGGAAGGGAGAGAGAGGAGAAAATGTGCCATCAGCAAACAAAATAAACATGAATATGCTAAGCCTCTGCCCCATTCCTCATGGACATTTGACAGCAATCCAAGTAAACCTCCCCTCCCCCATAGGCTGCCACAGGATTAGTACAGTATCTACAGGCAGAGTTGATTGAATAGCCTTATTAATTATGACCTTCCTGGAAACTTTGCCGGAATCTCTGAGGGTCCCCCGTCCCTTTGAAGTAACCATGTTTTATCAGCCTTTCTACATAACAACCTATGGAAATGAGCCAACCAGGGAAAACTGACTCCATTTACTTAGCTCTGAGATACAGATGGCCCGGTGAACACTGAGCTAATGGAAAACTAACACACGCTGGTCCAGGTCAACAGCTGTTTCCATTGTAACTGTGGCTGTGAGACACAGGTGTATTTCATGCGCCCTTAGGTAGACTGCCATCTGTCCAATGCATGTTTTTCATTTCCTTTAAATGTGAAGGTAGATACCAGGAACTGGAAGTGTAAGTGGGTGTATTAGGAACACCAACTTTCCTTTTTTAGGCCTACATGGTTGAAAAGCCCTCCAATTCGATTTACATCATAAACAGGTGGATCTATGACTCAGCACCTCAAGCTTTCTCATTACTCTTCTGTGTGAGCCATAGGAACATGTGCTTTGTCCCATCACTTTGCTTGAATATTTGTTATCTATATGTTCCCATAGTTTCATCACATTAAGTCTCTCTGGAGCAATAGTTGCACCATGCAGTAGAAGCAGTCAGACTGGGCATTTACAATCCAAACTCTTCACCATATTCCCAGCCCAGATATGGAGATAGCACAGACAAAGCCTACCCTTTACTTGTATCAGTGCCCCTTTGCCTGTGAAAGTCAGTCCTCTGAGTGTATAGGACGGATGCAGTTGTGGGGGTGAGAGCTGAAGGACCAGTCTGGCCCTGCCGGGGTGTTTGGCAATTTCACACTGCTCTTTAGTTTATGAGGGTTCTTACTGCCTGTAGTCCTCAGTTTGGGGCTTTAGCTGAAACTTCAAGATAATGAAAACAATTCCATCCAATACCCTATAATTGTGTTTGCTTTTCTCTCTCTCGCTGTCTCTCATTCCCGAGATGCCCAGCAGAGACCTTGTCTATTTGAGTCACTGGTTTATCCCAGAGCCTCTGATAGCACCTGGTACACATAGTGTACGCCTGATTCCACTACTGCCTAACACAGGCTGACCTTGGGCAAACCATTTAAATTCTCTGGGCTTGAGCTTCCTCGCTTGCTATTTATTAGATTACTCTTCTACAATAAAAGATATTCAATGCCTCCTATTATTACTGCTTATCACTAGAAAAATGATGCTACTCCTTAGCCATTTGGATCCTCTTTTATTTAGTTTGAAGTATATAAAGCTACATTTTGAAGGTCAAACACAGTTGAATAGCAGTAATTTCATATGATTCAACCTAAGTCATTACATACATTTGCATTAAGCATTTCTTTCTTATATGCAAGGCACTGTTGTCAGATATTGGGAGTATAGTTGTGAACAAAAAGAGCTAAAGCCATGTTTCCATTGACCTTACATCCTTATTGGGGAAGACAAAGAATAAACAAATTAAAGATGAAAATAGAATCGGTCAGTAAGTGAAGGGCACTAAAAAGAAAAATAAAGCAGGATAAATAGAGAGTCAGTCACTTGAGGGCATGGGTACCACTCTGAAAAGAGAGGGATTGGGTGAAATTTACCTACTGAATGTTGAGACTCTCAGCCGTCTTCTCTGACTTGGCTTCAAGATTTCTGGTGGCGGCATGTTTAGATATTAGAAAGGAGATTCATAGGAGATCCCTCCTGAAGAATATGATTATCCCAAGAGGAAAGATCTAAAGATACTAATATGGGTATTCGTTTATAAAATGCCCCAGCCAGATCATGTTAGAGGGAAGCCAGCTACACAGCTTCCAAGAGAGCTTTTTGGCATCCAATGCTTAAATATGAATGGGCATCCAGGAGTATCAGATATTTGGGAGTACCTACTAATCTCTAGGTTAGAAAACAAAGCCAATAAGCAAAAACAATTACTCAGAGGAAACAAAGACTGTACAAAAAGAAGAAAATGTCAAAAAATTATGATGTCTTCAGAGAGAGAAGAAATAGATACTTAAATGTTTAAATACAAATTGAATGGATAAAGCAATTCTAAGAATAATACTGATAAAAGGGAAAAACTCAGTAAAAAGATTATATGATCATTGAGGAAATAAGTCAAACATACAAAAATATAGGAAAGTCGGCAAAGCTATAAAAATTAGGAATAAAAAATATGAAAATATGTAGTTAAAAAAAGACAATAATCCACAATGTTATTATCCAAATAATAAAAATCTAAAATGAGAGAGAATATTGGGAAGAGGAATGAAATAATCAATTAAATAATTCAAAGAATTATTGACAAAACATTGCAAAGTTTCAGAACCCTGGCCACAAAGAAATGAGCACTTTCAAAAAAGGGAAGAAAACAGGATTCACATAGCAACAATAGGGGACTTTAGGGGGGGAAATGGAGCAATACTTTCTAACTACTAAATGAAATTATTTCCAGCTTAAAATTTTATACCCAGACAATTAAATATAGGGGTAGAATATAATTAGTTTCAGACAAGTTTTCAGAACATTACTTTGAAACTTTTTCAGAAAAGTAATATAACAGGCTTTCTATACAAGGAAGAAAATCAAGAAAGCTGTTCATATGGAAAATACACTAATTGATAAATAGTAATACAAGAATAAACTCTGTGTTTTGCATACTCACAAGTGTGAACCTACTTTTGCCCACTCTGTATGTAGGCTCCAAGGCACAGGGGCCTGTTGAGAGGGAACAGGACCCCCAGAAAGACGGGGAAAGAAATGCCACCCTCACAGCTCTGGGCGAGCTCAGAGAGCAGCCCCTCCTGCCTGGTCAGAGGCTCTCAGAGGAAGGATGGCGTGTTTATGAGATGTAGGCACCATGGAGTATGTTTGGAGAATAATTACATAAAAATTTAAGCATTGCTTTTAAAAGAAAAGATCATTAGTAACTCCAGGGAACAACAGAAAGTAAAAGGAAGAAAAGGAAAGGAAAAATAGAGTATTATATGGCGCAGCTGTGAAAATATTTATAGAGTCATACTTCGAAAATGTTGAATATTAATATAATCAAATTACATTCCATGTGGATGAGGGGGTCACTGGGGAGAGGGTATAAAAGCATAAGGGACCCTCGCCTTCATAGTGGGAAGTCAGTGTTTAATGACTAAATCCAAGAATCAAGAATATATGTGAATATATGTAAATACACATACATACAAATATATGTTTACATAAGCATGTTATTCAAAGAAATGACCACCACATTTTTTCAATTCTGAGACACATTATTTTTTCACATTTTAACATGTCCATTAACTAGATATGTCTCAACCCACGGTGCGTCAGAGTGTAACTGGCAGCATTTGTTGCGTTGTATAATCACAGACACTGCTGCTTCAATAAAGTGTGGTTATTACCAAAAAATCAGATAAAGGAGTTCCAAGTGGCTACCTCTGGGAGGCAGTGAACCGAGGGAGGGTGGCAATAAGTAACAACTTTTGAAATGATTTCACTCCTTAAATTATCTATATGTATACTTTACTTTTAAAAATAAATGTTTAAAAATATTTCTGTTGGCTGCTTTGCGGAGAAGCATCTCTAAGAGGATGAGATTGTGAGGGAAGAGGGGAGTACAAAGTACTGCTTCGTCCAGAAGCGGGCTGGTGATGGCTTGGGCTGGGTTGAGAATAACGGAGGCAGTGATAGGAGGTCAGATTCTGGATGTGTTTTGTTAGTCAGTTACACCTAATTCCTTGACACCCCCCACACACACATACACTCACCCCAACACAATTAAAGATTAATACATTCAAGTCAGATGAAGCAACCCTATTCTTACTTTCTTCAAAGTAACACGAAAAGTTGGGCCCTGGTTTTAACCTCTCATCAGACTTAAAAATTGAGATATAATTGACATGTAACATTGTATAAATTTAAGGTATACAATGTGTTAATTTGATACATTTATATATGATTATAGTCAATAATACTGTATTATAAACTTAAAAATAGATCTTAATAATTCTCAACACACACAAAAAAGAAATGATAATTATTTCATATGAAAGAAATTAGCTAACACTACATGATAATCATATTGCAACATATAAATGTATCTCATCCAGCTTTTAAATCCACATGACACATTTCTCCTTGAAAACACTCTGAGACACACAGGAAATTCTTCCTTTCTAATCAAGAAGACATATGTAAACCTGATAAAGTCTTAACTACCTTGGAGAAAGGCTCTTTAGGAATCTCTTTCTTGAGCTCTAATCAGTCTTTGGCTGTCACGCTTTGCCCACCTCGTGGGCAATGGGCAGACCTGGTAGACGCCTCCCCGATCCGAAGCATTGGAATGACCCTCTAAACTGTGATTGGCAGGGGGGGAGTACCTGCAAATGCCAATTTCAGATGCGAAGGCAGGAAAACGCTGGGCCTACAGTTGTTTTGGTCTCGAGGGGTAAAGGCATTTCTGTCAGTTCACACTTCTATGATCCTCTTTTAAAAATCTAGAGATTTTCCATTTCTTGGGACATTCATTATTTTGAAATTTCAATTCTTCCACCTCCTTCTCTATCTCTAAGCACTTAAACAAAATATTTGATCATTTTTATAGCAGTATATAGTCAAAGATAAAAGAACAAATGAGTTATTTTCACCAATTTCTAGTGACAATTTAAACACTATTTTCTACTGAATTGTTCTTGTTACGCCCACACTACCTTTTCTCCCCAGTGCTTCTCTTTTAAACATGACTCCAGATATACTTATAGGTGTACAGTAGAAATATACACCACTTATCAGTTGAGATAGGTTGATTACACTGTGGTTGTGGTAACAACACCAAACCTCAGTGGCTTAAAGCACCACACATTTTTTTCTTGCTCATCATACATTTCCCCTCACGTGCCAGCTGAGGGCTCTGCTTCACCTCACTTTGTCCTCACCCAGCGACCCAGCCTGGTACAGTAGCCACTGGCTACATTGCCAGTTGCCGAGGTTTTTAAACTTCCATCTGAAAGGATCATGCATATGTCACTGCCATTATATTTCTTTAGCTAAAGCAAGTCACATGACTACACCTAACTACAAAAGGTTGGGTAAGTCTAATTTTTTGCGAGTGGAGCACTGAATATCTGTAAACAGGTATACAGTCTACTATCCGTAAACAGCCATACAGTCTAATAAACCCGCTCAAGCACAGTTATAATGCATCAGCTCTTATATCAAAATCCCTAGTAATAGAGGAAATGTCTGTACATTTTGTCCAGATGTTTAGAAAACACATCCAAATTCTAAGAGTCAAAGTCCCAAGTCATTGTCTCAACCTTACTCTGTCTGTTTGGTTAACGCTAATGGTGTCACACTTTGTAGATAAATAAAGGTCATCATTTCATTAAATGAATAGGTTTCAGACCACAGGAAAATGTGTGACACAGTTACCAAGGCTCTTCAGTCGTAATGTAGGTCTGAAAATGTCACCAGGGGAAACCGAGAGCCATTTTCAGGCTGGAAAAATCAGTTCCAACTGTGATTGTGCAACGGTTATTATGCAATCATTTTCCATCCCTCCTTTCTAACATGCCGAGCGCCAGTAAATGTGCTGTTCCTTCTAACACAGATTCTATGTGGCTCAGCGAGGTTGAAGTTGAAGTGGGCGTAGTGGACAAACAGCAGGTCAGGAATTTCGGCATTCCCGTTATGATGGGACAAATCAGGCAATTTAGTCAGTTGCCTCAAGGGTGAGTTGTATATCCACAGTCTACTCCATCCCCACCCGTAACATTGTGATAGAATAAGAAATATGTATTTTTGGCTTTGTCTCCAGTCACTGGCCCACAGCTGCTAATACCCTAGGAATTTCTTAATCAATTTCAAAAAGCATTTTTTAAAATTTATGATAAGCCCCTTTCAACCCTACCTGAGTTTATGCTAATGAGGTGCCAGAGGAACCAATCACGTGATTAAGAGGATTGGCACTTGCATCCCTCGCCCTGAACCCCTGGGAAGGGAGAGGGCCTGGAGGTTGAGTGAAGCGCAGCTGGCCAATGATTTAATCAGTCACACCTAAATAATGAAGCCTCCATAAAAATCCAAACTAAAGGGGTTCGGAGCATCTGGGCTGGTGATCTCACGGAGGTACTGGGAGAGCATGGAAGCCCCAAACCCCTTCTCTCATACCTTGCCCTGTGTATATCTTCCATCTGGCGGTTCCTGAGTTGTATCCTTTTCCTATAAACTAGTAATCTAAGTAAGTACATTGTTTTCCTAAGTTCTGTGAGCTGTTTTAGCAAATTAGCAAACCTCTCATTTATAGCTGATCAGTCAGGACCACGGTAACAGCCCGGATTTGTGATTGGCACCTAGGGGGGCACTCCTGTGGGACTGAAGTTGTAACCTGTGGTGTCTGAGCTGACTCCAGGTAGTCAGTGTCATCACTGAATCGCAGGACACGTAATTTGTGTTCAGAGAGTTGAAAAATCAGTTAGTGTGGGAAAACACCCACACATTTACGATCAGAAGTGTTGAAAAGTAGAGGAGAAACGGAAAAGTGTTGTTTTCCTTCTTTCACCATCTTTGTATTCCTGGTCCTCTGTGTCGCTCAGACTCATGGTATTTATCACCTAGACTATTTCACCAGCTGCCCACTTTCCTTACGCCTCCAATGCCTCTCTTTCCACTCCAGCTTCAAGGCAGCAGCGGGTAATCTTACTACAGCCCAGCTCTGAGAGCCACCATCACTATCAGAGAGGAGCTCACTAGCGCCTGTTGCTTACAGAATGAAGTCCAGTCCCTAAACACACCCTTCTCTCAACAACCTGAAGCCAACCTACTTTTCACTCTTTATTGTTCAATGCACTTCCTCAGATACAATGAACTATGCAACCGACAGCAGTGAAGCTTTCTCAGCTGCAAAAGTGCCCTCATGTTGGGGAGGGAAAATAGGCCTATGTCATAGGTGATCAACTTGGCGTGTTGGTACAAACTAACAACAGACAACTGCTGGACGCCCACATACTGCATAATCCAGACACTGCTGTCCGATGGAGACTGGGGCAGCCTCCTGAGGGTACCTGCTTGCTGATGACACCCCATGAGAGAAGTGTTGCTTTCAGGATGTAGCAGAGACCATATGCCGACGGCCATTGTGTTGCTCTGTGTCCAACAGGTAGAAAACACGGATCTGGGAGCCGAGGGTGCAGTTAGACAGGATATACTCATCTCATTCCCACTGACCCTCTTGTCTCTAATTTGTGCTTCTGGGGAACCTAAGACAGGTTTTAATTACCATCTCCATGGTGACAAGGGACAAATCCATCATCTGACCCCTAACTTTCTTATGGGCTCCAGATAGGAATACATAAACACCCGTCTGATATTCAAATGAGATGCCTCACAGGCATCTGGAACTTAAAATGTCCCACACTGTACTCACCGTCTCTCCGTTCCTACAACGTATCACTGTCACAAGTAGACAGTCCCGCCCGGGAGCTCAAGCCTGGAATCTGCAGTCTCCTTTAAACTCCCTCGTTCCGTTATCCACCGTAGCCAACCAACTATCAATCTCATAAATATCACCCCTGTTTTCCAAGAGAAGGACTATTATTACTTCCCTCTAATCCTTCTGCCACCACCCAAAATCAAACTGCACCATTTCTCGGCTGGATTCGGCAATAGGCGGCAAGGTGGCAGCCTCTGGGATGGTCTCCAGTGACCCTTACTGTCTGCTACTCGCCCCACTGTGGAGTCTCTCCCCTTGTGCTTCTAACACAGAGTGCGGGAAAATGAGGGGTGTCACTTCTGAATGGTTACAAGAAGACTCTGGCTTTCACTCGCTGACTCTGAGGGTGAAGTGGCCCATGCTGTGAGCGGCCCTATGGGGACACCCATATGACAAGGAGCTGAGGGGAGGCTCCCGCAATAGCCAGCAAGGACCAGAAGACGTCAGTCCAAGGAACTAAATCCTGCCACAGCCACATAAGTGAGCACGGGTGTGACTCCTCCCTGGGGAACCTCAGGTGCAACGGCAGCCCGGCTGACACCTCGGCGCTGCAGGGGACCCAGCCAGTGGCCCCGGCTCTGCCCTGCATATACTCTTGTCTCACAAACCTGAGAGGGTGCTTGTTGTAAGGCACTAGGTTTGGGAGACATTTGTGACGTAGTAACAGATTCTGAATGCAGCCTTCTAACTTGTTCCACTTGTGTGTTTATTCTTACCTCTTCCAATCAATCTCCAGACTAACTTTAAAAGTGAAGATGCCGTCCTGGCCAGTTTGGCTCAGCGGTTAGAGCATCGGCCTGCGGTCCGGAGAGACCCGGGTTCGGTTCCCGCTAAGGGCACGTACTTCGGTTGCAGTTTGTCCCCGGCCCTGGTTGGTTGTGTGGGTGGCAGCCACTCGATGTGTCCCTTCACGTCGATGTTTCTCTCTCTCTCTTCCTTCCTCTCTCTCCCTCCCACTCTATCTGAACAAAAAATGGAAAAATATCCTCGGGTGAGGATTAAAAAAAGAAAAAAGTGAAGATGCCTGGCCATTTGGCTCAGTGGCAGAGCATCGGCTCATGGACCAATGAGTCTTGGGTTCGATTCCAGCCAAGGCCACGTACCTCGGTTGCAGCCCTGCCCTGGTCGGGATCATGCGGGAGGCAACCAGTCGATGTGTCCCTCTCACGTCCATGTTTCTCTCTCTCTCCCTTCCTCTCCCTCCCTCTTCCCCCCACTCCATCTGAAGATAAATTGAAAAATATCCTCAGGTAAGGATTAAAAAAAAAAAAAGTGAAAATGTAATTCTCATTTCCCTATCTAAACCCTTAAATTGCCTCCTATTGCTGTTGGAATTTGAAATCGTTACTCTGGCCTTTGAAGCCCCCATGATCTAGCACCTGCCTGCTTTTTGAGCCTCATTTTCTATCCCTTTTCACCTCACCTACCTTGGTCCAACCCTGGCCTTCTTCCACCCTGTTGCTAGTGCACCATGTCCCTTCCTGCCTCGCACACCCACTCCCTCTGCCGGGACCGTGCCCCTTGCTCTCCAGCTGCGGACCGCTGTCCTCCTCTCGGACCCCTCAGCAGCCACCTCCCTCTGCAGGCTTCCCTGATTTTATTTCAGACCAAGTTAAGTCCACCTGCCACACATCCATAACACTAACACGACAAGAGCATTTGTCGTTATTTATCCTGACATCCCCGCCAGACTGTAAGCTGCTGAGGGCAGAGGAGATAACCTCTTGCAGGCGTCTTTGTCACCGATGCTGTCACAGTGTGTGGCACCTAACATGAACTTTACAAGGAGTTCACAAAGAAAGAAAGGGGGAAAGTGAATAATAAAATATAGTCTTTCCTATTGCATTATAAAATATCAGTGATCTCAAGTCACCTTAAAAATTAGGAAGCACACCAAAAGGCATCAATGTTTTACATGCCAAATATTTGAGATGGATTATTCACGTGGAAGCCTTTTCAACCTATGATATGAAAGTTGAGAGAATTACACCGATCTTAGACATTCAAGTGCATATATTTGTTCAAATATTCCTTCTCCCAACAAATATGCATTGAATGTTTGCTCTGTGACATGGAGTTTTCACCTCTGAACATCAAAGGTAACGATAAAGTTTCTGGATCGAGGAGACGAGAGGATGGTGATGCTGTCGCCCGAGATTAGAAGGCGAGGGAGAGACAGCTTCTGGCAAATGTACAAACACTTCTAGTGACTTGAAAACACTAGCAAAGCATACGTTGTTAATGAATAATTATTGTTTTACTTCTATTTGGGGCCAATATAGTTATTTACCAATGGTAAGAAAATTAGAGTTGAAAATCTTGGAAACAATGCCAGAAGACCAGAGATCCAGTTATGGCTGGTTGGCAATTGCCCCAAGAAAACACCTTCCTTCCTCCCTCACATTGCTCACTTATAAAATTAGATCTAAATGTCATATATGATCTCTTCTGGCTTAAAAATGTAATTACTGTTTCAGTTTTAACTCCACAAATGCTCAAACATTTTCTGAGTGCAGGACTCTAGATTCTATAGATGCATTCAATTTTCATGAGTATTTGGAGGGTTTTGAAGAGAATAATCAAGCAATTGCAAATACAGAGTGCCCCTGACCCACAACTCTGCTCCTAGGTGCTTTCAACAGCAACGCTTAGCAAGTGACAGGCGCGCGTTTCAGTATCTCAGTAGCAAAATGGAAGTTGATTTCATCTGTTTATGGGTGGTGTCCTTGCGATGGCTCTGTAAAGCACACAGTTGTTATTTTAAAAGGAAATGTGCAGAAGAAAAAAAGACCTGTTATCTATTAACATCATAATTTAAAAAAATTTTTTTTAATGGATTTTTAGAAAGACAGAGGAAGGGAGAGGGGGAGAGAGAGAGAGAGAACTATCAATGAGAGTGCAAAACATTGATTGGCAGACTCCTGCATGATCCCTGTCGGGGACTGAGCTGGCGGCCGGGGCATGTGCCCTGACTAGGAATCAAACCCACAACCCCTTGGTGCACAGGATGATGCCAACCAACTGAGCCACACCGGCCAGGGTAACACCATAATTTTTAAACTAAAGAATATTTTAACTCATCCCTCAATGCGAGAGAAATAAAAACTTACGCTCACAGAAAAACCTGTATGCAAACATTTAAAGTGGTTTGCCCTGGCCAGTTTGGCTCAGCGGTTAGAGCGTCGGCCTGCGGTACAGAGAGACCCGGGTTCGGTTCCCGCTAAGGGCACATACCTCGGTTGCAGTTTGTCCCCGGCCCTGGTTGGTCGTGCGGGTGGCAACCACTTGATGTGTCCCTTCACATCGATGTTTCTCTCTCTCTCTCTCTTCCTCTCTCCCCCTCCCTCTCTGTCTGAACAAAAAAATGCAAACATGTCCTCGGGTGAGGATAAAATATAAATAAATAAAGTGGTTTTATTCATAATCACCAATAACCAGAAATAACTGAAATGACCTTCAACTCATGAATGGATAAACAGACTGTGATAGAATACTAAGCAGCAAATAAAACAAACAAAAAACCCCAACAAATTATTAGTACATGCAACATAGATGAATCTCAACTGCATTGTTCTCAGTGCAAGTATCTAGACTAAAGGTTACATACTACATAATTCTATTTGCATATTATCTGGAAAAGGTGAACAGATCAGTGGTTGCAAAGGGTTGGGACGGGATTAGAGGTTGACTACAAAGGTGCAGGAAAAAGAAACATTTTGGGGTAGTAGAATTTTACCTCAGTGTGGTGGTAAAATTACAGAACTATTCATTTGTTAAAATTCAGATATATTCACTAAAAGGAATAAATTTTACTACACGTAACTTTTTAATTGTGGAGGGGAAAATAGCATGTTCCGAGAGATAACATGCATTTGCCCTGAGTTAGGAATGGCAAGTGGAAAGGCAGATCAAAGACAGATCATGAAACCCAACGCTAAGTCAAAAACCCTGAATAAGCCCAGAATGGACTTAATATTTCACTGTCCCCAGAACCCCCTTTTCCTGGCAAATTGGCATCAATAGTGCAGTCCAGGAAATCACCCAACACATTTATTAAACAAACATAGATTAAGGACTCTGCAAGTTAAAACCTCTTTAGGAGAAAAGGAAAATTTATATAAATCAGGAGGTCACTGAAGCTTGCTGAAACCATGGGGGCAGTCGACTGGGAAGATTCACTATTAGATAACATTTTCCAAGGTAATAGCAGATTGATTAAATATAAAAGAAATCTGTCCGAAAGTTTAACTGGAAAATAAAGTGATTTGCAAAATACAAGTTGAATTTAACTTCTCTCTCCACCCTCACACCCAGAAGCACAAGCTAGTATAGAGCCACAGAACTGAACTCCAAAGGCAAGCCGGCCACAGATCATCTGTGTTGAAATGCTGACCCCTTGTGTCTGTAAGACATTAAAACGTGCGATTCTTTACTTAATCTGGTTTTTCAGTTCTGTTTGTGCAAGCAATGATGAAAGATCCAAGATAAACAGATTCCATATATAATTCAGCCTCGGAAAGTGTTCTTGGCACAGAAAGTGGGTATTGGCTCTGCCTCAGCCTGTCTGCCATCCTCTTTCCAAGTATTCGTCACTTGCTTCATTTCTCCCAGGAAGAATACCATCATCAGAAGTGAACAAAGCCAGGACATCCCCACAAACCCAAACACAAACAAGGGCATAAGAAAAGATAGAGTACGTTTGATTTCTCATTAGGTCATAGTCCAGTTGTTCGAATATTTACTCTGCCTACTACCTGATTCCCCGGCTCACCACCCTGTCCCTCCTATATTACTGCCTCCTGACAGGAACTGTATGTGAATCGACTTTATTGCTTTAGGGCTTACTGAACTCTTTAATAGTGTCCCTGGGCCAGTCCCAACTCACCTAAAGTGTGGATCTGACGAAGGCAGACAGTCAGTTCTACCAGGCCCCCAGGGTAAGTGTGAAAGGATGTCCACGTAGGGGTTTCAGTACAAGCCCTTCAGTCATCACTTCACTCAGCACATACGTATCGAGCATTGGCTGGTCTAGGTGCTGGGATGAATGTTTCATCAACTCTGAAGCATCATCGATGCTTTGCACCTCACACCACTGTTTCTAGACCACCAAGGAAAGCAATGCTAATTACACTCGCTGCACTGCCCAAAATGAGAGCCCCGTGTCTTTGAAATTTATTTTATATATTCTCAGAAATTTGGCAGTTTAGTCTGCCTTCCACTGCAGTGCGGAGTGAGGCACAAGCCACACTTCTTTGCATGTGTCTCAGAAAAGAAACTCTGCTTTATCTAACTACGGTAGCTTCCTTGAGTGGGTGCTGTGAAGCCTATGGCTGTTGCTTTAAAAGAAAATGTGGAAGGGGGGGCTGTTAAATATTAAGATCATAATTTTGAAACTGAAGAATGTTTTCATTCTCTCTCTTCCAAAAATATAGAAGAGACCTAATTTCAGAATATAAGACAAGTTAAACGAAAAACATTTAGTTTCATTCAGAAACAATAAATTGTCTTTACTTTCTCATTTTGTCATGAACAGTTAAAGAATTTATTTTGGCCAGGTGCCAATCCTGTGAGGACCATTTGGGAAATTGCCATCCAGAGCTGAGGTCTTCACTTTTTTTTTTTTAATTTATTATTATTATTTTTTTATCCTCACCCGAGGACATTTTCCCATTTTTTTTGTTCAGGTAGAGTGGGAAGGAGAGAGAGGAGCAGAGAGAGAGAGAGAGAGAGAAACATCAACGTGAAAGGGATACATCGAGTGGCTGCCACCCGCACGACCAACCAGGGCCGGGGACAAACTGCAACCGAGGTACATGCCCTTAGCGGAAACCGAACCCGGGTCTCTCCGGACCGCAGGCCGACGCTCTAACCGCTGAGCCAAACTGGCCAGGGCTTCACATTTATTTATTTATTTATTTTTTGCTTTTGTATCTCCTAAAAGAATTTTTTAAATCCTTGTACAGCTTATTTTTAAGGTGAGATGAACATTTTTCACCATCATTTAAATAAGTGAAAACTATGTACGGGTAGTTGTAAATGTTGCTACTTTAAAATAAAACTGTTACAGTTCTTGGTAAAAACATGGAATCGCAGTCATTCTTCTAGTGACAAAATACTTGCTTCCATACCAAATGTGAGCCCCATCGCCCTATGCCCACGCCTTTCTTCACACAATCACTTTTTGTTTCAGTGCTTAACCCCAGTATAATTTTAAAGACATTTTAAATGGCAGTAAAACCCACTCATGAAGTACCCAAAATGCACATAAGTCATAGAGCAATGATAACTTGAACTTCAACCAGGTTCCTGTAGACTCGGGCATTTGCGACATGACGAAGAAATGACTGTGAAACATAACAATTTTAATGATTTAAAAATACAGGAAATATGCACCTTAGAATTGAGACAATGTGGTTGGGTGACCCCAATAAAAGGGAGGTGTGGGCACTAGCTCGAGAGAGAGAGAATTCAATTCAGTCTTATTTGTGAGACTGGCTGCCTCTCCATTTTAGAGTCAGAATCTCTCCCTTAAGGAGTCTCTCTACACACCCTCCCTTATGGGCCTGGCTTACAAGTAGGCAGTAGTAGATGCCGGCAGCAATGGTCTCCTCTGCCCAGGGGTTCTCCAACTCTGGTTCCCAGACCCTCAGTCTCAGCCTCACCCGGGCACTTGGGAATGTAGATTCTCAGCGCGGACCCAGACCGGCTGAATCAGAGCATTGGGGGCGCGGACCCAGACCGGCTGAATCAGAGCACTGGGGGCGCGGACCCAGACCGGCTGAATCAGAGCACTGGGGCTGGGCCCTCCGCGCAGGTTTAAGGAGCCCTCCAGGTGACTCCCATGCAAGCTAAAGTCTGCCTCACTGGCAACTCCGAACCAATGAGCAACAGGAAAATTAAGTAATTCTGTGCACTCCCCTTTTGCTATCCCCTTTGTTTATAAAGCCTTATTTAAATTACCAGTCCTTTCTTAGGTGTCCTCAGAGGAAGTAAGGAAGGGAGGCCTGAGCCAGAATGCCCAGGAGGGCACACCTGGAGGCCATCACGGTGGCAGCGGCCGCCCTTAGTGAGAATCCGCTCGGAGAAGAGCAATCTTGGCGAAACAGAGCCACGGGTCTAGCTTGGCTTCGCTGGTAGGGTTGTACACTAACACCCACAGTTGTTAAATGTGCGGGATCTGAGTTGGTTTTACTGGGGCGCTGGTTCCTAAGGTGAAGATGATTTGGGGTAGCGGAGGGTGTTAATCCCACTAAGTCACATGTGGGGAAGTTCTTCCCTTTCAGTTTCACTGCACTCCTCATTATGTCGAGAGAAGGTCTCCATTTAGTTCTTTAGTAGGACTTTAACAATTTATGAGTGAGAGGGAGAGAGAGGGAGGGAGAGGGAGAGGGAGGGAGGGGGAGGGAGGGGGAGGGAGGGAGAGGGAGAGAGAGGGAGGGAGAGGGAGGGAGAGGGAGGGAGAGGGAGAGAGAGGGAGGGAGAGGGAGAGAGAGCGAGAGAGAGAAACCAAAAGAGGAAAAGCCTGCCTCGCAAGCTTCAGTTTGGAGCTAGAATTCAATGCTATTTCCTTGTTTCCTCCATCGTTTCTCTTCATGGTCAGCATCTCCTCTGGCAGTGGATGCTGATTTTCGATCTGAAGTCATCTACAAGTTCTACCTAAAGAAAGTTTATTTAAGTGAAAGATGCACCACTTTAAAAAAAAGCATTAAGAACGTTCTAGGAGTGGTGGTTTGGGGACATGGTATGTAAATGGCACCACTATATTAAGGAAGACTGTGGGTTGTTACCCTGACGCACTAATGAGACTTCAAACTCAGGTCCTCTCTTCAAAGAGGCAATTGTTATTCCCAATTCAACCTTCAGGCTGGCTTTCAGGAAAGAGTACACATACCACCTGGAGCCTTACTCAAGCAGTTACAACAGCTGATTTTAAAAAACCAGGCTCTGTGGTTAGAGTATCCACCTGTAGACCAAAGAGTCACAGATTCGATTCTGGTCAAGGGTACGTACCTCGCTGTCCGGTTCCCAGCCCTGCTCAGGGTCATGTGGGAGGCAACTAATCGATGTCTCTCTCTCCCTCCCTCCCATTCTATCTAAAGATAAATGGAAAAATATCCACGGGTAATAATCAAAACTAAATAAATAAAAAACTGAAACAACAACAAAACAGCTATTGACAGAAAGACTTGAACAAAATGGGATTGTGACCAAGATTTCTAGGATAACATTTTTAAGATAAAAATTTGAGCTAAATTTATGGTAATAAATAAGAAGAGGGCAAATAAGACGCAACTCTCCATTTCTAGTAACAATTAAAATGCAAATACTTCCCACTGAGAATCATGATTATTTACAGACTGTGCACAAATTGTTCTTCTGTATATGATCTTATAGGCTTTAAACTTAACCAAGTATGGCTTTATTAATTCTAGAGCCAAGATTTCTCTACAGCACTGTTTCTGTTGTTTTTTTTTTTTTTTTTTTCCATTTAAATGCATCTCAAGAATCCGCACTACTATTCCCCGTGGCATGTGTGGCGATGGCAGCTTTGGCATAGAAATTACTGATTACTCATAATCATTCTGCAAAAGGTTCACCATATAGAGTTATAGCTGCAATGTAAGTTAATTTTAAATTAGAAAATTGTCATATACTTCATAGAGTTTGGAGAAAGTCTTAACATGCTTAACTGGTTTGGAAGAGGTGAAGGATTCCTGTAAAGCCAAGTAAGTGAAATAAAAGTGGGTAGTAGCATCCTCCTGTGAAGGGTGATGCTTTAGCAGGGGCTGAGATCATCTAACTAGAACTCTCTTAGCAACCAAAGAGGCTTTGACTGGATTCTTTTTGGCCATTTCTCCTACTGGGATTCAATAATCACCCAAGTAAATAAACACACTGTGTTACGGGATTTCAAAGCCTATTGAGAGCCAAAAAGCTGATTCAGTCATTACTAACAACCTATGGTTTCAGAGATTCAAAGCCAGAACCATTGAGTTACTAACTCATTAATAATTAATGAATATAAAAACTGAACCAGACTAGTGCAACTCAGAACAAAGATGAAAAACATAGTAACCCCCGGAGGAGGTTGAGGGCAGGAGATGCAAATTACTTTGGGCATCAAGCTCCTTCTACAAAAGGACCTGAGTTGAAATAGAACAATTTGCCAGAGGCTCCTGGAGATAAAGGTGGGCTCCAGCAGAAAATGTTCCAGATCCTGGGAAGACAACAGCACAAATCATATAATATTGTATCCTTGTTTAATTGTTGCCATTATGTGTTGCAAAATATCACTGAAGGTAAATGCAAAGAGGAAAGCTTGCCTGAATTTTCTTTCTTCTCTTCACAGTGACTCCTTATACAATCTTGCCCAGCCATCTTTTTCTGTTTCATAACCAATTGCCACAAAATCTCTCTGTGATACCTTTCCAGTTGAAAGGCCATGAGTTCTGGCAAGATGTTAAGGGTCTTCGGGTTGAAAATAGGATCTCACCGCACAGAGTTCTACACATTTTCTCCATTTCCACCTACAGCCTCTCTGTCTCCAAGGGACCTGGGGGGAATCCCCAGAGGGTCACCTGCTCACTGCACCTGCGGGTCAACCACAGGACACACCTCAGCTCTCTTCCAAAGCCAAGGTCTGGTGGAACTACATCCGTGTTTGCAAGTGTCACGGTATTATTTGTCTACATGTCTGTGACTTCAGGTATTATGTCAAGTGCCCTTGTCACTTAAACTTGGGGGCTTTCCCCAGATGAGGCTACGTTTCTGGGTGAAGCAAATCTGGATCTCCCTCTACTCTGGGGTTTTCCCCAGCTCACGGTGCGACATTAGCCTCGCCACTTAGCTCCGCCACTCTCCTGTTTCCCATTTGTAGTGGTGTGCAGTGCTATAACCAGTAATTAGAAAATGGGCCCCCACTCTGGGAGACTTAAAATTCTTCATGAGGACGACCTGGTATCCTTCACACAATGCCAGTGGGGAAGGTTTTATTATTCATGCTGTTTTTACATTTGATTCCATTTTATAGATGCAGATACCAAGGCACCAAGATGTCTGAATGATTTTCTGGGCATCATGTGTTATCCTATTCTCTAGGCACTATGTTTTCAAAAGCCTCTGATTGTGCTCTTCTGGTATGTACTATTCAAGTTGTTTGGCTAAAAGTATTTAGCATTGGTATCTGGCAGTACTCAAAAACTTTCATAATCACTATTAAAGCCAGAGACCTGACTCCTCATTATTTTAGCAAGAACTGAGAAAGATATTCTGTTGCATTTTCCCTCAAGTAATAGTTTTTATTTTCAATGTAAGTGCATATTCTGTTGCTGCGTCTGAAACTTAAAGGTGTGTCACGGGCAAGTGCGTGGCCAGGCAGTCCACGCAGCCCCCACTGCCACGACACACAAAGCCAGGCCTCCCAGAGAGCCCGAACGGCGCAGGGATCAAGACAGGAAACGCGAGAAGTGGCCTTGCCAAGGTCCAAAGGTCTGGGCACGAACCCAGAGCCAAGTCTCTAGAGAACAAACAACCGGGCAGCAGGTCTCCCAGGAACAGGACGTCCTGCTGCTTTTCCAATTATCCGGGCTCCTGGGCAGGGCCTCCGCCCACCACACACCGTTCCCCCAGGCTCACCTCTAGGCAGAGCAACAAGATGCCTCAGAAAGGGCAGGGAAACCAACTCACATTGCCACATGCTGCACATGCGGTTGCTTCAGACTGACTCTCAGAGCAGTTTCCTTGGAGGCAGGCGTGATATGAACAACTCCCCCACTCTAGACTCAGGGTTCAACACCTGTCATGATCTAAATATACCGTCGCCCTCCCGAGTGGCCTACACTGCGACCACACCCAGTCCTCACGTTTAAAGTTCTGTTCATATAGCAGACCAGGACTGCGAAGGAGAGGAGACTCATGAGTGAAGCGAGGCACGGACAGGGCAGATGAGACCCTATCGAGTGGCATGCAGCATGAAGCCCTCAGTCAGAGAGCTGTGTAACACCAAGCAGATTCCTACTGTAACAATATTTGACACCGAACTCTGAAATGCATGTGAAATACGAGAGCAGGGTAAACTCGGCCTTGCTTTGGGTTTTTGTTGTTGTTTTGGTGTTTTTCAGTCTTGGAAGACGATGCGGAGAATTTCCTAATGATTGTGGTCTGGCAATGGTTCTACCACAACTTTCAGGAATAAAAATATGGACACTGTCAGTGAAGTGTTCACTCCTTTCCATTCTCATTTTAAGATTTATTTCCTAGCTGTGCAAGGAATTCTGAGTAGACTAGACTGAAAATCATAAGAAAAAATTTCAAGTAAAAATATCTTGTATGTGTTCAAAATGTACGGGATCCTCTCTTAGGTACATCTCTCTGGTAAGGTGCACAGGACTTTGCAAAGTTACAGAGAGCAGACTGGTGAAGAAAGAGGTAAAGTGACTGGCTTGACGTCAGAAATCAGGTCCGAAGATATCTACGTTCAGTCTGTTCCGGTTGCTGGTCTCCTACCACAGCAGGCCAGCTGGGAACCGGAAGTACCTTTCATCTAAGGAGGCGGATGCCAAAGAGGGCATTAACACGCCACTGCACAGTGCACGGATATGACTTCCCGCATTGCGGAAGGTTCACCTGGTGCCCCCAGGTTCCTCCAAGCATGGATGGAGTCACAGTAATGCCGACCTCCTGCTCCCAGCTCCCGTGGTCTGGCTTTTGTGGCATCTTCCTCCCAGGGTGGCTGTGAACATGAATGGTGTCCTAATCATGTTTCCCTTTCTCTACAATACTACAAAATTCTCGCGAGTCGATTGCCATTGTAAGATAATAAATAATATCATCAATCATTATTACGTATATATATAGAGAGAGATCTTATCATTAAATAAAAGACTTCTTTTTCCTTCTCTTGGTTAAAAATAAGGGGAGGGGAAATCAGGGCTAAAGGGGTTTTATGCCAGAGCTTAATGGTAAATTAAAGTGCATCTATGGGTGTGTGTGTGTGTGTGTGTGTGTCTATGACTCATTTCTGCTTTCATATTGGAATAGACTCTTGGAAACTTCAGATTAAGTTTTACTTTTGTTTTAGCTCAGTTTCTTTTTCAGGTTTTCATGGTATCAGGATTAAGTTCATTCATTTACACTGAAACCTTAAGTGTTTTCCAAATATTTTTTTATTTAAATTTCTAAAGATCAAATGTAAACACATAACTTTTGCAAAACAGCTGTTAGCCTAGTGCCTTGCATACACTTCGTATATAAGAAATATTTACTGACATTTCTGTTCCCAGGGTTATTCCCAAAATATACTTTCTAATGACTCAGTTTTCTGGATGGTGTCTCATTCCCCTTGATTGACTGATGAGAGATGAGTTCAGAGACACTCATGGGAGACCAGGGCTCCCACAGAATCAAGTCCTCTGTAAGTGCTCCTGGAGGGACATCATGCACTTCTCCCCAAACACTACTATTGAAGAAAATAAAAAAACTATGAATCAGAACTAGTCCCCTTCTGGACAAGTAGCAGTATTAGTATAGGTCTTCTCATAACATTTTCTTCACATGAGAAACTACATAATGCTTCAATAGTGTGGATTTAGTATGTTCCTTGCCGGAAGCCGCCTCTAGAGGGCAGTGCTCACTTCGTAACAGATAGATTTCCAGGGTTCAGAACTCCCTGGAGTGAAAACCCGAAATGTTTGACATACTTATTAACAGCTCTAAATCAAACTGACACACAAATATCTCAGGCCCAGTACCCTTTTTGTCTGTGTCGGGGAGAAAGAGACTGAGATGGGGATGTGGCCAGACGGGCCTTTTCCAGTCTTTCCTCCCTCCCCAAGCACAAAGGCTCTAACAGTTAACATAAAATGAACCCGAAACTTCCTTTATTATACCCACTGAACACTCTAGAGTGAAAGGATTAATTTTAGAAGCAGAAGCAAAGGACAGAGGGAGAACAGAATGTGAGCCGAGAACCACGCCAGGCCCGGGAGTGCGGCTGCCACTGTTCAGTGGCGGAGCCCGGAGCCGGCCCGAGAGCAGGCCAGAGACAGACGCCCTAGGGGATCCCCGCTCGCTCGGGGAAAGGAAGCTGAACTTCCTTCTGTAGATTCAAGACGCCATGAGATGGCTCAACAGAGAGGGACGGGGTCAGATTTGTGTCAGATGGGTCATTCTGGCAGCTCTGGAAAGAGCAGAATGGAGGGAAGCAGGTCTAGAAACCAGGGGGCCAGCTGGGAGGCCACTGTGTTAGTCCAGGCGAGAGGAGGAAGTCAGATAGGGCAGCGGTGGGGGCAGCGCAGGGGAGGGGACGGCTTTGAGAAACTCACAGGACAGCAAACCAGCAGGAAGTGATGATCAGTTGGATGAAGCGATGAGGCAGAGAAAAGTCAAGGCTCACATTTTATAACTTTGTCACTGGGTAAAGAGAATATCAACCAACAAACAGAGACAGAGACTGAGGCGGGAGGGAAGGGTTACTTACTTTCTGAGACATCAAATCTGAAATACCTGAAAGGACCCAAGTGAAGGTACCTGGCAGGTAACGGGACTGCTGAGTCTGAAGCTGGGGGAAGAAACCTGAATTGGAGATTGAATTGGAGAATCATTAACATATACGCAGTAGTTAAAATCCTGAGCGGGGATAAGTTCACCAAGAAGAGTATCTTTATGAAAAGAGCAGCAAGCTGGAAGCAGGCACCTGGGGGACACGAGCATGTGAGTAGTGGGCGTAGAGAGAGAAGCTTGTGACTGAGAAGGAACAGAAAGTACTGAGACAATCTGGGGAAGTGTATTACTCTTGGGAGCAGTGGTGCACAAAATCAACATTGCCAAATGCCCCGGAAATGTAGACAACACAGAGACTGGGAAATGTCTATTGGGTTTTGTAGTAAGAATATTGGAGGCATTAACAAGAACAGAAGCCGTCTACAGGGGTGCAGAGTGAACGGACGACACACGAAGGGGCACACTGAGTACAGGTTACTCTTTTAAGAAGTTTGGAAAAGAGGGAAGAAGACATGGGACATTTTCCAGGGGACATGAGACCAAAGGTAGATTTATTTTTCAAGAATGGGAGGGAGACAGGGAGACAAATGGGCTTATAGTATGGAGGGAACACCACCCTGTAAGAAGAAAGGATGTGGTTTCAACAGGGAGGAGGGCCGTGGAGCCTGATTTTGGCAATACCAGTGAGCAGGCCTGGAATGAAAGGGGGCACAATGTCTGAAACTGAAGAAAGGTAAAGAGTGGGTGCAGCTCAGTTTGTAGGTGTGGAGGAGGCAAGAAATTGAGGGAGTCCATGTCCCATTGCCTCTGCAGCAGGATAATTTATTGAGATACTTTTTATATTGCTCTTATTACAAATCATCCAACAAATCACAAGTTAGACTTTGTGCTGTGCTTTTCTGGTCTTAACCTCAAAGGGCTTGCATGACTTTTATGTTTCAGGGACCGAAAGCAAGTTTCTGGGTTACCAGGATGGCAGCTCCCTTGCAGACTTTTCTTTGAGGTGGTGATTTAATTGGGATTCTACAAATGGTCATTAAACTGCCTCATCTATGTTCATACCCAAGGAAGGGAAAGTAGAGCTGCTATTGAAGAAGGTGAGTGGCAAGACCTTGGGGGTGACTTCTCTGGACTAGAAACGGGGCCAGTGGTAGCAAGTTGTGCAAGAGGCTAAAAGCCAGGCCCTTCCTTGAAGCAGTTCCTTGAAGATGGAGGATCTCTGAAGAGGTGGCATGTGGTTGTAAGGGGTCCTGAGCTCCCTGATCAGGAACTCCTGGCCACCTTGCCTGAGTTGGTCAAGGCATGGAGTGGGGTGGATGGGTTTGGGGAATGGAGCCTCCTGCAGTAGAATACACCACCCGGGCCCAGAAAATAAACAAGCCAGCTGTCCCTGGGGTAGACTGGAGAAGGAGGGTCTCTCTCAGATGTTCTGGACTGAGCAATCCTCCAGGGATGCCTGAGAGAGGGGCCCCAATAGTGACTGCTCCTGAACACCACCACTGCAAGGACATTTTGGACTTGAATGTTTTTTATTTTTAAGTGCAGTAGGACATTTCTTGCACCTGAGTATCCTAGAGAAACTTCATCGTCAATGCAGCTCAATTTTCTTGACAAAGCAGATAAAAAGTTTGCTAATAATGAAGTATGAAATGGATGTGGAAGTGGGGGCTTGAGACACAAAATCATTTTTAAGTAGGGAGTCTTTAGACTTGTAGAATCAAAGAATGCTGATATTGCAAGGGATCTGCTCAACTCTCTACTCTAGGTTTCGCTGTTTTTCTTCTATATTTTACAGATGAGACTAAATAAAGCTCAGAGAGGCCAAAGGTCACACCTAATGCCACCCAACACAGCAGAACTTCAGCCTGTTTGCTCTCATTCTACCTTCAGTTAAAGCAGCTGCCCTTCTCGGCACCCACCTCGGTGACCACTGTACTGTACACCCCCACCCCTCCCCAAAGCTGCTGCAGCCCACCGAGGCTGCCCTGACTTCAGGTCTCACCACAAAAGGTGAGACCAGCTTGGGCCCGTCGCTTCCTTCTTACAGCTGACCTCCAGCAGCAGGACAGAGGCACCTCAGCTTTGGACCTGGGCCCTGGCCCCACCTGACACCCGGAGGCTGCCCCAGGGCCAGAACCAGGCAGCTGCTGGTCTCAGCTGCTGCCGTGCAGGGAGGGAGGATACTGCAGAATCAAAGTGGAGAAGGCCCTCGGGCTCCATCCCTTCCACCCACTTCACACAGAGGGGAAGTGAGGCTTCTAGGCAGGGCTTGCCCAGGCACCTGGGGAGTCTAAATCTACTGGAAAACCTGCTCATTCTGGTTTTTCTTTTCCCAAGCTTCTTTTGCAGACACACAGCTCTCCATCTGACTGTGCAGAAAACAGCAAACACCTCCTTGTATTAACACTGCCACCAAGAACGCCCTGTACAGGTCACTCCAACTCCAGTGCACACCGAGCCCTGGAAGTGCTGACGGAGCAGCGGGCCCTGCGCTTCAGCCTCCTGCTAACTGGGTCACCGCTCCGTGCTGAGGAAGGAGGGGAAGCAGCGCTCTGCACTGAGCTAATGGGATATTAATGGAACCAGGGAATGACAGGGAGAGAAGCTATAAAAAGCTAGGGCTTCCCCTTTAAAACTGGCAGCCCAAGCACCAGGACCGTCAGGGGGAATAAAAGGCCAAACAGCAAGAACCAAAGCAGAAATCCACGCTGTGGCCAAAAGGAAACTGTGTGGCTGAACCCTAAGGCACAGGTGGGGCTGCAGCCAGGAGACTCTGCTAGGTGGGGACGGAGAAAATAGGCTGGGCAGAGCCAGCAAAGGCCACGCAGCTTGCTGTGAGAACGGGGCTGTTTTCTTGATCATCCTCACCCTGATTTCCACCTGGAAATAAAACCACCCCAACATATCCCCTTCCTAGAGTTCCAGGTTCTTGTTCCTTTGCCCCCCAAGCTGGGACCTACACCTCAGCTCCTGGGATCTCCAGGACCAAGGAATCTCAAGGGAAGGGAGGGTAAACATATTCTGTATGCAACATGATGTTAAGGGCACACAGTAATTTTTATTTTAATAGTTATAGGTTTATTTGTAAACCACTGACTAGTTATAATAAGCAACACTGGTTTTCCATTTGTAACGAAAAATTTGCTTAAGTTACAAAAGGAAAGTCTTGGTCACTTTAGAGAAAACTATCCTGACAAAAAGAATGAGGGTGATGTGTGGCAGCCAGAAAGCGGGGAAACGCCGCGGGGTATTCGCAGCCAGGGAGCAGCCAGCCGGCTCCCTTCTCCCGGGAGCGGGAGCTCGAGGAAGCAAAGGCAGGTCTGAAGCTCACGTTACAATAAATGGTGTGAGTTCTCCTCTCCGGTGTGGATACCCGGAGGTTTGTCTGTCTTGTTTTGTTTCCTTTGTGGAGGGTCTCTTTATTGATCTCTTGTTTAAACTTTCCGGAGGAGTGTATTTTATATTCTCATTTTATAGCTGGGGTGTGCAGGACCAGTGATTGAGAGCTGAGAGGGGCCTCTGGCTCCTAAGGAGGACCTAGAGCAGAAAGAGCAGGTACGAGGAGTGACTCTCCGATCTTCTTCCAGTGACATGAGTGTTCACATGTGATATAAAACATTCTTTGCCCATGAATAGTTACACTCCCATCTTTCTTCTTCGTCTCTTCATCATGTAAGACTCAGAAAGCAAAACCAGTTAGACGAGGATTTAATCCACTGTAATCTACACTGGAAAAGTCTTCCAACTCAGTGACATTTCTGTTTCTAAATCCACAAGGCAGAGCAGTGACTTGGTTCAGTGCTGAGATAAAAGTAAAAATTCAGTAAATATTTAATGTTGTCAACGAAATAATTTCCTTAAACTCTGACCTTTGTTTCAGCTGGTTTCTTTCAGAATAAGATAAACGAAAGCAAGAAAAGTGAGACCTACTTTAGTGCTGCTGAATATGTATAAATAACAAAGAGGAGCTGCAATAGAGCACACGTGTGATCCAATTAAAAATAAAAACATAAGTGATTTGATATTTTGTCTAAAAAAGCACTGTTTTTCAATAAATTGAATATGTTCATTAATGCATTTGGTGTTGTCTCTGCCTAAATTTCCTGGTTGCATGGTTTAAAAGTGGGAGATCCCACAAAACTCCCCTGTCACTTCTCCTACAGTCTGGTGTTGAGGAGTTCATGTAAGCAAGGGAATGAGAATGAGGCAGAGAGCCTGACACTCAGAGAAAGACAAGAGAACTAAAAATGGATATATTAGAACTGAGTTTGAGTCTCTTGCCGGTTCATGATGGAAAGTTTTCTCTTCTGGGGAGTCACTACACCTGCCTAGTCCTCAGTCTTTCCACTGGTACATAAGGTGGTAGGACACCTGAGTCACGGATTCTTATCCTGGGGTCCATAGCTTCTGTAAGAGCTACAGAAAACCTTTAAAGTCAAACTCAAGATGTGGTAATTATATCATTTCACTTTTCTAGACAGAGAATCCATACTTTTCATCTGATTTGCAAGTGTCAACAGCCATGTCCTAGATGACTTTTAAGGTCACTTCCTGATCTTTTTTTTTCCTTTTTATTGTAATAGGCAGAGAATCACAGGGAAGTAAACAGGCATAAAGGTGGATCAGTGTCAGAAGATAGGCATAGAAATTCGTATTTTCCTTGTTTCTCTACTAATATTAAGCACCTATGGGTTTTTCACCTTTTCCCAAAGTAGCTTCAGAGTCCACACACTCATAAATAATAGGCTGCCTCCTTGGAAGAAAGGAACCCTTGTGTGCAGAATATAAAGTATACCACATTTTCTATTATTAAATCGTAAAAAAATTCTTGGATTCACAAACTAGTTTTGCATATCACCTACTACATATTTCCATTAGCTTTGACTGAAAAGAAAATCCTTCATGAAACTATTAAGTGAAGCTACAGAATGACTGCAGCCATATGCTGACGTTAGAGGCGTCTTAAGAGCATGGTCTTGATTGCCTTCTAAAAGTGCAGAAGCCGCCCTGGCCAGTTTGGCTCAGCGGTTAGAGCGTCAGCTTGCTGTCCGGAGAGACCCGGGTTCGGTTCCCGCTAAGGGCATGTGCCTCGGTTGCAGTTTGTCCCCGGCCCTGGTTGGTCGTGCGGGTGGCAGCCACTTGATGTGTCCCTTTCACGTCGATGTTTCTCTCTCTCTCTCGCTCCCTCTCTCTCCCTCCCACTCTAGCTGTACAAAAAATGGAAAAATGTCCTCAGGTGAGGATGAAAAAAAATAATAATAAAAATAAAAGCACAGAAGCCAATTCACTGAATGGGAACAGGGGAGGCCAGGGGCGAGAAGAAGCAGTAATAAAGTGGTGAGCTATTAAAAAGATAACAATTATCCTTGGCCGGTTTGGCTCAGCGGTTAGAGCATCTGCCTGCGGTCCAGAGAGACCCGCGTTCGGTTCCAGCTAAGGGCACGTACCTCCGTTGCAGTTTGTCCCCGGCCCTGGATGGTCGTGCGGATGGCAGCCACTCGATGTGTCCCTTTCGCATCGATGTTTCTCTCTCTCTCTCTCTCCCTCTCTCTCCCTCCCACTCTACCTGAACAAAAAATGGAAAAATGTCCTCGGGTGAAAATAAAAAAAAAAAAAAGATAACAATTAAAAATCCAAAACTGGCACATTTGTCCATAAAGTGAAGTCCCCTGGAGACATCACCATATTCACTCTGTACTTACTGAGCTAAGTGAGAAAGACAAGCTGGTACTAACTCTCCCCACTTCCTGGTTGGCACAGAGATGGAGACCAGGCAGAAGTGCCTCCCTTCTGCCCCCATCTGCAAGTCAGGCTAGGTCTTACCAGACATGGGCAGAAAACATGTCTTATGTTGAACCGTATAAATTTGCCACCTTTGTAAATAAAAAATGGCCAAATATTGGCGATGTCAGATGGTTCAACCCAGTATACAGAATACCTCCAAAGCAGGATATTCTAGCTATCTGGGAATTAACAAGTTATTCCTGACTCATATTTCTTTGGCAAATATAATTAAGGCTCAGGAGAAAAAGACAAGAGATGGGTAATTCACAATGAAATCAAGTTAGCCCCTTCTTTATGGCTATAATAATGTTTTAAAAAGAAAAAAATGTTAAAATTTCAAGACATCTCTTAAGCCAACCCACAAAATAGAGTTAGGCTTCTTAAAGAATTCGACTTAACAAATCTCTGTCCAGAGCCTATTTTGTACAAAGCAGAGTTTACTGGGTACAGGGACATTTTTAGGGCTGCCTGTGATTAATCTTAAAGGAAAAAAAGAAACCCTTCAATAAATGGGAAATAGCTAATATCTCAGAGATAATTTTCTAACAAAGAAAGCTTCTGGATCATCAGCATCATCTCTGAAATTGTCAGATATTTTAGCTTTTTAAATTCTTGGTGCATATAGTCACAGCATACAAGTCTCGATATAACATAATTTAACTAATGTCCAATGGCTTGTTATATTGATTATTTCTAATATTTTAATATTATCAAATTTTCTATAATTAATAATATTCAATATTAAAATCAGTAGGGTTTGGCATAAGATTATTTTATGCAAAGAACGTTTGACAGCTATAAAACTTGTAATGTTCAAGTTTAAAGTGTTCTGTGAGTTTAGGAACGGATAGAAGAAGCATCCAGCCAGGCTGCTCGCCTCTCACAAGCATGGAGTCTATTGGTTCTTCTCTAATGAGTCTCATCCAGTGAGCTGAGACCAGTGAAGGTCTTTATCCCCTACAAACCCAAGGAAAAATCTGATTTGACTAGTTTTATAAACTTTTTATTTAAGTTGTTTTGCTATTCAGTCCCTGGATTTTCTTAGAGAATTTATCAATTTAAAAGATCACATTTCAAAGAGAAAAATTTCCCCAGTTTTACTGAGGTATAATTGACATGACATTGTATTAGTCCAAGATGTACAACATGATTTGATATGTCAATATTGCAAAGTGATTAGCACAGTAAGTTTACTTAACATCCATCACCTCATGTAGTTACAATTTCAGTTAACATCCATCACCTCGTATAGTTATAATTTTTTTCTTGTGGTGAGAACTTTCAAGATTTACTCTCTCAGCAACTTTCAAATATACAACACAGTATTGTTAACGAGATCACCATGCTGTGCATTGCACCTCCAGGTCTATTTTTCTTATAACTGGAAATTTGTATCTTTGACCTCCTTAACCCATTTCCCCCACCCGAAATCCTTTGCCTCTGACAAACACCAGTCTATTCTCTTTATCTATGAGTTCAATATTTTTAGATTCAACACATAAATGAGATCACACAATAGTTGTCTTTTCTGGACTTATTTCACTTGGCATAATGCACTCAAGATCACCTATGTTTTTGCAAATGGCAGCATTTCCTTCTTTTTAAATGGCTGAATATGTGTATATTAAATGTGAGATATATATATGTATGTATGCATATATACATATATGTGTGTGTGTATATATACATATACATACATATATACATACATATATATATACACACACACACACACACACACACACACACACATATCACATCACATGTTTTCTTTATCCACTCATCTGTTAATGGACACAGGTTATTTCCACATCTTGGTTATGGTAAACAATGCTGCAATGACCTTAGGAGTGCACATATCTTTTTGAGATAGTGATTTCATTTTCTTCAGATATATACCCAGAAGTGGGATTGCTGGATCATATGGTAATTTTGTTGTTAATTTTTTGAGGAACCTCCATACTATTTTCCATAGTGGCTGCACCAATTTATATTCCCACCAACAGAGCACAGGTGTTCCCTTTCCTCCACATCCTCACCAACATTTGTTATCCCTTGTCTTTTTGATGATAGCCATTCTAACAGGTGTGAGATAATATCTCATTGTGCTTTTAATTTGCATTTCTTTGATGATTAGTAATGTTGAGCACCTTATCATGTTCTGTTGGCCATCTGTATGTTTTCTTTGGGAAAAAATGGCTATTCAGTTCTTCTGCCCATTTTTTAAATTGTTTTTAAATATTGAGTTGCATTTCTTTATATATTTTATTTATATATTTTGGATATGAACTCCTTATCAGATATACAATTTGCAAACATTTTCTCTCATTCTGTAGATTGCCTTTTCTTTTTGTTGGTAGTTTCCTTTGCTGTGTGGAAGTGTTTTAGTTTGATGTAGTTGAAAAAGATCTTGACAATAACCATTGCAACTATGTTAAGAGCAGAAAATTGGGGGGCATGACGAATAGACCTTGACTTACGGTGTTAGTGTTACTGTTCAGGGACTCCTGAAGAAAGGCATCAATGCAGTAAAGATAAGCTCCAGCTTTGCTATTTCCAGCTGCATCTCCCAGGGAAACTGGGTGGCAGAACCTGTGTTCCACGGGGGTCCAGAATTGTCGCCGGTGAAATTTACAAGCTCTGTCAGCAGGAGCAAGGCTCTTGTTTGCCATACCAGGGAAGGCCCATCTGTTTCTTCAGACTTTGCCTAAGGGAGCCGGAAAGGGGCCACTTTAGTTTCTTAATAAGTTGAAGTTCTTAATAAGAGGCTTTCTGGTTAAGTCAAAATATTAAAATAAATAATACGCTGACATACATACAATTTCAAATTCGCAGCCTTCAGCAATTTCAAAGCACAAATGTTGTCACATTGTTTTCTGAGCATTTCTTCCCCTCGTGCGATAGTGCGGCCAACTGCACCTCTGCATGTGCAGGTGAGTTCAGGACCACCAGTCTCACTGGGCCGGCAGGTATTCTCAGTGAGTTCACAGGCATTAGTAATAATAACAGTAATAGTATATGGTAAAATAGCAATAATAATGAATCTGTATAATAACTACTAGTCCAGCTAAAATTCTGCACCAAGAAAGAATATTTAAAATATGATTCTTGCCCTGGTCGGTTTTGCTCAGTGGTTAGACCGTCAGCCTGCGGTCCAGAGAGACCTGGGTTTGGTTCCTGCTAAGGGCATGTACCTTGGTTGCAGTTTGTCCCCGGCCCTGGTTGGGTCGTGTGGGTGGTAACCACTCCATGTGTCCCTTTCACGTCGATGTTTCTCTCTCTCTCTCCCTCCCACTCTATCTGAACAAAATATCAAAAAATGTCCTCGAGCGAGGATTAAAAAATAAATAAATAAAAAGATGATTCTTGCCATTTGGGTTGGAGAAAAAAGAACTTATAAAATTATTTTTAAAGTTACCACATAAAATACAGATAGGACTTCCAGCAATAGTTGCTAAAATATGTAATATGCACAGTAAATAGCATAGGGGAAGGGAAAGAGGGTGCACATGGGAGCTGGAGAGGACGAGGAAGTGTTGAGGAGGCGACGCTTTAATTGATGCCGTCTTGTTTAATTGGCGGCTTTTCATTTTTCCACAGTGAGACCCGAAAACTAGGGGGTACCAAGTGGAGAGACAGGACAACCAAAAATAGAGCAGGAAATGGCATATTTGGGGGTTAGTGAGCGTAAAACAGTTTGGCTGGAATAAAGGGATAGATTTTGTTATCTGGGAGTAGGCCACTGGAGGTGATGCAACTTTTTGTTTGTTTGTTTTTTATCCTAGCAGTGGGTTAAGGAGAAAGACCCATGATTTGTTAACTTGCTCTCCATTAAGGTAATTGGCCTGGACTCCACCTTTGTTTCTGAGGCTCTGAAAAGAGATGTCCAGAAGGGAAATCTAGTAGCAAATACAGACTTAATTTCATAAAATAGCTAGGTTACATCCAAAAAATTAATAATAGATAAATTCACTCATGTTTTCAACCTGCAAAGAAAAATGAAAGGGTAACTCCACTTGGCACATTAAAAGACTCATTCGGGCTTTCTGGGCTACTCCCTGTGGTCTGGGAGCTTGGTAAGTGGCCTGACAGAGCTGATGGATGCTTTGAGTTTTTCTCATTTTTCAGAAAAGCAGTTAGAAAGAGCAACTGGGATTACATGAATAAATCTTTACTAGTCAATGAAAAGGCCAAGGGAAGCCCAGCAGCACATGAATAAAAAGACAGGGAAAAAATAAATGGCAGGAGTTGGCCAATTTTAACTGATGCTACTCATTTCTTCATTTCTGAGCCAGTTGAGTTGCTGTGAGGCATCTGGGCTGATAAGTGTCATCTGGTGCAGGAAGGAGGGTGGTAGTAAAGCAGAATAATCGTCTTCATAATGACTAAGATTTGTGTAGCACTTTATAAACTGTAAAACACTTTCAGATACATGATGTGACTGAAAACACTCAACTGGTGTGGTCAACAGGATGGGTCTTATTCTCAGGTAGAGATGTGGAAGCTCCTGGTGCCCACCTAAGTCACCACCCTTAACTTCCAGGGTGAGTTGTTGAACCAATCTTCTGACTTCTAGTCCAATGGTCTTTGGACCACAAAATTGTTTCCTGTACCTTAGAAGCACAAAGCAGTTATATAAATAAACCCTTCTCTTTTATTTTGGCTAATCCAAGATGTCCCAGAGTTTCTTAAAAACTTCATTACTACTTCTAAAAAATACATTTCCAACCCAATAGCCCACTGAATTGAGGCCAGAATGTGGTGGTCGCTCTGCTCTTTTCAAAGGGAGAAAATACATGCCCTGGGGCATCCTGTGGAAAGAAGGGCACTAGTTAGCCATCATCCTGCAGAGCTGAGAAAAGTTACTCAAATCACTGTCTGTGTTCTATGGTTTGGATAAGAAACCTGGTACATTTTTCTTTGAAGAAGGAGTCCCTTGGTGACAGGAAGGCAGACCATACAAGTGATGATAATGATAACAACTGTCATTTACTGGGAATTTACTACATGCAAGGACATGGTAAGTGCTTCACACACATGACCTGATTTAATCCTCACAACAAATTTGGGAGGCAAGTGTTATTATTATCAGCATTTTATAGATGGCACATTGAGGCTCAGAAAGCTCAATTAACCTTGTCCAAAGCCACATGTGGAATAAAGGGAGGATATGAAATTTAAACTGAAGTCACTTTTACTCCAAAGCCATCCCCATACCCATTTTACATGTCATGACAGATGGTACACTATACCATATTCTTTATTGCACGGTGTGACTGTTTTTCCTCCAATCCTTCCTCAACTGTTTCTGAGAAAGAACAGGCTTGTAAGCAGGCTGAGAAAAAAATAAATGAATAAAATAAAAGGTAGGGTAACAAATTGGCCCCTAATATTTAAATCAATGTTGAAAGCTAGAATAAGTATAACATTGTGAATGATATATAAATAGAACTTAAATCACAGACTACTTCATTCATTCAAGTAATATTCACTGGGTATCTACTATATGCTAGCTCAGTGATTTTTATCCTTTTTCATCTCATGGCACAGATAAACTAATCACTGAAATTCTGCAGCACACCAAAAATATATTTTTTGCCGATCTGATAAAAATTAAAAAATAGGTACAATTTTGATTCCCTCACACCGGATGGCTATTATTGTGTTGGCTATTGTCATTTATTTTTATTTGTCAATCTAGTGAAAAAGAGGTCAGTGCTCCTGACTAAATAGTTAGGTATTGCTCAGGTATTGGAAGTTTCATAAATTCTTGCAGCACACCAGTTGAAATTGCTGTGCTAGATAATGCTGTAGATGGCAAAGATGAAAAAAAGAAAAGTCATACTTCCTGCCCTCAAGGAAACTTACATTATAAAAGAAAATATAGGCATAGAAAAGATTGCAATACAGTTAATAAGTATAATTATGAGGCATGTACAAATTACAGAGGGGGCATAATGAAGAGAACCATCAACTCTGGGGTCCCAGGATGTCTTTCTTGGAAAAGATGCTTGAGCTGAGTTGTGAAGTATAAGCTGGAGTTTGACAGATACAAAGTGAGAATGATACTCTAAGAAAGACGAGAACATTCAAAGGAATGGGATACAAAATCACCAGGGAGATTTGGAGACCTACAAATAGTCCAACATGTCTAAAGTGTAGGATGAGAGAAAGAGCTGTAGAGATATAACTAATGAGTCTGGTCATGGAGGGCCTTGTAAGTCATTCCATGGGAGATGAAATGTCATTGAAATCAGAATGGAGGGCACTGCAAAAATAGGATGAGGAGCTGAGCTGAGACATGACACTAGAAGGAAGCAAAACCAACAGAACTAAACCCAACTACTGATTAGATGAAGCAGCTTGGTAGGTAATAGGGAGAGAAAAAGAGTCAGGAGAATAACATCCAGGTTGTTGATTTGGGTTGGATGAGTGACTGCACAAGGCAGTGAAAGGGTGAGTTCCGTCAGGGGTAGTTTGAGATAGTGGTTTCCATAGAAACTCTGGTGAATGTTTTATAGGTGCAGAGATACCTAGAGAGATTCAGTCTCATAGATCATCAAATCAGTGGCATCCAAGTAATCATTTTTCTCACCATAAAAAATATTGGCATTTTGAATTTATATCACTCTGTTCTTTCTAAGATCAGAGCTGACTTTCCCCAACTGCAAATAAACATGCATAGGAATTCTCGAACTCCTTTTAATATATATTTTCATACAGATTCTAGTCTTCAGTTATAATTTCCTACCAACCATTTCTGATACAAATATACAAAGGACTGTATGGAACAATCACAACTTATCTGTTTACTCTTGTCATTTCATGAAAGTTAAGAGGCACCTGAACCTGAATGAAAAGGTGGGGTTAACCAGTACTGTACTTTGTCAGGAAGGAAGGAAAAAAAATGAGTTCTCAAATAGCACACAATTAAGAAATTATCTTTGTATATAAAAATGACTTAAAAATTTTTTTTCATTAAATTTACTGGGGTGACATTGGTTAATAAAATTATATAAGTTTCTTGGGCATCAGGCCCTTGGGTACAGTGCTACACTAAGAACCAAAGACATAAAATACATTCATGCTTACTCCCCATAGTTGCCTTGATTTGAAAATAAAGATTACCACCTGATAACATGAGGGAGGAAATTCTGTGTTAATGATTAAACAGTGCTGGTAGGTGGAAATGAACTGACAGGTCTCGTCTATCTGAGTAAGCAAGAAAGTGAGCAAGGGAAAGTTGTTAAAGGACATTCTAATAATTATTAGGATAAAGGCCTATTCACCTAAGCAGTCACATCTGGCTTCTAGTGATATCAGTCTGCATAATGGAAATAATAAGTTAAGGTAGTGAGATAGTTGGGGTTTCTTATGAATATTACACTTATTTCCTCAGTGAGTCAGTCTTCAAATGTCAGAGAGATCAATTTATGTGAATACAATTAATAAGGTAATTAAGAAATAGAGAGAGCTCAAGAGGATATTGTCTGATAATCAGTAACCAGCTGGAAAGGTTGATGATGCTAGGAAACAGTGAATCCATAAAGATCAGCATGGAGACTTTCCATCAGTGAGACATGGGCAGCCAGGGTTAGTATCTGAAGCCATCTACTAAAAAATAAAGCTCAAATTGAGCAAGGTTGCTTGGAACTGTATGTCCTGTAACTTTATGTCCAGAAAGCCTAAAGAAAGGGGGCCAGGAACAGGCAGGGAAAGGGGAAAGGGGAACGCTGGGTCCTGGGCCCAGGGTCCTGGTCCCGGTTCCACTTCAGCCTCCACTAGAGATGAGCTACAGAAACCGGAAGGAAGCACCTCTCTATGGGGCCTCAATTTTTTCATTAGTCAAATGAAATGATTGAACACTATAGCCTCTAGAGTTCCCTGATGCTCTGAAATTTGAATTATAAACAGTTCCTTAACAACAACTGAAAAAGAGCTAAAAAAAAAAGAACAGTTGGGCCAGAAAAAGGAGTGATAACTCTTGGCTGTTGGTGTTAAATATGTACTAACAGGCACTGAAGGTCCAGATTTAAAAGAAAAATATAAAAAAGAATCATCCCATTTTCTTAAGTCACGTGTCTGCAAACATAAGTGAGAAGTGCAGAGTGGGATGATGGCTTCTTTCTCTGTTCAGCTCCTGGTGGCTGCAAGCAGCACATTTGCTGTGATAAGAGGTCTAGCCACAACTATCAACAAAATATCCCTGGTTCTAAGAAACAACACAAAGTATCCAGCTCAAAGTCCAGTCCCCTTGGTGACAGTGTTCTCTAGAAACCAAAGCGTAAAAATTCGCATGAACTTTACAACTAGAATGTGTGTTGCTAACCAGACACTGGGATTTGGTGAACACGCTGAAAATAGGCATCAAGTCTCCTCCACATGCCGAAGCAAGTGAAAAAACAGACAGCTGCCTGCCTGGACCTCAGTTTACCTCCTACTTCTCGAAAATGCTGCCAACCCTGAAAATCCATGGAAGAGTCTAGGTGGCAGTCTGTTTCCTCACCTTGGACTGCAGGGTTAGCACAGGCTCTGGGGAAGGCTGACTAGTAATAAAAGCCAGTTTTCCTCAGACCAAAAAGCAAGGTGAGGGGCAGGGGGAGCAGGAAGAGGTTAAAGCCTTCACGCCACCAGATATACACCTCAGACAAAATGCTGTATGGGAAGAATAGCGGCAGAAGTAAGCTGAGAGTCCCTTTTTCCTTGAAAACCGACCTCTGGGAGCTGGGGGGTGGGGGTCAGTTCTGGAGTCTGACGTCATCCATGTGTTAGTGGAGCCGGGGGAAAACCAGACTTCTGCAAACTTAGGTAATTTTTGGTATTTTGAGACAACATGAGTGTTTTTAGAACTAGAATGTAGAGCTATCAGAAACAATAGCATGAAAACAAGCCACTGAGACAAACCAACGAGTCCGACAGCGGAGCCTTGATCAAAGCCACTGCCTGTTGCAAACTAAAAACATGCAAAACATGCTGGGAGCCTTGCTCTCCGCTGGGCCGAGGCTGCTGCACGGTGGGTAAACGGGAAGGCCTGGCAGGTCTCAATGCTCCACCCTTCCCAAGGGTCTCTGATGGCACGTTTGCTCCTCCCCACTGCACCCAGGTACCAGTAGAACTGGGTGAGAATGGCCACACGGCCAGTTTTCAAATGGGAAAATGAGTCTCTTGACACCAGGCAGCTTGCAAAGCATGTGTAAGGAGAGAAGGGCTCCGCTCAGAGGGGGGGTGGGGGTGGGGGATTGGGGGGGGGTGAGGGCCATGCTGCAAGGTGACCATTGTTATCTTTGCAAATGACCACAGGAGCTCAGTGGCGCCACTGGCTAGGTTGCCTCCTCTTCCAGGCTCACTGCATAGCCCGCTGCCTCTGCAGCACACTCAGGAACCATCAGGGGCCCCCTAAAATGCCACAGAAGAATCACAGTTCTCAGCCCAAGGTCCCACTTGCATCCTTGTTTCCCAAGCAAAGCACTGGGACACACTGTGAACAGTCATGTAAATTCCAAGAGTAGACACCCTAAAATATAAACCTGTGCCCCCCTCTGTCTCTCTCCTAAAGCACTGACTCCAGAGGAAGCCCATTTATTCAGGTCTCCAAGCAGTGTGAAAAAGATTATTTTAACAGCTAACGGTTTGAAAAGATAGTAGCTTGTGATTAATTATTTAAAAGCCATGTGTTCAGCACACTGATAAGTATCATTGGATAAAAGTTTAGTTGGTGTGTATTTGTTTTTTTTAAACAGTGAGATGTTGTATCACAGTAGTACAAAGAAATAATTATAATTGACCTGAAGTCATCTAGAAGAACAACTATGATAAATTTAATGAAATATTCTCACCAGGATATCTATGTGTTATGCTCAGGTTTTTCATTATGGTTCCAGTGTTTGATGTAGTGGAGAGAGCAGTAAGCTAGGAATTTAACTCTAGGTTCTAGTTCAAATCACTAGCCACTTTGTGACCTTGGACAATTCTCCTCCTTGGGGCTCAATTTTCGTATCTGTAATATGAGGACATTGGTGTAAAATTCCTCCCACTGCCTATAATGGTCCAATAATCGTGGACCAAGATTATAAGAAAGTTTATTTGGAAGGGAATAATTTTCCAGCCTGCATAAAAATTTCAAGACAATCACAAGTCCTGGGCAGTCTTGGCCAAAGTTTCCCCAGTGTGACAATTTGAACGTAACAAGGGAACAACATTCATGTGTAAGAGTTCACAATATTGTTTTATCCATTTGTAGATGCTAATGTAGTGGTTGTCGTTAACTGGAGGTCATTCCCACCCCTTCCCCCAGGAGACACTCGGCAATGTCTGGAGACATTACTGGTGGTCACAATGGTGTGGGGGAGGGGCTGAGGGAGTGGTGGTCCGGATGGTGCTACTGGCATCTAGCAGATAGAAGCCAAGGCTGTTGCCAAACATCCTAGGATGCACAGGACAGCCCCCACCACTAAGAAATACCTGGCCCTCAGTGTCACTAATGCCACTGAGGAGGAGCTCTGTGTGCACAGTGGATAGGCATCTAGCTGAGTGGCAAAGCTGGGCGGTAATCTGGAGAGGCAGCCCCTTCGCCCCTTTGCACGCTGTGGTCCCATAGGGATCAGGACTTGCTGTTGTCAAATCTTTCCATTCCTCCAAAGTCACTAAACTAGATTTTTATATGAATTTATCTGCCTTTTAAGTCTTGGTGACAACTAATTCAGTTCTTTCAAAATACTAAACTTCCCTGGATTGGGGAAAGGAGAGGCCACATTCAGGCTGCCGGTTTGCCACCTTGGTATTAAATTGTAGATGGCAAACCAACTGCATTCCCCTAGCTTTAAGAGAAAGTGTTCAAAAGAAATATGGCCTCCCTAACTATTGTGCAATTCTGTAAGATTAGTCTGAATAGGGATGTCGGGGGGCAGGGTTCTGCCCAGTTGCATAATCATGAGAAACATGCAGTGAGGGACAGGGAGCAGCAAATGAAACATCTGTGTTTCCTCCTCAGTCTTGAATTTAGTCTACATTCAGGTTTGGTTTTGTTTTCATGCAAAGTTGATTTTCTCCTTCTTCAACTCAGATTAAATCCCAGAGCCCCAAGCCAGCTCAGGTGGTAGGGCAAATGCTTTCTTAAACAGCCAGGTCCTTTAATGAGTGATCCTTGGCTTCAGCTTCTTGGATGCTGTGACTTGCTCAGGAGGAGTGTCCTGGGCTGAGCCTTCCTGCTTCACCAGGGCAGGGAAACCTGGAGGTTCCAGAAACTTCCTTCAGCAAGGTGAGCCCCAAAGGAACTCTGACATGTCCAGTAGAGAGGAAAGGTGGTGACACCTCTTTATATCCGACAAACTGCTCATTTGCATCACAAATTAAAAAGCATCTGGCTGGCCCTGGGCTTTTCACTGCTTGTAATAGAACTTTCATCTGGCCTTTTCCTGGCTTCTGACCAGACACCAGATACTTGCACTTTGGAGCATGTGGTGCTTACTTTCCTGAGTGACTAAATATTGATGCAATGATTCAGTTTTCTATCATGTAATTTCATCTGGAACGTTCTAGAACCCCAAGGTGCTAGTTGTTCACTAGGGACTTTGCAGGGAAGGTTACACTGCGTTAGCTTCTCTTGTGTTGCTCTCACATCCGTTGTGACTACGATACGTGAACACCCTGTGGCGTCAGTAGATATGATCTTATTATATCTTTTTTACAAATAGCATAGCCAACCTTTGATCAACATAACAACCTATGGAGCAAGGAGTAAACACAGACTCTGGAGCCAGATTGCCTTCCTTCAAATCCTGATGTCATCTCACTCCAGCTGTATAAGCTTGGACAGGTCAGAGCCATCGTCTGAAAAATGAGAATAGTAGTACCTACCTCATAGAGATGTCATGAGAGTTAAATGAGTGAATATATAGGTAGAGCACGTGGGAAGTGGCCTGGCACAAAGCTAGCACTGTGGAGTTAGCTATCGAAACCATCCTTTTCCAGACGAGGAAACCAAGCACAGAGAACCCAATCAGTCTGACTGCAGAGGATAGCCTCATCACGACGTCACTCTTGCTCAATGAAGAAACCAAGAAGCAAAGTGCTAAGTGATAAGTCAGGCATTCATCATGCAAGGGGGAAACTGAGAATTTGAAATCCAGGTCTCATGACTCCAGATCCAGCATCTTTCCACCTCACCCTGTGGCCCTTGGCGTCATAGCACATGTGAGAGAACAGTGATGAAGCTGAAAACATGTCTGCAACACAATTGGTCCCATCTTACTTTGAACAGAACCAAGAAGGATATATGAGAAGCCTATGACCCTCTGAAATGAAGATAGGTAGGAGAAAGAATAGAGTCGTCAGTCCGGAAACACAACCCATCAGCCCATCAGCAGAGAAGTGTCCATCCCCACAGGGAGTTTTTTGAGTTCAGCCAAACATACTAAGTTGTGCTTTAAGTCAAAATAATTACCCACTTCTGCCCTAGAGAGTTTCAGATACACAGTGACTTGCTAGATATCCAGAAATTGACCACTTTATCATGAAACAAGCCAGCCAAGAGAGTAACCTTCTGGCAGGAAGGTTAACAGGCAAGAAAATGAATTGTCTTGTGGGTACAAATACATTTTTGCTGCTATGCCTAAACATTGCTGTGATTTTTCTTTTAAAGTTCAGATGTCTAGATATTTTACTGCTGAAAATGTCAAGCCACTGAGCTATTGTTATAATAACTGACCACACCATGATAGCACTTCATGATTGCTTTTCTGTTGCTATGTGGTCAGCATTACAGATTCTGAATAAATTTGAGCTATTGCTGATCTGCTTTCTAGCTTGCAGCATTATTGGCTCTGAAGGAAGCATGAGCTTTGTAGGCTGCGAATATATATTATGAATAATTCTAGGGTACAAATATTACCAAACCTTTATATATGCTCTTTGTTTCCTAATAAAACTCTTGTCAGGTCCTCCAAAGGGCCTGCCTCAGCTAACCAAGGAATTCACTCAGCCTATTAAATTAATATAGTAACGTGTGAGTCAGGGCTTCTGACTTGCTCCATGCGATAGGATGTGATAGTTTTTAGAAGTGGCTTGTTTAAAAGCTTCGCACTTCCTTGGAAGAAGGGTTCATGTAATAGGACTAAGTAATTATTATAGTCATCATACATATTCGTGAAATAAAATTATTTTTCAAGTATATACAAAATAAAATATGCTACACTTTAATTCTAAAATAGGATGACATCTTTCTAATGCAGATATGCCTCACATTAAATAAACAGTGATTTTCTGAACAACTGAATGTGGTGAAAGGGTTTCCTGGCAATGCTCAAGCTGGGTGAGTCTCTCGTTGGGTATCTGCTCTCTCGTTGGCATCTGTTACTCTGGGGGCTTGCTAAGCCAAACTTATCTCTCCCGAGGCACCAAAAACTTAACTACATAATCTTTTGAGACTGCTTGGATTTGAGCACTTCTCATTCAACAATACCTAAACAGAGACCTTATGTGTAACATTTCAAAAAACAAACGACCTTATTTGAGAAGAACCAAAGTAAAACTGGAAACAGGTTTACTCGACAATTAAGTTAGATAAATATCACTAATTGCAGCATGTATAACCCAGGTGTGGTCCTATTTAATCTTTCCTCACAAAGAAATTAGTAGTCTTTTGGCCATGGGTGGCTTGGACCTAAGTGTCAGTCCCCTTCTTGCATCATTCACCTTGGTTGGGATTCTTGATGACAGTCCCTGTGGGGGTTCTCAGATGTCCTCTGTGTTTTCCTAGCCTTCACCTCTACTTGCAGAAAGTGTCTTTGTTGCAGCAGGGGCTGCTGTCAGTAGTTCAGCCAGGACTCCCTGCTTCCCCCCGTACATTGGAGCATGGCTTTCTCTCATACTGAAAGTGCTCCCCTGTGGCATTTTCTTCCGCATCGATTCCCAGGTTTGCATATTTTCTTATTGTTAACCTGCCTTTTAAATTAGGTCTCAGACATATATCACATGCCTCTCAGGGGGACTGCAGAATATCGCCTGGCCTCTGGGGAGTTGGGGAGAGACAAGAGAAGGGCAGAGATGTCATTCTGAGCTTCTAGCTATGCTTCAGCTGAGGCAGCCCGGCATTGCGCTCTGTTTCGGGTAGTGTTCTAGGAAAGATTTCATTCCAAGCCAGATCTCATTGGCAAACAAACAAGCCAATGGAGAAGTTTGAATCCTCAATAATTCAGGGCACGCCGTTCTTGACAAAGTCACCACTGGCTCATAGAACATACTGTTTGTATTCACTGTTCTGGTCATCTATTGCTGTGTTATAAAACCATCCAATACTTGGCAGTTCCTAAAGACAACCATTTTATTATATCTGCGGATGTCATGGGTCAGAAATTCTGGCAGGGCTTAGCTGGGTGGTTCTTTTGTTCCATGTGGCATTGAAGGACTTCACTTAGTGCTATTCAACTCTCCGGTGGGTCTGAAGGGTACACAGCACCTTCACTCGCCTGCAACTCAACAGGGATGGTAGGAAGGGTGGGCTCATCTGAATCTGTCAACACAGGTTCCCACACAAGGTCTCTGTGGCACGGCAGTGTCAGGGGAGTCAGACATGGCTCCCAACGGAGTGTTCTGAAGTAGAAACTAAGAGACACTTTGGGCGTAGGCTCAGACACTGGCACAGTATCACATCTGCTATTGTTCTGTTAGTCAAAGCAGTTATAGAGCCTCCCACGTACAGAGAGGAGGCCACAGACCTTTACATGTCCCGAATGGCCACAGGGTTGGTGACTTCACCGCTTCCGCTTCTCTTTCTGATCTCAGGCCTCTTCCTGGTCTTATACCCTACACTGGGTCTGATTATCCAGCTGAGGTGACCTATGTTTGACAAGTCTAGGAGAACAACAGTCTCACACAATCCGTTCTATGTTTCTCAACTGACTATTCCCTATCTGTCACTCCACTGTATACAGTGAAGATACTGATGTTTCACTTTGGTCAGGGTTGCCAGATAAAATACAGGACACCTCATTAAATTTGAATTTTAGATAAACAACAAACATTTTTTAGTATAAGTATGTCCCAAATAGTGCAAGTGATGTACTCATACTAAACGATTACCTGTGTAGTCCCACAGCCCTAGTATTTTATTGGCATGGTTAAAGCAATTACATATCAAAGTGTAATCATGGAGACAAGGGTCACAGAATTCTTTTCATTCTTTCACTTTTCTTTTCCATTGCAGGAAGTTTATAACCTTGTCGACTGGGTAAGGGTGAGAGGAATCCAGTTCTATCCAAGACCAAGCAATGCTTATAACCACCACTTTGCCAAAGTATATATGTGTGGCTTTAATAAGCAAAAATTTCTGTTTGGCAGATGCTTCCATCTTTCCTTTTCTAAGCTGGAGAAAAGATCTGCATTTAAATAAAGCTATATTGTACATGTAAAGAAACAGTCACAATATTTATTGAGTGCAAACTATGATTAACACGTGGTTCTTACCTGGGAGGAGTTCAGAGTCTAGAAGGGACACAGAGATGTGAACAGATGATCACAAGGCAATGCGATAGGTCTTCAATCAAAACAAGAGCAGAGTTCAGCGGATATGACTAATAGGACTGGGGGGTGGGGGGATGTGGCATCATAGAAGAGGTGACATTTGATCTATCTTTAAGGGCAAGCAGGAACTTCCCAGGCAGAGAGCGAAAAAAAAGGGTGTTCCTAGCAGGAGGGGGATAAAAAGTCAGAAGTCAGGAAGTCAGGAAGGAGCTGCCATGCTTGTATAGCAGAGAGGTTCTGGTCTGGTCAAGGCTAGAGAGGATGGCCCAGAACCCATCAGCCTCACTCACACTGCAACTACATGGGAAGAATGCGGGAGGACCTCAATCTGAGTAAAAACTTAGTCACACCGGGAGGAAGAATGACAAGAGCAAATGATCACAGGGTCCAAAAAATAAGCAAATTAAGACATGAGGAAAGGCCCAACTTCTGCAAGGATAACAAGTAAATGCTGTTGTAGCTCTCGTAACTTTTATTCCCTTCTTACTGTGGAAAGCGCCAATTTTCTATGTGAGGCTGACTTGCAAGGCTGCAGAAAACAATGGGCTTCTTCTCAATTTCAGAGCTGAGGAGCAGAAATATTTCCTTGGTAGGCATTTCCCTGACACGCTGTATAAAAATAAAGGAGCAAAAACTTGTAATGATTTATTAGAAATCTTGCGATGGTCGGATCCTAACCTGGCTGCTGAAGCCACTTAGGCTTGGGGATTGCATGATTCATGACCAGTGACAGGCTTGTGGTACAACATCAACGGGGCAACATGGGGAAGAGCCAGTGTCCAAGGCCAACAAAACAATAGAAAGTGCCTTTCTGATGTCTGACACATCTTCTATTAATTGATGTTGTACATTGATCTAATATAAACTGATGTTAACTGACTTTATAAACTTAAAATTTGGAAGACACTGTGAGATACCACTACACACCTATTAGAATGGCTTGAATCATATATATATATATATATATATATATATATATATATATATATATATACACACATATATACATACAGTGATACCTCGGTTCTTGAACGCCTTGGTTTTCGACCAAATCAGGATTCGAGAAACTTTTGTCTCGGAATCCGAACAAATATTTGGAACTCGAACTTCCGAGTTGAGCCGAATGGCGTTCATTCGGCCCAGCGCGCCTTGCTTGCGTCATCAGTGTGAGTGCAGAGAGAGAGTCACGCTTTGTGGAGTCCGCTTTCCTATTGGTTTCATTGCTTCGGTTCTCGAACAATTTGGTTCTCGACCGTCCTCCTGGAACGAATTATGTTCGAGAACCGAGGTATCACTGTATATATATATATATATATATATATATATATATATATATATATGAATGACAATATCAAAAGCTGATGAGGGTGCAAAGTGGCTTGAACACTTATATGTTGCTGGTGGTGATTCTACTTTGGAAAAAGATTGGGCAGTTTCTTATAAAGTTAAACTTGCAAGAAGATATATACCCTAGAGACATGAAAACCTATGTCTACATGAAAACCTATGTCTACACGAAAACCTGAATGTTGACAATAATGTTATTCTTAAATGCTAAAAGCTAAAAACAACCCAAATGTCCACAAACTGTTGAGTAAATAAATTGTGTTATATCTACATAGCAATAAAGAAGGAAGAACTACAGATACATCGGACAACATGGATGAGTCTCTGCAGCATTGTGCTAAGACAAAAAAGTCAGACTCAAGACATGACATAATGAATGATTCCATTTATGTGATAGTATGGAAAAGGAAAAAAGTAGGAAAAAATCAGATACATGATTGCTGGCAGGTGGAAGTGGGGAGGGGGATATTCTATAGAAGGTCATAAGAAATCACCCTATGTCTTGATTTTGGTGGTAGTAACATGAGTATATAAATTTGTCAAAATTTGTCAAACTTTACACCTAAAAGGGATGAATTTCACTCTATGTAAATAACATCTCAATAAACAACAACAAAATTAACTTGTATGTTTAAAACAGAAAAAAGAAAAGAAAAAAACAAACACAAAACAGAACCATCAGAGTTGAGAGAGGAATTACCTTGAATTTCTGTTTGAACATTGGTTCAACCATTTCCAGGTCTGAAGCCTTTTTGACCCCTTAGCCTTTTGCTGACCATCACATGTCATAGATCTTACCCAACAGTAAACCTGAATGTCTATCAGCCACTTTTTGCCAATTCTGAGAGAACATTTTCTACTGACTACAACGTCCATCATATGAAATGAACAAACTTTTCTCCAACGCAGGTAGAGAAGTCCTAGGTATGTACCATCCTTGAGGAGATTGAGGATACACTCACTTAAATCATTTTCTCTGTTTTATGGTTGATATGAGGAACTTTAATTGAACATATAGTTTATATAGATTAAACTGGCAAAAAAAGACCACTAGGGCATATTAACACTGTAGTGGTAGCCACATACAATGTGTATTTTAAGTACAGATTTTTACGAAGTAGTTCTGAACACCACAGAGGACTTATATGAACAAATTCTTTTACTACTTTCCCTATGTACCAGCCCTTTTGCTTTCTTATAACACAGACACAGAGACAAGTCTCCAACCACACACCAAAACTAACTTACCAGGGCAGCCAGCTTTTCCCTTTGAAAATGCGTTTCTTATCTTTCTGATTTTGATAGTCCTGGTGTTGGGATGTAAAAACCCGAGGTAAAATTCCTTAGTGGACTACACAGTGCTTCCTTTATGAACATTTAATCTAAGTCAATAAAATGGTCTTCAATGGGGCAGAAAAACAAATCATTAAGTCTTGAGAAATAAAACAAAGGCGTAGCCCTTAGGCTAATTTTCTTCGGTGACATCCAAGGCATGTCAGGCGACATCTGGCATAAAGTTTACAACCAAAAGGACTCATCAAGTGAGAGGCAGGGAAAAATTAACCTTAAAATCCATGTAGCATTGACATTACAAAGCACAATCTTGATTAGGCAAATGTTCTATTCAGTCACGTGCTGTTATATATGTATGAACTACTAGTCATAAATGTTAACTTGTGTCAATGTGTTCCATACAGTGCTTCTGGAAAGAGTGCAATTATGGGATGGGCCTGTGCCAACAAGGCAGTAATCAGTGTGTGGTGGGGCAGGGAGCAGACTAGCCAACAGGAGCATGGGGGCTGGGCAGGCATGAGCACAATGTGACCAAAGAGGAGAACGTTTAGATCTTTCCCAACACTGTGATTTGCTCTCCCAACCATTTCAACTAGCTACTGGAAGCCAGGGCTAACCATTTTAAAATGATCTTACTAGAGTAGTTCAGTCTTTTTACACTGCCTTCCTTTTTGGTACCTTGTTGATTTTGATCCCAGATACTGAATCGATGAACAAATTAATAGGCCTCTCTATAAAGAGAGCTTTCCTCTGTTCTGCCTTTAGTTTTTCACACACATTCCCATGCAAGCACCTAACTTAGGGTACCAAGAGCTTTGTGTTTTTCATAAGACTCCCTGATCGAAACTGTAGCTAATATCTAGAACCTTTAGTCAAATATTTGGTATTAGAACTGTTATTTCATTTCAATTTTAAAAGTCCTAAAAGTTTACTTACAGATTCAAGTCTGTCGTCATTGAACCCAGTCAGTGATTTCTGGAAGTTGGTGTGTTTGTCAGGTGCAGTTAGGTTTTGTTCTCAGACACTGGAAAATGACATTAATAGTCTTAAATTACATAATTAATAATAACAGCTAAACTTCACCATGAGCCAGGCCCTGGCCTAAGCACTTTACTCGTACTAATTTATATGGACATTACTACAATCCATGGAAGCAGGCTCAATTACTTTAATGATGAGAAATGAAGCCACACACCCTTCCTGCCTCCACAACCCTGTTTCTGCCATCCACTTGACTAATGACACTAATCCCAACTTAGACAACGAGAAACGAAGACTGCCAACTTCAAACAAAGATGAATTTATTGGATTGCCTGGTGAGGCAGGGCTGCATCACTCAGGTACCAGCAGCTCTCAACAAGCAGCACCTCAAAGGCCTGGGTTTAGAGCCAAAAAGGAGAAAAGCAATATTCTGAGTCCAGGCCTCTGTCCTGTGGATTGTCTCCACTCCTTTGCAAATGGCCCATTGCAGGTTTTATGTCACTGACACAGAGAAGCCTGGTTTCCAAACAGTCTGGGATGAGTTGTGAATGATTCCCTGTGGGCCTAGGGTCATGCGGCAAACATGCTAGACACACATGTTTAAGTGCACTGAGATTTGTTTCACACCCAGCAGGGACCACACGGCGACACATCTGTCTGTTACAGAGGGCTGGTCTGGTTGGAGTGAAATGGCTGTGAATCACATGTTTCATTGTGTCTGTGTTCTCTGAGAGTGTAAGCACGCACACTGCAGAAAAGACCACAGAAGGTGAGCCCCAGTAACGTCTCATCTGCTCGCAAACTTTCTGTTTGTAAATGATTCCATACACAGTGCTCCCCAAACTTACATGGGAGGCACAAGAACCTGAAAAAACAAAAACATTTTCTTGTGTCTACTAGAATTCTGTAAACTTGAAAGCCAGGCATGGCCATACCACTACCCAAGAAAAAGAGAACACAGAATAAAACAAAACACAAGCCAGGTAGTGATTTTGGACTACCTGAGCCCAGTCCATCATTGGCTGTTCTGTCATCAACAAAGGACACCTTTCAAATTCCCCATGTTTTAGGTTACTTTCCTGCTTAGTCAACAGCAGGACATGAAGAAAGTGTAAGAAACCTGCCACGAGCTGATGTAGTTGCTGCAAAAAGCCATCGCAGGAACCACGTTTCACATCAAACGTCCAGGTCAGGTGAGGGACGCGCGGGCATCCTCCAGCCCCCTCTGCGCCAGCGGAGCACAGGGCAGCAGCCCGGCAGGGCACCAGCTCACCTGTGCAGGCAGAGGAAACGTCCCTTAGAGCAGGGATACGGAGTCGTCAATCGGGAGCTTCCTCCCCTAGCCCCCATTTTACCCCCTCAGATTATTCTTTTGTAAAAAGTAGTTATTCCCTGAATTCATCCTTTCAAAAACTGACATTACTAGAGAGAACAAGCACCCAGCACCATATTAACTCGCCGCTCAAAACTTTGACTGATACTGACTCTTGTCAAATGCCACGTTTCAGTGAGTGAAGAACCTATTTAGAAAGGAAGCTGCCTAAGTATATAAAAGGGAACTGACTTCCAAACTGTGCATTGTACTTTCTACAATCGTTCACACTAAAAATGTGCTCTAGCCCTGTGAATTGTGTGTTTTTAGCACTGACACTGGAAGACATAAAAAGAATTCAAAATAACACAATACCCCATTATCAAACACTAGCTAATGTAGAAAAGTATTAGTTAGGGCCTAACGGGGTGGTCAAAAAGCCATTATGAATGCTGACGATGGCCCAACTTCCTAGGGTTCCTGTCTCTGAAACAGTAAGTCCATAATGTAAAACAAAGACCAGGTAGCCAAGACACTTTTCCTCCAAACCCACAGTACTGCAATAGTCTGGATACAACCAGCAGAGCCGAGCAGAGGTCAGCAGGAGAGGTGTACTTCAACCGGCATCTAAGAATTCAGAATGTTACCCAAATTTCTCTGATCAGTTTTTTGAACAAGCTTCTTGGTTCACCCATTGCTAAGTATTTTCAGCCATGTGATTAGTAGAGATTCACTCTTCCAGTTGTTTTACAGGAAACAAAAATAGCAAAGCCCTAGCATCTCTGTACTTTGAGAACTTGTATTCTAAATGCAGAAGGATGCATTAGTGAAAACTAATTCACAAAGAAACATAAAGCAACATAACAACCATTAACTAATTTCTGAAAATTAAATGGACAAGAGTTGAAGATTTTTTACATAAAAAAATAATCAAACTGGGATAGATTAAATCAGAAAAGACCTACTAAAAGGAGGTAGTTTTATGACACATTTTAAGGGCACTCACGGACATGGATTTTCAGTGAGAAGAGCGGAAGATACCAGCCAAGGCAATGATATTGTATTGTTTCTACTAGAAAATCTTTGGTGTGGAGAAATAAAAGAGGACAAGGAAACCAGAAAATGTAGCAAGTCCTGCAGAAGGAAATGCTGTAACGAAGAATCTGCAATCAATTAGAGTTTTGTGCGTTGGATACTTCTACACTCAAAATAATATAGCTCCTCTTAAATTAAAGCACTGTTTTTAAAATTTGTATAAAATTTTAGATATCTTATAGCGTTTATTTTGCCTGTAATTATAAAAATAATACATATTCCTGGTACAAAATTTGAAAAATATAGGAAAGAAGAGGTTTAAAATCTTCCATAATACCACTATTTAGACTTAACTACTGATAATGCTTATAGCCTTCCAATCATCTTACTGTGCTGTGTGTGCAGTTATCATGTGCTTGCCTTATTTATACAAAATTGGACATCTTACAGCACACAGAGTTTTGTATATTTTTTTACTTTTAATATTTTAAAACTAACATCTGTTTTATGTGACATTACAGAACTTTTTGTTGTTCTGATTTCATTAATGGTTTTGTGTTTTTGGCAAGTAGGAACAATTACAAATAAAAGCCCTCTTATATTGTCTGGAGGACATAATCCTTGGTTGAATAAATCTCTTAGCTTGATATCAGTGTAGTTTGGTTTCCTAAATTAAAATATTCAAAACTGACTACATTAGTAAAGATTTGATACATCCTGATTCTGTGAAGCAATAAAGGACTAATTTCTTATTACTTTTTTAAAATTTCTTTTGGGCTTTTAGAATGTTCCTATTTCACTTTGGGAAAAGATATCATGTCTTCAAATACACGAGGAGATGCTTTTCTTCACCATTGGCAATATCATTGTCAAATCTCATTTATGAAAGAACTGGGTCACATCAAGGGCAAGGGCATAAAGTCCTGAGTCCATTGGTTCAAAATGTTGGATTGGTCTGGCTGGTGTGGCTCAGTGGTTGAGCATTGACCCATGCACCAAGAGGTCACCAGATTGATTCCCGGTCAGGCACATGCCCAGGTTGTGGGCTAAATCCCCAGTGGGGAGCATGCAGGCGGTAGCCAATCGATGTTCTCTCTCATTGATGTTTCTATCTCTCTCTCCCTCTCTATCTAAAATCAATAAAGGAAAAAAACAAACAAACAAAACAAAATGTTGCATTGTACTACTCTTCTATTGCTCCCTAAATAGTATGAGATGGACCAAAATCCAGCATGTCCCTTTCCATAGTCAGTTTATTCTACTTACACAGAAAAGATGTAGTTTATTTTTAGTATGTCTCCATGGAATGGGACATACCATTCAAAAGAGACATATAAAAAGCACTATTATATTAAATGTGGCTATTTTTCTTTCTATTTTTATATATTTTTCTTATATCTATTATGCATTTTATTTTATATGATGAATTTGTATCTACAGTTTACTTGCTTCAGTGTTCACCAGAGTAACAGGTATAGGGAAGTATCTTTTCACTTTGCGAATGGTCCACAAGTAGAGAAAACATTGGGGAATATTTTCCTGTTAACTGATGAAGGTTTCCTCCGGAGATGCTCATTTGCCCAGCAGCCCTTGGCAAGGTGTCATGAGCAGTCAAAAATTTTAAGCCTTGATCTCCTTCTGTTTCTGAAAACTTAGAAATGTCAAGGAGATGGAGCATTTCTGTGCAGGATGCAAACTCCAGGAGAGAAGGCATGTGCTGGCCGCTACATAGAACTGTGCACCTCTTCTCCCGCATGGAGTATGGTGACCCTTCCAAAGACGGGCGGAATGTTCAGTGAAAAGCTGGCAATCTTGGCTGATGACTCAGTTTTATTAAATGAGAACATGTGTAGAACATATTACTTAGGTTTGGCCACTTGCAAAAATATTATGAGATATAATGTTTTCAGAACCCAACAAAAATGCTTGCACATTTGTTCACAGCAACATGTGTTCCTTCTCTACAGATAGAAAAACATGAGTCAGATTTTTCTGAACCTTCTTGGCAGTACCGTGGGAACTAATGCAGCAGGACCTACTGCTAGTCAAACAAAAGTAGTCACTTAAAAACTCAGTGCAATAGGGTTCACAGAATTATTTCTTCTAAAACAATTCCTGAGGTGAACTATGTTGAGGAAGAATACTGCCAAATTTAAAAACAGGAACCAGAGGCCAGTTTTCTTCTTGCTTTCCTCTTGTGTCTAATCAAATCACTGAGTGAAAGTGTGCACAGGAGCTAGATAGAGAAATGAAAACAAAAAACAAAACAGAAACACAGTAGGAAAGACTTACCCCAAATCAATGCATGAATATAGAGCAAGAATTCCCCAACTGTTTAAAAAAATTATAGCTAGTTGAACATTTTACAGAGCAATACATTATGAAGCTGAGTCACTATGAGTTGACTCAGTAAAATGAGTATAATAGAATATTTATAATAAAAATGATCTGATATTTACTCAAATTATAAATAAGTATATGACAATGAGGCCTAAGCTTAAGAAATATACATATTCTAAATATTATTTAGCATAGCCAAATTAAATACTTCTGGAGTTGGCTGGAAGGAAAGGAAACTGGGAGGAACCTTTGACGACTGATGGATTCCCAGCACAAAGGAATCTGGAGAACTGGGCCTGCCCACTTTTGGGAAATGGGAATCCAGGGTCTAAATATTTAAGAACTAAGAAACGCTAGAAACGCAGATTCTCTCTCATCCCACAGTCACTTTCCCCCAGAGCTGCCTTGTTGCCTACATCCTGGGGGGCATCCTTTATATTATATTCCATATGAATGGTGGTCACTGGAACTGCGCAACATAGTGGAGATGTCTCACACCCAAAGAAAAATGTCATGAAGGGTCCTCAGCTATTGTTTGCCCCCCACCCAATGTACACTTCAGTCTTGCACATATTCAACAACCATTTGTACAGAATTCTATCAACTGGGACTCTTCCAGTTCAAGATATCTGAAAACCCAATTCAAACTGGCATAGCCAAAAGAAAAAATGTATTGTTTCATGTAACCGAAAGGGTATATAATCCAGGAGTATACTGGCTTTGAAGCAAATAGTCTCTGTGTCTTTCTCCATGCCTTGACTCCACTTCCTCTGTGTTGAGTGTTGATTATTCTGACGGTGCTTTGTAAGTTGTTTAGTTCTGTACAAACTAAAGACAAAATTCTCCCAGTCAATAAAGATCATGTTCTCCTGCCTTTTTAATTCCAAACTCAACATAATAATCTGTGAAAATATTAGCCTACTAGTCAATAAGTGAATAAGCACCTTGAGGAATAAACATGACCACACTCTTAAATGAAACAGAGGCAATTCAGTCTGAATGAGAACCGTGGGGGTGGACCTCGAGCACTTGCGTTTTTAACAGCTCTCTAGGTGACATTTATGTTTAAGACCCATGGCACAACTGGCGTGCACATTCAGCAGAGCACCGAGAACTAGTTTGCCTAATTGTATGAAACACTTAAAGAATTCAGTAGTTATTGTGGTATTAAATGTATTTAAATCATATTATTGTCAAACCTTTCATTTTGGGGGTGCTAAGAAAGGATGTTTCAGGTTTTCAAAACACCTAGGACCCACAGAAGTCTCTATGCTTTACTTAAATTTTATTCTTAAAGCTTATCCCCACCTTCAGATAAGTTTTATTCATATATAATTTTAGGGCAAAGGCTAGATGAGACTTGAAACCCCTGTTTTAATGGTCACAAATGTGTTGAGGTAACATTTTTAAAAGAGTAGCATTGTTTTATCCCAGTGTCTTCTTCTTCCCTTCCCTCTCGTCAAACAAAAGAGATGTCTAGGAGGAGGGATGAAACAAGGCAAAAAAGCAGAAAAGTCTGAGAATCTTTCTGGGTTTGGTTTTCAAATGCTTAAGAACTTAAATAGAAAATATCTGGAGTAGAGACAAAATAATTGGAAGAAACAGTAGAATTCTACATACATCCTCTCCACCCATCACCCCCACCATCCACATATAAACACTAGAAAATGGTCTCCCCCCTCACTGGTGATAAGAAATTTTGGAAGGTCCTGCAAGGAAGACCCTATGCATGCCCACCGGAGAAAAGGCTTGACTGTGGTGGACCTAAATAGATGAGAATACAGAAAGTACAGAATCTTCCATACTTACTCTCACCATAACTTGGCACAAAAACAGCAAAGATTTACCTGAGCCCCTCCTACCCACCTCCACCACGACTGGCACAGAAGTAAGAGAAAGTGATGAAGGAGCAAAGAGAGCCATGGGCACACACACAGGAGAATTCTGTACTGTCTTGCCTCAGCTAACTAAAGCTTTTCATCTGACATGTGCTTTCTTCTGGGGGAAAAATAAATTTGACAAAGATGGACTGTCATCTGGAGAGTGCCGGCCCAAAAACTTGAGCCATTCTATTGCCAAAAGATAATTTGTATATTTTATAAAGGGAGGGGAAAAAAGCAATGGATTCTCCACAAAGCGTTTATAGCTACATATTTCATAAGAATTTTTATATACTTGTACATTAGTTATCTACTGTATGACAAAGTATTCCAAAAGTTAATGGCTTTAATTAGGATGATTACTTATTATCTCACGCAGCTTCTGTGGGTCAAGAATTTGGGAGTGGCCCAGCCATGTCATTTTGGCTCAGGCTCTCTCATGTGTCAAAATGTCACCTGAGACCTCACTCATCTGATAGCTTGATGAGTCTGGAAGTTCTACTTCCAAGAGGGCTCACTCACGTGACTAGTAGGTTCAACTTGGCTCTTGGCAGGAGGCTGCAAATCCTCTCCTCCACTGAGCTGCTTGAGGATCCATATAACATGGTAGCTGGCTTCCCCAAGAGAGATTCAAGAAAATCCAAGGCAGAAGCCACATGTCATTTATGACCAAGCTTCTGAAATTATACACTGTCATTTACTCAGAGATGATATTGGTTACAGAAGTCAAGCTACTGATTGTGGGAAGGAATTATACAAGATCAAGAATACCAGGAGGGGCAGCTCATTAAACATCTTCTTGGAGGCTACCACAGCTTGCTACTTTATAAGATTTCCACTAGAGAATAAAATATATTTGCCCCCAAATGAGAAAGGAAACATTCAAATTAAATGTCATTTCTATCAATCATCTTAGATATAATAGAGAAAGGCAGCTTACTCCACTCTTAAAAAGAAGCAGTGAAAAGGTTGTGTTCTTTGAACTTGACTTTGAATGAACTTATTTTTGTCTGTTTCTCAAAGACAAGGCATCAGGAGGATATGGGAAGATTAATCTCTTTTACTTAGATCAAAGAAATAAAAATAAAACTTCATCGTAAAGGATTGTGAGAAGCCAGTATAGATTATATCTTATTTTTATTTAATTTTACTTTGAATGGAAAAATGAAAGGGGTATTGCTATAAAAACCTCTTCTGATTAAGGTATGTTGCCTAAAATCCTGAACCTTTCACTCATTGCTTTATGAAAATAGCCAAGTAATGTAGGACCTGGCAAAAAAACTTGAGTTTTTCCTAATATTTGTCCAAAAATTCCCAGCAGTGACTGGTGTGTACCAGTGACTAAGGGAGAATCTGCAAACTCCCATTCCTGTGCCCTGGAATTATATAATCTTCCAAAACCTGTTTATAGCCCTGGAAATTTGGGTAGAACCCCAAATAGCAGTAAGAAAGCATGAGCTAAAATTAAGACACAGAAAAACAATGTAGGTTATTTCTCTTCCACACATGTCCAAAATATTCACTGCCCAAGTATTCTGATAAAAATTAAACCAGTATGTGAAGTAGAAGACAAAAATATCACTAATTCTCTATATAAAACATAACAATTGGGTAACAATCCATTTGGTCACTTCATTTAGTCAACTTAATTTTTTAAAACTTTTCAAAGGTCTTAAACAAAATTACATAGTAGTCTAGCATTTATTAAGAATAGCAATAATAAAATAAGTCATTTGTATGCCTAGCACTGAAGTAGGCTAATTTTTTCATCTCATTTGTGTCCTAGCAAAACTGAGAATTGTGCAATATTGCTTCTCATTTTCAGCTGAAAAGTCTTAGAGTCACAAAAGTTAAGTAACTTACCAAGGACATTTAATAAAGCCAGGATTGGAATTCCTGACTCTAAAAACCTCTGTTGACTACTCTAAGCACACTGTGTCCAATACAGTGGTCTTCTTTTTTGAACACAAGGCAAATTTCAAATACTTTGAGGAAAATATTTTTGAAAAATAACAACCTATGTACAACACAGGAGAAAGAAAAATAATAATAAACTTCTTATTATCAATTCTAACAAATACCCACTATCCTCCAAGTAGTCTAAGATTAAACAACAAACAAACAAAAAAAGCATATAGCTCCAAAACTGAGCAATGTAGCATGACAGCAGTAGCAAGGTGGAGCATGATACCTGGAACGAACAATTCTTCACCACACGTGAACTTGGCAGTCTGAGAGGCTGACTGCAAAATTGCTCGGACCAGATAGAAGGGGAAAGGTCTGCTCATTAACCAGTGCACCTAAGAGAAAACCTCACAGGCCTTTATTTTACAGTGCATTCCTTATCTACATTTTATACTGTATATCTGAACATTCTCATGTGGTTGCAACTTCAGAAGGAAAACTTAACATTGAGACCTTTGAACATTTGTGCTTGTTAGCCAAGGGTCTCTTTATCCGTTTTTAAAGAGAGAAACGGAGACACAAACATTCACTCTTCCCAAACCATACCAATGGAATCAGCCAAAGAATTTTGCCCCATGACTTCAAATACAGTCCTTTATATATCCTTGTAAAATAATCATATGTCCAAAGTTTTCTGATCTCTTTAAAAATGAAATTGTTCATACAAAAATATATTTTAAGATTATAAAACAAGGCAGAGTTTATTACTTTAGTACACTGACTTTGGAGTTAATAGTAATCTAGTTATGATTATAAAATTAGCATATATCACTTCATTCTGTGCAGCTAAATCACTGTTCTGAAATTTCTGAAACGTTTTTTTGTAAATCACAGGGAAGGGGGCGTGGTTGCAGAAAATATTTCTAAGTGGTTAGAATTCAATTTTCAGAAGCCCTATTTTCTGGTCTGCTCTGCCTCACCAGCAGCATGCTGGCATCCGTGAGAAAACACAAATAATTACGTAATTATTACTAAACTCCGTGTTCAATAGTGCTTTTTACTTCCCAAGTGGGGAGGGAAAAAATAAAATAAACAAACAAAAAAGAAATACGCAAAAGAGTTCCTTCATCTTATGTAGATCCCTCCAAAGTGTTTGAAGACCTAAAAGAAAAGTTGCAGCATGGGTTTAACGTGCACCCAAGGTTTTCTTGCTCTCGAGGGTTAGATACACTGTGTAGTTTAAAAGCCAAAATCCTTCCCGTAAAATAAGAAAAAGACTGAAATTCCATCTGAAACCCAAAGCAGCTTTTTTGCAAAAAGTGAAAGTTTTAAAAAGTTTAACATATTTATTTCATTTCACTATCTTCAGTGTGTTTTTTTTTTAAATACCAAAAGCCAAACTACTACTCAAAAATCCCACCATAAAAACTTTTTACAAAATTTTCTGGGACTGCAGAAAATACTGAAATTCCCTTTCGAGGACGACTTTCATCATTTTCAGAGATGACAGATGTGATAGCTCTGTAAATGCTCATCTCGCAAATTCTGTTATTTGAAGCTTTTAATCCCTTAGCAAATGTGCCGCTACCTATACAAATGTGATTTCATTTTACTAGATGTGTCTGGTCTTTCAATAGAGTCTAGGTAGATAACGTTTCAATTTTCTTATTTAAAGTTCTTTCAATAATTCTTATATTCAACAGAGGACTAATGCAAATAGAGCTGAGAGTTACGTGGAAACCCTTAACAACCCAAGAAAGGTTCCTAGGGTGTGCTTATTGGTTTTTCTCAACCACTTTCTTTGTGGGTTCATTTCACATCTATACCACACCTTGGAAAAATTCAGGGTCCCTTGAATGAGAAATTTTCCTCTTTGTAACCTGGAATAGAGATTGAGGGCTTCGATACGGTCATGGAAATGACTCGTAAATACCGCTCAAGGGCCTATTTCAAGGCAGAATGAACTGGAACAAGGTTTTCTTCTTTCCAAATTATAAGATTGGAGTCTGGGTAGAGAGAAGCTCTGGCCAAGATGCTGGGAGTGTGCCTGAGAGGAGTCTTCTCACGGGTGCTGGTGAATTGTGTAGCTCAGCCTTATTCAGAAAAGATGTTTGTCTTTTCCCGCAGGTGCACAAATGCACAGCCTATTGAGAACCAAAGAGAAAATGTAGGAAACATAAGAAGGAAACAATGGAATGAAACTTATGATTTATTATTTTAAGTGTTAATATCCTTAGTTTTTAAAAAGTTGAGTTTTATACTAGAAATTATGACATACACACAAACAAACAAAAATTCTACTTTTCAAAGCAAGTAATTGATTTTTTAAAGTAATGTTTCAGCAAATATTTAAATACCGAATTAAATTACTATATATTTTGGTGTTTGTATCATGTAAAACTATACTTTCTTCCAACAAACTGCAAAGAAATAAAACCTTTAGTTCCCTTTAGTTAAAAAAAAACAACATAGCATAGATTGAAGACAGAGAAGTGATAATGAACCATTGTTTTAAAAACAATGTTTTAAAAACATTGTTTTAAAAACCCTCATGCTGAGACTATTAAATTGGATTTCAAGTTTTATGATCTCTATGTTATCTTAATTTCTAGCCTTCCTGGCAATTTAAAAAAAAATTAAAATGCAAGTGTCTTCCCCAATTCAGACAAAAATTTTCACAGAAACAAATGTAGAAGAAAATTCCTGGATTTAAACTTTGAGGACAATTTAAAGCTAATGATATTGATAACTGGTCCAAAGCTTGGTGTTTTCAAAGTCACAACACAATCCATATCCTGTCCCTTACTTTAGGGGCTCATCCTTTAATAAAACACTCTAGTGATTCTTTTAATATTTGTTCTTTGAGTCCAGGGAGCCGGTGAAGAAAGACTTCTCTGTAAGCCTTGTTCACAGCACCCATCTATGGACCCCCTCCTTGATCTTGGAGAGAGGTAATTCTCGTCATTCCTAAACAGGTTTGGGGAATATGCAGGTCAGCTACCTTATGGCAATTAGAGACGATCTAAAGAGTGTTTAAAGCATCTTAGAATGAGAGTTAACTCACTGTTACTATTAAATGTTAACATAAGGAGTTCCATTTCAAAGCATCCCAGTTTAATTGAATGAAGATCCAAATTAATTTGAATTCCATTAACTTGATTTAGCAGAACAAGTACAACTGTGGTATTATATGGAAGCAAGCCTCCCAGTTGAAGTTGTAGTACTCAGCCTCTTAGGTGAGCATGTTGTTTTCATGTTAAAATAACTACAACTGGCTTCTCAGCCTCACTTTGTAATTCCATTGTGTTCACCTCAGTGAAAGAATAGAGCAACTTCCTATTCTATTCAAAGACATGCCTTCAATTTAGAGGCACATTCATAAATGTTTTAAAAGTGTGCTTTTAACATCAATCAAAAAAATTACATAAAATGAACTGAGTATAACCACTATTAAAGATTAATATTTAATACATGCACCTATAGAGATGGCATGATTCCATCTTCATCAGGCCTAAGGACAAAACAAAGCACTGAGTAACCCACAAAAAAGACCGGTCCTATTGTTCAAAACGGAAAAATAAAAAAGGCTTTCCAAAGATGAAGAAAGAGGTTTGGAATTAGGATTCAGGAAACACTCAAATCCTAGATATTGGTGACACTGACTTACCTTCCTCTCTGTTTTCAAGGGGACAAGTCCTTTCCCAGAAGGCTCATGACAATATAAAGATTTAGAAAAAGCAGGGGGAAATAGAGTCTTTTTAAAAAGGCTGATCTTCCACAAATAAGTGAGATCATGTGATATTTGTCTTTCTCTGCTTGGCTTGTTTCACTTAGGATAATACTTTCCAGGTCCCTCCATGTCATCTCAAAGGATAGGAGCTCTTTCTTTCTTACAGCTGCATAGTACTCCATTGTGTATATGTACCACTGCTTTTTTTTATCCATTCGTCTACTGATGGACATTTGGGCTGTTTCCAGTTTTTAGCTATTGTAAATAGTGCTGCTATGAACATGGGGGTACATATATTCTTTCTGATAGGTGTTTCAGGCTTCTTAGGGTATATTCCTAGAAGTGGAATCACTGGGTCAAATGGAAGTTCAATTTTTAATTTTTTGAGGTAACACCATACAGTGGCTGCACCAGTCTGCATTCCCACCAGCAGTGTACTAGAGTCCCCTTTTCTCCATACCCTCGCCAACACTTGTTGTTTGATAATTTGTTGATGGCGGCCATTCTGACAGGTGTGAGATGATACCTCATTGTTGTTTTAATTTGCATCTCTCTGATGATTAGTGATGTTGAGCATTTCTTCATATGTCTCTTAGCCATTTGTATACAATGAACATAACAGTCTGAGGAACGGAGTAGTCCCAGAGACGTGGAAGTGGGGTACAGATTCACAATCCCCAGAAGAGGGGGTGGTGGGGGAGAGATAAACCACAGAACTTATATGCATGTATGCATGAACAATGGACATGGACGACAAAGCTGGGGACAGGGCGGGGAGGGGGGTATCAGTGGGGGAAAAAGGAGAAACATCTGTAACAAAAGTAAATTAATTAATTAAATAAAAAACAAGGACCAAACTCCTACAGTAAGTAGTGGATGACAGCTTCAACTGGAATTTATTTTGAAAAATTAAAATTTATAAAAATAAATAAACAAACAAATAAATAAATAATAAAAAGGCTGATCTTGTAATGAGCAATAATGGGAATTCTCCAGTGCCAAAAACCTTGAGCTAAATCCCATTAGTTAGTGAAGCTTGACATTAGTGTAAAATCTTAAATTTGTATAGTTTTTTTTTTTTATCCTCACCCAGGACCTTTTTGTATTTATCTTCAGATAGAGTGGGAGGGAGAGAGGGAGGAAGAGAGAGAGAGAGAGAAACATGGATGTGAGAGAGACACATCGACTGGCTGCCACCCGCACAATCCCAACCAGGGCCGGGATGAACTGCAACCAAGGTATGTTCACTTAGTGGGAACCGAACCCAGACGCTCTAACCACTGAGAAAAACTGGCCAGGGCAGTTTGTATAGTTCTTTACAGTTTACAAAGCTTTTTAAGTAATTCTATCCATCTTAGCTATTTATTTTTTTCATAGTACTTATCAATACTTGACATATGATACATTTATCTATTGGTTGCTTTATCTTTCTCCTACTGCCAAAGTTTAAGCTCCATAAGGGCAGAGACTTCAGTCGGCATTGTTCACTTCTATATCCCCAGCACCCAGAACAATACTTGGTGTATGGTAGACAATAGATATTTGTTCAATGAATAAAGTAAATAAATGAATACATACTATTTTATTTGAGTCATGAAACCTCTGGGAAAAAAGCAGACATGTATTTCCCCCCTTCTTTACAGATGAGAAAACCAAGACCTCAAAACACCAAATTGTTTATGACAATATAAACAGTTAACTGGGGTCAGAGCTATGATTTAAAAAATCGAATTCCTAGTTCTAGGTCCCTTTGCTCACTTGTGCACAGGAGCTAGACTAGGGTAGTCAAAGATTTTCTGCCGTGAGAAAATCTTTTCACTTTCGTCCATTTTCACTTTCCATGAAGATTGATGCAAGAGAAAAAGATAAGTTCATGTCCTTCTCTAAAGCTATAGCTGTCAACCCGAGAAACCTTCTCTAGAGCTATAGCTGTCAACCTTTCTCGAGTTTCTTTTCTATTTAACCACTTTCCTAAATTAAACTGCCTTGCTAAGGTGTTTGTTGTCTCATCACCCACTCTGTATTTATGATTTTTTTCCTGGTTTCTTCTCTTCTATCCTATGTAATTAGCATGGCCTACAGATATCATTTTTTAGCCCTTTTTTTACAACACTAGGCATATGCCATTTGTCCACTCATAACAAAGATGCTACAGATCTATCAGGCTCCACATCCAGACTCCCATGCTGCCCTCAGGAAAGACCTGACTCCTTGAAGGCAGCCCGTGGGAGCCCCAGAACAAGGCCCACCACCCCCCTCAACAAGGGAACTCAGCAGATGCTTAAACCGGTACTGGTTAGCTGCAGGCATGTTTGGGGCATAGGAGTGCTAACTGGGTAACCAGAGACCAGATTATTAGGACACCAGCCTCTGTGACAGTTCAGGGGTGTCTGAAAATCCTCCAGGATTTGATTTAAGGTTTGAATGATGAAGAAGGTAGTGATCCAGTCAAGAGGTAATCTGGGAGGGATCAGTCCTGATGGTTTAGGGTGGCTCAACTTTATCTTTCCTCTCTCCTTCACCTGCTACACAACAAAGTGGCCAGTTCAAATCCTGCCTCTAAACTGGTTCGTCATATCCCCACTAGAGTCCAAATGGCTGAAGAGAAGGAATGTGCGGACACAGATATTTTGGTAATCAGGTTTCTGTCATTGAAAGTGCTGATCAGACCATGAAAACAAATTCTTTCTGAACCTCCTCTTCTGTTACTAACATTTTGTGAAGTTATTTAAGAAATAAACTAAGTTAAATAAGCACAGGTTCCTTGGTAGACTTATGACACTGGACAAGCAAAATATACTTGCTTGCTATAAAGCCAAATTCTGAGCTGTGACAGGTCTCTGCACATATAGTAAGACAAACAGGAGCTTCAGCAGTGTCCTAGGAAAGGATATTTCTCAGAAGATTATATATATATATATATATACACACACACACACACACACACACACATATATACATATATATATGCTTTTATCCTCACACAAGGATATGTTGTTTTTGCTAATTGATTTGAGAGAGAAAGAGACATCAATGTGAGAAAGAAACATCAATGTGAGAGAGAAACATCAATCAGTTGCCTCCTGAATGTGCCCTGACTGAGAATCAAACCCTCAACCTTTTCATGTGTAGGATGATGCTCCAACCAACTGAGCCACCTGGCCAGGCCAGGATATATTTTAAATTGTTAAATCGTGTATGCTGTGTCGAGCTTTAATCTCAACAAGATGGGAACACTGCTAAGACTGTTCGGCAGCAAAGAAGAGTTCAAACAGTAGAATGATCCCTGCCAGTCAAAATGTCAGGGAGGTGGGAGGGACAAGAAGTATGTATCTCTCTGGGGAATGAGATCAAGTACCCACAGTTAGGAAGATGCTCAGAGTTCTGGCATCTCCAGATAACCGAGAAAACCTAAGTCCTGTAAGTGCTTGGACATAAGGCAAAGAACTGCTGTACATTTGAGCCTTTATGAAGTCTCTCATACTCTATTCTGGACAAATTTTGTTTAGGGAAGACCAATTACCCACATAGAGCTCAATCAATGCTAATTTTAGTTGCTCATAAAGGGTAATAAGAAAACTATATTATAATTTTCCAAAATGGCAGTGGAGTGAACGGAAGCTACACAGACCGTCTCCCAGGACCAAACTGGAATTACAACTATAACACAGACAAATCGACGGGAAAAAGCAACAGAAAAGTGGCTTGCGAGGACCATATAACCAGGGACACTGAGTTGATCCTGGTAGGATTGCGAAGGTGCGAGACGGGGGCTGGAGGCCACGGTCAGCAGCTCAGCAGCGGCCTTAGCTGTGAGCAGCGCCCACGGGTTACACTCCCAAGGGGCTCAACAGCGCAGAGCCAGGACAGAGGCTAAAATAGACACAGCCATTTACCTTGGCCTCTGGCAGAGGGAGGGCAGACTGGACCAGAACTGTGTGGGGACACTCGGGATTGGGAGGGCGCTCAGAGCTTTGTCTGAGTTACAGCCATGCAGGATGGTGGTCATCTTACTCCTTCCCAGGGCTCTGGGGAGAGGCAGCAGCCCCTCCCTCGGAGATCCAACCCCACCCTGTGGGCCATTGAAATGCAAATTGAGGCTCACTAACAACCAGCATCTGCCCCACCCTCAGAAAATCCCCTTAAGCTGAGTACCTGAGGGAGTTTTTCAATCAACTGACAACCCAAAACTCTTCAAGTAACCTGGACGGCTAGTCTTCAGGCAAAAAGCTAGAGGATAACAGTACCATTCCTGCGCTAGCAACTCTAACCAGGAAAGTAAGACTTGACAATGGTGTTTCACGTGGGTCCTCCCTCGCTCATCTAAACATAGGAGAGGGAGCCACAAAGAGCAGAACACCAATACCCACAGGGAAAACTTGGCAGGCTCAAAAGCCCACTGTGATAGCCAAAATAGTGAAACACAGAAACAAAAGCCAAATGAAAGAACAAGAGACCTCCACTGAAGATGAGATCAATGTGAGGCAGTTAGGTATGTTAACAGAGCTAGAATTCAGAGCCATGATCTTGAGGAAGCTCAACAGCATGAGTAAAGACATAGAGATGCTGAAAACAAACCAATTGGAAATTAAAAACCACCAGGAAGAGATCAAGAGTGACATATCACAAATAAAGAATACACTGGAAGGTTTAAAGAGCGGAGTAGAGGAAGCTGAGGACCGTATCAACGAATTAGAAGACAGGGTAGAAAAAAATCAACCAATCAGAAAACCAAAAGGAAAAAACAATTACAAAACAGGAAAACAGCTTAAGAGAACTGTGGGGCAACTGGAAACGTAATAATATTCACATCATAGAAGTCCCCAAAGAAGAAGAAAATGAGCAAGTGTTAGAGAATATATTCAAAGAAATAGTGACAGAAAACTTTCTTAATTTGGTGAAGAAAGAAGGCATTCAAGTTCAAGAAGCACAGAGAGCTCCAAGTAAGAAGAACCCAAACAGGCCCACACCAAGACACATAGTAATTAAAATGCCAAAAATTAAAGACAAAGAGAGAATCCTAAAAGCAGCAAGAGATAAGCAACAGGTTACCTACAAAGGGAACCCCATAAGGCTCTCAGCTGACCTCTCACAAGAAACACTACAGGCCAGAAGGGAATGGCATGAAATAATTAAGGTCATGAAAAACAAGGATCTGAATCCAAGATTACTATACCCAACAAGGCTGTCATTCAAAATAGAAGGTCAAATAAAGAGCTTCCCAGACAAAAAAAAAAAAGGCTAAGGGAATACATTAGCACCAAACCAGCACTGCAAGAAATGTTGAAAGGACTGCTGTAATTAGTAGAGGAAATAGGAAGAAAAATATAACCAAACTAAACAAAAATGGCAATAAATAAGTACATATCAATAATCACCTTAAATGCAAATGGACTAAATGCTCCCATAAAAAGACACAGAGTAGCTGATTGGAAAAGAAAGTATGACTCATCTATATGTTGTTTACAAGAGACCCACCTAACAACAAAAGACTCACATAAGTTGAAAGTGAAGGGATGGAAAAAAAGTTTCCAAGCAAATGGAAAGCAAAAAAAGCTGGGGTAGCAATACTCATATCTCATAAAATAGATTTCAAATTAAAGACAATAACTAGAGACAAAGAAGGCACTACATAATATTGAAAGGTTCTATCAAACAGGAAGATATAACCTTGATAAACATATATGCACCCAATATAGGAGCACCAAAATATATTAAAAATCTTCTGGAGGACTTCAAAGGAGAAATTGACAGCAATACAATCATAGGAGGGGACTTCAACACCCCGTTGACACCACTGGACAGATACTCTAGACACAAAATTAGCAAGGAAACAGAGACTCTAAATGAAGCACTAGACCAAATAGATTTAATAGATATCTACAGAGAATTACACCCCCAAACTGCAGAATTCACCTTCTTCTCAAGTGCACATGAGACATTCTCAAAGATAGACCACACGTTAGGACACAAACTAAATCTCTACAAGGTCAAGAAGATTGAAATATCAAGCATCTTCTCAGATCACAATGGCATGAAACTAGAAATCAATCGCAACAAGAACATGCAAAGACATTTGAACACATAGAGGCTAACTAGCATGTTATTAAACAATGAATGGGTTACTGAGGAGATCAAGGAAGAAATTAAACACTTCCTGGAAGCCAATAAAAATGAACACACAACAACACAAAATCTATGGGATGCAGCAAAAGCAGTTCTGAGAGGGAAGTTCATAGCACTACAGGCCTACCTCAAGAAACAAGAAAATTTTCTAATTGACTGTCTAATCTTACAACTTAAAAAACTAGAAAGCAAACGACAAGAAAACCCCAGAGCAAGTAGAAGGAAGGAAATAGTAAAGATCAGAGCAGAAATAAATGACATGGAGACCAAAAAAAAAAAACAATTCAAAAACACAATGAAACAATGAGCTGGTTTTTTGAAAAGATAAACAAGATTGATGGACCCTTAGCTAGACTCACCAAGAAACAAAGAAAGAAAATCCAAATGGCCCTGGCCGGTTTGGCTCAGCGGTTAGAGGGTTGGCCTGCGATCTACAGAGACCCGGGTTCGGTTCCCGCTAAGGGCATGTACTTCGGCTGCAGCTTGTCCCAGGCCCTGGTCAGGTCGTGCGGGTGGCGGCCACTCGATGTGTCCCTTTCATGTCGATGTTTTTCTCTCTCTCTCTCCCTCCCACTCTATCTGAACAAAATATCAAAAAATGTCCTCGGGTGAGGATGAAAAAAAAGAAAGAAAGAAAGAAAGAAAACCCAAAAGCACAAAATCAGAAATGAAAGAGGAGAAGTAACAACTGACACCACAGAAATACAAAAGATTGTTAACAGCTACTATAAACAATTATATAGCAACAAATTTGACAATTTAAGCAAAATGGACAAATTTCTAGAAACACACAGTCTCCCAAATCTGGACTGGGAAGAGATAGAAAACTTGAATAGACCAATAACAACTAAGAAAATTAAAGAGGTAATCAAGACTCTCCCAGCAAACAAAAGCCCAGGCCCAGATGGCTTCACGGGAGAGTTTTACTGAACATTCAAAAAAGAACTAACACCCATTCTCCTCAAACTATTTCAAAAAATTCAAGAAGAAGGAAGACTTCCAAACTCGTTTTTATGAGGCCAGCATAATTCTAATTCCTAAACCAGAAAAAGACACTACAAAGAAAGAAAACTACAGGCCAATATCCCTGATGAATATAGATGCCAAAATCCTGAATAAAATACTAGCAAATTGGATCCAGCAATACATCAAAAAAATGTTCCACCATGACCAAGTGGGATTTATCCCAGGGATGCAAGGCTGGTACAATATTCGCAAATCAATAAATGTGATACACCACATAAACAAAATGAAGAATAAGAACCACATGATCATATCAACAGATGCTGAAAAAGCATTCGACAAAATCCAGCATCCATTTCTGATAAAAACGCTCAGCAATGTGGGAATTGAGGGATCATATCTTGACATAATAAAGGCCATATATGAAAGGCCTACAGCCAACATCATACTCAATGGGCAGAAACTAAAAACATTTCCCTTAAGAACAGGAACAAGACAGGGATGTCCATTTTCGCCACTCTTATTTAACATAGTACTGAAAGTCTTAGCCACCACAATCAGACAGGAAGAAAAAATAAAAGGGATCCAAATTGGAAAGGAGGAAGTGAAACTGTCATTATTTACAGGTGACATTATATATACATAGAAAATCCTAAAGACTCCATAAAAAATCTACTAGACTAATAAATGTATTTGGCAAAGTACCAGGATACAAAATTATTGTCAAGAAATTGACGGCATTCTTATACACCAATGATGAACTCACAGAAAGAGAAATTGAAAAAAACAATCCCATTTACCATCGTGGCAAAAAAAGTAAGATACCTAGGAATAAACTTAACCAAAGAAGTAAAGGACCTATTTGCAGAAAACTATAGGACATTGAAAAAAGAAATAGAGGAAGATATAAAAAAGTAAAAGTACATACCTTGTTCATGGATTGGAAGAATTAACATCATTAAAATGTCCATATTACCCAAAGCAATCTATAGATTCAACGCAATCCCCATCAAAATACCAACGACATATTTTATAGAACTAGAACAAATACTTCAAAAGTTCATATGGAACCAAAAAAGTCCCCAACTAGCCACAGCAATTTTGAAAAAGAAGAACAAAGTAGGTGGGGTCACAATACCAGATATCAGGTTATACTACGAAGCAACTTTAATCAAAACAGCCTGGTCCTGGCACAAGAATAGGCATATAGACCAGTGGAACAGAATAGAGAACTCAGAAATGGACCCAAGGCAATATGCTGAATTAATATTTTTTTTAGTTTATTTTTTATTTTTTATCCTCACCGGAGGACATATTTCCATTTTTTAGTTCAGATAGAGTGGGAGGGAGAGAGAGGAAGAGAGAGAGAAACATTGACGTGAAAGGGACACATCGAGTGGCTGCCACCCGCACAACCAACCAGGGCCGGGGACAAACTGCAACCGAGGTACGTGCCCTTAGCAGGAACCGAACCTGGATCTCTCTGGATCACAGGCTGATTCTCTAACCGCTGAGCCAAACCGGCCAGGGCTATATATGGAATATAATGAATATAACAGTCCGAGGAATAGGGTAGACTCAGATACACAGAAGTAGGGTACAGACTGACAACCCTCAGAAGGGGGGGGATGGGAAGAGATAAACCACAGAACTTATATGCATGTATGCATAACCAATGAACATGGACAACAAAGCTGGGGATGGGGTAGGGTGGGTGGGGAGGAGGGTGTCAGTGGGGTAAAAAGGAGAAACATCTGTAACAAAAATAAAATAAAAAAATAAAAAATAAAATTAAAAAAAAGAAAACTATATTATAAGAAAGAAAGAAAGAAAGAAAGAAAGAAAGAAAGAAAGAAAGAAAGAAAGAAAGAAAGAAAGAAAGAAAGAAGAAAAATGAAGACCAGGCCTCACTCTCTAGATTTTCTGATTTAATTGGCTGACAGTGAGAACTTGAAAACAATTTTTTTCTTAAGATAACTCAGGCAATTCTAAGGTGCAGCAGCCAAGGTTGGAAGCATGAACCTGATAATATTAGCAATTTTATTTATTTATTTATTTATTTATTTATTTATTTATTTATTTATTTCCTCACCTGAGGACATTTTTGCATTTATCTTCAGACAGAGCAGGGGGGATAGAGGGAGGAAGAGAGAAAAACATTGAGGTAAAGAGACACATTGAGTGGTTGCCACCCTCAAAACCCAACCAGGGCCATGGACAAAGTGCAACTGAGGTACATGCCCTTAACGGGAACCAAACTTGGGACTCTCAGGTCCACAGGCCAATGTTCTAACTGCTAAGTCCAATGGGTCAGGGCAGTATTAGCAATTTATAAAAATAGCAGATTTAGTAAATATTTTTCAGGTTATGACAACCTCACAATGACAAGTGTTGGGTTTTACTTAGTCATTAATTGGTAACTAATTAAAAATATTTTAAATGCAATATGTGGATCAATCCAACATGAGGATATAACCCTTGCAAACATCTATGCATGCGAAATAGGAGCACCTAGTATATAAAGCAAATATTGACTTACCAATGGACAATCAGATAAAGAAGATGTGGTACATATATATAATGAAATATTACTCAACCACAAAAAGGGATGAAATCTTACAATTTGTGACTACATGGATAGACTTAAAGGGTTGTATGCTATGTGAAATAAGTCAGACAGAGAAAGATAAATGCCACATGATTTCACTTTTTTTGATGTATACTCTAAAGAACAAAATAAATGAACAAACAAAACAGAAAAAGATCTATGTAAACAGAGAACAAACTGATAGTTGCCAGATGGGGGGTGGAGTTAGGGAGCCGGGTGTAGAAGATAAGGAGATCAAGAAGTACAAATTGGTAGCTACAAAATAGTCATGGGGCGGTAAAGAACAACATAGGGAAAATATTTAATAATATTATAATAACCATGTATGGTGCCAGGTGGATACCAGCCTTATCAGGGGATCACTCCTAAATTATATAAATATCTAATCACTGTGCTGTATACCTGAAACTAATGTAAAATAATATTGAATGTCAACTGTAATTGAAACATTTTTTAAAAAGTTGTACAAACTTTTAGTTATAAAATAAGTCATGGGGATGTAAGGTACAGCATAGAAAATATAGTCAATACTATTCTAATAACTATGTATGGTGACAGATGGTTACTAGACTTATGGTGATCACTGGGTAGAGTATATAAATGTCTAATCACTATGTGGTACACCTGAAACTAATATAATATTGTATGTCAACCATAATTACAAAATAATTTTTTTAAAAGGAGAGGGTGCAAAACTAAAAAAAAAAAAAAAACACTGAGAGATTCTCATTAGACTGGGGACTCACAGAGGGAAAAGACTCAACCTTATTTCTCTTTGCTATTCTAATACCCTTTTGGAAAATAACCCTGCTAGTAATATAAAACATACTTGTCAAATTGAAAAAAAAAAATACAATATGTGGTTAAGTTGTGGTGGTTATAAATGTTTACCTACAAGAGTCACAGAAAATAAAAACCCTTCCTAGTATTACACCAAAGAGTGATTAAGGGTTGGGGTAAAATTTCCAATGACAGCATCTTTTGATGCCTCATAAGGTTGTATAGGGTATGAACTGCACAACTCCAAAGGGTTACATTCATACAACATTCACATATTTGGGAAATAGATAATATTCAGGCTTTTGTTGTATTTGGACATATATGTAAAATGTTACCCTAACCATTATGTACAAAAATTGTAATGAGTTTTGCTTCTCAGTTGACACAAAATAAAATAGAATGTTCTGATGCGGAAGCTGGAAACAGAGAAGCTATGGGGGACATCTGTTTTCTATACCCATCCAGCTTCCCTTCCTCTTTTGTCTGATATTAAATACCCTCCCTATGTTTTTCAGGTTCTCCAGAGAAACAGAACCAATAGGATATATGTGTGTGTGTGTGTGTGTGTGTGTGTGTGTGTGTGTGTGTGTATGTATATATAGTAGATTTATTATAGGAATTGACTCATGTGATTATGGAGGCTGAAAATTCCACCACCTGCCATCTGCAAGCTGGAGAACTAGGAATGCTGGTAGTATAATTCAATCTGAGTTCAAAGGCCTGAGGACTAGGAACACGTTTACAAGTACAGGAGAAGACAGATATCTCAGCTTAAGCAGATAGAGTGAACTTCCCCTTCCTCTACCTTTTTGTTATATTCAGGCCCTCACAGGATTGGCTGATGCACAACTACACTGGAGAGAGGGATCTTCCTTACTCAGTCTACCAATTCAAATGCTCATCTCTTCTGGAGACACCCTCATAAACACACCCACAAATAATGTTTTGCCAGCTATGTGGGCATCCCTAAGCCTAAACAAGTTGACATATAAAATTAACCATCACAATCTCCCTACTACACAGATTTTTTTCCTGGAGGAATCCATTCCATGTGGTCTTACATGCCTGTTCTGGCCCCCATTCCTCCATTCCCCATCTGCACCACAGGGATGAGCACATGATCAAGTAGATCTGGTCAGTCATCCTGCCAGTGAGAGTGATTAATTGAAAAATGTATATGAGACTCAGGCTAGGGCTATCAGAGAGTGGCCAGGAGTTTTCTGCTAGAAGGCATTCTCTTTCCATGAAGGTTACAATGCTAATACGATGTGTATTGGGCTGTGTGGCAAAGGATATTACTTGTTCTCCAATATCTGTTCTCTCCTTGCTCCACAATATAAATGGTCTAATAGGGTCTATAGAATAAAGCCTACATTTTCCAGCCTTCCTTGTAGCTACTTATGGCCCTATCAACTGTCAACACAAGTGAAAATGTCATGTGAGAGCGTTCAGAAATCTTTTTTAAGAGACAGATTCTTTGTACCCTTCATCACTGTATTGCTCCTCCTTCTTGGAATACAAAGGTTATGATTAGGGCTCCATCTTGGACCCTGAGCAATGGCCTCACTCCAGGGGTGGCAGTTCAGGAAGCTGCGAAGTGGGTGCCTGAAGATTTCATGGGACATGGCTGTTTTACCCGCCGTGAATTGTTTACAAGCAGACCCAGATGTGAGAGAGAAACAAACCGTAGTGTTTAAGCCTTTTACATTTTATTCTCTGTTACTTGAAGATGTCATTAAATGCTAATTAATCTTAGTTAATTCAGGCTGCCTTCATCAGCATGTCTGCCACACACAGGCAGAGAGACTGCCTCAGAGTGAAGACGATCCAGTGGCAAGTAGAACAAAAAGAACAAGAATTCTTTTGATATAATTTCAGTCACTGCATCTAGTCACGCCTGAAGCCATACTACCTTTCAATGTTTCAATTATATAAGCAAACCTATTTACTTTTCTGCTTAAGAGATTTTAAGATAAGTTTCTGTCATTTAAAAAAAAATCCAGATAAATCAAGTAATTTTGAAGAAGGATGCACTCAATAACTTGCATAGTGTTATTTTGGCGAATTATGGGTTATGTGATTGGAAATAGGAATTAATTTCTTTAGAGCTCTAGATTCTCAAGGGACAGAGAGATCTGAACTGGTATCTAGATATCATTAGCACCCATATTATTTCTTTTCCATGGGCATACTGTTTTTATTATTTTAAAATATTGCATGGGACTCAAGTGGCTTGTAAGAGTTAAGACATTTCCCTGGAAAATGGTACTTTAGGAAGATTTACCTGGCTTCAAAGTGCAGGAGGGACTGAAAGGATTTTGAAGGGTAGGACTGGAGGCAGTAGACCAGTTAAGAGTAGGAATTGAGCTCGGGCCAGTTTTGCTCAGCGGTTAGAGCGTTGGCCTGCGGTCCAGAGAGACCCGGGTTCGGTTCCCGCTAAGGGCAAGTACCTCGGTTGCAGTTTGTCCCCGGCCCTGGTTGGGTTGTGCAGGTAGCAGCCACTCGATGTGTCCCTTTCACGTCGATATTTCTCTCTTCCTCCCACTCTATCTGAACAAAAAATGGAAAAATGTCCTCAGGTGAGGACTAAATAAATAAATAAATAAATAAAGAGTAGGAATTGAGATGATGGGAGCCTAGCAGCAGTGTGAGTAAATAAAAAGGGACAAAAGTAAAGAAAAACACTTCAATCTCTAGCGTTAACATAGACTCTGTGCTACTGGTATTTTATACAGGGCAGGACAAAAGTAGGTTTACTATTGTTCATATGGAAAATAATAAACAATTGATAAATAATAATACATGAATAAACTGTGTTTTGCATACTCACAACTGTAAACCTAGTTTTGCCTCCCCCTGTATTACTAAAGTGCTTTACCATTTATGACATATGCTATCTCATTTGATACTTAACGATAGTCTGTGGAGAAGGCAAAGCAGGTAGCTAGTTTCATCATTTTGCAGACGTGGAAATGAGACAGTATGGTTATGAGTCTTGCCCAAAGTGTCAGGGGTGTCAGAGAGGCGGCGGGAATCCAGATTTTCTGATTGGTGGTTCAGTATGAATGTACTGGGTTTCTCTGTACACAGAGAGCAACCTATAAACAAAGTTTTCATTTCAGCAGCTTCATTCAGTTTTGTTTATAAATTCTGCTTAATTGTTCATTGTTTTCTTCTTACTCATGACCTCTCTTGAGCAGTGATGTGAGCTAAAAGACAGAACTTCATCCTGAGATGAATCATCTTTCTAATGTAATACTGGAACCAAGGAGAGTGTGTCGTGGATCAAGGGAAGAGAGAGTAACCACCAAACAGTGACCAAAAAAACCAACCTGAGTCCCATAGAACAAATTTATGTTACATTTTCAAATCTTTTCCTCTGCTCAGTGTCTCCTCCAATATGAAATCACCTCTCATTCATTATCGTACCAGTAGCCCTGATAATTTTAATAATTTACCATTTCAAGGAGACATGGGAAGGAAAGGAAATTGCTTTTAGACAGTGTCTTATTCAAGCAAACGGAAATGGTTTCTGAACCACAGAAAATAAATAAAAATGCCTCTATTTGGACCTTCGCTAGTGTTTGCCTGTTGTCTGGCACTAAAAGATGTGCTTAAATAACAGTGCAGTGTGTGCCTGGAGATTCTGAAGGCGGGGGTGGGGGTGGGGGGGAGGGCATCTAAACTCTACAAGAAGAGGATATTGACTATGTGTAGGGCCACTGAGCTTGGATGAAATCCCAATGCTGGGTGTGAAACCTCATACTAAATGTCTTTCCATACAGCAAAATGAAATGCCAAGCCCTTAATAATCAGGTCAGTTTTCACCACTTCCAAAGAAGCATAGTTTATTGTTGCTCAAAATATAACACCAGCATACTATGTATACAGCCATAGTGTATGACCACCTTTATAATATTAATGCTTGACACTCTGGTGACATTGTAAAGCATTCTAAAGAAGTATGCATCTTCTATTATTATGTCATTGACTTACCTTTCATCCTTTGCTTGTGAATTAAAAAATGCATAGTTTGGAATTCTGTGGGATCCTGCCGAATTCCTTGGGACCATGGTCGAACATAGCTAACTGGTTATGCTTTTCCATAATGTTATTCTTGGGCATGGAAAGGAGTATCTTTTTAATAAAGGAAAATTGGCAAGGAGATGTCTTGCAGTGCAGTCCTGGTTTGGCACACAATTTGAGGTGTCAGGGATGTAAACATCTCATCTTCAGATCCTTACCTGGCAAAGATGCAAGAGGACACATTCCCCCGATGATGCTCAGCAGCCTCCAGCACCACGGTGGGTGTCAGTCTTTGGACTGACCTTCGCCCAGATGGTAGAAATCCAAAGTAAAGCAATGTGACCTGGCAAACATAGGATCCTGGAGCAGAGTGTGTGATTTCTTCCATTCCTATGGAGATACTCATTTGGCTGGAAGTCTACTCCAGGAACAAAGTGTTTCCAGATCTTTGGCAAAAAAAAAAAAAAAAAAAAAAAGAAAAAGAAATGCCCTCTTTTCAATTTTCTCTACTTCAAAAAGTAAAATGCTGACAAGGAAATATGAGTATCAGTTATACTTTTGCTATAGCAATAATAGCCATATAGATTTCAGTATTTATATAATAATGATATTAACAGTGGCTACTTATAAGATTATTGTAAGAATTTAACATTCATTTTTTTCTAAGCTATAAAATATTAGTAAATAAAAATATATGCATATGTGTATATGTACATACACCTATGTATGACATGAAGTGTGATGAAATAGGTGTATGTACATATATGCATGATATATATGTATATGTACACGCAGATGTGGTATATTGCGCAGGCAGGACTAACCAGATATAATCCTAGAAAAACTACATTTTGTATTGTTGACACTATTATAGATGTCCCCCATTTCCCCTCCCTTTGCCCACCTCCACCCGACCCCACCCTCTCCTCCCTCTGTTTGTTTTTGTTTCTGTATTCTGCTGTCCAGATTACTTGAAGGACATCTTCCTCTGCCCTAGGATAGAAACATAGACAATCTCCTGCCTTTTCTGAGTACACTTATGATGTAGAAAATCCTACACTTAAAGTTGAAAAATACAATTTTGATTCAGAAACTAGAATTTCCAATGCAATACACGAATCAGTGTGATAGAAGCTAGGGTGCTGCCCCCACCCCGCCCCTATTCCATTTACTGTGCTGTCACACCCACGGCTCAGCTGCAGATGTTGTCTGTGGAGGGCTCCCAGGTAATCCTCGCAGACCTGCCCTCAGCTGACAGGTGCCATCTTGCCTGGGAAATCAGGACACCTCCTCTCCACCCCCAACCGCCACATACACATCAACAACTGATTTCAAAGGTTCAAGAGGCCAGCGCCTGGCTCCAGAGAGATAGTTCTGCGGCAACCTATGCTGCAGACCACTCCCTTGGAGATCAAGCCAAAGCCAGATTTCACCTGAAGTCATATCCTTGCTCCACTTTTTCGCCTTCCTTATACTTGTCCTTACTGACTTTTCTGAAGAACATTCCTTAGAAATGTATTTGCACTACATTCTACACTCTGGCCATGCTTCCGGGGAACCTAATCTACAATTAACACAAAACAAAAATTCTCTGTTTTTATTTAAAGTGGAGATTCTTTACCCTCCACTCAATACATAGCCAACATGCTTGGGAACAGACTTCTCTAAAAAGATATCGGCAAATCAAAAAACCACAATAAGATAGCACCTCACACCTGTTAGAATGGCTATTGTCAAAAAGACAAGAAATAACAAGTGCTGGCAAGGATGTGGAGAAAAGGGAATCCTTGTTGGTAGTAATGTAAATTGGTGCAGCCACCATAAAAAACGTTGTGAAGATTGCTCAAAAAATTAAAAATAGAACTACCATATGACCCAGTAATTCCACTTCTGGGTTTTTATCCAAAGGATATGAATATACTAACTTGAAATAATCATTGCATACTTATTTACGATAGCCAAGACATGGGAAAAACCTAAGTGTTCATAATGAATAAATAAAATGTGATAGATATATATACACACACACAATAAAATATTATTCAGTTATTAAAAAAGAAGGAAATCTTGTCATTCGAGACAACACAGACAGACCTTGAGAGAACTAAAGTGAAACAAATTATACAGAAAAAAACAAATACTGGATGAGCCCACTTATATGTGGGGAAGCTGGGGGTTGGCAAAATGGGTGAAGGGGGTCAAAAGGTGCAAATTCCCAGTTATAAAATAAATAAGTCACAGAATGGAATATACAGCATGGTGACTATAGTTAATAATATTGCATTGTTTATTTGAAAGTTGCTAAGAGAGTAGATCTTTAAAAAATTATAGCTGTGTGGTGATGGATATGAAGTTAACTAGGCTTATTGTGGTGATAGTTTTATAATATATACAAATATCGAATCATTATGCGGTACACCTGAAACTAATATAATGTTATATGTCAAGTATATCTAAAAAACTTTTAAGGATGACATTGTCATAAAATGAAAGAGTTTGAACGTGAGAGAAGATTTATATAAATAAGAGAAAGGTTAGCCCTGATCGGGTAGCGCAGTCGTTAGTGTTGTCCCAATATGCCAAGGTTGTGGGTTTGACCCCCAGTCAGGGCACATACAAGTGTCAACCAATGAATGCATAAATAAGTGGAATAACAAATAAATGTTTCTCTCTCAAATCAATCAATTTTTAAAAAAAAGATAGGTTGAGGATAATTAATATAAAGACATAGAAAAAATAAGCATATGAGTAAAATAAGACAATAACTTCAGGAAACACAAACCTAAAACATATACAGGAAAGGGATAGTAATTGAACTGCAGTATGCAGCTCATTTGTAAACAGGGTTTACATAATGAAAATAATTTAAATTTGAAATACTTATTAAATCAAAATTACAATAATACTATTTTAGGAGAATGAAAGCAGGACATAACCCTCATCTTCAAAGTTTGAAGTTAAAGAATAATGCCCCAAAGTGGAAAATTAATTACTTGTAATACAGCATATTATTAAGAGATAAAAAGTTTTTTTAAGTTCATAAAGAATAAAATAATGTTTTTATCTGGGGTGGGAAAAATAGTAAGAGGTATAATAGTAGGACACTTCTAATTTTCATTTTGTTAAAAAAGTCTGTAGAATTCTTGAATATTTGTATTTTGCACATAAACAAATTTGATAGAAAATAAAAACAGTTTTTAAAACTCAAAAGTTAAAATATGAATTGTTCAATAAATGAAATTGGAACAAACGGTTATTCACAAGGAAAAGATAAAAATAGCTATCTTCCTTTCTCCATCTACAAAAATAAGTTCAAAATGAGTATAAGACCTCTATTTGAAAAGCAAAGCTGTAAGCCTTCAGAAAAAAAATATAAAAGAGACTATTTTTACAACATCAGTCTAAGGCAGATCTCTTAAAAATCAGATTACTACAAAATGAACAAAACACTAAAGTTCATAAATTAGGAATGGATGAGTAGACAGTGGTATATTCATACAATAGGATACTATGCAGCTGTTAAACTGAATGAATTGAATCTACAGGGATAAATTTCGGCAATATTAATGAAGAGATGGGATCAATTTCAACGTGCAAATGTTACATATGCTTCCCCATATGTAAAATTTTAAAGCACAACAAATATTATATATGTTCATGTGCATATGCATGGAGTAAAAGTCTGGAAACATCCAAGGGAATGCTTTCCAACAAATTCAGGGTACTGGTGACTCTTTGAGGAGAGCAGGAGGATGGAAAAGAGATGGGGGAAGAATAGTAACAGGTGCATTCACAATGCTTGGTTACAAACGCCCTAATAAAAATGATCTGAAGCAAATAAATAGAAAGTAACATTTGTGTAATCTTGATAGGTGTTATATTTGTTATCTGAGTGTTTAAAGTTTTTAACAACAGTGACATAGAGGGTTATGTGCCGGCTGACCATCAGAAGGCCAGGCCTGGTTTTCACTAAAGACAATTGTATTCTCTGGGCCAAATCCCTTAACATCTTTTAATCTAAGTTCCCTTATTTGTAAATGGAAGGTGACAGTATTTTGCTTGCCCTGTTTCAGTGTTTAGAAGATGACTAAATGAAATAATACATATAAAAAGTCATTTTGAAAACTATTAAGAGATAAATAATTTAAAATTATTACTGTTTGCATGCTGACATGTACAAAAATAGATATCCACAAAAAAATAGTCATGCTAGTTCATGTAACTGATATCAACATACTGTATATATTAACTATGGATTATATCTTGCCATTCTGACTCTGCAAAAATATACAGTCATCTCATCCTACTCTGGAGGCTTGACAACGAGAGGGAGGAAACTGGCTCCCAACATTCCTCCTAACTCTGTCTCCTAAATTCTCTAAGGATTTGAAAGAGTTAAAGCACAAAGATCTGCCAGCAACCAATGGGAGAAAAACTGCATGTAAAAATCATGTTTTAGGAAATGTCAGTGTAATATAAAAGATCACCAGCTATGGAACACAATACATGCTTCTGTTTAGAAATTAAACATTTGTATTTTAAATAATAGCATTGGAGAGGAATGTAAAGTGAAGGGAGATTAAAAGGACCTTTTGCATATGTACTCTCCTTAGTTGTACTCTTCTTAATAAATGACCTCGGCTCAAAAACATTTGTTGGATAGAAGCAATTAAAGTTGAAGCTCTATCCTCTCTCCACTAATTAATTACAGCAAATGAGACTGTAATGTGCATCATAACAACTTAATAAGCTGGGCCAAACTATTTTAGATTCTGCTAGTATTTCATCATTGCTGGGCTATTTAAATTAGGTAAGTAATATCTGGACATAAATAGCTTTTGAATTACCTGTGTCCTTCAAAATAAACTCTATGTCTTGACAGATGAGCCATTTATATGGAATGGATGAAAGCAAAGAATGACATACTAGAGGTGAGGACAAGGAAAGGAGGGGGAGGCTAGGAAAACATGATAGATTATACAAACTATTATCTTCAATAACATAATATCCCTCCATTCTTCAGCATGTCACACTGGCTGACAGATGCCATTCCAACAGGTCCTTCACAGTTTTCAATATTTGTTGGATCTGAACATTGGAGAATCCAATAGCTACATTAGCATCTCTTTTTTGACATCATTGGTTATACTAAAAATTCTTGCTTCAAATGAATAACTGAACCTGGTTCAAAAGTGTGACTTAATATATGTTCCTTAGTTATATTTCTTCTTTTAATTAAACTCTAAAGGCAATTAGTAACTCATGAAATCAATGAATAAACTTTGCACATCTGGGGATGAGTTACAACATGGCTTAATGTCAATGAAAGAGCCAAGGGCTCTCGACCAGATGTGAATTATCTTAGACACAGTTATCTGAAACTTTAAAGCTCTGGTAGTTCTTTCAAATCAAAGGTCAATGTGTCTTCCAGGTAGTAACATCTGCTACCACCTCAAGGTATTGACTCACTTCAGCAAAAGTCAAGCAGGTCCTGATCTCTCCCTCACTTAAAGCACAGAAGTTCACTGACCACGAGGGTATAATTCAAGCATTTCCAAAGGGAAGAAGAAAAGGTATGTCGGAGAGCAGATCTGGAACTCAAGATCTATCAGGAGATCTTTTCTGTGGATCCTCCTTTCCTGTTAATTATTTGTATTGTTCCTGTAGAACATATAACCAGAGACTTTTCACTATGAAATAAAAAACACAGTGGAATAATTCTCAAAATATCTTTGAATCATGAGCTATTTACAGAGAGAGAAAAATGTGCCAGTTTAACAAACTAGAAGAAATTTTAGAGGCAAAGGCCCAGGAGAAATAATCAATTAACTTCCTTACTTTTTGTTGATGTTACACCTATCATCTCTAGGAGATAATGGCTAAAAATGGAGACACACACACAACAACTCTATGTTTAGTCTAAGTAAACATTTAACAATGAAAGTGTATTTGAACATATTTATTGAAGTCTGTTTCAAAATTCATTTCACTCTTAAATTGTGATGATCCTGGGGTAAGAAGTGAATAAATGTATACCTTTCAAAGTGATGTTTTTGGTAAACTTTTTGGACAGAATCAAGATTGCACTGTAAAATTGAGCTCTAACATTTCTTCTCTTATAAATTCCCTCCCATTTCCTCCTTTTTAAATGAAGAATCTATTGAGGCAGGTCCTTACTAAGATGTCAAATGTTAAAAAGTTTCAAATGTGTCCTCTCCCAAGTTTACACATATTTTTAAAAGTCCACTCCAAAATCCCAAATTCTTCAAAACTCAAAGGAGTACAGCAATCATGATAGAATGACAGACACAGGAATGAGATGGTAGATGGTAGATGGTCAAGCCCCAGAGATCTCACAGTACATCACTGATCCATTGATTGCTAAGGCCAATCAGGAACACAGTGAGCAAGAACTGACAAGTGAAGAGATCTGCACTGTGTTTGCTCTTTGTCAGTGAAGTAGAGTTTGGATGAAAGCTGTCCCTTGAATTAGACATTTTCATAAGAATACTCTCTATGTAGAAAGAAAAATGTCTAGGCAAATTTGGAAAGCCTTGAGATCAGGTTAAATCCTGTTGATACTCAAGGATAACAAGGTTCACTGAACAGTATATGACCAACTAAATATTTTTCTCTAACAAGGAGAGCCAGTACTTTTTATATACCTTTGTCCCTCACTTACAGGCAATAAATCCACTGTGTATTTACTTAGAACAGAAACACAAAGATACAGCCAGACAATCTTGCCTATTATATTTCTGTGAATCCAACTATTCTCTAGGTTTTCTTTCCTCAGCTGTCGCAATGCCCATGTGGTCGTCTTGAGCAAATCCCAAATGTTCCAATCTTTCTGTTAGTTTAATAAGTTTATTCAACTCACCTAACTACAAAAGCCTTCTCTGAAGTTCCATGACTGCATTTCACAGAACAGCTTGGCAATGTTGAATTCCAATAACAGAAAAGGCCTCTTAAACAATAGCCCATTTGATTTAAATGAAATTTATCAATTTATCTACTCTAGAACAATAGTCTCATTTAGAAAGAAAACTCCATTAGGATAAGTTCTTTGGTCGGCTTGTTCTTTCTCAGCACTAAGACTGACTGTCTTTTGAGAAAGATACAATTGATATAAAACATTTTTTTCTCATCCAAACACTATATATCATTTATTCAAATTCCAAAATGATGATACATAATTTTCCTTAAATCTGTTCACATTTATTATGTATTAAATCATTTAATTTTAGTAAAATCCTCCTCTTTGCTTTCAGAGACAAAAGTTGTCCCCTTCACAACCAGGTAACTGAACAGTCTGAGAAAACAATTGTATTAGGTTAGCCTAGAGGAGGGAATTTGACTTCTCTATGACATTGTACTGATTTTAAACAGCTATAAAAATTGCTAAAAAAAAAACATAGAATAAAAAATTATCTGTATGTTAATAAAATCACCACGTTAAAACAAACACCAAAAATTATTTGTAGATGGCCAATAAACATGGCAGCTACTCAACTTCAATAGTCACCAAGAAAATGCAAATTAAACTACAATGTTATCCTATACATGTACTGTGATGACTATAAAAAAGACAGAAAAGGCCACGTGGAGGCCCAAAGCTCCCAGACACTGCTGGTAGTGATAAAAATCAGGGCAACTGCTTTGGAAATCTGCTTGGCAGTATCCATTTAAACTGAATATACAAATACTCTATTACTCCAGATCCCATTTTTAGGTATATTCCCAACAGAAATTTGTAAATATGTTCATTGAAAAACATGCACCAAATTGTTGATAGCAGTACTTGTAATAGCCTCAAATTGAAACTATCCAAATGTCTATCAATAGTTGAATGGATAACTATTTCAGAGTTTATTCACACAATGGAAAACTCTATAGCTATGAAAGTGAATGATTGAGAACTATACCCAACAATATGAATGAATCTCACAAACAGTGTTAAAATAAGGAAACCAGACGTAGATGTAAACACATTGTATGATTACACTTATATAAAGCACAAAGACAGATGCTACCAATTTATGCCATGTTCATGTTATTTGTCATGAAAGTGTGAAGAGGAAGAAGTCCAGTGCCCAGAGGATGGTAGTGCTCATCATCCTCTAAACTTCCCCTTTCTCCTATGGGAGGCCCCCACCCCAAGCATTACACCCATGACAAAATTTTCAAGCATGTGATGAAAAGGCACAAAACCATGGAGACATACCTGATGCTGCTTCTAGGGAAGAAGACATTGAGCTGTTCCCCAACACAAATTCCTGTGACCCTGACTACCAGGGAAGTATTTCTTTAATTCTCTAATTTACATCCCCATCAAAGTACAGGAAATACTTTGATTTAGGCTATGGTTAGAAATGGATACTTGGTAGGTATGATGTGGTGGAGGGAATGGGTTGGCAAGGGGCAGGTGTTTAGTTAAAGAAGATGGGTGGGCTTATTTCATGCATTTGCCAAAAACTATTATAGACATTGACTTCACACGTAATCTTTATGGGAGAAGATGCAGATGACTATTTCACTGAGGCTCCTTTCAATTTGTTTAAACTGTGCACATACAGACCACTTGAAGGCTAAGAAGACACAAGCAGAGGATACTGCTATAATTGAATACAACTATGACAAAGATAATCTAACACATATTTAATGATGTGTATGAGATAACTGAATAGAAGTAGTAAGTGGCAAGTGGTGCACATAAGTAGTTAAATGAAGGTTATTCTTACTCTGTCAAATTAACTTTTATGATTTTGCTTCTTGTTAATTCTATACCCTATATATAACTTTTTCCATGGCAGGAAACTTCTTTTCTACCTTTGAGCCCCTATAGCAGGAGCTGGGGCTAAGTTTCTCAATAAATGATGTTGAATGGAAGACAAGTCATATAGACAATTTACCCTAAATTTCTCTTTCTTCAGGGTTTCTTGTATTCCACCTTATCCATAATGGCTTGTGACAGCTATTGTCTCTCTCTCGTCTTCTTCACTTTCAGGGTCCCTGTGCCGGTTGTCTAACTGCTTATTACTTACTGCCCACAATACCCATTCCTTTCTACTTACAACACTAACCTACCTGATGCCCTAGGTTCAAAAGTCTGGTAGCAGTAAAACTCTGGGACACATGCAGATGGCTAATCAACAAGGGTTATGATTTTAGTCCCATGTACACATTAGAGTCATATGGGAAACATAAATTTTTTAAACTGGCCAGACCTCATTCTCAGAAATTCAGTCTCAGTTTGTCTGGGTAGATTCCTGAAAGCTGGAATTATAAAAGTGCACCAGTTAATGCTGATGTAACCAGGGCTGAGAAGGACTGCCTCTACGATGAATTCATATTCACGAGATGTAGGGAAAAGCCATGAATGAGGCAGGATATAGGAGAAAGGGCAATAAATGTGCCGTGGGCATAGTAAAGCATAAAGGAGGAGAAGGAGTGAGGGCAGTGGAGAGGAACATCAGTTCACCAGAGGACCTTTCCTTGGCCAGGGCTTGGGCTTTCATGAAAAGAAGTTGGTGACTGCCAGACATACGTGGACTCAATTTTAAGCAGCTACTACCAAGTGAGCTCCTGGTGGTTCTATTCAGGGTGCTAAAGCCCAATTTTAATCTGATGAGGAAAGGAAATAGCAAGGTCAGAGCACATGACTCTGGGCACATGAAAAGTTGAGGAGGCCAAAGGGTCAGTGACCAGTACAGTGACTTCAGTACCTTCTAACACCATGTTCCTGTTGACTGAGCCTTGCATCACCATACACTCTCTTCTCATTCCCAGCAATTCTTTTACCATACAGTGACATGACCTTTTAAATCTATTTTTCAATTATAGTTGACATACAACATCATATTAGTGTCAGGTGTACAACACACCAATTAGACAACTATACACCATATGAAGTGATCACCACGATAAATCTAGTGCCCATCTGGCACCATACCTTGTTATCACAATATAATTGATTACATTCCCTATGCTGTACTTAATGTCCCTGTGACTATTTTCATAACTGGCACACACTGATGTTTGATGGCAGTCTTTCAATAGTTATCCCTATTGCTTTTATTATTAATTTAGCTTCCAACTCTTCACAGTGAACATTACTTCCCCAGGAAAGCCTCAAGCACAGGCTTCAAATCAAAGAGACCTAAGTCTGAATACTGATCTGATCATCTATTAGTCATAAGACCTTGAACAATTGATCCTCTAGGCTTTGGCTATTTTCAATATATAAAATGGAGATAATAACATCTACCCTGCAAGATTTTGTGAGGATTAAATAGTATCATAAAAAAATGTTCTTGGCAATTGGAAGGTATACAACAAATATTAGTTTCCTCCCCTTCTAGATAAGACCTATAAGTCAGACCTGCACTAGCCACATGTGGCTATTTAAATTTAATTAATTAAAAGTATTAAAATTAGAGATTTAATTCCTTGGTTTCCCTTAACTACATTTCAAGTACTCAGTAGCCATATATAGTTAATACAGGGTGTGAAAAAGTAGGTTTACAGTTCTGAGTGTGCTCAACAGAGTTTATTCTTGTATTATTATTTATTAATTATTGTATTATTTTCCATATGAATCACTATAAACCTAGTTTTGCCCCACCCTGTATGAATATATAATATATATAGCTATATATACTGTATATAACTATATATACCTCATATATAACTATACATATAACTATATATGTATACATGTATGTATATTTATACTATGATACACATCTATATATATATATATATACACACACACACACACACACCCTACTGGATAGCACAGATTATAGACCATTTCCATCTGCAGAAAGTTCGAGTGGACAGTGCTGCTACATTACTAGAGCCTGCCTAAGTGCAGTTACAATGAAGAAGGGGACCATCTACAGAACCCACTGGCCGGGCAGTGAGGTGCAGGGCTAAATTCCTTTCTCAGAATGTTCCAAGTGTAACATACCTGCCTCTTCTTAGTGACCACTTCCAGGAAGAAAGGGACATAAAAGAAAGATGCTGAGGAATATGAAAATGAGCCTGGCTTACTCAGCGATTTGCGGAGGCTGGGCAGGTTATAGCTCTGCATAAGCAAATAAAGCCATCGAAGGTTGTCAAGAAAAGAATATTTACCATGAGTTTTATGTATTACTCACACACAGCTTCCAAACACTGCCTTGGTCAATTTTGAATTCATTTCCGTAGCAACCTGGGCTAAATTAAGCAACATGACAGAGCTATGAGGCAGGGAGCCTTTGGAGAACATCTTAACTCATCATCTCAGACTTTGAAGTTGCCTTTCATTTTAGTTGCTATGCCTAGACCAGCCTGTCAACAATTGGCATCTAAGGCCTACAGTTGCCAGGTCACTAGTTTGGGTCATGACTTGTTTAAACAGAAAAAATAAGAACGTGATGGGTCACAGGGTGTGGTTGACCAGGTTGTACACGCACAACTCCACAGTGTACCACATACAAGTGATTATACATTTATATATTCATTAGCATAATTTCCCAGAAAATAGCAATAAATATTTTAAACAAGGGATGGCTTTTTAAAAAACTTTCATAAAGGTACTATATACTTTAGCTACAGGAATGGGTGGGCTACTCTGAGGCTAGAGGGCAGGAAACAGATAAAGAAATCAAAATTCTTCATCTAGGGATAATTTAGCATTGAGACCCGAGAATAGTCTAGATATCCGAGCAGTCTTTGTACTGACAGCTTCTGGAGAAATTCTGCTTCATGATTTACTAAACTGGACCAGCTTTGCCCTCTGGGTTTAGAGATTTTCACTGGTTCTGATCAGGTTTCAACACTGACTCAGGGTTCTCAAGACTAGCTCTACAATCACCAGAGGATTAAAAACAAAACAAAACATAACAAAACAAAACAAACTAACAAACTTGATTCAAATAACCTCCCCAAACCTGAATTCACAGATACAAACAGATTGGTGGTTGCCAGAGGCAAGGAATGGGGGTTCACAAAGTGGGTGAAGGGTGTCAAAGGGTACAGACTGCCAGTGATAAACTAAATGTTGTGGGGATCTACTGTACAGCATGGTGACTATAGTTAATAATACTGTATTGCATATTTGAAAGTTGATAGAAGTAGATTTAAAAGATCTCAACACAAGAAAAAATATGTGTGACTATGTGTGGTGATGGATGTTAACTAGATTTATTTGCGGTGATCATTTTGCAATATATACAAATATTGGGCCATTATGCTGTACACCTGAAACTAATATAATGTTATATGTCAATTAAAAAAATAAAAACCTGATTCTGAACCATACTATGAAAAGAATCTCTGTGGGTAGGGCCTGGCTACCCATATTTTATAATGCTATCTAATGGGTAGCATGGTGGATAACTGTCCCCCAGCAGATGGAAAGAATGGAAAGGACGGAAAAAAGGAATCTGATATCCCAAATCCAGGACAAATTATTAAAATGGAAGAAGATGTCTTAAGTGCATTCACATAGGTTTTATAGTCATTAGGACCAAAGATAAACAGAAACTAAAAAACAAATTTGACTAAGCAATATGATCTGGTATCCGTGATAGCAAAATGGGTCTTCATCACTTAATTTAAAAGTTTAGAATTGTACTGCAAATGTGAAGAAATAACATCAAATTTTATTGATGAATGGTTCTGTAATGCTCAAACTGAGCTTTAAAGCACAAGAAGAAGGAAGGAAGACAACAAATGAGAAGGGAAAGGGGACATCTGGCCCACTTACGGATGAAAATGAGCATTTGGTTAAATCCTGCAAGTAGATTTCAAAATGGTGGCAGAGTGAAAGGAAGCTACACAGACCGTCTCCCAGAACCAAACTGGAATTACAACTATAACACAGACAAATCGACGGGAAAAAGCAACACAAAAGCAGCTTGTGAGGACCATATAACCAGGGATACTGACTCAATCCTGGTAGGATTGTGAAGGTGTGAGAGGGGGGCTGGGAGCCCACAGACAGCAGCAGCCTTAGCTGTGAGCAACACCCTCGGATGAAACTCCCAAGCGGCTCCACAGCACAGAGCTGGGACAAAGGCTAAAAAAAGCCACAGCCACGCACCTTGGGCTCCAGCAGAGGGAGGGCAGACTGGACTGGAAATGTGTGGGGACACCCGATATTTGGAGGGTGCTCAGAGCTTTTGCTGAGTTGCGGCCGTACAAAACGGTGGCCATCTTGCTCCTTCCCAGGGCTCTGGGGAGAGGCAGCAGCCCATCCCTCAGAGATTCAACCCCACCCTGTGGGCCATTGAAATGCAAATTGAGGCTCACTAACAACCAGCATCTGCCCACCCATGGGAAATCCCCTTATGATGAGCACCTGAGGGAGTTTTTCAATCAACTGACAACCCAAAACTCTTCAAGTAACCTGGACTGCTAGCCTCCAGGCAATAAGCTAGAGGATAACAGTACCATTCCTGGGCTAGCAACTCTAACCAGGAAAGTAAGACTTGACAGTGGTGTTTCACGTGGATCCTCCCTCGCTCATCTAAACACAGGAGAGGGAGCCACAAACAGCAGAACACCAACACCCACAGGGAAAACTTGGCAGGCTCAAAAGCCCACTATGATAGCCAAAATGGTGAAACACAGAAACAAAAGCCAAATGAAAGAACAAGAGACCTCCATTGAAGATGAGATCAATGTGGAGCCGTTAGGTAAGTTAACAGAGCTAGAATTCAGAGCCATGATCTTGAGGAAGCTCAACAGCATGAGTAAGGACATAGAGATGATGAAAATAAACCAATTGGAAATTAAAAACCACCAAGAAGAGATAAAAAATGACATATCAAAAATAAAGAACACATTGAAAGGTCTAAAAAGCAGAGTAGAGGAAGCTGAGGACCAGATCGGTGAATTAGAAGACAGGGTAGAAAAAAATCAACCAATCAGAAAACCAAAAGGAAAATACAATTAAAAAACAGGAAAACAGCTTAAGAGAACTGTGGGACAATTGCAAACGCAATAATATTCGCATCATAAAAGTCCCCAAAGAAGAAGAAAATGAGCAAGGGTTAGAGAACATACTCAAAGAGCCCTGGCCGGTTTGGCTCAGCGGTTAGAACATTGGCCTGCAGTCTGGAGACACCCAGGTTCGGTTCCCGCTAAGGGCACGTACCTCGGTTGCAGTTTGTTCCCAGCCCTGGTTGGTCATGTGGATGGCAGCCACTCGATGTGTCTCTTTCACGTCGATGTTTCTCTCTCTCTCTCTCTTCCTCTTTCTCCCTCCCACTCTATCAGTACAAAAAATGGAAAAATGTCCTCGGGTGAGGATTAAAAAAAAAGAGAGAGAATATACTCAAAGAAATAGTGACAGAAAACTTCCCTAATTTGGTGAAGGAAGAAGGCATTCAAGTTCAAGAAGCACAGAGAGCCCTAAGTAAGGAGAACCCAAACAGGCCCACACCAAGACACATAGTAATTAAAATGCCAAAAATTAAAGACAAAGAGAGAATCCTAAAAGCAGCAAGAGATAAACAACAGGTTACCTACAAAGGAACCCCCACAAGGCTCTCAGCTGATTTCTCACAAGAAACACTACAGGCCAGAAGGGAATGGCATGAAGTAATCAAGATCACAAAAAACAAGGATCTGAATCCAAGACGACTCTGCCCAGCAAGACTATTATTCAAAATAGAAGGTCAAATAAAGAGCTTCCCAGACAAAAAAAGGCTAAGGGAATACATTAGCACCAAACCAGCACTGCAAGAAATGTTCTTGTGTAGGGTGTAAGTTGATGGTCTAGTTTCATTTTTCTGCAAGTAGCTGTCCAATTTTCCCAACACCATTTATTAAAGAGGCTGTCCTTACTCCACTGTATGCTCTTGCCACCTTTGTCAAATATTAATTGAGCATATTGCCTTGGGTCCATTTCTGGGTTCTCTGTTCGTTCCACTGGTTTATATGCCTGTTCTTGTGCCAGTTCCAGGTTGTTTTGATTACAGTGGCTTTGTAGTATAACCTGAAATCTGGTATTGTGATCCCTTCAACTTTGTTCTTCCTTTTCAAGATTGCTGTGGCTATTCGGGGTCTTTTTTGGTTCCATATGAACTTTTGAAATAATTGTTCTAATTCTGTGAAGTATGCCGTTGGTATTTTGATGGGGATTGCGTTGAATCTATAGATTGCTTTGGGTAATATGGTGGACATTTTAATGATGTTAATTCTCCCAATCCATGAACAGGGTATGTACTTCCACTTTTTTATATCTATACATAGAAAACCCCACAGACTCCATCAAAAGTTTACTAAACTTAATAAATGAATTTGGCAAAGTAGCAGAATACAAAATTAACATCAAGAAATCAATGGCATTCTTATACACCAATGATGAACTCACAGAAAGAGAAACTAAGAAAACAATCACATTTACCATTGCGGCAAAAAAATTAAGATACCTAGGAATAAACTTAACCAAAGAAATAAAGGACCTATTCGCAGAAAACTACAGGTCATTGAAAAAAGAAATAGAGGAAGACTACAAGAAATGTTAAAAGGACTGCTGTAATTAGTAGAAGAAATAGGAAGAAAAATATAAACAACTAAACAAAAATGGCAATAAATAAGTACACATCAATAATCACTTTAAATGCAAATGGATTAGATGCTCCTATAAAAAGACACAGAGCAGTTGATTGGATAAGAAAGCATGACTCATCTATAGGTTGTTTACAAGAGACCCACCTCACAACAAAAGACTTACATAGGTTGAAAGTGAATGGAAAAAATTTTCCAAGCAAAAAAGCTGGGGTAGCAATACTCATATCTGATAAAAATAAATTTCAAAATGAAGGCCATAACTAGAGACATAGAAGGCCACTACATAATGTTGAAAGGTTCTATCCAACAGGAATAGTAACCTTGATAAACATATATGCACCCAATACAGGAGCAACAAAATATATTAAAAATCTTCTGGAGGACTTCAAAGGAGAAACTGACAGCAATACAATCATAGCAGGGGACATCAAGACCCCGTTGAAACCACTGGATAGATCCTCTAGACACAAAATTACCAAGGAAACAGAGACTCTAAATGAAGCACTAGACCAAATAGATTTAATAGATATCTAAAGAGAATTATACCCCAAAACTACAGAATTCACATTCTTCTCAAGTGCACATGAGACATTCTCAAAGATAGACCACATGATAGGACACAAACTAAATCTCTACAAGATCAAGAAGATTGAAATCATATCAAGCATTTTCTCAGATCACAATGGCATGAAACTAGAAATCAATTGCAACAAGAACATGCAAAAACATTTGAACACATGGAGGCTAACTAGCATGTTATTAAACAATGAATGGGTTACCGAGGAAATTAAGGAAGAAATTAAACAATTCCTGAAAACCAATGAAAATGAATAAACAACAACACAAAAACTATGGGATGCAGCAAAAGCAGTTCTGAGAGGGAAGTTCATAGCACTACAGGCCTACCTCAAGAAACAAGAAAACTTTCTAATTGACTGTCTAACTTCACAACTTAAAGAATTAGAAAGCAAATAAAAAGAAAACCCCAGAGCAAGTAGAAGAAAGGAAATAGTAAAGATCAGAGCATAAATAAATGACAAAGAGACCAAAAAAACAATTCAAAAAATCAATGAAACAAAGAGCTGGTTCTTTGAAAAGATAAACAAGATTGATGGACCCTTAGCTAGACTCACCAAGAAACAAAGAGAGAGACCCCAAATACACAAAATCAGAAATGAAAGAGGAGAAGTAACAACTGACACCACAGAAATACAAAAGATCGTTAACAGCTACTATGAACAACTATATGGCAACAAATTTGACAATCTAAGCGAAATGGACAAATTTCTAGAAACACACAGTCTCCCAAATCTGGACCGGGAAGAGATAGAAAACTTGAACAGACCAATAACAACTAAGAAAAATTGAAGAGGTAATCAAGACTCTCACAGTAATCAAAAGCCCAGGCCCAGATGGCTTCACAGGGGAGTTTTACTGAACATTCAAAGAAGAACTAACACCTATTCTCCTCAAACTATTTCAAAAAATTCAAGAAGAAGAAAGACTTCCACACTCGTTCTATGAGGCCAGCATAATTCTAATTCCAAAACCAGAAAAGGACACTACAAAGAAAGAAAACTACAGGCCAATATCCCTGATGAACATAGATGCCAAAATCCTGAACAAAATACTAGCAAATCGGATCCAACAATACATCAAAAAATGATCCACCATGACCAAGTAGGACTCATCCCAGGGATGCAAAGCTGGTACAATATTCGCAAATCAATAAATGTGATACACCACATAAACAAAATGAAGAATAAAAAACATGATCATATCAATAGACCCTGAAAAAGCATTCGACAAAATCCAGCATTCATTTCTGATAAAAACGCTCAGCAATGTGGGAATAGAGAGATCATATCTCGACATAATAAAGACCATATATGGAAGACCTACAGCCAACATCATACTCAATGGGCAGAAACTAAAAACATTTCCTTAAGAACAGGAACAAGACAGGGATGTCCACTTTCGCCACTCTTATTTAACATTGTACTGGAAGTCTTAGCCACAGCAATCAGATATGAAGAAAAAATAAAAGGGATCCAAATTGGAAAGGAGGAAGTGAAACTGTCATTATTTGCAGATGACATGATATTATACATAGAAAACCCTAAAGACTCCATAAAAAATCAATTAGACTTAATAAATACATTTGGCAAAGTAGCAGGATACAAAATTAACGTCAAGAAATTGAAGGTATTCGTATACACCAATGATGAACTCACAGAAAGAGAAACTGAAAAATATAATCCCATTTACCATTGCATCAAAAAAAAAATAAGATACCTAGGAATAAACTTAACCAAAGAATTAAAGGACCTATTTGCAGAAAACTACAGGACATTAAAAAAAGAAATAGAGAAAGATATAAAAAAGTGGAAGCACGTACCTTGTTCATGGATTGGAAGAATTAACATCACTAAAATGTCCATACTACCCAAAGCAATCTATAGATTCAATGTAATCCCCATCAAAATACCAACGACATATTTCACAGAACTAAAACAAATACTTCTAAAGTTCATATGGAACCAAAAAAGACCCCGAATAGCCACAGCAATTTTGAAAAAGAAGGACAAAGTAGATGGGATCACAATACCAGATATCAGGTTATACTACAAAGCCACTGTAATCAAAACAGCTTGGTACTGGCACAAGAACAGGCATATAGACCAGTGGAACAGAACAGAGAACCCAGAAATGGACCCAAGGCAATATGCTCAATTAATATTTGACAAAGGTGGCAAGAGCATACAGTGGAGTAAAGACAGCCTCTTTAATAAATGGTGTTGGGAAAATTGGATAGCTACATGCAAAAAAATTGAAACTAGACCATCAACTTACATCATACACAAATAAACTCAAAATGGATAAAAGACTTAAATGTGACCTGTGAATCCATAAAAATTCCAGAAGAAAATGTAGACATCAAAATTTTGATCATCGTACGCAGCAGAATTGTCACTGATACATCACTTAAGGCAATAGAAACAAAGGAGAAAATGAACACATGGGACTACATCAAACTAAGAAGCTTCTTCATAGCAAAAGAAACAATCATCAAAATGGAAAGGCAACCTACTGCATGGGAAAACATCATTGCCAATGATACATCAGATAAGGGGTTAATTTCCAAAATATATAGAGTACTCATACAACTCAACAAAAGGAAGACAAAGAACCCAATTAAAAAATGGTCTGAGGAGCTGAATAGACACCTCTCCAAATGGGACATACAAATGGCCAAGAGACATATGAAGAAATGCTCAACATCACTAATCATCAAAGAGATGCAAATTAAAACACCTCACACCTGTCAGAATGGTAGCCATCAACAAATCATCAAACAACAAGTGTTGGCGAGGGTGTGAAGAAAAGGAGACTCGAGTACACTGCTGGTGGGAATGCATACTGGTGCATCCACTATGGAAAACAATATGGTGTTACCTCAAAAAATTAAAAATTGAACTTCCATTTGACTCAGTGATCCCGCTTCTAGGAAGATACCCTAAGAAGTCTGAAACACCAATCAGGAAGAATATATGTACCCCCATGTTCATAGCAGCACTATTTACAATAGCTAAGATCTGGAAACAGCCCAAATGGCCATCAGTAGATGAGTGGATAAAAAAGCAGTGGTACATATACACAATGGAGTACCATGCAGCTGTAAAAAAAATCTCTTATCCTTTTAGATGACATGGAAGGACCTGGAAAGTATTATCCTGAGTGAAACAAGCCAAGCAGAAAAAAAACAAATACCACATGATCTCACTTATATATGGAATATGAGAAACATAACAGTCTGAGGAATACGGTAGACCCAGAAACATTGAAGTAGGGTACAGACTGTCAACCCTCAGAAGAGGGGGTGGTAGGAGTGGGAAGAGATAAACCACAGAACTTATATGCATGTATGCATGACCAATGGACATGGACATCTAAGCTGGGGACGGGGCAGGGGTGATGAGAAGGATATCATTGGGGTATAAAAGGAGAAACATCTGTAACAAAAATAAAGTTTAAAAAATTAATTAATTAATTAATTAAATAAATCCTGCATGTAGCACAGCCCAAGCTCAGAAAGAAAGGGTTTACTGTGGCTTGAAACGTAAGTGGCATAACCACAAAGGAAGCCAAGACCATCCTCCCAAACTGTGACTTGTTTATGTAGAAGGCTTCATAATTACTTGCTAAATAATCCAAGTGTGACCTAGTCTAGCTTGTTTCAGATAAGAATAGCTTAGTCATGTTACCCAGTTCAAGACTGCTCTCTGAGACATGGGTTGTACTCACTTCATATTCAGGTCTAAGCCAGTCTCCTTGAAACCTCTCTGGAGTTAAATCTGCCCCGCTGACTCTGTGCTATCTCAAACATGAGTGGTCATTGCTTTGTTGTCTTCTTTTGCCACCCCAAGTTAGTTAAAAATGTTCAAAATTCCCAGAAAAGCAGATCTATTCTAATTGGTTTTTAGTAAAACAGCCAATCTCATAAATGCTATTTCAAATGCATGTTAGGAGCCTAGAAATACACTCATCTTTGAATTCATCTATGATTGTGTCTATTGGAGATATATATTTAAAAAGCTTTTGAGAAGAAAACGTATTTCCCTCTTCCTCATTTCTTCTCAACCAAATCTTTTATTGCTTTCAAAAGACAGTCACCTCTAATATCTCCCATTAACTTTTCTCAGTCCAAAGTAACCTCTCCCTACTCAGGATTTATATCGTCTGACCCTGTCATTTGGTATTTTTCATATAACACCCTTCATAGTCATTTAGCTTATCACATGGAAGTGTCTTTTCCACCTGTTACATGCTTCAAATATGCCCATGGGCAGAGTGCATAGTGGAAGAATACACACTTTGTAGCATTAACTGAATGTTAGATGAATTCATTTTGAAACATTCCAAATTCATGAACCAATTTTATCCCATATCTACCTATGCTGTTGTTTCCTTTCCCAAAGGAGAAGATAACAATAATGTGTCAAAATAGAAGATAAGATGCCCTGGTTTTCTCACAGCTATAGGACTCAAATGGCATGAATCCCTGAATTCTTTTAATGTGTCATGTACCAGGAAAAGGGTGTGGGGGTTTCAGTGCTCCCCAGTAGAGGTGTGTGTCTTCAAAGAAGAATTTTTTTTAAAGGATGAGGAAGAATGCTATCAAATAAATGGTGAGTCCAGCCGGTGTGGCTCAGTGATTGAGCATCGACCCTTGCACCAGTTTGATTCCTAGTCAGGGCCCAGGCCCAGGTGGTGGGCCACATCCCCAGTGGGGGGCATGCAGGAGGCAGCCAATCAATGTTCTCTCTCATCAATGTTTCTTTCTCTCTCTCCCTCTCCCTTCCTTTCTCTCTAAAAGCAATTAAAAAAAATTTTTTTTAAATGGTGGCATGACATTGACTATAAAACACATCCTGATTTCAAAAATATTAATATATTAAAAAAGCGTGTCTTGCCCTGGCCGGTTTGGCTCAGCGGTTAGAGCGTCGGCCTGCGGTCCGGAGAGACCCGGGTTCGGTTCCCGCTAAGGGCACGTACCTTGGTTGCAGTTTGTCCCCGGCCCTGGTTGGGTCGTGTGGGTGGCAACCACTCGATGTGTCGCTTTCACGTCGATGATTCTCTCTCTCTCTCTCCCTCCCACTCTATCTGAACAAAATATCGAAAAATATCCTCGGGTGAGGATAAAAAAAATAAAAATAAAAAAATAAAAAAGCGTGTCTTAAAATTAATGACATGTGGTAAGTGAATTTTAAATAAATGCAGGAAATATGAAATAAAATATAGCTCCTTTATTGAAATATCAAAATGTTACCATAAATCAAAGAAAATCTTACCTTGAAGAGAGGCATAGCTTAGACCTGTCTCTGAAATACTGAGCACCAAACTAGACCCTGGACTAGCTTGGGGGGCTGATGATGGCCTACAGTATACCAAGTACTTGTTCATGTTCCCAGGAGGTAAACTATCCAGAAGAAACAAGAAGTATGGTGTTGTGGCCTTTGCTTCAAGAGCACATGGAAGTTGCAAAATGCAGTCCTCAAAATATACAAGAACATGAGTTTCATGTTTATAAAAAATAAGGTCACCATGATGTTGCTCAGGGTCCTCGTGCAGTATATTTACAAACTGATCCATCAGTGGCCACAATCTGCCTATGCATGAGATCACATACTACAAAGCCATTCCAACTTCTTGCACACCACTTTGCATGGAATGTACCACCCACATTTTGTATTATGTTTCTTTGTGACCTGTCAGTGGACACAGAGAACATGCCTTATGCACCACTGCATTTCCCCAGGTGGCTTCCACATTGCCTTCCACATATGAGTAAGCTTTCAGAGAATTGTTAAGAACAGATGAACAAAGAACAGACCCAAGAAAAGCGATGTTATCACTTAGTCCTGGGGTTAGCAGTTACTCAATGAATCAATAAAGAGCAACATATGAAATTGTTGCTTTGCCGAACATTAACCAAAAGAAGGATAATTGGTGGGGTTCCTAGGAAAAAGCCCAGGAAGAGTGTCTTCCCCCATTTGTCATTTCTGTCTGGCTGTGAATGAAAAGCAAACCTAAACAATGTTTTTAGTAACTGGTGTCAACGTCAACAGTAAATTCATTAACCTTGCCTTTTATACTTTCTATCCCAAGATATCCCAACTTTCTTTAATTGTGAAGTAGACTTTAAAATATATATTTACATTTCTCAGATGGGAATCTTTCCTTTTTTTAAAAAACCCAAACAGATGTTTAACCTGCTGATGTTCCTGCATGTAATTTATAACATATTTAGCCAGAAGCCAACAGCTATAGAGATCTCTATACTGGCAGTATTGAACTTGAAGTTCAATAAGCCATGAGCCCAGGAGTAAGAAAGCAAATTAATTGTTCTCTTTCCGTGGAATTCTCTTTTTTTTATTAAGACCTGTGCCTGAGCCCAGGAAGGAACAACCCGCAGGCAGCAAAGATCCACACAGCTGCCACAGATGTGCTGTGGATGCGGCCGCCATGTCCCTTTCCTGCTCCACAATCAGTCAAGTGCCATTTGGGCTTCCTGTCCTGAGACTACACAAGGGAAAAGAAGATGACATCATGCAGAATTGCATCATGTCTCCTGCTTGGGAAAGAGGCCATAATCAGCCCTTATTATCAATTAAACAACCAACGAATACAGCACTCTCTGTGTCCCATGCCTATGCCAGCACTGCCTGATGCTGGTTGCCGGGGAAGTTACTGCAGAACATTTAGACCAAACCTGAGATCGAAGAGGAACAGGAAAATAACAAGGATACTATGTGTGTGTATGTGTGTGTGTGTGTGTGTGTGTGTGTGTGTATACACATATATATATATTTAAATCACTCATACTGGCTTTATGAAGCAGCTGGTTTTATATCTGAACAATATCTCATGAAGCAAGCAAGAGCAAACATTATATGAACTGTTTAAATGATCCATGAATTGCTTGAGAACTGAGATGATATTTTGGTCATGTTTATATCCCCACTGTCTAACATGATGCTCAATACATAATGTTTTCTACCCGATATTACTTACTCAATGAATGAATGAATGAATATCTTACAGAAAGATGGGTGTCACCTAAGCAGAACAGGCCTTAAGACTTAACTACCTGTCATAGCTTCCATCTAAGAGAAAAACAGCACTAAAATTACATGGTTTGGGCCACTTCATATTACTATCTTAGCCACAACTATTTGCTCCAGGAATCTGTGCTAAGGCCAACGGATTATGTATAAAGGCCCATCTGTCCTGGGGAACCTTGGTTTAAGACAAATCAATAAGAGTGCCCCATATTGTATAATGGCCAATGAACTCCACCAAATCCTTTCTCAGAAAGTACAAATACAAGTAGCACAGAGAAGAAAGTCACAAGCTCTTGAGTCAGACATAATGATGTGCTTTTGGAAGACCAGAGTCCAGAGGGACTGACTGCCAGCTGTGTACTTATAAGGAACCCTATTACTCCATGCAACTTTTCCCTGAGTTTTGAGAAAGAGTTCTGAGAGATTAAAATAGAGACTGTCTGATGATAGTCTGGGAAATGCTGAATGCCATGTCCTTTCTTGTCTAGTCACAATGTCCACTTGCACATTTAAGTCTCTTAGAAACCTTGCTTGAAAAAAAACCCCACAAAACTTTAATCCTATTTAGAAAAGGGCCCCAACATCATCATTTTGCCACACACGTAAGGGCAAAAGTGTGTGTAGCACGTGACACCTGGTTTGAGAAATGGTGCCCTAATGTGACGTGGATGTATGTATCTCTTTCCTCACAACTTAAATGAGTTTAACTAAGTACTGCCTTAATTATGGGGCTTATAAATATTATACTCAAGAAATGACCTCCAACTTATGAGAATGAAGCCACAGGCTCAAAATTAGACCAGGCCCTTTTCCATGAAGCAGTTACTCAAATTGTAACTTGAGTCAAAACGATGGGGTCCAAAATTTTTAAGACTTCATGACTTCATTCAGGAATCCTAAAAACAACTGTGGTCATCATCCGTTAAAAATGCAACTTTCACAGTGCTCCACGGACAGGAAGATAAAAGTCCTCTGGGCTGATTTATTTTCATTCGTGCCTTGCCGAAAAATATGTAAACACTTTTAAACAAGGCAAACACATATGCTGAGCACAATAAAATCAGTCTGATGTGCTGCTCTCCCAAGGAAAAGAACTCTGATGAACTAGTCAAATAAAGAAATGATCTATGCCTTTTCTTGTCACTTTTCTTCTCTTCAGTAAGTTTAATAAATACAATTGATAGTTTTGGAAAGAATTTTCGGTCAGCTCTTCCAATTGTAACATTCCTTCACTTAAATATCAGTTACCACAACATTCCAAACTTTTCAGCAAAAGCTGTTTCCTGCTTTTATTTTGACACACATAAAGCAGCATCGATCAAGCTCAGTCCATCAGTCCTGGCTGAGAGTTTCTTCTGATACATGCCTGGGTTTTACTTTTCACTTGTCTTCATCTCCCTCTTTCCTCTCACCAACCCCCTCTCTGCCCAACATGACACATGACACATTAAGCTCATGGTAGGAAATGAAATTTGTTTTTTAATCATTTGATGCTTATAACATAAGCTACAAGGAAATGTATTTTAATTTGTCTAAAAATTCTAACTAGGATCATGAATAATTGAAAAGGTTTAGCAATGAGCAAGCATGCCTAATAGAGGAGAAAAGAGGTGAGAATGAACTCTCACCCTGAATTAGTTTAGAGATAAATCAACCTATTAACATTCAAATAAAGACTGGAAGCCATGTTAAAAAAAAAAATTAAGATTTTATAGGAGCACATTACTGTTTGATCACATCGCAACCCATCCACCCACCCCACCCTAATCCTAAGGAATTTTTGGGACTTGCCAGGAAAAAACAGAAACAAAAAAAATCCCTGCATTTCTCTCCTCCTTTTTAGTGGGTTTGTATTTCCTAGTCTCTCCCATAAAATGCTAGAGGCAGGTAAGAGGACTTTAATATACCAAAACAGATACAATTTTATAGCCCTCTTTTGAGACCAAATATGCTGTCATAGCTCTTGATTTTAGATTACCGATATTCAAAGTATTACATTTTAAATACTTGCAATAGAAACAAATGCAACTTCTTCCATTAAAAAATCCTTAATCTCCAAAGCAATTATTCATTTTTCTTCAACCTTTTCCTCCCAAAAAAGTAAATAATAATAGCAATAATTATAATAACCTTTAGCACTTCTATACCAGGTACAGTGCCACATGCTTTACATACATTATCTTTTTTTTTTAATATGTTTTTATTGATTTTTTTTTTTTTTTTTTTGAGATTGAGCCTGCAACCCACGCATGTGCCCTGACCAGGAATCGAACCAGGACCTCTCAGTCTATGGGACGACGCTCAATCCACCGAGCCACTTCGACTAGACCATACATTATCTTTTTTGAACTCCATGATAAGCTTAAGAGACAGGAACTATTTTTATTCTCATTTTACAGATAATAAATGTTAAGCCTGAAGATGCTAATGATTTGCCTAAGTTCACACAACTAGTAAGGAAGCTAAACCAGGATGGGAATTCTGCTCTCTTTGACCCCATTGCTCACACACCTTCTACTGAGGAGTTTGACAAGTGCAATAGGCATTACTATGTACCCATATAAGAATACAGGCATTCCAACCATGAATGTATATGTGTTGAAGTTCACACACAGAGAAATGTAATGAATAGAAGAATACACTCTAGGTAACTAGAAAATCGGAGAAATAGTTGCATGATTTGAAAACTACCCCTTCTATCTTAGCCAAAAATACCTAAAAATAAAACAAAACCCACTGAGGATTTAAATGCTCTAATATCCCACTGATTATTTTAGGTTGTCAATTTTATTTTCCCTGCATAGGCATAGTTTTAAAGACAAAGGGACACAGACAGATGTACAATCAAGGCTCCAGGCAATCAAACATATTTACATCCCTACAAATTTCAGCTTTAGTAAAAATCTACTCACATGTAGGCATCAGATAAGCATTTAACACATTTGATTTCAGGAGGCTGAATTCAAAGCCAGGGTCACATAAGCAAAGCAGTTGTCCAAGTGGTGACATTTAAGGAATACAGAAGCCTCCCTTGCTTAAATATTTTCTGCCCTTGCCTGAATGTCTTCATTCCATTTTGTCACACTGACCAGAATCTCCCTTATGTACTACTTTTGGAAATTTAAATGACACTATAAGCTGTTCACTCTTTAATATCAAATTAGTTTAATTTGATTACTTTGCTTTCCAAATAGAAGTGGGAACTTGTAGCTATTCTCAACCCTGGCTGAACATTAGAATCACCTAGGGATATTTTTAAATAATGCAATGCCTGGGCCCCACTCCCACAGATTCTGTGGTTGTGGGTAACCCAGGGTCCCAGCAGCAGCAGCAGCACATTTAACAAGCTCCCAGGTGGCCCAGGTATGTCCCAGGCTTCAGAGTCACTGGTCACAGGCTTCAGAACACTCTGCCTCCTGTAAAGAGAAATAACATTTACTGACCATGTTCATATTTTCTGTATTATTAATACTGGATAGATTAAATTCTCTCATAGCAGGCTATGCTAAGAGAGAGAGTAACCACCACAAAATATTCTTTGAAATAAGAAATGAAAATTGTGTGGAAAGAATGTTAAAGAAAAAAGTCTCTAGTTTTAGTTATTTAAAAAGAAAAAAACATTATCTGCTGTTGTTTTTTTAAGAATACAGAAGAGCCCTGGCGGGTTTGGCTCAGCGGTTAGAGCATCAGCCTGTGGTCCCGAGAGACCCGGGTTCGGTTCCCGCTAAGGGCATGTACCTTGGTTGCAGTTTGTCCCCGGCCCTGGTTGGTCGTGCGGGTGGCAGCCACTCGATGTGTCCCTTTCACATCGATGTTTCTCTCTCTCTCTCTCCCTCCTACTCTATCTGAACAAAAAGTGTCCTCAGGTGAGGATAAAAAAAAAAAAAAAAAAGAATACAGAAGATATAACTCCATTTTCTTAAGTAATCCTTTAAATATGATTTGCTGCTTTGAAATCCACACCTCCTATATGTCTTGATCAAGTCTATTACAGCTGCCATATGACATTAGTCAAACCTTAGCTGTCAGACTCGTCATTCTGACACCACTAGAATTCTGACCACAAAATAGGTTCAGCAACAACAAATTCAATCGCCATTTCCTTCCATCTCATTTTATCAGTAGTTCAGCTCTGTAATGCATGAATCAACCTGGATGAGAACCTGTATTTCAGGAATCTGAGTCAGTACATTATTATTATTTCTGAAAGTTGTTAAAAACCAGAAATTTCATATATAAACAACTCATCACATTAAAATGTAAAACTTACCAAGAATTAACATTTACCTCTGTCTACTAATTAACTCTCTGTGCAATCCAGATGGGTTGCTTAACCTCTGTAAGCCTCAATTTCTTCAGTATTAAAATGGGACTATTAATACCTATTCTACCACCCTTGAGATTTTCTTAAAGAATTTTATTATAATGCTTGTGTACTTGAAGAACTAAAATACAATACAAAGGTAAGTTATTAGTAACCACTTAATCATAAGCTTTATGAGGGCAGAAAGTTTCTCATAGATTTTTGCATTGTCAGAACTTACTGTAATGCCAAGAATATAGCACTTACTAAGTAAATGAGTAATATCCATTAAACAGATAAATAAATGAATCCATGGATGAATGGCAGTAATTGGAACTCACAAAGAACACAGGTTAATGATTATAAGGTAAAACAAAAGGCATTCCTGGGTTTTTCCCTCTATCACCAATGTTACCATTGTCTTTATGAAATCGGTAACCATATTCCGACCATGTTTAGAGAAGCTTTCAGATACTATCAGATAAAATTCTGTCAAGGAAGAGAATAGGAAGATGAGACAACTTGCATTCATCCGCCTTCTTTTGAACTGCAGTCTTACAGTCCATTCCTGCCTAGTTCAGAAAGATGTGAGTTAGAGAAATCAGATCGACGAGAGATGATAGGATTTCAACTCTAACATGAAAGTAAAAAAGAAAACAAGAGGAAGGATAAATTGTTTAAGTTGGCCTCTATGTGATGTTAAATGTTAGCATCTTGGTGTTAAGACCATTCCTTGTCTAAAAAGCCCAGAGAATCAACCAACTGAGCCTTTTCTCCAGGCCTTTTGGGATAAAGTTAGTTAGCTGTAATCATTAGACTTAGGCAACAAGGCCTTTGAATGTTACCACCACCAACATCTGGCTATGAACCACAGTTGAGCTAGCAAGGTCTAGGGTCTCTGCAGAGAGAATGTGTATATTGATTTATGTCTGTGATGACCAGTTAATCTTATCTTCTTTCACTTTTAGGGACCAGCCACAAGTTTCCAAGACTCCTTGTAGAGTAAACAAGGTTTACTTACAGTTTTTGCCAAAGAATACTACTGTGCTTTCCCCCACCCCTTCCAGTAAAGACTGGAATATTCTGGACAGAAAGAGAAGTTAACAACAAAGTGGCTAGATGAATTTTCTAGGTGTCATCCATCCCAGCAAGATTCTGTACTCTAGAAAAATTTCTTAAAATATTATTAGCATTAACACATATCATAAAGAACTTTGTTAATTGACTTACACCTTCCGAAAATGACTTTACAACTATGCCACTCACTCAGAGGCATTTTAGTAAGCTGTGCCCTTATGGAGAAATTAACCTACCGGAGGCAGGTTTATGGACCTACTACATTTATAGTGCAGAGAGAAAACAGTCCAGGAAACAGCAAGCTTTCAACTTTCAACAGCTAGGAAGCCTTGGTAAACAGTAAAATTATTGGCTCTAAGTTCAAATGAGTTGGACATAAAAAGCTGTGCTCAAGTAAGGACTGCTCTGTACTTTTTCTCTGATGCTTAGGTAATCAGTACCATTTTCTAGAAGTCAGGTTTTCAGAGACAGATACAGCCCATTCGACTCTTCAGCATCATTCCATATCTACACTGTTGTTAAGAGCACATTTTAGAAGGGAATATTATGAAAGGACATGCTGGTGCAGGTTGCCAGTTGCCTACCTCATATCTTATCTGCCTTTTTTTTTCTTACTTAAAGAACCCTGCTTTTATTCCGGTAGCAATGAAACTTTGCTTAAAAACTGCATTTCCTTACATCAGGGTTGAGCATGTGATACAATTCTGGCCAAGAAGAAGTAGAAGTTGCTATTACGGTGTCCGAAAGAGCTCGTAAAGGGGAGGCAGATGCAGGAGATATGCACCAGGTTGCTATTGGCACTTGCTGATTTTGCCGACTGGAATGTGGCTGTAGCCACAGTGGTCACCTCCTGAGCTTGAGCGCGAGCATCACACCTTCGGGATGGTGGAGGAGAAACCTAGAGGATCCTGGGTCCCTAATGACTTTGCTGTCACCGTGCTGGCTCTGAGCTGTCTACTGCAGTATTTATTTTGTGTAAAAGAAAAATAAACCCCTTTATGTTTCAAGCCTCTGGTTTGGTGGTACCTGTTACTTGTAGCTAAATCCAGTTTCTAACTGAAATAAGTTCAGTTCTAAAGTTCATCAGTCATAACATAAAGCACTTGAAATCATGACATTTGAGAAATTCTGAAGGAACTGAGGATTTATGTCTGGAAAAAGAAGGGAGTGAAGACTATAGAAAATAGGTCTATTCAAATATGTGAGCAACTGGCACATGAAGAGCCACAGACGCCAAACCAGGAAGAAGGGGTGAAAGCAAGAGAAGCAGATTTCACCCCAACCTCAGAGATCTCTCTGGTAAACAGAACGGATGCCTCTTGGATCGGTTACCATTACTGGAAGGGTTCAAGTACTCGGATGAATGTCCATTCCATGGAAATACGGTAGAGGAGATGAAATCACTAAACGAGGCAGATGGAAAGGGTGATATTTACTTAAGTTTCCACCCCCAACTCAGAAAGTCTATAAATCTATGTGTTCCTAATGCCTAGTACTCTATTCTCTTTAATACAACAAATATTTATTGAGTGCCTGTGAAGTGGATTTTTATTGCTTTGCTTTGTTTGTTGTGTTTAATCCACCTAACTTTTACGTCATTTATAGGCCTCTTTCAGACGACAGACTTTTGAAGATGTCTGGAGTTTGCCAGGGTTTATGCAGAACTGGCTTACAGCTGACAAACTAAGCAGCGGCTAGGAGACCTTGTTGTGTCTTTACCATATGCTGGGTACTGACTCATGTGCTTTACATTGATTATCTATCATTTTGCAACAACCCTATGAATAAAGCAGTTTCATTATTTCTGTTTTTAAAGGAGGAAAATAAGGCACACTGAATTCAATAATTTTTCAAGACTATGTAACTAAGGGTCAAGCCAGAATGGAACCCAGCATTCGCATTCCAGGATCCCTTGAGGAGCAAACTGCTCTCCCTGCCTGTTCCACAGATCACTGCACAAAGAATGTCTACCTAAGGATCATAATGAAATTGTAAATGAGTTCCATGCACTTTAATATCAAACTATAAATTATGTAGGCAGATGTCCTGTGGACTTTGAATATTTCTTTAACAATACTTGCTTCTTTTACATTCAATGTCATTTTATCCTTGCCTCTAAACCTTACCCTGTGAAAAACAAATCTAGAATAATACATGTTAAAATGGCATATGGCAGCTATGCGACAAAGGTAAACATGTAGTCTCTGGAAAAGTTGATGAGGGGTTATGAGGTCAACCTTTCTCAACAAACAGCTCCAATTACCTTTATAAGGCAGAGAAGCCCCAACAAGAATCTGAATCTTCTTCCACCGATAAATGAGTGAAAGTCCACAGATTAGAAAATGTTAAAGCTGTAAGAAGGCAATAATTTTCTGCAATAAATTGGACAAATTTTAAAAGCCATATTAACTGAACATTTGAAAAACAACACACCTCCTTTACAAAAGTTCCAAAATTTTCCCTTACAACATTGATAATAAAGAATATGAATATGTACAAGTTGGCACATTATAATTATTTCATTGTGAATCATTGTTAGGATTTAAAATTTGACTGTTAAAATCTAAAATAACTGCTCAATTATTTTAAAAATGTGTTACCAACATTACAAATAAACAAATTAAACATTAGTTTAATTTCTAAGCATCTTTTCATTCTAACCCATTTCTATCTGGTTTTATTTTTAAATCTTCTTAAAACTTTATCTCATTTTGCCACTTGTTCTAATATATTCTTATTCTGTCTTGCAAGCTGATCAGTAATGATAAAGTCAGGATCAAAACTTTGAAATAATTTACTTTAAACATGTCTACATATCTAATACATGTTTTATCTCCCTTTGGCACAGAAGTTTGGTCATTCTACCCCCTCACCATGATACCATCCCGTTGAGCTCAGCCTGAACCATGCTGACTGCAGACATTAAATGTCTGATGAGTCATTAAAGCAGTTTTCTCTTTCTTTATGCTCAGCCAGTGTGTATCAAGTGCTCAACTAGTTTAATAAAATATATATTCAGAATATGTCCAAAAGGAATACGGGGCAAAGAAGAGAGAAACAGAGGACAAAAGAGAAAGAGAGAGAAATTAGTAAGATTTGTAGAGATAAATAAAGGAGAAGCCAAGAATGTTTGATGATGGCTACCATTTAGGTGGACTTACAGTATTAATGGCAAAGAGCAGAAAGCCAGGAGGAAGCCTTTCTTGCTAACCTCAAGGCTATACAGATCAATAACTTGCTTTGGTGACTATTTTCTCTACAAGTGGTGGCCCTGCCTATTGCCACCAAGGGGGCTATGTGGGCTAAACCAGTAAGCCAGGAATGTCCTTCATCTCTGCCCACAGCTGCACTGTGACACCAAATGCTGGGCCCAGGAATACAGCCAGGGTGGTGGTGGTATTCTCTGGAGATTATGCATTCGTCCTTCTTTGCTTCCATAAGATAAACCTGCAGGTGCTTTTCTTTGCTCTGACTATCAGCACATTAAAAAAGGGTTGCATGTTCCTAAGCTACCAAGCATCCAAGGGTTTATGTAACTAGCACAGCTTTGACAAGTGATTTTCTAGGGGTGAAACAAGACAACAGAGGAGAGAAGTCAAGGCCCTTTCTTGCTACAGCCCAGACCCAGCACTGCTGATATCCCGAGATGTAAAGAGAAATCAATGTCCTGATTGTGTTTGCTCTGCACTCCGCAATCCAACTCAGCATTTCATCCTTTCTCTCTAGTTTGAGCATGTGAAACATGAATATGCTGACCCAGGTGGACAAATGCTCAAGTGTTATGCTATAGAATAGATCTCCTCAGTTATTCAGAACCAATCACTTCAACAACTCAGAGTCTTCTGGAATACAGTCAAACACTAGTAAATAAAGTAAACAAATAGGCAAAACCTCTGGGCAGCCAGAATACACATCCTGACATTCATCTCCCTAGGCCGGGACAGCAAAGATTGCCAGACCTTTGCCCAGAATGCAGCTCACTCCAATTAAGATGTAGCACTAAGCAGTTTGGCTACTATAGCCACAAAGATTGAAGACAGGAGAATGAAGGGACGTGTACTGCCCAGATAAACATGCTGATGGCGAGACAGAAACACTTGGCCCTCAAAGAAGAGGCAGAGCTAATGGCACCACACTGGGAAACCAAAACCAGTAACAACACAAAATAAAAATTGCAGGAGAAAAGAATCCATCTACTTCAACTCCCCAGTAAAATACATCATGTAATGACAATTCTGAATCATCAAAAAAATACAAACGTTCAATACTTTGTGAAAGCAGAGGAGTTTGGGCACTTCAATAGGTAGAGTTCCACTTTTTGGAAACTCCACTAGTTACTGAAATTATCACACATCAGTATTAGCCTTAAGGTACATGGTTGCTTTTCTTTTCTTTTCTTTTCTCTTTTCTTTTTTTTCTGTCTTTTCTTTTCTTTTCTTTTCTTTTCTTTTCTTTTCTTTTCTTTTCTTTTCTTTTCTTTTCTTTTCTTTTCTTTTCTTTTCTTTTCTTTTCTTTTCTTTTCTCTTTTCTTTTCTTTTCTTTTCTTTTCTTTTCTTTTCTTTTCTTTTCTTTTCTTTTCTTTTCTTTTCTTTTCTTTTGGTATGTGCCCCTAGCGGGAACCGAACCCGGGACTCTGGTCCGCAGGTTGATGCTCAACCGCTGAGCCAAACTGGCCAGGGCTGCTTTTCTAGCCACCTAATATTTGGCCAGGGCAAAGCCACACCAGAAAATTGGAAAGAGGATAAAAACATCAAAACCAGATTATTGCGTGTGAAAGATGGCAATTTGGGAGGGGCAGATGAAGTCTTTAAAAAGGTGGTTGTACTGAGAAGCTTCCCCCAAACACAGGCTTTAATTTGTCTGAATACATTAGTGCCTGTTCTTGCACATGACATCAATCCTGCTGGTGGAATGAGGAGGGAAGTTTTCTTCTTCACTTAGCATGAAGCTGAGAATCCTAGCTGATCTTCAGATTACTTGTTAAGTAGGCAGATTTCCAGCATCCACTCTTGGATATGCTAGTTTGGAATGTTTGGCTGTGTCCCTGGAGTCTGCAATTTTTTAAACCTCACCAGGTTTGGAAGCACTGACCTGGGATGCTGTGGTTTGGGGAGGTGCTCTGAGTGCCCAGGCTTCTCAGTTGAGCCACCTCAGCTTGAGGGATGGCAGTCCAAAGATCAGTTGGTGGTGTTTCTGGGATACACTGACATTCAGCCAGGCTCCCACTGTGGACACAGAGTTCATTCTCCCATAGAATTTCAGGGAGACTCTTAGCTAGCATCCCAAGAAGTTCAAAGAGATTAAGACAAACCGAGAAACAAAAGTAGCCACTACTTGTTTTTCTATTATTAAGCAATTGATCTCCACCCACCACCAACAAAAAGTGTTTGAAAAGAAATAAAAAGGAAATTGGATATTTTACTATATAGTAAGACCAGTTATGAGAAAAGCAAAGGTTGTGTGGTTGTTTAGGTTTCTTCAGGATGCTGACGCTGGTGGTCAGACCATTACAACTCTAACCATGTTCTCACCTTCTGCCACTCTGCTTAATAATAACAATGAAAGTTCACACTTAGGTATTGCTTAGCCTGTTTTGTTCTGAATCATTTATTTAGGCATTCATAATCTTTAGCTAACTTAATTCTTTCCATCACTTTAATTTTTCACTAAAATATTACAGTCCCTCCAACTGCACAGATTATTCAAATAAAACCTCACATAGACCAACTCTTAAAAATAAAACACATCATTGGTGATGTATTTGAATGTGTGGAACCTTCTGGCCTGGGTAGAGCCAAAGCCTAGCTATGCTTCTGTGGACTTTCAGCTGCCAGAGTGTCTACTCGTTACCTTTATGGGTTTTTTTCCATTACATGGAAAGCAAACATTGATATCTCTGAGCACATAGACATTTTCTTCTACAAAAACTAAGTAAACTCTACTGTCAACAGGGCGACTTGTTTAACCTCTTCCATTCTGCTGCTGAACAGGGATAGTATATCATGTGAGACTGAGGGAGGAAAATGGTTAACATTTACAGTTCTTCGCACCTTCCTGCAAGATCCCCATTATGAGTGCTAGAAAAGGTAGATAAAGTGGTCTACAGATTTTGCTATAGATGCCATAGAAGTTTCTGCACAACCATTAGATTCTAGCTCCTCAGGGGCTGGGATTGTGGTCTCCTCTGGCCCTATGCAGCAGTATTGGTATATTTGGGACTCTAGCCAGTTAATAGAAGTTTCCATCTCTCTTCATCAAGTGATACCCTTTACATTTTTACTACATAGCAATGCCTTAAAATTAAGTGAACTAAAATTCTCTAGAACTTAAAGAGCTTCCTAAACACACCACAGTATGAATATATGTTAGATGGGTAGAATAAATTGGGATTAGGAGAACAAGAAGGAATAAGATTTTTCTGGAGTCAATTGAAATAAATTATGAGTGGATTACCTTGAACAAAAATTGAAATAGTTATTTCCCTTACCCTTGACTAGTAGACATATTTTAGAATTGATCTAAATAATCTACAGTGTTCTTTCCTCTACACACTATGTTGCCATTCCCACTTCTTAAAACCTATCCCCAGGCTATATTTACATATGTTCATTAAGACCTTACCCACACAGTCACTCAATAAGTATTTAAAGAAAGAATAAATAAATTCCACTTAAAAATTTCAACTTAACATCCCAAGCTTGGCAATAGAAAGGATCTCACAATTTAAGAAAACTGAAGTGTTTCATTGTAGAGAGAATACAGGCATGTAGTGAGTAGAACTGAGGTAGAATTCTTGTTACCCCTAGCTAATGGACAAGCCTCAACATTTGGCTTTTCAATCTATAAAATGGGCTTAATACTATTTACAGACTTGTTGTAAAGGTTAGAAATTATATCTGTAAATCTCTAAGCATAATGTCTGGCATATAATTTTGATGGTTGTGATGATTAGCTTTCTTTGGAAATTAATACTACTATGACCCCAGTTATTTATTTTCATCACTTTACATGTCCCAACTTTTTCCTGTGTCAGATAATCCTATTATGTTTTTATTATGTTGCTTGATATAATTTCCCACAACAACAGAGCACCATATTCAGAAAGAATAGGAAAATATACTCCAAAGTAAATATAAATAATTTTTAAATGTTTTATAATGTTGCAAATGGCAGTATTTCATTTTTTCTTATAGTTGAGCAGTATTCCATAGCATATATATACCACATCTTCTTTATCCAAACATCTATTGAGAAACACTTCAGTTGTTTTCATGTTTTGGCCACCATAAATAATGCTGCAATGAACATAAGTGTGTATATATCTCTGCAAATAAATGTTTTCAAATTTTTCAGGGAGATACCCGGAAGAGAGGTTGCTGAGTAATATGCTAATTCTACTCTTAATTTTTCAAAGAACCTCTAGACTGTTTACCATAGTGGCTGTACCGGTCTATATTCCCACCAGGAATGAATGAGGGTTCCTTTTTCTCCACAACCTCTCCAATACTTGTTACTACTTGTCTTGTTGATAATAATCATTCTAACAAATGTGAGGTGGTATCTCACTGTAGTTTAGATTTTTATTTCCCTAATAGTAAAGTTGAGCAACTTTTCATATATCTGTTGGCCATGGATGGATCTTGAGAATATCATGCTAAGCAAAAAGAATCAGACAGAAAAAGTAAAAAACACATGATTTCACTCATTTGTGTGATATAAAACTGAAAGCAACAAATAAACAAACAGGATGAAAAACGAAGAAACAAAAACTCACAGACACAGACGACACTATAATGGTTCCGGAGGAAAAGGAGGGCAGGGATAGTGAAGAGTTGAGGAAGTCAAGTGTATGAGGATGAAAGATTTGACTTTGGGTGGTGGGTACATAATGTAATATACAGATGATGTATCATAAAAGAGTACATTTAGAGCCTATATTATTTTATTAAATAATGTCACCCCAATAAATTTAATTAAAAAATTTTAGAATGTTACTTAATTCTAATGTTTAAAGCTTAACTGAGGGTTTTGTTGTTGTTGTTTAATCCATTAAGGTTCTTGGATTACAAAGAAGAAAAACTTGAGTCAAATGAATTTATTTGAAGGATACAGGGTAGATCATAGAATTGGTGGAAATGCTTTATAGCCAGTTTCTGTAGGACAGAACTAGGTCACTCTGCGGATCAGATAGGGGAACTAAGGGAGTGTGTTAGGGCAGTGTGGGCAGAATGCTCCAATTCAAACCGCTTTCTAATTGTTTGTCACTCTGCTTAATAATAATAAAAGTTCACATTTATGTACTATTTACCCGTGCCAGTAATGATTCTAAGTACTTTCCGTGTATTAACTTAATCCTCACATCAAGTTTATGAGGTGGGTAATTCTCAGGAAATAGTCTCATTAGTGTAGATTGAGTCATATGCCCTTGCATTTACTAGCCTCACCAAAGCAAGATAGAATAGGGAAGTCAGGGTAATTTCCACAAAAGAAAGGTTAAATGAGATGGGCAGACAAAATCCACAGATATCCACTACATGTGACAAAATCCACAAGCCTAGCTCTGAAGGATCCATGTCTCTATTTCTAGTTGGCAACATATTTTGTATTAGTGATATGCACTGACTAGTATTTAGAAAGTTCAGAAATAAAATTCCTGTCCTCCAGAAAGTGAAGTTATATTTTGTTTTCTTTTACATATATGGACAGGAACATTGTAATACTTAAAATGAGTATATAATTTCATACTGACTCCATTTATTAATAAATTGAAAAATCATATGCATTTAACAAGAACAAAATTTTAAAATGTTAATTCAGTCAAGTTTAACTTTCCTGATTCCACTAAGTCTAGGAATTATAGAAAAGAGAAAATTCTCTCTCCATTACTCCAGGATTAGTGAGATAAACATTTTTCCAATATTTTATAAGCCCCTGGTAAAATAATTTCTTCATTGATTTATTCAAATAAACAAGACTTATATTGCCAGAGAGCAAAAGACATTTCATTATTCTGAGTACTTTCATTTCAAAAAATAATAATTCTGATGTGTGACCTAGAAAAAATAAAGCAGTTGCTGCCAATTAATTATCATATTATTATAATGTGAGGTTTCTGCAGGAAGGTAGGAACCATATTTTATTTATCTTTATATCTGTTGTGCCTAATACATGGACTACATATTAAAGAAATGTAATTTATTTTACAAATGAAGGAATAAATATTTGAATTTATTTCAAGAGTAGTTCAATTTTTTTTCCCAATTAGAACCTCATCACCATTTTTGCTACTTAAAGTATCTAGAAATTTGAGAAAAAACCTTGAAGTTTTCAACATATGCAAGAATAATACAAAAGTCATATAAAGACAATTAGTACCCTTTAAGTTCAAGACTATTTTCATTCTTCATTCAGTCATTAGCTATACTTTGAATGTCTATTATGTTTAAGTGAACAGGCTAATGTTAAAATAATTACATGTGAATCAGATTTCAGGTGACTCACACTCTGTATTCTCAGATTTCCATTGAAACGTTCATATGTTATAAAAGACAAGAGAAAGTCACCTTCAAGTTAGAAGCCAGAGAGATACCATCCACAAAGCAGAAACTTACAGGAGTTTCAGCTATAAATAAAATGGATCAGATAAAAAGCAAGTAAGCCCTGGCTGTTTTGGCTCAGCGGTTAGAGTGTCAGCCTGCGGTCCAGAGAGACCTGGGTTCGGTTCCGTACCTCGGTTGCAGTTTGTCCCCAGCCCTGGTTGGGTCGTGTGGGTGGCAACCACTCGATGTGTCTCCTTCACATTGATGTTTCTCTCTCTCTCTCTCTCTCTCTCCCTCTCTCTCTCTCTCTCTCTCTCTCTCTCCCTCCCACTCTATCTGAACCAAAAAATGGAAAAATGTTCTTGGGTGAGGATAAAAAAAAAAAAAGCAAGTAAGACCAGTCACCAAGGAATAACTCAAATTCTCTGAGCATAGGTTTATTTGGAGGGACAAGAGCTGATGGCTGGGAGTTCTAATACAGCAGAAAGAGAACACACCCATGGGATTCAATAGGCTGAGGCAAATCCCTGGCATTTGAAAGGAGTGTTTCTTGAAGCTGAATTATTACAGAGGCCATACCAAACAGTAAGATTAAAGCTGGGAAAGAAGCTGGGCACAGCTGCAGCTTATATAAAGTATGAGGCAAGTTGGCTAAGAAACAGGCACTAGAGGAAACTAGACCCAGAAATCTGACACCTGCACAGTACCTTCACCTAATATGGAGAGAAAACACTGCACAGTCAACATTACTCTGCTGGACTCCCCAGGTGTTCACCTCCCTTCCTCCTCCTTGTAGGCTGTGAAAGATGAATCTGTGAACCTACAATATTAAGCTAAAGAGCTGCTGTAGTCTAACTTCTTTTCTTTTTTAATCCTCACCCGAGAATACTTTTGCATTTATCTTCAGATAGAGCGGGAAAGAGAGAGGGAGGAAGAGAGAGAGAGAAAAACATCGATGTACATCAAGTGGTTGCCACCCACACAACCCCAACCAGGGACAGGGACAAACTGACACCGAGGTACATGCACTTAGCAGGAACCGAACCAGAGTCTCTCTGGTCCATGGGCCAATGCTCTAACCACTGAGCAACCACCCAGGGCTGTAGTCTAATCTCTTACTTTGTGAGCATAAACCAAACATGGGTACTGTACTGCTCACACAAGAATGAGAAGCAGGGAGAAAAAAAACACTGGGATGAGGTTTTAATGACATTCTATGGCATAATAAATTGAAGACAACATTTAAGATTTTTAAAACGCAAAATTTTAAAGTTACCTACTATGTAAGAAATAGAAGTAAATATTAGAAAACATGTGCTTCATGTCCGCACTAAAATTAAGAAAACTTGAACTATAAAAGATGAATGAGATTAGATTACAAAGTAGATGAAAGCTTACTTGGGTAAAAGGCAGCACTCTATGAAACTAGGGTGGAGGCGGTTAGTATAGCATTGATACTACAGAAAATAAAATTAGTGATATGAAGGATAAACCTAAAAGGTTCTTTCAGAATGCAGAGAAAAGGGGTAGAGACTTAAAAGATGAGAAAAATTTTATAAATAAATGATAAAAAACAAAACTCCAATGTTACTATTTAGTATTCAGACAATACCAGCAAAAAATGAGACAGAAGCAATAACTAAAGATATAATAAAAGAAAATGGAAAGATGATAGAACACAAAGCCTCCCTAATATGGAAGACCAATGGAAAAAGGCCAACACCTTCCTGAAATTTTAACATTTCAGAGATAAGAATAAATCTTACATGCATCTAGGCAGAAAAAAACAAAGCTAGAAAAATAAAGGTGGAAATCTAATAAAGTCCACAAATACCACTCTCCTCATTAATTCTATGATCAAAAGGAACTTAATACTCCTGTTAAGAGATAATTTAAAAAGAAATATCAATAGAAAATAAGCAAAAAATAATGAAGGCAATTAATAAAACTAAAATTAATAATAAATAATAAAATAGCAATCACTTACATAGCACTTGTTTTGTGCCAGGTGTTATTTAAAAGACAAACAAATTACATATGTTTACATATATAAATCATATTTATATTGTTAATTGGTCAATAAATTTATCAAAATTTCAACCTTATCATCAATTAAAGAAATGGAAATTAAAACAAGGTCATTCCAAGCTATATTATTCTACTAGATTGACAATGATTACAGCTATTAATTATAGCTATTGGTTCCAGAACAAACATTCCCATATATGTTGCTATGAGTATAAAATGACACTACTATTATGGAAGGAAGTTTGGCAAAACTTAATACATCCATATTCAATGGCCTCTCCTTGCCTCCCGAAAATTCTATATCTGGAAATTTATGCTAAAGAAATAATGTTTCCTATACCAAAAGGTTTAAACAATCATTCCCAATGCAACAGTTTTATTGGTCTCTACCCTGTTAAATTCTTAGCCCTATTATACAGTAAAAATACTGACACAGAAAATAGGAAACAAACTTTAATGTTCATCAATAATGGATAGTTTAAATAAATTATGGTATATCCAAACTGTGGAAAACTCCAGCTATTGAAGATGATAATATATATTTGAATTCAAAGACATTAAAATATCAGCCCTGGCCGGTTTGGCTCAGCGGTTAGAGCGTTGGCCTGCGGTCCAGAGAGACCGGGGTTTGGTTCCCACTAAGGGCGTGTATGTCGGTAGCAGTTTGTCCCCGGCCCTGGTTGGTCGTGCTGGTGGCAGCCACTCGATGTGTCCCTTTCACGTCGATGTTTCTCTCTATCTCTCTTCCTCTCTCTCCCTCCCACTCTACCTGAACAAAAAATGGAAAAATGTCCTCAGACAAGGATAAAAAACAACAAAAAATAAAATAAAATATCAGAAAAGTGAAATTATGATGCCATTAAATATATTTTGAGAGAGAAAACATGTGCAGAGGAATGAGAATAATCTAAAAGGATTTGCCCCAAAAGGTTAAAATTTGTTAAACCTCGTAGTTGTACTATGAATAGTTTTATTTTCTTGATTTTACTTTTCTGAAGATCATTTGAAAATTTAACATTGTATTTAAATTTGTTTCAATTATGGGACATGGTTTAAACTTTTTTGGGGGTAATACTCAATCTTTCATTATTAATAAAGAAATAGTTATATATCATGGCAGCACTATTTACAATAGCTAAGATCTGGAAACAGCCCAAATGTCCATCAGTAGACAAATGGATAAAAAAAGCTATGGTACATATACACAATGGAGTACTATGCAGCTGTAAGAAAGAAAAATCTCTTATCCTTTGAGACGACATGGAGGGACCTGGAGAGTATTATCCTAAGCGAAACAAGCCAAGCAGAGAAAGACAAATATCACATGATCTCACTTATTTGTGGAATATAATGAACATAACAGTCTGAGGAACGAGGTAGTCCCAGAGACGTGGAAGTGGGGTACAGACTCACAATCCCCAGAAGAGGGGGTGGGGGGAGATAAACCACAGAACTTATATGCATTTATGCATAAACAATGGACATAGACAATAAAGCTGGGGACAGGGCAGGGAGGGAGGGGGAAGAGGGTATCAGTGGGGGGAAAAGGAGAAACATCTGTAACAAAAATAAATTAATTAAATAAAAAAATAATAATAAAATAAAAATAAAAATAAAATGAAAGAATTAAGGATATGATGTCAATAAATTAGAGGGTGAAGCAAACCTACAAAACAAAAATAATTTAAAGTAAAAATAAATTTTAATAGATCAATAATTATGAAAAGAATTTAAAACTTTGTCAAATACTATTTCTAGAATATAGTTCGTGGCCCATTTAATTTTTATATAAAATTAAAGAAAATTTCCAAGGAATTGATAATTTTCAAACTACTAGTAATTACTTCCACAGATTAGAGAAGAATGTAAAACTTCTAGACACTGTTTTAAGAAACTAATTTATCCCTAATATATATATAATATATATATATTATATATATATATAAAATCTCAAACTCACACTTTTTTTATCTTTATTGTCGAATGTATACAGATGTTTCTCATTTTTCCCCCATTGACCCCCTCCTCCCCACTCCTGCCCCCCTCCTGCCTTTCCCCACACTGTTGTCTGTGTCCATTGGTTATGCATATAAGTTCTTTGGTTTATTTCTTCCCACCTTCCAACCCCTTTCCCTTTGAGGTTTGTCAGTCTAGCAACAAATTTGTACTTCTTAATCCCTTCACCTTTTTCACTCATTCCCCCAAACCCCTCCCATCTGGCAACCAACAGAATGTTCTCTGTATATATGAGAATGTTTCTGTTCTGCTTGTTCATTTTGTTTGTAGATTCAATTGTCAATAGATATGTATTCATTGCCATTTTGTTTATTCATATTTTTTCTCTTTTTCTTCAAAAAGACCCTTCAACATTTCATATAATAACGGTTTGGTGGTGATGAACTCTTTTAACTTTTTCTTGTCTGGGAAAGTCCTTATATGGCCATCGATTCTAAATGACAGCTTTGCAGGATAGAGTAACCTTGATTGTAGGTTCTTGCTTTTCATCACTCTGAATATTTCTTGCCACTCCCTTCTGGTCTGCAAAGTTTCTTTTGAGAAATCAGCTGACGGTCTTATGGGAACGCCCTTGTAGGTAACTAACTGCTTTTCTCGCTGCTTTTAAGATTCTCTCTTTGTCTTGAACCTTTTGCATTTTGTTGATGATGTGTCTTGGCGTGGGCCTCTTGGGGTTCATCTTGTTTAGGACTCTGTAATTCCTGGACTTGTATGTCTGTTTCCTTCACCAAGTTAGGAAAGTGTTCTGCCATTATTGTTTCAAATAGGTTTTCGATTTCTTGTTCTCTCTCTTCTCCTTCCGGCACCTCCAAGATGCGAATGTTGGCACGCTTGAAGTTGTCCCAGAGGCTCCTTACACTATCTTCATTTTTTTGGATTCTTTATTCTTTTTGCTGTTCTGATTGGGTGTTTTTTGCTTCCTTATATTCCAAATAGATGGTTTGCTTCTTGGTTTTCCTACTCTACTATTGAATCTGTGTAAATTATTCTTTATTTCAGTTAGTGCCCCTTTCATTTCTGACTGGTCTTTTTTTATGCTCCTGAGGCCCTCACTAAGTTCACTGAGGTTCTCACTAAGTTAATTGAGCATCCTTAGAAGCAGTATTTTGAACTCAGCATCTGTTAGGTTGCTTATCTCCATTTCACTTAGTTCTTTTCCTGGGGTTTTGTTCTCTTCTTTCATTTGGGACCTGTTTCTTTCTCCTCATTTTGGCTGCCTCTCTGTGTTTGTTTCTGTGTATTACTTAACGAGAGGTATGGGGCTAGCTAAGACCAGATGCTGCTTGTTTGAAAGAATTTAGGAAAACCTGAAGCAGGATCCAAGACAGGCCAATCCTATGGTTAAACAACTGGCAACAGCTTGGGTGGGCCTAAAAGTTGGGTGGGGCGGGGCCTCAGGGAGTCACCAGGGTGGGGCAACCAGTGTGAGCCAGGTTGCTGGAGTCCCAGATATGGAGACTGTCTGCCGCCCCCGGGAAGGGCTCACCAAAGGAACAAAGGCCTCTGACAGCACGTTTGTCTTGGAGAAAGCCCCTCCAATGCGAAACAGCTCAGTTCTTCCCTGTATGTCTCTGGTGCCCCTCGAGCTGCCTCCCCTCCAAGCTTAAAGGGAGAGAGTCCGATAAGTCTGTGCACGGGCCCTTTAGGGAGCTGCCTGAGGCTCCAGTCACCTCAGCCTCCCTGAGCCTCGGTTCCCGCTGGTTTTTCCAGCCAGAAGTTATGGGGACTTCTCCTCCTGGCACTGGAACCCTGAGCGGGGCACCTGGTGTGGGACGGGGACCCCTCAGTCCTCAGAGAGGACCTTCCCAGCTGAGGTGTCCTCCTGATTTTTATCTGCTACACGTGGGTGTGGGACCAGCCCCTCTGCCTCCACCCCTCCTACCAGTCTCGATGTAGCTGCTTCTTTAATTCTGTAGTTGTAGGACTTCCATTCAGCTTGATTTCAGGAGGTTTTGAATGATGGTTGTTCTGTATTTTAGTTGTAACTTTGATGTGGTTGTGGGAGGACGCGATACCGCGGTTACCTACGCCGCCATCCTGACCGGAAGCCTCAAACTCACACTTTAAAAAAAGATTCATGTAAGTAAAATTCTAGCAGAGAAAAACCAAGAATGCCCACCCCAATATGAAGGTTCTAGAGTGGCTCACTATTCCAGTTCCCTCCTCTTGGGGCTGTACTTCCCTCTCCCTTCAGAATGAGTCTCATGAGACCCACCTCAGCCCATGATAGAGATTTATGAACTCCCATTGTGGACAGACCTCAAGCAGTTTTAGTTTCTGCTGAACATCAACTAATTTGAATCGTTAAAAGAGGGTTGTCATCTAACTTCACTCACCAGAAGCATTTGGGCCTTAGCTTCTCTTTGAGAAATCCTTACACAGCTGTATTTCAAACACGCAAACAAAACAAGAGGCAGGCTGCACGATTCAGAGGAAGAAGGCAATACTTCTGACTGGAAGGACCAGGATCAGGAACGTGGGAGCATGTGGGTTGGTTCTTCAGAGACAGGGTTTGGACATGTTTCTATCATCACACGTGGAGAGGAATGCAACACAAAGAAGAATAAGAACCCAGGTCCAGTCCGTCAGAATCATAATAAATATATTGTCCAACTTAGGTTTGCCAGATAAGATACAGGCCACCCAATTAAATTTCAATTTTAAATAAACAGATAATACCAAGTATAAGTATGTCCAAAATATGCAATGTTTGGGAAAGACCACCACAGGGCCAGTGGTGGAGTCTCAGAAAGTTCAGCAGGAATGCCTTTAACATGCTTTTAGGGCATTCACAGGATATTTTGTTTTGCCTTTTCTCTGTTTCTCACTCCCAATTCACTTAAAAATTTAGAGATTCTCTTGAAGTGTCCATATAAGCGTATTTCAGAAACAACTAGTTCTGGGCTGAGAAAAGGGAAGGACTCCGGAGTTCCTGAGGAAGGCGGTCCTAGAGGCGTACGTGTGTGTGCAGGAAGCCTAGCTTGCTTGCCATCAGGGCAGAGTGTGCCCTGATCTCTCAGAACTGGCAACTGCCCACAGGGCCAGGCCAAAGAGCAAATAGCCAGGCTCAAGGCAAAGAATCCAGGAGTTTGGCAAAGACAGCCACTTTTCCTGGACATGTCACTGAATTGTGAGTTTTAAAAAGGAAATAAAGCTGACCATTATGTTATTTGGGATTTCCACAAAACTATGTCCAAAGATGACTGTGATAAATATTTCCCAAGGTAATTCCAAAACCAGCCACAGTATAACCATAGTGGTTTAAAAAATGAGGTCTGAAGTCAAATAGAGCTGGGTGTGAATCCCAACTCTAACCATTGTGAGTTAAGTGAACTTGGGCAGAGTACTCCTCATCTCTGCAGACTCAGTTTTCTTTCTGTAAAATGGGAATAATCCCAAGGTTATTAAATGGGCATATATATATATATATATACACACACACACACACACACACACACACACATATAATGCCTAGCTCATAGTACAGTAGTTACTAAGTAAGAGGTAATCATTATAATATTACACTATATATTTGATGTTATCAAAGGCAAAGAAATTATAAGAACAGTTGATCTTCCCAGCATTTCTTCATACCAATAGGAGAAATCGGGGATCTTGTGGTCAAGAATCAAGGTCCCCATAATCTAGGGTCAATTCCAGGATCCCCAGGCACTGTAAAGTCTCTGGAGTGCTAGAATCATTCCCAGGTTCCTGCTACTGGAAAAGGAAACCAGTTACCCACAGAATGGTGAGGGAAATATGCTCCAAAAGAGAAGAATTTTCAGAGGCAAGGAATATCTGAGATTCCAAGAAGATATTTGAGAAATTTCTTCCCTCAGAGAGAAGAAACTAGGTCATGTGCTCTTAAACCAATGAGGTTTAAGGTCACAGTTGAGAGGAGAGAGAAGATAGTTGGCCTTAATTAGCTCCAAAAAAAGCCCAGAACTCCTGGGACTAATAGAAAAGCAAGCAGAACTTCTGATGGAGAGATCCAAGCTCCCAGATTTAAGTACTAGTTTCAGTAAAATGAAACTAAAACTAGGACAACTTCTGAACAATTACCATTGAACTAACATTTACATGTTGTAAGGAACTAAATTTATCCTTCTCACAACTCCTGTTTATACAAAAGGCTCAGTTGCCACCAGAAAGTAAGCTCTGTGAAGGGATGAACCGTGTCTGCCCTTTTTACTGCTATATACCCAAGGAAAGGCAGCATGCCTGGCATATAGTTGGTGCTCAGTAAGTATTCATTGAACTAAATCATTTAAAGCTACACAATGAGGGAGTTGGGGTTTGAACCCTGGTCTGACTAAACACCACACTTTCCTCTCTGTCATTACTGCCAGGCAAAGCTGTCTTAGGCCAGACCAACCCCAAGGCAAGCTCCTGTCCCGGCTCTCTCCCTACAAGCTCTCCTTGGGTCCACCAAGCTGAACTGGGATAACCACTTGGAAGGGCACCCTTGGGAGAATTTATGAACCTAGAAATTGTAGCAGATATTGTTTGTTGCCTCTTGGATGTGTATTTTTTCCTCTCAAAAATAAGTTTAATTTATTCAGGTGACAAAGTTCCCATTTTATTTTATTTCATTTATTTATTTATGTTTTATCCTCACCCGAGGACATTTTTCCATCTTTTGTTCAGGTAGAGTGGGAGGGAGAGAGAGGAACAGAGAAAGAGAGAAACATCGACGTGAAAGGGACACATCGAGTGGCTGCCACCCGCACAACCGACCAGGGCCGGGGACACACTGCAACCGAGGTACATGCCCTTAGCGGGAACCGAACCCGGGTCTCTCAGGACCGCAGGCCGACGCTCTAACCGCTGAGCCAAACCGGCCAGGGCCAAAGTTCCCATTTTAAAATATTCACCTCCTGCCCGGCCAGTGTGGCTTAGTGGTTGAGTGTCGACCCATACACCAAGAGGTCCCTGGTTAGATTCCTGGTCAGGACACATACCCAGGTTGTGGGCCTGATCCCCAGTGGGGGGCATGCAGGAGGCAGTCAATCAATGTTCTCTCTCATCGATGTTTCTATTTCTCTCTCTCCTTTCCTCTCTCCCTAAAAAAATCAATAAAGAAAAAAAATTTATTAAAAAAATTTACCTCCTAAAAATATTTGGTACCTTAATTATTGTAATGATTTCAAACTTGTCAAATTGTACACTTATAGAAATGCAGTTTATTGTATATTATTTATACTTCAATAAAATTGTAAAATACACACACACACACACTGACCCCAGATGTCCTGTGAGCCATTTCTGATCAATGCGTGTAAACATAAGTCTACTGGAAGGGGTTTCATTACTGTTAAGTTGGAATGAACCTTTTACCTTTTCGGTTTCCCTTTTCTTTCTGCCTTAAGGTGAAACTGCCATCCTGAGAAAATGAGGACAAAAGCTTTAAGCTAAAGCAGGTGAAATAGGGGGCCAGAAAGAATCTGAGTCCTTAATGACTGTCTGGAGGGGCAGCACCTGCTTTGGCCTGTCCACCTCCTGATTTCTTGTTCTGTGAGCAAAATTAGTCTCTGTTTATTTGACCTGATAGTGTATAGTTTCTTCATATGCTACTTGCAGTTACTGAATGACAATATTCCCAAGCAAAGTATAATGAAGATAACACAGCACCACCCCTCAAAAACCTTCAATTGCTGCGGAGTAAATTCCAAAGCCTCCTCAGTCCCATCTACCACTATGGTATAATGGCCTTCCATAAACATGTCCTTCCAGTAGGCTATATGTTATGTTCCAAACAAGCAATTTGTTTTAAGATTAATGCTATTCTCTCAACCTGATGTATCATTCTTCTATAATCTTACAGACCCTGAAAGATTTAAAGAATTGATAGAGGCCGCAGCTAGCCAGTGAAAGACTTGAGAAGAAAATTTATGTCTCCTGACTATAAGCCAGATGCTTATGATATCCACATCTGGAGTAGGAAAATCAAATGCTCAGATAGAAACTCGATTTTCCCTTTGCTTTTCTTTAATGTCAAAAGCTCTCACTTTAAAAAAAATTAATTACTTATTATTTATTTGGAATATGCCATTTATACCAGCAGTCATGAGGGAAAGTAACATTTTAAGAATATCTTTTCCTGTTCTACAGTGTCTGATCATACATGAAGACAGAGGGTTTCTGTGTTGTATAGGTAGTGGGACATATATGTGAATGCTATGTCTCATAGTAGAAACTAAGGCTAAGCATTGTGTCCTGATATTTTGTGTGGTGGCCAAACCCCAAAGTTACCAATCAAAATATTTCATTTTGTGAGCTATTTATTATGTAACTAGGATAAAGTAATTAAACCTTCCAGTTCATCCATCTGTCGAGGAGAAAGAATATTCTACTTGCCATCTGTCCAGCTTTCAGGTATGGCAAATGTTGATGAGAGGATCTAAACTAAGTATGGGGCTTTATTCCAGCTCATTTAAATGAGTTGACCAGTATTGAAAACTCTACAAGTCAATATTTATTTACTGATTTTGTTTTTTGAAATATTTCAAATATAACAAAAGCTAATTGTTTGCTACGCAGATCTAACAGATATTAATATTAGACCTTATTTTCTTCACATTTTTTATTCTTTAATAAAGTATTGCAGACACAGCTAAATCTCGAATTCCATACCCATGACTTTCCTCTCCTCTTTCCCCAGAAGTATCCTGAAGTTTTGGTGCATCAATTCCATGCAAGACTACATAATTTTACTACATGTTGTATGCATAAAGTAATATATATAATATTATTTGGTTTTTAAGTTTCACATATTTTATATCATAGGTACATATTTTTTTACTAATTTGCCTTTTTCATTGAATATTTTGTTTTTTAAATCTATTCATACTAATACATGCAGATTTATGCAAGTACTTCATTTTAGCTGTCAAATAATAACCTACAGTTAATTTATCTCTTCCCTGACTAGTAGACAGGTTGCTTTTTATTTTTTACTATTCTAAGCAATGCTGTAATAAATATCTATGTACATATATATAAGCGTTTCTCTAAAATATATGACTGTACTTAGAAGTAATTGTTGTGCACTTTGGGGCATTTTTACAAAAAAGCTCTCTAGGATTTTTTATTGAAATGGCATTGAATTTTAGATAAAGTTGAGGAGAGTTAATATTTTTAGGAGTCTTCTTATCCGTGAATATGGTATATTTCTCCAAATGCTTAGATCACTTCTTCTCTGTCTTTAAATAAAGTTTCTTAATTTCATACATGAAGAAAGAAAAGTTTTTTTGTGTGTTTTTTTCCTCTAGTTATCTTATACTTTCTCTCCCCTGCTTCTTGCTCTTTCTTAATTGCTCCTTTGAGTTATACTTCTTATATATTTCTTATAACTCACAGGAGCTGTTACACAGAAACTCTACTGAGTTGTTTTTTATATTGAATTTCTATTGTTAATTTTGTATTTACAAATTGCTGAGCACTATAAATTCTAAAGGTTCTATAATGGAGTGAAATGCTCAGTCTCTCTGACTCCATCTTGTTCAAACCTGCTTTGTTCCCTGGCCTTCAGGCTGATAGTTTCTGTTTAGTCTTGAATATAGAAATGCCAATCATTCGAGGAATTCTGCTCATGGCTTGAGGAGGTAAGGGAGGTAAGTGTTCTTTATCAAAGATTTGCAGGAACCTTGTGACCAAACTCACATCACCTAGCACAATCTTCTTGGGACTCCTGCTGGTGCCCAGATGTCTGCAGTTATCAATCACATTTTACTACTCCCATTTTCTCCTTCCCTTGACATAAAAGAAGCCTGAAGTCTGTACTTTAAGATGGACGTGAGGTACCACTAAGTCTCTCATCTTCTTGCTTGGCACCTTTGCAATCAATAAACCTTTCCTTATCTCAAACTGATGTTTTGAGTTCTCTTATCCATAGATATTTCCGTATCTTCCAAATGTCATTTTCTGCAGATTCTTATGGATCTTCTTTCAAACAAACATATTATTTGTGGATAAGGAAAATTTTGTTTCTTTTCAATTCTTCTACTTTTATTTATTTTTCCTGTCTTATATTGTTAGGTAGGAGTTATAGTATCATATAGAATAAAAGTTTGAAAAAGGGCATCTTTGTCTTGTTTTGCCTTCAAAAATGTTTCTAATGATTCTAATTTGCTATGAGTTAATGTCTTTAATCAGTGAGTCATTTTCTAACAATTTCCAAGTTTTAATATTAGTGTCTAGAAATAAGATGTTTAAATTAATATATAATAGATGACCATAATAAAAAATATTTGAAATATTCTATGTCTGTCCTAAATAAACATGGGTAATAATTTTTCTATACTTAAGGCCATCTCTTAAAGTTCCATCCAGTTCTAGAAGTCTGCGAATCTTTAAAAAAAAATCATTGGTTCAAAATATGAATTTCAAATGTTTATAGATATTTTACAGAAAGTTATCTCATTTGATGAAATGCACACATTTAATACCTGCCATCTATTGATATAATTAGCTGTTCTCATAGGACCTAAGGCAAATAATCAAAATTAACTGTAAACATTTAAATCAACTTTAAAAAATACAAATACATGATACTGTTACTACTAGTTTGTCTAATCTTTTGGGAGCCATTTTATTAAACATAGAAGCAGCTTTTCTAATGGAAACATTACAAATAGTAGTTAAATTCTCATACTAAGTCATAAAAAACTACTTAATCCATAATTATCAAACGTAAGTAAAAAATATACTCTTTTAGCTATACCAAATCATCATATATAACTTATTTCTACAATGGTAATTTATAAAAAAGGTGACAAGGCAAGGATTTGTGTATTTTTTGAGAAGGATAAGTAGATGATTTTGGGCCACAACAATTTGTTCATTCTTTAAATTAGATCCTTTATATAGGTTAAACTGTCTTAACCTTAATTTTAAATTTCATTTGAAATTATAATAAAAGCCTTGAGAAATACTTCAACTTAAGCTTTATTATATTCTTAAGGACTTTGTAGAACAGATGTCATAAATCCAATCAACAGGGCCTTCTACTCTGTATTGGTGTCTCAACTTTAGTAGCATAAGAATCAGCTAACTATGTAAGGCGATGGGTTAATTAGCTTGATTGTGGTAATTACTTTTACAATGTATATGTATAGAAAAATGCGAAGTCCAAGTCCTGCTCCTAAAATATATGCAATTTTAATTTGTCAATTATCTCTTTATAAAGATGGAGAGAAAAAAATCATCTAGTAACATTATTAAAATTACAGATTTCTTCAATCTTTTAACATAGTCCCCTTTCCAAAGATTTGATTCACAGGTCTCTGGTAAAATTGATAAATTTTTGTTTTTAGAAAGCACTCTCCCTTCAAACTCCTGGTGTAAATTGAATGTAGATCATTCTTATTTTATTTTTTTTAATCCTCGCCTGAGGATATTTTTCTATTTACCCTCAGATGGGGGATGGGAGGAGAGGGAAACAACAACACGAGAGGGACACATCAACTGGTTGCCTCCTGCATGACCCCAAGAGGGCCTGAGACAAACCGCAACTGAGGTACATGCCCTTGATGGTGATCGAACCCATGACTCATTGGTCCGCAGGCCCATGCTCTAACTGCTGAGCCAAACCAGCCAGGGCTGTAGATCATTCTTTGAGAAGCACTTCTCTAGATAAAGTATGCGCCAAGGTTGTGGTTTATACCAAACCTCTAATTTTTTAATCCTTCTACTGCCAATATAAACAATGTTTTCTTTAAAGCACAATCTTGATCAATCAAATCAGTTTAGGAATTCACTGGTAATTGAGATTGGCACTCTGAACCAGATTCTTATTTTACATAACCTCTTGATAATCCCTTCTATTTTGACAGACAGCACCTTAGTGAATAGCATCTGAATATCTGGGTCACTGCCAAAATTCAATACGCATTTTTTTGCTTTCATTTTAAAATGTTTTTATTAATAGTCTTAATCATTGTTCTACAAGAAAAATAATAAACCATGAAGTATTACCCGATGTCACTGTTTTCATGTTACTATATCATAATTGTTTTTAATAGCTTTATTGGGATATAATTTACATCATAAAGCTCACCTATGTAGGTGTGTTTAAGTACACAATTCAATAGTATTTATAATATTTACAGAATTGTGCAACAATCACCATAGTCTAATTTAAAAACATTGTTATCATTCCCAATAGCAGTTACTTCTCATCCTCTTCCCTTCCTCTCCCGCAAAACCTTGTCAAACATTTATCTACTTTCTGTTTCTATAAAGTTATTTATTCTGCATTTTTAATATAAGCGTAATCACACAATATGTGGTCTCTTGTGACTGGCTTCTTTCATTTGGCATGATGTTTTTGAGGTTCATCCATGTTGTAGCATATGTCAGTACTATATTTTTATGGCCCCAAGATATTCCATTGTATGGATATACAACATTTTGTCTATCCATTCATCAGTTGATAGACATTGGGTTCTTTCCATTTTTTTTGGCTATTATGAATAAATACTGTTATGAATATTCATGTACAAGTTTTTGTTTAGACATAGGTTGTCAATTCTCTTGAGTGTATACCCTGGAGTATATTTGCTGGGTTACATGGTAACTTTATGTTTAACATTTTGATGAACTGACAAACTGGTTTCCAAAGTAGCTATACAACTTGACTTTCCCGTCAGCAGTGTATGAGGGTTCCAATTTCTCTACATTCTTGACAGCACTTGTTATTGTCTGTCTTTTTTATTATAGCTATTCTAGCAAATGTGAAGTAGTATCTTATTGTGGTTTTTATTTGCATTTCCCTAATGGTTAATGATGTTGAGCATCTTTTCATGTACTTGCTTGTTATTTGTACATCTTTTCTGGTGGAACATCTTGTTCCTATCCTTTACCCATTTCAAAATTAGATTATCATTTTATTATAGAGTTGCAAGAATTCTTTATATTGTCTGAATATATTTTAGATATATGACTTGAAAACATTTTCTCTAGTCTGTAGGCTGTGTTTCACCTATCTGATGAAGCACAAAAGTTTTTAATTTTGATGAAGTCCAAGTTAAAGTTAAAAATTTTTTCTTTTATTGCTTGTGATGTTGCTATTGTATCTACGAAGTCATTGCCTAGCCCAAGATTACGAAGATTTACTTCTGTTTTCTTCTAAGAGTTTTATTACCATGATTATCTTTATAGATGTGAATAAATGGGAAGTGACAATTAAAGTGGTATAATCAGAGAGCTATAAAGGGAAAGCGTTTCAATTAATTTTACAGATAATAATTAGGAGTATGGGATCATTCTAACTACAGATAAATTGATAAAGAGTAGACAGTACCAAAAAAGAGAAAACTGCAGTGATGGTGTACCTAAAATGACTTAAAGAGTAGGTAGGGAAACTGGATTGCTGGGAAGTCATAGGAGGACCCTCTGCTCAGGGCAACTCAGAGCACTCCAAGGTAGCTTTGACAGCTATGCACCATAGGCAAGAAGTCCAGAACCCTAACTCCTGCCCTCAAGTCATTTCTAAGTTCTATAAAAAGTAAAGGGTTGGTACCATACAGGCTTGATCATTCACTTGTCACTATGATAATGGGAGGTATATCTTTCTTCATCTGATAGAGAGCTATGTCTGAGCACAAAAAAAAGTGTCTGCTTTGTCACCATCACTGGTACTCCACAGATACTGCATCTCATGTTCAAGTAGGAAGAAGGGCCAGAAAGATACAGTTATGCTATAATTCTGTTATTTTATAACAAGGAACACAGGTGAGGATGAAAGAATTTACATATGGCCTGTTAAAATAACTTTATCAGCCCTGGCCGGTTTGGCTCAGTGGTTAGAGCGTCGGCCTGTGGTCCAGAGAGGCCCAGGTTCGGTTCCCGCTAAGGGCACGTACCTTGGTTGCAGTTTGTCCCCGGCCCTGGATGGGTCGTGCAGGTGGCAACCACTCAATGTGTCCCTTTCACGTCAATGTTTCTCTCTCTCTCTCTCTTCCTCTCTCTCCATCCCACTTTATTTGAACAAACAAACAAAAAAAAAAATAGAAAAATGTCCTCTGGTGAGGATAAAAAAAATAAAATAACTTAATCAAAGAAACAACTATTATCATGGGGATTCTAAATCCATTTCCTACAATATGTGAAAAAAAACAATGTATCCTAAGTCAATGAATAGATCACAGGAGTGAAAAACAGAGCACACTGTATTAAAACATTATTCCTTCCCTTCACAACACAGAATAATTATGCATAATGTTCACTGTGAACTATTGAATATATTGTACTACACATTTAGTACATTTAGGACCCTCTAATTCTTTTTTAAGTGTTCTAGGAAACAACTGTCCTATAGTACTGCCATGGTTGCTAGGCTCAAGAAGGAGTCACTACTTAACATCTGTATTTCTTTGCTTCCCCAGGTTTATTATCTTTATACTGCTGCTACTGCCATAGAAATCATGTCTCTTCTCCAATGAACACTTTCTAAACTAAGTCACTGTTCTGTTAAGGTATTCTAGGAGGCATCATTCATGGAAAACAAAGTCAATCACAACACACTGGGAAAGTGTGAAAGGTCATATGAGAGCTTAATGGAAAACAAAGTGTCTTCAAAGGACTGATAGAGAAAAGGCAAAGGGTCCTTGATAGTTGGCATCCTGCTTGTGCAAGCTAGAAGTACCTTTAATATGTGACCTGATATGTGTTCTTGACACATGTCATTCTCTGTTCTGTGCAGAAAAGAAGATTTAGAAGAGAACCTATTTTCAGCTGTGTAGAATGGTTTGATGGGTTCTCTCTTAAAGCCAGGTAATGAATAACCTGATTTTTTTAGTCTTTTCAATCCTAGAAATTCTATGGTGATATATAGTAGTTGTTTCAAAGATAGAGAAACCCAATTAGGTAAGTTTTTTTATTACACAAAAATATTGGCAGAACCAGGAACAGAGCTCAGTGGTCAGAAAATTATTTTGGTCTAGAATTCTATACATTTTGAGATATTGTTACCTAAACATTTTCTTCTTAAATTTTCATTAAGTATTTGCTCATTTTTCCAGTTTGATATAACGTTTTCTACTTGTTCCTTAAAACAGTTTCCAGGACAGGAAGTTGAGGTTTTGAAATACAATCAACTTTGTAAGCCTGTTGACACATTAAATTCTCTCAGTATTTATGTGACTCAGAATAGTTTACCTCTTCTCAAATCAAGGCTTTCAATATAAAAATGAATCATCTCATAATCCTGAACTTACTTTGCCAAGACTTCCTATGCAAAGATAGATTATAAAACTTATAAAAGGTCCTTTAGCTAAGTGGATTGCAAATGCAGACAGTAATCTATGGGACAAATAAATTTACTGGAGTATCACAATTAAAAACAGGTTTCATCAAGACAATAACCCATTTATTTATGCAGAGACTAATAGGTGATGGAATGAGGTAGAAAAAGGAAAAGACATTTAAAAAATTAGCTCTGGCTGGTGTGGCTCAGTTGGTTGGGCATTATCCTGTGCACTGAAAAGTTTCCAGTTTTGATTCCCAGTTAAGGCTCACGCCTGGGTGGCAGGTTTGATCCCCTGTAGTGGGCATGCAGGAGGCAGCAGATTGATGCCTCAATTTCACAACGATGTTTCTCTCTCTCTTCCTAAATATCAATAAAATTTTTTTTAAAAAGACATTAAAAATTAGAAGGTATGAATTCCAATCAAGGCTATTCTACTATGTTCTGTTAAACTTGAGCAGATTAATGTCTCAGGGTATATTAATTAGGAATATGCAGAGATGTGAGTAACAGAAAAACTGACTAAAAGTGGCTTAAGAAATAAGGACAATTAATTGTCTCACATGGTGGAAACCCAGAGACAGGATGTCTCAGATTTGGTACAGTAGCCAGCTGAAGTTATCAAAGATCCAAGCTCTTTTCATTTTCCTACTTTATTTTCAGTCTTTCTATCTCATAATCCCAACATTGCTGCCACACTCCGGGGATCATAGTCCCATTCAAAACATGAACCCAGGGAGGCTGAAAAAAGATTTTTATGTAGCTACTTCCTTTCTGAAGCAATCTAGGAGATTATTCCTTATGTATTGTTGGATGAAAGTTGGTCACATGACCACCTCTATATAACAGAGTCTGGGAAAGTGAGTATATGGCTTATCTAGCCTCCACAGAGAAAAACAGACATGGGAAAAGGGAGCTCCGTGGCTCTTCCTATGAAATGTGCAAATTGGGTAAAATGATCTCTCAGGTATAGCTCTAGACTAATGAGTAATTTCTGAAATAAAAAACAAGTGATGACTTTTATATATATATATTTAAGAGGCTTCATTTTTTATTCACATTCCCTGTGATGACACTTTTCGCCTCCTCTAAAAACAAAACAAACTTCCTCCACCCATGATTCCAAAGTTCTAAAGTGAACAGTCTATTCCCTCCCCTAACTAGAAAAACAAACAAACCTGAGTGGTCCAGACACTGAGTCATTCAATTTAACTTTGATGGGGCTGCATCTATTTTTGAGGTTTTGCCATCATGGTTTAAGAACACTGTCTGCAGAAACGTTGGATATTTTTTCCAGCAACTCTCTGAGTTTATGCTGCACTAAATTTAAAATGGAAAATTAATGATGTAAAAGGCTAAGTAAATAATTCTATTGGAAAAAACATGAGTGATCATCTTTTTTTAAAAATCCAAAGAATTCAAAATGTATTGAATTTGTCCAATTGACATTCCATTTGTGGTACCTCATGCTCCCATGTAATATTACAATGTACCTCTGCTTTACTTTTTACAGAAAATTATACAGCTTCCCCTTATTATTAAAAGCACCCCTCCAACAGAATAAATGTGCATTCTAAAATTAAAACAAGACACTACATGAGAAAAGCTTGGAAGCCAGAATGTCGCCAGCTGTGTATGCCAGATGTGATTATAGAGCGACAGAGAACAATACTGCAATCAGTCTACTGGTTAGCCAGAAACTGTGGACACCCAGAAGAGGTTCCATCTGAATACATACCCAATGGTGTGTTCAAAACTACCGTGCAAAAATGCTTGTTTTACCAAGATACTCTATGGGAATATTTAGCTGTTACATTGTAAATGCTGTTATTTTGGTTTCTAAAAATGTCATGACAGGAAATGATTCCAGGGAGGAGTTGCCAAGATGCCTGTTGGGCAGACCCAAGAGGGAAAAAAAGTTAAACCTAGAGAACAAGAAACTGAGAAAGGTAAAACACCACTTACTATCTGCAGTAAAATAGATTCCTAGAATCTAAAGTAAATTTTATGTTTCCCGTCCACTTGTCATCACCCAGAAGGTTGGTTATTTTAAAGAATCCCTCCCCCTCATTGTCACGGAGGTTATAAGGCCCTGCTCTTCCCCTCTGGATCAGTCACCAAGTTGATAATTGCCTAATCTGTTTCTATAGACAAGAGGTGACTCCTGCTCTTTATTTCCCAGGCACTATAGCCAATGGGCAGCGGAGTCCTTTTGGTAAGAATTTCTGAGGATTCAGAAATGCTCATATTATTTTTATTCTCTTCCTATCTGAAAAGTCCAAAGTGAGGACAGATGAGAAGAGAGCCTGGTCAGGAAATAACTACAGCTAATGCCACACTAGAAGTCTGACCTTCCTTAGAGGGCTGTTAAGGTAAGTAGTTTAGTAACTGAAGAGCTGAAGAAATTCAAAGAAAAAGGAAGGGGAAGGGAGAGAGGAAAAAGGAGAAAGAGGAAACTAAATTGTGTGTGTGTGTGTTTTTTCCCCTAAATAGGTTTGTGTTATAGAAGATTTCTCTCCAGGTATAGAGTTCTTGGTTTAGACAACTTCTCATCAATGATATTTATCAATTAGGTGCCTATCTTTATGTAATAATTTTTTTACTACTGTTTCTGTTAGATCTAAGCAAATACTTAGAAGTCACAACAAACCCCTAAGAAAATCAGCTAAATGGAAAGAAAAATAGATATCTACATATATGTTAGTAAGGTGGTGTGCCATAACTCATCAGTAAAAACTTCTCAGAAAATTTCCTATGTATCTATAATTTCACTTTCACTGCTTTACAATTAAACTCAATGCCTTCTCCTCTTCTACAGCACCCTTTATTTTTAGACACCCCACTTAACCCTTTACTATCTAGTATGTTCCTCATGTGTTTTAAAGTGCAGTCATGTATCACTTAATGATGGGATACATTCTGAGAAATGCAACGTTAGGCGATTTCAATGTTGTATGAACATCATAGAGTGCACTTACACAAACCTAGATGGAATCGTCTACTGCACAGCGAGGCTTTATGGTATAGCCTATTGCGCCTAGGCTATAACCCTGTACAGTATATTACTGTCCTGAACACTGTAGGCAATTATAACATAATGAAAAGCATTTGTGTATCTAAACATATATAAACATAGAAATACTACGGTAAAAATATGTATAAAATATTTTTTAAATGGTACACCTGGATAGGGCACTAAATGGAGGTTGCAGGACTGGAAGTTGCTTTGGGTGAGTCCGTGAGAGGGTGCACACTACTGCAGACTTTATAAACACTGTCCCCTCAGGCTACACTAAATTTATTTAAAAACTTCTTTCTTCAATAATCATTTAACCTTAGCTTACTAACACATTTTTATTCTATAAACTTTCAATTTTTGTTAATATTTCAATACTTTTGTAATAATACATCTTAAAACACAAACAAATTATACAGGTGCCCAAAAATATTTTTTCTTTATATTCTTATTCTACAGGCTTGTTTCTATTTAAAAATTTTAATCTAATTAAAAATTTTTTGCCTTTATTGATTTTAGAGAGAGAGTAAGTGAGAGGGAGAGAAAGAGAAAAACATAGATGAGAGAGAACATTGATTGGCCACCTCCTGCATGCCCCTCACTTGGGATCAGGCCCACAACCTGGGCATGTGTCCTGACCGGGAATCGAACCAGTAACCTTTTGGTTCATGGGTCGATGCTCAACCACTGAGACACATCAATCAGACTTAATTTACTTTTTAAACTTATTTTTTAAAATCTAAGACACAAACACACTCATTATGCTAGGCCTACAAAGGGTTATGATCATTGACATCACTGTCTTCCAACTCCATATCTTGTCCCACTAGAAGATCTTCAGGGGCAGTAACATGCATGGAGCTGTCATCTGCTGTGATAACATGCCACCTCCTGAAGGACCTGCCTGAGGCTTTCCTTGAGAAGATTTCACTCTTTTTATAAATATGTCCATAGAGGTTTGCTTGGTTTGTTTCTTTTTTCATCATAGATTTGCTGGTAAGCAGATAATGCACCATTAATAAAAACCTTTTGGTGTGGGGGTCCATGTTTTCAAACATTTTAAGGAGCTTGTTGTGATCTGCAAAAACTTCTGTTAAATGCCTCATTGTGAATTTTCTTTAGGGTTCTTTTCCTTCTACTGAAGTTTCTTTTCTCTTGCCCCTTCTTCAGCTATGTATTCCTGTTCTGGTTCAACAACTCCTCCTTAGTCACTTCCTCAGGAGTCACCTCTAGGAGCTCCTCAATGTCGTCTTAATCCACACCCAGGTTAAAGTTGTTTGCCATCTCAGCCACAGCCTTGTTGATTTTTTCAACTTCCTTATCCTTGGCAAATTTTTTGAAGTTATGAATAAACATCTTGAATGTCTTCTTCCAGATGTCATTCAGACAGTCATGGTGACATCACTTCAAGCTCAAGCAAGGTTCTTGATACAGTCATAGATGTGGTCTTTGCAGAGTTGCATCAGTGTCTTCTTGGTGTCTTCCTCAGTTGCAGCAATAACCTGGGCAATGGTCCTCCTCAGGTAGTAGGCCTTAAATGATGCTATAATGCCTTGATCCATTGGTTGGATCAAAGAGGTGGTGTTTGAAGGGAGAAGAATCATTTTGATATTGGGATGAAGATCATCAATAAAAAGTAGATGTCTGTGAGCATTATCAACAACAAGTAAAATCTTAAAGGCATATCATTCTCCAAACAGTACTTTTCTCCTTCACTGGCATAGCAATTCAGGAGACCATCTTGGAAGAGGAGCTGGGTCATCCTTGACTTCTCATTGCTCCTGTAGTGTACCGGCAGTGTGTACTTATTGATATGTCTGAAGGCCCTGGGGTTCTCACTGTGCTAGCTAGCAAAAGGATTTCAATTTGTAGCTTGCAACATTGCCCCCAAACAAGGCTGTTTTCCTGTCCTTAAAAGCCTTGAAACCTGGTATTGATTTGATCTCCTTATGGATGAAATTCCTTTCAGGCATCCATTTCGAAAATAGGGTGGTTTTGTCCATATTGAATATTTGTTCTGGTAATTTTCAATCAGCTTATCTAGAGTTTCCAAGAATTCTTCAGCTGCCTTCACATAGCACACAGACTCACCATTCACTTTCACATTGAATCGTTTAAACCACCCAGAGCTAGCAGTAAATTCAATATTCAACACTGTAGTTGGGTCAGCCTTTTCTTTCAACATTACAAACAAATTTTTTGCGTTGGCTATGATTATCATAAGAGGGACAAGCTTTTATGTTTGGTCTTCAAACCAGGTCATTAGAAGTTTCCCAATGTCTGAAATAGGACATATCAAATTTTTGTTAGTCTTGTTGCCTTCAATAGAGCAGAACCTTTAATAGCTTCTGTCACTTTGTTTTGGTTCTTTAAGAATGTAGTTATGGCCCTGGCCGGTTTGGCTCAGTGAGTGTCGGCCTGCCAACCAAAGAGTCATGGGTTCAGTTCTGGCCAAGGGCATGTACCTTGGTTGCAGTTTGTCCCCGGCCCTGGTTGGGGTCGTGCAGGAGGCAACCAGTCGATGCATCTCTCTCATGTCGATGTTTCTCTCTTTTTCTCCCTCCCTCCCACTCTATCCGAAGCTAAATGGGAAAAATATCCTCAGGTGAAGATTAAAAAAACTGAATGTAACTATGGTAGAATCGGACATGCCTGACTCTCGAGAAATAACCATCACTAATTTTCCATCATCATAGTTCTTAATCACTTTTAATATCATTTCCAAGTCAATCATTCAACATGCCCTTTTACTGGTAATATTACCAGTATATTTTGTACACTTAGGGGCCATGATGAACAAAACAACATGAGATTCAATCAAGCACAAAAGAAAATGATACAATCAAAAGACTGTAAACACGAAATGTATGAGGCTGCTGCCAGGCAGGGTAACTGGCATACTGTTTCACAGCAAGCTTTCTTTTTTATAAGTAAAAAGAGTGTACTCTAAAATGACAATAAACAGTAAATACATAAATGAGTAACATACTTGTTTATTATCTTTATCCAGTATTATCCACTGTACATAATTGTGTGTTATATTTTTATATAACTGGCAGCACAGTAAGGTTTTTTACACCAGCATCATCATAAACATATGAGTAATGCATTATGTTGCCACACTATGATGGTTACAAAGTCACTACATGATAGGAATTTTCAGCTCCATTATAACCTTATGGAACCACCATTGTATATGAAATCCACTGAACTATTGTTATGTAGCATGATAGTATAAGTCGCATATATTTTATTGCTCAAATTATTATATCCCTATATTCCCCCCATATTACACATTGCCTTGTATATAAGTGCCTGTGTATGTGTATGTGTAATTGTAAACTTTCATAGATCTATTTTTCTTAACCAAAGAAGGTAGAGAGAATGTGAATAAAGAAGAGGGGAATAGGGGAGGAAGGAAGAAAAAAGAAGAGAAACTAAGTCAATAAATATTTATTGAATACCATTGTTGGCAAATGGCAGAGAGGTGGTACAACTGCCTTTACATTCATATTAATAAGTGGAGTGGTTTGAATGTCATCCTATGTATATGACATGATTTCATCCTATGTATTAGAGTACATCTATGATCAAAGGTAGAAGGGTTGCCTCCATTCCCTCAAAATGTAAGGTAAGTGGCTATGCCCCATTCTCCTTCTCCTTGGGTAAGTAGAACAGAGCCCTCTTTACCAAGAGCATCTTCTCCTTTATTTATGCCTTCTCCTCTAGAGATGTGAGTATTTGAGCTCACTGGAAGTGACTATGGTTCAGTTAGGAAAATATAAAACTGTCATGGTTACAAAAAAGCATTGAGTACTTCACACTTTGATAATTATTTGCTCATGTACTGATACATAAGAATTAATTTTATAAAACTATTTCAATAACAATCTAAGATATCAGGAAATTATACCTAGTTATCCCATTATTATGATGATATATAATATTTTTTAAGTTCGGTTTTCTTTTTCATATCTATTCCAAAAGCATAACTTTTAAATAAGCAAGTTAATAGATAACTGTAAATTTCTTTTCTTATTTGAGTTAAAATTAAAGAATGCAAAACAGCTAAAGATCAACGATTGTGTTAGAAAAGAGTTTTTCATATTTTCTTTTAAATGGCTATTTAAAAAATAAGACTACTATGGGTATTGGTTACTTGAACATGGGAAAGAAATTTCACCTTTTATATTCTGTTTTATAGTGGATGAGGGACTATAATTCAAATAAATCTGGAACTTGATTTTTTATTTCTCCACTGGGTTGGTATTGACTTTTCAAATTCTTTTTAAAGTCATTTGTGATTCATTTGATATTGGTCTATTTTTCATCTGAGGCATCCTTTATAAAAATGCATTCCCCATTTATCAGCCAACAATTTAGATATGTGTCAAGTTTACATTCCTAAGGAGAAAGGGTTTCTAACAATCATTTCTTATTATTGAGGACAGAGTTCATTGTCATTTAAAGGCTATATAGAGCATATACAATTGCCTCAGAAGTCTTGAAAAATAAATTTCTGTTTCCTGTGGCACCTATAACACAAACATTAGAGGTCAGAAACAGAGTAATACAGACAATGAAGATAACTGCTTAGAGGATATTGTTTAGAAATCAAGTAAAACTTGGGAGTATGATGAGTTAATGATGAGATAATTGGATGGATGAGGTAAAAAGAAAATTGTACTGTGAGTTAAATATGTAATAAGCAAAATCTTATAGAGGTAAAGTTATGTTGTATTGAATGAACCAGAATATATTCTGGATATATTCTTGGCTAATTTTGCTATTACAATAAGATACTTAGCACAATAACACTATAATTTACTATGACTTTTTCATTTATTATTGAATTCAACAACACCAACAAGAAAATATTATGTATAATTTGGGCCACCAACTAAAAATAGAACATTTCATTTACTTCAGGAATTTACATTAGATAAAGCATAGAAATACAAGACTAACCATGATATACTATTTTAATTAGGTGATCTATAAAGCAAAGTACTAAGGACTGAGAAGAGGGTGGCATCATTACATGAAGGAGCTCTGATGAGCATCGTATGATGGTGCGTGTTGGTTTGGGGTCAGCTGACAAACTTCCTTTGGAATATCCGGCTGCACCAACTCTCAGTCAATGTGGATGAGTGGGCCTTCAACTGAATACAAGGAGCTAAGCATATGATTCAGATCTGCCCAATTAGAACACCCAATTCCCTTGACACACCAAATGATTCATGGGTCAGCTAAGTCGGTCACTTCAGAGTAAATTCTGTTACTTGTATGTAAGCCACAATAAAAAATGCTCTCTTATTTAATATATTTGAACCCTAAGGGGAGCTACTGACAACCATCTTGCCATTCATGTGTCATCTGAGAAGGTAAATTAGTATCCAGTGGCTGCCATAAAAAATCACCACAAACTTGGTGGCTTAAACCAACAGATATTTATTCTCTCACAGTTCTGGAGGTTAGACATCTGAAGTTCAAAATCAAAGTGTCAGCAAGGCCAGTTCTCTCCTAGACAGAAATCCTTTCTGGCCTCTTCTAGCTTCTGGCGGTTGCCAGCAAGCCTTGGTGTTTCCTGGCTGGTAGATAATCTCTGCCTCTGTCTTCTATGGTGTTCTACCTGTGTTTCCTCTGTGTCTGTACCCCTCTGTCCATATTTCTGTTTCCTTATAAGGACATCAGTCATTGGAATTAGGACCCACCCTAATCCAATATGACCTCATCCTAACCTGATTATAGCAGCATAGACTCTCTTTCCAAATATGGTCACATTCACATGTATCAGAGTTTAGGACTTCAACATCTCTTCTTAAGGGCCACAAAGCAACCTACAAAAGGCCAGAATGGAGAAAGTAACCATCAAGTTATCAATAATAAGCTGAGACTGCTTAATTTAGCATGAAAATGTATAAGTGAAATTAATTGTAACCTCCTTTACTAAAGCATACAATTACAAATAATTGCACTGAGAAGTGATATAGCTCTTCTTTCTTCTATAAGTAATACTGAGCAAGGGCATAGAGAAACTGTGTCTGGTTTCTCTGCTGCAGAATAACTGAAATTGTGGTATTTTATTTCAAATAATTTATTAAATTCAAGGAAGAATCTCAAAAAAAAAAAAAAAAAGAAAGAAAGAAAGAATGTCACATAATCTCATTAAGCAACCAAGTAAGTTCAGAACTATTTAGAAACAAAATGAGCCAAACAAGTTGAATCATTTCAGATGTCACTTACTGGTCACAAATATTTTCAATAGCTTTACCACATCTGATGTCTTATTATTTATCAAAAAATGTCTTATGGAACTAACATTTGACATAGAGTCAGAAAATGTAGGTTCTAGTCCAGGGCTATCACTAAGTAGCTCTATAACTTTGGGAAAGACATTTATTATGCTAAGTATTTTCTTTCCTGTAAAATGATGGATTGATAAACTCAAAAATTCCTTCCTCCTCAAAAATGTTTCCATAAAAAAAATCTATATTTTTACCATGGTCATTTTAACATTTATATAAACTTTTCTGCATAAATCAATAAAAGAAATTAATTATAGGTAAGTCTTAGTGTGTCTGAGGATGTCTTATCATGTGAAAGTACAAAACATGAGGAAACTTTATGGTCACCATATGGTTGCTACAGCTCCAGGACATCTTCATAAGCAGTGTCCAAAGCAGGAACAACAGGAAGGGTAGAGACTCCTCTTACACATGTTTGTACTAAGGAGTCAGTCACAGACTGACTCAACATTCCACCTGATACTGCCCCAGACAGTGCCTTGCCTGTGTATTGCCCAGACTCCTGTGCTTATCTCTAGTGTCATGTTTACCAGTCTGTAAACATGTGAGCTTTTTTTTTTAATTGTTGAAAGTATTACAGATTTACAGATGTCCCCCTATTTGCCCCATTGACCCCCTCCTTCCCATTCCCACCCCAGTCCTGCCTTCCTCGGCCTAATGTCTGTGTCGATTGGTTGTTCATATATGCATATAAGTTCTTTGGTTTATCTCTTCCCACCCCTCTCACCCCTCATCCCTCTGAGGTTTGTCAGGCTGTTCCCTACTACCATGATTCCGGATCTCTTTTGCTCGACAGCTTATTTTGTTCATTATATTCCACAAACAAGTGAGATCATGTGTTACTTGTCTCTCTCTGACTGGCTTATTTTGCTTAGCACAATATTCTCCAGGTCCCTCCATGTCATCTCAAAGGGTAAGAAATCTTTCTTACAGCTGCATAGTATTCCATTGTGTAAATGTATCACAGCTTTTTTATCCACTCATCTACTGATGGGCACTTGGGCTGTTTTCGGATCTTAGCTATTATAAATAGCACTGCTATGAACATAGGGGTGCATAGATTCTTCCTCATTGGTGTTTCAGGCTTCTTAGGATATATTCCTAAAAGTGGGATCACTGGATCAAACGGCAATTTCCTTTTTTTATTTTTTTGAGGAAACACCATATTGTTTTCCATAGTGGCTGCACCAGTCTGCATTCCCAGCAGCAGTGTACTAGAGTCCCCTTTTCTCCACACCCTCGCCAACACTTGTTGTTTGATGATTTGTTGATGGTGGCCATTCTGGTAGGTGTGAGGTGATATCTCATAGTTGCTTTAATTTGCATCTCTCTGATGATTAGAGATGTTGAACATTTTTTCATATGTCTCCTAGCCATTTGTAAGTCCTGTTTGGACAAATGTCTATTCAGGTCCTCTGCCTATTTTTAAATTGGATTGTTTGTCTTCCTTTTGTTGAGTTGTATGCATGCTCTATTTATTTTGGATATTAACCCCTTATCCCAATGTATCATTGGCAAATATGTTCTCCCAGAGAGTGTGTTCCCTTTTCATTTTGATGGTTGTTTCTTTTGCTGTGCAGAAGCTTTGTAGTTTGATGTAGTCTCATTCATTAATATTTTCCCTTTGTTTCTCTTGCTCTAGCTGATGTATCAGTGAAAATTCTGCTAAATACTATGTCTTAGATTTTTCTGCCTACATTTTATTCTAGGATTTTTATGGTTTCCCAGGTTATATTTAGTCTTTATCCATTTTGAATTTATTCTTGTGTGTGGTGTAAGCTGGTGGTCTAGTTTCCTTCTTTCTTTTTTTTTTTTTTTTTTTTTTTTTGCATGTAGCTGTCCAATTTTCCCAACACCATTTATTGAAGAGACTGTCTCTTCTCCATTGTATGCTCTTGCCTCCTTTGTTAAATATTAATTGTGCATACTGTCTTAGGTTGATATCTGAGTTCTCTGTTCTATTCCATTGATCTACATGCCTGTTCTTGTGCCAGCACCAGGCTGTTTTGATTACGATGGCTTTGTAGTATAACTTGATATCTGGTATTGTGATCCTGAGGTGAGCTTTCAACCAGTTTTTCTCCCCAGTTGTAAGCCATTTATCATTGGATCCTAATCCTAGCATAATATAGGAATTAGATAAACATAGAAATATAGATTCAATCAATAAACAAATAAACTAAAAAGCAGGCACTATAAAGAGTGCTGAGTTAGAAGAATAGAGGTAATCTAGGCTGTAGACATTGGCAAAGGCATTGTGGGCGATGCAGGGAAGATGGAAGAGGATTCTGAAAGAAGAATATTATTTTATCAAAGGCAAAATGCCTAAAATGTTTGGGGGTACTAATTCTACCTCTCCAACAGAACATTTTATTTGCATAGTTCATTATGCCACAGCATGAATAAGCATATTACATTATTACCATGTCAGCCTTTCACTTTTGCTGGACTATAGGCATAAAATATGGCTTCTACTTCATTATGATATTTTTCCAGATACGACAATCCATTGAAAATATAAAACTGCATTGAAGTCAGAAACCCCAACGTTGACTATATAGATTAATGGGCAAAAAAATTTAAAGTGTATAAGGAATGCCAAATGACGGGAAAAAAAATACTATAGTGGTAAGTCACGTAGTGTTCCCAAAAATGCTAGACTCAAATTTGAACCCAGGCAAATTTTTTAAAGAAATGAAAAAAGCAAAATCACATATTCTTGGTTATTATTATTCATTCATCCACACAGAACTTCCAAGTAACTAGTGTGAGAAATAAAACATAAGAAAATTATTGTTTTATTTTTCTGAAAAATTTATTAAAATGTAATAATGTTCTTAGTAAAAAATTATTAATTATATCAACTTTCAACCCTTAAATCATATCTTTTTGGATTTTTTTGGTTTTTTTGTTTGTTTGTTTTTTGTTTTGTTTTGCTTTGTTTTATCCTCACCCGAGGACATTTTTCCATTTTTGTACAGATAGAGTGGGAGGGAGAGAGGAAGAGAGAGAGAGGGAAACATCGATGTGAAAGGGACACATCGAGTGGATGCCACCCGCACGACCAACCAGGGCCGGGGACAAACTGCAACCGAGGTACATGCCCTTAGCGGGAACCGAACCCGGGTCTCTCTGGACCGCAGGCGGACGCTCTAACCGCTGAGCCAAACTGGCCAGGGCTGTTTTTTGTTTTTAATCCTCACCCGAGGACATTTTTCCATTTTTTGTTCAGACACAGTGGGAGGGAGAGGGAGAGGGAGAGAGAGAGAGAGAGAGAGAAACATCGATGTGAAAGGGACACATTGAGTGGCTGCCACCCACACGACCAACCAGGGCCGGGGACAAACTGCAACCTAAGTACGTGCCCTTAGCGGGAACCGAACCCAGGTCTCTCTGGACCGCAGGCCAACGCTCTAACCGCTGAACCAAACTGACCAGGGCAAATCATATCTTTTTAATATTCTGTGTGATGTAATGTAAAATATGCATAAAGTACTACTGCATCCTAAAGTAGAATGGATGAAAAGAACTCATGAGGAAAAGCAACTGAGTTGCAAGCTAAACTAATTACTTTTGTAGTGGAACATCAGTTTTACTTGAAAGAATGACTGACAGAAAAACTATGGTTAAGATCTAGGTATTTGGCAAACATTTTCTCAAAAATAAATGAAGTGAGCCTGTAACTTCAAGAAAAACAAATGGCTCTCAAACAATAGTTTTAGAAAACCTGTCTACCACCCATAAATTTGACAGTGTATAAGGAAATATGCAAACATTTGAAGGGTCAGCATAACTCAGTGAACCAATATTTTAGAAATTAATTAATGCATGATAGAAAATTATGTATGGGTAAAAGATCCATTAAAAGTTCATAATAAACCAATGAAGTTTAATGTAACAGAATATGAAAAATTCATCAGTGTGATTCAGAATCCACATTACAACTAACCTTTAATAAACTACCACTTGTGCCCTGGCCAATGTGGCTCAGTTGGTTAGAACATTGACCCCTGTACCGAAAGGTTGTAGATTCAACTCCCCAGTCAGGGCATGTACTTAGATTGTGGCTCAGTTCCCGGTTGGGAAGCATATGAGAGGTAACTAAAGGGTGTTTCTCTCTCATATAGATCTCTCTCTCCCCCCCCCCCCCCGCCTCTTTCTTTCTCTAAAATCAATAAGCAAATCCTTGGATGAGGATTAAAAAAGAAAATAAAAAAACTACCACTCTTAAAGTTTTAATGTAGCATCAAAGAAGGATATCCATATTTGTCTTAAAAAAATTTACTTATCTATGTGTTTTATATATATACTTTAAATAAAACATATAGCAATGAATCAAATGGAAAAACAGAGATGAGAAAGAGGTTATTTTCTCATAAACTATTTGTTCAAGAGACTGCAAAATGTAAAGCAATGCCTCTATTTGTTTGGAGAAAATAAAAAGTCATTTTTATAAAAATATATATGTTAGCAAGCAATGGGTTTTCTATTATTATTTTTAATGAATGTATACATAAATATTTTTTAAATTTCTCAGTTTTAAGTTATGTGGTAAATACGAATAGCTATAATTAACATAATCAAAAGCTCTTTAAAGTCCTCAATAATTTTTAAGGGCATAAAAGGTCCTCAGATCAAAAAGTTTGAGAACCTTTGCTATACAGTATTTCGTTGTAAGCAGGGATTTAATTTTAACAGTAACTTCTGGGAATATTCTTGAAATAGTATATATTTAGCTTAATTTCCTCATCTGGCCTTTCTGCTTGTGGTTTCTTCTTTCCAACCCTTCCTGCACTGGTCCAATCAGATTATTCTGCAGTCTAGTACTTACAGTGGCTGTTACATCAGGTGCACTTTATTCCTCCTGGCAGGAATATCCCAGAAGGCTTTACCAAGAATGTGAGACTGTGCTGTGGCTTTAAGGATTTGGCCAGAAGGAGGTCAGAGGAGGACAGAGCAAACTAGAGCAATGTAAGCAATAGACTTTTTCTTGGATTATGGATATGGTTTCCTCGGCTTCTCAGTTTAACAGCATCTTCTAACACCAAATGTAAAACAATCTCCCTGTGTCTCTGTAACACATAACTCTATTTTGTTCTCATCAAAATGCCTATCACTACCTGGCTTTTTTCATGGTTTTTATTCCTTTATTTTCTTTCTTCCCCACTGCCTTTCCCAGAATCGAGCTCCAAGATTGTAGAAACTTTGTCTGCCTTGTTCATTGACTGGGGCTGTCTGGAAGACAGTAGATTCCTAATAAAAAAAAAAGAAAGAAAAATTCTAAGATCCAGAATTCTGTTTTATTTCATGGGATATTGGGTTTTTCCCCATTTGAATATATAAGAAAATAATAGCCTAGAGCAATTTACAAAGTTTCCAGGAATTATATTTTGACTTAAAATATTGGCTTTCCTTTTGATCTCATCCTATTATTCTTAGCCATATAACAGTTGGAACTAAATAAATTCACAACTTCCTGGAAATGTATGAATAGTAGATTTCCATTATATTTCTTCTGCATTATTTCTTATTTAAGCTCTCTATTTTTAGTAATTTACATATTTCATTATGAATTACATTCTCTATTCTGCTCCTTTAATGTATTCAACTCATATAAATTTTCAGATTTAATCTTCTTATGTAAGAGAGCACACTTCCCTAGACTGTCTTTTAAGAGTTTTGAAACTAGAAAACATGCATTTTTATTTAAATATTGCCAGCATTCTCTATATGTACCAACATAGAAAGATCTCCAAGATATGCTATTAAGTATATATATAAAGCAAGAACTATAGCCCTGGCCGGTTTGGCTCAGCGGTTAGAGCGTCGGCCTGCGGTCCTGAGAGACCCGGGTTCGGTTCCCGCTAAGGGCATGTATCTCGGTTGCAGTTTGTCCCCGGCCCTGGTTGGGTCATGTGGGTGGCAACCACTCGATGTGTCCCTTTCACGTCGATATTTCTCTCTCTCTCCCTTCCTCCCACTCTATCTAAACATAAAATGGAAGAAATGTCCTCGGGTGAGGATAAAAAAAATAAAAATTAAAAAAATTAAAAAAATTAAAAAAAAAAAAAAGCAAGAACTATAATAGTGTATATACTTTGTTCTTATTTGTATTTTCTTTTTAAATAAAGCATATGTAGTCCTATAAATGTTTGCTGTCTTATAAATGTGTGCAGACTGGCTCTGAAAGGTGACATCGGGAAACTAGAGATATTTGCCTTTTGGGAAGGGATGGGAAGACCAGAGGAGAGGAGGAAGGAGACTGACATTTTAGTATGTCCTCTTTGGTATCTTTTGAATTTTGTACATTGTGTGAATTACTTATTTAATTTTTTTTTTTTTTTATCCTCACCCAAGGACATTTTTCCATTTTTTGATCAGATAGAGCAGGGGGATGAGAGAGAAAGAGAGAGAGAAACATCGACGTGAAGGGACACATCGAGTGGCTGCCACCCGCATGACCAACCAGGGCCGGGGACAAACCGCAACCGAGGTACGTGCCCTTAGCGGGAACCGAACCCGGGTCTCTCTGTACCGCAGGCCGACGCTCCAACCGCTGAGCCAAACCGGCCAGGGCTACTTATTTAATTTTAAGGAAGTAAATGTTACAGATAAAATTTAACTGGTGTCCACATGCACCAATGAAAAGACAGAGATTGGCAGAGTGGATTAAAAATATGAGCAGGGAGGAGGGGGGCAAGGGGGAAAAAGGGGGGATGTCTGTGATACTTTTAACAATAAAGATAAATTATATATATATATGACCCAACTATACAGTCTACTAAAAATTCACTGCAAATATAATATAGGTAGGTTGAAAGTAAAAGGACAGATTAAAAAACGAATATATCATCCAAACATTAATCAAAACAAAGAATAAGTAGCTATTTTAATATCAGATAAAGTATACTTAAAAGCCAAGATTTACCAGAGACAGAAAGTGACATGACATAATGATAAAAGGGTCAATCTACCAAGAGGACATGACGGTCCTGGATGTGTATGCAACAAACAGCAGAGCTTTGAAATATCTGAAGCAAAAACTGGTGGAACGGAAAGAAAATATAGATTTGTCTAAAATTATAGTTAGATAATTCAATATCTTTTTTATTATTAATTTATTTTTGTTACAGATGTTTCTCCTTTTTTCCCCATTGATACCTTCCTCCCCATCCCCCCACCCCATCCCCAGCTTTGTTGTCCATGTCCATCTGTTATGCGTACATGCGTATAAGTTCTGTGGTTTATCTCTGAGAATTCAATATCTATCTCCCAACAACTGGTGGAATAACTAGACAGACAATTAGCAAAGATATAGAAAACTCAACAATACCATCAATTAACAGAATCTAATAGACTTCATGGAACAGTACACTCAACAGAACTCACATTTTTTTTCAAGAATCCATTGAGCATCTAAAAACATAGATCATATTATAGTCTATAAAACAAACTTCAACAAATTTAAAAGAATTTAAATCATACTTTTGTGTTCTCTGATCACAATGGAAGCAAATTGAGCTCAATAACAGAAAAAAAAAAAACAGTACACAGTGGGTCAGAGAGGAAATCTGAGGAGAAATACAAAATTACATTGAACTGAATGAAAATGAAAATATAGCAATGCTGAGAGGAAAATTTATAGCACTAAATGCTTACATTAGAAAAAAAGAAAAGTCTCAAATCAATAATCTAAGTTCCCACCTCAAGAATCTAGATAGAAAAAATAAAAATAAGCCAAAAACAAATAGAAAAGGAAATAATAAAGAGCAGAAATCAATGAAATTAAAAACAGAAAAACAAGAGAGAAAATAAATGAAACTAAAACATGGTTCTTTGAAAAGATAAATAAAATCGTCAAACCTCTAACAAGACTGACAAAGAAAAAAGAGAAGCCATCAATTATCAAAACCTGAAATTAAACAAGGATATCATGACAGATCCTGAATAATACAGGAATACTGTGAACAATTTTACACACATAAGTCTGACAACCTAGATGAAATGAACCAACGCCTTGAAAAACACAAAGTACCACAACTAACACAGGATGAAACAGATAATTCATATATTACAATAACTATTAAGGACATTGAATTCATAATTTTAAAACTCCAAAAATCTCCAGGCCCAAATGGTCTCACTGGAGAATTCTTCCAAATGTTTACAAAAGAAATGACACCAATTTTATACAATCTCTTCCAGAAAAGAGGAGGAGATAACACTCTCAATTTATTTTATGAAGTTATTATTACCTTATTACTAGGCAGAGTACAGAAAAAGAAAAGTATAGACCAATATCAATCAGGAAAATACATGTTCTCCCAGATGTTCCTTAAGAAAACATTAGGAAATGGAATTCACCAATAAATAAAAGAAAGTATATACCATGACCAAGTAGTTTATTCCAGTGATGTAAAAATTAATTCAGTCTTTTGAAAATCAGCCAATGTAATCTACCACATTAACAGGCTAAAGAGAAAAAACAAAAACACGATTATATCACTTGATGAGAAAAGGCATTTGACAAAATTCAAAATGCTTTCATGATAAAAACTCAGAAAACTAGTAATAGAGGGGGAACTTCTTCAACTTGATAAAGCTAATATTATACTCAATGATGAAAGACTGAATGCTTTTCCCCACCAAAGATCAGGAACAAGGCAAAGACATCTCCTCTCTTATTCAACATAGTACTAGAAATTCTAGCTAGTACAATAACACAAGAAAAGAAAAGAAAAGAAAAGAAAAGAAAAGAAAAGAAAAGAGAAGAGAAGAGAAGAGAAGAGAAGAGAAGAGAAGAGAAGAGAAGAGAAGAGAAGAGAAGAGAAAAGAAAAGGCATACTGATCAGAAAGAAAGAAATAAGACTATCCATATTTTCAGATGACATGATCATTTACACTAAAAAATCCTAAGGAATCTACAAGAAAACTCCTAGGAATACTAAGTTCAGCAAGGTCACATAATACAAAATAAATGTACAAAAATCAATTCTATTTCTTTATATAACTAATGAACACACAATTTAAAATAGAATAGCAATTATACTTATTCCCCACAAAACCAAAATACTTAGGTGTAACTCTAACAAAATTTGTATAGGATTTGTATGCTGAAAGCTATAAAATGCTGATGAAACAAATCAAACATCTAAATAAATGGAGAGACATACCATGTTCATGAACTGGAAGTCTTAAACATACTAAATTGGTATGTAGGTTTAATCCAATTCCTATCAAAATCCCAGCCAGGCCCTGACCAGTTGGCTCAGCAGTTAGAGCATCAGCCTGCATACCAGAGAGTACCAGGTTCCGTTCCCGCTAAGGGCACGTACCTGGGTTGCAGTTTGTCTCCGGCCCCGGTTGGGGTCGTATGGGTGGCAACCAGTTGATGTGTCTCTCTCACATCAATGTTTCTCTCTCTTCCTCCCTCTCTCCCTCCCACTCTATCTGAAGATAAATACAAAAATGTCCTCAGGTGAGGTTAAAATACATACATACATACATACGTAAACAAATAAAAAATAAATCCCAGCCAGAATTTTTGTACATATTGGCAAGATTATGCTTCCTAAAATTTATGCAGAAAGGCAAAGAAACTAGAATAGCTGTGAAAAAATTTTTTAAGAATAATAATGGATAAGAAATCAATCTACCCAATTTTTTGTGTAGCTACAGTAATCAAAACTATGTGGTATTGGTGGGGGGTGCACATAGATCAATGAAACAATACAAAATATTAAAAGAGACCCACACAAATATGTCCAACTGACTTTTGACAAAGGTACATAAGTAACTGAATGGAAAAAGAATATCCTTATCAACATATGGTCCTGGAGCAATTGAAGATCTGCAGAAAAATAAAAAGAACCTTGATCTAAACCTCACATCATATATAAAAATTAATCCCAAATACATCATGGACTTAAATGTAAAATGTAAAACTATGTTACCTTCCATTAGGAAAAACCAGGAGAAAATCTTTGAGACTGAAGTCTAAGCAAGAGTTCTTACACTTGACACCAAAGGCACAATCCATAAAATGGAAAATTGACAAACTGAACTTTTTCAAAATGAAAACATTTGCTCCACAAAAGACTGTAAAGAGGATTAAATGACAAGATATAGACAGGAAGAAAATATCTGCAAACCATATTCAGCAAACCACATATTCAACAAGGGACTAGTATCTAGGATGTATAAAGAACTCTTAAAACTCAACAGTGAAAAAAACAACAGCTAATTAGAAAATGGGCAAAAGACACAAAGAAGCATTTGTCCTTGTTACAGCAGTTACTGGCAGAAGTTGCTCGAATTTAAAGACTATAAAAAAGATATGCATATATGAACTTGACCATACACTAGAGGAGAAACTGAAAAAACAAAAAGAAATAGGCTGGACTTCAGAATTCCTACTCGTGACGTTATTTAGGATTAAATAATTCAGAATGTATAGATGCTGAACTAATAACCTGTGGGTAGAGCTAGGGGTTTCTCCATATGGTATTCCCACTGTCAATTCCTGGAGAGATCTAGGCTAGAAATATAGAGACTATGGGGGCTGGAGAGAAGAAAAACTCTCGTCTCTTTGGAGGCCTCTTGGGCCCATTTAACTCCCAGGCTGAGCTAGAAAGTGAGAAATCCCCTTAGTTTCCCCAAGAAAGGATTGGTCTTAGTGTCTCTATCCTGGGTGTAAATTATTCTGCATGGTAATTCCCAATATCACCCCCGCCCACCATATTGGTGACGTTTTGTGGCAATTTGCAGCCTGATCTCTGCTGTGTGTGGAATTAAGAGAGGAACTGGTTTTTGCTTTGGATTGAGTAGCTAAGGGTACACATTGGAACCCTGCCCCCAACTCCAGATCAGAGAGATGGAAACCATCTTTGTACATCAACCTCACAAGGATCTTGAGAACAGAGGCAGCATGTGGTGGTTTTGCAGAAAGCCCAAATGGAAGAACACAGAAGACCTGCTCCATCACGCACATTCTCAAGATAGAAACCTTAGGAATGCAGGAAAAGTCAGTAGAACTTTGAGACAGGGGCCAATTTCAGGCAATCAGGCTACTCTGTGAGACTGCAGCTCACATCATTTGAGTATTTAGAGGAAATAAGATAATATTTTGTAGTCATTGGTTGTTGAGGCTGAGACTAAGTTAAGAGACAAGATCACTCTCTGTTTCAACAACACAATGTCTTTTCATTAGAAGTCTGAAATAGCAGGGTTTTTCTCTGCTCTTCCATTTCTTTGAAAGCCTACTCATAATTAGCTTCCCACAACTCCTCCTAGGTTTCTTCCTCCATTACTCATCATCCTGGTCTATTTGTGTTACAGATTATGATTCTCAACCTCCATTGGTTTCACCAAGTTTAGCATCATTTTGTTATTTTAAGTCCATATTGTTAATCTTTGAGAAACATACATACTCCTCCCTTATTACTGTTTTCAATGCTTTCAAGTTAATCTGATTATTCACAGAGGTTCTTAATCTGAGGTCTGTGTCAATGAAGGTTCATGAATACAATCCTAGGATTCCATTTGTTTAAATGGGAACAAATTTCACATCTTTATTTTTATTAATCTCCAGTTAAAATGGAACATTTCCTTGTGTGATTAATGCAAGCAACATATCACAGTGAAATAAATGGAATATAGCAGCTAGTTTTATATTGCATTATAATTGTTTCAGGTATCTCAAAATTCATTTATGTTAATCACTAATTAAAATTATAGCAGTTATCAGATATGCCAATAATATCTTGTTATTTAATATGCTTAAAATGAAGCACATACATTGTATCACAAAATTTTTAAATATTTTGATAACATTTTCAATATAATTGGTTTCTGCTGTAACCATAGGTTTTTATGCAAAACAAAAAACCAACATTATTCTGGGAGGGGATTTATAGGCTTAACTAAACTGTCCAAGGGAAGAATAGGACAAAAAATTTAAAATTCTTGAAATAGTCAAAAGTTTCTATAACACAATAGCAAAAAGATTAAAAGCTATCTAAATCCCCAATAATAGAAGATTGGTGAAATAAATTATATACTTGCAGTGGAATATTATGCAGTCACTAACAAAATGCCATAGGACACTATTTAATGGCATACATGGATAGACATCACAATATATTATGTAAAAAAAGTCTGTACATATGATCATTTTTTTATAAATCAAACACACATATACACATACACATACAATATAAATATATAGAAAATGGTGTCGAGACTATACAAAAATGCTCATGGTGTTTACTTACAGATGATAGGAATTGTAGCTAATCTTTTTATTTATTTCATTTGTAAGGATTTTGTATCAATGAATAATTATTTTTGCAAGAAAAATAATAAATATTATTATTTTTAAAAGAAATGAAGTCCTAAGAAAGGATCACAAAAAATGTGAAAAGGATGTGTTTTTTACCCCTAATGAGCTATACACTAATTCATTCAATAAACCTTCGTTCGATGGTCAGTAATATAAAATAAGCTAATGCTATTTATACAATGCACTATCACTATGGAAAAAAATTTACTGATTTTCATACAAATGATTTAACTGCCGAATATGTAGAAATTTTAATTAAGCTCCATTTATCAACATTTTAGGCTATGGTACCTAAAGGCAATTCTGTCTTAGCATAAGTATCAGTCATTCCTTTCAAAACTGTTTCCTACTAATCAATAATTTCATCTTCAGAAAGTCCTTTTAGTTTTGTCAATTTGTATTTTTTACTCTTTGAGTGTCTGGTAACAAAGTAAATATACATTTAGATCCCCATACAAATCCTCCTATTAAAAATAAGTATATTTCATAGCAACACATATGTCTGAATTCACATTCCCTGAGACTAAAACTTCTCTTCCCTCTACGATTGTGTCATACTTTATAATTCTGAATAATTTTGAATCATATTGTCACTAGACAGAATATTCACTGTTATTTATTAAAACATTTTTTTTCTTTATTGATTTTAGAGAGAGAGAAAGGAAGAGAGAGATAGAAACATCGATGAGAGAGAACATCGACCGGCCGCTCTGCATGCCCCCCACTGGGAATCGGGCCCACAATGTGCCCTGACTGAAAATCGAACCAGTGACCTCCTGGTACATGGGACAATGCTCAACCACTAAGCCTCACCGGCTGGGCTGTTATTTTATTTTTATATCTGAGTTTTCCAAAATGCCTATCATACCCCTTATATGCTAACATTTTGTTAGCTGGAAATGTATAAATTTTAATAATGCTCCTAAGTGAAGGATTTTATGACTTTAAAATACAACTCTTCTAAAAATAGATATGCATCTAATATGCAAGATGTGACTATAGAGTAATTGGCCTGATATTATTGTTTTTGTTCATAAAAGCACCAGAATTTACATAAGAAACAAATGTCATCCCTTCTGAGCAGTCACCTTGAGAGACCCCAGACAAACTTCAGTGACATTTGCCTTTGCTCAGAACAATGTTAGGACCTCTCTTTTGGACTGTCTTTAGCCTGTTCCTTTTTATTTTAAACAAATTTTTTTTAAAGATGGACAAACTATTTTATTTAAAGTTATATTTGATGTTCGTCAATAGCTAAAAGTAATCTAGAGTAGGAGACGGGGCCCTGGGTGTACCAGGTAGAAAACCTAGGTATGACAGGTGGCCTGGGAGGAATGCAATGTGAAATTCTATATATTAGGGGTGATATTTAGAATATTCAACAACAGACCCTGACCAGTTTGGCTCAGTGGTTAAAGTGTCGGCCCGTGGACCAAAGAGTGGCGGGTTCAATTCCGGTCAAGGGCACATACCTCAGTTGTCTACCTCAGTTGTGGTTTGTCCCTGGCCCTGGTCAGGGTCATGTGGGAGGCAACTAAACAATGTGTCTCTCTCACGTTGATGTTTCTCTCTCTCTCTCTCTCTCTCTCTCTCTCTCTCTCTCTCTCTCCTTCCCACTCTATCTGAAGATAAATGGAAAAATATCCTCAGGTGAGGTTTAAAATAAATAAATAAAATATTCAACAACAGGTATGGCAGGACACAGATGTCACTAAAGGAAGGTCCTGAAGGACTTTGACCAAGAAGCAGGTATTAACTCTTTAGCAGCTGGACTGTAAGGCATTCTGCAGGGTCCCACGGAGGAAACCACAGCAGTGGAATGAGTGGGCACTTGGAGGTTTCTGAGCTATTTATTTAACAACCAATAAAAGATATCTTGGATATTTTAATGTCCACTGAACATTGGTCCTTCCAAAAAGTAAGGAGGCCACTGCTGTTTTTGTGAGGCGCAGGCACTGACTCTGAAGGCACTGCCCAAGAGTCATTTGAAGATATTAAGAGCATCGGCTGTAATACTGGAGTAAACATGTAGGATTCCAAAATGATATTAAAGGGTGTTGCTTATCTGAATATGTAGGTTCTCTAAGCTCCTTAAGAACATGCACTGTGCCTTTTTCACTTTTTCTCCCTAGCACCTAACCCAATGCTTGGTGTACAATAGTTAATAAATATTTGTTGAATAAATGGCATGTTGTTAAAGAAAAATAACTTCAAGGTAAAATTTCATTTAAGGATTTTTAAAATTATTTTTTATTTTTCCAGACCCATAAACTATATTGATGTTATTGGCAATATTTCTAAAAATGTCTTTGAAGAGAGAAATCCACCAATATATATTCCTGACCCAAAATCCCTCGGATAGCTGCCTACTTCTCTCTGGAAGGCAGTCTTTTTCAATGTTCTTTTAATTATTACATGAATTAAGAAGCCACAGGTAGATATGAATCTGTCTTTAGCTCCTTGAAATTCCTATTAGTTCTAACCAAAAAAGAATCTCCCTTTTAGCATATAGGACTTGAGGCTTTCTAGGAGCTGGGGCTAGTATACTGTGGCTGCTGGCCAATGTTTATCAGTCAACGGATGTCTAGGGCTATGCACTTGATGCATCATTTACTTGTCCTAACAACTCCTTTGATAGTAGACAAAACTGAGTCCCAGAGGAGCTAAGCAACTTCCTTACCTTTACACAGCTAATAAGTGGTGAAGATACATTTTGAATTCAGAAAACTTGATTCCAGATGTGAGGACCTTTGACCAACACAGTACACTAAGGAGCAGGAGCTCATTTATCTTCAGTGAATCAGCAGGATAGAAATTGAAGAATTTCCTATACCTAAAAAGTACCGTAGAACTCCCATTACACTGACTCTTACAAACTAGGTTTCAGAAGTGAGACTTTGTTGTACAATCACCTTGCCAGTGTTTACATATGATGTTCAGACACTGCTCTAGGTTCTGAGAGGGCAGGTGAGGAACCCACATCTTAGTCTGATTGGTAAATGCAGCCACCAGAAACGTAGTCATATCTTCTAGTGCTCCTTTATTCACTACTCCAAATGGGGAGTAAACTGAATCCTGGTCTTCAGTTTGAATTCCAGATCCTAAGCAATGATCATCCTTGATGAATTGCAAAACAGACATATCTCTAGAAAGGAGATCTACTGCTTTCTTCTTTCTGAATTCCCCTGGGGGAGTATTTGATCTCCTTTGACATCCTGTCCTCATAAGGACAGCAACAGAGGGAGGAGGAAGGTGGTGGGGATAAGGAGTGGAACATATAGACTATTTGGAACACAAATATCATATAAACATTCTGTCAACATGGGCAGCATTTTTCTGTTCCTGCAGGATTACCCTGTGTAATGCTGGTATTCACAGTCAGCGCCACAAAGGCTAATTATTTCATATATGAATTTGATGTTTTAGGAAGTATTTTAAGCTATACAGTAGCCTTATGTATTGTCATAATTAGGACCAATAGAAACATTAACTGAACTTTGTACCTTAAATGATTAAATTGTTCTTTAAATGAAGGTTAATAAGTAACCAGAGTGGGTTATCAAAGAACTAACCTAGAATAGTAAACTATACAAAATGCCCCAAGCAAGCTGAGAGATTTTTAAAAATCACTATTTTTTTTCACCATAACATGTGCTGAAAGGTGGTCTGTTGTAAGTGGAGTTGGTGACTCCATCCTAACCCTGCCCACTAAGATTTCAAGGTAAAATAAGGGTTTCTAACTACAAAATAAAGAGTTCTTATCATTTTCCTCTAAAACCCCCAAATTCCCAATATTAAAGTCATCCTTATGTTCTCAGTTTTAATTTTTTTTTCTTATTTTATGATGCATGGCTTTTAATCTCTTTTTTGAAACAAAGTACAATATAATTTTTTTAAAAAAAAAAGAAGTAAAGAAACAAATACATAGATAAACCAATCATCAGAAGGTTCCACTTTTTCACCTAAAGATTTGATCCTGGTGAAGCTATAACTTCCTTTGGCAAAGATCATGTTTTAAGCTGTGTTTAGTCATTTTCACTTTAGTGTAAATAAGTAACTGAGTCTTTCTTAAGAACAATTTTGCTAGAAGATAAAAAAAGATGTCTTACCCTTTTCTAGTTCTGATTTTGGCACAAGGAAAGGACTGTTTTAACTTTAAAGCAGAATACCAAAATCTTTCTCAAGAGTAAAATGCAGAGGTATATTTATCTTCTATACTGTTCAATAGAAATCCTATTTAAATGTCAAATTTAAAAGGAGCTTCTTTCTCACACTCCTTTCTTATACTCAAGGGCAGATGATCAAGTTAACCATCCTATAGTCACAGAACCCATAAGAATAAAATGTTAAAGGGCTTCATCAGAGGGGCTGCAGAAAACCAGTCCCTTTATTTCATGGAGTGTTTGATTTTTCTGGCCCTTTAAACGTTTCCCTTTCCTTTGTTTAAGTCATCATCAGATCAACAATGCATGATGCTCAAACTTTGCAATTTCAGGCTCAAGAATGCTATGGAGCATGCAAATAGACATTACAGCACACAGTTCCGCTTTGTGGAAACTATGGCGTAATAGCCTGAAAAATAGCTTCAAGTCATAAAATGTGGTGCACTGACCCCCTGGACAGAATTATGTCCACAGGTCCCAGAACGATGTCTGTTGTCCAACACCCTCACTCCACGTCTGAGCCCTTTAGCTGTGTGGTTTTTCCCTTGGGGATCATTATTGGGTTTTATAATGATTAGTTTGTGTATGAAAAAGGAAAGCTCAAGACTATAATTTCATACATACTTTAAAAAAAAACATAAAGGAAATTCAGTAGCGAGACAAGTAATCTCCTGGAGCCTGCTGTGACCAAGAGTATACCTGTGAGAAGGACAAGCTGATAATTGAACGTACGGGGACAAACCACGAAGAGGAAAGCTTTGTGTCCCTCTAGCTTAGGGAGCTCTGCTCTCCTGGTCTCCCCTTCAGACACAAGGTGAGCATCCACAGAGAAGCTGACAGCAACTGTTAAACCAAATAATTACGGGACCATCCAAGTCAGAAATTCAGTGACAAGGAGAGGGAAAGTATTTCTTTTCATTTTTGCAAACACATACTTCAAGAGATATTTTTCAATAAAGGCCAAGTGAAGGGTAGATTGAGGCAAAGCGCAGCTGAAAGCAAGGCCCAGAGGTAAAAAGCAGATTGAGCGTAGAGCACCTGGAGGAGGAGTTAGAATCACATCAGGAGGCAGGGAGGCGGGCACATACCTGCTGAATGGTTCTTCAGTTCAAACCCGCAAAGACTCTACAGATTCCCAAGTCATCTCGCTGCAGAGGCAGCATGGTCTAGAGAAGAACCTGGCTTTAGATCCTTATTGGCACTTCAATCTCTGTGGGACCTTGAGCCAATTTAGCTCTGTGCCTCAGTTTCCTCATCTGTGAAGGATAACAAATAGGAGAATCAGTCCAAAAAAAACCCACCAAAAACCTGCAACAGTGCTTGGCACATAACAACAACTGAATAAATGTTAGATTTTATTATATTCTTACCAGCAGCCATATGAACATATTAACTTCCCTTGAAAAAAAAAAAAAGTGTTGAAAACATGTCCTACCCTCTTCAACTCTACTCGAAATTTAATGAAAGGGAAGGTCACTTTCTTACTTACTCCATTCCTTTAGTGGAACAAATTGAGGAGTTTTCTATATTTTAAATTTGTATTTATCTTTTATTCCTCTACGTACAAAAAGTAAATCCCTTGAACAACAGCAAAAATAAATAAATAAATAATCTTCCTTTTAGATGAGAAAAAGTAGGGGAAAAATTGGGAGCTTGTGTTCTTCTGGGGACAGAAAGTTAAGTGGTAGAAACTTGGAAAAAGAAGACTGTGGGAAGAAAAGGGGGAAATGGCAGAAACAACTCAGCGTTGGTCTCTGGATTTGAACTTGGATGGATGTTATTTTGTTTGATAAAGACCAAGCTGTCTTGCCCAATTATCTAACTTAGTGATTCTTCATTGAAAGAGGTAGTAGCTAAGAGCAGGGAGAAATGAAACTACTAGTGCTGGACATGTAAACATTAAGACTGAAAAATACAAGTTCGAGATCATGTTGTATGAGTCATTATATGATCTTGATTGAGAATGTCTGTTGAAAGGGGCACATATATAATTTTCATATACATTCTCTTAGTCAAAGGCTTTACTTTGACAAGCAGACATCATCTCTAATGCAAAAGCAGCCATGTAGCTAGTCTTCCTCATTCCACTCTTACCTGACAGTGGTCCACTCTCTACACAGAACTTGAGTTATCTTTGCAGATCACAAAGGTATATCACTCCCTGATTAGAACCTATCACCCTTAGAATAAATTCCAATTCCTTCCATGGCCTGTAAAATCCTGCATTATCTGGCTCTTGCCTTCTTTTTCACCTCCTTTTGTACCCCCGAGTTTTCATTACAATGTTAATGGTAATAATAACTGGCCTCTCAGTACCTAGTTTATTCCTGCTTCAGGGCCTTTGCACTGGCTGTTCTGTCTCCCTGCTGCTTTCTTCTCACAGTTGCTCAGAGTGGTCAAGTCTTCCTCAAACATCACCTCCTTTTCCAAACTATTCTATCTAAAACAAAGGTCCTTCAGCAATTCTCTGATCCATTTAATGTTCCTTATGGTACCTGTCATTTAGCTGAAAGTTTTATGTATTTTCTACAAATTTATTATCTCTCTTTATTAGAACATAGCTTCATGAGAGCAATGATCTTGTTTACACAATACCTAACATTGTGCCCGGTGTAAAGTTAGCTCCCATTTGGTTTTTGCTGAATATATACATGAATAATATGCAAATGAAGGTTAGACAGTAAAATAAGCAACAAAAAAATGTGTTTACAATAATATATTTCCAACGGGTTGAATGGCTCGAAAAATATATTAGGAAAATTTTTCTCATTGGTTAGACCAAAGAACTTCAAACAATGATTTATGTATTCAATGGATTGATGGCTTCTGTCTTTTTTTGCCTGGAATTCAGGGCCTAGCCTCCTATCAACAGTTGGAAGCCTTTTAGATAATCTATACAGAGAAGCTTGGGATAGAAACTCAACAGAGAGAACAGTCAACATCAGAACTGCAGACTAAAAACTGATGAAGAACTTTGAGCTACTCTGCCCTTGTGCCCTGATAATTCTATTATGGGGACAGTCACTGAAGCTATAACAGAATCAATTATTCATGAAGCAAAAAATTACTTAAAAATAACTAAAGCCTGAATAAAACTTATCTTTCACAGGAATAAACATATATTTAATGCCATATTACACTAATATGCTCTTTGAGCCTGGAAAGAATGAGTCACTAATCTTGTAAATAAAAAATTTTGGCAAAAACATGTTATCTATTTGGCAATTTTACGCATCCATATTTCATAATTAGGTCCATGACTCCTTTTCCGTATGTGAAGCTAGTTCCTCTTTCAAGCTCAAAGCAAATCTTGTATTAAAAACAGGTCAATGTTTTCAGTTTGTATTGATGTTCAGATAATTGGTTGTTTCAGACATAACTTTTAAGTAACCATTAATAAAACATGAGATATTAAGTAGATATTCAAATATTGATGCTATAACAAAATGTTATCTTTTTATAAATTCTATAGAATCATTCATCATAGATACTTCAAGATACCGGAGTTCACTTGTCTAATTATTTACCAAGGATGCAAGTGACTTAACTCAGAATTCCCTGGGGGTGGGGGGCTTATTAACCATGGAGATTCCTGAGCCCAGTTGGTAGAGATTCTGCTTCTATAGAGCTAAGCTGAGGTCCAGAAATCTATATTTGTTACAAGGCTTCCCAGGTGTTACAGAGGCCTGCCAGGCTTAGAAAACAGTGAATGTTAGTCCAACCTCCAACTCAGTCATAACCCCTTTATCCACATTCCTAATAAACTGTTACTCAGATGTGTTTTGAGCTCTTCCAGAAGTAATCTCCATGTAGTTTGTTAATATTTATTGGAAAGGTCTGCTTGTCAGAAAGCTTTTGTTTACATTAAACTGAAATGGGTCTGGCAGTGACTTCCTTGCACAGGTTTAGTTCTGCCCTCTGGTATATAACAAGGGTTATTATACATAAAAGCCCTTCATGCATTTTAACACAGCTTTCAGGTTTCCACAAGTTTTTCTACTACAGACAAACAGCCGGTTTCAACAACTGCTCACAGATCCTTTATCAGTGAAGGTATCCTGCACCCTACCACACCATCCATATCCTCTTTCCAAAGCCCTCCCTTCCACCATTGTTGGACTAGGGTCCCAAAACCAGCTTATAAGCCACTTGACCCTGCAGAGCAATGGAGTGGCATGATGCCAAAGGCCATATGAAACTGTACATACCTTGTAATATTGGTTCTCAAATGCTGACATGTCAAATGATGTCACTACGTGAAGAAATTGTCACTAGTCCAGAGTGACATGGGAAAAATGACTAAGTTCATCTGATCTAAAAGACTGTATGTTCTTCCAATATTATGTCTTGACCAGGTCCTATTTAAATTAAATTTCTTTTTTTTTTAATGAAACTATAAGGATAATAGGTAGTCTGTTTGGTTAGTTTGTTTGTTTTACTAGGAAGTCAGCCATTGTATATTGATGAGGCCCCTTCCTTCCTTCCTTCCTTCCTTCCTTCCTTCCTTCCTTCCTTCCTTCCTTCCTTCCTTCCTTCCTTCCTTCCTTCCTTCTTCTTCTCTTTCTTTCTTTCTTTCTTTCTTCTTTCTTTCTTTCTTTCTTTTCTTTCTCTCTTTCTCTCTCTCTCTTTCTCCTTTTTTCCTTCCTTCCTTCCTTCCTTCCTTCCTTCCTTCCTTCCTTCCTTCCTTCCTTCCTTCCTCTTTCTTTCTTTCTTTCTTTCTTTCTTTCTTTCTTTCTTTCTTTCTTTCTTTTCTTTCTCTCTTTCTCTCTCTCTCTTTCTCCTTCCTTCCTTCCTTCCTTCCTTCCTTCCTTCCTTCCTTCCTTCCCTTTCTCTTTCTTTCTTTCTTTCTTTCTTTCTTTCTTTCTTTCTTTCTTTCTTTCTTTCTTTCTTTTCTTTCTCTCTTTCTCTCTCTCTCTTTCTCCTTTCTTCCTTCCTTCCTTCCTTCCTTCCTTCCTTCCTTCCTTCCTTCCTTCCTTCCTTCCTTCCTTCCTTCCCTTTCTCTTTCTTTCTTTCTTTCTTTCTTTCTTTCTTTCTTTCTTTCTTTCTTTCTTTCTTTCTTTCTTCTTTCTTTCTTTTCTTCCTTCTTTCTTTTCTTCCTTCCTTCCTTCCTCACCTGAGGATATTTTTCCATTGATTTTTAGATAGAGTGGAAGGGAGGAGGGAGAGAGAGAAAAACATCAACAACATGAGAGAGACAAATCGATTGGTTACCTCCTGCATGACCCTGACCAGGGCTGGGGATCAAACCCGCAAATAAGATACGTGCCCTTGACCAGAATCAAACTCGGTGACCCTTTGGTTCACAGGCCAATGCTCTAACTGCTGAGCCAAACTGGCCAGGGCAAGGCCTATTTCTTTAAGAACCAGATCAAAATCTGGGAACCACTGCCCTAGCCTTACCTCCTTTGCTGATATACCAATGTTCTCTAATCTAACTCTTGACCATCGAGTATCCACCACAAGATACAGATAGTTTACAAATAATTAGAATCATTAGATCATTAGAATCAACTGAGTTTTATGAAAATACAAATTCCCAGGTCCCACCACCAGCAATTATGATTCAGGAGGTGAGGTTCAGTATATGTATTTTTTTTTTAAAGCTTCCCAGATGATCCTGATGATCATCCAGGATTAGAAAGCACTTTCTTTCATGATGTGCATTTATTCAGTGTGTCTCTTCCATGTATTTATAACTTAATATCATCAGGAAGCAGGGCTGATTAGGAGAGCATCCATCTGGTCAAATGTCTTTTTTTTTTTTTTGTGGTACGTGCTCCTAGCAGGAACCGAACCCTGGTCTGCAGGCCGATATCAACCACTGAGCCAAACTGGCCAGGGCTGGTCAAGTGTCTTTTTTTGTTGTTGTTGTTCAGATAGAGTGGGAGGGAAAGAGAGAGAGAGAAACATCGACGTGAAAGGGACACATTGAATGGTTGCCACCCACACCACCCAACCAGGGCCGGGGGCAAACTTCAACCGAGGTACGTGCTCCTAGCGGGAACCGAACCGGGGTCTCTCAGGACCACAGGCCGATGCTCTAACCACTGAGCAACCTGCCAGGGCTGGTCAAGTGCCTTAAAGCAGCCAGGCAGATCTTGATATGTAAATGTTATCCTGCTTCCTCCCTTAGGTATGAACACATCTGCAATTATCACCTTTTCCTCTTTTCCTTCTTTTTTAGCCTTTCTCTTATCAGGCCATGTGTCCTTTGCTTTAGGTTTAGACATATTTTCTCTACTTGCTTAACTCCACCCAATAAACTGACCCCAAACTCTTGGGTTTTATCAATATTACTATTAAAGCATAGTGCCAAAACTAATGCATAATAATCTTCATTAATATGGACACCAAACATCTATTAAGATAGCTTCAGATCACCTTCACATTTCTAGAGGCACCAGCATGTGGATGTTATTTGCACTTTGGACCAATCCTTACTATCTGGTTTTACCTAAATTCCCACAAGCAGGTCTCCTTCATCCAATACATCTTGTGCTTAAAAAATACCACTTCAAGTTACCATTTATTCAAGTCATACAACTTTGAGTTATAACTTTTATCACATTTGTTACATTATCATTTTTTTTTTTTCCTCACCTGAGGACATTTTTTCTATTTTTTGTTCAGGTAGAGTGGGAGGGAGAGAGAGGAACAGAGAGAGAGAGAGAAACATCGATATGAAAGGAACACATCGAGTGGCTGCCACCCACACGACCGACCAGGGCCGGGGACAAACTGCAACCGAGGTACATGCCCTTAGCGGGAACCGAACCCGGGTCTCTCCCGACCGCAGGCTGACGCTCTAACCGCTGAGCCAAACCGGCCAGGGCGTTACATTATCTTTTAAACAGATAATATAATTTTCAATTCCAACATATTAAATCTCTTTTGCAGAGAATTATTTTATGTTATGTAAACTTGAGAAATATAACTTGTTTTTCAACACAGAGGGATAACACCTAAGACTGGGACCCAAAACATTTAAGTACAGTCTTGACTGCCTCCAACTAGCCGTATGGCATTACCATCCACGTAGCAGTTTTTATCTATAAACTATCAGCTAAAACTTTGGGATCTCAGAGCTCTAAAATATATAATCTAAGAATATGCCTTTAAAATAAGAGGCACCTTCATCTTCATATTCTTTAAAGTATCCATGCACTCTCCATTTATCTATTAAACTTGTAACTTTATATAATAAAAAAAAATTAATAAAATTTTAAAAGAAGAGAAATATAACTTCTATGCTGTCATTCAAGTAATTGGTAATATATTTTTTAACAGTGACAGCAGAAAACACAGTGTTTCTTAAAGATTCTACTTGGAAGTAAATAATGTCACTCTTCAATTCCACTAGCCACAGCGAGACATATGGCCAAGTCTGACAGCAATGGAGTAAGTAGGAAACAGAAAATATACTCTTCCTGTACAAAAGAGCCCCATTAAAAGGTCACTGCAGAAAAAAGTAGCAAATATTTTAAACACATAATATAATCTATCACATCCTCCATTTTGAAAATTGAGGTCATATGTGCCTTTCTCTGTTTTTTAAAATTATTTTCCTGTTCTCAAAAATTTCTGAAATATGATAGTGCTATAATTATATCATTGAACCTTGTTTATTGTCTAAAATATAATTTGTCTGGGTCTGGGGATTTGAATTCATCTAAAATATGTAAGTTATCATTAAGCTTTTCTTATTGTGGATGTCAATGACCTCTTAATGCAATGATCTCTCAATGTTGCCAGCTTAAAGATTGTTCTTTTTGGTATAGACAGAAGAGAAGCGGAAGTATAATGTTTTCTTTTAACATGATACTATCATCCTCAAGCAATGGACCTATAATTTTCATCTATCTATTCTTCTGAAAATAGCTCTAAAAATTGCTGCCGCTGTCTTTAGTGGTTTTCGTGAACCTCAGCTAATCCTTGGCTTTAACTCTCTTGAAATTCTTGTCCTATTCCTCTGTTTTCTCCTTAGTTATATATTCTCCCATTCACAATTTACATAGCTAACTTTCAGCCTTATCAGACAGCGTATAGTGCAAACATGCCAGGTCCTCTAGCTGCTCCCCATTTTCTTCCCATTGAGAGATTTTAAATTGTGTGGTCAGAATTTTATAATTCAGCCCTCCTCACCACCATTGAGTTATATTCATTTTTTTAATCTCTCTCTCTCTCTCTTTTAATCTTTATTGTTGAAAGTATTACAGATGTATCCCCCTTATCCCCCATTGACCCCCTCCTCCCACTCCCCTCCTGCTTTCCCTAAACTATTTTCTGTGTCCATTGGTTATGCATATACATATATAAATTCTTTGGTTTATCTCCTCCCAACCCCCCACCCTGCTTCCTTCTTAGGTTTGTCAGTCTGTTCCCTACACATCCACGTCTCTGGATTTATTTTGATCAACAGCTTATTTTGTTCCCCTTGAAAAAGTCTTTTTTTTTCTTTATTGATTTTAGAGACAAAGGAAAGGAAGGTGGGGAGAGAGAGATAGAAACATCGATGAGAGAGAGCATCTATTGGCCACTTCCTGCATGCCCCACACCAGGGATTGGGTCCATAACCTGGGCATGTGCCCTGACCAGGAATCGAACTGGCAACCTCTTAGTGCATGGGTCGACGCTCAACCAGTGAGCTACAAGGACCAGGAGAAAAAGTATTTTTTTAAAATAAAATACTTCATCAGTCATTATTTGATACTTCACTTTTACTATATCCTCATGGTTTATTTTTTTAATGGCATGATTATGAGAGGCAATATACCATAAAGTTTAAATGCTCAGTCTCTGGAGATAAACTAGAATCTTGGCTTTTTTACTCATGAATTGCATGACCTGGGGCAAGTTAGTTAACTTTTCTGTGCCTCAGTTTCCTCATCTGTAAAATGGGGACAATTACAGTACCCTTCTTATACTATTATTATAAGAATTGAGTGAGTAAAGTACTCACTCACTCAATTCTTATAATATATAAAGTACTTGAAACGATGCCTGGCACATAAGCAGCCCTACATGCCTATTATGATTGGGTCATACAGTTCAAGTGTCTCAGGCATGATAGTTTTTCTGCTTCTACTAAAATACAGAAGTTATAATTTCTCACATTCATATATATGGCATTCTTCTTTAGAATTATGCCCTTCAGAGCTTACCAAAGTACTCATCAAACTGGGAACTAGCATCCACAGCAAGAGTATGGGAAAGAGTTCCTGTTCTAGGTGGTGGACTCACAACTCAGGTTGTCCCACCTTCTCCCTGAGACCATGAAAAAGACAATAAAGAGATCCCAAAGGGAAGGAAGCCTTAACAGAAAAAAGAACTAGAGAGATGGATCAACAAATCCCTAGGAACAGAACACAGACTATCCTTTGGATAAGTGAAATGGAGCACAAGAGGCCACAGCAAAGGGCAAAGTCTAATTTCCAGTGGGGCTTTGGAGAGGTTCTCAGTTGAGAGAGAGGTTAGTGGGGAAAAGTGAAAATAAGGGGTGGGGGGCGGTCATTAAAAGTCCTTCAATAACATAGCTGCACTAGGTGGTCCTATACACACACATACAACACACTCCAGGACTCTACATTCAGAATAAAAGACAACCTGAGTTCACTCCTACAACATAAAAACAACACAGGCACCTAAAGGAACTGAGTAAGCTGCTGGAAGTGCAGGCTGCTAGAGTAAGCCCTGGTTTCTCAGTAATTCCCCTACACACCCTTATGCAAATTCTGCAGATAATAAGCCCTACCAACATACAAAGAGCCTTCAATTCAAGGAAGAGGCATCCTGGAAAAAGAAACTGACCTATAGAGAAGCCAAGGAAACCGAGGATAATCAACCTAAACTTTTAGCCTAAAATAGAAACTGATAAGCAAGGACTGCCAGACAAATGAGGAAGTCTAAGAACATTAAAGAGAAGGATCAAGATAAAGTCAGAGCCCTAGGCCCAGGAGACAATAGTGGAAATGCAAGGAACAGAAGGAATCCTTTTTTAAAAATTCTAATAAACCCTGGATGGTGTGGCTCAGTTGGCTAAGCATTGTCCCATGACTCAATAGGGTTAGATTCCCAGTCAGGGCACATGCCTGCGTTTTGGGCTCAATCAATCCCAAGTGGAAGGCATGCAGGACATGTTTTTTGTTTGTTTGTTTGTTTGTTTTTCTTTCTCTCTCCCTCTCCCTTTCTTTCTGAAATCAATTTAAAAAATGGGGGAGGAAGGATTCCAGAAAGAGAACAGAAAAACATAACGTATTTAAAAGAAAAAATAAAGGAAGAAGATATAGAAACATTGAAAGGGCCATTGATTATCACCATCTTACATAAAAACCTAAAATTGATAATATAATACCAAACATTGGGAGAAAGAATGAAAGAAAAGTTTAGTAATGTTCTAGTAAATCAAATCTACAACATTCAGAGCAGAAAATCAATAATAAAGTTGATTAATCAAGAAATAGCAATATAAACATATTACATACTATATTTATAGCACAAACCATTTAAAAAGTTCAAAGTGATTTTTAACTGAGAAGAATGAGATTTGCAAAAGGTCAGAGAGCAGTATATTTTACTATGAAATCTTTCTACACCTAATGAGTGTCTCATTCTTTACTCAGGCTAGCACGTTTTTGTGTAACATGAAGTCTTAGTCCTAAATAGATAACAAATAATGAATCATGTGATGAAATAGTATGAACCGTGGCCAAACTCTATGGGCAAATTTACACAGCCCTGGTGGAAGAGTGGATTACTGACTGGGCTAACCAAAGGTGAATGTCATTCCTTGGGTAACGACAAAGGTATTTAGAGTCCCTTCCCAAAATCTCAGGAAAAAATCTGTTTTTGGCTTGACTAGTTGTGAAGATTGGACTCTTCACTGGATGCCATTCTGCCACTATCAAGCTCAGGTTTTAGTACCTCCATTAATCTCTAGCCTTGGGTTGGAATTTAAGGAAATAAAACACCATGTTTTTGTAGCTGTTTTCAACTTCAGTAGTCTCAGCTACTGAGTAGAACTCCATAGTCACTTTAACAAAAATGACAGGGTGACTACAAGGTGCAAGGCACCATGAAAAATACACAGATAAATAAGACAGATCTGTTTTGTTCATATCAGAGACTTAGGAAACACTGAACAAGAGAGCTATACACAGCTAATTTTAATACAAGACAACACAAGTGAATTGGAGCATAAAGAAGGGAGTGCTTCCAACTTAGGAAGGAATCAAGAAAGACTAAGTGAGATGTCAGAAATGAGCTGGGATACTGGACCTTGAGCCCGAAGACTAGTGCTGTGATGCAACTATGATATGGGAGGAAATCTGAAAGAATTATTATCTGAGCTGTACCTGTTGTTGCAAAGAACAATGTTGGTATCTCTAGTTTGGGGTGGCTCTGAATTTCTGTGATTAAATGCTACATTCATTCCAAATGCCTGGCTTACCCAGACATATATATTTTCTTTGGAAAATATGAATCGGCAAAGTATAAATCTAGCAGATTACATGAGTCTGTGTTGTGGTATAAGCAAATCAGATCTCATTTATGACTCCAACTAAATACAAAATTTCTGGGTTGTTTATATTTTTAATAGCATATCTCAACATGTGTTCATATCCATGTGTCTTCTACCCTCAAATCCAAAAGATTAAAGAACCAGAGAATGTTAAAATTGGAAAGAACCTTAACTATTATTCAATATAATCCTATCATATTACAGATGAAGAAACTAGGCCAAGATAGGGTAAATGTGACTTCCAAAGGTTATACAACCACAAAGAGTAAAGCCTGCACTTAAACTAGGTCTTCAAATGCAGGTGGAGAAGCTCCTTCTTCTGGATACTACGCTGACAGACAAATGAGAGGATAGAAAAAAAAGCAAAGATAATAAAGAAATGAAAAGTAATGCTCAGCTAAGTTATTGGTAATAAATCTAAAATAACCAGTATTTCTGAAATAAATTCCAAATAGTTTTTAAGAGTTCTATTTTTTTAAGATTTTTTTTTCCTACTTGGAAAAATGTATACATATTGGCTACCAAAATACAAAATATTTTCAAACTATTTTAACTTTTAAATTATTTAAATTAATAATTACTATAAATAAATAATTTTGTTCTGTTAAAGTAGTCAGGTAAATAGCCACTGGCTAATCATCTGCTTATACATAATTTTTATTTCATCAAAGCAAAAATAGACAATATTTTAAAAATAAGTACTCTTTTGCGTTTTCTTATATTATGTATCTAGCAGCACATTTTTTAAGTATGCTGTATTAAAGCAGAGACTGTATTGTGTTTGCTTATGACTATCAGCATCTACCAGAATATGCATAGCACCTGCCTTAAACAAGCTACTCAATAAATATTAATTGAAAAAATAAATTAATTAATGCTATATTACATTGAAATTATCTATCGGCCTTCATATATCACATGTTATGTCCAATAATTTATATGGTCCAAATCTGACACATAACATTGTTGTTTTGGATGAGTTCAAAACTTTGCTTTGCCTTGATTTTAAATCAATGCATCAATTCCCCAAGCAGACTCCATAATTAAAGGCCTTCCTCTACACCCACCTGTAATTAAATCCTAAGTGATAGCCAGAGCCTGTGCAGATGTAGAATACTGCTTTTCTCCCTTCCTTACACTGACTCAAAGGAGGCTTCCAGAGGTAAAGCCCACACCTGGCTCCAGACCCTACTCTCAATTCCAAATGAGGACTGGCCAAGAGTCTCTAGTTCAGATCACCAGATGGCTTCTCAATACTGCCTTACAGACTGCTAACAGGCTAACTAAAAGACACTAGAAATTGTGGAGGAAATTTGTGACCAGGACTGCTTACCAGGGCATAAAATGGAACTATGCTTTAGGAAGAGAAAAGAAAAATTCACAGTTTTATCAAGGATATTAAGAACTTCACTGAGAAAGTTAAAGATGGATACTAAGTATAAAAGGCATTTTTGCCCAGTCAGAGTGGATCAGTTTGGTTGAGCGTCGTTCTGTGGAACGAAGGGTTGCCAGTTCCATTCCTGGTCAGGGCACGTACCTGGGTTGTGAGTTTGATCCCCAGTTGGGGCATGTTTGGAAGGCAACTGACCAATGTTTCTCTCTCTCAGTCTTCCTCAATCTCTCTCTCTTTCTCTTTCTCCCTCCCTCCTTCCCTTTCTCTCTCTCTAATCATGTTGTCAGCTGAGGATTTTTTTAAAGAGGCATTTTTTTTTTAAGATCACAAAGATTTTATTTAAATGTTATGCATATAAATAAGAATAAGAAGTTAACACAGCTCTCATTATCTTCTTCATCCATTTTGTAGAAATGAGAAAAATATTATGTTTTGAAAATTGGTGTTACTGAGGTTCTCCAGTTGTTTAAAAAACAACAAAGAAACAACCACTTCTAATCTAAGCAATGTTATAATAACTCCTAACTTGTCTATTTTAATATCTGCATATTTACGTAACTAACTATAAATGGAATATTACAAACTTGGCCACTTTTTCCAGTTATTTGTATATAAAGTCACTTAAAATATAAAATTACATTTTTTCTTATTCCCCTAGTGAACCAATAACCAAAGCCAAAATATTGAGAAAAATAAAACATTAAGAATTAAATTAATAAAATCAAATACTGAGAAAAATAAAAATAAAAACAAAGGCGCAAAAAGTTGTGTTCTTCCTAAATTGGCTTCTGCCACTGAGTCCCCAGTGATGCTCCACCTGCCTGGACCTGAGAAACAAAGACCTGGGTCAGTTATGTGACAGAGAAAAATGAGAGAAAAAGTGGCAAACAGCGATGTGCAAATCTTGCTAACCTCCTTGGGAACTTAACTGTGGCTCTTTAAGACCGTGTGATGCCCTGTGTCCCAAGTCCACTTCAGAAGGTGACAGCAACCTCAGAAAGGAGGCAGAGAAGGAGGCAAAGGACAAAGGCAGGCCTTGATGCACAGAAACTGGAAACTCACCAGGATTTGGCCACACCCCAGAAAGGAAAATTTTTGCACTGACTCCAGAGGGAGAAAAATCCTGATATATAAATTTTGTACTTTTCTAACAAAATTGAATCAGGGACTAAAAGTAATCTGGAAAATTTTGGCCCAAATAACGATGTTAAGAGATTCTATCAGGAATGAAGGAATAACAGCTTGACCACGTTATAAATGGAAGCATTTTTCCTGTGGTGAATATTCTCAAAGATACCCACGCATTCTTATCTGGCAAGAAGGAAAAACAACTACAACAGGGTGTGAAGAAGAAAAAGAAAAGCAGGGTATTCAGTAATAACGTACATAGACATACATTAGCATGTAAAATAAGGATCTTAAATAAACGGATCGTTTTATTTGGCACCTTGGTTCCAGATGCAGTTGTGCTCTGGAGGATGGCAGCCGAATCTTCCAGCAAGGGCAGGGAGGCCCGTTTGCTCACTGGGTTCACCCAAGCTGGGTTTAACTTCTCCTGCCTCTACTGTTTACATGAAGAAATTACACTCTGACAATTTTCCTCAACTACATTAATTAAATATTTCCACTGACCTAGTAACCTATTTTACCTGAAATTGTAAATATGCTTTCTTTTATTTCTTCTAAAACCTTCTTTATCTTATCAGTTTGAAACATTTTTTTTCTAAACGTTTTCTTTTAAGGAGTCTTTCCTTTTCTATTCTCATGTTTCAAATTTTCTCTTTTTTCATTATAACTTTTTTTTTTTTTTCCCTTTTCTAAGCAGGTAAATGGGGGGAGGGAGAACAAATAGAGAAAGCTCACAGGAGAAAATTCCTCCTGCACAACTTTCCTACCAAAGCATCTCACAGGCAGGACAGGACTGCCAGTTGTCAAGGGCCAGCTCATAGTTTCGAAGTTAAACTTTGATAATATCTCCCAAGGAAGCTCTATACAGTCCCTTAGAAATGCAGCAATATTGATAGAAGACATTTATATCACAACTTTAAACCGTGAGACTGCACCTCTTGTAGCCTACTGTGAACAATATTCATACACACACACACTCAAGTAGTTTATCTAATTTCTCACAAATAAAATTAAACTGCATTGAAATTTTTTTCAAGAGGGTTAATTTGTGAAAGTGCATAGACTATTATTTTATGTACTCCTGTTTGACATTTCATTCTTAACTATACCTAGAGCCTCAAGAATAGCAGCAGAAAGCCTTTCCAACCCTTGAGAGAAGCTGCTCACAGATTATAACAAATGTGTTATAATTCTGAACATGGCTTATGACAGAATTCTGTATCTCACCTTTCATTCTCCAAACCACTTGTAGTTCTCTAAACATGGCAAGCTCTCTCACGTTCCTGCCTGCTATTCCTTCTGTCTCAAATAGCCTTCTCTATTTTGCCTCATTTCTCCTTCAAGAGTTAGTCAGTTCAGCTCCACCTTCTCTGTGTAAATTTCTCTGATTACTCCCTGCTTTTATTCACCTACAATGTGCCAGGGACTATGCTAGATGCTAAGTTAGCAAAAGGAAAATGCTGCATCATGGTCAAAAGAGGTACCTTAGCAGAATTTTGTTATGGGGGCCAGGAAGAGGGTCAGAGGAGATTTCCTGGAGGAGGTAACTGCTGAATCAAAATCTGAATGACAAGGAGGATTATCCACAAGAAGAAAGGAGGAGAGGAGGGCATTCAAGATAAAAACTATGACACAAGGGTGGGAAGGAATAAAGCTGATTGCCAGGTAAATATGCTATTCAAGGCAGTTTAGATTTTTTTTTTCTTGAAGGCAATCAGGATCCTTTTAAGCAGAAATATGAGATGATCAAATACATCTTTTAAAAAGTGGAGAGATCAGATTGGCATGAACGAGACAGGGCAGTTAGGAGACTTGTGAAGGAGATGACATGCATTCTCAGTAGGGAAATGAAGAACATGGAGGAGCTTTTGAAAGAGATGAATGAGTTAGACCTGGTGACAGACTGACTATAGTGCACAAGGGACTAAAAGGAGTCAAGAGGGAACCCCAGGATTCTCTGCCTTTTTGCTGGGGTGGACAGTGGGACTTTACTGAGATCAAGAATACAGGAGGAGGAGGAAGAGGTGAACTTCTGTGTTTTAAATTCATTGAAGAGGAAAGGCCATGGGATAGCCATGTTGATCGGTAAGTACTCATTCCTCTGTGTGCCAATTACCCTGTTGTATCACCTCACATTACCAAGCTGGGATTGTCTATCTTCAATCTCTGACTTTCCTCCATAGGAAGGACTGTCCAAACTAAAAACCTTCCCTTCACAGTACCCTCAGCTAGCCCATGCTCGCTCTGAGAAAGGAGGTTCTCCTATTCTTCCTCCCTCATTAGAGCAGTACTAACTTAAAGGAAATATCCTGCAAGGGCTGACGTCTATCAACCCTTCTAGAGAAAGCAGAAACATGACTTGAAGAAAGAAAGGCTATTTTCCCTCCATTTTAATAACACCCATTTTCAAAGGGACCACTATTTCAGAAGAACTGAGTACTTTGTAAGGTAAATAAATAGAGTGAATAATAATCTTGTTTAAGATTCCAACTTATTAACAGAAAACATGTGTAGACTTAAAAATCAAAAAAAAAATATGCCTTTAAAGATGACCTGGAAGACTTCCTACCTGCCAAGAATAAAGTTCAAGACCTCAAGAAGGTATGTTTTCCCAGAAACAGTAGATTATATTGCTAATGACTGGCAAAGGCATTAAACCATAAGGAATTTCCCCCCCTATAATTTTGGTACTATTAATGTGAGTTTTGTAATGGTCTGAAATAAGAGAGGAAATAGCAAGACTTGAGCTTGGTCCTTGGATATTGGGTCTATGATTTCATCCTTTGGAAGAATGTTTTCTGCTTTTCTTTCCAGGCATGTGTATTTGGAATGAGTGCTTCTCATATTTGAATCATATTTCAGTAATCTTGATTGTGCTAGTATACAAAAATATAAATCCACTTTTAGAGCATTTCCCATCAATGATCTCAATGTTCAATTGAGCATTTCTAATGAAGAGTATAGTTATTCTTTCAATATTTTTAGTTATTCCAAATTAGAGGAGGATTTATGAAGGTTGTTATGAATCAACATGGCAATTACCAGCAGCAGAATGTCTCCAAATGGACCACAGCAAGCGGCAGACCCGAGGCAGGCCAGCCTGCCGAAGAGAAATTGATGTTGCCCTCTGCATTCATTGACTTGTCTGGTTTTCATATGACAAATAAACAGATGAGTCAGTTTCTCCTTTTTCTAAGGGACTTTACATGATCAGGGTCAGAAACTCCACAAAGAAAAACTTTCCTCTGTTTTATAAGGGCACACTGACAATATGCCACAGTGATTTATTTGAAAGGTGCTGGTTATTTTCAAACAACTGCTGAGAGACTTTGCTTTTCCCTGAACCTGTGAGGCTAGTTCTAGTACGTGCACGAATTCAGCTTGCCATATGAGCAAAAGTGAGATCATACGAGTTGATGCTGGCAGAGTCCCTGAAAGTGTAGTAATTCATGCTGTCAGTTACTATCAGTAGCAATTTGCTTCTGGATTGGTTCCTGTGAGCACTCATGTGAGCATTCTGCACAAAGGACCAGAGTGCAATATTCTCGTGGATTTTAGGGACTTAGTGCAGTTTCAACATATAATCAAAAGTGCCACGTAATTTGCCACCTCGCATTTTGTTTTAAAGAGACAGAGGCTTAAAACTGGATTCCTTTCTTCTCTCCAAAAATAGGAAGTTGATGGCAATTTGGAATTATCTTTTTCCCCCCAATTTTTATTAATTTATTTTTGTTACAAATGTTTCTCTTTTTCCCCCCTAGACCCCCTCCTCCCCATCCCATCCCCCAACCCCTAGCATTGTTGTCTATGTCCATGGGTTATGCATACATGCATATAAGTTCTTTGGTTCATCTCATCCTGTTGGCACTTAAGTGGAATCTAACCCATTGGTAAGATGTAACTGTGTTGTTGTTAACTTAATGTAATTCCACTGACTTCACAATATTAACAACAGAGTTGCTTGACTGCAAAACTTTACTTCTTTGATTCAACTCATACATGTGACCAACTTTGAATTTCTATAGAGCAAATACATCGGGAAATGAAAAGTTCCCTTGAATGGATATGTTTAATAGAACATTCTTCCAAATTGACTATAGTTTCCAAAAAGTTCTATGGTAGAGAAGTTTGGATGCTGCAGTCCTAAGCTCGAAGTCACATTATTAAAGAATCTCTGCAAAACAATATAATTTCATTGAATTCCAAATAACTTTAAAATATTAATAGCACTCTTTCTACCAGTCTATCTACTGGTCTACCAGTCCTTTTCAAATGATAGTCATTTTCTATTTAATTAATACTTACTATTGAGAATCTATGGGCTTCAGGGTGATAGAGCAATTCTGATAAGAAGGGGTTCAGGACAAAGGAAAAGACAGTCCTTGTGTCTGAGAAATAGGAGTTCAGTTTCACTCAGAAAAGTGAAAAAGTATGTCAAAGTCTCAAGTCCCATTGTCAACCATATATGTTTTTTTCTTTGGGGTTAACCTGTGATCTCTTGAGTACTGAAAAATTACCTCCATATTGCATCAAGCTAAAAAAAAATCCTCAAAACTTTGGTATCTTACTTTTTTTTTAAATTTGTTTTTATTGATTTTTTAGAGCAAGAGCAAGGGAGAGAGAGATAGAAACATTGATGTGAGAGAGAAACATCAATCAGCTGCCTCCTGCACACTCCTTACTGGGAATGGGCAACCCTGTATGTACCCTGACTGGGAATCGAACCGGGACCTCTCAGTCCATGGGACTAGGCTCAATCCACTGAGCTACTGGACTATCTTACTTGATTGAAAACTTCTTGTGTGTATTATCTACTTTCCCCTGCCTGTAGAATACAGTCTGAACAAGGGCAGGGAACAGTGCATGGCACACAGGAGGCACTCAATAAAAATGTGCTGAATGAACGAATATTGTCCTTTGCTTTCACTTAAAGTCTTACATCTTTAACAGGGTTTACCAGCCCCTCTTTAACTGACTCCTGCTCATTCTACTAGCATCCACTCTCTCCTCAGCATTTTACCACTCATGCTATACACTTAACCCAAATTCAGATTATTTGCAGTTCCCTAAATATACCACATTCTCTCTCCTGGTAGTCTTAGCACATACTCCTCGGTAAAGAAAACTTCTTTTTACAGCAGTTGACACTTTCTACATCTTATTATATTTATATGTGACTACATCTCATGTTCCACATATTTCTATGAGCAAAAGAACAAACTGATATTTATTTTTCTATCTTCTATTATCTACATACCTTGTACATAAATGTAGCCAATAGATTTTTTTATCAGGAGTAAATTAGGCACCCACACATGTATTTATCTATGTATGATAGAAGATAGATAGATAGATAGATAGATAGATAGATAGATGAGAGATAGATAGATAGATAGATAGATAGATAGATAGATAGATTCTAATAAGGACAAATTGATAGGGGGAAAGTAGCATTTTAAGGAGAGACATCTACTGCTGCCCACAGGTACAGCTGACCCTATCCACACTGACCCTCCAAGGCAGGGAGGGAGGAAAGCACAGAGGAGGGGTGCTGAGGAGTGTCTCCCAAATACCCAACCACATCCTCTCTGCTCATTCAGTCCTAGAAAATGAACATTCTGTGGTGATTTCATTGGCATCAAAAAAAAAAAAAAAAAATGACAGTAGAGTATATTCCCCATTGTGGAATTTCATTATTTAAAATTTTTCTTTTTAGGTCTAAAAGAAAGTCTATATCAGATTTCAGTCGGCTCCTCAACTTATTTTTTCCCCAGTTTGAGCACACCTGGTCAGCAAGCAGCTGTCTTGACCAACTAAGGATCACAAAATACAAAATCGGTGTTAATATATCCATCTAAGCATTAATCATATAATCAGGATAATGAACCTAAATCCTAACACAAAAACTGAGACATAAAATAAAAACAACTGGCATTTATTCTACATTCTTCTTACTAAGGGTAGCATTATCTACTTAAAGTAGTACTGACAGTCATTTTCTTAAAATATATATCTATCAGTTTCTCATAGGAAACCTGCCTGGTGTTTAACCTCAGCATCTACAGCTGCTGACATAGTAGTTGCCGATGCTTACTGCTCATTCACACTTTCTATATGACAAAATAAAGCATCTGTTACACGAAATGTCAACTGTGTTATCACCAGTGTTACAACAGTAACCCATGAGAAAGAGGGCCACTGTAGCTGAACTATCATTTATGTTCCTCACCTAAGATAGAAATACGAGATTTTCGATTTTCTATAAAATTATTGTCCACTCCCCCTTTTTTTTTTAAATCCTTACTCGAGAATATTTTTTCATCTATCTTCACTTAGAGTGGGAGGGAAGGAGGGAGGGAGGGAGGGAGAGGAGGGAGAGAGAGAGAGAGAGAGAGAGAGAGAGAGAGAGAGAGAGAGAGAGAGAGAGATTGATGTGAGAAAAACACACACGAATTAGTTGTCTCCTACACGACTCCGACCAGGGCCGGGGACCGAACTGCAACCGAGGCGTGTGCCCTTGACAAGAATTGAACCCAAGACTCTTTCCACAAGCCAACACTCTAGCTGCTGAGCCAAACTGGCCAGGGCTTGCCCACCCCTCATAATCATATTATAATACATCCTTCAATATAATGTAAGCAAAGCTCTCTGGTCCTGAAAGCAAATAAAATGATGGTGAGGGTGGCACAGAGATGCAGTTATTAAAAACTGGTTAAACAAGAATCCTCCTAGCATTTCAGAATGGCTAAAGAAGCAATCAAAGACTGTTGCTGACAGATACAGATTGTATGATAAAAAAAAACCAAAACAATAAAAGGCATTGGAATAAAATTTGCTCTAAGTCTTCCCTGGATCAATCTGTGCTTACAAATTAAAAATCCATGACTAACTCTTTTCATGGTCTCTCCTCTCTTCACTTAGTCATAGGTCTTTCCAGGATACAGACTGGATATGGGTGGCTGCCTAGGTGTGGTGGGATCTTATTTAAGCTCTAGTTTGCATTGTTAGGCTAGTTTTTGTCTTCAGGTTTTTGTTTTGTTTTGTTTTCCTTTTTATTGGCATGTATTATATTTCAAGAGCTTCGGTTTCTTTTGTGCGATTTTTGCCCTGGGAAAAGTAACAGAGTAAAGATAATATATGAAACCAATAGGAGACTTCTTTAATCTATTCTCTTCTTTAGATTAGTGTTTATGATTAGTCATGTCCTAAATCCACCTGCCTGAGTAAAGAAAACACTGAAAATAATCAGCTTATAATATGTTCACAGGATATGACATTTTGATGTTTTATTATGCATCTGTTTCTCTAAACACCAATTCTCGTCTCATACACACAGGCTCAGAAAATAAAACAAAACTTTAAACTTTTAAACAAAATACTACCAAGACAAGTGAGGAGGCTAATTGCTGGCATCTCGGGCTCAAGTTCACTGAACTTAGCTCTCAACTTAGGTTCTCTTGAGGAATAACGCGGTTGCTGGCAGTTCCACGGTTCTCACGTGGAGTCAGCCCCTGCTGCCACGATGCTGTGGGTGTGGCATTCCACAGCGCCACCCACACGCACACCTACTGTCTGAACCGTGCAGCAGAAAGAGGTTTACACCAAGCCTCTAGAGCTAGAGTATGCTTTTGTCTTTGGGGAGTTTTCTAAAATAGATTTTTTTCAAATTCATAACACCCATGGCAAGTTAGGACAGCCTTCTCCAATTCGGAGAACATCCTTTTGGGAGATTTGCCAAATCAAACCCTATTATCCCAATGATAAAGCTGGAGGGATCTTAGAAATCATCCAGCCGAGCCCTTCCTTTGCAGAGGCGATAGGCAGGTCTGTGAAGTTCAGCCCCTGCTGCTGATCACGCAAACCGGGCAACACTGGACAACACTCCAGGTCTTTCTGGTCCAAAAAAACAGTTAAGCAAAAGGTTCTGTTGTAAACAGATAACTTTTTTTTTTTATTGTTTTGTTTTTAATTATTGACCTTAACTGTTTTATAAACCTACCGAGAGGGAGGAAAAACATAAAATAATGAAACTGCAAATAAAAATTAACCATTTAAAAACAATTCAAGCTTCAATAGATTTCTCACAAGGCAGTACACAAGAAATTTCCAAAACAACTGTATAAACAGTTTTATCACATACATGAGATATTATTTTAGTAGTAAATGTATTACAGTCATCCCTCGTTTATGGCGGTTAATCCGTTCCAGACTCTAGCGGTTGCACCTGGCATTGAAGGAGTCCTGGGGTGCTCGAATACATAGGCCTACAGTCCATATGTACAGTAATTTTAATTTTAATTGTAACACAGGGGTGTATAATTGACTCAGACAACCGAGCGCGTGCTGTATCATTTTCACTGTCTCGATCAACATTTAATGAACATATTTGAAAAATACGCTATAGAGAGAAGCCGTGAAAGTCAAAGTGGGAAGTGGCGAGGGACGACTGTATAAGACTTAAGTAATCAAGTAATTTTTGAGAATAGATGAGTTTGACAAAAAGTTTCAGAGGCCTTTGCTATAGGCAATTAGCCCAGTGATACACAGTTAAAGACACTACAGAAATCAGGTTTGAGGGGATTGTGCCCCCCACCAGAAGGACCTCTGAAAAGAAGGTCTCTGAGAAATGCCAGTCAATTCATCAAGTAGCACAACCAGATGGTGGATAATAACCTTATTTATCTAGACCATCATTATGATGTTTAATTTTTGGACTCTGAAAAAGAGATACAACTAAGATCAGAAGGTGGTTTGAAATATTTTATTTCTTCAATGTCAACATGCTTAATTATTTCTCCCTAATTGGAGCTCAAATTTTGGAAGATTATTCATCATCTAAATTGCATACAATTTTTTGTTACCTCAGAAATGTGTGCCATTTTCAAGACATCCACACTATTTCTCTAAATTAGATGGAAGAGATAGGATCACCCATCATACACTAAAGAGATGCATATGACTGTAGGCAATGAAGTCATCGGCTGGAGAAAAATCAAGAGAAATCAACAGAAGAGAAATTTCCTGACCTATGCTCCTTTGAAGACTGAAGTAGGAAAAACTTCACCACAGATACATTCCTGTCAGTTCATTTTTTCCAAAAATCTTTATTGTTGTGAGTATTATAGATGTTCCCCCATTTGTCCCCATTGCCCCCCTCCTCTTGGTTCTCGCCCCACCGCAGGCCTTCACCACGCTATTGTCTGTGTCCATGCACTATGCATATAAGTTCTGTCAGTTCATTTTTAACAATTCTGGTGCTGCCCAGGGCTCGTACTATCTTGTGAGTTAGCCGTAAGGCCATAATGACATAGGCCATTAGGTTCCAGGGCTAAGTTTAAACAGCAGGATATCAATATTAACTCACAGTCTTGCCCTAACTAAATTGATGCCTCCTAGAGGCTTCGGCGAACAACTCCACAAGCTGGAACGGCAACCCTGAGAGTGTAAACGGTAAGTGGAGACTAGCGCCTGATTCTGGAAGGCTCCAATGGCCAATATAATTCAAAATACATTGAATAATATTTACATTTCTCGTTTGTGAAAATATCAAAAAACTCCTCTTCAGGTTGGTGAGCAGTTACTGCCCTCAGCCGTTACTTACTCACCCTTCAGGGAAGCCTCTCCCTTAGGACCCCCATACCTAAATGAGTAGGGCCTGGCACAACAAGGCCCAGCTGCAACTCCGGGGTGAAAACTGTCAGATACTTTGAATATTACCACTGGGTAAAAGCAAGTTGCAGAAGCCATGTGGAGACCACAGGGAAACATAGATTGAACAATAGAATCCCTGTGAGGGTCTCAACCAGCTGGGAGGGAAGGCAGAAGAGAAGAATTGAGGAGAAAAGGGACTTAGTCTGAGACTGTGTGGCACACAGAGATGCCTGGGGGCAGGTATAGGGCATTTCGGAGGGAGGCAGGAATGTAGGAGAGTGGAGTGCTCCCCCGATGACTATGGGAAGCGACTCGGCATGCCCAGGGCAAGAACCACCTAGACTTCTTTCTATGCATCTCTCTCCCAGTCCTGAATAATACCAATTCAAGAATGTCTCTGCAGCCCAGCTGGTGTGGTTCAGTGGTTGAATGTCAACCCATGGACCAAGAGGTCACCAGTTCAATTCCTGGTCAGGGCATATACCTGGATGTTGGGCTCAATCCCCACTGGGGGTGTGCTGGAGGCAGCCAATCAATGTGTCTCTTTCATCAATGTTTCTGTCTCTCCCTCTTTTTTCCTCTCTCTCTCTAAAAATCAATATAAACATATTTAAAGAAAAAAAAAAAGAATATCTATGTAAATGAATGTTTAAAAGGTCTTACAAAAGCATGAACACGTTGTATTTTGTAAAACGTATATCCTTAACTTGGCCATCACTATATTTTCCAGTATTTTCCTTCAGGCTGAGTTTGTTATTAAGGTATGGAAACAACCAAACATACTTCTTGTCAAGCCTTGTGTGCTAGGGGGGACCATCCATAGCTCTGGGAGACATTCCACCATTACCCCTTCCTCCCGATCCCTGTCATTCTCTCCTCTTGTAAGGCACTACCACTCAGTCTCTTCTGTCACAAGAGGGGAACTGTGGGTTCAAATACTATATAAGACTTTAATGCTAGTTCTGGTCCATAAGCCCTTATCCACAGTACCAAAAATTTAAAAGAAAAGATTTCTTAACCCACTTGAAATCAAACCCTGATCTATGGAGGAGAAGAGATCAATGTCCCATGTGGGAGAATTCCAAATAATTTACAGATACTACACCTCTAGGAGGGGGAACTTAATTCACTGCTCCTTAAGTATGGGTCATGCATAGTGACATCCTTCCAAAAAGTACACAATGAAAAGGGGAGAAGAAAAGAGTAACTTTATGGTGGGGGAACCTGACAACACTATCTCAGCCGGGTGATCCAGGTCAACATCAATAGCAATAAGTCATGCTCGTAATATGTACCCTTCAAATGTGATGAGAATGGCACTTGACTGCTGTGGTCTTCCTCCCCAAAACCCATAACCCCAGTCTAATCATGAGAAAACCATTTTTTAAATTTCCCAGTTGAAGGGCATTCTGCAAAATACGTGATCAGTATGCCTCAAACTATCAAAGCCATCAAAAACAAGAAAAATTTCAGAAATTGTCGTAGCCAACAAGAGTTTTTAGAGACATAATGACTAAAGTGCAAAGGAGTGTCCTGGATGCAATCTGGGAATAGAAAAAGGACAATAGGTAAAAATTAAGGAAACTTCAATAAAGTATGGGTTTTAGTTAATGATGTATCAGTATTGGTTCATTAATTGTGGCAAACGTACAATACCAAGGTTAAGATGCTAACAATATGGAAAACTAGGTACAGCACACATAAAAACTCTCTGTAGTATCTTTGCTATCTCTTCGTACATCTAAAACTATTCTAAAATTTAAAAAGTTATTTTTTAAAAACTGACCTGAAATGACATGAGACTATATATGGTATTTACTTATCACACATATTCATTCATTCACTAGGTTTTGCTATGAAAATATTAATAATGGATTTGATAACATGGTCCTCCCTCAAATATTCCAGGTGTAATGCAATATATGCTTATGCACACATTTCTAAAATACGAAATAGTCTGCATTCTGAAAACATCTGGCTCAAAAGATTGCAGATAAGAGACCATATACCTGAAATATTGTTAGTGCCAATAATATAATTAGTAATGCATTTCACTTATATGCATTTAGCTGTAGCAGACATTTTTCAGCTTAGTCTGAAACTCTAGCCGTGATTGATCGTAGTAATAAGAATTTATTGGCCCTGGCCAGTTTGGCTCATCGGTTGGAGCATCAGCCTGCAGACCAGAGAGTCCCAGGTTCGGTTCTCGTTAGGGGCACATACCACCAAAAAAAAAAAAAAAAAATTTATTGTGTACTATCTTATATACACTTATGTTTATATAATAATCTAATTGGATCCTTAAAATCTGCACAATAGGCATTCTTACAGACATTTTTGAAGGAGGAAAAGGAGCTTCAGAAATGTCAAGTCACTACAAGCAGTGCGACCAGACGCAGATATGAGGGACCTATCTGACATTTTCAGGCCCCAATGGAAGACTACATATGGACGCCCCCAGTCCACTGCCCCATCCTCCCACTCCTCCCACCATTCCCACTCCACACTCACTCCTGTCAAGCCCCAATCTGCACCATCAGGATGGACAGCCCAGCCAGCCAATCCCAGGCTTCAGCAGTCCCTAGAAACGTGTTCTCAGTTGCCTGGGCTGCGAGTTCCAGGGTCCTGAGAGTGCAGGGACAGAGGTGAAGGTGGGCATGTGTTCCTGGCCCCTCAGACTTCTCTCTCCGTGAAGAGGGCGCAGCTGGCAGAGAGTCAGACTTGACCCTCCAAAGTGGAAATCTAGGGCAGGGTCCCAGACTCCAGAACTAAAGGTTGTAGTGCTGGTGTTCAAATGCACATTTGCCTGACTTAAATGCTCATCCTCTTTCTACTATAATGTATTACCGAGAAAAAAAATACACCTTTGGACCAAAATATCAACTTGAAAACTGATTTTTTAAAATACACTGTATTTGTAAATGAAGGAATATCAAATAGCATGTCTTAAAGTCTGATAGTGATATGCAAGACTGGCAAGACAGACTATTTACAAAGGACCCTAATTCAAAATTTTTTAAAAATTGAAAATTTTAAATCCTAAATCCCTCAACTTTGATTTTTAGAAACATTTATTGACAACTTTCTGTGCACCAGGCAGCCTCTTTGGCGACTAGCTCTTCTCTAAGGAGTGCGGGTTCTAATGGGGCAAATTACTTCTCCCCACCAATGGGAGAAGAGGAAAGACAGCAAAAGCTCTTTCCTCCAAAACCAGAAGTCCCTTTTCTTTTAAATAAAAATGTTTTTTAAAAAGAAAATAGCTGATTTCTTGCACTGCCTGTCTGCACTTGCCAGTTTCTCTGTTGAGCATGTGTTACTGGAGAAGTAAATAGATAAAATAAAAACTAGAGGCAGGGAAAGCCCTGGTAATTTGGGTGGCGCTGTATTTTCTTGGTTTTCACAGGAAGCATATTTGACCTCTACCTCCACCTCCTTGGGTTGGCTCTGCACATGTGACTGCTGGATGTGTTGGCAATAGAGGTTCTGTCTCCCAACGAAAGCATTCTTTGAAAGTAGGGGCTATCATCAGTCTTTGGCTCCTAGGAGCCCTGACAGGCCTTGGTGCATTGCTCCCTGCCCTGAAATGCTCCATCTCCTGGTAGATTGTGTGTGTCAGCTAGAAGCCCAGTGGGGCTGGGAACATGTCACCCTCACAAGCACTCACTGAGGTCACTGTCTGCCTGGGATCTAAGCTTTAAATGGACGAGTCCACATTCCTGCAGAGACTCGCCCAGGCCTTTACCAGGCCACCAGTTCATCTTCTGTGATATTTATTTCCTGCATGAACAAACTTATGCCAGCAAAAGTGAGCCACTTTTCCAATCATTGTATCAACACAAGGCATTATATCTGCCCCTACTGACGAAGTTGTTGACATCTTACCTCTGTTATTTTGGATGGCACGCTTACAAGTAGTCTTTTCTAAGCCTTACACATAAACAGAGTCCTAGACCAAGTTAAGAGATTTTCCCTCCCTCCCGGGACTGTCAGTGAAGCTCTGTGTTCCTTTACCCAGCTGCCCCTACACTCCATAAAAGGTCACCCGCGCACTAGGAGAGGCTGCTTGTCATGGCAATTCTCAGAAAAGAAGAATGCTATCTGGGGCCATCAGGAGTTCACAGACAGAAGGAGAGTTTCTTTGCTCTTTAGAGCCTTTAGATCTTACTTTTTATCAAAGTGTGTTTTTTCTAAAGTTGACCAATTAAGCCTAAACCTCAGTGAAGGAGGCATTTATCCTGTTTCTAGACCTGGCATCTAACTCAGTGCCCTGCACAGTGAATGAAAATATCTCTGGTCGAAGCCACCCAAATGTTTACGGGATGCCAATCATGGCTCCACATAAAGCCTACACATGCCGTCCCCTCTGCTGCACATGCACCCTGCAGGTACCTCCCTCCCCCACTCCCACCGAATACAGCACAGCTGGCTCCTTCTCCTTCATTAGTTCTCATTTCCTGGGAGATCACCCTCCTCAAGCTATCTGAATAGGCTCCTACCACTGCCACCCTTCCCCACTCTCCTTTAAGAACAGTGTTATATTTCTGTATTTTATTCATTTACCAGCAATGCCGGGTTATTAAAGGAGCCAGGACCAGTATGGCATGAACTGATTTATCCTCTCCCATTCCTTCAAATGGGCTCTTCTCTGTCACTAGATAAAAATCTCACATGGGTCCCATGGCTATCCTAGTCACTGTCAGTCATAAACAAATATTTGCTTGTCTTAGATGATTTTATTATCAAAACTCTAAACCTAAGGTAACCTGCAATTTCTCCCTTCTGCCAGCTCATGTTTGCTTTAGGCTTGGGAGCTTGTCTGGGAAGACAGCCTTGTCAGCTTTCTGCTCGCTCCACCTCCTCTCGTCTTGCTAGCTGTGGGTTTGGGCCCTTCCAGGTTGGGGCAGGAGTTGGAGGAGGACAGGGGAAAATAGATCTAACTTGTCAGATATGGCTATAGTCTGGGGTTGGTGCCTCTGTACTTGCCAGACACCCAGGCTTCCCAAACCTGCTCTTTATGGGGTTTTTCAGGAACTCCCATCATGGCAGATGTCTTACTTTCAGCTACCTAGCTGAGCAAGTCTCTTTCTGGTTGGCCCCTTAAGAATCCCCCCGCCCCATTCCCACTTAGCTGTCCCATTCCAGAGACCCACTTTTTTTAAAGTCACCTCACCCCTCCATATAGTCCTCCTTGTCAAGTTGCGTTCAAGATTACCCAGTCTGCTCTTTTTCCTGGTCAACTGTTGCCCAGTCAACTCTGAAAGCACTGGCCATTCCCAATGCAGCCACCTCTTCTCTCTGCTGCGCCCTCGTGCCGCACGCCTACCCTCACCCTGGTCTCTGCCTTGAGAGGCCTCAGAGGTCAATCCCCAGCCCCCGAACTCCAGGAAACACAGGTCAGTGTTTTCAGTGGTTCCCAAGAAGCCTCCTCCCAAACAGGTTTGAGTGAGGGGACGCACAGCCCCTCTCTGAGGTGAGGAGAGCCACACCGCATAGTGACAACAGTAAACCCTCCCTGCCATACACTTGAACCTTCAGGAACACTAAGCCTTCTCTTCAATGGCCTGGAGGTAAACAATGGGTTCAGGCCAGCAGAACCAGTTTTGAGGTACCCTTTCTGCAAATCCTGCAGAGTTAGTCTAGCACCTCAAGTTAGGAAGCCAAGGAACTTGACACCTACTACTTTGTTCTTTGGTGCCTCAGCCGAAACTGAGACAGAAATATCCTGTTACTCTTGTTTGTGGTCAGTCCCCCCCATTAAGCTATAAATTCCAGAGGGCAGGAGCCTTAGTTGTTTTATTCATCAGTGTATCAGCAGAGCCTAGCAGAATGCTCTGTATAGGTTCCCAGTGAGTGCTTAATAAATAGTTCTTGAAACAATGAATATATAATAAAATGAAGATGGTGATGATGCAGCCACCATTTTACTCAAAAGGGGGGAAAACAAGATGAGTAGACTTTCATATTAATCAATAAAATATCTGCTCTTCGAATAAGGTAATTTGTGATTCTTTCCCTTGAAAGAAACTCCTGAAAGACCTGAGTCTAAATCTTAGAGGTACAGTTTTCATTTTAAGCCAAAAATAAATTAATAAATAAAAGTCTGAGGCACAGACAGCAAATGCTTACACAAGAGTTAACAGATTGGATGCTGGCTGATGATGCTAATATCAATTCTTTGTCTAGACATGCAGTGCTGGTTCTGCTGACACATTCTCTCAGAGCTTTTTCTGCAGGATGTGAAACTGGCCTCCGGGTCAGTGATATTCAGAAATAAGCCTGGACCACTGCAGAGAAAACCCTTTACAGGGACTCCAGCCCCCATGCTCTGCCCTTGATGCTTCCTACCAATCTCTCTTTCACAGGGGCAGGTGGAGGAATAGGGAGGGGCCATTGTTGGATTTTTTTTTTAAGTTTTTTTTTTTTTTAATTATTATTTTATTATTTAGAGAGGAAGAGGGAGAGAGAAAGAAACATCGGTGGGCTGCTTCCCACACATGCCCACACCCCGGGATCAAACCCGCCGCCTAGGTATGTGCCCTGACCAGGAATTGCAACTGCTACCTTTTGGTGTATGGGACGATGCTCCAACCAACTGAGCTACCAACCAGGGTGACCATTGTCTTTTAATGAGACTGATGCCACCTTTTCCTTCTCACTTGACAAAAGGATGAGAGAGAAAGAAGCTGAAAAAACAAATTCCCCCAAACTCATTACAAGTGCACGGGTGTGAGCGTGAATATAAGAAATGCTACCAAAATAGCCTACCAGACACCCTCAAAAGATTTCTTTTGTCCATTCAGAAGGTGCTGTGGGTGGGATGAGCTGGTTTCGAGTTCGGCGTCCCCCTCTGGGAAAAATGGAAAGCAGGGTTACGAAGAGATCCTGGCCTTACAAGTCTGTGCCTGTTCTGCACACTCAGGCTCCTCACAGCCAAGTCTTATTCCCCAATTCCCTCTGTGATCTTCAGCAGAACTGATGACAGAGAGAAAATTCCAGAGGCCGAGTCAAAGCCAAGGGAACTGTCTCTCCCAGCAATTGTACTTAAAAATAAATCTTTAAAAGAATGGGAATTTGGATTGGATTAAGATTTACCTAAGCTTGATCCTTCCTAAGACAAATATAACAGTTTTAAAATTCTGCAATAAAAATCCAGATCTTAGGGGACGTCTACTCCAACGCCCCACACTCTAAAAGTGAAGACACTGAGGTTCCTGAGAGGTTAAGTGACATGACCAAGGTGACACAGCTTCCACTAGAAGCTGCTTCTTCCAACTGCAGCATCTTGCTCTTTCCACAACATTATGCAGTGTTCTCTGGACACTTAAGGCTTTTTTACCCATCCCATTTTAAAGATCACAGTTGTACTTCTGAGATGGATAAGGTAACTTACTTAAAATAGTCTCCGATTCACTTTATTTTATTTTTTTACTTTTCATCCAAGAAGTGCATTTATTTCATTTTCTTCCAAAGAACAGGTTAGGTGCAAAAGTCAGTTCCATCTCACCATTCAAGGAAAGGGCAGTGTGTGTGTCTGTGATGCTGGGCTGGGTTCTGGAGTCTCTGGATGAGTGATATTTCCACGGGGTCCTTGGGCACTCAGAGGACACACACAATGCCCCACATGAACTTAAGCTCCCAGGTATGTGTGTGGTGGTGGTGGGGAGAAGGGATGGCCATCATTCTATTGTTCTAGAAAATATGAAAATAAGGTAGTGTCTCTGTCTCCAAAAATTTAACTTCAGAGTCACACAAGGCGCATTGGCCTGCACATAGAAACTGAAGTTTAATCCTAACTCTTTCCCTAGCTCACTAGGATGCTTCAGGCTAGTCACAAAAGTGTCTCGGTTTCTTCATCTGTTCAGTGGGAAGAGTAATGCTGATCTGTCATTTAATTTAAAGAAGCTGCCTGTCTGGTAGCTTTTACTAAATCATTATGTGTGTGTGTGGCAGGGGGTGGGAGGGGATTCTATAAATTTCCAAGTATAAACTGAGACCATATAACTAAAGCATCCAAGTACATAACTCACATGCTTTCTAATAATATTTCAGTTTACCAAACAAAGACAGGTGACTGTTGCTGGTCAAGCATGTTTCTACAGAAAACATATCATCATCACACTGTTTCAACATATCAGAGTTGTTAATTAAACCTGCACAATTTTAAAGACAAAATTGAAATGGAAATTTGCCTCAAAGCTACTGAGACTGGGTGTGTAGAGTATTGCTTAGGTTTTATCTACCAAATAAGGTCTTCCCATCAGCAGGGGGAAATAGGAGCTCTTTTCCTATGACCAGAGTCTCTATGTGGCCAGAAGTCCTGTTCACCAGTATCAGTTTTTTGTGGAGGCACCCTAAGAAAGGAGTTCCGGAAAAGAGTCGACAATAGCAGTAAGAGGGAATCTGATGGGCACATTAAACAGTGCTTTGTTTCTCACTAACAATATTCTGTACCATTTTATCTAACACTTAGCTAATAGTGGGATTTATATGGAGGGGATAAAAATACATTTCATTCCTTTGTTTTCAAAAATGCCCACAAGATGATTTTAAAGTCCCTGTAATGCCCTGTTGCCAATTGGCACAAGCTGTCTAGACTCCAGCAGCATAATTAATCACTTCAGCAATTACCTAAAGAATTATGTGCTTGGCTAAATCAGCAAAGAAAGAGAGGGTGTCTTATTTAACCAGTCTTTAACAGAACAACTGAAATGGCCTGATAACAAGGGCTTACCAAATTATTTATAACAGGGGAAAAGAGTTTATACAGCAGATTTTACTTTTGAGATAGATAGAGATGTCATTAGGCACTCTGTTTAATGCCACACAAATAATTAGGAATAAAACCATAAATTACTCATAGACAATAATAGATATTTTAAAAGTAATAAGAATGATGTTTCAATAATTATTGTTACAGGTAATGTACATATGGTTTTGATGGCTCACGGGACTCTTTCCACATCCAGCTTTGCCTAAGGACAAAATATGGGACATTAAAGTTAGCTGGGGTAGTAGGGCTTAGCAACTACCCTTGCATGCTCCTTCCTACATTTTCCAGCCTTTGCACTTAGGTTGAGGTCATGTGACTAGTTCTGGCTGATGGACTCTGAGAGAAGGTAACCTTTTCTGTTCCAGGCCAAGGCAGTTAAGAACTAAATGCCTTGTTCACCTCTCTCTTCTCTGCTTCAGCAGCATTGAGGGCCACATGTTCCAGGAGCTATACTGCCATACACAGGAAGCAACTGACTCACATTGGACTTCACATAACACCTTTCTTGAGTTAAGCAAATGAGATTTCATGGTTAATGTTGCAGCATTAGGATAAATTACCCTGAGAAACATAAATGTCCTATATTAATGTATTCATGTGGGCCTCAAACTTAAATTTATACTACTGATATGAAGCTTTCAAAATTACCATTATAGGAAAACTAATATATTTCCTTCTTTCCTCTTTTTCTATGTTCTCACTTTTTCTGGCCCTGCACAGTCTAAGGCGGTGACTCTCCAAGTGTGGTTTTCAGCATCACCTGGGGGTTAGTTAGAAATGCGGATTCCCAGGCCCACTCCAGATCTGCGTCATCAGAAACTCTGAGGGAGTGGCCCAGCAATCTGTTTTCACAAACCCTCCTAGTGATTCTGATGAACACTCAGGTATGAGAACCAATGGTCTAGAGCAGTGGTTCTCAACCGTCCTGATGCCGCGACCCTTTAATACAGTTCCTCATGTTGTGGTGACCCCCAACCACAAAATTATTTTCGTTGCTACTTCGTAACTGTAATCTTGCTACGGTTATGTCTTAGGTGACCCCTGTGAAAGGGTCATTCGACCCCCAACGGAGACGTGATCCACAGGTTGAGAACTGCTGGTCTAAGGTAACCTTTCCTTCAGCCCTTATGAGTGGGATCATCACACAGCCAATTTCCCCTTTATATCATCCACATTCAGGAGGTGCCTAATGCGGAAATTCCTGGTTATTTTGTCCTTTTTTAAATTTTTTCAAATATCAGCTTTTATATTGGTTAGTTACACACAGATTTACTATAGATTAAAGATAACTGCAAATTCTTTGTCACTGCTCCCACTGAGAAGTGAAGCCTATTTCTTCACCTCTTGAATTAAGTTGGGCCTGTGACTGTACTCACCAATAGAATATAGATAAAGTGAGGCAGCCAGGCTTTCTCTCTCTCTCTCTCTCTCTCTCTCTCTCTCTCTCTCTCTCTTTTTTTTTTGGCTAATTCTCAACCTGAGGATATTTTCCCATTGAATTTTAGATCAAGTGGAAGGAAGGGGGAGAAAGAGAGAGAGAGAGAAATATTAGTTTGAGAAAGACACATCAGCCCTGGCCGGTTTGGCTCAGCAGTTGGAGCGTCGGCCTGCGGAACAGAGAGAAAGACACATCAATTGGTTGCCTCCTGCATGACCCCTACCTGGCCAGGGATGGACACTGCAACCCAGGTACATGTCCTTGAGCGAGAATTGAACCTGAGACCCCTGAATCCAAGGCCGACGCTCTAACTGCTGAGCCAAACCAGCCAGGGAAAAGCTGCCCCACTTTCAAAACTAGCCTTTATGAGGACTGGCAGCTTCCACTTCCTGCTTCTGGAAATCCAGCAGCCATTCTACGTGGTAGCCTAAGCAACCACAAGAAGAAGCATAGGATGCCTGGAGGAGAATCAAGGCCCCCAGCTGACAGTCCCAGCTGAGCCACCAGCTGACAGCCAGCATCAACTGTCCACTATCTAAGTATGCCATCTTAGATGCTCTGGTCCAGCTGAGCTCCAAGATAGCTGCACAGATGACATTATGTAAAGCAAGAGAACCACTCAGCTGAACCCGGTCAGCCCAGAAAATTAGAAAATGTAATAAAATGGTTGTTGTTTTAAGACACCAAGTTTGGGGGCAGAGAAAATTTATGAAACAATAAAGAATCAAAACATTCACTTCCACTGTTTTTGAAAAATATTATGAAAATCAAATTTCAATAGGTTCTGTTTCCTCAAAACTTCTTTTTGGCTCAGATCCACCCCTACGGCTCCTTTTGATGACCTTTTCCTAATATGTTTCTCTCCTTTAACTTAGCCACAACAATAGCCTTAAGTAGCTTCTCCATCCTCAACTCTGAAAGCTTGCAATAATTTCTCTAACTATCTTATAGGTGTCAAATGGAGCTATGAATCTTTTATCTCCAATATCTATAATTGTTCAGAAGAAAGAAAAGTAGAAGCAGACAGTTTAGGGTCTTATGAGAGGAATTCAACTGAATTGAGTGAGACTTTGCAACCTAAATAAAAATTTCCTTTCCACGTTCACCCCGAAATGTTGTGATCGAACAAGATTAGAATCTGGTTACCCGAAAGGTAAAGCTTCAAAATCATTATGCTAGTTTTGAATTTCTTGTTGGAAAAGACTCTTGCAAAATGAAAGAAAACTAATATGAAGTGGTCATATCTATTAATTGATGGCCAAATACAGCTTTGACTAATTGGCTTTTATAGATACCTAACAAAATTTAGGAATCAGTTACAGTATTTAAAGCTAAGAGTCAAAAGCTAAGCATTCAAGATGTCAGTAGATGCCCAGAGGTTATAAATAGCAAAGAATCAATCTTACAAAGATCTTTCATCCCAAAAATGATACTGGGCAGTAAGCTCTCTATTCTCAGGATCCAACACAGTGTTTGGTACATAGAAACTGTCCAGCCCTGGCCAGTGTGGTTCAGTGGTTGGAGCCTTGGCCCATTCACCAAAGAATCACAGTTTCAATTCTTTATCAAGGACATATACCTGGGTTGTAGGTCTGATCTCTGGCCCTGGTAGGGGAGCATGCAAGAGGCAACCAATCAATGTGTCTTTCTCACACCAACGTTTCTTTCTCTTTCTCTCTTCCCCTCTACCTCCATCCCTCCCTTCCACTCTCTCTAAAAGTCAATGGAAAAAATATCCTTTGGTGAGGATTAACAAAACAGAAAGAAAGTAAGTTTACAAATGAATGAATGCATGCATGCATGGATGGATGGAGAGTCATGGCAAAGGAAGGAGCAAAAAAGACCAAAATGAAGAGAAAGGAGTAATAAGCAAGAATTTCAAATATAAATTCCTCTAGGAACAGGCATCAGTGAACTTTTCAAAGGTGCTTTCTCAACTATGGAGTTTTGATACATAAGTAATAAGAATATAGACCCTGGTCAGCACACATGAACAGCAGTAGTTACACAGGCCCTGCAGCTTTGAGTTCCCTAAGGCAAGTCAGGCCTGGGCAGAAGAGAAGCAAGGTTTCCAGCACCTTAAAAGAATGTAAAGAAGAAGTTCTCACATCCCTTCCTGGCCAGTCCTCCACATCCTTAAGAGAAGGTAATTAGTAGTCATGTCATAATAATAGGGGTCACCTGGAATTAAGAGAAAGTCAATTCCATATGTACAATTTTTATTCACCCATGAATAAATTTTTATTCACTCACTATACCTGAAATTTTTAATACATCACAACTCTTAATGATCATTTTCAAACATTAAAATTTCCACTAAAAGGGACAAGTTTTCACTTAGGACAATATTCATATGCTAATAGTCATGATTGATGTTTGTTGGCCATTAAGATACCTAATTATGTTTTATTGTTTTTATTTATTTTCATTATTTAATTTATATAAGTATATTATTTAAGTCATTATTCATTTTCTTACTATATCCCTCAGAGGCCATCCTATCAAGTATATGTATATAAATAAACAGTCCCCCAAATGTAGAATCATCTAATTATTTCTGAATACTTTCTGAAATACAAATGAGTGAAAATAGACAGATGAACAAAAAATAAACAATAATATTTCAATAAGTCAAACTCAAAATCTGTGTTCCCACATCATCCAAACAAAGGCCCCACAAACACTTTAGGTTATGTATATTTGCCAGGTTTTACAATACCTAAACTCATAGGGTTAAATTTTGGAGCTAAAAGAATTTTTTGCAGCTGGTCCAAATCTTCATTTCACAGATAGAAATGTCTGAGGCCTCTACAGTTGAAGTAACGTGGCCTTATTAGAGTAAGCAGTTCCCAAAAACCACTGTTGATGCATAGATTCATCCATTCGATAATCATGCATTGAACAGACAGCTGGGGACCTGGCACTCTACCTGCCCTGGGACATACAAGGATAAAGAAGTTGGGTCCTGCCCTCAGGGCAATCTGTTTAGACACAGGCTCACCATAAAACTGAAAAATGAAATGCTGGGTCACAGCTTCTGTAAGAAAAGTTAACTGGTATCACCAGCAAGATAGCAAATTCAACTGGGTCAGGGGATGAGAGTGAGGAGATTAGTTGAAGCAGATGTCTCATAAAGGAGACTTTAGCCAGATATAAAAGTACATATGTGTAGGACACTATTTTCCCTTCGGTGGAGTTTAAGTTAACCCATCAAGTCTATTTCACAGGTCAGACAAGAAGTAAAGATTGTCTGTGTAAAGTTACTGCTTATAGAAGAAAGATAATGTATGCGGTTGAGTCATGAGTGAATAAAAATTGAGTCACTTTGTTATTATATTCTCTTATACATATTATCTATACACACATCCAATTATCTCTTATCATATTCATTGACTTGTATTATTTTCTCTTTACAATTTCACTTTTAAGTCATTATGATATCTTTATGTTGGAGGTGTAGGAAAGATAACCATTATGTCCCTCATTGAAACCCAGACATTGTAATGTTGACTGATATCCCCAAAGGTATGGCAAGTAAGTCAGAGGCACCAGAGTGTCAAACTTCAGGGTCTGTATTTAATCCACTGAGTCATGCTGTCTCTTGGAACTAGCTCTCCTTTCGGATGTCTGCTTCGATAAGATTAGGTAATAACACAATAACTAGCAAGCAGTAAGAGCCAATTAGTACGTGCCTCACGAGGGTGTTCTGGATGCACTTCACTTAAAAGAGAAATGAGAAGTTGCCAAATATCATGCAAGTCATGTTTGTTCCTGTACTTAAGCTGAATGATACAAAATTTTCTTGAGTAAATTTTTAAATATTTTCCTGGCTACAACTCTACCACATCTCTTCCCACATCGGTGCATTAAAGGTTATACAACTGAAAGCTCACCTTGGGTTTCAGAAGAAGAAAATAAATCCAACAAGTAAAAACAGGAAGTACCAACCTAGTATAGTTTAACATTCACATGTTTCAAAGTCTGATAAGAACCTCGAATTCCCACATTCTGCTCATAGAAAAATACTATCTCTTTACTTAATCTGGCTTTTATGCTGTGTCTTTAAAACTAGGAGTAAAGTGATCTGGCAATTTTATGCTTAATTTAGTCAATGTAAACAATAAAAGTGCACAATTCAAGCTTCAAAACAGAATATGATATAGTCAATTAGGGTGTCTACATTGAACAAATTAGATTGTTGCTAGGTAATTTCCCTTTTGCGTGTGTGTGGCAGGGGTGGGGGTGGGGTATTCTCCTAAGCAACCGCACATGCTCCTGGGTCATAGGGCTATAAGAGAACAGGGGTTAACTCGCACAGGCCACCATCTTCATAAATAACTCAAATTCATCTTTGCAAACTATAGGGCTTCTCAGAAGAGCACGGAACAAAATCAACAACAGCAATTTTGAAAAGGATTTTCAATATACATAGCAACAGAGATAGAGGCCTTGCCAAGATGAAACATTTTAAGACTGTTTGGTTAGGTGAACTGGGACGTGCTGTGAGGGGCTGCTGGTCTTCTTCAGGTAGGTCAGTTTACAACTACTCGGGAACGAGTAAAGAGCAGTACTTATGCTGTTCTGCACTGATCAAAGCAACTTTTCTGAAGATAAAGGAACTTTCACTGGTGACCACAGAAAAAGCCACTGTTGTGGAGTGTCTATATTTCTTTCATTTGAATAAAGAGTGGGTTTAATTGAAGAACCCCAAATACCTCTTTGCAGCAATAGAGGTTGCTAGATATCCAACCATTTCAAGAGAAGCCAGAAATTCTAATTTTGTTGTAAATTCTCCTGATTTATTTTAACAGCAAGAGATCAAACAAGATAGGTTTATACTTAGTTTGGACCTTTGACCACTGGTTTAAGATATCTTGTACACACAGGGATTTTTGTTCACTTTATTATTAATGCACTGGATATATATTTATCTGACCAATTCTTATACAGTTATAATTATCCTTGTATTAGTTTAATTCTATATAATTTTCTTCATTTAGTTGTCTACAGTCTCACCATGCATTAACTAGAGAGAATCCAACTATGAATAGGCTAACATATCTGACATGAAAGAGACACAGCATGCTGGTGGAGAAAAGTCAGGAGGTAAGTGGAGTGTGTGGTAATGTATATAGAGAAATGTATTTAGGATAAGTAGGGGTGAATTTAGGGGGCTAATGATGGCAGATGAGGTTGAAAAGACTTATCTAGCTAGGCCTTATATGCCATGGTGATGTGGACATCAGCAGCTACCATTTGCTGAACACATTAAATGCACCAAACCCTGTGCTTACACCCCACATACATTACCCAATTTAATTCTCACAACAACTGTTATAATGAAGGGACTATTACAATCTCCATTTTATAGATGAGAAATCTGAAGCTTAGAAAGGTCAAGTAAACTGTCCAAGAACATGGTTGTGTGTGGCAGAGTCAGAATCTGGGCTCACAACATCTGTCTGATTCCAAACCTGTGTTTTCAGCCACTATGATATTGCTAAGGAATTTGGATTTCAGCCTATAACTAATGGAAAACAAATGAAGTATCTTAGACCCACATTATTCTATTCTGTTCTTACAAGGTTCTGTGAGCTAAATAATGGAAAGTATGATTACTGTTTTATATTTGAAGAAATCAAGAAAGGTTAAGCAATTTAAAGCAAAGGAAACAATGGGTTCCTATCACCCCAGTGGGCCAGTTTCTAGCCCAGGACTCATGCTGATTTTACATGGCTGGCAAATACTACTTTCCAAATGTTGGTATGCTTTCAACAATCATACTAATTCAAATTCAGAAATTCCAAAAGCACATTTCCAATTAAATCTTCTTCCAGGCAGAACCTTAGACATTCCTAGCCAAGTTGTTCCTAATTTGTGATGTCACTCTGAAATATACAAAATAACTACTGTGACAAAGAAGGACAGCCATCGTCACCTTCTTCCTCTCACTATTCTTTTTTTTAATCCTCACCCGAGGACACCTTTCCATTCTTTGTTCAGATAGAGTGGGAGGGAGGGAGAGAGAGAGAAACATTGATGTGAAAGGGACACATCGAGTGGTTGCCACCTGCACTACCAACCAGGGTCAGGGACAAACTGCAACTGAGGTAGGTGCCCTTAGCGGGAACCGAACCAGGGTCTCTCTGGACTGCAGGCCAATGCTATAACCACTGAGCCAAACAGGCCAGGGCCCTCTCACCATTCTTGTGTGTGCAAGAATGACAAATCCCATTTGAATATCAATAATGAAATAATAGTATTTTTCTTTTGTGTACTAGGAACTCATTAATAACATTTCTTGCATTAACTTATAATTGCTATAAATCATTTGCACATTCAACTTTCCAGTTTATAGTCACAATATTTTATTCATATCTGTGAAAGTTTAACCCATCAAGTTTCCCTGTGACAAAAATATAATACCACTTCTATTGTTAAGGTCAAAGATAATAATTAGAAAGAGATTACTTACTTATAACAGTGATATAACATGGCTGGATCTAGAATATGGCCAAGATATTTCTCTGCTCACAGAAGAAACAGTTGCAAAAATGGAACTATATTCTGGTCACTTTTGTTTCCCAGATTGTCACACAGCTAAGTGTAATCTAAATGCTTTCCAGAAAAAATACAGGAACTGTCTCAATAAAAGATAAAGATAATAGCAGCCACTAGTTGAGAACTTACAAATATGTTTAAAAGACCCTTTGAGGAAGGCTTAATACACCAATTTTTTCAGAGGAGGAAACCGAGGCTCAGAGAGGTAAAAAAATGTTACCTTTAAGAACTGAACCCAGAAAAATCTGATTCCTAAGCCCACAGGCTTGACCACTAATAAGTCTTAGGCATTAGTGAGAGAAGTAAAGGAAAAATGAAAGAAGTGATAGAAAGAAACTCAAGGCTTATCTGAGATCTTATATGTGATGATATTGGGAAATAAGTTAAAAATGTATATATGGCAAAAGATAGAACAAAATATGAAGATAAATTAGAGAACTGGGACAATGTTTGCAAAATCTATGATAGATAAAAAAAAAAAAACTAGAAATAGAAAAAAATTTCCTCAAATTGATAAAGAACATCTACAAAAAACCTACAACTAATATCATACTTACTGGGAAGACACTGGATGTTTTCGCCCTTAGATCTAGAACCAGACAAGGATGCCCCCTTTCACTCATCCCGATCATCATTGTTCTAGAAGTCCTAGTTAGCACCATAAGACAAAGTGAGAAAATAAAACAGATTGAAAAGGAAACTGCATTTTCGGATGGCATGATTGCCTATATAGGAAAAAAAAAAATCAGTAACAACAATGAAAAGCTCCAGGAACTAATAAGAGTGTATAGCAAGGTCACAGGATATCAGGTTAACATACAAAAATCAATTGTTTTCCAACACACCAATAATGATGAAATTTTAAATTTTTAAAAATGTCATTTACAATAGCATCAAGAAATAAAATAAAATACTTATGCATATGTACAAAATCTATATTTGGGAAACTACAAAACTGATCAAAATAACTTTTTTAAAATCTAAGTAAATGGAGAAATGATCTGCGTTCATGGTTTGAAACACTCAACATTGTTAAGATGTTAATTCTTTCCAAATTAGTCTGTGGCTTTAATGCAATTTGAATCAAACTCTTAGCAAGCTATTTCATAGATATTGAAAAACTGATTCTTATATGCATATGGAGAGGAAAAAGACCTAGAATTACCAACACAATACTAAAAAAGAACAAGGTTGGAGGATTCACATTACCCAATTTTAAGCCTTACTATAAAGCTACAGTAATCAAGACAGTGTGGCATTGGCAAAATAATAGACAGGAACCAGAATAGAGTGTAGAAATAGGCCCATACAAATGAAATCATCTAACTTTTGATAAAGAAGCAAAGGCAATTCAATGAGGGGTAAGGGGAGCCTTTTCAACAAATAGTACTGGAATAATTAGATGTCCATATAAAAAAAAAAATGTTTAAACACTCTAAGTGCCGCAGACCTTACACATTGGACAATAGTTAACTCAAAATGGATCATAGATTTAAAAGTAAAATGCAAAACTACAAAATTCTAGAAGAAAACACAGGAGAATATCTGTGTACTTGGGTGTAGTGATGAATATTATTTACATCAAAAGCACAAAGCATGGAAGAATAAATTGATAAATTGGACTTTATTAAAAACATCTACTCTGTAAAAGATGCTGTTAAAAGAATGAAAAAAAAAGCCACAGATTGAGAGAAAATACTTTCAAAATACATACCTGATAAAGGATTTATATCCAAAATATTCAAAGAACCCTTAAAAATCAACAATAAGAAAACAAACAGCCCAACTAAAACATGGCCCAGATATTTTAGCAGACACCTCAAGAGAGATGGCAACTAAATATATGAAAATATGCTCAATATAATTTGACATTAGGGAATTGCAAATTAAAACAAAAATAAGATATCTCCACATACTTACTAAAATGGTTAAAATCCAAAACCTTGCGCTGGCTGAGAGAGGGCTTGGAAAACAGGGGGACGGGCCAGAGAGGCTGCTGCCATAACCATTGCTCCCAGAGGCAGCGGATCTCCCCAGAGCGCGGAGTTCTACGAGGGCGGCAGGGGAATCCTGGGATGAGAAACACTTGGGTCCTTAAGTCTCCCACCTTAGCCCTTGGCAACCTACTGATGCTTTTAGTTTTATTTCCCCCAGACTGTCCTATATACAGTAGTTGGAAACATATGACATGTAAACTTCTTAGACAGCTTCTTTCAGTTAGTAATATGCATTTAAAGTTCCCCATATGTCTCTGCATGGCTTGATAGCGTATTTCTTTTTGTCAATGAATAACATTTCATTGCCTGGATGTACCCTATTTTATATCTTTTCACCAATTGTAGGACATCTCAGTTGCTTTCATGTTTGGGCAGTTATGAATAAAGCCACTGTTAACATAAAAAATAAAATAAGAAACTGACAATACCAAAGGCTGACAAGAATGTAAAGCAACAGGAATTGTCACTCATTGTTGGTAGTTACAGATACTTTGGAAGACAATTTGGTAGCTTCTTACAAAGCTGAACCCTGTTTTATCATATAATCCGATAATTGCACTCCTAGGTGCAGTTCGCCTAGCTGAAAACTTATGTCTGCCCAAAACCAGCAGATGAATGCTAATAGGATCTGTATTCCTAATCACTCAAAGCTGGAAGCCACCCAGAAACTCTCCATCAAGTGAATGGACAAGTAAGCTATGATACATCCATATAATGAAATATTCAGTGATTTAAAAAAATATGATCTATAAAACTATGAAAAAAAACAAACGTTAATCTTAAAACATATACTGTTGTCCCTCGCCACTTCACACTTCAACTTTCGCAGCTTCACTCTGTTGAGGTTTTTTCAAATATGTTCATTAAACATGTTCATTAAAGTTGATCGAGACAGTGAAAATGATACAGCGTGCACTTGGTTGTCTGAGTCAATTACACACCCCTGTATTACAATTAAAATTACTGTACGTATGGACTGTAGGCCTATGTATTCGAGCACCCCAGGACTCCTTCAATGCCAGGTGCAACCGCTAGAGTCTGGAACGGTTTAACTGCGATAAACAAGGGACAACTGTATTGCTAAATGATAGAAATCAGTCTGAAAGGGCTACTTACTTTGTTATTCTAATTATATCTCAATCTGGAAGAAGGAAAACTAGTAAAATGGAGAAAAGATCAGTTGTTATGGAGGAAGAAAAGGCTGAGTAAGTAAAGCACCAGAAATATTTTTGGGCACTGAAACTATTCTATATGTTCCTGTAATGGTGTATACATGACTTATGTATTTGTCAAAACCCCATAGTCTTTTACAACACAAATAGTGAACCTTAATGTATGCACATTTTAAAAACATAATTTAGGAGCTCAGGGGACTTCAGGATGGAATGCAGAATGTGGTAAAACAATCCAACTGTATTACAAATGTCTGAAACAACCTCACAGAAGGGGTAATGAATGCTGACCTAAATTACTGAAAATTAGTCTAATCTATAAGACTAAGAGCAAAAAAAAGAAAGAAAGAAAGAAAACCTGACATAAGTACTAAACACTTGCTGATAAAAATGTTTCCCCTGGGGGTACACAGAGTTGACAATTCTAATACCACTATACATAATGGTACAATTAAGAAAATAAATGGCAGCTGGAGGGAGCGAGGTTTCTCATTGTTGGAGTGGAAATTTACAAATAAATAAGATCCATGTGGTAATGAATTAGAGTTGGAGACATCAGCATGAATTTATGATGTAATATAGATACAGATGGTTACATATAGAAAAATTAACTTATTCATATATGGATATACACATACATTTCTTCACTCTGTGAGCTGATCCTGTAGCAATGATATTATTCTAATACCACTGTTCAGTAAAATAGACCACATATTCTTTTTTTAATATCATTGTTCAGTAGAAGACACAAGAATCCCTTGGAAAAGTGGCTGATTCTAGGACTGAGGCAGGAAATATACAAGATGAGCCTGGAGCATTTTGTAGTACCAGTAAGGAAGTGCTAAAAATAAAACAAAAACAAAGCAGGCATATGAATAAAGAAATAAATAGTGGGAAAGAGACAAACCTACCTTGCAGAAGAATCACAAATAATTTATGTAGATACTGCACCCTCAAAAGAGGTGGAGCATAACTCCCCACTATATAAGTGTTTGGGGCTGTATATAGAAACTTCTTCCCAAGGACACAGTAAGTATGGGAAGGGGGGTGGTGAGGCAAGAGTAACTTAAAGTGGAAAAACACAACAAACACTGAGTCAAGTGATTAAGGTGATCACCAACAATGACACGCCATGTTGATGGAATGTGTCTTTGATATAATATAATAAAAATGGCACTTGACCTCTGTGATCTTCCTCCCAGATACCTATAATCCTAGTCTAGTTATGAGAAAAAACAGACAAATCCCACGGGACATTCTGTAAAATACTTGAACAGTATGACTAAAGACTGTCAAGGTCATTGCAAACCAGGAAAGTTTGAGACACTTTCATAACACAGAGGAGCCTAAAAGAATATAGTGTGATCTCCTGAGTGGTATTCTAGAATAGAAAAAGGACATTGGGGAAACACTAAGAATATCTGAAAAAAGTATGGGCTTTAGTTAATAATGAATCGATACTGGTTCATTAATTGTGACAAATATAAGACACTAAAGTTTAGATGTTAATAATGGGAAACTGAACACAAAGAATGAGGGTTACACAGGAACTCTAGTCTATTTTCACAATTATTCTGTGAATTAAAACTATTCTAAAATTAAACATTATTTTTAGAAATACAAACATGAGATTACTAGTTCTAAAATATAAAGAACTACAAATTGTAAAGAAGAAAACAACTCAAAAAAAAAAAAAAAAAGAATGAGCAAAGACTATGAACAGAATCCTCACAGGACAGAAAATCCAAATGACCATAAAACTTAAACCAAAAAAAAAAAAAAAGACATAGGCTTTATCAGTGGACAAAAGGAAATAGAATTAAAAGAATAAAAACATCTGGTTTTTAAAAGAATAAAAACATCTGGTGTTTAGAAGGATGCAGAAAAATAGGCACTCTCTTACTTTGCTGATGGAAGTGTGAATAACTTACAACCTTTTTCAAAGTAATATGGCAATATCTATTGCAATAAGAAACACATATATACTTCGACCTAGCTTAGGGATCCCTACTTTAGGAAATCAGCAATAAAAGCACCAGAATAAAAAGACGTATACATAAAAGTTCTCATTGTAACATTGTGGTGTTATCATACAATATTTTTGGTGGGGAGATAGTAGAAACAACCTTAATGTCCATTAATAGGGTAATGATTAAAATAAATTATAGCATACCCACATTGTAGAATATTATATAGCTATTTTTAAAAATATCTTATCTAGCAACCTGGAGAGATGCTGTCATGTAATTTTAAGTGGTAAAAGAAAATTACAGAATAATATGTAGAGTGTGAAAATATTTTAAAAACCCTCTGTATGTTTAAATATTTTTGGAAGACTGCAAACCTTGCTGTTAACATCAGTTACCACAAGACAACGGGATGCAGCTTTAGATTAATCTCTTGTTATTCTTTATATATACATATGTTGAAATTAAAATTAAATAACACCTCAAACATAAATGTCATATTTTACATTTAGACGTGGGGTGTTCAGAACAAATGGATGCTAGAGCTGTGGCAACATCTCACCTGATCACTGTCTAGAAGCAACATTGTAAAATGAGAAGATATTCTCCATGGGACCACAGTAACCTAGTTTCTGCATCAAGAGAAAAAGCATCAAGTTGTTTATTTTTATCAGTGACCTACATGAGAGAAATGAACCCAGTAAGTCTGTATGTATTTGCCTCCAAGTGAGTGCAATTGTTAACTTCCTAGAAGTTAAGAAAAGGGTTCAAATTGACTGGAAATTCAGAGAAACAGCACTTTTGAAAATAAAATAAAGTCCGGTGTACTTAAGTACTAAGTCACACACAGGAGAACCAAAAACAATAAATGCAATTCAGGTGATAACAACAGCCATGGGCAATGTCTGAAACCAGAAGTCTAGTCACCAAGAGCCACAGGGTATTACAAGGAGACACAAACCCAGTCTAGAAAGAAAAAGCAAGAAAAGATAAAAGTTAGCAGAGTGTTTGAGAAGGGCTCCTTTTCTTCTACACTCGGCACAGTCAAAGCTTTGTTCAGCAATGCAGATGAAAGGTGCCATCTAAACTACTCAATCTAATTACCAAACCTCTGGCTATAGTTACAATCATACCCTGTTTGACACACAGCAGTGTCCATGAATGTGTTTTGAGGGAAGAAGGGGAGGAAAGTAGAGAGGGATAGCGGAAGGCATACAGAAGTAAAATAATTAAAGAAAATGATAGTCTTCAATAGAGAAATAGCTAATCTTAAATTTGAAAGATTATGAACATAAAAGGGAAAAACTTCTAGAGTTTGCATGGATGGAAAGAAAAAACAGAAGTAAAACTGTTGTTTTATGACCAAGCTGGTTAGCACCGATCTTGCAAATGGAAGCAAAAGATGTCCCAGTTATAATAAGCGTACAGAATGTTTTATGAGCAAACTTGAAGCACATCCACTAGACTTTATATTAAATTTTCTAGACAAGAGGACCAAAGATATCATGTTACAAGGAGCAGGGCACAGAGGAGTCTGCATACCAAATAAAAATATAAGTGTATTGCAGATTAGAGCTTCAGAAATATTAAGAAGTTGCAGGCAAATCAGGCTTCAGAGGCAACAAAATTATAGTGCTTTCTTTTGTAACAATGCCTGTCACATAAGGGGTACATAGGAATTCCAAAGGATCTCACAAAGGAACACAAAATGATTTAAAGCTCTACAAATGATTTAAAGCTGCAGCAAATTGTAGAGAGAATAGGAAAAAGTGAGCTGTGACCAGACAAATGAAAAATTAAGAGATTTGCAAATGTGTCTACTCTGATTCCAAGGACAGTTTTGGTTCTTTTACTAGGTGCCTCAAAACACTCATGAAAACGTGTATTTTTTTTCCTAGAAATTTTAACTGTTCCCTCAGTGAGGTGATTTTGAGGGAAAAGGATGTGAGGAAGAGGTGGAATGATGGAAAAAGTGTTGTAACAGGAGCCAGGAACCTTAGGTTCTCGTCTTGGCTCAGGGACCCTGGAGTTTTTCTACAACGTTCTCTTTTTCATGAGAGAAGTGAGGTGTCTCACTCCAATACATCATGTATGGAACTGAAACGTGTTTTGTTTTGCTTTAAGTGAAAACTTACTTGTGCTATGGTTCTGAGTTTGAGCCAATGTCCCACATTTTGCCTCTGAAAATAGGGCTATAGTCAAATTTTAGCTAATTACTTTTATTACAAATGTTTGTAATGTTTTAAATCCTCACCCGGAATGGTAATGAGGATCACTCTCCAACTCACTCTCTAACTCTACCTGAGGCCTATCTGCACGAGTTGATTCATAGGAGGCTTCTTCGGTGGGAGAAGCAGAAAAGAGCTATTTAAGGATCAAAATATGGGATAGCAAGGCCCATGGATTTCTCTGAGCCATAGAGAGATCGGTGGCCAGCAGTGGTTCCCAAAGGCACAGAAGGACATCTAAATAAAGAATTCTCACTTAACCAACATTTATGGAGAGCTAACTGTACCACAGTGATGGGAATACGGCAGTGACAAGCCGTAGGTGTCTGTCTCTTATAGAAGAGAAATAGTATATAAATAAGTCATATCTTACCAAGTGCTGTGGAAGAAAGTGATGCAGTAAAGGGGGATAACTTCAGTAGGATATATAGGGAAGACCCCCACCAAAAGGGATATTTGAACTGACATTGAAGGATGAGCACATGGGACAGGATGAGAAGGAGAAAGACATGTCCAGGAGGCAGCAAAAATAAAAGCCCAACCAGTTGATAGCTGGCCAATAGGGTGTTAAACAGGGATTTATTATTTTATTCTCTCTACTTTTATATATGTTTGAATTGTTTATAATAAAAAGTTTCAGTACCTGAAATAACACTGAAGACCATTTTTACTCTTTACTGTAAATGGTAAAAAATTTATCACCATGTTTGGGCACAAGCTTTCCCTCCAAGGAAATAGTAAATGTATTTTTCAGCTCTTTAAAATAAAATACAAGTGTTAAGGCAGGAGAAAACCTGTTGAGAGCAGATGGTGCAGGGTGTGGGGCCAGCTTCCCCCCTGGCACTGCAGGGGTTTGCAGTCTATCCTCAGAGTTATGGGAACCCACTGGAGGGTTTTAAACAAAGACGAGACGTGATTTTATTTAGTTTTCATATATCACTCTGCTGTAGAAGAAAGAAGCATAAAAGCAAGAGTAGGAAAAGAGCCTTTAGAATGGGGACTAGAATTCTTTTGCAGCTGTCCAGGAAGGAACTGAAAGTGTCCTGAAACCAGGGATGGCAGTGGAAAAGGAGACAAGTAAATACTTTCAAAGTTATTTTGGAAATAGAACTTCAGTATAGGGTTGGCTATGGGAGGTAAGGGAAAAGGCAGGAGCAAGAATGACTCCTAGGTTTTAGCTGGAGCAATTGCATGTATGGTGGGGGTTTGACTGGAGTGGGAAAGAAGGTGGTTCAATATTGGAAGAATTCGAGATGCTGACAACGTTATACAGACACCATCAGAGGTTCCCTAATTCTTGAGCTCTGGTAGGACATGTCTGAACCCTTCACCCTGTAGGCTAAGGAGAACTAGATCTCCCCAAGACTTCTCTTGTTCCCAAGGACTTAGGATCTCATCACCATCCTGTTCTCATCTCCTATCTCCCCTCACTACTGTCAACCCTTCAACCATTTTCTCTTTTTTTTTTCTTTATTTTTAAAAAATGTATTTGCTTCCTTATTTGGTACATACATATTCTTAACAAAACTAATGGCACTATAGGTAATGCTACAGGGTTGGCATACTCATTTCAACAAAGCCCAATTAATTTAAGGGATGCCTTAAAATACAACATTCTAGAGAGAGGAAAATAAACTCAAAGGTAATCAAGACATCACTATTATGATTCATATTTTTTATAAACAGCTTCATAGTGTTTGAAATTATGTAGATTTTTATGTTTGTCCAAGCCTTGTCACATTTGCTAAATGATGCTGTGGTTTCACTGGAGTCCCTATCACTGAAGCCATATTGTTCTTAGTATACATAATTTAATGTAGAAAAACATCTCTGATGCCATCTAAACCTAATTCTATACAAATGGGACTGGAAATGGTGCAAGTTCCTCACTTCATGCCTTCCCATACCCGTGACAGTCAATCTTGTACCGAGATCTTCATATCACTGAGAACAATTTCTTCCTGGTAAAGGCAGTGACTCATGACAGTTTCTAATGGGAGCATGCCGTTATAATTTCTACCTCATCTCGAGTGGTGCAGCAGCACCCAGAGGCCCAGAAACCAGGACATCCCAGCTTCTCACAAGAGACTTCTGCAGAAAAACACGTGCTCTTGTTGATCATTGTCTCTCTCACCCATAAGGTCACAAAACAAGTCCATTCATACCCAGCTCTTTCTGAATCTTGACTCACTGTAATGAAGATCTGAGGGCTCAGCAAGACCATAATCCAACTTAAAACCTATTTCATATCTCCACAAATTGTACATAAAAGCACGTAAAACTATCTTGGAAGAGATTAAGAACAACTATGTGTAGTATATCCCTTTTAGACTACATTTTACTTTTACAAAAAAAAAAACTATTTATCATATACCTGTAATAGGACAGAACTCTAGGTGCTAAAGATAGACAATCCCTACTATCAGGCAGCTCATGAGTCTCAGAGTCCTTGTTTTATCATTTCAACTGCAGGAGGAATCAAACTTACCCAATAGCCTGAGTCTCCTGTACGCCTTTAAAAAGGGGTGGGGTGGGGAAAAGGCCTCACAGAAGCTCTGTCAGTGGCCCTATTTTCACAGCTTTCCAAGTCAAGCCTTATTTTAAATGAGATACTACATTTAAAGTTCCCTGTACATTCCCTGATGCAATGTAGACACTAAGGACGTGTTATCCTGCCCCTTTCTTCATTTGGTGTACATTTAAAGCAAGTCTTACTCCTAAACTGGGGTTACACAAGGGAATTGAGCCCTAATGCCCCAAAGCATCCATTGGATGTCATGAGTTAATTTCTTTCCTATGCATCCAGAAGGCTGCTGCCTAAGTACCATTCTTGGGAGACTTGAGAAAACAAGTGTCGAATCATTTTTGGTAAGGCTCACTTCTCTCCCACAAACCTCAGCCGAAAATCAAGCAAGATTGAAGGACAGTATCACTTTCACCTTCTATTTTAAAAAGCAAGGTTAAATTGGGGGAAAGATCTAATTTGGTCAAGGCACCGACCCTAGAAAAACAATAAAAAGTAAAGCAGAAGCCGGAAAGTCTCTGGAGGACCAAGGACTCAAAGAGAAAAGTCAGACTGACTGAGGGTGAGTGCTGTTCGGAAAACAGAGCGGCGCAGGGGCCAGGGCTGAGGAGACACCGGTCAGACTAAAATCAAACACAGTGCAGCTGAGACCAAAACAAATGTTCCCCTTCAAGGAAAGAGACAGACCAGAAAAGCTTAGAAAATATTACGCTTCTCTGTACTCCTCAGGGGTCCCCAAAACTTTTGAGATAAACTGCTACATGCTCACATATCCTAAAAACAATGTTTTGGTCACACCAAGGGAACAAGGCATGCCACAAAAAAACCCAAGGCTGAGAAAGGTTTATGTCAGAAGTTAATTTAAAATTCTAAAAAGTGCTTAAAATCATTTAATCTAATTGCTTGATGTCTGTTTCCCAGAACAAAAATTACCTAACTCAAGGACATAGAAACTCATCAGGGATAATATCAAAGCTGACAAAAACACGGCAGAAATTAAGTTGTAGAAACGCGTTAATGTTCCTTAAATAAGCATGTAATTGCTTACCTCCATACAGTTCAACAGCAGGGGCTAAACATGCACTAATTCATAATACACATCTATCATTACCAGCAAAGCTTTGTCACAAATCGATTTAAGCAAGTGATGTAAAAATGAGATTTACATTTAATACACTATTGTAAATTGCACCAATCGCCACTGTTAACACAGCATCAGATGCCAAAAAAGCTTTTAAATGCCTGGAAGGAGAATACTTTCCAAAACTGTTGGAAAAATTTAAAAAATAATATAAAGAAACTGGAAACAAGATGAGACAAAAAACCACTTTTATCTTGTCACTTAATATTCTGTAGAAAGACCATAAAGGGTATTTGAAAGTAAAGGAAACAGATAATATTGGGACTTCTGAATCAAGAGCAGAAGAAAACAGGCTGTCCTTTCTTCCTCTCTGCAAGTCAGCAGTCCAAGCAGGAGGCGTGGCGGAGATAAATCACTCCTGCTTCAAGCCCAGCAAGTGGCAACACTCAAGCAGTGTAGCTCATTTTTATATGAATTTACAATTCCCTTTAAAACCAACGACAACAGATCCCTAAGTAACTGTCTTCACAAGAGCAATGACAGAATTTCACAAAAATCATAATTTATAGTAATGTATCTAATGATCTCTTCTGGTTACTTTCTACAAATTTTAAATCAGCTTAGGTAAAATTATGTTGGAGGTGGTTGCAAAAATGTCTAGTATGCCTCCCCTAATCTGTAATTTTATACTTGATAATAATGCTAAATTATTTCAACATATTTTAAAGGCCCAGAACATTGACTTGTTCTAATGCCAATACCAATGGAGATATGAATAACCAACATATTTAATCCCCTAATATACAAAAAACATAAATTAATAAGCCTTCAAAACACTGACTCACGTTTTTCAAAAAAAGAAGAAATGGTAGAAACTATGGTTCAAGTTTTGGGTACAATTGAGCTCAAAACCTGACTTCCTAATTTACTAATTTTATGACCTTACCTCTCTATACTTTAGTTTTCTCACCTATAAAAACGAATAAGCATCCTCTTCATATTGCTGTTGTGGGGATTAAAAGAGATGATTTACAAAGTATGGTACATAGAAATCAACAAAATGATTTTGGGGGAGAAATCAAGGATATTTAGAATGCAGTCATTTGAATACTCACAAACATAATAGCTTTTATACAGTACTTCAGGAAATCTTTAAGGTAGCTTACAGATATATTTAAAATACAAAGTCACTAAACCAAAATGTAAAACAGAAAAGAAAAAGAAAAAAATGAGGTTAATTTTTAAAAAGCAAAATGTCAGAAAAGATGAGTTTCATTTATTACATACAGTATTAATTCCTAAGATAAAACAATAACTACTTAGGAAAATAAATCAATAATTAGCTGACAATAAAGCAAGACAGGATTCCCACCTCCCCAATAGTCTTTGAAAAGAGAACAACAAATAGAATGAAAAACATCTTCAACAATATCCTTACAAAAGACGGATGTCACAGATGTTCTCGATATAGACACCCCACCAAATTGCAGTGACACATTTTTTTATAAAGTCAAAAATTCCATACTAAGCAACCAGAAGCCCTTTTGGAATTTGAGAAATTGATAATATAATAGACTGCTGAGTTTGCAAAGAATTTCCCAAAGGGACCATTCCTGCATGAAACAGAAATCTGCAATAGATGAAGGTCACCTCATCACACAAACCTACCACCCTTGGACTGGTCATTGTGGAAGAGCATATTCATGAAGAAAGGAGAAAACAGGCACTTTCTGTCTTCAAATAGTTTGAATGAATGGAGAAGATCTCTGTAAGGGTGGCAAGAATCACACCAGAGATCATAACTAAGAACTTTGTAGAAGCTAAGTTTTATCCCTTCCCATGCTTGATAAACTGTTTTCTCTTAGGAATAAAAGTTAAAACTCTAAAAATGGAAAGGGCAACAAATAACAAATATTGTGTTACACATTGCTGCCAGTCTGGAAGGGAGGAAAGGGGACAAGGGGAAGAGAGGAGAGGCCTAGGGAATAGACTGGAATAGTCCTTGGCATCAGGTAATTCCTGGACAGTCATGCAGATGCCACCAAAAAAAAAAAAAAAAAAAAAATAGGGCATCTCATAGAAAGAGAATAAGAATAACACCTGAACTTTATTGAGTACTAACTGACCACTTTAAGCTAAGTACTATTATTATTCCCATTTTTCCAATAAAGAAACAGATACAAAACAGTCGAATCACCTCTGGCACTTCCACGTGGCTTGCAAATGGCAAAGCCAGGATTCAAAGGCAGGAAGCCTAACTCCAAAGCTCTCCCACAAAGCCCCACAGCAGATAAAAACTCTACTCACACAACTGATCAAGTGCCTCATCATCTAAGTTAGCTTTGAACTTTAAAGAGTAACCTTTAGATGCACACCCCACCACTGAAGAAAATCATTGAGGTCACTATAAATAAATTACAATGATTCATATCTATCCATGAAATATGACATTTATAGAGATCTTAATCACTGGGCTAGCAAACCAAAATTTTACTCTCTGAATTTAAGGGCACTTTAGATACTATGTAAAAGGTTAAGCAAAAACTATCATCAACTTCGGAGAATACATCTGATGATTGCTTTGCTTTGAAAGGCTGCAAAATTCTCCCAGTTAAATAACGGGCTTAAAATAACCTGCATAGAAACAGAGCCTGATTTGGTAAGATGTGGGCAGTTGGTATACACATCAACTGTCCCATCTTTGCCTGCTCTGTGACATTCTGTGCTAAGAATGGGAATAGAAATTTTAAAAATTTGCCCTGGCCGGTTTTGCTCAGCGGTTAGAGCGTCCGCCTGCGGTCCGGAGAGACCCGGGTTCGGTTCCCGCTAAGGGCATGTACCTCGGTTGCAGTTTGTCCCCGGCCCTGGTTGGTCGTGCGGGTGGCAGCCACTCGATGTGTCCCTTTCACGTCGATGTTTCCCTCTCTCTCTCTTCCTCTCTCTCCCTCCCACTCTATCTGTACAAAAAATGGAAAAATGTCCTCGGATGAGGATTACAAAATAAATAAATAAATAAAAGAATTATCCTCTTTAAAAAAAAAAAAAGAAATTTAAAAAATTAATCAAGAGGGGAAGGAATATAACTATGTAAGACTAGTCATTAAAGTCAATTTATGTCCTATTCAAACATCAAAGGACAGCGAAAATAAGGTGATAGGACATAAAATAAAAAGAGATTGCGATAACTTGACTATTATCTTCAGTATACGTGATTATGCATGAATAACTGTTGTAACCCTTAGTTCTATAAAAACTGTTTGCATTATTTTGTTAACACTTTTTCTAACATTTATAGGAGATAAATGCTAAAAGTGTTTATTGTTGTTATTATGAAATACAGGTATGGATTACAATCAGTTTGCTAATTAAGCAAATAACCATGTATGACACTCCTCTTATGAAGGTACCAGGTACTTTCAATGTTATAGAAATATAGAGAGGGATATGAAACAAAGTAAGGTCTCTGTTCTTAAGGGATCTACACAATTAGATTAAAAAAATTTTTTAAGTTCTAATGAATTACCATTAATTCTGACCGAGTCAACCATATATACAGTTGGGTATACGTTTAAAGACATTGAGAATTAGAGGGTATTTAAAAGGAAAAAAATCTTTAAAAATTAGATTCAATTAGAGAAAAACAAAAGAGTAAGGTTCAATTTAACTGCCTTAATAAAAATTTTTAGAGGTCTCAATTAGCTTTATCTTCACAAAAAAATTTTAGAAAATAGGGAAAGTTTGATCTGAGCAAACATAAACAATGTCGAAGATCAGGATGATTGAATTTTTATGAGAAAACTTAATACTTTTCCAGGTCTAACATTCTGAAAAATTAAGCAAGCAAATATTGCCTGTCTAATCCACAGAAACAATTGGAAACTTTGTGGAAGAAAGAAGAGGTAACTGAATAGACTCTTAGGTCTTGGGACTCTGAGGACAAGAAAATAAGAACAACATGAAATAGGCAAAGTGGAGGAAAATTTTTAAGCTGACAATTTTAAGGAAAGACAGACCTTTTTTCATCCTAATATGTTTGCAAACCTTAAATAAGACTTTTAATGTACAAATATTCACCAAATCATCTCTCAATTCTCCCCACTGGGGAGTTGGACAATAGGTGCATTAGTCTACCATTCAGAAGATATTTCCATTATGTTGATTTTGCTATTAAAACTATTTTGTAATCTGTGGAATCCCTAGTGAGAAGCCAACCTTGGAAAAAACCAACAACTGTTTTACTAATCCTCCAAGTAAACAATTCTCAAGCCGATAGCCCACAGTTGATTTTTCCATCATGCTGAACTTCAATTTGGAAAATAGCTTCTTAAATAAAACCCTAAAACTCATGACAACCATGTAAAGGTGTCAGAAACTTAATTTCTGAATCCCCCGTAATTATTTTAACACTAACAAGCCTTTAGGAAGGAATTTTTTAATTTAAAGTTAATAGTGTGTTCATTAAGCCTACCACATGGTTACTTTAAAAATCAAGACCTAGCCTAAAGGTCAGAACTAAGAATGATGAACAATCTCTTAACCTGTAGGCTTCCATGCCTCTTGATTTCATAGAGATCTGGTGTGAACATGCAAAAATAATGGATATGATTGTTTCTCAAAAACTTGTTCAAATTCAAGAAACTATTATAACAAGCCTATATGTGTATCTCAAGAATTTCTAAATGACATCATAATGGGAGTAGAATATATCAAAGAGATGAAATTTCTATAGGACAAAAAATTAGATCACAGAAATAAATCATTCACATTAAGCAGGTATGTGCTGGTCAGTACTAGGCTCTGGAAATAAAAAAACAAAAACAAAAACAAAAAAAAAACCTAATAAGGGCCCTGGCTGGGTAGCTCAGTTGGTTTGCGCATCATCCTGATACACAAAGGTTGCAGGTTTCATAGCAGGTAAGGGAACGTACAAGAATCAACCAATGAATGCATAAATAAGTCAAACAAATTGATGCTTCTTTTTATCTCTCTCAAATCAATTTTTTTTAAAATTAATAAGACCCTGGCCGGGTTTTCTCAGTGGTTAGAGCATCTGCCCAAAGACCACCAAGGTCTTGGTTTGATTCCCGGTCAACGGCATGTACCTTGTTTGCAGGTTCGATCAGCCACCCTAGTTGGGGTCATAAGGAAGGCAACCAATCGATGTGTCTCTCACACATCAATGTTTCTCTCTCTCTCTCCTCTTCCTCCCCTCCCACTCTATCTTTAAAAAAAAAAAAAATCAATAAAAAACTAATAAGAATGATCCATGCCTTCTGGAACTTACAATTGCTCCACTGACTATAAGTGCTATTATCTTATATACAATGAAATAATAGTCACTTTATTTGACCTCATATGTATAAGAACATTTATTATCAAGTAGACACAAAATAAAATAAAAATGGAAAATTGATGCCGCAACCTGAATATCCATTGAAAACCCATGTGACAAATTCCACTTCCATAAATGTGTAAGCTTAACTAAAACAAACAGACACCCCCTACCCCACCCCCCAAACACACACACACACATACAATATCAACAACAAAAACAGTAAACTCTTGCTTGGAGGTTTTGGATAATTATCTTATTTCTTCCACTGATATGTGCACATGAAGTCTGAAAGTTAACACTCTACTCTCTTGAACTGAGCTGGGCTCCTCACTTTTCTCACACACGTGGGTGCAACAGAACCACCGCCAGCCCCAGGGCATTTTGCTTTGAATATCAGGTCTAATACAAGAGGACTTGATGTTACCGAGGATTTACCTAACTCAAATATTGCCAATGTTATTTCTTTTTTATTAAAAAAAAAAAAAAAGATTCAAAATGCTCTTGGAGTTTGGGAATTCACAATCCAAGGAATAAACTCTGAGTTCCAGAGTTTCGTTATAAAGGAAAAATAAAAGTATCTCAGCATTTCAAAATTGCTGAAACTCAGAAAAGTTCTCATCATGTTATAAAGAAGTTTAACTTAAGCAATAGTATCTCAAGTTTGCAGCTAAACCTTTTCTCTACTTCTGAAAAGAACACAAGCTAGTATTTGAAGCTAAAAACAGCAGTTTCTCAAAATTCACTTTTTTGCCTTTGTGATTTTTTTCCCTAACAAAATTAAAACTGGCCAGTGAGATTCTAAAAGTACCCCATTATTCGACAGTGTCCTATAATCACAGACATTCTTTTCAATCATTGAAAAAACTTAATAATTAGAAATTATGATTAATACCATTAGGAGCCCTGCCAACCTAAAAGACACAATTTTGGAGTGGGAAAGAAAATCAGAATGCTTAATTGCAAAAGGAAGAAATATTCTGACTGAAAGAATGGACTAAATTTAGATCAAAATTATATTTATCTTTTTGTCACAATACCACAACCATTTGGTTTCATCGGCATGTGTGGGGGAGGGGAACATGTGAAGAAGAGGCTGGAGGGCTCAGAACATCTTGCTTAGCAATAGTCCCTTCTTATGACTCCTTTCCCTCCTAGGAGTGTTCCTAGGAACACTGTTGACAGCCCTTGTCTGACTGGACAGGCAAGCCCATACACATCTTCCTGTCCTGAAACTCTTGCACTTCTAAGAGAACTAATAACATGATCCCATTCCACTTACACTTCCATTGAACTTGCAAATTAAATGTAGAGACGAGGATGACCAATTGTACTTCTTGGCTTGATTCAACCTCAGAGCTTACCTCCAAACTGGTGACTTATGTAAACTTTCTTTAAGCAAGTCCTGTCCTGATCGGGTTGACACTCTTTTTTTTTCCCCCATCAAAATGAATATGAGCTCAAATCCTGGGTGGAGTTCGTCCCTACGATTATTACAAATCACTTATCAACAAGAGTGTAACCGTGAAGGAATTAGATCTGAATGACTGTCCTCCTAAGCAGTTATAGCAGCTAGGGACAACAACAAAATGGATATTTATTATGTGACTATTCTGTGCCACACACTATGCAACATATTAAGGATACAGGTCAAATAAAATATAACTGCTCTACCAAGGGGCACTTTTATTTAACAAATTAATGTGTCAAGCACTATTCTGTATACTGGGAATATAGAAGTGAACATTACATGCCTTTTTTTTTAATCCTCACCTGAGGACATTTTTCCATTTTTTGTTCAGATAGAGTGGGAGGGAGAGAGAGGAAGAGAAAGAGAGAAAGAAACATCGACGTGAAAGGGACACATTGAGTGGCTGCCACCTGCACAACCCAACTAGGGCCGGAGACAAACTGCAACCAAGGTACGTGCCCTTAGCAGGAACCGAACCAGGGTCTCTCCGAACCGCAGGCCGACTCTCTCTAACTGCTGAGCCAAACTGGCCAGGGCTTACATGCCCTTTTGAAGTTACATTCCAGTGGGCGTAGATAGGCAATAAGAAAGTCATATGGTATTTTAATAAAATTCTATAAGATAAAATAAAATAAAATAAAATAAAAATAAGCTAGGAAATACCAGTGGTGGGAAGGTCTTGCTATTTTAAATAGGGTGGTCAGGGAAGGTATCACCAGGAAGGTGATCACCATGAACAAAAATCTAAAGGTGAGAGATGAGCTGAAAGGGCTATCTGGGAAAAAAGTAATCAGGCAGAAGAAAGCATAAGTGAAAAATGCTTAGGGTTAGAGTATGCCTGGCATCTGGGGACCAGCAAGGAGACCAGTGTAGCAAAAAGGGGGAAAGTAGTAGGAGTAAGGTCACAAAGACAAGAGGGCCAGATCACGGTGGGCCTTCCTAGGCACTGCAAAGAGTTTGGTCTAACTCAGAGCGAACTGTTGAGCCATTGGAAAGTTTTGAGCAGAGAAGTTACTTGATTTGACTTATAAATGTTTTAGCAGATATATATTTATTTATCTGCTTTATTTCATTAGTAAGGAGACTATTTTGATATTCTAGGCAAGAGAGTGCAGAACGGAACAGGGCAGTAGCAGAGGAGTGGTGAGATAGAGTTAAAGCTGGCTATGTCAGTCAGAGCGCTCTGATTATGTGCAAGGGAAACCCGCTCTACAAAATACATAAACAAACAAACAAACAAAAAGTTGGGGAATCTCATGGAACCCACAGGGAGCCTGGAGAACCAGATCTGGGAACCGGATAGGAATGATGTCAGGAACCACCTGACCATCAGAGCACTATCCTAAAAATGCACAAATTTCCATTATTGCTTTTGACTTTGCACCACTTTGGTCAAAATTCCAATAAACCAGGAGAGTTGAGCTTTCCAAGTCTGAGTCACATGCCCATTCTTAGCCCATACCCAGCAGTAGAGAGCTTCTCTAGTGGGAATCCAAGGTAGTTGGATTTACCACCAGCACCTCCTAGACCCCCAGGACTACATTAGATGGGAGAGAGATAGCACCACAAAAGGAATCAAGATGCCTTTAAGAAAAACAAATGAGGGCCAGAAACAATTTATGTCTAGTGGGTAAATGCCGGATTGTAAGAAAAGATATATTGACACATAGTTTTCCGCAAAGAGATACTGCTGTATTCTATTGTTATTTTACCTCTCTCTAGATATAAATATACTAATCTTGGTACTCATCAGACTAAAATGGAGACTGGTTTATTTTGCTGTCAAGTGGTCACACGCAGTTTTTTTTTAAAAGTTGCTAAATGTCTAAACAAACCATTTTGAAAAATTCTTTTTAAGACTACATAGTACATAACACATATATAACTTGCCCTCAGAAGAATCAAAGCAAGTATATTTGAATCAGTATGTTTGAATTTGAAGTATTTGATTAACCTTGTGAATTTCTGCCCAAAAAGAGCTGAATAAAGGTCCAAATATATCATCTTAAGTCATTCTTTTCACTCTCTTTACGATAATTCCTGTCCTTTGAACAGGAAATAGACATGGGAGAACATGATAGAGTCACTCATTCTCTTATCATGCTGTTCCATGTCTATTTCCTGTTCCAAAAAAAAGTAACTATCTAGAGAGAGTGAAAGAATGATTTAAGATGCTATATCTGGACCTTTATTCTGGGTATGTAAATCCTACAGATCATATCTCCAGGGGGAAAGCTGGTGACATGAGCCTTCAGAGCTCCCAAAGGGGCAGCTGCCGCTCCCAGCTGGTCACTTTCGCCACATCAGAGTGCAGATCCAGACACGTCGGGTCTCCCAATTTCTCAAAAGAAGCCAATTCCAGACTTTTATGTGAAACTGCAAGATTTTAAGTGCTGGAAAGTTTGGTTTGTTTTTTTCTTGTTGTTTGTTGCTTTGGTTTTGTTTTTGAATATGATGTTGAAAACTTTTGTTGGTGGTCTTGGGTTTTATTTTTTGTGTTTTTAAACTTTTGTAACACTATTTGGGTCAAATAAAATACCTAACGTGACCTCTGTTCTCCATTCCTGATCACACACAGCAGAGATGACCAGCTGTCTTGATTTCTTCTTCCTGTTTCCAATAATAACATCATAACCCTCTCTTTCCCTCTGGCAAAGACGTGATTCCCTGAGAATTCCCTTCATACTCCAACTACAACCAAAATGATCCATGCTTTTAAAGTCATTTCAAAGTGACATTTTCCAGTGAAAAAAATGGAAGTGCCCTGGCTTGCTGCTCCCTGTGCAATGTCCAGAACCACAAGGGGAGAGTTGTGGAACTGCTTAGGGTGAGACAGCCATGTTGCTGAGGGCACTTGCTGAGGGATGCAGAAACTCATCTAAAAGAGGAACTCAAGCAATGAAGCAACTGAATCTAAGAAAAAATATAAAAAAACAGGACCTGGGGGAGAGGGAGAGCCACAGCAGAAAAGAGGCCCTTCTGAATTCCTCAACCCCAACTCCAGCTTTCTTCCTCAGCCCTTTGCCCTCATTCTTTCAGATGTATGCACTGGCTTCTTTAAGTTATGGAGCCCCATGAACACCAGGCCTCTTGCGAGACACAATAGACAAAAAAATATATGTATGAATTTCCAAAAGAAATTATTTGAGAAGAAATTTTTATGGAATATGCTCAGAGAATTGGTTACTCAGTGGAGATTTATGTAAATATTTTTAAAGGTATTTATAAGTGACCTAATCCAGACAACTAGGCTTCCTTTTGCATTTTTTCCTCAGAACAGTAGAAGCTTTATTCATAAGCTCCAAGTGAAAGAAACATATTTTTCCATCCTATGTTTAAGGACCTGTAGAACCATTTCCTTTCTACAATGCAAACTTGGCACATGACTTAACCCACTTACTTCAGGTGAAGGACAAACCACAATCACAAGAGGGAACAATAGGCCACTACCCTGAGAAAGTGCTTTTCATCCTCTCAAACATTAACCAATTAATTGGTGGGCGAAGTCAGCCTTTAAAAAAAAAAAAACAACAAATGAAAAAAACTGAAGATATTTAAAGGCTTTCCCTACAAAGGGATTCAGTGTCTGAGTCTGAATTAGAACTTGGACCTTCCTAACATTAGCAGTTCAGAGATTCAACTCATGTAAACATTTGAAAGGTCAGCTGTTCATCAAATACTTTTCCAACTACAGCAAACGTATCCTTATTAAGTTTCTTTTGCAAAAGTTCCAAGGTGCTGAACACTCATCCATTGCCACCAATAATTAACAATCCAAAACAGCCTAAATACAGAGAATTTTTTGTTGGCATTTTGAAACTTCAGACTATCTTAGGAACAGAGCATGTAGGAGTGGTTATGGGCAAAAGGCAGGCTAGGAAAAAAGACATCAGGCTGAAAATTTTTCCCGAGATCAGTCTTTCCCTATTTCAAACAGGTTTGCACCAATAAGAAAAGTGTGTGTTCTCTTCAAAAAATAACTTTGTGCTTCCTGGAAATGGACAGATAAGGTAAAAATCAAGCAAAATAAAATCAGCTGGCCTAATACTTACAAGATTCAACAAAGCTTGGAGTCATAAGTAGGCATTTCAGTCATACTTTCTACTATCCTGCTAATTTTGATTCAAACATCTGTCTGTCCAAAGTTTAATGACTTCAAAAATTGCTGGAATTCCATATCTACCATGAGATAGTTCCCTCTCATTCTTTCTACACACGCCACAAAGAATCACAAGCTTAATTTAAACAATATCATTTATTTTGGGACTTGAGAATTGAATACCTACCAGCTTTAAAAGATTACTCTGAGTCTCACACCCACACGCTCTCCTATTCTAGTTTCTTATGGCCATGCTTTCCCTGACATGGTTACATGATGAGCTATGTGGCACGTTGGCAAGAAGAGAGGGCTCTAGAGAAAGCAGTATTTAAATCTCTATGTCAGACTCAGAATAAATGATGATAGATCTAAATGTAAAATACTATTAAACTTCTGGAAGAAAATCTTTGTGACTCTGAGTTACAGAAAGATTTCTTAAGCAAGAAATAAAAAGTGGAAAAAAAAACACAAAACAAACAATGGACAAAATAAAATTAATCAAAATTTCAAATGTTTTTTTTCTTTAAAAGACACAACTAAGAAAACAAAAATGCAATCCACAGATTGTAAGAAAATATTTTCAAACTTTGTATTTGACAAAGGGCTATAATCGGAGTACTTATTTGAAAAGTATATATACCCAACTCAATATGAAAATAACCCAATTTTTTAAAAGAGCAAAAGATTTGAACAGACAATCACGGAAGATATGCAAATGGCCAATAGGCCCAAGAAAGATGTTCAACATCATTGATCATCAAGAAAATGCAAATTAAAACCACAATGAGCTACCACTAAACATCTACTAGAATAGTTGAAGTTAAGAAGACTGGCAATACGCTATGAAGGATAGAAGCAACCAGAACTCTAGTACATTGCTGGGGAATGTAAAAAAGTACAGCCACTTTGGAAAACAGTGTGGCAGTATCTTATAAAGTTAAACATAGATTTACCCTATGACCCAGAAAACCAATTCCTGCGTATTTACCCAAGAGAAATGAAAGCATATTACCACATAAATGTTCATAGGAGCATTATTCACAATAACCAAAGGCTGGAAACAACCCAAATGGATAAAGAAATTATGGTATATATATGCTCAGTGGTTGAGCATCAATCCGTGCACCCAGAGGTCGCCAGCTAGATTCCTGCTCAGGGCACATGTCCAGGTTGTGGGCCCGATCCCTACTGGGGAGCATGCAGGAGGTGGCCAATGGATGTTCTCTCCATTGATGTTTCTATCTCTCTCTCCCTCTCACTAAAATCCATAAAGAAAAAAAAAAATAACATATAAAGAAATTATAGTATATCTATAATATGAAACACTACTTATCAATAAGAATAAAAAACCACGGATAAAAACAACACAAGTAAATCTCAAAAGCTTTATGTTTAGCAAAGCAATTCCTACACAAAAGACTACCATTTTGTATAATTTTATTTATATGACAATCTGAAAAAGGCAAAACTATAGTGACAGAAAGCAGATCAGTGGTTGCCTAGGGCCAGGGGTCAAAGGAGAGGATCAACCACAAAGAGGCACGAGGGTACTTTCTAGGTTGATGGAATTTTTCTATATGTGATCATGGCGGAAGTCATGCAGCTATACGTGATTACCAAAATTCATTAAACTGTACACTTAAATGAGCAAGTTTATTCCTTGTAAATTGTAACTCAACATAGCTAAAAATAGAAATCTCAGTGTCAGAAAGTCTTAATTTCCTCCTGAAATTCTACAAAATTTTGCTCTTTAAAATAATCTGAATGTTTATTATCACAGTTTCAAAATAGACTCGAGATATTTCATTTCAGAAGAAACCCATTAAATATTTTATATCTGTCATTTGTTTTTATATTGTTTCAACTTAATAAGATACATCAAAAAATTGAACAATGATTTGACTTGCTCCTTTGTCATCTCCAGAACTCCACTTTCTGAGGAGGAAAGACCTCACCTGGAGCTGATGTGTACACAATGTAATGCAATTCAGCAAGCATTCAATTGAAGGCCTGCTAAGTTTTGAATTCCGAGACCAGACTGCCTGGGTTAAATTACAGGTCTACCACTTAGCAGTGTGACTTTGGACAAATTACTTAACCTCACAGTGTTTCAGTTTAAAATGGAAATATCTACCTCATAGATTTGTTCTGAGAATTAAATGAGTTAATATATTGAGTACTTAAAATAGTGCATAGCATACAAACAAGCACCTTGCCTTAACTATTATTATATACATGGTGCTAACACTACAAAAAGGGATAAGACAGGGTTTGTTTTTGTTGGTTTTGTTGATTTATTTATTTTGATGAGCTCACAGTTCAGTGGAGAGACAGAACAAACTAGTAACAAATGTCAGAAAGGACAGAGAGAGAAATGTTTAAGTACTATGAGACTGGAGATGTATGAGCAATTCATGGTGGCAGGAAGGGGAGCTCATCAAGGAATGCTACAAAGAGCAGCTAATCTTGAAAGGTAAAAGGGAGTTCCCCAGACCAAAAAACAGTAAAAACAGTAGCTGTGATCCTGTACTGAATGTCTGCTAAATGCTATGCACTGTGCCATATATTTTACACACACCATTTCTCTTGTAATTGTTGCAATAACCCCAGAAAACAGGTACTACAGTACCCATTTTACACATGAAGAAACTGTCAGAGATTGTGAATCACTTACCTGAAGTCACCAGACTAGTACATGCCTTAAGCTAGAATCCAAACACAGCCTTTCAGACACCTACACAGAGAAAACAGCACAGCAAAGACTGAGTGGTTGAAGCGCACGGTGAATTTTGGAAAAAAGCAAAGAGCTCAGTATAACCAGAACACAGATGAAGCTATGAAGATGAGCACTTGGTAGTCCTGCGACCAGTTATCATGTCTCATGCAGGAAACTCCATTACACTGGCCCAGAACTGAAGGTTTTATCGCTGCTTCAACAGATTTTACTGCTTCAATAGATTTTATTTTGTAAGCATATTCTCCCTTCACCAGATCTTGTTATCAGTAGCAGAGGTTTCTTAACATATGGTGCGTGAACACCTGTGCCAGAACTGTTGGGATATTTGTTAGAAATACAGATTTTCCAGGTACCACACAAGCCTATGAAATCAGGACTTCTTTGAACTGGGCCCTGAACTTACCTTTTTAACAAATTCCTCCAACTATTTCTCATACATAGAGGAGCCGGAAATACGTGGCAATCTCAGATTTACTCAGAACTGAGCTCTCAAACTTCAGTGTGTGTACAAATCACCTGGGAATCCTTTTAACAAAGAGATTCTGATTCAGTTGGTTGGGGAAAGAGGGGAACCGAGATTCTGCCAGATGTTGCAGACATCATCGGTCCACAGCCCATGCCTGCAGTCACAGGCCTGTGAACAGCCCACCAGACTGCTCCTCCCTTTCCACCATCCTCCAAGCTCTTGCACTTATCTCCAGACAATTTATTTTTTCCCAGGTTTGCTGTACTTTAAAACAACCTTCTATTTGTTTACCATCTAAAAATGTACCATTGCCAAGAAGTGATGGTCAATTTTTTACTTTCATATGCTCGGTATTAAAAAAATAGTGCTTTTACAAAAATGTTTCTTGGATGGCTGGAATTGTTTACTGAAATTCTAGGAAGGCCTAAGAAGTCTGGCTAGAAGTATATAAAACAGAGAGAATGATGATGACAAAAAGTGTACAATGTGAACTTTATACTTGTGGTACAATGTGCATAGTCAGTCACGGGGTCCTGTGAACATGTTCTTCAATACATTGGTTTAAATAACACAATGAAACCGGCAGGACTGCTGTCTCTGGCGTCATCAAGGACTGACTAAGGAGAAATCTTAGTCAGAATGAATTGCCTTGTTAGACCTTAAGGAACCTGAGCTTTCTGGTCTCCTGTGCAGACATGCTCTGGAAGCCTCCCCTTGCTGGCACTCCTGCAGGGAAGTTGCTGTGTGAAGCTGTCTGCCAATGCTGCAGCTCCCTGGCACCAGGCAATAGTAAAATCCACTCCAGCTGAAAGGCGTCTTTTGCACTCTGGGTGAGAATGGCTGCTTTAGAAAATGGCTTTTTCCATTCCTAATGCTATTTTTCTATGTGCTATCATAAATTCAAAGCACTAATCCTTAATCCTTAGGAAGAAGATCCTTTGTAAGACCCCACTTGTATTTTTGCAGTGTCTGTTCTAATGGGCGCTCCTAAGCCTTTCTGAATGTGTGTCCATTAGCTTGCACTCATTCTTGGCTTTGCAATTCAGATGGTTACTTTATCTCTGCAGTTAAAATGCTCTGTTTGTTGTTCCCACTTAATTCAGATGAATTAAATAGACACTTTCATAACAGGACTACATTACCCACTCTTTATAAAATGGACAGGCCTACATGCTGAGGAGTCATCAGAGACAACAGTCTTATTTGACTTGGTGCACTTTAGGTGATGGAAAATATGTTTCGGTTTGAAATCCTACAACTTTGCCCTGAAGTCTTAGTTCTAAGACTGCAAAAATAAAACTACTAATCAAATTACTAACATTGTTATTAAGACATATGCTGTCAATTGAAAGACAAATCTACACTTTGAAAATTAAAATTAAGACTCTCTGTGGTACTTAACAAGCCCTTCCAGGTGCAGTCCACCATCCATGGGCCATGGGAAAAGCCAAGAAGGATTCTAGGCAAATTGGGAAATAAATCAAGTTAAATTTTGAGGTCCTCCTACCTTCTTTATTTGCTTCCCTCCTCACCTGTCACCCCATTTTCTCATGTATTTAATAACTTTTCTCAAATACCAACTATAAGTGACATACTGTTAGGCCCTAGAGATGTAACTTTAAGTCAAATATAGTCCCTGCTCTCATAAAATTATCACCCAGTGGAGGATATAGGCATAAGCAATGACAATATAGTATGCCACATTCTTGATTTAAAGTGTTTGCGAACCAACCCCTGGCGTGATTTAATGTTTACTGTCAATCAATATGTTTGTATTTGTAAGGCTGGTTAATTCTTCCTGGGGAGGATCACTATGCCTGCAATTTGCATTGTTGCCACTGGGGATCACAGGGTCCTGGATTACTGTCATGTCCTCCAGCTGGCTTTTGCCAGAATTGAGCTACTCTTTCCTTTTCTATAAAAGAAGCTGTTACTAAACTAGCAATATAAATAGAAAACTACTCATTAACATTGCTGATTGTAAGTAATATAAAATATAGTTTTAAAATTACATAAAAGAAGATTTAAAGAAATGCAAACCCATACCAATAAATTGGTGCTTTCCATCACATGATTTTTCAACTTCTGTCACTACTTGTCTAATTTAATGCAATGTTGCTTCTCAGGCCAAAACACAATTTCTCCCTGACCTGATTTTTAGAATTGGAAACATTTACACTGTATGTAGTCATCTGATTATGCTTTGGAGCTACTGAGTAAAAGCTCACCTCTTCAACCTGCAACCTGAGATCAGACACGTAATTAGAGAATCAAGTTTTTAACTGTCTCCTTCTTATTGACCTAGGCAGGTCCCATTTCCCCTCTCCTATAATCTCCCAGAAGCAGAATTTCACCAGCCTTCCCACCTGGAGAACCCTCCTTCACAAGCCTGGCCGGATTCTTTGTGCCTCACCTAGAGTAAAAAGATCGGGAGTCTCACATATGAATGCAGGAGGGAATTACCCAGAGATAATCTCTTTGAATCAGAAAAAACAAACAAACAAACAAACAAACAAAACATGACCTCTGACTAGTCCTCCAGCTGGTTCACACCGAGACTTTTTCTGAACAACCTACTTGTTTAAGGGGTGTCTTATTACAATGGTTTAAAATTACCTATGATTTGTGTATTAAATTTTTACTTTATCAGAGGATTATCTTTATAGATTGATTGTTAAAGGATATGTTCTACTTTTCAAAAGGATTTGAGATGACTTGCACAAAAAGCCATATGTAAAATTAACAACAACAACAAAAAAATGGTAAAAAGAGAGCGAAAACCTGATAATAAAACTTTCCAGAGGCAGTCCATCCTTCATCCCATTGTAATTAAAAGAATTCTAGCCTGATGGACCAGCTACAACATTGAACAGTATTTATTCAGTGTTGTGTGTGTCACCCACACCCTCTACTATATTGTGAGTTCTTTGAAAACTAGAGATGTGTCTTAGCCAACTTTTGTATTCACAAGGCCTTGCAAATGCTGGAAACGGGCTGGATTTTCAATAACATTTGTTGAATTCACTCTGAATTTCCGAATTTCCACTCTACTTCTTTTAAGAGCTGTACTTTATTTTTTCTTTATAATATTTTAACTTGTAATTTAAATATACTAAAATATAAGAACCATTTAAAAACAGTTTTATAAAATCCTAGAAGAAAATGTAGGCAACAAAATTTCAGACATCACATACAGTAGAATTTTCACAGATATAATACCTAAAGCAAGAGAAACAAAGGAATAAATGAACACATGGAACTACATCAAACTAAAAAGCTTCTGCACAGCAAAAGAAATAAGCATCAAAATGGAAAGGGAACCCACTGTATGGTAAAGCAGGATTGCCAACAATACATCAGATAAGGGGTTAATTTCCAAAATATATAGAGTGCTCATATAACTCAACAAAAAAAGACAAAGAACCCAATTAAAAAATGGGCAGAGGACCTAAATAGACACCTCTCCAAATGGAACATACAAATGTCCAAGAGACATATGTAAAAAATGCTCAGTTGTCACTAATCATCAGAGAGATGCAAATTAAAACAACTATGAGGTATCACCTCACAACTGCTAGAATGGCCGCCATCAACAAATCATCAAACAACAAGTGTTGGCGAGGGTGTGGAGAAAAGGGGACTCTAGTACACTGCTGGTGGGAATGCAGACTGGTGCAGCCACTATGGAAAACAAAATGATGTTTCCTCAAAAAATTAAAAATTGAACTACCATTTGACCCAGTCATCCCACTTCTAGGAATATACCCTAAGAAGCCTGAAACACCAATCAGAAAGAATATATGCACCCCTATGTTCATAGCAGCACTATCTACAATAGCTAAGATCTGGAAACAGCCCAAGTGTCCATCAACAGATGAGTGGATACAAAAGCTGTGGTACATGTACACAATGGAACACTATGCAGCTGTAAGAAAGAAAGATCTCTTATCCTTTGAGATGACATGGAGGGAGCTGGAGAGTATTATGCTAAGTGAAATAAGCCAATCAGAGAAAGACAAACACCACATGATCTCACTTATTTGTGTAATACAATGAAAAAAAAAATAGATCTAGACATAGAAAGGAGTATGGCTCAGACTGACAAACCTCAGAGGAGGGGTAAGATAAACTAAAGAATTATATGATTGTATGCATGTATGTGTAACCAATGGACATATACAACAATGTTGAGGCCGGGGGTGGGGGGGCGAGATCAGGAGGAGGGTGTCTATGCAAGAAAACATCTGTAACAAAAATAAGTTAATTAATAAAAAATAAATAAAATAAAAACAGTTTTATGTGTTTTCCCCCCATGATATTAGGATATTCGTTTATAAAGATTTAAGATGTGACTCTCCCTTGAGTGATTTGTATTTTTGAAGGCTGGGGGAAACTACCCTCCCTTCTCTGCAATCCTCTATCATTTTTGCTGCACCCAGAATGTCCTGAAATAACCCCTACACCCACCAGACAACCTTACCACAAAGACATGCAGAGGACATGAGCTTTAAGCCACTGTCACACATGCCTTCCCATCACTCTTGCTTCTATCACCTTTACCTCTTCTCAGACAGGGACATCATCCCTGCTGCTACTCTGAAAATCATAATAAATGAAGTTCTGATCTTTTCAAATCCAAAATATTGCTAATCCCTCTTAGAGAATGACTGATCACTGTCAAACAGCATTTGTAAATATTACTACACACAATTTACCATAGTGCTCTATAATCTCGATTACATTTCCTAAAAGATAGATCACCAGGACATTCTATGCCTATATTATTCAGTTTAATTGTTTAAAGTCAAGGCAGAAAGATGACTGAGTGATTGAAAATTAAAGCCAATAAAGTTGAAGAAACTTTGTCAATTCAATCAGGAAAAAAAAAAGCAAGAACTGAAGAGAACAAATTGTCATAAATGAGGGCGGTTGGGCCAGAGGTTTGGGGTCCCTAAAAGCATAGCTGATGTGATGAGGGGTTTGGGTGAAGATAGGGGAGGATAAGCAGCTGGGAACTCAAGTGTTGGGCAGCACAATGGTCAATGTCCAAAGGATGTGGTGAACTCAACTTCATGTAGCAGACAAAATCTGTAATCAAGCAAGTAATGAATGGTTTCATGGCTCTGAGTAAGCCAGTAATAATCATAATGAGAGCAGCTTACACTTATTAAGCATTTTCTAAATATTTTACATGTATTATCTCACTTAATTCCTACAATTCCATGAGGTAGATACTATTATTTCTGTTTTACAGATAAGGAAACCAAGGAAGGCAAAGAAAGTAAGATGACAAAACTAAGGAGTGGTTAGGTCACTTGTTCAAGCTCAAGGTGGTCAAGCCAGCTTTTAACCCATGCAGTTTAAGGCTAGAGAACCACTGTTGGACTCACAGGACACTATACTCCATGTGCTATGAAATCAGTCAGTAGGGAGTCCAGACAGAAAAATACAGGAGACAAGAGGCAATAGCTGGGGTAGTGGGCTAAACCTACCTGGAAAGTTAGGCTGGTAAACTGACTCAGAGACCAGCATGTTAGGGGAAGAAGAGGCTCCAAAAGAGAGGTTACACGGCATTCATATCTCACACACCAGATACAACCTGTATGTGGAGGACTCATGCCAGGGCCAGGAGAATAAAGATTAAAGCCATTGATCTATTTTCAGGCCAGGGTAGGACTGTGGCACAGAAGACGCTGATCCTGTAGCAGTGGGGGCGGGGGAGGAGCTGGGAAGATGGGCTGACCAGAAACTGCCACCCCTCACACAGCCCACCAGGCATGTCTCAGAAACTAAGTGACTTAAGAAGATCCTGGCCTATACAGATGGCCAATAAACATATGAAAACATGCTCAACATCACTAATCATCAGAGAAATGCAAATTAAAACCACATTCAGATATCAACTCACACCTGCCAGATAGGCTATCATCAGTAAATCAACAAACAAGAAGTGTTCAAAAGAATATATGCACCCCAATGTTCATTGCAGCATTTTTTTTTATAATAACCAAGATTTGGAAGCAAACCAAGTGCTCATCAATACATGAATGGATAAAAAAAAAAGTGTTGGTACATATATACAATGAAATATTACTTGGTCATACAAAAGAATGAAATCTTACCATTTGCGACAGCATGGAAGGACCCAGAGGATATTATGCTGAGTGAAATAAGTCAGTCAGAGAAAGACAAATACCATATAATTTTACTTACATGTGAAATCTATAGCACAAAATAAATGAACAAACAAAATAGAAACAGACTCATAGACGTTACCAGAAGTCGGGGGTGGGAGAGAAGGGTTGGTGGACTCAGTGAAAAAGATGAAGGGATTAAGAAGTACACATTGGCAGTTACAAAGTAGTCATGGGGATACAAAGTACAGCAGAGAGAATATAGTCAATATTGTAATAACTATGTATGGTACCAGGTGGGTACTGGGAGTATCAGGGGGAACACTTTGTAAAGTATATTATTGTCAAACCACTATGCTGTATACCTGAAACTAATTCAAAATAATATGAAATGTAAACTGTAGTTGAAACATAAAATTAAAAGGAAAGAACGAAGAGTCTGTCCTACCTTGAAATCCCAATAAAGACCTGGATGTCACCCATGAACTTTGTAACAGGTACAGCTAATTTCAAAAGGGCTGAAAATAGAATTAAATCCAAAGCCCTCTAGAATGTTACATTTTTAGATAGGTGAGCAAACTGTTAAAGCTCAAAGAGCTTCCCCATTCATTCAGAATACATCATCCCTTTGCCAGCTCCAATGGGGGTCAATGACACTGCCCTGCTCAGAGCACAGTGTGGCTCTCTCACCTCACTTCACTGATCAGGTACTTTAAGGATCTGTTGAACCCAACCAGGAGTAGCCCTTCACACAGATGGTAGAGGCCACCTGGATTCAGACACTTCTGTAGATGATCATAAAGAAGGTCTTCAGCCAGGGCCTTCAAATAAGAGAATTTTAGAATGACAAGGTCAACTGTAGATAAGTAGGAAACAGATTCCTAAGTGGTTAAATGAAATGGAAGCAACACTGTATCTTGCACAGAGGTAGGTTTGGGTAGTGAGAGAGACTGCCTATTCTAAAGTTATAACAGTTGTTCGGTAGGAACGATTAGGCTAATGGCTTGTCTCTGCTCCCATCAACTTGATCTTGTCCCATCACCTTGATCTTGTTTCATCTACTTTCTTTGTCTTCTGGATGGAGGGCTCATTGTAAACTCTGAGACAGGTTTTTCTAAATAAGAATAATAGCTCATTTTTTACCAAATGCTTTGAACTGTTGGGCTTTGTCCTAAATTATTTATAAGAAATTTCACTTAATGAACAGTTTTAGGTCCCTGGGATGACTTGAGCAACAAAGAAGAGAGGTCTCTGATGATTTATTCTAAGACTACAAAGTTTCTTACGTTCTAGTAGATATGGAGATTTCTTAAACCGTAAATGACAAGACACTATTTCCACTTCCTTAGGAGGAAGTTTACTTGAATTACAGCCTTGGAGTACTGAGAGTAGGTATAGGATAAATGTACTGATAATGAGGTTAGGTTTTCATTGTAACCTGAGGGTCACATAATCCAATCTGGTGTCTTCTTCCATATGAATAGATGATGTTTATATAATCAACTCAACTGGCTGTGTATTAGGCCAAAACAAACAGGAAGATGGCTACAGAGTTGGTTAACCTTGTCATCAGCTGCTTTTTTCCTGTTATTTAGAGAAAGTCTACATTGCTAAACACTAGAATTAATAATAAAGAGAAGTTGGATTCTCTTAAGGGGGTTAATAAATGTGATGCCCTTTCTGCAGATTTATTTATTTATTTATTTATTTATTTATTTATTTATTTTTATCCTCACCCGAGGACATTTTTCAATATTTTGTTCAGATAGAGTAAAAGAGAGAGAGAGAGACAGAGAGAGAAGCATCGACGTGAAAGGGACACATCGAGTGGTCGCCACCCACATGACCCAACCAGGGCCGGGGACAAACTGCTACCGAGGTACACACCCTTAGTGGGAACCGAACCTGGGTCTCTCTGGACCACAGGCCAACACTCTAACCGCTGAGCCAAACCAGCCAGGGCTGAAGATACTTTTAATGTATCCATGTCAAGAAGATAGAAACAAGGTAGAAAGAATAAGCTGGCATTTCAGGGTCCCTTGAGTCAAGGAATGCAATGTTTATATCATGTGCAAAAGAAATGCCAGTCAATATTTCTTTGGTGTATAGCATATCTTTTTTTGGAATTTTTTTTTTTTTTTTTAAAGAGCAATGTTGATAATTTGCCAGAGGTTCAAGCAAAGAAAACACCACCTTTCTATTTTAGAGTGACAAGAGGCAAAAAGATAAGCTGATCAAGAAAACCTAGTGGAGACCCTGACCAGGTGGCTCAGTTGGTTAGAGCATCGTCCTGCACACCAAAAGGTTGCTGAGTTCGATTCCCAGTCAGGTCACATACCTAGGTTGTGAGTTCAGTCCTCAGTTGGGGCATATAAGGGAGGCAACTGATCAATGTTTCTCTCCTATTTATGTTTCTCTCTCTCCCCCTTTCCCTTCCTCTCTCTCCAAAATCAATAAAAACATCCTTGGGTGAGGATTAAAACAAAAAAAAGAATAAACAAGCCTAATGGGGAATGGAGTGGGGAAATGAGTAAAATCGTAGCAAACTACATGAAGTATGTTTGCAAACCAGCATTTCCTTCAGCCATGTGGCAACATTTTCCTCAAAATGCTGCCCTTATAAACAAGGCTGATACAAGATACACCCTAAACTCAGACACTTCACCGTTCCCTTGTGCAACCACTGTGGCTTTGAGCCAAGGTCTCGAAGAGCAGGTAGAAATTACCATTCCAGGAAGCTAAATATAGTGAGAGAAGTGGAACACCCATTTTTCCCAAGTCAAGCAGGACCTTGTAAGAAGCAAAATAAGAATTTAGATTTACTGACTAAGTTCAACAGCTGTTAAGGATGACACTTGTAGCGTAATTGGTTCATAGGTGCTAAAAGCCAGTGGAAAGAAATTCACAGTTCTCTGAATTCCTTATTATAATAGACAAGAAAAAACAACCCATAATGAACCAAGGTCCATAACAGAAAAATAAAACACATAAACAAGCTGGCAGATTCACTGAGTCTGAATTCTGGCCCATGCTGTGCACAGTAGAGTGAGAACAATTCAGGATTAAAGTCAGATGGATGGTTTAACACCCAGCTCATTTTACCTCTCTCAGCCTTTGTCAGTATCATTACCTGTAAAATGAGAATGATAATTATATCTACCTCACAAGATTACTGTGAGGAATAAACAATAATAATAATGATGTGTTTTTACTACATAAATCTTTGCTGGCACTAGGAAAACTTGTGGCACAGTCTTCTTCTAGTGTGTCTTCTTTCAGCCTCTCTCAAGAGGAAGGAGATACGGCAGGGCTACAGTGGGATGTCCCTTGGACCAGAAAACAAAACAAAACAAAACAAATTCTACTCTGTCAAAAAGGTCTGCAAGCTTCTATGTCCTAGAATCTTTTTAAATTTCATCAGTCTCCTAGTGAGTATTACCCAGGTCCCCCTACTGGCTCCCTTAGTTTTGATGAGAATTAAACCCTAGTGCCACCCCCAGTACAAAAACCTTTAGTAACTCATTGGGCATAGAGGATGGATCAATGTGACTACATTATTAGTCAGAGAATAAACATTCCAGGTAAATAATTTTGTTTTCTGCCGAGAGTAAATATATTCTCACCTGCAGAAACAAATGGGCTCCAGGATCTTTCTCTATATATTTAACAATGAGATAACAAAGTGAATGGTCAACAGTAATTAGAAGGCAGGTACAATGAGCACAGCCACTTTTTTACAAATATTGTTTTTCCTTAAGGGAAATAAGACACGCCTTCAATACAACAGCTCTGTAACTTGAACCAAGAAGAAAAGAGATTTGGAGAGAGAAAGATTGCCAACCTGGAATAGGTTCTATTAGAGCAATCAGCTTAAACTCTATTCTTGGCAGGAAACGAAGTTCAAGGACACAGAGAAACTCCTTGGAGTTTAGTGAGCCAGGTTAAAATCCTTGGGCCCAACTTTGAATAATTTCTTCTCTCAATCCACCAAATCTAAACAGTTACCCCAGTGATTATTCCTTTGAAATGTCTTCATATTTTCTCATTCTTTTCCATCTCCACTTGTCCCTGCCATCTTACCATCTCTTGCCTAGATACTCAAATGCCTTATAAATAATCATCCAGACTCTCTAAACCCAACTAACTGCCCAAGTAACGGTCTTCAACAAGTCTCTGGAGAGTCATGATTTAGCTCAAAATGCATGGTAAGCTTCCTGTGGTCTACAAGTCTGACCTCTTCTACCTAACTTTCAAAATCCTTCATAATCTGACTCTACCCTACTGACTGGGCCTTATTTTCCAGTCAGACTGGCTTCTTCACCTGTACCCCAAGAAACACAAGGCATACCCACACAGCTCCACTCCCCTTCACACTTCACACATGTTGCTTGCTCTGGGGTGAAAACCCTGCTTCTCCAACTGCATATCCAAACCTGACTCATTCTTCAGGCCTGGATTTAGTCCCACTTCTCCATGAAGGCTTCTCCCACTCCTGCACACCTCAACAAAAATTTTCTCTGCGTCATATAATCAATCACTTCACAAAACATCTGTATATTGTTCAGTACTCATTTCATGTGCACTAGACTCGTCTCCATAATTAGACAGTAAATAGGTTACAAAACACTGGTCCTCCTGCCAAATGTGATCCCAAACACATTTCATTTTAATGACTTTTTAAAATTTAATATTGTTTTATTAAAATAATTTTATTGCAATAATTTAATTAACACCATTATCACTACCTATGTAATTTCCTCAATGAAATCAATCTTCTGCTATCAATCCATAAGTTACTTAAACTAAGAATAATAATGTCAGAATATATACCAATAAAACCTCAAAATTATAAGGGTAAGAGGAAAGGCATTAGGTGAGTTAGAAAAATCACTTAATGATGATTTAGGAGATCTGGCTACCCTGCCACTATCTAGTTCTTTGATCCTGGCTAAGTCATGCAATTTCTCTGCAAAACGAAGGGGTTGAACTGGGTGACCTGTATAATCTCTTCCAGCTTTTTCTTGCTATAATTCTAAAGCTGCCAACAAGGTATCAGAGCCTAGTTTGGTCATGTCTGAAAAGCAGAAATGAAAAAGTTTCTCTCCAGGAAATAGAAAAGCTTCAGTGTGTAAACTTTATAATCACAATATTAATATTTGGGGGAAAGTTGATATTAAATTAGTCCCATTTATTAGGTAGTATGTTATCATAATCTTCTAGGTCAAATACAAAAGAGGCAACTGGTTAGTTTTCAATTTTTGAACACCATCATTATATTTTGAACCAATTCAATAGTGGTCTATCTTGAATTTAGATGTCATGAAGCTACATCATGAAGCTGCATAAAAATTTAAAAGAGGCCCAACCCCCTTGGCCAGGTTGCTCAATTGGTTGGAGTATCGTCCCATACACCAAAATGTTGAGGGTTTGACTTCTGGTTGAGGCATGTACAGGAGGCAACCCATCGATGTTTCTCTCTCTCTCTCTATTTCTTTCTCTCAAATCAATAAAAACATATCCTTGGGTGAGGATTAAAAAAAGAAAGAGGCCCACCACAAGTTTGGCAGGAAAAAGTCCAAGAATACATATTGAATGTCAGTGTAAAACTAAGAAAATTTTGTACATGAAATCTAGAAAAGCAAATATTCTCCTCCTTTCTAGCCAAATATATATTTTAAACAACAAGAAATGCTAACAAACATAGACCCCAACAACAGTGTAATGATTGCAGGGGGTGGGGAGAAGAGGATACAGTGGGGTAAATGGAGATAGAAAAAAATTTTTTTTTAATAAAAAATTTTTTACTATTAAAAAAAGAAAAATACTAACAAAATATGCTACAAATCTCTGAGATCTTTTTTCTTCTTTCTTTTTCTTTTCTATTGGTCTTAAGAACAAGAGCGTTTTTTAAGACAAAAAAGAGAAAAGTTATAACAAGGACAGGGTGAAAGATAATTTATAAAGCAATACACAGAATCAGGAGACTTTCCTAAGGGTAGAGGAGTAGTCATGAAGGAAATGGTGTTAAAAGGGGGTTTTCCAAGGGTGCCAGTCAAATAGGAATTGTAAATGTGTCACAAAATCACTCACACTGCCATATTGCTTTGGGGAATCTCATTCATTCATTTATTCAAGTGCTTAGGCAGTGTGCCGGGCATTTGGGATGTAATAAAGGGAAAGACACAGTGTCTATCCTGCGAGAACTAAAAATCAAGGGAAAAGACAGCCCGGCTCTAAGTAAGCACTTGCCCTGGCTGCGGGCTCACTGAGTGCCGGCACCACACTGCGCACATACCCCGTGAGGCAGGTGTGGTTATACTCCCACTGTCAGGAATAAAGAAACTAAGACTTTGGGAAATTCAGTTCATTATCCAAATGCTATGACATGAATGTTGTGTTCCCTAAAATTCATATGTTGAAATCCTGACCTCCAGTGTGGTATTAGGTGGGATCTGTGACTGGGTCATGAGGTTGGAGCATGGGAGATTAGTGCCTCATAAAAGAGACTGCAAAGGAATTCCTTGCCCCTTCCTCTGCCATGGGAGGTAACAAGCAAGAAGGCACGGTTTACGAGGAAGTGAACCCTCATCAGACACCGAATCTTGCCAGGGCCTTGATCTTGAACACCTCAGACTTCAGAACTGTGAGAAATAAATTTCTGTTATCCATAAGCCACCCAGTCTATGGTATTCTGTTATAGCAGCCTGAACAAACTAAGACACCAGGGCTACCCAGCTAGAAAGGAACAAGGCCAACTTTCATGCCCAGGTCCGTCGGCCTCCATAGCCAGCACCCTCCACTCCACTGCAAACTGTGCACTACAGCCCTTTACTGCAAACCGATGTGGACAGTGCAGCGGTAAGTAGTGATGGAAACAGGTACTAAGTACTGTGCCCTCTGTTACTCACAGACACGTTCGTCCCAACAGAGACACGTGCCTGTAAACCTGCATGCTGGAACAAAATCCAAAAGATGGGAAGAATGGATGGGTATCTGGTCTGTCACCAGAGTTCAAAAGAACTAGGGCCCGGCCAGTGTGACTCAGTGGTTGAGCATTGACCCATGCATTAAGAGGTCACTGGTTCGATTCCTGGACATGCCCTGGTTGTGGGTCCGATACCCAGTGTAGGGCATGCAGGAGGCGGCCAGTCGGTGTTCTCCCTCATCGATGGTTCTCTCTCTCTCTCCCTCTCCATTCCTCTCTCTAAAATCAATCAAGAAAAAAAAAAAAAAAGAATTCAACCCTTCTTTGTAGGTTCAAGGCCATGGCCTCTGGCTTCAGCAGCATCTGAAAGCAGTGTGTATAAAACTACCCAGGATGTGGTATACTGCAACTAGACCCAAGGCCCAGGGGAACCAAAGCAAAAACATTTCAGTTGCTTCAGCTTCTTTGCTGATCTCCAAGAGAAACACACACACACACACACACACACATGCACACGCACACACACACAGATACACACTCCATTACCACAGCAGTTCCCTCACAGAGCTGTTTATTCAAAAAGTACACTCTTCTTCCCATCAAACAAAAACAATTTTGTAGATGTGTTTGAAAACTAAAAATAAAAAGAATAAAAAAAATATTCTTCCTGAAAGCAGAGGCCCCAGGAGACTGGGGAAAAAAGACTCTGGGTAGCTTGGTGGCTGTTTGGTCCTCCTAAGCTGAGCAGCTGCCAGACCGAGAGGACCCCAGGGGGACCTAAGGGTCACAGTCACAACAAACCGTAAAGCTTCAGGGGCCCTGGGGAGGAGGCTGCAAGCTCAGCGGGACGTGGCCCCACCTGCTCTAACGCCAGCCTGAGGCCTCATCAGAGACCTGTTTTGAATCATAACACATGGAGAAGAGGTTTTTGTTTACTTGCTTTATGGTATCTTGTCTTTTTGCCTTGTTTTGTTTTAACTTAGTAAGCCATAACACCTTTAGTGGGCTAGGAGGGGAATACTTGCCTTCAAAGAAGGGCAAACACAATTTTGGCTGCAGTGAGGTGCTAGAAACATCTGTTCCACCAGCACTACCCATGAAGTTTCCTTAGGCAGGAGAGAACTTTTATCAAGGCCCCATTAAGGATTGTGTCCTAGGCATTATGTGAAAGACCTCATTTTATTTAAGCCTCACAGTAAGTTTTGAGCTATTATTTATCTTTTATAGGAGAGAAAAGGGGGGTCTTCAGACAACACTAAATAATGTGCTGAGTTAGACAGTAGGAGCCAAGAACTAAAGGCCTGTCTGACCCTAAGGCCCAGGAAAAAAATGCTTTTTGTGGAAAGCAAGCAGTATGAAGAAATTCTAGAGAGAAGATAAAATGTTAACATCTTTATTTATGGTTGGTTTAATTACCTACTTATTTGGATAGGAATTATATGCACAAGGAATACATTTTAAGCTTTATGAAAGGGCATGCAGTGAAAAGTAAGGTTACTTCCAACCCTCTCTCTCAGCTCCCAATCTCTCTTCATCAGAGGCAATCGCTGATGTCAAGACAGGCTACACGTACACAAACATACACGTGTGTACATTTAGCCATTTTTTTTTTTTTTTTTTTTACTAATGGCAGCATTGCCTGTACCTTCTTAGATACCTGGTATATTGGTATATCTTGGCAATTTTCCACATCATTTTTTTAACAGTTGATAAAAGACACTATTGTCTGGAAGTATGGTAATTTATTTAACGAGTCCCCTATTAAATGGTCATTTAGACTGTTTCCAATCTTTTGCTACTGTAAACAATGCTGTATAAATATCCTATACATTCTTCCTTGAACACATGTTAGTTAGTATACTTTGAAAATGCATGCTTAGAACTGAAATTCTTCAGTCAAGTGTATGTGCATGCTTAGACAGAACCAAATTGCCTCCCAAAAGTGTGCACAAATTAACAGTCCTTAAAATATATATTCATGCTTGCTTCCCTCACTGTCTCCAAAAGAGTGTTTCATTCTGCGTTGAAAAGAAAAGCACCATATGTTCACCTGCTCCTTTAAAATTCACATACTTCCTCAGAATGAATAGAGGAAACCTATATATTCAGGCCTGAGCATTCGATTCCTAGGGTGAAAGAAGATTTTTTGGAGCTCCTTGCACTGCGGACGATACTGATTAAAAGCATCTGGTCCTCAATTAGATGATGTTGGCAAAGTAGAAAAATGGAATAAATCCCAGCAGTTGGCTGTGACTAATCAGCTCGATCCACCAGGGTACTGTCAGAGCCATGAGAGTCACCCCTGGGTATCCCAGTAATCCAACCAGCCTGCTGCACAAGGCCAGGGATGGCTGTGAGCCAGCAAGGGGATCCTGCCACAAGCAGGGACTTTAAAAATCTACTGTCTGTCCCTGCTTGTCGGGGGAAAAGAGCATGAGGGAAGGGCAGAAACACAAGACTAAAAGGAGACTGCCAAGTATTGAACACTGTTTCCTAATTATATAGAAATGAGGGGGAAATAGATATGATAGAAAATAAACCCCCATAGTTATATTTTTCAATATTAAAACGTTCTAGAGTGAGTAAACCCCTAAGGGCTTTCCAACACTAATATCTCCATCCAGTGGTGCAGTCTAATCAAAACTGTAGGATCCAGGCAGGTATCCTTGGCTTCAAAGGCTGAGAGCATGATAGGCAACACTTTTGCTTTGTCTTAGCTTTGCTTACTCGAATCTGCTAAAAGTCTGGATTTGACATCCTTCTGGGATGCATTACAAAATGTTCCCCTTCTACTTGGCAATCACCTCGATGAGGTGTTGACTGTCAATACCTGGGGGAAAGAGCCTGCTGGCATGGTGATCCTGAGAGAACAAAGAGGAAAGGCAGTGGCTTAGTGGGCACTGATGATGCATTGACATGAGAGGACTTTGTCCCTAGAGGGGGTGATGTGGGCCCATTAGTGGTCATATTGATGGCCATCTGTAGCTTGGCTTGATTACTGAGCTTGTGCACAGATAACATGACTAAAAGAACAAGTAAATACACATTGCTAACACCTCCTATCAAAGATTTGTCAACCAGGTGGTTGCCCTGTAGAGCTGAATATTTTAACCATTTAGGGAAGGAGCCCTCCAGCAAGCAACAGAATGTCTTCTAATTTTTACTTGTGCTTTTTTTCCAGTTGGCAAGCAACAGTGTATTGTCATGAAGGCATTGTTGGGAGTTGTTTTCCTCTGTGCAGATATTCAGATACTATATGTAGGTTTCTAAGCTTGATACATATTATTATAAAAATTATAGGACAGAAAAAGAATTTCATATGGACTTATTTCAATCCATCAGATCTGAAGCAGCCTCTGGGTCAGCTTCACAGGTAGTTGAAGGCTGCTGGATAGAATTTACTGTTGCCCAGTCCGCATCCTATCAGCAATATACACAAGTTAACCTGATTTGACATTGTTAGCTCTATTCTTCTGAATTCTGTCCAAATCAGTCACTAATTCACTTTCAAGCGCCATCCATCTCCACTCAGATGAGCTCTGCCCCATTCTCATTGATTGAGTTTGATTGATCAATTGATTGATTCCCTTATTAATCCATCATCTGGACAGAGAAAAAGTAATTTGGAACACTCATCTCTGAAATGCATTCCAGGCATCATTTAGCTCAGTGTAAGTTTCTATGAGTATCTCCCTTCCCCCATCCCACCCAGCCTTTTCTCTATTATGAACTTCTGGTATAGAGAATGGTTTCATAAGCAAGAATTCATGAGAATCTATGAAAAATAGACAGAGGAAGAAAAATTAGAATCCTAAAAAGAGAAAATAATTAAACTGAAGTTCAAAACTTATATAAGAAGACTGGTCTTCCAAGTTTTAGGTGGAATATGCTAAAAATATATATATGTAAACTCTTAGTTCTCCTATGTTATATAGCTTGAGATGATTCTGAGAAAATGTGAATGAAACCTCTAATGATAAAATAATCCAATATATAAATTGAATCTATCAAAATGTTATGCTTAAGGAATTCTCCCCACCAAACACTTAGAAAATACTATCTATTATAGTAGTTATATGAAAGCTCATCATGTAACTATTGAGCAGGTTGTTCTAAGTTGCTACAAATGGGAAATCCACGGGTAACCTGAATCTATCCCTACCCACCAACAGACCTTAGAAGTGCTATTTTTGCCTGCATGCCCTTTAAATCAAATTTTGTGTTACAGAGGTTTTAACCAAAACAGACAGCAGGGCTGTTTACCAAAATGAACAGTGGGTCTCAACCAAATGCATCTACAACTAATATCTCACAGGTTACATGGTTTTGGTTGATTTATTTTAAGAAGTGGTAACACTTGAGGTATATTTATAAATGACATGAAGGGATTTTAAGAGGGTAGGACAGACCATCTCATGTAGAGGTTTCCTCAGTTAACCCATCAAGACACACCCTTGTCTTTTACCAAGGCTCACGCAAGTGGGTAGGAGCAGAGCCAAGACAAAATTCAGGTCTTCTGACTCTTAGTTTATCTGTGGCAAACTAATGAGGCCAAAGGAACCATTTATCAGACTCTGGACAGTTTTTATGAACTCAAATTAAATCAGTGATGCGATTTTTAAAATAGACCTTATTTTTTATTTTATTTTACTTTATTTATTTTTTAAATTAATAAATTAATTTTTGTTACAGATGTTTCTCCTTCCCCCCCCGCACTGATTCACCCCTCCCCCACCCTTCCTCCCCTGTCCCCAGCTTTGTTATCCATGTCCATTGTTCATGCATACATGCATATAAGTTCTGTGGTTTATCTCTCCCCCACAACTCCCTCTTCTGGGAATTGTCAGTCTGTACCCCACTTCCACGTCTCTGGGACTACCCCATTCCTCAGACTGTTATATTCATTTTATTCCACAGATAAGTGAGATCATATGATACTTGTCTTTCTCTGCTTGGCTTGTTTCACTTAGGATAATACTTTCCAGGTCCCTCCATGTCATCTCAAAGGATAAGAGATTTTTCTTTCTTATAGCTGCATAGTACTCCATTGTGTATATGTACCACTGCTTTTTTATCCATTTGTCTACTGATGGACATTTGGGCTGTTTTCAGAACTTAGCTATTGTAAATAGTGCTGCTACAAACATAGGGGTACGTATATTCTTTCTGATTGGTGTTTCAGGCTTCTTAGGTTATCTTCCTAGAAGTGGGATCACTGGGTCAAATGGAAGTTCAATTTTTAATTTTTTGAGGTAACACTATATTGTTTTCTATAGTGGCTGCACCAGTCTGCATTCCCACCAGCAGTGTACTAGAGTCCCCTTTTCTCCACACTCTCACTAACACTCGTTTGATGATTTGTTGATGGCAGCCATTCTGATAGGTGTGAGGTGATACCTCATTGTTTTAATTTGCATCTCTCTGATGATTAGTGATGTTGAGCATTTCTTCATATGTCTCTTAGCCATTTGTATGTCCTGTTTGAAGAGGTGTCTATTTAGCTCCTCAGCCCATTTTTAAATTGGGTTCTTTGTCTTCCTTTTGTTGAGTTGTATGAGCACTCTCTATGTATTGGAAATTAACCCCTTATCTGATGTATCATTGGCAATTATGCTCTCCCATACAGTGGGTTGCCTTTCCATTTTGATGGTTGTTTCTTTTGCTGTGCAGAAGCTTTTGAGTTTGATGTAGTCCCATGTGTTCATTTTCTCCTTTTTTTCTCTTGCCTTAGGTGATGTATCCGTGAAATTTCTGCGTATGATGTCTGAAATTTTGTTGCCTACATTTTCTTCTAGAATTTTTATGGATTTATGGGTCACATTTAAGTCTTTTATCCATTTTGAGTTTATTCTTGTGTATGGTGTAAGTTGATGGTCTAGTTTCATTTTTTTGCATGTAGCTGTCCAATTTTCCCAACACCATTTATTAAAGAGGCTGTCTTTACTCCACTGTATGCTCTTGCCACCTTTGTCAAATATTAATTGAGCATATTGCCTTGGGTACATTTCTGGGTTCTCTGTTCTGTTCCACTGGTCTATATAGCTGTTCTTGTGCCAGTACCAGGCTGTTTTGATTACAGTCGCTTTGTAGTATAACCTGAAATCTGGTAATGTGATCTCTCCCACTTTGTTCTTCTTTTTCAAGATTGCTGTGGCTATTCAAGGTCTTTTTTGGTTCCATATGAACTTTTGAATGATTTGTTCTAGTTCTGTGAAGTATGTCATTGGTATTTTGATGGAATTGCATTGAATCTATAGATTGCTTTGGGTAGTATGGACATTTTAATGATGTTAATTCTTCCAATCCGTGAACAAGGTATGTGCTTCCACTTTTTTATATCTTCCTCTATTTCTTTTTTCAATGTCCTGTGGCTTTCTGCAAATAGTTTATTTATTTGTTTGGTCAAGTTTATTCCTAGGTATCTTAATTTTTTTGCTGCGATGGTAAATGGGATTGTTTTTTTAGTTTCACTTTCTGTGAGTTCATCATTGGTGTGTAAGAATGCCGTCAATTTCTTGACGTTAATTTTGTATCCTGCTGCTTTGCCAAATTCATTTATTAAGTCTAGTAAATTTTTGATGGAGTCTTTGGGGTTTTCTACATATAGTATCATGTCATCTGCTAATAATGACAGTTTCACTTCCTCCTTTCCCATTTGGAACTTTTTTATTTTTTCTTCCTGTCTGATTGCTGTGGGTAAGACTTCCAGTACTATGTTAAATAAGAGTGGTGAAAGTGGACATCCCTGTCTTGTTCCAGTTCTTAAGAGAAATGAGTTTATTTTGTGCCCATTGAGCATGATGTTGGCTGTAGGTCTTTCATATATGGCCTTTACTATGTTGAGATATGATCCCTCTATTCCCAGATTGCTGAGTGTTTTTATCAGAAATGGATGCTGGATTTTGTCGAATGCTTTTTCATCGTCTATTGATATAATCATATGATTTTTATCTTTTATTTTGTTTATGTGGTGTATCACATTTATTGATTTGTAAGTATTGTACCAGCCTTGCATCCCTGGGATGAATCCCACTTGGTCATGGTGAATAATTTTTTTGATGTATTGCTGGATTTGATTTGCTAGTATTTTGTTCAGGATTTTGGCATCTATGTTCATCAGGGATATTGGTCTGTAGTTTTCTTTCCTTGTAGTATCTTTTTCTGGTTTTGGAATTAGAATTATGCTGGTCTCATAGAACAAGTTTGGAAGTCTTCCTTCTTGAATATTTTGAAATAGTTTGAGGAGAACGGGTATTAGTTCTTCTTTGAATATTCGGTAAAATTTCCCTGTGAAGCCATCCGGGCCTGGGCTTTTGTTTGCTGGGAGAGTCTTGATTACATCTTCAATTTCTTTTGTTGTTATTGGTCTGTTCAAGTTTTCTATCTCTTCCAGATTCAGTTTTGGGAGGCTGTGTTTCTAGAAATTTGTCCATTTTGCTTAGATTGTCAAATAAAATAGATCTTATTTTTTAGAGCTTGCTCATTCATTCACTCATTTTTCTCTTTGCTTTCCTACCTCAATCTAAAAAAGGTAATATGATGTAGAGATACATCATAGAGAGATACATGACATGCAACCAGGTAAAGCATGCATATCAACACAGAAGAAAAATATTTTCCAACATTTTAAAAATATTAATTTGCCACACAAAAATACACTCCCATTATAAAAAATTCTGACAATATTTTGACTAATTGAGAACCATCTGGTAATTGGGGGTGTTATTATTCTGTTTTGTGATGAGATTCTTTTTATCCACACAAATTTTGAGTTCTTTGTTACCACTACATTCCTGACTCTCATTTTACAGTTTCTAGAGAAGACTGAAATCCAGACACATTGCCAACCAAAGGCATACTATAAATGAGTTCTAGCCAACATCTGAATGTGAAATGCATAAGTATCCCCTGTGCTAAAAATTCAGTTGCTGACCCAAGACCCCTGCTTGATCCATGACAGGTTCTGACCTTCAAGCTGCTCAGCCAATGAATGTCAGCTGCTGAGGGGTTTCCATGGTCCTGGGGGGGACCTGGCACATTTCACATCTAGTTAAGTTCATGAAGCTACAGTTATTAGGAACAGGCTTTTTGTTTTTTCTTTGTTGTTTTGTTTTTTCACAAATTGCTGTAATTTAGGAATGCAACAGTTTGTTTCTCAGTTTTTGATTTTCAAGGTATTATTTACCAGCTCACTTCTTAGCCTTAGACCAAAGAACAATATATATAATGTCAGTAAATGAAATTGGTATCCCTGACAGCAGTGTGAATAATGTTTATAATTTCGGGTCACAGTTTTGTTTTCATATTAAATGTCTCAATTTAAAATTATAAGTGCTCATTCATTTTTCAAGATCTTGTTCAAATACCACTTCCACTGATCCCCTAGGCAGATTTAGCTGTGAGCTTTTTGTTTCTCTATTACACTATTCTCCACACTGCATTATAATCATGTAATTTATTTGCTTATATGTCTGCCTTGCTTCCCTGACTATAAATTTCTGAAAGGCAAGAGATAGGGCTTATTTGTCCTTTAGATAAGATGTCCAATAAGATCTGGTTGGTGTGGCTCAGTGGTAGAGCATCGACCAACAGGTGGCTGGTTTGACTCCCAGTCAGGACACATGCCCAGGTTGTGGGCCAGATCCCCAGTGGGGGGCATGCAGGAGGCAGCCAATCGATGTTCTCTCTCATGGATGTTTCTCTCTCTCTCCCTCTCACTTACGCTCTCTCTAAAATCAATAAAGAAAAAAAAATTTTTAAAGATATACAATAAGGATTTAATGAAAGAATAACTATCATTATTTTGATAAAAATCCATACAGTGTTTTGAGCTGTTTTCTTTAAGTCAAATTGTGGTTGGATCAGGAGAAAATTCCTTCAGAGTCTGAGGATTCCTTCTGATGTAACTCGAGGATTTAGAATCTAGTTTCAGGGTCAGAGGGAAAGAGAACTGGATAGGGGAGAAAGTTTAAAAATCAGTTTTCAGGTCTCCTTCATCTCTTCTGCCTTCCATCTTCTTCATCAGTTGCTTCAGCAATACAGAGTAGTGAGGCAACATTTGTTGTTTTTGTTCACACAGCTTTCTTCTTCCTTCTTGTAGTAATAGCACCTTGATTTTGCTTTGGAGGGACTCCTCCATCAGATATAGTCAGATGTGGTTGCCAATTCAGATGTCCTTCCTTACTATCGCCAACAGGTGGGCACTTGACCAAAGGTAAGCTGATCAGATTTCTCTCTCTGGAATATAAACAAGGGACAAGAAGAGGCTGAGTGACCCTTTAGTGTCGATCCAGCTGTCCCTGTTTCCTAGCCTCCGGATGGCCCTATTTCCCGGTCTTTCTAAGCTTCTTGCCTTGCCTCTTCTCTTGGTTGTTTGAGCTTCCTGACTTCCAATAAATTACTTCTCTAATTCAATTAGCCAGAGTGATTTATGTGCTAGCAACCAACAAATGATAACTGATAGAAACAGGGAACTGAAGATTAAAATTTCATTTGATTTATCCAAAAGCCTAGCAAGAAGGAATAACTCTGGATATTTCCAATCTATTCCCAGGCTCAGTTTGCCTCTTTTAACAAATTTACCCACTATCCAGGTAAGTAATCTGAGAAAAGCCAATCCCCCTTTGAATATTCTTCCTTTTCCTAAAGTAACCCAGTTTTCCCATTAAGTCCCCAGGCCAGTTCCAACATATCTAGTCTAGTGAAGCAATTCAGTGGACTTAAAGACCCCTAGAGTATCCAGCCCTAACCTTTCTATTTCCTGCTTAACCACCCACCCATGGTGCCACAAAAACATTGGCACTTTTTCATTATTATGAGATGTCCAAGTCAACTATATGTCATTAGTCCATTATCAGTTAGTCATTTTACCTCCTGCTCACCAGCAATCATGAATGGGAAGCCAAATTATCTTACTTTTTATTTAACACTTTCATAGTTCTTACTCTGCACCAGGCATATTTGAAGTGCTTTGTTGACAAAACAACATCCAGCCCAGGAAAACATTTTATAAGAGTTTATTTGAGCCAAAACTGACAACAATTGCTGAGAAACAAAATCTCAACAGACTGAGAAAATGCTACAGAGAATAGAAGTTTTACAGCTTATTTTATACACCAGAATCAAAGGAGAAGACATAAGCGAGATTACACAAAATCCATTGGTGGTAGATTAGGAAGGCTGGAGAAACAAGGTGGGTAAATCTCTGAGACTAGATAAAACAGTAAAACAGAGAGACACATACTTCTTTTACATTTGCGGGTACAGGAAAGTTACCATTTACAGCACATAGAGATGGTATTTGGGCAACTAGAAAACAATGAGGGTTCTGTGGTCTTGTGCCCTGGTGGGAAATTGTGCTCTGAGAGGTCTGGAAAAAGGGGATTTCTCTGACATCCCAAAGGCATGTTATGCAAAAAGACATGATGCAAAGAAACAATAAACAGACTCACTTAAAGATTGACCTCTGTCAAGGAAGCTATAGGCCTAGGACATGACTGTCTGCCCTGGCTCACTTTTAGTTAGGAATTTTATGTTCAGACCACCCTATGTGGTTATTTTCAGTCCCTGAATTTATAAGGTCTGTCATGAAGCCCCTTTCCCAACCTCGAGCTTATCAGGTTTAGTAAATGGTCCCTTCTTCGTCCACAGCTTCACACATTTTACTCACTTAATTCTTATAAAAAAACCCTGAGATAAGAACAAATGAAGAAAATGAGGCACAATGATCTTTAGTACCTAGTACAAAGTCTCAAACCCATAAAGAACAGAATCACAATTCAAACACTGGCAATCTGGCTCCAAGACTGTACTCTAAACCACCAAGCCATGGTTTTGAGATGATGGGTTTATTACATGGACAATTAAAGGGAAAAGCTAATCATATTTAAATCTGCAGCAGCTGACAGGGCACATTGACATGGAAATAAGATTAGTCCCTACATGTCAAAATCTGAAAATATCAAGTCAAGTTGGAGTACGCTACAGGTCTCTTTTCTTAAACACCAAAACAAGCCAAAGTATTCCATAATGGTTTCTGTTCACATTGAGAAGATTCTAAGACCTTGCATAGAAGGTGCCTTTCTTCTTTAATTGGCCTGAAACTCACATGTTAATTTTCTAGAAAGTCTGAAATGTAAACCTAACTCTAAGCTTTTACGCCTTGAGTAGGGGAGTGTTTCACCACCTCTGAGAGAGGGAGATTGCTACATTTATTCAATCACTGCTGTGCCCCATGGTTGACTTTCTAACTTGATTATATGTATTATGTAACTTACTGCATTATAGGTATCTTTTTACTTTCCTTGGATCTTTATTTATTTACTTTTTTAATCCTCACCCAATGATATTATTTTTCCATACGTCTTCAGATAAAACAGGAGGGAGGAAGGGAAAAAGAGAGAGAGAGAGAGAAACATTAATGTGAGAGAGACACAGCTATTGGTTGCCTACCACATAACCCCAACCAGGGCTGTGGATGAACTGCAACAGAAGTACGTGCCCTTGGCTAGAATCGAACCCAGGACTCTTTGGTCCAATGGCTGACGCTCTAACTGCTAAGCCAAATTGGCCAGGGCTTCCTTGAGTCTTGAAAAGTTTTCTCGTAGAGTATCTAAAGCGAGAATTTGCATATTGAGTATCTCCATTCGCCTGTGAAGACATAACTCTGATAACTTCTCCCATTAGGCACTACAGTCCAAACAGATTTTGTACTATGGTAACATTATGCACAACACTCGTGATATAATGACATCTAAACAAAGCACTGATATCAACTTCTAAGTTACTAAAATCAGGGTGAAATATAACTGAAGGTTAATAGCAGGTATCTGTAGGAAGAAGAATTATTAGTAGATTTTAACTTATTTTATATAACATCTACAAAGAACGTTTGTTTCTTAATATTGTAAGAATATTAAGCTTTATCTGTACTTTTATTACATTTGTGGTATCATGGACATGCTGTATTAGGTGCTTTTTATCTAGTTTATAATTAATAATAAAAGTAAAATTAGCCCTGGCCGGTTTGGCTCGGTGGTTAGAGCGTTGGCCTGCGGTCCAGAGAGACCCGGGTTCGGTTCCCGCTAAGGGCACGTACCTCGGTTGCAGTTTGTGCCCGGCCTTGGTTGGGTCGTGTGGGTGGCAGCCACTCGATGTGTCCCTTTCACGTCGATGTTTCTCTCTCTCTCTCTCTCTTCCTCTCTCTCCTTCCTGCCCTGTCTGAACAAAAAATGGAAAAATGTCCTTGGGTGAGGATAAAAAAGAAAAAGAAAAAAAAAAAAGTAAAATTAGCAGAACACTCAGCTTTTTGTTTTGAAAGTAGTAAAGTAAGAAATATAAAAATTTACTAAAGTAAGTGAAAAACTAATTTTTATTCTTATTCCATCGTTATATTCAGATAGTAAGAGAAAAGATTCCTTTTTTTACCTAATAAGGCAGTCTGGTGTCAGAGAGCCTGGCGTGTGAGTGACAGCTCCGCCTTCCACTGCTCATGAATGGGTTATTCAGTTCCATGCGCTTCAATGTGCTCAAGAGAAAAACAGAGATACTAACGCCTAGCACACAAGGCTGTGAACGCACCCAGGATTGGTTGCAGCACAGAAAAGCTATCCAATGAATGTCCATTTACTCATTCAAAAAGCTTACTGTAGGCCTCCTGTGTCAGCACTTATAAGGTACGGAAACAAATAAAATAGAACTTAAAAACCTAGTGACTTCCCTCAAAGAGTCTGTGATCTAGAGAAGCAGACAGGAAATCAAACATTCATAATACAATGGACAGGTATTAGACATGTTAGAAATCTGTATTTAAATTTTTTAATTTCTAACAAACTTAAATTCTACCATGGAGTTCCTATATTTTCAGGTTGTGGGAACTTAATCTCACTCAAATTGGGATTTCTCCATTTCTCTGGGGTAGTTGCTGAGATGTTCTCCATCTTGTCTTGAGGTCACTGCTGATTTCTGTTCATATTTCCAATCAAAAGTACCTTGGGGGGGCAACTTTCTTTAACTCCCTTACCCCTTTTACATACATGGGATCGTTCTGTGGCTCCCACACCACACTGGGCCCCTAGAAACTCAGCAGGACCATCCTTGGCTCCGGATCACTTCTGTGTTCCCCTCAGAGCCCAGGAATTTTGTCCTCTGCTCCGTGGCCTGCCTGGCTCTACAGAACCTCTGTGCACTCCCTCCGGCCTGTCTACCTGCATGCCCTGGGCAGACAGTTCTACTCTGGGTTCTTCTCACCAACCTGGGCTCTAACCAGGAAAGGAAACCTGTGTTCCCTCCGTGTTCAGATTCCACACACCTCTTACAGGTTTGTGTCACTCTCCTTATCCCTGTGCTAAGCTCAGGGAGAGGACCAGGCAGAGAACCTCACTCTTTGTCAGGAGTCCAACGTGCCTACTCACCCCTTGCCTATACTTGGCTGGAGCACTTTCTCTTTTCCGGAGCATGGAAGCTTTTTCACTCGGCCTGTCTTCTCCCAGTGATGGTTATTCCCTGAAGGGCCCAGAACTTTGAAATTTCTAATTCAAGTAAAGATTGCATCATCTCTTCCTTGATATATGAAAAATGCTGTAACAAAGCCAAGTCTGGGGTGAGAAAAACTATTAGCCAATATTTGAAAACTCATATCCCATAACAAAACACAGGGACTAAGCTCAAAGGGAGAAAGAGCCTAACAGAGGTGGGACATTCAGAGCAGACTTCACAGTGAAGGCCCAGCCGGAGCTAAGTCTTGAAGGATGAGTCAGAGCTCAGCTGCACAGTCAGACAAGGGGGAAGGTCATTCCATGCAGAAGGAACAACATGTGCAAAGTGACGCTGTTAAATGAGTCAGGATATAAATATATCTCCACTGCCTAAGCCATATAAATTACATCTCATTTTGAGAATGAAATAAGCACACACATAATTGTTTGAGCTGGCAGTTGCTTTAAGGATCATCTAATCTAATCCCTTCATGTAACAGATAAGAACATTGAAGCCCAAAATTATAACCTATAATCCAATGTTCAAAAATAAATAAGACTAAATTCAGCCTCCCACTTCTACCTACAGCAGAAACCCCTACTCCCAACCTTCTCCTTTGAGTCAAAATTCTTCATCAATTATATCAATATTTGTCACAAGCTTAGCAGTGAGTTTGTCTTTATCAGGTTTTGTGTGTGTGTGTTTTTAACTTACTCTCTAATAATAGCATTGTTGTTTCTAAGAGAAGGTCCTGGATTCTAGGAAATTACCCTAAAAAATAATTTATGAAGAACATTTTATATGCTGATGTCAGAATGCTGTATTTGTACTAGTTCCCTTAATATTCATGTCTCCAAGGTAGGTATTATTATTTACACCCATCTTATAGATGAGGAAACCAAGGCACAGAAAGTTAAGTAACTTGTCCTTAAATTATATGGCTAGTAAGTGGTAGGCAGGTAGTGAATAGTAAAACTCTAATATTCAGGCTCTTAACCACTACAATACCACATTTTTCTTTATGCTGTTATTCAGCCTACAAATATATTATAAATATATTTGCACAAATACACACATACAAGGCTTTTCATTGCAGTGGGGTTTGTTTCTATTTAAAAACTACCTAAATACCTATTAATAGGGGCTAATTTAATAAGTCACGTCATGACCTCATCATACAGTCAGTCAAAAAGAATGGGATAAGCAATATGTGCTGAAAGGGCCCAATCCTCAAGAAATAGGACATAGGCAAGTTAAAAGTAAAAAAGTAATAATAAAAAGAAGGTGTATATGTACTTTTGTTTTGTTTTTTTAAAAGAGCTATATAAATAATATTTAAGAATGTTTCTGTAAGGCACTAGCAAATTACTAGCAGTGGTCATCCCTCAGAAGAGAGACAAAGGAACTGAGAATATGGGATAAGATGACAGTTTACTCTTCACTGTATACCTTTTAGTAATGTTTGCAATTTTTACCATGTGCAAATAAGCCACTCAGATTCTACACACTAGTTTCATTATTAAAATTATCAAATAATGGGATTTTTTTTAATCCTAAAATAAACATTCAAGCTGAAGAAGCATATAATTTATAAACATAGTAACTTAAAAGTATTATTAAATACTCAAATTATCATGTTTATCTTTACCTACAAAACAGTTCTTTGAAAAGACCAGCCTTCTTAACTCCTTGCCAGGATATTTATTCATTTCTGACTCACAAAAGAAAATAAAGAAACTACTAGATGTATAACTAGCCCGGTGCCCATTGGTATGTTGGGAGCTTAGGGCGAGGGATATGTGATAGGGAATGAAATGAAGGGAAGGGCTGGAGGACGAGGAGGAGGAGGGGAGAAACAATACCAAAGAGTTAATTCTTAGTGCTGTTAAGATCCCAACATGAAGAAGCTCCATCCCTATCATTCAAGATAGGAAGTCAAACTTCAAATGCATCTGTTACAAGATGTAAAAATACACTTCCAAATGGGCTCTCACATCCCAACACACACAACATGCCACTATCAATACCCACAATATAAATCATAGTGATTACCTTGACATAAGAGGTTCCAACTACTTTCTTTCCACACTGTTTTGTTTTCCATTCTGTTCCATATTTATTGATCAGGTTTTTTTAATAAAATGTTTTTCTTTATTGATTTTTAGAGCAAGAGGAAGTAAGAGGGAGAGAGAGATAGAAATATCGATGAGAGAGAACATTGATTGGCCACTTCCTGCATGCCCCCATCTGGGGATTGGGCCCACAACCTGGGCATGTGCCCTGACCGGAAATCGAACCAGCAACCTCTTGGTGCATGGATTGACGATCAACCACTGAGCCACACCAGCCTGGCCTGATTAGGTTGTTTAAAGTTCAAGCAGGTGTTCATGAAATTTTACCTGTATCTTAAACACCCACCACGTTTGCTCTAACTAGGAGGGTGTAAATTTGGGCAGAGTCTAGAGTCAGCAGGAGGAGGAGTGTTATAGACTCAATGTTTGTGTCCCTCTAACATTCATGTTGAAGTTTTAACCTCCAGTGTGATAGTATTTGGAGATGGGGGCTTTGAGAGGTGATTAGGGTTAGGTTAGGTTATGAGGCTGGACCCTATGATGGGATTAATGTCCTTATAAGAAGAAACACCAGAAAGACTTTCTGTCTCTTTCCCTCCTCACACCGTTCTCTCTGCCAGTATGGACACAGTGAGAAGGTGGGATAGTTTCCTCATGGTACAAATAGAAAATATTGTTCTAACGTTCCTGGCCTGAAGGTCACTTTAGAATAGACAATCAAGTGTTCAGTAGTCAAAGTATACTGTTCCTCAGAAAAACAATTAAACAAACAAAAAAAAGTTGTTAAACTTTCATAGATAAGTTACACCCAAATAAATATAACTAGCAAAAACAATAAAACAAAATCCACAAAGAAAAATGCTTATTCTATTATTAATAAAAAGTGCAAATTAAAACAAAGAAATGATACTATCCAATACACATAACACTGCAGAGTAAGCCAAACGGTCATATTTACATAAACCGTTAGAAAGCAATATATAGATATATACCAAGAACCATGAAAATGAACATAATCTTTAACCTTTATACCTTTTGGGGGAATTTAATTATGAGAAATTCAACTGAATACTACTAAAATAAAAAGCTATAGACATGAAGATGCTCAATACAACATTACCTGTAATATACAACTATCTAGATTTCTATAACAAATTTTAATAAGTTGAAAGTTAAGTGGCCAATAGAAGTTAGCAAATTTAGATAGATAATATAAACTATTTGAAATATTATGCAATCAAACCAAAGAACTTATATGCATATATACACAACCAATGGACACAGACAATAGTTTGGACAAGCAGGAGAGGGGTGGGAACAGGGAGGAGGGGGTCAATGGGGGGGGAAGGGCAGATATCTGTAATACTTTCAACAATAAAGATAATACATAAATAAATATAAAATATAAAATAGCGATTTGTTAATATGATGGGCAATTTTAATGTTGAGAAACAGATGGAATATTACATGATAAAAAGCATACTATAAAAGAGTGTGGTTGTAAATATAATTAAACACAGAGGCCTGGGAGGGCGGTGAGGGGGAAGGGAAGAGATTAACCAAAGAACATATATGCATATATGCATTGGCCATGGAAACAGACAAAATGAGGTGAAGGCCTGGGGAGGGGTGGGGGCTGGGTAGAGAGGGGAAATGGAGGACATTTGTAACACTGTTAACAATAAAAAAAACAAAACACATAGGCCTATGAAAACAACTAGAAACTATTACGCAAAAATACAAAGTGAGGCAAACATAGGTTTACAGTTTTTTGTAGAAAAATTATACACTAATTAATAAATAATAACAAGAATAAACAGTATCACGTACTCACAACTGTAAACCTACTTTTGCCCCACCCTATATGTATCATTGTGTGGGGAAGGGTTATTATGAATTAATTGTTTTTAAATGGTTGTTTATATTACTGTTGATTTTATTAAAAATCATAGGGATTTAGCATTCAAAAGTTTGCAACTAAAATCTAAATAACAAGGGAAAAAATAGCAAATTTTACAGAATACAAGTGATAATTATTGAACTTGATATTTACTATTTTTTCTTTATTTCAAAGAATACACTGCATATTCTTATGACACAGCAAATTCTTATGACATGGCATATAATTTCAACTACAGAGACTGACTTCCTAAAACTTTGCTGTAAATTTTGTGGCTACTAATTATAAACTTCAGCAGCCCATTATGGTAAGGATGGCTCTGAAGTTGTGTTCCTCACCAAAATGTTTGCTTTGATCATTGTTTTTATTTACACAGAGGGCCTTGGGAGCCCAGGCTCACAACCCAAGCTCATAGTGTTATTAAGAAATAACTTTTTATTCTGCAAGAAGATTGTAAATTTCAGCTATACTACTCCTTTTTAATATTTGCTTTTGTTGCCTAGAGGAAAGTAAGAAGATATGTATTTTCACTTAATATTTATGACTTCCTATCATATGTTCCTTATAGCAACATGTTTAGAGCAGGGACAGAAAATAAAGAAAGATTCAGTTTCAAAGTTGACAATCCAACAAAATGTCATTTGACTTTTTTCTTTACGTTTTTATTTTCAGCCTTTTGCCAGAGGGTCCATATTGTGGTTTCCAACCCTGAAAAAGTAATCCTGGAACAGCTGGGCCTATACTGAAAACAAACCATCCTGACCTAGGGCATTGTCATCCAGAGAGAGACAAACTACTGAGCAGACCCTGGAGAGTCACTCTAGAACTGGAAAAGGAACAGGGTGCCCAGACAACTTTCACATCTCACAAGACAGAAAGGCACAGAGCCAATTAGAGAAGTAAGACGAAGTCCCAGTTCCCCTTAGCCTGTTTGCAACATAGATGCTGAAACGAAGGGAATTTAATGTGACAAACTCCCAAAGGAAAAAATAAATTCTCTTTTAACTTTTTGTTCACAGTGTTTCATTCACCTTAAAGGGATCATTTAACCCATGAACTAAGCATACAGGCACATGCCAAGAAAAGAAAGCAATCTGGCAGTAGTCTTAAAAGCAATCCTTCCAAAAAGCAACACCTCTCTGCCTGCTTCCTCTTTCCTCCACATGGCTCAAAATCTTCCCCTTTTGCTCAGTGAAATTCAATACTTTGAAAACTCTTTCTATTTCTTCTTCTTTTCCATGTTTTTGTTTAGATTGGGTTGAACAGGAATTGCTTTATTCTTTTGGCTTGGTCAGTTAGTTGGCAGCTTGTGCATGTAGAATGCGTGCTGAACCGGAAATCTGAAAAACTATGTTCAAGTCCCTATTCAGTCACTAATTAACTACATGATTACTGACAAGCCAGATACTTCTCTAGGCTTCTATTTCCTCATCTGGAAATAAGAAGGGTAAATGCATGATTGCTAGGATACCATCAAACTCAAAATGTTCTCTAACTAATAGAGGGGGGAAAGGATAATGCAAAGAAATGCTGATGGGAAATTACACATTTTAAAAAGCAGATTAAAAGTATTATGGAGGTGGTAAAACTTTACATTTCAACTTCATCTGGCTTGATTTCTCAGAACTGAATCATCCCATGGAATGAACTATTCAGAGCTAAAAGACATCAAAATGAAGCTCTAAAAATAATAGATAAACCTATTTTAGGAAGAGGTGATGGGGAGCCAGAGAAGGAATTCCTGCAGTAGGAATTTCTTATGTTCTTTAAGACCAAAGCAAACACTCCCTGCTTAGGAAGGAAAAATTTAGGTGCCCATTTCGGTGTAGTTTTTCTTCCTGGCAGACCACTTTCTAGGGATTAACTTTCATTTTACCAGTTCTGCAGCCTGAGGAAAAAGTTATCCTGGGCTAACTTATTTCCAACTCTGCATTAGTTTATACTATTACAGCTAAATCATAATCAAGTTAGGAAAGAGAAATGTGCAAACAAGACACAAGGAGAGTAAGAATTAGTTTAATCCATAAATAATCCCCAAATCTCAAACTATGAAATAGCTTCAACTCCCTCCTTACTCATAAAGCCTTTCCTCCTAGGCCTGATAAGTCACTAAACTTGCTGGTTTGACCTTTGTTTTTCTTTCTTCCCCATCTCAGAGCCAAGGTACTAAAAGCTAAAATATGTCTTCTCACTAGTCATTTTATATAGTTGTCAATTCTTTGGTAGCAAGCAACAGAAATTATCTATACTGGTCATCTTGGGCTGCCACAACAAAATACCATAGACTGTGTGTCTTCAACAACAGGAATTTATTTGTCACAATTCTGGAGTCTGGGAAGTCCAAGATCGAAGTTCTGGACAGTTCAGTTCACCGGTGAAGACCCTCTTCCTGGCCTGCAGACAGCCTCCTCCTCACTGTGTGCTCACATGGCACAAAGAGAAGAAGCAAATTCTCTGGTGTCTCTTGTTATAAAGACACTAACCTTATCATTAGGGCCTCACCTTCATGACTTCATTGAAACTCAGTTACCTTTCAAAAGTCCCCATGTCCGAATACCATTATATTGGAGGTTAAGGCCTCAACATATGAATTTGGTGGTAGGGGGAACACAATTCAATCCATAGCACTACATAACCTACAAAATAAGTTAGTTTATTAAAGAATACTGAATAGCTCACAGAACTAAAAAGAAATCTAGAGAACCAGCAGGGTAAGCTCAGGAGAACTAGATAGCAAGAGCCAATAGTTAGTTCATTCATGGTATTAACACTACAGAGAATTAGTTCCAATAAAGTTTTCAACGTTTGAATCCATGCAAGATTCAAACAACTCAGAGAATATGATTATCCTTGTTTGAGTCATGAGGGAGGGCACACTGTTTAACAGTTTTGGGGGTACATCATAGAAGGGGTGGGGGGGGGGGGGAAGAGCAGGAATACTTCTCCAAAAAAAAAAAAAAAGAGAGAGAGAAATACAAAGTAGCCCAAAACAACAAATATCCAATGTTTTCTGTTAAGCCAGGGCTTAGAAGAAAACTAGATTTTTTTTTAATCCCCACCTAAGGACATTTTTGCATTTATCTTCAGATAGAGTGGGAGGGAGGGAGAGAGAGAAACATCGATGTGAGAGAGACACATCGACTGGCTGCCACCCACAGGATCTCAACTGGGGCTGGGGACAAACTGCAACCGAGGTATGTGCCTTTAGCGGGAATCGAACCTGGGACTCTCTGGTCCGTGGGCCGACACTCTAACTGCTGAGCCAAACTGGCCAGGGCAGAAAACTAGATTTTAACATTGGCTTGGCCATTCATTAACTGGTCACATTGGGTGAATCTATGAGACTTTCTAAACTTCAGCTTTTGGGTCATTTAAATAGGAAAAGTAAAAGCTGTCTAATGGCAATACAATGTTGACTAAATAAGTTACCAACAGAGCACTTAATGTGCCCTCCATGCTCAATAAATGTTAGTTCCTTCCCTTCTCTTTCTTAAATATGGCAGGACAGCTGTTGATTTGCTGTATAAGTCTGTGCACACACAGACTTTACTTCTAAAATATAAAATAATATACAACTTGTACTATGTGGACATATTATACTATCACGAGTGTTTTCTATATTAGGCAGTTGTCCGACATCAAAAGAATAACAAATTTTGAGTCTGACTTAAATGAGTAACTTTCAATAAATCCTAGACTAAGGAAAGAAGGTCAGGTTTGGACATTCGAGGTCTGGAGAGTATAAGATCTTAGTGACAATACTACTCATCATTTCTAAGAGCCAAAAATGAGCCTCCTGTTTGTGAAATGCAAATAGACATGTTTCTCTATAAGGTCTCCCACCATGTGGCCTCGATTCAGGATTTTAGCTGGGAGTTTTGGTCTTTGAACTCCTCAAAATTACATGCAAAATTGTGTGTGTGTGTGTGTGTGTGTGTGTGTGTGTGTGTGTGTGTGTGTGTATTGAAAACCACTGCCTTAACCAAACGGAAGGAAGATAAACCCTTACTAGCTACTGCAAAGAGCAATAGCCACTTTCAAAATTCACCTCCCTTTGAGACTGACTCAATATCCATCATTTACGGTGTATCCCACTAACATCTACAACAAAAGTAGCAGCAAGAACCATCAACAAAATGAAAATACAATCTACTGAATGGTAAAGATATTCACAAAGGGTATCCAGTAAGGGTTAATATCCAAAATATATAAAGAACTCATGCAACTCAACATTTTTAAAAGTCCAATTTAAATATAGGCAGAGGACATGAATAGACATTTCTCCAAAGAGCATATACAGATGGCCAACAGACATATGAAAAGATGCTCAACATCACTAATCATCACAGAAATGCAAATCAAAATGACAATGAAATGCTACTTCATACCTATCAACATGGCTAGAATCAAAAAGTCAACAAAGAACAAGTGTTGATAATAATGTGCAGAAAAGAGAACCCTCATGCACTATAGGTGGGATTATGAATTGGTGCATCCACTAAGAAAAACAGTATGAACATTCCTCAGAAAATTAAAAATATAACTACCATACAATACAGCAATTCCACTTCTGGGTATTTATTTGAAGAAAAGAAAAAACCTAATTTGAAAAGACCCTAATTTGAACATATGCATCCCTATGTTCAGTGCAGCATTATATGCAATAGCCAAAATATGAAAGCAACCTAGGTGTCCACCAATAAATGAATGAATAAAGATATGGTATATAAGCACAATAGAACATTACTCAGCAATAAAAAATTTTTAAAAGGGAATGAAATCTTGCCATTTGTGACAACATGGATGGACATAGAGGGTATTATGCTAAATGAAATAAGTCAGACAGAGGAAGATAAATACATATGATTCCATTTATATGTAAAAAAATAAAACAAAACAAAACAGACTCAGAAACAGAACAAACTGATGATTACCAGAGGGGAGAAGGGTGGGAAGATTGGGTGAAAAAGATTAAGGGGAATAAGAGATACAAACTTCTAGTCATAAAACAAACCACAGAGATGTAGTGTACAGCTCAGGGAATACAGTCAATAATATTGTAATAACTTTGCACAATGACAGGTGGCTTCTAGACTTAGTGTGGTGATCACATTGTAAGGTATATAAATGTTGAATCACCATGTTGTACACATGAAACTAATATAATATTGTATGCCAAGTACATTTTCATAAAAAAATATTTAGGTAGCATCAAGTTCTTAAGACACCAGAAAGTATACAGCTATGCCAGGGATAATGCTTATGTAGTCCAACATTTTATCAAGTGAACTTTTTTGATAAAAATCTTCCCTGAAAGAGAGATTGTAACAGAGATTTTCTAGACAAATAGGTTCTGCAGGCAGTTTACATCTTCATTGATTTACAGAAAAAAAACTTATCATGTTTTTTCAGAAAACTTGAAGAAACTATGAAGGCTCCTGGAGTCACTTAAAAGGTGATTTAGACTGTTAAGATAACGGTGGGCAATCCTACTGCAGATTTGTGTCCTCCAACCTCAGCTGAAGCTTACCTCTAGCTAGCTTCCTTTTCCTTCCCCACAAGGGCTGTCTCAAAATGCTTAACTCGGGTTCTCTCTGCTCCCTACCCCCTCACTCCCTGGAGGGCATACGGACTCCTTTACCAAGACGGTGAGGCCGAAATGAATTGCTAAGGTTTCTTTCTTCTCTCTTCGAGCTTGCTCTGATGGTCTGTATCCTCACTCATTCTGAGCTCTTTCTCTATGATCTTAGTGTTTTCCCACTGCAGGCATTATAATATCACTGTCATGATTTTTGTCATATCATACTTTTGCTATAAATGTACCAGTATTACTTAAAAGTTTTCTTTGTTTTGATCAATGTTATTACCTTATATCCATTTAAACTCTTTCATTAAAACCCTTTTTATGGAAAATTTTAAACATATACAAATAAATAGAGAATTTAAAAAGCCCCTATGTACTCATCAGCCTCAACAATTACCATAGCCCAGTCAATTCTCCATTTTTTCCCACCTGCTTGCCCCATCCATAACATTTTGAATCAAATCCCAGTCATCATATAATTGCATCAATAAATTTTTTCAGTATGTGTCTCTGAAAGATAAAGATTTTTTAGACATACTTTTTCTTTAATTAGCAGGGAAGGAAAAAAAAAGTAAGGAAAGAAAGTAAGGAAGTCCTGTAGTCCAGAGAGAAAAACACCATCCAAAGTGGGAGAAGGGGCTAGAATTGAGACAGACAGGCAGAGAAAGGTAGAGCAAATGCTGGCCAGCAAAGTCTCCAAAAACTAAGAGCAACAATCCCAGTTCCAGTAAATGATGGCCACCGGCGAGGGCTCTGTGGAAGTACTGGCAGAACTCTGAGAACAATGGGAGTGCCACTGGTGAATGGGAAGTATACCCAGGACGAGGAATGAGAAGGATGGAAATTGGGGAACTGGTTCAGGTCTAAGTACTGATATGGGTGCTAGATAAGTGACCCTGAAATTAGAGAAACATCAAAGACACCTGAGTGGGGTGGGGCCTGAAGAGAAGAAGGTGGGGTCTCAGGGAATAGTGAGGCTGGGAAAGGCATATAGCAGTGGACTGAGATTAAATGGGGTGATGGTTTGGGGAAGGGTTTGTTGTTAGGAAATGGAGGGTAAGTTGGTCTTGAGAAGGAACACTGCGAGAGTTAAGAGAAGGGAAGCTGAAAACTTGGTGGCAACACAGAACTTATATGCATGTATGCATGAACAATGGACATGGACAACAAAGCTGGGGTCAGGGTGGGGAGGGTGGGGGAGGGGGAATCAGTGGGGGGAAAGGAGAAATATCTGTAACAAAAATAAATTAATTAATAAAAATAAATAAATAAAATCATATATCCAAAATTATTCTTGACACCATTTTAAAAAATATGTACAACTTTTTAAAGTTATAGAATAAAACATTTTGGTAAGAAAATGAAAAAAAAAAAAAAAACTTGGTAGGAACAAAGGGATGACAGCTCTATATTGGGTAGGGGCTGAGAGGTATAAGGTATGTGACTGTCTACCCTAAATGGGTCATGACCTTAACCTAAGGCAAAAGAACTTCTGTACACCACTAATGAATTCTTAACTGCAAGATCTGGTGACCCTTAGCCTTCACCCTACTGTCTCCACACTGTCTCTGCAGATATCTTAAATTCAATGTATTCAAAAACAAATTAAAATTTTTAGCCCCACAAGTCTACTCCTCCTCCCATTTTCTTAATCTTAGTCACAGCATCCCCAATCACCCATTTGCCAAATGAGAAACCTTGGAACCAGTTTTTATTGCTCCTTCTCCTCCACCACTTGAAGTAGGCATGTCTGTGGCCACCAGCATCTTGTGAACATCCATTCTACATTTGAGAATTTCTGTAAAGCTAGGACCTCCCTTTCCCAGTCTTGCTTGCAGTCAGGGTACAGACTTTTGACCCAGTGAGAAAACCAGAGCTGTATCCACTTTCATGAGGCTGGAGGTAGCGATGTGAAGTATGGGGTGAGCAGTGGTAGAGGTACTAGCTTACCATGCCCAGCATCAGAGGTCACCTGTGGTGTGATATGGTGCCAATAGTGGATTCTGCACATGGTTCCTGACTGCAGAGCCCCCAAGCCTGACTCTCTGGATCGCCTGGAAATCCTGTAATCTAGGAACTACCCTTCCATAATCCTATTTCTACTTCGGTTTGCTTACAGCTAAGCACCCTGACACCTAAGTTGCTCCACATTCCCCAAATCAGTTACTAAGTTCTGTCTTCTGGACTTACAGAATATTCTAACATTTGGTACCTTCTTTCCATTTCCATTGTCTCCGTCTTGGGTCTGGCTTCATCAGACCCAAGGGTCTGCCTAGGCCCCCAGGCTCCCTTGCTTAAGAACACCTTGCAATATATATACCGTTGCTCATACCTCCTTTGGATCTCATCACTCCGCCATCTGCACCTTAAAGAAATCTCCTTTACAGCACTGGCCCCATTCCTTTGGAGTTATTTGTTTACATCAATGTCTTTGTCCATCAAGTTGCTATGTAAAAAAACACCACAGACTGGGTAGCTTATAAAGAACAGAAATTTATTTCTTCTAGTTCTGGAGGCTAGAAGACTAAGATCAAGGTGCCAGCATGCTTGGTGAGGGCCCTCTTCCAGCTAGTTGACTTCTCACTGGATCCTCATATGATGGGAGGGCTGAAGAAGCTCTGTGGGGTATCTTTTATAAAAGCTTTAATCACATGCAAGAGGGCTCCACTCTCATGATGTAATAACCTACCAAAGGCCCCACCTCCTAATACTACATCACATTGGGCATTAGGATTTCAACATATAAATTTGGGGGTTGGGGTGGACATAAACATTCAGAGACCATAGCAATCACTGCTTCACTAATTAGCATGGGAATTAAAGTATTGTGGCTAAGTGGAAAGAGCATAGATTCAATGCAATCCCCATAAAAATACCAACGACATACTTCACAGAACTAGAACAAACACTCCAAAAGTTTATACAAAACCAAAAAAGACCCCCAAATAGCCACAGCAATCCTGAAAAAGAAGAACAAAGTAGGAGGGATCACATTACCAGATTTCAGGTTGTACTACATGGCCACTGTAATCAAAACAGCCTGGTACTGGCACAAGAACAGGCAGATAGATCAATGGAACAGAATAGAGAACCCAGAAATTGACCCAAGACAATATGCTCAATTAATATTTGACAAAGGTGGCAAGAGCATACAGTGGACTCAAGACAGTCTTTTCAATAAATGATGTTGGGGGACTACATCGAATTAAAAAGCTTCTTCACAGCAAAAGAAACCACCATCAAAATGGAAAGGTAACCCACTGTATGGGAGAATATCATTACCAATGATATATCAGATAAGGGGTTAATTTCCAAAATATATAGAGTACTCATACAACTCAAGAAAAGGAAGACAAAGAAACCAATTTAAAAATGGGCAGAGGAGCTGAATAGACACATCTCCAAACAGGACATACAAATGGCCAAGAGACATGTGAAGAAATGCTCAACATCACTAATCATCAGAGAGATGCAAATTAAAACAATGAGGTATCACTTCACACCTGTCAGAACGTTCACCATCTACAAAGTATCAAACAACAAGTGTTGGCGAGGGTGTGGAGAAAAGGGGACTCCAGTACACTGCTGGGGGGAATGCAGACTGGTGCAGCCACTGTGGAAAATGCTATGGTGTTACCTCAAAAAGTTAAAAATTGAACTGCCATTTGACCCAGTGATCCCACTTCTAGGAATATATCCTAAGAAACCTGAAACACCAATCAGAAAGAATATATGTACCCCTACGTTCATAGCAGCACTATTTACAATAGTTAAGATCTGGAAACAACCCAAGTGTTCATCAGTAGATGAGTGAATTAAAAAGCAGTGGTACATGTACACAATGGAATACTATGCAACTGTAAGAAAGAAAGATCTCTTATCCTTTGAGATGGCATGGAAGGACCTGGAGAATATTATGCTAAGCGAAACAAGCCAAGCAGAGAAAGATAAATATCACATGATCTCACTTATTTGTGGAATATAATGAGCTAAAGAAACTGCTGAACATAATTAATTCAGAGACATGGAGGTGAAGCCTCGGTGGGGTGGGGGGGGAGGTGGAGGAAGAGATAAACCACAGAACTTACATGCATGTATGCATGACCAATAAACACAGACAACAAAGCTGGGGATGGGGCAGGGGGAAGGGGAAGCAGGTGTCAATGAGGGGAAAATGAGAAACATTTGTAACAAAAACAAATTAATAAATAAAAAATTAAAATAAAAAAAAGGAAAAGCACATGTTTTGAGGTTAGAGAGTCATAAGTTGAATCTCAACTTACTAGCTGTGGAATTCTGAGAAATTCACTTAACCTCTCTAATTCTCAGTTTCCTTGGGATAATGCGAGTGATTACTTTAGTGGAAGCAAATTTAGCAAAGAATTAAAGACAGCACTATTACAGATTCCATTTTCTGGGTACTGTCACACAAGCTTCCATCCATCTACACCAGAACAGCTACTGAATCACCTAGGGCGTGAGCTCAGGCTGAGCTCAAGTCCTGCATACTCCAGGCCCAGCCTTGTGATGAAAAAAGTATGTGCTTCAGCCCCAGCCTCCCTGCCCTGTGCAACTTCCTGTCCTTTCTGAACGCCAGAAGTACACTCAGTAGGCCTCTCTCAATCCACTGGTACCATACTGCAGTGGCTGAGCTTCACCACTGAGACCTTTCCCACAGGATGTTAGGACAATAATTGTGATGATGGGTGTAAACACTGGGCGTAGTACCTAACACATGGCAAGCTTCACTTAACAAGAGTAACCATTATCATCATTCATTCTGAGAAGAGATGAATCTCTTTTGCATTCATTATAATCTAGAACAGTAAAGAGTCATGAAAATTACACTCGATAAAATTTTAGAGATTATATGAACAACTTCTATGGTTACTATACCTGGGATGTTTTCCTCTCCCCTAGTCCTTACCTTTCTTTCACTTAGAAAAATCCTACTTAGCTTTCAATACCCACTACAAATCACGCCACTTTTATAAAGCCTTTCTTACTACCCACAGTCAGGATTGATATCCTTCCCCCCGGATTCCCAAAGCTCTGGATAGCTGATACAGAACTTATCACAAAGTTCATGATTTGATTTTTATTTATGTATTTACTTATTTATTTGAGCATCTCTCTAATTAAACATTTATTCACTGAGGACAAGTATCTACATTACTTTCCCTTATAAGATCCATACCATTTGTGATGGTTAATTTCATGTGTCAATTTGGCTAGGCCATGGTACCCAGATATTTGGTCAAATACTAGTCTAGATGTTGCTGCGAAGGTATTTTGTTAAATGAGATTAACATTTAAATCTGTAATGTGGATTGGTCTCGTGCAATCAATTGAAGGTCTTAGGAAGAAGACTGACCTCCCCCAAGAAAGAGAGGAGGCAGCCTCCAGACTGCCTTTGGACTAGAGCTGAAACACCAACTTTTCCCTGATTCTCCAGGCTGCCATCCTACCCTGCATATTGTCGACTTGCCGTCCGCCACAATCCAATTCCTGGAAATAAATCAAGGTAAATAGATAAACAGATGATAGATAGATAGATAGATAGATAGATAGATAGATAGATAGATAGATAGATAGATTACAAGATAAGAGTGCTTGATCCTATAAGGAATGTGTTTGTGTGTATCTCATATATATGTAACTGCTCCATGAAAGAATGGAACTGGAAGTGAATGGATAAAGTTGAATAGAAGACGAAAACGGTCAAAGAATGTGAAGCAATTGAGCATGGGGCAAAGAGTGAGGGAGAGGCCTGGTGGGGTGGAACACCACCCAGAGGGTGAGCTCCAGGAATCATACTCCTACCAAGTTTTCTTAGCCAAGGCCCCAGGACAGACACTGCCTGCTCAGTGATAGACACAGAAGTTCTTTTGACTCAGTCTCTGAGAGACCAGGATTCAGACACAGTAAGGGTGAAGAAACTCCTAAGCAGTGAGTCAGTGCCCAGTAATTGCTTCTGCCTGACTAAAATGATGACACATTGTTATCTAGATGTGCACCTAAATTCAGCAGCACAGGCCAGCCATGAGCTCTGTCCTTCACGTGTTGTGCTCCCCTTCTGGCTCACCAAACCTGCGGTGTTGCCTGCACCTTCCCTCATACTCTCCCTGACACCATTATTCCCAGAGCCCCTCATCTCCCATTGCCCCGCACCAGCTGGGGTAGCCTGTCCACTGCTTTGAGCTTCCTGGCATTGCCCAGCCAGGGCCACATTTAAAAGCCATCTCACTCTCTAGACTCTTAAAATACAAGAACTGTGTGAGCAGGATTTTTAAAGGGAAAACGATAAAATGTGGACAGTAAATTATATTGCTGTTTTCTCTCCTGTTAAAAAATTGCAGGCTGCTAAGTGGTTTGGTGCTCAGTCAGTGTTTCAGATTAAAGGAAGTTGAATCGACACCTTACATTATTTCTACAGCATAAAAAAGATAGAACCTTAAATAGTCCCCAGAACTGACAGGGAGGAAGTGGGGTGACTGTCAGTCATTATTGCTATTTTTGTATCTATAGATAGATAGAAGGTCTCCAGAGCTTTTTAAAGTGCAAGTATGTATCCTGGCAGGAAGCTCTGTTGTTTAGAGCTTCATCCCGACATGCCAAGGTTGCAGGTTTGATCCCTAGTCAGGGCACATACAATAATCAACCAATGAGCACATAAATAAGTGGAACAACAAATCTCTCTTTGTCTCCCCCTTTCCCTTCTCTCTCTCTCTAAAATCAATCAGTAAGTAAAAAAGTATTTAAAATTCGCCTTGCTGGTGTGGCTCAGTGGTTGATCATCGACCCATGCACCAAGAGACTGCTAGTTTGATTCCTGGTCAGGGCACATGCCCAGGTTGTGGGCCTGATCCCCAGTGGGGGGCATGCAGGAGGCAGCCAATCAATGTTCTCTCTCATCAATGTTTCTGTCTCTCCCTCTCCCTTCCTCTCTCTCTCTCTAACATCTTTTTTTTTAATGCAAGTATGCCCATCTTAAATAAAGCCAATTTAAGAAAATCCATTCTAGCAAAATAAGTGAATTAGCAAGTGTTTCTTCATATTACAAGAAAATTCTTCACTCCAAAAGCAATTAAGACAGTCTCTATGATTAGTAATCGTTTAAAAGTCTACCCCAAATGTGTTTCTAATGATCCATCAGAAAAGTATTTCCATTACTAATGGGTCCTGGTAATTATTTAGAGACTATAATGATCCTTATCCATGCTGCATTCTTTAAAGCCTGTATTTACTGAAAGCCTATATTGGGCAAAGGATTTCCTACACATACATAAATGGCTCTCTTGTCAGATTGAATTGTAAAAGAAAAATTAAAAGTAAATAAATAATGTAACCTTAAGAATGAGATTACTTGAGATTCAAAATACTATAATATCCTTATGTATTCATTTTTACACAGTATTAACTTTAAACAAAAAATTGAGTACCTGATGTTACAGAAGCCTTGAATGTGTTCATAGCAGCACTATTTACAACAGTTAAGATCTGTGTCCATCAGTAGATGAGTGGATAAAAAAGCTGTCATACATGTATACAATGAAATACTATGCAGCTTTAAGAAAGAAAGATCTCTTACCCTTTGAGACGATGTGGAAGGACTTGGAGAGTATTATGCTAAGTGAAATAAGCCAGTCAGAGAAAGACAAGTACCACATGATCTCAGTTATTTATAGAATATAATGAACAAAATAAGCTGATGATCAAAATAGATCCAGAGACGTGGAAGTAGGGAACAGACTGACAAACCTCAGAGGGAAGGAGTGGGGTGGGGCAGAAAGAGATAAACCAAAGAACTTACAGCATATATGCCTAACCAGTGGACATGGACACCAGTGTGGGGAAGGCGGGAGAGGGGTGGGAGTGGGGAGGAAGGTGTCAATGGGGTAAAAAGTGGGGGGGAACATCTGTAATAATTTCAACAATAAAGATAAAAAGATCATCATGCTAGCCCTGGCCGGTTTTGCTCGGTGGTTAGAGCGTCAGTCCCTGTACCAGAGTCACAGGTTCAATTCCAGTCAAGAGCACATACCTTGGTTGCGGTTCAGTCCCTGGCCCTGGTCAGGGTCACAGGGGAGGCAACCAGTTGATGTGTCTCTCTCACGTCAATGTTTCTCTCTTTCTCTCTCTCCCCCTCCTTCCTCTCTCCCACTCTATCTGAAGATAAACAGAAAAATATCCTTGGGTGAGGATTTAAAAAAAAATCATCATGCTAAAATAAAAAAGAGAAACAAGGTTAGAAATCATATAGTGCCACATTGAAAGTCACAGCCAGTCAGTGCAACAGGAAAGGGAAGACCAATGTGGGCTAACATGGTGAGAGAGATGAAACTTGAGCTAGCTGTTGAAGGAGAGATAGAGGAGAGGAAGAAGGGCAAGAATTGGTATCCAAACTGGCTTTCTAAAAGTCCAGGAAAGGATTTTAAAATGGGAGCAAAAAAGATGGAGAGGTATAAAAAAGAAACGAAAGTAGTTAGAGAAGCTATCATCAAAGAGCAAGCTGTGGGAACAAATGGAAGAGCACAGAGTCAGAGGGAAACAGTCCACAGTCATAAGCGATTAAACTCCACAACAGCAAAAGACAGCCAGGCTGGCTCTCAGGGCCTGTCATTCAGGCTGGCTGTATCTGCAGGAGTCACACTAAAAGGATACACTATAACTTGATGGTGTCCAAGTGACAGTTAAAACTGTTTTAATGAGGGACCTAGTTTGGAACTCACAGAACAGTTTTTCTTCTCTCCTCATTTATCTGCCAGCCTGAGCAGTTTTCTGTCACAAAATGCTTAACAAAGTATCAATAGGATTGTAAGTGTTCTGGCTTGTTCTTGTCCTCATTACACTCTATGTGTTCTCTCTATTTCTATAATAGAGTTCTTTAATAAAGCCCCTGACTCCATTGAATTCTCTTCTAGCTGTTAGAAACTCTGTCCCTGGCCATCCCAGGGACAGTATGTGCTATTTTATTAAGTCATAGTAAGGGGATGGATTTTGAGAAATATCTGCTTGTTAACTGCCTAGAATTAAACCTTTAAGTTCCAAGCAGGGGCAGAGAGTTAAGAGTCATCCTGGCACAAAGAGAACTCCCTCTCTAGCACCAAGCTGAGGGCCTGAAGCAGAGTTTAAAAGATCCGGGGCTAGAGGGTAATGAACAATATATACTAGTTATATTTCTATCTACATTGTAATATCTTCTAATTAAATAGTAATATTCCTATATCATAGTATCTTCTAATTGAATAGCAATTTACACTTTAAACAATCCTTTCCTTACTTTGTCTCATGTTCCAGATGCTTTAAAATAAAAGACCCTTCAAAACTAGAAAATGCTAATTTGCTTTACTGTAGTATATCATATATATATAAAGCACAAGTCTTAATACAAGTTGGTGAATTTTGACATATATACAAATACATGCATGCATGCACAAACACTCCCCCACCATGTAATCATCACTCCAGATGAAGATATAAAGCATTTCCAGCACCCAAAAGGTTCTCTTGTGCTCCTCCTTCAATAGTTTTTTTTCTTCATAGCATTGAAGTATTTTTTCAGTCCTCACCCAAGGATATTTTCCCATTGATTTTCAGATAGAATGGGAGGGAGGAAAAGAGAGAGAGAAAGAGAAATATCGATGAGAGAGAGACACATCGATTGGTTGCCTCCCACACGACACCAACCAGGGCTGGGGATCGAACCGCAACCAATGTAGGTGGCCTTGATCGGAATTGAACCCATGACTCTTTGGTCCACACCCTAACACTCTAACCACTGAGCAATACCAGCTAGGGCTGAAGCTTTTTTTTTTAAGTAAAAATCAATGTTGAAGACAGTAACTCTGAGCTGTGTTCAATGCCACTGTTTGGAGAAGCTGGTTTGATTCACTGATATACTTTCAAAGATTCAAGAAATAGTGATGAAAACAAAACAAAATAGTTACCTGTATTCAAGGTTTACATCAAGAAATAAAGTACCACCATTCTCATCAAACACCAACCTTTTAAATTCACTCATTAGGGATCTTTTAAAAACACTTTTAGAAGAAAATTTTATCTAAGAAATATTGAGAACAGGAATAACAAGTACCAAATGACAATTATCAGTCTTTAGAAAATGTAATGCAGAAATATACTCTAATATATAGTCATTACTAACATGAATTCAGTGGAAAGAGGATAAAGGGAGGTGATGAAGGGGACATCTGACCTGACTATGTTTTTGTGAAGTCTTTTGTTAATGTTTATGCTTTTAACTTTATCTCACTTAGCATGGAAATAAGATACCAGTATGTCAATGAGGGCAAGAATCAGAAGCAAAAACAATTCCCAGAAAAGGGAATTTCACACCTTTGTGAGAAATTAGACTGGGTTATTTCAGGAAACTATAGATTTATGACTATTTAAATAGTTAAACAGATGGCTTTTCTCCCTGTAGGCCACATAACACAAACCACAGACAATAAATATCACTGTGAAAATCAGGGAGAATGAAAAGAAGTTTCTCAAATGTAGTAAACTGTAGACAGCACCAAGAGACTTCACCACAATAACTACCCCCCTGGTCAGGGTTTGAAGCACATTCTGTAATTAGTAAAGGCTGAAGTCTTTACATTTAATCATCATCAATTTACTAAAAGTACAAAAATGAAATCTATATAAGAGCTGCAATTACATACTTTTGCCCATTACTTAACAGCTATATGCAGAACTCTAATGCCAACTTTATTTGTAACATGATTGCACCAAAGTTAGCTCTGAGCAAAGCAACTTAAATAAAGGCTTAGGAACCTGGGTTTATGAGGGTCTCTAACTTTCTCCAGTCTCAGACGTATCTCTCTTCAACTTTCCTATTGTCCATGGCAATGAGAGGCAAGAGAACATTGCCTGGCTTCCAACTGGTCCATAGCATCAAGAAATACTGAAGTCAAAGCATAAAAAGTCTACTGTTTCTTTACTTCCAATTTTTTTTCTCATTGTCTTGACCAATAGGACACACAAATCTAGGTCATTTGAAATCCTTTAACAGATAAATCTATTCTGAAGAAGTTACTACGTTACATTACTTCTCTGTCTTAATTTGTGGACAAGACACAATGTCCACTAGCTTAGCTATCCCACAGGTAAACTTATGAATGGATTATGTACTGATTAGGAGGCCTTTACCCACAGTTTCACAGGCTCAGTTCAAACTAAGGATGGATTAGGAGCCACCAGCAAATATATATTACCTTGTGTTCCAAAAACCTTTATAACAGCATAGTATAGTGGGGGGCAGAATGATGAACCTCAAAACTCAGCTTTGGGGCTAACTACTTGTGTGAATTCAATGACATGCCTAACTTTTCTGTGCCTCAGTTTCCTTATCTGTAAATTGGGAGTGACAGATAGCTACCTCCCAGGGTTGTTGAAATAATTAAATAAAATAAGGCATGTAAAGTGCCTACTACAGCCCCCAACTAAATAAGACCATACATCAAGATTGTACATTGAAATACAGTTGCATGTCTATGTAATGAGATGGAACTGGGTTCCCTGATCGTTGCTGACCTACCAGAATAAGAAACAGTATGACTTCTCTTGTTTTCCCTGGGAAATGGACTCTGAGATGGATGTTTCTAGGAAGAAAATTTCTTGGGAAATGCCCTCAGAGTCAATAATTATGGAGGAGTAAAGGAAATAGGAACGGCACAGAGAGGGAGTGAACTGTATTGCAATAGAAACAAAGGACTCAGCTGATTCCACAGGTCTCCAGGACTGGGATGGTCCTTCTGAGTTGTACCACTCTAGTCATGGGACTGAGCTCTATAACCCCACATTGACCAGTCGTGCAATGTGGGTTATCCCCCAGGAAGAGGCATAACCTTGGGTGAGGTGGTTCCCTTCAGCCGAGGGTAATGCCCAGAGAGGGATTCAGCTGAGAACATACAGACAGCAACAGTTCAGCAATTGAGTGCCTAAGTCCTAAAGGGAGGGATCCCAGCAGCGCATCCCAGCCACTACCGTTTAGCACGTGTACCACTTGTATCCACTCACTTCTGATAATCAGTTCTGAGGGAAAGTTCTCCAAAACTTTGATTGGCTTCTTTTCTCAGGTAGCTTACAAGAAAGGGATTAGTGGGACAAACTGACTGCAGCTGGTCTCATGACTATAGCTGAACCACATACTTCACACAACTAGAACAAACACTCCAAAAGTTTATATGAAACCAAAAAAGATCCCAAATAGCCACAGCAATCCTGAAAAAGAAGAACAAAGTAGGAGGGATCACATTACCAGATTTCAGGTTGTACTACATGGCCACTGTAATCAAAACAGCCTGGTACTGGCACAAGAACAGGCAGATAGATCAATGGAACAGAATAGAGAACCCAGAAATGGACCCAAGGCAATATGCTCAATTAATATTTGACAACGGTGGCAAGAGCATACAGTGGACTCAAGACAGTCTCTTCAATAAATGGCGTTGGGAAAATTAGACAGCTACCTGCAAAAAAAATGAAGCTAGAACACCAACTTACACCATACACAAGAATAAACTCAAAATGGATAAAAGACTTAAATGTAACTTGTGATTCCATAAAAATTCTAGAAGAAATTGTAGGCAACAAAATTTCAGACATCATATGCAGCAGAATTTTCACTGATACAACACCTAAGGCAACAGAAACAAAGGAGAAAATGAGCACATGGGACTACATCAAACTAAAAAAGCTTCTGCACAGCAAAATAAACAACCAGCAAAACGGAAAGGGATCCCATTATATGGGAGACCATAATTGCCAATGATGCATCAGATAAGGGGTTAATTTCCAAAATATATAGAGTGCTCATACAACTCAGCAAAAGTAAGACAAAGAACCCAATTAAAAAATGGGCAGAGGACCTAAATAGACACCTCTCCAAACAGGACATACAAATGGCCAAGAGACATATGAAGAAATGCTCAACATCACTAATCATCGAAGAGATGCAAATTAAAACAACAATGAGGTATCACCTCACACCTGTCAGAAAGGCAGCCATCAACAAATCATCAAACAACAAGTTTTGGCGAGGGTGTGGAGAAAAGGGGACTCCAGTACACTGCTGGGGGGAATGCAGACTGGTGCAGCCACTTTGGAAAACACTATGGTATTACCTCAAAAAGTTAAAAATTGAACTCCCATTTGACCCAGTGGTCCCACTTCTAAGAATATATCGTAAGAAGCCCGAAACACCAATCACAAAGAATATATGCACCCCTATGTTCATAGCAGCACTATTTACAATAGCTAAGATCTGGAAACAACCCAAGTGTCCATCAGTAAATGAGTGAATTAAAAAGCAGTGGTACATGAACACAATGGAATACTATGCAACTGTAAGAAAGAAAGATCTCTTATCCTTTGAAATGGCAAGGAAGGACCTGGAGAATATTATGCTAAGCGAAACAAACCAAGCAGAGAAAGACAAATATCACATGATTTCACTTATTTGTGAAATATAATGAACCAAACAAACTGCTGAACAAAATTAACCCAGAGACATAGAGGTGGGGTACAGACTGACAAGCCTCAGAGGAGGGGGTTTTGTAGGGGAAGAGATAAACCACAGAACTTACACACATGTATGCATGACCAATGAACATAGACAACAAAGCTGGGGATGGGGCGGGGGGGGAGGGGAGGAGGGTGTCAATGGGGGAAAAATGAGAAACATCTGTAACAAAAACAAATTAATAAATAAGAAATTAGAAAAAAAAAAAAAAAAAGACTATAGCTGATTCCTTAACTCCCTTCTTTATTACCCTTCCTGGATTCTTCTTACCCTCAGCTAGCACCTCTTCTGGTGTAGGTAGTTTAATTTGCGGAGTGACCCAGACCTCATCCCTCAGGGGACTGAGTCTCTAGTCATCATGCCCTTCTCAGGCCATGACTAATGTATTTTTCTATTTACTCTTAAAATTGGACAAATAAGTACTAAGAAATTCCCCAGTGATCACATAAGTGCCAAACTGATTTTCCATACCCCTGCCAGGATAGTGACTCTTTTTCTTTCTTTTTTTAAATTGAATTTATTGGGGTGACACTGGTTTCAGGTGCACAAGTCCATAACACATCATCTGTACACTGTACTGTGTGTCCATTGCCCCAAGTCAAGTCTCTGCTCATCACCATTTCCTCCCCCATACCCTCCTCCAGAACCCTACACCCCCCTCTGCCCAGCAATCATCACCTGTTATCTGTGGGGCAGGGGTGAGGGATTGGGGAGATTAAGCGAAAAAGAACAAAAAGAGAGAGAAAACAGTGATTCCTTTTCTTGACTGCTGGTTTCCTGGCCTGAGCAACCTGAAGTGATGGTGTTAGCATAAAGTTCAACATGACTGTAATACTCCCCCTGATGGAAGTGCTCCTCTTTGGGAAACAGGACCTTTAAGCCTATAGATCTCAGAGCTGTGGGACAGGAAGCCCAAATCCTCCAAATGGGCCACCGGGAAAGTTAATAAATGAGACTGTTCCTACCAGCAGCTGTTGGTTCCTGGATTCATGCATTCTGACTCTTGGACACACAGAACTATACAGGGTGGGGGAAAAGTAGGTTTACAGTTGTGAGTATGCAAAACAGTTTATTCTTGTATTATTATTTATTAATTATTGTATTATTTTCCATACACACAACTGTAAGCCTACTTTGCCACACCCTATATAATGACTGACGGGACATGTGGCACTAACACCCCATCCTTCTAAGTTATTAGCTCCAAGCTGGCATTCATTTGTGCTTCCACAAGGTTATTCTATCATTCTACTAGGTAGGCAGCTTCTGGGTGGTGTGGTATTTTTCTAAGTCCAGTCAATCCTATAATCATGTATCCACTTCCATACCCTCTTTGCTGTAAAAAAGGTTCCTTGGTTTGCTAGAATGTTATGTGGAGCCTGTGCTGGTGGATCAAACACTCTTTAAACTGTGGGACAGTGGTGCTGACTGATGCCCTACAGGAAGGTAAGGCAAACCCACATCCAAAACTTGGTAGAGTTTGTAGTAATTCACTCTAATCATCCAGGATCTATATGGTTTTTTAAGAGGCCAAACAAGACTGGTAAATGAATTGCAGATATGATAGGGACCACCTATATTCTTTATGTCTTTAAGGGTGGCACTAATCTCTATCCAGTGCCTCCAAGATATGATATTGTTGTAGATTTACTCTCTTGGCTGGGGTTAAAGGGTAATTTTAGAGGCTTCTACTTAGCCTTCCTCAATATAATAATAAGTTTTATCCCACAGGCCAAAGAACCAATGTGGAAGTTCTGCCAACTACCTATATATCCATTGCAATTATATATTTAGAGCCCAGGAAAGTGACCACAGAGTAGATCTGTGGACCCACTGTGAGTCGAACCTGAGCCAGGATTCCATTTATTACTGGCCTTCATACACTCTAACTCCCTACCATAGCAGGGGACCATAGGTCTCTAGGTATCAATGCAACTTGAACCCTCTCTCTAACAGATCTCGAATGTTGGAGTATTCTCCCTTTTCCAATTTACAGTTACCTGACTAAATGGCCTTAGGACCTTTGGGGAAGGACTGGAAGAAACATTACCATATGCATCCATGTACATTTGCCATGCTATTACTAGGTGCTTATTCCTGAGGACCTAATCTTTTCTTTAATTCATCACTTCTGAGTCTGAAATCTGGCTCAGCTATAAAACCTGGGCAAAGGACTGTGGCTTTTTATTAAGGCATTTGCCCACAGCTTTCTGATCATCCTCCTGAATCCTGCAGCTACTTTCAGGTTTAGTCAGTTTTTCTTTCCTTAGCAAGCTCGGCACTTCCCTGGCCAGACTGAGCTTGACTTGACTCTAGCTATTGGTTAGGGTCTGGTGGGGCAGTAGGGCTTATGTGGGTTTGCAATGCAAAGGCCTCTACACTGTCTTCAGGTAAGGGATGGAGTCTTTAATAGAAACAAAAAGATACATTTGCAAGCCTAGAAAGTTCAGGGAAAGCTAGGTGCATTGACCCAGATGTTTCCCATCTCAAGTTTTAGGATCTTTTTTTCCCAGTCTGGGAGAATTTGGCATAGAAAAATTTGTCGTATACCCTTGACATATCAAATTTACTGGGACTGAAAATTTAACCTTTTCTGTAAATGCATTATTCATTTTTCTAATGTTTTGTCTTCATTTACTTGAATCTAAGCAAAACCACAATTAGTTCAAATATTAGTACAAGTAATATAATTTCTGGTTTTTCTAACAAAATAATCTCTCAAGTTCTAACTGCTCAACTTCCCTCATACTCTTTCACCTCCTCCATTTTCCTCTGCCCCCTATATAAATTCTTCTGCAAAATCCATTCCATAGCCCTCTTCAAGAGGCCTTACCACACAAGCTCAGCCACAGTGGCAGCCACAGCTATGATGATGACATTAAACCACCAATAAGCATGGTTTTGGTCATCTGGAATTTAATCTCAACCTTGCACATTCACCTTCCACTATAAAATCATTGGGAGCTACTGACATCTATCTATGTGTAGTTTTGTTTTACGAGAGGAAGCCCATAACCACAGCACAGGACTGCTTTTAACACCAAGACAACAGAACCTACACACAAATAAAGGTAAATTAAACTAACTTGCTTGCTTACCCTGTGATAGTACAAGTAGAATTTTTCTTGGCTAGATGTGTCACAAAGAAAAAGAAAAATTTTAAGACACCAAAGTGGAATTATATTGTTGCCATTAACAGATTTTAATTAGCAGCTTTGTAAAACCTTGTTATTGCTAACAATCAGACCTAGGGTAAAAATATCCAGCTATGAAGAGTTCTTCATTATATGGGCTTCTATAAAGAAAAAGATTATCTGAATATATATAATCACTAATATATACATATATAATATATAAACACTAATACATCATTTGGACTTTATTTGCCCCTGTTGATTCATTCAGGTGGACACATTACTGCATGTTGTGAAAGTGTCTAATTGCAATTTTGGTAACAGTAAATGCCTAGTCACTACACGCAACTACTCAGATATTAAATATTTCATAACAATTTTTTTAGCTGACTCAGCCATTCACTGTGATCTAACTCACAGAGATGGTTATATTTAATGTTGCTTCTTAAATAATGTACACCCAAACTTTTAAAGCATGTCTTTAGTCTTTGGGCAGGTAGGTATACTATAGTACCCATATGGCAGAAGTTAAGAAGAAACTAGGATAATTTTGATCTACCATTTTCATAGCAGTCAGATATATAAATAAACACCAGGAATGGGCAGCATGTGAAATATCTTTTACTGGTGTCATTTATAAGCCACACTGACCACTAGATTGTAAGACAGAACCACTAGCAATAAAGTCTTCAAATCCACTTTGGTACAGAGCAAGGCTGAGACTAGGGAGAGGTGCATGAGATACAAGGTATAAAACTTTTTTAGTTTATTTTTTACAGTTGATGTACAATATTTTATTAGTCCCAGGTGTACAGCCTAGTGATTAGACATTTATATAATTTACAAAGTGATCATCCCAATAAATCTAGTACCCATCTGACACTACACATAGTTATTACAATATTATTGACTGTATTCCTTATGCTGTATTTTATATCCTCATGACTATTCTTTAACTTCCAATTTGTACTTCATTCCCTTCCCATCTGGCAACCATCAAAATGTTCACTTTATCTATGAGTATAGTTCTGTTCTGCTTGTTTGTTTGTTTTTTAGATTTCAAATAAAAGTAAAATCATGTGGTATTTGTCTTTCCCTGTCTGACATATTTCACTCAGCACAATACCCTCGAGGTCCATCCATGTTGTTGCAGATGGCAAAATTTAATTCTTTTTTACAGCTGAATTATATTTCATTGTATATGTGTACCACCACTTCTCTATCCATTCACCTACTGATGAATACTTAGGTTGTTTCCATATCTTGGCTATTGTAAGTAATACTGCAATGAACATATAGATGCATATGTCTCTTTGACTTAGTGTTCTGAGTTTCTTTAATAAATACCCAAAAGTGGAATTGCTGGGTCCCTTTTTTGTCTCATTATAACCTTTAATGTAAAGTCTATTTTGTCTAGTTTAAGTACTGCTACCCCAGCTTTTTTTTTTTAATTTTCATTTCATGAAATACCTTTTTCCATCCCTTTACTCTCAGTCTGTGTGTGCCTTCAATCTGAAGTAAGTCTCTTATAGACAGCATATGTAAGAGTCATATTTTGTTATCGATTCAGTTACCATATATATTTTGATTGGAACACTTAATCCATTTGCATTTCAAGTAATTGACAGATATGTATTTATTGCCATTTTATTATACATATTTCTTTTTCTTTTTCTTCTTAAAGAAGACCCTTTAACATTTCTTATCATAATGGTTTGGCAGTGATAAACTCCTTTAGCTTTTTCTTGTCTGGGAAAATCTTTATCTCTTTGATTCTAAATGATAGCTTTGCTAGGTAGAGTGATCTTGATTGTTAAGTCCCTGCCTTTCATCATTTTGAATATTTTATGCCAATCCTTTCTCGCCTGCAAAGTTTCTGTTGAGAAATCAGCTGACAGTCTTATAGGAGCGCTCTTGTCAGTAACTAACTGCTTTTCTATTGCTGCTTTTAAGATTCCCCTTGGTCTTTAATCCTTGCCATTTTAATTATGATGTGTCTTGGTATGGACCTCTTTGGTTTCATCTTGTTTAGGACTCTCTGTGCTTCCTGGACTTGTGTGTCTATTTCCTTCATCAGGTTACAGAAGTTTTCTGCCCTTACTTTTTCAAATAAGTTTTCAATTCCTTGCTCTTTTTCTTCTCCTTCTAGCACTCTCATGATGCTCAGAGCAAGTGAGTCTGAGTAAGTCCATGCACACCCCTTTAAGAGGAGTATCTAGGACTCCAGCAGCCCTCATTTAGCCACAATCCCCACTGATTTCCACACCAAACATTATGGGAATTTATCTTTCAAGCAGTGGAACCCCAGCCTCAGAAACCTGGTCTGGAGCTGGAACCTCTCACTTCTCAGGGGGCACCTCTGCAGCTAAGACATCCCTCCCAAATTTAACCACCACACATGGTATGGAACCAGCCCTTCTACCAGTCTCAATATGGCTTTTTCTGTATATCCTTAGTTGTAGGACTTCCGTTAGCTAGATTTCAAGTGGTTCCCAGTGATGGTTGTTCTGTAGTTCAGTTGTAATTTTGATGTATTTGTGGGAGGATGAGAGAACTGCATTTACCTAAGCCACAATCGTAATCAAATGCCCCTCAAAAATGTGCTACTTTTAGAATTAAATCCTGGTTGTGGTTCTTAGTGTTTTCTGCCCTCAGGTTGTAGGAGATGAATCTCTTTATTGCCCCAATTTTTACTTCTGTTGGAATGGTAATTAATCACTGTCTTTATCCTATGCATTAATGACACTCAGCAGGAACCATCCAATTGCATTGTCCTCATTAGTACTTTCACCTCTAAAAGTCTGAGATGTTGAACCAGCCGTTCTTTCCTTCCAGTGGGACCCTATCCCAGTTCATCACCAGTGAAACTGTAAACAATTTAATGGCTACTTTATGATAGGGATTATCCATCTTTGCCAACAGCTGCAGGAGCCCAACTCCAAAATCCCATTTTAGAGTCGCTTCCTTAGAACACTGTTGTTACAAAATCTCTTCAGTCTGTTTTCCTGAAAAACAAATTTAGAAGGAGATTTGAGTGCAGAAAGTTTATTGAGGAGGGTCCTTGGAATCAACACCAGTTGGGGAGTGAAGGAAGCTGGTGTGGACAGAGAAGAGAGTTGAACTTCTGGGCTGTCACACAGGGAGTATCTGGAGCAAGGATGGCCCTTCCTCAAAACAATGAAATTAAGTCTTTATTCCTTGTCTGACTAGACACTGTATATAGGCTGCCCCTGGAAAGTTGGTGTGATATACTATAAGACAATGCTTTGGCTGAGGGCAATTCCCAGAGAATGACTTAATTTAGGACCCTCAGCTTCCAACTTTCTCAGTTAGGGGGAATTAGTTACTTAGTTCTGAAGAGGAGATCTGGGTAGTACACAGTGATGTCCACTATGTAGTATAAACACACACACACACACTTTTTTTTTTTAATGAGACCTAGGCTAAGGTCCAAAAATAATGCTTCTTTTGCTAGATATTTCTAAGAAAAATAAGGTACCCTATCCTTTAAAATGCCAAAGACTGTTCTTCTACCACAAGAAAAGTACACAAATGATTTCAATTGAGGACATGTTCAAGAATTTAAATGCTCTTGCCACAAATAAAACTAAAACATAACATCTAATGTAGATAAATATCAGTTCAAATATTTAATTGCACATTTAATTGCACAAACATAGACTAGAGGAGACCCAATATGATAACATTTCATGTAACCTTTCTGGGGGAAAGGGCTGTTTTCAAACTTACTATCTTTCAGGAGTATAAATGCAAATACCAAGAAAGCAAATACATTTAGTCTCTATTAATAGAAATATAGTGTTGCTAGCAGATGTTATAGTTCTGCTCCATATACCATAATGAATAACCACATCTAGTGAGATACTCAGTTCTTAGCCCCACATTTTAAAAGGCACAATTCAAAACCAGTTTGAGTCCTGAGAATAGCAATCAGAGGTTTGAAAATAATGTACTATGGAGAAAAGCTGAAGAGTAGGGGACTGGTTACTCCAGAAAGAACAGGCCCTCTTGAGGAAGGGATTTAATTGAATATATTGGATCTGGGTTTTCCAGAAAGAAGGACTAGGATTTGTGGGTAGAAATTAAAGGGAACAGATCTCAATATAATGAAAAACTTTCAATGAGAGCTGTCCAACAATGGAGCCAGCAGTGATAGCCCTGACCTGAAAGTGTCTAAGCCAAGGCTCCCTCAGGGATGCTGGATGCCCCCCTTCCCCTCCCTACACACACACATTAAAATCTTATTTTTATAAGGCCAGAGGTTAAGAACTAAGACCATCTCAGACCAGCAAAGGAATAAATTTCAAAAAATAAGCTAATTTTCCCTTTACTCCTTCTTAAAGATCTGAATTATATATAAAACTCTCCCAAGCTCAGCAGTAGGGCAGGAATCCATCCTGCTTCTAGTATTCCACCTTGCCAAGAAAAGAAAAGCATGGAAAAATAACATCTGGAAAATGAAACAACAACTAGCTCATTAACAAACCAACACAACTCAGATATTTCTTATTTCATATCTTTATTTATTTTCTTTTTAATTTTATTTTTGTTACAGATGTTTCTCCTTTTTTACCCCATTGACATTCTCCTCCCCATCCCCCCCCCCCAGCCCTGACTTTGTTGTCCATGTCCATTGGTTATGTGTACATGCATATAAGTTCTGTGGTTTATTTCATATCTTGACATGCCCCATCCACACACTTTCTCAAGAACTTTCTCAAGAAGTTAGTCATCTGTGTGAATTCAAGTAAACTGTAACCTCCTTGTGGCCCAGTTCCAAGGAGTTGGGGCTCAATAATCCTTCAATGTCTTCAGCCCAAACAGTCTCATAGTCCAAGGGAAGGAGGCATTGTTTGCATTAAGAATGTCTTATTGGGTTAGTGAACACACAATATACAGATGATATCATAGAAGTGTACACCTGAATCTTATATAATTTTAGTAACCAATGTCACCCAATAAATTCAATTTAAAAATGTCTTAAAAATCATTAGTTATCCAGGAGAAGAGCCATGTTTTTGTTTTTTGTTGTTGTGGTTGTTTTCCTTTTGGCTATACAAAGATCGATTTGTTATTGAAATTTATGGCTTACTAAAACACCTGGAAGAAAGCAAAAGATAAAAGAACTTCCAGGAAGAAAAATCTCTAGAACAATCACTGTTTGTTTGGTTTGGTTTTTTACTTGTTTTTATTTTTTCCTGTGAGTTCACAGAAAAGTTTCAAAATTTGACTGCTCCATGTTAGATACACATGACTAGGGGAAGTCACCTGATTTTAGAAACCCTGTGCTTTAAAAAAAAAAAAAAAATCCTCCTAAAAATAATGCTTTCTAAAAAAATTGGGGGAAAACTTTTTGGTAAAAATTATATAGGTCCAGCCGGTGTGGCTCAGTGGTTGAGCATTGACCCATGCACCAAGAGGCCACTGGTTTGATTCCCAGTCAGGGCACATGCCCAGGTTGTGGGCCAAATCCCCAGTGGGGGCATGCAGGAGGCGGTCAATCGATGTTCTCTCTCATCTATGTTTCTACCTCTTCCTCTCCCTTCCTCTCTCTCTGAAATCAATAAAGGAAAAAAAAATTTTTTTTAATGAAATAGAATACTATTAAAATAGAAACAGAACTCACTGGGTTGTTGTTGTTGTTTTTCAAGATAGGGATGTCATATTACATATGTGTTTCACAAGATTTGTGTAATATTTTAAAAGTTATGATCTTATATTTGAATCAAAATTCAACAAAAGAATTAAAATATACTATATTATTATATGATGTTATTAAAATTGTTTAAAACATAATAAGTAGCCCTGGCCAGTTTGGCTCAGCGGTTGGAGCATCGGCCTGAGGATCAAGAGTCCCGGGTTCGGTTCCCGCTAGGGGCACATACAAAAAAACAAAAACAAAACAAAACAAAAAAACATAATAAGTATATTATCAAATAACTTTTCTATTTGAATCCAAAAAGGAAAGAAATATAATTTTTATTTTTATTTATTTATTGCCACCTGGGAGTAGCATTATAGCTTAGCAGAGTGAGGAACTGATTAGAAGGTGTACTCTGCATGGTAACAAAAAGCACATCCTTCCTTAAACACATACCTCAAATCTAACACAGACCTGAAATTCTTATATTCATCATTACTTTGGTTTCTGAGACTCTGAGTCACTGTTAAAATACAATATACTCTCTGAAGGAACAATACAATCTATTAACATTTATTTAGGATTAATTCAGCAGATTAACTAGCCATCTAAAATGCTAGCCGCAAACTTAAAAAGCTAATGTGATCTTAAACTATATTAATAGAAGTAGAATTTCATAATTAATAAAATGAAACCCGGGGGAGGAAAACATCAGTGTAATTTGGGGAGGAGTGGAAATAAAGAAGGTAAAAGAAGGAAAGGTTGGCAGGTAGAGATGTCCAGATGTGAGGACCTGGTAAATGACCAGCAAAATGGGAGAAAGTAGAAATTCTAAAAGTGGCACTGAGATTCTGGGCCTCGGGGGGAGCAAGAGGTACCTGACCTGAAGGAGAAATCTTAAAGACGTCAAGGATGGATCGTGCACCCACATTTAAATGAAGAATTAGCTAATGTTTGTGAGGTGTTTTGCTATTTTCAAAGTACTTTCATATTCATGATAGTATTTAATGTACCCACACTCTGAGATGGCTTCTATTATCCACATTTTAAACATGGAAACTAAGGTTGAGGTAAAATGATTTTCCCTGAATCACAGCAGGCCTTCAATCTCCAATTTCACATGCCCATCACATACTACAGTGCGGCTTCAAGATTGTTTTTGGTTTATTTTACTGACTTTGTAGAAGTTAGAAGGAAAATCAACTAGTTAAAACTAAATGAATAGTTCTAAACTATACCACACTTTATGTATTTCAAAGCGCTTTCACATATGGTCTATTGTTTGCTCCTTAAGAACTATTTTATAACTTAAGGAAAGTATGGCATAGAATAATTCAAAATTCTACAGGAGTTCATTGATATGGAATTAAAAGCAAAATCTGCCAACTCTGGCTTTTCTATGCCATCATTCTGGGTCCCTTCCCCAATGCATGGTTTTTACAAAGCTGAGGTCAGGACTAGGCCATAAAAAATAAGACTCAGAGGGAAAAAAAAGACAGGAAGGAAAAGAAAAAAGCTCCCAGGACACACAGAAATCGAACAGGATCTCACAGTCAGAGTTACATTAAACTGGTTTGAAAAAGCCTACAAGTTAAAATAGTAACAGCATCAGTAATGGTAAGTGCTTTGGAAAAGAAAAAGCAAGGTCTCTGATAAAATCACCACACGGCTCTCCTATAACTGCTGCCCACACCACCAAGAAATGTGACATCAAAGATCAACACATATTAAGAAAAAACCACAACAGCTTAATAGGTAAGGGTCATTATGATCTCCATTTGAGCTGCCAAAATAACTGTGTCTAATCTTTCTGAAGCTGCATTTCGGGTAGGGGAAGGCATCTTGATGTCATAGATGGGAGAAAAAGTTTTACAACTAAGCCCATCACATGTATGTGGTACACAGTCAGAAGGTATTTTATTTTATAGAGCAGTGGGTAAATATCCCAGAAAAACTGAGTAACATTTAAATAAGGTTTTATTTAGTATAGCGTATTTCCTTTTTTGAGCTCCCTGTCCTGGACTATTTGATAATCAGTCACAGATGAAAATATATTTGTAAAAAGTCATAAATGTATTAGTGTTTTGCTGATATTCTTTTTCAAAAAGAAGAATGCTTATGTCATGCTGCAGTTGGTTTACTGATTTTAAAAACTGCAAAATAATGATCTGAGAAATAATTAGCTCAGCAATTCCTGACCTCAATTTAGTAATGCAGTCTTTTTACCTATCTTGCACCAGGATATCTGCAATTATCCGAAAGTGTATGATGGAATTTTTCCAAAAGTCTCAAAATAAACCAAAGGAAAAGGTTGCAAAACTTTTAGGAGATAAGGTGGCAAAAGTGTCACAAAATCAAATTATAGGTGATGCAAATTTAAGAAGAAATCTGGAGATCATTTAATTAGACCAGTTGCTCTTGACCTTCACTAAACAGTAGAATCCCCTGGGAATTTTTAAAAATCCTAATGTCCAAGCTACACCTCAGACCAACTACATCAGAAGCTCTGGAAGTAGTACCCAGGCTGGAGTATATTTTTCAGGTTCCCCGGGAGATTTAAATGTATAGCCAAGATTGAGAACCACTGGAATAGACTCATTAAAATACTGAATCCTTAAAATGGTGCTGTCTTCTGGTACTTAAATGGGGAAAAAGCATGAGAAATTAAGTGAAGCTGGCTGAATCACTTCCTAACTGTATGACTAAGGCAAGTCAATTCTGAATCTCCAGACTTCCTCGGAGGGCTGCCATGAAGAGAATCTAAATGAGAGAACACGTGAAGGCACCTAGCCCACTACTTGGCTCATAAAAGCACCAGATAAATCTCTTTTCTCTCCTCTTCTATCCCCAACCTAGTGTTTTAGCTAAGTACTACTTCCTGTCCAAATGTATTCGATAATAGAGCCAATCACAGTCACCACTGTTCCCAAAGAATTTTTAGGCAAATACAGTTACAGCCATTCTTTCGCCAATAATAGAAGAGAAATAAGCACAGAGTCTTCAATTCACTCCCATGCCAAAAGGTCATTTTAAAAATTGGTTATTTGAAACAAAATGAGTTACCATATTTTGTCAGTCAGCTAAGCCAAAAGATTGATAATCATTGCTAATCACCAATGTTGACAAGGATGTGGAAAAACAAGGTTGTGGAAATGTAAATTAGTATAACCTTTTTAAGAGAGTAATTTGGCAGTATCTATCAAAATTTTAAATGTACATATTCTTCCATTCAACTAATCCATTCTGAACACTTATCCTAGAGACATACCTACTCAAAGAGATATTATTTTTTGCTTTTGTTTTCATGGTACTTAACACTTTCTGAAATTGTTTATTTGCAGTCCATCTTCATTACTAGAAGGTAAACCCCTGTGGGAAGAGTCTCTTCAGTCTTGCTCACCAGACAAAAAGGGCTGGGCTTGCCAATAGGACCCATGTTATGGTTATATTTGCTGCCCACAATAATGGCATGCTACTTGAAATGTATATTTCTTTGGTTTCTAATGCACTATCTGCATCAATCTATTCATGGCTTTCTTCGATTTATTTATTTTAAATAATATATAAACATCCATAAATACATCATATAACCCAAACAATGATATTCACAACATATCTATGTATCTGCTTTCTCCATGCCATCCTCTGTGTGCCTTCCACCCTCGCCACCTCAATGGGAACCACTGTGCTAAACTTTGTGTTTATTATCCCTTTGCTTGTTTTTGAATGTTATAAAAATGGTATTATGATATATCTAGCTTTCTAGAATATTATTTTGCACTCAACATTTTGCAACAGATTGATCTGGGTGCTGAGAATTTGTACTTTCATTCACTGAAACTAAATATTCCTTTGTGAGAATTAACCATAATGTATGTATCTGTGCTCCTACAGTTGGCATTTTTGTGTTTCCATTTTGGGGCTATTAAGAACAGTGGTATTAGGAATATTCTTCCTGACACTTTTATAGCACCAGGTCGACCTCTGACAGGAAATCTGTCTGCATCACACTAACCCATTACCCACAAGAGTCATTGATAGGCTCCTCTAAATGGCTTAATTTCTCTCCCTACTCCCTCCCACCACCAGACTAGTTCAGGCACCCTAGGGAGGGAACCCATAAAAGGGCCAAGCACTTCTTAAAAAGGCAGCACTTAGGAGCAAACATTTATTGGCATAACTAGCCCCTTCCAGAATTATTCTGTTACCTCCAACCCCAGACTGGCTGCTTATGTTGCCTACCTCCTGCCAGAATTTTAAAGATATTTTTATTTGAAAGACAAATCCATAAACAGTTTGGTTTCAATAGTTTATTCCGATCATTTAAAAAATTAACTGCAGCCTGGCCAGTGTGGCTCAGTGGTTAAGCATCGAACCATGCACCAAGAGGTCGCTGGTTCGATTTCCGGTCAGGGCACATGCCCAGGTTGTGGGCCCAGTCCCCAGTGGGAGGCATGCAGGAGGCGGCCAATCAATGAGAAACATCTCATTGATGTTTCTATCTCTTTTTAAAAAATAAAATAAAATAAAAATAAATAAAAATTTTAAAAATTAACTGGAGAGGGAGGGGCCGCCGCCTCTCCCCAGGGCGCTGGGAAGGAGTAAGATGACCACAGTCCTGCGTGGCTGCACTCAGCAAAATCTCTGAGCACCCTCCAAATCCCGAGTGTCCCCACACATTTCCAGTCCAGTCTGCCTTCCCTCTGCTGGAGCCCAGGAAAGAGAAGAAGGGAAAGAGGGATGGAAACATGGATATGAGAGAAACATCAAACAGCTGCCTCCCGCATACCCCCTACTGGGATCAAGCCCCCCCCCAACCTGGACATGTGCCCTGACCGGGAATCGAATCGGGACCTCTCAGTCCATAGGAAGACACTCACTCCACCAAGCCACACTGGCCAGGAAGTGGTGTGATTTTTAAAAAGCAGAGTATTATTGCATGTATAAGTGTTTCTCATAATTCTTATTGCTATCAACATTCAATAAATGATTTAAACTATAAAAAAAATTAACTGGAAAGAAAATTTTAGCTGCTGATATTAACTTGCACAGCTATTCTTCTTTAACACTCACACTTGACATTTAATGCAGAGGGATTCTTTGGTGCACATGAACACACACACGCACACACGCACATACACACACCCCCTGATTGAAAAAATCCAGGAACAGTAGCTACTTATAACCCATTTTATTTCCTCTCCCTAAGAAAAAAAAATGAGCCCTGGCCGGTTTGGCTCAGTGGTTAGAGCGTTGGCCTGAGGTCCGGAGAGACCCAGGTTCGGTTCCCGCTAAGGGCACGTACTTCGGTTGCAGTTTGTCCCCGGCCCTGGTTGGTCGTGCGGGTGGCAGCCACTCGATGTGTCCCTTCACGTTGATGTTTCTCACTCTCTCTCCCTCCCACTCTATCTGTACAAAAAATGGAAAAATATCCTCGGGTGAGGATAAAAAAAGAAAAAAAAATGAACTGGATTTAGCACCTGGGAATAGGGTGGTGAGGATGGTGTCATAGATTTGCCAGAGGCCCTTGAGCAGAGGGGTAGGGCTGGAATCCAGATTTCAGTTTGTGGAGGAGTGGACAGGAAGTAAGAAGTAGACATGAGGTAGAATTGTCCTCTGTTCTTTCTGTGAGGGGAAAGAGAAAAATAGGGATGGTAAAATTTTGTTTGTTGGTCTTAAAAAGTCAACAGTTCTCCCAACACCATTTATTAAAGAGGCTGTCTTTACTCTGTTGGAAAATTGGACAGCTACGTGAAAAAAATGAAACTAGACCATCAACTTACACCATACACAAGAATAAACTCAAAATGGACAAAAGACTTAAATGTGACTCATGAATCCATAAAAATCCTAGAAGAAACTGTAGGCAACAAAATCTCAGACATCATACACAGCAGAAATTTCACGGATACATCATACACAGCAGAAATTTCACGGATACATCACCTAAGGCAACAGAAACAAAGAAAAAAATGAACACATGGGACTACATCAAACTAAAAAATAAACAACCATCAAAATGGAAAGGCAACCCACTCTATGGGAGAGCATAATTGCCAATGATACATCAGATAAGAGGTTAATTTCCAATATATATAAAGTGCTCATACAACTCAACAAAAGTAAGACTAAGAAACCAATTAAAAAATGGACCTAAATAGACACCTCTCCAAATAGGGCATACAAATGGCCAAGAGACATATGAAGAAATGCTCAACATCACTAATCATCAGAGAGATGCAAATTAAAACAACTATGGTATCACCTCACATCTGTCAGAATGGCCGCTATCAACAAATCATCAAACAACAAGTGTTGGCGAGGGTGTGGGGAAAAGGGGACTCTAGTACACTGCTGGTGGGAATGCAGACTGGTGCAGCCACTATGGAAAACACTATGGTGTTACCTCAAAAAATTAAAAATTGAATTGCCATTTGACCTGGTGATCCCACTTCTAGGAATATACTCTAAGAAGCCTGAAACACCAATCAGGAAGAATATATGTACCCCCATGTTCATAGCAGCACTATTTACAATAGCTAAGATCTGGAAACAGCCCAAGTGTCCATGAGTAGACAAATGGATAAAAAAGCAGTGGTACATATACACAATGGAGTACTATGCAGCTGTAAGAAAGAAAGATCTCTTATCCTTTGAGACGACATGGAGGGATCTGGAGAGTATTATGCTAAGCGAAACAAGCCAAGCAGAGAAAGACAAATATCACATGATCTCACTTATTTGTGGAATATAACGAACATAACAGTCTGAAGAACAGGGTAGTCCCAGATACGTGGAAGTAGGGTACAGACTGACAATCCCCAGAAGAGGGAGGCAGGGAGATAAAACCACAGAACTTATATGCATGTACGCATAACCAATGGACATGACAACAAAGCTGGGAAAGGGTGGGGAGGGAGGAGGAGGAGGGTGTCAATGGGGTGAAAAGGAGAAACATCTGTAACAAAAATAAATAAAATAAAATGTAGCAAGCCACCCCCCAAAAAAAGAAGTCAACAGTTGGGTGTACGGGGAAGTAGCCAAATTAGAAAGAGAAAGAATTAGGGTGATTTCGAACTATGTGGGAGGGGGTGGAATTTGCCTGCACAGGTGAAGGAATTAGTCAGCAGCCAGAAAGGGAGGTCACTTCCTCTGGAATGAGAGGAAAGCTGGCACGGATGGGTACCGATAAAAATAGATAAAAGTGTGGGTTGGGGAGGTGTGAGATGTTTAGGAAGTTCACGCTGAGGTTCTCAATGGTCTTTGTGAAGAGGTCTGTAGAGTGTGAGGGTCAGGAAGAGGAGACTGGTTGCATTAAACTGTTTGGAGCACCCGGACCAGCTGCTCATAAGTGGTTTCCGGAAGGGATTGTTGAGTAGTGCTTCAGGTCCCACGGGAGTTGAAGGTGGTTCACTGGCTCCGTGTCCTCCACCAGTGACCCCTGTTGGCGGCCACAGGACTGAGGCAGGGGCTGACAGAAGCCAAGGGGCTGGGGAAGATGGAAGGGCAGGCGCCTGGGAGGTGAGGGTCAGATGACGCTCCTGCTTCTCAAGGATTTAGACCTTGGTGGAGAGCAGGACTGGTGAGTGTGTTTGGAAATTTGAGGCCACAGTTTTAGCAAAGTGGCCTCTTCCTTCTCCCCCTAACACCTGTAATCTGAACAGAAAGGCCCAGGGTGGGTCGTATGGTTAACTACAAAGCTGTTTTTAGTTGTTGGTGGTCCCTGTTTTCTCTTTCCTGAGAGGAGGCAGCAACTTGAAAAAACTGAATTAAAAATAAACAATTTATGTAATTTGAGGCCTTTGGACAACAGGAATACAGAAAAGATCTTAAAATACTGGTGAGAAAAAAGCAGTATTTACAGAGGGATGACAAACAATTGGGGCCCTATTCTAAATTAAGTTAAAAAAAATCACTGGGCCCTGGCCGGTTTGGCACAGCGATTAGAGCATCAGCCTATGGACCAATGAGTCATGGGTTCGATCCCGGTCAAGGGCACGTCTCAGTTGCAGTTGGTCCCCAGCCCTGGTTGGGGTCATGTGGGAGGCAACCAGTCGATGTGTCCTTCTCACATGAATGTCTCTCTCTCTCTCCCTCTCTTTTTCCCTCCCTCCCTCCCACTCTATCTGAAGATAAATAGAAAAATATCCTCAGGTGACGATTTTTTAAAAAATCATTGAAAGACAATACATAGGTTATTCTTTCTTCTTTTTTAAAAAAATTGTCCTAAATCTTTTATGTTTTTTCTTAGTGAGAGGAAATAAAATGTGTTATAAGTAGCCATTTTTACTGGATTTTTTATTCAGGCTAGGGTGTGTGTGTGTGTGTGTGTGTGTGTGTGTGTGTGTTTCTGTACTCACATGCACCAATCAAGGAGTACCCCTTAGCTGACCATTCTGTGGTAGTTGATGATATTAACCACTCAATTCCTTTCTCTTGGCTTATAATTCCTGCTTCTCCTCTTAATATATATAACCATTTTCTTCTCTCATTCCTTTTTTTGCCTCCTGTCCTGTAGCTCCTCTTAAAATGCTCTAACCTTGGCCCTCTACTCATTACTCTGAGCACATATTCCTCAAAAAGTACCACCTCTCCAATATCCATCCTGGAGCCCCAACTCTCCCATAGAGCTATAGATCCTTAGTGCCAACTGCTTTTGTGGCATCTCAAGTATAACAAGTTCCACAATGAATTCATAATTCCCCTCCCCCCAACTAGTATCTCTGCCCTGCTTTTTATTTTCTCTTTCATAGAATCATCATCTGCCTAATCTCAGCCAAGTGGAATCCCTGGGAAGTATGATAGCGCCCCAACATTTATTCCATCAATTCCTGAGGCTTGTACAATCTATCGCCTTAACCTCACTGTCTTCTATTACACCTTCTCCAATTACATGGCGTCTGCCTTAATTCAGACTCTTTTCATCATTAAAACAAGAACTATGTTAGTAAATCATTAGATTATAGAGTTTTTAGATGACTGATGTTAATATATATTTATTTGAGGAAATATGTCTTCTTACTCTTTTGGTAAGATGTTTTATTAAAAGGAAAAGAGGTCTCTAACCACATTGCAGGGCAGGTGGTGCCCTCCATTGTAGATACTGTCACTGGCATGGGAATGAATCATAAATGGAGAAGTCTTGATGCATTTAGGGCATATCTTTCTTCCATGGAGATTTGATGCAACAATTCTACTTTCTGGATAATTTGTGGTTGTGTGGAGATGGGGTATAGAGTCCTCTTTGGTGAAAGACTACACCAGAGTTGTTCCCACCTCTACCCACAACTCATGTGTAGAGCTGAGTTAATAATACTCATGACACAATAGGTTGGTGCTAAGTGCCTCCCTTGTATCTATTTCTTTTACTGTATTCAAGATCCCTTCCCTATGGTAAGCATTCACTCTAATATGTTCACTATGTATATCACTGGATATATAAATATCCGTATAAAGAAAAGATCACAAGGTCATACATGATATGATGTTAATCTCTGACTTTATTTCCTCCCACTCTACCTCTCTCATTCTATTTTAGCCATCCTGGCACCCCAGCTATTTCTTTAACTTACTAAGCACACTTAAGAGCCTTTGTACTTGCTGTTACTTCTGCCTGGAAAACTTACTGCTCATATATCCATGAGACTCACTCACTTCCTTCGTGCCTCTTTTCAAATGTTTCTTTTTTAAAAAAGAGAAGGAACGGAACCTGCACTGATCACCCTGTTTAAAATAGTAACCCTCCTTGTCATTTTCTGTCTCTATACTGTGGTTTTTCTCAGTTGCAGTATTTGTCACCTGAGGGACTTTTTGCACCTATCTTTGTATTTGTCTGTCTCCTCTTACATGAGGCAATTGGGCATCATGGTTAAAAGCCAGACCCCAGAGTTAGATTTATTAGGCTTACATTCTCACTCTACCACCTATTATGTGATCTTCAGCAGGTAGTCCTGTGCCTCAATTTCCTCAGCTCTAAAATGGGGATGATGATGGTATCTACCTCATATGGTTACAATTTTACCTGGCACATAATCCACACTATTTAAGTATTACCTCCTGATATTATTATACATTTATTTTTATTATAGTAATTAAGCTCCATGAAGGCAGGGACTGAGTTTCCTTTGTATTCCCAGTGCCTAGACAGTACCTAGCAATAGGCACTAAATATTATATGAAAGTTATTTCACATGTGCATGGTTAAAGAAAAAAAACTTTTAAATCTAATATGCATATTTATAAATTTTAACAAATAAACCCATAAAACTACCACCCATATTAAAAAATTAAACATTACCAGCCCACCAAAAGCCCCCTCTCTAATAATCATGACCTTTCTCCAAAAGGTAATCTCTCTCTTGACTATACCTATGTTGCTATACACTTACTTCCTCTAACTGCTGCACAGTATTTGAGAATATGCTTTCATCAATTGAATTATTTTCTTGATTTTTGGAATGGTGTTTGTCAGAGCAGCAGGGCTTTTGTTTGCCTGCCCAGTACCCACTCCCCTCTTCTTTCATCCTGACAATTATCTGTGCTCATCCACATGGCCAAGTGCTCCAGCCACAGGTGCTAGAGGTGATACCCGGATCATCTAAACCAGCGGTTCTTGCTCTTCCTAATGCCGTGACCCTTTAATACAGTTCCTCATATTGTATGTGGGCGTATCTGCATATGGGGGGACCCGTCTGGAGACAGATAGAGGAGCAGTGTCTCGATTCCTAAGACCATCGGAAATATGTGTTTTCTGATGGTCTTAGGCGACCCCTGTGAAAGGGTCGTTCGACCCCCAAAGGGGTCACGACCCACAGGTTGAGAACCGCTGAAACTAATCATGGCGCTTTTATTTCCCTTATGACCCTGTTTGGACCAGTGAGACTTGAAAGGAAGTCTGTGCAGAATGACACAGTGGGGAGGTTGCTTCTGAAAAGGTTTTTTAGCTCACCTTGGCTGGTGTTGCGCCGTGGTTAGAGTGTGAGCCTACGCACTGAAAGGTCTCAGGTCCGATTTATGATCAAGGGCATGTACCTTGCAGGTTCCATCCCTGGCCCCAGTCCAGGTGTGTGCAGGAGGCAATCAATCACATCAATGTTTCCCTCTCTCTCTCTTTTTCCCCCTCCCTCCCTGCCTTCCACTCTCTCTAAAATTCAATGGAAAAAAATATCCTTGGGTGAGAATTAACAACAACAACAAAAATGGTTGTTAGTTCTTCCACAGAAACACAAGGAACGAGGTCCACTTTCCTTACCTCTGGACATTGGTGTGACACTGTGATAGCTGGGACTGCTGTAGCCACCTGCAACCAGGGAGTGAGCTGGATGACAGATGAAAAAACTCTGGGTTCATTGTGACAGTACTATGCACAGCCACCCTATCTCCAGATTTGCTAGATGAGAAAATCATTTTAGTTGGATTTTCTTACATGCAACCAAAAAGGTCCCTTTATAGCAAATAAAACATTATCATGTTCTTTAAAAGCTATTTTATATATATTTTTTTATTTTATTTTTTTATCCTCACCCGAGGATATTTTTCCATTTTTTGTACAGATAGAGTGGGAGGGAGAGAGAGGAAGGGAGAGAAAGAAACATCGACGTGAAGGGACACATCGAGTGGCTACCACCCGCACGACCAACCAGGGCCGGGGACAAACTGCAACCGAAGTACGTGCCCTTAGCGGGAACCGAACCCGAGAGACCGCAGTCCGACGCTCTAACCGCTGAGCCAAACCAGCCAGGGCAAAAGTTACTTTATATTTAAAAGGGGTTTGTATAACACTGTTTCTCACTCACTTAACTTTGTTTTAAGTAATATCAATTTGATGCCCTTTATTAATTTTGAGGTTAATTCTATGACACTGATCATCTAACAAAAAGGTATCTCTTTCAACTCACTACTCAGCACTGTGCAATTTGTTCATTTATAATTTTAGAAGAACATAGTAGACTTTGAACAAATATGATCTGCTAAGTAAAGAATATCATAATACATTTTGACTTTGTGTTTTAATCTTGTACCCTAGAAAAAGATGGCAACCCAAAATTGTCAAATATACTAGCAGTCATGTCTTCTAAATAAACATTTCATAAATTTTTAGAGTGACCTTGATAAATTAATTTTAATTTGGGGGTGGGTGGTCCATATATTGATACAAACTATCCTGAGGCAAAGGAGATTCAATTCCCCAATTCTGGTAAGGCAGATGAAGTTCACTGACTGCTATAGGCCAGAGTCACTGGCTCTACTTCGGAAACCAAAGGGTGAGATCCCAGCCATTTTTACTGGGAACAGGGGTAGAGAGATGGGTCCTCAGGGTCGTCAGAGGAAAATCTGTGGGATGGATGCTATTGTAGATGGTCCCTAATGAACCACACATCCTGCTATTCATGCATTACATAGTGCCCTCCCTGCAAATCTGAGCCTTAAGACTAGATTTTTTTTTTTAATAGATCTTATTTTTAAGAATAGTTTTAGATTTATAGGAAATGAGGCCATAGTACAGACATACTCCTTAACCAATTTTTTCTATTATTAATATTTTGTATTTGTGCGGTATATTTGTTACAATTGGTGAACACATATTAATACATTATTATTAACTAAAGTCCATAGTAATTTATTCATATTTACTTGGTTTCTGCCTAATGTCTTTTTCTGCCCCAGGATCCTCTCCAGGATACATTACATTTACTTGTCATTGACGCCTTAGGCTCTTCCTGGTTGTGATTGTTTTTCAGACTTTCCTTGATTTTGATAACCTTGACAATTTTGAAGAGTATTATTGATCAAGTATTTTGCAGTATGTCTTTCTATTGGAACTTGATTGATGTTCTCCTCATGATTAGACTGAGATTATGGGTTTCTGGCAGAAAGACCACAGAAGTAAAGTCCCATTGTCATCACACCACTGTTGATTCTGACCTTGATCATATGGCTGAGACACTCTTTTTTATTCCCGTCTATTATATACTCTTTGGAAAAAAGTCATTACGAACAGCCCACATTTAAGGAGTGGAGATTCATGCTTCCCTCCTTGAAGGTGGAGTAGCTACATAAATTGTTCAGAATTCTTCAAGGGAGATTTTCTATTCTCCCCCATTTGTTTATTTATTCAAGCTTTTATTTATATCACTATGGACTCATCAGACCCCTATCTTATACTTTGGGTTATAATCCAATATTTATTTATGTATTTATTTATTTTGCTTGAATTGTTCCTGTGTATGACTAGCTTTTTGACCAACAGAATGAAACAAAAATGATGTTACATGACTTCTGAAACTGGGTCATAAAAAGTCTTGCAGCTTCTGCTAGGGTTTCTTGAACTCTTACTCTGGGAAAAACCACTTGCATGTAAGAACTCTGACTACCCTGAGACTGTAATGCCAGCCATGTGAAAAGGTCATGTAGAAAGAAAGACAGATATTAGCCTCTAGCTCTTTCTGCCATTTTAGCTGAAGAGCCAGATTTGTGAGTCAAGAAGCCATCCTAGATGCCCATCTCAGTTGAACCTTCCCATTATTCTAAACTCAGCACCTTCTGACTGCAACCCTATGAGAGGCCCCACCCAAGAACTCCAAGCTCAGTTAAAGTCAATCAACCTACAGAACCATGAATGATAGCAATAAATTGCCGTTTTAAGCCACTAAATTCGGGGGTGGTTTGTGATGCAGCAAAAGATAACTCAGATGCAGAAATCTACTTGATGTGGCATTAACTCTCAAAATACAACAAGTTTTATTAGACAGCATATAGTGATTTCCTTGTTTTGTCACCCAGAAGAAATCATTTATCCAGACATATGTGACAAAATGCTATTTAATCTTTTTCTTCTCAAATAGTCCGTTTCTGGCACTATCGAGATAGTTCAAAAACAGTCATATTAGTCTTGAGAAGCCTTCTGTCTTCCTAACAATTAGTCATAGCAAAGTAGACTGCTGAATAGTGTTTTCAGGCAGCAGAATCTTTAAGAATCCGGAAACCGGCCCTGGCCAGTTTGGCTCAGCAGTTAGAGTGTCCGCCCACGGACCAGAGAGTCCCCGGTTCAGTTCCCGCTGAGGACACGTACCTTGGTTGCAGTTTGTCCCCGGCCCCCGCTGGAGTCGTGTGGGGGGCAACCACTCTATGTCTCTCTCTCACATCGATGTTTCTCTCTCTCTCTTCCTCCCTCTCTCCTTCCCACTCTATCTGAAGATAAATGCAAAAGTGTCCTCGGGTGAGGATAAAAAAAAAAGAAACCAGAAATGTTTCCCAGTGTCATGGTGGAAAATAAATTTTTCTACATTTGAGCCAATATAAACTTCTACTGGCTCCTTTACAGGGGCTTGGAGAACATAGATCTCCATTCTACCAGAGGACAGAACATACTGCTTTTCCACAAGCACTGTACATTTCCGGGAGTTAATGGGGGTGGGCAGGGCGAGCTGGGGAGAGAAGCCAAAATATACCTCCAGAAGAGATAAGATTATTAGTACTAAGATTAGATTACTAGATTCAAGGCAGCTACATCACATTTTTTTTTTCCTACAGAAAAATACAGGTTGAATTTCTATTTTATTTCTGGTTGCCTTCCTCTCTTTATTCATATTTCCTGTCTCTCATTAAGAACAGGTGCTCTTGGACACTTTATTTGCAAATATACTTAAGCTTCATTAATACATACTCATTTCATCTAGAATTTGAAATAATTTGACTTGGTTGAATTTCTATTTTATTTCTGGTTGCCTTCCTCTCTTTATTCATATTTCCTGTCTCTCATTAAGAACAGGTGCTCTCGGACACTTTATTTGCAAATATACTTAAGCTTCATTAATACATACTCATTTCATCTAGAATTTGAAATAATTTGACTTGGTTTCAGTTTCAGTTTATCTTGAGATAATGAACAAAGTATTTGCCTAACAAATTCATAGAATAAAGAAGGCTAAGAAGGGCTTATTTGAAAATAGTTAAGATCAAAATATGTATAATTTGTCCTGGCTGGTGTTGCTCAGTGGTTAGAGCACCAGCCCTCAGACCAATGAGTTGTGGGTTCCATGCTGGTCAAGGGCACATACGTACCTTGGTTGCAGTTCGTCCCCGGCCGTGGCTGGGGTCGTACAGGAGGCAACCAGTCGATGTGTCTATCACATCAATGTTTATCTCTGTCTCTCTCTGCCCCTCTCTCTCTCTCCCTCCCACTCTATCTAATGATAAATAGGAAAATATCTTCAGGTGAGGAATAAAAAAAAAGAAAATATATATATATATATTTTTTATGGTCACCAAGAAGGGTCACTAAAATCTAGAGATAGAAGGTTCTTTGCGGCCAGAGATAGTGCCCTGAACATGAAGACTGGACCTTAGGAGGTATTCACTAAACATTTACTGAATGAATGAATGGTTCAGACTTCAATAATTTAAATTTAGGGATCTGCATTTCACACACAGGTGTCAAATGGCAGTTCGTAGGACAAATTCAGTCCATGGTCTTGTCCAGTTTGGCCTGCACATTGTTATATTTTGTTTTGTTAAAAAGATAATAAATTCATTTTATTCAAAATCCTTTTTTAAAACCAAAGAACTTATGTGCATATATGTACAACCAAGGACACTAGGCTGGGGAAGGCAGGAGGGGGGTGGGAGCAGGAAGAAAGGGGTCAATGGGGAACATCTGTAATACTTTCAACAATAAAAATACATACATACATACATACGTAATAAAGTACATAAACACTCCCAGAAAAAAATCCTTTTTTAAAATGGTGTATAGGTACTCTCCCTCTTGGAGCACTGCCTGCCTGCAGCTTTCCTGTCCCCTTCTTCTTCCCTCTAGGTACACTATCTTTTTTTTTTTTTTTTATCCTCACCCGAGAACATTTTTGCATTTATCTTCAGATAGAGCGGGAGAGAGAGAGGGAGGAAGAGAGAGAGAAACATTGATGTAAGAGAGACTCATCGACTGGTCACCACCCACATGACCCCAACCAGGGCTGGGGACAAACTTCAACCGAGGTACGTGCCCTTAGTGGGAACCAAACCCGGGACTCTCCAGTCTGCAGACCAACGCTCTAACCACTGAGCGACCGGCCAGGGCTAGATACGCTATCTTTGCATTTCCCTCTCCTAAGCTCCAAGGGCCCTTCTTTAGCTTTTGTAACTTGTTTCCTGAGCCTATGCAGCCCAGCTGCCTCAATTCTACTACCTCTGTAACGTTCTAAATAAATTTCCTCTTGTAATGTGAAAAAATAAGTGGTATATAGTGAAAAGTCTCACTCCTACCTCTGGGTCGTATTTACCCATCTGCTCCCAACTTATCTCAAGGTAAAATCTTCTATTACTTTCTTTTGTATTCTTCTAGATTTTCTTTAGGCAAATATAAGAAAGTATGCATAGTCTTATTTCCCTCCTTTTTTTACACAAAGGTAGAATATTATACATACTACTTTTTATCTCACTTTCTTCACTGGGATTACACTTAGAGATCTTTTCTCTATCATCTTAACTTAAACAAGTCCGTTTCACTCAAAGCATTTCATGCCCAGCCATAGTAGGCATTTCAGTTACATCTAGAATAATAGTACCAAAAGCAGAGGGGAGAAGAGACATGTTTTGCCTATTTAATCACACTAAAGTAGCTGAGCAGAGATGGGGAGGCCACTACATAGTCAGATGTCATAAACATAGTGAGCACACCCTACATACTACTTACCTGAATGAATTTCAAGTACAACATCCACAGATTGTTTGCTGTCCCACTCTCCACTTTGCATACACACACACACACACACACACACACACACATACACACACACACACACCACATGGACTTGGAAATGCCAAATCAGTGACAACAATGCCAGAATTTCTAAGAGAAAATGTCGAGACATCCTTCCCTTTTCTCCAGGTGCCCAACCACTCTCACCAGAACAACCTACACTTTCCAGAAATAATTCAATAGACACAGTGTTTCCCAGATTTGTCTAATCTCAAGAGTTTTAGGAGTTCTTGTTAAAACTTCAGATTCCCAGCCCCATCCCTTGGAGATTCCCATCTAGGTCTGAATCTCTGCTTTCAGGAACAGAAAAGTTTGGGAAACTCTTCTAAGAGGTTGCCATATATGTTCTTATAACCTGTGTTGCAATAGTTTTCTTAGGGACTGGTAATTATAATTAGATCCTGAGTACCTGACTGAATGTCTTTTTGAATGACTATTTTAAAGAAATCCTCTTTGGGCTGGAGAGGGGGTTTTCTCCAGGACAAACCTGCTGTCAGAGGCCTTTGTTCCTTTGGTGAGCCCTGCCCTGGGGCAGCAGACAGCTGCCATGTCTGGGACTCCAGCAACCTGGCTCACACTGGTAGACCCGCCCTGGTGACTCCCTGAGGCCCTAACCCACCCAACTTTCAGGTCCACCCAAGCTGTTGCCACTTGCTTAACCATAGGATTGGCCTGTCTTGGATCCTGCTTCATGTTTTCCTAAATTCTTTCAAACAAGCAGCATCTGGTCTCAGCTAGCCTCATACCTCTTGTTAAGTAATACACAGAAACAAACACAGAGAGGCAGCTGAAATGAGGAGACAAAGAAACAGGTCCTAAATAAAAGAACAGAACAAAACACCAGGAAAAAAACTAAGTGAAATGGAGATAAGCAACCTAACAGATGCCGAGTTCAAAATACTGCTTATAAGGATGCTCAATGAACGTAGTGAGGGCCTCAAGAGCATAAAAAAAGGACCAGTCAGAAATGACGGATGCACAGTCAGAAATGAAGGAGGCATTAACTGAAATAAAGAATAATTTACACAGATTCAATAGTAGAGTACGTAAATCCAAGAAGCAAACCACTGATTTGGAATATAAGGAAGCAAAAAATGCCCAATCAGAACAGTAAAAAGAAAATAAAATCCAAAATAATGAGGATAGTGCAAGGAGCCTCTGGGACAATGTCAAGCGTGCAAACATTCACATCTTGGGGGTGCCAAAAGGAGAAGAGAGAGAACAAGAAATTGAAAACCTGTTTGAAACAATAATGGCAGAACACTTTCCTAACTTGGTGAAGGAAACAGACGTACAAGTCCAGGAAGCACAGAGAGTCCCAAACAAGATGAACCCCAAGAGGCTCACACCGAGACACATCATCACCAAAATGCAAAAGGTTCAAGACAAAGAGAGAATCTTAAAAGCAGCAAGAGAAAAGCAATTAGTTACCTACAAGGGAGTTCCCATGAGGCTGTGAGCTGATTTCTCAAAAGAAACTTTGCAGGCCAGAAGGGAGTGGCAAGAAATATTCAGAGTGATGAAAAGCAAGAACCTACAACCAAGATTACTCTATCCTGCAAAGCTGTCATTTAGAATGGATGGCCATATAAAAAGTTTCCCAGACAAGAAAAAGTTAAAGGAGTTTATCACCACCAAACCGTTATTATGTGAAATGATGAAGGGTCTTTTGAAGAAAAAGATAAAATATATAAACAAACAAAATGGCAATGAATACATATCTATCGACAATGGAATCTACAAACAAAATGAACAGGCAGAACAGAAACATTCTCATAGATACAGAGTACATTTTGTTGGTAGCCAGATGGGAGGGGGGTTGGGAGAATGGGTGAAAAAAGGTTAAGGGATTAAGAAGTACAAATTCATTGCTAGACTGACAAACCTCAAAGGTAAATGGGTTGGGGGGTGGGAAGAAATAGACCAAAGAATTTATATGCATAACCAATGGATAGAGACAACAGTGTGGGAAAAGGCGGGAGGGGGTCGGGAGTGGGGAGGAGGGGATCAATGGGGGAAAAATGAGGAACAGCTGTAATACATTCAACAATAAAGATTTAAAAAGAAAAAGAAAAAAGAAAGAAAAATCTTCACAAATAAATAAAAAAATAAAGAAATCCTCTTTTAGAGAGGTGTTTCCCAAAGTTTTTCACAATGATAAACATATATAATGTTAATAGTTGTTTGGTGCCCTGGAGAAGGCCACTGTCAGCCAGAAGCAACAGACCCAGGGACTGTGGAGAAATGGCAAGATGCAATGTGGTATTTCACAGCACAATGTTTGGGAAATTCCGCTTCAGGGTATATTGTGAGGAAAGAGAAAGGAAATGGGCATTGTTTAGCTCTTGTATGCCTGGTGCTATACTGAGAACTAGGGCTTTTATTGTGCCTACACTCTACTAAGCATAGACAAATGTGTGCTTATTCCTCCATTTCAAACTAAGATAGCCAGATTTAGATCAAATTCCCCTCAAAGGCTGAGTCAGGAGCTAGAATTTGAACTGATAGTTCTGACTCCCAAGTCCAACTTTTTTTTTTTTTTTTACCATTGCCTCAGATGGTAGCCAATATATAACTCAGATATTAAGAAATGCTCAAGAAGAACTCAAATGACACAGCTTCTCCTGGATGAGTTTTGGCTTCAATCCTAGTTGCTCGGTGCTCCAAACACAACACTGTTTGTGATAGCCAGTCTCCAGGCTGGTCCCCAGTGACCCAGCCTCTTGGTATTCATGCTTTAAAATTTCTATTACACACTGATCAATAAAATACAATAGACATAATAATATGTGACTTCAAAGACTGGGTCACTCACTCTGAGAGACTCTAGCTACCATGTGGTTAAGATACTGAAACAGCCCTCTAGGAAGAACCATGTGGCAGGAAATTACCAACAGTCATGGAAATAAACCATCTTGGAAGCAGTTCCTTAAGCAACAGTCAAGCCTACAGGTGACTGCAGTCCCCGCTTATATCCTAACTGCAACTTCATGAGACATCTCATGTTAGAGCCCCCAGTTAATCTGCTCCCAAATTCCTTACTCACAGAAACTGTGAATTAATACATTTGTTGTTTTAAGCCACTAACTGTTGTTAATCTGTTTTGCATTAATACATAATTAGTATAGGTTTCTATTATACGAATGGGGAAAAAAAGACACAGTAGATATTTGCCTCTATTGGGATCTGCATTGTTATAGATGATCAATAATCACAGAGGGAAGGGAGGAAGCATGACTTTTGCCTCAAAAAATAATTAACAAATAAAATAAAATAAAATAAAATCACTGATTTTTAAAAATACTTTCCAAACATTATTTACTTTTTATTTTGCTCTTCAAGGACTGGTACTGAAAATACAACAAAAACAGCAGGGCAAAGTCACTTCAACTAAAAAGTGAGGGAAAGAATCTATGAGAATTTGATGTTTGAACCTACTGACGGGATGAGAGAAGTGATTTTGCAAATCCAGGTCAGTGCTGTACCAAACTCTGACAAAGAGCCTCGGATGACAAACTACTTCTCCAGGCTAAAGACAAAGCACATGTTTGCTCATTGGTCTATCAAATAGAAAATAAGGATCATCTGTTAATTACCACCAGAAGACCTGGAGAAGAAAAATAAATGGAACTGAATTTCCTGTCCAAGGCAGATATTTTTCTTTGTCTTATTTCTTTTTTTTTTTTCCTTTGTTGATGTTACAGAGAGAGGAAGGGAGAGGGAGAGAGAGATAGAAACATCGATGAGAGAGAACATCAATTGGCTGCCTCCCGCATGCCCCCCACTGGGGATTTGGCCCACAACCTGAGCACGTGCTCTGACTGGGAATTGAACTGGCGACCCCTTGGTGCATGGGTTGATGCTCAATCACTGAGCCACACTGGCTGGGCTCTTTTTTTTTTTTTTTTTTAATTTTTGATCATACTCTGGAATAATAAGCCTATAATTAAATCTGAAGAAAGTTCATTTAAATCTCTGATAATTTTTTGATCATCCATATAAAACTATTTCCAAGAAAGTAATTAACAACTAAGTGGAATACTGCAAATGACTGACATGACAACATAACATGATAAATGAGTTTTCAATGTATTATAATATAGCAAATACTACAATGGCACAATCATTTTGGGCTCTACTTTTGCCAAGTATTTTATACTTATTTTTACCTACTACCCATCAAAGCAATATGATATTACAGGTTAATATTCTAACACAATTTCTAAGTAAGAAAACTCAGAAAGGTGAGATAAAGTGCGTAAGTGGTTTTTATAAGCATTAGGACTAAGGCTTGGTAATAATATCTAGCTCTTCAGTACTTCTCTTCAGAATTGGGGTGGGAGATGAAGGGGAGAAGAGGTGGTGAAGAGTACCACTTAAAAGTAACCTCCTTCTCCTTAAACTTATCCCCAGGCATCTTTCCGTCCTGCTGTAAATCTTTCAAGGGATCACAAATAGTGTTGCTTGTTGACTATCTTTATGTTGTCTCATGCCAAGCTGTCCACAATCTAATCCTACCAATCATTAACCTAAATGAGGCTGACCAAGCATGGGCCTCCAAGCCATTGTCCAACAGGCAGGTCCATTGCCCCTCTGTCTAGTAAATGTCATGCACATGAAAGAAGCAGTTCGCCCAGGTCTACCCCTAGCTGCTACCCCTAGGGCCTGGCATAAACAGTATTGGGGCAAGAATACAATCAGAGGCCCACACTTAAAAGTTATAAATTAGGCTACCAAAACAATAATTTCATAACAACAAAATTTTCAGAACATGTACAAAACTATGGATTTTCTATGACTGAAAGTCAGCAAAATAACAAAGACTACTGAATTTAATTATTAGTGTATCTTATCTGTCTGAATGATATTTAGATGAGTAATAAAATAAAGACAGCCATAGTTCATAAAATATTATATATACTATAAAATGTATTTTTCCTGTCTTTGGTTCACTATTAATTATGTTTTTAAGTCAAGATTTTTTTAATAAGATTTGAGTTCTACTGACAGAAAATGTCAAATTAGACCTTTCTTGGGTCAAAATTATTACATAGCTTTCATTAATTCCATTTGGAGAAACTTAGCTGGGCTGAGATAGTGGCAAATAGAATCGTAAGTAAAAATTTTAAAATAATACTCAGTTCAGAAGTGAACATTCATTTCACATAGCATGATCAAACACTGTAGCAGGTTTGCACGTGATAAATTATTGCAAAAAATATTACAAAGTATTTTAATTTTATCATACAGGTTGCTATCACATTGTTATTTTTCAGAATGTCTTAAGATCATCATCCGCTCAAATGCCCTGAAGGATTTCTTTCTATATTTGCTGATTTCAAGACCATCCATTTCTCCATCCTCTAAGGGGCAGGTCAGAGTAGCTTTTGTTGTTTCTGTGTTATGAAATTGATATAAAATTGATTCTCTTTTTATTGTCATGGTTTTAATTAGTAATTAAATCTTCATTTAATAAGAACATAAAGTTGCAAAAGTTTCTGACCATTTAAGTTATGAATTTAATGAGAATATGTTCTTATTAATTTGCATTGTTTTGATCAGTAGTTAAATCTTATTAAATAAGAACTTGTAATTTCTTGTTTGCTAATTCTATCAGGGTCGTGCTCAATAGAAGTCAGCTCACTTTCATTGTTCCCATGTTTTTCTTTTTAATATAAGTAGAACTCTTTGAAATTTTTTTCTATTTCTTTTTTCTTACCAGTTTTTCTTTTCTAATCTCTATTTTTGACATTTCTATCAAGATTCTCTATTCTTCACTGGCCCTCATTCTCAGTGATCTAAAAGATTAACATGTAAAAAATAACTGTATAAAAGGTATAAATTTGAATATATTTTAACCAAAAATGTAAATTTAAAATGTAGAAAAATGAAAACTTTTCATGTTATTTTTCTTCTAAAATATATAAAAATTATTAAAATAAAAAGATAAAATATAAACCAATAAATCTCAAATTATAAAGCAAAATTAAATGATGCTGAATTTTGTATTTTAATATTTAAATTTTAATTAATCTTATTAAACATTTTTATAAAAATAAAACTACTTGCATTTCTAGCATTGACCATCCACCTAGTTGCCAACATTAGGAATTAATATCACACTTTGAGTATATTACATCCAGCCACAGATGCATACAAATTTAAGAACAATATGAATTATTTAATATTGCAAAATATTCCTCAGCCACCATATGCAATGATTGCAAAGACTGAGCATATCTGGAATACTTCCAGAACCATGAATTGGTTTATATGAAGAGAAGCAAGAAAATGGATGCTCAGCACTAGTGGGAAATGAAATTTCATTATGCAAGTACCTATTGCATTCATGCTATAAGAAGGATTTGACAAGTTAATTAATTTATCTTTTCTCTTATTTAAGTGCTCTGCCGTTCAAATCCTCCCTGGACTCTGAAGCATTCTCCTTTTCTCATGTTGGAAGTAGCACAACCCACAATATGTCATAGTATTCAAATGCAATTGTTTTTTATTTCCAAGGAGGTAGGTTAAAGAATCTGAAAAAGAATTTCTCTGGAGCCTGATAAGTTAGTCACAAGCATGAATGTTTAGTGACAGTAGTGCCTATGGTTTATAAATAATTTCTTGTTTACATATTGTATTTATTTGCGATTTACAGGTCCTCTGAGGCACAGCTCCCAGAGCCTCTTTTTCCCAGATCTAAGCATAGTACTGAGCTCATCTTTCTACATTTTCTTCTCCTCCATTTTGATATCCACTGCCTCCATGCACTTCAAAATCACTGTCCCACCAACCCAGTTTAAGGCTTTGACCAATTAATTTACTCTTTCAACCATTCCGTGAACTTGAACTGACAACATTCTTTGGACTCCCCATATTGTAAAAAGTTATTTGTGAGGAGAGCAGAAGCCCCTCTGGTAGGGATGGGCAGTCGACTTGCACTTCTGTACACTATGCTCTCTTCTCTTCGGCTCTTTAACTGTTAGGTAGATCTCAGCTCAGTTGTAACTTCCACACAAAAGTCTTCCTTGGCAGTTCCAATTAATTCAAATTCTTTGTGTGTATATCCCCATAGCATCTTGTTCTGTTTAACAGAGCAATGATTTTACATTTGTTTCTGTAATGTGATTATTGCTTGTTTCTCTCCACAGAGAAGACTTGACATAAGGACCACGTCTGAGTGTATTTTGGTTCACCATTATATTCCCGGACCGTAACCTATATTGGGCACATGAAAGATATTCAAATTTAATGAATGAATGAAATAGTTAATTCATTAATTAATTAGTGAAGCCATTCAGCTGCACCTTACATTTCTTCCTCACTTTTAGAACTTAGTCACGTGGTTAAAGAAAACCTATCAGTCTTTTATATCTCAGCTTAGTAGAATCTGCTTGGGAAAGCTTTCCCAGACTTTTCTGACTAATGCAAATCTCCTTGTTTCTTTAGGCTGGAAAAAAATTGAAAACTCCTTTTGGCCTCTGATGTGATTTTACATCACATATTTATACCTAAGCACCTGTGCACCAGTGAATTCTCTCCAAAGTTGTGGGAAATACTATATAGAAAAGACTGATTTCATAGTGAGCATATGCATTACATCAATCTTAGGAATATTTTCACTGGCTTAGCGAAAATCTTAAGTGTGGCCAGAAAGCATGGTCAAATTTAGCAATAGGTATATTTTCCCCAGATCAAGCATTTTGAATACTGATTGACATGGGAACTAGGAAGTGCATTTTCTAACAGGATCACATTTTTGAAGTAGTCCAGAATTTATTCTCAGCATTTAGTTTTACTCAGACACTAAGCAGCCAAGGAAATACAAACAAATATTTCCAGAAAGTTTCTCTATTTCTGTTCTTTGCAAGTTTTAACTCCATTACCATGAAATCATTTGTTTACTATAGAATGACTTTCTTCCTGGTATTGCTGAGATTGTGAAAAACTAGAAGAACCAACAAATGATGATAAAGTGTCTCTCTACATTTTCCCACTACTCCCAATATTTGGTGGACACAGACCAAACTTTAATTTAGCTTCCTGCTTCTTCAGCTTTCCTATACACAGTTTCAGAATATTTGGTCCCTGCTTCTTCTCACTTTAAAGAAAAAGACAGCAAAATTGGCTGTAATCGTTGGACACTAACATGACATGACAATATAACCGTTGTTAAGTTAAATCAGCAGTGAAAGTTTTTCAGTAGATAAATTTTTTTTCTTATTTAAGTCTTCATCTGTTTTAAGCAATGGCATAATTAATTAGAAATGGCAAGTCAAGTTGGAAACAGTCAAACAGGATACTTCATCCTCATGAGTTACTGAGTAAGTATGCATGTTGCCTGGGGGTGTTGGCTAGCTTCCTCTCAAATGAACTTTCTACTTAAGGTTCCCCATGGTAGAGAAGTTTTGCTAAACTCAGTCAGTTGAGGGAAATATGGGAAAGCATCAGACTATTTACACTCAAACTCAAACGGTCAAACACTAGTTTATCAGTTCAATCAGAAAATTTACTAAGGGAGACTCAGGAACAAAAAAAATTGTTAATGTTTTAAGAAAGAAATTAGCAAAACCATGACCTAGAATATGACATTTAACCATGCCAGAAGGCCTGACCTTCATTTGGAACCCATGAGATTATCCTGGCAAAAAAAGTGTACCATCAAGTTCTAAGAAAGTGAGCACTGGATACTCTGATTCTGTGGCCTTAGAAAAAGAGAAGGGAAAAAATATACTTTTTTTTTTCCTATTCATAAGAAAACAAGGCCAAAATTGTTTTGAGGCCTTTACTTCACACAAAATAGCATTAACTTATCTTTATCAAGGTAATATGTTAGAGGTAGAGAGCTTAATTCATCTGTTTGTATTGGGTAATACAATGTAAGTAGAGGTCCTAATAACTGTCTATATTTTGCTTCTAGCTGTAAAAAACATACCTCAGTAGTTGAATCTGCTGTAAAACAGCAGTTATTCCTGCTGAGATTCTGTGTAAATTCTCTTTGGAGCAAACAAAGCACTCTTCTTTGTGATCCAGAGGAGCCCTATCCCTAGGAATTCCAAACAGCACTATTACATCACTTCCTACTAAGAGATTATTTAAATGTTTCAAGCATTTTCAAGTGCAGAGATGGTTTAACATTTTGCCTTTACAAAGCATCATGTAAATCTGCTCCCCCACCCCCTTGGATTATTTGTATTTTGGTTATTTTTTCTAACCACAGGTAAATTAAAAAATGACTGAACTGGCACAATATGAGTAAATTGAAATCTTTTTTTTAAAAATAACAGTTAAACTTTGATAGTATTCTAGAGATAGAGACTGCTAAAAAGTGACTTGGGGCAAATACTAGACAACCGTTCTGCAGTATTTTTAGTTAGTGTCAACTTTGGGAATTATGGTTTTTGTAAATACTTTTCCTACATTGGATCATAATAATTCAGGCTTTTGTTGGCTATTTCATTGCTTGGCTAAAATTAGTCTGAAATAAAGGAAAATCTGGGTTTATTTTATAATAATTTCATTAGCAAGATATATGTTGTGTTTTCTTATTGGTCAAGTTTTATGAGGAGGAGATAGGAAAGTAATTTCCACAGGTTCTTATTAACTATCTCTGTTTCTAAAGGTAAAATTGGACACAAAATTTCATCTCCTTATCATGTCACATAAGTCTTATGTTTTTATTCCTACCCTTCATCATTTAACTGGCTTGCTACACAAAATAGGATTGTAAGATTGTCTCATAACATTGCTATGCCCTTAAAATTTTCCATGACCCATATTTTGGATTATGCTTTCAAGACTTTTAAATAGTGAAAAATTTTATGCTTATCCAGGACCTAGTCTTTCTATCCCAGTACATAGGTTTTTAGCATAAACCAGCCATACGAAGAAAACATATTTCAGAGGTTCTGAAACTAGGGGAGATTTGGAAACCTCAAATCCCCCACTAGTCTTGAATCTAGCTACTAGTCTAGTGGTATTAATTTATTATTAAATATTATAAGTTTGTGCCAAGGTGAGAGAGGAGGACCTAATAACTTCCATACATGGCATTTCAAAGTAAAACCTTATCATCAAAACTTTCATGAACAAAATAAAACCAAGGGCATCAATTGCACTTAAAAACTGATTTTAATGACTTTTTTGTGTGTGTGTGAGAAAATGATGCCCTTCACCCTGACCTTACAAGAGTTATTTTTTAACAGCCATCATAAAATCACTTAGATCTTGATGTCTTATACCCAAGATTCCCAGAAATGATTAAACCATCATTTCCCAGTGTATCTAAAGCACAGTTTCCTCTCAGCTCATGATCACGGCTGCACAGTCACTGGGGAAGTAGTGTGGAGGATGTCTGGAGAGGAAAAAAAGGCAAGAAGTGACACCTATTCTGCCTCCTTTCCCTAGCCACTCTTAAGAAGATTGGGCTATGTCTGAAAAACTTCCAGAGACTTCTTTCTTCCAGCATTGTTGCCACTTAGAGACTGGTGATGATGAGTCTATGTGTCAACTTGGCTATGCTCTAGTACCCAGTTATTTAATCAAACACTTATCTAGGTGTTGCTATGAAAGTATTTTTGTAGATGTGGTTAATATCTACCATCAGTTGACTTTAAGTAAAGGAAATTATGCTCAATAATGTGAGTGGACTCATTAATCATTTGAAGGCCTTAAGCACAAAAACTGAGGTTTCCTAGAGGAGAAGGAATTCTACCTTATGGCTGAAACATCAATGTCTGCCTGTGTTTCCAGCCTGCCTGCCTGCCTGCCTGCCTGCCTGCCCTATGGCTTTCAGACTTGTCGGTCCCCATAATCTCAGAAGCAAATTTCCCTCTCTCTCTCTCTCTCGATAGATAGATAGATAGATAGATAGATAGATAGATAGATAGATAGACAGACAGACAGACAGACATATATGAGATCGGCCATAAGGCAGGAGGCCTTGAATGCAAGGGTGAGGAGTGTGCAGGTACTTTTTAGCCACAGCAGACAACTTGCCCAAAGTTGCAATCTGGAAAGAGAAATCAGGCAGTACGCTCAAGGTTAAATTGAGTGTGGAGGTAGAGAATATATATATTTATACACACACACACACACACACACACACACACATAAACAAAATACATATTGGTTTTGTTTCTCTGCAGAACCCTAACTGATACAGAGCCTTATTCCATTCCTACTCCTTCCTCATGTGTTTGCTATTGTGAATTAAGAGGAGTCAGGAATAGACAAGCCTGTTCATGTTGGAGATCTATGGTTCTAAGAACTATGCTTAATACTTGGGAGGATTCCCAGAGAAAACCAGAACATAGCTTTCTCCCATGTTTAGCTATGCATACATGGGGGACCACTGCACTAGATACCTTCTCTACACATTTTTTGCTTTGTTTTAAATACATAATTGTATTTGTACTAAAGGCAAGGTCTCACAATTCTGCCTCAATTTTTAGCAAATATTTGTGGTAGAAATTACATTTTTTGTTATATGAACCCATAATCTTTGACAGTATGACATACATTTCATTTCAATAGTGTTTAAGTATAGATTTTTATATATATATATATATATATATATATATATATATATATATATATATCTGAGGATATTTTCCTATTTTTGTTCAGATAGAGAGGGAGAGACAGGAAGAGAGAGAGAGAGAGAAAGAGAGAGAGAGAGAGAGAGAGAGAGAGAGAGAGAGAGAAACATCGATGTGAGAGGGACACATCGAGTGGCTGCCTCCTGCACGACCCCAATCAGGGTTAGGAACAAATCACAACCAAGGTACGTGTCCTGGACCGGAATCGAACCTGAAACTCATTGGTCCACAGGCTGATGCTCTAACTGCTGAGCCAAACCAACCAGGGCAATATAATTATATTTAATTAATCATTTGATTGATTGAAAATCAATAATTCCTTTAAGACGAAGAAACCATTTCTTACAAAATTTTGCATAAACTTAAAAAACTAACTGAATTGTAAAAATGGGAGATCAACAAAGATCTTGTAAATGATAATAGCTTGAAACAACTGAAGAATGAGGCTCTTTAGGCACAAGGTTGGTTTCTTGTGGTATGCTTTTGGAACCCTAAACACTGGGTGGCATCTATAATCTTTTTATTTATTCTCTTTGGTGAAAAAGTTCCATCATGTCAGCTAATTTTCCATCATAAGATATTTAGGAATTTCAGAAAAGCACAGTTACACTGATAAAGCTGTCACCATTAATTTCATAATACTGAAGTTACTAATGAGTCTTAGTTAAATAATCTCACTTGCTTCCCTGCTCTATATTCAATTACATACATTCTAGATTTACAATAGTTTATGCAAAGAAACTGGAAAAAAATACCAGATCCTAACAAAACAGGAACTTAAATTCTGATTCAATTAAATTTAAATAACAAAATTTTAAATATAAACTTCTGGCTAAGCTTAGAATTATCTAGGGTAACTGAATTAAATCTCTCTCTTTTGAAAACAGAATGTGGAACAAATCGTAATTGTACAGGATTAGAGGACTGATACTGATGATCATTTTGATTTAGAGATGTGTTATAAAGCTGCTTCTTATTTTTATTAGCATTTATTCTGCTTTGCAATCAGAGCCCTAATAAAGAGAATATAATATTTATGAGTAGGTATTGGTTTATAATTAAGTTCAAAAAATAACATTTTCTGGTTTGGGAGTATAGAGAAAAGAGGGTTTTTATGATAAGTAACCTCATAGGGTGATCTGATCATAAATTCCTAACTAAACAGGTCACGATGAGTAGTCACGCCCCAGGCATATAACCTTTTAGTAAAAGGTTTATCTTAGTGTTAAGCAAGCCCTGTCCATTGTTTTTGTGTAGCCAGGTTAACACACCTTTGAAATGCTTCTTGTTAGACCCCTCCTTCTAAGATATAACCACCTTCAAGAGAGCAAATTATCTTAAGTATGCTGTATTCCAATCCCACTTTATTTTTTTCCACCTTCATGTAATCTTCCATATTCTCCCTCCTAAATTTCAAATGCATAAAAGAAACTGCAAAACTTATTCTCCAGAGCATTTGAGATCTTGCTCTCCAGTAGGTATCATAAGTTTAAGCTCAAATAATCTCTTATAAAGATTTTCTTATTGTGCAATGAGTTTTTTAAAAAACAGCAATGGACTAAAGTAGAATACAAATTTCTGGAATGGTGGGAGATACCCCCAGAAGCCATAGGAAAAATCAGTAATCAGACAGATGTGGGGGTGTAAATAACAGAAGCTAATGACTTTATCTCCCTCTTTGAGGTTTTGCTGCTGCAATTATTTTATTGCAACTGCTTAAGTCATTGTTATCACTCAAGATTCAAATTCTGAGAGATAACATCTAAGTGGTCTAGCTAGGTTAGTCAAGGGAAAATAGATCTCTTTCCAAAAATCTCACCTTTGCTTAGCACTTTGAAAGCAAAGTCCACGTACTATTGCAGAGGAAAGAGAATGAATGGCAATGAGAAAACAAATGCCCTATATATACAGAAGTATTGCCTTTTGTTGTTTTCCAGAAACCACATGCCCTGATAATTCACCATAATCACACATATAGGATAAATAAGGGTCAGAAACTGTGTTATTTCTTTTAATGCCTACTACTCTGGAAGAAGCTGACATCCCCTGTAAGTGGTGATGACAAATTTCCATTTCCACATGTATATTAGAGGTGCACTGGGAACACCTGCTCTCCTTCCCACCCTCTTTTGCCACCCTTACTGGTCTTTGCCACCATGGTTTCTGAAAATGGCAGGAACAGTGGCAGTATCTTCCAGTCCCAACTTTCATTTTAGATGGGCTTTTGAGGTAGGACATAATGACAGGTCCTTGAGCCTCCACAAGCATCCAAGCTCATTTATTTTTTTAATTAATTTATTTATTTTTGTTACAGATGTTTCTCCTTTTTCCCCACTGATACATCCCTCCCCCACCCTCTTCGCCCTGTCCCCAGCTTTGTTGTCCATGTCCATTGTTCATGCACACCTGCATATAAGTTCTGTGGTTTATCTCCCCCTAACCCCCTCTTTACTGGAAGTGTACTAGCGATGCTAATCTACCTACTTCTGATGGATTGTAAAAGTGATGGGATATGAACACTATCTAATTTAGACTCTATTTAGCTGCTTGATGACAGTGAAGTGGAAAATTTTCAATAGTAACAGAAGATTAGATAGTTTTTATAGCAATGTGTATTTAACAAGTGGTCACTTACTTCAGGCTAATTTCTTATAAGTTATGTATAATTCTAAAAAAATTGGTTAACATCTTCCAAAATTTGTAGCAAATTGAAACCAGTATATTAAGAGGTCAATAAAATCAGAAAGAAATTGTTGTCAAAAGTACACAGAGAACAGCAAAGAAGTGACAAAAAAATAACAACTTCTATAAAAATATACAAAAACCCAAAAATATCACACCTCAAAATATCCCACACTATATCACACTACAGTATAATAATTGCCATTTATAGTAATGACCCTAAATCCTTAAGAACACTATTTAAGGTAGAAAGAATGTGATACATTTTAGAAAGATGTGCAAGAAAGATAATTCTTTTAAAAGGCTTTAAATGAAAGGGGTAAACATTGGGAATTTTTAAAATATATAATATTTTAGCCTCAAGATTCTGGATAATGATAATGATAGTAACAATAGCAGCCAATACTGATTGAAGATGTATCCTCCACCAGACACTGGATATAGCTCAGTGCTTTAAATAGATAATCTCATTTACTTCCCACCTCAACCCCAATGTAGTAATACTATTATTCCTGTATTACAAATGACATACACCTGTGTGTAGGTATGATAGAGATCATTTCGACAGCAGAACTGTGGGCCCTTGTATGCATGATGTATAGTATAGGAAAAAGGAGATAAGCAAAACTTGGTTCTGTCTTCAAAATGCTTATCGAGCTTGAGGGTACAAAATATAAAAGCTAACAATATGATAGCTTTTGATAAGTGTAATGTGTGGTTCAGAGGCATATGCAGGACAGAGACCTAAACGTGGATTCTAATTCCTAATTGGCCATATACAGATGTTTCTCGACTTATGATAGGGGTTATGTCCTAATAAACCTCTCATAATTTGAAAATATTAAGTAGAAAATACATTTAATATACCTAACCAACCAAACATCATAGCTTAGTCTTGCCTACCTTAAACAAGCTCAGAACACTTACACTAGCCTGTAGTCGGGCAAAACCATCTAACACAATGATTATATTATAGAGTATCTATTTACCCTCCAGCCTCAGGGCTGACTGAGAGCTGCAGCTCACATCTCTGCCCAGTGTCACAGGGAAGTTTCAGCTCTGCTTTTATGACCTTTTAATAAATTGAATCAAGCCCATGTGGATTATCTAGGATAATCTCCCTTACTCAAAGTCATGAAATTATAGATTTTTATCACATCTATAAAATACCTTCACAGCAACACCTAGACTACTGTTTGACTACTATCACAGCGGGAGTGTAGCCTAGCCAAGATGACACATTAAACTGACCATCATAACAAACCTTGATTAAAGGCCCCAAAGTACCACCTCCTCGCTATATGGCCTTAAGAAAGTTTTTAAATTTCTTTAACTACTATTTTATCATCTGTAAAATAACAATAGTAAGAGTATAAATGAGATAATCCTCCTTTTAAAACCACATGGACTGGGGAAAGGTGATTTCCCAAAGAAAGCAAGGCATTGTAACCAGGTTGTAGGAGAATGGATACCAGAGAAAGGGAAAAGTGAGGTATTTACACTACAGTATTCATCTAGGTTGATAAAAAAAGTGCTGGGCATGAGAAGATAAGATTCTTAAGAACATAAAGATACTATCTCCAAAAGTAATCTATATTTATATTTTGTTTTAGAGTGTGGTACCAGAAAAAATGAATGGGTGTTAGGTCTAAAGGAAGTAGGAGAATATGACCTGAATATGCTGAATACTAGTGAAGGTTTGATTGCCCTGTTCTATTCATGTTGAACCCAGAAGTTGGAGAAGTCATGTGTCTTAGATAGCCAGGCTTCTATAAGAAAATACCATAGACTTATTTATGGCTTAAACCACAGACATTTATTTCTAACAGTTCTGGAGGCAGAGAGGTCTAAGATCCAGATGACAGCAGATTGGGTTCTTGGTGAGGGCCCTCTTCCTGGCTTGTGGACAGCTGCCTTCTCACTGTGTGCCCACATGGCCTTTCCTCAGGGGGTGCTTGGGGAGAAAGAGAGCTCTCATGTCTTTTCCTCTTCTTATAAGGGCATTAATTCCATCATGGGGGCACCACCCTAATGATCTCATCTACACCTAAATGTCTCCCAAAGATCACACCTCTAAATACTATCACATTGGTGGAAGGTCTTCAACATATGAATTTTGAAGGGACATGAACATTCAGTTTATAAGTCTTCAAAAGAGCTGTAACCAAGTTCACAAGTCAAGGGAATGGTCAAAGGCATGAATGAAGTCTATTTAGCCATTATTTACACAGTGAAAATCAGCAGATCTGAAGATGATTAATCCAATCTTGAATCCAGAAACAGCATTACTTTTAGGGAGACTTAATCTGCCTGTACAATGAGAGGAACATTCTCGGTACCATCTCCAAGATTACTTGCTTGAAGTGAACAAATCGGGGAAAAAAGCCGCAAAGGGTACTATCGAACTAAACTATGTCTCATAGGCAGGAAGTCCAAGCACAAGAGATTACACTTAGTAGAAGCAAACTATTCAATTAATTAAAGCAAACTAGTCAATTAATATGACTTCAAAACCACTTTTAAAATCCACAAGAATATCTCCTAATTATGTTATTGAGGAAGGCTGGAAGTACAAGATATAAAATGGATGATGCCAAAAAAGAATAGGAAATTATAGGTTGTTATGCCAATTATGGCTTTTAAAATATGTTTTGTTAGCTTAAATTTTAGCTATTTCAGGGTTGTCATTTTCATTTGCTGATCTACAGAGAGAAAGCAAGGTATGAAAGCAGTTTCCTATAATGTCTAGTTCTTAAAATATAAAAAGGGATTTTAAAAGTATAGAAAGTAAAAAAATAAATAAATAAATAAATAAAAAACAGAAGCCCTGGCCGATTTGGCTCAGCGGTTAGAGCATCCGCCTGCGGTCCGGAGAGACCCGGGTTCGGTTCCCGCTAAGGGCATGTACCTCGGTTGCAGTTTGTCCCCGGCCCTGGTTGGTCGTGCAGGTGGCAACCACTCGATGTGTCCCTTTCACATCGATGTTTCCCTCTCTCTTTCTCTCTCTTCCTCTCTCTCCCTCCCACTCTATCTGTGCAAAAAATGGAAAAATGTCCTCGGGTGAGGATAAAAAAATAAAAAATAAAAGTATAGAAAGTAATAAGGAAAGTAACATATAAACCTGCCTTAAAACTTGCTAGGGAGCCCAATCCAAGCACTGTAAGCTCACCATAGTTTTGCTTCAAGGTCAGTCTCATTGTCCAGAACTTTATGCTTTCAAGTTTAGTGCCCATTATGATGATGGCAACAATAGACACCACCTAAGATTGGTGCACCTGGGCAAACTTACACTTCTACCATTGGTATCAGAGGGCTTGATTTCTAAGCCCCATTTTACCCCTAGATTACCAGATAAAGCACTAACTCTTATGAAACTGGACTAGTATTTAGCCAAATTGACTGAGAGGAACAGGGAAGCAATAGTGCCCAATAATCCATAGTGCAATGTTTTGAAGATGTGACCTGGCCAGATATACTCATTGACCACCTCACTCCCAGCTAGTCCTACACTAATGTAGGTCTGCTAATGTGGTCTGTTCTTAGTGATTTAGGATACATAAATAAGGGGTAAATAATCATCATCCAAAACTTTATTAATCCACTGAAGGAAAAAATACATGTCAACCACTTAATCTTAAACATGGGTATTCATTCATTATTTTTAAAATAATGCTTTTCCATGAAGAATAATAAATCAGTAATACTAAATAATTCCAAATATAAGACATGTATAGATAATATTAACAATAGTGTAATAGTTTTATAATTTATTTTGTTTCAAAATCAATAATGAAATTGACTTAATATTCTGTATATTTTGATATCCATTAACTTTATTGCACTATATTTAATATACAATATAGTATACATCATATTGTGCTCTACTCCTTCCTTGTTTCATTTTTCCTTTTCTTCAAATCAATTTTCAAGAGATTTTATTTTTCAGAATAGTTTTAAATTAATAGAACAATTGTGAGGAAGAGTGCCTATATACCCCACACCCAGTTTCCCCTATTAATATCTTTAAAATGTTTCTTTTAGTTTGAACTGCTTTTATTTTTAATCACTATTACTGGTATACTTGATAATATAATCAAATAGTACTAAAAAGATGACAAACAAATCCATCAGTCCCTGCTGCATTCTTCCCCATGAGTAATCACTTTCATCTGAGTAGGTATTTCTTCTAATCATTTAACTTCTGTGATTCTAAATAACATATTTATACTGAAATTCCTTAATTTATCTATATTAGAGATTTGATCATTTTTCCAAATGCTCCACGGATTTATCACAGACCTATCAATATTAATTTCTGAGTAGTCTAGTGTTATCAAATAATCCATCCATTTAATTTCTTTCTTCTATATACATTGTGGAACTCTTATCTTCTTGCTCTTGTCTGCAACTGGTAGCTCTCAAGGCTTCAGGCAATGCTGAGACTTCTTTCATCAGTCTTCTATATTGGATTCCCTGTTTCTTAGGCCTCAGGACTGTCTTTCTTGGGTTGTATTTTATTGAAATAAATCTTATTTTGTTAGAATAGGTCTTCTGATCGCTTCCTATAAAAAGACTCAGGGGAGGTAATTTTATTGAACTTCACTTATCTAAAACTGACTATTCTATATTCACAACTGATTATTTGGCTGAGTATAGAATTCTAGGTTGAAAATCATCTTTTCTCAGAATTCCAGTGGCATTGCTTTATTATTTTCTATCTCCCAAAATTTCCATTGAGCTGTACTATGCTATTTTATATGAGCTGGTCTTCCAGCATTTTCTCTTTAATCCTAGGATGCTGAAATTTTATGAAGACTTGTTTAAGAAGGCTCTCTTTTCATTCACTGTGCTAAGCACACAATGGGCCCTTTCAAACTACAAACTCATGTTCCAGACTCATGTTATTCTTTGCTTTCTATCTTCTAAAATGGTGTTGAAATCTCTCATATATTAATGACTCTACTCCCACATTTTACCAGAAGTCCTTTGAGGTAATATTTAAAATGTACAGACAACTCAGTTATTAACTCTAATAGCATATATATTGACTTTGGAATATATAGCATTTCAATCCAAATAATAAAGCTACTTGAAGAAAACCCATCACCTGAGTTGAAGTTATCCAGTTTTCTCATCTGTCTCCACATATAGCTATCCACATAGGACTAATTGAATAAAGTATGAAACATTTATATAATAGAGTATCATATTATTATTGCTGTTCTAAATCATTTGAGAATAAGTTGGAGACATCATGTCCTTTACCACTAAATATTTCAGTGTGTATTTCCTATGAACAAGTTATTCTTTCACATAATGCTTCTAATTTTATGACTATTAGGTTGAAAGAACAAGATATGCTCTTGTTAAAATTAACCATATACATTAAAATTCTATATAAAATATATCTACACTGGACATAGTCCAAAGAAATTTTATGATAACAATATAGCAGGGTCTTTTTGTAATGATTTCACCTCTTCTTTCATCCTACGACAGAGATCCCTTAAAACTCTAGAGCTAGTCAATCTTTACACCTTCCTGCTATTTGCAAACATTGGTGTAAGAAGTGAGCATATAACCCAAGCAGGACCAATCAGAGTCCCTTGGTGAGATCTAGTATATGGACCCCATAGAGTCTCTCTTCCTCTGATCTTGACTTATAAAAACCAGATAAGTCTGGAGGTACCAATAGCCATCTTTGACTACCCCACACAGAATCTGCCTGAGAATGATGCCATTACCCAAAGGAATGAATTAAATGGCAGAGGATGAGAGAGCTAAGAATTCTGTTGAGTCCCTGGACTCAGCTGTGTTAAAGCCAGTTCCACACCTGAACTTTCTAGTTAAAAGAGCCAATAAATTTTATTTTTGCTTGAGTTCATTTGAGTTGGATTTCTGTCACTGGCAACCATACATCCTAGATCAAGGCAAGGCCTTTTCTAAACACAATGTATAATTAAAGCATGCCTAAGTGCATTTGAACAATAGTTGTTCCTAAATGGTACATCTACCAAATAAAAATTATAAAGTTATATGATGGTAATGTAATGTTAGCTCAATTTCTTATAACTTTGCAAGTTGTTCCAGTACTCACACATAAGCAGTCCTAGGTTGTCTACTGTCAGGAAAAGAATATGTACATGAGTGGCGAGGTAAACAAAGGAGAATAAGAGGGGAAACCCAAGTCAAAGGAGCACAGACACCCCTGATCTGAAAAGCTTTCAAAAGTCAGTTGCTCAGGCACTGCCAGTGTGGCTCAATTGCTGAGCATTGACCCATGCACCAAGAGGTTACTGGTTTGATTCCTGGTCAGGGCACATGCCCAGGTTGTGGGCTCGATCCACAGCAGGGGCATGCAGAAGGCAGCTGATCAATGTTTCTCTCTCATAGATGTTTCTATCTCTCCCTCTCCACTTCTTTCTCTCTAAAATCAATAAAAAATATTTTTCAAAAAGTCAATTGCTCAGTGTCTATACTTTATATAAAAGACTATTAGGTTATTTAGGTTCAAGTCTAAGGTGTAATAGTTATAAAAGGAAGTTCAAAATATGTACTGGAAAGACTGTGACTCAAATTTGAAAGACAAATCTTGGGATTGAGGGCATGAAGTTGATTTATATCAGATTAATGTTCTTGCAATATATTAAAATCATACTTCTTAACAAAATGTCTTATACTGAAGGTTTGCTTTTTGGAAAAACCTGAAATAAAAGGAATATCTATATTTCTATATAAAGAGAACTCTGCCAAGTTCTTTATATAGTCCCAAGTGTTTCCCTTTCACTTATCTTAGGGAAATAAATATACCTTTTTACCACAATGTGAGGAAATGTCATTGTCCAAAGGTTGGTTGCAGTGGCATAGGCTGTAACTACTCTGTCACATGTTTGACATTTGAACTCTCTCCTGCAGGGCATGTTCTATGAGCTAATCCTTGGGGTCACGCTGCTTCTTGCTTCGTCCTTCCCAGTTAACTCCTCAGTCAGGAAAAAAAAAAATGTAATTCTAAACCAAGGGAATCACAGAACTAGCACAAAATATGCATTTTCTTTTAATGACTTGTTTTCACATCTGTCTTTATAAAATCATCTGGTATCTTTGCCTGTCCTTTGCTTAACAGTACCTCACATTGGTTGGCACAAAATGAGTACTCAATAAATGAACAACAATCAACATTTCTAAGGAAAATACCTTGGAAATTAACTGCCACTTTATACTAAGAGCAAATTGAGGGTTTCAGAGTTTAAGTGATGTTACAACAACACAAAGCCATTAGTGGTAGTCTTAATCAAGACTAAGTCTCGTGATTACTAATCTAATGTTCATTCACTATACCAGAGTTTCCAGTCATTTTTTAATGCCCATGTGGCAGACATGTTTTCAGGGTGAAACCTGAGATATGATGAATTCTAAAGTATCATAATAGCCACTACCTAAGCATATCAAGTGTTTTTCTTAAAAAAATAATCATTAGCAAACATCTATATTTGAAATCTTTATTGATTATGTGCATTGTTGAGATAGCTTAAAACATACTGTAACAAACTAGTACGTTAAGAGATTAAAGAGCTAAAACCATATCAGATTAGACTAATATGTGCAGGTCTTTTCTCTAATGACACCAAAGCCATCTTTTCAATTTACCTTAGAGTCATTCTTCTTGAAGTCTCCACATCTTGTGCTGGTGTTTCCCTGTGTTCTACGTTCTCTGGTTATGGACATATACCTCCTAATACTGTACTTGAAGTTGGAAATTATAGAAATCATCTTTGCATCACCAATATCTATCTCAAAGCCAAGCCAATAGATGCCAGTTTATAAAACAAGTCAGGACAATTAGATATCCATATGTAAAATGATGAGCTTAGACCCTCACTTCCCACCATATAAAAAATTAATGCAAATGTATCATAGTCTTTAATGAAAGAGCTAAATGGAAAAAATATAGGAGAGTCTGGCTGGTGTGGCTCAGTGGCTGAGCATCAACCCATGCACCAAGAGGTCACCAGTCCGATTGCCAGTCAGGGCACATGCCCAGTTTGTGGGCTCAATCCCCAGTGTGGGGCATACAGGAGGCGGCCAATCAATGTTCTCTCTCATTGATGTTTTTATCTCCCTCTCCCTCTCCCTTCCTCACTCTCTAAAATCAATAAATGAAAAATTATTTTAAAAAGACAAAATAAAAAGAAAGTTATTGAGACAGTAAGGAAATGATATTTTTAGATACAATACCAAAAACATTCCATAAAAGAAAAAAAAGTGATAAATTGGACCTCATCAAACTTTAAAGCTCTTGTACTATGAAAGGCAACAGTAAGAAAATAAAAAGCCAGGCAACAGATTGTGAGAAAATATTTGAAAAACACACATCTGATGAAGGGTTTATATCCAGAATATACAAAGAACACTTACAACTCAATAATAAATAGGCAAATTACCAATGGAAGAATGGACAAAATAAATGACCTAATATTTAACCAAAAAAGATATGCAAATGACTAATGGCTAATAAAGACGTGAAAAAATATTCAACAATTTTAGTCATCAGGGAAATGAAAACTAAAATAAGAATAAGAAACTATTTCATACCCACTAGAATAATTATAATAAAGTAGACAATAACAAATATTGGTGAGGATGTGGAGAAATAGGACCCCCTCATATGTTCTAGCAGGAATATAAAATTGTATAACCACTTTGAAAAACAGTTTGGCAGTTTGTCAAAAACCTAAACATATAACTACCAAATGACAAAAAAATTCCATTCCTAAACATCTACACAAGAAAATAAAAATAAAACATATGTCTACATCAAGACTGGCATAGAAATGTTCATAGCAGAATTATTCATAATAGTCCCAAATTGGAAACAACCTGAATGCCAATCATCTGGTAAATGGATATACTAAATGTGGTACATGCTTATAATAGAATACAATTTGCAATAAAAAGGAAAGAACTACCAACACATGCTACATCACAGATGAACTTCAAAACAATTATGCAAAAAAAAAGAAGAAAGACACAAGGAACCACATATTGTATGATTCCATTTATATGACGCGTCCAGAAAAGGCAAACTTATTTAGTAGTTGCCTGGGCCTGGGAATGGGAATGGGGACAACTGTAAATAGGCATAAGGGATCTTGTTGGGAGGAAGAAAATGTCCTAAAACTGATTTATGGTGATAGTTACACCATTCGGCCAAGTTACTAATAATCATTGAATTATATGCTTAAAATGAATAAATTTTCTGATACTTTATTATTTTTTAATCCTCACCCAAGGATATTCTTTTCAAATATCTTCAGATCGAGTGGCAAGGGGAGAGAGATATCCACTGGTAGCCTCCCCCACAACCCCGATCAGGGCTGGGGACCGAATTGCAACCGAGGTACGTGCCCTTGGCTGGAATCAAACCCGCAACTCTTTGGTCTGTGGGCCGATACTCTAACCACTGAGCAAAACCAGCCAGGATGAGGTTTATTTTATATATACCTCAGCTGCCACATAAACTCTCTCAAAAACCTTTGGCACACTTTAGCTTATTTGTCTCAGTCCTCTGTTCACAGCAGGGAAACATGAGCCCCGCAGCAGCGGCTCTTTCACATCCTACAGGATCATTATCCAGTCCAGGTACCTTGCCCTCAGAATGCTAACAGTTTGACAAAAAAAGATAGAGGATTCACATAAAAAACTATGAAATAGAGGTTCTGAGGATGGCAAGATCCTACTGGATAGGGGAAAAACCAAGAAAGTCTTTCTGTAAGAGGGGTCATCCGAACAAGACATTGCATGACAGAATTCCCACAGGTGGAAATAAGCTGTACAAGACCTCCTTGACCAGGGTCAGTGGGTGAGTCTATCTATCCCGAGTACTTTGAGCTACAGTCCTTGTTCCTGGTCTTTCTCTTCTCTTGCCAAACTATGTGCACCTGCTGTTGGCTGTTGGCTCTGTTATCATGCCTAACTACTCAAACAAACTAAGGCAGATAAAAAGAGAAGTTGGAGAAATAATTGAGCTCTCATCTGAGCCCTATAATTAAGTTATCTCCACATCATAATTATATAGTTGTATCTTAAAAGATACCATTTCAAATTTAAGCTCCTGACATCCAGAGATAGCGTCACAGAGAGGGTTAGAAGAGCAGTAGGAAGGGAAGTCCTGTTAGAATACAAGCACTAAAACTCTGGGAAAAGACACCTTACTTAGTGATAAACATATCAGACATATGGGTACAACTTCCCTTAATAAATATGTGAATCAAAAATCACTAAGTGCCCTGGCCGGTTTGGCTCAGCAGTTGGAGCGTTGGCCTGTGGTCCAGGGAGACCTGGGTTCAGTTCCTGCTAAGGGCGTGTACCTCTGTTGCAGTTTGTCCCTGGCCCTGGTTGGTCGTGCGGGTGGCAGCCACTCGATGTGTCCTTTTCACATCGATGTTTCTCTCTCTCTCTCTCTCTCTCTTCCTTTCTCTCTCTCCCACTCTGTCTGAACAAAAAATGGAAAAATGTCCTTGGGTGAGGATTAAAAAAAATCACTATGTAGTATCTTATGTTCGACCATGCATGGAAAATGAATCCTAGCTTTAGTGGGAAATCCACTGAACCAGAAGTTTGACCCTTAGAGAATCTATTGAATCACTATATAGAAAAATATTACACAATTTGCTTTTTGGTTCCAAAGCATTCTTAGATTTTGAGGGACATGTATACATAAAGTATCACTATTTTCAATATTTCTGTTCTTTACTATTTATCATTCAATGAACAAATTCAGCCATTAAGCAAATACTCATAGAGCACCTACCATGAGCCAGGCACTTGGATAACATTGATAAATGAGAATAAATAAAGATGAAAGATATGTAAGGAGTATGGTCTATGGACCACCTGCATCTGAATCATCTGAAGAGTCATTAAAATACAGAGTCCTGGGCCCAACTTCAGCCCAATGGAATCAGAATCTCTGTGGGTAGATGCCAGGAATATACATCTTAACAAGCTCTACAGCTAAAGTTTGAAAATCATTGCTATTCTGAGTCCTAGAGAGATTCACATTACACACGGGTGTAACCCTGTAGATTAACAGATGTCTCCATTGGGTTCAGTGGTAATTATGTGCCAGAGTGGCCTTGTATAATATTCTCAGTGCTGATCATTTTTACATAAAAACTTCCAGAATAGTCTTCAAAGAAACTACTATAAAGTTATCAATACCATGGAAATAATTATTATTGTTAAATAAGACTGCAAAGGAGAAAGAGAATAACTCACCTGTGTCAGGAACATTATTATAGAGGGATACTTGACTTGGGTCTTAGAGCTAGAGCTTTAAGATGGGTCGGCCAGTTTTGAGGCTTTGTTTTAGTCAGGATTCTCTCAGTATCACATTCAAGAACTGGATGAATCAAGTTGTCACCACCTCTGATCCTAAAAAGGGTTGGTGTCTGACATCCACTCTAGACACAGTAGAATAGTGCCTTGTGACCAGCCTGTTTCCTCCCATACCTCACTTCTGAGTGATGGTTTCCTTTGGTTCATCAAACAGGTATCACTTAGGTAACATATCTGGGCACTAGCTACAGGAGAGACTAGGAAACGTAGTTTTTTCTTTTTATGCTACCATGGAAAGATGAAATTCACAATGCATGTTCTTTCAAAATATGGAGTGTGTATGGTCAAGAGATTTTGAGCTGCTCTGATGTTGTATTTCCAGAATCTAGGTTTTTAACCACTCTGCTTAGACTGCTTCTTACTGTGGCCAGGGATAAGTAATACTTTCATTGCCCAGATCTGGGTCATACATAGAATGTAGGAGGCTCTCTTAATCTGTTTGGGCTGATAAGACAAAAATACCACAAACTGGGTGGTTTATATAACAACAAAAATGTTATTTCTCACAGTTCTGGAAGCTGAGAATTTCAAGATCAAGGCACCAGCAGATTCAGTGTTTAGTGAGAACCCACTTCCTGGTTCACAGACTGTGTCTTTTCTCTGTGTCTTCACATGGCTAAGGGATCTCTCTGTGGTCTCTTTTATAATAGCACTAATCTCATTCATGAGGGCTCTTTCCTTATTACCTAATCATATCCTCATACTATAACCTTGGGGATTGTGTCTCTCCTAAATTCAACATAGAAATTCAGTCCACTGCAGAGATGTTTGAAGTAGGAACGGATGAGCATTGCACAGAACATATTCTAACCCCCAAAGGGATTTAATACAACTGTTTTCAAAGCTCCCTCAACCTTATTTATACCTAAGCAGTTTGAACTAGATCCTGGCAAAATAGATGAGAATACAAAAATCCTCCCATCTTTAATGACCTGAGACCACAAGAAGTTTACCAAGACCCAAATCTTCATTTTCCACATACAAATTTCAGTAGCACTTAGAAAACACTAAATAATTCAGTAGGTCAACTAATGTAATTATCTGAGGTTATATCTTTTTTTTTTTTTTTTTTGCTTTTACAACAGGTTTATTTTCTTCTTGTAAAAGTAATACAAACTATAAAAACTGGAAAATACAGGAAAGGAGAATTTACTTTTATCATCCATAATCCTAACACCTCAAATACAGTACATTAATTTCTTCATTTTTTTATGTGTACTATTTTAAAAGTTTTTACAATAGCTTTATTGAGATATATTGCACATACCATACAATTCACCCACTTAAGATATATAGTTCAATGGTTTTAGTGTATTCACAGAACTGCAATCCTTACCACAGTTAATTTTAGAACATTTTCATCATCCCTCAAAGAACCCCCCTACCTATTATACCCACTCCATATTTCCCCCAAATCAACAACCCTATATAACTACTAACTTATTTTCTGTTTCTATAGATTTGCCTGTTCTGAATAATTCAAATAAATGGAATCATACAGTATGTATCATTTGTGTCTGGCTTCTTTCTATTTTTTTAAAATTTAAATTATTTTTTAATTTTTCAATTACTATTGACATACGATATTAGTTTCTGGCGTACACTCCAGTAACTAGACATTATATAACTTACTATGTGATCATCCTGATAAATCTTGTAAACCTTCTGACACCATAGTTATTAGAATATTATTTAGTATATTCCCTATGCTGTGCTTTACATCCCCATGACTATTCTACAACTACCGATTTGTATTTCTTAAACCCTTCACCTTTTTTCACCCATCCCACCAACCCCTCTCTCATCTGGCAACCGTCAAAGTGTTCTCTGTATGAGTCTGTTTCTGTTCTGCTTGTTAGTTTATTTTGTGTTTTAGATTCAATTATTGATAGACATGTATTTATTGCCATTTTATTGTTCATATTTTTTATCTTTTTTCCTTCTTCTTTTTAAAGAAGACCTCTATCATTTAATGTAATACTGGTTTGGTGGTAATAAACTCCTTTAGCTTTTTCTTGTCTGGAAAGCTCTTTATATATCCTTCAATTCTAAATGATAGTTTTGCTGGGTAATAATCCTGTACCAGATTAGAAAATTTTCTGTCCTTATTTTTTCAAATAGGCACCCCCATGATGTGAATGTTGGTAAGCTTGAAGTTGTCCCAGAGGCTCCTTACACTATCCTTTTTTTTTTTTCATTCTTTTTTCTTTTGGTTATTCTGGTTCGGTGTTTTTTGCTTCCTTGAATTCCAAATGACTGATTTGATTCTCGGCTTAATCTAGTCTACTATTGATTCCCTGTAAATTATTCATCATTTCAGTCAGTGTATCCTTCATTTCTGACTGGTCCTTTTTTATGGTTTCCATGTTCTTTTTATGCTATTGAAGTTCTAAGATCACCAAGCTTCCTTACAACCAGTGTTTTGAACTCTGTATCTAGGAGATTACTTGTCTCCATTTTGTTTAGTTGTTTTTCTGGAGTTGTATTCTGTTCTTTCATTTGAGACCTCTTTCTTTGTCTTCTCATTTTGGCCACTTCTCTGTGTTTATTTCTATGTATTAGGTAGAGATGCCACATCTCCCAGGCTTGGTAGAGTGGCCTTATGTTATAGGTATTCTGTAGAGTCCAGTGGCCTAGCCTCTCTGATCACTCCAGCTGGGCACTCCAGATGTGCCCCCATCCCCATGTGAGCTGTGTACATCCTCCTTTAGCTTTTTAAGCCTTTAGTAATTGAGCCTTGATTATTGTTGGCATTTCAGTAGAAGTGATTTACCCCAGGCTGATCAGCTACAAGGACTGGCTGTGACCAACAACCACTGTGGAGAATCAGCTGTTCAGGGGCCCACCCTGAAAAGCATATCTTTTTTCAATGGGTCTCTAGTGCCCATTGAGTCTGCCCCTTGAGTGTGTTACTTGTGGAGGTGGTTGTGCAGTGCTTTGCATCTGTCCACCAGATGCGCTGGCTCTAGGGCCTCCTGGGAAGTGCAGACCAAGACCAGCCTCTGCCTGTGTTCTGCCTGGGGCCACCTGGCAGGAGCAAAAGAGCAATCTGCAGGTAGCTAATACTTATGTCGGGCTTGGAGGTGCCTGCGAGAGGCCAGGCTGTGATCCAAGGCTGCCTGCTGCTAGTGCCGGGACTGGGGCCACTTAATGAGAGCTAGGGGGCACACTGAAGCCAGATGCTGCTTGTTTGAGGATTTTAAGAAAGTCTAAAACATGAGCCAAGACAGGCCATTTGTATGGAAAAGCCACTGGAAACAGCTTGGGTAGGGCAGTGTCTCAGGGAATCACCAGAGCAGGGTGAACAGTTTCAGGCACATTGATGGAGACTTAGATATGGTACTCACCTGCTGGCTCTGTGGATGGGGAATGGGAGGGGGGGGCATCTCAGAAAGGGAACCATGGCCTTTGCCAGCACTGGAGCTCAGAGCCAGTGAGTCTGAGTAAATCCCTGCACAGGCCCTTTAAGAAAAACTGGCTGAGCCCTGGCCGGTTTGGCTCAGCGGTTAGAGCGTCGGCCTGCGGTCCTGAGAGACCCGGGTTCGGTTCCCGCTAAGGGCGCGTACCTCGGCTGCAGTTTGTCCCCGGCCCTGGTCGGTTGTGCGGGTGGCAGCCACTCGATGTGTTCCTTTCACATCGATGTTTCTCTCTCTCTCTGTTCCTCTCTCTCCCTCCCACTCTACCTGAACAAAAAATGGAAAAATGTCCTCGGGTGAGGATAAAAAAAAAAAAAAAAAAAAAGAAAAACGGGCTGAGACACCAAAAAGCCCTCCATCTCGCTCAGCCACAATCCGCCCTGGTTTTTACAGCCACAAGTTACGGGGACTTCTCTTCCTAACACTGGACCCCTGGGCTGGGGGGACCAGTGTGGGGCTGGGACCCCATGCTCCTCAGGGGGCACCTCCACAGTCTAAATATCCCTCCCATTTTTTTTTTAATCCTCACCCGAGGATATTCTTTCACTGATTTTCAGATAGAGTGGGAGGAAGGGAGAGAGGGAGGGGGAGAGGGAGAAGAAGAGAGAGGGAGGGAGAGAGAGAGAAAGAGAGAGAGATCAATGTGAGAGAGACACATCGATTGGTTGCCTCCTGCATGACCACAACAAGGGCCAGTGATCGAACTGCAACTGAGGTACACGACCTTGACCAGAACTGAACCCACAACTCTTTAGTCCATGGGCCAACTCTCTAACCACTGAGCCAGACAGGCCAGGGCATCCCTCCCAAATTTTATCCACAACATAGAGTTGTGGGACCAGCTTGTTCTGTGTCTCCTCCTCCTACCAATCTCCATGTGGCTTCTTCTTTAAATCCTTAGTTATAGAACTTCCATTTGGTTAGATTTCTGAACAATGATTATTCTGTAGTTTAGCTGTAATTTTGATGTGGTTGTGGGAGGGTGTCAGTACCACATTTACCTACACCATTATCTTGACCAGAAGTCTTAGCTGTATCTTGAAGGTAACTTAGCAGGCCTATCAGGCTGCAGACCAGCTCAAATCAAGACATTGTAAATGATCCATATTAAAGTTCTATAGAAGAAGCAGGTACCTATTGATTCTTATCAATGGAATTTGTCTTCTCTGGTTGTGATATAAAATTTAGGAATTCAATAGAACGCTTGTCTAAACATTTAAGCAGATAAAACCCTATGTGGGTGGGATGAGTTTCACTGGGGTTAGAGTATTTGATCCTTATAAATATATCAACATCTACAAACCTCATTTTCAGATCATTCCTTAGTACTTTTCCACAGACTTAAACCACCCCTTCTTCGTTCTTGAGCTTACATAAATTGTCTTGGTCAGGTTACTGACATCCAGAAAGCTTCTCCAAGGGTAGAACTACAGGAAGCTATCTATGTAATTCACTTTTCATCCTAGAAAAAATAGTTTATTCTGACCACTATAAGAGTCAACCATATAAAATATATTACCAACTTTTGTAAGTCCTTTAGAAAATATTGCCCAGTTTGGTATTTAATGTTCTTATGTAAAGATGCTCACAGAAAAGTATTCTTTCCTAATTGCAAAAATGTGCAGTCTTCTTTCAGGCAAATATTCTTCCATTTATGATATAATAAAAAGTATATAGCACATGCAATTTTCATTTTTGTATTATCTACCAGGAACCATAAAGTTAAATTTAGTGCTCAATTGCAATAATTACCTTTAGCTATTTTTTAGGTATAATTAACTTTTTTTCTTTATTATTTAGTTCAGACTATTTTAATAGTGTGTTATTAACTTCAAAGTCTCAAATTCATTTTTCAATTTATATTTCAATTAGTTAAGTTTAACATAAAATTCACTCACTTTAAACATACAGTTTGATGAGTTTTCACAATTATATATAATCAATTGTGGATCATCACCACAATCAAGTTGTAAATATTTTCATTACCCTAAAAGATTTACTTTTTGCAGTTGATCCCCTCATCCCTAATGATGTTAACCATGAAGTCAATTTTCTTTGTAAGAGTCTGCTAGGATTTTGATCGAGATTGTAATGACTCTATATATCAATCTGGGGAGAATTGCCATTTTAAGAACATGGAATTTTCCAACCCATAAATATAGTTTATCTCTCTACTTATTTAGGTCTTCTTTAATTTCCCTTGCCTCCTCTAAGCATGGATTTCTCACCAGGATACGTCTGCTTCTGTTCTTTACTGTATCATCAAGTAGTTGATATTGTTTTATTATTAATTCATTCATTAATTAATATTATTCACAAGAGTATATAGTTATCTGGAGAGGGTGAGTTCAGTAAGATCTAACTTAGCCATTATAAGGAGAACCCAACACTGCCTCAAATACTTTTTAAAAGTAGATGGGGGAAAACAGATGGACAATTTCATATTATTATCCTTACATACCCTTATAGTCATAATTACAATCTGTGCTAAGGCAACCTGAAATATTAAAGTTCACCAACAATTAATACACAGTCTGTGATCATGAAACAGAGCTTTTCTCTGCCAAATGAATTTGACAATATGAAACTGATGGCTTCATATGTGTTTAAAATTTAATATCCTGAAAGAACAAACATGGAAGAATCATATTAAAACCAGTCAAATTATTCACTGCTATTCACGTTGTGGTAAAATGGGCACAATTCTGTAAAGTAACATGTTTAATGATAATGCAGTTTGGCTAACTCTTTTGGAAAGCAAATGCACATGAGCCTTAAAATTATTCTTGCCCAGCCATTGTGGCTCAGTGGTTGAGCGTCAACCCATGAGAGGTCTCCAGTTCAATTCCCAGTCAGGGGACATGCCCAGGTTGTAGGCCAAATTCCCAGTGGAAGGTATGCAGGAGGCAGCCAATCAATGTTCTCTCTCATTGACGTTTCTATCTCTCTCTCCCTTTCTTTTCCTCTCTCTCTAAAATCAATTAAAAAAAATTTTTTTTTAATTATTCTTATCTTTGACCTAGTAATTCCACTTCTGAGACTCTATCCAATGAAAATAATGCTAAATAGGGTCTGAGAAAAGAGTGACCCTTATACACAAATATGTTCACTAAAGTATTATTTATAATATTAAAAAGTGATGCTATTTAAATATCTAATAGAAAAAGAAATGTTTATATTCACACAGCCATTTAAAAATGCTGTTTATGAGAAGCATTTAATGTTACAGTATTACAACTCTAATATTTTTTTTAATGTAGAAGAAAAAACTAGAAGTTAATGTACCAAAATCTTAGTGGTGGCTAGTGGGACTGTAGATTTTTTTTGTCTTCTTCCTACTTGCTATTTTTCAATAGTGAGCAGAGAAAATAAGATTTTTTTAAATCTTATAAAATTTTACCTTATTATTGAATTTCTGAGCAAGAAAAAAAATTTTTTTTTTTTTTATTTATCTTCAGACAGAAGGAGAGGGAGGAAGCGAGAGAGAGAAACATCAATGTGACACACACATTGACTGGTTGCCACCCACACGATCCCAACCAGGGCCAGGAACAAACTGCAACCAAAATACGTGCCCTTAGTGGGAACTGAACCCAGGACTCTCTGGTCCACGGGCCAATGCTTTAACTGCTGAGTCAAACCAACCAGGGCAGCAAAAAACTTTTGAAAGCTATTTTACTCCCTGTACTTTATTGATAAGAAATTAATAGGAAGTACAGCCCTGGCTGGTTTGGCTCAGCATTTAGAGTGTTGGCCTGCGGTCCAGAGAGACCCAGGTTCGGTTCCCACTAAGGGCACGTACCTCGGTTGCAGTTTGTCCCCAGCCCTGGTTGGGTCGTGCGGGAGGCAGCCACTCAATGTGTCCCTTTCATGTCGATGTTTCTCTCTCTCTGTCTCTTCCTCTCTTTCCGTCCCACTCTATCTGAACAAAATATGGAAAAATGTCCTCAGGTGAGGATAAAAAAAAGGGGGGGGAGGTACAAAGAGTTAAAAATATTTGTATAAGTCCACAAAGTGAGTTGGTAGCACTCTAAAACTGGTATCTTTGGACATTACCACATTTTGGTTATTTTTGCTATGTTCCAGCCTCTATTTCCAGGGTTAAGGGAATGGTCATGGTTCACATGAGCAATGTTTAATTAAAACAATTTAAAATGTATTAAATAATACACATCAAACAAACTTAATTTTAATATGAATACTCTAGAACCTAGAATAGAGAAAAAATTTTACTTATGTTTCCTATGGACATTTCAAATGCTGAAAAAAATGAAGTTTTATTCTAGAATACTTTCCAGTTTTGAGATTTAAGATGCTTAATAAAGAATCTATATAACACTTTATTTATTAAAAGCGCACTGTCTACTTTTTAGAGTTACTACTGTTTGTTTGAAGTTGCCCAAACAGAAATGACAGCATACAATGTGATCTTATAAATCAAGACTTTCTGACCCCAGTAAATTTTTTAAAAAAAAGAAAGACTTTCTGTTATGAACTTTACTGTTCAGTTCCAATGAGCTACTGATATAGTACTAGCTTTGCCGATAACTACTAAATCATACATTGGCCATAATTACCTTTAACTTGGTTTCGAATATCTCAAACAATTTTTTCTGAAGTCTAAATAGAAAAAAAATTCTTTTAGTGTAACATTTCATACCACCAAAAAATAATCCAAAGAGAATGTTTAAGGTTAGTACAGTGTTTATCTTATCACAAGTGGTTTGGTTTCTTTGGGTTACTGTTTGGATTCCAGTTAATCAGACCTATTTACCAGTTTAAAAACTTTCAGCAATTAACAGTGTTCAAACAGCACCAATCTGCTATGTTATTTCAGCTGGAAAAGCAGCTATATGAACCAATACAGCCTCCCACTAAAAATAAATGAGAGCAGTTTTCACTCACTGGGGAGCTAGTTTTTAGGTAGGTCACACTGTCACACGGAATAACAAAACAAAAGAGTGTGAAAAATCTAAATAATAATAATAAAAAAAAGAAACATGCCATGTTTTTGAATTAAAAAAAATAATAAAGTAACTTTGCCAATAAAAACATCATTGCAGGAAGACAAAACAAATAAAAGTGAATTTAAGAGGTAGGTTGCGGTCCCTTTTCCATCAAGAATGCTCCTTGTTTTTAAGACTATTTGGTTATATTGCAATTTTTAGCACATGGTAGCTCAAATCAACAATACATTTGCTCTTCAGACTTTGACACTTCCCCAGCTGCTAGGCTTGTACTTAACTAAACAAGTACAGTAGTGCTAGTGGAACATTTATGTAACATGGAAACTGTAAACCTTTTCTAAGAAACAAAGAGGCCTTCTCATTCTAGAAGATATAACAAAAGGATAAGAGCATCACACTTTAAAACATTTAAAACTTCTGTGGGAAATTTGTTTACTAACAAAATACCCTTTCTTTTCTCTAAATAATTTTTAAAAATTCTTTGAGCATCTATCTAGTGTTAGACACTATATAAAGAACTTTACATGTATTCTCTCATTTAATCCTTGCAACAATCCTATGAGGCATAGCTACTAGCATTTATCTTCATTTTGTAGATGAAGAAACTGAGACCTTAAAAGGTTAACAATCTGTCCAAGGTCACTCCACTAGTAAATACTGAAGCATGGTTTGAACTCAGAAGGCCTGACTTCAGAGCCTGTGCTCTTACCTGCTCTTGGCTGATCAAAAAGACACTAAAGAATTTTTAGACTAGAAGAGATATCAAAACACCTGAAATAAACATTACCGATAATAAAATCATAACACATATCTTATCTATGGCCTTTCTTTTCCCACTGACTTCCCTTCCCAGTGTTTGCTCTTGCTTCCCCTTTCGGCCCTTCCTCTTCCACTTTCCAGCACACACACACACACATACACACACCCCAACAGCTGCACTGATAGTGCATATGGTGCTAAAAAAAATAGGGTAGGAAAAAGTTAATGTTTTACTTCAAAAATGGACTAAATAGTGACTGTGGCCTCAGAACTTGTGGGGTGAGGAGGGGAGGAGAGATCATTATTTGAACAATTGATTGGATGTTCCCACTTGTTTGTTTACTACTAGGTAAAGTCATTTACAGGTATATAGTAACAAGGGGAGAAAATCTCCATTGAAGAGCTGGTTACTGAATTTCCTTCAGTTCTCTGCTCAAGCCAAAAGGCCTGCTGCTATTTACCTGACAAAAATAAATGCAGTGAGTTTTCCAGAACAGAGTTAAAAATGCATTTTCCCTGAATACACTTAGCTCTTAGTGAAGCAGATCTATAGACTAGTATTTTCCAGTCTATGGAACTTTCTGTGATGAAAGAAATGGTTAACATCTCCAATATGCAATATGGTAGCTACTAGCCACATGTGGCTACTGAGCACTTGAAATGTGGCTAGGTGGTATTTAGAACAAACTTCTTAACTTCATCTCATTTTAATTTAAACAGTCACATATGGCTAATGGCTATCATTTGGACAGAACAGTCATAGACTCATCTCAATAACTACTATCCACTAAGTATCTATTGCATGCTACATAGCTACCTTTGAGAAAGTACGGATTTGTCCCCATTTTATAGATGAGCAACTGAGGCTCAAAGATTAAGTGACTTCCTCATGGATTTCTAACTAATAAGTGGTAAATTCTGGATTTTACACCACGTCTGTCTCTTTCAAGGTCTAATGTTTTTAACTACAAGTGGTTTACAACACTGGCTGCATATTAGGTGGTGTGCTTTCCAAAAACACATGCCCCCAGGTCCCACTCCTCAGAAATTTGTATTTAATTAGTCTGGGGCAGGGCCCAGGCATATGCATATCTCTGAAACCTCTACTGTGCAACACCACCAGTGTGACCTAGGCCCCCTAGTAGTGAATAACCATTTGCAAAGGGAGCAGTGATAAAATCCCACATCTGCTTTTTTTCTTAGGCATGGTTAACAGTTTAATGCTAAAAAAAAAAGTCCCACTCCTTCCTTTTGCAGATGCGAGTAAATGACCAAAGAGCAGCTACTCCGAGCAAGGGTGAGGTCACATAGCTAGCTGGTGTCTTGATACAGCCAAGACCAGTGTTATATGTAAATGCTTCCATTTCTGGAGTTGTAGGGACAGCAAAGGAGCAAAGGCCAGGAAAGCTCAGGGATTTAAAGCCCTATGAAGCAACTCAAAAGCCTGAGGGGGTTGCCCAGCTGGTGTGACTCAGTGGTTGAGCATTGACCCATGCACCAGGCGGTCACCAGCTGGATTCCTAGTCAGGGCACATGCCCAGGTTATGGGCCAGATCCCCAATGTGGGACATGCAGAAGGCGGCCAATCGATGTTTCCATCTCTCTCCCTCTCCCTCTCTCTCTCTCTAAAACAAACAAACAAAAAAATTTGTTTAAAGCCTGAAGGTAGACAAAGGCTGAGAGTATATAGTATTTGACTATTTCTAGAAATGGAAATGTTCAGCTCTCCCAGGCTTGTCAGCTTCATCCTCTCCATCCATTCTTTCTGCCTTTGGAGTAGTTGAAGAGCTTCTGTGTTACATTTTTCACTCTGCCAAGATCTCTTCTTTTTTTTAATTGAGACATAATTGCCATATAACATTATTATTAATTTCAGGTATACAACATAATGATTCAATATTTGTATATATTGCAAAATGATCACCAAAACAAAATAAGTGTAGTTAGCATCCATCACCATACATGGTTAATTTTTTTTCTTGTGACGAGTTGCCAAGATTACCTATAATGGATGTAACTCTATCCTTGCATATAGTCACAATTTAGTATTATTACTGTGAAATGAATAAAAGCAGATTTTGGAATCAAGAGACTGAGGTTACTCAACTTCTAAATAGAGTCAGACATCTGAATATGCATTTGGTAAATAACTCTTAAAAATCAAATTAAAATTCCCTTTAGAAGCTTTGCACTTGCCTCACAAAAGTAGAGAAGGTGGTATCAGTCTCCAGGACTGGATTATTTTTTGTTTGTTTCAGGGATTGAAAGTGATAAAATAAGAAAAAATGAAAATATCGACAGAAATTTAAACAGAAGAAATTATACCATACCTATACAACTCCAAGTGTTCTGTTAAGCAGTTAATAACCTGCAGTTATTGTTGTCTTGGGTCAGGAGACCATTTCTGGAAATGAGAAAATCAACAACACAAGGGCTTTAAGAAAACTGCCACAAAAAATAGAAAATGCTGCTATAAACCTTAGCCCTCAGACTAGCCAAGTATGTCTTTCTCTCCTACAATAAATGAGTGAAAATAAAAATAATTTATGTTTTAGATTATCCTCAGGAATGGTGTGTGTCTATAAAATGCACTGTGGAAATCATCTCTTCATTCAGGAACTTAGCACAGCTGCTCCAGTAAGGAGGATGTGTACATTCTTAAGCAAAATGAACTTATGTTCTAAGAAGTAACAGCTCTCAAAGTCATGAGCAAAAAATCTCAAGGATGATTGTAGCAATAGCTTCAAATAGAAACATCTAGTCTGTTGGCAAGCAGGACTTGAATTCTCTTTAAACAAAATTCCCAATCGTTCTTACACCCTGCTACTTACAAAAGTAGGAAAAACACACAAGTTTTTTGAGCTACAGCTACAGATTCAAAAATTAGTTTGTAGCAGTAGATTTTTCTTTACTAATATAAAAATTTAAGCACCCCAAAGAGAGCACAAAGAATTAACTATGAGTGTTCAGAGATGTGAAAGAAGATAATGGTAGAAAAAGCCATTTCAAATATCTCCAGACTTGAATTTCAAGCCATGATTTATTTTGAACCTTACCTGGCTGCTTTTCATCCCCACCCTGCCCCAGAAACAACCCTCCCTCCCTCCCTCCCTCCCTCTCTCCCCTTCCTTCCTCCTTCCTTCCTTCCTTCCTTCCTTCCTTCCTTCCTTCCTTCCTTCCTTCCTTCCTTCCTTCCTTCCTTCCTTCGTAGTAATACATGCCCAAGGTTTAAAATGTAAAATAGAACCTTAAAGTCTTATAACCCCTGTCTACTGTCACTTCTATTCCAAATCCCAGAAATTTCTTTTTAAAATCATTGTCTAGTACTTAAAATGTTAAAGAAACGGTGTCTGATGTATAAATGTGCTAAGGAAGTCTTATCTCTGGCCTTGAATTTTCCATTAGGGGCCAGTTGTGTAAGCTAGAAAATAGAAAACAAAAAATCAAAGGATAGAAGCTGTGCTCCCATTTCCTCCCAATCATGTTTGTGCCTTTGAGCAAAGCACTTCCCTCCCTGGAAATCTTTTCCCTGTAAGAAAGAAAGATAACGCTCATTCTTGGTTCACTTCAAATTCAAGCCTTCTATATAGCAGCATTGTCTAACAGAATCATAAGTTAACTATAAATGTGAGCCACAGCCCTGACCAGTTTGGCTCAGCTGTTAGAGCACCAACCCGTGGACCAGAGAGACCTGGGTTCGGTTCCCGCTAAGCACACATACCTAGGTTGCAGTTTGGCCCCGGCCCCAGTTGAGGTCATGTGGGTGGCAGTCAGTTGGTATGTCTCTCTCACATCGATGTTTCTCTCTCTCTCTTCCTCCCTCTCTCCCTTCTACTCTATCTGAAGATAAATGCAAAAATGTCCTCGGATGAGAAAATAAATAAATAAATAAATAAATACATAAATACATAAATACATAAATAAATAAATAAATAAATAAATAAATAAATGTGAGCCACATTTGTAATTTAAAAATTGTTAATAACCACACAAAACACAGGTGAAATTAATTTTAATAATTTTTTTTTTTTTGGTATGTGCCCCTAGTGAGAACTGAACCGAGGACTCTCTGGTCCGCAGGCCAATGCTCCAACCGCTGAGCCAAACCGGCCAGGGCATAATTTTAATAATTTTTTCAACCCAAGATAATCCACAATATTACCACTTTAACATATAATCAATATTAAACATCATTAATATTTTAGTACTATTATGAACAGTTTAGATTTCATTTTTTAAACTACATCTTCAAAATCTAGTGTGTATTTGGCACAAGATATCTCAATTCAGATTAGCCACAGTTTAGTGCTCAGTAGCCTCATGTAGATAGATAATTGCTACTGTTTTCAGCAACACAGTTTTATACCAGTGCTGGACATTATTCCTAAAAAGCTCTATTTCTGTGAGTACCTCCCTTCTCCATCTCTATACAACAAAACATTATTACTGATTATAATTTGTTGGCAATATCTAATTATCAGCAACAAAACATTGGATCTACCTAGATTACTCATAGAGTTTCCGTATCAGAGCTTTGATTAAACCAGTACTGTTTCCTTATAATACATTTAGTCTCCAAGTGAATTTTTCTTGTCTGCTCAGTCATTCCTATTGAATTTTAGGTAATTTACTCTAACCTTCCTAGAACAACTAGAATATAGTATCCCTGTTCATTAACAATTTGAAAAAATATCCTATGCTTTTAAAAAGCTGCCTAAATCACCCACTTGCATCCTATCAATCATGTTCTGCACCTCTCAACCTTCTAATAAAACACCTAACATATTGCAAAGCATAAAGCTTTGACAAGACATGAAAGTTTAGTATGTGAAATATCATTTAAACACTGTGTGTTTCCAATAAACTCAACAAGTAATTCATGAACTCCTTCCACAGACCAGGACCTGTGCTTGGTTTTAATGATACCTGCCTTGGTGGTTTAATTTCAAAGATTTCAGCCCAGCTGGTGTGGCTCAGTGGTTGAGCATCAACCCATGTACCAAATGGTCACTGGTTCATTCCCAATTAGGGCACATGCCCATGTTGTGGGCCAAAACCCCAGTGGGGGGCATGCAGGAGGTGGCCAATTGATGTTTTCTCTCATTGATGTTTCTATCTCTCTCTCCCTCTCCCTTCCTCTCTTTCTAAAAATCAATAAAGAAAAGTTATTTAAAAAACTAAAGATTCCATCACAGTAGCCCATTTTCAGAGGCTCAGGCATGTGTGGGTTGGGGCAGGGGTAGTAGGTTTGTATTCAAGGGCTTATTTTCCTATAGACGAGCCTTCCCCACAACTCAGACTCATTTTAAATAGACCCCTTCCTCTCCCTCCAAGTTTATTCAGCCTGTAAAACTAGTTATGTTGAAAAATACTATATAGCACTTTTAGAGAGTACTATAAATTTAAAAGTAGTAAAAAACAAAACAAACAAAAAAAACGGAGATGGCAGCAGAGTGAATGGAAGCTACACAGACCATTTCCTAGTACCGAACTGGAATTACAACTAAAATAAAGACAAAACATCAGGAAAAAACAACTGAAGAGCAGCTCGAAGAGAGCCAATACAACCAGGGACAGAGAGATGACACCAAATCGAGCCTGGCAGGAGCTATGAAGGTGTATAAGGGCAGGCTGGGAGCCCAAGGACAGCAACAAGGGCTGTATTAGTGGTGTACCCTTCTAGCTAAGAAAGCGGGGGTTTTAAAAAGCACCAAATCATCTGTAGGCACTCACCTTGAGCTCCAGCAGAGGGAGGGCAGACTGGACTAGAACTCTGTGGAGAGAATCCAGGGCCCCTGGCTCAAGAGTGAGCTGAGACCTGGATGGGAGGACACCAGGACTCTTGTACTGAATCACCCCTCACAGGACAGTAGCCATCTTATTCAAAGAGCCCCTTCCCAGAGCCCCAGGGAGAAGCAACAGCTGCTCCCTCAGGAATTCAACACCAGGCCAGGCCAAAGAAATGCATACTGAAGCCCATTAACATCTAAAGTCTGATAGAAAGCAAGTGACCCATCCACTGGAAATCCTCTTACAGCTGAGGGATTTTTAATTCAGCTGCAGGCTACAAATCAAGTAACTGAGACTAATAGCCTCCAGACAATAAGCTAGAGGATAACTGAACCATTCCTTGGCTTGAAAATATACCAAGGAAAGTAAGAGTTGACAGTGGTGTTTAATATGAGTCTTCCCACTCTCATCCAAACCCAGTAAAGGGAGCCACAACCAGCGGAACACCAACACCCACAGGAAAAATTTGGCAGACTCCAAATCCCACCGAGACAACAAAAATGGTGAAACAAAGAAACAAATCTCAAATGAAAGTACACAATAATTCTTCAGGGAAAGAAATAAATGACATAGATTTAAGCAAGAGGGAGAGTTCAGAGTAATAATCATGAGGAAGCTCAACAGCATGAGTAAGGATAAAGAAACACTGAAAACCAATCAATTGGAAATAAAGAATAACATAGCAGAAATAAAGACCACATTGGAAGGAATAATCAGCAGAGTAGAGGAAGCTGAAGATTGGATCACTGAATTAGAAGACAGGATAAAAAAAATAAAATAAAAATCACCCAATCAGAAAATCAAAAAGAAAAAAACAATTAAAAAACAGGAAGACAGCCTAAGAGAACTGTGGGAAAACATAAAACATAACAACATCTCCAACATAGGTGTGCCAGAAGAAGAAGAAAATGAGTAAGGATTAGAGAACTTATTTGAAGAACTAGTGACAGAAAACTTCCCTAGCTTGGTGAAGGAAAAAGGCATAGAAGTCCAAGAAGCAAAGAGGGCCCCAAGTAAGAAGAAACCAAAGAGGCCTGCACCAAGATACATGATAATTAAAATGCCAAAAATTAAAGGCAAAGAGAATCCTAATGGCAGCAAGGGATAAGCAACAGGTTACCTACAATGAACCCCCATAAGGCTATTAGATGGTTTATCAACAGAAACACTACAGGCCTGAAGGGAATGGCATGAAGTAATCAATAGAATGAAAAATAAGGATCTGAACCCAAAACTACTCTACCCAGCAAGGCTATCATTCCAAACAGAAGGTGAAATAAAGAGCCTCCCAGATTTAAAAAAAAAAAAAAAAGGCAAAGGGAATATATTAGCACCAAACCAGCACTGCGAGAAATGTTAAAGGGACTGCTGTAATAAGCAGAAGAAATAGGAAGATAAACATAATCATAATAAACAAAAATGACAATAAATAAGTTCATACCAATAACAACATTAAATGTAAATGGATTAAACACTCCAATCAAAAGACAAAGAGCACCTGAATAGATAAGAAAACATTACTCATATACATATTGTTTACAAGAGACCCACCTCACAAAAAAAGACTCACATAGGTTGAAAGTGAAGGAATGAAAAAAATTTTCCAAGTAAACAGAAAGAAAAAAAAGCTGGGGTAGCAATATTCATATCCAATAAAATCGACTTCAAAATGAAGGCTATAACTAGAGACAAAGAAGGCCATAACATAATATTAAAAGGATCTATCCAACCGGAGGATATAACCTTGGTAAACATATATGCACTGAAAATAGGAGCATAAAAATACATTTAAAAACTTCAGGAGGCCCTGGCCAGTTTGGCTCAGCAGTTAGAATGTTGGCCTGCGGTCCAGAGAGACTCAGGTTTGGTTCCTGCTAAGGGCATGTACCTTTGTTGCAGTTTGTCCCCAGCCCTGGTTGGGTTGTGTGGGTGGCAGCCACTCGATGTGTCCCTTTCATGTCAATGTCTCTCTCTCTCTCTCTCTCTCTCTCTCTCTCTCCCCCTCTCACTCCCTCCCGCCTTGTCTGAACAAAAAAATGGAAAAATGTCCTCAGGTGAGGATTAAAAAAAATTTTTCAAAAAAATAAATAAAACTTCTGGAGGACTTCAAAGGAGAAATCAACAGCAATACAATCATAACAGGGGATTTCAACACCCCACTAACATCACTGGATAGATTCTCTATGTAAAAAATTAACAAGGAAACACAGACTCCAAATGATGCACTAGATCAAATGAATTGAATAGATAGCTACAGAGAATTAAACATCAAAATTGCAGAATTCATATTCTTCTCTAGTGTATATGGGACATTCTCAAAGACAGACCACATGTTAGGATGCAAACTAAGTCTCTACAAGTTCAAGAAGACTGAAATCATATCAAACATCTCAGATCACAATGGCATGAAACTAGAAATCAATTACAACAAAAACATTTAAACACATAGAGGCTAAATAGCATGTTATTAAACAATCAAGGAGTTACCAAGGAGATCAATGAAGAAATTTTAAAATTCCTGGAAACCAATGAAAATGAACACACAACAACACAAAATCTATGGGAAAGCAGTCCTGAGAGGAAAGTTCATAGCACTACTGGCCTACCTCAAGACATAAGAAATATTTTTAATTGATTTTCTAACCCTACAACTTAAAGATCTAGAAAATACACAAAAAGAAAAACCCAGAGTTAGTAGAAGGAAAAAAATAGTAAAGATCAGAGCAGAAATAAATGACATAGAAACTAAAAAAAAGAAAACAATTCAAAAGATCAATGAAACAAAGAGCTGATTCTTTGAAAAGATAAACAAGATTGATCAACTCTTAGCCAGACTCACCAAGAAACAAAAAGAGAGGACCCGCATAAACAAAATCAAAAACAAAAGAGGAGAAGTAACAATTGACACCACAGAAATTCAAAGGATTGTTAAAAAAATACTATGAATAATTATACGCCAACATATTGGACAATCTAGGTGAAATGGACAAACTTCTAGAAACACACACTCTCCCAAAACTGAACCAGGAAGAGATAGAAAACTTGAACAGACCAATAACAACTAAGGAAATTGAAGATATAATCAAGAAACCCAGCAAACAAAAGCCCAGGCCCCAGAGGCTTCATGGGGTAGTTTTACCAAATATTCCAAGAAGATCTAACACCCATTCTCCTCAAACTATTCCAAAAAAAAAAAAAAAAAAAAAAAAACAAGCAGAAGGAAGACTTCCAAACTCATTTTATGTGGCCAGCTTAAATCTAATTCCAAAACCAGATAAAGAAAACAACATGCCAATAACCCTGATGAACAAATATGCCAAAATCCTTAACAAAATACTAGCAAATCGAATCCAGCAATACATCAAAAAATTATTCACCATGACCAAGTGGGATTCATCCCAGGGATGCAAGGCTAGTACAATATCTGCAAATCAATAAATGTGATACATGATACACCTTATAAACAAAATGAAAGATGAAAAACCATATGATCATATCAATAGATGCTAAAAAAGCATTCAACAAAATCCAGCACCCATTTCTGATAAAAACACTCAGCAATGTGGTAATAGAAGGATCATATCTCGACATAATAAAAACCATATAGGAAAAAACTACAGCCAACATCATACTCAATGGGCATAAACTAAAAACATTTCCCTTAAGAACAGGAACAAGACAGGGAAGCCCACTTTCACCACTCTTATTTAACACAGTAATGGAAGTCTTAGCCACAGCAATTAGACAAGACAGAAAAATAAAAGGGATCCAAATTGGAAAGGAAGAAGTGAAACTCATTATTTGCAGATGACATGATATTGTACATAGAAAACCCTAAAGACTCCATCAAAAATCTACTAGATTTAATAAATGAATTTGGCAAAGTAGCAGGATACAAAATTAACGTCAAGAAATAGCATTTTTATACACCAACAATGAACTCACAGAAAGAGAAACTAAAAAAACAATCCCATATACCATTGTGGCAAAAAAATTAAGATACCTAGGAATAAACTTAACTAAAGAAGTAAAGGGCCTATTTGCAGAAAACTACAGGACATTACAAAAAGAAATAGAGGAAGATATAAAGAAGTGGAAGCACATACCTTGTTCATGGATTGGGAGAACTAACATTATTTAAAATGTCCATATTACCCAAAGCAATATATAGATTCAATGCAATCCCCATTAAAATACTAACATAATATTTCACAGAACTAGAACAAATACTTCAAAAGTTTATATGGAACCAAAAAAAGACCCCAAATAGCCACAGCAATCTTGAAAATGAAGAACAAAGTAGGAGAGATCACAACTGGATATCAGGTTATACTACAAAGCCACTGTAATCAAAACAGCCTGGTACTGTATAGTCATCCCTTGCCACTTCGCACTTGGACTTTCGCGGCTTCAATCTATCGCAGTTTTTTCAAATATATTCATTAAAATGTTGATTAAGACAGTGAAAATAATACAGTGTACGCTTGGTTGTCTGAGTCAATTATACATCCCTGTATTACAATTAAAATGAAAATTGCTGTATGTATAGACTGTCGGCCTATGTATTCGAGCACCCCAGGAATCCTTCACCACCAGGTGCAACTGCTACAGTCTGGAACGAATGAACCACGATAAACGAGAGACAACTGTACTGGCATAAGAACAGGCATATAGACCAATGAGAGAGAACAGAGAACCCGAAAATAGACCCAAGATGATATGCTCAATTAATATTTGACAAAGGTGGCAAGATCATACAGTGGAGTAAAGACAGGCTATTTAATAAATGGTGTTGGAAAAATTGGACAGCTACATGCAAAAAAAAAAAAGAAGCTAGACCACCAACTTACACTATACACAAGAATAGACTCAAAATGGACAAAAGACTTAAAAATGACTCGTGAATCCATAACAATCCTAGAAGAAAATGTAAGCAACAAAATTCTAGACATCACAGGCAGCAAAATTTTCATTGATACAACACCTAAGGCAACAGAAACAAAGGAAAAAAGAAATACATGGTACTACATCAAACTAAAAGTTCTGCACAGCAAAATAAACAAGCATCAAAATGGAAAGGGAACTCACTATATGGGAGAGTATAATTGCCAAGGATATATCAGATAAGGGGCTAACTTCCAAAATAGAAAACTCATACAACTCAACAAAAGGAAGACAAAGAAGCCAATTAAAAAAATGGGCAGAGCCCTGGCCAGTTTGGCTCAGCGGTTAGAGCGTCGGCCTGCCGTCTGGAGAGACCCGGGTTTGGTTCCCGCTAAGGGCACGTACTTCGGTTGCAGTTTGTCCCCAGCCCTGGTTGGTCGTGCGGGTGGCAGCCACTCGATGTGTCCCTTTAACGTCGATGTTTCTCTCTCTCTCTCTCTTCCTCTCTCTCCCTCCCACTCTATCTGTACAAAAGATGGAAAAATGTCCTCGGGTGAGGATTAAAAAAAAAAAAAAGGGGCAGAGCTGGCCAGTTTGGCTCAGCAGTTAGAGCATTAGCCTCCGGTCTGGAGAAACCTAGGTTCGGTTCCGCTAAGGGCATGTATGTACCGTGGTTGCAGTTTGTCTCTGGCCCTGGTTGGGTCGTGTGGGTGGCAACCAATCGATGTTTCCCTTTCACATCGATGTTTCTCTCTCTCTCTCTCTCTCCCTCTCTCTCTCTACCTCCCACTCTATCTGAACAAAATATCAAAAAATAAAAAAATATAAAATGGGCAGAGGACCTAAATAGACACCTCTCCAAAAACGATATACAAATGGTCAAGAGACATAGGAAAAAAATGCTCAGCATCACTAATCATCGGAGAGGTGCAAAATAAAACAACTATGAGGTATCACTTCACACCTGCCTGAATGGCTGCTATCAACAAATCATCAAATAAGTGCTGGTGAGGGTGTGGAGAAAGGGGAACTCTAGTACACTGCTGGTGGGAATGCTGCAGCCACTTTGGAAAACAATATGGTGTTTCCTCAAAAAATTAAAAATTGATCTGCCATTTGAGCCAGTGATCGCACTTCTAGGAATATATCCTAAGAAGCCTGAAATGCCAATCAGAAAGAATATATGTACCCCTATGTTCACAGCAGCACTATTTACAATTTCTAAAATCTGGAAACAGCCCAAGTGTCCATCAGTAGATGAGCGGATAAAAAAGCTGTGGGGTACATATATACAATGGAATACTATGCAGCTATAAGAAAGAAAGATCTCTTATCCTTTGAGACAACTTGGAGGGTCCTAGAGAGTATTATGCTAAGTGAAATAAGCCAATCAGAGAAAGACAAATAGCATATAATCTCACTTATTTGTGGAATATAATGAACAACTGTGGTGTCAGAAAAATAAAATATATTGTTTCTTACAAAAGAAAAAAAAGAATGTAATGAACAATACAAGCTGATGAACAAAATAGACCCAGACACATAAAAGTAGGGTACAGACTGACAAACCTCAGAAGACAGGGACAGGGATGGGGGTGGAGGGAAGAGATAAACCACAGCACTTATATACCAATGGACATAGACAACAATGCTGGGGGAGGGGCACGGGATTGGGCGGAGCCTTTCAATGGGGGGGAGAACATCTGTAACAAAAATAAATTAATAAAAATTGCAAAACAAAAATAAAAGTAGTGCATGCTTACTGTAAAAGAAAATATTCAAACAAACCAGAAATATATAAAGTAAAAAGTGAAAGTTTGGCCCTCTCTTAATGCATTATCCCTCTAGTGCACTCCTTAGAGGTGACCACTGTTAAAGGTGTGAAAATTAATACAGAGAAATCTCATTTAAAATGGAGTGAGTAGGCTAGAAGAGAGAACTGTCATGCAAGTGTCATTCAAGGCAAACTACTGACTCCAAAATGAAGAGAGGGATCTTGCATCTCTGATGGGAAATGATACTACTATATTCTCTCAGCAGGAGGAAGAAAAGATTCCTCCTTACCCAGTAACAGCTCAGCCAATGGAAAGTTAATATACTTTGAACTTTCTGTTCCTCCAATGGACTCTATGTTTACAACAACCCCTCCCAAGTTCATAAAAAAGTTCTTTGGCTTTTGTTTCTCTGGACTTGCAAGTGGTTCACCATTATATTGCATGTCCTGAATTGCAATTCCCTGTTGTTCCTAAAAAAAAAAACCCATTTTGCTGGAGAATTATCTGGCTGTATATTTGTCTAAACTCAACAAAAGTTTTATGGGTATCATCCCAGAATTCTCCAAGCATATGTAAATATGTATACATAATTATCACATATGTATACCATGTATGCATATGCAAATTTTGAAAAAGTATTTTAAAGGTAACACATGATTATGAAGATAATTAAAATAATACAGAAGCATGTAAAAATGGAATGATCTATATTCACATACAATCTTTGAAGGGGGTATTTGAACATAAAGTAACACATCATTATAGAGAAAATATATATTTTGGTAAAATACAAATTGCAAAATGTAAAGTGAAATCTTCCGTACCCCTCATTCCCACCGTGTAAAGGTGATAACAAATGCCCAAAGATCTGTGTGTGTGTGTGTGTGTGTGTCCTTTGCAAAACTGTCAATGAATACACACATATATATGAATACGTAGAGATTATATATACGCTTAATGTAGTTATAAAATAATTTTTATTTTGAAATCTAATATAAACATAGATAAGTGTCCAAAACAACAAAGTGAACTCCCTTGCAATCACCAGACTGAAAAGTAAAACTGTGAGTCCCTTAGAAGCCTTCCAGTGATTCTTCCTAATCACTATCCCCACCCACCCCACCTTTTAAGGCTTTTCACCATCCTGACTTTTAATCAGTTCCTTGTTTGTTTTTTAATTTTACTGCCCAAGCATACTTCATTAAGCACTATAACTTTTCCTGTTTTTAAGTTTTTCAATAAATGGAGTCATATCATATGTATTTTTCTGTGTCTGGCTTCTTTAATTTGCAATATTTTTTGTTTATTTTTAGCTTAATATATCTTGGGCATCTTACTCAATATAAATGGAATTACTTCATTGTTTTGATTCCATGGTATAAAACTAAAAAAAGACCTGATAAATAACAATTATTTTCACTCCTTTTGGTCATCATGAATAATGTTGTAAAGAACATCTTAGGCATTCATCTTTATAAGTCAATTTTTTTATCTTAAAAAGTAATCCTAAGGCTAAGGTAAAATGAAGTGGCATGTTAATTATTTCAGAAGTTTTGAGCAAATTTCAGTTTTAATACAATAAAATGTTTTTCATCTTGTTTTGTTTTTTTATTTTATTTTTTATTATTAATTTTTTCCTTTATTGATTTTAGAGAGAGAGGAAGGGAGAGGGAGAGAGAGATAGAAACATCGATGAGAGAGAACATCAATTGGCCGCCTCCTGCATGCCCCCACTGGGGATCAAGACCACAACCTGGGCATGTGTCCTGACCAGGAATCGAACCAGTGACCTCTTGGTGCATGGGTTGACACTCAATCACTGAGCCACACCAGCCTCAATATAATAAGATTTTAATAAGGGATGTTCCTATCTTCCAAATTCTAGACCACTTTTCAAAATTTTTATTTTGCTTAGAGGCAAGGAGACAACTTCAGAGTACATTAATTGTGTCACTTTAGGGGCTGAAGGGTACATGGGAGTCTATATACTATTTTTACAGCTTCTTATAAGTCTATATAATGATTTCCAAATAAAATGGTTTTTTTTTGAGGGGGGAGAAGGAGCAGGGATATGAAAAGGTGATTCCCAGACCACTTTTGGCATCAGCTGGGAGCTTGATAGAAATGTAGAATCTCAGCCCTGGCCGGTTTGGCTCAGTGATTGGAGCATTAGCCTGCAGTCCAGGGAGACCCGGGTTCGGTTCCCGCTAGGGGCTAGGGGCACGTGCCTCGGTTGCAGTTTGTCCCTGGCCCTGGTTGTCGTCAAAGTGGCAGCCACTCAATGTGTCCCTTTCATGTCGATGTTTCTATCTCTCTGTGTTCCTCTCTCTCCCTCCCACTCTACCTGAACAAAAAAAAAAAAAGGAAAAATGTCCTGGGGTGAGGATAAAAAAAAAAAAAAGAAAAAAAGAAAGAAACGTAGAATCTCGGATTCCCATCCAGATCAAAATTAGAATATGCATTTTAACAAGAAACTCAGATGATTCATATGCACATTAAAGTTTAGAAGCATTGCTATACAAGAAGTCAAAGTGATATTCAAGTACTTCTTATTCTTTCAAAAAACAGTTTCTTCATTTTCATATCAGAGAGTTTATTCCAGAGGCCCAGGGCCTAATTCATTAGTATGCATCCAGTTCAGCCACACTGGGTACTGGCCCAAAAGACTCCCCCCGCCCCCACCCACCATGAGCTTTAATAGTCTGTCTCAAAATTCTTAATTTTATCTTTGCCTTTGTGTTTTGTAAGCAAAGTCCAATGAGACCACAGAGCATGCACTAGGAGCTTAGAGCCTCAGCTTACCTAACAGCCCACTCCCCTGCCTGATTGGGATGGGGTCCTCAGTTACCCCAGCACTTTGGGACCCCTTGGCCTTCACTCTCCTGGTCTTCATCTGGCGATTGCTGCTGACCTCCAGCTCCAGCATGTCTGTGCATAGACAGAAGTGTTGCTCCTGCTCCCTGAGACATCTCAGGGCAAGGACGTGACAGCAGCCATCCTCATACCAGACTAGAAGCACTACGGGGTGTTCACGTGTGACTGGTGGGTGAAGGAGAGCTTCTTACCCACCTCCTATCCAAGTACCTAGGACATTCTGGCATGGAGGTTGCACTACCCTCAGAGGTCCCCCTTCCACTGTGGGTTCCCTGGGCACTGGGCTCAGGGAAAGGAGAGATGCCTGGCATGACTTCTCCATCTCCTGCCAGGACATGGGTTTGTCTAGAGGCTGGTGGAAGTAGAATGAAGCAGCTGGTGGGTGGCATGTGTGCTTAGTCACAGGATGGGGCCCTGTGATAATCTGCATTTGCCAGGCAAGTGTCCCCATGCCTGAGGACACAAAACATTAAATAGCTAATGAAAACATCATTACAGAATGAGAGAAAGACTGTGGAAGAAAAGAAACATTTACACTTTATATTTTCATTTTCTTGTTCTTTGAATAAGGAGCACTACATTTTCATTTTGTGCTTGGCCTAGCAAATTATGTAGTCAGTGTTGCAGAGGCCACTGGGAATCAAAAGATGAACTTCTAACACCTACATGGCTATTACATGGGCCCAATGGTGAACTCAAAGGGTACCTAAAGCAGCCTTCATTACAAGACAGCTGCAGAAATCCTTCAGCAACATAAGGTTTGCTTATCCCTCGCTTTAAAGAGGACTTTTCCCCATGGAAAATATAAGCCTGCACCAAGCATTATAAGCACAAATCTCCCAGTTCTGTGTGTTTATACCTAGTACTCAGTTACACTTCCATATTTTCTAAAATTTATAAAAGATATAATCAGCAATAACTCTTCTTCCACTTTTAAAACTTAAAATTCCTGAGTTGCTGAACATAAAAAAAAAAAAGTTGAACTTTGGAATAAGTCTGGGAAAAAAGAAAGAGAAAAGATTTAAAGTTTTAGGGACTATATATCCTATATATTTAGTTCTTCCTTAATCCATTACTAAAATAATTCTTCATTGAGCCACTCCCTAAAAAATCACGAGTAAACTTTACCATTTTCTCAGAAGCAATTTTGAGATCCCACACTTTTTCCATAAATAATTTTATATTCCTGCCGTTTTCAATGTTTTCCCATAAATAATTATTGAATAAAAAAGTGATATTCAAAAATAACACAGATCATTTATTCTTCATTGCCTTGTTTCTCTACCCTAGGTAGTGTCAATTATCCTTTTACTTACATCCTTTATCTTGAACTTATTAATATTTAGCATACTGCATATATAACTGAGGAGAAAGCAAAGGTTAAAAGTTATTTTGTCTTGCAAGGTGAGCTCAGTGAGTTTGCTTAATGGGATAAATGCAAAGTTTTATCTGTACAATGACTCCATTTCCATCTCATTAATATATATGATATGGCGAGGAGGAGCTGATTACATAAAGTTCTTAGTAATGGTTGTCTTAGGGAATGGGATTATAGGTGATTTTAGTTTTCTTCCATTTCTCTGTACTTTCCCAGTTTGTCTGCAAGTGCGTATTACAGGGACATTAGCAACATTACATAATAGAGCCTTAATGCCTCTTATATTCGTTATTCTTTAATATGAACAAGGATTTTTTTCAGAAATGTTACTTGACTTTTTGGATATTGCCATTAGTTCATTGACAGGACTGATGAAGCTAGGTGTGAACCTCCCACATTTAAGGGGTGCTAATTCATTCAATAGCCCAATTAAGTCATCACCTGATAACCCAATTCATTACAACATATCAGACTCCAAACACACAATTAATTTACTCTTCTGCTCTACATAAGCATACATATCCTGTTTTTGTTAGCTGAATCATGAAGTTTGCTTTATAAAAAAACAGTTATTTTCCATATTATGTTGTAGGACAGTGAACTGAAGAAGCCTAAAAACTGCTATTATATTTTCAATTGAAAAATTGCTTGATTTAGAATCAGAGAGAATCTACCATAATAAAGTATATCCAGCATGTACATATTAAATAATTGTAACTGTTAACTTTTCATACTTTCAACAGTTTTCAAATAACTTCTATCTTCCCAGAGTATTTTCTAGACAGAACTTAAATTATAAAAGGACAGAAGCAGAAGCATGTAAGCCTGCACCAATACTAATTTAGGCTAGATTTTGAGAATCATCTAGTCCAGCAATTTTCACCCTTTTTCATCTCACGGCACATATAAACTAATCACTAAAATTCTACAGCACACCAAAATATATATATTTTTGCTGATCTGACAAAAAATATAGGTGTCATTTTGATTCATTTTCACTGGGCAACTATTGTTGTGTTGACTGTTGTCATTTTTTTTATTTGACAATCTAAGGAAAAAAGTCACTATTCCTGACTAAATAGTCAAGTATTGTATGTTTTAAAAATTCTTGTGGCATGCTGGTTGAAAATTGCTAATCTAATCTAGCGGTTTTCAATCCTTACTGCACATGAGAATTGCCTAAAGAGTTTCTGTTTGTTTTTTTTCAAGTTACAAGAGAAAGTTTATTTAGAAAGTTACAGAGGTAGTAGAAATGAGCTAGCTGGGGCTGCATAAGCTCAGGAAACAAGTTACAGAAGTAAAAGAAGGGCCCTTGGAGCTTAGGAAAGGCAAAGGTAAGGAGCCTGAGGGGCAGAAGAGGGGGAGGGAAAGGTAAGGGCGTGCTCTGAAGAGGGAAGGCAGCTAGAGGTTTTTTAAATATACAGAAACTTGAGCCCCACCCCAGATTAATTTAATCAGAATGTTAGAGTGGGGCTTAGGTATGGTATCTACTGTATGTACTAGTCACCACTCTGAGTGCTTTTACGTATGTTAAATCATTTAATATTACATTTCATGACACAGGTACTATTATTATCTCCGTTTCACCTGTAAGGAATGGAAGCTTATTGAAGAAAACTGAAGCATGTGGCAGATCTAGGATCACTCTAGGCTGCATCACAGCCTGTGTCATGCTATACAATGTCACAACCATTTAAACCATCATTCCAGAGCCTGGAGCACTGCCATACAAGTCTTCGTACTACAGAATTCAACTGGACAAGACATAGCCAGAAATAAATGAATGCAGAAGTTGCAGGATGATTTTAGGGAGAGCGAAAGGCACCAATGTAAATAGAAGAGATGACAGAAATCTCGTAAAGGCACCCTGAAATGATTAAAATTAAGATAGCATGGTCAGGCTGGTGGTGATCAGGATCATGCTATCATTTGTTGAGTGCCATTTTATAGAAAAAAAACGTTAAGGCACAGAGAGGTTAAGTAACTTGCCCAGGACCACACAACTAGTAAGTGACAGGGCCAAGATCCAAATGAAGGACATGTGAGAGCCAAACCCATGAAACTGGAAAATAGGAAATGAGAAAAGACATCTGCCAACTTGTCAATCAAATTCACCAATCTTTATTAAGGTCATGTCTATGTAAGAAATGGCCAAACCTGTAGAGAATTTTTATTAGTTTATTTGAGCCAAACTGATGATATATGGACAAAAACAGTTTTGCAGTTCCTTTTATGCATTTGAAATTAGGAAGGAACGTAAGGAAGATTACATGAGGGTAGGAGAAATATAGGGGGGGATTGGATTACAGGATAGTTAAGGTTATGGGCTCTATTGCACTTATTTGGTCATTCTTTGAAAGGAGGGTCTGAAAGAGGGCATTTCAAAAGTGTGTAACCCAGAAACAATAGACAGGGCTTGCTTAAGGCAAAGATAAACCTTTTATAATAAGTTATATGCCTGAGGCATGACTACCCACCATAACCTGTCCAGTTAGGAATTTATGATCAAATTACTATGTGAGTTTACCTTCATAGGACCCCTTTTGTTGTCCACAATGAATTGTACAAAATGAAGCCTTCTTCCTAAAAAAGCTGAACTTGATTATTAGTACAATCTCATGGTAATTAAAAATATATATTAGTAAAATAGAAATAGCTGACAATTAAGTGAGAGAGTTAAAGTAGAAGCAAGATGAGATTTAAAAATTAGATAAATGGCCCTGGCCGGGTGGCTCAGTTGGTTGGAGCATCGTTCCATACACAAAAAGTTGTGGGTTCAATTCCTGGCCAGGGCACATACAATTATCAAACAATGCATAAGTAAGTGGAACAACAAATCTATGTCTCTCTCTCTCTCTCTCCCCCTCTTCCTCTCTCTCTAAAATCAATAAACATATCCTCAGGTGAGAATAAGAAAAAAATTGGATAAGTGATGGGATTAGATGTTCTTTAAAGTACCTTCCAATTTTGGAGATTCTATGAATGTCTTTGCCTTGTCGAAGTTTTGCCTTTAAAATTTAGAAAAGTTTCATAAGGTATATACATGAACCACAAGCACAAGGCTTCCAAGGAAGGAAAAATAACCTGTCTTGGGTATTCTAATTCTGCAAGCTGCAGAACTTTGTCTGAATTTGAACACCAGGTCACTTACTCTGATTTCCCTTGTTACATACAGGAAAAGCCATTTATATCCTATCATATTCATCTGTGCAGCTGCTTCTGAGTCCAGAAACTAGAAATGCTCCATCTTACCTAAATATCAACAAAAGAGAGGGGAATACTCTGTTCAAAATATATTTAAACTACTGGTATGGGCAGATGGAAATATGCAATGCTAGGTCTCTGGTAGAGAATGTGGGTTTGATTATTTGCATTAGGTAGGATTTTCAAATTACTTTTAAAAGTAGGTCATAAGTCCCTGCCTGAATTAGAGGAGGACCCTCTAGGAATTTCTGCTGTGTTTTAAGAAATCTTTGGAGCACAGATGTCTTGCCCTCAAAAAGGAAAATGCCTTTTGAAGATTACAGGCAACAATTTCTATCTTGTCTTCACTATGATCAGAATGGGGTGGAGCCACAGGATTAGACACCCCCTGGCTATTGTCAAGGGACCAATTACAGCTAACTTAATGGAATCCTGAGTAAGATCATTAAGGGCACAGCAGGCTATAAATGATTATAAAGAACCTCGTGAAATTCCCCAGGTATCTATGCCTGGTCTACCTCCCTTATCTAATACAATCTGCAGATGCATAGATGTCCTGGAAATGGAAACTGCATAACTAATAACTTCTAATTGAAAGAAATCTAACTTAAGTCTCTGCATACTGTTCATTGAATATGTATCTTAGTTCACACCTTGGGAATCTAAACTATTTATTGCTAACCTCTTAGAACTCTAAAGCTCAATCATCATTAGGTTTCATAACACGTACTTGTGCTAAATGAAATAGTATTTTAAAAGTTCAGTTGAGAGACAACATTTTTTGTTTAGAGAATTCTACAACTTCTTAAGAGATGACTCAGGGTATCAAGCCAAGTGAGGTTCTGTTAAAATGCAGATTCTTGGCCACTCAATAAACCTACTACATCCAAACCTTTGAGAGATGAAGCCCAGGGGCCTAAATTTTAAAGAGGATTCTTATGTACTTTAGAATTTGAGAACTTTTGCCCTAGGACATCACAAACTCAAACCTAAAAATTACTTGTTACTATAAAGTGTTATAATGTTGAACATCTAACACAACCTTAACTGGCTATAGGAAATAAGCACTTCTCAGTATTAGAAAAATTCCAGCCACAACTTGACTTTCTCACACTCGGGGATGTGATTCAGCATGTAGCAAAAATGCTATACAGCATCATTACAGAAATCTGGCCCATCCTGTACAGGCTGCTGGTAACAGTCACCCTTCCTCCCACCATGCATACAACTAGTACCATGATTAATACATCTGGAACTTAATCACTGTCTTTCTCCTTCATCATTGTGCTCTCTTGTCTTCTCTAAAGTAAGGATGATATTAATTTGGGGTAACTCAAAAACCAGTACACTTTTCCTTTACCAATATTTTAAAAAATTTTGTTTTCTTGCCCTAGCAGGTGTGACTCAGTTGGTTTGGCATCTTCCCGTATTTGCTGGTTCTAGTCCCAGTCAGAGCACATGCCTGGGTTGCAGGCTCTATCCCCAGAAGGGGGCATGTAGAAGGCAGCCAATCCATGCTCCTCCCTCACATTGATGTTTTCTCTCTCTCTTCCTCTCTCCCTTCTTCTTTGCCTTAAAAAAAAAAAAATCAATAGAAATATAATTTTAATTTATTTTTTCTTTGTTGATTTTTAGAGAGAGAGGAAGGGAGAGGGGAGAGATAGAGACATCAATGAGAGAGAACATTGATTGGCTGCCTCCTGCACACCCCCTACTGGGAACCAGGTCCACAAACTGGGCATGTGCCCCAACTGAAAATTGAACTGGCAACCTCCTGGGGCATGGGCTGACATCCAACCACTAAGCCACACTGGCTGGGCAATAGAAATTTTTTTTTTAAGTTCTTTCCAGTGTATTTATTGACTGATTGAAACAAAAACTTGTCTTGATGGTTGCAAACTTCTTCCACCTCCTAACAAATATTCTGCTTTTAAATAATGTTCATAGGTCTATCAGAACTAACAAAATTACCAAAAAAAGGTGTGTGTGTGTGTGTGTGTGTGTGTGTTTTGTGCTGGGATGTTTATAACCCCATAATTAATGATTGGTAAATTATTGTGCTGCTCCATAATTGATGATTAGAAAAGTCACTGTATGCCCTCTAGCTGAACGTGTATAGTCAAAATAACCTCAGTAAACTGGAACACTCCCTGAACCAAGAATTGTTGGGAGCTGGCTATGTGTCTGACAGAGTCCACAGAGCCTGAAGGTCTTGAGTCAGAGACTCTCGACCTTCCCCACAATCTCAAGGAATCAGGCTTGCATTGTGTTTGTGCAGCTCGGGGCTAAGTGTGACCCAACGTACCTTGAAATACCTGAAATACCTGGGTATTCCTGGGTGCACCTGGGTGTTTATGGGTGTGCCTGGGTGTTCCTGTTATCCGTAAGGCAAACTAATTCTATACAGCATTGCTGTGGCCCCGGGCATTATTTCAAGAAGATCCTATTTTCTGTGAGGTATAAAAGGCATGTAATAAAGCATATCGGGGCTGATTCTGAAGACTCTGTCACAGGGGTGGTCGGAATCAGACACCGCCTGGCTAATAAACGGCTCTTATTTGGACTTCAATTCTCTAGTGGCCTTTCTTTGACTCTGTCGCTCCACAACATTTGGAGGCCCTAGGGCTGGTCTCTGAGAACTCAGGATCAGTAACCAGCTGGCTTTGCTCTCCATTTGGCTTTAATTTGGCTCTGGTGGTCTCTTGGTTCTCTCGCGCCACAACAGTGTGTGTGTGTGTGTGTGTGTGTGTGTGTGTGTGAAATTGGCTTCAACAGCCCAAGAGAAAGGCCATGTCCTCCAGGTGTGTGAGGTGAGGCCCTCTCCTCAGGCTCTCAGGCGCTGGAGAATGCTTCACTAAATCCAAAATGTAACAAGTCTTATTTTGGGCAGAGAATATTTTAGACTTCTGATCAGATTTTCCCCTTAGGAGAATATTAAAAGTCTGAAAGCTTACAAAACTATTAAAGAATTGGTAATACAAGAACATATTTTTAGAAGTTTCCATGCTTGTTTGTTTTCCAGAAAGAAATAACAGTCAGTGCAAATATTTGATGAAAACAACATTTATCTATCTGAGCTCACACAGACACTGGAAATTGGAACATACCTGTTAAAAATGAAAAGTCCAATTGCTGAAGCACTAAAAATTTTTCATACAGGAAATTCTCCCAATCAGACACCACTCAGCCTGGCACTGTTAGCATCACTTCTCAAAAGGCAGAAATCTTAAGTGGGAGGAATCATAACAGCTGGTTCCCACCATCTGACACTCCACCATCCAGGAAGCTGGTTGTTACTAGATTGGTAGGGTGTCACAACTGTCCAGGCATTTCAGGTTGAGAGGTGGTGGGGCTTGTAAGAGAAGCTGGAAAGTCCCTCAAGGGAACTTCTATAGATAAGATAGTAGCTTAGTAAATGGTGTCTTTTGCGGATTTTTGCATTTTGACTATTATGCTGAGAAAACTCTAGTTAAATGCCATAGTTCAGAGGGATCCTTTTCTATCCAGGGAAAGGATATATGAAGACGGACTGTGGCCCATTTTAAGTTTATAATCAATATATAAACTGAATAAAGATAGAAGACATTAAAATTGTTGAGAATAATACATTTGTTTGGATTAGGAGATTGAAAAGGAAATTGACTAGACTGCTACAGAGAACTAATTTCTTTCTACCAGAGATGTTTTAAGTTAATTCTACTATAAAGCTACAATAATCATGACAATGTGTGGTACTGGTGAAAGGACAGACACATAGATCAAATAAAGAACAGAGAGCTCAGAAACAGACCCACATAAATGCTGTAGCAATTGAATTCTGACACAGGTGCAAAGGAAATTCAATGGAGAAAAGAAAATCTTTTTAAAATAGTAAAAATCTATATATAAAACAATAAACCTAGACACTTTACATAAAAATTAACTCAAAATGGGCCACAGACATAAATGTAAATGTAAATCGCAAAACATTTAGACAAAACATAAGGGGAAATTTTTGTGACTGGCAAAGAATTCTTAGATATAACACCAAACATACTATCCATTAAAAAATTGATAAATTAGACTTCATCAAAATTAAAAACTTCTTTTGCTCTATAAAAAGCCATCTTTTTCTCTGCAAAGGACACTATAAGAGAATTTAAAAGACAAGCCACAGACTGGTGAAAAATACACAAATCACACATCTGAAAAAAACACTTGTATACAGATTATATAAAGAATATTGAAACTTTAACAATATGAAAACAAACAACCCAACTGAAAATAGACAAAAGACCTGAAAGAACACTTCCACAAAGAAAATATAAGGATGGCAAATAAACACATTAAAAGATACGCCACATTATTAGTTATTAGGGAAGTTCAAATTAAAACCACAATGAGATACTAATATATACTCTCTAGAATGACTAAACTCAAAACAAACAAACAAAAAATTGGCAATACAAACTGCTGGTAGGTACACAAAGAAATCAAAATTCTCAAATGCAAAATGGTGCAGCCACTTTGGAAAATAGTTTGACAGTTTATTATAATACTAACTATACACTTACTATAATATAGTTACTCTCACTTTTAGGTAATTGCCCAAGAGTGATAAGACATGTGTTTCTATAAAAACAATTTGTGAATGTTTACAGCAAATTTATTCAGAATCACCAAAAATTGAATAAATAGATATGTCCTTCAACTGGTGACTAAACAAATTGTGGAATGTTCATACAATGAAATACTATTCAGCAATAAAAAAGAAATAGACTACAGATATATTCAACAACATGGATGAGACTTAGATTCATTATGCTAAGGGGAAGAAACCAGACTGAAAGGCTACATATTGTATGATTCCATTTAGAGATATTCTGGAATAGAAACACTGTAAGGGCAGAGAACAGATTCAGTGTTTCCCAAAAGTGAAGAGTGGAGAGAGGAAGGTCTGACAAAGGAACAGCATAAGGGGTTATTTTTTGGGGTCACAGTGCTACAACTGTTCTTTTTATCAAATGTATAAAACAAAAAGTAATTTTTAGTGTATATAAATTAAAGATAAAAATTTTAAAGATTTTTTATTGATTTTTGGAGAGAGAGGAAGGGAGAGGGAAAGAGAGAGAAGCATCAATGTGAGAGAGAAACAACAATCAGCTGCCTCCTGCATGCCCCCTACCAGGGATCGAGCCTACAACCTACACATGTACCCTGTCTGGGAATTGAACAGGCAACCTTTGGGTGCACAGCACAATACTAGACCAACTGAGCCATAAATAAATTTTTAAAGAGTTTATTTTGTGCTAACATTTGGATATTTAACAATATACTTTCTGGAATAATCATCATTGCAAAACAAAAAAAAATCTTTTCAAATTTTTTACTTTTAAAGTAAATTTTTAATGCCATGTTTCTATTTTGGAAAATATTTAAAAATAACATTCAGTTGACCTGTTCAAATCTATATGCTTAGAGTGAGTGTGCAAAAAAAATTGTTAATTTTAAAACTACAAAATAATTTTTTTTTTTTTTTTTTAATCCTTACCAGAGGACATTTTTGCATGTATCTTCAGATAGAGTGGAAGGAAGAGAGGGAGGAAGAGAGAGAGAGAAACATCAATGTGAGAGAGACACTTCAAATGGTTGCCACCCACACGACCCCAACTGGGGCCCGAGACAAACTGCATCCGAGGTACGTGCCCTTAGTGGGAACCGAACCCAGGACTCTGGTCCGTGGGCCGATGCTCTAACAGCTGAGCAAAACTGGCCAGGGCCAAGATAATTTTTTTTTTTGTAATTTCGGGAAACTGAAAGTGAAGCAAAGATACTGACCAACTCAAGATCTACATAGGTTGGCCTTCTTCTTCCATGCAAAATACAAGACTTCTCAATATTCAACAAAGCAAAAGCATGCTGCCTGACTTTCTATACTATTGAAGTTTAATACAATTGACTGACTCCAGTACCATTTTTTCACCAGCGGTTAGAGTCATATTAAATCATTAACACTGTAGACTGCTCTTATTTTTTTTTTAAATGTGAATATCTGTCCTGGCCAGTTTGGCTCAGCAGTTAGAGCATCAGCCAGTGGACTGAAGGGTCTCAGGTTTAATTCCTGGTCAAGGGCGTGTGCCCACATTGCAGGTTCATTCCCTGACCCTGTTTGGGGTCATGCAGGGGACAACCAATTGATATGTCTCTCTCGCACTAATGTCTCCCTCTCTCTCTCTCCGTCCCTCCCTTCTACTTTATCTAAAAATCAATAGAAAAATATTCTCAGGTTAGGATCAAAAATAAAATTAAACAAAAATGTGAATATAAATTAAACAAAAATGTGAATATCCCTGTTAGAGGATAATACCAGGTTTTAAAAATTGAGATATAATTGACATATAACATTGTATAAATTTAAGGAGTACAACATATTGATTTGATACATTCATACTGCAATATGAGGCTAATAATACTCTTTTGCAGGTAAATCAAATCATATGTTATATTTTTTATAATTTTTATGTTGGCTCTGTTGAAGAATATTGAAGAGAAATACCACAATTCAAATAACCAGAGTATTAAATCACCGAAAATCACTTTACACATAAGAGAGTGATTTATTCAAAAGAAGAATTAGAGGGATAAAATCAGAAACACACAGCAGTCCTCAGTTAATGGTCCTGCTTTCAAGATCAGATTCCAGATTATCAAACACGTTGTTAATTAATCACTGTTAAAATTAATTTCCTATAACAATTTGAAGAGGACATTACCACTTTAAGTACTATTCAATAATATCAGCCCCTGGAGATAAATGTATTCCTTTCCTTTCCCAGTTATATAATATTCCTTGGGATTGAACTGAAATTTTAATCTATTTAGGATGGACAATATTCAATGTACACCTAGCAAACTTTATGCAGTATGTGACTACTATCAGTAGCAATGATCTCTTACTCTTAAATGCTTTTTCAAGTAATCACTTATGCATCACACTGTTCATGATTTCCACAGATAGTATCCTACTTCAAACTCCCAAAAGATACTAGTTTTCTTTGCTCATTGGTCTCCCTGCTTACTCTCCCCCCAATAATCTCTTGTTACCTGTACATTTCAGATCAAAGTGTCTTCAGGCTCCCCTTCTACTGCCTATGAAACCTACTTTCTGTCATAACAATGAATGAGGTGTGCAATACATTTCCATGGGTATACACTGAGAGTGAGTGCACTGCTGTTTATTTATCCCCTTTCCTCACACTACAAAACACAGGTGACTTAGCGTGATGTTTCTGTTGGAAAAATCTTGGTAATATATAAAGGGACACACACACACCTCAGACATAAGATACTTCTGTCAGTAGTGTGGCCCACCATAGCCATCATTGTAAATGGGAAACAGGAGTACGTACAGCCCTATGGTGGGCATGGTTTGGGAATTCTCCCCAGTTTTTTTCCCTTCTCCTCCTCTTCCCTCACAACCTCCCTCAGAAAACTTGTTCAATTCCATGATTCCCACTATTATCTCAATGGGATTGACTGAGGCCTAAGGCCATTTTCAAATGCCTGCTAAACATTTTCAGTCATATATTCTACCTCTATCTCTAACCTAAACCAGCTCCTTCCCCTGATTTCCTCATTTCTTTACATGTCAGTGCTATCACTTAGTAAATCAAACTTAAAGCTAGTAATTTTGGGTTATCCATGCTCACTTACTTCTCATATCCAAATAAAGCTGCCAAATCAGTCAACTGTACCTTTGCAGAGCCTTTCATATCTTCCACCTCCTCCATTCCCATTATCAACACCCTAGCATAAACCTTATTCCTTTTGTTTTGTTTTGTTTTTTATCCTCACCTGAGGACATTCTTGCATCTATCTTCAGGTAGAGCAGGAGGGAGAGAAGGAGGGAGAGAGCAAGAGAAACATTGATGTGAGAGAGACACATGGAGTGGCTGCCACCCACACAACCCCAACCGGGCTGGGGAAAACCGCAACGGAGGTACGCAATCCCAGCAGGAACCGAACCCAGGACTCTCCAGTCCGCAGGCCGACATCCCAATCACTGAGCCAAACCGGCCAGGGCCAAACCTTATTACTTTTTGCCTTCTAATTTAGCTTCCTTTTCCCAGTATCCCCCCACTCCATTTCATTACTCATTCTGCTATCACTTGGATAGTCCTAACTTGTGGATTAGAATATGCCACTTCCTGGTCGGAAGCCTCTAAAGGCTCCCCACTGCTCACAAGTAAAAGTCCATACCCCTTAACCCAATATTGAAAACTCTCTTCACAATCTGTCCCCAACCAATTTTTCTGGCTCCATCAGTCACAATCACCTTCATGTGCCCTAAATGCCATTTAAACCAGATTACTGTCTTTCTCCCAAAACATCTTGTGATAGACAACAAACCACTACTTGTAAGATCACTAAACTTAGAATGTTTCAATTCTCTCATTATTACAGCTACAAACCTTTGATGTTTCAGTGCTAACTATTCCATGAAACTTTTCCCAAAGCTCAAAGCTGAATATTTTCTAGCAACCCAGAACTCCTACATCTCTGATTAGTGCCTGTATGCTACTTCTCATCTAATATCCTCTTATCATATACCCCTTATTAGATTATACTTTCATGTTTAGAATTATGTAAATATTCTAACCTATAAGGGTCATGTTGGTTCTTAAATATCCAAAATCCAAAGCAACCCAAATAGTAGGCTATAACATATCAAAAGATCAAAGATATAATACTTGAATAAATGGCTGATTGAAAACAAAATGAAATAAGGGTGACTACAATTTTAATTCTCTAAGTAGAAACAGAAAAGTCTTCTGTGTTCATATGTGTGATATATTTATTCTCTACTTTTTGTCATATTATATTCTAGAAACCATGTTATTTTTTTGTCCCATGGGAACAGGTGGTATTATTGGGGATTGTGCTTTTAACCAAAGGCTCTTTATCAAATAAATCACAAATATAAACAACACCCAATAAAAGCAAAGCTACAACAACTGTAAACTCTTATAATTTAAAATTATATGAATGTTTTCAAATAGGTACCTATGACTGTGTATACTTGTTATATCAAGGGTTCTAATATACTGTATCACAAATTGTCTATGCCAGCCATAAAAATAGAATTAACTTTCATAAATCTCACTAAAGTAAATATGCTAGCTATAATAAACCAATGCCGAATAGATCCTTTTATTTGCCTTCTTATTATTTAATTGTATATCTGATGTTTGTGTAGAGGGAGTGATTCAAATGACTTTAGTCTTGCTTTCAACACCAACAATAAAACCAACTCCCAAGCTGCCCAATAAAGTAGAACCAACCATTTCCTCTTTATTAAGTTTACTGTGACAACCTGACATGTTCAGTATAATTCCTCAGAACTTAGAGACCTGTTCAAAGATACAAGTGTTATATGGGGAAAAGGAAATCTTAGGGTCTGAGTAGGCTCTGTCATTTACCAATTGGGTGATATACAGCCTCTTTGAGCCTCATTTACCTCAAAGGTAAAGTGAGTATAAAGCAATGGCGACCTCACAGAGAGAAGATTTAACGAGATAATGTAATATAATTGCTTTTAAACTTCAAAGCCCCATTAAGAATAAGCTATTATTAATTATCAATATTGTTTTTGATATGATAGCATTTGACCCTCTATTAGCATATTTAAAAGTGAAAAGCTGAAAAGACATTTTGCCCCCTCCAGTCTTGCTACTTCCTCAGTTTATTCAGAAACACATGCTCCTTTTCAGTATAAAATCGCATGGAAACAATAAAAATTGTGAGGTCACTCTTTACCATTCTTCTCAGAATTTATTTGACACTTTTTAAGGCACTTTGCACTATGCTGAAAAGCCATACAAACAAATTATCATATGGGAGAAAGGGACAATTTGGTCATTATATTGTGTAATTCTGTGGGCAGGACATTTTTCAATCAGTACAGAAGGAGGGAATTTTCTTGGTGTTTAGGAGAACTGAGCCTGAGTCTTTTGCTTTCAAAGGACATAAACTTCCTAAAGACCGTGCTTCAAATGGGGAAAGGCAAGAAATAAAAAGGGAAACAAGCTCAGAGAGGTGTTAGTAAAATATGAGTATCTCTGTCTTAGGAACCAGAGTTGTGTTTTCTATACATCTGAAAGAATGAGAGATAGCTCTGCCCACCTAGTCTTCCACTTAGCAAAACAAAAAGTAAAAAAGGAATCTGATCTATGAGTTTGTTTCTATTTTGTTTCCTCATTTATTTATTTTTATTCCACATATAAGTGAAATCATATAATATTTGTCTTTCTCTGTCTGACTTATTTCAATTAACATAATACCCTCTTGATCCATCCATGTTGTCACAAATGGTTGCATTGCATTCTTTTTTATGGCTGACCAATATTCCATTGACTATATGTATCACATCTTCTTTATCCATTGTTCTATTGATGGACACTTAGGTTGCTTCCATATCTTGGCCATCATAAATAATGTTGCAATAAGCATTGGGGTACGTATAACCTTTCAAATTATTGTGTTGGACTCATAGATACAGAGAATAAATTGAGGGTTTCCAGATGGGAGGGAAGTTGGGAGGTTGGGAGGATGGGTGAAAAGGGTGAAAAGGCCCTGGCCGGTTTGGCTCAGCGGTTAGAGTGTCGGCCTGTGGTCCAGAGAGACCTGGGTTCGGTTCCCGCTAGGGGCACATACCTCCGTTGCAGTTTGTCCCCGGCCCTGGTTGGGTCGTGTGGGTGGCAACCACTTGATGTATCCCTTTCACATTGATGTTTCTCTTTCTCTCCCTCCCTCCCACTCTATCTGAACAAAATATCAAAAAATGTCCTCAGGTGAGGATATAAAAAAAAAGGAGTGAAAAGGATAAAAAAATACAGATGACCAATTATAAAAATAGTCACGGGGATGTAAAGTACAGCATAGGGAATATAATCAATAATATAATAATAATCATGTACGATGTCAGATGGGTACTAGACTTACTGGAATGATCACTTCATAAGGCATATATATGTCTAACCACTATGCTATACACTTGAAACTAATGTAATATTGCATGTCAACTGTAATTGAAAAATACATTAAAAAAAAAAAAAAAAAAAAAAGAAGAGATTTGGCCCGGCCAGTGTGGCTCAGTGATTGAGCATTGACCCATGCACCAAGAGGTCACCAGTTTGATTCCTGGTCAGGGCACATGCCCAGGTTGTGGGCCCAATCCCCAGTGGGGGGCATTGAGGAGGCAGCCAATCAATGTTTTCTCTCATCGATATTTCCATCTCTCTCTCCCTTTCTCTTTTCCTCTCTCTTTAAAATCAATTAAAAAAAAAAAGTGATTTAAACTAGAGGTGAGGGAATGTCAAGAGGATGGAGTGTACTTTACTTATTTCCAGATAACAATTTTTGAGATGGACTAGACTGTTCTAGGAGAAGGAAAGAACTTTGGAAAATAAGAGAGTATAGAGGTGGACATTCAAGGGTGGGATAGATTTCTCCAAGACTAGGAAGGGACAGAGTCTACCAATCCCAGGAAGGGTACAGCCCAAGTCCATTGTCCTTTCAGCTCCCCAGGAAAGTACACATCTGAAGATGTTGATTGGACCTGGTACCCCAATGCTGCCAGTCTCAGCAAAATTCTCAGGAAATCATGTAGACCATCGTCATAAATGTTTTGGTGCCAATAGTGGCTAGGGAGAGTTTTAACCTCTCTTCTCATAATCTCTATCAGTGCCACCCTCAATCCCACCACCAAATGAATACACAATCTAAGTAAAACTGATATATTTGCTATATAAACCCAGTCTCAATTCAGATCTAATTTATTCCATCTAGATTGCACCCAATCCTAAACCATTCCTAAAGAGAAATTCTTGAGCTTCTAATGGATTATACCAGCAGTGATGGACATAGACCAGAGAGGCCTCCCCATATATTCAGACCTTTGTGAAACCTCTGGATTTATTGTTTCCAGAGGGGGATGGGTACTCAGAGCCAAATTTATCAATGGTGATCATGATAATGATGATAAATAAAGCAATGTGATATTTCTTACACTTAAATGGAGTGGAGTAAAAAATAATCATACATGACAATAATAGCCCTGCTTAAAATATGTGTTCAGGCAAAAAATATTTATGTCCTTCCTGTAGGTATTTCACTTTTACTCTCTATAAACATTTAGTGAATTTCTTTTAAAACCATCAAGCTCCTACTTCATTTGTGTCCAAGAAAAGGAGGAGATTTTTGCATAGGACTGAGCAAAGTCTTGACAGGAGAGTAGTGTAATGATGCAGAATGAAACACAACAGGGCAGGAGGCATCAGGGAGAATTCCAAGGGAAAACTATTTCCACCTGAAAATTCTTCTTCCAGAGAGCTTCTCTGCTATAACTCTAAGACTCTGTGTTCTCTTATCATAACAGAAGCCATTACCTTGTATTAAGATATTAGTACAAACTTTTTTATATGTTTTTTAAGAAATAACTCACAAAACTATTAAGACAGGTATAAGACTGAATGGCCTTTGCCCGGCCAGTGTGGCTCAGTGGTTGAGTGTTGACCTATGCACCAGGAGGTCCCCAGTTTGATTCCCAGTCAGGGCACATGCCCAGGTTGTGGGCCCGATCCCCAGTGGGGACATGCAGGAGGCAGCCAATTGATGTTCTCTCTCATTGATGCTTCTATCTCTCTTTCCCTCTTGCTTCCTCTCTCTCTAAAATCAATAAAGAGCCCTGGTTGGTTTGGCTCAGCGGTTAGAGCATTGGCCTGGGGTCTGGAGAGACCCGGGTTCAGTTCCCACTAAGGGCACGTACCTCGGTGGCAGTTTGCCCCCGGCCCTGGTTGGGTTGTGTGGGTGGTGACCACTCGATGTGTCCATTTCACGTTGATGTTTCTCTCTCTCTCTCTCCCTCCCACTCTATCTGAACAAAATATCAACAAATGTCCTCGGGTGAGGAAGGAAGGAAGGAAGGAAGGAAGGAAGGAAGGAAGGAAGGAAGGAAGGAAGGAAGGAAGGAAGGGAGGGAGGGAGGGAGGAGGGGGGGAGGGGGGGAGAGGGAGGGAGGGAGGGTTGGAAGGAAGGCTTAAAAAATAAAGTAAAAAAAAAAAAGACAGAATGGCCTTTCATATTGGAAATCACTAAAGCAGAGGTTGAAAACTAGAAAGCTGTGGGCTAATTAGGCCCAAAGACTTTTAATGACCACAGAAAGTTTATTGAAACTTTTAGTTAGCCAACAAATTAAAATAAAATAAATCTGCAATTCCCAGCTTTTCTTGACAAATGAGAAGCTCTGACAACACTGGACCCCCGCATCTTCACCTGGCAACAATCAGCTACACCTGAAATCCAATGAGCCCTTTAAACACCCACAACTTACCACTGTCCAACACCTCCAATTCTTGTGGCATTGTGTCTGGCCTGCTTCACTCATTTTGAGTACCTAATGGTCCCTGAAGGCATCTTAATTGGTGACCTCAGCTCCAAAGGATAAGTGAGAAATGGTCAGTGAGTATGTAGCAACTGGGAATGAGAGGTGGCCTAGCACTGGGAGGCCAGCAAAGGCCTTGATATTCACACGTTCTCCTTCCTGCATTGTATACTAGACATCAGAGATGGAACAGGCTCTGCATGAGGTGACTCGCTTTTTGTCTTTTTCTTGCATTGAGTTACTATGTAAGACATATATATATATGTATATTTTATTTTATTTTTTGTGGTACGTGCCTCTAGCAGGAACCGAACCCGGGACTTTCTGGCCCGGCCGTTGCTCACCCGCTAAGCCAAACTGGCCAGGGCAGACATATTTTTTTCTCAATTATTAAATCCAAATAATAGGCACTCAGTGTATCTAGTTACTAGAAGGACACTTACAGAGCGGATTCAAGTCCTGTCTCTCCTGGTTGTAATAAGTTAGTAGTGTGGAAATGAATGAAAGAAACATTCAAATTGGAGTCAGAAAACTATGAAGGGGGCTCTCATGCATTACCACTCATGGAAGCTTACATAGCAAGCAAGGAGGAAGATTTTTTTCTCTGCTTGCCTTAGCACCAGCAACTGCTCTCCACTTGCTGCCAATAAGAAACTGCCACAACCTTGAACTCTCCTTTTCCATCAATAGGCTCCTGTTCAAAACAACTCTCCCCAATTTCCCTCTAAAACCCAATAAAAGCTGACCTCCCTTGTCTTCATACTTGCCTATGGTTCAACAAATTGCAATTCCTCTGCTATTCTCAAATAAATTCATTTGCTGCTTGAATAACCTTCGCTGTTTAAATTTTGTTTGACAGCTAGTTGCTTTTAAATTAATGGTGTCTCAATTTCCTTATTCATAAAATGAATGGGTTCACTTAGAATGATCATTAAGATCATTTTTAGTTGGCCTTTCCCCATCTATACAACCTCCACTTATCTAGAATCTACTCAGCCCTTGAAAGACATTTAAGTTTTACCACCTCCAAAAACCTCTCCAGACTTTTCCTTTCTTTGAATTTTTGACCTTATCATCATCACCACCCATATTAGCATTTAATAATTCTCTAATTGCTTTGATTTAGTATGTTAGTTCATTTGCCATATCCAACAGAAAATTCCTTTAAATAAAATACCATATCATTTCATTTTTAAAACCCTCTACATCATTTTACACTTAATTGGCATTCACCAATTATTTGTTAATTATTTAAAATGAATAATAATATAGAAAATATCTATAAAATGGCAAGCTTCCCAAAGAGCAACTTTCATCAGCCCTCTTAAAAGGAATCACCCTTGTCAGTATCAAAACTTGCCCATAATATGTACTATGCAATGCTACTAGATTACTATATTACTTTGCATATGGTTGTTTCCTTCCACAGTGGAAAAGCTCAAAAGAGGAAAACTACAAACAATAGCTCACTACAATAATTTATTACCCATTGGAAGATTGTTACCCACTAAATGAGGGCATGGTATAAGAACATTTTTCAACTACAATTAATAAAATCAATTACTAGAAAGTGGCTGCACGTAAGACATTTGAAAACTACAGTGAAAACCACCCTTGATCCTCCCCCACACCGGATGTCATCAGAGGTTCTGAGAAAGAGAAGGCCATAATAAGATACCATGTGGGAGGGGATTTACCCACCTTCACAGGAAAAGCAATGGGATACAGGTTCTACTTGTTCTGGTCAAACTCTTCCCCCTGACAAATAATTAAGGCTTTAGATATGTCAGAGTAAATACTTCCCTATCAAAGTAAACAGACAAGAAAAAAAAATTCAAGTATAAAATTATTTTTTGAATTTTTTGTGTCTGCCTTAATTTCTCTATTCAATTAATTTAAGATCATTAACACCCTAGTAAACTAAATTAACAAGTGTTAATAATGTCTTAACAGCTAGCCAATCCTAGTGGTTTGAAATTAAGTCAATTTTTAAAATGCTCTCCTGTGACGTAACCAACACTTAATACAGGTGCTTCCACTTAACCCATACTCTCTATAAAAGAAGTAGTTCAGTAATTCATATTGTACACAAATAATGCTTGAGAGTCTGCGGACTGAGGAATAGATTTATTCAGGTATGTGAGGGGCGAGGCGGGGAGGAGGGTGTAAATCATGAAAAATTCCCACTTGGACCTTTTTGGAAATTCTAATCTTATCCAATTTAAAAGGACAGGAAATACTGCCTATAAATTTTCCTGGGGAATCCCTGTAAAACGCAACAAGGTTTTACAATCTGAGGGAAACAACAAAAGTTCCAATATTTTTTTAGAAGTAACTTTAAAAAACCGCCTTTCAACATTCTCAAGCACCTTCAGTGGTTTGTTTTTATCTGGTGTCTCTGATCACGCAGTTAATTCACCCTCGGACGGGAAGCCTGTCAGTGTATCCACACACAGCCTCCAGAGGGCTCCTGCTGAGGTCCCTCCTCTAGCCACGCCCCCGCACAGAGCCTCGCGCGGAATGGAAAATATGCCCGGCCTCCGCACGCCCTCACACCCCCATCTTCCCTCGTCAACGTCTGCAGCGTCAACCCCGGCTAGGTTTCCCCACATCTCTGTAAAATAAAATGGACACAATTCAAACAAAACCAGAGAATGAGATTTGTCGATGTTTCTTTTACTTTAGGTGGAGGCTAGTTCTACTCTTCCCGGATCTTTTCAAAGGAGATACCACCCCAGCCAAGAACGCCCCTCCAAGAAAAGGCACACGCAACCCTGACCCCATGGCGAGCTCCAGAGGGAAGGAATACGTTCCTATGGCGTGAGAAAGACCTTGAAGTTCAATTTTCTGTAGCACGATACCCACCACACCAAAGGCATTTAAGCCTTGGGCATGGTATTGTACTTAAGATGTTCCACACACTCTAACACAAACCCAAAGTCTAGGGTAGACTCGCGAATTACAAGTTTAGGGTTAAAAGACTATGAAGGGCGTCCTCCCCAATTCCATCCGCTCAACAGGACTATACTGAGTTTTAAGGAGTAGCTCTCCAGTGACTCCATCTACAGCACCCTCCCTCACACGCACACATCACTCTCCCCGTGACCGTCGGGGGACGACGTCCTTACTCGAACACACATTTGGGGTGAGGGTCCTCCTCTCTCAGGGCCACCAGCTCAGCAAGAGATTCTCCCCTATCTGCCACTACTATCCCGCAAGGGGCAGGGCTCGGACCAGGCTACCTGGACACCCAGTTAGCAGGGGATCCCCCAAGCCCGCCTGGCCAAGCGTGGCGTGTGAGCTAGGACCACCAGACGTGACGTAAGATGTGATTAAGTTAGCGCGTCACTTCGACGTAAACCTCTCTCACCTCATGGACGTCCCGTCCGGAGAGCAAAACTCCGGGGACTTTGGGCTCCGCCCCCGTGAGGGTGGCGGCCAATGAGGGCGTTTCTGCAGGGAACAGGGCCAGTGAGACGAGCTCAGGGCGGGGCCTGGGGCAGGAGGGTGGGGCGGGTGGCGGCGGTGGCTGCCCGAGGTCTGGCTGCGCGCAGTATATGACAGTACGTCAGCAGCGGGATGGCCGTAGCTGTGGCGGCGGCTGCAGAAGCCCGAGCAGCCGCGGCCGCAGTGGAGACTAGAGCCGGAGCGGCGTCGGCGGCGGCACCCCAGGGAGTTTAAGATGGCGGCAGGGGGGGCGGCGGGCCTTCGAGAAGAGCAGCGCTATGGGCTGTCGTGCGGACGGCTGGGGCAGGACAACATCACCGTACTGCATGTGAAGCTCACCGAGACGGCGATCCGGGCGCTCGAGACCTACCAGAGCCACAAGGTGAGCTGGCTGGGCTGGGGGAGGGAGAGGGCGCCCCTCGCTGCCTGGCCGCGCCTGCCCTGCCCCAGGCACCCGTCGCGGGGCTGGCGGGGCCGTGGCTCGCCGCCGCTGCCGTCAGCGCCCGCGGAGGCTGGGCGAGTCAGGGCTGGGCAGGGTCGCAGAAGACGCCGTCCTGGGCCAGCCGGCGCTGGGGCGTTGAGAGGCAGGCGGGCGGGCGGCCCCTGGCGGCGGGGCCGAGGCAACCGCGGCTCTACCTTGGCTGCGCCTCCGCTGCGGGACTTTCCGACGGCGCCTGCGGGTTTCCTGGCTTTTTCTGTCCCAGTGGGGGAGAGAGGTACCAGGGAGACAAGTGAGATAACCACGCTGCTTATGGCTGGGGGTAGGGTGGGGATGGGGGTGGGGGTGGGGGGTGGGCGCAATGTTCCGGTAATGAACCTCTATGGATCCGCCGGCACAAGCCGTCCGCGTTTTGGGGATAACTCATAGGCACAGTGGACTTGCAGAGACCGGGACACAGGCGGTCCGCTTATGGAGGTGGGACACACTTTCTACTCGCAGGGACATAGAGACATAGGCGCTTCGTGTGTGGCAGGGCACACCGTGTACTCACAGAGATGGGGACACAGGCACTTCCCATACGTGGGGGACGCACACCGTGTACTAGCAAAAGCTGGGACACAGGCACTCCGCATACAAGTGGGGAGGGGGGCACACTCGGCCGCTGCGCTCCTAGAGACTTGGGGACACAGGCGATTTGTGTTCCTGAGACCTACCAACACCGCGATCCAGGAAGCTACACACACCCAGATTCGTGGAGGCTTCTCGTACCCGAAAGATGCCCCGCGTCTCGGTACAACCCACAGACATAGACACCTGGAACGAGGGTGAGGGTGGGGGTAGGATATACTGCATCCGGTGTCTCACCCCGCACCGTGTTCGGGAACCAGACCCAGGAATGTACAACTCTAGTACAGAGAAGGCTCATGTAGACAGACGCACATACTCTGCAATTGGAGTACAAACCCAGGAATGGATTATCACGTTAAAACAAAAAAGTGAGGGATAGAGAGCCACAGAAGAGAGACACTGCAACCAGGGCGCGTGGGGAAGCCCTTTATGGACATGTGTGGATGAGGGAGGCTCGAATGGATACATTGCATAAGGGGAGGTATGTACCATATGGGGAGGGGTAACATTTACTCCCAAGAGGAGAGACATATAGAACTCACAGCATCCTGACAAACAGCCCAGTCTATACCAAGGAAACATGCTCTAATTAACTGATCTCATAAAACAGGCACAGAGGGACACTCAGATGCAGACTCGGTTATTCAGATAAAAGTGGAGATTTAACATCTGTTGAGCTCCCACTAGTGCCAGGCACTTTAAATGCATAGAAGGAAGACAAGCAGAGCCACAGAACAGTTGTGAATCCTGGTTCACTGGGAGCATGTGAACCTCTGCCAAGGAAGAGTCAGTCACTGTTCAGAGAGGCCCCCTACATAAACATGCACACATGGGGAGATATTTAGTGGTACACAGCTTGCGAAGAACATGAACTCACACGATAGTGTAGGTGTCAACATCAGGAGAGATAGAGGTGAGCAAGCTCACAGGAGGGCACTCACAGAATTGAGTGGACACATGGATATACACTTCAGGGCACATATGTTACCCTCCAGAGAGGCATATAATGAGACACTCTCAGACTTGGGAGGGGAGGGAAGAGTGCATGCAGAGGGAGAAAGTTACTTTCCTACACACCATGAAATCGCAGGGAAAATGTCTCATGTATGGCTGGGAAGTCATTGTACATCCAGCAGTAGGAATGCAGTGATATATAAGAAATACAATATTGCATGTGTTAGTAGCTACTCCCAGACAGGTGCACCTGCAGGGAAGAGACCAGCACTAGCATAGAACATGGAGGCCCATATGGGGGAAGCCAGATAGGCAGGCTGAGGGACAGAGGCAGACACTAAGAGAAACTCAGCCCTGCAAGATGGAGATAAGATTGCCTGTTCCAAGGAGAGGACATGGGAAGGAATGACAGTGGGAAGAAGGTAGGTCAGGGGATGTAAAGAGAAAAACAGGCTGGAGAGGAAGAAGCCAGCAGGGAGAGGCCAACCTCCAGTCAGAAACAGTCCCAGGGAGCAAAGAAAGACTGACACAGGCATCTCTGGGAACAGTAGATCAACTTTGGGAGAACAACAGGTAAACTGTACAGTTGATTACAGCAAAATTGACAGACACTGTACTCTTGGCAGGGATGAGGTGTTTGAGGAGGCCCATGGGGGAGGGATGGTACCCAGGGAGAGTGAGGTGACAGAGAGGCCCTCGGTGCTCACTGATGTGTATGACCCCTGGGGCCTAGGAAAGGAGTGAGAATGTTAATTCCAGATAGTTAAAAAGTAGGAAGAGACTGGAGAAAAAGAAATGAGAGACTCTTCAGGTGACTGTACATCCTGTTGGTACTACTGCAGGATCCTCTGGCATATTTAGATAAACCTTCCACCAGTGTTTCCTCAGTGCCCTTCCTGGCTCTGGCCAGACCAGGGCTCCTCCATTGGCTTAGTTAACAGTTGCCAGCAGTAGGCTTCATGCTGAGCTTTTATTGTTCAGTAGAAGGATACTTATTTGGTATTTTACACCTTTAACCCTTATCAGAAGTAGGGCTCTTGACTTTAAATTGTAGCTGCTGTTTAGAAATATGTTGCATGTGGTAGGTAGTTGGGAAGAAGTTAGTGGTGGTCAAGCCTATTCTGTCTGGGGGGAAAATGACTCTAATTTCTGACAAAACTGTCCCCATTATTCCTGTGCTAAGATAAGAAAGTACATAATGCTTTACAAGTGGTCTCTAAAGACCACTTTACAAGTGGCCTATGCAAGGTTATGGTTATTACTCCTCCTTTTCTAATGACTTTCGAAGAGCCAGAAATTTCAACAGTTCAATTTCCTAAATCAAGCATCAGAGAGTTATTTTTATCCAGATTATTTTGTCCATTGGATTTTGTATTCTGAAATTATCCACTTGACCTAAAGCTTCAGGGAGGTAAATTCAGGAATTTTAGGAAATTATGATTTAGACAAAACACAAAAGGTCTTTAAGTATAATTGATTAAGTATATGAAATTCTTAGGGTTCATGAAAACAGAATCTTTAATTGGAGACAAGACAAAAAAAACCCTAATTGACCTTCATTATTCAAGTTTTCTATTTTTAGAGAAGAAAAGAATGCTAACTTGGGAACATTTTTAAACAGTGACAAGCCCTGGCCGGTTTGGCTCAGCGGTTAGAGTGTCAGCCTGTGGTCCAGAGAGACCTGGGTTCGGTTCCCGCTAAGGGCATGTACCTCGGTTGCAGTTTGTCCCCGGCCCTGGTTGGATCATGCCATGGCAGCTACTCGATGTGTACCTTTCACATTGATGTTTCTCTTTCTCTCTCTTCCTCCCACTCTATCTGAACAAAAAATGAAAAAATGTCCTCGGGTGAGGATAAAAAGAAAATAAATTTAAAAAATAAACAAACAGTGACGAGTGGGGGAGAGAGACATTGTGAGTGCAGGAATGATAGTTATAGTTGGAATAATTATCTCCTGAAAGTTGTTTTCCAATCAGTTTGAGTACAGAAATAGTTTCAAATTGATTTTATATAAAAAATGTTAACTGGAACATTATTTTTTATAGTTTGCAGAATAAATTTAGACATACTGATATTGATGTTGAGGATATATTGCAAAACTACTTTTTTTAACTATAGATAGATTATTTTGGATGAGGGAACAAATTGCTATAAATAAATAAATAAAATCACAAATTACAACTTGATAGTCATCCTAAATTGATGTCTGTGATTGTGTGGTCTATATAACTTCTACATATTTTAAATGAGCACATATTACTATAATTACATATTTCTCACAAATGTATCCTAAAACTATATTTAAAATTAAAACCTAAAATTCTAACATATATGCTAGCTAAATTTTTCCAATAATGCTGGCTTTATTTTAACATTTGTGTAACTTATTAGTAGTAACAAAAATCTTATCAAAATATTCTGAGGAGATTCTATTCATTGCTGAGCCTGTCAATTTATTTATTTATTTATTTATTTATTTATTTATTTATTTATTTATTTATTTTTGGTACATGCCCCTAGTGGGAACTGAACCTGGAACTCTCTGGTCTGCAACCGCTGAGCCAAACCGGCCAGGGCCTGTCAATTTATTTAAAAAAATGTTTACCTAAAGCTTCAAATGTGGTGGCTCAAATAATATCATGTTTATCTAATTATTACATAAAAAGTTGTGCACAGATGCATTTAGGGTAGGGGCTTGGTTATTCATTCTCTATCTGAAGATCAGAAAGCAGACACCTTTCAGAAGGATTCTGTTAATACATTCTCTTGTCAACTTAAATTATTGGCTTACTTTTCCTGCCTTGATTAGCGTCTTCTAGGAAAATAATAGTGTTTTGAAAGTTTGTACAAATATACTTATATTTAATTTTGCATGAGGAACTCAGTGTCTCTCAGTATTGCTTGATACTGTTATTTTCAATCAAAGCATAAAGTCTTATTTAAACCTCCAATGTAATGTTTTTCATAGTAGCTCACTTTAATGTGTTGGTTGATCTTTTTATTTTATTTTTTTTATTCTCACCCAAGGACATTCTTCCATATTTTGTTAAGATAGAGTGGGAGGGAGGGAGAGAGAGAGAGAGAAACATCGACATGAAAGGGACATATCGAGTGGTTGCCACCAGCACAACCCAGCCAGGGCCGAGGACAAACTGCAACCGAGGTACATGCCCTTAGCGGGAACCGAACCCAGGTCTCTCTGGACCACAGGCCGAAGCTCTAACCGCTGAGCCAAACTGGCCAGGGCATGTTACTTGACCTTTTAAAATCACTGATCTCACAGGTCATGGGGTGATTTCTTTTCCTTAGCCTTTTATTCTGCCAGGAGAACTTTGCATCATTTGATTAATTGTGGTTTAAGGCAGAGAAAAGACTCATACTTTACTTTTTCCTTATCTCTTCCCTTTTTTTGCTGTCCTCAATTGTGTGTGTGTGTGTATGTGTGTGTGTGTGTGTGTTAAATAATCTACCTTATAAATACTACAAAGACCCTGTTCTCCTGAAGGTACCATTCTAGCATCCAGACCTGCCACTGTCATCTGAACATGTTAAGTAAAACAATGAGGTTTGCATTAGCACATTCCTTTTGTTGCACTTTTAAAATATAGCCAGGTTTAATTTAAATAAGTTAATCTTACTGACTTTTAACTAAGACATATATTCTGGACGAACTCTGTCTTAAAATGCTCTTTAATCAAGTAAAGTCAAGTTTGTGCCCATATTGCAGTATGATTGAAAAGTTAATTCAGATGATCAGGTGTTCAGTGCAAAGGTGGGTGCTCCTCCCAGTGAAAAGCAGTAGCCAGACTGACTTAAAAGATAGACAGGGAATCTTGGCACCAGAATTCGAAGGAGAAAGAAAGAATATATGTGAAGGATTAGAACATGTTCAAGAAAAGAATTTTAAAGTAAAGGGGTACAAAATTCCTGGAATGATTTACAGGAAAGCTTACTGAAGGACAAGCACCAGATTTAAGCCTTTCCATTTGTGCTATGGAACTTGTGCTCAAAGCACTTATTAGGTAATTTGTGATAAAGCCAGCAGGGGGAGGAAAATGAGAATTTCAGCTAAACCAATGCTGGGTCATTTTAACAATTCACAGTGACAACAGCAAGGCTCAGGCCTGGCACCAGAGTTTATCACACTTATTTGCCATTTTGAGCCAAACGTATTTGCAGTATTTGAGATGTCCCTAAAATATGACATTTGGGGCATTTCTGCATTTAAGATGAGCTAAGTTAGTTTTAGAGTAAAGAAAACAGCATGTATATAACTCTACATTTGACTCTCCTGCACACCTCTAGCTCCATATGACATTTCCTATGACTTAAACAAAAATCTAGGAAAGCAGGTCTGAAATAGAATACAATAATTTAATGGCCATGTCTCCACAGCCAAATTGAAGCTAAGGAGCACGGCATAACTCAGGTCAAATTTACTAGGAAGAATGGCTCTGCCTTTCTTTTCATTTGCTCTCTCCCTCCCTTCCACTTTATTTACCTATCTATAATTTCTGTTGTGGGATTATGGCTCTTGAGAGCCAGTGTTAAATCTTTAGGAAGAACTGGTTTAAGGTCCACTATTAATACTTTGCCAGCAAAGGCCAAATCTAGCATTTCCTGGCTAGCAGTATAATATAAGATATAAGAGAATCTCATTAATTAGGCTGTATGCTCCTTAAAGATTCATAAATCAAATTAGCACCTTGGACTCTACAGTCAGAGTTTCATAGAGCTAGAGCTAGAGTTTCATAGAGCTTGATTGGTAAACAAATGCCATAGTTTGTTTTCTTTTGGGGGATCCTATGTTATTGGTCTAAAGATCATACTGGGGTCTTAACAGATTTTAGCAAGATTTTAGCAGGCAGAGACTAGATGGAGACCACATTTCCAACAGAGGGAGTGGCACAGGCAAGGAAAGGACAGCAGTAGAAAAGCTAGAGCAGGCTCTGAGAATTGTGTGGTTGACCCTGTTCCTCTTTATCTGGAGGGAAGGAGAAAAATGTAGTTGGATTTAGAGAGGAAAGGCAGATTGGAGCAGGTTGGATATTATTTTGTCAACACTGGGAAGACACTGAGTAGAAATTTAAGGTGATTTGAGCTATGTTTTGGATTATTCTGACCTCAGTGTGCATGATGAATATAAGTTAAATCTGGAAGGATATAGACAAGTTACAAAGAAGTATGTGGTTCAGGCCAGAGATGATTTTGGTCTAAAGTAGATGCTTGTGGGAGGCATTAGAGATGAATAGAATCTATAGAATTTAACAACAGGTTTTAAAGGAATAGGGTTAAATTGAGATTTCTAGCCATCAGCTCTAGGAGGGGTAGGTACCCTTAGTAGTAAAAGGGAAATCAGATGCAGTAGGGAGACTGGGGTGGGGGTGGGGGTGTTCATTTTAATGAACAATCATCTCCTTTGTTTGGTGATTAAGATACTTAGGTTTGATTAGATGTTTTGTATTTGAGAAGTATATTTTGGGTTTAAGGCTAGACTAGAACAATATTATATTGTTTACATGTCTCATATAAACTTATATTTGGATGGAAATATAGGGGATTGGTGATATTTTGGGGGAAATTGGAATTATTATATAGAAGACATTTTGGTTTTGAGCAGGGATTTAAAAAATTTTGTTTGTATATTTATAGACTTCCTTCATTCAATAACCTTCTTTATAAATTGCACTTAAAACCATCATGGAGCACAGATAATATGAAAAGCAAATTTGATTTTAACATGAAGATGAGACCTATGGTTTCTGTCCCTGATGATTATTGAAACGTTAAGTAACTATAATGTACCTGGATGTATTTCAAGCATCATTTTTAAATTATTTCTAAAGGCTTTGAAAGGATCAATGTTTTCACTTTTTCTGTATTACCTGCATTTGTTTTAGCGTGTTTTTTTGTTTTTGTTTTTGTTTTCTTTATTGTTGAATGTATTACAGATGTCCCCCCCTTTTTTCCCCATTGACTCCCTCCTCCCCAATCTCACCCCCCTCCTGCCTTCCCCACACTGTAGTCTGTATCCATTGGTTATGCATACATTCATTGAAGTTCTTTGGTTTATCTCATCCCACCCTCCCACCCCCCTTTCCTTTAAGGTTCATCAGTCTAACAACCAATTTGTACTTCTTAATTCCTTCATCTTTTTCACCCATCTCTTCCAGCTCCTTCCCATCTAGCAAGCAACAAAAAGTTCTCTGTATGAGTCTGTTCCTGTTCTGCTTGCTCATTTGTTTGTAGATTCAGTTGTTGATTGATATGTATTGATTGCCATGTCATTGTTCATATTTTTGTTCTTTTTCAAGAAGACCTTTCAACATTTTATATAATACTGGTTTGGTGGTGATGAACTCCTTTAGCTTTTTCTTGTTTAGGGAACTATATGTCCATCGATTCTAAATGATAGCTTTGCAGGGTAGAGTAATCTTGGTTGTAGGTTGTTACTTTTCATCACCTTAAATATCTCTTGCCATTCCTTTCTGGCCTGCAGAGTTTCTTTAAACAAATCAGTTAACAGTCTTATGGGAGCTCCTTTGTATGTAACGAACTGCTTTTCTCTTGCTGCTTTTAAGATTCTCTCTTTGTCTTTAAACTTTGGCATTTTGATGATGATATGTCTTGGTGTGGACTTCATTGGGTTCATCTTGTTTGGGACTCTCTGTGCTTCCTGGACTTGTATGTCAGTTTCCTTCACCAAGTTAGGGAAGTTTTCTGTCATTATTGTTTCAAATAGGTTTTGAATTTCTTGCTCTCTCTTTTCTTCCGGCACTCCCATGATGCAAATGTTGGCATGCTTGAAGTTGTCCCAGAGGCTCCTTACACTGTCCTCATTTTTTGGATTCTTTTTCTTTTTTGCTGTTCTGATTGGGTGTTTTTTGCTTTCATATATTCTAAATCAATGGTTTGCTTCTTGGCTTTACCTGCTCTACTACTGATTCTCTGTAAGTTATTCTTTATTTCAATTAGTGCATCCTTCATTTCTGACTAGTCCTTTTTTATGTTGATGTTGTCACTAAGTTCCTCGGAGTTCTCTTTAAGTTCCTTGAAGTTCTCACTAAGTTCCTTGAAGTTCTCACTAAGTTCCTTTAGCATCCTTATAACCAGCGTTTGAACTCTGCATCTAATTGATTGCATACCTTCATTTTATTTAGTTCTTTTCCTAGAATTTTGTTCTTTTCTTTCATTTGGTTCATGTTTCTTTGTCCCCTCATTTTGGCTACTTCCCTGTGATTGTTTCTACATATTAGGTGGAGTTGCTATGTCTCCTAGGCTTTGTAGGATCGCCTGTTGTTGTAGGTGTCCTGTAGGAACCAGTGGCACAGCTTTTCTGACCACCCAGCTGGGCCCTCGAGGTGTACCCTTCATGTAGACTATATACCCTTCTATTATAATTGAGTCTTGATTGCTCTTGGCATGTTAATGGGAGGGATATACTCAGGCTGATCAGCTTCAAGGACTGGCTGTGCCCACTGACCGCTGATCTCTGCCTCCCTTGGAGGATCAACTGTGTAGGGGCCCACCACACAGAGCAAGACTTAACTTCAGGAGTGCTCTGGTACCCATTGAGTCGACTCATTGAGTGTGTCACTTATGGAGGTGGTTGGGTGGTAGTGCTTCAATGTGGTCTGAAGCTGTCCACTGGGTGTGCTGGCTCTGGGGCAAGGTCAGCCACTGCCTGTGTTCTACCCGGGGCCTCCTAGCATGGGCTACAAAGTGATCTGCCAGTGGCTGCTTCTTGTGCTGGATTTGGAGGTGCCCAGGAAAAGCCAAGTTGTGAACCAAGGCTGGCTGCTTCTAGTGCCAGGCCTAAGGCCACTTAACAAGAGGTAATGGGCTCACTAAGCCCAGATACTGCTTGTTTGAGAGATTTTAGGAAAATCTGAAATAGGTTCCAAGACAGGCCAATCCTATGGTAAAGCCATTGGAAACAGCTTGGGTGGGCCCAAAGGTTGGGTGGGGCAGGGCCTCAGGGAATCACCAGGGCAAGGCAAACAGTGTGAGCCAGGTTGCTGGAGTCACAGATATGGCAGCTGTTTTCTTCCCCAGGAAAGGGCTCACCAAAGGGTCAAAGGCCTCTGACAGCAAGTCTGTCCTGGATAAAGCTGCCTCTCTAGCTCTGCCCAGATGCCAAACAACTCAGTTCTTCACTGTATGTCTCTGGTGTCTTTCAAACTGCCTCCCCAAGCTGGAGCCTGGAGGGTGCAAGTCTGAGTAAGTCTTTGCTCAGGTCCTTTAAGAGGTACTGCCTGGGGCTCTTGAAGCCTCAGCCTCCCTCAATCTCAATTCCCGCTGGTTTTTACAGCCAGAAGTGATGAGGATTTCTCTTCCTGGCACTGAAACCCTGAGCTGGGTCCCTGGTATGGGACAGGGACCCCTCAGTCCTCAGAGAGGACCTTCCCAGTTGAGGTATCCTCCTGATTTTTATCTGCCACAGGTGGGTGTGGGACCAGCCCCTCCGCCCCTCCTACCAGTCTCCATGTGGCTGCTGCTTTAATTTCGTCATTGTAGGACTTCCATTCAGCTCGATGTCAGGTGGTTCTGAATGATAGTTGTTCTTTAGTTCAGTTTTAATTTTGATATGGTTGTGGGAGGAGGCGAGTACCACATTTACTTATGCTGCCATCTTGACCAGAAGTCCTGTTTTAGTGTTTTTGTTCTTTCTTTTTTGTTTGACAGTTTCATTGTGAAAAATAAAACAAAAGATTATCATGAGTACATAATGCTTTTGTCATACATACACATTGTCATGGACTAGCTATGAATGTGTGGTTCATGGTCCTTGAGATAACCTTAGCTAGAAGACTTCTTCACAGCCATGCTTGAAATTTTTAATAAGATTCACCAAGATACTTTAGGATCTAAATATGTTAGCATATTTTAAAATAACATTTACTTAGTATCATTGCTTTTGGTTTTAATTATTGGAAACCCTGATGCCTCAGAGAACCAGAAAACATATCCTTGTAATAAAAACCCAGGTATCATATCTTGAGGTTTTTTTAAATAAAAGATGAAGTCAGAATCATAACTACCAAATATTCATTTAGCAAATGTTTATTAATCTTCTGACATGTGCCAAATATAGAAATAGACACTGGACATACAAAGATTAATAAGTTATTGATAGTCCCTGCCATCAAGAAAGTGCAGACGTATGGGGGAAAAAGTGCAATAAAGTCTTTTTTCAAGGGGGACATCTAAAAAGAAAATGATTGTGTTTGAGGATGTGCCTGAGAAGCAGTGTCTACTTTTTCACTTCTCATCCTCTGCTCAGCCCACTCCAGTTGGGCTGTCTCTACCACTCTCCTGAGACTGCCTAAAACACTTGTTACCAAGTCCAGGTGTCATCTTTCTGTACCTGTCTTACCTGACCTCAGCAGCATTCCATCCTGTTGACCACTCCTTCCTTTTAGAAATACTATCCTGATTGTCCTCCTGCCTCCCTGCCTATTCACCAGTCTGTTCTGCTGACTAGTCTCTGAATGCTAGAGGTTCCAGGTCCCTTCTCTTTATTCACTCTCCTCAGGTGAGCTTATTTAGTCATATGGATTTAAATGCCACCATTTGTTAATGATTTCCAAATATTATGTCCAACTCTGACCTTCCTCCATCTCCAGGCATTTAACTTCCAACACCTCATCTCCTTATCAAAGTTTAATAGGTATCCCTGATTTAGCAGATCCAAAAACAATTCTTGATTTCACGATTCAAACTTATATTTTTCTGAATGTTTCTCATTTTATTAAGTGGGATTAACTAGTAATCCTTGATTTGTCTCCTCTTTTTTTTTTTTTTTTTTTCTTCACTTCTTTGGTCCATCCAAAAGTCCTATCATTCTTTAATTATCTAATATCTAACTCCATCATCCCCATCACCTAGTAAATGAAGACAAGCTTCTTAGCATAATATATAATCCCTTATATTCAGGCTTCTGCCTTCCTCTCAGACTTTTCTCTCATTAAGTTCCTCATAGCATGTTGTACTCCAATTATAACAATGTTGTTTTGTGTTTCTGCCCATTTTCAATGTGCTGTACACCAGAAATATCTTCCCCCAAACAAGCCTACACAGACATCTGACCCTTGTCTGCTTGACAAATTCCTACTCATCTTTCAAGTCTCACTCACTTCCTCTATAGGGCTGTTCTGATCCTACCTACAGAGATTGGACTGTATCTTTCTTCTCTCATGACACCATATCACTTCATTGTAATTGTTTACATGTGTGTTTCTTCCTTACCCAATTAAATTTTAATTTTTAATTTCACACCATCTGACATTTTGCCTGGCACATAGTATAAGTTCAATAAATGTTTGTAGAATAAAAAATAAAAATAAATATAAAATAAAATCAGACTCCATCAATCATCACCACTCTAGTCCTAGGCATCATTGTCTCTCTTGAGGACCACTGCCATGGACTTCCAGCTGGCCTCCAAGTTCCCACTCTTTCCCCCACAATATATTCTCCATACAGCAACCAGAATGATCTGTTTAAACCAGTCTGATCATGTAGTGTCCTGATTTCAAGCTTTCTGATAGCTCCCTTGTAAAAGTCTTTTTGATGCTTCATTTTAGCAATTTCTAGTATTTTAAAAATAATCTCCATCTTTGAATCCAAGCTTATTTTACTGCTTTCCTTACACTTCTGCTCTAGAGATTATGATCACAGGGAATAAATCTTCATTTATGTTTATAGTCAGATTTGGCATGTAAGCTTGTTTTACAATTATAAAGCCCACATTTTGGAAAGAAATGAGAGGATATTATGATTCAAGTATTGTTGGTTTAAAGGCTTATTCACAGTAACTAACTTTTTAGCTAGTTGTTCAGTTTAGATTTTGGCCTTCTGTGTTCCTTTAAGAGTTATTTGAAATAAAAAGATTTAAGACAACAATAATGTTTTTTAAAATGTGGCCTGCATGAGCTACAGTTTGCCAGAAGCAATCTTTCAAAACAAAGATTGTGTTAAATAGATTGGGTTTGTGACCTCTTCTCATTGGATAGTGTTAAATACATTAAGTTTTTTACCTCTTCTCATTACTGTTTTGGTAATCCCTTTTATATTTTACTCTTTGCTATAATGACCAGAAAGAAATTATTCTTTATTCCATATGCTATTTAATCTGATTCTTCTAAATCTTGAGAAAAGGAGTTTCTCCTACAGGTAAGGTTGGATTGACTCACAAAGCAAAATACTAGATTTTGTGAAGCTTAATGACTTAGGGGGGCATCTAATAAAAGATTGAGTGCACAGAAAGAGACACCTTTTATTAAGACAGCTTTGGATTATCTCTAAATTTTACATTCATGCTGTCATTCTAGCATATTACCAGTTTATGACAAGAGCTGAGTATATTTGATTTCTTCATGATCAACAGCCTGATTGCCTGTGCTGTTTCCTACATTAGCTCTAATTTTCTTTCTTCCTCTTCTCATCTCCTGCCTATATAATTTTTTATTACAATGGTTAAAATATAATGTTTAAATAGTCTGGTTTTTCTATCAGATGTTTTAAAGAACAGAACAAAATGACTTTTTAAATTAAAAAGTCAAAACCACAAGTTATAAAATAGTACCTCTTTTAGGAAAGAAATATAGTCTATCTTATACAAATTGTTTCCCAAATTGTATAAATACTTTTTGCTATTTACTTGCGCAAATTAAAACAAATCCAAGTATCTGATATTTTCCTTAAGCTATAGTGCAAAATCAAAACAAGTGATTTCCCCAAAAGCTCTCAATTCTTATCAGGTTTTAATCTCTAGCTTTCAGATGTTTCACATATAACTATGTTAAGGAGAGGCAAGAGTTCTTAACCCACCCCTTAGCTGTATAAAGGGCGGTTAAGAACACATTCTTCAAGTGAAACAGGCTAGGTAGGATTTGAGTCCCAGGTAACTTGTTAGATATGTAACCTTAGGTAATTCATAGGATGTACCTGAGAAGTGGAAATAATAGTGTCTACCCCACAAGGATGTTCTGAGAATTCTCAGAAGTGATAGTAAAAATGATTATAGTGCCTGACACATTTTAAGCACTTAATAAATAGTGACTAGGTAGCTATAATTGTTTCTTAAAATAATCCCATGTAAAGCAATCACCTTTTGTAGAGAGTCTTCTGGTTTGGGCAAAGTTTCAATATTGTATTTGACTTTGGAATTTGTTTAGAACTGTCTTTATCAAAATTGATAAGGCAGCTTATGTATTCAGATAAATATCAAGTATTTAATAAATACTGGTTGATCGATTTTAAATAATTCAAGAATTCTTAAATTAAGTAATTCAAGAATAATTCAAGAGTCAACTTTGAGTTAAGTCAGAGTTCCACAGTGGGTTCAGAAGGGAATCAGAAGGTGTTTCAAATATATCTCTACCCTTAAGGAATAAAGTTAGAAAAATCTCTATAATGTGTTTCATAGAGAAATCACTTTTTTGGGGGGCCAAAAATGCTATTTCTTATGCTTGTATATTCACAAAAACAATGGTGATTGATAGAGAAAAAATAACCATAGATTTAATTTGTCTGCATGCATAAGTAATATGTAAACAATCAAAAGATGGTTATAACAACTTCTATAGGATGACTTTCTTTTATTTAACTCCAAAGAAACCTGAGCTTTGCTCCTTATCTCTCACTCTACAAGAATTATGTCAGAAATTAGTATTAGTAAATTTAGATTACTTAGTAAATTACATATTACTTTTATAGTCCTGATATATTGCAAGGAATAGTCCCCAAAAATAAATGCACATAGGACAAATTTGTTGTAGTAGAATTGGCTTGTAATGGCGGATGTTAAGAGTATAATCAAACTTTTGAGCATTTTGGTATTGTCTATACTTTTATTTTTGCTTAAGGATGCCCTGTGTTTTCTAAGAGATATAGGAGGTTAATTCTGGGAGCTCTGAAAGCCGTGGAAGGACTTAGATTTTAACAGACCTTTTGAGTGTAAAACATCACCTTTATCAGGTTGTTGAAGCATTTATCCAAAGGAGTTTTCTAGCCAGTTCTAGTCTGCATTGTTTCTTGGCTGGATGAATATGCTAGATCACAATCTTATTTAGATTATAGCTTGACTACTATTCAGTTAAACCCTAGTGTTACTTGATTTTTAAAAGAGCTACTTGAGCCCGGCCAGTGTGGCTCAGTGGTTAAGTGTCTACCCATGCACCAAGAGGTCACTAGTTCAGTTCAGGGCACATGCCCAGGTTGTGGACCAAATCCCCAGTGGGGGGCATGCAGGAGGCAGCCAGTCGATAGTCTCTCTCATCGATGTTTCTCTCTCCCTCTCTCCCCCCCTCCTTTCTTTCTAAAATTAATAGAAAAAAAAATTTTAATAAAAATAATAATAAAAGAGCTACCTGATGTCAATATCTAATTAAAACTGAAAATCAAAAGTTGAAGTCCTATTGAAACTCATCTGTAATAGGAATGTACTTAGTGAGTTAAACATTTTCATAGCATGACATAGCATATTAGGCCACCTGTATTTACATAATCTTTTATTTATTTATTTATTGTTTTAAATGGGATTTTATTGATTTGGGGGGGAGGGGCATCCATTAGCTTCCTCCTGCATGCCCCCTACAGGGGATCAAGCCCACAACCCAGCATGTGCCCTGACTAGGAATCTAACAAATGACCTCTTGATGCATGACACTTAACCTACTCAGCCACACCAGCCAACTGTATTTAAAAAATATACACTAAGTTCAAATTTGTGCAGTTAAACTTAGACTTAAAAACATTTAGATATCCCTGGCCGGTTTGGCTCAGCAGTTAGAGCGTCGGCCTGCAGTCCAGAGAGGCCCGGGTTCGGTTCCTGCTAAGGGCGCGTACCTCGGTTGCAATTTGTCCCTGGCCCTGGTTGGTCGTGCGGGTGGCAGCCACTTGATGTGTCCCTTTCATGTCAATGTTTCTCTCTCTCTCTCTCTCTGTCTCTCTCCTTCTCCCTCTCCCTCCCTCCCACTCTATCTGAACAAAGGGTGGAGGAATGTCCTCGGATGAGGATTAAAAAAAAAAAAAATTAAAAAGAAAACTCATTTAGATAGCAAACTAACATGCTTGAATCATTTGCTTATTTTGACTTTTAGAACTTATTTATAGTAGCTCTCCCATTAACACAGTGGTCAGATGCATGTAAGTGGTATAGAGTTCTAGCTGCCTTTTGCATTTTTAAAAAACATTCAAGAACTATAGCCTAGTTACATCTTATCTAAAATTGGGATTAAGAGCAATAAAGCATTTTAGGTTCTTATATGTATTTTTCTCTTCTAGGTTGTCAGATCTTTTTTTTTTCCCTAGTGCGAACTGAACCCAGGACTCTCTTGTCTGCAGGCCGATGCTCCAACCGCTGAGCCAAAGCGTCCAAGGCTCTTTTTTTTTTCTTTTTAAACTTATCTTTATTGTTGAATAAATTACAGATGTCCCCCCTTGACCCCCCCCACTCCTGTCCCCCTCCTGCCTTCCCCACAGTATTGTCTGTGTCTATTGGTTATGCATATAAGTTCTTTGGTTTTTCTCTTCCCACCCCACCTTCCTCCTTCCCTTTGAGGTTCATCAGTGTTTGTCAGATATCTTAAAGTATTTTTTTAGTAACAGTGATCTTAGTTTGTCCAGTTTGGTTAAGCACCCAAAAACTATTCCATAGATAAGGGTTTTATTATTATTTTCTAAATTTGTTTTATACAATTTTATTTTTAAAAATCTTGTTAATGTACAGGCATTGGTACATTTAAACACAAACTAGGGTTTTATTATTTGTTAATGAAAAATGCTAGCACAAATATTTATATGTGTTCCTTATTATGCATAGTCCTTATATCAGAAAACAAAACCTATTATTTTTTCACCAGGAACTGAACTTTGGAAATTGTAATGATTTTATGAAATTCATTTTCTTTGGAAACAGAATGCCAAAAGAACTGAATGAGCATTTATGAGCTTTGAAATGTTCAGCACTAGGAGGTAACCTTCTAGAGAAGCAAGAAAGTGAAGGGGTTCTGTATTTGAGATTCAGGTGAATTTGTGGTCCAGCTCTGCTAATCACTAGTTTGATGATCCTGAGCAACACACTTTACCTACTGTAGACTCATTTATCTCCTCTTCTGAAATGGGGAATAATGATGTTTTCTTATCACCCAGGGCTGGTTTTAGAAGGCTCATTTAAGACAATGGGTAGAAACATGCTCTGTGCATTACAAAACTATGTGAACAAACATTACCATTTTTGTTGAGGAATCAAGCAGTACAAATAAGACAATAAGCAAATCAGGAGGTTAGGTTCTAAATTCAGTGATAAGGCAAAACGTGGATAAAGTAAAAATTATTCTTAATAGTTCCTAAATTGATATAAAGTATAGTTGTACGGTTTTATCTGTACAACCCTGAATAGTAATCTGTAAGGATATAATATGTATAGTGTGTACCATGTATATAAAGAGAACATAGCCACAAAATTTTATATATGTATATATATTTTAGCTGAGCATAATGTAGATAGATACTTGTAAGTTAAATATGTGCTAGGCTTCTCTTTATCAAAACAGCTAGGAGTAAAACAGCCTGTGAAAAAATACACCCCCAGTATATTAGAATTGTAGACACAGGCTTCTGGAAAAATAGCTAATAGGAGTTAACTCAAAGTGGGCATAGGACAGAATTAGCGAAGTGGTGGCAGCAGTGTTTTGTTTGGCTGAGAAAGATTTAACTTTTAAAAATTTGAATCCTTTCTAGGTTGGGCATTTATTCTTAAGGTGTTCACTATTCCTTGTTGCTCTCACATTTACCTGCCATGTGTTATTAAACATTGAGTTTTTCATTCCTGATATATCCAGAGGAAAGTCTAGCTGACTAAATTAATCTTAAACTTGAAATGTTAAGTGAGTGTAGCATGGATTGGCAAAATGTGTTTGGGAAGGTATGCCAGGTGGAAGAAACAGGAAGGAGGTAGAATAATAGAGAAGAAAACATTCACAGAGCAAACAGACAAAAAGGTTAACATGGCTAAGCCACAGTTTGGAGGAAGTAGAAGATGAAATTGGTTGGTTCTGTACATGGCAGGTCTGTTTTCTATGTGGAAGAGTTTGCTTTCTTTGATGGAACCCACTGCAGGCTGTGTAACATGCTGAGGGTTGTCTGAGAGAGCTTCTGCCAGCTATTTGAATGATGAGCCAGGATTTGGAAGGAGTTGAAGGAAGGAAGGAAGGAAGGCCTTTATCTAGTGGTTGGTGATAGGGGCCTGAAATAGGCAGAGATTGTCAAAGTAGAGACTAAGAGCTTAGTCTGAGGTTTGGGGCTGACTGGGCCATAGATGAAGATGGGGGAGCCCTGCAGCCACCTTTGCCTCATTTTTCTTTGGTGCCTGGTATTCAGACTTTCATCCCGTTTTATCATTCTTTCTTGGGAATGTCAGTCCATTCCACAAACTCGTGTTTGCTACAGATGAAGTCATACTAATTTAGGCCCTTATCACCCGAGTATTTCTAAAGAAAGTATCCCCTGGAGCTGATCTCTGATCTGTCCATCTCCATCTTTCTTACACATGACTGAAAGCTACTTACCCTGAAACACTTCTTTCAGCAACTTGTTCCAAAAATTAGAAGAGCACCCAATTGCTTATCAGGTCAAAGGCCCTGCCTGAGGGGGTAATGGTGGGGATTAGGGTAGGGTTATTTCACAGGGTGATGAGCCTTTTGAAATCCCAGAGGTCTGAAATTGAAATTACTGTTCATCCTATTTACTCTGTAGTGGATAGAAGCTAAAACTGAAGACACATTTTGAGCCCAAGGAAAGATTAGACAGGGATTTCCAGGTCCAATTCTTATCCTTTGTGTAGTGTTTCAAGTATGAAAGAACTCTGTACACACATAGACAATTGCCCTCTGCCCACATTGTACCCATTCCTGTCTCCTTGCTTTTCTGTCCAGGCAGGGCACTTCTCCCTGGATTTTGTCTTTTCTAAATTGCTACCCAAGATCCACCTTTTCACAAGACCTTTGGCTTTCCTAGTATCTCTTCTAACCCATATTCTTCTCTCCTTTTTTGAGAGTTCTTACTATACCTCCTGGTAGTACTTAGCCTAGTATTTAATCATTCTCTAATGATTAAAATGTAGGGTGACCTAACTTCTACAGGAAGAGGGGCTCCCCTGGGCTTTAGCAGACACAATGCCATTAGTTCAGGAAGAAGTTTAGCTATGGAAGGTAGGTTTGGGTATCGTTTTCTGTCTCTAAGGAAATCCTAGCATTAATCTATATGTTATATTTTCATAAAAGACCATGAATTACAATGAATCACTACTAAAAATTATTTTAAAATTTTAATAATTAGCTTTTATTTTCCTTTTTTTAAAAAACCCACTTCTCACACACCGAGAAATGAATTTGTTACAAGCGGTACTTAGAGTCTGCTGATAAGTTCAGAGTTAAATGATCATTTTACGGTGGTAAAATAATGATAACAGTATCTATTAATGTTTTTTCCAAGATGTTTATCCATTTATATAAATAATAATACAACTGTTAATGTTACCATGTGCTTTTATATTCAGATGACCTATACTCATCCTTTCCTTTTTTCTCTTCAGTTAATTGTAATCCTTATTAAAAATTTTTTAAATCTGCAGAGAAGTTTTGGAAAGTAACAGAGTAGTAGGTAATGTGCAGTGGCTGAAGGGAGGGGCACTTGGATGCCTGTCTCTGTATTTTTACTGGAGATCAAGTTGAGACCAGAAACAACTGTTCCTGTTTTTGTGCATTGGCTTTGGATATACGAGTATGAAGAATAGTTTACAGGCTGATGTGTTATTATTAAATGTTACCCATGTCTGATTTCTTTGTGAATTCTGTTAACAATTTGGAAAAGCATTCCCGTAGGAAAACATACTGGTGACTTAAGATACGGGAAATTATGTCTGAGACTATGGAAGATTTTACAATTACAGCTTTCTTAAAATATTAAAACTATCATAATAAAACAAAATATTGTTCTAGAAATTATAATATTCTCCTAGTGAGATTCTTGTGAGAAAATTGGTAACCTGTTTGACCCTTAACTAAGAACTAATCTCTGGTAAAATGTGAGAAAATAGAAACCGTAGTTCAATCTCAAATACTTTAATTTTATATTTCTAGTATCCTATTAGGGTTTTGCAAAGTTCTTCCAGTTATCACTTTACTGTCTCCACCCCTGTTAAAAACATGAAGAAACTAAGCAAGAGTATGTTTTTTTCCCATGTAAAATTGGATTAGTATACTAATCATATTTTTGCCAAATCATTTGGTCATTTTCAAAAACATGATCAGCTGTACTGCCAAAAGATACATGTGTTATTCAGAGAAATGTCAACAGTGCTACTGTTCATCAAGGCATCTTAATAAAATGACATGTAAACCTAAGTATATAATGGAAAGGTATTTTCACAAACTATAGCACTGAGCAAATGCATGATTTAAAGTTTAAAAATTTAATTCTGTGTCACAGTAATCAAGTTTGACCTGTTTATTTCTTATGTTTCTTTTAACAGAATGTAATTCCTTTTCGACCTTCAATTCAGTTCCAAGGGCTCCAAGGGGTGAGTACACATTGATTTAGCAAGAAAATCTATTCTCACGTACTATACTTAACTCTTATAATTGTTTTCACCTGTGCCTGTTAATGTAATTCACTCATATTTTGTGAACTTTGTGACTAAATGTAAATTTCTGACACCTTTAAGACACTTGCATTATCTTCTTTTCTTGATTTATTTAAAAAATAATTCAGATATTCTTATTGACAGTACTTTTTTCCAAATCATGTGTAACTGCATTTTTTAAACCATTTTATTGAAGTATAACATACATCAAAGTATTATGAGAATGTTTTGTTTACCACAATTAAGTCATAAGGAATTATTAATTTCAGGCAAGTTCTGATTATATGATTGTTTTTATGAACAACTATTCTATTTCTTTGATTGTACATATTAGGAAATGAAATGTATAAATAGAAAATTGAATTTTTCCTGTATACAGAATAAACAAAGGATTCTATTTTATTGCTGCATTTAAAAACATAATAAATGATAACTCCTAATAAAATGCACCTATGAATTTTGTATTTATAATAGATGATAAACTTTACAGTAGAGTCAGTATTATTTAATTATTACTATTAATATTTAATAATAAATAGGCTCAGTCATTCCTTCACCTAAATTAATATGCATTTCTGAATTTGTCTTTATATACTGGCTGCAATATGGACATTTGGAATATCTATAAATGATTTTAGTCCTGTAGAGAAAAAGCAAGTTAAAGGGAAGGGGTTATATTTCTGATTACTATAAATCTACATACTTGTGACTTTTTATTATGTTACAAAATGCAAAAATTCAATGTAAGTCAGTCTTTCTAAACTTTATAACTTGAAAACATTTCAAGAGTCAAGAGATTAATTATATTATTCAGCACCAACTCAAAGTACTTTTAAATCTTGGGCAATGCTAACTTGAAAGAGATGTTTGCGTGTGAATGTCAATGCTTTTCTACATGATATCTTTACAAGGACGTCCTTCTTTTTTCTCCCTCAGTTACTGAGTGTTCATGAATGAGATCCTAATTGGAACAAGGTTCTCCTGAATTTTGTTTTATAGCTTTTTAGGTAGTCTTTAGCATGTGCTGATTCTATTTTATTTTTGAGGTGCTCTTTTTGGTTGTTTACTTAAGGCTTTTTGAGTTTTCTAGAAATTTTTAATGGTGTAAATAACATCTGAAGGGATGTTCCAGAGGCAGGCCTGAGTCCATGCACCTTGGAGGGCTCCATAGATTCAGTAAAGGGTTATGTCGACCTAAGAAATGCCCAACCTAAAAGAATTTTTATAAATTTATGTGAGCCAAATTGACGACAATTGCTGAGAAGCAAAATCTCAGTGGGTTGAGAAAATGCTTTAGAAGATGGCAGTTTTTTAATATTTTTAGTTTTGCGTGTATGTTTATTAAAGCTAAAGACAGTGAAACAAGGAAGGGTTTAGGATAGAAGAAGCAACTGTGGAGAGCCTAGGAGGGCTACTTCGGTTCACTGGGAAGTCAGAGAAAAGACAGATCCAGGGGGTTAGCCCTGGATGAGCTGCCACTGCCCATTGTTCCACTGGTTGCTTATTTCCTGGGGACTCTTAGAGTTTTGGAGATGCATGCCTGACAGAGAAGACATGGACATGCTCCTGGGTGAGAGAAAGTGCCTAGTTTTACCACTTATTGTATACATCAGAATTAAAGGGTAGTGTAGGGGGATTACATGAAATCTATTGGTGATAGGTTAGGGAGGCGGAAGAAAGCAAAGAAGGAAATCTCTGGGACTGGATAAAAAGTAAAAGGAATAAACATACTTTTTTTTACATAGGTGGGTATAAGAGTGTTAACAGTTAATAATTAACATGATAACAATAACAATGAGTGGCCTGTGATCTCCTGCTCTGGTGAGAGATTGTGCCCTGAGGGGTCTTGAAAAAGGAAATTAACCCTGATATCCAAAGGTACCTTATCCTAGATGCAAAAAGACAATAGACAGGCTCAGTTAAGGTAGAGATTGACCTTTTCCAAGATACCGGCCTAGGACATGACTACTCTCCATGACTTGCTTTTAGATGGAAAGTTTTTTATTTCAGACCATCCTATGTGGTTACTTTAGGTCTCAGAGTTCATAAGGCCCACCATGCAGGCCTCTCCTGAGCTTGTCAGGTTGAGTATGTGGCCCTTTTTGCCTCCACAATTATCAGGGAGGAGAGGGCAAGACCTAGGAGAGGTCTTGAGCTGCTTTTCCCTCACTACCAGCTGTCACTTTGGGGTCTGCTTCTTCCCTTAATTCTTTCTCCCAGTTGGAACATGAAGGCCAGGGCAATGCAAGTGAAGAACATTTTCTTAGGGAACACCAGGTTAGACTGAATAATGAGGAACCAACATGTGCATGCTTTCAAACTCTTGATTCATGCAGACACTTGCAGTTTCTATCAGTCTTAAGGAATATGGTTTTCTCTGGTATATCAGTTGCCCCCAGGCTGTAGGCACCATTGCAAACAGGCAGTTTATAGTTGAAACCTTGGACATTCTTTTCTGAACTCTCCTACCTACTTACCCCAAGCTCTTCTGTCTCCTGTGTCTCACCTTCCCCTGTTTATTTTTGCAGGCTCCATTCTCTCTTCCTACTCCGTTTTCACCTGAGTATAGTTCACTGATAAAAATAATTTGGATATAAATGATGATAGGTTTAAATCTTAATGGGTGTTTGAAATTTATTGGATTTCATAGAGTATAAAGTGGAGGGATGGGTAAATGGGAGCTGCAGGCTGACGACTGTGGGATACATGGCCCTACCTTGCCTATTCTGGGCTCTGTCTCCTTGACCCCTCCATCCCCACTGATGTCCACTTCTTATTATTCTAACTGGGAACAAAATATATGGACTCAGCATTGTTTCAGAGCCTGCAGCTGCATTCCATCCACCCTTCCCCCCTTCTCTTTGCCTAGCTCTCTTTGGGACTTAGTAAAAACAAAGAGTCATTACAGGAGAGAGAGTGGGTTGGCACAGCCCACAGGGAATACACAGGGCCACAAATGTGAGGGTCTTCTTTACAGTGCGCCTCTGTCTAGAGAAGCATGATAATTTAACATTGCCTGTGCTGATTGCTTTAGAAGCTCTTAACATGTACACGTACAGTTTTCCTCTGTTGAAAATGTTTAGGACTTTAAAATGGAAGGTTTAAATTTAGATTCTCCACAAAAGACACTTTTTCTTAACGTGAAATTTTAGTCATCTTTTAATATAGTGTTTCAGAAACTATGAAAGTTTTTCTAGAAAGGATTTGGCAAATCTAGCTAATTTGCAGTTTTTACATCAAACATGATTGAATATATACAACTATCACGATAATGTCATATGTAAGCATATTTGAGGCATAACTGAAGTATTGTTAAAATATCATTTTTAAAGTGAACATTTAATGTTAAAAATATATCCTATTTTCTTGATGCTGAGCACTGTACAGTTATGCTGTTCCTTTTTACTAATTATAGCAATTTTCCCCCCTCAATAGTGTCTTTCAGAAGGTCAGAATTTGGGTTTTGGCAGGTTAGCTTCTAAGCAAATTTACTTTTGTGCCTGAACATGTTCTCTTAGGTTGAAATTTTCTTCCAAATAAATGCAGACAGAAACATTAAAGTATAGCAGTATACTGTTAAAGAGTAAAAATCCTGAGAATCATTGATTACCTGGATTTTTATCATTACAGTTGGTCAACAGCTTTTATAGCACAAAAATGTAAATTGTGTCTTTCACAGTTCATTTTACCCCTTTCCTAGTTTAGAGGAAGAGGGTGCTCAGGAAATTGAATGGTCATTGAAGGCATTTTATGGATTCAGAAAAGGAGGAAATATCTGTAAGAGCAGTTGATTGTGATTTCTAAACTTGTGAATATCAGGCATTACATGAATCAGCCAAAAATGCCTTTTTGACTTTTTAAAGAGTATAGGTCAACTAATTATTCTCCCAGTTTTAATCTATACTTATGATGCTCACTAACTAAAGGTTTCCTAGAATTATACATTTAGACCATTTTAAAACAGAAAAGGTATCTGGTAAGATTCACGTGGGCTGCAGTATTAAGGTGTTCAAGTTACGACATTCAGAGGGGTATATTGGTATAATGCACCTAGTTTCCAAATACTACATCTTTATTGTCAGGTAAGCTTTGTGCATATCACAATAGTTCTGTCTCTTATATTTTAACTGAAATATACTGAAAATGTGGCAGGTGAAAAATTTCCTAAAAAGTGTGTCCCAGTGTAGTTTTAAAAACTAAAGCCTGTATTTTTATGTTTGTTGAAGGTTTCTTATTTAAAGACACAGATTATGGAGGCAGAGCTGCAGCTACTCTCTAGGACTCTACACTGCCAGCGGTTAAGTTCTTCCCACTATTACTGCACAGGTTTTTTAAAAGGAAAGGCCTGGAAGCAAGTTAACCCAGTTTTTTAAAGTAATGGCAGTTGTAACCGATGAAGTTATTTACAAACATAATTATTTTTCACAATAAGCTGTAATCAATCGATGTGCTAATAGTTTTATTGCTCTGCTTGTTTTTTTATTTAAATGCACATTATTTTAGCTCTTAGCAGTGCCAAGTACTTTACTAGGTTGTTAGTGTGCAAAGATACAGGGATGGTAAGACATGGGCTCTGCCATCAGGGCACTCAGTCTGACAAACAAACAAACATACAGACTAATACTCAGAAAAGAATTAGTAATGAAGAGCTTGTCCAGAACCCTCTACTGGGAACTTCTATAGAAACAGGACTGTCAGGAACATGGCTTGTGTGTATATTTCTGATTGGTATATGAATCAGCATTTTAAAAAAAGTTTTAGTAGATGCAAAATACTATATTCTGGCAGTAGGTATGTATAATTCCAGAAGGCCTATTAAAATCCATATACTCACATACACTAAAAGGTGTATCTGTGGTATGTTTATAATTCAGACAAAATCTGAAATGGCAAGGATTTTTTTAATAGAAAATAAGGGCCATATCTGCTGGTGTGTGGCAGCCTTGCAGAGTGGACTTGCCTGCAGCCACAAGGGACTTGTACGGGGACTGATAGCCCAGGGCCATGAGTAGTGCTGACTTTGTCACAATAAATAGGATTCCAGACCCATGTATTAACTCAGTATTTGTTATGAGGATGTTTTTCCAAAATTCTTTCTAACTTAATTGCTTACTTCAGACTCTGCAATCCCAGAAGTTTTAGAAAACAGAAGTTACTTTTTCATACATAATTTAGAAATTATTTTTAAGAAAAGGACTGAAAATAGAAATATTTTCTATAAGTACCATGTAATGTCTCCTATAAAATGCTGAGTCACACACACTTTTCCAAGAATAAACAAGGAATAGCCAGCCAAACAAGTTTTAAATGTATGTCTTCCTAAAAGGCGCAGTGACCTAAAGATTTAATCGGCATTTAACTGCTAACTTTAGAGGCTTGAATAGTGCTATAAAACTCTTGCAGTAGAGTCATTAACCCTAAAGAACAGAGGTTGGACTTTTCTTCTCTTCCTTTATTTTAACTTCCAAGCTTAGCAAAGTGTTTCAAATTTCTTAAATTGTTTATTTTCCTTTGGCAGGCTGGGGAGAAGATTGGGTCTGAAAAAAACTAAATTATACAGTATTTGAAATTAGTAGGCAATTTCAGACCACCTGCAAATGCTTCCTGCAGACTACCCTTCTCTAACCTACTTGATACCTGGGAAGCAAAGATTACTTTCGGCTTGAAACAGCAGCAGGGATAAAAATAAATCCCCAACGCTGCCTTTCGTTCCTAGCTGATCACCTGCACTCTGACTGCTTTCCTTGCTGTTTTTGGTTGGGCTAGCCCACTGGTTTGGCCAACAGTTCTGTTTAGTGAGTCTGCTCAAAGGTTGCTGACTAAGAGCTACCTTTATACACCCTGCTCTGAATGTAATTAATACTAGAAGGAGGTCAAAATTATATCTTTTGTAATGGTAGTTCTGTTCTAATTTTTTTTTCATACTACAGTGGCTGATGTGTAAATAACATTTTAATGTTTACATTGAACTATAACTCTTTAACCACATGTTAATTCACTAAGGTATTAATACAATAGAAAATTATCTAATTGGAAAGAAATAGTCAACTTTGGTATATATCAAAGATTATATTATAATTATGTATAATATGTAATGTAGAACATGTATATATAAAATCTCATATTTGGCCAGGGGAATGGTCTGACGTTCTAGAAACTCCTATTATCTCAAACAATAATTGAATCATAGTTTAAAGCTACTGTAAATTGACCAACTTCTCTATTTTATGTTGCCACACTCTTCTGTCCTTTTCTTCTGAATAAGAACTCGCCTAGGGGTTTCTCAAGGAGAGCAATGAGCTAAACTCACCATTCATGTCTCTATATCTCAGCCAGGTACCACTGTATAGGTGCCAGTGACATTAAGAACCCAGCCCACTCCCTGCCCTGGAAGAGTGCAGAATGGTGAAAGGTCGGAGGGTGACTTTGTATGTTTGTCGTACCTGGGGAAACGATTTCAAAGTCCTCATTGACCACAGCTTCACACAGACTCCAGTGGGGGGTACAGCAGATCAAGCTTCCCAAATCATGATCAGAAAGAGGAGTTGAAGGTGAAACCATCCTGCTCTGCCCTTCACCAAACTGCAGTCACTTGGGAAAGCAACAATTGGAACTATTATTGAAATCTGAAGCTGCTACACATACCATAAATTGCATTATTAGCAGCGAGTTAAGCTTACTGTCTTCATTCAGTAAGCATTTATGAATACTCATTGTGTACCACCTCAGTAGATAATGTATAGACAAGAGGTAGATAAGACCTTGAAATAATAGCTCTTGTTTCTAACTGACATCATCTATTTGTCAAAATCTACCACTGATGGCTTTGCTTTTTTGTTTCCCACCTAAAACTGAAACTTCTGAAGTTATGTCATCTACGTTACAGATATTGTCACTTTTATATCACTAATTTAAGCTTGGAAAATAATCTTTTTATCATCCTATAACACCAGGTTCTTATTGTTAAACCTTGAACCATGAGTATTATTCAAATATCTTTTGACCTCTTACTGTGTGTAAGGTCCTACCCTAGACACATACGATGAGCTTAAAAGAACTTTCTTAAGAAGTCAAAATTTAAAGCAGGGAAAACAATTGAACAATTATGTTCAAGCCTAAGATCTTATTTCAAACAATATTAACACACACACAAAATGCTATATGCTCTTGATTCCAAGGTGTTTTATTTTTAACATTGAATGTCTTTGGAATTAGAATGTATCTCATTATCAGTGACATCTTAGTATTCTGTCATAGTTTGTCAACATTTTATATTACGCAGTAGTACATAAAATCATGCTTAGGTTTACAATTGCTGGCCCCTTAGATTTAAAGAGCTACAGCAATGCAGTGGAAGTAGAGAGATCCTATGTTCCGCAGTAAGATTTTGTCTAAACAGAATCTCTTCAACAGTTTTATTTCCTCACCCCCACCCCCACCCCTGCCCCCCTTGACGAGCCTGCTGCTTAGCTCAGTATGTTAATCTGGATAATTTATAGGGAAGGTTTATTTTTATAACCATTTTTGAATTGTGATTTAAACTGGAAGGAATAAAACTATGGAATAAAATGTTCTCAAATTTGTTTTTTGGCCAAAAACCTTAACTTATAAAAGTAACTTATTTTGAAAACAAATTTAGAAGAAAAAAGTTACTGATTTAAAGATTTGAAAAGCCCATAGTCTTTCTTTGAGACTAATGAATTAGCCTTTATTAGGCTAAGGATTTCAAATCTCTCTAACTAGTCTTCTAATTAGTATTATATTTAGCATAAATATACAATGATCTATTATTTTGTATATAGATTCCAATTATTTTCCAATAATTACAGCAAAATGTATTAAATATTATATACTAAGAACCCTTTACTAAGCACTTTACATGTATTATTATTTAATCCTCACAGGAATGCTACAAAACAGATAGTCCCATTTTGCTGATGTGTAAACTGTGGCTCTCAAGTTAAATTATTTGTTGCAGCTCACACAATTAGTGAGTGAAGGAGCCCACACTCAAATCTAGGCAGCTGGTTCCAGAGTGTGTTCTCATTCACTTGCCTATAATAAGTGCTCAATGAGCATTTTATTCATTCTTGTACTCACATAAACATTTATTGAGTACCTCCTCACCTAGCAAGAGGAAGAGGGAAGGTCATGTCTCAGAGAAGAGGTAACTATTGAGCCTAGGTTTGAAGGATTATGAGGGGTTGGCAGATCAAAGGAGGAGGAAAATGCTTTTCGGGCTTATAGTTCAGCATGAGCAAAGGTGGTAAATAGGTGTGGCAAATATTCCCACCTTCTTAAGAAATTTGTAGTACACCTTAGAGATCAGTGATCTCATCTATAAAATCTCCCTGAAGGTCTATGATGAGGTCTGGAAATTTGGACTTCAAAATTTTTCCACTAGGTTTTGTTATGATAGCTAGGTTCACTGATAAAGAGTAGAACAAGACGGTTATATGTATAGGCATTATTTGTACATTCTCTTCTCAGAAGGTTCATAACTTCCATCATTTTCTTTTTCTTTTTTTTTTTTTTTTGGTGGTATGTGCCCCTAGCAGGAACCGAACCCAGGACTCTCTGGTCCACAGGCTGATGCTCAACCGCTGAGCCAAACTGGCCAGGGCACATCATTTTCTGATAGAGAACATCTGACCTCCCCAGTAGAAGAAAACTACTTGCCTTTAAACACATTAAGAAATAATTCACACCCTGGCTGGTTCGATTCAGCAGTTAGAGCGTCAGCCCGCCAGTGAACCAGAGAGTCCGGGTTCGGTTCCCACAAAGGGCACGTACCTCATTTGCAGTTTGTCCCCGGCCCCAGTTGGGGTTGTGTGGGTGGCAACCACTTAATGCATATCTCTCACATTGATGTTTCTCTCTCTCCCTCCCTCCCTCCCTCCCTTCCGCTCTATCTGAAGATAAATACAAAAATGTCCTCAGGTGAGGATTTAAAAAAAAAATCACAACAGGAAAAAGAACATTTTACATTATGACCCTTCACACATATAGGTATACACATTCACATAGCTAAAACAGGAATTTCACAGCACAAAATTTATCCCCCAGCAACGTACTCTAATATTTTCTATTCTATTTCATTTTAAAAGAATCCTGGTTATAGTCCACTAAGTTAGTGTCATGACCTTCCAGCTTCCTTCAGAAGCTATAATTTAAAAACACTTCAAGAGATTATCATTTATTTTTGAAAATTTAGCCAATCAGTCATGTGGTCAGATTTACAGTTTAACATACTTGTCCAGTAGCTACCTTGACTTAGTTATTATTATTATTTTTTTATCCTCACCCTAGGACAGTTTTTGCATTTATTTTCAGATATAGTGAGAGGGAGAGAGGGGGGAAGAGAGAGAGAGAGAAACATTGATGTGAGAGAGACACATCAACTGGTTGCCACCCACACGACCCCAACCAGGGCCAGGGACAAACTGCAACCGAGGTACGTGCCCTTAGTGGGAACCGAACCCAGGACTCTCTGGTCCGCAAACCAACACTAACCGCTGAGCCAAACCAGCCAGAGCTTGACTTAGTTATTCTTTGTATATGGGAAAGAAGGAAAGGGAGGAGTGAAGAATGGCTCCATATTTGTGACGAGCATTTGTTTGGATAGTGAGGCCATTTTTGAAGATCTGAAATAGATGAAAGTACAGACTGAGGCAAGAGACATGTGGTGTGTTTGGTTTGGAACATGCTGTACAGGTGTTCAGATAATTTGCTGCACCTCAGTCTATCAAGATGGAGCTGTCCAGAAGCCATGGGGATTTGGAAGAAAAGGTTTTCAAGAAATAACTTCAAAGGACATTTAATAGGATTTAATTATACTTGGAAGTTCAGTATACTTAGGGAGTTTGCAGGTCCTGTTGCCAAATTTTGTTCACACTAATTAAGAGCAATGGCGGGCTAATAGAGATAAATTGTGGCATATTGATGCAGCGGAAAAGTACACAAGGGTAAAAGACAGTGATTTAGAGCTCTGTGCAAAGTGGCTGTGAAAGCTCTAAGTGGGCAGAAGACTACATATGGTATAACGCCATTTTTATAAAGTTTGATAAAAGGCAAAAATCAAACAATATGTTGTATAGCTATATACACACGGGATAAAATTATTAAAAACAAAGGATGATAATTACAAAAGTTAGAAAAGTTTTTACTTCTGGTAGAGAAAGGCAGGCAGAAGGGCTAGGAGAGGAGCAGATTGGTAGATATATTATTGCTAATGTTCTATTTCTTTAGTTGGCTGATGAGTTCACAGATGCTCATTATGTCATCAAGCTTCATAACTATTAAGCTGTATTTATTTTATAGAAACAAACATTACGTAAATTAAAATTTGTTTTTATTATGATTAACTTTAAGTATAATTTGTCATCTTCATGGATTAAATAAGAAAAAAACAGAAAATATTTTGATACCAAAAAGTCATTTGATAAAAATTCAGTATTAAATCTGGATTAAAATTCTAGGTAAGTAAGTAATAGAAAGAAGAATTCTTCTTTAACACAATAAAAAATATCTTTGTCAAACTAATAACCAGTTACCATACTTAGTGATAAGACAATAAAAATATTCTTATTAATGTTAGCAATAAAATATACATGCCCACTATCATCTCTATAGTTTAACATTGTTCTGAGAATGCTCAGTAATGTCATGGACAGGAAATGAAATAAAAGCTATAGATAATAGATACTTGGGAGCAAATTTGTCAGTATCTGCAGATAATCTAAGTAATCAGGTTAAAAACTATAAAAACTCATAAGATTTTCTTCAGTAATGTGGTCAGTTCAGACATAACTGTTTAAAAATCACTGGCAGCCTAATAGTGGGAAGGTAGAGTAAAGAGAAGTTTTTTATTAAATGGGAGAAATATCAGAATGTTTGTAAACTGATGGGAATGATTTTATAAATATATATATATTCATCCCACATAAAAGAGAGATGCATTTGCCTTTCTCTGACTTATTTTACTCACCATAATGCCCTCGAAGTCTATTCATGATATGTGTATACACACATACACACATGCACCACAATTCTTTTACTTATTCATAGGGGTACAGATTCTTTTCAAATTAGTCTTTTCATTTTCTTGGGTAAATACCGAGATGTTAAATTGCTTAATCATATGATAGTTCTACTTTTAATTTTTTGAGGAACTACCATTCTATTTTTTATAGTGGTTACACCAGCTTACTTTCTCACCAAGGGTTCCCTTTTCTCTACATCCTCACCAAAACATGTTATTTCTTGTCTTTTTGATAATAGCCATTTATTTAACAAGTGTGAATGATATATCATTGTGATTTTGATTTTAATTTCCCTGATTATTAATAATGTAGAGCACCTTTTCATGTACCTGTTGGCCATCTGTATGTCATAGGGAAGATGTCTATTTGGATTCTGTGGCCATTTTTAAATTGTTTTTTGTTTTTTTGTTTTTTGCTATAGCATTGTATGAGTTCTTTATATATTTTGGATATTAGCCCCTTATCAGATATATGATTTGCAAATGTATTCTCACATTCAGTATGTTGCCTTTTAATTTTGATGATGGTTTCTTTTTCTGTGCAGAAGATTTTTAGTTTGATGTAGTCCCACTTGCTTTTGTTGCTTTTTTTAATGGTATCAGATTAAAAAAATTACCAAGACCTATGTCAAGGAGCTTACCACCTATATTTTCTTCTGGGAGTTTTATGGTTTTAGTTTTCACATTCAAGTCTTTATTCCATTGAGTTCGTTTTTGTGTATGGTATAAGATAGTGGTCCAGTTCCATTCTTTTGTGTGTAACTCTCCAATCTTCCCATCATTTATTGAAGAGACTATCCTTTCCTCTTTGTATATTCTTGGCTTCTTTGTCATAAATTAATTGACCATATGTTCATGGGTTTGTTTCTGTGCGCTCTATTCTATTCCTTTGATCTATGTGTCTGTTTTTATGCCAGTACCAAGCTGTTTTAGTTCTTATAGCTTTGTAATGTAGTTCGAAATCAGAGAGCATGATGCCTCCAGCTTTGTTTTTTTCTTTCAGATTACTTTAGCTATTTGAGTTTTTTTTTAATGTTCCAAACAAATTTTAATATTGTTTGTTTAATTTCTGCAAAAAATTCCATTGGAATTTTGATAGGGATTGTAGTGAATCTGTATTGCTTTTGGTAGTATGCCCACTTTGACAATATTAATTATTCTAATCCATGAGCATGGAATATCTTTTTATATATTGTGTCTTCCTCAATTTCTTTTCTTAATTTCCTTAAAACAATTTTTTTTCTTTTATTGATTTTTTTTTAGAGAGAAAGGAAGAGAGAGAGAGAGAAACATTGATGAGAGAGAACATCGATTGGCCGCCTCCTACATGCCCCCCACGGGGGATTTGGCCAACAACCTGGGCATGCGCCCTAACCGGGAACCAAACTGGTGACCTCTTGGATGCATGGGTCAATGCTCAACTTCTGAGCCACACTGGCTGGACTTCCTTTTTCTTAATGTATTCTTCAATCAAAAGACATAGAGTGGCTGAATGGATTAAAAAATAAGACTCAGCCTGGCTGGTGTGGCTCAATGGTTGAGCATTGACCCATGCACCAGGAGGTTGCTGGTTCAGTTGCCAGTCAAGTTGTGGGCCAAATCCCCAGTGGGGGGCATATAGGAGGCCGCCAACTAATGTTTTCTCTCATTGATGTTTCTCTCTCTCGCTCCCTCTCCCTTCCTCTCTCTCTCTAAAATCAATAAAGAAAAAAAAAAAAAATATGTTAAAAAAAATGACTCATATATATGCTGCCTACAATATATAACATTTGTAAATATTTACCCAACATTGAAGCACTTAAATATTAATATATATGAGAGAAATAGACAGCAATACAATAATAGTAAGGGGACTTTAATATCTCACTTACATCAATGGATAGATCATCCAGACAGAAAATCAATTAAGAAACATCATCCTTAAAGAACACATTAGACCATGTGTACTTAATAGTTACAAACATTCTATCTCAAAGCAACAGAATACACATTTTTTTCAAGTGCACATGGAACATTTTCCAAAGTAGATCACATGTTAGGCCACGTACAAATCTTAATAAATGTAAGAAGATTGAAATCATGCTAACCATCCTTTCCAACCACAGTGTTATGAAAGTAAAAATTAATTACATGAATAAAAATAGAAAATTCACTAATATGTGAAGGTAAAACAACATGCTACTGAAAAACCAATTGGTCAAAGGAGAAATAAAAAATACCTTAAGACTAATGAAAATATAAATACAACATACTAAAATGTATGGGATGCAGCAGTTCTAAGAGGGAAGTTAGTAGCAATAAATGCCTACCTCAAGAAACAAATAAACAAAATGTCTCTATTAAACAAGCTAAGTTAACCCCTGAAGGAACTAGAAACAGAGTAAATTAGTGGAAGAAAATAACAAAGATTAGAGCAGAAATAAATGAAATAGAGACTAAAAAGACAAAAGAAAAGATCAGTGAAACCAAGAGCTGGTATTTGAAATGATAAAATTGACAAACCATTAGCTAGGCTCACCAAGAAAAAAGAGAGAAGACTCAAATTAAATTAGAAATGAAAGACATTACAACCAGTATCACAGAAATACACAGGTCATAAGAGACTGTGAACAATTGTATGTTAACAAATTGGACAAGCTAGAAGAAATGGAATTCCTAGAAACATAAAACCTACCAAGATTAAATCAATGATCAAAAACCTCCCAACAAACAAAAGTTCATAGTCAGATGGCTTCACTGGTGAATTCTATCAAACATCCGGTGAAGAATTAATACCAGTCCTTATACTCTACCAAAAAATACAAGAGACAGGAACTCTTCTAAACTCATTTTATGAGGCTAGCATTACCCTGATACTAAAACTTAGACAAGCATGCCACAAGAAAAGAAAATTATAGGCCAATGACCCTAATAAATATAGATGCAAAAGTCTTCAACAAAATACCAATAAACTGAATTCAACAATACAGTAGAAGGGTCATATATCATGATCAAGTGGGATTTATTGCAGAGATGAAAGATGGTTTTTAACAACTACAAATTAGTCAGTGTGATACACCACATTAACAAAATGAAGGTGAAAATCATATGATTATCTCAATAAATGCAGAAAAGCTACTTGACAAAATCCAACATTTATTTGTGATAAAAAAACAAAACAACTCTCAACAATGCATAGAAGGCATGTTCCTCAACATAATAAAGGCCATGTATATGACAATCCATAGCTAACACCTCACTTAACAGTGAAAAGCTGAAAGCCTTTTCTCCAAGATCAGGAACAAGACTAGGATGCCCATTCTCACCACTTTTATTCAACATAGTTTTGGAAGTCCTAGCCAGAGCAATTAGGCAAGAAAAAGAAATAAAGGCATCTAAATTGGAAAGGAAGAATTAAAACTGTCAGTGTTTGAAGATGACATGATATATATAGAAAACCCTAAAGACCATAAAAACAACCAAACAGAAAATGTTAGAACTAATAAATGAATTCAGTAAAGTTGCAGGATACAAGGTCAATATAAAAGAATCTGTTGTATTTCTATACAGTAATAATGAACTATCAGAAAGAGAAATTAAAAAACAATTTCATTTACGATTGTATCGAAAAGAATAAAATACCTAGGAAATAAATTTAACCAAGGAGGCCGAAGACCTGTATATCAAATGCTGTATTCAAAATGTCATAGATTGTGATTTACTAATGTTATATATTTATTTATTGTACATATATCTATATTTACTATATATCTATATATTTTCTAATTGTCCTAATTACATAGTAGGAATTTTTTGAGATGCCAAGTTTAAATATGTCAAGAATCCAGAAGAAAGGCTGAATATTCAAGGTTTAAAAAACAGGTTGATAAGGAAAATGGAAAAGGCAGGTCTTGAGAAGTTATCTATAGCTAGACACCAGCTAAATATTTTGCTAGTCAACTACCTGATAGAGTTGCTTTGTCATCTATCAGTGGAAAAAGAAAATGTTCTCCCCATCTGTGATCTTCCTCCCAAGTAGAAGGAAGAAGGAAGGTACAGGCAAAAGTGTTGGTATTATCAGTGACTTGGGAGAAGAGACCACTTTCCTTTCTGAGTTAACAGTTGATATTTTGGAGCCAGGAATGTTGTGAATTCCCCTGGGGATGGGTCAGGTCTAGAAAGGTCAGATTGTAGGAATGAAAAGTAGTAGTCAGTAGTCAGTTGAATTTTAAAAAAATAAGAGTCTTAGGGAACTTCAGGTAATAAAACTCAGAATACAGTAGAGAAATGATTAAGGAGAACTAAGTTGGGCCCACAGTATTAGTGGATTGGTAATGAAGCAGCCATAGTATTTATGATACTTAGAGTGTTTAATAGTCACTCAGTTATGTTGGGGATATCTTATTTTAGAGTGAGAATATAAGGCATAGCCATATTGATGAGTATATTAATACTCTACTAATCAATACTAAAAAATTTTTCTAATGACTAATCTGAATGCATTTTAGTTTTCTCCTAATCTAATTGTGTTGGTGATTCATTAAAGTCAGTCTTTACAGATTAGGAGGGAGGAAAGGTACTCAAGGGTGTTCCATTTCCACTAAACAGTAAAGATGATGCTGACATATTTTCACAGCTGTTTGAGAGTTTTGTATTTGACTAAAGAAAAACCTTGTACTAGATGTTTGGTGTTTTGCTTTTTGTTTTGTTTTTTAAGGAAGACAGTGTTCTGTTCCTTCCCCAGAGAACTCAAATAAGAGAATTATGAGTTAGGATTAATTTTGGATATCTTATAGTATTTCACAATTTCTGAGTCTGTAAAAAAATACATTTTTTTCAAAAACATTTAAGGTGATTAAGTCATGAAGAGCAAATGTCGTAGTGAAAACTTAAATTCTAAGTATTTTTTAAAGCAGAATTTATTGTTTTTCTCAGAGAAAAACAAATTAATTCACATTTGAAAATTATAAAAGCACACACAAGGATAAAGATGAATAATAAATGTCCCTAACATCAAAAACCAGTTAGTGTTGAATTTCTTCTAGTCTTTTTTTTTTATATTCACAAATACCTTTTAAAAAATTGCATTCACAGTGTATTTACTGCTTTTTTATATCCTGATTTTTCTATTTAACATATAATCACAAGAATTTTCCCGTCGTTTAGTAGTAAAAGTTACTTTTAAATAGCTACCTAACATTTCATTTTATAGATGCACTAGCATTTCTTTAGCCTTTACCTATTACTTACATAGTTTCTATATAACAGTAATGATATGATGAACATTCTTTTTTATTTTAGCATTTTAAAAAAATTTGCTTTTCCATTACAGTTGACACAATATTAGTTTCAGGTGTACAACATAGTGATCAGACATTTATGTAACTTACAAAGTGATCAACCTCATATGTCTAGTACCTATCTGACACCATACAATTACTACAATATTATGGATAATATTTCCCATGCTGTACTTTATATCCACACAAATATTTTTATAACTGCCAATTTGTACTTCTTAATTCCTTTACCTTTTTCATCCATTTCCCCAACCCCCCTTCCCATCTGATGACCACCAGTTTGTTCTCTGAGTTTGTTTTTGTTTTGTTTATTTTGTTTTTTAGATTCCATGTACAAGTGAAATCATATGGTATTTGTCTTTCTCTATCTGATTTATTCACTTAGCATAATACTTAAGGGTACACATGTGTCAAAACTTACTGAACTGGCCCTGGCCAGTTTGGCTCAGCAGTTAGAACATCAGCCCATGGACCAGAGAGTCCCAGATTCAGTTCCTGCTAAGGGCACGTACCTAGGTTGCAGTTCATCCCTGGCCAGTCGATGTGTCTTTATCACGTCGATGTTTCTCTCTCTCTCTCTTTATCCCTTTCTCCCTCTCACTCTATCTGAAAATAAATGCAAAAATGTCCTCGGGTGACGATAAAAAAAAATAATAATAATAAAAACTTACTGAACTGTAAACTTCAAATAGGTTCTTTCATTTTATGTAAATTTTACCTTAGAAAGGTTGATTTGAAAAACATACAGGATGCCATTTTAAAGTCATTGTTTTATGGGCAGATATTGCCACCCAGATGAACTAAACAAAAATCATGGCAAAGAAGGCTAAAGCTTGCTCATCACTGTTTTAGTAATTTAATATAATAATAGAAAATCCAGTTGGAGTAGTTCATGTTAATGCAGTGGAATGGCAGACAACTGGAAGGCAGGCAGGGTGGTGTGTGGGGAAGGGGAAGTTGGGGGAACAAAGCAAGGCTAGAAGGAAACGAAAGCACCAAGCAAGCTGGTGCAGAAAAGGCTTGGTGAACATAGGCACAAAGTGGCTGGGCCCTTCTCACAGTGTCCATTTTAACATCACTGATGACAAGACCACGGTCCATGGGTTCCCAATTCCTGGGACACATGTCTAGATGGTGAGGCCCTAACTCAAGCTGCATCAGTCACACCTTAAATCTCTTGATCTACCAGTCAGCACAGAGAGAAAATGCCCTTTGGAGCAGTTTATCTGGGCACCCTTCCCTCCTCCACCTGTCCTGGTAGATGGAGTTTCAGGACACTGTCTCCTCCAGATTAAAATGCACAAAAAGAACAAGCCAAACCCAATACCCAGCAGATGCACAACAGTTCTTATGGTTAGAAGTCCTAGATCAAGGCACAAAATAATTCAATTCCTGGTGAGTACTCTCTTCCCGGCTTGAAGACAGCCACTTATTTAATGATCCCTCACATGGTCTTCCTTCTGTAGCACAGTCTCCATGTGGCTTCTTTAATTTCGTAGTTGTAGGACTTCCAGTCAGCTCAATTTCAGGCGGTTCTGAATGCTGGTTGTTCTGTAGGTTAGTTATAATTTTGATGTGGTTGTGGGAGGAGGTGAGTACCACGTTTACCCTACGTCGCCATCTTGACCAGAAATTCTATGATGAACATTCTTGTGTGTAAATATTTATTTCCATTTCTAATTATTTCTTCAGGCTAGATTCCTAGATGCAGCATTAGTAGGTCAGAAGGTATGAATGCTTCAAAAGTTATTGGTAGCTGTCACCCAGTTGCCCAACCCACCCCCATCCCACCCCCATAAAGCTGCTGCTGCTATTTTCACAGCTGTTTTTAAGTGCCTATCAGGATGTGTTTCCCCTGGCCAAAATTGAATATATGTTTTTTAAATTTCAAAATTAATTATTTGATAGTGTTTAAAAACTGACATTATGATTTGCTTGATAATATCTGGCATGGGTAAAATACCACAATATGAAGTATCACCAAATGTTTTGCTGTCTCCCTCTGATATTGTTAGGAATGGTTTTGAGTTTTTAATTTCTTTATTTGTTTCTCCCAATATAGTGGAAGGAAGTTCTTATTTTAGTAATTCATGGACTTTCTTTGAAATAATTACTCTATTTCTCTAACTTTTTATATATTTTGTCATTCTATTTCTCTTGATCATTGTTTATTGTCCGAATACTTTAGTGCTTTTGAATTTCTACCCTTATAAATTTAAAAAAATTTCTTTCTTTAAAAAGAAAATTTTTTAAATTTATTGCTTAATTTTAGAGAGGAAAGGAAGGAAGGAGGGAGGGAGGGAGAGAGAGAGAAATGTCAATTTGTTGTTCTACTTATTTATGCATTCACTGGTTAATTCTTGTATGTGCCCTGACCAGGGATCGAACCCCGTAACCTTGGCATATCAGGATGACACTCTAACCAACTGAAACTGTTCAGCAAGGGCTGCCTGTCTTTTTTAAAAGAATATTACAAACTTTCAATGAAGCCTGGTGGCAGGGATATATATATATATATATATATATAAAAATGGGACAATGAAGTGAGTTCTTAATAAGGGGATAAAATGGTTTGCTGCCTCATATAGTTTCATTGTTTGAGGACTCCTAGAGTGCATGAATCTGCCTTCTAACAGATTTAAGTAACTATCTAAAAGATAATCAAGCCAATGCTTTACAATATGAATTATCCAAATACAGTAATTACCTTAGCTGTCTAAATGTAAACCATTGCCCTTTCTTTGTCAACATATTTCTTTTTCTATGTGAAGACATAGGTTTGATGACTTTACCAATAACTCAAGCATACTATCCTTAAAAATTAGTCGTTAGCCCTTGCCACTTTGGCTTAGCAGTTAGAGCATTGGCCCTTGGACTGAAGGGTCTCGACTTTGATTCCCAGGCAAGGGAGGCAACCAGTCAGTGTTTCTCTGATGAGGATTAACAACAAAAAATGAATATTTTTAGTTCTGTATTTATTAAATCAGAAATAGTTTTACTTCTTTTATAGTCTTGAAGGAAATTAGCAAGCAAAAACTGGATAGAAATAAATTTTATGAAATGGACCTTACCTAAGGAACATATTTTTAGGATAAATGTTTCAAAAGAGATTTATAAAAATTAAAAAACTGTAGGTTTTGACCCAAGAAAAGAAACACAAACCTTAAAATATTGTTTGCATTTATGAATATTGAATGCTTTAGTCATAAAGTTGTGTTTCCCGTGAGAACCCTTAATTCTATTTCCTTTGTTTTCTTGTTGTGCTGTAGCTAGTATCTGTGCTCTCTGGGGCTCTGAAGTGGCATTTCCTTTGAGGCTAGGGCACAGGGAAGCAGTGTTTGCTACTCTTCTAGAGCACAGCAGGCATTTTGTAATTTTTCAGCCTTCCATAAACATCTGTGGTGACTTATTCATTCTTGTGTCTTTTCTCTCTGAGTTTGAAACAATAAGAAATATTGCTATGGTTGTTTGCCTTCCCAGGTAGCTTGCCTTCCCAGGTAGCTTCTTCTGGCTTCTGTTTAAGCAAACTTAAGTTTTGACCTTGAAAGTTTACAGCCCCTTACTTTTTGTAAATACCAAGGATTCAGAATAAGTATTGTCAAGTTTTGAATATCCATAGGGCACTTATTACCAGTCCTTTACCATTTGAAAATTACTTTAAAAACCAAACACATTATGTCAAGGAAGTCATCTGTGTACTTGAATCAAACAGGCCAGAATCAGAGTGTGAGCTCCCTAATATTGTCTTTACATCACTAAAGCAAACATCTTTGGACACATACTGTGTGACAGATATTTTGCCAAGTATCTTAGATGAGTTATCTTTTTAAAAATCTATTCTTCTATTTTTGAGCTATAATTGACATATATCATTATCTTAGCTTCAGGCATACAACATAATGATTTGATATTTGTAAACTCTAGTTGACATCCATTACCGTACAGGATTAGTTCTGATTGAATCAGAGAATGATGGTGAGATGGCTTATCTTTTTAAGCTTCACAATAACCATATGAGGTAATATCATGAACCACATTGTATTGATGAGGAAGCAGGATTAAAGAGGTAAGTTACAGGTAGCACAGATAATAGACTCTGAAGAGAGACTTAGAAACTGGGCTTGCTCCACAGCTCATGGTCTAGTACACTAGATATAGCCTACTTGCTCTGCTCCCTTTTCATCTGTGTGTAAAAGCGTTCTTACTTTTTCTTCTCAAAACACTGAGGGTGACCCAACTTTGAACTGGAAATACAGAGGGATCCAATAATAAAGGAAACATTTTAAAAAGCAAAGAGAACAAGGCAGCAGGACACCATTTCCTATCTTTGGTATCCAAGTATTTGGCACTAACGAATGTAAGAAAGGCACAAAAGAGTTTGTATTTTATAAATAATCTTTCATGTTTGTCATTTAAGATGTGAGTAAAGTTTAATTAAAACAATTATATCCTCTGGCTATGGTACATCTTGTTGCTATTTCTTTTTCCTTAGTGTAGAGCTGTGGTTTTGTGTCTTTGGTCCCCTGAGCCTGGGGTTTGTGATGTTACCATAGCGGCTGCCTTCGCAGTCCCAGTCGCTTGCTATCCCTTTCTTCAACCAGAGCAGCTCTGACTCTATTTATAATACATAGTAGTTTTCCCCATAAGATTTTTTTAATATTCTGTAGCTTTAAAAAAAAAGCTTGAATATTATCGATGTTGAAAAATGGAGAATTAAGAGTTAAATATACATCCAAATCTGTATAGAAATAGTCTTCAGACTTAAATGTTATTTATGTACTGAAGTTACAAGTTTTCATCGTAACATTGATTGGGGTGGGGTGAAATTCATGTGTATCGCAAAATCCTGGGTCACTTTCAGGAACTTAATCTTGACTATTCACTTCTGTTAAGTACCAGTCTCTCCCCCAGATGTGCACAACTACAGCTGATTCCCATGTGCCCATTTTTTAAAATATTTATTTATTTATTTTTAATCCTCGCCCAAGGACATTTTTTCATTCCTTGTTCAGATAGAGTAGAAGGGAGAAAGAGGAAGAGAGAGAGAAACATCGACGTGAAAGGGACACATCGAGTGGCTGCCTCCTGCATGACCCAACTGCAACCACGGTACATGCCCTTAGTGGGAATCGAACCCGGGTCTCTCTGGACCGCAGGCCAATGCTCTAACCACTGAACAAGACCAGCCAGGGCCCATGTGTCCATTTTAAATCCACCCATGCTTCTCCAGCAGTTCATTCTGTACAACAGAAAAAGAGCTTTCCTCAGGACTTCAAGAGAGCAAGAAAAAGAGAAGATTGGCAATAAATTTGGAAATTGACATATATATTTAAGATTTTTGTTTTCTTATAGAATTCAGGTTTGGAAACAAATTATTTTTAAAACATAATTCTGCTTCCTACTTGACCGGGAGAATTACTAAGTTGAGAATTATTTAGTGTGGTCTCCCTCAATCCTTTAAAATATAAAGTGGCTTTAAAGACGCTGGATCTTATGTTCAAATGGAATTTGGTGAGGCCAGAGCATTCTGTGAGTGTTTAATAAAGATACTTTAAAAAATAAAACACAAATTTAATTCCCACAAACCCAAGAAGCCACTTTGCCTAGGTTTTTGGGCTAAACATAGCACAGGAGAGGTCAGAAACATTCTCATCTTGATATTTGTACCACACAGCAGGCAACTGTGAGATTTTTTTTTTTTTTTTTTTTTGCCTGCTCTGAGAGTTCTGGTTTTCCACAGATTCTTAAGTGATCTGTTCAGTTACATCTCCAAATTTTTAGTATCCTTATCATAAGGCTGCTTCTGAGTGAACTTAATCTAGTCCCAAGTTTCTTCAGATGAATCCAATAAATTTTTAGTAGGTATTTACTGTGTTTCAAATCCATGTGGAAGTAGGACCATGTCCCTCATTCCCAAAGAGCTCAAAGTCTGGTGGAAAGGATGACACATAAACAAGTACTCCGTATGCAGTGCAGTGAAGGCAGCAGTAGAGAGGGACCAAGGGGCTATGGGGACCCTGACACGGGCTTCTAAACCCATCTCCCTGGGGAAGGAAAGGCTCCCTGAGGGAAGGGCTTATGAGATGAGTCTGAAATAAAGGATAAGTTAGCACAAGCCAAGATAAGAAGTGGAGACATCAAGTACAAGTGAAGCATAAGGCACAGGCCCTTCTCTTGAGAAGGAACCTCATATGTCCTATTAAAGAGGTTAGACTATATATGTGGCAGATATATAGTAGGGAGCCGTGAAGAAATAAATTATTCTTAGGACTGACATGATCAGACTGGCATTTTATGAGACTAGTTTTGGCAGCTGAGTGATTAGAGGTTGGGACCAAGAACAGGCAAAAGTAGAGATTGAAAGACACATTGTCTAAGCAAAATGTGTTATTGAGCCAAAGCAGAGGAAGAAGATGAGAACATACATTTGAGAGAGAATTTAGGAAGTAAAAGCTGTAGGGCTATGGTTATCTGGATGTTGAAGAGTGTTCAGTGGCGTGAGAGAAGAGTCCAGGTTGACTCCCCAGGATGCCACCAACCTCAGTAACTAGATGAATAGCAGTTTATTAATTGGGAGATAGATGATGTGGGAGGGTGGAGAGGGTGGGCAGATTTAGGGATAAGATGATAATTATTTTCTATATAAGCACTGAGTGTAAGGAATATACGTAGATTGTAGAAGAGACTGGTTAAAATGAAAATGAAAAGCAGTTTTATGATAGTTACAAAACTAAATGAGTGGTTTTTATTTTTGCTATCAAAGAAAAACTTGTGGATTAGCTCAGTCATAAAGTTTGAACAAACTTCTTAGATTTTCTCAATTGCTCTCTCACTTTTCTTCTAAAAGCTACTTTGGCATTTAAATCAGTTTTGCAGTAATTTTCAAATACAGATTTTCTATTCTCTCATGCTTCATAGCCCATATACCTTTTCCCTGATACAATATCTCTGGTATTTGCCATTTGCATCTTTCCCCTGCCAATAACTGTCACCCCCCGCCACACACACACACACACACACACACATTTTTTTTTTCTGGAAATACCCAGTTACCAACCAAAAGACCCAGCCACCTGGTCTTTTCTAAATAATTTTTAGCCATGACACTACAAAATGAGTCATAACAGAACTCACTTTGAAGCCCCCTTTTAGCTGGTGAAACCAGCATTGGTCATTTGTATTTTAGTGCACTTAGCTGGTGTGGATTCAGTTATATTAAGATACTCATTATGATATTCAAAATACTGTATACCCTTATATAAACACATATATGTATATATGTACATACACACACAACTCCAGTCTTTTAAGAAAAACCACATTAGTGTCATCCTTGATTTTTCTCTTTCTTTCACTCCTCACATTTAATATGTCTTGGAATCTTGCTGCCTCTACCTGCAAAATGTATCACAAATCCATCCACTTTTCTCCATTTCTTGGTCCAGGTCACCATCCTCTTACCTCTGGATTTCTATACATATGTGCCACTATGGCAGGAACCTTTGTTAGTTTTATGTATTAATGTATCACAGAAACTAGAACGGTGCCTCACACAGTAGGCACTCAGTTAATATTTATGGAATAAATGAATTAAATGAACAAATCCATCAATCAACGTCATCTTATTAGATACATTTAGAAGGCTGATTTTATATTAGTTTTGAAATGTTGCCATTTATGGTTTTTCCAAAATGGCCATAACTTTTAAAGAATACATTAGGGATGAAAATGCAATTCTCAAGAAATGATTTTTCTAATAAGACCATATCCCACAGAAGTAACCGAATGAAGAAATCTCAGTATTGGCTTACTGTATCCTTTCATCAAGAACTTTGTAAGAAATTCTAATAACAGGATCTAAAGAAGTTATGTGAAGAATAATAGGGAAAGATAATTCTACTTTACTTTTTTCCTTTATATACATTTTGCTAAAGAGGAAGAATGTAAGCAAACAAATGGGGTTAATTTTTTCTGAATTACACATATTAATTGATACATGGCCTGAATGTTTTTGATAATTGCCAGTATTTCTCTTTGTGCTAGATTTTGCATTTTGCACTAATAGCCTCAGTCAAGTATCATGTGGAAATTTCAGATGTTTCTAGTGCGTATGGGACCTTGTCTACCCTGGCCATTTCCTGCAGTGGGAATATTTAGTTCTTATTGATTTCTCTAGTACTACTTAACTTTTTGTATTGCCAAAGAAAGATAAACCTCCCTTTCCTACTCTCCTGCACCCACCATGACATTGGTTTCCACAGCTGGACTGATCTGAGAGGTTTTTTTTTTTTTCCTTCCCTAAACCCATAATGTTAGGCCTTAAGTCATAACTGCTGCTCTAGTTTGAAAAACAGGACTTGTGGCTTTCAGGTTGAGGTTTCTATTTTCTGTTCTGATTCTAGATTTTTTATGCTGCCCCTAAACTCTGAAACCTGAACAGTACATGCAAATGCTGAACTGAGTTTTCTAGATTGTTAGGAAATGACAGAATCATTAAGAGCCTGGAAAGGATTAGGGAATTATAATGTTTAAATGTTTGTAGCTGTCTTTATCTATATCCAAACTAAGATATATAGTTTATATATAGTAAAATAATAGATATAGTTGTCAAATAACACTAAGGGCCAGGTAAGCCCTGGCTGGTTTGGCTCAGCAATTAGAGCGTCGGCCTGCGGTCTGGAGAGACCCGGGTTCGGTTCCCACTAAGGGCACGTACCTCGGTTGCAGTTTGTCCCCGGCCCTGGTTGGGTCGTGTGGATGGCAGCCACTCAATGTGTCCCTTTCACGTCAATCTTTCTCTCTTTCTCTCTCCCTCTCACTCTATCTGAACAAAATATCAAAAAGTGTCCTCAGGTGAGGATTAAAAAAATAAAATACTAAGAGCCAGGTTGGCCTCCTGAGATACCAGAGGAGGTGGGTTCTGATGTCATACAAATTGGGAAACTACTATTTAATTTTTTTACTTTAATTTTTTTTGGTATGTGTCCCTAGCGGGAACCGAACCCCGGTCTCTCTGGTCCACAGGCCGACGCTCCAACCGTTGAACCAAACCAGCAAGGGCATGGGAAACTACTATTTAATATAAAAAGGATCTACAGCAAGAAGAGTTGTTTTGTTTAACCAGGCATTTTCCAAATTTATATGAAGATAGAACCCCTTTTTTATATAAGGAAACTTTTCAACATGCTTTGGAAACATTGGTGGAAAAAAGAAGGCACTCCGATTGTTCTAGTGCTGGCTCAGGCATTAATCAACATCTTCATTCATTCAACAAACATGTGGAGTGACTACTTTGGGCTACACATTGTTTGAGATGCTGGTGATATCTACAGGGAACAAACCAGACAAAAGCCTCCATCTTTCCAAGGATTATGTTATAGTCAGGGGAGAAAGACAATAAAAATAATCTGTAAATAGTACAGGTATTAAGTGTTTAGACAAACATGGAGGCCCTAGGGTTAGGGGTATAGGAGTTGCAGTGTTAAATAGAGTCATAACCTTGAGCAAGTCACTTTTCTATAAAATAAAGAAATTCAACTAGATGATCTCAAAGAACCTATCAGCACTATGAGTCTGCTTTAAAGACCAAGCAGCCATGGCCAGCTCAGCAATTAGAGCATCGGCCCATGGACCAAAGTGTCACAGGTTTGATTCCCAGTCAAGGGCACATACCTGGATTGCAGATTCGATCCTCAGCCCTGGTTGGGGTCATTCAGGAGGCAACCAGTCGATGTCTCTCTCTCACATGGATGTTTCTCTCTCTCTCCCTCCCTCCCTTCCACTCCATCTAAAAAAAAAAAAAAAAGGTAAAAAAATAGTAATAAAAATAAAGACCAAGCATTATCATATCAAGCTGTGGTACTGCTGGGTCAGCATCTCATTGGGTGTTTACAGTCACCGTAGCAGAAAAGATTGGATATTAAAACTCATAGAATTACTGTGTAAGAAAAGCTTCTGTGAGTTTAAATTATTTGTAATACCCACAAAATAATAAAGCATTTATGTTAAATGTTAAAGAAAAACCTAATGGTCTTATTTTTAATCTAATGTGTTACCTCAATCCAATATCAAGTAGAAAGTATTTGATTTAAGGGTAAAAAAAACCTCTGTATAAAGGTACCAATGACTTTTAAGCAGGTGTTAGTGCACCTGTGTGAGAAATTTGCAGCAATGTGCACATTGCATTTCTGCCCTGCATCCTGTGTAAATAGAGACCCGTGACTTGATGTTGAAATGACCTTTCAGACAGTATTTCATTGCCACATGCCTGAGCTTGTATCTGAGAATAATTACAAGCCTGACTTACAAATCTTGATATACAGTGTTTATGTTAATTATAAATGTCTGAAAGTTGCCTGAAACTTTTTCTTCATAGCTTTTTATCAAAGACAGACTGGAGTTTGGGAGGAGGGTTGTGGCTTGTGGTCCTAAATCTTTGATTTCCAATCTTTAATTTTTGGAATGAAATTTAAAATCTGCTTTTCCATTTGCACAAACTTGGTGCTATATTTTTATGTTCTTTATTTCAAATAAGAAGCTGTTTGGAATCATAGTCTTTGATATCTTAAAAATATTTAATTCTTAAAGCCTTGAGCTAAAAATTTCAAGCTGACCACAGATCCTTAATATAAAGATATTCCCACTGACCTCGAGAAAAAGCTTAAAATACTATAATTAAAATTGAGAAGTTCCTATCACAAAAAGGGATACTCTTCCAAGATTGTTTCTAAATCAGATCTCAGAATTTTTTTTTCCATGATGGCTAGCCCAGTCCTCAGAAGCTAACCCTAGGCCTGCCAATAACATACATTTAATTTTCATCTCTAAATTCAAAGGCCAATATAAGAAAATGCTTTGTGTCCATTCTTGAAGAAAAGACTGATCCCTATTTTACTGTCTAGACAAGCTGTGGAATAGGCTCCTGTATGTCAGAGAGATGAGTGATGAGTATTCACAAGTTTCTCTCATGTCTGATCTCTGAAATGTCTCATTTATTACCCTTGATTAGATAAGGTCTCAAGTCCCACCTTAACTGTGGCCTTCAACAGTTCCACCAGGCTCTGGCTCACTCTGAGGTCCCCTTGGTTTAATTCTGAAGCCTCCCTTCCCTCCACCCCGCCTACCCTAATTGTCATGCACCATCTGCTCTTTCTTGCTAAGTCAGTCTCCTGCTTTACTGCCCAGGGCCAAACTGTTATGCAGATTTACCACCAATGAATAAAAGTGCTCCTTTGTACATCCATTTTATTCTTAAGAGTATATTTAGACATTGATACAAATAAAATTTTATCTAATTTGTACCGTCTTCAGGAAATTAGATACACTATACATATAGACCATGTAATGTAAGCTTTTGACATTTTAAAGATATAAAAATCGTTTGGTAACATTTTACTCAGATCTTTTTCAGGAAAAGTCTGAGATTAGGTCAGTCTGTACCGTCTGCATTGCTACTACTCTAAAAACCACTGAGGAAAAGTGATGTAGAAACTCAGAACACCATGTTCCCTCATCATTCCTTAACCTTCAACACTCACCCCACCTCCACAGCTGGAAAAAATACTGTGATATGCAACCAGATTCACCCTTGGGTGTCGAAATGAATATAATTTTGCCCTGATGCCTTCCCCTAGCTCCATCCACAAGCTCACACACATATGCCCACAAAATGGGACAGTGGGTAGGAGAGATTGTGGAGAAGTCCTGCTGTCATTCTCCCCCATATTACCTTTCTGCCACAGAACTGAGGACAAAGATTGCTTGTCACTGGTAGTTAGCAGCCTGAGAACTTTTGATATGTGTAGTATATGTAAGAATAAAGAGGAATGGCAGGGATCACAGGCACTCTCCAGATAAGTGTTAACTTTGTTGTGTGTGTTTTTAAGTTGAAAAACTATCCTAGTTTTTTAAGATATTACTATTGCCATTGAGGTTTTTGGAACTTACTAAGGAAATAGAATTCTCAGAGACTGTCACTACAAAGATTCACTTTCTTTATCCTGAAGTGATCCTTTCTCATTTTGAGACTAAATATAACTGTAAATGTGGCTCATGTGCACTTACTTACTTTTCAGTGTCTTGTAATTGGAACTTATAAAACTGGAATAAAGTTTTTGTTTTTGTTTTTTTGGAATAAGTGTTTTAAATAGGTTGAAATGGCTCCTTTTGTTTGAAATAAAATGGGTACCTTTATTTCTTTAATTATATTATTTTTCCCTCCACTTCTTTATTAATGTTCAGAAGTCAGTGAAATCAGAATTCTCTGACTTCTCTTTTAAGGGACTGACCTATTTCTATTTCTAATCCATAGTTTCTCAACCCTGGCCCTACTGACATTTTAGACTAGGTGATTCTTTTTTGTGCGGCTGTCCTGATGTATATATAGTTAGAGACAGAATAAATTAAGACTTACTCACAAAGGTCCAGATTTTTAGAAATAGGAGAAATTTGGGGAAACGAGTAATTTTAGGGCCCAAACATGATATAATTTATAGAGTAGATAATAAATGTAGAGGTTTATTATGCTAGGAATGGGAACTAATTTGAAATAGAAAGTCAAAGATAGTTTAAATTCATGGATGGTGGAGGCTCTGTGGAGTATTACCTAATATTCAACATCTTTGGTGAAATTTGGTCTTCCAGGCTCTACATGATTCTTCTGAAACTCCTTTGAAAAGATGTTTTTCTTTGACTTCTTATTTTTTATCCTTGTTCCTTTTTTAAACAAACATTTATTGCATGTCTACTATGTGCCATACACTGCAAATTGTCTCCCTTCTTACCTTTCTTTACTTTTTTAGAGATGGGGTGTGAATTGGAATTGTGGCTCCAAATACTTTTCTGTAAGTCAAAAGTTAGGAGTCTTTTAGAGTGAGTAAGTCAGAGTTGCAGGGTGTTTTGGAGGGCCAAGCAGAAGTCACACATACTTACACTTGCTTACTAGCATATTTATGAGTGTGTGCTCACACACACACACACACACACACACACACGGCATCTTCCAATCATAGAAAGAACAGGTTTGGGCGGAAGAATGAGAATTATAAAACACTTTTCCCTCCAACTGGCTACTAAATTACTAAGACTATGTATTTGGGGGCTGGAGAGCAGGATGTCATATTTAACACTGATGCCAATGAATCTTTTTTGTAATTATCACCAATGGTGGCCCCTGAAGACCCAAAAGAATAAGGTCTCAGGAGCTAGAAAGGGTGGAGCAGTTGAAACACAGTGAGAATGTTCCAGTTAATTTGTTCATAGATGTTTATTGAGATTCTACTTTATGCCAGGAATATGAGCCCAGTGCAGTGGCTCAGTCACCTAGAACAACCCTGTCCCTTCCCTCATCTAGTGGAGAAACCAGACTTTGAGCAAGAGCATAGGAAACATACTCCTGTTTCACAGTGTTGCCTGAGGCTCAGCCTTGGACTGCCCTGCAAAATCAATCTCAGTAGGCTGCTAACCCTGTTCTATAAGCATAAGGATGAATAAGGGTTGCATTTTGATGTGAATGTAACTAGAGCATTCACCTTATACTGCTAATTAGTCTTCAAAAATATTAATCAAAGTAGCAAGATTTAAATTAAATGTGTATATAATAAGAGAACAAAAGATTAGGATATGGACTCTATTTTAGAGAGTATTTAAATATGTAGAAGCTATTCAGCAGGGGGGTCATGTTAGCCAGAGAGAACCTGTGTGGGTCAAAAGAGGACTAACTTTTTGGCCATTTCACTAATAATTCTTTTTTTTTTTTTTTATCCTCACCCGAGGATATTTTTCCATTTTTTGTACAGATAGAGTGGGAGGGAGAGAGAGGAAGGGAGAGAGAGACAGAAACATCGATGTGAAGGGACACATCGAGTGGCTGCCACCCGCACGACCAACCAGGGCTGGGGACAAACTGCAACCGAAGTACATGCCCTTAGCGGGAACCGAACCCGGGTCTCTCCGGACCGCAGGCCGACGCTCTAACCGCTGAGCCAAACCGGCCAGGGCCACTAATAATTCTTTCATGTGGACTGTAATCATTTGTTTATCTGCAATGAAGACAGTTCCTCTCAAACTAATTACTGAGAAGTGATTACTGGCACTTTAGGGTAAAAAGTAGACATGAGAATGTAATGAGTTATAGACATGCTTGCCAGATCCCTTGGATGATTTGCTAATTTAAATGCTGTAAATAAACGCACAATAGGGTTTGGGTATAAAATGAACATTACTTGAAAGAAAAAAAGTGAGCTGTCAGATCATAGAAAATTTATAATTTGAGGTGTTTTTCTCTTTTTCCCTCCTTTTAGCTTGTCAAAATTCCCAGAAATGATCCTGTCAACGAAGTGCATACATTTAACTTCTATTTGTCAAATGTGGGTAAAGACAACCCTCAGGGCAGCTTTGACTGTATTCAGCAAAGGTTCTCCAGGTAAGTTCATTTCAAGGTATACTAAAGGGAAAATCATTTTTCTTTGAGGGTTTTTCAATTGAACAATAAAATACACAGTAGTCATTTATACATATTTACTTAACTAAATGGCAAAACTCATTTATTTATTTGAGAAATATTGAGCACCTACTCTGTGCTAGAAATTATATTTGTCACTGTGGGATACAATAACAAAAATTTTAACATTCTTGCTCTCAAGGGATTTTTAAAGTACAGATTTTTTTTTTTTTTTTTTTTTTTTTACATATAGAACATGGTTTATTTGATAAGTTTATTTGACAAGACAAGTTTGGGGATTTAAAAAAAGGTTTTATTCACTGTATTTAAATAAGAGTGCCTTCTACAGTACACTCAAGGCTTGCATTCAAGATTAAAGGAGGGGAAAAAAATCCTATATATCTTGTATATTCCCTTCTTATTCCCTGTGCAAGCCTTGTTTTAAGGTAGATTTTTAAAATTCTTTATTCCGCAGCAGAATGGAAACAAGAAATTAACCCCACTAATAGCAGTCATTCCTGATTTTTTTAAAAATGAAGACAAGAATACACACCCACATCCCAGGGTACCAGGGAACTCTTATCTACTTAGATTCTCTGTCAACAATGAGCTACTTGTTTCACTCTTTGCTGTGGTTGTTTCTGATTAAAGAATGGGCCCCTTGAGTAGGGGGAGTTCGTTCTGCCTGTGGATAAAGACAAGGCCTTAGAGCCCCCAACCTCCCAGGAGACACTGATATTGCCCAAAGTGCCCTAGGCCATCCATCCCTCTCTCTCCTCTGTGCTACACTTGAAACTATCTGAGTGCTTGCTGTGCTCGGGAGAAAGACGAAAGGCAAGTTGTGTTTCAAGTGAGCACAGTAGGCAGAGATAAAATAAGACACATCACTGAGAGTTCTAAATTTCTCCTCTCATTTAACTTTTAATCTACCTTTTTCCCCTGAATATATGTTAGTTCTGCTTTCTAAAAATTACCCACCTCCAAACATATTATTATAGATTGCATATGTTATACATTGTATAGACCTTTCTGCACTTATTCACTGTGATGGCTACTGGTCACATGTGGCTATTTACATCTTGATTGATAAAAATGAAATGATATTAAAAATTCAATTCTTCACATTATAGGCTCAATAGCCAGGTGTCTAATTGCTATCATAGTGGAAAGCACAGATACTAATCATTTTTACCATTGCAGAAAGTTCTATGGGACAGTATTACACTCTATAATAGAATCACCAAGTATAAGGGTCCTTGGTAATTGTGTAGTTCAACCCCATCTTTTCACAGGTGACTTACCCACAGTTACAGAGCTGGTTAGTTTAGTGACTGGGCTGAATGAAAACTGGGTTCTCCCAACTTCCAGTCCTGTGTTCATAATGTACAACAGGGCACACCAATTTATTTCTTTTTTGTTGTTATTGTTAATCCTCACTTGAGGATATTTTTTCCATTGATTTTTAGAGAGAAGGAGGAAGTGGGTGGAGAGAGAGAGAGAGAAACATCGATATGAGAGAGACACACTGATTGGTCGCCTCCTGCATGCACCCAACCAGGGCCAGTGATTGAACTTGCAACCCAGGTAGGTACCCTTGATCAGGAATCAAACCTAAGACCCTTCAGTGTGTGGACTGATGCTCTAACCACTGATCCACACTGGCCAGGGCGGGCACACCAATTTCTAATTATGGTACATTCACCTAGAATGCTTGTCTTTAGATAATTATTTTATTATAATGATATCATTTTGACATCAAATTGAACTATGTCCCATAGGAATTTTATTAAGGAACTTAATTCCCTCTTCAAAACTAGTCATGTCATCATAGGTAATATGGTTTCTCCCTTACATCACAAATACTCTGTGTTTATTTCTACCTTGCTTGTTTGGAGAAGGATTTAAGGTTACTTAAAACTATATATGATGCAGTAAGAGAAAAGAAATAATTATTGTGAGAAAATTAGGACAAATGCAGTAGTATGATCCAAGTGTGCTTTATAAAAAGTATGATCCAAAGTATGGTTCAAAGTGCTTTATAAAATGATGTGATATGGGTATAAATTGAAATTTGCCACTAAAAAAACAAAAGCACTCAAACTTGCAGTTCTCAACCTGGCAATCAAACCTTTTCATAGTCTGTATTCACCTATTCTATTTGATTGAATTTTTATTTTTCCCACGAATCCTGTCTTTCATGCAATTGTGTAAGTTCTTCAAAGGCAGGGACTTTCTTATGCCCTTTTTTATTCTTACAATACTGGTGGAGCTAAAATTAAATATTCAATAAATAGATGTCCAAAAATTACATATTAATTAGTCTCCTATTTTTTTTTTTTTTTCATAAATCTCCTTAAGCCACCCTTTTACGTAAAGTGGAAGAAATCCCAGGTGGAAATTACCTTTAGAAAATTCCTTAAATCTGCCCATTCACAGACTTACTGAAAAGATTTAGTTTGGGACATACAGCCCTGTACAGTAATGTGCACTCAAGTGTGGGAAACAGTGAACTAGGATAGAGAAAGATTACTGTGTAGGAATGTTTTTACACATATGTCAAGGTATTTGAACTTTTAACATAACTCAGTTGAAAAGGGATGAGTGGAGAATTCTATAATACTTTCTTGCCTACAGGGTTTAGCTGTTTAGTTTTCATGGAAAGATGTGTTTCTTGATCTTGAATGTGTAAACTAAAACTTCATCATGATTGGCAATAGGTTCAGCTTATTCAGCTTATTCTCACTACGTAAATTACTTAACTGCTGCCAGACCTTCCATACTGCAGCCTTTCTGTGCTCAGCCACAATCTTCTATTACCACCTTTTCTTCTCCATCCCAATTCCCCTGAGGTTAAACCTCTACCCTCCCTTTCTCCTTCCTCTCCTTTTATTGTTTTTTTCAGCATTCATACGTGCTCAGGTGAGTCTCATTAAAAAAAAGAAAATAAAGACAACCTCCTTTGCAGTCACTTCTGGAGCCAAACCCTGGCTTTAGTAGCCACCATTCCACTGAAACTGCTCCCCTGTGGCATCCTTAACTGCCTTGCCCTAAATCCAGTGAATGTTTATTAGTTTTTTTTCATTCTAGGCTTGTTGCCAGCATTTCACACTGTTGACCACTGAGTCTTGAAGCATTCTATTCCAGTGTCTTCCATGGCATACTGCTTTTCTGATTTCCTTCTACATCTTTGGCTATGCCCTTCCAGTCTCCTGTGGTATTCTTTCCATCTTCTTATTGCCTATTTTAAATATTAGTATTCTTCACAGTTGGTTCCCTCCTGAGATGTCTCCTCATTTTTTTTAAAGCCACGATATCTAACATTGAACTTATTTTCTTTCTTCCAACCCTACCCCAGTGTCTCAATAAATGGCAGCTCCACACACCTCATAACCTTGGCATGATCTTTAATTTCTGTTTCCCACACTCTCCCTCTATGGCTGATGACTGACCAAATCCTATCAATTCTGCCTCCTCACTATCTCTGGAATCTGTTTACTACTCTGCATTACTACCCTGCCCTACACTGGTTCAAGTCATCCCTTCTTGCCTATAATTATTCAGTAGCCTCCTAACTGCTCTCCTGTCTTCTTCCTCCCAATCTGTTCTTTATCTAGATTGATCTTTCTACAGTACAAATGAGATATTTTCTCTCCCCTATTTTCAGCTTCTGTTATTCTTGGGATAAAGTCCAAAATCCATACCATGACCTCCAAAGCCCTGTGTATTGTACTTCTAATGCCCTCTTCAGCCTCATTTCTAATATTCTTTATAACTCTCTCACGTAACCGAAAAGCTCTTCCTTGCTCCCCCTGAGTCTGCACAGGTTGGTTATCTTCTTAGAACACTTCTGTCCTTCTTCTCCCTTGTTTTGTCATCCCTCTAGGTCGCTCTGACATCACTTCCTCTGGGCAGCCTTTCCCACAAGTCCAGGTGAAGGACTTTCCTGAGGGTTCCCTGCCCCTGGAATTAATCACATTTCTGTCATAATTTCCAGTTTGCTCATCCTTGTCACAGCCTGTGTACCTCACACACTGCCCAATAAATATTTATGAGATGACTGAACTGATATCTTGAAAAAATAGTATTTGTGCAGTTATTAGCAATTTACAAAAATTTTATCAACCCTTATTTTTAGCATCATAACAAAGCTATTTTCAAATAAGTTTGGAAACTGGGTATCAGAGCTACAGTGGCATTTTTATTACTTTCATATTCCAATCTGTTTTAAGGCCATAGTAATTATTTCTGCCAAAATATCTTGTCCAGCATTTTTTTAAATATTTGCTATATAAATAGATTATCTTTTATAGAGGTTTAACAAAGTAGTAAATATAAATGCTACAAATGTTTAGAATCTTTGGGCTAGTGATAATTAAGTTTTAATTTTTGGCAGTATTTTAGCTTTAAAATTAATATCTTACTAAGAATAAAAAGAATTATAGTATATCTATTTATCTGGTCAGTTCTAAACTATGAATATTATGGTTCCACTAAAAGTAAATTTTGAACAATTCTCATTTCAGTGGTAGCTAATTTTTTAGAAATTGTTGACTTTTAAATGAAAAACTTATAGTTCCTATCAAGATTCTGGTATTTACTCCAAATGCTGATTTTTTTCAAAATTTCATGGATTTGGTCTCTGATAGCTCACTTCAACCATTCTCTTCACAATATGGAAAAGAAAGTGACATGAAATGAAGAGAAACTCAAATATTTTAAATGATATTTACATTTAAAAATTACTAATATTAGTTATTTTAGGATTTCAGAGTTATTATTCAGGCTGCTGATTTTAGAATTGTACAGTTCTTGCTTGTACTTTATTGTGCAAAAAAAGGGGCATTTCTAATAAAGCCATCATCTTACTTGATAGCTCTGGAGCCTCCCAGCTCAACTGTCTGGGATTTATACAAGATAAAATTACAGTGTGTGCAACAAACGACTCCTATCAGGTGACACGAGAAAGAATGACCCAGGCAGAGGAGGAATCCCGCAACCGAAGCACAAAAGTTATCAAACCCGGTGGACCATATGTAGGTTTGTACAGATATCCTTCTTCTTCTCGCTGATTGAGTGGAATAATTCAAGATCATTGTAGGTAAATACCGGTAATACTAATTTCACAAAAACACAAAAATTAGTTTTAAGAATATTTTTGATAACATGGTCAGAAGTCATTTGTTCTCTTCATACTCAACAGAAAAACAGATTTAAAGCTTTTATTTCTTTTATAAATCTGAATTTTGTGTTGGCTATTTGTTATTTTACAATATTGGGGTCTTATCAAGTTATTTTACTATGTGAGGTTGTAAGAATGGTATCATTGTATTTTCTTTGTCATTGGAGGATGTAATTTCAAAGGCAGAAGTTATGGTTTTTGTTTTGTACTTTTATACGGTTATTTTTACTATATATGTGTGTGTGTGTGTGTGTGTGTATATATATATATATATATTCATAGTATTTGTGAGTTGGTAACCTTATTTTTACAGCTTTTGCTTAAATTTTTCAGAGAATCTTTGTGCAATGTCAGATTTTTATAACCAAAGTATAAGATATGCTTATAGCAAGCATGTGGTGCCTCCTTGGTACCTCAATTGTGATGTCATTTATGGATCCACATCCTCATCCATTAATTAAGAGCCTGCCCCACTTCCATTATGTTTATCATCAGCTCACTCAAATATTCATCAGATTGAAGGGAAGGAAGACCAGATCAGCAAGACAAGTCTCTCCTTTATGAACAGTGACCCTAACAATTTTAAAGAGTCCATTCATAGTAACTATTAACAGTAATAAAGGGAATTATCAAGAATAAGAATGAGCTCTTTGAGAGCTTGGTCAGTTTAGTAATACAAGTCACTGGATAGTAAATGAAGAAAGGATATTAATTTGGAAACATAAATACTCACAAAACCAGTCTCTTGAAGAACCAAATCCCTTAATATCTTTCCATAGTTTGGTAAAATTCTGCTTTTGTATTTTCCCATTACTGACCTAGCTACAATACAATCAGCTTTGAGAAGCTCCACCAGTGTTTTTAATTATTATTTCTTTGGAACAAAGCCAGTGCTCCTGGGACTTGGTGCTTAGCTTAGATACATTTAGTTTGGTTTAACAACAATTCATATCTTTACCCATGAGGCCCAATTCCCATGCCAGAAAGTTACCAGCAATGAGATTTTTTCACCTTCCCTTTCCTGCTGGGTGAGGTAGCAACTTCCAACCTCTTTTCTTCCTCCTTTATCCTTACAAGTAACTTAATTAACTTTCTGTGCTAATTGGCTAAATCTCAAATTATTTTTAAAATACATGCGATCTGCAGTACTTATATTTCAGTACAAACTATGAATTTGCTATCCCTGTTGCTTTAAAGGTTTTTTTATTTTACTCTATCCAATACTACCATTTCAGAAATAGTGAGATAAATTGGTGTGTTTGAAAAAGGAATGGAAGACTCAAGCCATCTAAATGACTTTTTTCCTCCCAGTATAAGTAGCTGAAAACCCTTATCTTGATTTATTCCAAAGCTTGAAAATCAGTAATCATTACTGTACTTTTCCATTGAATGATCCTGGGTATCCCCTATGTCCATGTGTTTTTGTTTGTTTTGATAGGGTTAGGTACAGTTCATTTGCAGCTTACACAACAGACTTCACCACCCAGAGTCCCATAAACCATACCCTTGCTAATGGTATGGGAATTTTAGAATTTGCAGGGTTTCTTATAGGCACTACAAATAATTTATATAAATTTTTGGGAGTGACCCACATAAAATTTGAGGTTATCTAAGTTTTAATCTGAACCAAATTACATCTACACCATTCTAAAAAGAGCTGGCCACCCTGTTTGCACACACATGTTCCCACATCGGAGCCCTGCAGTGGCCTCTGCCAGCCCAAGTGCTCTGTTTCTCCTCCTCTGTGCTGTGTCCTCAGTGCCCCAGCCACTCACCATCACAGCACAGTGTTTTTTTCTGGTCTTAAATCTTGTCATTAACCTCCTCAGCCTTTTATTCTCTAGGTCAAATAACCCCAGCTCCTTTTAACTTTTCTTAATATGGCCTATATCCCAACCCTTTAATTATTTTTATTGCTCTCCTCTGTACTGCCTCCAGTTCTTCACCTCAAAGTTCAAAACTGGACAAGCCACTCTTAAGAAAAGTCTCATCAATTCTGAACTGAGGGGAGCAAAAGTCTAGTATCCACATTGGTTTTTCAGTTGTTTTTTATTTTTTATTGTTCCTTGTTATGGCATGTTTTGTTTTGTTTTGTTTTTTCTTTTAACTTTATCCACTTTCAGCCCTTTACCATGTTTCTTCCTTGTAGGTAGTTTAGTGTATATCCCTGCTTTTTTTCAGTATTACAAAACTGTCTGAGTTGTTTGGTTCTTTAAAATGCAGTCAGTCACCCTTCAATACTAATATTACCCAGTACTTATTGAGTGTTTGTGATACACAGGTACTGGTTACCATTTTACATGTCACAATCACCCTATGAAGAAGCTTATGATTACCTCTTTTTACATATCAAGTTGTTGATATCAGCAAATAGCAAATGATATGGGTTTTGCCTCAATAACAAGTTGTTATTTTCTTAAGACAATAGCAAATACCTCTGTAATTTATAATTGAATATATCATATAAAATGATACCAAAAGCTCACCTATGCCAACTTAGAGGTACCTGCAGAATAAGGTTTCTGTCAAGAGTGTCAGCCTAGGTACAGGACAAATGGGAATAATGCTGGCCACACTGTAGGGTTATGGTGGCATAATGCCAGGCCAGGTCTCTAACAGTTGAATTAGGATGCAGACCAAGTTTAAGAGGATGAAGACTGTGCTCCTAGGAGTCACCTGGCCTAGTTACCCAAGAATATGAGCTTCTGAAAGCCTCTTGTGGGCTGAAAAAAACCAAAACCTATTTCACCTGGAGAGTGCAGGAGGAAACATTATTTGCTCAGTAATGTTTCCAATTCGAACCATGGCATTTGTATCAGTGGTAAGCACTGTTGTGTTATAATACTTCTGTTTGTTAAAAAGAAAAAAAATCACTAATTATCATTGCTTCAGGTTTACTAGGATCTTAAGTCTGCTCACTGACTCCTACCTAAATTCTGGAATTTTATTGAATTACAAATTTTTATAATACTAATATTTACGTATAGAAACAAAAACAACCAATCTAATTTCTCAGATTCTGTTCCTGATTTTCCTAACTTCTGCCCCCATCCTCCTTATTTCTGATGAGTTAGTGCATGTTTGAGTGACTTTGGACAAATCATTTCACATCTATGGACCTTAATTTTTTTCAAATATTAAATAAGGGGTATTTGAACTAGATAACATCTAAGGTTCTTTGTAGTTCTAACATTTTGTGTTTGTTGCATATATATATATATATATAAAAGTGACCATAAATGCCATATGGTGGAGATGGATTCCACTGTTATGGATTATGTATTTAACCTTGACAGTCACATATCATCAAAGTCGTGCCAGCATTTTTAAAGCCTTGGGTCAGTGTTATCAGGGCTTCTGGTCAGGTTCCACAGGACAGAAAACAACTGCAGGAGATGGCTACCATCCCTGCTCTCTGATATACTGTTTTAAAATTTACTGAGAGCCATTAGATGAAGGGATAGATGCTTCTACCATCTCAGTAAATGGAGGGACTAGAGTGGGCCCTTTGCTTGAAACAGTGGTTTAGATGTGGTCCCAGATTACCTAACCCTGCCAGACCCACTGCTGCTGTTTATATAAGGAGCCCAGGGAATTGATTAGCAGTTGGGTCTGGGAAGAGAATTAAGTTCTCCCATAGGCTTTATTAAAAGGCCTTTTCTGAGGCAAATGTAAAAAGTAAAAATAAAGCATTTCTTCTGCCCACTTTAAACCAAACATTTTCCTGCTTTACTTTTTTCTTTTTCTTTATCATCTAAATTCTTTAACTACTTATAGCACTGATGTTTTCTTCATTTATAGGCTCTCTAACCTTAACTAGAGGCTCATTCATGGTTGAATAGGCACAAATTGATGGAAAGTCAGTGAGCAAGTAATTTTTGCGTAAAACTCATTGGCCCAGTGTGGCCAGATTGTTCTTTCAACATTTGAAAGAAAAGAGTTACTCCACCACTGCTTGTTTAAAAGAAAAATGAGGTAAAGTTTAAGTGAGTATATGGTGGGTAAGAGATTCATGGACTCAAGGATGACAGTCTAGCATTAGGCTCCTAACATTTTGTGTCTGTTGTATATATATTTTTTGATAGTAAACCTTTTGACTCGAGGTGACTCTAACACTGTCATAGTCCTGACCAGATTCTAATTCCTATTCAGACATCATACTTACACACATCATAAGGGCAAAGTGAGCCTCCCTTATTTGTCTGCCCTATGTCTACTTCAGGGACGAGGTGGGGTTAAACTCAGGAGACCTTGGGGCTTTCCTGAGACTGGGGATCAGATGTGGGTCAGACATACTGGAGAGGTAGGGCAGCCCAGAACACAGTGGTAGTACTGTCACTTTGTGTTTTTATTTTTATTTGCCTTCCTTGCTGGCTTGAATTCATTTGAAATGACTAGTCATGGTGTGTTGAGCTTAGCTAAATATTCTGTTCATCTTCCTCCCTAGAGAGTTGACGTGGGGGGTGCCCCATAGTAACCTTGTTTAGGGAAGAGTAAGTTAAGAGTAAATTAAACAGGTTTTAAGGGGAAGGGAGTGTGGAATTTATAACATTCCCTAAACTTTTGTGACCTCAATTCTTTCTTTTTTTTCTTTCGTTTCTTCACAAATCTCTATGAAAAATTCAGGGAATAATACTGTTTGTTAACTCTATTGTAACTGAGAAATGGTGGATTGGGAGGTTTGCATTTGCCATTTTAGAAATTTCAATGTCTCCCAATTCTGGCAGTTTGGCAATATGGGAATACACACTGTTTTGATTCCAGTTCCTCTAATGTCTAATTACTCTCTTGCTGTCATTCACTGTAATTTCACTTTGCTAGTCATCAAATTCTGAGTCAAAGTCTGCTAAGGGACAAGCAGCCACACCCCTGCCTGCATGGAGCTTGCAGCCTAACATGAAGCAACAGTGGACATTAGGCATTTGTTCATGAAACCTTTTCCACAAAGAAATACAAGTAGAAAAACTTGGGTATTTATCATAGGAGCTCCAAATGCTAAGAAAGCACTTTACCATTTGAGTTTATCCCATTGAAAGCAGTGACCTCGCCCTGGCCGGTTTGGCTCAGCGGTTAGAGCGTCAGCCTGCGGTCCACAGAGACCCGGGTTCAGTTCCCGCTAAGGGCATGTACCTTGGCTGCAGTTTGTCCCCGGCCCTGGTTGGGTCGTGTGGGTGGCGGCCGCTCGATGTGTCCCTTTCACATCGATGTTTCTCTCTCTTCCTCTCTCTTCTTCCCGCTCTATCTAAGTAAAAAATGGAAAATTGTCCTCGGGTGAGGATAAAAAAAAAAAAAAAAGAAAGCAGTGACCTCCCCAACACATAATTGGTACATGATAACCAATTAGTTCCCTGCCCATCTGACATTGATCTAGGTGTCTCTAAATTAAGAAAAATTCAGAAACCAGATCTAAATCTATCTCCAAAACTCTAATTGTACCTTAATTTGACAGCTTTTCTTGTTGTTGTGCAATGTCCCTTTAATGTTGAGTTCTGGTATTTATAGTTAGTTGGGTCCAGATAGTAAAGAACTATAAGAGCCCGTGAGATTATGCATCCTTTCTCCTTTACCTTAGGTAGGATGGTGTCAAACAAATAGCCCCTCTGGCCAGGCCTAGGGAGCCTAGCATGGACAGAATTATTCAGTAAATCTCCTGCCCCATTAAGCCAGCCATTTTCACTCTAGACCATAGCACTTCAGTGACTGCTTTTGCTTCTCCATTGTTTCTAGTTGCTAGACTTGTACCTAATGTAGTTGCCCCCCATTGTAGGCCATTATCAGTTCTTCCATCTCTAACCAGAGTGCAGTTAGTGGCTTAGAATATACCAAGTGAGATAGAAGATTACACCTCAGAAATTATAAAATGAGGGTCTTACACAGTTTCATTTTATCTTCTGTTTCTAGGTATAATTCTAGAAATAATATATAAATGTTTGTTTAAGTTCTATAAATTTTCATTTAACATCAAATACCTACATCCTTAAAATTTCCAGTTTGTTGCTATGTGTGTCACTAATTATTATCTATGTGTAGCTAAGTGATCAAAACACTTTCATAATATATATTTTAGTAAATAATTCCATCCAAAAATCCCTAATTTACTTTTTAGGCCATATATTCAGAATGCTTTCTGTTTGCATCTCTTTACAGTAAAATTTGAAGTAAAGTAGTGGTCTTTAGCCCCTCCAGGAATAAACAGGTACCTAACTCAGAGTTGTGGAAACTGAGATGCTCATTATATTATTGCCCACAAATGTATAACAAATGTCATTTCCACTGGACTTTAGGGAAAAGAGTACAAATTCGGAAAGCACCTCAAGCTGTTTCAGATGCAGTGCCTGAGAGGAAAAGGTCAACCCCCATGAACCCTGCCAATACGATTCGAAAGACATATGGCGGCAGCAGTGTTTCTCAGCGGCCATATAGGGACAGAGTGATTCACTTGCTGGCACTGAAGGCCTATAAGAAACCCGAGCTGCTGGCTCGACTGCAGAAAGATGGTGTCAATCAAAAAGACAAGAACTCTCTCGGAGCAATTCTGCAACAGGTAAGGACAGCAGGAGAGAGTTCCTTTCACCTACCTTCTTGTTGAGAAGTTCATTTAAGAAGGCTTGTTCTTGTTGTAACCATTATTATGTGTAAAGTATTAGTTCTGATCAGTTACCTTATAATCACAAGCTTAAGTATAAAAGTAGGTCATTAATTTAGTTAAAGTCAGTGGTTTGTAACTTCCTGTATTTTTCATACTGACTTAGTATCATAAATGTTGATTACCATTCAAATCCACCATAAAGGGTAGTCTTTTTTCCAAAGCAGTAACATTTCCAAAGTTCTTAAATTTCATCATAAAAAGAACCTTGCAGGTTTTCATCTATTATTCAAAGTATAATACTTTTAAGTCAATTTTTATCTACTCTCTCTTACATTCATGACATTATACTAAATGTTACAAGCGAATAAAACCATAATCTGTAGTTCTGGGGTGTTGTTAGTATGTATAGTGCCCCGGATAATAGGAAATCTAAGGATTGTTATATTTATTTCACTTTGAGAAATCTGATTATATCTCATGTTAATTTATTTGCAAATTTGAATTTTAAAATAAGCCTACCCTTTCTACTTTATAATAACATTAACATATTAGTATTCAGCTAAGATGTGAGAAAAGCATATACTATCCTAATATATTTGATAGTACTTACACAGAAAGAAATCAAGTTATTTAAAAAGACCTTTCCAGTAGGAACTGACAGGAGGAATACTTTTCTGCCATCCTTAAAAAAATGACTCTTGGTTTGGCTTCTCGATCCATACATTTGTGTTGTTAATAGAATTTGGGCCTGGATACTCTAGGAATTGTAGTTAGGGGATAAGAAAAGATTACACTTGGGAATAAACTGGCAGACTAATAACAGTAATTTGAGGGTTATTTTGGTTTGCTTTCATTTACTGGTTTTCAGAATTTCAAGGACTTTGAATAAGTGGTTCTTATTATCCAAGAAAATGACAGACAAAGTTGTTAGAATTGATACTATTTATGGAGATAATTTCTGTTGATTATTGAAGGGAAAGTTTGTAACCTAACATTTAGGCACTATTTGATTTCTACTTAATACGAGTGACCAAGGATTTTTACTGTGAATCAAAAGTAGGTAATAATGATAACAATGATGTCGATAATGTAACTATTTTTGGATTCCTTTGACTAGAAAAAAATGATTTTAAAAAATCTCCCTCTACTTTTTGCCTAATATGGGCTTACTATTTGATTAGAAATATGACAAGTGCAGTGGCCATTCAGAGGAAAAACTTTAGCTATCTACATAGTTTTAATTACCCAAATGAAGTTGAGCAGCATTTATTGAAATCTAGTATATGCAAACCTAGCAGTCCCTCTGTGACAGTTTTCAATATAAATCCTAAAAGTTACCTGTTTTAGGTTAGGAAAGAGCAAAAAGATCTAATGTTCTGTTTTCACACCATGTACCAGGTAGCCAATCTGAATTCTAAGGACCTCTCATATACCTTAAAGGATTATGTTTTTAAAGAGCTTCAGAGAGATTGGCCTGGATATAATGAAACTGACAGACGGTCATTAGAGTCAGTGCTCTCAAGGTAACTTCTTTTTTTTTAATGTTTTTCTTTAAACATGATGCAAATAAGATTATTTTAGTCATTGTTATTTTAGTGTTGAGCTGGGAAAAGAGAAGCAAGGTAAACTTTCTATCATGAAAATGTAAAAATTCCCTCTATAACTGGAACATGTGTGTTCTTTACAGAAAATTAAATGCATCTCAGAATGCTGCCAGCACCAGCCGTTCAGAATCTCCTCTATGCTCTAGTAGAGACACTGCATCTTCTCCTCAGGTATTCTATAAATTATGTAATCATAGGCCTGAAATGGACCTAGGGGCCATCTAGTTCGGTTCTTCTGTTTATATGTGAGAGAAGTTGGGCCACAGAAGATGCACAGCTTGTCTGCGCAAAGTCACATAGCTAGTTTATGGCAGAACTCGGTCTTCAACTCAGGTAGCAGCTCTCACCCAGAACTCTTCTCCATGGTACTATAGAGCTTGCCCAAATACTAATGTCTACCTTGCTTTTTCTTTTTTTTTTTAATTTATTTTTGTTTCAGATGTTTCTCTTTTTTTCCCCATTGACACCCTCCTTTCCATCCCCCCACCCTGTCCCCAGCTTTGTTGTCCATCAGTTATGTGTACATGCATATAAGTTTTGTGGTTTATCTCTCGCCACCGCCCCAGCCCCTCTTCTGAGGGTTGTCAGTCTTACCCAACTTCCATGTCTGTGAGTCTACCCTGTTCCTCAAACTGTTATTTTCGTTATATTCCACAAATAAGTGAGATCATGTGATATTTGTCTTTCTCTGCTTGGCTTGTTTCACTTAGGATAATACTCTCCAGGTCCCTCCATGTTGTCTCAAAGGATAAGAGCTCTTTCTTTCTTACAGCTGCATAATACTCCATTGTGTATATGTACCACAGCGTTTTTTATCCATTGGTCTACTGATGGATATTTGGCGTGTTACTAGATCTTAGCTGTTGTAAATAATGCTGCTATGAACATAGGGGTACATATATTATTTCTTAATGGTATTTCAGGCTTCTTAGTGTATATTCCTAGAAGTGGGATCACCGGGTCAGATGGCAATTCAATTTTTAATTTTTTGAGGTAACACCATAGTGTTTTCCATAGTGGCTGCACCAGTCTGCATTCCCACCAACAGTGTACTAGAGTACCCTTTTCCCCACACCCTCACCAACACTTGTTGTTTGATGCTTTGTTGATGGCGACCATTCTGATGGGTGTGAGGTGATATCTCATTGTTGTTTTAATTTGCATCTCTCTGATGATTAGTGATGTTGAGCATGTCTTCATATATCTCTTGGCCATTTGTATGCCCTGTTTGGAGAGGTGTCTATTTAGCTCCTCAGCCCATTTTTTAATTGGGTTCTTTGTCTTCCTTTTGTTGAGTTGTACGATCACTCTATGTATTTTGGAAATTAACCCCTTATCTGATGTATCCTTGGCAGTTATGCTCTCCCATACAGTGGGTTCCCTTTCCATTTTGATGGTTGTTTCTTTTGCTGTGCAGAAGCTTTTGAGTTTGATGTAGTCGCATGTGTTCATATTTTCCTTTGTTTCTGTTGCCTTAGGTGATGTATCAGTGAAAATTCTGCTGTGTGTGATATCTGAAATTTTGTTGCCTACATTTTCTTCTAGGATTTTTATGGATTCACTAGTTCTGTGAAATACTATATTAGTATTTTAATGGGGATTGCATTGAATCTATATATTGCTTTAGGTAATATGGACATTTTAATAATGATAGTTCTCCCAATCCATGAACAAGGTATATGCTTCCACTTTTTTATATCTTCCTCTATTTCTTTTTGTTATGTCCTGTAGTTTTCTGAAAATAGGCCCTTTACTTCTTTGGTTAAGTTTATTCCTAGGTATCTTAATTTTTTTGCCACAATGGTAAATGGAATTGTGTGGGGTTTTTTTTGTTTGTTTCCCTTTCTGTGAGTTCATCATTGGTGTATGAGAATGCCATCGATTTCTTGACATTAATTTTGTATCCTGCTACTTTGCCAAATTCATTCATTAATGACAGTTTAACTTTCTCCTTTCTTATTTGGATTCCTTTTATTTTTTCCTCATGTCTGATTGCTGTGGCAAGGACGTTTAGTACTATGTTAAATAAGAGTGGCGAACGTGGGCATCCTTTTCTTGTTTCTGTTCTTATATTTTTAGTTTTTGCCCATTGAGTATAACGTTGACTGTAGGTCTTTCATATATGGCCTTTATTATGTCAAGATATGATCCCTCTATTCCCACATTGTTGAGAGTTTTTATTAGAAATGGGTGCTGGATTTTGTCGAATGCTTTTTCACCATCTATTGATATGATCATGTGATTTTTATTCTTCATTTTGTTTATGTGGAGTATCACATGTATTGATTTGCAAATATTGTACCAGTCTTGCATCCCTGGGATGAATCCCACTTGGTCATGGTGAATAATTTTTTTGATATATTGCTGGATCCCATTTGTTAGTATTTTTGTGAAGGATTTCAGCATCTTTGTTCATCAGTGATATTGGTCTGTAGTTTTCTTTGTAGTGTCTTTTTCTGGTTTTGGAATTAGAATTATGCTTGCCTCATAAAATGAATATGGAAGTCTTCCTTCTTCTTGAATTTTTTGAAATAGTTTGAGGAGAATGGGTGTTAGTTCTTCTTTGAATGTTCGCTGAAATTTTCTCATAAAGCCATCCAGGCCTGGGCTTTTGTTTGCTGAGAGAGTCTTCATTACATGTTCAATTTCCTTAGTTGTTATTGGTCTGTTCAGTTTTCTATCTCTTCCTGGTCCAGTTTTGGGAGACTATGTGTTTCTTGAAATCTGTCCATTTCGCTTAGATTGTCAAATTTGCTGCCATATAATTGTTCATCGTATTTGTTAACAATCTTTTGTATTTCTGTGATGTCAGTTGTAACTTCTCCTCTTTCATTTCTGACTTTGTGTATTTGGGTTCTCTCTTTTGTTTCTTGGTGAGTCTAGCTAAGGGTCCATCAATCTTGTTTATCTTTTTGAAAAACCAGCTCTTTGTTTCATTGATCCTTTGAACTGTTTTGTTTGTTTGTTTGTTTGTTTGTTTGATTGATTGTTTGGTTTTTTTGTCTCTGTCATGTACTTCTCTAATCTTTACAATTTCCTTCTTTCTACTAGCTCTGGGGTTTTCTTTTTGTTTGCTTTCTAATTCTTTAAGTTGTGAGGTTAGATAGTCTATTAGACATTTTTCTTGTTTCTTAAGGTAGGCGTGTAGTGCTATGAACTTCCCTCTTAGAACTGCTTTCACTGCATCCCATAGATTTTGTGTTGTGTGTTCATTTTCATTGGTTTCCACGAAGTTTTTAATGTCTTCCTTGATTGCCTTGGTAACCCATTCATTGTTTAATAACATGCTATTTAGCCTCCGTGTTCAAATGTCTTTGCATGTTTTTGTTGCAGTTGATTTCTAGTTTCATGCCATTGTGATCTGAGAAGATGCTTGATATGATTTGAATCTTCTTGAACTTGTAGAGACTTAGTTTGTGTCCTAACATGTGGTCTATCTTTGAGAATGTCCCATGTGCACTAGAGAAGAATGTGAATTCTGCAGTTTTGGGGTGTAATTCTCTGTAGATATCTATTTAATCCATTTGGTCTAGTGCTTCATTTAGAGTCTCTGTTTCCTTGTTAATTTTTTGTCTAGAGGATCTATCCAGTGATGTCAGTGGGGTGTTGAAGTCCCCTACTATGATTGTATTGCTGTTGATTTCTCCTTTGAAGTCCTTCAGAAGATTTTTAATATATTTTGGTGCTCCTATATTGGGTGCATATATGTTTACCAAGGTTATATCTTCCTGTTGGACAGATCCTTTCAATATTATGTAGTGACCTTCTTTGTCTCTAGTTATGGCCTTCATTTTGAAATCTATTTTATCAGATATGAGTATTGCTACCCCAGCTTTTTTCCCCTTTCTGTTTGCTAGGAAGATTTTTTTCCATCCCTTCACTTTCAACCTATGTGAGTCTTTTGTTGTGAGGTGGGTCTCTTGTAAACAACAAATATGAGTCGTGCTTTGTTATCCAGTCAGCTACTCTGTGTCTTTTTTGGAGCATTCAATCCATTTACACTTACGGTGATTATTGATATATACTTATTTATTGCCATTTTTCTTTAGTGTGGTTGTATTTTTCTTCCTATTTCTTCTAATTACAGCAGTTCTTTTAACATTTCTTGCAGTGCTGGTTTGGTGTTAATGTATTCCCTTAGCCTTTTTTTGTCTGGAAAGCTCTTTATTTGACCTTCTATTTTGAATGATAGCCTTGCTGGATAGAGTAGTCTTGGATTCAGATCCTTGTTTTTCATGACCTTGATTACTTCATGCCATTCCCTTCCAGCCTGTAGTGTTTCTGTTGAGAAGTCAGCTGAGAGCCTTGTGGGGGTTCCTTTGTAGGTAACCTGTTGCTTATCTCTTGCTGCCTTTAGGATTCTCTCTGTCTTTAATTTTTGGCATTTTAATTAGTATGTGTCTTGGTGTGGGCCTGTTTGGGTTCTTCTTACTTGGGGCTCTCTGTGCTTCTTGAACTTGAATGCCTTCTTCCGTCACCAAAGTAGGGAAATTTTCTTTTACTATTTTTTCAAATATATTCTCTAAGCCTTGCTCATTTTCTTCTTTGGGAACTCCTATGATGTGAATATTATTGTTTTCAGTTTTCCCACAGTTCTCTTAAACTGTCTTCCTGTTTTTTAATTGTTTTTTTCTTTTGGTTATCTGATTGGTTGATTTCTTTCTACTCGGTTTCTAATACGTTGATCCAGTCCTCAGCTCCCTCTACTCCCTTGTTTAGTTTATCCAGTGTGTTCTTTATTCCTGCTATGTCATTCTTCATTTACACTTTGTTGGTTTTCAATGCTTGTGTATCTTGACGCATGGTGTTGAGGTCCTTACTTATGCTGTTGAGCTTCCTCAAGATCATGGCTCTGAACTCTACCTCTGATAACTTGCTTAACTGCATATCATTTATCTCATCTTCGGTAGAGGTTTCTTATTGTTTCATTTGGGACTTGTTTTTTTGTTTCACCATTTTGGCTATCTCAGTGGGTTTTGGAGCCTGCCAAATTTTCTCTGTGGGTATTGGTGTTGTGCTGTTTGTTGCTTCCTCTACTGGGTTTGGATGAGCATGGGAGGACCCACGATAAACACCACTGTCAAGTCTTACTTTCCTGGGAAGATTTGCAAGCCCAGGAACATTCAGTTATCGTCTAGCTTTTTGCCTGGAGGCTGTTAGTCTAGGTTACTTGAAGAGCCTTGGGTTCTCAGTTGAATGAAAAACTCCCTCAGGTGTTCAGTGAAAGACGATTTCCCAAGGGTGAGGCAGATGCTGGTTGTTAATGAGCCTGAATTTGCATTTCTTTGGCCCACCTGGGTGGGGTTGAATCTAGGAAGGAGTGGCCACTGCCTCTCCCCAGAGCCCTGGGAAGGAGTAAGATGGCCACTGTCCTGCGTGGCCACAACTCAGCAAAAGCTCTGAGCGCCCTCCAAATCCCAAGTATCCCCATACAGTTCCAGTCCAGTCCTCCCTCCCTCTTCCAGAGCCCAAGGTGAGTGGCTGCAGCTAATTTAGCGCCCTGTCCCCTCCCTCTGCACTGTGGAGCTGGTTTGGGATTTTAAACCCGAGGGCACTACTCACAGCTAAGGCCACTGCTGTCTGTGGGCTCCCAGCCCCTCTCTGGTCCTCCGCCGTCCTACCAGGATCAATTCAGTGTCCCTGGTTATATGGTCCTCCCAAGCTGCTTCTCCATTGTTTTTTCCCGGCGATTTGTCTTTATTTTAGTTGTAATTCCGATTTGGTCCTGGGAATGGTCTGTGTAGCTTCCATTCACCCTGCTGCCATTTTGGAATCTCCTGCTTTTCCATTTTTAAAGGTTACCTTTTTTTTTTTTTTTTTTTTTTTAAGATTATCTACTTTTCTATTTGGTCACTAACTAGAAGACCTATCCAATCCCATATATATTCTCAGATTATATAGAATATTGAAGATGTTTAATTTTATCTGAAATATGTTCCAGAAAAATATTCTTGGGGAAAAATATTTTTTAAATAAGCAAACAAAAAATTCTGCCATTTCATACATATGTTCTTAAATCACTTTCAATTAGATCTCAATCAGAATACTGCAATTACACTTTAATCCAGCTTAGTTTCAATTCAGTTTATCCTGGAAAAGGGTGGGAAGATCCTGGATGGTGTTAGAGTTCAAACCCGCTTGGATTTCGGAGGACCCAGCCAGCCTTGAACTCTCAGTTTCCCAGGGCTTTGGAACTTAGAGTGGGACAGGCCTCTTTACCCCAGTACTGCTGGTAGTGTTTCTCTCTCTGGACCCTTCTCCTAAGGATTAGGGAGACAGGACAGATGGTTGGCGAGCAGTAAGAATGCCCTGGGCAAAGGCTATTCATGTGTCAGAAAATGTTAACAACCTGTTGTGAGGAACAGGAGGAACAAAATAAAAGCAATTCTGACGTTGTGTGTACACTATCTATAGAAGCCTCAATTTAATGCCACTTACCATGGAGCTGCTTATAGTTCTGATCTGATTATATACTGGGTGCCAAATCAATGGTGCTAAATTGAAAACAGATTAAATTAATGGAATGATTAACTTATTTTCTCTCAAGCTTAAGTTTAAGTCACAGTATTTCATTGGATATATGATTTATACTTTTCAACGATCTGAATCATCTTTTTAATTTAAATGCTATTGTTGCTGGATTGGGTTAATATTAGCATGATTTTTTAAATGATTGAAACAGTAATTCCATATGATTTTTATGGGCCAATTATTAAGATTTATTTTCCAATCCATTGAAGGGGAAAAAAAATCAGTAGTGTTTCAACAATGATAGAGATACATAGAGAAGTTACTCTGAAGGTGTTGGATGTTTTCATCCTCAGACAGGTGAAATAATAAATGACAGCTAAAATATTCATAACTGAAGCATCTTCGTACATTAGAGATTATAAGTGTAGGCTTCTTGTCTTTTACCTACCTCTATTGTTTTGACAGTGTGGAAATGGTAGAAACTGCATCCTCCTCCCACTTATAACTAAATCAGCAGAGGAAGGAGGCCACCTCTATTGAATACTCTCCTGACTGGTATAATTCACATAAATTGGCATAGTCTCTCAAAGAACTGAGGGTGGGGTTGTATGATCAGAAAGCTAAGTACTCCAAGAAATGTATACAGGGGTGGTTAAAAATAGGTTTACAGTTGTTTGTATGGAAAAAGACATGAAAGTTATGGTTATTACAGTGGCTTTATTAACTCAAAGGAAAGTCACAGTGGCACAGTAGACCTACTTTTACCCACCCCTGTATTTGCCAAATTCTCCTTTTTCACATTAGAAATGAGAATTTGTCACTTTTTTTTCTTTTGTGGCTCATTTGTTTTTGCTTAAGCTTGGAGAAAGGTTTAACATAACACCAGTGATAAATTAAGGATGAATAAAATTACTTAGTTGTTCTTATGGTAACAGCAATGCATATATTGTATTTTAGTGCAAACTGGTTCATCTTTTTTCCTGTTCCCCCCACCCAGAAACGGCTTTTAGATTCAGATTTCATCGATCCTTTAATGAATAAAAAAGCTCGAATATCTCACCTGACAAATAGAGTGCCACCAACATTAAATGGTCATTTGAATTCTACCAGTGAAAAATCTGCTGCAGGGCTCCCGCCACCCCCTGCAGCCGCTGCCATCCCCACCGCTCCACCACTGCCTTCCACCCACCTGCCCGTCTCCAGTCCTCCTCAGGCTGCAGATTCTAACTCCAATTCCCCTAGCACTCCAGAAGGCCGGGGGACTCAAGACCTACCTGTTGACAGTTTTAGTCAGAACAGTAGTATCTGTGAGGACCAGCAAGACAAATATACCTCTAGGACTTCTCTGGAAACCTTACCCTCTGATTCAGTTCTACTAAAGTGTCCAAAGCCTACGGAAGAAAACCATTCAACGTCTCACAAAAAGTCCAAAAAGAAGTCTAAAAAACACAAGGAAAAGGACCAAATAAAGAAACATGATATTGAGCTGAATGAGGAAAAGGAAGAGGACCTTAAAAGAGATGAGGAAATTGCCAAGCTGAACAACTCCAGTCCGGATTCCAATGAAGGTATTTTATACTTGTAAAAACCAACTACACACATAAATGAATAAGAAGAGGCGACTTCGTGAGTGTGAGGTTATGCTGTTCATAATTAGTAATGCCTTTTCATCAAATGAGGTTTCATTTAGTTACTAATCTTAGTATTGTGTTTTTTGAGCAGGTTGTGTTTTTTGTTTTGCATTTTACTGCAGTCATTTTTAATCTCTCTTTAGCCACTTATTAACTGTGTTTCTATATTTGTTAATAAGGTGGTGAGTGACATTTGAAAATGACCCTGTCATCCTCCAGAGACCCCTTTAAAGAAGGTGGGCTTTGTTGCCCTTTTCTATACTATGATGGTATTATGAAACCTCAACATGACCTGTTATATGCCATTCTTGAAGTGATTTAAAATGAAGCAATAAAAATATTTCTTTCTTTCTTTGCCAAAGAAACAGGGTCACTCATGCCTTAATTAATATTAGTACAGGGGAAATGTCAAATTCTTTATAAAACAGACAAAGTAAAATTACATTTACAGATTCATAATATCATCTTCATTCAGAGTAAAGGCAGTTTGTCTTAGTAAACATCAGTTGTTATTAGTAAAATTAATCATTTAAAGCTTTTGGATGCTTTAAAAGCCAAATATCTAGAAACCTAAAGAAGCTTAGAATAATGCTTTATCTCTAAAGAAAAAGCTAACCAGTAGCAGGATTGCTTACCTGGGGTATAGTGATTTTTAAAACCCAATGACAAAATTGTTCATTCTTGGTTTTTTTTTTGTTTTGTTTTTTTTGTTTTTTGTTTTGGTTTTGAGTTGTCTTCTAAAACTTAATGTCTTACATGCTAGCACATAGAACATCCTGGCCCATTGTTTAGTATTTATGCCCATTTTAAACCCAGCATAAAAACTAAGAAAAAAATTCCCCAGGAAAATACAACTTTAGAAAAGTTACCTTAATGAAGAGAGTTTCAGGAGTATTATCTTTCTGTAATTTTTCCACAATACTGAAAATATGTAGTGCTTAGATTTAATTGACTATTTTTACCATATGAGAGAAGCTTTGATATAGAATAGTATGATACAGTACCATTATTGACCTGGATTAAATATATTGCATGTCAAAGTATATCTGTTGAAATATTTAGATCAGTGTGATACTATATAGTGGCCCAAGAGAAAGGTGTAAGCTTTTTTCCTCAAACACTATTGTGCTTGAATTTGCCAGGTCAGGAAAGGCAAGAGGTAATAAAACCTCGTGTAGAGTTAGTACACCAGGTCTCTGGGTATGCCCACACTCCACACTTCCCACTCTCATTGGTGATCCTAAGTCAGAGGTTAGTGCCGGAAGGATTGTATCCCAGTATGTTTAGATCTTCTTAGAGTTTGAGGCCTGGATAAGCAGACCTAGTTTCTTTGAACCTTCAGTGAGGATGTGGTGTCTTTCAAAGACAATTGAGATAATCACAAACTGAAGACAAATCAGACCCACATTCCCTGTATCTATTTGTTGCAACTTCACTGGTGTTTGTGTCAAAGGAGAAGCCAGGAGACATATACTTGATGCCTTTTCCTTTAAGACTCAGGCTGTTGTAAAAACAAACTTCTACCCAAGCATGAATCAAATAGACAGTAGTCCCCCCCTTATCTACAGTTCTGCTTTCTGTGGTTTCAGTTACCCACTGTCAACTGTGGTCCAAGTATATTAAATGCAAAATTACAGAAATAAACAGTTCATAAGTTTTAAATTGCATGCCATTCTGAGGAGCGTGATAAAATCTCACTGCCTTTCTCTCTGTACCGCCCAGGACATGAATCACCCCTTTGTCCAATGTCTCCACCCTGTATACACTACCTGTCTGACAGTCACTTAGTACTGGCTGGGTTATCAGATCAACTGTCTAGGTATCACAGGGCTTGTGTTCAAGTCACCCTTATTTTACTTAATAATGGTCCCACAGCACAGGAGTACATAGTGATGTTGGCAATTCAGAGATGCCAGAGTGAAGCTGTCAAGTGTACCTATGTAGAGGAAAAAACAGTATATATGGGACTTGGTACTATAAGTGGTTTTAGGTATCCATTAGGGGTCTTAGAACATATCACCTTCTGGATAATGGGAAACTACTGTATGTACTGTATATGTACAATCCATGAACATGAATAAAAAGTCCATAGAATTTGCATAATTTGTTTAATATGCTTGTTATTTAAAGTATTAAACCAAGATATCAAATATTCAATTTTGTTTTGCCAGCAGGCAGGGTTAGAGTTTGAGTTATTACTTTAATTCTACTTTGAATGATAAAAATTACCCTAGTAAAATATCTAATCATACCCCGTGCAAATGGCACGTTCAAACAAATGAAATACTTCGGGATTTATACACTTTCACAGCATGGTCCTGAATGATCAGCACTTTATCTTTTTGGCCTTTTAAAAACAAATCTATGTTATTATGAAGGTTAGAGATTAGAGGATTATAAATCAGTGTTTAGTAATAACTTATTTTAAATTACTTTAAACCGACAGGAAAACTTCCTACCCAGTTCCACTGTCTGCATACAAAAAGGGCAGCAGTAAAAATACAGTGACTGAAACAGTCTGCTACCTGACTTCACTGTCTCATCTGCCTTGTTTGAATCCTATGAAAAGTAGATGTTGATGTAAAAGTTTATCTCCCATTGTCTGGCTGCATCTGCCATCACAATCTTTGAATTGCTGGGCAGATGCCACAACTGTTGTTGAAAGAATAGAAGATTGACCTTGGGTTAAGATGGAATTCCTTTATTGTGCAGACACTGCAGTAGCCAGGGTGCTTTCAATGCCTGGCATCGGTTCTGCTGGCGCTGGTCATAGGGCCTCTATTGTTCATGTTCAATTGTATTCCTTGCTCACTGTTGCTTATTGAGATGGAAGAATAGAATTTGAGGAAAAGTGCTCCAGATGTTTCTGATCTATTTTAGAATTATAGGCATTTTATAACCATACTGTTGGTGAACACTTGAATTTTTTTCTTCGTAGGAGTTAAAGAGGGTTGCACTGCCTCCACGGAGCCTTCTTCAACAATTGAACTCCCAGATTATTTGATGTAAGTTCAGATGTCTGCCAATGAGAGAGAACTGTTTAATTTTAGAAAGTTTGCAAATTCTTTTCCCATAATTTGCAAATCAGAAAAGTAAGACGTTCCAGAAATAGTGTCCTAAAGCCACCCCTGCAATTGAAAGGCTGCCATTAAGCCTGCTCGTCCCAAATCTACCCTTGTCTGCTTCAGTCGGTTGTGCCTCCCCTTGCTCTGAGCTTTGCGCAGTGGCCTTTAAGTATAGAGAAGCCGGTCCTTTGTTCCGGGGCCAGGCCAAGCATTTGATTATAGGAGATTTCAGGGATCTGACTCCTCAAAGCTGACAGTTTATCAATGCACAGTCCTTCCCTGCATGTGTTACTGGTAACATGCTTAAACCTCTGCAGTTAATACAAAGTAGAGAGTGATTGATTTTGTTTAAATAAAGCTCTGCCATCAAATTAATTTTAAAAGCAGATAATAGTAAAATTTGATCACCTCACTTTAGTACAGGTTATAATGGTTTTCTTGTTATGACAACAAGTTGCTAAATGCTGAGCTGGGGACATTTTTGTAACTGGCTATCACAGAAATTATAACCTGGACACATAATTCTAGCTTTTTTACAGACTCAGAGGCTTCTATAAGAAGAAAATAATTAAGTTGTAAGAGCCTGGAAAAAATGGAGAGTGAAAGAGCAAGTGGGCCTGACTGTCGATAGCTTAAAGAATGAACAAATGTGCAAGATAGCCTGAATGTAGAATAGAAAATGAAATCTGGGCTGTATGAACATGTTTTTCTCTATTTAGTACCATCTCATGGTGGACAAAGTCAAACTATGCTATTTAGTCCTCCATATCCTATGAAATGCTCATTTCCAGAGTAGAGAACATTTTACACTTAAAATGTGTTATTTTTGCTTAACAGTAGTGTGTGTGAAAGCAGTATTTATTGGGGAATGATATAGCAGGAAACCATAATGCTGGTTATCATCTCTTAACTAAAAGGAACCCAAGAAACCATGCTGAGTAGTGTATGGTTTTGGAGTTCTGTGTGGGGGCTTTGAAAAGCAGCCACCACTGAGTTGGCCCAGGAAGGGTTCGTTGGGGGATAGCACCTGTCTCCACTGATGATGAGGTTCATCTGTCCGACTGTATACCCATTTCTCCTTAAAAGTGCTGTCAAAGTTGCTGCCCCCTCAAATAACAACGGCAGTGCTGTGCTCTCATTCTCTCACAATGGATTCTAAATTCCTCTTTTTTGCCCTAGTGATGTATACTTGTTATGTTTGACAGATCATGTAAGGAGACTGCAAAATAATTCTGACCTTTCCCCTGTGGATTCAGGCTATGTTTTGTCAACTATCAGTTAATTCTAATTAAAACTTTTTTAACTTAGTGATTTAAGGATGGTTACTGCATCTGCCTCTGCATTTCTGTACATTTGTCTTGTTTTTAGCTCTTTAATAATTACAAATATATATAACCTGTGCAATTGTTTGCTTACATTATTTAAGTAAAAGCAATTTGTTTTAACCAAAAATTAAGTCTTGTATAAATACAGAAATTTTTCTAAAAATGGTGAGAAAGCATGAATTTTCAGAAAAATCTCCAGAAGTATAAAACTTAAGTTTTTTTTATGAGAAACCAAAAGACTATACTATCAAACCTTAATGATCAGCTTCTGAATAATTCATACTTAACTACAGTATTTTGATTTTTTTTTTTTTCCTCACCCGAGGACATTTTTCATTTTTTGTTCAGGTAGAGTGGGAGGGAGAGAGAGAGAGAAACATCGATGTGAAAGGAACACATCGAGTGGCTGCCACCCGCACAACTGACCAGGGCCGGGGACAAACTGCAACCGAGGTACGCGCCCTTAGCGGGAACCAAACCCGGGTCTCTCAGGACCGCAGGTGGACGCTCTAACCGCTGAGCCAAACAGGCCAGGGAAGTATTTTGATTTTTATATAATAGGAATACTTCTCCTTCTGGTTGTGAATTGTCCAGACTGTTTAAAATTTTATTCCATTGCTGCATTACAAGCCACCTGTAGAACTCAGACTTTTTGGTAAAAATAGCGAAATGCTTTTCCTTAAAATGCCAGTATAATCAAATAATCTTCTATAATAGCAACACACCTGTTGGTCAGTTTGTTATTTTTCTAAGGATATTAAGTGAAATATGGAGGGTGTGGTTTGAGAAAGCAGGATAAGTATTTTGTATAACAAATTGAACCTGAGTTTCACAATCTGTTTGACCATTTTCCTCACATACGCTGTCCCCAGGAATTGCTTCTCCTGAGTGGGCCCCTCTGCTGTGCAGTGAGGACGGCCCGTCTGGAGAGGACACTTCCCCCTGCTGCCTTGCTTGGCTGGCGCTGCCTTTCACAGCAAAGACACCGCAGGACAGCTTTCAGGCTGCACACCACACGTCTCCATTACACCTAGAAAATTACACTGCTGCACTGGCTAACTCGGCATGGATAGATATTAATGAGGACATTAAGGTTGCTCACTGCACCACTTCTCACATCTCCAACTAGCTATCTGTGCTGTCCCATTTTAAATAAAAGTGACAAGATTATCTGAAACTGTTTCGGAGAGGACTGAACTCCACGGTTTTCCCACAATGAAGAATATTATGTATACTCTGGGGCTCCCTGCTTAAAATTGCTTTGAAATCTTCATTTTTATCTCAATAAAGTCAAGGGACTTTTGCATTCCATGACAGAAGCACAGAGTGCAGAGGCCAGACCAGGCCCTGAGGTGATCCCAGTCCCCAGGTCCACGAACAAATAATAATTCTGTTTTAATATGAAAATGCTGGTTTCATGTATTAACCACTAAATGAACTGACACTCTGGGAAAACGGCCTTCATTCCTCAGGTTCTTAGAAGTATTCATACCCCAAAATAAAACAGGTTTATGGCATTTTTATTAAGAAAGTAAATTAGACTAGTAGCACAACACTGCCTTTCTGTTACACATGCTATACTATGTCACTTTTTAAAGTGATAAACAATTTCCCTTTTGTATTTTATATATTTGCCTAATCAGAAATGGGAGGAAAGGGAGAGAGGGAACTAATCCCAAGGCACCTTGGTGGCAGCAGGTGTGAAAGACCTAAAGACAGCTTCCCTCATAAAGCAGCAAGTCGAGAGAGAGATTGACTTTCGCACTTGGTGACTGTGTGGCATTTTCCCGGTTCTGCGCTATCCCTCTGTCTCCATGTGACTGGTAATAGATGTTGGCCTCTGCTGCTAGTATGTAGTGAATTATTTTGGGTAGATAAAGGTTTAGGAAGCTATATCTATATGAGTGTTGTTTTCTTTTTACATAGTTGTACTTTAATTCCATTGCCACCATGCCTTTTTTCATTGGGCTTCTAAGCTCTTCGGTAGCATAATTTCACCTGGAAGGTCTTTGAAGGAGTGACATGGCTATCTTTTATCCTGTTTGGTTTTTTTTTATTATTAGAAAATATATTGCTATTGTCTCTTACGAGCAACGCCAGAATTACAAGGATGACTTCAATGCGGAGTATGATGAGTACAGGGCCTTGCACGCCAGAATGGAGACTGTAGCAAGAAGATTTATCAAACTGGATGCGCAACGAAAGCGCCTTTCTCCAGGCTCAAAAGAATATCAGGTAAATGCATTTGTTCCTATATGGACTGGCTTTCATATTTGTTTCTTTCTCTGTCCGGCCCAACCCCCAGGCATCCTGTTAGCTTCCAGAGTGAGTCTTCTCACTGATCACCTTCTCTGCAGCTCTGGGCTCTCATTTAAAATGAGCTAGGAAACTAAATATTTGAAATAGTTATTGAAAATAAGTAAACACAATGAACTTGTATTTCCATCAGTGGAAAAAAAATAACCTTTTTATTTAACATAATATGTGTAAAATATGTAATATATTCTTATACATTTACTATAATATATAGTGTATTGGGGAAAATACCAAACACAACTAAATAGGGAAAAAAAATTTGATTCATGATTCTTCAAAGTATTTTATTGCATTGCCAACTCAACTCAGGCTACAGCTCCTAGATCTGGTGCTGTTACCCAAAATTGCAATTTCAAGTAAATACTTTAATTAATTTAAAAAAATTTTTTTTTCTTAATTGATTTTTAGAGAGAGGAAGGAAGAGGGAGCAAGAAATAGAAACACCGATGAGAGAGAACATCGATTGGCCACCTCCTGCATGCCCCCTACTGGGGATTGGGCCCGAAACCTGGGCATCTGCCCTGACCGGGAATCGAACCGGTGACCTCTTGGCGTATGGGTCGATGCTCAATCACTGAGCCACACCAGCCAGGCTTAATTTTTTATATAACCTCAGTCAGGCATAAAATAGGAAAGATATAGACACAGAATATAACAGGGGCTTCATACCACAGAAGTTTGGGGTTAAATGAAAAAAAGCATGGTGCTTCCAGCTACTCCAGAGACAGACGTTGGTTAACAGGTATTAATCAGTTTTCACTTCCCTACAGCTAACAAAGAGCAGTAGAAGCCTGACCCGATTGTTCTCATAGTTCTTAGCGAAAGGACTAATGTAAATGAGTGGTTCCTTCCTTGGGCTGGCCAGATAACTTTGTCGTACTTCACAAGCATAGACCCCGGGCCACTACCATTATTCTGACAGGAACCAAGTGGGAGAATGGATGAGTTTTCCCACAATGGAAGCGCCTGTGCTCTAGAGATTCAGTATGTCTTCTATTAGTGGGCCTTAATCTCTTAAACAAGCCGCCCAGAATTATAGAAGATTTTGTCAGAGGAGTTGGTGTTTGAGGGTGCAGAAGGTCAATGATATGGTTATGTCAGGTTGGTTTTTTTTCCTATATAGTTATTCCAGTGTACCATGATTATATTTAAAGTGTAATTCCAAGGATTGCTTAGTGGTTAGGAGCAGGTTCCAGAGTCAGAATGCCTGGGTTTGATTCCCAGTTCCTACCATTTAATACTTGTGTGACCTTGGGCAAGTTATTTAACTTGTCTCAAAATACCCATCTGTAAAATGAGGTGATTATATACTCGTGCAGAATAAATGTAAGCGTTTGGAACCTGCTTAGATCCATTGTACATCAGGTTATATGATACATAAGGCTTAGCCATTTTCCCCAACCACTCAACTTTCCTCCCTGGAGGCAATCAGTAGTACTGGTTTCCAATGTATTCTTTCAGAGATGTGTGTGTGTGTGTGTAAGATGTATATACACAAGCAAATTCACATTTTTACCATATGTAATTAAATCTAAGATATCTAATTATAGGATGCACCATTGTCTTATGTTCCAGTAAGTTAAACTCTGATACAATGTTATTTATCTGATTTCATTAAAATGAGAAGAAATATGCATCTTAGAAGTAATGAAATTCTTAGAATATATTGTTTCCTTCTTTTAAACATATGATATCAAACTGTATAATTGTTCTGCACTTTGCTTTTTTCACTGAATATAATGCATCTTAGAGAATTTTTTATATAAACACTTCCCCCCTTTTTAATGGTCTCCTTAGTGTTCCCTTTTGGATTAATAGACACTTAGATTTTGTTTAATGTTTTGTGCTTTACAAACAGTGCTGCAGCAGTTACCCTTCTGCACATGTCATTTCACTGAGCACAGGTGAATCTGGCAGACAGGTAGAAGTGCCGAGTTACTTCTGCATTCATTGTACTGAGAGCAGTTGCCGAATTGCCTTCCTTAAAGATTGTGCCGACTTCTATTCCCATCGTCATATTTCCCACACCCTGGCATATGAGTTAATCTTTATATTGCAAGCAAAAAAGTTCTCTTCTGATTTCTAATTTTTTTAATTTTGTAGAATGTTCATGAAGAAGTCTTACAAGAATATCAGAAGATCAAGCAGGTAGGTAGTAGGATCACTGTTGGTTCGCTGACATAAAGTTGGGAATTATAAATTCTGTAACCTGATTCCTCATTGTTGTTTTTTTTTCACCCACAGTCTAGTCCCAATTACCATGAAGAAAAATACAGATGCGAGTATCTTCATAACAAGCTGGCTCACATCAAAAGACTCATAGGTGAATTTGACCAACAGCAAGCAGAGTCATGGCACTAGAGCTCTGCTTGGACCAGAAGATGTGAATAAACTTAAGCTTATTTATTTAAAATTCCAAATGAGTTGCTCTAAGATTCTAAAAAAAAAAAGTGAAACTTTGCCTGTTGGAAGTTTCAGTATGTGTAAACTTGAGTTACCTTTTTTTTGCTGCCCCTCTCCCGCCTCCCCAATCCCCACCCTTTTCTTTGCTTCCCTGCATTTTTGAAGCTGCTTTTTCTGGTCCTTGTTTTCTCCCTCAAGACTTGTGTTTGTCAATAGAAGTGATTTTTTTGTTTTAGATATTGGGGATCCAGTATCTATACTTCAAATCAGTTTTTTTTCTTAAAAACTTGTTTGTAATTAGAAATGATTTTTTTTTTAGATATTGGGAATCTAGTGTCCACACTTCAAAGTTATGTGTGTTAAAAAAACAAAACAACCAGTAATGTGCAAGGTGAAATGCTTTTGGATAAACATAAGCCTATTTTCTGACCTTTCTTAATGCGAACTCTTTGCCTTAAATGGTAGCATATTTAGAAATTTGCACAAAATACAAAAAAATTAAAACATTGTTTTGGAGGGTTAATACATAGAAAGGTCTATGTGTATGTATACGTGTGTAGCTAGCTACACACGTGCATATATATATATAGGCTGACTCGAAATAGAACAGTAAATTGCTCTGCCAGTTAACCCCCCATTGCAATGGTTGCCTTAAGGTGTTTGCTAGTTGTGTACATAGTGTGGTTAATCATTAGCTACACTGCTTCCCACTTGATTGGAGCAGTGGGAAGCACACTGTGGCCTACCAGCGTCTGAAAGAGTGTCCGCGACCTGTGTGTGTGTGCAGAGGTGGTGTGGATGTGAGCGTGCATGAAGGGAACAAGCTGCTGCTCTCAGTAGGCCGAACGCTCAGGTTAAACAACTGACGAGTGTTACTGTAGGTTTTTTTTGTTTTTGTTTTCTGTCAAATAGCTACTTCTATTGTGAAAGACAAAAGCATTTCCATTTCAACCGTTCGTCAGCTTTGTTGTTGGGCAAAATTGATATATTCTGAAAATGAAACAAATCTATAGTTTTGGGGCAAAATTATAAAATTAAATATGTAGGTAACCTATTTATATACTGGTATAAAGTATTTTTTTGAAGAGAGATGTGCAAAGAAGTTATTACCTACATGAAATGTATATTTAAAGATTTTTTTCTTCATCCTGGGTGCCAGGAATATGAAAAACAGAGGATATATTTAACCATAGCATACTGTGATTCATCAAACAGCACAAACTTTCATTTCATGGAGTTTATCTGTTGACGTTGATTTAAACTATCACTTGTTTTATCATGTGGGAACATAAGTTATGTCAAAAATGTAAGGACTTTGAACTAATGTTGATTCAAGTTGTGTCGTCTTACCGTGTTGTCTTTTCAAAGTGTTGCCAGTTAAAAAGGGAAGCATTATGTTTACAAATCTGTTCTGAAATGTTTGCCAAAATTTGGTAGTATCTTTAATAAAGATGTTTGTCTCCAGCATCCAAAAAAATAAATAAATAACTTTGTTGTGTATCGCTGTAAACCAGAAAATGTTAGTTTCTAGATAACCTGAGAGAGCACGTAGATGAACTCTCTCTTTGGAGTTCTTCTAAAATCTTAACTGGAAAGAGTAGATAATATAGTGAAAGTACACAAACTATTCAAAGACTGAAGCAAGACCCTCCACACCATAACTCTATAACATTACTGCAGAAATTTAATTTCTATGTAGCATGGACCTCTTGGGAATTCTATTTCTTTTAGCATTGAGATCCCTGGTGCTCTTCCTTTTACCTCAGAATTGGTACAATCATTATTAAATGTTCATTGATTTCAGACTTTCAGTTGAAAAGAAGATAGGAAAGGAAACATACTTAATTGGGGGTCAATTTGATCCTCATATTATTATGGTGAAGTCTGCTGAGGGATTTGTCTATAGGTAACAACCTCCTCATTGATGTCATTTCTTAAACATCTTGGCCTTTTAATCAAAGATTGTGTGCTGCTATTTGCTATGAGTGGTGTTTCTCAAAAACAAGGTGCTTGGACCACTTACATCACCCAAATTAGAATCTCTGGGTATAGGGCCCAGGTATCCACCCATACTTTCATAGTAAGTATCCTCCAGGTGACTTTTGCAAGTTAAAGTGTAAGAAACATTGGTTTGGATGTAGAAACCTTAGGTCTCTCAATCTCAAAATCTTGAACTGAAGTTCAGCTATTGGTTTGTTGTTGTTGTTTTAAGCCCATCTCTATCAGCAGGCACATCACTTTCCCCTCGACAGCATGTGAGGCACCCTCTCCAACGTTTCACTGCCAACTTTTATTCCGGAACTTGTTTACAGACAAGTCTTCTAGTTGGTTTATTGTTCGCCCTTGGAGCTCCTACCCACCTACATCAGCACATCTTCTGGTTTACAAATAGGGTCATAATAGAAGCTGGAGATGCTTCAGAAAAATCCAGCGTTGCACACCCATAGACTTGACCACCAACCTATAAAAGCCTTAATTTAGATGTTTGTTGTGTACAATGGACAGATCCTTATAAAATGTGTCTATCAGTTGTAAATCTCTGACTCTGCTGTTACCTGAGGCTGCATCTCTTAAAGATGGGCATAAGCCTATTAAAATATTTATAATCATCATTCATGTCCTACTGCTAGATTTTTAGATACTTTCGAATAATTGCTGAGGTATGGGTGGGCTTAGCATCAGTTACTTTGGTCGTAGAATTTAGTTTTTTTTTTTTTAAAGAAACATTAAGTGTAAAACAGCATTATCAAGATGAGAGAATGAGTTCTGTTTTCATCACATTTCATCTAAAATAATTTGAAGATTTTTACCAACACTCATAAATTAATTCTAGATTGAATGAGCAGCTGATTTAATACAAACCAAAAAGAACATTAACTAGATGTGGTATTGTTTTTTTATGTGGGGATTTCATTTCCTATCTTGTTGGGTTTCATTTCTTGTGGAGTCATTTAGAGGGTTAACTTTCAACTCTAAGTAGTGGTGATGTTCAGGACTACTGGCTCCCTCAAAAGTCATTGGTGTGGTCAGTTTCTGTTATTACTCCGTGCATTGATTATAAAAATTCAGTATTAATTTTTTTCATCTCTGATTGATCTTTTAACTCGTAGAGGAGTGAGTTTTCTTTTCCCTTAAAGTATTTCACTTTATTATGTAAAACAAATGCATACTTGCATGTTGGAAGCAAGATGTTGAAATGAAGTTTAGCCACAAATGATCCATTAGTTCCAACACTGCTCGGTTGCCTTTATTCTTTGCTTCTGGTACTTGCCTGTTCATTGTCTTTCTGGCAGTGTGAGTGTTGTCACGTATGCTTGGTATATGCCTTTGCTACTTATGAAGTTCTCACAGTTTATTACTTGCCCAAGTGTTACTAAATCTTTTCTTACGTGTACCAGCTGGGGGGGGATTTATAACCAGCACTTTGAGAGGAACATTTTGGGAAGGGATATTTAACTGACACTACAAAGTGAAGGCAACAGAAGATGTTATCAATGTTCTTTGTAACCTGAAAACTGAACAAGGCTGTGAGGCTCATTTCAAAATATTTTGAAGTGTTAAAAACTATATATCTATGCTGTTTCTCAGTTGTTTCAAACAAACCATGTTAGGACTCTCGAAGGTAAAATGTCGCAGGGACTTTTCAGTTGTTACTGAGCTCAGCAGCTGTGGTGGCCCTGTTGTTCGACACCCATTTCAGTTCAATAAAAATGTTAACATTGCAATTCTGGTACTTGTTTTTCCTTTGTCTCATTTCAAGCCCTTAACTTTATCTTAAAAAAAAACCCCACCCCACACCAAAGTGTTCCCTGATGCCCTGATATAAGTGATCTTCCTGGGGCAGATAATAGTTTTTGGTGACTCTAGAAAGTGGGAGCAGGGTATCTGCTCCAGGACTCTGCCTGTTTTATAAGTGCAGGACATACCTTCCCCAGGCAACATCTCCGAGGGGGACAGTTATCATAGTTAGCATTTACTGAGGGATTCTTTTGCATGCATTGTTCCATTTCGTCTCACCACAACCCTGTTATGCCCATTTTATTGGCGAGTAAACTGAGGCCTAGAGAAATTAAGCAACTCATCCATTGCCCAGCTGATAAACAGTGGAGCCTACAAGCCTGCGCCCCACGTATGTGTTCTTAACCACTTCTCCATGATACCCCTCTTCCATTGGTACCTTTTAGAGTTAGAATAATCTTCACAAAGTGATTATTCTAAAAACATCAGACAGGCTAGACAAACTTTTGGTTCAAAGGAGACTAGAATGTGGAGTTTGGGGGTGATGTCTAGTGGATTCTCAGTAGGTTGATTTTATCAGAATTGATAAATTTGAAGGAAGGCCAATACTTTTTATAAAAAGGTATGTTTTAGTTATGAATGTGTTTAGTCTCAACAATGGGCTGTCTGAAGGAGATTAGGGCAGTGGAGGTAGAGAGGAGGCAGGAGCGCCGTCTTGGAATCACACCATGTTCTCTCTGTATTGAAAAGTCGTCTCCAGCCCCGGCCAGTTTGGCTCAGCGGTTGGAGCATCAGCCTGCGGACCAGTGAGTCCTGGGTTCGGTTTCCGCTAGGGGCACGTATCAAAAAAAAAAGGCTGTCTCCATAACAACAGACTAGCTCTAGGGTCCTGTCTGAATTAGACATAAAGACATTCTCCTGTCCAGGTCCTTAGCCTCCAGCTTCTATACCTTTTCTGAAAGGATAATGGTGGAGGGCAGGAAGACAGACTCAGTTAAGCATTGGCATTAGAAACCTGGAATGTTTCGTGCCAGCACTGACTCCGGTTAGGTTCACAAGGAGCCTCCCCCATAACATGACATTCCTAGTGTAATTGTGGTGGCAGCTCTCCCCCACCAGACACTTAACATGGTACTTGTTTTTTTCTTTTTATCCTCACCTGAGGACGTTTTTGCATTTATCTTGAGATAGAGCAGGAGGGAGAGAGGGTGGAAGAGAGAGAGAGAAACAGCGACATGGAAGAGACACATCGAGTGAACACCACCCACACGACCCCAACCGGAGTTGGGGACAAACTGCAACCGAGGTACGTGCCCTAAGCGGGAACCGAACCCAGGCCTCTCTGTTCCGCGGGCCCACGCTCTAACCGCTGAGCCAAACCGGCCAGGGCAACACGGTACTTGTCTTTTAACTCCTTTCCTCAGCTGTAACGTGAAAAGACACCTTCTTACTGGGTATGAAAGAATCTTAATTGTTGTTTACAAAGCACTTGGGTGTTCCGTGAAAAACAGCTATCTAAATTACATGCTGTCTGCTGAATGCACAGGGAGACTTTGTTTGGAGCATATTTTCCAGGTGACAATGGGCCCATTTTGACGGATTGCAAAAGGGACAAAGGCAGACAGAGGCCTGAGGTTTCCAGGTGGAGCGCCTGAGGTTTGTTTTATTGACTGCTAGGTTTTCACATACCTGCTCCACTGGTTTTGCCTTTCTGAGACTGGGACAAGAGGCTAGCAGTGGCAGTCGATGGCTCTGATATTTTATGATTGCATGATTGTCAAGTTGGGGTCAGATGATCCTGCGGTGTGTGACAGTGGAGATGTGTCGTTTACCACTGCTGCCTGCATAATTCACCCGGCCAGCCTGGCTGGTTTGTCTTCCTGTGATTAGACACTTGGTACACTGTGGGCATTTGTAGACCGATGATAAAAATTCCATATCTGTGTCTATGAAATGTAGGAGAGGGCCTCCTAAAGATGAGCTCACAGAATTAGCCACCGAGTTTGAGTTCCAAGGCTGGGACTTCCAGGGGAATGGCCCGCTGCCTTTCTACGCTCCGTGGGCTCCAGTGGCCTATAGAATTCCAGACGGGCAGCCCGGTCTGGCTTGCCAGGCTCACCTCCTGCTACACTCTGCACACGTCCCACAGGCCTGCGTGCAGGGCCTCCAGCACCCCTGCTCCTCCTATCCCAGGGCCTTCCTTAGTGCTCTGTCCCTTCTGCACCACCAGCTCTCCCCTCCAGGCCTTCCTCACTTGGCCAGTCCTCCTTACCTTAGATCTCTGAACACCCCTTCTCTCCAGGAAACCCTCCCTGAGCCCTCAGGCTAGTTCAGGTCACCCTGGTAGATGCTCTCTTTCATCCTCTCCTTTATGTCATTTATTACAGTTGTAACTAAGTGCCAATTGTATTATTACTAATTAAATAAGTTTCATGGGAGTAGATTCAGTCTTGCTCACTAGGGTGTCCCCAGCTCCAGGCCTAGTGCCTCGCATATAGAAGGTGCTCGGTAATAATTTACTGACGGAATGAATGAAGCAGGCTATTCATATATGTCGTATTTAAGATTAATGTGGCCACAGGGTTTGGATTACTAGAGTTTGCGGTGTCATTCATTGTGCCTTGCCACTTTCTCTTCCCGAAGTCATGATTTAGGAGTGGCACACTGACCAGGCTGTGGGGATCCCTCTGCCATGGTGAGCTCACTGGACGCCTTCGAAGGGACCGTCTCTTCCCAGCATGCATTCACCCTCTGGTCACCTCTGGAAAACCGGAATCTGTATTAGTCTACCATGGTTTGGAATATAAAATGGAATGGTTTAAAAAGTTATTTTTATTATAACATTCTGATTTCATTTACTAATTATTTTTCTCACTTCTCAATGGTATGGGAGAAGGCAGCAGTCTAAAGATACCGTTTTCCTATCTTCATTAAGGCATCTTCAGCCTGACCTTTTTTAAAAATTCAACATTGCTTCTATTGACATTTATTTTATGCCTAGCACTTCTGTAATCTCCCAAGCAGTATACATATAGAGGATAATCAAAGCAAATATATCAAAAGACTTCTGAATTTCTATAATGATAGAGCTAACGGAGCTTGTCAACAGTGTTAGAACAACGGCCTTCATTTCACAGATGATGAGATGAAGGTGTTTGAATGACAGCCCCCAGCAGAGCCAGAGGGACCCAAGGAGCTTACACACTCTTCCTAGAGAGGTACTGAGAATAGAACAGAGGGATTGCTCAAGTGCCAAACTAGATGTGCCACTCACGAGCAGTTCGGAGCACAGCCAATCAGAAGCCTGGCTTCGAGTCCAGGGTCTGCACCCCAAGCTACAGACTGTGGGCAAGTTTATAAAGCTCTCCAGCCTCAGTTTCCCACCCACGAATGGGACAGTGCCCATCTCGGGGTTGTGACAACATATATGTAGAGCGGTACATGGCACCTCGTAAGTTTTCTATATGTATTTTTATGGTTTATTTTATAATTATTTTTTTTCCATCTTTTATTTCTATTTGGACAGTGTTTAGCAATATATCTGATAAACAAGCAGCCAGCCAGAACTGAAAACTCTATTGGGTTAACTTAGATTTTGGTGTAATGGTGATGGAGCCATTGTATTAGACAAACACATCCTAGAATGTTTAAGAATCTCTGCTCCCAATTGCTCTACAAAATGAGCTTTCTCTGTGAATCTTTCCAAGTCCCACTTGAACAGCCCTGAACGGCACGGCTACCAGTAACTTGGTTATACAGTGCTGATGCATTCTGTCTAAACTTGAGCATGGTCTCTACTAATTCTTTTTTCCAGTTGTCTTCCTAGGGGAGTGTTTATACAAGAGGCTTGTTTTCTGAACGCTTACGTGCGTCTTGCCCCTAGTTACTAGAGGGGGTTGACACAGTTCATTCAGGTAAGACATTTTGGGGGAAAAGTCTGCCATGAACATGACTCTGCCTTGCGCCTGTAAGCTTTCCCCTCTCCTCTCAAGGATAGAGTTCATTTAAGTCAGCTCTGCCAAAGGAGTGCCAAGAGTTCTCCAGGGGTGTCATGGCCACTTGAGCTACAGAATTCTGCAGCTGGCACCAGCTCTAAAGGGACACTGGGGACTGCTGGCAGAGCCCCTGCCTGTCTATCCTTCCCCTCCCTGCCTCTTTCTCTGCCCCAGCTGACACGTTTTTATTGCTGTGGCAGCCAATTACCACCACCCCACCTGCTCCTCCTCACTGTCCTCGCCTGACTGAACTACTACGGCTCCTCCCTTCTGTTAAAGTGCACATCTCACCAATGTTCCTGTCTTTGGTTAAAGATGACTTGGCCCATAGATAGTGAGGAGGCCGGCTCAGAACCAGGGACCTACAAGCAAGACGTGACAAGTTTGGGAAGTAAAGTTGAAAATGCTTTGCAATCGAGAGGGCACAGAAGGGCACATGCAGTCCTACACCTGGGGCTCAGTCCCAGTTCTGAGACTTACCAACCCTTGACCCAGGGCAGTGTGTCTAAACCCCTGAATCTTTCTTCCACTATCTCCTATAAACTAGAACAATACCTGTATGCCATGGTTACGTGAAGATTAGAGGTGGTCGTATTCAACGAGAGGGACTGGGTGGGGCACTCACAAAGCAACACTGTATTCTCACACATGTCCCCACAAACCCACGTTGGTGGTTGTTTCTCTACCCTCAGCAATAAAATCTAGGCCAGGTCATACATTCATCCAGGACAACTGTAAGATGGTAAGTCCTGTGGTCAGTTTTAGCATAGGGCTCGTTTCAATAATGAAGACCCAAACTCTGAAATGCTGGTTGGTGGGGGATACATTGAACAGGATGAATGTGAAAGTTGCTCCACTCTACACTTCGGCCTGTTTTGGGCTGAAAGCTAAGGGCTTCTCGCCACCCTCCCACCACTCAGTGTCCCTAGGGCTGAAGGAGCAGAAGGTAGGGTGGAGAGATAAGGGACAAGAGAGATCTTATTTGACAGCACCTCTGTCTGGCCTTGGCTTCCTCCGGACTTTGTCAGAGCCTGTCCTGGATGCCTTGGTATCTTGGGTGCCTTGGACAATGCCCCGCTGAGCTGCTCCAGCCTTCCAGGGTGTTGCAGGGCCTCTCCTTTGGCCGGCCCTCCAATATCGTACCCCCTTCCTCTTCACGCAGGAAGCTAGTTGCTTAGGGCTCTTTCCTAAAGGACCCTGGCCAACATGCCAACTAGAGATGCTCTATCTGGTCTCTCATCTACCCTCCAATCCCTGCCATAAACTAATTTAAGCACTTTCGGTCTGCTACCCGTAAGAGTGTAGTGACTTTCTAAATGCACACTTGACCCTGCTATAGAGTTGCTGTTTCTTCAAGTCTGAATTAGATACCAGCCCCCTGTGTCCTCCAAGCTTGAGGAGTCACACATCAGCTTTTCTTTTTTTTTAAACCACTTCATTGAAGTATGATTGACAGGTAAAAAGCTGTACAAATTTAATGTATACAACTCAATGAGTTTGAGACTAGGAGTATACCTATGAAACCATCACCACCAACAAGGCCATAAATATATTCATCACCTCCCAAAGTTTCCTCTCATCTCTTTTTTTATTATTATTATTGTGTGTGTGTTTGTGTGTGTGTGTGAGATAAGAATACCTAACATATGATCTACCCTCTTAACTAATTTTAAGTCGGCTACGGGCACTATGCTATAGAGTGGATCTCTAGAACTTCTCTTGCATAACTGAAGCTTGGACCCTTCAACCATCACTTCCCAATGCTCCCCCCAAACTCCAGCCCCTGCTGACCACCCTTGTACTCTGCTTCTATGAGTTTAACTATTTTATATTTCATACATGAGAAAATAGAATATTTGTTTTTCCATGGCTCATTTTATTTAGTATAACGTTCTCCAGGTTCATGTATGTTGTTGCAAATGGTAGGATTTTTTTTTAGGCTGCATATTAGTCCAGTGTGTGTGTGTGTGATATTTTCTTTATACATCCATCAGTGGACAGTTAGGTTGTTTCAATATTTTGACAATTGTGAATAGTATTGCAATAAATATGGGAGTGCAAGTATCTCTTTGAGGACTTAATTTCAATCACTTTGAATAAATATTCAGAAGTGGAATTGATAGAACATAGGGTAGCCCTATTTTTAATTTTTTAAGGAACTTCCATACTGTTTTCCATAGTGACTGCACCAATCTACCTTCCCACCAGCAGGGCACAAGAGTTCCCTTTTCCCCACACCCTCGCCACAACTAAGTGTTCTCCGTAAAGCCGCTCTCATTGTCTGTCGTAAGGGAAGCACACCCCCAGCTCTATAGAAACCCTGTGATTTCCCCCATCAGTAACTTCTCAAACTTCATCACTTATGCCTGTGAGGAGCGAAGGGGAGCAAAACCGGGCGTTTTGACAACCCCCAATGCAAGCCCTGCAGATGGGGTCCAGCACCTTGCTTTCTGTTGTGGGGGTAGGTGACATCTATTGTCTGTGACCTCAACCAGAGCTGTCAGAGTCCTGTGTCAAACTTGCTGTGTACATTGTGAATGTTCAGTCATAGCATTTGTGCATTCATCCAACAACTATTTATGTGTGTCCTAGGCATTGTGCTAGTCGATGGGAATACATCGTTGAACAAGACAAATGTGAATTGCACATAATTTTATTCCAATTGTGGTAAATGCTGCAAAATAAAAGGGTCGCCCTGAGAATGCGTGATCGCAGGACGAAGGACAGTGAGGACATGGGGCAAGGCCTCCCTGGGGAAATGGCACAGACTCCAATGCTTGAGCGATGACTAGGAGTTGGGTGAGAGGAGAGTGTCCCAGGAGGAGAGAAGGAACGTGGCGGGAAGGCCTTGAGAAGAAGGCCTTCAGCACTCACTGAACACATTTATTCGAATCGCTTCTCATGAACAAAAGCCATTTAGGGTCTTGCTTTGTGTTGTTGAACCTGCTCCCTCCGGTGCCGCTCTCCCTGTCCGAGTTTGTGGAGGCCTGCTGCCCAGACGCGGCCTCCTCCCGAGAGCCCGGCCCGCGGGGTCCTGCTCATCACACAACTTGCTACTGGGGCTCTTATCCGGTGGCCTCCTCATGTTGCTAGTAAGTTCTGAGGAAAGTTTCCAAAATAGAGGGATATCAATTTAGTGGCCAGTTGATCTCCAACCATTTTGTGAGCTTCCACATGGAAAGGCTGGGACTGAGGAGACACGGCGACTGCCTTTCCCAGGGACCGGACAGCCCGCAGTCTCCCCGCCGCAGGCGGGTGCAGCACGAGAGACAGTACACACAGCCCCGGCCGGCGGGGGGGCCCTCCCTCCACTGCCAGGGGGGGCCCTCCCTCCACTGCCGGAGGTTTCTAGGGTTGTAGGTAGGAATCTTGGCCTCATGAATAGAGCCCTATCAGCCAGACAGTGTCTCTGAGAAAAGAAAAATAACATCTGTGCTATTAAAAGGGCCAACTGGTTCTCTCTGTTGTCAGCAGCCAGGCAAACCTGTGTGGTGAGGCGCTAACCAGGTAATTGGTGGGCAGGTAGCAAAGCAAGACAAGACTGGTGAGAGATGCCAGAAGGTCCGAGAAGCTGAGAAAGAGCCCTGCTGTGCATGAAAAGGAGCAAGAGTAGGGGATGAGGTGGATACGTTCTTGCCTGCCACTTTACAGTGTACAATGCTGTGTGCTTTTCCCGAGTATTGTCACAGACGTTCTCCACCCATCTCCCTTTAATCCCTTTACAGCATGAGGTGGGACAGCTACCAAGAAGAAACAGGCCCAGAGAGGTCAACGGCATCTGCACAGGAACAAGAATACAAATCTTGTCACTCTGCTGCACCCAACTTCCTGCCACTGTGCCTCAGGAACTCACCATCTTAGACTTGATGCTGATCCCCAAGATTTACCTGGTGATTGAGGGGACCCAGCAAGGTCTCCTCATGGTCCACTCACACTGTGCTTCCATGAAATTTAGTTTCCCTTTAGAGCAGGAAAGTAAACTCCTATTCATAGGAGGTGAAATTTCCATTCCCCTACCCATGCTCTGGGCCAGGTATCCTCATTGCTCTGGGTTCAGCGACCAGCCTGAGTCCAGGCCATTCCACAGATGACTGACAGCCTTCACGGGCTCCCATCCACTCCCCCGACCATCCCCTCCTGCTGTACTCTGCCTGAAGGTGGAATGCGCCCCAACATGGCCAGACTGAGTTTCCCCCTGGCTGTGGGAACAGAATCTTAAAGGACACTCCTGAGCAAATCAGTTTCACCGGATTATCTTTCTGACTCACTAACCAGGGCTGTAGTGGTCATCCCATAAAAAAAAATTAACATTTGTCCTTTGTCTTTTTTCTTAACCTGTTGTATAAACAAAAGTCATTTCTGCTTTTTGCAAACATTTCTAAGAGTAAATAAAATGAAAAGCAGAAGCCCCCTGTTCTCACGGCCCTCCGGCTCTAAAGTCAGCACTGAGAGTACAGACCCATGTACAGCTTTCTCTTTCGTTCAAATGGGTTGTCAAGCTATACATCTGCAACCTGATTTCTTACTGAACAACACTACTTCAGCACCATGCCATGTTAGTCCTTGTTGACTTAGTTCATTCTTGTTACCCGCTGCATGGTACTTCATTGTTTATCTTTGTAATTTCTTAATTTAGTCACTCCTGATTGAGATTCAGAGTATTCCCAATACTGAAAAACTGAAACCATCACCCAAAATGGCCAGATACATTCTATTAACCCAGTGGTTTAACATTTTTGTCACTACCCCTGCTGACAGTCTCTACCTTCCCTTCCCTTCCTTATTCATCAAGTCCTCTTAAAGCACAAGGAAGCCATACAAATATGAAGACTGTTTAGAGGATGTTCAAAGTCATTTACAAATGCAAAAATTTTAAATACTGTACATCAATTTTTATAAGTTATCAAGTACATTTTATTTCTTGAATTCGGAACACTTTGATTGTAGCTATGTCTCCATGCTATGAATGAGGAGAAATGAGAAAAGCTGATTTCCTTACTGACAATTTTGAATTATTATACTATATGTTCATATTATTTTTTGTGTTTAGGATTTACATGCTACTCTTTAACTGCAATTTTTTATGCATGTGGTTTCCTTCTATAATTAAACAGGTTCAAGTCTCCACCTCAGTTCTGTGACACTAAGCCTTTCCCTTTCTTGAGACTTTATTTTGATTCATCTCTTAGTTAACTAGATTTTGTTGTCGACATTTTTCTCTAATTGAATTTCCCTGTTGAGAAATCTAAGGTCAGCCTGCTCTTTTCCCTCTCAGGAAATATGTTTTTTCTGCCCACATGCCCACGGGATTCTTCTATCATCCTTTAAGTTCAGTAACTTGATTTATGGTGTGTCCTCGTGTTGATTATTCTGCTAACAGGTTTCTTTCCCCTAGAATCTCTTTCGATCTGCAGGTCTCCTTTATTTCCATGGAGTTTCCTTTAATTTTATTTTTGATATTTTTTATTTCCCTCCTTGTTTGTTCTCTACTTTGGGGACATTATTATGCCATGTGCTGAGAGGCTGGCTTTAATAGTTGACATCTCCTCCCTACTTAATTCTTATTTATATTGGTCCTCCCCCCCACCCCCCGTAAATGCTATTTTATTCTCTTTAGTAAACTTCTGCATCATGACTATGTTTTCAACAATATCTGTTCTTAAGTGATTTTCATCTAGAATGGTTTTATCTTCAAAAAAAATTTTATTACTTTTGGCTTACTTTATCTTTGGCTTATTCTGGTTTGATTGCCTATATTTTATTTATAAATTATTTTATGAAAACATGTATTTTTAAAATTTCTTTGGAAGTGGAGATGAATTTGCATCTGAAATTCTTTGGTTTGAAGGAATTATTCTTCTTTTATTCTTTATCTGCCTTTGATTGTTGGATTTCTTTCCTCCTTTGTTTTTGTTTTCAGTTTTATTTGCTTTTGGTGTTACTAATATGTGTGTGTGTGTGAGAAAATACAGACTGTTCTGAAGGAAATGTGGTTCTCTCGTGGCGTGGAGAGGAGAGCGGTCGTGGAGCGGGAGCGGTCGTGGAGAGGAGAGCGGTCGTGGAGCGGAGAGCGGTCGTGGAGCGGAGAGCGGTCGTGGAGCGGGAGCGGGGAGCGGTCGTGGAGCGGGGAGCGGTCGTGGAGCGGGGAGCGGTCGTGGAGCGGGGAGCGGTCGTGGAGCGGGAGCGGTCGTGGAGAGGAGAGCGGTCGTGGAGCGGAGAGCGGTCGTGGAGCGGAGAGCGGTCGTGGAGAGGAGAGCGGTCGTGGAGCGGAGAGCGGTCGTGGAGCGGGAGCGGTCGTGGAGAGGAGAGCGGTCGTGGAGAGGAGAGCGGTCGTGGAGCGGGAGCGGTCGTGGAGAGGAGAGCGGTCGTGGAGAGGAGAGCGGTCGTGGAGCGGGGAGCGGTCGTGGAGAGGAGAGCGGTCGTGGAGCGGGGAGCGGTCGTGGAGCGGGGAGCGGTCGTGGAGCGGGGAGCGGTCGTGGAGCGGAGAGCGGTCGTGGAGCGGGGAGCGGTCGTGGAGAGGAGAGTGGTCGTGGAGCGGAGAGTGGTGGTGGAGCGGTCGTGGTCGTGGAGAGGAGAGCGGTCGTGGAGCGGAGAGCGGTCGTGGAGCGGGAGTGGTCGTGGAGAGGAGAGCGGTCGTGGAGCGGGAGCGGTCGTGGAGCGGGAGCGGTCGTGGAGCGGGAGCGGTCGTGGAGCGGGAGCGGTCGTGGAGCGGAGAGCGGTCGTGGAGCGGGAGCGGTCGTGGAGCGGAGAGCGGTCGTGGAGCGGGAGCGGTCGTGGAGCGGGAGCGGTCGTGGAGCGGGAGCGGTCGTGGAGCGGAGAGCGGTCGTGGAGCGGGAGCGGTCGTGGAGCGGAGAGCGGTCGTGGAGCGGGAGCGGTCGTGGAGAGGAGAGTGGTCGTGGAGCGGGAGCGGTCGTGGAGCGGGAGCGGTCGTGGAGCGGGAGCGGTCGTGGAGCGGGAGCGGTCGTGGAGCGGAGAGCGGTCGTGGAGCGGGAGCGGTCGTGGAGAGGAGAGTGGTCGTGGAGCGGGAGCGGTCGTGGAGCGGGAGCGGTCGTGGAGCGGAGAGTGGTCGTGGAGCGGGAGCGGTCGTGGAGCGGGAGCGGTCGTGGAGCGGGAGCGGTCGTGGAGCGGAGAGCGGTCGTGGAGCGGGAGCGGTCGTGGAGCGGAGAGCGGTCGTGGAGCGGGAGCGGTCGTGGAGCGGAGAGTGGTCGTGGAGCGGGAGCGGTCGTGGAGAGGAGAGTGGTCGTGGAGCGGGAGCGGTCGTGGAGCGGAGAGTGGTCGTGGAGCGGGAGCGGTCGTGGAGCGGGAGCGGTCGTGGAGCGGGAGCGGTCGTGGAGAGGAGAGTGGTCGTGGAGCGGGAGCGGTCGTGGAGCGGAGAGTGGTCGTGGAGCGGGAGCGGTCGTGGAGCGGGAGCGGTCTTGGAGCGGAGAGTGGTCGTGGAGCGGGAGCGGTCGTGGAGCGGAGAGTGGTCGTGGAGCGGAGAGTGGTCGTGGAGCGGAGAGTGGTCGTGGAGCGGGAGCGGTCGTGGAGCGGGAGCGGTCGTGGAGCGGGGAGTGGTCGTGGAGCGGGGAGTGGTCGTGGAGCGGGGAGTGGTCGTGGAGCGGGAGTGGTCGTGGAGAGGAGAGTGGTTGTGGAGAGGAGGCGGGGGAAGCGGGACAGCTGCGGGCTTCAGATGGGTTCCGATTGCTCACAGTAGCTTCATCCACATTTGCCGTAGTCTCTGACCTCTCGAGAGGGTGGAGCACCCAAGCAAGAGGTCAGTAAGGATCATGGTGGAGACGCCCAGCTCTCAAGTCTTGTGTGTGATTTTTCGTGTTTATTTGTAACTGCTTATTTGAATCTGATCAACCACAGTGAAACTGGCTGTCATTGCTTTTTCTCCTTCTCCCTGCCTCGCCTCCTAAATAGGAATTCTATTTTGAGGGAAATAAAACATGTCTTGCCCAGTAACCTCCTTCCATCTGTTTGACAATCCTCTCTTCTCTGCAATGTAGAACAAACCCCCAGAGGGATGTTCTTCTGCCTTTCACGTGTCCCTTCCACCCCTTCCGTCCTTGCTCTAAGGAAAGGGTCATCCCCAGGCCCCTTATAGCACTTACTTTCAGAGCAGAGTCCTCACTGGAACTCAGAAAGGAAACCCAGCTCTCTATAGCCTCCCTTGAGTCAGCCCAGAATCACCATATTTGACAGATAATGTGATTTGAGCTATTTCCTAGTTTCATTGCAGATGGACTTTATCAAAATTTCATCCTTTTTAGATTTTATCCATTTTGTAGGTTTCATGGAAGAAGGTAAAGAAAACATGACTTTACACCACCATCTTTCAGCTAGAACTTTTTTTCCCCAAACTCTCTAGTTAATAGGCTCCCTTTATTTGCTTTATTAGTTTCGTTCAAAAATTTTATTGAGATGTTAGATGCAGGACAGTATGTAAATACTGCTTAAGATATAAAAATGAATAAGACTCAACCCTGGCTGATTTGGCTCAGTGATTAGAGCATCGGCCCACAGACCAAAGAGTTGTAGGTTCGATTTTGTTCAAGAGCATGTACCTCAGTTGCGGTTCATCCCTGGCCCTGGTCAGGATCGGGGGGGGGGGTCAACAAATCAGTGTGTCTCTCCTCACATCGATATTTCTCTCTCTCTCTCTTACTCTCCCTCTCTCCCTCCTACTCTATCTGAAGATAAATAAAAGAATAAACTCAGGTGAGGATTAAAAAAAATGAGTAAGACTCAAGACCTACTTTCAAGGAACATATGGTATAACATGGGTAAGAGGAGAAATGTAAAAGTAATAGTAATAAGATGCATTGAGTGGGGATGAAAGGAGCTATGGAGAGTGGAAGGAATGATGAATGGAAAAAGAAGAAATGACAGGCAATAATCATCCTAAGTAAGGTGAGGTAGGGTGGTTTGATGGCAGACAATGGGCTTTGGAGTTATACGGACATAGGCTTCCCTCTCAGACCATATAATCACTGTGTGTGTGCCCTCCATAAAACTACTCTCTGACCATCAGTTTTATCTTTGGTAAAATACCTAGTACTACCAACCTGTTGTAAGGATCCAGTGGGGAACGCGTGTCAAAATCCCTGCATAGTGCCTGGCTCATAGTAGGTGTTTCATAAACGTTTATTTTCTCTCTGAATTAACTCTACTTCTTTATCATACTTCATAGCTGTTGTATTAACTAACACACAGAAAGTTTTATGTTTAAAGATGAGTGTTCTTACCCCCTTGTTAATTATATCTGTTATATAATTGGATAACTCAACTATATCATTGCGCTAGTAAACCTTATCTCTAAAAATAGCCAATGAGACCATGATGAAAGTGCTCTTTAAGCTGTCGGTGATCGCTGGTGCGGGGAAGTGGAACTGTCATAATGTATGCCTTATCTTATGTTCTGTCCTTTGGAAAAAAATCTCAGCCCCTCCGCTGAATGGAAGACCTTCGACAGACTTTAACTGGGTTTTTAATTGTATTTAGACAATTTCTCTACTGACCTAAGACTATTTATCTGCGAATATTTAGAGTCCACGTGAGGCTGGCTCGCGACCTTGCCAGTGTTTTCCAAAGAGGTGCAACATTATACACAAAGAAAGAAAACAGGTCAGCGTCTCGTGCGGTGTGCCGCCTGGCTCCCCAGCCCAAGGTTGTTCTCAATCCTCCCACAGGCCCCAGAGCGCGTTGTGTTTCCAACGTTGCAGGAAGGAAATGTGTCTATAAAGAAAAACGAGGAACACATTTTCCTTGGGAACAAGGCACCCAAAATGTTTCGCAGTTCTATTTAAAACACTGCAAAGAAGAATTCTAGGGAAACTTCATGGTGGGATTTTTCCTATAGTTAAATTGTGAAGCCACATCCCTGGATAGAACCACGGCTGGGACAGGAGATGAAGAAATGGGAGGATTCCACGGGCCGGTGTCAGCACACACGCGTGCAGAGGACCGTGTTCACATGGCTACAGAGTTCCCACTGAACCCAGCAACCACTGAGCTGGACCAAAGGGGGACTAAATGCTTCTCAGAAACATCAGAGTCAACACATAGCAAAAGAAACTGCAAATTCCATGGAGCCCACTCAGGCTGCTGGGGAAACACGGCATTGGACCAAGTACACAGACGGCAACTAGACTAACCTGGAAAGCTGCCTCCTTGCTCCTCAGCATCCCCACCTCTGTGAGCAGCAGCAGCGTCTCCCACACTTGGCCTTACTTCCCAGAGATACTGGCAGATCCCCCGTCTCCCTAAGTATTGTCCACCCGCTAGATGATATGTTATTGATCATTTCAGAAAAGCACTTATTTTAAAAGTAAATGTGTTGTTCTCTGTGTATGATCTTATTTCCACATTTCCTAAAACTACCACATAATTTGAATCCCCCTGTTTCTATTCATAGCCGTTTCCTTGTCCAGTGTGTACTCAACCTTTATCGAAGCATGTGTCACTGCCTCCGACATTCGTCTGGAAATGCTGTATGTGTGACTCAGGGACAAATGAGCGAGTCTTCCCTTTGCTTTGCTGCCCTTTATTTTCTAAAAGTGATGCTCTACCAGGTACTAGCCAATGGCACATACAAAAACAAAACTATGCAGACAATACAGATACACATGTATACATACATACATATATATAATGCACATTTTATAAATATGTACGTATATAAAATGTGGCTAATGCCCATATAACGTACTGCAGAAGTTGTACACATTAAAAGAAAAACAGTATAGCAACATCTCCATTAAAAATGCCAAAATTATCAACAGTATGGTGATTGCCAGGGGAAAGGGGGTGGAGGAAGGTAGGAGAAGGTAAAGGGGGGTCAGTGGTGAAGGAAGAGACTTGAGTTGGAGTGGTAAACACAATACAATATACAGATGATGCCTTGTAGAACTGTGCATCTGAAACTTGCATAATTTTCTTAACCAATGTCACCCCAAGAAATTCAATAAAAAATATAAAAAAATAAAAACATAACTAATAAAAATTAAAAATGTCTAAATTAAAAACTATGTCACTGAAAGGTTAAAACTTAGTATTTCTGAAGATCTAGTAAATCCCCTTGCTTTCTTGAGCACACATTTTATACAGATATTGCTTAGTTGTGTACATCAGCACATTCTGTGCCTCCTTTTAGCCCCTAAAGTAAATCCAGTTCCCCCAAACCAAAAAATAGTAGGTTTTGTTTTTAGTTCTACTCATATGGTATCTTAGTTCATGCTGGGGAAGGGATTGCAAATGTGTTCACTGTGAAATTGGTAAAAAACAAAACAAAAACAAACAAAAAAACCCGCCTTGTTTGGCCCACATTCTGTGGCTGTTCCAGGCGTGGGGCCGGGGACGAAGTTGTATAGAAATTCTGCCCAGCCTGGGCTCCTTTCGACGCTTGAGCCCAAACATTTCTTGTCTCTTCCTGCTCCCATTTTCATTTCATATCTTAATGTGGACCTTAGCTCACCTTTTTGTCTTTTTGCTGTTAGTCCACCTTTGTACGAGCCTTCTTGGCTTCCCTAAGGTGTCCTGGAAGCCCTCAATTAGTCAAGAGGACTTTAAAATTTACAAGTACTCTAAACTTAGACTACCTGTTGTAAGGATATCTGGTCACCAAATAAATATACATTGACTAGTTCTCAAATAAATTTTACCTTCACTTCTTGTCATTAAGCAAAAGTATGCCATTTGGATGAGCTGTGAAAGTTGGGTTTTGTAAGTAGATACACTGAAAAATACAAGTAATGCTATTCTTCTTAGTCTGTGTGGCAGGGGTGCTTACCCAGGGTTCCACAGACACCCAGGAAGTTCCCTGATATAATTCCAAATTTGGATGTGGAAAGACTCTCTTGTTTATTTTTACTAACTTGTCACTAATATTTAGCCTTTCTTTCAATTACAAAAATAGGTAACGAACAATAGTTACCTGTGGCTTTGTCACCAATAGTTGTTGCCAATACTCTGAAATATCATTAACATTCATCAATACTTTAACAGTATAATACATACTAAACCCACCAGTAGATCTTATTTAATGTATTAAAAAACAAGCATCTATATTACTATATTACACATTTTTAAAAATGTGTTTGATATCTATTATTCAATATAATGTATTCTCTTAGTATCCTATATATTTTGTTTTGTACCTTTAAGAACATCATTCTGAGAAACAGTCTTTAGGCTCTACAAGAATTCCAGTGGGGCTGTGGCTTAAAATAAAAAATTGAGACTCTGCACTAGTGTGTCACAGGTGAACTTAATTTGATTGTGTATAAATACATCAATCACAATAGAAACATGGCAGATGATAATGACAAATGCTTAAGGAATATGATTTAAGCATCTGTTTCTAACAGGTGTTCAACCCTACTGGGTCGAGAAACTTCAACAAAAGGGTGGAGGAAGAGAAACCGCTGTCAGCAAGCTCGCAGAACTGCAAGGCAAGCCATTGCACAACTACAGGCTTGATTCACTGGTTGGCCTCCTTTAGTCAGCTTGCTGAGACTATGATATTCTTGTCTTCAAGGATGATTATTGGTTACTGGGCCTGCAGGTTTAAAATGGCCCAGTGCAGCTATTTGTAAATTCTTCTGACTCTCCATTCATTGTCTACTGAGTTCCCTGGTTCTTCGCCCTAAAATTTCTAGCTTTTTACTTGGACTGGGGGTTTCATTTACAGCTTTACAAAGAAAGAAGGTTCTTTGTCTTCAACAGAAGTTGATTCCATAGAGTCAGGTCCTACTGGACTTGAGATGATTCTTCCCTTAATTTCGGCTGATTCATATTCTCAATGACTGACTCAGAGTCATGACTCAGTAATGACATTATTTTAAACTTATGAAATTTGAAGAGAACCATGGACAGAAATAGAAGGTGGAAATTTAAAATGAGTGATAGGAATAACAGAAATACCAGAGTAATAAGTACCATGTTCCTTTGTCTTAGAATAAAATGGAAGTTTTACTATTAATAACATATCACTTAAATTTGAGCAATGCTTTCATCATCATTATTTTGTTCGATGTCCCAAACAACTCTGTAAGCAGTCAAGAAAGCTATTCCAGAGAACCTAAAGGACCGGCCATAGGCCCAAGACTAGAAAGTGGGTCACCAGCCAGAATAAGGGGTAGCCTTCCTGACCTCGGGAATGGGCTTCTTCTCACAACAAACCTGAAGATCCCAGAGCTCCTGTGGGTGCTGCTTGAGAAAAACTAACAAACAAAACAAACAAGTGAACAAGAACTATGTGCTGATTAAAAACTAAATGAGATTCAGGAGCCAAATAGTAAACATAGGCACAATTTCTGCATTTTCTGAGAGAGACAATTCATAATGTTTATAATGCTCACTGGAGAAAGAAAAGAATAGAGAAGCATTATTAGCCAGTCTAAGAAAAAGAAAGAAATGATAATATACACAGAAGATTGAATCCAGCAAAAGAAACTGGAGGTCAAAAACAATTGAGAATCTACTTTAAATTTTATTTCCAGTTTTTAGCAAAGTTATTGTTGACCTACTCAGAGTATGTATGTATATATGTATATGTCCTACTAGGCAGCTAGTGGTTTTAAAGATATGTGATCTATAACACTTATAATAATGTCTTTTAAATATATTTCCTATACAGTTTCCTGAATAGTAATGTCTAACAAAACATAATCATGTAACATTCTGATTTTATTAAAAAATAAGTAACTTCAGCTTTTGGTTATTTTTGTTTTGTCTGTTTTTAAATGATCTCTTTCCCAACTATAAGGAAACCTTAGTGCTCATAAAAAAAGAGGGCAAGAAGGACAGAAAGAGGGTAGAGGGCCCTGGCTAGTTTCTAGGCATTGTGCTTACAAGCGGTTGCTACACAAGCTTCCAGATCCGGAATTGAATCTCAGGGGCCAGAGCTGCGTGTGTTCCACAAAAGGCCCTTTGAAACTCCTTTCCCTTCCTGGACTGACAAAGCCTGAGATGGCTGACCTTGAGGGATACACACGCTGGTTTGACTTGGCCTCTGATCTCCCATGAAGGACTGTGAGCCATGTTCATCTGTCTGAGTCCGCTGCCTACTTCCTCCATTCTATTTAGCTCTTTGGTTCCTTTCCTAATGAGCTGTTTGTTTGCTTCCAGCCTCCCAGCCAGAAAATGAATGTGTGCAAATAATCAACTAAGTGCTCAGTGCTCGGGACCTACAAGAGTTGTTTTATACATCTGAAACCACCCACTCTCGAACTCCTGCTGGGCCTGCCTCTTCACCCCTCTTGCGTGGCCGTACAGGTTGCTCCTCTAGCTAGCGCCCTCTATGGCCTTGGACCTGCATTCTCTCACATGTTCACCTCTGTAGCTGCCCTCCCCCACCTCGCTGGGTTTGCTAAGGCGGCTAACAGGCAAACTGAGCATGTTCTAACAGCAGCAGCAATTCAGAGAGAAAGGAAAAATTAAAAATATTTTGATTAACCAGGTAGTTACCATGGGAGAATTTTTTACCTTTATACAGTGGATTTGAGTTGTGTTTATTTTGAATTATGTATGGTGGTGTGGGGGAGAATGAATGTCAATATTTTTGACTCATGGGGACTCTAATATCATCATCAGGTCCTGCTTTCTAGTGTCCTACAGATTGGTTTTGCCATTCCCTGCCCCCCAGTGAAACTTCTACCCAAAGTGGATGTGACTCGGAGAGGCCAATTCTGCTGGAATCTGGACCATGTTCAGCCTCCATCTGCATTAATATGAACCTTTTAACTCCTATTGTTCAACCTTTGCATGGCCCCAATTACTTAGGGAAATTGTTCAAAAGCCAGTATTTTCAGTCTTTAAAGCCAAGTGATAAAACCAAATGATAATTTGATGCTGGCTTGGAATCTTTCTTTTCATAGAGTTAATAAACACCAGAATATAATGGCTATCTTTTCACACATGTAAAACCTGCGGGACTCCCACCTCTCAGGTCTTCTAAAAGACTTATTGCATATTATAATTAGGTCCCACAAGACCCACTGTACAAAAAGGACATTGATATTTGTTATTTTAAGACCTAGGAGATGCTATGTAACCAAGCTCTCCTTAAACCATGGAAAGCGGTTTGCACACCAAGGGGAAAAGCTCACCATCACCCTGGCTGCTTTGGCTCAGACCCGCAGACCAATGAGTCTCGGGTTCAAGTCCGGTCAAGGGCATGTATTTTGGTTGTGCTTTGTCCCCGGCAACCAGTCGATGTGTCTCTCTCATGTCGATGTTTCTTCCTCTCTCTCCCTCCCATTCTATCTGAAGATAAATAGAAAAATATCCTCAGGTGAGGATTTAAAATAAAAAAGCTCATCATCCATGTGTTTGTGGCCATCCACTGGGATGGGCAGCCTGTGTGTAAGTGTTTCTGCTCAAGGCAGCACCAAAGGGTATAAAACCCTCGAGAAGATCTGGGGTTGAATTAGCTGCTAGTAGGTACCATCAAATACCGTAAGATGTGCTTGATTTTAAATACCTTTGATATATTAATAAAAATATATACATTTTCACAAAAAATAAACCAGGTGGAGACTATACATCTTTTAGAGGATCCACAACAACACTCCTTTGAAGAAAAACAAAAAAACAGAAAAACACTGCATTGCCTAGGACATTAAACATAGAGGTTAGGTTTTATATTTTCATTTCTAGACAGATTTTATGAATAGTTTTGGAAAAAATAAAACTATGCAGATCAAATAATTTGGTGCACAGCTAGAATTTCAAAATTTTATTTTCAGAGCTCAAACAACCAGTCCATCCCCTTAGCCCCGCACCCCACCTGTGCATATTCTTTCCCTGCCAACTGGTGCTGGGCAGCAGCGGAGGGACAGACGTCCCAAGGTGTACGTGACATATGCGCTCACTTCTCCTCCTGCCCTGACAGGAAAAAATCCTGGGGCCCAGAATTTTGTAAACATGAGGTGCTTGCTCAGTGCCCTAGGGAAGGTAAATCCCAAGCCCTGGCAGAGGGAAAACTCCTCCCAGCTTCCAAAACTGGACACTCAGGCCTACTTTGAACCACGGGATCCAGCAGCACTGGAGGAAGCCTGGGTGACCACACTGTGGCCACATCAAAGCAAAACACCCAAGCAATTTGGGCACATTTCTCCGGCAAAATTTGGATGGAAATATGAGTGGGAGATAAGGCTGTGATGGCCCCCAATCTCTTACCCTTCAGCACCCCCCACCCCTGGGATAAACTGGTTTCGAATTCCACCATAGAGACAAAGAGTTGGTTCAGCCTCACACATGAATGAAGAGCATATGGAGAAGTCAGCCTCACTGGCCGCGGTGAGCGTGATTTCTCTCCCACGCCCCTCATGGAAGGGCCTCCACAGAAAAATCAATCTTCTGGCCTTTAGATCTGCCTTCTGTCCTGGTCAGAGGTTGCCAAGCGTGAAGCATGACCGGAGCTCCTATCAGCAAACTGGGCCTGCGCAGCTGGAAGGAGGGAGCTGCTCTTTAAAAGCTTTTAAATGCTGTTGTATTTTTAAAACCACTTACTGAAGAGGTGAGTTATTTCCTACTCCTCCTTCCCTAGAAGCACAGCCATTAAGGTCACCTGGAAACCTGTCCAGGGAGCCATGTGGCAAACAGCAACTGGGCAATAGAAACAGCCAGGCCTGTCATCGACCAGGAGATGGTATCGGGAAGGTCATGTGGGTGGGGCTGGAACAGGGAAGTTAATCAGCTGTCTGTCCTGGCTCTCAGGGGGGCTGTTTGGCCACTGGAGCATTTGGGAAGGGGCTTTGTTCCTAGCTTGGCGGGGAGGGCATGTGGCTGGTCTGAGTGGGAAATGAGAGAGCTGAGATGGGTGCTTCTCATACTGAAAGATCACCCCATGGGAGGAAGAGGAAAAGGGCTGAGACGCCCTGCCCCTGCTCTGGAGGAATGTCCCACCTGGTGGACACGTGATGTACTCGGACAGTAACCTGAGAACAACTTTTTTTTTTAAAGTTTCAGAAGCACAATAATATACCATGAAGAGATATGTACTAAGGGGACGAGAAAGACAGTGAGAACAGCAAAGAGGACATGAAACAAAATAACTAGAGGATGCGTGTGGATAGAATGAGAAATTTACAATTGTTTATTTCGATATTTTAAATTTCGTAATTGTACTGGTGGGAAGGGAAGATGACTCCTCTGCTCTCTTCGTCACCTTAGCTCCAGACTTTTGGAAAAAAAAAAAAAAAACCTTCATGTTATGAAAACGTTTTTTCTTTTTTTTCTTTTTTGCTATTTGTAATGTGTATTTTATTTCCAACCAACGCCCTTTCTGTGTCAGATGAGGTGATAAACTTTATAATTATAAAGAAGAGGCAAAGCCGTGACTCAGCGGTTTCACGGTGCAGCTTTGCCCGCAGACGCAGGGCTTTGGGAACTCCGGCTGTCATGAGAGGCAACAGAGAGAAGGCGGTGTATGAACATTTGCTGCACCCTTTCCCTTTTGCTTTACCCCAGAACATACCCGTGTTTTCTGATTCAGCATGAAGAAGGGTAACTAATGAAACATCTGTTATTCTGAAAGATAAGCTATCTGCAAACTTTGTGAAAAATCAGCTGTAACCAATAAGGCAAGTTCTGGGACAGTTTCTGGGCTTTCCGCACTGACTGCTTTCCACTGAACACTTACCAGTCTGTCAGGGGCATGGGGGCATCTGCGTGAGTCAGTAAAGCATGGTCACAGATACTTGAGCAACCATGGAGAATTAGACACTAAAAATATAGACAGGAAATCTCCACAACGCAAACAATCCTCAGGAAGGGAAGAGGGGTGTGTGATAAGAGCCTGGCTGACATGCCACACTCTTCTCAAATTACGTAAAACCAATGCTCTCTACTGAGAATACGGAGTGATATTCAGCCAGTCCCCCTGCCTGCGTGTTTCGCAGCCGTGGGACCCATCAGGCACTAGCACCCGGGGGAGAACTCTCACCTGAGCGCTGGGGAACGCGCCCGTGGTCTTGGCAAGCCTTCTCGAATTGTCGGAGGTACTCAACCTCCACGTCTCTGAAAATGGAATGAGGCATTTATCCCACCTGCAGCTGGTCTCCCCCATTTACCTCGTCAAGGATAAGAGGCAGGAGTTGAAAGACATGAATTAGAAGTAGAAAGACTTAGTTGCATCCCTGACATACTATGATCTCAGAAAATTCACTTAAGTCCTCTGTGAGTCTCAGTTTTCCCATCTCCAAAATGATGTACATCTGCTTTACCTGTTCTACAAAGTCAGATATTAAAAATGCCACAGCAAAGCAAGGTTCCTTATGCATGAGTGTGTTTGAGACAGTGTGTATGTGTGGATAGTAGTCTGGGGGAGGAGGGTTGTTCTTTCTGGTCGGTTTTTTTTCTTCTTCTTTTAAATCCTCACCCAGGGATATTTTTTCATTTATCTTCAGTCAGAGTAGGAGGGAGGGAGGGAGAGAGGGGGGGGGAGAGAGAGAGAGAGAGAGAGAGAGAGAGAGAGAGAGAGAAACATCAATGTAAGAGACACATCAACTGGTTGCCTCCTGCACAACCCCAACCAGGACCAAGGACCAATCCACAACCGAGGTACATGCCCTTGACTGGAATTGAACCCATGACTCCTTGGTCCACAGGAAAACGCTCTAACCACTGAGCAACTGGCCAAGGCCTTTCTGGGTTTTTTGCCCCACTGTTCGCTACCACGCTGAGGCACTGGATTCTGCCGCGGTCTACTACTTATCAAAGTTTCAGTTTGCATTTTTTCCTCTGTCACATAAAACATATACACATAAACACACACTCATCTTTCCCTGAGTGAGGAAGAAGAGGGTAGAATTTACTTCACAAGCCAAGAATTACTCATAACACTTCATACCTCTACGAGGATATATTACACACATGAGCATCATTCTTCCTGTGTGACCTGAGGGGTGGGGATGGGGATGAGTTTAGTTGGACAAAGCTAAACTGGGCTGGACTTGGTTTTCAAAGTGGTGATTTAGGCTTTCTGTTTGTTTTCTCGTTTGCTTGCTCAGTCACCTGAAACGTCCCTGTCTTTGCGTCTGAAAGGTACTCAGTGCATGTGCTCAAGCCCCCTGCTGGCCCCCGCCCAATTCCACCAGCAAGAGGTCAGCGGGGCAGTTGGAGACAACCCCCCGCCCCCGCCCTGCACCTACCCCCCACACCCCAAGCCTGGAAGGAAAAGGGGGCTCGAGGGGCTACAGGCAGTTTCCTACCTTCCACTCTTCAGGACCAAAAGCAAAGCAAAACAAAACCAAAAGAGAAAAACATCAAGGAAAGCACAAAAAATTCAACCAGGATTAGTGGTTTTTGTAGGAGAACTTTTAGGGGGCAGAGAGATGTGAGGTGTCACGAGGTGAGAAAGGGTACTGGTTATCAGCAGAAAGAATCCTGGGGGGAAACCAGCTGAAACTAGGGTGGGGATGCAGGAACGTCTCTGGGGCACCGTTACCATTGGAGAAAGGCCGATAGGAGCATCAATCACCTTTCACATCCCGGACGCTCTCTGACGCACCTCCAAGTTCAGGCCAGCACCATTCTCCTGCCTCTGTGCACCTGAAAGGCTTTCCGGTACCCCCATCCTCCTCCCAACTCGGCGCTCTTCCGGTGCTCCCCTGATGTAAATGCAGGGTTTACTCAGGCTCCCTCCTGCTCACTAGCTCAAACCCTTTCAAACCGTCCTAGGTCAGTTGTTTCTCTCCAGTTCTCACCCTATCACATCTTCCCCACCACTATCAACCTGTTGACATAATTCTCAGGACAGATCTTTCCCAGACACCTGCATTTTTTTTTTCTGGGTGAAAAAAAGAAAGAAAAGAAAACTTTGGGCCGGTCTCCTCAGTTCACTTCCTCTTCACCTGCATTTCTTGCTGCGCCCGTGACAGGTCCGATCATTGTTTCCAGGAATAATCCCCTCCGAGGCTTCCTGCCAGGAAAGTATTTTGCAAGTTTCACTTGTAAAGAAATATTTCTACACGGCATTGGTTTAAACACGTAAATAATACATAAGGTCAACAATTTTTATAAGCCAAGCGTGGCAGAAATCTCAAAGTATAAATCTGTCCCAAGTGTTTTGAGCTTTTAAAGAAGTGCTTATGAAATACTCAAATCCTTCCAGTTAGCACAAATGCATTTAGTGATGTAAAAGTTCAAGTAATGGCCCATAGTAGGGGAAGCGTACTGTTGACTCTAGTTTACAGAAAGTGAATCTGAGTCATGGCAAAGTCCTGAAATTTCACATGAACTCATTCTGCCTGTAAATGCCCCAAACTCAATGGTGAGGAAATGTGAACTCTCCAGGCAGGCAGAAGCACTTTGTTTTCCCTGGTGTGGTGACGCCGGATCCCCACTGCTTCTGACAAAGACCCTCTCCAGCTGGTGTGTCATCATTTGCGTTGGCCTGGGCCACAGCTCCGCGGGTGTGCGAGCAGACCCACTTCCCGACTTCCCAGCAACTCTGGCCTCCTCGGGAACAAAGACAGCCGGGCCGGGTCCCCGTGGGACGCAGCGCCACCTGCTGGACACCGAGTGCTCAAGCGGACAACTGGAGTTGACCTTGGAGACCAAGAAATCCTGACAGTGCCCTGTTTGCTTTGAGGCAATACCCAGGCCGGACTGGAAGGAAAACAAAAACACTCGCTGAAATATGCACCCTTTATCCAAAGCAATCCTCAGCGCCGCATGAGATTCTTTCCACACTATAGAATGTGGTGTGGTGTGTGTGCACCTGCATGTGTGTGGAGGTGGCTGTGCATTTGGGCACATAGGTAGGTAACCTCTCAAAGGTAGGAAAAGTGATGTCATTATCCTCCTCCTTGTTGGATTTGTAAGGAACTCTCCAGTTGACAGACTTTATATAAATTATGCCATTTAACTAAACCCCCACTACTAGATACATGTAGATAAAAGAGCCTCAACCAGATGAACTGCCAGCACCTTGGCTCTCCTAGAAGAATTACTCATCGCCTAACCACATTTGAGGAAGACAGCTAACTAATGGACTTTCCCCCTTTTCAACAGACTTCACCCACATGGACACAAAGACTGTCACAATCCTGCAGCGGGGAAGGTCGGGCATCCGTGTTGGAGGTCAAGGCCGATCTGAGATGAAGTAAATCCCAGCTAGCTGTGGGAAGCAGAGGTCGGAGGTCAAACTTCAGTGGCGTCCAAGCACTGGTCGTGGGTATGTCAGAAGACATGTGAGCCAGATGTGTAGGTCTCTGCCAGAACTTCTTTGGCTCTTTAGGGATGAGCTCACATATGTCACGATCATAAGATGACTTCCCTGTCAAAGAAGCTACTAACTGCAACCTTGGACATCTGCTGACGCAGGAGGCCTGGAAGACAAAGCGAAGGTGCTCGAAAGGCACGGCTGCTCTGGCCACGTGGAAGTGTTTGCTGACCGACAGGTTGATTCTTCTAGATTTTCCTGATGACTAAATAATGAAAATGACAGTACCTCGAGGGCTTATTTTGCCAGGCAGTAGGCTAAGTGCTTTACCTTTTCCTTTTTCCAAGTAATCCTCACAACTGCTTTACAAAATATGTACTATGACCCGCCTTCTTTACAGATGAGGACACGGTAGCCCAGAGAGGTTGAGAGGCCTGCATAAGGATACACAGCTCAGAGGAATATAGCCAGGACTCAAGCCCAGGTCTCTTTGGTCCAAAGACTATGCTCCTGATGTTTACTGCTTTCCAAGCTGTTTGTACCCTGCTAGCCCCTGAACTATGGTATGCTTTACTGTTTATTTCTGGGCCAAAGTGACTCATCGGCCACATGACACTACTCATATTCACTGACCCCCTTCGTAGCAAAGCAGGGCTTAAGGAAAGAGCTTTGGTTCACTTTGTTTTGAGCCAGGACAACAGACTGGGAAGTGGTTGGAACAAATTGTTCTGGGTCAGAGGTCAGGGGACAGACTGGACAATGACAGCAAAAACAAACAAGCCTGTCACAGCAGCTCTCAGTACCATGTGGGGAGCCACAGGCTGAGGCATGTGTCTCTGAGTGGGGTGGGCTAGGTCTGAGGGCCGCCGGCCCGTTCTTAGGCAGCTGGGGAAGCTGAGGAAAGAGCTGTCCCGGATGCAGCTTCCAGTTCTGCCACATACCAGGTGTGGCGCTGTGGGGCAGATGCAGGAGCAGCCTGCGGCAGCAGCACCCGGAGAACTTCAGAGATGCCAGGGCTCGCTGTAGAGTGGCACAAACGGTGCCCACTGTGCTGAGTCGTTGTGGGGCTACGTGAGCAGATGTACAAGAAAGTGCTGTCGTGCTCCAGGGCTCCGTGGGGACTGAGCCTGCTGGTTCTTATTCCACTGGGAAGAGGTCCTCCTGTGGTCATCAGTTCTGGGTGTGCTGACATGGGACACAGCAAGGGGATAGCATCCTTGCAGACTGGCCCTCTGGTGAACACTTTCTGGACAGAATTACCTAGTTCGATGTTTCCACGAAGGGGTTTGACGTGGCTGGTAGTGGGAATGTCAGCGCTGTCCTGCACGGCCCACATCACTTTCTCCAGCCATTCCCAAGGGCAACAGAAAGGACAGCGGTGCCCCTGATGTACGGGGCGTTCGTTCCAAGTGGACGCCTGAAACCACGGTAGTGCCGAACCCTACACAGGTGGGGCAAAGTCGAGGCTTACAGTTCTGAGTCCGAGAAACAGTTGATTCTTGTGTGATTATTATGTCTTAATTATTGTTATTTTCCATACGAACAACTGTACACCTACTTTCGCCCCACGCTGTACGTACTCTATTTTTCCTATACATACACACCTCTGATCAAGTGCAATCTATGTTAGGCACACAGTAAGAGATTAACAATAACTAAGAATAAAACAGAACAATTGCAACAATATGCGGTAATAAAATTATGTGAATATGGCCTCTCTCTCTCTCAAAATAGCTTACTCTACTCTCCTCGCCCTTCCTGTGATGTGAGACGACCCGAGCGCACGGGATGAGATGCGGGGAAGTGAGTGACGCAGGCACTGGACGCAGCGTTAGGCGACGATGAGGGTGTCCCGAGGAGGGTGCCCCGATGAGGGTTCCCCAGCACAGGCCCTGGCGGTCATTCTCAGAACCGAGTTGGCCCCCAGGCCGAAGGGCCGCAGCCCGCACCGCACAGACACCTGACAAAGGGCTGGTTCCGTCCTGGGCAGGATTGAGCAGACGGCGCAAGATTTCGTCACGCTGCGTAGACCAGCGCGCAACTGAAAACTTACAAATTGTGCATTTCTGGAATTTTTTCATTTAAGATTTTCAGACCACAGTTGACCAGGGGTGACTGAAACCTCAGAAAATGAAACTGCAGCTAGGGGAGCTACTGTAGTGGCAGGTTTACCTGAAGGCTCTGAGGACACTGGATGGATGAGTCAGAGGGGAGCCCGTCGGGGAGCCCCCCCCTCCCTCAGGAGCAGAGAAGCTAAAGCCCAGCCAGGCGCTCCCAACCTGGCCTCCAGGAAGAGCCCCTCCCCCCACGCAGTGTGGGGCAGCCACAGGCCTCAAGCCGTCAGTCAAAAGCATTTTATCTGGGGGTCTGGGGGTTGCTGGGGAACCCAGCACAGTGCTGCTTCCTAAACTGATTTTTTTTTTTTTCTGAAAGTTATCTGGATCCTGGAAAACTATTTCAACTGGTTTTAAAATATCCTATATGGTAAGTGAAACATAGTCAGTAGTATGAATGCCCATCATTAGGGCAATGGTTAAGTACAGGCTAGTGTGGCCCATGATGCACCCGTTTATCAGCCTGTGCAGGAAGAGGGCAGTAACGTAAAGGAAGGCTCGCGTGAGGCCACGAAAAATACAGGAAAAAGCTGCTGCTGAAGCGTGTCGTGTAGGATCTGACAATATAAAAGGTAAATGGTAACCCTCATCAGTACGATACTGTAATGGTGGAGGCAAGAGCTCATTGATGCATTTGCCAAACTGTACAACACAAACAAGGAGCCTTAATGTACATGATGAACTGGGGTTAATAATAGCATTTTGATATTGGTTCATCAGTTGTAACAACTGTCCCAACTACTGCAGGATCTTAATAAGAGGGGGAGCTGTGTGTAGGAAATGGGAACATAAGACTGATATTTGTACTGTTTCCTCAAATTTTCTATAAACCTAAAATTGTTCTAAAATATGAGGTCTATTACTTTTGTTCACTAAAAATAAACAAACAAACAGACAGGAGGAAATAAATCAAAATGATAATAGTACTGTTTTTGGATGATGAGATTATGACTTTTTTTTCCTCTGAATTTTCTGCATTTTGTCTATATTTGTGTGCTGTTTGATCAGTCAGGTCACACACATGTACAGTTTTAAAATCTTGTCTGGGTGACTATTCTTTGAGGCAAAAACTGTATATACTCAGAGTAGTCAACTGTCTAGTCCTCTACACACAGTAGGACCTTAATAAATTTTGCCAAGGAAGCATTAGTACTTTTAAATATGTCTTCAACTCTGTGTCCTTGTAGCCTGAAAATTTGTTGCCTCTTGGCTCCGGTGAGGAGCAAATTAAAGTAGTAATTGGGAGAGGAAGGCATCAGAGCCTTCAAGGAGTCCCTGGGTGGGTCATTATAAAATGAAAAGTCTCCTTAAGGAGAGGCCTGTGGGCACCTTGAGGAGCATCTATTCAATGGCATCGATAAGCAGGGCATGATGGGTGCTGACATGATCAGGATCTCAGGGATTGAACAAGAAGCACTGATTCTATTCTGTTCTACCATGTAGAAGTTCCAGCAATAGAGTTGGTTTGAGAGTTGGAGATGGAAAACTTCACGCTGGGTTGGCAATTATTGCCAAACCAATCGATAAATGAATTCTGATATTTGAGAGCACTAGCAGAGTTTCTTATATCCTGGTTTTAGAACGAATCCTTCATATTAGAGTTGATTTACACTTTGCAATGCCTTTTTGCGGTGATCTCGTGTACTGCTTTCAACTGTTTGCCACCAGGTAACCTTATGTGACTCTTGAAGGCAGGGCCATGTCTTATTTATTTTTGTGTGTTCTTCTTCTATGTATGCCTGGTCCGTAGTTGGTTCTTCTGGTGGATTAAAGATGGCTGAAAATTCTTGGATACTCCCATCAAGAGGTGCAGTCTCTTTCTCCTCCTCCTGCATCTCGGCTGGCCTGTGACTGCTTTGACCAATTGAATACGGTGGACATCACATTATGCCAGCTCCAAGCTCAGCCTTAAGGCTCTGGAAGCCCTTAGCTTTTATGTATGAAGTCCAGGTGCCCTTCTGGACAGTCCACATGAAGAGGCCTGGGACCTCCATGAAAAAAGAGAAGAACCCAGCTTTTCAGCCATCCCCGCCAAAAACAGACAAGTGAACCTTCCAGGTCACATCAGCCACCATCTATATGTCCCAAAGGACCCCATTTGACTCCACATGGGGCAGAAGAATCACTCAGCTAAGCCCTTTCTAAATTCTCAAGTCACAAAATCATGAGACACAGTTAAGCGGTTGTTTTAGCCACTAAGCTTTGGCGTGGTTTGTTTTGAAAGAATAGATAAGTAGAACAGTTCTCAATAAATGTTTACTAATGAATGGATAAATGGATGGATGGATGGATGGATGGATGGATGGATGACTTAGAAATGCCAGTCTTTCCTAAAGGAATGATACTCAGAGAGATCAAGCAACTTGCCAAAGCTACCATAGCAGACACTTGTCATGCTCCCTCCTTTCCAGCGCCCGAACCTCCTCCTTTTGGAGAACTCCCTACATCCTAAAATAGATCCATCTCACAATGTAGAGGCTGAAAAATGCCACGTGCTCACTTCCCCAGTCGTCCTCCAAGCCAAGGTGCCCATGATACAAGACCATCCGATCAGACACTCCTGCCCAGGCTGTGAGTCAGGCACGGTGGACTAAACAAGCACAGACTTCTTAGGCTTTTCCCAGTGAGATGGGGGTGACGACACAGGAACCCCAACAATACGGATCCTCCTGAGGCCCCCTGTCCAGAGCTCCAGCAGCAGGGTCCCGGGTCCCGGCCCCCTGGTGTCCGGGGGGTGCACCGCGGTCCTTGAGCCCAGACAGCAGTATCTTCACTGTGTTGTGATTTGGGGCCATTGTTCCTGCCTGCAAGTCTGCTGTCTTTCTTCCAGGGGTATAGTGAGCTCCGTTCTGTGTCAACAAATTCCTTCTCTGCTTATAGCCAGCAGCCTGACTCATAGTCGTCACACAGTGAGATTTCTCATTCTAGATCCTACAGGCGATGCTCCACGTGAATAGTCTTCCCACCGTGTTCCCAGAGTGCAGGGTTCTGCGGGGGGAGCAGGGGCATTCAGGGTGGAGCTCAGGGCTCTCGTCCCCAAGCTCCTCAGCCAAAACAGTCCCACACTGATATTTTTATCACTGTGATCCTCTCTGTTTTCCTTGGAAAAACAGTTCTGTTCCTATAAAACAAGTTTGAAAATGACCACAGATACATATAAAATGATAATCCATGTAATGAACTGTTTGGTGAAGAAGAAAAATTAATCAAGGAAAATGGCCACTTAAATGTCACAATGAGCCCTTGAAACAGATGGTCTTTGTTCCAGTGTCCCTGGTTACAATTTGCTGTGACAGAAGATTGAAACAGGACTTGGGGGAGGAGAGTCGAGAGGCTGCCCAGGGACATGCATCTGGATCTGGTTATTTAGAAGGTGTACAGGTGGAGTCCCTGCCCCCTTCCCTTTTGAGGTGCAATGTTATTAGAACATCTCAGTGGGTAGCAGCAGCTTCATATGAGGACAGCAGACTAGCAGCAACATCAGGGGAAAGGCTGGTGAGGGACGATGGGAGTCTGGACTGGCAACCAAGCTTAAGGCCTAGGAGAGAGCCTTCTCAGGGAGGACTTGTCCCAGTGTGTATCAGGACTAGAACTAGTCACCCCGAACTATGGGGATGTCTTGGGGGCAATGGCTGTGCGTGTGTGCACGTGTGTGTGCGCGCGTGTGTGCACGTGTGTGTGTGTGTGTGAGAGAGAGAGAGAGAGAGAGAGAGAGAGAGAGAGATTAACAAAAGCTGTAACAACAATGAGAGGCCAGGGGAGGAGACTTCTCTCCCACCCCCACATCAGGGGCCACACCTCAGGACTAACTGTACCTCTGTGCCTCAGTCACCACAGCAGGGAACAGGGCCCAAGTTCAACTCCTTCCACAACCTGCAAGGCCCCGAGCAGCACCGACGGAGGCCCTGGGACTCGACTGGGCCATGCGGCCTTTGGGGTTCCTTGGACTCATCCCAGGAGGGAGAAGCGCTAAGAGAGCGAAGAACATTCAGACATTCTCTTGACAGTATGTGAGAGCTCAGGCCCTTAACCTTGAGGAGAAGCACAGTTGGGGTGGGTGGTTTGCTGTTAATTTTTAGAATCTGTGTTTCTTTCTTGATTCTCTAGTTTCCTCAGTGTTGGTTTGGGGAAAGGAGCTGCAGCCAGGCCAGCTGGACAGTTGGTAAGAAGCAGAGATTTCAGAGAATAATTAACTCCCACTAAAAGCGCCGTTAGCAAAGGCATAACGCACATGTGAAGCGGAGCTGGTTCCCAGCCTCTGATGGCCTGGACGGCTGGCTCTGTCTGAGTGACCCTGCCACCACCTCTGTCATGCCAGCCCCAGAGGTCTTGCACCTGCCCTGCAGAAGCAGGTGCTCTGAGCACGAGGCAGTGGCATCGAGAGTCCCGAGTCACCAACCCCAACCATTTCTGTGTTTAAAGTGTCTGCAGCACTTGGCAGTTAATTCAAAATTACCGAAGACCTTTCTTAATTGGTCAGTTGAAACATGTACCATGATTTTCTGGGCAAGCAGGAAGGGAGAGTGAAGCTCAGCCACGGGCTGAACTCACCCAGGAAAGCCTGGATCAGCTGCTGCCACTGTAGCAGTGGTTGACCGGTGAGCAGGGATGGGACCCGGAGCCTCAGGTCCCACATAACAGCAGGTCTAGGAATCAAAAGGGCCTTGTTCTGTAGCACTCACTGAGAAGTGTCCTCAGTATCCTTGGTAACCAGGGCCCACTCTTGTGTGCTATGCTGGGAGTTTGCAGTGCGAGACCAAGGCGGTGTACATGTGTGTACACGCTGAGCTTTTGAAACAGGGCCCGCAGACACTCATATACCCACAAACTGCTTTTTAACCCTGTCTCCTTAAAGAGTCATAATTTTCAAAAGTCCATAAATTAAAGAGAATCAGAATAAACAGTCTTTCAAACTTCAAAGTGTCTGACCCTGAACTTAGACCTGAATATATCAGACTCTTTCCTACTGGAGAGGCTCCAAATCTTCCCAGCCATTACCCCAGAGGCCAAATGAGGTGTTCCTGAACCACACCACTACTTACAAGCTTGGGTTAGAAACAGCCTAGCATCTGCAGTTCATGTAGTATCATTTATACATACTTCTATAGAGATATAATTAAAAATTTTTAGTGACACCCGGCCAGTGTGGCTCAGTGGATGAGTGTCGACCCATACACCAATAGGTCGCTAGTTCAATTTCGGGTCAGGGCATATGCCCAGGTTGTGGGGAGCATGCAGGAGGTGGCCAATTGATGTTCTCTCTCATCGATGTTTCTATCTCTCTCCCTCTCCCTTTCTCTCTCTCTAAAATCAATAAAAATAAAAGAAAAAAATTTTAAAAATGGTCTTTTAAAAAAACTAAATTAAGTAAAATAAAATTTTTAGTGACACGTTATTATAAAACACACATGATACCAGTGAGTGAATAATAATAGCTATCACATATCAGTGCTTTACATATACTCATTTATTTGTGCCTGTCAACAAATAAAATAAAGACCACCAGAGCTAATAAATAAATATTTAGTGAAGAGATGGATGGATGATGAATAAATGGATGGATGGGTGGATTGATGGATGGATGGATAGATGGATGAATGGATAGATAGACAGATAGATAAATAAATAGATATAAATAAAAAGCTATGGATTTGCCTGATAAAGGAATATCAGCTAGTGAAAACCTTCACTGTGTTGAAGTTCACTGACAGAGAAAAGTCAGAGTTTTTAAAGTGCTAGCTTGGTACTGGGGATGGGGTGGGAGGGAGAGGGGACCAGGAAGAGGGTATCAATGGGGCAAAAAGGAGAAACATCTGTCACAAAAATAAATTAATAAAAATAATTTTACAAATAAAGTGCTAGCTTGGGAGGGAGGTAGTATTTTCTGCACTCAGCTTTCCTAGGAAGAAGATAAAAATGATAATATTTTGACTATTGTAACTACTACCACTACCACTACTACTACTAATAATAATAATAACTGCTACTCATTGATATGTACTATTAAGTACTTTATCAATATTTGTAATTTGTATTTGTTTGAATAGATGACACATTATTTGCCAGAATCCAAAGAATATGAAAGCAACACAGAAGCAATAATTACATGTGTACGTACATGCGTATGTATGTATATGGTAGTTTCCTGTTCCCGGGCCCATGATTTTCCCCAAAGGTCACCACGATTATTACTTTATTAGATACCCATCCAAGGTAACAAAACAAGCATGTAGCTCTATACTATAAATCTTATACATAGACCTGTAGATAAACATAGATAGATAAAATCATATATAAATAGAAATCTTCTAATGTGTTGTTCACATAAATTGTAGCATTCTATGATACTATTCTACATCTTATTTCTAGCCAGTTCTATACATAAGCCTCTTTATTTCTAATAGTTACACAGTATATTATTTCTGGATGTACCAAATTTTCAAAAATAGAAATTTAAATGGGATGGAAAGTTTCTTATAGATTTTTTCCAATCTTCTACATTTATAGTATTCTATAGTAGTAACTAGTGTTCATTATGATGAACTGACATGTCTTCAGAATCATTAAGAAAGAACTAGTAATTATGTTTAGCATAATTTTTCTGTAAAGCATATATTCAACGGAATTGTTTTTGGGGATCCAAGATTTCTGAGTGCTTTTTATCTTCCAATCCATCCATTGGAAAGATTCCTGCCATTCATCACACGCAGTTTTCTTTTCTGCCACTAGATGGTGCTCCAGTCATAATGTCTCTCCCTGAGCCTGGAACCTGCTGGTTGCAGACCACCCTCGGTTAGGCCCCACGGGACAAAGGCCAGTCTTGAATAAAATCTCACTGTAAGTTTATCTTTAAAACCACTAAAGTGAACAAAAAGCCTCGGAGTGAGGATGACACTGGTACAGTACTCTATTCAGGAAAGCAGAACTCTATCCACAGTGGTAAGAAAATAACTGAAACAGGTGGGATGCTAGGGACAGGCCCAGCCTTTTCCTCCCGCTGGTGTTTCAACAGTAAGCTAATCTCCAAATCCTGGGGCTGGCCCAGGGATGCTGAAGGTGAGGTCACCACCCAGCTCACCCAGATATCGTCCACGACCGTCCGGTTGCCACGGCCTGGCCGTGTGCGGTGGGAAAAGGTCTGGGGGAAGGACCGCAGAGGGCCTAGGCCTGTGCCGGCCCTGCCTGGTCTGCGCTCCGGCCAGCAGCTCAGCTGTTTCAGCACAGGCGAGTTGCTGCAAGATGCAAAGATCCTGATGGCCCCCGTCTGCGAACGGAGCTTCTCTCCCATGTCCTAGAGTATTTTACTTACATTCGGTTTCCCAAATAAGTTTTGAGCCACTTCCCCAAAGAAACATAGGCTGTGGCAGCTTCAAAGGAAGACAAATGCCCGTCTCAGTTCACACACATGCGGGGGCGATGCGCTCGCAAGTACTGCGATGTGCTGCAAAGCAGCCATGCACCTGGGCCGGGGACCAGAGAGGTTTCCTTAAAGAGGCGGCACTGACAACAACAGTACCATGTCTCGGGCGGAACGGGCCTTGGGGCGCCTGGGCGGGGTGTTTCACACGGTCCCTCAGAGCCCGGGGGTTTGGGGCGCTACCTCCGGAGCCGCCCTGGAGGCCGAGCAGGTAGAAGTCCCTGCCACCCACTTCAGCCCAGTAACTCCAGTCTGTTGGGTTTCTGCACAGACTATGTTTGAACATGGGAACCTGCTGCTTTTCTTTCTTTCTTTTTTTTAAGTTGGAACCACTGATCTAGTCCAAACGGCCCATTTTACAGACGGGAATACTGAAGCACGCCAGGGCCTTCCCGAAGCCACACTCAGCAGGGAACCCTTGGGATACGCTGAAGAAGGGACAACAGTGTGTCCGTATCTCATCGGACCACAGGTAGCACAGCATGTCGTCGAGCCGTGTGAACCTAAAGGCAGTTTATAGTTGCCTCCCAGGTTCCGTGAAGAAAGACATTTGCTCTTACCAGAGACAGACATGGAGCCTCAGCGGCAGCACGTATTCAGTCCTTACTAAGTCCCACACCCACGGCCGGAGAACTTGAAAAGTCAGGGAATGCCTATTTCCATTGCCCAGATGAATTGTTTTTCTCTTCCGTCTTTTCACTGTCTTAAAGCTATTTACCTCTCTTTGTTAAAATGCCTCCGCTACACTTAAGAAAAAGGCAGCACTCTCCTGGGCGATGCCACGGGCACTAGTCCAGGCGTGGCTGTGGACACACTGGTAGACGTTTGGCCCCAAATCCAATCTCATTGTAAAATATTTATACTCTTTCTCACCAACTTCTGTTCCCTCCTTATTTTATAAAATGGGGGATTAATTTCAGACTGGCTTCGAGAGCTTAAGTCAAGATGTGAGTTGGGAGAACCAAGGGTCAGCAAGAAGAGATTGACTCTTAAAACGTGCTCGGAAAGTTATAAACCTAGTCCCCAGGAAAGGGACCCTGTTGCTCTTCTATTCTGCGGATGAAAAGAAAGCAGAAGGTGTCCCTCAGTTTCTTGCAGTATTTCGGTGAAAGCAGCTCACGGTCAACCAGCTGGAGCCAAAGCGACTGTGGCAGCCCTGTCAGAGGAAGTGTGGGCGCATCGCCCATCGGGGCGGGGCTTCCTGTGGATGAGCAGGCCTCTCTCACTCCCCCTCTTCCTCCCCTTCCTTCTGATTGACTTCATCCTCACTGAGTCTCCCTGAGGGAAAGCACAACTCCAACAGTTGCAGGCATGCAAGCCTACAGCCCTCCAAGAACAGAACCCCTGTGTCCACGTACTGGGAGTAGCACCTTATTGAATTGGATGGTAGCATATGCTCCTCCTTTAATATGCTGATTTGATTCTGATGGGTCACATGCCCACCCCTGGCACTGGGAGTTGAGAATTTACCAGGGGTCACATCCTGCTAGAAGCAAGACTTAAAGACAGAACCCAAATCAAGGGCTGAGAGTAGGGGAAACGTGGTTCCCCAAAGGAAAAGTCAGGTTCCGTTGCTGGTAGAAGGGAAGCTGAGATGGCAGAAACCACAGCCGTGGTGTCCCTGCCCTGCCTAGCCACGCACTCTCGGTGCTGATAGGGTGATGCACCCGATGCCTTGGGTGAGCTGGAGGCCGCTAGCTCACAGACGCTATTAGCGAAGCTGGCCTGCCCATTCGACAATGTGTTCATTAAACTAATGATTGTTTACAATAAGCCACTCACTTGGACTGAGCACATGTGGGAAATGTTATTGGGTAAACTGGCTTCCAGGAGCCACTGCGTCAGGAAGTACCCAGGCGAGGGGCTGGCCAAGTCCCGGCAGCCGTGGTCTGCACCTTGGCTGGTGGCCAGCGACTTTTCCGCAAGCACCAGGGTCCCAGCCTTTTTTGATTTTCTGTCTCTCCTGTTTCCTGGGAGTTCTTCTTTTCCTGACTTTGGCTAGGTCTAGGACATGTCTCTCCAGCTACATTGATACTCTTGTAAATAAGGAGTAGATTTGTTTTTTCATTAGGATTGGAGATACACTGAGGATTCAGAAACTTCACAGTTCTCTTCTGGTCATTATTCCTGATCATTATACCTTTCAGGTTCCTAACCCTGGTGGTTTCCTGGACCTTTATGACATGTCTGTCTCCTCTTGCACAGGAAGTGACACTCCCAGAATCTCTCTCCTACCCTTGAGAATGAGCAAAACCAGCCTCCACTTACCGAGCACTGACTCTGGGCCAGGCACTACGGAAACATCGCATGTAATCCTCCCCTGTCCTTTGAGGGCGGTTCCAGTACTATCCAATCTAATACCACCCACCAACGAGGAAACTGGGAGCGAGAGGGATGAAGTCACTGGCCTGATGTCACATGGCCAGTCACTGGTGACTAAGGGACTGGAATCGGCCCGCCTGATGTTAAAGCTGCACTTTGAACTAACACACTGTCCTCCGCGGACCTCTGCTTCCAGCATGGAAGCCCGAAGGCACAGAATGACAAGAACAGACAAGGGTGACACCAGAGACCCCTCAGGAGCCCCCACAGACACAGGAAGGCCACTGTCACCTCTGACGCCCACAGGGCTGAGTGATTTCAGAATGTCTCACAACGCACGTCTCCAACCAACAAACACAGAAGAGACTATAATAGGGGTTTTCTTCATGTGCTGTCCTCAGGGGTACCTAACCAGAATCACCTCTATGTTACGTCATTGAGTGTTTCTCAACCTTATTTCATCCATGGATTCTCTCAAAGGGGCAACTTCTCACTGCCGCTGTCCCAGACTCTTTGCTCCCAGTGGTTTCTTCCCCATTCTGCCTTTTGCATTTCTCCATCTCACCAGCTAATGGACTTGCAAAGCTTCACTTCCTGTAGTTTGAATTACAAAAGAAACTCCTTTTTATTTTCCACATATAAAATGACTGTGTAATATTGAACATGATACACCCAAACATCTAAAATACTCAAACCTTGGATGGCATGGACCCCGACGTTCAGAACACTGCCGGTCCTGACAGCCTGCTGGCGAAGCCCAGGGAACAGCAGCCCTGCCTGTCCCCCACGCCTTCCCGGGGGCCCCTCTCCCCCCGCCAGCTGAGAGTGAATGAAGTGGGTCCCAGTGTCCCAGCTATTACTGGTCAACTCCACTAGGTAAGTAAGAAACAAAAATGAAAACTATGTAATTCTCCTTCTCCTTTTTTGACATAAACCCTCCTTCCTATGAGATTTCTTCTCGTACAAGGGGCAGAATTCTCAAAGGTGAGCAGCAGTGACCAGGTGCGTCACGCGTGCAAATGAGGCCCTGCAGCCCAACCAGCTGCTCTCAGGTGCTTCGCCCTCCTGCTCATCTCCGTCTTCAACTGTTAGGAAACTCAGCAGAAATCTCTACGGCAGCCACTTAATCCTCCCAAAGGAATTTCCATGTGCTTTTCAGGTCAGGAGGAAAAGAAATGCTTGGTTTCATAACCATGAACATCCACCCAGTCTTAGGGGGAGCCGCCAACACCCACACTTGAACAGTTCTGCTCTTGCCTGGGCGAGGAGCACAGTGACACAGCAGGAAGCCAGCACCGGTCTCCTGTGGAACAACACAGAGCCTCGGGCGACAGAGCGAGGTCCTGCTCAGCCGCGTGAAGAGCAGCAGGGCCCAGAAGAGATGGAGCCAGAGTGAGGAGGGAGGTAGATGTGTCAGGGACATCCTGCAGTCTCAAAAGGACCAAGAAGTTCATGCAAAACCCCCTTCTGTTGATTCCCAGAAATAGCCAGAAGGTCTTGGAAAGTCTGCGGTTCTGCACTGGAAGATTCAGAAAGAAAACAACAACAGTGAAACACATGCCGTATTTTTGTTCACCAAAAAGTAAGATCTATTCACTTCCGTCGGATGTTGTGGAGGCCCACGCGAAAGTGCGGCAGAGAATGTAAAAGTCAGTTCCTCTCCAGGAGGCCCTGCTTCAAGCACGGAGGGAAAGTCAGGTATTTCTGGGATTCCGGGAAGGGAGAAACTGGACCATCAGCCTTGAGATCTCCAGGGTCGCCTCGAATCTGCTCTTCCTGAGCTAGGGAGCCCAAAGTGCCCCAATGTTAACAATTCCCTGTGAGTTAAGGTCTCGATCTCCTGATTCCCTCCAACTAGCTCGGCCACACCACGGCTCCCTGGGGACGAGCAGGCTCACACCACAAGGACATGCGTGGAGCGGTCCTGCTAGACAGAAACAACCCAAACTCCAGAGTAGGGAAGTGGCTCATCGTGCTATGGGCTATGGAACATTCATAAACGGAATACTAAGTAGCGGCGATAAAGGTGAGTTGGAGCTACATTCTCTAGGTCAACTGTTAGCAAGTAAAGCAAGGGTGGGACAGAGGGCAGATATGCTACTGTTTAGGAAAAAAAACATGAACAGTCATGTTCATACATAAGAACTGGGTAACCATAGCTGCATGTGGAGACAAGAACTAGAGGCTCGGGGTCAGGAGTAAGAGGAAGCACGTATATCACCTTTTGTAACAATGAACCAGAGTTACTTTGAAAACATTTCTAAAGAGGAAGGCGGGGGAGGAGAAGCCACCCATTTGAAAGCATCAGGGAACAGGTTTCAGTTTCACTGAGGATATCCTGAGGAGGCAGAGGAGGGCTTTATATCCACATCCATAGAAAGCCCGGAGATTTCTGGTCCCAAAGTCCCTTTTAACAGGGCTTCTCGGACCCCACTGCTGGCCTCCCCGCATGACCTCAGCTCTGCTGTCTCTCCCTGCATTCTCATTCCTCCACCCAAATCCTCCTCCTCCTGCAGCGCCACTGGGTGGAGACTCCCTTCCCCAGTGACTCACCGACAAATCTGTGCGTGTGGTGGGAACCCCTCCACTGCCTGAGGGTGGGGATGCCGCATTTCTCAGTATCTCTAAAGAAGAGGCAATCTGGCTCAGTCCTCAGCCACCCTGCCCTAGTCCCTCCTCTGGGACCATGAAAGATTTCTGTAGTTCTAAAGTTTTCAGGATCCAGGCACGCTGGGCCCGGGCCTTGGGTGCATCACAGTCATCACACCATCTCCCTGCTCATGGCCCTGCCCGGCTTCCCCCGCAGGCTCCTCTGCTAGGCCAGCCAGGCCCGGGGCTCTCTCCCTCCGCGGCCCCTGAGACCAGTGCTCACCTGCAGGTCTCCGCCACCTCCTTCGCTCACCTCACCCAGGTGTGCCACAGCTCAGGGTACTGGATAATGAGAGGTACACTGGTCCCTGCTACTCAAGACCTGACAGCCCCTCTGCCGCTGGGGCCAGGCCGGTCCCTTCTTCCCCGTGGAATTCACTCCCCATCCCCTCCTCTCTCCAGCTTCTCTTTACGTTTCAAAATCAATGTTTCCATCCTAACGTGCAAAAAAACATAACTCTGGCCCTTCCCACCCCGGACAAGGGGATCCAGAACAGAACACGAAGGCCTTTTTGGTCTTTGCTGTTCAGGGGAGTTTCCTGCACCACCAAAAGCTCCACACGGGAACTATCAGGCCTCTCCTCTGGTACACCCACCCCTCAGTAAATCCTTGCGCTGTACACGGGGACATGCATTCCATAAATACACAGGGAGACTTTCAAAGGAGGCCAGGGCCCTGCTTATCCAGGGCACCCGAGGCCCGGTTTTGTGGAGTTAATGTCACAGAAGAGGAATTTTCACAGCAAAATGGCACCTCTCAGGGTCCATAAGTTTCCCATGTTTGGCAGGTGAGTCTGAGCACAAAGAGGATTTCCTGTCTCCTGGCAAGAACAGAGAGAACGTCTTTGGGTGGGTCTTCCTAAGGTCTTTGGCGGGAGCACGAACCCAAGGGGTTCTGATGCAGCAGGTCCAGGGCGGGACCTGCTCAAAGCTTCCCAAGGGTGTCTCATGTGCAGACAACTGCAAGCTGATCACATACAGGCCTAAGGCTTACATGTCAGCCGAGCTGTGGGCTGGCTTCCCAGCCCCAATCTCACTCCCCAGAGTGTGTCTTCAGAACACCCTCGGTATGTTCTCCGAGTTTTCACACCACACACAGTTAGATGGTGAGGGCCCTTGCTCCTCCTGGGTCCCCCTTGTCGTGCCCTGGATATCGGAAGGAGAGAGCCCCACCCCTCACCCAGTGACCCATCCTTAGGCATCAGCGAGAGAGGAAAGCTGAGACCCCTTTGCCTTGGTAGGCAGATGGGATGTGGGAGAGCAGAGCACGAAGTGTCTCAGCAGGCTTTGGGGAAGCAGCGAGTGGGTGGTCCAGGGATTCTCGAGCTGTGAGGTACACCCCTCTCCCTCGCTGGCAGGGCCCAGGCCCCCGCCTCCACGCCGCACCCCCCAGCCGCGGAGATCCACAAACACTGGGTCCCTGTTCCCCTCCGGCACTGGCTGCAGTTCCACATCTGACTTCCTGCTGTTGAGGCCAGGGGACCGGTTCCTCGCCCAGCAGTGAAGCCCCAGGAAGGGCTCGTGGTCAGTCGGGCTGGTTGGGGAGAATTCACTCCAGGACAGCGGGTCCCGTGGTCGGCACCCTGACCTCCCCTAATGAGCATTCCCTGCACCAGTATTTCTAACCGTTGTGCTTAAAGAGACACCTCTTCCCTGAATTTTGGTGGGGGGTTCAGAAGACTGACTTTAGCCGTTAGGCCCCCGCTCCTCAGTCCGTCCCAGTCAGGCAGCGCTCACCTGGAGACACAAGACCTCCATCAGCGGCTGCTGTTTCACCCCGAGACCAGCCACTCGGCAGATCCTTACTGTGACCCAGGGTTCAGGTGTCTCTGGGATGACAGTTTCATTTTCAGAAGATATCCTTAGGTTCTGATCATCTACTCTTTCCTTCACATGAAGGGGTGCAGCTAGAGTGGACCACATAGTTTTCATTTTTGGTCTTCATTGTTTCTTTTCCTCTTACATAAGTAATACGTGAATCTATCTGTATTGTACACGTTTCAAATAACACAGAAGTGTACAGAGCAAAGCTGAACATCTGCCATCCCTCCCACGACCACTCCCCCTCAGAGGTCACACTCGCAGGCACAGTCTGGTGCTTGCGTCCCACACACTGCATGGATCCATGCACATATATCTTCTATTTCTCATTTTTCAAAATAGAGGTATTATTTTGCATCTTTTCAAAATTGATGTTTTTCACTTGGAAATGTTTAATGTTAGGATATCTATCTACCTATATGAGAAATATATTTATCTCATAAACAGATATGCACTCAGCATTATATTCTCATACCCTACGTTTTTATATTCATACAGAAGAGATTGTTCTATACACGTGATTTCACATTTTATTTTTTAGAATCCAGAAAACTCAGCACATTCTTATCTCATTATTATTAACAACTATATCCTTTTTCATCACTTGAATGTCCAAAATGTGTTAACCAGAAGCCCACTGAAGAACATTTTTGTTACAAGTACGCTTCGTATCTGTAATTGAACCTCACATTCTGTGGGGGAATCATGAGACCTTAGAGCTGGCCAGAAAGAAATAGGGGGAAGACTCCTGGGCTGAGAGTCTGGTGTTTCCTCTGCACTCATCGCTGAGCCCTGCCGGTGATGGTGTTCTGTCATTCCTGTGGGCTCAGGTCTTTATTTCCCAGTTTCAGCTTCTTTCCGTCTTACCCCAAGCACTCAGCCATTCTGAATGACAGCTGTGTGCATGCGTGCCCAGTGATCATCTCTGGGTGGGACAGGCTGTCTTTCCCCAGTAAACCTGCTCTGTCCCAAGTGAAGCATTTCCTCTTAGCTCATGTGTGAGGAATCTTTTCCACAACCAGCTGCACATAAATGCAGCACCCACCTCTGCATGAATGTGCTCATCCTGCTGAGCCAGAAGCACTAGTTGAATGTTGTCATGCATGGTCACTAATTGGCCTGGGTGTTTGCTCTCCCTAGCACTGTCTCCCTGGTCACACACACCGTGTCTAGTTGCAGGATCATTTTAGGGAAAGTAAAGTTGTGTTTCCCAAGAAAGGCTTAATCCGGCTTTATTTTTTTAACTTCAGTGTTTTGTGTCGGCACACGTAGCCACACAGCGAAGCGTCCACCAAGCGCTTGTTCATAAGCCTGCGTTTCCTGTTATTGAGCATAACGTTTTTATTACTGTTTTTTAATCCCTATCACTGAACCAGTTTTTCATTTTAATTTTGACATGAACCTCTCCCTCTTCTGCTCTTTCATCATCTTCTGCTGGCTTTGCCCGCTTCCTCTCCAGCCCCGAGCCCACGGGTGGCTGTTTCAGCCATGTGTCAGAGTCTGGAGTCCCTTGTCCCTTGGGCTCCCATTGCAGCCTCTTGGCTTGTCCTCATCAGCTGCAGAAGCCCCTCCCCACGTCTCCCCGCCACCCCAGCAGTCCCTCTGAAGATGTTCCCCTCCTCCTCACCCAGGTCAACCCCACCGCCTGACCCTCTGTCTGCTATCCTCGGCTCTCTGTGACCTTGCTCCATCGAACATCTCCTCTCTCATGCATATTTTCCTCCTTCAAATGGTTGCTACTTGTGCAAAGAAAAAAAAAGTACTCAAGCTCCCCTTACTACAGATACTTTTTCTCAACTCTATTTCCTGAAGCAATTGCCCTGTCACGGCCCCTTCTTCTGACGAAGTTCTGTAAAGGCTACTCTGCACTGGATTTCTCCACCTCCCTACTACCCAATCACTACTTTAAATAAATAAAACATTAAATGCAAAACTCACACATGCATATGATAAAAATTTACCGAAGAAGGTATAACATGGAAAATTAAAAGCCTCTTCCGGGGAGGGACAGATGAGTAAGTAGAACACAGAGGGTTCTAGGGCAGCTACTGTGTAAAGTGGTGCATCTCATCATACACATGTCCACACCCACAGACTGGACATCATCAAGACAGAAGCTGAGGAAGCGATGGGCTTTGGGTGATGCGTCTGTAAGCTCACCAGCCAGAGCGAGCGTGCCGTCTCGTCTTGCTGGCCCAGAGAAGTCAGGCGTCAAGCTTGCATCCGTGTGCTTAGGGAAGGGAGACTCTGACATTGCGGTGAGCATGGGGACCAGTTCCAGGCAGGAAATACAAGGGAAGTGTGCCAGGCAAAAAGCCTGGAAGGGGGAATGCCCTGCCTGTGCCAGGCTCTGCCTGCTTACTACCTTACAGCACAGTTGTGTGAGGACGGATGCTCAGACAGGTTGCAGCCAGCCTGCAACCATGGAGGGAAGGCCAGGAGAACCTCGGAGACACTCATCCAGAGCGCCGGACCACTGCGCCTCTGAGCCGATGGCCCACCTCCGACTTCCCGACAGCCAAGAGAAACAAACCCCTCTAATCCAAACCAGTTACTTTCTACCTGAAATATTTGAATGGATAAATATGGTTAGAGGCTGCGGCCACAAAACCTAGGGTATTATATTATGCTTATTCACATGATGCTTTGAAATGTAAATCGATGTGCTTTTCCTCAAAACATCCAGGATCCCTCAGAGGGAATCCAGTCACAGCCCCAGGGGAGCCTTTAACCCTCCCTCTACCCCAACCACACCCATCCCAAAGGAGACTGGTATGGTGTCCCGTGAGATCTTCTACCTAGGCACCCAGGCTCGGGAAAAGAGAACACATGCCACTTTCTTTTAGATGCCCCTAATAAAGAGATTCCTAATAAATTCAAACGAAATAAAGGGCTTAGTTTGCTTTGCCTGATATGATTCGGCGAAGGAGAGACAAGGCTTAGGGGTTATTCCCTCCCAGGAAGCCAATGGCAAGAGTAAGATCTATGTGTGGTGAAACACCCATAAAGCTCAAGGACACAGTCTTGAGCTTAAATGACAGCAAGAAACCTCAGTGGGACCCAGGGGCTTTCAGGTCACCAGAATCAGTAGGTGGTATGCATGTCTAAGCTGAGCCTGGATCTTAGAAAACAAGAGAGACCTTCCAAATATATGGTGGAGCAGATTGGAAAGCAGTCTCCACTCCTGACCTTAGCTGAACTTCAGCCTCCAAGTAAGGGGTCCTCTCCTTAACCTTCTAGTCGGTTTGGGAGATAAAATATCTGCTCTTCCAAGTTGCTGTGAGGATGAGAGATGACGTGTGTAAAGCTGCTAGCTCTGAGCCTGAACCTCAACGGGCTCATAGTAAACGGCCGCTGTCATGTCAGCGGGTTCAGCATCGAGCCCTCCCAATAGAGGGGGAAGGTGAGGAACAGTCTGACCAGAGGAACTATACTTCAAGTCACAGTCAGAAGTCCTCTGAGGTCAAACCTAGAAAGGCCCAGAAAGAAAGCATCAGGCAGGGTCAGACTGAACACAGGCGCAGCCACCAACCAGCATCTTTCTGTGTCTGAAGGCTGCTGGCAAGGTGACTCATTCACCTATAGCAGATGCCGAAAGGGCCGAAGTGGCCGTGATCAGTCTAGAAAGTCCTCACCAAACAGTTAACTGCAAATCTGCTCATGCTTTAAACATACCTACTATGGCTCCTCACTCTGTGTAAACCCCTCACCCTTTCGCTTGGCCAAGGGCACCCATCATCTGCCTGCTCTCTGGCTGTCTCTCCCCACTCTCCCCACTCGGCCCCCAGTGCTCTCTCCACAGCTGCACTGCACACACGACAGGGTGATTTAGCATGAGTGACACTGGCCAAAGGAATCCCGGCAGAGAGGATGAAACAGACACCAGGTTGCACGGACACGAGCAGAGCTGGGAGGCGAGGACCGTGCAGAGAGCAAACAGAACCGTCGGTTTCATGACCTTGTCCACTGAGGCGGAATGCAGGGCCACGTGAGACAGGAGGCGGCGGTGGTGGTGGTGGTTTTTAACAGGGGAAAGCCTGGGCAGAGTCACAGGCTGAGGACAAAGATCCACCGGAGAAGGAGAAGTGAACCCCAGACACTGAGGGGAGAACAGCTCTGAGGGACGGCAAGCGCGCTGAGGAGCCTTGGCCGGGCAAGCGGAAGGCCGCAGCTTTGAGGGTCCTGAAGAGACCCTGGGCCTCGGGAGGGCTTGGCCACAGGAGTCCGAGCTAAAGGGAGAAACAGAAGAGACTACACAGACTCTTCCATGAACTTATTCAAGAGGGAAAGGAAGCTGAGGCCTGAGAAGTCCCAAGACGAGAGACAGGCCTCCCGGCCCCACACATTCTCTCTGTGGGCAGAGCTCACTTACTAGCTCCCGCTCTGTGACTCGGAATCCGCGCTTCTCATTTGCCATTTCATTTTTGTAATAATTAACTCAGCTTCTGGGAGTCACTTCTCTTCCCTTGAGAAATCCCACCATGCTGGGGTTTGCACAGACAGGATGATCCATGGAGAAGTCCAGCTCTGACCAGGGCATGTCTCTCTGAAGATACTCTAGTTTCAGTGTAAAACTCACTGGACGGGGCCCAGGCAGGCTGCCTCCAGCCCGGCCAGTGCATGGGTTCTTGACTTCGTGCAAGAAAGATTTCACAATATCAGTCCGGATGAATTTTAAAATGTATTTATTAAAGCTGGGCACAGTGAGAGTTTAGGACCAAGAAAATGAAAAGTTCCAGATGTTCCAGAGAGAGCCCTGAGCTGGCATCCTTTGTCCGGAGAGTGTTTCTCTCTCTTTTGCAGGTGGAAATCCTAGGGGAGGTCTCCAGGGTGGGGGAGGGTTTCAGCAGAATATTCATCAGCTTTCTAGGTGTGTTTTTCAGTATGTTGATGTTTCAAAATTTGTCTATAGAGGGACTAGGGTCATTTTTCTGGTCAGCTTTGTCTCTATCTTGGATTTGTTGGACTCTAATTTTGTTTTATTTCTTTGTTACTTATTCCTCTGAGTTCATCTGTCCTTGTGTTTGGCTGGCACTCCCAGACCACAGTGATTTAAGCTATTTGCTCTCTGGTTAGGGAGGAGAGGTGTAAACTATTTGCTCTCAAGTGTCCTTGGTTAGAGAAGAAAAGAAGATAAGACCTGTGATTTACTAGCTGGCTGTAAATTACTTGACTTGTTTGGTTCTATTTGTCTAACCATTTGCCTCAGTTTTCCTTTTTCCACTTGTCAAAAAATTCTCCTAACATTTATCTATCCTGCCGCCAAACTTCCTGGGGAAAGGATGATTCACTTTGAAAGGATAGGGCTGTTCTTGGATTTGCTCTTTTAGCTTACCAACCAGTTCCAGAGGGCAGCTTCCTCCTGGTCCAAGGAGAGGCCGGGACTCAGCCCGGACGAAAGCTGTTTCTCATCAGACCCCGCTATTCCGAGAACTGCAAGACCAGATGCTCCTGTGAAAGCTCCAGATTTGTAAATGTTGTCAAGTCATTCCATTGAAACAGCCACGGAAAAACCCTGTGCAGGCTAAGTAAAGGTCCCCCGGAGCAACCACAAGACAAAACACAATTTGAGTTTCACTTCCTCTGAAGAGATTTCAGCCTGTTCTATTTCTTGAATGATTCTGTTTGCATGGTGCGCGTTTTCAAAACCACATCTCCCAGGGAGCAAACAGAGATTTTAATCTAGGAGGTCACTGCCTGCTCAGTCCCCTCCCTGGGCCTGGTCTGTGTGCTTTGTCATTCCCCAGAGAGTGTTCTGACCCCGCTGTTTGCCAAAGGGCAGGCACTCCTGAAGATCTGAGGGCAACAGTGACACCCTGAGCACAGCTATTGATGATGAATTGCAAGTATGCATTCCTTGGAATCACTAGCTGGTGGAAAGATTTTGAGCTGTCCCTTTAAAAATCGAGCGCTATCAGGCAAACCCCTCCTCCAGGGAGGTTCCCTTAAATGGGAGCCAGCTGACTGGGCCTTCGTTTTCACTTCTGAGCAATACCTGCCGTTGAGAATTCCTCCCCAGGAGGCAGCCTGTCAGCATGGAGTTTGTGAACAGCAACATCCAGCCCGGGAAGGTGGTGGTGTTCATCAAGCCCACCTGCCCCTACTGCAGACAGACCAAAGACTTCCTCAGCCAGCTCTCCTTCAAACCAGGGGCTTTGATATTTGTCGATATCACAGCCACCGGTGACACAGAGAGGATTCAAGACTATTTGCAGCAGATCACTGGAGCCAGAACTGTGAGTCTGGGGTTTTGTTCTAAAAGGTCGGGGAAAAGCTACCCGATTTCCGTTTTCTTGCTGGGGCTGTGAAAGGGTAGCCTGTGCCTTTCTCTAGGGCCCCGCTAGGGCTCAGTCACTTAGGGCTCCCGGGGGCTGTGCGAGGAGGGAGGAGGGAGGAGGGGAGGGCGCCTGGGAGAAGACTCTGCTCCCCCATCGGCAGCTGGAATGCAGCCAAGGGTCCTCTTAGAGCTGACGGTGCTGGGCGTCTGGGTCCGTGGGTCCAGCAGCTGTCCTGAGTGTGAGGAGTTCTCTGGAGTCTTTGTTATAAGCACGCTGAGAAGTGACAGTGTTCAGTTTGCAGGGCTGGGGGTGGACGGTGGGGTGAAGGGGCCGAGTGTGATCTGTACATTTCTGTTGTTGACGTGGAAATCGTGTGTAAGTGGGAGTTGCTGTCCTTCAGTCTTTTCCCTGGGCGCTCTTTAACTTAACCTAATTTGCTTATTCGGCCTTATCTCACTCCTCCCACTGGAAAAATCTTAATTAAAATCATTAATTATTAATATAATAAAAGTGGCTTAATATTTGCCCCTTGTTCTAAATGCTGGGGTATTTCTAGGCCTGTCATTGAAGGAAGTGCAGGGGCCAGAGCTCCGGCCTGGCTCGCACATTGCTGTGTTCCTGGGCTCGTCACCACCTGTGATCCTCAAGGACCTCCCTGCTGCAAGACTGGAATAGGGGAGCCAATCTCTAGGTTTCCTTTGCTGTGAACCCCTGAGGGACCCCTTAAGAATTTCTGTTCTCTGAAAAATCTTCTTCTTCAGTACCCAAGGTTTCCTGTGGGATGTCCACTCAACCAGATTGCCTATGTCATTTCTGGTGCTGGCGGGGTGAGCGGTGTCCCACTGCAACAAATTCTGTCAACATGCACCGTCTAGGGCAGAGTCGCAGAAGCACAGGTCCTAGTTCGTGTTAGTTGCAGGGTTTTCTCTGCTTCTCGGTGAAAGCTCAGGAGGCTGTCTCCCCCCTCTCCAGGGGGAAACCAGCACTCTGGGGCCCCAGCCGGGAGCTGAGGACTCGTGTCTCCTGGAGCAGAGGATGTAATGGTGAGAGAAACTCTTGCTGTTTGGCTGGACCACCAACTGTCCAGTGGTTCCCAAATGTTGCTGCACATTAGAATCATCTGAGGAGCTTTAAAAAAAAAAAAAAAAATTAATTCCCAATGCCCAAGTCATACCCCCAACCAATGAAATCACCATGTCAGAGGTGAGAACCAGGCCTCAGAAGGTTTGAAGATCTCTAGGTCAAAGGGTACAAACTTTCGGTTACAAGATGAGTAAGTTCTGGGGAATCTACTGTACAGCATGGTGACTATAGTGAATCATACTCTATTCTATGCTTGAAATTTGCAAAGAGAGATTTTTAAGTGTTCTAACCACACACACAAAAATGATTACCATGTGAGGTGATGGGGTGTTAATTATGTTGATTGTGTGATCATTTTATGTCTACGTATAGCAAACCATGACATTTTATACCTTACTCTTACAAATACACACATTTATTTGTCAATCACACCTCAGTAAAGCTGAGAAGAGTTTATTTTCTATAAAAAAAAAAAAGATCCCCAGGTAATTCCAATTTGCAACAAGCTTTGGGAGCTACAGCGTCCAGCTGGGCAGTATCTGTTCTCTAGCAGGAAAAACAAACATTTTCAGGCATTCATTTGACTTTTTTTTTTATTTCTTTGTAATGCAGTGATTTTTTTTTTCCTAGTGGTCTTTTAAGTTTGTTTTCAATGAAAAAAAATATTTTTCACAGCTTCCTCCAAGGGGAAGAACAAATTATGTGTTTCATGATCCCCAACAGTGATGGGTCTGTACTGGAAGAGGTTGCAAACTTGAAAGAAGTTCCTATCTTGTTCTGTAATGACCCTTGGTGCTGTGCATATAGTAAGAGCCCGGCAGGACTTGATTGATTCCAGAAACTATGCCCTCAATCAGGCTGGTACCTGGAGAAACCTGTTTAACTTTGGCTGCGGCAACATCTCACGGATTGGTGCCTTCATTTATTCCTTCTCAAAACCTCTTTCCTCATGTTGATTCGAGTTTTTATCTCTATCATTTTCTTTCTCTCTGAAGGACTCCTTTAAACATTTCTTTCAAGGCAGGTCTCTTGGCAACAAATTCCCTTAATTTTCGTTTGTGTGTGTTACAGAGAAAACTAAGCAGGAAAGGGAGGTAAGCAGCAAGCAGTAAGGTACAGTTTTAAATGGAGCTATCGGAGCCCAGCTGGTGTGACTCACTGGTTGAGCATCGACCCATGCACCAAGAGGTCACCGGTTCGATTCCCATTCAGGGCACATCCCCAGGTTGTCCAAGTCCCCCGTGGGGAGCATGCAGGAGGTGGCCAATTGTAAGAGGAACTGTGGTCTGGGAAATAATGGGTGTAGGTTGGGGAGGCCTTTCATGCTACTGTAAGCGCTGTGGCTGGTGATGTTAGCCAGCAGAAGAGAGACCTGGTCTGCCTTCATTTCGAAAGGGCTGCTCTGGCAGCTGTGGGGAAGAGACCCTGTAGGAAGGCCAGGTTGGAGGTTGAAACTGGGACACATCTGGAAGCTACAGTTCTAATTTAGGAAGAGGAATGATGGTGGCTTATCCCAGGGAGGCAGCCAAGGAAGTTGGGAAGTAGCTTTGAGCTGCTGCCACCTGGCAGAGGACTGGAGAAACTTATTCCGGGGGAGTTAAGGGCCCTGTGCTTTTATATTTCTTTTTAAAAAATGCAATTATTTAATTTCTTCTATCACCATTTATCCCTACTATGCCCTCTTCCACCTCTACCCTCCCCCCCCCCCCCCCCCCCCCCCCGTGTATCCCCATAGTCACCACATGGTTGTCCATGACTTTTCTCTCGCTCAATCCCTCCCACCCCCCACCCCAGCGGTCTGCCTGCTCTCTGTCTGTGAGTCTGTCTCTGTACTACTTGGTATTCAGACCCGGCTTGTTTATGACAGGAGTTCTCTTTCTGCTTCTTGACAGTAAGACTCTCAAGTTCCTTAGAAAAGGGAGATGGGTTAGGCGGGGCAGGCACTGATGGTGCATATCCTCTTCCTTCCTCTGCTGAACCAAGTTTCCTGTATTGCCACCCCAGCCCCCCACTGGTGGTGCAGCCTGTACTTCAGCTCCCTTTGGAGGTGCCTGTAACTGGTGGTTTGGGGCTGCTGCAACTAGAGGGAGGGTGTCAGGGCAAAGGGGCCTTTCAGCTCTCAGGCAAACCAGCTTCCTTGCCAGATGGTGTAGGCAAAGCTCCGCCCTGGAGACAGCCGATCGGTTCACCGCCTGTGTCAGGCCTCGGGGGCGGCTGTAGGCCTGTGGATTTTTGAAGTCTGTTACCCTGGGAGGAATGGACAGCTGCTAAGTGTCAACGAGCTGTTTGCAAACATGATCCCCGGAGCAGCAGCCTCAGCATCACCTAGGAACTTGTCAAAAATGCAAATGCTTGGGTCCCAACCCAGATTTCCTTTACCAGAAATCTGGGAGGTGAGGCGGTATAGACATCTATGTTTCAACCAACTCATCGGCAGGTCTGGTGCACATTCCACTGTCTCAAAAGAGGACTCCTGGTTTCTCAGGACTCCTACGCACTTGGCTCACACGTTCTTGGCCAACACCCCCGTCAAAAGTGATGTGGCAAGAAGTAGGAATGGTGAAATAGCTGAACTCTTTGTGAAAAGATACTTTCTAGAATGACTACATCTCTTCCTTATACAGTATAAAAGTAATATAAAAACCAGGTGGTTTTTATTTCATTAGGCCTTCCATCGGAGTTCAGCCATGTACTTGTATTAGAACTACATTAGAGTTCTGTTCTAACTGTCACAACTGACTACAGCCAAGTGTTCCTGGGGAGACAGAAGCCAAAAGGCCCCAACAATTTGTGGGGGAAGCTTCATTTTCTCTAAAGTAATGGCCAGGACCCAGGGGAAAACGTAGGTTTCTGACCTCAGCCTTCCGTGGCTCTTCTTTCAGCCTCACAAGCGCAATGTTGCCTTGGTGACACCTGCTGTTTACAAAGCCCCACCCCGGTGTGCGGTGCTGGTGGAGCAGGCGGCACCCCTGATGGAGGAGGCCGGCCGGGCTTTCTCTCGGGAACACAGCCCCGAGTGCTCTTGCCACTCGTGGGCACAGGAAGTGTCTGTGGACTTCTTTTTAAATATTCAGCCCTAATTTTTAAAGCCCACTTCCACCTAGACCCCTTCTAAATAAAAATAATGTAAGGTCTTACCTGAAACAATTCAGCCCTTTTTCTTATCTCTCTCACTTTTTAAAAAACTCACTGGAATCGTTGAGGCTTCTGAGGAAAGCCGGAAGCTCTGAAAACACTCTGCTTGTGTTCCCCTCTCCTGGGGTGTTGCTGGTGTTCAGGGAGAGGGCCTGCTTCTGACCCTCGGGACCGATACTGGGCTGCTTGCTTCCCAAAGGCCAGCCTGCCTCTCTGTAGCGCCCTTGGCCTGGAAGTTGTCTGGGCCACATGAGGAGAATTCCTCCTCCTCCAGGATTCCAAAAACCCTTTGCGACCCTGGAAGGCCCTGACCTAGCAGCAGGGAGGCAGCCTGTGTGCGACAGGAGATGAACAACTCCAGGCGCAATGACAGCGTCGTCCTGCCTTGCCTTGGGTGACCCATTGCTGCAGGTGTGAAGCTGAAGCAGAAATGGCTCTGTTCCCAGCACTTAAACATCCTAGGAGGGGCCAGGAGCTGGAGGAGCCTCAGACACCAGTACCGCTGCCCCAGCTAAGGACAGAGCTCACAAGGGAGAGAGATGACTCGAATAAATGGTGGGTCTGAAAATCAGGGACAGACACCTAATACAAATACTTTCCTGGCTGTATTTAGAAGCAAACTCCTTCCCAGGCACCATGGCTCACTATAAGGTCTCCGGTGTGGTCCTAGATGCAGACACCAGAATTCAATCAGGGTGGTCTATCTGCAGCCAACCAGAATTCTTTCCCTGAAATGTGTTTCTGTAGAGTGAAATTTTTAGATCACTTTGACAAGTTAGACAATCTCAAACACAGCACACTCAATGTGAAAGACATCTTGGCTTGAAAACATTCTTTAATGGATAATTTTATGCTTAGAACAAAGTTTTGACCTGGAAGAATATACATGCGGAGACAGTCAAGTGATTTGAAAAGCTTGGATCATGGGAAATATTTAGAGAAATGATAAATTGTCATTCTCTCTAAGCTAATAATTAAGTTCCTTACCTGTCTTGGCTGGTTTGCTTTTTAGGTACCTCGAGTCTTTATTGGTCAAGAGTGTATAGGTGGATACACTGACCTCATGAATATGCATCAACGTGGGGAACTGTTGATGCGGCTAAGGCAAATTGGAGCTCTATAGTAATTACAGGTGAGTGACAGATGGGGCGCTGGAACACTGGGCGGTGGTGGAACTCTGCTGCCATGTTTTATCATATTCTAGGAAGGCACTCTGGCTAGAGAAAGGATGGTTTGGAGTGATCTGAGGAACTGGAATGTCATTTATGAATTTGCCTTTTAATAAAGGGGTTAATTGTGTTAAAGGAAGAAACCCTTTCACTCAACATTTATTTCACAAATATTTATTGAGCATTTACTATGTGCCAGACACTGTACTAGGCACTGGAATATAGTACTGAACAAAAAGATAACATGAAATTTATATTCTAGAGGTTGACAGATAAAACATAAGTAATTCCTGAAACAAATGATTAGACTAATGTGATAGAACTTGGCAGGGGGTGGGGAACACATTTAGCTAGTATGGTGAGGGAAGTTCTTTCTCATAGAGGCTGGCTGAGTTGAGATCTTGTGACAATCATGTCAAGATGAAGCAGAAGAGCTTTTAAGACAGAGAAAATAGCAAGTGCAAAGGCCCTAAGGTGACTAGTATAGAAAATTCAGAATTAGAAAACAAAGAAGAGCAGGCTAAGTCAAGAGCTGTGAGAAGGAAGAGTCGTATCAAATGTGGGCTGGGCCAGAGCTCACAGGCCACGGTAAGCAATTCTGATTATAATTAGTGCAATGTGAAATCAAGGTAATTTTTGCTTCACCTGTGTTCATACTGCAAATCAATTTTAATCTAATATGCTTCCCAAACACCAAAATCGTTTTCTAAAATTGTAACCTAAACGATATCCTTGGCTGAATGGAAAAGCATAGGGCGATGAACGCTTTAGAAGGGAACCAGATGGATACTTTGGGGTTTGATGAGTTCCCTCCCCTCCAGCTCTTCTTAGTGCTAGCTGGTTTCTAACTCAGCCAGTTCCACAGATTCCTACACGGAGACACTCAGTGGTTTTTTGTTTTGTTTTGTTTTAGTCAAAGGAGACATTTATGGTTCTTAAACCAAAATGTTCTTTGAGGGGCATTTATTGCCCAGTAATTAATAACTGACCCTTGAGCAACGAGTATATATAATTTGTGGTGGTTACTCAGAATAGCAACAGAAGTGAAAAAAAAAACCCACAAGTTCTGAAAAAATACAACTGAATTCTTTGAAGTAAAAATCAATGTTATAAATCTTATCATTACAATTTTGCAATATCATCACAGCAGATGGACACCATGTCTGTTTGTGTTAGCTTTCTGACCTCACCCCATGTACTCAAGTTTTCGAAACTCAATTATGGAGCCAAATGTGTCCTATTCTAGACCACTTTTATTCTTTTAGCAGTTTAGGTTTAGATTCAGAATGGAAGAAAACTTAATGACTTTCTTTGGAATATGGAAAATGGCATTTCCCCAACTATGAGAGTCCCCCATATTCACAAAGCCTCTGCATTGGCACTGTCCTTCAGCGCATTGTGCCCTCAGTACTTTGCTGACAGCTGCTTCTCAAGGCAATCTGTAACAGATTGTTTAGATAGCAAGAATAAGCATTTGGTGATGAAAGGGACTCGAGGGAAATTCACCTTTCCAAGAAAATTTAATTCTTTGCATTTTTCCTGGCAGAGCAGACCCCAGGCTGGTATCTCCCTGGCCAGCTGGATGGCATCGCGAATGACGCAGCATTTCCTGGCGGATGCCCTGGGGCCACCTGTACTCGCTACAGCAACTTTCTCCTTAATATCCTGAAATATCGACACCAAAAAAAATGGAGGGGGGCAGTTTCTTGGCCAAAACAGGCTTTTCTTCTTTTGACTCTCTTCTTTTGACTCCACTTGCCACAAACCACAGGTTTGAGAAGGTTGATGGACATCTTGGGTTCCTTCCAGATTGGCCCTTGGGTTCCAACAGATCGCGACAAGTTACGGCTCAAGATTCCCTCACTGACCCAAGAAAGTTCTTTCTCTTTCGCCCGTGGTCTCACCATTCCTCGTGTGCCAGGACTCTCTGCCTCTTCGCCAGTGCTTCCCACAAGGTCATCCCAGGCCCTGGGATGAGTCTAGTTCATTGTATGCTACTGCCCCAAAATGCTATAGAGTTTGAATTTATAGAGTTTGTATTATGAAATCAACAGGTATTTTAAATGTGCTTCTTCAAACTACATGCGTCTCCCTCATCACGTCTTGAGACTCACTGCTCTGAATCAGTGTTCTTAACCCTGACCACACACAGAGCTCATAGGAAACGCTCAACAATTCTGAAGGGTCTGAGGACCATCTGAGAAACACCACAGGGAAGTTAAGCACCGGGTCTTCCCCTGGTGCTTCACGGCTCAGGTGCACCTGCAGATGCAGCTCAGGTGCACCTGCAGATGCAGCGATCCTGGGCAGCACTGTTATGTGGGGTGATCGCCCAGGTACTCCGGAACAATGTGTATTAACATATTTAGATTAAAAACAAAAGTTAAACAAATTCGAAACATTATCATAAAAAACTTGCAACCCCTCCCCCAAGAATGTCTGTGAAAATGGTCGAATTTGAGAAACACTGTCTCAAAAGAACTTTTTATTCCCCACTCTATGAAACCTTAAGAATCACTCATTGTGAAGTTTGTTCTAGAATCACAAGATTAATTTTTTTGTTGTCTCTAGTGTGAAAGGTAAATTTCTTTTGTAATAGAGAAGCAGTCATAGATGACAATGATTTCTTTTTGTCCAATTCTTTTCTATGTTCTCAAGTCCTTAAGGAATGATATTAATGTGACCCCATCAATTTGAAGCTTTATTTGTTTGTCCCCTGCCACCATAAATAAAGGCACATTACTGCCCTTCACTGAGGAAAAAATGGTTGTGATTTTTAATTTAATATTGAAATGATAAATAACTTGAATATAATATGTCAACACTAGCCTATTGAATAATGTTTAGGGTTCAATAAGTTTTGTGTTTTTTTTTCCTTTCACATTCCATGTTTCCATTTCTCACCTAATACGTCGTACTTTTGGCTTCCTCTCCCTTCCCCGTGGGCCCTGGCCCCTCCCTTCACCCCGACTGTCGTGGGTTGTGCACATTGCCGGTCACGCACTCGCTGCACTCGGAATGCCTCCCGTGGAGCCCCGATCCGCTCCAGGCCATCACCTGTGTCCTTTCCCACCTGTGTCCTTGCTCACTCTGTTTCTTCTCCTTTGCTCTACTTTCCAATTCCTTCTTCCAGGCCTGATTTACTATCTCCCCTGTATGTGCCCTCTCTTCTCACTGCTTTTTGACTAGGAACAGCCGTCGTTCCCTCTTCTAAGACAGCTGCATTTGGGTACTTGACTCTCATCCGGTTGTGTCATAGTTGATCACCTGTACTGGTCTCTTGCCAGTGTCAGAAACACCGCACTCAAAGGCAAGAGCCCGGCGTGAGCATCTTTGTGTGCCCAGGTCCTAGCATGGAAGTTCTATTTTTTCAAAGCAACGGCTGCATGTGGTGTAACATACCAAACAATGCCGTCTCTACTACTCCACCCTCCCAAACCCAGCCCTCGCCACACACTTACCAGTTTCATGGGTGCCTAAACCTATTTACAAATACGGTAAAGTGTATTAAAAATATGTAAGAGTGTAAGCAGGTGGAGGTCTGTTTAACACCTGGGTATCTGCCTTCTTGGTTAAGAAATAAAGCAACTATATAACTGTTTCTAAAGTAATGATAAAGTACCAGCGGCCCATGGGCCCCTTCCCAATGAATCTTTTCCTCCCTCCATAGAGTAATCAAGCTCGTTTCTGTTGTAATCATTCTAATGATTCGCTTTATAGTTTTACTCCTATAATACCCCTAAGCAATACATTTTAGTTTTGAAAAGCAATGCCAAACTAGATATGTAAGAAACGGGCAATATCAACAATCAGATGAATGATCCCAGGAGGAGATAAGCTGAACAGAGGCTCAGCCTCCCTCGGAATTTACTAAAGGGGTGGTCCTGAGTGACCCTTGGAAACACTGGGCACCCCATCGTTGGAGACGCTATTGTGTGAGCAGATAACGGGCAACCCCCAGAAATATGGTCAATGGAAGTGGTCTGCTTTGTACTTTTTGCTTCTGTGGCCGCTCCACATTTCAGGCGCAGCTCAGGGCGCACGCCCCTCCTGTGGCCCCTCCACCTTTCAGGGCAGCTCAGGGCGCACGCCCCTCCTGTGGCCCCTCCACCTTTCAGGCGCAGCTCAGGGCGCACGCCCCTCCTGTGGCCCCTCCACCTTTCAGGAGCAGCTCAGGGCGCACGCCCCTCCTGTGGCCCCTCCACCTTTCAGGAGCAGCTCAGGGCACACGCCCCTCCTGTGGCTCCTCCACCTTTCAGGGCAGCTCAGGGCACACGCCCCTCCTGTGGCTCCTCCACCTTTCAGGGCAGCTCAGGGCACACGCCCCTCCTGTGGCCCCTCCACCTTTCAGGGCAGCTCAGGGCACACGCCCCTCCTGTGGCCCCTCCACCTTTCAGGGCAGCTCAGGGCGCACGCCCCTCCTGTGGCCCCTCCACCTTTCAGGGCAGCTCAGGGCGCACGCCCCTCCTGTGGCCCCTCCACCTTTCAGGGCAGCTCAGGGCGCACGCCCCTCCTGTGGCCCCTCCACCTCTCAGGCGCAGCTCAGGGCGCACGCCCCTCCTGTGGCCCCTCCACCTTTCAGGGCAGCTCAGGGCGCACACCCCTCCTGTGGCCCCTCCACCTTTCAGGGCAGCTCAGGGCGCACGCCCCTCCTGTGGCCCCTCCACCTTTCAGGGCAGCTCAGGGCGCACGCCCCTCCTGTGGCCCCTCCACCTTTCAGGAGCAGCTCAGGGCGCACGCCCCTCCTGTGGCCCCTCCACCTTTCAGGAGCAGCTCAGGGCACACGCCCCTCCTGTGGCTCCTCCACCTTTCAGGGCAGCTCAGGGCACACGCCCCTCCTGTGGCTCCTCCACCTTTCAGGGCAGCTCAGGGCACACGCCCCTCCTGTGGCTCCTCCACCTTTCAGGGCAGCTCAGGGCGCACGCCCCTCCTGTGGCCCCTCCACCTCTCAGGCGCAGCTCAGGGCGCACGCCCCTCCTGTGGCCCCTCCACCTTTCAGGGCAGCTCAGGGCGCACACCCCTCCTGTGGCAGGTGGCAACTCCTACAGCTGGCTAGTGTGGAGAACGTCAGTGCAGGGCAAGCAAAGTACAGATAAGGGGTCTGCTTCAGGCTTGTTTGGGCAGTCTGTCCTCAATTTAAAAACAAAGAAGTCCAGCATGTGTGGGGCCTCTACACCAGGGTACCGCTCTCTCCCTGGCATCACTCTCCCCTCACTGTCACCCTAGGGATACCATTTCCCTCTCTCCTGGGTTGAGTCTCCTCTTTCCCACATCCCATGTGTGTATGTTATAGCTAAACTGCTGTAACAAAAATGTAACATTTTTCGAGAAGCTTACTTCTCATTAACAGTCCAGGGGCAGGCAGGTGGCTTTGCTTCACAAGTCGCATCACCCCAGGGGCTGTATGCGCCACTTCGGCTCAACCCCATTGGCCAGAGTGTAGCCCGCAGCCCGCGGAGCTGTAGGGAGGCTAGGAAGGTGTCCCTGCTGGGGACCCCCTGTCCCCTAGCACTCAGGCAGGTGTACACCTAAAAAAATTAGGGGAAAATTAGATTGTGTTTTTATCTTGTTTAGTCTTCTTCATTTCAGAAGACCATATATCCACCATAGGTTTTAAGAAAGAGAGAATGGGAAATAAACTTTTTGAAGCATTTCTTGTCTGAAAAGATTGGTATTTTACCCTCATATTTGATGATAGTTTGACTGGCTTATAGCTCCTAGTTGGAAATTATTTTCCTTCAGAAGTCTGAAGACACTGTTCACTGACTGCTTTCCGCATTGCTGTTAAGTCTGAAGCCATTCTGTTGATACTCTAGAAGCTCACAACTCTTCCCTTTGAGGCCTGTGCACAGTAATGTACCTCGGTGAGGGTCTGTTTTCATATATTATGGGGGCTGCTTGGTGGTTTGAAGGGCCCACTGGAAATTTATTGGATTATTTTATGGATACTTTCCTGCCCTCCATTTTCCTGCGTTCCTTTTCTGGAACTCCTAGTAATCAGATATTGGCTTTCCTGGACTTGTCCTTAATTTACTTTTTGTTATATTTTCTTTCCAATTTTCTATCTCTTTTTTTCTCTGAGGGATTTGTTCATCTTTCTCTTATTTTCCTACTGAGTTTTTAATTTCTGATATCATATTTTAAATTTCCAATAGCTCTTCAATATGATCTGAATGTTCTTTTATAAAACTGTTCATGAATGTAGTACCTTATTTCTCTGATGTTATTGTGATCTCTTTATTTCCAATTATGATTTTTTTATTTCCAGGAGTTCTCTTGTTCTCAATTGTTTCCTTTTGTTCTCGTTTTATGGATGCAATCCCTTCTTTTAAGCCTCAAAAGATATTAATTATAGTTGAGGCCTTTTGTAAAGCTATCTTCTAGTTCCTGTATTCTCTTTCTTCTCTCTGAGTCCCTATTTTCTGATTCTGCTTTACATCTGAAGGCTTCCCAATGTTCTGCACCAAACATTTGAGATCTGGTTGTCTGCAAATATTTAAGAATGACACACCAAAAACAGGTTGGAAGATCTGTGTGTGTGGATTGGGCTTGTCAACTGGGGGGCTTCACACAGTCTTTGTTGAAATATCACCTTCTATGCAAGGCCTTCCACATGACTCTACTTAAAAATGTCAATAGACTTCTCCATGCCTCCTCCTTGTTTTCTCTAATTTATTTGTCACCTAATATATTCTATATGTTACTAATTTTATTTACTGTGTGTCTTTACCACTCAAATGTAAGCCCCTTGAGGCCAGGAATTTGTGTCTGTTTATATGCTGTTGTATCTACAGTGTGGATTAGACTACCTGCACAGAGTAGGCACTTGATAAATATCTGCTAGGTGTTTGAATGAATGGATAAATGAATGAATGAACGATCGAGTGCAGATACCCCAACTCTTAGTTCCTGGACATTTTTCTAGCCATTCAGGGTTCCCTATTCTTCTCCTGGAGGGCTGGGTCTTGCCTCCAGTTCTGGCTGCCAAGCAGGAAAAAGGATTGGGCAGCCCCTGGTCAGTGTACTGACTCTCCCATCATCTCCTGTTTTCTGCTGGCTCCTTGCAAAGTAATTCTGTGTGAGATACAGGAATAAAAGAGACTATATAATCCAAAGAGCACTGAGAGGTTGGTAGAGGGAAGCAAGAAGAATAACCAGGCAAAAAATGCATAGCCAAAGCTCCGCTCCCGCTTACTTTAAAAAGCAAGTGATTCAATTCCCTCTGCATGTATCATTTTATTTATTTATTTTTTTATCCTCACCCAAGGACATCTTTCCATTTTTTGTTCAGATAGAGTGGAAGGGAGAGAGAGGAAGATATATATAGAGAGAAACATCGACGTGAAAGGGACACATCGAATGTCCATCACCCGCACAACCAACTAGGGCCGGGGACAAACTGCAAGGAGGTGTGTGCCCTTAGCGGGAACCGAACCCGGTCCCTCTGGACCACAGACCAACGCTCTAACTGCTGAGCCAAACCCGCCAGGGCTGCATATATTATTTTAATAACTGCCTTCAGCCTTCTGCTTCCAGCCTGGCTCCGGAAATGGGACACTGGCAATCAATCCTCCTAATTCAAGGCTGTCCAAAGATGGCCCATAAGAGGAAACAACAGCTGTGGGCAATAAATGGGCCTGTGTGGCTGACAGCATACTGTTAGGCCATTATCTTGATATTTGGATGTAAGACAGCTATGCTCCCTAATTCACTGCACTGTAACAATTGTTAGTAGTCCTGGAAATATTTGAAAAAGCTGGACTCCTGATATATTTTAAATACAATTTCTTTCTTAAATTAATGGTGATGTTTTCTTGTTAAGTGCATTGAACACTTGAAGGGGCAGAATTGAATCTTACTAATTAGTGGAAGAGAACTGTGACCCGGTCCCTTTTAGCACAAGTGATATTTAATACATGGGTTAATATCTATGCAGAAGTTTATAGTTCCTGTCCCCAGGTGGCTTTTCTAGCAAGCTGTGCAGAGCTGAATAATGAAGGAGAGGAAAGGGTATTAGGAGAGCCGATGAGAGCGCAGACGTTTGTGTAACCTCCCTGGGTTGCACCTCCTTCACCTGGGGTTTCATGTCCAGTGGCTCCTCCTGCCCAGCCAGGCTTCTGCCTCCCAGCTAGCAGGGCTGCAACCTCTGGGCAGCACCTACAGCTAAGCTTTCTCAGGAGAGAGCAGAGCAACTGCCTTCTCACTTTCCTTTGTGTATCTTGTGAAACCTGGACTACTTCATGCATAAAATTACAAATTGTTTTTAAGGGAGGGACTTTGCCTTAATAATCTTCCACGTCACCGTGAGGAATGAGTATGGGTGCCCTTTAACAATCTGCCCTAGATTCTAACCAGAGGCATTAAATGGGGACTGGAGGATCCACTCTGGGAATAGAGGACCAACCACTTGTGGGAAGGCCAAATTGGAGAGCTCAGCTTGAAGCTGCCACAAAGCTGTTCCCCAACATCTAAAATACATGCTATTAGGGACAGAAACCACACAAGGACAAGAGGGAAGAACTAGGATTATTTTGTTATTATCCAGTACTCACATCACCTGTGAAGCAGTATAGTGTTATTTGAAAGTGTTCTTGTATTAGTTGCAAATATATTGCAAATTCTAGGGCAACTACTAAACCCCCCAAGAAAGTTTAAAAAATAACTGATATGCTACAAAAGGAGAAAAAAAATGGAATCATATAGAATTCTAGATTAAAACCGTAAAAGGTAGAAAAAGAATGAAAGACAAAAATAGGAATAATGAATAAGGGCAACAAATAGAAAGCAGTAGCAAATATGGCAGATGTTAATCCAAATATATCATAATTGCTTTGAATGTCAATGGTCTGAACACATCAATCAAAAGAGAGAGATTGTCAGAGTGGATCAAAAAACAAGACTCAGCTATATGTTGTCTACAAGAAACTCTTTAAATATAAGGACACATATAGATTAACAGTAAGTGAATGAAGAAAGATACACCATGCTAATGCTAATAAAAAGAAAGCAGGAGTAGCTATGTTGTCTTTAGGCAGAATAGACTTCAAGGCAAGGAAAAGTTACCAAGGATAAAGAGAGGTGTGCTACATAAAAATAAAGGGATACATTCTCCAAGAAGACATAACAATCCTTAACATGTATGTACCTAACAACACAGCACCAAAATATATGAGGTAAAAACTGATAGAACTTCAAGGAGTAATAGATAAATTCACTATTATAGTTGTAGACTTCAACACCTCTCTATCAGAAATGGACAGAAAATCAGTAAGGACACAGTTGAACTCAACAACACTTCAATGATGGGATATAATTGACATCTATAGACCATATCTAACAATAGCAGAATATACATTCTTCTCAAGCTCACATGAAATATCCATCACAATAAGCCACATTCTGGGCCATAATAAATTTAAAATAATAGAATTCATACAAATTTAACAAATTAAAAAAAATAGAAATCATACAATGTTTGCTCTCAGACCACAATGGAATTAAATTAGAAATTAATAACAGAAAAATACCTTAAAAAATCCTAAAATACATGAAGATTAAACAACACACTTCTAAAATACAAGTCAAATAAGAAATCTCAAAAGAAGTTTTTTGATCTAAATGAAAATGAAAAGAGAATTTATCAAAATGTATGGGATGCAACAAAAGCAGTGCTTAGAGGGAAATTAGTATCACTGAGTGCAGCTATTAAAAAATATCTAAAATCAGTCATCTAAGCTTCTAGCTTAGGAAACTATAAAGAAAAGAGCAAATTAAATCCAAATTAAGCAGAAAAAGTAATAATAAAAGGTAGATCATAAGTCAATGAAGTTGAAAATAGGTAATCAGTAGAAAAAAATTAATAGAACCAAAAGCTGGTTCTTTGGAAAGATCAGTGAAATCAATATGTCTCTAGCCAGGCTACAAAAAGAGGGAGGACCCACAATGCTAATACTGGAAATGAGAGAGAACACAGTACTGCTGATCCATGGACTTTAAAAGGATAATAAGGAAACACTGAGCAACTCTGTGCCCACTAATTTGATAACCATCAGGGGTTGGGAACCTCTTTCCTATCAAGGGCCATTTGGATATAACATCATTTGTGGGCCATAAAAAATTATCAACTTAAAAATTAGCCTGCTGTACTTGGCCAGGCAAATATGATAAGGTGTGTGATGTTAGCTGGTATTGATTTTGCAGGCCTAATATGGCCCTCAGGCTGGACATTCTCCACTCCTGAAATGGACCAATTTCTTAAAAGATGCAATTTGCCAAAACTCACTCAGGAAGAAATAGTCAATTTGAATAGGGAGGTCTGTACCCATTAAAGAGATTGAATTAATAATTAATAACCTTCCAAAACAGAAAGCATCAGCCCCAGATGGAGTCACTGGTCAATTCTAGCAAACACCTGAAGAAATTCTAACAATTTCCTACTACCTCTTTCAGAGGATAGAAACAGAGGGAATATTTCCTAACTTATCTATGAGAACAGCATTATCCTAATACTGAAACAAGATCAAACATTGCAAGAAACCTGCAACCTGTCTCTCTCATGAACACAGAAAAAGAATGAAAGTAAAAACAGGAATAATGAATAAGGGAAACAAATAGAAAGCAGTAGCAAACATGAAAAAAGAGTTCTATACCTCAACCAAGTAGATTTATCTCAGATATGCAAGGCTGATTCAACATATAAAAATCAATTGGTAGGAAAAAAACATGAAAATCAATTAATGTACTCATTCACATTAATAGGCTAAACAAATCACATGATCAAATAAATAGATGCAGAAAAAGCATTATATAAAATCCAGCACCTATTTGTGATAAAAACTCTCAATAAACTAAAATAGAGGGAAACTTCCTCAACTTGGTAAAGACTATCTCCAAAAATCTCACAGCTAACATCATATTTAATAGTAAGAAACTTGAAGCTTCCTCACTAAGATCAGGTACAAGGTACAAGGGCAGGATGCACCCCCTCACTATTCCTTTTGAACATTTTACTGGATGTTCTAGCTAATTCAATAAGACAAGAAAATAAAATAAAAGGTATACAGACTGGGAAGAAAGAAATAAAACTTTCTTTGTTCACAGATGACATAGTCGTCTACGTAAAAAATCAAAAAGAACTGAGGAAAAAACCTTCAGGAACCAATGAGCAATTGTACAAGGTTGCAGATGTACACCGACTGAGTGAACTTATGTAACTGCAGACTTCATGGTAACGATGTGTCAGTGTACATTCATCAATTGTAACCTATGTAGCACTCTGGTGGGGGATGTGGATAATGGGGGAAGCTGTGCATGTGTGGGAGCAGGGGCTACGTGGGAAACCTCGGTATTTTCTGCTCACTTTTGCAGTGAACCTAAAGCTGCTCTAAAATAAATTCTATTAAAAAGCAAAACTTAGGCTCTTGGCCGCAACAAACTCCACATGCATATACAAACTTTCACCTCTTCCCCTTTGCTGAGCTATAGGAAGGGACAACAAAGGATGGATGTTGGGGAAACAGCCTCCCTGAGGGGCATCTCCAGCTTGGAGGGATGATGTGGGGATGGGTCACAGAGGCTCATAAGTAGGTAAGCTCGACCAGGCCCTGAAACCAGCCTTACTCTTTGGACCTCCCAGATGCACTAAATCAGCCTCTGGGACATGTTAGGAGAAGTGAATGTTTGGTTTGTCCTGGGCACAAGCAGCAGGGCAGCGGCAGTAGCACTGGACAGGCACTAAGCTTATTGAATTTACCTGGAGATGCCCACGCAGGCTTGTGAAGATTGCCAGTGCCCATCAGGCCGCCAGCTTTCCCCCGGGACTCGTCAGAGTCTTCACTTTGCTAGTGTGCATTGTGAGTTTCCAAAGTAGTAATGAAGTACCTATTATTTCTCAAAGCTTTTCACTGGCTGTCCTTTCTTCAAGAAGCACTTCTCAGAATTCACTTTAAGAGCAACGAGCACCACAAATACTGATTTATTATCCTTTCCAACCCTCTCCTAACTCAGTTCGCCAGCCCTCCCTTGCTTTCCTGTTGCTAACACCACTGCACGCAAGAGATGCTTACCAGGTGCATCTTGTCGATGTTTGGCATTTCCTCCATCATTTACACTTTCAGCTGACAAGTGGCATTAAGTCCTGAGGTTCCCAAGACTTACACAGAATCCATCAAAGTCTTCATCTGCTGGTTCAATTCAAGCATTATTGTAACCCAAAGTCTGTGCCAAAAGTTGTTAAAGTTGATTTATCCACGGTCCTAAGCATTACCAACTTCATAAAATGACTGAACTCCTTCTGAAAGTCACAGCCCCCAGGACTCCACACGAGTGCCACTGCCAAAGCAAACACGTATCCAAAGGTGTTTCCACTTAATGGAGGGTAGGGTTCCTTGGTCACAAGGCTGTATTGTGCATGTGACGTGGGGAGGGGAGGGTTGGATAAGAAAGTCAACAAGAAGTTCACAAGCGAGCGCACACAGCACTTACCCGGAAACATTTTTCTGTCCTTATCCAGCTCTTCTGTCCTTCACAGAACTCATGTCACTGGTTTATAGTGGTTATTGAACCAGTTAGAAAAGATTTTTTTGGCTACTCATGTTTTCCTTCCTTCTTTCTTCCCTCCCTCCCTTCCTTCTTTTCTCTCCTTTTTTTCCTTTCTCTCTTCCTTTTTAAAAAACTTTATTCAGGCATAGTCTATAGCTCATGTAACTCACCCATGTCAGTTCTACAATTCAGTGAACGTCCATCTAAGCTGCACAGTTGCTACAGGAACTGGCCCAAGAACATGAAATTGCTGCTCCAAGGGTAGATTTCTATGGTTTAAAAGCAACATGGACTGCCCGGCTGGTGTGGCACAGTGGCTGAGCATCAACCCATGCACCAAGGGGTCACCGGTTTGATTCCCGGTCAGGGCACATGCCCAGGTTGTGGGCCTGATCCCCAGTGGGGGGGCATGCAGGAGGCAGCCAACTGACGTTCTCTCTCGTCAGTGTTTCTTTCTCTCTCTCCTTCTCCTTTCCTCTCTTTCTAAAAGTCAATACAGGGGGGAAAAAAAGCGACATGGACTGAATTCAAACCCTGGTTAGGCAACTTCCTAGATGTGTGCCTGTGGCTGTGCAAATTTCTCCTGGCTGCTGGGGCTGAATGGGCTCTGCGAGCAGCTACCATTCTCTCTAACCACTTTCATACCAGGATATGCTATTTGTTTTCTAGTCATCAGCCTTGGGTTATTTACTTCAAATATTAACCACAAGGGTAGTGTGTTAACCAGTCATAACATTTGAAGAATCATGATTGGGAAGTGGAGGTAGGGTAGGAGTGATGACCTTGATGATTCCTTGACCTTGGAGTTATCCTTGCAAGGAAGCTCAAAGACTGTATCTCCCAGAAATATGTCCAGTTTGTTCTTCTCACAGAGTTAGCAGTGTTGTAACACCTTCAAAGGGAGCTGAAATTCCAGCCTTAGCTGGATTAATTTACATTTTTCTTACAAGGCTTATGGAGGCTGTTTGCTGGTTGGTAGAGCATGTGGGCTTTGGAATCAGGTTCGGGTTCTTCCTAGCTCTGCCACTTATTAACTACATGGCCTTAGGCTTTTACTCACTGTGCTCATTTAATTTTTTATTGTATGTTTTTTATTGATTTTAGAGAGAAAGGAAAGGGAGGGAGGGAGAGAGAGAAACATTGAACAGCTGCCTCCTGCAAGCTCCCTACTGGGGATGGAGCCAGTAACCCAGGAATTGAACCAGTGACCTCTTGGTGCATGGGACAATGCTCAGCCAACTGAACCACAGCAGCCAGGGCTCACTGTGCTCATTTGAGAATGGAGGTACCAACAGCACTTGGCTCATGGGATTGCTGGAACAATGTTTTAATAATAATAATAATAATAATATAATGCTTACAGAGAGCTAACTTCATGGGAGACACTGGTTTTAGCATTTTATATGTATCACTTCCTTTGTTCCTCCCAATGAAACTGTGAGGTTGCTACATTCATTAGCTCCATTTTACAAATAAGCAAACAAAGTCCAGAGAGGCCACCCCTTCCGCCCGAGGTCACACAGTGAGAGGTGGAGTGGGATGGGAATCAAACTGGGCAGTCTGGTTTCATCACCCTTGCATTTATTTAATCACCCCATCAGACTACTTCCCTGCACTAAACTGTCTCTTCTAAAGGAAAAAAAAAAATACATGGAAAGTACCTGGCATTAGTACAAGTGCAATCAATGGTAATGTTGAAATAGTAAATAATACTTCAATTCCCCAGGCCTCCCAAGCCTACTAAGTTTATATAAACAGTAATGACAGAAATTTCACTCGATTATGCCTCTGCCTGCATGACGTGGGTCCCTAAGTTTCTTGAAGTTACTGCTGGGGTGTCCCAGATGGCTCTCCTGTCCTCCCGCACTTGCCCCTCCTGGAGGCCCCTGAAGTCCCTGGAAGGTGCGGCCTCACCCACTTCTGTTGTGTGTCCTCTGTGCCCCTTCACAGGGCTCAACTCCCTGGTCCCTAAGCAGAAATGGGGCATAACAGTCAACACTGTCGACTTGGAGACTAGTAACTCTGCTGGGATCTCCATCACCTACGTCCTGTTACATTTAGCAGACATCTCTTAAGCAACTAGTATGTGTTGGAAATGGTGCCAGAAGACATACTCACCAAGATACGAGCAGTCAGTATGTCCAGACTGGTACCCTACAGCAGCTTCGGAACCCCCGATGTCCACGAATATTAAGGTCCCATACAAGATCAGCCTATCTTACCACAGTCACTAAAAATGGTGAGGGTTGATAAAATAAAGTTTTATTGTTCATGGTGGTGGTGGTGGTGGCGGCGGTGTGTGTGTGTAGCTTAGGAAAATACCCAGGCAATTCTCGACAGTATCTATTTACTTTTTTTTTAATGGTCTTTACATTTTAACTTTTGCCAAGGATATGTCTTAACTTTTACTTTCCATCTGGTCGAGGAGCATGTGAACCTCTCCCGGGCATTGCCGGCTGTGACCTGCCTTCCCTGACCTCACGAGGGGGTTCCGCTTGTGGCCTGTCAGGGGTTGGGTGTGTCCTAATGTGCTCTGAGGCAATTCTTCAGAGGAAGTCACTGTAAATTTAGAAAATTTCCCCTACTCCTCTTCCAACCAAGGATAGCTAAGACTCAAGAACAATGTCTTGTCACCTAGATGACCATGGGGAGAGGATTAGACATGAGATCTCTTGGAAAATAAAAATCATCTACACAAATTTTATGAAAACTGGAACTGTGGGAATAGTTATTTTTCTACAGCCTTAAAGTTACTAAAAGTGAAGGCAAAAGCAAGACACTTCCAATCAGGAGGAGGAAGGGAAAAGAACTCAGAAGTCTGAAGTAGACCGGTGGGAGGGTTTAACTTAACTTTGTCCTGCAGGCTCTTTGGCATAAAAATGTTATTCATTTATAACTGTGCTTCAATATTGCTTCCAATTCTTAAGGGCAGCTGAATCTTTTATTAAAAATCCGAAAACAAAAAGGTAGGCAATTTTCAGGCAAAAAGAAAAAGTATATTTTGAGATAGTAGCAAAATCTGTTAGTGTAAACAGGATAGGCACTAGGTCATTGATGAGGGGCTAAGCTCAGCCTTTAAGGACAATTTACTGTTAGGGTTTTATTAAATCTATTTTATTTTATTTTAAATCTATCTTTTGGTTTGCTTTTGAGTTAAAGTATTCTCATGAGGATCTTTCCAGTCCAACTTTCCAACAAAGGAAGGGCGGCTGGGATCCCACCTCCATTCCACTTAATGTTTAAAAATAAGTAATATATTGTGTCCACTTAATGGTGTGCCATTTTCTTAAATGTGAGTAAATAAGAGCTCTTTGCTTTGAACATATGAAAGAGAAAATGTCAGGCACTCTCTTACTACTGCTGATCCATAGCTCACTGGTGAACATTTATCTGTACCAGCAGGCAAGATGACTAAGATTCTGAGAACCTAGCCCACTGCACGGGGGAGGAGGGATCATTTGCATGTAGTCAAAGGATTGTTTGCATCAGGTTAAACACTATTTCACACAAGGAGCCATTTTCCCCTCATAATGTCCAATAAGAACTTTTCTGTCCCCCTAAACCCATCTTGCTGCCCAATCTCCAATAGAAACTCCCAGGCAGAGGTGTCCCCAACAAGGATAATGTTGTACATGTTCTGCACCCCCTCACTGGTCCAACACCTAATCACTTTTCCATTCTGTGTTCATCAACTCCCCAGCCAGCCAGCCACCCTGGTCACCCCAGGTCCCACGTCAGCTGACTCAGGCTACTCCTGACAGGACAAGCAGAACTTCAAGTGTGAGCGTACTTTTCATTTGCAAGTTTTGACTATTGTTCCAGCTGAGGCAATCTGGCATTTTCTTTTTTTATCATCAGATAGAATGGGAGAGAAGAAGAGAGAGAGAGAGATCAATGTGATAGAGCCACACTAACCGATTGCCTCCTGCATGACCTGACCAAGGCTGGGGACAAATCTTAACAGAGGCACGTGCCCTTGACTGGAATTGAACCTGCGACTCTAACCACTGAGTAAGACCAGTCAGGGCCAATCTGGCATTTTCAGTGCCATTTATTTTATACAGTCTATGTTAGTCCCTGTGTTTAGTTGAAGGTTGGAGAGGGGGTCACAAAGATAAATCAAGACATGGTTCCACCCTCAAGTTCTTGCCAAGTAGAGACCACCAGTACATAAATGCCTAAAGTGCAGTAAGTGCCATAGTTAAGTGAATAAAGAGTTAAGAAAGACACATGCACAAGCAACTAATTCTTTCTGGGAGAGTCTTGGAAAGCAAGAGAGATATGATGTTTAAGTTGGGCTTTACAGGATATGCAGGAATTTGCCAAGTAAACAGGGGATGGGAACCTAAGCCAAGGCAGAGGAAGTGTACGAGGTGTGCAAGTATATAGACAATCTGGATGGACAGTCCTGAATGTCCAAGCAGTAAAGATGGGATAGATTATGAAAGGCAATGAGGTCCGTGGAGGTTCTTCCATAGGCAATAGGGGTATTCTAGGAGAGTGTGTTCCCAGGTAAGATGTGTGTCAGGCATAGGCAATAGGCAATAGGGGTATTCTAGGAGAGTGTGTTCCCAGGTGAGATGTGTGTCAGGAACACAATTCCAATGAAACTGTGGAAGCCTTTATGGATTTAACAGCCTTTACTAAAAACCTGGGAGCCCCCTGGGGAGAGTCTGAACTATATAGTGCACACTCCATCCTCGTGTATGCCTGCCTGGTCTCCCTCCTGCTCCTCCTGTCTGGGCTCTTCAGCTCTGCAAAGTTCCAAGTTCTTCTCCTTTTTTATCTTATTTTTAAAAACGATTTTATATGTTTTAAAATTTTTATTTATTGATTGATTTGAGAGAGAGAGAGAAAGAAACACTGATTTGCTGTTCCACTAATTGGCTGAGGCCCTGACTGGGATGGAACCTTGGCATATCAGGACGACGCTCTAACCGAGGTCCCTGGGAAGGGCGAAAGTTCTAATCCTTAACTCTCTTATGCACAGTCGACAGTCAAGCCTGCAGAGGGCTCACAGGTACACTAAATAATTACCAAAGTATTTTTTCTAAATAGAGGCAGTTATTGTGTTAAGAGAAACTGTGGTGACAGCTGTTAAATAGAATTTTCTATATAAGCTATAATATAAATTTCTCTTATCACATGCATATGAATCATCTACAATATCAGCAATATTCTAACAATTTTACACATGATGAAAATTTTCTGTGAAACATAATTACTCTTGATAAAAATGAGGCAGTATTCCCATATTCATTCCAGCACTTCAATATCCAAGGTAAAATAACTACAGAATACTGTGGCAAACTTGTTTTTTAGAAAAGGTTTATTTGTTACAAAATGTTAAATACTAAAGCTAAAAACATATAAATTCAGATCAGGCTATATTAAAATACACACATACCCTTCTTTGCAAAATTATTAAAGACTGAATTAAACAGATGCTTTAAATAAAATAAAATACTCTTGAGGACATTCTTTTGTATAACTAACTGTATCAATGTAGTGTTGTTTTTAAAATCATAGTTGAAAAGTTTATCTGTCTTGAAAGTCAAATTTATCCAAATCTTCAGTTTTCTGCTGCTGCCCAATACGAAGCCACCAGGCTGGCTTGGACTGGATGGATTTCAGTTATGTTACTGAAACTTCTATTTTACAAGCCTACTCTCCTATAATATGAACACAGAGTAGCCAGCAGTATACAAAGGGTTATATAAGGTGAAAACCTGGTCCAGAAAGAAAAGGCCTTAGCTTTACCATACAGTATCTTCTCTAATTAAAATGATTGGTAAATATATCGAAGCAGAGATCAGCAGAGAGCATACATTCACCTAGAAATAATCTTTCAATTAAAAAAAAAAAAATTCAAAAGAGCACTCATTTCTCCAAGATAGCATAAAAGCATTTTTCAATATCTTGTTATTTTAAATTGAGTTAATTCAAAGATTTTAATCTAGATTTAAAAGCTAATTTGATTACTGTCCTGACTAGCTCTGGCCAGCTGTGATATCTGCATGTCTGAGTCACTCGCACAGGTGGTAAAAAACTTCTATAACAAAAACTACACGCTGAACATCAACAGGGTTATCAACTTCCAAACTCAACTCCAGTCGAACAACCTGAAAATTATCTGTGGTCTATTTAAATTTTAAATAGTATTTGCAAGAATATATTTTGCTTTAGAACTTTTATTTTTTCTTTTCCTAGATTAAAAGTTACTGGTTTAGAATTTTAAATGCTCTAATTCACATAGGGGTAAGAATGTGCTTATGAAGAACAAAATACTATCACTGAATTTTAAATGTTCTTAAATGTGAATGAATTTCTAGAAATCCACTACAGTATCTATTCTTTACCATGCTCGTCCATGCCAGGTGGGATTTGCCAATAGTTGATTAACTCAAGTGATTAGAGTACAAAAAACATAAAATGCATCCCAGTCATCTTCATCAACACCATTCAACTAAAATCAGGTTTCTTGGAAGAAGTATGTAGGGGATTTTTATTGTTTCACTCTGACAATGTTGTATACATCCCAGGTACACATAGTATTAGTGATTCTAATACTGGAGTGTAAAACTGTTTAATCAAATCTTTGAACAGTTGGGAAACTATATGTATTCTAAAGTAACTGGAAATTAAAAGGAAAATATATCCAATACTGAATTACATTACTGATGAAGATGATGCCAACAATAACATAGTGATCTGGTTTTCCATCTCAGCTTGTGAGCTTCTGTTGACAAGTAGCACAAGAGAAACAAGAATTCTGTCCTCTACCCTGGTACCATTTTCTCTACATGTAACAAGCCTTTCATTTATATCCTTTCTTTTAACTTACTGGGTAATCTTGAAGGACAAAACTCATGCTATTCCTCATCAAATGACCTTGTAGTCCTCGGAAAGAATCCAAATAATTCAAGTCACTGACATCCTAATCTTAGTAAATACACTAAAACAAAAACATCTTGAGCCTTTGATAGCAAATTCTCTAAAAAGGATGTTTCCCTGTGAGCATCTTCATAAATATGTATTAAAGTTATGTGGATCAGTCACTTTTACCAATATCCTCGTCTTACAGAATGATCAAGAAAGTACTTGTTCATCTGTGATAAAGCCAGAACTGTGAGTGTTTTAAAGATAAGACAACACAAGGCATTTCTCACTTGCTAGCCGAGGTGGCACAGAGGCCCTGGGTGGAGCAGACTTCCCCAAAGATACCAGAATCCCAATATGCTCTCTCCCTTCCAGAAGGCCTCCTACTCTTTCCCTGAGGCCAGTGCCACTTTTCTGCTTTCAAGGTCAACAATGTTTGAGCAAGAAAATATACATATCCTGCTACAAGACAGACATAGTTTTGGGGCCCGGTACAAAGTGCAAATGCAGGGCCCTTCTTTGAACATTATTATGAATTTCCAGATGGCGACAGCAGAGCTCAGAGCCCAGAGGGGGCCCCTCTGAGCCTGTGGCCCTGTACAACTGCTCAGGTTACCTGGCCATAGAGTCACCCCTGCTTAGATTTCCTGCCTCATCAGAATCCCAGGTTAGAGACAAGGTGGCTCAGCTGGGTTGTTCGGACAAAAAGCAGAATTTTTTTTCAGGATGGTTCAAACACTGTCACTGATTTGGAAACAAGTATCATTTCACATTCAAAATCCCAGCAAAATTTTGATTCCTCACGTCTCAGGTTGATCAGTCTTCCCCTAGATTTTTCATTATAGAAATAGTCACCCTGGGTCTTTAAATGCCCCTTATTTTAACAGAGCAATTAATCAGACATGATGAAATTTCTGTATTAACCCTACGTGATTTTTTAAAAATTTAAATATTTCTTAACTGGGAAGGGTATAAATATCACTAAAGCAACAGGGCATCTTAAGGGGAATAAATAGCTGTGCAACAGCTTTACACACTAGGTGAAGCCTTAGATTTAACCTATGGTATATTTTGTTCCCTTTTAAAATTACAACAGTAGTTTTTTCAGAGAGCTAGTAAACACATTAAGCTGTATGGTGATTTTTTTTTAACGCCCATATTTTTTTTTTAACGCCTGTTTTTAGGTCACAAGAATTTTACTGAAACCCATTCCTCATTATAATAATTTTAAAAGTGTATGAATATAAAATTGCCAGGTTACATTACTAAGCAACGGCATTTCCGGGAGTGAATATACTTCCTGTATTCCGCCAGCTGCTTCAAGTACATATTCGACGGCCATCTGTGCTTTTCAACAAAACTGCGTTCTTCCACTAAAATTTTTAGAAAAAAAAAAAAAAAAAGTTAGTTGAATATATTTTATTTGGGATCGAGTTTAAGCATTACTGGTTTCCTGTTTAATGAATGACATCCAAGCTCTGCTATATACCCCCTACTCCTCCCTCAAGCCTTCCAAAGGCATTAAATACAATTCTGGTCAAATCAGTCCTCAGGATACATCTTTCCATTGCTTCATCACAGAGTATTTATGTTGTTGTTTTTTTGTCTCGTATAAGACTTGTTTTTCCTGGAGACGATAATGGACTCATTTTTTTTTTTTTCAATTGGTTTTTTTCCTTTGTAACTAACTCAACCTTTCAAACTCTTTATATCCTCTCAATTCTATCTTCCACCAAACCAGTCATCAGACAACCTATCCGTCGGCAGTGGGGTCAAGGCCGTTGCCTGGAGACCCTGCCTCCCGCCTGCCCCCACTGCTCCCCGGGCCGGCTTCGCGCTTTCCTGCTCACCCTCCACGCCTGGACGCCAGGTCCTTCACTCCGATTATCCTCTAGTTTTAGTGAAGCAGAACCTTTATTAGCTTCCTACAAAAGGTGGGTGCATAAGAAATAGTTCTGAGACTCTGCTTGTGATGAAACGCTTCTAATCTCTCCTCACACGTAATTCAGTCCGGAGTTCTAGGCTGAAGACCCCCTCAGAACGCTCGAGACAGACTCCACCGCCTTCCGTGTCCAAGGTTGCTCAGAGGTCCACTACCGTTCAGAGTCAGAGTCCTTGGTAAGTCGTATGTTTTGTTTTGTTCTCCTGTAAATTTTTCGATTTTTTTTCTACTTACACTCGACATTCTTTCGTGTCTCAGTGAAGCGCCTGGTTCATTAAGCAGAGCACTTAGCTGAGCATTTAGTGGATTCTTTCAATCTGCTGACTCAAGACCTTCACTCCTGGGATAACTTCTTGTATTTTTTCTTCATCAGTTCCTCCCTACTGGTTTTTATTTATTTTTTTCTATATTAACTTCTATTATTCAGGTACTTCACCTCCTGGATTGAGCCTCCAATTTTTTTTAAACCCTTTCTTCCCTGTCTTTTTGTCGTTCTTTCTGGGAGACTTCATTACCTTTATCTTTCAACTATTTTATTCAGCTGGGTTTTTTACTATCATATTTCTAATGTCCAAAAGTGACTTCTTATTCTTTTATTGTATTTTTTGTTGTTTTTTTTTTTCAAATTGTGGTGAAACACATATAAAATAAAACAAATCATCTCAGCCATTCTTAAGTGCTGAGTGCATGGTAAATAGCATTAAGTATATTCACGCTGTTGTGCAGCCCAGTTCCAGAACTCCTCACCCTGCAAACCTGAAACTCTGCCCATTCCACAGCTCCCTATTCCCCTCCCCGTCCCTGGAAACCACCATTCTGCTTTCTGTCTTTACTACTATTATTTCTTTTTAGTAACACTCTAGCTCTACTTTTTATGGATGTATACCTCTAATTCTTTGAGGATATTAAATTTAAAGCTTTTCTTTTTATAGTTTTTTGTTTGTTTTTTGATTTATTTTTAGAGAGACAGGAAGGAAGAGGGAGAGAGAGATGGAAACATTGATGAGAGAGAACATCAATTGGCCGCCTCCTGCATGCCCCCCACTGGGGATTTGGCCCACAACCTGGGCACGTGCCCTGACTGAGAATCGAACCAGCGACTCCTTGGTGCATGGGCTGATGCTCAACCAATGAGCCACACCAGCCAGTTAAAAAAAAAAAAAGTTTTCTTCTACTCCTTGTGTCTCCTTATTCCTCTAAGTTTCCTCTTGTGAGGTAATAGGAAATATATATTGGTCTCTGCACCCAGTTCTTAGCACAGAACTCCTGAAACCCTTGCAATTTCTCCATAATAAAAGCACTCGGAGCACCTTTTGTTCTAATATGTGGTCTTTGACCCTGGTTTGACAGCTCCTGAAACATCTGCAATTTCCCGGTGACAGTAGTGCCTTGTATTCTTTTAATTAGACCTCTCTGGGTGGGCTCCTGGATGTGGGCTGGTCACTGAAAAGCCATGATTAGAAGCTTAAACTTTCCAGCCTTCCCACCCCCACCATTCTCCTAAGAAGGAAAAGGACTGAAAATGGAGTTGACAATCAACCATGTCTACATAATGAAGCTGAATGAAACCAGGCAGGTAAACATTTTTTAGCAGCAGATTCTCTTATACAAGTAAAATTTTATGTAGAAGGCTAAGATATAAGCAGATAACAGTGGAACTCCCCTGGCTGACAGTGGGAGGGACGTGACCAAGCAGTGCACATGCAGCCTTCTCTCTCCCTTCCCTCCCCTTCCCTTCTCCTGGCGCCTTCCTCTTCCCTCGTCCACTCTCCTCTCTGCCCCACCTCAGAAGACCTTCAGGCATCTCTAAGGAGAGTTCACTGTTTAGAGTTTGAAACTACCTGACTAGGTGAACTTTCCTTTCCTGTCCCTTTTCATTTGATTACTCCTTGAGTCTACTCCAGGTAATAACGTGGGCACACCACTGTGTCTAAAGAGAGGGTCAACTACGATGACTAGTCTATTTTCATGTTCTTTCCTCTTATGCACACTGAGAAGTTCAACCTTCGAATGGTTCTAATCTTTGTTTTATCTGAAAAATTACACCATGTATACTCTCTGCACAGTAAGTTTTATAACATCCATTAGTCATTAAAAAATTGTTATTCCCAGGTACGACAGTGAACTCCTATATAGATAGACTTAATAGATATAGATAGTACAACAGAACTATATATTATAAATAATACATAATAGTTATAATTCCTCTACAAAAAAAATGTTTTTCAATCTGTATTGTTCAAATGTTGCTTCTGACTTGGGTGGTTAAAACCAAGATCTTATTGATCAAAAGCAAATGCTACCAGAGGCCACGTTATCACTATACTTCAGAGGGGAAATGCATTAAAAATGAAGGGAGCTATAAAAACAATCACTAGCAAACTTGTGTAACACAGGTCAAGCTACGTTTTTAATGACCACACTGCATATTTAAAAGGAATATGTTACATTGACTTTTTAATTTTTAAAAATTACTATTCCTCTGAATTGCATCTCAAATCTAAGACTAAAGAACATAAGGTTTTATTTCAACGCAGTAGTTGGCAATCTACCTGAAAGATCCTGAAATTCAGGCTTTTGACTGAAGATGAGGTAGTTAGTGGCGATGAAATGAAGCAGCCAGGTTGAAAGGCAGTCAGAGTGGTGAAACTGCAGGAAAAATGAAAGTGAGACAGTATCGGACATAATGACCATCAACATGACTGTCAGATCGGGGAGAACGGGTCTGGGAGAAACCAAGGAGAGCCCAAATCCACAATGAATGGGTCCACATATGAGGCAGCCTTCAGCTTACTCTGGATGCAGAAAGGAAAAGGGAGTATTGATAACAGATAATAATAAAATTACATCAGTGAAAAAACTGAATCAATGAATAACAAGCCCCAGCTGCTGCAGTGGCTGAATGTCTTTAAGCAGATGTATGGCTGCATCCGTGGTTCACAACGGCTGTTTGAAGTTCTTGAGGATTTAATTTAAGCTTTTAATCTATGGTCATGGCCTTCACTAACTATTCTTGTATCTGTGTAGCAGAGATAGGAGTATGGTTCAGACTGACAAACCTCAGAGGAGGGGGGCCAGGGAAGGATGAGATAAACCAAAGAACTAATACGCACGTATGCATAACCAATGGACACAGACAACAATGCTGGGGGTGGGCAGGATGGGGAGGAGGGGGTCTGGGGAGAAAAAGGAGAAACATCTGTAACAAAAATAAATTGATTAATTAAAAAAATGATTATGGTTAGGAAAGGCATACATTTGGCTATATCTAAACAAATTCACCAGAGGAGCAAACCAAAATTTATTTTTAGGAGAAACGTCATCAATCTAAGGTTGCGGATGGCAATGTGCACATATTTCTCTGAGAAGGTTTTATCTGAATAGTTGCTTTTAACTCAGATATACTGTTACACTGAGCAGGATTCCCCATGTATTTCTCATTCTGAGTTTCAATAGCTAATGGAGGGGGCACTCAGAGCAACTTGGCCATGACGTCATCACCTTGGTGCTAATCCAGTGACAGTCACTGATCCATCTAACCACTCAATTCAGACTATGGTAACTTGTTGGTAAGGAATTTTGATACATAAGTATAGTTATTTTCATTATCAATATGGTAAAATATACATAAAAATTTCCCCTTTTAAGTGTATGGTTCAGGGGCATTAATTACATACATTCACATTATGCAACCATCACCACCATCTATTTTCAGAAACTTTTTTTATCATTTTAAACTGAAACTCTTTCCCCATTAAATAATAGATCCCCTTTCCCTTAGGTCCTGTCCCTGGTAACCACTATTTTATTTTACCTTTATGAATTTGATTATTCCAGGTGCCTCATATAAGTTGAATTATACAGTATCTGTCCTTTTTCTGTCTGGTTTATTTTACTTAGCATAATGTCCTCAAGGTTCATCCATGTTGCAGCATGTATTAAAATTTCATTATTTCTAAAGCTGAGTAATACCCCATTGTATGTATATACCACATTTTGTTTATTCATTCATTTGTTGATTCATTTAGGTTGTTTCTACCTTTAGGCTTCATATAGCTCTTTTAAGGACACTCAAAAATATATAAAAAATAAGTAATGCTAAATTGAAGATTTGTAATTTCAAATCTTAAAGAAGAAACTCAAGTATTGCTCTTCTAAAAAGTTATAATGTGGGAATACTTTAACATGTAAATTCATTGTAGGTCTCCTGCTTCTTATTACACAAAATCAGACTTTTTGAGTTGGATGAGACTTTATCGTTCATCTAATCCCACATTACATTTTAACCACCTTTTTTCACCTTATTTTTTGGCAGATGAGTGTGAATGATCTCAAGGGAATAGAGAAGAGCATGTAGCTGATTTAACAGACACCACCAACACTATTAGATGATTAACCCAGAGCAAATAACCTACCAACCAAAGTTCAAAACATTGCCTGATGGCTGTGACTTTGAAAAAGAAAGGAGATCACAGAAATAAATAGCTGCTTACAAAAACACAGTTCAAATGCAGAATTTTATTTTTGAACAAAATTTAAGAGATCATTAAGTGTGGGCCCTTGGCAAGAGATGGAATGAAATTCAATGTAAATTCTATTTTCTATAATGCCTATATGACACAATATGGCACCACACTCAAATGACTCTAATAACAACCATCATTCAGTTGAAAAAGTCCACATCAGCAAATTCTACATCCTTGGAAAAGGATTGCTCAAAAACCCTCTCCTCAAATGACCTGCCCACAGACATTGTGAGGATACTTGAGCCTCTTTTAGCCAAACTTCCAAACCAAGATAGGTCCTAACGTATCTCCTAATAAGCAGAAAGGTTAAAATCGTATAATTTTTAATAAGATTTTTAAAAAATCAAATAAGCAGATACACAGGGCCAGTTACCTTGGCTTTCTTGAGCAGGTCAACTACATCTAGGTTCATGGACGCCAGCTCTCTGCTGGGCATGCTCTGCAGCTGCGTAATGATGAACAGCTCACAGATGTGCTGCAGTCTGGACACTTGGTACATCTCAGCGCAGATCAGGAGGCACATGGCCTGGAAAATGCCGGCTGACGCAAGGAGGGAAATGAGAGAACATGGATAATAAAGCCATTTCTTTTATGACCTAAAGCAAAACAACAAAAAACAAACAAAAAATGCTGACTCTGTCATCCAATGTAGAACAGAATGCTTCGAGAAAACCTTGAAGGAGTCAGCACTCCGAAATCCATTTTAAAAAAGAATTTAAGACTTCAGACTCAGAAGAAAAAAAATTTATGTGTCGGTTTTGCTTTTTAAAAATTCTCCAGAGAGAGGGATTCTACAATTACCTTTAATAATCAATTCCATACTATGGGACAATTCCTTCTGCTGGCTAATTAAATTCATGCCATTTTTCTTCTCTTGGCTTTAGTTTAGGTTTGTTTTGAGGTAAAATAAACATAAAATTTACCATTAACCATTTTTTTCCCAGTTTTTCAAAAAAAATAATTGACATACATCACTGTATAAGTTGAAGGTGTACAGCATGATGGTTTGATTGACGTACACTGTGAAATGATGACCACAACAGGTTTAGTTAACAGTCATTATCTCACGTAGATACAATTAAAAATAAAAGAAAAAATGTCTCCTTGTGATGAGAACTCTTAGGATCCACAATCTTAGCAACCTTCCATTATATAACATAGCAGTGCTAACTATATTCGTGTTGTACATTATGCCCCTAGAACGTATTCATTGACTACCTTCCCCAAATTCCCCCTCCCCACCCTACCATCAGCCATTTTTAAGTGTGCAGCTTATTGGCATTAAGTCTACTTACACTGCTGTGCAACCATCACCACATCCGTGTCCAGAACTCGACATCATTCCAAACTGAAGTTCTGTGTCCATGAATAGTAACTCCCACATCCCCCGCCTCGCAACCTGACAATCACCATGGTTGTTTTGTTGTTGTTTTTATTTCAACACTTCCCTTAAGTCTGATTTCTGATGTAATTCTCCTAGCCCTCCTTAAATTCCTTACATTCTTTCATAGCTAGGAACAAAGAATACTGTGCAAGATGTTGAACATGATAAACAGATTACCTTTCTTTCTGTGATTGCCCCCCACCTCCTTGCAGATATTCCAGTATTCAGCTTAATTTTTAGATTATTCATTTTGACTAATTTTCCCCCTACACCTTTTACCAATTTTTAAAGTGTTTTGTCCTACACTTATTAGTGCTTTTCTGAGCATTTTTTTCTAATTAGCAAGATAACACCCCAAAATTAAAGCACCAATTACTCTAGTGACAGGATGACTGAGAAACCTAATTTCCTTATTTCAAATGTGGTCAAGTTTTTAATTTAATATACATACTGGCCAGTATCAAAATAATAACATAAATAATAACACTTATTCTGATGAGAATCGATGCTTTCATTTTTATTATGCAAAAACGATATGCCAGTCTTTACCACGGACAGTAGTAACTGTAACTGGCTCCTAAATATCATAGCTAACTGAAAGACCAGAATTAACTTAACTGAAAAGAGAATTTTCTTTTTTGGAACTCTAAAACTTTTGACTAGAGGTTTCAGACTTGTTTTAAACTTTTCAGTAACAAACACAGGCTATCTTTGAAATCTCAAAATCAAAAGACAAAACCTCAAGGGAGGAATGGTCTGAAATGTGTGTTTTCTTTCTCGGTTAGCTAGGTGGGGTGCCTGGCCTGTTCTGTAATCCAGGTCTCTCAGGCCCCTGGACTAAGCCAACCGGGGCCTTCTAGTTGTGTTTGTGGTGGGAGCCATCTGGTGGCCAAAGGGTGAAGATCAATCAAAGGGGATCCTGTGCCCACACCCCAAGGCTTTACGGCCTGTTGAAAGGATTTTGCTGTTTCTCCAAGGTGCCTGCAGCCAGTGGAACCTGGGAGACCTGTTCCGACCTACAGCTGCCACAGTTCCTTCCTCGTCCAAAGACAGTCAGGGACTAGGGAAATTCAGCCTGCAGCCCACTGGGCACTAAACATCTTAGGAAAAGTTTTCAAAGGAGTCAGCTTCAGGAAGAGTCTGCCTTTAGGAGAAGTCAGAAGAATGCCTTCAAAACACCCAATTCCTTGCCCTGGCTGGGTAGCTCAGGTGCTTAGAGCATCGTCCTAATACACCAAAGATGTAGGTTCAATCCCCAGTCAGGACACATACAAGAATCAACCAATGAATGCATAAGTAAAGGGAACAACAAATCAATGTCTTTTTCTTTCTTTCCCCACCCCAAATCAATAAAAAAATATATATATTTTAAAGATTATATTTAAAAACAAAACAAAACACCACCACCCGCATTCTCTGGGCCAGAGAAATGACCAGAATACCGAAAGTCCTTAACAGTGCCTTCGTCAGAATGCAGAGCCATAAAGGCAGTTGTCCAATCTCCTTCTCGTGGAAAGGACAGTGCTCCAAGAGGTTTTCTGTCCCGGTCTGGAGAACCGGAGTAGCCACTAGGTCCCCAGGGTGCCCCAGTGACCATGTGCTGCTGCCGCTGGCTGGGACGCATGTACTTATGTCAGAGTCTGAGAGCCCATGAGAGGTACCCAATCAAAGCTCTTCCACTTGAACAGACAGAATTCACTGTTGCCCAACACTACCTCCATCTGCTCAGCACATTCCATGATGTCAACTCTGATAAACCTTAAGCAAAAACAGACTTCACAGAAAGCAATGCATTAAACATTTCGCAAAGAAAGAATTGAGATGTTATCTAACAATTTATACTGCTCACCTGGGCAACAGGAGTCTGTGTATAAATATTCCAAGAATGATAAGAAAGTCTCTTTGGAAACACCATAGACTGGAATCAGAACACTCTTTGCTTCCATGTAATTGCCATTGAACATGGCTGCCATCACTTCACAGCGGGCCACCAGGATGGCCCTGTGGGCTGGCACCGTCGTACCTGCAGGGGTCCAGAGGGAAACAAATTTAAGTAACATAAACTTGCAGAGTTATTATTCCTGCAATTTCCCCTGTGATTAGACTGGTATTGCATTAGGTACAACTCGGCTGATATATCAAATTTTGGGGTGATAACCAGCTTTAATTCAGAGCCTTTTTAGTTTTTCATTGAAAAATAAAAAGTTCAAAAGGTGACTTTGAAACCAAAAATTTGGCAATTGTTTGTTACTTAGTTTATATTTCTTGAAAACAGAAACACTGAAATAAAATATTTTGCTTCATGTATTTGTAATGAAACTTTTTTATACTTTCCAGGTCTGAGATACCACCACCCACCCCTGCCCACGTGCCTCCTAAGAAAACAATACCATTCTTTTCTTGGCCAACTCATGGACAGTCCTGGCCAGGCTTCCCCTTATCAGAGACAGGAAATAAACCATCCTTGGCCTAAGCCAAGGGAATCTCTGTGGAGCCAAGGGGAGCATCTCAGATCTTATGGAAAACTCGGAAGGAGATGGCCTAGTCCCCCTGCTGCCTCCCAGCACCCTACCTCCCAAGGGAACCTCTCTTCCCTAAATGAATGATGCCTGCTTCTAGGAGAGCCAGAGCTACTTTAAATTTTAAAGGCCCCTCAGACCAAACCCTTCCTTGAAGCTCATTAAACTAAACTGACTCTCTAGTAAAAGCCTCTTCTCCAGCTACTGTGCCATCACAACAAGCTCCAGAAGAGACATATGTCACCTGGGGCTTGTGGGTAGAGAAACACATTAGGAAACTAGCAATCCACAGCGAGCCTTCAGCTTAGTCTAGATAAGTTCAACAGATCATTCCTGAGCACCCACCACGTGCCAGTCACCGTGCTAATACTGAAGATACAAAGATGAGAAAGACAAAGCTGCCCTGTTAGGAGAAGACACTAACAGCCAGCGTGAGACAAAGCTATCACCCTCTCTCTGGAAAGACTCTATCAGCCAAACCACCCTGCCATGTCCAAGAGTCTTCACCTACACATCCCTAAAGTCACATACTTCTCAGGGACATAGATTTTTCTCTAAAATATTTACAATGACTGGATTCCTAACCCTCTGTAAATCTAAGCAAAACATCTTTTGGCTCAGAAAAGAGTTCCGTCTAAGCCCAGGGGCTTTCTCCAAAGCCAATAATCTCTCAGGATTCACAAGCAACGCCCGGCCCGGCAGTTCTGAGCTCACTGCTAGGCGCTGTGGTTTACACAGGCGGGCCTCCCACGGGAGCAGGGAGAAGGGGCCACAGTGAGCATTCCTACCAGGGCACCACACATCTGTTAGCAGACAACCTACCCTCTCAGCCCTTTCCCCTCCCTGCCTCTTTGCCTTTCGGCCACCTGCCCTCAATACTGGTGGCCACCTACGGAATGACTAGTTTCCACACTCAATGCATGCTAGATACATTTGTATACAGAAATTAACAAAGAGTTCAAACAGGTAATGCAATTTGGCTTGTAATTTTAAGGTTTTAAAATCTTAAATAGGGTATCATGGAAAAAAAAAAAAAGAAACAACGGAAAATTAGAAGCATGGCTTATATGAATTAGATAATGTGGTTACAAAATCAGCAACAAAAGGCTCAATACCTTAAAGCATTTTTAAGCCAATTTCAAGCTTGGAATTTAGTTTAGAAAACCATTATACCTCCTGTTAAGAAAACAACCTCTGTTTTTAACCTTAACCTCTGTTTTTTACCTTTTTAAACTACTGTTTTGGTGTTATAAACTCTTCTATTGTGAAACTGTTAAGACAACACCTCAGTAGAGCCACATTTTTAAACAGTGTATATAAACTAGATAAATATATAGACACTGTATCAGACTTGTGGAATAGACATAATGCAGTGTTTATATACTAAACAGCAACAGGATAGAGCAGAAGAATTACTCGGGGAGGAAAAAAGACACTAATTTTCTTGTTAAAAGATAAACATGTTCTTTGAAAATGTCAAGGCCAAAGTGTCTTTTTTGTAGTATCTAATTGCTGTTATAGTTTTAAGACACTTTTTCTAAGGAAAAGAGTTTTAAGAGTGAAACGAAATTTAAAAGCCCAAGTTTTCTAGTAATTTTGCATAGATTATCAAAGATCTTTATTTTTATAATATACTAAAAGAAAATGTTTGCCAAGTTTAAAAAAAAATTTTTTTTTTATTCTGAAAATAGTAAACTTGCTAGTTCAAGAGAGATTAAGAATATGTACTACTTAAGTAAACAGGGACAGAATGTCAAAGGGATTTCTATGAAATACAGATTCAAATGTCAAATGGAAATTCATATCTTTCTATATCAGGTCTAATGTTTACCAAGACTAGTTTTAGAACTGCTATAGTAGCTTCTTTAATAAAAATTATTTCATGGAAAAAGACACACACTCACACTCCAAATTGGGAGTGGTAGTATTTTTTTGAGGACTATCTATTGCAGGAACAGTAAATAGGTTATATATCCTAGGTCCACTCCAGCCAGTTGTCGACAATGGCCTGGAACGTTTTAAAAGAAGGATTTGCTGAGGCCCTGGGTTCACAGGAAACAGTGCATCAGTCCATCAGTGTTGGCTGTCATTGCAGGGGAAAGAAAGTGGTCTATCAGTCAGGCCTCTATCTGCACCTTCATACACACCATCCCCATCCCAGGGACCACTCTACCAGGTGAAAATTAGTATCCCCATTTTATGGGCAAGGAAACAAAGGATCAGAATGTAAAATAACACAGCCAAACCTATTATATAGTAAATATGCATCTAAGCAAGATCCAATCTAGGTCTTTCTAGTCCCTGTCACTACCACCTCATCAAGCTCAACACTAAAAAGGACCTTCTTCACTTTGCAAATGAGAAGACTTAAGGCCAGACACGCTGAGTGACCTGCCCTAGGACACATACTGGTCAGAAATCAAAGCCAAGGGCTGGAGCTGGGGCTCCAGCACGAAGGCTCAGCCTCCTCTGGAGGAGCCAGCACTACTGCCTTCTATGCCCTGGAAGCCGCCCTCCCCACACTTTTCAGAAGCTAGGCTTGCCTCTCCTCTAGATGATGTCAGAGAACCGTCGCTGGCCCCTGCTTCCACCCATCTGCTTCTCTTTGCTCCCGACTTCCTGGGAGGCCTTGGTTTGGGGGCTGGAGAGGCTACAAAGAGTGCCCCAGGCATCAGCACAACCAGCCCTTCCAGACCCCGGCCTCTGCCCCAGCGGGGGCATGAGCAGGTGCGTGTAAAAGGGTCCATAGGTAGAAGCATGGAAGACAAGCGAGAGAGTACGAGGAGAAAGGATTCTCCACATCACTGCTTATTTCTTTGTTTTTCATATAACATAATTTCATGTGTTGCATGTTCCTTCTGAAAATCTTCTCAGTAGGTTACACTAACATAATGTTTGGTGTCAACACCTCCAATGCAAATTATAAGCAGATGTTAACGACTTGTGCAAATAAGCAAATTGGGTCTCTTGTTAGTTTTCTTTTTTTCCAAATCATACTTTTACATATTTCAAGGCCACCTTTACTGCCCCATTCTCTGTGTCCCAGGCTCACACTGCAGACAGTGATGACTGTACCTTATCAGAAGGCACTTTGGAAAGTTTCCAGCTCACTGTTTGTCTTGGTAAGTGGCCAAATTTATGAGTAAAATGGATCTTTCTGGGGAGCATTTAAAAAAAGTAAATGACTGTTAGCTGCCATACTTTTCTACCATAAAACAGAATTATATCTTCCTTTTAGTAATAGTCCACCTGCTTATTTCACTTAAAAATAACTTTTTTTCCATGGCCGGTTGGGCTCAGCGGTTAGAGCATCAGCCTGCGGTCCAGAGAGACCCGGGTTGGGTTCCTGCTAAGGGCACGTACCTCGGTTGCCGTTTGTCCCCGGCCCTGGTTGGGTTGTGAGGGTGGCAACCACTTGATGTGTCCCTTTCACGTCGATGTTTCTCTCTCTCTCTCTCCCACTTTATCTGAACAAAAAATGGAAACATGTCCTCGGGTGAGGATAAAAAAAAACACAACTCTTTCTATCCTTGCATAATTAAAGGGATCTGACAATTCATTTTTAAGATTATGCTTTTGATCTACTAAAGTGACAAAATTATCCAAGCAAATAATCAATAATGGGCATTAAAACAACTCATCTTAATTAAAAGTAGGTAGCATTACTTTCCTACAGAGATAAAAAAGAGCTCTCAGTTGCCTTGGTGATAACACTACACCATTTACAGATGCCTGATGAAAGCCAGGCATGACCCTCCACCCATGGTTAGGTCCTTTTGCTCAAATAAAAAGTAAGAGAGCTGAATGAAATAAGCTAGGAGTCATATAATTTTAAGGGGACTGGTTTCAGATGATTAAAAAGATAGGATCTTAAAGAACTACACAGACAAAAATATTTTGGGTAATAGTGAAGATCACCCCATCCATCTGTTACCGGTGCCTGAAAGTTAATGAAACATATGGCAATGGAAAATATAAATTTATTTTCTTATTTTAATACACTACTTCATTGCCCTACAAGATTTTGTTGAAATTCAGGCAGGGTTAATCTGTATCTTGCAATAGAACAAAGTCATCCCTGTACCCAAAATATTCAAAGCTGAAACAGAAAGGTAAGAAAACAGGAAATAAAAATGAACAATAAACTTTGTGAAAACTGAAGCATACCTTGTATTTCAAAGACAACATCAGCAAGCATTGGTTTATTGAGGAAAAATTTGAGGGAAGTACTATAAAACCACAGAGGCTTTCTGGCTTGATAGGTTTTGCAATTCCTTAGGCAATTAATCTATAAGGAAACACAAAAATGTTATTTTAAAAAAACCTTTTAATAACATACATGGGCTGATTAGAGAATTTGGAAAACTGTGGGAAATGTTTAAGTGACTACTTATGGCCTCTCTGATCATAGCTTTCATGGGAATTTACCCTCAAGAACTACATTTTCTGCCTGGTGAGGGAACTGGCTAAGGGAAAACTCAACTCCACAGCTGAGAAGCTTCTGGGTCCTGAGCCCTGGGGGGGTCTCTGTTACCTGGGAAACAGCAGCAGCCCAACCTTATATGAACGCCTAGAAAAATATGTTTATGCATACAACCTGCTCATTTGTTCACTAATTAAGAAAGAACACACACAAAAATTCAATTTGTAATTAAGAAAAAAAAATACACCCCCTCCAATCACACCATGTCCTACTGCTTATTAAATCATTACTAAAATACCCGAGAGGGATGAATTAGTTTATCTCCACCTTTATCTACAACTGTATGATTCTCAATGTCACCCCTCCCCACACAAGGACTCGATCCGGATCCGGATCCAGAGAACCTCTTCCGGGGCTGTGCCTGTTAGTCCTCTCACACCCCTGGCTCCTGCCAGGGGCCTCCAATAACTGTACCTCTGTCTGACCTAGTGGTCTCCAGCCTTCCTGGGCTCCCAGCTCAGGATCTTGTGCTTTGTTTACCATTTCTGTCATCTTTCTGACATCCCAGGGGTCAAAAGCCAGCCCCTCTTTCCTCACCTCTGCCCTGTTTCCCCTGATGAAACTCACAATCTCAGCCTGGGAACTTTGACCTTGGCTTGCCTAGCTGGGGAACACAGAAAGATTTATCCCCCCAAAAATAATCAAGCATATAACTTTAGCATTAAGAATAAATATCATCTACTTTCCACTCTGGATTAATCTACTGCCTTGGGAAGTAAAAATATTTGAAGAGGGGGAAAAATTATCCTTCCTTATAAGGAAGAGAAACACTCCAGATTGCTATCTGTAAGCAAGACAGAAAATCAAAACAGGACTATACACATTCTGGTATGAGAGAGAACATTCTGATTCTATACACAATACACCTTAACACATTATGAAGGGATTGATGGGGAGGATTCAGGAAATGCCCACCCAAAAGAGAGAAACAGTCAAAAGCATCACAGAATTTGAGAGCTAGTAGGAACCTCAGAAATCATCCTGCTTATTCCTTATTTTATAGAAAGCCCTGAGAAGACGTGCACAAAGCCACAGAGATCATTTGTGGCAGCACAATTTAAATGTACATTTCCTTATCAGTGTTACCTCCCTGTGTCACACTCCACGAATGAGAGAGACTCTTCCCCCGGACAGTGCAGGAAGAAGGCACAGAAAACTCTTCTTTCCTCCCAGGCAAAGGAGGGAATTGGGTTCAATATCATGGATTCATATAGCCCCCAGCCTCCCCTTCCCCAACAAGAATTCATTTCATTCTTAGTACCCAAAGGAATCACTGTGTTCAGAATCAAACCCAAAAAAGGCTTAGCTGATAACAAACAGCAACACTTCTATCTATTTATATATAAAGGTTATCAGTTTGGATATCATAAATGTTATATAGATGTATATTATGTATGTATATAACAGATTCCGTTGTCACCCATGCCTTGAACGAGAAGGCTGAAGTTTGGATATACATTTTCTCTGGTCCATAAACTAGTTAATCTAAATAACTTTTAAAAAATGAATGCAGGTTTATGTGCGCATTTCTACGAAAGCATTATTTAGTTTATTTAAATTGCAAAATAGTTTCTACACTGCCACACACTTATGAAACTGAACAGCTTCTGTATACCTGCTTCAATGTGTTATTGAAATGAGAAGAAAGGTCTTGGCCCTTAATTCCATGTTACTTTGCTAAAAAACACAAAAAGTATCAATTTTCTCAAAGAATAGTCAGGAATTTTCATTAAAAACTAGTAAAACTTGATATTTTTAAAATATCAACTTAAAATGTTAATAACTTAGGCCCTAGCCAGGTGGTTCAGTTGGCTGGAGCTTTGTCTCATATACCAAAAAGTTGAGGGTTTAATTACCCAGTCAGGACACATACCTAGGTGGTGGGTTCAATCCCTGGTAAGAGCATGTATGGGAGGCAACCAACCAATAGATGTTTCTCTCTCATATTGATGTCTCTCCCTCTCTCTTTCTCTTTCTCCCTCTCTCTCTAAAAATCAATAAAAACATATCCTGGGGTGAGGATTTAAAAAATGTTAGTAACTTAGATTGTAGAATTGACAGTCATCTGTATAAAATATTAAAGAAATAATTTTTTCTTACATTTAATATAAACCTATATTCTGCTAGGCATTGTGCATAACTTACCTTCTAGCTACTGTAGCCAATCCGTTTATCACAGAATCGGAAATAAGAATACACTGGCTAAACTGTGTAATGCAGCTGTTTTAAGTGTAACAAACTTCCTTTTCTTTTTTATCCTCATCCGAGGACTTTTTTTTTGTCGATATTTTGTTCAGATAGAGTGGGAGGGAGGGAGGGGGAGAGAGAGAGAGAGAGGGAGGGAGGGAGGGAGGGGGAGAGAGAGAGAGAGAGAGAGACATCAATGTGAAAGGGACACATCGAGTGGTTGCCACCCGCACAACCCAACCAGGGCCGGGGACAAACCGCAACCGAGGTACGTGCCCTTAGTGGGAACTGAACCCGGGTCTCTCCAGACGGCAGGCCAATGCTCTAACCCCTGAGACAAACCGGCCAGGACACAAACTTCTTTTTCTAGCCCTTGCAGACTCTGCACAATCTAGATGATCAGAGGTTTAGCATGCACAGCAGATGACTGTACAGAAAGTCGGTATTTTTATAATCTTTGAATCTAACGTATACTTTTGAACCTGTATTGATAGGTGGAAAACAAACCTCTAACTGTTCTTTTGCTCAAAGAGATTTCTCAGAACTCTTGAAGAAGGCACACCCAGAAACCTCCGTGTTCTTGAACATTCCAGAGAATGTTTCAGAGGATGGAATCCATAAGTCAACATTTTAAAGATATGACTTACACATATATAAATTCTTACATAAATTAAAATGTGAGATGGTGAGACATAATGTTTTTTACATTTAAAATATTTAAATGACAAAAATATATACTTAAGGAAAACACAATTGTATATTATTGAGTCTTTTCATGACTCAATAGTATATTCATTATAGTATATCACTTATAATTCAGGGAAAGTCAAAGTAAACTAACATACAATAAACTAACTTACCTTTCCTGGTGTTTTTAAAATGCATTTAACTTTCTCAATTACATTTGAAACATCCCCAGAGTCTTTCAGCTTCTTCCTGATATCTTCCTCCAATTCTTCCCACTGGAAAGCACCTGTAAACAAATGAATATGTATTGACTTTTTCTGTTAAAGCAGAAAGAAAAATAAGTACCTTACTAGATATCAGTGTTCTCTCCTTTTTAGTATTCTAATTTTTCTTTACCAAATACAACCTTGTAATTACGCCAAAACATTGAAACAACTCTCACATTTTAAAAAATCAGTTTGACTTCCCCTGAATCATTCAAAACCTAGTCTTCCTCCGTGCGCGCTGCCACCTCTGCTGCAGATGCTCAGCTGGGGGCAACAGCCACGGCCAGAACATGAGTTACCATCACAAGTGCTCCAACACCCAAACGACTTACTTGCCCTGTAAGAAGGCAGATGTGGGCTTCCCTAAGGTCGAATTAATCGTACTAACCATGGAGAGCAGTGACTGGCATCAGGCAGAGGAACGGGCAGGAGGAACCGAACGCACTCAGAAGGTCTCATGCACTGTCAGGATCACATTAGGACATGTTTCACAACCACTTCCACAAACCAACCAGAAGGGGAGCTCGATGATTTTCGGATGAGCTGCATGAGCATGGCACTGGATCAAAATCACCTCACCTGGTCCCTCCCTCCCCAGTCTTCACTTCCAAGTTATCTCTGCCGAGGCTTGCTTCGCTTCTACATCACACTCTGCCACCCCTTCGCCTCACTGTCTTAAGACATTCCAATTGTATGGTCAGAAGTTCACCCTGTCCCCACGCACTCCTTTCGCTTGGCCTACAGCAGCCTCCCGGCTCCCTAGGGCCTTGTCCCCTCCGATCTATCCCACTATTCAATGCTGATGTGTTTCCAAAAGCACAATTCTGCTCATGATATTCTGAGAGATTACCCTCATCTAATCCACGATTTATAGACAATCTTAATTCCTAAAAATATAGTTCAAAAAGATGTGGTGTGGGTGGGCATAGCTGGGGGACCGAGGTTCCAGTTCTATCTCTGCCTTTAATCACTTTAAGCAAATCACCTCACCTCTCTGGGTAACCTGAGTCCTTTTCTATCTGCTCTCAATCTAGCTCTTCTGATGTTTACCTTTGTGTAGCAAGAACTTTGCCAGATGCCTCCGTGGATACTGGGGAGTAGAGAGCACAAGGTAAACATGTATTGAACCAATGAGATCCGGCCATTGCAGCCAGCCTGTACTGATGAGACCCAAAGCTAATCTGAAGCATCAGACTGACAGTCCAGAAGCCCTCAGGCCTCCAGACGGCAGAGCCCTGGAGCATTCAGCATTCTCCCATATCTTCAAACTTCTCCTTCCCTGACCTTTAAGACTACAATGTATACTGGGGGGATGGGACGGGGAAGGAGAGCCCAGACTTGAGGCATGTGCTGTTTCTGTGGTGTAAATATTTCCATCAAGGCCACATTCAAGCTACCAACATGACACTGCGGAACACAGAACACGGAATTGGGAATAATCGCAATCAGTTCTTGCAAGCCAGTGCCAGCTGGCTCCACACCCGGTGCTTCTTCCCACCTCTGACGGCTCATTTTCTAACTTCACTGTAGCTCCCCTTCCACCAGAAATTTTCAAAGGCGTGCAGTCCAGAACAAGTCTACAGTTTTTGTGTTCCTCTTCCTGCACTAATGATTCTTAACTTTAAGGTCACATACTCTTTTCACAATCTGATAAATTCTTTGTCTTGTCTCCAGAAAATTCCCCATGCACATGCAGACATTAAAGTCTATATAACAATGTCAGGGGTAGAAGAACCCTATGGAAGCCAAGGGATGCCAGGGCAAGACAAGTTACTCTATGCCGGTGATTCTCTACTCTTGCTATGCACTACATTTGCCTCCGGATCTTTTATAAAATACCACTGTGGAAGGTCTCATCCTCAGACCCACTGAATTAAAATGTCTGGTGCTGGGGCCCAGACATGGGTTTTAAAAGCCTCCCAGGTTAATCTAATGTGCACTGACTACTGGGACCACTGCTCTTTCCTTCTACATTTCATCCATTATCAAAACCCAGGCTTAGTGGTGTGCAGCAAACAGTATATGCAAGTATTTTTTATTGTCTACACTCATGCACGTTAAAGGAGAGCACAGACATTGGCTCTTAAAAGTAAAATCACATTAAAGAAAGAACACTATCTCCAGTAAGAAGATGATGTGAAAGAAAGCAAACATCAAATCTAAATAGATGGGATTAGTAGCAGATAAATCCCGACAGGTCACTGATCTGTTTAAGAACAGACACAGAGCCCTGGCCAGTTTGGCTCAGTGGTTAGAGTGTCGGCCTGCGGATAGAGAGTCCTGGGTTCGGTTCCCGCTAAGGGCACGTACCTCGGTTGCAGTTTGTCCCCGGCCCTGGTTGGGGTCATGTGGGTGGCAACCACTCGATATGTCTCTCTCACGTCAATGTTTCTCTCTCTCTTCTTCCCTCTCTCTCTTCCTGCTCTATCTGAAGATAAATGCAAAAATGTCCTTGGTGAGGATAAAAAAAAAAAAAAGAGGAAGAACAGACACAGAAAGATCCAATAATTAAAACTGAAAGTAAGACTAGTTCATAAGGGCACTCCAATGATTGGGCTGTTTTCATAATTAGAAATGCCAACTAATAAAGCAATAATCTTTAGATTGGGATTTTTTTTTTAACTGTGGTAAAACCATTTAACATGCAATTGAACCTCTTACCAGATTTTCAAATGTTCAATAAAATACTGTTAACAATAGGTATGATGTATGTATGCAGATCTCTAGAACCTGCTTGTCTTGCATAACTGGCTGAGATTTTCTTAACTTCTCAGAGCATTTATTTACTAGACACTGAGAGTATGGTCTACTTGAGTGTCCTAAGCCATGTTTTTATGCAGTGCAGAAAAGAGCATGCCACAGAATGACTCCACGAGCTGAAGAATCCTCTGCAAACTGAAGATGGTGTGCGCTTCCACATATTCATGTACCCTGGTGGCATTTCAGTCAGCGATGTGAAATGCTAAGGCCATCTGTGGCAAGAAGAGCTCAAAACTAAATTCTTGAGGCTCTTACAAATATTTAATTTCCTAACCATCTGAGATCACGTGACTCAGGAGTTTGCAAGCATCAAGACTGTGTCCAGGGGTATAAGAATGTTACAATTATAAGCCTTTTAAGGATTACTCCATGAAGCCCAGGAAACTGTAGCCCTCACTTTTCAGATTACTCCTTCTTTAGTGCTAGTCATTAAGTACTTATACATCATGCAGGGTTAGCTATTATCCAGTGGAAAATTAACATATACAATGCAGACATATTTTTACTTAGTCTAGAGATTTGAATAAAAAAATGAAAAACCTTACAGGTGTTAACGTATTAGCCAGACTATAAAACAGCCCCTTCCTAAATACAGGACCCAACTGTCCTATATACAACATTTCAAATTCTTAAAGCTTGAAAAAAGTATGTTATTTTAAAAAATTAAGATATTCTTTGTAATTTGGTTCATTAAAAACAAAGCCAGGAGCTAGATTTCTATGGGTTTTCAGCCACGTTTGCTCAGGGCAAATATTCCTGTGTACCACATCATGGAGTCCTGCCTCTGCTTTGCCAACCCAGCTGACGTGAGTACACACAGCTCCTGCCTCGCACAGGCCTCTAGCATCACCTGCGGGCAGGCTTCTGCGAGGAAACCATTACATACCTGAGTCTTTAAACCTGGGCTCTGTTCAAACGTTTTTAAATGTTTAACAACAAAAAGAAAAAAAAAAAGAAAACCACCCCATGAATCTGGCTTCCTTACCAAAGTCTCTGAAAAAGAAAGTTGTTTTAAAGTTGTCATTTGATTTGATAAAAAATATGAAGACAAAACAAACAACAACAGAAAAACCCACAAACAAACAAACCAGTAACCAAGTCACAAAGACTAGAAGGTAAAACAAAATATTAATAAATGTTTACGCATCCGAGAGTGGGCATCTGGTTGATTTCTTTCTAAATAAATTTTCTGTATTTTAAAAAATTTGTCTTTACTGTGGAAATATAGCTTTAACATAACTAAGTTAAACATAACTTAGATAATACAATTTTTGCTGGAGTCTGAGGTTATACTCTGTGAATAATTAAAGAACGATACATAGGTACCTAATGGAACATTTATTTTTCCATTGCCAACCAGCATCAGAATCTCCCTGCAGCCCCAGGTCAACGGCCTTTGGCTTTGGTCATAGCTGCCACCACTTCTTGCCGTGACATTCAGGAGAGATCAGATCAGAAAGGCAACAGCTCAATGTCGGATGAAGCAGCCGGAGCTCTGAACCGGTCAAGAGCTTGCAGATCAGCAAGCTGTCCTCACCACCATGGCCCACAGCCCTCTAGTCGCTATTCCCAGGCTCACTTAGTTTCCACCCAAACGCTAAGCATCCACCTCGCCAGCTTCCGGAACGGACTACAACAGCACTGCCAGCCCCAGCTCTGCATCAGTCCGCCTTGCAGCTCACCCCATTTTGATTTTGTGCCCTAAAACTGAGAACTGGGGGCCTCTCCTGGGTCTCTGGGGTGAACTCTAGGCCCTTATGCCCTGGCTGTGGCTGGTACCCAGTTCTTCCAAGAGCAGGTATTACAAGTGCTATGGTTTAGAGTATCAGTATCACCTGGGAGACTATTGGAACTGCAGAATCTCATGCCCCACCTGGGTCTCCTGCAGTACAACCTGCCCATTAACAAGATCCCCAGGTGACTTTGTGCACTTTAAGGTTTGAAAAGCACTGGCTCAGGTAATGGACAAACCACAACACTAACCACCTGCTGTCAGAACATTGGCCTTCCTGAGGTTGACTGCCCGAGTGGGGGGCCTCCTGAGTGGACTCCTGTCTATTCATTGCTCCCACCATCACCAGGGATGAGTTGTCTAAAGCTCAGTGATCATGTTTAAAAATCCAGAAAAACTTCTAAGAACAGCAGTAACTGGTGCCACCAGCCTGGCCAGCCTCATGTCCTTTCAGAACTACCCGTGGTTCCCAGAAAACAGCAATTACCAAATATTACATGTTCACTGATGCAGATTTCCCAGGATTTAATTTCTTTCAAATACCATCAGAGTGAACATACAAAAAACAAAATCGCTAATAGGTAATTGACTCTGGGGAATGGAACTGGGGGATGAGGAAAACTTTTCATTTTCTTTTCTTTCCTCCTTTTTCCCATCTGCATATATTAATTTTGCAACTAAAAGAAAATCACTCCCTTGCTGGCCGGTTTCGCTCAGCAGTTAGAGCATCGGCTCTCAGATCAAAGAGTGGTGGGTTCGGTTCCGATCAAGAGCACGTACCTCGGTTGCGGTTTGTCCCCGGCCCTGGGCGGGGTCGTGAGGGAGGCAACCAGTCGATGTGTCTCTCTCATGTCGATGTTTCTCTCTCTCTCCCCCTCCCACTCTATCTGAACATAAATGGAAAAATATCCTCGGGGGAGGATTAAAAAGAAATATCAGTCCCCATGAGAAAGACAAGCAGGTTCTGTCACCAGAGAGACATCTAGTAATTTTACTGCCACAGAAGTAAAGAGGATATAACTGACCTCAGAGTGTTCATGTGCCTATGGAAGTATTCAGTGGGTATTGTGGGAAACTTGCTGAATAATTCATAATTGCAACAGTAAAATCACTGAAAGGGAAAGCCAAACACTTCCTTCACAGTTTTCTAAACACATCATTAAAGTCATATTTTTTCTTTTAACATGTAAACATTGTTTTTCTTTCAAAATTAGTCTTAATTTCTGAACTGTGAGATTCTAGGTTTAAACATAATCCGTAGTTCTAATTCAACCGACACTGACAGACTGAAGGCACCGTGCTTGTGCACCCTGTCAGAGTGATCACTTATGCTTTCTCCAAGCCAATGTTCACTGAACAATGGATGTAACACCTACCACCACATTCTAGCCCAATCTATGCACATATTTTTAATCCAGTTAAATCTGCACGCTGCAACTGTACTTTACCCAACCAAGGATTTTTAATTTATAAAATTACACTATTACAACGCAAATGAAAAAAGTAAAATCTTATTTTTAAAATCAGTCATTTCAATTGAAGGTTATCAAAACTTTCTTACCCATAAGAAATGATACTTCTCGCCCTGGCCGGTTTGGCTCAGCGGTTAGAGCATCGGCCTGCGGTCCTGAGAGACCAGGGTTCGGTTCCCACTAAGGGCACGTACTTCGGTTGCAGTTTGTCCCCGGCCCTGGTTGTCCCCGGCCCTGGTTGGTCGTGCGGGTGGCAGCCACTCGATGTGTCCCTTCACGTCGATGTTTCTCTCTCTCTCTCCCTTCCTCTCTCTCCCTCCCACTCTATCTGTACAAAAAATAGAAAAATATCCTCGGGTGAGGATAAAAAAATAAAAATAAAAAAAAAGAAATGATACTTCTCTATTTGCAGACCTTTATAAACTTATCTGTTCCCGATTCTGATGTCTAGAAACAGATTATATATGTTTCTCCAGACACGTTCGAGAGAAGGATTGACCTTAATCTAGTATTTCATCAGCACATGATCCCAAGTGGAAAAAGAAAATGAAAGGAAGTTCTCAAAAAATATACATTTAGCCCTGGCCGGTTTGGCTCAGCGGTTAGAGCGTTGGCCTACGGTCTGGAGAGACCTGGGTTCAGTTCCCACTAAGGGGGCACGTACCTCGGTTGCAGTTTGTCCCTGGCCCTGGTTGGGTCGTGTGGGTGGCAACCACTCAATGTGTCCCTTTCACGTCGATATTTCTCTCTCTTTGTCTCTCCCTCCCACTCTATCTGAACAAAATATCGAAAAATGTCCTTGGGTAAGGATAAAATATATATATTTAGATGCTTACTGTAAAGTCATTTTACATTAATTCTTTTTCATTCCTATATGGGACATTTAGATGTGAGACCTTCAATTCATTTGCTGAAACGATTCAGATTAAACTTCTATTCTTTAAAATATAGTTGCTACTGAGTTTTTTTAAAAATAAGGAGAAAAATAATAAACTGAATCCTAAAAAGGTAAGAGCACAGTTAAGAAAAAAAGTTAAGTCTAAAATAGTCATAGCCATATCTCAGCCTACCTTTTAGTGCTGTTTCCCATTCCCAAACGAGATGTAATGACCCTGCTAATATCTCTCTCTATCCCTTCCCAAATCTGAGCGTCAAACAGAAAGGATAATATGTAGCTAAGTTTGAAGATGCAGACACTTATTTTGATATACACCTGGAACATTTTATTTCTTTAAAGTTAAACTAGATAATAAAATTCTGTAGTTTCACACTTAGGCTATTTCTTGCTTAGTATGAAGAAAGATTATGGTTTTTAGAAGAAGATTTAACAGGGCCCGTAAACTTGTCGGGAAGATGGAAAGCTTGGAACAATTCCTGTGTTTAAAGCAAACACTATTTCATGTATAATCTTCACTTCAGATGATGGGAAGATAAATGTAAAACTATCCAATACTCTTGAGGACCACAGGCATACTTCATTTCAAAAGATTAGGACAATGTGCGAGAACCATTTGGCAAGATACCTGAATAAATGAAGCGCAGAATGTCCGATAAACAGGAACAGAAGAGAACATCTTTAACGATGACTCGTAGCGGTGGGTTGCCTGGGGAGTCCTGGCTGGCACCTGGAAACACAGGCTCTCTGTTTATAGCAAAGAGATCCTGGGTAGTTCGGATGATACTGGAATCCTGAATGTCAGCTGGACTCTTCACGTTGAAAAGCAGCATGAACACGTGGCTCACGGCACAGAGAACGATCTTGTGGGCCTCTACCACCTCCTTCACGTCTGGGTTGTAAAATACCACATCCACACACTGGCAGCAGAACAGCAAGTTATGTAAGTCAGAGTTATAATGTGAAGCTTCAGCCTTCAAGACAGGCATTTTTTCTGTTTCAAGAAAGAAAAAAATAGTAAACTACTCTTTAGGTCTCCAGACCCAATTATTTCAGGTTTGCAACAAAACAGTATTTTTTGAATCACATAAAATTGCCAATATTTGGCCATTTTCTGACCTGCGAAAACAGCAATTTTATATATAGTTTAACCTACTTAAAAACATATAAAAACGAATTATGCAAGGACTATAGGATTTCATAACACAGACACACAGTAATGTTGTATTACTTTTTATAGTGCAAATGAAAAACCTGTTAATGCCACACGGAGCAATAAAATAGCATTTTTTATTATTTGTGTGAAATAAATCAAATACTGAATTTTAGTATGTTGGCAGTCATCATTCTTCACTGTCACCTGATGAAAATTCAAACAAATTCCTGAATAAGTCCTGAAGAACCCCAACCTCATATCAGGAGTCATTTTCCTCCTGGGACTGGAAGTGGGGAGAAAACTTATTAAAACTACAACTTCCCAAAGCCAGGGCTCAGTGTCTTGGACTTTATTGTTTAAAACCACCTTGACCATTTTGTGTTGATCCTAAAATTAGTCCATTGTTCCTCCTAGTAAAACGAGATACTTCCCCAGAATCAGTTTTCCCCTCAGCATACCTGAGGCAGAGTGTTGGCTAGGCTCCATTTCCTGGTTTGATTACTCACAAAAATAGATTAGCCTGCAATCAATTCAGAATACCCACACCCTAGGCTCCCATCATTGGCCCTAATTGTAAAGTTCTGCTGTCTAACTTTTATCCAAAGCTGAGCTGAGGAAAGTGTTATCTGTGAAGGATTGTAAATCACCGGAATTACGTGAAATTCAAACTTATTTGGCAATAAAAATGCTTTATGCTAAAGCAAAACTCCAATCTATAAAATGAACAATAACAAGATAATTTGGGGGCCAGGCTCCTTCTGCACTGAACCCCAGCCTTCATCCTCTCCACTGCATGGGGCACCTTCACAGACCCTTTAAAGCAGAGGAGAGTCTGGAAGCCATGTGCCCCAGAATCCAGGATGTGTCCTTCGAGCAAGTCAGGACCACAACAAATGATACCCAGGCCTGTGCTGTCTTGGAGCCCTGGGCTGTGTTCAGTGTGATGTCCACAGCTCTCCTAACAGAAGGGTGCAGGAAACAGCCTTGTGAAAGTTGAGACTGCATTTGCTGCATTTGGAAGCTATATCACCAAGTGTCCCCAAATGAAGACCCACGGGAGAAACTTGTTTAGTGGTAAATGACATGAAATGCTTTGCTTTCTCCAAGGAACGGGTGTGTTTTCTCTTCTTGACTAAAAAGAACTAAGAACTTATCTATCTTCTGCATTATGTATTTGGCTACTCCCCATGCAGAAAGTACTGAAGGCCCCAGTGTTTGCTACATAACAGACCATGTCTCTCCTTTCTTGTGCACTAGGAAGTTCAAAACCAAGTGTGTATCATTTATGGCAGCGATTTTCAACCAGCATGACACAAGAACTTTTAAAACATGCAATACCTGACTATTTAGTCGGGGGCACTGACCTCTCTTTCATTAGGTTGTTGAATAAAAAAATGACAAGCGCCAAAACAACAATAGCGGTCTGGTGTGACTGAATCAAAATTATACCTATTTTTTTTGTTAGATCAGCAAAAAATATATTTTTTGGTGTGCTGCAGAATTCTGATAACAGTTGATGTAATTTTATTAATTTTTAACTTTATTTTCTTTCAATCTTGTATTAAGGACATTTTTAAACATTCAAAAAAGTTGAAAGACTGATACAATGAGCACACATATAACTTTCCCTTAAATTCTGCAGTTATTAACGTTTTGTCATTTTTTGCCTTATCTCTAGACACACACACACACTCACTGCTGACCCACTTAAAAGTAAGTGGCAATCATCAGGACATTTGGGCTTTAAATACTTTCACATTCATCTCCTAAGGATAATGACATTCTCCTATTAACCACAATAGCATTATCATACATAAGAAAATTCACGATAATTCCATAATATCATCTCATTTCCAATCCATATTCAAATTTTACCATGAACATCTTTGAGATGTTTTTATGGAGCCAGAAACAAATCAAGGTTCATGCATTGCATTTGGTTGTTATTTCTCATTGGACTACAATCTAGAACAGCTCTCCACACACACACTAGGTTCAAGTTTTTAAGACAGTAGTCCTCAAAATGTGGACCAAGTGACACCGGCTTCCAAATCACGTGGGAACCTTATTTAAAAGGCAGGTTATAGGCTCTAACCCGGATTTCCTGAGCCAGAACGCCAGGTGAGTCCTAAACATACTGAGAGCTGAGAACAATTGCCCCGAGGCCTGTGAGATGATCTATAATAACATCACCTGAATGCTAGACATTGGCTAATCAATGCACCTGGTTGTTCCAGCTGAGGCGGTCTAATTCCATGAAACGAGTTGCTCATCTTCCTTTTCTTCATTTTTTCGCTTGTCTTCTGATTTAAGGCTTGAATCATAAAATACTCCAACTAAAACATGAATCAAATTTTAATTATGGCTCCAACAAAATTATGTATCTGACATGATTATTTGTACCCAAATCACATTTGCCAGATATTTTCAATGCCAGTACCATCTACATGTAAGCTTTAGCAAACACTTTCAAACATTCTTTTCATTAAAATAGAAAAATGTATCAGGTAGAGCAGATTGGGTCTTGTCTAAATATGAATAATCATTCAAGAAGGAACTGTTTCTTCTCTTTAATAATCAAGGGAGCCTAGCAATACAACCGCGTGAGTGTTGATAACCGTCTCTCTGGTAGCCACGGCAGTGAAGGGCAGAGGTCAAGGCAGGAAGAGATCTGGCTGTCACATGCTCCTATCAATTAGGGCAGCTCACACGTGCTCTATCTTTTTCCTGGATAAATTACTTTGAAATACATTTTTTATTTAATACATTTAAAATATTAACCACATGAACCTACACGGCCTCTGTGAGGCCCGGGGCAAAAGTACAAATGCCAGGTTCGGATTTGCATTCCCACAGTCCTCCGTTCCATGCAGCACAGAGAGAGTTGGGCCCGAACTCCAGGGCCGGAAGACCACCCCTTCTTTCTCAGCCCCTGCTCCATCCATGCCTCGAGGAGGCTTGTGCACACAAGCAGACATCCATGGTTGCAGATCCAAGCTCCGACCACTCTCCCTTCCCCCAATCCTCCCATACAATCACCCCTCAGCCACCTCTCAGGTCTGGGGGTGCACACACCAGGAGGATGTGGTCCACTTTCAGGAAGATGGAACCAGGAAAGAGACCTGCACAGGCCTGGGACACAGGCTCAGGACCAGCTACCCAGAGAGTTCCGCGGTCCTGGTTTTGGAGCATGGCCCATACAAGTCTGTTCTGTAACATCTGTGCGAATCAGTACAGGAGCCAGTAGCCACATGTAGGTATTAAAATGTGTACATGAAATGTGACTAGTGCACCTAAGGAACTGAAATGTTTAAAATTAATTTAAATATAATTAGCCACACGTGGCTGGTAGCTACCACATTAGATGCTGTGGGTCTAGGAGGGGCTACCAGCCCTAGTGCGCATATCCCTTTGGCTCCAGCATCTTCTGCCTCATGGAGAGGGTGCACTGGAGGAGGCTGGGTGGGGCTCTCTCAGCTTGAGGGCCCTGATCTGAAGGTAACCTTGCACAGCTCTCTCCATCCCTGACTCGTAAACATAAAATTTCAAATACTCCTTTCATTACCCAGCCAGTGGGGCTCAGCGGTTGAGCATCGATCCATGCACCAAGAGGTCGCTGGTTCTATTCCCGGTCAGGGCACATGCCCAGGTTGTGGGCCAAATCTCCAGTGGAGGACATGCAAAACGTGGCCAATCAACAGTCTCTCTCATCGATGTTTCTATCTCTCTCTCCCTCTAAAATCAATTAAAAAAAATTTTTTTTATCCTTACTGAAGGACATTTTTGCATAGCGGGAGGGAGGAAGAGAGAGAAACATCGATGTGAGAGAGACACACTGGTTGCCACCCACGCATTGGGGTCAGGAACGAACTTCAACTGAGGTAGGTGACCTTAGTGGGAACCGAACCTGGGACTTTCTGGTCCACGGGCCAACGCTCTAACCACTGACCCAAACCAGCCAGGGCAAGAAAAAAATTTTAAATGCTCCTTTCACTCTGACATTATCGTCTCCATCCATATGCTTACAAATACCATTATTTTTTCACCGTCAAGATCTCAGGTATACTATACTTTTCCAGGATCTGAGAAGAAATCACTCTGATCCTATTTCCATATTCTCATTAAGTCTTGAGTTAAGGAAAAAGGAAACCGCCATGTTTTTCTTAACCTTGACCACATCCTCAATTCTTCTCATCATACTGCCAACCCTAACTGTAACACTAGGTATTAGGAGCAAAGAGAAACAAAAAATGGAAGAGAGAAGAGAATGTGTAAGTTGAGGGGAGAGAAGAGTGACTCTGAGAATTTCAGGTTCAGGAACTTGAATGGGAAACAGGAGGTCTAAGCACCCCCCCCCCAAGAGAACCAGCCCACTCTTCAACAAATGAAAAGAAACAACCTCTCCCCCCCAAATCCCTAGATATTTTAGAAAAATGTAAGAGTATTAAACCAAATTAAGATTTTTTTGTTTTCTTTTTTTAAAATTAATTTTTGTTACAGATATTTCTCCCCCCCCCCCAACAGCCTCCTCCCCATCCCTCCCCCTCCCAAGCATTGTTGTCTATGTGCATTGGTTACACATACATGTATATAAGTTCTTTGGTTTGTCTCATCCCTCCCCTCCGCCCCCCTCCTCTGAGGTTTGTCAGTCTGAACCATACTTTCTATTTTCTATGTCTCTGGGTCTGTTTTGTTCATCAGCTTTTCCTGTTTATTATATTCCACAAATAAGTGAGATTATGTGGTGTTTATCTTCTCTGATTGACTTATTTTGCTTAGCATTACTCTCCAGGACCCTCCATGTCATCTTAGAGGATATGAGATCTTTCTTTCTTTCAGCTGCACAGTATTCCATTGTGTACATGTACCACAGCTTTTTTTTTATCCACTCATTTATTGATGGAAATTAGGGCTGTTTCCAGATCTTAGCAATTGTAAATGGTGATGCTATGAAGACAGGTGTACATATATTCTTTCTGATTGGTGTTTCAGGCTTCTTAGGATATTTTCCTAGAAGTGGGATCACTGGGTCAAATGGCAGTTTAATTTTTAATTTTTTGAGGACACACCATATTGTTTCATAGTGGCTGCACCAGTCTGCATTCCCACCAGCAGTGTACTAGAGTTCCTTTTCTCCACACCCTCGCCAACACTTGTTTAACGATTTGTTGATGGCGGCCATTCTGGCAGGTGTGAGGTGATACCTCATTGTTGTTTTAATTTGCATCTCTCTTATGATTAGCATTTTTTCATATGTCTCTTGACCATTTGTATGTCTTCTTTGGAGAGGTGTCTATTTAGGTCCTCTGCCCATTTTTTAATTGGATTGTCTTCCTTTTGTTGAGTTGCATAAATATTCTATATATTTTGGAAATTAACCCTTAACTAATGTATCATTGGCAATTATTCTCACCCCTACAGTGGGCTCCGTTTTGATTTTGATGGTTGTTTCTTTTGCTATGCACAAGCTTTTTAGTTTGATGTAGTCCCATGTATTAATTTTTTCCTGTTTCTCTTGCCTTAGGCATTGTATCAGTGAAAATTCTGCTGCGTGTGATGTCATAAATTTTGTTGCTTACATTTCGTCTAGGATTTTTATGGATTCACAGGTCACATTTAAGTCTTTTATCCATTTTGAGTGTATTCTTGTGTATGGTATAAGTTGGTCTACTTTTATTTATTTTTTTGCATGTAGCTCTCCAATTTTCCCAACACTGTTTATTAAAGAGGCTGTCTTTGCTCCACTGTATGCTCTTGCTACCTTTGTCAAATATTAACTGAGCATAATGTCTTGGGTCTACTTCTGGGTTCTCTGTTCTCTTCCATTGAACTATATGCCTGTTCTTGTGCCAGTACCAGGCTGATTTGATTACAATGGCTTTGTAGTATAACCTGGTATCTGGTTTGTAATACCTCCTACTTTGTTCTTCTTTATCAAGATTGCTGTGGCTATTCGGGATCTTTGTTGGTTTCATATGAGCTTTTGAAGTATTTGTTCTAGTTGTGTGAAATATTTCATTGGTATTTTAATGGGGATTGCATTAAATCTATAGATTGCTTTGGGGAGTATGGGCATTTTAATGATGTTAATTCTTCCAATCCATGAACAAGGTATATGCGTCCACTTTTTTATGTCTTCCTCTACTTTTTTCAATGTCCTGTAATTTCCTGCAAATAGGTCCTTTACTTCTTTGGTTAAGTTTATTCCTAGGTATCTTAATTTTTTTGTTGCAATGGTAAATGGGATTGTTTTTTAGTGTCTCTTTCTGTGAGTTCATTATTGAAGCATAAGAATGCCATTGATTTCTTGACATTAATTTTGTATCCTGCTACTTTATTTATTAAATCTAGATTTTTGATGGAGTCTTTAGGGTTTTCTATGTACAATATCATGTCATCTGCAAATAATGACAGTTTCACTATATCCTTTCCAATTTGGATCCCTTTTATTTTTTTTCACGTCTAATTGCTGTTGTTAAGATTTCCAGTACTACGTTAAATTAGAGTAGCAAAAGTGGGCATCCCTGTCTTGTTCCTGTTTGTAAGGGAAATGCTTTTACTTTTTGTCCTGTGAGTATGATGTTGGCTATGAGTTTTTCATATATGGCCTTTATTATGCCGAGATATGATCCTTCTATTTGCACATTGCTTAGTGTTATCAGAAATGGGTGCTGGATTTTGTCAAATGCTTTTTCAGCATCGATTGACATGATGCTATGATTTTTATCTTTTTTTGTTTGTTTGTTTATGTGGTGTATCACATTTATTTATTTGCAATTATTGTACCAGCCTTGTATCCCTGGGATGAATCCCACTTAGTCATGGTGAATAATTTTTTTTTTAATGTATTGCTGGATCTGATTTGCTGATATTTAGTTAAAGATTTTGGCATCTATGTTCATCAGGGATACTGACCTGTAGTTTTCTTTCTTTGTAGTGTCTTTATCTGGTTTTGGAATTAGAATTATGATGGCCTCATAAAACGAGTTTGGAAGTCTTTCTTCTTCTTGAATTTTTTGAAATAGTTTGAGGAGCATGGGTGTTAGTTCTTCTTTCAATGTTCGATAAAACTCCCCTGTGAAGCCAATCAACCCAGGCTTTTGTTTGCTGGGAGATTCTTGATTACATCTTCAATTTCCTCAGCTGTTATTGATCTGTTCAAGTTTTCTATCTCTTCCTGGTTCAGTTTTGGAAGACTGTGTGTTTCTAGAAATTTGTCCATTTCACTTAGATTGTCTAATTTGTTTTCATATAATTGTTCACAGTATTTGTATACAATCCTTTGTATTTCTGTGGTGTCAATTGGTACCTTTTTCCTTCCTGATTTTGTTTATTTCAGTCCTCTGTCTTTGTTTCTTTGAGTCTAGGTATAGGTCCAACAATCTTGTTTATCTTTTCAAAGAATCAGCTGTTTGTTTCATTGATCTTTTGAAATTTCTTTTCTTTCTTTTCTTTTTTTTTATCCTCACCTGAGGACATTTTTGCATTTATCTTCAGATAGAGCAGGAGGGAGAGAGGGGGGTAGAGAGAGAGAGAAACATAGACCTGAGAGAGACACATTGACTGGCTGCCACCCACACGACCCCAACCGGGGCCAGGGACAAACTGCAACCAAGGTACGTGCCCCTTAGTGGGAACCGAACCCGGGACTCTCTGGTCCACAGGCTGAAGCTCTAACCACTGAGCAAAACTGGCTAGGTCTCTTTCTTTTTTGTCTCTATGTCATTTATTTCTGCTCTGATATTTACTGTTTATTTCCTTCTACTTGCTCTGGGTTTTGCTTTTTGTTTGCTTCCTAGTTCCTTAAGTTGTGAGGTTAAACAGTCAATTAGAAATTTTTCTTGTTTCCTGAGGTAGGCCTGTAGTGCTATGAAGTTCCTTCTCAGGATTGCTTTTGCTACATCCCATAGATTTTGTGTTGTTGTGTGTTCATTTTCATTGGTTTCCAGGAATTTTAAAATTTCTTCCTTGATCTCCATGGTAACCCATTTGCTGTGTGATAACATACCATTTAGCCTCCATGTGTTTGAATGTTTTTGTTGTAACTGATTTCTAGTTTCATGCCATTGTGATCTGAGAAGATGCTTGATATGATTTCAATCTTCTTGAACTTGTAGAGACTTAGTTTGTGTCTTAACATGTGGTCTATCTTTGAGAATGTCCCATGTTCACTTGAGAAGAATGTGAATTCTGCAGTTTTGGGATATAATTCACTGTAGATATCTATTAAGTCCATCTGATCAAGTGCAACATTTAGAGTCTGTATCCTTTTTAACTGTTTGTCTAGAGAATCTATCCAGTGATGTCAGTGGGTTGTTGAAGTCCCTTACTATTATTGTATTGCTGTCAATTTCTCCTTTAAAGTCCTCCAGTAGTTTTTTGATATATTTTGGTGCTCCTATATTGGTGCATATATGTTTACCAAGGTTATATTTTCCTGTTGAATAGATTCTTTCAATATTATGTAGTGGTCTTCCTTGTCCCTAGTTATGGCCTTCGTTTTGAAGTCTATTTTATCAGATATGAGTATTGCTACCCAAGCTTTTTTTCTTTTCTGTTTGCTTGGAAGATTTTTTTCCATCCCCTCACTTTCAACCTAGGTGAGTCTTTTCTTGGGAGGTGGGTCTCTTGTAAATAATATATGAGTCATGCTTTCTCATTCAATCAGCTACTCTTTGTCTTTTGATTGGAGTATTCAATCCATTTACATTTAAGGTTATTACTGATATGTACTTACTTATTGCCCTTTTTGTTTATTGTTCTATTTTCCTTCCTATCTCTTCTACTAATTAAAGAATTCCTTTTAACATTTCTTGCAGTGCTGGTTTGGTGCTAATATATTCCCTTAGCCTTTTTTCTGTCTGGGAAGCTCGCTATTTCACCTATTTTGAAGGATAGCCTTACTGGATAGAGTAGTCTTAGATTCAGATCCTTTGCATTACCTTGATTACTTCATGCCATTCCCCTCTGGCCTGCAGGGTTTCTGTTGAGAAGTCAGCTGAGAGCCTTGTGGGGATTCCTTTGCAGGTAACCTATTGCTTATCTCTTGCTGCCTTTAGGATTCTCTTTGTCTTTAATTTTTGTCATTTTAATTATTATGTGTCTTGGTGTGGGCCTCTTTGGGTTCTTCTTACTTGGGGCTCTGTGCTTCTTGTACTTGTATGCCTTTTCCTTCACCAAGTTAGGGAAGTTTTCTGTCATTGTTTTTTAAAATATATTCTATCATCCTTGCTCATTTTTTCTTCTTCTGGAACTCCTATGATACAGATGTTGTTAAGTTTGATATTGTCCCATGGTTCTCTTAGACTGTCTTCCTGTTTTTTAATTGTTTTTTCTTTTTGGTTCTCTGATTGGGTGATTTTTTTCCACCCAGTCTTCTAATTCACTGACCTGATCTTTAGCCTCCCCTACTTTGCTGGTTATTCCTTCCAAAGTGTTCTTTATTTCTGCTATGTCATTCTTCATTTTCACTTGGTTGGTTTTCAATCTTCTCTATCTTTACTCATGCTGTTGAGCTTCCTCATGACCATTACTCTGAACTCTCCCTCTGATATCTTGCTCAATTCCCTTTCATTTATTTCATCTTCTGACAAATTATATTGTTCTTTCATTTTTAATTTGTTTCTTTGTTTCACCATTTTGGCTGTCTGAATGGGTTTTGGAGGCTGCCAAATTTTCCCTGTGGGTGTTGGTGTTCTGCTGTTTGTGGCTCCCTCTATTGGGTTTAGATGCACGTGGGAGGACCCATGTTAAACTCCACTGTCAAGTCTTACTTTCCTGTGTAGATTTGCAAGCCCAGGAAAGGTTCTGTTATCCTCTCTAGCTTTTTGCTTGCGGGCTATTAGTCTCAGTTACTTGATGAGGCTTGGGTTGTAGCCCTCAACTGAATTAAAAAAAAATCCCTCAGGTGTTCAAAGTAAGAGGATTTCCAATAGGTGGGGCAGATGCTTGATGGCTGTTAATGAGCCTCAATTTGCATTTCTCTGACCTGGCTGGGTGGTGTTGCTTCTCCCTGGGGCTTTTTGAGTAATATGACTACTGTCCTGTGAGGGAGTGATTCAGCACAGCACTCCCACTGCCGTCCCAGCTCTCAAAGCTCCCAAGTCTCTCCACACAGTTCCAGTCCAGTCTGCCCTCCCTCTGCAGGAGCCCAAGGTGAGTGGCTGTAGCTAATTTAGTGTTCTGTCCCAGCCCTCTGCACTGTGGAGTCGGCTTGGAATTGTAACCCTGAGGGAGCTGCTCATAGCTAAAACAGCTGCTGTCCATGGGCTCCAGCCCACCCTCTTGCACCTCCCCAGTTCCTACCCGGCTCGTTTTGGTGTCCTCTTTCTGACCGTGCTTATACGGGTTCTCTCCAGTTGCTTTTCTGTTGGTTTTTCCTGATGATTTGTCTTTATTTTAGTTGTAATTCCAGTTTGATCCTGGGAGATGGTCTGTGTAGCTTCCATTCACTCCACTGCCATTTTGGAATCCAAATTAAGATTTTTTTAAAAGCCACTATAACATAATCTGCTTGACAGAAAAATTAAATTTCACCCCTGTCTATCTTTCTACCCATTGCTTATCAATATAAATAAGTGAGATTTTTCATTCATTGATACTATGACTATTATATCTCCCTTAATGGTTCATTATTAATGCTTCTTTATCTTACTGGGTGAATAATAGTCATTTATATTTGCTAGAAAGCAGAACTATTTTTATTTGGTACTTATTTTATCATTGGTTCTTATCTGGAGTTTAGTAACTCCAGAACAAATGAAATTTCGAAGTTATCTGTGGAAACCTCAATATCTCAATATAAATCTACATAATGAGTCCTGGCCAGTTTGGCTCAGCAGTTAAAGCATCAGCTTGTGGACCAAAGAGTCATGGGTTCAATTGTGGTCAAGGGCTTAAACCTTGATTGCAGTTTGGTCCCCAGCCCTGGTCAGGGTTGTGCGGGAGGCAACCAATCGATGTGTCTCTCTCACATCTATGTTTCTCTTTTTCTCTCTGCGCCCCCCCCCCCCCCATTGTATCAAAAAATAAATGGAAAAATATCCTCGGGTGAGGATTTAAAATAAATAAATCTACATAATGAATATTCTGGCATATTGGAAAGGGTACTTGATGAGGAGCTAGAGAACTGAGGGAGAAATCCAAAGTGTTCCTGTTTAATGCCGGGTTTACTTGGTTTAAACCTCTTATCAATATTTACTAAATTTGTCTATTCAAAGAAGTCACTTCTTAGAGGGTTGGAAAGATGGTTCCCAAGTCAGCTAATACTTAGATGAAACAATTCTATAGTATTCTCCAAGGACCCTGTAACCCTAGTCCTGTAGGCTGGGTGCTGTGCGCTAGGATGGGCCTCCACATGCCTGCAGAGCCAATACACGTCACTGCCCCAGAGCGATGGACCCTGCTCCTCACCCATCCAGAAAGAAGCTATTTATAAGTTATTCTCTGGATAGTGGTGAGCCACACCAAGCTCAGAAGTACCTGGAGTCTTCCTGAGACACACACAGAGAAGCATAATTATTCTTTCCATGCAGTGGACAGAAATGAAGGCGAACCCTCCAGGCCCACCAGCTCAGGTTGCCAGGCTGGCTGAGCTATTTAAAGATGACTGTGAAAGCAGACATCACAGGTTTGTGTGAGAAAACATGCTTTAATAAGGTGGCACCAAATGGAAAATTGCAAAATATCGTACTAGACAATAGAAGATATTTCATTTGGAGAGAAAAATAACAATTTTATTCTGACAAGACCTTTTATTCTACTTACACTCATATTGTTTCTCAAGATTAAAACTCAGAATGCTTTTAAAACTAAAGTTCTAATTGAGTTTCAGGAAAATAGCTAAAGAGCCACCTGACAGATGACTTTAATTTATATAACAGGAATTTCCACTCACCACTCCTCCAAAATATTTCCCTATGTAGAAGTCATCGAGGCTGTGCAGCTCCAGGTAGGTGGCTCCTAGTTCTTTAGCAAGTTGGATCCCTTCTGTCGTACTGACACAGCTCCCTCTGTCAGATGTACACAGTGGGCATGTGCAAGGTAATTCTTCTGAGAAAAAGAATGTGAGCAATTAGGAGCTTTGAACTTAAATGGTAAAAATGTACATAGACAATCTCAACATTAAACAACAAATTAAGAGCTCATACCAGAGTCATTGCTCAAGGGCATTTAGTATATCCATGATCCACTAAGACTCTGAATAAAAAGTGTCAACGATAATAGGCAAGTTCCTAAAATAAACAAGCTTTAACTGCAAGAAGAATAAGCAGTATTTTAGAAAACAGAATAATTTTAAAATATGTGAATGGGTATTACCAAGGCTATTACAGAAATTGTACCATGAGCCAGTAATGGCTGGCCTGCTTCCTTTTATGCAAACTTGACATCCTGAGTATCAATACAAATTTAACAACTTGGTTGCCCATAGAAATCATGGAAAATAGTGGGGTTTTTGTTTGTTTGTTTGGTAATACATTTTAAATATATTCAGCAACTCTGAACAGACCTTATACTTTTATTTTAATAGAACTCTCAATTTGACCTGAATCTTCAAGGTGGCAAAACTGCTTTTCTCTTTGTAGATTTCATATAAAGTGCATTCTTATTAATCCAGACATTTCAATTACTAGACACTAAAGCATTCAGCTGCAGAGACCAAATTCAATCACTCAATCTTTTTCAAGATTGAAAAATAAAAAAATAAAGGAATCAAAAGTATTTACTCAAAATGTGTACTCTCTCCCAAGATTCATGCTTGTACAATGTACAGACCATGACTGGGAAGGTGCTAGATCAGCCTATCAATAAGTACACTCCTCAGTAGGCTAAGAATGTATGTTCAACCGTGTATCTGTCAGCCAGCTGCACCGTGTTTCATGCAGAAACATCAAACATGTCGTTGTTCACAGGCAGCCAAGTCAAAAAGGGGTAAATCTGTTTCTAGAAATGCATGCTGTTGTAGGTTGGCTTCCAGGGGAAATAGACTCTGCGATGGAAATTGGGGTGCAGGAGGTTTGCTAGGGGGTGATCTTGGGAACAGCTCTTCTCAGGAGTGAAGGAAGTAGGACTAGGCGGAGGAAAAATTCAAACAGCAATATAGTTGCAACAGAGACCCAGTTGATCCTGTGAATGGTTCCCCATTTGGAGAAAGGCAGCTGGACCTTTGTATTCATAAACCCGCTAGAAATTAGAGAGGACCGCTGAGTAAAGGGGGCACAACCTCGGGCAAGCAGCTTCTGTCAGTGGAGGGTCATGCCTGAAAAGGGACTCAACTATGGGGCACGAGCAGCCCACAAGCCCAGTATCAGAGGAGGTAAGATCAGTGGCCTTGAAAGGGCATTTGGAAAACTCCCCACAGCACACACCACAGATGTTCTACCACAGAGCTGCATATTGATGGCGCACACATATGTACAAATAGAGTGTACACTAAGGGTATTTAGTGCATGTGCATACTGTATATGTAACTACACGTGTGTGCACATGACTTAATTTCAGCTTCATTGAAAGCATTTTAGAGCTCAGAAACCATGTACATACTCACGTCCTCATTTTATAGAGGAGGAAACTGAGGCTCAGAGAGGTTAAGTGACTTGTCCAAGTCTCCTTGTGTTAGAGATGGAGAAACAATAAAAACTGTTACTTGTTCCACCTGATAAATAAAGGGACATCAAAAAATAAGCTAAAAATTTGAGTAAAGAATTATAGATTCCAAACAAATGGTGATTTAACAGTTAAGCTTGGATTCTCTAAATTATGTTATAAATTCTACTCTGAGTTTCTGCATTTACTATTTCCAAGATCAATGTAAGTTTGGAGAAGATGAAGTTTTCAAACAGAATTTAGCCTATTTTGAAAACAGCACATTGGTATTTTACATTCTTTACAAAGCACTTATAAACAGTGCCTTTAATGTTCTGAAGACAGAAGGTTTCTTATGTCTACAAAGCTCTCCTTATGTTGATGGAATGGGGTGGGTAGGCATTCAACTTTATTTCTATACAAAAGTAAAGCAAAGTCAGTAGTGTTTCAATTGAAAAATTAAGTCAACACAATTTAAAATAATTTTTAACAAATAATCTTGATTTGAAGGCAAATATAACTAATTTCAGGTTTAATTTAGCTGTGTGGGGTTCCCCACTGTGAGTAGTCATAAGCATTTTAATAAAGTTCCTCCTTATATCTAATCTTATGTAGCTTCCATGTCACAAAAGATGTTTCTTTGGGTTTACACACACAGAAAAGGAAACAGGCCTAATCATTATGTGTTAGGTAGGAGCATCAACAACACATTTATAGAATAAATAACCCTTCATTGAGCATGCCTTGAGGAACAAAGAGAGGACCCAACATAGTCTTAAACTACGGTGCCTTCTTCAAGACTCACTCCTGTGAGCCTGCCTCAGGGTCCAAGGGACTTTGTGAATCAGGCTTCTAGTTAACACTGTAGCCTTTTCCTATATGTTGTCTTTTTAGTTATCACTAAAAGTCTATTATTTTACAGCAAACACAGTGTAACTGGAATTCAAATAAACGGCATCTCTTTCTTTTCTTTTTTTTATCCTCACCCAAGGACACTCTTTCATTTTTGTTCAGATAGAGCGGGAGGGAGAGAGAGGAAGAGACAGAGAAAGAAACATTGACGTGAAAGGGACATATCAAGTGGCTGCCACCCGCATGACCCAACCAGGGCCAGGGACAAACTGCAACCGAGGTACATGCCCTTAGCGGGAACTGAATCACCCGGGCCTCTCCAGACCTCAGGCCAACACTCTAACCGCTGAGCCAATCCGGCCAGGGCAAATGGCATCTTTCAAAGCAGTGGTTTTGAGAACCTGTAGAGTGATTCTTACAGTGTTGCCAATGCTTGAAACTTTTAGAAATCCTTGTAAGAGTTCTAGCCTAGCAGAGTACTAGGCTATATCAGAGCTTCAAATAGAAAAGAAGACAGGATGCCAATTTTCAGAAGCTGAAGGCTATGAATATACTCTAGACATATTTGAAAAAATTTTTTCTACTTTAAAGATAAATTCAGTATTTAGTAAAAGCCAAAAATTTATTCAGAGCCAATAATGAGGAGGAAGATATACCCAGTCAAGCCTGTCAAAACATGTATAACAAAAGAAAGAGGTGAGACTGACTGTCTTTGCTGAACTAATTCTAAAAAGAGATCAAGAGAGGAGTAACTAGGAGTTACAAGGGATTGGCAAGGAAAGGGGAGACAATAAATGTCCTTGAGTTGAAGAGAGATTTAGCTTTTCAATTACTTTGGAATCAAATCTTATATGGTAAATTAATTTCATCTTGTCAGTGAAATTTATTTTTTTCACTTATATATTATCATTCATAAAATCATTCAAGCATTCATAAACAAATATTTATTAAGCACCTACCACATCAAATACTAAGGATATAAGGACACAACGATAAAAGAAGTTCATAGTCAACTGAGCCAAGACAGACATGACTGCAAACAATTATAAGGTAAGTACTAAAATAAAGATGAACAAAATCACCAAGGGAGTGGAAGAAAATTAACTCTGCCTGGAGGATTAGGGAGGGCTCATAGAACAGGTGCTGATTTAAAAGACAGACATGAATTTGCTGTGCAGGTTTGATGGGTGGTGTGCAGACGGATATTCCAATCAGAGAATATAGCCTGGACTTAAGAAAAAAAGAGAACACATTCACTTCCAGTTTCAAGATGACAAGCTAAGCCCGCACTGCAATCTCTTCTCCCTGCTGAATCACAAAATGATAAAGAGGGGGAGAGGTAATGGGGCAAAGAAAGGAAGAAAGGGAGGAATGGGAGGAAGGAAGAAAGGAAAGGAGGAGGATGTGCATCCACAGCAACACAAATCAGAGGAGAGGTTCTCATTAGCCCGCAGACTGAGAGGCTGAAAGCTGAAGGCTGATGGCACAGGACCAAAGAGGAAAGCTGAAGTTCTGAGCACACGCGGGACATCCGCTACGCACTGTGGCAACATCCAGAATGCTCACTGCTCAACAATGGGGGCGGGGAGGAGAAGGCCCAAGGGCAACCCAGTGGAGATTAGCGGTAGTACCCTTGTGAGAGCAGCTGGGCCCGCAGATCCTGGGTGTGTTCCCATTCCCACACCTGCCCCTGGGAGCAGATGGGCAGAGGAGAAGAAAGGCATCCATCCAACAGGGAATCTAAACTGCAAAACTAGGCAAATTAGGAATTAGGAAACATTTGAGAAGCATCCATCCCATGAAATAAAATTCATCAAATGGAAAGACTTATATAATAAATCTCAAAACCAGACTTAATAGAGCAATCAAAACAGAATCTTAAAATATGTATAATTAATTGAGAGAGGATTTTTTTGAAAAAGTATTTACATCCTTAAAACAGGAACAGGAAATTATGAAAGAGAACTCACAGAGATCTTGGATATAAAAAGCTGTTGCAATAAAAAAAAATTTTAATAAAGCAGAAACAAACTCAAAATAACTAATTTGTGAATTGAAAAAACAAAACAAAACAAAAGACATTCTCCCATAATGTAATAGGGAGAGAAATAAAGGGATAGGAAATATAAAAGAAAGATAAATGGAGGAGAGATCCAGAACTTTTAACATTAGCCTAGTAAGAGTCCCAAATATAGAGAATAGAGAAAATGAAGGGAAGGTGATACCTGAAGAAGTCACAAAGTTGAGACTTTTCCAGATCTAAAGAAAGACATTAAGTTCTTCAAGTAGTTCAGTATGATGAGCATATGACACAGAGGATACAGCTCTCTTGTATTTTTGGCAAGACTTACAATAGAAAATTAATGAAATAAGATAAAAATATTAGATTGGAATAAGGGTGTCAGTGGGAACCCATGATTTAGAATATATATATATAATTAATTGGCAGAGGATTTAAATATATATATATGCATGCCTAGAAGCCATGACACCTAAAGTAATGAAGACCCCCAGAGCCCATATCTTGATTTCTAAATATCACTACTCATTACAAGGAACCAGGGCTCCTTGAAGAAAGGACTGATTCCAGGGCTGGGACAGGCAAAGTCTAAGGTGAGCCTGGGACATCTTGTGCTAGAAAATAAGGACGAACTCAGAAACTGATTGGAGCTAGCTTGGAGAGGCTCCCTCTAGGCAAATTTGGGGTAATTTGAGCATCAGAAAAACTAACAAGAAGAATAGATTATAAAATATTGAATTTAAAGAACAAATCCATGAATCATAATAATTCTAAAAGAAACATGTAGGAGCAGAAAGAAGGGAAAGCTCTATTTACAGAAGAACACCACCTAATAAGTGTAGAAGGAATGATTTTAAAAAAAAATTGCTTTTGCAAAAAAAAAAAAAAATTGAAAGAGAGAAAGATGGCGGGGGGGCAGGACTAGAGCGAGGGTGTGTGTGTGAGCGTGTAAGCAAGTGTGAAAGAGAGTGTGAGTGGACGTGAGTGTAGACAAGCAACCTCAAGCAGTGCATAAACATGGGGCAAAGGCTTCCTGTGCTTTGGACTAGGGTGTACCCGGCTACTGTGGTAAGCAGCCTGTCAGAGCGCTTCTCCCTGTGTGGCTGGGAGGCCCTGCCATTTTGGAAGATCCCTGGTTTCCTCTAAGAGGAGGCAGCAGGGAATGGCTAGAGCAGAATGACCTGAGTCCACCAGTACATCTTGCAGCATCAGACCAGTGGACCCCACTGTGTCAACGCGGACCAGCACATAGTAGCAGTGCTGTCAAGGTGCCAGCTGTGGAAGCCACAACCAGCCGGGAACCGAGCACCATCCCCCACAGCAACAGCCTGATCAAAGCCGAGACACACCCCCAGAAGCAGAGACTCAGGAGCAGACATCCATCCTCAGGCAGCAGCAGCACAGATCAGCAGCTGAGACCCATCCCCAGCAGCATCAGAGAGGCTCATCAGGAGTGGTGTCCCAGCCCAAACAGCAGCAAGGCTTGGGCAGGCGAGACATGCCCCTGACAACTGCAGCAACAGATCTGGAATGGAGCTCCTCCCCTAGCTGCAGCAAAGTCCCGGGAGCTGACCATCCTCAGCCCACAACAGCAGCAGAGGAGTGGGAGCTGAGAGCATTCCCTGGCAGCAGCAGTAGCAGCTCAAACTGGGAACTGACACTCATCCCCAGCATCATCAGCAGTGACCGATCAGGAGCTGAGCCCCATCAGGCTACAGTGTACCAGCTGAACCCATGCACCCCAGTAGTGCACCAGCTGGACTCATGCACCCCATCAGCATACCAGCTGGATCCACATACCCCAGTAGTGCCTACCATGACAGACCAATAGCAGCAGCCAATTGTCAATCCTCCAGGACCCACAGCAGGTGACATGCACCAAAACATGGGAGGCACAGCAGCCTTATTTGATACACACCAAGCTGCCTGCAAATCCCAACATCCCTCACTGGGCCTAGAACTACCAGACTGCTAAAATGGTGAGACAAAGAAACAACACACAAATGAAAGAAAAGGAGAAATCTCCAGAAAAGGAACTACAGGAAATGGAAGCAATTTGTCAAAAAAGAATTCAAAGCAATGATTTTAAGGATGCTCGAACAATTTAGTGAGGACTACAAGCAACTTAATGAGAATTATAAAGAGCTCAATGGGAACTACATCAGCATAAAAAAAGAGGTAGAAGCCATGAATAAAAATCAAGTGGAAATAAAAAAATGACATAACTGATATAAAAAGTACTTCAGAAAAATTCAATAGTAGATTAGAAGAAGCTGAAAACCGAATCAGTGAGTTAGAAGACAAGGTAGAGAAAAACACCCAAATAGAGCAGCAAATGGGAAAAAAAAATTACAGCAGCAGGAGTTTAAGAGAGATTTGGGACAATATGAAACATAGCAATATTCACATCATAGGGTTACCAGAAGGAGAAGAATCAGAAAAGGAATAGAGAACGTGTTTGAAAAAAATAATGAAGGAAAACTTCCCTAATTTGTTGAAGGAAAAAGTCACACAAGTCCAGGAAACACAGAGAGTCCCAAGCAAGATGAACCAAAAAAGACCCACAGCTAGATACAACATAATTAAAATGGAAAACATTAAAGACAAAGAAAGATGCATGAGAGAGGAAGCATGAGAGAGACAGAAAGTTACCTACAAGAGAGTTCCCATTAGACTGTCAGCTGATTTCTCAATAGAAACACTGCAGTCAGAAGGGAGTGGCATGAAGTATACAAAGTAATGAAAGGCAAAGGTCTGAATTCAAGACTACTCTATGCAGCAAAGCTATCATTCAAAATTAAAGGTGAAATAAAGAACTTCACAGACAAAAACAAAAAAGAAAAGCTACAGGAATTTACCACCAAACCAGCACTGCAAGAAATGCTAAAGGAACTATTGTAAGAAGAAGAAGAAATATATATAGAGAGAGGAACACAGGCATGAAATAAAAATGGCAATTAGTAAGTATCTATCAATAATAACCTTACATGTAAATGGCTTAAATGCTCTAATCAAAAAACATAGCTGATTGGATAAGAAAACATGACCCATATATATGCTGTCTACAAGAGACCCACCTCACAACAAAAGACTCACACAGGATGAAAATGAAGGGACAGAAAAAAATTTCCAGGCAAATGAAAAAAAGCTGGTGTAGCAATACTCATATCTGATAAGATAGACTTCAAAACGAGGGCCATAGTAAGAGATGAAGAAGTCACTATATAATATTAAAGGGATCAATTCAACAAGAGGATATAACCCTGATAAACACATATGCACCCAATATAGGGGCACCAAAATATATTTTAAAACTTCTGGAGGACTTCAAGAGAGAAAGCAATAGCAATATGATCATAGTGGGTGACTTTAACACCCCACTGACACCACTGGATAGGTCTTCTAGATAAAAAATTAATAAGAAAACAGAGTCCTTAAATGACAAACTAGATCAGTTGGACTTAATTGGTATTTACAGAACATTTCACCCCAAAGCTGCAGAATATACATTCTTCTGAAGTGCACATGGGACATTCTCAAAGATAGACCACATGTTAGAAAACAAAATAAGTCTCTCTACAAATTCAAGAAGACTGAAATCATATCAAGCATCTTCTCAGATCACAATGGCATGAAACTAGAAATGAATTACAAAAAAAAACCATTCAAACACACGAAGGCTAAATAGCATGTTATTAATCAACAAATGGGTTACCAATGATATCAAGAAAGAAATAAAAAAACTTTCTGGAAACTAATGAAAATGAACACACAACAATACAGAATTTTTGGGACACAGCAAAAGCAGTCCTGAGAGGGAAGTTCATAGTAATACAGGCCTACCTCAAGAAAGAAGAAAAATTTCTAATAAACTATCTAACCCGATAACTTAAAGATTTAGAAAGAGAACTAAAAGAAAAACCCAGAGTTAGTAGAAGGAAGAAAATAATAAAAATTAGAGCAGAAATAAATGTCATAGAGACTAAAAACACAAAACAAAAGATCAATGAAACCAAGAGCTGGTTCTTTGAAAAGATAAACAAGATTGATCAACCTTTAGCCAGACTTATCAAGAAACAAAGAGAGAGGACCCAAATTAATAAAACCAGAAACAAAAGAGTTGAAGTAACAATGGACACCACAGAAATACAAAGTATTGTAATAAAATACTATGAACAATTATATACCAACAAATTTGACAACTTAGGCAAAATGGACAAATTCTTAGAATCATATACTACTCCAAAACTCAACTGGGAAGAGTCAGAAAACCTAAACAGACAAATAACAATTAAAGAAATAGAAGCAGTGATCAATAAAATCCCAGCAAACAAAAACCCTGGTTGGGATGGCTACACAGGGTAGTTTTAACAAACATTCAAAGAAGAACCATTCCTATTCTCCTCAAACTATTCCAAAAAACTGAAGAGGAAGGAAGACTTCTAAACTCTTTTTATGAGGCCAGCATAATCCTAATCTCAAAACCAGATAAAGACACTGCAAAGAAAGAAAATTACAGGCCAATATTTCTGATGAACATAGATGCCAAAATCCTCAACAAAATCTTAGCAAATTGAATCCAGCAATATATTAAAAAAATTATACACCACAACCAAGTGAAATTTATATTCCAGGAATGGATTATTCATAAATAAATTTGATACACCACATAAACAAAAGGAAAGATAAAAATCATGCGATTATATCAATAGATGCTAAAAAAGCATTCAGCAAAACCCAGCACCCATTTTTGATAAAAACTCTCAGCAAAGTGGGAATAGAAGGATCATGTCACAACATAATAAAAGCCATTTATGACAAACCTACAGACAATATCATACTCAATGGGCAAAAACTAAAAGCATTCCCCTTATGAACAGAAATAAGACAGGGATGCCCACTTTCACCACTCTTATTTAACATAGTACTGGAAGTCTTAGCCACAGCAATCGGACAAGAAGAAAAAAAAAAGGATCTAAATTGGAAAGGAAGAAGTAAAACTCTCATTATTTGCAGATGACATGATATTGTACATAGAAAACCCTAAAGACTCCATCAAAAAACTACTAGATTTAATAAATTAATTTGGCAAAATAGCAGGATACAAAAACAACATCCAGAAATCATTGGTAGTTTTATACACTAATAAGGAACACAAAGAAAGAGAAACTGAAAAAGCAATCCCATTTACCATTGGAACAAAAAAAAAATTAAGATACCTAGGAATAAACTTAACCAAAGAAGTAAAGGACCTGTTCAAAGAAAACTACAGGACATTAAAAAAAAAGAAATAGAGGAAGATACAGAAAAGTGGAAGCATATACCTTGTTCATGGATTGGAAAAATTAACATCATTAAAATGTCCATACTACCTACCAAAAGCAATCTATAGATTCAATGCAATCTCCATCAAAACACCAATGATATATTTCACACAACTATAACAAACACTCCAAAAGTTTACATGGAACCAAAAAAGACCCTGAATAGCCATGGCAATCTTGAAAAAGAAGAACAAAGTAGGAAGGATCACAATACCAGATATCAGGTTATCCTACAAAGTGACTGTAATCAAAACAGTCTGGTACTGGCACAAGAACAGGCATATAGATCAATGGAACAGAACAGAGAATCCAGAAATTGACCACGACGGTATGCTTAATTAATATTTGACAAAGGTGGCAAGAGCATACAATGGAGCAAAGACAACCTTTTTAATAAACGGTGATGGGAAAATTGGATAGCTACATGCAAAAAGATGACACTCGATCACCAACTTATACCATACACAAAAATAAACTCAAAATGGATAAAAGACTTAAAGTGACTCATGAATTCTTAAAAATCCTAGAAGAAAATGTAGGCAACAAAATTTCAGACATCACATGCAGCAGAATTTACACTGATACAACACCTAAGGCAAGAGAAACAAACACAAAAATTAATACATGGAACTACACCAAACTAAAAAGCTTGTGCACAGCAAAAGAAACAACCATCAAAATCAAAAGGGAACCCACTGTATGGGAGAGCATAATTGCCAATGATACATCAGATAAGGGGTTAATTTAAAAATATATAGAGTACTCATAAAACTCAACAAAAGGAAGACAAACAATCCAATTAAAAATGGACAGAGGACCTAACTAGACCTCTTCTAACAGGACATACAAATGGCCAAGAGACATAAAAAGTGCTCATTGTCACTAATCATCAAAGAGATGCAAATTAAAATGACTATGAGGTATCACCTCACACCTGCCAGAATGGCTGCCATCAACAAATCATCAAACAACAAGTGTTGGCGAGGGTGTGGAGAAAAGGAGACTTTAGTACACTGCTGGTGGGAATGCAGACTGGTGCAGCCACTATGGAAATCAATATGGTGTTTCCTCAAAAAATTAAAAATTGAACTGCCATTTGACCCAGTGATCCCACTTCTAGGAATATATCCTAAGAAGCCTGAAACACCAATCAGAAAAAATATATGTACCCTATGTTCGTAGTGTCACTATTTACAATTGCTAAGATCTGGAAACAGCCCAAGTGTCCATCAGTAGATAAGTGGATAAAAAAGCTGTGATACATATACACAATGGAATACTATGCAGCTGTAAGAAAGACAGATCTCTTATCCTTTGAGATGACATGGAGGGGCCTGGAGAATATTATGCTAAGGGAAATAAGCCAGTCAGAGAAAGACAAGTATCACATGATCTCACTTATTTGTGGAATATAATGAACAACATAAGGTGATGAACAAAATAGACCCAGAGACACAGAAGTAGGGTACAGACTAACAAACTTCAGAGAAGGGGAGTGAAGGGGAGAGAAGAGATAAACCAAAGAACTTATGCATATAAGCATAACCAATGGACATAGACAACAATGCTGGGTCAGGGGCAGAAATGGGAGAAGGGTGTCAATGGGGGAAAAACAGAAACAACTGTAACAAAAATAAATTAATTAAATTAAATAAATAAATCGCTATTTTGCAACCACAGTTATCAGACCTGAAGGAATTGTGAAAAATAATGGGCTTGGATTCTATAAAAATGTCAACGTCATGAAAGACACCATCTTCCATCCCCCCACCCCCAAAAAAGTTGGGGAACTATTCTGTATTTAAAGAGACTACAGAGACAGGACAACTAAATGTAATGTGTAATACTGGATGTTTTTTAAAAGGCATCTTTGAAACAATTGGGAAAATGTGAATATGAATTAGATGTTAAATAATAATATAATAGATAATATTTACATTTTTTGAGTGATGATTACCTACAATTAGTAGGAGGATGGCTTTGTTCTTAGATGATACAGACTTAAATAATCAGGACTGAAGAAATCTCATAATGTTTACGATTTACTCTCAAATGGTTCAGCTGAGAAGAGCGTGCATGCGTGTGTGTGTGTAATTTCTGAAGTTCATTTTTCTAAGGTTTTAAATTTTGTAAATAAAAATTAGGGGAAAATAAAACAGTGTCTAAATAATTTAAAGCATTGCATGCCATGATCTGACTTGTATTCTAGGATGATCATTCTGAAAGAAGCAAAGCAGGAATTGGAGACTAGAGGTCAATTTACCATGAAGCTTAAAAAGTGTAAGCCTCAGGCCATGTTCTTGTGGGTCCTTCCCAAAGCCCTGGGAGGGACCTGAGCGACAGATTCTTTCACATTGTCATGTGCTTTTGTAAAGTTTTCAAAATAAGACATTTTAACTACATTTGTTTAAGACCACTGTCTCTTTCCACTCCCACCCACTTCATCTTGTATCAGGCAGCTCTAGAGTACCCAGGGGCATTTCAAGGATCATGCTAAGAGGAATTTAAATTTAGATTTAGTGATACATTACTTTGTAGTTTGTAGTCACTTTCTTGCACAGTTAAGTGTCCTGGTACATGAGCGGCCATGGGGAATGTTTCTGCTACCCACTGTGCCGATTTATTTGGTGTCATGACACAAAGATGCCAAACAGAAAGAGAAACACAACACACACTACAGTGCCCAGAACCAGTGTGGACAGTGAAGAAATATGCTGGAAGAAAAACTGATCATCATTTTCTTCTCTCTACAGAAAATATTAAAAAGTGGTTATCATATGAAGAGGTGACCAAAGACTATGCAGCCTCCATATACAAAAAAGTTTAAAGAAGTGTCAAGCTGTGAAATAAGAAACATTTAAAAAATATTTTGTGGTATTTGACAACTTTTTTTGATTTTTAATTTGTTGTGGTTTCTTTTTTCTTTCATTATAAATATTCACTTTTATACATATCTATCTATCTATCATCTATCTATTTATCTACTTATCTATCTATATAATCTGTGATTTTGTAGTGTTTTTTGTTTTGTTTCCTTACAAAGAACCTCTAAAATTGTGTAAGTTTCAGGTCCTACGAAATCTGGGATCAAAAAGAAGGCCATTATGACATAATTAAATGACTAGGATCTGAAATCCACTGAAGATGAAGAGGAAACAATGAGTCTGAGATTTATTTTAAATGTAAAATCTATAGCGCTTCTTAGTCAACTGGACATAGGGAATGGGAGAGAAAGCTGGAATAGATTATTCTAGTTTGGGTGAATGCACAGGTTTGGTATTATTCACCAAGACAGGGAAGTCAGTAGAGAGAAGATGGCTGTGGAGCTATGGGGATAAAGAAGACTAAAGCCAGAGAAACAGACTGGGTAATCATCAGTGTCTATAAGGGCAAGCTAGGGCAAGAGATGAGCAGGTTCACAGTCAGAGTAAAGAGCAAGAAGAGCTGAAGTCAAAGAATGGAACCAGGATGTATTGGTGTATGTGTGTAAGGGGGCAGCTTGGGGGGACCAGTAAAAAAAAAAAAAACTGAATTAGAACAAGTACACATGACTTTAGCAGAAGGATGAGGTGTTTCGAATAATTTAAAAGAGCGAATTATTATTGAAATGTATTAAATTTGGCAATAAGCATATAAACTGGCAACCCTGCGTGAAAACAAACTCAGTGTACTACATCGGACTGTAGTGAACTGAACAATGAATGGGAAGTCAGGACATGAACTCAGGAAGTATGGACGACACTTTCAAGAATCATGGCCAGCAATAAAAAAAAAAAAAAGATAGGAAAACAGAGGGGATGTGGGGTCAAGGACCGGTCAAACCTACTTTATTTGTATCAACTAATGTTAAACATGTACCTACCTTATGACTCAACAATCCTACCTCTAGGTAAAAACCTAAGCATCTTCAAAAACAGCATGGATACATAAATTACAGCATATTCATACAATGAAATAATATACAGCAATAAAAATAACAAATTACAGATAAGCACAACATAGATGAATCTCAAACATATGCTAACTGAAATTAATCAGACATCAGACATTACATACTGTATAATTCCATTTGTATGAAGTTCAAGAATAGGTGAAACAAATCTCTGTTTTTATTTTATTTTTTATCCTCACCCGAGGACATTTTTCTATTTTTTGTTCAGATAGAGTGGGAGGGAGAGAGAGAGAGAGAAACATCGACGTGAGAGAGACACATCGAGTGGCTGCCACCCGCACAACCAACCAGACCTGGGGACAAACTGCAACCGAGGTACATGCCCTTAGCGGGAACCAAACCCGGGTCTCTCTGGACCACAGGTCGACGCTCTAATCGCTGAGCCAAACTGGCCAGGGCTGAATCTATGTTTTTAGAAGACAGAATAGCAGTTACCTCTGGGGAGGGATGTTATTAACTGGGAGGCATGAGAGACAGCCTTCCTAAGTGCTGCAAATGTTCTATGTCTCAATCAGTGTGATGTTTACATATGTAAAAACACATTAAACTGTTTTCAAAGATTAGTGAACTTTATATCCTTTACTTTGTTATACCTCAATAAAAATAAATAAATGAATAAAACTAAAATGTCAACACAGATTTACTAAGAAAATACTACTAAGAAATATAAAATATCACGATATCCAAGTGAATTCTGATTTGGCCCTGAGATATTTGACCCATCACAATCACAGCAGAAGTTTTCAATACTTTCATTTGTTATCTTCTTATCATATTCAAAGATAAAGAAATAACAGCTGGTATTGAACCCACAGTCATTTAGGGTTTTTTATAAAAACGGTATTATTAGTAAACTTAGCTCTATTTAAAATTAATATGGTACCTGCACTCCCATTGTAAAAGAGAAAATTATATACTTACCATTTTGTCTAGTACCAACAGCAGCAATGATTACTGGAACTGAATTTAATGCTCTTTTTATCACCGGAATATAATTATCCTTCACTTCATGGAATGAAAACTTGTCATTTACGTTGTATTTGATCACAATGATGTCGGCACCCCCGATGAGATTTCGAGAAGTGTACCAATCACTGTCAAAAATGTCCTAAACCAAAATGCAAACAGTAATTATTAGTCTGTCTTCAAATCAATCATGAAATAAACTATAACACAGTAGCTTAATCTATTTGCTATATTTTATCCTTTGAAATTCATTAAAATTTTTATTTTACAAAATTAACTCCATAATGTTTAAAATGCTTTAAATCTACCAACTTTTTTTTAATCTTCATCCAAGGACATTTTTGCATTTATCTTCAGATAGAGCAGGAGGGAGAGGGGGAGGGAGAGAGAGAAACATCAACCTGAGATAGACACATTGAGTGGTTGCCACCCACACGGGGCTGGGAACAAACCGCAACTGAAGTACGTGCCCTTAGCAGGAAATGAACCTGGGTCTCTCTGGTCCACAGGCAAATGCTCCAATCGCTGAGCCAAACTGGCCAGGGCTAAGTCCATCAACTTTTTATTTATTCATTTAGCCTAGACAACTAAGTAGTGGTAGATGATACAGAGAATAGAGTCTAATGAAATAAGCAAACTTTTTCAATATTTGTAGTTAAAATTAAGCACTTTGTTTTAAAATTATGCCTTAATATTATCACCTAATAATTTAAAAAACATAACATTATACATTAGATGCAAAAGCATCAGTATGAGTAAGGAAGCGTCAAAGGATTTTCCATGACCCAGTTAGACACTGCAGAATTGTTCAGTGTTTTGAATTGTAATGCACTGTAAATTCTGTGGAGTTCCATATATTTTATACATATTTTCAATATATACTTTCATATATACTTTTCAACTTCGTGTATCCTTTCAACAGTACAGCATACATATAGTGTGTACATACATGTAAATGGAGGCCTCCATAAAAAGATCCTATGTATTATAAGGTGTTAACACCGCTGGTGTGGCTCAATTGGTTGAGTGTCATCCCATGCACATAGAGGTCACTGGCTCGATCCCCAGTAGGGGGCGTGCAGGAGGCAGCTGACTGATGTTTCTCTCTCTTCTTCCTCCCTTTCCCTTCCTCTCTCTCTAAAGTCAATAAAAACATATTTTAAAAAAAATTTACACCCTGGCAGGGTAGCCTGGTTGATTGGAGCATCGTCCTGTGTACCAAAAGGTTGCAGGTTCCACTCCTGGTCAGGGTACATATCTAGGTTGCGATTTGCAGTTTGATCCCCTGTTGGGGCTTGTATGGGAAGCAACCAACTGATGTTTTTGTTTCTGTCTCTCTTCTTCTTTTTCTTCTTCTCTCTCTAAAAATCAAATGAAAACATATCCTCGAGTGATTAGAAAAATTATAATAAATCTTTCTAGTTTTGAAATTTTTACTTTTGGACTATAGTTAATATCATATTTAGAACTGAGGCCAAAAGTAATTCATTATGGACCCCAGTCCTTCAAATTTAGTGCTTTAATTTATATTTTTAAATATGCTTTTATTGATTTTGGAAAAAGGAAGGGAGACAGAAACATGGATGAGAGAGGAACATCCACTGTTTGCTTCCTGCATGCCCCCTACTGGGGATCCCACAACCCTGGCATATGCCCTGACCAGGATGCAACCAATGACCCCTTAGTGCACAGAACAACACCCAACCAAGTGAGCCACACTGGCCAGGCTAGTGCTTTAACATTTTAAAAACAATTTTTCAAAGTTTTTGTGTGAATAGTAGTATAAAGAAAATATCTTTATGTGTCTTAATACCACTGCTAAATATGCATAAGCAGCTTTCTTCTCATATTCTAGTTAACTATTAATCATTATTTGTTCTTTCATGTGGCTTTTTGCATGTATTTCTAGGAGGTAATAAACCTGGATTAATAAAATAGATAGTTATGCAGCCAAATCTGGCCCAGTGCCTGGTTTTGTGTGTGTGTGTGTGTGTGTGTGTGAATAAAGACTTATTGGATCGCACGTACACACTAGAGAGAGAGAGAGAGAGAGAGAGAGAGAGAGAGAGAGAGAGAGACAACAGAAAGATGTGGAGAACCTGTCCAAACCTGTTGGACTATGATAGTTTTTACTAGGAGTCTACAAGATTAATAGTGTGTGAATCAACCAATCAAGATTTGTGTCCATGTGTCAGAGCTTTTATCCTATGATGGAAAACGCTGGAGAAATGTTACCCAGCAATGCTCTCTAGCAGAGTTTCTTCTCGCCAGTACCTCCCCAGCCCCAGCAAAGCCTGTGTCAGTTCCCTATACCTTCCCAACCCACCCATTTCCTGCAAGCACTCAGAATAACAAGAATTACAGAATTTTTAGATATGCATACCCTACTGAAAGTAGGATGAATACAGCATTTTCAAAGGAAAATTCAAACACACAAACAAACAAACAAACCAAAAAACCCCAATGGCAAACTACAGGAATATAAAGTGCAAAGTCCCGCACTTAGTAGAGGGTGTAAGAGGGCGAGAAGTGAAGTGGGACACAGATCAAGAACATGTGAAAGCTTCCCAGCAGAACTCTGTGCTAATTTCCAAACCCCAAACCACAGAACCCATTCAGTTCCCATTGCATCTATTACAGTGTTCAAGCTCAAAGCATACAAGTATAAGAGGATATAGAAGTATAACAATGAGAAAGGACTTCAGAAGAACGGTATACAAAAACTAAACCTAAGTGGAACTAACGTTAAGCAGCCATTTCACTCTGGGAGAACAAATCACAAGTAACTTGCTCTTTGCATTCCAAATAGTTCAAAATTCCTGAGTTACTAGATAGACAGTTGTAAGAGGGGATGGTGTGTATGTGGGGGCGACATTTAAGGGAAATTGTCATGAAAAAATGGGTTTTGATGTCATTAACACTATGGGGCTGGGAATGTAAAGATATATATAATTTTATTTATTGACTGATTGATTGTTAATCCTTACCTCAGGATATTTTCCCATTGATTTTTAGATAGAGTGGAAGGGAGGGAGGTGGAGAGAGAGAGGGAAACATCAATGTAAGAGAGGCACATCAGTTGGTTGCAGGGTGGGGAATGGAACCTGCAACCCAGGTACTTGACTGGGAATTGAACCTGAGACCCTTTGGTTTGTGGGTCGATGCTCTAACCATTGAGCCAAACCAACCAGGGCATAAATAATTTTATTCTTAATACAAATCAGAGTTTCAAACCTTGCTCAAGAAAACTGCATGCATTACTTCACTGCTTCTTGTGGAATTATTTTTGGTAAACAGTAAAGTATCTAGAAATATAAAATAACATAACTGCAACAAAAATAAGGGGTGGGTTTGAGAAAGGCATACTAAATAATGAGCTACATAAAATGAATCTGAAGCACATTTATTTTTAAATTGCCAAGTTTATATGGCAGGGATCCAGAGTAAGGTTAGAGATATAGAGAAGAAAACTAGAAAAGTAAAGCACAGCTACCTCATTCCAGCTCCAAGGAAACAACACAGCTCTCCTCAAACTATGTCAAAGAGAAAATGCTCCACTGGTTTCTAGAAATATGAAGAAAATAAAATTTTCCCACCCCTTGTAAATCAGTTCCAGGATTTCCTCTGGGAGGTTATGTAACACAAGGTTTGGAGCCACAATTGGAGAAGAAATTCATCTTTTTAAAACTAATCTGAATTTTTACAAAACAACAATTTTATTCTACTTGATTGTGGGGCTGCACATACAATACTTACTAACATTTCTGCATTGATGTACTGTAATTGTTTAAATCTTGAATTCTGTGTAGGAAAACTACTTTGGCTTAGCATGAGTGATATATGGCTGCACTAACATTACAATAAATATTATTATAGTAGTTACCGTTTATTGAGTACCTACTACATGCCAGCTTCTCTACTAAGATTTTTACCTGTACTACCTCATTTACTCTTTAGTACAGCTCTAGGGGCCTGGGATTATTATATTTACTTTATACATGGAGAAAGTAAGGTGGAGAGAGGACAAGTGACTTACCAAGAACGCAGCCACTAAGTAGCAATGTGAGGATCTGAAATCAGGTCCTTTTGATATCAAAACCTGTGCTCTATCTGCTCTACTATATTTAATATTCTGATTCAGTAAATATCAAATATCAGCTGATGAATACAATCAACTTTAATATCTCTGAAGTGCTTTTATTTAACACCAAGAGAAGAAAAGCACCTTATGAAGAATAACTCTGCGAATGTATTCTACTATGTCTGCAAACCATTATAACCTAGAAAATTACACCTGGTTACTAACTCAATGCCTTAAATAAGGCCAAAGTCTAACCAAACAAGGGGGATTTTATGATAAACCACAACAATCAGTAAATGGCAAAAATCCAGACTACTGGGGCTTATTTTAATCCATTTGAACGATTTCATTTACTACAGTTCATGGGATCACAAGTATTGCTGTTTGCTAAATTAAAAACATAAACAGGAAAGAGCTAATAGCTCAAAGAAAAAAATGTAAAAGGCAATCCTAACGTTCTAATTCAGCTTATTTTATATTCCTGACATTTATTTCTTCTATTCACTCAATGATAGATCAAGTTCGTGAAGAACCAACAAGTTTTTAGACTGTAAGGTCTTTCACAATGAAATGACCAAAGTTAAAAGAAGCATTTCATTTGCTTGCATGAACTCCAGACAATAAATTCTCTATCAATACTTCTGACCAGCATCATCACTGTCATAACTAGTTTAATCGCATTTCTATTATTGGAAAAGCCAGTTTTTCATTTATTTTAACCTATTATAATCACAAATTTATTTGGACAAGTGATCTTTTCTTTCCATAATATAGAAATTTGCATATGAAGTTTTTCTATGTACATTCTATACATTTCCTTAGAAAGTTATTAGTTCCCTATAACCCCTAATTCAGTTTTTAGAAAGTGCTGTTTAAATGTAAAAATCTCACATAATGATAATTTGTATTTTCTTTTTCAGACACTAAACTTTCTTCTGTTACAAAGTATAATCTTTGTTCTGGCCAGTTTGGCTTAGTGGTTAAAGACACAGCCGGGGGAACAATGGGTCACGGGTTCTATTCCGGTCAAGGGTACTTACCTCTGTTGCAGTTCAAGCAGTCCCTGGTCCGGGTCAGGGAGGCAGCCAGTCTACGTGTCTTTCTCACATCAATGTTTCTCGCTTTCTCTCTCTCTCTCTCTCTCTCTCTCTCTCTCTCTCTCCAACTCTGTTTGAGGATAGATGGAAAAATATCCTCAGGTGAGGATTTAAAAAAAACAAAAACAAAATGTAATCTTTGGTACCAATGTAACTCCAACCAGTAAAGAATCAGACATTTTCAAGTAAGATTAAACAAAAGCATTTAAAATATGATGTTAGTGTGTACTGAAAACATTTATATGCGTCAGGGAGTAGATTCCTTTCTCCTGTTATCAAACAGTCAAAAATCAGATTAGAATTTACCAACTTCATTACAATTTGTCAATTATTGCAAAATTTAAAGCTTTTAAAAAATTCCAAGAAGTGCTAGTAATATAATTTGATTTGTGAATCACTAAAAACAAACGCCTAATATATCAAAAGTATCTGCATTACTAAAATAAAAAACACTAATTAAAATTTTCAAAGGTAGATAATGTGAGTTTTTAAAAATTCTCAGTCCCTGTCTTTGTCTCTCCTTTCCAGGGTTCTATTTCTAAACTGCCCCAGTGAAATGTATTTTTGCCTGTGTCGAGGTTTCAGAGGGCTTTATTTTTAGAACACTAATATTACACTATCACTCACAGGGTAGGCATAAAAAACATTGCTCTCTGCTGGTGAAACTTAGTGACCCAGTCCCTTGTGGTTGGCACATTCTACTGTCAGCGTCTACCAAGGGCCAAGCCACAGTCGTGAAGTGTAAGCGCTCCACTTTCCCGCTGGGGCGTCTTGCCTTCTAAGAGTGCTCCTTGCCTGATGAGACAAAGAAACAAAGATTTTCCCCAAATTGTTCGAAAGTTCTACCAGGGTGACCTGGGCACTTCACATTCATACAAGGGAGGGAGGAGGAAAAAAATGAGAGAAAAGCTGCATCAGCCTTATCAGAGCGGCTGCCGCGTCTTACCCAGACGGGACAGTCGTGGACCACCAGCTTGACATTTCCGAATGCGCTAGCTTGATACTCCGTGAACACGGGGCGCGCGACAGTGCTGGTGGCGTTCAGCAACAAGCTGCTTTCGTCCCCAGAGACCAGCGGGCTTCTCCCCAGGTAAGTGCGGATGAGCCCTGAAGGCCGACTGTCCTGATGAAAGGAGTCCCCCTCGTTCCCCAGCGCCACGATGTGAATGGACCTGCAAGACAGGGAGGGGGCGAGGGGAGAGAGGCGCGTGGTCAGCGCGGGGAGAACTTCAGGGCAAACAGGAAGTGCGGGGGACCTCGCGCAGAGGATGGGCACGCGCCCCTCGCCCTGGGGCGCACCACACGCGTGGGATACAGACAATAGCAGGACCGACGCGTACGTACATGATCTCAAATCCAAGGGCAGGGCTGTGACTCGAAGAAATGCTGCGGCTCCCTGCGGCCTCTCGGGCCGGTCCCTGGCGTGTCCGCGGCGTATTTAACAGCAATCAGCTCATTCGAGGCCACGACCACCTCTCGTGCCTCCACCGCGGCGGCACGGCCGACTCTGAGCGGGCCCCAGCCAGGCAGCGAGCAAGGGGGCGGGGGGCGAGCGGGTCCTCCTAGTGCCGGGGCCAGCCAGTCAGGAAGTGCCCAGGAACATCCTGGGCGGCCGCACGGCTGCCCGCCACCCGGCCACCGCCTCTGCCGCTGCCTCCGGGAGTCGCTGGGCGCCAAGCGCTGCAGCCCCTTTCCGCCGCGCGCCCTCGGCCGGACAGCTGTCGCCTTCTGCTTCTGCTGCAGCTGCTCCTCCTCCTGGCCGAGGGGGGTTAGGAGAAAAGCTGGGCCTCCGCCCCCTCGGCAGGGCGGGCGGGCGCAGCACGTGCCGGCCTCGGGGGTCGGGCGGATGCGGGGGACTGGCTCCCGGTGGAGGCCCGGAGCGGGGGACGCGGCGGATACAAAGGAGCCGCCCGCTGGAGCGTGGGGCGCCGCGGAATATAAATGAATAAATGCAAAGCCCAGGCCGGAGAGCTGCAGCAAGTTTGTTCAACTCGAAAGGCTGTAACCAGAGCCAGGGAAAGGGGGTGGGGCGGTGAGGCCCCGGTCCCTAAAGACTGGAAGAAAGAGGTTAGTGAAGCTAGGGATTCAAGCCCATTGGTCTCTCCAACAGCCCGGGTTTCCCCCCTTCTTGGCCCTGACCGAAAGTGTTTTACCATGTCTGCCGCTTTGTCGTTTGTCAACATGTACCACAGCTGTTTTCTAAAATCACGCTTGTGGGGGGAGAAAAAGGCAACATTCACGCTGGTGCAGAAAGGGCTCTTTGTTCACACACCAATTTGCTAATATCGCTTTGACGGGGGGATTATTTACAATTTCAAGCTATGTTTGGCATATTTTACCAAAAACTGCAGGATTTTAAGTGCTGGAATTCTGACTGCGATGATTTTAAACAAGTTATACATGAGGTGTTTAATGCGTTTACAAGCTAAATGCTAGTTTACTTTGAGCTTTTTTTTCAGTACACATTATGGTTATGTATTTCATAGTAGACCTTTGGACCAACTGCAAAAATAATGTTCATGCTGATGCAAGGATACTTCAGATTCCTTCATTATAAGGCACTGAAGTAAAGGTTATGAATGTCTTTAAAGGGCCTCAAACTAGCTCAGTGCAAATGAACACTGGAATCCACTAATACCAAGAAGGGCCAGAGGTTACTCTGGGCTCAACTTCTCCATACACATGAAAATTCTTACAAGTGCTCTGTGTTGAAAGAGTTCTTGTTTATCCCTTTATTCATTTATTTTACCCTACTTTAAAATTTTGCTGCTGCTTTTCTCAACAGAGCTATTTTGAGGGTGTGAAACAGGAGGTACTGAGTAGGGCAGCAAAAAGACTAGGGTAAGAGGCTTTTGAATGCAAACAGCTTTTTATTATGGGCCTATGTTTCTCAGATGAAAATAGTGTAATAGTTTCTTGTGCTCAGATAGGGTATGATAGTAGGCATTCTTTCTGTAGTCACTGATTTTTTTTTTAATCTCATTTCCCTTGGCACTCAGTATAATTTCTCTTTTAGTCTCCAGAACCTAAGCCATCCTGAAATATTTGAGTACGAGAACATCTTTTCTCTTGGGTCAATAGAAAATATATTTTCTCATAGTCCTCTCTAGTGACCACAGGCCAAAATCAAAGACACATAATGGATGAATGGATAAATAAAATAAAATGTGGTATATATTCACTGAAATATTATTCAGCCTCAAAAAAAAAAAAAAAAAAGGAGGAGGGGGAAATTCTGTCATATGAATGAATCTTTAGGGCATTTTACTGAGTGAAATTAGCCAGTCACAAAGAAACCAAGTACTGCCCTGGCCGGTTTGGCTCAGCGGTTAGAGCGTCCGCCTGCGGTCCGGAGACACCCGGGTTCGGTTCCCGCTAAGGGCATGTACTTCGGTTGCAGTTTGTCCCCGGCCCTGGTTGGTCGTGCGGGTGGCAGCCACTCGATGTGTCCCTTTCACATCGATGTTTCCCTCTCTCTCTCTTCCTCTCTCTCCCTCCCACTCTGTTTGTACAAAAAATGGAGAAATGTCCTCGGATGAGGATTAAAAAATAAATAAAAATAAAAAAAAAAAAAAGAAACCAAGTACTGCATTTTCCTATTTATATGAGGTAGCTAAAGTTGTCAAACTCTTAGAAACAGAAAATGGAATGATGGTCATTAAGGGCTGAAATGGGGAGTTGTTCAATGAGTATAGTTTCAGTTTTGCAAGATGAAAAAGTTCTAGAAATCTGTCACAAACAAGGGACATATAGTTAACACTACTGTAATGTACAGTTAAAAATGGTGAAGGTGGTAAATTTTTACAACAATACCCAAAAGGGAGAGACACAGAAGTGGCAGGAAGGGAGACAGGATGCATCTTCCCCTCAGTTATTATGTGAGCCAGACCTGTGCTGAGTAGGCGTGGGAGACACTAAGATATATATGACTCAGTCTTTATCCTCCAGAAGCTGTCTGCTATAATGGTCACTATATTGTGAATATTAATGCACTTAATCCTTTTGAAAACACTGGTCGTTAAATAATTATAATACAGGCTAATGAATCTAGTAACAGAGGTAGATAAAAAGTACAAGAGTCAAGTAGAGATCTGTTCCTTCTGTGTCATTAGAGCCAGTTCCTAGGAAAAGTAAACATTGTCCTAGGTCTTAAAAGGTGAATAGGAGCTTGCTAGATTTGGAGGAAGAGGAGGCTGGAAGGGAAGGAGCACTGGAAAGAATAAACTGACATCATATCCAAACACATGCAAAGATGTAAAGACATGGACAATCATGGCTTGTTCTGGGAACAAGAGATGAAATTAGTGCTGGCAAGCAGCTTTCTTTATCACAGCAGGTTGAAAAGAGTTGTAAAGACTTCCCAAGAGCCCTGGCCAGTTTGGCTCAGCGGTTAGAGCATCCACCTGCGGTCCGGAGAGACCCGGGTTCGGTTCCCGCTAAGGGCATGTGCCTCGGTTGCGGTTTGTCCCTGGCCCTGTGCGGGTGGCAGCCACTCAATGTGTCCCTTTCACATCGATGTTTCCCTCTTTCTCTCTTCCTCTCTCTCCCTCCCACTCTGTCTGTGCAAAAAATGGAAAAATGTCCTCGGATGAGGATTAAAAAAAAAAGACTTCCCAAGAGATTTCCAAAGGCCTGATGATATTCAGGTTACAGATTGGGAATCCCCAGACCAACCTCTGTTATATGATAAAGTCTGGTTAGATGCTGACCAAAAACCCATTTTCTCTTCCAGGAGAAACCATATTTACCAAAGTTTTTGCATGTAGGTAGGGTTACATGATTAGTTCTCATCAGTGGAACATCATCCTTGCTGAGCAGTTAAGAGAAGGTAGTCCTTCTCCACTCTCTTTTATCTTTCCATCTACCAACTAGATGAAACCAGGTCAACCTTGACAAGAAGCTTGGGTCCCTAAGTGACTGGTTACAGCAAAGCCTCCTCACAGCATGTACTGTACTGTGATATGAATAAGAAAACAGATCTTTATTGAGTTTAAGCCAGACATGTTGGGGTCAATTATTACAGCAGTTAGTGTTACTTATCTTGGTTAATACAATATCACAGATGGTCCATTTCCTGATATCTTAATGATTTTTTTTTCATAATTATCTTAAGACATTTTTATAATTATTTTTCTTTTATTTACAATTTTTATTGGCTTTATATATTTGTGGTTTCCCTCATTAGTAGCATTAAATTTTTTTTAACCAGGGTGTAACAAATTGGATTATAATGTGTTCTCCAAATTCAAGGTCATTGGAGAACACAAGAGGAAGGGCCTCCAGCCCAAACAACGTGTTTTTCTATTTTATTGGCTGAAATGCCACCATTTTATATTCATTTTGATAGATGTTCTTATCCTCAAATTAAATATAGTTACATAGGACTGTAAAGTACAGGGGAGGTAACTCAGTGAGCTATTATTGGTCCCCAAATCATGAATATTAACATGCTAGCCTTTAAAAAACATGCCAGTTGCTTTGTGCCTAGAGAGGAAGTAAGTGCTAGAAAGAGCAGGTCTGAGGACCTAGGCCTGGCCTAAAATTTTTCCTACTGTATTTCAAGGAAAGTAGGTTTCCACAGAGGAAACTTAAAGTCCACCTGAAGAGGACAGGGAGAAAATGCCTAGAGAGGTCTGAGCCCTACTCCTCCCATCTCAAAGTCAATCAGAGTGGTCTTATTTTCATCTGTTGTTTCTAATATTAGAGTTTTGTGTTCATTTTCATTAAAAAGAGGGCTTTCTAATATTATAAACAAAAATGTAAGAGCACTTATCTACAACAAGGTCTCCAAAATGGGGTACAGAAGATGACCCCTGAAATTCTAGAATTAGGTATTTGAACTTCTGTGTACAAGCATATGTATTATTATTATTATTATTATTTTTACCAAAAAGAGAGAAAGAAGTTAAGCTTTACTAATGTTTAATGTGAGGATTGGCACTGGCACCCCCACTTGCTCTGTAGTAGGCAAGCACTTGTGTCCTTGGAGTGGGTGGGAGCACAGCTCCAGGACAGCAGGGTGTGGGGAGGAGAGAGCTCTTTCCTTTGTTCACTTTCAGCACATTGCCACATGTTGCAGTTTTTGTATCTAAGTGGATTTACGGATGATATTTAAGTAAACTGTTACAGCACCGACCAATGGAGATAGTTTTAATAATGCAATAATAAGCCAGCGCAATTGGCTAAGTTGACATTTCTGATACCCTTTGGAAATCACATTGGAAGGTGAAAAACTAATGACTAACCAGATCTGACAATAACTGAAATTATAAAGAACCATTGTTTAAGTATGAATTTGCATCTACTTTTGCTGACATCAACTTCACTCTAAGTGTGTATTATAGTGGATAGATAATAATATTCTGAACCGATCACAATTAGCTAGAAATTTAAAAACTAGGCATCCAAACATGAAGATAAAACTCAGCAGACTTTACTGGATATTAAAGTACTATTCAAGCTGATACTTGAATGAAAACTCACCAATTATAAATGCTAAAATGCCTCTTCTGAACTTTCTTTAAAAGAGGAAAGTCTAAAAGCAACATACAGTTGGAAAAATAGTTTTCTCCTTGCCAAGACAAAAATGGCTTAAACAGCCCTGTCCAGTGTGGCCCAGTTGGTTGAGCATCATCCCATGCACCGAAAGGTTGCTGGTTTGATTTCCCATTGGAACAGATGCCCAGATTGTGGGCTCTATCCCTGGCAGGGGCGTGTGCAGGAAGCAGCAGGACAATGTTTCTCTCTCACCTTTGTTTCTCTACCTTTCTAAAAAAATTAATAAAAACATATTTTAAAAATGGCTGAAATGTACATGGGACCCAAACAGGAAAACAACAAACAAACAAAAAAACTGCATTCTTTTGACAGCAAATATCTTTAGAATATGGGTATAAAATATTGCTGAAGACCCAAAGACACAAGTATTGGACAAGTTACACCGTGTGGGAAGTTTATGATAAGGTTAAACCAAAAGTGCAGATGTTTTTAATATATCTCACATTATGGTATTGAATAGATTCTGTTTGTGGTATTTACTAGATTGTGTTTTAATAATAAAATACATTTTAAAATGCCATTTTTGGTGAGCCATTAAAGAGTAGTGATAGTAGAGAAGATATTCTTTCTCTATTACGTCTTTCGATGATATTTTAAATAGTAATTGACTATTAAAAAATAAAAACTGTTGTATGCAAAACTCGTGTAAGTGTAACCACTGATGGATTTGTTGTTTAGACTAAAAAAATTTTTTTTACGTAAAGGAAGGAGTCCAAGCTGAGATTACAGTGAGAGCAACCACATTAAATTCATTCACAGTATATCTCATGAGCAGTTTTTTCAGCAAAGAAGCTGGAGCCAGAACACACAGCAATAAAGGATGTGGTTAATTTTGTGAAAACAAGATTTGTTGGGCAGGTTTTTTTAAAAACATTTTTTTTTATTGTGAAATATCACACACACAAAGAAAAGTGAATAATACCTATGCACATAAGTTAATAAATAATTATAAAACAAACATTTCTAAACATGCCCCAAGTCAGAAAAATAGAGTGTTATCAGCACGCATGCAAGAGTGCATACACATGCTCCCCTGTGGCCCTTCCTCAGTCACAGTCCTCTTCTTTTCTCAGAGATAATCACGAGCCTGACTTTTGTGATGATGATTTTTTCTTAGAGTCTTACTGCCTCTATGCGCATTCCTAAACTAATATCTTGGTTGTCCTTCTCTTTGAACTTTATATAAGAGACATCACAACATATATACTCTTTTGTGTCTGGGTTCTTATGCTTATCATCATTTGTGAGATTTATCCATGTTGATGTAGCTGTGATTTGTTCCTTTCATTTCTTTTATTGCTGAATAGCATTCATTGAAATTGTTTATTTATCCATTTCATTATAATGGACATGTGGTTTGTTTCTAGCTTTTTTTGTTTTTTGTTTTTGTTGTTATTGTTGTTTTGCCTATTACAAACAGAGCTGCTAGGACTACTCTTGTTTTAAAACATAGTTTCTGGGTGGGTATGCTCTCACAAGGTAGGTGTCTATCCTACTTTGGTCAATAATACCCAAGTGATTTCAAAAGTGATTTTAATGATTACACTTCTAACAATAGGGCACAAGAAATCTACCCGTGATCATTTATATTCTTAAATATACTCACTATATGTCAAATATTATATGAAGTGCTTTATGGATATTGACATATTTAATTCTCATAATGACCCTATTGAATTAGGCTCTATTACAATCCTAGTTTAGAGGAGAGAAAGCTGAGGCAGAGGATGTTGAGTAAGTTGCCCACAGCTACAAAAGTGGTGAGTCGAGGAGCTGGGATCCAGGACCTGTGTCCTTACCCACTATGCTGTGTTGATGTTTGACTATATTTCCTTTGTTATGTAATTTTTGTGATTTAAAATAATGCATGTGGCCTATAAAAACTCTAATATCATATAGGACTTTAAAAACCAACCTAAACATTTCCCAAATAAAATTGCTATGGATTTTGAAGTTCTTTGTTAAAAATATAAAAATGTACAACACCTTCTAATTAGTTTGCTGGAACAAATGAGTAACAGTAGGAAAGATGGAAATATATTTATCATATTTCAACCAAAATCTCTTCATAATGAGTTGATGGGACTGAAAAGTAGGTATTATGATTTAGTAACCCAGCTAATGAAGCAGTTCTTCCATTGAAATCCACATTTCTCAGAGAGACTTTAAATAGACTGAACATAAAAGCAGACATCTGCATTGCTGTATCACAAAATGTGAAACCAAGATTTTAAAAATAATGAGGCATATTCGATTACTGTTCTCCCTAAAAGCTTTATTAACAATAACATTTTAGAGAAAAATGTATTTTGTATTATTAATTCATTTTTAAATGTTTGAAACTATGATTTATTTCATCTTTATCTCATCTATTGAAAATGTTCTATTTCAGTATATTTTGTTGTAATCATAATATATTGACAGTAATATGTGCATATAATTTATAAAGATTCCGGGGGTTGGTTGTACTCAAAATTATTTCTGATAGGGTGCTCAGTCAAAAAAGTTTGCAGAGCACTTTGTAAGTTATATAAATGTCTAATCATGATGCTATACACCTGAAACTAATATAATATTGACTGTCAACTGTAATTGAAAAATTTAAAAAAAATTTTTTTTTCTAAAGCTTCCAGACCTCCCACCACCAGGAAGTAGAGCAGGGAGTCTGGGCTGTTCCCTGGGCGAGGGAGACTGTGAGAAAGGAAGTGGGAGGAGAAAGGAGGAGATAAACTGCAGGCCTACTTGCCTAGAAATCAGCCAAGTGAAAATGTATTTACTAATCTTCTGAGTGATAAAGTTTGCAAATTTACACAAAAAGTATAGAATTCAAGATTAGCATTTTTTTTTTTTTTTTTTTTTTTTACAAGAGCTTGCACGTACTTCATATAGAGTAACCCAAGCAAGGTCACGTACAGTGGCAGTAACCATACAGTTAGTCACAAGAAAGGTTGACTTCATTTGTTTTATTACCTGGGTAATTTTCCCCAGAGAAATAGCCAACAATTTCTTCTAAAATGTGGATTTGTTCTAAAGTGCAAGGCTGCAATATCCTCAATTCTGTTTGGAGAAGCTAAAGTGGGAATCCAGAATGTTATTTATATGCAAAATACAACTACTCCACACTCTTTCAGAAAAGTTCTAAAATGTTTGTTGATTGAATTTATGTTATCCACCCACCTCTATCATTGTGCCCAATCATGTTTTTAACACAACTGTTCTGTTTTTCAGTATTTACTTTAAAATACCAGTGCATGTATGTTCCTTTGAACCAATACTGCCCGTTTTTATCAGCATCTGGTTGCTTGGCCTTTAATATGCCTGCTGTGTTATTTAGCCCTTGAAAAATATATATACAGGTATCTAATGAAGCACTATTGATTATATCATTCATTTATGTGTACTAGTTTGTGAAGTTTTCTATTCATAGCCATATAGAAATATAGGGTTTTAGATTTGAATGCTGTAATACTTTGCTATAGACTTTTTTGAAGAACTCCTATACATTAAAAAATAGACTTTTTTCCAATATTACTGTAATCTGGCTCTAGTTTTAACTGTACTGAAAGTTGTGCCATTTACAGTGGTAAATTCCTCTGAAGTGTTCCCATCATCTTTTGAACTCTCTCACTTGTCTAGTTCATGTGTCAATCATTGGGCATCATCCCAACTGGGGCATTTCACAAGCCTGCTTTGCCATGTGCTGCTTTTCCATTCAACATCTATCAGAAGCCTCTTAACCTGACTTCTGCCCTCATACAATACTTCTTGTCCTTATTTTTCTCGACTTGCTTTTTACTTTACACTTCTGAGCCTATAATCCTGTCTGCAGTTTAAAACTCTATTTTACAGTGAACAGCAACTGATATTTACTTATAGGTCTTTTTTTTTTCTGAGAAAAGCCCAGCTGCTACCATTAAAGATGAAGTTGGCAGCTTGTGTTATTGGTGAATAGTCCTTTTGGCATTCTAGCAAATCACCTAGCTTAGGTATTTAAATTTTTTGGCTTATCTGAAGGATATTTTTTTCTTTTTCTTTTTCCTGCTTCTCACTTTCTCCAGAGATCCCTTTGGGCACATTTACACTGACACTGATCTCCATGCTTCTCTTTAGAATCCATTCTATTTTTTAAATCTTAACCTGTGATGTGAGTATTATTTTTGACTGATATTCTCTCCTCTCACCTTTAAATGAAAACATCTGGACTTCCGCAATAATTGATCATCTCTTCAGCTACACCACCACTTTCTTTCTGCGCTATAGCAGATCCAAATCCTTTCGCAGCCCACACCGCCTCCCTTCTACAAGGCTGATACAGTTTCTACTAATGAAGGGGCGTGTTCCGTGTGCTTCTCAAGATGTTCTAGTGTACAGACTCCTTCCAGCTTTAGGACGGGGTTGGGCAAGGGCAATTTATCCACACTAAAAGGCATTCATAACTTTCTCAGTAAAGTGATAAGAAGGAAAGAAAAACAAAGGAAAGATGTTTCTGGAATAATCTCAGCGGCAAACAGAGCTTTGCAAACTTTCCTCTGAAATGTCCCCCAAAAGAAAGGTACTTAAGCAGGACCTCCAACATTCCATACCTAACCTCCCACCCAAGGGGCAGGATAAGTTGCCCACTGCAAACCCATCATTTTTTTTTTTTTTTAATCTTCCCAAATTTTGCCTTTAAGCCACAATATAACCTTGTTGACAACAGGTATAATTAAACGATGGGCCTTGTTTATACTGTGACTTTTCTTTCACATACCTTGGTTTAGTACTGATGAAATTGGCAAATCTTAATGAGAATTTATGAAATTCTGACAGGCAAGAAAACTCTTCTAGCCCTGGCCAGTGTGGCTCAGAGGTTAGAGCATTAGCCCGCGAACTGGAGAGTTCCGGGTTCGGTTCTACTAAGGACATGTACCTCAGTTGCAGTTTTTCCGGCCCCAGTTGGGGTCGTGTGGGTGGCAACCATTAGATGTGTCTCTTTCACATAGCTGTTTCTCTCTCCCTCTTTCTCCCCCCCCCCCCCCCACACTCTATCTGAAGATAAATGCCAAAATGTCCTTGGGTGAGGATAAAAAAAAAAAACTCTTCTAGTGAAATCTGGAAAGAAATGACACTTTGTAGAACTGCTTAGTTGTCAACTATCTTTTTGTAGGTGAACAGAAACAAAAGAATAATCAGTCATTGTTATTGGAATGTTTGCCAATTTGGAAAAAAATCCTGTTTTTTCTGGTCATTATGTCTACCTCTTCAGAATTGGGAGAAGAGCACAATTTCTATGAACAAAAAGGAGACACTCAGAAATGTGCGACCCTGGCATAACGTAAGAGACCATGAAGTATGGTATAAAACAGAGATCAAAATGTAGAATTTACATTGCTTTGCTTTGTTTTGTTTTACTACAAGCTAAAACTCACTAACTGCAGCCTTAAAATGGAACAGTCTGTTTCTAGGTCGCTACCCATGAACAGTCACAAATTGTACACTATTAGTAACTCCCCAGTGTTAGACTTGAGAATTAGGAAGCATTTTCAGCCAGTGTATTTTATTAACTCACTATGATTTCTAAGAAATTACTCAATCCTCTTGCATCAACTATGATTACAACAATGTTTTGGTAACAATTCTATCATGGTCTCAAAGATTTTTATTGCAGGAGGTCAAACTGATTTAAATAGAGTCCCTGTTCCAAACAACCAAGCTAGGATTGTCTTAGGGAGAGGCCAGCTGGGCTGCTTAGGCTGGCCCCAGGATACCTTGCTTCAGTCAAGTTACATTTTCCAGGGCTCATGCCTTGGTTTTGCAAGTCCAGAAACTTAATTTTGTCAGGGTGCCCAAAGCTGATCTTACCCAAGGGACAAAGTTTGGGCTAATCCAATGCACAAAAGGCCAGTGCGTAAACTAGAATACTAATTTGTTCATTTATAATGAGAAAAGGAACTATCAAAGGGCCTCCAAACATGGTATGTGGCCAACAACTTCTTTTTTTCTGTAGGAAAGGCTACATAGGAAGCCCATTATTATCTTCTCAGTTCAATAAACATGTATTAAGCACCTAAGGTACAGCTCATTTTGATTCCAAGGATGTTTTGCATATATAAGCACTTTAATTAGAATTATGGGAACACTGAATTGTCATAGAGACATTATTTTTTAAAGCAAACTACATTAAGCCAATTTACGCTTTGATCAATTTCTTAAAATTTTCTCTTCTGATTGGCAGGTTTGGCCTTTTAGGACATGATGGAATTAGCCATGGAGATCATCTGATAGCCACATTCAACACAGAGCTACCTTCTAAATATGGTTCTTCACCCAGAGCTTCAAAGGAATCTGATAACCCACTAAACAGGTATACAAACAATTGTGCATAATGAACATGTATTCTTGTCACTAGGTTCTCCTATCAGGGAGTGACTTAAAAATGTGTCTTCCAGAGCCAACATGGGCATTGAGGCTACAATAGCATTCACTGTCCAATACCAGGACATTTCTAGGGCAAATTCTTCTTTAAAACCCTATAACTGGTTTAACCTAACATATCCCATTTCCTGATATTCTTACTACAGGCCCAGCTCTAACTTATTCTGGTCATCTGGGTTTGCCCATGCTTTGCTTCCTACCAAATTTTTCTAGTTGACCTTATGGAATTTCAGTTGGAGTGGAGGGTGAGAGCCAGACCATCACTCCATCCTCCTGAAGAACTTCTGAGATCCAAGAGAGAGCTGTACTCCCCCCCCCTCCTGTTTCTGTCATTTAGCAACCAGTCTACTCCCATGTACCCCCCACCCCCACCCTCCCAGCATACACTGTTCACTGTTTTTCTCTCTACCCTGATATGTCCAGGTCCTCCATGATGTCAGAGTGGTTCAAGGAACGTTGTCCTCCATCTCTGACTTTGACCTCTCCTTCCTCATGTTTTCTGTCACAGAAAAAGGAAGCATGTAATAGGGAACTTCCCCCAGTTTTCCACTACTGAGCTGACAAATTTACATGCAGCCACACACATACTTTGCTTTGCTTTCAGCCACAGGGCAGTAACTATTCCTCCTCATATTCCCCTCGCTAATCCTGTGACAGTGCTGTGTGCCTCCTTTTGACCGTGGAGGGACTGCATTCCATCTGTTTCCCCTTTCTTCTCCTATGTCTTCAACATTGACTTCTCTCCTTTTTTTTACTATCAGCATTTAAACATGTCCAAGACTCTGCTACTATTCTTTCTTCCCCATCTGGCTCAAAGCAACTTTTTTTAAAAAAGAACTTTTTTGTTATGAGTTATTTAATTCTTTCACTTGTCAGGACTTGTATGTTTGTCTGTAACAAATTTTCTTGTGTTTTAAACAGACTTGTTTTAAGTGCCACAAATGTGCTCATCTGAAATTTTATTATGATGTTTAGAATTCAAACATACAAGTTCTTATTGTTCGGCATTGTTTCTTCTTTAAAGTTTTAAATTCTGAAATATGCAAAAAGTATAAAACCTAAATGTATAGTTCAATGAATAATTATAAAACAAACACCCGCCCTGGCCGGTTTGGCTCAGTGGTTAGAGCGTCAGCCTGCGGTCAGAGAGACCCGGGTTCGGTTCCCGCTAAGGGCACGTACCTCGGTTGCAGTTTGTCCCCGGCCCTGGTTGGTCGTGTGGGTGGCAGCCACTCGATGTGTTCCTTTCACGTCGATGTTTCTCTCTCTTTCTCTCTCTTCCTCTCTCTCCCTCCCACTCTACCTGAACAAAAAAATGGAAAAATGCCCTCGGGTGAGGATTGATTGATTAAATAAATAAATAAATAAATAAATAAATAAATAAATACAAACACCCATTTAACCACCATTCTGATTAAGAAAATAACCCCACCCATGTGCTCCTTCTGGATCATTACCATCTCACCCTTCTAGAGGTGACCACCATTCCAAACTTTATGGTAATAATTTCCCAGCTTTTCTATATGAGTTTAACTTTTTCTTTGCCTATTCAGACCCACTCTTTTCTCTTCTCCACCCTGCTCTGAATACTGGGAAGCTAGGCTGTATGAACTATATCAACAGGTCCCTTCTCTTTTCTGGCTTCTAGTTGCATTTAGTCAATTGGAAGATCAGAGGGAGCAAAATAAGACAGAATATTTCCTGCTTCTGCTGTCTTCCCTAGAGTCTCTTCCCTAGAGTTGGTTTGGTCACCAACTACCTTCATCAGGGCTAGCCCGAGAAACAGAACCACAGTGCTCCTCTGGCTAACCCTGATGTATAAATCAACATGAGAGAGAACAGATTCTAGTGCCTCGAGGTGAAGCAACAGCTTTGCCCGATGACTTGATCCTGGGATCAGCTGGACACATCTTTACTTCCACGTCTGACACACGATGCTTGCATCTGGCCGGGATTTCAGCTGGAGGACAGCCAGATCGCTTACTCGTGTGCTCTCTTTGTGCTCAGTATTTTAGCTATTTTTACTGCTAAACTTAGTCCTTGTTATTACTATTTTAAATGTCAATGTTTGGTTAGATTTATGCCTATGTTAATAAATCTCTTTTATTAACTGTAGTCATCATACACCCCTCCTTCCTTCAACTGAATTGTCATTAAAGAATACAAGTGAATAGGCCCTAGTTTTGGTAAGTTTTTCAGATTTTTATCTGAGGAAAAAAACACCTTTATTTTACTTTTATTCTTGAATGATAATTTAGCTGACTATAGAATTCTAAGATTAGTTCATGTTTGTTTTTGATGTTAAATACTTTTATTAAAAAATGCTTTTAAGTCAAACACTCTCAGGTTCAAAAACAGTAGGGTCAAAATGGCAAGATCAAACCCTCCATTGTCCATTATATTATACAAGTAACTTGACTAGGTTTGTTCCTGCTAGCATGAAGATTATTGTCTCTAACTGTAAGGCAGAAATATTAAACAAAAAATGAACCTATACTTTATTACTATTGAGTGTAAAGATATACTTTACATACAAATTTTTATACATAATATTATGTATAAAATTTTGAGTAGTTCCTGAGAAAGGAAAACTTCATATCCTAAAGGAATCAGATGGACCATCAAATAATTTGTTATTAATCAATCAAAAAGAGGGTCTGGGTAATGTTTTTTTTTCCCAATGGGGTGGGAAGAGGTCAAATGAAGGTGTTCAGGAACCAGTGAACCCGTAAACATTACAGGAAACATTTTATCTTTATCTTTGCTCCTTTTTTCCCTCTGTGCCTCCCTTATTTTCCTTACAGAAATAGAAAAGTAAGGAGATAGATGAATCTTTATGGAATATTTAAAAAATCTGAAGGTTTCTGACTAATAGAAACCTTAGACTATTTATGTTTGAATAGAAACCGTGGACACACATTAGAATTATAGTACTCTTGAAGTAGGTGTTCACTGACTCTTGTGTTGTTTCAAATTTCAGTTAATGTTTGTGCATTTCTTGATAGTTATTAGTTGTTAAAAAACTATTTAAAATGCAAAGGCTTTTTACACTGTGGTAAAAATTGGATAACTATTAGATTACAGTGAAATTCAACCTAGTCTATAGCCATTCAAATAAATGTATAGTGTTGGGTTTAAAGCAGGCTGTCCATCAATACTCAATTAATTTTCTTTTTACAAAATTGTATTAGGGAAATGTACTTCATAAACATTATTACCAGATGACCTTTATTTTACTTTTAAAGAAAATGTTAATCATAATTGTAAATAATTGTAAAACTAAAAAAGTTGAGAATCAGAGAACATTTAATTGTGTTTAAACGTTTGATGTATTTTTTAAAACAGTCATTGACATGCTACTGACATGGAATTATTAAATTTCATTCATGAAATATTTAATAGTATGTATTTATATGGACTGTATTATGGGGGCTGATTTTATCTCTCTATTGCATTCTTTGATTAATTAAGGAATGGATACCCATATTTTATTTAAAAGTATTTATTATAGATTAACAACATAATTCTGTACATATGAGCCTAAACAAAATAATATTTTTAATTAAGTGAAAAAAATTACTATCTCCTGTCAACTGTTCCATATTAGTCTATTTCTGTTTTGATTCCCCAAAGCTATTTGTCATCTCTTTAGACCAGCAGCTGCAATGCCATGCATCTATCACATGTTCCAAGATAGTCTAGTACCCAGGACAAATAGAACAGATGATTAGCTACAAAAACAGAAACCCAAAAATGCATCAATTAGAGATTTATTGTTCTACTAAAAGAAGTTATACATTTTATAATATGCAAGCATGAAAAATATTACATTCAAGTGTTGCAAATGAAAAAAATATTTAGAGAATAAAGAAAGCCATTTCCAAGGTTAAAACCATCAGCTCTCTGCCAAACTCTTTCACTTATACCAAAATAAGTTTAATGAGACTGTGCATCTGTGTGTGTGTCTACTGTGTGGAAGACTGTCTTGTGTCCATGTATTTGTGTATCTGTGTGCATATCTGTTAGTGTTTGTGTATGTGTTGTGTTTTGGGGGCAGCTCCAGGAGGTGGGGATATAGAGATATAAAAGAAAAAATTGAGCCCTAGCTGGTTTGGCTCAGTGGTTAGAGCGTCAGCCTGCGGTCCTGAGAGACCCGGGTTCAGTTCCCACTAAGGGCATGTACCTCGGTTGCAGTTTGTTCCCGGCCCTGGTTGGGTCGTGTGGGTGGCAACCACTCAACGTGTCCCTTTCACGTCAATGTTTCTCTCTCTCTCTCTCCCTCATACTCTATCTGAACAAAAAATGGAAAAAATGTCCTTGGGTGAGGATAAAAAAAATAAATAAATAAAAATAATAAAATAAAAGAAAAGAAAAAATTGAATTTATTTCTACTGGAATCCATTTTCCACTGGCTGGATAAGAAAAGAGAAGTGTATTTTTATTACACCCTCCCCCCAGATAATAAGTAAAATAACTGAACAATTTTATGTCTAGATGTTTAAAACTTTTTTTTAAATTAATTTTTGTTACAGATGTTTCTCCTTTTTCCCCCATTGATTTCCCCTTCTCCCTCCCTCCCTGCCCTGTCCCCAGCTTTGTTGTCCATGTCCATTGTTCATGCACACATGCATATAAGTTCTGTGGTTTATCTCTCCCCCACCACCCCTCTTCTGGGGATTGTCAGTCTGTACCCCACTTCCACATCTCTGGGACTACCCCATTCCTAAGACTGTTATGTTCATTATATTCCACAAATAAGTGAGATCATATACTTGTCTTTCTCTGTTTGGCTTGTTCCGCTTAGGATGATACTTTCAATAAAACTTTATTTAAAAAGAAATGTATGGCCCTGGCCTGTTTGGCTCAGCGATCAGAGCGTTAACTTGCGGTCCAGAGAGACCCAGGTTCGGTTCCCCCTAGGGGCATGTACCTCGGTTGTGGTTTGTCCCCGGCCCTGGTTGGGTTGTGCAGGTGGCAACCACTCGATGTGTTCCCTTCACGTTGATGTTTTTCTCTCTCTCTCTCTCTCTCTCTCTCTCCCTCCCTCCCTCCCTCCCTCGCTCTCTCTCCTACTCTATCTGAACAAGAAATGGAAAAAATATCCTCGGGTGAGGATAAAAAAAAAAGAAAAAGAAATGTATGTTCATTATTTTATGTTTCAAATATATCTGACCACCTATTGATAACCACTTGATATATGTTCTTCAAGATATTTTATATGTATATATATGTATATTTCTGCAAAATGCAATCATCCTAAATAAACCACTTTTAGCAATATGGAATGAAATCAATGAATACTCATTCATTCTATTCCTAACATATAGCACAGTGCAGGGTATGTAGAAGGCATTCCAAAAATATTTGTTAAATAAATGGAGAAATCTTTTGTTTTATCTGTTTTTTCCCTTTGGAAAATATAATGTTTATATATTTATGAATTTTATAGGATGTGAAGATTTTGGCCCTTCGTTATATCTGTTACAAATGCTTTTTTTCCCTATTTATATTTAATTTTAATGCTCCTTTCCAAGAAGAATGGAAAATAATAAACATGTAGTTTAATTGAATTTTAAAAAGTTTTCTGATTGAATAGAAATGGTGCTTTATTGTGATTTTTAAATAAGTAAATAAATAAAAGCTAATTGCTGGATGCATCTCAGTAGGAGTTCTGCTCTATTTAAATATATAGAAATGGTGTATAGATATTAGCCTAAGAGCAGTACATTTTTGAGTCAGACGGACTTGGTTCTTACCTCATTTCTGCCCCTTAGCAGCTGTGTGATAGCGGAAAATCACTTAATACCTCTGAGCATCTGTAAATTGGGGATACCAAGACCTCCCTCTCTGAGCTTGTGCCCAACAAATGGTCTGTCTGTGGCATCATATCCCTTGATAGGTATTTCCAAAATGGATATTTAGTCTTAAATATGAGAACAAACTAGATGTAGATCCCTAGATTGGGCTAAGGTTCTCTGCCCAAAATTTGAAGATAACATAAAAATAATATTTCTTCTATATTTTTGCCATCGTTATTTTTAAACACCTGGGTTTTGCAGTGTCATGTTTTGTACTTCTTGGAGAAAACTTTTTTTCTCCTACAAACTTTGTTGACTAAAAGCCAAGTACTTTGTGTTCTTAAGTGTTCCCTTGAAAGGATCTTGCTATCTCATGAAGTGCAACTAGTTGTACAGTTTTAAATGGAACAAGATACTGAACAATCCTTTAAGAACTTAAATATACTCCATTAACTATAGTTCAGTAAAAGGAACATCATGAAGTGCTTTAGTCCACTGTTGTTATTTTCTAGAACATTACTGAATTAGAAATCTAACCTTACCATTGCAGTGTGTTGCCATCAATATGTGAAACCTAGGAAGTCTGTCCAGCTTCCTAGTGTGACTGCTGTACAGTCTGCCTCTCATGGCCACTTGTACAAAGTGGTGTTCACTCAGCCTACAAATATTTCCTTTAACATCTCACTTGCATGGATCTTCTACTAACACTTTTGTCCAAGCACAAAAGTTTTTATTATTTTTATGAAATTAATTGCAATCTTGGGGGAGGGGGGGTCCTAGTTTATAAATACTAATTTTCTTGGCAATTGACCTAATACTGTTTTATTCCTAAATAGAAGTTTCCTCCTTATCTAGCCCAGGTCTGAGTATTATATCATTTGATTTAATTGAGAAGGAATGAAGCGCAATCTAATATGTTACATGTTGCCAGAATAGAAATGGCTCATGATGACTTAGTTAAGTTGGAGTAAAAATATTTTCAAAAAATATTCTAGTTATTCTAGATATTCTAGAATATAATATTCTAGTACATTAAAAAAATGCTAGTTATTTTTGTTAGAATAACTGTTGCTTTATAATTCTATTACCTAGTATATTGCAAGCCATTTAAAACTTTTTTTTTTATTTGGAATGCTTTTAAATTGCATTATGATATTTTTCTTTTTTATTGTTGAAACTATTACAGATGTTCCCTTTTTTTACCACATTGACCCCGCCTTCCCATCCCCCCCCCCCTCCTGCCTTCCCCAGCCTAATGTCTGTGTTGAGAGAGAGAGAGAGACATCGACGTGAAAGGGACACATTGAGTGGTTGCCTCCCACATGACCCAACTAGGGCTGGGGACAAACTGCAACCAAGGTATGTGCCCTTAGTGGGAACCGAACCCAGGACTCTCCGGTCCACAGGCCAACGCTCTAACCGCTGAGCCGAACCGGCCAGGGCTTAAGAATATCTTGGAGAAACAGTAAAGTTATTAATTTTTAAAAATATTGACCCTTGAGTGTACAGGATTTTAATATTCTGTGACTTAACAGGGAGTATGCAGAAAGCCCTCTTACTGCACACAGAAATACATGATTGCCTCAGGAAAAGCAGTATTTGAGCTATGAGCTGCTGTTTTCATGAAGCATCACTTTCACTTGAAAGCATGACTGTCAGAGAAATTATGGTTATACAGAGTTGAGTGTTTGGCAATATATTTTTTCAAAAGTGAAAGAAGTAAGCCTATCATTTCAAGAGAAACAACTGACATTATTTAGTGCCAATAATGAATTTGGGCTTTAAAGCAAAAACCGGAATTTATGAAAACTTGCATCTGGCACCATGGACTTGACAACCTGTGGTCTTATAGATATGTCTCCATGTCCTTTGATACAGCTCCCCTCAAGAGGTGGAGCTGGGGTGCCTTTCCTTTGAGTATCGGCTGGACTGTGTCTAGCGCATAGAACAGCTGAAATGATTAGCTGTCATGTTGAGATTAGGCTATAAAATTACTGTAGCTTCTGTCTCAGGTGGCTACTCTTATCCTCTCTCTCTCTCTATCAGTCTCTCATCACTCTCATTGTGACAAGTTGCCACATTGTGAGGAGATCCAAGCAACCTATGGAGAGGCCCACATGGCAAGGAACAGAGGCTTGCAAGCAACCATGTGAGTGAACTTGAAAGTGGATCTCCTGAAGCCTGCTAAATGGCACAGAAGTGAGTTTGGAAGTAGGTTATCCTCGAGTTGAGCCTTAAAATGACCGCTGCCCAGCCAACAGCTTGACTGAAACCTCTTGAAATACACTGAGGCAGAACCACACACTAAGCCACTCCTGGATTCCTGCCACACAGGAACTATGAGATAATAAAAGTTAATTGTTTTACATTACTAAAGTTGGGGTAATTTGCTATGCAATAATAGGTAGCTAATATAACAGCTTCACAAAACTTAGTCTTTTCTGATAAGAGTGATGGTGATAGTAACAAAAGGTTTTTAGGTGGCAGGGAGGTTGTTGTATAATGAAACATGTCAATGGAAGATCTACATAACTTAGAAAACTAATATTATCCAGATGATAAATACATGATGTTACAAAATCACGCATCAGTAAAAGATCTATTCAAGGTGCAAGACAAACCAGTATCCCAGTGGCTCGTGACTTCTAACCCAGGGGTCCCTTAGTCACATCCAGTTATTTTTTATGATATTTTCCAAAAATTATTACTGGTGTGATATAACAGAAACTTGATATATGGGGTGAGGGACAGTAGCTGAGACAGAAGCTACAGAGGGTAAAGAAACCTCTGAAAAATAAGGGATACTGGGTTGACAAAAATTAAAAAGGGTTATCTTTTATGATTAAATCTTTCTGCTGATACTATTCTTGGACTTTTTTCCTAAAACCATCATCCATTTCCTTCAAAACGATGCACGGCAGAGTCCCGTCCCTTGAGCCTGTTTTCATCACAAATAAGCCAACCACATTCTTCCCCACAGGCAAAGCTCCAAATCCCTCTGACCTGAGGGCCTCTGGTTTCAGACAGGAGTGCATTTCTTTGGGATGGGGTTTAGGTGTCAGGGTCAAGGGTTTCAAGGGCATCCAAAGTCGGGGATGGGGCAAGAGTTGGAGGAGAAGGTAAGACAGCCCCTCGGTATTTGTGCCACATGCGGCGAGGAACTTGGAGAGGCCGGATTCCAGGACACCCACTCAAGCACTTCATGGGCCTGCGCGTGCCTGGAGCTTCCTGAATGCCTCAGCGCCCCCTCCCCCGCGTCGGTCCAGCCCTGTGTGACCTTTCGAAGTCACTTGTCACGGCATGTGCAGTGGAGCCTGCGAGTACTGGTGGAAGGCCTATGGCCCAAGTGTTTGGAAGTGGGAGTAGTGAGGCCTTGGCGTGCTGCCCTCGGTCTTGGGTGGAGGTGCGGTGGAGACCAAGGCTGCAGGTAGGAAGGCCAGCGCGGGGCCCAGCGGGGATGCACGGGGACTGGCCCAGCGCCAGTGTGAGTTGGCGGCCTCCAGCTGTCCGCCCATCACCACTGCCAGGCCCAGCCTCCTGTTTATTGGGGGCGATCTTTCATCTTAATTTTTTTAAGTATGGAAAGATGAAAATTAAATCAATAAATTTGGAGCTATGGCAAAATTACACTATTAGAAGGTAAACACTGTAGAATAAAGGTGCTTAGTTTTTAAAAATGTACTGATTTTGCTGCAAAAGTTAAGCAGTAACAGTTTGCAGCAGCATGCATGCCTGCCTTTTCAAGTGTCTCTCATGCCCATTCTTCCCTGACACTCCAATTTAAAGTAAGTGGCCCAGTCTTATCTATACCTTGCTCTGTTTCATTTCCATTATAGCATTTGTCGCTACATGGGATGGCCTTGTTTATTTGCGGTCGCTTCTCCCACTATAATGCCAGCTTCATGAGAGTGGCAGTGACCCCATCTGTTTTATTTACCATTATCCCCTGTTTCCCCTACAGTGCCTGGCATGTTTGTTTATCAAATAAAATGTTTTCTGACTTTGGCCACCCAAAGTTGGAGTAACAGCCTCTGCATGTCTGTGTTATTGCTTTTATATTTTATTGTAATTGTCTCTGAACATGTCTGTTTTATATTGTGCGCTCCTTTATTTAGATCAAGGACTTTTTATGTTCATTTTTGTATCCCAAGCGCTTGGCATATAGTAAACACTCAGGTTTTGAAAAAGGTGAAAACCATACATAACACAATTTCTGATCTGTATCTTTCTCCAAATTTCTTAGATTTTCTTAAATGAGAGAAAATGTTTTTCTCTCATTTTTCTCACAGATCTTGAAAGCCTGTCTAACTAAGAGAGGCAGTACGTGTGGTGAAAATAATTCAAGATTTTGAAAAGCGAATCTAAACGAGAGTCCTTGCTCTGCCACTGGCTGGTTTGGGGATCCTTTCTAAATTCCTCAGTGCCTGGTTTGTCATTTGTATATAGAGATAGTAAGACTTAAGTATGGTCCACAAAACCATTCTTTTTCCTATCTTTATATAGCATCTGGGGAAAAAACTGTCTTTGCTACATCCCTCTAAAAGAAAAAACAGTCTTTATTTTTCCAATCCTCTAACTGCCAAGATAACACATATTAGATATAATTAGTTTTGAGTTTTACTGACTTTTTCATCTAAAAATAAAACCCACAGATCAGGCAGATACAGATTAAATTGTTGGCTAGGAAGACTTTATTTCAAAATAAAGGGTGTTGTTATTAATATAAATGTTATATGTAGTCTTCATAATTTAGGACTTGAGCAATGTATTACATTTTTAACATGTAAGAATTATTTTTGTACAAAATAACTTAGAAATACCTAGGAGGATTTGTTGGTACTGGCTGAAAATAAATGTAGTCTCATGGCAAGTTGAGATAAATTCACACATGGGCTCAGCTTTAAAGAGGTGTCATCAACTTGCTGTCTAAGTGTTGGATGAAAAGAGAGTGGAATGCATCCGTAGTGTTTTCATTTCTAGCACTGTTGAGTGAACATAACAATTTTTAAATAATTATTTAGAATTACATAGAATAACCAGTTTTGTTTTGTTTTTCATTATGCTCGAACACTATTGGTTTGACCAGGGACACCAGCTTAAGTGTCTAGGCAATTAAGTTATATATTCTGTGACTGTAAGTGAAGGGACCAAAATACAAAATCTGTATTTTTAGTCATGCTCTATAGAGGTAAATCTAAGACTTCTAAACAAAGGCCATGAAAATATGTGGATTATGAATACTTACATAAATGTAATAGGTATTTAAATGTATTTAATATTGTTTTTCTTAAAATGCGTCAATTATAGATTGCCTGTTTCCAAAGTGGAGGAATCTATCAGAAGATATGCAGCTGCTCAAAAACCATTTTTAGGCAGTGATGACTACAGATTTGATGAGCAAGATGTAAGAAAAAGATTTTAATTTAAAACAGATTTATAACAAAAATTTTTCAGGTTAAAATAAGATCTACTTTTCAACCAGAGGAATAATTTATATCATATATAGTTAATTTTTTCAAGTGTTATAGAGATTGCAGTTGTGACATATTCACCTCAAAATCTGAGCAAGTGACTACTTAACTTCACAGGAAATAGCGAATAAGTAGTTTCAGTCTGTTCCACTGGATCTATGCTCCAGTAGAGCAAGAGTTTTTATCTGTCTTGTTCATTACTCAATCCCCAGTGCTGAACAGTGATGACACATAGTAGGTGCTCAGTAAATATTGAATGAATGAAAGAAGTCCCCTTATCATTATTACTGGAATAGCCTTTAATAATAATTTTTTATTAAAGTTGTTACAGCAATTTATTCATCAGGTTATTTAATTTGTTAATATTGAGAAGATACATCTATTTATAAGTTGGATTAAGGCATAAAGAATGATAGTACATTGACATCTGTATACGTGATTAAGTTTTAGAAAAAGTATTACCTTCGAAATCCTCATGTGCCCTTGTCCAATCCTATCTCTTCATTCCTGCCTCAGAGGTAGCAACCACTATCTGAAAGGGTTAGTAACGTTTTCAAGGGTAAAGGTAAGAGCTTGCAAAAGACGGAAACTGTGAAAAATGCGTTGCTTGCATGACCTTTTCTCAACCTTCTGTTGAGTACAGATTATCGGATTCTGTGCAAGGCAATGAATCGCCCAGCAGATGCAGGACGAGATACCAGACCAGTCCAGCTGCGAAGTGGACAATGGGCCAGGCAGAGTACGTCAGCAGGAACTGCCAGAAGCTAAAAGTAGAATATATAACCTACACCCCAACTGTTATTCAAGGCTGACCCCTTTTCTGCTCAGCCCACCTGCACCCAGGCACATACAATAAAATCGTTTTGCTCTACGTTGGCCTTGCATTGTGGATGTGATCTCCCGCCGGCTCTGACCTTTTTACTGTCCTGAATGTTTTGTCATTCCCTTGCCTTTTTCTCTCTAGTTTTACCACATATATGTGTGCTCTGAACATATTACTAAATTTTAAATATTTTTGAACTTTATGTAAATGGAATCTTGTTGAGCTTTACTTTTCTGTACTTCTTGTCATTCAAAATTATTACATTTGAGATTTATTCATGATGTTGCAGGTAGCAATAATTCATTTTTATTGCTGTATATTAACCATTATGGATATATTATTATTTATTTACTAACTCTATAGTTGATGGATGTTTGGGTTGCTTATAATTTCTTGCTATTACAATTAGCGCAGCCAGGAACATTCTGGCACACGTCTCCTGGTGTAAAGAGATATTTGTAAGATTAAAATTGGTGGTCATAGCTATGCATAGCTTTAATTGTACTTGATAATACTAACTGTTTCTCAATAACTGTTTCTCAAAGTGATATGCCATCTTACTATCTTACCACCAGGTGTATGAAATTTCTGAACTCCACATCTTTGGTAGCACTTGACACCATATGAAAACAGTCAAAAATGCAAGGAAAACTTGATGAAAATACAACTTGTGAAAGGTTTTAACATTACTTTTTTAGTAATAGAGCTAATAGGCAACTATTAGTGGGCTATAAAACAATTGATAAACTCAGTTGATTGTATTTTTATATTCTTTGATGAAACATGTTTGCTTTGTTTGACTTAGGACATTTATGAAAATTTTGTCATGTAGCAGGACACAAAGGAAACCTTCAAATCAGGAAAGTAGAAATTTTATAGGCCATATTCTCTTACTTAGAAGCCAATCAAGTAGAAATAAGTAATAAGAGTATCAAATCTTAATTATTTAGAAATTATTTAGAAATTATAAAACATAATTAAGAAAGCTCTTAGAGCAAAGAGGAAATCAAAGGAAGCATTGAAAAGAACTCTTCTTTCAAAAATCTATGAGATAAAGTGAAAGATATATTTAGAATACTTTTATTATTAAAGAAGAAAGACTAAAAATAGGGAAATTTTTTATTTATCTTAAATTCACACTGAGCATGGAGTAAAGAAAAAAGAGAAAAATGTATAAGATTAGAAATAGTATATATCTAAAAGATCAAAATAATTATATGCAATTCTGTGACAACATAGAAGAGGATTTCCTAATAGAACATAAATTATCAAAACTACCTAACAAGAAGAAAATTTTAATATACAAATGGACATATGAAATTTAAAAGTTGATAAATAGAGCTTTTAAAAAACATCAGGATCAAATAGTTCTACAACAGAGTTCTTGCTAGCATTAAAAAACATAAGATAAGGAATTTTACTGTATTTAAATAACTCTATTATTAAAAAATGAAAAGAGAAAAAGAATAAGGAATTCCAAATAATTCTGATGTTGTTCCAGACAGTTCTGAAATATGGAAGCCTTCTCAATTCTTATGCACATGAACGTAATACTAACCTATTACATTAAAAAAGAAAGCCATGAACCAATCTCATTTATGAATATAGTTGAAAGAAATGTAAATGAGCCCAGCCGGTGTGGCTCAGTGGTTGAGTGTCGACCCATGCACCAAGAGGTCGTGGGTTCAATTCCTGGTCAGGGCACATGCCCAGGTTGTGGGCACGATCCCCAGTGGGGGGCATGCAGGAGGCATCCAATAAATGTTCTCCCTCATCGGTGTTTCTATCTCTCTCTCCTTCTATTTTCCTCTCCCTCTAAAATCAATAAAGAAAAAAAAATTTTAAAAATGTAGATGAAATCTTAACAAATAAAGTTTAGCAAAACATCAAAGGAATAATAATACTCCATAGTCATATACAAATTCTTTTTTCAGAAATGCTAAGATGTTTCTAATATCAGGAGAGTTAATACATAATTTATTATATCAACAAATTGAGGGGGGAAAGTGATCCTATTCGTAGATTATGAAATGAAAGTTAATAAAATTTAACAACCATTTCTAATAAAAACAAGTAACACCAGAATGGTAATAGAAGGAAACTAAATATATTAAGGGTTGTTTGGAAGAATATTTTCTGTTAGTTTTTGGTAAGCAGTAAAATGTCAAAGCCATTTTAATTGAAAACAGGAACAAGATAGGCATTCCTGCTGTAAACATTACTGTTCAGCTTTGATTTGGAAGTCCTAGGGAATGCAGTTAAATATGATAATAAAATAACAGGTATGGACATGGAAAAAGAAGCAATAAAATGATCATTTTCCCCTGGATGATACTGAAATCCAAGTGATTAATGGAAAAACCAAGATTAGTTGGTGGGTGAGTTTTGAGGGAACATACACTATAACTAATATAAAAAAAAAGAGTGGTAGAGACTTTCTTTAAAAGAAAATAAAGCATACTAAAAAGCCACTCTAGTCAAATCAGTATTGTAATGATGTAGAAATAGACAATAGATTAGTGGACCAGAATAGAAAATTCAGAAATAGTTTGCAATATATATCTGTATGTGTGTGTGTGTGTGTGTGTGTGTGTGTGTGTGTGTGTATACATATATAAAATAAAAGTGGTATTTCCTATCAGTGAGAAAACAATAGTTTAACCAGTAGTACTAAAACAATTGGGTGTTTAGATAGAAAAAAATAACAGCCTATTAAAAATGAAACATAGATAGCCCTGGCCGGTTTGGCTCAGCGGTTACAGCATCAGCTTGAGGACCAAGGGTTATTGATTTGATTCCTGGTTAAGATCCCATACCTGATCAATTGCTTTGATCCATGGCCCCTGTCATGTGGGAGGCAAACAATCAATATGTCTCTCTCACATTGATGTTTCTCTAGCCCTCTCTCCCCCCATCCTTCCCTTCCACTCTTATCTGAAAATCAATGGAAAAATATCCTTGGGTGAGGATTAACAACAACAAATATGAAACATAGATTGAAAATTTTTAAATAATAAATTAATTTTAAAAAACAACAGAAGACTATTTAAGAGACTATGTATATATTTATAAAACTTAGGGCCTGGTAAAATTTCCTTAACAGGAAAACCAGAAGCTTTAAAAAGAAAATATAGTTATATCTGACTGCATAAATATTTAAAAATAAACAAAATAATGTCTTTATTTTTATATACATTTCTTTCTTTTTTAGTATTTAATTTAGTATTTTAAACTTTATTTTTACTGTTGACACTATTACAGATATCCTCACCCCCATACCCCTTTTGCCCACCTCCACCCAGCCCCACCCCCATCCCTCTGGCCATCACCACACAGTTGTCTGTGTCCATGGGGTATGCATATATGTTCTTTGGCTAATCCCTTCACCTTCTTTCATCCAGTTCCCCACCCCCTGTGATAGCTGTCAGTCTGTTCCATGTGTCCATGTCTCCGTTTCTATTTTATTCGTCAGCTGATTTTGTTCATTAGATTCCACATATAAGTGAGATCGTATGGTATTTAATTTATCAAAGTATTGGTTCTTTACCACAGCTTGAGAAGCACTGAATTAGGTTGTCTATCTCCTGTATTTGTGGGAAACTAGAAGATAGATCTAAAAGTTAAATCAAGTTGGAACATTTTTGGCTAGGATATGTCACAGATGGTATGTACTTCATATTGCATTATGTTAGGAGACATATAGTATTTGTCCCATAATTAGTGATGCTGTACTGACCACTGGATTAGCACAATGATGGCCTGATCCTTCCATTGTGAAGCCTAAATCATAATCATCACACTGAAGGCCAGTAAGAGCCCCTTCAAGCTGGTTTCCGTTTCCTTTTAGTAGGACCCCATTAGCCTTCAAAGAACTTTCTTTCTTTCTGGCTTGAGATCTCTCTGGTTCACCTTGTACTTCTGCCCTTGACTTATATATGCTATTTCTTCAAAGAGTGCTGTTTCATTGTAGTGGGGAATAATATTAAAATCCAAAGTCAAGGTGCTAGGGGTACTTTTTTCTATTGAGTCTACAATGTTTCTAGCCATTTTAAGTCTATACTGATAAAAGTGTAGTGCTTTATATGTAGGAGAAAACGTTTTCTTCCCCTAATGTTTGATAAGCATTTTGTGTGCATTTACATGCATGTATATAATGTCTTATGTGTTCTGCATTTATAGATCAGTTGATTGACTCCATGATGAATTTGTTAATGATAAAATATTTCATTCTTCCTGAGACATAAGTAACAAGTTTGATGACATTTATTCAGGAAATATTTATTATAATATTGTGAAATTGTAGAAGTACTGGCTAAGTATTAGGAATATAGCCTTGAACCAACCAGAGTCCCTGAACTCATGGAGTTTATATTGTGATGGGGAAAACAGTGAACAAACAAGTCTGACCTTCTCAATTTCCTACCATCTAACCAAATGTCAGCAATTCCCAAACGTGGGTAGAATTCTTTTTTTTTTTTTTTATCCTCACCTGAGGACATTTTTCCATTTTTTCGTTCAGATAGAATGGAAGAGAGAAACATTGACGTGAAAGGGACACATCGAGTGGCTGCCACCCGCAGGACCCAACCAGGGACGGGGACAAACTGCAACCGAGGTACATGCCCTTAGCGGGAACTGAACCCTGGTCTCTTTGGACTGCAGGCCGACGCTCTAACCACTGAGCAAAACCGGCTAGGGCTGGGTAGTGATTCTGATGTTGCTAATTCTGTCCCCTGTCTAGCCTGTCATTTTACTATAACCATTTGAAGATTTCCATTGAGATTTCCAGGTCTACTATATATTAATGGCCCCCAATTGAAATTGTAGAATATAGTTATCAAAGAATTTTTAAGAAGAAACAAAATATTATAAATATGCCTGTTTTGAAACATCTTTGAAAAATCTGTATTTATAAGATATGTAGCAGGTATTTATTTTTGGTTTAAAAAGATGGTTATTTACCTTACAGAAGAATTTTATCTAGGATTACTTTTAAAGAATAAGTTTCCTTAGTGTATTTCAAATGATTCAATTTGTTTGTTTGTTTGTTTTGTTTTGTTTTTTACTTTATAACCACCAGCATGCCCGGAGCCATTAAGAAGGAAAAGACAAAAAGGACTTTATTAGCATAATGCACAGAGTCAGATTATGCTTAGAGTGTAGGAAATATTAGGATGAGAAATGTTTTTCTTGTAGATTTTTTAATTTTATAGGATGCCTAAGAGGGTGAGAAGTGATGAACAGAGAATAAAACTGGGCAAAACCAATTGGGAGCAAGGACACTGGGGGTGAGCAGATGGATGAAAAGAATCAGGGGGTAGATGGGAGTGGAGGACAGGAAAGAAGATAAGAGAGAGAAGGTACTACCAGGTGTTTCTCTGAGAAAGACTCTAATAACCAAGTAATTTGATAGGACAAATAAAGGGCTTCATCTTATAGCCTCCCAGTTTGTGCATTCACCATGGTTTAATTAGATATTCTTTCTGGCAATGATTGCACTTTCCAAATGTTAAGGGTGTGATTATCTTAAGCATTATGGTCATGATGGAGGAAGGCAGGTTAAGGTTAGGAGAGGTGGTTATGCTGTGGTGGGAGTGTACTTAGGACTACGGACTGTGTGAAGGCCAGGGATCTGCCAGGCTCCACGTGGTAGAGGAACTCTCTGATGGACATTTCTCTTTCCAAACACTTCCCACTAATAGACCTCCAGCAGTCACTCGATGTTTGCTGAAGAAAACCATTTAGCTACAATTAAATATAAAGGCTTCAAATTACAGTGGGATTTGAGATAACCAACTCAACACATCCACAGTAAATTGTAACTAGGTCGTCAATCAAGTGTACATGATATGCAGTCTTCCCAGATTTGATAAGGGGAGAATAATGGTCATCTAAATGGGAGAGTATTAGGAGGGAAAAAGATGAAGAGATTTTAAAGAAGACAGACAAAACAAAGACTTCACAATTTTGCCTGGGTTGGACCTCATGACCCTTACTTGGGTAAGGGAAAGCAATCCTTCAGAAGTCTTTCTGAATTCACTGTTGGTGTTTCTTTTCCACTTGGCATCATATGTGAAGCATTTCTTTTAACACATATGCCAACTCATTTCAAAGGGAGCTTTGTTCTCAGATGATCCATTAATTGAGGTATCACTGCAGAAATTGGAACAAAATTCAATTTATATTGTGGAATTCCTTAGAGTGGTTCATTTTTCAATCTCCTTTCTCCTCCCCCAGTGCTTCCAAACATTCCTTCACACTGCTAGAGCAGTTTCAGAAGATTCTGTACCAAGTTCTCAGAGGCCCATTGTACAGTCACAAAGAATTCTGGCAGTAAGCTGTAGGTTCCGTCGTTCCCTGCTTTCCTGAGTGGAAGGCTGCTCTCATCCCTCACCCGTGGCAGAGAGGGACAAGCATTGCTCAGGCCTGCAAGCTTGCCAAGCACTAGGAACCCAAGCAAGAACTCATCATGCCAATCAAACCTGTTGGGTGGATATGTGGGCAGGTGTTGAAGAACTTTTCTGCAAGAAGTATACACAAGCTTGTTGTAAAGGGGATTTGGGTGTGGGACACCAGGGATAAAGTCCCCTAGGGTTTGTTTGCTTTTTCAGCCACCTAAGCAGTGGATTCAGTGTTCTATGTTCTTTTGAATTATGGTTAGGGGATGTTTTTAAAGTTTTTTTCTTTTTTTCTCTCTAACTTCTTTTTGTCTTAGTCGAGGGGATCCAGAAAACAATCATGGACTTTATAGATGAGTTTAAAGACGATTTCCCTACCATCCTAAGATTATCACAGTCTAATCAGGTAATGTGATTTCATAACTGAGAAGAATTATAAAAATATAATGTATTTTTAGTATCATACCAATTATTTAATGGTTAATTTTCAGATCAGTGTTTGAAGATTATGAAAACATTAATTTCACTTCAGAAAAACAAATTTCAACTCTTACTCATTGGGAGAGATTGGGGACAAAGAAGTGAGGTAGATAGATAAGTTTAAAGACAGTCATCGTGTTGTTAGATTGGAAATCTAGAACTCTCTTGTAGCCACAATTGCAATGTAGTTTACTTAGATTTGCTTAATGTAAAATCAGAAAAAAATGCCTATTTATACTTTAATTAATATAATACTAAATTGACATAATTTATAACAATGGAAAGATAAGTATTGTTTGGGTGTGTGTTTTATGTGGAAAGAAAACAGTGATATAAAATTTAACAAAGTATATATGTATGTGTTTTAAACATCTGTTCCAAAAAGGATTTGAGACAGAAAATATTAGGATTGGAAGAGGGGTTGAAGAGAGAATTTGAAGAAACATGTGGTCAGGAAAAAGTAACTTCGTGTTTAGGAGTCACCTACTTTACTCAAAAGTACACAGCTCTTAGTGGACAAGTGTTGTTTCAGTCCACAGTTGAAATGGAATACATTGCAAAGTAACATGGTACAGTAACAATGATCTGCTTATCTAGAAATCTGGCTTTTGGCAATGTCAAATATGAGGAACATAGCCAAAACCTGGAAGTAAACCAAAAAAAGCATTCTGAGTGACATACTAATCACAAAGTCTATATATTTCATTCTGAAGAAAGGAATATTAGAGCTACCTTTAACCATTCATCCAGCCACCCAGGCATCAGACATTTACTAAATACTTCATCATTGCATGGGATTGAGGAGAGAGAATACAGAGGTAAACATGATAGGATTCTTTCAGTCATTGAGCTTAATCTAATGGAGACCAAGTTGTAAAAAAGTAATTGCATTAGAATATGCTAGGAGGCATATCCAGTTTAAAGGAATGAATAATTTTATTTTGAACGGTCAGAGAGGGCTTCATGGTGAAGAAAGGAATAAGGTATATAAGTGGGTAGGAACAGAGAAGAATATTTCAAAGGAAGCAGTGTCAGTTAGACCAAAACATATGAAACAGCATGTTCCCAGAATGTCAAGTAAATCTAAATAAATGGCATGGGTCTTGGATCTAGACTTTGGGGAGGGGTGACCCTGAAGTATAGTTATCTGGATGCATAGAAGTAAGATGGTATCCAGATTGTGGTCATCTAAGTAGGGTAGGATCAGGCTTAAGTGCTCCAGAGGGCAAACTGGATTTTGTAATACTATATCTTAGATTTAGTGTCTCCTTGTTTCCCCTCTTTGCATTCCCCTAGTTTTGGGATAAAGTCTTTTGAAACATTGGAGAGTTTTCGTGGCTATGCTCTGGAGTATTGAGAGATGGGCAGGTAACCATGCTAGGTGTGGATGTAAAATGGTTAAGCCAGCACAGTAGTGGCAGTAATTATTGAGAGAGCCTGGGTGAATCCTAGGAAGCCAGAGACAGACCTGGAAAACCCCATTGCCCCTTCCAGTTATGATTCTTCCACCATTGCCAATATTTGAGAAACAGGGGTTTTATTTAATCAAAGAAGTTGAAGGTTTTTTAACAACTCCCCTCATTGCTTGCTACCTCTGCATAGCTTCGTTATCACTGGAGCCATCGCATGCTTTCTGGTAAAATAGATTGATATTCTGATCCTCAAAGAAAGAACTCTAGCTTCCTAGTTCCAGCTCACTGAAGTCATTTACTTATAAGAACTTTACCCCATAGTTAAAGGTTCTCCATTTCTCATTTTCAAAACACTTAACATTGTTCTTTTTCCATTTACTATAAAAAATGTGTTGCTCAGGCAGGGAACCTAAGTAGTTAGGGGATATGATAACACATTGAAGTTATTTGCTCTTCAAAAATAAATTATCCAGAAAACAATGCTAATACTCTGTTGTTAATTAGATTATTTTAAAAGGTCAGATTGTGCCCTGGCCAGTTTTGCTCAGTGGTTAGAGCATTGGCCTGGGGAACCAAAGAATCCCAGGTTCGATTCCGGCCAAGGGCAGGTACCCCATTTGCAGTTTGGTCCCGGACCCTGATTGGAGTTGTGCAGGAGGCAACCGATTTATATGTCTCTCTTACATCAATGTTTCTCACTTTCTCTACCCCCCCCCCCACACACACACACACTCTATCTGAAGATAAATGGAAGAGTATCCTCGGGTGAGGATTGATAATAATAATAATAATAATAATAATAAAATAAAAGGTCAGATTTTAAATGCTGCAAATTTGATTATTTCCACAATCCTCTTTAGTTCCCAAACATATTGAAAAGAATGGTTTTAAGACTACTTAGGGGCTTTATTAATTGGATTGTATTTTAAATCTCTAAGTTTTGTGATTAGTATTTAAATACTTTAAAAATTATTATTTTAGGCATTTGTTTAGTAAGAGGAAATATTGCTGGCCTGGGGCAAGAAAAAAATTGATGGAAATGATGGTGAGATTTTATAGAGGAATCTACCCAACTAATGGTTATTACATTGTTCTTCATGGCTAAAAATTTTGAAGGACATTTTTTTTCTGGGGCCGGGGAAAGTTAACTCTAGATCTTGGCTTGAGGTTGTGGGTCTGAAGCCCTGCACTCTCCATTCCCTCCCTTCCAACCAGCCAGACCCCAGTACCCTCGGCATCTACTTCCTCGAGTAAAAACTAAGTTTTTAAGATTTACATTTGAAAACTGCAGATGATTTTTATATGAGGATATAAAGACTTAAAATAATAAACCTTTCATTTTGAACACATTTGGAGAACTAAAAAAAGAAATTAATTCATATGATCTTTACTTGATGAGAGAAGTCTTTTGTGGTAAACAGTGTCAATTTTTGTGGGTTATAATTATGAAAAATGATTATGTGTTTCATTGTGTACTTATCTTGCATTTAACTGTATGACAAATTGGAAATTATAGACAGAACGTACAAGAATTCATGCAAAATTTTGGATTTTTACATCAGTAGATGTACTTTAATAAATTCTCTATGCTTAAAAAATGTGGTACAAAAACTACTGGGGATGCACCATTAACATCTAGAGATTAATTATGTTGGTATTTTAAGGTTTCTAAATATAACGAGAGTAGGACCGTTGCTAAAATGTTCTATAATCCAGTTATTTTTTTGTTTTCAGTGAGTTGTTTTTTGTAGGACACTATCATTATTGTGAAAGTTACAAAATGCATTTTGCACTGAAAACTTTCTGAGTGGTTTCTAATTTAATATTTGTTATAATTCTCAATATTAATTTGTGACATTTTTTCTGATACTCTTTATTCATTCATTTTAACTCGCATTTATAGAGTACCTACGGTGTGCCAGACACTGTTCTAGGCACTGGAGAAAGATGAGTAAGCCAAGTGGATATAAAACACTGTCCCAAGATCCAGAGACATGGAATTAGGGATCAGACTGACAAACCTCAGAGGGAAGGGGGATGGGGGGACAGGAAGAGATAAAGAACTTACATGCATATATGCATATTTAATGGACACAGACAATAGTGTGGGGAAAACAGGAAGGGGGGGAGGGAGTCAGTGGGGGAAAGGGGGAGACATCTGTAATACTTTTAAGTTTTTTTCAAAAGTAATTGAACTTAAAGTCTAGTCAAGCAGAAAAACAATAAACAAGGGAAAAACATAATATGTTAATGGTAGGTCTTAAGGAGAAGAAAACATACAACAGAGAAGGGATATGAAGTAGAAAGAAAACATACAGCGGAGAAGAGATATGAAGTAGAAGGAATACATACAGCAGAGAAGGGATAAGAAGTAGGGGTAGAGAGAGCAACTGATGGTTAAGACCCTAGAAGGTCTTAGTGAGAAAGTGATTCTTGAATTAAGACGTGAAGCAAGTGAGGAAGAGAACATTGTATCCTTGAGGATCAAATGACACAGCTAGTGCAAACAAAGTCCCTGGGGTGGGAGTATACCTAACAAGTTCAACAAATACTGAGGAGGGAGAGTGAGAAAAACAGATGAGGTGGCCGGGGAGGTAAAGAGACAGCTTTTGTAGGGCCTTGTAGATCAGATCATTGTATGAACTTTGGCTTTCCCCCTGAGTGCACCAGGAAGCCACTGAAGCAGTTGAGCAAAAGAAGATATGATCTGACATAAGTTTTCATTGTAGCTCTCTGGCTGATGTGTTGAGGAAAAGAATGAAAACAGGCAAGGGAGGAAGCAGAGAGACCACAGAGGAGGCTAATTTACTAGTCTGGGGAAGACACAATGGTGGTATATGAATATAATGGACTGGGTATTGGTACGGGGACAGTGAGAAGTGGTCAAATTATGGAGCTATGCAGAGAAAGAACTGAATACGATTTGCTGACAGGCTGGCTTTATAGGTAGTAAAAAGCTGACATAATAGAAATTGGAGTTGAGCATTAAAACTGCTGATGTTGGAGAAATAGGCATGGCTCTAGAGAAAAGAAAAGAAAAAGGGAAAGCAGGATAGATATCGAAAAGAGGGAACTCAAATAAAGAAATCTGGAGCAGGATTCTTTAATCAATCTGATTAATTGATGCTAAGTTTCTTTTGGTAAATGGTCTCTAAGTACCTTTTTGAGTCTCTGAGGTGATGGTGGTGGTTGGGGGTTGGAATTTTTTTTTTCTGACGTTTGGAGATACGCTCAGATGAAGATAATGATGACAAAACAAAGCATCTAAACTTGTGTACTTTGCAATCAATTCGAGGATACTTTTATGCCAAGAGTAAAAAATAGAGGAAAAAGAAATGAGGACTTCTTAATTTGGCATTTACATTTAAATTTATACACATGGTTCAGTAAGAAAATATTTTATAATAGACACACAAAAAAGCTGGTAGCTCAAAAAAAAAAGGGGGGAAATGTTTTATTTACAAATGTTTCTATTAGGGCACATTTAAAAAGTAAATAATTGGACCCATCAACTTAAACTGGTGACTTTTTTTTTGTTTTTGTTAATCCTCACCTGCCAATATTCTTCCATTGAGTCTTTAGATAGAGTGGAAAGGAAGGAGGGAGAGAGAGAGAAGCATGGATGTGAGAGAGACACATCAATTTGTTGCCTCCCGCACGACCAGGCTTGGATCAGACCTGCAACCCAGGTACATGCCCCTGACTGGAATTGAACCCGAGACCCTTCGGACTGAGAGCCAAGGCTCTAACCACTGAGAAAAATCAACCAGGGTTGTTTGTTTTGTTTTGTTTTTTAAAAAAGAAGAATGTCTCATTCTGCATCTAAAAGAATGTAAGTAGCCTATTCTCTGCTGTCACTTCATGATCCCAGAGACCAGAGGAACCACTGAACATGCTCCTGGTGCCTGGGTTTAGTGTCTAATACTGTTCTTAAAAGCACAAATAGTCTTCTTGGGAACAAGTTGATTCTGTGTTTTGTGTCGGAAAGGGAATGTGGTCAGAAACTTTTTGTTGTCAGAAGTAATTCTTTTGGAGGTATCTAAGAAAGTATCAAAAACAGGTTATGTTTCTTGGAAAAAGCTACAAATTAGTGATGAGACTAAAATGAGAAAGATAATAAAAAGTGCACTAAAGCATTATTGTAATATGCACTTGAATTTTTAAAAAATATTGTATATAATAAATGCTATATTTTGCTCAATACAAATTATGTGAACCCTATAGGAGAGTTTTGATTAACAGATTGTCAATTACACAAGCTTATTTTTCTGCAGAGATAAAAATTTAGAAAGACAATTTTTGTAAAAGAGGGGAAAGTTGAATGGATCAATTTAGTATAGTATTTGGGGGAGTTAGTCAAAATTAATTAATAGAAATACATGTTATAAAGTCAATGAATCTAGGTCAACATGTACAGATCACCAATATTTTATAAAGAAACATAAAATAAGGAGAGGAAAACTGAGAATATTAATGTTTTGCAACTGCAAAAATGAAGGATTTCTAAAACGCTGAATGACCACATAGGGGACGTTTCAGTGAAGGTGGAACTGCACATAACTTGGTCCTGTTTGCCTGGCACTATGGCCCTCACCTTAATGATTATAAATTGTAATGAAACAAAGCACAATCAATTGTAATCAGAAGCAAAACCAAACTTATTCTAGCTGCTCCCCCTTGAGGAGGAGCTGGGAGGAGAATCAGCGCAGAGTGGGGAAAGGGAAATTCCTTCCTCTACCCCTCTCGAGTTCTTATGGCTGCACTAATAATAAAACTGGCACAAGACCAGATAACAGGAGAAAAACAAATTTAATGCATTCATACAGATCATAAGTGATACTCAGAGAAATGATCGATGGAGACAGCTGTTTACACCTTTAGGCAAAGAATGAATGAACTTACCAGAATGAAGGAACTTAGATTTGGGTTCTCATTAGTGAGAAATCTAAGCAAAGTTTGGGCTTGGGTAGTAAATTAGTAAGAAAATGGCAAGGTTTTTTTAATACATATATTTCTCAACCTTGAATTTCCCTTGGCATAAATAAGCATCCTCTAATTGTTGCAAAGGATGCAGGTTTAGATGATTCTTTTTGACATTTTCTTCCTCTAAGCACATCTCTAAATGTCAGAAAAGAAATTCTAACCCCCAACTCTGGTGACAAGGATGTCTCTCTCATTAGACTCCAGGTGCAGGGATAGAACCTTTCACATAGGAGATTTACCTCCTGCTCTCAGGGAGGGAGGGAGGGAAGGAGGGTCGGGAGAGAGAGACAGAAAGAGAGAGAAGAGGAGTTCTTCTTGCACTAGCAGTTTCTTAAGTCACTTAAATTCAAAGTAAATAATATACCATTGTGGAATATTTGGGGATGGCCTGTCCTGGGCCCTGAAAGAAGCAAAGCATAGATCACAAGAGGAATTGAATCCATGTGTACTGCAGACAATGTGGTTTTCCTCTGGGTATGAGTATGCTGTGAAACTGGAGCAGATACTATGAAGCGATGGCACCTCGAGTTATTTTGCTTGCTCTGTCTACCATGAAACTGCTTGTAAGCATTGCTCTGTGCTAAAATGGCTTGGAATTGTAGCAGCCCACAATTTAGATCGCACTTTCTGCTGTTGTATTGACTAGCAGGGTCAACGCCACAGGTGAGCTAATGGGACTTTTTCAATCAAGTTAACAGATCTAACCACACAATAGGACACCAGATGCTGCAGAAATGCATCCTCAGTGACAGGCTTGAACAGCTTTTATCTATCTCCTGTGGCAAATGCTGACCAACAAGAGAAGACTGACCTTTGAGGATAAAAACAATAATAAAATTACTTCAAGATAAAAGTTGAGGCATTTTAAATATACAGCATGTTAGCCCCTAGACAAATATATAATGTTCATTGTAGCCCAAAAATCCATTTAAAAGATGTTTTATACTTATATATTTTGATTCAGTAAATAGAGATTAAAAGTTGCTTATACTAAAAAGCCAGAAATGCCCATGACATTACTTAAAAGACTAATGGAAACTATACTTGTCTGTTGCCTGGAATGCGGTCTGACCACATCGTAAGTAATTCCCCCGTGGTTCATTTTCTGGTACAGCAGACAAAGAACTACGTTTTATGTGTTTTGGTAATGTCACAAATTTTTTTCTATCGGAATGCTCATAGAAGTTTTGAAGTTTTTAGAAGTAAAAGTTTCCTAAGCTTGTTGATTAGTATATAGGATATTTGCTTTATGCATTATGTATGTATACTACATTTTATCATTTAAAAATTTTAAAGTAAACTGGGAAAATATTTGTAACTTTTGAATAAGACTTATTGGTTGAATAATTCAAACACTGAATAATGTTTAAATAGGAATTATTTACTTTTGAAAGAGCTCTTAAAAATCAATGCAAAAAATAAATAAACTTAGAGAGAAAAATGAAAAATTTATATCTTTACACTAGTAACTGAAATTCTGGATAGTTATCCTAAGGAAAAATTTATATATTCATATAAAGATTTAAGTACATAGTGGGGTCAATGAGTTGTATGGAGGGTGGGATATAATTATTAAACACTGAGTGTATGCATGGGACCATGCACAATGTGTAATTATGTGGTATTTAGTCTCTGCCTAAAGTAGATTTTAATAATTCTCTGGAGAATCAAACATCAGTCACTTTTGAAAGGCTTATTTTTCAGAAAAAGGAAGCCATGCAAAAACCATCTAAAATCAGAATGGCTGTGGCTTTAGCCAAGATCAACCGAGGAACTTTAATTCAAGGATTAAACGGCATATCCAGATCCTCCAAGTCAGTGGCCAATCTTCTGCACCCTCAGCTGGTTTGTAGACTTTTAGAGTTAAGGGGCATATCTCATCGCCTGCTGAGGGACGTTAATGCACCAAAGCAGCCCCTCTATAACATGCAGGTAAGTGAGTGTTTCATTTGCACAAGATATGGATCCTTTTTATAGAAACTGTTTTGAAATGGCAAGATTTGAAAAATGAAAAATGTAGCACATTTGGTGGTTCTACGTGTAAAACAAGAATAGCTGGATAAGAGAAATGAATAGTTGAGCCCTTTTTCAAGACAGTATATTCTCTGGTTTTAAATAAATCTGAAAGAGGAAGTAATGTGGACTTCTTTTTACTTTGTTATTTAATTGAACTATATAAAACTCAGTTACAAATGGTTCATCTTAAATATAAGCATACAAATTACTACTTATGACAAAACCTAAAATCCTACAACAAACCTTAAAAATGATTGTGTTTTGTTCCATTTCCCCCATAACCTATGTTTCCAAGTTAATCTTTGATTGACATAACACATTGAGTATAATTAACTATAAACTCATTTTGATAGACCTATCAACATCCAGGTATATTTCAAATTATATGTTCTACATTGTTTCATTGAGGTTCTGTTAAAGGATAACAGTTCTTAAAACTCTGTTGTTGGGCCTCAATTTTTTTCCCCTAAACTTTATGTCACAGAACTCTGGGTTTTTCAATCCGGACATTATTTAAAGCATTCTAAATGTTTGTTACAAAAGATTTGGAGTCTTGCAAATCTGGCATCTAATCCCCAGAGTGAATCAATTTTATCTCTTTTGTTCAAGGGAGACAAAACCTGGCTCAAACTGAGATAAGCCAAAAAGGAGATGTATTAGTTCATGTAGATGAACAATACAGAGTTGATAAGGTTTCAGGCATAGCTGGATACAGGTACTCAAATGATGCCTTCAGGATCTCGTTTCTCTCCGCCGCCTGGCTCTGTTTTCCCTGTGTTGACTCCATTCCTAGACTGACATTTCTCTCATGGTCACATGATGATTTACAGCTGTTCCAGGGCTTCATCCTTCAGGCTGAATTATAGCAGAAAAGGAGAGTCCTTGACCCAGCATTCCTGGCCAAGACCTGAGGTTCACTCTTAGAGAATGGCTGACCTCTAGACCAGAGAAGTGGGAATCACTGATTGGCCTCAGACTCAGCTACCTGCTGCGTTCCTAGACCAGGGCTGGGAACTTCATCCGGAGTACATGACCTGAGAATGGGAAAGGATGAATCCTCAAACAAAATTCTGGGTTGTTTTGAGATGAGAAAATAGATGATGGATGAGATGACTAAAATGAACAAAATATTCATTATACAGGAATCCCTCTAATCAGAGATTTTGACATTTCCAGAAATCATCAGATATTTAAACTATGAACTGTCTGAGACAGCATTTATAAAAGGCTCTCTCATAATATCTGATGTTTGAGAAAGTAAAAAATGGCCAGAGTTTGTTAATCACTGGATTCTCTAAGCACTAATAAATCTTATTCTGCATCTTCAGATCATCAAAAAGAAACATAGCTGACCCATATTATTTTAAATTCCCACTGAAATATCTGTCTGAATCTCGTTTTGCCTTGACAGTTTTTTCCTTACATTGTTAGACTCGTAGTTTTTATAGAGGATTGATGTAAGAAGTGTCCTTTGAAGACTATTTCTGTCTTTATTATTTAATCATGTTTAAAGACACTGTCCATTACTCAATGTCTTTCTTTCTTTCTTTCTTTCTTTCTTTCTTTCTTTCTTTCTTTCTTTCTTTCTTTCTTTCTTTCTTTCTTTCTTTCTTTCCTTCCTTCCTTCCTTCCTTCCTTCCTTCCTTCCTTCCTTCCTTCCTTCCTTCTTTCCTTCCTTCCTTCTTTCTTATCCTCACCCGAGGACATTTTTTGTTTTTGTTTTTTGTTCAGATAGAGTGGGAGGGAGAAAGAGAGAGAAACATCGACGTTAAAGGGACACATTGAGTGGTTGCCATCCGCATGACCCAACCAGGGCCGGGGACAAACTTCAACTGAGGTACGTGCCCTTAGTGGGAACCTATCAACCCGGGTCTCTCTGGACCACAGGCTGACGCTCTAGCCACTGAGCAAAACCATCCAGGGCATCAGTGTCTTTCTTTTTTGTTCCTCTTTGCTGTGAAGGATCTGAGATTTTTACGTTATTTACAAGTTCGCCTGCCAGTTATACAAATACACACACACACACACACACACACACACACACACACTGACAGAAACATAAGACCCTGGTGGCAGAGACACAGATTGTTTATTATTCACAGCAAAAGCAGTAAGCAGAGCAATATCTGTGTCAATCTTTTACACCGCAGTTACCACAGGGCAATGTTATGGGAGCCAGATGCTACCTCTGTGCGTACATAGTAAGCTGTGCCACAGGAGAGGAACCCTGAAATTAGGAGATTCAGCTTTTTATAAGGTTGCTGGTGAGTCGACCCAGCTTGGGTGGGGAGGTGGAGAGAGAAGGAGAAGAGAGGGAGAAGGAGAGAGAAGCAAATGTCTCTGGAGGGGAAGGAGAGGGCTTTATTTTTAGTGCCCCGTGACATGTCTTGTGAAGTACATCACTAGACCTCTCCAAAGGAATATACTTTCTCCCAAAACTATTTGCTATTCAACCATGTCCTTTGCTCAGAAGATCTAATCTGTATAGGAATAAGAGATATCCATGGAGAATTGTCTTCCAATACTCACAAAAATTCAATGGCATAAAAATAATCTCTATTTTCAGTTGAATTTGTGTTTCCTTTTTATTCAATAATGAGATTTTTTTTAAAAAATGTGTTTGCCTTTTTGCCTTGACTGACAGTGGGTTTCACATGTAAATTTACAGCTTAGTTGTGCTAACTTACTCCAGGAACCTGAGATGAGAGGAACAGGTTGAAGGATTAAATGACTTGTCTAAAGTCCATATGCTGACTGTGACTCTCTTTGGACATCTGTTCAGGATCAACACCCATGCCATCTCTTCTGCTTTGCTTTTGTTTGAGTTGTCTTAGGACATAGCTCTCATTTTAAAAACCCTTATCAATAAAATATTCAAACTATGTAAAAGGTAGTTTATCAGCAGTTCCACCAAAATTTACCTGGTAGTAATATCCTGCCATATTGCCTTCAAATATCTCCTTTATAAAAATATATATATATATATATATATAATTAACCATGCCCAAATCCTGTCCTCTTTTTCCCTCCACCAAAGTAAATCATTATCCTGAAGGTGATGTCAACATTTCCCTGCATGTGTTTATATTTTTACTTACATTTGTATACAGCTATTTTACTATGTATATTTAACATTTATATAAAAAGTATACTGTATTTATCTTTTTGAAACTCCCTTTTTTAATCAACATTTTTATATGTGTATCTATAATTTATTATTTTTAACTTTTTAGTGGCATTCTATTACAAGAAAAATGATCAATCCATAGTTTATCTAGGACAGATGGACAGTACAGTTTCCAAATTTTTTTGTATTACAAACAGTGCTTCAGTGAACAGTCTTATAAATGACTCCTTATCCACATATATGAGATGTTCTCTGACTGTATATCCTTATCCACATGTATGAGGCATTCTGGCTGTATATCCTCATCCACATGTATGAGGTGTTCTCTGACTGTATATCCTTATCCACATGTATGAGGTGCTCTCTCACTGTATATCCTCATCCACATGTATGAGGTGTTCTCTGACTGTATATCTTCATCCACATGTATGAGATATTCTCTGGATGTATATCCTTATCTACATGTATGAGACGTTCTCTGGCCGTATAGCCTCATCTACATACATGTATGAAATGTTCTTTGGCTGTATATCCTTATCCACATGTATGAGACGTTCTCTGGCTGTACATCCTCATCTACATGTATGAGATGTTCTTTGGCTGTATATCCTTATCCACATGTATAAGGTATTCTCTGGGTTTGTATCCAGAAGAGGGATTGCTGGGCTGTGGAAGATGTGCATCTTCAATTTTATCATCTGTTGTCAAGATACTTTTCTTTTTTTTTTATTATTAATTTGTTTTTATTACAGATGTTTCTCCTTTTTCCCCCATTGACATACTCCTTCCCGTCCCCTCCACACCCTCCCCAGCTTTGTTGTCTATGTCCATTGGTTATACATACGTGCATATAAGTTCTGTGGTTTATCTCCTCCCCAACATCCCCTCTTGACTGACAGTTTGTACCCCACCTCTATGTCTCTCGGTCAATTTTGTTTATCAGTTTGTTTAGTTCATTATATTCCACAAATAAAGTGAGATCATGTGATATTTGTTTTTCTCTGCTTGGCTTATTTCGCTTAGCATAACATTCTTCAGGTCCCTCCATGTTATCTCAAATTCAAGAGATCTTTCTTTAAGCTGCATAGTATTCCACTGTGTACATGTATCACAGCTTTTTTATCCACTCATCTACTGATGGACACTTAGGTTGTTTCCAGATCTTAGCTATTGTAAATAGTGCTGTTGTGAATATAGGCATACATATATTATTTCTGATTGGTGTTTCAGGCTTCTTAGAGTATATTCCTAGAAGTGGGATCACTGGGTCAAATGGCAGTTCAATTTTCAGCTTTTTGAGGTAACACCATAGGGTTTTCCATAGTGGCTGCACCAGTCTGCATTCCCACCAGAAGTGCACTAGAGTCCCCTTTTGTCCACACTTTCACCAATAATTGTTTGATGATTTGTTGATGGTGGCCATTCTGACAGGTGTGAAGTGATACCTCATAGTTGTTTTAATTTGCATCTCTCTGATGATTAGTGATGTTGAGCATTTCTTCATATTCTCTTGGCCATTTGTATGTCCTGTTTGGAGAGGTGTCTATTTAGCTCCTCTGCCCATTTTTTAATTGTTTTTTTGTCTTCATTTTGTTGAGTTGTATGAGCACTCTATATATTTTAAAAATCCCTTATCTGATGCATCATTGGCAATTATGATCTCCCATATGGTGGGTTCCCTTTCCATTTTGATGATTGTTTCTTTCGCTGTGCAGAAGCTTTTTAGTTTGATGTAGTCCCATGTGTTCATTTTCTCCTTTGTTTCTGTTGCCTTAGGTGATGAATTAGTGAAAATTCTGCTGCGTATAATGTCTGAAATTTGTTGCCTCCATTTCATTTTCTTCTAGGATTTTTATGGATCCACAAGTCACATTTAAGTCTTTTATCCATTTTGAGTTTATTCTTGTGTATGGTGTAAGTTGATGGTCTAGTTTCATTTTTTTGCATGTAGTTGTCCAATTTTCCCAACACCACTTATTAAAGAGGCTGTCTTTACTCCATTGTATGCTCTTGCCACCTTTGTCAAATATTAATTGAGCATAATGTCTTTAGTCAATTTTTGGGTTTTCTATTCTGTTCCATTGATCTGTCTGTCTGTTCTTGTGCCAGAACTAGGCTGTTTTGATTACAGTCGCTTTGTAGTATAACCTGATATCTGGTAATGTGATCCCTCCTACTTTGTTCTTCTTTTTCAAGACTGCTGTGGCTATTCGGGGTCTTTTTTGGTTCCATATAAACTTTTAGAGTGTTTGTTCTAGTTGTGTGAAATATATTATTGGTATTTTGATGGGGATTGCATTGACTCTATAGATTGCTTTTGGTAGGTAGTATGGACATTGTAATGATGTTAATTTTTCCAATCCATGAACAAGGTATGTGCTTCCACTTTTCTGAATCTTCCCCTATTTCTTTTTTTAATGTCCTGTAGATTTCTGTGAACAGGTCCTTTACTTTTTTTGTTAAGTTTATTCCCAGGTATCTTAATTTTTTTTGTTGCAAAGCTAAATGGAATTGTTTTCTAGTTTCTCTTCCTTTGTGTTCATTATTGGTATATAAAAATGCCAATGATTTCTGTATGTTGTTTTTGTATCCTGCTACTCTTCCAAATTCATTTATTAAATCTAGTAGTTTTTTGATGGACTCTTTAGGGTTTTCTATGTACAATATCATGTCATCTGCAAATAATGACAGTTTCACTTCCTCCTTCTCAATTTGGATCCCTTTTATTTTTTTCTTCATGTCTAATTGCTGTGGCTAATATTTCCAGTACTATATTAAATAAGAGTGGCTAAAGTGGGCGTCCCTGTCTTGTTCCTGTTCTTAAGGGGAATGCTTTTAGTTTTTGCCCATTGAGTATGATGTTGGCTGTAGGTTTTTCATAGATGGGTTTTATTATGTTGAGATATGATTCCTCTATTTGCACATTGCTGAGCATTTTATATCAGAAATGGGTGCTAGATTTTGTTGAATGCTTTTTCAGCATCTATTGATATGATCATATGGTTTTTATCTTTCCTTTTGTTTATGTGGTGTATCACATTTATTGATTTGCAAATATTGTACCATCCCTGCATCCCTGAAATGATTCCCACTTGGTCATGATGAATAATGTTTTTGATGTATTGGTGGATCCAACTTACTAATATTTTGTTAAGGATTTTGCATCTGTATTCATCAGGGATATTGGCCTGTAGTTTTCTTCTTTATTGTGTCTTTATCTGGTTTTGGAATTAGGATTATGCTGGCCTCATAAAATAAGTTTGAAAGTGTTCTGTCTTCTTGGATTTTTTGGAATAGTTTGAGGAGAATGGGTATTAGATCTTCTTTGAATGTTTGGTAAAACTCCCCTGTGAAGCCATCTGGGCCTGGACTTTTGTTTGCTGGGAATTTCTTAATTACATCTTCAATTTCCTTAGTTGTTATTGGTCTGTTCAAGTTTTCTATCTCTTCCTGGTTCAGTTTTGGGAGGCTCTGTATTTCTAGAAATTTGTCCGTATCTCCTAGATTGTCCAATTTGTAGGCATATAATTGTTCATAGTATGTTTTGATGAGCCTCTTTGTATTTCTGTGGTGTCAGTTGTTACTTCTCTTCTTTCATTTCTGATTTTGTTTATTTGGTTTCTGTCTTTTTTGTTTCTTGATGAATCTGGCTAAAGGTCCATTGAACTTTTTTATCTTTTCAAAGAACTAGCTTTTTGTTTCATTGATCTTTTGAATTGTTTTTTTTTTTTTGTCTCTATGTCATTTATTTCTGCTCTGACCTTTACTATTTCTTTCCTCCTACTAGCTCTGAGTTTTTCTTTTTCATTACTCTCTAGTTCTTTAAGTTGTAGGGTTAGAAAGTCAATTAGGAATTTTTCTTGTTTCTTGAGGTAGGCCTGTAGTGCTATGAACTTCTCTCTCAGGACTGCTTTTGCTGTGTCCTATAGGTTTTGTGTTGTTGTGTGTTCATTTTCATTGGTTTCCAAGAAGTTTTTAATTTCTTCCTTGATTTCATTAGTGACCCATTTGTTGTTTAATAACATGCTATTTAACCTCCAAGTTTTTGAATGATTTTGTGTGCTTTTATTGTCATTGAGTTCTACTTTCATGCGACTGTGATCTCAAAAGATGCTTGATATGATTTCAATCTTCTTGAATTTGTAGAGACTTGCTTTGTGTCCTACCATGTGGTCTATCTTTGTGAATGTCCCATGTGCACTCGAGAATGTGTATTCTGTAGCTCTGGGGTGAAATGCTCTGTAAATATCAATGAAGTCCAACTGATCTAGTTCGTCTTGTAAGGACTCTATGTCCTTGTTAATTTTTTGTCTAGAAGATCTACCCAGTGGTGTCAGTGGCATGTTGAAGTCACCTACTATGATCATATTGCTATTGATCTCTCCCTTGAAGTCCTCCAGAAGTTTTAAAATATATTTTGGTGCTCCCATATTTGGTGCATATATGTTTACCAGTTTTATATCCTCTTGTTGGATTGATCCTTCTGATATTATGTAGTGACCTTCTTTGTCTCTTATTATGGCCCTCGTTTTGAAGTCTGTCTTGTCAGATATGAGTATTGCTACACCAGCTATTTTTAAATTCCCATTTGCTTGGAAAATTTTTTTCCATCCCCTCATTTTCATCCTGTGTGAGTCTTTTGTTGTGAGGTGGGTTTCTTATAGACAGCACATATATGGGTCATGTTTTCTTATCCAATCAGCTACCCTATGTCTTTTGTTGGAGCATTTAAGTCATTTACATTTAAGGTTATTATTGATAGATAGTTATTAGTTGCCATTTTAATTTTATGCCTGTGTTCCCCCCTCCCTCACCTGTTTCTTTTTCTTCTCACAATAGTTCCTTCAGCATTTCTTGCAGTGCTGGTTTGGTGGTGGTAAATTCCTTTAGCTTTTTTTTTTTTTTTTTTTTTTTAATCCATGAAGCTCTTTATTTCTCCTTCAATTTTGAATGATAGCCTTGCTGGATAGAGTAGTCTTGGATTCAGACCCTTGCCTTGCATTACTTTGTACACATCATGCCACTCCCTTCTGGTCTGTAGCTTTTCTATTGAGAAATCAGCTGACAGTCTAATGGGAACTCCCTTGTAGGTAACTTTCTGTCTCTCTCTTGCTTCCTTTAAAATTCTTTCTTTGTCTTTAATGTTTGCCATTTTTATTATGATGTGTCTAGCTGTGGGTCTTCTGGGGTTGATCTTGCTTGGAACTCTCTGTGTTTCCTAAACTTGTGTGACTTTTTCCTTTACCAGTTTAGGAAAGTTTTCTGTCATTATTTCTTCAAACAGATTCTCTATTCCTTTCTCTAATTCTTCTCCTCCTGATATCCCTATAATGCAAATGTTTTTACATTTTGTATTGTCCCACAGCTCCCTTAAACTTTCCTGCCTTTTAAACTTTTTTTTCCATTTGCTGCTCTATTTGGGTGTTTTTCTCTAGCTTGTCTTCTAAGTCGCTGATTCAGTCTTCAGCTTCTTCTAATCTACTATTGAACCCTTCTAAGGTGTTTTTCATAACAGTTATGTCATTCTTTATTTCCTCTTGATTTTTATGCATAGCTTCTACCTCTTTTTTTAAGCTGAAGTAGTTCCCAGTGAGCTCTTCATTCTTGTTAAGTTACTTGTAGCTCTCACCAAATTGTTTGAGCACCTTTAGAATCATTGCTTTGAATTCTTTATCTGACAGGTTGCTTTCTTCCATTTCCTATAGTTCCTTTTCTAGTTATTCCTCTTTTTGTTTCCCTTGGGTGTTGTTTATTTGTCTCCCCATTTTAGCAGTCTGGTAGCTCTAGACCCAGTGAGGGATGTTTGGATGTGTAGGCAGTTCACTGTGTATCAAATAAAGCTACTGTGCTTCCCAGATTGTTCTGTTGCATGTTGCCTCTTGAGTGCTGTGGATCCTGGAGGATTGACTACTGGGGGCTGGTATTCGTGTGTCCTGGTAGGTGCTGCTGATGGGTTGTGTGGGCCCCTCTGAAGCTGTGTTCCCTGCTGGTCGCTGGTGCCCCCTGTAGCTGTATTGCTCAGACCCTGCTGGAGCTGCATTTCCTGCCTTTACCTTGGGTGGCTGGGTCACACAGGCCTGTCTGGGACCCTGGCTCTGCACCACTCTTGTGGGCCTCTGGGCCTCTAGATCTCTGGCTTCCCACTGCTCTTGTGGGCCACTGTGTTGCACAGCCCCTGATGAAGCCCCAGATCCTGCAGCTGGTGGCTGGGGAGTGCTGCTGCCCAGTGGAGCTCAGCTCCTGCTCAGCCTTTGCTGTAGTTTTTGGGGATGGTTTTCTGCTGCTGGTCTGTGCTTCTGTTGCCTGGGAATGGATGTCGGTTCCCCAGCCTCTGTTGCTGGGGGTATATCTCGACTCTGATCAGGCTGCTACTGTGGAGGATGGTGCTGGGCTCCCAGCTGTCGGCAGTTTCCACAACCGGCACCTTGACAGCTCCACTACTGTGCACTGCTCTGTGTTGACACAGGGTGTCCACTGCTCCGATGGTGCCAGGTGCACTGGTGGGCTCAGGTTGCTGGGCCCTAGCCACTCCCACTGCCTCCTCCCAGGGAAGACCCGGGATCTTCCAAAATGGTGAGACCTCCATGTGGTGCTGGGAGAAGCGCCCTGAAGAGCAGGTTACCAGGGTAGCCGGCTGCTCCCTATCCATAGCACAGAAACTTTCTGTTCCGCGTCTGCATTGCATGAGTTTGGTCATCCACCTTCATGTCCACTCACTCTCACACACTCACCCTCCCTCTGGTCCTGCTCTCTGCCATCTTTGACCCAAGATGCTTTTCAGAATGGGTTCACTTTAGGAGCATTGTGATTCAATAATTTCTTCAATTCTGGAAAATTCTTAGCTATTATTTCTTCAAATATTACCTCTTTCCCATTTTCTCTAATCTCTTCTTTTGGAATGCCTATTAAACATATACTTAGGACCTTCTCATTTTATTCTTTGTTTATTTACCTTCCTCATATCCCACCCCCCCCTTTTTTTATGCATTTTGAATAATGTCCCCTAAGCTATCTTTCAATTAACCCATTCTCTTCAGCTGTATTTAATACAATATCTTACATATTCAGTGTTTTTTAAATTTCAAACATTATACTTACCATTTCTAGAAATATTATTTGGTATTTCCTCTCAATCTCTATTTTTTTCTTTTCAAAGTGTCGTTTATGAGTTTATTTCTCTTAAAAATATATAATTATTTTAAACACTTATTTATGGTCTTTGAAAAGATTTTTCCTTGAGATATTTGAGGAATGCTAATCTTCCTGACTATTGTGATCTATATTGAGTCTCACTCATTGTAGATAATTTCTTTTGATGCTCTGTTTTATTTAACTACAAGTTTTTCTTCAACAGGGATTTTTTAAAAACAGAAATTCCTTCTTTCCTGTAACTGTTCCGAGGATTTTGCTAGTGCTCCAGGGGTACTAGCCCCAGTGGAGACCAATATCCTTACCTTCTTCTGGACTGGTGGGTATAGTTGTTCTAGTCCCACCTGCACTGAGACTACCCGAAGGCCTGCTCCTCACCTTCTGTGCCTCTGAGTGTTACCTCTAGTCTCCTTGTCAAAGCTCAAGCCCCCAGTCTTCATTTCAGGCTCCAATAACATGCCCAGAGTTCTTGGGACATAAACTTACTATTTCAGCTTTTAGTTGCCTCTTTGTTTCTAGCACAAGGATCCCTTCCTTCCTTCCTTCCTTCCTTCCTTCCTTCCTTCCTTCCTTCCTTCCTTCCTTCCTTCCTTCCCTCCCTCCCTCCCTCCCTCCCTCCCTCCCTCCCTCCCTCCCTCCCTCCTTTCGTTCGTTCGTTCGTTCGTTCTTTCTTTCTTTCTTTCTTTCTTTCTTTCTTCCAACTCAGTTTTATATTAAATTTTTGGTGTATGAGTTTATCTAGAATTTGTAGGTTTTTCTGGGTGTCAGGTTCCCCATTAGCTCTGCCATGTTGCTGGAACCAGATATCCTTCAGCTTCACCTTTTTTAAAAAAAAAATTTTCTTTATTGATTTTTAGGGAGTGAAAGGGAGAGGAAGAGAGAAATAGAAACATCGATGGGAAAGAACATCAACTGGATGCCTCCTGCATGCCCCCCACTGGGGATCAGGCCCAACACCTGGTCACCTGCCCTGACTGGGAATCAAACCGGCGAGCTCTTGATACAAGGGTTGCTGCTCAACCACTGAGCCACACTAGCCAGGCTTTACTTTTTTTTTTTTTTTATCATCCTTACCCGAGGACATTTTTCCATTTTTTTGTTCAGGTAGAGTGGGAAGGAGAGAGAGGAAGAGAGAGAAACATCGATGTGAAAGGGACACATCGAGTGGTCGCCACCCGCACAACCAACCAGGGCCGGGGACAAACTGCAACCGAGGTACATGCCCTTAGCGGGAACCGAACCCGGGTCTCTCTGGACCGCAGGCCGACGCTCCAACCGCTGAGCCAAACCGGCCAGGGCCAGGCTTTACTTTTTTTTTTTTTAACTTTTATTTATTGATGAGAGAGAGGGGAGAGGGGGAGAGAGAGAGAGAGAGAGAGAGAGAGAGAGAGAGAGAGAGATCTATTTGTTCCACTTATTTATGCATTCACTGGTTGATTCTTATATGTACCCTGATAGAAGATTGAACCCGAAACATTGGTATATCAGGATAACTTTCTAACCAGTTAAGCTACCCAGCTAGGGCCCAGCTTTACTTCTTAATATCTTTTACAAATTTCAATATAAGAGGGTTGAATTTGTTTTTGAAAATAAGTAAAGTATAATTCTACTTTTTCATTTATTCAACAAATATTTATTGGAAACCTGACATGTAAAATCACTAGTTTAGGTGCGAGGGATTCATAGATGTCTTGCAGTGCCAGTAGAGTGGAGCAAGTGATCATCAAACTGTGTAGAGTGCACCATGGATGCATCAACAAGGGGCATGGAGTTCCAGAGTAGTCAGTGTAGGCTTTCCAGAAGGTAATGCTTGACCTGAGATTTGAAGTAGGAGAAATTAACCTGGACATAGGAGAATTGTTCCAGGAAGAGAACAGTGTATATTACGATGCTGAAGCAAGACAGAACATGCCTTACTTAGGAAATTTAAGTAGTTTTACATTGCTGGAATGAGACAAGTGGGAATAGTCCCAGGTCAGAGGTCCCAGGGTCCTCCAGGGTAGAAGTGAAGAAGAAGCTTTACTTGGGAAATATGCATTAGCTAGGGTGGAGAATCAGAATGGCTACCGAGAGGAAACTAGGTTGTATCAAGGAAGAGAACAACATACTGTATCTCTCATCTGAAAGTCTCAGTGATGACTAAAACAGAAGTATGCACAGTGAAGTCAATAGCCTGGAGACTCAAAGGAACAACAGAATAACATATGAGGTGTGAAGGTCAATGAATGGAGTGTATCATGGTACCAGAGTGCTCTAAGAGGTAAGTGGCATAGCACGGAGGAGCTATATCAGCCCTGGCACACTGCTTGGCTGCCTTCCCAAAGTGACAGAGGTCAGCTTACCTAGAGTGAATTCCAAAATAAATTCCTTCAAGAATTGTCAATCTATGTGTGTCAGGGTGGAACTTTGTGGTGTGCAGAAGTAAAAGAAATGAAATCTGGAATTACTTTGCAAGGAAAAAAGGGACCACAAGTCACTGGGGTCCTCGTGTGGCACAGACATTTTAGAGGCTGTTTTCTTCATTTTGCCTGCACAAGTGGAAACAGTTATCTCTAATGCCACTATAAGGAAGTGTCTATGACAGGAAGTGCTCCCAGTCCTGTGGCCCTGCTTGGCCTGCCAAAGTCAACAACGATGTCTGGGAGCTGACATGTTTTGGCCGAAGTCAGTGTTCAGGCTGATTATCTAGGTCACTGCAGCTTAGAGCAGCTGCCAGCTTCACTGAGCCAGGCAGCTTACAGGGCTAAGCAGATGCACCATTCCGTAAGTCCTGGTGCTGGGGATGTTGAAAACCATCAGGATACTGTCTACTCAGTTTTCCATTCCTGAGGTCCCTTATAAAACAAGCAGATATAACACTACCATCTCAGCCCTGCAGAACCTGTAAGAGTTTGAGGAGCCACTTGACTCAGCACCCATAGTGCCAGGTGCAAAGGAAGTCTTCTTTAATGATGTCCAGCTGGAACCTCCCAACCCCAACTCTTTGTGCTCATGTCACAATAAGCCACCAGAATCTCTTCAGGTCACCTGTATCAGCTGGGTCTTGGGTAATTTATATTTGGCACAATATCTTTGAATATATCTTTGAAGATATATAGGACATGCTTTAGAACTAAATATAATTAACCAAAAAGGCTTGGGTAGGTTGTTGAGGAAGGTCCTGTGATAGTGTCCATTTTCAGTCTGGAGGAGACCATTATATGCTTCATTTCAGATCACATCAAAGAACTGAAACACTATCATAGTTATAGTCAGTGTCCTAATGAAAATATTCCTTTATTGCGTGTTCTTGAGGGAGGTAATCTGCCTGACTGGTGTTCCCAGCTACATAATATCTAACAGAATTTTGGTAGAACCATTTAAGGTGCTCTAGGTATATCATCTTACCAGTGATGAGACAGAGCACATGAAGAGAATCTTTGAACATACCTATAGATAGGTTAATAAGGCTGCGTACTCTCCTACATAGAGCAGTGTTCTCCATGCATCCACAAAGCATATCTCTTTGCAAAGTAATTTCAGATTTCATTCCTTTTACTTCTGCACACCACAAAGTTCCACCCTGACACACATAGATTGACAATTCTTGAAGGAATTTATTTTGGAATTCACTCTAGGTAAGCTGACCTCTGTCACTTTGGGAAGGCAGCCAAGCAGTGTGCCAGGGCTGATATAGCTCCTCCGTGCTATGCCACTTACCTCTTAGAGCACTCTGGTACCATGATACACTCCATTCATTGACCTTCACACCTCATATGTTATTCTGTTGTTCCTTTGAGTCTCCAGGCTATTGACTTCACTGTGCATACTTCTGTTTTAGTCATCACTGAGACTTTCAGATGAGAGATACAGTATGTTGTTCTCTTCCTTGATACAACCTAGTTTCCTCTCGGTAGCCATTCTGATTCTCCACCCTAGCTAATGCATATTTCCCAAGTAAAGCTTCTTCTTCACTTCTACCCTGGAGGACCCTGGGACCTCTGACCTGGGACTATTCCCACTTGTCTCATTCCAGCAATGTAAAACTACTTAAATTTCCTAAGTAAGGCATGTTCTGTCTTGCTTCAGCATCGTAATATACACTGTTCTCTTCCTGGAACAATTCTCCTATGTCCAGGTTAATTTCTCCTACTTCAAATCTCAGGTCAAGCATTACCTTCTGGAAAGCCTACACTGACTACTCTGGAACTCCATGCCCCTTGTTGATGCATCCATGGTGCACTCTACACAGTTTGATGATCACTTGCTCCACTCTACTGGCACTGCAAGACATCTATGAATCCCTCGCACCTAAACTAGTGATTTTACATGTCAGGTTTCCAATAAATATTTGTTGAATAAATGAAAAAGTAGAATTATACTTTACTTACTTTCAAAAACAAATTCAACCCTCTTATATTGAAATTTGTAAAAGAGAAAGGAATACAGAGAGATAGAAACATCGATGGGAGAGAACGTCAACTGGCTGCCTCCTGCATGCCCCCCACTGAGGATCAAGCCTACAGCCTGGGCATGTGTCCTGACTGGGAATCAAAACGGCGACCTCTTGATACATGGATCGCTGCTCAACCACTGAGCCACATGAGCCAGGCTTTACTTTTTTTTTTTTATTTATTGATATGAAAGAGAGAGAAAGAGAGATATCTATTTGTTCCACTTATTTATGCATTCACTGTTTGATTCTTGTATATGCCCTGATCAGGGATCAAACCTGAAACCTTGGTATATCAGGATAATCTCTAATCAGTTGAGCTACCCAGCTAGGGCCCAGCTTTACTTCATTATATTCCACAAATGAGTGAGATCATGTGATATTTGTCTTTTTCTGCTTGCTTCACTTAGCATAATACTCTCCAGGTCCCTCCATGTCGTCTCAAAGGATAAGGGATCTTTCTTTCTTACAGCTGCATAGTACTCCATTGTGTATATGTACCACAGCTTTTTATCCATTCATCTACTGATGAAAACTTGGGCTGTTTCCAGATCTTAGCTATTGTAAATAGTGCTGCTATGAACATGGGGGTACATATATTCTTTCTGATTGGTGTTTCAGGCTTCTTAGGGTATATTCTTAGAAGTGGGATCATTGGGTCAAATGACAATTCAATTTTTAATATTTTGAGGTAACACCATAGTGTTTTCCATAGTGGCTGCACCATTCTGCATTCCCACCAGCAGTGTACTAGAGTCCCCTTTTCTCCACACCCTCGCCAACACTTGTTGTTTGATGTGTGGTCCCTTTTTTCAAGATGAAGGTCAGAGGCTTTTCTAAGTAAAGTTCACTCCTCATCCCTAACCCTGCAGGGTAGACTGCAGTTTGGGGTCTAAACTGTAAACCTCACAAATATCAGGCACTTCTGTTGGTCCTTGGATGAGCCTGCTATGAGGCTCTCTTGGGTGGTGTAATTCAAGACCTGGGAAAAAAGGACAATTACTAGAAAGCAGAACTACTGGAATCTTGAAGACATAATTCTCCTGTTTGGCCAAGGGTTTGGGACATTTAGACTTTTACAGGACCACCTGATTAAGAGCTTATTCAAGACCAGTGTTCCACAGGATGTCAATACTGGGATAAATAGAGTCAAATAACTTTCTTTACTGTGTGTGGACTGCCAGGAGTCTACTGCTAGAAGTCTTTCCTGTGCTCATGAGTATTGAGCAAAGACATGGTCATGTAGCTTTCCCAAACTTACAGGAAACTTTTTTCTGGACCTATTAATAGTAGCAATACTTCTTGCAACATTTACTCATGAATCACTGAGTTAGTTTCCCATTAGTCCCCTGGTATCCTCACCAAGGTGGTTTTACCCAACATAAACTAAGTGGGGCCTGGTAATTCTCTGACCTTCAGGTCACCGATAATTGGACCTTTATTTTCTAAACTGCTTATAGTTTGCTTTTTTGGTAATTTATCCCATTATTAGTGAAAATAAGATGAACACAGTTCTTTTATGAGACAAGGGAGTCAAAATTAAGTGGGAGAAATTTAGTTAAAGATTGAAATGTTTTTACTGTTGAACTATCCATGTGTCTTATGTATTAATATCACCAAATTAAAAAAGAAATATATGGATATAATATTCATATGAAATAATTTTAAATATGCAAAAACCCCCATAAAATTAATATAACAAGGTTAAGATAAAATTTTTGAAATAGGCCAAGACATTCTAAATAAAGCCTCCCATTTACCAAATTTCTTCTGTTTATTTACCTCAATTTTACCATCTACTGTTCCTGCTCATAGCATACCAAAGATGAAACAGGGTAACTTATAATATGAAAAACATGTATTACAAGTGAGTCATAAAATTGAAAAATAGCTACTTGCCAGAAGCCACATGAATTTTGGAGGAAATGTATTTTCTACAGGGATGATTTGTCATAGGAATAGCAAGTATTTATTAAAAGCATCAAAATGGTGAATAAGTGACCCTGAAGCAATAAAGAGTCCTCCTTCAGAAGCATAACATATATCAAATAATTTATTTTGAAACTAATCAGTTTTAATTACTTTTAGGTGAAGGACAAAATCTGAAAAAGATTCTGTGAAACAGAAACAGTAACTTATGTATGCAGACACCACTTTGATTTTTATTGAATATGGACCTTCCTTACATTTATACATTTACAAAGTCATAATCTTTTACTCTGCTAGGAGGCATTTTGCTGCAGAGGATCTGCTTTCCTTCCTAATGACTGCATCTGCTCTCTACTAGTATCGCATCTCCTTGTAGCCTAGTAGTGGGATTCAGAGGCATGCTATCATTTTGATCCTACAAGAGGGAAACAGCAACAGCTGCTTTATTTCCTGGAAACTCTTTCCAGAAGCCAGAAACACTAGGAAATTTTCCAAAATGACATATGGAGAGAGGGGGCTAAAACTGCCCCTACCTATCTAGGAGTTGGTATGGCCTGAGAGGGAATAAGAAGGGCCCCTCCCCACAAAAGCCATTTCTTAGCTACTGGACTAGATAGATAGTATTCTTGCTTCAGCATTCCATAAATCTCTTAAGAGAGAAGGAAAATTGTGATGGGAAATTTTGTTCACCATTCAGTAATGGCAGCAGTAAGCAAAAACAGAGTTTACTACAATAACAAGAACTTAGAACAGGACCTGGTACACAGTGTCATGTAAATGTTTGTTTATTCAAATGTTATTACATGTTCTTTGGAAGCACATTTTAAAAGGCTGCAATATACCATTGAATAGATATAGTATCATTTACCTAATTGTTCTATCATTGTTTCAGTTTTTCAATGTTATAAATAACTTTTAATGAACATGTAAATACTGTTCTTTCTAGTTTGTGTGCATTTTTGCTGAGCAGTTACATGCTTTTTCTGCTATAGCCTGTACCTTTTGGGAGTTATTGAAGCCATCAAGTGGCTTGGCTCTTACTTCAGAGGAGCATGGCTAACTGGAAAGGGAATGGTTTTCCTAATGACCTCATTTTATACCTTGCTCAAGGCAATAGAGGCGGCCTATGAAAGTATAGTTCCCTTAAACTGAATATATTAGACTATAATGTTTTAGGCAGGGACACCTTCTATTACCAGAAGCTAGAAACATCTGAGAGATAAATTGATTATTGGTGTGAACCTTCTCAAGTTTCAAGAAAGCATGCTGGAGCCTGGCTGATGTGGCTCAGTAGATTGAGCATTGACCCATGGACTGAGAGGTCCCGCTCAGGGCACATGCCCGGGTTTCGGGCTCGATCCTCAGTAGGGAGTGTGCAGGAGGCAGCCGATGGATGTTTCTCTCTCACATGGATGTTTCTCTCTCTCCTTTCTTCTCTAAAAAATCAATGAAAACATATTAAAAAGCATGCTGTACATGAGCACAGAGCATTTCCTGAAGCTTAATGATCATCTAGGATTAATGTTGGCCTTCAGCAGACTCATGATTAACATTTCTAAACAGGTTATTAATTTCCAGGAAATGCTTAGTATATTGATTGTTTGCTTAATTGGAGAAATGAATAATTTAGTAAAGGATAATTACATAAATTTGAACAGACTGTTTTCTAACATGCACACCCTAGTGAGCACTTGGTAAATGAAAAAAAAGTTAAGGTGTTTTGTTTGCTTTTTAAATTGATTTCAGAGAGGGAGAAAGAGATAAACATTGGTTGGTTGCCCATTGTCTGCGCCCCTACCAAGGATTGAACCCACAACCTAAGTATCAAATTTGTGACCTTCTGGTACTTGAGACGATGCTTCAACCAACTGAGCCACACCAGCCAGGGCAAGGTTTTTTAATCGATATGTAATAATGGGTTTTGATGAGCAAAAGAGAGTATCTTTTTATAAAAGGAGAAAAAGAAACTAATATATATATATATATTTTTTTTTTATCCTCACCCGAGGATATTTTTCCATTTTTCGTACAGATAGAGTGGGAGGGAGAGAGAGAGAGAAACATCGATGTGAAGGGACACATCGAGTGGCTGCCACCTGCACGACCAACCAGGGCCGGGGACAAACTGCAACCGAAGTACGTGCCCTTAGCGGGAACCGAACCCGGGTCTCTCCGGACCGCAGGCCGACGCTCTAACCGCTGAGCCAAACTGGCCAGGGCAACTAATATATTTTTAGAATGGGAAAAAACCCAGATAAAGCTAGAGTGGATGACTTTCTTTGGAAAGAAATGTTTAAATTCTCATTTTCAATAACACTGTAACCTTGAACACTTGTTTTAATAAAAAAACTCTCTTCTGTTTTTTGCAGGTCAGAAAGGGTTCTTTGTTTGATATCATTTCCTTTCCAGCAAAGACTGCTTTAACCAGCATAATATATGCTTCATATGCAGCGCTAATTTATTTGGTAAGTTAAGAAAAATTATTAGAATCTAGAAATAAATGTACTTATTTTATGTAATGTTAAAGGTATACTGTACATTCTACTCATAAACCAAGGTACTATATTCTTGTTATACAAAATAATTTTACACTAAAAATTTACTTCAATTCTCTAAAAATAAATTTGCTTAAATAATTTTATTTTTATAAAGTTTATTACCACTTGGTCAAAATATGGTGATTTTGCTTTCATTTAGGTACAGCTGTTTCATTTCAGCCGTTGTGCCACAGTTAGCTAAAATTCAGCATTCCATCGTTTAAATTTGTGATTTGGGGGAAAACAAATATTAGTGTGTTTTGAATTATGAGTGCTATAAATTAAATGTGTATTTTGAATTACAAATGCTATAATTCCAAAGTGTTCATCAAAAAGCATGACAAAAATATAAGATTCTATAAATTATAAGGGATTATTTCTTTTAATCTATTCCTATTTATCCTTACTTTTAAATTAAAAAAAAAAAAGAATAACATACAAAGAGAAAAGTAAACTGCTTGAAGAATTATCACACAATCTATTAACCTATTTATCACACAGGTCAAGAAACAAAATATTCTGAGAAAGCCTCTTTCTTGTTCCCCTCATAATCACTAACCTTATCTATACAGGCAACCACTATTCTGACTTCTAATACTATAGTTCTGTTTGAATTATATATAAATGAAATCACGTACTATATATATATTCTTTTGTATTTGCCCTTTTTGCTCAACACTATCATTTATCTGATGCCTATAGCAGTTTGTTGATTTTCGTTGCTGTGTAGTATTCCATTGATTGACTATATTACTATCCCTTTTACTGTTGAACATTTAGATTATTTACAGTTTTGGCTATTGTGAATAAGGTGCTATGAATATTCTTGTACATATGCGTTGGTGAAATTGCTGGACCATAGACTGTGTACCTATTCATCTCTAGTAGATGTTGCCAGTTTTCCAAAATGGTTTTAACAATTCATCCCAGGAGATTATATGAGTCTCAGTTGCTCAACATCATTACCAACACTTGGTATTGTAAATCTTTTCCATTTTAGCCATTCTTGTGGGTATGTAGTATTATCACATTGAGGTTTTAATTTACATTTCTTTATTAAAGATTGAGTACCATTTTATACATTAATTGGACATTTGTATATCCTTTTTTGTGAATTTCTGTTAAAGTATCTTCTTGTTTTTCTATTTGGATTTGTCCACCCTTTTATTGATTTATACTTTAAAAATATACTAGGAACAAGATCTCTTTTAGTTACACATGGGCAAATTAATTTTATCCTATGATTTGCCTTTTTCTCTCTTATCAGTGTCTTCTAAAACAGAAGTTCTTAATTTTAATGTAGTTCAACTTATTAATTTTTTCCTCTATGTTAATATCTTTGCATATCTTAATTAGGGAATTTTGACCTACATCCAAAGTCATGAAACTCTTACTTCTGATGTATTCTAGGAGCTTTATTATTTTACCTTTCACTTTTAGGTTTATAATACATCTAGAATTGGTATGAAGGATCAAATTTTTCCTCCACGGGTATCTACTTGAACTAATTCACTTTACTGGTGTTTTAAGTTTTTGAGATATGTTGAATATCTTAAATGTGAATTTCACACAGAACTGACATTCAACTCAGCTAGAATGAAAATGCACTGTAAAAAATGGGTAGGATGAATGGCTGTGTTGAAACAAAAAAATGAGTCTAAAATCAAAATTAAACTCTAATTTCTCAAAGGCTTTGAAATCATCTCACATGATTTGTTATGCTATAAACTTTCTAAGTAGGTAATAGAAACAATTTTTGGTTATCTGATAATTGGTCATATATGCATCCAAGCAAGCCTAGGAGTGATCAGGTCTGAAATCATGGTTTTGAAGGCAAATAACATATATTTGGAAGTTAATACTCTGAGTGGAACCATGCCAAGAGTGAAAACTTGACAGAAATGTGAAGAATAGCAACATTTATGATGAGCTTAGTGTCAAAAACAAGCAGAAAACATAAGTAAAATGAAGATTTTAAGTTTCTATTAGATCTAGTAGTAAAGATGGAGTTAATCATCTTGAGAACTATTTCAGTGGTGTGATGTAGGGAAGGTGGAAATAAGCAGGCTTTGGAATGAAGAAGAGATAATAAAACAGAAACCATGAATGTGGATTCTTGTTTGATCAAGAGGACAGTGTATAGCAGTCAAGAGGAAAACAAGATCCATGGATTTAAAAAAAATTTATAATGGAAGATACTTAAATGTGTTATATGTAGCAGGAAGAGCTAGTCAAGAATGAGAGGCTGAAAAGGCAGGTAATAATTGACAGGGAAAATGAAAGGGTATACGTTAAAAGCAAAGATAGATACTGACATTAATCAAGATCCTTCATTTTCTAAAACTGGGACAGAGCGGTTAAAATGGGCACAGATACAATTTTGTAGGCGAGGGAAGCAGAAATGTATCAAATAGGACAGGGCTTCCCAACCTTTTTTCACAGCATACATTACCCAGAAAATGATCACATTTGGGATAAATGCATGAAGCTGTTTGCAGCTGGAAGTGATACACCTCAAGTTATATAGCTCTAGGTTTGGATATACTTAGATTCCAGTAACAAAACAAAACAAAACAAACAAACAAAAAAAACACCTGCAAGTGGCTCAAGCAATACAGACATTTAAATATCCCTCTTAATTAGAAATCTGGAGTCAGGCTGGAATCTCCAGGTTTGTACAGTGGATTTAAAATGTCATCATGAATGCAAGGCCTTTTTACCTTTCTCTCTGCTATCCTGTTTGTTCTTTTTAGTCCTTAGGTTTGCTTGGGTATCACATCTATATCAGTGTCCAAAGCAGGAAGGAGGGGTAGGTAGAGACAAAAGACAGAGAGTTTTTCTTTTTTATAGGAGGAAAATCTTTTTCAAAAGTCCTTCCTGACCTCCTGCCTAGCAGATACATTTTGTTTCTCTGGCCAGAACAGGGTGACATGGTCACACTCTAACTTGCAGGCAGGTTAAGGGAAGCATCTGACATTTACCCATTCTATAGGGGGAGGCCAGAAAAAAGGAGGAGTCTGGAGGTCAGGAGGAAATCGAGGCTTTCCAAGCCAAGGTCCTCGTTCCTTTCTTGTTACTTTCTGAAAACCTTCCAAGTGTTTATAGCCAATTATCACTGGTAAAATAGGCTAGTCTAGGTCTTTTCATAGTTTGTGAATTTTATTATTCTTGTGGCATCATTATCTTCATCATCAGTAAACTTACAGAATAAGTTTAACAGAGTGTTCTTAGTGATTCTGTTTTTGAAATTATTTTTCTCTGTATGTTTTGACACTTTCCTAAATTACTAAATGACCTTTTTTAAGGGAGAGTGGATCACATTTGTTTAGAAGTCATTGATTTACCAGCTTACTAAATTTTTACCAAAATGATTGTGACCTTCCAGTTGTACACATAGGTATAAGCAAAGTCCAGGGGGTAAAAAGCAAAAACAAAAAGCCTATTGTGAGTTATTAACATGTTGGGGACAAATTTCATCTCTCAGATAATTTCATTTAATTAAATCAGGGGAATAATGGAAATACTTCATTTAATTAAATCAAAGAATGTATAAAATAATGAATTGAAATAAAGACATAAAGTATGTCTTTATTGAATCACACTAGATTTTAATTTTCTTTCTAGATTATGGTGTAATATATTTGGAGCAAGGACTCAATTTCTTAATGTTTATCATATGCCAGGGGTTCCTGAAAGGAAGTGCTTCTTTATTAGAATATGTAGATTAATAACTTTATATTTAATATTTTATTGGACTTTTTATCTGCAAGTTTAGTAGCTTAAAAAGAAAGTTTATTTTTCAAAAAATTTTTTCAATATTAGACAGTCTGTGTTAATGCCGTTCTGGAGAAGGTAAAGAAAATTTTCCAAGAAGAAGAATCCATAAGGCAAAGCAGAGAGGAGAGCGAAAATCTTAGAAGAGCCTTTTCTGAGCCTGTGCTTTCTGAGCCTACTTTTCCCGATGGTGAAATCAAAGCAAAACCGTATAGGTCATTAACAGAGAATCCAGGCAATATTTCAGATCTTTTTGCTAATAAGTTGAGTAATAAGATCCAAGTTTTACATTCTGTGTTTGACCAATCAACTGAAATAAATGAATGAGCAAATCTGAAAATAAATATCACTGAACAGCTTAAGAGGTATCTATCTAATAACATTTCATCTGACAAAACTAGGGAAGTAATTTATGTTTTTAAAAAGGGTGGGGAGGAACAAATAAAATGCCATTCTCAAGTTTTTATATGGTAGAGAAAACAAAATTAATCTTGATGTAGAATATATGTATGACTATCTGATATTTTTTAATGAACAAGAAAATGTACCCTTTGGTGGGTTAGACTTTATGCTATGGTTTATAATATAGGAGTATGTATAATATATTTATGCTTTTATTAGAGACTTATTCAAATATCTTTCTAATTATTTTTCTGGGAGGGAAAAAACCTTCTCTATCAAAATGCTACATATCTTTTTTTAGAGATATTTTTCTGAGGACATTTGTTTTCTTTTTCTTTTTTCTTTTTTGTTACGTTTCTCCGCCCCCCCCCCCCACTGACTCCCTCCGTCCTATCCCCTCCCACCCAGTCCCCAGTTTTGTTGTCTATGTCCATCAGTTATGCATAGATGCATATAAGTTCTGTGGTTTATCCCTTCCTCCCTTCCCCCCTTCTGAGGAATGTCAGTCTGTACCCTACTTCTATGTCTCTGGGTCTATTTTGTTCATCAGTTTGTTTAGTTCATTATATTCCAGAAATAAGTGAGATCATGTGATATTTGTCTTTCTCTGCTTGGCTTGTTTCGCTTAGGATAATACATTCCAGGTCCCTCCATGTCGTCTCAAAGGATAAGAGATCTTTCTTTCTTACCGCTGCATAGTGCTCCATTGTGTATATGTACCACAGCTTTTTTATCCGCTTGTCTACTAATGGGCACTTGGGTTGTTTCCAGATCTTGGCTATTTTAAATAGTGCTGCTATGAACACAGGAGTACATTTGTTTTCTATCTACAGGATGCAGAGTTTGAGTCTGCCTATTATCACTTCTTTTATAACTCATGTATAAAGTATGATTGTCTTGAAATTCATAGATGTCAGAACTTTATAAACCAGAATGTTATTTACAAATTTGATGAAATTTCTGTATATGAGGACAGGACTTGACATGACATTTTTTATTTCCAGATTTAGAGTAACAAATGTAAAACCAGAAATCAAGTCCATATTACTCATTGTTGCCTCTGGATCCTGAGAGAAAATGCTTCTGTAATTGACCATGCATACAAGCGCCATGGTTTTGCCTGCAGGAGGTACTTGGGCTTCTTTCATGCATTTAAAATTCTGGCCAAGTTTTAAGACCTGACTGGTCATTGGCGGACTAGCACCTAATATAAAAGGCTTGGATGTGTTCATCCCAGAGATGGTATATTCACTATACCTGGTGAGTAGCTGCTGTCATAAACAGTATTTATACAAAGCCCAAGCCTGGTTCTTTAGTAGCAGTCTGATAAATGAGTAGCAAGTGTTGCATTACCTCATGCTACTCATATTCCAACAGAAAAAGGAATGTAATAATATGCAGCAAAGCGCTCTGTAAGCAGAGCCTTAATGATACTTGAGTCACTTATTATTTTTACAATAACCAAGGGAAAGAGTCCAGGTGGGTCCCTTAGAATCCCAAGCATTAGGTTTGGACCCTTAATTCAATCCTATGCCTCTAAGAAGATTATTGCGCTTTGAGACTAAGTTTCAGACAGTTTTTCTCACTCCGAATTCATATTCTGCTCATTACAGCTAGGTCTTTCTGGTTTCCCTTATTCTTACATTCTGTGTGCTGCCATGTTTTAGATGACCAGCAGCCAGGTGTTATAGTACAGTGTGGACACCAGGCAACCAGAATGCACTGGCCCAAAATTACTGACATGGTAAAAGCAGGGTAAACCACTTAACATCAGCTCAGCAGAAAGGACTCTGGGAAATAATACCCTGTATCTCTTCTCTCTGTAACATTTTCATGAAACACTTAGTTGTACATACATGGACAAAGTTCTCTAAAAATAAAAAACAAAAACTCTTTCTTTGAAAATTTCATATAGGCATTCAAAGTACTTTGGCTCACTGAATAGCAGACCTATCTCCCATGACTGGGTAGCAGCTGTGTGTGTCTTCCTACTTTGAGACTATTTGTCTTGGCCAGAGAAAAACTGAGCCAAGGTTTATTTGGTTCTGATGTCCAGTACACTGATAAGTTTCTTACTTTTAAATTCAGCATGTAAACTTACCCCATTTCTGGATGCAATTTTTAAGTGCAAAAAGTCTGCCATATACATATTTGGAAAGACAGAAGTTAAGATTTAAGCATTTCGACGTATCTAAATTTTACCTTATAAAAGTAGAAATAACAATCAAATAGGAGAGGTAGGGAGGCGTGGAAGTACCACTGAAACAAGAATGGAAGAATGCTGAAACTGGTGAAGTTGGATGATGGGAGTTTATTATATAATTCTGTTTACTTGGTATATATTAAACTTTCCATGATAAAACCTTCTACATAAAATAGGGATCCCCCTCCAAATTTTTCTTAGTAGATCTTATTTTATACCTTTTATTTTAATTACTTCAAATTACTTTTACCCTTTTTAAAATGCACACATCAGACCTACAGCCTTCAGATTCTAATCCAGAGGCCTGGATGAAATGTATTCCATAGATCCTCATCATAATCCTTATATCATACTTAGTACCTGTGCTTTTGAACTTCTCAGATTTATATGATTTTTAAAGATAAGTAATATGCCTATGTTGGAAAAAATTAATCATCTTTGGTATTGAAGCAAGGTTATTTTAAAAACACATACATTTTTCATTGTCAATTATTTTATCAGGAAGAACTCTTAATTACTTTGAAGTCTCCAGTGGCATAAAAATCAGAATCACAGTTAAAAGGTTCTTTTGAAAGTGTCACATAAATATTCCCACTGTCCACTGTCACTGTATGAATCCTTTGCTTTATTCCTTTAGAACACCACTTGGGTTTTGCTGATGGATCTTTAGGGTTTTTAGACTGATACAGTCCTTCTCCTGTTGCCAAAGTAATTTTGTATTTATGCCAGGGGCAAACTATACACGGTCGTCCATCAAAATCCTGGGGAAGAAAATCATTGATTTAATAGTTTGACATTTCCAATGTTCACAATAAATCTCAGATTCAGAAAAGAATCTATTGCAGAAGAACCAGGTTAAAGATCAAGTGAGCTTTTCCTTTTTCCTCCCATTGAGAAATGATTCAGCATAAGGCAGAACCTAATCTTAGCAGGCATCAAGTCCCTCTGGCTGTTGATGAGAAACCCTATGTGTTAGAGCTCTGTCAGAAGATCACCAGCTCAGCAGCTATACCATGTTACTGCAACTGTGCTATTATTATCAGATGTCAGTGTCACTTCCCTGACAGAAAGAAGCCAATAGCTTCAGGTGCTTCTTAGGGAATTTTCACTAACTGCTAGAAGAATGGTAAGCTTCAGATATAATTCAAGAGGTTACTAAAGGCATGAATGTATATTAATTGAAGAATGATTTATGATCCAAAGTGGTCAATTCTCAACTTTCTAACTGTATTAAAGTTCTCAAATGTTAAAGAGCATGGGAATCACCAATATCTTTTTTAAAAGCAGATCTTGTTTAAATTCAGTAGGCCTAGGATGGGTGCAAGATTCTGCATTTCCAAGAAGCTCCCAAGTGACACCAATATTTCTGGTCTATGGACCACACTTTTAGTGGCAAGGTCTTACAGCTCTCATGGTCTGAAACTGAGAGAAATTCTACATTTATCATCACCAGGTGCTTCCTTTTTTTTTTTTTTTTTAACACCAGAAGTGCTGGAATACTGATACTGTATCCTCAGAGGACTGTTACCAAACATGCACATTTTCATAGTTTATAAATTAACATCCATTATTTAAATACACGTCCTTTAACATGAGGGCATGTGGGGAACTAGGTAGATATAAAGTATAGAGAGAGTGGAACACTAAGTTTAAGATTATACTTTGTACCAGAAAGAGAGAGAGAGAGTGAGAGAGAATGTGTCAGTTTCATGAAGTAGAAAAACAAGAAATAATGTAGATAGTTTGGGAATGCAAGGAAGTAAGACAGTTTTCTCATTTCTTTCTCAGTTAAGCCTTCAAAGTGTGGTTTCTTTCTCAAAAAATATGTGTTTATATTTATATTACATTATATACTCATTAGAAAAATTTTAATTATGCAGAAGTGTATAAGGTTAAAAATGAATGTTATTTTTATGTGTTATTTGATTATTAAAATTATTAAATTATTATTATTCTATTACTTACCTTTTTCACTCAAAAATAAATTGGTGACATCCTTCCACACCAACACACGCAGATCTGCCTCATTAATTTAATGGCTGCACAGTATTCCATAGCATGGCTATTCATAATTTATTCAATGGTCTTATTGCTAAAACATTTACACTTCTGTCCATTTTTATTACAATAAATAATGCTACAACGACCCCCCTCCTTTATATATTTAAACATTTGTACAATTATATCTGTAGAGTAGATATCTCAAAGTATAATTCCTTGGTCAGAAGACATGCGTACTTCTCACATGTATCTGTAAAATGGTTTTCTTTATATTGTAGGGCTATGGATTCCTAGAATATTAGAGATTATACTAGAAGCATTAAAATATAGTCCAAATCCAAACATAAGTTATTTTTGAATATAGAATGGAATAAGAATATAAGTAGGAAAACATCTGAGTTTTTTGAGAATAGATTTAATTTTACATACCTCTATTTCTCCCAAATGTAAAGGTCCTCCTGAGTCTGAAAGGGAATTAAATATTAAATCTAGTCACTAAAAAAAAAAAAAAACCCACAAAAATCAAAAACCCTGAAATTTTTATAGTTCTATGGTTAATAAACAAACACAAGATTTATGAATGAAAAATAAAATCTTACGGTAACAGCGAATATCCATAGCATGATAGTCTCCTTTGTGGTAGAAAATGACCACTTCTCTATCATGGACAACAGCTGTCATTCTTTCAGATTTCTTAATGTCTTCTTCTCTGCCAACATAGACAGAAGAATATTCCTTCATTTCAGGGTCTTGTTCAGAGCCACCAAGATCCATGCTAGCTGAACCAAAAATAAATAAATAGATAAAATTGCAAGTGGTGTTCACTCTCTTGGCTATAACTTAGAGATAATCATATCGTAAGAGAAATCTGATTTATCTGAGACTGATAGAAGCATTTTTTGTAGCTATATAAATTATAACATTTCTAAATACTGGACTATAGTTAGTTATGATTTTGAATTAGAGACTCTTAAAGCTTGGCAAAATTAGGGAGGACTCCTCACTTTGAAGCTGGACTTGTATTAGATTCATTTCAATGTGTAAGATGGATATTTCAGATTAAAGTTTCACTATCCTTTTATTCCTAAACTCAACGTTAAACAACATTTGGTTGTTATCTTGTTGAAGGTAGGCTTCTCCGATAGTCTGTATAGTCTTGGATCTCTAGGTTGAGGTGGATCATTTGCTGTTTTTGCCTTTTTATTTTATTTTATTTTTTTAATCCTCAATCGAGGACATTTTCCCATTTTTTGTTCAGATAGAGCGGGAGGGAGAGAGAGGAAGAGAGAGAGAAAGAAACATCGATGTGAAAGGGACACATCGAGTGGCCGCCACCCGCACGACCAACCAGGGCCGGGGACAAACTGCAACCGAGGTACGTGCCCTTAGCGGGAACCAAACCCGGGTCTCTCTGTACCGCAGGTCGACGCTCCAACCGCTGAGCCAAACCGGCCAGGGCTGTTTTTGCCTTTTTAAAAATTATGTATTGGTTTCAGGTGTACAGCTTAACAGTTAGACAGTCATAATTTACACAGTGCTCCCCTCGATATTTCCAGTACCTCAACAGGCACCATACATAACTATCACATTATTGACTATATTTCCTGTGACTTGCTTCCCCATTACTATTTTGTAGCGACCAATTTGTGCTTCTTAGTCCCTTCACTTCCTTCACACAGTGCCCCAACACCCCTTACCTCTCGCAACCACTAGTTCTCTCTCTGTGTCTATGAGTGTTTCAACTTTGTTCTTTAGATTCTACATGTAAGTGAAATCATACAGTGTGTCTTTCTCTGACTGACTTATTTCACTGAGCATAACATCCTCTAGGTCCATCCATGTTGTCACAAATGGTAAGAATTCATTCTTTTTGTTGCTAATATTCCATTGTATATATGAACCATAGCTTTTTTTATCCACTCCTGTATTGATGGGCACTTGGGATGCTCCCATAGGCTTGGGTATCGTAACTAATACTACAATGAACTTAGGGGTGCATATATTCTTTCAAATTAGTGTTTTGGGTTTCTCTGGATAAATCCCCAGAAGTGAAGTCACTGGGCTGGCTCACTTAGTTTTGCCTGGCATGGACAGCCAACTCTTACAGATCAACCAGATAACTATTCTAGCAGAAGGGGTAGGTGTGAATGAACACTTTTCACTTTCTTAATTCAGAAATTGTCATTACTTTCTTCCACCTCATTTGGGCATTCAAAGAGATGACATCTCTTCAGTTAATTTATAGTAGCATATAAACTCATATTTCTAAACAAAGAATTAGTAGAGAATTTGAAGGTATTCTAAATATATATTTTTTCTCAGCACAGATATTCAGTCTATTTCTTTGAAAGCAATCCTTTCAAAGAGATCTTTTGTATACTTTAAGGACATAGGCTTCAGGCCTTCTAGTAGTTTCTCTAAATACTTATTTAATCCTGCATGGCTGACTAGAAGTTTGAAAATGTTAGTAGAAATAGACCATTGGTTCATTTAGCTATTTTAAAAAATTGAGGTATAACTAGCCCTGGCCGGTTTGGCTCAGCAGTTAGAGCGTTGGCCTGCAGTCCGGAGAGACCAGGGTTCAGTTCCCTCTAAGGGCATGTACTTCGGTTGCAGTTTGTCCCCGGCCCTGGTTGGGTCCTGCGGGTGGCAACCACTCAATGTGTCCCTTTCACATGTCCCTTTCACGTCAATGTTTCTCTCTCTCTCTCTCTCTCTCTCTCTCTCTTCCCCTCCCACCCTCCCTCCCACTCTGTCTGAACAAAATATGGAAAAATGTCCTCGGGTGAGGATTAAAAAAAAAAAAATTGAGGTATAGCTGATATAAGACATGTTAATTTAAGGTTTAAAACATGATTTGATATTTGTATATATTGTGAAATGATCACTGTAATAAATCTAGTTAACATCTGTTCCCATACATAGTTACAGAATTTCTCTTGTGATGAGAACTTTTAAGATTTCTCTTAGCAACATTTTTTGTTTTTATATGTTTTTTTTTTTTCTTCATTGATTTAGAGGGTGAGATAGAAATACCAGTGAGAGAGAACATCAATTGGCCACTTCCTGCATGACCTCCACTGGGGATTGGGCTCACAACCTGGGCATGTGCCTTGACTAGGAATCGAACTGGCGACCTCTTGGTGCATGGATCGATGCTCAACCACTGAGCCACACTGGCCAGACTCTCTTAGCAAATTTCAAATGAGAGGATGACTCATTTGAAAAATAAGTTCAGCTCTGGCCAGGAGGCTCGGTTGGTTGGAGTCTTGTCCTGCACAACAAAATGTTTTGGGTTTGATTCCTGGTCAGGGAACATACATAAATTGTGGGTTTGATCCCCGATTGGGGAGTGCATGGGAGGCAACCAATCAATCTTTCTCTCTCTAAAAAAAAAAAAACAATCAGTAAAAGTATACCCTTGGGTGAGAATTTTTAAAAAATTAAAGAATAAGTTCATAAAAAAATTATTAGAAAGTAAAATTTCTATGTGAATGTGTACAAATAAGCTTTAGAAAGAAGGAATTTATAGACCACTGTTCTGAGGATAGGAATGAGCCATAGGAAGACAGATATTAGATAGTACGTAAGCCTGAGCTCCAAAACTGAAGTATAGGATGAGGGGTGTGTGTGTGTGTGTGTGTGTGTGTGTGTGTGTGTGTGTGTGTCTCGATGGGAAGAAGCAGGAGCTTTAGATTCAAAGTATAAAGGAAAGCATTATATAAATCAAGTTTAGGAAAGTACAGAGATGTCGTCGTATTTGTACTCTGAAGTTAGCATTGTTAAACTTTGCTCTAACTAGCCTAGTTACTTTTTTTAAAGAATAGGAAAAAACACAGGTTATTTCTGAAAAAATATTTCATAATAATATAAGCAAAAAAAAACACAACACTTTTTTTAAAACCATAATTTTCTGGATTAGCGCTGACAGAAGGCTGGATGCTACATTTCTAAACAGTTTGGAAGATACCCAAAGTGCACAAATTGCTCATGTGGTAGTAATTACTTCCCCAGTGTTGGAAACGTGCAGCCCTGTATCATATTTTGTGACAGAACAGACAGAAGGGCAATAATGATAAGAAAAATGGGAACGGAAACATGAACTGAAAGAAGGGGAAACAGACTGAAGAAAATGAAAGAAACATGGAATTTGAACACATTTAACCAACAACGGATTAGAATACATGAACTCCTATAAACCAGAAAGAAAATGTCAAAAAATCATAGAAAAATGACATAACAAACATTTTACAGATGAGGAAATTTAAATGGAGACTAATCATATGTAAAGATGCTCCACCTCATTCATTAGTAAAAAATGTAAAAAAAAAAGCAAAGCAAAATCACATATGGGATACTATTTTCTATCCAACAGACTAGCAGAAACTTATACAAAGTACTGGTGAGGATATGGAGCAACTGATAGTGATGACATCAATTAGTGCTTCCAATAGTTTGGCATTACCTAGTAAAGTTGAACATATTCATAACCCTATAATCCCATTTTCTGTATATTACAGAGAAACATTCACAGGTACACCAGGAGACATGCTGAAGTAATGTTATAATAGCAAATTAGACAGAGAACAGCTCAGAATGATCAACAGTGGAATGGATAATTTTTGTAGTCAGTCAAAGTAATGTAGCAGTATTATGGCTATATTAAGTTGAATTAATTTCAAAAACGTAACTTTAAATGAAAAAATATTAAATATTTTAGAATATGCTTTCATTTTTATCAAAAACAGGCAAAACCAAACAATATATTATCCATGGACACATGTATATAGAGTAAATTTATAAAGAAAAGCAAGGGGATAGTAAACACAAAATTTTTAAACATTTCAAAGAATTACATTCATTTAGTATTATATCTAAAATTATTTTTTCAATGTTTAAATTGTATCCTACCTTATAATTATGATCCAAAATCCAAGAAAAAGGGGATAAAATGGCACTCTGTATCCTCAGATAATGTGCCTGTACATAGATAATAAATGGACTATTTGAGAATTTTGTACAGCTTATTTAAAAACTTGGCATCAGAGAAGGAAATAAAGGAATAGTTCTCTTACTTTTCTTTTTCCAGGCAAAAACCAGAAAAGAAATAATAGTATCAAGCAAGAGACAAAATACATGAGATGTGGAGTAGCATCAAAAGTTAAATAAGTTCTCTCTGACTCCCAAATAAATGAGAACCTAATACAATCCTCCCTCAAGTTTCAGTCTCTTAGAACATGCAGTCTTTGCAGGGTTTTGCCCTCAATCAAAAAAAAAAAAAAACAACAAAAAAAAAAACTGTAGTGAACTTTGCAGGGGCTGATAGATGAGCAGAGAAAGCTGGGGCTAATGATAAAGGTTTCAGAGAACTATGATTATAGTCTTTCATTTTGCTTAGGAAAGTATTATCTCATCCTTCAAATAACTGTTCCCTCTACGCATCATAAATGGTTCTATTTATTTATGATATCTGGTGACTATTTATAATTAACACTCATATTATTCTTAATTAAATATTGTGAATATCATGATTGGTCCATTCAGAGAACAATAAAAGTCAATATGTTTACATTAGTTACTTTGATGCACTATTCATATGCTCCCTCACAGTTCCTCTATTTTGAATCAACTTTAAGATACTCCAGTCTTCAACTGAATAAAAAGAAAGTGGAAAAAGTAAACAGCTTACCCAGTTTGCAGACCAGATTAAGAAAACTTTCTTCTGAAAAATTTAGCCATTTTGTTCTACAATTCACTCTTCAAAAAATATTTTTTTGACTTGTGACTAAAATTAGGTTTCTAAAGGTGTTAGCACCACCCAAAATTACAAATTAGCTAATTGGATCCTCAGTCTTTTTTAGATACCTTCCCAGATTAGGAAATCCATTCAGGTTGAATTAAAAAAAATACAGTAATTCAGTTTCCATAAGACACAGGATACAAGAGACAAGAAATGAAAGAAACTTAACTTGTTACTCTTCTTGAGCACTGACCAAGATGTTTTTACTAAGTCTGGGGACTTTGTCTACACATTGTCAGGATGCATAGCTCCAGGGTGTCATCCTTGCTTTAAGGTTCAGTGAAGAGAAATGCTTTTTATTTATTTAAATATTTTTCTTGCTCTGGCCGGTTTGGCTCAGCGGTTAGAGCGTCCGCCTGCGGTCCGAAGAGACCCAGGTTCGGTTCCCGCTAAGGGCATGTACCTCGGTTGCAGTTTGTCCCCGGCCCTGGTTGGTCGTGCGGGTGGCAGCCACTTGATGTGTCCCTCACATCGATGTTTCCCTCTCTCTCTCTCTTCCGCTCTCTGCCTCCCACTCTATCTGTGCAAAAAATGGAAAAATGTCCTCGGGTGAGGATTAAAAAATAAATAAATAAATAAATATTTTTCTTTATTGGTTTTAGAGAGAGAGGAAGGGAGAGGGAGAGAGAGAGAGAGAAACATCGATGAGAAAGAACATGGATTGGCCGCCTCCTGCATGCCCCCCACTGGGGATTTGGCCCACAACCTGGGCATGTGCCCTGATCAGGAATCGAACTGGCGACCTCTTAGTGCATGGATGGGTCCAAGCTCAACCAGTGAGCCACAAATGCCTTTAATAGTAGTTTTGTACCATCTCTTGGGATGGCAGAATAACAGAAAAAAACTAGCTATCTTTCAAAGAGTGCCAGTGCTTGGACTCTTTATATATATGAATTCATTAATCCTCACAATACCCCCAAGTGGTATTATATCTGCTTTCCAGATTAGGACAATAGGCGTAAAGGACTCTTTTTAACAAAATCTTACCCAAACTTACAAAGTAGCAGTCAAGATTCAAACCCAGATCTGTGAGTCTAAATTTGTGAATACTGAAATATAAATCCTAACATTTCATGTAAGTAGTATGCATGGACTTATAAAAACACGTGGCCTGCAAGTAAATTATCTTAAAGGTACCAAACCTTTTAGCAAAGTAAAGATTTCTCTCTCTCTCACCATATAGCACCAAAGATGATGGTCCTGAACTTTTTAAAATTTAGGAACGCTAATATGTAAGTTACGTCAACAAATGTTTAAAAAGGAGTTATTTCCCCCAATGATTTAATAAAGTCACGTGGCCCTTCTGGAGTTGCTATGATTGTCTGTGATACCAGCGACGAGATCACCAGGCGAACTCACCTGGGTCTGCCTCCTGCCTCTGCGTGACCTGGGGCGCGTCTGTCTGCCCGTGCGCAGCGAGACAGGCCTGCCACCTGCGGCTCCGGAGAGGGATTAATGCGTCACTGCGGCCAAATGTCCGGAGCAGCGCATGGCCGTGGGAAGCGCGACCCCCTGTTAGCTGTCATCGCTAAGGTCTTTCGGGCTCTGACAGTTTATGGGCACAGGACTTGAAGCTGTTGGGACATGTTAGCAAAGGCCGGAGACAGCTGGGCCGGGCTGTCCGGACGTGGGTGCTCCGCCCGCACACCTCAGGAGCGGAATGCACCCAGGTGGCCGGGACGCAGGGACAGCCTGCCGCGGTTTTCACGGCTGAGAGCGCACTGACGCTGGGGAAGCTTGTGAAAAGCGCCCCGCCGGCCCCACTGAGGCGCAAGTTCGGGGTGCGGCACCGGCTCTTCGGGAAACGAAGTCCGCGGGCCTCACTGTGACGAGGCAGAATGGTTAATTCCGGGGGTTAATGGTTAACCTGCGCAGGGCGGAGGCCCGGGAAGGCCGCAGGGCTCAGGCCGGGGACAAAGTTCACTCAACCTCCAGTCCAGCCAACCCTCGGCAGCCTGAGCCAATGCCGCCGTCGCCGGAAGTCTGAGCCCAGGCCCGCCTCCCAGCCGGAAGCAGCTGCCCTCGCGAGCCCCGCCCCGCGCCCCGCCGCTCAACCCCCCGGCGAAAACTGAACTTACCTTCAAGTTCCCCGCGCCACCTGGGCGACAGCGGCCCGCCGCGGACCCCGCGGAATGCTACTGCGTGAGCCAGGGCTGTGGTCACAGCTCCGAGCCTCCGAGAGGCGGGCCGAGCCCCTCACGTGACCCAGGGGACACGTGACCCAGAGCGCCTGTCCCCGGACCCACTTGACAGCGACAGTGAGCCAACCACGCTCTGCCAGAACCTTCAGGCCTCCAGTCTTACTAACCTTATATTGGCAAACGTAGCTGGCATCCGTTTATTTTGAAATGTTTGTTGATCTCACCAAATTTATCCAAATTTTAAATGCACCCAGCCATCTCTCTTTTAGGAATTTACCTTACAAAAGTATTTGGAAACGTTAGTCACAATGCATGAAATCCACATATAAAGATGTTTTATTGCATGGAAGAATGAGAATAGCTAAAGCGATCAGCAGCTGGGGAATGGTTACATGAGATACAGTGTAGACGTGTGAACTACTTGTAGCCATAGAATGCTATATGTAGTGTGTCTTCTTTAGTGTCAAAGATTGTTTCTCAAGATACAAATATGTAGGTATGTACATAAACTTTTTCTTAAAAAAAAATCTTAATGGTTGCTTGGGGGAGTGATGAAAGAATTTCACTTTCATATTTTGAACTTTGCAGTTTTGTTTTTTCTCTGAATTAAAAAAAACAACACCTCATACTTGGGTTCAAATAGGTTTTTTAAAGTTTTTCCTTGATTGTCTTCTAATGCAATTTTTTTTTTTTTTTTAATATTTTCTCTTTATTGGTTTTAGAGAGGGGGAGAGAGAGAGACATTGACGAGAGAACATCGATTGACTGCCTCCTGAATGTCCCCCACAGGGGATTTGGCCCACAACCTGGGTATGTGCCCTGACTGGGAATCCAACAGGGACCTCTTAGTGCATGGGTTGATGCTCAACCAGTGAGCCACAGGGGCAGAGCTAATGCAGTGGTTCTTAATTAACTCTGGCTATGCCTTAGAGTCACCTGGGCAGTATTAAAAATTCATTTGTGATGCCGAGCCTGGGCAGTATGGTTCAATGGATTCCATGTAGAATCCATTCCATGAGAATGGATTCCTTCTCATCCATGTACTGAGAAGTCCCAGGTCGATTCCAGGTTGGGGCACATACTGGAGTTGGAGTTGCGGGCTCTTCCCTGGTGGGGGGTGTACGGGAGACAGCCAATGGATGTTTCTATCTCTCTCTTCCTTCCTCTCTCTCTAGAAAAATCAATAAAAAATTAAATAAAATAAAATAAAAACTCTTGATGCTGAGATCAATGAAGTAAAAATCTTGAGGGGGGGAGAGAGAAGTATACATTTTTCTAACTTCTCAGGTGATTCCAGGGTGACCTCAAGGCTGAAAACAACCATCTATATTTGATATCTTGACATACTGATCTCAGATCCTTGAGTTGCCCATTGGGCCTGGGGCTGCTGAAACCCAGGAGCTTTGATCATTTACCACAATACACCATGTAAATGACACTTTTTTTTTTTTTTTCTGTGAGCCAAAAATGTAAAAGATTGAGAAGCCCAGAATAATGAATTTGCCTGCAATGCTATTTTCTTTTGATTTCTATTCTGTTCAGTACAGAATTAGGGTGCTGGTCATATTTTATGGGATGATTTCGCTTTTGACCATTTGTTTCACTGATCCAAGCACAAATTAACCATCTAGTTTTGAAGAATCTTTTTACCACTCCCTGGCCAGTGTGGCTCAGTGATTAGAGCATAGGCCCGAGCAATGGAGTGTTGTGGGTTTGATTCCCAGTCAAGGGCACTTACCTGTTTGCAGGTTCAATCCCCACTCTGGGGCACAGAAGGCAACCAATCGATATTACTCTCTCCCCCTCTCTTCCACTCTAAAAATTAATGGAAAAAATATTCTCAAGTAAAGATTAACAACAGTAAAAAAGAATTGCTTTATAATAATAAAATATATTTGGGTTTATTGTAATTTACATTATCTGTTAACATTCCCAAGTTATTTTATTGGCATGTGGAGTATGTTAGCAGTCCTCAGTTGGTGTCGTTGAAGGATGAAATAAAGTTTGCTATTTCTAATGAAAAGTTCTTTCTTTCTTTTACTTTCCTTTTTCGTTTTTTGCTTTGGCAAAAACTGGGCATTAACATAAGACACATCTTAGATTCACTGCCCTTAAATTGAATTTTGAATAAACTTAAGACCTTGGTAGATATGCATGCATGTACACACACACACACACACACACACACACACACACAAGAATGAGAGAGAAATGGAAACTTTAAAAAATCTTCACTTAAAGTATTAATGTCGTGAGTCATGTAAAAGTACAAAATGCTTGGAAAACTGTAGTGGGCAGCTGAAGAAACTTACCTTTGACCACTTCTGTTATACAAATACAGGCACACACCCATACAGTTTAGGCATGCACATGTGTTAAAAGCAGGAACCCAGAAAGTCCATTTGAAAGCCATTACACTTCAGAATAAAATTCATGATATCTACTGCCATTTTACCCCTAGCCCCCTTCCCTCCCTTTTCTTTTTCATTACATTTCCAGCCAGTGTTGGACCTGAGGCTATTCCGAGGCCCTTTCTTCCTCCTTTCAACCTTTTCTTTCCTACTAGTGACACCTAGTGGTAGCCCCTGACATGAGTTTTGTTATCTACCATGGAAAACGGGCTTTTCTACTGTGATCTTGCCCCTCTGTATCCAGGATAGTTTCACATGCTCCTTCTCACCTTTGTGAGCCCAACGGTTCTGTTCTGAGCATCTGGCTGTTTCTAGATAGACTTTTCTGGGACTAAGTCCTTCCTCTCAGAGAGGCTCAAAAACTGCCTTCAATCCTAAGCCAAAGTCTGTCTTGTGAGCTAGTGAAAACATCTATGTATTGCTAATTTCACTACAGGGAGGTTTGAAGAGTATCCACCAATCTGGATTTCCTGTTCCTTCAAGCCAGAAAAGGGTGATAGATAACATTACCCTTACTAGGCCATTGTGATTCAGATTGTGAGAAAGAGAGGGTATCACCTATCTGCTTATGACTCCTAAATGGAAGGCTCCATAATATTCATACCTTTCTGATGGTCCCACCTGGATATTGTGGCAGAAACAGTGGTGCTCACCAAACATCCCATCTACTACCCCATATTTCCCAACCCCACTTACAGTTGGTTGAGACCTGGTGACTAGTTTTGGCCAATGAACTGAGTGAAAATGCAGCCGCTCACTCTTAGACTGAGGCATAGCAGCGCTGATATCAGACCTCTTCAATCATCTCTTTTTCTGTCACAACAGTTGACATTCTAGATGGTAGAGCCTCCACCAGATGGGTCCCTGAGTGGAAAAGAGACTACCCACCCCTCCCTCAACTCACCAATTTCCACTAAGCTATAAAAGCCATGTAACTTAAGTGAAAAATAAACTTTTATTGTGTTAAACCACTGAAATGTTAAGGTTGGTTATGATTGCAAGATAGCGTATTTAATCTGATATATCATACATAGCTGTCTCCAATTTTATGTGTTCAAAATTGAAATACTTTTCTTCTATAAACCTATGCTTCCTTTGTCCCTGCCATCTCCATAAGTGACAACACTGTCCATCTACATGCTTAAGGTAGAAACCTGGGTGTCATAGATACATCTCTCTTTTCCTCACTCCTCCTGTGCAGAAAAGCTCGCATGGCTGACCTGAGACTTTTATCCTTAAAAAGCCCTGCTTGCAAGGTTGGCCCTTGACTGGCATCTGGGAACTTGGATAGTAAATAGTTCCCTGCACTGATATAAGGCTCCCTAAATAATAAGGGTGACTAAACTGTTTGTACAAACAACATAGTTTTATACTGACCACAATCTGCTTTCCTTCTGGGAGTCTAGAACTTTGGTACATTTTAGGTAGAAGTGCCTATGTGACCAGTCCTCAATAAAAACTGGGTACTGAGTCTCTAACGGGCTTCCTTGGGTAGAAACATTGCACACATGTTTCTGTGTTTTTATTGTTGGAGGTAGAATGAGCTCTGTGTGACCCTACCCCCACAAGGGGGAGAGAGGGTAAGGAAGACTTCGTATGGATTCTTCCATATTCCATTTGTGTCCTTTTCCCTTATGATCCAGCAGTGTATCTTTACAACATTTCTGTAAGAATCTGCGTGAGAAGAACTATATAATGAGTCCATGAGTCCTAGTAAATCCCCAGACATGAGGCGGTCTTAGGGACCTGCATAATATCTTGCCATATCTAATCCAGCACTAGACCCTGTCAATTCTACTTTCTAAAATGTATTTCAAATTACTCTGCTTCTTTCCTTAATCTGTTGTCACCACTCTGAAAGGTGCCATCATCTTTTATTTGTGTTGGATTTTTTAGACGACCCAATAAATAACACCTTTCTTTTCTACCTAAGTTTGGAACCAAACAGGAAGAGATCAAAGTATAAGCTTTATTTAATAATGAAAATCTGTATTGGGGTGACTTAAATATGCAGCCAAATGGACTTGCTAACAGCACCCTGAATTAAATTTATGTACCCTAACTGCTATCTTTAGAACTGTTCTCTTGAGATAATGGACCAGATTTTACCCTCTCTGCATGCACACAAATCTATAGAAAGGAGAAAGAAGTGGCTGAGCTGAACATACTTCCCCCTCCCCCCCAAAAGGTGGGCATGTGAAGGTTGGAGATTTTAAGATTTCTTTTTCCTGATTTTTATCTTCCAAGTGGAACCCTAAGTCCTGGGCATTAAGCAAATGATGTACAAACTGACCATAAATGGGGGCAGAGAGGGAAGTGTGGTCAGTGAACACCAGGAAGAATGCAAAGAGCCCCAAGCAAAACACTGGTATTGGTATCAAGCCAGGCTTAGCAAATATGCACAGTGTTATGTGGGCCCAGCAAAGGCACAGCCTAGAGGGCCTTAGACGATGAGGTCCTCAGCCCCTGACCTTGACCAATGGTCAGAACATATTCATTCCACCACATTGGGTTTCAACAGAGGTAGGGAGGCCACAAAGACTTTGGAAAGCAGGCCTAACTAAAGCAAGGAAAGCAGGCATAGCTAAAGCAATTTCGTAAATTATACGAAAAACATTTTTTGGTACATTGGCCTTTCAGACAGTACTGGGTAGAGTAATATTTGCTGAAATTGGAGGTTGTGAAACTTAAACTTCAGGTCCCCTCATATGCTTGGACCCTTTTCAAGACCCTGAAGGACCCTAGTAATGTTTACATGGTTATTCTTTATATCCCTTTAATGTAATTTGAAAACAAACAAAATTAAGAAAAGTAGTACAGGGAACTCTATTCCCCAACAACCATTTGAGAGTATGTTGCCAATCTGAGGTCCCATCAGTCCCTAATGCTTTAGTGTGTTTTTCCTGCAAACAAGGATATTCTTCTACATAACTGCAATGCAACCACCAAAATCAGGGATTTAACACTGACATAGTTCTACTATCTAATCCTCAAGTCCACTTTAGAATAAAGTTATATTTAGTTTTCATGTCTCTTTAGTGTCCTTGTCTGGGGCAGTTTCTTAGTCTTTCCTTAACATTCATGACATTGATATATATTTTAAAGGCCATTTATTTTGTGAAATGTCCCTCAATTGAGACTTGTCTGACATTTCCTCATGATTACTTTCAGGTTATGCATCTTTGGCAGGGAAATCAGAGATTGGACTTTGAGCTGCCCCTCTGTGCCCTTCTCACTTGTCCCTAGCTAGTCTCACTACACTATAATGTTGCCATCACCCCACTCTGGCTCTGTCATCTCAGTCTGAGCCGTTGTGTGCTTCCCCCGGCCAGCATGGGTATGTCCCCTGCTCTGTCCCATCTACTGGCTTTAGGACAGAATTGTTCAGGAAGGAAAGAGAGGAGAAAAATAATCTTCATATGTTTTGTAAAATGTGCAAAAGTAAGATGATATCATTTCTGTGGATTAAGGTCATTGTCCCTTTTTCAGCCATCACACAGGCATTTTGAATATTTGGCTAAGGGATAGGTGAGTTGGAAATACACTTAGCTTAGGTTTAGTGGGATATATGTATATGGTTTGCTGCTAATTCTATGCATGGTGAAATTTTTCCTGGCTGTCCCACTATAGAAATGGCTTCCCAGAATACTCTCAATGCCCACTGTGATGACCTCCTCCATGCCGACATGCGGTTGAAGGCCAGGGTTTTGTCACTATATGCGCATGTGATCTGGTGTCCAGCACAGGAAGTATGGGAATCCTGGAATAGAAACAAGATTTCAGTGGATGGAGCCAGAAACTAGTTTGTGGGAAATTCTATCATCAGACTTTTAGCAAAATTGTAAACACAGGATTCTCTTCTCATTGATACTTAATACACATGAGATATGCTCAGGAACCTGCCCTATGTCTTTCTTGATGGGAATCATATGAAAGAGAATTTATCAAAATACCTGTGTTTACAATCACACAAACCTGTACTAGGACTACAGTTTTTGTTTATGCTTTCTGTCAATTAAAAAAATGATTAATTATGCTATAGAAAAGGTTGAATTATGTTTCTATTCTCTTTACATAAAATATTATCATAAAATTGTTATCACATGAAGGGATGACTAAAGAGTAGGTAGATGAAAACTGTAGGTAAAAAGTACTGTAGAGGTGTGTCTGGCACCAAGTTAATAAATGAATGTTTGCTATTATGTCAGTTTTTAATATTTATATTTTCATGATTATTTGCCTACTCTAAGTAAATATTTATTTTTATACCTTATTTTTATTTATTATTTTATATTCTTTTTATTTATTTATTTTTTTAAAAGAGCCCCCCACTGACATTGTGCCTTGGATCTACCCTCAGCTGCATTTAAACTGCAAGGTGGCTGAGCTCTGCGTGTACTATGAGTATTAACTGGATGTTGTGCATGACAGGTCTGGGTAGATGGTGCTGCCTGGGCTGCTCCAAATTCCATTTTTCATTCTGGTTCAGAGAGGGAAGCATGGAAGGACTAGCCTTGGATTCGTGTAGTATGTCACATGCTCAGAGTCACTCCACACCATACTGTGGACTCAAGATGATGCTGGAGAAAATGTACCTAGAAGCAGAGTATTTTACCAAGTTCATTGAAAATAGCCACTGAGGCATAGGACTGAAAACACATGCTCAAGAGAGCTCTATGGCATGCAGTAGAGCCTCTGCTCACTTAAGTGGGAGGGCTCAGAGTGGAAATGGCAATGAAAAGACTTGCAATCCATGAGAAGGAAAAGGCACCTGGAGGCGGGGGCTTCCAACTTTGCAAATTTCTAAACTTGTAAGAAGACAGGAATAACTCAGGTGCCTCTGGCTCAGATAAATACATAAATGGACCTTGTCCCTAGCCCATATTTGTTAAACATGATACCCAAATTAACCTCTTATGAAAAGATTTCTCCCAGTTGAGTTTATCTTCAGAGGTAGTAGATTTGGACCCACCCGAGACCAAGACCTTACCTTCTTTTGGATCCTGTCTATGCTAGAATATTTGGCGACACCAAATACTGGGTTCTGGGAATGCAGTTTTGCTTGGCCATTGCTCTAGGTGCAGGGAGTGGTTTGTTTTCCTAACTTTGGTAGGTAATTGATTTGCGCTATGATTTGTCTGCTTCCTATTAACACTTTGAACTCTTTAAAAGAGTGAGGCTCATCATAAAATGGGAATTGAACAAATAGAACCTTGGAGGTCCTAGAGAAATGACCTATTTCAGGGAGCGACAGGCTTCGTCTGCCACTGCTAAAGGATCCATAGCTCACTAGAGCTTCAGAAACCCCCCAGCAGAGATTATGCGGAATCAGCAATTGAGGATTAATGTTTTCCTACAAGGGTAAGACATTTTAATTTTTGAATTTTAATTATTTGGGTTTTGTTGTCTTTGGACTTTAACTTCAGAGGATTTTATCTCTGAACCTCGATTTCTTCCTAGTCATTGGTTTGGAACACAAATATGGAAAAGGTTTGTTTTGGCTTTTTGTTTTTTATTGATTTTATTTTTAACTGGGCCTTTTTAATCCAAACAGGGGAGAGAGTCCTGGAGTGTTAGTCTAATGGAAATGCCTTTACACGAGACCCACAGGGTAAGGGATGTATGTTACTGTTTAACACTCCACTGAGCCTGGTGTTTCTGGCACGGGTGTGCTGCATTGTGGGTAGAGTCTATATAGTGTCAAAGTCTCCACATCTGTTGTGAGCAGCATTTTAATTCTTGAACAGAGGCTGATTTCAACTCCTCTTGTTCTGGAATGAATGAGGTTCATGCAACTTGCTTGCAGAGGTGATTCTCCAATATTCCTCATCTTTGTGCCACCCGGGGTATCACCTCTGCACACTTCTGACCCTGCTGTTGCTATTCCTGCAGCTGGTTTCCTTGGGTCTTAGGGAGCAAGAAGACCTCTGCCACATGCTTTTCAAGACACTGCCTGTCTTCAGTTCTGGAATGTTCTGCACTTTGCATGGTGCAATATGCCCTCAGAGCTTCAGTCCCCTCTGCTGTGCCCGATTCCTTCTAGGAAGGCTCAGCTGTTTCTGACAGTTTAACTTGATTTGTTTGTTGATCTCTTTCTCTACTGTGTGCCCAAATTGAGTGCCTTCCTTACTGCCTTTTATTTTCTACTTGTTTTCTAGCCCAGACTATTTTTTTCTGGGTCTGCATAAATAATACACTGCGCAAAAACAAATTTTTCTTTAGTTGGATGATACCAATAGTAGATAACCTTCCATCAGACCCATATCTAAGTCAGACTGTACTTGCTCTGGTATTGTCCAGCCTGACGTTACTTGAGTGTGTGTCATCTTGGTTGTGTCTTCTCTAGGGCCCCAAATCAACACAGTTCTCTTTCCTCAGGTATAGGCATTATCAGTATCTACAACTATAATAACAGTATCAGTTTCGAACCCACTGAATATTTAATCCTGGTTTTCCTAGTCTTCTCCTTTCATAAATCTGTCCAGATTTCTGTAACCACTTAGATCTGCACTTGTCTTCAAGGAGGTATTTCTAATGGGCTAGCCACAAAGATGGGGTTACATAATATATATGTGACTGCTAGAGGGTGTGTGTGTGTGCGTGTGCGTGTGTGTGTTGTTTGGAGATGGGGACAATTCCTAAAGAAAGGGCTATTGTGAGGAGGGTAAAGGTTCTTAAAAGGTGTCCACTTGGAGAGTCATTTTGTACATTAATATATTGACTCTGAGAGGTCCATCTATAAAGAAACCTATTGGGAAAAGAAGAATAAATTAGAAGATACCATACAGAAATATTAAGAAAAATCAATAATGTGGGATATTCTGGAAGACAGCTGGCTCAGTCTCTTCAAGAACACAATACCTTTTTAAAAAAGACCAGGGAGGCTGTTTTAGAATAAAAGAGACTAAAGAGCCTTAACAATCAAATGCAATGTATGGACTGCAGATATATTTTTGTTCAAAAGAAAAAAAATCTTTACAAATTATATTGAGGAAAAAAAGGTAAAATTTGACTGTGGACTGAGTATTAGGTGATATTAGGGAATTAATGTTAAATTTCTTAAGGGTGCTAATGCTTTTGTGGTTATGCAAGCATGTCTTAGGAGATACATGCTCAAATTTTCAGAGCTGAACTGTAATTTTCTAATTTTCAAGTTACTAAAAATCAACAGATATATATATATTTAAAAATGTTAACTGTCGAAGCTCAGTGGTGAATCTGTGGGTGTTCTTTTGTATTATTCTTCAACTTTTCTGTATTTTGTAATAAAAAGTTTAAAAAGAGAGAAACCCTATTTAATTGACCTCCTGTTCCAAATATTTAACTATGAAACAATTTTTTCTTTATAATACATTAACATCGAAGCATCTGCTGCTTCACAAAGTATACTCTAGGACACATTGACCTAGGGCAGGTTCTTAGTGACTACATTTTAAAGAGATACAATAATGATAAATGCTCAGTGAAGAATACAATCTTTTAAAAAATTCAAACATACTTTAAAAACTTCGTCCAGCTAGCTGAGGAAATGTTTGCTATATCATGTGCAAGGAAGGAGTTCTAATGCTCTTAACAGTGGTGTGACTTCATTGCCAGAGGGATGAAGGTTGCAGCTTGCATAGTGACTCTTGAATGTCCAGTACCTAAATCTTTTCACTTAGTATAACCTCATGGATGGTGACACAGAATAAATTTTCAGTCATCTGTATCTTTCTGTGCTTAATAAGATGAAATTGTGTATCACTCAGAGCACTTTCTGGAAGAGAGAAAAATAAAAATAAAAACTTGACCGGGTAATGGAGTGCCCAGATATTTGGTTAAATGTTATTTCTGGGTATGCCTGTGAGGGTGTAATGGAAGAGATTAGCATTTGAGTAAGACTGAGTAAAGCAGATTGCGCTCCCCCATAGGAGAGCCTGAATAGAACAAAAGATGGATGAAGGGAGAGCCACTCTCTCTGTCTGACTACTGAACCGGGACATGGGTCTTCTCCTGCCCTTGGACTGGAATTACACCACTGACTCTCCAGAGTCTCCAGGGGTTAAGGTTGGGGCTTAACTCTGTCCCCTAAGCTTGACCTTACCCTTGGGTTTCTCTCATTTCAGATTGAGGAGAAATCTTATCAATTATACAGTAAGCAGTTGAATATCCCAATTTGACATGTGATTGGAGACTGTAACCCAGATCTTTTTATATTTGGGCCTTTGACTCCCATTTTTGAGACATCAGCACCATTTTACTGATCTACCCATGGTTTAGTTATCTATTGCTACAAAAAAAAAAAACAAAAAAAAAACCACCCCAAAACTTAATGACTATGATTTACTATTTCTCACAAGTCTGTGGGTTAGCTCAGCAGTTCTCCTGCTGGTTTTCCCTGAGCTCATTCATGAGGGTACATTTAGCTAGAGGGTCTTCTGGGAACAGGGCCCCGCTGCCATGGCTGAGTAGCTGGGCCTTCCTGTCTATATCATTTTATATTCTGGGCTTCTTCATTGCATTGTAGTCTAAGGGCAGCTTTGAGAGGGCAAATACCCATGCATAAATGCTATCAAGACTTTTTTTTTTGCCAAAGCAAGTGACATGGCCAAGCCCATATTCTTTATGGGAAAAGATTACACAAATGGTGGCTACCAAGAAGAGTGATTTACTGTGAAACATTATATAATAATCTATCCCAGCTAATTTTGTGGCTGTCACTTTTTGGTCTGACTAAGTTTTAAATGGAATATATGTCTGTGCCAAGTGATATATATCTATGTATATTGTGAAGTTCATATATTATTTTGCACATAAGGGATCTTTAATAAATATCAAATCAATGAATTAATAAAACAAAAATTATCAATGACATGAATTTGCAAATAATGTCATTAATAACTGTAGGCTGAGGTTTCTCAACAAAGTCTTTAACATAAAAATTATAGCTCACCCTGACCAGTTTGGCTCAGCAGTTAGATTGTCGGCCTGCGGACCAAAGAGTCATGGGTTCGATTCTGGTCAAGGGCATTGGTTCTGGGGTTCTAGTTTGGTCCCCAGCCTTGGCAACCAGTCGATGTGTCTCTCTCACATCATTTCCCTCTCTTTCTCTCCTTCTCACTCTGACTGAAGATAAATGAAAAAATATCCTCAGGTGAGGATTTAAAAAAAAAAAAAAGAAATTATAACTCTTTGTAGAATACAGATTTTTGAAATAGATGAATTACATTTTTTATTTTCTCCCATTTGCCCCACTATGCCCAATATAGTGTCTAATACAGTCCCTTGATACATACTGGCTGATGGAATAAATAAAAGTACACTTGGAATGTTCCTATTTCTTTGATAAACAACATGCAGTAAGCTAAAATGAGACCCTTTTCTTGCCAAAATTCTTAAATTAGAGGCTGCTTTCTGCTACAAATAACAAACTCCAACTTAATTTCCCTAAGCAATAAGAAAATGTATTGGTCTATAACTTTAGTACCTTTATTTTCTTCTATGTAATTTATTATTTTAGGTCTTGGGGCTATATTGAGTTAATTTTTGTACATTGAAACAAACTGTAGTCTAGTTTCATTCTTTTTGATATGGCTTTCCAATTTTCCCAGCACCATTTATTGAAGAAGCTTTCTTGTCTCTATTGTATGTTTTTGGCTCCTTTGTCAAAAATTATTTGCCCATATGCATATAGGTTTATTGCTGGGCTCTCAATTCTGTTCCATTAGTCTGTGTGTCTGCTTTTCTGCCAATATCATGCTATTTTGATTATTATCATGTTTTTAGTATAATTTGAAGTCAGGTAGTGTGATATCTCTGGCTTCATTCCTTTTTTCTCAGGATTGCTTTGACTATTTGGGGTCTTTTTTGGTTTCATACAAATCTGATGATTTTCTGTTCTATTTCTTTAAAAAGTGTCATTGGGATTTTGATGGGGATTGCATTAAAACTGTATATTCTTTGGGTAATATGGGCATTTTAACTATGTTGATTCTTCCAATTCATAAACAGAATATCTTTTCATTTCATTGTGTCTTTTTCAATCTCTTTTAATAATGCTTAGAGAAGATTTTATGAATTTGACCCCAAAGGCTAGGGAAGTAAAGGCCAAAATAAATCAAACTAAAAAGTTTCTGTACAGAAAAACAAAACAAAACAAAACAAACTGCCAGCAACAACAACAAAAAAGGGCAACGGGAGAAGATACAGTATTTGCAAATTTGCAAATAACAGCTTTGGCAAAGGGCTGATACCCAAAATATATAAAGAACTCTTACAAGTTAACACCAAACAAACAATCCAATTAAAAAATGCGCAGAGGGCCCTGGCCAGTGTGGCTCAGTTGGTTGAGCATTATCCCATGCACCAAAAGGTTGTTGGTTAAATTCCCCAATCAGGGCACATGCCCAAGTTGTGTGCTCCCTGTAGGGGGCATGCAGGAGGCAGCCTATCAGTGTCTCACTGTCACATCAATGTTTCTCTCTCTTTTTCTAAAAGTTAATAAAATAATGTTTTATAAAAAAACAGGCAGAGGACCTGAACAGACATTTCTCTCAAGAAGACATAAAGATGGTCAAAAGATATATGAAAAGATGCTCAACTTCACTAGCTATTAGAGAAATACAAATCCAAACTACAGTGAGTTACCACTTCACACCTGTTACAGTGGTTATTATAAAAAAGACAAGTCGTAACAAGTGTTAGAGAGGGTGTGGAGAAAAAAGGAATCTTCATTCATTCACTGCTGGTGGGAATGTAAATGGGTACAGCCACTATGGAAAACAGTATGGAGATTCAAGCCTAACAAATATCTCTTTTTGTAAATCTTTTATCCATTCTGTCTATGCTTGACTCATATGGTGAATTATTCAACAAATATGTGTTTTGTGCCTACTCTGTGTCATGTATTGTTTAAGAGTTTGGAATATATGTATCAGTGAACAAAACAAAGAAAGCCCTGAGAGAGCATTGACTCTGCAAGTGAATTTTACCAATCCTTGACCTTGTCTGCATCTTAGTCCTACATTTGTGCACGAACAGAAACACTGTAATGGAAAGCTTACAGATTCTCAGCTGCAAGACACTGGAAAACAAATGGATACAGGTCCCTCGTTTATCCCTTGTTTATCGCGGCCAATCCGTTCCAGACTCTAGTGATTGCACCTGGCAGTTGAAGGCTTCCTGGGGTGCTCGAATACATAGGCCTACAGTCCATATGTACAGTAATTTTAATTTTAATTGTAATACAGGGGTGTATAATCGACTCAGACAACTGAGCATGCGCTGTATCATTTTCACTGTCTCGATCAACTTTTTAATGAATATATTTGAAAAAACCATGATAGAGTGAAGCCCCCAACATTGAAGCGCGAAGTGGTGAGGGATGACTGTATATTATTCATAAGTGCTGTAGAACCAAGGACAATTAAGAGGAGGGTACCAATTAAATCTACTCCTTAACCTTAATTTCAGCAATGCACACCAGTAGACACTGCTTTCATTTTTTAAAAAGGAGTTTTATATGTACATGCAGCATTCTGAGGTTGCAGCTTCCTTTCTAGCTGCAAATCTCCAGGAGGCTCCCCAACTTGGGACAATGAGCCCCGCCTATATCCACCACCTTGGTGCTTCTTTTCTTTAGTAAGCTGGGGGCTTCTGCTAGGAGGTTCCACCTGTGGGCAGCATTTTCGCTGTAGAGGCTGGTCTGGGCTCAAGGACAATTTTCTACCGAAACTGGGCATTTTTGAAAGGGACTAAGGGAAGCTTTTATGTCTCCCTCCTACAAGCCCAGCTTCTACTGAAGTGGAAGCTAGGCTGGAAATAAAGTCCACACCGATTTTCTGAGAAAACACATTACTATGTAAAAACAAACAAACAAACAAACAAACAAGCAACCAGTAGTAATTGTGCTCTGGGAAATGTTTTTACTTTACAAATACTCTGTGGCTCTGAAGTAACAGCACGATTACATTTCTCACAGGATCATTGGTACAATTTCCGGATTCCTCAGGGAGAGGAACATGGGGATTTTACTCCTGGAAAGAAAGGCAAATTGGTCCCGAAGGTACACTTCATTTAAACACGATTCAAAATAAGTTAAAACAGACGATAACCCAACAAAGAAAAGCCTGTCAATTTAGCTAAAACATGAAGATATACAGAAAACTATGGGAGCGTAAAAGAGTACTTCAAAAATAACTAACTTGGACTGTTTTTACAATTTCCCAATGGCTCGCTCCCTCGTTTCAAAGTGGGGAAAAGGTGAAAAGGAACTGAAAGGAAGGAAACAAAAATAGAAGCATGTAGGAAAATGTAAACATTACAAAGAAATGTAACGGGAGAGTGGAGAAAGTGGACAGCTTCAGTGTCACTCTCTCGGACACTCTCCTGTCCGTTATGATCTAGATTGACCCCGGCCGGCCTCGTGTCCCTCGGAGGCTAGGCCTCGACGACAGATGAGCCGGCTATGGCCACGGACCACTTAGAATGCGCTTTCGCAGGAGCAGGGCCTGGGCCGTGGGCGCGGCGGCGGTGGGCGCAAGTGGCCCTTCTGTGGCTGCTCCCGCCGGGCATGGTGATAATGGGGGTGGGGCCATCGCTGGCGGTGGAGCGCCTGGTGGCCATGGGCCCCTTCCTGGTCCTCCGAGATTCCTTTCTGCGCGCAGCAGATAGTGCCCAGGTGCTTCCGCAGCCGCCTCCGGAGGTGGCAGTCGCCCGCCTGGAAGAAGAGGTAGACGAAGGGGTTGAGGGCGCTGTTAGCTACCCCTACGAGGCGCAGCGCCACCGCCAGGTCCTCGGTTTCCCACTCTCCCACCGGTCCGGACGACCACGCAGCTGCCAGCCGGGCAGCAAAGTAGGGCAGTTCGAAGCCCACGAAGAGCAGCGCGAGGACCAGGCTCATCTTTAGGCTCTGTACTTTGGCGCGCGGTAGCGCGCTGTGGGCGGGGGCTCGGTCAGGACTCGCCGACCTGGGGGCCGCAGCAGATGGGGCCGGGGGCGGGCGCTGCCACCAGGCGCCGATCAGGCGGCTGCAAGCGACGCCCAGAACCGCGACCGGCGCCACGAATCCCGCGGCGACTTCATAAAGCGCGTAGACCTGCAGGTGCCACCGCGGCAGGGGCGCGAAGATGCCGCGGCAGCGATGCTCCCCGGACCAGGAGCGGGCGGCCAGGGGCGCGGTCGGTGGCGCGGAGGGGGCTCCCCCGCGCACCACGAAGGCCGAGGGTAGCGCCAGCAGCAGCGCCAGCAGCCAGCCCAGGCCGGCGAGGGCGCGCGCGGGCAGCGGCGGGCCCTGCGGACGGCTCACGGCGCGCTGGCGCTCGAGGGCAATGAGCGCCACCAGGTGGGCCGAGGCACCCCGGCCGGATACCTGCAACAGCTGCACGAAGCGGCACTCCTGGTCGCCGGCTGCCCGACGCGGTTCGCCCAGCAACTGCCAGGCCAACTGCGACAGCGCGGTGCCCCCGCACGCGTACAGGTCGGCCAGGGCCAGTTGCACCAGCAGGAAGTCCATCTTGCGACGCTTGGGACCCGCCCAGGGCCCGCCGCCACCACACAGGCGGCACAGTACCTTGGCGTTACCAGCCACGGACACCACCAGGATGACCCCCAGGTAGACCAGGCGGCTGGGCGGCCCGGGCGGCGGCGACGGCGACTGTGACGGCGGTGGCCCCGGAGCCGGGACTTGATGTCCGGAAGTCAGGTTGGGACCCCAGCCCAGCGAGATGGGTACAGAGAGGTTGGGCTCCGGCGACAGAGTTGAGAGGCTGAAGGGATACTCCATCCTTACCCTGGAGGAAGAGTAGGTACCGAAGACTGTAGGCAGGACGCGGGAAACCCAGGTGGAGGCGAGGCTGCGCCGGGTGCGATGCCGGGTCTGTCGTTCCCAAAGTTAGTTGAAAACCCACATACACAGAGAGGGAGCTGGATTCGGGTATATTTGCGATCGGTTGCTTATAGGTTGTTCTCGTCACTTGTCACTGAATGTGGGTTGTACATTCGAGGAACACACATGATGCTATTCTCCACCTTCTCCATGTCTCCCCTCCCAATCCCTTTTCCCTTCCAACCTTTGCCAAGGCCCCCATGCTACCCTCGCAGGAGCCGCGGACCAGGGGGCTCTGGAACTTCCCCTGTTCGCTATTTACCAGTAGAGCACATCTGAGCAGGTCATTTTGCCGAGGCCCTTGTAAAGGCTTATGTTAACCCAGGACCAATATACAAAAGATGAAATTCCTGACTGAGATTGTACCCCTCAAAATGGTTTCATGATTGCCAGTGGGGAAAAAAATAAACTAGTTCTAATTTTTAAAAAAGGTTTGAGATGCCATGGATCTGTACTAGCAGGAGAAAAACAGAAACAAGAAACCTAACAGCATTTTGAGCAAAGAGGAGCCCAATTAGAAGGATCTTTGATAAAGATATGTCTTTCTCTGGCCAACAATGAGAGGATTTACTTAGACTAAAGTCAGTAATGTTGTTTGACAATTAGGAGTTGCAGTGGTTTGCAGATAATTTCAAATACTACAAGCAGCAAAAGATCACAGCTGCTCTCTCAGTGATGTAAAATTCATTAGTCTGAAGAGGGCATCAGTAGGTTTTATGCAAATGGTAGTACATTTATTACTTTTCCCCTAATATTTTCATCCAGTGATGATGTGTCATCAGGCTTCTCATTCTCTTGATCCTGTTTTCCAGCAGATGGGAGGTTGCTAGGAGGGACTACGCCTCCAATAAGCTTAGAGAAACGGTGACTAAGAAAATAATAAGGTGGCCAATTTTTAAAAAAGAAATCCAAGTTACAGGAAATGGTTTGGATTAAATGCTGCCTCTTATTTTAGCCCTCCATCCTCACAAACAAATTTTAGTTTTCCTGTTGGAAGCATCAATTTGTCTTTTGTGCACCCTTCTGTATTAGTCACCCTGAAAGTAGAATTCCTGCATTCCTGATCTGGGAGTCTGTTGGGTATTTCAAGATGCATGGAATAGGAGTGCTTGGTGGGTACAGATGACAATATTGCCCATTGCTGTGGTAATCCCATTTCCTGAGCTATTGTCCTTTGGTCACATTCTCTTATCATTTTCATGATATTGTTAGTGCCTGGCACTAGGCCTGACACAGGGTAGTTATCAGTAAATAGGTTTTGAGTTGATAAGCTAATGGATGTGATGCATTTCAGATAACTTTGAGCAAACATTCCTGCCTTGACTATAACTCCATCCCTTAAGGAAAAATGCCTTTTATACCTACACCAGTATTCTCCAGAGAAGCCCAAGGGAGCTCTGGAAAGGTAGAATGATAGCCTTGGGAAATCAAACTCCTGGCTTAATTTTCACATTTTCCCCTCAGAAGGTTTCGCCCAGGGCCTTTTTCTGTGTAACATACTTCACCCCAGCTTATGATCTGCTTCTTCCAGGGAGCTCTCTGTGAGCAATACCCATAATTCAATGATTCTCCTAGCCAATATCAGTTTAATGTTTTTAAAGATATTTCTGTAATTTGTTTCAAATTTACTGAAATGTTCTCATAAAACAAGACTCTACTAGTGAAATTATATTTCATAGAACTTTACTAAGACTTGATAAAACATTAATTAAAAAATTATCAAAATAATATATGCACATTATTTTGAAAGTCAAATGGAACCGAAGGCTATCTACACTCCTTCCCTTATTCTTCTAGAGGGGACCAGTTGGATTCTGTGTGCTGATTGTTCTGGCATGTACTTCATTCCATGATTCTAAATAGTAAATGTGTCATGCTTTTTACTGATTAAATAATTTTAGATATTATTTAATACCTTCTTATTAGATAAGGCTAAAGATTTAGCTCTCACACCTTTATCCCTACTGTTTCTCTCTTTATATACTATTAATACCATAATGTTGTAATTTCAGGTTACATCTATATTCAGTGTTTACATTATTATGAAATGAAAATATTACTAGCTGAAAGTTGTAGTGTATCATTTTCTTTTACTTTTTGTTGAACTTAATAATTGCTTTTCTTAATTTTCAGTTACCACACCTAATTCTTCCTGTACCTTTAAATAGTCCCTCAGTACAATTTGCACAAAGTCAGTTTCTTAACATAATATAGCAATTCCAATTTTTTTCTTGGAAACCTTATCGGAAACCTCCATTTTCCTTTATGCTGGTTTCTTACCATTTCCTTCCTGTGTGGGCTGCTGTATATTGTCCTGGAACATCCATTTGTTGTCATTAAAACTCTCTGCCTTTCTATTGGTTTGCAGTTCCTGTTTCTTGAATCTCTGATTTTTTTCTTGGTTTTTCCTCTTTTGGTAGTATACATTATCCAATATATAAAAAGATTGTACAAAGGCTGAGAACATAGCAACGAGAGCCCTCATTGTGCCTATTACTTGTAGATTCAGTCTGGACAGAGTGCCCTCTAGGCCAGGTGTACCATCCAGCTGTGTCATCCAGGCGTCTTCCTTCACCATCATCCTAGAGATCCCTTTTCCTATCTCATGCTGATTTTCCTATTTTATGGTTCCCTCCTTCCCTCCCTCCCTTCCTTCCTTGGTTTATTTCCTTGTTTGGGTAGAAAACATCCTTCAGTGATGCTTCTTGAGAAAGGGTAAATTTTGGGACCTTGCATGTCTGAAAATTTATTTTACCCTCATGTTTCACTGATGAGTTCGCTAGGTTTAGAATTCAATACTGGAAACAGTTTCCTTCTGAATTTCGATGGCATTGCTCCATTGTCTTCTGGCTTCTAAGTGTTTGTGTTGAGAAGACTAAGGCCATTCTGATTCCTTATTTAGATGTAGTCATTGTTGTTGTTTTTTCTGTTCTAGCAGCTTATTGATTCTTCTTCTTGTCTCTGACAAATTTCACAGAGATGTGGTTGGCTATGCATTTATTTTCATCCATTGTGCTAGGCACAATCAAGGATCATGAGTTATACTGCATTGTAGTATTTCACTACTGGCCTTTAATCTAGAACAGTTTCTTAGCTTTTTTCCTTTCATGACACTGATGGATCTGAAGGGTCCATGGAACATATTTTGTAGACTGTCTCTAAAGTTGTGTTTGTTTCCACATAATTAAATTTGGATTGGACTTTTTGAGCAGAAATACTGCATAGGTGATACTGCATAGGTGTAATCATTTCAGGGCACAGAATGCTAGTTTGTCTCAATATTGGTGATGTTTTAAGTGTGACATATATGTTTAAAAAATTAAACATTTATTTTATTATACAAATAATACACATTAATTGAAAAAATTAGATAATACAGATTAGGAACAAAAACCACTTAACATACAATCCAGAGATAATTTTAATACTCAAGTTATATATCCTTCAGACTATCATAACTAGATCTATATATTTACAGAAATACATCATACTACATGCAATGTTTTGTTTCCTGCTTTTTTCCCACTTAAGATTATATTTGGACAGCTTTCCATGTTTTTCAGTAAAAAAATGTGATACAATTATCTGTTTAATGTGAAAGGAATTACAGTAATCTCCTAATTTGGACAGGGGCTTTCCAGTTTTTACTTTATAACTAATTTTGTGAAGACCACCTCTTCACATATATTCTTCCATGCTCATTCAGTTATTCCCTTAAAATAAAATCCTAGAAATGGAATTGCTAGGGAAGAGCACATGCATTTTTAAAGCATTTTAATACACGGTACACAATGTATGTGTGTTTTCCCTATGGTCCCAACAATAATGAGCCTCATCATTGTGGATTTTTTTCATTCTCTTACATGAAAAAATAGTGTTTGTTATTTCTTCATTTTTAAATTGAGAAGCTTTTAAAAATGCTTGCAGGTGAGTCAGGTATCGCTAGGTTTTAAACATACTCAGGTGATTCCAATTTGCAGCAAAGTTGTGAACCACTGTTGCAGACTGGCAGCAAATTATGGCCCACAGGTCGAATCTTGTGTTTTTGTAAACGAAGTTTCCTGGGTGCACAGCCAAGCTCAAGTGTTTACTGTTTATTGTCTGTTGCTGCTTTCATGCTCCTAGGGCAGGGCTGAGTAGTTGTCAAAGAAACCATATGGCTCACAAAGCTTAAAATAGTATCTGGCCTTTTCCACAGAAAAAGATAAAACAAAGAGGAATAGAGAGAGTCCCTTTGTCAACTCTCCTGTGCATGCTTTTGCTAGAATTTACTGTTTCTAGAAGGTTTTGCTTTATTGGGAAGGAGTAGCCTTCCATTTCACCCCCTGCCCTGCCATGACCTAATGTGTTAGCTTTCTCCTCCAGTGTGATATCTGAAAAATGCTAATTCTAACTCCAATTAATTCAACAACTACTAAGCTTCTACTACGTGTCAGGCACTTGGGATACTCGAGGAAACAAAAAGGACAAAAGGCCATGCCTGTATGGAGCTTTCATCCCAGTGGGGTAGGGGTTTGGGAGACCCTATAAACAAATTAAATGTGTAAAACATACACTGAATTGGGTGGTAATGTTTTCTGTGGAGAAAAAGAAAACCGGGATGCCCTTGCGAGAAGGTAGAATTTGAGCAATGACCCGTGGAGGTAAGAAAGTGAGCCACGTGGAAAGAGGGAAGAACTGTATCCCAGGCCGAAAGCACTGCCAAGCACACAGGTCTTGAGGTGGTGCTTGGCTGGTTGCCAGAGAACAGGGGTCAGTGTGGCTGGAACAGAGGGAACAAAGTGGCAGCAGGTGTGGTCTGAGAGAGAACATTGGGCAGATCATTTAGGGCCTTGAAGGCCATTGTGATGGTTTTGGCTTTTTTTTTTTTTTTGATGTTTCATTCAATATGATTTTATTTAAAAATCTGCAGAGCTCAAGGAGAGATCTCAGCTTTTGTTAAAAGAAAGCAATTTTCACAGAATATTTTGTCATTTTAGCTTTGTGTGGAATAACAACAGGAAAGGAAGTTTCTGTTCAAGATCCTCACTCCAGCACACTCAGCCAGGTGCTTGGACTCTTACAGCGAGATGACACACTCCTGGAACTCACAGTAAATCCTCTCACCGAGTGAAACAGTTCTTCCCCAGGCGCACACACCAGCTCTGATTTTCATGCTCTACACGGGGCCCTAAGGAGCCTTCACTTTCAAGTTGAGAAAAATGTGAAAGGATTTCTTAACCCACTGCCTGCAACAAATCCAACTACTTGTTAATTCTTGACAATTACAAGGATAAAATACTTGAAATTTATTAGAGGTTCCACATTTAATAGAACTCAAATGTAAAAAATTAAGTCAAGTAACATGCTTTCATGTTTTAAAATGTTACTTAATAAACCTTACTGAGACAAAAATATGCAGCACTTTCTTGTACTTGGTATTATAAACTGCTTCTGACAATGGCTACTTGATGGTCAAAAATAAAATAAAACAGAAGAAACCATACAGAATGGTATATAACAATACCTGCAGGGAATGTCATGTTTTAAACTTTGTTATTGAAATTAAACATGGGGGAAAAAAGGTCTACAAAGCAACACACCCATGTTATTTAAGATGCTGAGGTAGTTATTCTGTCCTATGCAGTAAAGTGAAGATAAAAAAATGCATACAACTTTTAAAAAGCTTTTTTTAAGTTCAGGTTATAGTCACTTTCACAAACAAGGCATTTATAAACTATGAGGTGGACAGGTCCTAGTCAGGCAAGTTCTGTACTTGATGTCTTATTACTCTGAGATTCAATGATCAGTCTTGGATCAATCAACTGTCTCCAAAAAACAGTGATCTTTCTCTCCTGTGTCATAGCGTACTCCACTACCTCAGATCCATTTTTGTTGTGATAAACCAAATAGAATTTCCCAGGTTCTTTCACGACTGAAACAGGTACAGATGAAAGAATTTCTATATCTACTTGCTGGGTCTCTGGATTGTGGCTTAATATTTTTCCTTCCTTAAATGCAATCTTTTTCCAACTTGGGGGGAAGCTGCTAACAGTGGTAACAGACTGTAGTCCTTCTTGTGTGTCTCTACTGGATTCTGGATAACAGTAGATGAGTTTGTTACCATTTCATTTAAATGCTGCTGCTTCTGATAGTCAGCATCTCTATTTAAAACATGGGGAAGAGCAAGTCTTCATCCTCGACCTCTCCCCCGAATGCCCTGACCCCTAACTCCCTTGCAAGAAAGAAGGTCCTCTCTTCTATCCCAATCTCTTCCCAAACCGCCAGGGAGAGTCACACTGGGAGGAGGACCAGGAGCCTGTTTGCCACCATTTGAGTCAGAATGCTTCCATCCTGAGGCATCTGCAGTCTGTGATGATGACCCTGGACCTGGACCTCTTCCTGTCTTTAAGAGCCCGGCAGCCTTCCCCAAGCGGCTCAGCCTTCCCCAAGCGGCTCTTTGACACCATGCATTGGTCATCTGACTCTGAACCAGTCTGAACTAGATGATGTTCTGACAGTCTCATCCTCGATGAGGGCAGAGTTAGAGCCAGTTTCTGTAGCTATTTTGTTTGCAGTTGTGTTTTTTATAGAGGGCCCTTCCATTGATAATACAGTTGACACCTTCTCTGAGGACATTCTGACCTCCAAGATGACATTTTTGAGACCATTGCTGGTTGACTCATGACAAGACTCAGACTCCGAGGAGGAACTGGGACTATCTTTTGTATGAACGCCCACGCCACCTTTGCTCTTGGCTTTAACCAGGCTGTTTCTAGCAGGAGAGCCTTTTGGAGGACTACAATTTTCAACAGTCCACCCTTTCCCTGTCTGTGCTTTAGAAGACTTGGGACTCTTCCTCTGTTTTCTATACACACATTTCTTCTTCTTCGGTGATTTTCTTTTTGTCTCTCCAACATCATCTACTACAACACATGGAGCTTTCTTTTTCCTCTTGTTTTTTCCCCTCACTTTCTGATTTGTGACAGTTTTTTGTTCTATATCCAAGGTATTCTCGTTATCATTCTCTTGTCTCTTCCAATGCTTCTTTGAATTTCTGTAATCAGTTTCTTCATCCTCCTCCAACCTAAATGACCACTTCTTTGCTTTCCTAGGTAAGAAATAAGTACTATCACCATTACTGACTATTACGGGATTCTCAGCAACTTCTCTGTCTTCTAATTTAATTAAACTCCGAGGCAATCATTGTCTCATACCAGGTGCCCACTCTTGCCATGGGGCAGAAGCGCCCCCTCCAAGTAGAGGGTGAGGGGGGCCCTGGAACTGAAGCCAAAGATGCTGGCAGATGAGACTAATGAGATCTGCGACTACCGGGCATCTGTTCAAGTCGACAAGAAGCCAGAAGTCCATGCAGTGCGGGGTGGCTGGCGGCAGGTAATCAAATTGAAGCCATAGTCTAACAGTCTCGGAGGCTGCCATCTTGCTCAATCGATGGTTTTGGCTTTTACAGAGTAAGATGGGGAAACCCGTTGTGGGTTTTGAGTATCCGGTGATGTGATGGGATATATTTTAACAGAATCACTCCAGTTGCTGTGGTGAGAATAGACTGAAGAAAGCCATGGTACATCAGGGAGACCTCTTAGGAGGCTATTGCAAAATTCTAAACAGATTATGGTAGTAACAGGATGGTAGTAGTGGAGGTAGTAAAAAAAAGAAGCCCAAATATTTCCCTCAGTCCAGTTTATAGCTTGTGTTGGTTTCTCTCAGATTCTGGCATTAGATAATTTGTCTTAGTTTTGCAAGTTTTTCTTCTTTTCTGTTTTTTTTTTTTTTTGTGATTGTTACATGCCATTTTGAATTAGGTATTGTCCTTAAAATTCAATTGTACCTAATTGTGATCCTGTACTTAACATGCCTAAAATATTACACATGCTTGGTAAATTCTAACAATGGATGCATATTAAAGGGTTTGGTAGAAAAAGGTGGATTATATTTATCTTCACATGCCTGTGTTTTCAGAATTATATTTCTATGATTGTTTTATTCTTCCCTAAAATTAGCACATATACCCACACATTAGCTATATTGTGTTCTTTGGTTTTAATTAGGAGATGGAAGGTAGAGTTGCATACTTTAATTTTAACATAATATTCTAAGATTGAGATCTTTTTCTTAAGGGTTTTACTTCAGAATATACCTGAAGTGAAATTTATTTCTCAGAAATTCATACGCAAGTACAAAGATAAGCTCATACAAGTTCACTGAAGAACCATAAAATAAAGGAGATGAACTGGCTCATAAAGAAAACTTCAAGGACAGTTTGAAAAAGGAATTTAGGTAAAATTATTATTTGCAGATTAGCTTTTGTACCTGGAAAATATAAGACACCAACTGAAAAACTATTACAAACAATAGAATAGTTTGGTACAAAATAAACATATAGCAACAGAGTTTGCATATATAAAGAATAACCAGTTAGAAGACATAATGGAAGAAAGATCCACTTAACAATAGCACTACCAACAACAAAGGATAAAACAACTAGGAATAAACTCACCCCTGGCTACACATTAGGATTATTAGCTGGAGAGTGTAATAAACAAAACAACAAGAACAAAACTGTCCAGGTGCCATTCCTAGAATTCTGATTCAGTTGGTATGGGGTGGGGACTAGGTAGTATATGTTTAAAGATCCCTACTTTCCAAATATTTCTATGAAGAAACTTACCTATTTGAGGAAAACTCAGAATACTACTGAATGTTATAACAGAAGACTTGAATAAAGGGAAAGCATATTCTGTTCTTTAGAATAATTAAATATTATAAAGAACTCAATTCTCCCTAAATTTGGCTATAAATTTAATATGATTCATAAGAAGACTAAGAAATAAAAAATTTTCACTTTTCAAACCAAACTTATTTTAAATTTGTATGGAAAAATTAAGTTAGCAAGAGTAGCTAGGGAAATTCTGAAAAAGAAAACTGTTGCAAAAGGACTAGTCTGACCAGATATTGACTACCACACTAATAAACAAATTAGAATGGTCCATCACAAAATAAAAAAATCTTCTGAAAGGACTCAAATGTAAATGAGACATTGATATATGCTAAAATGGCTTTTCAAGGAAAAAAAGAAAAAGATAATGTATTCAATGCAAGATATTATATAATTAAGTGGCATTTTCTAACCAATGGGACAAATGTTAGTTTATTCAGTGAAAGGTCAGTTGGGTGGCCATCTTATAAAACACTAAAGTTGGATATCTAATTGGTAAGTATTTCAGATAGATCAAGGATCTAAGGATGAAAAATAAAACTCTAAAAGAAAATAAGTCAGGAAGACCATTCTAAATATATATGACACAAAACCCCAAAGCTACAAAAGCAAACACTCATTAATTTGATTGCATGAATATACCAACTTCTGCATGTCAAAAACACCACAACAAAGTCAAAAGACAAATTACAAAATGAAAACAATTTTTTCAGCTTTTATTACAAAGAGCTAATATCTAAAGCATGCCATCAAAAGAAAAATGGGAAAAGAATAGAAAAATAGAAAAGGTCACAGTAAAGGAAATTCCAATGGCTATTAAAGATATGAAAATATAATATATCCTACTCATAAAAATAAAAGTAATAATATATTTTTAATATATCAGTTTGGCAAAGGACACGAGAGCATGAGTTGCTGGGTGAGAATTTAAGTTGGTATACTTTCTTTAGGGGTAATTTGGTAGTATTTAGTGTAATTTTGCTAGGCATAGGTCTTGCCCCAGCAATTTCACTTCTAGGTATCTATTGTTAAGTGGGGAAAGAAAAGAGAGTAAGATGCAGAACATTTTGTATAGTACGCTACCATTTGTGTGTGTGTGTGTGTGTGTGTGTGTGTGTGTGTGTGTGTTGATATAACATTTGTAGATCTATGGTCTTTCTCTACAGGGATACATAGGAAGGTAATTACAGTAGTGGCCTCCAGGAAAGGGAACTGGGTGGTTAGGGGGCTGGGAAAGAAGGGAGACTTCATGCTCACTGTTAACTCCTTTGTACTTTTCAAAGTTTGTACTTTGTACATATATTACCTATTTAAAAAAAAACAGTAATAAAGGCAGCCATAGCCAGGGTCTATGTACCATCAGTTATTCCAAATACTCCCATCAAATAAACACAAATTTTAGTCCATGTCTCATCAGAAACAAATAATTTATCAGACACCATCAAATACTCACAAATTACTTTTTGTGGCTCATAAGTAATAATCAGTAATAGTTAAAGTTATTCTACATTCCCTATTATTCAGAGGAATATAACTTTATATTCTATTTGCTTCCATACTTTTAATATTTCCACTAAGTTGTTAGAAGTTGCTAAGAAAAATGTTAATAGTAATCATTTTTTAAAATATATAATTCTATAATGATTTTCATTTATTTATTTATTTATTTTTTTATCCTCGCCCGAGGACATTTTTCCATTTTTTTGTTCAGGTAGAGTGGGAGGGAGAGAGAGGAACACAGAGAGAGAGAAACATCGATGTGAAAGGAACACATCGAGTGGCTGCCACCCGCACAACCAACCAGGGCCGGGGACAAACTGCAACCGAGGTACATGCCCTTAGCGGGAACCGAACCCGGGTCTCTCAGGACCGCAGGCCGACGCTCTAACCGCTGAGCCAAACCGGCCAGGGCTCTATAATGATTTTTTAAAAAATAGTTTACATTCTTTAAAAGTAAAAATCAGTAATTATTAAAACTAACATTTAAAACACATAATTAATTAATTATGATCTTTTAACATATTTCTACATAGCTCCAGAACATTATTTTCTTATTTTGTTCAGATTTTGGGGGGACTAGTGTGGGTTTGAAGCCATTGATCAATTGCACTTTCATACCTCCTCGGTTCTTTCAGCCAGTCTTGATGCCACCTAAGATTTGCTATAACGTTTGAATAGTTTTGCCCTGTGCTTTGTTTCCACTTGATAAACTGCTCTTTATTGTATTGGTGGACAGAAGCAGAAACTTTAGGGTAGTTTATAATGGAACGAAGCTTCTGATCCAAAGAATAAGTAATTTCTGGAAATTTTGCAGCAATATCTGTTAGTTCATCTGGATCTGAGGAAATATCTGAAAGGAAAAAAATTAAATACCTGTCAAAATAATTACCTGTGACAAGAACATTTATTAAAGTATCATTACTCAGTGACAGATAATGTATTAGAATTTATTTTTATTTTTGATTCCTCTTAGTATAGTAAGATGAAGGCCAATATAAATGGTAAAACAGTACACCAAAAGTTAAACACCTTTCTAAATGTATGTTCAAATTATCTTCCTTCCTACCATCATCCTGCTATCCCATTTTTTTCTTATCCATCCTTGGATGGCAGAAACAGTCAAGCCCTTGTCACCAGTAAGCTGGCTTAGCCCCAGTGCTTTCTGATTTTGATGCCTTGCTTACTTTGACAGGCAGAGAAAAAAAAGTATGTTTTTATTGTCCCATATCAATAACCCCAAACTAACGAGTTCTTTTGAGTTAATAATTTTGACATTTGTAACTGGGAAGGAAACAAAGTTGGAGAAATGAATATTAATAATTACATTAGCACATATTTTATGTGCAAAAAGGGGGAAGGGATAAGTAAAACCTTAATTCTAATAATGCTCTTTTGAAATGAATTCATAGAATAGTGAAACGAGGAGGTATTATTGCTGGGTGAAAGGAGCATGGGTTTTGGAGTCAGAAGAGGGCTGAAACCCTTTCTGCCACTTCTTAGCTGTGAGATCTTGCACAGGTATCTGAATCTTTTTGACCCCTGATCATCTCTATAAAATGAGGATACTAGTATCATCTTGTTGGGTTGAGGGGGACATTAAATAATGTAAGTAAGATGCCAGGCTCCATAAGATATAGGTGTCAATCCTCCAGAACCAAGGTACAATAAGGTACAATAAGAGGGTGTTGACTACTGATCGGGAAAGATAACCGTGAGTATTAGAAGACAGGCTTGATCAGAGAAAAAGTGGTTTCAATGTTGAGTCCCAGATCAAAAAGCTTTAGGGTACTTGCTCTGGCATTCAGATGGTGATTTGCAAAGAAGGTGCTCCTTACATGGGCAACCTTTTGTAGACTGTCCCAGCCTGAGGAGCAGCAGATTTTTATTTAATAATGATTACTGGATCTCTGAGGCAACACTATGTAGGTCAGCTCATTACACACCATATTCACTTAAGAAATATGTCAATAGCCCTGGCCAGTTTTGCTCAATGGTTAGAGCATTAGCACGCAGTCCAAAGAGTCGCAGGTTCGATTCAGATCAAGGGCATGTACCTCAGTTGTGGTTCATCCCCCGCCCTGGGTGGGGTCGTGCAGGAGGCAACCAGTCAAAGTCTCTCTCACATTGATGTTTCTCTCTCTCTTCCTCCTTCCCTCACTCCCACTCTATCTGAAAATCAATGGAAAAATATCCTCGGGTGAGGATTAAAAAAAAAATACATAAAAGAAAAAAAGAAATATATCAACAAATTTACCAAAGAGTTGAGGAGGTACTGAAGCACCGTCAGAGTAGGCTATATACTTCCACTGGTTAGTTCGAAGCATGTAGGTGGAAGCATTCACATCGCATCCGTGGAATTCACTCAGAATCCAGGGTGGATGTAGGTTTCTGAATTTATGTTCATTCTTGAACATTTCTGATGATAATGGCAACAAAGAGTATCCACTCAGGTTCTGAGGCAGAGGAATTCCAGCAATATCTATAATACAAATAATGTAATATTTTTAAATAACTCATGTTTTCATTAGTTAGAGATTCATAAATGACATCATTAAAGGTCACAGAGACTAGAGACTGTACATGGATTTTGTGAGTAGATTGCCTGGATCAAAGTACTTACTCCAGTAGCCATGCTTGGGCATGTTATTAACTACTTTGAACCTCAGTTTTCTCATCTGTAATAGGGGAATAATAGTAATACCTGCATTTCACAGGCTTATTTTAGGTTTCAATATGATAATTTATGTAAAATTCTGAGACCAGTGCCTGGCACACAGGAAACCCTCAAAAAATATTAATATCATCAATACTTTATTTCTAACTATTAAATAATCACAATTGTTTCTCATATTTGTTCCATGAGATATTAATAAGACCTATATGAAAAAGGGGTTTATTAGTCACACATATTTACAAACAATGGTTACAATTACATAAGTAAAGTTATTGTAGATGTAAATTGACTGCTATGTACCCTAAACCTTTGGAGGTGGTATAGAGTGTGATGTGTCCCAAAGTTATTTTATGACAGACCTTTTTTATCCCCAAGTAGTACCTTGAGATGTTAGTATTTTGCAGAACATATGTTGGGAAATCCTTGATTATGCTGATTTAGGGAAAAATAATTTGTGTTTTTCATCAAATATCTATAAACAATAGCATGAGAAATGTCTAACTTAAAAAGAAGTTGTAAAAAAAGAGGTATTTATAATGTAATGTAAAATATTGCTTTTAAGATTTTTTAAAAAAATTCAAACTTTTTTCCTATAGAAAAATTACCATAATTAATGGCTGGGTACTCAGGGTAGTTCCCAAAAGAGTCTGTAGTTGCCCTCTCCACCCTTTTCTGGTTTCAGTGTTCTATGTTTTTAAGTATAATTAAAATACTTCTAATGAAAAACAGAAAGTAATATATCTGCATTGGTAGAAATTAAACAAAATTGAATATGGAAATTAATTTAACTTGAATGTATTTGAGGAAAACCTGGTTAATTAAAGAATAATAAGAATATAGACAAAGACCTCATCAAGTGTTCTGAAGGTACCTGTTTTACATATAGCAATTAAAAATTCTGTGTCTTCCATTTTCTTGGAAGGGGCATATTGCAAATACAAATCTTCTGCCAACCAATCATAATCAGGGCATTTTTTGAGAGAGAGAAAGAGGCAGAAGGGGAGGAGAGGAGAGGGGGAAGTAGAAAGAAAGAAATAAAAATACAGGGAGAGAGAGAGAGAGAGAGAGAGAGAGAGAGAGAGAGAGAGAGAGAGAGAAAGAGAAAGAGAGAAAGACAGGCAGGCAAGCCTGTTTCAGAGATAACTGGTTAAAAACCAGTTTAAAGATTATATTTCTTCCTGATCATATGAAGAGATAAGGGATTAGACTGGTATCGCAATGGTGCAAACTATGTACTTGTTAAGGACATACCCAAGGAAAAAAAAAATAATCATAAAAACAGGGATAAGGAAGAGGAAAGACATTGCAGGGAACATGGGTGAGAGAAGGGACTACCCAAGATGAGAGGAATCACACTACCAGACAGTAGGCTGTTTCCTGCAAGGTCTACTGGAAGGAAACAAAGCAGTGAGGGAATAGGCTGGGTCTGGTCATGAGGCGGGTAAGTGTGCCAGCCATCAGGTGGCACCACTAGCAAGGCACAGGAAGGGAGAGAAGAGGACTTTGAAGATAGCTGGGAAGTAGCTATCTTAATAACTAATACTTAGACATACCTTATTTCATATCCATTCTTAGCCTAATTTTCCTAAGAAAAATGACATGATTTTCCTGTGCTTGTATGAGAAGTGAGTAGTAAGCTGGGATAACAGTACATTAAGCATAATTTTTTTTCATTTGTTCAACAAACGAGGTTCTGTCCCAGGACTAGGAAGGAAACAATGGACAAAGCAGGTAAGGTCGCTTAGAGCTGACATTCTGATGGGGGAGACATACCAATATGTCAGCGGGTAATAAGTGTAATGAAGAAAAATGAAGTAGGATAAGGGAGATAGAGAATGATGACAGGTATGTGTCGACGTGCTGTTTTATATAGTGTGGTCAAGGAAGGCCTCTCTGATGAAGTAACATTTTAATAGAGACTGGAGGAAAGGCTAGAGTGAGCCCTATATATGGCTGGAGGAAAGGTGATAGCCCAGGGAATAGCAAGTGTAAAAACCCTGAGGCAGGAATCTACTGGTTCATTCTCCAAACACCAAGATGTCCTGTGGGGTTAGAGCAGAGTAAGTGAGGGGTAACATTGTAAAGGATGAATTGGGGAGGGGAAGAGATCATGTTGGACTCCCGTGCCCAATGAGAGACTTTGGGTTTTATTCTAAGGGAAATGGGAAACCAGTACAGGATTTTGAACAGAATTGTGATATGGTCTTACACTAACTACTGTATGGTGAATTGAGTAAAAGTGGGCACAGGTAGAAGGTAGTAGGGGTTAGGAAGCTATATTGCAGGAGTCCAGGCAAGAGATGATGTGACCCATTTCCAGTCTATTATTGTTAGTAGAATACTATACCTTTGTAAATTGATGTTGAATAAAACCCATGTCAAATCCATAGTATTTAATAAATATCTTACATATTTATTAACTTTTCTGTGCCTCAGGAAACTACATATTCACTTCTCATGTATTTATCAATAATTTCCTTAAAAGCACTTTAGCTTAAACTGCTTTTCAAAAAGCTCACTGACCTTTCTTTAAAACCATTTTTCATTGTTTTTTCTGGCAAATCTGTCACTCTAATTCAATTTTAAGTAAATTTTATCTTTCTTGGAAGTATAAGCAAAGATTAAAACTAACTACAGGATTCTTAATAAAGTGACTTAAATTTAAAACAGTAATGGGTAAAAATGCAGACCTGGATATATGTGATAATTTCCTAAAGTGAGAAAAGATTATGTTTCTTCCTGATCATATGAAGAGATAAGGAATTAGACTGGTATCGCAATGGTGCAAACTATGTACATGTTAAGGACATACCCAAGAAAAATTAAAAAAAATTAATCATAATAAATATAATATTTAATTGTTTACCGTGTCCTAGTCATTGTTCTAAATCATGGAACAGGCCCTATTATTTCCATTTTATTGATAAGAAACTTGAAGACCAGAGATATTAAGTAACTTGCCCAGGGCCAAACAGTTGGTAAATACCAAAGGAGGGATTTGAATTTAGGCAGCCCACCACTGTCTTGCTTTACTGTAGTTATTCAACTTTACAGTAGTTTACAGCCAATAAAAACAAAATAGTCTGTACTAATTTGCAATCCCACCAACAGGGGACGAGGATTCCCTTTTGCCATTTGCAACAACATGGATGGATCTAGAGGGTATTATGCTAAGTGAAATATGTAAGACAGAAAGACAAATACTGTATGATTCCACTTTTATGTGGAATCTAAAAAACAAAATGAACAAAACAGAAACAGATTAATAGATATAGAGAACAAATTGATGACTGCCAGATGGAAGGGGGTTTGGGGGCTGGGTGAAAGGGACAAGGGATTAAGAAGTACAAATTGGCAGTTATAAAACAGCCATGGGAATGTAAATAAAGTACAGCATAGGGAATATAGTAAAAAATATTGTAATAATTATGTATGATGTCAGGTGGGTACTAGACTTACTGGGTGATCACTTTGGAAGCTAAATGAATGTCTAACCACTGTGTTGTACACCTGAAACTAATATTATATGTCAACTATAGTTGAAAAATAAATAAAACAAAACAAAAATAGTCTATGTAGAATGCCCTTCCCGACCCTCTACTAAGATCCCGTAACAATGAGGGTTTTGCAATTTAAGTCACTAGAATTAAGTACACATTTAAACATAACTGTATTTTTACATAATTACATTTTCACAATTCACAATTCAAAAAATCTGGATTTATTTTTATTTTTAGTTATAACTGTTACTAGCACCCTTTTACTATTAAAAGTTAAGTATCCTATCTCAATAAGCAAACAAATAAAACAAAAAAAATCTCTGTTGATATTGTTTTAAAGCCTACATTTTCTTTTCAATACTACATGGGGGCCATTTTCACCTTTTAAAATAAAGTTGACTAATTTTTTACCCAATGTATTACTACTAGATATTCATATTGTTTCTAATTTTTTAATATAATATAATATAATATAATATAATATAATATAATATAATATAATATAATATAGATAAGATAATAGTATACTAAATATCCATGGAGCCCTGGCTGAGTGGTTCAGTTGGTTGGAGAGTCATCCCAAACACCAGAAGGTTATGAGTTTGATTCCAGGTCAGGGCACACACCTAGGTTGTGGGTTTGATCCCTGGTCAGGGCATGTATGGGAGGCAACCGATTGATGTTTCTCTCTCTGTCTCTTTCCCTTCCTCTCTCTCTAAAATCAATAAGAACATATCCTTGGATGAGGATTTTTAAAAAAATGTTTTAAATCCATGGAGATAAATCTTTCTGTTTATAGGTTATTTTCTAATATTGGAACTTTAGAATTGGATATGGGTGTATGTGTTTTGAGAAACAGTGTGCATACTGTTTTATCTCAAGATTATAAAGTAAAAAATTTGCATTATTGGAAAAATAAACAATATATTTTTAAATGCTGTAAACAATGCATATTAATCAACTAACCTATATGGTGATAGGATGACTATGAACAGACTAGAATATACTGTAGATAGCCCCCTAAAATACTGGATTATTTAGCTGCTACAGTTAAAAAGATGAACAAAATACCATAATGAGGAAAAACAGAGAAATAACCACCCCAGTCGTAATCACTGTAGTTCAAGAAAACAGAACAAGGCTAAAAAGCTAATCAAATATGATGATCCCGAGGAGGCTTTTTGTTGGAAATGGGGTTGGGTGGGGAGTTTTGCAACAGGAAAAACTAGAGGAGGAAGCTGTAAAGACAGATACTTACAAATATGCACAGTTGCATACACATTTCTTATGAAAACAGAAAGGAGAAGTAATAGGAATTGGCTAAAAACAGATGGAACCAGAAAGTGGCAAAGATATGGCTAAGTGTTAAAAGTGCCTCGGGATGAAGGAGAACCAGCAAATGGTGACAAAGAAATTGAGATTAAAAATCTCATACAAAGAAGTATGTTCTGAGGACTTCCGGTCAAGATGGCGGGTAGGTAAACGCAGTATCGTGTCCTCCCACAACCACATCAAAGTTACAACTAAACTACAGAACAACCATCATTCAAAACCGCCTGAAATCAAGCTGAATGGAAGTCCTACAACTACGGAATTAAAAAAAAAAGCAGCCACATCCAGACTGGTAGGAGGGGTGGCGAGACGGGCTGGTCCCACACCCACGTGTGGCGGATAAAAATCAGGAGGCTCCCGCGGCTGGGAAGGTCCTTCCTGAGGACTGAGGGGTCCCCGTCCCACACCAGGTGCCCCGCTCAGGGTTCCAGTGCCAGGAAGAGAAGTCCCCATAACTTCTGGCTGGAAAAACCAGCGGAAACTGAGGCTCAGGGAAGCTGAGGCGGCTGGAGCCCCAGGCAGCTCCCTAAAGGGCCCGCGCACGGACTTATCGGACTCTCTCCCTCTAAGCTCGGAGGGGAGGCAGCTCCAGGGGCGCCAGAGACATACAGGGAAGAACTGAGCTGTTTGGCACTGGAGCGAGGGCTGGAGAGGGGGCTTCCTCGGGGACAAACGTGCTGTAAGAGGCCTTTGTTCCTTTGGTGAGCCCTTCCCGGGGGGCGGTAGACAGAAGCCATATCTGGGACTCCAGCAACCTGGCTCACACTGGTAGCCCCGCCCTCGTGACTCCCTGAGGCCCCGCCCTGCCCCACACAACTTTCAAGCCCACCCAAGCTGCTGCCACTTGCTTAACCATAGGATTGGCCGGTCTTGGATCCTGCTTCTGGTTTTTCCTAAATTCTTTCAAATGAGCAGCATCGGGTCTCAGCGAGCCCCATACCTCTCATTAAGTAATACACAGAAACAAACACAGGGAGGCAGCCAAAATGAGGAGACAAAGAAACAGGTCCCAAATGAAAGAACAGAACAAAACCCCAATAAAAGAACTAAGCGAAAGGGAGATAAGCAACCTAACAGATACTGAGTTCAAAATACTGCTTATAAGGATGCTCAATGAACTTAGTGAGAACCTCAGTGAACTTAGGGAGGGCCTCAAGAGCATAAAAAAGGACCAGTTAGAAATCATGGATACACAGTTAGAATTGAAGGAGGCATTAACTGAAATAAAGAATAATTTACACAGCTTCAATAGTACAGTATGTAAATCCAAGGAGCAAACCATTGATTTGGAATATAAGGAAGCAAAAACCCCCAATCAGAACAGCAAAAAGAAAAAAGAATCCAAAAAAATGAGGATAGTGTAAGGAGCCTCTGGGACAACTTCAAACGTGCCAACATTCGCATCTTGGGGGTGCCAGAAGGAGAAGAGAGAGAACAAGAAATCGAAAACCTGTTTGAAACAATAATGGCAGAAAACTTTCCTAACTTGGTGAAGGAAACAGACATACAAGTCCAGGAAGCACAGAGAGTCCCAAACAAGATGAACCCCAACAGGCCCACACCAAGACACATCATCATCAAAATGCAAAAGGTTCAAGACAAAGAGAGAATCTTAAAAGCAGCAAGAGAAAGGCAGCTAGTTACCTACAAGGGAGTTCCCATTAGGCTGTCAGCTGATTTCCCAAAAGAAACTTTGCAGGCCAGAAGGGAGTGGCAAGAAATATTCACAGTGACGAAAAGCAAGAACCTACAACCAAGGTTACTCTATCCTGCAAAGCTGTCATTTAGAATCGATGGACATATAAAAACTTTCCCAGACAAGAAAAAGTTAAAGGAGTTCATCACTACCAAACCGTTATTATATGAAATGATGAAGGGTCTTTTTGAAGAAAAAGATAAAATGTATGAACAAACAAAATGGCAATGAATACATATCTATCAACAATGGAATCTACAAACAAAATGAACAGGAAGAACAGAAACATTCTCATAGATACAGAGAACATTTTGTTGGTTGCCAGTTGGGAAGGGGGTTGGGGGATTGGGTGAAAAAGGTGAAGGGATTAAGAAGCACAAATTCACTGCTAGACTGACAAACCTCAAAGGGAAAGGGGTTGGGGGGGTGGGAAGAAATAAACCGAAGAACTTAAATGCATAACCAATGGACACAGACAATAGTGTGGGAAAAGGTGGGAGGGGGGAGGGAGTGGGGAGGAGGGGATCAATGGGGAAAAATGTGGAACATCTGTAATACATTTTACATCCAACAATAAAGATTTGAAAAAAAAAAAAAAGTATGTTCCAATATACAAGAAGTGATGTGAAATAAAAGAGAAAAGGAAGGACACTGATATAAATGAACTGTACAGAAATTTAAGACCCTGGAATAGTTTTCAGTAAATGAAGGGAAAGATTTTGTAGCAGAAGGAAGGTGATAGAAAGAACTCGTTTCAGGAACATGTTTCTTTCACATTTTAATATATATATTAAACATATGTCTTATGTTGTATTATATATCTTATATATATATTAAACTTATATCTTATGTTGTGTTATCTTTTTCTTTCACCATCATCTATTTACAAATTGAGTACTTTTTGTAACTGATGGCTCTTTATAGTATTTAAATTATATTGGATTTAAAGTACTCTGCTAAATTACATAGAGACTAACAGTTCTACATCATTCTCTCTGGATTTGATGAAGGCAGTAGTTTAGTAAACACTGCTAACTACACTACCCAGTGGAGCTGTTCCAGACCTATGGTTATGCTTATAGACTTGAAGAAACCAGTTAAGCAGATAATATGGAACAATCTAAAGATTCTCAGGAGAAATGTTCATAGCATCAGATTAGGGGACTTTGCTAACACTGTACACAGTTAGTAGTTTCAAAGTGGATGAAATAATCAAGAAAGGAAATGCTTATATTTTAGGGAGGTGGAGAATCAAATGATATACAAATCATATCTATGAAGTTATGAACCTGAATATCTTACATGGCTTACTCTATGGTCATATCCTGATTGGGGGATCTTTTGAAGGAAAATTCACTACAGTGAGTGAAGGCCAAAGGAACCTGAGGAATATTATCCTCATATTTCAGTTATGGATTGACTCACCGTTAATGGATTTGCTCAAAGTTATAAACAAGTCAGCAAGGCCTCTGACTACTTTGTTTATTCATTCTCCAGCATTATTACCAATAAAGATTTACAGACTTACATTACTTACCAAGCATAGTAGGGTAAATATCCACAAGAGAAACCACGTTTGATACTTGTAGGTTGGCCTTAATTCCCGGTCCCATTATCAAGAGTGGAACATGGGCACTAGCTTCATACATACTCATTTTATAAAACTGACGATGTTCCATGGCCAGCTCTCCATGGTCTGAAGTGTATATGATAATAGTTTTCTCAAGAAGATCTAACTGGAGAAGAGCCAAAATAATTTCACCTACAATATAATCAAGAAAAATCTTAATTACCTTTTAATTAATGCTTTATTCTATCATCATAAGCTTATCACAATTCAATCCAATAAGAGTTTGTCAGGATGTTACTTAACATCTGAATATTATCTACTACTCTTAAGTAGGTAATGCAAAGTTTCATGTGCCTACTCCTCAGTTGATAGACAAGAGAGAGGATGGAGAAAATATAAAATCTATAGGATAGTTTCTATATTTAAAGATCATGCTAGCAAACCTTCTATGTTTCTTTTGGAGAATAGGGGGAAATTTTTTCCCTTTAATGACTTGAATGAAAAAAGACAAGTCTGGACATCAGTACTGTACACATCTCAGATAATAAAAGGATTGATATCACACTGACCCACAATTTCTGCCCCATGGGAAGTGATAAGAAGGGTTAGAACCCCTCTTGCTGGCTACCCTTTTCCCACATCCCCAATCACCAGGTCATGCCCGTGAAGGTGGTGGAGGGTTATGGAAATCTCATCTTTGCGGAAGGGCTGGAAGCAGTACAGACAGTATATGAGTGTTACGTAGCTTATTCTCAGACAAAATCTATGGACAGGAAAATTCCTCTCACCAGTCTCTGTTTCTTAGTGTCCTGAAAGTTCCTCCTCATTATAATTAGGAGAATCACAGTAAGGCATAGTCCAGAGAGAAGTCATCCCTATTCTGGCAGTTCCTCAGTCTGGGATACAGGGCCCTATGTATTATTTAAAAAATGAAAAAACCAAAACAGAAAGCACAGATGATTCAGAGGTCCAGTCAGAACAGAGACCCAGTGCTCTGTGGAGTTACTGATGGAGTTCAGAACATCAGGCTCTTTCAACTGGACAACTGTAAGTCCTTCCTAACTGGTTTTCTTGCCTGCTCTCCTCTTCCCTTTCACAATATTCCTGTACCACTCTGATCGATATCATTCTAAAACATCTGATCACGTCACACCCGGTTTAAACCTTTTCCACAGCTTCCTATTGTTTAATTCTTTAGTGTGATACACAAAGCCTCTACCCACTCTCCAAGCTCCGCACCCTCAGCCTCCCCCTACACCTTTAACTCTTACATTCCTACCAACTCAGAATTCTCCGGACTAGTAAGAGTTAGACTGTCTTGCCTCTGTACATATTCTGCCTTCTATGTTGAATGCCTTTTCTCCCACCATCTACTTGGCAAATTGCCACTCCTCCTTTGTGACCCAGCTCAAGCATTTCCTCCCTGGTGAAGCATTCCCCACCCCTCTAGGCAGAGTGAATCACTCTGTCCTCCAGGATCCTACATCTTGTGTATTACTGTAGTTACAACAATGTATTATAATTGTTGGTGTTTACTGAGTTCTTAGTATGTGGCAGGCACTATGGAGGCAAAGCTAGGCCCCTAAAATGCAATGTTGAATAAGACTGAATGTCCCTGCCTTCATGAAGCTCATATTCTTAAAGGGAAATGGACAGTAAACAAGTAAATAGACAAAATAATGAAAGATTATGACATAAGCAAACAAGGTATAAAGTAAGTCGGATGCTGGGGTTGGTATACTAACTTAGAGTGGTTGGGAAGATGCTCCTGAGGAGGTGATATGTGAGCTGACAACTAAGGCTGACAATAGCCAGCTGTGTCAAAAGCAAAGGGAAGAGCATCTCAGGAGGAGGGAACAGTGAATATAAGGTCCTCAGTTGGAGTATGTGCCTAGAGGTTGTTTGATTCATACATGATAATATTCATACATGATTTCTTGATAATATGCAATTTAATACTACTAGTAGCATTAAGACACTCAGTGCTTGTTGAACAAGCATTGTGAACAGTAATAAATACTATTTGGTGACCAAACCAGCTGTAGATTTCACAGCAAAGATGCAATATATTTCATAACCTTTCTAACTTGAAGTGAGCTGCTGCATTTCTTTTCCTGAAGAGACTTCAAGAGTAGTATTCCCACACTGCCCGCAGAACTTTATATACTATTTCGCTTTAGTAGACATGGAAGAATGGATAGCTGCGAACATTCAAAAGAGATTTTCAGGGTGTAAATGGATGAAGATCACTAACATCAGAAAATATATAAATACAATTCAACACTGCGTGCATTTAAGGATGAAGGAGACTTACTTAAAATTGTATGTGCATTTTAGATCAAGTAACTGGAAAGTCATTAAGATTCTTTCAATACATATTATACTTATTACATTATAAATAATTTGTCCATATGGCTATTTTGCTTTCTGTTTTATACTCTTCTATTTTTGCCCAATGAATGCTTTCTTAAGAAACAGCCATTCACTCGTTCACTCCTGAGTTTTACTTTATACAGAAAAGGTGCTACCCATACTTCACTAATGTGATTATGCTCTACTCCAATGTGCAGCAAAATAAATTATATGGTTTTGGGAAAAGAACTTGTTATAAAAATCTATGTATTTTTAAACCAGGGTTTTTCCACCAGAAGTGGAAACTTCCATAAATCTACAAGTGAGTAGGCAAAATACTTTCTTGCCAATCATCTTATGGAGATAGGTTTGGTTTTGAGCTGAATTAGAGAAGGAAATTCAATACGATTCTGGGCCAGAATACACATGGAGAAACTGACTTCACCTTTACTTAAGCCTTGCTCTGAAGGGCATGGGGAGAATTGATTTGTTTTGCAGTTATTACAAGTCTGGGAGAAGTCACAAGATTCTACAACTACACGGTCTCATTTCTTAGAACCTAAGCTGCCTTACAATGACCTGTCACATGTGTATCTGAGTTTGGCTGAATATAGGCATACTTCAGAGATGCTTCTGGTTTGGTTCCAGACTACCACAATAAAGTGAGTATCACAATAAAGTTGTAATCTTTTTGCTGATGGAGGGTCTTCCCTTTAATTTGTAAAAAAACACATCTGGGAAGCACAATAAAGAGGTATGCCTGTACTGATTACTGATTGAAGCTGGTAAAAGGTTTTGTTTTAAGCAGATGATATAGTCTTCTGTGACCTTTTCTTTATGTCTGAATACATTTAAGCATTTATTAATTTATGAATAAATAAAATAGAAAAGGCTTTTATTTTACTATTAATAATGCAAATTATCCAATTTTTATACGTGTGAAGTATCTAAGCAACTGATATTAAGAAATTATCTCAGGCCCTGGCTGGTTTGGCTCAGCGGTTAGAGCGTCAGCCTGCAGTCCAGAGAGACCCGGGTTTGGTTCCCACTAAGGGCATGTACCTCGGTTGCAGTTTGTCCCCGGCCCTGGTTGGGTCATGCGGGTGGCAACCGCTCCATGTGTCCCTTTCACGTCGATGTTTCTCTCTCTCTCTCCCTCCCACTCTATCTGAACAAAAAATGAAAAAAAAAAAAAATGTCCTCGGGTGAGGATAAAAAAAAAAAAAGAAATTATTTATCTCAGGCTGTATGTTCAAGTCACCAACCAGCATAATCATAGTTTGCTAGAAAAATATTGTATGATTTCTTCATGTAATTACTAATTATTATACCACCTACCAAGCATGGCATCCGTCTCAGCACACATAGCATAATAAAATGCTCTAATATTCTTAATTTCTTTTTCTGTAAATTTCCCAGTGCAGTTTTTTGTATAAGAAGAGTAATAATCTATAGGGTGCATTTCTGATAGAGGCGACCACTTTGGGATTCTGATGGCATCATAAGACACCTGAAAAGGGAAAAAACACAAAGTAGTAATGTTCTTCTCATCCAACGAGTATGTATGGTGAACTAAACATATATACTTTAATTATTTATGATAGTAGAAAAGAATGGTTATGAATTATGTACTGAAAATAGTAAATCAAATACATAAATTAGAAATAATAGTTAATCCCAGTACTAACAGAAGGTCGATATTAATAACTATATATATAGTGAGACAGTTGTGAAAATTATTTTAAAAATTATATAGTTCAATGAAAATAACATGAGCTATATGCTATATTAGAAAGTATTCTAGTACAGAAAAAGGGTCCAAGCATTTTAATATAGTTGTGTGATCAATTCAGATTTCAGATCAACACCCTAAGAATGTAGACTCCTTTTCTCTAACGGATCAAAGTAAAAATGGCAATATCTAGTGAGACAGCCAAATGTCTGTTAAAAACAAATACAACTTTTTCATATATATAAATGCATACAGTTTTGGTGAAAACAGTTAAGACTTAAGATTTAAATCATATATTCAAGTAACTTTTAAAAATTCAATTATCTACTTACTATTTACTTAGAAGTTATTTGACTCATTTCATTAGGCTAGTACTAACTCCAGATGAATTTTTTAAGATGGAACCAGTTAGAACTATTTTAAGAAAACATAATGTATTTGGAATTTTGACAATATTTCCTTTAAAATAGGGTGCATTAAATAGTGTTTCTGATAAGAGTGTTTCAAGTAACTTAAATTTGATTTAAGACAACACATTTCAGATGAAATCAGGTGTGTTCCGGGTGGTATGGCCATAAACAAGACGACACATTTCAAAACACAGGCAGTCCTCCCATTGCATGGTTCAGCCATGCATAGACTGCAGTTACCACTGTTTAGTTAGATAACGCCAGTCTTCCAACCATGGGGTTCAGATTTCAGTTACCAAGGTATATTAACGGCGAGTTAGTACATAAAGTACAAACTTTCACAGTCACATGCTGCTAGCTCTTTAGTCTACAAATCACTATATGAATGAAAGATGGGTATCAGTGACTAATCAGGCCATTTCTTTCACTGTCACAACTGGTCACTGCACACCTTTTATTCATTATACCCACAGACAGCACACGGTGTAGTTGTGCTGCCTCCGTTTCCTAGTGATAAATCCATGTGATATTTTATAAAAATGGATAATCCAAAGAGGGAATTGGTTAACAAAGATGAATGTACAATAAAGAAATAAAAAGTGGTAACACTGGAAGTGAAATTTGAATCAGACATTAATTGGAGTTATCTTCTATAACTATTTCTTCTAAATAGCTGGCATGGTAACAATGACACTGCTAGATATGCAGGCAGAGGAACTTGGTGAAGACACACTCGTTTATGTAAGTGAGTAAGGTCATTGTGAAGAAAGAACAAACATATCCTAGTGGAAGAGACAGTGGCAAAAATCTTCACAAGAAAAAACTCAGAAATATATCAGTACATTGAAAGTGCAAAGGGCAAAATGTGGGAAGGTAATCTAAATTTAGATATGCAAAGAAATAGAGAAGATGCTTGTTCCTAAATTATACAGAGAAGGCAAGCACTTTTTTTTTGTATTTATTTATTTTTGTTATAGATGTTTCTCCCCACCCCCCAACACCCTCCTCCTTATCCTGACCCGCCCCCCCCCCACGCCCAAGCATTGTCGTCTATGTCCATTGGTTACACATGTTGGTTTATCTCATCCCTCTACCTTGCCCCACTCCTCTGAAGTTTGTCAGTCTGAACTGTACTCCTTTCTATGTCTCTGGGTCTATTTTGTTCATCAGATTTTTCTGTTCATTACATTCCACACATAAGTGAGATCATGTAGTATTTGTCTTTCTGTGATTGGCTTATTTCGCTTAGCATAATACTCTCCAGGTCCCTCCATGCCATCTCAAAAAGGATACGAGATCTTTCTTTCTTAACAGCTGCATAGTGTTCCACTGTGTATATGTACCACTGCTTTTTTATCCACTCATCTATGGATGGACACTTGGGCTGTTTCCAGATCTTAGCAATTGTAAATAGTGCTGCTATGAACATAGGGGTACATATATTCTTTCTGATTGGTGTTTCAGGCTTCTTAGGATATATTCCTAAATGGGATCACTGGGTCAAATGGCAGTTCAATTCTTAAGTTTTTGACGAAACACCATATTGATTTCCATAGTGGCATAGTCTGCATTCCCACCAGCAGTGTACTAGAATCCCCTTTTCTCCACACCCTCGCCAGCATTTGTTGTTTGATGATTTGCTGATGGCAGCCATTCTGGCAGGTGTGAGGTGATACCTCATAGTCATTTTAATTTGAGTCTCTCTGATGATTAGTGATGTTGAACATTTTTTCATATATCTCAAGGCCATTTGTCTGTACTGTTTGAAGAAGTGTCTAAGCACTTTTCAAAATACTTTTGATACATTTTTTTTTTTTTTACAAAAAAGCAAAACACTTGAATTCTCAATGCTTCTATTGTTTTTGGTTACAGTGCATTAAATAGTTTCACTGTTTTTCATTTCCCTATATATTTATAACCTCAAAAAAGAGATTTTAAATGTTTTAGCAAATGTTTTAAGAGTCCCAGAAAAATGGTCATTCTCCCTGTTGGGTATTAGGATCTCTTTGGATAGTTTCAGCTTGTATGGTTATTTTCACGGTCCTGAACTGTGCAGTGGCCACTGCCTGTACTCCTTAGAGAATGTCTTTCATTGTCTCTTTTAATAGATGTATTATATGCAAATGTATTCAATTCAGAAGCAGGTTTCTAAGTGTTAACACTTATTTTATTCCTGTAAAATTGCCCCTTTAGTTTTTGTCAACTGGTCAATTTGATTTAATGAGAATATACAATATTTAAATTTTTCTTTAAAAGTGATAATAAAAGAAACAGTGAATAAATACCAGTAATATACAGATATAATGTTAACTTCTGGTTTTGAGAACATACATGCACTTACTTTTTTAAGCCAATAAGGAGATGTTTGAAATGTTGAAGATCCAAAATTTTCTCCTGAAGATGGTGAAGGATAAGGGTGGGGTAAATTTAATCCCAAATACAGAACAAAAGGTTGAGTGTAATTAATTGCTTCTTTTCTCAACCAGTTTACTGCTGTGTCTGTATTCTCCCAGTCCTTTTCCATGACTCTTACTTTAGTCTTGTCAGGGATAAGATGAACCATAGGTCTGCCTTCTTGTCTGAGTAAAAACGCAACATCTCTTGTCCATGCTTCCACACGATTGCTGGGGAGGCAAAAAGACATGTATACTCTAAGGTATTTCACTAGTTTTAAAAACTAAACATAAACCATAAGGAAGCAATATGGAAAATGATTTTTATTTGTTAGACTTGACAAAGGGTATATTTTAGAAAGGAAAATTTGGTTTAACATTTGAAATGGATAACGTATTTCACTTTACTAACAAAATAAAGGAGCTGCAATACCCATTCGTGGGAAAACTATTGCAAAGTACGAGCAAAAGAAATCTTTCTTAACCAGATAAGAACATCTGCAAAGAGCTTAGAGCAAATGTTACACTTGATATTTTCTGAAAAATTTTCTCTGAGATAGGGCATGGAAAACAATTTTTAGACTCAGTCATGTAAATGTTTAAGTTATTGAGCATTGCAAATTTAAAAATTAGGGAAAAAATAACAAGGATAAAATATTCACTTGTGTGTGCTTTAAAACTAAGATTATTTAGAAAGGTTACTTTTCCTTATAACAGGATATTTAGTAAAATAAAAGATGTTTTGGATTCCTAGTACTTCTGATTTTCTAGCAGTTTGTCTTTTTTTCTGTTAGAAAAACAGAGATGATATTTCTAACCAAAGCTAGTATCATTTTCTCCCATCACTAAATCTTTATATTTTTTAAATCCTACCTCCCATGTGTACCTTATGTGTTTCTGAAGTTTTGTTTTAAACTGTTTCCAGCTATATCTTTCTTATTATAAGAACAATTTTAACTATGATCTAAACTAAGCTAATAGTGATATAAATTTCTTATCCATTATAACTAGATATATTTTATCAGGTGATTTAAAAGTTAAATGATTCAATCAATTCCATATTTCTAAATCTTTATTTTATCTAACTACTTCATAAGTAGCAGTACTTACTGCTATTTTTCCTCAATCCATGTATATATAGTTGGCATAATTGTTTAGGAAGCTATCTTGAACATTTCTAAGAAGCTTGTTTTTTATAAGTTTCAGTTGAGGTAAGCACCTGTGAAGTTTTTAAAAATTCAGATACCGATATAGAAACAAAGAATATTTTATATTAAAACATTATACTCCACATAGGGAAATTTCAAACCACCTAAAATGATTAACAACCCACAGGTGAGCCAAAATAGAATGCTTATCTGCTCTTTGAAGACAAGTAAAGGAATTTAAGCAGCCATAAAGAAAACATAATTTTTGTAGTAGGTATTCAATATATTTTGATAATTATAATGAAAAGTAGAATTTTGGTGGAATTATATCTAACAGATTCTAATTAATTCTATCTAGCACATGAAAGCCCTAAAATAGTAACTTTTATAATAAAATGTATCCTATGAAAACAGTATAGCATTAGTTTCTCAGTCTTTTGCTTAAATCATTGCTGAAAGCTCACTATCTGTGACCATTATTAGAGTTACTGCAGAAGAGAGGGATGTTAGGGGTTTATTACACTAGCAGTACTTGTGCTAGAGCTTAAGGATGTTAAGAATAGGAAACTGAGATTCATACACATGTTTAGGAACCAAAATGCTTTCTTTTCAACCAAGGAGTGTTACATGAGAAAATATGGCTGAGAAATTATTACTGGAAGCAAGAAAATTCAAGCAAGCTTGTGATACAACCTAACTAACTAGCTTTCAGGTGTGATGCTGTGATTTATAAGAAATACAGTACATTTGGTCTTCGTCCTTTTTCCAGCTCCTAAAACCCTTGGAATTTCCTAAATGATGAGAGCAACAAAGGTATCTTTTGTTACTTGAATGAAGTTACTTGATGGGGCTGATTGCCCAGAGAAGCAACCAGGTTATTCCAGAGCTGAAACTTTTAGCCCTCCCACCACCATCACTTCCAGGGAGGGGAGAGGGCATGGAGATTGAGTTCAATCACCAAAGATCAATGATTTAATCAATCTTGCCTGTGCAATGAAGCTTCCGTAAAACCCCTTAAAAGAGAGGGTTTGGTGAGCTTCCTGGTTGGTGAACACATGGAAGAGCTGGGAGAGTGAGTCCGACTCAGAGAGGCATAGACGCTCCTTGCCCCTTCCCCATACCTTGGCCTATGCGTCTCTTCCATTCATCTGTTTCTGAGTTATATTCTTTTATAATAAACCAGTAATCTAGTAAGTAAAATGTTTTTCTGAGTTCTGTGAGCTGTTCCAACAAATTAATAGAAACTAAGAAGAGGGTAATGGGAAGTTCTGATTTATAGCCAGTTGGTCAGTAGCACAGGTGACAGCTGGACTTGTGACTGGCATCTGAGTGGAGAGGAAGAGACAGTCTTTACCCTGTGGAATCTGATGCTGTCAACAGGTAGACAGTGTCAGAATTGAGTTGTAGAACAACCAGAGATTTTCGGAGAGTGCTTGTTGGTGTGTGGAAACTTGCCCTCCACCCACATACACGTCGGAATTGGGTTCAGAATCTTAACTGGTTATTAAGCCTTGAAAGATGGCTGTACCAAACCCAGATTGCTGTATCTTTTGCCACAGCAATGAATACGTGTGATTCCAATTTAACCTTTCTGGTGAGATTATTCCTCCTCCCTATTTTCTTTTTTAAACTCTCTGTGTTCCTGAGACCTTAAGGGTTAAAAGGCTCAAATCAAGTTAATTTTGACCTAGTGTTATCACTAAGGCTAATCTCAAGTTTAGCTTTATTTTTGCCCTCTTACTAAATAACAGATTTACTCTCCTGTATTAGTGGCATCCTCTTTTGTCAGTTCATGGTTAAGTGTACCTTTGGCATGATTCCTGTAACTGCTGGTACTCAAGTAGGGTTACGGCAAATGATTTCAGCATTATTAGGGCAGCTGGGACAAGATTATGGTTGAAGGTAAAAGTTCCTCTCTCATAATTTTCAAGTTTTCCTCGTTTCTGGCTCCCCCCGGAATCTTGACTGAGCTAGCTGGTTAAGGGAGTAACCCTTGGGTTAGTTGATCCATGCTCAGTCATTGAGCTTAAGTATAAAGTGAAATTTTACCTCTCTATAACTTAAAATCACTTAGCATGTTTTAGGTATTCAGTAACATTAAAAACTACAGTCAATGTTGGCTGTTCCTTTCTCACTACTCCCAGGCCATTCCAAGCCTCCTGGCTCTTGTTAGGCACCAGAACAGTAAACACAGTATAAGCAGGGAGCTGCTCAGGAGCTGTGATTCAGCTCACAGAGTCTGTTCTTCTAGTCCAAGGTTCCTCTTGGTCAGTAATAACACAGATGAGGAAAATGGGGAAAGGGAATGTCAATATGTAAGTTTATAATCTATTAGAATTATGTAACAGAAAGATAACTCTTAAAAGTATAATTCTGTTTACTAAACCAATTTCTCCAATCCCTTTTTTTTTATCCTCAACTGAGGACATTTTCCATTTTTTGTTCAGATAGAGTGGGAGCGAGAGAGAGGAAGAGAAAGAGAGAGAGAGAAACATCGACGTGAAAGGGACACATCGAGTGGCTGCCACCCTCATGACCAACCAGGGATGGGGACAAACTGCAACTGAGGTACATGCCCTTAGCGGGAACTGAAGCCGGGTCTCTCTGGACCGCAGGCCAACGCTCTAACCGCTGAGCCAAACCAGCCAGGGCCCAATCCCTTTTTTAACTGGGCCAAGCTGTTGCAGCAGAAAACTGTCTTTTGACCGTGTGCTGAGATCCATGTCTTGTCTTGTTCTAAGTGCTCTCTTTCTCTGCACCTTGCCCACCATTCATTGCTATAACCTCTTTCAAATATAAACTTTCTAGTTACTTGCCCAATGTGGGTATTTTAAACAAATTTCTTTCCTTTCTATTTCTATGTGCTTTGTCTGGAATATCAAGAGTACAGTTTCAATCAGGACAATTAAAAAGGGCTTGTACTAATGGGGAGGAACCAAAACTGCTATGGTTTAGATAATAATTCACTGGCTCCTCTCATTGTAAATTTACAATACATGTGAACATACAATGTGTAGTTTTCTGTATGCCAGCATTTCTTTTTATTGTTGTTAATCCTCACCTGAGCATATTTTTTCCATTGATTTTTAGATACAGTGGAAGGGAGAGAGGAGAGAGAGAGAGAGAGAGAGAGAGAGAGAGAGAGAGAGAGAGACAGAGACATCAATATGAGAGAGATATCAATTGACTGCCTCCCGAACAACCCGACCATGGCCAGGATCTAACCTGCAACCCAGGTACGTGCCCTTGACTGGGAATCGAACCCATGACCCTTCTGTCCACAGGCCAATGCTCTAACCATTGAGTGAAACTGGCCAGGGCTGCCAGCATTTCTTAAAGTGTGACCCAGGGATCCCTGCAAGGACCCCAAGAGGCTTTCAGAGGATCCATGAGGTCAAAACTATTGTCACAATAATAATATGTTGTTTGCCTTTTCCATTCTGTTTCTCTCATGAGTGTACAGTGAAGGAGACCACTAATTTAGCCTCAGGTGGGAACTCAGATGTGGAGTATAACTATCTACAAGGAGATTGTTCTCTATAAACTTAGAGAGGCTTCAGTGTCATTTTGTCTAAGGTCCAAAATCTTCCTCAACTGGACAAAAAGTAAGAGGGGCTTCTCTTCTCAAAGGGATGCACAAAATAACCATGTTTCTGATAAAGGTGTTCACAGTTGGTTACACCTTGTCTTATTTCCTCCTGAGAAAGTACTAAACTGAGATCAAGTTCTTTGTATCCCTGGTACTCCCAAGAGTGGTCCATAGACCAGCAGCATCGGCATCACCTGGGAGCTTGTTACAAATGTAGTCTCAGGCCCCATCCCAGACACACTGAATCAGAAAGGGTATTTAACAAGATGCCCAGGTGATTTTTATGCATATTAAAGTTTGAGATGCACTGCTCTACATAACAGTGCAAGAATTCTTTTATGGACAAAACCCCTAAATTTTTAGACTGAATAATCAAAATAGTTTCCATAGTAGCCCATAAATAGGAGAATTACTCAACCTTGGTTCAATTCCAGAAAACAAGATGATGGCTTAACACACTATCCAACAGAGAGCAGTTTGATTAGCTTTGTTTTAACACCAAAATCTCCTTTTTTTTTGTTTTTGGCTTAACCTCACCTGAGGGTATTTTTCTATTGATTTTTAGATAGAGTGGAAGAGAGGTGGAGAGAGAGAGAGAGAGAAACATCAATGTGAGAGAGACGCATCGATTGGTTGTCTCCTACAGGACCCCAACCGAGGCTGGGGATCGAACCTGCAGCCCAGGTATGTGCCCTTGACTGAGAATCGAACCCATGACTCTTCAGTCCTTGAGCTGACATTCTAACCACTGAGAAATCTCCTCTTAATAAAAATGGAAAGTAAAACTACGTAACACATTGCCAACTAATTATTGTATAAATTTGCATATGTGCCATTGCTGTATGGGTTTTCTGCACCAATGTGCCAAATTCCACAGATGTAGCCCAGGATACCATCAGTCCACAGGTAGCACAGGATTAATTTACATAGTAACATTCTCTGAAAAAAATATCACGCATTAAAATTGATGAGAACATAACTTTTCTTTCAAACTGAATTAGGAGCCTAAACTTAAACCTTCAACTTCCTAAAATTCCTAAGATAATTAACTTTCTCTCTCTCATGCACACACACACGAAATCATGTTATTGATGGGACTGTAAGAGGTAATTCTGAATAATGTCCTTGAAAATAATGTAAGCCTAACAAATTCTGTAAGAGAAAAAAGAATCCATACACTTTCCCATGAAATACTCTTCTCTCCAAGTTGGGAGAAACATTTAAACGTTAAATTTTAAGGGTTGCCATCAATCTTCCTTACATATATGATCACTCACAAAAACAGTCTGTTTTAATTGAATGAATAATACCAATTCTGGCAAATTCAGATCAGAACATCACTTTTCAATATATATTATATGAATGCTCAATATATGTATGTTTTCCCATTAATTAATTTTATTAATTCCAACTACTTTCTTTTTGTGTGTGTGAAATTACAGTAGCTGGTACTCCTTAATCTTTTTTTATTCATACGGTTATTTGTAAATATGATGAAAATCATGGATGTTTTACCACTAAACAATATAAATTTATTAATAAGTTGTAACATATTATATAATATTTATATAATATTACTGTACTTCATAACAATATTGTTATAATTAATAACGTTATACATTAATTATACTGTTACTAATTTTTGTTGTTGTTAATCCTCACCGGAGAATATTTTTCCATTGATTTTTCTTTTTAGAGCAACTAGAAGGGAGAGATGGAGGGGGAAAGAGGGGAGGGGAGAGAGAGAGAGAAACATCAATGTGAGAGAGACACACTGATTGGTTGCCTCCCACCGGACCCCAAATGGGGCTGGGGATCAAACCTGCAACCCAGGTATGCACACTTGACTAGAATCAAACCTGTGACCCTTCACAGGCCAATGCTCTAACTGTTGAGCAAAAGTGGCCAGGGCTATACAGTTATTACTTTATTTTATTGATTATGTATGCTATATTTATTTTATATTTTATTATATATTTATTATAAATATAGTTATGCAATTATATAAAATACTATTTATTAACAGTAAATACATTTTTTTCCTTTATTGGTTTTTAGAGAGAGAGGAAGGGAGAGGGAGAGAGAGATAGAAACATTGATGAGAGAGAACCTCGATTGGCCACTTCCAGCATGCCCCACACTGGGGATTGGGCCCCCAACCTGAGCATGTGCCCTGATTGGGAATCAAAGTGGCGACCTCTTGGTGCATGGGTTGACGCTCAATGACTGGCCGGGCTTTTTTTTTTTTTTAATATTTTTTTAAAGGCTTCTCAGCCACAACCAATGAGTATACTCAGTTTCTGAGAAGAGGCAGTGAGCTGAACACTTTTTAAAAATCTTCACCAGAGGATATTTTTTTCCATTTATCTTCAGATAGTGAGGGTGGGGGCAGGGAGACATCGACTGTTTGCCTCCTGCACCACCCGACTAGGGCCGGGGACTGAACCACAACTGAGGTATGTGCCCTTGACAGGGATTGAACCCATGACTCTGGTCCATGGGCCGATGCTCCAACCGCTGGGCCAAACTGGCCAGGGCAACAGTAAATACATTTTAAGCAAAAGTTTTATTTTGGCCCAACCGGTGTGGCTCAGTGGTTGAATGTCGACCCACGCACCAAAAGACCGCCAGTTCGATTCCCAGTCAGGGCACATGCCCAGGCACAACCGCTGAGCCACACCGGTCGGGCCTGATCCCTAGTGAGGGGCATGCAGGAGGCAGCCAGTGCATGTTTTCTCTCATCAATGTTTCTCTCTCTCTCTCCCCCTTCCTCTCTAACATCAATAAATAAAAAAAGTTTTTTTAAGATTTGTTTTGCATGAGTGTGGTGGTGGATACTCAGGGATTTAATGGACTTCAGGTTATGAAAAACCTAGTTGTTGTCTAGTCTGCTTATGAATTCATGACTATGGGAGCATTAATATTTATAATGTTAAATTCTGACAATGACTATAGCCCTTGACAGAAATGTCTGCTGAAGTCTATCTGTTATGCTTATAAGTAGTTAAAATGACTTCACTGCTAAGAAATCTAATTTGGGGGCTGTTCTAATCTTTTGATAAATTTGCAAAATGTCCCTTTGCCGGCTGAAAGATGTTATGTCTTCAATATGTGTTTCTGAATATATGACTCTACCAATCCTAGGGAGATACACACTGACGTCTTTGGAAATATTTTCTCTTAAACCTAAAGCAGTGTCTAGTAGGTGTAAGAGCTTAATACATGATAGCTATCATTATTCTCTGGGTCACTTTGATCAAAGGAATGCAGTGAACACATTTTATTTTATTTATTTATTTATTTTCTTTATTGATATTAGAGAGAGAAAGGGAGAGGGAGAGAGAGAAACATCAATGAGAGAGAACTACGATTGGCTGCCTTCTTGCATGCCCCCCACTGCAGCCCACAACCTGGGCATACGCCCTGACTGGGAGTCAAATTGGTGACCTCTTGGTGCATGGATTGATGCTCAACCACTGAGCCACACCGGCCGGGCTAAATACATTCTATTTCATTATTTTTTTGAATCCTCACCCAAGCATATTTTCCCATGGATTTTTTAGATAGAATGGGAGGGAGAGAGAGACACACACATTGATGTGAGAGAGAGACATCGATTGGCTGCCTCCCGCACAACCCTGAATGGGACTGGGGATCGAACCTGCAACCAAGGTACATGCCCTTAACTGAGAATTGAACTTGTAGCTCTTCATCCGAGGGCTGACGCTCCAACCCTAAGCCAGACTAGCCTGGGGCAGTCAATAGATTTTAAATTAGTTAACTTTCATGGTAATGGGGGCATGGATGACATGACATGTCTGAATTATTTAAAATCTGTTAGATAACTAAAATTTGGCCAGTTAGTTCAGTGAGTTACTGGGTATAGTGCTACTAAGACAGTCAAGTTGAGGATGTGACATGTTTTTCAAACCATCTGCATTTTGAGGGGAAATTCAGTCTACTGAGTCACAACAGTAGGGCAACACACACACAATCTTAACCAGTTGGGTTAGCATTGTCCTTTCCTACCTCATATAATATTACTTTAAATGTTTTTCTTGCTTAAATTTTGTATTAAATGACCAAGGATTGTCAATGTGAAAATAAGCTATTATTCTGGGTTAACATTATTTGCCCTCCTACTAAATTAGATTTGTTTTGTTTTGTTTTCCTGCCTGCTATTAATGAGTTTTGTTCTTCCTTGTTGATAGACATGATTTTTAATTACCTTGTCTGGTTGAGAAAATTTTTTTCACTTTAACAATGTTCTTTTTTAATACATTCTTCTTTTGCTTTAGTCAGACTTGGATATGGCAGGTATTATCGTGGTTGTTACCTTATTTAATATCCAGAATGATAATTTACCTATGTACTTTTAGACATTTTAGCATTCTTCTTTCGAAATTGTAGAACAAGTTTAAAAATTTTTATATATTCATTCTACATAAGTGCCTTGCTTTGGCAATTTTGCATTCTGGCCTCATACTAGGAAAAGAGGTGCTGACAGCTAGATTCTTCAGGGCTAACCGAAATGTAATGTGGTTAGTAACAGTGACCACTGGAAGGATGAAAAGACTGCTTAAAGGAAAACAGGGAAACTTTTAAGGGATGGCAGATTAGATCAATCAATTACATAAACTTCAAAAAATTCATCTAGGAACAACTGGGTAAAAAATATGTTCAAGGATGAAAAGAATAGAACTGAAACATTCGAAGGTAATTTTCTTTTTAGAGAAAAATCTTTATGGAGGCTATCAAATTCACCTTATTGATAAAACATACAGGTTATTTTCTGCCAGGTGCCTCAGTCAGTTATTCTAGTCCTTTTCACGTCATCTCCTTACCTTTCATTGCTTCCTTATAGGAATTCTTGATCCAGTGCCCTCCAGAGAGTCTGTACTTTCCTACTTGGATGTCTTTATTTAAACATTTCTCCTTGTCCTCCATTTGACACTAGTGATGTTCTACTTCCGAAAGTTCATTAAATCTAAAATACTGTTAATGTAAAATGTACTTTAAAAAATGTATATTGTTAAGAAAAAACATTGCCAATATATGAGGGAATTTTCATCAATTGTAAGATGCATTGCAAATTTCAGAGATGTTAAATTTTGAAAAACTGTGCACCTTAGAACAGGTTAAATACAGCATCTAACAGCCTCTTCTCCCACCCCTTAAAAAAAAAAATCTGTATGTGATCGATTCCTCTTTAAACATAACTCACCACATTTTGCCCGTTAATGTAGTCATCTAGACTTCTTTTTAAAAAATCTCTTTTAAACCATAAATCTCTTTAGTTAGGTCATATCTGGCTAGGGCTAAAATTAATTACATTGAAAAAGTTAAATCTCCACATTAGTAGACAGTTCCAGGCTCTTCTCAAAAGGACTGAGATAAACCTCCACATCCTCAAATGGCTAATGCTGGCCAAAGTAGGAGATAAACCCCATTATGGGCAGCTAAACACAACATGTTAAACTTCAGTAATTAAATGGGAAAAAAAATCCAAGAATTGGAATGAGGTTGTAGTCTCAGAGCTATCACTTATGTTACAGGAAAGTGAGTAGGAGGTATGGTAGACAGTACTCTGAAGACACCTCAGAAGCTGCTTCTGCCAAGAATCTGCTAGTCATCAGAAGTGAGAGTTCTGGAATAACAAAACCAAACCAAACCAATAGCAGGTTCTTCCACTATCATCAAATAACATGCTGAGAATGCACCTAGAATTATGCAAGCTGTTCTAGATACTGAATATCAATAAAGATAATAAGGTGTGTGTGTGGGTAGATGGGGGAGGCTCTAAAAAAGCTTCTAAAATGACCAAAGGTGTCTTTCTCCATCGTAGGCAAAAGAATACAATTAAATCATCTTCAGTATGAAAAGAACTGAAGGAAAGGTTTAGATTGTAGTAAATTAGAAAATAATAGTGGATATAGTTAGGTAAGCACAGACTTATTCATTAGGCTGCAGAGTTCTGAGGGACTGAGAGAGAGCCCTGTAGCTGCTATTCTTCAGTTTTCTCACTCTCCTTTATGTCTCTCTGGTTCTGCTTAGAAAGCCGGTGATGCTGCTGGTCTGCTGGCCTGACAGGGGCATAGGAACAGTGGTGTTAGCAGCCTGTGATTTACTTCCCTTTGCTGTTTGCCAAGAGGCTCTAACTTAAGAATTTTTTCCATAGTAATTCTTTCACTTTGGAAGTAGGCCTTTTTTTTTTTTTTTTTTGAGAGGATTAAAATTGCCTATTGTAAATTGGCTTCAGAAAAACATGACGCTATATGGATTGAGAACCTATATAATTACAATGGTGGTAAGATGAAATACAAAATAATTGGATTTTTGGTTTTAAATTTTTAGCTAGGAAAGATAAGACAGCAGCTTGTTTAAATTGTCTTCTGATGTCACAAGAATGTAAGTTCCATGAGATTAGAGAATTTTGTGTTTTGATCACTACTGAATTGCCATCATCTAAAAATAGTGTCTGGTACATAGTTAGGTGGTTCAATAAATATTTGCTGAATGGGTAATGCATACATCTGATTTTACTTTTGTAACTTACTTAAATGAAGATCATCTTTTAGTATTAGCACTTTAAGGAATCTTACTTAATATTCAAATTCTTTAATAATTGTACTGATCTTAGAAATCTAGTTTTTAAAATGTCTATATGAAATCAATTACCTCATAATTCTGTACACTTCCAAATTAACATTTTCTTTGGTTTTGTTAATTCTACAAAAATGGACACTTTAGTGCCAATTGGCTCTGATCCCTTAGCATATGGAAGAATAAATTTAAGATAAAAACTGCAGGTGTGATATTCTAAAAGCCATGCTGCTGAGTATAAAATACTTACATTTAGATCATGGTTTCTCAGCCTCTGCACTACTGACAGTTTGGGCTTGATAATTCTTTGTTGGGGGCTATCCTGTGCATCACAGACTGTTTAGCAGCAACTCTGACCTCTACCCTCTAGATGCCAGCAGCATTCTCCCAGTGTTGTCACCCCAAAATGTCTTCTGGGGTGAAAACTACACTTGGTTGAGAACCACTGGTTTTTTAAAAAATATTTTTTATTGAATTTTAGAGAGAGAGGGAGGGAGGGAGAGGGAGGGAGAGAGAGAGAGAGAGAAAGTGAGAGAGAGAGAGAGAGAGAGAGAGAGAGAGAGGTGAGAGCAAAACATTGATTGGCTGCATCCTGCATGCACGCCCCCAACCAGGAATTGAGCCTAAAACCGAGGCATATGCCCTGATGACACCCAACCAACTGAGCTGCATTGGTCAGGGTGAGAACCGCTGTTTTAAATAGGGAATATGTTGGCAGAACAGTTTATCTGTTAGCAAAAATGATCAAAACACCTAATGAAATAAATACGAATGTTTCTTTTCAATTGCTAAGAAGATAGAGCAAATGTGAACCTAATCAGAACTACTATAAGCACAATACATCTAATATTAGAGGGCAGATGAATATCAGGACTTTATAAACCACTTAACTATAGTCTATTGAAGTCACAGAATTTCAGAAAGAAAAACCCTTTAAAGTCATCTAGTGTAAACTCATTTGATAAGATTGGCATACTTAGTAGATAAGCAACTTGTTCAAGGTCTTCTAGTCAGTAATTGCCATCTTAATGAGTACAGTTCCACCAATACTTGATTTACAGTTGTCCACAAGAAACAGTGTATAGCCCTGAGAGCTCCCAGTATGGTACAGTATATGTTATACAGTAAGGGACACACAGCTGGACTAGTGTTCCTACGCTGGTACAAGAAGAAGCATCACTTGATGCCTAAAAGAGACAGGTGGGGCATTGTAGTAATAAACTAAAAAAAAAACTTGTATTTCTGGCTGAAAATATAAGCAGGATCAAAAATAGCCAATTTCACTGATAAATGCAGCACAAAGAGTTATAAAAACTTGAGTTTTGACTTTGAGAGTCAGGCTATCTAAAACACTGAATGCCTCTATTTATGAAAGTTGATATTAAGAGAATGTTTTCTTCCTGAGATCTATTTTTAAACTTGCATAGAAATATCTGAAACATAATGTGCCACAATACATATAACCTTTGCAGACATGCTGTTAACAGAAACCTTGACCTTTATCAGCCATTTGACTGTGTGGGTACATACAGTACCTATACAAACAGTCCTGATCATTTATTTCAATTTCCTAAGGTCTGGTGGAAGGCTCAGTAAATGAAAATATGCCCCAAGCAATTATTATTCTGAAAACCATCTTTGACCTCTAAAATATCAACATTTAAGTGGCTCTTCCTTTTTCTAATTTTAATATTCCACATGAGAAAGAAAATTAAGGATATTTAAACTGAAAAACGGGATATACTCTTAGTTGAGGCTAAATACAAAATACTGATAATGAACAGATGCTATGACCCTGGGTTAAATAGAACATCAATGTTTATCAAATAATAAGCTGTAGGTAGAGCAATATAATTTTTTATTCCATTCATTCATTCAACAAACATTTAACTGCGTGCCTATAATGCGCTAGCATGACTGCCATGGGAATAAAGCAGTGAAAGAGACAGGGTCCTTGCTCTCCAAGAATGATCACACTGAGGAATAAAATCCAGGCCATATTTTAAGCATTTCATACAGAATGATGATAACAGAGAGTGCAAGGGGTTCAACTTCAGATTCTTTTTCTTACTGGATTGATTGAGGAAACAAATAGGAAGAATTTCAAATAGGATAATATGAATAGTTGTATTTTACTTTGGAATAGCCTTACTTTATAAAAAAGGAAAAGGATTTTTAAAGAGAAATTTGAAGCATTCCATGAAATAATAGCAGTGCAATGAACTTTAGAAAAAGAAAAAGTTATATAGGTGTTACATTACAATTCTGGCTAAGCCATTTTTATAACAACAATATTTTACTTTGATTAAATGCTTACTTTGTGCCAGGAACTGTTAAATACTTTGTATTGTCTCCTTTAATTCTTGCATATAATCTTATTAACTCATTTAAAAATGACAGCTATCCAATAAGGTGGGTATCATTAATTCTAGTTACAAACGAGAGCACTGACACTTGGGGAAGTAAAGTAACTTGTCCAAGGTCACAAGGATGGAAGGCAAGGCAGCTGGGCAGATTTTGACAGATTCAAGGCCTATGCTCCTCCCACCACACTTACCTCCTCTCCCGCCCTGTCTTTCTACTGTGTTAGCAAGGCAGAGGAGGGCAATAGCATTTTGCACAGAAGAACTAGCTTGTCAATGGTCTAGAGGTAGTAAAAAGCATAATAAAGGAATTAAAGAAAGACCAAGTGCATACTGGGGGAGAAAGAGAGTGGTACTAAATGAGACTGGAGGTAGGCAGGGGCTAGATTAGGTAGGGTTTTATAAGCAATGTTGTGGATTTGGGATTTTAGCCTACCTGCCGAGATAAAAACCACTGAAAGATTTTAAGCAGGTAAGGCATTCGATCAGATGTTTATTTTTTAAAATATCACTCTGGCCATGGCCGGTTTGGCTCAGTGGTTGGAGCATCGGCCCATGGACCAGTGAGTCGCGGGTCTGATTATGGTCAAGGGCATGTACCTTGGTTGTGGTTTATCCCTGGCCCTGGTCAGGTCGTGTGGGAGGCAGCCAGTCGATGTGTCCCTCTCACTTCAATGTTTTTCTCTCCCTCTCTCCCACTGTATCTAAAGGTAAATGGAAAAGTATCCTTGGGTGAGGATTAAAAAAAAAAAAAGTAAAAAGACCACTCTGGCTGCCTATTGAAAATAAGTGAGAAGAAAAGAAGTTAGGAGGCTATTTCAGTAGTTTAGGCAAGGGATGGTAGTACTTGGTGGAGATGATAAGTGAACAGATTGGAGAAATATCTTAGAAGTAGAGCTGGCAATATTTGGCAATGGATTACTAGACAGTGGTGGGAAAGAGAAATCAGGATTACTTCTGGGTTTCCAGTCTTGGTATCTTTTAGATTTTGGAAGACAGAAAAGGGAAGATATTTAATATTAACTAGAAGAGCAAGAATAACACAGTAAGTCCTCACTCAACAGTGCTGATCATTTCTGTGCCTTTAGTGAAATGACATATAACAAAACCAATTTTACCGTTGGCCACTTGATACAAAAAAGCATTATGTTCCTAGGGCATCTCATCAGCATTATAATGAAATGTGGGGTTGAACAAAAGGACATTATTGGAAGATCTGCTCTACTCAGATTCTTCTAGATTATTTTAGTGTCTGTTTACCCAAAACTCATTTTATTAGTTTCCTCAGTCTGCTAAAACAAATTAATACAAACTGGGTGAATTTAAAACAACAGAAGTTTACTGTCTCATAGTTCTGGAGGCTAGAAATCTGAAAACAAGTGTTGGCAGGGCCATGCTTCCTCTAAAGCAGTGATTTTTAACCTTTTTCGTCTCATGGTACACATAAACTAATTACTAAAATTCTGCAGCACACCAAAAAATACATTTTTTGTGCTGATCTGACAAAAATAGGTATCATTTTGATTCATTCACACCAGATGGCTGTTGTCATTTTTTAATTTGATAACCTAAGAACAAAGGTCAGTGCCCCTGACTAAATAGGTATTATATGTTTTTAAAATTCTTGTGGTACACTGGTTGAAAATTGCTGCCTAAAGGCTCTAGGCAAGTCCTGGCCAGTGTGGTTCAGCAGTTAGAGCATCGGCCAGTGGACCAAAGAGTCTTGGGTTCAATTCTGGTCAAGGGCACATACCTCGGTTGCAGTTCGGTCCCTAGCCCTGGTCGGGGTCAGGTAGAAGGCAACCAATGTATGTGTCTCTTTCACATTGATGTTTTTTTTTTTTTCTCTCTCTCCCCCTTCCACTCTTATTTGAAGATAAATGGAAAAATATCCTCGGGTGAGGATTAACAAACAGGGCCCTAGGCAAGAATTTTTCTTTGCCAGGAGTTATCAGAGGCTAGGAAGAAGCAATCTTTAGCATTCTTTGTTTTTTATTTTTTAATTAATTAATTAATTTATTTTTGTTACAGATGTTTCTTGCCCCCCACTGATTCCCTCCTCCCTCTCCCTCCCCACCCTGTCCCCAGCTTTGTTGTCCATGTCCACTGTTCTTTAGCATTCTTTGGCTTGTGGCTGTGATCACTTCCATCTATGCCTCTGTCTCTACACTGCCTTCTCTGTCAGTCTGTGTCCTTTTGTCTTCTAATAAGGAGTAGTCACTGGATTTAGGATTCACTAAAATTCCAGGACGATTTCACCTCCAATTAAGTCTGCAAAAGGATCTATTTCCAAAAAAGGTCACTTTCTGAAATTCCAGGTGGACATGAACCCTTGGGGAACACTATTCCTCTCACTATACTCACCATTATTTTTATTGAATTAATATCTCTTGTTCTTACTCATTATAATTATTATCGTCACCCTCATCACTACTATATTTTCCACAGCCCTCAATTAGCACCTGTTAGGTAAGAGGTACTGCTCTAAAATCTTAATACATATTTGTGACAGGGGTCACAAAAGTTGGGGGACCCTAAAATCACACCTAAGTTTATGAAGGGGACTCACAGGACTCAGCAACTAGTTTTACTCATGGCCAAGACTTATTTTACAATGAAAAGATACAAAGTAAAATCAGCAAGGGAAAATATGCTTGGGGTAATTCCACAGGAAGCCAGGTATGAAGTGTGACAAGTGGAGTCACAAAGGGCACATTTAATTCATCCAGCATCTAACTGTGACAATATATGTGAAGTTTTGTCAATTGGAAAGCTAGCTCATTGAAGATTCAATACCTAAGTTGTTATTGGAGGCTGATTATGTAGACACCCTCTGCCTGTAACATACCAAAACTCCAGATTCCCAGAGTGAAAGGAGGTGTTTAGTATAAACCATATTGTACAAACACTCTAGGTACACAGGAGGTCATTTTATCAGCTAGTGAATATAGGGAACACTCCTGAAATTCAGGGTTCCAGACGTCAGCCAAGGGCCAACTTAGAAAGCAGATCTTTCTAAGGACAGAATTTTCAAACCTACTGTGTTAGCTCTTTTATGCACACATTATTTCATCAAAGAAATTAAAGTTACTTAGCTTAGATAATGTTCCCAAGATTATACTACTACAGGGTAGTAGTAAATAGAGAAACTAGGATTCAAAAGTAGTTCATCTGATTCTAGATCTCTGCTGTGATCCACCAAGCTTGGCTGCCTGGTTTTTGAGGACTCGTTAAAATGGAAAAAAAAAAGAAGCTACAGTAGACTCACATTAGAATGAACTGACAAAAGCAAGTAGCAAGAAAACTGATTATAAATAATAAAGTAGCCATTATATAGCAAAAACTCAATAAAAATAAACACAGGCTAAACAATTTTGTAGACACTCTTATAGACTTTTAATATCAAAATTACCAGCATATTAACAAATTTAATATTTTTAGAAGATTAAAGAAAGCTCAGGTTTTAGCCAAATTAACATAATAGAGGGATTAAGAGATTTAATTTTACCTCTGTAGAGAAATAAAAAGTCAAAAAGAATACATTTATGTGATATAGCAGAAAGAAGCCTATTAGGACTATATTTTGTTTTATTTTTTTACCTAATGGAATGATGTCCTGAAGTATAGTCCAATTTTCCAAATTTTTGTGTTAGGTACCCGTGCTTCTCCATGATATCCATCCATGTTGTGTAACTTGGATCTAGGCCCTTAAAGTTATTCCAAGATTCTGTTAAGTGAGTGAAGAGGCCACTCCACATTGCTGGGAAAAAAGAAGAAATTGGGATTAGTGTAAAGCTTAATAATTTGTGTTAACTATTAAGACAATTACTCCAAGAGAGAATAGAGTTTACTAGTTTAAAGCTCATACTCTGCAATAAAACATATCTGCATTAGGGGCTTTACCTAACATTTCTAATTACCGCATTTATCAAGGGGAACATTCTGCAAGGAGTTACTTATTTTACAGGTGAGTCTCTAAGGCTTACAGGTTGAGTTATTTAAGATAAATATAGCTGGAATTAAAAAGCCTGTCTGACTCTAGAGTCTTCTTCTAATCATAAAAATAACCACTAAGTACTCATTGGTTAAATTTCTCATTTTCTGAAACTATTTATTCTGTAAATCCTTCTTCAAATATTAACAGGCCTAAAGGGAGAAGTAGGCAGCAATAATAACACCAGGGGATTTTAATACCCCACTTTCAACAACATAGAAAATCAATAAAGAAACACTGGACTTAAACTACCTGTTATACCAGATAGACTTAACAGACATTTAAAGACCATTCCATCCAAAAGCAACAGAATATATATTCTTCTCAAGTGCACATGGGACATTTCAGGATAGATCACATGTTACACAACAAGTATAACAAACTATTAGCAAACTGAATCGTAGGCTACACAACAAATCTTAGTAAATTTAAGAAGACTGACATCATATCAAGCAACTTTCTTACTACAATGCAGGAAACTAGAAAATTCCACAAATTTGTGGAAATTAAGAAACATGCTACTGAACAACCAATAGGTCAAAGAAGAAATCAAAATAGAAGTCAAAATATAGCTTGAGACAATTGAAAATGGAAATAAAACATTGCAAAACTAATAGGATGCATAAAAAGCAGTTCTAAGAAGGAAGTTCACAGTGATGAACACCTACATTAAGAAAAAAGAAAGAGCCAAAATAAACAATAATTGTACATCTCTAGGAACTAGAAAAAAAATAACTAAACCCAAAGTTAGTAAGAGAAAGGAAATAACAAAGATCAGAATTGAAATATATGAAACAGAGACTGAAAAGACTGATAAAACTAAGAGCTAGTTAAAAAAAGATAAACAAAATAACCCTTTAGCTAGACTTACCAAGAAATAGAAATTCCTCAAATAAAATTAGAAATGAAAGAGGAGATGTTACAACTGATACCACAGAAAAAGGATCATGAGACTACAATGAACAATTATACGTCAAGAAATTTGATAACCTAGAAGAAATAGGTAAATTCCTAGAAACATACAACCAAACAATACTGAATCATGAAGAAATAGAAAATCTGAACGGACAAATTATGAGTAAAGAGACTGAATCAGTAATCAAAAATCTCTTAAAAAAGAAAAGTCCAGGAACAGATGGCTTCAGTGGTGAATTGTACCAAACACTTAAAGGAGAATTAAGCCCTGGCCGGTTTGGCTCAGCGGTTAGAGCGTCGGCCTGCGGTACAGAGAGACCCGGGTTCGGTTCCCGCTAAGGGCATGTACCTCGGTTGCAGTTTGTCCCTGGCCCTGGTTGGTCTTGCGGGTGGCAGCCACTCGATGTGTCCCTTTACGTCGATGTTTCTCTCTCTCTCTCTCTCTCTTCCTCTCTCTCCCTCCCGCTCTATCTGAACAAAAAATGGAAAAATGTCCTCGGGTGAGGATAAAAAAAAAAAAAAAAAAAGGAGAATTAATACCAATCATTCTCAAACTCTTCCAAAAAAACAGAAGAGGAGAGAACACTTCTAAACTCATTTTACAAGGCCAGCATTACCCTAGTACTAAAATCATATAAGAACACACACACACACACACACACACACAGAAAAGGAGGAAAATTGCAGGCTTATATCCTTGATGAACACAGATGCAAAAAGTCTCAACAAACTATTAGCAAACTGAATTCAACAATACATTAAAAAAAAGGATCACACAGCATGATCAATTGGGATTTATCCCAGGAAAGCAAAGATGGTTCAAAATGCACAAATGAATTGTCAGAAGGAGAAATTAAGAAAACAATCCCATTTACAACTGCATCAAAAAGAATAAAATACATAGGAATAAATTTACCCATGGAGATGAAAGATATGTACACTAAAAACTACAAGATACTGATTAAAGAAATTGAAGAAGACATAAATAAATGGAAAGATAACGTGTTCATGAACTGAAAGAATGAATATTCTTATAATGTCCATAGTACCCAGAGCAATCTACTGATTCAATGCAATACCTATCAAAACTCCAATAGCATTTTTCACATAAATAGAATAAACAATCCAAAAATTTGTATGGAACCATATAAGATCCTGAATAGCCACAGCAATCTTGAGAAAGACGAACAAAACTGGAGGCATCAGATGTCTTGATTTCAAACCATATTAAAAAGCTATGCGGGGGATGGGGAGGAGGGTGTCAATGGGGGAAAAAGGAGAAACATCTGTAACAAAAACAAATCAATAAAAGTAATTTTAAAAAAGCTATAATCATCAAAACAGTATGGTGTTGTCATAAAACAGACATACAGCTCAATGAAACAGAATAGGGAGCCCAGAAATAAACCCATGCATATACGGTCAATTAATTGATGACAGAGGAGTCAAGATTACACGATGGGAAAGGATAGTCTCTTTAATAAATGGTGTTGGAGAAACTGAACCCCTATCTTACATCACACAAAAATCAACTCAAAATGGATTAAACACATGAACATAAAACCTGAAACCATGAAACTTCTAGAACACATAGTGGGTAAGGTCCTTGACACTGATCTTGACAGTAAGTTTTTGGATTTGATACTAAAATCAAAGGCAAAAAAAGCGGAAATAAGTGGAAATACATCAAACTAATCAACTTCTGTTCAGCACAGGACACTATTAATAAAATGAAAAGGCAACCTATGAATTGGAAAAAAGCATTTGCAAATCATCTATAAAATAAGGGGTTAATATCCAAAGAAATATAAATACCTTGTACAATTCAATAGCAAAAATCCAATTAAAAATAAGTAGAGGGTGTGAATTTTTCGAAAGAAGACTTAGAAATGGCCTACAAGGCCCTGGCCGGTTTGGCTCAGCGGTTAGAGCGTCGGCCTACAGTCCCGAGAGACCCGGGTTCGGTTCCCGCTAAGGGCACGTACTTCGGTTGCAGTTTGTCCCCGGCCCTGGTTGGTCGTGCGGGTGGCAGCCACTCAATGTGTCCCTTTCACATCAATGTTTCTCTCTCTCTTCCTCTCTCCCCCTCCCACTCTACCTGAACAAAAAATAGAAAAATGTCCTCAGGTGAGGATAAAAAAAAAAAAAAGAAATGGCCTACAGGTACATGAAGAAATTCTCAACATCACCAGTCATCATGGAAATGCAAATCAAAACTTCAATGAGATATTATCTCTTGCTTATTAGAACGGCTATTATCAAAAGACAAAAGATAACAAATGTTGGCTAGGATATGGGAAAAAGGAAACCCAGGAGAACTCTCATGCATGGTGATGGGAATCTAAATTGGTGAAGCCACTATAGAAAATTGAGGAAGCCACTAAGAAGGTTCCTCAAAAAATTACAACTAGAACTATCACATAATCCAGCAATTCCACTTCTGGGTTTCTGGGTATATATGTGAAGGAAATTAAGTCATCTCAAAGAAATATCTGCACCCCCATGTTCACTGTATTATTTACAATAGTCAAGACATGGAAACAACCTACGTGTCCATTAAAAGATGAATAAAAGCGATGTAAATACACACACACACACACACACACACACACACACACACACACACAATCAGCTTGAGGGCATTGTGGTTAGTAAGTGAAGTAAGCCAGACAAAGGAAGACAAATACTGAATACTGTGGAATCTAAAAAGAACCAAATGCAAAGAAATAAAACAGCCTGGATTGCTAGAAGCAGGGTTTGTAGATGGGGTAAAGTGGTGAAAACATAAAAATTTCTAGCTAAAGAAGATCTGGAGATGTGAAAGATTAACAAAACCTTTTTAATATACCTGGTCCTTCATCACTGAAATATACTTTATAATATAATTCAGGTTTCCTTTAATCATTGGTGATTATATAGTTGATAGTCTGAAAATGTAGGTGAAGAAACTTGTGACTCAAATCACAAAGAATATCATGCTGGGGACTTACAGACAAAAGTGAATTGCTGAGTGCTGTTTACGGGGTTCAAAGCAAACAGTCATACATTTGAACACAGAAAGCAACGCTGTTAGAGAAGGCAGAATTTATAAGAATGGCAGTTTTTTCTTGTCTCTCAATTATTCATGGCTTAATGTCACTGAAATCTTGCCATTAAACTACACCTATTTGTTAAATTACTATAATAAAAGTGATAGTTTGTGGGAGAAGTGAATTGAGCCTGAAGAGATAAAGTGTGTAATCTGAAATAACATGGAAAACTTCAGATAAACCTGATGTGTGACAAGTTTTAACTACTTTGAGGTATACTCTGAAGTCCTCTCCCAACTCCCTATACTCTTACTGAAAAATTCCTTGGAAATAGAACTCTTTTAGGAAATATGAGTATTTCCTCATTTGCTTGTATGGTCAAAAGATTCTTAGCCACCAATCATAAAGAAATGAAACAGTAACACATGAACTAAATAGCATTTCAAATGACAAAATTCCTACTCTGGAAAAATAAATTAGAAAATCTAATAAGCCCAATACCCACATATACTTTAAAAACCATATCACTTAAATTTTTAAATCCTCACTGGAGGATATTTTTCCATTTATCTTCAGATAAAGTGGGAGGAAGAAAGAGAGAGAAACACCAATGTGAGAGAGAGACATCAACTGGTTGCCTCCCACACGACCCCGACCAGGGCTGGGAACTGAACTGCACCCAAGGTACGTGCCCTTGACCAGAATCAAACCCGTGACTCTTTGGTCTGTGGGCAGATGCTCTAACCACTGAGCAAACTGGGCAGGGCTTAACATTTTTTAAATAGATGCCAAATATGACTTACTATACTACTTTTGGGGATTATATATACAGTGATACCTCGGTTCTCGAACATAATTCGTTCCAGGAGGACGGTCGAGAACCGAATTGTTCGAGAACCGAAGCAATGAAACCAATAGGAAAGTGTGACTCTCCACAAAGCGTGACTCTCTCTCTGCACTCACACTGATGACGCAAGCAAGGCGCGCTGGGTCGAATGAACGCCATTCGGCTCAACTCGGCTCATCTCGGAAGTTCGAGTTCCAAATATTTGTTCGGATTCCGAGACAAAAGTTTCTCGAATCTCCTGGTCGAATACCGATTTGGTCGAAAACCGAGGCGTTCGAGAACCTAGGTATCACTGTATATATTTTTAATCCTCACCCAAGGATATTTTCTATTTATTTTCAGACAGAGTGGGAGGGACAGGGAGAGGGAGAGGGAGAGGGAGAGAGAAAGACATCGACTGGTTGCTGCCTGCACAACCCCGACCAGGGTTGGGGACAGATGCAACTGAGGTACATGCCCTTCACTGGAATCAAACCCGAGACTCATTGGTCCGTGGGCCAATGCTCTACTGCTGAGCCAAACTGGCCAGGGCTGGGGATTATCTTTTAAACTATAAAATCATTTTCAGTGTGTGGTTGCTTTCTTCCATTAATATTAAGCATGTTCATACCTGCACGTGATGGGCAACAGATTGGAGAGTTTGTGTAGGCATTCAGAAAGGAAGTGCCATGAGCTTTCATGAAGTTGATAAAAGGAAGTTTCACTACCTGATTTCCTGGATAAAATGTTAGCCTTCCATCCTGGAATAAAGAAATTTAATTAACACTGATTGATCACACAAAAAAAGAAAATTATTTCCTTTAATTTTAACCATAAAATTTACAAGCACCAAAAGACTTCAGTACAACATAAAATCCTCAAAAGATAAAAACAAGTATAAATAGTGATGTCAGTATCTAGCTCATAATATTGAGAATTCAATGCAGTGCTACGCTTAGATTTTTTCGAATATAGTAAATAAATTAAAGGACTTTCTGGAAAGTTCTTTTAGGGGATGAACTGATTAAAACAATATTTACTGAGTATTTACTATGTGCCAGGCACTGTGAAAGATCTGGAGACAATCTAGAAATAAAACAGTCCCTGGTGTCTTTGAAGTTTAGTCTAGTGGGGAGCCAAAAGTATAATGGTAAATAAAATTTGAGTAATTAAAAATTGTGATATATGCTTTTGAACAAACCTGAGATACAGATAATAAGGGTGACCTACTTTAGACAGAATAGACAGAGAAGGCTTCTATGGGAAGTATGAGACCTAAATAGTGAGAAGGACCCACCCCTTCAAATAATTTAAGGGGCATTTAAAGTTGGAGATACCTGCAAGACACAAATGGAGGTATCAATTAGGCAGCTAAATAAATGAGCCCGAAAGAAGAGATGTTTGGTTAGAGATATGCATTTTGGAATTGAATTGGGAATTGAAGAGCAAAGACAGAAAAAAGAATATTCTAGTCCTGGAGTTGTATCTATTATATTTATATGTTTTCAATATAATTATAAATAAATTAATGTACAATTTAAAAAATGAGCCAATCCTGCCCCGCTGGTGTGGCTCAGTGGATAAGCATCGACCCATGCACCAAGAGGTCACCGGTTTGATTCCCGGTCAGAGAACATGCCCAGGTTGTGGACCCAGTCCCTAGTGAGGGGCATGCAAGAGGTGGCCAATCGATATTCTCACTCATTGATGTTTGTCTCTCTCTCTCCTTCCTTCCTCTCTCTCTAAAATCAATAAAGAAAAAAAAAGCCAATCCAAAATATGTGATATATATAAACCCTTGATATACGTGAGATTTCTAAATGGATGTATAAAGTAGGATGTTGCATACAGGTAGGAATCTGGAGCCCAGACAAGTCTACCCGCTGGTGAAATAAACTTGGGAGTCTTGAGCACATTCACAGTATTGAAAACTGTGAGACTGGATGAAACCATTTAAGGAGATAGTGAAAATAGGAAAGAAACCCTTGGGAGCCCTGAGGTTTCCCAAGTAAGAGGAAAAGGCAGCATGGGAAACTGAGAAAGAACAGCCAGTGAGGGAGGAAGATATCAGGAGACTGGGTCCGATGAAAGCCAAGAGAACACAGTACTATGTCAAGAAAGAGGTAATGTCAACGCTTTGTCTTGAGAAGGTACCTAAAACAAGGCCAGGAAATGCAGTGGACTTGGCAGTATGGAGACAGCTGGTGATCTTGACAAGAGCACTCTTCACGGAGTACAGAATGGACAGCTATGCTGGAGATGGGAAAAGAGGATGGGAGGTGAGAAAGTGAGGCACTTGGCTAAGAAGTTGTTTTGCAAAGGGAAACAGAAAAATGGGATGACTGTCAGAGAATGGAGTATGGGATGGAGGCGAATGTAGGATTAAGATCAGGTTCTTTGTAAGATGGGAAGAATTAGAGCATGTTCGTATGTGGGAATAACCACTTCTAGCAGGAGTAATCACTGAATGCTAAGCCAACAATGATTGATTTCCTGAATGATGAGCTAGGAAGCCCAAGACAAAAGTGCATATTCTCCTCTCATAAGACTTTCTTTAAATTCATAAATTCAAACTCACAGAAACTTATCCTCACAAATCCCAGATGCCTCAATATCTTATTCTTACAATCTTTTGGACATAGGAGATAATAATCATTTGTGGTCATTGCTTTGAATTTAGAAAACCTAGCTTATCTGGTTGGTGGGATGGCACAGGAAGTCACACGGCAGAAAAACTGTGATGTTGCACAATTCAGATTCTCTAATATAAGTTTGATCTTCATTTAGAGTATTATTAGCATGCTTTTGACATTGAGGGTATGTGTAGTGTAATTTAAATGTTGCCTAAGAACCCAATCAAGTTACAAATCTTGCCATTCATGTACTTAATCCAGGTTTATTAAGCTTTGCAAAAATACACTGTTGGAATTCTGAACATATTAAATTAGTCTTTTGTAAACTGAACTTCTCTGGATTAAAGATTCATTTCACTTTGTTATTGGCAAAATGACACTTGTTGCTGGGGGAAGTGGGCTTCTTGTGATGTCACAAGAAAAGGAATTTTCTGAGACTCATACAAGAGGATGAGATATTGTAGAAAGTTTTATTTCTGTGGAATTACACTCCTGAGTTTCCAAAGTCCCATTTCCCTTCATCCTACCAAGAAAGAAGTCTAACGGTGCCCTCAGCAGGGATAGGATTAAAGCCTTTGCCCACAGTTTCTGTCCCAATATTTACACAGCCCAATCCAGCATCAGGCTAGTTTAGTTTGTGTTTCTAGCTGCAGTCCATTAGTCCATTGTGTGTGGGGTCTGCAGAGCCACATGGCTATGGAGGGGCTACAGGTGAATGCAAGGGAGCAGGAACAAAACCAAAGGAACCAGAGAACCAAGAACCAAGAGAGGGAGAATTACTTTGTTTTGGGATTATGTATTCCCAAATTTTGGCAGGCTTGCATTGCTTCTACACCCCTTAGCCAGTTGATGGTTCCCCAGGCTAGACTGACAGGCAAGTACCTTCCCTACGTCACCCTAACTTCACTGTGCGTGCAACCATTTCCCACTTTGTCTGGTCCTTTCCCCCAGTGGTTGGCAGGGAATGGACCGGCAGTCCCCTGAGAAGTGTGAAGTTGCAGCTTCCGGGTGAAGCTGCCCAGATGGCTATGTTTATAATGTCTGGCCTCCCTTTTGCTCCTTTCCTAGTATTTATTTTAAAATATGTTTTTTTGGAATTTTTAAGAGAGAGAGGAAGGGAGAGTGAGATGGAAATATCGATCAGCTGCCTCCTGCATATCCCCTATTGGGGATTGAGCCAACAACCGGGGCATGTGTCCTGGCCAGGAATTAAACCAGGACATCTAAATCCATGGGAAGACGCCCAATGGACTTGGACGGGCTCTCCTTTCCTGTTACTAATAACTAGCTAATTACAATGGCATCAACTTCATTCATTAAATATTTATTGAGTGCCTTAAATATCTTAGTCAGTAATCGTGACATAGACCACCTCTCACATTCCATGTTAGAAACTTCTCCAAATGAGGTGGTTATTCCCTCCTCTGTTTCCATCCCTGCCACTCTGCATTTTAAAGACTCCAGCTTTTTCTTTCTGCTTTCAAGAGATGAAGTCCTGTACCAGTCAGAAATTAATCCAGAAATTGCTAACATGGATTTTAATCTCATACATGAGTTACTGATATGCTGCAGTAGCCACTTGTAGTAGTAGTTACACCAGTTTGAACAGAGCCTGCAGGATTTGTGATTTGGATTTCTCCTTCTAGAATCATGACTTGGTACTCAGTTCTTCATCATCCTGGGCCAGGGAAAACCAGTGAAGTTTAGATTTCAAGGCATCATTCTAATGATAGAATGTAACAGTAACTTGAACTGTCTGACCTGTTATCAAAGCAAGACTGTTTATATAGTGTTATTCGAAGATGAGTCCATCAGATTGAATGAGATTCTCACTAGATTCTGTGGTATTCCTGTCCTGTCTTCCACTCCTGAAACCTCACCAAAATGAAAATGAATGAAGGTAGGGGTGGGAGGACAGAGAGAGAGAAAGAAACAGAGAGAGAGAGAGAGAGAGAGAGAGAGAGAGAGAGAGAAAGAGAAATGCTTATGTCCTTGAAGACCTGGGCAGGTTCTTATTTTATTTTTTTTTAAACAAGTTTATGAAGATATAATTCACATACCATACAATTAACCTATTTAATGTGTACAAGTCAATGGTTTTTAGTATATTCTAAGAGTTATACAACAACCACCACAGTCAATTTTAGGACATCCACCATTCCAAAAAGAAACCCTGCACTCCTTAACCTTCACTCTTCTATCCTCCTAAACCCTAGGCAATTGCTAATCTTTTGTCTCTACTTTGTGTCTCTACAGATTTGCTTTCTCTGGACTTTTCTTGTAAACGGAATCATACAATATGTGATCCTTTGTGACTAGCTTCTTTCACTTAGCTTAATGACTCAGGTTCATCACATCGCAGCATGTGTCAGTACCACATTTACTTTTTTATTGTTGAATAATATTACTGGATATTTGGGTTGTTTCCACTACTTGGCAGTATTATATATAGTTTCACGTACAAGTTTTTATATGGACATATGTTTCCATTTCTTTTGGATATACACCTAGAAGTAGAATTGCTGGGTCATATGATAATTCATGTTTAACCATTTCAGGAATTGCTCAACTGTTTTGCAAAGTGGCTGCACCACTGTACATTCCTACCAGTAGTGATGAGGGTTCCAGTTCCCCTGTATCTTTGACAACTAATTATAGTGTCTTTTTTACTGTAGCTGTTCTGTGTGTGAATTGGTGTCTCATTGTGGTTTTCATTCACATTTCCTTAAGGATTGACAGTGTTGAATATCTTATCATGTGCTTATTGGCCATTTGTATATCTTCTTTGGAGAAATGTCTATTCAGATCTTTTGCCTTTTATTTCATTTTCTTGTCTAATTCCCCGGCTAGAACCTCCAGTAGGATGTTGAAAAGACAATGAGAACAGATTTCCTTGTCTTGTTCCTGATCTTTGGGAGAAAACATTCATTTTTCTACAGTTGTGTATAATATTAGCTGTGGCTTTTTTGCAGATACCCTTTATCAGATTGAGGAAATTCTCTTCTATTTCCAATTGGCTGAATGCTTTTATCATGAAGCATTATTGAATTTTGTAATATGCTCTTTCTGTATCTATTGAGATGATCATGTCATTTTTTGCCCTTAATTTGATTAAAATGATGTATTACATTAAATGATTTTCAGATATTAAACCCACCTTACATTTTAGGGATAAATCCCACTTAGTCATATATTGCTGAATTGATTTTCTAGTATTTTGTTCAGGATCTTTGCTTTTATATTCATAAGATATATTAGTCTGTATACAATATTATGTATTTCTATACACAAATATATAAAAAGCTACGTATTCATACTATACTAAAAAAAATAACAAACCAAATATTTCAGTTATCTTTGGAAGTTTTTAGGATTTGTGATGCACCATCCATATTCCCTTTTAGAAATGAAAAATTGCCCCTGCTGAAGAGAGTTGTCTTGCCCATGATCATGCCCCATTCTGGGAGCAGCCCATAACTAATGGCCATCCAACATGAGGGTACACAGGCCTGGCACCTCATCAGTTCTGAAGCATCATATTAGTTTGAGAACTACCCATACGGTCAGCTGAGGCCTCCATTGATAACAGCAACAAAACTCAACTTCTCTCTCTGCACAATTCTGCTTTCTTCCTTTCCCTTTGCTCTCAAGAGCACTCCCTGATAAACTCTTTCATGTTATCCTCCAGTACTGCCTGTTCTGTAGGTTTAGATCATTGAAAAAATTATTTTAAGTAATAGTCTCAACAAATCATTCAGGCATATCCAGATTATGTACCTTGAATCATCATGGCTTAATTTATGAGCAAGGCAATACCACATAGTGATTTAAAGCACTCTGGTGCCAGACATGCTTAACACCAACTGTCTGTGTGACCACACTAACTCCCAGGGATAATGAACTAATGTTATGATTTGTAACCAAACATTTGTCCAAGCATTAGTTTTAAAATTATGGGTAATACTAAAAGTATCAGGTACTATTGATAGTAGTAGTCTTTTGGTTGATGTCTAGGGGAAAGTTCCAAGAGCTGTTCAAGTTTAGGATTCAACAACAAAACGCATACACTCAAGTTCCCTGGAATATAAGGAAGTGGGTCAAATTATGTAAACTAATGCAGTTAAATCGGCACTAACTGGACTATCAGATACCTGGGTAATAAAAATAACGTTAACATTTTTCACTTCTCACCCAAACACAAATTCCGGCAAACTTCAGGTGAACTGGAAAATGACCGCTAGAAAACGAACAAGCTTTTATGGAGATGCAGAATGTTAGTTTCCCCCACTATTAAATCAAACGGGATATAGAATGACCGTTCCTTAATAGTGGAAAAAATAATTTAGTGGATCGAGGCTAGCAATAAAATAAAAATATTTGCAAAGAAGCTATCAGATCGCACTTTATTTACGAAAGTACTGTTTTATATGTATTATATGCATAACTATGTGGTATACGTGTGTATATGGGGCTTCAAGATAAATACACTTTTTACTTTGCAACGGGTTTAAACAATTTCGCAAGTTTCAGATTCCGTTCCCTAACGCCTACGGCACAAGAAAGGCTGTGGGCGGGTAGCGGATCTGGACCGGGGGCCCGCCCACCTACCCCGCCGCCGCCGCCGCCTCCTCTCGGTACTTACAAAGGAGTCGCTCGCAACCAGCACCACGTTAGGCATCTGAGCTGCTCCGGGCCTCTTCCCACTAGTGCCGGGAGCTGGCGCTGCCAGCGCGGAGGCCGCGACCACAGACACGCACAGCAGCAGCATCGCAGGGAGCAGCCGAGAGCCCGCCTGGAGGCGCTGGACATGCCTCCTCCCCGCGATCTGAGATGGGGGGGTTCGCGGAGATCGCCGCTTGCGTCCTCCCAGCGCTTCATCCACAGAACTACAACTCCCATCAGGGCGGGTGGGGTGGTGGGGGGGGGGGGGAGGAGTACCTGCGCAGCGTCAGACTGCCCTGCCTTAACCCACGTTAAGGCCTTTTAATCAAATACCGAGCAAACTGAGGGCCAGTCACTCCCAGTCACGTGAGCAATGCCTGGGAAATGCGCATGCGCTCCGACTTTCGCCTTGGTTGCAGGAAAGCACCTGTCCCAGGTGGGTTCGGGTCGCCGTCGCTTTTGCAGTGGTTGGAACTGGTAGGTGGTTGAAATATTTGGAATGAAAACCTAGGAAGAGAAAGGGTCAGGGGCTGTGGGTGCTCGTTTTCACTGTACAAGCGTGGCTGAGTAGTAGGCGGGACCGTGAGCTGGGCGGTGGTGAGGTGGCGGTGCGTCTGTCACTTAAGTTGGACCGGTGGTTCTCTGTGAGGCCTCTGGCTGGACTGCCACAGGTGCGATATGGACACCGTGGGGCCTCTCGAATACATCCGCCTCATCTTATGCCCGCTTTGCCGATTCAGTTAGACTTGATTGTACTCGCGTGGGGTGTGGAGCGGGGCCTGGTAAATACAGTTTCAGGTTCTAGGCAGAGAAAAGCTTAGGTGCATCTTGCCTTCGGAGTGCAAAGAAGGGAAACGAACAGTCTCTCAGAGACAGAAATGTTGGTCTATGTGACGTATTCGATTATTGGACGTAGGTTCAAAACCCATTGTTTTGCTGCAGAAGAATCACTGGTCCTTGAGCGTTGAACGCCTTTTAGTCCAGTTAACTCACTCTGTTTCTTGTTCAGCTCCACCTACTTCATCCAAATTTTGTTCATTTCCAAGTTCTCAAGTAGCATTTTTTTTAACTTTATTCAGTTTTTCAAAACCCCACCCCATTCTCTCCATGAAATATTCTAGATTAATTTTGTTTGACAGTTTATTCCAGGGATGCCATAGAGTTTGTAGTCATGTAGAGTGTTATCAATATTTTAGATGGCTATTTAGATGGATTTTTAATCTTAAAAACTTTCTCTATTTTCATTACATTACATATTAATCTAGTTGCTTGATCTGGGCAACATTTTAAATATTATAATTCTTTACATGGCTTAGGACAAGGTTCACCTTAGTGTAGTTAGGCTTCAAATTTGGTATAAATAAATGCCCTTAATTGTCCTAGATTCAAAACAAAGTAGTGTAGAAATAGGCACTATTCTCTTTTGGCTCAGTTTTTTATATTGAAGTTAGTGTATTTTGTGTTCATGGAGTATTTTTTCAGAACAGATTGTTTATGGAAATTCCTTTTATCTCCCGAGGCTGTGGGAACACGGTTTAGACTAATTTTGAAATTTGGAGATTAAAATTAGTATCTCTTTGGGAAGAAAAGAGATGAAAAATTGGACATAATTATTTCTTATGTTTTAAGTTATTTATGAAAATTGATCTTGAATCCGATGTATTAAAAAGTTCAGTAGGTTTTGGGTTATGTATGTGATCCTTTTTTCTTGTATTTTACTAATTTAGATGGATAACGGTTAAGGAACAATCTGAAATTCAGTTCAAGAAGAAGATAGAATTAGTGATAATAGGTAAAAGGTAAGTGGCTAGAATGCTCAATAATAAGTGATTGGAGTCTACTTTTACTTAATGATTGTTTTTACCAATTCCTTTCAAAAGAAAGGTCATCATAAAATACTTTTAGACTTTTCTTATTAGATTTAAAGGTATCATTTTTTGCTTTTCTGTAATTAACTTTCATTGTCACTGTTATTTATAGTTATTGTTATTATTTTTGCTTTGTGGAATCTTTGTATCTGCACAACTGAATATAGCTTAATGTTCCATAGCTTTAGGTGAGGTATGTAGGATATATTATCCCATCTACCTGTATTAGTTTTGATGTATATCATTATCTATTTGGCATGGTTGTCACTTTCTTTTTAAAAATGCAGTTGTTACTGCTTTTTATGCTTGGTATGTTGAGTTAAAATCTTTTAGGTTGGTAGTAGAAAACTTTTATTGAGTGAAAATGTGCAGAATGAATGCTCTTATTTTAAAAACTCAGTTGAGATTTTTGGAGAAAAAAGTAGGAGAGGTATAAGGGGAAAGTGTACGGGGTTGAGGAAGAAGATCAGACACTTGTAAGAGAGCTAGATTTTTCTTTAAAGTGTTGGGAATGCTCAGAATAGAGGTAAATATCCCAAATTAGAGGAGTATGGGGTTACCTGGAATCATTTTGGATAGTAGGTTTGTACTCTGAAAGGAAGTGAGTTTGATGGTGCCTAGGAGGTGGTTAGTGCTCAGTAGTACTTTGTTTGAAAAAATGAGTGAATGAGCCTCTCCCTTCTCCACCTCACCTCCCCAAAAGAGAAAGATGTTTTCAGGGCTAGACAGTGGCAGAATTTATTTATTTTTTTGTCTTTTTAAAAATTACTTAAACCTCTGAAACATACATATGTACATGATCTCTATATATCTCTATATATGTGATATTTATAAGATGTATTTGCTTATTTTAGGTGAAGAGAGGGCCTCAGTGCTAGCATATTATGCTAAATGCCAAATCAATGAAGAAGGAATAGGAAGAGAAGAATAGAGGATTCCGCTGAAGCAAGAGTAATTATAATTACATGAGTCATTGTAGCTATGTATGGAGACATATAGGGATATGAAAGGGTATTGAATGTTAGAATTGGTTACCAAGAGAAGAATGGAGTTTGTCTCTAGTGGTCTTGAAAAATAACCTATTTAGAAGCATTTAACATCTCTGTGTTTGCTGCTATGTTTAAGTCTAAACTTGTCTGTCTCACTTTGAAGATCTCTGTAATCTGGTGCTCTACTTTACCTACCCAGCCTAATTTTCTTCTATTTTTCATCAAGTCCCTTCTGTTCCATTCAGTCTGGTTTTCTCACTGTTTCCTACACATGCCACATTCATTTCTATCTCTCTAACTTTACTAATACAGTTGCCTCTGACTGGACTAATTTTCCTTCTTCTCTCCATTCTTAAATCCTGTCTTTTCTGTCTGGTAGCTTTTAATTACTTCACACCACACTTTTCTTCTCTGAATTCCTATTGCACTTATACTCATTATCCTAGTTTAGCATTTGATCCACTAATGACTCATATGCTTTAGGTCTCTCTCTTGATTTAGAGTATTGTTAAGAACAGGGGCCTTCTTTTCTATTTCTTTTATGTCATATGCTATATTTAGCTTGGGAGTGTTGGTGCTGGTTGGTTCTATCTTGTTTGATGTGCCTCCATTTATATGTTAGGTAATAGAAAAGATGGTGATCTTTGTCATTCTTCTGTTTGTTTTTGCTTGGCCTTATCTTGAAACTGTTTTTATTCTTTTTTAACTTGGACTCTCTTGATTTTTTTTTCCCCCTTGTATGTTTTTTTATCCCTTTCTTCTGGTCTAGGATAGTTATCATCATTGATGTTCTCTTTTTTTTAGTCTGCAGGTTTATCCACCAAAGACAACTTTGGCATGAAAAAACATAATGTGAAATCAACATTGAAATTTGCCTGCTCCAAACAAGATTTATAAACTATAGGAAAAAAATCCCTCTGAAGTTTGCAGATATACATTTATACCCTGATAATTTCAGGTAAGAGGGCAGTTTCTTAAATAAGAGCATGTGAAATATGTTGCTTTACTTATGGAATTATTGTAACTAGGCAAAAAGTCATTTTTATCCTAATGAAAGGAATCTGGTTTTAGCTGCAGATAAATTGATTTTATGATATCTTAATTTTTATATTAGTTTTAATCTAACATTCTTTAAGTAAAAAAGGATTTTTTAGAATCTAACTTTTTTGACCTTGTATTTCTGCCTCAGCCTCATTTGGATATAAAGGACTGTTGGTGTACCATGGCAGCATACCACCTTCTTAGTTCATCTTGCTGCCTTGAACATCTGCAGTCTATAATGACTTCATATTTATGCAACTTTGTTTTACCTTCCTGATGATATTAGAGTTCTGTGGGGCTGGTAAAAAATACAAATGTTTCTTTCTTTTTTTTTTTAACATTAAGTTGTGATTGAATTTGACTTGTTGACTGGTAAACAAGAATAAGTTGTGAGGTCTTAATATATGTTAGTTTACTTAAAATTAAATAACACATTTAATATTAAATGAAGAATTACTTTGTCTATGAATTGATTAATCTTTTTATGGCTGAAGTTAGTGTACAATCCTCTTGCATCTTCATCACCTTCATTTATGTGTAAACATTGCATTTATTTCTTTTCAAAGATTACTATATTACAAAGAATACTAAATTACTATAGTCCTACAGTAACCCTTACTATGACTATGAAGAAAGGTGATATCCTGATTTATATATTAAAGAAACTAACTTGTCCTGGCCGGTTTGGCTCAGCGGTTAGAGTGTCGGTCTGCGGACCGGAGAGTCTTGGGTTCAGTTCTCTCTGGGGGCATGTGCCTTGGTTACAGTTTGTCCCTGCCTGGTTGGGGCCCTGTGGGTGGTGACCAGTCGATGTGTCTCTCTCACACTGGTGATGTTTCTCTATTTCTGTCTAACTCCTCTCCCTCCTGTTATCTGATGATAAATGCAAAAAAAAAAAAGAAAAGAAAAAAAGAAACTAACTTAAAAACAGAGTGCTCTCAAACTCTTATATCATAGTTACTGAAATTTTTGTGTGTTGCTGTTCATACTCTGTGACTTGGGTTTATTCTACTAAATCTTGCTTAGAGTAGAATTGGATTGAAATTGGTATGTGTTTTGGGTTCTGGATCATAGGATCATCTGTGTTTTAGTCTACTATATAGAGCGTGAGTATGATTCAAATACAACTCAGTTTCAAGAAATATTTATTAATGTATACAAATTGTCAGATAGTAGGTGCTAACTATACAGCAGCAGGGAAAAAAAGCAAGAATAACAACAGATGAGAATTCCTGACTACATGGAAATTACTTTCTGATGGGGTTGGGAAATAGATAATAAATAAGATAAATAAGTAATATATATAGTGTACAAAATATAAGTGTGTAAGATGGTGATAAGTGCTTTGAAGAAAAATAAATGCAGTGTTAGAGAAGGGGGTTAAGGGAGTATTAGGTGGTTGAGAATGAAGTAAGGCAGTGTTGGTTTTTTTTTTTTTTTTTACATCTTTATCGAAAGATATTTTTCTGTTTATTTTCAGACAGAGTGGGAGGGAGAGAGAGAGAGAGAAACGTCAATGTAAGAGAGACACATTGATTGGTTGCCTCCCACATGACCCTGACCAGGGCTGGGGACCGAATTGCAACTGAAGTACAGTGCTCTTGACTGGAATCGAACCTATGACTCCTTGGTCCGTGGACTGACACTCTAACCACTGAGTCAAACCAGCCAGGGCGAGTGTTGACATTTTAAATAGGGTTGCTGGTAAATGTTTCAGTGAGGAAGTGACATTGAGTAAAAATCTGATGAGGTGAGACAATGAGCTATGTGTATATTAAGGAGGGAAAGAGTGTTCCTCGTAGAAGGAATCACATGTGCTTTGTTCAGATGGTTTAAGTTAGCTTGAACTGTCACAGTTAGACAGATTATCATTGTACACTCAGTCAGGCTTTTTATTTTGACAGAATGTCCAGCAAGGAAGTGAAGAATGCTCTAAAAAGTGCTAGAGATGCAATCAGAAACAAAGAATACAAAGAAGCTTTGAAACATTGTAAGGTAACTGATATTTTTTTCCACAATAAAAGTGGGTTACCTCTTTATAATATGTGAACCATTTACTGTTTAAATATAACAAAAGTGGTAAGGTTATTTAGTAGAACCGCTAGAATGGTTGTGCAAGGATAAGCTACTCTGTCACACTTACTTTTGTCTTTCTCTGTATTGTTAACTTACCAAAGCCCAGTTCTTAAAACCTGAATATCTCTTAGGTATCTTTTGACGTGTTTACCGTGGGACTTTACTGTATCTTGCAGCTTTCATTCTTTAATACTATGTTCACATTTTAATTCTATTTGGTTTGCGGATTCCGAAGTGTCTTTGTGTACTGATGGGAATGTTCCAGTCCAGAAGGAGAAAGTGAATGTGCAGGAGAGAGAGGGTAGCAGTAGGAGTGAAGTCCTTCGGAAGGTGAGAGAGGTTGGGATCTCGAGCTTAAGCAGAGGATCTTTGATACTTCTTTCATCTTAAAAGGAACGAAGGTAGATGCAGATCCACTCACTGTCAGGTTTGGAGATTAGGGGATGGGAAGATGAGAGTGATCCACTCTGATGGCTTCTGTTTTCTTAGTGAAGTATAAAGTGAGAGTGGAAGAGTTGGTAGGAGGTTTGAGTCAAAAGGGGTGTGAAATAAATATTGTCAATATTGTGATAAGTTGACACAGTGAGAGGTGATTACTAGAATTAGTGCAGTGACCACATTGTAAGGCTTAGAAATGTCAAATCACTATATTGTACACCTGAAACTAATATAACCAATATAAGATTAAATACCAATTATACTTAAATACAAAATAAATTTAGGAAAAAAAAGAGGTATGAAGTAGTTTTTATTCATAGTGGGAAAACAAACATACTAATAAGGATTGAAAGGATTACCAGGCCCTAGTGAATTGCATTGGAAGTCTCAATTTACTAACGTGAAATCTGTGGACTCAGCTGTGTAATTTCTCCCTTCATGTTCAGCGTCTCAGACTTGGAGACTTGGCATGATGGAATTCAACTATGGAGAGCGAGAAAGATGAGGGGAAAGAGGCAGAGTTGTTGAGGGTGTTTGCAAGGGAGTGATGACTGTGATGGGTCATGGAGTCTAAGATGGGAAAGGAGGGATGAGAATTGAGAAACGGGTGATAGAGAAAAAAGGCAGTGGGCTCAAAAGTTAGAATGTCAGAGAAAGGAATTGTGTTTCCATGGGAGAACAGGAGAGAGCATGCTGGAAATCCAGATTTTGGATGGCTTAGCAGTACTGAGGGTAAGTAGCTGAGAGGCTGTGTTAGTAGGTCATCAACATGAACATCAAAATGACTAAAGGAACTGAGGTGGAGAGGAAGAGGAAGGATACAAAATTTCTTTGATGGAAAGGGTAGTTCCTAGGAGGGTGTTAAATGGTAGCAAGGATCACATTTTTTGTAGTATAGCTGGATGGTTTGAGCTATACTCAAAGATACTGGGGTTTTTGAAGGAGGGAGAAATGTAGTTGACAGTGTGAGCAAGGAGAACCCTTTCCTTAATTCCTGGTCCTGTGATATGTGGGTTGTAAGGAAAGAAATCAGCTGCAGTATGTAAGATCAATAGGGGAATAGCCAAGTTTCAGTTGAGGGAGAACTTGGTACAGTTAAAAGAAAGTTGGGAAAAGTAAAGGGAACTTGGCCGGTCCAAATTGGCAGTATCTGAGGGTACAATGAAGAGTGTAAGAGATGGGAGGGAGGGAATTGGGTAGGATTGGGGTACATAACAATTTAGGGTGAGAGTCTTAAGGGGTAAAGGATGTCCAGCCCAGCAGGGATGGAGGCCATGACAGGACTAATCCTGATATAGAAGAAGGATGGGCAGTCCAGTCAAGCTGTAGGGAGCATTGGAGGAAGAGGGACTGTTTCCTTCAGCACTAGGGTTCTTTAATACACATGCGAGTTTTTCTGCTTTTACATACAGCAGCACCACACCTGTCTTCTTTCTGATTCAGTGTGAATTCTACTGAGTAGTTTACAATTTATACTGGAGAGACCCAACTAGAAAGCAGAGATAAGGAACTAGTCAGTGTGATTGCTTATGTGTAGTAATCTATAATGTTGATTGAGACCAAATAAAATTTTTTATAAAGAAATGTTGCATCTCTGTATTTGCTGTATCTTGTCTGCCCGTGTGCCTTTAGAATTTGGTATAAGCATCCTTTCAGGGAGCCTTCTCTGGCTTGTTAAATGAAGTTTGAAGTTAGGCACTTTTTTGTTTTTAAATATTATCGATTATATTCCCTATACTGTACTTTACATTCCTGTGACTATTTTTTATAACTGGTAATTTGTACTTCCTGATCCCTTTACCTTTTTCACTCTTTTATGTTCTCTCAGAATATCATACCTGCTTTCATCACATTGTTATTATTATTTCCTTGAAAGTCTGTTTCAGATTTTGAAAACCTGGTCATTAGGCAGATAGTAGGTACTTACTGTTTGCTGGTTAACTATAGCACTTGTCATTTGTTCAGCAGTTACACGCCAGTCATTGTTCTTGGTGTGGGGGACACAAGCATTAATAAGGCCCCAGTGTGCAGAGCTTAACTTTGGTAGTTACCTCGTTGTTGGTCTTCTGGGAGGCAGCATTGTTGGATAGAATGGAATTTGTGCTGTAGTTTGGTGACAGATTGCTAGAAGTTTTATGTGAACTTGTTCAACTTATGGAAATGTTCTTATTCTCTAGAATATGTAAAACCTTAAGAGCTGATTTTATTTTAACTACAAGTTTTATTTTCTTTTACTAGAACATCTTTTCTTTCTGTTTCAAACTGCTTTACCTTAACAAGTAGCTGTTATTTCAGAAAGTAAAAGCTTACATATAATTTTTGTTCTAGTTGGCAGGTATTGTTTAAGCATTCATCACCACTATTTATTGGAACATATTTCATACAGTCATACTGGGGTCAGTCTAGTTTCCTAGCCTATAATTTAAATGAAAATATCTGTCTAATATAAGGAAATGTTATCACAGTGAACGAAAATATGGGAGTTGGATAAAGTGAAACAATATGGAAAACAGTTTGGTGAGTTAACTAGTGGCACTGTGGTGTAGGGACAGGCAGAGTGGTTGGGTGGTAAGGACAGTCTTATTCTTTTTATACCCAGTATGCTCAAGGGACAAGAAGAGGCTTTTGATGAAGGCATCAGTATTACTTGGGCAGCTTTAAAAAAATAGACCTCATATTTTAGGCCCCTTAAAATGATTGATCCAGTAAACTTCTTCTCTTGCTGAGGAAACGGAAGACCAGAGGTTAAGTGGCATTTTTAAGATTGTCCAGTTAGTGGTAGATCCAGACTTTCTGATCTTCAGGTAGACTGTCTTTTGTTGTTTGTCCATTACTTCCAAAATTTAATTACCTGCTCTTTTAATTTTTTTTTACGCAGACAGTGTTAAAACAAGAGAAAAATAACTATAATGCCTGGGTTTTTATTGGTGTTGCTGCAGCTGAACTAGAACAACCTGATCAGGCCCAGGGTGCCTATAAGAAAGCTGCTGAACTAGAGCCAGACCAATTACTAGCTTGGCAGGTATGTAAAAGAGTTTTTCCTTATATTATAAGAAAGAGTTATTTTCCCATTTTTAAAATTACAGGTAACAGCTTTATTTTTTAAAACAATTTAAACCTTCACTTACCCTACATGAGAAAAATTTTTTATTTATTGGTCTTCTGAACCTGAAAGTTACTTTAAAAATGGTGGTACCAATGATGCTATTTTACTACTATTTAATAATCCAATAAATTATTTCCAAATGTGAGGAATGGAATTAAAACATCATTATCTATATCTCAAACTTAATTATATGTGCATATGAAAGACTTATCAAGAATATTCTTTATGTTTGCCTGAGATAAAATAAATATATTAATATGTCTTCTAAAAATAAAATGATATAGGAAACTTTCAATTCTCTATCTTTGAGTACAAGCTAAATTCTTTTTTCTTAATGGTCTTTTAAAAAATTTAATGGTCTCCAACTTTTTCATATTTAATAACTTTGAATAACATGAACCTGTTTGTCTCAGGTTACATGAACAAGAACATGAATGAAGGTATCTGGTCACATGCTTAGGGAGATGCTTGCTTTTATTATGTTCTAATTGGTTTAGGGGCAATGGGTCTCAACCTTCCTAATTCCACGACCTTTTAGTACAGTTCCTCATGTTGTATGTGGGCGTATCTGTATGTGGGCAGACCTGCCTGGAGACGGATAGAGGAGTGATGTCTTGGTTCCTAAACCCATTGGAAATATGTGTTTTCCGATGGTCTTAGGTCACCCCTGTGAAAGGGTTGTTCTATCCCCAAAGGGGTCACGACCCACAGGTTGAGAACCCTGGTTTAGGGTATCTGATATTTTTTGAAATAAAAAATGACGATTTTTACAGACTACTTGGCTTTTTTGTTTGTTTGTTTCACCATTTAAAAATAGTGTTATAGGGTAATGTCTTAGAGGTTAAGATTGTATAATAACAGTTAAAATATATTTTTTTGTTGTGAAACACTTCAAATATGTTTTCAAAAGAAAAGACAATGGTATGCGGCCTTCTATGTCTATCATCCAGCTTCTGTAAAAGTCCTCTTGCAGTCAATTTTTTCATCTAAACTTTCACCTACTCTCTCCTCCCCAAATTATTTGCAGGCAAGTCCTAGACATATTTCATTTACTAATGATAATTATTTTTATTATGAGTAATCTTTATAGATTGTCACTTTAACAAAATAAATGCAAGAACATTAGATATGTTTGAAAGAGTAATCTCTACTACTTCCTCTTTTAGGGGTTGGCAAGCCTATATGAGAAATGTAATCAGATAAATGCTAAGGATGACTTACCTGGTGTTTACCAAAAGCTCCTGGATCTTTATGAAAGGTAATGAATATATGGGGAAAGGCCAGTTTCTTTAAAAGCATGAGTTAGAAAAACTGATGAAAAATTATATACAAGTACTCCAGACATTTACTGGAATTCGGGAAACATTTTTCTTTCAGTTATAATAGAATCACTTGATTGTGATCAGAACTGAATCAAAATACTGATAATAAGAGGATCGACTAATTTGGAAACTTTGATATTATTTTCAGTCAGTGTAATGGAAGATAATGTTTCTTAAACCTTTTCTTTTTATGAGTCTTATTTTGTAAAAATTTACTGTATTATGAAAGCTGTAGTATGTACTAATTTAAAATATTACCTGACAATGTTATTGAGCTCTTTGAATGTAAATCTTCGATTGTTTTTATTAATCAGATTCAAAATCCTTTTTTTTTAAATTCTAAGTGTTGACAAACAGAAGTGGTGTGATGTCTGTAAGAAACTTGTGGATCTGTATTACCAAGAAAAGAAACACGTAGAGGTTAGTTAATGATTTACTGGAGTAGTATACTTCTGTTCATATAACCATTATTAATTAGGCCCTGGCTGGTTTGGCTCAGCGGTTAGAGCATCGGCCTGCGGTCCAGAGAGACCCGGGTTCAGTTCCCACTAAGGGCACATACCTCGGTTGCAGTTTGTCCCCGGCCCTGGTTGGTCGTGCGGGTGGCAGCCACTCGATGTGTGCCTTTCACATCGATGTTTGTCTTTCTCTTCCTCTCTCTCGCTCCCACTCTATCTGAACAAAAAATGGAAAAATGTCCTCGGGTGAGGATTAGGAAAAAAAAAAAAGAATAAAACCATTATTAGAAGAAAGCTTTCATTCAACTTAAGGGAAAATTTAAAAACTTCTTATGTAGTATGGTATTAAAAGAATGTAGAGGTATACTACAAATTACAGTGATTTGAAAACTAAATTAGAATTCAAATTTCAGGTATTATAACTTTCAAACCTTTTTAAAACTGCAGGAATAAATAAAATAAGTAAGAGCATTATCTGTAGAATATAGTGGCCTAATTTGTGGTGTCTCCATAGTGGATACTTTAAGTTATAAGGATTGGGACATGTCATTATTCCTGTATCTACTCTGATATCTCAGTCATATTTCTGATATAGGGACTAGGTAGATTTTACCCAGTCAACTTATTTTTCATGGAGTTCATAATAGGTGGAATTAATGTGCTTTTGCTATTTTTATGTACTAGCAGATACAAATATTTTTATTTGCAGATTTCATTTCTTTATTGACATTTTTACTATTTAGGATAAAAATAACCATTTAAAATTTCCTTGATAGGTGGCCCGAACATGGCACAGATTAATAAAGACACGGCAGGAAGCAGGTGCAGACAACCAAGAGCTTCATCAGTTATGGAGGAAATTGACTCAGTTGCTGGCTGAGAGTACTGAGGATCAGAATAATGAGACCCAGCAATTGGTATTGACCTGTTTATTCCCCTGAATTTAGGAAATGCAAGCATAATGATATATTTAGAATATAGAAAGGTACTATATGTTAGACTAGATATTTTATAAATGTTTAGTTTTAAATTTAGAGGCTTTTCCTGATAAAGTCAGAATTATTGGCCTACAGTCTCATACCAAGTCAAGATAGATTGGAATTGGTCTTCAGGATATCAGAATTTTACTCCTTTATATTCATAAGAATCCACAATAGTCCAGTTACTTTTTCTCTGTAAAAAGAAACTATGAAATTGGCTTTCACAAAACTGCTATAATTTCTAAAAAGTTGTACTTTAAAGGCATGTTTCCTTTATATTTATGAACTAGGAGTACTAAATCACTTTGAGATTTAACAGTTCAGCCAGAGAATTTTATTCAGAGTGTTTATATTTGCATTTTAGTACGAATTCATAGACATAGTCCTTTTTAATGTGCAGATTTTGAAGTAATTGAAAATAATTTTTTAAAAACTTTAAAAAACATGGGTTTTGAACCATAATTGGAAACTATCTCCAGTAGTCCTTTTTTAAAAAAATACTTGTAAGTTTAAAAATAAACTTAGAGTCTTATTATAGTATGTAGCCATGTATACATTTTAAATTGAATGGAAATTTTAAATGTAAGTAATGATAGGCTCTCTGTAGGATGGGAAGCTCATTTCTTTGTATGTTGTTCATTTGTTCGCTCATTAATTTGTTCCTTTATTCACAAAATGTTTATCAAGAGCCTACTATATGTCTGGCAGTATCCTAAGAGCTGGGTGTTAGAATGTGAGAATATGATTTGCATTTGTTTGTGTGTTAGTTTATCTGTGTGTAGATTCAGTTGTGGAAAAAATTGAACAGTGACAAAATTAGATGATTTACCAACTTTTTTTAAATGATATCTTCATATTATGACATCATTATTTTTCTAGAAATAGTATAGGTTACCAGAAAATCAAACACATACCAAAATAAGTAAAATGTTTTTGTGGACTATCTATACTACACATCTTCATGAAAGAGAACTAATTATATTTATCATCTTAAAATTGGCTTCTAACTGTTAGAAATACAATAAAAGGAATTTTGAGGGTGGTTATTTTCACCTTGAGTACTAATGATAAGTGTTTTATTTGTGTTCTGAAACAAATGTATCACCTATTTTCAATGTGGATTATTTTCGTTACCTTTTTTTAAAACCCTTGTGCTTGACTAAGTTAAACTGTTTTTTTAACATCATCAACTTTATCAGAGTAGTGAAATTTTACTTTTTCATATGTACTTTGTACCATATTTTATGAAGAAAAGTTGAGGTAGTGAACTGTATTATGAGTTTTCATTATAGAGTAATGGGAAATCTTTTGAAAAATATAGAACTTAACCAAATGAATGGTATCTTTTAAAGGGTTTGCCTTGGGTTCTAGTATTGCTTTCTGGCTCAAAATATATTTAGAAGTTCGTTTTCGGAATTTTCTTCAAGTTAATAATACTGTATAAGATTAATTATTTTATTATAGTTTAGTCATATTTTTGGTTTTCTTTTACCAAAAGTATAACTTAACTTCATAAAATATATTTTTAAGATTAGAAATTTTCTACCATTAAAGATGTTTGAAAGAACATGAAAATGATCTGAATAGTAGCAGTTACATTGGCATATAAGACTATACGTCTCTGGTTGACTAATTTGTAGGGAACAGCAAAATTATAAGAATGTTTTGTTAAATTAATGTTGCTAATTTATTTATTATTAGTTCAGTGCAGTCTTCTGGCCAGTGGAGTTAGGATGTATTCCAGAACTTATAAGTACATATTTTCCTCATTGAAATTATCAGGGCCATACCATAAAATCCATTTGCAGTTAGTTGAGAGTGTAGTTTGTATGAGTCTTATATGTTCAACTGTTTTACAGTTGTTATTTAAATAAGCTACAGATGATAGCTTTTTTGTTTGTTTCAGCTTTTAACTGCTTTTGAGAATGCACTGGATTTATCAGATAAGATTCCTAATGAAGATCATCAAGTACTCTATAAACATTTCATTCAGTGTTTATCCAAAGTAAGTTGATTTTTAAAATCTCTAATGTGAGTTTTCTATTCTAAATAGGAAAGTGTCCAGAAATTTATTTTACTGCTACTTATTTTATTTTACTTTTATATTTTCAAGTTTCCTCATGAGACTGCTAGGTTGAAGAAGGCCTGTGAAGGAATGATAAACATCTATCCCACTGTGCAATATCCATTAGAAGTGCTTTGTTTGCATTTAATTGAATCAGGTAATTTCTTCTTTATTATGTTGCATGTCCTAGAGGTGTATGAATGTGTGGGAGTGATGTTATTATCAATAAAAAATTGTTTTAGTACCGACCATGTGTAAGGTATTGTTTCAATATTTCTGGACATAAAATGAAGTCCAGCGTGGTCTTTGTGCACATGAAAAGGCTGATAAATATAGGAAAGTATAGTGATGCAGAAGAATTATGAGTTGTTGATCAGTGAAGTCTTTTTGAAGGTTGGGATTGAAGATCTTGTATTTCCCATAGAAATTAGATGAATGGGAGGAGGTGCAATGTACTCCAGATGGCATGAGCAGAGGTATGGAGCTAGGGGCGGTTTTTGGGAATAATAAAATAGTTTTATTTGCTATGGTGGAAGGAATAACTAAGATATATTTTGAGTTAAATGGGTTGGACTATATTACATATTGCTATGAATGTCACAGAGGATTTTATGGAGATTAGCATTCTCAGCGTTGATGTTACAATGTCACAAGGACATTATTGTAAATACTGTAATATTATACAGCAGTGAAGTTGGCAAATGATCTATTCTTTCAATGAAATGGAGCAGATTCAAGTTAGAGAGTATCTCAGTGTATACTTCAGGCTCTTGCTTCTTTGTGTACTTTCTTTGGGAGAATAAAGAAGTGATGACAGCCAGCTTGCTGGGAGTGGCCAAGACCTCTAGCAGTGGATGTATTGTGATCAAGGCTGGTGTTCAGCCAGTTTACGGGAGGAACCATATTGGGTTTCACAGCAGCCTCTGTTGTTTTTTTCAATATCTGTGCTGAATAAGTTGTTTTTAAATTTTATTGATTGATTTTTAGAGAGAGAGAGGGGAGAGAGAGAGAGAAAAAGAAACATCGATTTGTTGTTCCACTTATTTACGGATTCATTGGTTGATTCTTTAATCTTTTTTTTTTGGTACGTGTCCCTAGAGGGAACCGAACCCAGGACTCTCTGGTCTGCAGGCCAATGTTCCAACCGCTGAGCCAAACCAACCAGGGCCATTGGTTGATTCTTGAATGTGATCTGAACAAGGATCAAACCTGCAACTGTGGTGTATCAGGACAACACTCTAACCAACTGAGCTACCTGGCCAGGGCGTAGTTTGTTTTTTTTTTAAATATATACATATTTTGTTTTTTTGGTGTTTCTTTTTTTTGTTGTTAATCCTCACCCGAGGATATATGTATATATTTTCCCATTGATTTTAGGTAGAGTAGGAGGGAGGAAGGAAGGGGGAGAGAGAGAAATGTGAGAGAGACACATAGATTGGTTGTCTCTCACTGGACCCCATCTGGAGCTGGGGATCAAATCTGCAACCCAAGTACATGCCCTTGACTGGAAATGAACCCATGACCCTTTGGTCTGCAGGCTGATGCTGTAACAGCTGAGCCAAACCAGCCCAGGCTGTTTTTTAAATAATTTGAATATTACTTCTCTTCTTGCCTATATTCATCCCATGTAAACAAAGTTCAAAGAAATCAGTCACTGAAGTAAAAATAACAGTACCAGTACCAATATGGTAGTGATTGTAAATTATTGAAGAGTTTTACTAATCCATTTATTTTTTCCTCACTTTGTTAATTAATGGGTACATGGCAATGCTTTGTACATGAATGACCATTACATGTTTCATAACAGAGAAATGGTTGAAAACCACTGTAGGAGAAAACGGGGGGAAAATTGCTGTTAGAAAAGTATCACTTTATCTGTCTCAGCTCTCCCCACTTTACCTTCCCTTATAAATCCTACTGATATTTATATTCCCCTTGTGTGTGAATTAAAATTGAGAACTGCTACCTTCAGTCTTGGATTTTTTTGTCAATTTGGATTTTTTTTCTTACTTTCTCTGAGTCAAATTTAGACTTGTAAGAGCCCTTTTCATGAATATGAGAAAAGAAAACATTAGAGGTGTCATGTTGAGTCAATTTATGAAGTACAAAGTCTTCAACTAATATAGTGTGCAGGAGATATTATGTAGAAGATTGACTCGATTAAGTAGATAAGTGATACTGGGAATAAGATAGCAATTAAAAGTAACAATGAATGAGAAAATAGAAGAGATTTTTAGAGGTAAAGGGAGGGCAAAATCAATTTTAACTTTTAGGTCTGCTGAAAAGTTGGCCTAATGTGGAGTAATGATTTGTATGAAAGTTGAGTTGCTGAGCGATGTTAATGGGCCTTGGAAGGGAATTGCCCATCAGTGGTTTGCAGACGAGTGATCAGTACTAAGGCTAGACATATGGTTTGGAAGTCATTTGTATGTAGGTGTTTTGTTTCCAGTGGAAATTTATGCTCAGAGACTGTGTTTTTGTCAACAGTTTATTTAACACAGGTTTATTGTGGGAATTTCACAAGCCAGTAGCATACAGTATAATGTCTCTTAACAAGCCAATAAAGAAATGACATACTCCAAACCAATGATAAATTGATCACACTGTTGTTTAAGGTAAGGGAAGATGAAAAAAATAAAGTCCAAATTTAGTTGTGATGTACCTTTTCTACACATTTGGTTCTCTTCTCCAGGAAAGATGGCTTAACCAAAAGAGGTGTCTTCCAGCTGCCAGCACAAAAACCCCGAAAGTCCCTTGTTGCTAGAGCACATTGCTAGGAGACTACAGTGCTGGCGCTGGCTAGCAGGATGTTCTCTTTTCAGGGGCCCTGCACAGCTTTCAGCACTGCTCGTACAGAGTCCCACTTACCACGGTGGGAGCTAATGCCCCAGAGGTCCTTGGAGAGCTTTTGGATCATCAGCAAAGGGCTGCTTTGTCCAGACCCAACACTCTTGAGTAGTCCTCACAAACTCTGAAGTACTTATAGTCTAAATGTTCCCTGGCTATAGTTGTTTCTTCAAATATATATATTTATCAGTATGTTCTCAGTGGTGCCCCTTAGCAGCTTAACTGCTGAGTGTTTATCAATGACAAAAGATGAGATGATGACATACTGATACATCTTACTTCACTCTTTTTTTTTTTTTTTTTTATCCTCACCCGAGGATATTTTTCCATTTTTTGTACAGATAGAGTGGGAGGGAGAGAGAGGAAGGGAGAGAGAGAGAGAGATATCGACGTGAAGGGACACATGGAGTGGCTGCCACCCGCACGACCAACCAGGGCCGGGGACAAACTGCAATCGAGGTACGCGCCCTTAGCGGGAACCGAACCTGGGTCTCTCCGGACCGCAGGCCGACGCTTTAACCACTGAGCCAAACTGGCCAGGGCTTACTTCACTCTTATATCAAACAACTTTACTCTTAGAAACAAGCCATGTATTGGCCTGTGTGGCTCAGTTGGTTGGTCATCGTCCCCGTGCACTGAAAGGTTGCCTGTTTGATTCCAAGTCAGGGCACATGCCTGGATTGCAGGCTCGATCCCCAGTAGGGGGCGTGCAGGAGGCAGCCATTCGATGTTTCTCACATTGATGTTTCTCTGTCTCTAAAAAATGAATTAAAACATATTTTTAAAAAATTTAAAAATCCATAAAAATATTTTACAGAAAATAAATCAGGCAAAGACAGATGTTGTATGATTTCACTTACACATGGAAGCTAAAGAATAAAAACAAACAAAAAGAATAGAAACAGACATATAGGTACAGAGAACACGCTGATGGGTGCCAGAGGGGAGGGGGGTTGGGACTGGGTGAAAAAGATGGAGAGTAAAAAGTACAAATTGGTGGTTATCTAATAGCCTCGGGGATGTAAAGTACAGCATAGGGAATATAGTCAGTGACATTGTAATAACTATGTTTGGTGCCTGGTGAGTACTAGAAATATCAGGAGATCACTTTGTAAAGGATATGATTGTCTAATTACTATGCTGTACACCTGAAACTAATACAAAATAAATTGTAATTGAAAAATAAAATTTTAAAAACTTAATTTTTGTCATAAACGAGTGGATTTGAAATAGTATCAAACCAGTGCACAGCAGTAGGTGAAAGTGGAGTGTAGTGGATGATTTTGAGTTACTGAATTGGAACTTAGACTACAATGATGGAATGAGAGTAGGAAGAAGTGGTGAGCAGGTATAAAAACAGCAATCCAGGGACTTGACTGACTGCATTTAAGGAGAGGAAGAGGAAGCATGTAAAGTGAAAGTAAACTTTTAGAGGAGAAGGAGGAGAATTGCAAGGGTATCACCTGGAAGGAGAGTTTTAAGAAGAAAGGGTTCACATTATGAACAGTGAATTGAAATCAAGGAGTCCCAAGATGTTTCCAGTATAAGTGGATTAATTTTCTTTATTGTGTTGCCTCTGGTACCTGTTTCCATTGTTAAAATTACTACTAAGAAATTAATGGCTGATGTTCACTCTTTTCTCTCTATGCCTGTTCAGCTATTAGTGGTTTATACCTTTTCCTCATTCTTGACCTGTTCATATGCCAAACGGCACAAGAGGATCCTTTAAAATTTCTTCCTAAGAACTGATCGAATGCTCTCTCGGTGAGCACATTGATGCTTGTAACGTGAATTTGTCGTGTAAACATGGTCCTTATAATCCAAAAGCCTACCAAAAATATAGAAGAAATAGGATCAACAAATAGTCTGCAAAGTTTTGTACCTGAATTCAGTATTTGACAAAGTTCTTTAATAAAGAGGTAGCAGAGGGATTGTGCTGACTGATTAGTGTGTTGATTTATGTGAAAAAAAAAATATTGAAGAGGCTTTGGTGTGGGTATTTTGCAGAATTGAAAGAAAGAGGATTCTATATCCTGGCAAAGAGGGAGTGGGGTGGGTAACTATTTACACATATGGTACCCTAAGGAAGAGTGCTTTCCCTGCTCAGTTTTTGGTTGTAAATTTGTGGAATGTAGCAGGTTAGGCTTAAGTTCATTCATTCTAATGTAAATCAATATTCTGGAATGGCGGTTTAATAGTTAATGCAGGACAGTAGGCAACTGCTTAATGATTCCTTTTTTTCTTTTTATTGCTCCTCTAAACCAAACTTTCTGTGTAGTAAGAACTTCTGAAAATCTCTAAATTCTCAGTTCAATATCCCCCTGCCCCGCTCTAGAATACTTTAGTATCTGTGGAATTTACTACTTGATTGTATTTAATCGCTGCGTTCTTTTCCACTGGGGACAAATACATTTCATTCTCCTTTGTCCTCTTTTGCATGTGGAGACTTGAAGATTGATTTTCAGAATGACTCAGTCAATAAAGCTTCACATAACAAATAGTGAATAGCTTTCACAGATGTCCTCAGATGAATGTTATTTCACGTTATATGACCTTTTCGATTTATTTTACTTTATTGCTGAAGTGGGGGAGGATAAGAAAGCTTGATTCTTCAATCCAAAGAGAAAAGAGTTTAAGATTTTGTGTTCTAGAAATATTAGAAAATTCAGGTGAAAATGAAATGAGTGCATGTTGGTCCCCCCTCCCCCAATTAGGTTTATTTAAAAGAAAAATGCTATAGTAGTGACCAGTTTCTTTGGGATTTAGAAATGGACTAGTTATTTTTAAAAACTCACTGTTTTTGTAGTAAACTTTAGGAAACAGAATTTTCATAGGTATTACTTAGCATCTACCCTGAACCTCTTCAGAATACCTGTTATCCTTTAGTATTCATCATCCCCAAGTCTGGCTTGCCTTATTGAGAAATAAAAATAATAAATAATATTGTTAAACTGTTTCAAAGTTATTAAATCTGGAATCTTTTAAACGTTAAAAAGAAGAGATAAGTTAAATAACTGATTTTCTATTAAAAAACAAGTCGATTTTCTATTGTCATCCTCTACATTTATTTAGCTAATATTTTCAACAGGAATTAGTCTGAAGGAGAGGAGGATTGAGGGTTGAAGTTGGAATATTCCTTGTCTCTTTATACAGGACAGTTGTGTTACATTACTGCTGATGGTTTTTGGGAATACTCCAGGGAATTCCTGTAAGTCCATCTGGTCACATGTAAAGCATATGTTACATGGGGCTAAACATGGATGTAATCCTCCCAAATCTCTTTTTTGTTCCTATAATTGTGTTTCCAGAAATTAGCAAAGGGGAATATGTTAGGAACGTTGACCTTGTTTTAAAAGTTGTTTGTGTTTATCTTAGGCTTTTGGAAAGTATTTCAAGTGTCTTTCCACAATTTATTTCCCTGTGTGCAGTTTTTAGGTTCCCTAAATGAGGATGATCATGGATGATTGGCGTTTCTTCTTTTTCTCCCGGTGTTTTTTTCCAATAATAACAGTTTATGTAGCCAGGTAGTCTGTCATACATTATGTTTCTGTGGAGTAAGAGAGTTTGACTCAGATGGGTAAAAATTGAAGGTGAAATTTTAGTAGCCATTTAATTTTCATTTTTAAGACAGCTTTTGAGATTTAAGTTATATAGGTTTTGGTGCTTAGAAATTTGATATATGTATGCTAATAACTTTTTCTTTTAATTCCAGGAAGTCTTACTAATGAGGGACAACAGTATTGCTGCAGACTAGTGGAAATGGATTCAAAAAGTGGTCCAGGCCTCATTGGTTTAGGTGTTAAAGCATTACAAGACAAAAAGTATGAGGATGCTGTTAGCAACTTAACAGAAGGTAAGTGTACAGTGGCTAGCATGTGACATGAGGTATAGTTATTATTTGGTCAGTAGGTGTTTATCTTTGGGCCTTTCGTAAAGGAATGTGTATTTAAGATAGGAGTGGGAAAAAATGAACTTACATATTGTAGAATATACTTAAATTTTAATTCCAACTCTGCTCCTTACTAATTTCTGGACTTTGGGGAACTTAATTAAATGCTGTGTCTCAGTGTCTTCATTTATAAAATAGGGATAATAATATCTCCATCCTTATGTTCAAATTGGGATCTGAATGACAGTTACAAGCCTGGTATTGGGAGGAACATTTCAGGCCAAGAAATGAAATAGCCTGAGGTTAGAGGAAAGCTGGTATTCAGGGACCTGCTTGTAGTTTGGCCAGATTTTCGAATGAAGAATAGGAGCAGGAAGGGGCAAGAACTGAGGCTGAGGAGGGGCCTTGAAAACCTTTTTAAGCATCCTAAGGGCAGCAGGGACCAGTGGAAGGTTTCAAGCAGGGGACTTTCATAATGACATTTGTATTTTTAGGCATATTCTCACCACATTGTGGAGAATGAGTTAGAGTAGATGGCAGGCACTTGCAGTGATCTGGGATAAAGATGATGGAGGTCTGAACTTAAGTCCTGGTGGTAGAGAAATGGATTGGGGCCTGGAATCAGTATGGCTTTGTGACTGATTCGATGTGAGAGATGAGGGAGAGGGGAGGAGTCTGATCTGGAGAGTAGATGGTGGTGCCATTCATCTCAGTAGTGGTGGAAACCTTGGATTTTGTGCTTGCTTTTATCTTTTTAGGGTTAAAAGAAAGCCCTCTCTGCACAACTGGATGGTATCATCTCGCAGAAGCCCAAGTCAAAATGCATAGACCTAAGGAAGCTGTTCTTTCATGCAATCAAGGTATTCTTAACATGTTTAAGTGTGGCCAACCCTGTTTCTTTTCATCTTAAATGAGAAAGTGGTTTAAAAAAACTCCACAAAAATAGGTATATCCTGGTGTGTCCTAGGACCTTCATTAGTTCTTGATTCCTTTGATGTAGATAATGAAAGGCATTTTGGAGCCTATTTGAATGACATGGGATAGAAAATCACAAGTAATTCACTGCCATGATACAGTTGGTGGCCTAATCTCTGTAGCTGAGAAACAATTCACTCTGATCTATTCTAAGTCAATAGATCTAAGTCTGATCTATTCTTCCAATATTTTTAATTTGCTGTTTGTTGCAGATGCATTGGCCTAAGGGCTAACCTTTGTTATGTAGCAGATGGGGATAGCCATTGTTGTGTTTTAGGATGGTTGTTTTAAAGATCACAGTGTTGTTTTCTTAAAAATATGTTTTTATAGATTTTAGAGAAAGAGGAAAGGAGAGGGAGAGAGAGAAAGAGACAGAGAGAGAGAGAGAGACAGACATTGATCAGTTGTCTCCCTTATGCATCCCAACCAGAGATTGGACCTGGAAATTGGGTATATGTGCCCTGACTGGGAATCAAACCGGCAACATTTCAGTGAATGGGATGATGGTCAACCAACTGAGCCGTACGGACCAGGGCAGGATGTTCAGTTTTATTGTGTTATTTGAAGAAAAGGTTTTAAATTGAGATATTCTGTTTTAAATTTAGATATTTCCATAAAGAGTTCAGGGAATAATTTATACTTAGCTTTGAATTATTCTTCATGTATATTGTTTTGGCAATTTATTCTTATTGTAACTGTAATTAATTTTATGTCTTTCTTAAAAAGAAAATCAGTGAAATGATATGGTTGTCTTCATTCAGATGTCCTTAATTTTGTCAGCTCTAAAGAACATAGATAATCTTGGTGTGTCTGGTGGCAGTCTTCATCAGAAGAATCTTTGTCTTCGTTTGAAAGTAGAGGCTTTGATTAAACTCCCAGATAATGAATCCTCGGAGGAAGCAATATGTATTCTTGACCAGGTACTTATTAGCATCACATTTTCCCCTTCGACTTATTTAGTTTCCAATCAACCAGTCATCAACCACTTTTTTCTTACCCCAAATATTTACTTACAAAATTTTGTGTCAGAGGTATGAATTCATCACGTCTGTATTTCATTCACACAATTGGAAACTCCTAAAATTACATGTTTGCTTCTTGGTTAAGTACTTAAACTACTCTTCATGTGATACAATTTCTTTCTTTAGTTCTTGCTCTTACTATTCTCTTCTTTTCCTCTTAGGTTGCTACTAGATTATTACTAATTTGGGATTCAAAATTTTTTCCTATAGAAAGTATTTTATCAGTTATTGACAAGAATAATTAAGGACACTAGTAGCATCTTAGCAGAGAATGTTATTTGTTTTTTCAATAAAATACTCAGATGAAGATTCATATTCAAGATTAAAACTGATTTCTTAATGTTTTTGGTTCAAGCAGTTTGAAATCCTCTAGGAAAAACTTAGCATTGTGTCAAAAGGGCTCAGAAACTAGCATGATTGATTCTCAGTGGCTGAAAATGGGGTAGTTTGAGTACCAGTAACTGCAGTGGATTGAAAGACATCAGATATGTTTAAATATTTGTGTTCAACCAAAAAAAAAAAAAAAAAACAAATCAACAAAACATCCTCAATAAAATAAATCTTTGGAGGATACTAAGGAACCCATTGAAGAGAATTAAGGCATTTATCCTGCTTTTCCTGTATGAACTGTTCCTGATAATCAAATAGTAAGGGGAGGAGGGGAAATTTCTCTCTGTTGTAGCATTCCACAAGTGAATGATAGAATGAGAAAAATAATCACTATTTTTGCAATCTGTGACGACTAGATCTAGGCATTGAGCATCAATGACTGCTAGCATCATGAAAAGTAAGACAACTAGACATAACCAAGTACAAGACATGTGAGGTATTCTTGCCAGGACATCAAACCTGAGTCAGATCAAGCTTTTAGACCTAATTTACAGAAGCTACAAGGGATCAGTGAACATGTCAATACCATGACAATACCATGACATTACCTTCCACAAAAACTAGATTATGAGAAGCTGACAAATGGCCCATATTTTTCAACAGTTAAATTGTAATGGAGGAAAAAAAGAGATGAAAGGGAACCCTAGAGATTGAAAGAAACTTAAGAAACCGATTAGCCACTTGAAATGTATGTACCTTACTTAGATTTTGATTAAAATAATTATTCCAAAATGAAACAATTGAGAACTTTAAACACTAATTATTTGATGATATTAATGATATATCAGTTTTGTTTAAGTGTTTATAATGGTAGTGAACTCAGTTTTTAGCTATAGATGCTGAAGTGTCAGATAAAAAGTTATAATGTGTGGGAACAGTCCAGGAATGTGGTGAAATGGGTGGAGGTCTAGAAAAGAAAAGATTGGCGTTGACTTAATACTTTTGAGTTAATAATTTTGAAGATGAGTACAGGTGGTTTTATTATATTCTTCTCTAATTTTTTTATGTGTTTGAAATTTTCCCTAATAAAAGGTTTGCAGAGAATAGTTTTAGTAGTGATAGAAATCCAAACTTTTGTGTCTTTATTTTGTACTCTTCTATGGTTACTCTTTAATTAAAGCAAATACAGCTGCTGCATTGTATTGAAGATTTATAGCAATTCTTTACAATTACTTTTTAGGTTTCTGATGCAAATAATATTCCAAGACTTTTGGTTCTCAGAAGCTTGGCCTATCTGAACAAAGGCTCATTAGATGAAGCTTCAAAGGTTGGTTTTTTGATTTAAAGTGAGACTCTTTTAAAAACTTAGTTATTTTTATTTGGATATGGAATTGACAGATATCTACTTCATAGATTATGGAAGACATTCTCTCCTCTTATCCTGACCTAGCTGAAGCTCATGCCCTGGAGGCTTTTATTCATTTTACTAAAAAGGACTATCTGCAAGCAGAAAAATGGTAAGGATATATAGATTGCTCATCAAGTCATATCTTAGTTTATTGCATTTTTCAGAAATTCAAAATAAATGGGCTTGCAAAAAATCCAGTTTTGTAAAAATTTGATCTGTGTAAACTTTATTAGTATTTCTAAGAAATGTATTTCACATGTAACATAGTAACTATAAAAAAGTTCTGTGATGGGTTTGAAATGTGATTAGCTGACCATACTGTTCAGTAAGCAGACATGATGTTTTGTCTGAACACTTAGCACATTGTGCTTTTTAAAGATCCTGTTATTAAAAACATCTTTTTTTTCTTCATTATAATCTGAATCCTGAAGTAATGACTGATTTCAAAATCAGCATCCTTGAATCACTCAAACTTTGTTTCAACGAGGAGTCTGCTATATCATACATATCTTAATATTCATTTTTACTTTCCCTTTGTGACTTAGTTTTCAGAGAGCTCTCGAGAAAGATGCTGAAGTTGCTGAATATCATTACCAACTTGGGTTAACATATTGGTTCATGGGTGAAGAAACAAGGAAAGATAAAACAAAGGCTCTTACCCACTTTTTAAAGGTAAAATAAGTGCTAATATTCAATTCTTAGTTAAAATGGATTCATTATAAAAGCATAAATAATAATTATATAAGTTAGGTACTTAAAATTATCACCGAACTGTTTTTGCATTTCATCTCTCACACATAAGGTTTTGTGTGAATGTTATATGGGGTTTCAAAGAGAAAATTAAACCATAAAAGTATAAAAGTTACTTATTTAAGAATTATGTGATACAGAAAATGAGACATGATTATCTCTGAAAAACAATATTATTTTTAGGTAATTTCCACTCAGTTTTATGGGCAATATGAGCCTTATGTAATTGCAAATGTTTAATTTTGTTGTTGTTTAGCTATTTAACATCTAGAAGTGTTACTTTCTTATTTTGACTAATAAAAGCACGTTAATGTAATGCAATTTCACATTTCTTTAAACAAAGATAACATTATACACTTATAAGCTGTGACAGCCAGCTTTCATGTCTGTTTTAAATCTTACATTAAAGATGTTTTGGCATATTTTTATTTATTTAATAAAACTGTTCCTTTTTTTTCTTTAATCTGTGTATTTATATTTTGTGTTTTTAAAGAAATCCATTCAAACAAACTTTAATATTCTGTAACCAATTTTCATTTGGAAGGCTGCCAAACTGGATACATATATGGGCAAAGTTTTCTGCTATTTAGGTCATTATTACAGAGAAGTAGCAGGAGATAAAAACAGAGCCCGTGGATGTTACAGGAAAGCTTTTGAATTAGATGACACTGATGCTGAATCTGGAGCTGCAGCTGTTGATTTAAGTGTGGAGCTTGAAGACATGGTATGGCTAATAACTCAAACACTTTTGTCTATTGTTCTTTGTTTTTGTATGAAGTGTAGAAATAGAAGCATTTTTTAATACGTATATTTGGAAGTTATTGTTTTTATTTATTTTATAGATGCAATAGAAATATTTTTGTCATTTTAAATTTTTTTTTTTTTGGCAGACATTAAATCCCATGATTTATTGTTGAAACTGGTATAAGTTTAAAAAACCAGAAGTGGTAAATAAAAATATATTTGAGTACTTTACATAGGTGCTCTGTATTTTTATGATATATGATATGTCTAATATTAGTCTTTTCTTCTTATTAGGAAACTGCCTTAGCTATCCTGACAACCGTAACTCAAAAGGCAAGTGCTGGAACAGCCAAATGGGCCTGGCTTAGGCGAGGACTATACTATTTGAAAGCTGGTCAACATTCTCAAGCAGTAGCTGAGTAAGGCATCTTATTATATTTGAACTCTGTTAGGCAGCCTAGTGGTTTCTTAAGTTCCATTTGTACCCACTTTACAGGATCCCTCATATCAGGTTGTGTTTTGAGGGGAGAAATAGCAAGATTTATGTAAGGTTGATTAGTTCTTATTATCTGCAAAGCACTGAAATTTAAAAAATGGATTAAATGATGTCCTGTTGTTAAGGAGATAGCCAATTTAGTGAAGCCTTAATAGCATCATACATATAGTAGATTCTTCATAGAAGTTTAAGGAATGATGAAAGCTGAGGTTAACATCTTTGTTCTCCCAATGACGTACATTGTTTTTGGGCAAGGGAGACATTTGGCAGCTTGAAGAGCATTTGGAGCAGCAAATGTTTAGTTATTTGGTTTGAGCTACACTTAAGGGTAAATAAAATATATGTATATTTTAATCAAGATAAATAAAGTTGTTTCTTATTTATGTAAATATCTAGAATACAGGCATTAAAATTTTTCCTGGAATTGGAATTTAATCAGAAATTTAAAGCAAACCTATTTATTATTCCTGTTTCTAACTATGATTATTTCTGTTTTGGTAGGTTTGGTATGGGTTTATAGATGAGGCATGCTGAGATAGGAGAGAGGTTTTTCCAGATAGTCAAGATAAGAAATTCTGATCAGCACTACAGAAAAATTATTTTGTTCTTCTTCATTCTAAATTTGTAAATTTGTAATAAGATTCCTTAGTATTAAAAATATTCAGGTTATGAAAGGAACAAATAATACCTGGTTTAAATAGCACTTTTATTAATAGAAGGAAGCATGGATATGTGTAATTCAGTTGAATTATTTATTTTAAATTTTCCTTCCAGATGTGGAAGTACTTCTGTTACTTTTAGTTCTCTTATTGTTTCTTGACATTTTAGTTTACAGGCAGCATTAAGGGCAGACCCAAAGGACTTCAATTGTTGGGAATCATTAGGAGAGGCATACTTAAGCAGAGGTGGCTATACGACAGCTTTGAAAACCTTCACAAAAGCCAGTGAGCTGAATCCAGAGTCCACATACAGTGTGTTTAAGGTGGCAGCAATACAGCAAATCCTAGGCAAATATAAGGAGGCTATAGCTCAATACCAGCTGATCATTAAAAAGAAAGAAGATTATGTGCCTGCTTTGAAAGGTAATATTTTAAATAGCTCCTTTAACTTTTGTGATACTAAAGTGCAAAATCCTTGAGTGAATTTCTTAAATGTATTGAGTAACTTAAAAAAATGACTTCTTTGGTCAATAGTGAGCATCCAGTGTGAACCCCTTATGATATAGCTTGTTATATAGATTTGACTATAGAAACATTAAAGCTTGTTTCATAACAGTAAATAGTAATATGATAGAGATGTAACTTTTAGATATCATGATAGATATTGGATCTAAAATGGATTTCTAAAACAAGAGTTTTTCTGTTATATTTTGGTAATTCACTATATCCTCAGAACAGGTTAATAGCTTTTGATTACTTTGAAGCTCATTTTTTTCACTTTTTTTGGCATTAGAGGCAACTTGCATTATTACATTATATATCTAAATTAAGTTCAGTTCCTCAATAGATTATTTTTAGTAATATAAAGTAAAATACCATCATTCATATCTGATCAAATTTTTATTATTATATCTAGCCAAAACCATTATATATGTTTTTCTCCATTTTCTCTTCCTCTTTAAAGAAACAATTGAGGTTTAAATCAGAAATAGTCTATGTTTTAAGTGACATGTAATTTAAAGCCTTGAAAACCTTTTTCTTAATTTTGTAAAACTCAAGGAGGACTGACATTTATTAAATATTTACTAGGCACTTCAGGAAATTGTTATTTTATTTAATCTTTATGGCATAGTTTGTTATATAGTTTTGAACATTAAAAAAAAAGATTTTGTTTCACAATGATTGATAAGTAGTAATATGATATAGAGTAGCATTTAGGTAATATTCTCATGTGCAAAGCTGAGGTTTTAAGAGGTAACTTGCCTAAAGTCAAGGAAATTCTTAGGTTCCATATATAGTTTTTATTTCTAAAGTATGTGTTTACTCCAATAGAGCCCTGCCATTTGAATTCCTTACTAGATGTATGCAAGACCATACTTAAAAATAATTTTTATAAAATACCATTAATTTTTGTTTTCTGGAAAGTGACTTTAATATAAATATATTTAAAGTCTATTCTAAGTGTTTCTTTTACATGTTTTAACAGCTACATAAATTTATTTGAAGTTTATTCTAAGTGTATCTTATACATGTTTTAACAACTATAAACTTACCTGATTTTAGGTTTGGGGGAATGTCATTTCATGATGGCAAAAGCAGCTCTGGTTGATTATCTTGATGGGAAAGCTGTAGACTACATAGAAAAAGCACTGGAATATTTTACTTGGTTAGTATTATTATTATTCATTGTGTTTATTTTCTTTGTATTATAATAAGCCAAATTAAGAATAAATTCTATTTAGAATAAATATTCTATATTTATTTTGTTAGATATAGCATTCATTATTCAAAATATCAAGCATAAAGAATAACAGATAAACCAATCAATTCTAGAACATATTCTAATACACATTGTATTAATTGTGCACTGGGAGACAGGTGCAATTTCTTTCTGTCTAGTAGGTGACATGCTGGACGCATAGGGAAGGGTGGGAAGGAAGAAGCCATCTGCTAGTGGAGCGGAGGTCCTGATAACCATGGTTAGTGTTCTTTCAGGAAGCCTAGAAATGTGAGTATCCAGAATTGGAATGATTGGAAAATAGGGCTTCAGGTGCAGAATATGGTTTACCTCAGTGGTAAGGGCTTATTTTAGGCTTACTGGTAGAGCCAGGGGTAAAGGGAAATGAATAATGATCGCTCCTGGAGAGAATCTGTTTAGGGAAAAAGTGATGTCTAATAACAAGAAAGGAATCAGAAAAATTTGAGTAAGTCTGGTATTTTATTGAACTGTAAATTCATTAGCTAGGTAGAGTGTTATTTGTGGTAAATGGCTTTAAAAAGTCTACGAGTTAAGCATACACTTGGAGTTTTTTGCTCTTAAACATCTTTCTGTGTGTCCCTTCCTTTCTTTTCCTACTTGCCTTCTCCTCTGTTCCCTCTTGATTTGGGTGCTCCCGTATTGCTTTGCTTAGAATATGAACCAAATAGGAAATGAAGACCTTATTAAGCCTTTTTTCTCCCACTGATTTTTATTGTTACTTTTCAAGTCTTTCCAAAGAGAGAGGTATTGTGAAGAAGGCATACTTTGTTGGAACTATATTAAAAAATAAATGTGAACCTTTGAGTGATGATACTTGAGCTAAAAATACTGCTTTTTTTTAGCTTGGGGAATTTTGTTCTGGAAAGCATGTAGCACTTACAACCAGCTATAAGGAGGTATATGAAACTTTTAAAGTGAGAATCCGAAATTTATATTTACGTCTATACTTAAAAACTCACACTATCACAATTTTTATGTAAGGGTGATAAAAGTTATTTTTCTTCACAGACATTTTCCTATTTATTGAATTTCAAAGGAGATGAGTGTAAAGACTGTTAAAATTGCTTGTTTCTTTAATGTCTGTTTTCTTTTTTCATGGTGTCTATTTTAGAAATTATGCTCAGATATTTAAGCATAGGAACTAGAAATAGTGTCCTGGTCCTCACAAGGAACTTTCAGTGGTAACTACAGTAATTAATTTTACTTCCCTGGAAGATACTGGAAAATGATTTTTGGTTGAGACTTTATGAGTAGAAAAGGCTATAAAAAATGTTCTATGTGTTTGTCCATCTGCCAGTAACATAGCTGTTGTGATAGCTGATTATCAAGATTTGGCTTAAATGAAATTGCTGTGTTTTATTTATAAGATATCAAGAAGAGAAATGTGTAGGTGAAATTTTTTTTATTATGAAAAGAAGTTCCCTTTATCATCATAATTAATATTGCTGTTTACTTTTTGAGCTTGTCCATTCAGTCTTACTTGCTTCAATAAGTATGGGACTTCACATTTTTATATGTTTATATTTCACATGTTTATATTTTTGGTATTGGTCTCAGAGAGTAAAAATCCTTTGTCATACGTTTACTAGTCTTTTTTTTTTATTTGTGGAAGATCTGAAAGCAAAACCTTGAGTGTACAGTAATCAACTGTCAAGAGAGTTGTCAGTTTTACTGCTTGGTTGTTGTCCAAACAAATGAACAAACACAAAGAACATACTTTATAAAATGTCATTATTAAAGGTAAATTGATTCTGAAAAACTTACTGATTTATTTGATTTCTGCTACTTCTATAAAAAATAATGAAGAGTATCAAAGAAATGTTTATAAAATTTCTGGCACTTCCCTTAAAACAATCAATTCCTTCTCTTTCTTCCTATTAGGGAGGTGATGAGATGTAATTCAGTTAGAAGGAATTTTAGTAAATCATTCACTGTACTTAATTAAGGAATTAGGTTTTAATCAGGATTATATGTATAATTTTTCTGTTTTAATTGTAATTAATAATGAATGAGATAAAGTCTATACCTTTTGGAAACAATTTGAAAGAATCACACTTCTTTTTTTCCAGGGCTCTGCAGCATCGAGCTGATGTTTCTTGCCTTTGGAAGCTGGTTGGGGATGCTTGTACCAGTCTGTATGCTGTCTCACCATCAAAAGTGAACGTGAATGTTTTAGGAGTCCTTCTAGGTCAGAAACAAGGAACACAAGTATTGAAGAAAAATGAGCTCCTCCATCTTGGAGGAAGGTAATTGACAAAGATGGCCAGATAATGACATTCAAACTGAATTAGGACATTATAACAGAACATAACATTCAGTTTTATATTTCCACAGGTGTTATGGGCGTGCATTAAAACTGATGCCTACATCTAATACGTGGTGTGATCTTGGAATTAATTATTATCGCCAAGCACAACATCTAGCAGAAACAGGCAGCAGCATGAATGATCTTAAAGAGTTGTTGGAGAAATCATTACATGTATGGTTTTAAGAAATTTTTCATAAACTTAAAAAAAAAATGAAGTGCTTTTTATGAAAGATGTTTTTTGATAAAGTAGATAGTATAGTGTTTTCATGTAAACCACATTTCTCTTGATATATATGCTGACATTCAAGGAAATAAAAATTAATTTTACTTTTCAGTGTCTGAAAAAGGCAGTGAGACTCAACAGTAATAATCACTTATATTGGAATGCGCTTGGTGTGGTGTCATGTTACAGTGGTAAGAATTGAGTAACACTTCAAAATTTTTAGAAGATTGTTCATTCCAGGTAATAAAATTCAGTTTTATCTTATTCTGTATTTTTTAGGTATTGGAAATTATGCCCTTGCTCAGCACTGTTTCATCAAGTCAATCCATTCGGAGCAAATTGTGAGTATTCTGTGTATCTGTCAATGAAAAAGAACTTCAAAATTTTGTGTTAATAGTTTTCTGAGACTTCCATGCAGACAAGGGACCTAATTTGTATATATACATGTATTTTTAGAATCCTGTTGCATGGACCAACTTGGGAGTGTTATACCTTGCAAATGAAAACATTGAGGTAAAATGTGTTGTCTGTTTTGTCATATTAAAAGTAAAGAACATTTTCTATATATGATCTCTTCATAATAGCTCAACCTCCTTTGGAGAAATACTTTGTATATTGTTATCTGTCCAGTATGCTCTCTAATACACTAGATAATTAATGACATTGTTTATGTTATTGACTATTGAATGTATAAGATTTATTTCCTTTCCACACCACTCAAGAAATTTATGATTTTATAATTATGTTGGTTTTTTATTTAGCAATGAAAACAATTTTATAAATTTGGGTGTTTTTCTTTTTATCTGTACACTTGTAAGGGCAGCTTACATTTAACATTTTCTTGGGTGATTTAGATTTGGCTTTAGCTGATATTAATCCCTTTATAAGCCACATGTAATTTGTCACACTCCAACAGTTATATGTTAGAACATTGGGCATGTGTTTATAGGTCATGTTTAGAAGTTTCTACAGATCTACAGATAACATCTGTATTGTTTTGTATTTCAGCCAGTATATTGAATATCATCCTTTTAAAATAGCATTTGTACTATTCTTATGAATACATTAAGTCACAGCAGAGATTGCTTTAGAAGATTGTAAATAGAATGAAGTAAAATATTAATGTGAATCTTAAAATATGTGAAAATATTTTTTAAACGTTAAAACAAAGCAAGAATGCAGTTAATAAACCATGAATTTGGTTTTATGATAGCATCGCACAGTTAGTTGCCCATTAGCTTACTTTTTTAGGGGAAAAATAAGACTGTTTTCTGCCAAATTTAGATAATTGAGAAAGTGATATAAAGCAGCGTATAATGTAATTTTTTTGTAGAGGATAAAAAAGGCATGCAACTTAATGTGTCCAAGTGAGGTGTCTTTAAAGTTTCCTGACTAATTAGCACAGTTTATGTTGAGCACATTCATGGTTTATTAACTAAGTCCTTGCTTTGTTTTAGTTTTTAAAAAATATTTTCACATATTTTAAGATTCACATTAATATTTTCCTTTGTTCTATTTACAATCTTCTAGTAGCGTGTATATATCTCAGACCTTGTTGATTGTTAGTTCTTATCCTCCCAGCTAAGCTCAAAGATAGGGGAATAGATACAGTCTTACTTAGTTACTTCCCTCAAACCTGTGGTTAACAAATATATGAGTAGTTTGTTAAAAGTTCTACCAACTGTGCGGTGGATATCTATATTGCCCTTTTTCTGGGGTCCAGAATCCCTAAACTTCTGTTGCATCCAGGAGTATTCTGGGGGAACACTGTTTTTTTAAGCGTTGCTAATTGTGCTTAAACAGTTTTAAGTTCATATATGTTTATGTTGATAAATCTGACTTTTCTTATTCTCTTATTAAATACTAATATGTTGTATTTTTAAACATAGACAATTTAATATTAAATTTATACATTGACTTAATGTATTATTTTTTATTTTCCTAGCAAGCTCATGAAGCTTTCAAAATGGCTCAATCCCTTGATCCATCTTATTTAATGTGCTGGATTGGACAAGTAAGATATATAATATTTAGTTACTAATTATCCTGTAGCTATAAATAACCAATTAATATAAAGTGGTATAAATAAATATCTTGTTAATTTAAATAACGGTGATAATAATGATAACAGGTAACATTTGAGGGCTTATTTTTTCCAGTCATTGTGCTGTGTTCTTTATATACATTATTTCAGTTTAACTTTTATCTGTCCTTTGAGTTGGTGGTAGTTTTTAAACTTTTTATAGATGTGGAAATTGAAGCTCAGAGAGCCTAAGTATTGTGCCCAAAGTCATACAGCTTGTAATGATTAAGCTTTGATTTGGGGAGCTTTGAACCCCATTAGTCTGATATTATTATGCTTAAAGAATAAATCAAGAGCTCTGTCAATGCACATTTACCCCTCCCCCAAATAAAACTTTATAAAGATAATTTTAATTATATTTTTTATTTTTAAAACTCTTCAGAATTTGATTTTGTACTTGTTTATTTTTAAATATGTTTTTATTGATTTTAGAGAAAGGAAGGGAAAGAGCGAGAGAGAGAGAGAAACATGGATTGGCTGCCTCCTGCACACCCCCTACTGGGGATCAAGTCTGAAACCCAGCCATGTGCTCTGACTGGGATTTGAACTGGTGACCTCTTGGTGCATGGTATGACATTCAACCAACTAATGCACACCAGCCAGGGCTTATGTGACCCTCTCCCCCAACCCCAAATTTAGATTTTTGTATTGCCAAATAGGAGTCAGGATGCTTGGTTAGTAACCTGAGTCTATCACTGACTGATTTATTTATTTTTATTGTTTTTATTCTCATCCGAGGACACTTCTTCATTTTTTGTTCAGACAGAGTGGGAGGGAGAGGGAGGAGGAGAGAGAGAGAGAGAGAGAAACATCAATGTGAAAAGGACACATTGAGTGGCTGCCTCCTGCACGACCCAACCAGGGCCGGGGACAAACTGCAACCGAGGTACGTGTCCTTAGCGGGAACCGAACCCAGGTCTCTGGACCACAGGTCGACGCTCTAACTGCTGAGCCAAACCGGCCAGTGCTGATTTTTTTTCAAAACAGCTGTATTTTATTTTATTTATATTTTTTTCTTTATTGATTTTAGAGAGGAAGGGAGAGGGAGAGAGATAGAAACATTGATGAGAGAGAGAACACCGATTGGTCACCTCCTGCACACCCCCCACTGGGTATCTGGCCCACAGCCTGGGCACATGCCCCCACCAGGAATCGAAACAGTGACCTCCTGGTGCTTGGGTCGACACTCAGCCACTGAGCCACACTGGCCAGGCAATACCGCTGGATTTTAATTTTCTCACCTGAAAAAGAAGGGGATTAGAAAGAGTAGCCACTAAGTCCTATGTAGTTGAGAAATTGTAATGAATTAGTAAATGGTTGGGTTTTTTTGGTTCAGAGAACAATAGAATCATCACCCATATCAGAAAATCATTAATCTGGTCATGGCCAGTGTCTCAGTTGGTTGGAGCGTTGCCCCATACACCAAAACATGGCAGATTCTATTCCCTGTCAGGGCACATACCTAGGTTGCAAGTTTAATCCCCAGGTTGAGGTGTGTACAGAAGGCAACCAGTCAGTGTTTTTCTCTCACATTGATGTTTCTCTCTCTTTCTTTCTCTCTCTCTCTCTCCCTTCCCCTCCCTCTTTTCTGCTCTAAAAAAGCAATAAAAACATATCCTCAGGTGATGATTATAAAAAAGAAAAAAGTTTTAATAAATGAGTTAATGTATTAAAAACAATAAAATTGTTAATCTGGGGTTGGTTTGATCATTTTTATTGTACTTTTGACCCTTGAGTCTAATTCTAGTTATTTAATAAAGCAAGCAGACTTCTTGTTCCCATTAACTGTGGTAGAATCTGGGAATGAGCATTACTATACTTATCTCTGTGTAAGTTATTGGACACAGGGGGCTCAAGAATTTGCATTGATGCTGCCGCTGGTCTAGGGTCTTCCTTTGAATAGCACTGTTCTAGGTTCATACATCTTGGATGTTATCAGAAACAAAAGTTATTTTTTTCTTTATTTTTTAAATATTTTAATTCTTTTTTTTTTTTTTATCCTCACCCGAGGATATTTTTCCATTCTTTGTACAGATAGAGTGGGAGGGAGAGAGAAGAAGGGAGAGAGAGAGAGAAACATCGACGTGAAGGGACACATCGAGTGGCTGCCACCCGCACGACCAACCAGGGCCGGGGACAAACTGCAACCGAAGTACGTGCCCTTAGCGGGAACCGAACCCGGGTCTCTCCGGACCGCAGGCCGACGCTCTAACCGCTGAGCCAAACCGACCAGGGCTTAAATATTTTAATTCTTAAAAATAATTTGTTTCAGGAAATAACTGATAGATTGAATTAAAATAGTCACAATAGAAGTGAGACTTAATATTAATTTTTTAATAATATTAGTACTGTATGATAATTAAAAACCTCTGATTTCTGTAAAAGATAAATGAGCTTGAAAGTAATTTTAACTTCTTACATAGTCTCATAAAGTCACTAGTATAAGTGTAGTATTTAAAATACTGAGGCAGTTTTTAAAAATGAACATGTTGTGACTCTACCCCATATCTGTGGAAAGTAGAGGTGAGGACCTCCTTTTAAAAAAGCTACTCAGGTGAATCTGAGGTGATCCTGTGACTGACAGTTCTATTCCAGACAAATACCAGTGTAAATAAATCAAGGGAGAGAGGGGAAGGAGAAGGTTGCAGATGGAATTCTGAAAGTACTTGTCTACTTAAGGGCCAATTTAAAAAATCATTCTTGTCCTCTGAGCCTTGGGAACATGGTAGCCAAGACAGAAACAGAAATTAACTTCGCTTTTAAGCACAGCTTTTAAACCTTTGTTTTTTCCAGTTTCATTGGTGGTGATGATGATGTTGATTACTCCTTTTAAACACATTAAGAACTTCTTTTTTTCTTTATAGGCTCTTATTGCAGAGACAGTTGGCAGTTACGACACCATGGATCTTTTCAGGCACACTACAGAACTCAGCATGCATGTAAGAATCTGAACATTTTTCTTTAGGATTCACTGATGAGTCAAGTATTATCTTTGTTGAGAAAATGGATACTTCGTGGTATCGGATGTTAATGATGGCACTTGTTTCTGCTCCTTTCTTAAAAGATAATCTGTCTTTAATTAAAGAACTTCTCGTTTTCATCTTGCTAGCATCTTTCAAGATCTGATGAAGAAATGACATTGGGATTTAGTAGATGCAGTAGTAGTCATGTAGATTAGAAACCGAGACTAGAAAAAATAAACATAAGGTAAGGACGAGATGTGGTTGACATTCTAGATTATTTATGAAAGTGTTTTAGAATTCTTTTGATAGTTCATTGTTACTTTGATTTATGGGAATGTTGCTAAGAAGAAGCAAACTAACCCATCACACAGGACTCTGTTTTCTGCACCTAATTTATCACATTTGATTCCTCTACTTAGGGTCGAAGCAAGTGATTTAAATAGAAGTTCTGTTTACTAGAACAAGTGATTTTTTCTTTTCTTTTTTTATCCTCATCCAAGGACAGTTTTGCATTTATCTTCAGATAGAGCAGGAGGGAGAGAGGGAGGAAGAGAGAGAGAGAAACATCAATGTGAGAGAGACATATTGAGTGGCTGCCACCTGCATGACCCCAACTGGGGCTGGGGACAAACTGCAACTGAGGTATGTGCCCTTAGCGGGGACCCAACCCGGGATTCTCCGGTCCGCGGGCCGATGCTCTAACTGCTGAGCCAAACTGGCCAGGGCAGAACAAGTGATTTTAATAGAAGTTCTTAGCTGTGGTGTATCATAGTGACTCTGTAAAGGCACTTAACAGTTGACTTAAAGAAGACAAAGGTGTGATGTTTACTGTATTGAAGTACATTGTTTTAATTTCTTAATTTGTATTGGTGTATTTATTACCTGATATCCACTTGTTAATTTTTGGCATTTTTAAAGACTGAGGGAGCAATCGGTTATGCATACTGGGTCTGTACTGTATTGCAAGATAAAAGCAACAGAGAAACAGATCTGTACCGGTACAACATCCTCCAGATGAATGCTATCCCAGCAGCACAAGTTGTTTTGAGTAAATACATAGGTAAGGTACCTGATACGTAATGACAAGATATTTTAATGACTGTTGAAATAATTTAATGAATTTAAAAAATCAGTTAATTTTAATTTAGATATTAGTGTTTCTTAAGACATGAATTTGCCTTTTCTCCCCCCAGTGGCCAAGCAGTCTACTTTTTAAACTTTAGTAAGGGCTTTTGAAGAGTGATGAAATGTTAGCTAATGATCCAAGATAAAAGTAATTTCTCTGTTGTAGTGGAAGCGTTTTAGAGCCTAAAGGGCCTGCGTTGAGCTATTCTGGTTCTGCCATTTACTTTTTCTATAGTCTTAGGCCAAGTACTTTACTTTCCTTAACTGCTTTTAACCTTGGAAAGTAGAGAGAAATACCTACCTTGTAGAGATGTGAGAATGAAATGAGATAATGTGCTTTAGGTGCCAAACCCAGTGCCTTTAACCTCCCACTTTAACATCTGATTTTTCTTTAAGGTACTGGAAAAATATGTTTGGGTTTAGGAAAAGGACAGAGTGGTGGTGTTTTATTAACTACCTATTATAATAATTTTCTTTCCTTAGTGAAACTACTATTGAATTTTAATTTCTGCTCTATGATTTAGTAGCCATTATAAAACCTTGGTCATATTACCTAATTGAATTTTAGTTTTTTCACCTATAATACAATAATGAAAATATTAATTGCTTAGGGTTTAAATAAGATAATTTATACAAAATATCCAGAGTACTGGCATTTCCTACAAGCTCAAGAAATGTTAGCTTTACTAGATTTTTTTTTTTTTTAAATCTTTTGACAAAATTCTAATAAAGAAACAAGGCCTTTAAGAAGGAATATCGGTAGTTGAATAATATGAAGAATCAGATAGCTTGTAAAAAGCCAAAGAGAAAAATGCCTCATCATAGATATTGGAAGGATTGTGACACTCTCACTGCCTTGAGCCTGGGGCACTTGAGCAGAACACACTTAGTTTAAAGTCATCAGCACTTTGGGCCATCCACATGTATCAGTATGCCAAAATGAATGGTTCAAAAGAATGCCTAGAACCTGAGAAAGCATAAGATCAGAAATTTTATGAGAGGTTTCTTTGCAGAATGGGTAACATTTATAAAGAGTTTACATAAAGAGGTAAATCTTGAGCTTTCTGAAAAATTCAGATACTTAGAATAATGAACAAATCATTTCCTGACAGTTTTACATAGCTACATTTTTTACTCTATAGTGGAGTCATAGTGGTAGCATATTCACTTAACAAATTCAATACATGTGCTTAGCCAAAAATAAATAAATTAGAAGAGAGAAGAGGGGGAATATGGAGAGTACAGTGTTTTCATCTGTCCTGCTGAGTGCCTCAGGATGAGTGGATGGAAGTCATGGATGTCCTCTTATTCAGTCTTGACTCAGTTTTGGTGACCCTCTTCTTGTGTGGTATCATTAGGATATTTCAAAATGACTTTGACTGTGATTTTCACCGTATGCTTTGATGTTAGATTCTAACCACCGCATAAGATATGATTACACTGTATTTTGTTAAACAATTTAAGGGATTTGAAGGCTTGCTTCCCAATACAACTTAATTAGATCAGATATGTTTCTTTTTTGTACACCATTAGATACATGATGTTTTTTGACATTAAAATTTCAAAATACTGTATTGGCAGTACCAGTCATTCACTAATTCTAAGTAAATTAAACACACACACACACACACACACACACACACACATAGAAATTGGAACACACTCCCAAGAAAAATTGTTGCTAAAATTAATCACAGGAAAGTTTAAGTGATTAGCCAAAGAACTGAATTTTCCTTATGAATCAAATGAATAGTTTTATCATGAGGTACATTTTCAAGTTATTATACCATTAGGATAAAAATGTTTAAATTTTAAAACATAGTATATAATAACTATAAATGTTTCTCAATAATTTAGAAGAATTTTAAAATGATTACTGCTATTTTATAGCCAAGATAATCAGGCTATTATTCTTAATAGTACCAATGATCTTAAGAGAGAATATGGTATTTAAAATAAAAAAATTGAAAATAAAACTAATATTTCACAAACATCTATTATGTACATGTAAAGAAAATATTTTTGGATTTCCAGAAAGAATTCAGAACTACGCCCCAGCTTTCACAATGTTGGGTTATTTAAACGAACATCTACTACTGAGAAAGGAAGCCGCAGATGCCTTCCACAGGTGAGCTCTGCCTTGCACTGAAATGCTGTCCTGATTTTTCAGTTGGCCTTTGCTTATTTAGTCTCATTCTCATGAAGAAGGTAAAAACGAATGTTTAGATATTTTTCCTAATCTTTTATTATTTATTATTATTACATCTTTGAAGTTGAAAATAGGCAGTTCCAAATTTTCAGCTATATTTTGATTTCTGTTCCTTAACCTGAGGGAGAAAGAGAGAGAAGAAAAAACAAAAACCAAACAAAAAACCCCTAAGTTTGTTTTAGAAAAAGGTATCCCTTTAGTCTTTGTCTAGCTTTATTAAATACATGTATTTATTCAGAGAAGAAGTCAGAACGTTATATATTAGTTTAAGTCACTTTTATCTACTGTATGTTTATCCATGGATAAATATTTGTTGAGCTGCTGTGTGTCAAGCAGTGTCCTTTCATGCCCCTTTCTCACCGAGCTCGTGTTCTGGTAGGGGAAGATACATGATAAGCTAATAGGCATCTGTGATGGTAATAATTGCTAAGAAAGAAAATCAAGGTAAAGGGCCAGGAATCACAGAGGCAGGCAGTGAACTTGAAATAGGTTTTAGGAGGGGTAGGTTTACTAAGGAGCAAGTGAGGCCCGGCCTGAATGAAGTGAAGCCATAAGCCATTTGTTTGTCAGGACAAGCATTCCAGGCAGAAGGAACAGCAAGAGCAAGTGCTGTGAATCAGGAGTACACTTAGCATGTTGAGGAAACAAGGGTTGTGCTCAAGTGGAATGACCAGTCAGGGGAATGACAGGGAAGGAACTCATTTTGAAGTTTTATTCTCTGCAAATTAATTGATTTGTGAATAAGAAAAGAACTATTGATCTTGCGAGGATCAAATGAGAAGTTAAAAGACCTGATTGCCTAACCTCTGAAGTATATCTTTACCCTCAATCTAGATAAATAGATTTTTGGAAGAGGCTTTGTTAGATAAAAATTTAAAAAATAATTGAGGTGTCCTAAATACTTTGCCATTTAAAAAAAATGTTTTTATTAATTTTTATATATAGAGAGAGAAATATAGGTGTGAGAGAGAAACATCCATTGGCTGCTTCCTGCATGCCCCCTGCTGGGGGTCAAGCCTACAACCCAGGCATGTGTCCTGACCCGGAATCAAACTGGGACATCTCAGTCCATGGAACAACACTTAATCCACTGAGCCACACCAGCTGGCCAATACTTGCCATTTTTTATGGATCTCTGTGTCATTCAAAGGACTAATCACTAGATGGTACTGGAGGCTGTGTAATGAAGAGGTTCTTGTTCCAGGTGTATGTGGAGAGAGGTTTATGAAAAACCACAATTGTATTTCTTTCAATGTCACAGTAAACTCACCAGTAAACAAATATGTATACATATTATAGAATACAACAGTGAGCAGGATTTTAAACAGAAAACTAGATAGCTTTAGGGTGCTCACTATTTTTTGAGGTTACATATTATAGTCACGTATATTGTGAATGTGATACTGGTTATACCTTCAGTCTAGAGTGGCAACTTCATGGTCACTTGGATATGTACCACTCTCTTAACTGATCACCACTGTGGTTTTTTGCCTTAAACAAGTATTTGAGACTTGAAACTACAAATTAGTTATAAATCTAACTAGAGGTATAATTTTTAATATAGTTTTGTCTGTAATACTATCTTCTAGATTTCTCTGGCAAATTTTTGTTTTTTATGTGACATCATGGGGAGTAGAAGCTTTTCTTGGATATTTCTTCCTGGCCAATCCTCTTTAAATAGAAAAGAAAATAAATAAAACATTACTAAGTATTTCACTCCTTTTCGTTGTTAAGACATTTTCCTGCTTGCCCAAAGGGGACTGAGCATGAGAGAGAACATACTGGCTGTCAGTATGTTGGTGAATTAATGCTAAGCCTCTGGGGGCTCCTGATGACTCTTTCCCTTCTCTGAACTCAATATTGCTCAAATACGTTTCTGTAAGTAACAGGTAAGGCACATGAAAGCACTCAATTTCCTGGCTACCTAACTCAAACTGCTAGTATATAAATATTTCAAAGAGTGTTTTTGTATGTAGTTCAAATATGTCAAAACAAAACAACACAGTTGTTTTTTCATGTTTAGATTAAAATTTGGGGAATATTTAAAACTCACGTATGAGAAATGATTTCACTTACAAGGTTCACTTTATTAAAGTAATTTTTCTGACAATCTAAAATCTAAGTACAGTGGAACCTCGGTTCTCAAACTTCATTCATTTCTGAAGGCTGTTCAAGAAGCAATTTGTTCAAAAGCCCCATCATTTTTTTTTCCCATTAGAAATAATGTAAATTGAATTAATTCATTCTAGATCCCCAAATGATTCCCTGTTTTAACCTTTCTTATATACAGTACATGTCTAATATACTACTTAATCTATAAACAAACACTTCTTAAATTTACTAAACTACCTCCTACTAGCCTTAAATGAATCACTTTCAACTCTCATCCCAGGGGTGTCCTTCAGGAGGTTAGAAGGCAGCATCTTTGCTTTTCTATTACCTTGGAAATGTGTTCACCCATTACTGCTTTTGGTTTATCCAAATTAACAATATTTCTACCTCTTCAGTTGCCTGTGATCATTGTTTCTATCACACCCTTTGTACCATTAACACTCTTATGGTCTCTTTATGTTTTAAAATTGTCTAGTCATCCATTTCACCAGCAAAAAACACAAAAATATTCACAGCACGATTTCCTGAGGTGTTAACAACTAGAGGTTTAGTGGTAAACTGACCCACACTGGTGCATTCTCTCCTTTGTTTGTGACCTGAGAGATGCTTTTTGTCATGCTCATGTATCAACATGAAAGGGTTGTCAGGTCCAAACCGAAGTTTGTTCAACAACCAAGACATTTTTTTCTTGAATAACTTGGTTGAGAACAGAATTGTTCGAGATGGGAGACATTTGATAACAGGTTTGACTGTATTAAGTACTCTTCTCTGTTGCCAAGGTAATAAACTATGAGTGGGTATTATAACTAGCATTAAAGAATGAGTAGAATTAAATGGAAACAAAAACCTGTAGATTTAGTTAACAAAGAAGGGTAAAAGAATGCTGTTGCGTTTAGATAATTTAAAATAAATACCTTTTTTTTTTAGGGCAATTTTGTTGTTACAGAATGCCGAAGACAAAGTTACTTATAATGATGCAGTTAGAAATTATGGCAGATTGTTATGGTAAGCATATTTTTTCCCATTAATTCTGTGATCCTACTAGATAAATGTGGTGAAAGCTATGGGACTAGTGAGTTGGGTACCAGTTTCTATAGTGGGCTGGTGGCATTCCCCAAGGATACATATTCCTCATGGTAGCAGGCTGTGTTAATAGTTTCCTGTAACTGTAACAATGAGGAACAGATCTGAAGTGATGTTTGTGTGGTATAAGAACATTTGGAAGAGAGGCAGTTACTATCTCTAATAGTAGAAGCCTCATTAATTGGGATAATTGGATTTATTTGGATTTCCTCTATATTTTAAACTTGGGATGGACATTAGGTTTTCAGAAACATTCTGAATTCTTTTAAAATAGTACATAAAAATTTCTTGGGTGCATTTTGATGGTAGAGGGGAGCCACATAAGCTTCCATTAGATTCTCAAGGACATTTTTACTTTAAAAACGATTTTTTTTTAAGATTAAAAATAAATTCATTTGTTTTAGAGGTTAGAACTAGGACCAGAGAATAGATAGGTGTTATGGAAGGAAGGTTTTGGGCTCAAGTTAAGGAAGCATTCCTCAAGTTGAGAGCTGCCCCCACACTGAATGTATTTATTCATAAACAATCTAAGATAGCCCTCTTCCCTTTATCAAAATTTGATTTTATTGATTTTTAAATTCTTTCACCATTATAAAATGAATTTTAGAAGCAAAGATTGCTTGTATTTTTAGATCCCACCCACACCCCAAAGATTAAAAGTATTGTATGAAAAGATTTCCAATAATACATTCAAAATAGAAACAGCTTCTGATTTTAGTGATGGATACTAAATAAGAATATCAAAGATACAGTGTTTTTATTCCAGGTGATGGCAGCTGAGCTTACACAGTTTCTCTTTGTTTTTAAATAAGCAAAACAAGTTATTTTTTTGTTATTAAAAAGTATTATATTTAGTATCAGATACTTTTATACCTGTTAAGTACAGCAAATATAATGTGTAGTTTTGTCTGTGGAATTTTAATGTGTCTATATGTCCTCCATTAAAAAGAATGAGCAGGTAAACAGTGTACATGAAGGCTAGTTTTGATGCTGACAAGGTATTTGATGACTTGTTAAGCTCATCAAAGATGCTAGAACCATACTTATGGGAGTAACATTTAGTTAATGTATTAACCTTAAAAATGTGGAGTGCTGGATAAAAGTCAACTTGAAATTATTTTTATAATTTGGGATTTTAATTCAAATTTGTTTAAAAAAACACTTTGCAATTTAGCAAGACTGGTCATTTTCACATGTCATATAAAAGAAGCAGTATGAAATTAAATCCCTCTAATACATCCTCTGTGAAATAAGTGATATGCCTTCTGTTTTAAGTCCTTTCTACAGCTTTAACTCTGATAGATGAATTGAAGTTATTAAAGAAATGTGATATAATAATGTCTCTATGTTTTGGTGAAATAAGCCAAAATTGTTTTTTATATTAAAAGTAAGTTTTGTTTTGCCTCTTAGTTCTATCGGTGAATATGATAAAGCTATCCAGGCTTTTAAGTCAACACCCCTTGAAGAGTTAGAAGACATCATAGGTTTTGCACTGGCTTTATTTATGAAGGGTCTATATAAAGAGAGCAGCAAAGGTGAGTATGTTGCTTGAAGCTGAAGGATACATTTTGCTTTTCCAGGGCTGAGAGGAATTTGATCACAGTGACTACATAAAGAAAGATGTGATGTTGAGATGGAGATACGGGTTATAGTGTTTATTAAAATCTGACTAGGAGTCAGGAACAATACTAGGAACTTTTTTATCTGTTTTGTCATTTAGCAGGTTATTATGGTGAATAGTCCTTATACCAGTGTGATGAGCTGAGCTTTATTTTTATTTAGATGAGGAAACTGAGGACCAGGATCACATGGTTGACATGTGAGTTAGCATTTGAAAGCAGGTCTTTACTACTTCACAGTGCTTAAATGTAAATTTCTGATAAATGAAAACCTCAGCCATTGTTAGTAATAGTATATTTTGACTTCTGCAGAAGTGCTAATTGAGTGCATTTTCGCATCTATGGGCCCAACCTCTGTGTGTGCAGATCATTTAAGGATCTGTTTGATGGAGCTGCTGGTCTGCACGGGGAATTTGGTGCTATCTCAGTGTCTGCCTGCTCCACTTGTTTTGAAGATGGTGACTGAGACCTCCCTCAAGATTCTGAAGATAGAAATTAGGGAACGTCCCATAATAATCCTAATGATATCCCTAGAATCACCTGGGAACAGCTAAACCAATTATTTTATTATAAACTTTTATTTCATCTGTTTGAAAACTAGGGAACAATAAGATATAGTTTTAGTTAGATCTTTTTGAAAAATAGAATTAGGAAAGGAAAAAATACCATAGTTCAATGTCAATCAGGATTGCTTTTATATGTTTTCCTTTTGTTTCCAACCCTATGTAACAGCTTATGAGAGAGCCTTGTCTGTTGTTGAGTCAGAGCAAGACAAAGCCCATATCTTGACAGCTCTAGCAATAACGGAGTATAAACAAGGGAAAATGGATGTAGCCAAGACATTGCTATTTAAATGGTATGTATAGTTGATGTCAACACTTAACATAACCAAACATTTAAATAGTTGGTTCAGATTGGAGCAGTAAAATGAAGTTCGTAATGCTTTAAGACCTGTTTGGTGGGTAAAAGGGATTGGTCCCACCTGGTTCTGAACTGACAGTCACAGGCAGAACTAGAGAACATGGCTTAATTCTTAGTCCTGGATCCAACCAGTCCTTCAAAATCATCCTGTACACTGTGTGTTTTATTTATTTGTAAAAAGAGTAATTGATCATCTGAGCTAGTATGATCTTAAAATTTTAATGAAGGCAGTCATAACTGGTTTGTTTTTTGGCCTTTCCTGTATTCAAAGAGATTTTTTTCCTCTTCCCTTTTCAAGTTAACCTGATAAAGTTAATTTAACATTCAGTCTTTTAAAAAGAAATGCTACCAAGCCCTGGCCAGTCTGGCTCAGAGGTTAGAGCATCGGCCCATGGATTGAGGGTGTCCTGGGTTTGATTCCCAGTCAAAGGCACGTTCCTGGCCTGCAGGTTTGATACCCAGCCCCAGCTGGGGTTGTGCAGGAGGCAGCCAATTGATGTGTCTCTCTGACATCGATGTTCTCTCTCTCTCTCTCTCTCTCTGTCTCTCTCTCTCCCCCCCTCCCTCCCCCCTCTAACCTCTACTCTATCTAAAAATGAATTAAAAACAAAAAACAAAAAAACTATCCTTGGGTGAGGATTAACAACAACAACAACAAAATACTACCAATATAATGTGTATCTATTTCTGTATTTTTGCATAAGTTAAAAATAATAGCCTATGATATATATGTGGTTATTTATATGGCATTGTTTTGACTTCTGGAATTTTTTTTAGGAAGTTGATCTTAATTTCTTCAAAAGCAGTAGATGATTAATATATGCTTTTGGACAGTGGTTATCAATGAGTAGTACTTCACTGGCATTTTCAGTGGTACAAATACTCATAGTACAGAATTGTCTTCTCACTGCAAGAAGAATATCTTTCTGTCCCCCACCTGTTAAATGCTAATAACACCCCTCAATCATTGTGAAAACCAAAAATTGCCTCTATACATCTCCAGATGATGCCCCAACCCCCTGTAAAGGTAGGAAGTGGGAGATGACTAGCTGGTACGAGTTGAGAACCACTTCTGTAGGGTAAACTTTATACTTGTTTATTCATTGTGATGCTTTGTCCCATCCTGATTTAAGTCATTTTCTTATATAATAAGTAAGTCTTTCTCTTCCTCTTTGCTATTTTGAGAAAATCAATAGGAATAAAAGAATAAATCTTGTCATTTGATATGAATACATCCATATAATGTGTATGTATGACTGTATATTATACATTCAGAGAAAAACTAAATTGCAAATGGCTTAGGGACAAGAATTATAGATGCTAATATATTACTGCACTTATCAAGGGTGAAAATAACCTCAAAGTAGAGATAATTAAATTAATTTGTGGTTACTATTTAAAACAATAACCCAAATCATTTTGAATATGGGTGAAAGTGAGAAAAAATTATAGAATGTAATCTTACCCTTTTCCTCTCCTAAGAAGGAAGACCTTTACTTCCTTCTTGTATGTTGTTGGATCCAGGACTGAGTATTTTATCTGATTTACATTTGTTTTTGATTCTCTGCATGTCATCTTTCAAACTTATCACTGCCGACTGTTCTCTCCCTACCCCTTGGCATTCTTTTTAAAAAAAATTTTTTTTCTGTATTGGTTTTACAGAGAGAGGAAGGGAAAGGGGGAGAGAGAAACATCGATGAGAGAGAACATTGATTGGCCACCTCCAGCATGCCCCCCACTGGGGATCAGGCCCACAACCTGGGCATGTGCCCCGACTGGGAATCAAACCGGCGACCTTTTGGTACATGGGTCAGTGCTCAACCACTGAGCCACACGGGCCGGGCCCCCTTGGAATTCTTTTCTTTGACTAATTTTCTATGAAAAATTCAGTGACCAATTCTTTTTTTTTTTTTTTTTTTTTTTAATCCTCACCCGAGGACATTTTTCCATTTTTTGTTCAGATAGAGTGGGAGGGAGAGAAAGAGAAAGAGAAACATCGACGTGAAAGGGACACATTGAGTGGCTGCCACCCGCACGACCAACCAGGGCCGGGGATAAACTGCAGCCAAGGTACGCGCCCTTAGTGGGAACCGAACCCGGGTCTCTCTGGACCACAGGCCAATGCTCTAACCACTGAGCAAAACCGGCCAGGGCCAGTGACCAGTTCTTTATTGATTTTGTTTGGCATTTATATGTTGAGAACTAAGCAGCATTTGGGCGCTTAGGTGCTTATTTAGGGAGAATGAGAGTAAGTTCAATATGTAAAGGGAAAATATCTGGTTACCAACTCCATAGAATTTGTTATTTTAAAAAACTGCCTATAAAATTACTAGGACATGGTACAAGACATGGTGCATTTACTGAGAATTCAGCATATGTAGCTTAATGAGATATAGTTATTTCAGTAATAATTTAGATTTTGTATGTTAGTAAGTATTAGAGCAGATGGGTTTGTTTTCCTTTTGAACCAAGGTATAAATAGAAATTTCTTCTTTTGCTCTTAGTATTGGAAATTATATTTTACTATGTGCTTTTTCAGTTGTACCAACATACAATGTGGTTATATTGATATAAATGACTGACTAATTAACACTCTTCCATATTTGGACTGCTACATCTCTTATCCCTTATTGTAAAAGAGTTACTATGGGCTCTAAGTGAGCTGTTAATTCCAGAGTTTCTCATGAAAATGCATGATTTTATACCTGTTTGTCAAAAGTAAATTCTAAACACTTTTTTTTCCCTTCCAAAAAATAGTAGAAAGACATAGTGGTAGGTATGTGATATTTTTGTAATGTTTTAAATATTTCAATTATATTTTAATAAACTGTTCTAAAAGTTTTTGGAAGTTTCTCTGTTTTGTTATGGTACAACATTCATAATTACTATTAGAAATATTAAATTTGTTTCTAAAACATAGATATAATGACCAGAAAAATATTTGGCTATGACTGCTCTCTTAAAGGTCATTGGTACTTTAAAATGCTTATTAGTCAGGGAAATTGTTGTCCCAATAAGCCAAGCAATTTGTTCTTATATTTCTTTCAAAGCTGAAAGCTAGGCTTAGTTTGATGAATCTTTAAGTAAATTGCTTTTTGTACTAAGTATAAAATATGTTGTAATAGTTACACACTGCTGTATTCATGGCTAATTAGCAATTAAAAAATATATTTACAGCTCTATCTTAAAGGAGCCAACCACAGAGAGCCTTCAAGCCCTGTGTGCTCTGGGATTGGCAATGCAGGATGCTACACTGTCAAAAGCAGCACTTAACGAGTTACTGAAGCACATCAAACAGAAAGACAATGATTATCAGAGGTGCCTTCTTACTTCAGCGATTTATGTGCTGCAAGGCCGCAGTTCGGCAGTGCAGAGACAGGCATCTAAAGCTGTTCACAGGTAAATTATGTGCTTATGAACTCAGGGTCTAATTATACTTGATGAGGTGGTCTTTGACATTTGAATCTTATTAAGAATGTAAAATGAAGTGGTAAGCATATGCATTTGGAAATGTGGTTTCATGAAATTGTCCATAGAATCAGGTAACTTTCTGTACACATTATTTCACCTATGAAGATTTTTTAAAAGTTCAGTTAATACAGACATAGAGAACAGAAATTTTGCACTTCATAACTTTTAGTATGAAAGCCCTTACTAATTCTCAAGTTTGTGATGTTGTCAGGTTGTTATCTGATATTGTCCACTTTGATGGCTTTAAGAATATTTTGGCCACGTAAGTATTCATTAATGTAGTTAAAGTTTGGAAAATAGAACACTGGTACTTATTTTCAGCATTAAAGTTTTGTATTAGGAGTTTCTTTTCCTTCCATAGTTCTCATCTCTTTGTGTTTTCTTTGAACCCAATGTATTACGTTTTCTTAACCTCTCTTAATTACATTTCATGGCTTTTTTTAATTGTTTTTTTTTTTTTTTTTTATCCTCACTCGAGGATATTTTTCTATTTATCTTCAGGTAGAGAGAGAGGGAGAGAAAGGGAGAGAGAAAGAAACATTGACGTGAGAGGGACACATCAACTGGTTGCTTCCTGTATAACCACGACCAGGGCTGGGGACGAACTGCAACCGAGGTACATACCCTTGGCTGGAATTGAATCGGGAACTCATTGGTCTGCGGGCCAACGCTCTACTGCTGAGCCAAACCAGCCAGGGCTCATGGCTTTTTTTAAACAAAGCTTTTTAAAAAATATGTTTTTATTGATTTTAGAGAGACAGGAAAGGATAGGGAGAGAGAGAGAAACATTGATCAACTGCCTTCTGCACTCCCCCAACTGGAGATCAAGCCTACAGTCCAGGCATGTCCCCTCTCTGGGAATCAAACCGGTGACTGTTTGGTGCATGGGACACCGCTTAACAAACTGAGCCACACTGGCCAGCGCAAGATCTCATGGATTTGTAATAATCACAGTGCTGAGGTTTTTTTCCTTATTTTCATAAGGACAGTTGCTGTATAAACCAGATATAAACTGTGTTTTCTAAAAATTAAGACACTTTCAACCACATATGCACAATCATAAACTTGCTTTAGATGTCTAAATGATTTTAAACTTAGGTACTAAATAAAGTGTTGGTTGCTTGTACTTTTTGTGTAATTCTCATCTCTGAGTCCTTTGTTTTTCATGATCTTTCTAGTAACCCAGCTGATCCTGCTCTTTGGTCTCTGCTATCCCGTGTGGTTGCTCAGTATGGACAACGAAATGCAAAGGTGAGTAATATTCTAAATTCTGGCAAAAAGATTAAATAACTTGTGACATGGTAAATGATAGAATTTTAAAGTATTAGCATTATCATTTTGAAAAAGAAATGAATAATACAGTGAAGGAGTTCTGCTATTTAATTAAATTGTTCATTAGTTACTCAATAAGTAGTACATTGAGTTTCTTTCATGTACTCTTATACTAGTTTGGGCGTCATGGATAATACAAAGAATTAGGTCGACTCTCTTGAACACGTACAGTTACATGAATGGTTATATGATAAGGTTAAGCTTATAATGTTGTCATTTAATAAGATTATTATGTTTTTTAATCCCAAAAGATAATTTTATTGAAAAGCTCTTTAAAGATTAGAAAATATGAACTAGAACACTGTTCATGTTGAAAAATGTAAATCTAAACATGGAATTGTTTATGTTCTATACAGGGGATTACATACTGTATTTTAAATCATAGAAACCAGGTATTTTCATGAATCTAAAATATTTTGTTAACTTCTATGGTTGAGCTTTTATTATTTACTTAACTAGTTGGTAAACATAATGATAATAGCTAATATGTTTTGAAAACTAACTACATCTAAAAATTCCAATATCTGAAGTTTGTACGGGCCTGTTTTTGTTTGTTATTCCTACTGCTTTTACACATGGTGACTTTGTTTGCTTGATTGTGTATATATGAAAATTACTTGTGGAAATAATTTATGGCCTAGGATTAAGGTACCTTTGTGGAGACAGAAATTGTACTTATTTCTGCCAGGTGCTTGGGAGCTCCACCAATCTGGAACCACCTTAAACAAGGTTTAGAGCTTGAGGTTTTTAGACCAAACAGGTTACTATGTGCCTGGGTTTCAAGGTCATTTGAAACCTGGTTTACTTCTGATTCACCTTTAACCTGAGGGTATAGATAGTTCCTTGGGGTTTCAGCTTATTTTATTATGGGTTTCCTATATATTCCCCATTGTTATGTGAGCACTGGGCTTTGATTTCTGTCCCACTAGCCCGTGACTCCTTCAAAATTAAAATTCAATTTTGTTAGAACCTGCAAATGGCAGAAATGGCTTTCTTGCTCCCTTATCTCTCTGGATTCCAGTTTTCATTTTTAGACTTGGCCTGGTAAATTCTTAATATTTTGTCAGTTAGTCAGTGCTTTTAAGAATACATGTTTTTGGTAGTGAATGGAAGCTACACAGATGATCTCCCAGGACCAAATGGGAATTACAACTAAAATAAATACCAGTCATTGGAAAAAAAGCAATAGAAAAGCATTGGGAAAGGACCATATAACCAGGGACACTCGTAGGATCTGCAGAGACATGAGAGGTTGGCAGGCTAAGAGCCCATGGACAGCAGTGGCCTTAGCTGTGAGCAGCACCCTCGGGGTTAAAACCCCAAGCCGGCTCCACAGCACAGAGGGCCGGGACAGAGCACTAGATTGGCTACAGCCACTCGCCTTGGGCTCCGGCAGAGGGAGGGCAGCCTGGACTGGAACTCTGTGGAGATACCCAGGATTTGAAGGGTGCTCAGAGTTTTTGCTGAGTCATGGCCACAAAGGATAGTGGCCAGCTTGCTCCTTCCCAGCCACACAGGACGGTTACCAGCTTGCTCCTTCCCAGAACTATGGGGAAAAGCAGCAGCCCCTCCCTCACAGATTCAGCCCCAGCCAGGTGAGCCATAGAGATGTAAATTGAGTCTCATTAACAACCAGCATCTTCCCACTTTCTGGAAATTTTCTGACTCAGAACACCTGAGGCCTACATTCCAAGGCCCTGAGTAACTGAGACTAATAACTTTCAGGCAAAAAGCTAGAGGATAACTGAACCTTTCCTGGGCTTAAAAATCTACCCAGGAAAGCAAGACTTGACAGTGGTGTTTAACGTGGGCCCTCCCATGGTCATACAAACCCAGTAGAGGGAGCCACAAACAGCAGAACACGAACACCCACAAGGAAAATTTGGCAGGCTCCAAAACCCACTGAGATAGCCAAAATGGTGAAACAAAGAAACAAATCCCAAATGAAAGAACAAGGGAACTCTATGAAGATGAGATAAATGAAATTCAGTTAAGCAAGTTATCAGAGGTAGAGTTCAGAGCCCTGATCTTGAGGAAGCTCAACAGCATGAGTAAGGACATCAACACCATGAGTAAAGATATACAAATACTGAAAACCAAACAAGTGGAAATGAAAAATGACATAGCAGAAATAAAGAACACATTGGAAGGACTAACCAGCAGAGTAGAGGAAGCTGAGGACCGGATCAGTGAATTAGAAGATAGGGTAGAAAAAAATGAACCAATCAGAAAACCAAAAGAAAAAAAAATCAAAAGACAGGAATCCAGCTTAAGAGAGCTGTTGGACAACTGGAAACCTAATAACATTTGCATCATAGGAGTTCATGAAGAAGAAGAAAATGAGCAAGGGTTAGAGAATATATTTGAAGAAATCGTGACAGAAAACTTTTCTAATTTGGTGAATGAAGAAGGCATTCAAGTACAAAAACAACAGGGAGACCAAGTAAGAAGAACCCAAACAGGCACACACCAAGACAATAATAATTAAAATGCCAAAAATTAAAGACGAAGAGAGAATCCTAAAGGCAGCAAGAGATAAGCAACAGATTACTCATGAAGAAATCCCCATAAGGCTCTCAGCTGACTTCTCAACAGAAACATGACAGGCCAGAAGGGAATAGCATGAAGTAATCAAGGACTTGAAAAACAAGGATCTGAATCCAAGGCTATTCTATCCAGCAAGAGTATTATTCAAAATAGAAGGTCAAATAAAGAGCTCCCAGACAAAAACAGGCTAAGGGAATATATTAGCACTAAACCAGCACTGCAAGAAATGTTAAAAGGACTGCTGTAATTAGTAGAAAAAATAGGAATAAAATAGAACCACACTAAACAAAAATGGCAATAAATAAGTACATGTCAATAACCACCTTAAATGCAAATGGTTTGAATGTTCCAATAAAAAGACACAGGGTAGCTGGATAAGAAAGCATGACATATATATGCTATTTACAGGAGACCCACCTCACAACAAAAGACTCATAGGTTGAAAGTAAAGGGATGGGAAAAAATCTTCCAAGCAAACAGGAAGGAAAAAAAAGCTGGGGTAGCAATACTCATATCTGATAAATTAAATTTTAAAATGAAGGCCATAACTAGAGACAAAGAAGGCCACTGCATAATATTGAAAGGATTTATCCAACAGGAAGATATAACCTTGGTAAACATATATGCACCCAATATAGGAGCACCAAAATATATTAAAAATCTTCGGAGGGCTTCAGAGGAGAAATCGACAGCAATACAATCATAGTAGGGCACTTTAACACCCTGCTGACATCACTGGATAGATCCTCTAGAGCAGTGGTTCTCAACCTTCCTAATGCCAAGACCCTTTAAAACAGTTCTTCATGTTGTGGTGACCCCCACCCATAAAATTATTTTTGTTGCTACTTCATAACTGTAATTTTGCTACTGTTATGTTTTAGGCGACCCCTGTCTAAGGGTCGTTTGATCCCCAAAGGAGTTGTGACCCACAGGTAAAGAACCACTAATCTAGACAAAAAACTAACAAGGAACCAGAGACTCTAAATGAAGCACTAGATCAAATGGATTTAATAGATATATATCTACAGAGAACTTCACCCCAAAACTGCAGAATTCACATTCTTCTCAAGTGCACATGGGACATTCTCAAAGATAGATCACATGTTAGGGCACAAACTAAGTCTCTACAAGTTCAAGAAGATTGAAATCATATCAAGCATATTCTCAGAGCACAATGGCATGAAACTAGAAATCAATTGCAACAAGAACATGCAATGACATTTGAAACATGGAGGCTAAATAGCATGTTATTGAATAATGAATGGGTTACCATGGAGATCAAAGAAGAAATTAAAAACTACCTAGAAATCAATGAAAATGAACACACAACAACACAAAATCTATGGGATGCAGCGAAAGCAGTTCTGAGAGAGAAGTTCATAGCACTACAGGCCCACATCAAGAAACAAGAAAAATTTCTAATTGACTAAATAACCTCACAGGTTAAAGAACTAGAAAGCAAACAAAAAGAAAACCCTAGAGTAAGTAGAAGAAAGGAAATAGTACAGATCAGAGCAGAAATAAACAACATGGAGACCAAAAAACAATTCAAAGGATCAATGAAACAAAGAGCTAGTTATTTGAAAAAATAAGGAAAATTGATGGACCCTTAGCTAGACTCACCAAGAAGTGAAGAGAGAGAACCCAAATACACAAAATCAAAAGTGAAAGAGGAGAAGTAACAACTGACACCACAGAAATACAAAGTCTCATTAACAAATACTACGAACAATTATACGGCAACAAATTAGACAATCTAAGCGGAATGGACAAATTTCTAGAAACACATAGTCTCTCAAAACTGAACAAGGGAGAGATAGAAAGCTCAGAGACCAATAAAACGAAGGAAATTGAAGATGTAATCAAGACTCTCCCAGCAAACAAAAGCCCAGGCCCAGATGGCTTCACGGGGAGTTTTACCAAGAATTCAAAGAAGGACTAACACCCATTCTTCTCAAACTGTTCCAAAAAATCAAGAAGAAGAAAGACTTCCAAACTTATTTTATGAGGCCAGCATAACTCTAACTTCAAAACCAGAAAAAATACTACAAAGATGCCAGTATTCCTGGTGAACATAGATGCCTAAATCCTTAACAAAATACTAGCAAATCGGATCCAGCAAGACATCAAAAAAATTATTCACCATGACCAAGTGGGATTCATCCCAGGGATGCAAGGCTGGTACAATATTCGCAAATCAAATAATGTTTTACACCACATAAACAAAATGAAAGATAAAAACCACATGATCATATCAATAGATGCTGAAAAAGCATTTGACAAAATCCAGTACCCATTTCTGATAAAAACGCTCAGCAATGTAGGAATAGAGGGATCATATCTCGACATAATAAAGGCCATATATAAAAGACCTACAGCCAACATCATACTCAATGAACAAAAACTAAACTCATTTCTCTTAAGAACAGGAACAAGACAGGGATGCCCAGTTTTGCCACTCTTATTTAACATAGTACTAGAAGTCTTAGCCACAGCAATCAGACATGAAGAAAAAATAAAATGGATCCAAATTGGAAAGGAGGAAGTGAAACTGTCATTATTTCCAGATGACATGATATTATACATAGAAAATCCCAAAGACTCCCATCAAAAATTTACTAGACTTAATAAATGAATTTGGTAAAGTAGCAGGATACAAAATTAACATCCAGAAATCAATGGCATTCTTATACACCAATATGAACTCACAGAAAGAGAAACTAAAAAAAATCCCATTTACCATCGCAGCAAAAAAAATTAAGATACCTAGGAATAAACTTAACCAAAGAAGTAAAGGACCTATTTGCAGAAAACTTCAGGAAATTTAAAAAAGAAATAGAGGAAGATATAAAAAAGTGGAAGCACGTACCTTGTTCATGGATTGGAAGAATTAACATCATTAAAATGTCCATACTACCTAATACTTCAAAAGTTCATATGGAACCAAAAAAGACTTCGTATAGCCTCAGCAATCTGAAAAAGAAGGAAAGTAGGCAGGATCACAATACCGGATATCAGGTATTGCTATCCTGATATCAGGTAAAGCTACTGTAATCAAAACAGCCTGGTACTGGCGCAAGAACAGGCATATAGATCAATGGAATAGAACAGAGAACCCAGAAATGGACCCAAAACATTATGCTCAATTAATATTCGACAAAGGTGTCAAGAGCATAAAATGGAGTAAAGACAGCCTCTTTAATCAATGGTGTTGGGAAAATTGGACAGCTACATGCAAAAAAATCAATAAAACTAGACCATCAACTTACACCATACAAAAGAATAAACTCAAACTGAATAAAAGACTTAAATGTGACTCGTGAATCCATAAAAATCCTAGAAGAAAATGTAGGCAACATAATTTCAGACATCATACGCAGCAGAATTTACAGATACATCACCCAAGGCAACAGGAACAGTGGAAAAAATTTACACATGGGACTACATCAAACTCAAAAGCTTCTGCACAACAAAAGAAACAACCATCAAAATGGAAAGAGAACCCAGTGTATGGGAGAGATTAATTGCTAAGGATACATCAGATAAGTGGTTAATTTCCAAAATACATAGAGTGCTCATAGGGTGTCAATGGGGGGAAAAGGACAAAACATCTGTAACAAAAAAAGTAAAAAATAAAAAATAAAAGAATACATGTTTTTTATATCTTATCCTAATGCTTCTTTAAAATGCAGAATCTAATTCACTAGGTATGGGATGGAGCCTAATATTCTGCATTTCTTACAACTTACTAGAAAATGTTGATACTACTGGTATATAGACCACACTGAGTAGCAAAGTTTTATCCTACATTTTTAGTTATTTTCAGTGTATGGTTTGGTTCAAAGAACCTAGAAAACCATCATTATTAGACACTGAAATGAAGTACTTATTATGTTCCAGCTACTGTGCTAGGCATTTTTATATATTTTGTCATTTAATCCCAAGAACCATATGAAGAAGGTGCAAATGTCCATTGTACAGAGGACACTTGAGACACAGAGATTAAATAACTTGTCCAAAGTCACAGTTAGTGGCTGTGGTAATGGGTCATTCCAGGTCTAACTCCTGAATCTTCCTTCTACTCTGTTGTGTTATCTTGTTTTTAATCCATCTTCTATTTGTTTTATATTGACATTTTAAAAAGTTTAGTTTTAGTATTCTTGATATGCTAAATACAGTTTTGAAAACTTTTCTGATACGTATATACATTTCTGATATAAAATGAAGACTACATTATACTTCTGATTTAAAATGAAATCATTCTCTTTTTCAGGTAAAATATCTAATTGAATTTTTAAAAGTAAAGGATTATGAGTTGCCTTTATGAAAACTATTATGCATATGTTTTTCTCATTTTAGTATTGAGTTGAAGCTGTGAACAGCTTCATGGTCCTCTGAACTTTATTCATTTTAGTAGGGATTACGGAAGTTTTCAAATACTGTATTTTTGTGAAGAAACCATGTTAGTTTATCTCATAATAGGTTTTGTAATCTCTTGCCCTCATTCTCTCTTTTTTCTTTCAGTCTTTTATATTGTTAGAACGTGTGTACATTGGTTTGGTACCATGTAAAATCATACAACTTTTAGACCTTTAATGAGTAGGGTTGAAATGGTTATAGTAGAAAAAGATTTTTTAATAAAAATATTAAACTGGTCTTTTAAAGCAATAATAAGTTGATACTTAAGGAGTTTAAAAGTTGTGAATGTGATATAACAGAACCTTTCAAATAACTTAATGGAGATTTTTATCAGACTGAATTTTTATTATTTTGTGGAAGTCTGTGCATTTATTTAGAAAATCAATTCTTTTTATTATAGGGAGGTGCTGTAGCAGGAAATGTGGCTCATATTTTGGACTCACATCATGGAAAGGTTAGTTTTTCCCAGTAAAGAAAATGGTCTACCTGTTAAATAATGTTATTGATGAAAGAATAATTCCTCCTAGGCTTAAGGGTCGCATCATAGCCAATGAAGTCATACTTTTCGTCACTTTGAAAGTCAAGGAGCTATAAAGAGAATTGGTTAACACCTTTCTTTTCTCTTACACAGAAGGCATTACTGTATACTGCAGTAAATCAGTTGGCTATGGGAAGCAGTTCAGCAGAAGATGAAAAAAATATTGCATTAAAGACCATTCAGAAGGCAGCTCTTCTTTCTCCAGGTGAATATAATATCCATTTCATTAATTAGGATTCTGTTCATCTTTCATTTGTGATTTATAGGAGCAGAGTTTGTATTTTTTATGAAATAAGACAAGGAAATTTTTAGAAAATATTTGAAGATTTTGCATGTAAGTATTTGATTAACTACATTTGGCTAGTGATAATTAAGATGTAATTAATTACTGAAGCAGGCTCAAAGGAATATCTGCTTAAAGATAGTTTTTTACCTGTTATTGTAAAATCCGAATTGTATATTTTCAAGAAGTAGTTTTATTTTTTTAATTTTTCTATCAGGCTTTAGTAAGGTCTACCTATAGATACTAAATTATTTAATAAACTTATTCAATTATTTTAATGGGTAGTTATCTCCTTGAAAATTGGAAATATGTTTTCTTTGGTTTGAAATGCCAGTGCTGGCCTCACCTGAGCTATCCCTTAGTTCTGACCAGCTGTGTCCTGTGTGCCATTTATCACAAAGGTACTGAGGCACTGCACACGGACCACATCAGCACTTCCACTACCTCTGGAGGACTAGAATGTCTAGCAGTGTTGGATTCTGAGATATATTTTCATATATAATTGTTTTTAATATGAAATACAGCATTAAAAAATTTATTTCCTCAGAGCACTTGAAACAATTGTTTGATCAGAATGCTATTGCTTTTGGCCAGGGACTATTAGGAAACAAATTATACAAAGAACAGGTTCAATGTTATCTTTACAATAAAGTTGTAAACATCTCAATTTAACTACAAAATATTTAATATTTCAGACAATTTTTATAAAACAAATGGAACAATATTTTGTTGTTTATTATTTCTTTCATTTTTAAAATAATCAGAACAAAAACAGAGCCTACACATTTGAGTGTGTTTCTGATTTTTGGAGGTGTTCTCAATCAAGTGTTAGATAGAATTACTCTCAAGAATTCTTACTGTGGATCCACAGTTACAGAAGATCTGTTAGCCTTTGGGTTAAGTGGCATAAACTTTAGAAAGGTAAGATTGCCTAGTTAAGATCCTCTCTAATGATATTTTCTGATTTTCCTTTATTATCTGGAGAAATACATACTCAAGGAAGCAGAGTCATCATATAAGATGCTTTAAACAGGGACCAAGTGATGAAAATGAGTACCTGTTTGAGACTTATCCTTGGAGTCCAGTGAAAGTGAATATAATTGTAGTTGTATGTAGTAGTTGTACACCTCCTTTGGGTGAGTAAAGTACAGTTTTGACAGGTGGTACTCCAAGGGATCTTTTTAGAAATTTAAATATAATTCCAAGAAATTTAGAATTAAATGGAAGGAAAACCAATTTTTGCTAGATTACTGCTTCTGTGATATTAAGAGATATTGTTAGCAAATTATATTTAAATTTTTTTAAGTTTATAGTTTATGTATTTTATATATATTTATATTATTACTTTGTTTCCTGGGGAATTTGAGTTGCTGATTATCGATGAAAAAGTTAATAAAACAGCAATTCTTTTGAATTACGACAGAAGAAATATCTGGAAACTAATGTCCATCCCTCCTACCAAAATCTAAATACTAGAACGCCCTAAGATCCCTGAAGATGTTGTTCAGTGTCTTCAGGGTAAAACAGTATTCAGAAATTGAGTCCACTTTATTTGGAATTATAGTACTTTAGACCTGATAGCGTGTGAGCCATCATGTAGTTCAATTGCCTTATTTCAGAGAAAAATGAGTCCCAAAGGAAAAGCTGCCACATAGTTCATTAGTGTCATTGTTAGCCCTAAAACCCAGAGCTAGTACTCAGCCACATACCTTTTATTATATAGTAGTCAGATCTTATCATAAATTCTAGGGAATGGTCTTGATTTCCTTATTATGAAATTTGAATGTGTTTTATGTTATTTAAAATAAGGTAGTTATTATCTGGGGCAGATAATATTTTGTAATATGGAGATACATAATTTTTTGTGTGAAAGTTTTTGATCTGTATAAGATTTCTAATGATTCTTGTACTGTTAGTAGTAACACTGATCATCTACAAATGAAATAGATATAGATTTCAGACATTTGATGGGAGACTTAGGCTGGATGGGGCAGTAAGATTAAAATATATATATATATATATATACACACACACACACACACACACACACACACACACACATACTAAAGCTAAAAATGTATACTTAAATAAATGACTATTGTTAACTAGCACTCCCTTGTGGAATTTTAAAATTATTTGTTTTTCAAGGGTAGCTGGACTAAAATATTAACCATAGAAGTGAACTGCAAAATATTCTTTTTAAAATAAAAAGCCAAAATTTTAAAACCTAAGCTCCAAGTCCTCTTCTAGCTTCTTTTTCACAACTACCTTTCTTAAAAAGAGGAGTCTATAGTCATAATCTCTTTCTGTTATTATTTCCTCAACCCACTTCTTTCAGTCTTTACCCCTTACTCCTGAAGCTTCTATCAGGATGTGAAGGGAGGAAGGAAAGAGCAAATGAATGAAAAGATATATAATAATACAATTGCTTCACTTGGAATGATAAAGTGACTTTCATGCTTGGCTGTTAGAACATAGCTAAAATGTAGTTGTCTTGAGCTTTTCTTTTGGCTCAAACTTTTAAGAACTGAAAAATTGTTATCTTGCTTTTCTATTAACTGGGCCTTTAAAGCAGGGACTGATTAATGAACATGAGTGCTTGTTTGAGACTTGTCCTTCATGTCCAATGAAAGTGAATATAATTGGCCTTTCCACAGTGGCATAGCAGTCTAGGTAACTGCACTAACTAGTGGAAGAAAAGTTTAATAGGATATTTCTCATCCTCTGACATGTTTGATAAAAATGGCAAACCTTGAAGGATGAATATAATAATGTATCTTCTGAAAACAAGTGTAATTTTGTTTTAAGAAAATGGAATTTTTCTAGATACAGATAATTTTTTGTATGTTTGTAAACTCTCATTTTGGTGGCTTTTTTCAGCAATATGTTAATATTAACAAGTGTTCTAACTCTATTTCTTACGTTTAGGTGATCCTGCTGTCTGGGCTGGGCTGATGGCAGCTTGTCATGCTGATGATAAACTGGCTATAGTGAACAATTCTCAGCCAAAAAGGATGGATTTATACTTGGCACTGTTATCTGCGGTTTCTGCTTCAAGTAAGTTTAAAAGCGGATTTTATAATAATAAATTCAGTACTCAGAAGAGTATTGCCAAAATGCAGTGGGAACAGTTAGTTCTACACTAAAGACTCTTATGATCTCATCTAACAAAGCTTAAAAACAAGTCTTGAAAAGATAAAATTATTTTTAAGAAGCTGAGCTGCTTACAGGTCAAAACTCAAGAGGGAGTTTGGAGGGATGGGTGAAGGGATTAAGAAGCACAAATTGGTTGTTAGACTGAAGAACTTCAACGAGAAAGGCGGGGGGAGGCGGGAAGAGATAAACCAAGTAACATATGCATGTATGCATAATCAATAGACACAGACAGTACTGTGGGGAAGGCAGGAGAGGTGTGGGAGCAGGATAGAGGGGGTCAATAAAAACAAAAACTAAAAAACTCAAGAACATTATAGGAATACAAATATATATATCTAGTATTCAACAAGGCAGAATTCACAACATCCAGTATCCAATTAAAACTTTGCCCGGCTAGTGTGGCTCGGTGGATTGAGGATAGTCCCATGGACTGAGAGGTCCCGGTTAGATTCCTGGTCAGGGAACATGCCCGGGTTTCAGGCTTAACCCCCAGTAGGGGGCATGCAGGAGGCAGCCGACCAATATTTCTCTCTCACATCGATGTTTCTATGTCTTTCTTCCTTCCCCTCTCTCTAAAAAAAATCAATAAAAACATATGTATATAATTTAGTAGGTATGCAAATAAGCAGAAGAATACCACCCAGAATGAGGAGAAAAACCCATCAGTAGAAACAGATCCACAAATGACATGATAAAAATCTCATTAGAATGTAATGGACGATTTAAAGCATGTATGACAACAATGGCACAATGGCCAGGAGCGGAAATAGAAGTATTTTGTTGTAAAATTTTTGTACTATAAGTGAAGTAGTACAAAATTACTTAAAGGTAGATTGTAACAAGTTAAAGACAAACACTGTAAACCTTAAAATAGACACTAAAAAAAATAGATTTATAGCTAATAAGCCACCAAAGTAAACAAACCAGAATCATAAAAATATTATCCAAAAGAATAGATAAGGAAAATATAAAACCATAACACATTAGAGTTAGACCCAGCCACATTAGTAATAAAATTAAATATAAATAGTCTAAATACCCTAGTTAAAAGGCAGAGATTCTCACTGGATAAAAAAGCAAGAGTGATCTGTTGCCAGAAAGAAACATATAGACAAAATATAAATCTGTATTTATTGATTGATTTTTTTTTCTTTTTTTTAATTCTCACCTGAGGATATTTTTTCATTTTTGTTCAGATAGGGTGGGAGGGAGAGAGAGAGTAAAAAACACTGATGTGAGTGGGACACATCGAGTGGTTGCCTCCTGCACAACCCCAATCAGGGCCGAGGACGAATCGCAACCAAGGTACGCGCCCCTGACCAGAATCGAACCCGCTACTCATTGGTCCACATCCGATGCTCCAACCACAGAGTGAAACCGGCCATGGCTAAATCTTTATTTAAATATAAAGATAAAAGAGCCTAAATAGTAAAAGGATAGAAAAGATACATACACCATGCCAACACAAATCAAAAGAAAGCTGGAGTGACCATGTTAATTTCAGACAAATTAGAATTCAGAGCAAAGAATATTACAGTGATAAAGAGGGTCATTTCACAATGGAATCAGTTCATTAAGAGGACTTAACAATATGGTCTGCCTTGTCTTATAGTGCTTTGCTTTGTAGCACTTTGCAGATGTTGGTTCTTTACAAATTGAAGGTTTGAGGCAATCCTGTGTTGAGAAAGTCTGGGCCGTTTTTCTTTTTTCTTTTTTAATTAATTTATTTTTATTACAGATAAAACATATCAACATTCTACAATGCTACTAAAGCACTACTTTTAGGGAAGTTATAACATTAAATGACTACATCGTAAAATAAGAAAAGCCTCTAATTAGTGCCCTTACATTTACTTTAAGATTAAACTAGAAAAAGGAAATTAAATCCAAAGTAAGTAGACAAAAAGAAATAAGAGTAGACATCAATGAAATAGAAAACAGAAAATCAACAGAAGCAAAAATTTTGTCTTTGAGAAGATCAATATAATTGCTAAACCTCTAGCTAGACATCAGAGGAAAAAATAAAGTACCAATGTCAGGAATGAAAGCGGTTACACTACTATAGCCATTAAAAAGCTAGTGAACAACTTTATGCCATTAAATTTAGCAACTTAGATGAAATGGACCAATTCCTTAAAAGACACAAAGCTTACTTAGGAAGAGATAAACTGAATAGTTTTATATCTGTTAAAGACACTAGATTTGTGGTTAAACATCCTCTCATAAAGAAAACTCCAGGACCAGATGGCTTCACTAATGAATTCTACCAAACATTTAAGGAAGAAATAATACCGGTTCTATACAAACTCTTCCAGAAAACTGAAGAAATGATAATATCTCCTAACTTCTTCTGAAACCAGAATTACCCTGATAGCAAACCAGACAATGACTTTATAAGAAAACTACAGAAGGACATCATGTCTGAACATAGATGTAAAAATTTATTAATAAAACTTGAGCAGTTCAAATCCAACAACAGATAAAAAAAGATAATACATCATGATCAAGTGTAGTTTTTCCTAGGAATGCAAGGTAGCTTTGACATTTGCGAATGAATGTCATTTACTGTGTTAACAGGTGTGAAAGATGCCAGACAAAAAGTATATACTTTACGATTTCATTATAAGACATTTTACAAAATGCAGACTGATTTATTTTGACTGACAATGATTGGGGGCATAGTGTAAAAGGAGGGGATGTAGGTTGGGGACAAAACTGATTACAAAGGGCAGGAGGAGACGTATGATGATAATGAGTATGTTCTTTGTCTTGATTGTGGTAATGGTTCACAGATGTTTACTTATGTCAGAACTCATCAAATTGTACAGTTTGAGTATGTACATAGTGCAGCTTACTGTATGTTAGTTATAATGCAATAAATCATTAATTTTTTCAATGAATTATTTTCACTTTTACTATAGATATAGTGATTTTTAATATGTCACAAATATATAAGGCTTTAAGTTTTTCCATCACAAATATTCCTACCATGAAACTTTTCAGAAACCTGTCTCCGGATAGTCTATGCTATTCCAATGGTTCATGTAAGTTTCAAAAATTGTATATGCATAAGTCTTGCTGCAATACTAATTAGCAATTAATTACTCATTTGAGTAAACATTATAAATTGCAGGAAAAAGTAACATTGACATTTTTTGTTTATAGTTAAAGACAAAGAATTTCTTGAAAATTACAATGAATCTCTTGAAAAGTGGTCTCTCTCCCAAGCTGTCACTGGTCTAGTAGACACAGGAAGAATATCTGAAGCTGAAGCCCTATGCACAAAGGTATTGTTATGGATTTGATGAGATTTATGGATTCTTATCCTATTTGGAAAATAACTTCAAAGCCAGAGTGCATGTTATTTGAAGAGCACATGGTGGTGGTTGGTGGTGGATTGGTATGATGATAGTAATGATGATAACACCTAGCATTTATTGAGTACTTCCACAGGCTAGTCACTACATTTAGCAGTTTGTATTTGAACTTCACAACAGTCCTATGGCAAAGGTTTTTATAATTATCTCCATTTTTCAAATGGGAAGACCAACAGTAAGTTAGTTTTTGAACTTACTAACTTACTGTGAATTTTCAAACTTACTGTGAGTAAATTCTTAGCACCTTACCTTGCACATAGTAAGGGCTCAATAAATATTTATTGAATGAATAAATCAATTTCATAAACCTACTCAGAAATAATTTAATGGGAGCATTTTAAGCATCACTTTTCTTGAAAACATCTTGTTTCTTAAATGTTTACCGGGAAGATTGTATTGTTGTCCTAGAAATTTTTTCTGAAAAAGCAGTATAAATTTCGCAGAGAAAGAAGAATGGGTTTTTTAAGATCTCTTTTGGCCCTTGAATGCTCTGAAAAGCAGAGTAATAAATTTTCTCTTTTATTTAAGAAATTTCATCTAAGTTCAGGACAGGTTAGTATTTTATAGTGAAAGTTTAGTAATTATAAATTGACAGCTGGCTATGCTGTGACAGAATAAGAGATGCTTTATGAACCTTGTCTGTCATTTTACTGTTTCAATCTCTTACTTAGAAAAAAACAATCAAGTCCATTTTAGAAATAAATACATTTAAGACTATGACCTAATTAGTAAAAAATAAAGAGGAACATGTTATTGAAGGACAAAAAATAAAGGAAGAAATAGTCAAACAATAGTGGAAGGACTTGGGTAGAGAACTTATGTACATGTGTACATGTTTTAGGGTGTAAATAGCGATATCACCTGAGAATAAACCAAATGAAAGGGATGTACTAAATCTAAAATAAATGACTTACAAACTACAGTAATAGTATTACCGATTTTAAAGATTATTTGTATGTAGAGTCTGATATGCCCAAGATGTTCAGTGTTTTATTTATTTTACTTTTGCAGTTTTTTATCTTTTTAATAAGAAAAAGTCAAATTTAGATTTTGAAAAAGTCAAATTTAGATTTTTTCCCTCAACATGGAGAATAGCTTGATTGCCTGTTACATTTAACATTTAACAGCCTATTTGATGTATTTGTATTTGGGGTTTACATTTTAGAACTTAAAAAGTAACCCTGATCAGCCAGCTATTATCTTACTTTTGAGACAAGTTCAGTGTAAACCACTCCTGGAATCACAAAAGCCTCTGCCAGATGCTGTACTTGAAGAGCTGCAAAAAACAGTCATGTCCAACTCAACCTCTGTTCCAGCTTGGCAGGTAAACCTCTCCTTTCTTATGTGAGTCCTGAATTAAAATACTCTATGATAATTAACTGAGGTCAGGGGAATGCTCCATTTTTATTTGTCTTGCCTTTAAATTCACCATAAATCTCTCATTTTAAAGATTTAAAGGGTGTTATGATTAGAGGAACTAAGAAAGTTGAATACTAATTTAGTATCTGTTGTTATAATACTTCAAAGCATTCTTTTATTTTTATCCTCATCCGAGGACATTTTTTTATTTTTTTGTTGTTGTTGTTGTTCAGATAGAGTGGGAGGGAGAGAGAGGAAGAGAGAGAGAGAGAGAAACATCTATGTGAAAGGGACACATCGAGTGGCTGCCTCCCGCATGACCCAACCAGGGCCGGGGACAAACTGTAACCGAGGTACATGCCCTTAGCGGGAACCAAACCCAGGTCTCTCTGGACCACAGGCCGATGCTCTAAATGCTGAGCTAAAGTGGCCAGGGCTACTTCAAAGCATTCTTAATGGTTGATTATAAATTTTATTAATTTAAACAATGCTGAAAATACTATCTTTTACATAAGGTTGATGTAAGAGAGCTAAAGAAGCATTGAAAACATTTTATAATAAGTTACTATAATGATGTTTAACTCTCACTCTAGAGGGCATATGTAGTTTTTCATGAACTACTTTACAAATGACCCATATCCAAGATTTTAATGGTAAGTTAGTGCTTTTAGAAATAGTTATTTTGCCTGGACAGTGTGACTCAGTGGTTGAGCATCAACACATGCACCAAGAGGTTGCCGGTTCAATTCCCCGTCAGGGCACATGCCCAGATTGTGGGCCAAATCCCCAATGGGGGGCACACAGGAGGCAGCCAGTCAATGTTCTCTCTCACTGATGTTTCTGTCTCTCTTTCTCTCCCTTACTCTCTCTCTAAAATCAATAAAGAAAAAAATTAATTTTTTTTTTTGTAGTTTATCATAAACTTTACTTTTTTTTATTGGATTGTTGGAATTCATTAACTTTTCTGGATATAATCACATTTTTGGATATGTGTCTTACAAATATTTTCTCACATCTGTTCTTTGGCTTAGTACTCAATGTTACTTTTTTGATGAATAGGTCTTAATTTTAACGAAATCTGTCATTTTCTGATGGTTTATGCTTTATTGAGGTACTCTGTTTATGAACTCCAAGTTCATGAAGATATTTTTCTGTTTTCTTTAATAAGCTTTTGTTTTATTTATCACATGTAGGTCTATGGGTCATCCTGGGTTAATTTTTGTGAATGCTGCAGGGTCAGGGTTTATTCTTTTCCATATAGATATCTCATTGTTCAAGCACTATTCTTTGAGAAGTACATTCTGTCTCCAGTGAAGTGTAGTGATGCTTTTATCATAAATCAGGTACTTGTGTATGTGTGGGTCTTTTAAGGCTCCCTATTCTGTTCCATTGATCTGTTTGTTTATTCCTGCATATATATACCTTTATAATCTTGATATGTGGTAATATTAAGACCTCCAACTTTCTTGTTCTCCAAGGTTGTCTCAGTCATTTCAGGTCTTTTGCATTTACATATAAATTATCAATCATTCTTCCCCACTAATCCTCTCACCTTAGAAAACCTTGATGGTATCTTAATTGGAATTACATGAACCTATAGTTTAATGTGGAGAAAATTTACAAAGTAAAACTATTGAATTTCTCTATCCTTGAATATGGTATACCCATCAAATTATTTAAGTTCTAGCCTGGCCAGAGTGATTAGAGCATTGTCCTTCCTGTGCACCGAAAGGTTCCATTGCCGATCAGGGCACATACATGTGTTGCTGGTTCAATCCCCAGTCAGGGTGTATATGGAGGGCAACTCTTTCTCTTTCTCTCCCTTCCTCTCTCTAAGCATATTATTCTTGGGTGAGGATTAAAAAAAATTATTTAAGTTCTAAATTTTAGCATGTTTTACAAGTTTCAATGTAGAGGTTTGTTCCATTTCTGTGTTAAATTTATTTCTAGGTCTTTTTTTGTTTGTTTCATTGAAAGTAGTTGTTTTTTTTTTCTTTCTGTATATTGGCTCCAAACATTTAGAAATGCAGTTGATTTTTGTATTGGCCCACCAGCAGCCTTGCCAAATTCACTTATTCTTTTGAAACAGTTTTGAGTTTTCTACATATACAATTATGTCATTTGTGAAGAATCAAGTTTTACCTTTTTATTCTAACATTTAAAAATTTTTTCCTGCCATATTGCACTGTTTAGAACCTTGACTATAATGTTAAATAGAAGTGGTGATAAGTGAATATTCTTGTCTTATTCTTTACCTTAGGAAGAAGATATTTGATATTTCCCAATGAAGTGTATTAGCTGTAGGTTTTGTATTACATTTATCAGATTATGGCAGTTCTCTTTAGTTCTGAATTTTTCAAGAGAGATTTGTTTTTTTTTATCACGAAAGGGTGTTAATTAATCGTTATCAAAATATTTTTAGTATCAGGATGGTTCTTTTCCTTATTCTATTAATGTTGTGGATTGCATTTATTTTCAAATGTTAACCTTGCGTTCTTTTTTTTTTTTTATCTTCACTTGAGGACATTTTTCCATTTTTTGTTCAGATAGAGCGGGAGGGAGAGAGAGGAAGAGAGAGAGAGAGAAACATCGACGTGAAAGGGACACATCAGGTGGTTGCCACCCACACGACCCAACCAGGGCCGGGCACAAACTGCAACCAAGGTACATGCCCCTAGCGGGAACCGAACCCGGGTCTCTCTGTACTGGCCAGGGCGCGTTCTTTTTTTTAGAACTTTTTTTTATTGATTTATTTTTGTTACAGATGTTTCTCCTTTTTCCCCTATTGACACCCTCCCCCCCCAATCCCCAGCTTTACAACCTTGCATTCTTAGAAGAAACCCTGTTTGGTCAGGATGTATTATTCCTTTTACATATTGCTAGAGTCAGTTTGTTAATATATTTGTTTAGAATTTTTGTACTTCTATTTATGAAAGAGTTTGGCCTATAATTTTTCATTCTCATAAGGTTGTTATTCCCCTTTTCTTTGTTTTGTGAAAAATTTATTTCTTTAATATTTGGAAGAATTCACCATTGAAGCCATTTGGACCAAGAATTTTCTTTATGGGAAAGTTTTTTTTGTGTGTGTGTGTGGTATGTGCCCCTAGCGGGAACCGAACCCGGGACTCTCTGGTCTGCAGGCTGATGCTCAACTGCTGAGCCAAACTGGCCAGGGCTGGGAAAGTTTTTTTTATAAGATTAAATTTCTTTAATAGACATAGTACTATTAAGATTTCCTTTGTTAGCTTTGTTGAGTTGCAAAGAATTTGTTCATAGTGCATCTCAATTTCACATTTATAGGCATAAAGTTGTTCATGATATCTTTTTAATGTTTGTAAAGTCTGTAATGATTTTCCCTTTTTCTTTCTTACATTGGTAATTTATGTTCTCTAATTTTCTTCCTTTAACATACACTATTTTATAAATTTTTGAAGGAACCAACTTTTGTTTTGATTTTATTATTCTTTACATGTTATTGATTTCTTTTCTGTTATTTTCTTTACTTCTTTTGGATTTAGTTTTTTTCACCTAGTTTGTGAAATAGAAATTTATATCAGTAGGTTTTTCATCTTTCTCTAGCATATGCATCCCACAAGATTTTATGTAGTGCTTTCATTGTCATTCATTTAAAAATGTTTTTAAATTTCCATTGGGATTTCTTCTTTGGCTCATTTTTTTTTTTTTTTTTCTGAAGCATGTTGCAAAATTTCTAATTTGGTGGGAAAGATTTAGTTAGCTTCTTTGTTACTGACTCCTAGTCTAATTCTACTTAATCAGAATTTACTTTATGATTTCTCTTTTTTGAAATTTGTTCAGACTTGCATATAAACCAGCATATGATCAGATTGGTAAATGTTGCATACACTCTTGCAAATAATATGTATTCTGAAGTTATTAAGGACAGTCTTCTAAATGTGTCATTTAAATCATGCTAATTCACTGTATTTAAAACTTCTATACCTTTTCTAATTTTGTCTGTTTCTTTTATTATTGTTGAGATAGGTGTGTTCAAATCTCCAACTATGATTCTGAATTTTTCTATTTCCCCTTTTATTTCTGTCAACTTTTGCTTCATAAATTCTGTGTTATTATGTGTATATAAATGTAGGAGTATTATTTCTTCCTGTTGAATTGACTCTTTTATCATTATGAAACAGCCTACTTTATCTCAATATTTCTTGTCTAAAATCTGCTTTTTGGGAAGTTAATGCACCTATACAAACTTTCTTTTGGTTAGTATTTACATAATATATCTATTTTTACATTGCATTTTGATTTAATTCCTGACTTGCCATTTGGAAAAACTTCTGAGAATTGAGACAAGGGATGTAGTAAGCTGTTGCTAATAGAATGGCCAAGAATGCTATCCCCTTTCCTGACCCAGGATTTTTAGTTTTGGACACAAAACTTACCAAATTTTTTTTAAAAGTAACTTTATCAAAGTTTATTGAGTTTGTTGAAAGTAGAATATCACACTGGGTACTAAACTAAAATGTTTTGGGTGCTTGTTTTTTTCTGTTTCTCAGTGGTTGGCACACATATATCAGTCTCAAGGAATGATGTGTTCTGCAGAAATGTGTTATAGAAAGAGTCTACAAGTCGCATCCCAGCAGGGCAATTGGAGTGGGAAGCTGTCAAGTCTGTTGAGGCTAGCACTGCTTGCATTAGAAGTCTGTGTGGTAAGACTATGTTATTATTTATGATCATGAAAAATGTGATTTGTTTATTTTTCTTTCAGATGAAAGCTTTTTATATAGTGATATCCTATCAAGTTCCTATTGTTTCATCACCTTCTACTGTGGTTTCCTGTAAACTTTGTATTTGGGCTCTTGGTGGACATAAGAGTAACCTAAATCCATAGACTCCAGCCAGACCTTCTCAGTGTTTGGAGAAAAAAAACAACAAAGATTCCAATTTTAAGTTGGATTACAGCAAAATATACATTTTTGTTTCTTGGTAATTTAAGTTAGAATTAACCCAGCTACTCATATATGACAAAGATGTCAATAATTAACATTTTCATTTATTTCTCAGTTCAGTTTGACATAGTATAAGAAGGATATTTGGTAATTTTTAACTTGACATTTTGTTTTCTGATTCAAGTTAAGCTTATTAATTTTTAAAATTTTTTGTTAATCCTCACCTGAGGATATTTTTCCATTGGTTTTTTTTTTTTTTTCTTTTTTTTTTTTTGTGGGTTTTTAAAGCTTTTTCAATGATTTTTTTTTTTTTTTATCCTCACCCGAGGACATTTTTCCACTTTTTTATTCAGATAGAGCGGGAGGGAGAGAGAGGAAGAGAGAGAGAAACATCGACGTGAAAGGGACACGTCGAGTGGCTGCCACCCCTATGACCCCACCAGGGCCAGGGACCGACTGCAACCAAAGTACATGCCCTTAGCGGGAACCGAACCCGGGCCTCTGTGGACCGCAGGCCGACGCTCTAACCGCTGAGCCAAACCGGCCAGGGCTCCATTGGTTTTTTTATTTTCTTTAATAGTGTTTGCATTTTTTAAAAATCATATGCATGTTACTTCTGTAATTAAAAGATAAACTGTCAATTTTTTTTTTTGTTTGAAAAGATTAGAAGGAATTGTCCTCGACAGGTCTGAATTTGCTCATCCATTCACCATAGTAATTCATTGTCAATATTGTTTACTTGTTTTAACTATACAGTTTGACAAAGAAATATAAGAATTAGGACATTTTTCAGCTTTGGTGCTATTACCATAGAGCACATTAAAGAGCTCCTCAGGTCGGGGCCATGTTTTGGTCATCTTTTTATCCTTAGTTTGCCCCTCTGCTGTGTACCTAAGGTTCCTCAATAAGTTATTTTTGAATAAATAGACAAATAATAACGGTAGTCATATTTGAGATGATTTGGTGGAAATAAATCATGGTTAATAGTGACTGCATACCACCAAACATTTTGTTTTGTTTGTCCCATATTTATATTTAACAAAGGTCTTTGTGACATTGGTAGCTGATGAGCTATGGAAGCCACATGGAGTAACTATAAAAGCTCTTGAATATGTGAGTTGAAGAAGCATCTACTCTTTTAGTCTAACTTATTATTTATTAGTTAATAATATAATTTAGTGTTGTGCTTGTTTTGTTTGTTCTTAATGCTGGGTAATTAAATCTGACCTGGAATAAAACAATAATAGCAAACATATATAGCACTTAGCTTGTGCTGGGCACTGTTATAGTGCTTTATGCATATTAACTAATTTAATATGCACAATTACTCTATTTTACAGATAAGGAAATTCACTTGCAGCTTAGTAATAACTATCTATACCTGTCCTGACCCCCAACTACCACCACAAAAGTGTTTTCTCTGAGAACCTTGGTTCTGGTTCTGCACAGTGGTTCTCAACCTTCCTAATGCCGTGACCCTTTAATACAGTTCTTCATGTCGTGGTGACCCCCAACCATAAAATTATTTTTGTTGCTACTTTATAACTGTAATTTTGCTACTGTTATGTCTTAGGTGACCCCTGTGAAAGGGTCATTCTACCCCCCAAGGGGTCGCAACCCACAGGTTGAGAACTGCTGAACCTGTGAAAACTTCAGCCAATTAAGCTATTTAGAGCCCCCCCCACACACACACATTTTTTTTTTTTTTGTAATAGTGGAGATAATGCTTGCTTTGCCTTCTTATAGAGTTGTTTTGAATATCAAATAAAATAACATTTACAAATGTATTTGTAAACTTTAAAGCACTGTCTAAAACAAGCACACCACTAAGTATTTATTAACAGATCATAAGTTAGACTAAAAGAATGTAAGTTATAAGATTTGACACCCAACAATTATTGTAAGAAGAGTTCTTATTTCTGTGGTGAACAGATGCAGTGTGCAGAGGAGGGGTATATTAAAATTAGACTTTTATGAGAGGCTACTGTATTTGTGGTAATATATGAGTAGGATATTAAACCTAAAGGTTCAACTAAGATTTAAGTATCAGATTCCAAAGTGAGATATCAGAGATCAAGATACAGATTTCTGAAGAAGGTAGAAGACTAACCTATACAGAAGCTATAAAGGGATTAGAAGATTGTAATTGGAGAAGGATTGTGAAGAAATTTCTTTGAAGAAAGCTATTGCTGTCACTGGTACTTCTCTCTGGTACATTTCCACACAGAGATGCCCACCAAGATGAGGAAGGAAGGGCTGCCAGAGAGAGGGAGGCCTTGATATATGACCTCCAGGGTCCTGGAGGCACATGTCTAGAAGCATATGGACATGTATCTGACACATTCCTCAGGAGCCATGGCTCTTACCTGCTGTGTTAGGACAGAGTTGCTAGTGTTTTGGAATTGACTATATGCTTTTGGGATAAAGTGATTGGCAGTGAGTGAATCCCAAAGGTGGGTAGGAGTATACACTTGGGTACAAGATGGAGGCAGTGAAGGAGCATTTCTACAGTGTGGGACCAGCAGCACCCCCAGAGTTTCTTAGAGTCAGGAATGAGTGATGCCAAGTGTGAAAGTAGATAGGAATTCTCTTCGTTCCTGTCCGGTAGGGCTACCTAGAAGAGTAATGAGATCTCAGGAGAAAGGAAGCTGGAGGTTTCTAGATTGCTAACGGATGTGAAAAGACTAAGTGGAATAAAGTACCTTCACCCAGGTTAGTAGAACTTCAGATTAGCAGGGCTGTTCCATGGATGTGCTTCCTATGCAACTGCACAGGGCTCCCTTGCTCTGCAGTTGCTGTCTTGAAATCCTTAATCATTTTTTAACAAAAGGCCCTGCCTTTTTAGTTTGCACAGATTACATAACTGGACCTGCAGGTAAGAAACTACCTGGGAAGTTGGGAATCTCTGATAAAGCAAGGAAAGTCTGGATGAAAAAAAACTTTAAATATTTGTCAGGCCTAGAGAGCTAGATATCATCTTACAATGGTACCAGTCAAATATAAACTTCTGGTATTTTAGTAGGGACCTGAAACCACAATTAACAAGAAAAAGTCGGGTATTGGGGAGAGGAACAAACCATCTGCTGCTACCTGTGACCATACCCTAGCTGGGCTCCAAGGAAATGGGAGTGGGGTGCAAACATTACCTTTAAATGAAGATTGAAGTATTGAAAAGAGAAGACATTCTAATTAAGACTGTGAATCAATGTAAGAAGAATGGATGTAAAAGTCATGGGGACTACTATAAATTTACATCTAGGAACAGAGTAAAAGTCTTTCACATAAAATAAATTCTAAAGACATAATTGGAGACAAAATAAGTGCATTCTAATCACATTGTTTAGCATACCAGTTACATACAGAAACTTTTACCTTATTTAATAATGTTGGCCTAACTTTACAGAATACTTTATATGCATTCTTGGAATTCATAGTGTATTATAAAATCAGCCAGTGAGTTTGTGTTGTTTGTTTCAAAAAATATATTCAGAATAATTGTATTAGTATGGGCTTTGCCTTATTTTTGTACCCAAGGTCCCATAGATCCTATCTTTGTAGATACCTCACAGCCTCTTTTCTCTGTTTTCAAATTCATTATCCTTATAGCTTCCTCTTTCTTGATTACACAAATTGCTGTTGCCTGTACTGCCCTCAAAGTTTATTGCTCTTTTTCTTTTATCATTTAGTGTTTGAAATGGACTATGTAAGACTTATTATTTCAACTTTATTAAAATGTGTAATTTAGCTACCTGTAATTATGAAATCTTGGTTACAGTTTGAGTTTTTCAATGGAAGATTTTAAATCTCTTTTTTCCTTACATAATTCAGTAGTGTTCATTTTATTTTCAGTTACTGTTTCTTAGGAAATACTTATCTACGTTATTTCTGAGTCAGTACATACTATAAAAAACAAAAGCTTGCAACCTAAGTAATGAATATTTCTGTTAACATTTTCTCTGTAAAGTACTTTAAAAAATGTTTTCAGTTTTGGTGACTTTGATTTAATTTTTTCTTTATCTCTCTGCTTTGTGCTTTTTTTCTATATTGGGACTCTATTAAAGTATTTCATTTCAGCCTTTCCTCTCTCCTTAGATAATTTTTGAGATGTGGAACTTTATATTTATCATTGCTGTGTTAAATTGAGTTTTGTATGTTTGGTAGACCATATAGGGTCAGTAACTAGTAGATTTTATTCACCTATATAATAGAATAGTGCATTTTCTGTTAACACATATTTTAGTGTTTTTAAGTGATATCTCCTCTGTGAAACCTTCCTTTATCCCAGTCTGCTCTGTTATGTAGCTCCTTAAGGGCAGGAATCAGATCTCAATCGTTTTGTAGAATTATGCTCCCTGAGCATTTACATGGCAACTTGGACAAGGAGGCAGTCAATAAGTAAGAGTAGAATTGCATTCTTTTCAAGTAAACATGTCAAAAGCTTTGATTTAACGTTTGTCTTATATTTTTACAGGCCAACATTTCCAATGATCATTGGCCATCTTTGGTTCAAGAAGCTACAACAGAGGCCTTGAAACTTTGCTTTTGTCCACTGGCTGTCCTTTTACAAGCTTTGTTACAGTTCAACCGCAAAATGGGGTCAAGGTGTGAAGAATCTTTGTTCATGTTTTTTCTTGAAAATATTTCTTTACTTTTAATTTTTCTAGGAAGCAAAGAAAGTTTTAGAATTAGTTTAACAACTTTGTCATTACTCATATATTTGTATCTACTTTAGAAAGGTTGATTTCAGTAACCCAATAAGGAAGAGAATAAAGCCTGACATTTGTTTTTGAAAGACATAGATGTTAGCACAGATAAAGAATATGAGATTTGGTATGACAGTATTTCAAGTGAAGAAGGCCTTGGAGTTTTTGCTTTTGACTGTCTTAGGATGAGCCATTAGTATAATGTGGATGCTAGAAACAAACAAAACCAAAAACCCCAAGTTCAAGACTAGATTGACATAAAATTTTCCAAGGCAATAAGCTATGGGAAAAAAGTAATAAGTATTGAAAAGGAAGAGGCATAAATAATGTGTGTTTTATATCCAGAAAATCTAAAAGCTTTACAGATTAAACTGTAAAAATTTTAGCAAATTTTTTTATTGGAAGGTGGGGATGAAGTCAGAAATAAATATAAAGAAAATGACTTAAAGGTTATATGATGAGCCCTGCCTGGTTTGGCTCAGCAGTTAGAGTGTCAGCCAGAGGACCACAGGTTCCTGGGTTCGGTTCCTGCTAAGGGCAGTACCTCCATTGCAGTTTGTCCCTGGCCCCAGTTGGGGTTATGTGGGTGGCAACCAGTTGATGTGTCTCTCTCACATCGATGTTTCTCTCTCTCTCTTCCCCCCACTCCCCCTCCCGCTCTATCTGAAGATAAATGCAAAAATGTCCTTGGGTGAGGATAAAAAAAAAAAAAGGTTATATGGATGATGAAACCGGCAAGAAATATTCCAAAAGACTAAGAATAGTATCTGGTTCTAATGGATATCACACATGACAAAGCAGTATAAGTAAAACAGTGGTGTAGAAGCATACATTACTGGAACCGAACAGTGGTATAGACCCAGAGCTTAGTTCCTATGAATATGTGGCAGAGATCACAGGAACACAAAATAGGAGTGAAGGGAGAATTAGGACATATGGCTGATCAGCAACGTCAGCACCATTTATTAATATTTATTTATGATCATTTTTTATATGACTGGTTTTACCAAAACACATTTTAGGCTATAACTTAAACTTCCTAATGAACTCTTTCTGCTTATCTCCATGTGGGTTACTTAGAGGACCTTAGTCCCCTTTCCCCTGTGGTCTCTGGTAGTACCTCTCGTAATGTTCATCACCACCAAAGTCAGCCCGAATACACAGTCTAAGAAATCAGTGTGCTCACTATGTGGTTTCTGTGTAAAAGCATCCTCATATAAGTTCTTTAGCTCCTGCTTCAAACCAATGCTACTTATAAGATCCTTCTGTTAGGTAGTTCTGAGTTACCACTGTTTATGTTGTTTCTACCAGTATGGAAGTCTTTAGAGTCATAGATGTTAGTAAGTTAGAAAAGAAAAAATTAGAACATCAGCCTGTTATTACGTGGGTTCACCCATTGTACACATCCTTGAAAACATATATTCAAAGCCTGAGAGTATGCATTTAGGTTGTATAGATGTTGAGTATCTCTTCTCAACATCTAGGTTGTAGTATAGGATGTTGAGTATTTCTTCTTGTTCAACTCTTCTATGTATAATTTATTGATTTATTCATTTTCTGCATATTTTCAAAAAAGATTAGAGGTAGAGCACTCAGAAGCGCTCATAAAATAGAGGCCTTTTCCTTATTCTACGTATTTGGAATGAGCCTTAACAGGAATAATAGCAGCACTCTGCCTTAAAAAGTTGTGAATATTAAATGTGACCATCAATATAAAACACTAGGCATACATAACACATAGTAAACACTTTATAAATGTTAACCATTATTATCACCTTTATTGTTGTAAGAATAAAAGATTTGTGAGTTTGTGGGCTTAATCCCTAGTAGGGGCATGCAGGAGGCAACACATCAATATTTCACTCTCACACTGATGTTTCTCTGTCTCTCTCCCTCTCTCTCAAAAAACAAAATAATTATATCTTAAAATAAATTTAAAATTAGTACCAGGTCTACAAAAGAACAAAAAAGATAATGTGTGTGAGAGACTAATATATGAAATATTTTATATTAATTTAAATGCTTTGGACTAAATGTGAATATCTTTTTCCCAGAGAGACACGTCGACTTTTGGAAAGATTGGTGTATCAGCCTGGCTATCCCAAATCAATTGTATCAACTGCACGTTGGTACCTACTGAGGCACTTACATGCCAAAAATGATGGCGAGCTCATTGATGTAAGGCATTGATTTTATTCCAAATATTTCATCTTATTCCTTTGTTGGAAGAGGGGTGAGGGCTCCTGTCTGTGCACTGTAGGATTTCAGCAGCATCCCTAACCACTCTAACCACTACAGCCCAGTAGCACTGTCTTCCTCTCTCCAACGTGTGACAACCAAGATCGTCTTCTAGACATTTCCAAATGATTCCTGAGGTGAAACTGTCCCTGGCTGAGAACCACTGATTTAACCTGTTGAAGATACATCCTCCTAATGTGCTATGTACAGAAGAGAAGATAGACAGGTGCTAGATGCTGGTTGTGGTATTTTTTTGTGATCATTGCCATGGTGGTAAATAGGTAGACAGGATATGTTTAGAAGTAGTAGAATTTAGCCCTGGCCGGTTTGGCTCAGCGGTTAGAGCGTCGGCCTGTGGTCCTGAGAGACCCGGGTTCGGTTCCCGCTAAGGGCATGTACCTCGGTTGCAGTTTGTCCCCGGCCCTGGTCGGTTGTGCGGGTGACAGCCACTCGATGTGTGCCTTTCGCATCGATGTTTCTCTCTCTCTCTCTCTGTTCCTTTCTCTCTCCCCCACTCTACCTGAACAAAAATGGAAAAATGTCCTCGGGTGAGGATGAAAAAGAAGTAGTAGAATTTAATGGGATGTTCATATTATCTTTGGAAAAATTATTTTACTGCATCTTCTTTTCCCCTATAAAAATGGAAGAGACAATTTCTACTTATAGGATGGCTCTGGTTTCTAAATATATAAACATATATGCATATATCTAAAATTATTTTTAAAAATATAGATTGGGTTAAGATTCTCAACTTCAGCCAGCAATTTTAAAAACACAATAAAAAGGAATGAAAGGTTTTTAATAAATACCTATGACATTTGAAGTACTGTTTGCCTTTCAGTGAAACATACAACATTAAGGAAATATTAATGAAAACTATGTTTAGAGAAAGGCATTACAATCAACATATTGCACAACACAAAGGAAGAACTTGTATGAGTCTTGGGAGACAGTTCACCATGGGTCTCTTGCATTTCTAAATATCCTGTGAGCAGAAGGACTTGATGGCCCTTTGTTTCAGAATAGTTTTTCAAGGATGTATGTATAGTGACCGCCTTGGGAGACAGAGAGATGTTTCCATCAGTGCAAAAGACAGGCCTGTTTACTGCCCATTTTAAAAGACTCAGGTCTCCTAGGATCAGGGTTCCTTCTTGTAATGTACCCCAGTATGGATGTGGGAAACTATATGAGTCCATCTGTGTCGCCTCTGTGATACTTACAGGGCAAGGGGAACAGATGCAAATATATTGACACTCATGCCATTTGCTGTACCATGAGTAATACTGTGGTGGGATAATTTGTTACCTTGCAAGTAGATCAAAACCTCGGTTCTTTCACAGTTTTTGAAAATGAAAACCAAAAACTGTGTTAGTAGTCTAATGATCCACTGAAATTAAGTCTTCTAGTTTGTGGAATTGATGAAAATTATGGAAAAGTTTGAGATAGAGCCTAGAACCTGGAGCTTTGATCCTAAGCTGTGGTTTTAAAGGAGAAAATTTCATTTGGACACTTCTGTTCATAAAATGGTCCTTTTGGGTAAAGAGGTTAGAGGTGACAGTATTGAAAACAGCTGCCAAATAAAACTTTTAATTTTATGCAGTGCTAACAATCAAAATGTTGGTATCTATACGAACTGAGCATTTGAATAAATTGTGCTGATCTCTGATGTTAGCTCTGGTTGAACAATTAGTTTCAACAAAAATGACTGAAAGATTGCACACACACAGTCAGGTTTTTTGTGTAGTTTGACATTCCCTGCTGCTCTTCAGCATATTTGGCTTTTATGAATCTAAATATAGATACCGTTAATGAATTTTTATTATACTAATGATCCTGTATATGATTTCCCACAGGTGCTGGTAAACAATGCCAAAACTCATGGAGATACAAGAGCATTGGAACTGAATCAAAAATTGTCCTCACAGTAACAATGCATTTTTTTATATAAAGCAAGCAAGCAAAAAAAAAACAAAAACAAAAAAACAGCTGTTAGAGTGAAACAGTGAATGCTTTTCCCCAAAGTAACATTTTTAAAAAAACCAAAAAACTATATATTATTCATTCTTTTTTTTTAAATCTAAAGAAATTTATGTTCTTCAACTAGGTCTGTAATTTTCCATGAACTCTAATATAACTTTAATCTGAGCAACAGCTTTGATTTTGAGAACTCCATCATGAGAGGAAAAACCGTGATTTCCTTAGTTATTCAGCAGTTATTTGTAACCATTATTTTCTCCATTTTTGCATGGTGCACAATAGGATTTTTTGTGTGTGTTCCCTTACAATAAAGCCTTAATAGTCATTTTCTAAATATTATGCAAAAGCAAATGCAAAATGCAGAATTTAATTTCTTTTATGAATTTTTAGAGTTCAGCGAATCAATTCATCATAAAATCCAAATAATCTTATGACCTACTTTACTATTGGTTCATCTCAGATTCTGTTGAAAGAGCATGATGTAAATGTTTGTGAGTCTTATATTGCTAATGGATATGTTAATATAATTCAGGACACTCAGTGTATGACTGCATTTTAAAAAATGAACGGAAAATTTGGGAAAATAATGCTGACTATTGATTATGTAATTCCTTCAATTATGATGAAAAGACTTGAATTTTCTGAAATAAAGAAAATTAGTGTCTTATTTTCTTTATAGTATCCATATCATATAATTTTTAAATTTCAAATTTTAAAACTTGAGAGCACATTAACTTATTTTAATTTTTCAAAAAGCCCTTTAACTATATGAAGAAACTATATGTCACTTATGTTGGATTAGTTTTTTAAAAAACATTTTTAAACATTTACATCTATTATTTATTGTACAAAACTGTGTGGTTATATTTTATGTACATAGTTTTTTAAACCAGCAACTTCACAATGTTACTTTGTGAAATAATATAAATTGGTAATATTCTGTAATTAAATTTTACTTAAGAGGTTAATAATCTGTTGAACTACCTATAATTTGATGAATTCCTGACATTTTCTGAATATTTTCATCATTCAGACCTGTGCAATCAGAATATCTAAGCATTGGGCCTAGGCCTCCACATTTTAAGGGCATACCTAAGAGATGCCCATTCTGGTTTGTGCACTACTAAATTAATCCAATAATGATTCTTTCCTTAACAAGATCAGACAACTTGCCGTTCTCTCCCCATTTCTTTCTTATCCTCACGTATGTCAAACTGATTCAGTGCTTTTAACAGCCCAGCCCACAGACTTAGCCAGAGTTGCGCTGCAGAAGACTCCTGTGCCACCCAGTGCCCGTGCCCATGCCCTTCTGCGTCCTCAGGGAAGCCCTTAGCCTTTACCTCCAGAGCGGGCTGTTTCCATCTGCTTCCACGCTTAGGATTCTGTTCTGCGTCTCTGTTTTCTGGGGTGTCACCTCACAAGGTAACTTTCATGTACAGTGTGGACTTGGTTAGCCTTTGCTCCAAGCTTGTAATCAAAGAGGAACCTTTGAACTCTGTTTTCTAGTTCTGACTTCCAGGGACCTCAGAGCCAAGTTTTCTAGAAGGCAATATTGGAAAAAAAAAACAAATAAAAGTAACAATATTAACCCAGGTAATTCTTTTTGGCATAGATATGCACACATCCTCTCCTTTTTTTTCTTTTTTTTTTTTATTAATCCTCACCTAAGGATATCACATGACCCCGACCACAACCAGATTGACGCTCTAACCGCTGGGAATCCCAGCCAGGGTTCCTCTTCTTATTTGTTGCCTTCTTTTCAAATTGCTGCCCAGTTACTAGAAGCCTTAAGTCACTCCTAACCATATAATTCTTATAGAGCTTATGACAGATCAGACCTATGCTAAGTGTTTTAAACATTGTCATTTAATCATAGTTAACAGAGGAGAGTGGTGCTGAACAGTATGGTTACAGCTAAGGCAATTCTTGGTGGATCAGTGTTAACAGAGACCAGGAACTTTAAAAGGAGCTGAAATTACCCTTCAGAGTTTATACATAAGCATAATTAGAGAAATTGCATTAAGTGTTATTTCCTTAAGAACCAATATTTAGCCTATTTTATTACTTTGGTTAGATTTTTTTGAGAATTATAGTGCTTTTTCTGATCATTTTAATCTACTATTTTGCTATTATTTATTAATTGGATATTTATACACTAGCTTGGCATCTAATCATTTTCTGTGGTAGAAATACAGTTCAGCTTATGAGTAAACTTTTGGAACAATCTTTGGGATCATGTCATTATTTGAAGTGTCTATTGCATTAAATTCTGGTTAGGATAAAAATACAATCTTAGTTTAAAATGCTATACTCTTTTTTTTTTTCACTTGATAAAATGAGTTGACAAACTTCCTTTAACTTGGTAATATACATAGAACAGAAATACTCAGGTTACTGTACATTAAGGGATTAAAACTGTGTGAAGCATTAATTAGAAAAATATTTACTGATAAGTAATATATGGACATGAAACAATACATTATTTGGTTGTTCCGTTCAAAGTTTAATGTCTGCTTTGGGGAAATTTTATAGGAACAAAAAAAGGAAGCATAATTTCTGTATCACTAAGTGCTTGCAGATATATTTCAATTTTTGCACATTAAAAAACATGGAAACTTTGTTTTGGCAGAGTAGACCCTTGTCTCTCTACAGGCTTCCGTTCTTGCACTTTATTAGATAATGGATAAAAAACATCTCAGGCTCCCATGCTGCTTGTTACAAGGTATAACGGCTGTTGGTAATAAACTTTCACATCGAAGGAGGGGTTTTTTGGTTTCTTTTTTACTTTAGAAAGATACATTTGTGTATCAGTTACAAGTATAATAATCTTTCCATATATATATTTTTAAATATATTTTTATTGATTTTAGAGAGAGAGGGAGAGATAGAAACATTGATAACATCAATTGGCTGCCTTCGGCATGCCCACCAGGGATCGACCCTGCAACTTGAGCATGTGCCCCAACCAGGAATCGAACCAGAACCTCTTGATGCATGGAATGATGCCCAATCCACTGAGCCACACCAGCCGGGCTCCATATGTATATTTTTAATACTATACAGATAAAATAAAAAGTCAGAAAATTCCCTTATTTAGAGTATATGCCTCATTTTTGGTTTAGAAAATATAGTCACTTGCTCTATTGCACCTAGAGATCAATCCATTCAGTTTCTTCCTGTCCCTGTGCTATGTAATGTGTTTTTCCTTTCTTTGGCTGATTAGGATAGGAACTTTTTGAGTAGCAATATTTTAAAGTCTAATGTACCTAAACAAATAGCCTGCACAACTAAAAATTTTAAATAAATGCTGAATTATCTTTAGACCTCAAATGTTTTAAGAAACTTAAGAATATAATATCTCTAACAAACAACTATTATGAAACATTTGATATTTTTTTCGTATATTTTGAACTTAGAATTGATAACGTATTTGTTATAGTGAAAGGAAATGATACCAGGAAAGGGATAACTAAATTGGTGTATCCATTGAAAAAGCAGTTGCATTCCATATTACATCTCTGGACTGTTGAAATAATTTGAAATAATTTGCATGTTGATCTCTTCTCAATTTGAATAGGTACAAAAGCTCATTTGGGCTTCATGCTTCACCACACACTTTCCCTGATATAATACCTATTATAAAACCATGTTTAAGTTATATTAATTTTTCCAGAGAGAAGATAGATAATGAAAAAAAATGCTTATTTTGATGTTTCTGCCTGTGGTAGGCAGAATAATCGCCCCCAAAGGTGTCCATGCCCTAATGCCATATCGTAAGTACATGGCAAAGAGGGATGTGCAGATGTGCTTGGGGGTAGGGACCTTGGAAGGGGGGTTATTCTGGTTAATCCAGTGAAATCACAAGAGTCCTTAAAAGTGGGAGAGAAGTGACAACAGAAGGTCAGAGAGATTCTAGTTGTATCCTTTAGAAACTAGGAAAAGCAAGGAAACTTTCTCCTATGGAGTTCCCAGAAGGACATGCAGCCTGCTGACACCTTGATGGTAGCCTGGTGGGGCCCATGTGGGACGTATGTAAAATAATACATTTCAAATTTTTTAAGCCACTAAGTTTATGGTAGTTTGTTTTGGGAGCAGTGGAAAATGACTACATTGTTCATTGTGTGTACTGTTCAGATGAAGAAACATTCCTTTGCATTTGAATTTCACAAGGTTACTGACATTGGGGATCATTATCTAAACTGTTGCCCAAAAGGGGGTCATCAGATAGATAAAGGTGAGTTATTAAAAATGGTTACTGTGAGCCCTGGCCGGTTTGGCTCAGCGGTTAGAGCGTCGGCCTGCGGTACAGAGAGACCCGGGTTCGGTTCCCGCTAAGGGCACGTACCTCGGTTGCAGTTTGTCCCCGGCCCTGGTTGGTCGTGCGGGTGGCAACCACTCGATGTGTCCCTTCACATCGATCTTTCTCTCTCTCTCTCTTCCTCTCTCTCCCTCCCGCTCTGTCTGAACAAAAAATGCAGGAGTGTCCTCGAGTGAGGATTTAAAAAAAAAAAATGGTTACTGTGAAAATATAAATGTCAAAAGTAGTTGACTAAAAATATGTGGCTGTTCATTTCTGTAATGGTGTCTGGACTATTCTCGCTCATCTTGCTCCTTACAGACCAGTTCATCAACACAGTTGATTAAGTATATCATTGTAGTTCTTTTTAAAAGAAACTGCATTAAATTAAACAAAACCTAAGTGGTATGTTTCACATTTTGAAGGTTGACATGTGACTAAGTGAGTCTTTAATTTTAATGTGAATTTGTAAAATCAGACCCTTGTGTTAGACTTCTAATGGCTGTATTCTGTTCTAAGGTCACCAAAATCTTCTAAGTCCTAAGTGAGCTGAATGAAGCAAAAACAAAACAAAACACTGAAATAAACAGCTTGGTGCAGACCCTATGAAGTGGCAATTCCAGTTTTCATTGAATAGAGGGCCCCCTGTGCTTACAGACCTTCTTTTTCAACAAGACCTTTACTTAGAAAGATAATCAGTTCTAGGAACTAGGAACCTGAGAAGGAAAGTAGACCTACAAGCAGTATTTTAATGGAAGCCACCATCTGTAAATGTTTGAATGCAATTACATGTGCCTGCTACATGCCAAACAGGTTATACTTCATTCAGAAAGATCACCCACATTAAATAAAATATGCGCATTGTTTGATGATCTGACTCCCAGATGACTTAAATAACTTGAATTTCTAAGAACCCCATGTTTTTAATGCCAGTTCCTCCCTGATCAAACAAAGTATGGTCATTGCTTAATCTCTGTGAAGGAAAAAAAAGCCGCATAGTTTAGTATTAGGCAATCTGAAGGGTTTGTTTTTGCAAACCAGTATAAAGTGGTTTAAAAGTTCTCATCTTAATTGTTCTACTCAATATAATGGATTAAGTAAGACAAGGCAAATAGGGTACAAATGGTCTGTGTATAAAGACTATATGCTGGCTTCTGAAGTTTGGAAATTAGCCTGAAAAGTATCTCTGGGCATAGAAAAAAGCCAGATGGAGCAGAAGGTTCTTCATGTGGGAAAAAGGAGACTAGAGAGAAAATGCACAGCTGGGAAGGCAAATTTATGCTGTCATACACAGCTTCAATAAGGTGGAAATACATTTCTGACTTGCCTGAAACTAGCACTCTAGTGCCTCAGACCAAGTACTATGTATATGGTTGGGAGACTTTCCATCTAGGTTGAAGCTCAGAATAAAGTATGTACTAATTAACTCACTAAACCCAGATATGTAATAGGGGAATATTTGTTAACACTGGCAAATATGCCGGCAGCAGTTTTGTGCATGTTGATTAGATTCTGAGAAGACCCAAGTAAGATACAGCATTGCAGAGTATCTTGGTACAGTGCCATTACCCACCAGGACCCAGAAACCAAGGACTTACGGGCAGGGGCAGCTTGGATGTCTACTGTGTGCAGAGCTCTTTATTATCTCATGTAATGCTCACATTATATTTGACGTTAGGTAGTATCCTTACTTGCCAGACAAAAACAAAACAAAAAAAAAACCTTCAAAGAGAGACACTTATAAATTGTGTGCAATTCTTAGGAAAACAATCTGGCCCTGTGATCATTTCCAATACTATTGTTGAATTTTATTTACAATTTCTCTTCAGAAAATATAAATGAATTGAGGTGTGTGCCTTTGGGACTGACTCAATGATCCTATCACGGTGCATTTTGATGCTACCAGTTTTCTGGTGCCACTATCTGAATTCTAGGAAGAATGGAAGAACCTTAGGAAGAAGAGAACCCCCTCCAAAGGACTAACTGCAAATTTATTATTTTCCCCCCAGCTTTATTTGCAAATTTAGATCTATGCAAGGATGAGGAATATTCCACCCTTGGTAGATTTTGAACTTGATAGAAGCTGAGACCAGCAGTGAACTAGTTGTTTTAGTTAATCTTTGATAACATCACAAGTGCTGGCCCTTGGTTTTCTCTTTTGCTTTTCTAACCCTCTTTGCATTAACTTTATTGGGCCCTCCTGAGTCTTAGTTACCTAGAACTTTCTTGGTTTGGAAAGACCCTTGCCCTCCTTAGTTTCCAACTAATCCCTGTGGAGGTATTCTCATAAAAGGACATGGATGTGACCTTTTGGAGGATTTTTTGTGGGTGTTGGGAATAGCACTTAAAGGCTTTTAAGTGCTAGGCGATGGAATGTAGGCATAAAGAGTAAATGGAGCCCTGGCCAGTTTGGTTCAGCAGTTGGAGTGTTGGCCTATGGACCAGAGAGTCCTTGGTTTGGTTCCCTTCCCGCTAGGAGCACGTACCAAAAAAACCCCAAAACAAAACACTAAATAGACCTCTTAGTATAGTTGTTGTTATGGGTTGCCGGGGTTGGTTTGTCCAGTACCATTCACATGCCTCCATGTAGGCACTTCCCACTTTGTGTCCATTCCTGAATGTTTTCCTTGTGAATGGAGTGCATTACTTTTGGAGAGGCATCTGGTAATTGGATGCTAATGGCTTTTACCTAGTAGTGATAGTTATGGGGGGTTTGCTTTGATGGCAGGACTCATGGAGGAAATGTGTTTCCCTGGACATTGACATCAGCACCTTGCCCACCTCCAGTCAATGTCTGTAATGTCTCATCAGCTGTTGGCCTCGCTCCTCAGAGAAGAAGAAGTCCTTTTACAGTAGAGGAATATTTTCTCATAATTTTGTTCCAGGAGAAATCTATATTTTGCACTTCTTTCTGCTTTGCTCCTTGCTAGAATTATTGCAAGCCTAGGTGTTTCTTCTCATATATAGTAAAAGGGCCTATTTGAACTCAAATATTTTTAGATACTGATTTTAATCAGTTGAACAAAGGGTACCATGGAACTGGTTTTTCTCAAAAACTTAAAAGCTGGAGATTCCAAAATGGTGGCAGAGTGAATGGAAGCTACACAGACCATCTCCCAGGACCAAACTGGAATACAACTAAAATAAAGACAAATAGGAAAAAGCAACAGAAAAGCAGCTTGTGAGAACCAAACGACCAGGGACACTGAATCAATCCTGGTAGGAATGTGGAGGCATGGGAGGGGGGCTGGGAGCTCACGGACAGCAGTGGTTTTAGCTGTGAGCAGCGCTCTCAGGGATAAACACCCAAGTGGCTCCACAGCGCAGAGAGCCTGGACAGAGTGCTAAAATAGCCCCAACTACTCACCTTGGCCTCTGACAGGGGGGGAGCAGACAGGACTGGAACTGTGTGGGGACACTCGGGATTTGGAGGGCGCTCAGAACTTTTGCTGAGTTACAGCCACACAGGACGGTGGTCATCTTACTCCTTCCCAGGGCTGTGGGAAGAGGCAGCAGCCCCTTCCTCAGAGATTGAACCCAACTCAGTGGGTCACTGAAATGCAAATTGAGGCTCGTTAACAACCAGCATCTGTACCACCCTTGGGAAATCCCCTTACATTGAACACCAGAGCAAGTTTTTCATTCAACTGAGAACCCAAGGCTCTTCAAGTAACCATGCCTAATAGCCTCCAGGCAAAAAGGCTAGAGGATAACTGAATTGAACCTGTGCTTGCAACTCTACCCAGGAAAGTAAGACTTGACAGTGGTGGTTAACTTGGGTCCTCCCTTGCTCACCCAAACCCAGTAGAGGGAACCATAAACAGCAGAACACCAACACACACAGGGAAAATTTGGCAGGCTCCAAATCCCACTGAAATAGCCAAAATAGTGAAGCAAAGATACAAATCCCAAATGAAAGAAAAAGAGAACTCTATCAAAGATGAGATAAATGAAATTAAGTTAAGCAAGTTAACAGCTAGAATTCAGAGCCATGATCTTGAGGAAGCTCAACAGCTTGAGTAAGGACATCAACAACATGAGTAAAGACAGAAACATTGAAAATCAACCAACTGGAAATTAAAACCCACCAAGACGAAATGAAGAAAACATAGCAGAAATAAAGAACACATTAGAAGGACTAACCAGCAGAGTAGGGGAAGCTGAGGACTGGATCAGTGTATTAGAAAACAGGTAGAAAAAAATCAACCAATCAGAAAACCAAAAAGAAAAAACAATTAAACAACAGAAAGACAGCTTAAGAGAACTGTGGGACATCTGGAAACAAAATAATATTTGCATCATAGGAGTCCCCGAAGAAGAAGAAAATGAGCAAGGGTTAGAAAATATATTTGAAGAAATAGTGACAGAAAACTTCCCTAATTTAGTAAAGGAAGAAGGCATTCAAGTTCAAGAAGCACAGAGAGCCCCAAGTAAGAACCCAAACAGACCCACACCAAGACACTTAGTAGTTAAAATGCCAAAAATTAAAGTCAAAGAGAGAATCCTAAAGGCAGCAAGAGAAAAGCAACAGGTTACCTACAAAGGAACCCCCATAAGGTTATGAGCTGGCTTCTCAAAAGAAACACTATGGCCAAAAGGGAATAGCATGAGGTAAGGTCATGAAAAACAAGGATCTGAATCCAAGACTACTGTACCCAGCAAGGCTATCATTCAAAATAGAAGGTCAAATAAAGAGCTTCCCAGACAAAAAAAAAAGGCTAAGGGAATACATTAGCACCAAACCAGCACTACAAGCAATGTTAAAAGGACAGCTGTAATTAGTACAAGAAATAGGAAGAAAATATAACCACACTAAACAAAAATGGCAATAAATAAGTACATAGCAATAATAACCTTAAATTTAAATGTATAGAATGCTTCGATAAAAAGACACAGAGTAGCTGATTGGATAAGAAAGCATGACTCATATATATGGTATTAACAAGAGACCCACCTCACAACAAAAGACTTATATAGGAAAAAAGTGAAGAGGTGGAAAAAAAATCTTCCAAGCAAACAGAAAGGAAAAAAAGCTGGGGTAGCAAAATTCATATCTGATAAAATAGATTTCAAAGTGAAGGCCATAACTAGAGACAAAGAAGGTCACTGCATAATATTAAAAGGATCTATCCAACAGGAAGATATAACCTTGGTAAACATACATGCACCCAATATAGGAGCACCAAATATATTAAAAATCTTCTGGAGGACTTCAAAGGAGAAATCGACAGGAATACAATCATAGCAGGGTACTTCAACACCCCAATGACATCACAGGATAGATCCTCTAGACAAAAAATTAGCAAGGAAACAGAGACTCTAAATGAAGCACTAAACCAAATGGACTTAATAGATATCTACAGAGAATTACACCCCAAACTACAGAATTCACATTCTTCTCAAGTGCACATCGGACATTCTCAAAGATAGACCACATGTTAGGACACAAACTAAGACTCTACAAGTTCAAGAAGATTGAAATCATATCAAGCATCTTCTCAGATCACAATGGCATGAAACTAGAAATCAGTTACAACAAAAACATTCAAACACATGGAGGCTAAATAGAATGTTATTAAACAATGAATGGGTTACCAAGGAGATCAAGGAAGAAATTAAAAATTTTCTAGAAACCAATGAAAATGAACACACAACAACACAAAATCTATGGGATGCAGTTATAAGAGGGAAGTTGCTAGTACTACAGGCCTACCTCAAGAAAGAAGAAAAATTTCTAATAGACTGTCTAACCTCATAACTTAAAGAATTGGAAAGTAAACAAAAAGAAAACCCCAGAGCAAGTAGAAGGACAGAAATAGTAAAGATCAGACTAGAAATAAATGACATAGAGACCAAAAAATAAATAAATAAATTCAAAGGATCAATAAAACAAAGAGCTGGTTTTTCAAAAAAATAAACAAGATTGATGGGCCCTTAGCTAGACTCACCAAGAAACAAAGAGAACCCAAATACACAAAATCAGAAATGAAAGAGGAGAAGTAACAACTGATACCATAGAAATACAAAAGATCATTAACAAATACTATGAACAATTATATGGCAACAAATTTAACAATCTAAGTGAAATGGACAAATTTCTAGAAACACATAGTCTCCCAAAACTGGATCGTCAAGAGATAGAAAACTTGAACAGACCAGTAACAACCAAGGAAATTGAAGAGATAATCAAGACTCTCCCATCAAACAAAAGCCCAGGCCCGGATGGCTTCACGGGAGAGTTTTACCGAACATTCAAAGAGGAAATAACACCAGTTCTCCTCAAACTGTACCAAATAATTCAAGAAGAAGGAAGATTTCCAAACTTGTTTTATGAGGCCAGCATAATTCTAATTCCAAAACCAGAAAAAGACACTATGAAGAAAGAAAACTACAGGCCAATATCCCTGGTGAACATATATGCCAAAATCCTTAACAAAATACTAGCAAATCGAATCCAGCAATACATCAAAAAGTTATTCACCATGACAAAGTGGGATTTATCTCAGCAGTGCAACGCTGGCACAATATTTGCAAATCAATAAATGTTTTACACCACATAAAATGAGGAATAAAAACCACATGATCATATCAATAGATGCTGAAAAAGCATTCGACAAAATCCAGCACCCATTTCTGATAAAAACCCTCAGCCATGTGAGAATAGAGGGATCATATCTCGACATAATAAAGACCCTATATGAAAAACCTACACGCAATATCATACTCAGTGGGCAAAAAATAAAAGCATTTCCGTTAAGAACAGGAACAAGACATGATGCCCACTTTTGCCACCTGTATTTAACATAGTACTGGATGTCTTAGCCACAGCAATCAGACAAAAAGAAAAAATAAAAGGGATCCAAATTGGAAAGGAGGAAGTGAAACTGTCGTTATTTCCAGATGACATGATATTATACGTAGAAAACCCTAAAGACTCCATCAAAAATATATTAGACTTAATAAATTTGGCAAAGTAGCAGGATACAAAATTAACATCAAGAAATTGATGGCATTCTTATACATCAATGATGAAATCACAGAAAGAGAAACAAAAAACAATCCCATTTATCATCGTGGCAAAAAAATTAAGATACCTAGGAATAAACTTAATCAAAGAAGTAAAGGACCTATTTGCAGAAAACTACAGGACATTGAAAAAAGAAATAGAGGAAGATATAAAAAAGTGGAAGCACATACCTTGTTCATGGATTGGAAGAATTAACATCATTAAAATGTCCATACTACCCAAAGCAATCTATAGATTCAATGCAATCCTTATCAAAATACCAGTAACATATTTCAGAGAACTAGAACAAATACTTCAGAAGTTCATATGGAACCAAAAAAGACCCAGGAGAGCCATAGCAATCTTGAAAAAGAAGGACAAAGTAGGTGGGATCACAATACTGCACATCAGGTTATACTACAAAGCTACTGTACAACCTGGTACTGGCACAAGAACAGGCATATAGACCAGTGGAACAGAACAGAGAACCCAGAAATGGATCCAAGACATTATGCTCAATTAATATTTTACAAAGAAGGCAAGAGCATAAAATGGAGTTAGGACAGCCTCTTTAATAAATGGTGTTGGGAAAATTGGACAGCTACATGCAAAAAAATGAAACTAGACCATCAACATACACTATACATAAAAATAAACTCAAAATGGATAAAATACTTAAATGTGACTTATGAATCTATAAAAATTCTAGAAGAAAATGTAGGCAACAAAATTTTGGACATCATACGCAGCAGAATTTACACTTGTACATCAACTGAGGCAACAAACAGGAAAAAATGAACACATGGGACTACATCAAACTCAAAAACTTCTGCATAGCAAAAGATACAATCATCAAAATGGAAAGAGAACCCACTGTATGGGATAGCTAATTGCCAATGATACATCAGATAAGGGGTTAATTTCCAAAATATATAGAGTACACATACAACTCAACAAAAGGAAGACAAAGAACCCAATTTAAAAATGGGCAGAGGAGCTAAATAGACAGTTCTTTAAACAGGACATACGAATGGCCAAGAGACATATGAAGAATTGCTCAACATCACTAATCACCAGAGAGATGCAAATTAAAACAACAATGAGGTATCACCTCACACCTGTCAGAATGGCTGCCATCAACAAATCATCAAAAAAACAAGTGTTGGAACAACAAGTGTTGGCGAGGGTGTGGAGAAAAGGCGACTCTAGTACATTGCTGGTGGGAATACAGACTGGTGCAGCCACTATGGAAAATACTATGGTGTTACCTCAAAAATAAAAAATTGAATTTCCATCTGACCCAATGATCCCACTTCTAGGAATATACCCTAAGAAGCCTGAAACACCAATCAGAAAGAATATATGTACCCTCATGTTCATAGCAGCACAATTTACAATCACTAAGATCTGGAAACAGCCCCAGTGTCCATCAGTAGACGAGTGGATAAAAAAGCAGTGGTACATATACGCAATGGAGTACTATGCAGCTGTAAGAAAGAAAGATCTCTTATCCTTTGAGATGACATGGATGGACCTGGAAAGTATTATCCTAAGTGAAACAAGCCAAGCAGAGAAAGACAAATAGCACATGATCTCACTTATTTGTGGAATATACTGAACATTACAGTGTGAGGAATAGGATAAACCCAGAGACGTGAAAGTAGGGTACAGACTGACTACCTTCAGACGAGGGTGTGGTGGGAGGAGGGAAGAGATAAACAACAAAACTTATATGCATGTACGCATAACTGATGGACATGGACAACAAAGCTGGGTATGGTGTGGGGAGGATCGGGAGGAGGTTGTCAGTGGGGAAAAAATGAAGAAACATCTGTAACAAAAATGAATTAATAAAAAATTTTAAAAAACTTAAAAAATTTGTTTATTATTAATCAGTACTGTTTATCAAGTATAATACCTATGTATCAAACTGTACTAGATGCTGTCCATATATTTAGAAAAACAATATAGCAGTATGTTTAAGAGTAGTTTTCTGGACTGACAAATTCAAATCCTGGCTCCATCTCCCACTAGCAGTGAAACCTTACATAATAACCTAATCTCTCTATGCCTCAACAATAGACATCTGTCTGGAGTATTAAATGAGTTTATCCAGTGCTTAAAAAGAGCTTTGTAAATGTTTTTCTAATTCTTCCAATAATATAAAACATAGGTATTTTTACTCTCCCTTTCTCCCCCCTTTTTAACCGTCACCTGAGGCTGTGTCTTCTATTGATTTTTGAGAGGAAGAGATAGAGATCAGTTGTGTCCTCTACACACCATGACCGGGAATCAAACCTGCAACCTTTTGGTGTAAGAGACAATGCTCCAACCAACTGAGCCACCCAGCCAGGACACCCCACATTTTAAGATGAGGAAACTAAGACCCTCAAGTTAAACAACACATCAAAGTCAGACAATGACTTGGTGGCACTGGTTTTACAGTCATCTTTCATACCTCAAGACTTCTCAACACAGAAATTTAGGTTATTTTCTATTTTCTCAGTTTGTCTGTTGGGACTGTAAAAGAGGACCTGGTTGGTGACATACTGCTGAGCACATCATTTTTTTTTACTCACAACATTTATCATGTGTAAATGGCCTCAGAAAATGAAGTAGCACAACTCTGCCAAAGATTGGGGCTTATGGAAATTCAGTCTATGGAACTGGAAAATTTTTTGACTGTGTCTTAAGGGAAATACGGGAAATAACAGACCTTTACCATAAATGTAAGTGACTCGAATTTCCTGGGAAGGGAAGTGCCAGGCTGGGTAGAGGCCAAAACAACCTAATATCTTTCCTGGCAATGGTCCTGCCTCTGTCCGGGAGGGCTCTTCACCCTCTCTGTGGGAGGAGATGCACACACTTGTTTATGGCTTGGAAAGGCACTCAGGAAGGTATTTACAACTGTTGCCTGCTGAGTTGTGTAGTATACCCAACTTCTTGAGTTTACAGAGTCAGAAGGACAGGTGGCAGGTCTTAAAGCATTACTGGTAGAACTCCAAGTTGAGTGTTGGCATCATCAAGGAGCAGAAACTCCTACAGAAGCCTGAAACCCTCAAATGATGATACTCTGCTCTTACTTCACTGCTGTGTACACATACTCACCTGTGAGGTGATACCTCATTATTGTTTTAATTTGCATCTCTCTGATGATTAGTGATGTTGAGCATTCCTTCATATGTCTCTTAGCCATTTGTTTGTCCTCTTTGGAGAGGTGTCTATTTAGTTCCTCTGCCCATTTTTAAATTGGGTTCTTTGTCTTCCTTTTGATGAGTTGTATGAGCACTCTATATATTTTGGAAATTAACCCCTTATCTGATATATCATTGGCAATTATGCTCTCCCATACAGTGGGTAGCCTTTCCATTTTGATGATTGCATCTTTTGCTGTGCAGAAGCTTTTAAGTTTGATGTAGTCCCATGTGTTCATTTTCTCCTTTGTTTCTATTGCCTTAGGTGATATGTCAGTGAAAATTCTACATATGATGTCTGAAATTTTGTCAGGACTCCAAGGCTCCTCTTTGCCTGTCCCTTCAGTGTTTGGGGTCCTTGGAGTTCTTCCCAACTCTATTCTTACTGGTCTTCATGTCCCCCTTCCTCCACCCAACCATAGACAATCCTTCCTCAACCATAACTCAACAACCATTTCTATGCTAAATCCTCAGTTCAGATCTTTTTCTCAGGGTTCAGACTCACCACTAGATATCTCCACTTAGACATCACATAGATACTTCCAAATCAATTAGTTTAAAACAGCTCATTATCCTCTTCCTATATCATCTTCCTCCTTTCCCACCCAGACTTGCTTCTGCAGTGTAATCCACTCTTCACATTATAACCAGAGGGATCTCTCTCAAATGCAAATTTTATGTTGTTCTCCTATTTAAAATCCTTTAAAGTCTAGTCCAGGTCCTGAAGATCAAGACCAAGTTCTTCAACATGAGTTATAAGGCATGTTGTGATAGACTCCCCATTCCCCCAACTTCTCCAGCCTTTCCTTTCACTGTTTGTATCCCCTGTCCTTCTCCCCACCTTCACCACACATACCTGATGTTCTGACACATATTCCTGGCATGTGTTCCATTTTCTTGGTCTCCAGGCCTTTGCTCAGGCTCCTCCATCTTAGCCCCCACATCTGCCTATCTAGCTCCTTTCCCTTGGCTAATGTCTGTGTATACTTTAGAGGTTTCAATTTAGATACCCTTTCTTCTGGAAGACTTTCTGCCTGAACTCCCATGTTTATGCTAAATGCCTCTCCTGGTTCCCATTACACCCTTTACTTGCTCACATATTTGCAAGTTTAATTGTTGGTCTTTTCTAGTAGACTGTACATTTTCCAAGGGCAGCACCCATGTCTTGTTAATTCAATATTGTATCTCAAGTGCCTACCACATGAATGAATGGTGCCTGCATAGTAGTATCTCACAAAAGTGGGAGACCCTTGATAAGGTAAAAATACAGATTGTGTGTGTGTGTGTGTGTGTGTGTGCGCGCGCGCGCACGCGTGCATATTTATTTGTTATAGACCAAATTTTTCTTCTTGGTGGTTTTGGATGCTACTTGCTGCTATTATGGGTGACCGATAGTAGTTAGCAGATGTTTGGTAAATTTCTGTAGGAGAGGGGAGAGCTGCTGGTGTCCAGAGCACTCTGGGGATGCAATTACTTTGACCTTGAGCCTTATTGCTGTCCTGGCTATCAGGTGGTGAGCACATCTGCTTCCCAGTGGGGCTGAAAAGGTAGCTACCTGTGTAGCATAAGGTGATGATTTGACTTTCATCTTCAATGAGGAAGCAAAAATACTTTGAATGTTATCATTTAGTCCTCAGTGTGAATAATTTTGTGTCCCACCCACCCACCCAGCCCACTAAGAGCAGGTTTTGATAAAAGGAAAGAAATAGCAGGAAATGCTGAGAGGTGGCAGGACCCTTGGACTACAAGCCTGCTTGGACTCAAATTCTGCTGTAAAAGTGAGGACTGTCTGAGGTATTTTAACATTTGCCTCAAGTCTACAGGTGGATCTGGGTTGCAGATTCTATGATACTCAAACACCCTCTTGTATTTGTGGAGAGAGAAGTCTGACTTGCTCAAGGGATTGTTTTGTGTAGAATAAAATGTTCATCCTTGTCATCTTTTTTGATCCATGGGGAAATAAATGCAAAGGGGAGGAGGTCCCATGCTCTGCTGGTCTCTGAGCAGAGGTGAATCTACTGTGAAACAATGGCTCTTCACCTTCAGAGGCCCTCACTTGCATGAGAACTAGCAATGTGTTTACAGAATGGTTGTAAAATTTGGGGAGTAAGACATTTCAATCACAATAAGGTCATTGACTGATTAAGACCACTATCTCCTTCCATTTCCTTGGAGTGGGTGTGGGCATCTTTGGATCCAGCAAAAAAGAAGTTGAGTTGGGGATACATTTGGGTTACAGGGGTATATTTATGTCAGTTACAGTCACTTTTGTATGGAGTTAAGTTGCTGCTGTCCTGAGGTAGCAATGGCTTCCAGGAACATTTCTATAGATCACTGTGCCAACTCAGGACGGGACAACAAATCAGAATGGTATAAGCTGCAGGCCGCACAAACCCGGATCCACTCCTCAGTAGGCATAGATCTCAGGCCCTCTAGAGTCTATGCAAACCTGTGAACACCCCAACTTGGGATCCCAAGCAAGGGAACACTAGCTTGGGGATCCTTTGATTACCCCCTTGCATTACATTTGATTCTACATATTACCACCCTGTCAACACCAATGAGACCCATTCTGAGAAAGCTTTTGACTTGATCCTGCACTCTTATTTGAATTACATGTTAGTCCACAGCATTTTACTTATATTCATGCTGTATGTTCTCGCTGCTTTTGTAGCTGTAGAGTAAAAATTAGGTATGCGTGAGAGAACTTGGCCCTTGGCCTGTGTGAATTCGTAACTTAACCCTTCCTACCTCCACTTATGTGGCTGAACAAAGAGTTTCTCTTTAAGCCTAATAGTATATTTGTTGTTGTGGTTGTTTTTTACAATGTCTTTTTACTAGAAACAAAATATTGTGTTGTAATGTAAAAGCATTAATAAATGCTTAATAGAAAATAAGCCTCTCATACTCCCATTACTGCTAAATTTGTTATAAATTTGCATATTTTGGAATACATATTGTGTTTAACTTTTTAAAAAATGTTTATTTTTATTTTTATTTTGACACAGTGGTATTATATCCATATAGCTTCCCAACATGCTTTTTTCCAACTGTGTATCCTAAATATCTTTCTGAATTCTTTTTAAGGGTTGGATAGCATTTTTGTTGGATGATATTATTGATTTAGTCAATTAATCCCTTATATTTGGGCTGTTTTCAGTTTTTATTTTATTTTTTTTACTACAACAAATGGTGCTTGGTGCATGGAACATTTGAGTTTTGCTCTTTGGAACATTCTGGGATTTATTTTTTTTGTGTGTGTGTGGGGGGGTGATATTTTCCATGTACATTTGGTTGAATCTGCAGATGCAAAACCCATGGATATGAAGGACCAACTGTTGCTAATGCTTATAAATGGAGAGATTTCATATACAACCCAGATTTCTGGTTTCTCTTGGAAAAGAAAATTTTAGGCAATGATGGATTATGCATATGTTAATAATGAATGGAAAATGCATCGTAGCTGTTCTTTTAAGACAGGGTAAGTGGTCTCCAATTTGCCACAGTTCCCATCATTCTTTAATGTATGACACCTGGCCTACTTCTCTCAGTTACATTGTGTAGATTGCTCTTTTTTATTTGTGAGTAAATAAAAATATAAAAAGTCCTGTATGTAAAAATTTCTTAATCTTTTTTATTAATAATGAAAACCCCATAAAACTTCTTTGCTTTATTGGATTTTTTTGGGATACATGCATCTTCTTATAAAGGTGGTAAGAAATACAGAAACAGTAGAAGCAATACATATCCTAGAGGTATAAACTTTCAACTTCCCAACTTTTACTAACAAACCACTCCATTGCTGGTGAAAAAGAAGAAGACTGGAAAGTTTTATTCTTCCTGGAGTTCCACTACCTTACGCTGTAATTTCTTTAGTTCTTTCTTTACTTTATATATCTCTAAATCCGTCTTTGTTTTCTGTATTTGCTGGAGGGAGTTGAGAGAGTCATGAATTGATTTAAATCCTGGAAGAGGATATGAGTATACTTAAACAATGCACTGGAACTTTTGTTTTTACAGAAGTTGTTAATCAGCAATCCTGCAATCTTTTTAAATTCAAAGCACAATAAATTTTATTAAGACTAGTCTAAAAATGTATAACCATTTCTTTTGTGTCATGAAGATGCATTAGCAATAGTGTGTCAACTTGTATCTTGCTTCATTATGAAAATTTAATTCAATTCTTTTTTTCTCCCCCCAAATATATTGCATAATGAAATGATTCCATGTTTCAAGAGAGATTTAAAATAGTTTCTTCTTTCTGTACATTTTGACAAGAGATTTGGATGGTGTCTTAATTCTTGTTACCAAATGGAAGAGAACGACCTTTGAAATCTCCAATGAGATTTTAAACTTTCTCTAACATCAGCTTGTTTGAGGGACTAAAGAGTTGGCCACGGGCTGCTTCTGCACCCCCTGCACGTTGTATCTTTAATGCAAGTCTAGTTACTCATGACCACAACCTACCAGATTTCAAGCTTCTTAGGGTACAGCCCATTTCTTGTTCATTGAAGCCTTTCACATACTCAGTTCTCAACACATTTTTATTAAAGGCATAAAGGAACAAACCATTAATTTGGAGTCCCTGCTTATTTCCCGCCTAATAAACTGCAGAGACAGGGAGATTGCAAATCCCTCTTCAGCTCATACTGTGTTTGTACTACTGAAATGAATAAAATTAAACCTCTGGTAGTTAAGTAGAAAGCAGGACCCTCCCTAAAAGAAAGGTCAATTAAGTTTGGGAGATGATTCCTGGCCAGATAATTCATTATTTTGATTTGGCAGTGGGAGTTGGGGGTGGAGGTGGTGAAGATCAGATTTCCAGGCAGAGACTTTTACTTATATGCCAGCAACATCTGGCAGAATGAGACCATGATGTTTTTCTAAGATACCTTCATGGCATCTCTATACAGGATCAAAATTAGGTAGAATTAACATGCACTTTTCTGAGATCGAGAGGACAGAAAATGAGTTGGGGCTTTCTCTAATAGAGGAAACTTTTTGATCCTTCTCTAATAAAGGCAACTTCTTGATCCTGGTAATTCCCTCAGAATTGTGAACGAGGGCCGATGGCTGCTCCACGGCACCTCTCCACATCCTTTGCTTTGACAAATTAGAAGAGCCTTTCAAATTAATCCTCTTTGATGTCAGCTCAGCTTGACGCTGCTGCCATTAGCCTCCTTAGGAAGAAAGACAATCATTATAGGACTGTTAATTCATCTCTTTCTTACTTCTAAAGGTCAGGTCTCCAGTCTGACATCTGTCCAGGCTCATTACCTGCAAGTTCAGCGAGAGGCATTTGATTTACACTCCTAGTTTCATGATACACCCACAAGCCACATCTTGATGATCTCCAGGGACTTTACAGGCCTAACAATTCTGAGCCTCTGATCTTAGTTAAAAAAAAAAAAATCTCACATCAATGGCAAGCTTGTGACACTGCCAAGTGTGAATGAAGAAAGTGAATTTATTTACCTACCTTCCAGTGGTATGCTGACATTCTAGAGGATGTTTAGGAAAGTCAGGTTAAAAGATGTCACTAATGGCAATATTGATTGCCGGCCATTAGCTCAAAGTAAAAACTGGGGGATTGGATCGTAAAGAACAGATGTTTTTACGTAATCGTAATCAAAGGTACCTTCTCACCTGATTGGTATTCATTCTGCATTTTCTCTAATTCATCCCAGATGAGCTTTTCCAGTTGGTTCATCTTTTTATACAGTTTATTTTCTATATGCTTTACTTTGCTTAGTTCTGCATCCTGTTTGTGTGTGTGAATGAAATTCTCTAATTTGCTTGAAAGCTGCAGTAATTTTTCTTCCATTTTATTTTCAGACTTTTCCTATAAAAGAGATCACATGATAAAACTCTGCACACAAGAAAATCTATGTAGACTTTGTATTTCAGCTTAGATAATGTTTAGCTTTTCCATGTTAAACATGGACATTGAAACCAAGTTCCCTTGTATCTAAAACTACGGTCCCAAGTGTAAGAATTCATCCCTTTGTTTGGCCTGGTTCATTTGTAGTTTCTGTAATTCCATAGGTTATGGAAGAAAATAAAATAAAAGTCTTGCTGAAACACCTTGAGGATTTGGAATGTCAGTCTCTTGTTTAAAGAAGGGTAACCAAAGAAGGCGTTTTAGATTCTGCCTGACATGCTCCTTGAACATACTCGTAAGTGTTAGACGCCCTTATTCCCTGTTCATATATACCTCCACGTAGACACATTCAGCTACAACAGTGATTCTCCACCCAGCTGTCTCTGATGGAGCTCAGAATTGACCTAGTTTAAAAGTGCTCCAGGTGATTCTAACGTGCAGCAGCCTAAGGCTAATGGGCTTTGCTCCTCCCCTCTCCCCTACAGGGACTGCGAGCATGAGCCGGCTGGACAGGCTGAGACCTTTGGGTTCTCCTCAAGTGAGCCCTACCTGCCTCAGGAGGTGGATTTCAGTCTCTCTCTTCCTTGTGGTGGGAGCTTCTGCCTGCAGGTAATCCTGTGGTCACCCAGGCTTGTGGCCTAGAACCGGTGGAAGCGTCTGCCTAAATCAGGTAGGACAACTACAGGCCCACTGGGCTGCAGGTCTGACGGCACACCGTTCAACAGCCTTGTTGGTGATAAAGCTGTAGTGTTTCTCTCCATCTCTTGGACCATGTCTCTATCAGTTGTTTACAAACCCAGGTGCGGGGCCAGGAACATTATCTACTTAGCTGCCTAAAGCCCCTCTACTGAAGTTCCAGAAGCATCTTATTTGAATCAGCCGCAAGGCTGGCAGCCCCTGAGGACGCTGAGGGCCTGCGCTGCTCTGGTCGGGCTCCCAGTGTGGCCGCCGAGCTGGCGGCAGGGGGAGAAGGGAGCCCTCAAATGGATTTCCCAGAAACTGCAGCCTCCTCACCAAGAAGCTGGGGCTTCCTCTGCGTGGTCTGATCTGGAAAAGGAGTTTGGAAAACCTTCGATCCGCTAACATATCTTGGGACAGGTCAAACAGCTTGTCTGAGGCAGAAGTTTTCAGGCTTTGTCATGTCTAAGCATCGCCCAGGAACTGGCCTAGGTGGACAGATCCCCAGGGGAGGCCTTGGAAGTCCTCTCTGATGCCTCCCCTTGAGCTGGGACAGGAATATGGATTTTTTTTTTAAAGCTCTCTTTTGGTTATTCTGGAGTAGAACACATTCTGAGCAGTGTGGGTTCACAGAGGTGGAGAGTAGCAAACAGGAACAGAAGACGGGCCTCCGGATTCCCATTCTGGTGCCCCCACAGAGTAGGTCACCGCCCCTCAAGGCTGCTGTGAATGTTGAAGTGTGACTTTCGAGCCCTGTGCTCCTGGCTGAGCGCACAGACCCACCACCCACCTCTGCAGCACAGCTGCTTACCAGTCTCTCCTGCAGGAGCATCAGACCCTGGTTCATTTTGTCCAGCTGGTCTTTTTCGTATTTGATGAACTGGCTTTCTGTCCTCTTTTGATTTTTCTCAACTTCCTCATACAGATTATTTGAAAGTGAATTAAATCTAAGGGAAAAAATTGTTCTATTTTAATAAGTAAATTTAAACCTGAAACCAAAATTTAGCATTGAGAAAAATCTGCAGTTGTTTTTCAGATGATGAGGCTCAGTGTGGGTAGCAAGTACTTTGGGGTTGATGTGGGGTTGAGGCAGCACACTCTGGGTCCTGTCCTGAGCTTGTGTTCAGCCCAGCTGCTGCCAACACCCTTCCATACACCCTAAAATACATGCACACACCAACAGGAGACAGAAACACGTGCCACCCACACAGATTCCTCCCAGAGCCCTGGGTGCATGTGTGTGTCTGGAAGAAATACTTGACTATGTCACCTGGGCTGGGGGGATTACTTTATGTAGCTGTTGGCAAGCTTCTGTGTGGGTCCCAGTAAACATCAGCCCTTGCAGGTTGGTCTTTTTGCAACCACTGAGCTGTTTCTGCAACCACTTGGTGCCACCACAGAAGCCAGAGGGCAACCCCAACTGACACAAATTAGCATGGCCTTTTTGTAAACAAAAAATGAACGAAAGAGCATGGATGTAGTCTAATTTAACTTTATCTGCACTGGAATTTAAATTTCATATTCTATTCACACATCACTAATTATAAATTTTTATTTAAAATTTATTGGAAAGGGTGAAAAACAGTCCTCACTGTGGGCAGGTTGGCTAGGGGACCCCTGAACTACAAGGGGCCACCACGAGGCTCAGAGAGTAGCTGGGCCAGACAGGATCTGTATTGTTTAGTTGAGCAGAGAAAACACAGAGGTAGGAAGGGGGGAAGAAAGAAGGAAGAGAGCCCCAGAGGACTTCGGGGAAGCACAGTGTTCCTTGGTTTTCTTTTCTGTCTTAGGTGAAATCTTCAGTAAAGTCCCCATTATCACTGAGTGGATTCTTTGGGGGCAGGGTAGGGGCAGGGCTTAAAGTGTTGCTGAGTTACTCATGTGGGACAGAAACAGAAAAAATAGGCAAAAAGTGTAGGAAGGGACTATTGGCATCAAGATAATGCACCATAGGAGTATTAAATAACAGAGAATGAAGGATTTTAAAAAATAGAAGGGGATGTTATTGAAAGGGTGGAATCATATATCAACCATTTGAAAAATCATTGTAGAGTGGCTGAGGGTTTGACTAGAAAGGGGATCCACATCTGAATGAGTAAGAAACATAGGACTGAGAGGGAGCGGGATGGGGGATGGGGACTGGCACGTGGTTCCTGTATGTGTTTTCTGCGTATGACTTGCTCATGGAAAGATGTCAATGTCAGATTCCCTCTTAGACTAGGCAAAATATTATCTTGGGAGGAACAATGCATGTTGGTATTGGAAATATTCATATTACTTGTGGCTTGAAATAATAGTTGTGTTAATGTTTTTAGGATAACTTTTATGCAGATAATTTAGTTTGTGATATTTATCACTTGAAATTGCTTAAAACATGCTGGACACATTCTGCAGGTATATGCTTCTCTAGCTGTTCTGAAAAAGTGTTTGGACTAACAACTGGAAAAGACACCTAACTAAGTTCTATGAGGGCAAGGATTTTGCTTTGTTCATGGCTGTGAACAATGCCTAGAATACAGAACATGCTCAATAAAGAGATGCTAAATAAATGAATACATGAACCATTTTTTTTCTTTTTCAATACCTTTTATTAGGGCTGTTCATAAATAAACCATAGACTTGCCAAGCTCTTTAGAGACCTAATCTTTGATTTTCATCTTGCCTTTTTTGTTTCTGGTGGAAATATTAATAGTGATGGTTAAGGGGGACAGTAAGTCCTCAGATAACCAAGAGGTAGCTTTACAATAGAAAATGCAGCCTTCGCTGCTCACCTTTACTGTGTAAATAGATGAGAATATTTAGTCTCATCACTGGTACAATAGTAAAATCCCTTTGACAACCAATGTGCCCAAGTAATATGTTTGAAAAGGGCATATCAGTAATTGAAATTCTGAAATTAAAATAAAGACATAAAGAATGAATTACTATATATGATCATTTCATTACAAGGTTTTGCTGCAATTGGAGACTTACAGACTCTGTCTGTTGGTAGTTTATTAAAACATGAAAGCATTATTTAAATAGCATTCTTCTTGAAAGATAAAAAGGATAAAGTAAAAGTTTATGTAAATATGTTTTTTCTTTCCTTGGACTTTTCCCTGACATAATGGACATGATTTACCATGTAACAATTATTGTTCTGTTCATTGTAGAACTTACAGTTAAAATCTCAACAAGATGAATTATCTTGCATGAGATTCACATTTTAGTTTCCAAATATTTTATTCTAATGGTTATGGGATATTTCTATCAGGTGTAGACAAAGTAGGTAGGTAGGTAGATAGACAACCTTTTTCTCAAAACGCAGAAGTCAAACTTTTAAATTATGACCAGAAACCTCAATAGGATAATGTTGTCTGGGTTTCTTTTTCTTAATTTTTATACTGGTTGAGTCAGGTTAAAATATATTCCAAGGCAATTTAATGGGGGAAATTACAAAAGAGTAAAATAAAATGTAATGGTGATCTATAGACATAGCAGAGAGCAGAGCAGAGAGCGGTGTTGAAAATGAATAATGAGGGCAGAATGTAAGGCATGGTACAAACATCCTAGTGACCACCTTGGATGTGGTTGACATACGTAAATGAGTAGATAGCTCCATCATGGACTGGTTTTATCAACTCAGCGTCTTGCATTCAACAATCTGTTCAATGAACTCTTCAAGAAGATATGAAAATTTTGAATTTTTAGAAACTATAACTATTAACAGGCCTTTAAGAATTTCAATAGTACCTTTAACCAAATGTGAACATAAAAAGATTTAATGCCCTTTGAAGGGCAGATAAACACAGAATATATTTCTTGTGTGTGTGTGGTAATATTTAAATAAGTGGAGAGTAAATCTAAAATTTTAAATTTCATTTCAGAAACAAGGAATTAATTTTCAGAAACATTTTTTTCTGCTAAGTTTATACTTACTTATATACATTAAAGAAATTTCTTATTAATGTTCTGTGATTTCTGATTAGTGACACTAATTAAAAAGTAATTTCAACTCCACTCTGATAGCAAGACTTGTTTCTTGTTCATTCCAATGTTTAGGTTAGCTTAAATCCCAATATCTTCACAGCCTCATACCTTTCTGGTTTCAAGAAGATGTGATATTTTATTTCCCTAAATATTTGTACATAATTATTTTACTAATAAGAGGAATCATAGATTAACAAATATCATAGACTAGCCTATTTACTAATAAGGAGGCATCATAGATGAACAAAAATAGCCTGAGGTTTAGAGTCAGACACTTTCTAGCTGCGTGACTGGGCATATTACTTAATCTGCATAGTTATACGTTTCCTAATCTTTAAACTGTGGTAAGACCCACTCTACAGAGTGGGGTGCACCTGCATATCTGGAGGACTTAGTGATTGGTAGGCATTTGTAACTTACAATTACTATATCTATTACTTCTACCTACTGATATATCTCATTTTTCATCACCTTAACTTTTACCTACCTGTGTTTAGCTTGTCACTTATTTATGCTAATTCTCCCCAACTCTGTGTGGCTATGATTATGTCTTTGAATATCCCAAAACATAACTTACATGTGATAGGTGCTCAAAACCATTCACTCATTGATTGACTTCTATTTGTGTCTAAATAAGGGGTGTTGAGGATACAAAGATGAAGGAGACATGCCCTTGCCTTGGATATTTGTAACTTTCTACTGCATTAGCATTTTCAAAGTTTACAGTAAAATTCAAGTCTATACATTTGCTTCATTGACCAAATGCTGCTTCTTTTCTTATAAATCACTATTGGCAGTAAGAACCCTCTAGGAAAGTGACCGGCAGGCACTGCCTCTGCAACCCTGTGCTAAGAGATGGCTGTGTTCAAAACTTGCTCTATAAACACTAAAATGTTGGCTTAAGTCATTACTTAGCTGAACATCTAAGACCCTCTGGAAAAAGGAGGCTCAATGCAGGGCTTTGAATGACAGAGCCTGTGTGACACCTTTGTTAGGTCTAATGATCAGTGCCAAAGTTCCAGGAATTCATTAGCAAACTCTCAGACAACACTGTGACTTTAAAGTTCAAGATAAAATGTATTTAGTTGACTATTAAATTTGAATTTGTTATTAAAGTTTCTAAATGGGAAAACTGCTTAATTAAACTTACCCTTTAATGTTATTAATATGCTTTAAATCCCTTTGATCGTAGACACTTAAAGAATAAACAAACTAATTCTATACCGCATCTACTTTGATTGACAAGAGCTCCGATTGAAAATAAAGAGCCCTACCTCATGCCTTACATTTTCTTTGAGGAAAATATATTCACAATACATATCTCCGTTAAAGGTTAATATCCCATATGTATAGGAATCCTGTAAATTGATTAAAAATTATGAAAATTACAATACAAAATTTGACAAATGATAAGAATGGGCAGTTCACAGAAAATAAAATTCAAGTGGTGAAAGGAATGAAAATAAAAAAAACAAAGATGCTATTGTCTATTCTTTAATTGGCAAATATTAAAAAGAGAGACATTCTAATATTGGTAAGAATGTCAAGAAAGATCTCACTGCTGGTGGGAGTGTAAACTGCTACATTTTTAGAAATGAAAATTAATAAATATGTAAATTCTTTGACCTAAGAATCTTGCCTGTAGAAATAAAAGAACCTTTATCTAAAGATATATACAAGCGAAAATTCTGTTTGTTTATGGTAACCATAAATTGAAAAGAATCTATCAATAACATAAATGATTGAATTAATTGTGGCATATATGTAAGTTAAAATATTATGCAGCTTTAAAAACAAGTATTTATTGGACCAGAGGAGATATCCAAGATATACATCCAAGAAAGCAAATTATGGAGTAGTGTGTATAGAATTTATTTTTTAAAACCATGCTTTCACTATACATATAATGATTAATTTATATATCTATATATAATATATATGTTATATATACATATGTATATATAAATGTGGGTATAATGGGTATAAATGTGGATAAATGTTATATACACAAACGTGTGTGTGTGTGTGTGTGTATCCTCTTTCTGTTATATATTTATATTAACAAGGAGGAAGGTGTGGAAGGAACATGCCCAGTGTTAGCATTGGTTACATTAAGAAGCTGAGATGATGACCTCTTTTTTTCATCTTTGTTTTATTTTGTTTGTTACAACAAATGCATGTTACTTTTGTTGTTGTTGTTGTTGTTAATCCTCAACCAAGAATATTTTCCCACTGATTTTTATTTTAGATAGAGTGGAAGGGAGGCAAGGAGGGAGGGGAGAGGAGAGAGAGAGAGAGAGAGAAACATGGATATGAGAGAGACACATCAATTGGCTGCCTCCCACATGCCCCTGACTGGGGCCAGGGATCGAACCTGCAACCCAGGCATGTGCCCTTGACTGGGAATCAAACTCAAGACTCTTAAGTCCTTAGGCCAACATTCTAACCACTGAGGCAAACGGGCCAGGGCTATTACTTTTTAATTTAAAAATGGTAGGGAATGTTTAAATAAAAAAGAATCAATCATGTAATTCAGTGACTTATTAGAGCTCATAAATATTTGCCTGGTAAAAAATCTGGTTTATAAGCTCACTGTAATCAACTGTAACACTAATGAAAATTTTAAACATCTTTGTTTCAAAGGAGAAGAAGATTCAACTTTATACTATTACAAAAGTGCTGACCTTCAGATTTCACTACTTGATTATTTTTCTATAAGCCAATCCACTAAGGACAGCAGAAGTACACAGTATCAGCAATAAAGCACTTAGGTCTGGATCTTAAACATTTTCTTTCCCCCTTTTTCCTACTTGTTAATACGCTTCATTTCTTTAAGCCATTTTTCCATTTCAGATTTTAAGTCTCATTCTCCCCCAATAAAAGTAATTCTTAAAGTATACTTCTAGAAACAGTTTACTTTTCTACTTCTCCTTTGGATATTTTTCTTTATCTTAATTCAAAGCCAATGGGGATTAGGTGAAGCACCACACATATATTTATTGAGCATTATCATTGTGCTAGATTTTAAGAAAATAATGTGTTTTTTTAGAGTATGAATAAAGTGGGTTTTTTTTGTCTTTGCTCAAAACATCTTTTTCTCTGGGCTTTAGTTATGAGTACTGTTTTTCATCAAGTCCTAGGACACATTTCTCAATTTCACATCTTGAAAATTGGGAGGTGTCTTAAAATGAGGGTGTGCTATGGTTTGTTAGCTTCATGTCCTAGAGGTGCAAATAATATGGTACATCTTCTAGTCAGTGGCACTTAGATTTCTTGAAATATGGTAGAGATGGGGGGAAATGGAGAAAGCTGAGTATTATTAGAATACTAGATTTGATCAAGGCATTAAATCCAAGTGATGGGGGACAGAGAGGAAACGAACAAGGGTAAGAGGGGCTGTAAGGTAGTCTCAGCCAAGAAATTGGAATGTTCTGTTGCCTGCACTACAATCCCAGGAAGTGGTGCTCATTTAAATAAACAAAGAGGATTTGAGGACAATGAGGCCAGTAATTTGAATATTTGTGGATTCTTGTCTCCTTTACTGCTTTCTTTCTTTTTTTTTAAATATATTTTTTTCTTCATTGATTTTAGCGAGAGAAGAAGAAAGAGGGAGAGAGGGATAGAAACATTGATGAGAGAGAACACTGATTGGCCACCTCCTGCATGCCCCACACTGGGGATCTGGCCCACAACCAGGGCATGTGCCCTGACCAGGAACTGAGTCAGCCAGACTCCTTTACTACTTTCTTTATTGCATAGGGAAACAACTCAATTTAAGATGGGTTAGAGACCAGTCTTCAAAGGGATAAGTAAAGGAGCAAGTAGAGGATCTTAGAAAAAAAAAAAATCTTAGAAAAGCTCTTAAAAAAGCTTTTGTAATCAAAGTTGTTTTAAAAATTACTTGATAATCTTGTGTAATCAGTATACATTCAATAATGCTTTATGTTGAGGCATTTTATTTTACTTATTTATTTTTTCTTATTCTCAAAGTTTTTCTTTTTATTAAATAAAAAGTGACACATTCAGTAGGGCATGATTTCATAGGGAACATAATGATACATTAATTGAAATTGATAAAGTATTATATGCTTTTCCATTCATAAATTCATTCCTTCATTCTCTCTTTAAAAAAAAAAAAAACTTTATTGTTGAAAGTATTACAGATATTCTCTTTTTTTCTCCCCTTTGACCCCCTCCCCGCCACCTGCCTTCCTCACATTATTGTCTGTGTCCATTGGTTGTGCATACATGCATATAAGTTCTTTGGTTTATCTCTTCCCACCCCCTCATTGCCCTTCCCTCTGAGGTTTGTCAGTCTGTTCCCTACTTCTTTGTCTCTGGATCTATTATTATTGTCAACTAATTGTTTTCATTATATTCCATAAATAAGTGAGATCATGTGGTACTTGTTTTTCTCTGACTGGCTTATTTTGCTTAGCGTAATACTCTCTGCAGGTTGTTGAGGCATTTTGATACACAATTGATGATAAGTTAAAATTCCACTAAGGAGAGGTCTGAGTATATCAATTCTGAGATATGATGCAAACAAAGAGAATGATGAAATTACTATTCATATATTTCTTTTATTTTGAATATAGCATAAGTACTTTAGTGTAGAATATTCTCTACATTAATTTTGTTGCTTTATTTCTTGACCAGGTTTATATTCCCAGGATGGGCTTTTATTTAATGCCAATGCTTTCATTAGGCAAAACCCTTTGGAATGCATTTAACAGAATTAAAAATCTTTCATTTACTTACTTGAACTCCAAAAGGTTCATTTCAAGGCGATAATCCCCTTGGAACATCTTTAAATTTGAGGTTTGTTCAGAACTGGAAGCCTCTATTTTTCCTAAGAGCTGTATTACCTAATGAAAGTACAAAAAGGAACTCTTTTTGTGTGTGAACAAAACCACCAGCACTTACGTTAATTATACTTTCTTTCTAAAGGAGCCAGGAGGCAGACCTGAGTCTAAAATACATTTTTATTTGAAGATAATTTTTTCAAAGGAATGATTCAGTAGTCGTAGAATTATCATCAGGGAAAGAATAACAGGAATATTCATTCTGCTGTCTATGATATTCTGTTGATAATAGGCTACTTAATGATACTACAAAAGCATACTCGTTACATCAGTTTATCTATGAATTTGATTATTTCTTTACTTTGTTTTCCCAGTTACAATGTAAACCAGTTTATCCTCAGTGCACATTGAATTGCCAGTGGTAAATATTCACCAAGTACTTATTGAATAAATGTTTAAATGTACAATTAGGGTCTGAGAAAGACACAGATGAGTGGCCTGAGATGACACCTCAGGAATTTCCAGGCAGAATTCTGACATGAAGATAAGGGAAACCCAGTGAAATGACCTAGGGCGTATACAGGTAGGAAAAACCAAGTTCTAGTCCTGGATCTTAGGAGGAGAGTGCCTTCAGCAGTGCCAGAAACACAGGATGTTCCTTTAGATCAAAGGACCGGGTTGGAAAATCTAGGCAGTTGCAGCACATTCTGCCACGGTCGAGGAGAAGGAAGATCCACGATTGGCTTTGCCAGACAGATTCGGTTCCTCAAGAAGGGTCATATGGAGACGAGGCACTTAACAACATCAGAGTTCTCTCAGAAAAGGAAGAGGGAACGTAGAATGGTCTGAAGTAGTAAATGTTGGGTGGGCAACCAATAGCACATGAATGGCTCTTTATGGGAGATCCATTTAAAACAAGCTATTGATGGGAGGCACATTTAAAGGCAGGATTGTTTTAACAGTAAAATAATAAGCAAATACATGCCTGGAAAAAGCATAGAAAAAGAAAGCAGGCTGAGCAATATTGTTAGATAAAATATTACTCAAGGCAAAATATGTTACACAGACAAAAATGGTCATTTTTATTGATTAAAAGTATAATCCACAGTAAAAAATAGAGTTTTGAACCTATATTTACCTTATATGTATATTGAACTAATAATAAACAGCTAAAGAATTACAAGGATAAACTAACAGAAGTGATATATTAGTGATTTTAAATGACTTTTCTTGACTCTTTACTGGTCAAATAAGAAAAATATAAATAAGGATATAGAAAGATATAAAAAACATCAAGTTTATTTAATAGATTTATATACCAATCTCACTTGCAAACAGCAGACATATATTCTTTCCCGGGGCCCACTGAGCATTTGCAATCACTAAGCACCTGACTGTAAAGAGACTTAAATTACTCTAAAAGCAGAAAAAGCACAGACTCTAACTCTAACTATACTGTACTGAAACTAGAAACTAGTTAAGTATAAAGAAGCAAAAATCTAATCATTTGAGTAAAAAAAAAACCCACTTAATTCTGTTATTTAATTCCAGTGTTTCATATGAACATGTGCCTCTCAGATCTCCTACAAGGAGCATAATTGGCCAAAGGCCTTGACTGATGGGTCAAAAACTCTTCCTACTGGCTGCTCCTGGCCAATGCCAGACTAGTATTTCTTTTTAAAAAGCAAAAAAATATATATATTTTTATTGATTTTAGAGAGAGAGGAAGGGAGAGAGATAGAAACATCCATGGGTTGGCTCTTGCACGCCCCCTAATGGGGATGAAGCCCACAACCTGGGCATGGGCTCTGACCGGGAATTTAACCATAGACCTTTGGTGCATGGGACAACACTCAACCACTGAGCCACACCAGCCAGGCCCTGAGTAGTAGTGCTTTGATGAGCAACTATGGCTCAAGGAATGTAATGAAACTTTATTAGCATGGCATTGCAACCTAAGACCTTCCGTCCCCATCCTGCGCGGAAGGCAAACCAGTATTGTAATCTGATGGCTCTCTCCATCTCTTCCAGCTCCCTCCCATTTTCCTTCAGTTTCTTTTTCTCTCAATAAATCTTGCACATTTAATTCCTTGGTGGCATTTACACTTCTCACAGGACTAACACAAGTATCAAAGAAAAATTCAACTCTGCAATTGTAATATAGGAAAGAATAATGAGAATATTGCATATCAAAAGGACACAGCACATCTATAGAGATAAATTTGTGGCATTAAATGTTTCCATAATTATTCAAGGCAAGAATAAAGCTATATAAACTAATAATTCATTTCATAAAATTAAAAAGAGAATAATAAACCTAACCAAAGGAAAGCAGGATGAAGAAATTGACAAGACATCCATGCCCTAATCTGTGGACCCTGTGAATAAGTTACATTAGATGGCCAAAGGGATTTGCAGCTGTAATTAAGGATACAGACCTTAAAATAGGGAGACTATACTGTCCTATTTAAATGACCCAATCTAATCATGTGAGCCCTTTAAAAGCAGAGAACTTTCTCTAGCTAGAGTCAGAGAGATTTGAAGTGTGAGATGAACTTGATGTGCTGTTGCTGAAGAGAGGTCACATTGGAAACTTGAGAAGGAAGACAGCTAGCTGGAGGAAGATCAATCCTCAACTGACAGCCAGCAAGGACCTCAGTCCTACAACTTCAAGAAACTGAATTTGGTCAAAAACTTAAGAATGACCTTAGAAGAGGATTCATCCCTGGAGCCAAAGGAACACAATCCTACTGATACCTCACTTTCAGCCTTGTGAGATCCTCAGAGAGGAGCCAGTCTTGTCCTCCGAGATTTTTGACCTACAAAGACTGAGATAAGCCCTGGCTGGTTTTTCTCAGTGGTCAGAGCATTGACCCACAGACCAGAGAGTCCTGGGTTCAGTTCCCACTTAGGGCACGTATCTTGGTTGCAGTTTGTCCCTGGCCCTGGCTAGGGTCGTGTGGGTGGCAACCAGTTAATGTGTTTCTCTCACGTTGATGTTTCTCTCTCTCTTTCCCTCCGGCTCTATCTTAAGATAAATGCAAAAATGTCCTCAAGGGAGGATAAAAAAAACACAAAACAAACAATAAAAAACTGAGATAATGTATTAGTTTTTTATAAACCACTAAGTGTGTGGTGATTTGTTATGCCAGCAATATAAGACTAATATACAAATATTAAAAACATTGAAAAACAAAAAATATGGGATTAATATGTAAATTCAAGGGCTGTTTCTTTAAAAAGGTAATAGGCAAAATTTGTCCTACTTTAAACATAAAGAAAAGAGAAAACATATATATTAAAATTAGGAATAAGAAAAGATGGAGTAGTTATAAATATTTATGATCCAAATAACAAATAAAAACAGTCACGAAGCTGAAATTATAGATGAAATGGAACTCAATAATTATAAGAGACTCTAATTCACCGTTCTCAATCCAAGACAGAAAAAGAAAAAGGAGACAAAAAAGTAAGGATAAAAAGACCTAACAAATAAGCTACTTAAAATTTTTTTTTTTTATTGATTTTTAGTGAGAGAGGAAGTGAGAGGGAGAGAGAGAGAGATAGAAACATTGATGAGAGAGAACATCAATTGGCTACCTCCTGCATACTCCCCACTGGGGATTGTACCCACAACCTGGGCATGAGTACTGACCGGGAATCAAACCAGCGACCTCTTGGTGCATGGGTCAATGCTCTACTACTGAGCCACACCAGCCAAATAAGCTTCTTTTTTGTAGATTTCAACTGCTGTACCCCCAAAATACCAAATATGCATTCTTTTAATACAAAATTTTACTCTCCAGCCACAAAAAAACCCTCAATATATTCCAAAAACTAAAGCCAGTATAAACAACAAATTTTAATTATGATGAAATAAAATTAAAATGAATAAGAGTATAACAGCATACAATTCTTTACTCAGGGTAAAAATGAACAATAACTCCTCTTATATTCAGTTAAAGAAAATATACAGCCTGGCCGATGTGTCTTGGTGGTTGAGCATTGACCCATGCACCAAGAGGTCACCAGTTCAATTCTCGGTCAGGGCACATGCCCAGGTTGTGGGCCCAATCCCCAGTGCGTGGAGGGCATGCTGGAGGTGACCAATCAATGTTCTCACTCATCGATGTTTCTATCTATACCTCTCCCTTCTTCTCTCTCTAAAATCAATAAAGAAAAATATTTTAAAAATATATACAATTGCAGAATTTGTAGGAAACAATAATGAGAACATTATATATCAAACCCCAGGGGATATAGAAATGAATGAATACTGAGGGAAAATTCATAATGATAAATGATTATATCAGTTAAAAAAAAAAAAAAACAATATAAATACTTATGTTTAAAAAGTAAGAAAATGACCAGCAGAACAAACTGCAGGAAAGGAAAAAATTAATAAGACAAAGCTTAAATTGGTGAAATGCAGCCGGATTAAAAAATACATTAAAAGACTAGCTCATTGGAGAACAATCAATATAATTAATTCTTAAGGGACAACTAACCAAACTAATTAAGAAAAAAGAAAAGTACAAGTAAAACGATACAACGGCAAAGGGAAAAAATAAATGTAGAGAGGATTAAAATAATTGTAAAAGTAATTTGTACAACTTCATGCCAGTAAATTTCAAAATCTGGGTGAAGTAGATTTTTTTTCCAAGAAAAAGTAATTTATTGAGAAGGTAGAATTTTTAAACAGTCTAATTTTCATAGGAGAAAAAATAACTAAGCAAAAGTACTAAAGGACTCCCTTTTCCACCAAAGCATCACATATTTAAGGAGAGAAGTCACTAAATCCTTCAAGAACAGGAAATTATAATATTCTTTAAATTGTTTGAGCATAGAAAAAAAGAGAGAAACTTTGAAATTATTCTTTTTTTTTCTATCCTCACCTGAGGACATTTTTCCATTTTTTGTTCAGATACAGCGGGAGGGAGAGAGAGGAAGAGAGAGAGAGAGAAACATCGATGTGAAGGGACACATTGAGTGGCTGCCACCCGCACGACCAACAAGGGCCGGAGACAAACTGCAACCGAGGTACATGCCCTTAGCGGGAACTGAACCCGGGTCTCTCTGGACCACAGGCCAACGCTCCAACCACTGAGCCAAACCAGCCAGGGCTGAAATTATTCTTAAAAAGCAAGTGTAACATTAATTCCAAAAATCTGAAAATATTGCACAAAAACCCAGAGATTAACCTTATTTATAAACATTGATCAAGATAAATATATGTATTTTATCCTCACCCTAGGACATTTTTGCATTTATCTTTAGATAGAATGGGAGGGAGAGAGGGAGGAAGAGAAAGAGAGAAATATTAATGTGAGAGAGACACATCAACTGGTTGCCACCCACACAACCCCAACCAGGGCTGGGGACAAACCACAACCAAGGTACGTGCCCTTAGTGGGAACCGAACCTGGGAGACTCTGGTCTGCGGACCGACGCTCTAACTGCTGAGCCAAACGGACCAGGGTTGATCAAGATTTTTAAATAAACTATCAGCAAACAGTACCCAGCAGCAAAATAAAAAATATAACCAAGTGCAACTTATTTTTTTAAAAGTAAAGATGGTTTAATAATGGGAAATATATTAATGTGAATAATTATGGTAGGAAAACTGAAGAGAAAACTCATGATTATCTCCACAAATGCTGTAAAAACATTTGACAATGTTTATAATTCTTGATTTAAAAAACCCCCAATAAAATAGAAATAGCTGTGTATCAAACATGTTTATTGAGGAAACGTACTTCCTTACAATACGGGAAACGGTGGGGTATTTCTTTTAAAGTCAGGAACAAGAGCAGGAAGCCCACTATCCCTGCTCTCCTGTTTAATAGTATACTGGAGTTATTAATGAAAACAGTTAGGAAAGGAAGAAAAATAATTTGTACAAAAACAGAAAAAGATGAGGTAAAATTACTTAAAAATTTTATGATTGTGTGACTAGAAAAAACCAAACAACTATTATCAAGAATAGAAGAGATTTCAAAATGGTGGTAAATGGAAGCTACACAGACCATCTCCCAGGACCAAACTGGAATTACAACTAAAATAAAGATAAATCAGGAAAAAGCAATAGAAAAGCATCTGGAAAGGACCCATATAAACAAGGACAACAAAAGAAGACACTGAATCGAGCCTGGTAGGTCTGCAGAGGCATGAGAGGCTGGGCTGGGAGCCCATGGACAACAGCTGTTTTAGCTGTGAACAGCTCCCTCGAGGTTAAAATCCCAAAGCAGCTTCACAGCCCAGAGGGCCAGGACAGAGCACTTAATTAGCTACAGGCACTCACCTTGGGCTCCGACAGAGGGAGGGTGGACTGGACTGGAACCGTGTGGGGACACGTAGGATTTGGAGAGTACTCAGAGTTTGTGCTGAGTCACAGCCACACAGAAGAGTGGCCATCTTCTCCCAGAGCTCTAGGAAAAAACAGCAGCCCCTCCCTTGGAGATTTAACCCCACCCAGCTGGTCCAGAGAAATGCAAATTGAGGCTCAATGACAATCAGCATATGCCCCACCCTCTGAAAATCCTGTTATGTTAAACACCTGGGGGAGTTTTTCATTCAGCTGAGAGCTACAACCCAAGGATCATTAAGTAACTGAGACCAATAGCCTCCAGGCAAAAAGCTAGAGGATAACTGAACCTTTCCTGGGCTTGGAAATCTACCCAGGAAAGTAAGACTTGACAGTGGTGTGTTTAACGTGGTTTCTCCTACACTCATCCAAACCCAGTAGAGAGAGCCAAAAACAGCAGAACACTAACACACACACACGGAAAATTTGCAGGTGCCAAAACCCTCTGAGATAGCTATAATGGTGAAATAAAGAAACAAATCCCAAATGAAAGAACAAGAGACCTCTACTGAAGATGAGATAAATAAAATGCAGTTAAGCAAGTTATCAGAGGTAGAGTTCAGAGCCATGATCTTGAGGAACCTCAACAGCATGAGTAAGAACATCAACACCATGAGTAAAGATATACAAACACTGAAAACCAACCAATTGGAAATGAAAAACCACCAAAAAGAAATAAAGAATGACATAGCAGAAATAAGAACATTGGAAGCACTAACCACCAGAGTAGAGGAAGCTGAGGACTGGATCAGCAAATTAGAAGACAGGGTAGAAGAAAATCAACCAATCAGAAAACCAAAAAGAAAAAAAACAATTAAACAACAGGAACACAGCTTAAGAGAACTGTGGGATAACTGGAAATGTAACAACATTTGCATCATAGGAGTTCCAAAAGAAGAAAAGGATCAAGGGTTAGAGAATATATTTGAAGAAATAGTGACAGAAAACATTCCTAACTTGGTGAAGAAAGAAGGCATTAAAGTTCAAGAAGCACAGAGAGCCCCCAGTAAGAAGAACCCAAACAGGCCCACACAAAGACACATAGTAATGAAAATGCCAAAAATTAAAGTCAAAGAGAGAATCCTAAAGGCAGCAAGAGAAAAACAACAGGTTACCTGCAAGGGAACCCTTATAAGGCTATCTGACTTCTCAACAGAAACACTACAGGCCACAAGGGAATGGCATGAAGTAATCAAGGTCATAAAAAACAAAGATCTGAATCCAAGACTTCTCTACCCAGCAAGGTTATCATTCAAAATAGAAGGTCAAATAAAGAACTACCCAGAAAAAACAAGGCTAAGGGAATATATTAGCACCAAACCAGCACTTCAAGAAATGTTAAAAGGTCTGCTGTAATTAGTAGAAGAAATAGGAGAAAAATATAACCACACTAAACAAAAATGGCAATAAATAAGTACATATCAATAGTAACCTTAAATGTAAATAGACTGAACCCTCTGATTAAAAAACAGAATAGCTGATTGGATAAGAAAGAATGACTCATATATATGTTGACTACAAGAAACCCACCAGACAACAAAACACTCACATAGGTTGAAAGAAAAGGGATGGATAAAAATCTTCCAAGCAAACAGGAAGGGAAAAAAAGCTGGCACAGCAATACTCATATCTGATAAAGTAGATGTCAAAATGAAGGCCATATGCCCTGGCCAGTTTGGCTCAGCATTTAGAGCATTGGCCAGCAGATTGGAGAATCCCAGGTTTGGTTCCCGGTAAGGGCATGTACCTTGGTTGCAGTTTGTCCCTGGCTCTGGTTGGGGTTGTGTGGGTGGCAACCAGTTGATGTGTCTCTCTCACATTGATGTTTCTCTCTTCCCTTCTCTCTCTCTCTCTCTCACTCTGTCAGAAGATAAATGCAAAAAATGTCCTTGGGTGAGGATTAAAAAAACAAAAAAACAAATAACAAAATCAAAAATGAAGGCCAGAACTAGAGACAAAAAGGCCACTACATAATATTGAAAGGATCAATTTAACAGGAAGATATAACCTTGGTAAACATACATGCACCCAATATAGGAGCACCAAAATATATTAAAAATCTTTTGGAGGACTTCAAAGGAGAAATTGACAGCAATACAATCCTAGTAGGGGACGTCAACACCCTGCTCACATCACTGGATAGATCCTCTAGACAAAAAATTAGCAAGGAAACAGAGACTCTATATGAAGCACTAGACCGAATGGATTAAATAGATATCTACAGAGAATTACACCCAAAACTACAAAATTTACATTTTTCTCAAGTGCACATAGGACATTCTCAAAGACAGACCACATGTTAGGACACAAACTAAGTCTCTACAAGTTCAAGAAGATTGAAATCACATCCAGCATCTTCTCAGATCACAGTGGCATGAAACTAGAAATCAATTACAAGAAGAACAAGCAAAGACATTTGAACATATGGAAGCTAAATAGCATGTTATTAAACAATAAATGGGTTACTAAGGAGATCAAGGAAGAAATTAAAAACTTCCTGGAAACCAATGAAAATGAACACACAACAACACAAAATCTATGGGATGCAGCAAAAGTAGTCCTGAGAGGGAAGTTCATGACACTACAGGCCTACCTCAAGAAACAAGAAAAATTTCTAATTGACTTTCTAACCCTACAACTTAAAGAACTAGAAAGTAAACAAAAAGAAAAACCCACAGCTAGTAGGAGGAAGGAAATAGTAAAGGTCAGAGTAGAGATAAATGACATGAAGACCAAAAATACAATTCAAAGGATCAATGAACAAAGAGCTGGTTCTTCGAAAAGATAAACAACATGGATGGACCCTTAGCTAGTCTCACCAAGAAACACACAGAGAGAATCAAAATACATAAAATCAGAAATGAAAGAGGGGAAGTAACAACTGACACTATAAAAATACAAAGTATTGTTAACAAATACTATGAACAATTGTATGGCAACAAACTGGACAATCTAAGTGAAATAGACAAATTTTTAGACACACAGTCTCCCAAGACTGAACCAGGAGGAGACAGAAAACTTGAACAGATCAATAACAGTTAAGGAAATTCAAGATGTAATCAAGACTTTCCCAGCAAACAGAAGGCCAGGCCTGGATGGCTTTCTGGGGGAGTTTCACCAAACATTCAAAGAAGAACTATTACCCATTCTCCTCAAACTATTTCAAAAAATTCAAGAAGAAAGAAGACTTCCAAACTTGTTTTATGAGGCCAGCATAACTCTAATTTTAAAACCAGATAAAGAAACCACAGAGAAAGAAAACTACAGGCCAGTATCTCTGATGAACATAGATGCCAAAATCCTGAACAAAATACTAGCAAATCGAATCCAGCAATACATTAAAAAAAATTATTCCCCATGACCAAGTAGGATTCATCCCAGGGATGCAAGGCTGGCACAATATTCACAAATCAATAAATGTGATATACCACATAAACAAAATGAAAGATGAAAACCATATGATCATACAAATAGATGCTGAAAAAGCATTTGAAAAAATCCAGTACCCATTTCTAATAAAAACGCTCAGCCACGTGGGAATAGAGGGATCATATCTCGACATAATAAAGGCCATACATGAAAAACCTACCGCCAACGTTATATTCAATGGGCACAAACTAAACTCATTTCTCTTAAGAACTGGAACAAGCCCTGGCCAGTTTGGCTCAGTGGTTGAGCGTCGGCCTGCAGACAAGAGAGTCCCGGGTTTGGTTCCCGCTAAGGGCACATACCACAAAAAAATAAATAAATAAAAAAAAGAACTGGAACAAGACAGGGATGACCACTTTTGCCACTCTTATTTAACATAGTACTGGAAGTCTTAGCCACAGCAATCAGACAGGAAGAAAAAATAAAAGGGATCCAAATTGGAAAGGAGGAAGTGAAACTGTCATTATTTGCAGTTGACATGATATTGCTGGTGGGAATGCAGACTGGTGGAGCCATTATGGAAAACAATATGGTGTTACCTCAAAAAGTCAAAAATTGAATTGCCATTTGACCCAGTGATCCCACTTCTAGGAATAGACCCTAAGAAGCCTGAAATACCAATCAGAAAGAATACATTTACTATTCATAGCAGCACTATTTACAATCACTAAGATCTAGACACAACCCAAGTGTCCATCGATAGATGAGTGGATAAAAAAATCTGTGGTACATATTTACAATGGAATACTATGCAGCTGTAAGAAAGAAAGACCTCTTATCCTTTGAGACAACATGGAGGGACCTGAAGGGTATTGTGCTAAGTGAAATAAGCCAATCAGAGAAAGAGAAATACCGCATGATCTCACTTATTTGTGGAATATAATGAACAAGGTGGGCTGATGAACAAAATATACCCAGAGACTAGAAAGGAGTATGATTCAGACTGACAAACCTTAGAGTAGGGGGATGGGGATGGGGGATAGAGGAGATGAACCAAGGAACTTATATGAATGTATGCATAACCAATGGACATAGACAACAATGCAGGGGTTTGGGGGGAAGGTGTCTGGGAGGAGGGAAAGGGGAAACATCTGTAACAAAAATAAATTAATAAAAATTGGAAGAAAAAGTGAATTCTCTTAAGTCAGTGGAGTATAAAATTAATATAGCCTTCATAATGTACAACTAACACCTAGTCAGAAGATACAATAAAAACCCCACTACAATAAAGTAAAGAAAGTAACAAAATCATGAAATATATTTAAGAAGAAATGATTCCAAATCTATATTAGGAAAATTAGAAATCCCTCTTGAAGGATATAAAAGCAAACTTGAATAAATGGAAAGCATTCTATGTTTTTAGATAAAACACTCAGCATTATGACTATGTCAATGCTAAAGTTAATTTATAAATTTATGATTCAATAAAAATTAAAGCATAATTTGTTTATTTATTTGTTGAAATTAGGTTGATTTAGAAATTGTATGGAAGAGCAAATGTCACCAGAAAAGGGAAAAAAGAAAGCAATGGAAGGGATTAGCCCTACCAGATATTAAAAATATTATAAGATTTCAATAATTAATAGTTAAGACATCCTGTACAAGGAAAAACTCCAAATGGATCAAGTACTTTTAAATGTAAACAATAAAGCATTGAAAATACTAGAAGAAAATATGAGCAATTCTTTCAAGCCTTTGTATAAGAACGTTCTTTCTAGCTATGCCTTAAAATTCCAGAAGCCACAGTGAAAAAGACTGATAAATTCAGCTACAAATAGAAACATATGCTTGTCAAAAGACAAATGACAAACTGGGAAAATGTATTTGCAGCTCATATTATAAAAACCTTCTAGAGATTTAGAAGAAAAAGAAAAAGAGGCCAATAAGGAAATGGATAAAAGACATGAACAGACTGCTCACTGAAAAGGAAAAATAATAGCTCTTAAATATATGAAAAGATGCTCAACCTCATTCATAATAAGAAAGGCTCATTTAAACACAGAGATGCTGTGTTTTTCCTATAAGAATGGCAAAATTTAAAAGTCAAACAATACTCATTGGTGAGGCAGTGGGGAGATAGAACATTTTACTGTTGCAGGTGGGTGGGCAATATGGTAAAAGTCCTGCCGAGAACAAGATGTTTCAAAGTAACAAATACATGTACCTTTGACCCAGCAATTCCACTTCCAATATTATCCTTCAGACATACCTACACATACACTAAATGCCATAAATGCAAGGTTAAACATTGCAGCTTTGTTTGAAAGACCAAAATATTGAAAAGAACCAAATGTTCATCCTAAGAGATGGTTAAATGAACTATTATATACAGAGGAAGAGTATACAGATGTTTAAAAAGAATGAGGAAGCTCTCCATGTCCCGATATGGTGGATCTCTAAGATACTTGTTCAGGGGGAAAAGAGATGAATGCATTGTGATATATACATTATGCTATCTCTTGGGTAATAAAAGGGAAAATAAGAATGTACGTTTGCATTTGCTTGTATCTGCAAAAAGGCATACTGAGAGGATCCACAACAGACTGGTAAAAATGATTATCTATGAGAGGCATGAATGACTGTGATAACTGGCGACAGAGATGGGAGTGAAAATTCTCAGAATATATTATCTTATATAGTTTTAATTTTGGACCATATGTATGCATTACCTGTTTAAAAAAAAAAACAAGGAGAGAGAGAAACTATAGTTCAATGTCACTTCACTTTTGAACTTAGATATAGAATGAAATACTATACAATAACTGCATAGCTTTTATTACAGAAATGTAAGAATGTTTTTCAGTAATAGCATAGCATATGAGAAGACCAGAAAAGTAAACAAACAAACCCAAACCAAAAACCAATCCATATGGTGATTAAGACATTTATTAATGTCTAATAGGCATTTGACAAAATTAAATGCTCAGTTCTAATAAAAATTAAGTAGGAATTGATGGATACTTTTTTTTTTAATCCTCATCTGAGGACATTTTTGCATTTATCTTCAGTTAGAGTGGGAGGGAGAGAGGGAAGAAGAGAAAGAGAGAAACATCGACATGAGAGAGACATATCGACTGGTTGCCACCCACATGACCCCAACTGGGGCCGGGGACAAACTGCATCTGAAGTATGTGACCTTTGGGAATTGAACCTGGGACTCTCTGGTCAATGGGCTGACGCTCTAACTGCTGAGCCAAACCGGCCAGGGTGATGGATATTTTCTTCACATGATCAAAAATATATCAAATAAACATCCAACAGCAAACAACAAAAACATTTCCAGTGTAATCAGGAATCAAATAAGCTTGCCTTCTAAGGTAACTTTTATTTAACAATGTTCTGGAAATTCTGGTCAAAGCCTTAAGAAAAAAATAATGAGGTATTAAATCAGAAAACCAGAGATAATTTGTTGTTAACATTAATGAGTACCTTCAAAAACTAAGAGAATCAATAACAAACTGTTAAGACTAATCATATAGGTGTGTGGTTGGGGGGTGGACAAACATTGACATAGTCCTAATGCTGTGTGTCTCTGTGAGCCTTCTGCTCTTGATAAACTGGCTCCCAGAAGCAAATAAACCCAAAACCTTCATCTTCCCAATTCCCAAATAATTTCCACTTCATACTGCTCAAACGACTTCAGAGGATGTGCTTGTTTCACATAAGACATGTGACAAAGTGGGGCACAAAAGACTTTGCATTGGCCCTTTTAGTCAAACCACTAACTACACGAGAAAGGGAAGAAACACTTGAGGCCGAAAAGAACAAGGAGATGGAGGTCAAACAATATAGGAGTGAGTGGGGACCTCCCTGCAGGTACTTCAGTATCACTGGGTATAAAGGGTGAGCCAGGAGGCACAGAGGGTGAGCTGACGAGATAAGCAGGGGTCAGTGTAGAAATGGCCTTTTGACATCCAGGCCAATGGTCTTTGTATATTATTTTGTAAGAGACATAACCCATTGCAGAGATTTAACATGATCAACTCACATTTATATTGGAACTTTAGTAATAGTAACTATCATGGGAAATTCTTGTGCTTATGATTCCTGGTTCTACAGTCTTTGAGGGGAACCCAGAGAGGAAAGAAACAATGGCAACAGGATAATCAGATGGCATACTTGATTGGGTGGGTGTGTTGGAACATAGGGGGCACTCATTAAATATTTGTTGATCGAATTGACAGTAGTCATAGTGTGCATGCATGAGCTGTCATATTTAAACCTTTTGGAAGAAAAGAGTTCTTTCGAACAATTACCACTTGACTGGGCATTTTGATAAGCTGTAATGATCTTCAGGTAGTAACACGTACTATAAGAGTTCCATCTCTGTTCAGTTACCTTTGTATCCAAGTTCTTAGAAACAGTCTCTAGGGAAGACATGAGCTCTTGAATTGTTTTTTCAATGTGCTGGTACTTGTGCCTGATGAAATTAATATCTCCAGAAAGCTTCACAATGCTGGCGTCACACCTAGTGGCAGACGAACATTGGCTGTGAGATCAATAGGCTCATAACATTTTTAATACTACAGTAGGATCTGTATTCATTTGACGGCAAAAGTTCTCTAGATCTTTGAATAGTAACTTGGTAGATGTAGGAGCATATGCAGGACTCTCTTTCATTTTCCTCTTCTCTTGATGGGAGAGAAGCCAGATTACATAGTAATACTCTGGCCCAAACCAGATAACTGAGTTGGACTAGGTAAAGACATTGAGGGAAAATGGAGGGAGTGGGGCGGGATTTTAGATTTTCAGCCTACTGTTAACTTAGTCATAGGCATTCCAACAGGTTTTGATGTTTTGGGGTTATTCCCTGTTGCCTATGGTCAGGCAAAATTGAAAAATTTTCCTCTCTACATTACATTCAGAATCCCCTTTCTTTCTGTTAACTTCTTTCCTTGGGTCCCAGGTTCTCAATTCTCCTTTGGCTAGAAAAAGTGTCCAGGTCCATCCTGGCTGGCTGATTTGGTTGGTTGGAGCATCATCCTGTATACCAAAAACGTTGTGGGTTTGATTCTTGATTGGGGCACATAAAATAGGTTTCGGTTTGGATCCCTGATCAGGGTACATGTGGGAGGCAACTGATCAATCTATGTTTCTCTTTCACATTGATGTTTCTCTCTTTCTTTCTCCCTTCCTCTCCAATATCAATAGAAACATATCCTCGATGAGGATTAAAAAAAGGTGCCCAGGCCCACCTATATCTTCCAACCCATCTTCTAAACACAACTCCCCTCCTTTTAGCCCCAATCAAAACTCCTGCTCCTTGAGTAGTCTCAGTCAAATGTTGTCTTACATCAGGACAAAAACAATTCACTCTGGCACGTGAATGAAGCTTTGGCCCATAAAGTTGCATTTAGTAGTTTAAAAAAAGGAACTCTAGTGAAATGGGGTTGGAGTGTTGAAGATGAACTATCTTCCCACACCACCACCACCACAACTCATGGCCTCTTTTGGGAGAGAGCAGGCTGCAGAGAGTGTTGACCATATGTGTCAGAACTCATACATACTTGAGAAACAGGATATAGAGTGCTGATTGGGTTGTTTTTTTTTTTTGTATACAAGTTATCAGAGATCACTTTGAAGATTGTTATTTGATAAAATTAAGTGTTTTGACTCATCAAATAATATGTATTAGGAACCACATTTTTGTGTTATCATGATAAGTGCTATAAATATTGCTTATTTTATGACTTAACATTTTATAGGATCCAGAAATAAATGCTATTTTCTTAGGATGTTTTATGCCAATGTTGACTCAAAGCTAAGATGGCAATTTTGCCTGACCAATCTCTTTAAGGGGATACCAGGGGGCTGTGGTTGGGGGGTGAGGAGACTGCTAGGTGAAAAAATTAGAAATTGATCCAATTAAAAAGGGATCTGGATGGTATGCACCACAGTCATGGGCAAAAGTCATTTAACACATTTGTGTATGTAAAATGTTGTCAAAACCACCTCTGTTGTTGATGAGTTAGCATAGTGTTATGTGAGTTCACACTAAGACCCCTAAAGACTACACTGGAGTGATGGCTGCTACCACTCCCTCATACCTCTGCCCCCAGCCTCGACCTTGATCCCTACCCTCTGGGACAGCTGATCTGTGCAGAGCAGGCTAGTGGCTAAGAATTTGATCTCTTTGCCCTGCCAATGTAGCTCAGTGGTTGAGTGTCGACCCATGCACCAGGAGGTCACTGGATCGATTCCTGGTCAGGGCACATGCGTGGGTTGTGGGCTGAATCCCCAGTGAGGGTCATGCAGGAGGTGGCCAATTTATTTTCTCTCTCATCAATGTTTCTATCTCTCTCTCCCTCTCCCTTCCAAAACAAAAAACAAAGAATTTGGTCTCTGGTGTCAGGTAGACCAGGCTTTGAATCTGGCTTCTGCTACTTCTAGGTTAGTGATCTGGGACAAGTTTCTTCACCTCTATGAGAAGGTAATGATGCCAAGGTCACTGCCTATAGATGCACCATTGTCCACCACATAACTACAGCAGCTACAGACACAGGTGACTATGTGAATAGTATCTCCTGAAACACTGCATGCTCAACCTTCAAAACCATAAGTAGCTGTCCTGAATAATGTTACTTAATAGGGTGATTTAAAGATGAAAGGAGGTAATGAATGCAAATCATTTAGCTAGTACCTGGAACAGAAGAAGCACCAACCTGAGATCAGCAGTTATTATTTATTCAACTTGGGAGTTGCTACCTCCTCATTTTCACCTCCCAGCAAACCCAGCCAGCCTAATCCCACACGCTGAAGTCAAGCATGAGTGGTTTTTCAGAGCTGCACCCTATATTTCAAACAAAAGTTTTCCTTCTCTCTTCCTTTGGCATAATTTTATTGTTTCTTTTAAATTAACACATTTATTATACTATTTTATATAATAAAAAAGAACAAAAAGTTGAGTTAACATCATCCCAAGTCCCACTTTTCAGAAATAACATTGTTAATATTTGTTTATCATTTCATTCATATATATATATATATATATATATATATCCATATAAATGGGAGAAAGATAGAAATTCTGTAATAAAATAATTTTAGGCTCTGGCCGGTTTGGCTCAGCGGTTAGAGTGTTGGCCTGAGAACCAGAGAGTCCCAGGTTCAGTTCCTGCTAAGGGCACGTACCTTGGTTACAGTTTGTCCCCAGCCCTGGTTGGGGTTGTGTGGGTGGCAAACACTCAATGTGTCTCTCTCACATCGATGTTTCTCTCTCTCTTCCTTCCTCTCTCCCTCCTGTTCTATCCGAAGATAAATGCAAAAATGTCCTCAGGTGAGGATAAAAAAGATACAATAAAAATAAAATAATTTTAGAATATTTGTACTATATATATGCCAATTTTAGTTAAAATGTTATATCGAATTTTAATTTAACCTAAGAAAAGATAACTGTAGTGAAAAATGAAAACATTGCTGAACTCAACTGAGGAAATAAATAAGTTTATATACTTGTTTTTGCAAAAGTTTTTGTTCATAATCTGCTATTTTAAAATGGGAAGTTATATGACATTTACACTGTGTTCTGTAACTGAATTTCCCATTGTTCTTTAAATCTTCATTCTACATTTAGATTCTGTGTTCACTGACAATTCTTTTAAATCACGATTTCTTTCCTGAGATCCTTATTTTGATGTATTCCTTGGTTGGCCAGATTTTGCCATCCAGATTTCAAATAAAGCCTTAAGAGTGTTGGAATCTTGAAGTTCTTGAGTGCTTGAACATGCCTCTCCATTCTCTTCTACCTGGTAGGTAACTTGGTAAGATAACATAACCTGGTGACTTTTGTTTTTTTGGTTCAGAACATGATAGGTGTTGCTCCATTGTTTTCCGGCACTGGTTAAGGTGGAGAAATCTGAAGTAACTATGTTTTTTCCGTGTTTCATGAGATCTGTTTTATCTACCTAGATGTCTAGTGATTCTTTTTCTTGATGTTTAGTAACTTTAACTAAGTGTTTAAGTGTTCTTATATTAATTTTTCTGGGGTTATAGTTTGTTCTTTTGAGGTACAAATGCAAATCTCTTCTCATATCCTTGAATATTTTTTTTCTGAAGAATTTGTTCTGCTTCTTCCTCGGGAGCTCCTATTAGGTCTATGTCAAATGATTTTTACTTCTCTGCCATATACATCATTTCTCTATAAGCATTTTTATATTAAAAGTCATTTTCTTTTTATTTTGTATGGTTTGCTCATGCTATTTTAAAAACAACTCTACTACCTTGAGTTGTATTACTCTATTTGGAAGCTTCTAAAGTAGATTTAATCTATGTAATACTTTAATTTTTTCTTTCACCTTAACCCTGAGCAATTCATTTACCTATCCCCTTTTGTTACCTCATAATCTCTTCTTTGGGGGAAGCCCTTTTATCTCATATTTTTATCCAAGTAAAATATGCCTGTAGTTTAAAAGTCAATAATAGCTACAAGGCTAACAGTTAGAGCGGTTTCCTGCCTCTCAGTTCTTCTCCCTCGAGGCAAGTGCTCCCGTCACTCTAGTTTCAGAGGCTTCCTTTTGGGAATTCTCTGGTGTAAAACCAAGTCATTTTCAGCTTATCTCTCAGCTTTAAGATTGGTTTTATTGTGTCTGTCAGTCAGTTTCCACATGTTCACATCCGTTTTCTAGGTTCCAAGATTTCTATGCTGATATCCATGGTCTTTGTGGGTTTCTATTTTAAAGAGAAAACCTTTTTACTATAAATTTAGTGGGATGTTTGGAAGAAGCAAAATGACGTATAACTGTTCAATTTGCCATCTTTATGTTTCTTTCACTCTTAATTTCTTTGAATCCAGGAGAACCTTTGATTTGAACTTTTCCTGTGTTTTTCTAGGTAATTCATCTCATAAGGTATATTTGTCAACCTTATATTTTTATCTATCTATCTACCTATCTATCTAATCATTGATCGAACGCTCGATTGATGATGGTGGTGGTAATTTTTATGCACAGAGTAGATTCTTCCTAACTACTATTACTTTTTTGAATAATTCTGGCTTCCTGCAGACGGGTGAGTATGTGTTTGGTGGAGAGTAGACGATATCTCTACTCAGGCTTGTCTGAATAGAAATCTACTATTTCCCTGGGCGGGAAGTGGTGGTGGGGGCACCTCTTTCCATTTTCTCCTCAAAAACCAGACTGCATATCTCATATCAAATCATTGCTGTAAATCTGTGCTGTGACACTACCACCTGCTCTCCTTCCTCAGCCTGGGGCACTTCAGCCAGTTCCTCTGAGGTAAGAGTTAGCAGGGAGAGCAGTTAGATGGAGAGTAGCATGCTTGCATCTTCAGCGACACCTGCTGACCGGAATCTCAAAGAGACATCTCTTATCTCTCCTGTGAGCCACCCAAGCCCCTCAGTAGGAGTGCTCTATTCTGGTTTATTGGTCTACCCTTTTCAGGATTATGACCCTTGTTTGAAGGAAATCAGTATCTTCAAGGTCTGAGGAGGACTCTCTCTGTCCAAATATAATATTTAGTAAGTGTGCTTCTCTTGGGGTCATTGGTTGTGCAACATCTATATTATATTGAAGACAGAGTTTTTGTTTTTCTTTTATTTTTACTGGCATTGAGACATCTCAGTTGAGAATGGAGTAAAAGTATCTTTATTCTATTACCTTTAATCAGAAGTCCTCAATCTTTACCTTTTAAAAATTGACAGTATCTATAATATTGTTCTTGTTTCTTCAAAGGAGGTGACTGTTGCTTTTAATCTCACATCAATACAATCTGTCATTTTTTTTTATCCTCACCTGAGGACATTTTAGCATTTATCTTCAGACAGAGTGGGAGGGAGAGAGGGAGAAAAGGAGAGAGAAACATCGATGTGAGAGAGACACATCGAGTGGTTGCCACCCACATGACCCCAACTGAGGCGGGGGACAAACCACAACCGAGGTACATGCCTTTAGCGGGAACCGAATCCAGGACTCTGGTCCGCAGGTCGACGCTCTAACCACTGAGCCAAACCAGTCAGGGCAATCTGTCACTTTTTTCATATGCAGGTCTATCTTGGAGTCCCACGTAGCCAAAGACAGCTGGAGGTTGGCCTCCTCTGGCTGCTGCTAGGGAGTGGAAGTCCTAGCCATCCCGGAGGTGCCCTTTACATCTTGCCTTTTTCTGTTTCACAGTTAAGACTAATCTATCAAAGAGAGCAGAGGGTGTCAGAAGCTGGTCAGGCAACTCTGAGAACCTCATTTCATCGGAAGTACTTGCTTTTAGACTGCTATTTTATTTGGACGGAAAATACAGTGTAAAATTCAAAGAACATTGTAGTTATCAAATATTGAGTATAATTTATGAAGCAATAAAACGTTTGCTAAGAATTATGTCAAAATAATCAACTTAATTTCACTTACGTCAAAATGCTAATTGACGCCCAGCTGGTGTGGCTTAGTGGTTGAGCGTCAACCCATGCATCAAGAGGTCGCCAGTTCGATTCCTGGTCAGGGAACATGCCCAGGTTATGGGCCTGATCCCCAGTGGGGGGCATGCAGGAGGAGGCCAATCGATGTTCTCTCTCATCAATGTTTCTATCTCTCTCTCCCTCTCCCTTCCTCTCTCTCTCAAAATCAATAAAGACAAAATAATTTTTTAAATGCCAATTGAAATTAAGGTCAATATATGTGGAAAGACAGTAATTAATCTGCCTCAGTTTGCCCATCAGTCAATTGCCTGGCAAAAATACAGAAAAGGAATAAGGAGAGGAAAGGTGAATTTAATCTTTTCAGTTAGATTCTGTTGCAGATTACCAAATAGATTAAAGACATTTTCATAAAAGGAAGACCTTTCAAGGAAAAATAAGACTTTGTCTTCAAACCACGGCTTAAGATGGAAGGGGAAGGCCAGTAAGCAACTGGAGAGGAAGGTGAAAGAATGAGAGTCCCTTGATTTTCACTCTTCCCTCAGACACACCAAATAAACAGCTATTTGTGGATCAATTCATGGAAACGAGCTTAGAGACTTACACACGTGGGGTGAATAAGGAAACATCTACATCAAAATGGATACAAAAAGCTGAGACACACTGATGCCATAAACTTCATCCCTGGCACAGTTTCTTGGTAGGGAACACCCAAATCCCAGCTTCTTCCTGAGGAGCAAAGGGTTCGAACCACACATTGAACACTCCAACTTTTACAGCTGCCCCTGGGAGCCTGCCTCTTGATCCACCTTTCCCTGAGAGCTGATGGGGTTTATGTGCGAGGCCTCTGACCACAGAAAACAAAGAGGTGGTTTTAAATAGCCACAGGATGAAAAACAAATGGGCAAAGGAACTCAATAGACATTTGTCCAGAGATGACATACAAATGGCCAACAGGTACATAAGAAGATACTTAACATCACTAATCAGCAGGGAAATGAAAACTAAAACCATAATGAGGTATCACCTCATACCTGTTAGGATGGCTATTATTAAAAAGTAAAAGGTAAAACATAAAAGGTAAATGGTGGAGAGTATGTGGAGGAAAGGGAACCTTTGTACACTGAGGGCAGGAACACACATTGATTCGCCATTATAGAAAACAGTATGGAGGTTCTTCAAAAAACTTAAAATAGATGATATCCAGCAATCCATGTTTTGAATATATCCCCAAAGGAAATGAAGTCAGTACCTGGAAGAAATATCTGTACTCCCATGTTCATTGCAGCAATATTCACAGGAGCCAACCTATGGAAACAACCTAAGTGTTTGTTGACAGATGAATGGAAATAAATTGACACACAGACAGGAATATTTTCAGCCTCAAAAAAGAAGGAGATATTACCATTTGAGGCATCATGTATTAACCTAAAGGGCATTATCCTAAGTAAAATATGCCAGACACAAAAAGACAAAACCTGTGTGATCTCACTTATATGTGGAATCTAACGAAGTCAAGTTCATAGAGGCACAGAGTATAATGATGTTTTTCAGGTGGGATAAATGGGAAGATATTGGTCAAAGGATACAAAATTGAAGTTATGTAGGATGAGTAAGTCTAGAGACCTAATATACAGCATGATGACTATGCTTAATACCATATTGAAGAATGGAAATGTGCAAAGAGTACATTTCAGTGGTCTAGTTACACACAAAAAGGGCACTCTGTGAGGAGAAGATATGTTAATTAGCTTGCTTGCAGTCTCATTTTATGATGTATATGTATATCAACTCATCAGGTTGTGCCGCTTGAATATACACAATTTTTATTTTTAAAAAGGAAAAAGAACTGGAGCAGAGCAAAGAGAGTTGCACATCTTCTTGATATTTCATTTATCTTTTGGTCTCAATTAAATCTGTTATTTTGTCTTGTACATAAGACATGATTCACAAGAGTAAAATAATAGGCTTGTACATAGTTTGCAGAAGAAAAGAAATAAATGGTTGGAGAGTCATCAGTACACCACCAGATTGAACCAAACTCCAAGTTTCATTCAAAACACATGTTTGGTGTTTATCTTCTTTGAAAAATCATGGCACATCTTAGTAGGGTGTTTGTTTTGTTCTCTTGCTTCATAACTTACACAACTATTATAAAATTCTTTGTATGTAGCAAATATTGTATAATAAAGTAGGAATTTAATGTATTTTAGAGAGATAAAAATATACCTCTACATAATATAATATATATGTATGTGTGTATGTGTATTCATACAGGTATTAATTCTGTAGATTCTGTTTTCCTAACGTCTGTGTTGTGTGTTACCTGCTCTGAACTTGCATGGCTGGAGCTTGGTTTAGGCCCTTGACATTTCTTTCCTGTTTTGCTGCAGTGGGCTTCCTTTCATCTTCATGCCTTCTTCCTGTACCCCATCAATTAAGTTACTATGAGGATATCACTGAAAATTATATGTCATCCATTTACTTAAAATCTTCCCATGGCTATTTATAACCTTATACTTTAAGTTCCAACTCTTTAGGTTGGCCCGAGAGATCCCTCACCATCCAAGTCTGGATCATTTCTCTAACTTTATCTTCCAATCTCTCATCTCTCCCCAAATATCAGAAGTAAAATATTATTCTCACAGGTAGGCCCTTAAACATGTCACAATAATTCATCCTTAGTTCTTTGGAACATGTTATTCCACCAATGTGAAGTACCTTCCCCACCCTTCCTTGTCCAGCTGACTGCTGCTCTAATCATTCAAAACTCATCTCAAGGGTCACCCTCTCCAGGTAGCCTCCCCATATGCCCCAATCTAATTTGAATATTCCCATAGCACCCAGGCTTTCATTATAGTGTTGACCTCATTCCTTCTATTTGTGGCTTTGTTGCCTCAGATAGACTGTAGAAAGCTATAGGAAAGGGGACTGTGTTACTGAATCCCTGAATCCTAGCACACTGCCCGGCGTACTAGTGCTTAATAAATTTTTGTTAAATTGGATGGAGAAGTTTGTCTTAGGTGTTAATCACCTAATTCTTATTTGGTCATTAACACTTCAGAGTGATTAACAAGATGGAGGTAGGGGTAATCCAGGAGTAAGGAAAGAGGTGCTGGCAGAAGACATAGAGATGGGAAGGTGTTCACGGTCAGCCATTCACAAGTCATCTTTGATGTGTCTACCAGAGTGGTCCTGCCATTTCAATACCTTCATCTGTTTACTGAATTGTATACCATTAATTCCTTTGATTTAAAAATCTCATACATGAGATGTTATTCAAAAATGTATCCTTTGGCAGTAGATCCCTTCAGTTAGACTTTTACGTGTAATTCTTGTATATGTTAAATTTTTAATCAGAATCTGAAAGCTCTGGGGATTTTATGTATGGTTATGAGGGTGTGTCCTTGTATGAATGGTGGCATTTGGACAGTTGAGGGCTGTAAGGACATGACTTTTGTCACAGGAGGATTGGACTGGACATTCTGCCTAAGGGGGCTTTTCTAGAAACTTTGGGTATCACAGGTAGCATGAGGTTCTCAAATTCTATGACACACTTTTACAACTATCATTTCATAAGCTTAGCTTAATATAAAGACAGTATGTTGTTTGGAACAATATGGAACAGATTTGAGAATGACAATTCAGCGGCCAAGAACTGACTGCTAAGCATTAGTTAAAAGCTGCTTCTCACCTGGCTACTCTTCCTCGAAGGTCTCCCACTCCGTGGAGGTGTTTGGTGTTTAGCTCCTGTATTGCAAAGTTTGTTCCTGTGGCCACCTGGTCTCGGAATCTTATTTGGTCTTCTAAAATCTATAATTTTGAGTTAAAATTCTTATTAATTTCTCTTCACATATGATAAGAAAATACCATTTAAAGCAGAGGTTAAAACACGGAATGCATTTCTTAGGCTGACAGTGTAACTGAGTGAGAGAGTCCCATGTCAGAGAGAAGTGATCTCCGCTTTACTCCAGGGAGGCACAATGGCTTGATTCCAGCTGATTGTTGCCAGGTGGGAACAATGGTTCCACCGTGTTTAAACAGAAGCCAGGACTCCAGATTTTATGTTAACTCTTGCAGTGCTTACATATGATGTGGCATTCAAAATCTTTCCTTAGTCCTGTCTTCATCATGACTTGGTGTCCTGAAATAGAGCTGACTGTCCTGTAACACCAGGTTGGTGGTCCCAAGAACAGTTTTTATTTTTTTGCACTAATAATATATACATTTAAATGGCAAAATTTTGCTTGTCCATAGGAAAAAAAAACTCTTACTGACAAACAAATTCCAATGTAAAGTCAGGACATATGAAAATTAATTTATATTTACTCAGAAAACAAAGTATGGGTCTTTGGAAAACACAAATTTGTGATGTGGAAAAACAGTTAAGTTCATTGCTACATATACCAAGACCTGAACTATATTTAAACTTATGTTTATGTATTTTCTGAGGAAAAGAAGAAATTTTGTAGCAAACAAATTATAGAAATTACAAAGACCATATACAGAATCATTCCCATTTGTAAGCTGGCAGATCAAGACAATTTAAGAGCAAATAAAGCTTTAATTGAAGACATAAAAGTGTCAAAAACACTAGCTAGAATTTTTGTTTGTTTGTTTCTGAATGTGTGTAGATGTCTTAGTCTGGGTTGCTATAACAAAATACCATAGACTGGGTAGCTTATAAAATCAGAAATTTATTTCTCATAGTTCTGGAGGCTGGAAGTCCAAGATCAGGGGTCCAGCCTGGTCTGGTTCTGGTGAGCGCCCTCTTCTGGGTTGCAGACTGCCAACTCCCTGCTGTGTCTTCATGTGGTGGAAGGGACTAGGGAGCTCTCTGGGTTCTCTCTTATGAGGGTGCCAATCCCATTCACAAAAATTCTACTCTCATGACCTAAACACCTCCCAAAGGCCCCACCTCCTAACACCATCTCATTGGGCATTAGGACTTCAAAATATGAATTTGAGGGCAGGGGAAACACTTATAACAAATTCTATTGTCAAAGGTTTCAATGCTGTGCTACAATCAGAATGCACCTGTTTGCAAGAGCCAGTTGTATATCTCTTCTCATCTTCATGTTCAGTAGCATACTGTTGGTGTTTGAAATCAGTTATAGAGTATTTATAGAATGTAAATAGGCAAACACTGCAAATCAGATATTTATTATGCAGAACAAAATTGCTTACTGATTGTTAAACACTTACCAAAGTACCATTGATCATTATTCTTAATTAGTAAAAAAGCACATCAAATCAATAAGAATTTTAAAAAGTACTATTAACCTCCCCCACCTAAATAAATTGACTAAAGATACTAACAGATTATTGACAGAAAAAAATGCAAATTATTATAGTTACTTTTAAGAAATGAAAAAGAGATCTTATTTCTATCCCATCAAATTAGCAAAGATTAAAAACAAATCTCAATGCTGGCATTAGCACAGTCAAGAAAGCACTTTCATATAATGCTAATGGAAGTATGAATAACTATAAACTTTCTGAAAACCAATTTGGAAAAATGCAACAAAATTTTTCAGTGTTCATCTGGCAATTCTACTTCTAAGAGTATATAGTATGAAAATAATCCAAATGCCAACACATATCTATGCACAATGATATTTCAATATTAGGAGAATAATTAAGCAAATCATGGTGTATGCAGCATGCAAAGAGCTTTTAATGATATGTAAAAGAATTTATGACATAATTTTATGTTAAAGATTGTGCTTACAAATGTAGTCTCAGCATTCTAAATGGAATGTTTGGAAGGACTAGAGGAAGATACATCTGTGTGTAGAGATTACCTTTTGGTGATGGAATTATGAGAAATATTGGTCCCAGATTTTATGGGCCCAGCACGCTTCCACTGCGTGACTCTGTTGGTCCCAGATTTTAAATTTTTTCCCTAAACTTTCAAAATATTTACAGTGAACAAATATTACTTTTATAAGTTGGGGAAAAACACAATGAAGCAATGTTACCCATAAAATTCTTTCTTTGACTTAAAATAATTTAAAAACAGCTGGCAGATTAAAAAAAGAAATAATTTGATTTTTAAAAGGAACAGCAACTTAATTGCTGCAATTATGGCTAATTATATATATATGTTTTTATTCCTTTTACTGACCCAAGTCAAGCTTCAATTCCCACTTAGATTTATCTTGCCAGCCAATGTGCAAATAGGTTGATCTGGTTAATGAGTTTAGACTCTTAAAATACCTGAATATCATCCATTTCTCTACACAATGCTTATTACTTTATAGTCAGTTATTTACTAAAGGTAGCCTAATAGTTTCTTCTTTATTATTTTAACTAATCTACAGCCTTTAAAATATTTTCTGTATAATCAGATTCGTCCTCCTCATTTTTTCTATATATGCCAAACCTTTAATAGGATTGTAAATATTTTAAGATTTTACAGTTTTTGGAAAATAATTTGGTTTTGTCTTTTTTCAGAGCTAATCTAAGATGATTATTATAGAAAAAGAAGCTCTTAGCAAGACTTCTAAGGACCTAGGAACATTTCTTCTCTTAATGCTAATATTTTTTATTGGGTATAATTAATATGTATTAAAATGTAGAAATCAAAGTTTATATCTGGATGAATATAATCAACCATGTTACAACTATTCAGATCATAATATAGAATATTCTAGAGGCATTTTGATATTTCTGAGGATGCTGTTCTCTTTTCAATTACCAAGAAGTTTTGACTGCTACATTAGGATCTTATTTAAGTGCTAGTTCTATGATTACTTGATTTTCTCATCATCTTACAGGCACTGAGCTCTTTATCTCTTGTCACTTTTATGACACTTTATTATGCCTGGAAATAGCTTTGAGTGATTTTAGAAGTAGCCTTGACTTTTAGGCCCTGGGGTCAATTCAGTATGTGCTAAGTAACAACAAAGTGTCTTTTAAAAGTTCACTAAGGTGCCCTGGCCAGTTTGGCTCAGCCTTTGAAGCATCGGCCTGCGGACCAGAGAGTCCTGGGTTGGGTTTCTGCTCGGGGCACGTACAAAAATAAATAAATAAAATAAAAGTTCACTAAGGTTTTAAAAATGTCTATACACTCTCTCAAATGCATTATGGATTTTGCCAGACCCTGTAGATAAAAATAAATTAATAAATACAGTATTCTTAGTCTTTTTTTTTTTTTATCCTTACCCGAGGACATTTTTCCATCCTTTGTACAGACAGAGTGGGAGGGAGAGAAAGGAAGGGAGGGAGAGAGAGGAAGGGAGAGAGAGAGAAACATCGACGTGAAGGGACACATCGAGTGGCTGCCACCCGCACGACCAACCAGGGCCGGGGACAAACCGCAACCGAAGTACATGCCCTTAGCGGGAACCAAACCCGGGTCTCTCAGGACCACAGGCCGACACTCCAACTGCTGAGCCAAAATGGCCAGGGCAGTATTCTTAGTCTTACATACAAAGTCATAAGGAAGTAATTGGTGGGTCAATCTCATTTATTTCCCCCCCAGTCTACTACTCTCTCAGATAGTATAAAAAGACATGTGGGAGGGAATTGTCATCAAGTCTCATGATAATTCCACACAGTTTTGGCCAGCTTCCAAAAGTGTAGTCTGTGAAACCCTTGCCTGAAAGTTGCCACCCCAGATTAGTCATGCCAATTGGCACTTTAAAACAGGGCTGAAAGACCTGTAATAAAAACCTGTTGCCCTGGCTGGCGTGGCTTAGTTGACTGAACATTGTCTGGTGCACCAAAAAGTCTCTCTCACATCGGTATTTCTCTCTCCCTCCCTTCCTCTCTAAAATCAATTAAAAATATTAAAGAAAAACACAAAAATCTGTTTATTGTGGTTTAACCCAAGCATTTTCTTTTTTGATCAGAATCTCAATTTTTCCTTTAATAACTTAAATGTTATTCATTCATTCATTCATCCATCTATTTAGGAAATATTTACAAAGTGCTGATTACACACCAGCACTCTCATCATCTGATGTGAGATTTAGCAGTGAACAAAACAAAGTCTCTGCCCTCATGGATGTTATAAACAAACAATAAACAAATATAGAATATAGTTGTTTGTGATAAGTGCTATGAATAAAATAGGATTTAAGGGAGATTGTGACTGTTAGGGTGGGGAGGGTGCTATTTCATAGCATGTCAAGGAAATCCTTTCTGATAAGGTGATAATTGAGCAGGGACCTGAAGGGAAGGGGAACATTTCATAGGGATTTCTATGGGAAGATGATTCAGAGTGAATCAACAGCAATCACAAAGGCCTTGAAGCCAGCGAGTTTGGTATGCTCTAGGAAGAGCAGGGAGGCTGTGGGCTGAAGGACAGAGCAGTGGGAGATGGGGTCAGAGATTTTGAGGGTCTGGTTTTGAGGGTCCAAACCAGCATTAACAGTGCATTATAAAAACCTCTATTTGAAATGATTACATTAATATAACCTTGGAGATTTAGACTAAGATGAACACCTTAGCACAATGTTTGACAAAATGTTAAAAGCAGTTGTCTTTGCTGTCACATAGGTATTCAGCATTCCTTGTAATAAAATTTCTTTTTGGCATAAATGAACAGGTGGAATATTGAAGTGTTTTCCTCAGAGGCAACTAAATTGTAATAATTTAAACTTAAATAATAGCTCATTTTTATACTTGAATAATGACATTGGTGTTGATAATCTTTGTCACACAATGATGCCATCATATAAAAATTAAAGAAATACCTCAATGTTCTGGTTGAGCTTTTTGACGATGCTGGTGATGGTCTGGATATGGTTTTCCAGTAGCTTCCTGGCCAGCAACTCCTCTTTTTGAAAGCCATGGGTCCCCTGAAGACAAGCAGAGATCTCCTCCTTGATGTGGAAGGCTTGTTCAAGAAGGAAAGCGATGGTGCGCTCCTGAATGTTCAGTCTGTCTTCTAGCTGACTTCTCCGGGTGTTTGGAATGACAGGAAGGAAAGAATGACCCCTGGTCAGGAAAAGGAAACAACACCAGGGCCATTACAAGAATGAGCTTGGAGGAACCAGAATCAGAACTGCACCCTCACTCCTGTTTTCTCTCACCCATGAGAAGTCTGGTAGGACTTTAGTACCTGCATGGTTCCAGTCTTGGTTTATATCTCATCAAAGAAGCAGTTCTGACTATGCCTCGATCGTCTGGCACGCATTTTCTATGCTTCCCAAGCAGGATTATTCTGTATTTTACCTAATATTCTAACAAGCCAAGTTGGAGCCACATAAATGCAATACCTGTTAATTCTGTATTGAGAACGGGGCTGCTTTCTTATAGTTGGAGAAAATGAGAGCTCAAAGGCAAAGATTAACAAATAGGCCAGAAGTTCAGTAAAGAGTAAATGGAATAAACAAGCACAGGAAAAGACAAAGGCAAGGGTTATTTAGTATTTAGTATTAGGGCAAAGAGATATAAGATCCTGATAGCCCCTATTGACATTAGTGTATTACTCCTTCCCTTCATAGATAAACTTCTTGAAGGACAAGCTACTTTTGTTATGTCTTTTTTTTTTTTATTGACGTTGCTTAGTGTTGTGACCCAGTCTTTGAAGTCATACACCGGCAATTTTGCTTTAGTGTGTTCCTTAGAAGCAGGTCACTAAATTCAGCTTATACTCTTGGGTGGGGGTAGGGGTAGAATTGGAATTAACCTCTTTAAAAAATGGAATATCAAAGAATTTGTGGTCATTTAAAAACCCCACTCTGTCATAATCATGTAACTGGCTTCTATCTCTAGTTGTACCTTTCCCTGCACCCCACTCTCCCATTGCCATCAGTATAATGTTGCTGGAAGGCAAATCTGGAGTTGTTCTGAGGTGGGGTAGTCTAGGGCCTGAGAATTGATGGGGATTCTCTGGGGCTCATAGGACAGACTTGGGAACCATGGGAAATATTGCTATCCTTATGGCTAGGGTTGCTTGAGTCTCTGCAGAGCCCATGGATGAGGCTCATTCAAGCACAGTGCATCTCTGCTCAGCTCTGGTTGGTCCTCCGAGGACCAACTTAGCTTCCGCTTCCCAGGAAAATTGAAGCTCTCGGTGAGCGAGAGTTGAGGTCTAGAGTAAACAAATCAGTAAAGTAAATTGGCTCCAGAAGCTCATGCGAGGCAGAGAAAGAAAGGAAATGGGTTACACAGCTCCTTGGGAGCTCAATTTTCTGGGCTCACCATGGTTCTGACCAAAATATTGAACTAGCATGACTACTGGTTTCCCATTTCCCTCCCTCTTAAAACCTCACAGGACCAAGAGAGCAAATGAGAAAATGGTGCAAACCTCTTCGGGCAGTGGGGGCTAGTTTATACCTGTGAATGTGTGGGACGGTTTAGTGGGTGCTGTCATATGCCAGAAATGGATGACTTATTTCCCCAACTCCTGGCAATGCTGCCAGCAGACAGACCTCAGCTATTAGCCTTCTCTGGAAATTGAAGAAGACAGTGTGCCAAAGGTCATGCCCACTTCCTGGAGCAGCTCAAATTCAGTGGGTATAAAGGCCTGGCACACTTGCTCTATCTCAGAACAACTTTGAGGACCATCCCAGCTCCAGAGCTCTCTGTGTGGTCAGCTGATCTCTCCTTGGTATTCTATTATAATATTCTTCTTTCGTCTTAATTGTTTCCTTCCCTTCCACAGGTGCTGATCCCAGAGTACTCTATAATAGCCTTTCTTCTGTTCACCAACCTCTGTCTCAGGGCCTGTTTCCTGGGCAACCCAACCTCAGTCAGTTGGCCACTTTGGCCTGAGGCAGCTGTGGTTGTGGGTCTGCTTTGCAGCTTTCCCTGTTGCCTTGGGGCAGATTGCTCTACTGTGTGGAATTTCAGACTCTGACTAAGATCAGGTAAAGCAGGCTTCTTAGGGTATATTCCTAGAATATATGTACCCCCAAGTTTGTAGCAGCACTATTTACAATAGCTAAGATCTTGAAAGAGCCCAAATGTCCATCAGTAGATGAATGGATAAAAAACTGTGGTACATATACACAATGGAGTACTATGCAGCTGTAAGAAAGAAAGATCTCTTATACTTTGAGATGACATGGAGGGACCTGGGAAGTATTATCCTAAGTGAAACAAGCCAAACAGAGAAAGACAAATATTATATCATCTCACTTATTTGTGGAATATAATGAACATAACAGTCTGAGGAATGGGGTAGTCCCAGAGATGTGGAAGTGGGGTACAGAATAACAATCCCCAGAAGAGGGGGTGGAGGAGGAGAGAAAAACCACAGAACTTAAATGCATATATGCATGAACAATGGACATGGACAACAAAGCTGGGGACAGGGTGGGGAGGGAAGGGAAGGGGGAATCAGGGGGAAAAGGAGAAACATTTGTAACAACAACAACAACAAATTAATTAATTAATTAATGAAAAAAAGATCAGGCAAAGCAAAGACCTGTGTTGGTAAGAAGCTGAAACTATAATAACAAACAACTTGGGGACCAACTGACTGTGGGCAGTTGCTCCCTCACTGTTCTACCTCCACATATTGCAGGGGTAGAGAAGCAACTGCTCTCCTAAGGTTACCTCTTCCTAAGGAGCAAAAGGTAAAGGATAGGAGAAATTATGTTGTACAATGAGGAATTGTTCTGTAGAATGTACAATTATGGTTTTATTGTGCTGAGCTCTCCACACCCTACCCTCTGAGCTCACTGGAGCTGACAATACTCCATTTGAGAACATGGTAGGCTGAAATCCCAGGGAGAAAATGAACTCACAGGCCAAAATAACAGGGCATTTGGAGAGCATAGTCTTTTCAAAAACTGGCCCACAAAGACACAAACTACTGGATAACATTCCTACAGAAGATAAATAAAAAATATATGCAATCAGAAATTGTTAAAAAGGCTAATAGACATATTGAAGATATGGGAAGATATTAGCAAAAAAAAAAACCCCAAAACTAGAAAACATAAAAAAGTAAAACCAGTCAAAATATTAGGCATGAAAACCATAACTGAAATAAAGAAAACTAAAAGATGGGATAAAGATGGCAGAGGGATTAGTTGAATAAACTAGAGATTTGGGAGACCAGATGAAGGAAATTTACCAGGCACAATAAGGGAGGCCATATGCTTTGCAGATATTAAGGTCAGAATTTGAAACTCATGTCTGTCTGACTCCAAAACAAAATGTTAACCTTAACTCTCATGTATTCCTATCATTTGAGGAGATAATAAGCAGAAACAGGGAGCACAATTTGATTGATGCTACTCATGTGACCTAATAGAGTAGCGGCGGAAATGACACATAGAAGTGCCCCCAAGCTCCGTATGCTCTTTTCTTTACTTCTTTCTTCCTTCCTTGGTCCTGGCCACCATTGTCTTCTCTACTTTTGCCTCCTAACAAAATTCATCCTCCACACGGCAGCTGGAGGGTCTTCCTGAAAGTGTAAATGATAGCCTTGCCTACGTAAACCCTCTGTTGGCTTCCCTGTTCTCTGAGAGTAAAATCTTTGCTCTTCTTTCCAACCTCATGTCCTCCACTCTCTCCTCCATTCCCTTTCCTCTTTCTGTTGCTCAGACAAACCAAGCTAATTCCTCGATCAGAGCTTTGGCCCTGCTATTTCTTCTTGGAAAGAGATTCTCTGACGTTACTTCCTGCCTGCCTCCATCTCTTTGCTTAGGTCTCACCTCCAATATCCTCTCCTCAGACAAGCCACCCCCTCAGTCACTTTCTATCATAATAGTCCATTTCATCCTCTATAGCATTTGTCATTAACCAAAATTATTGTATTTACTTGTTTGTGTTTATGTTCTTCCCTTCATTACCAGATGAAAGCTCCCTTTGGGCAGGCACTCTGATTTGTTCTCCACAGTGTCCCCAGCACTGAGGAGAGTGCCTGGCATGCAGTAGATGGTCAATAAATACTTTTTGACTGACTAGATGACTTCTCTAGTTGGACTGTTTGTTCTCTTAAGGCTCAGTTGTTGAAAATTTGTAGGAAAGAAAAAGCGGTTTCACAAAGCTACAGATTGCTAGAGCTTCAAGGTTTCCAGTTTCCTTTCTTAAGCAGCATAAAATAGCTTCCATCCTGGGTGAGGTTCCCCTTTCCTGTCACCTGCACACTTGATCAATGAAGAGAGCTTTGCTAAGGGGTTTCATTAATCAGATTCCATCCACCACTCATTTGGCTCAAAATGTTTTTCTGGAAAATTACCAAATGGAACCTTATCTAAAGAAAATCTATTCTTCTGAAACCCCAGCATGCTGACAGTGCTACCCTGGATGTATGAGTCATAGGCAGAAAGAGGAAGATGTTGGGCCCGACTGATGGTGACATATAGCCTAGTGGTGGGCTGCAGATGTGCTCACTATTTTCCTTGAGCTAGTGCTTCTTTCTGGCCTGGAGACAATCTGCAGCCTGGATTTTCTAGTGAAAGGGTATTTGATCTTCAGTCTTCAGTTCTATACAGAGACTTGTAAATTATGCTGCGTTCCTCTCAAAATTTAGATTTTCCCTTAGGAGTGCCCAGTGGGCAGCTATTGTAGGCTACCTTCCCAATAGCCATCCTTCCCTTCTGCCTGATTTGCTTCATCCTCTTGCCCCCACCCACCCCCATGACCTTCAGGGGAGACAAGATCATCATGGTGGTCCTGTTATTCTGGGCGGAGATGCAGTTCGTTTAGGTAGCAGTATGTGAAGCAATTCTGGCCAGTTGCAGAGCTTCTGGGTAAGGTTTCTTGCCTTCAAGAAGGGACACACGGGAAGAAACTTTCCTTTTCTTTGCTGGATGTTGTCATGTCTGTGTTTGATGCCTGGAACTCTTGAAGCCATCTGAGCGTGAGGGAGAAGAGGATGGCAGGGAGGAAGGATAAAACACACTTGGGTTCTTCATGATGTTGTTAAGCCTTTTAATTAACCAAACTCTAGACTTTTTAAAAATGTGAACTAATTGATGTCCTTACATTTAAGCTGTTGTTTTATTGATTTTAGAGAGAGAGGAAGGGAGAGAGAGATAGAAACATAGATGAGAGAGAACATTTATTGGCCACCTCCTGCATGCCCCCCCAATGAGGATTTGGCCCACAAGCTGGGCATGTGCCCTGACTGGGAATTGAACCACTGACCTCTTGGTGCATCGGTCGACACTCAACCAGTGAGCCACACTGGCTGGGCCATTTAAGCCATTTTAATTGGAGTTTTGTTGTTGTTGTTGTTTTATGTGCAGCCGAAAACACTGTATCTGTGTCTAATAAATTATCAATAAAAATGTCATTTGCACTAGAAATATATCAGTGAGTCAGAATTTTCTAAATGTCTACTCTAGTCCTTACACAATTCACAATAGTTTCATCCTTCAAGGAGCTTAGTCTAATCCAGTGTTTCTGGTAAAGAAACTTAAACTAGTGTCATGGGGGTGGGGAAGGAAGGAAAACTGTTAAAATACAGATTCCTTGGTTCCACCATAGACCTACTTCAAATAGTATCTTTGGGGTGTAAAGGGGAGGGAAAGAATATGTATTTTAAATAAGCACTGATGTGCCTTGACTGGGTGGCTCGGTTGATTGGAGCGCTATTCGGTACACCAAAAGGCTGCAGGTTCAATACCTGGTCAGGGTGGTGGTGGGGGAGTCAACTGATCAATGCTTCTCTCTCTCTCTCTCTCTCTCTCTCTCTCTCTTTCTCTTTTTCCTCTGTCTCCCTTATTTCCTTCCTCCCTCCCTTTCTCCCTCTTTCTAAAAATTAATAAATACATATCCTTGGTTAAGGATTTAAAAATAATAAATAAGCTCTTAGGTGATTGTAATGTACTCTAAAAACTGAACATCACTGCTTTAAGACTGGTTGTGCAAATCAGTGAATAAGATAAGGCAGGGTACATATAATAAAGTGCTGAAGTATGAAATTTGAAATATGAGCTCTCAAGTTATGTAGATATTCAGAAGCAGCTTGGCAAGTTGGAAGGCAAGATAGACTGAGGCTAGAATACAGGTTCTACCATTTACCAACCAAGTGTTTCAGTTACTTCATCTTTAAACAGGGCTTACAGGGCCTACTTGGCTGTATGGCTGTAAACTCTGAGATGACTCATGGGAAGCATGTGACATACAGCTGTTCTGGAGTCCAGGGTTGTGAGGGGCCCGTGTATACTCACTCTTCAGCTGCGCTGTTGGCTGGCATCAGGACTGTATCCAGAAGGAGATGAGGAAGCAGACCTAAGCCAGCAGAAGGGTCAATGGAATGAGGCTGCCTCTCTGCTCAGATGCCAGTCTGTGGCCCTGCCTGTCATGGCTGTCCTCAATGTTGTCACTACTGGGACCATTGGAGGAAGCCTCTAAGGAGAGCTATGTAAATGTACCTGCCTGAAACCATGGGGACATTAAGTAGCATACACATTCCGAACTGTAGTTGCTTCTTTACCTTAAAGTTAATTTTTTAAAGTTAAATTTAAGTGGAGGGTGTTGCTTTTTGAAATTTCTTTTCATACCTAAGATTTACTATTAATTGGAGTGTTTTTATTACTACTTATTAATGATGCTTAATGAAACATCGAAGAATGCCCTGTTTAGTTCTACTTACAGGATTCCTTCAAGATGAACATGGAGCTTATGATTTTTCTGGTTTCCATTTACTATAAGAAAAGTTGTTTTCCGCTTGTCTTTCTAAATCAACCGGGAGCACATACATGTGAACACTCAGCTTTCTCAGAGAGATTCCCATTGACTATTGTCCAAATCACCAGATCATCTAAAGGTTAAAAACTGAGGCCTTTTGCTATAGCGAAATGTGGCCACCATGATTCTTTCAGCAAATGAAAACCATTCACTGCTTCATTAGTATATGTATTATATCGATGGGACCAATATGTAACTTTAATTTTGAAAGGAAATTTAACTGAATATTCCAGACTGGTCCAGATGGAATTACTCCCCACAGGAGGAAGAACTCCTGGGGGACTTTGGGGAGAGATTTGGGATTTACAGAAATCATTGATGATGCAGCTGGCAACTGAACCTGAACAGATTTCCCACAGACTCTGAGTTCTGTTTCTCTGCTGCTCGGCGTGACTTCCACGAGCTGTGCTGTCGCTGGCAGACGCACCCGTGCATAGCCTCTCACTTCTCTGCCTGTTCTGTTCTCGCGAACAGAGAACTAAATTTACTTAGAAGATTCCGAGAACTATTTGGCAACCCGTAATTCTCAAAACACAAAAATTTGAAATTTTAACCCCTTTTCTAGAACACAAAAGGGCATCATAACAAAAATTTTCATTTTTGTGAGATCTAATATATGAGTAGTTACATTGACAGTGCGTAGAGTCCTACTACACACACACACACACACACACACACACACACAGTGAAATTTCACAGAACGTTTTGATGCCTCACAAATGATCTGAATACATATGTGCAGTAATAAAATTAAAAATATATTTTCTAAAGTTTCTCCATTGCTTATTTATAACCACCTGGCAGATGGATTTTGGTGGCTACAGGGGTCTCCATTGCTGAGCTTTGCAAAGGGCTGACTGCTCCAGGGAGGAGAGGGAGGCAATTCGAGCCTCTGTGGGCTCAGTCCAGGAGGGAGCAGACTACAGTAGTGTTGGGCAAGCACAGGGGCCTGTGGAGGGACCTGGCAAGGAAAGGATGGCAGACGGTGACCAGGCCAGGAGGAGACTAGAGAAACTTGTTGTGGATCTTTTACAGAGCAACGTTGTGTGAGGCGAACTCTTCATATTCATTAAATTGTTACAGTAAAATTACAGAATGAATGATGTGCCTGTTGTGATTGGCTTTCTTACGACGGCAAGTAGGTTGGCAGATGCGCCAGAGTCCCTCTGTGAATGAGGACATGGTGGGCATGTGAGTAACACTTACAGGTAGATGTATGTAAACTGCGGCAGCAAATTGTTTTGATGGCTTTTGGATTTCCGATTGCATTTTGCAGTACTCTTGAGATACTTTCATATGTTACCTTGCTATTTTGGAGGGTGTGTGTTGTTTATGTGCATCTGCAGGGGAAAGAATACTGTACTTGGAGTCAGAAGACTTGTGTTCAAGGTCTGCCTCTGCCACTTACTACCTTGAACCTCTTTTAGGTTGCCCAGAAGAGAACTTGTATGTCCTATAGAAATAATGATTCCTGCCCTACCCAGCTGGTCTAGAAAATCAATTTAAAGAATGTAACTGAAGTGCTTTGTAATGTCTATAAGTTTTATAGACATGCATTCTTATTACAGTTATTAGTAATTATTAGATGGTGTTATGGGCTGAACTGTAGTCTCCCCAAACAAGATATGTTGAAGTCTTAACCCCTAGTGCCTCAGAATGTGACCTAATTTGGAAACAGGGTTGTTGAAGATACAATTAGTTAGGATGAGGTCATACTGGAATAGCATGGGCCCCTAACCCAATATGACCAAGGCTCTTATAAGAATGGCTGTGTAAAGACAGAGACACACAGGAAGAGCACCATGTGAAGATGAAAATAGAGAGTGGAATGATGCATCTGCAAGCCAAGGAATGCCAGGGACTGCCAGCTGACACCAGAAGCTAGGACAGAGGCATGGAAAGACTCCCCCTCAGATCCCTCAGAAGGAACCAACCCTGTTGACACCTTGATTTTGGGCTTCTAACCTCTAGAATGTGAGACAATACATTGTGTTGTTTTAAGCCACCTGGTGTGTGGTATTGTGTTTGAGCAGCCCTGGGAAACGAATACAGATGGTACATGATTTAAGGGGAATTCTGGAAATATATGGAATTTATTACTACACTCTCTTTTTTCTATATAGTACTTATAGGCAACATATCACTTTCATAAACATTATTTCATTTTATTCCTGCAACTACCCTGTGGCATAAGTGAAAGCTTTTCAATTTAGGTGAAAATGAGGGCTTAGAAATGATCAGTAACTCAACTGGAAACGTGTTAAGCTGCCTCTTTGACTTTCTCCTGCATCACAGCAGCTCTGTTTAGATCAATGAGTAGCTCTTCCTTTTACATTTGCATTCTTCTCAGATGTAAGATGCCCTTACTTCTCTGATTTTAATATATAACTTGCTCCCAACACTGTATAATTTTCACCCCAGTTACTTTTCCTCTGCTTGGCTCACATCTCTCCTTGGAGTCCTAAGGGTCCTCTCTGAGGTCAGAGTTTAGAGGGGCTCCGTCTCTGCTCTAGAGAACTGAGACTGGTCTCAGCCTGACCACAGCAGAGTTCTCACACTTGAACAGAAGCTCTTAGGTGCGACCAGAGTCCAGAGGGCCTCCTGGGTGGGAGGGACTGAGTTGCAACTGGGCACCCCCTGCCCTGACTGATTTGGGGGAAGGTGCAGTGGGTAATGGCCAATTCCTGCAGCGGTGCTCACCCCCAGCCAGAGTGTTGCCCACCACAGGCAGGAGCAGTGAGATGCTAGAGAGAGAAGAATAAAGGACTGCAGTGTGTGGCCAATGGCAGTGCCTCTGCGATGCAGCTAAAATGCTGTGGTTCCAAGCTGCCTATACCCTGCAGGGGCACCCATGGAGGAAGATCAGAAACCTGTGGTTGTGTCACATCTCTGCTGCAAGGGAGGGGCTGGAGGTGACATGTCCCAGGGTGTGTGTGTGTGTGTGTGTGTGTGTGTGTGTGGCTTGTAGGGAGTGTGGCTAGAGGAATGATTAAGAAAATAGGCTTTGAAGTAACACAGACATAAATTTCTGGGTTATCATCTCGGTTCTATCATTGTGTGGCCTTGGGCAAATATTTGACTCCTCTGAACCCCAATGTCTTGTCTTCATCTTTAAAACAGTGACATGATTTACCTCTTGGGGTTATTGTGGGGATTAAATATGATGATTATCACTGAGTAAGAGCTGGAAGCTGTAACAATAAATGTGGTAAGTGGGGACGTGGAACTGTTCAGAGCAGGAGAAGGTCCACCAGGTAATAAAACCTGACAACCCTGCAGCCCCATGTATCCCTCTCTTCATAAGCAGTGCAGACTATTTTGAGATTTCTCATCTGGGAGCTAGTTGCCCTCAAGGATGGATATGAAATTGCAAAACAAAACCTGAAAGAGCCCCAGCCTAACAAGACTTATCCCACAGAAAGCTCAAAAACAGTGTTTTGTCTTCCTTTCTTGTGTACTGTAATGTGAAATATCCATCTTCATCATATAGTAACAAAAGCAATACATCACGATATAATAACACATCTGCCATGGTACTAAGAGGAAAACCTTGACGATGAATGCTTTTCAGGCCCTGAATGCCATATTTTATCACAAGGGGAAATCATTAATCATAGATTATTTTCCCCTTTTGACTTACTGGTAGTTTTATGTATCCAAATTTTAGATACCATTCTTTGGTTGTCAGCCAGACCCTCATCTTCCCAAAATGTACCACCGAGAGAATACCCGAGATATATATTGGCTTTAGCCCAGCCCAGACAACTCCTCAGTACAAAGAAATTTCATTTCCCTCATGCAGATAGCATCATATGTCAAGTTCATACTTCCCTCCTTTAAAAAATATTTTTTCTTTATTGATTTTAGAGAGAGAAGAAGGGAGGGGGAGAGAGAGATAGAAACATCAATGAGAGACAATATCAATTGGCTGCCTCCTGCATGCCCCTGACTGGGGATCGGGCCCACAACCTGGGCATGTGCCCTGACGGGGAATTGAACTGGCCACTTCTTGGTGCATGGGTTGATGCTCAACACTGAGCCACACTGGCTGGGTTATACTTTTCTCCTTTTAATTCCAGCCATCTTCACCCCCTTGATGTTTCTGCCACACCACAGGAATATTCCTGCCCTAGAAACTTTGCTCTTTCTCGAGATGTCCACATGGCCAACTCCCTCATCTGGTCTTGACTCAAATGCCAACTTCTCAATGAGGCCTACTGTTGTCAGACTTTCTAACAATGTGTGTCCCTTCCTCCTGCTAGAATAGATGCTCCATGAGGGCAGGGATCTTAGTCTGTTTTGTTCACTGATGGCTCTCTAAGTACCTCGCATAGTGCCTGACATGTAGTACTCAATAAATATGTGTTAAGTGCATAAATAATAATCAATTTTTGAAGACCAAAGAATCTTAGGGAAGGAAGAGACCTTATAAAGTATTTGACTCAGAGATAAGAAACTTTTTAAAAGAGTGTCAATTGAAGAAAACTAAAAAGTAATATATGGGTGAAATTTGTTTCCCATACACAAAATTAAATCCCAAGGGCAAATAATGTATGTTCTTGAATCTTAGCTACTTACTTTACGTAAAAGAATATTTATGAGAAATTGTGGGCAGAGTTGAGAAATAGAAAGTAGAGGCATCCCTCTAATCCACATCCTAGAAATGAAATCTGGGTCTTATCTTGGACAAGACAGCCCTTGGGACTTGGGCTGCTCATCACCCACCACTTAAAACTTCCCTCCACTTTATAGAGGAGGCAGATATTGTACAGAGAAGAGATGGCCTTTTCTTTTTCTCAAGGTCACATGGCTTATTAGAGGCAGATTCAAGAGCAGACCTGGGGTGCCTGGTCTCCACGGTGCTCCTTTCACCGGCAGAAGGGAAAGAAGAAAGAGAAAAAAACCTTCGGTGCTTTCTGCTCGGTTAAGCTTAACTGAGCACTGGACACTCTGACGTACAATCAGTGGATGTCTGCTCATTGTGAATGAACATGTGGCAACCAGATTCCTTACTGCTTTTAATATAGTGTCACCATAATTGTTTTTATAAATGACTGCAAACATCCTGCCTCCCCTGCCCCATGGATTATTAATATGAACTAGCATTTAACAAGCACTAATAATGTATGGTGTTGCTCCAACTTCCAGAGGCTGAGAAGGGCCCTTGGTCTGCCTGTTTTTTAAATGTGCATATCTCTGGACCGAGGACCGACACTCTAACTGCTGAGCTAACCAGCCACCCCCACCTGCAGCCAGCACCCAGTGGAGGGACTAGCCACTTGTTCTCATTTGGGACCCTAGAAAATTGTGGGATGACCTCTGGATGAGTAGTGCTTGGCCTGGTGGGTATGAGGACAATAAAATTCGTTGAGTCTGTCAATGAAAAAAAAAAGTGCATATCTCTAGCTAAACCTTGTTCATAGGATAGGTGTTACCTCCTTTGTTGCTGAATTTTAGGTTTTTTTTCCCCCAGTTGTTGTTATTTGTTTTTAGTGTTAGCTATATCCATATAGATCTATAAAGCAGAACCTAGGAGAATGTTTAATACAGAGTCAGCAAAAGTAGGTTTACAGTTGTGAGTATGCAGAAGACAGCCTTTATTCTTGAGTTATTTATTAAGTATTGTATTATTTTCCATATGAACAACTGTAAACCTACTTTTGCCAACCCCTTTATACATTCAGGAAGTTTAATGAGTCAATAATGACTTTCACTTGTGGAAGTACTCTGCATATCAATACAGTTGTTGCCATTCAATGACTACTATGACTTGAACGATGAGTTATTTTAAATATGATTGTTTTTATGTTTATCTAATTGGATTCAACAACTCAATTCAAAATATCTGTTTGAAATGCCCAAATGCCATTTTGCTTTTCCAGTTAATCAGCTCCCAGCAGCCTACTACTCTAAGCAGAGCCCTAAAGATGCAATTGCCCCACCGTCACTCTCCAGTAAATCTGACAGCTACAGTTCCTTGGGAACCTATATTCATTGTACCCTATGTGATACTAGTGGTATCAAAAACATGAAGTCATAGACTTTACGGAGCTTGCAGCCTGTTCTGGGAGATTAGAGGGGCAAGACCAAAAGAAAACTAACCATCTCAGTCGCTACACAGAAAATTCTAGATATATGGCTTAGGCAGCAAGAGAAGAGATGTGGACAGATCAAGGTAGACATAAATGTTGGGTCAGATAATCTTCATCATGCTTTTGCTTTGGATGATAGAATATTTCTTCCACTTTCTCTTAAGTTTAATTTCTCTGGAATGCAAGAAATGTCCTTGGATTTCTTTTTAAGTCTATTGCCATCTTTCAGGAGTTTGTTCTCTCATCTCCTGGGATGTAGGTGACCAGCCTGGGATAAAGAAGTCCACTGAGGTTCACATTAGAACTTGGTAGGTCAGAAGAATGATTTCTATTTTCCGCTGGTCCTGTGAATAGCCAGGTGGAAACAGGTCTTTCTTTCTCCTTGGGTGGCAAGGTTACCTAATATATCCATTAATGAGAATTATTTTTGTACATACCATATTCATTTTTCTTAACTCAGAAAAATGTTATCTATCCAAATGTCATATATTTAAATAGCAAGAAATAATTTTTCCCTTGTTAGGTTTTATTGCCTCTAAATTATAGTCCCATTGTCACATAAGCAAAAACAAGTTATGAAAAGAGAGGCCAGAATACTGTGGTTGAACTATTTGGAAGTATTAAATTCAATTGGATAAGGAACAGGATAAATTTTAATTGTGAACATATTATAATAAAAATTAGTGAATTTGAAAATTATATTATTTGTATTATTAAAGATACTCCCCCCCCCCTTTTTTGTTCAGATAGAGTGGAAGGGGGAGAGAGAGAGAGAGAAACATCGACATGAAAGGGACACATCGAGTGGCTGCCACCCGCACCACCCAGCCAGGGCCAGGGACTAACTGCACCCAAGGTACATGCCCTTAGCGGGAACCAAACCCAGGTCTCTCTGGACCATGGGCCGACGCTCTAACCACTGAGCCAAACCGGCCAGGGCAGTAAAGATACTTTTTAAATAAAAAGTCAGTAAGTAGATTTCTCTCTTCACATTGACTCATTTCATTTGGTCATCTTTTCTTCTGTTGTCATGATGTATATTTTAGAATCGAGGTTATTTGAAAGCCGCAGTGGGTTCTAGAGAGTTAGTCTAACTTCATTTGGCAAATGAAAGAGCCCAAGCTTAGAGGCATTGTGAGACTGACTGAGGTCACGCAGAAAATTGGATTTTTTTAGCCCAGGCTGGTCACCTACATCCCAGGAGACGAGAGAACAAATTCCTGATACAAAGTCTGATACTACATCCCAAGTGCTCTGAAAACACTAATTGTTGTATAAGACTAAATTTTCCTCTGACAAATGGAATAGAAAACAACAAAATTGATATGCAATGCCTCTGTGATCTCACCTTTCAAACTGGAATTCTGGGATCTCTTGGACATTGCACATGTATCAATAAAATGTTTCCAAGTCCTAAGAGTTGTCCCTCTTGTATAGACCTTCCCTGGATGAGCATCAGATGCGACACTATAAACAGCTCAATCAAAACTTTCTGATGATTAAGTTAATATATTTAAAAATTTATTGACTTTTAATCATGAAATGTTAAAAGATTTATTTTGAAAGCCATAGTTAACTATATCAGATCTTGTATGTCACTCATTGTCTATTTATTTTATTTATAAATATATGGGAATCTATGGAGGCTATTAAGGAGGAGACTGAAATCAGCGTACTCTGTCAATCAGAAAGGAATGAGATAAAGAGGCTTGTCTTTCTGAGGGAGTTTAATGCAGTTTCCTTCAAAAGCAGAGTACTAGCTTGGATGAACTCAAAGATCTCTTTCAGCTCCTTTGATCTCTAACTGCATCATTCAATATAGTATATAGTTAAAACTAGTAATTTACAGACTTACTTGTCAACATATTCAACGAGATCTGTAGAATTCTTGGTTGACATTTTGGCTGGAGATAATCTTACCTAAAACAAAAGTCATTGGTTTAAAATGTATCATTAGGTACTTTTCAGGGAAATCCTATCAACATTATTCTTACATAAATTTTTAAATTTTAATCAAAATATAAACTGTAGATCATAGACCATCAGCTTAGTTAATCTTACACAAGCCCCTTCTGTACTGCCAGAGACTAAAACCAAATTCAATTTCTGGGAAGATGCCAGGGAGCTGCATTTCACAGATTTGGTGTCACAGGAAAAACTTTTTGGAAAGGTCAAAGCCATAGATTATTCTTAGATAATTTTAAAATGAAATATCCAATGATTATTGGCTGAGTTGGTAAAGAACTTCTCACAGAGTGAATTATTTCTGACATGCTGAATTCCAAGGGAAATCAGCTAATTTTAAAAGAGAAAGCCAAAAACTAGAAAACTAGTTTATCCAGGTAATTTCATAATAAGCTGGATGCCAGATTATTATAGCCAAAAGTCTAAGCATAGTTATGCACATAACGTACTAGTATTAATCATAGCTGGCCATATGAATGCTTAAATAATTCAATAAAATGGTACCATTATAAAGTTCTAGTTACTTCAAAGTTCTTAATTTTGCAGATTTCTAGGAAGAGAGAAGATCAAAATGTACTCACTGTTTTTGCATATGCTGAAACTGTTTTCAACTCTAATGTTCTTTTATTTTTCAAGTTTAAAAAGAGGACACATTTTTATGTTTATTTTAATAGCCTGAACTGGATCTACCTCATTTTAAAACTTGAACAAAATATGTTTCTAGGATTTTTTTGTTTTGTTATGTTATTGTATACTTTAATGATAAGCACAATATGTTAAGACCCACATACAGAAATGATTCCTTAGGCAAATACTTAAGGAACTACTTCTTAATATAAGGCCTAAAAACTTAATTGGAAATCTATCTCCTCCAGTGAAACTAAAAAAAAAAAAAAAAAAAAAAAAAAAGAAATCAATCACCAAGGAAGCTAATAAAGGACACCTGACAATAGACAGGCTCTCCTGACCTGGCCCAGTTGGTGGGGCAACCAGAACAGGCCCGAGCCGCCATGTCGGTGCTTTAGACCCTCTCTCCCCATTGCTGAGTAGGGTCTGCAGTGGGTCTGCTGCTCTGAAGCCTGGTCTTCCCCTAAAGAAGGAATAAAATGATCCACTGGGTGCCCAGGTCCACGTTGTGAAAACCTCTCCAACTCCTTCGAGGCTGAGACGGGCCTGCTCTTGTTCATGTTTCCACCGCAGTTTTTTGCTGGAACAGTGCTGGGCCCTGAGTGCCTCACCAACTAATGCCAGCTACTTCGTTCTTAGCTCTCCACTGCTGCCCCTGGCCTGGGGGAGCCTGTCTGTGGCATGTCCCCAGCGACTGGCTGCTCCCCAGCCTTATCCTTCTGGCACCTACTAGCCCTTTTTAAGTGTTTGTGGATTGAAAGAATAATGATGAATATTTTGCCCAAGGACACAAAATTACTGGGTTACTGTCTTCTTTTCTTCCTTGAGTGAAATAAGTGGCTATATATGTTTTATTTTTATTTCTTAAGTCTTATTTGGAAAACCATAAGTAGCATCCTCTTAACACACCTACAACTCACATACTTTTAGAGTAACAAATGTTAAACCTGATAAAGGAGGAACATTTTTTAAATGTAGAAAAATAAACAGTACAGAAAAAAAATATTTTTCACTCACAATTTTACTACCTAGAGCAAAAGCCATTAACATTGTGGCATATATATTTCTTCTTTTATTCTACACAATTAAAAAATGTATTTAAGACATTAAATTTTATATCTTTGCTAACTGCACATAGGAGTCAGCTCTGTTTCATCCCCATTCCTACATGCCAGGATGTAATTACATACATATTTGAACAAACAACCTGATGCTTACTATGGGAATTTTTACATGTGTCAGTTTTCACCTGTTTCATAATAATACTTGAAAACATTGTTGTCCTTTATGGTTTAATTGCCTATAGAAAGTGTTTACATATATTATGAGATTATATTCTTCCAACAGTCCTGTATGGTAGAAATCATTACCTTTATCAAAAGAATAGCATTAGTTACAGTAAGTAAGTGAAATCCTTTTTTAATACAGAAAGAATTCAAGATGATGATTATTTTTATAGGTGAGGAATCCGAGGAGCAGAGAAGTAATGAACTTCAAGATAATATAGATAATGATAATAATTATGGCAATTGACTCAATCCTTCCTACCTGCTAAACTCTTTACCTTAGTGGCTCATTCAAACTCCACTTTTTTGAATGATAGGCTTAATTGCTGAGAGTCATATAGCTAGTGTGTAGTATAGCCAATAGATAGAAAATATCAGTGCTTGATATTGCACTAACTTTCCAGTGCTCTTTCATCACAAGAGGCTGCATCTGCTGGTCAGGTGTTATGAGAATTACAAAGCAAAGTCTAAAAATACTTTTTCTTTGAATGTGCTTTTTCATTGACGGGGAAGATATGGAAAGTACCAATAAAAGAAACATTCCATGTAGCTGTTCTCTTTTTCATGTTAGAGATAATGTCTATACCTTGACTTTATCATAGTTTCTTTTGTATCTTAATAAAAAACAAAGTATTAAATTTTTGTTAATTTTTAGCCATACATATTAAAATTCAGTCCAATGAATATATTCACAAATTGAGCCCCTTCTGCTTTTCTGCTTGTGTTGTCATTAGTCACTTTGTCAAAGCAGAAAACAAAACAAAACAGGAAATGTGAGTAGAGTGAAAAGAAAAACAACTTTTCTAGGATTTCTTAGAACTCTCTAAGCACTGCTGAGCTTTAAAGAAACTGAACAAAATATCCTATTTTTAATAAGAATAGCTAAAAGTACTTACTTTGCTTTCTTGGTCACTGGCTGAACCAGGAAGGGGGCCATTAGGTTCATCTGGCTGTTCCTCTCCAGTCAAGGAGGCACTTTTGTTTATATCTGTATCTAGGCAACCAGAATACTGAATTAGATCAGGAACTATGGCATGTGAATTTCTGCAGTGGTAATTTAAAAAAATTATTGACAGTGTTACTGCACGTATGGCAATGGTTAAAGAGAGCCTTCCAGTCTGTTTTATACTCCCCTCTCCCCTGCACCAATCCCCCGTAAGACCCCCCAATCACACCTATAGCTAGAAGAGCTTATCATCTCGGTACTTCCATTGTACATTTAGAAAACTTTATTGAAATGCACTCATTCAGACCAAACTGTTCTAAAATAATAAGGAATGGTTTTTCAGCCTATTGTGCCTAAGCCATCCAACCATCTTCTTTGGGATTTATTACCTTGTTTGTATGAGATAAATACCTGAACTCATGACGCTTGATTTCCTGGCTTTATTTTTTATTGATTTGATAAGGGAACAGAGACTTTAAAGAAAATGTTCTTTTTTGAAAGCCAAAGTACTAATAAATGTTGATTAAATCCTGACTAAAGTCTTTATATTTATGGCGCATCTTCCAGGTGGCCCAGCAGCATTGTGACTGCAGGAAGAATCTGTGATGTCAGTGGATTGGCCTCACATTTAAAGTCATTAAATCCCTGAAAGTTAGGAGCGTGAAGTGTCTTCCTTAATGCTCATTGTCCTAAAAGTCACTAGTTCCTTCACCTGTTTGTCTCATTTTGTGTGATGTGGCCACTTAAAAACTGACATTTCATACCCTTCCTCTGATTTCACCTTCACAGTTTGGTAAGAGACTAATTTCCATAAAAATAGACAAAGAAAAATTGGTAGTTACAAAATATTCATGGGATATAAAGTTCAGCATAAGGCATATTGTCAATAATATTGTAATGACGAGGTGTGATGCCAAGTGGGTACTTGAATTATTGTGGAAGGGGGAAGGGGGAGAATCACTGTAAATTATATAATTATCTAACCATTATGTACGCCTGAAACTTATATAAAATAATATTGAATGTCAACTGTAACTGAAAAGTAAAATTTTAAAAACGAGCCTAGAGGGGCTAAATTACAAAAAAGAAAGTAGACAAAATTGCTGCAGTACTCCCAGACCTTCCTGTAGTATGTTAAGGAAGCTAACACTTCTAGGCCACTAGGGGGGGTTTCTAAAAGAACGCAGCAATGACAGGTGAAGTGGGACAGGGCTTTAAATAAAATACTGAACTTTGGCATTGTAGGGGAAATTTTGTTCAGTTATTTGACCAGAAAAGATGTGAATTATTTCAGCTCTGAAATATTTTTTAACTTTGAATTTGCCTATTTTGCTAATACTACTTTGTCCTCATATACAGACAAAATATTATTGTCTGATAATATTTCAGATTATGGAGCTCTGTCCGCCTTACTCTGAGAACACATGATGTTCAGGATGCTGAATGACAAACTTTTATCCCACAGATAAATACCACCCATAAGTTTTGGCTTTAATGGTACATTTTTTAGTGCTAAGTTAAGCCCTTAAAACTTAGAGATACAGTAATTAATGTTTTTTTAAGCATCCCAAAAGGCTCATTACATCATCCTAATCATTATTTTATCAAGTGTCAAGGGAGACTAACACACCAGTGATTGGACAGGTGGCTGTGGATACGGAGAGTGGGTGAGAACCTTGACTCTCAACCTACTGGTATTTACTTTGGGCAAGATTACTTCTTCAAGTTTCAGTTTCTCATCTGTAAAGTAAGATACTAACAGTGACCTCATAAGGTTGTTGATAGGATTAAATACAACAATCACTTGAAGTTCTCAGCTGAGTATCATGTTGAATCTACTAAGCTGTACCTATTATTAGTGATTATTTCACAAGGCGGCAATTAAGAACTAGATGCAGGATCTGTGTAAGAAAGAAAAGCTGAATTTCACAAACAACTTTGTGAGAGTCCTTCCTTATATTCAGCTTCTAATCCACATGACTTGGCTAGAAAAATGGGCCCAAGTGAAATGAGTCTAACTTGTTTGTTCTCTAAGTTGCTGCTTAGTTTTTAACAGAACAATGCACATAATATGTGAGCGCCATTAAATTCCCATCTGCTTGAATGTTTATGTAAGATCCTTCCTTGAAGTCAATGATCTTCAAAGATCACTTTTAATTCAGGCATACCAAGAGTATATATATATTTCTTATAGCCTAAAACACAAGACACAATAATGTTCAATTTTTATCTTAAAACATTATATTTTGGTGTTATTTTAAGTATAGACATGAAACATTCATCATGAGGTGGTGTTCAGTAAAGGGGTTGGTTTGTGTTGAAGATTAACCAAGTCAGAACTGTTGTGTGGAATTGTGCCCTATACAACCCTAGGGGCATCATCTACACAATAACACTAGATGTTCACATTTGTTTCAACAATATTTCAGGCATGTATCAAGAAAATATCTTATTATAAGAAAGTAGGTATATCAGAACAATTTTTTAAAAATTTCTTTTATAGTTTATTGATTTTTAGAGAGAGAGGAAGGAAGCGGGAGAAAGAGACAAACATCAATGAGAGAGCACAACATTGATCAGCTGCCCCCAGCATGCTCCACACCAGGGATTGTGCCCACAACCTTGGCATGTGCCTTGACCAGGAATTGAACCAGTGACCTCGTGGTACATGGGACAGTGCTCAACCAACTGAGCCATAATGGCCAGGGCTCAGAACAATTTTTTGACAAGTGGAGGTAAAGAGTCTTGAGGAAGGTGCACCATTTCTAACTTCATAAAGAGTGTGTGTGGGCCAGTGACAGCTCCCACCTGGGGTGTCTGCTGTGTCCTCAGCTGAACTAGCCTCAACCAGCCTTGGACCACAGCAGCCCACAGTCGTTGGCAGAGTGTATCCTCTTCAAATTCCTTTTCGTTCTCTTTTTCTTTTATGACCTGTTGTCCCAAATGGCCTTAGGCCATCCTTTCTTGAAAGACCTCATTTGGACCTGGGAACTCCTTAGGGCCTTAGACCTTTTCTTGTGCTGTCCTAATTGTACCCACTCTAGTCTCCAAGTAAGCTCGATGTATTTAGCCCTTGAAATTTTAGGAGATACTCTTCATGTTTCACCTCATGATTTTTCTGAAGAAGGCAGTGCAGATGTGAATATCCCAATTTTACAGATGAAAATACAAGGAGGTTCAGAGAAGTTAAGTGACTCGCATAAATAAATGGTGAAAACCTGATCATATTCCAAGTCTTCCAGTCCTCCCTTGTACACCTTCCTCCTGGGATGCAACATACTGAATTCTGCTAAGGTGTGAGTGTTTGACTTCCATTGTAAGGGGTGCTCAGTGCCAAGAGGGTCCTTAATGCTCCCTGGCAATTGTATTTTATTTCCTTGGTCCATCATGCTCCTCCTCTCTTAGAGGACTCTCCTGCCTTTTCCTCTGACCTCAAACTGCCATCAGCTCCTTTCTCATCATCACTCTTAGCTGATGACCTTTCTTTTCTATTTAACCAAGAAAATAGAAGTGATCAGAGGGGAATTTTAATAAGTTCACCCACTGCATCTATAGACCTACATGAATTTGTGTCCATAAATTCTGCCTCCTTTCTCAGCTGATGAAGCATCTTTGCACCTCACTCAGGTCCATCCCAGTTGTCCTGAGGTCCCACTCCCTCTTACCTAACCAAGGACCCCATTACCTCTTTACTAGATTATTCCCAGCACCATACAAACATAACGCACCCCCCATCTACCCTCCTTAAAGCAAATAAACAACCGTCTTTTGATCCTATATACCCTTCAGCTACCACACACTTTTTTCCTTTCCTGCACAGGAAAACTCCCTGAGAGTGTTGATTGTATTTTCATCTTCCCAGTTTCTCTCCTTGCTATAGTCTGAATTGTGTCCCTCCCCAAATTCTTATATTGAAGCCCTAACACTGAATGGAACTGTATTTGCAGATAGGACCTTTAGGAGGTAATTAAGATTAAGTGAGGTTTTAAGAGTAGTGTTCTAATTTTATAGGACTTAAAATTGTCCTTATAAAACTCTCTCTCTCTCTCTCTCTCTCTCTCTCTCTCTCTCTCTCTCACACACACACACACACACACACACACACCACTGAAGAAGGTGTGAGGACACAGTGAGATAACATTTGTCTGTAAGCCACAAAGAGGGCTCTCACTGGGAACTGAATTTGTTGGCACCTTGACCTTGGACTTCCCAGCCTCCAGAATTGTGAAAAATCACTTTCTGTTGTTTAAGCAACACAGTCCATGGTATTTAGTTATAGCAGCCTGGGCTGACTAAAATAATCTTGAATCATTAAAATCAAGCTTTCTGTCTCTTGCTCCTTCCACTAAATCTGCTCTTGGCAAGTCCCCCTGTGACTCTCTGTTGCTAAATCGGCTTACTTACTGCCCCGTCAGCAGCATCTAACAGAGTCGAGAGCTGTCGTCTACTGGAAACTTGTTCTTTACTTGGCTCCCCACACAATGTGTCTCCTGGGGCTCGGCTATTCCTTTTCATGGGTTTCTCATTCATCTCCCTGACCTCTGAGCGGGTGACCAGTCACCTGAGTCAGCTTGAAGCTTTCTCACAAATCCTGTGTCCTGGGCAAACCAGACAGCTGGTCACTATTCCTCTGAGTGTGCCAGAGCTCAATTCTTGGACTTCTACACTCACTACCTTGATGACCTCACCAATCTAATGGCTATAAGCTGATATTCCCTCAAACTCCTTCCCCCCAAAGCTGTTCTCCGTACAGCCTTTCCCATCGCAATACGTGACAACAGCATTTTTTCAATTGCTCAGGCCCCAAACCTTGGAATTCTTCCTCACTCCTCTTGTTCTGTCATACCCTACCTGTTGGCCAACCTTCAAAATATATCCAGAGTGAATCAACTTTCACCCCCTTCTTTGCTGCCTCACTGGTCCAAGCTGCCATGATTCTCCCTGGGATTATTGCAGTAGCGTGCACAAGCTAGTCTTTCCTTTGTCAAACATTCCCCCCATCAGCTATGCTCAACAAAGTAGCCAGTGATGTTGTCAAAGTTAATAGTGACCATAAAACGTGTCAGCTCAGAATCCTTCAATCTTGTAAAGGCTAAAGTTTTCTAAAATCTACAAAAGCTTTCTGAAGCCCGGCTGACACGGTCCGCTCAGAGGCATCTGACCTCACCTCCAGCCACAAAGGCCACTTTGGTACTTGGAACATGCTGGCAGGCCCCGGCCTCAGGGCCTTTCATCTTACTGTTGCCTCTGCCTAAATGCACTTTCCCTGGATATTCCTTCCCTCTGCTCCCTTCCTTGCTTCCTTCTGGTCTTTATTTAAATATCACTTTCTGAAAGAGGCCTTGCATAACTATCTCAAATTACAGTTTCCTTTTATGTACACACATTTCTGATTACTATCTCATGTGATATTTCCCCCTTAGCATTTATCTATCTAATAGGCATTTACTTTTCTCACTAAATGTTTCCCCTGCTAGAACCTAAGCTCCGCAGGACAAACATTTTTGTCTCTTTTGTTCACTGCTCTGCCCCAATGCCTAGGACAGTGTCTGGCACATGGTAAGTGCTCAGTAAGTGTTTGTTAAATGAATGAATAAATGAAGTCCATAAAGACATGTGGACAAAATTCTACAGGGGAGTTCAGAAGTACAGGAGACTTCTGTCTGGGGTTAGGTGGATGAAAGTGGCATAGATTGTGAAGAAGTGGACACTTTATTTGAACCCTGAAAACTATATTAGACCCTAACCCCTGAGTGACACTCATGATGGTTTGACTTTTCTCTTACCCCCATGACAACCCTGAGGACACTTCCAGGGGCTCTTACTGACCCTGAGAAATGCCACTTTCTCCACCACCAGATATTAATTGTCGTATTCTCTTCCTGTCTTTTAGGCAGTAGTCAATCAGAAAGGATCTGATAAAGTCAGTCTGGAATTTACACCTGACAAAGGTTGTTACCTTAATCCAGGCATTTCAAACATTAGTATGTATAAAACTTACCTGGAGAGCTTCTTAAATTGTAGATTCCTAGGCCCCACTCCCACGAGTTTCTAAACCAGCTCATTTCGATCCAGCGATCCAAGGAACACACCCTGAACAACTCAAAGGAAATAATTTGTAAAGGTGGCATCACTGAAGGCCCACAGTGAACACAATTTTGGTCAGGGGCTGCTCTGGTGTTCCTAAAATTGCTACTGTATTCCTATAAACAATCATCTATTTGTCTGTCTGTCTGTCCACCCATTCATCCACCCATCCATCCATCCATCTCTCAGTGTCTTAGATTCCCTGCTTATGTGAATTTTCTTACACTGGAGCTTTCTCCTTTCAAAACAACTTCCTTAGGTCCTGATTTCCATCTGCACCTCCCCCCAGGCCAAGCCACATCCTACCAGGCAGTCTCTCCTCAGGGGCCAAACAGCGATTTGCTGTCATCCCTACCTTGTGTTTATACCTGGCTGCTCCTCCTCCTCCTCCGCCTGACAGCCAGACTCTTGTTTCCATTCTCAGGTTCCCTGTTACCACTTCTGTGTCTCCCACCTCTGAATGAACAGCCTGTCCCCAGACACCTAATTGTAGCCATGCTGCTGTGGTGAATTCCCACCTCCCTTAGCTGTGTTACCTGCGCCCTTCACCCACTACTCTTTATCTGGCTTTGGTTAACCTCAGCCAAATACACTGTCTAACCAAACTAAGAAGGGCGATGCATTAAAATAGAGTAACATTGATAATTTACAGTGAAATAAAATGCTGAAGAAAAACACACAATAGGAAAGTAGATTCATTTTTGTATGCAGTCTGTCATACATATTCACATGTAAACAAAGTCCAAAACAAACAAAATATAACTGAAGAAACCTGACAAAACCCCACCTGGCTGATAATGCAGGTAATGATAAAGGTAGGTAAGCTAATACTTCAAAGACAATGCCAATTTGAGTGGAGATATGTTGTGTTGCCACTAGATATGGGAGCCACGAAATTTTGTGGCAGCAATAAAGTCACGTACTTGTTAAATTAGTTTACAGAATCTCTATGCTACTGGCAGCAGGAATATTTATTCTAGCTGCTCTAGTCCCATGACTTATTTCCCTCATTTCCCTGCAAAAATCTCTTCTGCTGTGGGTTGGTTTCTTGCTCTGCTAGGGAGGCCCTGCGTGACCCCTGTGGATCCAGCAGTCTGCTCTGACAAGGCTCAATGTGTCATCCCCGAGTGTGTCGGCTCACCAGGCACAGGCTGGTCATGGCCAGTGATCCCATTTGCTGCTTTGATGATCTTGGGGAGTCTGTTTTTGTTGTGTAGTAAGACCAGTGTCCTCAGCCATCCAGCCTAACACAAGCACAAGTTCTTCAAGGTGAACGGAAATACCTGTTTGAAAAACATATAAATAGATCTTAATCCCCAAATCAATGAATGTATTTTTGGCCGTAGACATCCACACATTTAGCCAAATGGCTCTAGGAAAGAATTTCACCTTGTATGTTTGTCTCATCAATAAAAATGGTTATGAAATTCATAAGAAAGAAGGTTTTCCTTGCTCTGAGAATAACTTCATATCCCACCATTAAAATATGTGAGATTCTGTGCTGTACAAAACATACCCTGAATAACTCTCTCCTGGGCCCATGACTCAGTATGTGCTACCAGGCTCATCTCCTTTCGGTCATGGGGCCTGACCTTGTAAGAGTTTGGGCATCTTCCCTTTGCTTTCCTAGCATGGTTTATCTTTTTTAAAAAAATCCTCACCCAAGGATATTTTTCCTGTTTATCATGAGATAGAGTGGGAGGGAGAGAGAGAGAAAGAGAAAGAGGAAGAGGAAGAGGAAGAGGAAGAGGAAGAGGAAGAGGAAGAGGAAGAGAAAGAGAAAGATTGATGTAAGAGAGACACATTGACTGGTTGCCTCCTGCACGACCTGACCAGGTCCAGGAAAAAACTGCAACCAAGGTATGTGCCCTTGACCAGAATCGAACCCACAACTCATTGGTCCTTGGGCAGATGCTGTAACCATTGAGACAAACCAGCCAGGGCTGGTTTATCGTTTTTAAAATGAAAGTAAAAATAATTTTGTCCAGTACATTTTTTCCTAGAAATTGGTAATCAGCTATTCATAGTTATAGAAATAACTACACCAAAGTGTAACACAAGGGGCTAGGGGAAAAAGTCAAACGTTTACTGAATGCCTATGACCAGTAAAGCCCAGTGTTTGTGTTTTTATGGCTCAGGTAATTCTCACAACACCGAATGAGTATGGTGTCCCATTTTCCAGTACAAGTTGAGGAACTGTCTCAAAGTCATCCAGCAGTGTATCTGACTAAAGTCTATGCTCTTTCCACCCTTCCAAGCTGTTTATCTTTGAAATCACTATGTGCCTTCATCTTTTTCTGCCTCCTTCCTCTTTAGGCATCACTTCTGCCCCTTTCCAGCACCTTGTGTTTTAGATATCAAATTCTCTGCTGGTTTCACTCATTCATTCACTCACTCATTCTGTCAGTCAGTCATACAAGTTTTCAAACATGTGTTGCCCTGGTTGGGGTCGTTTGGGTGGCAGTCACTCGATGTGTGTCTCTCATGTCAATGTTTCTCTCTCCTTCTTCCTCTTCTCTACCTGAAGACAAATGCAAAAAAAATGTCCTCAGGTAAGGATTAAAAAAAATGGTATATTCAATTTCCATTTATAAAACATACATGTATAATTTTATATAAATGCATAAATGTGGTATATTATAGAAATACCATAAGAATTAATATCCTGAATATGTAAATATATAACAAAGTATACAGGAAAGAACACTTAAAATCACCCCCTTTGAAATTATCATTGAAATAATCATTGTACATATTTCAATGTGATTTTAGCCTTTTTTATGAACATATACATATATATGTATACATACAAGATCATATAATATATATTATATATATATTTCCATATCCTGACCTTTTTTTTTTTCTTTATTGATTTTAGAGAGGAAGGGAGAGGGAGAGAGAGATAGAAACATCTTTGAGAAAGAACATCGGTTGGTCGTCTCCTGCATGCCTGCACTGGGGATTTGGCCCACAACCTGGGCATGTGCCCTGACAGAAAATCAAACTGGGTAACCTTTTGGTGCATGGGTTGATGCTCAACCACTGAGCCACCCCGGCTGGGCTTGACTTTTTATGTAAACTTAATGATATGCTGTATTTTGACATTTCAACTGTTATTATGTATTTTTTGAAAATAGGATTATAATAGTTGTATAATGTACATTCTATAGCTACCATAGTATTATTTAACTGTTTTCTAATTTTTGGACATTTAGATTGTGGCCAATTTTTTTTTTGTAATAGAAATAATACTATAATAATATTGTACACAAAATCTTATATATTTGTGTACACAAAAATTTTGTATGTCTCTGTTTTCTAAGAAAATAATGGATGAAAGAGTAGGAATGTTTGGAGAATCTATTTTTTAAAATATGTTTTTATTGATTTTTTTTTTAGAGAGAGGAAGGAAGAGGGAAATAGAAACAGAAAAATCCATGAGGGAGAAACATTAATCAACTGCTTCCTGCACACCCTGTACTGGAGATTAAGCCATAACCCAGGCATATTCTCTGACTGGGAGTTGAACCAGCGACCTCTTGGTACATGGGACAGTGCTCAATCCATTGAGCCACACTGGCCGAGTTATTTTTGAGGATCTTGATACATACTGCCAAATTGCCTTAAAAAGTACATTTTTGCAAAGCAAATTGAAATTATGTAATAAGAGTCATGTGATTTTTATATCCAAATGCAGAAATTGCACATGTTCAAATATATTCTAGGGAAATATCCCCAAATACAGAAGAAGACAAACAAACAAACATGTTTACCATAGTGCTAAAATAATAAAAAAATGATTATTTGTCTTTATTGTTCAACACTAGGGAAATACTGAGTATTATTTATATGACTTAGTTATGACAAACATAAACAATGTTTATTAATAATTTGTCATATTTAAAACATATGTTACAATATTAAGTGGAAAATTGGGATGCAAAATGTAACATATAGTTTGATTTGAAATATGTTAAGAAACATTACAAAAGGCATTTTCAAAGCTTTAATTGTTTTTGGGGAGGTAGGATTATAAATAATTTTTTTCTGAGTCTACCATGTTTTTATTACGATGAACTGTTTTTATATTTTAAAAAGTAACAATTATTTACAAATTTAAGTTGTGTAGTTATATTTTTTTTAACCAAATTTACTTAACAGCTGAGCCAAGCCAGCAAGGGCCATAGTTTCATTTTCTAATGATACATAGTACATTCATAGTACATTTTCTAATGTACACCATTTCTTACATTTTTAAAGACATTATACTAGAAATTGTAAGGGTTTTCTGGCTGCAGGCCACTTTGAATTGGGCAAGCTGCAAGTGCCCACTAATTCCAGAAAGTGGTTACAGACTGCACCTGGCAGATGCAGAGGGGGCTTAGGACGGGAATTTGGTTGTGTTCCTTACCTGCCCGAAGCTCCGCACCTCTTAGAAAGTAGTGGCAGGGCCCGTTCTTGTCCGATCTGGTTCCAACCTCTGGAGAAGCAGGCGGCCAGGCACTTTCGAAGTAGAATGTTCAGCTTCCAGCTGAGAAAGCACTTTTCACTCCAAATCTCACACTCGATTTCCATGAATCAATAATCTGCTTTAGATTTTAGTTTTATTTTACTTTTGAAGATGGGAGAGAAAATTACTCAATGAGACATAAAACAACAAATGTTGTTTTTGTTAATCCTCACAAAAGAGGATATTTTTTCCACTTATTTTTAGAGAGAGTGGGAGGGAGGAAAAGAGAGAGAGAGAGAAAAACAGCAAAGTGAGAGAGACATATCAATTGGTTGCCTCCGGCACCTGCCTTACTGGGCCAGGGTACTGCCCTGTACTTACCTGCAACCCTGGTATGTGCCCTTGACTGGGAATCTAACCCGTGGCCCTTTGGTGAGTGGGCCGATACTCTAACCACTGAACCACACCAACCAGACTAAAACAAGAAATTTTTGAATGAGATTCACTAGAAGACTCACACACATTTTTGTAAGAATTGTGGTGTCTATGATTAGTTTTTACATTTAAAATTCAATCTACACATATATACATACATAATTTTACATAAATGCATAAATGTGATATCACATTTTTAAGTGAATAGTTTTTTTCTTTCCATTTTTGCTTCCTCCTTCCCCCAATCCCCTCACCCATGTTCACTATCTACCATGTTGCCTTAGTAGGAGACCTTTATGATTTCAGAATATGTCAAGTAGGTTTAAACACCCCTCTCCCACTCAGATTTCTGGGTGAATGTTACACTTCAAATGCAGCCAGGTTTGCGGACCTGCAGCATCGGCTTCTTATTAGTAGCCAGTCTGTGCCAAAATTGTACTTAGAGAAGTGTTATCTGATTTTTTAAGAATGGAAGATCTAAATGTTGTTCCTGGCAAGTGAACAGATTCTTTTCTTTGCTGCCTCAATTTAAAAATGTTCAAATAAATGCTCTATGACTTAGAAAGTATCTTCCTGTGGGCATTTACATGGAAGTGCACAGGGAACTTTCTGGAGTGATAGAAATGTTCTCTATTTTGACCATGGAAATGATTAAGTAGATGTGTATAGCATTAGTCAAACCCTATTGAACTATATGCTTAAAATGGATACATTTTATTGTAGGCAAACTATGCCCAATAAATTCATTTAAACTCTGGGTTTTTAGAATTTGCTGTGAAGACGTTGTGCTTTATCACTCCAGTCTGTGCTCCTCCCCCATCTGTAATGACATGTGGATTTCAGATGATGTATTCCATGGGGCCCTCTGGTTTTTTGTGTAAGAGGATTTCCAGAGGGTGGGACAGATGCTGGCTGTTAATGAGCCTCAATTTGCATTTCTTTGGCTCACCTTAAGGGGCTGAATCTTCATGGGAGGGGCTGCTCTTTCTCCCCACAGCTCCCAGAAGGGGCAAGCTAGCCATCGTTTTGTGTGGCCAGGAAGGAGCAAGGTGCCCACTGTCCTTTGTGGCCACGACTCAGCAAAATCTCTGAGCCCCCTCCAAATCCCGGGTGTACCCACAGAGTTTCAGTCCAGTGTGCCCTCCCTCTGCCAGAGCCCAATGTGAGTGGTTGTAGTTAATCTAGTGCTCTATACTGACCCTCTGTGCTGTGGAGCAGGCTTGGGATTATAACCCCTAGGGTGCTGCTCACAGCTAAGGCCACTGCTGTCTGTGGGCTCCCAATCTAGCCCCCTCTCGCGACTCCACAGATCCTACCAGCGTCCATGGTTATATGGTTCTTTCCCACTGCTTTTCTGTTGCTTTTTCCCAATGATTTGTCTTTATTTTAGTTGTAATTCCCATTTGGTCCTAAGAAATTGTCCATGTAGCTTCTATTCACTCTGCCACCATTTTTTTTCCTCCTAGGGTTTTCTATGTACAATATCATGCCATCTGCAAATAATGAGAGTTTTACTTCCTCCTTTCCAATTTGGATCCCTTTTATTTATTTTTTAATTCTAATTGCTGTGGCTAAGACTTTTAATACTATGTTAAATAAGAGTGGTGAAAGTGGACATCCCTGTCTTGTTCCTGTTCTTAATGGAAATGTTTTTATTTTCTGCCCATTGAGTATGATGTTGGCTGTAGGTCCTTCATATATGGCCTTTATTATGTCAAGATACGATCCCTCTATTCCCACATTGCTGAGCATTTTTATCAGAAATGGGTGCTGTATTTTGTCGAATGCTTTTTCAGCATCTATTGATATGATCATATGGTTTTTATCTTTCATTTTGTTTATGTTGTGTATCATATTTATTTTTTTTATTTTTTTTATCCTCACCTGAGGACATTTTTTCATTTTTTGTTCAGATAGAGTGGGAAGGAGAGAGAGAGAGAGAAACACTGACGTGAGAGAGATACATCGAGTGGCTGCCACCCACACAACCCAAAGAAGGCCAGGGACAAACTGCAACCGAGGCACGTGCCCTTAGCAGGAACCAAACCTGGATCTCTCTGGACCTCAGGCCGATGGTCTAACTGCTGAGACAAACCGGCCAGGGCAAGTATCACATTTTTTGATTTGCAAATATTGTACCATCCTTGCATCCCTGGGATGAATTCCACTTGGTCATGGTGGATAATTTTTTCAGTGTATTGCTAGATCCTATTTACTAATATTTTGTTAAGGATTTTGGCATCTGTGTTCATCAGGGATATTGGCCTGTAGTTTTCTTTTTTAGTAGTGTTTCTTTATCCAGTTTTGGGATTAGGATTATGCTGGCCTCATAAAATAAGATTGGAAGTGTCCCATCTTCTTGGATTTTTCTGGAATAGGTTGAGAAGAATGGGTTTTAGATCTTCTTGAATGTTCGATAAAACTCCCCCGTGAAGCCATGTGGGCCTGGGCTTATTTTAATGGGAGTTTCTTAATTACATTTTCAATTTCCTTTTTTGTTATTGGTCTGGTCAAGTTTTCTATCTCTTCCCATTTCAGTTTTGGGAGACTGTGTGTTTCTAGAAATTTGTTCATTTCACCTAGATAGTCCAATTTGTTGGCATATAATCGTTTATAGTATGTTTCAATGATCCTTTATATTTCTGTGGTGTCAGTTGTTACTTCTCCTATTTCATTTCTGATTTTGTTTATTTGGTTTCTCTTTTTGTTTCTTGGTGAGTCTGGCTAAGGGTCCATCAATCTTTTTTATCTTTTCAAAGAACCAGCTTTTTGTTTCATTGATCTTTAGAATTATTTATTTATTTTTTTTAGTCTTTATGTCGTTTATTTCTGCTCTTACCTTTACTATTTTTTTTCTTCTACTTGCTCTGGGTTTTTCTTTTTGTTTTCTTTCTAGATCTTTAAGTTGTAGGGTTAGAGAGTCAATTAGCAATGTGTCTTGTTTCTTGTTTCTTGATGCAGGCCTGTAGTGCTATGAACTTCCTTCAGAACTGCTTTTGCTGCATCCCGCAGATTTTGTGTTGTTGTGTGTTTGTTTTTATTAGTTTCCAGGAAGCTTTTAATTTATTTCTTGATCTTGTTGGTAACCCATTTATTGTTTAATAACATGCTATTTAGCTGCCAAATGTTTGAATGTTTTTGTTGTAGTTGAGTTCAAGTTGCATGTAGTTGTGGTCTGAGAAGATACTTGATATGATTTATTTTTTTTTTTATTTTTTATTTTTTTTAATTCTCACCGGAGGACATTTTTCCATTTTTTGTACAGACAGAGTGGGAGGGAGAGAGAGGAAGAGAGAGAGCGGGAAACATCGATGTGAAAGGGACACATCGAGTGGCTGCCATCCGCACGACCAACCAGGGCCGGGGACAAACTGCAACCGAGGTACATGCCCTTAGCGGGAACTGAACCCGGGTCTCTCCGGACCGCAGGCGGACGCTCCAACCGCTGAGCCAAACCGGCCAGGGCGATATGATTTAAATCTTATTGAATTTATAAAGACTTACTTTGTGTCCTAGCATGTAGTCTATCTTTGAGAATGTTCTGTGTGTACTTGAGAAGAATGTATATTCTGCAGCTTTGGGGGTAAAATGTTCTGTAAATATGAATTAAGTCCAACTGATCTAGGTCGTCATTTAAGGACTCTATGTTCTTGTTAAGTTTTTGTCTGGAACATCTATCCAGTGGTGTAAGTGGGGTGTTAAAATCACCCACTAAGATTGTATTGCTAATGATCTCTCCCTTGAAGTCCTCCAGAAGTTTTTAAATATATTTTGGTGCTCCCTTATTTGTTTACCAGGGCTATATCCTCTTGTTGGATTGATCCTTTTAATATTATGTAGTGACTTTCTTTCTCTCTTATTATGGCCCTCGTTTTGAAGTCTATCTTGTCAGATATGAGTATTGCTACATCAGCTTTTTTTTTTTTTTTTTTTTTTTTGCATTATAAAGATACCAAAGGAAAAGAATAAGAGAAAAAATGGAGAACCTGTTTGAAGAAATGATGACAGAAAACTTTCCTAAACTGGTGAAGGAAAAAGTCACAAAAGTCTAGAAAACACAGAGTTCCGAGCAAGATGAACCTCAAAAGACCTACAGCTAGACACATCACAATAAAAATGGCAATCATTAAAAACAAAGAATCTTAAAGGAAGCAAGAGGCAGACAGAAAGTTACCTACATGGGAACTCCCATTGAACTGACAGCTGATTTCTCAATAGAAACACTGCAGGCCAGAAAGGAGTGGCATGAATTGTACAAAGTAATGCAAGGCAAGGGTCTGAATTTAAGACTACTCTATGCAGCAAGGCTATCATTCAAAATTGAAGGAGAAATAAAGAGCTTTACAAATAATAAATTTAAAAAAGGCTAAAAGAATTTACCACCACTAAACCAGCACTGCAAGAAATGCTGAAGAGACTGTTGTAAGAAGAAGAAGAAACAGAGAGAAAGAGAAACACAGGCATAAAATAAAAATGACAACTAATAACTATCAATCATATCCTTAAATAATAACAATAATAACCTTAAATGTAAATAGCATAAATGCTTCAATCAAAATACATAGGGTAGCTGATTAGACAAGAAAACACGACCTATATATATGTTGTCTACAAGAGACCCACCTCACAACAGAAGACTCACAGAATAAAAGTGAAGGAACTGAAAAAAATTTTCCAAGCAAATGGAAAAAAAAAAAGTTTTAAAAAGCTGATGTAGAAATACTCATATCTGGCAAGATGGACTTCAAAACGAAGACTAAAATAAGAGACACAGAAGGTCAGTACATAATATTAGAAGAATCAATCCAACAAAAGGATACAACCCTGTTAAACATATACACACCAAATACAAGAGCACCAAAATATATTTAAAAACTTCTGGAAGACTTCAAGGGAGAGATCAATAGAAATACGATCATATTGGGTGACATTGACTCCAAACTGACACCACTGGATAAATCTTCTAGACAAAAAATTAACAAAGACATAGAGTCCTTAAATGTTGAACTAGATCAGTTGGACTTAATTGATATTTACAGAACATTTCTCCCCAAAGCTGCAGAATATACATTCTTCTCAAGTGTACACAGGACATTCTCAAAAATAGACCACATGTCAGGACACAAGGTAAGTCTCTACAAATTCAACAAGATTAAAATCATATCAAGCATCTTCATAAGATCACAATGGCATAAAACTAAAACTCAATTACAACAAAAAGACACAAAAAAATTCAAACACTTGGAGGCTAATACCATGTTATTAAACAACAAATGGGTTACCAATGAGATCAAGGAAGAATTTAAAAACTTTCTGTAATACAATGAAAACAAACACACAACACCACAAAATCTATGGGATGCAGCTGAAGCAGCCCTGAAAAGGAAGTTCATAGCACTACAGAACTATCTCAAGAAACAAGAAAAATTTATAATTGACTTTCTTACCCAACAACTTTAATAATTATAATGTAAACAAAAAGAAAAACCCAGAGCAAGTAGAAGAAAATGAATTGTAAATGTCAGAGCAGAAATAAACGACATAGAGAGTAAAAAAACAATTCAAAAGATAAATGAAACAAAAAGCTGGTTCTTTGAAAAGATAAACAAGATTGGTGGGCCTTTAGCCAGACTTACCAACAAACAAAAAGAAAAGACCGAAATAAACAAAATCAGAAACAAAATAAGAGAAGTAACAACTGATACCACAGAAGTACAAAGGACCATCGAAACATACTATAAGCAGTTTTACTTCAACAAATTGGACAATCTAGGCAAAATGAACAAATTTCTAGAAACACACAGTCTTCCAAAACTGAACAGGGAAGAGATAAAAAACGTGAACAGACCAAAAACAACAAAGAAAATTAAAGATGTAATTGAGAAACTTACAGCAAAAAATAAAAAAATTTTAAAAAGCCCAAGCCTGGATGGCCTCATGGAGGAGTTTTACCGAACATTCAAAAAGATGTAATACCCATTCTCTTACAACAATTCCAAAAAATCCAAAAAGATGGAAGCCTTCCAAACTCAATTTTTGAGACCACCATAATCCTAATTCCAAAACCAAATAAAGATACTAGAAAGAAAACTACAGGCCAATATCTCTGATGAACACAAAATATTAGCATATCAAATCCAGTAATACATCAAAAAAAATTATTCACCATGACCAGGTGGTATTCATCCCAGGGATGCAAGGATGGTACAATATTCATAAATCAATAAATGTGACACACCACATAAACAAAATGAAAGATAAAAACCATATGATCTTATTAATAGATGCTGAAAAAGCATTTGACAAAATCCAGCACCTATTTTTGATAAAAACACTCAGCAATATGGGAATAGAGGGATCATATCTCAACATATAAAGGCCATAAAGAAAGATCATACTTAATGGGCAAAAACTAAAGGCATTTTTCTTAAAAATAGGAACAAGACAGGAATGCCCACTTTCCCCACTCTTATTTAACATAGTACTGGAAGTCTTAGCCACAGCAATCAGAAATGTAGAAAAAATAAAAAGGATCCAAATTGGAAAGGAGAAAGTGAAACTGTCATTATTCGCAGATTACATGATATTATACATAGAAAACCTTTAAGACTCTATAAAAAATCTACTAGGCTTAATAAATGAATTTGGCAAAGTAACAGGATACATTAACATCCAGAAATCGATGGCATTCTTATACACCAATGATAAACTCACAAAAAGAGAAACTAAAAAAAATTCCATTTACTATTGCAGCAAAAAAATTAAGATACCCAGAAATAAACTTAACCAAAGAAGTAAAGGACCTATTTGCAGAAAACTTCAGGACATTGAAAAAAGAAATAGAGGAAGATATAAAAAAGTGGAAGCACATACCTTGTTTATGGATTGGAAGAATTAACATCATTAAAATGTCCATACTACCCAAAGCAATTCATAGTTTCAATGCAATTTCCATCAAAATACCAATGACATATTTCACAGAACTAGAACAAATACTTTAAAAGTTCATATGGAACCAAAAAAGACCCTGCATAGCCACAGGAATCTTGAAGAAGAAGAACTAAGTTGCAGGGATCACAATACTGGATATCAGGTTATACCACAGAGCTACTGTAATCAAAACAGCCTGGTACTGGCACAAGAACATGCATATAGATCAGTAGAACAGGATAGAGAACCCAGAAATTGACCAAGGACATTATGCTCAATTAACAATTGACAAAGGTGGCAAGAGCATACAATGGAGTAAAGACAGCTTCTTTAATAAATGGTGTTAGAATAATTGGACAGCTACATAAAAAAAATAAATAAAACTAGACCATCAACTTACACCATACACATGAATAAACTAAAATGGATAAAAGACTTAAATGTGACTTATGAATTCATAAAAATTCTAGAAGAAAATGTAGGAAACAAAATTTCACACATATGCATCAGAATTTTTACTGATACATCATCTAAGGCAACAGAAACAAACAAAAATATGAACACGGGACTACATCAAACTAAAAAGCTTCTGCACAGCAAAAGAAACAACCATCAAAATGGAAAGGGAACCCACTCTATGGGACAGCATATTTGCCAATGAAACATCAGATAAGGAATTCATTTCCAAAATATATAGAGTGCTCATGAAACTCAACAAAAGAAAGACAAAAAACCCAATTAAAAAATGGGCAGAGGACCTAAAGAGATACCTCTCCCAAAAGGTCATACAAACGGCCAAGAGACATATGCAAAAATGCTCAACATCACTAATCATCAGAGAGATGCAAATTAAAACAATGAGGTATCACCTCACACCTGTCTGAATGGCCGCCATCAACAAATCATCAAACAAGTGTTGGCGAGGGTGTGGAGAAAAGGGGACTGTAGTACACTGCTGGTGGGAATGCAGACTGGTGCAGCCACAATGGAAAACATTATGATATTACCTCAAATAATTAAAAATTGAATTGCCATTTGACCCATAGATTCCACTTCCAGGAATATGCCCTAAGAAGCCTGAAACACCAACCAGAAAGACTATATGTACCCCTATGTTCATAGCAGCACTATTTACAATAGCTAAGATCTGGAAACAGCCCAAGTGTCTATCAGTAGATGAATGGATAAAAAACTGTGGTACATATACACAATGGAGTACTATGCAGCTGTAAAAAAGAAAGATCTTTTATCTATTGAGAAGTCTTGGAGGAGTCTGGGGAGTATTGTCCTAAGTGAATCAAGCAAAGCAGAGAAAGACAAATATGGCATGATCTCACTTATTTGTGGTATATAATGAACAAAACAAATTGTTGAAAAAAATAGACCCAGAGACATAGAAGTAGGGTACAGAATGACAAATCTCAGAAGTGGGGGTGGGGGAGGAAGGTAAGAGATAAACCACAGAACTTATATGCATATATGCATAATCAATGGACATAGACATCAATGCTGATGAAGAAGGTGGGGGGAGGATGAGGAGAAGGGTGCCAATGGGGGGACAAGGAGAAACATCTGAAACAAAAATAAATTAATTTAAAAACAGAATTTAAAAAAGAAAGAAAACGGAAATAACTCAGAAAAAAAGAGAGAACCAGGAGAGAGTGAAGGAAACTCAGAAACCAGAGCTAACCAGGAGACGGTGAAGAGAATGCAGAAAACAGAATCTGGAGAGAGTGAAGAGAACTCAGAAAATGGAGAGAATCACAAGAGAATGAAGAGAGGTTGAAGCTTACCCCACATATACTGATAAAGCAAGAGAAGTAACCAATGCTCTACTGAGAGAAATCATCTTAAGATATGGAATGCCATTGACTATAGCATCAGACAATGACCCAACCTTTGTAGCAAAAATAGTACAGCAGGTAACTGAAACTCTATGCATCTAATGGAATTTGCACATGGCCTACCAGCCCCAGAGCTCAGGAAAAGTAGAATGCATGAATCCAACCCTTAAGTAGACCATGTCAAAACTATATCAAAAAACCAAACTGGCCCTGGCCAGTTTAGCTCAGTGGTTAGAGCGTTGGCTTGCAGTCCAGAGAGACCCGGTTCAGCTCCCGTTAAGGGTGTATACCTCAGTTGCAGTTTGTCCCCGGCCCTGGTTGGTTGGGTGGCAGCCACTTGATGTGTCTCTTTCATGTGATGTCTCTCTCTCTCTCTCTCTCTCTCTCTCCCCCTCTCCCTCTCCCTCCCCCTCTCCCTCCCCCTCTCCCTCTCCCTCTCCCCCCTTCTCTTTTCCTCTCCTTCCCTCCCACTCTATCTGAACAAAAAATGGAAAAATGTCCTCAGGTGAAGGAAAAAAAAAAACCAAACTGCCCTGCACAGATATACTACCCCTAGCTATCCTGTGAGTACATTGTATCCCTTATGCAAATATAGGGTTCTCCCCTTTTGAAATCTTATATGGGAGACCTCCCCCACTGATTAAATTCAAAGGGGATATACAAGAACTGGGAAATTTGGAAATTCAAAAACAACTACAAGAACTAGGAAAAAGGCATTCTTTTTTTTTTTTTTTATCTTCACCTGACGACATTTTTGCATTTTCAGATAGAGCAGGAGGGAGAAAGGGAGGAAGAGAAAGAGAAAAACGTTGATGTGAGAGAGACACATTGAGTGGTCCCACCCACACGTCCACAGCCAGGACTAGGGACAAACTGCAACCAAGGAACACATCCTTAGTGGGAATGAACCCGGGAATGTCCAGTCTGCGGGCCAATGTTTTGACTGCTGAGCCACACAGGTCAGGGCTGTAAAACTATTCTTGAGTATGTAAATTGGTAATCGATAGACTATACATTTCCCTGGGAACAAACGTACACCCTCACATACCAGGGGACCAAATTTGGATAAAAGATTGGAAAGAAGAACCACTCAAACCAACCTGGAAGGGGTCTTGATTATACTAAGTACTCCCACAGCCATCAAGGTTGCAGGTCTGAATACCTGGATCCACCACTCACAGGTGAAAGCAGCTCACCTGCCACACAATAACCAACCTGCCTGGGGAGTGACCACCAGCCAGAACAATACTCTGCAGGTCTCCCTTAGAAGGACACTGAAACCTGCTGATCTGTCTATGGCAAGCACCTGATGACTCCATCAGTAGGATTGATGGCTATCACCTGCGGGACTGATTCTAGCACTGGACTCTGTATACTTAGTAGCCTTACAGGATCAAGTAGACTCCTTAGCAGCAGTAGTATTACAAAATAGAAGGGGTTAGACCTACTGATTGCTGAAAAGAGAGGAATATGCCTCTTCTTAAATGAGGAAGGTTGCTTTTATGTTAATCAGTCAGAAATAGTTAGAGACAAAACCCAGCAGTTAAAGTAACAAATAATGGGCATCTTGGATATTCGCATTAGTGGGTCCTCTCTTACTGCTTTTTATAGTGCTCCTGTTTGGCTTTTGTATTCTCAACACACTAACCCGTTTTATTTCCTCTCGCTTAGAAACAACAAAGCTCCAAGTGATGCTTCAAATAAGGACCCCCAACTACTCACCTCTGGATGGTGAAGAACTCTAGTTGCTGCATCCCTCCCCTTCAACATTATTATTTCAGCAGGGAGCAGTCAGAGAGATGATTGCCCTTCTCTCACGCAGCACTGAGAACTCCCTGTCCAAGATATTCTCTGTCTGCTGGGAGCAGCTTGAGAATCAAGAGCAGGGGCACTGAGATGGCAAGCCAGGTGCAGCCCCTTAGGCAGTGCAGAAACCCCACCCCTGGCTTTTAGAATTCCTTTATATCCGAAATCTGCCTAAACTGCAGAGGAACTAGAAAGCCCCCAACTACCAGGAGGCTTATCATGTATAAAAGGCAGGTGAAACCTGGGCTTGGGTCTCTGCCTTTGGAAATGACTCTGCTGGGACAGCACCAGTGCACATTAAATAGTCCTTTTCTAATCCTCCCAATGTGTGCAGTCTGTCTCTTCCCACTGACTCAGTTTCTCCCACAACATGGGATCATGTGAAGGCCATCAACAAGCAAATTGTGAGACCTTGGGAGCTAGCTGGCTTCTCAGTGATGAAAAGAGCAGTTTGGATTACACACAGCTATCAGGGAAACACATCCCCCTCGCTTCATGCCATGTTTTCCTCTGTTTTCTATGCTCTGTTAAAGCTTATGTTGGAAAAGCCGGCCACCCCTGGTGTGCCCATCTGCAGCTGAATGGAATTTAGCAGCTCAGCTTCACAGGGGGCAGCCCATGGGTGCAGCAGTGAACAGCCACCACCTGTGCTCAAGGAGTCCTAATAAACCCATGTCTTTCACAGCAGTCCTTCCAGTTATTTCTTCTTAACCCAAAACAATGCGCTGAGATTATCTGAGACCTCAGCACTTTGCATAACAATATTTAATCCTAATGTATATACTTAATTGGTCCTTACTTGGCCAAGAATTAGCCCCTGAAGGACCTGCAAACTTTTTTTTTTTTTTATGATAAAAGCATAGAATGACTTTATTAATTAAGAAGCTTGTCCCTGAAGCTCCATGGGGGTGAGATGGAGGACTGGAGGGTGGCATCAGCTCTGGCAGGGGTGCTGAGAGCCAGCAGACAGCAGAGGGACTTGAACCCCATAAATCTATTCACAAGGTCCTACCCCAGTCTGTCATTGTAACATTATAATAAAATGTGTTTTAGTATCTATCTGGTCAGATTTTCTTCTATTCATTATTTTGCTTTTCAGAATGTTTTATTCTTTTTATTTCAAGAGGTAAAGTAAAAAAAGCAATTTTAAATTTTAAAAATATTGCTGAGGTTTTAATCTATGTCAAAAAATGTATAGACAACTTTGGGAAATTGACATCATTATACTTTTTTAATTCTATTTAAGAACATGGTATTACTTTGTTTATGTATGTATTATTTTATGTGGGAAGCATTTAAAAATTTTATGCAGGTCCTGCATATTCTTGTTAAGGTTATTTCTAGGCATTCTATCGGTTTTGTTGCTATCGTGTGTTCTCCTTGATTATACATTTAAGCTACTGTTTGTATTTATAAAGAATATTTATTCATGCATCTTATGCTTGACAACTTATCCTTGAAGATCCTGTTGCGGAGATGACTCTGTTGTAGACCAACGAGACCGACCAGACTTAGACTCTGAACTGGGTTCAAATTAAGAGAGCTTTATTAGTGGCGTGGCAACTGTCCCATCCTACGCAGAGGAGAGAGCAGCCCCGAGCTCAGGGGGTGGGTTGCTTATAAAGTTGTCTTAAGCCCTGTTAAGGAATTTGGGTTAAGGGTATGCGAGCAAGCAAGCATGTACAGAAGCAGATATTTGCAGTTAGCTGTTATGCCTGAGGGAACAATCAGTTTCTGTGCACACAAAGCAATGGTTATCTATACAATGCAGTGGTTATCTATTAGCAGATAGTTCTTGCTATTCCCTTAAAATCCAGGGGGCAAGGTCATGTGTTTGTCCTTTACAACTCTGGGTTAGCAGAAACCCATGCTAAAAAGTGGGCAGGTCCTATAAAACTGGATGAAAGTCTGAATGTTTCTAAATGCTCAAACGCCGAGTTCCTATCAGGGAAGGATCAGTACAATATCTTTAAGGTTTATTTTGGTGGTAATTTAGAATATCAACTATATTTTTCAAACTTCCAAATTTATAAACAACATGGCTTATGTTAATATACAGTTTCCAAAGCTACAAGTGCTCATTTTGACCTCAGAGTTCCAGTTTGAGGTAGAAAATCAAATTTCTGAAATGCCTAGGCAGAAACCATTACTTTTCGATGATGTGTGATTAAACTGAATTTTATGACTATTTTAGAGTGCATTATTTTAACATAAAAAGTGTTCTGGGAAGAAAATGGTGGCGGAGTGAATGGAAGCTACACAGACCATCTCCCAGGACCAAACTGGAATTACAACAAAAATACAGACAAATCGTCAGAAAAAGGCAACCGAAAAGCAGCTTGGAGGACCACATAACCAGGGACACTGACTCAATCCTGGTAGGTTTGTGAGGACGCGAGAGGGGACCGGGAGCCCACGGTTCGCAACGGCCTGGGCTGGGACCTGCGGCTCCGGCTGGGACCTGTGGCCTCGGCTGGGACCTGTGGCCTCGGCTGGGACCTGCGGCTGCCTCCGCTGGAAGCTGCCACAGCCTTGGCCTGGAGCAACAACCTTAGCTGGGAGCGTCGCACTGGGGTTAAAGTCCCAAGCAGCTGCACAGTGCAGAGGCGGGACAGAGGCTAAATTAGCAGCAGCCACTCACCTTGGGCTCTGGCAGAGGGAGGGCACACTGGACTGGAACTGTGTGGGGACACTTGGGATTTGGAGGGCGCTTAGAGCTTTTGCTGAGTTGCAGCCATGCAGGACTGTGATCATCTTACTCCTTCCCAGGGCCCTGAGGAGAGGGGGCAGCCCCTCCCTTGGAAATTCAACCCCACCTGGTGGACATTGAAATGCTAATTGAGGCTAATTAACAACCAGCATCTGCCCCACCCTCGGGAAATCTTCTTACACTGAGCACCTGAGGGAGTTTTTCATTCAACTCAGAAACCAAGGTTCTTCAGGTGACCACTACTAATAGCCTCCAGGAAAAAAAGCGAGAGGATAACTACCATTCCCTGGGCTAGCAACTCTAACCAGGAAAGTAAGCCTTGACAGTGGTGTTTAAAGTGGGTCCTCCCTGCCTCATTCAAACCCAGGAGAGGGAGCCACAAACAGCAGAACACCAACACCCACAGGGAAAATTTGGCAGGCTCCAAAGCCCACTGTGATAGTCAAAATGGTGAAACACAGAAACTAAAGCCAAATGAAAGAACAAGAGACCTCTACCGAAGATGAGATAAATGAGGTGCAGTTAAGCAAGTTAACAGAACTAGAATTCAGAGCCATGATCTTGAGGAAGCTCAACAGCTTGTGTAAGGACATGAACACCATGAGTAAAGACATAGAAATGTTGAAAATCAACCAGTTGGAAATTAAAAACCATCAAGAAGAAATGAAGACTGACATATCAGAAATAAAAAAAAAAAAATCACATTGGAAAGTCTAAATAGCAGAGTAGAGGAAGCTGAGAACCGGATCAGTGAATTAGAAGATAGGGTAGAAAAAAATCAACCAATCAGAAAACCAAAAGGAAAAATAATTAAAAAACAGGAAAACAGCTTAAGGGAACTTTGGGACAACTTGAAATGTAATAACCTTCGCATCATAGGAGTTCCCGAAGAAGAAGAAAATGAACAAGGATAAGAGAATATATTTGAAGAAATAGTGACAAAAAACTTCCCTAATTTGGTAAAGGAAGAAGGCATTCAAGTTCAAGAAGCACAGAGAGCCCCAAGTAAGAAGACCCAAACAGGCCCACACCAAGACACATAGTAATTAAAGTGCCAAAAATTAAAGACAAAGAGAGAATCCTAAAAGCAGCAAGAGATAAGCAACAGGTTACCTAGAAAGGAAACCCCATAAGGCTCTCAGCTGACTTTTCAACAGAAACACTACAGGCCAGAAGGGAATGGCATGAGGTAATCAAGGTCATGAAAAACAAGGATCTGAATCCAAGGCTACTCTATCCAGCAAGGCTATCATTCAAAACAGAAGGTCAAATAAAGAGCTTCCCAGACAAAAAAGGCTAAGGGAATACATTAGCACCAAACCAGCACTGCAAGAAATGTTAAAAGAACTGCTGTAATTAGCAGGAGAAATAGGAAGAAAAATATAACCACACTAAACAAAAATGGCAAGAAATAAGTACATATCAATAATCACCTTAAATGTAAATGGATTGAATGCTTCCATAAAAAGACACAGAGTAGCTGATTGGTTAAGAAAGGATGACTCATCTATATGTTATTTACAAGAGACCCACCTCACAACAAAAGAATCACATAGGTTCAAAGTGAAAGGATGGAAAAAATCTTCTAAGCAAACGGAAAGGAAAATAAAGCTGGGATAGCAATACTCATATCTGATAAAATAGATTTCAACATGAAGGCCATAACTAGAGACAAAGAAGGCCACTACATAATATTGAAAGGATCTATCCAACAGGAAGATATAACCTTGATAAATATATATGCACCCAATATAGGAGCACGAAAATATATTAAAAATCTTCTGGAGGACTTCAAAGGAGAAATCGATAGCAATACAATTATAGCAGGGGACTTCAACACCCTGCTGACATCACTGGATAGATCCTCCAGACAGAAAATTAGCAAGGAAACAGAGACTGTAAATGAAGCACTAGACCAAATGGATTTAATAGATATCTACAGAGAATTATACCTCAAAACTACAGAACTTACATTCTTTTCAAGTGCACATGGGACATTCTCAAAGATAGACCACATGTTAGGACACAAACTAAGTCTCTAAAAGTTCAAAAGATTGAAATCATATTAAGCATCTTCTCAGATCACAATGGCATGAAACTAGAAATCAATTGCAACAAGATCATGCAAAGACATTTGAACACATGGAAGCTAAATAGCATGGTATTAAGCAATGAATGGGTCACCGAGGAGATCAGGGAAGAAATTAAAAACTTTCTGGAAACCAATGAAAATTAAGGCACAACAACAGAAAATCTATGGGATGCAGCCAAAGCAGTTCTGAGAGGGAAGTTTATAGCACTACAGGCCTACCTCAAAAACAAACAAACAAACAAAAAAACCACACGAAAAATCTCTAATAGACTATCTAACCTCACAACTTAAGGAACTAGAGAGCAAACAAAAAGAAAACCCCAGAGCAAGTAGAGGGAAGGAAATAGTAAAGATCAGAGCAGAAAAAAATGACATAGAGTCCAAAAAGCAATTCAAAGGATCAATAAAAAAAAAAAAGAGCTGGTTGTTGAAAAGATAAACAAGATTGATGGACCCTTGGCTAGACTCACAAAGAAACAAAGAGAGAGAACCCAAATACACAAAATCAGAAATGAAAGAGGAGAAGTAACAACTGACACCACAGAAATACAAAAGATTGTTAACAACTACTATGAACAATTATATGGCAAAAAATTTGACAATCTAAGCAAAATGGACAAATTTTTAGAAACACAGTCTCACAAAACTGGACCAGAAAGAGATAGAAAACTTTAACAGACCAATAACAACAGAAGAAATAGAAGATATAACCAATACTCTCCTAGCAAACAAAAGCCCAGGCCTGGATGGCTTTACGGGGGAGTTTTACCAAACATTCAAAGAGAAACTAACACCCATTCTCCTCAAACTATTTCAAAATATTCAAGAAGAAGGAAGACTTCCAAACACGTTTTATAAAGCCAGCATAATTCCAATTCCAAAACCAGAAAAAGACACTACAAAGAAAAAATCTACAGACCAATATACCTGATGAACATAGATGCCAAAATCCTGAACAAAATACTAGCAAATCGGATCCAGCAATACACCAAAAAAAATTATTCACCATGACCAAGTGGGTTCATCCCAGGGATGCAAGGCTGGTACAATATTCACAAATCAATAAATGTGATACACCACATAAATAAAATAAGACCACATAATCATATCAATAGTTGCCGAAAAAGCCTTCAACAAAATCCAGCATCCATTTCTGGTAAAAACGCTCAGCAATGTGGGAATAGAGGGATCATATCTTGACATAATAAAGGCCATATATGAAAGACCTACAGCCAACATCATACTCAATGGGCAAAACCTAAAAGCATTTCCCTTAAGAACAGGAACAAGGCAAAGATGCCTACTTTCACCACTCTTATTTAACATAGTACTAGAAGTCTTAGCCACAGCAATCAGACATGAAGAAAAAATAAAAGGGATCCAAATTGGAAAGGAGGAAGTGAAACTGTCATTATTTGCAGATGACATGATATTATACGTAGAAAACCCCAAAGACTCCTTCAAAAATTTACTAGACTTAATAAATGAATTTGGCAGAGTAGCAGAATACAAATTTAACATCAATAAATCAAAGGCATTATTATACACTAATGATGAACTCACAGAAAGAGAAACTAAGAAAACAATCCCATTTACCATTGTGGCAAAAAATTAAGATACATAGGAATAAACTAAACCAAGGAAATGAAGGACCTATTTGCAGAAAACTACAGGTCATTGAGAAAAGAAATAGAGAAAGATAAAAAAAAGTGGAAGCACATACCCTGTTCATGGATTAGAAGAATTAACATCATTAAAATGTCCATACTACCCAAAGCAATCTATAGATTCAATGCAATCCCCATCAAAATTTCAATGGCATACTTCACAGAATTATAACAAATACTTCAAAAGTTCATATGGAATCAAAAAAGACCTCAAATAGCCACAGCAATCTTGAAAAAAAAGAACAAAGTTGCAGGAATCACATTACCAGATTTCAGGTTATTCTACAAAGCCACCGTAATCAAAACAGCCTGGTACTGGCACAAGAACAGGCATATAGACCAGTGGAACAGAACAGAGAACTCAGAAATGGACCCAAGGCAATATGCTCAATTAATATTTGACAAAGGTGACAAGAGCATACAGTAGAGTAAGGACAGCCTTTTTAATAAATGGTGTTGGGAAAATTGGACAGCTCCATGCAAAAAAATGAAACTAGACCATCAACTTACACCATACACAAGAATAAACTCAAAATGGATAAAAGACTTAAATATGACTCATGAATCCATAAAAATCCTAGAAAAAACTGTAGGTAACAAAATTTCAGACATCATACGCAGAATTTTCACTGACAAATCACCTAAGGCAATAGAAACAAAGGAGAAAATGAACACATGGGACCACATCAAACTCAAAAGCTTCTGCACAGCAAAAGATGCAATCATCAAAATGGAAAGGCTACCCACTGTATGGGAGAGCATAATTGCCAATGATATATCAGGTAAGGGGTTAATTTCCAAAATATATAGAGTGCTAATACAACTCATCAAAAGGAAGACAAAGAACCCAATTAAAAAATGGGCAGAAGTGTTAAATAAACACTTCTCCAAACAGGACAAAAGAATGGCTAAGAGACATATGAAGAAATGCTCAACATCAGTAATCATCAGAGAGATGCAAATTAAAACAACAATGAGGTATCAACTCACACCTGTCAGAATGGCCACCATTAACAAATCATTAACCAACAAGTGTTGGCAAGGGTGTGGAGAAAAGGGGACTCTAGTACACTGCTGGTGGGAATGCAGACTGGTGCAGCCACTATGGAAAACAATATGGTGTCACCTCAAAAAGTCAAAAATTGAATTGCCATTTGACCCAGTGATCCCACTCCTAGGAACATACCCTAAGAAGCCTGAAATACCAATCAGAAAGAATACATGTACCCCCATGTTTGTAGTCGCACTATTTACAATAGCTAAGATCTGGAAACAGCCCAAGTGTCCATCAGTAGACGAATGGATAAAAAAGCAGTGGTACATATACACAATGGAGTACTATGCAGCTGTAAGAAAGAAAGATCTCTTTGAGACGACATGGAGGGACCTGGAAAGTATTATCCTAAGTGAAACAAGCCAAACAGAGAAAGACAAGTATCATATGATCTCACTTATTTGTAGAATATAATGAACATAACCATCTGAGGAATGGGGTAGTCCCAGAGACGTGGAAGTGGGTTACAGACTGACAATAGCCAGAAGAGGGGGTGGTGGGGGAGAGATAAACCACAGAACTTATATGCATGTATTGCATGAACAATGGACATGGACAACAAAGCTTGGGACAGGGCAGGGAGGGAAGAGGAGGGGGGAATCAGTGGGAGAAACATCTGTAACAAAAATAAATTAATTTAAAAAAAAGTGTTCTGGGATCCATCTTTGCAGTTGGGGTCTGCTGCAGGGTCATACATTTAGGGTCTGTGTTCAGGGTACTGGTCTGGCTCTGGCATCTATCAACCTAGGTCATTGGCTCCCATTCAATGCCAACAGGAGTTTCCAAGTTGGGGCGCAGTGAGGCAGCCCAGGTGAATTCCCTCTTATCCAGACAGCTCTGCTCTGCTCTGCTGCCCTCCATGGTTTCTGATCTGGTCCTGTCATTTCTACTTTTTTCTGCCTTTTCAGACATCTTCATTGGTCCATTTAATGCTGGAAAAAGGCAGATCAGCGTCAATTTATCCTTGAAGTGTGGATTATGTGAGAAGCCTCTGTGTGGAATTGGCTGCCAGGTTCTTAAAAAATGAGCCCCTTTATCCACCAAATGCCCTTCTTAGTAAGTATTTTCTTTTTCAGGATCCACATGTTTGATGTCTGGTATATGAGGGGCACAGGGTATACTGGTGTAAGAGAGGAGAGACCTGGAGATGAATTTTAATGTATTGATTTTATTTATTTATTTATTTTATTGATTTTAGAGAGAAAGGAAGGAAGATGAAAAGAGAGATAGAAACATCGATGAAATAGAACACTGGTTAGCTGTCTCCTGCATGCCTCCCATGGGGTCAGGCCCACAACCTGCGCATGTGCCCTGACTGGGAATTGAACCAGTGACCTCTTGGTGCATGGGTTGATTCTCAACCACTGAGTCACAGCAGCTGGGCTTTTTGATTGATTTTAGAGACAGAGAAGGAGGAAGAAGGAGGAGAAAGAGAAAGAAACATAGATTTATTTCCCTTATTAATGCACTCACTGGTTGATTCCTGTGTGTGTTTTGGGTGGGGACCAAACCTACAACCTTGGGGAATCAGGGTACCACTGTAAGCAACTGAGCTACCCAGCTAGGGCTGAAGGCAAATTTTTTATCTAAGCTCCAGCCAGTTTTTGAGGATCAAAGAGAATGTGTAGGAAAACAGGTGCTGGAGACCTGGAGGAATAATTTTTATATAACTCAAGTCCATTGTATGAGAGGTGATGGATGTTTTGGCAAAGGGTGAAGAAAGAAGTCATTGTTGTAAATGGTGCTCTGTTACTTTAGGGGTCTTCTGGGGGCATTTCAAAGGTATGTTCTTGTGGCTGCCCAGAAACAATGCACAGAGCTTGGGTAAGGCAAAGACAAGCCTTATGCATTGGGTTTGACTAACCACCATGTCCGGTTTAATTCAGAATGTATAAACAGATTACCAAGTGGTTAATTTCCAGAGAACCACCGCCCCCCGCCACCTTTTTATTCACATCACATATTTTCTTTGGGCAGAAGTCTGTTCAGATCTTTACCCATGTTTGGTGGGGTTGTTGGTTTTAAGATTCTTTTTGTATTTTGAGCAGAAATCTATTATCATATATGTGTTTTGCAATGATTTCTTTCCAGTTTGTGGCTTTTAAAAAAATTCTCTGAACAAGTTCTTTTACAGAGTAGTTTTTTATTTTATAAAGTCTACATTATTAAAAATTATAATATATGTTGATATTGATTTTTTTTAGAGAGAGAGGAGGGAAGAGAGATATAGAAACATTGATGTGTGAGAGAAACATTAATTGGCTGCCTCCTGAACACCCCCCAAATGGAGATCGAGCTTACAACCTGGGCATGTGCCCTGACCGGAAATCAAACCCAGACCTTTCAGTGCATGAGACGATGCTCAGTCCACTGAGCCACACCCACTAGGATGTCTTGTGCTTTATTTCATCTCCTGTTGTTTTATACAGTAAGGGTTCATGGTTACATAGGTTTGAATGTTAGAGGTTCAGGGTTTCACAAGTTAGGGATGTGGGATAGGGTTTTAGGGGTCAGGTGAGGTTTTGGGGTTAGGGTCTTGGTTCCCCATCTGGAGTACTGTGGACAGTGCAAGGGTCCGGGGCCTGTGGTTCACCTGCTGTGTGGCATCTGGTAACTGGTGTCCAGCACCCACTTAGGATCTTTTGTTCCTAATGATGCAAGAGAGTTTCAAATTCACTGTCCATGGTTCTGATGAAATTGTATTTGGCTCTTTGAGTGCTGTCTATTCTGGTTGGGTGTGGCTGGTTTCCTGGATTCGTGTGGGGTCCATGTGCAAGTATGTCACCTGGGTCTGATGTACGTTGTCCTGTGTCAGTCAGTCTCTGGCACCTGGTGTGTGGCGTTCATGGTCCAGAGTCTGGCTTTGGGTCTGAGGTTTAGCTTTTGATTTGGGTCGTCTGTGTAGGTCGGGATCTGTGTCTGGGGTCCTGAGTGTGGCTGTGGTGTCTGCTAACTGATGATCATTCTCTTCAACGGACCACCAACTGGAGTCCTTCAGTTGGGGTGCAGTAAAGAGAAACAGAAGTTAATTGTGATACAGCACAGCTGTGATACACTTTGGCTGTGAGAAGCTCAGTGTTGTTACAGAAAAACCATGAAGCTGCACCCGTGGGGAAACAGCTCAGTATTGCTTCTTCTTAATTCTGCAGCATCATGGCTTTGAGGAGGCCCTGGGGGGAGGCTGCCTTGGGTGAATTCCCTTTCGGGCTACACAACTCAGGCCTGTTCTGAAGATCACTCCCTGAATTGCAGTTTGTATGAGAAACCCCTGTTTGGAAATGGATATGAGTCCCATTGTTTTAAAATTAGAGTCCAGTTATCCACCAGAAGCCCTACCTAGTAGGTATCTCTTGCTTCAGTCAGGGTGTGAAGAGCATAGTGGTTTTGGGGGTAATTGGGGAGAAGAGACCTTGAGCAGCATTCTGCATTCTGACTGTAGCCAGCTTGTGTGGTTAATGCAGTTGCATGGCAAAAGGAAACTAATTCACAATTAAATTTTCTATCCCTGCTTAAGCAGGATGTGATGGACAAGAGGGTATGTGGATCTGAGGAAGAGGCACAAGGACATGAGGGGCCAGTGGATACATGAGGGGAATTGTAAATCCTGACTCCAGCCCAGCATCTAATGGGCAGCTGGGGATCAGGTGAGGGGCAACCTGGAGCCATTTTTTTCTTCCCGGCACCATCAAGTAGGTGATGGGCAAAGGTTGCCTTGAGGTACAGGGTGAGGAGTGACCTGGCTGTGATTTTTACATCCTGGTCTAGGCACTGTGTGTGAGGTAGAGGGGTTCCCTGGGGTAAGGGGCAAGTTCCAGCAGGTGTTTGAGAATCAGAGGGATGCTTGAGGTATGGGTTTCACTTCAGCCAACTGGAGTTCAGTGGCACGTTTTCCAGGTCATGTTCAAGTAACGCTTCCTCAGGAGAGTTCTGGGAGTTTGGTGGGACCACTTTTTGTAGTCACCTCCTTGGGACAGGATTCAGGACTGTACCACTTCCAAATAGACAAAGTATGGAACAAAACAGATGGTGTAATAATAGCCCCAAATCCATCGGTGAATTTTGTATGATAAAGATATCTTCTCAGATAATTAGAGAAAATGCTCATTATATAACAAATGTTGTGGGAAGGGAGGCAATCAGCAGGTCACAGATAAAAGTCCAGGGACCCCCCTTTCCTGTGTAGTGAGGTGGGGCCCGGTGAGAGCAGAGGGGCGGGTCTGGGGCTGGAGGCTAGAGCTGGGGCTGGAAGTTAGGTGAGTGGCTTTGCTGTGCACCCAAAACAAAGCCCGGCCATGACGTGCATGGCAGAGTGGGGACTGCCATGAGAGGTGGGTTTAACTTGAGGGGATAGGAGGTGTGGAAATGAGGAGAAGGGGGACCCCTTGAGCCTACCTAGGTGTTTCTGTTATGAGGCAGGTGGCAGGCAAACATGAGGTAAATAGTGGCTGGCAGCACCATGGACAGGTTCTGAGATCTTAGGTGAGCTGTGGGGAGCACCTGAGGTGAGAGGCAGGTGAGAGGTGAGAGGTGAGTGGTGGGCAGGACCTGAGGTGAGGGGCCCGTCTTCTGTGAGGTTTGGAGCAGTGGCCAGGATGAGCGGCTAGGGCCACAGGTAAGGCCAGCCTCCCAACTCAGCTCACTCCTGCCACTGTGACTGATTTGTCTGTGAGCCAAAGTCTCCCCTCCTAGCCTCTCTTAGGCTGTTTTTTCTATGCTAAGCACATTGTTGTTTCAGTAGCCACCGCATTTATGAGTGTACTGTCAAAATAAGAAAATTGTTTGAGCTGTGTAAAAACAAGTAAAAAACTTGGTCCTGTGGCTTGGTTGGTCGGAGCATTGACTGGTACACAGGAAAGTTGTGGCTTTGATCCCAGGTCAGGGCGCTTTTGGGGAGGCAACCAATGGGCATTTCCTGGTTGTATAGAACTTTCTGTCTCCCCCACTTCTCTGTCTCTGGAATTATTGAAGATTAAAGCAGAAAAATATATAGATAGACAAAGTTGGGAAAGAACATAAAGAAATGTAATGTGAGCTGCTAGAAACATTTTTTTCCTTAGATTTAATTCTATTAATGATTACATGGAAATAGGAACAACGGTTTTTTTTTTAAGTCTTTTTTGATTTTTTAGAGAGAAAGGTAGAGAGAGGCTTGTCAGGAAGTGAGCTGGAGACATTTTTCACTGATTCAGGTCACACCATTTTGCTTAGGTGTCTGTTGACCTCAGCAGAGACTAGAGGCATTGCCATTGTCCCCAGAGGAGTCACCACAAACCTTAACACGGTGAAGCAGAAAGAGCATCAGTCTACAGTGGACCAGCAGAGGGAGGGTTTGATGTGAAAAACTGTGGGATTTTTTAGTTTATTGTGCTATAAAATCGTGATACTTTGGATGAGGATTAAGTTATTGAACATAGGTTTATTTATGCTTTGCTTTATATTATAGAGGAGCTACAGATATTTGGGAGTATTAGTAAAAATGTCTATTTGTAGAAAAAAATTGTTAATAAATTTGCCAATTTAAGAATAATGGTGCCAAAGATAATTCACAATTTCTTACGAAGAGATAAAAAATCTGCGACCTTTATGACGCTTTTTGGAATATTGATTTTAAGCTGTTTTTTAAGAAACAAAACAGAGAGAACCTTGGACCCCCACCCCGTTACCTGTTCAATGAAATGCTCTTCTGTGCTGCCATCTAGTGTACATTATAGGAATGGCACCTATCTACTAAGCATCTGCTCATATCATTTTGCAAGGATTTGCTGAAGGCCTCAAGGCACCTTGTATCATCCCTACCTTAGACTGTCTTGTATACTCATGTTTTCTTTCTCTCTTTGAATCTGTCCTGCATATGGGGTCTGTGAGTTTCATGTATGGGAGGTTCCCATATATATGCATGTCTAAAATTTGTTTATTTTCTGCTGCTAATCTGTGTCATAAGTATTTGATTGGTAAACAAGTAAAGAACCTTCCGTTTAGAGGGAAGTTTCTCCCCCACATAAGCAAGTAATCAGATATTTAATAGAGTGTAAATTTTGAATACATCTATTTCACCTTTATAAATTTAACGATTTATCTAAAGTAACTTTTTTGAACTGAAATTTTTTTTTAGTGATACTTGGAACAGTCTCTTAATTCTGCTTCTGGATGTAAAACTTTTTTTTACAGATCAAGAACTACAAGCAGGATTTTTCCCAAAATCATAAGGTGTGGCGGACATTCATTAGGTGAGCATTTCCTGTGAGACCACTTTTCATGAGTACACCCCCCAGGCGCAATACCAGAAATCCAGGTTCACTACTTCCCTGTGAGCTCACCTGAGCACTGAGTCCAAACTCAGTCTCTCTGCAGGCTGAGTTCAGGCCTAGCCTAAGCCCTTCAGTAATGAATGTCGTAAGTCATAAAAATAGGAAACTTTACAAGCGACACAATGAAGACCCTCAGAGCTTAGTTCCGTGTTCTAAAAAACATACCATGTAAATGTTAGAACTAGGGTCAGATACTTTTCAGAGACCCAAAGCCTATAGATTCCCTTTATCTGAACTCTTGCAATGTCACATGAAGAAGTGCCATGAAACAGGCAGCCAATTGGATCCATGTTTCTCTCTCATCAATGTTTCTATGTCTCTCTCTTCCTCTCCATTTCTCTTTGAAGTCAATAAAAACATTACAAAAAAGTGCAAAGTAGAAAAGCAGCCACTTTGAGGTAAACAATTAGAAAGAGTTTTTATTCTCTTCAGACAGATAAGAGACCAGGCTGGGAGCGGAAAGAGAGGCTCCTGGTGTTGTCATCACAACAGTGAAGCTTATTATTTTTAAATTATGTCATGTTTTTCTCTAGCACTTTTGCCCTAAAATGAAAATGGCCTTGTTTTTTGCAGCTTATTTAATACAGAAAAAACAATTTATTCAAAATTCTACCCCAAGAAGTAAAAAAACTGCCGTGATTTTAAGAACAAAGCTTTGCAGTTAGCTCTACATGCCCATGTCCGTTCTACTTATTTTAGATATCATGTACTATTTTAGGTTCTTAATATTGATGCAAAACCTTTTGATTTTTTCTCTTTTCTAATATGTGCATTTAAGGGTGCACATGTTTTCATAAGTTTTGGAATGTAATATACTTTTTATTGATTTTTAGCGAGAGAAGAAAGAAGGAGAGAGAGAAACATCCATTGGCTGCCTCCTGCACACTCCTATAGAGGATCCATCCTGAAATCTGGGCATGTGTATCGATCATTGATCTTTTGGTGCATATGTGAATGCTCAACCCATAGCCCCAGAAGCTGTGTGGTATGTAGTATTTTTAATTACCATTAAGTTGAAATTGTTTTCTACCTCCAATGGAGGTTTATTTTTGTTATTTAGAAGTGATCATAACTTTTAAATACAAGGAGTTTCTAGTTATTTTATATTCATGGTCTTCAGGCTAACTGCAATGACTACAACAAACATACTTGATATAATTTCAAGCCTTTGTATTTTGTTGAAACTTGCTTTTGAATACAATGTGGTCCCTTAAGAATGTCCTAAGTGTGTTCTCTGCCATTACCTCGTGCGCATCTTGGGAATGACAACTCAGTGCATGTCTTAGTGCATAGGAATCTTGTATTTAGGAATACTGACTACAACTTGCTGCTCATGTTCAGTTTTTATACCATTACTATTTTTTTTTTGAGAATCTATTGTTTATAAGAGGTGCAGTCTGTCCCTGAATGAGAGGTGTGTCCAATCTAATATGATGATCAATTTGTTCATTTTTCTTGCAGCCCTGTTGTATATAATTTCAGTTGATGTTACAAAGTTCATAGAAATTTGGAACTTCCTGGTAAAGTAATATTATACATAGGATGTGTTCTTCATTTCTAGTACTGCTTTTTGTCTTCTAGTCTATTGTGTTATTCTATAATTTTAATTAGGTTTATGTTTGCGTCAGAAAGGTTTATGTTTGCATAGAGTCAGGTAAGAGATGGGGCCCAGAGCACATTAGATCTGCAGGGGGTGTCCTTGAGGTGAGCAGGTTTGGGGAACAGGTACAGCCAGTCTGTGATCTGAGGACCAGAAAAGGGTTTCCAGACTGTGTGTGGGGTACAAGTCTCAGGTGCCTGTTTAACTGAGCAATTACTCTAGGACCACCTTTCCTCAGCACATCCTTGAGACTGGATAACAAATTTAGGGGTGCACCACTTCTGGTTCAAGTGTCACCGCCACCTGCACGGCTAGTCGAACCAGACCTGAGGAGGGGCGACGGGAGACTAAGAAAGACACAGAGACATTATAGAGAGAAGAGCTGGGGCCAGGTGAGACACTGCTCTCTGATGGAGAAACAGTGACCCTGAGCTAGCTCAGCAAGTTTATTATATAGCCAATTGAAACGGGGAAGTTTAAAAGTTTTATTGTCTTCAAACCCCAGATGTTTCTCATAGGCCTCTGAGCTCAGGTCGAAACTGTTGATACATTCTTGCCCTCAGCTCATTAGGCTTCTGCATGGGCTTTGCCAGCACACAGGATTTATGAGAGACAGGTTGCTTCTGTATGAGCCTTTCAAACAGAATGCTCCTGGGTGAGCTTTGCAAACACCACAGGGGCAACAAGAGACTGGCTCAGCCACCCTCCACACAAGTACACTTGAGAATTGAAAAGTCCAGCCTTACGGGTTCTCAGTAGCAGACCCAAATCTTTCAGCAATGAATGTAGTGAGCTATAGTGGTATTTTGACAGTGTGTGTGGGTGGGGATTATTGGGAAATATTGAGTCCAAACTTGCTCCTGTTCCACTGCAAGGGTACATTAAATTCATAAAACATAATAATAAATGTCCTATGTACTTAAAGTGAAAAAAATGTCGAACTCTTGGGGTAGGATTTTGATTTAACTTTATTTTCCCATATTCGTTAAATAAGCTACAACAAACAAAGCTATTTTTATTTCAGAAAATAACCTACTAGAGAAAAACAGGCTATTTAAAAATTATAATAACCTAGATTATGATGGTGACAACAACCAGAAGCTTTTTCTTTGCTCAACCACTTTGGTCTTTTGACAGCCGGAATGGGGGGAGGGGTGTGGAGAAAAATTACCACAAAGTATGAAGCCCAAAATTCACTCCTTTTCTACTTTACACTTTTTCCTGTGCAATTGCAGCACTTCTGATAGAACAAACTCCTAAGCTTTCGGTTTCTAGAATGGATCTCAGCCTGGGTCTGACCATTTACAAGCAATGCTCTTTTGAAGATGCAACAAACTTCTCAGGGTCTTTGTTTTGTTACTAATACATTTCTTATTTTTATAGCTTACTACATTCATTACTGAAAGATATGACTGCTACTGAGAATCTGTAAGGTTGGACTGTGCAATGCTCAAGTCAACTTGGAACAAAAGTTGCACGCCCCTAAATTTGTTATCCGGTCTAGGGGATATATAGAGGAAAGGCAGTCCTAGAGTAATTGCTCAGTTAAACCAGCATCTGAGACTCATACCCCACACACTGTCTAGAAACCCTTGTCTGGTCCTCACATCACATCCTGGCTATACCTGCTCCCTGACCCTGCTCACTTCAATGACTCCCACTGCTCATCTAATTTACTCTGGGCCCCATCTCTTACCTCACCCCAGGTCTCACAACCATGCCCCACCACTTGCAAGAACAGACTTCAACTTACTTCATTCAGCCTCATTGGTTCTCTGATGTGTGGACCCAGTGGTTTATCTGACCCAGATTCTCACCGCAGTTTCGGACTGCTTCTTGCCTCAAGTTCAGGCCCAGCTCAAAGCTTGGTCCTGGCCCCACATCTCACCTCTCATGAATTACTTTACCTTTTAGTTGTCCATTTAAATGAAAAGAGCCAGAAAGCAGTTTTATTTTTGTTTTTTGGTTGTTGTTTTTTTAAATCTTCACCCGAGATCTTTCTATTTTTGTTCAGATAGAGTGGGAGGGAGAGAGAGGGAGAAAGAGAGAAACATCTGTGTGAGAGAGACGCATCCACTAGTTGCCTCCTGCACGACCCAACCAGGGCTGGGAAGGAACCACAACCGAGGTACGTGCCCTTGACTAGAATTGAACCCGTGACTCATTGGTCTGCAGGCTGACACTCTAACCAATGAGCCAAACCAGCCAGGGCAGAAAGCAGTTCTATTTTTGTACATAAAGTTTCATGAAGAAATAAATTAATCATGTAGACTTTAGCAACTTAAAAAAAATGATCTGCATAATAACTTGTTCAAAGAATAAAAACACAAACCATGCCCTGGGAAAATATTTTTGTGAAATATCTTTCTGATACAAGATTTCCCTCTAAATACAAAGAACTATAAAACAAAAAACCTCCATACAAATGGAGAAAGATCTCAGATACCTTGCCAATGAACATATACAATGTGGACAAAAAGGGGTTCCATGGAAAATAACCTCTTGCCTGGCTGGTGTGGCTCAGTGGTTGAGCATCGACACATGCAACAAGAGGTCACTGGTTCAATTCCTCATCAGGGCACATGCCCAGGTTATGGGCCTGATCCCCAATATGGCGCATGCAGGAGGCAGCCACTCACTGTTGTCTCTCATGTTTCTATCTCTCCCCTCTTCTCTCTGTAAAATCAATAAAGAAAAGAAAATTTTTAAAGAAAATAACTTCTTGGTAATCTGATCAAAATTTTTTCATTGACCAGCTCAAAGTGCAAGGTCGTACCCCAGGCACATAACTTCTTTATATTTGCCTTAAGGAAACGGTTCATTGTTTCTTTGCATTTACAGGAACAAACCTTGGAAATACCCCTGGCAGTTCCTCCTTCTAGACTGTGACTGCACACATTCTTTACTAGTTTGTAACCCAATTTTGGTCTTGCTGTCCCTCACCTTCTGTCACCTTCTTTAACATTCCTCCTTCATTCCAGATGAGTAAAAGAAACTGCAACACTGACATTCTCTGGAGCATTTCAGACCTTCATTCCCAAACATTTGTGGTTAATTTTGCTCAAATTCACTGAAAAAAATTATCTACAGATTTTGATATTTGTTATGTCAAGGAGACATAGTAAATAAACTTACAAAAATAGTTTAATATATCATTAGAGAATTACAGATTGAAATAGCAGTGAGTCCTGGCCAGTTTGGCTCAGCAGTTAGAGCATACTCCTGAACACCTAAGGGCTGCAGGTTCATATCTTTTTCAAGGACCCATACCTAGGGTGCAGATTTGATCCCCTGCCATGGTCAGTCATGCAGGAGGCAACCAATCCTATTTTCACCAATTCCCTTTGTCCAGCTGTTGACTGAATATCCCATACTAAGCAAATGAGAAACTTTGACAACCAAGCATAAGAGCTGGTCAATCCTCAGCTGACTCACCCTTTCTTATGCAAATATAAACCTAATTAAAATTACAGGATAACATACAATACACTTGAAGACAAAAACCATTACTAAAAATAAAGAACACATTGTATGTATAAGTTTGATTTACCAGAAAACTACATTTCTATACAATTTGTAACACCAACTAAATTATATATAACAGAGCTGCAAGAAAAATTAACAAATTTATAATCATAATAGATTGGACACACCTGTCATTCAGTGACATACCACAGCTGTTTTTTAAACAATAGAGTCTGAAAAAATCTGTAATGATATAAAAACTGAGCATGAGAAGCAAATTTCAGTCAATAGTCCTAAATATGAAATCCCTACGCATAGGATGTGAAAATGGAGGCGGAGTGAATGGAAGCTACACAGACAATCTCCCGGGTGCAAATGGGAATTACAACTAAAATAAAGACAAATCCTCAGAAAAAAGCAACAGAAAAGCAGCAGGACGGGACCATATAACCAGAGACACTGGTAGGATCTGCGGAGGTGCAAGAGGGTGGCAGGCTGGGAGCCCACAGACAGCAGCAGTTTAGCTGTGAGCAGTGCCCTTGGGGAATAAAGACCAAGCCTGATCCACAGTGCAGAGAGCCAGGACAGAGCGCTAAAATAGCCACAGGCACTCACCTGAAGGCTATAGCAGAGGGAGGGCAGGCTGGGCTGGAACTCTGTGGGGACACCGGGATTTGGAGGGCACTCAGACTTTTTTTGCTGAGTTGTGGCCACAAAGGACAGTGGCCAGTGTGCTCCTTCCCAGAGCTGTGGGAAGAGCAGCAGCACGCTCCTCAGAGATTCAGCCTTTCCCAGGTGAGGCAAAGAAAGTAAAATTGAGGCTCATTAACAACCAGCATCTATCCTACCCTCTGGAAATCCTCTTATGCAGAACACCAGGGCTACATTCCAAGGCCCTGAGTAACTGGGACTACTAGCATCCAGGGAAAAGCTAGGGGATAACTGAACCTTTCCTGGGCTTGCAAATCTACCCAGGAAAGTAAGACTTGACAGTGGTGTTTAACATGGGCCCGCTCAGGCCCATCCAAACCCAATAGAGGGAGCCACAAACAGCAGAACTCCAACACCCACAGGGAAATTTGGCAGGCTCCAAAACCCACTGAAATAGCCAAAATGGTGAAACAAAGAAATAAATCCCAAATGAAAGAACAAGAGAAGTCTATCGAAGATGAGATAAATGAAATGCAGTTAAGCAAATTATCAGAGGTAGAGTTCAGAGCCATGATCTTGAGGAAGCTCAACAGCATGAGTAAGGACATCAACAGCATGAGTAAAGATATAGAAACATTGAAAAGCAACCAAGTGGAAATGAAGAATGACGTAGCAGAAATAAAGAACACATTGGAAGGACTAATCAGCAGAGTAGAGGAAACCGAGGACCAGATCAGTAAATTAGAAGACAGTGTAGAAAAAACAACCAATCAGAAAACCAAAAGGAAAAAACAATTAAAAACAGGAAGATAGCTTAAGAGAACTGTGGGACAACTGGAAATGTAATAACATTCACATCATAGGAGTCCCCGAAGAGGAAGAAAATGGACAAGGGTTAGAGAATATATTTAAACAAACAGTGACAGAAAACTTTCCTAATTTGGTGAAGGAAGAGGGCATTCAAGTTCAAGAAGCATAGAGAGCCCCAAGTAAGAAGAACCCAAACAGGCTTACACCAAGACACATAGTAATTAAAATACCAAAAGTTAAAGACAAAAAGAGAATTTTAAAGGCAGCAAGAGATAAGCAACAGGTTACCTACAAAGGAACCCCCATAAGGCTCTCAGCTGACTTTTCAACAGAAACACTACAGGTCAGAAGGGAGTAGCATGAAGTAATTTAAGGTCATGAAAAACAAGGATCTGAATCCAAGACTACTCTATCCTGCAAGGCTATCATTCAAAATAGAAGGACAAATAAAGAACTTCCCAGACAAAAAATGGTTAAGAGAATATATTAGCACCAAACCAACACAGCAAGATATGCTAAAAGGACTGCTGTAATTAGTAGAAGAAATAGGAAGAAAAATATAACCACAGTAAACAAAAAATGGCAATAAATAAGTACATATCAATGATTACCTTAAATGTGAATGATTTGAATGCTCTAATAAAAAGTCAAAGATTAGCTGACTGGATAAGAGAGCATGACTCATATATATGTTGTTTACAAGAGACCCACCTCACAACAAAAGACTCACATAGGTTGAAAGTGAAGGGATGGAAAAAAATCTTCCAAGCAAACAGAAAGGAAAAAAAAAGTTGGGGTAGCACTACTCATATCTGATAAAATAGATTTCAAAATGAAGGCCATAACTAGAGACAAAGAAGGCCACTACATAATATTGAAAGGATCTATCCAACAGGAAGATATAACCTTGGTAAACATATATGCACCCAATATAGGAGCACCAACATATATTAAAATATCTTTTGGAGGACTTCAAAGGAGAAATCAGCAGCAATACAATTATAGCAGGGGACTTCAACACCTCACTGAGATCACTGGATAGATCATCTAGACAAAAAATTAACAAGGAAACACGGACTCTAAATGAAGTGCCAGATCAAATGGATTTAATAGATATCTACAGAGAGTTACACTGCAAAACTGCAGAATTCACATTCTTCTCAAGTGCACATGGGACATTCTCAAAGATAGACCACATGTTAGGACACAAACTAAGTCTCTACAAGTTCAAGAAGATTGAAATCATATCAAGCATCTTCTCAGATCACAATGGCATGAAACTAGAAATCAATTGCAACAAGAACATGCAAAGACATTTGAAAACATGGAGGCTAAATAGCATGTTATTAAACAATGAATGGGTTATCACGGAGATCAAGGAAGAAATTTAAAAATTCCTGGAAACCAATGAAAATGAACACATAACAACACAAAATCTATGGGATGAAGCGAAAGCAGTTCTGAGAGGAAAGTTTATAGCACTGCAGGCCTACCTCAAGAAGCAAGAAAAATTTCTAATAGACTATCGAACTTCACAACTTAAAGAACTAGAAAGCAAACAGAAAGAAAACCTCAGAGCAAGCAGAAGGAAAGAAATAGTAAAGATCAGAGCAGAAGTAAATGACATGGAGACCAAAAAACAATTCAAAGGATCAATGAAACAAAGAACTGGTTCTTTGAAAAGATAAACAAGATTGATGGACCTTTAGCTAGACTCAAGAAACAAAGAGAGAGAACCCAAATACACAAAATTAGAAATGAAAGAGGAGAAATAATAACTGACACCACAGAAACATAAAGGATTGTTAACAAATATTATGAACAATTATATGGCAACGAATTCGACAATCTAAGCAAAATGGACAAATTTCTAGAAACACATAGTCTCCCAAAACTGAACCTGGAAAAGATAGAAAACATGAACAGACCAATAACAACAAAAGAAACTGAAGATGTAATCAAGACTCTCCCAGCAAACAACAGCCCAGGCCCGGATGGCTTCATGGGGGAATTTTACCGAACATTCAAAGAAGAACTAATTCCCATTCTCCTCAAACTATTTCAAAAAATTCAAGAAGAAGGAAGACTTCCAAACTCATTTTATGAGGCCAGCATAATTCTAATTCCAAAACCAGAAAAAGAAACTACAGAGAAGGAAAACTACAGACCAATATCCCTGATGAACATAGATGCCAAAATTCTGAACAAAATACTAGCAAATTGAATCCAGCAGTACATCAAAAAGTTATTCACCATGACCAAGTGGGATTCATCAAAGGGATGCAAGGCTGGTACAATATTCTCAAATCAATAAATGTGATACACCACATAAACAAAATGAAAGATAAAAATCATATGATCATATCAATAGACTCCGAAAAAGCATTCAACAAAATTTATCATGCATTTCTGATAAAAACGCTCAGCAATCTGGGAATAGAAGGAATATATCTTGATATAATAAAGGCCAAATATGAAAGATCTACAGCAAACATCATACTCAATGGGCAAAACCTAAAAGCATTTTTCTTAAGAACAGGAACAAGACAAGGATGCCCACTTTCGCCACTTTTATTTAATATAGTACTGGAAGTCTTAGCCACAGCAAACAGACAGGAAAAATAAAAAATAAAAGGGATCCAAATTGGAAAGGAGGAAGTGAAACTGTCATTATTTGCAGATGACATGATACTATATGTAGAAAACCCCAAAGACTCCATCAAAAATTTACTAGACTTAATAAATGAATTTGCAAAGTAGCAGGATACAAAATTAACATCAAGAAATCAACGGCATTATTATACACCAATGATGAATGCACAGAAAGAGAAACTAAAAAAACAATCCCATTTACTATTGCAGCAAAAACATTAAGATACCTAGGAATAAACTTAACCAAAGAAATAAAGGACCTATTCACAGAAAACCACAGGTCATTGAAAAAAGAAATAGAGGAATATATAAAAAAGTGGAAGCACATACCTTGTTCATGGATTGGAAGAATTAACATCATTAAAATGTCCATACTACCCAAAGCAATCGCTAGATTCAATGCAATCCCCATCAAAATTCCAATGGTGTACTTCACAGAATTAGAACAAATACTTCAAAAGTTCATATGGAACCAAAAAAGAGCCCGAATAGGCACAGCAGTCTTAAAAAAGAAGAACAAAGTTGCAGGGTTCACAATACTGGATTTCAGGTTATACTACAAAGCCACTGTAATCAAAACAGCCTGGTACTGGAACAAGAACAGGCATATAGACCAGTGGAACAGAACAGAGAACCCAGAAATAGACCCAAGGCAATATGCTCATTAAAATTTGACAAAGGGGGCAGAGCATACAGTAAAGACAGCCTCTTTAATAAATGGTGTTGGGAAAATTAAACAGCTACATGCAAAAAAATGAAATTAGACCATCAACTTACACCATACACAAGAATAAACTCAAAATGGATAAAAGACTTAAATGTGACTCATGAATCCATAAAAATCCTAGAAGAAAATTTCAGACATCATATGCAGAATCATTTTCACTGATACATCACCTAAAGTAACAGAAACAAAGGAGAAAATGAACACATGAGACCACATCAAACTCAAAAGCTTCTGCACAGCAAAAGATGCAATCATCAAAATGGAAAGGCAACCCATTGTATGGGAGAGCATAATTGCCAATGATATATCAGATAAGGCATTAATTTCCAATATATAGAGAGTGCTCATACAACTCAACAAAAGGAAGACAAAGAACCCAATTAAAAAATGGGCAGAGGAACTAAATATACACTTCTCCAAACAGGACATACAAATGGCTAAGAGACATATGAAGAAATGGTCAACATCACTAATCATCAGAGAGATGCAAATTAAAACAACAATGAGGTACCACCTCACACCTGTCAGAATGGCTTCCATGAACAAATCATCAAACAAGAAGTGTTGGCATGGATGTGGAGAAAAGGGGACTTTAGTACCCTGCTGGTGGGAATGCAGACTGGTGCAGCCATTATGGAAAAGAATATGGTGTTACGTCAAAAAGTCAAAACTTGAATTGCCATTTGACCCAGAGATTCCACTTCTAGGAATATACCCTAAGAAGCCTGAAACACCAATCAGAAAGAATACATGTACCCCCATGTTTGTAGCAGCACTATTTACAATAGCTAAGATCTGGAAACAGCCTAGATGTCCATCAATAGACGAATGGATAAAAAAGCAGTGTACATATACACAAGGGAGTACCATGCAGCTATAAGAAAGAAAGATCTCTTATCCTTTGAGATGACATTAGGGACCTGGAAAGTATTATCCTAAGCGAAATAAGCCAAACAGAGAAAGACAAGTATCATATGATCTCACTTATTTGTGGAATATAATGAACATAACAGTCTGAGGAATGGGGTAGTCCCAGAGACGTGGAAGAGGGTTACAGACTGACAAGGGCCAGAAGAGGGGGTGGTGGGGGAGAGATAAACCACAGAACTTATATGCATGTATGCATGAACAATGGACATGGACAACAAACCTGGGGACAGGACTGGGAGGAAGGGAGTGGGGGAGAATCAGTAGGGGAAAAGGAGAAGCATCTGTAACAAAAATAAATTAATTAAAAAATAAAAATAAATAAAAATAAGTACATGATTATATTAATGTTTATAGTAGTAGATTGTCATCCTTTTCCTCTTAAATATGGAAATTTGGCATACTATCATTTAAGTATATTCTCTACTGTACCACCTGCAAGTGTTTTGCTTAATTGGGTATTTAGATTCATGTGATGATAATAAAGATGATGACAATTTAAAAAAAAGAAAAGAAATCCCTATGCACTAACACACACACTAAGTTGTCAGTCCCAAGATGCACATGAGATAGCAGCAGAGAACACACTTGGGACATTTTTAAGTGACCACATAGTATTAAAAAGCAAGTTTCAGAGACTTCCAGTCAAGATGGTGGTATAGGTAAACACAGTATTGCCTCCTCCCACAATCACATCAAAATTACAACTAAACAGAACAAACATCCTTCCGAACTGCCTAAAATCAAGCAGAATGAAAGTCCTACAACTACAAAATGTTAAAAAAGCTGCATACAGACTGGTAGAAGGGGTGAAGGAGGGACAGAGGTGGACAGGTTGGGCCCACACCCACATGTGGCGAATAAAAATCAGGAGGATACCTCAGCTATGAAGGTTCTCCCTGAGGAGTGAGGGGTCCCCATCTCACACCAGGTTTTCAGCTCAGGATTTCAGTGCCTGGAAGAGAATCCTCACAATTTCTGGCTGTAAAAACCAGTGGGAACTGATACTGAGGGAGGTTATGGCCTCTGGAGCCCCAGGTAGCTCCTTTTAAAGGGCCAGCGCACAGACTTACTTGGACTCGCACCTTCCAGGCTCCAGATTTGGGGAGGCAGCTTGAAAGGCACCAGAGACATACTGGGAAGAACTGAGTTGTTTGACATTGGGGCGAGGACTGGAGAGGTAGCTTTCTCCTAGGCAGACATGCTGGTGGAGGCTGTTTTCTTTTGGTGAGCCCTTCCCCCACAGTGCAGGCAGACAGTCACCATATCCAGGACTCCAGGAACCTGCTCGCACTGTTTGCCCCACCCTGGTGATTCCCTGAGGCCTTGCCACACCCAACCTCTGGCCCACCCAAGCTGTTTTCAGGGGATTTACCATGGGATTGGCCTGTATTGGCTCCTGCTTCAGATTTTCCTAAATGTTCTCAAATAAGCAGCATCTGGCCACAGCAAGCCCCATTGCTCTCACTAAGCGGTCCCAGGCCTGGCACTAGAAGCAGCCAGCCTTGGTTCACAACTTGGTTTCACCTGGGCATCTCTAAGCTCAGCACAAGAAGCAACCATTGGCAGATAACTCTGTAGCTTATGCCTGGTGGCCCCGGGTAGAACACAGGCAGTGGCTGAACTTACCCAGAACCAGCACACCCAGTGGACAGTTTCAGACCACATTGAAGCACCACTACCCAACCACCTCCACAAGTAAGTGACACACTCAAAGAGTGGACTCGGAGTACCGGAGCCCTGCTAAAGAAGGTCTTTGTCTGTGCGGTGGGCCCCTGCACAGCTGACCATCTAAGGTAGTCAGACATCAGTGGATAGTGGGCACAGCCAGTCCTTGCAGCTGATCAGCCTGAGTGAATCCCTTCCATTGATGTGTTAATAGCAATCAAGACTCAATTACAACAGAAGGGTGAAAAGTCAACATGAGGGGTGCACCTTGAGGGTCCAGCTGGGTGAACAGGGAGGCTGTGCCACTGGACACTACAGGACACCTACTACAACAGCCACCCTAGGAAGCCTAGGAGACATAGCAACTCTACCTAATACATAGAAACAACATAGGGAGGAAGCCAAAATAAGGAGACAAACATGTTGTTATGGCACGAAAGACCACCAGAGCCAAATTGAAGCCAAATAGAGAGCAAAGTTGGCTGGCGACTGATCTCAAGTTCTGAGACCAGCCCTGGAGCCTCCAAATGTTGTGGCATGACAGAGTCAAAGAACACTAGAAAATTGAATTTTAAATAAGAGCCGTTTATTAGCTAGCCGGCATCTGATTTTGAACACCCCTGTGACAGAGTCTTCGGAATCAGTCCCGATGTGCTTTATTGCATGCCTTTTATACCTCACAGCAAAAGTTTAATGATATAAGAAAATAGGATCTTCTTGATCTAATGCCCAGGGCTACAATAATGCTGTATGGAATTAGTTTGCCTTGCAGATAACAGAAACACCCAGGAACATCCAGGAACCCAGGAACATTCAGAAACACTCAGGCATTTCAAGGTACATTGGGTCACACTTAGTACTGAGCTGCACAAACACAATGCAAGCCCAATTCCTTGAGATTATGGGGGAGGTCGAGTCTCTGACACAAGACCTCCAGGCTCTGGGGACTCTGTCAGACATGTAGCCAGCTCCCAACAATTTCTTGGTTCCGGAGGTCTTTACAAAACAGGTTCAGCTAGAGGGCACACAGTGACTTTTCCACTCATCAATTATGGAGCTATAAACAAGTGAGCACAATGATTTACTAATCATCAATTATGGGGTTATAAACATGCCAGCACAATGTCCCAAATGAAAGAACAGAACAAAACTCCAGAACAAGAACTAAACAACATGGAGATAAGCAATTAATCAGATGCAGAGTTTAAAACACTGCTTATAAGAATGCTCAATGAACTTAGTGAAAATTTCAAGGAGCTTCATGAGAATGTCAAGGAAATTAGTGAGCACCTCAAGAGCATAATAAAGGATCAGTCAGAAATAAAGGAGGCACTAATTGAAATATAGAATAATTTACATGGAATCAATAGTAGAGTCAGTGAAGTCAAGAAGCAAAACAACAATTTGGAATATAAGGAAGCAAAAAACACCCAATCAGAACAGAAAAAAAAAAAAAAAAAAAAAAAATCCAAAAAAATAGGGATAGTGTAAAAAGCCTGTGGGATAACTTCAAGCATGCCAGAAGGAGGAGAGGGCAAAAAATTGAAAACCTATTTGAAAAAATAATGACAGAAAACTTTCCTAACTTGAAGGAAACAGACATACAAGTCCTGGAAGCACAGAGAGTCCCAAGCAAGATGAACCAAAACAGAACGGAAACAGACTCATAGATACAGACAACCTTCTGTTGGTTGCCAGACGAGAGGGGGTTTGGATGAAAAACAATGAAGGAATTAAAAAGTACAAATTGGTTGTTAGACTGATGAATCTGAAAGAGAGGGGGCAGTTGGGGCGAGAAGAGAGAAACGAAAGCACTGATATGCATATGTGCATAACCAGTAGACACAGACAATAGTGTGGGAAAAGCAGGAGGAGGGTGAGTGGGGAGGAGGGGAGAAGGGGGAGAAAGATGGACATCTGTAATACATTCAACAATAAAGATTTTAAAAAATAAATAAAAAGCAAGTTTCAACAAAATACAAAGGATTAAAATTATATCAAGTATGGTTCTTGTTGTCTTTGCAATTTACTTATAAACAATGAAGAACAAGTAACTACATGCACCCTGGCTGGTTTGGCTCAGCAGTTAGAACCTCAGCCTGCAGACAGAAGAGTTGTGGGTTTGATTCCAGTCAAGGACATGTACCTGGGTTGCAGTTTGGTCCCTGGCCCTGGTCGGGGTCATGCGGAGGGAAGCCAATCAATGTGTTTCTCTCACATCAATGTCTCTCTCTCTCTCCCACTTGCTCTCTCTCAACCTCCCACTCTTCTCAAGATGAATGGAAAAATGTCCTCAGGTGAGGATTATAAAAGAAAAAAAATTTTTAAATGTAACTGGATGGAATACTATGTAGCTGTAAGAAAGCTCTCTTACCCTTTGCGACAACATGGAGGGACCTGGAGACTATTATCCTGACAACATTGTTACCCTAAGTGAAACAAGCCAAACAGAGAAAGACAAGTATCACATGATCTCACTTATTTGTGCAATATAATATAACAAGCTGATGAACAAAATAGACCTAGAGACATAGGAGTATGGTAAAGACTGACAAACTTCAGAAGAGGGGATATGGGGGAGGAAAGAAATAAACCACAGAACTTATATGCACGTATGTGTAACCATGGACATAGACAACAGTGCTGGGGACTGGGCAAGGGTTGGGGTGGGGGAGGAATCAGGAGGAGGGTGTCAATGAGGGAAAAAGGAGAAACATTTGTAACATAAATAAATTAATTCAAAAGTAAAGAAAAAGTAACTAGAAACTTCTTATAGATACTTTTATTATTATTTTTAATCCTCTCCCAAGGATATTTTTTCATTTATCTTCAGATAGAGCAGGGGGGAGTGAGGCAGGGAGAGAAAGAGAGAGAGAGAGAGAGAGAGAGAGAGAGAGAAACATCGATGTGAGAGACACATCAACTGGTTGCCACCCACACGATCTACACCAGGGTCGGAAACAAACTGCAACTGAGGTACCTGTCTTTGGCCGGAATTGAACCTGAACTCCTTGGTCTGTGGGCTAATGCTCCAACTGCTGATCCAAACTGATCAGGGTGAAACTCCTTATATTTAAAAGATATGAAATACACTTCTAAATAACAACAAAAATAAACCACCATTAGAGCTAGAACATAATTTGAACTTCATTATAATTAACAGTACTACATATCACCCAGCTGGTGTGGATCACTGGTTGAGCATTGACCCATGCACCAAGAGGTCAATGGTCAATACACATGCCTGGGTTTCAGGCTCGAACCTCTTTAGGGGTGTACAGAAGACAACCGATGGATGTTTCTCTTATTGCCTCTCCCTTCTTCTCTCACTAAATATTAATAAAATTATACTATATTCCAGAACTTATGAAAACATGTGCACCCTTAAATGCACCCATTAGAAAAGGAAAAAATTAAAAATATTTTGCATTAATAGTAATAACCTAAAATAGTACATGAAATCTAAAATAAGTAAAAGAAAGAAAATGTGCATGTAGAGATATCTGGAAAGGTATATTCTTAAAATCAAAGCAGTTTTTTTACTTCTTGAGGTAAAATTTTAAGTAAATTTATTTTTCTGTATTAAGTCAACTGCAAAAAACAAAGCCATTTATATTTTAGGGAAAAAGTACTAGAGAAACACATCACATAATTTAAAAATAATAAGCAGCACTGTTGCAGTGACAATACCAGAAGGTTCTCTCTTCTCTTCCAGCCTGGTCTCTTGTCAGTCTAAAGAGAATAAAAACTCTTTCTAATTGTTTACCTCAAAGTGGCAGCTTTTCTACTTTGCACCTTTTTGCAATATTTTTATTGACTTTAGAGAGAGAAAGAGAAAAAAGAGATAAAAACATAGATAAGAGAGAAACATGGATGCGATCGGCTGCCTATTTCATGGCACTTCTTCATGTGACATTGCAGGAGTTTGGATAAAGGGAACCTATAGGCTTTGGGTCTTTGAAATGTATCTGACCATGTTTTAAAATTTACAAGGTATGTTCTTTACACCACAAAACTCAGCTCTGAGGGTCTTCACTGCGTCACTTGTAAAATTTTCTATTTTATGGCTTAGGACAGTCATTGCTGAAGGGCCTCGGCTGGGTCTGGGTTCAGCCTGCAGAGAGACTGAGGTTGGACCTCTCAGTGCTCGGGTGAGGTCACAAGAGTAGTGGTGGACCTGGAATTCTGGTAGTCAGCCTAGAGAGTATACCCTGGAAAAGTGGTCTCACAGGAAATGCTCACCTAATAAATGTCCGCCACACCTTTTGATTCATGAAAAAATCCTGCTTCTAGTCCTTGATCTTTAAAAAAAGTTTTACATCCAGAAGCTAAATTAGGAGACTGTTCCAAATTTCACTGATAAAATCTTTCAATCCAAAAACGATTACTGTAGATACATTGTTAAATTTCTAAGAGTGAAATAGATGTACTTCCAAAATTTACACTCTATTAAATATCTGATTACTAGCTTATGTAGGGGAGAAAATTCCCTCTGAACTGAAAGGTCTTTACTTGTTTACTAATCAAATACTTATGACACAGATTAGCACAGAAAATAAACAAATTTTATACATGCATGTGTATGGGAACTCACAGACCCTATATGCAGGACAGACTCACAGATAGAAAGAAAGATTCTGAACTAGGCATAATACAAGGTGCCTTGAGGCCTTCAGTGAATCCTTGCAAAATGTTATGAGCAGATGTTTTGTACATAGGTGCTATTTCCTAAAATATACACAAGACACAGAAGAGCATTTAATTCAGGGAACTGGAGGGATGGGGGCCGGGGTCCAAGATTCTCTCTGAGTCTTGGTCCTTGATAAACAGCTTAAAATCAATATTCCAAAAACCATCAGCAGGGGCACAGATTTTTGATCTGTGAATTGTGAATTATCAGTGATACCATTATTCTTAAGATTGGCAAATTTATAAACAAATTTCTTTTCACAAATAGACGTGTTCACTAATACTCCCAAATATCTGTAACTCCTCTATAATGTAAAGCAAAACATAAATAAACCTATGTTTAATAACCCTAATCCTCACCCAAACCCTCACTATATTACAGAACACAGTAAACTATAAAAATTGTCTGTGTGTGTGTGTGTGTGTGTATCCCCCCCCCCCACACACACACACATCAAGCCCTCCCTCTGCTGGTCATCTGTAGATGGACACTCTTTCTGCCTCATCTTTTCCTTTAGGTTTGTGTGGACTCCTCTGAGTCTCATGGAGACACCTCCTGGGTGTCTGCTGAGCTGAATTGAACACCTAAGCAAAATGCTGCCACCGGAAACACCGAGAGCTGTCTCTGTCTGGCTTTCTGACAAGGCTAAGCTGTTCTGGGCATTCTCTGGACTCCAACACCACAGGCTGAAGGTACAAAAGCCAGGTGGGTCAGAGAGGACACTTGGGGGCCCCCTGCATAGAGTGTCTGACACCCTAGTATGCCAAATCATGTGATGAACCACTGTAGGTATCTGAAAATTATTACTTTTCTGTTCATGAATCATAAATCACTCTTTAAAAATTGTTCCATAATATAGCTAAGAATCAATTATCTTGGACTTTCAGTTGCCAAAATTCACCATCTAAAGTTTTTGTCTTTGAAATTGCAATGTTTGCTATATTGTGAGTTTCTCAGGTTACCTACAGAGGATACAGTTTCATTGACATATCACTTCTGATTCCTAGAATACCAAGCATCCAGACCCCGACCTTATTTCAAATGCTAAGAATCTTGTTACTATTTTATCAAATCATTAATAGAATTATGACTAAGGAAAGGAATTTTACATTTCTTCATGTTCTTTCCAAGCTAAGCCTATCTATATATTTTTCCCTCTAATCTTCAATGATTTTAGTGACAGAGAAGGGGGGGACAGAAACATCTGTATGACTGGGAAACACCCGTAGGTTGCTTTCTCAAAAGCGCCCGGACCCAGGATCAAACCCACAACCTTCCTGTGTGCCAGTTGATGCTCCAACCCACCAAGCCACGTGACCAGTGTCTTGTTTTTTTGCTGCTGGGGCAAATGTTCTTATTTTGACAGTACATTCTTTAAAGCTGGGGCTCGTGACACAAACATGGGCTTAGCCTAGAAGAAGCAACATAAGAGAACTTAGGAGGGTGGTTTTGGCTCACGAACAAATAAAAGTCACAGCGACAGAAGGGAGCAGAGTAGGTGCTGACCTCACCTGTAGCCCCAGCCACTCATCCTGGCCACTGCCCCACACTACCCCTGACCCACCTCTCACCTCAGGTCCTCCCACTGCTCACCTAACACCTCAGGACCCGGCCATGCCGCTGCCAGGCCACTACACACCTCATGTCTGCCAGTTGCCTGCCTCATAACCAAAACACACGTCTAGGCTGAAGGGGGTCACCGTCCACTCCTCATGTCCACACCTCCACTCCCCCAAGTTAAACCCACCTCTTATTGCAGTTCCCCTCTGCCATGCACATCATGGCCGAGCCTTCTGCTTTGGGTGCACAGCAAAGCCACTCACCTAGTTTCTGGCCCCAGCTCTAGTCTCCAGTCCCGAATCCGCCCCTCTGCTCCCACATGGACCCACGTCTCCACTCAGGAAAGAGTGGCCACTGGACTCTTCCCTGTGACCTGCTGTTTGCCTCACGTCCCAACAACATTTATTATATAATGTTTATTTTCTCTAATGATCTAAGAAGATATTTTTATCATACAAAATTCACCTATGGATTCGGGCCTATTACTACACCATCTATTCTATTCCATTACTTTCTCTATTTGGAAGTAGTGCAGTCCTGAATTCTGTCCTGAGGAGGTGATTACAAAAAGTGGTCCCACCAAACCCCAAGGACTCTCCCCAGGAAACTAGTCCTGAGAAAGCGTTGACTTGAACATGACCTGAAGAAAGTGCCACTGAACTCCAGTTGGCTGAAGTGCACCCTGTACCCCAGGTATCCCTCTGATTCTCAAACACCTGCTGGAACTTGCTCCTTATCACAGGGAACCCCTCTACCTCACACACAGTGCCTAGACCAGGATGTAAAAATCACACCCAGGTCTCTCCTCGCCCTGTACCTCAAGATACCCTCTGCCCATCACTTACTTGGTGGAGCAAGAAAGAAAAAAATGGCTCCAGGTTGCCCCTCACCTGTTTCAGAGATGCCCATTAAATGCTGGGCTGGAGTCAGAATTTACAATTCCCCTCAGTGTATCCACTGGCCCCTCATGTCCTTGTGCCTCTTCCTCAGATCCACATACCCTCTTGCCCATCACATCTGCTTAAACAGGGATAAAAATTCAGTTGTGGATTTTTCTCCCTTTGCCAGGCAACTGCATTAACCACACAAGCTGGCTACAGTCGGGATGCAGAACGCTGTTCAAGGTCTTTTCTCCCCAATTACCCCCAAAATCACCGAGCTCTTTACATCCTGACTGAAGCAAGGAGTCTCTACTTGCTTGTTTACCCACAACCCCCTCAAACGCTGTGTGGAGAGGAGATAAATAATTCATGTCCAGATCTCTCCGAGACCCGTATTCAAACAGCCCCTCTGCCTCTCACACTGCAGGAAGCTGGAATGCAGAATTCACCTCCACTTCTCTCCTTGCCCCTCAGCCAAGCACCCACTCTAACCTTCAAGAACAGAACGCAAGGGAGAATGGAAAATTTGCCCCCACATCTCCTACATTCCTCCCCAGACACCCCTCTTCTCCTCCATAGCTTGTTGGAGCCAAGGTAGAAAGTGCGCCTCCAGCTCTCTCCTCATCCCTCACCCCAGGACTCCCTGTATAACTCACATGATAGACAACAGACACGTGGATGCTAAGAAAAGAGATACCTACTCGGCAGGGCTTCTGGTGGATAACTGGACTCTAATTTTTGTGGGAGACATTTTGCATGGCGTCAATTTTGTTACAATCTGCTCTGCCATCGCCTGCCCCAAGGCAGGATATCTCTGCATTCTGCATTTCTTTATCTCTGTATTTTGCATTTCTCTAAGTAACCATTTACTCATCAGCCAGTCTTTACTGACCTTTTGTTCCTTTTGTACTATTTCCTAGAATTGCTTCGGGCAAGCCTGGTGCTTGGCAACAGGCACTTCTTACCCTATATATTGTGTGAATTACCCCTGAATAAACGAGACTTGATCAGAATCCTGTCTTGTCTCCATTTCTCGTGTCTCTTGTCCCTCCTCATCCTCACTCCCCCTCTAGAGTCCTCGTTGTTCGACCTGCGGGACGGGTCAAATTTTAAAACACTGGGTCTCATATCCATTTGCAAACAGGGGCTTCTCACACAAACCGCAATTCAGGGAGTGATCTGCAAACTTTCTTCAAAATGAACTGACGTATGAAAACATCTAGACTGGATAAAGGAGGAATGGCAGCACCAGAACAGACCACATGGATTAGAGCAGAGCAGGCCTGAGTTGTGTAGCCCAAAAGGGAGTTTTCCCAAGGCAGCCTCCCCCCTGGGCCCCCTCAAAGCCATGATGCTGCAGAATTAAGAAGCAGCAATCCTGAGCCGTTTCCACAGGGGTGCAGCTTCACAGCGTGCTGTATCACAATTAGCTACTTGCCTTCTTTACTGCACCCCGACTGAAGGACTCCAGTTGGTGTTTAGTAGAGAGAATGATCATCAGTTAACAAACACCAGACACCACAGCCAGACTCAGGACTTCAGACACAGACCTCGGTCTGCACAGAAGACTGAAACGAAAAGCTAAACCTCAGACCCAAAGCCAGACTCTGGACCATGAACACCACACACCAAGTGCCAGACACTGACTGACACAGGACAGCGTACCTCAGACCCAGGTGACATACTTGCACATGGACCCCACACGAATCCAGGAAACCAGCCACACTCAACCAGAATCCGGACAGCAGACAAAGAGCCTAATACAATTCCTCAGAACCAGGGACAGTGAAGTCAAAACTCTCATGTATCATTAGGAACAAAAGATCCTAAGTGGGTTTTGGACACCGAACACCAGTTACCAGATGCCACACAGGAGCTGAGCCACAGGCCCCGGACCCTTGCACTGTCTACAGTACTCCAGACGGGGAACCAAGACCCTAACCCCAAAACCTCACCTGACCCCTAAAACCCTATCCCACATCCCTAACTTGTGAAACCCTGAACATTTAAACTTCAAACATACGAAACCATAAAACCTTACCGTACAAAACATCAGGAGATGAAATAAAGCACAAGACATCCCAGTGGGTGTGGCTCAGTGGACTGAGCGTCATCCCAAGAACTGAGAGGTCGGGGCACATGCCCGGGTTGTGGGCTTGATTTCCCGTGGGAGTGTGCAGAAGGCAGCCGATCAATGTTTGTCTCTCACATCAATTTTTCTATCTCTCTCTTTCTTCCTCTCTCTCTAAAAAATAATCAATGAAAGCATATTTAAAATTTTTTAATATGACTTTATAAAATAAAAACTACTCTGTAAAAGAACTTGTTTAGAGAATAAAAAAAAAAACAAGCCACAAACTAGAAAAAAATCATTGCAAAATACATATATAAAAAGATGTCTGCTCAAAATACACAAAGAACCTTAAAGCAAACAGCCCCACCTAACACGGGTAAATATCTGAATAGACTCTTGACCAAGAAAAATATACAATGTAGATAAAAAAGGGGGTTCTCTGGAAATAAACCACTTGGTGATCTGTTCATAAATTCTGAATTAAACAGGACATGGTGGTTAGTCAATCCCAATGCATAAAAACTATTTAGTAAAGGCTTATCTTTACCTTAACCAAGCTCTTTGCATTATTTTTGGGCAGCCACAAGAACATACCTTTGAAATGTCCCCAGAAGACCCCTAAAGTAAGAAAGCACCAATTACAACACCGACTTTTCTCCTACTCCTTACTGAAACATCCATCACCCTCATACAATGCACTGGAGTCAGAATGGAAATTTGCTTCCATGTCTCCAGCACCTCTTTTCCAGACATTCTCTCTGCTCCTCAAAACCTTAATGGAGCCTAGATAAAAAATTTGCCTTCAGTTGCTTAGAGTGCTGTCCTGTTTCGCCAAGGTTGCAGGTTCGATCCCCACACACAGGAATCAACCAGTGAGTGCATTAATAAGGGAAACAACAAATCCATGTTTCTCTCTCTCTCTCTCTCTCTCTCTCTCACTCACTTTCTCTCCCTCCTCTCTACTTCTCTGTCTCTAAAATCAATTAATAATCCCAGCTGCTGTGGCTCAGTTGTTGAGAATCGACCCATGAACCAAGAGGTCACTGGTTCAATTCCCGGTCATGACACATGCCCAGGTTGTGGGTCCGATCCCCCATGGGAAGCATGCAGGAGGCAACTAACCAATGTTCTATTTTATTCATATTTCTATTTTATCAATGTTTCTATCTCTCTCTTTTTATCCCTTCCTCTCTCTCTGAAATCAATAAAGAAAAAATATAAATGAAGTCAATGCACAGATTTTTTTTTACCTCCAGTTCTTTTCTCTCTTACACTAGTATACCCTGTGACCTTCACATGCAAGGCATCAAACATGTGGATCTTGAAAAAAAAAAAAACAAACTTACTGAGAAGGGCTTTTGGCGGATAAAGCAGCTCATTTTTTTTTTTTTTTTTTTAAGAGCCTGGCAGCCATTTCTACACAGAGGATTCTCACGCAATTCACACTTCAAGGATAAATTGGTGCTGACCTGCCTTCCTTTGGCATTAAATGGACCAATGAAGATATCTGAAAGGAGCCGAGAAAAGTAGAAATGACAGGACCAAACCAGAAACCATGGAGGGCAGCAGAGCAGAGCTGAGCTGTCTGGATAAGAGGGAATTCACCTGGGCTGCCTCGCTGCACCCCAACTTGGGAACTCCTGTTGGCATTGAATGGGAGTCAATGACCTAGGTTGACAGATGTCAGAGCCAGACCAGTACCCTAAACACAGACCTTAAATGTTTGACCCTGCAGCAGACCTCAAATACAAAGATGAATCCCAGAACACTTTTTATGTTAGAATAATGCACTCTAAAATAGTCATAAAATTCAGTTCAACTAATCACATATCATCCAAAAGTAATGGTTTCAGCCTAGGCATTTCAGGAATTTGATTTTCTAATTCAAACTAGAAATCTGAGGTCAAAATGAGCACTTGTAGCTTTGGAAACTGTATATTAACATAAGCCATGTTGTTTATAAATTTGGAAGTTTGAAAAACATAGTTGATATTCTAAATTACCACCAAAATAAACCTTAAAGATATTGTACTGATCCTTCCCTGATGGGAACTCGGTGTTTGAGCATTTAGAAACATTCAGACTTGCATCCAGGTTTACAGGATCTGCCCACTTTTTAGCATGGGTTTCTGCTAACCCAGAGTCATCTTCGCAACAGGATCTTCAAGGATAAGTTGTCAAGCATAAGATGCATGAATAAATATTCTTTATAAATACAAACAGTAACTTAAATGTATAATCAATGAGAACACACAATACAACAAAACCGATAGAATGCCTAGAAATAACCTTATCAAGAATATGCAGGACCTGCATAAAATTTTTAAATGCTTCCCACATAAAATAATAAATACATAAACAAAGTAACATCATGTTCTTGAATAGAAAGAAAAACGTATAATGATGTCAACTTTTCAAAGTTGTCCATACATTCCTTGTGATATAGATTAAAATCTCAGCAATATTTTATTTTATTTTTGTTACAGATGATTCTCCTTTTCCCCCCATTGATATCCTCCTCCCCATCCCCCCAACTTCATCCTCAGCTTTGTTGTTCATGTCCATCTGTTATGCACACATGCGTATAAGTTTTGTGGTTTATCTCTTCTCTACCCCCCACACCCCCTCATCTGAGGGTTGTCAGTCTGTACTCTACTTCCACATCTCCAGGTCTGCCCTGTTCCTCAGAAAGTTATGTTCACTATATTCCACAAATAAATGAGATTATGTCATATTTGTCTTTCACTGCTTGGCTAGTTTTGCTTAGGATAATTCTCTCCAGGTCTCTCCATGTCATCTCAAAGGATGAGAGATCTTTCTTTCTTACAGCTGCATAGTACGTCATTGTGTATATGTACCACAGATTTTTAATCTATTCGTCTACTGATGGGCACTTGGGCTGTTTCCAGATCTTAGCTATTGTAAATAGTGCTGCTATGAACATAGGGATACATATGTTCTTTCTGATTAGTGTTTCAGGCTTCTTAGGGTATATTCCTGGAAGTGGGATCACTGGATCAAATGGCAATTCAATTTTTAATTTTTTGAGGTAACACCATAGTGTTTTCCAAAGTGGCTGCACCACTCAGCATTCCCACCAGCAGTGTACTGGAGTTCCCTTTTCTCCACACCCTCGCCAACACTTGTTGTTTGATGATTTGTTGATGATAGCCATTCTGACAGGTGTGAGGTGATACCTCATTGTTGTTTTAATTTGCATCTCTCTGATGATTAGTGATGTTGAGCATTTCTTCATATGTCTCTTGGCCATTTGTATGTCCCATTTGGAGAGGTGTCTATTCAGCTCCTCTGCCCATTTCTATATATTTTGGAAATTAACCCCTTATCTAATGTATCATCAGCAATTATGCTCTCCCATACAGGGAGTTCCCTTCCTATTTTGATAGTTATTTCTTTTTCTGTGCAGAAGCATTTTAGTTTGATGTAGTCCCATGTGTTCATTTTTTTCTTTGTTTTTGTTGCCTTAGGTGAGTATCAGTAAAAATTCTACTGTGTATAATGTCTGATATTTTGTTGCCTACATTTTCTTCTAGGATTTTTATGGATTCACAAGTCACATTTAAGTACTTTATCCATTTTGAGTTTATTCTTGTGTGTGGTGTAAGTTGATGGCCTAGTTTAATTTTTTTGTATGTAGCTGTCCTATTTTCCCAACACCATTTATTAAACAGGCTGTCTTTACTCCATTATATGCTCTTTCCACCTTTGTCAAATATTAATTGAGCATAATGTCTTGGGTCCATTTCTGGGTTCTCTGTTCTGTTCCACTGGTTTATATGCCTGTTCTTGTGACAGTACCAGGCTGTTTTGATTACAGTTGCTTTGTAGTATAACCTGATATCCTGTATTGTGATCCCACCTACTTTGTCCTTCTTTTTTAAGATTGCTGTGGCTATTTGGGGTCTTTTTCAGTTCCATATGAACATTTGAAGTATTTGTTCTAGTTCTGTGAAGTATGTTGTTGGTATTTTGATGGGGATTACATTGAATCTATAGATTGCTTTGGGTAATATGGACATTTTAATGATGTTAATTCTTCCAATCCATGAACAGGGTGTGTGGTTCCACTTTTTATATCTTCCTCTATTTCTTTTTTTCATGTCCTGAAGTTTTCTGCAAATAGGTTCTTTACTACTTTGGTTAAGTTTATTCCTAGGTATCCTAATTTTTTCTGCGATGGTTAATGAAATTGTTTTTTATTTTTTTTTATTTGTTATTTCTGCAAGTTTATCATTGATGTACAAGAATGCCATTGATTTTTTTATGTTAATTTTGTATCCTGCTACTTTGCAAAATTCATTTATTGTGTAGTAGATTTTTGATGCAGTCTTTAGGGTTTTCTTTGTGTAATATCATGTCATCTGTGAATAATGACAGTTTCATTTTCTTTTTTCCAATTAGGATCTCTTATCCCTTTTATTTTTTCTTCATGTCTGATTGCTGTACTTCCAGTACTATGTTAAATAAGAGTGGCGAAAGTGGACATCCCTGTCTTGTTCTTATTCTTAAAGGAAATGCTTTTAGTTTTTGCTCATTGAGTATGATGTTGGCTGTAGGTCTTTCATATATGGCCTTTATTATGTCGAAATATGATCCCTCTATTCCCACATTGCTGAGCGTTTATATCATAAATGGGTGCTGGACTTTGCTGAATGCTTTCTCAGCATCTATTGATATGATTATGTGGTTTTTATCTTTCATTTTGTTTATGTGGTGTATCATATTTATTTTTTTGCGAATATTGTACCATCCTTGCATCCCTTTGATGAATCCCATTTGGTCATGGTGAATAATTTTTTTGATGTGTTGCTGGATTCGATTTGCTAGTCTTTTGTTCAGGATTTTGGCATCTATGTTGATCAGGAATACTGCCCTGTAGTTTTCTTTCTTTGTAGTGTCATTTTCTGGTTTTGGAATTAGAAGTATGCTGGCCTCATAAAACGAGTTTGGAAGTCTTTCTTCTTCTTGAATTTTTTGTAATAATTTGAGGAGAATGGGTGTTAGTTCTCCTTTGAATATTTGGTAAAATTACCCCGTGAAGCCATCCAGGCCTGGGTTTTTGTTTGCTGGGAGAGTCTTGATTACATCTTCAATTTCCTTAGTTATTAGTCTGTCCAAGTTTTCTATCTCTTCCAGGTTCAGTTTTGGGAGACTATGTATTTCTAGAAATTTGTCCATTTTGCTTAGATTGCCAAATTTGTTGCCATATAATTGTTTGTTGTATTTGTTAATGATCCTTTGTATTTCTGTGGTGTCAGTTGTTACTTCTCATCTTTCATTTATGATTTTGTGTATTTGGGTTCTCTCTCTTTGTTTCTTGGTGAGTCTAGCTAAGGATCAATCAATCTTTTTTATCTTTTCAAAGTACCAGCTCTTTGTTTCATCGATCCTTTGAATTTTTTTTTTTTTTTTTTGTCTCCATGTCATTTATTTGTGCTCTAAGCTTTACTATTTCCTTCCTTTTACTTGTTCTGGGGTTTTCTTTTTGTTTGCTTTCTAGTTCTTTGAGTTGTGTGGTTAGTCTATTAGAAATATTTTTTGGGTTCTTGAGGTAGGCCTGTAGTGCTATGGACTTCACTCTCAGAACTGCTTTCGCTGCATCCCATAGATTTTGTGTTGTTGTGTGTTCATGTTCATTGGTTTCCAGAAAGTTTTTAATTATTTCCTTGATCTCTTTGGTAACCCATTCATTGTTTAGTAACATGCTATTTAGCTTCCATGTGTTCAAATGTCTTTGCATGTTCTTATTGCAATTGATTTCTAGTTTCATGCCATTGTGATCTGAGAAGATGCTTGATATGATTTCATCTTCTTGAACTTGTAGAGACTTAGTTTGTGTCCTAACATGTGGTCTGTTTTTGAGAATGTCCCATGTGCACTTCAGAAGAATGTAAATTTTGTAGTTTTTGTGTGTAATTCTCTGTAGATATCTATGAAATTAATTTGTTCTAGTGCTTTAGTTAGAGTCTCTGTTTTCTTGTTAATATTTTGTCTAGCCCTGGCCAGTTTGGCTCAGTGGTTAGAGTGTCGACTTGTGGTCCAGAGACACCCGAGTTTGGTTCCCGCTAAGGGCACGTACCTCAGTTGCAGTTTGTCCCCGGCCTTGGTTGGGTCGTGTGGGTGGCAACCACTCGATGTGTCCCTTTAACATTGATATTTCTCTCTCTCTCTCTCTCTCCCTCTTACTCTGTCTGAACAAGAAATGGAATAATGTCCTTGGTTGAGGATAAAAAAAATATATTTTGTCTTGAGGATCTATCCAGTGATATCAGTAGGATGTTGAAGTCCCTGCAATAATTGTCTTGCTGTCAATTTCTCCTTTGAAGTTCTCCTGAACATTTTTAATATATTTTGGTGCTCCTATATTGGGTGCATATATGTTTACCAAAGTTATATCTTCCTGTTGAATAAATCCATTCAATATTCTGTAGTGACCTTCTTTGTCGCTAGTTATGGCCTTCATTTTGAAATCTATTTTCTTAGATATGAGTATGGCTACCCTAGCTTTTTTTTTCTTTCCGTTTGCTTGGAAGATTTTTTTCCATCCCTTCTCTTTCAACCTATGTGAGTCTTTTGTTGTGAGGTGGGTCTCTTGTAAACAACATGTATGTGAGTCATGCTTTCTTATCCAGTCTGCGACTCTGTGTCTTTTTATCGGAGCATTCAAACCATTCATATTTAAGGTGATAATTGATATACACTTATTTATTAACATTTTTGTTTAGTGTGGTTATAGTTTTCTTCCTATTTCTTCTACTGATTACAACAGTCTTTTTAACATTTATTGTTGTGCTGGTTTTGTGCTAATGTATTCCATTAGTCTTTTTGTCTGTGTAGGTCTTTATTTGACCTTCTATTTTGAATGATAGCCTTGCTGGATAGAGTAGTCTTAGATTCAGATCCTTGTTTTTCATGACCTTGATTACTTCATGCCACACTCCCTTCTGGCCTGTAGTGTTTATGTTGAGAAGTCAGCTGAGGGCCTTATGGGGATTCATTTGTAGGTAATCTGTTGCTTATCTCTTGTTACCTTTAGGATTCTCTCTGTCTTTAATTTTTGGTATTTTAATTACTATGTATCTTTGTGTGGGCCTGTTTGAGTTCTTCTTATTTGGGGCTCTCTGTGCTTCTTGAACTTGAATGCCTTCTTCCTTTATCAAATTAGGAAAGTTTCCTGTCACTATTTCTTCAAATATATTCTCTAACCGTTGCTCATTTTTTTCTTCTTTGGGGATTCCTATAATGTGAATATTATTACGTTTCCAGTTGGCCCACAGTTCTCTTAAGCTGTCTTCTTGTTTTTTTTTAATTGTTTTTGCCTTTTGGTTTTCTGATTGGTTGTTTTTTTCTATCCTGTCTTCTAACTTACTGATCCAGTCTTCAGCTTTTTTTTACTCTGCTCTTTAGTCCTTCCAATGTGTTCTTTATTTTTGCCATGTCATTATTCATTTCCACTTGGTTGGTTTTCAATGCTTCTATATCTTTACTCATGGTGTTGGGGTCCTTACTCATGCTGTTGAGCTTCCTTAAGATCATGGCTCTGAACGCTACCTCTGATAACTTGCTTAACTGCAATTCATTTATCTCATCTTCAGTAGGGGGTCTCTTGTTCTTTCAATTGGGATTTGTTTTTTTGTTTAACCATTTTGACTATCTCAGTTTATTTTGGAGACTGCCAAATTTTTTCTGTGGGTGTTGGTGTTCTATTGTTTGTGGCTCCCTTTACTGAGTGTGGATGAGCGTAGGAGGACCCACGTTAAACACTACTGTCAAGTCTTACTTTCCTGGGTAGATTTGAAAGGCCAGGAACTGTTCCGTTATTCTCTAGCTTTTTGCTGGAGGCTGTTAGTCTTGGTTACTTGAAGAGCCTTGGGTTCTCAGTTGCTTGAAAAACTTCCGCAGGTGTTCAGCAGAAGAGGATTTCTGTGGATGGGGCAGATGCTGGTTGTGAATGAGCCTCAATTTACATTTCTTTGGCCTACCTGAATGAGGTTGAACTTCTGAGGGAGGGGCTGCCGCCTCTTTCCAGAGCCCTGGGAAGAAGTAAGATGGCCATCGTCCCGTGTGGCTGCAACTCAGCAAAAGTATTGAGTGCCCTCCAAATCCCAAGTGTCTCCAGAAAGATCCAGTCCAGTCTGCCCTCCCTCTGCCAAAGCCCAATATGAGGGGATGTGGCTATTTTGGTGCTCTGTCCTGGCCCTCTGCACTGTGGAGCCTAGTTGGTATTTTAACCTTGAGTGAATTGCTGACAGCTAAGATCGCTCCTGTCTGTGGGGTCCCAGCCCCCCTCTTATGCCTCCACAATCCTACCAGCATTGATTCAGTGTCCCTGGTTTTAAGGTTCACAAGCTGCTTTTCTGTTGCTTTTTCCTGACAATTTGTCTTTATTTTAGTTGTATTTTCAGTTTGGTCCTGGGAGATGGTCTGTGTAGCTTCCATTTAATTCCACTGCCATTTTAGAATCTCTCCTCAGCAATATTTTAAAAAGGTAAATTTGCTTTTTTTTTTTTTTAACTTCACCTGTTAAAATAAGGAAGAATAGAAAAATCTAAAAAGCAAAATTATGAATAGAAGAAAATCAGACCAGACACTAAAATATATTGTATTGTATAGTTACAATAAAGTGGGGTAAGACCTTGTGAAGAGATTATTTGGGTTCAAGTCTCTCTCCCATCTGCTGGCTTCCAGTACCACTGCCAGAGCTAATGCCACCCTCCAGTCCTCCACCTCACTTCTTGGGAGCCTCACTGAGACAAGCTTATTAGTTAGTAGAGTCGTGCTATGCCTTTATCATGGAAAAATACAGTGTGCAGGTACCTCAGGGACTATTTCTTGGCCAAGTAAAGACTGACTGAGTGTATACATTAGGATTATGTATTGTTATGCAAAGTGTTTAGGTCTCAGAAAACCTCAGCGCATTGTTTTGAGTTAAGAAATAACCTGGAGGACTGCTGTGAAAGACATGGGTTTATTAGGACTCCTTGAGCACAGGTGGTGGCTCTTTACTGCTATGCCCATGGGCTGCCACCAGTGAAGTGGAACTGCTAAAGTCCATTCAGCTGTAGACAGGCAGACCAGGAGTGGCTGGCTTTCCCAACACAAGCTTTTACAGAGTACAGAAAACAGAAAAACACAGCATGAAGGCAGGGGGATGTGTTTCCCTGATAGCTGTGTGACAACCAAGCTGCTGTTTTTATCACTGAGGAGCCGGCTAGCTCCCAAGGTCTCACAATCTTCTTGTTGATGGCCTTCACATCTTCCCATTTTGTGGCAGAAATCTGGTCAGTGGGAAGAGACAGACTGCACGCACTGGGAGGATTAGAAAAGGACTGCTTAATGTGCACTGGTGCTGTCCCAGCAGAGTCACCTCCAAAGGCTGAGCCCCAAGCCCAGGTTTCACCCGCCTTTTATACATGATAAGCCTCCTGGTAGTTGAGGGCTTTCTAGTTCCTCTGTAGTTTAGGCAGATTTTGGATGTAAAGGAATTATAAAAGCCAGGGGTGGGGTTTCTGCACTCTCTAAGGGGCTGCACCTGGCTTGCCTTCTCAGTCCCCCTGCTCTTGATTCTCAAGCTGCTCCTAGCAGACAGAGAATATCTTGGACAGGGAGTTCTCAGTGCTGCGTGAGAAAGAGGGGCGATCATCTCTCTGACTACTCCCTGCTGAAATAATAATGTTGAAGAGGAGGGATGCAGCAACTAGAGTTCTTCACCATCAGAGGTGAATAGTTGGGGGTCCTTATTTGAATCATCACTTGGAGCTTTGTTGTTTCTAAGCGAGAGGAAATAAAACGGGTTAGTGTGTTGAGAATACAAAAGCCAAACAGGAGCACTATAAAAAGCAGTAAGAGAGGACCCACTAATGCGAATATCCAAGATGCCCATTATTTGTTACTTTAACTGCTGGGTTTTGTCTCTAACTATTTCTGACTGATTAACATAAAAGCAACCTTCCCATTTAAGAAGAGGCATATTCCTCTCTTTTCAGCAATCAGTAGGTCTAACCCCTTCTATTTTGTAATACTACTGCTGCTAAGGAGTCTACTTGATCCTGTAAGGCTACTAAGTATACAGAGTCCAGTGCTAGAATCAGTCCCGCAGGTGATAGCCATCAATCCTACTGATGGAGTCATCAGGTGCTTGCCATAGACAGATCAGCAGGTTTCAGTGTCCTTCTAAGGGAGACCTGCAGAGTATTGTTCTGGCTGGTGGTCACTCCCCAGGCAGGTTGGTTATTGTGTGGCAGGTGAGCTGCCTTCACCTGTGAGTGGTGGATCCAGGTATTCAGACCTGCAACCTTGATAGCTGTGGGAGTACTTAGTATAACCAAGACCCCTTCCAGGTTGGTTTGAGTGGTTCTTCTTTCCAATCTTTTATCCAAATTTGGTCCCCTGGTATGTGAGGGTGTACATTTGTTCCCAGGGAAATGTATAGTCTATCGATTACCAATTTACATACTCAAGAATAGTTTTACAGCCCTGACGTGTTTGGCTCAGCAGTCAGAACATTGGCCCGCAGACTGGACATTCCCGGGTTCATTCCCACTAAGGATGTGTTCCTTGGTTGCAGTTTGTCCCTAGTCCTGGCTGTGGACGTGTGGGTGGGACCACTCAATGTGTCTCTCTCACATCGACGTTTTTCTCTTTCTCTTCCTCCCTTTCTCCCTCCTGCTCTATCTGAAACTGAATGCAAAAATGTCGTCAGGTGAAGATAAAAAAAAAAGAATGCCTTCTTCCTAGTTCTTGTAGTTGTTTTTGAATTTCCAAATTTCCCAGTTCTTGTATATCCCCTTTGAATTTAATCAGTGGGGGAGGTCTCCCATATAAGATTTCAAAAGGGGAGAACCCTATAATTGCCTAAGGGGTACGATGTACTCTCAGGAGAGCTAGGGGTAGTATAACAGTCCTGAGCAGGTTGATTTCTTGATATAGTTTTGCCATGGTCTGCTTAAGGGTCTGATTCATGCATTCTATTTTCCCTGAGCTCAGGAGTCAGTGGGCCATATGCAAATTTTATTGGATGCCTAGAGTTTCAGTACCTGCTGTACTATTTTTGCTACGAAGGCTGGATCATTATCTGATCCTATAGTCAATGGCATTCCACATCTCAGGATGATGTCTCTCAGGAAAGCGTTGGTTACTTCTCTTGCCTTTTCAGTATGTGCTGGGGAAGCTTCAACCTCTCTTCACTCTCTCCTAGTTCTCTCTGTTTTTTTGCATTGCTTTCACTCTCTCCTGATTCTGTTTTCTTTTTTTAAAATTATTTTTATTATTTCATTTTTGCTACAGATCTTTCTCCTTTTTTCACCATTGACACCCTCCTCCCCATCCCTACCCGTCCCGTCCCCAGGTTTTGTGTGTATGTTCATTGCTTATGCATATGTGCATATAAATTCTGTGGTTTATCTCTTCCTTCTCCCCCACCCCCTCTTCTGAGGTTTGTCAGTTTTTACCTAACTTCTCTGTCTCTGGTTTTATTTTGTTTCTCAATTTGTTTTGTTCATTATATTTTATAAATAAGTGAGATCATTTGATATTTGTCTTTCTCTGCTTGGCTTGTTTTGCTAGGATAATATTCCCCAGGTTTCTCCAATTTGTCTCAAAGGATAAGAGGTATTTCTTTCTCACAGCTGCATAGTATTCCATTGTGTATATGTACCACAGCTTTTTTATCCACTCATCTACTGTTGGACACTTGGGCTGTTTCCAGTTCTTAGTTATTTTAAATAGAGCTGCTATAAACATAGGGAGATATATATATATATTTATATTTATTTATTGGTGTTTCAGGCTTCTTAGTGTATATTCCAAGAATTGGGATCTCTGGGTCAAATAGCAGTTCAATTTTTAATTTTTTGAGGTAGCACCATAGTGTTTTCCATAGTGGCTGCACCAGTCTGCATTCCCACCAGCAGTGTACTGGAGTCCCCTTTTCTCCAAACCCTCATCAGCACTTGCTGTTTGATGCTTTGTGTATAATAACCATTCTGACAGGTGTGAGGTGATACCTCATTGCTGTTTTAATTTGCATCTTTGATGACTAGTGGCGTTGAGCATATTTTCATGTCTCTAGTCCATTTGTATGTCCTATTTGGAGAGGTGTCTCTTTGGCCCTCTGTCCATTTTTTAATTGTGTTCTTTGTCTTTATTTGGTTGACTTGTATGAGTACTCCAGATATTATGGAAATTAACCCTTTATTTGACGTATCATTGGCAATTATGGTCTCCCACATAGTGGGTTCACTTTTCATTTTGATGGTCTTTTTTTTTGCTGTGCAGAAGATTTTTAATTTGCTGTAGTTCAATGAATTCAATTTTTTTCTTTGTTTCTTTTGCCTTAGGTGTTGTATCAGTAAAAATTCTGCTGCTTAAGATGTCTGAAATTTTGCTGCCTACATCTTCTTCTAAGATTTTAATGGATTCATGCATCACATTTAAGATTTTTATCAATTTTGAGTTTATTCTTGGGTATGGTGTAAGTTGGTGGTCTAGCTTCATTATTTTGCATGTAGCTGTCCAATTTTCCCAACACCATTTATTGGAGAGGCTGTCTTAATTCCACTGTATGCTCTTGCCACCTTTGTCAAGTATTAATTAAGTATAATGTCTTAGGTCAATTTCTGGGTTCTCTGTTTTTTTGTTTGTTTGTTTTCTTTTTCTTTTTCCATTGATCTATGTGCCTGTTCTTGTGCTGGTACCAGGCAGTTTTGATTACAGTGGCTTTGTAGTATAACCTGATATCTGGTATTGTAATCCCTCCTACTTTGTTTTTGGTTTTCAAGATTGCTGTGGCTATTCGGGACCTTTTTTGGTTCCATATAAACTTTTGGAGTATTTGTTCTAGTTCTATGAAGTATATCGTTGGTATTTTGATGGAGATTGCATGGAATCTATAGACTGCTTTGGGTAGCATAACATTTTTTATGATGTTAATTCTTCCAATGTATGAACATGGTATATGCTTCCACTTTTTTATATCTTTCTCTATTTCTTTCTTCAATGATCTGTAGTTATTTGTGAACAGGTTCTTTACTACTTTGGTGACATTTATTTCTAGGTATCTTAACTTTTTTGCAATGATGGTAAATGGAATCGTTTTTATAGTTTCTCTTTTTTTTTGAGTTTATTGTTGGTGTATAAATATGCTGTCGATTTCTTGACATTAATTTTGTATCCTGCTACGTTTCCAAATTCATTTATTAAGTCTAGTAAAATTCTGATGGAGTCTTTAGGGTTTTCTGTGTACAATATCAGGTCATCTGCAACTAATGACAGTTTCATTTTCTTGTTTCCAATTTGAATTGGAAATTTTCCAATTTTTAATTGATAGTTATTAGTTGCCATTTTTATTTTTTGCCTGTGTTTCTCTCTCTCTTTCTCTCTGTTTCTTCTTCTTACAACAGTCTCTTCAGCATTTCTTGCAGTGCTGGTTTAGTGGAGGTAAATTCCTATAGCTTTTTTTTTTTTTAATCTGTGAAGCTCTTTATTTCTTATTAAATTTATCCAGCCTTGCTGGATAAAGTAGACTTGGATTCAGACCCTTGCCTTGCATTACTTTGTACACTTCATGCCACTGTCTTCTGGCCTGCAGTGTTTCTATTGAGAAATCAGCTAATAGTTTAAAGGGAGCTCCCTTGTAGGTAACTTTCTGTCTGTCTTTTGCTTCCTTTAAGATTCTTTCTTTGTCTTTAATGTTTGCCATTTTTATTATGATGTGTTTAGCTTTAGGTCTTTTGAGGTTTATCTTGCTTGGAACTCTCTGTGTTTTCTGGACTTGTGTGACTTTTTCTTTCACCAGTTTAGGAATGTTTTCTGTCATTATTTATTCAAAAAAACTCTCTATTCCTTTCTCTGACTCTTCTCCTTCCAGTACCGGTATAATGTGAATGTTGTTACCTTTTTTATTTTCCCAGAGCTCCCTTAAACTCTCCTCTTGCTTTTTAAATTTTTTTTTTTTTCCATTTGCTGCTCTATTTGGGTATTTATTCTACCTTGTCTTCTAAGTCACTGATTTGGTCTTCAGCTTCTTCTAATCTATTATTAAATCCTTATAAGGGTATTTTTCATAGAAACTATACCATTCTTTATTTTCTCTGGATTTTTATGTGTAGCTTCTACTTTTTTTAAATTGAAGTATTTCCCAGTGAGCTCTTCATAATTCTTATTAAGTTGCTTATAGTTCTTACCAAATTGAGCACCCTTAAAATCATTGCTTTGAAATTTTTATCAGAAAAGTTGCTATTTTTCCTTTTCTGTAGTTCCTTTTCTGGTGATTCCTCGTTTTCTTTTTGGGGGGTGTTGTTTTTTTGTCTCACCATTTAACAATCTGGTAGTTCTAGGCCCAGTGAGGGATGTTGGAGTGTTTAGGCAGGTGATTGTGTATCAAAGTTTGCTGTGCTTCTCAGACTGTTTAAGTGTATGGCCTCTTTGCCTGCTGTGAGTCCTGCAGGATTGACAACTGGCACCTGGTATTGGTCTGTCATGCAGGTCTTGGCTCCCTGAGTCTTGGCTGGGGTACTGCTCCTTATCAGCCTCTGCTGATGCCGCTAGGGATGGGCCTCAGCTGTGGATCTGTGTTGGTCCTACCTGGGGTGTGTAGATCCAGCTGGTGAACTTCTGGGGTGCATGAGTCCACCTGGTATGCTTCTGTAGTTTGTGGGTCCCACTTGTGTGCTTCTGGGGTGCATGGGGTCCCACTAGTATGCTTTTAGGGTGCATGAATTTTACCGGTGCTCTGCTGGAATTCATGGGTCCCACCGGTAAGCTGCTGGGGTGCCTGGGTCTCGCTGGTGTCCTGCTGGGTACTCTGCTGCCTGGTGAGTCTCAGTTCCCGATCAGTCACTACTAGGGTGAGTCTCAGCCCCCAGTTTACAATACTACTGCTGCTGCTGTGGCTAGGGGGTGCTGTCAGGTTTGATTTTTTTTTTTTTTTTTGCTGCTGTTTGGGGCTGAGGATGCTCTGCTTCTGGGACTTTGCTGCTGCCAGGAGGAGGTGCTCCACTCCAAATCCACTGCTCCAGTTGTCATGGGCAGGTCTTGGCAGCTCAAAGCCTTGCTTCTTGGGCTGGGGCACCACTCCTGGTCAGACCCTGCTGATGTTGCTGGGGATGGGTCTCAGCTGCCTATCTGAGCTGATACTGCCTGCTAGTGGTAGGGCTCCTCTCCCACTCAGTCACTGTTGCTATGGGGGGAGGTGCCATGATCTGAACCTGGCACTAGTGCTTCTGGGGTTGTGTCACCCACCAGAGCCTCCCTGAGCCTCCACTGATGTTAGGGGTAGGGCTCCACTTCTGCACAGTCACTGCTGCTATAGGAAAAAATGCTGGGCTCTGATCAGGCTTCTGCTCTAGGGGATGGTGCTCGGCTCATGGCTGATTTCAGCTACTACAGTGGGCCCCTCCTTAGCGCTGCTACTGTGCACTGGTTCACTGGACAGATGGAGCAAGGTGCGCTGTAGGACTCACATCTCTCATCCTATCCACTAACATCTTCCTCCTTCCAGGGAAGATCGGGCATTTTCCAAAACGGCATAACCTCCCTCTCGGCTGCACAGGGAGAAGATCGCTGACGCACTGCTTATCACTGCGGCCAGCTGCTCGGTGTCCACAGCACAGGAACATTCTGCCCCACATCTCTGTACTGCTCAAGGTTATTTGTCCAAATCGTATTCACTCACATTCTCTCTCACTCTCACTAACGCTGTAACAAACTCATACTCCCTCCTGTCCTGCCTGCCATCATGTGCTGATTCTCTCTGAGTTTTGAGTTATCTTCACTTTCTCCCGGGTCTCTCCCATATCTGCATTCTCTTCATTCTCTGCTGATTCTCTCCATATTCTGCGTCCTCTCCACTCTCTCCTGAATCTCTCCGTTTTTGGAGTTCTCTCGTTTCTTTCTAGAATTTCTCCGTTTTCTGAGTTCTCTCCGCTCTCCTGGTTCCTGCAGTATTCTGTGTTCGCTCTACTTTCTCCTGATCCTCTCCGTGTTCTGCATTCTTTCCACTTTCTTCTGATTCTCCATTTTCTGCGTTCTCTTCGCTCTCTCCTGATTCTTTGTTTTCTGCGTTCTCTTCCGTACATTTCTATTCTCTTCACTGTTTGCGTCCTCTCCTCTCTCTTCTGACTTTCTGTGTTGTGTGTCTTCTCTCTGAACAACTCTCCGTTTTCTGCGTTCTCTGCACTGTCTGCTGTCCCTTCCTACTCTCCTGGTGCACCCCGTTCTCTGCGTTCTCCCCTCTCCTGATTCCCTCCTGTTCTGTGTGCTCTGATTCCTGTCCTTATTCTGTTTTCTGTGTTCTCCTCTGTATCTTCTGATTTTCTCCTTTTTTTTTTTTTTGTAGTCTCTCCTCTCTTCGGATTCACACCGTTTTCTGCATTCTCTCTCCGCTCTCCCGATTCTCTCTGTTTTCTGTGTTCTGTCCTCCGTCTCCTGATTCTTTCCATATTCCATGTTCTCTCCACTATCTACTGATGCTCTCTGTATTCTGTGTTCTCTTCTCTCTCTCCTGAATCTCTCCCCTTTGTTTGTCTTTCCTCTCTCTTATGATTCTCCCCAATGCCTGTGTTCTCTGTCCTCTCTTATGATTCTCTCCCCTTTTTTGGTTCTCTCCTGATTCTCTCTGTTTTCTGAGTTCTCTACTCCCTCTCCTGATTCCCTTCTTTTTCTGCATACTCATCTCACTCTCCCGATTCTCTCCATTTTCTGCATATTCTGCTCTCTCTCCTGATCCTCTCCATTTTTCATTTTCTCTTCTCTCTCCTGATTCTCCCTTCCTTCCTTCCTTCCTTCCTTCCTTCCTTCCTTCCTTCCTTCCTTCCTTCCTTCCTCCCTCCCTCCCTCCCTCCCTCCCTCCCTTTGTTCCTCCCTCCCTCTCTCTTCCTTCCTTCCTTCCTTCCTTCCTTCCTTCCTTCCTTCCTTCCTTCCTCCCTCCCTCCCTCCCTCCCTCCCTCCCTTTGTTCCTCCCTCCCTCTCCCTTCCTTCCTTCCTTCCTTCCTTCCTTCCTTCCTTCCTTCCTTCCTTCCTTCCTCTCTCTCTCTCTCTCTCTCTCTCTCTCTCTTTCTTTCTTTCTTTCTTTCTTTCTTTCTTTCTTTCTTTCTTTCTTTCTTTCTTTCTTTCTTTCTCTATTCTCTCTAATGATTCTCACCGTATTCTGCATTCTCTACTCCCTCACTTGATTCTTTCCATTTTTTGCATGTTCTCCAATCTCTCCTGATTCTCTCTGCTTTCTGCATTCTCTCCTCTCTCTCATGATTCTCTCCATTTTCTCTGTTCTGTCCGCTCTCTCATGATTTTTTTCATTTTCTCCACTATCTCCTGATTCTCTAGATTTTCTGCGTTCTCAGCCCTCTCTCCCGATTCTCTGCATTTTCTGCATTCTCTCCTAAATGTCCTCATTTTCTCCGTTTTCTGTATTCTCTCCTCTCTCCCGATTGTCTCTATTCTCTCCTCTCTCCTGATTTTCTCCATGTTCTGAGTTCTCTCCTGATTCTTTTTGTTTTCTGCTCTCTCTCTCCTGATTCTCTCTGTTTTCTGCATTGTATCCTACCTCTTTTGATTTTTGTTTTCTGCATTCTCTTCTCTATCTACCGATTCTCTACATTTTCTGCATTCTCTCCTGTCTCTCATGATCATTTTCCTTGTTTTTCCCTCTCATAACTTTTTCCGTTTTCTGTGTTCTCTCTACTATCTCCCGTATCTCTCGGTTTTCTGCGTTCTCAGCCTTCTCTCATGATTCTCTGCATTTACTGCCAACTCTCCACTCTCTCCCAATTCTCTTTGTTTTCTGAGTTCTCTCCTCTCCCTTCTGATTCTCTCCATGTTCTACGTTCTCTCCTCTCTCTCCTGATTCTGTTTTGTGTGTTCTCTCTTCTTTCTCCTGATTCTCTGAATTTTCTGCATTCTCTACTCTCTCCTGATGTCCCTTGACCCGGTGGCTTGGTTGGTTGGAGCACCATCTGGTACACCAAAAGGTTGCAGGTTCAATCCCTGGTCAGGGTTGATGGGAGTCAACTGATCAATGCTTCACTCTCTCTTTGTCTTTCTCTTCCTCCTTTTCTCCCTCTCTTTCTCTAAAAGTTAATAAATACACAACTTTGGGTAAGGATTTAAAAATAAATAAGCACTTAGGCGATTGTAATGTACTCTAAAGACCGAACATGACTGCTTTAAGACTGGTTGTGTGAATCAGTGAATAATATAAGGCAGGATATATAATAAAGTACTGAAGTACGAAATGTGGAATATGAGCTCTCAAGTTATGTAGATATTCAGAAGCAGCTTGGCAAGTTGGAAGGCAAGATAGACTGAGGATAGAATACAGGTTCTACCACTTACCAACCAAGTGTTTCAGTTACTTCATCTTTAAACAGGGCTTACAGGGCCTCCTTGGCTGTATGGCTGTAAACTCTGAGATGACTCATGGGAAGCATGTGACATACAGCTGCTCCATAGTCCAGGGTTGTGAGGGGCCCGTGTATACTCACTCTTCAGCTGCGCTATTGGCTGGCATCAGGACTGCATCCAGAAGGAGATGAGGAAGCAGACCTAAGCCAGCAGAAGGGTCAATGGAATGAGGCTGCCTCTCTGCTCAGATGCCAGTCTGTGGCCCTGCCTGTCATGGCTGTCCTCAATGTTGTCACTACTGGGACCATTGGAGGAAGCCTCTAAGGAGAGCTATGTAAATGTACCTGCCTGAAACCATGGGGACATTAAGTGGCATACACATTCCGGACTGTAGTTACTTCTTTACCTTAAAGTTAAATTTAAGTGGAGGGTGTTGCTTTTTGAAATTTCTTTTCATACCTAAGATTTACTATTAATTGGAGTGTTATCATTGCTACTTATTAATGATGCTTAATGAAACATCGAAGAATGCCCTGTTTAGTTCTACTTACAGGATTCCTTCAAGATGAACATAGAGCTCATGATTTTTCTGGTTTCCATTTACCATAAGAAAAGTTGTTTTCCACTTGTCTTTCTAAATCAACCGGGAGCACCCACGTGAACACTCAGCTTTCTTAGAGAGATTCCCATTGACTGTTGTCCAAATCATCAGATCATCTAAAGGTTAAAAATTGAGGCCTTTTGCTACAGCAAAGTGTGGCCACCATGATTCTTTCAGCAAATGAAAACCATTCACTGCTTCATTAGTATATGTATTATATCAGTGGGACCAATATGTAACTTTAATTTTGAAAGGAAATGTAACTGACTATTCCAGACTGGTCCAGATGGAATTACTCCCCACAGGAGGAAGAACTCCTGGGGGACTTTTGGGGAGAGATATGGGATTTACAGAAATCATTGATGATGCAGCTGGCAACTGAATCTGAACAGATTTCCCACAGACTCTGAGTTCTGTTTCTCTGCTGCTCGGCGTGACTTCCACGAGCTGTGCTGTCGCTGGCAGACGCACCTGTGCATAGCCTCTCACTTCTCTGCCTGTTCTGTTCTCGCGAACAGAGAACTAAATTTACTTAGAAGATTCCGAGAACCATTTGGAAACCTGTAATTCTCAAAACACAAAAATTTGAAATTTTAACCCCTTTTCTAGAACACAAAAGGGCATCATAACAAAAATTTTTATTTTTGTGAGATCTAATATATGAGTAGTTACATTGACAGTGCGTAGAGTCCTACTACACACACACACACACACACACAGAGTGAAATTTCACAGAACGTTTTGATGCCTCACAAATAATCTGAATATATATGTGTAGTAATAAAATTGAAAATATATTTTCTAAAGTTTCTCAATTGCTTATTTATAACCATGTGGCAGATGGATTTTGGTGGTTACAAGAGTCTCCATTGCTGAGTTTTACAAAAAGCTGACTGCTCCAGGAAGGAGAGGGAGGCAATTTGAGTTTCTGTGGGTGAAGTCCAGGAGGAAGCAGACTACAGCCAGTAGGGTTAGGTCAGCACTGGGGCCTATGAAGGGGCTTGGGCAGGAGAGGATGACAGACAATGACCAAGCCAGGAGGAGACTGGAGAAACTTGTTGTGGCTCTTTTACAGAGAAAAGTTGTGTGAGGCAAACTTCTCATGTTCAGTAAATTGTTACAACAAAATTACAGAATGAATGATGTACCCGTTGTGATAGGCTTTCTTATGGAGGCAAGCAGGTTGGCAGGTGCTCGAGTCCCTGTGTGAGTGAGGACACGGTGGGTGAGTAGGTGACACTTACAGGTAGACGTATGTAAACTGCAGCAGCAAATTGTTTTGATGGCTTTTGGATTTCCTATTTTAAAGCACTTTTGAGACACTTTCCCATGTTATCTTGCTATTTTGGAGGGTGTGTGTTGTTTATGTGCATCAGCAGGGGAAATAACACTGTACTTGGAGTCAGAAGACCTGTATTCAAGGTCTGCCTCTGCCACTTACTACCTTGAACCTCTTTTAGGTTGCCCAGAAGAGAACTCCTTGTCTGTCCTGTGGAAATAATGATTTCTGCCCTATCCATCTAGCCTAGGGAATCAATTTAAATAATGTACCTGAAATGCTTTGTAATGTCTACAAATTTTATGGACATGCACTCTTATTACAGTTATTAGTAATTATTAGATGGTGTTGTGGGCTGAATTGTGGTCCCCCAAACAAGATAAGTTGAAGTCCTAACCCCTAGTGCCTCAGAATATGACCTCATTTGGAAATAAGGTTGTTGAAGATACAATTAGTTAGGATGAGGTCATACTGGAATACCATGGGCCCCTAACCCAATATGACCAATGTTCTTACAAGAATGGCTGTGTAAAGACAGAGACACACAGGAAGAGCACCATGTGAAGATGAAAATAGAGAGTGGAGTGATGCATCTGCAAGTCAAGGAATGCCAGGGATTGCCGGCTGCCACCAGAAGCTAGGACAGAGGCATGGAAGAGACTCCCCCTCAGATCCCTCAGAAGGAACAAACCCTGTTGACAACGTGATTTTGGGCTTCTAACCTCTAGAATTGTGAGACAATACATTGTGTTGTTTGAAGCCACCTGGTGTGTGGTATTGTGTTTGAGCAGCCCTAGGAAACGAATACAGATGGTACATGATTTAAGGGAATTCTGGAAGTACACGGAATTTATTACTACACTCTCTTTTTTTCTATATAGTACTTATAGTCAACATATCACTTTCATAAACAATTATTTCATTTTATTCCCACAACTACTCTGTGGCATAAGTGAAAGCTTTTCAATTTAAGTGAAAATGGGGACTTAGAAATGATCAGTAACTCAACTGGAAACGTGTTAAGCTGCCTCTTTGACTCTTTCTTCTGCATCACAGCACCTCTGTTTAGATCAATGAGTAGCTCTTCCTTTTACATTTGCATTCTTCTCAGATGTAAGATGCCCTTACTTCTCTGATTTTAATATATAACTTGCTCCCAACACTGTATAATTTTCACCCCAGTTACTTTTCCTCTGCTTGGCTCACATCTCCCCTTGGAGTCCTAAGGGTCCTCTCTGAGGCCAGAGTTTGGAGGGGCTCCCTCTCTGCTCTAGAGAACTGAGACTGGTCTCAGCCTGACCACAGCAGAGTTCTCACACTTGAACAGAAGCTCTTAGGTGCGACCAGAGTCCAGAGGGCCTCCTGGGTGGGAGGAACCGAGCTGCACCTCGGCAGACTCTGCCCTGACTGATTTGGCGGAAGGTGCTGTGGGTAATGGCCAATTCCTGCAGCGGTGCTCACCCCCAGCCAGAGTCTTACCCACCACAGGCAGGAGCAGTGAGATGCTAGAGAGAGAAGAATAAAGGACTGCAGTGTGTGGCCAATGGCAGTGCCTCTGCGATGCAGCTAAAGTGCTCTGGTTCCAGGCTGCCTATACCCTGCAGGGGCACCCATGGAGGAAGATTAGAAATCTGTGGTTGTGTCACATCTCTGCTGCAAGGGAGGGGCTGGAGGTGACATGTCCCAGGGTGGGTGTGTGTGTGTGTGTGTGTGTGGCTTGTAGGGAGTGTGGCTAGAGGAATGATTAAGAAAATAGGCCTTGAAGTAACATAGACATAAATTTCTGGGTTATCATCTTGGTTCTATCATACTATTGTGTGGCCTTGGGCAAATATTCGACTCCTCTGAACCTCAGTGTCTTGTTTTCATCTTTAAAACAGTGATATTATTCACCTCTTAGGGTTATTGTGGGGATTAAATATGATTAACACCGAGTAAAAGCTGGAAGCTGTAACAATAAATGTGGTCATTGGGGCCATGAACTGTTCAGAGCAGGAGAGGGTCCACCAGGTAATAAAACCTGACAACCCTGAGGCCCCATGTATCCCTCTCTTCATAAGCAGTGCAGACTATTTTGAGATTTCTCATCTGGGAGCTAGTTGCCCTCAAGGATGGATATGAAATTGCAAAACAAAACCTGAAAGAGCCCCAGCCTAACAAGACTTATCCCACAGAAAGCTCAAAAACAGTGTTTTGTCTTCCTTTCTTGTGTACTGTAATGTGAAATATCCATCTTCATCATATAGAAACAAAAGCAATACATCACGATATAATAACACATCTGCCATGGTACTAAGAGAAAAAACCTTGACAATGAATACTTTTCAGACCCTGAATGCCATATTCTATGACAAGGGAAAATCATTAATCATAGATTATTTTCCCCTTTTGACTTACTGATAGTTTTATATATCCAAATTTTAGATACTATTCTTTGGATGTCAGTTAGACCCTCATCTTCCCAAAATGTACCACTGAGAGAGAAGAATAAAGGACTGCAGTGTGTGGCCAATGGCAGTGCCTCTGAGATGCAGCTGAGAGAATACCCAAGGTATATATTGGCTTTAGCCCAGCCCAGACAACTCCTCAGTACAACGCAATTTCATTTCTCTCATCAAGATGGCATTATAGTTCTAGTTCATATTTCTCTCCTTTTTAAAAAAAATTTTTCCTTATTGCTCTTATAGAGGAAGGGAGAGCTGGAAACTTCAATGAGAGGGATCATCGATTGGCTTCCTCCTGCATGTGCCCCCCCCCCCCCCCCCCGGAAATTTGGCCCACAACCTGGGCATGTGCCCTGACCGGGAATCCAACTGGTGACCTCCTGGTGCTTGGGTTGACGCTCAACCACTGAACCACACCAGCTGGGTTATATTTCTCTACTTTTAATTCCAGACATCTTCACGCCCTTGCTGTTTAGGCCACACCACAGGAATATTCCTGCCTTAGAAACTTTGCTCTTCCTCGAGATGTCCACATGGCCAATTCCCTCATCTGGTCTTCACTGAAATGCCAACTTCTCAATGAGGCCTACTCTTGTCAGACTTTCTAACAATGTGTGTCCCTTCCTCCTGCTTGAATAGACGCTCCATGAGGGCAGGGATCTTTGTCTGTTTTGCTCATTGATGGCTCTCTAAGTACCTAGCATAGTGCCTGACATGTAGTACTCGATAAGTATTTGTTAAGTGAATGAATAGTAATCAATTTTTGAAGACCAAAGAATCTAAGGGATGGAAGAGACCTTATAAAGTATTGGACTCGGAGATAAGAAACTTTTTTAAGGAGTGTCAATTGAAGAAAACGAAAAGTAATATATGGGTGGAATTTGTTTCCCATTCACAAAATTAAATCCCAAGGGCAAATAATGTATGTTCTTGAATCTTAGCTACTTACTTTACGTAAAAGAATATTTATGAGAAATTGTGGGCGGAGTTGAGAAATAGAAAGTAGAAGTATACCTCTAATCCACATCTTAGAAATAAAATCTGGGTCTTATCTTGAAGAAGACAGGCCTTGGAGCTTGGGCTGCTCATCACCCACCACTTCAAACCTCCCTCCACTTTATAGAGGAGGCAGAGATTGTACAGAGAAGAGATGGCCTTTTCTTTTTCTCAAGGTCACATGGCTTATTAGAGGCAGATTCAAGAGCAGACCTGGGGTGCCTGGTCTCCATGGTGTTCCTTTCACCGGCAGAAGGGAAAGAAGAAAGAGAAAAAAACCTTCGGTGCTTTCTGCTCGGTTAAGCTTAACTGAGCACTGGACACTCTGACGTACAATCAGTGGATGTCTGCTCATTGTGAATGAACATGTGGCAACCAGATTCCTTACTGCTTTTAATATAGTGTCACCATAATTGTTTTTATAAGTGATTGCAAGCATCCTGCCTCCCCTGCCCCATGGATTATTAATATGAACTAGCATTTAACAAGCACTAATAATGTATGGTGTTGCTCCAACTTCCAGAGGCTGATTAGGGCCCTTGGTCTGCCTATCTTTTAAATGTGCATATCTCTAGCTAAACCTAGGATAAGATAGGGTAGGCATTACCCCCTTTGTTGCTGGATTTTAGTTGTTGTTTTTTCCAGTTGTTATTTGTGTTAATATTAGCTATATTCATATAGATCTATAAGGCAGAACCTAGGAGAATATGTAATACAGGGCTGGGCAAAAGTAGGTTTACAGTTGTGAGTATGAAGAGAACAGTTTATTCTTGCACTATTAATTATTTATTATTGTATTATTTCCCATATGAACAACTAAACCTACTTTTGCCCACCCCTGTATACATTCAGACAGTTTAATGAGTCAAAAATGACTTTTACTTGTGTAAGTACTCTGTTTGCATATCAATAAATTTGTTACCACTCAGTGACAACTATGAATTGAAAGATGAAATTATTTTAAATATGATTGTTTTTATGTTTATTTAATTGGATTCAACAACTCAATTCAAAATATATTACTGATGTTTGAAATGCCCAGATGCCATTTTGCTTTTTCAGTTAATCAGCTCCCAGCAGCCTACTACTCTAAGCAGAGCCCTAAAGATGCAATTGCCCCACCATCACTCTCCAGTAAATCTGACAGCTACAGTTCCTTGGGAACCTATATTCATTGTACCCTATGTGATACTAGTGGTATCAAAAACATGAAGTCATAGACTTTACGGAGCTTGCAGCCTGTTCTGGGAGATTAGAGGGGCAAGACCAAAAGAAAACTAACCATTTCGGTTGCTACACAGAAAATTCTAGATATATGGCTTAGGCAGCAAGAGATGAGATGTGGGACAGATCAAGGTAGACATAAATGTTGGGTCAGATAATCTTCATCATGCTTTTGATTTGAATTATAGAATATTTATTCCACTTTCTCTTGAGTTTAATTTCTCTGGAATCCAAGAAATGGCAGAAATGTCCTTGGATTTCTTTTTAAGTCTATTGACATCTTTCAGATATTTGTTCTCTCGTCTCCTGGGATGTAGGTGACCAGCCTGGGATAAAGAAGTCCACTTAGATTCATATTAGAATTTGGTGGATCAGAATAATGATTTCTTTTTTTATTATTATTATTAATTTATTTTTGTTACAGATGTTTCTCCTTGGTCCCCACATTGACTCACTCCCCCCTCCCTATCCCCACCCACCTCGTCCCCAGTTTTGTTGTCTATGTCCATCGGTTATGGATACATGCATATAAGTTCTGTCATTTATCCCCCCCACCCCTTCTTAAGAATGTCACTCTGTACCCTATTTCTATGTCTCTGGGTCTATTTTGTTCATCAGTTTTTTTAGTTCATTATGTTCCAGAAATAAGTGAGATCATGTGATATTTGTCTTTCTCTGCTTGGCTTGTTTCACTTAGGATAATACTTTCCAGGTCCCTCTATGTCGTCTAAAAGGATAAGAGATATTTCTTTCTTATAGCTGTATAGTACTCCATTGTGTATATGTACCACAGCTTTTTTATCCACTCGTCTACTGATGTGCACTTGGGTTGTTTCTAGATCTTAGCTATTGTAAATAGTGCTGCTATAAACATAGGAGTACATATATTCTTTCTGATTGGTGTTTCAGGCTTCTTAGGGTATATTCCTAGAAGTGAGGTCACTGGGTCAAATGGCAGTTCGATTTTTGAGGTAACACCATAGTGTTTTCCATAGTGGCTGCACCAGTCTGCATTCCCACCAGCAGTGTTCTAGGGTCCCCTTTTCTCCACACCCTTGTCAGCACTTGTTGTTTGATGATTTGCTGATGGCAGCCACTCTGACAGGTGTAAAATGATACCTCATTATTGTTTTAATTTGCATCTCTCTGATGATTAGTGATGTTGAGCATTTTTGCATATGTCTCCTGGCCATTTGTATGTCCTGTTTGGAGAGGTGTCTCTTTAGGTCCTCTGCCCATTTTTTAATTGGGTTCTTTGCCTTCCTTTTGTTAAGTTGTATGAGTAATCTATATATTTTGAAAATTAACCCTTTATCTGATGTATCATTGGTAATTATGCTCTCCTATATTGGGTTCCCTTTCCATTTTGATGGTTGTTTTTTTTTGCTGTGCAGAAGCTTTTGAGTTTAATGGAGTCCCATGTGTTCATTTTCTCCTTTGTTTCTGTTGCCTTAGGTGATGTATCAGTGAAAATTCTGCTGCTTATGATGTCTGAAATTTTGTTGCCTGCATTTTCTTCTAGGATTTTTATGGAATCACAAGTCACATTTCAGAAGAATGATTTCTATTTTCTGCTGGTCCTGTGAAAAGCCAGGTGGAAACAGGTCTTCCTTTCTCCTTGGATGGCAAGGTTACCTAATATATCCTTAATGAGAATTATTTTTGTGTATACCACATTCATTTTCCTTAACTCAGAAAAATGGTAGCTATTCAAATATCATATATTTAAATTGCAAAAAATAATTTGTTTTGTTTGGTTTTATTGCCTCTAAATTATAGTCCCATTGTCACATAAGCAAATATAAGTTATGGTTAGCATCAAAAGAGAGGCCAGAATACTGTGGTTGAACTATGTAGAAGTATTAAATTCAGTTGGATAAGGAACAGGAAATATTTTAATTGTGAATATATTATAATAAAAAGTAGTGAATTTGAAAATTGTATCATTTTTATTAGTAAAGATAATTTTTAAATAAAAATTCAGTATGTAGAGTTTTCTCTTCACATTGACTCATTTCATTTGTTTGGTCATCTTTCCATCTGTTGTCATGATGTATATTTTGGAATCGGGGTTATTTTAAAGCCACAGTGGGTTCTAGAGAGTTAGTCTAACTTCATTTGGCAAATGTAAAAACCCAAGCCCAGAGGTGTTGTGGACTGAGGTCACACAGAAAATTGTAAAAAGTCTAATACTAAATCCCAAGTGCTCTGAAAACACTAATTGTTGTATAAGACTAAATTTTCCTCTGGCAAATGGAATAGAAAACAACAAAACTGATATGCAATGGCTCTGTGATCTCACCTTTCAAAATGGAATTCTGGGATCTCTTGGACATTGCACATGTATCAATAAGATGTTTCCAAGTCCCAAGAGTTGTCCCTCTTGTATAGACCCTCCCCGGATGAGCACCAGGTGTGACACTATAAACTATAAACAGCTGAATCAAAATTTTCTGATGATTAAGTTAATATATTTAAAAACTTTCTGACTTTTTAACATGAAATGTTAAAAGATTTCTTTTGAAAACCACAGTTAACTATATCAGATCTTGTATGTCACTCATTGCCTATCTTGTACTATTTTGTTTGTAAATATATGGGAACCTATGGAGGTTATTAAAGAGGAAACAGTGAAACCAGCTTGCTTTGTCAATTAGAAAGGAATAGGATAGAGAGGCTTGCCTTTCTGAGGGGGTTGAATGCAGTCTCTTTCAAGAGCAAAGGGCTAGTTTGGATGAACTCAAAGACTTCTTTCAGCTCCTTTCATCTCCAATTGAATCATTAAATACAGTAAATGGTTAAAACCAGTAAGTTACAGACTTACTTGTCAACATATTCAACTAGATCTGTAGAATTCTTGGTTGACATTTTGGCTGGAGATGATCTTACCTAAAACAAAAATCATTGGTTTAAAATGTATCATTAGGTACTTTACAGGGAAATCTTATCAATCTTATTCTTACATAAATTTAAAAAATTTAAAGAAAATATAAACTGTAGATCATAGACCATCGGTCCAGTTAATTTTATACAAGCCCCTTCTGTATTGCTAAAGACTAAAACCAAATTCAATTTCTGGGAAGATACTAGGGAGCTGCATTTCACAGATTTGGTGTCACAGGAAAAACTTTTTGGAAAGGTCAAAGCCATAGATTATTCTTAGATAATTTAAAAATGAAATATCTAATGATTATTGGCTGAGTTACTAAAGAACTTCTCACAGAGTGAATTATTTCTTACATGCTGAATTCCAAGGGAAATCAGCTAATTAAAAAAACAAAAACTAGAAAACCAGTTTATCCAGGTAATTTCATAATAAACTGGATGCCAGATTATTATAGCCAATGAGAAAAGTCAGAGCACAGTTATGCACATAACTTACTAGTATTAATCATAGCTGGCCATATGAATCCTTAAATAATTCAATAAAATGGTACCACTAGAAAGTTCTAGTTGCTTCAAAGTTCTTAATTTTGAAGCATTTCTAGGAAGAGAGAAGATCAAAATGTACTCACTGTTTTTGCATATGCTGAAACTGTTTCCAACTCTAATGTTTTTTTATTTTTCAAGTTTAAAAACAGGACACATTTTTATGTTTATTTTAATAGCCTGTCACTGAGCTGGATCCACCTCATTTTAAAACTTGAATAAAATATGTTCCTAAGATTTTTTTGTTTTGTTATGTTATTGTATACTTTAATGGCGAGCAGAATATGTTAAGACCCACATATAGAAATCATTCCTTAGGCAAATACTTAAGGAATTACTTCTTAATATAAGGCCTAAAAACTTAATTGGAAATCTATCTCCTCCAGTGAAACTAAAAAAATAAATAAATAAAAATCAATCACCAAGGAAGCTAATAAAGGACACCTGACAATAGACAGGCTCTCCTGACCTGGCCCAGTTGGTGGGGCAACCAGAACAGGCCAGAGCTGCCATGTCGGTGCTTTAGACCCTCTCTCCCCATTGCTGAGTGGGGTCTGCAGTGGGTCTGCTGCTCTGAAGCCTGGTCTTCCCCTAAAGAAGGAATAAAATGATCCACTGGGTGCCCAGGTCCACGTTGTGAAAACCTCTCCAACTCCTTCGAGGCTGAGACGGGCCTGCTCTTGTTCATGTTTCCACCGCAGTTTTTTGCTGGAACAGTGCTGGGCCCTGAGCGCCTCACCAACTAATGCCAGCTACTTCGTTCTTAGCTCTCCACTGCTGCCCCTGGCCTGGGGGAGCCTGTTTGTGACATGTCCCCAGCGACTGGCTACTCCCCAGCCTTATCTTTTCGACACCTCGTAGCTCTTTGTAAGTGTTTGTGGATTGAAAGATTAATGATAAAAATTTTTCCCAAGAACACTAAATTATTGGGTTATTGTCTTCTTATTTCTTTGAGTGAAACAATTGGCTATATATGTTTTATTTTATTAATTTTTAAGTCTTATTTGGGAAATCATAAGTAGCATCCTCTTAACACACCTACAGCTCACATCCTTTTAGGTAACAAATGTTAAACCCAATAAAAGAGAAAAATTTTAAAAATATAGAAAAATAAAAGGTACAGAAAAAATATTTTTCACTTATAAATTTATTATCTAGACTAAAAGTCATTAATATTGTGACATATATGTTTCCTTTTTTTCTACAAATTTTTAAAATATATTTAAGACAGTAAATTTTATATCTTTGCTAATTACATTTAAGAATATTTCATCCCTATTCCTATGAGCTAGAATGTAATTACATACACATTCTCACAAACAACGTGATACTTATGATGGGAATTTTAACGTGCATCAGTTTTCACCTGTTTCATAATAATACTTGAAAACATTGTGGTCCTTTATGGTTTAATTGCCTATAAGACGTGTTCACATATTTGATGTGATTTTATTCTTCCAACAGTCCTATAAGGTAGAAATCATTACCTTTATCAAAAGAGTAGCATTAGTTATGGTAAGTAACTGAAATCCTTCTTTATTACAGAAAGAGTTTAAGATGATTATTTTTATAGGTGAGGAATCTGAGGAGCAGAGAAGTAATGGACTTCAAGATAATATAGATAATGATAATAATTATATTATAGCTATTGACTGAGTCCTTCCTACCTGCTGCTAAACTCTTTACCTTAGTGGCTCATTCAAACCCCACTTCTTTGAATGATAGGCTTAATTGCTGACAGTCACACAGCTAGTGTGTGGTATAGCCAATAGATAGAAAATACCAGTGCTTGGTATTGTGCTAGCTTTCCAGTGCTCTTTCCTTCAGAGGTGGCATGTGTTGGTCAGGTGTTATGAGAATTACAAAGCAAAGTCTAAAAACACTTCTTCTTTGAGTGTGCTTTTTCATTGATGGGCAAGACATGAAAAGTACCAATAAAAGAAACATTCCATATAGCTGTTCTCTTTTTCATGTTGGAGATAATGTCTATACCTTGACTTTATCATAGTTTCTTTTGTATTACATTTTTGTTAATTTTTAGCCATACATATTAAAATTCAGTTCAATAAATATATTCACAAATTGAGCCCCTTCTGCTTTTCTGCTTGTGTTGTCATTAATTACTTTGTCAAAGCAGAAAACAAAATAAAACAGGAAATATGGGTAGAGCAAAAATGAAAACTTTTCCAGGATTCCGTAGAACTCTCGAAGCACTGCTGAGCTTTAAAGAAACTGAACAAAATATTCTATTTTTAATAAGAATAGCTAAAAGTTCTTACTTTGCTTTCTTAGTCACTGGCTGAGCCAGAAAGGTGGCCGTTAGGTTGATCTGGATGTTCTTCTCCAGTCAAGGAGGCACTTTTGTTTACATCTGTACCTAGGCAACCAGAATACTGAATCAGATCAGGAACTATGGCACATAAATTTCTGCAGTGGTCACTCCTCTTGTTCTGTCATACGCTACCTGTTGGCCAACCTTCAAAATATATCCAGAGTGAATCAACTTTCACCACCTTTTTTGCTGCCTCACTGGTCCAAGCTGCCATGATTCTCCCTGGGATTGTTGCAGTAGCGTGCACGAGCTAGTCTTTCCTTTGTCAAACATTCCCCCCATCAGCTATGCTCAACAAAGTAGCCGGTGATGTTGTCAAAGTTAATAGTGACCATAAAACTTGTCAGCTCAAAATCCTTCAATAGTTTCCATCTTGTAAAGGCTGAAAGCTTTCTAAAATCTACAAAAGCTTTCTGAAGCCCAGCTGACGCGGTCCGCGCAGAAGCATCTGACCTCATCACCAGCCGCAAAGGCCACTTGGGTACTTGGAACATGCTGGCAGGCCCCGGCCTAGGGCCTTTCATCTTACTGTTGCCTCTGCCTAAATGCACTTTCCCTGGATATTCCCTCTGCTCCCTTCCTTGCTTCCTTCTGGTCTTAAATATCACTTTCTCAAAGAGGCCTTGCATAACTATCTCAAATTACAGTTTCCTTTTATGTACACACATTTCTGATTACTATTTCATGCGATATTTCCCCCTTTGCATTTATCTCTCTAATAGGCATTTACTTTTCTCACTAAATGTTTCCCCTGCTAGAACCTAAGCTCTGCAGGACAGACATTTTTGTCTCTTTTGTTCACTGCTCTGCCCCAATGCCTAGGACAGTGTCTGGCACATGGTAAGTGCTCAGTAAGTATTTGTTAAATGAATGAATAAATGAAGTCCATAAAGACATGTGGACAAAATTCTACAGGGGAGTTCAGAAGTACAGGAGACTTCTGTTTGGGGTTAGGTGGATGAAAGTGGTGTAGATTGTGAAGGAGTGGACACTTTATTTGAACCCTGAAAACTATATTAGTCCCTAACTCCTGAGTGACACTCATGAGGGTTTCACTTTTCTCTTACCCCTAAGACAACCCTGAGGACACTTCCAGGGGCTCTTACTGACCCTGAGAAATGCCACTTTCTCCACCACCAGATATTGATTGTCGTATTCTCTTCCTGTCTTTTAGGCAGTAGTCAATCAGAAAGGATCTGATAAAGTCAGTCTGGAATTTACACCTGACAAAGGTTGATACCTTAGTCCAGGCATTTCAAACATTAGTATGTATAAAACTTACCTGGAGAGCTTCTTAAATTGTAGATTCCTAGGCCCCACTCCCACGAGTTTCTAAACAAGCTCATTTCGATCCAGCGATCCAAGGAACACATACTGAACAACTCAAAGGAAATAATTTGTAAAGGTGGCATCACTGAAGGCCCACAGTGAACACAATTTTGGTCAGGGGCTGCTCTGTTGTTCCTAAAATTGCTACTGTATTCCTATAAACAATCATCTATTTGCCTGTCTGTCTGTCTACCCATCCATCCATCTCTCAGTGTCTTAGATTCCCTGCCTATGTGAATTTTCTTACACTGGAACTTTCTCCTTTCAAAACAACTTCCTTAGGTCCTGATTTCCATCTGCACCTCCCCCCAGGCCAAGCCACATCCTACCAGGCAGTCTCTCCTCAGGGGCCAAACAGCGATTTGCTGTCATCCCTACCTTGTGTTTATACCTGGCTGCTCCTCCTCCTCCTCCGCCTGACAGCCAGACTCTTGTTTCCATTCTCAGGTTCCCTGTTACCACTTCTGTGTCTCCCACCTCTGAACAAACAGCCTGTCCCTAGACACCTAATTGTAGCCATGCTGCTGTGGTGAATTCCCACCTCCCTTAGCTGTGTTACCTGCGTCCTTCACCCACTACCCTTTATCTGGCTTTGGTTAACATCAGCCAAATACACTGGTTAACCAAACTAAGAAGGGTGATGCATTAAAATAGAGTAACATTGATAATTTACAATGAAATAAAATACACAATAGGAAAGTGGATTTACCTTTATATGCAGTGTGTCACACATATTCACATGTGCAAAGTCCAAAACAAAATACAACTAAAGAAACCTTACAAAATCCCACCTCACTGATAATGCAGTACAAAGGTAGATAAGCTAATACTTCTAAGACAATGCCAGTTTGAGTGGATATGTTGTGTTGCCACTAGATATGGGAGCCATGAGGTTTTGTGGCAACAATAAAATCTTGCACTTGTTAAATTAGTTTACAGAATCTCTTGCTACTGGCAGCGGGAATATTTATTTTAGCTGCTCTAGTCCCATGACTTATTTCCCTCATTTCCCTGCAAAAATCTCTTCAGCTATGGGTTGGTTTCTTGCTCTGCTAGGGAGGCCCTGCGTGAGCCCTGTGGATCCAGCAGTCTGCTCTAACAAGGCTCAATGTGTCATCCCCGAGTGTGTCAGCTCACCAGGCACAGGCTGGTCATGGCCAGTGATCCCATTTGCTGCTTTGATGATCTTGGGGAGTCTGTTTTTGTTGTGTAATAAGACCAGTGTCCTCAGCCATCCAGCCTAACACAAGCACAAGTTCTTCAAGATAAACAGAAATATCTGTTTGAAAAGCATACACATAGATCGTAATCCCCAAATCAGTGAATGTATTTTTGGCCCTAGACATCCACACATTTAGCCAAATGGCTCTAGGATAGAATTTAACATTGTATGTTTGTCTCATTAATAGAAAGGGTAATGAAATCCACAAGAAAGGTTTTTCTTGCCCTGAGAATAACTACAGATCCCACCATTAAAATATGTGAGATTCTGTGCTGTACAAAACATACCCTGAATAACTCTCTCTGGGGCCCATGACTTCAGTATGTGCTACCAGGCTCATCTCCTCATGGTCATGGGGCCTGACCTTGTAAGAGTTTGGGCATCTTCCCTTTGCTTTCCTAGCATGGTTTATCTTTTAAAAAAATCCTCACCCAAGGATATTTTTCTTGTTTATCATCAGACAGAGTGGGAGGGAGAGAGAAGGAGAGAGAAATAGCGAGAGAAAGAGAAAGATTGATGTAAGACAGACACATTGACTGGTTGCCTCCTGCACGACCTGACCAGGTCCAGGGACAAACTGCAACCAAGGTATGTGCCCTTGACCAGAATCGAACCCACAACTCATTGGTCCTCGGGCAGATGCTCTAACCATTGAGCCAAACCAGCCAGGGCTGGTTTCTCATTTTTAAATTGAAAGTAAAAATAATTTTGTCCAGTACATTTTTTCCTAGAAATTGGTAATCAGCTTTTCATAGTTATAGAAATAACTACACCAAAGTGTAACACAAGGGGCTAGGGGAAAAAGTCAAACGTTTACTGAATGCCTATGACCAGTAAAGCCCAGTGTTTGTGTTTTTATCTATTTATGGCTCAGGTAATTCTCACAACACCGAATGAGTATGGTGTCCCGTTTTCCAGTACAAGTTGAGGAACTGTCTCAAAGTCATCCAGTAGTGTATCTGACTAAAGTCTATGCTCTTTCCACCCTTCCAAACTGCTTATCTTTGAAATCACTATGTGCCTTCATCTTTTTCTGCCTCCTTCCTCTTTTGGCATTACTTCTGTTTGCCTTGTGTTTTAGATACTCAAGGTCTCTGCTGGTTTCGCTCATTCATTCACTCACTTATTCTGTCAGTCAGTCATATAAGTTTTTTCAAACATGTGTTGGGTGTCTTCTAAGTGCTTTTCTCGACACCAAATAGCAATGAGCACAACAGGAAAAAACCTGTGCCTTCTCTGACATTCTGCAGGGGAATTCGAATAAGTACACAGACTTTCAGGAAGAGTGGTAAGTGCGATGAGAGAGGAAAGCAAAGATGCTGTGGCGATCCTCCAGAGAGCACACAGTAGCCTACAGGGAGGGAGGAAAGGGAAAAGATTTCTTCTTTTTCAAAGGGGTGACGCCGGAGGGGAGGCCCGTGGCACTGTAGGGATGACCTCCCCATAGAGTAGATGAAACTCCTTTTCACTTAGTGAATGCCCTTCCCCATGGCAAGTCGGGCAGAGTGGCAGGAACAAGAGGGTTGATAATCAGAGCTGAGGCTGTACAGTTGAGTAGAGGCCAGAACCCAAAGGTCTTGTCTTGCTTCTTTGCAGACAAACTAAGGAGTTTAGAATTCCTCTGCAGGTGATGAAGAGCTGAGTGGCTGGGTCCTTGAGTCCCTGGTTGTGTTGTATGCTAGAACAGAGCCCCACAAGAGGCTGGTGGACTGTAAATAGGCCAACCTGTGAATTCTGTTTCTGCTTCCTTGTGAAGGAACTCTTTTTAAACCTGAAGACACTAAATCAATAATGTAAAACTGTGATTAAAATCTTTAGTTCTTATGGAAAACTTTTGAAAAATTTTTTTGTGTGTGTGTCTAATATTGCCATTGTATAAACCATTTGAACTATCAGAAACTTGGGCCTCTGATACCACATTATCACTGAAGCATTTCATGGCTCTTTGTTAGAGGAACTCAGCACAGTAATTTTATTTTTGTAACATGAAAAATTATTCATATAAACTGATATACACTTCTCTACCCTAAATAAAATACACCAAAAATATACTCTGAAAAATTATTTTGTAAGAATTGGGGTGTCTCTGTAATTATTTTTATGTTTAAAATAATATATCAATTTCCATGTATATACATACATGTATAATTTTACATAAATGCATAAATGTGACATATAGAAATATAAGAATAATATCCTGAATATGTAAATATATCACAAAATATATAGGAAGGAACACTGTAAATCACTCCCTCTGAAATTATCATTGAAATAATCATTGTACATATTTCAGTGTGTTTTTAGCCTTTTTTGTTATGAACATATACATATGAGGTCATATCTATATCTATATCTATATCTATATATCTATATATCTAATTTCCATATCCTGACCTTTTTATTTAAACTTAATGATATGCTATAATTTGACATTTCAACTGTTATTATGTATTTTTGAAAATAGGAGTTTAATAGTTGTATAATATGCATTCTATGGCTACCATAATATGATTTAACTGTTTTCTAATTTTTGGACATTTAGATTGTGGCTAATTTTTTTTGTAATGTAAATAATACTATAATAACATTGTACACAAAATCTTATATACTAGTGTACACAAAATTTTGTATGTCTCTGTTTTCTAAGGAAACAATGGATCAAAGAGTAGGAATGTTTGTGAGGATCTTTTTTAAAATATGTTTTTATTGATTTTTTAGGGAAAGGAAGGGAGAGGGAAGAGAGAGAGAGACATCCATGAGGGAGAAACATCGATCACCTGCCTCCTGCACACCCTGTACTGGGGACTGAGCCCATAACCTGGACACATGCTCTAACTGGGAGTTGAACCAGGGACCTCTTGGTGCATGGGACAGTGCTCAATCCACTGAGCCATGCTGGCCAGGCTATTTTTGAGGATCTTGATACATATTGTCAAATTACCTTAAAAAGTATGATATTTTTGCAAAGCAAATTGAAAATATGTCATAAGAGACATATGATTTTTATTCCCAAATGCAGAAATTGCACATGTTCAAATACATTCTAGGGAAATATCCCAATATACAGAAGAAGACAAACAAACATGTTTACCATAGTGCTAAAATAACCAAAAAAATGATTATTTATCTTCATTGTTCAACACTAAGGAAATGCTGAGTATTATTTGGATAACTTAGTTATGACAAACATAAACACTAATGTTTATTAATAATTATTTGTCATGTTTAAAATGTATATATTACAATATTAAGTGAAAAATTGGGGTGCAAAATGTAACATACAGTTTAATTTTAAATATATTAAGAAAGGCATTTTATGTTACAAAAGGCATTTTATCAAAATTTTAATTGTTTCAGGGGAGGTATAATTACAAATTTTTTTTTTCTTTCTAGTCTACAATATTTTTATTAAGTATGAACTCTTATTATATTTTAAAGTGAATAATTATTTACTAATTTAAGTTGTGTCGTTATACTTTTTGAACCAGATTTCCTTATCAATGTCTGTTTCTGACTGTACTTCAGCCATAGTTTCATTTTCTAATGGTAAAGAAATTATACTAGGAATCGTAAGGGTTTTCGGGCTGCAGGCCACTTTGAAGTGGACAGGCTGCAAGTGGCTGCTAATTCCGGAAGCGGTGCAGACTGCACCTGGCAGATGCAGAGGGGGCTTAGGACGGGAATTTGGTTGTGTTCCTTACCTGCCCGAAGCTCCGCACCTCTTAGAAAGTAGTGGCAGGGCCCGTTCCTGTCCGATCTGTTTCCAACCCCTGGAGAAGCAGGCGGCCAGGCACTTTCGAAGTAGAATGTTCAGCTTCCAGCTGAGAAAGTACTTTGCACTCCAAATCTCACACTCAATTTCTATTAGTTAATAATCTGCTTTAGATTTTAGTTTGATTTTACTTTTAAAGATGGGAGATAAAATGACTTGCTGAGACATAAAACAACAAATGTTGTGGGTTTTTTGTTGTTGTTGTTGTTAATCCTCACCCGAGGATATTTTTCCCTCTGATTCTTAGAGAGAGGGAGAGGGAGGGAGGAGAAGAGAGAGGGAAACACCGGAGTGAAGTGAGAGAGACGTAGCAATTGGTTGCCTTGGGCACCCGCCTTACCGGGCCAGGGTAGAACCTGCAACCCCGGTATGTGCCCTTGACTGGGAATCTAACCCGTGGCCCTTTGGTGAGTGGGCCGATACTCTAACCACTGAACCACACCAACCAGACTAAAACAAGAAATTTTTGAAGGGGATTCACTAGAACACTCACACACATTTTTGTGAGAATTGTGGTGTCTCTGTAACTAATTTTTACATTTTAAATTCAATTTATACATACAGAATTTTACATAAATGCATAAATGTGATATCACATTTTTAAGTGAATAGTATTTTTCTGTCCATTTTTGCTTCCTCCTTCCTCCAATCTCCTCATCCACATTCACCATCTACCATGTCGCCTTAGTAGGAGACCTTTATAATTTCAGAATATGTCAAGTAGGTTTAAACACCCCTCTCCCACTCAGATTTCTGGGTGAACGTTACACTTCAGATGCAGCCAGGTTTGCAGAATCTGCAGCATCAGCTTCTTATTAGTAGCCAGTCTGTGCTAAAACTGTACTTAGAGAAGTGTTATCTGATTTTTTAAGAATAGAAGGTCTAAATGTTGTTCCTGGCAAGTGAACCGATTCTTTTCTTTGCTACCTCAATTTAAAAATGTTCAAATAAATGCTCTATGACTTAGAAAGTATCTTCCTCTGGGCATTTACATGGAAGTGCACAGGGAACTTTCTGGAGTGATAGAAATGTTCTCTATTTTGACCGTGGTGATGATTAAGTAGATGTGTATAGCATTAGTCAAACCCTATTGAACTAAAGGTGCACTTTATTGTAGGCAAACTGCCCAATAAATTCATTTAAACTCTGGGTTTTTAGAATTTGCTATGAAGACGTTGTGCTTTATCACTCCAGTCTGCGCTCCTCCCCCATCTGTAATGACATGTGGATTTCAGATGATGTATTCTGTGGGGCTATTTAAGGGCTAAAAGTGATAGAGAAGCAAAAGTGGCCCTGCCGGTAATAGGGTGTCAAACAAATGTCGTCAGAGCTGCTAGCGTCACACGCCCATTGTGCCCCAGAAGCCACTCAGCTCTTCTCTCTTCTACAAGCATTTCCCAACTTGTGGCAAAAGTTGCAGAAGGAGGCAGTTCTTGCTTTGGTGTCATAGAAACCGAGTTCAATTCTTTGTCTCAATATTACTTTCTGTCTTCTGTCTTGCTTATGACATATGTTTAAGTAATAAATAATGAATAAAACGATGTTTAGGTCATAGAATAAAACTATTCATTAATGCAGTTTTTCAATTTATCTAATTTGAAAGAAAGATAATAAAATATATTTACCTTATAACACTTGAATATATATGATAATGGTGCCAACTAAATGATGAACACTGTAAAAAGTCATCCAGATAGCCAATAAGAGTTTGTTCTTTACCATCTCTCTGGGCAGCACTACCTGGTGGAAGGACCTAGCACCTGCTGCCACACAGTAGAGGGTTGGGGGATGACACTGGCCCTCTCTAGGTCTCAGTCCCTGTGGGGACCCTTCCCCTATCTGACTGGTGTGGTATATCTGCCTTAAGATGGAGCCAACCACTTTGAAAGGAAAAGGCTGTCATTACCCCTGGGGAGTGTGTCTGCTGGTGCCTGGCTTCTGAGAAGATGCCAGAGAACGCTGCTCTACAGGGAGCTGGTGAGGACTAGTCTGATCCTGAGAAGGAAGAAAATCGCTGGAATGTGTGTGAAAGACTGAGGGGAGAGCGTCCAAGTGTTGACCAGTTAGGACTTGAGATGACCCCACCTTTGATGGCAAATCTGTTTCTAGGTTCATTAAGTGCTTGGGGAGAATGGTATTTTTGTTTGTTTGTTTTGAAGCCAAGTGAATAGTCATGGTTTTGTGCCTGGTTTACATGGTGGGGCAGAGATCCAAGCGCACAGATGTAGGAGCTGGACACGAGAGAGGAACATGAAGAAGTAAGCCTTGAGGACTTCCTGTGATCCACTTTTTGGTAAAAAACAAACCTTTGTGGGATAATGACTCCAGTCTTATAATAAAGCAAAACCTTGAAAGGCAGAGCAGACAATGAAAACAATGTTAGATCCTAGGTGGCTTCAATGAGGACTGAGTCAGATAACTTCTAGAAACTTCTCTACTTTAGACTTTCAGGTTTTATAAAACAATACAATTCCTTTATTGTACAAATCAGTTTGAATAGGATTGTTTGTTACTTGTAATAGAAAAGTCCAAATTTATTTAGTAAAAAGTGTATTACCATATATGTAGACCATACTGTTTAGATGTTAGGTGTACAAATCAGTAAATGGCATATTTATTTTAAAAAGCTTCCAGTGAGCAAACCTACGGTATAAAACAGCCCACTGACTTTGTGAGATAGGCACTGAATCACGTGGTGTGGAATAGTTTTTAATGTTTTAAATATATTTTATGAATGGTTAGTTGAACATTAGAAAGTATAAAACATTACCTCATCTTGGCAATATATTTAGGTCTCAACTCCAAATTTATTTTTATATATTCATAGATTTTTTTATATACTGATAAAGCATGACAAATTTAGCCTGTGATAAACCAAAATGAACTTCTTTTTCTGCAAAAGTAAACTCATTTCAGAATTGCTCATTGTTGCTCATGGACCTGTGGTGTTTAAGAGATGTGGAGTAATGTCCCCAAAGTACAAACTTAATCATTTTTTCCTGTACCTTCTGCAATGATTCAGGTTTTTAAAGCTTCTGGAATGATATTGTTCCAAGTAACCAAAGTGTTAGTAAGCTGAGAACATAGATAAAATCTTGTCTCAAGTATAACAACTTAATTATTGACCCTTTGAACATTAGAAAACTTACATTTACCTCCAAGAAGGAGGTGCAGTCCTGAGTATCTGAGCCCAGATCCATTTTCCCTACTGCAGCTTCTATTAACTTTTAAGATTCTCTTTCACATTTACTGAAGAGCTGTGGCTTAACCTATTGGAATCATGCTTCTGTAATATGTCTCTCCGTTAGGGACTTGCTGTAAGAGAGAAAGAAACGGATAGAGAGAAACTGACACACATATGCATTGAGTGTTCGCCATTCAGTATACCCATAGAACATAGACATGTATTTCTCTCTGTGTAAATGAGGAAGGATGAATCCAGGAAGCTGTGAGTCAGCCAGACAGTTCTGGGAAGAACTGTACCAGAACTGGAGAGTTCATGAGCCCCATTGGTCACAAACAGCAACTAGGTAGAAAGAGCATCAGCTTTACTGCAAGGAGATGAAAGTGCCAGCTGACCCCAAGGGACATCTGACTGTACTGACTATGTGCAGGTCCCCAGGGAGATAGTCTCTAACTAACTCTCCTAATTAAAATGACATATTTATGACATGATAGAGGACATTAACTAAGGTGGGACTTCCTGTGACCAAGACTCGAAGGACTTAGGGATGGAAAGAGGAGGTTTCAGGGTGATGTTTGAGGTGCTGAAGGGAAGGAGGAAAGGAAGAAAGGACTCATGGTCTTGGCCATGCTCCAGCTGGTCACTCGCTCCCTGGAAGCAAGAGCTTTCAAGAAGGAATTTCATGGAAGGAGTTCTGCTACCTTAACTGTGCTTTTCCTAGGGAAGACTCTGTCAAAGGTGGTGTGTTTGAGAACAGAGGGACCAATTCCAGTTTGCCGATGACTTTCCTGATTTTTGCATTAAAAGTTCTGAGTGTTGGGAAACCCTTTAGTGGTTGGTCACCCTGGAGTCCTGTGGAATGTGATGCCGGGCTGGCGCTCAGGGACCTTGCAGACAGATGGTGGTGCTGTCTTGGGTGCAGGATTACTAACTAGCCAGGGAAGATCAAAGGAAGAGCAATGGGAGCACATTTGAAAAGAATGGTTCATGTAGGAGATTTACTTTTCTTTCATTTCCATTAGGATTTCTGGATCCCTTGATCCAGAGAAAGGACAAAGCCATTCTGTTGAGGTTTCAGATCACTCTTAGGTTTCAGGAAGCCAATAGACAGAGATAAAGAGATTGGAAATGTGAGATGCAAGGGGTGATGGTAGAAGCCTGGCTATGAAGTGTTTGTTCTACCCCCACCCCTGCCATGGCAAGAAGCTGGCTCTTTGTTCAACTTGACACTCTCCTGGCAGGAAACAAAGCACATTTTGTAGCTTCTATTGGAAGAAGCCATCGCTCTTTGAAAATAAATATGGATGAGACAATCAAATTATGTGGGGAAAAGATTCCACTGATTTCAACTCAAGATATGTGTGTTCATGGGAAAGACACCTGGGGGAACATACAAGGAGAGCACGTTAGAAGCAGCTCTCTCTTCTTTTGCAGGAATTGGAGAATTAATTCACAAAGACAAGGCTTTCTAACACATGGGGTGAGCTCCTGCTGATGTAAAGCCAGGAAGGACACACAGCTAAGGGTAAAGGAACCTGGAGAATCGCCAGTAAAAAGTGGTGGAGAGTGGGGGTAACAGGGACTGGGGCAGAGCATAAAGAGATACTTTCTCTTGGAAGCTGCCTCAGTGGCTTCAAATTCTTCATTTAATTGTTTTTCCTTGAAAGAAGAGTTTCGTGGTCAAATAAGTATAGGAAAGACCATTTCCCTTAGCTCTGTCTTCAGCATGTACTTTAGCATGTCAAACTGCTTAACTGTAACTCTTTTCAAGAGTTATATAACCACCTCATTTTATTTTATTTTAATTTGAGAATTATTATCCCCAGGAAATAGTGAAACACAGAACATACTTTCAGAAATACTGCCTTAGAAAGTTTGTATCTGAGAATAATTTCAGTGAAAAGCTCAGGAAAGAATTTTCTGGAAATTCTTTTAGGGATCAATGGCATCTTCACTGGTGGACTTCCACCCTGGGACAGTGGGACCCCTCCCCCAACCAGAGGTATAGGACCAGCATCAATACCAGCTGCTCAGGAGACTGGTCCCTCTGCCAGAACCCAAGTTTGGAATTGGAATATCTGGCCTTTCAGAAAAGTAGCACTGTGATACCTCACTGGAGCTCTGCATGACTGAATCTTTGTGAATCTTCTCTTTGAACAGACATTCAAAACCTAAAAAATAAAGGACACTCATCTTTTAGAGATGCTGCAAACAAGAAAAGAGTTAAAAAGGCAATGTAAAAATGGAAGTCATTTGAAGATCAGAATAGTATTTAAATTAAAAATATTATTACTTCAAACCAGTGTTAAACTTCTAATATTTGGATGAAATTAAAAATGAGTGTTATAATGTTGGGCAAGGGCCCATTGGAAATGATTGTTATCTACTTAGAAAAATTGGTTGAACTAGTAAAATACAAATGCAGTTCCTAATCAAAACACGACCCTTATATTGCTAACCTGTTGAAAGGGCAAAACATAGAAAAAATACTTTATAAATATTTTATAACTAGAGCACTTTAGCTGAGCAGCCTAAACATAGTATTTTAGACTAGAAGCAATATACTCTTATGTTCTTATGATATAAAAGGTTATCCATCATTATTTGAGAATTTTTTTTTTGCACTGAGTTAAACAAAAAGGGGGGGTTTTATTCAGATGAGAGAAAACAATAGCATTGATTAAGAATAGTTAGAAAAAGGGTATATTATTTTTCAAGAATTCTTTTGAAGATACGTCTTGATTGAGTTATCAATTCCAACCTAAATAAAACACTGAAGAGGTTTGTTATCACTTGACTGATATATTCTGGAAGAATATTTTTTCTCTAAGGGTTATAAGACAGAGGGGACTGGGGAAACATGTTGGCCCTGGATGAACCTATGTTGCCACATTCGTACACAGGATATGCCCAGGAAAATTGTGAATGGTCAGTTTTTTGGAGGGGTTTCCTCTTCCCCATTTTAGTATCTCCTAAGGGGTCCATTCTTTTGGCTGCCAAGTGTCCCTTCTTTGCTACTCCATGCTGGCCTGCTTATATAATGCATCTGTCTTGCATCTTATTGAAACTTCAAATCGTACCATCTTTCCTATTTATAAGAGCAAAACATTGAAAAAACAAATATAAAACAGTAAGAAATTAAAAAATAAATTCTGATGAAATACAAACCAACCACTAGAATGCTGATTTTGTGTACTGAAGAAATGTTAGGTGAAAAAAAAGATAAATAAATTCTATGTATTACATAATTCATATGTATAAATTCTCTCTGAATATACATTCTCTATACACACATATATGTTCTACATGAGTACTCCATATATACACCTATTTACACATACATGCGCACACCCTACAATGTTAAGGCACTTATTTCAATATAATTATAGTTGGTTTTTATCTTCTTTATGCATTTTATTAATTCCAAATTTTCTACAAAGAACACACATTACTTTCCAAATAAGAAAATAAACTGTTTATAATAGAACTCTTTTCACTATGGACCATTTCTTTGAATCCCTGGTTTTTGCTGGAGGAACTGAATTTATTTGTACAATTATGTCAATATTTGTGGCACAGACCTTGAGTTTCCTGAAAAAAATCTGGAGACTAGACCTCGCCCTCTGATGGGTGGCTGTGACTTTGGACAAGTTCCCTGGCCTCTCTGGGCTTCTGTCTTTTCACCAATGAAAGAAGTTTAATGGAGACAGATGACCCCTGGGGCACCTCTCTGGTGAGTCTATGGCTATGCCTCCCTCAAATAAGATATGGTCACTTTAAGGGGCTTGTGCATTGATCTCAAGGAATACATTTAAATGACCAACATTTGGGGACATAAATGGCAGTCCTGTGTGTTGGTTTATGGGTTTTCCAGGCCCATAGTTGAAACTTGAGGACACTGGCATCTTACCTTGAGCCTGCACCAGAATCACCTAGTGCTGGATAGGACCGCTGAGGCCCAGCCGCGACTTTCTGATTCAGTGGGGCTAGGGTGGGGTTGGGGAAATCGTGTCTCCAACAAAGTCCAGTTCATCTGGTCTGAAAGAAACCTACCTAAAAAAAGTATCTGGTTAGGGGAAGGCATTGCCAATACCCATGGCTTTATAAACTTTTTTTCCCTTTATTGATTTTTTTTTTCTTTTTTAGAGAGAAAGTGAGAGGGAGAGAGAGAGAAATATTGATGAGAGAGAACATCAATTGGCTGCCGCCTGCATGCCCCCTACTGGGAATTGGGCCCACAACCTGGGCATGTGCCCTGACCGGAAGTTGAACCAGTGACCTCTTGGTGCATGAGTTGATGCTCAGCCACTGAGCCACACTGGCTGAACAATACCCATGGCTTTTAAAAAATCATTTCCCCAAATGATTAGATAAGTGTTTAGCGGATTACTGAAGGATAACTTCAAAGCCCTTTAAGGTTTTAAAATAAGTTTATTTAAAACAGTATTCCTCTGGATGCTCTAAGTAGCACAGTTGAAGAAATTACTGAGCACCATGGGTCTGAGCGTGGGACAGGGACCAGAGAGTGTTGCTTTAGTTGACTAGAGTCTCCTGCATGTAGCAGGCATCCAGTTTCTTTGATGAATTAGACAAGTAAGTGAGATGACTTTTTCTGTGAAGCACATTTAACCCAAATACCAGAGTGGTTTCAGGATATCCCAGTTACTTGACAGGTACTGGGTAAAGCCCTCACAGACATTTCCTCTTTCTTGTTACTCAACTTAGGAAATGGATGTCAGCCTATAGGTGTGAACATCAGAGTCGGCAAACCCAGGCAAGGATGCTGAAAGGCAGCTTTTTCTGTCTGAAAAATTAGTTCCCATCCCAGAATGATTCATGCATTGTCACTTCCCAGACCTGCACACTCCACTCCTTCTGCCTGAAGTGCCCCTTTCTTTTCTTCTTGTTCTAACGGCCCTCTGTAAGTGACTTTCACTTACCCTAGCTTACTGTCGTTTTTCAGTGTTGTGCTGGGACTATCTTGAGTGTGCAGCTGGTCTTGGATTCATCTCTGTATCTCCAAAACCTAATAGAGCATCTGGAAAATGTTTCCTGTTCAAAATAGGGCCATGGATATTCACAGACAAAATTCATCTTTAATATAAATAAAATGACCTATAAAACAAGACCATAGCTCAAAAGTAGGCAAAGTGTAAAAATCAAGTGTTTTTGTACTTCCTTCTTGTTCAGACTCATATTCTATCAAACCTCCTCTAGTCTCTCAGAGCTCTTGGCACGCAGTTTCTCAGTCTGCCTGCTCCAATATCTGCCAGTGCTCTTGGAGAAATTTCAGGAACCCACCTTAGACGTCTCACCTGACTTCTCCTCTGTGATCTCTGAAGAGGATTTCTGTTTCATTTTGTTTGGTTGTTCTTAGAGACAAAAGACAGCCCCAATATTTTCACAAATAAATAAAATGGTGGATGGGTAAAGTACTTGGTGCTTAGAGATATTTGATGCTACATTCGATTTTATTCTTGCTTATGAAAGAAAGAATGAGTATGTCTCTCCATTTAGCTATTTAGCTATTTAAACTAGCTACCCTTATACTTGTATATTATGTATAGAAAAGTATTTGAAATGATGTTTACTTGTTATTAGTCATGAATAGTTTAGTTAGTGGTATTCAAGTGACTTTTTAAACACTGTACTTTATCCTGGTCAGTACTGATTCTTATGTATTATTTTTACAATTTTTATTCCAAAATATTAAAGAGCACACTGCCTCTATAAGTGTTTAGAAGATCCCATACCTCATCTAATGTTAACGTAGATTTATCTGTCCTATTACTTAGGAGACCCAAACATAGAAAGGCATAGACTCAAGTTACCAAACCCCAGAGTGGAAAGGTGGCTTATATTTATTTATAACAGTTTTGGAATTCCAGCTGAGCCGAACCTGTGTGCCCTCTCCGTCTGCAGAACGTGGAGCGCTCTCTGCGGAGGGAATGTGACACTTATAGGTGGATCAAGAAGGGAATTATTTCAGTCAGTCAAGGTGGTTCTGTCTTCAGAATGAGTCAAAGCAACACTCTTTGTCAAACTTTCCCCCAAGGGCATGTAACCTCATGGATGAAAAATAGAGCACAAGGTGGTCAGGACCTGATAGTTCTGCGGGTGAAACATGATGAAGGGTGGCTGTTCTAAATGTGCTTGGTAACAAATCTTTTATTTTTTTTACATTTTTATCTGCATGACTTTATGGGGTTTTGATGCTGCTCAGTTAACAATATGAGTTGTAAGACAGAGCATCCTATAGGAATGTCCAAGTATCCAAAAATTAATTACATGATGCTAAAACATTTCAGCCACTTTGAGGATAAAAAAGGGTCAGTTGTTGGGGATCAAGAATAATTGTGAGGAAGATTTCCTTGGAGACCTATCCCCAAGGGGAAAGGTTTGTATGTATGTATGTGTGTGTGTGTGGTGGTGGTGGTGGTGGTGGGGAGGTACTTCCTCTGTAGACCAAGTCAGAAGAAAGGGGCTTCAGGGCTTCGATGAGATCTTTTGATATGTGTCCCCTTAATTTAGGAGGGGATAGTGGGCTGGTGTCTGACTCCTACCTAGGAAATATTCAGGGTGAGAGATGGGCTGACTACCCGCTTCGATCTCATGGAGCCTATGGGATGGGATAAAAGGCACATGTCAGGATGAGAGGAAATGAAGATGAACTGGAGACAGAACTTCCTGAGCTCCCTTTGGGTTAGTGGCAGAGTGCATCTACTTCAGGAAGTGAAATCCTAGAGGCAAGAGCCTTTGGAGGTACATTATCACCAAGGACAAAGCCACCACAGTACCAGGATTCAATCTAAGCAATGGCCTGCTCCAAACCAGGATGGCAGGCCAAAGGCCAGAAGAGAAAGCAGGTCAGTCAGGGCACTTGTTTTTAAGGTATGTTAAGATATAGTTAGAATGATTGACAATTATGGCACCAGTTATCTCGAGTTTCCATATGCAACTTCTTACACAATGACTGAAGCATCAATCGGTCCCACTTCGGCTCCGGAGTGGAAATTAAAGCAACAATCACAACTTGGAACCAACTACCAAAAAACAAACCTGCTTGCTAGCAGTTCACACATCACTAAATGTTGAACAAATTTAAGGAGTATTAATTAGAAGGGAGGCAGATGATTATTTGACCTGGGACACCCACAGGTCATGGTTTAGCCTTGTGCCTGGTACTTTTTGACTCATGTGGTTTGGTCCTAAGCTCATTTCTCCACCCTTGTGGAGTCTTATCTCTAAAACTTCATCTTAACATTCTTGCTTCACAGAGAAAACACAAGATTGAAGCACCTTGAAAACAGACCTGTAAAATTAGAAAAATTATAAGCTCATTTTATATAAATCCATTTTGGTTAAAAAGTATAACAGAATTTGGTAGATTTTCACTTTCAACTAGAAATTGTTTATAAAGAACCAGGAAAGAAAGGCGGTCTGTTGACATCAGATTTGAGAAGATAAGACTTAAATCAGCCACAACATTGTGACAAATATTTTCAGAACAGTTATAAAATTAAATTAAATATAAACTTATTTTATATCTTGTCATCATAAAATTGAATATTTGTCTCTGCTATGAAGGACTTTCAGCTTTCTTAAACTATTAAGATGCCGATTTGAGTAGTTTCAGGAATTGTCTTGTAAGTTCCAATTGAGACTATTGTGTGTGTGTGTGTGTGTATATACCAAATTTATTAGAATGCTGTAGAAAACTGTGTCTTTTCACTTATAGTTGTAAACTAAGTTTTTCATGGGAGGTTGATTTACACTAGGAGGTTGAATGTTAATGATAATTAACTGATGGTATTAATCTAGCTCAACTTAATTCAATTAGTAAAGAAGGACTGTAGATTTTCTTAAAATTAGAAGCATAGTCAGAGGCATAACTCTTCTTAGTGATATTTATTTACAACTAAAAACAGGAGTCTAAGACATTAACTTTGAGATACTATGAGAATCTCAATCTTCTATATAGCTTATAGTAACTTTTACCCCTATTGAGTCAACCAAGTCTACCCCAAGGGTAGGGGTAGTAATATCTGACTTGAAACCCAAGGGTTTGACTAACATTTCAGTCTCACTACTTGTCTATGATTCAGATTTTTGTTGTTGTTGTAATTTATAGATAATTCAGCTCAAAATGACTCAAGCAAAATAACTTTTTAGCTCCCAGCACTATAAAAACTGGGCAATGTGCTAAGCAAGAACCAGTGGTCATAGGATGCCATTAGGGTTCTCTCAATGCTGGTTCTGCTTCCTCTGCTCTAGCTTCTTTCTCAGGCAACTCCTCCCATCAGTGGTCAGATGGCCACTTGCAGATCTAGAATTTCATCTTCTTAGTTCAGCAATCTTAGTGGAAAGAAAGTTTCTATCCCAGCAGTTCCAGTGAAAGGTCTGGATATGAAGGTTATTGGTTCTTACTGGTTCAGTTTGGTTCAGCCCAAACCAATCACTATTTTAGAGGGAAGCAGTGGTTCAAATGGGCAAGGCTTGGGTGACATCTTCCCTCCCCAACAAGTGGAGGACCCACCTGTCAGAGAGTCCTAGAAGGCATGTACAAAGCCCTTTCAGTTGTATTTTGTAAATGTTTCCTAGGTGATCTTAATGTGCAGTCAGGATTGAGAACCACTGCTGCAAGTTAAACTTGATGCTTGGGAGAGACTGTCCATCCTTCACCCAGAGGATGATGAAGTTTAAGTGCTAACCTTCTCTGAGAGTATTAGCATTTTAACCACATCCAAGTGTTAAGCTAAAGGAATGAATCACTAGTGGTGACATTTCAGTCATTTACCAGGACAGAGAAAGCATTTGGAGAAGAATCAGGGCCTTCTCATTACTCCTGAAATAACATCAGAAGTCATCCCTCATTGTGATCTTTCATGTGGTTTACCCAGTTGATAATTAACCTGACTGAGATGAACTACCAAATAGATGTTGTTCAGTGATTTTAAAAGTAAGAGATGTTTTAAAGTGCAGCCTTGTGTTGGTTTGTGTGTGTGTGTGTCTTTTCTTCATCCAAAAATGATTCCTTTAAAAGAGGAAGAAATCTATACAATTGGGTTTTTATACTGATTCTTTTTGCATGTTCTCTGCCACAAGATTGAATTGTCATTGCTTTGCTCTCAAGAAGCACGTTGTATATTTTCTGCTACATGAATCATTATAAACAACAGCTTGGGGAAGGCACTCTAGGGCCAGTAATTATACTGATGAAACAGAAAGACTGTATTCCAAGTGAGGCTAATTTTAGCAGAAGTCAGATAAAAATGTTGCCAACTAACAGCAAATGTGCTGGCAATAGAGCCAAAATTACTGGTGCCAGTGACTGGTTGTTTGGGCTAGTGGTTCCCAGGGTTGTCCCAGAAAGCCAGACTGGACCTCTGGCAATCCCAAGTTGCTTAAAAGTATGGGGCTTAGTACATAATCACTCTGAGAAATCACAGGCGGAAAGTAATTATGAGCTGGAAATGTAGTGAACCTGACAATCTAAAGTTCTGTGTGTCTGTCTGTGTCGCTGAGTGTTGGGTGGGGAGAGGGCTCACAGACCTATGTAGTTGATAACTGACCCAAACTTTGATTTATTTCTCCACAGAGTAAGCTATTCTGTGAAGAAAATTCCTAAAATGTTGTATCATATTATGAAAGCAATTTTGATTTCTTTAAAAAATCCATGTTTAAATTTTGTTTAGAGTTCTGTTTTCTACAAAGAATACAATATTTTTAAATAATCACTTAAGCTCCCTGTAGCTAGTATCTCAACTCAGTTTGCTGAAATGAGTGTTACTGGAAAATTAAACATATGAGTCATTCTGGAAAAAGAAATTAAGACTAAAAATGCAAAGGTAGTTGGAAAAGAAGTCTGCCGCTGAAGAGAGTTTTGGCATAAAGAGGAAGGTGCTGTTATATTCTCACTGGAAAGATGCCACATGTAGCATTTTCTTCTTTTTTTCCTCATGTGAAGAAAAGTAGAAATTCTGATCACAAAAAAAAGTGAGTATAAAATAAGCTTTTCCTTGTGAATTAGTTAAACTAAGATAATATGATGACCTGGCATCTGATTTAGAGATTAAAGATCAGTTGACAAATAAACAATTTCATTAGTAAGCAAGTAAAAAAATAAAATTAGCTTAATCAAAAAGAGAATGAATTAAACCATCATAGTGAAATGAGTCTGTTTCAGTTTTTTTCCATGTGTCAGGCTAGATGACCATTCACAGTATCTTAAACAAAACAACTAAATTTAATCTCTTGGTATAAAGAGATTAAATTTCTCAACATCACATATTAAATTTAGAAAATTCCCTAGCTGTCTCTGATTGGGTTATATTCTCATTCTTAAAAAATATCTGTGGCCAGTGAAATTAGTACTCAGACTGAACCAGTGTGGTAAACTGAATCCATGCCACGTGTGACATTACCATACAAAGTAAAAGGGACTTTGCAGATGTGATAAATTAAGGATTTTGAAATAGAGATTATCCTGAATTATTTTGTCAGGCCCAATGTAGTCACAAGTTTCCTTATAAGAGGAAGGCCAGAGGTTCAGAGTCAGAGAGAAGGTGATTGTGATTAGGATGATAAAAGTCAAGGTCAGAGAGAGAGCAAGATTGGAAGAGGCTAAGTTTTTGGCTTTGAAGCTAGAGAATGTGACCATAAACCAACAAGTTCAGGGGTCTTCTAGAAGCTAAAAAAAGCAAGGAAGTGGATTCTCCCATGCAGACTCTGGAAGAATGCAGGCTTGTGACACCTTGATTTTAGTATTTCTCACCTCCAGCACTGTAAGAGAGTGAATTTGCATTGTTTGCGTTTCTAAATTTTGGGCAGTTTGTTACAGCAGCAGTAGTAAACTGACACACCCAGTCTGTGCCCAACCTACTAGGGGCACTGGGGCACAATGGTTTGCTAGCTCGAATAGGAGCACAGGAAGGGTGAGGGAGAGATGTCTTTTCCAGAGAGACACTGGAAGACAAAAACAACATATATACCACATTAATCAAGCAAAATTTGATGCTGAGAAATCTGAAAGTTGGGGAGAGATCTTTCGAAGTGCAATTGGAAGAAGGGAACTTGGGATCCCTACAAATGAAATGAATAGAAACCATTTCTAAAGCCCCTGCAGGGCTTGTTTTTATGTCTTTGCCCATCTTTTCTCATGTCTTCCCCCAGGGAGAGGATATTTTAGAGCAGTTTGGATCATTTAGTGGACATCTTGGGATGAACCAGTGATAGTCACCTTTTCAGGGATGAATCCATCACTCTTATCCTTTTAAGGCATATCTCTGTCAACTAACTTATTTAAATAAATAGCTATTCCTAAAGTATTCATTTTCTGTAAAAGGTATTTGCTGTATGTCTTGGAGAAGTGAATCTATGACTGGCAGTGATGCTTATGCTTATTCAAGTTAGTTTCTGTATGCCAGATGGCTTAAAGTTAGGGCCCAAGATGAATAATTAATTTATATTTTGAATAAAGCCAAGAAGGAATCTCTCCCAGTTCTCTAATTGCTCACAATAATTCTTTAAATTCAGGTTGTTGTTTTTTTTTTTAAAACTGCAGTTATTTGTGAACGATATCAATGATTTTTGCTATATTAAAGAATTGCCATTTCTCTCATTAATGTTTTTCAAGCCAACTCATTTTTTAACTTTCCACAGAAAAGGCAATTATACAAATCAGTACATACATAATAAAATTTAAAAGTTTGTCACCTAAAATTATTTTATGTACTACTAAATTTTTCAGATTTAAAATGCTGAATATTTTTAGTTCGCAGAGAGAATAGCTTTGATTAACTTTAATCCGAATTATGCTAGTAATCTAAGAGCATAGACATCAGCCTTTGGCTTCTAATAAAGGCAGAATGGGTGACATTTTCATTAAGCAATAATGAAAGCATTATTTTTTGAAGGCATCAGAGAGCTACCAAGACTGCAAAGAATTAGGGGACTAAGATTCAGGGTAGGCAAACCCAGAGAGGTTAGCTCAGAATTTGGGGCTGGTCTTCCCACAGTGATGCCTGCAAAATCCAGAAACATTGGTTGAGAACCTAAAAAGTTGAACAGATAGTTCAACAGACTCATGTGGCTAAGGGGGAGAATGGGAGGAAACAAGTTCTGAGTGAACCTCTAGGCATCGAATTGGCACCCCATAGATCCATCCACTACCCAAGTAAGGGTGTGTAGAAATTAGGCTGGTGCTCTCAAGAGTTGAAGTCTAGCTCAAATAATTTCAATTCTGTATTAAGCAAATCCAGAATTGCAGTGTGCATGGTCCCTACCAGAAGTAAAGGTAACTTCTCTTTCGAGAAAGATAATGATATCATAGGGCTCAAGTTACATTTATTATTTTAAATGTATAATATCTGGCATGCAAAAAAAATTAAAGGTATGTAAGGAAACTGGACATAATTAAAAATTAAAACAGATCCGCAGGGGATCTAGATAATATAATTCAAAACTATATAATTTTATTAAGGAAATAAAATACAACATCAAGAACTTTTGCCAAGACCTAAATATGAAATGAAATGAGAAATATAATGATCTCACTTATATGTGGAATATAATGAACAAAATAAACTGACCAAAAAAAAAAAAATAGAAACAGAGACATGGATAAGTGGAACAGACTGACAGCTGTCAGAGAGGAGCGGGGAAGGGGTACTGGATAAAAGAAGGTGAAGGGATCAGCCAAAGAACATATGCATAACCTATAGACACAGACAACAGTGTGGTGCTGGCCAGAGGGAAAGGGACTGGGGCTGGGTGGAAGTGAGGAAAATGGGGGTGTCTGTAATAGTGTCAGCAATAAAAATAAAGTTAAAAAAAGAAAACTGATGGCTCCAAATTTGGACTTTGTAGATCAGATATCACTAAAGGGAGAATTAATGAGCAGAGTGATAGGTCAGAAGAAACTATCTAGAATAAAGTACAAAGGAATAAAAGGGTGGACATAAGAGAGTAAAAGACACAAAGAGGATATAGAAAAAGGTAATGTATGTTCCACTGAAGTTCCAGAAGAAGGAGAAAAAGAGGGGAGCAGAGGGAATATTTGAAGAGATTATGGCTGAAGATTTTTCCAAAACTGATGAAAGACATCAAGCCATAGTTTTGAGAAGTATTACGCCTCAAACGAGTTAAGTACAAAGAAAATCACACCTGGAGAACTCATGGTAAAACTGCTGGAAAAGAAATGATGAAGATAAAAATATTTTAAATAGCCAGAGTAAAAAGACAAAAATTAGAAAAACAATGGACTCTTGAAAACAGTGGATAGTATTTTGCAAATTACTGAAAGCAAAATAAAGTCTTTTTCCCAGATAAATAAAAACTGACAGAATTCATCACCAGAAAATCTTCACTAAAGAAATTAATACTATTCAGGTAGACCAAGGTTCCAGATAAAAGTTTACAGATGCAGGAAGAAATGATGAACACTAAAAAGGGGTAAGCACTAAATGATGAGCAATAAATGAATATTGGCAGTATGAAATAATAAAAATATAAATAAAGTATGCCTACTTTAAAATTATGTAAGTCAACAGTAGGATACAAAATGAGAGAAGGGTGAATGGAATGAAATTGTTTCAGTCCTTACATTATCTGGAAGGAAATAAAATACTTTTCATGTTAGATTTTGATAAGTCGGAGATAATTATTATAACTTCTAGTAACCCCTGGCAGGACATTGAAACACTGTAAAACTATGAAATTAATAAAGATGAAAGTTAGAATTTACAAACTCAATCTAAAATGGGAATGAAAATACAAAGATCTCCTATCATAAAACAGTTCTACAACCAACCAAATAGTAATGAATACTTTTAGCTCTCAGATTGTGATCTCTTAAGTACCATGTCCCATGAAAGGAACAAGGGCATCATGGAGAAAAGTCTGGTTCAAGGAAATGTTCATGACTAGCCTCGTCACAACAAACAACAAGAATACTCTGAAAGACTACTGGGGTCATGCCAAATGAACTCAAGAGCTGAGCTGAACTGATTCTCACTGGCTTAAGGTCGGAAAATTTGATAATCATCATAATAAAATCAAATATATTTAATTTCATAAGTTAAAACAATATTATTTAAAAGCCTCCAATAAAATCAAAGATCGACTCTCAGGGACATGGGTACCAACTCATTATCAACAATGATAAATACAGGGAAAGAATCAAGTATTTATTATAATTTTCTTCTAAGAGACTCAGCAAGTGATAATGAGAACTTGTTTCTTATAAAAGTATTTTAGTTAATTAAGAGGGAATGATAGAATTAGGACATCATCATTGTACAACCCTTAATGGATTATAGATCTATGAACCAACTATCAGTGGTTCCTAACATCACACGAAAAAGGGCAATCAGATATCACCTGCCTCCTAATGGAAGTGAAGAAACCACGGAGGAAGTGTGTCAGACTGTGGGAATCTCCACAAGACAAACTACTTAGTTTCTTTGGCAATAAAATCGCAAGAAAAATATAATTAGATCTATTGGGAACCTATAAATTATTAGACTTAGAAGTCATATTAACAAATTGTTGTTTGGATTCAAATTCCAATAAAAGAAACAAAAATAAATATTTATAGGCTGATTGGAAATATGAACACAGAATGAATGTTTGATAACATTAAGGAATTATTGTTAAAATGGTTTAGTCTTATGATGGCATTGTGGTCATATTTTAAAAGGAATGTCTATTTTAGAGATATATAGTAAAAAATTCATACACAAAATAGTTTGATATTTAGGGCTTAACCTCAAAATAATCTGATGGGCATGAGAAAGTAGGACGTTTCAGAAGAAACAAAAAAAGTCACATGATAATTTTTTAAGCTATATGATGCATACATGGTGATCAAGGTATATTCTGTCTCCTTTAGATTGTGTAATGAGAAATCTGACTTTATATTTTTATGTTTGCTAACAGTTTTTTTTTTTTCCCCTCAGAGGTAGTCCCCTATTCAATCCGGGCTGCCACACAGGCAGACGGAAAGCGCAGGGATTTCTTTCTTTTGCATCCCAGTGCAAACCAAAAGAACAACAGATTGTTCATGCTAACAGTTTTTAAGCCTCACCCCTCACTCTTCCCATTGTACCCATATCTGGACGAGCTGATAAGAAAGCCTGGTGTTTGGTATTTCAAACCTCACAAGTCCTTTCCCAAGCATAGGAGTCCTCACCCTGTCCCTACCCCAAACCATAGTAAAACCTATGCCAGTCTCTTTTCTTTGCTCTTTTTTTTTTCTCCTATTTTTTGTTCAGATAGAGTGGGAGGGAGAGAGAGGAAGAGAGAGAGAGAAACATCGACGTGAAAGGGACACATCGAGTGGTTGCCACCCGCACGACCAACCAGGGCCAGGGACAAACTGCAACCGAGGTACGTGCCCTTAGCGGGAACTGAACCAGGGTCTCTCTGGACCGCAGGCCAATGCTCCAACCGCTGAGCCAAACTGGCCAGGGCTTTTCTTTGCTCCTTTGAGCCATTTTTTAAACTGCCTGAGAGGCCTGTCCTGTTCTCTCCCTAATGAATTCAAGTATGTAACCAGCTAGTCAGAAATGTGGCTTGCTTGGGGACTCCACTTGTGGCTGATATCTGGGGGCAGTCTTGTTGGGGCTAGAACCCTTTCGCCTGTGGGGTGTGTGCTAACTCTGAGTGGTTAGTGCCAGAATTGTATGGCAGTATACTATACACCCGCTGGCATCAGAATAACTCCTCTTTCACTTCTACAGTCAACAGACACATGATACCCATCCTTTTATTTTCTAAATATATCTCATAGATGTTTTCTTTATACAAGAAAAATATGAACGTTTTGGTGGATCAGATATCATAAAAGCAATGAAATAATTCTAGAAAGCAATACTTATCTGGGAAACATGAATCAGTTTCTCAGATGAGGAGAGAATACCACTCCACTGACTGAACTCAAACACTGATTACTTTTCTTATGCGCTGAAATTTCAATACTAAAAGTGCCTTCAAGCTGAAAGTAGAGGAACATAAATTAACCCGTTCATGCAACATGTGTTTCTAAGTGTCTGTATATACCAGACACATTTCGAGGTACTGGAGATGCAACCGTGGTCAAACTAGACATAGCCTCTGCCCTTATGGGCTTATGGTCTAAAAAGAAGTTGAACAGGGAAATACACACCAGAAAAGTAAGCTAATTAATTAATTAGTATCTAAAATTGTGATAAACGCTATATAGAAAATTGTCTAAAAACTGAAAAAGAATAACCAAACGTGACAACCTCTACAGCGTGAGCTGGCCATGGGAAGAGCTTCAGAAAAGCAGGGCCAGCTTTTGTGGGTGTAAGACCTGTGCATTTGCTCAGTGTCCTGCGCTTAGAAGGGTCCTGAGCCTGGTGTCAAGCTCTTCTGCCTCCATCTTTAATTTATTAATAAGGTTTGAATAAGAATACCTGCATTTTCCCTTTGCTCTGGACCCTGCAAAGTATGTGGCTGGTTCTGGGGCAAAGCATTCCAGTTAGAAAAACCAGCATGTTCGCAGACTCGAGGCAGGGAAGAACAGGTTGAGTGAGCAGAATTGAAAGAAGGGCAGGAAAAGCTGCACAAGGAGCAGAGTGGCAGGGGGTGAGGTCAGAGGGGGCAGGGCAGAAACTCTGGCGGCTGCGGGAGTGAGCTGTGTGTCTCCGCCATACACTCAAGTGCTTCCGGTGGCACAGGGTCACTCCCTTAAAAGGTTCTCTGCAGGAGGGCTTTCCAGAGAACCCATCACTAAAATGGGGCTAAAGCCTTGGGACAGGCCAGAAAGAGATCACAAGTGGTAGGAAGACAGCCAGCACCTGGAGGCTTCCTATTGATGTTCTCATCTCCAGGTAGAGGCAGCTGCATCCAGATGCAGAGCCCACTGGGGCCATTGCTGGAATCTTGGCCTTCGGAAGCCCATTGCCAGCACCAAGTAGAGGGATCTTCAAAATGAGTAGGAATCACCTTGGTCAGTTTGGCTCAGGGGTTAGAGCATCAGCCCGCAGACCAGAGAGTCCCAGGTTCGGTTCCTGCTAAGGCCACGTATCTCGGTTGCAGTTTGTCCCTGGCCCTAGTTGGGGTCCCAATGTCATGTGGGTGGCAACCACTTGATTTGTCTTTCTCACGTCGATGTTTCTTTCTTTATATATATATAAAAAAAATGACTAGGAATTTTTTTTTCCAGGTTGTTGCTTTAAAGTACATTTCCAGTCCTGTATTCTTTCTTTACAGGGAATGTAGCATTTAACAGAACCTTGTTTGATTTGAGGAAACAGAGTTTATAAGCTGACTGGCTGTTACTGACTTTCAAATAGCAAATTGTGCCAAGTGATGAGTATCTAAAATCATTTCTGAGTTTCAAGTGTTTTCTCCTCTACCTAGGGTAGAACATTCTAGACATTTATTATGTTAGAAGAGCTATTTTCTAAAATTTCTCTTAAACTTTGAGATCACCAGATATCCAGGAGATAGGGTTTTAACAGAGCTATATTAGAAATGGTGAGTGAAGCCCAGCTGGGGTGGCTCAGTGGCTGAGCATTGACCCATGCACCAAGAGGTCACCAGTTGAATTCTTGGTCAGGGCACATGCCCAGGTTGTGGGTCAATCCCCAGTGGGGGGCAGGCAGGAGGCAGCCAATCAATGTTCTCTCTCATGGATGTTTCTATCTCTTTCCCCCTCTCCCTTTCTCTCTCTTTAAAATCAATAAAGAAAGTTTTTTGTTTTTTATTTTTAAAGAAAGAAAAGAAATGGTAAGTGAAGAGAAGTTGCTACCAGCTGCTATTTTCTCCCATGTGGAAATCCAGGAGACCCTGGGAGAGAAGGCACAGGGCAGTTAGAAAGTCATATTAGAAATACCTCGTAAGGTAGTTATTTAAAGTATCTAAATTTCAAGTTCCTCATCAGCGGGGGCCACTAGGTCAGTGGTCTTTCTAAGGTCTCTAGACTTAGGTAAGGGCGGACATGGCAGATGTCGCAATTGAACTGGTACAAGGTGGTTGTGGTAGGCTGGTAGACTCAACATCTGCTGTATCTCTCTGCAGATGGGGAGTTGTTTAGCAGGTGTTCCTCTACTCAACTGAAGAATGAAATTTCTTATTAAGACTAATAAAAATGGGGGTGGGGATGGGGAGGAGGGTTTCAATGGGGAAAAAAGGAGAAACATTTGTAACAAAAATAAATTAATAAAAAAAATTTAAAAATTAAAAATAAAAATAAATAAATTTTTAAAAAGACTAATAAAAATGATACCTGCTGTTGTTGACCACCTAGTATGAGCCATATGCGTAAAATACATTCTTGTACTGAATTCTCACAACAAATCAAATAAATAGTTATTATCCTTCTATAGTTACTACAAGTTAATCTTGGAGAAGTCAGTAAGTTACCCGGGGACTGAGGTCTTAATGGCTGTGAGTGCCAGCCTAGAACTGGCACTCAAGTCTCCCAGTTCATCCAGTCAATGATGACCCCATTCCTTGCCCAGGGGGCCTCTTCCCCCATTTGCTACAGAACTGGGGCAGAGCTGGGCAGTTGTCAGCATTTTGTCCTCTTCAAACTGACTGACTCCTGACTGGCTCAGTACTTATAGGAAGCAGATGGAGCAGACACCAGGATCCCACTGAGCTTAGATAAGACAATCAAGCCCTGCTCCTTTAGTCTTTATTACATGACATTTGTTAGAAAGAATAAAATGTTATTAAAACTAGGGCACTCAAAGGCCTGGTTCAATGGATGTATGCATTTAAAACCTAGATTGGCTGTATTATTTTTAAAAATTCTGGCCAGCTCTTCACAATGGATTTTATTTTAAATACCAGATGGTGACAAATACCCAGCCAGATTGTCTCAGGGTATATGGGATTTCTTGGCAGTAAACTGGGCATTTTGGAAGGTGTATTAACTCTTTCCAACCACTGGAGTGGTAGCTGATGCTTTCAAAACATTGACTTTCAAAAGGTTTCTCTAATGCTGAAGACAGACTCAGTTGGAGAATTTAGAACTGCCGCACCGTGTATGCCATTATTCAAGTTAAGGAGTAAGTTACTTTCCAGGAAATTAAAATGGTGCATTAGATACAAAAAAAAATATCTCTAAATTAGACTTCACAGTGATCATGGAGATGAAGGAAGATAATGATCTAGCCACACTGGCCCCTTTTCTGTCCCCAGACTTTGGTGAACCTTCCCAGCCTCTAGACTTTTGTGCAAATGTCCTCTCCACCTAGAAGGTTGTCCCCACTCACCTACATAGTGTGGCTGTCTTTTTCTCATCCCCTTAGTCTGATCTCACATGTTATGTCCTCGGAGACTTCCTGAGGTGTTCTCCATCAGCCACTCCACCTCTCTACTCAGTTTGTTTCCCACAACATGATATTTTGTTGTGGTTGTTCCTGTGTTTACTTCCTGCTTCCTTCTCTGGAGCATAACCTCCGTGAGCGCAGCATCTAGTGCTTGGTTTAGTGCTGTGTCTTCAGCTCTTAGACAGCAATGGCTGGCACAATCAGAGAGCAAAAAAACATTTAATAAAAGAATGAATAACTGATTATTTCTTGATATTTGACAATACTTTAGAAATGTCAAATATATTTAGAAAAAACTGTAAATTTTATCTTTACATTTGATCCCCATCTTAATAATTATGAACACTTGATTTCCAAAACAGAGGTTGATCCACATGTTTTGATAGGTTAGAAATAAGAAGCAGATGTATAGGACTGTAGACTTTTTTTTTAATCCTTGCCTGAGGATTTTTTTTTTTGCATTTATCTTCAGATAGAGCAGGAGGAAGAGAGGCAGAGAGAGAGAAAAAAACATTGATGTGCGAGAGACACATCAAGTGGTTGCCACCTACACGACCCCAACCAGGGTTGGGGACAAACAGCAACCAAGGTATGTGCCCTTAGTGGGAACTGAACCTGGGACTTTCTGATCTGCAGGCCAATGCTCTAACCGCTGAGCAAAACTGGCCAGGGCAATAGACCACCCCTCCCTTTTGAGGGCAAAAATTAAAAGAACAGTGTTACATGGTGATTCAGGGCAGGTGTAGTCTTGAAACAATAAAGACAAGAGTTAGACTTTATGTTTGTCTGAGAAAAAAATGTATGAACAGAAAAACCAAAAACAAATTTATTACTATGTTGAAAACATATACTGAAAGGCTCTTGACTGAATTATGACAACAGAAATGAAAAAAAAAATAGCCCCCCAAACACCAATGAATTGAGAATAATACTGTAGTTTTTATCTAAACCAGGTTTGAAAATTCTTTTTGTCCAATTATTTCTGGCAGATGTATATTGGTTACATTTTATGAGTCTAGGCTAGATTGTTGGAAATAGAAAAATAAATGCAATATGCTGCCATAATTAGAATGAAAGAAACTAAAATGATAGTGCAGGTCTATCAAAGGATTCGGAGAGATACTAAATTCTGTAGTACTTGAACTGAGAGCCAGAAACTTTGTACAAATCTGGGTAAAGAAGAAGCATGTTTAGTTATACGAAGAATCACCAAGTTAAGGAGGAAGGATGGCAATAGATTTCAGGAGAGGAAACAATTACGTGGCCTTGATAATACTAAGTGCTGGGTGTCTTTATTTTGAATCTTTTTTCACAGATGGGATGATACTAATAGCATATAAAATATTATGATAGATGAAGAAATTGAGTTTTCAACTATCCCAAATTTATCTTATTTTTTTCAATGCTCCAAAGAATAAACAACACTCACATTTTACATTAATAAGCCTGCTTGAGCCCAAGAATTTGGCATCTACATCTATCTTGGTATGGATAAGAACACATTTTATTTGAAATATATTGCCTGCTTAGTTATTATTCATTTGCCCTTTATCTTCAAATGCTTCATTACAAACTAAAATTCTTCTCTGTTTGTTTGTTTAAGTCCCACTGAAAAGCTGGGCAGGATCTTTGTTTAAGGTCTTCTGCAGCATTATGGTGCCCAGCTGTAAGGAATACCATAAGGTACTGTGATATTCTCTCAGCTTCTCCAAGTCACATTGCCCCAGTCACAGACAGGATGTCAGAACTGGAAGGGCACAGGGAACTGTCGTGGGTATCTGCTGTTTGGCTCTCTGGAGCTCATTCTCCTTTCTTTGGATAACAGAACACACTCATTTTCTTTGAGGAATCAGCCCTGGATGTGACCTGGGCCTGGCCACACAACATACCCTGTCCTGCTGTCTGTAGTGCTTCGTTAGGGTGAGCACTCACCGACCCTGGCACTTGTCAAGGAGCAACAGGAAGACTTTTCTTCCCCCTGGAGCTATGCTCACGTTAGCCTGGAGGGTGAGCCCACTGCAAGAATTGAGCCTGCTGGAAATGAAGCAACATAGAGGACAGCACATCCTGAGGTGGAGAGAGGTTCCTCCCCAACAGCCTTATTGAGCAGGTGAATTCAGCCTGTCACCTGAGTTCTGATTCATGGAGACTCATCTGTCCCGGATATTCAGTGTTGGTTCATGGACCAATGACTCTAATGAGGTTTCCACTCATTCATGGTGAAATAAGAAAAATCAGTTTCAAGGCAATGAGTTTTCAGAGAACTAGCTTTTCAATCTGAAGGACTGCTCCTGTGTCTAAAGATTGTATGCTTCCTACAATTTGGATGTTAAAATGTTCTTTCTTTGTGATAGCAGATGGTACCTTCTTAAATGTCTTCATTTGGTATATAAATTACGGTAAGTAATGACAACTCCTGCAATTCCCAAATATCAATGGATTACCCAATAAAGTTTATGTCTTCCTCAAGTAAAATCTGAATATAAGGTGTATTACTCATGTTCACTCAGAGAACCAGGCTCCTTCCACCTTGCAGCTCTGACCTCACCTATGTCCCCAAAGTCTGCTCCATCCAGCAACAAGTGTAGAAAGAGAAGGGAGATTTAAGGAGGGAGGGGCCTCCAGTAATGGGGGGCGCTAAGTGTAATTAATGGCTGTTCCAGTCTTGAGATTCTTTTATTGCTGCATTCCATCAGAATGTCCTTGGTCCCTAAATTTACATGGGTGTTGAGGGCTCTGGGGGACCACCTGTGGGACCTGAGCTTCCAGATGTAGTGCTGACTAAAGGCAGGTGTCGAAATCCCTACCTATGCTTGTTTCGGGTAAATCTAGCCTCTCTTTACATGTGTGGTTTTCAACTGCCCTGGCTGGGTAGAACAGTTGGTTGGAGCGTCAACCCAATATGCCAAGGTTGTGGGTTTGATCCCTGGTCAAGGCACATACATAAATCAATCAAGATAGAAACAAAAGGACAGGGGAATGGAAAACACCTGCAAAAGAGTCAACAATAGGAATGTACACTTGAAACCTATATAGTCTTATTAACCAATGTCACCAAAATACATTTAATAAATAAATAAATATAAATAAAATACAGAACATTTAGTTACCTAAGATTGTACAGTGACTTACTACTAGAACTGGGTCTAGAAACTTGACTTTCGACTATTTCGCCCTGTTTTATACATGAGGTGTGCCTGGGGCCGACCCTGCCTTGATCTTCAGCAGCAGGAAACAAGGAGATGCACCCATTCAGCGGTAGGGAATGTCTAGCCTGTAAGCCATTTAAGGCCCTCAAAATCAACACCAGCTAACATCACACGCCTCACGAAATTAGCCTGACCAAATACAGCAGGCTAATTTTTAAGTTGATAATTTCGTATGGCCCTCGAATGATGTTATAAATATCCAAATGGCCCTTGGCAGAAAAAAAGTTTCCCCACCCCTGAATAAGCCTTTGAAAAGTTTAATCAAGGATTTTTTTTTTTAAAAAAAAGGTGTATATAGCTTTTTTTTTCCTAAAGAAATAGGCAACATTCCTAAAAATTGGAGGCTGAGAGACTATGGTTACAGTGTTCTGGAGACCACACAAGACTCTAACCTCCTTAAGGCATCAATCAATTGTTCCTTTTTAAAATGAACATTTGATACATAAAATGAATATAAATAAACTGTATGTATATTATTAAACATATAATAGATCTAATACCTGAGGACCTGCCACTCAACCCAGAACTCTAACACCGTTCACACCATTGCAGCTACCTGCATATTCCTCACCCACCCCACCTCCCTACCTCCCCAAGGGGCAGCACGATTGTGAATTTGTGGGTTTTGAAATCAATTAGACCACATGTATATGTAATATTTTTGAGGGAGTTTCATATTTCCTAGGACATTAACAAGCGTAATAAATATGTGTTGAAAGAATGAATAAATGAACAGGTGAATGGCAAACAAGGAAGCTCAATCTATTCTCTTTCACCAGCTACTGAAGCTGGCACAGGTGTGGTGCATTACTGAAACCTCATTTCTAAACAGTGCTCTTTTATACTTTCAAATGTATATTGCTGTCAATCACAATAAAAGACGTTTCTATTATTAATAACCATTAAGAGTATAAGGGTGGGACTCCTCACACTTTGTAGGCATGAGGATGAATGTTGCTTAGAATTGGTATCTCTACCTGTTAAAAATAAAAGCACCTTATATTTTATGTGCCTAACAAAACTTTTCTCTTGTGAAAATGTAAATCATTTAAGTTAATTAAATACTGAAAACATATTACTTTTCCCAAATAAAATGGCTAAATAAACCGTAAAGACACCCAAATATATCAAACACAGTATGTTTCAAAAGGAAAAGTTCAGAAAAGGCCAAAATTTGTACTGAATATTTAGTCATTGGCAAGTGTGACCAATTTTATTCCATTGTCATGGAGCATTCTTAGGCCAAAAAGCTAATCAGAGAATGCACATTTTCACTCAGTCGTATCAAGAACTGAAATGACTGTGTTTATTTCAAGGTCTTGGTTTAAAATGCAAACTCATCAACCAGTAGCACTGTAATTAAGACCTCAAGAACTAAAAATGTTCTTTTGAAAAATGGTGTAGCACAGCTTGTTCTAGCAAATTAGAAATAAGACCAGCTAGATGTTCAAAGCTAAAAACAACACATCCTAAGAAGGTACTCCAGACCATGGAGGACTTTAAGGCTATTAAACATTCACCTGGCATTTTTCTTGTGCTGTTTAGATGGATACACACACACAAATACATACATTTGAAGTATGGTTCTCAGGTAAAATCTCATGATAAATATCTAAGAGGAAGGTAAATACAAAACAACAATAAAATAACCATAACAGCGTTTAACATTTATTGAGTACTTACTATGTGTCTGACATTATTTTAAATATTATTATTTCATTTTATTTCATCTTCCAATAAATAGTATTATTAATCTCACTTTACAGGCAAATAAATAGTAATAGAAATGTTAAGTAACAGTCCCAAACTCCCACAGTTGCTAAATGATAGTCAGAAATTGAACCATGTAATTTCCTATTGCTGCCAAAACAAATTGTCACAAATTTAGCATCTTAACCAACACAAATTTATTATGTTATGTTTCTAGAGGTCACAAAGCTGACAAAGATCTCACTGGATTGAAATCAGTGTTGGACAGGGCTTCAGTCCTTTCTGGAAGCTCTAGGGGAGAATTCATTTCTTTGCTTTTCCAGCTTCCAGGGGCTGGCTACCTTCCATGACTCCTGGCCTGCTTCCTCCAACTTCAAAGCCAGCAAAGGCAAGTTGAGTCCTCACATTATCACTCTCACCTTCTCATGTGCCTTCCTCTTACACTTTTAAGGGCCCTTGCAATAACATTGCCCACCTGTATAATTCAGGATAATCTCCCTATTGTAAAGTCAGCGGATGAGCAAAGTTGATTCCATCAGTAACTTTAATTTTCCTTCGCCATATCTTCACAATTTCCAGCATTTAGATATGGATTTGGCGGCGGGGAGGGGCAGGGCACAGTTCTGGATACACACGTCTTATTCCAAAGATCATGCCCTTAACAATTTCACCCTACAACTGGCATGCAGAAATGTTAGCATTTATAATTTTGGAAAACCTGGTTTACAGATTTTTGGTTATACAAAGTGAATATATCTTGAAAGAAAAGTCATTTGTCTGGCCAGTGTGGCTCAGTGGTTGAGTGTCAACCCATGCACCAAGAGGTCGCAGGTTCAATTCCCAGTCAGGACACATGCCCAAGTTGTGGGCCCAATCCCTAGTGGGGGGCTGCAGGAGGCAGCCAATCGATGTTCTATCTCATTGATGTTTCTCTCTCTCTCTCTCCCCCTCTCTCTCTAAAGTCAATTTAGGAAAAAAAAATTGTTTTTAAAAGAAAATTTATTGGAAATAATTAACTTGGTATTGTTAACTCAATGTTACTTAGAAATGTTGGTTTGTTGTAGGCATCTAAACATTAGCTATTTTCAGAATGTAGTCTATTAAGTAGACAGATGGAGCCCTCACCACTGGAAAGAAAGCCTGGGGCAGCAGCCATGTTCTACCAGGAGAGAATGGCCTACTTGTTCACCTGATCAGGAGAAATTGTGCATGACTGAGCTCTAGAGGACCCGGCTCTGTACCTAGACTGAATACTCTCCCTATGGCTTCCCTGGAACTCTGACCCAGCCTGTACAGTACATTTCTCCCTACACATTTGTTCTCTTTCTAATTCTGCCATGACTTCATGGCATGTTCCCTCTTCATTTTTTCCACTTCACTATGGAAGGGTAGGCCAAGTCAAGCATAAAGTATAAAGTCTATTGGGTCCAGGAGTTTTTGAGTCTTGAGTCTTGTGTGTTATTGGTCAGTTTTCTTCTCCATGTTCTTTGTGTTCTGTTCTCATAGTCTCATGACCTGTTTTTTCTTCCAGTAACAAATTTGGGCTTCTCCTCCCTCTTCTCTTCTAGGGTGGTTGTCACCATCTGCTACTTCCAGCCAACCTAGGACCATCCCAGACAGGCAAATTTTTACATAGTCTTTAGGTGCACAACCTTGAGGGTACCAGAAAGCACCACCTGCTTTTTTTCCTTTCGTAGGGCAATGGGATCCCACCAAATACCTTGAGGGAGTCCAGGGCAGCCTGACTTCACTTGGTCTTGTGGGGCTGCACATCTTGAATGGTATGTCCTTGTTTTTGTAGAAACTGCAAGAATTGTCGATAGCACACACCCATCACCTTCTGGTCCAGCAGTGCCTGTGTGCTCATGATGGTCACTAGGTGGCCAGGGAATGGCATCAGTCATCAAGCAGTGGGACCTACCCCTCAGCCACCTGGGAAAGTCCCATGTTTATTATTTTTCAGTGCTAGAGGTCAGAAGTCTGAACTGAATCTTGTGGTTCTAGAATGAGGTGTCTGCTGGGCTGTGTTTCTTCTGGGTGATCCAGCGGGAGAATTTGCATCCTTGCTTTTTCCACCTTCTAGCAAACACCTCTGCTGTTTGGCTCAGGGCCTCTTCTTTCATCTTCAAAGCATATCATCTCTTTGCTTCTATTGTCACATTTTCTTTTTTTTTTTTGACTCTTGGGCCCACTTGGATAATTCAAGATAGTCTCCCAATTTTAAGACCTTTAACTTAATCACACTTACAAAGTTTCTTTTGCCACATAAGGCCACACATTCCCAGATTCTGGGGCTTGGGATGTGACATCTTTGTGGGGGGCATTATTCTGTAGAAACTTTACATATGTAATACTGTCAGTAGATAAAAGTTCTGAGATTTCTCTAATGAAATTCAACTTTGCAGCAGTAATGGTAGAGAAAGTAAAGTGTTGAATCAATCCAAATTTAGAGATTGTTAGGGTAAGATTAAGGTACAAGGACAAGGAGGTAATTAAATTTAGGAAGCTGGAAGATATCATTGAGTTGATTGATCAAGGGGCCTGGTAAGGAGGGAAGTAAACCCAGGATGGGCTTCAGAGCTTAAGAGAAGAAATTAAAGATTTAAAAAAATTTCTTACCTCTATTTTCTCTTTAATATGGCTTGGGCACTTTATTATCTCCCCCGCTATGCTTATCAATGAAGCTTCTAAATGATTGCAATAAATAGGCTTTATTTGATTTCCATTACAGACTCTTTCCCTCTCTGTTATAAGGACCAAAAATTGTTGTATTCAGGTTATAACAACCAGTGTTTGAACTCAGGGGTCATTTCTGTAGGAGATCATATAGGATGAGAGGTTACATACTCTATTCAGTACAGATTTCCATTCCAAGAAGACTAATTGGCATCAGACAGGGGAACAGAATTTCTTTTGCTGAACATGAGGTTAACTCTCCCTATAAATTTTTCCTGAATAAATAAGATTAAGATTTTTTTTTATTTCTCTTAGGAAAGAATCCAGTGAAACTAAAACATGTTGACAGTTGTTTTATAAGTCATAAAAAAAAAAAGTCAGTTTGCTGCCATTTTCTCATAGGCCTTGACCAAGATGGCCTTCATGTTCCCTTAGCTTGACTAAATGTTAGCCAGGTTTCTTCCTGACCTCTCTTTTCCTAGAGCATGTACTTTAGAAAATTTGTCATTGTAAATTCTTTTTCTGCCCCTTTGAGAAGTAAATCTTGTTAAAAGCTGCCTGCAAGTTTTATACTCAGGAATGTCTTTCTCCAGGACCTGGGGCCTTCCCTGTGAAATGTAATCACCAAAGTGATAGAGCCCTGCTCTCCCAATCTCTGTAGGAGGGTAGGAGGGTAGGAGCCCACCTTTCTCAGGCATCTTACTCCAAGTTGAAAACTCCCTTCTGTCTTGAAGATGTGAGAGGTTACTTTTCCTTTGGGTAAGGCCAGTTAGCAAACATAGATAGCTTAGGATCTTGCATCCCAGCTCTTAAAAACTCTTCAGCCCTTTATCTGTGTGGAGCTAGGCATCCGCACTTGCTGGCAATAGTATTGGAAGAAAATCAACCTTCTGCTTATCTTGTAGGGTGAGATGTTTTTCCCCTAACAATCTCCTGTGAAAGTCAATTTAATAACAATAAAGGAAGAAGGTATAAAGAGAGTGAGTGTTGGATTAGTTGTAAGTAACAAGAAGATAGTAAAGAGCTATAATTTCTAATTCAAGTCACAGACAACTGCACGTGGATTTACTTTACCTATTCCAAGGGCAGGTAGAAAATTGTGCTACCTTATGAGCACAGGCTTTACTAGGGAAAGAATAGCTAAGAAATATTTTCTTTTGTTGGGATTTTTGGGAAGGGTGGATTATTTAGCAGGGTGGTATCTCAGTTAGGACCTTAGTTGCAAATGACTGAAATCAGATTCCAAATGGCTTAGCCATAAAACAAAAAATGTACTGGTCCATATAATTGAAAAGCCCAAGGATAATGCTATCTCTGGAGCTCAAATATGTACCAAGTACCTCCTATGTGTCAGACATTGTTATAGGCATAGGTGATAAAATATTTGTCAGTACAACAGGTAGTATTCTGTAGAGTCTGGTGTCTGTGTCGTCGGGGCCTTTTCACTTTCCCACTGGATTCTGTGTCCTTCTGGTGTGTGAGAGGATGACAAGCTGGCCTGCGCAGAATGGGGACAGGGAGGACCAGGAGCCTCCTTCCTAAGGAGACTTTCAGGCAGTCTTTCTGTTGTCAGGGTCCCATTCATCTATTTGAGAGGTGCCAGTGCTGTTAATTCCTGAGCCTTTGGGGGAATCTGCAATATAAATCTTGTTTTAATCTTCAGAGCAGCTCATGAAGTAGGTAGGAAAGATTATCCTGTCATTTCTGTTTTACAAATGGGGATCATGTGGGACCGGGGTCAAGGAACTCATTTCTCCAGCCAAAAAGAAGCAGATAAAGGATTTTCATCTGAATCTTCTATCTTGAAAAGTCACTGCTTTTTCTCCCATGCAATATGGGCTCTATCCTGCCTAGCACCTTGCCTTCAGATAATAATATTTGAATGAATACATTTGAAAGGTCTTGGCATCAGAACTGGTGTTCACAAAGCTATAACCACATGGGAAACAAGTGGAAGAGTGACAAACATTAACTTGTACAGTGCTTTTTCTGGCTTCTCCGTTCTAACCCATCATCTGTAATGACTCCAGGAAAAATATATTTCTTAATGAATGGCTGAAGCTCTAATTATTGCAAATTGTATGCAGCACATTGCTCCAAATGGTAAAAGGAATGCATATTTTGTTTTTGATTATATTTGTCCTAAGTTGTTTGGAAAGAAAAATCCATTTTTATAGAAACTAACTGCTGTATTGGATTTGATATGCTGAACAATTTATATAGTTGTTTACCAGTTCCTGAAAAGTGAGAATTTACCAAGGCTGTCCTTACCTTTGGGTTTGCATAGCTTGCAAAGAGTTTTTCATTCTTTACTACTGATTAATGGATTAATAGGTAACTGATGGCAATGGATAAATGTCTGAAATGCTACTTTAGTGGTAAGAATGGGCCCAGGTTTATGGTCATGGAGCTTCTCAAGAATATAGATATTAAAATGTTAAAAATCTTTTGGATATTTCTCATGGATGATTATTTATGGAATTGACTTGAATCCAGTACATCTTGACTAATTTGATATATTTCTCAAAATACAAATACTATCTAATTCTTAACAATATACTATCACATACTTTATGCCTAGAGTTTTAATAACAAAAAAAGAGGACCCAGTTCTTTTACTTTGACATCAGTTAATGGTACTTTTTTGTTTGTATCACTTTCAAATAAACATTAGTCTCATTAGGCTTGGAGTGCATTTCTCCTCAAGACAAGTGTCCTTTTTTTTTTTTAATCCTCACCCGAGGACATTTTTCCATCTTTTGTTCAGATAGAGTAGGAGGGAGAGAGAGGAAAAGAGAGAGAGAGAGAAACATCGACATGAAAGGGACACATCAAGTGGCTGCCACCCACACAACCCAACCAGGGCCGGGGACAAACTGCAACCAAAGTACGTGCCCCTAGCGGGAACCAAACCTGAGTCTCTCTGGACCGCAGGTCGATGCTCTAACAGCTGAGCAAAACTGTCCAGGGCAAGACAAGTATCCTTAGATAAATGAACTACCGAGTAAGACTTAAAATTTTTTTGGTAACAAATACACATAACATAATTTATCATTTTAATCATTTTAAAGTGTGCAATTCAGTAGCATTTAGTACATTTACAGTGTTGCACAACCACCAGCACTATCTAGTTCCAGAACATCATGTCACCCCAAAAGGAAATGACACCCATTAAGCAATCAATGTCCTTTCACCCGATTCCAGCCCCTGGCAACCACTAATCTGATGTCTGTCTCTGTGGATTTGCTTATTCCGGATATTTCATTTAAATTAAATCATAAAACACATGGTCTTTCATGTCTGGCTTACTTCAATAAGTGTAATATTTTTAAAGTTCCTCCCTGTTGTAGCACATATCAAAATTTCATTCTTTCATATGGCTGAATAACCTTCCATTGTTTGTACATATCCCTTTTTTTGTTTGTTTGTTTATCCATTCACTTATTGATGGGCATTTGATTGTTTCCACTATTTGGCTGTTGTGAGTAATGCTGCTATAAATGTTGGTGTACAGATATCTGTTCAAGTCCCTCCTTTTAGTTCTTTTGTATATATATTCAGAAGTGGAATTGCTGAATCACATGGTAGTTCTATGTTTAAGCATTTGAGAAACCACCAAACTGTTTCCACGGTGGCTGTCCCACTTCACACTCCCACTAGCAATGCGTGAGGGTTCCGAATGCCCTGTAATTCTTGCCAACAGTTTTATTTACCAGTTTTGATTATTGCCATCCCAGTAGGTATGAAGCAGCATCTCATTGTGGTAACGTTCTGTTGCTTTTTACTGCATATACATTTACTCTCCCTTCTACCCTGAACTAGGGCATTCACTGTAAATTGTAGAGCAAAGGCTCAGGTCATGTGAGTGGCATCTTGAATTTCACTTTACTAAAAAGCCATATATATGTGGGGGCCAGTGGAAGATGAAGTTGAAATATTGCATTGGGACCAGATTGTATGGGGCCTTAAATGTTAAGCAGAGGTACTTCAGAGGGTGCAAGGTAGTTTTGAAGGAAAGAAATGCCATAATGGGAGTAGGGAATTAAAACAGTAAATGCACAATGATGTAAGCTGAACTGGAAAGAACAGAGGCTGGGAATGAGTACTCCATTGTTAAGGTAGTTCCTAGGGCTGGAAATACATTAATCGCATATGTAGTACCAGATAGCATCTTATAATTTATCAAATTAGCCAGAAATGGTGGATTATTCCTGCATTCCCCAAGAATGCCACACTAACCCTTGTTTGGTAGAGGTAAAAGTATTATGAAACATTTCAGACTGTGAACAGCCCCACACTAAAAAGTGTATAATTCTTTCACTCCAAGTAGGAATCTCCTTTTAGCGCTGGGTAATGTGGTGAAAACCATGAGACTTGGACTGGACCATGCTCAGGTATCTTTCCTTCTCTGGGTGTGTTTTTTTTGTCTTTGAAATGGGTAGACTATCTTATTGCATTGCTGGGAAGATACTTGAGATTATGTATATAAAGCAGAGAACCTGGGATGTAGCTGGTGCAAAGGACTTTTACCACAAAGCCAAAGATACTTAGATCACCTCTTTTTTTTTTGGTTAATCCTCACCCTTGGATATTTTTTCAATTAATTTTTAGAGAGAGTGGAAGAGAGGGGCAAGAAGGAAGAGAGAAAAAACATCGATGTGAGAGAGACACATGAATTGGTGGCCTCCTGCACATGCTCTGACTGAAGCCAGGGATCAATCCTGCAATCCAGGTACATGTCCTTGACTGGAAATCGAACCTGTGACCCTCTAGTGCACGGGCCAATGCTCTAACCACTGAGTCACGCTGGCCAGGGCTAGACCACGTCTTTCTTTTCTTTTCTTTTCTTTTCTTTTCTTTTCTTTTCTTTTCTTTTCTTTTCTTTTCTTTTCTTTTCTTTTCTTTCTTTTCTTTTCTTTTCTTTTCTTTTTTTATTAATTTACTTTTATTACAAATGTTTCTTTTTTTTTCTTGCCATTGACACCCTCCTCCCCATCCCCCCCACCATGCCCCCAGCTTTGTTATCCATGTCCATTGGTTATGCGTACATGCATATAAGTTCTGTGGTTTATTTCTTCCCTCCCCCACAATCCCCTCTTTTGAGGGTTGTCAGTCTGGACCCTACTTCCATGTCTCTGGTTTTACCCTATTCCTCAGACTGTTATGTTCATTATATTCCACAAATAAGTGAGAGCATGTGATATTTGTCTTTCTCTGCTTGGCTTGTTTCACTTAGGATAATACTTTCCAGGTCCCTCCATGTCGTCTAAAAGGATAAGAGATCTTTTTTTCTTACAGCTGTATAGTACTCCAAGTGTATATGTACCACAGCTTTTTTTATCCAGTCGTCTACGGATGGACACTTGGGCTGTTTCCAGATCTTAGCTATTGTAAATAGTGCTGCTATGAACATGGGGGTACATATATTCTTGCTGCTTGGTGTTTCAGCCTTTTTAAGGTATATTCCTAGAAGTGGGTCAAATGGAAGTTCAATTTTTAATTTTTTGAGGTAACACCATAGTGTTTTCCATAGTGGCTGCACCAGTCTGCATTCCCACCAGCAGTGTACTAGAGTTCCCTTTTCTCCACACCCTCGCCAACACTTGTTTGATGATTTGTTGATGACAGCCATTCTGACAGGTGTGAGGTGATAGCTCATTGTTGTTTTAATTTGCATCTGACTAATGATTAGTGACATTGAGCATTTTTTCATATGTCTTTTGGCCATTTGTGTGTCCTGTCTGGAGAGGTGTCTATTTAGCTCCTCTGCCCATTTTTTAATTGGGTTCTTTGTCTTCCTTTTGTTGAGCTATATGAGTACTCTATATATTTTGGAAATTAGCTCCTTATCTGATGTATGATTGGAAATTATGTTCTCCCATACAGTGGGTTCCCTTTCCATTTTGATGGTTGTTTCTTTTGCTGTGCAGAAGCTTTTGAGTTTGATGTAGTCCGATGTGTTTATTTTCTCCTTTGTTTCTGTTGCCTTAGGTGATGTGTCAGTGAAAATTCTGCTGTGTATGATGTCTGAAATTTTGTTGCCTACATTTTCTTCTAGGAATTTTATGGATTCACGAGTCACATTTAAGTCTTTTATCCATTTTGAGTTTATTCTTGTGTATGGTGTAAGTTGATGGTCTAGTTTCATTTTCTTGCATGTAACTGTCCAATTTTCCCAACACCATTTATTAAAGAGCTGTCTTTACTCCATTATATGCTCTTGCTTCCTTTGTCAAATATTAATTAAGCATAATGTCTTGGGTCCATTTTTGGGTTCTTTGTTCTGTTCACTGATCTTTATGCCTATTCTTGTGCCAGTACCAGGCTGTTTTGATTACAGTAGCTTTGTAGTATAACCTGATATTCTGTATTGTGATCCCGCCTACTTTGTCCTTCTTTTTCAGGATTGCTGTAGCTATTTGGGGTTTTTTATGGTTCCATATGAACTTTTAAAGTATTCTAGTTCTGGGAAATATATTGTTGGTATTTTAATGGGTATTGCATTGAATCTATAGATTGCTTCGGACAACATGGACATTTTAATAATGTTAATTCTTCCAATCCATGAACAAAGTATGTGCTTCCACCTTCTTATATCTTCCTTTATTTCCTTTTTCAATGTCCTGTAGTTTTCTGCAAGTAGATCCTTTACCTCTTTGGTTAAGTTAATTCTTAGGTATCTTAATTTTTTTTTGCTGTGATCATAAATGGGATTGTTTTTTCAGTTTCTCTTTCTGTAAATTCATCATTGGTGTATAAGAATGCCATTGATTTCTTGACATTAATTTTGTATCCTGCTACTTTGAGAAATTCATTTATTAAATCTAGTAGATTTTTGATGGATTCTTTAGGGTTTTCTATGTGTAATATCATGTCATCTGCAAATGATGACAGTTTCACTTCCTCCTTTCCAATTTGGATCCCTTTTATATTTTCTTCATGTCTGATTGCTCTGGTTAAGAATTCCAGTACTATGTTAAATAAGAGTGATGAAAGTGGCCATCCCTGTCTTGTTCCTATTCTTAAGGGAAATGCTTTTAGTTTCTGCCCATTGAGTATGATGTTGGCTGTTGGTCTTTCATATATGGCCTTTATTACGTAGAAATATTGTCCCTCTATTCTCACATTGCTGAGCATTTTTACCAGAAATGGGTGCTGGATTTTGTTGAATGCTTTTTCAGCATCTATTGATATGATCATATGATTTTTATTCTTTATTTTGTTTATGTGGGATATCACATTTATTGATTTGCAAATATTGTACCAGCCTTGCACCCCTGGAATGAATCCCAATTGGTTATGATGAATAATTTTTTGATGTAGTGCTGGATCTGATTTGCTAGTATTTTGTTCAGGATTTTTGCATCTATGTTCATCAGGGATATTGGCCTGTAGTTTTCTTTCTTTGTAGTGTCTTTTACTGGTTTTGTAATTAGAATTATGCTGGCCTCATAGAAAGAGTTGGGAAGTGTTTCTTCTACTTGTATTTTTTGAAATAGTTTGAGGAGAATGGGTATTAATTCTTCTTTGAATGTTCGGTAATACTCCCCTGTGAAGCCATCCTGGCCTGGGCTGTTGTTTGCTGGGAGAGTCTTGATTACATCTTCAATTTTCTTAGTTATTATTGGTCTGTTCAAGCTTTTTTTTCTCTTCCTGGTCCAGTTTTGGGAGACTATGTGTTTTTAGAAATTTGTTCGTTTTGCTTAGATCGTCGAATTTGTTGCCATATAATTTTTCATAGTATTTGTTAATGATCCTCTGTATTTCTGTGGTGTCAGTTGTTACTTCTCCTCTTTCATTTCTGATTTCATGTATTTGGGTTCTCTCTCTTTGTTTCTTGGTGAGTCTAGATAAGGGTCCATCGATCTTGTTTATCTTTTCAAAAAATCCAGCTCTTTGTTTCATTGATCTTTGAATTGTTTTTTTGCTTTCTATGTCATTTATTTCTGCTCTGATCTTTACTAGTTCCTTCCTTCTACTCGCTCTGGGTTTTTCTTTCTGTTTGCTTTCTAGTTCTTTAACTTGCGAAGTTAGATAGTCTATTAGAAATTTTTCTTGCTTCTTGAGGTAGGCCTGTAGTACTATAAACTTCCCTCTCAGAACTGCTTTTGCTGCATCCCATAAATTTTGTGTTGTGTGTTCATTTTCATTGGTTTCCAGGCAGTTTTTAATGTTTTCCTTAATCTTCTCGGTAACTCATTCATTGTTCTATAACATGCTGTTTAGCCTCCATGTGTTCAAATGTCTTTGCGTGTTCTTGTTGCAATTGATTTCGAGTTTCATACCACTGTGATCTGAAAAGATGCTTGATATGATTTCAATCTTCTTGAACTTGTAGAGACTTAGTTTGTGTTCTAACATGTGGTCTGTTTTTGAGAATGTCCCATGTGCACTTCAGAAGAATGTAAATTTTGTAGTTTTGTGGTATAATTCTCTGTAGATATCTATTAAATCCATTTGATCTAGAGCTTCATTTAGAGTCTGTGTTTCATTGTTAATTGTTTGTCTAGATGATCTATCCAGTGATGTTAATGAGGTGTTGAAGTCCCCTGCTATGATTGTATTGCTGTCGATTTCTTTTTTGAAGTCCTCCAGAAGATTTTTAATATATTTTGGTGCTCTTATATTGGGTGCATATATGTTTACCAAGGTTATATCTGCCTGTTGGATAGATTCTTTCAATACTATGTAGTGGCCTTCTTTGTCTCTAGTTATGGCCTTTATTTTGAAATGTACTTTATCAGATATGAATATTGCTACCCCAGCTTTTTTTTCCTTTCTATTTTCTTGGAAGATTTTTTTTCCATCCCTTCACTTTCAACCTATGTGAGTATTTTGTTGTGAAGTGGGTCTCTTTGAAACAACATATATGTGAGTCATGCTTTCTTATCTAGTCAGCTACTCTGTGTCTTTTTATCAGAGCATTCAATCCATTTACATTTAAGGTGATTATTGATATGTACTTATTTATTGCCATTTTCGTTTAGTGTGGTTATATTTTTCTTCTTATTTCTTCTACTAATTACAGCAGTCCTTTTAGCCTATCTTGCAGTGCTGGTTCCGTTTAATATATTCTCTTAGCCTTTTTTTTAAGTTGTTTATTTGACCTTCTATTTTGAATGATAGCCTTGCTGTATAGAGTAGTCTTGGATTCAGATCCTTGTTTTTTATGACCTTGATTACTTCATGTCATTCCCTTCTAGCCTGTAGTGTTTCTGTTAAAAAGCCAGTTGAGAGCCTTTTGGGGGTTGCTCTGTAGGTAACTTGTTGCTTATCTCTTGCTGCCTTTAGGATTCTCTCTTTGTCTTTAATTTTTGTCATTTTAATTACTCTGTGTCTTGGTGTGGGCCTGTTGGGGTTCTTCTTACCTGGGGCTCTCTGTGCTTCTTGAACTTGAATGCCTTCTTCCTTCACCAAGTTAGGAAAGTTAACTGTCACTATTTCTTCAAATATATTCTCTAGCCCTTGCCCATTTTATTCCTCTTCGGGGACTCCTATGATGTGAATGTTATTACGTTTCCAGTTGTTCCATAGATCTCTTAAGGTATCTTCCTGTTTTTTAATTGCTTTTTTCTTTTGGTTTTCTGATTGGTTGATTTTTTTCTACCCTGTCTTCTAATTTACTGAACTAATCCTCAGCTTCTTCTACTCTGGTTAGTCCATCCAATGTGTTCTTTATTTCTGCTATGTCATTCTTCATTTCCTCTTGGTGGTTTTAATTTCCAATTTGTTGATTTTCAATGTTTCTATGTCTTTACTCATGATGTTGAGCTTCTTCAAAATCATGGCTCTGAATTCTATATCTGTTAACTTGCTTAACCGTATTTCATTTATCTCATCTTCGGTAGAGATCTCTTGTTCTTTCATTTGGGATTTGTTTCTTTGTTTCACCATTTTGGCTATTTCAGTGGGTTTTGGAGCCTGCCATATTTTTTCTGTGGTGTTGGTGTTCTGTTGTTTGTGGCTCCCTCTACTGGGTTTGGATGAGTGTGGGAGGACCCATGTTGAATACCACTGTCAAGTCTTAATTTCCATGGTAGAGTTGCAAGCCCAGGAAAAGTTCAGTTATCCTCTAGCTTTTTGCCTGGAAGCTACTAGTTGCAGTTACTTAAAGAGCCTTGGGTTCTCAATTGAATGAAAAACTCTTTCAGGTGTTCAGAGTAAGGGGGTTTCCTGAGGGAGGGGCAGATGCTGGTTGCTAATGAGCCTCAACTTGCATTTCAGTGGTCCATCAAATGGGATTGAATCTCCAAGGGAGGTGCCACCCCCTCTCCCCAGAGCCCTGGGAAGGAGTAAGATGACCACTGCCCTGTGAGGCCACAACTCAGCAAAAACTCTGAGTGCCCTCCAAATCTCTAGTATCCCCACACAGTTCCAGTCCAGTCCACCCTCCCTCTACCAGAGCCCAAGGTGAGTGGCTGTGGCTATGTTAGCCTCTGTCCCGGCTCTGCGCTCTGGAGTGGGCTTGGGAGTTTAACTCCGAGGGCACTGCTCACAGCTAAGACCGCTGCTGTCTGTTGGCTCCCCGCCCCCTCTCACACCTCCGCAGTCCTACCAGGATCGATTCAGTGTCCCTGGTTATATGGTCCTCACAAGCTGCGTTTCTGTTGCTTTTTCCTGATGATTTGTCTTTATTTTAGTTGTAATTCCAGTTTGGTCCTGGGAGATGGTCTGTGTAGCTTCCGCTCACTGTGCTTCCATTTTGGGATTCTAGACCACCTCCTTTTTAAAAAAATCTTCACCCAAAGATATTTTGCCATGTATCTTCAGATAGAGAGGAAGGGAGGGAGGAAGAAAGAGAGAAATAAAGAGAGAGAGAAACATCAATGTGAAAGAGACACATCAACTGGTTGCCTCCTGCACAACCCTGACCAGGGCCAGGGACCAAACTGCAAATAAGGTTCATGCCCTTGACTGGAATCAAACAGATGACTCTTTGGTCCACGGGCTAATGTTCTAACTGCTGAACCAAACTGGCCAAGGCTAGATCACCTCCTTTTTAAGTGAGTGCCTATGTTATGGTTCAGGGGAGGATTTATAAGAGTAGAAATCATCCTGTAATGTATAAAAAAGATATGAGAGAGAGGGACTTAAGAAGGAAAAAGAGAAGAGGAAGAGGGAGACAGAGAGAGCATCTTTATCTAAAGAAAACCTTAGGTCACTTTGATGTGAAGATAATCTGGGGACAGAGAGTTGGCTGATGGGACCTGGCTCAAGTTTCTGGTGTTCACCTTAAATGTGGCTCCTTTTTCATTGACATTAACTGACAAGAACTAATCTGTCAGCTGAAATGATTTGCAGATTATCTGCAATCTGACTTTTGTTTGGTTGGGAACAAAAAACCTTGTTAAACTGTGACTGCAGTTTATTCTCAGAGCAGATATACAATGGTAGGCAGTGGATTGCAGAAGCGTGTAGCACATAGCTGGGCCTCTGTCCAGCTTGATTCTCCTCTCTGAGAGAAAGAAGTAAACAACATAAGCAAGATAGAACTCCATCCCTTGCTGTTGGGAGGTGGTGGTGATATTTTTATCTCTTTGAAGTGCTGATTTGCCTAAAATTTCTAACTATGTATTTGCCAGGAAACATGACATCCAAGGGATCAGGAAACGCAGTCCCTAATGCCAGTGTGGTACCCTCAGCTTTAGCTTGGCATGTCAGCTACTGGCTGGGGTGCTGGCTAATACTACTCAAGTGCTGCTGTTATTAACTACTCTTCCCAAGGGAAATTCCCAGTGATTAATACTATTAGCAGCTATCATTTGGCAAGTGTTAAGCTGGGCTTTCATGATTAATTTTCATAACAAGCAAATGAAGTAGGCTCAGAAAAATTTATTGTCTTGCACACAATCATGTGGCTACTGTCATGAAAAGAAAAAAAATATGCGATTTGGAAAGATGACTGTAGTCATTGCATTAGCATTCCGAGATAGCAATATAATTCATTTCAGGGGAGGAGAGCTTGCTTTTGGTTATGTAAAGGACCCAGCAACCAGTTAGTCTAAGTTGAATTTTGAGAAATGGAGTGGCTGTACTTAATAAAACATCATAAGTTTTTGGGTTAATCCCTAGTGACTGGAGAGGAGGACAGGATTTCTGGAAGAGAGAGGAATGAAGAGAAAGAAGAGACTTGAGACTTGCCAGGAGACCAAGTATGGCCAGGCACCCAGTAGCAAGTCAGAATCTGAGGAAGCAAACAATCATCTGTTTGGAAATGGTCAAACAGTGAGATCTGCGTTGAATTCAAAGCGGTATTTTGCACTGTGTTCGATTATTCTTGGTTGCAGTAAAAACTTAGTAAAACCTTGTTACACTTCAGAGTCATGCTGATAGCACTTTGGTTGTGTGGTCCATGTTTAGGGTGAAGTGAGGAAGTAAAAAGAGCAGTTACAGGAGAGAAGATACGAGTGGGAGTTGAGAATCAAACTCAGAGAAAGAATTTAAAGCAAGAGAGAATGGAAACATAAAGGTCCCTTCTCCCAAAATCCTCAGAAATATTGGGGAGGTACTGGACCTCTCTCTGAGTATGGCATTTTTTTTTTTTAAACAAGCCTTTCAGGTGATTTTAATGCACGCTCAAATTTGAGATGCTCTACTTGAATGTTAGCCCCACCCACCCGATTAGCAAGGGGATCAGGGTACCGATCAGACCCATCTAATTTCACAACTCTTTTTCAATTTGGCTCTCCTGGTTACCTAAGTAAGATAGAGTTCACTTGGGCTACCAGGGCCTGCGGAGGTGAGGCCATATTCTTGACAAGCCAGCCCCACATGGGTGTGCACACAATGCGCATGAATTTCTCCAGCTCCAATGTCAGCACGCGGCAGAAGAGCTTCTCATTCCAATCTTGGAGTGCCATAAGAATGAAGTCCCCTTCCAGGTCACTCTGCTGCCGCTCCTAGCATCTCATGATCTGGAGGAGCTGGATGTCCTGACTCAGGAAGCAGGTGGATGAGGCCATGGATTCCAAGCGGCATCCTCTCTTTGAGTGTAAAGGTCATCCCCAGTCTCAATGTGGCTTCTTCCTTAATTGCAAAATTGATGGACTTCCATCCAGCTCAGTTCCAGGCAGTTCTGAATGACAGTTGTTCTGTAGTTTAGCTGTAATTTTGATGTCATTGTGGGAGCAGGCTATACAGCATTTACCTATGCTGCCATCTTGACTGGAAGTCTGTATGGCATTTTATTTAAATAACAAAAGAAAGGCTAATCTCAGAAAGTGAGAGTCTTGGGGCTTTTTGACACATTAGCATGTGACAGAAGAATCTTGAGGCCAGTTCTGCCTGACCCCGACGCCCAGTTCCTCCTAGCTGCTCACTGCCCTGTGTTGTGCTGACAGGATGGAAGGCAGGTGGTTCATTTGTATAGTCTCATACTCTGTCCTGATGTCCTAGGCTGGAGTAGACCCAACACTAAGGAATCTAAATGTTGAGCCACTGTTCTATCAACCCTCTGCTCAGTGCTATCTATCCCACAGTGAATGTAATGGACATGGTCCATGATTTCCTGTTCCCTGCCTCTTAGAACATAAAGTCTAAAAAATTTTTTTAAATTGTAAAGTTTAGAGCAATAATAAATAATTCAACTTGTCCTGTAATACAGAGGCTAGGAATTAAATTATAGATCTCTCACAAGCATTTTTCATATCCAATATAGTGGAGACCCTATATTTATAATTCTATAGAAAGGATTGGTGTTAATCCTAATGCCAGAAAATGAGCAAAACCCCTCAAAAGACAAGGATAATTTACAATTGAAAAAATCCAGGGTACTCAAGCAGATATAAAATGGTTAACATGTTGGTATTCAGGGATATTCCTGAGACTGATATCAGTGGATTAATTTCCTGTGGTGTTTGTGATCAGAAATGAACTACAAGGGATGCTGGTTGGGGATTCTGTGGTCAGGCAGATTGGACCATCTTAGGTGAAACCAGTTGACCTCTAGCCAGACCATACCTGCCCATTTCACAACTGCTGGGTTCACTCTCTGAAGCCCTTGTGTGGACCCCACGCCACTGCTGCCCTTTCTTTGTTGCTTCCTTGGCATCAGCAGGACTTATATATGGAAGATACTGGACTTGCTCACTGGCCTTTGTCCTTTCCTCAGGCCTCCCAGAAACCAAATTGGCTTCTACAAAGGAAAATGATGCTAATTCATTAAAGGCAAGAAACAAACCTAAGGGGATTTAGTAATCTTGTAGACAGTTAAATGTATTAGAAGCTTTGAGTCATTTGCTTCTCATACTTAATTTGACTAAAATGCAATTAGTATGGGATACATGCCAAGACTGTAGTAATATAGATTTTAGTCTCACTTCTCTGGAACCCTTTCATCGGGTTAAAATACTCTGCCGAGATATTGAGAATTCTAGTTCTTCAGAGCTAGAAACATTTATTTCCTGTTAGTTGTTTTGGATTATTCAGATAAATTTAGCACTTAATGTGATTTGCTCAGACAATTGTAATTTACCTCTAAATGTGCTGTGCTTTGTAAGAATCAGGAAAAGCTAGTTTCAGCAAAGGGAGATAATTGTCCCCAAAGTATGAAGCAAACACTAATCATTATTAAGGACTTTTTTTTTTTTTTTTTTTTTTTTTTTTTTTTTTTAAGAGGAGACAAGAATAGTATCTTATATATACATTGGGGTCTCATGTTTGTTAATTTAGATTGATTGAATTTACTGATTGAATTTACTTTCCAAAAGAAGGGATCAACACCCAAAGAATCATGCTTACAATAATATCCTTAGTTTTCTGGTGTTCAAATAATATACCCCAGAAACAATAATCCTATGAGCTCAGAGCACATCTATCTCAGAGAGACAACTTCCTTCATAAAGCTATTTGGGGCATTTTCCATGAACTATGGCTTGAAAAATATGTTTATTTTGTACTTGACTTTACAGAAAAAAACAACCCAGGTAACATAACACATTATTTCATTAAATTAACTTCTGAACTTTGTTAGCTTAGATATTAATGTTTTTCATAGTTATATTTTATTTCCTTTTACTTTTAAAATTTATTCTAATTTATATTATTATGTTATGTTTTATATGTCCTTCAAACTGACCAAATATATTTTTTATGAAAGCAGACTTCAAGTAAATAAAGTAATAATTTTAAGCAGCATATGCATTATATTTTGCAGTTACTTTGAAAATGAACATTTTGTTACATATTCCATTTATAATATTAGCATTATTTACAGATTTGTGATTTTAATGAAAATACTGCATTTTTCTGATTGATGACCATTACTTGTTTAACTATCTTCCTCTATCCCACGGTAAAGCACAGCTGTGGTGCACAGGCTTGGCGAAAGGTGATGATCAGCACCATTAAAAGTATTATCTGGCATGTTTAATCTTGAATTGTGTACTTGAACTTCTTTTCATGATGTCCTCAAAGGCAGAGCCACCATGTACAGAGCTGCAACAAAAGAAAATAAAATGCTTTACATGCATCATTCTGTACCCTAAAAGGTTGTAGGTTGGATTCCTGGTCATGGCACATACCTAGGTTGCAGGTTTGATCCCTGGTCTGGGCTGACCCATGTTTCTCTCTCACATCCCCCCCCCCTTTCCCTCTCTCTCTAAAATCAGTAAACATATCCTTGAGTGAGGATTAAAAAAAAAAAAAAAGAGTGCAGTTAGCAGGGGTGGTGATGGGAGGGCTGGTTGTACTCTTCTAGAGGTGATGAGGGCTTCAGGATTGGCCTTGGAGAGAAGAAAATACTTGTAAACGTCTTAAACAATCTAAGGGAGTTCACCCTGTAAAAATCTGGGAGAAATGCATTTTGGGCAGAGGAATAGCCACTGCAAAGATCTCAAGGCACAAGTGTGCCTGGTTTATTCAAGGAATAGTGGTAGGAGAGAAGATCACAAATAAAGTGAGAAATCAAGTTGTGTAGGATCTTGATGAACTGTTCTAGGGACTGACTGTTATTCTTAGTGAAATAGGGAGCTATTGAAGAGATTTGAACAGAGAATGGCATAATGTATTTTACTTGTTGAAAGGATCGATCTGGTTACTGTGTGGAGAATAGGTGGGGGGCGGTAAAAGTAGCACTGAGAGACCAGTTATAAAGTTATTGTAGCAATCGGGGCAAGGCATGACAGTGGCTTGGAGCAGAATGATAGAATTATTGTTGTTGAGAGGTGGGCAGCTTGTGGATATATTTTGAAGACAGAGCCTAGAATTTCCTGATGTAGTAGATATATTTAGCCTGAGCAACTGGAAGGATGGAGTTTTTATCAGTTAAAACTGGAAGGCTGTAAGTAAAACAGGTTTGATGGGAAAGATCAGAAGTATAAATTTGGACACATTAAATTTGAGGCATTTATAAGATGTTCCCATGAAGATGTTGGATAGGATGTTGGATTATGGGAGTCTGGGATTTAGGAGTGATCGTGGGCTGGAAATAAAATCGTGACCATTGGTGGCATATAGATGGTATTTAAAGCCATGATTCGGGATGAGATCACCAAGAAGATGAGCGTGCATAGAAAAGCCCACAGGAGTGAGGACTGAGCCCTGGGGCACTACAGCAATACAAGTTTGGGGAGGAGAGGAAGGACCAGCAAAGGGAACTAAGAAGTTCATCTGTGAGGTAGGAGGAAAAGCAAGGGAGAACAAGATCTTAGAAAATGAAAACAAAACATTATCAGGGAGGAGAGAGAGCACAGTTGCATCATATGCTGCTGATAATTTCAGATGAGAGTGAGTAGAGAATTGGCCATTGGATTAACAGTGAGGCAGTCATGGGTACCTTCACATGAGTAGTTTTGGCAGAATAGTAGAGATGAAAGCCTGATTATAGTGAGTGAATAAGAGAAAGTGGGTGACAGAAATTAGATACAATAAATATAGAAAGAACTTTTGAATCGAAGCAAACTCAAATGGTCTAAAACTGGACTATCATCCTCTTCCTAAACTATTTTTTCTTCAGAATTTTATTTTTATTGGTGGCACCTCCATGCTCTCTACCACTCACGGTCAAAGCCAGAGAGCTGTCCTTTACTTATGTCTCTCTCTTGTTTCCCCAAGTTAATCCATGTGCAAGTCCTGTCAATTTTACTCAAGAAGGCAGAAAGGTACATTAGAAAAAAATATGTACTTTCAAATCAGACATACTTACTTAGCAAGGTACTTAATCTCTCGTAGCCTCAGGTAGGGAGGATAGTATTACTTACCTCCAAGAATTCTTGCGAGAATTACAAAAGCGCATATATAAAACATCTAGAATAAAATAAGATCTCAATATGTATGAGTTTCACTTGCTCTTGGGTTTCAACACTCTTTCCTTTTGTCACAACCTGACCCTAAGGCTCTATGGCCCTTGTTACTTATCTCCTTGACATTGCAATTCATAACTTGTCTCATGGTCCAGTTTTTCCCTTTAAGTGTAATCTCCCTAAAGCATAGCTCAAACAATGTCACTTCTACACCTAAAAATGTATCAGTAACTGTTTATTACTTAGAATAAAATTCAACACACTGTATAAATAAAGTATGCCAATATTCTGCTTCTTCATAATATATGCCCCCCCCCCAACATTTGCCAAAGTAAGCTAGACAACCTAGATAATTTGCTGATTCTTGTTCATTATCTTCTTATTTTTCTATTATTGTGCTTTTACTTAGGCTTTTTTTTTTTTTTTTTTTTACATTCTCGATCCCCACTGGTCAAACAAAATCTTATCAATCTGTCAAGAACAACACTGGTTGTAGAAAATTCCTGGCCCACATCACTGTCCTCACCATCTACCAGCCAAAAATTTTTCCTTCTCTATCTCCCAACCATTTATTATTTCTCTTAAAGGAAATAAGTTATTCTTTATTATTTGCATGTGTCACAATTCCCGTTCTAGAATATATGCTCTGCAAGGGTGAATATGAGGCATGACTCATCTTGGTGTCCACTTAGCACTTAGGACAGTCTCTGTACTCTGGAAGTACTTATAATGTGTATGCTGAATTGATTTATTGGGTCCTTTTATTGCATTTTAAAATTTGAAATTGCCTTAAAAGTTACTCATGCCACTCAAAATCTTTTTAGTTGTTCAATTTACTACCAGAGAAATAAAATCATAAGAATAACTCAAAAACACTGAAAAGAAAAGAAAAATGCCTTGGCTGAAGTAAATGCAATCCTTCTTCACCATGTCTGCTACAGTAAAATTGTGGAGTCACCTGTAATTCAAGTTGACCAAGTGATTTCCAAACTGAAATGCTTTTCTGTTCATTGCACATAAAAGTTATATTGATAGAAAAGCAATTATCTCTATTGTTCTCAATGGGATCTCTACTGTTATCAATGAGTTCAACATAAGTATTACCTATTCTCTCTTCCCCTTTACTTCTTTTTTATTGATTTCATCTCCTTTCACATAAATTTAATTTAGTTGAGCAAAGCAATGAAAAATAGTTGCTTCAAAATTATATGCACAGTATCATAAACAAAGACTATTAAAATACATTTATAATAAATACTTTAAAACCAAAGTCAGGTTAGTCAATATTTGACAAAATTATGTAATACTAGTCTGTCATCTTTTATTTATGGATTCAAGCTGGGAATTTTAGGATGTGAATCTGGCAGTAATTAGCAAATCCAAACTGAACCCAAGAGCTTTTTGTGTGTGTGATGACATATGCCAGGTTGACATATCGAAATCATCATTTGTGCCCTGGCCAGTTTTTCTCAGTGGTTAGAGCGTTGGCCTGTGGTCTGGAGAGACCCAGGTTCAGTTCCCGCTAAGGGCATGTACTGCAATTGCAGTTTGTCCCCGGCCCTGGTTGGGTTGTGCAGGTGGCAGCCACTCAATGTGTCCCTTTCATGTTGATGTTTCTCTCTCTCTCTCTCTCTCTCTCTCTCTCTCTCTCTCTCTATCTCTATCTCTATCTCTCTCTCTCCCCGCCACTCCAACTGAACAAAAAATGGAGAAGAGTCTATGGGTGAGGATAAAAAAAATCATAATTTGTTCACAGCATCACTAAGAAATTTACTCCAATAAAATAATACTTGGTTCATTCTCAGGGGGAAGCAATATCTTCTCATGCCATGAATACACAAAATTTGGTATCTGTGTCCTTCCCCCAAATTCATATGTTGAAACCCTAACCCCCTGTGGTAATATTTGGGGGTAGGTAGGTGAGGAGGTAATTAGGTTTAGATGTGTTCTTGAAGGATAAGGCCTTCATGATGGGTTTAGTGTCCATACAAATAAAGAAAGACCACAGCTCTCTCTTCCCCTCTGTCCCCCTCCCTCTGTCAGCCACATGAGGACATAGCCAGGTGGTGGCCATCTGCAAGAGAAGAGATCTCTTATCAGGAAAGGAATCTGCCAACACCTTGATCTTGGACTTTCCAGCCTTCAAAACTGAGAGAAATAAATTTCTGTTGTTTAATCCACCCAGTCTGTGTTTTTTGTTGTTGTTATTGTTATAGCAGCCTGATGTGAATAAGACAGTATCTATCCATCATTTATTTTTCAAACTAAGGTACTTTTGTTGTCTTTCTATTTTCACTATAAACCCAGACTAGTGAAGTGAACTGTGACTGCACACACTGCACATTCAACAAATGTGTCCTGAGTGCTTATTATGTCCAGGCATTAGACAGACATTTTCACATGCATTAACACATCTAATGTTCATAATAATTGGAGAGGTGGGCATTGCTACTCCCATTGTAATGATGAGGAATCAGTTTCCCCATCAGACAGGTTACTGATACAACTAGTAAATGGGATTTTGGTTCCGTAACTGAAAGTTCTGTTCTGTGACACTAGTTGCTAGAATTATAGTAGTTAGCACAGTGGTACCACTGCCTCAGTAAATACTGGTTTGTTAAATTGAGAGTAAGTAAGGATTAAAGCTGAATTCAAACACAGGTCTTCTAATGTCCCCTAGATTATGTCCTATATCAATATATAGTTGATATTAATTAATTTTAATATATGTTTGGCCTATATATTAAGTTCCTTCTTTATTGTTAAAAACATTAAGGTTTTCCATTATTGTCTTAAAATATTAAGCAGTTTGTAAAAGGTTTTCATTATGAAGCCAAAAAATGGTTGTGAAGCTCTGGCAGGTCAACATTATGTGACGTGAGAAATGCTCGGGGCCCCACAGCAGAAGTCGCCCCCACTAAGAGTTAGGTGCCCGAAGTACGCACATGGGGTGTACGTATACCTACTCACACATTTTTAAAGACAAAAAATGGCATTCTCATGTTGATCTATAATTTTCTTTTAAATTTAAATATATATATAGTTGTTATTTTTTATATCTTGCGTATTTTATTTTAATGGTGATGTGTTATTCTCTTGTTTTTATCCATTGCTATTTGACTAGAGCCCTACTGATTAAATACTTAGTTTCGAAATTTTACTCTTATAAACATGTTGTGATAAATACACATCTGTGAACATTTATCACAGTGTATCTGTGGGACAAATTCTTAGAAAAATTTACTATTGAAGGAGATCATCAAGAGTATATAACCTTTGGTCGACCTGAGAATTAGACCCCTCCCCTATCCTTGGAATGTAGTTCTGCCTGCTGTTCCCATACCCGCAGCCCTTTCAAGGAGGTTGCCTTGAGAGTGTAAGGCATTGTGGAGACCAGCTGAACTCAGTGTGTCATTAAACCCAGTGAAGGCCACTCTACATACAAGATTCTAGTGGGCAGGTGCAAGATCTACTTGTCTTGTGGCCACCCCAAGAGGAGCCTCGTATGTAAGTTCCCTTGCATATTAAACCTGTGTGAGGGGGCCAGTTTTGCATTTCACTGGGGGAACTCTGGAGGTTGTGAACAACATTTCTTTGATCAAATGGTAAGCATTTTCAGCATTTATATATGTGCTCCCAATATACTTTCACCAAGGTGTTCAGTTTGCATTTCCAGTACCAGTGCCTGAGAATTCCTTTTTAAAAAAGCAACACAAGTGAAAGCTGCATAGAATCCATTTAATAGATCTTTTCCAATATTATAGGTTAGAAAATAAGGGGTTTAAAGAAATCTGTATTTATTTACTGGTGAAGTTGTTGTCACCATCTTACTCTTTTGTCTGTGTGTAGCTTATTCTCTATTCACTAGTTTTTGCTAAATTTTCCATTGTTTTTTTTTGTGTTTTAGCATTAATTAGTACTTTTTTTTTTTTTTAAATATTAAGGTTTGTCTTTTACCTGTCATGTGTGTTTTTTATATATGAGAACTTCTGTGGAGTGAAGTTTAAGTTCCATTTGACCAGGTTTGGTGCTTCCCAATCTTTCTTTTTTCCCGGTGCTTTCTGAATTTCCTATTAAAATGAAAAAAGAACTGCACTAGCCAGTTTGGCTCAGCTGTTAGAGCATTGGTCCACAAGTCTCGGTTTCAGTTCCGGTCAAGGGCACAGGTCTTGGTTGCAGTTCTACCCCGGCCCTGGTCAGGATCGTGTGGGAGGCAACCAGTCGATGTGTTCCTCTCATGTCAATGTTTCTCTCTCTCTCTCTCTCTCTCTCTCTCTCTCTCTCTCTCTCTCTCCCATTCTATCTGAAGATAAATGAAAAAATGTTCTCAGGTGAGGGGAAAAAATGCAAAAGACAATCTGAATTCAAATGTTTAAAGATAGCACTGGCCAGTTTGGCTCAGTGGTTAGAGCGTCGGCCTGCGGTCCAGAGAGACCCGGGTTCGGTTCCCGCTAAGGGCATGTACCTCGCTTGCAGTTTGTCCCCGGCCCTGGTTGGTCGTGCGGGTGGCAGCCACTCGATGTGTCCCTTTCACATCGATGTTTCTCTCTCCCTCTCTCTTCCTCTCTCTCCCTCCCACTTTATCTGAACAAAAAAAATGAAAAAATGTCCTCGGGTGAGGATTAAAAAAAAAAAAAAAGATTTTCAAAGATAATCATTTATATTTTCTTCTGTAGTTTTACCTCTAATAATGTTTCAGTCTATGAGTCATTCGTTCAGCAAATTGATTGTACACCCACTGTGTCAAGCATCATATGTTAGCAAACAAAACAGAACAAAATGTCTGCATTCACTGAATGAGTTTGATCCACTTAAGTACTCTTAACATACTCAATTTGATTTGCTATGCTCTTTTAAATTATTTTAGCATTAGATTAATATTTGAGATATATGAAATTTACTTTGATAAAAGGAATGAAGTAGGAATCCATCTTTGTTCTGTTTTTCTTCATAGAAGTAGCTATTTATCGCAACTAAATATTTTATCTTTTACTATTGCCTTTCAAGTACCACCACCCTTATGAAAAACTAACTACCTGTAGGTTACTTGGGTTTATTTCCAGACTCTATTCTGAACAATTGTGTCTGTTCCTGAACCAGTGTTATAATTTTAAAGTTACTGTAGCTTTATAATAAACTTTGATTTCTAAAGGAACTCATTTCCCTTTGATACTCTTCTTTAACAGATTTATTTTTCTGACTCATAACATAACAAACTTTGTAACTATTTAGTCATATTTTCTAAAATTCTCAGTATTGTAATTGGAATCCTATTGAGTTGATGGACTCATTTAAGTAGAAATGATTGCTATTCAACAGTGAATCTCCTCATCATCCAGGAGTTTTAATTTATTAAAGTCTTCTTTCATGGCCCACAGTAGAGTTTTAAAGCTTTCCTTATGTTGCTCTTAAATTTATCTTATTTTTTTCACTTTTTTTGTTTATTATATTTAACAATATGATTTTTTTCTATTTTATTTTATGCCTTCTTTTTGTAGAAAGGAAAACTATTGATTTTTGTAGATTAATTTTATAACTTTCTCTATTATTGGCTTTCTTATTGTTTTTATGGAATTTTTTCCTTCAATTTTTCAAGTACACATCATATTATCTATAAATAATAAAAAATTGTCTTCATTCTTTTCAATATTTTCACATTATTTTCTTTTCTTATTGAACTACATTGGCTCACTTTTGCAGAGCATTTGAGTAGCTGTGCTCTAGTTTGCAATCCTTGCCTTGTTCTTGACTTGCAGAGGACTGCCTCTGTTACTGCTTTGCCATGAAGAATATTGCTGGCTTTGGGATGTATGCATATATTATTATGTCACATTGAGGAATTATCCATCTTACTTAACTAAGATTTTTAAACTGTGGAAGGATGTTAAATTTTGTTGCATACCTTCTAAGTATTGTTTGATCTCATTTGACCAATAATGAATAGGGTGTACTATTTGTATTTTATTTATTTATTTATTATAAATTTTTTTTTTTTTTTTACTGATTTTAAAGAGAGAGGAAGGGACAGAGAGATAGAGCCATTGAAGAGAGTTGATTGGCTGCCTCCTGCATGCCTCACACTGGGGATTGGGCCCACAACCTGGGCATGTGCCCTGACCAGGAATTGAACCAGTGAGTATTTGGTGCATAGGTTGGTGCTCAACCACTGAGCCACACCAGTTGGGGATGGCATACTATTTTCTCAATTTCTTTTTTTTTTTATCCTCACCCGAGGACCCTTTTCCTGACACATTGAGTGGCTGCCTTACTCATGACCCCAACCAGGGCCCAGGGCTGGGGAGGAACTGCACAGAGGTACCTGCCCTTGGCCGTAATTGAACCCGTGACTCATTGGTCTGTGGGCTGACGCTCTAACCGCTGAGCCAAACCGGCCAGGGCCAGGGCATACTATTTTAATAAATAATTTTAATATTATTCTACTGTGGAGATAAATCTAAAAGTGTTTTGGTTATTATTTTTACTACTGATTTCTATTGTGAATGTATTTATTTATAAATATGCTATCATAAGATAAATATCAATTTGCAACCTACTTTTTTGACTCAGCAATGTTTTGGTGATCTGATGTGAACATATTGATCTATCCCTTTCTTTTTGTGTGCTGCACAGAATTTCATAGCATGAAGTAATAGCAATTTATATAATCATTCCTCTGTAAAGGATATTCAGTTTTTTTTCCTTTTTTGACTATTATTAACCTTTATTGCTAATTCTAACAATGCTATAATACAATCCCTATATGTATCTCCAAGTCTATATGCAGAGTTTGGAGGTGGGGGTGGGGAAGATGCCTAGAAATGGAATTTTATATATCATGTGCATTTAAATATATATTGCCAAACTGACCTCTTAAAGTGGCTGTAAGAGTTCACACTGCCATTGATGATGACTATGATATCCATTCCCCACACCCATACCAAAGCTGACATTCAAGAAATTTTATATTTAACTAATCTCTGTAAAAAAAATTTTATACTGTGTCCTACTGAGGTTTAAATTTGCATTTTCCTTATTGCTGTGGTTATTTCTCTTTTGTGAATTTCTTATTTATATCCTTTCTTATTTTTCTATTGGTTTGTTTATCTTTTTCTTATCAATTTGAGGTGCTCTTTATCATTTCTGCATTTTAATCTTTTCCTGTTATATATTTCACAAATATTTTCCCTATTTTTTCCCCTTTACTTTGTTCATGATGCCCTTTGTTGTAAACATGTTACGGAGCCACTGCACACTGTGAGGACTGAAAATAAAAAAGGCATATGACTTCTTAAATTATTAGAAAACAGCTTTGGCCCAAAAGGATCTCAGGTTTCTGGCCCACATTCTGAGAGCCACTTCTCTTTAAACCTTGCCACATCTATGAAAATAATCAAATTTATTTATTAATTTATAACTATTTAGTCATGTTTTCTTATTTGACTGTGCCATCTATTTCCTGCTATAACCCTGACTAGTAAACAGTCTGTCTAGATACCAAAGGATAGTTCAAGGGGATGAAAAATAGGGGCGATAGGGATAGGGAGAGAGGTTACAGAGCAAGAGTTCCAATATTTACTCCCTGTGGTCAGAGCTGTTGCAAACCAACTTAGAATGCAGCCACATTAAAAACTAGGTGGTGCTCCATAGCTACAGTCAGCTTTTCTGAGCTATATCATTCCTTGTGTTGTGGATTTTGAGCTGAGAGCCAGTGGGCTGGATGAAGGAAATGACAGCTAGATGTCAGGGACTCTGCCTCTGGGAGCCAAGGGGAGGTTGAGTCATCTGGGGGCTTCTCTGGGCCTTCTCTGATTTGTGTGGAAGAGACCAGATCATGTGAGTGCAGACTTACTTGTGAATGTTAGCAAGCAAACCAGGTCACAGGGGACAGCTCTCTCGGAGCAGAAGAGGCAGATGGCTCTGCTGTCAGACCATGACTCTTTCCTGCTTTCATGAAAATGTAAAGGTCACATCCTCTCCCCATCCACCCAGATTCCTTCTTAGGAAGAGTAACAAGGGAAGAGAAGGCCACCTGAGGGACAAACATGTTCCAAGAAAGCTGCAGGCATTTTCTAAAGGGATTGACTAAATAATTAAATCTTGATGATTGTTAAATTTTTGTAATTTTTTCTCTCCATTAACTCCTGGTTGATTGGTGTTACTTTAAGGAAAACCAGATTGGTTACAAAAAACATAAAGGAGCTATATTTTTCTACATATCTGTACAAAAGTTAGCAGGATTTATTTTTTATCCCAATACACTGCTTCTTTACAATGTGAAACTGTTCCTACTGGCCTCTAGCCCTCTTGCCATATGTATAATCTCATTAATGCCCAGAGGTCCTATATAAAGATGGCAGCTCCAATAAATGATGAATGACATTGTGTTGATTGATGGCAGTTATTTTTCTGCCTTAACTCTGTTTTTGAACCCAATTCTGGAGAAAAAGTACTGAGTTCCTAGGCACTGCTGTTCAGCCTGAGCCAAGGCTGTGCAATGCCTGACCTGATGCCATTAGTTCAGGCTATTGTCAGATGTATCCTGACAGACAAACAATTCTTGATCTTGGGATGGTTAAATTGTGGTTATATCCAATCTGCTGAACTGTGGAACAGAATGAGTAGGTTCACAAACACTGGGCATAGTAAGGAATAAGGATGGCTCAAACCCTAAGGCCCCCTGAAAGATTCTGCTTCCTCTAATTACCTCCCTGATTCCACCACTGGCTTTATATGAGATCTGGGTCAAGTTCCCTCATATGATGGGTTCTTAGGTGTTCTAGCAAATGGAAGATACAAGATCTGCACTGTGTACATAATTACATGGCCAGAATTTAGAGGTTTACATGTAGATGATGGCAGAATTATTTAAATTATAATTAAGAATAAGCCTGGGGCATGGACTGATAGGCTACAAATCAAGATCTGAGAAACTATTTTAGCCAATGTAGTTTTACGGAAAGTAATTTTCTTCATAAAAGGCATTGTATTTGCTTTTATTTTCCCAATGATGCTTTTGTACACATTTAGCCATTCCATCTTTCTTTCCATTTCTTATTTTCCCCACGGAATTCAGAGAGAAAGTCATTTCAGAGTAAAACTCTATGAGTTACTTCTAACTAGTTCTTGCTTGTGTATTTTCTAGGCAGGCATTTTGAAAACAGGGCTTGCCAGAAAAGCAGCTAAATTTTCAGGCACTGGTTTGAAATCAATAATGTATATATTTTTAAATAAGCATTTTATCTCACTTAGAGAAAAAGGTGTGAATTAGGGGATTGAATTTGAAAAAATCCAGGAACTAATTATAATACGGAAAGCATGGTGTTAGGAGAAAATGGGAGAGCAGTCTGATTCTAATTAGCGAAATGGCCAGATTTAAAATAACACCACAAAAAGGAAAGGTCTGCCCTGTTTAGCCAGTCTCTCAGTGTTCTTATCATTAATGAATATTTGTCTGTCATTAATTCTGTTACTTTGCAGTGCTAAACCAGTTCCTCTGGGTTTAATACTGTGAATGAGGTAGTCTGGGAAATGTGTCCTGTTTTCTGGTCCACAACAAGGACATGTCAATCAGGATACTTGGGGCTCTAGGGAACTTGTGATAAGCAGAATCCTAAAGATGTGCCCCCCCCCCCAAAAAAAAACAACTCCTGTCTTCTAGTTTTTCAATCAAATGCTAGTGTAGTTACAGATTTTGTAAAGGGACTTTGTACATGTAATTATGTTTTCTAATCAACTGACCTTAAAATAGGGACGTTATGTTGGATTTTCTAGGTGGGCCCACTGGGATCACATGAGCCCTTAAAATGAGAAGAAGGCAGAAGAGTCAGTAAGAGATATGAGACAGAAGAGGAGGCCAGAGAGATTCGGTGTGTGAAGGACTCAGTCTGCCTCTGTGGGCTCTGACGACAAGGAGGAGGGCTGTGAGCCAAGGACTGCAAGCAGCCCCTGGAATCTGGGAGGGACTCCCTCCCCCACCCCCATTCCTGCACAGCCAGCAAGGAAACGGATCTCAGTCCCACAGGGTACATACATTAATTTGGCCAACAATCTGAATGAGCTTAGAAGCACATTCTCTGGAGCCTCCAGAAAGAAGCACAGCTTGGCCAAAACGTTGATTTTTGTTGAGTGAGACCCGAAACACAGAAACCAGCTAAGCCACACTGTACCCAGACTTCTGACTCACAGACACTGAGAGATTATAAATGGGTGTCATTTTAAGCAGTTAAATTTGTGGTAATTTGTTTTGACAGCAATAAAAGACTAATATAAAACTCTGCTAAAAATGACTAAAAACCTAGATAAGTTAATTTTCTAATTAATAGTTAATAGATAACTACATGATAATAGGATCAGAGTTAAGGAGGGCCTTAGGTTCACTGACTGTAGCACAGTGACCTCATCAAGAACTGGGCTTGTTTTCATCTCTCTTTTCTACCCATCTTGGTGTTCACTTCATCACAGGCCTGTAACGGGAAGGCTGCAGCAGTTCTGTGCATTTCACCAAACATCAAAATGTGTAGATGAAGAAAAGAGATCCTTTCTTTTGTGCTTTTTCTTTATGAGTGTAGAAGTCATCATATGACTACTGGTCTGTGTCAGAGTCAGGTTTTGTTCCCCAATATCCACCTTTATTTCTTCCTCAATAGAAAAATCCAGATTTGTAGCTGGACACCTGACTGCCCAGAATAAAGATTTATATAACTAGGCATGGCCATGTGCCTGAGTTCTAACCCCTGGGATATAAGAAGAGTTGGGAAGTAACCTTAAAGGAAGGATGCATACTCTCCCCCATGCTGTTCTCCTGTTTGCTGGCTGGCTGGAAAGGGCCTGTAAGTGGCTGGAGCTCCAGTGGCGATCCTGGGGCATATGGTGACTTAGGGCATGGTAGGCATGTGTGGTGGGGCAATAAGATAGAAGGAATGTCATATAGGTCTCGTGATGACCTTCAGACTTCTGGAACACGTTTAAGGTTTATGTATTAATTGTCGTTGAATCCAGTCCCAAGTAATGTGCCCTTCTAGTTTCTGTGATTGGTGATAGGTCTAACAAAAAGGATAGAATGATCATGATCAGTTGAGACTAATTTTCTAGGGTGTATGGCTGCTGAGGTGTCCACCTATTGTCTACTCCAGGAGGTCAGTAGACTGTATCAAGGAGGTAAATCGTAGATGAATACTCTTGTTCTTGAGGGGTCTCACTTTCAAGGGACAGATAGATTGTAGGCTCTGGGATAAATTCTTTTTGTAGTTCTGTATAAAAGAGGAGGAAGGTGTCTGGGGTGGGGGGAGAAACATCTGTAACAAAAATAAATTAATAAAAATTGGAAAAAAAAAAAAAAAAAGAAGAAGGGCTGTATGATCCCAGGGAATCTTGCTGGAGAACATTATTGTATTCCTCATAGAATGGCCAAGTTGGGAACCTCATTTGCTAGGCATTAAAATGTCCACAGAATTCAGATGCAAGCAATTTATTTGTAAGGTGCAGGGACCAGTCTTAGGGGAGAGAAATATGTGAGACAGGAAGGAAAGAAAGCATGTTGTCAAGCCAACTAGCATCAGGAGCACTGGAACTGGGAAAATATCAAATCCCTGCCTCTGAATGATTCCACCTGACCCCCTCTCAGGGGGCATCAGGAAGCTGAGAATACCTAGACTGCCAGTGCTCATTGGTTGAGAGCTATTCCAGGCACTGGGGTTGGGGAGTGTGGTTTGGAAGAAAGCTCTCAAGTGGAGAGATTAGGTACCTGCACTGAAATGCTGAGGCCTGGGAATAGAGTTTAGGGCTCCATCAGCTTCTGCCACATGGTGTATCTATTCAAAGGGGGTTATTTATATGCCACCCGGTAGTACCTGCCTTTGTATATACCACTGAAAGTGGGAAATCAAACCAAGAATGAATAGATGAATTATATTCTACCTTGCAGAACTCTTTTAGAAGCTTACATAATTTTTAAGCTGAAAGGAACCTTACATAGAAACTAGTTCTATTTCTTCACATTACTAATGAATAACAGGCCCCAAGGGTTGCCGGTGGTTACAGAGCACTTAGGTGCAACACCAGACAACCACCCTTGTCTTCTGACTTTGTGCGGCTCAGAACTGGGTGAGAAATGGGCATGGGAGGTTTCTGCTCCCTCCAAATCTCCAACTAACTCCTTCTCTTCTATTATGTGAACAGTTGATTTTTTAAAAATGTCAGTGTAAATACAGCTTCAAATCCCCCTTTTCTCTAATTTAAGCCACATGGATACTCTTATATCCTTCCAATATAAAAATTTCAGAGCATCTCTTGGTCTAAGATTCTAGAATTTTTTCCAATATGGTTAAAAAGTAACAAAAATTAAAAATAAATAAAATCAATAAAGAAAAAAATATTTAAACTAACAAACAAATGTTCCCAAAATGTTATCCTATGCCTCGGTTATTAAAACTCTTTTAGGTGAAAAAAAAAGAAAACAGGAGTGGCTTAAGTTAAATAAAATAAACAGAAATAGCCCCCCCCCCCCCCGAAGTTACTTAGCCATTAAGCTGCATTTGAGAACTAAGGAGAAAACTTTCAAGGAAGAAAAAGGCAAAAACTAGTTTACACCTGAACAGGAATGGATTCCTCCGGGGTGACTGTGTATCAGCTGCCATTTTGTCATGCGACGTGATGACTAGGTTCCTGGTTTTGAAAGGTTTAAAATTCTCTCTACAGTGACAGAGTCAGTGCAAGTCGGTCTGGTAGTTTTTCTTCTTGTTTTTGTTAACAAAGTGATGATAACGTCTCTCTCGAGGACAAGCTTAACTCATCAAAAATCCTGCCTACATTTGATTTTTAATTGGGTCCTTATGAAGTGGGTCAGGCCAATTGATGTTATTATCCCCATTTCAGGGATAGGGAGAGGAAATGAGGGCCTGGAGGCATCTGGCCCAGTCCTGAGAGCTGGGACGGCTGCCAGGGCTCCCCAGACAAGAGGGCTCCTGACGTGCCATTGAGTTGGCAGTTTAACTCAAACAGTCCCAGCAAGACAGTTTTGGTGCTTGCATTCATGTCCTTGATCTCGGCAAGTAGAAGTGGTAGTTCTGTCCAGGACAGTCTTGTTGCTCACCCAAGGCAAGGACAAGAATCAGTGCATCTTTTGAGGTCTCCTTCAATTATTTTATTCTGTTTATTTATGCATTTTAAAATTAGAAAATTTGGAATCATGCAGACCTGGGATTTGCTAATTACACAAGGGGTGACCTTGTGAGATCACTTAATATGCCCCAGACTTGGTTCCTTTATCTGTAAAATGAGGTTGCTGTAAGAATTACATATGTTAAGTGATGTGAACCATTTAGCATCATGCTTTCATACTTGAGTACCCCAGGTCCAAACTATGTCTATTCATGTCAGTTCTTTTTTATTTTTCCTCACCCGAGGACATTTTTTTGTTCAGATAGAGTGGGAGGGAGGGAGGGGACACATCGAGTGGCTGCCACCCGCACAATCAACCAGGGCTGGGGACAAACTGCAACCGAGGTACACTCCCTTAGCGGGAACCGAACCTGGGTCTCTCTGGATTGCAGGCTGATGCTCTAACCACTGACATAGGGCTAGTCATGTCAGTTCTATCTTCAAAACATTGTAAATCTAGAGGTTAACCAGTTTAACAACTTCTCTCCTACACCTCAGTCAAAGCCATCACTGTCCCTCACATATAGTACAGCTCCTATCTAAACTGTGTTCCCACCCATTCCCTTCCTCCACTTTAGAAGCCAGAGTGGATCTTTAAAAATGCAAGTTAGACTATTAAGAAACTCTGCTCAAAGACCTCCAGTGGCTTTCCATCGCACCCAAGTCCAAAGTCCTCACTGTTACCTACAGTCTTACAGTGATCTCTCCCTTAGGCATCTCTGCAACATCTCCTCCTCCCATCCCCTCTTTCAGTGTTCCATATTCTTTGTCTTCCTGTCATTCCTCAAGCAGAGCAAGTTCCTACTATGCCTGTTTGTATTTAGTGTTCCCTCTTCTTGGAAAAACTTTCCTTCAGATTCACTACTTTGTTCCCTCCCTCACTTCCTTTGGATTTCTGCTCAGATGTTACATTATCCATCACCTTCCCAACCTCCTATATTTCAATATGTGATGCATATATTAATTTCATATTAATTCAATCAATAGGTGTTCTGTCGATATTTAAGATGGATAGTAAATTATAATAAAAAGAATAGGTAACATTTATTGAAGTTTTTCTGTGTGCCATGCATTTTGCTTTCCTTTGCAGGTGGCCATTTGTCTTAGTGTACTCTGTCACTTGCAGTACATCTTCTTACCTCAGATGATACCTCCAACAAAAATCCTTTTATTAGTCAGGCCAGAAGTGATTCTTCACTCCTCTGTGGTCCCCACAGTGATCAGTTCATACCATTTACTTTCCCCTTGTGTTGTAGAGTTTTTATAAGTATTTTCTCTTAAATACAGTAAGACATTGAATGGCAGAGGCCATATCCAGTACAACTTCATATAATGCACAGTTTGTAGGACAGCCTCACATTTTATAATCCAACTCAGTTGTTTAGAAAAAGTACATATGCTTTTTTTCAAGTTGTGTAAATGAATTAATATTGATGGATAAATGTGATTTGGTATAATAGATTTTAGAACCTGACATCTCAGAGATAGTATTTCAGAGACAGTATATTCAAGACAAAATTAGATAAAGAAAAAAATAAAAAATATTAAGGTACAAAAGTCAGTTAAGTGCATCATTATGAGACTAGATGAGCATAAGGTTGAATTGCCCTACCATATAAATATGACAAACTTAACATATTTATAAAAAATTCTTGAAGAAGTAGTGGTCATTCTTTCTTAATTCTCTACAGTAATCCTATATTCCTTTACTTATCTTTTCCATACTTTGTTTACCATGTAATAGAAAAACTAATAACAAAATATTTTTTCTATGTTAGAGAGAAGAACCTTTCTGGTTATTGTAGTTTCCTTTTGGGCTATCAGAGTATCTCTGTATTCAGGTAAAATTTTTTTGTTGTTTTGTGGTCGTGGTACTTTCATCTACTCTCCTGTGAAAAAGTCTCAGGCATTGAGCTAAGTGCTCAGGAAGACTCTCCCTGTATACATAATGTATAAAAAATCAAAACCCCCAAAATTCTTTCTATTGGGTTGCCAGATTTAACAAATAAAAATAAAAACAATAAGTTAAATTTTAATTTCAGATAGACAACAAATAGCATTTTAGTATGGCTCATGCAATATTTGGGACATACATACACTAAAAATCATTTGTTTATTTGAAATTCAAATTTAATTGGGTGTCCTGCAATTTATCTGGCAGGCAACCCTACCTCCATAGAGGTTGCTATGGTAGCCTGTTTATTGTCTGCATGGAACTTTTCACAATCAGAAACTGTGTTTGTTGTCTGACTCTGTTACTAGAAGATGTGCTCCATTAGGGTGAGACCCTTGTTTACAGTTGCATCCCCAGAACCTATCAAAGTGGCTAGAACATAGTAGGTGCTCAGTACTATTTAAGTATTTGTTAAAAAGGTAAAAATAGAAAAGTAGAGGTTAGAGGGGTTGGTAATATCTGGAGGTCATATTGATAGCCAGATGAGATTGGAATAAGCTCAATGTGGAAAAGCTCAAGGAATTCTTCCATGTTTCCCACATTTAGAGGTGCGGATGGCAGTGGAAGAGGGGAGGAGCACTGTGTCACCTGCCTTTCAAGAGGCTCTCAGTAGAATTAGAAGACCCTCGGATCAGTAGATGTGGGGAGAAGCGAAGTCTGAATGAGCTAAAAAGCCTTTTGCATTGGCCGTGGCAACGAAGAAAATGAAGTAACCAAAGGAAAGTGCAATTGAGTGAAAAAACAAAAAACAAAACAAGATTCCCGGCATTTAGAATGGGGTCAGAAGCAGTGCGCATCCTCCACATCCTTGTCCACGGTAAACTCCCTGCAACTCCAGGGCTGGCCTTATTGTCAGACTCCAGAAATCTCTAGACTCTGGTCGTAAGAGAAACAGTGCACATACAAATAAAGAGCCGGGAGGGGTGGAGGGAGGTGAAGTCAACACAGAAAAAAATCAAACTCTCCTTTTAGACCTAGAGCGCAACCGGGCGGGGGCAGCGGTGTTCAGCCCCAGAACTCAGTCGGGTTCATCTGTCTGTGTAGACGCTCTGCGTCCCACAGTACCCACGAAAGGCGCATGATCTCCACTCTACCTCACTTCATCAGACCCAGAGGATCGCTGGCTGGAGCGTCCAGTGGCGGCCCAGAACAAGCTGCCTGGGAACTGTGGCTGGATCCTAGGAAGCAAGCTGGCTCCTGTCCCTACCCAGCTCCACCCGGCTGTCGCCTGCCTGTCCTCCCACATAGGAGCTGGAGGATGGTCCAGGAGTGCTTCCGCGGGGCTGCTGGTCCCGGGTATCTTCAGCCCAACATCCCCAATTGTGTGAATCGCGCTTGCATCCAGTTTGGAGGCAGCCTACCTAGCCGCTGACAGGTGCTCTCTGTAGGGCACAGGGTGCGGTCCCTGGCACACGCCCAGGTGAGCGTAGCTTCTAAACCTGAAACCATCAAGAAGAGGGAGGCAGGGCGCGGCCCGGGGGACTCCAGCGGACTAGAGCTGTGGAGGTCGGAGCTAGAAACTTTGCAGGCTCAGCTGCAGGGATTCAGAAACAGATCCAGCCCATTCGGGCAGGTGCAGGAGGAAGAGGCAGCGCCGGAGTCCTACGGCCGGAGAACAGCTGCAGCGGCGTCTATCCCAGGTGCTGGCCTGAAGCCACGGGGCACTCCCAGCTTCTGCTGCTGCGCCCCTCGCCGCAGGGGCCACCGCCGCGGGGCTCCGGGAGAAGGATCAGCCAGGAAGGGCGGTGGAGCAGGAGGAGGAGGAAAGAGGAGGAGCAGGGAGTGGAGGATGGAGCCCCCGGCTGCCGCTGCGGGCTCACCGGAACCTGCAGTGGCGGCGTCCTCCTCGTTCCAGGCCCGGCTCTGGAAGAACTTGCAGCTAGGGGTGGTCAAGAGTAAGGGCGGCGGCAGCGGGCGTGCAGGGGGCCAGGAGCAACGCACTGCCGCCACCCCGTCGCCCTCCCCGCCACCCCCAGGGGGCAGGCGGGACGCACTGGCCGGCTTGGGTGGTACGGGCAGTAGGTGGATTGGCTTCAAGAAACGGAAGCAAGTGTTGGACCGTGTCTTCTCCTCCTCCCAGCCCAACCTGTGCTCCTCCTCGTCAGAGCCCCTCGAGCCCGGCGGGCCCAGCAGAGGTGAGCAGGGCTCCACACTGCGCCGCAGGATCCGCGATCATTTGCTCCCGGCGGGAAAGGCGCCCGCTGCCGCCGCTGGAGCAGGTGGAGTGACGCCTCCTGGCGGACTCTCCCCAGACTCTGCTCCTTCATCCTCCGCATCGTCTTCCCTGTCTTCCTCTCCCCAGCCACCCCCGAGGGGGGACCGTGCCCGAGATGAGGGTGCAAGGCGCAGGGGCCCCGCGGCGCACCTGTGCCATCAGAAGAGTTCCTCGCTGCCGGGCACCGCTAGCGTGGAGCAGCTGCTGCAGCCGCCTCCGCCTCCTGCGGAACCGGCACGGAGCCCGGCTGTGCCTCTGACCCTGGAGAAGGGCGAGGAGCTCGACAGCAGGCAGGTGAGTGATTGGCGTCAGGGGCCACGCCTCCAGCTTTGGGCGACCATGACCCGAGAGTTGTACGGGGTGCAGGTACTACCAAGTCAGTCAAACAGTGGAAAGAACATCCCGCTCCTGCTTAGTAAAGATAAGACTTGTACCATGATTTTACTTTGGGCAGAAATAGGTTTATGAGTTGCCAATGAAAATGGTAGTATTAATAGTAGCCGAAAGGAATGAACTTAGACATAATTTCGGGTACTTTTGGGAGGTCTCCTAGAAAGATTCCACTATGGCTCAGGTTGTCAAAAGAAAAACAAACCCAACAACTTAAAAAACAACAACAACGTTACAACCTCCTGTGACGGTGGTGTGGAAGGGCCAGCATTTGAAACATGTGGTTTGCAGGAAGGAATAGAAATGCAGAGAGGTGACTTGGTGGTAAATGTGAGGTAATGGCTTGGGGAAAGCCTTAATTTAAAGTATAAGTCTGCTGATTTACCCACACTCCCTTCTTAAAACTTCCTCCTGCAAGTGGATCGCTACCCAACAAGTGGGCAGCCTGAGCGTCTCATCCGAGTTAGTCAAACAAGTTCCTATGGCCTTTTGTAAGATTGAACAGTCAACGCTGCTTTCTACATCCTGTTGACTCTGATCACCCAAGTTTGGTCAGACAAGAATCAAGTGAAAATGTCCATGTGGGGTCCCTGAGGTGTTTGAGCAGCTGTTTTTACTCCCTCTGTTTTGTAGAGGGAGGCTCTTGTTTTGTAAATGTCTATCAAATTGTGTTAGTGTTAGCAAATGTTTTGAAAGTTCCATTCTGCCAGGGACCTAAAATACTCCTTTCTTTTGATATATCTTACATTATTTAAACTCAGTATTTTGACTCTGAATTATTGTTTGACTAATGCCATATACATTAAAACTTTAATTTGATTAAAAGTTGAGCTACAAAAATCATAAGGCCATGTTTTGAAAGGATATGGAAATAGATGTGCTTTCAGTTGAAACGTTTTATAGTTTATTAGTATAGTTTCAGAAAATGAAGTAAAACATGAGTGTTTTATTGTTTAATAAACACAATTGATTACAGCAACCTGATGTTATTGATATTCTAGAAAACGTTTTTAATTATTCTCAGAAGAGTAGGTAGAGATATTATTGACATAAAGCCTAAACACACCTACCTTTCCCTTCATCTTGAAATATAATTTAAGCCCTGGCCAGTTTGTCTCAGCGGTTGGAGCGTTGGCCTGCGGACCAGAGAGTCCCGGATTCGGTTCCTGCTAGGGGCACGTACCAAAAAATATATATATATATATAATATATATATTTATATTTATAATTTAAATATATATATTTAAAATATATATAAAATTTAAAAGAAGTCATGTTTCTGGTTCCAAAAGTAAGGTAAAAAGTCATTTTAAAAGGATGTTTTAAATTTAGTATAGATTAGTACTGTGTATTTTAAAAGCAGTTGTTGTTTTTTCCAGTGTGTACATAATCCTAATTATAAGAATTTTAGAGTTGGGATACTGTTTACATTTGCTTTTATGAACCTTTACAATCAAGAATTATGAAACAACAAATAATAATTGAATTAGTTTGATGGTAGATATATTACTGCAAATGTTAACTTACTAAATTACTTTGCAGTTCACTGAAACAAGATATTTTCAAAGCAAAATCAAAGAATTCTGAATTGGTATTTATGTTTATATTTACCAAAAGTGTTCTGATACCATCAACTTTTATTTTTAAAATGCTGCTGTATAAATATGAATTTTGTACTCAAAAGACCTAAACCTATTTTGGAGAAGATACTAAACATACGCTGGGCACTTTGTAGCCATACATGATTTAATCATCACAGCAGTCCTACGTGATAGAATTCTTGTTGCTGTTTTTATGGATTAGGAAACCAATGCTTGAAGAAATTAAAGTAACCTTGCTAGGGTCACATGCTTAATAAATATCAGAGGTTTTGTAGTCAAGTCATTCTCCAGAATCTTTCCCCATGACTATAGTTACCTATGACAACTTTTAGAACTTGTTGTTTCTGAGATGAGTTCAGTCCTATTGATAAATACTTGCAAGTTCACATATATCCTGGAATTTTTCCTCCATCCCTAGAATGAGTTCAATGATGAATTAGGTATATTAATTTGTTTTTTGTTCTTTTTGATTCATTGTTGCATATCAGTTATATCACATTCACAAATGACATTATTAATCATACCAACTACACCCAACATCTCCTGCTGATAGAACCGTGTTCCCAGAGAATTGGACACTATTCTCTGTCATGAGTCACAAATCCAAGTTTCAGTAGCACTCTCTCACCAATGCAGAAGAAAGGATTCCTGAGTCCTCTACTTCTTTGCCCAACTGAAAGGAGTCTGCTTACTTCTCTCAATGGGGAGGAGGAAGAAATGGGGTGGAACTTGGAACTGGAAGAGGTGTCTAGGAGTAGGCTTAGCTCTGCAGCACCCGTCCAAGCTCAGAGTTATGGCTCTGCCAGCACCTCATCTGAAAAAATACTTGGGCATGGGGAGATAGTGTAGGCACATGTAGATTTTCGTTTTATTCACAGTTCACAAGAACAGATGGGAACACATGAAAGAAGAAACAATGAAAGCATTAACTCCATCTTCAGATTGCTTAGACAAAAAGAACTTTCTTTCAAGGGAGAAAGAAAAATTGTTACATAAACAAGGCAAATTGCTCAGTTTTTTTTCTTGTTCTCTGCTTGATCCTGGCATCAGTCATGTTCTCCAAAACATTCCCCATCCCCCAGCCCAGCATGAGGCCCCAACAACATATGTGCACATGCTCTGACACTGTGTAGAAATGTTAAGCAAAAGCCAAAAATCAGATTGAGTTGCTGGGGAAAGAGATTTAGAAGTCACTGATGAATAGTGATTAAAATTGAAGAAGCTATCTCTCATGCCCTGCAAGCCCCCTTTTGCTATTATGTTTTCTTTAGCCAAATATACCTTTGAAACACACCGTAACACACTTGGTAATGTCTTGAACATTAAATAATGTGCATTATTTAAAATAATTTGCTTTGAAAAAAGAAAAAGAAGAGAAGCTTTTCGTCCCACCGATTTCAGTTCACGTGTTGAGCCATATTGTCTCACCAGATGCATTTCATTTTCTGCAGCACAGTTGGGAAAGACGATTTCTCAACTTGTGTGCATATCAAAAATATGCCAATTTTATGTATTCTGTCTTGACGAGTTACTAAAATTATATTCTGCTAGAATCAGAGAGTCAGTATTTTAAAATAAAGAGTGAGGAATGAATATGTTGCATTTTTTAGTGTTTTAACAAAAAACTTGTAGTGTTCATGAATGTTAATCTTTTATTGTTTTTCCTTCAAATTCATTTTGTTAAAATTGTCTTTGTAGAGAAGTAAAACAGTTTTTTTTAGTATGTAAATTATTCAAGGTGTGATAGAAACGTTTCAAAACATAGTAAGAGGAATATTCATTCATTGGGATGAAATTCCTGAAACATGTGTAAGCCCTGACAAAAAGTGGAAAAATATTTTCTAACATTAAGTCTATGTGAAATGCATCTTGCTTTATTAGTTATCTCACCTTTTGAAGAGAGCCTGTATTTTCAAAAACTTTTTTCAAAGGTGATTTTGGTTAAATTTTGCTGTCTATTTTTTGGGTGTCTTTAATATTACTTCAAAGAACATAACTTAATCTTGGGAATGCACAAATTAAAAAAGAAGTTTCAAATGGAAATGACTAAAATCACTTTTAAAAATCTACTAATCACATGAAGCCCCTAAAAATAATGTTAGTAGCTTTTCAAAGTGCGTGTGTATGTGTGTGTGTTGGGGGGGGGGGGGGGGGGTGCGGTGCGGTGGCCAGGAAGAAGTTGACCAGATCTTAGGACATTTTGGGGCAGGGTGTGAAGTGAAGTTTAATGTGTGATAGCGTCCTTGAAAACTACTGGGATCTTCAGGTCATTCCAAAGAAAGGGAGTAAAAAGAGTGGGTGAGAGGTTTACTTTGGGGTAGAGTAATTTCCGTGTAATCTTTAGTTATTATTCCATGTGTCAGGTAGATTTGAGTAGAGCTATGAAGATTGCATAAATGGAAGTGTCATAATGTTGAAATTGGCTTGAAACAGCTCAATAAACATTAGCAATTGCTGGGTTGTTATTATTATTGGACAGTATATTAAAGTTTTTCCATTGCCACCATTACAAATAAGTGGGTGCTTAAAAAAATTTAACAGGGAGCTTTGCTGGTCCTTTGTGTTTAATTTAAGGTATATATTATTATACTTGCTGTGGTGGCAAAAGTAGCTCAAAATTAATCATGGCAGTTCTGGTGACATCACAAGTTCACACAGTAAAAAACAAAAACAAAAAACCTTAACATTATTTTTGATAAGTATGTGCACATTATCATGTAAAGTGAGTACTTTGAGGGATAAAATAGAATTAATAGATTTGTAAAGAAAATAGGACAGACATCCCCCCCCCTTTTTTTCCCCACTGTTTGGAAATAAGCAATGATTTCACAAAATTAAAGGTTAATAATATATCTCCGGTACCTCAGAAAATATGTAGTGTAATTTCTTTGCTCATGATGATTATCACAGTGTTTGTCAACTCTAAATGGATGAAGAGTAAGTAGCATGTCTGGATGACATTGTAAGCCTTGACAGCATCTGCAGATTCAGAAATTAGAGGCATGCATTTTTTTGTTGTTGTTAATTCATAGCTATTTACAGTTTCACAGCACACACCTGTTTTAGATAAGAAGACATTGATTCTTTTGAAATGAGAAACTTTTTTGTTCTGACTTTTTTTTTTTTTTTTTCTGGAAAACTTACTAAAATTACTGTATATATTTCCCTGCCTCAAAAAGCCAAACATCCTAAATAAAACCTTTTCTTGATAAATGAGGATCATTGTTTGAATACTGACTTGGGGGGGGGGTGTTATTTAATGTAAATGAAATGGATAGTGTCCTAAAACTTGCTTTGGATAAGCTTGCTTATTTTCATAAAATTATAGCATAAAGTATACCTATTTATGACAAGTTTATCTTTCTATAAAGTTAATTATTAAAAACATTTTTAAATGTTTTTATTGATTATTTTGAGAGAGAGAGGAAGGGAGAGAGAGATAGAAACATCAATGTGAGAGAGAAACATTGATGGGCTGCCTCCTGCATGCCCCCTACTGGGGACCAAGCCTGCAACCCAGGCATGTGCCTTGACCGGGAATCGAATGGGACCTTTCAGTCCATGGGTGATGCTCAGGCCCCTGAGCCACCCCAGCTGGGCTGTAATTATGGAAAGATGTGAGGCACCCTTTCTCAACTTAGGTTTTTTCACTTGCCAAATAATCTTTGCTGTGAATTTTGATTTATCAGCACCATTAAAGGTATCATCTATTTTATTTCCTGCATGATTCACTTTATGTGCCATTTTAATTTCCTTGTCACTATCAACCTTTTGTCCTAACTGACATTGCTTTTTATAAATCAGATATAGAAAGTGATGACTGTCCTTCAACAATTCAAGGTTTTATGCAAACAGATTTTCCCTCCAGTGTAACCAGTTTCTTATTAGCATGTTTGTGTGGGTTTTGTTTCAGCAGAATGTCAGGCCATGATTTTTCTAATGTCTTCAAATATTTGTAGTTAACATTAGTCTGAATGTAAGCAATATAAAAAACTGTATTTTAATATAATGAGATTTGAAAGTTCTGCATACTGAGAGAACAATTTTCCTGTGAAGTCTCTTTTGAGATATTAAGTCTCTTTGAGATATTTCCCATTCTCTTGGGTCCTAGCCAATCTAGAAAATTACAACACAAGATAGACAAATGGACCTCCGGATGTTTTAGGATCAATGCCTCCTCCTAATCCCACCGGTTTTATTCAGAGAGGGCCCTTCAGTATTAGCAATTGCACCCTCTTTTGCTTAAGCCTGAGCTAGCTGCACCTGCGCTGCTGGTGTAGAATTTGGCAAACCTCAGTACAATTGATCCACTTAATTGGTTGGTGTAAAACGGTTCAGGGAAGACCACTCAAGAAATGGTTGCTGGATGAATGATGGAATTAATGGGAAAGTTTCAAAATTCCTTTATAGCTGTGTAATGATGTTAATGCCTTCTTGTTTCTGAGTCTTTTTAAGCCTGGCAGATGAGTTTGACATTTTTCTCTTCTCCCAGCTTGTAGCTTGGCTTTTCTCAGCTTGTCCTTTAATTCTGGTTATTTCATCAGGTATGAATGGAGGACATAAGCCTACTAAGTGTCTGCCATATTGTGCTCACACAGAGGATGGAGAAGAGGTTTCTATTTTGGAGGTCTCTGGCTCAGGGATGCATTTCTTGGTGATGGTCTCTGACTCCTGGTATCTGCTTTTGCACCCAAATCTCCTTGTCTGGCCTCTGACATTGCACCCTCACATCTGGATTCCAGACACTTGCTGACATAGGCTCACTTGTTTATGATCCCCGAGTCTCTTCTCTTGAATCTTAGCTCAAGATAATTTCCTACTTCATTGCCACTTTCCCTCAAACCCATTTTCTTGCAATAGATTAAAATCCCAATCTTGATCAAGAATCCTGCTCTCCCTAGGCCTAATCCATTCTGCTGCCTCTTGAGTGCCCAGGGTGTGGCCTGGGGTTCAGAGACTTGGCCAGTTGGTTTTCATAGTGAGGCGGATCACCTGTCTAATGCTGGGACTATAAAACACCAAAGCGTCTCTCTAGAAAATCTGCACTGCCAGTCAACTGCATCTGCCTGTAAGGGGCGCTTCTTTCCCTGGGACACTGAACTAGAGCTGAACCTGTCACTGAGCGCTGGTCCCTTTCTCTGTGTCCCTACTCCCTTCTCTCCTACTTGTAAAGCACTCACTATGCCTACCCTTTAACATCACCACCCTTTTCCTTAGTCCTGCCTGCTTTCTTCTTTTTTCTTGGTGTTTCTCTCTCTGTCTCTCCAACTGTAAGACTATTTTTGCAGCTGGAGTTGTGCTATCTCATGTGGCAGCCACTACCCACATGTGGCCACTGAGCAGTGGAAATTGTGCTGTAAGTGTAAAAGACACTGGGTTTCAAGGCCTTGGAACAAAAAAAAGAAAGTAAAATACCTAATTACTATTTTTTATACTGCTTGCATGTTGAAATAGTATTTTGGATATAATGGATTCAATAACATATATTTAAAGTTCATTTCCTCTGTTCCTCTTCATTAAAAATATGGCTACTAGAAAAATTAAAATTATGTGGCTCACATTTTTATTTTTGTTGAACAGCATTGATCTAAAGCCAATGCTCAACCTTCGTCACTCACAGGGGCCATCAAAATAAAGAAATGAGCAAAGAGGGTTTGGTGGGGCCCATGTGAACCAGGGAGCCCTGGTCCCTTGGAAGGGGCAGCCCTTCTCAGCTCCGGCTGATCGCTGTCTCGCAGTGGAAAAAGCAGCGTTGCCAGGGTGTCTACATTCTCGGATAGAAGCCAAAAGTCTGGAGTTTTGTGTGACATCTCCAGAGTCTTGAAATTTTGACAAATAATTTGTATTTTTAAAAACACAGCACAGGCTAAATAAAATGCATCTCTGGACTGAATTTAGCTATCAGTTTGACCTTCTGACTCAGAGCTCATGTGTGATTTCTCCTTCCCCTCCCACTGCTGGTAAATATGTATTTGGGATGTAGCAGGTGTCAATACATTTTACAAATTCACAAAACCAGGAGTGGTGGGATGGGAGCCGGAATGCAGTGAGTTGAGGGGTGTGCGGAAAGAGGAGGTGGGGACAGGGAGAGGCCCACGTGGTTTGTCTCTATCCAGGGGATTAAATAAAGTGACAGGAGGAGAGTGAGAACATTGTTGAGATGGGATCGGGGGAAGGTTTTCAGTTTTTTCATGGATAGCACCTGAGTGGGTTGAGGAGAATTGTATAGAGAAGTTGAGGTTAAAGGGAAAGATGAAGGTAATCAATGGGATGAGGTCCCTAAGCACATGTGTGGGGATGTGTCCCAGAGACCAGAGGAAGTGGTAGCCTCCGCTGAAAGGTGGACACAGGTAAAATGCAGGTTTGGTGGCAGCAATCTGAGGGTGTTTTCACCTGATGGTCTCTACATTGTTTCAAAGTGTTGTTAGGATAGGGATATAGGGGAAAGAATATGGCCACAGGCACAGGGACAAATAAGTGCCCTGTGAATTCAAGAAATGGGGTCAGTACTGGGTGTGGGAATGGCCCAGGGTGTGGGAAGAAGGTAATGGGAAGTAAAGGTGCAAATGAAAGCGTGCCAGACTGAGGGGTGTATCTAGGGCAGCAGCAGGGACCCCGGAGGCATTTGAGCAGGGGAGACAGGGTAAAATGAGCCTTAGAAAGGTCAAGTTGGCAGCAGGGGCAGGAGACCATGCTGAGGCCCCAACAGCCCCAGCGAGAGTTGGGCAGTAACCTGACCTGGGGGCTGGGAAGATGGAAAGATTTAAAAGACCAGCTTGTGGCTGAACCTTCAGGGAAAGGGAAAGTGGAAGGAATTAATCAAAACATGTTTTTCCTTTTACTCATGCATTTACTCTTTTTTGGTTCTGTTCAGAAATGCTTTCATTGAGAAGTCTTTTTCTTGAAGAGGGAGAGGGAGGCTTGAGTTTTGAATTTGATGCATGCAGAATGGCTGGGGGTGCCAGGCTCCTGAGGGGCAGATTGTCACGGATTTACTGTAATAGCTCATGTTCTTTATAGTTAGTTTGAATTCTTCCTGAATAAAATAGTTCTTTTCTCTGCAGCATTAGGGATTGAAAGTAGTGAATGGTACTGGAGCAAAAGAAAGGGCAAAATATGTTTGTCAGGTAAAACAAGCAAACCTCCTACATATCTCTGTCCCATAGATTCATATTGTGCCTGATATGTGAGTGGCTACATATTTGAAGAAATAATTATAATAACAGGGTTTAGAATGCATGGACTCTGTTGGAAATTTTTATTCTTAAGGCAGTGTACTTCAAATGTGTTGATACACATTCTCTCATTCCCTCTCAAATGGAAGGTTGGTCTGTACGGGGCAAAAATGATCAGTTTTTGAAGAATGCAAATAGGTGTTCTCTCAAAATAGAAATCATATTCTTATCTATGCCTTAAGCCCTATTTGACTCCTGTTCTTTTACTGAAATGTAAAATAGCTTTGGATAAAAGAAAAATTCAGCATTTGTAGAGTTGCCTTTGAATAATATTTTCACCACACCAAATTAGAAGTCTGAGTGTTTTCCAAAATGTCTTTTGAGATTGGAATAGACTGTGCAGACAAGTTCTGTGTGGCTGCCGAGCTGTTGCCAAACCTCAAGCTCCTGGCCATCAGAACACCCTGCACCAGTGTGGCCCGGCTGACTCCTGGCCCGGAGCAGGGGGACTGCACCTTCCCTTCCCTTCCTTTGTGTTCCTCCGTTTCTATAAGGAAGCTGGAGGTGAGGAATAGGGATGGGGTCTAGCTGAGATTATGACCTCACCTGGTTCTCTCTGGCCTTGCATATGTGCCAATTCATCTGGACAGTTTCAAGTTAAAAACAAAAACAAAAAAACAGTGATGACCATTGTAGTCATTACTCCTCAGCCCCTGTCTGCTCTTCTGGCCCTGCAGTCAACATCCATTTACTCTCAACTTGCTTTTGTGACTTTCTAGCCTGCTCTGTGGGAATCAACCGAGTGAGACTCGGGGGAATAGGCAGAGATGCGAGACAGACCTACCATTTGCAGTTTCCCAGACCCCGAGACAGACCTACCATTTGCAGTTTCCCAGACCCCGAGACAGACCTACCATTTGCAGTTTCCCAGACCCCGAGACAGACCTACCATTTGCAGTTTCCCAGACCCCGAGACAGACCTACCATTTGCAGTTTCCCAGACCCCGAGACAGACCTACCATTTGCAGTTTCCCAGACCCCATGCCCTCTGCCTCTTTTTAAGGAAGATAGAACTTTGTAAAGTGTACGTATATCTACTCCTCTCTACCTGGCATTTTCACTTTCTCTGACTTCAACTTTTTTCTTCCTGGGCATATGCCAGAATATGAGGTAGAACTACATGGAACTTGCCACGAAAGGATCTTGGTGTTTCTTGGATGATCAACGATGGTGAGTCTGCTCAACTGTCCCAGGACCACCCAGATGCTATAGCATTGAGTTGGCTCTTGATTCTCTGCTCCCTGTCACCTGCCTTTCAGCTTTTTTACTTCTCTTTCTTCCTGGGAACAAGGCAGAGAAAATAAAAATAAAAAAGGAAAGTCGGGCACTTTTTTATTGGAGGCTTTTATAATATATATTTTTTTCACATTGAAGTTTAAATAATTGGCTTCTATGATGTTTTGACATTTTTTTTTTAATAGTTAAAAAAAATTTTCTTTATTGATTTTTTTAGAGAGAGGAAGGGAGAGGGAGATAGAAACATCAATGAGAGATAACATTGATTGGCCGTCTCCTGCATGCCCCACACTGGGGATTTGGCCCACAACTTGGCATTTGCCCTGACCAGGAATCAAACCAGTGACCTCTTGATGCATGGGTCGATGCTCAACCACTGCGTCACACCAGCCAGGCCGTTTTGACATTTTGTGTTGCTTTGGCATATGCTGTACACACACACACACACACACACACACACACACACACTCTCAGGCCTTTCCAGGAATGGTTTATACATGTACCCATTGTTTTCACACACATCATATTTTCCATTGGAGTTAAAGACATCTCGAATAACTCCAATATTTTTTACTTCTAAATTTAATCTGATAACACTAAGCATCAATGATAACATATTTACAAATAGCTTAAGTGTTTCTAGTTTGAGTGGTTGTATAATAACCAGCTCAGCCAAAGAGCAAAAAATAAAAAACAATTAGAAGACAGCTTCTGTGGTTTTCTCTGGGTGGGTTCTACCAAGGCAATGAGTAATCTTGCTTTGAATTTAAACTAATGTATAATGAATGCCTATTCTTCAGTAGAATAATCATTTTCTTTATGTATCCATCTTACAGCCACCATGAAAGAGAGGTCATTGAATTGTTCCCTTCATCTTTTGAAACCTAGATGTCACAGTAACTAATGTCTATCATTAGTATTTTGAAACCTGCACTGACTTTACCACTTCAAATTGAACCTTACAAATAAAAAAAGTAAGGAGGCATTTTTGTAAGCTTCTTTATTTATATAGTTCAGCTTTTAATTAGAGAAAAAAAAGATACCTTTAGGATAATAAAGGTGTATTCGCATAATCACAGGAAGCTCACTTTTAAAAAATCACCTCAAAAAGAGAGTGGGAAAATAACTGAGTTAGGAACCAATGGATCTGGGCAGCAGAGCCTTTTTGCTGGCTGCTTACAGATTGTGTACTTCTGTCAGTGTTGCTAATGATTCCTAGTAGTTCTTTAAAAAAATTCTTAACACCATTTTATCACTTTATTCATCCTCTTAATTGTATCTGAACTACATCCTGAGTGGTGTATTTACAAATGCTATTTCATATTTGAAATTTTATTATTTTCCTTTTAGGAGCATAAACCTAATGTGAGTTTCAAGTAGCTACACAAAATTTGTTTGTATTTGGTGTGAGAAATTGGTGTTGTGAATTGATTTGCATTAAGTATCCAAGAACGTCATGGTATCTATTGTGGTAGGGCCTGGCCCTTATTACCTTGCCTTTGAATGAAGTTTTGTTGAATCACAACACACATTTCATTTCTGGAGCTGCAGTACATGAGCTAGCACAGGCTGACTGTGTCCTCCCCAGCCCACTCTGTGCTGGGTTCTCTTGGCTTGGTTGCATCATCTCAGCTCCAACCAAAGGTTAACCACTTTATAACTAGTATTAATTGTAACTAAATATGCAGTGCATTTATTATGTATTGGCACTATTCTAAGTGTTTTCTATGTCTTAACTCATTAATTTACTACAACACTTTCTGAAGTAGGTTTATTATTGTTTGCATTTTCTACATAAATAAACTGAGCCACAGGAGGCTAAGTGACTTGCCCACAGTCACACATCAGTATAATTTGGATCCAGTTCATCTGCCCCTTAAGTACCACAGAGGAAGGCTGTCTGAAGCAGGCTGTGCCCGAGAAGCCCAGTTTAGGGAAACGACTCTAAGCGCAAGTTTGGAATGTAGTTTTACAGCCTCATCTTCCTCCCCAGCTCTTCGTTGCCTCTGCGTTTCCTTCCCATCCTTCTTATTTCTGAAGGTTATCCTATAACAAGTAAAGTTAATAAAGGCGGCTTTAGTGTAACAGGTAGGAGATTTGGGTGTTAGGCTTAATCCTGGCTCTATCACTTACTTCTTGCTGGTGGTAAGCCCTGTAAGCTCTCTTTGATTGCTAGATAAAGATACGGCTAGTAACTTTTATATCTGAGTCCTATTTAAAACCAATTCTTTCTTACCAGGTACCCCACTAGATCACCATCTGTATTTCTGTTATTGGTTTGTTATTCGGGACATGTTATAAGTTACAAGACCCTTGTAATTATGTGTTTTCTATATTCTACAGACTCATTTCATTTCTGTCATGAATGCTTTCTTGTTCCATGAAAGGCATGGTATTAGGGGAAAGAAACAAAATAGGTCTATCTACTAGGCATTCTTTATACAGTATCTTAAATAAAGATTATAGATTATATACATTACTTCACTTAAAATCTCACAGTAATTTTGACAGAGAGGTATTGTTCATTGCATTTTATATTTAGAAAATTCTTTATGCCTGTAGTTCTGGTTCTGTCCATAGTAGCCAAGCAGAACTTGGGTAACAGCGATCTGATTTCTGCCAGGACCATAATTTCTAGGACACCCACTAATCCACCAATTCTAGAGACCACATCAGTGCACCATTATCAATTACAAGTGTGAGAACTGATTCAGAGGAGTTCCGAGAACTGTAGGAGGAAACAAAGAGGTCCAACCTGATCTTGAAGGAAGGGGAGGGACAGAGAAGGCATTTCTAAAGGCGTGATATTTAGGATGAAAGAGGAACAGGAATTGGCCAGATTTGGGGGAAGGAGGGGAAGTAAGGGCTGTGGCGGATAGTTCTAGGCAGAGAAAGCCACAACAGAAGGCACTTAGAGAACTGCCTAGGCAGCTGCAATTTGTGAAGAAGAAGAAGGCAAGTGAGGAGGGATGGGTCTGGAATGGTTGGAAGGAGCCAGATTATGCAGAACCTTGCGGGCTGTGCGGAGATTTTAGACTTCCACAAGTACTAATGCAGTTTTGAGAGCCTAGGTCCTTGGCCATGGAGAGAACCATTTCTAGGAAAGTTCATGGTCTTTGGGAACAGTTTTTTGTTTTTGCTGCTTTGTGTGGAAACACTGTGCTTATAGAATTGTTTTGTAAAGAGACAAAGAATTATGCTGGGGCTACCATTCTCTACTAAAATAATGATATTTTAAACATGTCTATAAGAATTAGAAATACCTAGTGAATGAGAATATCTTTTCCTCTGGAAAAACATGTCATTTCATTCTTCCTATTGCTTTGTTGTTGTTGTTAATTCTCACTCAAGGAGATTTTTTTCCCCATTGATTTTTAGAGAGACACATCGATTGGTTGCCTCGCTCATGTGCCCGAACCGGGACACGACCCCACAACCCTTCGGTGCATGGGCTGATGCTCTAACCACTGAGCACACTGGCCAGCGCCTTACTGAGCACTATTGGAAGGCAATGAAGGCAGGAAAGGTGATCTAATCCACCACTGTCAGTGCTCAGGGGAGAGATTCTCACAGCGCATTTCAGAACCTAAGTAGAGATAAAAATGAGATGAAGCCCAGTGATCCAGATGTTACAGCTGTAAATTATGGAGAACATATTTTTGATAAACCTCCAATTTCTTTCCTGAAGTTAGAATGGAAAAAAAAAAGTTTGAAAAGGGATGCTGTAAGGCGTACGTTTAAAGTCTACATTGTTAATATAACTGTGGAGTGATTATAAAGGCTGCTTGTTGAACAAATCTAAAGTACAAGAAAGGAGATTTGGTTTAAGTTCTATATTTTTAGATATAAAACCCAAATTTTATATTTTCATGTGCAGCCAATATTCCATTTGTGAAACATTTGCAACAGTGCACTGAAGCATGAAGGAAAACGCAATGTGTGTAAAAGCTCACCGTTACATTTGTAAACACAATGTTATAGGATGTAAAAGAGGAAATGTCAGAGTTCCTTATGGAGGCTATAAGCCCATCAAATAACCAAACTTGAGGTGGCAGCTATAAGCCAGTCTACCTGCCACTCTGTGTAAGCTAGGGACACAGATTCTAACATGTCTGAGAGACAAGTGTAACTGCTCTGAAATTGTACCAAGCCCTGCCCAAGATAAGCCTGGCAATCTGTGCTTGACCTCGCCAGCTAATTACCATGATGAACAACCACCCAGGCAATGTGGGCTGCCCTAAGCACCCAAACACTACTGCCATCTGGAGTAGGAAAGAACATCTCGTAAAGGCTCAATGACATCAGCCATGTCCAAGTCAAAAAGTAGCTAGAAATTAATATTCTTTATCTGCTATCCTAGAAAAATGTGATGTGGTCTCTCTCTCTCTCTCTCTCTCTCTCTCTCTCTCTCTCTCTCTCTCTCGGTCTTTATGTAGCATTTTGCTGGAGTCATGACCAAGAAAACACTATATGAACAGCAAAGAAATTTAACATTGATTCTCACTCTGTTTGGGGAATCCTAGACCCTTTTCAGAAACTAAGCAAAGTGTGGCATTGTCCTCATAAAGAAACACAAATGTACACAAAACCAACATGGTGCATTCACCTTCAAGCAAGGGAGTCTGTGACTTTCAACCCATGGACTCCAGAACTCTTCATTAGTACCCTTGGGATAAAAGGAGAACTCAGTGATGATTCTCATGAAATAAAATGGCCTCATTAGCACTAGAAACAATAAAAACTTGAGTCTTTGAATTGTCAATTATGATCTTATGTATTTATTTGTCCCAGAACCTTGCAGGGCACCTGACTGATTCTTAGGAAAGATCTGTAGACTGGCCTCCTAGGAAGAAGTGCAGTCATGCCCAGAAATAAAAAATCAGTTGTGTCCTGCAGCTGATTTGCTGAAGAGATCAGCATACAATTGGAACCCTAATTTGGTCACAGTTGGCATTTCCTATTAATATTGAAAAGTTTATTTGTGTTCCTTTCTTATTTGCTCTTGTATAAAGACTCTTCTTGGGGACTGAATCACTGAGAAGTCAGATTCTTGGACTAGAGTGCTGTTGTAATGTACTGTTAAGTAAATAACACCAAAGGAATTCTGATCTGAGGGGATACAGAGGCTTAATTACCTCACTGTAACAGCTGTTGGGATCATTGTTCTGGTTTGCTCCTGCATTATTGTCAACAGACTTTTGCCCTCTCAGCTCTCTCTACTCATTTCCTCTCAGTGATGACATGGCCATCTTTTAGAAGCTCACAATCTGAAGTCATTTTGAAGAAAGAGCCTTGTTCAGGTGAGAAGGCAGTTCTCAAACCTCAGAGATGGATAATTCAGAGAGATGAGGATCTGTGCTGTATGCTCTGGATTTATTATAAACCAACCAACCACAGGTCTACCTAACTCAGAGCTCCTTCCCTGGAAACCTGATCCTCTGCTTGGGGCATTGGCCCTTGAGAAGGAAGATGGGTGGAGCTGGGGTTGGAATTGATGTTTGGAGTACCAGGGATGAGGAGACACAGCTGCTTCTGGAGTTGGCGCCACAAGGTCCTTCCAGGCAGGCTAGGCACACAGGGGCTCCCATCATCATCATTTGAAGAACGGCGATGCCCAGTGAGACAGATGAAGCCCAGGCACCAGGGATGTCTCATTCAGAACTTTCCTTCTAAGTGACAGGAGTCCAGGTCTTCCTGAATCTGGCTTACGTCTCTTTGTCTCTGCCCCTCTGCCCCTTCTTTCCTTCCTTCCCCCCAAATTTCTTGGCTTTGGGCATCTTTTTGCTCGGATAGTTTCTCTCTACATGGTGGCATATATCTTCCTTACAGTTCTTGGAAGCAAGTCTCATTGGAACAATTTGGATCCATATTCTGCCCTCAGTGGCCAGGATATGAGGAGTATGGCCAGGTCATGTGTGTATCCTTTTAGCTCAGGAGTGAAGGACATTCCAGATAAACAATATGGATTGAAAGTGGAAGGGAGGCAGGTCCTTAATGGCAAATCAAATTGCTATTGGCACATAGAAATCGCCATTGTTCATTTGGGGTTTGGTTAGTAAGCAGCTGTTGGAAAGATGAATGATCAGCCACTCAAAAAATCTATCTCTGCACTGCTGGACCAAGCTACCAAGTGACACACAGGACTCATTCCAGTCCTTCAGAGGGAGACCATTTTCTCTGTGTTTTTAATATAAAATGAGCATAGAGTGAAGAATAAAAAAGTATGTCAAATATATTTTTTATGCCTTTCTTCTTCAATGGGTTATACTATTTATAAAGCCAGAGTAATGAAATGACTAGTTTTAAAGTCAGCTGTGGTACAATTGATAGGCCCTGAGTTAATCTAAAGCTTAACTTATTTATTGAATCCTAGAATGTTGGAAAATAACCTATAAGATATACTTTATACTAGGGCGATGCTGATCCTCAAGATAAACACACTGAAGTTAAGATATCATTTTCTCCTCTCTTTCTTAGAGCCTGGAGTATAATCAGTTTCTGATCCACAGCTTACTTAGAAGCAATTTCATTTACATAAATATTTTTCAGAGGTATTCACCCATCACTGCCTCAGTTTCTCCCACTGTTCCTGCCATCACACTCTGGGGGAAAAGTGTTGCCTTTAGAAGATCTGTGGTTTCAGTACAAAGGAAAAGAAGAAATAGTGCAAAAGAAGAATGGCCTAGGAGAGTTGTCTTCCAGAGCTTAGTAAGGTACTTATCCTCTCCAACCTTCACACTTCTCTTTTTTAAAACTGGGAGAATAACATATCTACCTGATGGTGTTGTTAAGGGGGTCCGGTGAAGAGTTTAAATTCTTGGCACGTGATAAAGGCTCAGTGTATATCATTATTCTCCTAGACCTCTCCTAACCCATCAGTGCTAATAGCCTGTTGATTGCCACATTTGGTTTAGCAAGTATTTTCTTTAGAAGTTACACTAGTATCTTTTGGAGCTTTAAGGGATGGTCATTCACACTTTAGCATAAAGTAATTCAATTATATTCTTTCTTCCTAATTCCTGGATAGAAAACTGTAAATTTTGAATAGGGATGGAGTGGGTGATATGGAAGTGAATTAGCTCAATCTGTAGAATTTGTGGCAGTGAGCTGGGCCTGGGTGGGTGCTACAGGACTTTGTATGAGGGAGAAAGTACTAAGAGACTAGAAATTAGTAGAGCTTTGAGTGAAGGGGCATGGGGAAGAAGAATGCTAACTAAAGACTTTCTTTGATGTAGAACTTTGCCATAGAATGACTCTGAATATGGCAAGAGAATGAGAAACTGCCATGTTCTTCTCCAGTCACTCATAACTTCTTGTTCCCGGAACTCGGAACTCCTAGAACCAAATGAGGCGGTCTCATCTGGAAGTCAGACTCCTTTTATGACATTGCTTCTTTGGGCAAATGAAGCCAGTAAACAGCTTTCTAATGAACTTCTGGAACCTCACCAGTCTGGGAAGCCAGAGGCTGCCTGCACTTTATAGATAATATTTTCATAATGATTAGGCTTCCTACACTTGGCAATTTATTTAGTTATTTTTACCTCATCTTAAAGTGGATGGTCTCAGAAGGGGTCACTTTTAGTTACTTTGTTTTTGCTTAATATATATCTTGTACATAGTAGTACCCCAATAATGTAAAATCAAATAGAATAATATTTGATTTTTCTCTTAATTGAAAACTTTTAATTTTTAAAGTACTAGGAGAATTATTAGGAGTAGATGATATATTATGGCATATGGACTTTATTCTCTGATATTTATTGAATAGATTTAGTTATTCATTTTATTAAAAATATCTCATGGAACTGATTAGCCATAAGTTTTAAAACTATTTTACATTTCTTCATTTATTTTCTTTATTTTTTTAAATTTATTTTATTTTTTTTATCCTCACCCGAGGACATTTTTTCCATTTTTTGTTCAGTCGAAGTGGGAGGGAGAGAGAGGGAGAGAGAGAAACATCTATGTGAAAGGGACACATCGAGTGGCTGCCACCCGCACGACCCAACCAGGGACGGGGACAAACTGCAACCGAGGTACGTGCCCTTAGAGGGAACGGAACCCGGGTTTCTCTGGACCACAGGCCGACGCTGTAACCGCTGAGCCAAACTGGCCAGGGCCATTTATTTTCTAATATCTATACAATAATGAACTTTTTCAAATAAAGCATTTTATAAGTTCTAAAGTCACGTTTTATTTTTATTTTTTAATCTTTATTGTTGAATGTAGAATGTATTACAGATGTTCCTCCTTTTTCCCCCATTGACCCCCTCTTCCCCACTCCCGGCCCCCCTACCGCCTTTTCCCACACTATTGTCTGTGTCCATTGGTTAAGCATATAAGTTCTTTGGTTTATTTCTTCCCACCCCTCCCCCCCAACCCCTTTCTCTTTGAGGCTTGTCAGTCTAGCAATGAATTTGTACTTCTTAATCCCTTCACCTTTTTCACCCATTCCCTCAACCCCCCTCCCATCTGGCAACCAAAAAAATGTTCTCTGTATCTATGAGAATGTTTCTGTTCTACCTGTTCATTTTGTTTGTAGATTCCATTGTTGATAGATATGTATTCATTGCCATTTTTTTTGTTCATATATTTTATCTTTTTCTTCAAAAAGACCCTTCATCATTTCATACAATAACGGTTTGGTGGTGATGAACTCCTTTAACTTTTTCTTGTCTGGGAAACTCTTTATATGGCCATCGATTCTAAATGACAGCTTTGCAGGATAGAGTAATTTGGGTTGTAGGTTCTTGCTTTTCATCACTCTGCATATTTCTTGCCACTCCCTTCTGGCCTGCAAAGTTTCTTTTGAGAAATCAGCTGACAGCCTTATGGGAACTCCCTTGTAGGTAACTAGCTGCCTTTCTCTTGCTGCTTTTAAGATTCTCTTTGTCTTGAACCTTTTGCATTTTGATGATGATGTGTCTTGGTGTGGGCCTCTTGGGGTTCATCTTATTTGAGACTCTCTGTGCTTCCTGGACTTGTATGTCTGTTTCCTTCACCAAGTTAGGAAATTTTCTGCCATTATTGTTTCAAACAGGTTTTCGATTCCTTGTTCTCTTTCTTCTCCTTCTGGCACCTCCAAGATGCAAATGTTGGCACGCTTGAAGTTGTCCCAGAGGCTCCTTACACTATCCTCATTTTTTTGGATTCTTTTTTCTTTTTGCTGTTCTGATTGGGCGTTTTTTGCTTCCTTATAGTCCAAATCGATGTTTTGCTTCTTGGATTCACGTACTCTACTATTGAATCTGTGTAAATTATTCTTTATTTCAGTCAATGCCTCCTTCAATTCTGACTGTGCATCCATCATTTCTGACTGGCCCCTTTTTATGCTCTTGAGGCCCTCACTAAGTACACTGAGGTTCTCACTGAGTTCATTGAGCATCCTTATATAAGTAGTATTTTGAAGTTAGCATCTGTTAGGTTGCTTATCTCCATTTCGCTTAGTTCTTGTCTTGGGGTTTTGTTCTGTTTTTTCATTTGGGACCTGTTTTTTTGTCTCCTCATTTTGGCTGCCTCCCTGTCTTTGTTTCTGTGTATTACTTAACGAGCGGTATGGATCTAGCTGAGACCAGATGCTGTTCGTTTGAAAGAATTTAGGAAAAACCTGAAGCAGGATCCAAGACAGGCCAGTCCTACAGTTAAGCTAGTGGCAACAGCTTGGGTGGGCCTGAAAGCTGGGTGGGGCGGGGCCACCAGTGTGAGCCAGGTTGCTGGGGTCCCAGATATGGCTTCTGTCTGCCGCTCCAGGGAAGGGCTCACCAAAGGAACAAAGGCCTCTGACAGCACGTTTGTCCCTGAGGAAGCCCCCTCTCCAGCCCTCACTCCAGTGCCAAACAGCTCAGTTCTTCCCTGTATGTCTCTGGTGCCCCTGGAGCTGCCTCCCCTCCAAGCTTAGAGGGAGAGAGTCCGATAAGTCCATGCGCGGGCCCTTTAAGGAGCTGCCTGGGGCTCCAGTCGCTTCAGCCTCCCTGAGCCTCAGTTCCCGCTGGTTTTTCCAGCCAGAAGTTATGGGGACTTCTCTTCCTGGCGGAACCCTGAGCGGGGCACCTGGTGTGGGACGGGGACCCCTCAGTCCTCAGGAAGGACCTTCCCAGCCGAGGTGTCCTACAGATTTTTATCTGCCACACGTGGGTGTGGGACCAGCCCATCTCCCCGCTGCCCCTCGGGCCTCCGCCCCTCCTACCAGTCTCGATGTGGCTGCTGCTTTAATTCCGTAGTTGTAGGACTTCCATTCAGCTTGATTTCAGGCAGTTTTGAATGATGGTTGTTCTGTAGTTTAGTTGTAACTTTGATGTGGTTGTGGGAGGACGTGATACCGCGTTTACCTACCCGCCATCTTGACCGGAAGTCCTAAAGTCACTTTTAAAAGAAAGGATTTTGTTAATGTTTGTAATTGTCAGACCTAGACAGTTACACATGAACCTAACATAAGAAAGTTGAATGCAAACTTTTGTTTATAAAATCCTAAGTTTTTGAGTTAAGCTACTTTTTATTCTCCTGAGAATATTCTACATTGCTATAACTATGTTTTCAGGGATTTTATTTTCCAAAGTTAAATAATCAGCTTCTCAAATACAGATGTTCTAATGTGGTTCCTAATCTTTCCAAGCACAAAACCATCTATCTACAAGGTCCTCCCTCAGATTTTTGTGCTGAGAATGGATTTAGACATCTTTATCTCATTGTAGATCCTTTCATGTTCATATTTTAGTTGTTATGTTATTTCCTTTCACTTCCTAAAGATGACTGTGATGCTTAAGAATGATGATGCCTTTGGTATCTTTTAAAGATATTTGCAGAGTGCTCACTAGATACTGTGCTAGGACTTGTCTGTAGGAGCCCACTTTCTTTCACCAGTTCACATATTTGAGATGAACTATGTGCTCTCAGAAATCTGTTTGATTAAAAAGTGTGTCTGATTATAGATTTTATCTTTAAGAGCTTGATCCTTTTAATATAAGATCCACTGGTGAAAGTAAATGAGCAGGCAAAGATTTAGTGAAGATAGACCTTTGGTGGAATTTTTGATGCTCTGGCCAGATCCCCTTGTCTGGTGGTGTAAGCCCCCACCCCTCTCCCTCACCCCCCCCCTCCCCACCTATCAGCTGCTGAGGTGATAGTCTGCAATGGCTTCACTGCTGTTCCCTCATTGGCTTTGCCTTGACCACAGAAAAAAAAGCCTCTCCCAAGGTTGTCCTGCTACAAGGGGATGCTCAGAGTTGATGGCTGATTGATGGGAGGTTTAAAGGCCCAGCCCTCTTGCTTTGGTCTGGGCACCTCTGCAGTTCCAGCTCCAGGGCTCCCTGCACGACCATGCACACCTCCATTGGAACCACGTTGTGGGGCACCTACTCCCTCTATCCAGTCTGACCTCCCTCGCTTCCTTACAAGTGTATCTCCCGGGGTACCCCATCACCCTAATAAACATCTGCATGCAGCTCTCCCCCACAGAGAACATTTCTAAAGAACTCAGTCTGACAGACATCATTGCTGAATTTCTTGAAGTGATCTGTATGTTTTAGGAAGAAACAGTGAGATGTCCTGGAAACAGTGGCAACAGTTTTGCAGAGCTTGTTGACACGCGGGCATTTTGAAGACAATGAAGGGAACCTTGCTGTTGAGGTTACACCCAGGCTTAAAATAACACTTGTAGGGAGATGAAGCACAGAGGTGCCAAAGGAGATGGGCGTTAGGTGGCACCAGAGGGCAAGGAAGTTAAAGGAAGATGAAACACAGTACAAAACTATCATTAATTATAGATTTAAAATTGTAAGTGTTAAAGTATTTTCAAAAATCGCCCAAAGCTAATGTGGGAAGAATCTGTTTCAGCTATAAAATCACATTGTGACCTGGGGTGTCAAGTGCTACAAAAATTTGTATAACAAAATGTTCATATACACTGTCCTTGCAAGGATCCAGAAATGGTCTTTAGTTGTCAAATGTAAGAATTTTGTAAGGGTTCCTGTATTGTGTATCAGGGGGGTATAAGGTTTGAAGGTGGTTAAATGAGTTTCCTAATAGTATATTTTCCTACTGTATAATAGCTACTCACGTGGTTATTAAATGAATATACATAAATCAGTGAATAAGGGTGGAAGTTGAATCCAAGTTCTAGATGTTTTCCTTATGGTTTAGAGGAATGGAACTTCAGAAAAGTTGCACAGTTGAGTGGTACTTATGATGCTTTTGGTTATTATTGCAGTTAGAGCTAATGTAGGTAAATGTGTAAATTTGACTTTTTAAAAAAGTAGAAAGAACTTCTAGAAATCTTTTGTTAAGCATATCCAAAGGTCTGACCCCAATAAGTATGTAGAATTACTCATCACTCTTATTTATAACGGGAAAATTAGCAATGGCTCAAATTTTCATCAATAGGGAAATGCTTAAATAATTATAATAAACTCTCTGGGTTATTATGTGGTTATTACTTTGGGTATGCATTTTTAAATAAACTTTATTTTTAGACCAGTTTTTAATGTAAAGAAAAATTGCAAAGGTAGTACAGAGAGTTCTTATATATTCAGCACCCAGTTTTCCCTATTACCAGCATCTCACATAACTAAGGTACATTTGTTACAGTTAATGAACAGACATAGGTACATTGTTAATAACGTAAAGTCCATACTTGTTCAGATCTCCTGAGTTTTTACCTAATGTCAATTTTCTGTTCCAGGATACAATTCAGGACACCAAATTACATTTCATCATGTCTTCTTTAGTTCCTATTGGCTATGACAGTTTCTTAGACTTTTCCTTATTTTTTTATGACTTTGATAGGTTTGAGGAGTACCTGTCAGATGTTTTGTAGAATGTTTCTCAGTTGGGATTTGTTTGATATTTTTCTCAGAATGAGACTAGAGTTCTGGGTTTGGGGGAGAAAGATCATAGAGATCAAGTGCCATTTTCATCACATCTTATCAAAGGTTCATACCATAACATTACTTATCACTATTAATCTTAACCTTGACCACTTGGCTGAGGTGGTGTCTGCCAGGCTTCCCTGTAGTTACCCTCCTCCCACCCCACAGACCGCACTCTTCGGAAGGCAGTTGCTGTGCACGGCTTACACTGAAGGAGCGGGAAGTTATGTTTTACTTCTTTGAGGTTGAAGTAGTTATATAAATTACTTAAAATTCATTACAGGAGATTTGTCTATTCTCTCCAATTATTTATTTAGTATTTTATATAGTATCAGTATGAACTTATGGATGTTTATCATATACTTTGGGTTATGCCTTAATACTAATGTATTTACCTTTTTGCTCAGATGGTTCCAGCTCTGGCACGTGGGGCTCTTTCCGCCGGCCTGTGTCCCTGTGCCCCACGCCCATGACCGTGTGTCTGCTGCTTGAGCACTTCCTTGCTTTCTCACTACAGGGCGCTCCAGGCTCATCTCGTGTGTTTTCTGCCCTTGTCCTACGAATAGCCATTTCTCTAAGAATCCCTGCTTCCTTTTATTAGAAAATGGTATTCGAAGCCAAGAACTGGGCACTAGGTGTACTGACTACTACTGGAGTGCATTTTCAATGGCCTAGAACAATGTTTATTATAGTCCAAAATTTTTAAAACATATACAATTTGATAAACCATGATATGAATTGTGTGCATGCATAAGGTAAATAGAAAGAAGTTCATAGAAACATAAAGAAAAAGTACTGATATGTCAACAGTTTATTTATCAAAGGGTTGTGAGATTTTTATTTTTTTATACTCCACCCAAATTTTGAATCATGAATCATATAATGTATAATTAGGGGAAAAAAAATCAGCTGTGTCTTTTAACACTAAAATTATTTTTAAAAAGTAAAATGTGGCAGATCTTGTTAATATTACCCATCTCCCCAGACTGTATGTTTAGTCATCATTAAGCCCCCGTGTCCCACAAGTTCTCCCTGTATTCACCAGGAATTGAGCCAGAAGCTGTTATCAACATCTGTTTTGAGGAGAATTTGAGGACAATTAATGTCATGATGGAAATTTTCTAGCAAACCACAATATTGTGAAATGTCCTTACCCATATTGAAATTATTTAGGAACATCCTTTTTGTTATTAATCCTCACTTGAGGATATTTTTCTATTGATTTTTAGAGAGAGTGGAAGGAATTGGGTGGAAAGAGAGAGAGAAACATCCATGTGAGAGACACGTATTAATTGGTTGCCTCCCACATGACCCTGACTGGGGCTGGGAATCAACCTGCAGCCCAGGTGCGTACTTGCCCTTGACCAGGAATTGAACCCTTTGGTCAGAGGACTGCTGCTCTAACCACTGAGGAAACTGGTCAGGACCCATTTTATTTCTCATGTCAGAGAAACTTAAACTTCATTAATTTAGAGTTTCTGCCATATCTACCCACCACTGATCCAATATTTATTTAACAGCTTTTGCTGAATTGATTTTTAAAAAAAACTTTAGATATATTTACAAAACCTTTTTCCAGGACCCTAAGTAAAGATCTCATGTCAAGAATAAAACATAAATATAAAACAAAATGCAGTGGAACAAAACAGTGTTATTTTTTTTATCCTCACCAGAGGACATTTTTTTTTTTTTTCGTTTTTTGTTCAGATAGACTGGGAGGGAGAGAGAGGAAGAAAGAGAGAGAGAGAAACATCGACCTGAAAGGGACACATCGAACAGTTGCCACCCTCACAACCCAACCAGGGTCAGGGACAAACTGCAACTGAGGTACGTGCCCTTAGTGGGAACCGAACCCTGGTCTCTCTGGACCGCAGGCCAACGCTCTAACCGCTGAGCGAACCAGCCAGGGCCAAAACAGTGTTATTAAAGTTAAAAGATAAAGTGAAGGTTGTCCTGATATAAAGTCAACAGGTAAATATGGCCTAAAAAGTCCTGAATACTGAAATGAATGAATAAATGAATATAACACTCCCCAGGGTTTTGAAATTATAAATTAGTGAATTCCAAACATCCCTTTTCAGTGTAAATTTTTCTCTTTATTCAGTTTGTTTCTCTCCCAGATTATGTTCAATTTGACTAAGCAATAATGAAGTTTAGGGAATAAAAACCAGTTAGCTTTTTCTTTTATTGTTTTTGTTAATCCTCACTCGAGGATATTTTTTCATATATATATATATATTTTTTTAGATAGAATGGAAGGGAGGGAGGGAGAGGGAAAGAGAGAAACATCAATCAGTTGCCTCCCTGGGGAGGAACCTGCAACCCAGGCACATGCCCTTGACTGGAAATCAAACCTGTGCCCCTTTGTTCCATGGGCCAATGCTCTAACCACTGGGCAAAACCAGTCAGGGAAAACCAGTTAGCTTTTTGTATATCTCAGAAGGATATTGATGTTCAGGCCTTCTGGATCCTCCTTAGCTAATGTTATTCCAGTTATTTCCCAAATCAATGGCCTAACTTTCACATAAAATACCTGTAATAGGACAAAGCTACAGCTTTAACACATTTAAATATACATATGACTGTTGAATTAGAAAAAAAGAGATTATTTATGTACCTCCTAAAGTGATTTTGCATAGCCATGGTGGTATGCATATCGGGCTGGGGGCCACACTGACTGTTATGATTTAAGTAGTGAAAAGCATGGGGAAAAAGAGTGTTTTAAAAAATGCAAAAAAATAAAAATAAAATATATTAATATTTAAAAAAAGAAGTTATTTTACTAAAAAAAAAGTATCTTATTGCAATCATCGTTAATGGCGCACAGGTTATTTTTTCCTTCTCTCTCTTGTTAGCACTCTTTCTGAAGTTATGTGAGTCAGGGCCCAGGAAGGAAAGCACACAGCACTCTGCATGCTTGAAGCAGAGGGAATATCAGATTGGAATTGGCTGCACAGATGGTGGAAAACCTGAGAAGCCAAACAGAGATGAATGAGGCAAAGCGAGTGTGGCAAGAGCAGTCACTGTCACCCTTAGGCTGGACTGGCGAAGGAAGGAGGTGATTGGAGCCTAGTGGTTGGGGCTACCTAGTGACGTAGGTACCACGTTGGACTTACTAGAGGGAGTGGAGCCATGGGAAACACACAGCCCTGGCCAGAGCCTTCTCCAGAGACTCAGAGGTAGGAGAAGAAATACTCTCCCTTCTCTGTTCAGATTCCTCCCCGACTGGCTACCTGTCAGATGCCAGCTGACATGCATTCATCAGGCGTCTGCACGAGAGGAGGGCAAGGAGTGGTCTGCTGGCCCACAGGCCCCAGGCCAGCACGGACTTTGGGCCATGTTCTACTCCTCGTGGAGGTGGTACATTTTTTTCTCTCCTAGAGCCACTCCAGGGAACTTCCCTAATACCTGCCAGGAGAGAAACCCTTGTGTATTTTTCTCCATTCTTCCTTTCCTCTCTTCGTTCCTTCTTCCCTCTCCTGAAAAGTATCAAAGAATAAATCAAGAGATAAAGCCAAGGAGGAAAGATGTAAGATGATTTAAGTGCTCCATGGCACAACTTGGTGTAGATTTTGACCAAAAATGTTCCAGGAAGTACAGTATTTAGTCCTTTAAGAGCCTCCTCTGAGCTACAAACGAACCACCTTCCTCTGTGCTGGTTTATGACTGAACTTCTGCCTGTCCAGGGCTGGGCTGCAGAGGTTGCTTAGGGAGAGCAGTGACTCACGGATTTCTGGAGGAATGGTTGAGCAGTTCGGGGTCCAGTCCTTGAAGGCAGGATACATTTAGATGCTAAGTGAATTAGCCTGAGTCTTTAATTCCCAGCTCTCCGACCCTCTGCCTTTTAAGTTTATATCTAATCTTTGTTCTTGGTACTCCTATTTAAAATAGGAAATGTGAATCACAACCCTCTAATTTTATCTTTTCTAAGAAAAGGATTAACATCGCCCCTTGTCAGTGTCCTCTTTCCGGCACAGCCTCTAGGACCTGTAACCTTCCCATTATTCACAAGGCTGGGGTGGATCAGGGTACTGGGTGGACCTGTAGAGTCATTCAGTTTTTGTTTTGTTTTTTTTTAATCCTTATCCAAGGACATTTTTCCATTTATCTTCAGATGCAGCGGGAGGGAGAGAGGGAGGAAGAGAGAGAAAGAAACATCAACGTGAGAGAGACACATCTACTGGTTGCCACCCACACGACCCCAACTGGGCCAGAAACAAACTGCAACCAAGGTATGTGCCCTTAGCAGAAACCGAATCCAGGATTCTCTGGTCTGCGGGCCATCACTCTAACTGCTGAGCCAAACCGGCCCAGGGCATTGTTCAATTTTTTTTTCTCCTCACTCTGAACAGAAAGCTTTTAAAAATATATATGTTTTTATTGATTTTAGAGAGAGAAAAAGGGAGAGGGAAGGAGAAAAACATCAATGAGAGAAGAGAACCATCGATCGACTGCCTCCTACACACCCCCTACTGAGGATTTAGCCCGCATCCAGGCATGTGCCCTGACTGGAATCAAACCAGAGACCTCTTGGTGCACAGGATGATGTCAACCAACTGAGCCACATGGGCCAGGGTTGAGCAGAAAGTGTTTTGTTCTGTTTCCTTCCCAGCTGTTCTATAAGGTCAGAAAATGAGAGAATGAATTATAAAAATGCCCACTACTCTTTTCTTTAAATTATCCAAATCCCATCAGTTCTTTAAAATTGAGGTAACTCTAATTTTCTAAAATTTCTCTGGCTTTTTTCATTTACCATTCAGCTCTCCCACATTTACTGAAGACTGGCTCTGTGTCAGGCACAGTGCTAGTGCTGGGAGTACAAATATTATCAGTAAGACATGGTTGCTACTCCTGAGCAATGTACAATGTAGAGAAATCTATTTGTTCACCTTTGTAAAGCTCTTTGTAGGAAGAACTTCTAACTTAACTAGTTTCCTGCAACTTCTATCAATTTGAAATATAACAGTGGCTTTCAAACTTTCATGCAAATGCTTATAGTTAAAAATATATTTTACATACCATTCTGTAAACACTCATGTATGTAAACTCTTTTCTTTTAAATTCAAGAAATTTACTAGGATAATTTTGATATTTTCCATTCTATTCCATTCCCTTTTTTAAATAAAGTGACTGGTTTTGACCCATTTTATTGATTTCATGACTCACTAATGGATTTAAACTGTAATTTCAAAAAAGCTGATATCAATATAATTTGGAATTGTTATATAAATTAGTATAACATTGTTCCCAAAAGCTAATTGACATATAAATCACCGAACTAGTGAGTGGAAGTGTCAGAACTGGAGCTCATATCATGGAGTTGTCTCTCCTGCCTCTAAATTTCCATGACACCTACATAGATAATTAACTTGGCAATTAAGATACACATTGGCTTTTGTACACATGTACCCATATGTATCCCTATGTTCATTACAGCATTATTTACAATAGCCACGATCTGGAAACAGCCCAAGTATCCATCAGTAGATGAGTGGATAAAAGAGTTGTGCTACATTTACACAATAGAATACTACTCTGCTACAAAAAGGAAGAAAATTTTACCCTTTGTGACAGCATGGATGAACCTGGACAACATTATGAACCTGGATGAACCTAAGTGAAATAAGCCAGTCAGAGAAAAACAAGTACCATAGGATTTCTCTTATATGTGAAGTTTAATGAACAAACTGAACTACCAAGCAAAATGGAGACATACTCATAGATAGAGAGCAGACAGACAGCTCAAGGGAGAGGAGGGAACAGGAGTGGTTTGAGTATAAAATAAAAGAGAGAACTCATGGACGTGGACAACAGTATGGTGGTTGCAGGGGTAGAGGGGGATGGGTGGTGGTGGAACAGGGATAAAAGGTGATGAAAAAAATTAAATTAAATTTTAAATAATGCATTTTTATCGTCTCAAACTTTGTTTTTACTTTATTTCAGTTAATTTATTACTTTGTATTTTCTCATTATATTTTAAGCATCTTGTCATAAGTATCTATATTTACATTTCTTTATAGCCCCACATGACTCAGCATAATTTATATAGAAGAGTGAATGTTAGTTTTGAGATTAAATATTGAAAGGTGTTATTTGTAGATGACAAGGAAGGACAAAATGTTTTATAAACAGTTGAACTTGTGGTTAAGATTGTAAGCTCTGGAGCAAGTCTTCATGGGTTGAAAGTCTGACTCTACCACTTAACCAGCTGTGTGACATTAGATGAGTTATTTCACCACTCTGTTTCTTCATTTTCTCATCTAGAATTGGGGTAATCATACTAATTATCTCATAGTGTTTCTTTGAGGATTAAATGCATGTAAAGCTCTTAGAATAGTGGTTGGCACGTAGTAAGCCCTCAACAGATGTTAGCTGCCATAACTATTATCAACATCATCATCATTTGTTGTTGGCTTTTTAGGTAGCTTATAGAGTAATATTATCAGTGGGAAATTTAGGATCTTGAATACAAAGTTGATTTTTAGAAATTCAACAGTGAAGGGAATTATTTGAAGCTCTGTCGGTCTATTATGAATGAAATGCTTAAGAAGTTTTGTGGTTTGGAAGACTAAGTTATTGATATTTTTATTGACTGAATTTTTAGCAGGAGTAGCAAAATTGTCTGACTTGAATTAAAAAATTATAATTTATTGCTGGTGCGATAAAATGTTAACATTCTAATAAGCATTTTGTGGCACAGACTGCAAGTATATTTAGCAATTATGAAAATTGCAAACTGCCTGCTATTAGGAAATTGGATTATGCTTTCAAAATTAACGATTTTACACTACTACACAACCCCATTGTTTCCATCGCAATGTTTCATATGCAATGAAATGAAATGTCTTCTTTTTAGAACATTTAATAGTCTTATCTTTGTATGTTAGTTTGGTTTTACATATTTATTATTTTCTTAGTACATATACCTATATTTTTATTCTAATGATGTGATCTGTGGTTATAAAAGGATATATATCAATTTGTTTTTTTCTACAGTAATTCTTTTTGTGCATTTTCATTGGGAAAGAACTGAGACAAAGATTCATTATGGAAGGTTAATATAAGAGGGTACTTAATACAACATCTATATTTGAAATATATTGCTTAATTGCATCTTGGTTAATTTCTATTAAATTTAAACTAGTCCATATAATACATTATCCATTTTTCTTGTTTTGAACAGATTTATTAAACTTATTTTGGTCAGAGAAACTCTTCAAATTATACTGGAAAATTGGTTATACCATTCCCTGACATTGTTCTTATATAGTACGCATATAAAAATTCTTATAGAGTATTTGAATAGAAAGAGATAGTTTAGATATAAAGTTTTATTTCTAAAAAGGCAGTGGTTTTTATATACATGAAATTTTAAAAAGTAAATCTGATGTATTCTCACCCTCATCTTGGTCTCCTGTATATTCTGCTAGTTACCTTATAATCTGCCATATTTATTATACTAGCTGCTGATTTTTATTTTCTAAGTATTCTTACACATTTTGACCCCCAAGTATTTTTTTCCTTGAATGATTTATATGTTAGTCAGTATTGCTACATGATAGACAACTACTTTTAAAAATAATCATTTGGAATGTACATAAAATAATCTTATTTGTTTGTTTTGCCAGAGTTGTTAATGCATCATTAGGTGGGCAGATTGCCAATGTATTGATAGAATTGAGCTGTATTTGCTACAATATTTCATCTTTAGAAATTATATCAATCCAATTGACAGTATGGGATAAAATGTTTATGATTTTTAGCATGATACTCACATCTATTATTTGTCAAACTAAAGGCAGAAAAAATGAGGATTAGAAATGTAATTATACATGGGGAAAAATAGAAATGGAACTCCTAACAAACAGAAGTATAAAAGTACAGGTTCCAGACCAGACTGTGTAGGTTCAGATCCCAGCTCCACTATTTATGTAAGGGCAAATACAAGTAAAAAAATTAGAGGCTTAATTCTCCATAAAAACGAGGGAACAGACTTCTACCTCCTCCCTTTTCTTGGAGTGTTTACTTTTGGAAAGTTGTAATTGCTAGTTCATTCTCTGTCTTTGAAATGCGTGTAAATTTTTTAAAATTGTACATAGGCTCTTGCCAGCTTTAAGACCGAGAAATGTCTTTCTCAAGGTCCTTGGGAACCATCTCTGAAATGTAATCAGCAAGGAAGATAGGATCCCTACAGTCCTAGTTTCTGTGGAGGGGAGGAGCTTAACTTAGGTGGGCGCCTGGTCCAGAAGCTATCTTCTGTCAGAAAGATTGAGATCATTACTTTTCCTCTGGATAAAACCAATTAGTTAACACAGATCATCACCCAAATTACCGGGTAAATTTAGGATGAACCATGTGACAAATGGTCACCAAGTCCTCTGACCTGAAGACTAGTTATTGTTTATCTTGTGAATATACTCTTAATGGGTTGTTATCTGTTAGACTGTATAAAAAGGGTAAATTTTTGCAATCTCTTAGTGGATTTCCTGTGATACACATCACATTCTGGTTTGATGCTTTTTCAATAATAATTTTTTTTTCTCTTCTTACTTTGTGAAGGAGAGACTTTTTATTTTGGGGAGAGATTTTGTTTTTAATTGTATTTTCCCAATAGTTAATAGATATGTGATTTGGGTCAAGTTTCTGAGTCATTTTGCACCTCATTTTCCTTATCTGTTAATTGTAGATAATAGTAGTACTTATTACTACTATTGTTCCTGGGTTATTATGAGGACTCAGTGACTAAATATATACATATAAAGTGCTGCCCCAGTAAAGTCCAATCCTCAACTCGCTTTATGTCCTTCATTCCAGGACCAGAAATGTATGCCACTTATTGCTCTGGGTTTAAAAACAGTGGCCTCATATAGTTTCCTATTTTACAGTTGCTCCTTTCTTTTTTCTGTTTTAAACCAGTCTCATCTTTTCTCATCATGGGTGTTTTCTGTGAATTCCATTACTTTCCTAGTCCTTCATTACTTCATCATCAAGAAGTAAATGTCTAAAAAGCCAACTTTCCTCTGTTCTCATAATTAATTTATGGCCATCTGTGTCCCTGCCTCACCTACCCTTCTCACTGTGAGCCTTCTCTCCCTGGCTAGTGTGCCACCCCTCAGCCAGTTTTCAGGTTTGTGTTTTTTTCAGAGAAATTTTTCCATATGTAGCTGTAGATTCCATGTGTTCGTGGGAGGAGATGAGTTCAGGAGCCTCTCCTGTTGCCACCTTGAATCAGAGCCCTTGGAAGTTTCAACTTGGACAGGAACTTTCATGATTGCTTTGTGGAAATGGCATTTTATGAAGAGATCTTTTTTTTTAAAGCTTTTTTTTTTTTTTTGGCAGAATAATTACCATATAATAAATTGTGCACCTTAAAAGTGTACATTTTGATGAGTTTTGAAATATGTAGACCCCTATAGAATCTTCAATATAATCTACATTAAAAAAACCTTTTTTTTTTGTGTGGATCCAGAAAGTTTCCTTGTGCCATTTTTTAAACCCTCCCTCCCTTCATTCCCCTTCCCCAGGCTCCCCAGGCTATCACTGATCCAGGTCATTGTGGATTTGGTTTGCATCTTCTAGAATTTTATATAATTGAAAATATAGTATGTATATGTGGGAGGGCTAAATTATTTTATCCAGTATAAAGATTTTGAGATTTACTTATGTTGGTTTAGGTATTAATAGTTCATTCCTTTTCATTGCTGAGTATACCCTTTGTATGTGGCTACACTTCAATTTGTCCTTCCATTCACCTGTTAATGGATATTTGGGATGTTTTCACTTTTGTGCTATTACAAGTAAGATCAGAATTATAAAACATTACTGCTTCCAGTAGAATATTTTTATACTGCTTCTCACAGTTCAGTAATCTAAGGACTCATTAAACAAACTGTATTTTAAATGATTCCAGCCATTAGAAAAATTTTGAAATCCCAATTAAGCTTTCAAATGACTGAGTTTTTGTTGGGTAGAGATGAATGTGTTCATTTCTTAGTTAAAAATTGCTACAGGGTTATTGTATTTTTCATTTTTATTTTTGAAAGTATTACAGATGTTCCCCATTTCTTCCCCCATTGACCTCCTGCACCCTGGTCCCACTCCACCCCCTTAGCCATCACTGCACTGTTGTCTGTGTCCATGGATTATACAAATATGCATATAAGTTATTTGGTTATCTCCTCCAATCCACCCCCTTCCCTTTGAGATTCATCAGTCTGTTCCATGTTTCCATGTTCCTAGATCTATTTTGTTCACCAGTTTATTTTGTTTATTAGATTCCAGATAAAAGTGAGATCATGTGATACTTTTCTTTCTCTGACTGCTTATTTTACTTCAGAGTTGTGTTTAAATGAATAAGGGCTTTTTCACTTGAATGGAATACAGGGTGGAGCAAAAGTAGGTTTACAGTGTGAGTATGTGAAACACAGTTTATTCTTGTATTATTGTTTATTAATTATTGTATTATTTTCAATACAAACAACTGTAAACTTACTTTTGCCCCTCACTCAGTCGTATAAGCATTTTTCTGTGAATTTTTTTTTCACACTAAGCCTTTTGCATAGGCATTTTGATTCATAAAGGTATTGATGTTCATTAAACCTTACACTCAATTTATAATTTTATATTCTCTGCCTATTTTTACTCAGTGAAGGACTATGGTGCAGTTTTTCCTTTTTTGGTAAGTATGTCACTTTCTACCTTCTTCAGATTCCTTTACTTTACAGAATTGTGCTCTAAGTCTCCCCCAGAAGAGGAAATGACTCATTTCTATACAGTAGCATGTAGGTGTTAGATGAATGCTCCTGCTAGGTAGAAATAGACGATACTGCCAGTGTGAATGGAGTTTTACAGCTACTAAAATCTGAAGGATTTAAATTTTCTTAGGAATTTAAATTGGGGGAAAATCAGAAGTTGATAAGGGCTCTGTTATGAGGTAGAACTTTGGGAAAATTAAAAAGTGGTATTTGTCCTGGCTGGTTTGATGGTTAGAGAGTCGGCTGCAGACCGAAGAGTTGAGGGTTCGATTCGATCAGGGCACATACCTTGGTTTCAGTTCGATCCCCAGCTGTGGTTGAAATTGATATATCTCTCTCACATAGATGTTTTTTTTTTCTCTCTCTCTCTCTCTCCCTCCCTTCCACTTTATCTGAAAATCAATGGAAAAATATCCTCGGGTGAAGATTAAAAAAAAAAAAAGTGGTATGAGTGTTATAAAATTGCTGATGGCTAATGCAAGAATGATGTATTCTTTGAGAAGCCTTTTTCCCTTTAAAACACTGACTTGAGACTGTGCAGGCTGGAACAGGGTGATGCCCAGGTAGTGTGCAGGCCTGCTGTGTCAGATCATCCAGCTCTATTTTTAAGGCTTATGACTGTTGAGAATTCACAGAAATCTCCTAGGCTACGTGTTCTTCAGATTACTGGGGTATAAAGAAATGAGGAAGTGGGTTATACAGTTATCTTCCTCTGCAGACTTCTTAATGTTCTAAAAATAATGGCATTGTCCTTACTTTGGAGACCGTGAACAGATGAGTTGCAAATATCACACTATCCTGCAAAGCAGCTGCCATACTGAGACATGAAGAGTGAGCTGTACTTGTGAGGAAAGGCTAATGTTAGTATATTAAAGCCCAGTCCTCATGTGGTAGAGCTTACTGAACATGAGAGACAATCATATGTAGTAGCTATCTGGCTAATTAAAAGATTTTCTGAATTTATGGCAGTGCCTAGAGCCATACCTTATACATAATATATACTTTTTAAAGTTTCATGAAAATGGGTAAATTAAAAACTGAAAGATAGTGCTGAAAAGTTTTAAATATTTTCTTGAGGTGTGATTGGGAAACTGTTTTAAACTTTGTCATTCATGGAAATACATGTAGCCATTTTGATTTTTACAAGTGTTACACTTTTATTTTATTTTGATCATTTATAAAGTGTGCATTATTACATAGTAGCATCTCCTTGGATTTGTGAAACCTGATCAAGAATCTGTATTTAAGGACAAACTGTCATAAAAGAAAAATGGAATAACTGGTTGTTTTAGAATAGGTTATGATAACTAATATTTATAAAATAAAATATCCTACTAGGATGTTTTCTAATATGTGCTCTTAATTAACATGAAGAAAGGTGTGTGTGTGTGTGTGTGTGTGTGTGTGTGTGTGTGTGACTTTGTGTTTGTAGACAGCAAAGAAGGAACTATTAAGATTTAACTGGTCAGAATATAAGCTACAAGTGTGAAGAGAAATGTGGACAATAAGAGAATGACGAGAGATTCTAAAGCTGAAGGGTTGTTTAGATTACATCACAAATGGAGTGCTGCCAAGACTTCACTGTGTCTGACCAAATTGGAATCTGCCCAGGATATGCAGCCAACATAGGTCTGTGGCCTGAACCTGCTATCAGGTCTCAGCCTTTGGAGAACTCAAGAACAATACCCACCTTAACGTGTTTCTGTCATTCCTGATCTTGGGCGGGAACAACAGGTTAGCATCATGTGTAACCAACCTATACAACACCTCTTATATATGCAAGGTATGGAATACAACTTTAAGGTTGATGTCTGAATGTAAACTTATTTTTAAATCCTCACCCAAGGATATTCTTCTATTTATCTTCAGATAGAATGGGAGAGTGGGAGAGAGAGAGAGAGAGAGAGGGAGAAACATCAATGTGAGAGGGACACATCGACTGGTTGCTTTCTGCATGAACCCGACCAGGGCCAGGGACGAACTGCAACCCAGGTATGTGCCCTTGACTGGAATCAAACCTGCAAGTCATTGGTCTGTGGGCTGACGCTCTAACTACTGAGCCAAACCAGTCAGGGCTGAATGTAAACTTTTAAATATAGGTAAGCATTGTACATACAACGTTAAATGATAATAGCCTTATATGCTTTTTATGTTAAATATTATTGAATTCCAAATAATTAAATAAATAGAAGACTAAAAAAAATAGCACAAAACAAAGAGATACTGCATTAGCTAGATATCTTTATGGAAAATATATATTTTCAAAAAAATAAATGTTCATAAAAATTATTCAATTTATATTTACATTATAAAAATTCAAATAACAATACATGAAACAAGAATACAGATGAGATCATATTATAATTCTAATCTTTTGGAATTCTAATCTTTGTAGAAAACTTTAGGACTCAGAATTTTATGAGAAAGAAGTTGCACAGTAGTGTGCAACAACAATGAGAAATCTTTTTAAATCAGTTATAATAATATACAAACTGTGATGAAGGAAGTGGTAGGAAAAGTGATGTACCTCCATACCTCAACCAATCTCTGTTGAAAGTGAGCATCTTCTTAGTAAAGCATATTAGAAGCAATCTAGTGATTGTCAGAGCTGAGAAAAATTGTAAAATGATTTTAACATGAAATTATAATTATTCTAATATGAACATGTCTGATAAAGTTTCATTGTTTTTCTTTTAGTCCATAAATTTACTGTGTGAGGGTGAAATTGACTTCTACCTTTTGGCTAAATAGGCGAGCCAAAGGGAAGAGCCAGAGCAAAGGCCCTGACCTGGGAGCATGTCTGGGGTGAATTAGGAGCATGGAGGAGGCTAGTGTGGCTGGAACAGGTGAATGGGAGGGTGAATGGAAGGAGGGGAGCTCATAGAGACAACATGGGGCCAGGCCATATAGGGCTTTATAGTTCTTTGTGAGCACTTTTGATTCTTTTATTTATTTTTTCTTTTTTATCTGTATGAGATGTAAAGTTTTGGAGGGTTTTCAGCAAAGTAATGACATGATCAAGTAATAACTTAGATTTTAAAGAAATCACTGTGGCTGCTGGGTTGGGAATAGACTGGGGGTAGAGACAACAGTGTAAGCAAAGACTGGAAGGAGGCTGATAGAGCAGTCCAGGGAGAGATTCCAGCTTTACCTCCTGCTGGACCCTGGGCTCACGTCATATATGCCCCCCTCCACTTCAAGGACTTTGCACATTCAGATCTTCTCATGTAATTCCCTTCTCCTTGCCATTCATCTTTACGTAACTGATTCCTCCTGCTCTTTTCACCTCTTTTAAACACCCCTTTCTCAAAAGGAGTATTCCCTGACCATCTCTCAGGCTACACTAGGTTCAAGTTGTTATATAGTCTCAAGGCTCCTAGTGATTTTCCTTCCTGTAGCTTGTTTGTGTATACATGAGTAATGAGTCTACAGTCTTTGGAGTCTTCACGCCAGGAAAAGTCTGTACTTCATGAGGACAGAAACTTATGGCACCCAATAAATATTTGCTGGATGAGTTATGAATGAGTAAATGCATGATTGAATGGATGGCATAATGAAGTAGAAAGAAGACTCTAAGCCTGTGACCAAACTATTCAATAAATTGGGCTCCTGACTTGGTGAATGCAATGAGGAGGGAGATAGGGTATAATCAAATGTCAGGAGCCTCATAGGAGGAGAGATCATCTCTCTTGACCAGCCATCTAAAACAAATGCCCTTTGCCTTTCTCTATCCTCTTAGTCCTTTAGAAATTAGGAAAGCAAAAGAGAGAGCTGTAAACATGTACCCAAGTCTATGTAACTAAATGCAGGAAAATGCCTATGGCAAGAGAAAATAATTAGCCAAGTCATAGGGTATCTTTAACCCAAGCCATGTAGTCTCTGAATAAAGACATTCAAGCTTTGATTACAGATCTCTAGGAGTGAATACTGTTTGCATTTTATGTTTTATTTTCATAAGTCGTATAACTCAAACACAGAAACTGACTCACCAGATATGTCTTGTGACAACAGCTTTAATTAAACTGTTTATTAAAACTTACAGCTATAAAATAAACCTCAAACCACAGTAAATAAATTTGAGAGGACATTTTTTTTTATACTTAACCAGCATTTTCTCTTACTGAAACTGGCATCTCATATTCTTACCTGTGTCTTTTTTTGTTGTTATTACAGATGTTTCTCCATTTTCCCCCATTGACACCCTCTTCCCCCTCCATCCCCGTCCTGTCCCCAGCTTTGTTGTCCATGTCCATTGGTTATGCATACCTGCATATAAGTTCTGTGGTTTATTTCTCCCCCTCCACCTCTTCTTCTGGGAATTGTCAGTCTGTACCCTACTTCCATGTCTCTGGGACTACCCTGTTCTTCAGACTGTTATGTTCATTATATTCCACAAATAAGTGAGATCATATGATACTTGTCTTTCTCTGCTTGGCTTGTTTCACTTAGAATAATACTTTTCAGGTCCCTCCATGTCATCTCAAAGGATAAGAGCTCTTTCTTTCTTAGAGCTGCATAGTACTCCATTGTGTATATGTACCACTGTTTTTTTTATCCATTCATCTACTGATGGATATTTGGGCTGTTTCCATTCATCTACTGATGGATATTTGGGGGTACATATATTCTTTCTGATTGGTATTTCAGGCTTCTTAGGGTATATTCCTAGAAGTGGGATAACTGGGTCAAATGGCAGTTCAATTTTTAATTTTTTGAGGTAATACCATAGTGTTTTCCATAGTGGCTGCACCAGTTTGCATTCCTACCAGCAGTGTACTAGAGTCCCCTTTTCTCCACACCCTCGCCAACACTTGCTGTTTGATGATTTGTTGATGACAGCCATTCTGACAGGTGTGAGGTGATACCTCATTGTTGTTTTAATTTGCATCTCTTTAATGATTAGTGATGTTGACCATTTCTTCATATGTTTCTTAGCCATTCGTATGTCCTGTTTGGAAAGGTGTCTATTTAGTTCATCTGCCCATTTTTTTAATTGAGTTTTTTGTCTTCCTTTTTTTGAGCTGTATGAGCACTCTATATATTTTGGAAATTAACTCCTTATCTGATATATCATTGGAAATTATGCTGTCCCATAAAGTGGGTTGCCTTTCCATTTTGGTGGTTGTTTCTTTGGCTGTGCAGAAGCTTTTGAGTTTGATGTAGTCCCATGTGTTTATTTTCTCCTTTGTTTCTGTTGCCTTAGGTGACGTATCAGTAAACATTTTGCTGCATATGATGTCTGAAATTTTGTTGCCTACATTTTCTTCTAGAATTTTTATGGATTCATGAGTCACATTTAAGTTTTTTATCCATTTTGAGTTTATTCTTGTGAATGGTGTAAGTTGATCGTCTAGTTTTATTTTTTTGCATGTAACTGTCCAATTTTCCCAACACCATTTATTAAAGAAGCTGTCTTGACTCCACTATATGCTCTTGCCACCTTTGTTGAATATTAATTGAGCATAATGTCTTTGGTCCACTTCTGGGTTCTCTGTTCTATTCCATTGATCTATGTGCCTGTTTGTGCCAGCATCAGACTGTTTTGATTACAGTAGCTTTGTAGTATAACCTGATATTCAGTATTGTGATCCCTCCTACTGTGTCCTTTTTTCCAAGATGGCTGTGGCTTTTATGGGCCTTTTTTGTTCCATATGAACTTTTGAAGTGTTTGTTCTTCTTCAGCGAAGTGTGTCATTGGTATTTTGATGGAGATTGCATTGAATCTATAGATTGCTTTGGGTAGTATGGACATTTTAATGATGTTGATCTTCCAATCCATAAACAAGGTATGTGCTTCCACTTTTTTTTATCTCTTCTTCTATTCTTTTTTCAATGTCCTGTAGTTTTCTGTGAATAAGTCCTTTACTTGTTTGGTTAAGTTTATTCCTAGGTATATTATTTTTTTTTGCTGTGATGGTAAATGGGATTTTTTTTTTTTTTTTAGTTTCTCTTTCTGTGAGTTCATCATTGGTGTATAAGAATGCCATTGATTTCTTGACATTAATTTTGTATCCTGCTACTTTGCCAAATTCATTTATTAAGTCTAGTCAATTTTTGATAGAGTCTTTGGGGTTTTCTATGTATAATATCATGTCATCTGCAAATAATGAGTTTCACTTTCTCCTTTCCAATTTGGATCCCTTTTATTTTTTCTTCATGTCTGATTGCTGCAACTAAGACTTCCAGTACTATGTTAAATAAGAGTGGGGAACGTGGGCATCCTTGTCTTGTTTCAGTTCTTAAGGGAAATACTTTTAGTTTTTGTCCATTGAGTATGATGTTGGCTATAGGTCTTTCATATATGGCCTTTATTATGTTGAGATATGATCCCTCTATTCCCAAATTGCTAAGCATTTTTATCAGAAATGGGTACTGGATTTTGTCGAATGCTTTTTCAGCATCTATTGATATGATCATATAATTTTATCTTTCATTTTTTTTTATGTGGTGTATCACATTTATTGATTTTGAATATTGTATTGTACCAGCCTTGAATCCCTGAGATGAATCCCACTTGGTCATGGTGAATAATTTCTTTGATGTATTGCTGGATTCGATTTGCTAGCATTTTGTTCAGGATTTTGGCATATATGTTCATCAGGGATATTGGCCTGTAGTTCTCTTTATTTATAGTGTCTTTATCTGGTTTTGGAATTAGAATTATGCTGGCCTCATGAAACAAGTTTGGAAGTCTTTCTCCTTCTTGAATTTTTTAAAATAGTTTGAGAAGAATAGGTATTATTTCTTCTTTGAATGTTTGGTAAAACTCACTCGTGTAACCATCAGGGCCTTGGCTTTTGTTTCCTGGGGAGGGGAGAGTATTGATTACATCTTCAGTTTCCTTTGTTGTTATTGGTCTGTTCAAGTTTTCTATCTCTTCCTCATTCAGTTTTGGGGGACTATGTGCTTCTAGAAATTTGTCCATTTCACTTAGATTGTTGACTTAGTTGCCATATAATTGTTCATAATATTTGTTAACGATCCTTTGTATTTCTGTGGTGTCAATTGTTACTTCTCTTTCATTTCTGATTTTGTATATTTGGGTTCTCACTCTTTGTTTCTTGGTGAGTCTAGCTAAGGGTCCATCAATCTTGTTTATCTTTTCAAAAAACCAGCTCTTTGTTTCATTGATCCTTTGAATTGTTTTTTTTTTTTTTGTCTCCATGTCATTTATTTCTGCTCTGATCTTTACTATTTCCTTCCTTCTACTTGCTCTGAGGTTTTATTTTTGTTTGCTTTCTAGTTCTTTAAGTTGTGAGCTCAGATAGTCTATTAGAAATTTTTCTTGCTTCTTGAGGTAGGACTGTAGTGCTATGAACTTCCCTCTCAGAACTGCTTTCACTGCACCCCATAGATTTTGTCTCATTGTTTGTTCATTTTCATTGGTTTCCAGGAAGTTTTAAATTTCTTCCTTGATTGCCATGATAACTCATTCATTGTTCAATAACATGCTATTTAGCCTTCATGTTTTCAAATGTCTTTGCATGTTCTTGTTGCAATTGATTTGTAGTTTCATGCCATCGTGATCTGAGAAGATGTTTGATATGATTTCAACCTTCTTGAACTTATAGAGACTTAATTTGTGCCCTAACATGTGGTCTATCTTTGAGAATGTCCCATGAGCACTTGAGAAGAATGTGAATTCTGAAGTTTTGGGGTGTAGTTCTCTTAAATCTATCTATTAAATCTGTTTGATCTAGTGCATCATTTAGAGTCTCTGTTTCTTTGTTAATTTTTTTTTGTCTAGAGGATCTATCCAGTGATGTCAGCAGGGTGTTGAAGTCCCCAGCTGTGATTGTTTTGTTGTTGATTCCTTTTTTCAAGTCCTCCAGAAGATTTTTAATATATTTTGGTGCTCCCATATTGGATCCATATATGTTTACCAAGGTTATATCTTCCTATTGGATAGATCCTTTCAATATTATGTAGTGGCCTTTTTTGTCTCTAGTTATGGCCTTCATTTTGAAATCTAATTTATCAGATATGAGTATTGCTACCCCAGCTTTCTTTTCCTTTCTGTTTGCTTGGAAGATTTTTTTTCCATTCCTTCACTTTCAACCTATGTGAGTCTTTTATTGTGAGATGGGTCGGGTCTCTTGTAAACAACAAAAATATGAATCATGCTTTCTTATTCAGTCAGCTACTCTGTGTCTATTTATAAGAGCATTCAAACCTTTCACATTTAAGGTGATAATTGATATGTACTTATTTATTGCCATTTTTGTTTAGTGTGGTTATATTTTTCTTCCTATTTCTCCTGCTAATTACAGCAGTTCTTTTAGCATATCTTGCAGTGCTGGTTTGGTGTTAATATATTTCCTTAGTCTTTTCTTGTCTGGGAAGCTATTTACTTGACCTTCTATTTTGAATGTTAGCCTTGCTAGATAGAGTAGTCTTGGATTCAGATCCTTGTTTTTCATGACCTTGATTACTTCATGCCATTCCCTTCTGGCCTGTAGTGTTTCTGTTGAGAAGTCAGCTGAGAGCCTTATGGGGTTTCCTTTGTAGGTAACCTGTTGCTTATCTCTTGCTGCCTTTAGGATTCTCTCTTTGTTTTTAATTTTTGGCATTTTAATTACTTTGTGTCTTGGTGTGAACCTGTTTGGGTTCTTCGTACTTGGGTCTCTCTGTGCTTCTTGAACTTGAATGCCTTCTTCCTTCACCAAGTTAGGAAAGTTAGCTGTCACTATTTCTTCAAATATATTCTCTAAGCCTTGCCCATATTCTTCCTCTTCAGGGACTCCTATGATATGAATGTTATTATGTTTCCCGTTGTCCCATAGTTCTCTTAAGCTATTTTCCTGTTTTTTAATTGATTTTTCCTTTTCGGTTTCTGATTGGTTGATTTTTTCTACCCTGTCTTCTGATCCGGTCCTCAGCTTCCTTTACTCTGTTGGTTAGTCCTTCTAATGTGTTCTTTATTTCTGCTATGTCATTCTTCATTTTTACTTGGTTGATTTTCAATGTTTCTATATCTTTACTCATGGTGTTGATGTCCTTACTCATGCTGTTGAGCTTCCTCACGATCATGGCTCTGAACTCTACCTCTGATAACTTGCTTAGCTACGTTTTGTTTATCTCATCTTTGATAGAGTTCTCTTCTTCTTTCATTTGGAATTTGTTTCTGTGTTTCACCATTTTGGCTATTTCAGTGGGTTTTGGAGCCTGCCATATTTTCTCTGTGGTGTTGGTGTTCTGCTGTTTGTGGCTCCCTCTACCAAGCTTGGATGAGTGTGTGAGGGCCCATGTTAAACACCACTGTCATGTCTTACTTTCTGGGGTAGACTTGCAAGCCCAGGAAAGGTTCAGTTGTCCTCTAGCTTTTTGCCTGGAGGCTATTAGTCTCAGTTACTCAGGGCCTTGGAATATAGTCCTGGTGTTCTTTGTAAGAGGATTTCCAGAGGGTAGGACAGACACTCTTGTTAATTAGCCTCAATTTGCATTTATTTGCCTCTCCTGGAAGGGGCTGAATTTCTGAGGGAGGGGCTGCTGCTTTTCCCCACAGCTCTGGGAAGGAGCAAGCTGGCCAGCGTCCTTTGTGGCTAAGACTAAGTAAAAACTCTAAGCGCCCTCCAAATTCTGGCTGTCCCCACTGAGTTCCAGTCCAGTCTGCCCTCCCTCTGCCGTAGCCTCGGGCGCATGGCTGTACCCAGTCCAGTGCTCTGTTCCGGCACTCTGCACTGTGGAGCAAGCTCAGTATGTTATCACTGAGGGCGCTGCTCACAGCTAAGACTGCTGCTGTTTGTGGGCTCCCAGCCTGCCACCCTCTCGTGCCTCTGCAGTACCTACGGGTGTCACTGGTTATATGGTCCTGTCCTGTTGCTTTTCTGTTGCCAATTTTCTGATGATTTCCCTTTATTTTAGTTGTAATTCACGTTTGGTCCTGGGAGATTGTCTGTGTAGCTTTCATTCACTCCACCGCCATTTTTGCATCCTTGGAAATTTTTTTTTTAATGGGAACTACCTGGAGAGATTTTTCCTGTAAATGAATGCTTGGACAATTGTCATTATCATACATTGGTAGGATAATGCTTACTTTGCTTACAGAAAATCTGTGAACTTGAAAACCCCAATCCCCTGGACTGACTTAATATTTTCTATGCTGTTTCCCCCTGCCTTCAAGAGAGTTCTCCAGGGTACTTGAATGTACATCAGAACATTTTTATAATTTTTCCACTGGAGGGCTCAATGGCCTTTTTAAATGTTCCTTTTAGGAGACTAAATCTTATATTTCTGTAATAGTGAGACTTTGAGACAAAAGTTTTCTCCCTCTTTTGGGGAAAACCATTTTTTGTGTATGTTGGTACATTTAGGTGCCCAAGTGCATGTGTCAATACAGCTAAAAGCTTTTGGAAGTGCCCTCAAATATGGAAAGTCTGGTCTTTGCTGCATGTAGATTGAAATCAGATAGGCTGCACCGATCTATCTCCCAGAGAATACAAGGAATGGAGATTATGCTTGGCGAGACTTAGCGTGTGCATGTGCATGTGTGTGCTGGTGGCAGTATGGAGGAGGGGTGGAGTAGGGAGGAATGAGAGGTCTGCAGTAGTCCAGGAATTATATGATTAATGTTCTTAGGGAGGGAAGGGGACTATTCTTAAGGACTAATTGAAAGGATATAGGGGTGAGTGTTAGGACAATAGTGGTCATGGCCAGTTCCAGGATTCCTTGTTGCATATTCTCTTATAAAGACTGTGATTGTGGTTCTTTACCAGTGCATGTTAATATGTATGTGTGGCCCAACTTCTCTGAAGCTGATGATGGAACATGGATTAAGCAAAGAAATTCTGATACGGGTGCTACATCAGTTTGGGATGCATGTAAGTTTTTGTGATATTTAGGAGGATTCCAGGGAATAACAATGAGCATTATACAGAAACTTGGAAACATTGTCAGCCCCCAAGTAGAAGTATATAATATAAAGCAGAGAGATGGAAATAACAGAATGGCTGACTGAAATTTGGTAAGAGTTAACTATAAACTCATTGAAAAATTAACATATATAAAGATAAATAATATGCCATTTAGAAGGTAACCTACATATGCCAGACTGGAACCTATATATGGGTAGGAGAGTATAGAAAGAAACTTTGGAGGGATCTGGCTATAAACTAGTCAAGAAGGCTGGCTGAAAATGTTATTCCTTGTGACTTCCCCACCATGGTGATAGATATTTATGTCTCTAAGGTTTTGAACCATCAATGAAGTCTCCTTGTTTTGATTTCATGCTTATTCTGCTATATTTGGTTTGCAGCTTGGCCTGTCACATATTTGCCTGTTGCAGAGAATAGTATTCTGGTCCATGCATCAGTTATGATTTTCACATCAACTCAGCATCTACAAGTATGTTATGTTGAAAGAATCCGATTTTGAGCTGGCAGAATTGAGAACAAGGCTCTGGATCATGGCAAGGTCAACAAGGAATCTCCTCGGGCAGAATACCACCTTGCTGGTCCTTAGAAGATCTTTGGGGTTACGGGTAGAAGGAACATGCAAAAAAAGAGGGACTGGAGATAATTACTACATAGTCAGCATTCCCAGAAACCTTCTGGGGGTATTGGTAGATATGAAAGTGGCTTACACTCCATAGGTTATGGGTTAGAATCAGAATACCCAACTAATTGGCTTCAATAAGAAGGCCATTTTAAACCTCCATGGCCCTGGCTAGTGCAGCTCAGTTGTTCGGTGTGTCATCCCATGCACCAAAAGGTTGCAGGTTCAATTCTAGGTCAGAGCACATACCCAGAGCACATCCCCTATTGGTGTACACAAGACACAGCTGATTGATGTTTCTCTCTCATGTAGATATTTCACTCTCTCTTTCTTTCCCTCTCCCTTCCTCTCTCTGGAATCAATAAAAAATATATCCTTGGATGAGAATTAAAAATAATAATAATAAAATAAAAATCCCATTTTATGGGGAAATTTTGAAATTCTAGGGTCAATGTGGTCGCACAACAGTCTTCAAGGACTGAGGTACTTATTATTTTTCCTCTGAATCCACTGAAGTCTCCTCAATGGTCACGGGCTGACTCTGGCAGTTCTGATTGTCTTGTTTGCTAGGATGTTATACGCACATGCGTTAGTTATGATTTTCACGTCAGCTCAGCATCTACAAGTGTGATATGATTGATTCTTATATGTGCCCTGACTGTGATTGAAACCACAACCTTGGTGCTCTAACCAACAGACACATAGCCAGGGTTTGCATCTATTAAAATTATCATATTGGTTTTCTTTTTGAATTTGTTTAATACAGTGAACTATATTAATTGCTTTAAAAAATGTTATATGAACTTTGCATTCGTGAGAAAACCCCCACTTTATATATTGATTTTTACATATTGTTGGATTTCATGTACTAAAATTTTGTTTTAAACTTTAGCATCTATGCTCATGAGACATGTTGGTCTATAATTTTATCTTCTTATAATGTCTTTATTTGGTTTGATATCAGGAAATGCTGGAAATATCTAGAAACAGTTGGGGAGCATTTCCCCCTCCTTGATTTAATTTCTTCTTAATGTTTGCCAAAATTCACCAGTGAAGCCATATAGGACTTGAGTTTGTTTTTTGTTTTTATGGGAAGGTTTTGGGGAAATTTAATTTATTTACTAACTCTAGGGATATTTCAGTTATTTATTTCTTCTTGAGTCAGTTTCAGTAGTTTGTGCCCTTCAGGGAATGTGTCCATTTCTTCTAAGTTGTCAATTTTGATTGGGTTTATCAGTTAACCAATATTCACTCATTATCCTTTTAGGATTTGTAGAATGTATAATTATGTCACTGATATGTTCTAAATATCTGTATTTATTCATGTTATCCTAGAAGTAGACACAGCTTTCTGAGTCAAGAACAGACATTATTACTTACAGCAGTAACTACATTGGTTCCCCTCTCCTTAGCATTTCCCTCTTCTTGGGAGATGAGAGTCAGAAGTCACACAATGTGTACTGGGGTCTGAACTGTAGTTGAAGAACTGAAAAACTTGAATCTGAGAACTTATGTAAGTGTTAAAGCCTCCCCTCTTAAAATTGAAGTCAAAGCCTACACTCTATTAGTTCCCAGTTTTAGTGTTACTGAGCTGCAAGGGAGCCGGGAGTGTATGTGCATGTGTGTGCACACATGTGCGAGTCTTAGAGAGAGGAGAGAGAGAGAGAGAGAGAGAGAGAGAGAGAGAGAGTCTAATTGATAATTTTTAACAAATTTATTTTTCTGAGCAGTGTAAACCATAGTAAGTTGTAGAACATTGTTTGAAAGTTGTCCATCTTTTTGTTATTTGTGGTATAAACACACAGATACAGCTTTTTGGTGTGCAGTTGGGCATACTCTTTGGACATGAGAAACAGTAACTCTGGGTAAAGAATTAAGGGCAAACTGCACTTCTTTCTCAGAGGCAGATTAAGAATTGTGCCTTCATTTGGGCCAATCTGATGCACCTGAAGTTGTATTAATTCAGAGTCATTGAATTCCTCAGTTAGATTTGACTTGAGACAATTTAAATGCAAAGAAGTTGATAGGGAGGAGAGAGTCAATGGGGGGGGGGGGGGAGGAGAAACATCTGTAACAAAAATAAATTAATTAAAAAAAGGAAAATAAATAAATAAATGCAGAGAAATTGGACTGTGGAGTGATTCTTTGGCTGCTTCGGAGTACTCTGCATTATTTGCTAATAGTTGGATCTAAATATTCCTGTAGATGTTGACAAAGCAAGAATGAACCTTGGAAGTTCTTTTGGCTTTACCAGGAAGTTGCCTAGAAGACTAGTTCCCATCTCTGAGGGGGCTTGAGGAGTTGCTGTACAACATAGAAAACTTATTACAGGCAGGAATGGCTTACCTGCAGTTACTTGGTTATTCTGGGACCCACAGTGTTTGGAGACTGAACTTTCATTACATGCTCTTTATAGTAGCTGCCACTCATTTTATCAGAACCATTGCCATTTCCCATGTTGCTAAAGATCAGAATTCCTCCAATTCCACTGCATTTCTCAGAGTTTATACATTATTTCCTGCTATTTAGATATATTTTTTAGAAATGGTTTCATTGATTACTGTGAAAAGAGCCTGGAAAAAACAGAAAAATGTTTCTTTACAAGGTGATCATAAATGTTTGTATGATCTTTAAAAACATGCAGATACCCAGTTTTTAGGCAAAATACAGGTCATAGCTTAGAGATTTGAGAATTAAATTTAGACTTAGGCTCAGGTTGTATCTGAAGATGAACTGTAATTGTTACACCTGAAGAAAATCCCTTTGAGTTTTGCAGTATTTGATATTCTTTTTACATGAGTTGCCTAGTTACTTTTTATGAATTTAGGCTTTCAATTATTACAGTAATTTTTTCAGTTTCTAGAAATATGCAAAGGAGAATTATGGAATCATCATTAACAATAAAATAATAACTGATATAATTATTAATGTTCCTGGTTAACTATTATAACCAACAATGAGTCACTTGTTACACAAAAGTACCTGGTTCACTTCCCCTTAAAGAATGGTTAAATGAATAGGTGTTCATATAATGTGATTGTTATATAAAAAAAAACATAATGAATATATACTAATTACATACTTTTTAAATGTGAAGAGATATACATAAAACTTGTGTCTAAAATATATTAAATGGTTCTTAGTAAAGTGTTTATTTTAACTGGTCCTAAAATTCTAATTTAATAAAAGTAAAAGCTTCAGTAGGGAGAGCATAGAATGTTACCTTTTATTATTTCATAAACTTAAAAAATTTTCCCCTGCAGTTTCTGATAATATTAATAAGTAAATCCCTGTGGTACAACAAACTATAAAACCATGAAGCAGAATTTTTAAAGTTGAGAAAAATAGGAAATTTTATTCAAGTACCACGCTCAAAGAAACTGTTCAATAATGAGTCGAGAATCATTGCTTATTTTGTTAACCAAGGATTCATGTTTAAAGTATCTTTACAATCAGCAAGCTTTGAATATTGATTTTTAACTGAAACTAGTTGTCCTCCAGTATCTATTCTCTCTTTCTTATTCAGTATTAGATACACTAGAACCCCTAATTTTTGCCTGGCACATGGATTACTGGAATCAAGACTGTATTTTCCTGTTAGCTTGCAGCCGGACATGGCCATGATACCCAGTCCTGGCCAGTGGGCTGCAAGTTGGACATGACAGTTAGAAGGCAGGCAGTCATCTGGGACTGTGAGGTGGAAGCTGAGTGTTGAAGGTGAAGAAGCAACACAGTAGACAAAACCTGGGTGCTGCCATCATGGCATGCCATACCAGGCCTGGCTTGCTGACCTCCACTCTTTTTCCTTATTTGGTGGAAAAAAGTAAACTATTTTGTTTAATGAACTTATTTTCAGCTACTGGATTTAGATCCCTTATTAAGGTCCAGGATTATTGACAGGTAGTACATCAAATAATTTCTTTGTTTTTGATCACTTGTAAGATGATTTCCTGTTTAAATAAATTCCTTGGTGGTAATAAAGTTTAATGCTGGGTTCTTGGATCAACAATGACATTGAAGCCCTGTCTAGCATTAAGACCTCATGTATCAAACCTCAATGATCAGAGATCTCAGGTAGAACAGGTGAATGTGCCTGGCTTCCGAAAAAGAGAACCTATACTGAGTTCATCCAGACCTTACACTCAGCAACAAGTGTCTGCCACTTGAACAAATAAAACAACCAGCAGGTGTGTTGGGGGCCAAGAGGGAATATATATATTTTGGTACTAATGTTTTGATATTAAAAATGGGTCTAAATCAGTGGTTCTCAATCTTCCTAAATGAGAGAGAAATTTAGGCTTATCAAAATGCTTTGGATGAAGCAGGTTTACTTGTAATAAGCTCCCTTAATAGAACTTTGTAGTCTTCCAAAATTATAAACGTACAAATTCAAACTTCTCATTGGTACTTCCTAATGCAATTATATATTTTTTTTCTACTGTTTATTACAAGCTTTATATATATGCAACTGCCAGGCCCCCTTCAAAGCATGTTGACAGCCCTGGCCAGTTTGGCTCAGTGGTTAGAGCATTGGCCTGCGGTCCAGAGAGACCCGGGTTCGGTTCCCGCTAAGGGCATGTACCTCGGTTGCAGTTTGTCCCCGGCCCTGGTTGGTCATGCAGATGGCAGCCACTCGATGTGTCCCTTTCACGTCGATGTTTCTCTCTTTCTCTCTCTTCCTCTCTCCCTCCCACTCTACCTGAACAAAAAATGGAGAAAATGTCCTCGGGTGAGGATAAAAAAAAAAGAAAAAAGCATGTTGACATGTTAGTTGATTTTGAAGAGTTGAAAATTATTCTGGCTTGCATGTTTTTATATGCTGGTTGCAGTATCTATGCTGGACAGCAGATTTTGATCCTTTAAAGAAAAGTCACTTTCTTCCATAGAGTTAAAAATGTTTTGCCTTTATTTAAAGCATGTTAAGGTTTTTTGCATAATTTTTCTTGCCTTTACTGATGTTTGCAACACTTCTCAATTTAGTACCATCTGTGAATCCATCAGCTTGCTATTTACTGCCTCTTCTAGATCATTAAGGGAGATGTTATGGCAATAAGGCTTTATTTACATGTCACTTTTCCAGGAAACTCAAAGTATATTTGTAAAATTATTGTATTAAACAATAGCATCCATGTAAGGTTTTAAAAAGTTACAGTCAGAGAGCATTTCAACATTATTATGAATTATTTTAAATAGAAATATTTCAGTGATTCTAGAGTTTAAGCATGTCTGTTATTTTGTTGCTCTGAGCCATGAAGGGAATTGTTACAGTATTTTGGTGGCTGTATAATGACATGAGAGGAGAGAGTGATTGGATTAGATTGATGAATGAGTTTTACTTTATTTTCCAGTTCTCTCTTGGCCTTCATATCAAAGCCTTAATTATTGCGACATGGCAAAAAGCAAATAAAGTTAGAGAAAGAGAAACAAAAGCATCTGGTAAAATGAATTATTAAGGATGACAAAAAAAATTCACTGTATTATCTATCTTCCTTTTAAATTATGTTGTTTTAACATATATATGCTTCTAGAGTCCTGTAGACCAAGTAATCCTTTATAAAATGGGAAAATGAGAATATATTTGGATTACTAAATATTTTTATTTTATTTCATTACTTAATTTCTAGTAATGTACTGCAGCAATCAGGTTATACTTGGTTAAATGCATAAAATGATTAATCTCTTTTGTAGTTAATCAATATTTTTATTGACTTTCCAATGGTATAGGCCATTAAATGGTGTATAAGAGCCTCACCTCTGGTTTAGCCCCTTTTTACCTCTAATTTTGAACGTCAGAAATTAAATGTCATGTGTTAGCTACTCAAACCACCTTTGCAAGTTAGTTCAAGAACTTTGGTCTCCCAGTTTAGCTAATGCAGGCTGTGGCTGAATTTAGTTTGAAATCTATCAGTTGCTTTTTATGAAATTAAAGTTATATTCATCCAAAGGGGAAAAAAAATCATGTGTAGTTTAACAAGATTTCTAGCTGAAATTTGACTTCTAAAATTGTATTTTTCTCTTACTTCTTCAGGTCATGAGTCAATTAGCTTAGTGTTTATTTATAAAATAACAGTGGAGAGTCAAATGAATAAATATGAGGGGACAGCAAAGAGTGGCCTCTGGACCTATGGCTTGTTCAGTACTCTGAGAGAGGGCTCTGTGAGGGTCATTCAAAGCTGACATTAAGTTTCTGTTTCAGAACAGCAATTAAACATAAGGCCCCATGTGAGGTCAACACAGTTAAAACAGAGCCATCCAAATTAAATTCATTTGAGTATCATCATTTGATTTTTGCCATATATACACATGACCTTTATTATTCACCTACTGTTTTTCTTTTAAATCAACTGAATTTGTGACTTAAATAAATTATTTTAAAAGGAAATTTTATATTATTATCATATATCAGAAAAATCAGTATCCTTTCCTAAAATAGGTGGTAACTATAAAAATAAAAAGGATGAAAACCAAAGTATACAGTTCTAGCTGGATGGTATTACTGGGTAGCTCAGTGCCTGATAACACCTTGCTCCTTTTAAAACAAGAATGGAGAGATGTTAAAGACCTCTAGAACCAAACTGAGATTTTTCTTCTTGATATTAGAAAATTGAAAAAGGGAAACTCTGTCAATCCCTGATTTAAAGTTTTTAATGTGCCATTATCACCTATAATGATATCCTGGACCACAGTTTGGGAATATTGGATCAAAGAAACAAAGAACATAGATCCAATAGTCTAGTCAATTAATTCATTCTTTTATTCATTCATTGAACTTACTATATAGCCCCAAATTGGGTATGCAGGGTTGAACAAAACACACAGATTTCTGCCCCCATGGACTAACCATCAAGCACAGATCTTTGCTTTCAACCTGTTCTGTCATGCATGCAGTACTACTTTCTCTAGTACTTGTTGTCCCAGCTCTTCTCTCATTGCTACCCTAGTCCAGTGGAACTTGTTGTAGGGCCTAGAAACTCCTTAGGGTCCTCGTTCTCTCTGACATCAAGCTAGTCACTCAGTCTTGGAATGTACCTTGATCTTGCCCATAGGTAGAACATCTCCAGACTTCTTACAAACTTAAATTTTCAAGTTTCTTATGCGGTTTCTGCCAATCCTGCAAGACCAGAGAAATGAGAAAGCCATGAGGCACATCTAATGTCAGGAGGTCCAGGGTCCTGGTTTTTCTTTCCAGTTATGCTACTATTTGGTAGTGAGTTGGGTTTTAATCCCAACATGTGCTCTGGGGCCTCAACTGTACAATCAGGTCACATTAATTAATATAAACATTGCTTGGTAAAACCATTTCTCTGAAGGTGGTCAATACAAAAGATATTTATTTTACTAATATTATTGAGTATGCTTCTAAGTGCTTTTCTATGTTTTCATGTAAAATCTTTCTTCCAGTGTTATTAACAAGCCTTAAAATTTCTTCAGTGTCAATACCAGTGAACCCCCCGGTTAATTCTACATTGTCTTCATAGAAATAATTCATCACAGTGTAGCTTATCTGATGTCATGAGAGTTTAATAACAGAGTTATTTTCTCATGTTTCACTTTCCAGAGGAAAGCAGTTGAGGCCAAGAGCAGCTGTGCTAATAACACACCCCCATCTGTAGTTAGAATGTAAAATACCTGAATTGCAATTGTTGTTCTGACTGAATCTCAGTGTAATTATATCAAGTGCTTTGAGAAGAGGGTATACCTTTCCCATTACCTTTCTAAATTTAGGCATGATAAATTTTGATATCCTCTAAGGGAAGAAAAATCTTAAGAACTCTGATGAAATCAAACCAATGAACACATTTAAAAAGTAATGTCAATGGTGAATTCCAGGAAAGAAAAGCTATTTACAGTATATGCTAGGAATCTGAAAACAATACTAGGAAATATGAATGTGCTAGATTGAATGAGTAATAAGTATGTTTTAAAGTTTGCAATGGCATCAGAGATCGTGCATCTGAGGTCTTATTTAAAAGCGAATCTGTCTTGTTGCTTTTTGAAAGCTTTTCTGTGTATGCTTTCTACTGTGGATTTCACTAGGGCTATATGCAACTTTATGCATCTGCTAGAGACATGGACCCCTGGGGTAGTCACTGAAAATGCAAACTGAAAAAGAGTTGACTTCTTCTCTTTTAATTTCATCTTCTTTTTCCAGGGATAGTTTTAGGAGAGATAATAATGGCTGTACTCTTGTACTTTACTAATGATAGTAATTTGGAGATGAAGTCTTTGAAACACTTGGCATGCAAGACAGGGGGAATAGTTACACAGCTTAGATTGAAAAGACATTAAGTACATTTGTTTGCTGCCAGATTATCCATCAGCGTAATGTAACTCTGCAATCTCTCACTTTGGTATGACAGCATGTTCATAACAAGATTTTATGATTCTGCCAGCTCACTTCCCAGTGTGTGACCTAGGTTTCTTGTGCATGGCTGCTTCTGAGAGTGCTGTGATGGTGGAAGGGACTTTGACATCAGGGGGACTTTCCTCTGAACACATTAGGAGAAACTTATGTAGACATTTCTGTGGGGCTGTTCCAGCAGGTACCTGTGATGCTCAGGAAGCTTCCTTTTCTCTGAGCTGGAGAGATGCCAATACAACACAGTATCAGAAGAAAAATACCAAGAAAATATTCTCACGTAGAGTAGTTGTGGAAAAAGGACATCTTACAGGATGGAGTAGTTTCTTAGTAATTTTCTGGAAAGGCAGGGAAGGACTTTCCCAGCTCTAGTTCCTTGGACCAAAGCCCAGACTTCCTATCATAGCAAGAATTTCTGTCAACAGAGCAACGTCTCCGATTGTGTTACACACACGTGGAGAGACCTCTATGAATAGGAAGAACACTGACACAAGGGCATTTACAAAATCACAACCATGTTTTAGATAATATTTAGTATATATTTTTCTTCATTGGAAAATGAATCTCTATAATAGAAAACCATGAAAACATGTTTATAACAAATGCCAAAGATCAAAGAGTTATTATTTCTTGGTTATTTCTTTCCATTTAAACCAAAGAAGGTAAACTCTTGGTTTATCAAATCAAGAAATATATTAAGTCATGTTCATAAACATTAAGAAAATATTAAATTGTTTCAAAACTGTTAATCTGTTAAGTAGTATACAGTTGGCCCTTGTTTATCATGGTTAGTCAGTTCCAGATTCTACCACAATAAACTAATTTCCACGAAGAAGGATTCTTTATTTATATGCAGTCATCTCTCGCCACTTCATACTTCGACTTTCACTGCTTCACTCTACTGCGGTTTTTTCAAATACTGTGCTGTACTATATTTGAAAAAACCACGATAGAGTGAAGCCACGAAAGTCAAAGCACGAAGTGGCGAGAGACGACTGTGAAGGTTTTTGTTTTTGTTTTTTAATTCTATAGGTAAAAAACTGTACCCAGGCTAATGTTAGTTAAGGTGTTGAGGAATTCTCAGTGTATAACCTCCATGATTTAAAAATAAATATTGTGAGCAGGTAAGAATTTAAATTTGGGGTGTTGGAGATGATAGTTCTTAATTAAATGCAGCTGTGGTGAATATGTCCTGCAAGTGCCACTGGGAGGGACTTCAGTGGGGGCCTTGTCTGTAAATTAACAGTGGATTTTCTCTGTCATTTGCCTTGAACATTTTCAAAGAATCCTTAATTGTTCTTGAAATATCATCACTTGTGGGGAGATTGGTTGAAGAATGAGAGAAATAAGCAAAATCTAAAGCAATTTTAATTTTCATTATCAGCCCAAGACTCTGTTCCATTGCATTGGACTTGAAGCCTTGTTTTTTGTTTTCGTTATAATATCTGATATTCCTGGACAAGCAAATAAGACATCTTCTAAACTATGACTGAATTCCAAGGTAGAAATGCTATTTAAGAGTAAGTCTGATATTAAGGTGGTAGAGAAGCCAACTAGCATGTGAGTTGTCCTTTCTCAGCTCTCTAATAAAATAACTCTGAAAATAAGTAGAACTTATAAGTCAAAATAGCTCAACTGACTTAAAAGAAAATCCAGGTAGTTTCTGTTGACTCAGTCCTGCTCAATTCCAGTAGGGATATAAATAAGAGGAGTCATGAATCAGTTAGGAATTATATTCTCTGCATGTCAGAAATCCAGCAAAAAACCAATGGCCTAAATACTATTTTATTTTTCTTACTTAACTAGAAATTAAGAGATAAGTAGTTGCTGGTTCAAAGATTTGAGTCTAGGTCCTACAAATCTCTTGTCCTTTTCTTGGTGGTCTTCTTATTTCTAGACAATAGCTACTCAATCTCCAATATCACATCCATAGTCCAGGCAGAAAAAACAGGTAGGCAAGGTAAACATGATACTCAGAACCTTTCACACCGCATCAAAATTACAACTAAACTACAGAACAACCATAATTCATAACCACCTGAAATCTAGCTGAACAGAAGTCCTACAGCTAAGGATTTAAAGAAGAAGCCACTTTGAAACTGGTAGGAGGGGCAGAGACTCCAAATGGGCTGGTTCCACACCCTCATATGGTAGTTAAAAATAGGGAGATCTCAGCTGTGGAGGTGCCCCTAATAAGTGAGGGGTCCCAGTCCCACATCAGAACCCAACCCAGGGTTCCAATGCTAGGAAGAGAAGTCGCCATAACTTCTGGCTGTAAAAACCAGTGTAGATCGTAGCTGAATGAGACGAGGGCTTCTATAGTCCCAGGTGTTAGCTTCTTATAGGGCTGGGGCAGCAGCTCGAAAGGCACCAGGGACAAAATGGGAGGGATTAAATTGTCTGGCTTTAGGGTGAAGGCTGGAGGGGCAGCTTTCTCCCAGAAAGAAGTGCTGGCAGAGGCCATTGCTCTATTATTGAGCCACCCGCCCTCCAAAAACTGGTAGACAAGCTCCATATCTGAGTCTCTATCAACCTGGTTATCACTGTTAGCCCTACTCTGGTGATTCCCTAAGACCCTGCCCCACCCAACTTGCAGCCCATCTAAGCCCTTATCAGTGGCCTTTCCATACAAATGACTTCCTTACCTCATGCTTTGGACTTTCTTAAAATCTCTCAAACAAGCAGCATCTAGCCTCTTTTCCTGTACCTCTTGCTAATTGGCCCCAGGTCCAGCACTAGTGGCAGCTGGCTTTACTTTTCAACTTGGCCTCTCCTGGGCACCTCCAAGTCCAGCACAAATAGCAACTATCTTCAGATCACTCTGTAGCTCATGCTGGGTGGCTCCAGGCAGGGCACAGGTGGTTGCTGACTTTGCACCTCTTGGGAGGCCCCAGAACCAGTGTACCCAGTAGACAGCTTCGGACCACACTGGATAACCAGCCTAACACCTCCATGAGCCACACACTCAAGGAGCAGACTTGGTGGGCACCAGAGCTCCACCGAAGCAAGTCCTGATCCATAGACTTGGCCTCTGCACAGCAGCTCCTTCACTGTAGCCACAGTGGGTCCTCATAGCTGATTAGCCTGTGGGTGCTCAGTACCTCCCAGTGGTATGCCAACAGCAATCAACGCTCAAATACAACAGGACAGTCCACACAGGGGGCTCACCTGGAGTGCACAGCTTGGGTGACTGGGAAAGTTGTGCCACTAGGTCCTCAAGGACACCTACTACATAAGGCCACTCTACCAAGTCTGATAGATGTAGCAGCTTTACCCAATACATTAGAAACAAACACAGGGAAACAGCCAAAATGAGGAAATTTAAAAGCAGGTCTCAAATGGAAGAACAGGTGACATCTTCAGAAAAAGAACAAAATAAAATTGAGGGAAGCAAACTACCAGATACAGAGTTCAAAATAATGGTTATAGGGATGTTCAAGAAACTTAGAACTTCAACAGAATAAAAATTACATATAACCATAAAAAAGAAACAGTTAAAAATGAAGAATATACTAACTGAAATGATGAATAAATTAAAGGGGATCAATAGAGTGGATGAAGCAGAGAATCAAATCAGCGATTTGTAATATAAGGAAGCAGAAAACAATAAGAACAGCAAAAAGAAAAAATAATTCAAAAAATTATGATAATGTAAGGAGCCTCTGGGACAACTTCAAGCATGCCAATACTCTCATAATGGTGATGTCAGAGGGAGAAGAGAACAAGAAATTGAAAACCTATTGGAAAATAATGACAGAAAACTTCCCTAACCTGGTGAAGGAAATAGACATACAAGTTCTGGAAGCAAAGAGAGTCAGTCTCAAACAAGATGATCTCAAAGAGGTCCACACCAAGACACATCATAATTAAAATGCCAAAAGGTAAAACAAAGAATCTTAAAAGCAGCAAGAGAAAAGCAGTTATTTGCTCACAAGGGAGATACCATAAGACTGTCAGCTGATTTCTCAACAGAAATTTTGCAGGTCAGAAGGGAGTAGCAAGAAATATTCAAAATGATGGAACGAGAAGACCTACAACCAAAATCACTCTATGCAGCAAAGCTATCATTTAGAATTGAAGGACAGATAAAAAGTTTCCCAGCCCTGGTCAGTTTAGTTCAGCGGTTAGAGCATCAGCTCGTGGATCAGAGAGTCCTGGGTTCAGTTCCCACTAAGGGTATGTGCCTCAGTTGCAGTTTGTCTCCGTCCTGGTTGGGGTCATGGTGGTGGTAGCCACTTGATGTGTCTCTCTCACATCGATGTTTCTCTCTCTCCCTTCCTCCCTTTCTATATGAAGATAAATGCAAAAATGTCCTTGGGTGAGGATAAAAAAAAAAAAAAAAAAAGAGTTTTCCAGACAAGAAAAAGCTAAGAGTTCATCACTACCAAACCAGTATTACATGATATGTTCAAGGGTCTTCAGAAGAAGAAAAGTAGAAAATCAAAAATATGAATAATAAATGGCCATAAAAAGGAACAAAATCTTACTTTTTGAGACAGCATGGATGGATCTAGAGGGTATTATACTAAATGAAATAACTTAGTCATAGAAAGACAAATATCATATGATTTCATTTAAATGGGGACTCTGAAGACCCATATAAACCAAACAGAAACAGACTGATAGATACAGAGAGCACAGAAACTGGTCTCAAATAATGGTTGGAAGAAGGGAGGGAGATTGAGGAACTGAGTGAAAAATACAAAGGGATTGAGAAGTACAGATTGGTAGTTACAAACTAGTCATGGGGATACAAAGTACAGCATAGGCAGTATAGTTAATAGTATTCTAATAACTATGTATAGTGCCAGTTGGGTACTGGAAATATCAGGGGGGGATACTTTGTAATGTATATGATTGTCTATCCATTCTGTTGTATACCTGAAATTAATATAAAATAACTTTTAATGTAACCTGTAATTGAAAATAATTTTTTGCCCTGGCTGGTTTGACTCAGTGGTTAGAGTGCCGGCCTGCGGTCTAGAGAGAACCGGGTTCAGTTCCCACTGGGGGCGTGTACCTCTGATGCAGTTTGTCCCCGGCCCTGGTTGGGTCGTGTACGTGGCAGCCACTCGATGTGTCCCTTTCACATCTATATTTCTCTCTCTCTCTTCTTCTCTCTCCCTCCCACTCTATCTGAACAAAAGATGAGAAAATGTCCTTGAATGAGGATTAAAAAAAAAGAAAAGAATTTTTTTCCAAAATAATTTCTTACGGGGTGTAAAGAAAAGGGGGGAGGGGTTTAAAAAGAAAAAGGCTCATGCACAGTTAGCATGAATTTACTCTATTTTTGAGTAAATGTGTACTTATGTCATTGGCCAGATTGTGTTGCATGGCATCTTCTCTCTGCCAGAGAAGCTGGTTATTGTTTCTAGACGAGAATATTACTATCTTCAACTCCCCAACTTGATATCCTCTTAGGAAGGAAGATGAAAAGTATTGGCAATTAGTGGGTTTCAAAAACCATCATTAATATTATCTCAAGTAGTTCTCAACTCTATTCATATTTCCGTATTTCCATTTATACCATATTTAACAAATGAGAAATAAAAAGATATCAGTTAATTGCATTAACCAGGGAGGGTCTCATAGAGGAAGTGAAACTTGAAGATGAGTTTAGAAGTTTAGCAACAATTTGGAGAAGAAAGTGGGGCAGGTATTATAAACAGAAGGAAATAAAGGACAAAAACGCCAAGATGCAAATGATTATGATGCATATGATTATGGACAAAGAGACAATTAGTAGGTCAGACTTGCTTGAACTGAGACGTTTGGAGACTCTTATAGCCATTTCTTTCTAAAATAAAATGAATAGAGGGAACTATGTCAGATACTCAGATCTTATTGTTGTGTAGCATTATGGAAAAGCATGGGGCAATCTAAATTACAATCCAAGGGAAGCTTTAATCCTTAAAGTCTCAAAAAAAGAAAGGAAGAAAGAAACTCATCTCTAAATGTAGCCATCATCAGTAGCTATTTAGTATGCATTCTTTATTTCTATAGCCCATTTCCTTCAAGGCTACCTGGAATTTTCTAAGTTTTTAGGATAATTTACATTTCATCACCTTTCTAGAACATAGAAAGTACTCATATATTTGCAGAATCAAATTAAATTGACTAGCCGCCTACCCAACCAACAGTCTTGGGAATGGCCCATAACTCCTGCTAAAGGGTCAGTCTAAGCTGCTGTGTTGGTTTCTCCAGACCTGTCTTTTTTCCTAGACCACATGAGTCAGAGGAAGCTCATTTACAGCAGATTATTTGAGCAAAATATATTTTTTCTTGAGAATTTAAACTAAGGGTTTCTGAAAGTCTTAATAATTTAACTCTCAGGAAACAAACCAGGCCATGTGGAAATGAGATCACAGACAAGCAGATCCAAGTGAGGAGGAGCAGGGGAGGCCATAAACCAGGAGTAAGCAGAAGCTGCTTTGTGTGGAGAAAAAGTAGAGAGACACAAATGGAAGGCATCATCCCAAAGACATCCGAGTTTCCAGTTCCCAGAGGTTTGCCCTCGACTTCACCTTTCCTTCCATGAAAATCTACAGTGTTATTTCAGTAAATTTTCTTAGACTGCTGTGTCTGGGTTTCTCTTTCTTGCTATCAGTTATGCCAAACAATGACAACAATGTGTTTGAATAACATTGCCATATATCCCTACTGGAGGCATGAGATAACATTTAAAAATGGAGGCACTATTGACATATCTTCAAATGACCCTGTAAAATCAGTGCAATCACTTTCCAACCATCTTATCTTTCATGGTAAGCATCATTACTCACGTTTGAAAATTGTAGGATTGATAATGCAGTCTTTTTAAGAATAAAAGTTTGTGTCATCTCTGAAGTAAATGCAAATGGCCTTAATCTGCTTTATTAGTCTAATTAATTATCACACTATATCCAATCATGGAAACTCTAATAACATAAGATAGGAGGCATATTAGTGTATTTTCCACATTTTTATGAGGAAAATCAGAAGGTGCTATCTTTTAACTGGGAAAATCAGAAGAGGCCAATTAGAAGTATGTTTAGTAAGAAGACCACGAAACCATGGCTATGAGCCATTGTGAGACTGTTGGTCTTACCATAGATATTAAAATCACCTCCTTCATCTGCCAGATGAGAATTACCTAATGCAAACTTGACCTTCAGTGGTTCATCAGAGTGAATCCAGGGATGCTGCACAGCAAGTCCCAATTACCAGAGAAGGTGTTGCCACCACTGCCTGAGGTAAAGAATAAAAGTGGAGAAAACACAGCAAGTTTCAAAAGAAACACCATCATCAGGGTCATATCATTTTGTTTGGTTTGGTTTTTATATTATAAAAGGCCTCTCTGTAAAGGGATCAAAAAATGTTTAAAAGGATAGAACTTTTTTGCATTCTGGTTAATTTAGGAGATTCTCCATCAGCATATTAGCACAGAATATTATCTGTGCTAACTCATACTTATGTCTGTGTCAGAGGCCCTGGAAAGGTGAGGTGATAAGGATTAAGATGAGTGGATGCAAACCTCCAGTGTTTTATCCCTTAACACATTAGCGGAGCTTTATTTTGGGGGAGAAAAAATGTGTTAGGATGATAAAAGGACTCAGGACTACCCGTGGATTGGGCAAAGGACATCTTGAGGCCACAACACAGGGAGATGGGAAAAGTGGCAAATGCGTGAGGGAATGGGATGGATTGAGCACATGAGAATTCAAGGGACAAGAAGAAACACTTTTTTCTCACAAAACTCTTTCATTCTCCACTCCTCCCACTGTCTTCTGCTTGATTCACTAAAACAAGATGAAGAATCATTGTGTACTGAACACCTGCTACAACCCAGGTTTTGCTTTAAAACTTCAATGTCCAACTTCTGACCAATCCACCAACAGTCCTGGGGAAATTTAGATGACTCTGCATAGTAAAGTGGTCTGTGGTGGTCTAATTAGTGTGAGCTCCCATCTCATCAGTGAAAATTAACCCAGGTGATTGTGGAATCAGAAAAGGAATATTCATTATGAGGACTTAGAAATAACATGCGGAGAAGTTGTCATTTCCTGTGGCTGAGCACAAATATTTTTGATAGTTATATTGAATTTATGTTCTCTTTTCCAAGTACTTTTTCAAAAGGGAGGCAGGGAGAATGAATTTCTGAAAATTTGATTACTTGAAAATTATTTCATTAATCAATACTAGCAAGGCTTTATAGGAATCATCAATTACGTATTACAAATGGGTCTCAGGCGGTAGTTCCAGTAGTTCCAGCTTGTTCTACCTGTATCCAGTCTGTTTTCTTCAGCCCAGAGAGCTGAACAATTGATAATTAGTTTTATGCAATAGGGCTTCTAATTTTGCGTGAAAAGATATATGTGGTGTTCCTTCCAATGTGGTACAAATGGGTTATTTAATTACAGAAGTTAGCAGTTCAGTCTGTTTGCTCCAAAAAGAGAGACAGTTCTCTTTTCTTGGGACAAATCAGCTTTTACCTATGTATTATTACAAATCACTTCTCTTAGTGATATCTTGTATACCACAGTACTCAGTTTATTGTGCTTTTAGAATTTGAAAGACCTTTACTGGAGAGTTTCCAGGTTTTGATTGAAATTAAATTTATTATAATTTTCTAGGCATAAATTATTGTGTGATAATCTTCCCTAGAAGCAATATATGGAATAAAATATTACCAATGTTAGTTCATTATTTATCCTCTGTTTTATGGTTTTTATTTTCTTAGTTTCTTTGAGTGTTTTGAAATAATACTGAAAAAATTAATGTTCTTTGTTGAGAGAATTAATTAAGCACTCAATAACATCTATTTTTGTATTAGAAAACTAATATTATAGTTAACTACTTTGCATTGAGAGAAATTTATGAATGGTAAGGTTAGGTATGTTATGTTTAGATTTATTTTTAATACTATATTGAAGATTTTCTCCCACATGAAGACTTAAAAAATAAATATAGAAAAAATTATTATATAACAATATGGTGTATAATTTTATAGATTATGTTATTTGAAAAGTAGACAAATAGGTGAGTAAAATATTATTTACTTGACAAAAAACACTAAAAATAAAGGTAATTCCAAACCAATAAACTTCATGTAATTTAAAGAAAAATCTATTATGAAATTTATAATAGATCATCTAACATGAATTACTTCACTGAAGAGTGAGTTTTCCTCTAGTGGTGAGTTAATAGAAGAGATCATTCAAATGGCCATTGATTCAAAGACAATTTATATAATTTATACCAGTGATATCTTGGAAATTTATAAATTTATATTTCTTAATGATAGAATTAACTCACTGGAGAAGTATTTTACTTTTATGTGGTAATACTTTATATCACTTGTTATAGCAGAGGGTTTTGATTTTCCAAATGGCCTCGAACTAATGGCAATTAATGCTTGCAGTTAGTCTTTCCCCTTTTCAAACTGTTGTAAACTAAATTTATCTGCATTTGAAAGTCAAGCATTTACAGGACAGGATGTTCCTGTTTAATAGTTTGTGTTCTCTCCTTTTCATCCAGTGCTAAGATATTTTCTTGTGCTCTTTTGGCAAAGGGAGAAGTTGGCTTAGCACAGCATTTTTTCCCTCACCTTATTTCATTCTTTTAAAAAATCCTTAGTTTTTTTCAGTATCAAAGTAGCAAAAATGGAAGAATTTGAATTCACATTGATGGGGCCTGCAGTTGATCTAGAAAACAGCCCTCAGCACACAAGTTAGAAGCTGACAGTCAGTGTGAAGAATTGAGTAGAGGGACTCAAGCTTCTAGGTCATACTACTGATTGTATCTGAGGGTCATGACTAGGAACTTTAAATAGAAACAGCATCATAATTGGTCTTCTTTTACCCTCAAACTTGTGTATTTCTTACAAAGCTCATTCTGCTTATAGAGTGATCTATCTGCAAGTAGAATAAAACTGGCTACATTTTGGCACTGTAACACTGCAGTTGTAAGAAAGAAAGATTTCTTATCCTTTAAGACGACATGGAGGGACAGTATTATACTAAGAGAAATAAGCCAATCAGAGAAAGACAAATACCACATGATCTCACTTATTTGTGCAATATACAAAAAAATGAACAAAATAGACCCAGAGATGGGTCAGAGGTGGGGGGGGGGGGGTGAGATAAACCAAAGAATTTATATGCATGTATGCATAACCAATGGATATAGACAACAATGCTTGGCCTGGGGGGCAGGGGCAAGGGGCAGGATAGGGAGGAGGGTATCTGGGGGTGGGGGGAAACATCTGTAACAAAAATAAATTAATTAAAAAATAAAAATAATAATAAATGAAATACTTTTGTTTATTATCTATAATTTAACTTTAAGCATTTCCATTAAATGTGTTTATTTCCTTGTAACTTCTACTACACTATGCATTTGATCTAGCAATAAAGGTGAAAATTACATCTTTTAGTGTGGGGGGTATGTAGAAATCAATTTAATGTTATGTAATATCATATACTACCTGTCAGCATAATGCTTTTTATTTTTTAATTTAAAGGCTTTTTACTTAATAAACATTTGTGCAGCATTTATATTCTAAAAGCTTTGTAGAATAAAAAATAGAAAACTGTAATCTGGTGGGGGAAATACCAATATATGCTGACTGTCATATGACTAAGTATGAGTAAAATGCTTGAAAGGTAAAACAAAACAGAAGTATTAAGGAAAATAGCATTAATTTTAACTGAGGCTTTGGAGTGGAGGTGGAATTCAGAGCTTCCCGGGGGTAGTAATGACTAAGTAGGACCTTGAAGGAAAATTAGGACAGGGATGGGAGCATTCCAGGTGTGGGATGATGATGATGTGGCCTAACACAAGTTAAGGTGTAACCATTGGTGAGCCTTAGGTGTATGTTTCAAAGCATCCAATAATTCATTTTCAGGAGAGCCTACAAGGGTGGATTGAAATTAGACCATGGAAAGGGTTGAGGCCGTGTTGAGGAATCTGAACTTCATTCTGTGAATTATGGGTATTCTGATGGTTTTTGAGGGGAGGAATAGTTAAGGACAGTAATTCTGATGGCAGTAGAAAAAAATATAGATAAGAGAGAGAGGGAAGGAGGAGCCAGGCACATAGAAATATTTCTTAGGAGGCTACAGGAAGTTCAGACACAGTGGACTAAATTGAGATGTTCATGGTGAGAACGGATTTCTGAGCAATATAGCTAGGGTCTGATGGATGATTGGCCTGGGAAGGGGAAAAGAGAGGAGTTAAAACTTTTTCACCTCAATGTTTTGATTTATAACTGGAGAATGATGATACTGTTACCTAAAGTTGGTAATACTGGAAAACAGTTGGGGGAATAAAAAATTTTATTTTGCTCATTGTTATACTTGAGGATTAGTGGGATGTTCTGTGGACATCAAGCTCTAGAGTTATGACAAAAGTAATAGTGATAAAGGTCTAGATATGTTAAGTGTCTTCCAAAAATTGAAGGAAACAGCTGTATATATGGAGCAATTGCAGGGAAAAAAGGCAAAGAGGAGATGACAGTTCCAGTTCCTCTACTTGCATGCTTCTGTTCCTATTACTTAAACTCTCAAAGACTAAGTTTTTTCATCTACTAAAATAAAATAATATAATACATACCTCAGAGAATGTTGCGAATTAGCTAATGCATGTGAAAGTCTTTTATAATCTGTAAAGTAAGTCCTATACAAGTGTTGCAGATAAAATATCTGTATTGACTGTTGATGAGGTGGTAAATATAGACTTAAAAAATATTAATTTTTCTTTTGTTATTGCTTCACCAAGTGATCCTTTTTCCCCTTCATTTTGGATGTGTTAGGACATGACTTCATGTCCTATTTTTTCCTGTCTCCCCAGTCTCCTCATTGTGAAATTTTGTTCTCATCTTTCTTTACTTTTATTCTTATTTTCTCCCTCACCCTTTTCTTTCCTTTGATTATATTTTTTTATCAATGCATTCAGTAAATATTTATTGAGCACCTACTATATGCTAGAAACTCTTTTAGGGGATCTGGGCATATAGTAACCTGCAATCTTTGTATTTATGTATTTACCAGGGCAATTTTATAAGAATTAGCATTTGCCTCTCCCAATTACTTTATATCACTCTGATATAAAGCTCATTATTCATATTCTGGACCTGTACTTTAGGTCTTCTATTTCTGATCTACTTCATTTTGTCTAAACTCTGACCAAGTTAATCAGAATTAGCTGAGATACTTAAATAATGTTTTATAGAGTGTGCAAAAACTTTTTAATATTGTCTCTATGGTGATTGTCATTAGGTCCAGGAAACACAGCTCCCTCTATGTGTTTGTCAGAATTTGAGGGGAGAAAACTTTCAAAATACATATTTCACCTTGGCAGTCGTTAAATGCTCCTCTCCGTCACTTATTTCAGATACATGCTACCTACTCCCCACTCCTAATGCCCTGATTGAGGAATGTTCCTGATGGAAATTTGCCAAATTCTTCAGGTATGTTAGAATTAGTAAAAGAATAAAAGGCTAAGAATCATTGGTATTTTAGATATAGATAATATGATGCTTATGTGTCAGTGGGTATAAATATATTTTTAACTTATATAATAAACAAATCCCTGAAATAACATATATATCAACATTTAATAAATGTAATAATTAAATAATAAGTTAGAAATTCTTCAAATCTGTGACATAATACAAAATACTACAATTGTCTTTTAAAAATAATTTATTAAATAAAGGATACAAATGTGCTTTTACCTCTTTAAGTCCATAATTCTGAATGGTTGGGGATTAAAATAAATTTTATTTCACTTAGAAAAATTTTCTGAAGGGTCATCCATTTTGTAGCATGCATTAATACTTCATTTATTTTTATCGCTAGATAATATTCCATTACATGGATATGCCACATTTTATTTATCCATTTATTAAATGATGGGCTTTTGAATTGTTTCAACATTTTTAATATTATGAATAATTTTACTATGCACATTTGTGTTTATTTGTACATTTGCTTTTGTTTCTCTTAGGTATATAACTAGGAGTAGAATTACTGGGTCATATGGTAACTCTATGTTTGACCTTCTGAGTAATTCTCAGCCTGTTCCTCAAAGTTCATGCACCGTTTTACATTCCCACCAGTAATGTGTAAGAATTTCAATTTTTACCCACATTGCTAACATTTATTATTGTTAGTCTTCTTGATTACAGTAATCTTAGAGGGTGTGAAATGGCACTTTGTTGTGGTTTTGATTTGGATTTCCCTAATGGGTAATAATGTTGTGCATCTTCTTATTGCTATTGGCCACTTGTATATCTTTAGAGAAATACCTATTCAGAATGATCCTTTGTCCAGTTAATTAGCTCATTTGTCTTTTTATTATTGAGTTGCAAAAGTTGTTTTTATATATTCTAAATAAAAGCTTTCTATCAAGCCTATGATTTATAAATCTGTTTTCCTATTTTGTGGGTTATTTTCACTTTCCTGATGGTATCTTTTAAAACACAAAATACTTTAAATTTGATAAGGTACAATTACTTTTTCTTTTGTTACTTGTGCTTTGATGTCCTGAGAAACCATTGTCTAATCTAAGGCCACGAAGACATATGCCTAGGATTTCTTCTAAGTGTTTTATGGTTTTAGCTCTTACATTTAGATCTTTCATCCATTTTGGGTTAATTTTCATGTATGGTGTCAGATAGGGATACAACTTCTTTCTTTATGTGGCTATTCAGTTGTTTCAGCGCCATTTGTTGAAGAAAATTTTTTTCCTGTTTAATCTTTTGCGCTTCTGTCACAAATTAATTAACCATAAATAAATGTGAGGGTTATTTCTAGACTCTAAATTCTATTCCATTTATCTATATTTCTATTCTCATGATAGTACCACACTATTTTGATTACTGTATCTTCTTAGAAAGTTTTGAAATTAAGAAGTGTACCTCAAGTTTCTTCTTTTTCAAAATTGCTTTGAATAATCTGATTTCTTGGAATTTTCATATGAATTTTAGGGTTAGTTTGTCATTTTTAACAAAGAAGATAATTGAGATTCTGATAGAAATTGTGTTGATCTACAGATCAATTTGGTGAATATTGCCATGTTAATAATGCTAAATCTTCTGATCCATGAAAATAGGATGTCTTTCCATTTATTTAGGTCTTAATTTTTATGAAAATGTCTAGCTTCAGAGTACAAATTGTGCACTTATTTTGTTAAATTTAAGTATTTTTTTAAATACTACTATAAATGGAATTGTTTTCTTTACTTTCAGTTGCTTTTTACTACTCCATAGAAATTCAATTGATTTTTATATATTAATCTGTTTTTAAGTCTCTCCTGAGGATATGTTCTTATTGATATTTTAGAGAGCAAGCGCGAGAGAGCAAGAGTGAGAGAGAGAGAGAGAGAGAGAGAGAGAGAAACATCGATTGGTTGACTCCTATAAGTGCCCCAACCAGGGATTGAACCTAGGTATATGCCCTGACCTGAATCTAGTCCACAGTCTTTTGGTGTACAGACAACCCTCCAACCAAATGAACCATGCAGCCCAGACTATATATTAATCTTGTGTCCTGAAACCTTGTGAACTTGTTTATTAGATCTAATAGTTTTGTAATGGGTTTCTTAGGATTCTCTATATTTAAGATTCTGTCATCTGCAAATGAGATAATTTTACTTCTTCCTTTACCATTTGAATTATTTTTATTTTCTTGCTAATTGTTCTGGTAGGAATTGCCAGTGCAATGTTGAATAGAAACAAAAATGAAGACATCCTTGCTTGTTCCTAGTTTTAGGCTAAAGTATTCAGTCTTTCACCATCAAATATGATACTAGCTATGGGGTTTTCATGGGTGACCTTTATAATGGTGAGGATGTTCCCTTTTAATCCTGGTTTGTTGAGGGTTTCTATGCTTTCTCTGCCTGGAATACTCTTCCTTCTCTCTTCTACCTGGTATCTCTTCTCTTATTCTCTAAGTTCAGCTGAATATATCACACAACAATGCTGATTTTCTCTCTCTTCCACTACTTACTTATAGGGCTATAAGTCAAAACAGAATGGAAGAAATTGACTTTGAGTCACTTTAAAATATGCTTTTTCAATTTGAAAAATGTGCAATTGTGAATTCAAGAAACTAAAATCGCAGAACCCCCACAGATAATTATATGTAACCTATCCTGGTATTGATTTTCCAAGTGCAAAACTCAGACAGTGAATTTACATAAGCAGGGATATATCTGTAAAGTACAAATTGATGCATGTCTGTTTGCATAGTTAGTAATCTATGCATTTGCAAAAATCTAATAAAATTGTGTCCTGAACAATCCAAACCGAAAATGATAAATACTGAATATCCTGCAATAGAAAAGAGATTGTGAACTATCTGATACAGCGATATAAATTTTTCATTAAGATTATATATTAATTGAGAGCTGAGGATTAATGACTTTTACTTACATGCATATTAAGTCATCATTCATGTCTGCCAGTTTTCTCAAAAAGTGAAAGTATTGAGTTTTTACATCCTTGGGTGGATTAGCTTTTAACTTTGTTTTACTGGCTTTCTTTCACTCACTCATTCACTTATTAATTCACCAATTCACTTATTCAACTAATTTTTTAAATAATGCATTTATGATCATTTGTATATGAGATGTAGATAAAAACAGAAATCCCTATACTGCAGGAGTTTATCATTTGTTAGGGAAATAAAATAATATAATATGCAGTACTTGATATGGACTTCTAGTTCAAGATGGCAGCCTAAGTACATATGTCAGTTTCCCCTGGCCCCAACATATGCACACACATGCAGACATGTACACACATGCAGACATGCAAACACATGAACAAAAGGGAGGCAAGCTGGAACAGTACATGAATCAGTAATCATAGAAATTTAATCCTATGGTTTATACTAACCAGTATAGTCTGTAATTCATAAACATAAATAGACATAAAATATTATTGTATACTTGAGAAAAGCCAGCAAATGGAATTCAATAAATTAATTTATGATTTATATAAAATTTTAAAAGTTTACAGTTTTTTTCATTATACAAGTAATATAGATATTCATTATTATTATAGCAATACAGTAAATAAATGGGGACAGATAAAATCTCCTTTGAATATTTTCTTCAACCCCTATCCCTATGCATTAAATGTGTATGTATGTGTGTATATATGTATGTGTATGTACACACATACACACACATGTGGATAAATAAAGAGAGACCCTTAGGTAAATACATACATGGCTGGATATAAATGGGTGCTGTTTCTACATAGTATGTCTTACTATACATGTTTCACAACTTGATTTTTTTCATTAATGTGTCTTGGAGACCTTACTATGTTAGTCCATAGAGACTGACCTCAGTATCTGAAATTGTTGTATAGGATCCCTATTTAACTGATGACTAATGGCTGCTCATTTATGTTACTCATAGCTTTTTCTCTTACGGCACTGCATTGACCCTCCTCATATACTTCATTGTGACCCTCATGTGGAGATGTCTGTAGAGTAACCACTGAGTAGTCAGATTGCTCTGACTATAAGTTATACACCTTTTATATTTTGTTAGATACTTCTAAGTTGCTAAATTAATTTGGGTAGATCTAATCTTCTCCCATAGTACAAAGTATTAAATCTTTAAAGTGGGCCTTGTGAAAACTTGTCACTACTCAATTTAATTTCCTCAGTAATAACCTGAGGCCCTGTAGATAAGGGGGAAGAAAGAAAAGCAATATATTTGCAGTGAAGCTTTGGATTTGAATTACATAATTTTTGTGTTAGCAAACTTGGAAAACTGCTTTGAAATATACAATGGTCAAGTACCAATTAGCTATAGTTCCAAAACCAAAAGCCAGGAGTCAATAACTTAGCATCAATCTGAGGCTCTTTATTGAAGTTCTTCTGGTTTGATTCTCCTAATTTTTAAATTTATTATTATTGTTGTTGTTGTTGTTTTATAGAGAGAAGAAGGAGAGAGAGAAACATCGATGTGAGAGAGAAACATCAATTGGCTGCCTCCTGCACACCCCGTCCTGGGGAGTGAGCCTGCAATCCGAACATGTGCCCTGACCAGGAATCAAACTGGGACATCTCAGTCCATGGTACAACAGTCAATCCACTGAGCCACACCAGGTGGACTCTCTTAATTTTTTTAATTAATGGAATAAAAAGCAGACAATAAAACTGAACACAGCTTAAGAATAATGGGGACCTTGGGCTCTTCTGGAAAAGTGGCCATTAAAACTAGAATCTTCCTCGTTGGTAATTCCATCCAATGATTAATTCCAGTGATGTTTAGAATAAATTCGTTCAGCTGGTACTAGACTCTCCTCCTGGGTGGATACTTTCCACCCCAGCTTTCCACAACCTTCCTTCTCATTATACGGTCCAGAACAGACATTCCTGTTCTCACTTTTTATACTCAGGTTATCAGTGCTAAGCTTGTATATTCTTTTAGAACTACTCATACTCTTATGGATGATATTTATTCTTTTTCCTTTCTCTCCTCACTGCTCATGTGGACTCCTTGAACACTGAACCATGACTTGTTCATTATTGTATTTCTTGTGGGCAGCACTGAGCTCAGGATCCCAGTGGTAAAGAATGTGGGCTTCAGAAAGATCTGTGTTCAAACTTCTGTTCTGCCACTTTTTAGTTTTGTATATATTCTTGTGGAAGTTTCCTAAAACACTTATGCCTCAGTTTTCTTTTCTGTAAATTGGTGCTATATACCTCAAAAGATTGTTTGGGGAAGATTAATTTTAATATCTGCATGCTTAGCACATTATAAACACTGAAATGATAACTGTTGTCGTTGTTGTTGTTTAAATATAGTTTAAGAAGAAATAAGTATGTAAGAAAAACTCTTAAGACTAGAAGAGAGGTCATTTATTATAAAATTGTAGCCCAAATTTACCAGTCATTTTATTTTTCAATATAAGGAATAGATGTGAGTTACTTTTGTTTTCATCTAATAAGTTGTATCTCTGCATTTATTCAGCACAGACTTAGAGGGCTCAATGTAAAATATAGTCAGGTTTCCAAGATTTATATTTAATAAAGCACTTAAAATTTTGGCAGAGGACGTAGCACTTAATCTTAATAGAGATGAAAATATCTAGGAATGACCCAGCACACTGAGTTTAGTGGTCTCTTATTCGGCCCAATGTAGAGATTTCAAAAAGGTGAGGGGTCACACATAACAAAAACAATGGAGCATTTTCAGAATTCAGTCTCATGGCCAGCATTGTCATCTTCCAAGATCTTTGGGAATCAACTCACGCATCACTCTAACTTCTATACATGAAATATTTATTCTTCCCACCAAGAGCTATACAGTTATCTTTCACAGTGCAATACTACTCAGCCATAAGAAAAAAAAGGGGGGGGTATCTTACCTTTTGTGACTGCATGGATCGACCTGGAGAGTGTTATGCTAAGTGAAATAAGCCAGTCAGAGAAAGAAGAGTACCATATGATTTCACATATATAGAATCTAATGAACAACATAAACTAACAAGCAAAATAAAAACAAACTCATAGACACAGATAACAGACTGCTGCCAGAGGAAAAAGGGGGGGAGGGCGTTGAGGGACTAATTGAAAAAGATGATGGGATTAAGCTAAGCAAAAGATAGACAAACCCATAGACACAGACAACAGTATGATGAGTACAGAAGCAAAGGGTGGTGGAGGCAAGTAGAAGAAGGTAAATGGGGATAAATGGTGATGGGTGGTGAACACACAATACAATATACAGATGATGTATTAGAGAATTGTACACCTGAAACCTATATAATTAACCAATGTCACCCCAATAAATTCAATAAAAATTTTTTAAATCTGGGTGTAGGAATTATTTACTGCTCAGCTGAGTCATTTTATTTCTACTCCTCCTCCTGTTGTTTATTTCAGAGAATCCCAAGTCTCTAGTGATTGGGCATTTGGATCCAAATGTATACATTGTGTACTGTGTATATTTCTTTTATAATTCTCTCTTTCCTTCTGGAAAAATACAGTTCACCAACAGAGCCCCTTTCTGTGGTCACTCTGCCAGGGAGTGCTTTTTGCTATACTCCCTAGCCCCACATGGCTGAACATCTTCTGCTTTTTATTTTCTCTGGTTTTTTTTTTTTTTTTCTGTCACAGTTTCTCCTCTCTGTTTCTTTATTCTTCTAGAGATAGATATAAAATATTATTTCACTCTTTTTGAAGAGTGAATTGTAATTTCCACATCCCTCTGAGCTTCTGTGAGTAGTGGTAAAGGGAAAATAAATATTGTATGGAAATTGTCACCTCCAGTCAAGTTGCCTCTGGGGAAAAACTCAAGATTCCCTGCATCTGCTGTGCCCCAAACCTTTCCTGGGAATAGTAAAAGCAAGAGCGTCTTGGTCACCATCGATCCTTCTGAACCCCTGAACTGTATTCTAGGATGTGCTGTGAATAAGGGCGTCTCAGTGGCACCTCCTGCACTTTGGTTGCCTGCCATCTCTCAGCCTCAAGATTCAAGGTCTCATGGGCCTGGCTAGACTCCACCTCAGACTTCTGCTGGTGCTGAACTAGCCAGTCTGCCTTTCCACATTGAACCTTCTCTGGACGCTGTCCAGCGATTTCTCACTGCCAAGGTCTCTGTCCCCATTTTTAAAGCCTTAAAGACTTGCCTTTTCCCCTCCATCCCTCTGGCCTCATTTGATCAGTGATTACCCGTGCAGCCAAGTCTTTGTGTCTGTGGGTGCTTCTCTGTGTGTTTTGTAGGATCCTCTCCATGCCATCGATTTCCTGCCATGGTCCCAGCCTAAATGTTGAGCAAGCTATTTTGGTTGCTTTTTCCTCTTAAAGGGTTTGAGTCTAGGCACAACCCTGAATGTGGGGTTTTATTTATGTGTTCATGTGGGTGTCATTAAATAAGAATCATTGTTATCTCCATGATATTTGTTGAAAACTAAGGTGTTAGATAGTGACTGTACCTGTCCCTAAATACCTGCATCAAATAGGGGGTTTTTGAAAGCAGACCCTAAGAAGGAAACTCCTAATGGTGGAGAGTTAGCAAGGTAATTCTTTTAAAGAGGTTTGTTTCTCGTTTTTCCCTTAAATCATGCCAGTAAGTACCACCTGATCATAAGATAAGCCCTGCCCTGCCCATCACACAGTTTCAAGTTTCAAGTTCTGTTCACAGTAGAGTAGAGTTAGGGACAAGGTGTAGGAATCTTACATTGGCCATGTATTAGGTGTGTAATCTCAAGTGACATTTCTTAATTCCTGTTCCATAGTTTCACTAGGCATAAAATGGGTATGATAATGGTACCTACCCCATTGGGTTCTTATAAGGAATTATGTAAGTTAAAATCTATCTTGTTGCCCAGCCGGTGTGGCTCACTGGTTGAGCATTGACCCATTCACCAAGAGGTCGCCAGTTTGATTCTTGGTCAGGGCACATGCCCAGTTTGTGGGCCCAATCCCCAGTTGGCGGGGGGGCATGCAAGAGGCGGCCTGTTGATGTTCTCTCTCATCAATGTTTCTATCTCTCTCTCCCTCTCACTTCCTCTCTCCCTAAAAATCAATAAAGAAAAAAAATCTATATTATCTTGAACAAAATAAAGAAGTGATAAATTCTGTCTATCTACTATCATTCCTATGCATCTGGACTTTGACTGATAAAAGACTAAGTTATTTTCTTGCAATTATGTACATTTATTTACGTATATTTATCCTCTACTGGTCTGCTCCCTGTATATTTTTCATGTTAATGGTTTATAGTTTATCCTGGACAATAGTGCTTCATACAAATATTACTTAGTAAAAGCTTTTCAGTGTGCTTGATAATAAAGCGCATTGCCTTGAGTTTGAAAAACTTTCCTAATGCCTAAATCCTACAGTCTTAATCAGCCTGATTTAACTCTGTTTGTATAGTTAACTTCATCTAATGCTTTTAATGTAAATCTGTTCTCACAGAAAGATGAGGCTTGAGTGAGGTCATCTATGAATGAAAATCCTCTGTAAACAGAAACATTCTATGCAAATATAAAATATATTAATACCAAATAGTTTTCTGGGCTATTTTCAGGGGGAAATAAGGCAGCTATAGTTAAATTCATGTAGGGAAAAAATCTTCGAAGATAATAAAAAAGTGCATAAGATGTTTACCTCTAATTTGTTGATCAATGACAGTGATTACTTATTTGCTTGTAAATATCTTTAAATATTTATTAAACTTTAAATATGTTTAGCATGATTTTTAAAATATATCAAGTTTAGTAGAGCATAATTGTGTTGCCCACTGACATTTATTAGGGCATAGTTGTGAGGGAAACCAGCAACCCTCCTTTGCAGCTTCAAGGTAAATCCATTTACACAACAGGCTACACGTCATATGCTGTACATTTTCTAGTTTGCAGTTTCTCACCTAGCCTCCCTTCACTGTCAGAAGCTCTCCCCAGCAAGTAGCAATTCATTCCTTCAAGATGTTCCTGCTGACATGGAAAAATAGGAAGGGAACGTCAGAACCATTATAGGCCTCTATAAATGTTGGTTTCAGTATTGACACAACCATTGTCCTTTTAAATCTTCTGATAATTCTTTTTTTTTTAAATATATGTTTTTATTGAGTTTTTTAGAGAAAGAGGAAGGGAGAAAGAGAGATAGAAACATCGATATGAGAGAGAAACATTGATCGGCTGCCTCCTGCAGGTCTCATACTGGGGATTGTGCCCAACACTTGAGCATAGGCCCTGACCGGGAATCGAACCGGGACCTCTCCATCCACAGAATAATGCTCAATCCACTGAGCCACACCAGCTGGGCATGATATTCTTTAATTAGAGGCCTCCTAGCCCTCCCAGAAGGCCTGAAAATGCAAAATATATAAGCTTAAAAAAAATCTACTTTACTTAATGGAATGTGGTTTTAAATACTTTTTAAAAACATGTGAAAGTATTTGTCAACTTCAGTTAAGTTTTACTAAAATTCAAACTTATCCTCTTGAGCGTGTGTGTGTGTGTGTGTGTGTGTGTGTGTGTATGCTCTTTCAGTGTATCTTACCAGTTCTTTAAAAGAGATTCAAAAAGGTTATGATATATAACATGTTCACAATAAAACTAATGAACATTTACTAGACAGTACTCTAGAAGTTAGGAAAGAAAAAAACAAATTTGTTCAAAAAGAGGCTAATATAATTATGTATGAGAAGCTGATTTGACTTTCAGCTTCCTGGAAGCCAGGGGAAAAATGGAAATAGGCAGTTTGATATAGTCTCAATATCACAAAGAAAAAAAAATGTCAAATTCTGGTACTGTATTATGAATGTGGCCATACATATATGATTCATCCAAATTGGAAATTACATACCAACCCAAAACATAGTATGTCTATTTTACTAAATTTATATTGTTAGTAAATATAAATTAGTGTGAAAGCTTTTCTCATTCCCTGAACATACTGTATCCGTGCACACAGTTTTGGTAGCAGCAGGCTATGGGTGATAGGGAAAAATTTGCCATAGAGAAAAAAGTGGAAATTTTGAGAGTATATAATTTTTCTAATATTGGCTGTACAGTTAGGATTCTGACTTGTTGCATAGTAACTAGCTGTCTCAACAACTGGGAAATAAGGTTGAACACAAAGAAATTGATTTCAAAGTTTGGAATTTATATAGAGAATGAAGATGTATCTTCATTATAGCTACTTGGATTTTGATTCCTAAAGAACAAGTTCCTTTACAATCTTAGCCCAGGAAAAATTTTGTATGCAGTATGAGGGGAAGACAAATGGATTACTCAAACATAATAATGCATTTGTAACAGGGGTGAGAGTTGGTTCAGGAAACATACTTTTTGGTTGAAGTGCATTTGTTACTGATATACTATTAACCACTTGACAAAAAATAATAGAAAAAATATTTTCAAGCAAACTAATATACTTATTAAAACCTTGCTAGAAATGTTTGAAAAAATTAAACAAAGGAAAGCAACTCATAAGGACTCATAACTGAGAGCCATGAGATGAATAAGAGGATGTAGTGGTAGAAAATAAAATAAATTTCTTCTTTGGGTGAAATGATGAAGACTTTGGCAGATGGCTTCTTAGATTAATAGCCTCCTTTTCAAATTCACATGTAATAGAAAGTAGTGTAAATATAAATTGGCATATAGTGTTGTATTTTCATTAGCATTATTAAATCTTTTGTTCAAAACCTAAGGGCATTTAGAAGTTTCTTTTAAAAAATGTTTATTCTGCTAAAATTGAGTTTTAGTCTAAACACAGACATTTTTAATGTGAAATCTTTGTTGCAGGTATTTGAATAGTGTTCCCTGGCATAGTTCAATAAATCATGATGAGTAGATTTTATGTTTTCATTATAAAAAGTAAAATGAAAAGAATAGAAAACATTATTTACTTAAAAATCTATATGTATTTCTATTACATATTTTGATTTTCAAAATCAAACACCATGAGATGAAGTTTTGAGATTCATGAACTAGCTGTGAGTTATTTAACTGAAGAAGACTCTGTGTTTGACTGACATGGGTTTCACACCATTATCATACTCCCTTAAAACTAAACATATAAGGTAATTTTCAACTCCTTTGGAATTTTGCAATTTCAGAATTTTAGTCTCATGGAATAGTTTTACTTATTTTTGGTTTCTCAGGTTGTCAAAACAAAAGTTAGTACTCAAACTTTGTATTTATAAATAAATCTATGTTTTCTGTCCAGCTTCTTCTCAAAAATATATCAAATAGCATTGTGTAATACTTAATATATGAAACATGCTTTGTGTTTTAGGTGCATTCATTCATTTGATCCTCCAAATAGTCTTTTCAGGAAGATAGGGAAGGAGTTATTATCCTTGTTTTCCCAGTAAAAAAGCAGACAATATGTATTACAGGCTTTGATAGCTCAGTCAATTCCTGGGTGCCATATTGGAAGTCAAGAGTATATTTGCTCTCAATTTTGCATGGGAGGAGATTAAAGTCAATATCTATAAGGTGTAAGTGTCTAAAAAGAAGAGGTTTAGAGATCTTAGCTATTGTAAATAGTGCTGCTATGAACATGGGGGTACATATATTCTTCCTGATTGGTGTCTCAGCCCAAGTGTCCATCAGTAGAGGAATGGATAAAAAAGCAGTGGTACATATACACAATGGAGTACTATGCAGCTGAAAGAAAAAAAAGATCTCTTATCCTTTGAGACGACATGGAGGGACCTGGAAAGTATTATCCGAAGTGAAACAAGCCAGGCAGAAAAAGGCAAAGACCACATGATCTCACTTATACACGGAATATAATGAACATAATAGTCTGAGGAATACGGTAGACCCAGAAACATGGAAGTAGGGTACAGACTGACAACCCTCAGAAGAGAGGGTGGTGGGGCTGGGAAGAGATAAACCACAGAACTTATATGCATGTATGCATAACCAATGGACATGGACATCAAAGCCAGAGATGGGGCAGGGGGGATGGGGAGGAGGGTGCCAAGGGGGTAAAAAAGGAGAAACATCTGTAACAAAAATAAAATTTAAAAGAAAACCAAGAGGTTTAGCTGGAAAAATACATAAAAAGATTGGTGTGTTGCTCTTAATAGTGAAGAATTGATCCTCTAAATTAGAGAACTGACTCCAGAAAAATTGAATTCTGTCTTTATATTCAGCATCTAAGACCTCTTTTTTTTATGTCTTAATATCTTTCTTTTAAAAAATTAAGATGATGATGATGCAGTTTCTTAGAATTGGCTCATCTGCATGCTAGTGGGAGATTCCAAGAGTCTGAACATTAGAATTCAGTGGCGATTCTGAAGACAGTTGGTGGAGAGCTGTTTGTATCTTTACCAGACTTCCCTCCCTGAATGTAGTGTGCTGCTGGGGTGTTTGTGTTAAAACACTTGCTGTTGCTTTAAAAACACAGCAAAACTGAGGCAGTTGAGGGCCGTTAATAAGAGGCAGATAGCTTCATCTGCTAAGCTTACTTTTCTCTAAAATGTATTTGTCTCGTTGCCTATATGTCTCTCCTGCCAAGTATGGATATTAAAACCACCAATCAATATTTTCCATGTCATTCAATCTCCCAGTCTATTTGTTGATTCTCTGGAAGTGCTCAGTAATCAAAAGTGCATAGTCATGGGAGGGCATAATAAGTTAAGGTGTATTCCTGAACCAACAAGTTTGTTTATTTACACCTTAAGCATAACACTAATTAAATATACGTGGAAAAAGGTAAATCATAGCCTGTGCAAATTGTACGTCATCATGCACAGTATCTCACTGAAGTGTAGGCTTTAATGTTTTCACTCCCCACGTACCCTGTGGTGCAGAGAGGTGTTATAATAGTAAAGAGGCTTTATCTTTCACAAATTTTTTGGCTTTCTTTTCTTTTTTTTTCTTCTTATTTTCAGATATAATTGACTTACAACATTGTGCAAGTTTAAGGTGAACAATGTGATTTTATTCATAAAAATACTGCAAATGTTATCACAATAAGTTTAAGTAACATGTCCTCTACCTCACATAATTACCATTTTGTTCTTGTTGTTATAGTGAGAGCATTAAAACTCTCCTCTCATAACAACTTTCAAGTATAGAGGACAGTACTGTTAACTGTAGTCACCGTGCAATACATCGGATCCCCAGAACTCCCTCATCTTGTACCTGAAAGTTTGTACCCCATGACCAACATTTCCCCATTCCCCCCACCCCCTGTTTTGTGTGTGTGTGTGTGTGTGTGTGTGTGTGTGTATCACAATTTATTTACCATACACCCATCAGTGAACACTCAGATTGCTTCCATGTCTTGGCTGTTGTACATGACATGCACCCTCTACTTCCTTGACTGGTATAGCCTGCCCTTTGGCCACCTGACAAGCATATAAGATGCCTGTACCAGGACCTCCCCAAACACTTTCTTGCTTCAATCAATCTTTTACCTTCCTTTTCTCTATCTTACAACAGTATGGACATTTATTATTTTAAATAACTTATTGAGGTATAACTTACATACAATAAAAAGCACAGATTTTAAGAATAAATTTGTTGAGTTTTGACAAATGTGTCTACCATGTAACCACTACCCTCATCAAGATTATAAAATATCCATCATCCTAGAAAGCCCCCTCATGTTCCTTTACAATTCCTCCATTTCTCTCTTTTCTTTAGGCATCCACTGACCTAATTTTTATTACCAAAGATTAGTTTTGTTTGTTCTAGAACTTCATATAAATGAAATACTGACTTCTTTTATTTAAAATAATGTCTGTGAGATGATCTCTGGTGTTGCATATACAAACAATTAGTTTATTTTTATTTCTGAGTAGGGCTTCATTTTTATCTCTATACTACGTTATTTCTTCATTTACCTGCTGATGGACAGTTGGGTTATTGCCAGTTTGGGACTCATATAAACAATGCCATAAGAAACTGTACAAGTCTTTTTGTTTTTTTTTTTAAAAAGTTTTATTAAAAATGTTTATAGATATTCATGCAGCTTTAAGAAGTAATATGGATTCCATGTAAACTCTATTCAGTTTTATACAATGTCAATATCTTGCAAAATTATAGTATATTATCACTACCAGGATATTGACATCCATACAATCCACTGATCTCATTCAAATTGCCCTGTTTCACTCATTTGTGTACGTGCATGTGTGCATGCATTTGTGTGTATTTAGTTCTAAGAAATTTAATCTCTGGAAGCTTTGTATATCCACCACCACAGCAAGATGCAGAACAATTCTATTACCACAGAGACCTCTCATGTTGCCCTGTTATAACCACAGGAATCTCCCCCATTCTCAACCCTGGAAACTACTAATATGTTGTTCATCTTTGTAATTTTGTCATACAGTATGTAACTTTTGAGATGGAAAATTATTATTCAACATAATTCCCTTGAGATTTATCTAAGCTTTTCATCTACCAATGGTTGTTCCTTCCCGATGAAGTTGTTTCCATTTTTGGCTATTATAAATAAAACTGTCATGAACATTAGTATACAGGGTTGTTGATTTTTTTTGTTGTTGTTGTTATTTTTATTGTTGACACTACATTTTCATTTTTCTGATATAAATGCCCAAGAGTGAAATTACTGGATCATGTGGTAATAATATGTTTAGTGTAAAGAAACTGCCAAATTGTTGTGTCTGTACTTACATTTCCAGCAGCAGTGTATGAGTGATTAAACTTTTCTACATCTTAATTAGTGTTTGATGTCAACACTACTTTTTATTTTATCCATTCTTATAAGTTTGAATGATATTTCAGTGTGGTTTTTATTTATTTCCACATGGTTAATGACGCTGAACATTTTTCATGTGCTTATTTGTCATCTGTATATCTTGTTTCGGTGAAATACCTCTTCTTGCCTTTTGTCCATTTTCTGTTTGGATTGTCTGTTTCTTTCCTGTTCAGTTTTGAAAATTCTTAATATTGAAAATTCATATTGCATATGAAGTTTGCAAATACTTTCTCCCATCTACAGCTTGTCTTTTTATCTTTTTATAGGGGTCTAAAGGCTTTAATTTTAAATTAATCATTTTATTAAATTTTCTTTTATGATTGTATTTTTGTTGCCAAGTCTAAGAACTATTAGCCCTAGATATCAAAGATGTTCTCCAGTGTTTGCTTCTAAAATGTGTTTTGTCCTAAGGGCTTTATATTTTTACATTTTACATTTAAGCCTGTGATCCATTTTGAGTAAATTTTTGTATAAGGTATGTAAGCCTCAGATTAAGGTTGTTTTTTGTTTATGTTTTGTTTTTTTTTGCCTAAAGATGTTCAGTTGTTCTAGCACTGTTTTTGTTTGTTTTGAAATTAATATCTTTCATGGAATTTTATTTGTATCTTTTTCAAAAACAAGTTAGCATATTTTGTGGATCTACTCCTGGGTTCTCTGTTTTCTGTTGTCTATTTTATCTAGTGCAATACTGGCTTGTTTATTGTAGCTACTTAGTAAGCCTTATTATTAGGTAGAGTAATTTTTTCTCCATACTATTCTTATTTTCTTTTCTTTTTTTATCCTCACCCGAGGACATTTTTTCATTTTTTGTTCAGACAGAATGGGAGGGAGAGAGAGAGAGAAACATCGACATGAAAGGGACACATCGAGTAGTTGCCACCCGCATGACCCAAACAGGGCTGGGAACAAACTGCAACCAAGGTACATGCCCTTAGTGGGAACTGAACCCAGGTCTCTCTGGACCACAGACGGATACTCTAACCCCTGAGCCAAATCTGCCAGGGCTCTTTTTTTTTTTTAAATCCTCACCTGAGGATACTTTTTTCCCCCATTTTTATCTTCAGATAGAGTAGGGGAGAAAGAGAGAGAGAGAGAAATATTGACTAGAGAGAGACACATCAGTTGGCTGCCTCCTGTACAACCCCGACCAGGGCTGGGGACTGACTCGCAACCGAGGTACGTGCCTTTGACCAGAATCAAACCTGTGACTCTTTGGTCTGCAGGCAGATGCTCTACCGCTGAGCCAAACTAGCTAGGGCCACACTTTATTCTTTATCAAGATTGTTTTAACGATTCTAGAACCTGTATCTTTCCATATAAATTTTAGAGTAATCTGATCTATGTCTACAAAGATGGGATTTTTGTGGTAATTATATTAAACGTATACATTAAACCTATACATTAACCTGATAAGAATTAACTAACATTTTTATATGTTGAGTTTTCCAATCCATAAACAAGATATGTCTTTCCATTTATATGTTTGTTTTTATCAACATTTTGCGGCTTTAGCAGACTATCCCATACATGTTTTATTAATTTTATATTTCAGTCTTTAATTTTTTGAAATGATTCTAAATAGTGTTATGGTTTTAATTTCAATTTCTGCAAATTCATTGTTAGAAATGTAATGGATTATTGTGAGTTAATCTTGTATCCTACAACCTTGCAAGCATTTGAAAAATTCAGAATTAAAGTGTTTTATTTTCTGAAAAAGTGTATTGAGTATTTTGAAGCATAATTAGGTTGTTCTTCTCATTGTATAACCTATAATACAGAGTGAACATTGTCTCATATCTTGACAAATTGTCATACTCCTTTCTAAGTTTGAATCAGCTTCCAACGTTTTACCCTTTGTGTCATCAATGTCTTAAATTATTTCTGAGAGTACCATTAAGGGGAAGTTTTTGGCAAGAGTGACTTTTAGGACATCGTCACCCTTTCCATTACAACTGCTGTTCTCACATATGTGGATAGCTGTGCATCACTTAGTTCTTGCTGCTTATATAGAGTTTCTTGAATGGTGGCAAGGTCAACACGCCCATCAGTTTTTTCTCCTATAACTTTATTTACATTGGATTCAAATTTTAGTTCCAGTGTTATCACTTTTTAAAAAAATATATTTTCTTCTTTGTTGGCCAATTCTTTCTTTCAACTATTCATTTTTGTAAAATGTCACACAAGTTTATCAATGGGCGACACGGAGGCCTTAAAAGTTCATGCTTTGCTGTCAGTGAATGAACTGAGTAACAGATATGTACTGACCAATCTCCAATAGCCTTAAAAAAATTAGTGATGTGATTAGTTACTAATCATGATGTACACCTGTTTTTACATAGTAATTTGCGAACTGAAGGGCTGGCAGCAGAGTCTGTACTTAGTGCAATTGCTTATAGTTAGTTAATCCATCATAGTAACAGAAATTTGAACTATGTTGGTGAACAACTACTGCTTTTAACTAAACCATGGTTACTGAACCCCATGCATATTGGAAATGTGCAAAGTGTGTGTGTGTCTATAATACAGTGTCAAGATGGGCGATAATTGCTATGAAGTAAAATTAAGAGGAAAGGGGGAAATTAAGTGTGAGAGGGAAGTGCTATTTTATATAATTATGGAAGTCCTTTAGAAGAGCTCATTTGTTAGCAAAGAGATATGAATGAAGTAAAGAAATAAAGCATTGCTAAAATGGAGGTGGGGAGAGTATTGTGTGGAAGGAACAGCAAATGCAAAGTCCCTAAGGCAGGAATAAGCTTGGAGTATTACAAGTACAGAATGTAGCCCAATGCAGCTAGAGTGAGCAAGAAGGAGGACAATCAGAAGACAAGTTGGAGAAGTAAGCAGAGGAGAGATCATATCAGGCCTTATAGGCCATGATGAGAAACTTGGATTTTATACTTTGTGTGATTGGAAGCCACCAGAAAGTTTTAAGTGGAGAAGTAATAATTTTATTTGTATTCTTTGATCATTCTGGCTGCTGAACTAAAATCTGACTATGGGTCAGCTATAGGAGAAGCAAGGAAACCAGTTGACAGGCTTTGGCATCAGTTCAGGTGAGAGAAAATTGTGGTTTGGATCAGGGTTTTAGCAATGGAGATGGGAGAAGAGGTCAGCTCCAGTATGTGAACAGAACAGACTTGCTACTGGATTGGGTGTGGGCTCTGAGGAAAAGACAGGAAATAAAGATCATTTCTATGTTTTTGGCTGCAGCAACTGTGGGTATGATAACATTATATACAAAGACAGGGAAGCAACACATGGAAATGGAGGATGTAAAGTTCTCTTTCAGACTTGATAAGCTGAAGTGCTTGTTTTCACCTATTTAGAACTTAGGGAAGCGATGGGGGCTAGAGATACAACTGTGGGACTCGTTGATGTGTAGATCGATTGGAATGAAAAGATAGCTTCCGAGTGCTTTCACATCAATTAGCTCATTTGATTTTCTCAAGGATGCAATCGTGTGTATAAATAGAAATCGCCACTACTTTACAGAGGATAAATGTAGACCCAGAAAAATTAAGTCAGATTGTGGTGTAAGAACTAGGATCCATGACTCTTTGCCTGTTTGTAGTCTATTGTATCCTGATGTTCTGGTAGCACTCTTGGAAGACAAAAGGGCAATATCAATGTCAGTTTTTCCTGTTTTTGTTTTGTTTTATTTTTGAAAAGAACTTTTAACTTATGTTTCTCTTAGGCTGAACTAAACTGGCTGGGCCCATTGTGTAATGGATAGGATCGTGGCTGGTGGAGGCCAAGCAGGTGGGGTGGGCCTCCGAAGGCTGTCCTGAGGACACCTTGTTTATGCAGAGGAAGTGTGGCTGCAGGAAGGCATTTCCCCTTACACTTAAAATGCAATTGTGCTGAAACCTGGACCCAGCCAGAAGCTATTTCAAGCAGTCTTTACCAAAAGTCATCCCTTAGAATGATTTGATATTTGATTTGAAAGTGGATTTTTCTATTATATGAGAGTCTTTTTTTAATTTTTTTTCTTCCATGGTAGGAGGTAGAATTTTCTTTGGAGATTGTTCCAGTTTCTTCCATGTGTCCCCAATTAAAAAAAAAATTTTTTTTTTTAATTTTCTCCACAACTGAAAAATATAGTTTCATGAAGGAATAGAGTGGAAGGGCACCAATATTTCTTGAATACGTACTAATCAGCCACAGTGAATGAAAAATAAACCGAGTCTCAATAAAATAGAACCAGAAGCATGGAAACATGGAACACACTGAGGAATCATAGAGGAAAGGGGAGGAGGGATTAACCAAAGTTATATGCATGCGGGCATAACTCATGGACAAAGACAATAGGGTGGAAAAGACCTGGGGTGGGGTGGGAACTGAGTGGAGGGGGGCAATTGGGAGAAAATGGGGGGCTATCTTTAATACTCTCAATAATAAAGTTTTTAAAAAATGAATAGGATGTTGGTTTAAAGCTTATTGTGCTATTTCCTGCATGTTTTCTATGCTAAAGGCAGCAAGTGTTCAAAGCTTTCCCCATTTGTTTATGTATTTATTTATTTATGTGTTTGTTTGTTTGTTTACTTATTTATTTATGTTAATCCTCACCCAAGGGCACCTTTCCATTGATTTTTGGATGAGTGGAAGGGGGAAAGAGAGAGAAACATTGATTGGTTGCCTTCCGAATAACCCAGCCAGGGCCATGCACTAACCTGAGGTACATGCCCTTGACTGGAATAGAACCTGAGACTCTTTGGTTTGTAGGTCGATGCTCTAACTGCTGAGCCAAACCGTCAGAGCTTCCCCTCTTAATTTGAAACTCGCCTAACAGTAGTGAAACGTGTCAGATCAGGGTGGCATTAAGAGGTAGACAGGTACCAATTACTTGTGTTCAACACTAGTGACTGAATTGTAGTCTCACAGGGTAAGATCCACTCATTTTTAACTTGGAAACATTGATTTTTAAAGGACAACATGAGCATTTTAATTCTACTTTTTTCCCTCCATGTGTAAACAAGTGCTATATTATTTTCTTCAATGGTATTAATATTGTTAACTTATTACTTATTGAAATACTTGTTACTTATGCTGATTTTCTTAAGCATGGATCTTGACTTAAACATAGTTATTTTCTCCTCATTTACCAAAAACTTAACATATGTGCCAATAATATATAATAAATGTTGAAGTAAGGAAGACAAGGAGACAAAATGAAAACATAAATAAATAAATAAATAAAGGAGCACACAAGGTCTGGCTGATACCATATAGAAAGAAAAACACAATGGCTTTATAATTACCAAATAAAATGTGTGCATGAACTTGGTGAATATCCTGAAGTCACTCACCTAAGGCCACATTGTTAGTAAGGGTGGGACCAAGGTTCCACTGCCGGCAGCATGGCTCCGGGTGGAACACTGTCCACCACTGTGCTGTGCTGAACTGACATGGTTTGTGTTGTCTATCACATTGGTACTCTTTCAGATAGCTGTATATCATTTAGTTGAATCCCCCTTTTTCACAAACGGAGAACTGAGGCCCAGAAAAGTTGTGACTATGCCCAAGACCACACAGATAATTAGTGCTACAAAATTCCAGTCACATGCTTTTTTCTTATGCCCATCTCTTTCTCCTACAGAGAAATTCCTATAATGGAAGCAAACTGAGAAAAATAGAGCAAATTCTGTTTCATCATTAAGAGAACAATACTTACATTTAACTGACTGGAAGAGCAAAAGTAGAACTTCCTAGTGATATAACACCTCTCTAATAAGAGTAGCAAATCAAAAATTTTCATACATCTACATGGTTTATACACTAATGAATATATACTATTGCCCAATACTTGTTAAACAGTACTACTACTCTCTATAAAATGATTATGTCTTACAGGTCAACATGTTGTGTTTTTTCTTCCTTTCATTTGCAACAGTGGAAGGATTTTCTCAGACAGAATAAACCAAAAGAACATTTAGAATACTTTCATAATGAAGGAATGGATTTTTAAATTTAAGCTAATGCCAATGAAGAAACATCAATACATGACATATATATTGGGACTACAACACACTTAACAAACATTATCTATCTAACCCAAAAGGTCATACTATATCTATCACCTTGGCACCTGAGGCCATGTTCTTTAGTTGTTAGTGATCCTCAACTGGGTGACAAACATAGGCTTTTTTGACTTTCTGCTTCACTATACCAAATGTTTAATTTCTTAAAAACCAATACAAAGTTAAGATATTTGGGACAAAATAGTAATTAGAAGAATGTACTTTCAATAGATTCATATACAAAAAAAAATTCTGATGTGCAATTTTTTAAAACTCTAAAATATATTTTAATAGTCCATAAAATTAAAATTCTGAAGGTTTGGATCACATGGACTTGTTCAAAGGGTAACAATGATATTTCTAACATTGCTTTCCAATTTAGGCCATCTTTCAGATACGGCTTGGTATTTAATCCTAGTCCCTGCCAATATTGTGCCTTTGCTGAATAGAGCCAGAACAAAGAGCCAAATGGTGCTGTCAAGTTTGCATGTAAGTCCTCAGGGAAAAGCACAGCATTCAGTAATGTTCATACTTGACCGATTAATGGCAATGGTGACACGAAATCTCACTGTTGCAGAACAAAGTAGGCTATTGTACAAGGTGGGAGAAATAAAAGTAATCCAAAATTTCCCTCGCCACCAAAATGATGTGCGTTTTGCTTTCACAGTTTCACATTAGATCATGGCATTCTATTTTGGCTGAAAAATCTCATAGCAGTGCAATGAGCTTTTTTGAAATAATCCTTTAAAAATAGATTAATAAAAATCTTGATGACAATATAGTCTGTAGATTTAGCCACATGTGTTGTAGTTTATTTCCCTCTTAGTCCATAAATAATCTGAAACAGGACATCATATTGCTTTGTTTTTAAATCTTTCCCCTCTCTAGCTTTCCCTTCCTATTATTTCAGGCCAAAAAAGAAGTGTTGAAAACTTCTGTCAAGTAATTCTTACATTTATTTTTCAAAAACAATTGGTTTGGCTCAGTAGTTGGATCATTGGCCAAAGGACCAGAGAGTCCTGGGTTCAGTTCCCGTTAGGGGCATGTACCAAAAAAAAAGAATAAATAAATAAATTATTTTTTGATAAATGAGTGGCAGCTTTCTCTTTTTTAAAATGTATTTTTATTGTTGAAAGTATTACAGATATCTTCCTTCCCCCCCCCCCCACTGACTGCCTCCACCCCACTTCTGCTCCCCCTAGACCTTCACTGCACTACTGTCTGTGTCCATGGGCTCTGCATATATGCATATAAGTTCTTTAGTTAATCTCTTCCCGCAACCCCCCTTTCCTCTGAGGTTTATCAGTCTGTTCCCTGCTTCTATGTCTGGATCTATTTTGTTTGTCAGTTTATTTTGTTCATTAGATTCCACATGAAATTCTGTTTAGAATGGAACAGATATAGATAAGTAGACATAAATCTACATATATCTCTTCACAACTTATTTTATCACCTGGGCAAGTCATTACTACTTCCCTCCTACCAATATATTTTATCTGTCCTTCCCTTTCCCCCTAATACCAGTATTTTCATTTATGTTCTCATTATTTCTCACCCAGGATAATGCATCTCCCTGCTTCCAACTGGTTCTCCCTTACTGTTTGCAATTTGTCTAATTATGTCATTTCATTGATTATAAAACTTCAGTAGCTCCACATGGCCCACAAAATAGAATAAAAATTAGTAGCAGTGCATACAAGGTCCTTCATGGTCTGTGTTCTTCTGCTTACCTTTTTAACTTCTCCTGGGCTTTCTCCTTGCCTTTCATCCACACCTAGCTATTTGCAATTTTCCAAACATACCATGCCGTTCTCATGCCTTCATTTATTTCCATATGGATTACCTCTTTTGTACATGCTTACCTCCACCTGCTAATCTACTTGGCGAACTTACCATTTGTAAATACTTGTCTTCCAGATACTTCTTCAGAGAAGCACTCCTTGATCTTTCAGGGTAGAATTTGATGCTTCCTTCATCATATTTCCATTTTATTCATGGTACTTTTCTTGTCTGTATCTGTATGGTAATGACTCTCAAAATTCAATGTGCCTAAGCTCATTAGTGGATCTTGCAAAAATTCAAAGTGATTGGTCCTACCATCAGAAATTCTGATTCACGCCCTGGCCGGTTTGGCTCAATGGTTGGAGCATCGGCCTGAGGACCAGAGAGTCCTAGGTTTGGATCCCGCTAGGGGCATGTACCAAGAAAAAAAAAAAAGAAAGAAATTCTGATTCACTAGAACAGGATGAAAACCTGAGCCTCTGTATATTTATGAAATCCCCATATGTATCTGGTACACAACCACATTCTAGGACCCTTGTTCTGTTTTAGTAATCTCTTTATCCTTAGAACCTAGGGTAGTACACAAAGTACATTATGGGCATTTAATATGTTTGTTGGAAATAAAATATAGCATTTTGTTTCCTTTGAGCTAACATACATACTGATAGAACAGCTAATGTACCTGGCAAATAGTAGGTCATCAGAAAGTGTGTGCTATGTGGACATATAAATGAATGATTGAATGAGTGAGTGAAATGAGCTCAGGGAAGCTAGAAAAACTGTTAACATAACCCCTTGAATTTCTCAAATATTGCAAATGTCAAATATGGTATCTGGACTTTGGGTAAGTGACATTTAGAGTCAAGTTGAGACACAATATTATAATTGGGATTTTTTTTTTTTTTTACCATATGGACAGACACATGCTTTTATAAAGTTGACAAACTGTGATAAGAATTGGATATCCTGACTTGTATTCTTATGTAGACATGGTGTTATTCTATTTCTACATGGTTGTAGACTGGGATGGTTGTAGGAAAAATAAAATATTTTTGCAAAAAATAATCTTCTCGATATAGATTTGTACTCATCAGACACTCAAAAATTGTATACCATAAAGAAAGATATAAGATATATTTAAGGTTTAGCCATTTGCTTTTGAGTGTAACCACTTATAAAAAATTACACAGGCTGTTTAAATTATATGCCTTTTGGAAAATGCGGGGGATAGGCTTGTGATTCCCTAGTGTTATTTTTTTTTCTAGATCCTTAACAATAATGTCCTTAGAACATACTAGATTTAATATTTATAACAAAAACATATCCTGTAATTCCAAAAGCATTTATGGCCATTTTTGTTTCCATTTTTTTACTTTACTTTTTATCTCAGCCAGGTCCTAGAATTAATTTGCACACAGAGGGTTGTAAAAATTTTATAGAGTTATATTACACAAAGGACTATGAAGAAGTGAAATCTATCAAAAATGTTTTGTGACTAAAATCTTGAGAAGAAATTTGTAACAAAGGAAAACACGTAATGACTAAAATTACCAATGGAACATATTTACCACTTTAGGATGCTAACCAAAAACAGTGAGATGTTTTCGCAATTCATGTTGTGTGGCTCTGTGTCTGGAATCAACATATAGTCAATATACAAAATTTTGGTTATATAGACTTAATGTCAATTCAATTTATTTACTTAACCAAGGACTTCCTTTAAATAGGGTCATGTCTAATTTTTTTTTAGGTGTTGTTGATATAGTAGATATAGGCTTAGACAAAATGCTGATTTTTGATGAACTACAAAAGGGATTATGACATGTTTTCTGTAAAGGGTCAGATATCTTAGGCCATAAACCATTCATAAAGGAAAGGGTGTAGGCTTTGTTGCAGAAAAATGTTCTTCACAAAAACACACAGCTGGCCAAATTGGCCATGAGTCGTAGTTTGCTCCACATAATCATACTTTTTATTCCAAAAGTGATAAGTGAGAAGAGGCTCTGATTGCAGGTGGCCTTTCTTTGTGTATTGCCTATGTATCTACAACTAGAAATTTTAAACTTCCTTCCTCATAGTTCATTAATTATATAAATAAATAATATATTTAGTAACAACTATCTATGTTATTAAATACTAGGGAAAATTTCTTGATCAATTCAAAATTTGAATTCAATAGATTTTATGCAAAAATAGATTAAATGTAAATCAGCCCCATATCATAGGCAAATTGCTAAGGTTTTCTATTCCTCGGTTTTCTATATGGGCAGTTGAATTTCTTTGATAGAATAATATAAACTAGAAAATTAACTTTCAATATTCTATCTTTATCTAGAGTCAGTGCAAGTAAATCCATGAAGTAAATTCATTCGTTTATCTCTATGGCACCCTAGGGTCCAGTGCCTTATCCTGTCACTGGGCTCTCCAGGACCTTTACGGCAGCATTCTCTTCTATAAAAAAACAGAATTTAGCCACCTGGTTACTGTATTCTAATACCTAGCATCTACTTTATAATGTATTTGGATTTCCATAGGCTTTCTTCAGACAATTTTAACCTGAAAAAATAAAACTTTCATTTGTTTATATATGGATTTGTTCTTGCTTATTTAGAATTTTCACATATGTCCTTTACAAAAGTATTTGGGGCACAGAGTAACTCTTAATGTTAACAATATTATTAGGCACCTTATTAAGGTGATGTGAGAGTTTTGGGTTAAGCTTTTAGTTATTCTCAAATTATCTCAATGAGCTTGGCTGCTCTAGGAAGCCAGAATGCCTGAGAAAGTATGAATTAATAAAGGACCAGCCAAGAAAGCATAAAAAATACAAATTAATAAAGGTTTACCAGTATAACAGATATTGGGGAAATTATATTTTATTGTGACATCAGTGTGCTAAAATAGTTAGTTTTAAAATTATTCTGTGGTTTCAGTTGGCTGGTGATGTGGATAAAACAACCTCTATATTTTTATACAACTATTTTACAGTTAATTGTAGGAGGAAGGGAAAATATGTATAATCAATGTACAGATTTTGACAGAAGCCCAGATTTCTGGTTGGAATCCCATTAGGAATGTATTCCTTAATGAATCATTTATGCTACTTCTCTTTGTTCTTCAGATCCATTATCAGGATGGCTGTGAAAAAAGTAGATGAGAGTTTTTTTTTAAAAAAAAATGTAGAACATAACATTCTAGTGATGTGGTTTTTGTGGAAAAGACTGGTTTTGAGTGATGGTAGAGAGAGAATGGTGATCATTGTTGAAACGTATACACACTAGTGAGTGATGTATATGTATTGTAATTAAAGTTCTCAAGAAAAGGTTTCTAAAGTGGTTGAACACTTGATCTGGGTTATGTCTAATTTACTTTGCAGTAGAGATCCTGCACTTATGAGGTATGTTACTTGGTCCTGAAATGTAGCACAGAAAGTCAAGTGCTGGCCATTAGCTTTCTTTTGCTATGTAATAAATTATCATCAACTTAGCAACTTAAAACCACACAAATTTATTATTTCAGTTTCCATGGGTCTGGAATCGGGCTACCACTTTTCAGGGTCCTCTGCTCAGAATTACATCAAGGTCTTAGCCACATTGTGGTTCTCATCCGGAACTGGGGATCCTCTTCCAGGTCCTGTAAGGTCACTGGCAGAATTCAGGTCCTTGTGGCTGTAGAACTAAGGTCCCTGTCTTATGGCTGTCAGCTAGGGGGTGCTCTTAGCTGCTAGAGGCCACTGCAGAGTCCAGCCATGTAGCAATCTCACATTATGGCAGTTTAGGCCTTCAAAGCCACCTGGAGAAAACTCTCTCCAGTGTGCTACTCAGAAAGCTTATGTAATGTAATGTAATCTAGGGAGTCACTATCCCATGTCCTTTGTCACATAGTGGAAACTAAGCAAGGGAAAGTCTATTCTATCCTATTCACAGGTCTCTATATTCAAGGGTTCTTATCATGCAATCCTTCCTTATTTTGTTAATCATTCTTCTATATACACTAAATGATATGAGTAGAACTCTAAATAGCTAATATTTTTTTCTTAAAGACTTAAAAGGAATATTTGATTTTATTAATAAGTATTGGTGTGTTTATATTCCTAATGCCCTCTATTTTGTTTCTGTTCATAATGAGTCTATTAACTATCAAATTATTCAAGCTTATACCTTTCAATTTATAAAACATAGCCACACAGTCTAGTACTTAAATTATGACGACCCACTTCTTCTCTATAAGCCATATAACTCATCATATTTGTACTTTAAATTTTTTTATCTATTGAAAAATGAAACTCTAAGTAGGATATCTATCAAGAATAACCCTAATAAATGATGGGAAAGACAAAATTATCACAAAATGTATCCACCATAGTCACACTTTTCATTAAAGAAATACACCATTCTAGTATTTAATATTATTATAAAAGATACATCATAGTTAAAATCATTTTTTTATATTCTAGGTGCTCTCATTTTTATTAGCATTTTTTGTTATTTCATTTATTTAAAAAATCGCTTCATGTAGGAGTTTTGAGCAATAATCACAAAATTTTAGCTCTAGGATTGTTATTTGCCATAATTATACAAAGCCCCAGTCTTTTGGTTTTTAGTTATAATCCTGTATAATTACATTTTGAGGAAGTTAATTTATGTAAGTTAAAAATTTTTTAATCAGTATGCAAATGTGATGGCAGCTGTCTTATTTATTATGATAGATGTTAGAATTGTATAGCTGAAATAGGAGTTACTGTTCATCTAATTCTATTCCTATATTTCACAACTGAGGAAGTGAACACCGAGGGAGCTAAAATTTAGTAGAAATGTGGTCAGAGGTTGGGAATGGTTCCCTGGCCTCAGTGGTGTCTGTGGGCACAAAATCTTCCTTTTGCTGCATGAGAACACTGCACTTTTGATTGTATTACCCTAAACCTTGCAGGCATTATGACAAGTACTTCATAGTTAAAGTTACTTTTTCTAGTATTCTAGGTGCTCTAAGTTTCTTTAGGTGCTCTGATTCTTTTATTTCATAGAAAGAAGCTCACATGATAGCTGTTAGTGAGAAACAGCCGAGTCCTGGGCATACACCTAGGTCACCATTGAGGGGGGACAACATGTGTCAAATATCTGTTGGTGGCTGGGTGACATAGTGCGACAAGACGAGCACAAACACAATACAGCAAAAACAGCATCACAACTCAAAGGTTCAGTCCGCAGCATCATTTTTATGTTATCAGATTTTAAATGGATAAAGTGACAAATGTGCTATATCAAAAAGGAATAGTTATTTTATCATTAAAAATTATTTAGCATTTCTTTCAGGCATCATTTGTAGAGAAGAGAGATAAAAATATAGTTTCTTAATTTTTTTTAGAAGTATAATAAAAGTCTTTGATTGAAAAAAAAAAAAAGAACACCAATAATTCAAAGGCTTCTAATTACTCATTCTCTTTTCCAAGAGGAAAACAAAATCCTTAAAAACAAAGACTGCTCCTAATGAGGCTTCAGAATCCTGCAGACCTTCCTGGCAACCGAGGGCTTTGTTTCCTCTTGGTGAGATAGCATTTTGGCTCACTACCTCTTGATCACTCTTCAGAGAGAGAACCACAGAGCAGATTTATGGACACGGTTTTCATTACTTTGAAACTTATCAATTGCCACTTCGCTGAGCTTTTCAAATTTCTATGCAAACATTCACATTTGGGCGCATTTCCTCTCATTTCATCCTCTACCTTTGTCACCACACTGCGTCAGTACCTGCTGTCCTGGGCAGTTTGTTGTGTGTTTGCTGAGCTGTTTAGTTGAACTAGCCAGGATTCTACTTAGGTTAATTGATCATCGTGTATGTATGCAATGATTAGTATAATTGCATGGTGTTGATTAAGGATTCTAGCTGTTTTCTTTTGTTTCCTCTCAGTGGAAATGATGGAGTTACAAGATCACATGCCCATCTCCATTAGGATGTTGGCACATTTCCCTTTATGAAATGACTGGTCAGGAAAGGGGATGTATGTATTCTGTCTGGGAGAAAAGGCTAGCTGGGACCAAGTTCATGTCTTTGGTGTCCATAGCAGGTGTATTAGGCAACCAACCACAAAGCATATGTTGACATTTGTTCCTAAACCTGATTAGTTAACATGAGATATTTTTTTCCCTTTGGAAAACTCCAAACAAACAAAGGAATATAAATAAAGAAGGAAGCCCAAAGATATCTACCCTGTCCTGCATGAATATTTGCCAAAAAATAAAAAATAAAAAATAAAGGAATATAATTTAACTCTCATTAATGAAGCTAAATAGAACTAGATTCACTTTCTAGTGTCCAAATTAACCACTTATAAAGTTAATGTTTTTCCCCATATCTGGTAATATTTTCTAGTTTCCAAATGAAGAATTATTTTAGATATTACCCTTATGTCCTGTGATGAACTCCAAAGAAAATAGCTTGAGAGTTTAGACCCAGGATGTAAAAGAGATCTTACACCCTGCACATCAAATGCATTTTTCTGGCTTTTGGTTTTCAGTCTGCTGGTCCTGAGGCTTCCTGCCCAAGTCATTTCCATTGCATATCTAATTTGAAGATGCAAAAACAGTGGAATAAAATTTGTAATTACCCTGGTATTTTAATTGGATTTAAATTAGAAATAAATCCAAATCATCTCGCATTTCTGAATCTTACCAGGGTAATGGAGAGCAAATGATGTATTTAGGCTTTAGTTCAGTTTTTCTTAGTTACTGCTTTGACTATATTGAATTATTTTAGATTTTAAAAACTGGTGTTAATTGACTTCATAACCCAAAGCTTGTTTTAATACTGTTTAACTCATTAAAGAAAAGAGAAATGGCTCCATGTTATCATGTTATCTTTTGCTATAATGTAGAATGTTCATCAGTAAAGACCTACACAAGTGCTGACATTTGCAACTGCTGGTTCTCTATGAAGGGAGCCATAGAGATGTAGCCAATATGTGTGTGTGTGTGTGTGTGTGTGTGTGTGTGTGTGTGTGTGTGTAAGGGGGGGGGGGAGAGGGGAAGGGAAGGAAGGAGAGAGGGAGAAATAGAAAGTGGTGGTCAGGGCTGTTCTGGGAGTGCTGGCCTCTGGTTGGAGGTATTGAGTCAAATGATGGAGCAAAGAGGAAATGCCAGGTCAGAGACCACTGCTTTTCTGTGTAGAGAGGATTATTTCTGAAAGTTAAAACAAGTGGCAAATGGTATGACCTCCTAATCCCACCAGTCAAGTCAGAGGGGAAGGCAGGTCAATGGGGAACATGTTGAAATGGAGATACAGCATTGCAGAAAGTCTAAGCTGGTGTCAGTAGTGGGCTGTATATCATGAGTAAGGCCATCTCTTTGGTGCAGCTGTAAAATAAAGGCCCTTTCAGAAGCTATCACATGACAATAAGCTTAATGCAATAATATTATATTTAAAAATATACATTGTTCCCCTGGCATCATTTTTTAGAACAGAAATTCAGTTGCACTTTAGTGCCCTTTCTGCTTTTTCAGAAGAAATGCTAGTAATTCTAATTCTAATATTTTCTGGTATTAGAAAATATTATAACCATATTTCCTAGTAGAAAGATGATTAGTTTATTAATAAATCTGATTTTATTATTGTTTTTGTTAACTTTAAGTCTTTATTTTAATCCAAAAATTGTTAGATAAGACTGTTAATAAGAAAACCTCTCAGCTTAAGTTCAAGTTTTTACTCCTAGGCCTCACATATAATTCATTGTTTCTTTCTTAGGATACCATAGTATAAAATTCAGTTATCTCTTTTTTCAAAGCCAATCAGAAGCAGCAGTTGATAAGAAGAGTTGTTCTGCTAGAGGAGGGCTCCATGAGGGCAGAGTTATAATCTAATGTCAAGAGAAAGGAGAGAAACATTGGAAAGCAGAGACATTATTACATTAACAGTAAAATAAAGACACTTATTATGTTCTAGTCATCAACAAAAGTTTGATTTATCATCATTAGGTTATATACTTAAATATGGAGAAGGGATACTGCATTTTAGAAAGCTTTCATCAAAAATGGCTAAAAATGAAAGCACTCCTTTTGTTACTTGAGGAGTTGAGATTCTCTTTCATAGACCTTTTATTAATGTAGAACAGTTTATTTTACAACTTTGTAGCAAAATGTGTTGTTTCTAGAGAATTGGGCCAATTTGAAGACTGTAAAATACGGGACAGTTTTTGTTAAAACCTATAAATCTGGCCCTGGCCAGTTTGGCTCAGCAGTTGGAATGTTGGCCCATGGACCAGAGAGTCCTGGGTTTGGTTCCCACTAAAGGAAGGTACCTCGGTTGTGGTTTGTCCCTGGCCCCAGTTGGGGTCATGTGGGTGGCAGCCAATTGATGTGTCTCTTTCACTTTGATGTTTCTCTCTCTCTCTTCCACCCTCTCTCCCTCCCACTCTATCTAAAGAAAAATGCAAGAAAATGTCCTCTGGTGAGGATAAAAAAAACAAACTATAAGTCTGTTGATGAGGATGGAACCTCTAAAGTTCTCATGAATAATACAATAGAGAGCCCCTGAGCTGCATCCTGTTCCTCTGTGCCCTTCTGCCAGAGGTGAGGGTGTCCTGTGTGCGGGTACCAGTGGAAGAAGAGACTGCCTATGATGTATGGCAGTCATCCTTGGCAGAGTAAAATGGATGCTGTGTAGTAACCCATAGTTTTGTAACATTTTGGCATTGGCCCTACTGTTTTTCCTATTAAAATTTTAATTTTCTTGTCATGAGGAAATATAATACCCTTTATTTGCACAGTAATATTTGTAGTTTATATTTCTCTTCTACATCTATCATCACTGTTAAAGCAGTAGGTTCTTCTTTTTTTTGTTGTTCAGATAGAGTGGGAGGGAGAGGGAAGAAGAGAGAGAGAAACATCGACGTGAAAGGGACACATCGAGTGGTTGCCACCCGCACGACCCAACCAGGGCCAGGGACAAACTGCAACCGAGGTATATGCCCTTAGCGGGAACTGAACCTGGGTCTCTCTGGACCTCAGGCTGACGCTCTAATCACTGAGCAAAACCGGCCAGGGCAGTAGGTTCTTCTTCACTGGCTTGAGCCACTCCCTGACTTTAAGCTGCATGGTTACTGTCTCTCACCATGACTGCTCTTCTGACTCTTTGAAATATTATTTAATGTTAGTGGATAATCAAAATTTCACACTACACATATTAGGCCCAAGGTGAAAGGTCAGAGCAATCACTGGCCAGTAGCCAATGAGCTCTTCTCATTCTTATTTGTTCTATGTAAATAGGCTTAATTTTGACTCTGAAACAGGCTTTGTTAAGTTTTTTTATTAAACAGAATTAAATTTACAATTTTTCATGACTGTGTTCTTGGCCCACAGTCCCTGCTTATATTATATTATATTTATTTTATTATTATTATTTTTACCCATGGTGACTGTAATAATGGGGGGGGGGGATAATTTTCAGTTTTCTGGGAATTGATGACTTTGATCACATAGGCCTACAAGGAAATATGACATGGGTCCTAATTGGAATGAAATTTCCAGGCATGCCTAGGGGTTTTTTCTTATGTAGAAATCTCATGTTTGTTTTCTAATTATAAGCACAAGTTCTATTTCTAAGAAGTTATTCTTTTTCCTGTGAGCTTTATTCCTTGGCAGGCATTTTAAATTAGTACTAACAATAGAGACACATTAGGTAAGTCAGGATTCTTGTTAACTGGGACTTGGCTACTAGGACAATCACGTGGTATCTTCCTGGAGACAATGACCAAGCTAAAGTCTGCGTTTTAAAATCCCTAATAACTGAAGTTAAAACTATGTATAGCCTTCATGAAGCCTGTATTAGAGGCTTTGTACAATTATCTAATAAAAAATTATGGGTAAAATTCTAATGGCAAATCAATCTGAGATCATGAAGAATGAAAATTTGAATGTATTTGTTTTTTAATTTTTTTTTCCTTATTGATTTTAGAGAGAGTGGAAGGGAGAGGGAGAGGGAGATAGAAACATCGATGAGAGAGAACATCGATTGGCCGCCTCCTGCATGCCCCCCACTGGGGATCGGGCCCACAACCTGGGCATGTGCCCTGACCGGGAATTGACCTGGCGACCTTTTGGTGCATGGGTCGACACTCCAATCACTGAGCCACACCTGCCGGGCGAAAATTTGAATGTATTTGAAAAGGAACAATGCTTTAGTCCCTTTAACTCCTAGTAGGTCTTCTATAAAAACATTTTAAAATGTGCAGCTGATGAATGTGGTCATTACTGTTGAAAATGGAAAACCAGCAACAAGTAGTCTTGTGCTTATTCAGGTAGATTCTCTTAAAGTTTTAAAGTCTTTTTCTTAAGGAAAACATTTCAACAAGTATCTTACTAGGTGTCTATCATGCTCCAATCAAAATTCTGGACTAAATAAAGGTAAAAGTTATATTCGTATGTGAAAACTAGAACTGGTATGCTCCCCCCAACACACACACACACAAATAGAGAAAAAAGGAGGGAGGGTGGGCAGGGAAGAGAGAGGGAGAGACAGAAAAGAAATAGGAAAGAAAAATATAAAATTAAGAAGATGATGCAGATGAGCAGAAGCAATAATTACCAGATCTGGGATGCAAAGATTCTTTTTTGACAGTTTGGTGTCAGATGGCAAAAAGACATCTGGGGCTTTGCTATAAAAAATCCTCTCAGGTCCTTGCATAGTAACAGCAGTGATCTAAACTGAGCCAGGCTCTGAGAAGCCCAACCATGTGAATAAGTGCTAGACGTGGGTGTGTTATCAAGTGAAACAGATATCCTTGATTTAATTTACATAGTGACTGTAGGTGTTACCATTGGGGAGAGGTCCTTGTTCCTACTTGTTGCTCATGGTAGTGGAATTCTTACGACATCTCGAAAAAAATTTTTTCTGAGAATTCCATAGGAGAACAAGTGATTTTTTTTTTTTTTTTATCCTCACTAGAGGTCATTTTTCCATTTTTGTTCAGATAGAGTGGAAGGGAGAGAGAGGAAGAGAGAGAGAGAGAGAGAAACATCGATGTGAAAGGGACACATCGAGTGGCTGCCACCCACACGACCAACCAGGGCCAGGGACAAACCGCAACGAAGGTACATGCTCTTAGCAGAAACCGAACCCGGGTCTCTCTGGACCACAGGCTGATGTTCTAACCACTGAGCAAAACCGGCCAGGGCAAAACGAGTGATTTTTATTGGCATGGAATCAAACCCCTGAGTTTCCAAGGTCTCATTTCTCTTAGTTCAGTCAAAGAAGAATTGTAGCTGAGGCTTTAAAAGAGATAAAATCAAAGCTGGTGTCCAGAATTTCCATTCTGTGTTTGGACAGTCCGATCCAACATCAGGCTAGCTTAGTTTGTGTTTCCAGCTGTAGTCCATTAGTCCATTGCGTGTGGAGTCCATGTGGCCATAGGCCATACAGATGAATGCAAGGAAGTGGAATTGTGAGAACCCTGTGAGCCAAAAGCCAAGAAAGAGAATTCCTTTGTTTAGTGGATTATATATTCCCCAATTTTCTCAGGCCTACAGTGGCCATGTCCATTCTGGCCAATGATCTCTGTTCCCAGATGTGACTGACAGGCACCTTTCCTAGTCACCCCAACTTCACTGCTCAGGTGTCTATCTCCCCTTTGTTGGACCCTTTCCCCAAGTGATCTGTGGGGAATGAGCCAGTGGTTCCCTGAGAGTGTGAAATCGCAGCTTCCTGGTGAAGCTGTCCAAATGACATGCCTATAATGCCTGGCCTTCCCTTTGTTTCTTACCTATTATGAATAACTGGCTAATTAAATAGCATCAGAGGTACATGTAAGTTATAAAAATATTTTTTAAAATACTTGTCTTGACTGACAATTATCAGATGGAAGACGAGTTGGGGGCTAGAAGACAGGAGGTGAAGGGATTAGGCAAAGAAATTTATATGTATGACACTGACACAGACAACAGTGTGGTGATGGCCAGAGGGAAAGTAATGTGGAGGGTACTTGGAGGTGGTCAAAGGGTGGGAGTGGGGACAGAAAGAGACTTTGCTTGGGATGATTGGTACCTGATGCAGTGTGTAGATGATGTTTTATTGAGTTGGACACTTGAAACCTGTATGGTTTTATGAACCAGTGTCATCCCAATAAATTCAATAAAAATAAATATAAAGTAATAAAAAATAAAGTAAAAGACTGTTCTCTTGAGTAACCAGCATATTCCCATTGGAAACTTTTCACCCTTTTTATTTGCTCCATTTAATCCTTTTAAAATGTTCATAATTAAAGCAAAGGTAACTTTCCAATTATAAACTCCAAATTTGTAAGAACCAAACTAATGAGATTTGATTAAAATGTTAAAACTTAAGTATCTTGGTTAGCAAGCCTGAGTACATTGCAGTGAAAAAAAGTTTCAACTTGGTACAATCCCATCTTTGAGATTTTTTAAGGGAAGAAAAATAACATGGGTCAATCATTGTGTCCTAATGTGAAGGGGATATCTGTGTCAGGTTATGTGCTAATTAATAAGACAAAAACTGATGCCCATTTTCACTCTTAAGGAGCTCTCAGCTTAGTGGGGAATGGGGCTAATCCCACATGGTGCTGTTCATGAGGACAGCTTTTGTGGATCTGTAGCTCCTTAGTTTCAGGCCTGTGCTCCTGGGTAAGGAGCTACAGATAGAAACATTTGATCTAGAGACTGATCTTTGTTTTCTGGGTAGCAAGAATTCTTCTTATCTAGTATCAGGCTCAAAATATCTTTTTTGTTAAGTTTTTCATATTTTCATATGGTTGGTTTTGAGATTTCTTTTAAAATTCTGTTGACTAAAATAGTTCTGGAAGAAAGGAAAAAATGAAAAAAGAAGCTCTTGTTCCCAGAGTGAGAGGCAAAGATACTGCAACAGGCAAATCTTGCTCTCACCTGTACTCATTTTCATTTGACATGCTGCAATTTTTAGATCTTTTTATTTCCTTAAGAAATTTGCATTTGCCAGAAAGAACACCATGCAAATATCTGTAAATCACTAACCCTGTTCCTTCATGTTCAGTATATTCTCATAACGCTTCCAAGATTACAAAGACATTAAGAATAATATAATTTAGTTATATTTTCTTTGTTTTGAGGGATATGTTTCTGGCTATTAGCATGCATGCATTAATTCTTCTATTCTTGGCATTTATATTTTGGTCTTTGACACGTAGATCTAACTTTTATGGTAGATGTAGTAAATCTTTGTTCTATTTCTTAATTGATATTAAACTAATATACGTATTGAAAGAAATGTTTTAAAGAGTTTTAAACAAGTTCTAAATTTTTGGAAAATTTAAACTAATGTTAAGATAGCACAGTAAACAATTCATATATAAATCTGTGTGTGTGTGTGTGTGTGTGTGTGTGTGTGTATAAATGAACATGCTAACAAATTTAACACTTCAGGAAAGGATATAATTGAAAATAGCTGATAATGGGTTGTCCAAATACATTACAAGATACTAGTGAAAATATGTTACATAATTTTGTATGAATAACATAATGTAGTATATACTACTTTGTCCAGAGACTTTACAGATACTGGTTACAAACTGCCCATCCAACTAATGGGAAAGTCTACATTTTACACTCTAGAGGCAATGCCAGTCAAAGCAAACTAACAACAACAACAAAACCCAAACAACAGCAATAAAAAAAAGAGAGAGAAAAATAAAGAAGATAATTATATATTGTGATAAGGACTCCAAAGGGTGATATGATAAGGAACAGTTGAGTGGGGTGAAGGCAACAGGAGGGACAGCTATTTACATGGATTGTCAGATAAGGTCTCTACGAAGAAGTAATATTTGTTTTTTGAGCTGAGAGGTGAGAAGCCTGACTATTCCTTTTATTAGCAGACCTTTTCCTAACCTTTCTAAGGCCCTGCCAGAGCAATACATCAATTCCACAGAATTTCTGTTTTAATAGTTTGTTGTTTGTATAGTATGGCATTTTGGAAAAGAAACCTGAACTGAAAGAATCGATGATTGTTTCTTTGTATATGTAACTAATTTAGTGTTCTGTCTTTATGGTTCTTGCTCTTCTAGAAAGTTACAGGTGAGCATCATGAGAAGGACCTGGTAGAGATTGATGAGTCAGTCCTTTAGCTCTGCTGCCACTGTCGTCTTTATATCTCATAAACTCTCTGAACCTTATTTTCTCATCTAAAATGGGATGTGGTGGCTCTCTACATCCTATCCAGCTCCAAAACATTATCATTCTAATTAACAGGAAAGTCTGTGAATGCATCTTGAATATAATTATGGTCATTTAACTAGTAGACTCAGCACAGTGATTCTTCTGGGAGAATGAGAAAGCATATTAATTGAAATTATTGTGAAAGATGACCCCAAAATGGGGGAAAACATTTCTCATTAAAAAAAAATTGAATTTGAAAATATTTAAACTTGCATTATTATTTATCTAGAACTGGAATTTTAATGTGTTGTGTTTATTTTTAATGTGTTTTTATTGATTTCAGAGAGAGGAAGGGAGAGGGACAGAGAAATAGAAACATCGATGAGAGAGAAACATCAATTGGCTGCCTCCTGCACACCCCCTACTGGGGATTGAGCCCACAACCCCAGCATGTGCCCTGACCAGGAGTTGAACCAGTGACCTCATGGTGGACCAACTGTGCCACACCAGCCAGCCTGGAATTTTAATGTTTTTGGTAGAACTTTAATTTAGTATCATAATCTCTGTAATTTAATATTCATGTACTGATTGGTGAACATTTTCTAATAACATGTGGCATACAAATCATCAAGTTCAAGTTAGGGGAAAACAACATGTTCCTGATTTTAGGGGAATAGTCTTTCCTGGTGGCTGAGCACACATAAACAAACAAAATTATTTATTGTTTTTGCTTTATTCCACAAATTTGAAGCAGCCTTCACTAATGTATATACCAATACAAACAATCAGGGTGAGGGAAAATATAGACAGAATGGAAAGCAATGTTAGATGAGAGATCAGCAAGCAACAGAATGGTACATAGCTGTTAAAGTTGAGGTGAAATTTTGGTTCAGTCTTAGTAGTGACCAAAACTAAAAAAAAAAAAAAAGCGGATTAAAGTGGGGTCATGTATATGGTGAAAGAAGAGGATTAGATTTTGGGTGGTAGGCACAGAATGTGGTGGGTTTACAGATGATGTATCATAGAATGTGCACTTGAAACCTATATAATCTTATTAACCAATGTCACTCCAGTAAGTTTAATTGGAAATAAAAAAAGAAAGAAAGAAATTCAAAGTGAATGCAACAACAGAAAAAAGAAAATTATGTCAACTCTTCATGAGAGGCAAAGCCTTTCCTACAGTGCATAGTTTAAAGAAATTACATGAAGCTTTTGTATTGAGGGGTACTGCCTAATGATAACATTTATTGAGCACTTTCTATGTGTGAGGCATAGTTATAAGTGTTTTACAAGCTTTTCCTCATATAATCTTCACAGCTCTATGAGCTAGGGACTATCACATTATTAATGACAAAACTAAGGTTTAGAGAATCCAATAAACTTGAAGTGTCGTATGGTAACAGTTGGAAGTGTGGCTTGAACAGCTGCAGAGCCCTCCTCTTTGTCACTATATGATAGCTCCCCCATCACTATATGAGTGCTCCCTGCCTCATCTAGCACAGAGTAAGGTCATGAGCACCAAGCCAGCAACAAATACAGCATTAGATTTTATAAGGCTGTTGTATAACGTCTCTGAAGGTGAGCGTGGGGCAACACACTGAAGGAATTCAGGGAAAGAATTTCTGCTGCAAACTGAGAATCAGTAAGTCAAATACTTAGCTTAGTAATTGTTTTTGCTGACTGAAGCTTAAAATCAGAAAGAAACAGAATGCGTGAGATTGAAGAGAGGAGGGGGAGATATTGAGGGATAGAAATCATGCTTATCAAGACGTGCACATGTGAAAGAGCAAAGTGTTTTAATGTACTTGGGTAGGGGATTAATGCAATGCAGGAGATGAGGATAACAAAGTAGGTTAGAGACAGATTTTTGAAACCTACACCAATTACATTGAACTCTAATTGTAAACTTCCAAGTGCATGCTAGAGACTGACTCTTCATATGTTTCTTTATTTTCTGATGTAGAAAATGCCTAATGAACTGGTTTGAAAGGTAAACCAGGCTATATTTTTTTCTCAGTTTATCAAACCAAAGTACTATAAAGTTCACTAAACATAATGCTATTTCATTTTATTTGTGAACTTGTTTATTTCACAGAACTTTCTGAATTCAGATTATAAATGTTGTCACAACTATCACTACTATCCTCACTTTACCACCATAATATTTGTTTTTCTTTCTTTGTTATCTTTTGGTAGTTCTGGTCCCTGACTGAAAAGTTGAGAATATGTATTGTTATTCACTATATTTTTTCACAGTTATAGAAACTGTCTCCATACTTGTTCTGCAAACATAATTTTTTTTTTCAGTTTTATTTCTCTGCTTTGGTACTGAAACTATGCTTGATCTAATGAAATATTGATTTTCACATATCTCAGTGTCTAAGTCTGACCTTTTTTCTAATTTGGGGGAAAAGAAAGTTCTTTTTTGCCATCAGAAAAGTGAATCAAGACCCTAGAAAAGCAATATAATATAGAGGTTATAATAAACCATAATTGCGATAATATTTTCAGAACAGGGAAGAAAGATTATTTAATTCAGTTATTATATTCTGTAGTAAATTATAAAAATGATAGCCTTCGATTAATCACACCTTCCTATATCAATGTCCTATTCTGACATTGAGTTGACCTTGTATTTTGCTTTAACCAATAGAATATTAGCAAAGTGTTGCAAGCAGCCTTGAAACACACTTGAGCACTGGGACTGTTTCTCTTGCTGCTCTTGGAGCCCAGGTGCTGTGTATCTGAAGAAGCCCTGGCCAGCCCACTGGAGACCTGTGGCCCAGCTAACAGCCAACACCAAGATTTATGAGTGAGGTCATTTGGATCATCCTGTCCCAGCTGAAAATCTGTCTGATTGCAACTTCATGAGTGAGTCCAGCAAAAGACCTGCCTCACTGAACCCAGCCCAAATTGCCAACCCACTGAATTTTGAGCTAGTAAGGTGATTGTTGTTTCAAACCACTGAGTTAGAGAGGCTTATTACACAATACTTGTGTACTGTATGCCATTTTTTAATGTTGTCTCATATATAACATATATACATATATACAGATATCAGAATTGAGGCTAGTTAACATTTGAATATGTTTAGTGGAATAATATTTAATAACAATATATGAAAAATAGTTTTTAAAAAAAGCAAAAACTGACTAAAATAATTAAAACATGACTTTGGAACAAATAATTACCTAATATTTACTTATTATTTACACTCTCACATATTTAAAATATATATTTGACGCATTTTATAGTATTAAAACATGTAGACACAAAGTAATGGGAAGCATTCAAATTAATTTGAAAGACAAACCCAATTTTCCTCATAGGAGAAATTTATGACATGGATCTTAATTGACCATAATAGATTTTTGACTATTGTTTTTGCAAAAGTTACAAAAATATTTTTTCTAATAGACATTTCTTATATTATCTTTTAAAAACAAACCTTTTTAAAAATACTTTATTGATTTTCCTTTTCAAGAGAGAGAGAAATATATATGTGAGAAACATCAATTAGCTGCATCCTGCAGGCCCCCTACTGGGGATCAAGCCCACAATCCAGGCATGTGCTCTGACCAGGAATCAAACCGAAACCTCTCAGTCCATGGGTTGATGCTCAGTCCACTGAGCCACAACGGCCTGGCATTTGATCAAATGTTAAAGCAGCTCAGGACTTCCCAGAAGGACCAGGTAAACAGGTGTGATGATTTCCATATGAGCCTAAGAGCTTGGTCAGAATCCACATATATACATTTCCAATCTGGTTTCTGTCAGGCAGTCATCACTTGAAAAGAGTGTGCAGAATGAACGCATGTATTTATGGAGCATCTATTTACGCTGGGCCTTTCAGGAAGCACTGGAGGAACTATTGGTGAGCAAAACAAGAATGGCTCCTGGCCTTGTGTTACTTAAATAACCATGGAGACAGGTTTGAATCAAATAGTCACTCTTCTATTGCCATCCACTGTGATTAATGCTACAAAGCCAAAACAGAAGGAACCTAACATACCTGGAAGTGACAGAGGCTCCCCTGAGGGAGCCATGTGAGAGCTAGGATCAGCTTGGGAAGGCTGTGCAGCAAATGGAGGGAGGAATGCTGGAAGATAGCACACCTGGTGGAGGAAAGAGCCATTGACAAAGGAACTGAGGCAGCGTGGCCACAGGGGGAGCAGTCAGGGAACTGGAGTGAGGAGAAAGCAAGAGAAAGTGAGTTCAGAAGAAACTATGGCCATCACGCCTTCCTCACACTTATTTCCTGCAAACAGGGAGATTCCCCCACAACACTTTTCTGTTCTTTCATGTGTCTTTCACGGTTTCTTCATTAATCCTGTAATAGTTTTGCATTGGAAAAAAATTGTTTATAAAAGGTAGCCCCATGAAATAGCTTATAAAGATGTGTCACTTTGCTATTTTTTTTTATGCCTTTGCTTCTTATTGTACTTGATATCCTACCCAACTCAGTACTTAATTTAACAATTTAATTCAATCAGCAAGCGTGGAAAAACACAGGTGAAAAAGAACAAACACACTGTCAAATGTGATTACCCAAATACTTCTTGAGAAACAAGATATGTGACCCACCAAAAATGTTATGGGTAGGCTGTACTGATATCAATAACATTGTAGGATGTTACTGAAGCTCTTTCTTCAATTCTGGTGAGCATGCAATGAGAGATTTTGTTGTTAATTCTGTATGTAATTGTCACAAATCTTTGCCTTTTTAGACTGAATTTGATTTGGGGAAATAACTAAAAGTCATTATAAACAAGATTTGAGAAAGAAAATAGATGAGTGAAGTAAAAATTTATAATTATATTGAAAAATAAAATATAGCTATACGGTAATAAAACTAATTTCTTAGGTGGCTCGTAAACCAAAGATTAAGAAATTCTAAGTATTTTTGAGTAATGGCATAACTGGAATGAGAATAGAGCCCCCTCCCCCTAGGGTGACTATTTTAAGAGACAGCATACTTATATAATTATGAATTCTGAATTTTTTTTTTTTGGTACATGCCCCTAGCGGTAACCAAACCCGGGACTCTCTGGTCCTCAGGCCAATGCTCCAACCACTGAGCCAAACCGGCCAGGGCTCTGAAATGTTTAAAAATCAATTTACTTCATTTAATGAAACTGATATTCATTAATTCATTCACTCAACCAATCTTAATTGAATGTCTACTCTGGGACCAGCTTTACTCTAGGTATTTGGAATACATTCATGGATAAAACAGGCCAATACCTGCCCTAGAGGACTCTACATTTTAGTGTGGTATAAAGAGATTTAAAATTTTTTTTTAAAGTAAATAAAGTTAAATAAGTAAATCATACAGTATGTTGGAAGTGGTAATTGCTATGACAAAAAAGAAAAAGTAGAGCAGAATTGAGGGATTGGAAACGTACCCAGACCTACTCACCTAATGTTATAAAACCAAAAATGAGACCTAAACTGTAATAAGTAATGAACTTTAACAATTTCTCTTTCATTCAAGCCTGACCCTATTTGACCTAAGTTGTATTTCACAATCACAACATGGGCCACTAATTACTCTAACTCTGGGGTTATACTAGCAATTCTCAAACTTTTATGATCCAGTGAGTAAGGGAAAAGTACTTGGTGTCCAAACCTAGCCACATGAACAGAACCAGGTCTGTTGAATTAAACTCAGGCCCTTAAGTCATGTTTTCTGGATTTCAGTCTGGCTTTACTAATAATTCTGTCTCTCACATGCTCGGACTCGACTTTTCCCTCCTGCTCCTCTTTGCAGTGTCTTACATCTGAGAGTTAGGTGTGAGATTTGAAGTAGTGCAAGAAAGGTGAGGTTCCTTTCCTTATTTTTAGAGGCAACACTTTGACAACATCAAGATCAAAGCAACTCTGCTCCTCAGTTATTCCCAAAAAGCATGAGAACATTTCAGTAGGGCAAAGGGGAAAAAATTGACACCAACTTTGGCCACCAGTGGTTCACCACACTAGGTTGATTTAAGAGTGAACCCCCCAGTTTCTGAATATTAAAAAAATAATTTTAAAAAAATGTTTAATTGATTTTTAGAGAGAGTGGAAGAAAGGGAGGGAGGACAGAGAGAGAGAGAGAGACATCAATGTGAGAGAGACATTGATTGGTTGCCTCTTGCAAGTGCCCTGACAAGGGCCAGGGATCCAACCTGCAACTCAGGTACTTACTTGCCCTTGACCAGGAATTGAACTTTTGACCCTTTGTTCTGTTGCTGATGCTCTAACCACTTGCCAGGGCATACTTGCCAGGGCAGAAGAATAATTTTGATTAAAACAAAACATAATAAAAAAAGACCCTGAAATTTTCTTCAAACAATTTTAAAAATAATGATTTATTGAACAAATTATTCTTACCCTTTAAGTCTAGCTCTCTGTAACAAGTCAAAAAGTCTCTTTCTTCCTACAGGAAAGGAAGCACCTGTGCTTTCTTTATAGACCTTCTGTCAAAGGCCCACTCCTTCGTTACCTCCAAGTTTCGGGGGGGAAAAGACACATTTTCTTATAAAAATATTGGAGACTTCAGTCTGATATGTGCCCCTTATTTTGTAGATTGGGTGACTACTCCTGATAAAGGTGAAGTGAAGACCAGTTATGATGAGCAGTGCAGGACAACACCCTTCTGTCAGAGGGTTTATTGTTACATTGATCTGATGCACTTGATGAAAACTATGAAACTTATATCAGATAAGGAAGGCTGCAAATTGTGAGCTGAAAAATACAAAGCCAATAACTGTTCTTGTAAGATGTTCCTGAGCCAGTATTTATTTTAATCTTTCATTGTTTAGTGAAGAATCTTTCTTTCATCATTTTAAGAAACTAGATATTTTTTTCTACATAAGTATGGCTATAATTTCATATTCCCAATAGAATACACTTTAACTATACTTTTTAAGGCATCTTTCACCCATCTAACTCTAAATTCTTAAGCAAACATTTCTGACCATTTATTTTTCTGTCTCTTTGGCATGGGGGTGGGGGAGGGTTCCTTACTGTACCTTGTGCTTACATGTCGGTGTTCCTCAGGTGGCGACCTGAGGACCACTTTACAATGTTTTTGTTGAGTGTTAGGAGTAAATAGGACAGTCTGATTTTATAGTGTCCTTGCATGGTGGTGGAGAAAAATCTTAGGTGGCCAGAGAAACCCTCACTGAATTGACAACATTTAAGCTGATACCTAAAAGACAAGGATACAACCAGGTGATAAAATGGGGGTATCAATTTCCAGATGGAGGGGTCATGAGGGCAAAGATGCTGGGACTCAGGTGGCAGCTGAGGTTAATTAGCTAATAGGAGAGAGTTAGATTGTAATCATATTATTGGTTTGTCCTCAATATACGTTTATATGTTTAAAATTATTTCATCAAAACTCAAACCAGACACTTGACTTACCTAGAAGTAAATAAATATATACTTGCATTAATTTGCTCAGGCTGCCACATCAAAATACCACAGACAGAATGGCTGAAACAACAGGAATTTATTTTCCCACTGTTCTGGAGACCCGAAATCCAAGATCAAGGTGACAGCACATTCAGGTTTTGGTGAGAGCCCTTTTCCTGGCTTACAGATGGTTGCCTGGCTGGGTTCTCACACGATCTTTGCTCTGTGTTTGTGCAGAGAGAGAGAAAACATGCACTCTGGTGTTTCTTCCTCCTCTTAGAAGGACACCAATCCCCTTGAGTTAGGGCCCCACCCTTATTATCTTATTTACTGCTAATTACCTCCATAAAGGCCCTATTTCTTTTTCTTTCTTAATTTATTTTTGAAATATTCACCTGAGGATATTTTTCCATTTAAACTCAGATAGAGTGGGAGGGAGGGAGAGAGACAGAGAGATAAAGAGAGAGAGAGAAAGAGAGAGAGAGAGAGAGAGAGAGAAACATCAATGCGAGAGAGACACAACTGGTTGCCTCTCGCATGACCCCAACCAGGGCTGGGGCTTGAAATGCAACCAAGATATGTGCTCTTGACCAGAATCAATCCTGTGATTCTTCAGTCCATGGGCTGACACTCTAACCACTGAGCCAAACCGGCCAGGGCAAAACCTCATTTCTAAATATCATCACATTGGAGCTTAGAGCTTGATCACATGACTTTTGGTAGGATTCAGTTCAGTCCATAACAATACTTGAGTCATCTGAATACCCTAGAAAGATGACTGCCATCAGTTGAACAAGCTATTAAGTTGGGAGGTTCAAACCTAAGACTTGCACATTGACAAATTTCCTAATAACTAGTGGACATCATTCCCTTCCCTTCCACATAAAACACACACATTCTAATGTTTAGTGTGTGTGCAATTTCAGTTTAAAAATTTCTTGGGGAAGACAGGAAGAGATAACCAAAGAACTTATATGCATATATGCATAACCAATGGACACAGACAACAACACTTTGAAGGTGGTGGATGGGAGCAGGGAGGAAGGTGTCAACGGGGGGAGAAGGAGAAACATCTGTAACAAAAATTAACTAATTAAGAAAAAAGTTCTTGGCCTTTTAAATTTTAAAGTGCTGGCTTTTTAAGGCTAAAAGTCCAACACACCCCAATTCCTGATTGCTGATCATTATTGAAGTATGTTCAAAGAAAGATATTATGGTTTAACTATAACCTGCTCCATGTGAAGTAACATCTTTGATGTACAGATAAAAGCACTTTTAAATTCTAACACAACAAGATAAAAAGACATGCAGAAGATTAAAGTCATGAGGTAATGTAAGAAGAGAAGGAAAAAATTGGGAGAAATACCTCTGAGGTGTCTAACAACCTTTTAGATTTTATGGAATCATTTGATGGAGTGGTTCAGTCATCACAAAATCCAGGCTGTAGGATTGTATATCTGTGGGAAGTGAATTGCACACACACTAAATTCCACAATTATAGGAATTATGACTGTTTTTCTATAAAGACCAGTATAATATTCTCCTTTCAGCATGTGCATTATGAATGGTAGTGATGGAATGAGAAAGAATGACAAATACAAGGGTCATTTTAAAGGGAAAACATATCAGAATATAGTTTGGGAATCCTTCTCAGATTCAAAGAAGAAAGTACTGCTTTTCAGAACCTGAAGTCTGTCAGATATTTAATCACTGGTGTCCTAAGATATATTCTATGAATGGATATGGTCCCAAAGTTGATTGATTTAAAAAATCATCATCATCTTTGGGAAATTCCATGTTTCGGTATAAAAGTAAATGTTCTAACTGAATAATAAAGTATTTATATGTATTGTATATAGCTCTCTGTGTAGTAAAGAAATAATCAGATTCTTAAGTCGACTTAATACATTTTCAATAAATTATATTTAAATCCAACTAAATAATGTGGAGAAAATTCAGAAGAAATGTGTTATGTATTTTCTTTATAAAAAGCACTGGAAGTGCTTTGGAAAGGATATTTTGGAATACTGCTGACTGGACTCGCTACAAATTTATGACTACGAATTTGAAATAGATGTTAACACTGCCAGGGGATCCTACCTCTCTTATGTAATAAAGTCACCTCCTCTTAGACAGTGTTTTTATTCTTCTTTCTTCTCAAATATCCAGAGACCGCTCCCAGTTGATTCATTCTCCACATGTTTTCAGAGAAAATAAATACCCTGAGATACGCTCTTCTTCACCTTTACACTACCGAAATCTGCTGACCTACACCCCTGGCTGGCCATCCTCTTAGGAAGGCAGGCACGTTCCTGCTCTGTCCAAGGTCTCATCTGCCCTTTAAACCCTGAATCCCATCCACTGCTTGAAGAGTTGACTCATGCTCTCTTTTCCCCTTCTGTTTCTAGATATATGTGTGTGTGTGTGTGTGTGTATATATATATATATAATTTTTATTTTACTGGATAATTCCCATTTTGCATATAAACATGTATTAATACCACTCATTTCTAATTAAAGGAGAGGAGCAAAATTTTCTCTTTCAACTCATGTCATCCTTCATCTATTCCTCCATTCCCTTCACACCTTAAAGTGTTTTTTCTTGCTTTATGTTTTTCTTTACCTTATACTGTCTCAATCCAATAAAGTAGGCTTTTATTCTTACAACTTCGCTGAAATGGTTTCCATCAAGGTTAACTTCTTGCCAAAGCCAAAGGTAATAATTAATAATAATACCACCACTTCCATATGGCCTGCTGTGTGTCAGGCACTATTTTAATCACGTAATCTATATTAGCTCATTTGATTCTTGCTCATTTGATTCTTACAACCACCTTTATAAGGTAGGCACCATTATAACACCCACTTTACAAATGAAGACACTGGAAGGTTAAATAACAAAGGTCTCATTGTGGGGAAGTGATACAGCCAGGATTTGACCCTGAAGTAGTCTGGCTTAGGATTTCTCCTCTGAACCACTATACTGTTCTTTATCAATACCCTGCTTCCCATCTCAGTAGGTCTTAACATGGTTGACAGTATCTTACATCAATCACTTCATCTCTAGTCCATACAGAGTTTTAAATGTTATTTTAATTAACTAATTAGGTGTTTTTTTAAACTAATTAGTTTTAATTTCTTGCTTTCTTGGTTATTTTCTCCAAGTTTTATTTGCTGGCTCCGCCTTCTCCATCACCCTTCAAAGATTGTAGTTCCCTACAGCTCTGTCCTCAGCCTTCTACTTTACTTGCACCCTGGGCTCATAGCTTCGGACACCGTCTCTATACTGCTGACTCTCAAATGGTGTTCTTTTCCCAGGAGCTCCAGACTTTACAGAACCAAAGGCCTACATGACTGCTCTGCTCTGATTTCTGTTGGGCATCTCAAACTTAACATTAGCCAAGACAAAACTATTGATTCCTCCTGCAAAAGTCCCCTTCCCACAAGTCTTTCAAGTCTCAATTACTGACAGAAAGGCTGTGGAAAATGCATAACTATATCCAGTGAAAATTGAAACAGATTCTCTCAAGAGTGCTATTTTGGATTCCTATGGTCAGTTTTGGAGAGGTGCTGAAAGCCTATGGTAAGAGAGCCAGTGTACATGATGCAGGAACTGGTTCTCTGTTGCACATGTTCAAGCCAAATACATGCTGCAGATACTTGGACAGTGTGTGCTTTGCCACAGCATCACAGCGAAGTGTTAGGAGGGGATTGGAAATCAAAAGCTGAGAGTACATTTTAAGGTGTTAGGAACATTTTAAAGCATTGTTTTGAGTCCTTTGTTTAATCCATACATTTTGAATCAGATTCTCCCATTTAATAAAGTGACTTTCCCCATTTTATAAAGACAGTCTGACAGTATGTGCTTTCCCACACAAATCTGTCAGTTCACTCATCTTTATCCACCACCCACCCCCACCTATGGTTCAAATTTGAAACTTTCTGAAGTAGAGAATGCTAGACAGCTAGAGATAGTTTGGCAAAAGCTCAAAAGTAAAAGTCCTCTTAAACCTTCATTTATCTGGAGTCCTAGCCTGCACCACAGCAGGTAACTGCTGGATGGATAAAGGCCAAGACTCTTGTGATACCTCTGAAGCCCCAGGTTGGGTGCACAAACAGGATAGTACTCTAACATGTGTGTATGACCCTTGCGATTCTTGATGCATTTAGATAACAAAGAATGTCTCAGAAAACCCTTATTTGTACATTGCTACTTGGCTTTATCCCAAAAGATCAGATCTTGTTATAATCTAAATTATTTCTGAAAAAGAAAAGTATAATTTTGTTCTGAATGGTAAATTTCCACTTCTCCTGAAGAAGCCCAATGATGTCTTCAATGAAAAGGGTGACAAACATTTCACATGCAAAGAGGTGGGTGTTTTTCTTGCAAACCTCAGAATGAATGTCATTTCTCTTCTGAAATACACTTAATAGCTCACCAGTGACATCTGAACTTTGGGTAAAGCCTGCAATGAGTTTAAGCTCTTAAATCTTGTTTATAGTTGTTGTTTCCACCCCCTAAACCAGTGGATTAGAAAAATCAAATATTTTACATATTATATTCCATTTCCCCATTTTTTTTTTTTTTTAAAAAAGACAGACTATTTTATTTTTATTTTTAATTTGCATAGTTAATACATGTGCATGGCACTTCACTCAAAAGGTGCTTAATGGCACAGTAAAACTTCTCTTTCCTATACTGTATTTTATTACCTACTTCTCTCTGGAGGGAACCAGTGTTACCAATTTCTAGGCATATACAGTACTCTACTCTTGACCCTTGAGGTTACACTAGCATAACAATTAATATACATCACTAAAAATCTGAGTATACTTTATACCTTTAAAAGTATATACATACTTTAATTGTATAAATAATTATATTAATTAAGGGCAATAAATAGACTTTATAAAAGAAACTTTTTAACTTTTTTTTTTTTTTTTAAAGTACTTCCAGTCCACTTTGCAACTGTTTATTTTCACCAATTATTTTTACTTTTTTTTTTTTTGGTATGTGCCCCTAGCGGGAACCGAACCCAGGACTCTCTGGTCCGCAGGCCGATGCTCCAACCGCTAAGCCAAACCGGCCAGGGCAAAACTTTTTAACTCTTAATAAGTACTTCTTCTTTTTATATTTCCGTAACGTTTATTTCATCTTACATGTTCTCCGCTAAGTATCACATTTCATTGATTTCGAAAGTAAAATGTTTCTTATAATTGTTGGCATCTTACAATTAGTTGACAATGTTTTTATTTCTTAATGGCACAATAAATAAATGGTGTGTGTCTTAGATCAGATGAAATACGTTTTGACCACTTATTATTTCTTGAGGAAAAAAAAAGACAAATTAAACTATGGTAGATAAAATAAACAAGAGTTTGGTAGGCCTCTATATAGACCTCCAAACAAAAATTAAAAATATCTAAAAATTTACTCCAAATCTTTAATAATATTTAGACTTAACGGTGCTATGTATATAACTAGCACTTAAAAATATAATATTCTGATTTTCAAATGTCACCTAATGATGTAGATGAAGAAATACTGTGGAATAGTTTCAACACAACATTTAACAAGGTGATTAAGTCAATATTTTTAAAAATGCTAGTATTTGGGCATTTATTCTAGATACAGATCTTCTGACATTAACTTAAGGACTGTTCTCTGACATTATTCAGAGCAAAGTTTAGTTATTAGGAAAATATCTAGCAGCACCTCCTTGTTATGAAACGTATCATTACCTGTACAGATATGGGGAGGGAGACTTCTTCCTATGTTACAAAAGGGGTCCAGTTGATAGTGTTCTACAGTGTGTGCTTCTTTCAAAACATTTGTTTTTAAAATGTTTGGCTTGCACTATATGAGATACAGATATACCAGAAATACCAAGATAAATTAGATGTGATGCTTTCTCAGAGCTTGGGTCTGTTGGTATAGATAAGCAGTGTGCATATGGCTAGAAAAACAAATTAAAGAGGTAAACAGTGCCATAAAAGGTACATCAGTCTGACAGGTGTGGCTCAGTGGCTGAGCATAAACCCATGCACCAAGACGTCACTGGTTGGATTCCCGGTCAGGGCACATGCCAGTTTGTGGGCCTGATCCCCAGTGGGGGGCATGCAGGAGGTGGCCAGTTGATGTTCTCTCTCATCAATATTTTTATCTCTCTCTCGCTTTCATTTCCTCTCTCTCTAAGATCAATAAAGGGGAAAAAAATCTATTTAAAAAAAAAAAGGTACATCAATAAACAGTAAGACATTACATCCATCAGCAAACGATAAGGAAAGCTTTATGAAGGAAGTATTTCTATGAAACTGATAAAAAATTAACATGGGAAATTAATTGGTTATTTGGTCTCATTGAAAAAATCATTTTACTAATTTTTTAATGGTCAATTTTGGTGAGCTAGAACCTTTTCCAAGATAACAATGGTATTATTTGTTGTATGTATTGTTTTAAGTAAAATGTTCTGTCTACATTAAAACTCTTTCTGGCCCTGGCCGGTTTGGCTCAGCGGTTAGAGCATCCACCTGCGGTCCGGAGAGACCCGGGTTCGGTTCCCGCTAAGGGCATGTACCTCGGTTGCAGTTTGTCCCCGGCCCTGGTTGGTCGTGTGGGTGGCAGCCACTCAATGTGTCCCTTTCACATCGATGTTTCCCTCTCTCTCTCTTCCTCTCTCTCCCTCCCACTCTATCTGTGCAAAAAATGGAAAAATGTCCTCGGGTGAGGATTAAAAAAAAACAAACAAAAAAAACTCTTTCTGAGTAATCTCACCTTGTCTTCTGACGAGTATGACACAAAGTTAAAATGGGTGAAATTGCTTAAGGGTTTGAGAGTGTGAGTAGGCAAGCAACACCTGATATTAACTGTAAGCTAAGCTGAAAATAGATTTTTGGTTAAGTGGGAAGTAAAGGGTCTCACAATAGGTCATTCTGTCTGCCAAAGTTGTGATAGAAACTTGGTGGGACTCTACACTTCCCTTTATTTCAAGTCTGTGTTCTTTAGTGTGCCCAATGCGGGGATCACGTTTTCTAGTTTAGTCCAGAATCAACAACTAGCTCCTCTATCTTCCCCTTATTCTCTTTTAAGAAGGCATCACCATCAACCATCACTAGTTACTGTAAAAACAGATGCAAAATAGACAACAAATATTCCCACTAGTATTTAAGTCATCATCTGAACACAGATTTATTGGCCATAGGAGATTAATACCTTGTGTATTTTTTTTTTTTTAATTAAAAAAGAGACACTGTCCGGCTGGTGTGGCTCAGTGGTTGAGCAGTGACCCAAGCACCAAGAGGTCACCAGTTCAATTCCTGGTCAGGACACATGCCCAGGTTGTGGGCCTGATCCCCAATGGGGGGCATGCAGGAGGCGGCCAATCAATGTTCTCTCTCATCAAAGTTTCTATCTCTTTCTCCCTCTCACTTCTTCTCTCTTTAAAATTAATAAAGGCAAACATTTTTAAAATAAGATTAAAAAATTAAAAGGAGATACAACTTTAATTTTAGTCAGAAACTTGAACATATGAACAGGTTTTAAAACCTTGTTTATTATAGATCTGTAAAGTGTTTCCAAAAGAATCTTGCACATTAGCACCAGGTATGGATGCTCCCTACCCCCCAAACACCCTTAACATTTAATACACTCTCTCACATGGATTTCAAAAACTTACAGATACATTGACATAATTGACAGCAGAAATCTAAATTCAGATACTATTGCAATAAATCTTATCATTCACTGAAGTGAGAGAATAAAAAAGACATTTTAAGTGTTTGGCTTGACTATACGCACTTCTGAATTTTCACTGAACTTAGTTTAGCCCAGCCAGTGACTGTGATCTTGGAAGCAAGCTAGACAGAGGAGAAATTTAATAATAAAATTGACCTATTCTATTCCACATTTATTGGCAGCTACTTGTATCTGGATGTCTGCTTTGCCCATGGGTGTATCTAGTAAGGTCAATGTGTCGCTTAGAGTTTTGCTACTGGCTATAAAAAAATAAACTAAAAAATGTCAGTGGCTTAACACAATAGAAGCTGATTTCTCTCTCACATAATGTCTAGTGTGTGTGTTTCTGAGCTTTCCTGGAATCCAGGTACCTTTCATATTTGTATTGTGCTATTTTCTAGGGGTCTTAGAATCCTGTGTTCAGACAGAAAGGGAAAGAAAAGATGGAGAAGAGAAAACCCAGCCTTCTTTCATTAACTTTGGTTACTAAGTGACACACATCTCTTGTATTTGCATTCCACTGGTCAGATATGGTCCCATCTAGAATGCAAGGATCGCTGGGAAATGTAACTGGCTGGGCAGCTGCTTTCCAGAAAAACACACAAAGCATAAGTGAGTAAGTTTGCTGGATTCACAGTATCTGTAAAATACTGGGGGGTAGGGAGTGGAGTGAGCAGGGTCCACGATTTTTGTTAGAGAGTAAGCTGTCTCTGCACAGTGAAAATTGATCACACCCAATTAGAGAAGATTATGTGGAAAACCCAGTGGTAATTTGTATTGAAAAATTGTATTGCTTTGGGGAAAATATTTCATGGCCACTGGCTGAATGTTTATAAGAATACCAAATTCAATAAACTTATCTACTCTTCTTCTTTTTTTAAAAAAATTTTGCATATTCCTTCTAAAAGGAAATGGGGATTTATGCAAAAGTACTTCTGACTTGTTTTGCTTGTTTGCAAACATTTGAGCTGATGAAGTATTGATATAAGAAAATTGTCTTCTGACAAAGGTATTAATTGACCCACAGCAGAATGTCATGAAGTGCTGCACTAAGAGACATAAGGTAGGTGTGTAAGAAATAGCTATCTCATGGAGGTCAGTAGATTTGTCTTCTGATCTTATTTTTGCTTCTGTGTGACCCTAGGCAAGTTCTCACGACATCCTCAGCTGTAAAATTAGTCTTGAAATTGACGGTCCAGCTCTGATTCTTTTTGTACTAAATTTTTTTCAATCTCTAGTTTAAAGACTGGAATTTAAAGGGCTAGCCTGAAAGTTCAGAGTAAACATAATATCACTGGCATATCAAGCACCTCCCTTGGTGAGCAAAAGAGACCCCCATCTTCTGAGAATCTGTGTTCAGAATAAAATATATTTAAAATATAATGAATCTGATAATAATTTTATAAATATCTGCCAGTTTGGAGGGAAGGGCTCTTAGAATTTTATTGGGCCTCTCAGCATTGTAAATTGATTCGAGTTCATATCATTCTTATTGTTCCATTGATAACTCTGCTTTGCTTTTGCTTAAAGAGTATATCCTCCTATATTGGGAAATATGGGTGATTTTGTTTTTGTGTGTTTCATTTGTTTGTTTGTTTTGGTGTTAGAGAAAGCCTAAGTGGTCAAGATGAGTGTTGAATGCACATCCCTGAATTCTGGATGTTCTATGAGAGAAATCGAGCCTCCGGATGGAAAAATGCCATTGACCTTAGGGTGTGTGCTTATTAATTCAGACTCTTGATAAATTTGTACATATACTGAACATGTCCTTATCAGACAACCTATGTGCCAGGCATCCAGTAATTTTACAATGAAAGGATAAGAGATCTTTCTTTCTTACAGCTGCATAGTACTCCATTGTGTGTATGTACCACAGCTTTTTGATCCATTCGTATACTGATGAACACGGGCTGTTTCCAGATCTTGGCTATTGTAAATAGTGCTGCTATGAACATGGGGGTTCATATATTCTTCCTGATTGGTGTTTCAGGCTTCTTAGGGTATATTCCTAGAAGCGGGATCACTGGGTCAAATGGAAGTTCAATTTTTAATTTTTTGAGGTAACACCATATTGTTTTCCATAGAGGCTGCACCAGTCTGCATTCCCACCAGCAGTGTACTACAGTCCCCTTTTCTCCACACCCTCGCCAACACTTGTTTGATGATTTGTTGATGGCGTCCATTCTGACAGGTGTGAGGTGATACCTCATTGTTGTTTTAATTTCCACCTCTCTGATGATTAGTGATGTTGAGCATTTCTTCATGTGTCTCTTAGCCATTTGTATGTCCTGTTTAGAGAGGTGTCTATTCAGCTCCTCTGCCCATTTTTTAATTGGGTTCTTTGTCTTCCTTTGGTTGAGTTGTATGAGCACTCTATATATATTGGAAATTAACCCCTTATCTGATATATCATTGGCAATGATGTTCTCCCATACAGTGGGTTGCCTTTCCATTTTGATGATTGTTTCTTTTGCTGTGCAGAAGCTTTTTAGTTTGATGTAGTACCATGTGTTCATTTTTTCCTTTGTTTCTGTTGCCTTAGGTAATGTATCAGTGAAAATTCTGCTGCGTATGATGTCCGAAATTTTGATGCCTACATGTTCTTCTAGAATTTTTATGGATTCATGGGTCACATTTAAGTGTTTTATCCATTTTGAGTTTATTTTTGTGTATGGTGTAAGTTGATGGTCGAGTTTCATTTTTTTGCATGTAGCTGTCCAATTTTCCCAACACCATTTATTAAAGAGGCTGTCTTTACTCCACTGTATGCTCTTGCCACCTTTGTCAGATATTAATTGAGCATATTGCCTTGGGTCCATTTCTGGGTTCTCAGTTCTGTTCCACTGGTCTATATGCCTGTTCTTGTGCCAGTACCAGGCTGTTTTGATTACAGTCGCTTTGTTGTATAACCTGATATCTGGTATTGTGATCCCACCTACTTTGTCCTTTGATTTTATTTCTATTGAATACCACTTTTTTGTGTGTGATTCCTTTGAATGCCATATTGAGTATTGTTTTATTCTTTTTAAAGAGCATCTGTCATATAGTAGATACTGAACAAGAGTTATTGTTTCTACCAATTAATATTTATTTTGAATTTTTTATCCTTTCAAGGTTATAGTGATTCTTTTAGATTTCTTTCAGTTCATGCTAAGACTTCTTCACAAATATTTATTAGCATACAGCAGATGTGAGGGACTTTATTACATGTACTGGTGGATATCATGACATATAAGAAACAGCATGGATGGTGCAAAAGGGAAAGGTGTCTGGATATGGGTGATTTTCCAGTTGTAAGCCAGGCCGGCTTCCCTCCGTGGTAGATGAGGTCACTATTATGCAATGGATTTTATTTGAAGGCTGCTGGAATGCATATTGGACACACTTTGCAAGCTGCCTTGGTCTTTGAGATTCCATTATAATATTCCATCCCCTTTGCTTTGCTCTTTTTTTTTGTTTGTTTCCCCCTCACTCGAGGATAGTCTTAAGTTTATCATTAGATAGAGGGGGAGAGAGAGAGAGACAGAGAGAAACATCAATGTGATAGAGCCACATGGACTTGCTGCCTCCCGCACCACCTGACCAGCGTTGAGGACGAACTGCAACGGAGGTATATGCGCTTGACTGAAATTGAACCTGTGACTCATGTGTCCACGGGCCAATGCTCTAACCACTGAGAAACCCGCCAGAGCATGCTTTGCTCTCTTAAAATATATTGTTGGCTTGTGTTTGAGCCATAATACATTAAGCTTACTATTAATCATTAACACCTTGCTGTGAATTATTTTGTGAGTTTGCTCTATGCCAGTTAATGTGTCAAGGCCTGGGACCTGGAAGGAGGGAGCAGTCTGGACTTCTAGCAAAGGGTCTCGGTTTTCATCAGGTCCTCCTCGTGGGGTCTAGAGTCAGGCTGGCTGCTTCCATAACCTGAAGCAAAGAGCACTTGAAGAGAGAGTGAAAAAAATCCCTTCTCCTTAGGGCTGCTCAGGTAAGGCTAAGTCTTTTAAATTAATCATTACTAAATACTGGAGAAAGGAAAATAAACCCCGATGGATGGAAATAATGAGGGGTGCAGAGCACAGCTGTCTTTTCCTTCTTAACTAGAGCACTCACTCACACTCAGCTTGGTCTGGCTGATTCCTCTACCTTGACTTACCATGTTACTGCAAAGTGAACCCCCAAATTCTCTGTCGATACAGCCATTCATACTTAAAAAACTTTTGTAATAAAGTACTACTATTTATAAATGATGAATGATACTAATATGAGGTCTTTGAGAAGGAGCTCTTTGGACTCAGCTTGAAGTTCTCCTCTAGTTTTATGAAGGGTGTTGCTACATTCTTAGCAGGAAATGCTGTTCTTTGCTTATGAAGAGAAAATGCCCTGAAGCATCTCAATACTATGTCCTCCAGAGTACCTGATTCATAATATGAAGTAAGTAAATGATTTGGAAAGGTAATCAGTTTCCTCATGCAGTTTTGGATTGAAAATGAACATTAATTAATAGTGTCAAAGTAAATTATTTTCAATACATGAACTCCTAAATTATTCTATACCCATGTTTCATGCTCTCTCTGGGTTCATTTTTTTTTTTTCATCTCCCTCATAATTAACAGTCAACTAAATTTAGTATGAATTTATTTTTCTACATGGTTATATTTGGTGCAGTGAGCTCTGAATACAGTATTTCCTATTATGTTTTAGAATACTGTTTTCAAATGGTAAATATTCTGCTTCTCATGGAATAGCTTCCCAAGGATAATTTTATTCTTTGATTATTAGTCTGTAAAACTACACTGCCAGTTTAATGTTTTCTAAAGCATGCTTTTCAGTTGCGTGTTATTCTCTTTCCTTGCCCTTCAATATGACTGTTCTGCTCTAGTGAGGTGGGGTCAATACAGACACCCATGATCTGTGCTTTCAAAACAGCACATGGCCTGCTAGTCTAAGGGAACCTCTAAAACTTAGGTTTACTGCCAAGCACAGAATTCCCATGAGATCAGCAACTATGTTTCACTCATATTTGTAGTCCCAGCTCCTAGCACAGGTTCTGGCCCTCAGTAGGTCCTCAATACATGCTTGTTGAATTGAAGCAAGTAGAAATATAGACAAGTAAGTCAGGATTCTCTAATTTTCAAGTGATGGAAAATCCAGTTCAAACCACTCTGAACAAAATGGAGATGTATTGGCTCAAGTATCTGAGATGTCCAGGGATAGACATGACTGCAGACCAGTCAGAATCCAAGGGTCTCCCCATTGTTACCAGAACACCATGCTTCTCCCTTTTTCTTTCTGCCCTGGACTCTGCTGTCCTCCTGTTGTAGGCTCCCTGAAGGTGGAGGCAAAGGGGATCCCCTGCAGCCTCAGACTATGTTGCCCTGACAGCTAGCCTGCTCAGGAGAAGCATCTCTATAGATAACCTTTAGCACAGGTCCATGTCTGACCCTCTGAGTCTCAGTGGCCTGCCTTAGGTAGGTAGCCTCATCATTCCTGAACCCATCGCCCTGTGTAGGGGAAGAGTGTATTCTGGCCAGACCTGGGTCAGGAACAGCCTACCGGTGGTCTACACCAAAATCATATGTTCTAAGAATAGGGATGGTGGTTCCCCAGAAAGATGCCTGCAGGTGATCAGCACCCCAAGAAAATGTTACAGAATAAGGAATGGTAGCAGTTGGCAATAGATCACAAATTCAAAATATACTGTAAGTTTTAAACTAGATTAGACCCCTTCCAATGGACTACATGCTTCTGGTACACTGGGTGTTTTCAGGGACTCAATAATAGATTTAAGTCTCCTTTTGGGATTTCTGGGCTTCTGGATCACAAGATGTGGTGGGAAAAATGTATTCTCTCTCCTCGGTTTGGAGAATATTGAAAGTTTAGTCATTGAATTTGTTGTGGATATTGTGCCCATTGGAGACCAAATTATTTTCCGGAAAATGAATCATGTTGGAACAAACACCCACTAGCTCAAGTTTTGACATTTCTGCCTGACTCCTGATGGAAGCTCTTATAAGGGACAATTCCTGGACTTCCCTCTCAGCAGTGTTCCCAGGACGTCACCCTGGTGGCAGAAGCACCCTGTCTGTCCCATTCTTTTCGAGAGGGTCTCCTGCAGTGTAAAAATGAGACACTATCTTTCTGCATCTAAGTCTAAGTGTCCTGGGGACTTGGCAAAAGTTCCTAGGCTCTTTTTAAATGTCCTGTTTATTTATTTATTCATTTATTTATTTTTTGATACAGATGTTTCTCTTTTTTTCTCCCACTGACATCCTCCTCCCAATCTCGCCCCACCCCCCAGCATTATTGTCTATGTCCTTGTTCATGCATACATGCATAAATGTTCTGTGGTTTATCTCTTCCCTCCCCCCACATCCACCTCTTCTGAGTTTTGTTAGTCTGCACACCACTTCCATGTCCCTGGGTCTATTATGTTCCTCAGCTTGTTTTGTTAATTATATTCCACAAAGAAGTGAGATCATGTGATATCTGTCTTTCTCTGATTGGCTTGTTTGCTTAGGATAATACACTCCAGGTCCTTCCACGTTGTCTCAAAGGACAAGAGATCTTTCTTTCTTACAGCTGCATAGAATTCCATTGTGTGTATATACCACAGCTTTTTTATCTACTCATCTACTGATGGACACTTGGGATGTTTCCAGATCTTAGTGATTGTGAATAGTGCTGCTGTGAACATAGGGGTATATATATTCTTTCTGATTGGTGTTTCAGGCTTCTTAGGGTATATTCCTAGAAGTGGGATCACTGGGTCAAATGGCAGTTCAATTTTTAACTTTTTGAGGTCACACCATAGTGTTTTCTTTTTTTTTTTGTAGGATTTATTTATTTATTTATTTATTTTAAATTTTATTTATTTATTTATTTTTTTGTTACAGATATTTTACCTTTTTACCCCATTGGCACCCCCCACCCCACCCCCCCTCCACCCTGTCCCCGGCTTAGTTGTCCATGTCCATTGGTCATGCATACATGCAGATAAGTTCTGTGGTTTATCTCTTCCCACCCCCCCACCCCCCATCCCCTCTTCTGAGGGATGTCAGTCTGTGCCCTACTTCCATGTGTCTGGGTCTACTGTATTCCTCAGACTGTTATGTTCATTATATTCCGTATATAAGTGAGATCATGTGGTATTTGTCTTTTTCTGCTTGGCTTCTTTCACTTAGGATAATACTTTCCAGGTCCCTCCATGTCGTCTCAAAGGATAAGAGATCTTTCTTTCTTACCGCTGCATAGTACTCCATTGTGTATATGTACCACAGCTTTTTGATCCATTCGTCTACTGGTGGACACTTGGGCTGTTTCCAGATCTTAGCTATTGTAAATAGTGCTGCTATGAACATGGGGGTACATATATTCTTCCTGATTGGTGTTTCAGGCTTCTTAGGGTATATTCCCAGCAGTGGGATCACTGGGTCGAATGGAAGTTCAATTTTTAATTTTTTGAGGTAGCACCATATTGTTTTCCATAGCGGCTGCACCAGTCTGCATTCCCACCAGCAGTGTATTAGAGTCCCCTTTTCTCCACACCCTCGCCAACACTTGTTGTTTGATGATTTGTTGATGGCGGCCATTCTGACAGGTGTGAGGTGATACCTCATAGTTGTTTTAATTTGCATCTCTCTGATGATTAGTGATGTTGAGCATTTCTTCATATGTCTCTTGGCCATTTGTATGTCCTGTTTGGAGAGGTGTCTATTCAGCTCCTCTGCCCATTTTTTAATTGGGTTCTTTGTCTTCCTTTTGTGGAGTTGTATGAGCACTCTGTATATACTGGAAATTAACCCCTTATCTGATACATCGTTGGCAATGATGTTCTCCCATACAGTGGGTTGCCTTTCCATTTTGATGATTGTTTCTTTTGCTGTGCAGAAGCTTTTTAGTTTGATGTAGTCCCATGTGTTCATTTTCTCCTTTATTTCTGTTTCCTTAGGTGATGTATCAGTGAAAATTCTGCTCTGTATGATGTCCAAAATTTTGTTGCCTACATTTTCTTCTAGAATTTTTATGGATTCACGGGTCACATTTAAGTCTTTTATCCATTTCGAATTTATTTTTGTGTATGGTGTAAGTTGATGGTCTAGTTTCATTTTTTTGCATGTAGCTGTCCAATTTTCCCAACACCATTTATTAAAGAGGCTGTCTTTACTCCACTGTATGCTCTTGCCACCTTTGTCAAATATTAATTGAGCGTATTGCCTTGGGTCCATTTCTGGGTTTTCAGTTCTGTTCCACTGGTCTATATGCCTGTTCTTGTGCCAGTACCAGGCTGTTTTGGTTACAGTCGCTTTGTAGTATAACCTGATATCTGGTATTGTGATCCCTCCAACTTTGTTCTTCTTTTTCAAGATTGCTGTGGCTATTCGGGGTCTTTTTTGGTTCCATATGAACTTTTGAAGTATTTGTTCTAGTTCTATGAAATATGTCGTTGGTATTTTGATGGGGATTGCGTTGAATCTATAGATTGCTTTGGGTAGTATGGACATTTTAATTATGTTAATTCTTCCAATCCATGAACAGGGTATGTGCTTCCACTTTTTTATATCTTCCTCTATTTCTTTTTTCAATGACCTGTAGTTTTCTGCAAATAGGTCTTTTACTTCTTTGGTTAAGTTTATTCCTAGGTATCGTAATTTTTTTGGAGCGATGGTAAATGGGATTGTTTTTTCAGTTTCTCTTTCTGTGAGTTCATCATTGATGTACAGGAATGCCGTCGATTTCTTGACGTTAATTTTGTATCCTGCTACTTTGCCAAACTCATTTATTAAGTCTAATAGATTTTTGATGGAGTCTTTAGGGTTTTCTATGTACAATATCATGTCATCTGCAAATAATGACAGTTTCACTTCCTCCTTTCCAATTTGGATCCCTTTTATTTTTTCTTCATGTCTGATTGCTGTGGCTAAGACTTCCAGTACAATGTTAAATAAGAGTGGCGAAAGTGGACATCCCTGTCTTGTTCCTGTTCTTAATGGAAATGTTTTTAGTTTCTGTCCATTGAGTATGATGTTGGCTGTAGGTCTTTCATATATGGCCTTTATTATGTTGAGATATGATCCCTCTATTCCTACATTGCTGAGTGTTTTTATCAGAAATGGATGCTGGATTTTGTCGAATGCTTTTTCAGCATCTATTGATATGATCATGTGGTTTTTATTCTTCATTTTGTTTATGTGGTGTATCATGTTTATTGATTTGCGAATATTGTACCAGCCTTGCATCCCTGGAATGAATCCCACTTGGTCATGGTGAATAATTTTTTTGATGTATTTCTGGATCCGATTTGCTAGTATTTTGTTCAGGATTTTGGCGTCTATGTTCATCAGGGATATTGGCCTGTAGTTTTCTTTCTTCGTAGTGTCTTTTTCTGGTTTTGGAATTAGAATTATGCTGGCCTCATAGAACGTGTTTGGAAGTCTTCCTTCTTCTTGAATTTTTTGAAATAGTTTGAGGAGAATGGGTGTTAGTTCTTTTTTGAATGTTCGGTAAAACTCCCCTGTGAAACCATCTGGGCCTGGGCTTTTGTTTGCTGGGAGAGTCTTGATTACCTCTTCAATTTCCTTAGTTGTTATTGGTCTGTTCAAGTTTTCTATCTCTTCCGGGAATAGTTTTGGGAGACTGTGTGTTTCTAGAAATTTGTCCATTTCGCTGAGATTGTCGAATTTGTTGCCATATAGTTGTTCATAGTAGTTGTTAACGATCTTTTGTATTTCCGTGGTGTTGGTTGTTACTTCTCCTCTTTCATTTCTGATTTTGTGTATTTGGGTTCTCTCTCTTTGTTTCTTGGTGAGTCTAGCTAAGGGTCCATCTATCTTGTTTATCTTTTCGAAAAACCAGCTCTTTGTTTCATTGATCCTTTGAATTGTTTTTTTGGTCTCTATGTCATTTATTTCTGCTCTGATCTTTACTATTTCCTTTCTTCTACTTGCTCTGGGGTTTTCTTTTTGTTTGCTTTCTAATTCTTTAAGTTGTGAGGTTAGACAGTCAATTAGAAATTTTTCTTGTTTTTTGAGGTAGGCCTGTAGTGCTATGAACTTCCCTCTCAGAACTGCTTTCGCTGCATCCCATAGATTTTGTGTTGTTGTGTGTTCATTTTCATTGGTTTCCAGGAAATTTTTAATTTCTTCCTTGATCTCCTCGGTGACCCATTCATTGTTTAATAACATGCTATTTAGCCTCCATGTGTTGAAATGTCTTTGCATGTTCTTTGTGCAATTGATTTCTAGTTTCATGCCATTGTGATCTGAGAAGATGCTTGATATGATTTCAATCTTCTTGAACTTGTAGAGATTTAGTTTGTGTCCTATCATGTGGTCTATCTTTGAGAATGTCCCATGTGCACTTGAGAAGAATGTGTATTCTGTAGTTTTGGGGTGTAATTCTCTGTAGATATCTATTAAATCCATTTGGTCTAGTGCTTCATTTAGAGTCTCTGTTTCCTTGCTAATTTTTTGCCTAGAGGATCTATCCAGTGCTGTCAATGGGGTGTTGAAGTCCCCTGCTATAATTGTATTGTTGTCGATTTCTCCTTGGAAGTCCTCCAGAAGATTTTTAATATATTTTGGTGCTCCTATATTGGGTGCATATATGTTTATCAAGGTTATATCTTCCTGTTGGATAGATCCTTTCAATATTATGTAGTGGCCGTCTTTGTCTCTAGTTATGGTCTTCATTTTGAAATCTATTTTATCAGATATGAGAATTGCTACCCCAGCTTTTTTTTGCTTTCCATTTGCTTGGAAAATTTTTTTCCATCCCTTCACTTTCAATCTATGTGAGTCTTTTGTTGAGAGGTGGGTCTCTTGTAAACAACATATAGATGAGTCATGCTTTCTTATCCAATCAGCTACTCTGTGTCTCTTTATGGGAGCATTCAATCCATTTACGTTTAAGGTGATTATTGATATGTACTTATTTATTGCCATTTTTGTTTAGTGTGGTTCCATTTTTCTTCCCATTTCTACTGCTAATTACAGCAGTCCTTTTAACATTTCTTGCAGTGCTGGTTTGGTGCTAATGTATTCCCTTAGCTTTTTTTTGTCTGGGAAGCTCTTTATTTGATCTTCTATTTTGAATGATAGCCTTGCTGGGTAGAGTAGTCTTGGATTCAGATTCTTGTTTTTCATGACTTTGATTACTTCATGCCATTCTCTTCTGGCCTGTAGTGTTTCTTGTGAGAAGTCAGCTGAAAGCCTTATGGGGTTCCCTTTGTAGGTAACCTGTTGCTTATCTCTTGCTGCTTTTAGGATTCTCTCTTTGTCTTTAATTTGTGGCATTTTAATTACTATGTGTCTTGGTGTGGGCCTGTTTGGGTTCTTCTTACTTGGGACTCTCTGTGCTTCTTGAACTTGAATGCCTTCTTCCTTCACCAAATTAGGGAAGTTTTCTCTCACTATTTTTTTGAATATATTCTCTATCCCTTGCTCCTTTTCTTCTTCTTCGGGGACTCCTATGATACGAATATTATTACGTTTCCAGTTGTCCCATAGTTCTCTTAAGCTGTCTTCCTGTTTTTTAATAGTTTTTTCCTTTTGTTTTTCTGATTGGTTGATTTTTTCTACCCTGTCTTCTAATTCACTGATCCGGTCCTCAGCTTCCCCTACTCTGCTTTTTAAACCTTCCAATGTGTTTTTCATTTCGGATATGTCATTTTTTATCTCTTCTTGTTGGTTTTTAATTTCCATTTGGCTTATTTTCAGTGTCTCTATGTCTTTACTCAGGCTGTTCAGCTTCCTCAAGATCATGGCTCTGAATTCTAGCTCTGTTAACATGCCTAATTGCTCCACATTGATCTCATCTTCGGTGGAGGTGTCTTGCTCTTTCATTTGGCTTCTGTTTCTGTGTTTCACCATTTTAGCTATCACTGTGGGCTTTGGAGCCTGTCAAGTTCTCCCTATGGGTGTTGGTGTTCTGCTGTTTGTGGCTCCCTCTCCTGTGTTTAGATGAGCGAGGGAGGACCCGCGTTGAACACCACTGTCAAGTCTTACTTTCCTGGTTAAAGTTGCCAGCCCAGGAAACGTACTGTTATCCTCTAGCTTTTTGCCTGGAGGCTAGCAGTCTAGGTTAATTGATGAGTTTTGGGTTGTCAGTTGATTGAAAAACTCCCTCTGGTGCTCAGCCAAGGGGCTTTAACGAGGGTGGGGCAGATGCTGGTTGTTAGTGAGCCTCAATTAGCACTTCAATGGCCCACAGGGTGGGGTTGGATCTCCGAGGGAGGGGCTGCTGCCTCTCTCAGAGCCCTGGGAAGGAGCAATGTGGCCACCGTCCTGAGTGGCTGCACTCAGCCAAAGCTCTGAGCGCCCTCCAAACCCCGAGTGTCCCGACACAGTTCCAGTCCAGTCTGCCCTCCCTCCGCCGGAGCCCAAGGTGAGTGGCTGTGGCTGTTTCAGCCTCTGTCCCGGCTCTGCGCTGTGGAGCCGCCTGGGAGTGTGACCCGCGGGCGCCGCTTACAGCTGAGGCCGCTGCCGAGCTGCCGACCGTGCGCTCCCAGCCCCGTCTCGCACCTTCGCAATCCTACCGGGATGGAATCAGTGTCCTGCGTTGTATGGTCCTCCAAGCTGCTTTTCTGTTGCTTTTTCCTGTCGATTTGTCTGTGTTATAGTTGTAATTCCAGTTTGGTTCTGGGAGACGGTCTGTGTAGCTCCGTTCACTCCGCCGCCATTTTTCCGAATCCCATAGTGTTTTCCATAGTAGCTGCACCAGTCTGCATTCCCACCAGCAGTGTACTAGAATTCCCTTTTCTCCACACCCTTGCCAACACTTGTTATTTGAGGATTTGTTGATGGAAGCCATTCTGGTAGGTGTGAGGTGATACCTCATAGTTGTTTTAATTTGCATCTCTCTGATGATTAGTGATGTTGAGCATTTTTTCACGTCTCTGGGCCATTTGTATGTCCGGTTTGGAGAAGTGTCTCTTTAGGTCCTCTACCCATATTTTAATTGGGTTCTTTGTTTTCCTTTTATTGAATTGTATGAGTACTCTATATATTTTAGAAATTAACCCCTTATCTGATGTATCATTGGCAATTATGCTCTCCTATATAGTAGGTTCCCTTTCCATTTTGATGGTTTTTTGTTGTTGTTGTTGTTTTTGCTGTGCAGAAGCTTATGAGTTTGATGTAGTTCCATGTGTTCATTCTTTCCTTTGTTTCTATTGCCTCAAGTCATTCTATCAGTGAAAATTCTGCTGCATGTGATGTCTGAAATTTTGTTGCCTACATTTTCTTCTAGGATTTGTATGGATTCATTGATCACATTTAAGTCTTATTCATTTCGAGTTCATTTTTGTGGATGGTGTAAGTTGGTGGTCTAGCTTTGATTTCTTTGCATGTAGCTGTTCAATTTTGCCAACACCATTTATTGAAGAGGCTGTCTTTACTCCATTGTATGCTCTTGCCACTTTTGTCAAACATTGAGTTATTGTCTTGGGTCAATTTCTGGGTTCTCTCTTCTATTCCATTGATCTATACACCTGTTCTTGTGCCAGTACCAGGCTGTTTTGATTACTATGACTTTGTAGTATAGACTGATATTCAGTATTGTGACCCCTTTCTACTTTGTTCTTGTTTTTGAAGATTGCTATAGCTATTGAGGGTCTTTTTTGGTTCCATATAAACTTTTGAAGTATTTGTTCTAGTTCTGTGAAATATGTTGTTGGTATTTTGATGGGGATTGCATTGACTCTATAGATTTCTTTAAGTAGTATGGATATTTTAATGATGTTAATTTTTCCAATCCATGAATAAGGTATGTGCTTCCACTTTTTTATATCTTCCTCTATTTCTTTTTTTAGTGACCTGTAGTTTTCTGCAAATAGGTCCTTTACTTCTTTGGTTAAGTTTATTCCTATGTATCTTTTTTTTTTTTTTTTTGCCACAGTGGTAAATGGGGTTGCTTTTTCAGTTTCTCTTCCACTGAGTTTGTTGTTGGTGTACAAGAATGCCATCAATTTCTTGACGTTAATTTTGTATCCTGCCACTTTGCCAAATTCATTTATTGAATCCAGTAGATTTTTGATGGAGTCATAAGGGTTTTCTATGTACAATATCATGTCATCTGCAAATAATGACAGTTTCACTTCCTCCTTTCCAATTTGGATTTCTTTTGTTTTCTTCATGTCTAATAGCTGTGGCTAAAACTTCCAGTACTATATAAAATAAGAGTGGCGAGAGTGGACATCCCTGTTTGGTTCTTGTTCTTAAGAAAAATGCTTTTAGTTTTTGCCCATTGAGTATGATGTTGGCTGTAGGTCTTCCATATATGGTCTTTATTATGTCAAGATATGATCCCTCTATTGCCATATTGCTGAGTGTTTTTATCAGAAATGGGTGCTGGGTTTTGTCAAATGCTTTTTCAGCATCTATTGGTATGCTCATATGGTTTTTCTCTTTCATTTTGTTTATGTGAGGTATCACATTTATTGATTTGCAGATATTGCACCATCCTTGCATCCCCGGGAAGAATCCTACTTGGTAATGATGAATTTTTTTGATGTACTACTGGATTCGATTTGCTAATATTTTGTTAAGGATTTTGGTATCTGTGTTCATCAGGGATATTGGTCTGTAGTTTTCTTTTTTTGTAGTGTCTTTATCCAGTTTTTGAATTAGAATTATGTTGGCCTCATAGAATTTGTTTGAAAGTCTTCTGTCTTCTTGGATTTTTTGGAATAGTTTGAGGAGAATGAGTGTTAGATGGTCTTTGAATGTTCAGTAAAACTCCTCAGCGAAGCCATTCAGGCCTCGGCTTTTGTTTCCTGGGAGTTTCTTGATCACATCTTCAATTTCCTTGGTTGTTATTGGTCTATTCAAGTTTTCTATCTCTTCCCATTTCAGTTTTGGGAGATTGTGTGTTTCTAGAAATTTGGCCATTTTGCCTAGATTGTTCAATTTGTTGGAGTATAATTGTTCATAGTATGTTTTAATGATCTTTTGTATTTCTGTGGTTTCAGTTGTTACTTCTCCTCTTTCATTTCTGATTCTGTTTATTTGGGTCTTCACTTTTTGTTTCTTGGTAAGTCTGGCTAAGGGTACATCAATCTCAATCTTGTTTATCTTTTCAAAGAACCACCTCTTTGTTTCATTGATCTTTTGAATTTTTTTTTTTTTAATCTCTATGTTGTTTATTTCTGCTCTGACCTTCACTATTTCTTTCCTTCTACTTGCTGTGGGTTTTCTTTTTGTTTGCTTTCTAGTTCTTTGACTTGTAGGGTTAGAAAGTCAATTAGGAATTTTTCTTGTTTCTTGAGGTAGGCCTGTAGTACTATGAACTTTCCTCTCAGGACTGCTTTTACTGAATCCCATAAATTTTGTGTTGTTGTGCGTTCATTTTCATTGGTTTCCAGGAAGTTTTTAATTTCTTTCTTGATCTCCTTAGTAACCCATTTGTTGTTTAATAACAGGCTAGTTAGCCTCCATTTGTTTGAATGTTTTTTGTTGTAATTGATTTGTAGTTTCATGCCATTGTGATCTGAGGAGATGTTTGATATGATTTCAATCTCCTTGAATTTGTGGAGATTTACTTTGTGTCCTAACTTGTGCACTTGAGAAGAATGTGTGTTCTGAAACTTTGGGGTAAAATGTTCTGTAAATATTAATTAAGTTCAGTTGATCTGGTTGGTAATTTAAGGACTGTGTGTCCTTGTTAATTTTTTGTCTAGAAAATCTATCAAGTGGTGTCAGTGAGGTGTTAAAGTCACCCACTAAAATCATATTGCTATTGATCTCTCCTTTGAAGTCCTCTAGAAGTTTTTAAACATATTTTGGTGCTTCTGTGTTTGGTGCATATATGTTTACCAGGGTTATATCCTCTTGATGGATTGTTCCTTTTAATATTATGTACTGACCTTCTTTGTCTCTTATTATGGCCTTCATTTTGAAGTCTATCTTATCAGATATGAGTATTGCTACACCACCTTTTTTTTTTTTTTTTTTTCATTTCTATTTGCCTGGAAAAATTTTTTCCATCCCTTCACTTTCATCCTGTGTGAATCTTTTGTTGTTAGGTGGGTCTCTTGTAGATAGCATATATATGGGTCATATTTTCTTATCCAATCAGCTACCCTATGTCTTTTGTTTGGTTATTTAAGCCATTTACATTTAAAGTTATTATTGATAAATAGTTATTAGTTACCATTTTTATTTTATGCCTGTGTTCCTCTCTTGATCTCTCTCTTTCTCTCTATTTCTTCTTCTTCTTACAGCAGTTCCTTTAGCATTTCTTGCAATGCTCGTTTGATGGTAGTACATTCCTTTAGCTTTTTTGGTCTGTGAAGTTCTTTATTTTGCCTTCAATTTTAAATGATAGCTTTGCTGGATAGAGTAGTCTTGGATTCAGACCCTTGTCTTGCATTACTTTGTACACTTTATGCCACTCCCTTCTGGCCTGCAGTATTGCTATTGAGAAATCAGGTGACAGTCTAATGGGAACTCCTTTGTAGGTAACTTTCTGTCTCTCTCTTGCTTCCTTTAAGATTCTTTCTTTGTCTTTAATGTTTGCCATTTTAATTATGATGTGTCTAGCTGTGGGTCTTTTTGGGCCATCTTACTTGGGACTCTTTGTATTTCCTGGACTTGTGTGACTTTTTACTTCACCAAATTAGGGAAGTTTTCTGTCATTATTTCTTCAAACAGGTTCTTTAGTCCTTTCTCCACGTCTTCTCCTTCTGGTATCCCTATGATGCAAATATTATTATGCTTTGTGTTTTCCCAAAGCTCTCTTAAACTCTCTCCTGCTTTTAATTTTTTTTTCCCATTTGCTGCTCTATTTGAGCAATGTTTTTCTACCTTGTCTTCTAACTCATTGATTCAGACTTCAGCTTCTTCTAATCTACTGTTGAATCCTCCTAAGTTATATTTCATATCAGCTATATTGTTCTTTATTTCCTCTTGATTTTTAATCATAGCTTCTACCTCTTTTTTTAAGCTGATATAGTTTCTGCCGAGCTCTCTATAGTTCTCATTAAGTAGTTGTAATTCTCACTGAATTGTTTGAGCACTCTTAAAATCATTGCTTTGAATTCTTTATCTGACAAATCATATTCATCCATTTCATGTAGTTCTTTTTCTGGTGATTCCTCCTTTTCTTTCATTTGGGTGTTATTTCTTTGTCTCCCCATTTTAGCTGTCTGGTAGTTCTAGATCTGGTGAGGAATGTTGGGATGTGTAGGCAGGTCAGTGTATATCAAATAAGGCTGCTGTGCCTCCCAGACTGTTCTGGTGTGCATGTTTCCTTTTGCCTGCTATGGGTCCTGGAGCACTGACTACTGGTGGCTGGTATTGGTCTGTCCTGGTAGGTGCTGCTGCTGGATCATGTGGGTCCCACTGAAGCCATGCTCCCCACCAGCCCCATGGGCAGCTGGATCTCACTGGCCCTGCTGGAGCCCCGGGTCCCACCACTGGTGGCTGGGGAGTGCTGCTGCCCGATGGGGCTCAGCTCCTGCTCAGCCACTTCTGAAGTTTTTGAGGATGGGTCTCAGCTGCCAATCTGTGCTGCTGCTGCCTAGGGATGGATGTCTTCTCCTGAGCCTCTGTTTCTGGGAGTGGGTCTCAGCTCTGATCAGGGTGCTGCCATGAGGGGTGGTGCTGGGTTCCCAGCCTTTTGTGGCTTCCATAGCAGGCACCTTGACAGCACTCCTACTGTGTACTGTTCTGTGTTGACACAGAGGGGTCCACTGGTCCAATGGTGTCAGGTGCATTGGTGGGCTCAGGTTGTTGGGCCCTAGCTGCTCCCACTGCTGCCTCCCAGAAATGACCAGGGATCTTCCAAAATGGCAGGGCCTTCTAGCCCTGGAGGAAGAAGCACCCTGAACAGCCACTTACCACAGTAGTCGGCTGCTCCTGTCCATAGTACAGGAACCTTCTGCTCCACGTTTCTGCACTGCTTGAGGTTGCTCGTCCACACTCATGTCCACTCACACTCACTCACTTTCTCATGCACTCACCCTCCCTCAGGTCCTGCCTGCCACCATCTTCTTAAATGTCCTTTTTTGGGTTACAAGTGCCCACATGAAAATTGATCCCTGTGAAAAGTTTTGTGGGCTCCAGCATTTCCCAGGACAAGGCAGACAAATGAGACCCTAAGAATGACCTCAAGTTCCATGAGGAAGCCCATTTTTTATTTAACACTATGCTACAATGTCCTAACTTAGGTCCATGAGGACAGGCTAAGTAGAAGCTGAAACTCGTGGCAGTCATATCAAAAACTCTGAACTTTAACAGCACACCTTTCTCTTTCTGCCCTTGGTTTTCAAATACAGATGCACTTTCAGGTCTTCTGGGCCTCTCTTATTCCTGAGATATTACTTCCTGGTGAATGGGACTCATATTGTGTGTTTGAGAATGTCTGCAGAAATCATACTAATTGAGAATATTGGAAAGTAAGGTTCTGCTAGAGCAGAATATAATAAAATTTCAGTGAGTAGTCAAATAAACTTTTCATATATCAAGATGCTGAGTACATGCATATATCGGTATGCTACTTTTATTTCATATTATGAATATTTTTATTTATTGAAAAAAGATTAATTGATCCTTGAAGAATTTTATATCAATTATTACTTGAATATAAAATAAAGTTTTACTAACTGATGAAATATATAGTTATAATAAAATAATAGTTTTTTATTTATATTTTATCTAAAATTTAATTTTGTTAATATATACAAATTAATATAGCAGTACAGTGAGCCCTGGCTGGGTAGCTAAATTGGTTGGAACATCATCTCGCTATGCTGAGGTTGTAGGTTCAATCCCCAGTAATGGCACATACAAGAATCAACCAATGAATGCATAAACAACAAATCCATCTCTCTCTCTCTCTCTCTCTTTTTCTCTCGCTCTCCCTCCCTCCCCTTCCCTCACTAAAAAAAAAAGAGAGAGAGAGAGAGAGAAAAATTAATAAAGGAGCAGTACATTGGAAAATATTTTTTCAGTAAATTTCAAATGCTATGAAAGAAACTTCTATTTTACAAATACCATTTTAAATATAAGTTTAAATGGTAAGTCTTCATATTATCATTTAAATTCAGGCATGGGTTCATCAAGACCCACATGAGGATATGATTGTTAAATGTGTAGTGCTGGGTATGCTTCTAAGAATTAAGGGATTTTTATGATTCCTTAATAGTTATTATTATTACTATTATTAGTTATTATTATTACTATTATTAGTCTCCTAGATTTCCTAGAAGGTTACTAGAGCCTCCACAAAATGTCATGTTAATATTCAGCATGATATTCTTCTTTTATTTCTCTGTGGAAGACCTGATTCAGTACTATCACTTTTGTGGTGTTTTTGCAGATATCATGGGTAAAAACAGTTCACCGAAACAAAATAAATGACCATAGTAGACCAAAGAAAACATGTGGCAGAAATACAGCTTATATATATTACTTTCTTAATTTATGTGTTATATTTTAATTCTTTCTCCTCTGGTTAGTTATTTCAGTGTATTGATTTTTTGAAATGATCACATTTATATATTTGTGATATATAACATATATCACATATATAGATGAAAACACACAGATAGATTTCAAGTCAAACAATAAAAATAATAATAGCTAACATGTACTAAGTACTTACTATGTTTTTTTTGGGAGATCAGCCTCTACTTCAGAGATAGTGAAACATAGAACATGGAAGTTAAGAGCAAAGATTCTGGAGCTGGGCTGGCTGGGTCAAATCTCAGTCCTACAGTTTACTAACTGGCCAAGAGCTGCTAAAATAACTCTCATGACTGAGAATATCTCAAGTATGAGAATTACAAAGAATATATACAACATACTGGAATGAGTTGTTACAGGTCGAATTTTAAGAAACAGTTTAGCACCTCATGAAGTAGCTTTCATTGGGCACATGGATATGTAGCAAAAAATTTATTTCAAAATAATGATAAAGGAGGAGCTTAAGGGATTTTAGCTATCCAAAGGAATATTATTTTATATTAATTTCATTTATAGTCTTGCCTATTTAAGTGTGCAGTTGATGAGAGACACTTTACAAAGGCAAGGAATGGTCACTAGGTGTTAAAGAAGGTGGCTTAACTTTCCCAACCGAGTCAGAAATCTGATCACTTTTGAGAAATTTTGTCTTGTGTTATAAGAAAACCCATGGTATCTATTCTTTAGTATATACTTGTTCTTGCAGTATCTTTTGGTGAAGCAGATAAATTTAAAACAACTAACATGATAAAATTATACATGGTGGTGTAGAGGGACACAAACTGAACATAGATGTGAAGCTTGAAAATATGGATCCATCGGTGAGGGTCCTTGGTGAGAAGGGTCACTGTCAGCCACCATCCGTGGTGGCTGCTGATGCCTGGGTATTGGAGAGGTGGCCAGTGGTTATTCTTGTTAAGCTGATAGTAACCCATATATTAACAAAAGTTATTCAAAGATTTTCATGTTGGATTTTGCTTTTAAAAGTTTCCACTGTGGATCTTTATTTTTCCAAACATTTCAATTTTATGAGATAAATGATAACATGAGTTTTAATGTATGATCTGACATTGAACAAATTTCAAACTTATGAAATTCAGAGCCAAAGGGTTCAAAATAATCAACTTGGATTTTTTAAAAAGTGTGTGGTTGGTTAACTAATTGAGCATAGAGAGCTATTGTAAGTTTGGGTTCCTGTTCCAACAGAGAGAATTGCCAGCTTTCACTTCTGAGACTTGGGAATGGGGTAAATCTAAATATGTAATCTTAATAACTTAATTCTATTGGGCCCAGGTTCTATAATATTATAAATAATTGTTTACTTTGTAATTGGTGTCTTAGGCATTCATGTTGGCAGTCTCAAGCAGTAGATGCAGAAAAAGAAATGGTACTCTCATATGATGGGGAGGGTAGTAAAAGGAAGGCATGGCATATAGAGAAATTGGAGATCACAGGAATGAACAGAGACAGGGGTCATATTTCATTCAGTGTATCACTCAAATTTAATTTTTAAAGCTTTGTCCTTAACATCTCTGCACCCCCCATCCCCATCTCCCAGAATTAGCACTTCCAGCCCATTATACTCAAAGAACTTGATCCATTTCCCTAAAACAACAGAGCATATTGAATTGTGGAAATTCTTATCTTCCAAGGCTGTTTTACTACCAGCCTGGAAACTCCGAGAACAGGACCTAGGACGTATTACTTGGAATCCCTTACGCTGGAGAAGTGCTGATCCATATAGAGGGCACTCAAACTTGTTGAGAAAGTTGAATAAACAAAATGGTCTCACCCTTACTTAAAAAGCAAGTGTATGTTTTGATTATGTTCTAAGACTGCTGCATACATTAATTCCAAATAAAATGTAGCAATGGCTCCTCATTGCCTTTGGAATAAACTCCAAACTCTGCTTTATATCGAAGGTCCTTTAGGACCTGGCTGGAACTTTCTCTGCCTTATCAATCAGAATCTTGTCCTTTGCACTATATTTTGATCATATCTGACATTTGTAATCTCACATATATGCCATACAATTTCACTGTGTCCTGTCTTTATACTTACTGTCCTCTCTGTATGGAAAACCGGTTCTCCACTTTCATTTTATTAATTTGATTTATTACAGAAATACATAATATAAAAATTCAGGTTAAAAATTTGCTTCTTTCCAAGGTTTATATTTATATGTATAGTTTTCAGTGGTCTCTGTGATTAAGATTTATTTTCTACTTTGTTGAAATACTTTTAAATCCAAAGAAATATGTGCTTCTGGCCATAAAACAATAAAAACAATAACAGACAGGCTTTATTAAGTATATATTATGTACTAGCACTTTACATAGAGTATCTCAGTGCCAAGTACAATTCATATCCTATTTTGCTGATGAGAAAATGAACACTTAACTGAAGTAATTTGCTGAGGTCCACATAGCTGATAAAAGAGAGCTCACTAATAGTTATTCACCTCCCCCTCCTCTCCAGCCCCATCTTCCTGAGCAGTTTCATTTGTGACCTCCTACACCTCTCTCTGTTTGTGTGTACACACACACACACACACACACACCACTACTTCAGTTAGTTACTTTTGCTGATTTTTTTTTAACATTTAGTTAATGAATCATGTCCTCATGGAGCTTCCCCTGACCCTACCTCTAATCTGGGTCCTGGGGATCTCCCACAGTACTGAACATACCACTGTCATGATTGCCACAATATCTTGTGCAAATATTATCTAATTGTTTGTCTCTTTTCTATCCTGAAAGTTCCTTGATGAGAGATACCATGTCTGTTCTCTCTGTAGCTTCATACTTAGCACATCATGGGCATCATATTAGATGCCTTAATTGATTCAACAACATTTTTATCCAACTTGTGATGTGTGCCTTCTAAATGTCTGGTGCTGTGGTAGTCACTAAGGATTGTAGTGTATCAGTTAGCCTTTGCTGCAGAATAAACCACCCCTAAACGTTGTGGTTTAAAACAATAGCCATTTATTTAGCTCTTCATTCTGCAAGTTGGCATTTTGGCTGGGCATAACTGGCTTTCCTTCTGGTCTTGACTTGGCTCACTCATGCTTCTGCAGTTAGCTGTAGGGTCAGCTAAGGCTGGCTAGGCAAGAATGGCCTCGGCTTCTTGTGTCTGGTTGAAAAGTGTTCTCACCCCCAGCCAGTGAGCCTGGGCTTGTTCATGTCTGCAACTTTGTAAAGACATGAACTGCCTCTTGAAGTCTATGTTTGGAACTAGCACAGCATTAATTATGATGTATCCTGTCATTCAAAGCAGGTCACAAGGCTAGCCTCCACTTAAGAAGAGGAGAAAATGTCCACCTTTTAATAAGAGTTGCTGCAAAGTCACATAGTCTCATATGTGAATACACGGAAGCATAAAAGATTGTCCCCAGGTTAGCAATTGACCACATATATGGTGAAAAAACAAAAACATAGCTCCTGGCTGAAGATAGCATATGATCTAGTGGATGAAATACTGTATTATTTGTAAGGTCAAAAGAATAGCTATATTCTTATATACTACCTAAAATTAGAAGCAAATAAAACCATTTATTTAGTGTTTGATAGAGGTTCCTTAGATGAACTAACTCTTTAGCCTGTTTGTGTATGATTCAGGTTCCCTGTTTCCATTCTCTCCATTGACACATCTGGCCAGCAGAAGACTTTCCCCGTTGGAAACCTGAGATCTGCAGGAATAATGGGATCCTGTTCTGATGCAACTTAGATCTGTCTCTCTAGGTTATTTCTCTCCACCGGATGGTTTTAGGGCTTCATTCACTCTGCCCTGGGCCTTCCACACACAGTCAGGACCAAGCTGATAGATATACTAGGGACTTGGGGGGCTGGCAGCAAATAACTCACTTCTGTGGTTCTGGCTCAGAATCCCCATTAAGTTTGTTGTACTGACCATAAAACATACGTACACAGAAATGTTACTTTGACTAAGAGCAGTTCTTCATACACTTGAACCAAAAGAAACAAGGTATTTTCTCCCCTCTATAGGCTATTTTGTATCTTGACAGAAAACCTATCTATTTTGAAATAAAAGGGTTTCGTTTTAGGATAGAGAACTTTTTAATATAAATTTATCAGGTGTGGACTTTGGGTTTTTATTTTTTTTAATTCTAATTTATTATTCCTTCTGTGTTTTTTGGCATTTCTCTTGCTTGGTATTCTCTGGCCTTCCTAGGTCTGTGGTTTGTGGTCTGACATTAATTTATGGAAATTTTCATTCATTGTTGCTTCAAATATTTTTTCTATTCCTTTTTTACTTCTCCTGCTATTCTAATTATATTATCTGTAGGTTACACTTTTTGTAGTTGTCCCACAGTTCTTGGATATTCTGTTCTGGATTTTTTGTTTTTCCACCTTTTTTTCCTTTGCTTTTCAGTTTGGGAAGTTTTTACTGGCATAGCCTCAGGTTCAGAGATCTTTCTTCAGCCTTATCTTGTCTAGTAATGAGCCCATCAAAGGCATTCTCTATTTCTGTTAGGGTGTTTTTGATCCTGACATGTCTTTTTGATTCTTCTTTAGAATTTCTGCTCCTTTACTTACGTTACTCATCTTTTCTTGCAGGTTATCTACCTATTTTTCGTTGAAACCCTTAGCATATTAATTGCAGTTGTTTTAAATTTCTGATCTGATTCTTCAAACATCTCTTCCATGTCTTAATCTGGTTCTGATGTTTGCTGTGTCTCTCCAGACTGTGTTTTTTGCCTTTTAGTGTGCTTTTTAATTTTTGCTGAAAGGTGGACATGATGGATGGGGTAAAAGAAACTCCAGTAAATAAGACTTTAGCGAAGTGGTGGCATGGTATGAGGAACTGGGGCTGTTCTACAGCCCCATGGTTCAGTTTCCATCTGTTAGTGAGTGAGCCTGTGCCCTTGGGCTGCGAACTTCACAGGGCTTCTCAGTTCTCTCAGCCTCTCCCCTTTGATTGACAGCATGGCTAGAGGGGCTGGACCAGGGTACTCCCTTTCCTCCAGGTCAGTTATACTCTGGTAATACCCAGGCAGGCTCTGATTAACTAGTTTCCCCTGAGGGCAGGCCTCCTTACCAACAGAATGTTCCCGTCATTTCAGTGGCAGCCTCCCTCCCACCGCGCCACCTGCTGGAAGGAGATTTTTGCTTGATGTTCTGTTTGCTATTCTGAGAGCGCCATGGAGGTCAAGTCACAAAAGCATGCACCACCCCCACCCCTGAGCCCCTCCCCCACCACCCTTGACTAGGCCCCTGGAGTTTTAAACTCCCAGACTGGTTCACACTGAACCTCCAGCCTTTCGTCAGTTACAGTTAGGTTTTCCTCTCCTGGCACTGGCTCCTGCAGAGGCTTCTGCTGGTGGGTTTTTGCTCCAGTAGGTTGTAATTCTCTGTAACCATTTGTCTCTCCAGTTTTTGAGGCAGTGGTTTGCCCTGTGACTGTACTTTTCTGCCATATAAGAAAAGTTGTTAATTATTTAGATTGTTCACATTTTTACTTGGGATGGTGTGATAACTTCCAAGCTTCTTACGTGCTAGACCAGAAACCAGAAGTCCTCCTTCTGTGTTTATTAACTGGAATACTTTGCAAAGAAGAGCTTCCTTCTAACTCCCTTTTCTCTCTCTCAGAATTTGGGGATCTTTTATTGTATCTTTTATTCTTATGGCATAACCTGTTCGTTTTTTGTTCATTGTTGCATTCTGGCATAAAATGTCCCTGCCTCAGACCTGTAGTCAGTCATTTATTTAGGAATCTCTGGTTCCTTTTGGTGGAAATAATTGGAATAAATGTTTGCTCTATGTGGCTGTATGATCTGTTTGATAAACTGTTGGTTTGTTTCTGCTCCCATGTATTTCACTTCTCTCTGTAAGATGCCGAACGTTTCTGTGCATTAGCATACTGCAAGAATTAGAGCTTCTACCATTTTTGGAAACTCTTTTAAGCAAACCCATTTCCTCAAGCAACTTCTGAGACAACTCTGCTTTTTCCTTTCTTGCATTTACTTCTTGCTTCACACATCCTTCTTCTTTCTTTTCCTTCACCACTTTTAAGGCTCTCAACAAAGCAGAAACTGAGTAGCCTATAACTACTCCTCTTAGAAGTTCTCTGTCATGACCAACTGAAGTTGGTTGTAACAGGTGTATTTATTTTCTAACTATATCAACTTGCACAAGCAATTAAGAATTTCCTTTTTATTTTCCTGAGAATGGAAAAGTTCATTAGTGATTAGTTCACTAACTACACTTGGGTCATTAATATCTCTTAAAGAAGCTGTTGAAAGACTTCGCTTTTCTCCCCTATCAAAACTCTCTCTCAAGAAGTCACAGTCTCCATGTGGAAATACGAATACTCTTGTGTGGCACAGATGGAGCACTGGTGTGTGCTTTTCCCATTTTGCTTTACTGAAGATGTGGCACTTTTGAATGACTCTCTACCCACAAAATCAGTGTGTGATAAAGATCATATTTCTTCACTGTCTTTAAATCAGCTTGGTTCTAATTCCAAGATCCCACTTGGAGTATCTACAGTTCCACTTTTGTAAGTGACTACCAGCCTTCCCCTTTGAGGTCTTGTCACCCCTCAGGACAAGAGACCCACAGAACTCTCTTCACTGTCTGCTATGCCTTCCTTTATTTTAAAACCACTGTCAACACTCCCGCCACCAATGTGGTATATCAATTCATTGCTTTAATTAGTTTAAAAGTAGCAGAAGTCAAATAAGAGTCATGGACTTTGGGCTGCTTCCCCATTTAGCTTTGCTTAAATCCAGCATAATGTACAAAGATCAGGGACTGCTATTGCATATCTTCTTCTTGACACAAATATAAGACATAGGAAAAAGCAGAGTAACCTGGAACCAGGGATTCTGAAATCAACTTAAAAATGAACAATCAGAGCACCTTCTTTTCCCAAGGGAAGCACTGTAATGTAGGATGTGGTTTGGATGGAGTTATGTTCACAATTCCCTGAGTTCTCACTGTCTACATATAAACTGACCCCTGTTTACTTTTGACCTTGCTACTCGTCATTCACTTGTGATCTTTTCCTCCTAACTTTGTTGTTCTTTGTTATTGCAATGCTTGAAAGACGTCCATGAAAACAAACAAATAAATAAAACACATACAAACACTCTGCATGCCAAGTACCACTCCTTGGAGAAAATGTGTTTTATAAAAATCTAACATAAATAATAAAAAAGAAAGCAGCCTGCCTTGGGCAGAAATAATTACTAAGAAGAAAAACAAAAAAGAATGTGCAAATACCAAAAATCTGTTGCAGGGGAAATTTTGGAGTGGTTATGTGTTACAGAAGGAATAAAGAAATATTTAGAAAAATATATAGTATATTTCACTAATAAAAAAAATGTGAAATTCTCAGAAATGGTAATAACAAATATTATAGTTGGATATTGAGAAATGTTTATAATATTATGCTTTTAGATGATAAAGCAGAACTATGTTTATACTTATTGTTCAGTATTTATCAAAGTCAAAGTATTAAGGTTTAGGCAAAACAGTATATCATCTTCTTATGAAGAAATGTGTGGTATATTTTCCCATCATATTTTCTTAATCATAAGGTGTTTTCATCAAGGATATTTCTCAATTGATGAGTACAAACTATTTTAATATTGGCAAGTGAATTGATTTTTTATTGTTTCCCTTACATTAGGGAAATTAGCAGTATTGTTAATTTAGTAAGCAGTTTCAGAGAATTTCCATGTTATGAGTCAAGACTCCACTAGAGATCCTATTAATTATCAGGAACAAAATATTTTGATAATTGAGTTATTCAGTAAATTTTTAATGCTATTATAATTCTAAGAAATAATTCATAACCTCAAGGTGATTACAGTTTAGTGGCAGATATCCAAATGGAAAAAAAAAAAATAAGGAAGGCTTGGGATATGACTTGGTCAGCTGTATCTTCTAGTAAAGTCATGGGAAATAGAAGATAGCAGGTATGGGAAGCAGAAAGAAGGTACTCCAATTACATATCGTGCATACCATGCTTCCTCAAAGCTCAGCAGCTTAAGATAGCATCAATCATTTATTTTATTCAACAACATGTGGTTTTGGCAGGGTTTGGCAAGGGCAAATTGTCTCTGTTCCATGTAACATCATTCAACTAGGGGCTAGAGGATCCACCTTGAAGGTTTATCAAAGACCTGGAAAGTTGGTGCTGGTCTTTGGCCAGAAGCTTGACTGGGGCTGTTAACCTATCTTTTTCTCTCTGTGGGCCCCTCTGTGGGCTGCTTGGGCTTCCTTGTAGTGTGATGACTGAATGTTAAGAGCAAGCCCTCAAGAGAACCAGATAGACACTGTACCAGCTTTTATGACCAAGCCTCAGAAGTCACCCAGCGTCACTTCTGCTATTGTCACAAACCTGTCTATATTAAGGGGAAGGGACCTTCTATCACCTCTTGATGGGAGGAATGTCAAAGTCAAATAGTGAGAAGAGCATGTGGAATAGGCAGAATTTTTTTGTATGTCTTTATTTGGAAGATGCAATCTTCCATAATTTACCATGCAGCTATAACTCACATCCACCTCACATGCAAAATATACTCATCTTCTTCTCCCAAGACCCTCAAATCTAAATATCTGTTTAAAGTCTAGTATTTTTATCATCTAAGGTTTAGTGTAGTCCTCTGGATACAGCTCCTAAATCTGAGGGGAATTGTGAACTAAAGGGAAAAGTTATCTGCTACCCATAACCAACTTTCTTTTTCCCTCTCCCCAGCTTTATTAAGGTCTAATTGACAAATAGAAATCATATATATTTATGGTATACAATATGCTATTTTGATATATGTATACCTTGTGAAATTATTACCACAATCAAGCTAATTAATATATCCATCACCTCACATAGTTATCATTTTTTTGTATGTGATGAGAACATTAAAATTTTAAATCTTAGCAAATTTTAAGTAGTCGTCATTGCTGCACCTTAGATTCCCAGGTTTTATTTATCCTGCATAACTGAAACTTTGTACCATTTAACTAACATCTCCCTTCTCCCCCAAACCACCCCCCCCAACACCCAACTTTCAATGGCATGACAGGCATAGGTAAACTGCTATAGACCCATCCATTCAGAAGGACTGGAAACGCAGGAGACAAACACCAATCATTGGCCCATAGTGGTCACAAAATCCAGCCAGGCTCCTGTTGCCAGTTTCCTCATCAGGGTGTAGTGTTACTGCTGGGAATTGTCACTTGCAGCTCCTGGTTCCACCCCTTGACTCTTGGTTCTTCCCTCTGCATCATCCCTTGCCTTTCATAAAAAAATAAAATAAAAAATAAACAAATGCAAAAACAAACAAGAAAAATTAAATAGCCTTCTTGGCCTGTCTACTATTCTTAGAGTGTCCATAGTGTTCAAAGTCCACTTTTCATTTTGTACTATTCCTGTCTCTTTTAGTACAAATGTGTGGTTTCTATTCCAGGACAATTCTTTTAAATATTTGTGGGTTATGTTGAGAATTCTATGAAGTATAAGACCAGGAAAAAGTATTACTGGGGGGTAGTGATGTAAAATATCTATATAAAATATGTTAAGCAACATGGTTGGACTGTTACGGAGAACAGAGGACTGAAAGAAGAAAGGATTACAGGTACGGGCCCTTTTTGTTCAGTACCACCTCATTCTCTATTTCCCAAAAGGGCCGATTCCTGAAAGTGTTTGTGGACAAAGTGAAAAAGCAGAGGGGCAACAAAACAGATCCAGAACTTAACGAGTCTTCCTGAACTCAGGATGAATTTACCAATTTAGGCCCTGGTAAAAGGGTCTAAATTGGTTTAAGGGAAGGAACCAATGAAAACCTTTTCTCACCATTTAAATAGAACATTTTCTTCATATTTACAGTATGAGTCAGGTGTTATTTTTACCAAATCAATTCCAAAGTATTATTCTCAATAAAAGTTAGAAATTTATGGATCTGAAAGTTCCATTTTAAGTTTAAAAGAAAGTTTGGCTTAAAGTAGGAAGTGGCCACATCGATTTTTTCTACGTTCAGTGTACTTTTATTCTGAAATTAAACTTGCTCAGTTTCTAAGACAAAATGACCTTTAAATTAAACTCTGGAATATTTGCTTCATCTTAGATTTCTCAAAAGTTTTCCAGTCTTTACCTCCCAAGATATATAAATGCAGAAATAAAATGTATTCCTTTATTTTCTTTGCAGTAGTGAAAAAAAAAAGATAGACTTAAATTTTTTCCCCTCCTTGGACATATCCCTTAAGAATAATGGTATACAGCGTTGTAGTATTTTATGGTTATTACTTGCTCTGTATTTCTCAAATACAGAAGAGTTGAAGTTTCTTTAATTGGTATACAATAAAGAGAAATGATTTGATATAAAGCATTGCCTTCCCTTGTGTTTCTATCTATCCTCCTGAAAAAATTGTATTTACTGAAGTTAAAATAGAAAAACTGGAATCTTCATCAGTTCTTCCTAGGGAACACTGAGAGTAACACAGATGGAGAGCAGGGACTCTGAAGCCAGACTGCTTGGGTTTAAATCCTGGTTATGCCACCTACTCACTGTATAATCTCAGGCAAATTAACTTCTCTTTGCCCCAGTTTCCTTATCAGAATAGGAATATTTTAATGCTCATTTCATATTATAAGGAATAAATTAGTTAATATTTGTAATGCAAATACCGCCTGGCAAATAATATAGTAAGTGCATGATGCATGTTTGGTGTTATTTTTTAAAGGTGAAATAGAATATACAGACAACATAGGTAGTGTTTGAAGGTTCAGGTTCCAATCACAACTCCACTGCTTGTTAGCTATGCGAATGTGGTCAAGTTAATCCCCTTGAGCCTCAGTTTCCTCCTTTTTAAAATAGAATAATTGCCTAGAGTACCTGCTTCGCAGAGTTTCTGAGGATGACATGGGAAGGTTTATAGCAAGCACATAACACAGTGTCTGCTCCTGAGAGCCAATGATTTCAAATATATATTTTAAATTTTGTAAGTTTCTGTCCCTATTCATTGGGTTTTATCTTTAATTCTTCACTTAATACTTCCAGGCATTTTTGAACCTTCAGAGAACCAGGTAGGGATCCTTTGAAAGGGATGGCCAAGGGGGAAGACTGAGGGAAATGAGGCTGAAAGAGAAATGACTTAAGTTCCCAAGAGGCCTTGAAGGATGGACTTGTATTAGGGAATTTGCCACTATCCATGGCCTGGTCTAAAGCCATGTGGGCCCAGACACCTTATTTGTCAGCAGTTCCAGAGCCTACCTGTCCCCCAGAGCTGGGCTCATATGAATAAACTCATAGGACTCCAGGATCAGAATGCCAGTGTTTCCATTTATAACAAGAAGTGAATCAGCTGGGACCAGCAGCTCGTGTTTACTACCCAGCCCATTTTGTGCCTCAACACATCCCTAAACACATGCCAGCCACATCCCTAAAGAGGCTGTCAGTTTATGAATTTATAATGAGACATAGCTGCTGAGTTGCACCTCAGGTTCCTCATTTCCAGCAGGTCCTCCCTGAAAGCATTCAAACAAGATACCAAATTCTAATCTGAAAGCAGCTTGGTGAGTTTGGAATTAGAAGGGCAGTTTGTTCTTAGACTCACAGGTTTAATGGGATTAGAGGCTGGTAGACAATAAAAAGGAATGTGCTACCAGCCCAGAGCACTATCTCCAGGGTTTGAATGGCCACTGCCTATGCTTGCTTCTGAGAGTGCTCTGCACCTATTTCCTTGTCTGGACTATGTCTTTCTATCAGATTATTTCCATACTAGAGGTTGCGTTAATTTTGCATTAGAGTTCAAGACAGCTGTCATGGGACACATCAAAAGTTTTCTAAGATTTAAAAATCAGGAGTATTCACATTACAACCCAGATCTCTAGACTCTCGTAAAATATCCAGAGATTTGGTCTTCCTGAACCTTCCACACCAGGTCAGTTCTCTGTGGCTAAGCAGAGGCTGTCACCTTTAGATGAGGCTTGAGTCCCATCCTTCCTTCAGTTCACCACGGTCCCCACCAGGTCCATGACATTGATCTGCATTATTTCCTGGAAACGTACGTGACTCTAGGCATTTGAAATTGCATCATTCTGACAGTTAAAGTTTCCTTCATTTATCTATATACTCTGACCTACTATAGTTTATTTTAAAGTTTAATTCTTAGATGGCAGTCTTATTTTCTCATTTCCAGGTTCATGGCACTATCACCCCCCAAGAATTGAAAACACTTTTAATTTGAATGTCCCAGAAGATACAGTGATAGGAAGACTGAAGTGTAAAGTACATAGCTTCAAGGAGATGGGATGCCCGGAGTCTTTCCTCAGGAAATGGGGCATGCTGCTGGTAACCCTTCTCTCTTCCTGGTTTGAGTCTTTTCTCCCTTCAGGGTGAAGAATATTAAGTATATTGTATACTTTTTAAAAAGCTATGGATATTGACTACATGGAGAGAAACATAATGTGAACATCATATTTACTAAAATTTGGATGCTTTGTTTACAAATGTTTTACCATGGAATTTCTTCAAGGAACAAGAGCTTATTTTTAACTTCAGTTAAATACTCTAATACAGGAAGATATGCCAATTGTTAGGATTCCTAGGAACTACCACCTTTTTTTTTTTTTAACTTTCTCTCTAATTAATTAATCAAAGGATCTATATACTATGATTTCATTTTATAAAACAAAACATTCATCAACATCTTGTTATGAATATACAGATATTTAACAAAAGCGTAGAAAGATGTATGAAGTGATCAAAGATAACCCTGGAGAGTGTTTACCGTTGGAGAGGAAGGAAAGAGGTGGAATAGGTAAGGGGTCTGGGGGCTTCATTTGTATCTGTAATGTTTTATTTCTTCCGGAAAATCTAAAGTAAACTTGGCATAATGTTAATGTTTTAACTGGAGGCTAGGAGAATGAAAAGAGAAAGTGCACAGACTCTGGAGTTTTAAGATATTAGGATGTTTAAGAGAGGAGGCTGAAGATATTAGGATAAGTGGGCCTTGAGAATAAAATAGAGTAGTACTTACTGCGTGACAAACTCATCAGTTCGTCCGCACTGTACAAATTCAAATTCTGGTGAGCTCTAGTAGAAATCAAAAGGACTCTGGCTCCTGCCTCAGACTCTAAGCATCCTCTGCTGTGTAATGTTTACAGAGGGAATGCTGTAGAAGTCTAGGGAAATACAAAAGCATGAGGTGGTATGCACATATCTAAGGTAATGTGAAGATTTTGGAGGACTATCACAAGCCAAAAAAGTAGCAAATGGTTTACATTTTTTGTTAATTGCGAAAACAATTGTGCCCAATTTAGAGAGATGTTTTCCAACAAATTTCAAGGCTAATAATTAATATAAAGCATATTACTATAAAAATCTGGCTGTTATGTTGACAGTTGAATAAATCCAAGCTATACTTTACTGAAGTCAATAAAAGAACTTTCAGAAGGCCAAGAGAATAGAAAAAAAATCGAAGACTGGCCAATGTTAGAAGGTACATTGGAGATTTTAAGTAATTGGGCAATGTCATTTCAGGCAGGGTGGGAAGGTAAGATCTCTCTGAAGAGAGAATATCTGAACTTCAACCTGAGGACTAAGCATGGACCTCAAACTCTATATGCTGTCTAAGATGGCAGCCTCTAGCCATGTATGGCTGTTGAGCAGTCGAATGTACGCAGTTCCAATTAAAATGTACTATAAATGTAAAATACACATCAGATCTCTAAGACTAGTACAAACATTTAAAACTATTTAAATTTATGTTGAGTAGATGTTGAAATGTTTTCATATTTTAGATATATGGAGGTAAACATTAAAATTAATTTTACATGTTTCTTCTTACTTTTTTAATCTGATCACTAAAATATTTGAAATTACATATGTGATTCACCTTATATTGAACAGTCCTTTCTGGTGTAGATCGTTTTAGTTTATTTGCTATTATTGACATGTGCTTTTTAAAAAATATTTTTGTCCTTAATGATGATGTTGGCAATTGAATTTATGTAGTAGATTTTTCTCCAAGGGTGTAAGTCTATCATATTTATTGACTGAGATGTCCAAATATAATGATTCGATGTGGGGTCAAGCTTAATTTGGCTCAGATATAGAGGTAAGAGAAACCACAGAATATTGCCAAATTTACTGGAGGGGTTGTGGCATTAGTCATATTCCTTCAGAAATGTTCACAAAACAGCCCTGGCCGGTTTGGTTCAGTGGTTAGAGCATCGGCCTGCGGTCCTGAGAGACCCGGGTTTGGTTGAAGCTAAGGGTGCGTACCTTGGTTGCAGTTTGTCCCCGGCCCTGGTCGGTTGTGCGGGTGGCAGCCACTCAATGTGTCCCTTTCACGTGGATGTTTCCCTCTCTCTCTCTCTCTTCCTCTCTCTCCCTCCCACTCTACCTGAACAAAAAATGGAAAAATGTCCTCGGGTGAGGATAAAAAAAAAAGAAATGTTCACAAAACAGATGAAGGAGAGCTTGGAGTTGAGCATTATGAGGTAATGACAGCAAGGGGCAAGACTTCTACGGGAATCAGCACCTACAAACCACGAACATCTATATCCAATTCTCTTCTTAGTGAAGGACATGCTATTGTGTTGTATAGAATTGCTACCTCTTGCATATTAAAATAGAGTTTTAGTCTATACATTCTTTTTGTGCTGATTTGAATATTAGTGACGCCAGGGTGCCTTTTAAAATATATCTCTATGAGAGAGATGTTGGTAAGTTTACATACATTTAATAACATTAAATTTACTGCAGAGAGCAAGCAGAATAATTTTTCTTTGTGCCATTTTTATTCTTATTTCTGTTTGCGCCTTGTGACACAGGGAAGAGGTTAATTACTAAAAAAAAATTGTATGTTTAAGAGGTGACATTTTAAGTGTTAGTTTATAAACATTTTAGGACCCCCCACAATGTGATGGTTGTTATATAATCTAACAATTTGCGAAGGGAGATTCTACCCCTACTGGTTTGAGAGAGAGTTGAGTCATATCCTGTGAATGTGAAGCAACGGTATTTAAACATCACGGGTTCCTCTTACTTTCATTCTAAGTCGCTGCAGTTCAGAGCAGCAAGTGCTTCCTGCAAAGAAGCTGTTACTAGTCCTGGGAGGTGGACAGCCTCCCTCACTGGGATTCAGTAAGGAAAGCCCGGATATGCAGCTCTCTCACTGGAGTGAAAGATGTTTTGTTTCTTTCTAATCAACTATGCTAGATAGCTGCAAGCTGAAAAGTGCCTGCAATTTGCCACTTATTTATTATAAGGTAAGTTCCATATTTTGGTTTGCTCATTTTATTGTGACATTCTTGAGTTAATGTGGCAGTTTTAGTACCTGACTATGCCTCAGAAAATGCTTTCTCACAGGGTATTGAAGGTAGAGTTTGAGATTCAGTGCAATCCATTTACAAGATACTTAATTTAATAGATTGGTATTCCTTTTATGACTTTTTTAATGAAAAATATGTGCCTGAGATGTGGAAACATTGTAGTAGTTTTATATTGTGTGTGCGTGTGTTTTAAGGATTAAATAGGATCTTATTTTTACTTAATTTTTTTTTGCTGCCCTATGGTTTTATTATCTTGCTTAAAGGTGAAATATGCATAAAATTCACATGATTATGCTTGGATTTTATTTTGAATAATCATAGCTCTACAACTATAAACCTCCATTGAAATAAAAAGTGGTCTTAGTAATCATTAAAAAGCTTAAAGTTGAAAAGTAGTGAAAGTCTCTCAGCCTTTCATATTTGGCTTTCTATTTAAGTGAAAGGCCACTGTAGTTATAAACTTCTGATTGATCTGTTTATTTCAAAATGTGTCTGAGTTTATCAGAAGACCACTTCCTCAGTGGCTGTCAGAGACACTCAGATACACATTGTATGGGTAGAGAAATCTGTGGACAGAGAAGAGAATGAGGGGTTTTCAACAATTCTTTAAGCTTTCTGCCAAGAGGTTGATGTCAAAGACAGGAATGCTGTCTTGGTATTTTTTATTGATTAAGGAAATAACATCAAATTAGAGCTAAAGGCAGTGTCTGGTGTCGCATAACTTTAGACATGCATGTTTAAGACCTTTGAATTATTTTGAGGTAGAAAAGGTTAATTTGATTTTGAGAGTTCCAGCTATACATATGAAAGATATTAATGAATTGAGGAGGTTTTGTATATTTAATGACAGTTGGCTTCAGAATACTTTCTCTTGTTTAATTGCCTCACTATCATGCTTAGAGATTGTTTCATTTCTATTCAAAAGTATACCCATTACAAAATTGCTAGACTCAAACTATAATATGGCAATTACTTCTTATTAGCTATATATTCAATAACTCATGTTTCTGCAAAGGTAGAAGGGTTAATGGACTGATGGAAACCATGGAGTTTTCCTAGTCTCTGAAGGGAAAGTTATAATTAGTTCAATTTCTACTGGCTGGTGTGGCTCAGTGGCTGAATGTCAACCCATGCACCAAGAGGTCGCTGGTTAAATTCCCAGTCAGGGCATATGCCCAGGCTGCGTCCCAATCTCCAATGGGGAGCATGCAGGAGGAGGCCAATTGATGTTCTTTTTCATTGAAGTTTCTATCTCTCTCTCCCTCTCCCTTCCTCTCTCTCTCTAAGAGCAATAAAGGAAAAAAAAATTTAATACAAAAAAAAAAATTAATTCAATTTCCAAACATATTTGAAGACAGTATTCCAAATTTGAAAAGATCTTTAAAGGAAATGTCTTAGTACTGTGAGAGCCTTTGGGACCTTCTATAGTGCATATACCAAAAGATTAGAATATCAGATGTTATATATATATATATATATATATATATATATATATATATATATATAAAACAGAGAGAGAGAGAGAGAGAGAGAGAGATTCTGATGCTAGATATACATCAAACTCCACTTTTTTGCTGGGGCAGGGAGAAAGCTATCGTGGTTAGTTAAGTGTTCTGCTTGATAATTTTTTCCTTATGTTATATGTGAATTATTAAACGTCAATAGAAAAATAGAATCTAATACAACTACATCATTGCAAAAGTATGTCTTAGTGCACTTTGCATTATTTCAGACTAATTATTGGTTATACAAACTATCATGGATGACAGACTAATAACATGTTGTAAAATCAAATTTTTATAATATATTGTTTTGAATATGGACTTAATTATTTTTGACATTGTACAACCAACTGGTAATCACCTGATTAGATTATTGAGGCATCTTGTTTCCTCTCTTTCTGTTTCCCTATTTTTGGGCTGTTTTCCTGCTTCTTTGCATTTCCATAAGGGGTGTTGGGTAAAGGGCAGGGAGAGAGAAGGAAAGTGAACAAACACAAAGGGTGTAATGTTGCTATTTCTCGCCTTTCATAATGGTTTTGATGAGGAAAGAGGTCAGAAAGAGGTTAGATATAATGGCAAAAATGAGTCTTTTAGATAACCTGTGCATTACAATTATTTAGGAAGTTTCTTGACCTCTCTGATGAAGAATAATTAGTTTCTTGGGTGGGACAACCTTACCTACATTATAGGGAGGTGAAATAATATCACAGAGATGAAATAATATCACATTTTTATTGTATTTTATTAACTGTAAGGTATGAGACATATTTCAGAGGAATTGTTTTTGTGTCTTCCTGAAGTAAGGCAGCTGACAAGACATCAAAGATCTCAAAATTCCACTCCGCAGTCAGAATATTTCTTTTCAGTAATGAGAGCCTCCTCCCCCCACCTCTTTTTAAGCTATTTTACCTGTTAATTTCCAACATATATAAAGATATTTTACAAAGATAAGCTCTAAAAATAAAACCCAATTTTACCTAAGTCCCAGTACCATCTTCAAACTTGCAATAGCTAAAGGAAACTCATATTCATGAAAAATATATTTATCAAGTGGCAATTAAATTTTATTTTCAACCTAAAGTCAACGTGATTTACCTCCATTAGAGACTGCCTTGGCAGATGCACATAGATGATATATTTTCTTTCTCTTTAAATACTTTTCTTTTGAGTAAGACTTTGAAAGATTCATGATGAGGAATCACTGAGTAGGAGGAAAATTTTTTTAACAGAGTATTTGTTCTGACTCCTGAAAATGAAATCATTCTGGGTGGTGCTTTAGATCCTACTGTCCTTAGTGAATCCTGCTGGGTAACAGGGCAGCACTTGCTAGGAAAAAAACAAGCAGTGATAACCCTCACCCACCTCGGAAAATCAGTTATGAGGATCAAATGAGATAGTTGGTGTGAAAGTGCTTTTGAACTCCACAGAGCTGACAAATATCACTGTTACAAAGTAAGATATATAAAAGTATGCATTTGGAAGGGAACTTGGATGTCATGTTATAGTTTCTCTTTTTATGAAGAAGGAAACTAAGGCCAAGAAGGGTTAAGAAAGTTGCCTAGCTTCATTTAGCTAGTATCGAGTCAAGACCTTAACCTGGGTCTTTCTGTCTGCCCATTTAGCTAGAAGTTGATCAGAAAACTAGCTGTTTTTTGAGTCCTCCTGCTGAGGGTTTTTTAAAATAAACAATCTTTTTCAGATATTGATGGACATCCTTATAGGAAACTATATCCTTAAAGAATGTCTTACCCTGGCCGGTTTGGCTCAGCGGTTAGAGCGTCGGCCTGCGGTCCTGAGAGACCCGGGTTCGGTTCCCGCTAAGGGCACGTACCTCGGTTGCAGTTTGTCCCCGGCCCTGGTCGGTTGTGCCGGTGGCAGCCACTCGATGTGTTCCTTTCACATCGATGTTTCTCTCTCTCTCTCTGTTCCTCTCTCTCCCTCCCACTCTACCTGAACAAAAAATGGAAAAATGTCCTCAGGTGAGGATAAAAAAAAAAAAGAATGTCTCATAGAAGACATATGTTCATGTCTACAGATTTTATAGACTGAGGATTCTTTGTTGGATCTAGTTTAACAGAGCATGGATTGGTAGAATGATTATAAGCTAGAACATCTGATTTGCACTCTCTTAGCTATTGCCACAGTAAAAGCATCCAAGCTTTTACTCTGGGGAGTTGAATTATAAAAGTAAACATCTACAATGGATTAGGGGTAGGTTTTGTAGTTTTTAAAATTGTAGACAATATGGTGGATTGTTTTGACATGTTTGTTGAAAGTGGTTAGCTAAAAGAGATTCCCCAAGAGCTTAAGAAGAGATTAAGACAATTTAAATAACCAATAGGCTTTCAAACATTTCTGTTAGAATTGATCTGGCTATTTTATATTTATGGGAACTACTCTTTTCAGAGAAAGAAGATGGGAAAAAATGACTTTTTCATCATTATAGAAACTCATGACTATACTATACTAATGAATGCATAGGTTTATAAAAAAATTTTTTCTTTAAAACCTCTTAACACTAAGATTAGAAGATAGATTAATTAAAAGATTTTGTTTTTGTGTTAGTGGTATTATTAGGGTTTATTCCTTACTCCTAAGAATTCAAAACATGGTCACTATTTATTTTAATTAAAAATGTAACTGTTATGAAAGGCATATGTTGTTTTCATATCCTGTGCTCCAGCTTGTGTCTTCAATAAATAAGTGGGATTTATCATTATGCTCTCTTATGAACAAATCCTGGCCCTGCTTTGTAATAAAGTTTGTTTACTTAGATTTTAAGAACTACATGAATCTACTATGTAGCCATTAAGAGAGAAAGAAAAACAGATGTGATCAATAAATAAGGGTCTTAAAAACTTTACCAAATACAAGTGCAATAGGATAGTGTGTGGTCTAAGGCCCAGAGACCCGGGTTAGGAGTTTGGTAAAAGAAATCAATATTTCCTTGTATAATTGACTATGGTTTTAAAGGTGATAGCGAAGCTCTTATCTTCTTTTGACTTTGTTTTTCTATCCACAAAGTTGAGAAAACACTTTAATGCCAGGCAGTAGTCCCATATATCCCATAGGTGCTTGGTAAATATTGAGCAGTGATCCTGTGAACGTCAAAGTGGGTAAAGCGCTTTGAACTCAGTCAGAGTCCATGGATGTGCCATTGTTGTAAGTGCCAAGGTTTTTAATGAACATCCCTTTGGAAGAAGCCCAAGTAAGAAAGCTTTGGAGATAGTTTGTTGGGTTTTATTTCCATCTTAATTTAGTAAAGATACTCAAATTAGTCACTTGGTCTCCTTTGAGTCATTGTATTGGTGGGATGGGATTAATAAACTTTATTCATGGCAATTTACAGCATAACCAAATATCACAAATCAAGTTCCAAGTCACTTCCTCTGTAAGTGTTTCTCTCCAAGATGAAAATAATAACAATGTCTAACATTTCAGTCTGGCTACATAATAGCTTTTTATGAACTATGTAATTTATTTCTCAAAACCACCTTATGAGATTTAGGCACTATTATTATTATTATTATTATCTTCTTACAGAAGGAGAAACTGCAGTAAAGAGAAGTTAGGTGTCTTATCCCTGACATTACACCGACGGCAGTAGAAGGACCAGAACTGAAGCTAGGCAGTCTGGCTGCAGAGCTAGAGTATTTAGCTCTGTTCAGTGCTGCCTCCCATTAGAATCCCTTGTTTCCAGTAATTTGAAATGACTGCTGTAAAGTGCTACAGACAGAAAAGGAAATGTTTTTATTGCTACTATATTTAATCATTTTTGATTACTTCATTTTTGATGACTTCAACATTCTCATTCTTATAGAAACCCAGGCCTTTATGAACTTGAAATAAACTAAGATTATTTGGAAATTTATGTAAGATGAGGCTAGTAATAATGCAAAATGTGTCTAGAAGGAGCAGATATAACTGAGAGTTATCCTAGGTGATTGTAGTATTTTCCTTTTTTGAGAAGGGGAGAGAAAGAGAGAGAAATAGCTTTCAGTGTGCTCATAGTCAATAGTCCCAGGAAAGGAAAGCTTGTGGGAGTGTTTGTGTTTAGAGGGAAGGGTAATGTCATGTCTCATTTTCTATGTATACTCCCTGAACATTTCCTGGTGGAAGTCATTAGGTTCATTTTGATCTGCTTTCTCCAGAGACCCCACAAATTATGCTTGAAATTCTTAGATAGTTTTCAAACCTTCATGTTTCCCCAGGTCTTACAAATAAGAACTTGCTTTGCAATGTTGTGTACTGTTAGTGCTAGCACAGTGCCTAATACATAATGGGCCATTAGTTTGGCTTCCTGGCAGGTTGATGGGCTGGGTAGGTAAATGGCTCAGTGGATGGATGGATGGATGGATGGATGGATGGATGGATGGATGGATGGATGGAAGGAATAAACCGGAACATATCCAGATCTGCTCCAAGTCATGGCTCATGTACCTGAGCCTGGATTGGGACCAGGCTGTCACTGAGCACGTGGGCACAAGGAAATAATGTATGAGTTGTAAAAGAGTTTACTTCAGTTCATCTCATCTTGTATTATATGATGTTTTTCAATGTAGAACTCACATGGCAATAAATAATTTCTTTCCACAAGCCTTCCCCACTATTTCATATTAGAGTTTCTTTAATACATATAGGAACTATAACTGCTTTACTCCCTTGAGTCAAAAGCTAAATGTATGCATGAACTGTGGACATGGACAACAACCTGGGGAAAGGGCAGGAGGGAAGGGGAAGGGGGAATCAGTGGGGGGAAAAGGAGAAACATCTGTAACAAAAATTAATTAATAAAAAAATAAAAAAAATTTAAAAAAGCTAAATGTATTGGATATATACATATATATAACTTAGATGCAGTATACACATGCACAAAGAGATTAGATAATTAAACTAAAAGGTCAAAACGAATTTGAATGTCTAATTTAATGGGAATTGTCAAAGTTTAACTATTTTAGAGTTTCTTGTAAAAAAAATCAAAATGCAGAAGAAACAACTGAGGCAGAGTATTAAAAAAAAGATATTTTTTAATGCTTGTTTTTCAGTTTGTTTTTTCCACTAGAGAGTTCAAATAAAGAAGTTTGGGAACCAAAATATATTTGTCATAATCTGTCAATTGTGAGGGGTATTTTCCAAAATGTCCCTGTGACTAGTATCTAAGGGCTTGGGTTAGGAAATACTACAGATTTCAAGAGAGAGTATCAATGTGGTTATTGTTCCAAGGGAAATACAGAGAAAACTTTCCTACAAAAACAATCAAACAGAAAATGTATCCAAGTTTTAGACAATAGAAGAAACTCTACTGGAAAAATTACAGATTTGGCCTTGACCCAAAGCAATTATTAAAAACAAAACATGAAAAAAGAAAAAAAGATTTGATTAGCACAAAATCATTTGATGGATTTTCTTTTCTCTGTGCCTAAGCACAATAGCATATGTTCGCTATTCGACAACATATTATTCCTTGTTTACAGATGTCTTTCTTATTTGAAATACATTTGATTATTTTGGCTCTCTGTTTTCTGAGGGTGATTCAAGCCAGCAATTAGTGGAAAGCATTATTACCTCTGGCCAACAGCACACCTGAATTCTGCATTGTACAGTTGGTCTGGGCCTCATTTTTAACATCCCTCAAAAGAAGGTTGATCCTCTAACCCATCTCACGTTTTCAAAAGACTAAGAATTAGTTTAAGATAGAATTTTTTTTTTTCACTTTCAATTTATTGATTGCTGTGAATCTTGAAATAAATTGTGGAACAATTACTTCCAAGGTAGCCAAAGTGGTTGAAAATTTTTGCTAAGCTCATTTGAAAATTTTTTGTGCAATAGATGGATGGATGGATGGATGGATAGATGATAGATAGATAGATAGATAGATGATAGATAGATAGATAGATAGATAGATAGATAGATAGATAGATAGATAGATAGTAGATAGATTCCTCATTGCAAATGTGTACTCTAAATGTGTAAATAGCTATGAAGAATCAATACACTAGACATAAAATGATTTTGTAGCCTTATTACCTGTTTAAAATAATTGATAAACTACACATTATATAAATATTCAAGACTTTTGAAAAGTATATTGTGATTCCAAAGGTATGCAGATTACTACCAGGAAGCCACTGATATGGATCTATGCGGCTTCTTATAGTCACTTTCAAGAGAAGGTATTAAGATGGTTATTGTTTCAAGTTTTCCAAGGGCAGAAGAAGCAGAATATGTTCCTATAAAATATTTGATCAAATACAACTAAATAGGGTCAAAATATAGGCAAGCTTTAGACAATGGAAACAAATCTATTGGAAAATAGTCATATTTTTGGATTCTTCATGGCCAGTGCTTTACAACAAAGAGCAGAGTCCCCATTTGGGTGATTTTTATATATCAGATGCTAACATGATTTTTTTTTTCCCAGAAATCAACTAAGGTCTGAAAATTATATTTGCTGCATTAAAAATATTTTTCCCATTTCGACCTCTTTTTTTATTGTCTATTATTTTTATATTTTCATGGAATATGAATATTACATTTTACTATTTTAATTGAAGTTTTTAAAACAAGAATTAGAGAATTAAAAACTGAATATAATTTTTAGTTTAATAAGTCAAATTAGAGTATTGTACCAGCTGTAAAATTTTCATCATTCCTTCCTTTACCTAAATAGCATGTAATTCATAGTCACAAAACTTTGAGATTAAAAGGTGCCTTAGAGATCAACTAACTCAACTCACATTTTTCAAATGAAAAATATTTTGGCACAGGCAAATTAAATGAGATTTCTAAGGTTACGTAGACCCAGTTCCTAAAAGACTCAAGCTGGACATGAAGTTTCTAACATGCAACTCTGCAAACTTTTTACTACATGAGTCAGCGAGAACATCATTATCTGAATTTAGTAAACAGATGGTGCACTGGATTTTCACTTATTAAAATGCTAATTGTGCACAGCACAATTAAATCAATTTAAGTTTGGCTTAATTTTCTTTTGGCCACTAAATATTTTTAACTATATTTTTTGGAAGGGCATACAACTTTTTCCTAACACTTTAGTCTATTCACTTGGCACTGCAGATGCACTTATAATTGCAGAGAAAAGTTTACATTTAGCCACTTGTGCATATCTAAGACTGGTTATAATTTTTCAAATGTCCAGATCCTCAAAATAAATGCGTACATCAAACCAACAGAAAATTCTGTAAATGCAAATTATTGTATTAGTAGACAATATATACACCTATTTGAATCATTTAATCAAATAAATTAAACAATACTCTTTACTAATAACTGTACTTTGTCACCCAAGCAGTAATGCACTGGAAGTCCCAGCCCCTGGGTCTCTCATTGGCTGCTTGGGGAGCTGGGTGGCCACACTCAGGAAGTAGCACTCAAGGTGGAGCAATCTCTACCTCTCCAGGTGAAAGGTCCCCTTAGGAGATGTTCCAGTTGCTGACCATACCAGCTAATGTGGTCTGATCTCCTTTCTAGATAAGAACCAGCAAAGATTGGTTCCTCATTTGCAACTTCAGTGGGGAACAGGGAGGCAGATATTTTTTCAGAATATTCTTCGGAGTACTAGCTCTATGGAAACTAGCATTCAATCATCAAATAACTTTGGGAAACATGGAATATTGAATTCCCCCTTTAAATATTCACACTGAAGGCAAAAGGCAGACACTTTAAAAGAGGGGCTTGTTTAATATTCTTTAACCCAGTATTTCCCAAACCCATTTTCAAAATATTACCTATTCACATCATGGAACACACTCGGGAAACACAGGTTAAATATTCTCCTCAGTGACCATACTTCCTGGAAAGAGGGTGGGTTAGGACATGCAAATGTTCTGTTCCCCCGGAATCTCTATCCCTATAAGCCTCTCATAATGTAAGCTCAATACTGAGTGTGAAGATAATTTTGACTTTGAGAATTTCACCTCATTCAGTAATGTCAGAACCACCTAAGATACTATTTTTCTGAACTTGTTTTATCATAAAACAACGCAAGCTCAGGACAGGGAGTGATGACCTCTGAAGTGGGAGGTAGAGATTTTGCAGAAATGCTTTCTAAGTGGAATCCAGGAAGATGTATTGGTGTTTTCCAGACAGATAAGAGCACAGGCACAAAGGCATGTCTTTAATAACAGTTCAGGAAACTGGCTTAAACACAACAACAGTATCTCTGGAGTGTAAGGTGGAAAGAGGAGAATGGCTGATGAGGAAGTCGGTCCAGATCAGCTGATGAAAGTCTTTCAATGCTGTACTAAGGATCATGGCCTTAAATAAGAGGGCAGTAATTCTTCTGCTGGATAGTGCTTCAGATTCACCGGGAATCTTTTTTCAGACTATATGTATCCAAGTCTTATACACAAGATATTCTAATCATTAGGTTAAATGTAGAGCTCAAGAATGTAAATTTTGGGAAAAGCTCTCAGGTGATTCTAATGTACACTTCTAATGAAAACTTGGGACTCAAAAGGTTTCGAGGAAGAGGATGCTGTCATTGGAATGTTGAAGGCGTTGAGGAGGAAGTCTTGAGAATAATTCTAAAGGCAAGGACACCCATTTGGAGGTTCTTGCAGTTGTCTGAACAAAAAGGCAACTAGGGAAATAAAGGCAATAATGTGGGAGTGAGAGGGGGCTGGATGCCACAAGTCTGGCCCAGATCTGAGCCGTAGTATTTGGTGGCTGACCACATATAGGTGTGACTGAGGAGTGTCCGAATTTCTGGTTTATGATGCTAACAACCAGGACAGAAAACATAGAGGGGGATGCACCTAAGCTCCTATTCATTCTTCACTCTTCCCTTCCCACCCACCACTTTCTACCTTGTGGCACATCTGGCATGGTCCTGTCAACTTCTTCCATAATTTTGCAGCCATCAGACTTCTGTGTAACCGAGCATCTCCTTGTTGAAAAGACACCAGAGAAGCCCTGGTCTATTGTTAGAGATGTCCTAGTACCAAGAGGACACTTGAGGTATGAGTGTAACCATTTGGGAAATGGTGAATGGAGGATCTTTGTAGGGGAACTCACAGAACACCCTGCACTGTGAATCTAGTCAGGACGGTGATCTGTCCCTTTCTCATTCCATACTCAGTGAGGATAAGGAGGTGGGGTTGGGGGTGGAGAATAGTCACGACATGCTTAATGTGTAGGTGCTCTCAGTCCTCTTCCAAGCAAGTCTCAGCAGCAGAGATCCATGAGTCTGTGTGAAGAGCAAACTAAGAGGAAGCTGAGATTCTGCTCAACAGCCAAAGGAAAGCTTTGGCAAGTGTCTCGATGTGGACTTGAGCCCTTCTATTCCCAAGGCTAAAAGAGAATTAAGAAAAAACTTGTTGTGGACCTTCATGAAATCCCTGAAAAGGAGAATGGCTTATCTGCACAGGATTGCAGGACTGATGAAAGAAGGCCCTGTGAGCTGCAATGTGACCATGAGGTAATGTGGCAAGCTATATAACAAGGTGGTAAAATGCTCGAGAAAGAATCACTTAATACATCCCATAAGAACAGGTGGTCAGCGGAGTCCATATTTGGAACTAAAAGACCTGAGTTCAAATCCAGACCACCACATATTGTGTGACTTTGAGAATATTATTTGACATCGCAGGGTATCAGTTTCTTTCTGGTAAAACAATCATAAAAATACCTTCTTTGGAAGAAGTTAGCATATACTGAATGTAAAGTACAATGTTGGCCCCCTCATGCTGTCCATATTTCCACCTGCTCAGTGCTCAAGCCCTTTCATGTTGTTATAATTCAAGCATATAGAAAACTAGTGGTCTGTGGAACAATCTATTCATATGAGACAGTTTTGGGTGAAAATTGAAACAGCCTGTACTATAGAGGATAAATTTGACAGTAGAGTGATTGATTAGATTCTTGTTTTCAAGCTCTTGTTTATATTTTCTCAGCCTTACGTAATTTGTTTTGTTCAGGATTTATACAACTAGGGTTAGGAGGGTAGGATTTCATGTACTGCAGAACTGACAGAATGCTTCCGAATATTGATTTAATTTAACACAAGAGTAACTAGTCAAACTTTGTTCTAGAGAGGGGAGGAGAATGGGGTCCATTAGTGCCTCCAGAGTCAAAGCCAAATATGACTAGCATCATTATGCCAAGTGACCCCCAACCACCACACACACACACACACACACACACACACACGAGAATTTTAATAGTCTTAATTAATAGTTTTAATTTAATAGAATTAGAGTCTGAGAAGTCCAGTGATTAAGAAATCTGTGTCAGTTAAACTTGCTTACTCTAAAGGAAGACACTTTCTTATGAACCTATTATAATTTCTCTAGCAGTTTTCCCATATGGAAATGCTATAAAAGAGCACAAGTAGATAGACTTTCATATGTACATATTTCTACTTACTCTGTTTTCTTGGGAGTCCAGCAGAAAAGTAAAATATAAAACTTACCTTTCATGTGATTGCCAGATTTCAATAAAAAATCTAGTCAATGTTATATTTAAGACAATTTATTTAATCATAGATGTCATTCTAATTATTAGATACATTAATCTGTTCAGTGGCCACAATCCCATAGAGTGAAACTTTGAATGTCCAAGAACTTCTATAGCTCACATGCAATTCACTGGTCACTTTCGTCCATTCTCTCCCTGCATTCAAGCGCACAAAATTATTTTTTGAAAGCCTTCATGCCAGGTACTTTGGGGACATATTTAACAGATAAAATGTACACAGTGTATGCCAGCAAGGAGCTTCAATTACTCTCATGAAGATCGAATTATAAACTACACTGAGTGACATTAGATGCAGTAGAAGGTTATATAGAGTATAGTAGGGGAAGTTCATCTAGATTATGGGCTCAGGGAAGTCTGCTCTAGGAAAGTGGCTTTCAAAATGAGACTAGAAGTATGTAGAGTTAATTTTGGGTTTCCCCATTGTTTGAAAGTTTGTGAGGATTAGAGAAAATTAGGTAGAGTACCCTGCATAGTATTTGACACAAAGGTATCCAGGCAATTCAGATCCACTCCGCCTCCTAATCTGTAAATATTCAGCCAGGCAATACTCTGAGACCAGCTGGTGGGCTGCAGGTGCTGCCTTCAGCTCTGGATTTGGTGAGTTGTAGGTAAACCCCAGCTTAGCTGTGGACCCACCTGGCCTACAGCCTTTCTGCTGGCCTCACTGAGCATTCTCTGTGTATACATTTCTGCACATATCTGCTTTGTTCAGTATTTCTCTGCAGAGATGAGCACCCATTCCCCTCCCTTACCCTGCATTTTCAAGTCCATTCACCTTGGCTCTCAGTGTCTGTGTCCTCTGCTTGGGAATAAGTTCATCTCCTGGAACCCCACCACCACAGAAGGTACCTTGAACCAAGACATTGTCATCTCCCCAATGAGAGATGTCAGCATGTTCCCCTCTACCCCACAGACCACCTTCACCAGGCCACATCCCTTCAACGCCATTCATAGTTAAGACCAGAATGAGCTTTATCTGTCCTTTAGACTTTGTGGTTCCTCCTTCTTCATTCACTTCTAGGGGGATGGAACTAATGCTGCATGAATCCAGCAAGCCACAACCCAGGCTTGCCTGGTCCATTCTGCCACAGCTAGCCTGCCCTTGATGACGCTACCTTGAACATGGTCAAAGTCTCGTGGGTAGCTGGTGAGGTCCCAGCATATTGCTCCCTGGGTATGGCAGTACAGGACACCACCCAAGGCAAAGGAGATGGTAGCAGAGCTTGTATTAGGATCAGACCACACTGGGCTTCCCTGGGGAAAGTGATTGCCGTCATCTAGAGTGGGCTGGAAATGGACTGGGTTTGAATTAGTTGTCAGAGGATCCAGGAGTAATTATGAAGGAACCAGGGCTACTGTGGATGCTGGCTGTTCCCTAAAGGTATTCCCCATTTTGTGCTGTAGGATTTGAATCCCCCCTAACAGAGGATGAGGGAACTAGAGGAGATGGAGCAGGCCTTGTCTCAGGAGTCATCAAAGGGCCAGGGGCACTACAGGCAGCAGAAAGCAGGTACACCTCTAGCCTCATGGCTCCAGCACCTCTTCCCCACTCAGGGCGAGAAGCAAAGACGAGACAGAGTATCAAGAGAACAGAACTGGCTTGTAACTACAGCCTAGTGGTCCTTTCATGGATCTGGTGTTGGTAGACGCATAAGAAGAGACAAGAGAACAATCAGAGAGTGCTCTGACGTAAGTGTGAAAATGACAAACCCCGCCACAGAGGATAGGAAGACAGTTTTCTTCTCTCTTTGTGGCTTCTAAGGCTTGTAGTTTCAAGGCTGCTGGGACCACTTACAGGAAGGGATGGTCTTTTGTTTTTTCTGTCTGAAGCTCCCACAGTGCAGTGGAGCTAAAGGACAAGGAGCACCAAGAAGAGCATGCTCTACGAAAGGATGTCTCTGCTGCTCCTGGCACCTGCTTCCTGTTCTCAGATTCGTACAGAGACAAGCATATCACATTCTGCCCTTGCAGGGAAGTCCCATGGCCAATGTCATCATATTTCTATATGTTATTCTGTGTGTGTTTTTAAAGGCCTATGATTTCAAAAGCTGGGTTGAGTAAGGGAAGGTCCTTGCTAGCAGTTCCTTTATTGTTTAATGTGATCAGCTTGACTTCTGCATTGGAAGACCCACAAAACCAGTGAAAACTGATCTGCAAAGTTAGGAGGTCATCAAAATATTTATATTCTACAGACTTGAAAATGATTTTACAGTCTATTTCTGTTACACCTGTTACCATTCACTGACCTAGCAATAATCTGACAGAGCTCTTACCATGGCATTAACACGCTTCATCACATCACCCCTTTCATTCTGAGCAATCATCATGGGCGAAGAGTAAAACAGGACCATTTAGAGAAAATAGGTGTGAATATAACAGAGTCTGTTATGTTGTTTCACAGTTTCTCTAAGGAAAAACCAAAATAAAGAAGAGTTACATGCTAGTCTCGCGATTTTCTCCTAAGTCTGATTTGCTTTTAGCTATAGAATGCTACTATTAATATTAAATCAGGTTGGAATGTGCAAATATGATGTAAAATTTGTGCAATTCCTTTTGCAGACCCCGTATGTAAGATTGGAGAGGGCACAGTAAACATAAACTACTAAATAGAAATGACTGCCAAGGTGTGTCAGCTCAATGTTTAGGCATAGAAGCTTTCTTTTTTGACCCAGTTGTGAAAACCATAGTAATGTAGACTGACACTAAGAAAGCTGCTGAGAACAGCAAAGGAAATGAAGTAAACTTAGTAGAAAACAGATCCTGGGCCATTATGCAGCTGAAGCTTTGAAATATTTACCATTTACCAAGTGTCCCCAGATGCTGCACACTATGGAAAAGTAACCCAAAGCTGCGAGGGCCTGTGCCACTGCCACCTGCCACCAAGGCTTTAACACACTAGCAAGACCTTCTTTTTGTGGTGTTGTGTATGCTCTTTGTTTGTTTCCTTTTAAAAAAATAACTGTATCCAAATTCCTACATTTACTGTGCCCAAGAATTAAATACTTATTTTCTTCTTTCATTACCACACCCTCAGTTGTTCTCCTTTTGCTGTGAATTAAATTAATTTTTTCCTCATTGGATATTTCTTAGGGGGAATCTGCCAAAGACCTTATCTCTGTCTTTGAGATACTTACTCTCAAATGTGGCTCAGCTCATTTTCTAGTCTTGCTGTATATATAATTCATTTTAATTTGATTTTAATAAAGTAATACATTTAATAGAGTAGAATAATTGCCTCTTTTTCCTATCAAAACATAAATTATTAAAATAATAAATTAATTTGCCTGGCCAGTATGGCTCATTGGATTGAGCATTGTCCCATGGACCTAGAGGTCCCGGTTATATTCCCTGTCGCGGCACATGCCCAGGTTGTGGGCTTGGTCCCAAGTAGGGGGCATGCAGGAGGCAGCCAATCGATGTTTCTCTCTCACATCGATGTTCCTATCTCTTTCTCCCTTCCTCTTTCTCTAAAAAATCAATAAAAACATTTATAAATAAATAATATATTAAATTAATTTAATGATTTAAGATGTGCAGAAAAGGGTACTCTAGTACACTGCTGGTGGGAATGCAGACTGGTACAGCCACTGTGGAAAACACTATGGCGTTTCCTCAAAAAATTAAAAATTGATGCCATTTGACCCAGTGATCCCACTTGGAGGAATACATCCTAAGAATCCTGAAACACCAATCATAAAGAATATATGTACCCCTATGCAGTGTTGTTTGCAATAGCCAAGATCTAGAAACAGCCCAAGTGACCATTAGTAGATGAGGGGATAAAAAAGCAGTGGAATGCATACACAATGGAATACTATGCAACTGTAAGAAAGAAAGATCTCTTACCCTTTGAGTTGACATGGAGGGACCTGGAGAGTATTCTGCTAAGTGAAATAAGCCAGTCAAGGAAAGGTAAGTATCATATGATCTCATTTGATATGTAGAATCTAATGAACAAAATAAACTGATGACCAAAATAGATCCATAGACATGGAAGTAGGGAACAGACTGATGAACCTCAGAGGGAAGTTGGGGGTGGGAAGAGATAAACCAAAGAACTTATATGCATATGCATAACCCATTGACACAGAACAGACAATAGTGCAGTGAAGGGGGGGGGGGGGCAGGAGCAGGAAGGAAGGCATCCATGGGAAATAAAAGGAGGAACATCTGTAATACTTTCAACAATACAGATAAAATTTTTAAAATGATTTATTTTTTAAATTGAGCTTAAGAAATTGTTTAAAGTTTATTTTCATAAAATATATATTTTAAATATTTGAAAACATAAATATATTTTAGGTTAATAATAAATATACTTTAGTTTATTTATGTATAATTTTTAACAAGTTATTAATTTTAATTTATAATTTATAAATCCTTTTGAATTTTCTATAGAGATAATCAATATATAGATTAGAGATGATTTATGAATAATGTCAATTTTATTTCTTATTGTCTAAATTATATATTTTGTATTTTTGTTTTCATCTTTGCAGCTCTAATCATGACCTCTAGTAAAATGTTGAATTGAATTGATGATAGTGGGCATCCTGTCTTTTTCCTGATTTCAAAGATAAAGATTTACTATTTTACCATAAACTGTAGTGATATTTGTTAATCACTTTTATCAGATTTAGAGAGTTATCTTCTATCACTGGCTTACTAGAATTTTTATAAACTTAATAGGTATTAAATTCTATCAGTTGCTTTTCCTATATCTTTGAGATGGGTTTCTGGATCGAGTGTTGGTGCTGGTGTGTCATTGGTGTCATTTTTAGCTGACTGTTGCAGCTGTGCTCATATGAATTGCCATCAGTTTGCTGCACTATCAGTTCTATTTGTAGTGGGTTATCTGGTTAACCCCGTGTTGCAATAAACAGTTGTTGGAATCATAAGTTTTCAATAATTAGACCTTAACATGTTGTGATTTGAATAAAAATATTCATCCATTTGGTGCTAAAGCAGAAGTTTACATAATTTGGTTCACCTTGATATTTCATTGTTATCACAGTCTTTCTTGCACCTCCATCTTCCTGTCTCACCCTGGAAATGGAATAGGTACGGTAGGTTGGCTGTGGAGTTATCTGTCTTGTTGCAGTTGGCTTAAGTCAACATCCTTTTGTAGATCATACTTTAGAGGACTGTAGCAGTAAACATTCTATGATAGAAACTGAGGCCTAGTGATTTGAACTGACTTACCCAAAGGGGTACAGCGGTGTGTGGTAGAGACAAGACTTAAATCTATATCTGTTGAACTCCAAAGCCAGTGCCTTTTTCATCACACCACATGGCTTCTTAAGAACATGCAAAGGGGCTTGATGATTAATATTGCCTTTGAGATGTACTTTCAGTCAAAATGTCTGGGCTCAAGCCCTAACTTACTGGTTATGTGAGCTTGGGCATGTTCCCTAACTGCCTCTTGTTTCAGTCTCTTTGTAGAGTTATTTATAAAGATTAAATAAGTCAGTATTTCTAAAATGCTTAGAAAAGTTCCTGACACATAGTAAATATTCAATAAAGGCTAATCATTATTATTGCTATGAACTATTTCCCTTGATCCTCAACACTCTCAAAGTTGTCAAAATCTTTTCATGCTATTAAACGTGCAATTGAATAAATAAATACCTGTATATATGCTAAATAGGAGAGTCATTGAAAATCCTAATTTTCCAAACCAACACAAAAGAATTCCTTTGAATATGTATGAGTTGTTTTATCAGTAGTGTACTATCCATGAAGATCTAAATACCAGAGCTCTAGACTGTGTATTAAATGATGACAATAAAAACAAACAAACAAAAAACATACTGTAGATTTATGTTTTTCCTTATAAATTTCAGCTAAGGGTCAATGTTTCTTCTTATTTGTTGAAATTAATACCCAGTAATTGTCCTCCATAAAGTGGGGATTTGACAGTTAATGACTTGGTGGTGGGGGTGCTTTCACATCAAAACTTAATCTGATCCAGGAATTGTTCTATAAGTGGGAAGGTGTGAACACTGGGGTTTGGGTACCAGATCTTGATTACATCTGTCAAGTGGGTGATACCTGGTCCTCAGAGATCTAAGTAAGAACTGAAGAAATTTTTATTTTTTCCATTTTTATGTCTTCTGCAGGATCTAATACCGTGTCCTACACAGAATAATGATTGCTAATTTGAATAATGATTTATTCTTTTTAAAAATCTCAAGAAGATAATCTTCCTGATCACTATTCTCTGTTTAAAAATTATTTTATTTAGTTTTATAGTTATGATGTATTGAATTTGGCCTCTGGAGACATGGGAACAAGTCCTTGCTCCACTAAGACCGACTGGGTGATTGTGGACAGGCCTCTGGAGATGTGGGAGGTTTACCCTTCTCATCTATTCTGTTGTAGAGTGTCTTATTTCTTGAGTATGTTAAAGCAGAATAAGATAACTTTAAGCTTTAACTATTCAATATTCCTAAAAGCAAAAAATAAATAAAAACCCACTATTTGCTAATGGATTAGAAGCATGATCAGAATAAACCTGGCTGACTCGGCAGGTCAGTGTGGAGCCTGACCAGATAGTTCTTAAGACAGGGAAAGCCTGGAACATTTAATCATAAGAGACAATTGGTTTATGTTGGCTAACCTAAAATCTCTTTTAGTTGCGAGCTCAATTTCAATATTACATAGTACATTCCCTCTATCTTCCTTTCAAGGTTCTGCTTTTCAGCTTCAAACATTTTGTGAATGGTTGACTGCCTCCCTGAATTTTGAGTTGTGGAGGCCATACCTCGGCACACTATCAGTCAGAGGGATTGTGTTTCAATTTGCGAATCAAAGTCCAGCACCATCTACTTGGTACCACCAGACAGTCAGTACTGCTCTCCTCATTTTGTGCTCCTTTCATTTCTTCTTCTTTCCCAACACAAAGGAAATGGGTTAGATAGGGCCTTGCTTGCCCAAGTGTGGTCTGTGAGCATCCTGGGAGCTCTCCTCAGCTCTCCAGGGGCCTCTCCTCAGGTCACAGAATCCAGTCTGCATTTTGAAGAGGTTGCCAGGTGCTTTTTCTGCACCTCAAGATCAAAGTAGAAATTAGAGACTATAGATGGGGGTTCTCACACTCCTCACTGCTACCCCCAAAAGAACGCTGCAGATCATGACCTATGTTCAGTCATAGTTTTATATTCATGAGAATAGCATATTCAGAAGCACAATCAGACCTCGAGTTGATGTCTTCTTTGGAGTGCATGAATTTACAGGAACTGTGTAGCTCGTCATTCTGATTTAAGGTAGTGGAGAAATGCTTATTTACACCCATGAAGAGAGCTCGTGCTTCAGATGCTCCTCTCAAACTCTGGACAGAATTCTGTCACTTCAAATTTGGGTCTGCACTTCTCTAAGCATTGTTTATTTCTCTGATTTAAATGAAAGAATATGGAACATTCACAAATATACTGTTTTGTGCCTTAAAATACATTCTTTGCTTGTTTGAAAAATAGATTTGCGTAAGTATTTTTTTTGCTACATTTTACTTGCTGTAGTAACTTTCAGAGGTAAAGAAAGCTATAATATGTTTTTCTCTGTTGAGATATTAGTTTCTTTTCATTTAACTGTTGCATGGCCAGAATTAAGTGAAAACCCCAGGATTTCCTCCTTGTACTAAAGTTTGGGTTCAACTGAACAGCCACTTCAATATTCTTTTGTAAAACAAGCTAAATGAAATTTATGTGTTTAGAAACTACATCTTCAAAGTCCTGCCATCCAGTATCATAAACTTAACCTGGGACCCCTAAGCAAACATGTTGAATAGTGCTTTCTTTGTTCATTACCCATTCGATTCCTAGATACCAACACCTACAAGAGCCACAGTCCTTTACTCTGGGGTCCCCTCACCCCTGTGCTACACTATAAGCAGAGGGCTCTTAGAAGGGCTTTAGGATGGCAGCTTTAGATCTTAAAATCTTGTAACTATTTGGGCACTGGAACACAAGAATCTAATTTATACACAGGTAGAAAAGGATTGTCAGGAGAATGTTAAAACCACCAGAACACTTTAAATAATTTCAGATTTCAAATTTTAATATGCATAAAAATCTCTCTGGGAAAATGCCTGGCTTCCATCCCCAAGAGACTGGATAGTTCAGTACCTCTAAGATAGAACCCAGGACATTGCTGTGGCAACATGCGAGTGAAGGTTTAGTGGATCACCATTTGAGAAATTTAAAATGTTTGAAATTAGTCTAACTCAGTATTGGGAGACCACTAGAGATCTACCGTGGGTATTTGAATTTATGAGCTGTAGTTCATTAGTTATTTTTTTTTATTATTATTATTTTTTTATCCTCACCCGAGGATATTTTTCCATTTTTTTGTACAGATAGAGTGGGAGGGAGAGAGAGGAACAGAGAGAGAGAGAAACATCGATGTGAAGGGACACATCGAGTGGCTGCCACCCGCACGACCAACCAGGGCCGGGGACAAACTGCAACCGAGGTACATGCCCTTAGCGGGAACCGAACCCGGGTCTCTCTGTACCACAGGTCGACGCTCTAACCGCTGAGCCAAACCGGCCAGGGCATAGTTCATTAGTTATTGAAGATTCTATAGGACCTCAGTCTTTAAGGATCTGAAGTACTGAATAGGTGCAGAACCTCAGGCCTGGGATGGGGTGGATTGGATAAGACTGAGATACAAGGCAGGCTTTGGCTAAAGCAATTCATTCGTAGCCCATAGTCCAATTCCTATAATCAGAGTAAAAATTAAAACAAAACATAAACAATGGAATGCTGATTTGGTGCACATATTGGTTTCCTAGGGCTGCCCTAACAATGTACCATTTAAAGTGAGTGGTTTAAACAACAGAAATGGATTATCTCACAGTTTTGATGCTGGAAGTCTGAGTTCAAGGAGTCAGCAGAGCCATTTTTCTTCTGAAGACATGAAGAAAAGATCAATTGAGGCCTCCTCCTATGTTCTGGTAGCTCCTTTGCTGTGGCAGCATAACCCCAATCTTCACATGACCTCCCTGCATGTGTCCAAATCCCCTCCTTTTGCAAGTACACCAGTAATATTGGATTAAAGTCCCACCCTACTCCAGAAAATACAGGAATCCCAGTTAAATTAGAATTTCAGATAAACAACGAATATCCTTTTTAGTACTGTAAGTATTTCCCAAGCATTGCACAGGAAATACTTATACTAGAAAATTATTTATCTCGAATTCCAATTTAGCTGGTCATCCAGTATTGTTTTTTCTAAACCTGGTACCTGCCTTGATGTCACATTGACGATGTCTTCTTCCACTGTAAAAGGAGAATTTAATCGTAGTGCTCTGGAACTTATCTCCCAGGTGATTCTTTGGTGACATGAGGACTGCCACATTGTCTGGGTGGCTGCCTAGCAGTTCTTGAGGGGTAAGGAGGCTTAGCCAGGGTGCTGCCTCTGTCTGTCTCCCTGGGAGCCTAAAGATTTAACAGTGAAGATGTTTTTCTTTTTTTTTTTTTTTTTTTTTTATCCTCACCCGAGGATATTTTTCCATTTTTTTGTACAGATAGAGTGGGAGGGAGAGAGAGGAAGAGAGAGAGAGAGAGAAACATCGACGTGAAGGGACACATCGAGTGGCTGCCACCCGCTCGACCAACCAGGGCCGGGGACAAACTGCAACCGAAGTACGTGCCCTTAGCGGGAACCGAACCCGGGTCTCTCCGGACCGCAGGCCGACGCTCTAACCGCTGAGCCAAACTGGCCAGGGCGTGAAGATGTTTTTCAAATGTTTATTTTCAGCTTGAATATTTGTTTTTTATACTGTGTATAATTGGACTTTGACCCATGAGACTTAAGAGAGAAGATAGGATGATACGGGAGCTTTTTTAACCTGGCAGCCATCGCTAAGTTACTTTGTCCATTTTCAGGTGGGATGAGATGAAGGGAAGTTTCTTAATTTTGGTTCTTTTGTTCTGTGGGGTGGTAGCATAATGTTGGTTTGGTGAGTTTGAAAATAGCATATTTGTACATTATGATAAAGAACATCATCAGATAATTATTAATGAATTGTTGAAAACCAGATAGAGGATTGATAAGTGAGGTCATTATTTTTTCCTGCTAGAGGAGTTATTTATTTATTTATTTTAAAATTAATTAATTTTTGTTACAGATAGTTCTCCTTTTTCACCCATTTACACCCATCTCCCAATCCCCTGCCCCCTACCACATCCCCAGAATTTTTGTCTATGTCCATTGGTTATGCATACACGCATAAAAGTTCTGTGGTTTATCTCTTCCCTCTCCCTACTCCCTCTTCTGAGGTTTGTCAGTCTGTACCATATTTCTATGTCTCTGGGTCTATTTTGTTTATCAGTTTGTTTTGTTCATTATATTCTACAACTAAGTGAGATCATGTGATATTTGTTTTATTTTGCTTAGCTTGTTTCGCTTAGGATAATACTCTCTAAGTTCCTCCACGTCATCTCAAAGGATAAGAGGTCTTTCTTTCTAACAGCTACACAGTATTCCATTGTATATATGTACCACAGCTTTTTTATCCACTCATTTATCAATGGATACTTGGGCTGTTTCCAGACCTTAGCAATTGTAAATAGTGCTGCTTTAAACATAGGGGTACATATAGTCTTTCTGATTGGTGTTTCAGGCTTCTTAGGATATACTCCTAGAAGTAGGATCACTGGGTCAAATGGAAGTTCAATTTTTAACTTTTTGAGGTGACACCATAGTGTTTTCCATAGTAGCTGCACCAGTCTGCATTCCCACCAGCAGTGTACTAGAGTCTCCTTTTCTTCACACCCTCACCAGCACTTATTGTTTGATGATTTGTTGATGGCAGCCATTCTGGCAGGTGTGAGGTGATACCTTATTGTTGTTTTAATTTGCATCTGTCTGATGATTAATGATATTGAGCATTTCTTCATATGTCTCTTGGCCATTTGTATTTCCTTTTTGAAAGGTGTCTATTTAGTTCCTCTGCCCATGGTTTAATTGGGTTCTTTGTCTTCCTTTTGTTGAGTTTTATGAGCACTCTATATATTTTGGAAATTAACCCCTTATCTGATGTATTGTTGGTAATTATGCTCTCCCATATAGTGGGTTCCCTTTCTATTTTGATGGTTGTTTCTTTTGCTGTGCAGAAGCTTTTTAGTTTGATGTAGTCCCATGTGTTCACTTTTTCCTTTGTTTCTATTGCCTTAGGTATTGTATCAGTGAAAATTTTGCTACATGTGATGTCTAAAATTTTGCTGCATGCATTTTCTTCTAGGATTTTTATGGATTCATGAGTCACATTTAAGTCTTTTATCCATTTTGAGTTTATTCTTGTGTATGGTGCAAGTCGGTGGTCTAGTTTCATTTTTTTTTCTTTTTGCATGTAGCTGTCCATTTTTCCCAACACCATTTTTGAGTAGGCTGTCTTGACTCCACTGTATGCTCTTGCCACCTTTGTCAAATATTAATTGAGTTATTATCTTGGGTCAATTTCTGGGTTCTCTGTTCTTTTCCATTGATCTATCTGCCTGTTCTTGTGCCAGTATCAGGCTGTTTTGATTACAGTGGCTTTGTTGTATAACCTGATATTGGGTATTGTGATCCCTCCTACTTTTTTCTTTTTCAAGATTGCTATGGCTATTTGGGGTCTTTTTTGGTTCCATATAAACTTTTAGAGTATTTGTTCCAGTTCTGTGAAATATGTTGTTGGTATTTTGATGGGGATTGCATTGAATCTATAGATTGCCTTGGATAGTATGAACATTTTAATAATGTTAATTATTTCAATCCATGAACAAGGTATATGCTTCCACTTTTTTTATATCTTCCTCAATTTTATTTTTCAATAACCTGTCGTTTTCTGGAAATAGGTCCTTTACTTCTTTGGTTAAGTTAATTCCAAGATATCTTAATTTTTTTGCTGCAATGGTAAATAAGATTTTTTTCTGTGAGGTCATTGTTGGTGTATAAAAATGTCATCAATTTCTTGATGTTAATTTTATATCCTGCTACTTTGCCAAATTTATTTAACTCTAATAGATTTTTGATGGAGTCTTTAGGGTTTTCTATGTACAATATTATGTCATCTGCAAATAATGACAGTTTCACTTCTTCCAGTTCAATTTGGATCCCCTTTTTTTCCTTCATGTCTGATTGCTGTGGCTAAGTCTTCCAGTAGTATGTTAAATAAGAGTGGTGAAAGTGGGCATCCCTGTCTTGTTTCTGTTCTTAAGGGAAATGCTTTTTGCTTTTGTCCATTGAGTATGATGTTGGCTGTAGGTTTTTCATACATGGCCTTTATTATGATCCCTTGCCATATCTCAGCAGTTAGAGCATCAGCCTGTGGTCCAGAGAGACCCAGGTTTGGTTCCCACTAAGGGTGCGTACCGCGGTTGCAGTTTGTTCCCGACCCTGGTTGGTCGTCAGGTGGCAGCCACTTGATGTGTCCCTTTCACTTCAAGGTTTTTCTCTCTCTCTCTCTTTCTCTCTCTCCCTTCAACTCTATCTGAACAAAAAATGGAAAAATATTCTCGTGTTAGGATTAAAAAAAAGATATGATCTCTCTATTCCCACATTGCTGAGTGTTTTTATCAAAAATGCATACTGGTTTTTGTCAAATGCTTTTTCAGCATCTATTGATAAGATCATATGGTTTTTATTTTTTATTTTGTTTATGTGGTGTATCAGATTTATTGATTTGCAAATATTGTACCATCCTTGCATCCCTGGGATGAATCCCACTTGGTAATGATAGAGATATGTAAATATATATATAAATATATAAATATTTATATTTTTAAATATATATTTAAATATTTATAAATATATATATTTTTATCCTCACCTGAGAACATTTTTACATTTATCTTCAGATAGAACAAGAGGGAGAGAGAGAAACATCGACTGGCTGCCACCCACATTACCCCAACTGGGGTCAGGGACAAACTGCAATCGAGGTATGTGCACTTAGCAGAAACCACACCCAGGTCTCTCTGGACTGCGGGCTAACACTCTAACCACTGAGACAAATTGGCCAGGTGTAGTTTTTTTGATGTATTGCTGGATTGGATTTGCTAATATTTTGTTAAGGATTTTGGCATCTCTGTTCATCAGGGATATTGGTCTGTAGTTGTTTTCTTTGTAGTGTCTTCATTTGGTTTTGGAATTAGGATTATGTTGGCCCATAAAATGAGTTTGGAAACCTTCTGTCTTCTTGGATTCTTTGGAATAGTTTGAGGAGAATGGGTGTTAGATCTTTGAATGTTCGGTAAAACTCTCCCATGAAGCAATCCGGGCCTGGGCTTTTGTTTGCTGCGAGTTTCTTGATTATATCTTCAATTTCCTTAGTTGTTATTGATCTGTTCAAGTTTTCTATTTCTTCCCAGTTCAGTTTTGGGAGACTGTGTGTTTATAGAAGTTTGGCCATTTCACCAAGACTGTCCAATTTGTTGGCGTATAATGGTTTATTGTATGTTTTGATGGTCCATTGTATTTCTATGGTGTCAGTTATTACTGCTCCTCTTTCATTTCTGATTTTGTTTATTTGGGTCCTCTCTTTTTGTTTCTTATTGAGTCTGGCTAAAGGTCTATCAATCTTGTTTATCTTTTCAAAGAACCAGCTCTTCATTTCATTGATCTTTTGAATTGTTTTTTTTTTCCTAGTCTCTATGTTGTTTATTTCTGCTCTTTTACTATTTCTTTCCTTTTACTTTCTCTGGGTTTTTCTTTTTGTTTACCTTCTAGTTATTTAAGTTTTAGAGTCAGAAAGTCAATTAGGAATTTTTTTTGTTTCTTGAGATAGGCTTGTAGGGCTATGAACTTCCCTCTCAGGACTGCTTTTGCTACATCCCATAGATTTTGTGTTGTTATGTGTTCACTTTCATTGGTTTCCAGGAAGTTTTTAATTTCTTCCTTGATCTCCTTGGTAACCCAGTCATTGTTTAATAACATGCTATTTAGCCTCCAAGTGTTTGTGTTTTTCTGTTGTAATTGAGTTCTAGTTTTATGCCATTGTGATCTGAGAAGATGCTTGATATGATTTCAATCTTATTTGTAGAGACTTACTTTGTGTCCTAACACGTGGTCTATCTTTGAGAATGTCCCGTGTGCACTTGAGAAGAATGTATATTCTGCAGCTTTGTGGTGATATGTTCTGTAAATATCTGTTAAGTCCAACTAATCTAGTCTACCATTTAAGGACTCTGTGTCTTTGTTAATTTTTTGTCTAGAGGATCTATCCAGTGGTGTCAGTGAGGTGTTAAAGTCACTCACTATGATTGGATTACTATTGGTCTTTCCAGGGGAGTTATTTAAATATAGAACAGATTACTGCTTTCCTGGGAGACTCATCCTTTCATAATGTCTATTCTGTATTTTAGCCTTTTTAGTGCTTGTATCTGTGGATGAAAATCTTATCCCTCTTTTTCTTCCTCATTTGGTATTATTTGATTTATTTAAACTATCTTAGAATAATTATTAGCTTAAAGATATTTCAAATTTTGATGTGTTCTTCTGAGATTTCTCCTTCAACAAACTTTGCTCTTATTAGTGGGCAGTCGTTCAATCCTCCTCAAAAGAGTTTTGGCACTGGACACTGAAGTTGTTTTCTTTGAATGAGTGTTGTTCCTAGGGGCAAATATTATAAAACTTAATGGGAAGTGCTAAGCCCAGAAGTGCTTAGCTTTTTTTTTTTTTTTTTGCCAAGAAATGAGCTCATGCTTATTATACTCAGCATTGTGAGCTCCTAACACTTAAGTTTGGTGAGGAAAGTAAGACTCTGGGGATTCATAGGATCATTCTTTAATTCAAGATGATAGCATTAAAGAAATTAGAGGTGTGAAAGTTCAATGACTAATGCCAAAACTTGGGAAGCTTTGCCACCAGTGCCTTTTAGAAGTCAGTTTGTCTCAGTGCATGCAAATATTTTTATTAGTGCAATTTCCTGGCCATCCACATCTCTTTTCCAATGACTAGAATAAAGTTATTTGGAAGTAGACTCATGCAACCGTGCATCAAGAGCTGTTAGGTTTAACATTTGACTTCCTCTTTCTTTTCTGCAAAGAGGAAATGGTAGCATTGATCCTTTGTCATTCTCTTCCTCTCTCCAAATCTGCTCTTTGCTGATAGTAAACCAAACTGCAGAACTCTATTAGTATTGTAACTTGTTGTAGTGAACACTCTTCTCAATTGAGGAAATGCTGAGTTAGGCCCTCTAGTCACTCAGTGAGCAGCCATGGAACACCCATTGCTTCATGTCTCATAGCAGGAAATCTAGTACTTGGACATCTTATTTCTAAGTATTGCTTTGGTGTCACCTCAATTGCTTAGTAAGTGGGAAATTAATATGTGTTTGGACAATGGTGAACTCTTCTGACATTGAGTCATCTGTTTTAGTAGTTTCTCATCTTCCCTCAGGATAGAAAAGTGACATTTTCACTGGATTCTGTAACCGCATTTATCATGATAATTTGGTATTCTCAGTATAACAGTGGGCATAAATTCTTAATGAAATTAATCCTAGTGACAAATGACTTGTCATTATAAGGATTTATATCTTTCTTCTATGGGGTGCAAATTCAAGTAAATATTAAGTCAGTCAAAATAATATTTTTTCCTGTCTAAAATTTTATATAAGCCATATGTTATGGTTTTTCTTTGCCATCTTTAGTTTATGACAACAATTACAATTAATGGCACACAAAGATTAAAAGTATATCAGAAAATTAATCATCCTCTGGCTCCTAGATAATCTATTATTATTTTTTAAAGCCGCAAATTCTATTCCTTTTTCTGATGTACTGGAAAGAGAGGAAAAGCAATTACACTGCCATTATGTTAGTATATTTGTATTATTCAAGCACAGGTATGATAAGCTCCCTATAGTCAATGTATTTTAAATGCAATAATTATCAGAAAGCTTACTTTGAATATATATCTTATTTAATAACTCTTCTGCTTAATATTTTATTACATTATATGCAACACCAAATGTATGAGCTCCCTAATGTTGGAGGCCATAGCTTAATCCATGGGTGTGTATCCATTCCCTAATGAATAGATGAATGGATGGATGGGTGGAAGAGAGAGGGGAGGAGATAAAGAGGAAAAGAGGGTGGGAAGGCTGTTTGGTACTCAGAATTCATACTCTTCAGAAATAATGATATGAATATTTTGACTTGGGGTTAGACTACTAATATGCCACCATTGTTATTTTCATAGGAGGTACAATGTTTTCATAGAACACAATGGTGATGACCTTTTATTTTCTTTATTCTTTAAAACTTGCATTAAATTATTGTGTCAAAAAGAACTTCAAGTATACCTTGGAGATATCGCAGGTTCAAATCCAGACCACCGCAATAAAGTCAGTATTGCAATAAAGCAAGTTGCAATCATTTTGCTGGTAGAGGGTCTTGCCTTCAATTTGTAAAAAATGCAACATCTGTGAAGCACACTAAAGTGAAGCACAATAAAACAAGGGATGCTTACACTAGTGTTTATTAAAATGGAAATATTATTGAATGTCCTCATTTTTATTAATGCAATGACATAATATTTCTGTAGTAGTCAATCAGTTGTGACACACCATATGCTACCGGTTAGGAGCTTAGGGGACCAAAACCTCCTTCCAGGACATGTCTTTCAAAGGATTAATTGTCCATACCAAGGAGCAATATTCACTGGGAGCAGTATGAGTCTGTGCCATGGTGCGCATGTCATGCCCCATGGACCATTTAACCAGGGTTGTGTGAGGCACTATGCAGAACAGATGTCTCGGGAGCCATGATGGTACAGGCTTAGGGGTCACTTGGCAGCCAGATTAGGCATATTTTCTGAAGAATGAAAATATCTCTCTAGTTAGTTCTTGATACTGATTTTTTTACTTTACACAATTGACATGAAAGTAAAAATACTGAAGCAGTCTCCAACAAAAGGGACATGATGCACAAGTTAATCTCTGTTCTCAACAAGTGAATCCTGAGTTTCCAGCGAGGAGAACTGCATGCAACCTGTGCCACTTATACAAACACAAAGACAGTGCCATGGCAGCCTGTTTTCAAGCTGGTGCTTACCTGTTTCTAAGGCCTTGGAAATCCAATCCAATCTTTGGAATTGTAAACAAACCAAGCACTGTATGAATTAAGCCACAGTAGGAATATTAAATAAAATACTTTGTAAATTTGAATTTTCATAATTTTTATACATATTAGGGTGGGACTGTATACCTGTTCATAGATGATCTACAAAGTAAAATGGAGATGAGAACACAGAAAAAATAAATGGTATCATCATCTATTTTCATAGTTGTTCCAATCTCTGGTTTATTCTCAGGCCTGTTCTGACACAGGAACAATAAATGGCGTTTTGGATATAGGTATCGCCTCTATTTACTTCTTTAATATGTATTGAATGTACTCCTTTAGTATGTGTTGAGTGTCCATCATGTCCTGTTATAGATACATATGGGAGTAAACAAAATAGATTAAAAAAATCATTGCTTGCAAAGAGCTTACCTTCCAGCAGAATGCTATTTGAAACACCGCATTAGTGTCAAATACTAAACATGATTATAGTCTTTCATGAACTTCAAATCAATTGATAAACCCTCATCAGGGTCCCTGTGAAGATGAGTCAGTCCTGACCCTGCTATCTAGGAATTTAGAGTCCAGCAGGATAAGTAGTGTTGTGTGGTCAAGTGTTAAAATACAGCGAGGCAGTAACAGACATGGGTCTTGACTTAGCACCGAGAGGAGGGTAACTAATGACAGGGAGAGGGGGAATCAGGGAGAGAGGTTGGCAGGGTAGGTATGGTCAGAAAGGTTTCTCTGAGAATGTTATACTCTCTGGTAAACTCCTAATTAGCCTTTAAAACACTCATAACTTGATGTTTTAAGGTGAAAGTGGTGAGATAATATTTATACCAGTTCTCGCATTCATGTATTTTTTTTAGCCCTTAAATACTTAAGCATTTCTTCCTGAGAACTGAGAAAAATGAAGAATTAAGTAGAATAGGGAGACTATTAGCATAAGTAACATCCAAGATAAAAATTAATATAATAGGTACATTTATTTCTAAGAGCCCTATCTCTGACGATAAAGAGGGGCAATCAAATTATGAAATTAGGTGGTACTGCTGATATATATTTCACATTTATTTAGATGACCATAGCTTTGTTCAAGGTTTCTATGCATCTTCTAAAGAAGTGCAAGAATGACTAATTAGTCTTTCAAATGAATTATTTTCAAGGTAATAATAGCAATGAAATTATAGCATCTCTAGCTGTAGACTTTCATGAATTGCCACATGTGGTTGGATCCATGAAATGCTGCATGCTAGGGACATGTTGTCAGAGTCCATCCTCTCCAAATACAAACTTTCCTGTCATTTCTGGAAATAAAACACTAATAGCTAACATTTCTATAGTGTTTACTATGTCCCTGACACAATTATAAGCACTTTGCTATTATTAATGCATCAGATTCTCAAAACCCAATGAGGGGTGACCTGTTATTATCTCCATTTCAAAGAAAAACTGAGGTATAGAGATGTTGAGCCACTTGCCCAAGGTCACATAGCTAGGAAATATTAGACCCAGGATTCAAGCTCAATCAGGCCACAGAGTGGTATTCTTCACCACTGTATTATACTGTTTCTAACATGCAGAATGAGGACTCTTATCATGAACTCATTCTGACAACTTTAACTATTAGAAATTGCCATGTAATCATATATCAGATGGTAGGTATGTGTTTGCATATCAAAAACAAATTCCATATCTAATAATGGGGGCACCAGAGCCTTTGAGTCCCATTTGGCTCACACACAACTACGAAGTGCAGACCCCTTGCACTGATGTTGCTGGTTGACACATGACTCCAGCCTCATTTTGCTAAGTCCTGAGACACTCCACCAAATCCCAAGGCTTTTGTTCCCTTCTTACACTAGCTCTTCTCTTCTTGAGGGCTAGCCCTCTAACTTCTACTGAATCAAAGACATTTTTCATCCATTCATTCATTCAGCAAATGTTTATTGAGTACCTCAGTGCCAAGCACTGTGCTAAAAGCAGGAGTTGTGAGGATATAAAACCACTAAGCAGGTCAGCTCACAAGTGAAGTATTTCCAAATTATGAAGAGTTGTGTAAAGGAAATAGCATATTACTGTGTCAAAGAATGACAGATGGAGAACTGTTTCGATGGGTTGTCAGGGAAGGTTTCTCTGAGGATGAGAAGACCTCCAGGATGAGATGGAGCTAGTCATGTAAGTATCAAAAGTTACAGCTTGTATAACATCTCTACTGGACACAAGCTTAGCACATTCAAGAAGTTCACACAGGCCAGAGTGGCCGGCTTGTAGTGAAGGGCAGAGTGGCTGGAGAAGTGGCAGTAAAGATTCTAAAGGGCCTTGTAAGCTATGATAAGGAGTTTTCAGTAAATGGGAATCCACTAAAAAGTTTTAAGCAGGAGAGTGACATGATCATTTTTATGTTTGATGATCACTTTAGCTGCTTTGGGGACTAAATTGTAAAGGGGTATGAGTGGTATGAGGAACGTTATTAGAAAGCAACTGGGTTAAGTCAGTTAAGGATGATGGAGTGGTGATGAGTATGAAAGGAAGACAAAGTTAAGACATGTCATGGAGGTGTACATGACGAGACCTGCTGATGGGTCTGATGACAAGGTAGAAGGAAAAAGAAAGAAAAGGATGATAGTGAGCAACTGAAAAGATGGTGAATGCTTTTCTGAACTGAAGGATGAGGATAGGTCAAAGTGGGGCAGTCAAGAGATGAGCTTTGAACATGTTAAGTTTGGTTTGCCTATGAGGTTTTCCAGTAGAAACATCAAGTAAGTGGTTGGCTAGGTGGGCCTAAAACTCAGGAGAATCTGAGACCAAAGGAATGGGTGTTAGCTAAAGCCTTGGGATTTGAAAAGCTAACCCAAGACAGAGTGCAAAGACAAATGTAAAGAAGGATGAAGATCACTCCCTGGGACATGCCAACATTTAGAGAAAGACGAGGGCTCTCTGTTCCCCCAAGCAGAACTGCTTTTCCTCTGCTGCCTGACAGAAAAGCAGAAATGGCCAAACCACCTACCCTGCTTTTATTTTTTGTGGCCGCACAAGCAGAACACCAGCTGAATTCAACAGGTCGAAAGAAATTCATTCCACCATTTCCATTCTTCTTTCCCTAGAGTCCTTTCTTTCTCACCCGTTCCTAACTGCTGAACAGGTTCTCGCAGAACCTCACTTTGTGGTATGGCCCCATACTACTGACAACAACAAAGTCTCGGATGGGTGCTGGCCTCCCTGTAGGACACAGAATCATCCTACCTATGTGCAAAGAAAAATAGGAAATCACACTCCTCCACAACAGTGTTTTCCCTAAGAACACTGAATTCCATTGTACTTCTCAGGAAGAAACTAGCAAATGGCTTCTGGCAGAAAGACATTCTGTTGCAGCCCATGAGCACAGCATTTAACAGGTAAAGCTAGGATTGGTAAGAGTACTTTGTCACAATCATTCTAAAGGTGGACTTCCTGGTTCTTAATTCCATCCACACAAGCCATGTTCTTTAGAATGAAGCCCTTACTAATTTTCTTAATTTACAAAGAGTGCATACTAACCAATGAAAACGAATTAAACATAAAATAAAAATGAGTCGAAGATATGCACAGCCAGTTCATAAAAAATAAATATAGATGGCCAGTAGACATGACAGTCTCACTAGTAATTAAAGGCATACAAAAGAAACAAGGAGGTGCCTGTTTTAATCTGTCATCAGAGTGGCAGACATTTAAAAATGTGTATAACAGTCAGACATTATTGAAGAAGGTATGAGTGTCCATGACTCCCCAGCCAGCATTTGCAGCCTTTTCATGCCCAATTTCTTCCTCTTCTTTACAACTTCAGAGGGAAAAAGAAGAGAACGTGCTAAGTGGAACAATATAATCAGGGGTTTAGAAGTCAGGGTAGGAAGTGAAAAAGGGACACACAGGTCTCGAGAAAGAAGCTTTGCTGGCTGGGCTGGAGGATAAATTGGTATTAGCAGAAAGTACGACTTAGGGGCTGGTGTGTGAGAAGATCGAGGGAGAGGAAGGCAATTTTGAGAAGTGTTAAAATAGATTGTAAGTTAGATTAAATTTTTAATTTTTGATAAATGCAAGTAAATAATAAAATTGATTGTTTAGCGTTGGGACTGTGCATCTTTAAATATGACCCTCTGCATAAATTGGTTTATCAGAATTATCTATAACATCTCTTTTTGGTGTGGATATATGGGAAACTTTCAATCACTGTTCGTGGAAATGTAAATTGGTGACATATTTTAGGAGGGTTGGTGATTTGACAAGATCTCCTAAAGTTAAAAACACAACCATTTGATCTAGAAATTCCAGTGTTAAGAATTTACCCATTAGATACTCACAAAAGTATATACCATGATCTGCATAAGATAAAAGTGTTTGCAGCATTATTTGTAATAGTATGAAAAGGGTGGGGGGACTAGTGTCCATCAACAAAAAGCTAATTGAATAAATTATGGTATATACATTTAATAGGACCATAAGGGTCTGTTAGAAAGGATGAGGTAGATCTGAATGTGCTGAACATCAAAAGATGTTACTAAATGAAAATAATAAAGTGCATAATAGTACATGCAATATATTCATTTCTATATCTCTACATTTTTTAAAAAGGTATATAGCATTTTCTCTTTCTGGAGAATGCTCAAGAAAATATCAATGGTGGTTCCCATTAAAGAGAATTACTGGAGTTTAGATGAGAGATGGAAAATTTTACTTCTCGCCTTTACATTTGTGTACTGTTTGCAGTTTGTAGTCAGTGCATATGTTTTTGAGAAACAACACCCTAAGATAGACACTGTTAATTCTACATGTGGTGCTCCCAACTATATGTGTAAGCTCTGGTTTGTCCGCAATAAGAGGATGGTATATCAGGCTATTATTTTTTATCTGTTGTTTTTTTTACTTGCCTATCACAATTTATAAACCATGACACCAGGTAGATAGCAAATTTCTGGATCCCCCACTGTTTTCTTATAATATTATATAATTTACATTTGTTTATTGCTCAGTCCTGGCAGTTTCCTATGGAGCCATTTGAACTGCCAAATGCTTAATTCCTTTGCAAGTACATGCCTGCTACAGGAATTCAATGTATTTATTGGCCAGTAAATAAATTTGGTTGTATTTGATTTGGTTGTATAAACAAACTATCCCTGACTGGCATTGGAAAATAGGCCACTGGCTGTGAAAATATTTGTGGGTGTGCCAATGATCAATAACTAGGAACTTCTGAAAGAACTGCACTGAACCAATAACAAAGCAGCTGATTCAATATTTTAAGTGATGAGGGAGCAAGATTCAAAACTTAAGATAAGATCTCAGGTCCTCACACTTTTGCAATGTGATCTAGAACTTCTGTGGAAAGTAAGATGAGAGCTCAGAGACAGAGTTCTATCTTTCCAACTAACGGTAACGGGACAGAGCCCCCTGTATGTGTGAATATGCTAAGAGCTTTAGTAAAAGAAGTGAACAACATTCGTCTGTGATTTAAAAACTCTTGATTCTAAAGATTTAAAGTACTTTTTCCTTCATCACAAGCCATCCTTTCCTTTTGATGTGAACTTTTAGCTAAGGAAAATTATATTATTAGGGTCTAAGAAGTAAAAATTGCCATGTATTTTTAGATGTCTAATTCCCTTTCTGATTTTTGTTTTTAAATCTGGGAGGAAAATGTTAACATAGTGGTTAACAGCATGAGCTCTTGGTATTAGAACAGTTTGAATTCTACTTCAGCTACCTCCTCGCTAAAGCAATAATCATTTTCTGTAATCCTCGGTTTCCACGTCTGTGTTATTAGGATGATAAAAGTAATCATTTCTTAGGTTTTCGTGAAAAAAAAAAATGAGACCATTTTTGTGCTCCATCAATGTTAGTTGCATAATCAGTAGGGATGCTATTGGTTGTAAGTAACAACACAACTCAAAACAGACTGAAATTATAAAGGGAATTTATTTGTCCATATAACTGGAAAGCCTCGTGGTTAATTCAGTGGTTCAATCAAGTCACAAGAATCTAGTGTATTTCTGCCTCTCCATCCAGCCTCCCCCATTGTTAGCTTTATCCCAGTTTTATTCCCCTCATGAACCCAACATGCCTAACCACACTCCCACAGCTGGCTACGTGTTTCCTCATTCCCCAGGAGGAATGATTGAGACTGTTCCAGCATTCTCCACCAAGTCCAAAGATTTTCCCTGATCGGAGGAGCTTAGATCACATTCCCAATGCTGGTCTCGTCATTGGAATCAGGGGTTAGATTGGCCTAATCTTGTGATATTCTCCACCTCTGAGCTAAGGAGCCAGTCAGCTTCCCACAGCCACACTGGTTACCAAGAGAAAATAGAGTGCTCTCAGGAAGGGGATAGGCAGGAACCCCTGCTTGGAAGGTCATCAATACTTGTCAACATATTGATCACTGTTATCCAGGCACCACAGAGAGGACTGTCCACTGCCCAGGCAGGATGTTATCTGTGTCCCTCAGTGGGCTCAGAGAACACTTATCCCCGCAGAAACTTTTTACCAGAAAGGAAGCACACAACTTGCTTGCCAAGATGAATAGTATATGTGTCTATAAGTTAAAGCTTTGCTATGCTGAATACCCATTAATGAGAAACATTTGACCATTTGGATTATCTATTTAATGCTAAACTATGAGAAAGTTTGAAAAAATTAGAATAACACCTAACATTATCTCCTCATATGATAGCGCTGAAGTGTTGCCAGTTTAGAAAATCTCTTTTTTGCAAGTGGTACTGAGAAAACAGGCTGTTGATCGCTTTGCTCTAGCAGGTGTTTGGAACACTTGAAGAGAATCAGTTAATCGAACAGCTAAGCCAAACATTTATTTTTATTGTATTTACTTAGCTACTATAGTCAACTCTTGATAATTTTCAGAATCCATAATTTGTCCATGGTAGATTCTACTTTAAAATTTATTACCCCAAAGATTTTATTTATGTGTGGAAAACGCTTATCAAATACCTTTTTCTATGACAAATGTGTGTACTGAATAAATACAATGAATACCCCTCCTGTGGTATGTATGGCATTTTAGAATTCTAAATCTCACAAATATGTGTAAAAGCATATTTCAAAAGGAAATACAAATGTACTTTTGATTTCTTATCTTTTTTAGTATTCATGCCTCGGTCCACAGCCCTTCCACCCACTGTAAGTGAGAATAATTGCAAATGACACACTCCTCACAAAGTCACACTCAGATGAGAGTGTTTCAATTTATGGGTGAAGAGCTCTAAAAACAGAGAAATCTCAATATTTATCCCTGACAAGTGACTTCTTACAACTGCTCAGACTTTTCTCCTTTAAAGCACTTCCTTTGTGAATGTGCCTTAAAGTCTCTACTAAATACTAATCTGTCTTTCACACCATCTAGTTTATATTCTTATCTATAATTAGACTGTCATTTTAGGTACAAAGGCAGGACAGAAATACGACATGTTTAACATAGGATACTAAGTGTTTCACATATATTATTTTGCTTAGTCTTCACAATAATTCTGTCAGGTAGGTACCATTTTTATCCCTGTTTTTTTTTTTTTTTTTTTTTTAAAGATGAGAACCTTAGCTACTGAGTGATGGAGTCAAGATTTAAATGGGGAAAAATCTGAATAGAATCTTTTTTTTTAATAGTAAATTTGGAAGTAATATAGACCTATCTCCTCTTTCTACAAATGTGGAATTGAGAGTCAAAGAGAGTAATTAATAAAGTTAGTTACTAATAAAGTTAGTTTTATGGAGGAGTAGGAAGTAACACCCAAATTCTGTGACTTAGAACTTAATGTATGGTTACTGCTATAATGCTTCTCAGTTACCTGCTGTTAAAATGTTTACAGCAGCAGTACTAGCAAATTATTTTTGTGAAACATAGTTAATGTGTTACTGTTTCCCTTAAATACATCACCCCCAGTTTTCTCACCTGTTAAATGGTGGAATGGAAAGGGGTTGGTGAGATGGATCAGGTTAATTTATCACTAACATGCCTTCTATAAAGTTTATCATTATACTTACTAAGCAAAGACCAAATTAGAATAGTTGTGCCCTGCCAAACACTAGGTTATTTATTCAAAAGAATTAGCTATACAGAAACTTTTTGAAAAATAAACTTTTCATTTGAGTATTTTTAGATTTACAGAAAAGTAATAAAGATAGAACAGAGAATTTTCACATACCCCATACCCGGTTTCCCCTGTTGCTAACATCATACATTAGTACAGTACATTTGTCACAACTAATGAACCAACAGTGATATATTTTTTAATTTAAAAAAAAAAAGTCTTCATTGGTTTTTTAGAGAGAGAGGAAGAGAGAGAGAGAGAGAGAGGAAGAGAGAGAGAGAGAAACATCGATGTGAAAAACATTTATTGCCTGCTCCTGCACACCTCCTACTGGTGATCAAGCCCACAACCGGTCATGTGCCCTGACTGGGAATCTAACTGGGACCCCTCAGTCCATGGGATGACTCTCAGTCCACTGAGCTACACTGGCCAGGCTCAATATTGATATATTAATATTAGCTAAAATCCATACTTTATTCTCATCTTCAGTTTTTCACTTACGGTCCTTTTTGTTATTCCAGAAGCTCATCCAGGATACCACATTTTTATTTAGTTTTCAGGTCTTCTTAGGCTCCTCATAGACGTGAGGGATTTTCACACTTTCACTGTTTTCGATGAATGATAGTTTTAGGTAGTACTGGTCAGATATTTTATGGAATGTTCTTCAATTTGGGTTTTTCTCATGGATAGGCAGAGGTTATGTGTTTTGGAAGAAAGGACACAGAGGTAAGTGCCATTCTCATCACGAAATGTTAAGGAAACATTCTATTGGCAGTATGTGGCAGGTGATGAGGTGACTTATCAGTATTGATTTAATCTCGATCACCTGGCTGAGGTAGTGTCAGCCGTCTCCATTCTGTCCTCTGGAGAAGGAGGTCACTGAGTACAGCTACACTTAAGAGGCAGGAAGAGCAGCCCAGCTGGTGTGGCTGGCTGGTTAGGCGTCGGCCCATGTACCAAGAGGTCACCAGTTCAATTCCCGGTCAGGGCACATCCCCAGGTTGTGGGTCCGATCCCCAGTGGGGGGCATGCAGGAAGCAACCAACTGATGTTCTCTCTCATAGATGTTTCTATCTCTCCCTCTTCCTTCCTCTCTCTCTAGAATTAATGAAGGAAAAGTATTTTTTTAAAAAAAGGCAGGAAGAACAGTACCTACATAAACTATTTTTAATTCTTCTGCGCCGTAGTCCTGTCTGTTCTCTGCAACTTCTTTCTTTCCTTTTTCTTTCCTCTTTCTTTCTTTCTTTCTTTCTTTCTTTCTTTCTTTCTTTCTTTCTTTCTTTCTTTCTTTCTTTCTTTCATTGTTTGTTCAAACCATTTATATCAGTATGGAATTGTGAATATTTATTTATACTTTGAGTTATAACCTAATACTATGTTTATTTTGTTGCTCAATGCTCTTAACGTTTCCTGCCAAGGTTTGCAAATATGGTATGTTATACCTTGTTCTGGCAAGAGTTTTCTTCTCAGAGGTTCGTTGTTGTTTTCTACTGGTAGCTCTACACTTTTTAATATGGTTTGGTTTCCTTTGGGGAAGAAAGAGTGTGCTTGGTAATTCACCAAAAGATAAAAGGTCAGATGAATTAACACAGACAAAATCTATCATGCTCTCAGGTCTGACAAGTATTATTGTGGTAAAATAGTAAGGATAACAGCAATAAAATAATATAATAGTACTGAAAGCAGAAGACAACCTCAACATGGTTTACTTTCTAATCTCTGATTGATCAAAGGTGAACAGCAGTAGCCATGTATACAAAATATACATTATAATTTGAAAAAAGCAGAAAGAACCTACTGTGCATTTATAAACCACTTGACTCTTCACAAAACACTGTAAATTATATTATTTATTTTAATTTTGATAAGTCTATTTTTTAAGAAGAGGAAAATGAAGCCCTTAGAGCTAAAAAAACTTTCCCTCTACCTCAGACAAATTTAATAGTCCAACTAGGCCTGTTTACAGTCTTTGTGTTTTGATTCCTGTAATCTTTCTTCTATTTTATAATAGTTCTCCTCATCGCCTGCCACCAAATAACTACCAATACTTAAATTATTTCTTACATTTACAAAGCAGTGTTATATATTTTATCTCAGAATCAAAACAGTCCTTTGTAAAGTAGCTATTACCCCATTTTAAACATTAGAAAACAAAGGTGCAGAGAGAATAAGTATTTGGGGCTGACGTTAAATGGTTGATATCATGCCTGCCCTTTCTCATCGGAATTTGCCTCTTATATAACAAAGGCTGGTTGCAGAGTATTATTCCAAAAAAGGAGTGGTCTGTGTACATCAGGATGGAGAAAAGAGAATTTTGTTTGCTTTCCTTGGGCATGGGTTATTTACAAACTGTTTGTGTAGGTGGAAAGGTCACCAGCAATAATGAAACAATGCCACGCAGAACAGTGAATTCAGCAGACGGGCCATGGGTGAATAATCGTGCTGTGGGAGTCCCAGGAAGGACGCGTTGGCTGTACTGAGCTTCATACTTTTTCCAGCACCAGTTAAAGACTGCCATTTGTTGGGCCTGTGAATTTATGGGCCCATTTTGTTTGGTTTGAGCTACTGCAAAATCAAAATCTCAGAATTAAACCCAAGGTAGTTTGGTTCCAAAACAAGCTATGGTAAAGCTTAATGTGATCAGAGGATCAGTCTTTTCTGCTTAGTTTATCTTTCTGGTGAACTGAAGGCTAACTTATTAAGTACTATAATCATGCATCCCAGTTACCTGAGACCGTTTTCTGTCTGTTTATACCATGTACTTATTAATAGCACTCCCTTTCTCTCTCCAAAATATCCCAGCTTGAAAGACAAATTAGATGGGTAAATTTACCATAAGCCTTTTTCCCCGTTCTTATTTAAAATATTCATAAAAACAGTTTTCCTCACTTAGCAACTACAAAGCATTGACCTTCTGTGACCTCTGGGTGATGAGCTAATACTACACAGGCATCTGTATGGGAACGTCAATGATCACTGCACAGTACCCTGGAGGAAGAGGTTGAAGGGGCCTTTCTCTCTGTAGCCTCTCTGTGCAGCTTTCTCCTGTATTACTGTCTGCTGACTTCTTCTGGATTTACTGAGTTATCTGGCTGCTTTCTTGTTTCTATTCTTTTGCTCATTCTTGTTACTCTTTTTGTTTCTTGCTCTGTTCTGTTGTAAGAGTCAAAGACTCCCTCTAATTACTACAGCTGTGTAGTATAGGTTAGTGTAGTGTAGGAAGTATGATGCCTCCATCTTTGTTCTTTCTAAAGATTGCTTTAGCTATTTGGAGTATTTTGTGGTTCCATACAATCCAGCAATTTCACTTCTGGGTATTCATGCAAAGGAATTTACACCAGGATCTTGAGAAGACACCTTTATTCCCATGTTTATTACAGTATTATTCACAATAGTCAAGATATAAAAACAACCTAAACATTCACTGATGGATGAATGGATAAAGAAAATTGATATATACATACAATGGAATCTTATTCAGCCTTTAAAAAAACAAAAGGAAAATCTATCATTTATAACAACATGGATGAACCTGGAAAACATTGTGTTAAGGGAATAAACCATAAACAGTGAGACAAATAGTATATAATCTCAGTTTTATGTAGAATATAACACTGTTGAACTCATAGAAGCAGAGAGTAGAACGGTGGTTGCCAGAGGCTGGGGGAAGGGGAAACAGGGAGGTAATGGCCACAGGGCACAGTGCTACAGTTATGCAGGATGAGTTAAGTTCTGGAGATCTACTACACAGCATCGTGCCTATAGCTAACAATGTTCTATTATACATTTAATATTTTCTTAGAGGGTAAATCTCATGCTAAGTGTTCTTGCCACCCCCACAAAAATGATGATGGTAGTAATAATAATAGTAATAATAATAATAAAGAGGGCAGGGAGAAACTTTGGGAAATGCTGGATGTGTCTGTGGCCTTGATGGTAGTGATGGTTTCATAGGTGTAAACTCATCCCCAAACTCTTCGAGTTATACACTGCTTTTTACACTTCAATCATACCTCAGTAAAGTGATTTAAAAATAACAACACACATCTAAGTGTGGGACATGGCAGTTTAGAGAAAGGAAGGGTATATATGAAGTTCGAATAAAAGTCACTAAATAAATGTTAAATTTGAAAAAAAAGATTTAAAATGATAAAATTTGTATTAGAGCTAATGTGTTCTTAGCATTTCAAATACATCTTTCCTAAAAATTCTTATATTTCAAAACTTAATAAAAATTTGTAAAAAGGTACTTTTATAATGAAAATTATATTTCTAGTATCCCTCCATAATTGGCCTACTAGTTTTCTTCTGGGAACCATTTCAGTAAGTCTGAGGAGAGATGTTTCTCTAGATCTGTTTAAGTTCTAGACTTCCTTCTTTTATGGAGTTGGGGATATCCTTGGAACTGGATGCAGTGGTGGCCTGGAACTTGCTTCTCCTCTCATTTCTGCTTTCTGCTGCGGACATCACCATTCTCCCAATCTCCTACATCTTGTCAGTTGACAGATTCAGCTGATTGAATCTTCTCGGTATCTCTCAAATCCATCTTTTATTTCCATTTTCACTGACCAGATGAGGCCCTTATGACTTAAACTAGGCTATTATAAAATCTTTCAAATAATTTCTATATCCACAGTATTTCTCTATTCTCCTCCCTTCTATAGAAAGAAAAGGCCCAGTTTTGTTCATCTCTGTAATCTAAGCACTTAGCCCGGAACAGAAAAGATGAAAGATAGGCAATACATGTTTGTTAAATGAGGCCTGGTCATATTGCTTCTCTCTTCAAAAGCCTGTGGTGGTTTCCTGTTGCCCACAGGTTGAACGCCCCACAGCCTGGCATCAATGTACATCAGTCATCCTCTCCACCTTGTTTTTCACACATGCCAGGACTGCACCCTCTGGTGACTACTTACCACTGGACTCATGTTGATTGTCCCATCCTTTCTTATTTAAATTCTTCACTTGTCAGTATTCATATTTTCACACTGTGCTCTGTTGTCATCCCTAAAGGACGCCTTAGGTTCTTCTCCCATAGTAATTGGTCTTTCCTGTTCTCCTATGGACTTAATAACTTTGTTATAGCACAGTCTGTCTTTAATTATAGCTTTTGGGTGGACAGAGTTTCATTTTCAGTGCCAGGGTTGATCAAGTGATAATGGCAGCCTAGAGAAGGATTCTAAGGTTATACTTAAGTTCCTCATGAGAGAAGGTGCTAAAGCCCTGGCTGGTTTAGCCCAGCGGTTAGACCATCGACCCGCGGTCCAGAGAGACCCGGGTTCAGTTCCCACTAAGGGCACGCACTTCGGTTGCAGTTTGTCCCCGGCCCTGGTTGGGGTTGTGTGGGTGGCAGCCATTCGATGTGTGTCCCTTTCACATCAATGTTTCTCTCTCTCTCCCCTCCCCACTCTATCTGAACAAAAATGAAAAAATGTCCTCAGGTGAGGATAACAAAAAAAAAAAAAGGTGCTAAAACAGATTAGATGCCATACTTGGGCACAGTAGAAAAGAAAAAAAACTGCCCAAGGAGTAGCCACCTTTATTACAGATCTCTATGTATGTGGCTACTCAGCTAGATCATGTGTCCTGAAAGACATAGATCTGTCCTCATAGCCTCTATCACAATTTATGTTCAGTTGATCCTTAAACACTTGATTCCCTGATTTTAAAAGTTTACAATCTAGCATGGCAAATATAACATTTGTGATAGAATGTGATAATGGACAAGAAAGGATATAAAGTGCAAATGAAATGACCCTTGAAGAGCATGTAGGAAGCTATGGAGAACAAGACAGGCAAGGCAGGATTTCCACAGGAAATGAAATCAGTACCTTGGAGAGTTATCTGCATTGCTGATCATTATAGCATTATTCTCAACAGCCAAGATATGAAAACAACCTAAATGGCTGTCATTTGATGAATAGACAAATAAAATGTGATACACACACATAAATGGATTTAAAAAAACAAATTTATGTAAGTCCAGTAGAGTTATCTCTTAACAAGGTGTTAAATTCTAAAACATCAAAAGTGAAAAATCTAATATAGTTAAAATTACCTTTGAAAATTCCTTGTACATGAAGGGGGGAGCTAGAAAAGGGTAAAGGAGGTCAAATATATGGTGAAAGAAGGAGACTTGATTTTGGGTGGTGAACACACAAAACAATAGATGATATATTATAGAATTGTACATTTGAAACCCATATAATTGTATTAACCATTGTCACCCAATAGTTGTAAAAAAACTAAATGTATATATTTTTAAATATAAAACCAGGTACTCTGTGAATTATTCACTCTAGACTTCAAGAAACACCAAATAGAGCAATGAAAGCTACAAGAAGTACAAGTATCTGAGCATTCAAACTTTTCTACCTTTAAGTACCTATAAAAACACTAGAGGAAGATGCAAGGTGTATAAAAACTTCTTTCCTGTAGATTTTCTTTCATTTTTAGAAGTAAATCTAACTACATTTAATATTTATTAATGGGTTTGTTTATTTCGAAACTGTAAATAAAAGAACCCAATGAAAGTCTTGAAACATACTTGGAGCTTAACAAATGTATGCTGGGTTTCAATTCAAATTTTGCTTATTAATTGGACCTGCATACAAACTGTTCTTTGAAAAGTGGTTCAGAAGACCTTGGTTGGCTTTCTCTCCTTCCACGATGGCATCTTCCATGTGGCCCAGTGAACAGCTGTTATTCTCTTGCTGTTTAAACTAGTTTCAAGATACCTTACCTTAGTTCAGGAAATGTATGGGAAGAGAGATAACATTTTTTGCTCACCAAACTTGAAAATTAGTAACTATATTGGTTAGGCTATGGGAAATAGGCACTCTTATAATTTCAAAAGGACTATGAACTATTTAAACCTTTTGAGAAAAAATTATGTTCTAAAAGAAATAAAAGTACAAGTCTTTGTAGTGGCCAATACTGAAACCAACTCATATATTCATCAGTAGGGACATAAAGTAATTATAGTATCCCCACACTGTGGAAAATGATGTCCATAAAAGAAAACTGGGTATTACATATAAAGGAGCTCCCATAAGACTGTCAGCTGACTTCTCAAAAGAAACTTTGCAGGCCAGAAGGGCATGGCAAGAAATACTTAAAGTGGTGAAAAGCCCAATGATGCATCAGATAAGGGATTAATTTCCAAAATATATAGAGTACTCATACAACTCAAGAAAAGGAAGACAAAGAACCCAATTAAAGAATGGGCAGAGGACCTAAAGAGACACCTCTCCAAACAGGACATACAAATGGCCAAGAGACATATGAAAAAATGTTCAAGATCACTAATCATCAGAGAGTTGCAAATTAAAACAACTATGAGGTATTACCTCACACCTGTCAGAATGGCCGCCATCAACAAATTATCAAACAACAAGTGTTGGCGAGAGTGTGGAGAAAAGGGAACTCTAGTATACTGCTGGTGGGAATGTAGACTGGTACAGCCACTATGGAAAACACTATGGTGTTACCTCAAAAAATTAAAAATTGAATTGCCATTTGACCCAGTGATCCTACTTCGAGTAATATACCCTAAGTAGACTGAAACACTAACCAGAAATAATATATGTACCCCCATGTTCATAGCAGCACTATTTACAATAGCTAAGATCTGAAAACAGCCCAAATGTCCATCAGTAGACGAATGGATAAAAAAGCAGTGGTACATGTACACAATGGAATACTATGCAGCTGTAAGAAAGAAAGATCTCTTATCATTTGAGATGACATGGAGGGACCTGGAGAGTATTATGCTAAGCAAAACAAGCCAAGCAGAGAAAGACAAATATCACATGATCTCACTTATTGTGGAATATAATGAACTAAACAAACTGATGAACAAAATTAACCCAGTGACATAGAGGTAGGGTACAGACTGACAAACCCTAGAAGAGGGTGTTGGGGGGTGGGGGAGATAAACCACAGAACTTATATGCATGTATGCATAACCAATGAACATAGACAACAAAGCTATGGAAGGGGTGGAGGGGATGAGGAGGTGGGTGTCAATGGGGGAAAAAGGAGAAACATTTGTAACCAAAACAAATTAACAAAAATAATTAAAAATAAAATAAAATTTAAAAAAGTGATTAAAAGCAAGAACCTACAACCAAGATTACACCAACCTACAAAGCTCTCATTTAGAATAGATGTACATGTAGAGTTTCCCAGAAAAGAAAAAGCTAAAAAAGTTCATCACCACCAAACCAGTATTATATGAAATGTTGAAGGATTTTCTTGAAGAAAAAGATGATAAAAAATATAAACAATAAAATGGCAATAAATGCATATCTATCAACATTTGAATCTACAAACCAAATGAACAAGCAGTACAGAAACAGACTCATAGATACAGAGAACTTTTTGTTGATCGCCAGATAGGAGGGGGATTGTAGGAATGGGTGAAAAGGGTGAAGGGATTAAGACGTACAAATTGGTTTTTAGACAGATAAACCTTAAAGAGAAGGGGGTAAGGCAAAACAGGAAGAGATAAAGCAAAGAATGTATATGCATATATGCATAACCAATGGACACAGACAATAGTGTGGGGGAGGCAGGAAAAGGAGGGGAGCAGGGAGGAGGGGTCAACATGGGAAAAAAGAAGGACATCTGTAATACATTTAACAATAAAGATAAATTTAAAAAATAATAAATAAAAGAAAACTAAATAAATCTATGTGTTGATTAGAATAGTGCCCATGTTATTTTTAAATAAATGAATTAGTTAAATAAGTTATTAAATAATGGACAAATTATAATACTGTCTTTGTTAACAACAAACAAAAACTGAAAACTCAACCACAAAATAAACCTATATGTATGTGTATTTGTTTATATAAGAATACAAGCAAAAATGTGGAAGGATATATCCTAAATTGTTACTTGGTAACCCCAAGGAGGTGGGGCAATGAGATGTTTGAGGGAAGAGCAACACAATCATTTTACCTTCTGCTCCTCTGTTGTTTGAAGGCCTGATCCAAACTAGGGGTAACAGGAAATAAAGGCAAAGACAATGGGGGGAGGCATGTAATATGGAAATGGAGTGGATAGAATTTGGCAACTATCTGAATGTGGTGGAGAGTGGGGAGGGAAATGAAGAAATCAAGGCTAGCTCATCAATTTCTAGCCTGAGCAACTGGGGGAAGATGCTATCATTCATAGAAACAGGCATAATATGAGAAGTGAATTATTTTTTATTGTTACCAGAAGAGAAATGATGAGTTTGGGTTATCAGTCAAAGTTGTGCTGTTTCTTATTTTAAATGACAGTTACTCGTACAGCAAAGCTTCTTATTTTGGTCTTAAAACCTCAAATAAATGATGCTTTATTGTTGTATTTTATGTAAACTTAGGAACTAAAAGAGCCAGACTGGTGTCTAATACTTTACCATATCTGTGCATACTATTCCAAAACAACAACAAAAAAAATTATTTTTAATTGGAAAAAATTATAATAATTTAAAATAATCTCAAACATGAAAAAAGTAAGTTTTCCTGCTGTATCAAAGTGGCAGAAAATAAAAACTATGATCTGTACAAGTTTTAATGTATGTGTCTTTTGTGTCATTTTAATATAGTTATGCCTCTTCAACTGCATTTGTAACTCAATGGCTATTAAGTAAACAGTATATTGTTGCTAAAGATATTCTATAGCTGTATTCTTGCAAAGATTTTAGTTCTAGAAATATCTTGTGCACTTTTATTCCATAGAACACAGCATTAGATATTGTCTTTATATTTATATTATTTACTTGCAAATACTGTCAAAAGTGTGTATTTATTTCTTCTGTATAATTATATCATATTTTATGTTGGAGCTGAAATAGAAGTATGTAATTCACCAATCTGAGCCTTTTTACACAGATAAAGGAGTCAACAAAGTAGCCTGAATAAATCATTTTAATTTTCAGCTCAGTTATGTGGAAATCAACTTCTCTTGCATATTTTTATTCTCTATTCACCATTGTTTGTATTTTTACTTCAGAAACGATTCCTATGTTAGTCCTTCTTAGTTGACTTATGTGGGGCTTTCCATGGGAAGTGTTTTTCATATTACATTTGTTATTTTTAATTTGAGTTAAAACAGGGATTTCAAAAACTGCCTAAAGATGTTAATGAATTTCAAAACCTTCAGAGAACTGGGTGATTATGATATTGTGTGAATTCACAACTTGGTTCATTTTATTGACTAATTCGTATAGTTTGAGTTTAAATATATATGGTTCCTCATTGGAGAAAATAGAAGAAAGGTAATACATTTAATATTTTGTGTATTTCTGTTTTCCAGAAAATAAATACTTCTGGAACCAGTAATGCAGATGTCCCTCTGGCTGATCCCGGAATGTACCAATTGGACATTACATTAAGAAGGGGTCAAAGTTTAGCTGCCCGAGATCGAGGAGGTAAGGTCATAAGAACAATATCACTTGGAAGCTTATTCTATGTTTTTGACAAAATTGTGGGTTTTTTAAAATATGGTTGCTTAAGTTTTAAAAAATTAATTATGATATTAAAATTTTCAGAAGGTTGGGTTCAGTGATGTGATCTGAAATGTTATCTGACTCCTGTGACCATGGAAGAAAAAGTTATGACACAAGTTCAAAACTGAACTGGTCCCAACCCAGACAGCAAGGTCCCTACAAAACGGCTGACCAAGTAGGCACTGCATTATATGTGAGCAGTGACACAATCAGTTACGTAGGTGAGACACATATTTGAAGCCTATCAGAAGTCACCTTTTGGACATTCTTATTGCTGCATTGATTTGCTCAGTTGAGTCGACTAACATCACAGAAACCAGGACCAGCACCGCACCAAAACTTTGGTGATTCTCAGCAAGTGATTGTCTGAGGCTTAGTTGGACCTGACAGTAGTCTTATGGTGGATTAAACAGGTCTTTTTCGGCCATAATGAAGGCAAAGACAAGACAAATATGCCTTAGTTTCTGGATTACAAATCCCAAAACAATCTCCTGATGAACTAGCCTGGGCTACTTGAAGGATTCCTTAAACCCAGGTTAGAGGCAGGACCAGAGATAGACAGACTGTACAGCATCCTTTGCACATTTCAAAATATCAGCTATTCAGAATTTGGAGAACTGATGACCCACAATCCCAGAGAAAGCTCAATGTGGTGTAGCTCCTCCCACTAAGAAAGAGGAAAGTCCCTAGGCCTCTCTGTCAGAGAAGCTAGACAGTGCCCTGGCATTGCGTAATCTTGTTTTTGTTCTCCAACTTTATTGCTATCCATTCTGAGGGAGTAAAGGGAGCGATTTAAGACTATAGTTTGTAATTTTTATCTCCTGTCTCTACAAGAACAAAACAAAGAAAATAATAAAATAGTGTTTTCTACACTGGAAACTATACAAATAATAAAATTAATTTTTAAACAAAATCTACTAAATGTCAGAACATTCTTAAGAAATGAAGGTGTGATTAGAAATGTTAGAATTTAAACACATGGAGGAAATTTTGAAAATTAACCATCTAATTTAGTAACTGAGGACAAATATTTATTGAACGTTGTCTCAAAAGATGTAAAAATTAGATCAGTGAAAGAAAATAATGCTATTTAACATGGTTTTATTTTGCTATATTAATATAACTTTTTTTAGTTTTTAGAGTACTCTTCATTTCATTACATAACATCATTTCATCTAAAGCAGAATTGAACCAGCCATCAGTAGATCAATGTTTCTATCCTAGATGTGTCCTCCCAACAATAGTAAATACATATGCACACAATTATTTATTACAGCATTGTTTATAATTATAAAATAGCCATCAGTAGGAGAGGTGACTAAACCATGGTATACCCACATGATGAAATACTATGCAGCTGTAAAACAAAAAATAATGAAAAGCTCTAGGAATTGATATGGAGTTACAAGATATAGTACTAAGTGGGAAGGTAAAGTGCAACAAAGTATTGACAATATGGAATGTTTCATGTAATAAAGAAGGGAGTATAAGACATTATCTGCTCATTTGTTCAGAGTGTACTTCTTGAAAGTACACTCCAGAAGCTAACAAGATTGGTGACATACAGGTATAAAGAATGGAGGATGGGAATGGGGTAAAATGAGGAAGTGATATTTCTCTGAGTAAATCTTGTATAGTTCTAACTCTATAACCATGGCACTATTTCAGGAATGAATGAATGAATGAATGAATGAATGAATGAATGGTGAAATCAACCAGGATGTGGGAGGAACCCAAGTGGAATATAACCAGTCTCAGGGGAGTGGAGAATAAATAGCTAATCTAAGTGATTATGTAAAACAGTATTTGGATTATACACTGTAAACCTCAAGTCAGAAAGAACTAACTATACATAAATAATGTGCTCTAGAGCATGATTGTCAATTCTGAAACTACTTATTGTGTGTGCTAAGAATGAGCAAATAAGTAAATATATTGTAGATGAGTGCCACGTTTCTCATGTTGGAGAAAGAAGTTACAATGTACAACAGAGGAGAGCTGGGATGAACTTTGTGGTGTTTAAACAGTATCAGTGTGAACTAATGGTTTTTAATTGATAGATAACAATTGAAACAGAGGTTTGTGGGTGTTTTCCTAGATCTGTCTGCTGAGAGGCCCTAGAAGCAATTATAAAGGTGTAGTTAATATATCCTGGTCCCAGATCTTGGTTTATTTCCCCAATAAAAGTAAGCAGGGCTCCTGGAGAAATGGTTGATTGCAGATCTGGGGCAGCAAAAGTACAAGATGAGCCTGGAACACTTGGCAGTGCCAGAGAGTAAGGAAGTACACAAAAATTGATGGCAGAATGTCAAAATGACATAGGAGCCAACTTAAAGGAGATCCTAATGACTGGAGCTGGAACAATTTCAGCAGCAAAATAAATAATGGCAGTAAAAGATTGTAAAACGTAGACTAATATAAATATCTATGATGTCTTAATAGTAAATAAATAATTGAATAAATAAATAAGTGGGAGAGAAAGCACAGCTTTTCTTTAGGGTAGAATTACAATGAATAAATGTAGAAGGGAAAATAGAAATAGGAAACTACCTTTTAACAAACAACACAGTAACATTTGTAGACAAAAATCACCAATTTATTCTAAATTTGTAGGTGCAAAATTATGATGAGAGACGGGTATTTGCATCATTTCAAAGTGCTTCTCCACAACATACATATGAAGTACAAAGAGTAAAATAGTAAGTCACAGTGGAGAAACTTGGAAGATATCACCTTTAGCAAGGAATCAAAGTTAACATCAGCAGTAATAAGACAAACAAACACCATGGACCTGCTGATGTGATGTGCTGAGATAGGCACATTAAGTCTGTGGGATCCTGTCATAACACGTAAAGTTAGTGTGATCATGAGAAAATATCAGGCAAATTCTGGCAAGATATGATGCCAGTTGTCTAAGCTGAGTAGCAGCTACCCTTTGAATAGGGCGTACATAATCTTGTTCCACAATGTGAAGTCTGGATGATACTGTGCATCCAGTACCTTTCTTAAAGGAGCAAATTATTCTCTAGAGATGTCTTTGCCAAAAATAGGAATTGTGTTAAGGTACAATGAGAGTGCTATGTTCTTAAGAAAAATATTATTTTGTAGAAGTAAAGAATATCCCAAAGTGTTTAAAATGCAAATTCCACTCCAACTTCACTATTTTACTTACTTGTCTGGAATTCATGAAGGTTTCACTGGGTAGATATGAGAATAGAAACTTAAACAGAGAAAACAATCTAGTTCAGTCTGAGATTGACTGAAACTTATCTTAGACTAACAAATGTGTTAAGCATATGATTGTATAGTTAGTATTGGAGCATATTAGATTTGCGAATTTATAGGTATATATAATTATATGCATATAGGATAATTAGATGGAGATGGATAGTTTGAAGTGATAAAACCAGTCAGGGAGCACTGCAATTATGAATGAGTATAGTTTTGAGGGCCTGAACCAGAATTATGGATGTAGAAATAGAGAAGGAAAAGAAACTATGAGAGATGATTCAGGAGAATGTCCAGCATTACTGCATCTGAGACCAAGTGGATGAGGGGGTTAAAAAAAAACAAAAAACTTTTGAGCCCTGGCCAAATTATTCAATGGTTAGAATGTCATCCTGTACACCAAAAAGTTTGCAGGTTCTATTCCTGATCAGGGCACATACCTAGGTTGTAGGTTTCATAACTATGTATAGGAGGCAACTGATCAATGTTTCTCTCTCACATCAATGTCTCTCTCTCTCTCTCTCTCTCCCCCCTTCCTCTCTCTCTAAAATCAATAATAATAATAATAATAATAATAATAATAAACATATCCTCTGGTGAGGATTAAAAAAACACTATTGAGATTTTAAGGCTGATGGTACCTGGGAGCCATGTGGATTTTGAAAAAAGGTAAATGTAAGAAAAAATAGTTTTATTACTATTATAATGAGCAGAAAATATACTCTTTTATCATTTATTATATTGATGCCCTCACCTACTGCTCAGCAAAACCAAAATCCTATGATCCCTATGTCACATATCACCCTTGAACAGAATAGGGGAAGAGAAAAACTCACTTCCACCCTCACCACCATTGGTAGAATATTGCTTGAACTTTGCATCTCCAGAATCTTTCTCCATATTAATGGGCACTGAGTTCGGCTCAGCAGTCAAAATTGGCCATTGTTCTTCCATTTTAACAACTTGTTTTGCAGAACAGTAGCCTGATGGCTTCTTGGAATGATAGTGCCTTTTCCTGAGTTTTATTATCTTGGCTTGTAGAAGCCTGTTGGAATAGAAAGCACAATGATCTTGGGGAGTCTGATACACATAATTGCAAAGCTAAGCTCAACATTATAGTAGCCGTATGACTTTGAGATCTTCAATTTCTCTTCTGAAATTGTAGGTTTCCAGGTGTAGCAAATAAAAATACAGGATGCCTAATTAAATTTTTCATGTCTAGTTATTGTTAGAAAAATGCCATTTATATTTTAATTGGGTCAGACTTTTCAGGACTATATTATCATCTATCACATGTTGACTGTAATGTCTTGCATGATTATTTGTATTGGTAGAAAAATCATAGCAATCGGTGTAGATGTGTCTGCTGATAGCAATTCCCTACAATTGGATTTCTTGAAATTTGAATAATGAAGGATGTTTTCATTTCCTAGGGCTGCCTTAACAAATTACTATAAACACAGTGGCTTAAAACAACAGAAATTTATTATTTCACCATTCTGGAGTCCAGGAGTGAAAAAATCATGGCATGGTAGGGAAACACTCACTTTAAAGGCTCTTGAGAAGAATTCTCCTGCCTTTTGGCTTCTGGAGGCCCCAGATGCCCCTAGCTTGTGGCCGCATCACTCCGATCTCTGCTTCCATCATCACATGGCCTGCCCTCTGTGTCTCCATGTCTCAAATCTTTCTCTCCTTTCTCTCAGAAAGACATCAGTCATTGTGTGTAGGCCTACCCTAAACCCAGGATGATCTCATCTCAAGATTCTTAACTTAATTGCATCTATAAAAACCCTGTTTCCAAATAAGGTCACTTTCACAGGTACTGGGGTTTAGAACTTGGACATGTCTTTGGGGAAACCCATGTCAATCCACTGCAGAGGACATTTGCTTCTGTTCAGAACAAATTTAAATAATTAAGAAGTGATCCATGTGAACTAGTTTATTGTGTTTCTATTAACAATAATATTGGAAGTCCCTGCCTTGAGTACAGTTAGAGAATCTCAGTCAGCCCACTCTGAAACACCTGATGTCCACTCTGTGAGCCTGATTTGTCGAATGCAAAAGGAAAGTTTCCAGTTCTGAGAACAATGTTTTCAAGTTGGAGTAAGAATTATAGAAAATCCAAGGCCTGGGGAAAGACTTAGAAGGTTATCTTCTGCCAAGTTTCACCTTTCTCATGGTTTAGTGAAACCTCACTAATTGAGAAATTATACCAATTATATGATAGCCAGATCTGAGAATATGAATTGGAAAGCATTTTTCCAAAAATAAATTCAACTTGATAAAACTGAAACATATGTAGCACTCTAGGTGTAAACAAAGCCCTCTTCAAGTTGCAGGGCCTGCAGCAGCTGTGCCATTAGAATGTAATTTATGAAAGCTGTTAGAGTTTAAGGCCTAGTAATATTCCCAGTGCACATTAAACATCAGGCATGATATTTGGCACTTACATATATTTCCTCTAATCTGAACAGGATTGACCCTAAGAGCAGCTACCACCCCACACATTCACTCACTGTTTGGTGTACAGGGTCCTTTTTGACTCTTGGGAATTTTCTTTATGGTAGGATGGCCATATATCCTGGTTTGCCTGGGGGCACTTCTGTGTTTTCTTTTCTTTTTTACTTGTTGACTGGCATACTTATTAACAGTGTTCTATTTCACTCTCAAAAGGGTCCCAATTCAGAGACGTAGTATATACTGCTGCTTCCTAGGGGAAAAAAAAGTAATTCCATTAAAGTTGATCAGAAAATTAAGCATTATGAATGTTCCTTTTTTCCTCAGAAGGAGAATGCAGCCTACATCATCAAAGAAAGGTTTGTTTCTGAGCAGGTTTGAGAGACTTCTTGGCAGCCTCTTCTGTAGGTTTACACAGCCTTGATCAAGCCACTTTGATCAGGAAAAGGTGTGTTGTGTTGCATTTTTATGCTAAGATTGTGAATTGAAGGTGTTGCTAGTCAGTCATTTTTTTACCTTTCTTATAGATGGTGAAATCAGGTAGAGGCTCCTTTTACCCAATACAGACACAGTCATTTACGTATATGCTAATGTGATTCCTTTCAGCAGTTTCCTACCATTGGGAAATTTTTTTCTTAAATCATAGTGACTCAGTTTTAATGATATCTATTTCCTATAGTCTATGACCTTATATATATAAGCTTCTACAGAATACATATATTCTAGTTTTTTTTTCCTGTGTTATTTTCATAGATGCAAAAAACATCACTCATATTGCCCTGACCAGTTTGGCTCAGCAGCCAAAGGGACTCAGGTTCAATTCCTGGTCAAGGGGTTCCTGGGTTGCAGGTCTGATGCCCAGCCCCAGTCAGGGTCGTGCAGGAAACAACCAGTTGATGTGTCTCTCTCACATCGATGTTTCTCTCTCTCTCTGTTCCCACCCCTCCCTCCCTGCCATTCTCTCTAAAAATCAATCAGTAGGGGGAAATATCCTCCAGTGAGAATTAACATACAAAATAAAATTTTTTTAAATCACTAACTGACACACAAAGATTCCCTTGTGGAACTTTAAGCAGATACCACACAATTTCTAAAACCCGAGAATGACCTTTTACCTGGAGACTTTGTAAATCAACACTGTTCTAGAAAGCTTTTTGTACGGGCCTTTACAGTTTATTTATTCTGATCCAGAAGCAGAGGGCACAGTGGCTCTTTCCCAGGCTGCCTGCAGCACTATGTACGTGGAGATATTCCCATCTTCAAATTCCCAGTGTTTGCTCAGAGGTGCCATTCTTTACCAACTGTAAATCTGGAATTCCATAAGCCGTAGAGCAGGTGCTGCCCTAACTTCCTGAAGAGACTCTGAAAATGAAGTTTCCACATATGAAGTGCAGTCATAGTATACCTAGTTAAATAATATTAACTTCTTAAAGGATATGTTCCTTCTTGGTATAAACATAAAGGAAGTTTTATGTGTTTCTGAATTTGGATGTACTGTGCCCATTGGAAGAAATATCCTCAGGAATTTAGTTACCTATTCCCTGAAATTAGATCATGTGAAATACACAAAATTATCCTTTCCATACATTTTGAAAGGTCAATTTGCACAGTATACCGATTAATGGGTTCATATATTTGCTGCAGCTCTTTGATATGACCAAACGTACATAAAGTTATAGGACCATTGATTAAGATTATTTTAAGATAGGGCTTTTATACTAACTAGCACTAATTTAATCATGTAAGTTTGGGGTTAGAGAGAGGAAAAAGGACTAAAGGTGTTTATCATGTGCTTATCATACAATAAGCCATTAACAGTAATACCAACAATGTTCTAAAACAAATAACTACTATTAGATATGCGTTCACTTTCACAGGATCCCATTTTCCTTTATGCTGACCTTGGGTTAGCAGTCTACTTTCACAAAGTCATCTGTCTTTGGACCAGAATAATTCTAGAAATTTCAACTTTTAAGCCCCCTAGTATAGTTGATCAAGTATTTGCCCAAGGTGGTAATCTCAACTTACATTTGGAAACTGTACCTGTGAGTTTATTCTAGCATCCTCAATAGTCTTTTCACCAAGGCTGAGACTGACTTTCTTCGTAATTTTATCAGAAGGCACAGTGTCCGATCTGTAGCTAACAGTGGGAATGCATGAGGTAAGCATGAGGGGAGAATATAGGCTACCTGTTGATGATAGACTGAATGTTTCTGGTGAATTTATTTCAGCAACCAATGATATCAGAATGGAAGAGAGTAAATCTCCTGCTGGAAGTGAGCACATAAACAAAGAGGCAAATCTGTAATAGGTGATGGTTACTCTGAGGGGAACAATATAGTATAGACAGTGAAGATATTTGCAGATCCCCAAAGCCTTACACTCATTACCAATTGATAAATGTATTTTAAAACTACAAATAAAATCTTCCTAGAAGTCAATTTATAGACAACCATTGTGTCATCCCTTGTACCTGTATAGGGCATGTTATAGCCTATGAAAGAATAATATTTTACCTATACAAAATTGACCTTGTTAAGGTCAGTTGAGCTTGTCTTTTTATTTTGAAAACATTTTTCTACTCCCCACCCCCGCCACAAAACCAATATTCCATGCAATTATGTGGTTGAACTAAAGATCAAACTCACAAGACTATCCAAGGCCACACTTGATGCCTTTTCTGGAGAATATAGTGCAGGATCCACAGCTCAACAGCAGGACAGCATCAGGTATTCACTGCAGCATCGGCTTTTCTTCCTGCAGTCTATGCAGCAGCCACTGGGAGTTATCTTCCTTGGTTCTCCAGGTAATACAATGCAGATGGAAAAAAAGGCAAGATCCACATTGAAAAGGTGTGGACGCCACTTGGGTATAAAGTCCTCATTTCTCACAGCAGCCAGTATCTCTGGTAACTATTCCATAGGCATATTTTCCAGGGACATGCCCAATGTTAGAATCCCTACACTCAGGGAAGCCCAAAGATGTGGTTTCTACCAGGTGAGTGATTCTACTTCTCTCAGACCAGATGAAATTTACCAAGCAGGGGGTCATTTTTACCATATGTCACTAAGCAACATAGTTGGCATTTGTTATCTAATCAGGTTTCCAGGGAAACTGAGAATTAACCAAAGATTATATTCTCATGAAGAAAGGGGAAAAGGTTTTCCCACTGGGTTAAGTGTTGAGAAAATTAAGAGAAATAGGACATTCCAGTTGTGCCTAATTATATCAAGATGCTCTCGGGTGCCACAAGAGGAGTTTCAGGGTGAGGGAGCAAGCCTTTGGTGTTGCTGAGGAAGTGCCAAAGTGGGTTTGATATAAAAGCACCCTGTCAGTTTTATTAGTCCAAGTTTAGGGCCTGATCTTGGAGAACAGCAAAACCAAACATTTCCAGACAAGGACACAGGGCTCAAGGACAAGAAGCAGCTACAACACTAACTATTAAAAACCAAAGTAACAACACCTTATGGCAACCATAACAAAGGTAAAATAGCAAATCGTTTAGTGACTTTAGTTGTCTAGATATGACTAGCCCTCTTTACTCTTTCTGTTCGCTTATTTTTAAAAATGACTCACCGTGGTTATAAAATATTCAAAATCAGCATTAAAGCAGACTCTTTAAGGGTGTGTGTTCAGTTTGAGTGAGGCAAAACTTTTTCCATCTACGCAGAAAGCAAATACATTTTTTACTGCCTTGTGCTGAGAACAGACTCCATGCTCAATGACTATGTTTCTCTCTGAACTACCAGTCCTCTGTGATACATAAGCTTCTTTCAAAATAATTTAACTAAAATTTTTTTCAACTTAAATTATTGAGGTATAATTTGCACACAGTAAAGCTTACAGGTTGATGAGTTTGACAGACATATACAGTCAGAACTACCACCAAAATCAAACTATAGAACTTCTCCATCACCTGAAAAAGTTCCTTCGTGGTCCTTTGTAATTAATTTTCTCTCTTCAGTCCCTTGTCAACCACTGATCTGATATTTGTAACAAATAATTTGAAATATACATATAGGTATAAAGTAATAGATGATAAACTTTAGAAATTGAATGTAAGTAATTTTATAAAGCATTAGATACAGTTTTACAGCATTGATTTTTTTCTTTGTAACATGAATGCTATTTACATTGCAAATACATTTACATATTGACACAATGCATAAATAAAAACTACTGAGTAACCCCTGTGTAAACTATGCACTTTGATAATAATGTGTCAGTATAGGTTTATTGGTACAAAGGTGCTCCTCTGGTGGGGGATGTTGATAATGGGGGAAGTGGGGGGGGGGGGCAAGGCGTATATGGAAATCTCTGTACTTTCCACTCAATTTTGCTATGAACCTAACACTAATTTAAAAAAATAACATTTATTTTTTAAAAACACTTCTCTGTGGTCATTGAGTATCTTTGCTCTATCTTGTAATTTAAGTAAACAAAGTAATACAACAATAGTTGATATTAAAAACTTATCTGAGCCCTAAGTTTTTACTCAAGGAATCCAAATGAAATCGCAAGTATCATTGTCTGAAGTTTAAACAACTATAGTTTTCAAAATAAAGATACTCTCACTATAATCCAATTTAGTTATACACATATTTACATCCACGCAGTCTTAAATTTTTAGTGTAATTTTTAGTGTAATTAGATCCTGGGCAGGTCCTATAAGACAAGTATACAAATTTGTAGTTAATTAGGACTCCTATCATAAAATAAATCTGATTTAAATGAACTAAATGTTATGTTTGCATTATATCTCACTCTCAGCAGGCAGAGGATACATTGAGCTTTCTTTTTAACCAAGCAACGAAACAATTTAAGTTGTTTAAGTATTTTTTGTTATCAGGAATATTAAGAGGATTTAATTAAGTCATTTTAAAGAAATTTTTTTACAATTATTTAACATTTATTTGCTAAGTAATACCAACAATCTTTAACTCATAGCTAATGTCTAAAGGCAAAACGGTTTTTTTTACAGGCGAGCTATTAGCATATCTTTTGTTCTTCCCTTTATTTTAGTAACCAAGATGCCTATTAACTAAAACTACCATTCCTTTTCAGCTCTTTTTTCTTCCATTTGTGTGGGAAGGGGAGGTTTTGATATTCCTTATTCTAAATTTATATGCACCTATTAAACTCAAGACCAATGAAAATATGAACTCTGTAAAATTTGAGAGACTATGTGATCTTGTTGATTTCTCTCTGGAGGCAGGCAAAGTTACCCTAGCCACAAAAAAAAAAACATGTCTTGGAAGAAAGTTGTCTTGCTCAATTGTTTGTTCTTTTAAAAGTAGAGGTATATCTTCAGTTCATTCTCTGCAGGGAAATATCTTTTTCTTTCAAGTTCTTGTGAAATTAGCAATCAGATTCTTCTCCTTTTAATTTTTTTTTTTTTTTTATCCTCATCCGAGGACATTTTTCCATTTTTTACTCAGATAGAGTGGGAAGGAGAGAGAGGAAGAGAGAGAAACATCGATGTGAAAGGGACACATCGAGTGGCCGCCACCCACACGACCCAACCAGGGCCGGGGACAAACTGCAGCCAAGGTACGTGCCCTTAGCGGGAACCGAACCTGGGTCTCTGTGGACCGCAGGCTGACGCTCTAACCGCTGAGCCAAACCGGCCAGGGCAGATTCTTCTCCTTTTATTTTTAATATATATTACTCATTTAACTAGATGTTCTTATAACATGCACAGTCATTCTTAACTTTGAAAGGTGCTCTTAAAAAATAGGCAGGTATAGCAATGATTCTCAAAGTTTGGTCCCCAGCCAGCGGCGTCAGAATCACTTTCATCAGAATCACTTTAGAACTTGCAAATTCTTGGGCCCAATCCCCAACCTACTGAATCATAAACTCTGGGTGTGGGCCCATCAATCTATTTTTTAAGAAAGCTTCTAGGTGATTCTTATGTGTGCTAAAGTTTGAGAACCACGGATATAAATGTCTAAAGAATGTCACTGGCCACATTCACATACACACACACACACTTATAGTCACAGATGATCAGAAAATCACTTCACCAATTACTACTTATAATTTTAAGTAATAGAAAACTATAGTCACAAACTGTATGCAAAAATTAACTCCTAGGGCAAACAGCAAGACTTTAGGATGAATATTTGCTCACCCTATGCTTTTTTCTAGTTTTGATCACTCTTCAGGGACGTAGCAGACAGCCTCCTGGAACTCCTCAAACACACAACAGAGAGCACAGAATTTCTCAGATCTAAAATGTTCTCTAGGAATCTGTGAAGCCGTTCTGAGCTCCCCTTCCCAGTGCTCCTGATGTCTCCTAGATACCAAACCATCCTTCCAGTCTTCCTTGGGCTTCTGGCCCATTTCACTTCTCCCAGGGCTAAGATTAGATGGCAAGATGCTATAAAACCACAGTCCTTTCAAATGGTCCTTAGACTTTGACAGGAGGGAACTCTGATTATGAGCTCAAATCGCCGTGTTTGAAAAATCTAGTATTTTGTTGGTCATAGGTGCTCTGTAAGAGGAAGGCCCGGGAAACACAAAGAATCTTGGGCCTTCCTTGTTGTTCCTTGATAAAGAGGCTAACATCTGCTTGACTTTGACACTCCTGTTGTTAACCTAAAAATAAAAGGCCAAAGCGAAGCAACAAGGCTTTATTTGAGATCCAAAAGAAGAGCTATTCTGGAAGTACTGATTCAGGCAGAAACCCAAACAGTGTTTTTGGATTAGGTTTTTATGAACTGAAGGAAGGAATTTCTATGGTGTTAATAAGGAAGGGATTTCTATAGATGCAGATAAACTAGCATAGAGATTCTAATTGTACAGAATGCCTAATTGCAGTCTGCTTGTAGTCAAAACTTCTGCTTTCCTGTTAGCTTTGCAAATGGTTGATTGGAATACAATGCTGCCTTAGGCTAAGTCCAAAGATTATTTTGCCCAGTTTTAACTTTCTAAAGGTTTGAGGAGTGAGTGTGCAAGGCGGGTCCTATGAGTGGCGACTCCAACTATATTTTGAAGTGGCTGCATTTATTTTGCTTTTTTTTTTTTACACTATGAAGCAGGCTATCTCTGTGGGTCCCCCAAGAACTGTGGGAAGAAAACATTCAAGTCAATTTAGGTATGTGGCCGTATCAGAAATTTACTGCAATCTTTTTGCAAGTGAAAAGGTCCCTTGTAGGCCAATTTAAAGATTCACTTCTATGAATATTTTATTGACACTTTTTAAATATCTGTATTCATTTATTTATTTTATCCTAACAGTAAACGTGAGGTTTTGGGATCAAAGGTCAGACATTACTACTTATAGTATTGGTTCCCATGCTCCGCTCTCTCCTTTCGGGGAGATCAAAGGTCAGCTGCACATACAGATCTGTACTGCAGAAACCCCAACATTATGCAATTTGTAGTTGCTATAGGAAGTGCTGCACAGCGGCCCCTCCTCCACTCCTGAGAGAGAAAAAGATCTTATCTTTCTAATGTAAACATTCTCTCTTGAGAAAATGGTAGGTTCTTAGATCTTTACAATTATTTGACATGTAAACTGGTGTCTCTAAGTCTGTTAACCTTAAAATGTAAAAAGAAAATGTTTCTAGGGAAAAGAGGACATTATCTTTCTAGCATATAGTTTATTATTTATTATGCCCAGCTATTTGTCCTACTTTTCTGTTAAGCATAGATTTTGTCCATTGTGAATATGTGTAGATGCTTTATAATTAGGGCCTGAAGTGAAATTCTCTTTATAGTTGAAGAATGACCAATTTGTCATACACAGAGATTTTTAAAACATAGAATTTTAAAGGATTGCAGTTTTGTATCAAAATGTACTCATAGGCAACAACTACAAAATTGTATATTTAAGCTTTTTGTTTTGAGAACCAGTGGATCACTTATTGAATGAAGTTTTCAGAGAATAATTGCTCATTAAATTTTGAAGAGAATGAACAAGGCTTTGTTCTGTACTAAAGAAAATCTGTGACAATAAATTATAAGAAGAATGAAAATACATTGCTTTTCCAAAAAAATGCATTCAAGTTTAAAAATTCTCAAATGTCAGTTTGTTTTTTAAAAATGGTATCTTATTAGCAGTCAGGCATAGAAAAAAAAGACCATGTTTTTTTAGGTTGGGTTCTTCAGAAGCAGACCCCAAGACAGGGACTGGAATTTCTTTGTGGGATAATCTCAGAAAGTAGAGACAAGGCTGAGGGTAAACCAGGGAAGGGAAGGGGGCTAGTACAGAGTGAGAGAGGAAGAAGGACCCTCCTGGAACCTCCTGGACGTGGAGTAGAGTGCCCACAGCAAATTCTAGGGAGGAACCAAGGAGATGGCTTACTTCTTTAGCAATTCCAATTTGCTGTTTACTAAGGCCAGCTCCCAAAGGTGTGGCACCTATAGATTGACCCATGCATGGACTATGCTTGCTCCTGTGACTGCAGAAAGTTCCAGGTGCTTGAGATATGAAAGAAGATAGTAAGCCTTTTGTGTTTATGGAAGCTAAGAGCGCGGACAGGAATATGGCTAGATGTCAACAGCATCTGCTATAGCAGAGGCTGAGCATCAGAGGGACCAGAAGTAAGTCACTGAGTAACTAAGCTAAGCCTCATCTGTTACATGGGGATAACAAGTACATCGGCCTCATAGGCTTGTTCTAAAGATTAAGTGAGATTCTACACATGACATTTTCGGACGCAAAGTAAACTCTCTGATCATTTAGCTCCATCAACAATATTATTATGATTAGCATGATATTAACTAAAATATTGGTGAAGTGAGTGAATATTTCTGCAAGGACATTTTTCTTATTCGTTATTTTTAATGAGCATTAGATATTCTAATGGGTTCTGGAATTCAGCTGTAGAGTTTTTGTCGTTTAAGAGTCTCTGTGGTTGTATGCCACAGGCTGTGGACAGCCTACTCATTTTATGTCTTTGTACTGCCTACTCCAGTGCAACAGACCATTTGCCTCACAGGGAAATAAAAGCAGGATTCTTGTTGAGAATTGGAAAGAGCGATTGTTTTTGTGATGTTGAGGATATTTTTCATACTTCCTCCCTAACTCTTAAAAATACATATTTGGTATTTTTGCCTTAAATATCATATTCATATCTCCTTAATTATTTCAGCATTGCACTCTGAGATCATTAATATATAATTCTGAAAAGGAATCATTATCAGTTTTCAATATAGTAAGAAATATAAGGCTATAAAAGGCAATTAGTGTCTCAGAGTATTTAAAAGTATTTGAAGTTCACTTTTTACTGATTTTAGTTTTACTATACTCAATCAATAATGTTGAGAAATGAAAATATTATTTACTGTTATGAAAAATAGACACCACAGAGGAAGTCAATAGGTTTTCCTTTTTACACTATCACGTATACGAAAAAGTCAATAGAGTGAAAGGACAAAACATCTTAGATGGATAATTATTGCTCTTGAAATACATTAATGTAGACTATCATAGTGGAGAAAACTGAACAAGATTACATGTTAACTTTTTACAAGAAAATAAGGAACTGTCCTTGAAATTTCATTAGCAAAGACAAGAACATTTTATATTTACCAGTGCTTAATGCTGTATGTACTATCGCTTTATAGATTTCACATTTTGATAGCCTTGTGAAGACAAAGCATTGCACGCTCTATTTTTACGAAGTCCAGCCTAACTATAGGATACATGGTAGGAATAATAATATGGGAACTCCCTAGGGAAAGACCAAGGGAAGGCTTCAAAGTTGGTAAGTCTATGATTTATCTAAGTTTTGTGCTTTTAGCTGAAGAGATTGTGAAGAGGTCTAGAAATTAGGATGTGAAAAACTGGTTAAATAAAATTGGATTTAGGACCTGTGGTATAAGCAGAATTCTAAACTGACCTCTAATGATCCATATCCTTATTTATTAATCCCCTCCCTTTTAGTATGGGTGGAATCTGTAAATAAGATGAGATAGCACTCAAATTATGCTATATTATATGTCAAAAGTGTGGGGATTTTTGCAAATTTAACTAATGCCTCTAATCACTGACTTCGAGTTAAAAGGGAAATGATTCTTGGTGGGCCTGACCTAATCAGATGAATCTTTGGAAAGGAACTGGTACCCTCTTTGGGATAGAGAGCTTCTCTTGCTGGCCTTGAAGAATCAAACAGCCATGAGTGAATGAAAATGGAGAGGGATAGCCTCTAGGAGCTAAGGGCTTCCATCTTACAAGGATCTGAGTTCTGCCAACCTGAATGAGCGTGGGAAAAGATCCCAAGTCTGGGTGAAAACTCAGCCCAGTTGACACTTTGATTGCAGCCTTGTGATACACTAAGCATAGCTCCCATTTCAGCCAAGCCTGACCTACAGAAGCCTTGAGATCAGAGATGTGTGTTGTTTTAAGCTACTTAAAGTTTATGGTAATTTGTCACACCAATAGAAAACTAATACAGGTTCTAAATTAAAGAGAGACACAAAATTGTCTTTCATTGTCTTTCCTTTTTGATTGTCCAGCCTGTTTCAATTCTTCTAGAAAATACACTGATAAAACTCTTTGAAGCATTGTACTTAACTAAATCTTAAGTAGTTACACTTAATAAGGCTAGAAGGTAGAGAACCAAATAAATTAACATACGAAAATCATTTTTATGACACCCAATGAACAGAATTGCTAAAGAGCACCTTCATTTCACTAAAAGATTAGAAAATATGATTTCTTGAGGTAGCAATCACTGATTTGAATACAATGGAAATCAATTATCACATTTCTAAATGGAAATGAAGATGTTAGGGAAGGTTGAAATGACTCAGAAAAGATATACTGTTATTCTGTGAAGACTTATAAATCAGCTCAGACAAAGAAAGAGGGTGGGTAGGGGCTTAATATTTGTTAAGGTAAAGGTATTTTTTAAAAGATATCTCTATCTCAAGAATAAATATTAATATAACCCTTCAGAGCTTTTAGTATCCATGGAAAGTGGATTTGCCTTAGCTTGGAAGAAACCACTTTAATAAAGTTATAGTGAAACAACTTTAAAGAAAACAAGTAAATTGAAATATAAAGATATGTCCTAGGCTAGGAGGACAAAATTGCTGAAATTTGAGGACAATGCTTCCTAGTTGCAATGTACAGAGTATCTGTAGGAAACAGGATAAAATGCTTCTGACAAAAGCAAAGAGAAAATCATTGATTTGGGCTTTCTAATTTTTACGTAGCTTCATAATGAGAATGTAATTAAATGTGAAAGGCTAAAACAAACAGAGGAAGCCCATAAAAACTCCCTGTGTAAAACTGCACTCAGCGTTAGGAAGCTTGCCAAGTGATTTTACGTGTAACAGTGAAAGCTTTTGGGCTTTCATGGAATTAGGCATTTGATTTATTAAAAATACTGCACTGCCTCCGAAATGCAAGTCATGGAGTGCAGCTGCTGATTTCTACGCGTGAAGTCATGTGTTCGGGTTATACAGATTGTGCTGACGACTATCTGGAGGGAGTCCCAAGGTACAGCTTAAATTACTTCATCATTCAAACACCTCTGTTGTGCTATTTTGCCCCTGAAACATTATTCCCTGTGCCAGTATAAGACAGATTCTACTTTCAACTTGTACTCCCTTTTAAAACTTTATAAATATTGCTTTTCCAGAGTTTATCTTCAACATAGGTCATAAGAATGCTTCAGACCCCAGGGATAAGAAAAGGGTCACAGAAAAGCACAAAGAATAAAAGTGGTAGAAAATCAATTTCCAAGAGCACTTACCAAGCACCCTGTCTGTGCAATGCCTACCATATTGCCAATTCTAGGAAGCACCCTTCACACCTGGAATTCTGCAACATGGCTGCCCTGCAAAGTCCCGTGTTGATGGTGGTATGGATGACAATGATGTTAATAATTATACCTATTAATTAGATATTATAGAGTATAAAATAATAAAACAGTGTAGTATAAAGTTATTTTGATGATTTGGTGACTTGAGACAAATAAAGTGATAAGAACAGTGCCTGGCAAGTAGTATGCATGCAATATTTGTTAACTATTTTAATAAAAATAACAACCATGAATGGACCTAAGCAAAGAGCTAGGGTGTTTCAAAATTTGAACTACCAATCTTTAGGGAAGAAAAAACAACAACCTGTATTACATTCTTAGTAAAACAGATTATGGTCAAAGGACTGAAGTGTAGCAGGGGTCCATGATATCACAGGCTAGAGTCCATACCCTGCTGCAGAGTATGGAAAACAAGTAATTAGGTGAAGGTTGAGGAAATAAATAAGAGCAGACTGTTTTTCTAGCTCTGAAAGAGAAAAACATTCAAAATAACTATGATAGTCACATTCTGCATTTCTATAGAATTTTTTTTCATAATCACATTAGATTTTTACTGTTTCAGATGATTTAAAATTTTAAAAATATTGTCTTTAAATAACATTTTCATTTTTTAAGGTAACAAGGTTGTATATAATGTGTTTTTGAAAGATTAAAATAAAATAATTCAACCCTCAGTTACTTCTTAAAGGGTGAACTCTGTTATTCTTTTTTTTTTAAAATTTTTTATTTATTTTTTTGTTACAGATATTTTACCTTTTTTACCCCATTGGCACCCCCCTCCCCACCCAACCCCCGCCCTGTCCCCGACTTAGTTGTCCAGGTCCATTGGTCATGCATACATGCATATAAGTTCTGTGGTTTATCTCTTCCCACCCCACCCCCACCCCCTCTTCTGAGGGATGTCAGTCTGTGCCCTACATCTATAGAATTTTTTTAATTTTCCATATTTTAAAAATGTCATTCTGGCTACAGAGCCAGATAAAAGTCAGACCTACTCCACACGTGTTTTGAGAGGTCAGTAAACAGAATTTATAAAGTAATTGTCCACAATCACAAATTGATGAAAAATTAGAGAGTAGGACTTGGGTTTAGAATTTGTTTTTTCAATGAAAAGTTTCAGAACTGGGAGAATTGCCAATCTGGGATATTTTGATGATGGCAGCATTGTTACCAGTCATTTGGGCAAGTCCTTTGATCTCTATACTGATCACTTCCAAATAGACAGTGTAGATGTGAAAATCTAAATAGAACAGAAAATAAAAATTTATCTTATTTCAAACAATACAAAAATTGAAACAATTAGTGACTTCAAGCCATTGTTGCATTTAATATGACATCATATTTAGTTACCGGCACTGCTGAATGGGGTTGATGTCACATACTGACATGAAATGGTCTGTTTTACTGGCCTGTGTTATTAAGAAAATAACAACAGCCTCAAAAATAGTAACTTTAGTCTCAAAATAAGATACACGGTCACATATACCACTCTTAGACTTCTTTTTCCAAATTTTTGATTGTTTAATCAGATTAGTTTATTGGGCTAGTCTTTTCAGATTACAATGATTTGTTTGTTTTCCATAAAATATTATTTTTTGCAGCTTCATTGAAGTATAATTGACCAAAATGTATATAATTAAGCTGTGCAATGTAATCTTTCAATATACTGTCAAATAATTACTCCAATCAAGCTAATTGACATATTTATCACCTCACATAGTTACCTTCTTTTGTTTGTGGTGAGAACATTTAAGATCTACTTTTAGCATATTCAAGTGTATAATACATTATTATCAATAGATTATAGTATTATGCATTAAATATAGTATAATATATTAATGTATTATTATTAATGTATTATAGTCATCATGATGTATATTAGTTCTCCAAAATTATCCATCTTGTAACTCAAAGTTTATGTTTTGAGACCAACATCTCCTCATTTGCCCCAGTCCCTAGCTCCTGGTAATGGACAGTGTACTCTCTATTACTATGAATTCGAATATTTTAGATTCCACATGTAAATGAGATTATGCAGTATTTGTCTTTCGTGTAGTTTACTTGACTTAATGACTTTGGGATTCATCCATTTGGTCACAAATGGCACAATTTCCTTTTTAAAGGTTGAATAACATTTCATTGTATATGTATACCCCATTTTCTTTGTCTACTGAACCAATAAGACAGGTTGTTTCCATATGTTGGCTACTGTGAATAATGCAATTATGAATATGGGCATGTAGCTACCTCTTTGAAATAGTGATTTTATTTTATTTGGTTATATACCCAAGTGGGATCACTAGATCAATGATAATTCTACTTTTAAAATTTTTAAGGAACCACCATATGATTTTCCACAGTGGCTGGACCATTTTGCATTCCCTCCAGAGGTACACAAGAGCTCCAATTTCTGCACATCCTCAACAACACTTTTTTTTTTTTTTTAATAGTAGCCACCATAAAGGACAAAGTGGTGTCTTACTGTGGTTTGATTTGCATTTCCCACCACTAATGCACTTTTCTGGTGCCTGATATCATAGATTCTCACCAACTGGGAAGATGATGGCTTTTATAGAATCACCATGGTCAAAATCTTTTCTTGACCCTTTGCTCCCTGATGCTGGGAAATTTTGAAGACTTATAAGCAATGAATAATGCTCCCACTGAGAGATTTTAATTGGTTTCATCACACAGTAGCATAAATCTTTTGTATAATACTTAAAATGCCATGAATATTTCATTTACATCAGAATTTGTTAAATGAGATGTAAAGAACATTGATGTGGGATTTCACCATGTCTGTTCTAAGGTTCATTAGCTCTTCTCTTGATTAAAGAAAATGCCAGTGTTAGGGTAGCATTTAATTTTCAAAAATATTTTATACTTATGTTTTTAATTCTTATATAACGTTTCAGATCATTTATTTTTGTATTAAATACAAAGTGGATTGTTATTTAAAGTAAAATTTATATATCATGAAAAATTATTTGTATTCAAGCTATTAACCTCATGAACAAATTAAAGCTATTCGTAAGCTTTAAAAGATTATTGTTCTTTATGGCTCTGTGGATCCGTTGTTTTACTTTTTTGACATCCACACTTAAAAGCAGCTATTTGTAGTTTAGATTACAGATTTCAACTTTCCACCTCTGTTGCTTTCTTTTTTTTTTTTTTTTTTTTATCCTCACCCGAGGACATTCTTTCCATTTTTTTTTTGTTCAGGTAGAGTGCGGGGGGGAGAGAGGAACAGAGAGAGAGAGAAACATCGATGCGAAAGGGACACATCGAGTGGCTGCCACCCGCACAACCGACCAGGGCTGGGGACAAACTGCAACCAAGGTACATGCCCTTAGCGGAAACCGAACCCAGGTCTCTCAGGACCGCAGGCCGACGCTCTAACCGCTGAGCCAAACCGGCCAGGGCTCTGTTGCTTTCTTTATGTTAATATGATTACATCAAAATCATTTAATCTGGCATTCAAGACTTCATTTACTGATCCCATATGCACTATTAAATTGTTTTTTCTCTTATTAATCCCCCTAAATTTTTTCACATCAGCCAGTGTGATTTTCATAGATTTCCCGAAAGTACGCATGTTCATTTGTTTCTGAAAGCATAAGCTGATTTGTTTTTTACTGTAAAGACTCCCTTGCCCTCTTTGCCAACTCAGGTTGCTAGCCAAGGAAGCTTCGCTGAGGATTGTGTTCTTTGCTGAAGGCCATATTTTGAGGGATTTCTTGACAAGCAAAAATGAGTTCAGAGCTTTTAAGATAGTAGGAATGGTACATAAAGAAGACTAGGAAAGGCATTGGTGGCTAGTAACACTGAAAATGTATGAGGATGCTGACAACCTGATTTGAATATTTGGAAGACTGTGACATAAAAGAGGGATTCTTCATGTTTGCTCTAGATCTAGAATCTACAGAATAAACTTAGGACTCATTGGGGAGAGTGTTGATGAAGCAGTGATCTGACTCCCTTCCATGGAAAAAATTCATAACAATTTGAGTAACTCAACATTCAGCAGGCCGTACTGAGCTCATCTGTGACCGTGGCAGAGCCTGCTGGCTGTTCACCAATACCCTGCCTCCCGTTTTTCATCTTTCATCTTAGAGGTCTCATATATTGGACAGGCAAAAGATTTCTCAGCTACTGCTGGCATTTGCAGCCTTCCTTGCAGCTAAGTTCTAAGTTCTGGGCAACGAGATGTAGGCGGAAGCAGTATGTGCTATTTTGCATAATGCAACTTCTAGGTCAGACTCTTAAGACAAACACACAAGTGTTTTTTCAGCTTTCTTCCACCTTCCTTCCAGGTCGGAGATGGTGAGAACAAAAGTAGCTATCCTGAATACTGTATGATCTTACCTATAAAATCTGAACTTAGAAATAGAGAGCAGATTGGTGGTTGCCCGGGACTGAGGAATGGGAAAAATGGGCAATGGTGATCAAAGGTTCAGACTTCGAGTTGTAAGATGAATAAGTTCTGGGAATCTAATGTCAGGCATGGTGACTGTAGTTAATATTATATTATATACTAGAAATTTGCTAAAACAATAGGTCTTAAATGTACTCACCAAACACAAAAAATAGGTAGCTTTGTGAGTTAATAGATTATTAACTAACCTTATTGTGATAGTTATTTCACAATATATACATATATCAAATCAGCACACTGTACACCTCATACTAATGCAATGCCATATGTCATTTATATTGCAATAAAGCTGGGGATAAAAATAATAGCTGTCTTGGACCGAGGGTCAGAAGCCACACACTAAGACTGGCAGAATTGTTGTATTGAATTAGGATTACATCATCCTCTATGGTTTGCAAGAAGGAAATGAATTTCTGTGTAGTTTAATTCACTATATATTTTTTATCTCTTTGTTATGGCAGCTTAGACAGCCCTATAGCTAATACATTGATACCCTTTATAAGAAAGTCTTTTATTAATTTCAACAAGTTTCCTTCAAACGTTTTTCAATTCCTCCAATTATACCACAAATATGTTCTTCAAAGTAGACACATTACTTTTCTATTGCTTTGTAACTAATTTTCATGAGTTTAGCAGCCTAAAACAATACCCATTTAATAGTTCACAGATTATGTAGGTCCTGCATCTGGACACATCATAACTGAGTTCTCTGCTCAGAGTCTCACAAGGCCAAAATCAAGGTGTCAGATGGGCTGAACTTTTATCTGGAGGTCAGGGTCTCTTCCAAGTTCATTCTTGGTATTGTTAAGGGGTCCATTTTCCCGTGCACATCAAAGCCCATGAAGACATGAACAGGAGTTTGTAGGCAAGAAAGTAAGGATTTATTAAGGAGATGGTGCCATACCCGGAGTCACAGGTAGCTTATACTGAAAGACTTGGCTCCCTGAAGGTTTCCAGGGGATGGATTTTATAGGGAAAAATCATTAATCATGGTGACTAAGAGAGTTAGGATCATGGTCTCTACTGATTGGTTGGTGATAGGGTAGTGATCATTACATCTGGTTCTGATGTCAGCAATGCAGTTGCTCTATCCAATTTTTCAAGAATTTGTTCTGTGGGATCGTTCTGCTTTCCTGGGTCCAGAGCTAAAACACAGCTGAGGCCAAGGTATTCTGTTTAGTTTGAAAACTTTGTCTTACTAGTCAATAGACCTAGGGCCTTGTTTCTAAGACCAACGTTCTGGATGCTGACCAGAACCTCATTGTCCTGAGGGCTTAATGATTAAGCAGGGGAGAGGAAGGTAGGTGAGTCAGGGCTCTAAGTAAGGTTAGTTTTAGTCAAAGGGAAACAAATCAAAATAAAAGGCCAGATTAGAGACCATAAGGCTTTGCGTGGTTCCAGTATTGGCAGAATTCAGCCGTTTGCAGCTCTGAGTCAGAAGTCCCTGTTTCCTTGCTGTCTGCCATTGGGGGTTTCTTATAGCTTCTACAGTCCAGGTTCAAGTCCTTTCCATGCGGTCCCTTCCATTTGCAAAGCAGCAATAACATATCAAATCCTCCTCGTGCTTCAGATTTGACTTTCCTTTCTGCTACCAGGTAGAGAAAACCCTGTGCTTTCAAAGAAATTTGATTAATTTAGGTCTACTCTGACAATCTCTCTTTTTTAAAAATGTATGTATTTTTATGATTTTAGAGAGGAAGGAAGGGAGGAGAGAGAGAGAGAGAGAGAGAGAGAGAGAGAGAGAGAGAGAAACATTGATGTGAGAGCGAGACATTGATCAGCTGCCTCCTGCACACCCCTTACTGGGGAGTGAGCCCACAACCTGGGCATGTGGCCTGACCAGGAATGGAACCGGTAACCTCTTGGTGCATGAAACAAAGCTCAACCAACTGAGCCACACTGACCAGGGCTGACAATCTTCCTTTTGATTAATGGAAAGTCAACTCATTAGTAACCTTAATTACATCTGCAATATACCTTTGTCATATAGGTAGCATAATCACAGACATGATATCTCACCATTCACAGTCCAGAAAGTAAGACAAGATATCATTTTTTTTTTATCCTCACCCGATGACATTTTTCCATTTTTTTGTTCAGATAGAGTGGGAGGGAGAGAGAGGAAGAGAGAGAGAAACGTCAACATGAAAGGGACACATCAAGTGGCTGCCACCCACATGACTAACCAGGGCCGGGGACAAACTGCAACCGAGGTATGCGCCCTTAGTGGGAACCGAACCCGGGTCTCTCGGGATCGCAGGCCGATGCTCTAACCGCTGAGCCAAACCTGCCAGGGCAGGACAAGATATCTTGAGGGTGTATTTTAGATTGCATGTTAAGGAAGACATTTACCACTAGCTCCCAATAACCATCAACATTTAATAAATTCTCACTGCCTTAAATATAATATTTTAATAACTAATGTTGGGTGCAAAATCTCATTTAATGGTCAGATACTAATACTAACATCAACAGGAGTAATAACAGATTCTGAAAATCATTTATATTTGATTATATTTTATTATATATAGCGTATAAAAGTAAATTTTAAAGGACGTAGTGTAGGCATAAAGATGAAAAGTGTAAAAATTCACATTCATTTTACAAGCATTTTTAACCTTTGGGTTGGCTTTGTAAAAATATTTTAGACCAGCTGGTCTTAAATTTAGAAATTACTTTGAATAATTTAAGGAAACAATAGACTTGCCCTTTTATAATTGGCCATTTGAGTACATTCTGTTTTTCAAGCATTGGCATATTCTTTAATCAAAGACTGATCACTTGACATTAGACACTGCACTCTTAAAATATTTTTATCTATTTAATCATTTGCTGTTCTATTTTGACTCACTTGAAGAAAAATTCCAAGTTCTAACCAAGGATCTAAAAAGCCCACGTGATCTGTTGCCCCCACCAAGCTCTGACTTTGTCTCCTTCCACTCACTTTCTAGGCCCTCGCTTCACCCACACCAGGATTCTTCGGGACCTCTGCACTCTGCTCTGCTGCCTGAGATTTGCTGCAGGTCCCTTTATGTCTCTATCCGTGAGGCTTCCCCTCCACGCCCTATCTACGACAGCAGGCCCTCTGACCTTGACTGTGGTTCTAGGTTCCTTCACGCACCTTTCACCACATGGCATGTTATCTAACTCTTCAGGCCCCCTGCCTGTTTCCCTCCACTAAACCAAAGCTCCTTGGGAGGAGGGCCTTTCTCCTGTGCTCTGCTGCATTCCTTGTGCCTAGCACATAACAGACACCTAGTAAGTAGTGTTAAACACATGAATGTATTTCAGAAAAGGAAAAATACACCAGCTGGAGAATTCATTCACTCTGTTAACTAGCACAAATCTTGTATTAAGAAAAGGCTTTGTCTTCTTTTTAAAAAGTAACAGAATGTTCATGGAAATGGAAAAGTAGCAAGCTTGGCAGAAGGCAAGAAAGAGTGGGCCCTTGGGAAATGTGGTGCTTAGTGTGGTCCTACAGTTTTTCTTAAACTTACCAATGCAGGCCATGAAGTTTTTCCACACCCGACTAGAGAGTTGAAGGGGGAACACTGTGTTGAAGATAGGAATGAGAACACACAACACCTACTACTGTTCCATATGCTGTCTTTTCTTCTATCGGTGACGACATGCTTTAGCAGGATAATTGCAAATTTTGAAGTCACTTGTCACATTGAACGCTTACTATTTTCAGCATAAGGGGCAAAGATTTTTTTTTCATTGTTCCTCAAGTATTTTAGCTACATTGTAGGTGTTAACATTTCATTTTGCTTATCTTGTTCACTTGCTTATAAAACTTATATAATCATGACTATATCAAATTATACCATAATTGAATAAAAGTCTCTAATGAATAATTCAGGGACAAGGAGGTAACTGTAATCATTCTCTTGAAATTTATATTTTGAAAAGCAAAAATGTTTCCAATTGATTACTTGTGGAAGAATATCCTTTAAAAACTCTCTCATTGGAAAACAATGGACAAGACCTTTGAGACTACATGGAGGGACCTGGAAAGTATCATCCTGAGTGAGGCAAGCCAAACAGAGAAGGACAAGTATCATATGATCTCACTTATTTGTGGAATATAATGAACATAACAGTCTGAGGAATGGGGTAGTCCCAGAGACATGGAAGTGGGGTACAGACTGACAATCCCCAGAAGAGGGGATGGTGGGGGAGAGATAAACCACAGAACTTATATGCATGTATGCATGAACAGTGGACATGGACAACAAACTGGGGACAGGGCGGGGAGGAAGGGGGAGGGGGGATTCAGTGGAGGAAAAAGGAGAAACATCTGTAACAAAAATTAATTAATAAAAAAGAAAAAAAAAACAACAATGGACAAGAAAGCCAGCTTATTATATCCTTCTTTTAATGACCTCAGACATGTAATTGTGCCAATGACTAACATATTAAGGACCAGACGCGCTTGGAAGGGGTGTCTGTGAAGCAGGGACTAGCTATTTTCTTTAAGCTCTAAAGATCCAGAGGAGGCAGGTTAACTCTGTAACGTACATTTTATAACAGACCTGTCCAAAATAAAGTACAATCTGACATAATGTATGTGTTCAGCAAATACTGGATTTAATTTTGAGTGCTGATTGGAAGTATTTGAACTGCCTCTCCATTCCATCTACATGACTCCCTGCCTTCTGGCACTTCTGTAGCTGAGATTTTTGTATTCAGTGCAAAACTGGATGAGGTTTCTCCCTGTTCTAAGACTTTATGTTTTTACAAGACTATTCAATCATCACCAAGTTTTGAAGAGAAAACATTGCTGAATGGGAAGATGAACAATATGCATAAAATGGCTTTTTTCATTTTGTTGCTGTTCTTAAAATATGTAAAATTAAAAAAATAGAAACTATTTTAAATGTCACTAAATTCTAATAAAATGCTATGGTAATATATAACTATTATAAATCCTTAGAATTACAGTTTTGGTATTAACTTTTGTAAAGACTCATTGTTTGAATAAACTATTGATTACTTAGTGGGATAGTTTGCATATTGAATCTTAAAAGTATCTTTAAAGCCTGGCCGGTGTGGCTCGGTGGTTAAGCATCGACCCATGTACCTAGAAGTTGCCAGCTTGATTCCTGGTCAGGGCACATGCCCAGGTTGTGGTCCAAATTCCCAGTAGGGGGCATGGAGAAGGCAGCCCCTCGATGTTCTCTCTCATTGATGTTTCTATCGCTCTCTTCCTCTCTCTCTAAAATCAATAAAGAAAAAAAAATTTTTTTTTAAGTATCTTTGCCCTGGCTGGTTTGGCTCAGAGGTTAGAGCGTCGGCCTGTGGATCAGGGAGTCCCAGGTTCAGTTCCCACTAACGGCATGTACCTCAGTTGCAGTTTGTCCCCAGCCCCGGTTGGGGTTGTGCGGGTGGCAGCCAATCAATGAGTCTCTTTCACACAGATGTTTCTCTCTCTCTCTCCCTCCCTCTCTCCCTCCCACTCTATCTGAAGATAAATGCAAAAATATCATTGGGTGAGAATAAAAAACAAAAATAGTATCTTTAAATACTAAATGTCAAGGAAGTCTTTCTTTGAGGTCTTTAAATCATGCATTAAAAAATAATAATTTGTATCAAATAATGTAATCATAGCGTGATTTTGATTAATTTTTGTATTGGTTAAGGTCAATAATTATAGACAGATAAACATACAGTAGTATAATAGAATCTTAGAGCTTGCTTTTATCACAGGCCAGTATGGGTCAGTGACGGAGGGCAGGGCCCCAGCTCTGCTCTTCACAGTCATTAAGGGGCCCAACTTATTTTCCCTTGCAACCTTCCTTTTAGTCCTTGAAGTTGTTTCTTTTCAGCCCATGGATGGCAAAATAAAATAAGAGTCACACACGGGAGGCTTTTCATGGGCCAGGCTTAGAGCTGACAGACCTCATCTTCTGAGTTTATATTCAACTGACCAGAATGCAGTCACATGGCCACTTCGATTTTAAAGGTGTCTGGGAACTCTAGACTAGCTATGTGCCTGGGAAGAAGGAGAACAAAACATAGATATTGCCAAGAGCTAGCAGTCCTGGCTACAATCTATCTTTCTAGTCACCAAATATCTGGGTCACTTTTTTTCCTGAATATAGAAAACATTCACCCTTTCCAAGGGAAACAGCCCAAAGCCCCATGTGGTCATTGTGTCCAGGTCTGAGTCCAGGATCTCTAAATAAAAAGAAACCCTTTATCAAGTCCAAATGTGGTTCTTCTTATAGCCCAGCGAACTGTTAATCTACCTGCCACATTGCCCTGCACATCTAACATCTAACGACCACAGGAAAACATGGAAGACTCAGAGCAGTTACTCATCCATAGCAGTTTTGAAATTCCCAGGAAGGCCACTTACCTGGAAGAGAGGGAAATTTCTTGGTTAGAACTCTACCATTTGGAGAGTCCCCTTGCCCAGTGTTCTCTGAAGCAACTGGCTCCCCTCTGAGAAGGTCTTCCGTATCTATTATTATCCTCCACAGCCATATCTGAAATGGGTATGGAAGAGTCTGCCCTCCTTGGGCATGTACAGCTTTCATATTCTGCTTCCTGCTTGTATAAGATCAAAGATCTCAGCCAGCTAGGTTTCTTTTATCAAAAAATTTAGTACGTTTCCATGTGCCAATAGCCACACCCAATATTCTTTCTTAGACATACTACTCAAACATGATGCATTCCTGTGCTCCTCCTTTGCAACATAATGGCAGCTACCTTAAGGCCACCGTGCATGGGTGGGAAAGCCAACCTGACTTGGCCTCTAGGCTGCTTTAATTATATTTTGTTGTTTAAAAGCTTTAAACGGGCCCTACCCTCGTCCAGGTTCCTAGTGTTGGGGAGAGGAGAGAGGACTGTGTATGGAGAGAGGCATGGGCTAGGCCTGAAAGTGGAATGAAACTTCTGTGCACTTTCCTTTGGCCAGAATCCAGTCCTCAGACATGGCCACACCTAAATCAGAAATCCTGAAAGGTAGTTTAGCTAATTACCTGTGAAGAAGCAGAGGAAAGCACAGGTGTCAGTGAAGGGTAGCATTTCAGCCATCATTTCTCTGTACAATGAAAATAACTTTTCTTCTAAATACTTTGTGCAAAAATACTAATTTTTATGGTATGTTTAGTGTATCGATATATTAGTCATCTGGCATAATAATAGAAGAGATATCACAAGTGTATCCATTCACCTTTATCCTGGTATGGTTTCTAGTGAATTGTTCTGAGTAAATCTAATCGATCCATTAAGTAAAATGTCTAAGCAGATTGCTATTAAAATGAGATTGGGAAAACAAAAAAGCATTTTGTTACACTAGGGTAGATTGACCATTTTTAGGAATTGCAATAAATATCAATTACCATAGTTTGGGAAAATAGAATGGCAAAATACTTACTGTTATAGAAGGTATAGCATAATGCTTTTGTGATATTAAGCTTTATGTAATTCAGATTCAGTATTTGAAAATATAATTGAAAGGTGATTCTTGGAATAATTGTGAATAAGAGTGGGGGGAAAGGAGTGGGGAATGAAGAGTGTGCAACTTAAGTACTAGTTACATTAGTTTCTGTTGTGTGGAGATGATACAAGCAGCCATCCATTCAGTTATACAGAAATGTTTTCAGTCAACCAACATTTTTCTTGATCACATATGATAACCCAGAGGTTGTTGCCAGATACCAGGGATCATAAATAAACAACAAGGCCTGAATGTGACAAGTGCTAGTATAGAGGGTGTTTGGAAGCATAAAAGAAGAACCTAGTGATGCCCATGGATTAATCGGGAGAGACACCCAAGCAGCAATGAGGTTTGAATTTAGGCTGAAAGGACTGAGGATGGTAAAGGGGTTCAAAGCAGAGGGAAAGGGACGAAGGGGGCACCCATGTTGGAGCAAAGCTGTGCATTTGAGGCACTGTGTCCTGTAGAAGAGAGGTTTAGTGAAAGATGAGTCTGAAAAATTAGTAGCAGATCACAATTTGTTTGGCATACTCAAGACTTTGAACTTTGAAATCGGTGAGAAAACGATGAGAAATTTGGAGCAAGGGAGAAACAGCAGATTTTTGTGTCAGAAAAATATCTAAGCATAAGATTTTGGAGAATGAATTGAGTGGAGACCACTAAAAGCAGGGAGACAGATAGGAGACCATTACGTTTTTTTCTCACCAATTGAATGTGTGAACATGCTGAGGAATGTGTTATTCAGTTACCATGCATTTATGATGCATTTTAATCATAATATAGTTATCTTAAAATTCTTTCAATTAATAATACCAATCAACCTATAAGAGTCATAAAGTGATTTTCAGTGTTACTACTTACAATTTTTATTGACAAAGAGGATTTTGCTTTCTTTTAAGGTTGTAATAACATTTTTTTAGTGGCTATGGTCTATGGGGCGCCAGTTATTTTCATGTATATTTTATGACACTTCTGTTTACTACTGTTTATTCATGTAATGTTTATAATTATTTATAGGCTATTTTTCCTTGATTTAACAAATCTAATAGAATTGTTATTTCTACGGAACTAGGAAGGAGAAATCTGAAAATGGTCATCATTTTTCTGCTATATATTCATATATTTTAAAATGATTAAAGAAAGTAGTTAGTGTTATCTCAACTGAAATGAATTATATAACATATAAGTACAACATATATGTGTTTTCTTGCATATCCCGAACTTTTCATTTAAAAAGAATATGCCAAAACTTACTCATGAAAATCAATAATCTGTCATTTACCCTTTCTCTGTTTCATGTGTCTGGAATCACTTTCTCTTTTAAAAAAAGCCATGTACTTAGTTTAGTTTTATACTGCATTTTATCACAGTATTATTTTTAATTCATCTATGTGCTATATCACAATAACATCATTAACAAGAAATTTTAAAATCACTGGAATATTTATATTCCTCATTATGAAAAAAGTGTTAGTTTACTTTTATTTTGTTCCATGAAACCACATGTAATTGTAAACTTCTTCCAGTTTAATTTTAATATATTTAGTCATTTAACCCATGTAATATTTCCAATGTTGGGAATTACAAATCTTCAACAAAAAATGAGGAAGAAATGGAAGAATTTAAGAAATGATTTTAACACATAAATACAGTACCTATTTTGAAAAATTTAAAACTATTAGTAAAAATTAATTTATATTAAGACAATGTATTGTCATGAGTATATTTTAAACATCACTGTTTTTACAAGCCTCTTTCTAGTATGAAGGATCTAATTATACAAAGTTACCCTCTTTGTTGCATTTGGGCAATAAAGGTAACTTTAGATATTTGTAGAAAAATTGGATACCTTCAGGACAATGCAGCTTAAATTTGAGTTCTTTTTAACTGGCCACACTTATTATTTATGTTCACTTCTCTTTTTTCTTTCGTCTCCTTTTTTTTCTTTCTCTTATTTTCCTCTTTCTGAATGTAGAGCAGAGGTACAGTGATCACCCAACCTTAAAGGTATTTTAAGACCAAAATTGAAGCACGAAACTCTATAGAACATAACAGAATTTATTATAGGGTAGTTTACTTACAGGGATGTAGGGTCGGAGGGGACAGACGACCCTAGCAGTTCTACACAAGCTATTCTGTGCTGCTAGATGGCTGTTCGAGTAAACATCCTACAGTATATACCAACTACTGATGACTGATGAGACAAAGGGACAAAGAATACAGTGCAAGCCGGGACCATACCTCCTGGGGGTCTTGTGGTGGATGACTCACTGACGCTAACCCCAGCGTGATATTTATCTCAGCAGTCATGTCTTTCTGGCCATACTGAGAATAATCTGTATAATTACATTGTATAGGCCTATAGAACACAGCTAATCATTAACTACAAGGCCTGTGTGCTGGCCAGAACCGTTAGGCCAGTCGAAGTAAAATCAAGAATAGAGAAACTTTGGGGCTTACAAAGATGGAGTCAGTTTGTTCACATCAACATCTGTACATCCTCCTCCTTCTTTCCTCTCCTGCTAATACAGAGAGATTGAGTCTCAAATTGGCATTGTTTTTTACTAGGACGTAGCATTATTGAATAATTACAGGTCTCTGAAATAGAAGTTGCTATTTATTTTCATTAAATGCTAGGTTTGGAAAAAGATTGATTTAAATTTGTTAACTAGGAGACTCCTTTATTCTGAGAATGAAAACCAAGAAACTCAGTATTAGATGGCTATTTATATTTTAAGTGTCTTCATACTATTTTCAGGGAAGAGAGGCTGCCATCTTGTGTTTGCTGTGTTCACTGCAGCACAGGAGACCCATTCAAAGTTCAGTTCTGTTGGACCAGCCAAGCACATAAAATGTTGAAGTGCTCATCAGTGTCCTGACTGAAGAAATATATAAAAATAAAACATAGCATTAGGGACATGTAATCCTTTAATACAGAGAAAACATTATATAGACCCTCTAATTCTTTTTTATTATTATTATTATTATTATTTGACCATAGGGTCCAGAAATAAACAATTGACAGTCTAAAATGTTTGAAGCATGGCTAACAGGTATAAAATAATTAACAATGTCACAAATAAATTCTGAAGTTAATGCTATCTGATAAAATGAATGTTGAAAAGTTGTTCTTGAATATGATATTAATAGCAAAGGCTGAATTTTATTTGGATAACATTTCCTACTTTCTTCTCCTATATTTACTTGCCTGTTTTTATTTAATTATCACCATAAAAATGTTTAATGGGGGTCATGACACAGCTAATGACAATAAAGCACAGGAAAATGCCTAACAAGGGTGCAGTAGAGGTGCCTTAACTTTGAATCGCAGAAATTGATAGGTGTTAGTGCCATCTTGTAGTTGAATGAAATATTGCAACAAAACAGCACAGGAACATGAATTTGATTTTTTTTGAACCAACAAACCAAATCTTTTTTTTTTTTTTTTGTCTAATATATTTATTAAAGATTAACTACATGTTAATGGCTTGGATTAATTGGGGGTTTTATTTTAATAAAATTTCCTGATTTCACTGGAAAGCCTATTACAATAAAAGAGCCTCCAAACATGTAAAACTTTCTTATCTATGAAATATAATAAGGTGGCATTTCCCAAAGAGAGATCAAGACTTATTAGTATTGAAATAGGAACTCAAGAAACGTAGGCCCTATGGTCAAAGAAGTCTGTTGCATGTCATGTTGCCTTCTTGGAGAGTTCCTTCACTTTAAAGGCTATAAGGGGTTCATTTCCAAAATATATAAAATAACTTACACAATTCAACACCAGGAAGACAAATAATGAAAATAAAAAATGGGCAAAGGACCTAAATAGACATTCTCCAAAGATGACATATGGATGGCCAGTAAACATATGAAATGATGCTTGACGTCACTAATCATCAGAGAGATGCAAATTACAACCACAATGAGATATCACCTCACACCTGTCAGAATAGTTACCATCAATAAATCACCCAACAATAAGTGCTGGTGAGGATGTGGAGAGAGGGAACCCTCGTGTACTATTGGTGGGAATGCAGACTGGTGTAGCCACTGTGGGAAACAGTATGGAGTTTCCTCATACTATTTAGAATGGAACTGCCTTTTGACCCAGCAATTCCACTTCAGGACTATATCCTAATAATCTCAAAACACCAATCAGAAAGAATTTGTGCACCCCTGTGTTCATAGCAGCACTATTTACGATAGTCAAGATCTAGAAACAGCCCAAGTGTCCTTGGGGACAGGAGTGGGTAAAAAAGCCCTGGTACATTCACACAATGGAACACTATGCACACTGTCACATGCTTGGGGGCCGCATAGATGGACCTGGAGATTATTATACTAAGTGAAATAAGCCAATCAGAGAAAGGAAAATACCATATAATCTCACTTATATGTGGAATCTAATGAACAAAATAGACTGACAAACAACATAGAAACGAGGCATGGATACACAGAATAGACTGACAGGTGAGAGGGGGAGGGGGAGGGGTACTGGATGAAAGAAGGTGAAGAGATCAGCTAAGTAACATGTATGCGTGATACACAGACACACATAGCAGTGCGCTAATGGCCAGAGGAAGGGGGTGCAGGGGCTGGGTGAGGGTGGGCAAAGGAGGGTGGGAAATTTGGGACATCTATAATAGTCTCAACAATAATTTTTTTTTAATTAAAAGATATAGAAAACAAATCGGTTTAATTTTGTTCTAAATCAGCATTTTCCAAATATGCTTGACCACAGAACTCTTTTTGTAAACAAATAATACCTATTAATGTTATCAGATAATAAACTGCTGAAATAAGTTTGGAAAAACACTTACATAGAAGGTTAGACACAAATCTTTTACTCATTCTAAATTAAAACAATGTTTCTATTTCTTTATGTTGGAATTACAAGCTGAGGTTTTGAACTATTAAGGACTCTAAATCACTGAAGGTCCCCTAAGTTAATAACAATTAGAATGTTTTTAAAGAAACTTGACTGTTATAAAATTATTACATTTTTATGATAGTTCCCAGAGGGCTAATCAATGGTTGCAAAGAGAGAAGCATAGCAAATTTTATTCTGTGCGGTCAAAACCAAGTGAGGAAAGTCAGATCACTGACGCCCATGAGTGTGTATATGACTCTGTCATTCCTGTGGTTAGGACTGTGACATTTGCTAACATAGTTACAATCTCAAATTCAGGTCAGCCTGTGGCCAAATCCACATGTTAATAAAATATTTTATCATCATAACATGTTTTTCAGAGTCCTTAAAAACAGCCGTTCTCTTTCTTTTATACTAATCCTTGAGATCTTTGTGCCTATCACAGGCTAAGAAATCTGTCCCTAATCCCTCACTTAACCCTTAGACCTACTCTTGTTAGCTGGATTGTTATTTCTTCAGGCTGTTGAATATTTACTGCCTCAAATGATATTATGGATATGACAAAATGTTCTGATTCTGTACTAAGTGCTGGAGATTTTATAAAAACAGCGACCCAGAAGGCTCTGGTATTATGGAGCTCATCATATTTTAGCAGGTGGTAACAATTGCATAGATGATTTTCAGAATGAAAGGCAATAACTTGATCTAGGGCATGACTGGGAAAATATAAATGGGTACATGGACTTTCGTATTCCTCAACATATGTGTTACAGCACTTTCAATCCCCAGGGTCCTCAGCCTGCGTTGTGAAAAATAGCATTTGAAGTATTAAGTATTTTGGCTGCATTGAGTCCCCTAAGGAACACATTAAAGCAGGTTACCATGTAATAGCCTGCATTTACATTTATAAATATTTTTTAAAGTTTGTACTATTATGATAAAATTAAACTACCCGAACGAGAATTTTACAATGGGAAATTAGGATCCCTATTCTATTAGACCCAGGTCTAGGCATACAAAAAACAAGCCATTACATTTATTTGAGGAATGTGGTCTCATTCATCAGTCAAAATGGGGAATGGTATAATATATGTGCAAGTACGTAAAATCCCTTCTCTCTTGCAGGTTCAGGAGAAAAAGCACAGGCATTCAAGTCCGAGAGCCTTGGCTGGAATTCTAACTCTCTCTCACTAGCTATGTGTCCGTACGCAACTCCCTTGGCAGCTCTGGTTTTCTTTATCATCTTTGGGAGCTTGGGAGGTGTTAAGGGATGAAATGAAGTATCCAGATTATTTCATAAACATGTGTCCCCTTCCCCCTCACTCCTTCTCTGAGATCTTCATTTCTTCCTATCATTCTAAAATGGAAAATCCCGAACAAGAGAGATTATAGATGAAGTTGAAGACTTGAGACTCATCTTTGCCTAACTAAGCCCATTAAACTCATATAAAAGTTTAGCAGTATATGTAAGTCTAAAACTAGTTAAATCAGCCAAGGTCATGGATCATCCTTTTTATGGTTAATCAGATGATACCAAGAGAAATGTCAGATTAATCTCTATCATTTCTGACATGAATTAAACATACATATGCAGCATGTAATAGAGGTTTTTTTTAGATACCAGAACAGGGTCACAGTACTAAGTGTGAAAATTTATTATTATTATTATTAGAGTAAATAATTTACTGTCACTTCAATAGTTCAGGAAAAATTTAGGAAAAATAAAAAACCTCTTAACCCTTATTTTCCATGTGATAATCTTTGTTCAACTTTTATTCCTTGAAATACTTGTTGGAGTTTGGAGGAGCTGTCCTCTTTCCTCCATAGAAGGCATAATTAACACGGATCAACCTGCATTTCTTTCACAGGGACAAGTGATCCATACGTGAAGTTTAAAATTGGAGGAAAAGAAGTTTTTAGAAGTAAAATAATATACAAGAACCTCAATCCTGTGTGGGAGGAGAAAGCAAGCATTCTTGTTGATCATCTCAGAGAGCCATTATATGTGAAGGTGAGCCATTTATTTGTTTTTCCCTAATGCAATTTGAAATAAAAATTTCTGTTTGATGGTATTTTGTCATGTCTCTCTGTCTGACAAGATTTTTCACCAGATATATTCTGCTGTATACAATTCTAATCTGTGGATGATATGATAAAAATGAGACAGAGGGGAGGGGGACAGTTTTTCTTCAGGACAGTTCTAGTGCCAGTCATTTAGGAGGATTATGAAGTCCACCTCCACCTGCTTTGTGCAGTCAGCTGATTTAGTGCACTTTGGAAACATATAAAACGAGTCTCCATATAAGGTAACAACAAGGAAAGCTTACACAGAAACTAGCCTTTCTGACCAAAAAATTATACCAAGGGCCCTGGCCAGGTGGCTCAGTTGGTTGGAGTATCCTCCCCTACTCCAAAATATTGCCAGTTCGATTGCTAGTCAGGGCACATACCTAGGTGGCTGGTTTGATCACCAGTGGGGATGTGTACAGGAGACAACAGATCAGTATTTCTCTCATCTGTCTCTCTGTCTCTCTCTTTCACACACACACACACACACACACACACACACACACACACTTTTCCCCTCTCTCTAAAATCAGTAAAACATATCTCGGGTGAGGATGAAAAAATGAAAAAAGATTTATATCAGAGAATCTACCAGTCCTGATTGTAAACAAAATGCTTTACTCGGGAAATAGGAAGGGTAAAGATAATAGGGGGAGAAATATTCCTGTATCTATTATATTATCAAAGATGAAAAAAAGGAAAGTCTTTTCTCTAGTTGATGTAGTTTCTTAAAGAAGAAGAATATGCCCTGGCCGGTTTGGCTCAGCGGTTAGAGTGTCAACCTGCGGTCCAGAGAGACCCTGGTTCGGTTCCCGCAAAGGGCACGTACCTTGGTTGCAGTTTGTCCCCGATCCTGGTTGGGTTGTGCCGGAGGCAGCCACTCGATGTGTCCCTGGTGTTTCTCTCTCTCTCTTCCTCTCTCCCTCCCTGTCTATCTAAAAAATATATATACACACACATATATATATGGAAAGGACTACAACCCTAATTCCTTGTTTTAATTTTATACTTGACTTTCCTTTAATTCATTTCTCTAGGTACGTATATTACTTTTGGCTCCTATTTTCTGAGGACCCTTCAATGACTAAACCTGTTTTGACTTTTACCACATCACACACCCATTCTTTCCTCTAAATTGGCACGTGAGCCCCACACCTTCTGTTGTCCCTCTTCCAGCCGTCTCTGGGCATCCTCATTCCCTCTGCTCCTCATTTCTATTGTTTCCAGTTGTTCTCTTCTCCACAGAAAGGAAAAAATAGTCAAGATTTTATTAAAATCATAGTATGATAGTTTATAAGAGCAATGAAAAGAGAATTTCCTAAGCCTATAGTTCATAGGTTTCTAGAATTCATTATGAGGAGAATAGACCAGTACAGTCGTCCCTCGTTTATCACTGTTAATTCGTTCCAGACTCTAGCGGTTGCACCTGGCATTGAAGGAGTCCTGGGGTGCTCGAATACATAGGCCTACAGTCCATACGTACAGTCATTTTAATTGTAATACAGGGGTGTATAATTGACTCAGACACCCAAGCGCGTGCTGTATCATTTTCACTGTCTTGATAAACTTTCTACTTATTTTTTTTATTAATTTAATTTCATTACAGATGTTTCTCCTTTTTCCCACCATTGACTCCCTCCTCCCCATCCCCTACCACCCCATCCCCAGCTTTGTTGTCTATGTCCATTGGTTATGCTTACATACATATAAGTTCTGTGGTTTATCCCTTCTTGCCCACCCCCTTCTAAGTAATGTCAGTTTGTACCCTACTTCTATGACTCTGGGTCTATTTTGTTCATCAGTTTGTTAAGTTCATTATATTCCACAAATAAGTGAGATTATGTGATTTTTGCCTTTCTCTGATTGGTTTGTTTTGCTTAGGATAATACTTTCCAGGTCCCTCCATGTCATCTCAAAGGATAAGAGATCTTTCTTTCTTACAGCTGCATAGTACTCCATTGTGTATATGTACCACAGCTTTATTATTTATTCATCTACTGAGGGACACTTGGGCTGTTTCCAGATCTTAGCTATTGTAAATAGTGCTGCTATGAACATAGGGGTACATATATTCTTTCTGATCGGTGTTTTAGGCTTTTTAGGATATATTCCTAGAAGTGGGATCACTGGGTCAAATGGCAGTTCAATTTTTAACTTTTTGAGGTAACATCATAGTGTTTTCCATAGTGGCTGCACCAGTCTGCATTTCCACCAGCAGTGTACCAGGGTCCCCTTTTCTCCACACCCTCGCCAGCCCTAGTTGTTTGATGATTTGTTGATGGTGGCCATTCTGACAGGTGTGAAGTGATACCTTGTTGTTATTTTAATTTGCATCTCTCTGATGATTAGTGACGTTGAGCATTTTTTATATATCTTTTGGCTATTTGTATCCTGTTTGGAGGGGTGTCTCTTTAGGTCCTCTGCCCATGTTTTAATTGGGTTCTTTGTCTTCCTTTTGTTGAGTTCTGTGAGTACTCTATATATTTTGGAAATTAACCCCTTATCTGATGTATCATTGGCAGTTATGCTCTCCCATATAGTGGGTTTCCTTTCCATTTTGATGGTTGTTTCGTTTGCTGTGCAGAAGCTTTTTAGTTTGATGTAGTCCCATGTGTTCATTTTTTCCTTTGTTTCTATCACCATAGGACAGGTGATGTATCAGTGAAAAGTCTGCAGTATATGATGTCTGAAATTTTGTTGCCTGCATTTTCTTCTAGGATTTCTGTGGAATCACGAGTCACATTTAAGTCTTTTAGCCATTTTGAGTTTATTCTTGCATATGGTGTAAGTTGGTGGTCTAGCTTCATTTTTTTGCATGGAGCTGTCCAATTTTTCCAACACCATTTATTACAGAGACTGTCTTGACTCCACTGTATGCTCTTGCCACCTTTGTCAAATATTAATTGAGTATATTGTATTGGGTCAGTTTCTGGGGTCTCTATTCTGTTCCATTGATCTACGTGCCTATTCTTGTGCCAGTACCAGGCTGTTTTGATAGTAATGTGATTCTTCCTACTTTGTTCTTCTTTTTCAAGATTGCTGTGGCTATGCGGGACCTTTTTTTGGTTCCATGTAAACTTTTGGAGTATTGATTCAAGTTCTGTGAAGTATATTGTTGGTATTTTGATGGGGATTGCATTGAATCTATAGATAGCTTTGGGTAGTATGGACATTTTAATGATGTTAATCCTTCCAATCCATGAAAAAGGTACATGCTTCCACTTTTTTATATCTTCCTCTATTTCTTTTTTCAATGACCTGTAGTTTTCTGTGAAGAGATCCTTTACTTCTTTTGTTAAGTTTATTCCTAGGTACCTTAATTTTTCTGCCACATGCTAAATGGGATTTTTTTTTAGTTTCTTTCTGTGAGTTCATTGTTGGTGTAGAAGAATGCCATTGATTTCTTGATGTTAATTTTATATCCTGCTACTTTGCCAAATTCATATATTAAGTCTAGTAAATTTTTTATGAAGTCTTTGGGGTTTTCTATGTATAATATTATGTCATCTATGAAAAATGACAGTTTCACTTCCTACTTTCCAGTTTGGATCCCTTTTATTTTTTTCTTCCTGTCTAATTGCTGTGGCTAAGACTTCCAGTACTACGTTAAATAAGAAAGTGGACATCCTTGACTTGTTCCCGTTCTTTAGGGAAATTTTTTTAGTTTTTTCCCATTGAGTATGATGTTGGCTGTAGGTTTTTATATATGTGGCCTTTATATGTCAAGATATAATCCCTCTATTCCCACATTGCTGAGCGTTTTTATCAGAAATCGGTGCTGGATTTTGTCGAATGCTTTTTCAGCATCTATTGATATGATCATGTGGTTTTTATCTTTCATTTCGTTTATGTGGTGAATCACATTTATTGATTTTCGAATATTGTACCAGCCTTGCATCCCTGGGATGAATCCCACTTGGTCATGGTGAATAATTTTTTTGATGTATTGCTGGATCCGATTTGCTAGTATTTTGTTAAGAATTTTGGCATCTTGCCCTGGCCGGTTTGGCTCAGCGGTTAGAGCGTCCGCCTGTGGTCCGGAGAGACCGGGGTTCGGTTCCCACTAAGGGCATGTACCTCGGTTGCAGTCTGTCCCCGGCCCTGGTTGGTCGTGCGGATGGCAGCCACTCGATGTGGCCCTTTCACATCAATGTTTCCCTCTTTCTCTCTTCTTCTCTCTCCCTCCCACTCTGTACAAAAAATGGAAAAATGTCCTCGGATGAGGATAAAAAAAAAAAAGAATTTTGGCATCTATATTCACCAGGGATATTGGCCTGTAGTTTTCTTTCTTTGTAGTGTCTTTATCCAGTTTTGGAATTAGAATTATGCTGGCCTCATAAAATGAGATTGGAAATCTCCCGTCTTCTTGGATTTTCTGGAATAGTTTGAGAAGTATGGGTATTAGATCTTCTTTGAATGTTCGGTAAAACTCCCCTGTGAAGCCATGCGGGTCTGGGCTTTTGTTTGATGGGACGTTCTTAATTATATCTTCAATTTCCTTTGTTGTTATTGGTCTGTTCAAGTTTTCTATCTCTTCTTGGTTCAGACAAAGTTTTGGGAGACTATGTGTTTCTAGAAATTTGTCCATTTCGCCTAGATTGTCCCATTTGTTGGCATATAATTCATAGTATGGCATAATTCATGTTCATAGTATGTTTCAATGATCCTTTGTATTTCTGTGGTGTCAGTAGTTAATTCTCTTCTTTTGTTTCTGGTTTTGTTTATTTTGGGTCCTCTCTTCTTGTTTCTTGGTGAGTCTGTCTAAAGTTCCATTTATCTTGTTTATCTTTTCAAAGAACCTGCTTTCTGTTTCATTGATCTTTTGAACTGTTATTTTTTTCAGTCTCTATGTCATTTATTTCTGCTCTGACCTTTATTATTTCCTTCCTTCTACTTGATCTGGGTTTTTCTTTTTGTTTTCTTTTTAGATCTTTAAGTTGTAGGGTTAGAGAGTCAATTAGAAATTTTTCTTGTTTCTTGAGATAGGCCTATAGTGCTATGAACTTTCCTCTCAGGACTGCTTTCGCTGCATCTCATAGATTTTGTGATGTTGTGTGTTCATTTTCATTGGTTTCCAGAAAGTTTTAAATTTTTTCCTTGATCTCTATGATAACCCATTCATTGTTCAATAACATGCTATTTAGCCTCCATGCTATTTGAATGTTTTTGTTATAATTGAGTGCTAGTTTCATGCCATTGTGGTCCGAGAAGATGCTTAATATGATTTCAATATTTTTGAATTTGTAGAGACTTACTTTGTGTCCTAGCATGTGATCTATCTTTGAGAATGTCCCGTGTGCACTTGAGAAGAATGTATATTCTGCAGCTTTGGGGTGAAATGTTTTGTAAATATCAATTAAATATATTTTTGTGTTTTCATATTTGGTTTGTATATGTTTACCAGGGTTATATCCTTTTGTTGGATTGTTCCTTTTAATATTATGTATTGACCTTCTTTATCTCTTACTATGGCCCTTGTTTCAAGTCTATCTTGTCAGATATGAGCACTTCTACACCAGCTCTTTTTTTTCCATTTGCTTGAAAATTTTTTCTTCATTTCTTTACTTTCATCCTTTGTGAGTCTTTTGTTGTGAGGTTAATTTCTTATAGACAGCATATATATGGATCATGCTTTCTTATCCAATCAACTACCCCATGTCTTTTGATTGGAGCATTTAAGCCATTTACATTTAAGGTTATTATTCATACATAGTTATTAGTTGTCATTTTAATTTTATGCCTATGTTCCTCTTTCTCTCTCTGTTTCTTCTTCTTCTTACAACAGTCCTTTCAGCATTTCTTGCTGTGCTGGTTTGGTGGTGGTAAATTCCTTTAGTTGTGTTTTTTTTTCATCTGTGAAGCTCTTTATTTCTTATTAAATTTTGAATGATAGCCTTGCTGGATAGAGTATTCTTGGATTCAGACCCTTGCCTTGCATTACTTTGTATACTTCATGTCACTCCCTTCTGGCCTGCAGTGTTTCTATTGAGAAATCAGCTGACAGTCTAATGGGAGCTCCCTTGTAGGTAACTTTCTGTCTCTCTCTTGCTTCCTTTAGATTATTTCTTTGTCTTTAATGTTTGCCATTTTTATTATGATGTGCCTAGCTGTGGGTCTTCTGGGGTTCATCTTGCTTGGGACTCTGTGTTTCCTGGACTTGTGTGGTTTTTTCCTTCACCGCTTAGGAAAGTTTTCTGCCATTATTTCTTCAAACAGGTTCTCCATTCCTTTCTCTGATTCTTCTCCTTCAAGTACCCCTATAATGCAAATGTTGTTACATTTTGTATTGTCCCACAACTCTCTTAAACTCTTCTGCTTTTTAAACTTTTTTCCATTTACTGCTCTTTTTGGGTGTTTTTATCTACCTTGTCTTGTAAGTCACTGATTCAGTCTTCAGCTTCTTCTAACCTACTATTGAACCTTTCTAAGGTATTTTTCATATCAGCTATGTCAGTCTTTATTTCCTCTTGATTTTTATGTATAGCAATTACCTCTTTTTTTTAAGCTGAAGTAGTTCCCAGTGAGGTCTTCATAATTCTTATTAAGTTGCTTGTAGTTCTCACTAAATTATTTGAGCACACTTATAATCATTGCTTTGAATTCTTTGTCTGACAAGTTGCTTTCTTCTAGTTTCTATAGTTCCATTTCTGGTGATTCCTCTTTTTTATTCATTTGGGTGTTGTTTTTTTGTCTCACCATTTTAGCAGTCTGGTAGTTCTAAGCCTGGTGAGGGATGTTGGAATGTGTAGGCAGGTCAGTGTGTATCAATTAAGGCTGCTGTGCCTCCCAGCCTGTTTTGGTTTATGGCTTCTCTTGTCTGCTCTGTGTCCTGGAGGGTTGGCACCTGGCAGCTGGAATTGTTCTGTCATGCAGGTCTTGGCTCCCTGAGACTTGCTGCTGCTTGGGCTGGGACACCGCTCTTTATCAGCTTCTGCTGATGCTGCTGGGGATGGGTCTTAGCTGCCGATATGTGCTGCTGCTTCCAGGGGCTGTGTGGGTTTGTCTGGTGCCCTGCTAGGGTGTGGGGAACCCGCTTCCTGGGGTGTGTGGGGTTCCACTAGTACACTGTTGAGCTGTGTGGGTTCCAATGGCATGCTGCTGGGGTTTGTGGGTCCCTCTGGTATGCTTCTGGGGCGTGTGGGTCCACCTGGTTTCCTGGTTTCCTGCTGGGGCTGTGAGTTTTCTTGGTATGCTGATGGGGTTTGTGGGTTCCACTGGTGCACTTCTGGGGTTCATGGGTCCCTCTGGTATTCTGTTGGGGTGTGTGGGTCTTGCTGGTATGCTGTTGGGGGACCTTGCTGCCTCATGGGGCTCAGCTCCTGATCAGTCACTGCTGGGGTCAAATGTCAACTCCCAGTTCACAGTGCTACTGCTGCTGCCAGGGGGTGCTCTCAGGTCCCAATCCTTTACTGTTATTGGTGGTTGAGGATGCTTCACACCTGGGATTTTGCTACTGCTGAGGGAGGGGCTTCACTCCAACTCTGCTGCTGCAGTTTTCAGGGGCAGGTCTCAGCTGCCCTAGCCTTGCTGCTTGTTCTTGGGCATCACTTTTGATCAGTCTTTGCTAATGCCACTGTGTATGGTTTCACTTGCCAGACTGAGCTACTAAAGCCTGTTGGGGGTGGGGCTCTACTCTCGCCCAGTCACTGCTGCTGTGGGGGGAGGTGCCAGGCTCCCAAGCTGGTGCTAGTGCCCCCGCAAGCCTGGGCAAGCTGCCTTTAGCCTGGGTGGGCTGCTGCACTGCTGCAGGCCTGGAGCCTGAGGCCTGAGCTGGCCTCCATGCCACTGCGGGCCTGGGGTCTGGAGGCTGGGCTGGTTTGCCCACCACTGCGGCCAGGGCCTGGGTCCTGGACTGGCTACACGCCTCCGCGGGCCTGGAGCCTGAAGCCTACAGGCCACAGTGCCACCACAGGCCTGGGCGAGCTGCCTCCGCTGTTGGGAGTGGGGCTCCAGCTCCCAGCTGGTTTCAGCTACTGCTGCAGGGACCTACTGTGTGCTGACCATGCCAACACAGCTGATTTCACTGGAAGGATGGTGCAGGGTGCTCTAGTATACTCAGGTCTCTGGGCTCCCGGTTTCCTCCTCCCAGGGAAGACCCTGGATCCTCCAAAATGGTGGGACCTTCTGGCCACACTGGGGAAAGTTCACTGACTTGCCGCTTACCACGTAGTCTTCTGCTTTCCATCCACAGCACAGGAACCTTCTGCCCCATGTCTCTACACTGCTCAAGGTTAGTCTTCCACACTTACATTCACTCACACTCTCTCACACTTCACACACTCTCCCACGCTCTGGTCCTGCCTATCGCCATCTTTCCATCTTCTGATTCTCGATCAACTTTTTAATGAATATATTTGAAAAAACCGCGATAGAGTGAAGCCGCGAAAGTTGAAGTGCAAAAAAATAGCCTCAAGTGAACATTGCCTAAAGGAAATCAATTAAACAGAATTAGTGAACTGTTTTTTAATATATAATGTGATGCCCTAAGAATTATACATGCAAGAGCATCCCTGAACAACCCTCCTCCCACCAAAGAGAAGACCTTCAGGGTTGGAGATGTTCTCCCCTGCTCCTCACTTCTACAGAGAAAGAAATGTCTACATCAGCAAAAAGGAAACGCCTTCATAGTAAAGAACTGAGATAGGGGATGAAAAAATTTTTTTAAAAAAGACAAGTGGAATATAAAGGAAATTTTCTTCCTCGGGAGGTTAGAGATGGGTTAGAACAGCTGCAGTAATGAAGGACGTGGGTAAGAAAAGGAAAACAGGCCAAAGAAGGACAGCACGGGGGCATTCGGATGTCACTCAATGACCCTCAGAAAAGTCAGGGAAGGAAAAGGATTTACTTTTACTTACCTGTGTTGTGGATCTGTTTCTTTAATGGGATATTGCTCTGTGACAGGCGAGGTGGATCGCCGGTCTTTACAAGGGTTGCAAATGAATTCCCCAAAATGACATTAGATATTGCTTGGGTTCTTTCGCCTTCCTCGTGTTCAAGAATGAATATTAATCCATATAAAAATCCAAATGTCAAAAATGCCTGTTTCAAAAGGAATATCTTAATTGGCTCAAAAACAAAACAAAAATGATGGGAAATTTTTTGTTTTGTTTTGAAAGAGCAAGAAGATATACATAAATATACTCATACTATACATGGAAGCAGGGACACTGAGCAGGGAGGTTAGGAGCGTGCCCAAGTGGTGGTGTTTTGTTTTTATTGTGAGAGTATTACAAGGGTTGTTTTGTTTGTTTATCTACCACTTTGAGTTTTCAAGGTACAACATTAAGTAGCCACGATTTCACTTCTACCATACAGAAGATACATAGTAGATTACAAAAGTTTTGAAGTTAAATAGAAACCACACTGGCCTCTCAACTACTAGTACAAACACAAAATGATAGTATTTTATTTTATGCATTACTTTAGGTTTTTTAGTATTCTTTGCTATTTTTCATTTAATTTTCATTTTCTATTAATTGCATAGGGCGTTTTTTGAAAAAAAAATCAAAATTTTTCACTTTATTTTTTTTGCTCTTTATGTGTGCTATTCACTTTTTGCCCAACCACGGACACACAAAGACCTAAATAAAATACTTTGGTGGAAATGATATTTTAAGTTACTAGAGTTTCATGAAATTGCATCATTCTCATTGTCTCCACACAGCCCTGTGTGATTGACTGACTTGATTTTAATATGATGTCCATATCCTCCATGAGGGAAGATTAATCTTATCTAAAAGATTTCTTAGGGAGTAACTAATTCTGTAGTGACAGGTAATACAAAAAATGTATACATGAACTAGATGGTTATAAAATATCAAGTGTACTACTGTCCCATCTGTAGTTAAAAGAAAAAACCCATGTATATACTGTTATCTGATTTCTTTCAATGTAAAGGTTACCAAGGGAAACAAAATCCAGTTCTGAGCCAAGGTCATAAAATGACATAAAGGTTTCAGTGCTTATACTAAAACTTTTTAGTAAAAACTGATTCCCTCCCCCCCCAAAAAACCCTAGAATTTTTAAATACTCTGCAAAAGATAAGTAAGAATATACTTTGCAATTGGTTGAAATTCATATAGCTTTTAGTTGTAATAAAAAGAGAATATTCCTTCTATTCTGAATGCTTTCACAGTAAAGGCAGGAGGTGAAAACAAGTCTGGAAGAAGGAGCTGGAGAAACATTTATAATAAGATAGGGGTAGAAGTAGGGAGTTAAAATGCAATACTTGTTACTGAGGTGTGGACCACTGGAGCCTCCTCTGTATCCTCAGGGATGCTCTGGTACACAGTTTAAATAGGGCAAATTCAACATCTGTTTCCACAGAATTAAATTAAAATTTTCCATTTTCATTTCACTGACACTGTTATCTAAGGTACACAGTGAAAACCCAGAGTTACCATGGAAGAGACAGAAATAATATAAATGGGGAAATGTTTGTGTAAATTGTTTCTTATTTGGCCTAATCATGAGTTTGAAACCTGGGTATTAAATTGAATACCCTGTGAAATAATAGAAATATTTTGACATTTAGGAAAACAGTTTGGTCGGGGGTCATACTACTGTTTCTATGATTGTCATTTTAACAAAATTGATAGTTTTATATTAAATAATGCATATCTATCCAAGCTTAAGATATAAAATTGAAAAGGTACTTTATGCTTGGTTCAAATAAAGGACCACATTGCTGTTCTATCTAAAATTATTCCTCAGTAGGTTTTAAGGGGCCTAAGAGGTTGTCATATACTAATGATCCTCAACCATAACTGTACTTAAGAATGATCCAGAAAGCTTTAAAGAATCTAAATGTTCAAATCTGTCTCCTACAAATTCTGACTCAGGACCTGGGAGATAGACTCCAAGCTTCTGTATTTTCAAAACACAATAGTTTGTTCTGATGTACTGTTTGGGTAGAGAGTCATATTTGAAAATATTTGTTGAGCGCCTACAATTTGCCAAGTATGTCATGTTTCTAGACATTTAAATGGAAACAACTGAATAGTTGGAATGGAAATAGGTTTGCCATCATAAACCACAGAGCACCCAGATGAAATTATTCCGAAGTTAGAAAATGTTTGTTATCTTAGATATGGTTTTTTTGTTTTGTTTTGTTTTTTTGCATGGTTCAAAAACATTTCCTAAGTGCATGAGTCAAGAATCTCAACTATTTTAGATTTTAAAAATCGATAGAAAAACAAAACAAAAAAAGCATGACTGTACTTGCTGTTGCTTTATGGGCAGAGAACATGTGAGGTTATTGAGTCTTGTATAGAATCTGGAGTCACATCATCATAACAATAGCTACCATTTACTGAGCATTGTGCTAAGTACCTGAGCCACTTTATCTCATGTAATCCTGACAATAGTCCTATAAATAACTGCTATCATCTCCTCTATTATTTTTAAAATGTTATGAAATTTATTGAGATGACATTGGTTAATAAAATTATATAGGTTTCAAGTGACCAATTTTATAATACATCATCTGCATATTGCATTTGTGTGTTCACCACCCAAAGTCAAATCTCCTTTACATACATTTGACCTCCTTTACCTTTTCTTACCTCCCTTCACCCCCCTTGTCTCTGTAACCACCATACTGTTGTCTGTGTCCATTTCGTCTCCTTTTTATAGGCAAATGAGACTCAGAGAGATTAAGATTGCTATGTCCACTCAGCAATTAAGCAATATAGCTTCTGTTTTCCATGGAAGATGATTAATTGCAATGGCCACAGTTAAGTTTTGTTTTGTTCCTTTTTTTACAATGCCAATTCAATTTAATTATTTTTTTTATAGTGAAATGGTTATTTTGAAGCTGCCTGGGTATGAAAATGAGTCACAGATATATTTTCTGAGTAGAATCTTATATCTTGGGTCATATTGTATGTTCTGGGTGCCTTTCCATTTTCTACTCCCATTAAACCTCTTCTCTTCATTCTAATGCCACCTTCTCTTTTATAAATAGCAGTTCTCATTATTCCCATCTCTGAGATATTCTTCTCTATGGCACTTGTGACTACCTAACATGCATTTGTTCACTGTCTACATCTTTCCTTATATGTAAGCACCAAGAAATAAAAGGCATTGTTTTGTTCACTGCTGTATTTCCAGTGCCTAGAACAGTACTTGGCAAATTGTAGGTGCTTACCCAATATTTTCAAATAAAGGAATGGATAAAAATATGAATTATTTAAACTGCCACATTAAAACTCCCCTGAAGTCATAATTACCCAGGGATGTTTCAGTCATTTGAGCTAACAGATCCCCATTGGTGCTGGAGTCAGTGGGAATTGTTTTTTGTTATTTGCGTCCAAAAGCATTTTAATCAATTCCCTCCCTAGTAGTTTTTCTTGGTAGACAGATGAATCAGGAGCTAAATAAATGCATTGATTAGAATAAAACATTTGTTGCCCAGCCCATGTGGCTCAGTGGCTGAGCATTGACCCATGCACCAGGAGGTCTCTGGTTTGCTTCCCTGTGGGACACATGCCCAGGTTGTGAGCCAAATCCCCAATAGGGGCCGTGCAGGAGGCGGCCAATCGATGTTCTCTCTCATCAATGTTTCTATCTCTCTCTCCCTCTCCCTTCCTCTCTGAAATGAATAAGGGAAAAAAATTGGTGTAAAACATTTATTGTTCTAAACTCATTTGAGAATGAAGAGCAGTGTCTCTGAGCCCCCAAGCAATTCTACCTAAAGTTACCTAGTATTTCCAACACAGGGGAATGGAGGATTCATGAAAGCAAGGATCCCATTTACACATTTGAATTCCAAGTGCTTTACCTAGAGTGAGTGTAAAAGTTATACATGTTAAATTTCTGAGATTCGGTATAAGCATATTTGAATCTGACCCCTTTCAGTCCTGGGATTTAGGGGAAAGTAACATAAACTTTTTAAATTTTGGATTTTTATCTGAAAAACAGAAACAACACCTTGTTTACTGAGTTATGTAAGAATTAAATTTAAAAATCTATGTAATATATTTAACTCAGTGCCTAACCTATAGTAAATATAAGAATAAACATTAATCAGTGACTGTGCTTGTTATTGTAACGGGAGTACCTTTCCCATTTATCTCTTTTCTATGCTCTATTTTTCTGAAGCTCCATCTAGAGCAGTACTCCCTCTGACAAATAGATTATAGATCTTGAACCAACTGGCATAGCTAATAATTGAATTAATGAATGCATTCTGATGTTTCCATTCTCTTCCATGTTTATGCCTCTGCTGATTAACAGAAATTGAGACCCAAAGTAAACATCTAGCATTAAGATAGTAGGAAAGAGCCTGGCTGGTGTGGCTCAGTGGTTGAGCGTTGACCCATGCACCGAGAAAGAGGTCACTGGTTTGAATCCTGGTCAGGGCACATGCACAGGTTGTGGGATTGATCCCCAGTGGGGAGCATGCAGGAGGCAGCCAATCCATGTTCTCTCTCATTGATGTTTCTATCTCTCTCTCCCTCTCCCTTCCTCTCTCTCTAAAATCGATAAAGGAAAAAAAAAATTTTTTTTAAGATAGTAGGAAAGACTCTGGCCACGAGAATAAAGAGAGTTTAAATGTTGAATTATCCAGTTAGGTTGTCTACACTAATCCATTCACTGGATTCACAGCTCCTCACTTCACATGCATGGATGTACCCTAAGTGTTCTCTTTGATTACATATCACTATTGTCTCCTCAAGATTTTAAGCCTTAGGGTGATACAATTAGAAGAGATTGCACAAGAAAAATTTCTCTAATTTTTAGTGTAAATGTTATGCTTCAAAATACACTTTACTGCAGCCACTTGTAAAGACCATGGTGTCAGTTGCACAGATGTGGAATATATTCATGTGATACACCACTGAGCAGGTTACTAAAGCTCAGAAATGTAATTGATCAAGGGGAATATTTATTACAGGAATGCTGCATTTTCTACAACAAATGTACTCCTGAAAGGTTGTATGTAAATCAAATGACTGTCAATTTAAGAGGCATTAGAGGAACTTATTATTTAAATAAATCCCCTTATGACTCTTTACATTTAAGAATCTTCTTGTAATGCAAAGTTTTTATCTTTTTGTTTTAATATTGACTTTTTTACATGATAAGTTTTTTTAAATTGAAGTACACCTGCACTAGAGAAAAAACAGTAACCTATTCAGAGCTGCTGTGTAACCTGATCCTTCTGCTTCTAGCTTTCTAACTGTTGTGCCAAGAATTGGGCACAGGCACTCTGGGCTATGGATTTTCGCATCCTGGACAGTCTAATGGCCTGGGTTGGCTTTTCAAGTGAGAACTTACCTATTTATTGTCATATGTTCCAATATATGAGTATATGATTTTCTATTTGAAAAGGTCAAGAAACACAATTCAAACTTCGTCTAGCAGCATTTTTTCCATCTTAAACATTTCCCTGACCTCCACTGTTACATTTTTTTCTTTTCAGACCCTGTTCTTTTCTTTACAATGCTTATCGAAACGTGTAATTGCATATCACCTACGCACTTCCTTGTTTAACGTGTGTCTCCCTCATTAGACTGTAAACGTTGGTAATGTCAGTTTTGCTCACCATTGTTTACTCAATGCCTGGCACACTCTCTGACACTTGATAAGTGCTTAATCAATCTTGGCTGAGGGAATGAATAACAAAAAATTAATAAATGGTTAGAAGTTAGCCAAATCCCATTTACTTAGAGACTGTTTCAGAAACAGCCCTAACTGATCCATCTCTGAGCTCTCTCTCCAATCTGCTTCCTCTTTCCATCTTTCTCAATCAGCTTCAATCACACTGGCTTCTTAATAATTAACCTTGACCATGCTCACTGCTTGCTGTTTCTTCCATTTAGAGTGCACTTTCCATACTAACATAGCTTAATCTTTCTCATCACTGGGAGCTCTATACTAACACACTTCGTGGGAAAGGCCTTCCCGAACTCCGTATCTAAAATAGCAGCTCCCAACACATCCCCTTAGAGTTTTGTCTCTATAGCGTCCATCACTAAACTGTACATGTCTATTTGGCTATTTATTAACTGTCTCAGGCCCTAAACATAAGGAAGCCAGGGACAGTGCCTGTCTTATTCACTGTAGTAGGAATAAGGACCATAATGGCACAGAGAAGATACTGGATAAATTGTTTTGATGGAAGAAAGAAATGCGTTCTCTCTTTTCTTTTCTGTTGTTAGTCACGTTAACATTATTCCCTAGTCATTGCTTGTGACAATAAACACTCAATTTAATTTAATCTTAATATAACATTACAAGATGTTTTAATCATAATATCTCAATTTTCACTTCTTTGTATGTTTAAATGGCATTGTCCGATAAGATAACAGAATTTATCTACAGTGACCTAAAGAACCTGGAATCATATTCCCATCATCTTTAGCTCAGTTTGGAAGATATATTTGTTGAATTTTATACCAACTCACTTTGCCTTCCAGTAATGCTAATGCCCTTCCATAATATGGGGGAAGTATTTGAAGTCTGCGTTTCCCACATTTTTGATGATTTATTATATTTGATTTGATTTTCTTATTATCTTTCTTAAAGTCCTATTTGGTATAAATCAATAATTTTAAGAAAAAATTAAACACAATTTTCTTTGAATGTTTTCTGAGACCCTAGTATTACACAGCACAAAAACAAATTTGTTAAAATAAATATTAGGAAATTTTGTTGTTTTGGTGACATGGGTAAAATCCAATATTTCATAATCAAGATATTTTTATTTAAAGCTTATTTTGGAATTGTTTATAATAATGTTGTCTTTTTGGCTTCTTAGGTTTTTGACTATGATTTTGGACTACAGGATGATTTCATGGGTTCGGCCTTCCTGGATCTCACACAGTTGGAGTTGAACAGGTGATTTGTGAACTGTTGCAATATTACTGCTCCTTGTCAGGAAGATGGGCCAGAGTAATCGACAATGGCAATAGACCTGGATCCTAGCCACCGTTCTGTCATGTGTGGTTGTGAGCCTTCACACTAAGCAGGCTTTCTTAAGTACATTTTTCTCCTCCACCCAGTGGAAATAATAGCATTTTCTCTGACTATCTTATTCAACAACAACTATTCAGCAGAAAAGCACTTGGATGTCTGCTTTGTCCTCAGCAGAGTGCTAAGTACCAAGAATATAGAGACAAACAGCACTGTTCTTGCTCTCACGTTACTTGTATGGCTGTAGAGGGACATAAAGATTATACCTGTTTAACCATATTTATTGACTTAAGAATCAGGCCACCATATGGGAAATAAAACATGCACTTTGCTTCAAAAATAGCAACTCTCTCCCTGGCCAGTTTGGCTCAGCGGTTGGAGCGTCGGACTGTGGTACAGAGAGACCCGGGTTCGGTTCCCGCTAAGGGCACGTACCTCGGTTGCAGTTTGTCCCCAGCCCTGGTTCGTCGTGCGGATGGCAGCTACTCGATGTGTCCCTTTCACGTCGATGTCTCTCTCTCTCTCTGTTCCTCTCTCTCCCTCCCACTCTACCTGAACAAAGAATGGAAAAATGCCCTCGGGTGAGGGAAAAAAAAATAGCAACTCTCTTATCCCAAAGTAGAGTCTAATTTTGCTATCACCAGTAATCCTAGGTTGCCAAGGAAATGCCCATAAGGCAGACTGGTTATATTTGCTTAGTTACATCAGTTTACCATTGCTTGACTAGTTGTAAAATTATATTATTACTAATAATATTAATTATTCCTTGTACCTGATTATGGGTTTATATTTATAAAAATTCATTTAAACATAGGAGCTAAGAATTGATTAAAACTGTGGAAGAAAAAATAGGCTTCAGCAGAGGGTCAAATGGTGCTGGAACGGGTTGTGAAGGGAGCTGTAAAATCCTCCTTGACAGTTTTAAGGAGAAGGAGTTCTCTTTTAGGAGTTCACGTGCTACATCGTGTGGCAGGAGTAGTGGGAAGCAGGAAAGCAGTGTAATGGGCTAGATGACTACTCTGTATTTCTATAAATGTAGATGAGTGGAGAAATAGAAATTGTAGAGCCTCCCTGTGTGTTATACTCAGCTAAGTTTGAGCATGGTGACAGCTTATTGGTCTTCCAAAGGTCAAAGAGGGGCCTTTCTGTACTTCCTACATGTCCTTCGTTGCAACCTAAAGTGCAGGCTTGACCTAAGTATAGAACCCAGGTGATTGCTGGTTCCCCACCTCGCTAGAGTTGAAGAAAGTGTCCTAGATGGGATTGTATGCAGTCCATTATTGTATAAACTGAGCACCAACTAGAGTGGGCTGTGCTGTTCGTCTATAAAGGGCGTATTCTTTTCTCCATAGACTCCTGCATAAAGATATGCAAACTACAGGACTTAATCACAGAGCATAAATGCCTCTTCTTCTTTATTAAGTATAAATTATTGTGAAAAATAACTTTAAGTGGAAAACTATGGGATGATGAAGAAAATAAAGATATACAAGTATTTGGTGTTTATGTTGCCACATTACTTATTTTACATATTAACTAACCATTCTCTTTGCCCCAAACCACTTTTTAAAATCACATACTACTTTCTTTTTTTTTTTAATCTTCACCCAAGGATATTTTTTTCCCATTTATCTTCAGATAGAGTGGAAGGGACAGAGAGAGAGAGAAAGAGAGAGAGAGAGAGAGAGAGAAACATCAATTTGAGAGAGACACATTGACCGGTTCCTCCCACATGACCCTGACCAGGGCCGGGGATGAACCACAACCAAGGTACATGCCCTTGGCCGGAATCAACTATTTGGTCTGCGGGCTGATGTTCTAACCACTGAACAGAACTGACCAGGGCCACATACTACTTTTAATGATTACATATTTGTAATTATGCCATTGCATTCCATGAATAAATCAGTAGCCTCTGGGTACAGGAAGATGGATAATAATAGTAGCCATATAAATACATGTGCTACTATATAATGCATTAAGGTATCTCTTTGAAAGAAAATAATAGATGTGTCATAAAGCACATCTATGAAATGTCCTTAAATCTTTATCATGTAATCATTATAAAAATGTAATGAAATTTTTTCTATTAATTTTTATGTCATCATTACAGGAAAATAAGTCAAATCAAGTTGTAATCTCAAACACACACGCACACACACACACACACATACACACATGCACAATATAATGCTTAATATATATTTATTAAAATAAAAAGAACAAGTTGTTATTATCCAATCCAATTATATTATGTATATTATCTAATCGGTTACTTGTGTTTCAGTTAAAGCCCCTGTTATCACAGAACTGTTCATATATTTAATAACATCATTCCTTGACTTGGTAAATTAAGCATTATGTGAAAGAGTTTCCAAGTATTATAATAACTTAGTACTAGAAAGTACCTAGGGTTTTCAGTCCTGGTTTTATGAGAAAATCATTTGGGAAGCTTTATAAATATATAGATTTCCAGACCCCATCCTGACTGATCTGCAGAACCAGAGTTATCGTGGGTAGAGTTCAGGATGATGAAATTTTTTAAAGCTTCACAGTTGATTTTGATGTGTAGCTAGGATCAAAAATTATTATTTGAACCAGCTTTCCCCATCAAGCTCTCTTCCCAGTAATAGACTCCAACTATATCATTTCTTAAAAGTTAAACTCAATAAAAACAAGGGTCTTCTCTTTGGTTTCAAGCTCTGGTTTTTACCCATAATCTAACAGAATTAGTAACATTTAATGCATGTTTTGTGAATTAAATGAATTAACAAATAATTGAGCAAACAAAAGAACGTTCTTAATTTGACATTTTCAAGATTCAAGTTTAGTGCCAAACTTCTTGCAGTTCCTTAGGTTTATGGAGGGCACAAACCCTTATTTGTTAAATATTAATTAAAAGATGAGAATAAGATTTCATCTATGCTTGTCTGTTGAATGTATATTTCGCTTATTTTCTAAAAGTGATTGTGTGCAATACTGAGTAATTCATAATCTCTTCCTCAGAGATATTTAACTAATTCTAAAGTCTTCTAAGTATTAATCAAATTATAGACTTCCTTATGTTTCTGAATCTAAAAATTGTTCAGGCACAGGTTTAAGCAACCCTAAAATAGAAGCATTGTTTTAAATATTGGAATTTCTTCTAATTAATTATATATTGTTTTTAAGGTATGTTTGTAGTGTATATCAGGCAAATTATATTTTATATTTTCTTCTCTAAATCATTTGTTTACTCTATATCATACTCCTGATTTAAAAACAAACAAACAAACAAAAAACCTTGAATAACTAAAAGGAAAATAGTGGTCAATAGTGACCTCATCTAGTTCTTGGACTCAAATTTATAGAAAATAGCTGCCGTGGCAGTCTGTGTATTTGGAGATCATAGAGTAGGGATCTTTAGGTTTCTCCACACTGTTGTGGTTTCTTGGTCTTTCTAGAACCCCATGCAGGACTGAAATGTATCCAGTGAATCCAAGTATACCCAGTTGGCTCACAACTTATTGGATGAAATGTTAATAACAACAGAAATTATAACAGGGGTGTAAAGGAAGACAAAAAAATATTGATATAACATCTATTTTTGGCTTATTCATTGAATAACTGTTCAAAACTTAATATTTTCTACCACAGGCCCATAGATGTGACTCTAACACTGAAAGATCCCCACTACCCTGACCATGATCTCGGAATCCTTTTTCTCTCAGTCATCCTTACACCTAAAGAAGGAGAACACAGGGATGTGGTAAGTACCCCCATGGCTTTGTAAGGTTGCCTTCTTGCTCTTAAACTTGCTATTGAATGTTTATTCAACATTGCCTGAATGTTGTGAGCCTTCTCTGAGCCTGGAGGTAATAATAAAGAAGCAACGTATGAAAATCTGGCCTGTCCTTTGTTTCTGTAAGTATTCTGGGTATCACAAGTCTCTGTGTATTGTATCTCTTGAACTCAAATTTCCTGTTGTGTGCTCCAGAATAGAACCTCTTGTTGTAAATAAGGGATACATCTGCATCTTTTATTATATTTTTGTTGCCCAGTATCAGACATGTTATGTTGTAGACAAATGGTAGCGTTCATCAAGGAATACATTTATTAATAAATTAAATATTTGAGATTCTACACTGAGGTATCCAGACCTTATTATTTTGACTACAATGTCAGGTATATCATAACAAAGAAAATGAAGTGGAATTATAACAGAGTTTCTGTTTTCTGGTATTTGTGTGCTGAATGATACATGAGTACTTTTCATTTTTCTGATGGGCTGCCATACAGTTGTTACTCATTTTCCAGCACTGGCTGGCTGTACTTCTATGCACACCATGCTGCTATGAGAAACTGACAAGGAATACAGTGGAGCCAATTACGCCAACATTGCTGGAGAGATATTTAAAAATATCAGGTTTGACCCACTTTGCTAAGCTGGCCAGTACACTTTCTGCCACATTTTATTAGAGATTATTTGTTAGATTCAATGTGCTTTCATGTACTGAGAGCTACTCTCACTAGTTTTGATTGTAACACATTTTAGGACTAGATATAATTTTTAGGCAAGTCAAATACTCTATTTCAGCAATGTGTGTATTGCTGTCTTAAAATAATGTATGATTAAAGTTGGTGTATATTGTCTCCTGAAAAGATATTATTGATATTCTACTATTATAGGTAAAAATAGTGAATTTCACCTTCAAATTAGGAACTGTTTAAACTCATAGAAAAATTCACCCTTTTTGATGAGTATTTTTCTCTATCTTTAAAAAAATTAAACATATTCATACGTAATATTTAAGTATGATTTACGTGTCTATAACTTTATTCAGTGATGAATAAATTTCTCTTTTCCAGCAAGTATGACCAAATAATACCTACTATGAGAACTTAGCACAGTGGAAGAATGTATGTTTGTGTGCATATGCAAAGGCCCGTGTATACAGAAGGGTGGGTGAGGACCTGGTACTCATTAAGAACCTACTATAAACCAGGTCCTGTGCTAGACCCTAGGATATAAGAGAACTTATATCCAGTGAAGAACTCAGCAATCAAATAATCACTGAAGAAAATGTAGAATGACCACTGTTGTAAATGTCATGAATGAGAGGTATGTGTTGCTATTACAGCAAATATAGGAGAATTTGTTCTAATCAAGAGGATGGTGAATCTCTATGGAAGTCAAATGGGAGCTGAGGTCTGAAGTATAAATAGGAGTTAATAAGGATTTACAAGGAAGAGAGAATGTATTTTAAGCAGAATAAACAGAATGGGCAAAGGTCCTGTGGCTAGAGAAACCATGCTGCATTTCAAGAATTTAAAAAGTACAGGAGCTAGAGAAGGTAAAAGCAAAGAGAGTGCAGAAGGTCATGGAGCATGATGACAATGGACTGGAAAGAGGAAGCTTGGGTTGTATAGGGGCCATTGGCCATGTTCAGGTTGTGGTCTTTCTTGGAGAGCAAAGAGGAGTCACTGAAAAGTTTATATCTTGAAAGTGACATAGTCATATTTGCTTTTTGAAAATAGCTCTATAACTGTATGGTACAAAATAGCTGGCAGAGTAAGAATGGATGCTCAGAAACCAATTAGAAGGCTATTGCAAAATCCAGGTGTAAGATGATAACAGAGATAGAAATGGAAAAAAAAACTATCAGGTTTACCAAAAGGAGGAAACATCAATAAAACTTGGCAATAGAATGTTTTTGTTTTGGAATTCTTTGTTATTTTAATGAAGGACAGCACTGCATAAGTGCAAATACCCAAGTGCCTGAGATCTTGTATTTCCCCAAACAATATAGTTATTTGGGTGATTTGATGATAGAAGTTCTACTAAATGTTTACATAAAAGAGATATTTAAATGGAAGCCACACAGACGATCTCCCAGGACCAAATGCGAATTACAACTAAAATAAAGACAAATCATTGGAATAAAGCAACAGGAAAGCAACAGGACAGGACCATATAACCAGGGACACTAGTAGTATCTGCGGAGGCACAAGAGGGTGGGGGCTGGGAGCCCACAAATAGCAGCAGTTTTAGCTGTGAGCAGTGTGTCCTCAGGGTTAAAATACCAAGCCTGCTCCACAGCACAGAGGGCCAGAACAGACCACTGAATTGGCCACAGCCACTCACCTGGGGCTCTAGCAGAGGGAAGGCAGACTGGACTGGAACTCTGTGGGGACACCCAGGATTTGGAGAATACTCAATTCTTTTTTCTGAGTCGCAGCCACAAAGGACGGTGGCCAGTTTGCTTCTTATCAGAGCTGTGGGAAAAAGCAGCAGCCCCTCCATCATAGATTCAGCCCCTTCCAGGTGAGGCAAAGAAATGCAAATTGAGGCTCATTAACAATCAGCATTTGTCCCACCCGCTGGAAATCCTCTTACACAGACTACTACCCTCCAAGCAAAAAATGAGAGGATAACTGAACCTTTCCTGAGCTTGCAAATCTACCCAGGAAAGTAAGACTTGACAGTGGGGTTTAACGTGGGCCCTCCCATGCTCATCTAAACCCAGTAGAGGGAGCCACAAACAGCAGAACACCAACACCCACAGGGAAAATTTGTCAGGATCCAAAACCCACTAAGATAGCCAAAATGGTGAAACACAGAAACAAATTCCAAATGAAAGAACAAAAGAACTCTATCGAAGATGAGATAAATAAAATGCAGTTAAGCAAGTTATCAGAGGTAGAGTTCAGAGCCATGATCTTGAGGAAGCTCCACAGCATGTGTAAAGACATCAATACCATGATTAAAAGTATAGAAATATTGAAAACCAACCAAGTGGAAGTAAAGAATGACATAGCAAAAATAAAAAACACATTGGAAGAACTTACCAGCAGATTAGAGGAAGCTGAGGACAGGATCAGTGAATTGGAAGACAGGGTAGGAAAAAATCAGTCAATCAGAAAACAAAAAGGAAAATACAGTTAAAAAACAGGAATCAGCTTAAGAGAACTGTGGGACAACTAGAAGCATAATAACATTTGCATCATAGGAATCTCCAAAGAAGAAGAAAATGAGCAAGGTTAGAAAATATATATGAAGAAATAGTGACAGAAAACTTTTCTAACTTGGTGAAGGAATAAGGCATTCAAGTTCAAGAAGCACATAGAGCCCCAACTAAGAAGAACCCAAATAGACCCACACCAAGACACACAATAATTAAAATGTCAAAAATTAAAGACAAAGAGAGAATCCTAAAGGCAGCAAGAAATAAGGAACAGGTTACCTACAAAGGAACCCCCATAAGGCTATCAGTGTTTCTCAAAAGAAACACTACAGGCCAGAAGGGAATGGCATGAAGTAATCAAGGTCATGAAAAACAAGAATCTCAATCCAACACTACTCTATCCAACCAGACTATCATTCAAAATTGAAGGTCAAATAAAGAGCTTCCCAGACCAAAAAAAAGGCTAAAGGAATATATTAGCACCAAAACAGCACTGGAAGAAATGTTAAAAGGACTGCTGTAATTAGCAGGAGAAATAGGAAGAAAAATAGAACCACACTAAATAAAAATGGCAATAAATAAGTACATATCAAGTATCACCTTAAATGTGAATGGTTTGAATGCTCCAAAAAAAAGACACAAAGTAGCTGACTGGATAAGAAAACATGACTCACATATATGTTGTTTACAAGAGACCCACCTCACAACAAAAGACTCACATAGGTTGAAAGTGAAGGGATGGAAAAAAATTTTCCAAGCAAACAGAAAGCAAAAAAAAGCTGGGGTAGCAATACTCATATCTGAATAAATAGATTTCAAAATGAAGGCCATAACTAGAGACAAATAAGGTCAATACATAATATTGAAAGGATCTATCCAACAGGAAGATATAACCTTGGTAAACATATATGCACCCAATATAGGAGCACCAACATATATTAAAAATCTTCTGGATGACTTCAAAGGAGAAACCAACCACAATTCAATCATAGCAGGAGACTTCAACACCCTGCTGACATCAGTGGATAGATTATCTAAATAAAAAATTATCAAGGAAACAGAGACTCTGAATGAAGTGCTAGATCAAATGGATTTAATATATATCTGCAGAAAATCACACCCCAAAACTGTAGAATTCACATTCTTCTCAAGGGCACATGGGACATTCTCAAAAATAGACCACATGTTAGGACACAAACTAAGTCTCTACAAATTGAAGAAGATTGAAATCATATAAAGCATCTTCTCAGATCACAATAGCATGAAACTAGAAATCAATTACAACAAAAACCTACAAAAAACATTCAAACAAATGGAGGCTAACTAGCTTGTGATTAAACAACAAATGGGGCCCTGGCCAGTTTGGCTCAGCAGTTAGATTGTCGGCCTGCGGTCCAGAGAGACCCGGGTTTGGTTCCCGCTAAGGGCATGTACCTGGATTGCAGTTTGTCACCGGCCCTGGTTGGGTCGTACGGATGGCAGCCACTCGATGTGTCCCTTTCACATCGATGTTTCTCTCTCTCTCTCTCTTCCTCCGCTCTATCTGAACAAAAAATAAAAAAATGTCTTCGGGGTACGGATAAAAAATAAATAAACAACAAGTGGGTTACCAAGGAGATAAAGGAAGTAATTAAAAACTTCCTGGAAACCAATGAAAATGAACGCAAAACAACACGAAATCTATAGTATGCAGAGAAAGCAGTTCTGAGAGGGAAGTTCATAGCACTACAGGCCTACTTCCAGAAACAAGAAAAATTTCTAATTGACTATCTAACCTCACAACTTAAAGAACTAGAAAGCAAACAAAAAGAAAACCCCAGAGCAAGTAGAAGGAAGGAAATAGTAAAGATCAGAGCAGAAATAAATGACATGGAGACCAAAAAACAATTCAAAGGATCAATGAAACAAAGAGGTGGTTCTTTGAAAAGATTAACAAGATTGATGGACCCTTTGCTAGACTCACCAAGAAACAAAGAGAGAGAACCCAAATACATAAAATCAGAAATGAAAGAGGAGAAATAATAACTGACACCACAGAAATACAAAGGATTGTTAACAAATATTATGAACAATTATATGGCAACAAAGTCGACAATCTAAGTGAAATGGACAAATTTCTAGAAACACAAAGTCCCCCACAAATGGACCGGGAAAAGAGAGAAAACTTGAATAAACCAATAACAACACAAGAAATTGAAGATGTAATCAAGACCCTCCCAGCAAACAAAAGCCCAGGCCCAGACAGCTTCACGGGGGAGTTTTACCGAGCATTCCAAGAAGAACTAACACTCATTCTCCTCAAACCAGTTTAAAAAATTCAAGAAGAAAGAAGACTTCAAAACTTGTTTTATAAGGCAAGCACAATTCTAATTCCAAAACCAGAAAAAGACACCACAGAGAAATAAAACTACAGGCCAATATCCTTGATGAACATAGATGCCAAAATCTTAAACAAAATACTAGAAAATCTGATCCAGCAATACTTCAAAAAAATTATTCACTATGACCAAGTGGGATTCATCCCATGGATGCAAGGCTGGTACAATATTTGCAAATCAGTAAATGTGATACACCAAATAAATAAAATGAAAGATAAAAATCATGTAGTCATATCCATAGATGCTGAAAAAGCATTCGACAAAATCCAGCACCCATTTCTGATAAAAACTTTCAGCAATTTGCAAATAGATGGATCATATCTCGACATAATAAAGACCATATATGAAAGATATACACCCAACATCATACACCCAACATCAATGAAGAAAAACTCAAAGCATTTCCCTTAAGAACAGGAACAAGACAAGGATGCCCACTTCTGCCACTCTTATTTAACATAGTACTGGAAGTCTTAGCCACAGCAATCAGACAGGAAGAAAAAATAAAAGGGATCCAAATTGGAAAGGAGAAATTGAAACTGTCATTATTCGCCAGTGAAATGATATTATATATAGAAAACCCTAAAGACTCCTTAAAACATTTACTAGACTTAATAAATAAATTTGGCAAAGTAGCAGGATACAAAATTAACATCAAGAAATTGACGGCATTCTTATACACCCAGGATGAACTCACCAAAAGAGAAGCTAAAAAAAAATCTCATTTACCATCACAGCAAAAAAATTAAGATACCTGGGAATGAACTGAACCAAAGATGTAAGGGACCTATTTGCAGAAGACTACAGGACATTGAAAAAAGAAATAGAGGAAGATATTAAAAAAGTGGAAGCACATACTTTGTTCATGGATTGGAAGAATTAACATCATTAAAATGTTCATACTACCCATAGCAATCTGTAGATTCAATGCATTCTTCATCAAAATACCAACAACATACTCCACAGAACTAGAACAAATACTTCAAAAGTGTATATGGGACCAAAAAAGACCTCGAATAGCCACAGCAATCTTGAAAAAGAAGAACAAAGTAGGCAGGATCACAATACTGGACATCAGGTTATACTACAAAGCTACAGTAATCAAAACAGCCTGTTACTGGCACAAGAACAGGCACATAGATCAATGGAATAGAACAGAGAACCCAGAAATAGACCCAAAACATTATGCTCAATTAATATTCAACAAAGGTGGCAAGAGCATACAATGGAGTAAAAACAGCGTCTTTAATAAATGGTGTTTGGAAAATTGGACAGCTACATGCAAAAAATGGAACTAGACCATCAACTTACACCATACACAAGAATAAACTCAAAATGGATAAAAGACTTAAATGTGACTTGTAAATTCATAAAAAGTTTAGAAGAAAATATAGGCAACTAAATTTTAGACATCATATGCAGCAGAATTTTCACTGATACATCACCTAAAGCAACAGAAACAAAGGAAAAAAATGAACACATGGACTACATCAAACTCAAAGCTTCTGCACAGCAAAAGAAACAACCACCAAAATGGAAAGGGAACCCACTCTATGGGAGAGCATAATTGCCAATGATACATCAGATAAGGGGTTAATTTCCAAAATATATAGAGTGCTCATACAACTCAACAAAAGGAAGACAAAGAATCCTATTTAAAAATGGACAGAGAAGCTAAATAGACACCTCTGCAAATAGGACATATAAATGGCCAAGAGGCATATGAAGAAATGCTCGACATCACTAATCATCAGAGAGATGCAAATTAAAACAACAATAAGGTATCACCTCACACCTGTGAGAATGGCCACCATCAACAAATCATCAAACAAATGCTGGTGAGGGTGTGGAGAGAAGGGGACCCTAGTACACTGCTGGTGGGAATGCAGACTGGTGCAGCCATTATGAAAAACAGTATGGTGTTACCTCAAAAAATTAAAAATTGAATAGCCATTTGACCCAGTGATCCCATTTCTAGGACTATTCCCTAAGAAGCCTGAAACACCAATCAGAAAGAATATATGTACTCCCATGTTCATAGCAGCACTATTTACAATAGCTAAGATCTTGAAACAGCCCAAGTGTCCGTCAGTAGATGAATGGATAAAAAAGCTGTGGTACATATACACAATGGAGTACTATGCAGCTGTAAGAAAGAAAGATCTCTTATCCTTTGAGATGACATGGAAGGACCTGGAAAGTATTATCCTAAGCGAAACAAGCCCAACAGAGAATGACATGTATCATATGATCTCACTTATTTGTGGAATATAATGAATGTAACAGTCTGAGGAATGGGGTAGTCCCAGAGATGTAGAGGTAGGTTACAGACTGACAATCCCCAGAATAGGGGGTGGTGGGGGAGAGATAAACCACAGAACTTATATGCATGTGTGCATGAACAATGGACATAGACAACAAAGCTGGGGACAGGGCAGGGAGGGAGGGGGAGGGAGGAATCAGTGGGGGGAAAAGGAGAAACATCTGTAACAAAAATTAATTAATTTTAAAAAATAAAAAAAGAAAGAAAGATCTCTTATCCTTTGAGATGACATGAAGGAACCCGAAGAGTATTATCCTAAGCAAAACAAACCAAGCAGAGAAAGACAAATATCACATGATCTCACTTATTTGTGAAATATAATGAACACAAGTCTGAAGAACAGGGTAGTCCCAGAGACGTGGAAGTAGGGTACAGACTGACAATTCCCAGAAGAGGGGGTGTGTGGGGGGGAGATAAACCACAGAATTTATATGCATGTATGTATAACCAACGGACATGGACAACAAAGCTGGGGACATGGTGGGGACGGAGGGGGAGGAGGGTGTCAATAGGGTAATAAGGAGAAACATCTGTAACAAAAATAAGTAATAAAAAAAGAGAGATTTATTAAGTACTCTAACATCAAAGTGAGGGCTTGAGAAGTCAAATAAGTATCAGGTGACCTTATGATGGAGCTGCTGCTTGTTCTGAATTCACAGAACTTTATTTCAATAACAGGCAAAGTAATTTCTAACTTTGTTTCTTCCTCAACAATTCTTGCAAAAATCTTTCCATCTTTATAGCTGCTCAAACTTGTTATTTAGGCACAATGTCTTTCTAATCAGAAAAAAATAATTTAAAAATATGTCAGTGCCTGGTTGTTGATCAGCAGGGATTTATCAAACATGAATAGGGGAGAAACAACCAGGTTATATGACACACACGTCAAAAATCTGGCACTACTCATCTTCTTTTCTTCCTTTCCTTTCCCTTCATCATCACCACAACTGTTTGTGTCATCATCATCATAACACAAACAGTTCTTTTTAAAATCCTCATGCATTTTCTTTACTTGAAACCCTTTGATTGCCCCAGCTTTTTGGAAGAAATCTTTTACTGCCAGGTATTTTTCATTCACTGACTTACTTTGCATCTTTTCCCTTCAAAGTCCTAAATAGCACTGGACTTACTCTGCGACAACTGAAAAACAGTGTCGTTTTGCATCCCATATTAATGTGGAACCTCACTTGTGTTCTCCTTTATCCAAGATGCAAATGGCTCAGCCAGGACTCAGTGCCTCAGAGAAGGCATGACAGTCACAGCCTGGGCCAGGCTTACCTCTGGCTGGCGAACCACCCTGACCTCAGCCACACCTGAGGAGCAGAGAGAAAGGTGACTGGGGTGGCTATACTGGCTCTTCCTTGTGGGTGTGATCATGTGATTAATAGCCTGAAACATCCGTTTGGTTATAGAGAAGTGCAGTGGTTCAAGAGGTGAGAAGAAAGGATAAAATATTCCTCATAGGAAATTCCACTGAGTTCCTCAACATCCTGGCTAATCTGATGTCCTAGATTTGGATCTGGGTTTCTAAGCATATGCTTTATATTATAAACATTTCTAACAAATATGTATAAATTTTCTCTTTTCCCCTTTGATTTGATCCATGTAGCAGTTCTTTAGCTATTTTATCAATATTTCTAAATCTGTTACAACCAGCTGGTGTGACTCAGTGGATTGAGCATTGTTCCGTGGACTGAGAGGTCCCAGTTCAATTCCCAGTCAGGGCACATGCCCGGTTGCAGGTTTGATTCCCCAATAGGAGGCATGCAGAAGGCAGCCAATCGATGTATCTCTCTCACATTGATGTTTTTTATCTCTCTTTCCTTTCCTTTCTCCTAAAAAAAAAAAAAAACAATGAAAACATACTTTTAAAAAATTTTAATCTGTTAACACTAGTTATGAGAAATAAACAAATACTTATTGATTATCTACTAAGTATTGTTTTGGGGTTCTATACCTTCCTCTTTATTTTTCTTCTAAGTGTTCGGTGACCTGTGGTTACTTCTTTGAATAAACAGAAACTCCTGATGAGGGACTTTAAGGTTCTCCAATGATCAATATATATTTCCTCACTTGTAAGCTCTGTCACAGCCATGCAAACTCCTGCAAAATTCACCTTCTCTTACGTTCAAGCTTTCTTCAATGTCACTTATACTACGTAGCATGTACTTGTACTATGCTTCCCCTCACCTCCATCCTAAATTCTGTCACCCCTTGTAAAAAATGTATATGTAAATTATTGCATCTGATTGCCTTTTTTATGGTGACTTCTCTCAAAACCTAGCTCAACTTTCTATCCCTAATGGTTGTTCAATGGGTTGTAGATGAATATCTATGAGGATTTGAAGGGACTCTTCAAAGGTGTTGGGAAAGATATTTTAAGTCTTTTTTTCTTCAATATTCAAAGCCCTGAGTTTGTCACAAACAATATTAAATAATAATTTGTTTTTCCTTTTGAGCTCTTAACATTAGTGTGTTAATGATAATGGGCTTAGAGTCTTTCTGTACTGCTTGTCTCAATATTTCTAATGATGACAATGAATTAGAAGCAGGTCATTGTATTTTTTTCATTTTGTGACATGTTTTGTGTTAGCTAAATATATTCCTCTGAAATACATTTGAAGTTTCTCAGTTAAAAACAATCAGAGATCCAATGTATCTTAAAATTAAATTTTTATATACCTGAAATATAGAACATATTGCTGCAGTAAACATAACAAGCTGAACTTTCACCCATTAGCAAGGAAAAAATTTTATTTAGAGAAACCTCAAAATGCAACAGACCAGAAACCAGGTACTAAAGGATCACAATTTCATTTAATATCTAGAATAATATATAGGGGAGAAATAAAAGATGATTTTTCATTGCCTCTCACACAGCAAAATTATAAGAGTTCTCTTCTCTTTATTAGCTCAGAAATTATTTAAGCTTTTGGGACTTAAGACTTTCACTTAAGAACCATGTGCTTATTCTTATAGCTGTGTTTATAAAACTTTGTTAAATATTTTATGTGTATTAAAATGGAGAATGGAATATGAGTGTCAAGAGCTATTAACAAACAAATTCTAACAATCAAATAGGAAATAGAAGAGTAATGTTAAGAAAATAGTATCAAAAGTAGAAAGAAACAGTACTGGAAATAGTATTTAGCACCAAAAACTACTAAGATTTCTAAATCAGTTATCTTCTGATTTTTTTTTACACTGTTAATAGTGACAATAAATGCCATGAGTAATGCAGTTGGGGTTATTTTTCCTTGTGTGGACTGCCATTTCTGGAAATCAGTAAAACTGAAGAATGGGTTGTAAAACCTATCAGCCTACTGAATCTCCTAAGGCCTCTAAGACATGCAATGTCTAATCACAGCAATTTAAAAACTAGAGTATAAGTAACAGCCAAAGTATTTCATAGTTGCTTATATTAAAATTTTTTCCATTGAGTCCTTTTTAAAAATCCCAGATGCGAATATATTTGAATACATTTTTAAAGTTTACAGCATTGTGTGTACGAGAAACCAAAATCTTCATGGGGGCATGCTGATGAGTTGCATGATACAATGTCATTTCTGTTTGAATGCACATCCTATTTGATCACTCAAAGGTGTGTAATGCATACATGTGTGTCCTGTGTATGGTATTTTGGTCTGATGGTATGTTTGAGTTCTTTCTGGCTCTTTTTCTAGCAGAGTTCAATCCACAACTTTCTTCATTGGAGAATTTGTGAAGTAAAAGTGAGTTAATTTGTGTTACACACTCTCTTAGATAACCTTGACCTACAAATTGCTTGACTAAAGCTAAAAATAGAAAATTTGAAGAAACATATGAATAGACCCTAATTGGCCTTTAATAAATAATTTTTTTATGTTGGTTTATTTTTTTAAGTTTTCTGAATTATTTCATAGCTAACATTTGAAAAAAATATCCACCTATGAAAATGTGATATATTTTACTATATGTATGTACTATAATATCTATCCACCGTAATTTTCTTTTATACCTATAGAGCCATGTAATTGCCTAAAAAGTCACTACAACAAAAAATAAAAGCAAAAAGTAGATCAAGATTGTGGAATCTTTTAAAAAATAATCAGTTTTATAGGCCATCTTTTTATACTACTTATTTCTTTTATTGGCTTCAAAGAAAGTTGAGTTGCTAATGAAGAATTTTGCTTATACTATAATATTAGATAATGACACTTTCAAAAACAAATTCATATGTTTCTCTGTTGAAGATCATAGAGCAAAAAGTAAAAATCTTCTTTTTCTATCATTTGCTTCATCTCCTGTCTTTAACATTCCCCAAAGATTCTTTCTTTTCTAACATGTCTCATAGGCAGCAAAGGTAACATAATAGTATGCCTTTTAAAAAACTTTTCTACTGTTTTCAGTTTTATTGACTATACCTTAACCCAAACATCTAACAAGAAAAAGAAACTTGGGAGTGAGATACTCAAAGCCAATTGTTTTGCCCAAGAAGCAGAAATTTTGTTACAAGATTTAGGGCAACTTTGAGAGACACTGGGTCTAATAAAATAACTCTAGATACTGAATCAAGAAAATAATGTATTGGTTTCTATAACTGCCAGATCTTTCATATTGATACTTAGGGAAATTATTACTGACTTATTGTTTGTATCAGTGTCTCAGTCTGAAAAGCAATACCATGCAGCCTGTTTGTGAAGCAGATTCTGAGAGGCAGGAAAAATACCAACCCTATATTCTTTTACATTTTGAAAGCTAATTGTATTCAGTGGTTCTGAGTCAGGAGATGTGGCTTTGACCAGCAGTAGTGAATCTGTACACTACTGAGTAGTGTTACTCTGAAATTCAATTCTTCCTCATGTTCTTAGCTTCTTTTTTATAGTATAACGTTTCTTACAGAATGTAATTTTATAAGATTCTTAGATACTAGATGATGATGATAAATGACTATGATTTAAGAGATTTGACTTTTTGATTTATTTTTCTTAATTTTTCTGTTTATTTGACTCAAAACATTGTCTCTAAGAATTACCATTCTTTATCTATTGAAACTTTGCTTTCTGAGGAAGTTGAACATTTATTGTCTGACTCCTAATGGGACAGTTTTTGTGGATATGTCATATCACAAAACTGTTTGGTTTCCAGTTGCCTTTTTGTGATGATGGAGACAGTGGTGGTGATGCTGAGGCTGATTGCAGTAACTTATTCTGTATCCACAACAAACACTTATCACATGCCCGCTGCATGCGCAGCTCCAGTGGGCGGATTTTGTTGCTTTAAAATGAATTGGACATTAGTACTTAGAAAGCAGATAAAATGCTTCTCTAATAGTACTTAATAACAATGCTTTGCAGTTTCCTGGCTCCATTTGGGAAAATAATAGGGAATTATAACCTTAGGAAATCTATTGCTCTTCCATATATTTTCATCAATATTTGATAAAGAGTGTATATAAAGTATAACTCATGAAACCACTATTTATAGAAAATAGAAATGTATCCTTATCTTTGACAATGTTACGCTTTTCTTGCTTCCTACTCTAGAACTTCAACATAATTTCCTTATCTTGGTTTAGGCTGAATGTTGCCTTCAATATGACTAAATCTTGTATTAAAATATTTTCTTTCTTGTATTTTTGTATTTTATGAATGGTTTCTGAAATGGTCTTGCTTTATAGTGAACCCTGCTGAAGGAGCTATGGTTCTTAAAGGTACCAGTACACCTCCTTTATACACAAATATGGCAAACATTTCTATAAGCTATATCCTTTACTCCAAATATTTCCTATTCTCCACTTCATGTGCCTTAAAGATAATAATAAAGCTAAGAGAGGGTAAAGAGGTTAATCAGAAAGTTAATACCTCAGTGTTCATTGAGAAACTATTAAAACTAGAGAGGAAATAAAAAAATCTTTGGATATTTATAACTTTATTCAAAAGATCAATGATCTTGGGCACTCACCACAATTCTCCATAACCTTTATGAAAACAAGGAGCAATAAGTACTTCTTACTAAGACACACACACAAAAGTAGTTTAAAGTATACGTTCTGACATTTAGTTGGAAGATCTAATAGCCATCATAATATGCAGCATTTTTCTCCATTGAAAGCATTTACAGATCCTGATATAATTCAAGATTAACTGGAAGCAGAGACAATTCCAAGATGCCATCAAAGCAACCGACTTTGAATGTGTTTGAAGAGAAAAAGTATGATATGCCTGGTAAAGTCATGGTATATCCTCAACCTCCACCTAAAAGGAAAAATAGCCAATCATGAGACTCGATGTATATTTTTTCCAATCAACAATTAAGATATTTAAATTTGTCCATTCTATTTAAAATGTACGGTCTCATTTTTTTTTTTGGTACAAATAATAATAATAAAACAAATGAACTCTCACCAGAAAAACTGCTTGAATGTGAAAGGTGCTTCTTCTAGCTGTGGGTATGTGATAAACCGTTTTTTGTCTTAGTTGTTGCTGCAAACTGCCGTTTAAATGCTAAGCTTCCTCTAGAAACCAATTGGCTGCCCTATTCTGTATTTGAGTGATAAGATAACAAAAATGCTTTATTTCATTTGCAGACAATGCTAATGAGGAAGAGTTGGAAAAGATCAAGTAAGGTAATACTTAGCATGTGATCTTTCAGCTTTTCTTGTTGAGAGCTAGCTATCAATCAGCCTCTTTCCCAAATCTCTCTCATACCTCTTCATATTATACCACAGGACTTCACTCTTCAGTTATTTGTTTTTTTCCCATACACTTTCAGCAAACCATGTGTTGCTTTCTAAGTCAATAGAAATCACACTGATCAATCGCACCCAAATCATCCTCTTGCTACTCTCTGGTCACTTCTCAGCCTCATTCTCAGCATCTGGTTTCTGTCATCTGTACCACAGGGTCTAGAAAATGTCTGCTCTAGATCAGGAATAAAACGAGGAGGCGAGAGTAGGAACAACTTCAGAGAGAAGGAAAATCCATGTAACTTACTGTTTCTGTTCACTGAAAATTCAGCATAAGGTTTTCTAAACTCGAAAATCCCTGAATTACCTCATCTTTGGAGTGTATAATGAGAACAGTTTTTCATCATTGCCTCTTCTCACTTCAAAAAATAAATGCTTTTGCAAGTGAGAGGTGTTTATGGTCCCTATAATTTACTAAGCCCTGGCTCTTATAACTTGTAAAATATGTAAGGTATAAACTAAGCTTTGAATTTGTTCAGTGGTGGTAACACTCTTGGACACAAATAGGTATCAAGATGAAATTGACTTTTATGTGAATACTCCTTAAAATAAATCAAAGGGCTTTTATTTGTAAAAATCTTGTTTGCTCAAATTTTTATTTAAGAAGTCAGTATTCCTTTATACTAGTGACTAATTTTTTTAGACCCTGGAACATGACAATCTCTTTTCTTCCATTTTGATTGAATCATGCTATTAAATTTTTCTTTAACTTTGTCATTTTTATTATTGTGGATGAAGAAAACATATCAATATGTTGTTGCATTTATGGTAATGTCTTCATTTGCTTTAGTAAGTATTTCTAATATACATTTTCTTTCCAATTTTTGTAGAGTTAATGACCAAAACATAATTTGGCTCACACGGGTAAAAAAATGCAAAACATTTTAAGAAAAGTTGCTGAATATTTCTGATTTAGTGTTCACTGTGTTTTTTTAGTGACGGAAATAAAGTTTTAAGAAGTCTTAAAGAAATGTTTGCACTGTTCATATGACAACTTTTCCTTTGTAATTATACTTCAAAATTAGTGTTATATTGAAAGTATATTTTTAAAAATTTATGCAAGTTGGTTTTCCTCATTTAATGTCTATATTATGATATATCTTTGTAAAAAGTTGTAATCCATTAATATATAGCAATGTTCTCTCTTCCAGATATACTTAGATATAATGCTACAGCAGGATATTATGTAGTACTTAGTATTAATTAGTGGGAATGATAAATTTTATTGTGGTATAAAAAATAAATAAATATAAGTATTCTTTAAATAATTCATTTAATTTATATTTAAATTTCATTCTAATGATACATTAAACATAAATTAACTTCTTTTCCTTTGGTCTACAAAATGAATTACAATTTAATAATAAATGTCTAATCTTCATTATTTTTATATCTAAAATTCTTTGAGTTTTATTTATTATTAATAATTCACTTATACATTTAAACTGGTACATTCTTCCAGCTTGCCACTGAAGATACACATTCCTTGTGCCTAACTGCACTCACTGGGGTACCGGGCAGGTTATCTTTAGTGTATATGGGAATATGGCTTTGGAGTTTTTTAACCAAAGGGATTTCCAACTTTATGAAATTTAATGGGGATATAGAATTCTGAATAAAAGAAAATGAGTTCACTCATTTGTTTGTTTTCCTATGAGAACATACTGAACACTTGATAAATCATTCAAATCGTCACTGTCCCCGAAAACATTTGCCATATTTGTTCATATGAGAGTTAAAATCAAAATCCAAGGAATGTTTGAAATTTTAATGCCACCAATCTGCCACCCTGCACTCACACTGAAGCTGCTCCCACAATTCTTTCCCCCAGAGAATGAAGGACAAAGGATGATGTTCAAGTGCAGTAGTTCTTTCTTATCCACAGTTTTGCTTCCCCTGGTTTCACTTACCAGAGGTCAATCAAGTTGAAAAACATTAAATGGAAAATTCCAGAAATAAACAATTAATAAGTTTTAAATTGTGTGCCCTTTTTAGTAGTATGATAAAATCTTGAATCGCCCCACTCCATCTAGCCTGGGACATGAATCATCCCTTTGTGCAGGGTATCCATGCTGCATACCTCCCCTCCCGTAGGTCAGTCAGTAGCCACCTTGTTTATCAAATCAGAGATCAGAAAGAGAGAGAGAGAGAGAGAGAGAGAGACCACGTTCACATAACTTTTGTTACAGTATGTTGTTATAATTGCTCTATTTTTATTAGTTATTATTGTTCATCTTTTACTTGCCTAATTTACAAATTAATCTTTATCGTAGGCCTATATGTAGAGGGAAAAAGACATAGTGTGTGTGTGTGTGTGTGTGTGTGTGTGTGTGTGTGTGTGTGTGTAGGGTTTGATACTGTCTGTGGTTTCCAGCATACCCAGGGGTCTCAGAATTTATCCACTGCAGATGAGGGAGCATTACTGTAAATTGTGCTTCCTGAGAAACTAAGAGATAAGTAACTATACTGTATAGTTTTACATTGCTGTTTATTATGTTACTGTTGTGTGGAAATGCATTCTTTTCTAATGATATCAATCTTCGGAATAAGGCTTTTTTCTCTTATATTTTTGAAAAGAAGATATAATTTACTTGCATTACATTTAAACACAATGTAATAAATATAATAAATTACTTTATATATATATATATATATATATGCTCAAAGTCAAAGGTGATTTTTTTTTTCCTTGTGGTATGTGCCCCTAGCAGGAACTGAACCCGGGACTCTCTGGCCCACAGGCTGACACTCAACCGCTGAGCCAAACTGGCCAGGGCCAAAGGTGACTTTTTTACACAGATAGGTCATTTTCTTCTTTGGAATCTTGATTTACAAAATAAGCTCTTTTGCTGTTTTATATCAGGGCTGTGAATATGCCCCCTATCTTTGAGCACCAATGGTGAATATAAATCTGAGAATCACAAAATTTGTGCCAAAGACTTACATATGGTCAGATAATGTTGTCAGATATTCTCTCCACTATGCAGCTTTTTTTTTTTTCATTTTCTTGTATTTTTTTCAGAAGTGATATAACCTTGAAGAAGGGAAAAGCTAAATTGACATTGTTATGTTTTGTATTTGCATATCTCCCCTGTACAAGTGAATGCACTCATGGAATTCCCCATTACTTAAATATCTGCTTGTCATTTTCATCATCTTGCCCATAATGGATTCTTTCCATGGAAATCTTATTATTTGTGACACTCACATAACATGAGGTTACACTTACTATTGAAAATAACAGATGAATAGTCAACCTGATGGCAAGGAAATTGTAATTGCTCTTCAGGACTGACTTATGTATTAGTTTGGAGTAAATGTGTTACCATCTAATAATGAATAGGAAAAAAAAGTACATCTAAACTTACCTCTGTATGAAATATGTGCTATATTTAAATGGTATGTTAACCAGTAAATAATTATGAATTCCATAACATCTCCTCATCTGGGATGGTAATATCCTGTAAAATACTCATTCTGGTTTTTTATCAACACATTAACACACTTTCCATCATGTATATTTTTAATTCTCCCCCACATTCAGCTGTTATAGAAAAATGTTATTTTAAGAAGAGATCAATGTTTTCCTAAACTTGGGCAACTGGATAATTTTTCTGTTCAAAGAATGTTACTTACGTGGCAAATGCATTTGGCAGAGAAATGGTAATACTTTGAGCTGGTGTAATATTTTATTCTTTAGAAGAAGCTCATCACTGATCATTTACTCTGAGGTTAAATCATTCAACAAAAAAAGTTTCATGAGCTCAGAAGAGAAGATGTGTATGTGTGTTTTGTGAATAAATTTTATGGGTCAAAAGAAAAAATGGAAAAAAATAAAATAATTGCCTCTATCAAATGGTAAGCAGAAATTATTTTACACTACATGATATGTGTGTTGTGTGTGTGTGTATGTAGAAGAGTGAGTTTAACAGTGGATGTGATAATAATAAACTTATGCGCTTTTAATAACTCACTTCAATTGTATGAGAAATAACCTCTGTGATAATGTATACACATGTTACAATTCATATTCTCAACAATAACAGTTGAGAATTGTTTTAAGAAGAGTTCATCCTTTGAATAATATAATATAGACTATGTGATGATGTCTCATTACCATATCTTCTGTTATTTAATGGCTTATTTTTAAGTAATATATCTTTTTATAAAGATTTTATTATAATCGCTTAGCATAATTTTAATGAACTATAAAACACTTTATTCACACATTGAATAAAGCAATTTTTAATAAGACTTTTGGCAAGAATATTGTTAATTTAAACTAGAGAACACTTTCAACTCTGTAAGTCTGCAGGGCATAGTTAAACCTGACACCTTGGATGACACATTAAAAATACATCAGTGAAAACCTCTAAGTGCTTTAATTTAAGAAATGGTAGAGAAACAAATTAACACATTTTTAAGTATCTCACACAATCAGTTAGACATAATAAAAAATGTCATTATTTAACAATTATCAGGTCCTTGTACAAAGACCTCCTATCTTGATAATAAATAGGTAATTTTTAAAAAACTACAAAAAATATAAACATTCTTGGTCATTGACCTTCTCAACTGTGAGTGACAAAAATAGCGTTTATTTATTTATTTTTGGTGCCTCATTTCAAATTATTATGTATATGTATTTGAAAAAATGAGATGCTTACATTTTTTGAGGGAAATATATAATTCTTTTTAAAATCCTTACTTTGCCACTCTTTATGCTCCCAAATCTATATTACTTAAAATGCTATAAAGTCAACCTCATAATTCAGGCTTCTGAGATTTCAAAAAGCAGCAATAAACAAAGGGCAAATAGCACGAACATTTCTATTATAAAGAACTGTATTTTTACCTCAATTAACTAAATTCCTAAAATTTTAAAAATTTTGATCATTAAAATCTCTCCCCCACCAAATTCATCAATCGCTTTGCATACCAGTCGCATAGTTAGGTCATTACCTCCTGTGTTCATCTGAGGAAGAAGGGCAACTATGGAGTTGGTGCATTTTCAATTAATCACCTTAGAGCAGTGGTTCTCAACCTGTGGGTCGCGACCCTTTTGGGGGTCAAACAACTCTTTCACAGGGGTCGCCTAAGACCATCAGAAAACACATATTTCCGATGGCAATTCATAACAGTAGCAAAATTATAGTTAGGAAGTTGCAACAAAAATAATTTTATGGTTGGGGATCACCACAACATGAGGAACTGTATTAAAGGGTCACAGCATTAGGAAGGTTGAGAACCATTGCATTAGAGCACCTAATGTTTAAATGAATTTACAATACTTTTAAATGCTAAGTGGTTGTCTTTTTTGTTGTAACTATCTTGAGACTAGAGCCAAGACTTTCACATCCATTTAAGTTGCCTTAACACATTTTACATTAAGATAAAACTTACTGTTATTTGTACAGCTTGTGTTATTGATTCTGAGGAAATTGTTTGTGTAAGGAGAATTAAGCACTAATTTCTTTAATGTGATACTTGAAAGTGTTTCCACATATTGCTAAACATGGTATTTAATTAATAAAGAACTGGGAATCAAAGTAAAAAATGACAATACAAAAGGAAAACATCTTTTCTAAAAAATTAGAATAAGGTTTTTGAGTTAAATAATAGTATAGCATCAGAAAACACAGCAGTTGTTCATCTAAGGTTTGTGTCTCAGTGTCTAAATATAAGGGTATTCTTTAAGGATTTTTTTCAGAAACTGATGTGACAATGTGCTAAGTGTGACAGATCAGAACAATAACTGTAAATGTAAATGAAGTATAATTGTAGTGATGGTAAAACAATGTCTTAAACTCAAGACTTTTCCCCTATCACCTCTGACATTAGGCATGCTCCCTGACCAAACCCTATGCAAGCAACTTGGGAAAATGTAATTAATTTCTTTAAGAAATAGATTTCATGTGAAAAGCACAAGTAAATTGCATAGATGATCTCTGATGTAGTTCTACTTTTAAACTTAAAGTAGTCAAATTGCTGCACACCCTAAGTGCTTTAATTCATTATTATTTTCTGATATGAGTTTTGGTATCACATTTGGAAGGAATACATATCCTGAATGAAGTGAGACGCCAAGTGACTAACAGTCAATCAACAAATATTTATTGAGCATCTACTGTGCATTAGGCATCATTTGAGGGGCTGGACCATTACAGTCTTAGTTGCTAATAGAAGATCATGGAATTCTCAAATAAGTTATAAAACTGCTTCCTCTTCATCACCATATCAAAGGTTGATAATTTGCTGTAACAGTCATCAGTTCCCTTAATTTTACCATCACTGACACTCAGAGACAGCATGCAAAACATTAAAGTTTAAAGGATGCATGTAATTTAAAGTTATAGGTTGCATTTTTTTCTTTAAAAATAAGTAACTATGTTTTTTTTTATTTCCTAAAGTCGAATTGGTTTCACATTATAAAATCTCGGGATTAAGTCATAAAATACCCAACATGAATTCATTGTTTTGTTTACAAGCCAGTAGCCACCTGTCTCTGTATTCATTTGTTTTTAAAATTATTTTTAGAAAGCTCAAGTTAACTAAGTCATTTATATATCATAAAACTAGGAAAATTTTAGTAAAAAATTAAATCAAATTTGACTAGGTGTGTATTTATAAGTAAGATTTCTACTGTTCTTTAAAAACACTTGGAAGATCTGTGGAGTGTTAATATTGTTTTGTTGAAAGGAACAGGGGTTATCTGCCTTATTTCAAATTCTTAAAATATACTTAACAGTTCTTTCTAAAATAAAATGATAGACTTTCAGATATATTAATCAACAATTGAGAATTAAGAGGTAAGTAGACTTTTTAAAATTACAGAAATAATCCTCTCTACACTTTACTACTATTGATATCAGATACAAATAAGGCAAAGGCTTTAATTTACTCAAGGGAAGAAAATTTATAGTTTATAAAGAACCAAAGTTTCTTTAGGATATATAATTTTGGGGTTTTTATTTGTTTTGATTTTGTTGGGCTAATATTCTCAAAAACACCTCAAAGTTTAGCTAAAAATTTGTTTGTTTTTAGGAACTCTCAAAAAATGAAGTGGTTGGATCTTATTTCTCTATGAAGTCTTTCTTTTGGAGGGTAATGTCTAAATCCTTTTTATTAATCATTTTTATTTTGGTTCTGAATAGTAATTTTAAAAGTTAAATATGAATTAAGAAAATTACTTTTTAAAATAGGCTCTCAGATGTATTCATTTGCCTTTGTGACTGACTCATTTCTTCATTTGTAAAATTAAGAACTTAAAATATTTAATATATTGCTTTGAAGTCAATTTCTTTTGGGACCAAGTTTATCCCAAATTCTTAACAGCTTAGAGGCCCACGGACCTTACAGGAATCTGATGGTACTGTCTAAGGGGTCCCTCCGGTTCTCACCCCTTCTTGTAAAATCTGTTCCATCTGTTTGAGAACAATTTTCTTCTTTACAATGATCTTATACTACACATACATACAAGATAATCAGTGTTCTTCCTTTGAAAAGCATCGCATAAATCAGAAAACAAGCAACTCTGCTTTTGACTTAAATAAAGGAAAAAATGAAAATCTACAGGAAATTTGTTTTAAATGCCATTGCAATTTAATGCTATTTACTCTTTCATGACTTAAACATAATGAACTCTGTCACTCTCTTCTCCTCTGCTATAATTTTGCACTATGCGCAGCATGATTTGTTACTAATGCACTTCCTACTTTGCTTTCAAGAGTTTTCTCTTTGAAAGTTCACACTTGGCGCATGATTACCTTAGCAATGAATATTGCAATGAAAATGCTACGTTCGTAGGGCTTTGCCATTTTCATTTTGGGGATCTTAAACTGCTCATGACTGAGAACTACCTTTCTCCTTTAGAATATTAAGATTTGTTGCAGTGTCTCTTAAGATGACTGGCAGGTACTAGATTAAGTCATGAATTGACTTGGCCAGTGAGCAGGAATAAGCCACATCTATTCATTCTCTGTACCCTCCACACACTTTTTTTTTTTTGGCAGCTTTTTATTGTTATGAGTTTATTTTAATTATTGTAGCCTCTTCATTTCCTTTCAGTCTACTATGTCTGCCTTTTCTAATGTCTTTCTGTATCTTTGGTAAAATAATAATAATAACTCCTTTTATATGTTCATGTAATATCCATGAACAGAGTGACTGCTTTTGAATTGTCCCATTACCCTAAATAGAAAATGGAATTTTTTCAAGAATTTGTCTCTGTTTTCTTAAGACCCACAAATATGGTGAATTCATATGGCATACTCCTTTGCCAAGAGAGCAGAATTTAGGGGTGTTCTGTGTTGAGTTTGTTCTATATGCAGCAAATGTGCAGATTGATCATTATGACTGAAAACTTGCCACTAGGACCAACTCCATAAGTGATACTTTTTAAGGATTTCCCTTTCAAATGACCCCTTCTTTCTACTTTGCTACTTCCAAATTAATCTTCCACGTATCAGTACTTCTCATTTGGTTGTATTCATCCTTAAGTGTTCTTTATTAATATTTCTCAGTCTCTTGAATTGTCTTATTTTAAAATAGCATATGCAAATTTAAAAGGTAGTTTTTGGGGTTTTTTTGTATCTTAGATACAGTGGTCTATTGTCCTTTTTCTGAAAGTAAGTGATTGAATCATAAAAGCCAAACCTTTAGAGGTAATTTATTTTATCAATGAGGAAACTAAGGCCCAGAGAAGAGTGTCCATTGCCCTGAAGTACCTACATGGTATGATCAGGACCAATATTTTTCTCTGAATGTCATAGAAATAAATGTTTTGGTCAAGACTTAAAGGAGCAGAGTTCCTTTTTGGGTTGATGATAAATAGAGACATGATGTATAAATAGAGCTGCCTCTTGGTCTGTCTTTATTGATACCTTTTCAAATTCTTCTGGCATTATGTGACCCTTCTCCACAGCTTCTGTTTTTTTTTAAGATGTTTTTATTGATTTTTTAGAAAGAGAGAAAGGAAGAGAGAGATAGAAACATCGATGTGAGAGAGAAACATCGAGCGGCTGCCTCATGCAGGCACCCTACTGGAGACCGAGCCCACAACTGAGGCACATGCCCTGACTGGGAATTGAACTGGGACCTCTCAGTCCATGTGATGATGCTCAGTCCACTGAAGCACACCGGCTGGGCTCTCCATTGCTTCTTAAGCCCCAATGGATAGATGTGTTTGAGGGCTATCATGTAGCTGCGTGTGAGGTTCCAGTTTACCAAATCAGTGACCAAGTCTACTTTTGATGAGTATGATCTTTCCTACTCACATTCAAGGGTCATTCTGATAACTAACCTCGCAGCTCTTTGCCCAAGCAATATGTGTATTGTAATGAACTTTTCGAAGAGATGTGTAGAAAAGGAGGTTTTCCATAGACATTTTCAGATATGCAGAAAACCTAAATAGCTCAGATGAAATCTTACATAGAGTGCATTGTGCCTTCTGAGTTAAGCTGGATGTGATTTGAAGGAAAAATTTATTAGCTTGTTATGAGGACCAAAACATATGTCTAGGAGATAGCAACTGAGTTATACTAAGTGAAACTGAATTTTGGTGAGAACTTGTTCAGTGAATGTCAGTGCAATATGCTGTATCTTAATTTTCTTGAGAGCAGAATAATAGAAAGAAAAAACTGAAGTGATATAGATACATTCTAATTTTCCAAAAGCATAGCACTTATAATTCAATAAAACATGTTATCTTAGGACACAAAACATTTAGCAATGGGTATGGAAATTACCATATCTCTCATGAAATTTAATAAAAAGTATGTGAAGCCAGTTGGAGTACCCTGTCAGAATTTCATTGCAGTCTTAACTTTCTATTAAAGGATGGTAGCTTAGTTTTAAAAAATATTTAGTACATTTAAGTTTCTTCCCAGTTATCTCATTGATTAGATATTTAGATTCTGATGTTTAAGCATTAATTGAAAACATTACAGTGGATTTAAGAAAATTTTAATATTGTTTAAATGGAGAAGGCTCGGTTCTGCCAAGATACATCATATAAAGAAATGAAGAATTGGACTAGGGTATAAAATGGGCATAAGAGTGTGCATAGACTATAGAACAATTTGGAGTTACATTGGAGCCCCAGGGTCAAACAGAAGTGTGGTTGTAGGAAGACCCTGCAGACCAAGGAGGAGAGGTATTGGTTTGGTAAAACAAGAATGTGATCCTCTGCCGAAGTACTTTTATTCTGAATAACTCAATTGTATATGACATACACCCAAGAAAAGTTTAGCTATTATTTCTAGCTTTAGACATGAAAGTAAGGCCCTCAGTGAAATAAAACAATAAAAAATCTAACTTTTAGCTAAAAGTCTCAAAAAAGTCTCTGTAATTAAAACCCCAAAGTCATTTTTCAAACCATATTAGTGGTAAAAAAAAAAAAAACCTGATAGATTACTGTAGGAAACCAACATGATTACAACATATATGATGATTTTTTTATTATCTATATTTTGAGCAAATATAATAAAAGATTAGGAACTTTTGTTTGGCCACCATTAAGTTTAGGGAGGGCAGTTAAAACATTTGAAGTAAACACAAATACTTTCCTGACACTGTAAATTGTATCAAGAAGCAATAGAAATAGGAAAGAAAGTTTAAGGATAAAAACCAGGAGAATTTCTCTAAGGATTACAGTGTCAGAGAATCATCTTCTAAGAAAAAGGGGATTGAAGTTCTATTATTAGATGAGACACTTCAAACTAGGCTGCACAGAGCACTGGGGGTTTTTCTGTAAAGGCAATCATGCTTTGAGATGGTGGATGGCTACAGAGCAAATCTACTTGTTGAACTTCATCATCCAGGTGCAATTCACGGGAATAAACTCAGCAGGAAAAGAAAAAGATAGAACATGTCTGTGCCTTGGTATTGAGCTAATAATTGCTCCACATTCCAGGCTTTGCAGCACAAAACAGTTATTCTAGGCTGTCATTATCTTTTCTTTGTAGTGTCTCAGCGAATCATTTGATTAAATAAAAGCATGTGCACCTCTGTGCTAAAAATAGAAGAGAGGGCTGACTCCACACTCCGCTATTGTAAAGACACAAGCAATGTCTTTCATTCCAGATTTACAGTGTCTGCGTCTCATTTGAAGGATTAGGTTGTGTACAGGTAATAAAATCCAGAATAACAAAAGCCAAGGATTATTTGCACACATCAGGAGATGAGTATGGCTGATTGTTCCTTAAGCCACATGTTGAGTCTAAATAGATTTTTGGGGTGTTTTGATCTGTTTTTTAATCAGGATCTAGAATAATAGGATGTCTCCTGTTATAAGTGATTCCGTTTTTCAATGAATGGAATGAAAAACTTTATTAACTAGAACTGGAATATATGTGTTCTCAATGTATGTGCAAGATTCTACAACTTTACCACTTTATTAATAGACAGTAGGCTGTATTTTCTTATAGAGTACACTTAATGCTTAGATCTTTTACTGAACAATATATACTATAGTTGTTACCACTTGCCAACTTTTGTTCTTCTAAGCCCCTGATTAGCCTTTCTCAATAATCAATGCCCAAGAATATATTTTCTTTAAATGTAAGCCAAAACAGTTCAACAAAGGCTGTACAAATGAACTTCTTTCTTTTGTATCATGAGCTTAGGTTCTTTCCAAAAACTGAGATATAATGGAGAAAATCATGAATTAAGTTATCAGCAAGTCCAGATTCAAATGTCAGCTTTGCCAGTCTGTAGCCATCTGGCTTTGAATAGTGTCTTTATCTTCTCTGCACCTCTGTTTCTTTACCTTAAAAATATTTGTCATGAAAAACACTGGAGAACAAAAACTCCAGCACATGATAGCTGCCCAATATACGTTTCTTTCTCTCTGGATGATCTCATCTGTCTTTCAGACTGGCCTACTCTAATCCTCTCTGTTGATGTTATTAAAGCTGATGACTCTCATCTCATCATATTATTGTTTGGAAACTGTCTAACAACTCTGGAAGTCATTTAATACAAACTGTTAGCACCACCGTAATTTACTTCCAGTATTTCTTGTTCAGCTGTATCTTTCTTAGTCCATCTTTTGCTGCTCTTGGTTACAGCAGTAACAGGAACTTGGGGTTGCTTTGGTTGTAGCAAAGACGACAAAGGCAAATGTGTGTGGATCAAAATTTCTGCTGCTTTAGAAATATCTCTTTAACCATCACAAGTTATTAACATGTGGGATACAGTTAACATGGTCATAGTTCTTTCCTGTTCATGTAACATTTATACTTCTAGAGCTTTATCACTATATACGTAAGTAAATATATATATGTGTGTGTGTATATATATCTATATCTATCTATATCTATATAGATAGATATAGATATATTCATTCTTTTTTTCTTTATTTTACTTTTTATCACCATCTGTCCCCCCTACATCCTCCTCCACCTCCACCCACCCCTTATCACTTCTTTTGACATTGGAAACAAAACATATCGGAAACAGTCTCCAAAATTTTTGAAGCAGCAGACTTGGGAAAATGATTCTTTCCATGATTTCTTTTGCTATGTTTCTTTTTCTGCCACACCTATTAACGAAAACAGAAACCGCTCAAGCGGGATCCATCACCGTATAACCTCTGACCTCTGTCCTTTGTTTTCTTGACCACTGCAGCATTTTGCTACTAAAGAAAATAGTGGCTGGAAACTATATTGTTGCATTGGCATTTATCTTCATTTTGCTCGAAGACATTTTCTGACAGTGATTTAAGAAGCAAATACACATTTTTTTTTTTTTCAAATAATGGTTTTGAAGAGTAATGCTAAACTCTGATTGAAAGGAGGTGTTGAGAGTGGCACAAAGCTTCCCCGTACAGCTCTGACCGTTCATTTCTATCCAGACGTGCGGCAGGCCTGCTTTCCCTGACCTGGGCTTCTGCAGAGCAGAGCTTCAGAGTGTTTATTACCAAAATGCACAAGTAAGTTCAACCATTCAGTTCATTTATTTATTTATTTATTTATTTTTTGAGCTTGCATGAGCTGTGAATTCTCATGGCTGACTTACTGTTCTGAAAACCCGTTTCCTATCTTCACCTCTTTTATACATAGGATAAGGAATTGAAATCTGTTTCTTTTCAAGGAATAATATACATACACTAATATTCGCTTTAAAATGCCAGCTCACTAATTCTAAAATCTTACTAAAGATAAGTATCATTGACTCACTGTCTCAGTCTTTGAAATGTATATTGTTACCTGGTATCTTGATGTTCTTTGTTAAATCTGAACTTGGAGGAATGTTCCTTTGAGTGAGGATGTCACACTGCTGTGCGTGAGAACCAGGCAGGCCCCATGTTGGAAATGCACGTGTCTCTGCTCCACAAACTGACTCATGTCTGGGAGGATCGGGCCTGGCGATTGCAACACTTTGCACACTAAAGCTTGGGAACCACTGCTTTAAAAGTTTGAAGATTAGTTCTTCCTTTTACAGAGTTGGTTCTTTCCTTTGAAGCTAAGTTGGTTTTTCATTTTATTATTTTCTCCTTTTTTCTTTTCCTCCTCAAACAGAAATCTATTTCAACAAGGACATAGTTGAAAACATTACCTTAAGTAGCTAAGTACCAGCTGTAATATGTTAATTTTATTGAGGAATATCTTATATTTGTTTAACACTCTTTGTCCTTTAGCTGCTCAATAAGTAACGTTTGGTTGACTGGTCAATATTTGAATTAATATGTATTATATAGATATATTTTATGATAAACATTAACAAAGGAAGGAAATAATAAACAAACTTCACCTAATTTTTTAGTAGGCCCCGTTCTCTTATTAAATGTTCCACATACCTAGACCGATATGCTTTCCTAACCAGTAATTTTAAAAGCAGTACAAAGAAGGACTTTAATTAGTGTGTACCATATTCATGCCAAACAGTGAATAATGTTACTATTACAATAATTCACATGATTATGAGAACACAGGAGAAGGTGCGTACGTCGTAGAACTTCTAAAGCAGGAGTTCTCACACTGAGCGCACATTAGAACCACCTCAAGTGAGGGCGGGAAACCAGAGTGCGGGGCCCCACCCCCCAGAGCGTGTGATTTTATTGGTCTGATATGGGGCTAAACAATTTGAACTTCTAACAAATTCCCCAGCGACATTGGTGCCATTGGCCCATGGACTACACTTTCAGAACTATGCTATACAGGGGAAGAAAACGACACAGCGCAGCACGTGACACTGATGGTACCTTGGAGAGCATCAAAGCTAGCGGTTTTCAAAGGTTTTTCATTTTTTAGTTTTGGAATTTCATTTGTCACCACCCTTTTGATGAGCTTCCCAACATTTTAATTTTAAAAATAAGTAAAAGTAATAAATTGCTATCTTAAGCAGGTTAAATCTTTGTGGAATAAGTTTTTTCTATGCAGGCCCCTCTACACACAAACACCCCTAACCAACACCAGCCACCAGCACACAGAGACAGAATAGTGCTCTTAGTATACGTGGGGCCCTGGAATACAGTCTGGAAAACCATAGACAAGAAAACATGCCAGAGTCACATAGAAACTGGTGGAAAGATGCATGTGGATGTGGATGTTAAGCACTTATCTTTCTTACTATTGAAAGCATAAATTCATCTCTTCCCCCTTTACCTTATAATTTTATTTCAAGGTCCTAGTCTTCACACTTAGCGTAAATATTTATCTATTTCATGACTATGCAGTTAATCTTATCATAGGTACATTGATGGAGTTTTTTTCTAGAAGAGTATTATTTTAACAAAAAAAAATACATTGAAGAAGGAAATATCTCTTTTTGAAATGATATCTGATTAGTATGTCTTTGGAGCTCCACCTCCCCTCCTTTTTTAAACTTTTTACATTGATCGCCTTAATTTTCACATTCATTAGCCCTGTTTTTTTATGGAAATATTTTCTCTCCTCCTCCCTCTTAGCTTCCCAAGTCGGTTTGGAAATGTTCTTCCAGTTTATGGAAAAGCATTTTGTAACAACTAATGATAGTAGGTAAAGCTTTCATTAAGTTCATTTTACTCTGTGAAAGCATGAAGGATCCCAGAAAGCATTCTTTGTCCTTCTACCCCAAAAGTCAAGTTCTTGTTCTCATATGAAAAATGGGAGGAGGAGCAGGCAAGTACGGATTTCAGACATGGTACCATTCAGGAACCTGACTTAGCCTTGCTGACAGAAGATGCTGTGTAACCTGGACTGTGCCACTATTATTTTACTGAGTGCTATGTGTGACTTTTGCTTCTAGAGTGCATAGAACTTGTCATTAAATACGTGCACCAGCAAGCTGGAATATTCTAAGTATGAATACATGTGCCCATATAATAATAAAGTAGAAGGTGATTTCATATATTTGCCATATAAGAAAATCTAGCCTGGAATTTCAAATATATTCAGCTCATTGAACTAGAGAGTAAATATTTTAGCAACATTATACTTAAATGATTATTTTTAAACCTAGGAGAGAGTCTCTGAACTAAAGACCATTATTAGGAGTAAGTAACTCAGGAATAAAGGTCAGAAATACTGGGTTCCGGTCACAAATTCACTATTTATTAGCCAATGCACTTACTTCTAGGAAAGCATGGAGGATGCCATGGAAAGCATTCTTCGTCCTTCCCACCCCATGGCCAACTTCTTGTACATCAATTTCTCATCAGTAAAATGGGAATAGCAGTCTTTGCCTTCCTGCTCCGTAGGATTTTAGAGGAAACCACATAAAACAACGTACACACATGCACTTTTAAATTCTAAATAAAGCCCTATATAAATGGGTGATTATTAATTCCTTGGTTTTCACTAAGATCATTATTTTTCTTGCCAAAAAATTGTTTTTCTTCTTTCTTTCTTTGCCACTCAGATTTCTTAACAAAAGTTTCAGACCCAAAGTTTAGAAACTGATCTCTAAAGTTTGCTGTTACAGGCAGTCTTAATAGCAACAGAAGTGGATGGGTGGATAGACAGACAGGTGCTAAAATATATTGCTGCATTATATAATAATATATAGAATGAAATCTTAGAACTAAACAAGAAACTTTGAAGAGCCCTTGGCGCAATAAATTCTAAATAATTATTTTAATCTGAGAAATCCTTGATTCAAAGAAAATCCAAGCCCTGGCCGGTTTGGCTCAGCAGTTATAGCGTTGGCCTGCGGTCTGGAGAGACCTGGGTTTGGTTGCCGCTAAGGGCACGTACCTCGGTTGTAGTTTGTCCCCGACCCTGATTGGGTCGTGTGGGTGGCGACCACTCGATGTGTCCCTTTCACGTCGATGTTTCTCTCTCTCTCTCTCTCTCTGTGTGTGTGTGTCTCTCTCTATCTCTCTCTCTCTCCTCCTCCACCTCCTCCTCCCACTCTATCTGAACAAAATATTAAAAAATGTCCTCGAGTGAGGATAAGGAAAAAAAAGAAGAAAATCCAATGTGGAAACCCAATGTGTAAAACAGATGGGAGCAGAAGGGCTCTGGCTGAAGTGGGGCATAGAGTCCTCTGGAAGTTACAGGTGCCCCATGACCTCCATTGCACTTCAGAGGTATCTGAACACTGCCTTGGAGCTCGCAGAGGTGAGGAATGTGGAGAAGACGTCCCAGGCTGCTATTAATAAGGCAGAACCATCACGCAGTGTTGTTCAAAATGTACTGATCACCAAAGTAGGGAAATATGTACTGTCATGTAGACAGATTTCCATTGAAATGTTCAAATATTAAAAGTATTGTCTTTTAAAGAATGTAGTTTTCATTTTCCCAATAAAAACACCTTGAAATGCATGACTTTTGATGATGACAGATAAAAATGTCTGACATTATTATGGTGTGGAATAAAAACAGGAATTCAAAGTGGGAGGGGGAGATATACAAAATAGGCTATGGCATTATACTGTTAACATAGAAGGAATTAGGCCAAAAGTGGAGCTAATTCATAATTTAGAAGTGGAATGATTTGAAGTTGAGAGAAATATTGAATTTTTTATGAAAGGACTATAAGTGAAGAAAACATACTTGACAATATGAAAGAAACAGCAGTTTCTATGTAACTGAATCTAGAGTGTAAAGATTTTAACATTTTAGCAACTTTCTCTGGCTTTTTTTATGTGTTATTTAGTTCAGAGAGATTATATGGCCATTTTTAGTAGACTTGTTAATTTTCAAAAATTCAGTTTTGGTTCACTGACTTGAATATTGTGACTTAGAATTGAGCATAATAAAAATCATTAAAGAAAATGTTTGAATACTAGAACGAGAAATAAATCCAGAAGCATACTGTACTTGCCAATATAAATCACATATGTAATTTTTAAAATTTGTTACACAAGTTTCAAACATAAGCAGAACATTTCAGGTAGACATTGATTTTGTTTTCTGTTCTATGGTACCTTAAATACTTCTTTAGCGAGCTAAAACTCTTTTAATATGGTAATATAGACTATTTAAAAGTTAATAGAATTTACAACTAACCTTACAACTAAAAACCACCTGTAAAATCTATTTGTAACATGAAAAAAAATTTTTTTAATACATAAGTAATTAAAAATTAAATATCACAGTGTAAATGAGGGCTTTCATATTTATATTTATTTTATGATAATTTTGACACAGGCATATTTGATACATGCAAATCTCTGCTATTTTTGAAGTATCTACAGCTTGTAATTTTAAGAGTTGAAAAATTAGACTTTATTTTGAGCATTTACAATTTTACACGATCTTAAATTTATCATGAGATGATAATTGTGTATTTATTAATAATTATATAATAAATAAATATCCATCAATTATTTTTATTTAAAAAAATATGTAGTTGCCTGATATTTATTTTTTTAATTCTGACAACATTGAAAAGGTAACACCAAACGAGGCAATTTGGTTTAAAACACAATAAGCTAACTGTTTTCTTTTGCCAAAAGTTTCAGACCCAAAGTTTACGTCTGTCAGATGCACACAGAAAATCACATCTTTGGCGAGGAATAGTCAGCATCACGTTGATTGAGGGGCGAGATCTCAAGGCAATGGATTCAAACGGGTTGAGTGACCCCTATGTGAAGTTCCGGCTTGGGCATCAGAAGTACAAGAGCAAGGTAACCATATTGCTTCTGTGTTCCTGCTAGTGTTTGGAAGGCAGTGGTTAGTTAATAGCCATGCTTGGGAAGATGAAAACACTGCTTTTTAAAAATGCTTAACAGAACTTCTTTTGAACACCATGTCAGCCTTTAAGACCAACACTTATACTGGAATACTGCATCTCTTACTTTATGTGCTATGTGACCTTGGGTAAATTACTTAACTTCTCTGTCTCAATTTCTTCATTTATAACACAGGAATAAAAGTAAGAACTGTCTTTTAAAAAAGAAGGCTGGCTCTGGCCAGTTTGGCTCAGCAGTTAGAGCATCAGCCTGCAGTCCAGAGAGACCCAGGTTCGGTTCCACTAAGGGCACGTACCTCGGTTGCAGTTTGTCCCTAGCCCTGGTTGGGTCCTGCGGGTGGCAGCCACTTGATGTGTCCCTTTCACCTCTCTCCCCCCCTCCCCCCCCCCCGCCCCTTTCACTCTATCTGAACAAAAAATGGAAAAATATCCTCAGGTGAGGATAAAAAATAAAAAAAAGAAACCTGCCTCAAACCTAAGTCAATCCCTGGCACACAAAGGGCTCAATGAGTGTTGGCTACTCTTATTATTACAATTAGTACTAGTATCAGTACTACCGATGCATTCTTTTACATGCCGTGAAAATCTGTGTAAAGTATTCTGAGCCATTTTATTCAAACTGATTTGTACTAGTGCAGATCAAAAGTTGTTTTAAAATTTATTTAGAAAACAAAGAGTCAAATTCCCACTGCCAATACTAGCAGTGAGGTATGGGACAAGTCACTTTGCCTCTTCATGCCCCAATTTCCCCATCTGTAAAACTGAGAATTAAAATAATGCCTATCTACCTAATAAAGTTACTGAGAAGACTGAGTGAATATGTTATACACATAAGGGGCTTGGAATACTGTCTTGCCCATAGTAAACAGGCAATAAAAGTTAGTAGCAGAAGGAAGAGGAAGAAGAGTAGCAGCCGTAGTAGTAAGTATATTGTGTAATAACAATTATATTAGTAGTAGTAATATATTAAATAATCATATTGTTATGTTATTGAGAGGAGTGATAATAATTAGCAAATGTCATAGTTATATTTGGGGCACAAGTCTTATCTGTGTTGTATTCAAATTCAGCCTCTTTAATGGTCAGCTTTATGGACATCAGCTTCATAAATAGCTTGGGACAATTGATCACATCCATCTAGTATTAACAACTGTATTCTACCTTGATGGAAATATATTGGCCTTGACATCATTTTCATGAATTTTTGACAAACAGCCTGCCTAGGTTTCTTATCTCCCTGGAAGTTTTCATCAGCACCTGTGGTAGGTAGAGGTATCACAGAGCTGACTTGTTAGCAAGCAGTGAGAACTGCTCACGGGCTGATCCATTACCTTACTGAGTGCCCACATGGAAGAAGAGGGCATCATTTTTGACCTGAAGGAAATCATACAGGAAGGACAATCCTAAAAATGGAAACGGAAAAATTAGGCACTTTATGGCCAAATAAGTAAGACAGACCACTCCCCAAAATATCATAGGACTTCATCTGAGCCCAGTTATGAGTCATTTGAATTATCATAGCATCCATCTATTGCCATCTTTTTTTCTGCCATGTGCTTAATAACATATTTTAAAGAAACTACTGATTCCAAAATTAGGTACCTATGACCACTTCTGTCTTGTCCTTTATCAATTAACATCATTTCCATGTTCTGGTAGACTTAAAACATTACTTATTTTTATAGTTCTGCTCTTTAGGTATGAAATATGAAACCCAGCTATGGACATGTGTCTCTCTTTGCTCTCTCTTTTCATTATCTATTGCTAATTAATTTCAGATTATGAACTTTAAAAATTGTGATTCATTTGCATTACCTTTGCACATAACATACTTCATTGCTTTCAAAGTCTTTATATCTAAAGATCTGTCTCACATACATTAAAAAGAGAAAAGGCCACCACATGCCCTCCTGCTGAAAAGAAAGAATAGGAAAACAAATACAAATGTTGTTTAACTCAATGGGGAATGTAATTTTCAAGCAAGTCAGCATGGGTCACTTTATTCATTAATTCCATCAGGTGTCTTATCTGAATACCTGAAGTTACAAAATTGCACTTCAGATAAGGTATCTTTCTTATATGTACAACATGGAGATTATACACATACATACTCACATTAATTCACAAACATTTCTGACATATTGTTTGGGAGAAAGAGATCTGAAGCTCTAATCAAAGATTTCAACTAGAGTCTAGATACTAAAACATGACCTTGGATGGACCACTTAAACTCCAGGTCTCGGTTTTTCCATTTATAAGATGGAGATGATACATCAATGCTATAACTCTGAGATATATGTTTACCTGATATCCCCAAAGTTACTTGCTTTTTCCTCCTTCTCCCACAGAACTGTATATTTTTTGTATGTATTCAACTCAGGAATTCCCGTGTGGGGGAATAAGAAAATAAAGAACCTCTGGGAATTTTCGTTGTCCTTTATTATGAAATGACAGACTACTGGTCATGTCTTTGTGATTAGCTGGTTATATAAAATAAATGCTAGTGTCAGAGAGAGTTATTTCACTTATAGACTATGTTTCTGCCTTTTTTATATAATACAAATCTCTTGTCTGATATTCAAGGTGATGAGGGGGTGACTGATTTAGGACACATCCTATAGGGTTCTTTCAGACATTATGCAGTAAAGATGCTAGAGATCTAATGACTCATTTTCATTATTTCTGGAAGATTTTGTTCAAATCTCACACTTTCATGCTTTTAGATAGTACCTAACGTTTGATTTAATGTCTCAAGTTAAATTTTTTTAAAGACTGATATTGATGAGACAATAATGACTTTTTGGTTTTTCAGATTATGCCAAAAACTTTGAATCCTCAGTGGAGAGAACAATTTGATTTTCATCTCTATGAAGAAAGAGGTGGAATTATTGATATCACTGCATGGGACAAAGATGCCGGAAAAAGAGATGATTTTATTGGCAGGTTTGTGAAATTTGATATTTTTGGTTTACCCTAGAGAGGGGGAATTTTGTAAAAAGAATATTTGCTTTAAGTCTGGTTATTGTAAATGATCCTGACTGTTCTGAAAGAAGGGATCGTACCATGGTAAGGCAGTACTTGGATGAACAGAAAATTAAGTCTGAAGATTGACCAGTAGGTGGCAGTTTTGACCAGTTGATGGACAGGTTATTCAAATTAGATATCCAGAAATTTTCTCCAGATGTCAGAAATATTGTGCAAAAAAAGTTATGGGAGTTGAGAAAGAGGAATCTCATTGATATAAGACATTTAAAGGAACAGAGAGCATATTCATAGTCTGTAAAATGATCTGAGATTATATTACTTTTTATAAAGCATATTGTGACCATAAAATGCATTGTTTCCTCAAACTCCCTACAAAGTAGAGTCTTCATACATTGGCAGAGTTCCCCAGTTTTAGTGAAGTGAGTGTTTTGGGGGCAGATTCATGTTAATCTGATAATGCAGTGAAGAAGGGGCTATCTGAGGCTTACATGACATCTCTGCACACAGACAGTTATTTTGAATGCCTGCTTGATAACTGAATTGTTTTCTCATCTTAAAGCTTGTTTTTATAGTTCTTGGTAGTTTTATATGTCTTGTAGCAAAACATATTGAAAGTTGCCAGTCCTGAAATAAAGCATGCTGCACAGAAGGGTTTGTTAGTTCAGAAAATTCTTTCCTCTTTATAGTTTGTGTGATTCCAAGTCTCTAAACATACAGCCTGAAGAACTGCATACATACTAATAAACAGAATTTTATGCTAGAAAAGGGAAAACAAGAATCCAACCCAACATATTTGTCTCTGTGTTATTTTTTGTTATTCTGATATATATGTTTTAAACAATGGTTTTCATCATAGGATTATAAAGTGAGAGGTCAAAGATTCACTTTTGTTAACCTTTAATATCTTACTTATAAAGTGAAATAAGAAAAATACCACTGTAACCTAATAGTATGTTATATTTCTATCCTTTAAAAAGGGCAGGCCTTTATTGCATATTTTTTTCTCTAGTAAAACTATTTTCAGATTTTTCTTAAAGTTTATCTTGTTCTCTTTTGGGTACCAGCAGTTTAAATACCAGTAGATATCTGTTAATGCTAAATACATTTCATTATAACTATATATCTATGTTTCTGACTCCCTCACTGCACTCTGGGTTCTTGCAAGTAGATACTATATCTAGCTTTTTCTTGAATAATCAATTCATTTTCATAATTTATAGCAACATTAACTATATTTGGTGACCAAACGATAATTGGTAAGACACTCAGTCACGGGTAACTTTCTACTTCAATCTTGTTACTTTCATTCAAGCTTTCTTCTACTGGTAAAACAATGAAGTAATTGGTAAAGTTTACTGGCTTTCTGTACTTCTGGGTCCATATTACATGAAGTTCTTTTATCCTTTTTTCCATTTTTCTCCCATAATGACTTATATCCTTTTATATATTCTTTCTTTATTTGAAAATAATTTGGAAATTATGAAAACTTCTCAACCCGTTTGGTACTGATCTTTTCCTCGACTGGTAACATGAATTCTTCAAGGATGTACCTAACTAGTGGACGTAAACGCTTGGCCCAGACGTGGACCTGTCTCTCTGACTTCACCTTGTTTCATGACTGTATTCATAGTTTCGCAAATTTAAAGGGAACAGTTACAAATGACTGATTGGAAGATCGTATAGATTATTCTAGGTGACTGGGGGAACTAAGAATTATGAACTTTGCGGGGAAAAGAAGAAATTCATTTGTGGAGCTCCTGGGTTGGTGGACACATGGAGCTGCTGGGGGAGGGGAGCATCCTGACGGGGCTCGGAAGCCCTGTGACCCTTCCCACTTACTTTGCCCTTAGCATTTCTTCCACCTGGCCATTCCTGAGTTATCCTTTTATCATAAACTAGTCATCTAGTTGGAAGTGTATTCTTCCTTCTTATGTTTTCTGACTATTGGAAGTGTTTACCACCCACATATAGTTTCTGGTTTGGGCTTTGCCTGGCCTCTTGGATGAGTTCTTTATGCTTGTGGCTATTACACAGGAGAACCCAGCACGGGGAACGAAGGAGCCCGGGACTCCATCGCCCTCATGGACACACTGTGTGCTCTGCCTCTAATGTTGTGCGTGGATTAAAACTGCTTGTGCAGTGATGCCAAATGTAGCTGTTAAAGAATAATAAGTGGTTTTTAAACTCTTGTTCATTTTGAATGATTTACTTTTATTTCTAGTTACATGTTCTTTTTTTTTAATATACTTACTTATCTGACATCAGCCTCACTTTTAAAAAATGATTTTTGATCATATATCCAACTTATGAAAGCCATCTGAGCTAAAATTGTTTTATAATAAACAAGAGCACAGGTGTAAATAAGATGACTCCTGGGACATCATTTGAGCATGAGTTTAAACCACTGTACACATGTGAAGGTAATTACTGTTGAATTTGGGATAATGAAAAATGAACAGTAGAAACTTGTACACTCTGCTAATTTAACAAAGATGCCTATTGCAGAGAAAGGAAATGACACTGTAGATGACCATTTCTGATCTATTCAATGTTCAGATAGCTCCAGAAACTCTAGTTACTTAACTTTATGTTTATTAAATTGTGCTTTAAACACATCCTGCCATTGGGGGAAAACAAAACAAAACACCTATTGTTATAACTAACTGGCAAGCAAGTAAAGTGACTTGTGCTTGTGTACAGATTGGGTGGGAACAGTGGCAATAATGCAGATTATAATAGAATCTCTTGGTTCCTGGAATAGTTTAAAAGAGAACTGACTTATCTCCCAATTAAATTTGAATTTTAAGAGTAAAGTAATAGGAGCAAAACTATCATTGTGGTCTTCTGTCTTCTTTTGCAAGCCATCATTGCAACATTCTGTCTGTATGAACTTATTTTATTTACTCATTTGTTTATTTTTATTGAAATGTATTTGATTATAACATGTAAATTTAAGGTGCACACCATGGTGACTTGACACATTTATATACTATAATATGATTGCCATTATAGCTAGAGTTAGCACCTCTATCATATCGCATAATTATCATTTCTTTGTGGTAGGAATAATTAAATTTTCTCTATATGAATTTAAAGTTAGAGACTAATTGTGGAAGAGGCTGATGGTTGATGAGTAAATTTAAAGTTGGCCATGGAGGGTAATATTTCCCCTTCAATGACTAATAAACTTTTTAAAGAACACTATCTAAATTCAGTCCCAAATTTGAGAACACTTTGTATAAATTAGATTATGTAGACTAGTTTATTGTGTTATTGTTCACTCTATTTTCCACATTAGATCATATATAATGATTTTTGGAAATGTGTTTTATAAATGTCTATTCAATAACAGGGCTTTTTTAAATAATGAAGATAAGACTGGCTATGAATGAAAGCCACTTGCAAATCTGGAGTATTGAAACAGTGAAAGCTGTTTTAACATTGAACATTACCCACCCCCATTCTCCCTTGAACCTGAACAGCCAGGCTTTTACTCAATAATTGACTGAAATTGCTTTTGTCAAGGTCTCCCGTGATCACCAAGTTGTTGAATCCAATGACCAGTTTGCAACCTTCATTTTAGCTGACCCAGCAGCAGTGCTGTGCTTGGCTGATTGCTTCCTTACCTTAAAATACGTTTTTCCCTTGGCTTCCAGGATATCAGACTGTTTTCCTCTTACCTCACTGCAGCTATTTCTTGGTCTCCTGCACAGATTTTTTTCCCTCATCTCCCTCCTTAGTTCTAGAGAGCCTCGGGACTTAAGCCTTTTGCATCTTTTCTGTCTGTACCTGCTTCACGGTGACTTCATTCACTCATGCTTTTCATAGCACCTAAGACTGACAATGACAAAGAAACATCTCTGCTCCGTAACTCCTATGAACTCCAGATTCCCACATCCGGCAGCCTACTTGATATCTCGTCTGCAGTGTCTAATAGGCTTCTCCAATTTGGCAGGTCCAAAGGCAACCCATTAGCAACCTGCTAACTTTTGCTTCAAAATATGTTCAGAATTCTCTCCTCTGATTATCTCAATCATTATGATTCTGATTGAAGCCCCGTCCACTTTCATATGGACAATAGCAAGAGCCTCCTGTACTTCCTTCCACATAACATTAATAAAATAATTGAACTCCTCTTCCCATAATGATCTGGATAAAACCAGTAGTATAATGTTCTTCACAGTCTAGCCCAGTGACCCCTCTACCCTGAACTTTTGCTGTTCGGTTACTTACTCTCTTCGAGCTGTTCTGGCCTCTTCACTGTTTCTCAAGCACATTGGACACTCTCTCACCTCAAGACCCGTCCCTCAGTCTGTAAGACCCTTTCTATAGATGTCCACCTGCCTTCTTTACCATTTTTAGGTCTGTGCACAAATGTCACATTAGGGAGGCATTCATACCAGCCCTACTTAAAATTGAAACCCCTTTTCCTAGATCCCCTATCCTGCTTTGTTTTCTCAATTAAAGTATCACCACTTGACATACTTTGCATTTTATATACTTATGTTATCATTTATTTTCTATCACTAAAATGCTCCAGTGGGTTTTGTTCCTTTAGGATTTTGAGTGTTTTGTTTATTGTGGCTTCCTTGATGCCTAGAAAAGTGTCTGGTACATAATAGATACTCAATAAATATTTGCAGGACTTTAATTTAATTATCTGAAGCTTAATTTAATACTCAAAATTATGGTTCTTCCTCCTCTAAATAAATACAGAATTTGACACCAGGGGTTAATGAAAAGGCAGTTAGAACAATATGCTTTAGTGGAACGTACAAAGTTGCAGTGTAATTGAGGAAAGATATTTGTGAATAATTCAAGAGGGGAGAATTAATGAGTTGAAGTATGAAAGTGTCTGAGTAATCTTTATACTAAAAAAACACAGAATTGTTTGGAGAAAAAAGTGCTCTATACATTTATCAAAATACATATAACTTTTTCATCATTACGATATCTAGAGAGTTAATGCCATCTGGTTGTTACATTTTACACAAAAATAAATTTACCACAAATAGAAAGACACAATAATATTATTCTGTGCAACTTAAAGGGCACTATTACATTCATTAGCTCAACACTGAGAGATAACGAGGGTGGTTCATATATCAGTTTTACAGACACAAAAAGTGAGCCAGGTGCAGGTTTAGAGGTTGCTCAGCAATTTTGAAACTGGGTGATCTGAGACTCAAATCCAGGACTCCTGACTCTAAAGTTCATGTTCCTTTTACCTCAGTCTTATATTCAATATGTCTCAAAGCGATTAAGTGCTCAATAAAATGCCGAGTAGTCAGTAAACCAACTTGAGTTGTGTACACCATACTGCAACTTTAAACAACAAATTTTACCTGTCACTGAACTACAAATTTCAAGTGAAGGTGAAATAATGTTAATCTGCATGTAATTATTTAACTTTCTGATCGCCTGCGTTTGGCAGGCAAGACGGACGGCCACCTTTACGATAATCAGCTAATAAATCCTCATGATTGTTGCACTTTTATGCAGAGCAGGAATCTGAACAAATTGGCTGCTGACAGCTGTGGTAAATTGCCAGGAATGAGTGCTGTCAGGAACAAGTTGTTTTTATGAACGTGCAGCATAAGTAAACCCTGTGTCAAGCAATTTTATCCAGTTGGAGTTATTTGCAATGTAATATAGCAAGATTTATAGCATTATTTATTAGTGTGCTAAATGCTTGTTTATCTGTAAAGTGGCATTGATTCGGGGTACATATATTTTAGGTTGGTGAATTGCTACTGACTTTATTTGTTGCATTGTTATCAGGGCTGAGGCTGCCCATGACAACAAAGAGTTACTGGTGTAAGCTTGAGTAGGGAGCTCTATTTCAACAAAACTTTTATTAATGATTTAGGACAAGAAAAACTTCTTCCAAATGGGCAACTTGTGGGTGAAAAACAAATGCTTTCAAATTCTGCAATCATAAAAATAAATCTACACCTCTGCACTTAATGCTGAAAGAAGAAAACTGTGGAATGTGTAGGTGCACACATAGGTGTATTCAAGTATAGATGGCAAATGAGAAAAAAGCATTTGACATCGCATATTAACCAAATTAATGTTTTCTGAAAGTTGAAGGTCAATGCATTTAAGCATTTGACATCCTATAGATTCTGATTTGCAATGTTTCCTATTTGTGATACCAATACTACAATAATTCTTTTACTTCCTACGTGAATAAGGGCAGGAGTAGTCCTGATGCATTATTACTTTGAAAGCATATAGATAGATCATCAGAAAATTCTACACTGAAGAGAGTTCTTTTATGAAATCGTTATATTTCACCATTTCTCTTACTAAGGATTGAGTGAACTATTTCATTAGGAAGACAGACAAAATTTGAGTGAAGAGTGGAGTGTATCATTGATCTTTCTCCTGGTTTTTCAAAAACTCAACCTAAACCAACTATATTAAGATTTTAATCTATCTCTATTTTTTCTTCTGAAGATTTTCTCAGAAAGTGCATGCTCACTGAAGTATTTCTAATACAATGGGCAAAATTTCCAAAGTGTATATTAAATAGTTTATCTTTGAGTTAATGTATGGGATATTTCACAAGTTCACAGAAGTATGCTCTAATAAAGCCATGCCCTCAAAGATGATTGAACAGTGACAACCTCTGATGGAATAAAGGTAACAACAGCATTATCATTTCATAGTGTCAGAGATGGCATAAAAACTTCTGCATAATCTTGAAACTTAAAAACATTTTACTGGTTACATATTGAATTCTTTGCATTGCAAAACTCCCAGGAATTAGATACTGTATTGATTTATAATATAAGATTTTATGGACCGGCTGGTGTGACTCAGTGGTTGAGCATCGACCCATGCACCAAGAGGTCAGCAGTTTGATTCTGGGTCAGGGCATATGCCCAGGTTGTGGGCCCGATTTCTAGTGGGGGGCATGCAGGTGGTGGCCAATCAATGTTCTCTCTCATTGATGTTCTCTAGCATTGATGTTTCTCTCTCTCTCTCCCTTTCTCTTCCTCTCTCTGTAAAAAAATCAATAAAGAAAAACATTTTCTTTTAAGATTTTATAACACAACATTATTGTATAATATATCGGCTATCTGTATTATTTATTTTACTAATGTAAATTAGTTCTCCTATGTTAAGAAATCTCAAAAAGCTTCATAGTTTTATTAAATTTGGTTATAATTATGTAAAATATGGTTTTAAAAATTGCCCCCATGAAAGGCACAACATACACACATAGAAGTTCATTGTTAAAGAGAGCAGATAAAAATTTTTATTGCAAATATTTTTTTGGTCATTTTGAATTGATTTGCATAAATTCCTGTTAGATCTGACTATAGCACCTTTGGTGTGTAAATCAGAATGTGGCTGACATGGAGCTCAGCTAGAAGTATCAGCCCTACATATTCTTTTTTTGTTTTTGTTTTTAGTGGCAAAATTTTATGGTTTTATTAACACAAATACAATGTGTACACAATCTGTCTATTCATTTTCTTCACTGCGCAGCCTGGATTGAGACTGGTGACTGATGGCCAGCAGGGCTGCTCTGTCTACAGTGGCTTTGCGGTTTTTGAGGAGACGTTGTGAGCAATCTCAGCACAGTAAGATCTTAATTTTGACATACCGGTCTGACTGGTGCCAGATGAAGTTCTTGGTCCTTTTTGACAATCTTGGGTTTCACAAGGCGTCTGAGGGCAGCCGTGGTGCCACGTAGAAACTGCTGCCAACTCCGTAGGCAGCGCCGAGGAAGGGCCTACAGGTTCTTTTTTATCATTCTGTCCACTTGTTCTTCTTCAGTTATCATTATCTTCAATCCACTCTTTCTTTATTGGGATCTTTTAAAGTTAGTAGTCCATTTTTGAGGATTAGTTCAGTTAAATTTAGATTATATAATCCATACGTCCACTGAACAGGGCATATATGAACAGCAATTCAGTGCAAGCAAGTCAGCAAGTGAGAGGCTGTTGTCAACCCCTCCATGTATTCAGCTCCTACTTGCCCTCAAAATACTTGGCCATATGTGACATAGCTGATGTATGGGCCATCTGTGTTAATGCATATATAAAATATTTATAAAATTTGATTCCTATCCTATTTTTAAATTATTTAAAAATCCAAATAGCCCTAACATTTACTTCCTGTGTTAATGGAGGGGAGAGGTCCTTGACTCCCCCAGTTGCTAGTCGGGGTGGATTTCTCGCACCATCCAGAGAAAATAATTTTCTGAGATTTGCACGGGAGGATGCAAATTATAGAAAGCTTTATTTCTGTGGAATCAAACCCCAGAGTTTTCAAGGCTTCATTTCCCTCAGTCCTGCCAAGGAAGAAGTCCCATTTTGCTTCTAGCAGGGCTAAAAACAGAGCCAATGTCCTGAGTTTCCTTTCCATGTTGGAGCAGAGTCCAATCCAGCATCAGGCTGGCTTCATTCGTGTTCCCTGCTGCAGTCCATCAGTCCATTGCATGTGAGCTCCGCAGCTCCACATGGCGACGGGGGAACATGTGTGAATGCAAGGAAGCCAAGAGCAAGCCAAGAGCAAAAGAGTCATGAGCCACAAGCGCAAGAAGAGAAAGCACTCCTTTGTATAGGAGATTATGTATTCCCAAATTTTCACGCACTTGTAGTGGCCACCCCATCCTGGCCAGTGATCTTTGTTCCCTGTTGTAACCGACAGGCAAGTACCTTCCCTATGTCACCCCAACTTTACTAGGCATACATCATCTTCCCTTTGTTGGATCCCTTCTCTGTGTTTTGCAGGGAATAGGCCAGTGGTTCCCCGGGGAGTGTAAAGTTGCAGCTTCCTGGGGAAGCTGCCCAAATGACATGCCTATAATGTCTGGCTTCCCCCTTAGCACCTTTCCAATTATTAATAACTAGCTAATTATAATGGTATCACCTGCACCCCAGTGGACTCACACATGTAATTTGCATCCAGGGTGCTAAGCACAAGACCGTTTCATCTGCTAGAAATATCACTGGTCACTGATTCAGGCATGGCAAATAAAAAGGCAAGGGAGAGAAAAGGTGATAGAAATGCCAAAATTTCTCTCCTTGAACTCTTAGGGGGAAATGTCATCAAATAAATGTGACAAATTTCTGTCCTATGGCTAAATAAATGCAAATATATATATATATATATTTTTTGTATGTGCCCCTAGCCACTAGGACCTAGCAGAAACCGAACCTGGGACTCTCTGGTCCGCAGGCCGATCCTCCAACCGCTGAGCCAAATGGGCCAGGGCGCATATAATTTTTTTAAAGTGTAAAGAACTTTAAGTTTTGATATGGGAGTCAAAAAATGTGGCTTGAGCTCTTGAGTTCTCTGAGTCTCGATTTCCCCGTTTATGATTATAGATTACAGTAGCTCTGGAATGTTTCGTTTTGAGTTTGTTTCAGTTCTTCTACTGATTAACTAATTGATAAGTTGGGCTCAGAACAGATAGTAAATTTGTAATTTTTCAATATCAAACTAATAAGACATATGTGATAATAAAACTACAACACACTGAGTTTGTAGAAGCTCTAAAGGATGTGAGAAACTAGAAGTCTTACAAAGAGCAGAACCCCATAAATCTAACAGAGATCTGAGACCTAAGATACTTAATAAATAGTGAGTGAATGAATGAGTGAACGAATGAATGACTGAAATGAGTGTTAAAAAGAAATCAGTCTACTTTCTATGAAGACAATATAGAAATGGTACAGTGAGTGCATTACAAGCTAGTTCTGCTCTGCCACCTTCACCGTGGGTACACATTGGCCTCTGAAATTTCCTTATCTATAAGTGCTTTAATACTTACAGAGCACGAACTATATTCCAGGTGCCATGCTAGGTGCCTACCCTCAAGGTGTCTCAGAATACTGACAGAGAAAGACAGCTGCAGGTTATTTCTATGGGAATTAGTAAAAATTAGTGAAGCAAAGATAGGCAGAGCAATTGCCTTATCCAAACACACACACACACACACACACACACACACGCAATAGTTGAGCCCTAGTACAGATGGGGAAAGAATTACAAACTGTCTGGAATGACTTACATAGTCAGCAAGTGGCACACAAGCTGATGGCAGGCTGCGGAGGGTACTGTTACCTTGCTAAGGATTTTTCACAGGTGGTGGGAAGCCAGGGGAGGGATATGGTCAGGATTGTGTTTTGGACACCTGTAACTAAGGGGGTTGAATCATATCAATGGTTTTTGCTTTAGCCCCTGTTCCCTAGGAAACAGAGCTTGAGGCAATGATTAAGCGCTGATATTTTATTGGGAGGTACATTCCAGGCACTATAGGGAGAGAGAAAGAACATGAGGCAGGGAAGACTAGAAAGCAATGCAAGGAGATATGTTACCAGGCTGGCCACTGTTTCCTGTGTTTCAGAGACACAGCTGATTGCTCAGCAGGTATGCCTACTTGGCCACATGTGGATGGACGGACAAGCAGAATGAAGAATTTCATTTAGAATGGCATCTGAGGGTTACTCCTGAGCAGAGTTTTCAGATGAATAGGAGATATGCATAACCTCAACTGGGAAAAAGATCCTTGACGTCACTAATACTGTCTTGTCCAATATATCTGTATAAATAGACATTTTCTACATTAGAATGATTAAAGTCAAAATTCTGATTCATTAAATATAGGACAGAACCTGAGACTTATTTATATGAGTACACTCACTGTAGAAAATTTAGTTGCAGCAAAAAAGCATAGTCCTCCCTATAAATTTATAATGTTAATTTAAATTTTATTAGTTTCAGGGTTTTAAAAATTCAATTTATAAATTTTTCTTACTTTATTCTCTTATAAGGTCAATAAGTTACAGCTTTCTTCCCTAGTTTATATATAAAGCATAAAAATAATATAATTCCATGCTTTAAAACTGAGATTTTTTTTCTTGTTTAAAATCAATCCAGATATTACCCACTTTACGAACCACTGCAAACAGCACACATTTCCTCCTGGGATGCACGATTACTTAATGATAGACTAGTCAGGACAAAACTGAGTTCAGGTCCTGACTGTGCTAACTATAGTTCCAGTAAGTCATGTAACTTCTCTGGCCTTCAGTTTTTTCACTGGTAGATTAAAGAGATTTCAAGGATCACAAATCCGTATGCCTATTAGAACCAGGTATAGCTATAAATAATAGACAGTATTGAGGATAGTAACTAAGTCAGAGGACATTTGCTCTGTCTTTAAAATTACTTAACTTCAAAACTTTAACACTACAATAGAAATCAACAAATCCATGGACTAGATTTGGTCTGAAAGTTCCCAATTTGCAATGCCTGGACCAGACTGTCTTTAGAGGATCTTCTCCAACCCCAAAGCATTAAATGAAAAACTAATATCAATGAGGAGTGGTCTGGCATCTGTATGACCAGTGCAAACTAGTAATTGGCATAGAAGGAAATCCTCCAGAAAGCGTTAATGTGTTTTCATGTTTTAAGAGTGATGCAGTGTCTGTCACATCAAAGAATAAGGCAAGGACTGGACTGGGAAATGCATTATTGAAGTGAGTGAAAGACCCTTCTAGGTCCCAACGTTATCCAACCAAAAGTACTATCTGAATTGTAATTTCTGTTCAATACTCTAGTATCATACTCCTGATCTAGCTCAAAGAGTAATTCACATTCAACAAACTACAGGCTAGACACTGTGCCAGGTGCTGGAAAAATCTGTAGAAAATGATACTGATTTTTTCTTTGTAGTAGAAAATACATTTGATTGGTTGCTTTCACCACTGCATTTCTTCTACTCTCAGTTTATTCTAGGTGTTATTGACCAGAACTTAATTTCAACTAAAATTAGAACATTAGAGCCCTGGCTGGGTAGCTCCATTGGTTAGAGCATCGTCATGATACACACCAGTGTTGTGAGTTTGATCCCTGGTCAGAGGACATACAGGAAACAAAAAATCGATCTCTCTCTATATATATATCAAATAAAAAATAAAAAATGTAAAAAAAATACAATATTAGATTGGGCATTTGATATGTCCTATCATCATTTAGAATTTAAGGAGACAGCATGAGAGTATATTGAAATGGATGTTGTGTTCACAGAAATAATGAGGTTATTTAATATACATTCTAACTTTAAGAAGATATTTTTCAGGCTTGCCACAGATTCTAATTTCCTTCTTTCTCAATAGTTATCATTTGACACACACACATTTTTCTGTCACTGACCAAGGCATTTCTTTTGTGTTTCATTTCTTGCATCTACATTCCTCTTCCTCTCCATTGTTTCTAGTCCCGACAATCTCTGCTGTTATTTTTGATAGGTAAAAATAAAAGGTAAATGTCAAACTTTGGTTTAATTCCTAAAATCATTCATGCTTAAAGAGATGTTTGAGCACAACTATAAACATTGAGACCCTATTCATAGAAGTTTAATTTAAAACCAAAACAATAGACTTCTGGTCAAGATGGCGGGTAGGTAAACACGGTATCGAGTCCTCCCACAACCACATCGAAGTTACAACTAAATTACAGAAAAACCATCATTCAAAACCACCCGAAATCAAGCTGAATGAAAGTCCTACAACTATGAAATTAAAGAAGCAGTCACATCAAGACTGATAGGAGGGGCGGAGGCGGATGGGCTGGTCCCACACCCATGTGTGGCGGATAAAAATTAGGAGGATACCTCAGCTGGGAAGGTCCTCCCTGAGGACTGAGGGGTCCCCGTCCCACACCAGGCACCCTGCTCAGGGTTCTAGTGCCAAGAAGAGAATCCCCATAACTTCTGGCTGGAAAAATTAGCAGGAGCTGAGGCTGAGGGAGGCTGAGGCAGCTGGAGCCTTTAAGGGCCCACGCATTGACTTGATGGACTCACTCCCTCTAAGCTCAGAGGGGAGGCAGCTCGAGGGGTGCCAGAGACATACCGGGAAGAACTGAGCTGTTTGGCACTGGAGCGAGGGCTGGAGAGGGGGCTTTCTCCAGAACAGACATGCTATCAGAGGCCTTTGATCCTTTGGTGAGGCCTTCCCTGGGGCGGCAGACAGCCACCATATCTGAGACCCCAGAAATCTGGCTCACACTGTTTGCCCTGCCCTGGTGATTCCCTAAGGCCCAGCCCTACCCGACTTTCAGGTCCACCCAAGCTGTTGTCAATTGCTTAACCATAACATTGGCCTGTCTCCTATCCTGCTTCAGGTTTTCCTAAATTCTTTCAAACAAGCATCATCTGGTCTCAGCTAGCTCCATACCTCTCATTAAATAATACATAGAATAAAAAACACAGGGAGGCAGCCAAAATGAGGAGACAAAGAAACAGGTCCCAAATGAAACAACAGAACAAAACCCCAGAAAAATAACTAAGCAAAATGGAGATAAGCAACCTATCAGATGCAGAGTTCAAAATACTGCTTATAAGAATGCTCAATACACTTAGTGAGAACCTCAGCGAACTTAGTGAGGGCCTCAAGAGCATAAAAAAGGGCCAGTCAGAAATGAAGGAGGCACTAACTGAAATAAATAATAATTTACAGCCCTGGCCGGTTTGGCTCAGCGGTTGGAGAGTAGGCCTGCGGTCCTGAGAGACCCGGGTTCGTTTCCCGCTAAGGGCCCGTACCTTGGTTGCAGTTTGTCCCCGGCCCTGGTCGGTTGTGCAGGTGGCAGCCACTCGATGTTTCTCTCTCTCTGTTCCTCTCTCTCCCTCCCACTCTACCTGAACAAAAAATGGAAAATTGTCCTCGGGTGAGGGTAAAAAAAAAAAAAAGAATAATTTACACAGATTCAGTAGTAGAGCAGGTAAAGCCAAGGAGCAAACCATCGATTTGGAATATAAGGAAGCAAAAAACACCCAATCAAAACAGCAAAAAGAAAAAAGAATCCAAGAAAAAAAATGAAGATAGTGTAAGGAGCCTCTGGGACAACTTCAAGCGTGCCAACATTTGCATCTTGGGGTGCCAGAAGGAGAAGAGAGAGAACAAGAAATTGAAAACCTATTTAAAACAATAATGGCAGAAAACTTCCCTAACTTGGTGAAGGAAACAGACATACAAGTCCAGGAAGCACAGAGAGTCCCAAACAAGATGTACCCCAAGAGGCCCACACCAAGACACATCATCATCAAAATGCAAAAGGTTCAAGACAAAGAGAGAATCTTAAAAGCAGCAAGAGAAAAGCAGTTAGTTACCTACAAGGGAGTTCCCATTGGACTGTCAGCTGATTTCTCAAAAGAAACTTTGCAGACCAGAAGGTAGTGGCAAATAATATTCAGAGTGATGAAAAGCAAGAACCTACAACCAAAATTATTCTATCCTGCAAAGCTTTCATTTAGAATCGATGACCATATAAAGAGTTCCCCAGACAAGGAAAAGCTAAAGGCGTTCATCACCACCAAACCATTATTATATGAAATGTTGAAGGGTCTTCTTGAAGAAAAAGATAAAAAAAATATGAACCAACAAAATGTCAATGAATACATATCTAGCGACAATTGAATCTACCAACAAAATGAACAAGCAGAACAGAAACATTCTCATATATACAGAGAACATTTTGTTGGTTGCCAGATGGGAGGGGAGTTGGGGGAATGAGTGAAAAAGGTGAAGGGATTAAGAAGTACAAATCTGTTGCTAGACTGAAAAACCTCAAAGAGAAGGGAGTTTGGGGGGTAGGAAGAAATAAACCAAAGAACTTATATGCATATGTGCATAACCAATGAACACAGACAATAGTGTGGGGAAAGGCAGTAGGGGGGCAGGAGTAGGGAGGAGGGGGTCAATGGGGGAAAAATGAGGAAAATCTATAATACATTCAACAGTAAAAATAAAAATAAATAAATAAAATTAAAAGCAAAACAATAAATAGGGTGAAGAATAAGAAGAAGCAAAAATTTAATTTGTCCCTGAAAGCTGACCACCCTGTTTATTTGTTACTACATTTATTCTTGTAATTGGCTATTTCCTGTTTTAAATGCCTTTAATTCATATCTGTCCCCTTTCTCTCAGTTTATTGGCATTGTGGTCACCACAGTATCTTTCTCTTCCAAATCAATGAACATTTTTATGAAAAAAGCTTGCAAGGAAGGTTAGCCCTGAGAGAGTGGTTTGTGGTCCATAGGCTGCCATGTTATGAAACCTCTCAGGACAATTCTGCTACATAACACTGATGTTTTCAAAGGATTTGCTTATTTTTTTATTTAGATTTGTGAGTGTTTTATGAATAAATGGCATGGTTTTAAAAATATAAAACTTATGGCATCCCTAAAGTACATCTTCTAATCACTGCTTTATATATTACATTTATATGGGGAAAAACACCTATTGGTTTAAAGGTGACACAAAAATTCAGACTCCAGAGTTGGCCTCTCCAGACAGCTCAAGGCAGTCTTTCGGTAAGCAAGGCCCCACTGACCTAGGCCATCCAGGATTGGAAGTCTCTGCCGGTTTATGAATACAGTGACAATGGGCAGTAATTGAATCAGATAAGCAAGGGTTTTTGTATCTTGCAGTAAATCAGCAATTAGACACTAATACAATCAAGGGCTTAATTTTGTGAAGAAAGTCAGGTGACACGAAAGACATATTCTTCCAGTGGTCCAAATACTATTTCTATTGATTGACTTTTCACATAGCTCTGAACAGCCTGCACTTCCACTGTTTGATGTGGAGGGGGGAAAAAAGCCACTTGCTAATTCAAAACATTTGTTTTTAGGTGCCAGGTCGACCTGTCGGGCCTCAGTAGGGAACAGACGCACAAGCTGGAATTGCAGCTGGAAGAGGGTGAGGGACACCTGGTGCTGCTGGTCACTTTGACAGCTTCGGCCACAGTCAGTATCTCTGACCTCTCTGTCAACTCCCTGGAGGATCAGAAAGAACGGGAGGAAATATTAAAGAGATATGTACGTATATAACCCTCCCCACTCAGGGTCATGTGTGACTAGATGAGGTTGTAAATAATTTACCTGCAGTGACAGAAGTACGTCTAAAAAGCTGTTTGACAGGTCAATCAGCAGAAGCAGAAAACTGGGCAAATGCAAATGCCACACATATCTTGGCAGATGCACTTGAGTCCCCCCCACTAAAGTCTAGACACCAGGTCTTTTCTATAGCCACTTCCAGAGCAAGGTCTAGACTCTGAGAGTCTCCACAATGATTTTCTCATGCAGGGAAACTTCCCACGAAGGGGTGTCAAGTTTATACAGTATTGCTTTAAAATTAATTCATTGACTCTTTATCATTGCAATTCATATTTCTTTGTTTTTTCAAGTTCGAAATGGAGTCAGTGGCATTTACATTGATTAGTAGCTTGATAACAAGAGGGTATTCACAAAAAACATTTTTATTTTCCATTATTTAGAAGAGCCTCTCTTTATTATTTTATCTTTTAGTTGAATGTTAAATATCAAAAGGAAGCCTCCTTACCTTTATATCAAATGTAGATGGACAGAGTGGAATAGTGAGTCATTAAAATAAGTACCCTTCTCAGTTTTTACCGAACCAAAAATATTCACAGCTAAACCTACCTGTTTCCCAGCATCCTTACACAGTACATTTCCCACCTTGTAGTTTTCTTGAATCAACAGAGAGGGGAGCTCTTACTCCACCGTTCTCCCTCAGTGGAGGCTCGAAAAAGTGAATACTTCAGTACCCATGAAACTGGGGGAAAAAAGCTTTTCCACTTAAAATTACAAAGATTGTATTGTACGATGCTGCCAGGTGTTTAGAAGGCTCCTCTAGACACTCAGCTATGGAACTAAGCTTTGACTAACAAAGGACCGCTTAATTTTTTATTTTTTTTTAGATTTTAAAATATTCCTGTTTGCTGACTGACATCTTTTCAATAACTGAATTTAATAAAGATGTACCTTATCAGGCTGTGCAGATAACATGAAGTGCTGGTACTAATGCTCTACAATATTCTCCAAACAGATTAGCAGGGTGTGCGCTTCAGCAAATTTATTCGGGCTATCTCCCCTGAATCAGCTGTCTGCTAATGCTTGTACAACTCATCCACCAGTGGTGTTATCATAGACAGCTTAATGGAGGTGACTTAGCAAGGCTAAATAGCGTATATTTTTAAACTACCCAAGAGCCTAAGGTATTGTGTAGCATCTTCTAATACAGAATTGAAATGATCAAAATTCTTTCACATTTTGGTCCCTACCAAAACATAGTCTCAGGAATTAAAACAATTTAAAGGAGTCAATTAATATATGTATTAATATAAACATTATTCTAGGCATTATAAAGCTGTATTTTGTGGATTATTTGATTCTATCCCATATATTGGAATGATACTGCAGGCTAGATCATTAGAAAGAGAAACATATACTGCAAGCTAGATCATTAGAAAGAATACAACTATTATTGATTTTATTTTATTTTTTCTTTTAGTTGGATGGGCTTCCTTAAATCAGCCATTTCCATTTAGAATTTGAATATTTGTTCTACACCTTCTTTCTAATATTAGTTATTATTTCAGTAAAATGTAAAATATTATGTGGATGTTCCAGCTAATTCTCAGATTATATTCTGCTCATTATATTGAAAAGTGAGCCACATTTAAATGCACTTTTTTAGCCCTGAATTTCAAGCATTGGCCAGTATCTCCCTCTATGCACACAACTTCCCAAAAAGCCACTGTACGCAATAGCACGTGTTATAATCAGTCATAGCAATACAAGGACAACAGCCTTGATTGTAGGGTTTCCGTGTGTTTCCTTTTCATTATATAAAGTATGAGATTAAGGAATGCTGTATCATGTCTGAAATACCTCTTGTTTTAGAGAAACACATAAAGAAGGTTATTTGGAAAATTATTTATATGTTTTCCTCTGAGAACATGTGTATTTTTTAAAGTTTAGGTTAAACTTGAGAATTTGGTTGTGGTGAGGAAAGGAAGTGAATTGTCCCACTCTCCTTTGAAAGAGCCCCGCAGTCTCTCCATCGCTGTCATTCAGCGGTTCACTCCGAAGCACTGAAGCCCCACAAATTAAACAGACATTACGAGCTATTTTTCGATCACCACATTCTGAAAAGATGGCTAATTCCATTTTTCTTCTTTTGGGGGGAGGAAAGCAGGGAAGGTCAATAGAGGGCGGGGAGTAATGGGTAGTAGACCAAGAGCAATTGTATGACCTTTTCAGAATGGGTATGCTGAACCCTTGCTCCCCCTTGTCACAGTTTAAAAACCAGAGGAGCTAGTTTAGAGAAGAAGTTGTTAGCATTCCATTTTTATTATGACATTTCACAGTCATCTGATTTAATGTCCCTTGACCGGATTGTCCACCGCGAGACGATGGGCTTGAAATGTTATTTAGAGCATTGATAAAAGGTGAGCGGTTCTAAGATGACAGCGAGTCATAAGGCTGGTGGTGTGACATTAATTTTCTCCATAACAGAGATGGAATAAGACGTCACGGTGACAAGCTGTCAATCAGCCCTGGCCCCTCAGAGCATCTCCATGCCATAGGATGGGGTATTGCCTCTCCCGTAATAGAGCTGAACTGAGATGCTCTCCCTGACAGCTGCTGCAGCCATAGAGAAAATATATTATACAGCCTTTCATTAAAAAAATAAAGAGGACTCCTCTCCAGAGCATTTCAATCTTTTCCCATCTATTGAGGGCTGAAAGGATTCACAGCAAATCATACATTTCTCTGCTATGGAAATTTCTGGCTTCAGAAGCCATCCAGGTTTTGAAGACTTCTAAAATAACCATAAATAACAAGGCAAGAATACTTCTTGATGAAACATGACTTAAAGTTTTAGCTTTTAACTGGTATATTTAAAGTATTTTGCTTTTTTGGAATTCTTATCATAATCAGGGTGTCACTAGCCTAAACAGTTGAAGTTCACAATAAATTACTGAGTGTCAGCTGATTCAAGGGAATGGAGCTTTCAAACAATAACTACCCTCCACGTGGGAAGCAGAGCACGGGCACTGAAGCACCAGAAGCTCCATGTCTGTGCAGCGAGGTTAGCAGTATGACACGGTTCTCGGACATGAGGACTGTTAATATTTGTTTTAGTGACAGTCAAACTTGGTTTAAATTGCTTCTGAAAATTAAAGGATAGAAACCTTTTCAGAAAATTCTTCTCCCTCATTAGGATAGCAGACTTACCTGGTTTATAGCACTCAGTAAGCTCCGAGATAAGAAGCTTCCCAGACCTGATCATTACTGCATTAGGAAGACAGCACGCCTACAAACCTCTAAATTCTAATACTGCTGTCTCAAGTTCCCACTGTTAAACCCTTAGTTTACAGGAGTTTAAATGGAGAAAGAAGTTCCTTTTTATTGAATCCTATCATCTGGGCAGTTTAAACAGTTTTGGGAGATAAGCAACTGTTTAAAAACAATAAAAGATTAAGAGCTAATCCTCGGGCTAAATACTTTTTTTTTAAAGTTAGGTTATGAGATTACACATATATCTGCATTTCCTCCCTCACTATACCAAGGTCATAGCTTCAGTGTAAACAATAAGTAGTCATAAGGGACCATAAGCTTTGCTCTTTAGTATTCTCATATGCTTAATACAGGATGCAAATATTCTTTAGTGACATTTGAATAGCTAACTTTATTATGCAAAAGTATGTTATGTTCCCTGGTCATAAAGCATTTTAAAGATTATGATAAAGAAATACCTTTGATTTACTGAGTAGAAATGCTAATCTTAGCATGAGAAAAATGCTAAGATTTATAAATAAACAAATGCATATAACATTTATAGGTTTATTTACTCTCTAAATATTTGTGCCCATTAATTAGAGTTTTGAATTATTGTATTGGTATCCCGTTTTTAATTCCTTCCAGTACTACACTTATTAAAACACTACCATTATTAATTAATGAAGTTAAATAGGTTTTATTATTTGGGTCTGATTCTATCATTGTTTTTCTACTTCTACCTCTATATATACTACAATAGTAAATAAAATTACAAATTTAAGAAAAATTACTCATCACTTTTGAGTTTATTTTTAGTGATCAATTTGATTGATTGATTTTTATAAATTTTTTAATTGATTTTAGAGAGAGAGAAGCATCGATATGAGAGAGAAACATCAGTCAGTATCCTCCGGTATGCACAGCAACCCTGGGTGTGTGCCCTGACTGGGACTCGAACCAGCCACCCTCCCCAGCACAAGACAATGCTCAACCAACTGAGCCACACCAGCCAAGGCCAATTAGATTGATTTTTGAAGATTATATGTCTTCTACTTAACAGGTTTATAGAATACCTAAGTCTTTTAAATTAAATATAGAAAATAGTCTTTCAATAATTTAACCTTCATCTAGCACATACAATTTCCAATGCTCATTAAGACAAAAATAGTAAAAAAAAAAAACAAAAAAAAACTAATTAGTTTAAAGTTGAGTTTCTTACTCCCAAAGTCTGAAGTATTACATAATTAACAACTTCAGATTCAGTATTAAGAATTGTAAGTCTCCAAACTATCACACCCATAGAGGAAAACTTTCTTGAAGTGCTTTGGTAAAGGAGATTGAAGGGGAAAAAAAAGGCATATCCTATTTCATAATTTATTGTTCACCATCTACTGATAATTCTTTATGGGGAAGAAATGTTGTGGGTTTTTTTATTCTTTCAAAAATATCTACTTAGCAACAATGTGTGTGCGTGCGTGCGTGCGTGCGTGTGTGTGTGTGTATGTACACATTCATGATGGTGGAAGGGTAATCTGTACTGAAGAAACACAAATATCCTTTGAATCGCTTAAACAGCATTCTGAAATCAACCATAAAACTTAGTGTTGTCTCAGAAAACTCTTTGAGACCCGTTGGGACCTTTTTTTTCTAATACTTGATGTTGGGGTCTTTCAGAGCCCATTGAGGATATTTCACAACTTGAAAGATGTGGGATTTCTCCAGGTGAAAGTGATCAGAGCAGAAGGATTAATGGCTGCTGATGTGACAGGTAAGAATTTAAAAACAAACAAACAAAAAACAATGCAATTACCCTATTGTGTGTATATGTAGATGTAAATGATATAGATATCAAGCAGCATGCACAGTCTGTATTATTTAATGACTGAACTCTTCATTTTACCTGATTGGATTATCAAAGTGCATAATATAAATATAAAGTTTCAGAATTGATCTTACAAAGAATTGTCAACCACCAATTTTTATATTGTTGTTGCTTTCAAAAAGAAAGGTAATATGTTAAAATATAAACAATAAAATAACTTTTGAATTATTGCCTTCTCCAAAGATTAATCAACATAGTGGGGATTTTTCTTCCAGGTTTTGTCATTTTGGAGTAATGCTGCCTCTTCTTCTCTCAGAGGTATCAACTTACCTAAGATGACACCATAGCATCAACATTATAATTCAAGCATGCATAAAATCTGTTGCATAGTTCATTGAAAAGTTTAGATGCATAATACTCAATTAGTTGGTATGAGCTTGTGGTATTTGGGTTGCTGATCCAATTTCTTACTTGTCCAAATTCCTTAGCACGTTCCAGAGATAGTTTTGGATCTAAACTAAGCATCAATATTGTTCTAAATATTTTAAACCAAGAAACAAGCCTATAAAAATGCCAAAATTGATCTTGTCTCTTAAAGCTTTCTCATTTGGATATTGCTGTTTCTATAACATATTAATTGGCTGATGGTAATTATTTAGTCAGTTTCCAGAATTAAATCATTGTTTTAAATTTGAAACTGTGTGACTTCATTTATTGTTTAATTTCATAGTATTTGGGAATGATTATACCATACCTTAAATTGTCCATCTCAAAATGGATAATAAATAGGACTGATGACCAGTTTTTGTGCAAATTTCACTGTTTTTTTTTTTTTTAAAGAAAGTATCCATTTATTATTTGTGGAAATATGCTTACCATTGTACAAGTTGTTCCTGAAAAGGTAGCTGACTTATTTGAAGGTGAAAAATGTACTTTTCCTACCATCTAAGGACTTGCAAACCCATTGATCGCTGGTACCCTTCTTTAATTCATCAAATAAAAACCAAATTAAAAAAATCACATGCCTTACAACTAAAATAGCAGATTTCTGCTCCAAAATAGCAATATTTTTAAAATGTTAATATTTGCACATTATCAAGTGACTATTGTGTGAAAAATATTAAAATATTAAGAGTTTACAGGTTTCTTTAGAGAAGAATTATCAACTCATTTGTAAGTAAGAAGATAATAATAGCTATCAAATATTCCTTCAAAATAGGCATACCTGGAAATAGTGGGACAGAAGGTAGTTTGTAATCTTTCTTGGTACATTCTGGCTTGGCTACTGTACTAAATAATTAGTGAATGTTAAGTGTATTCATTTTATTTTTTATTTCTGATGTGGTTGTAATCAAATTAATCTGGACATAGTGATTTCTTTATTATTATCATTATTGTGTTGCATACATTACTAGAACCAATGGTCAACAATTAATGACTGACTGCTCTTTTTTGTTCTCTTTGGACATTAACTAGATGACTGGAACAGGAACACAGTGTTGCTTTTACACTACAGAGGTTATGCTTATCCTGGGATTCCCCACAGCAGATAGATTCAGAAATTCAGGGCAGTGAGTCTCTCTTGGGAGACACCTTCACTTTTCGTCAGGATTTTTTTAGGGGAGGGGAGCACCCAGTGTTTGCCTGAAAACATCTGAAGATAGAGAGAAAAGCCTAAATAATCTATATCTCAGAGGGAACCTAAGTGCTCTAAATTATCACTGAACATTTATAATATGCACAATAATTTCTTATAGAAAAATCCAAGTCCCACTTACTTTACACACTTAGATAGCTGCCCACTACACCAGTTGAATGCAATTAGATAGTTTGTTTCTCTTGGAGGGAAGCTGTCATTACTTTCAAAACTTCATGAATATGCAAGCTGTATTAACCTAGTTGGCTTATATGCCACTATGGAAGTTAAAGTGCATGTTCTTTCAAAGCTGACAAAAATAGATATATTTCTTCCCAATGATTGTGATTTCCTAATATGTAAATAAGTGGAATAACAATAGCCTTCTTCCTAAGGATTCAATGAGACATAATTTTGATCTGATAAAATAAGTGTTAATTTGGGAAATACTAAATCACAGATTCTTCATTTTTCCCCCTCCAGTTTTAGGGATATAAATCTAATGATTCCTCATTCCACACTGACCTTATAATCTAATGTGCTCTGAATTCAACAAGAGAGATGTTGAACTGTTCAGGGGCAAGAGGATAATTCAGTCTTTGACCTTGCTCACTCTTAGACCTTTTGTGGTCTTTATGACATTTGTGATGGTGGCAGAAACTGAGGGGCATATATTTAACTCAGAAATATCTGAATACAATACCAATTTTTAAAATAATCCTTGCTTCTGAAAAGAATGAATATTTTTTATACTGATCCTTCCTGATCTTTATCATTACATTTGGGGCACAAATAAGCTTTTTGTATACTTCATCTCTTGCTTGTTCAAAGAAGTACTTTAAATCACTGATAACTCTCTATGCTGGGTGAAGAATATTTTCTGACCTGATATAAATGATGCTTGGTTGGCTTCAGAACATTTTTTTTATAGACAAGTCTAACAAGACACACTTATATTTGACCAACTTTGCTCTATTTTAAAAATATTTTAATGATCCAAACATAAAGTTAAACTTTCATAATTTAAGCAAATAATGTTAAATTACAGTGTTTCATCATTTAACATGAACACAGGAAAAAGAGACTCTATAATCTTTTAAGTAGCCATCAATCTTACCGCACTTACAAAGAATTTTTTCCTTTCAAAATGTAAAATTTTTCTTTTGTTACAACACATTCATTGAGAAACATTGTGATACTGTATTAACTCTGTGTGAATAAAGAGCAGTTGAGACTCTTTGAATGAGTGAGTATAAAGCACAAATTACTTTTTAATGAAACCCTCAATTCTTTCCCTTTCCACAAAAAGCCTATAGCCTTGTTCAGCTGAACACGACTACAGTAGGTCACTTCAGTTAAGCCCCTAATAAACTGTTGATAGTTGAGGGTAGTTTTTTCTTCAGTCTCAATAGCCCAGTGTTGGACAGTGCACTTCAAATCATTAAGGTTAATACAGATTTAAAAAAGAGATTAACTCTGGTGGTTAAGGCCTCAATTTACAACTCCCACACATACACATGCATTGAGCAAGGCACAAGAGTGGATTGAAATTTCAGTCAAATTGTGGGCCGCCTTTCACAGCCTGAGAAAGTGGCACTCTGGTTCTCAAAGTTGGTCAGCTAAATTCTTCGGGGGGAAGAAGTTTGATTAACTGAAAAATACTGTGCAGTACAACTTACTTACCTTTCAACTAGCCAGTGAAAGGTTAATGTCTCTCTGTGCCATCAAAGCAAAACCTAAGACATTGTCTGCCCTTGTGTCCACTGGGGAAGATTCTCTCTTCAACTAAATCAAGTGTTCCTTAAAACTGGATAGACTGTGAGCAGAGAAAAACCAGTGGGGGGCAGGGTTTGTTTGTTTGTTTGTTTACTGGCGGCGGAATACAGTTAACGTTGGAATCTGCCTTTTCTAGATCCTAATTATTATTTTTCTTGGATGGGTCCTAATTTCTGCTTTCAACAGAACATTGAAAGTCTTCTATACTGAGTGAAGCTTTCTTTGCAGAGTATTTAGACCTGGCCTATTGGTTCTTTCAAGTTCTAAGAGAAGTAAGAGAAAAGAATTCTTCTCCTCAGCCCCTCCCCTTCATTTTCTCCTGGGTTGTTTTTTTAAGCTCAAGAGGAAGAGGTCGCAGCCTCCCTAGGGATCCCAGCCACTCAGTTTCAGAAACAGTGATATGGGAGCACTGTGAAACCCTTTCAACAGATGCCCTACCTTTTCACTGTGCTAAAAGGTACACTAATACAAAACTTCTGCATGCCAGGTGAATTGACACCTCAAATTAATGCACCATCTCCTTCAGGAAACAATGGAGAGGGAGGGAGAGAAAAAAGAAGAGAGAGAATATTACAATGAACATAATCTGTCACTGAAATAGTCCCCCCATTTAAATGAGCATATCTGAATACAGACTTGGTTGGACTCACCAGCCTCATAGTCTGGAAACCTACTAGTTATTAAGAGAGATGTTTACTACCCCTTTATTTGCATAGACTTCTCTTATGTTTATTCTTTAGGAACACTGTCTTCATTGTTAGAAAATATTTAAGTGGCAAAACAGCAGAAAAAGACATGCTACAGTTTTTTGTGTTTTTTCCAGCTTCCGTTAGTCTTATTATCTTAAGAAATAACAGTTAGCAGCTCAGATTCATTAGCAGAGCTAAATTTAAGCCTCATTTGACAGGTTGCCTAGAAAACATTTTGTTTTGCTGTCTGTGGGCTTTAATTAAGATGTGTTCAATTTCAGTCCTCTCAGCCTAGCCCTCCCCCCTCCCCAACTTGCTGTGTCACAGACGGGCGATCAGACACTTTTAGATGGTCCGGCCCATGACTTTGACCTTCTGCGCAGTCCAGCGTTCCCTGGGGAACCGTTCAACTCATGAGGTCTGATTTCACACTTCCAGGATGCCTCAGCTCTCTTAACAATGACAGGGAGACAAAGCCCTTTAGAGCAGGCCGCATGGGGACTTGTTTAAATTGGAAACCAGAGAGGAGTCAAGGAACAAGGTTATGGGCTACAGAATAGTGCTTTTAATAAAGAGCTCACAGCTCTGGCTCAGCTCAAAGAGGTCTACCTCTGTACAATTAATTGAGCCATTTATCTGGAGCATCTTAGGCCTCTACTTTCTCACAGAATTGCGTGGTAAATATCAGCGAAGAAGCAAATGAGATATGCATGAAATGAATTTTAACACTTTGATTACTGTGCCTCCAGTCTTCATTAAAAGTAAATTTATTTGTATTTCTGACCTCATTATCAGTAGGCTGCCTGCATTTTTATTGGTTCCTGTGATTTCCAGCTTGAGTGTGTCATGAAGGTGTATTTTATACAAAGATTTGGATTTATTATTCTTGGTATTTTCCCTGAACGTTATGGGTCTATTCAGAGAAAGTGAAAAGGTAGCTGTATAGAAAAAAGGCGAGTCTGTTCTTTGAAAGTTTTATATACAGTTGGAGAAATGCAAAGCACATATACATAACATATATATAATATTGTCCTTTAAAAATTAAATTTTTTGTGGGTTATTCAAGCAAATTGCATAAGACATTATGCAATTGTTGCTTGAATGGCCTTCAGAATACAGTAGGTCTACTGGAAGAAGTAGCTATATTGCTTCTTATACAGAATGTAGCAGTTTGAATTTTTAGTAGCTAGTTACTTTTATTATCATTATTACATTCAATAACATTGATTATATCTGATAAATACAGCCTTAGATTTCATGATTCATTATTTAAAATCTGTGTTGGAAGAAGAAAAAATATATATTCTTTAAACTCTACATAGTTCCATTGAAAGTATTATATAAAATATAGTGGAAGTCCTTCATACTTGTAAATTATCAAGGCTGAAATCTTTTACCAAATAAAAGAGGTTATATGTGCATGTCATTCTTAATTTTGTGAACTTTTACTATCTGAAAATATTAAAATTATATCACTTGGAAAATAAACCTATGTCTTACATGAAAAATATTACAATTACCCAAGCAAAGTATGCTTTACTTCCATTATAAAACTTAATGTTATCCCTGTTTGATTTTTAATAATTAAGCTTGTAGAAAAGACTATTAAGTAGAGAGTATACTTTGAGAAAAAATTTCATCCAATTTATAATGCATCAAAATTATCCAACACCTGATATTCTTATCATTATAATATACTAATTTAGAAGACAATATCACACACATACATGTTAAATATCTTACTATATAAATCTCTTTCCTTAGAAGGAGATTAATCAAAGGATCAAAAGGAAAGAAAACAAGTCATTGATTTTCATTCTTTTATGTCATCATATAGATATAAAAGTTGTGTTTCCTGTTAGTAATTGCATTTTTAAAAATTATAATCTAATTATAAAAGTGCAAAAGTGTCCTAAAACCAAACCATAGATATCAAATATTTGTGAAAAGAGGAATTAGAATGGTAATTTAACACAAAGACTGGTGAAGCCTGAGTATGAACTAGTGTTTTACTGGGAATTGCAGAAATCATGTGTGATTCATATGCAAGTCACTTGGTTAGAAGATACTGCTCTGGAAGAATAGGTAGGATAACAAAAGAGATTAATAATTGGGTTTGATGTGCTCTAGAGGTGAAGGACTATGGGCTGAGAAAGTGGTGGTCCCACTATCAATGGGAAATGAGGGGAGGATAAATACTACAAAACTATTAATTGAGTTCTGTAGAACTATGATTACAAAATGATCCTTTGAGTAAAGAAATAGATTATTGCTGATTTGGTTTAGAGGGCTAGCTCCAGGATTTCACTCGGTGCTTGAAGAAATGTTTTCAGGTGCTAGAAGCATTGTTTAAAATAAAACTACAATTTATATTTTGTTACAATTATGATATAATTGTGTAAATAAGCAATGCATCTCCTAGAAAGTTGGGTTTGAAAAATGCCACAGAGAGCATCTGAAAAAAAATCTTACTACAGGGAAATTTGGGTTATATGATAATATAGTTAAACACATAAATGACTAACCAGTCAAGCCCAAAGAGTGACTGTATTAAAAGGCTGATGTCAGTGGGGATGCCAAGCAGAGGAATACAGGGATCTGTCCTTGGTCTGACCTGTTCGACCTATTTACTAGACTTTGAGGAGATAATTGACTGCTTTCTTATCAAACTGTCTAGGAAAGATAGTTAATTCATTTAATATGAGACCAATCTATATATGTATATTATATATATTGTGTATCTATCCATCTATCTATAATTGTATAATAGGCTAGTTAAGACTGAAAGAAATAGCTTAGCTCAACAAGATGGGCATTAAAAAGTACAAGTAAATACAGTCAATAAGATTGTGGTAAGTTTACATGGTGACAGCTGATTACTAGAATTAGTGGGGTGATCACATTTTAAGGTATAAAAATGTTGAATCAATATATTGTACCCCTAAAACTAGTAGATTGGTATATAAAATTGTATACCAACTATATTTAAATTAAAAAATACAAATCAAAGTTTTAACTAGGTACAAAACAGTGATGTCTTATTTTAACAGTAGGAAATATAGAAAACATTTTAGGGTTTTAATTGAGTTTAAATACATGAGAGTGAATTACACATGCATCAGTTTGTTCACATTGAATAAATAGGAAATGTTGAGAATGATACTCTCTTTGGACTTATCAGATGCACTGCGTTATGAATTCAGTATGGGGAGCTCTTATTTAAAGAAGGATATTGGCACCTGGTGATTCAGTGGTTGAGCATTGACCCATGCACCAAGAGGTTACCAGTTCGATTCCCAGTCAGGGCACATGCCCAGGGTGTGGGCCCAATCCCCAGTGGGGAGCACGCAGGAGGTGGCCAATCGATATTCTCGCTCATTGATGTTTCTCTCTCTCACTCTCACTTCCTCTCTCTCTAAAATCAGTAAAGAAAAAAATAAAAGCCCTGGCCGGTTTGGCTCAGGTTGGAGCGTTGGCCTGCGGACCAGAGAGACCCAGGTTCAGTTCCCGCGAGGGGCACGTACCAAAAAAAAAGAAAGAAAGATATTGGCAAACTAACCAGAATATATTCTCGATTGGGATATCTGGTGCTTAATAATAATAATAGCAACAACAGCTAACATTTATTGAACCCTTATCACATGTCAGACACTACTCCAAATTTGGTAAAAGGATTGTCACAATTAATCACATAATAGCCTAATTAGATATTGTTGTGATCCTCACTTTACAAATGAGAAAACTGAGGTGTGGAGAGAAGTTAAGTAATTTGTCTATATTAGCAGGCTAGGAAAACACTGTGACAACTGTTTACATTATTCCTGCTTGCTGTCTTCAGCAGCAAAATAGACTCCACCTGCTCAGTTAACTGAGTTCGAATGTGTGGTCTTAGCATATCTGATTGGTACAACCTAAATGATATCTGCAACCCCAGCTGCAAGAAAGTCTACAAATATCACTTTGGACTTTGTGGCCTTTCTAGTTCTGGAAGAGATAGATGCTCAGCAAGGCATCCTCACTATCTAGTATAGGACGGCAGGTAAGGAACATTAATCAGATACTAAGTGACAGATGCTGTGCACCCACTCTATACTCATTGATTTATTTAAATATAAAAGTTACTACAGTGGGAAAATCGTAGAACAAATAAAAGCTACAGAGACATAGTTTTGTGCACAATGTAAACAATCATGCCTCAAAAATTACAAATGCCAAAAAATAGATCAGAATATTCCTGCAGAGGTGCTGATTTCCCCGTCACTGTTGAAGAAGAGCTATAACCTCATGGTTGCAAAGAGGTTCAAACCCTAGATGAGCTTTTGAACTTGGCCTCTAAGGAGTATTCTCCCAGCCCTCAGAATCTGAGATCTTGAAGTAGGTGCCAAGATTAACAACAGACTCCTGAATGAGTAGATACTACATAGAGGAGAAATAAAAAGACAAAGATATCATTCTAAAGACAAATGATAATTTTCAGTTTTATTGCCTAAAAATATAAAAAAGATTTAATCACTTAATATAATACTTAATTATTTTAAGTCTAAAGAATTTTATTCCACTGTAAGGGATCTCTTCAGCTAACTAATTTACTTATAGGGAAGATTATCTGAAATCTCATGCTTTTCTGTGGGGCATCAATATATTTACCATAGGTTCTGAAGTATCTATGAAAGCTTGTAAAGACAAAGGAGCTTGTGATATATTTTTATACTCATTTTAGACCAAACACCTTTTGTGTTCCTAATCTTGTATCAAATCACTTGCATATAGTTTCTATATTTAATGCTAATGGAAAATAAAATATTTAAATGTTTTTACCACAATTTGTCTATATTCTTAAAAGTTTAGACATAATTTCTTTTTTTTTTTTTATCCTTAGCCAAGGATATTTTTTTCTTTATCATCAGATAGAGTGTGAGGGAGGGAGAGAGAGAGACATTGATGTGAGAGAGACACATCAACTGCTTGCTTCCTGCACGACCTGACCAGGGCCGTGGATGAACAGCAACCCAGGTATGTGTCCTTGACCAGAATCGAACCCATAACTCATTGTTCCACAGGCCAAGCTCTAACCGCTGAGACAAACCGGCCAGGGCTAGACATCTTTTCTTTATAGCCTCTCCTCAATTGTATAGATTCCATAGCCTTCCTTTTCTTACTTTCTCAGTTTCTTATCTGTCTCATTGTATTTCTTATTCTTTTGTCATGAATTTCAAGCTTCCCAGCATATACCAAGATGATTCAATTCTAGGACTCAAGATTGCATCTCATTATACACAATACCATAAATATTCTTCTGCATCTAGTTCCAGATTCCAGAGGAAATAAACTCATATTTACATGAAGCTTTATTTTTGTTGCTCTTTGTCATGATTCTCAAAGTATGACCCAGGAACCTCTGGGGATTCTCAATACCTTTTCAAGGTTCTATGAAGTCACAGCTACTTTCATAATAAGACTAAGATGTTCTTTGCTTTTTTTTTTTTTTTCCCCACTCTCATTCCCTTATGAGTGTGCAATATAATTTTTCAAAAGCTACATGGTATTTGATCACTCTGAAGTTAACACATCACTAATTTATTAGTGTTATTTTTAATGAATAATTAATAGTTTTACATGCTCACCCTAGTGGGGTTGGCTCGGTGGTCAGAGTGTTGGCCCGAGGACCGAAGAGTCTTGGGCTTAATTCCCAATCAAGGGCACATACCTGGTTTTCAGGTTCAATCTCCGGCCCCAGTTGGGGTCCTGTAGGAGGCAACAAATCAATTTATTTCTCTCCCATTGAAGTTTCACTCTCTCTCTCCCTCCCTTCCACTCTATCTAAAAATTAATGGAAAAATATCCCTGGGTAAGGATGAACAAAACAAAACAGAAAGAATCTTACATGCTCTCATTATTAATTTCTAAAATGGTAAATTTTGATAACTATATTGCATATGTAAACAAAAGCCTTTTGAAATACTCAATAATTTTTAAGATTTTCTAAGACCAGTGTGGCTCGCTTTGTTGAGCATCATTCCATGCACCAAGAAGTTGCTGGTTCAATTCCCGGTCAGGGCACATGCCTGGGTTGAGGGCTCGATCCCCAGTAGGAGTCATGCAGGAGGCAGCCAATTGATGTTTCTCTCTCATCTATATTTCTCTCTCTTTCTCCCTCTCCCTTTCTTTCTCTCTAAAATCAATAAGAACATATTAAAAAAAAAACAAACTGTTGCTGTAGAGCAGTGATTCTTAGCCCCTTGGACATTTTAGAGAGTTGTGAGAAAATGTAATTACCACAATGATTGGGAGCCCTACTGGTAGGACATTGGAGGTGCTAAATGTCCTACAAAGCATTAGACAATCTTAATTAGTGAAAATTGTCCCCTGTTCTACATGACTAAATATGGACACTGATAAAGGTTTAATTCTGTTTCATGATTATCTGAGCCTAGATTACGTCCTGAAATACATATTATTTACACAAGCCTTGCAAATGACTGCCATTTTACACAGTAAACACCAAAGACCTTAGCGTTGCCGCCAAGAGATTATGTTTCCCAATAACTTCTTTGGCGTGTTCTCCTATTCTTCCCATTGCTCACGTTGCCGCACTATCAGGGACCCTGAGCAACCAGGCTTTGGCCTGTCTCTTCCTCTGCCTGGAACACTTTTCTCCAGGTATTCACGTGACTACTCCCTCGCTTCCTTTAGTTCTTTGCTCAGACCTCACATTCTAGTTAAGGCGTACTCCACTACCCTAATTAAAATGATAAACTGTGCCCCTCTCTTACACTCTTTAAACCCCTTATCCTATTCTGTTTTGTTTTTTTCCTGTTTTGCATTGACATGTATCACTCTCTAACATACAACACAATCTACTTACTATTAATATCCAATATTTATTCTCTTTCTCTTTTCTCACCACTGCAAGTAAACTCCAAGAAACCAGAGAACTTTCCTTTTTTAAAAAACTGATTTTTAGAGAGAGAGGAAGGAAGGGAGAGAGAAAGAACATCAATGTAAGAGGAACATCAATTGGTTGTCTCCCATACATGCCCCAACTGGGGATCAAACCTGCAACCTAGGTATGTGTCCTAACTAGGAATTGAACCCGCAACCTTTTGGTGTATGAGATGATGCTGCAACCAACTGAACCACCTGGCCAGGGCCAGATCCTTTCCATTTTTGTTCATATGACCAGGTACATAGTAGACACTCAGTAAATACTTGTTAAATAAATCAACATATACTTTTATTGTAAACAACTTTTAATTTTGCCCTGCTTTATAATAGCATTAAGGCATTCTATTAAATATTGAGATAATATATGGGTTAGTTTTATTTTATTTCATAATAGTAAGGAGGGCATTAGAAAAATTTAAATATGGATAAAGATGTATTAGATCTAGTGGGCCGAGAGCCACAACTTTGGGGGTCAAGTTTCCAGCTACAATGAAACTTGCTCATGACTTAGTGAGAAAAGAAAAGCCCTGGTACTATTATTCAGTCTCTGAATCAGATCCAGTGGGAACCTAGGGAAGAGTGTCAGTCATGTAATTCTACCAGTCAGACATTTAAAATATGTTTAGGTCAATCAGTGAAAAGGGCTAAAGTCAAAGCCCCTGATAAGAGGAGGGTTGGAAGATGTCTCTAACATAAGTTGCTTGTTGTTCTGGTGGACCCTGTGGAATTCCTTCAACTATGGCATTCTTTTTTTTTTTTTCTCCTCACCCGAGGACATTTTTTGATATTTTGTTCAGATAGAGTGGGAGAGATGGAGAGAGAGAGAGAGAGAAACATCGAGGTGAAAGGGACACATCGAGTGTCTGCCACCCACATGACCCAACCAGGGCCCGGGACAAACTGTAACCGAGGCACGTGCCCCCAGTGGGAACCGAACCCGGTTCTCTCCAGACCGCAGGCCGACGCTCCAACCGCTGAGCCAAACCGGCCAGGGCAACTATGGCATTCTTATATGTTATGATTGAAATTCCAGTTTGTAGAAAGGACAGATGGTAACCTTGATTATAATTGTTTTTTTGAAGAAATTAAAATATAGCCATTGCAAACTGTGGCAACAAGGAAATTAAATCAGAGAGCTTACTTTGTGCAAGGTGAGCCCAAACTGAAAGGCCCCCATGGGTATGAATTGCTTTTCATGCTGTTCGAAGCCCTTCTGTGTGTACAGAGACATGGCAACAAAGAGGTGGTCACTGCCCCACCCCCACCGCCACACACACACACACACACACACACATGCGTGCACGAGTGCACGCACACTTTTTTTGTAACATCACATCCTCCAGCAGACTGTGCTACTTGTCAGCAGCAAAATGACCCTGGACAAAGCCCACCACTGATGGATCAGGATTAACTTTCTATTCTGGGAGTGAGACTATCATTCAATATCTTTTGAGTGACTTTAACGCTCGAACCAGTAGTTTGCACAAAGTGAAGTTGTTCACTTGCACATAAAACAAGTAGCAGGCAGGCAGTTCCTTATAGATATGTCAGTGCTATGACCTCAAGATCAAGGGCTGAACAGCGAGAAAAAATTAGCCAGTCTGTGCATCTCACTTAAACCTCAGTAACAGGTTGAAGATTACCAGAAAGGATGCCCACTGGAGACAATTCTGACATTTGTTTTTATTGTTGAAGGAACAGTTTTTCACCATAATAGAACTGAAGTAATAAAGGATATGTTTTAAAATCTGTTATAGATTTAGTTTTATGAGTTAGGGTAAAAAGTATCTTTCCAATTGTAACTCCCTTGGGAGGCTTTAATCCCTATAAAAATCTATAGAAATAAAATAGCCCTTAATGTTTAACTAGATTATGTATAAATGCATTAGTCCTCATAATACCTCAAGTATCTTTTGACTTTTTTATTTTATAATCTATTTTATAGTAGATAGGTAGCATATATCTAGATTTTTGCATTGTAGAAACCCTATGTAAAGAATACATAAATAGATTTAAGCTAAATATCCCTGATCATAAACTGTTAGTCTTCTTAATATAATTGTTTTTTATTTCTAAAATTGTTAGCAATAGAGATGTGTATTCACGCCAGATCACCAGGGTCATCTCCATTGGGTAAAAGTCTTTCCTTCCTTTTCCCCTTCTTGTTCTAGAGTTAGAGTGTGACATACTTCCTTCTCATTGCTGCTATTAAACCCTTCACTTACTTTTATTACAGTGCTTACAACCCTGCATTATAATTGTATATTTACATGTCTATCATGCCCACTAAATTGTGTGTGCCTTGAGAGCTGGACTATGTCTTAATCATACTTATAATTCTGAGGTGAGAAGAGCAGACACTCCGTAAGTAATTAATGCCTCAAAAGGAATTCCTGTTTCTTCCCAGAAAATTGTCGACCTGGAAAATTACCATGTTCTCAAGGAAAGCTGACTCTCTTCTAGCTGTCATGACGCTTAATGCAATCAGCCCCACTGCCCTCAACCTCAGCCAGCACTGCTGCCTTTCCTGTCTTGCATCCAAACCAAATCTCCAGTTTTATGTACTGAAAAGGGCAAGAATAGGTGTATTTTGGCTCAAATCGTAGATGTTAAGGAAGATCCGGTTGGTACTTGCAGGTCTACTTTAGTCTTATGACAAGAATGAGTAAGAGGGGAAGCAAGATATTATATAATCTGTGTTCCCATACATTTAGGCTTTTTAAATAGCCAAAATTTATCAGAAACAAAATACACTTCAGTTTGGGATCCTGCCTTTGTTTTTTGCACTCATGACATTGCATCACTCCAGAGCTTTGCAGAGTATAATGCACTTTATAAACATCAACACTCCATCCTGTAGTCAACCTCACCCCTCAGATACTATCAGCAAGCAATGCAGCATACCACAGGGTCTAACTGCAATGATAAAAGGATGAAAAGAAGGAATAATTAAGAAGATAATGAGTGGTTAAGTCCATCACTGGTATTTCTGTGATTGTTTTCATTTGTTTAAGTGGCACATAATCGGGGCTGCAAAATATAGGAACTGAAAAGCCAGTCATTTGAAGCATCATTTAGCAAACCAAATAAGCACATTAACCGTGGGTAGCTACTTTTTTAAAACAAAACTATAGTGTATGCATTTTAGTCATAAGTTTATAGAATTCAATACTGTACGTTTACTATTATTTTAATTGAAATTGCTGCTAATTTTTAATTGCTTTTGAATCATGCAGTAGCAGAAGAATACTTTCTAAATTAGTAAAAAAATAACACACTGTGTAAAGACCTGATAGTAGCATCCATTACTAATACCTGTAAAAAGATAACTTTTTATATGGAAAAGATAAATAGAAGTTAATGGAAAATTGTCTGCTTTTCTTATTTGTCAGATTTTAGATATCCAGTCTATGTACTTTGTTGAATACATCTTGACCTTGAAAAAAAACACAGGCCTGGCTAAGCTCAATGAATTGTTTTTATCTCCAAATAATAGCATCCGGCATAATAGATTGTTCAATATTGACATCTGCAAATCCTATTAGTTTTACCCTCAAAATATATCCAGAATCTAACGACTTTCCATCACCTAGATTATTGCAATAGTCCCCTAACACTTCTCCCTAACTCCTCCATTGCCCTCTCTCTGCCTATTCTCCAAAAGCAGTCCTCAGAATGTTACAGTTCAGCTCAGTTTCCTCCAAAAGCTTCCCCTCCCACTCAGAGTGACAGAGGGATTCTACAGAGGCCTGCCACTCTCCCTGCACTCTGTCATTCTCCTGGCCACAGTCCATTCCTGCAGTCACTGGCTTCCTGGGTGTTCCTAGAAACATCAGACACAGTCACTTCTCTGACCTTTCCATGACCTGCTCCTCCAGGTAACCCAAGGCTCACTCCCCGTCTCCTTCATTCTTTTGCCCGTGTCACTTTGTCAATGAGACTGTCTTTGACAGCCCCTTTAAAAATTACACATACATACCAGCACTCCTCATCACCCTTCCCATTTTTATTTTTCTTCATAGTACTTGCCACCTTCTAAAATACTCATTATCTCATAGATACTCTCAATACTCATAGATAATGAGAATTTTATTCTTTCTCAATGTAAATATCATGAATTCAGGGCTGTTGTTTTTTCAATTGTTTTATGAACTTATACCTGCTCAACACATAACACTGCCTGGAACATGGTAAGTAATATTTGTTGAATGAGTGAATCTATGGTAAAAACACCAGCCAGTTCTTCCTCTGTGTGGCTTACTATTAAGACATGACATAGTTATTGGGAAAGGGCTTGCCTAGTGGCTTCCTTTTAAAGATATTTCATTGAAGGGAACATGGGCCATAGGGGTAAAGCAAGGGCTCTGGAAGTCAGATAGACCTGGGTGTAAATGACAGCACCACTATTTCCAATCTGGTAACTTATATAATTTCCCAGCCTCAGTTTCCTCATGTGTAAAATGGGGATAGTAAAAGTTTCTTTCTCATAGAGTAGTCATAAAGTCTCAAGCAAATGAACATAAACCACAGTGTTGGGCTTATAATAACATAAAACTCAGTAAATCTCTGCAATTATTATACTAATACACATTATAATTGCCCTTTATTTACTATACTTTTTGTAAAATATTTTACAAATGTTTATTCTTTTGCCTAAGAGATTTAACTCAAGATATGAATTGTTTTCTGTTATTCTTATACTTTAAACACATTTTGATGTTTTAAATATTTCTGCTTGAAAATACATTACTTAAAGCTATTATGTACTGATGCCCTGCTAGTGTGCCAGACATTCTGCTAATTCTATTCCAACTATGATCTCTGCAAAGAGCCAGTCCTGTTACTACTTTCTCCATAAAAGAATACGTTCAGGATCATGCAGTGAGTGTTCAATCCCAGTTTGATCAGCCTCCAAAACTTGTGCCTTTCCCCCTAGACCACTGGCCTCTCACTCTGAACTGCAGTGCCTTGCACAGTGCTCTTGGAAGTACATGGAGTATTTGAGAATTTGAAAGATTTGGTGGAGTTCAAGTGAGGGGCTCAAAAGATCTTGAGATTGGAGATGAGGCTGAAAAACTATATTCCATGTCATGCAATGTGGATTTTCACCTACAGGCTTTGAGAAGACATCAAAGGTGTTGAACTTGAGAATAAGGTTTCAGAAAATTATAAAATGGCAGAATTTTCAAGGATTGTTCATGTCACTGCCCACAGTTCAGTCTTTAAAAAGGCTGTAAGCACGTTAAGAATAATGGGTTTTAGCCCTGGCCGGTTTGGCTCAGCGGTTGGAGCATCTGCCTGCAGTCCGGAGAGACCCGGGTTCGGTTCCCGCTAAGATCATGTACCTCGGCTGCAGTTTGTCCCCAGCCCTGGTTGGTCGTGCAGGTGGCAGCCACTAGATGTGTCCCTTTCACATCGATGTTTCCCTCTCTTCCTCTCTCTTCCTCTCTCTCCCTCCCACTCTATCTGTACAAAAAATGGAAAAATGTCCTCGGGTGAGGATAAAAAAACAACAACAAAGAATAATGGGTTTTAGATTGGGAAAAATCAGTGTAAATGAAAGCCATGTTAATTAGGAGTTTGATCTATTTTAGGAAAAGGTTTTGTTTTAAAAAAAAATGTAAGTACCATTGCATTCCACACAGTCTCTAATAACGTGGTCTCTTAAAAATTATATGGTTTACCTGTTTCAAGTTAGAAGTGCAGATAGGACAGTATTTTTGACAATGATATTACGTCACTGGGATTTAGAATAGCAAATTGACTGAGTAGTGGCTTCAGAAAGTTCTCAAGCTGTTATTTTGGTCTCTAGTGCTTTATTCCAATCAAAAAGAGTGACCGAGAGAGTTAAGTAAAGTAATGATCAATGGTTAATATTAGTTTTCCCTAGGAATGGTCTTGAGAAATAATAAAGAAAATCTAAATAGCAACTGCCTCATGGACATAGGGTTTGATAAATATATTTGTTTCTTAACAAGATATGGGAAGTGTTAAACATTAAGAACAGATTTTGTTTCTTTAAAATTTTTCAGCCAATCAGACTCCAGATGTCTTTTTGTTAGCAAATAAAGGTATAGTAACAAAGAAAGTAGTGAGGTAAATGAAAAGAAGTGGAAAATTTATACACAATTAAATATAATTCCTATGAAAGAAAGTCAAATAAAGATTTTCATCCTCTGCTTATAGATGTTGAAAGTACCTTTTCTCCCCCATAGATATTGGTCTCTGGAGGTAGTTCCTGCATTTTGCTGTTGGAGAGGTGGGGCAGTTTTGATAGAATTTATTGCACATTGATCACTTGGAGGCAAATAAAGCCAAATCATTTGAAGCAGAATAGTAACCCGGCCAGTGTGGCTCAGTAGTTGAGCGTTGACCCATATACCAAGAGGTCACCAGTTCTATTCCCGATCAGGGCACATGCCCAAGATGTGGGCCAAATCCCCAGTGTGGGGCATGCAGGAGGCAGCCAATCGATGTTCTCTCTCATTGATGTTTCTATCTCTTTCTCCCTCTTCCTTCTTCCCTTTCTAAAAGCAATAAAGAAAAATAAAATAAAATAAAAGTAAACCAGAATAGTAAATGAAGTAAAGCAAGTGATAATGGGGGAACAAATATACCAAAGAGTGTTATCTTTATATTGTCTTTTTTCTTTTTGCTGAATTAAGATTAACGTGAATGTATGAGAAAAATTAAAAGGAGATCCAGGAGGGAGTATGAGAGTTACACTTGTCTTTTAAGTGTGTGCTTCCAAAGCTAATCATTTCTTCTCAAGTTTTGTCTAAAGTGATGTAGTTACTCTTTTGACAAGGAATTCTATCATAAATATGGCTTTAATTTTCTTTCTCGTTGTTATAGTAGATATGTCTTATCTCTCCAACATTTTTATAAACTAGTTGAGCTTATAGTTTATTGTCTCTGTTCTTTTATTTATACCATAGCTATTACCCAGCACAAAGCTAGGTGGAAAGAAGATACTTAACACGAGCTTTAAGAATCACTAAGGTTTTGAGAACTGTTTGAATGGAATTTGTATGCTTATACATGAAGTATATGGGAGAAAATAAAGTTGTTCATGGAGAAAATAAAACTTATTACAATTTGTTTGAATGAACAAACTATTCTTTTTCTATACTATTGTCCATGGTGTGTGAATTGTAAGTGAGGATGGTAGCAGGTAGGGCAAAAGAAGTGAAGGTAGGGAAAAAAGATAACACACATCCTAAGCCATAGGTAAAACTCACACCAGACCTAGAAGACTTTCAGTCCTCTATTCTTGATTGAAAATTATTCCAGGATCACAAATTGAGAAGACTACTATAATGTTAAATTAGGCAATTATCCTAGGGTATATGAGGCTACTGAACTAACACAAAAATATTAAATCTCTTTTTTTAATATAAAATTAATAAATTACATTAAAGGTGAGTCAAAGTTTGTACAGCTCATTTTAAGAATTACAATATGTAAAGTAAATACATTGCTGTGTGGGAATACATCGCTTATCTGTCACTGATAGCTAATGAATTCTTTCCTATTAAAATTTAATTAAAAATCTTCAGTGATATTTAAGCTTTCATAGAAGTGTAAACTGTGACTACAATTCACAATGCATTTAAAACAATTATTCTCTATCATTAAAGTTAATAATATTCACATTAACCTCTTATGTAGTCTAAATCAATATTGTAGTTTAAAAGATATGACCTCTGGACAGCTTTGTCCAAATATTGATTTCATTGTCATTTGTATAAGGTATCAAACAAATTACATGCTACAGTAATATCATTAATGCTGCCCCATAGAGCCTCTGACTTTATGGGTTCTTTAATACAGGACACAACATTACAAAATATTGAGGACATTCACAAAATATAATTGCCGAATGGATGAGATTTGACTGTGGAAGAACATAGTTGCCATAAACAGATGACTTCCCAATCCTTTACTCTCAGTGGACAAAAATGTAAAATAAAAATACTGCTCTTTAACATGCAGATTGGTTGTTGAGGTTAACTTTCAAGTGACAGAATTTTTTTCAGCTTCAGAGGGTCTAATTTACTCTCTTGTGATACCTTAGATATTTCAGAAAAAAATCTTAAGTCAGATTAAAATGTAATTCTGCAATATAACAGTTTTCCCAAAATCAACTTTAAAAATTTCTGTTACAAGTTACTAGTCAGATGAGTTGGGAAATATATGGATAAAAATAAAGGGCCTGAATCTTTCAAGTGATCACTACAAAATTAAATAAAAACTGACTTAAGGATGGACATGCATCACATTTTCCCTCATAATTAGCCATTATATTATTATTTTTGTCAAAATTACAAACTGAAATATCAACTGTATAATTTACTTTCTTTCACTTTTCTTTCTGGTTCTAAATTTCAGGGAATCACAATGACTAACATTATTCAATTGCAGCTAACTCTATTTTGATGTTGTTTAAAAAATTATTTTAAATTGTACTCACTGTTTTTTAATTTTTAAGAGATGTTGTCATGATTATGACACTGAGTTGTGGGTGCTATTTATACTAAAAATGTTCCCCCAAATCTCTCGTAGGTAAAAGTGACCCATTTTGTGTGGTTGAACTTAATAATGATAGGCTGCTAACACATACCGTCTACAAAAATCTCAATCCTGAGTGGAACAAAGTCTTCACATTGTAAGTAGTAATTACCTTGAGCTCGTTTAAAAAATGGTACTAAGGTATATTTATTTTTGAGATTGTGTGTGTGTGTGTGTTTGTTCTTAACTGATGAACAACCCAATGCATCTAGGCTGCCTTTACTAGCAACAATGAATATCATAATTGCACCACCTTCCTAATAGTGAAACCTGGGGAAAGGGTATGCCATTTTTCTTTGTTTTCACAGATATATTTTTTAAACTTTCTATATGATTTGACTAAAGATTTTTCTCCCATTAACAGAATTGCCTTACAGCTTCTTCCTTTTATACTTTCTATTGAAATTCTCCTCGATTGCATTGACACCAAGGAGGACAAAGCTCTATTTGTTCCATTGCTCAAATCAGCAAACAATCCGGTCTCCACTTCGGCAGATGCTTTAGTTTTGGTTTGTTGCATTTTAACCCAATAAGAATACTAAGTATTGTCCTAGATACCAAAACACCCTATGAGTTAATTTTCCTTTTGTTTTAAAAAGTTTATAAACCATTTTGATCATGCACTGTAAAAGCTGCCAATGCAACACTATAGTATCCCCTAAATTCATTGTGTTTTCTGTGTGTGTGTGTGTGTGTGTGTGTGTGTGTGTGTGTGTGTTTAAAAACTGGGCTTTAGCAATGAACTCCGAACAAAAGAAAACTCTAAACAGAAGTGCTTCTTAAAAGTTTTCTAACATAGGTTTTTTTGTTTGTTTTTTAATTTGAAAAACTGCTAAATTCCTTACTAATTTCTTATAATGTCTCTGCTTAAGAACCAGTAACTAATCAAATTTAATTATCTGACCAATTTATCTTTAAGGAATTCTACATTTTTATAAAAGATGAAAGCCCTGTTCAGGAGACTTGCACTCCTAAGAAGGTTGTGGAGAGTGTTTTTCTCTGGAATGCATAATTGCATGAATAGGTTTGATTATTATCAAAGCCATTAATTGATTGTGCTCCGATAAAGTCTCTTCTCACATGTGCTTGCAGTCTTTCAGTAATGAATATATTCATTTTTGTCTTCTCTTAATTCATGTTTTCTTGGTAAACAATTTGATCAAAGAATTAATGCTGTCAACAATTGGGGTTTATTTTTCCAGAAACAAAAATATGAAGAGCTTGCACAGTTGTTTATTAACATATGTTGTCTTTGGAACATAATGAAACACCACTTAATTTCTAAATCCTAGGGTGGTACAGTTGCTATCAATGTTACATTTTCTCCATTCTGTTTTCTGTGTTAGTTAATTTTTACTATAAACCTAACAGAAATAAGTCAATGTTTTCATGAGAGCTGTAAACAAAAAGATGTCCTATTAAAATAAAAAACAAAATTATATTAAATATATTGTGACCTGCTAATATCAAACCTGGTGGTGTTTCATGTAGGGTAATAGGAAGATGGAAATTATTGTATAGTAAGAAGGAAAAGTCTAAAAAATATCAGTGCTACTTATGGGTGGGTTTTTTGTTTTGTTTTTTGTAATAATTTATTCTGTGCCCATCCAGGTGGAAAATTATATTTCATTAAAAAATTATAACTTGAAATTGATGGTGTTCAAAGTTTTAGATAATAGAACCATCACTGTAGTTTACTAAGGTGCATTGTGGGAAATTCTGTCAGAAACCAAGTATGTGTGTATGCAAATAGCATACACAAAAATAAATACACACAAAATCAGCTGGAACTATCTAAATTTCCAAAAGCATTTTTATTCTTGTTCTCTACTGATGAAGTCTTTTTTTTTTCTTATGTATATTTATTATGCAGCAACATTAAAGATATCCATTCAGTTCTTGAAGTGACAGTTTATGATGAAGATCGGGATCGAAGTGCTGACTTTCTGGGCAGAGTTGCTATACCATTGCTGTCTGTAAGTTTTATTCACCTGACACCCTGCTCTGTGTTGCTTTTGCTCAAGGAAAAAAAAAAAAAAACCTCAGCTCTATATCTGTCATTTCTCAACCAAGGTCTGTAATAAGAACACTAAAAATTTTAACATACTCAATTCACGGCCATGTTGAATCCCATGATAGTTAATTTTTCCTGACAGACTTGATCCTGGTAATGAACAGGTACTTGTCAGAATTGCCACAGTTGTTTTGGGTTCTCTGTCAGTTTCAGCAGCTGGGGGTCAAAGGTCACAGAGGGAGTGTATTCAGTAGAGACCGTGAGACAGACGGCTGTCATGTCCTTTTCCCGCAGATTCAAAATGGTGAACAGAAAGCCTACGTCTTGAAAAACAAGCAGCTGACAGGGCCAACAAAGGGGGTCATCTATCTTGAAATAGATGTGATTTTTAATGCTGTAAGTCTTAACTTTGGCTTTTTTGTACTGCTAAAGAGTTCAGTTTCATGAAAGCTTTTGTTCCTGATTTGTAGAGAATTTCTGTCATTCCTCATTTTCTCTAAACCTTGATGTATCCTGGAGAATACGCTTCTGCCACTGCCTGGCACACCCACACTTTCTGCTGTAGTTGGCGGCGGCTGCTCGGGCTGAACTCCAGCCGCTGCCTGCCTGCGTAAGAAATGGAAGTGTGTGCATGTGCCACTGTGTACATTTATATTTTATGAGCACAGCAGCCAGGTCTTTGAAACTTTAGAAACTATTGCAAATTGAACTGCATGAAAAACTTGTAAACATTTATAATATATTAATCCATAACAGACACATATGTTGATGTATAGGTGAAAGCCAGCTTACGAACATTAATACCCAAAGAACAGAAGTACATTGAAGAGGAAAACAGACTCTCTAAACAGGTAAAAAGCAAAGAAAGATTAATCCCTCTGGGAAGACCTGATTATATCTGTAAAACATCTAACTAAATTGAAATAAACTTTGGAGGTATGGAGGGGGGAAAAAACTATAACATTTTTGATCATCTACTTATGGGAAATGGGTCTTTCTCTTTTTCTTTTTCTCTTTTTCCTTCCTTTCCTTAAATGATCAAACAAGGCCAATATCAAACTAATAAATTGGATGGGGGTGGTCAAAAAGGAAAGGGGATACTGTAGATGCTGCATGGAATGGATTTGTATTCATGGGTTAGCAAGAGAATGATCATTTTGAACATAAAATACAATTTGATTGCCATGGAATGTGTAAATGAGAACACCGAAAGCTGAGGTTCAAATATATGTCCAGACCACCCACAGGTATGATGCAGGTGTGTGTAAAGCGAGCCCAGCATAAAGCTCTTCCCTCTAATCCACAAGAGAGGGGGGCTCCATCTTTTAAGGAAAACCTTCTTAATGAGATTTTGACTATGATCTTTTCGAAGTGAACTTTTATTGACATTTTCAGCTAAGAAAATAGAAAATTAGGAACTCTGATTTTTTTTCTTTCATGAAGAAATTTTAAATTAGGCTTGATAGCTTGTAATTAGACTTATAGTATTAAATTAGGTTTGAATCAACTTAAGAAAGAGCATTAAATGACCCCTTTAAAAATGTTTAGTCAAAATTAACACAGTTAAAATAAAATGTATTTGATATGTCTGTAAAGTTTACAGAACTTATTTGTGTGCATTAATATATTTAAAAATTTTGTGCTATTAGAAGACTAAAGTTATTTTTATTTTGAATCCAATCAGTTCACCATAAACAATGGGATCTTGGATTGTTGAAAGACAGTGTATGAGTTACAAATGCAGTATCTATCTAAATAGAAATACAGATTATATTTTTCCACAATTATAGATAAAATTCATAAAAGTAGCTCTTAAAGGAACTGATTAGGGGCCAAGAAGGAAAACAAGCAGGGAGACTCTTAAATTTGACTGAAAGGAATTTGAATAACTAATTAAAGCTGATATGTACTTGCATCTATATTTACACATATATTTTTTCCATATGACCTCAGTAATCTTTACATTGCTACATCTTTAAAATACCAGATCAGCATTGAAGTGTATTTGAAAGTAACAAAATACTAGCCTGCAGATATATTATTCTAATTATTAACATAGCTATAGATAATTTTTGAACAACATCTAGTGTATGAGCTGTTCTTCTTATAGTCGTAGTCATGTCTTAGTTTTAAATTTTAAATTATATCAATTCTCATATACCTTTTTTAGTAAAGGATTTTGTAAAGCACTTGGTTACCATAAATTTTTTTCTAACTCCAAAATTATGAGAAAATATAGGTTAAATTTATTGTGGGAAAGAGAAAGGTAAAGATGGAGAGAGGGAGAGGGAAAGAGAAAAAATGAGAATATGATAGTAAGAAAGGGAGAATCCTACTAAAATGGTAGGGCAAAAAGGTTTTCTATAATAAAGCAATACTTTGAAGGTTTTTCTCTAAGACCCTAAATAAAACTATCCCGAGTCATCCATTTCACTTTGAAATAGCTTGAAATTAAAGCATTCAAAGAATCTTAAAACCTCAATATGATTTAAGAGTTAAAAATATATTTAAGGTTTGCAGTAAGTAGCAAAAAATGTTTCTAATCCTTTGGAGATTTTTTTATTCTTTTGAACAAAAGTAGTCCAACCTACCTGATAATATTATTTAAAAACATATATTTAGCTAAGAAATTGCTCTTATAATTCAGTTTCTTCTACTTCCTCCAGAGATAGTGCTTTTCCTTTAGCACATGAGCCAAACTGCTTGGTATATTCTTACAACTTTATTAACTTACTGAATCCTTTTTAAATCACAGTAAGCTTGAAGAATTTTGCAGCATATCTGATGGTTTTTAGTCCTGCAAATTCTAATAATATTTCATCTTCATTACAGCTGCTACTAAGAAACTTTATCAGAACGAAGCGTTGTGTCATGGTGCTTATAAATGCTGCATACTACGTTAATAGTTGCTTTGATTGGGACTCACCCCCAAGGAGCCTTGCTGCTTTTGTGGTATGATCATACTGTATTACTTACATTGTTATTCATTAAATTCAGTAATCATAGCTGTGTGTTTCTGTGGCTATAGTAACAGTTATGTTGATGTGGCCATTTTAAAACTCCTATTTTAAGACTTGACTGGACAGATTTGCCGTGGGCAGAACCTGATGGATTGTTCAAGGTCTGAGTCCAAGAATACAGCCACCCCCCACCACCCCCCAGACTTCCGGAACGCAAGGCATCTCTGCCAATGTATAATTTTCTCCATGACAGCTAAAAAGTAAAATTTTATATATTGCATAATCCCAAATCCCAATAACAGAGCCAAGAAAAGTCCTTAGTTTTAAAGAAAAATTAATATAATCTTGACCATCCTCATTTAAATTGTATTCATTCTATAGATATTTTTTTTTTCCAAAATATGAGAATCATTGACAGTAGACTGCTAACTGGTAAGACTTTAATATGTGAATCAATTGAAAGTGGATATGACCTATTTAAGCGGCATTTATTATTTCTGAGATTTCCAGTTTTTACAAAGGAACAAGTGAGAATTCGATAGATCCAAATAGTCCTCTAACAATGTTCATCTTGTAGCCTTTTACTTTGGTTATTTAAAAACTGCTGAGGAGACCAACTTGCAAATAGAAAGAATACTTTTCTCTGAGCTTTAGCTGGAAATTTCTGCTTTCACATTATTTTTGCTTGTTCAGGATTTCAGTCTGAAGTTTAAGTGAAATCCTTCTTTTGAAATTCTTCATTTTATTGTCATATTTGTTAGAATATAAGTACCTCATGCTTCCTTATCATTGTCGGTTTAACAGAATATGACTTTATTATGGGGCCTTTCATGAAGAGCCTTAATTATAGTAACAAGTCAACATTTTAATATTACCATTCAAATGAGGGTGTGCACATCTGTTTAGGACTTTGAGTTCTATCCTCCTTTCAGGCCTTGTATGGGACTTTCATTAATGTCTGAGCACATGGAACAAAGACTGTGTATGTTCCTTTATGTTGTAAGTTACCAGAAAGTTAGGCAGCCTGCTTCCCATAGACATGTTGTTGTCTCCTTAAAGAAAGAGATTGTCATCGTCATTAAGTTTTAGAAAGGAAACTCTACCTCTTTCAATATTCTTTTATTTAGTTATTTTACATATTAAGTATATGGGGGGGTACTGTTAAGCAAACTTTATTATGATTTCTCACTGTCATAGAGGCACTTTGATATTAATGAGGGAAAAAATGATATTGAGTTTCTTTGAGCATTTTATGCCATTGTGCCCAAGTTCCAGGGCGCCTTATCAGAGACACAGTAATATTCAACCAAAAAGATTACGCTGCCATCTTTGATTCACTCCTTCCAAAGTCATTCCCTACAGCTGTTTGTGAAATTTGAAAACAGAGAAATCTACATAATTATATAATTTGTTCAGGAACATTCATTTTTAACACGTTAGCATTACAGTGTGTTTTGTAAGTCTGCATAAAATTCATCTGGCTTCTAGATGTCACTCGTGTGAAGTGAATTCAAGATGGCAGACTCCGTTCAGAATTTCTTTCTGATTAAGAAAAACACCAGGCACTGAAATTCCGAGAAACTTAGGTACATGTACATGATAAGACTTGAGTGATTTCACTGTAAGAGGGTCAAAGTTCACTGGGTAAGAAATGTAATATCTCTCTTAGCTGGTGGTCAATTTCTAACAGACAGGCCTGTGAAACAAGCCGAAAGCAAGAAGCTTAAAAAAGGGAGGAGGGAGCACAGTAGAGGTGGGAACAGGCACTGCTGACTCGGGTGCTGAAAAAGAGGCCAAACTAATACTGAACACACATTACAAGTACTTTTGAGGAGAAGCAGTAATATTAACTGTTTCATTAAAAGAAAAGAAAAAAAAGTACCGAATTACATTCTGTTGAATGTGATGAAAACAATAAATGACAAAGCCAAACTTCACTTATCTAAACCTGAACTGAGAGTTCCGTGAAAATGCCAGCCTTGCCTTTTTCACCTGTACTCCTCCATCACCTATGGGGTACCTGGCGCTGAGTGGGCTCCCAGTATAAATGGCTGTCTAAATCAATTGACCAACCAATGAACCAATATGAAAATTTTTCTTATGTGGAGAAGCTCTTTAGTCAATGATGTCAGATAAATGAGGGTTTGCTCTAATAAAGCTAGTTATTAAGTGACGATAGGCATAGCTTACTGCTGTTGTAGCAATTTTCCCTAGACCTTACATTTACATTCTAAACTATTTTATAATCAATCAATCATCTATTTTCACCTCAGATTAAATTCTAATGCCAAAAGATCTTTATATAATAATAACAGCTAATATGTATTAAGCATTTATGTGCCAGAAAACTGTTTTTTTAGGCACTAATGCATGACAGTGCTTTTCATGTATTAATCAATTTAATATTCCCAAAAACCTTATTATGAGGTCAATACTATTATTTTCCAATATACAGAGGAAGAAACCGAGGTACTGAAAAGTTAAGTACCTTGGCCAAAGTCACACAGAGCAGACATTATTTCCTTTCTAAAAGAACTTTTAATTATGTACCGTGTAATTTCAGTATCATAATAATTCAGAAAAAAAAAAACTATTGTAGGATTTTTATTTATCTTATAGATATTAAATGATGTGAGTACTTAAAAATGAAATGTTTCAAAGATATCATTGCATGACTAGAGCCTTTTTAGGCCAGTTTATTGAAAAGAACTGCTTTCCATTAGCAGGAAAGTATGAGCAGCACCCCATTGTTACAAACATATTGTTCCCATCATTCCCTGTGGCTGGATCATGGGTCTATTATTATAATATTGGTTTCACTTGGCCCACTTTTTCATAAATGCAGCTGCCTCATGGAGCATGTGCATTGGTACCATTATGTGGCTTGGTTTTAGGCCCAGAGCAGTAAACTTTATAATGTTTAAGTGTCTTTTTTCTATTCTGTTTTATTTTTCTTTTCTAATTTACTAGCCAAAATAAATTTAGAATAATGGAATCAAAGTGGAAAAACAGTAACTTTTTGTCCTAATGTCAAGTAAAGTGGAGAGAATGAGACATGCAGGGTCAGAGCCGCTCGGGCCTCCTTAGCCCTATCCTTCTGTGCTGCAGGGAAGGTTCAAAGCCAGCTGACGATGTTAGAAGCTGAAATCGGCCTACAAGGTGATGGATAAAATTTATAGGCAAACATATTGCTGGGAATGTCCTTGTTTTTGTGCTATGAATGAGGTTTTTAAATTTTACTGTGAATATTGCATGCCTGAGAGCGAACACTGACGGAAGGCACTGCTTGTCTTTTGGAACCATCTATTGGAGACGTGGAAATGACTCATAAATTGGGCCTAATTTTCATCAGGCTCTTGACCAGACATTTGTGTTCTTATGGATGTCAGTGGGTGCAACATGGGGGGAAAAAAGAGTGTACATTCTCTCTTTCTTTCCCGTACTGTCATTTCTCACTGTAATGAGCACAAAAATAATTGGACAACTGAGCTATCAGTAAAAGGACACACTTCAGTGTGCGTCAAAGAATTATTTTACAGGACAAACTTTAATCTTTAAATGTGATTGTAGATAATTTGTGGTACCATCTGTCCATTTGGAATTGTTTTAGCCTTTTCTGTCATTATACAGTAAGTGCCGCCGTGTTTAACATTAACATTTGATATTTTACACATTTAATTTCTGTTCTGCTGTGTGGTCCTTAGGGAACGGAGTGCTAGTGTTACATGAGAGAGACAAAGTATTGATCAGTTAACATTTCAGCTACATTTATGTATGTCGCAAAATTAATGAAAATGCCAGACAAAAATGTCAGAGTGCACAAAAAGGTAGAATTTAAATTTGGTAGTTTAATGAAAAGTTTAAGATGTGCATTATCAAAAAATGTCCTCTTGCCTTCAAAGTACAGTTCCTAACAGAATAACTACAGGGAGACACATATTTTACTTACAGGAACAATGAACATGAATTATGAAGGGATGTCAACCCCTCAATGTACCTTGTGCTCCAATAAGGCATGTTTGAATGCTTAACTGTTACTCATAAAATACATTTGTTTCTTTTTCTATCTGGAGAACTACCAGCTTTGACCCTCTGTACTGACCCACCTGTGAGGCAGGCTTCCTACTGAGATTTTCTCCCTAGTTTTCCTTGGTATCCATGTGTTCCTTTGTGTCAAAACTGAGAATTCCCTCTATACCAATTCATCGAGGCCACTCTGGTTCATTACTCGTGCCTTTCTGGGTCCTTTTCAAATGCCTGGTTTTCCTTTGCTTCCAGATAACGTGTGCTCCACCTTCATTCAATCCACATTTTAGTAAAAGATCACACTCACACTCGGGACAACAGCTACTCTCAGAAAAGCTGGGCCATTGTGCAGGAAAAAAGAAAAAAAAACAGAGATGATGTATGCAAAGAATGACATGAGGCAGCTCTGTGCAGCCAAATGATTTTAAAAAAAAGAAAAAAAAAGAAAGAAAGAAAGAAAATGGAGGAAGCACAAGCAGAGCAGGAGGAACTGACTCGCAGAGGGGATGGGATATAATACAACGTTCTGAAGACAATAGGCTCCCAAGGCTGCCTTATCAAGTACTTCCTGTATGAAAGCCTACTGCTGTTAAACAACATATGGATTTTTCTAAAAGTTATTATAAACAATAAAGACACTTTAAGTGGCCTTCATGTTCAGGGACTAAAAACAGAGCATTGCTTAAGGAGAAATATCAATGTGAAAACAAAGGCATATCTACGTCACCTGTAGTTCTAGTCTTCACATTCATATTACTGAACAATATAGGGTGATTGTACAACATTTAGGTTTCCAACAGTAATTTCTCTTTCAAAATTTCAGACATCAATAATACCACACCAACAAAATAATGCTTGAAGTCCATGGCAATTTTCAAATGATTATTATAGAAGCCTTTTGTTGTTGTTGTTGGAGAGATTTTATTTTAGGGTTAGCAGAAAAATTGGAAATGTTCCAGATGTAATTTTTGTTACTTCCCTGCAATAGCAAACAGAAGGGCCTCTGAAAAGCAAAGAAACAAGTACTAAAGCAAAATTATCTATAACTGTTGGTCCTACTCCTGTATGCATGATTTTTCTTAAAGTTACGTAAATCTGAACTTCCAAGCCCTTCTTCATTTATGCTCTCATCTTATATAACACTAAGTTTACTAAACAATACTTCCAAGTTGATGCATACACATTTTAAAGCTACTTTAAATATTGCCTTCATAAATGTGTGAGGAAAGAAGAAAGCCTATATAGAATTTTATTGAGTTAGAGGATCGTATACCACCAAACTTGCCTAAATGTATTTTACAAAGTCAAAGATCATTGACATCTAGCAGATTATAGTACTACCATTTTTGTTTGTTTGTTTGTTTGTTTTTTTCAGTAAATAGATTGGGTGCCCAATTCATATGAACATGCTGGGACTTTAAGTTGATACTCAAAATATACATTTATTTCCCCCAAAAGTTATCTGAATTTCAAGGAAGAATAATTTTTCAAAACATAGGCCTATGAAAATTTAGGTTATTTTTAATTGGTGCCTTTCACAAAGCATTGCATATAAATCATTATAATTGCATCAAAACCCACAATTTGAAAGCAGATTTGATTTTAGGATTGATCACAGTTAGCTAAAATCAACCCTGAATCAGGAAATGTAGCAAATCAGATATTAATGAAACAAAGCATTTTGACTAGACTTCTCTAATCCTTCTCCAGGGATGATGCTCTAGTTCAGTTTGGAGGTCTATTTAAATGTATAGTCTTTTTGTTTTGTTTTTGTAGCCTTTATATATACAGATGACAGCACTTCCTTAAGTCACTACTTAGTTTTCTTTAAATGATACCAATGTACTTTTCTGGTTTATTTTAATAAATGTCAGCTAAAGGGCCTCCTGCTCTTTGGTGGGAGATAATCACATAAGCCACAGAGTGTACTACTCTCTGAAAAGTTTATTCCTCTTAAAGTTTATTTTATATTTATAATAAGAAGAATTTAATTCTTATAGCACATCACACACATTCTATTATCTCTACTCTCCCTCCTTTGTCCTCTAAAGCAGGAGCAGTAAAATGCTATAATCTGGGGACATTTTCTTCCACGGGTGATTTGGGGAAAATAAAATATTTCACTTTTCCTCAGGTATAGTGCTGTTGTGCTATATTATAATTAAACATAAACCACAGATATCACAAAAATAATTATGATATGACATTGAGTATAGGAATTAGCCTTCCCATGAACCTTAATGGTATCTGCAGTGAAGGTTGGTGGGGGCACAGCAATGCCTGGGTGTAGTCCCCGTCTTGCTGTGTGTCTGCGGGCCCATTCCATCTCTAGTGGCCTCCTTGCATTACTTATCAGCTAGTTTCAGCTTCAAAACCTTTATGGGACCCTTTAAAAACATGGTGCATGGTTCAGATTTTATAATAGAGTTGACTAAGAATAAAAAATTAAAAAATAATAAAATCAGAGATGTCTCACTCTCTGTCACCAGATTCCTAAAGCAAAGTTCTTATCCTTTGAAGAATTTTCTATCTTCCTAACACTTTAATTTAAAGTGTGAGGGACATACATACTGAACAAACTAGCAAGCCATATTTCATTGCAAAGTATTTCTATGTAAAGTGTTTTGCAAAGAAAAATGTTTAAATGAATGAGATAACTATATAATTTATTTTGGTAAAATTTTGGAAAGAGTAATAACTTCTGAATGGTTGTAAATTATAATAGAAATACAATCATTAATATACTTTAGATAGTAAGTTCACTCTCCACGTATTTCCATGCCCCTTTGTATCTGGTAAATATTAAGAAAAGGGAATAGAATGTTTTCCAGTGTCCCATTTCCTTTTCTTTTTTGACCAATTTATAAATATATACCTTAGAATTTTGAATGTATTAGAGTTAGACTACCAAGTGAGAAGCTAACCTGAACTGTTGTTAAGGAAGTTGCTCCTGTTTTTCACCCAGCAAGTGGTAACAGTGGAGATCAGTAGTAGAGTAGAGATGAATGGCCATTTCTCACTCCACTCCTCAGCTGCCGGCTCAGGGAATTAATGAGGGACAAATTAGAGAAAAGCTAGGAAGCAAGGAAAAATAGAAATGATATCAAGTGTAAACAGATAATTGGATAAAATGAAAGCCAACGCTGATTTTAAGGAAAGTAACAAAAATTTTAGAGATAAAATATATTTTTTAAAAATCTTAAATCAATGCTTCTCAAATCTTTTTTTTTTTTTATATTCACCATCTAAGGAGAAAAAAATCATTTAATTTAATGAGATAAATTAGATACTAAGGAATAAGATTCTGTCAGGGAGTATTAAGTTTTGGAGGGCCACAAATCATAGTACTATCTTAAGATTTTTTTTTTTCTCAAAAAAGAGAAAGATCTCACGGACATGGTCAACAATGTAGTGACTGCAGAGGGGAAGGGTGGGGGGAGGTGGATAAGGGTATAGAGATAAATGGTAAAGGAAGAAATAAATTAAATTAATATTTTTTTCTATCCTCAAAGATCCAATTTTGCCCCCTTGAGTGCTATATAGCCTCTATTGAGAGTGTATGCTCTAAATGAAGTTCAATGTGAGTTTAACAATATTTACTTTTATGCTGTTGATATAATCTAGTTTGGATTTACTGTAGTTTGTATACATTGCAAATTATCCCCATAGTTATCCAGTCTGGAGAAAGATAATTTGTAATCTCTATACAAAATCATTGACTACACTGGAGTCCAACTAAAAGAAAAATTTTGTTTGGCTTCGTAGATATAGAATTAAATCTTCCCCTTATGAAAACACATATGAGAGTTTTTTTTCCTCTCCACCAATTCCATGGGTGCATTGTTGTGCTCCACTGAAATGAAGAAGTAGGGTGAACATTTATTCTGGCCTAAGTAACATAACCCCTCTCATTATGAAAGTTTGATGGGTTTTGTCCATACTTTGCACTATATTTATGACTAATATATAATCTTTATATTCTTAAATGAATATCATTATGTCAGAAATATAGAAGCATACTTCATTAGGCTCAATTACCTATTAGATCTTCATTGGAAGGGCAGGAATAAAGGTTGTGGAGTAGGAAAGTCATTTGAAACTGTAAAGATACCTGTTACACTGGCTATTCTGCATAGCAGTTCCCCACAGGAATAAAAAACCTTCTACTGTTGCAATTTATCAATACTATGTAAACATATGATGTTTTATATCCCACTTTGCCAAATACAAATAATTCTATTGCATTTCCCATAGTTGGCATTCTATGCAGTTCCTACCAAGCAGACTCAGGAAATCTTACATTTTTCAAATAAGAATATAGCATACAGTTTAATATTATTTTCCTTAGTCAATTAGAGAAATCTTTTGGATTTAGTTTAAAATAATAGACCACCAAGGATTAAAGCAGTTCATTAATTATCCATAAATTAGTGTACTGAGGTTATGTAAAAGATGTGTTATATTTTTGAAGTGATATTAGTAAAGTGATGGCTGCTACTCAGAGAAAATTAATTCATAAATACAGAAGCTCGGACTGCTGTTTTACCCCTCAACCAGGAAGCTGGTACTTATGAGAAAGACCTTTAAACCCAGCATATACTAGTTTATTTAGGTATGCATTGTTTCCTTCATATTTAAAATTTTCAGAATATGAGCTTCCTATCATGCTTTTATTTCTAACTCCTAAATATTTTTCATATTGGCTCCCAATTTCCAAATAAGATGTAAATGTCTGTTTTGTAAGACAGTTGCTTAGGCCTTGGAACATATTTTCCATAATAGCAATGTCATAAATTATGACATAGAAGCACTCACAAAGCCTATTGAGTCCTTCATAGAGAACTAGCAATAGAATAGAGACATTACATGTAGGAATTAGATTCAGTGGAATCATAGTTGGGTGCTTAGGGTGCTGGGAACACATATGTCCAACCTCAGCTTTAGGATAGAGCACCTTCCTAGTGGCCAAAGCATGGAGCCTGCAAAAGTAGAGATTGTATGGGCTTTGAAAGGCACAGGTAAAGTCATGGAGTGCTACAAATGGAAAGGGAGCTTAGAGATCATATTACAGCAGAGGAAATTAAACTGCTAAAAGGTAAAGGGACTTACTAAGATACTAACTATACTTCTCCCCCACTTGCTGGTAATGGATGCTACAAAGACAGCAGCATTGAGAAGATAAAGGCAAAGAGAGAGACAGAAAGACAGGGAGAGAGAGAGAGAGAGAGAGAGAGAGAGAGAGAGAGAGAGAGAGAGAGAGAGAGATCCTGAATCTCATAAGTCAAGTTGCTGTTAATTAAGAAAAACCAAGTGTCTGACATTGTTCTGCAGAGTTCTAAGAGTGTAAAATTGGACTACCAACCCTTGGTATTTTCTGATAAGGAGTGTGTTGATTGGGAGGGCTGTATTGACTCCTCAAATTTGCAAATCTATGTTCACTTTTCTTAGTAGTATTCCTGCAGCTTAAGTAATAAGTATATTTCTTATGTTTTGATGAACTTTTCTATTAGTTGAGGTCATACCACACTATAGCTCCCCAAACACTGTGCAGATATGGGCATATGGTAATAAAGAACTCTTAAGAGTTCACTGTGTGTTTAAGTGAAGTACATTTTAGACAAGAAATGTCATTAAGCCTCTAAGTAGTATAAATTACTTATTCCCAAAAGTAAATGTAGACTCATTAAGAATATATTTCCCAGGTTTCAAATACATATTATCACTGAGTCACTTAAACAGTTTAAACCATCTATATTGATCCATATTGATTTAATTGTAGCTAAGATGAACCTGTACATGGCTAAATTTTCGTTAGACTAAATAAATGCCAGAGGTGGGGAAAGTGTATGTATTCTGAATTATTTAGAATAACTGGTGATCCAACTTTATTATATTGCTCTTATCTTAATTTAATAATTTGGGCATATTTTGAGATTCTATTAGAATTTGTAGGACGTTGCCCACTTATATAATTATATAAATTATATGAGGTATAGTTTGCTATAAACTTGGTGCACCAATTTATTGCAACTGGAGTTACTAGAGTGAAAAATCTAAATTAAATCATCTCTATGAAATGCTTTGAAGTCCTTAACTACAAGGGCCTATGGATCATTTAGGCTTGAGTAATGTACGGGACCACAATAACACAAGTTTTTGTTTCTGAGAGCTATGTATTAATCTTGAAAAATGATTTAGCTTAAAATTCTTATTTGAAAATATTCTGTTAGACCTCAAAAAGAGAGATAAATCACAAGGAAAAATATCCCATCAGTGTTTGTGGGAAGTGCATGATTTTTCTTCCAAAAATATACTGGAGACATATTTAATAATACCTAGGTTCTATTTCTAATTGACTAGAATGCTTAACCTAAGTTTAAGGAACCAAGAAATAAAATAGATTGTAAACTTAAAAATGCCATTTGTCAGTATTTTTAATCCATTACTAGAACCAGTGACAGGAAATAAATCCAGGTTGTTCTGCTTGAGATGCATTTCACTTGCCATTAACAGATCTTCCCGTTTTCATGCACACTCAATAAAACTGTGTTGAATGACTGACTCAGATGACTTCGGCGGCAAAACTCGAAGTTAAAGCTGTAATATTGTAACAGAAACCCCCAACAGTAGTATCAGATGAAGCTGAGAATAAATGTAGTATATCAGGCATCATAAAGGGTAAATGTGGGGTACATTTATGCTCTCCTCTATCTACTAGGAGATTCATACATAAGATTCACACTCATTATTTTCGTCATCTTAATGAGATCAGTGTGGGAACACTTCTCTCCGTCTTGACTGTCAGAAATGGGGCACTCCATTATTTCTCCTTCCTCTCTATACTTTTAAGGGACCTGTAGTATTTCCTTGGAAAGCCAGAAATGTTAACTGTTTACAGCAGGCAGCTCCAGAGTATAGCATAAAAAGGTTTAAGGGCTTTAGGTAGAGACCACAGCGTTAGCCTCTGTCTTTTGCTCTCACTCTTTTTCTCTCATGTGTACACTTTTATTTATTTATTTTTCAGATTTTTCTCATCTGCCCTGTTTCCCAAGAGATTTTCTTGGAAAACATATTTTCTCCATGTGCAGGAAAATATGGTACCTGACTATTACTTCTAATTGTGATCCCCCTTCTCCTTGGATCTATTACCCTAATTGATTTCGCACAGTCTTCCTAAACCAAATCCGAATGCAGTTGGTTCATGTGTCCAAGCCGGATACATGTTTGGCCTTGAACTGAAAGGTAAAATGAACAAGCAGCCAACTTCTACTGCATCTTATCCTCAAATTTTCAGATCTGTCAAGAAACAGTCACTGTTGATAAATAAAGTTGCTAGGATAGATTTTTTAATTGTGTTTTTAAATCACGACTTCCCTTCATCCTTAAGGACAAGACAATGGGAACTTATGGAAATATTCTTTAAGCCTTATAAGCTATTATTAATTTACATTGTAACCACACTGTTTTTGGTCTGTGCTCCTTTAGAGGATCTCATGTGTTAGAGGATTCCCTTTAACATGATTGAAGAATTTTAAAGTAGGCATTTTTAATATTTGCTGCCCTCTTAATTATAACTTGTTTAATGCACCACTGTTAGCACAGGGATTATGAGTTAATAAAAGTGTCATAGTATTAGTGAATAAAACACTATGTAATTTTCCCTAGGTAATGATTAACACCATAAGCCTATATTAACAATACTCTTAGTGTACAGTTCCTAAATGTATTTGATTCTCATCGTTTAGAAGGCAATTTTGTACTGAAGTTCAGTAATAAAATATGTGAGTAATTTAGTAAGCTAGATCAGGTAAACTTCTTAAATGCATAAATTTTTTCAAATGATTTGTATTACATTCTATGTAAAATATTATTCTTTTTTAAAGAAATGAATCGAAAGTTTTAAATGTTAGCTTAACATTCACCAGTGCAACCTAATTGAGATTCATAAAGAGCTTATGTCTCTCATCACATTGTTTGTTAAAACAGTCAAAAAATAAAATTAATAAGCCATTAGGTCATTATTACGTAATGGTTTTCTTCACATAGATAAATGGGTTTCTTTTTCTCTCTTTCTTTTTAAATAATGTCTTTCTGGCTTTGTTCCGTGGCTGCAGCAGGCTGTTAGTATGTATCTTTATACTATCAGAATGAATGAGATATATCTGTATAAATTATTGATTCACTTGAGCCTACCTCTGTAATTCAGAGCTGAAAACTCTGGCAGCTTATCTAATAGAATGATATAACTAGGAGACTGAAGTTACCTACCACAGCAACAATTGCCAGTTGGGGGGTCAAATGCCCTTTTACCTTTATACCTGAACACCTGCAAATTGAGCTGTATCCCATTCAGAATTTTAAGAACAGGTCCATTGTCGCAGGAAGTAGAGTTTGTTTCTTGGAGAAAATTATGCCAGTTCTAGTTCTGAATGAAAGACAAGGCTTTTATTACTCAAGGGATATTAGGGCTGACTGCTTTTTTGAGAAAACAAATTTGCTGTAACTTTATCTGTAATTTAGTCCTGAATGGGTGCAAATAGACTGCACATTGTATGGTGCAGAAAGAAGAAAATAGGGTTTGTTAAAACCGTACAAGGGCTATGTAACCATTATATTTCCGAGGGAAGTCTTATCAGAGTTGCAGGTTATAAGGGGGAATATTTTGGTTACAGCCTTAGCATCAAACACCTGTTTTGAATTTTAGTTTAGAATGACATTGGAAAAGAAAGTTTTTGTCTAAAATTGTGGATGATTAAACAGCCACCTCCTGGATGTTACTACGCAGGTTGTCTATGACTTCGAGACTGGCCCTGTCCGGAAACTTCTGAAATTATTAAAATCACTCTTCATGAGGCTGAATATTAGACTCAGAGCTGATTGGAATATGTTGATTTGTTTCCCTTGTATAAGAAGATTAGATTCATAAGTTTATGTGCCCTTTCTAATTAAAGAAAAGTAAATCCTATGCAATATTCTTTTCTTAAGGGTCTGATTCAAACTTTGCCAAGGCTGAGAGCAAGATGAATGTTTTGAGGAAGGGACAAGAAAAAGCATACCTCACCTGATGAGCTTCCAGGTCACATAGTGTGGGGACTAATAGATCGTATATTATTTGGAGAAACTCATCCCTCAAGTTGGTCACCCACTCGTTAGTAAGCTCAGGAGTTGTCATAGACACACTCATTTTTACATTGTTACAGTTGATCACTGACATGGAACCCTGCCTAAGTAATCAAACATCTCAGCTATATGTTTGTTCTGAGCTCCAACATAGTCAATTAGCACACTTGCTATTTAAAATTTCGTTGTAATAGGTCTTCATTAGTTAGCAGTTACCATTATTGAATAGTTACTCAATTATGTTTGTCCCACGCCTCATTTTCACTTCTTTCAGAGTCCATGTGGGCATATCTCCAGGAACATTCATGAGCCCCACTTCAGGCAAATTCATGACCCCTACCCCAAACAAACCGTTAGAGGTTGAACCAGGGTTTAATACATAAATTTTTCTTGCTGTGTTTTGGCGTAGATAACTAGGCACTTGGACTTCCCCTTTTCCTGTTTATTTCAGGATTTCTGGCGTTTCTTCACTGAATAAGGAGAGGAAAGAAGTGTTAAATGGTAAAAGCCCATTGTCAGTTATGTCTCTCAGATGTGACCATCTTTCTACCCTTAAACCCATCCCTTCTTTCACTCTTCTCCAGTCTCTCAACCAGATTCCCATCTGGGCACATCATTTTCCAGGGCTTACTCCCCATTGTGTGCATTATGGTCCTTGCCACACTTTGCTTGTGTCTGCCATATTTTATGTCACTGAAATTCGCCTGTGCCCTGTATCCTCTGATGATCATATCTGTTATCTAGGGGTGGCCCCATTCCCACCCCTAGATAACGTATGCACATTTTATTACTGGCTTTGTGGACAAAGTATTGCTGATTCCTTGCCATTCAAGTCCTTATTTACAAGCAGGTATAAAAAGGCTATAATTAGGATATCAGAGAGCAGGTAGAATACGAAAATGGACCCAGTCACTCACAAGGATGCTTATTCTTGGTTGTACCTCTTCCTTCTATGAAACAATCTGGAGGAGATTGGTCATAAAGTTTTTCCTAGCTTGGTAACCTCACTGTGCTTTTCTCTGTGTAATACAAAATAAGCAAAAGCAGGTACCCACATAAGAAGTGCAACACACCACACTTAGCTTGAAAAAACACAGGGTTTAAATTTCCCTGCATAATGAAGCATGATAGCTGCAAATTTCCAGCCATAGGATGGCACATCAAAGGGAAAGATATAGTCATACTAATATTCCTGCTACTGTTGATTCTCTGGAACACAGTTGGGTTCTTTCTAATGCATCTATCATTGCTGACTAGGTCTTTGCAACTTAGATTTGTAGGCTGGATTCAATGTAAGAATATAAATTGTTTCAAGGATGACAGATTACACATCTGGTTTCTTCTCCTCCCAACCTCCGTGTTCACCTTTATCGCAATTTTTTCCCCCAAAAAGTAATGTGGTTTAAAAATCATTTTAAGTTGCCCAACATAAATGATAAAAGCAAATATTGGATTCACAAACAATAGCCTTTATTGGTTTGTGACAAGTGATCCATCTTTTTACATTAGTGCAGCTTTCTGAACCAGATTATTTTTCATAATTGATAATTTGTGAGTCATATATTTGTTATCTGTTCTTTTATGGCTTTGAAAATAGTGAATGATGCCAAAGATCACTGTGCTTTTATAAAGAAAATTATTTTAGTGTAGTTTATTGGCTGGCATTTTCTGGAAGTATGTTCCCAGTAAGTTTTGCAGAGAATGTAACTAAGATAAAAGTAATATCTCTTGCTAGCAAGAGACCTGATGGGTTTAGAATTCATAGTGATAATGTGAATTTGGTTTTAGAATTCATTCATGTCTAGCATGAGAACAAAGAAGGTACACAAATAAGAAAAAAATGTCAAGTACAATTTTGCAAGCTAACAAAAAATAGTTATATTGCATATATGGGCAATTTTCCCAATACATAATCTACATTAAAACAACATGTAAACACAATAGGCTACCTTGCCATGAGCTGTGCCACAGAATAATGGCACTATATCTTATAATCAATAATTTTAGGTGACTTTGATAGATAGCATTAGGATAAGTATCTATCAACCATAATACAGTTTTTTATTATTCAGCTTTATATTTTGTTCTTAAGACCTTCTTAAATGCAAACAGGGAAAGTCTTACCCTTTATTATGGTTTAAAATTATGTTATGGTAAAACTAGGACTACATATGAATTTATTTGCCCAGGTAAATAATAATAAGGCCTTTACAATCTATTTTGCCTAAGAGGGCAATATTAAAAATTTATTTTTACCCTTAAATAATAACTCTCTCATACATCCCGAACATTTTCACAAATTCTCTTCATAATTATACTGACTGACAAAATATAAATTAGTTGGCAAGTAACAATACAATTTACTGAAAAAATATATAAGAGGAAAATATTGGTAGATGAATTAAATATTAATTTCACAGAATATTTATTATTAATCTGCTTCTAGAAATTATATGGTTCATCCTCAATCTTTATTAAAATTTTTCCTGAATAATTTAATTATAGAAAACTGTTTCTAATAAAAAGATTATCTATTTAATTAAAATAAAATGGAGGGCATTTAATCATTACATAATTATATTATGATTATATATAATTAAATGCCATATATAAAAAATTTGCTTTTCAGGAGATTCTAAGAGAAGGAAAAAAAGACCTGTAGATTGCAGCCTTCACCACGTCCACTTTTAAAGTTATAGGTTCTATGCCACTCATTCATCTAAGTGCTTAAAATGTATACTTTAATTGGGGAAAAGTGCTGAAACACACACAGTTGGCTATAAATCAAGATAAACTAGCATATGTATTACTAGTACAATGCCTTTTCTTGATTATTTTGTTGTATTTGAGTTTTTAAATTGAATTTCACCTAAAATTATTATGTCTAAATATTTTAATGATACGTCATAAATAAAATTTTGCTATTCAAGACCAAAATCCAATGATAAAGAACAGCATTATGTCCTTATTCAACCTGAATATGTTCTAAGTTATGTTTACAATTAAGGATGTGTGAACATCTTCATCAGATGGGCAAGCAGAATGTTTGAACTATAAAAAGAGCAGTGTTGAAGAATAACTTTCCTTTATGAGTATCTTAGAAAATGCTGACAATGTTACTTAGCATATAAAACAGTATGAGAAAGAATTTGCTCTACCTTTCAGATGTTTTGTTGGCCTCATTTATAGCATGTGCAAGTAATAGTGGGATATGTTTATTTGTACATATGGTGTGACAGATTGTTGATGTGTTTTAACCATAATATATTACTCAGTTTTGAAACCTACTCTCTCTAGAGTTGGAATTTTTTATAGTCAAAGGAAAATGCATTTCTAATAACGTGTCTTACCATTTTAAAGATACGCATTTTAAAAATTGCTCTTTGTATTTCAGACTATGTGGGCTGCTATATAAATGACTGAGAATTCATTAAGAATTTTATTTGTTTGGCAAGTAAAAATCATATTTCTTTATTTTAAGATGAACTATTATCTGTGTTCATTACTGAAGTATTTACTATTTTCTTAAAGAAGGATAAATTTTAAATATATGTAATCTTTAAATTACTCTACTGAAAGTAGATAGTTATTGAACAAATAAATTTTAAAAGCTATACAGAGTCAGGGAATATGTAGTATAAACAGTCCCTTCCACCTATCACTGCCTCCTGATGAGATTTGTTTGGGGGACCATGGAAACTTATTACAAATTTTGTTATTGATTCCTTTACCAAAACAATAAAAATCATCCATTTAGATTCTACATCGAATCTATATATAGAATTAGTGTATATTCAGAGCTATTAGAATACATTAATGAAAGATAACTTTTTTTCCCATCAGAAAAGCAATTTACATTTTTCAGCAGATTAAAAAAAAAAAAAAGTACCCAAAAGAAAAACGTGGGAAATAATAGAAAACTCTAAAACTGGATTGCAGTTTGAAAACAAAAACTGTCAATATATATCCCAATATTTGTTACCCAATCTTACATGCTTCTGGGCTTATCTACTTGTCCGCAAATAACTTATGTGACATTATAACAAATTGTTTACCTCTTCCCCACCCCCCCCCCCTAATCGTATCATATGTCATTCTGCAGTTTGGCCTGTAGGTAGCAATCTTGCACCATTAAAAGCTCTCCATTTACTCATTTATTTAGGCTGGAAAAGCTTACACCATTAGATCTGTTAAATGTAAGCAGTGTTATTTGCATAAATTCCAGACTTTGATGATGGTCTGTGGCCTAAAGATTATGCAGTTGTTTGGCCTTGAAGTTCATGATTTTGCTCAGAGGTGACTTTACTTTGCATTGTGACCCTATCTGTAGGTGGGAGACAGCCAGTTATTTGGGTACATAACCTGGAATATAGAAAATCATGAGGCCTCTTGTCTGAAACATAAAGCTTTGTTTCTCATACAACCCTTCATATAACAGAGACATCCATAAGACTTTTAAATTATAGAATAATATTTTAGTAATTATGTAGCAAAGATTACAAAGAAGTGCTTCAGAAGTCAGGGACTCTCACAGGCAATGTGACAATTGTTAGCAATTCAGAACCTTTACCAGTTTAGGCTTGTTTAATCTTACCTGTTATTATCTTATTATTGAGAATAGTTAAAAGCCAAAAGAACCAGCATTATTATTGTGATTCGTTATCTTTAAACAAATACTATGAAGTGCCATTGCATTTTTTGTTTTTTTTTAATGGCAAAGAGGATTGTTTCCTTTCTTCTCAGCCATTTTTGGAATAACTGATACGTATATTAATTCAAACAAATGCAAAACATGTACCAAAATGTACCTTTATTTCTAATTAATAGGTTGAAAATGGGACATGATGTTTTTAAATTCAAAATATTGAAAAATATTCAAAAGTATAGCTTTCTGTTTCTCTCAGAAAGGTCATTTTCATTTGTTAACAGGGCTATTTGTCCAACTTTGATCTTTCCTTCCTTCCTTTCTTCCTTCTTTCTTCCCTATCTTCCTTCCTTCCTTCCTTCCTTCCTTCCTTCCTTCCTTCCTTCCTTCCTTCCTTCTTTCCTTCCTTCCTTCTTTCCTTTCTTCCTCACATTGACTGAATGCCCACTAAATGTACAGGCTCTATTCTAGACTGAGAATCAAAATTGGTTAGGACCTAACTGTGGAAACATTTATATTTTTATTAAAGTCACATCTTACTGAGGAGGAAAATGGATTTTTAATTACACTGAAATCTCATCAATGTATTTTACTTACAGGTTAATATTTCATACCTATGAATGTCTAATTCCATGTTATTTTTATGGAGTTAAAAAAATTATGAACCTTCATTCCTATGTATATTCCTTAGCTACCTAGGAACTTACTGAATTTTAGAGAATGGAGCTTGGTTTATTTCAGGGATCCTTTGAACAAATTGTTTCTGATTATTGTATTTCTTAATATGGATTATTATATTTAAATGGGAGAGAAACCATCCTTTGATTGTCAACATATTTCAAACTATCTGCATTTTAAGTTTTAGCTATTGACCAAATTGGCAGTATGATACATCTTATTTTGCAAAAACTGCCTTTTAGTCCTAGAAATTGTAAACCCTCAGTTACCACCTTTGTTGATAAAACATCTACTACTTTTTAAAGTTAGAAATTAATCCAATCATAAGAAACTATGGCTGAGATTTCATTTTGGACCTGTCATGCCCACTCTTTATAATACTTGCAAAGGTTACAGAGTGCGGTTTCAGGAACAAGAAGAGCTTATTGTTTGTAAGGAGTAGCCTTTGATTCCATGGATCAGTGGTTATTAGAGTTGCAGCTGGTTCACAACAAATATTCACATCTGAAGTGGTTAGATAGAGAAGTCATTTTCTCACAGGGTAACCCCCAGGGCTGGAGGTAGGGGAGATACTCAGAAAGAAGTAACTTGAGTGACTAAGAAGTTTCAAACCCACTGGTGAAACTAGGATGAGAGAAATCATTGTAATGTGGTAGGGAGGCTTTTTCATTTCTTAATGTTACACATTTGATTTTGAATCCTTTACTTTTCCAAGACTTTCTGATTATAAGATTCAATGACATATTCCTTTATTAAGTATAGTTGATTTACATGTTGGTTTTCATCAGATTCAGGCATACTATTAAAATATTATTTTTTAGTCATGCTCTTTTCAATTCTGAAAATGTTCTTTCTATTAGCTAAAAATGTAGTTCATCCCATAGCCCTTCTCTCCACCTGCTTACCACCCTCTCCCAAATCAAGGTTTAGGCTAGGATACCAAACATGTGAAGTACCTGCAGTTTCAAGGGATCAGTTCTTATCTGAGCTAAATGAGGATGAAGTTGCAGATGAAAATAGAAGAGTGGAAAAACAGGTGCTTGAGCAGGTGGGTTTGTGATCTTTTGCCATTACACTGGTTCTCATAGTTTTAGAATAATCACAAGAACAACAGAGCTCCCTCTGTTACGGGGGAGTCTGGGGCATCCTCACACCAGGGCATGACCTTAAGGGGTGATGAACTTGACTAGCTGGGGATGACATTTCTCTCTTTCTTTCTAATTTACCTGCCCCAATATACATACAAATGCACACATTGCTGTCTCCTAATACAGTCAATACAGATTTTTGTTTTACCTCTGGAGATCCCTTCTTGTGTGAGGGAGAGGACACAGAGCAAAGAAACCATCATTGTTCTTTGTCAAACCTCAAAGAACTCATTTCCAAGGGAATAAAATGGATACATCTCAGAATTAAGGAAAACATCAAGCATTTTGATTTTTTTATTTCTTCATTTTTTTCAGGAGATGTGAAAATACCTTTAGAACAGAAACAGAAATATAGAGAAAGACTTAGACCTGGCACTACATTGAAAACACAACTTTGTTTTTCTTTTAATAGCTCAAGAATAAGTGGGTTCCACTGTGAGAGATGAATAATTATTGCATTTATTAATAAGACCATACAGCCAACTTTTTGGCAGAGTGCATGGAACTTGGAATAAGTTCTTAGAACAGTGCTTCTCAGCCTTTGATCTGCATGCAAATCTCCTGGGGGCCTTGTTAAAATCCAGATTAAAAACCTCCATAGGGCCCTGGTCGGTTTGGCTCAGTAGTTAGAGTGTCGGCCTGCGGTCCTGAGAGACCCGTGTTCGGTTCCCGCTAAGGGCACGTACCTCGGTTGCAGTTTGTCCCCGGCCCTGGTCGGTTGTGTGGGTGGCAGCCACTCGATGTGTTCCTTTCATAGATGTTTCTCTCTCTCTCTCTGTTCCTCTCTCTCCCTCCCACTCTACCTGAACAAAAAATGGAGGAATGTCCTCGGGTGAGGATTAAAAAAAAAAAACCTCCATAGGGCCCTGGCCAGTTTGGCTCAACGGTTAGAGCGTCAGCCTGCGGTCCAGAGAGACCCAGGTTCGGTTCCCGTTAAGGGCACGTATCTCGGTTGCAGTTTGTCTCCAGCCCTGGTTGTTCGTACGGGTGGCAGCCACTCGATGTGTCCCTTTCATGTCGATGTTTCTCTCTCTCTCTTCCTCTCTCTCCCTCCCACACTCTATCTGAACAAGAAATGGAAAAATGTCCTTGGGTGAGGATAAAATAAAATAAAATAAAAAAATACAAAAACCTCCATAGGCCAAGAGCTTTTAGGTGATTCTAAGGCTTCTGGTTGAGGACCACACTTAAATAAGACCTTAATAAAGGTCTTAACTTACACAAAAAATGTCAATGGTCTAGCACATAGCTTTTCCAACATTAGTGTGTTTCAGAATCACCAGAAAGGCTCTTAAAAATACAGAAATCTAGGCTCCCAAGGTTTCCAATGTAGGATGGTGGAGGTGGGGCTCAGGTTGTTTACATTTTTAACAGGTTTGCAGGTGATGCTGATGATAATGATGCAGGGACTACACTTTAAGACCCACTGGTCTAATACAATCCACTCTACTGGAAGCTCATTAGAATCACTGAGGGAGCACACACACACACACACACACACACCCAGTTTCTGCCCTTTATTGAGTCTGCTTTAACTGGTCTTGGATAGGGCTCAGTATGATGAGTAAAATCTGACTACCCTTGGGTTATTCTAATGTGAATTCAGGCTAGAAAACCCAGCTGGTTCCTTCCACGAAGGGATATATAATGCCTTGGAGAAGAAAGAACTAAACCAAGAGAGGAAAGGAGTCAGAGTTTCAAAAGACAGGGAAGAAACCAGAAATTGCTGGAGGAGGAGAAAGAGAAAGACACTACAGATTTACGTTTTTAACATCAATGTAAAGTAAAAGTTGTGAGTGAAGGAGGGTCAGAAAAATGTTCTTACAACTGGCAGTTGGGGAGCTGCCAGGATTTTATTTCACTGACATCCTGACACTCCTCAATCCTCCTTTCTCCCTCGGTGTCTCTCGGTGCCTTAGACCCAGAAGGAAAAGCAGCCTCTTGAAGTGGCATCTGTAGGGTTGTAGTTCTTTTGCAGCAGATGATGTAGCTGTAGAAGTAAACTAATAAAATGAATCAAAATGTCCACACATTTCTTAAAATATTTAAATTTTTTTCTTATCTTTCAAACTCCTTTTGAAGATGAAGAACCAACGCTTTGTCAGTTCCCAATGTCACTTGATGACAGTGTTAATAGGGAACGTCCAAGAAGCAGATTGAGGCGAAATATAGGAAGAGAATGATCTTTCATAGTCCTTTTTGGTGCTTGGTATCTGTTCTATTTAGAGTAGACTGAGCAGCTGCTTCCAGCTCATCTTTTTTAACATTTGGAGATATGGCAAAAAAAAAAAATCTTAATTTTTGCCAAAACACAACCTTTCTCTCTACTTAATAAGGTTTCCTCATTCAGATAGGCTGGCCCCACATTGAAAATTCCCAGAACCCACAAATTCTCCTCCAGTATTGTGTCCAGTTCAAAGCGACCTCTCACTTGCATTTACATGACACTTGTAAAGTTTTGTATCTTCTTCAGATTTAGAATTGAACATTTTGTGCACACGTTTATTCCTACATAAACCATTCTAAAATTCATATAAGGAGGCACAATTAATAGTCCCCAAACCATTGTTGTCACTCTGTTTTCTTTTTTTAAGATACTGAAAACAAAACCTCAGTAACCATTCTAACCTCCTTTCTTACGTATAGTTCCATCCCACTCTTCTATTCCATTTTCTAGTCCAGAGTTGTCAGTGACATTGTCTACAAGTACCCAGCACGGGTACTTGTGCACCTGCCGGGGTCATATTTCAACAAAACACTCCAAGTTACTACTGCCAGTTATTTAGACTTGATTCTTAAGATGAACTTGTTTGCCATTTCCTAATTCTTTGCAAATATGTCTTTCTTCCCTCCTGGGTTTGAGGCTATAAAGCATGGAGAAGAGCCCTGGCCGGGGCTCAATGGTTAGAGCATCAGCCTGCGGACCAGAGTGACCTGGGTTCGGTTCCCGCTGAGGGCACATACTTCAGTTGCAGTTTGTCCCCAGACCCGGTTGGGGTTGTGTGGGTGGCTACCGCTCAATGTGTCTCTCTCACATGGATGTTTCTCTCTCTGTCTTCCTTCCTCTCTCTCTCCAGCTCTTTCTGAAAATAAATGCAAAAATGTCCTTGGGTGAGAATAAAAAAATAATAATAATAAAATAAAGAATAAAGAAGATATTGTATGTTTTCCTATTCTACTCAGACTATGGTAGAGGGCTTTGTACATAAAATACTCAATGTCAATGCATTTTTGTTGAATTTTATTTTGCAAGCTAGTCTAACCTGATGGAAAAAATATATATTTTATAGAACATTGGTCATGTAGGTTTTATTCTTAATAAACAGTGTCTGAACTAATGGAAAGCAAAATATAGCCAAATAGCATTACCCTGAATCAAGAATGATTTCTAGCGATTTTGGATACAAACAATACCGCTAAAATAAAAAATGGATTCTCAAATCCAAAGTAAACACGCTCTCCTCTGAAATCCTTTTTATGTTGTTATAATTTTCTTTAGTAAACCCTTTTATCAGGGCACAAGAATCAATTGCAACTCTCTAAATTTTCACAAAGCCTGACTTAATGGGGTTTACACTAATGGTCTTTTCTACATTATTTCCATCATGTTTCAGTAATAAAAAGCAGGTTGCAAAAGCCTCTCTATTTACTCAGTTGTGATATTTCACCATCATTATTATTAAGGACATTGTTTATTCATAAGATAGCATCCTTAACATTCACTTTGAGGAAGAACATTTTTAAGTAGTTAGATGTGTTCTATCCTGATTATGTCACAAAGTTTAATAAGAAGGAATTGTTTGTGGCCCTTTATTCCTTGATGATTTTTCCCACGACATAGCACTAATTAATAACTTTGCTGAAAAGCTACATAAATCAGAAAGATAAAATAAAGCAAGAAGTGGATGCCAAGAGAAAAGACTGCTGTTTTTTTAGATGACACAATGCATATTTAATGAAGAGCTTGTTTGCTTATGAAGTAAAACATGCCCTTTTTCTTAGCCACAACCTATAGACTGCAGAAAGAGAGAGAAAGGAAGAGAGATTTTGATGTAGAAGGAAACAAAATCAAGTAAAAAGCTTTCTTTACCGGAATACTAATGGTTTCTCAATAACTTTCTCTGATGTCTTCAGGGCGTTGGCGGTGGGGAGGGGAGACCTTAGCCCCTTTTAGTTTTGCAGCTGTTTTTACACTTTTATTTCCTCTATTTTCCTCCCACATTTACACAAAAACCTTCTCAAGTCTCTTTTAAGCACTGCAGCAACTAAATCAATCCTAAGTGGCAACCACTTCTAACAGAGCTGTGTATGACTGTGTGTTAATTAGCTCCAGTAGATTATCCCCCGGTGTGCAGCGGGGTGTTGGTGGGAACTTCTCAATGTGCAGAGAGTGCTGAGGATTTCATGTTTATTTTCATGTACTGAGGCAAATTCTCAGTATGTCTTCAAATTATCTCCTTGGGGGTGTTTTTCCTGAGCTAATCCTGACAGAATCTTTCTGTCAGATATGCCCATCATCAAGAACAGGAGAACGGTGCACATACAGGAACCTCTGTGCTCGGGGCTGTATGCAAATTTAATGCCCAGCTCATTTCTGTTTCTCTTACATGGATGACAGACATTTTAACAATGTGTTCCACATTTCCCTCTGGGAATCCAGTTGGATTCCTATATGTATATGAGTGCATATATACATCCATTTGGAATGTGCCTTTGAATACAGCATTGGGAACATATATGCATACAAATGTGTTTATATATGTACATATAAGCACATTTATTATAAGTAACGTGGATATTGGGATGCATGTGTAAGGATGGGAAAGAGTCAAGCAGCTCTTGATCAGAGATGTGTCTACATCCCAGGGAGACTAATCAGCTGCTGAAAAATGGATAGGGTAGAAGAATTGATAAACAAATCTATTCGGAATGCAATTCCACAACATTTGGAGTGGGAGTTGTGCCACTATGAAATGATGAGTAGCAACGGCATAGAAAATCAGCTTTGTTTTTCAGCTATTTTAATAGAAAAATGTTATATCCTCAGAGCTTTTCCCATCTAAATGCCAATCTTTGTGATTGACCATAGATTTGGGACTCAAGTTACCTTTTGCCAATCTATTAAGTGCTTTCTTTGCAATGCCATTGTTTTGTTTTTAGGTCAAAATTTCCACCTTAGGGGTGTGTCCTTAATTCTCTACCTTCATTCCCTAATGAACTTGACTGGCAATCCTAGAGGGACAAGGGAAGGACCTTCCTTTAAGCCTAGGATGCACGCTTGAGAGACAGCTCTGTGCTCTTGTCTGCTGTAGCACTCCAGTGTGGAAGGTGCTTCCCACATGGAGCACCTACTGTGTACCCAGTACTTAGATGTTGTATTTGAAGTGGTCAAACCTAAGAGTGCTACTGTCTATCAAAAACTTTCCCCACCAAAGAAAGAAAGAAAAGAAAAGCCACATCAGATAAACACAGATGCTCTTTAAAAACATCTTGTTTAATTTTCAAATACAACTTCAAAACGAATTTACTTATCTTTCTGGTGGTAATATCACCTTTCTAGAAATTTACCTAGATTACCTTGCAAATATTAGACTATTTTCCTATTATAAGAGTACTTGCATCTTATGATAGTACTTCTATTTTAGAAATGGAAACTGAGTCCAGTGAGTTTAAATCATTTACTCAATAGCACATGGCTAGTAAGCCCTGATCAATAAAGGTACTTCTGTCTCCCAACCCAAAATAAGAAATAAAGAGGAAACAAAGGGGTTTCAGGGAAAGGATGAGAGCCTTAAGAAATCTGCAGCAGCCATGGGACTAAATGCTCCAATCAAGTGGTCTTTTCACATTATTAGCTCTTCTTTTGGAAGATCCAAGCAGAGCTTTTCTCTCACACTTATCCTCCTAGGCCCCTAGTGTTCTAACTTAGGAATGAGAAAGAGACGAGGGTGCTATTTGTCACTTCTCTGTTCCTCTGTAGCCTAGACTTCTTAATTTTGTCCTGTTTTTCTATTCATACTGTTTGCATTCTTAAATGAGAAACAATCCTCACTGTTTCTTCCACTACCAGATTTAGATGCCTAAGAATCCCTCTAAGTGTTGAGGGAAGGGCGATTTTCCCTAGTTACATGATTTGAGTTTAAGATGGGTGTCACTTTGAACCCAACCCAGTTTTAGCCTACAGCGATTCCAGGTTTATTCAAAGGACTTGGTTTTCTGTCACCAGTGGTGGTCAGATGCGACCGTCTTTCTAGTGCATAGTCTGAGGTCATTACTCCGGATCTCAATTATTACCTGAGGACATAATTCAATACAAAATCTTGGGTATAGGAGGTCCTAGAATTTGATGTGCCGATTAATTTTCTTCAATTAAGAAGAATGAATATTTATTGAGCATGTATTATATGCCTGGCTGTGTGGAAATGTCATCATGTGATCTTTATAATCATCTCCAAAGAAAGGTGCTATTATTTTAGCTTTTCATGGAAGGGGAAGGCAAAGCTCCGAAAGAGAAATTTGTCTAAGATCACAGAGTTAGAAAGTGCTAGAGCCAGGCTTCAAATCCATTGTGTGGGTTTGCATTTCAGTGCTTTCCAGGTACTCTGTCATTAGTAGTTCAGAGTGAACCCCCAACCCAAGGAGGCCTGTGCTGGTCCAGTCTGAGAGGGACCATTAAGGGCGAGACTTTTTTTTTAAGTATCCTATAATACTTTGAAATAAATGTGAATTGGCCATTATATTCTAGAACATTTTCATCTTTATTTTACAGTAAAAAAAAATTACTACCAACTAGAAAAAAATAAGTTTTCTATCTTGTTTAGTCTTATTTAGGCTTGTCTTCAGCAAACTGCTGTGTAAACCCTGGAGTATTTTAGTATTCCCATGTGAAAACTTAACTGCAGAGGAAATACTATATATTGGCTTAGTGCCCTCCTATTCTGGGTTAGCATGTAGAGTGGAATCTGAGAATAAAGGGATATTTACCCAAAGATATGGTTACAGTTGATTATAAAACTTTCTGGATATTCAAGTGTGATAACTTCAACTTGGAGTTAATAGCCAAGTACCGGTAAGGGTTAAAATCTGGGACCTGTTTCAAAAGATTGAATTTTGACCTCTTGCATTTCACTTTGAGCTTACTTACTAGGGATGGCATCTGAGAGGAGTTATCATGAAAGGAGCACATGGCTTGGCTGGTTAGTTGGTTGATTGGTTAGTTGGTTAATCAGCAGGCAAGCATAGATCTTCACAGTATTCCAGTCTAGATAATTCCAGAGGCATTCAATACCATTGAACTAATTTTAGGAAAAATAATGATGGAATTTTGTCTTGAGTCACACTATACTACTTATAAATTTAATATGAACAATTCTCAGGATCCCTTCAGTCCCATCAGTCCAACCAGTCAACACCTGCTCCTGCTAACCCTGTCATCTTCCTTGTCCAGTATGATCACATTGCTTTTTCTCTGCCTAAATCCATCACATCTGCTCCAAATATAAACTGTAAAACTCTCTGGTTGTTACATTTGTAACTGTTTAATTATGCATCTCTTTGTCCACTTAACATTTATTGATTGAACACCTCCTATATATCTGGCATTGTGCTGGCTGTTTAGGAGCAGGTCTGGTAATCTGATAGAAAATTTCAAGTTCAAATGGGTAAGGACTTAAGGTAATGCACTTAGATGTCCTCACTGCCTAGACTTTTCCAATGCATTTTACAGGAGTTTCTAGAAATGACTTTCTCATCATTGTCCTGTCTCTGATCCAGTGTGTCTAATAATTTAGTTGAGTCCTCTCAGAGAACCAAAAAAATGGTCTTGGTCCTACATGCTTCCCATCTCTCTTCCATATCATAGGAGTCAGGGGTGGGGAATGTCTGGTCCGTGGGCCATATAAGGCCTGAGAAATCAACACCAGCTAACATCACACACCTCACCAAATTAGCCTGACCAAATATAGTAGGTTAATTTTTAAGTTGATAATTTTGTATGGTTCATGAATGATGTTATAAATATCCAAATAGTCCTTGGCAGAAAAAAAGGTTCCCCACCCTGAGTAGACTATCAGCTATAAAGAATACCATCATGAATCTATTATGGACTTTGAGAAACTCTTATGTAGCAATTCTGTGTGAAACAGCTTAAACCAAAACAGCAGTTAAGAAACTGTCCTTTTGGAATTAGGGTTAACACCTCTGTCTTAATGAAACTTTTCTAACATAATATTCTGGCAGGAAAAATGCTGGGTAAGTGTAAAGTATGTTGATGGCTGCTGCTGTTGCTTCTGTGACATTTGGACAACTCAAACCATATGGCCCAAATGTAACTCTAGATAAGTGTATAATTTTAGATTGATTTTGTTTCAGAACATTTGGAATTAAGAGCCAAATCAAATCCCAGAAACAGGTGTATTTAAAAAAAAAAAAAAAAAGGAAAGGATATGTATTACAGTTGACCCAGTTAACAAATCGCAGCCTTAAATCAAATGGTGGTACATAAAGGAATGCTTAAATATTATTGCCAAAGTCCTGCCCGAGAGCTTTGCCTCAGGATATCTGCCTTTCTGACTCCTTGCAAGCAGAAAGTGATGTTAAATATACAGATTAATACTTTATCATTACTTGAGCATGAAAAGTAATCTGACAATAAATTGTAGAGTAATCAATTAACCAGTGTCCCAATCTTCACCCTCAAACCTGAGGGCCTCACATTTCAGATATTTACTTTCTCACCCCTCCGAGGGGAGAGAAGCCTTAAAGAAAACTAGCAAGCAAGCTCGACTCTCTTGACTTGTTTAACCTACACTTAAATTGTGCTTACCATGTGCCAACCTTAGTTGTTCCAAGGACTTTATAAATAGTAACTTATTTAACTCTCACAAGCTCATAAGGTAGGTAGTTGCTCCTGTTGTTCTTACTCTGCACACAGATGAAGAGACGGAGGGACAGAGGAGTAATTTGCCCAGGGACCCAGGGCTGCTCATAGTGGATCTCGTGCCAAACAGACTAGCTCCGGCTTTGTTCTGAGCCACCGTGCTCTGCTCCTCCTCCAGGGACACGGACTCGTTTTTACTTTTGTCAAAACCATAGAATCTTCCCGGAAAGAGATTAAAAGTCCGGTTTCAACAAGAAGATTTGCTTTTAGGGGGGATAAAACGTTATAAGATTGGCGTTTCTCAGTCTTGCAGAGTGTATTCCCAATCAAAACCTTTTTGCTTCCTGAGATACAAATGGCCCATCATTTTGAAGAGTGTGATTTTTAAACCACAGAGCAGAATCCAATAATTACCTTGCTTATCTTCTTCTTTTGTGTAAAGGAAGCAAAAGACGGTGTAAGTAGAAAATTGCAAATTTTATCAGCTTTAGTTTATATAAGAAACTAAGGTTGCCTCTTAGACCAGAACCATGAGCAATCGGTGGTTCCTCTAAATCTATTCCAAAGACAAAGACGCAGACTGTGAAACCAGAAATCACTAGGGAAAGGGAATTTCATAGTATAAATCTTCCAGCATTAAGTCTGAACCCTGAGTGTCTTTATAAAGAATCTGAGTTGATTCCAGCCACCATGGTAACCAGAAAAGCACAGGAGGCTGGAGAAGGCAAAGGAATATAGTAATGAAAACCCCTCAACTCCTAAAGTGCTTTCTGTCTTTGCCATTCATTCCTCTGCTTCACAACACAATATCATGTTTTATGTATTGAATGAGTCCTAGGTGTGTGTTTTCTCCCCCCAGCCGGATAGTAAGCCCTTGAGGACTGGTCAGCAATTTGTATGCCTCGGGCACCTCTCTATGACACAGTGTAGACATACAGATAGGTTTGTGCTTTCATTCATTTCTTCTCATAATCCAGTTTGAGGAACTTGAGCGAGAAAAGGAAACATGCTTTGAAGTAAAACTGCATGGATGCAAATTACGACTCCACTAAGAATGATACTAGTGCTGTTGTGGCCATGAGAGGTCCTGGAGATCACAGCATAGGCAGAAGCAATTTTTTAGTGGGCACATATGAGGGGTCACGCACCAACAGAGTTGGTAGGACAGAGCCAGGGTCCTCACCCAGGCCACTGTAACTCACTTCTTCCTGTTATATTTCCCAGCTTGGATAAATTATCTGACCTCTCTGACCTACGGTTAGCTCCTTTGTTAGGATGGAAAAACTCATACCTACCTGTAGGGATCTGTGAAATTAAAGTAAGAAAATGTGAGAAAGCTGTCTATTGACTGAGCCACTCCCAAGTTCACCTTTCCTCAGTCCCCTCCCCAGCACCCAAACCCTCAAACCTATGCGTTCATAGCCACTAACTAAACTAAGAAAGGTAATGTGGAATAACTTCATACTATCACATAATCCAGTTACTAGGTCTTCAAATGAAGTTGTATTTGGGCATAGGTTGTTTGGATTAGATTGTCTATGGAAAAGCTGAAAATGCACTTAGAATTAGAAGTGCATGAATTAGAAGAGCATGTTTCTAGACTTAAGGAACTGTTAGGTCAGTAAAAAATGAGAACTCAGTGAGCAATGTTAATGATATGGGGCCTTTCACAGGCTCCACCCTCCACGTTCTGTACGTGTTGTCACCCATGCATCCTAAACTCTTCAGCTCCAGAACCAGATGCTTCTTTTTGCTCCTGATTATTGCCACCTTGTCTGAAAATTTATGCATTGCAGCTTTGAGATTTTATAAACAAAAATTTCTAAACATCTTAATACCTTGAAGCCTTCATAAGCCTCATAAGGCTTACAGCAGTTAGAAAGTAGTACTAGCTTCAGCTTAGAGAAACAGATGTCCAGTGATCAATATCTTTCTGCATGTTGTAGAATATATATGTCTTGAAAGAATTCTAGAATATGCTTGAAAATTCTAAAAGGACAGCTAATTCTGGGAAGTGTTAAGTGGGTAATACTAAAGTTTTTCTTCCCTCCACAAGAACAAAACAAAACAAAAACTGGTCCACCATTTCTCTGCATTTGTTCTATCCGGTTTCTTCACTGTGGACTGGACAGGCAAAATCAGACAGTTAGGAAAGCTTCCTCTATTTTGCAGGGGTGACATTTTTCTGCTTTACAGCCTGCATTTCTTACTTTACAAACTTGTCACAAACTTTCACCATCATGTCCAAGTCTCCCCTGAAGATTGTGCAAAGCGAAAATCAAAATTCTTGCACAGCTTTAATGATGACATCAGTGGTGAGAGAAAGATTATGCACGCACATACACAAGCCCAGCTGGCATATGAGCATAAATAACAGTTTGGTGACAGCAGAAAAGTATTGATGCCTTTCAAATTTGATGTCTTTCCCTGAAGAAATTTGCTGATTTGCTGTGTTGAATTTAGGATAGTTCTCTCTTTTCTTGATAAATCTATTTTTTTCTCACTTTCTTAGGTTATTATGTATTCGTAAACTGCATCTTGAAAGATCATAGTTGTCATCACCCACCCGTATTTTTCTTCTGTAGATAATGTCGGGAACTTTTTTAACCTTTATTTTGGCACTTGATGAACAGCAAGATATTAATACATTTAACAGAAATGGGGAAAATAACTTGAATAGCCAACATCAGAGTTCCAGAAAGAAAAAGTTTTGACAGCTCAAAGTAATAATACTGGTAATAATTTAGGAACATGCATATATTAGTGTGCTTCTAATTTAAGAGATAATTATCTTTGTTTTCATTCTTAAAAACAAATTTGTTTTTTTTTCATTAAATATAAAAATGGTTCCACCTTCTAGCAAACCCTTCATTAAAACTATACAAACAATTAAAACAAAGAAATTACCACTAATTGGGCCATATTATGCATAATTTATTATGCCTTTTCAGTGTTTAGATAATAGTTTATTTGTATAAATAATTTTTATAGTAGCTTGGTGTTGTGTAGGGAGGATACGGTGTCTAGGATAAGAAAAGCAGTGTGATTAGTTGATGAGGTGTTGACATTGCCTTTATTTTATTATAGTTACACAGGTTGATTAGCATCATAACATTAGAATAAATCTGCATACAATTAAAGTAAAACATATTGCAAAAAAGGCACTCAGAACTTATTGGCATGATTCAATAAATTCTAGTACAGCTGAAATTTTGCTTTAAAAAAATTGCTTACAACTCTTTTTTTGCTTATATTTTTTGGGTGTGTTTTCTTGGACTGTCTTTCTTTACTTTCTGAAAGATATTTATAACTCTCCAGGGTGCACGATCCTACTGAGATAACTGTGTTCTTAGATGCTTGAAGACAAAGATAAACAACTCACTTGTGGTGTGTGGTTATCTCATTATATCTACCCACCCTGTTGTAGGATATTGCTTGAGCTGCAGTGAACTGTTTGCCCTGCTGGCAAACAAGCCCCTTGCAGCTCATGACACGTGTTTTAACCGTTATTTAGGCTAGCTTTTCGCAGCGAGCCTGAATATGCCCTTAGGCTCCCAATGAAAAGAGAGCTTAATGATGTGTCAAAAATTGCACTACAAGGGCCCACAATAAATTCAGACTTTGTAAGTACAGGAGCCAACAGGGCAGCTGAAATTTAAGGTAGTGTTCAGAATCAGACCCCTTGTCATGAAGTCGTTCTGAAGGGGTGTGTGTGTGTGTGTGTGTGTGTGTGTGTGAGAGAAAGAGAGAGAGAGAGAGAGAGAGAGAGAGTTCAGATAGCCCAAAGCCAGAGAAGAGAACCTGTGTCAAAATGACTGAGGGAAGAAATCAAAGGATAATTGGGGACTGTGAGTCAAAGGGGCCAAGAGTACTTTTTCAAAGCAATTTATAGAGGGAGATCTTAATGTTTAAGTTGTCCGTCAAAGAAATCACTGGCATATTTCCCCAGCAAAAATAACCTTAGGTAGAAATGAAGCCATGAAAGTTGGGAGAGAAATGGCTCTATCTTCCTGACATGGTGTTGGTGGTATTTGAAAACTTTCTTTTCCTACATGGAAGAAAGTAGAGGTAGAACTGGATGACTTTATTCATCCTTTGGCAATGTAATGAGGAGTACCTTCTCTTAATCTAGTTTAGAACAAATAGCTTATGCAAGGAGGGACTGCATTATAAAATCCCCCAAACATTTGTGTAAAGAGATGCAGACCTTTTATTTTCCCAAAGCAGCTGTTGAATAATGAACTCAAAGTGGAATTAATTAAGGATATCACAGAAACCGCAAAACCCTTGGGATTGCCCCAATTTTTAGAAATCTTTTAATACCCTAATCAAACATCAGCAGATTCATTAAAGAAACTGTCCTAGGTTGCTACTTGATCAGTAAAAGATTCTGTAGAAGTATTTCTTTCTTAGAACTTTTCCCCTTCTCTCTCTCCTGAGTACTATTGGCATGAACAAATTGCTTTTTATTATAATTTGAAGAACTAAATCACCTATATTTGCTACCAGAAAAAATATATATTCATCCCATGAAATCTTTGTGGACATTTATACTCTTAAGCATCTTTTTTTTTTGGGGGGGGGGGTTGCAATGTGCCTCTAGCTGGGAAATGAACCTGGGACTCTCTGGTCCACAGGATGAAGCTCCAACCGCTGAGCCAAACCAGTAGGGCGATTTTTTTTTTAAGCATCTTAACTCAAGTTTAATTTACAAAGAGAATTCTTATGTAAGCATCTTTGACAAGATGGAACACCATGCTTAATGGCTAACATGTCAGGTATCAGTCAACTACGAGAAGCAAATGTTCAGTGTGTCCTCAAAGGACATTCAAAGATTATTTCTCTGACATTAAGTTTGGGAGTTTAAAAACTAAACAAGGGTGTATAAAAATTATTTGTAAACATTTTTTATTTGTATGTTGTTATAAAAGATCAAGTAAATTCTTTATAATTTATTGCGAGCTGGAAGCATACAGCAGGTTTAGAGGCTCTTGTGGATGCTTAGTGATGAAAAATTGAATGAACCTGAACATGACATGTTGGCCCATTTTGTGCTGTTCAGAGACATTCTTAATATCATCAACTCTTAACTATGTTAGCTAATAACCATATAGTAATTGAGAACTTTTCTTGCAATTCCTCCTTATAAACTTAATTCTCAGTCTTCGGCAATGATGACTACTTTACTAATATTGGTGTTGAGTAGTTCAGGTGACCCTGCACTTCAGTAGCCTACACTTGAAAGGAGAAGTCTGTGGCTCCATGTGTCCCTGCATAACCTAACAGCACTCAATAAATGTTAGCTAATTGGCAGCAGGGGAATGAAAATCCAGAGTCTTTCCTTTATTTATATCTAGATATGGACCTGGGTCTGGATTTAATTATCTTTAATTTGTTAATGTTTTACCATTTACAAAGCATGTTCACATACATTATCTTCAAAGCAATTTTGTGTGATTGGTTGGGCCATGGTTTAGCCCAAGTGGCCCACATCATGGGTGGTGGATTTGAAGCTAAACCTGGGACCAAACCCAGTCTTGCTTCACCATTTTATAGTTCCTCTCAGTTTAGGAGAGCCAATGCAACTTAAGAAATAACCCATATTGATTGGCTCAGTGGTTGAGCATAGACCCATGCACCAAGAGGTCACCAGTTCAATTCCTGGTCAGGGCACATGCCCAGGTTGTGGGCCCAATTTCCAGTGGGGGGCATGCAGGAGGCAGCCAATCCATGTTCTCTCTCATTGATGTTTCTATCTCTCTTTCCCTCTCCCTTCCTCACTCTCTAAAAAATCAATAAAAAAAATTTTTTTAAAGAAAAAGAAAGAAATGACCCATCTTGTCATATTTAGAAATCTCTCCAATAGAGAGAAAAAAAGATAAGGATAGAAGCAAGAGTGTGGCCATGGAAACACAAGGAATGTTCACCCCAAATACATGTTTCCTCCATGAGGAACGAACTTAATAAAAAACTAGATTTGATCTAGAAAATAAGAGAACTCAAAGAAATTCTCATATTTGAAATGTCAAATCCAAATATGACATAAAGAAATTAGTAATTATATAGCCTAATTGTCTCAAAGACTATCAATATGACAGACACTAAATCTTGAAGGTATTTTCAGCTGGTAAATTTACAGACACCTAGCTAGTTCCAGTGTGAACTTTTAAACCCCATAGCATTCTTTAATCTATAGCAGATCCTTTGAGATCCTGTGGGTTTAAAAATCCTTTATTTGAAAAATAAATATTAAATTTAAAAGTAAAAGGAGGGAAACTGTTTTCTAATACAGCAAGGGCAACTTTTAAAGTTTTTTGGAAAGTTAATTATAAATTCAAATTCCAGGGATAACTTATTCTGATGTATATAAGCCCATGTAAATAGCTTTTTTTTTCTTGAGAATTATAAATAGCTGTACTTCTCGACAACGATTTTTTTTTCACATTTCCCTTTTACGTCCTTAGCTAAAAAGTGATATTTTCTTGGCCTGCCATCAGAAAAACAAAGGAGTTGGTTTTGGTTTTGTTTGTATGCTTGAATCTTCTTTCTGTTTACTGCTATGGATGGTAACAGAGATGAATTTATTTGGAGTGAGAAAATACCAGGCTCTTTCCTGGAAATTAACATTTTGAAACTTCATGAATGCTGCCTCTGCTGGGTCAAATGCAATAAAGACCATCTTCCACCAATGGTAGAATCTACTTGGGTTGAGAACAGAAACACAAAACAGGCCAGAAGCAACAGAGAATAGCATGTACTTGGGCAGAGGAGTGGTTCAGATAAAAAGAGGTACAGAAGTTGACAGTGAAGAGTTAGTGTTTGTGTGTTGGTAATAGCCTGGGCTGAAACTTCAAGAAAAAATGATTCTGAGAGTTCAGATAGTTTTGAGGCAGAATGTAATCGCATTCCTCCCCTGTCCTGTGTTCTTTCTTTTCTCTATTACCTTCCATTCCTTTTCTCCACCTTACTTTTCTCTCATCTGTTTTTACTTGCTCCTTTTCTTCCCTGTATGCTATCTTTTCCCCGTCTATTTTCTTTCACCCTTTATTTCCCATTCTATTGTGTCTATCTCTTCTTATTACCTGACCATGATGCGGAGCTGAAGAGGCACATGCACCGTGGTTAGTTCATATTCTGAAGTCAGCTGTGTGAACATGGGTGTTTTACTCAACCTCTCTCACGCTAATTCTCTTTATCTGTAAAATGGGGCTAATAGTTTTTCTGCTATTTTTTGTGGATGGAAGTAGGGGTGAGACGTTTTATTTCCTGATCTGTGGTACTGTAGGTAACATGGTAATAGAGATCCCTAAAGAATTCACATGAAATTTAGAGCAAGACAAACTTTGGTTTGAATTGTGACTATGCCATTTACTTGCTGGGTGGTCTTCAACGAGTGATTTAATGGTGCTAGGATCATTTCCTCATCTGGAAAACAGAGATATTAATTCACAGTAACTATAAGGATTAAAAAGAAGATATCATGTAATGCCAGCCAGCATAGCTTTTGAAACTAAATGTCTAATAAGTGCCGATTTTTTATTTGAGCTTTATTATATCCTTTCTCATTCAAAAAAAGAAAGAAAAAATGAAAGCAGGTTACAAAAATACACGCAGAATCAAAGTTAAGGCATAAAGTAGAGGAATCACCTCGAAGGCCAGGGCATGAGAGGATACAACTCAGAATACTAGTGGGGAAGGTGGCACATACGGTGCACAGCTCAAGTACGAGACAGACGAAGGTCAACATTTGGGATCTGAGTGTCCCAGACAGTAGATGAAGGAAAAAACTATCAGTTACATGACTCACATATTTTTATATTAAACCTATCAGTTACTCAGTGAAAGCCCAACTATTTTTGGTACTAAGACCAGAATAGTTCTTATTCAAGAACCTCCATAAAGTTGACACTGTATAATGTAAACAAAATCTCCAGAGTTAGAGCCTGGCCGGTGTGGCTCAGTGGTTGAGCATTGACCCATGCACCAAGAGGTCACCAGTTTGATTCCCAGTCAGGGCACATGCCCAGGGTGTGGGCCAAATCCCTAGTCGGGGCATGCAGGAGGCAGCCAATCAATGTTCTCTCTCATTGATGTTTCTATCTCCTTCTCCCTAGCCCTTCCTTTCTCTCTAAAATTAATAATAAAAAACACGTTTTTTTGTAATCTCCAGAGTTAAAACAATGCTGTGTTTCATAGAATTCTTTATTCTAATTCTTTCTTCTAATTTCCCTCACTAGGAACTTCTGCAACACTAAAAGGTAACTCTGTAAAAGCAACTCTAGTTCTGTATACAGCACATGAAATTTAGAGCAAGACAAACTTTGGTTTGAATTGTGACTCTGCCATTTACTTGCTGGGTGGTCTTCAGTGAGTGATTTAATGGTGCTAGGATCATTTCCTCATCTGGGAAACAGAGATATTAACCCCTACTTTGCATAGTTATTATAAAGGTTATTAATAATTATGAAAAGCACCTACCTCAGTGCTAGGCACATGGTCACAGATGATAACTATTATTTTGAGATGACGTAGCCATGGGATTTAAGTATTTTACTCTCAAAGGAGTTGACTAAATCCAAAATAAAATTGAAGATCTAAAAAGGAATATATGTCCTTTAAGCAACCTTCCTGTAAATATAATTTCTCATGACTGATTTTTGATAGGCACTGGGCAGCAAGCATTCAGTGTTATCCTCTTTTGACAAGTACTTGGAGTGCAAATATTCTGTTGCCAATTAGGGACAGACCATGCTAAGCCTCAGCAGAGATGGGAATATAGTTGACAACTCTTTTAAAAGTTGAGAAGCCGAACCAAAACATACGTCTGCGAAATGCCACCTCGCCTCCACATGGACATGGGCTGAGAATGGGACAAGATTTTTCTCACAAACCTCAGAATTCTATGCCAAAGAGCATGACTGTGATTATTTTAGCCTGCAAAAATGTTAAAGAGAATGTTATGAAACGCCTACTGCTGTAGGCATAAGGAAGACCCATTAGAGCATGCAGAGAGCAGCTCACCTTAGAACTTCCTGAGTCCTCCACCTAAACTTGTTACCCTTGGGTGATGGAGTCCTGTTCAAAGTGGTTAGCTGTAAGTGAGGAAATGTTACAGAGCATCTGCCAAAAATAATTATTTGGATGTTAATATGATTAATCTCAATGTAATATTTAAAATAATTAAATAGTAGACTGTATTTTAAACGCATACCTGTTTTCTGACAAAAAGCCATGACATCGATACTTTAGGAAATGCTTTTTCTCTCTTCTCTTCTCAGTCAAAAGAGATGTCATTAAGGTACAAATTAAAAAGAACGTGTGGGTTAGTATGAAGGAGGGTAGAACATATCCTATTTTATCTCAGTGGAAATTCCTATCCACCAAGATAACTTGCCCATAAAATCCAACTCAAGATGATACAAAGGGACAGATTCTATAGGATCGTTGCTCGCTGGAGACCCAGAGGACCTCATGCAACTTGTCCATAGTGAATTCCTGTCCGTTTTGAAAAGTCCCAGAGTGAACCATCTGAAAGCATGTGTGGCCAATTCCTTAAAAGGTATAGTTGTCAGTGGTAGAATGCTATCCCTAGCATCTATCTGTTCCTCAGATAAAAATTTGTCCTAAGAAGGTTGACTTGCAAATTATTATGGGGAAAACTAGCTCACGATGTCTAATGATACAAAAGAGGTTGATAATTTTGGAGACTAAATAGTCACCCCTTTCTAATGATCTGGTCACACTGGCCTATTGCCTAAAATTAGATATAGATGAAAAATCTGCAGGGATTGGAAACCACCCTCTAGTAGACCTGAAGGCACAAAACCTCGTTTTTCTCAACCTTTCCAAACAACTGTACTATGTGGAGAGTGTTACTGGAAGCCAATCAGAAACACAGGTGGGTCAATTTTGAGTAATCTCTGTTGCTACAAAATGGGGGGAAATAAACGCAGCCAGTTCATTGAGATCTCACTCCATTTATACCTCAGGAAAATAGGTCCCAAAAATAATCCCTCGTCCTGCACTCGAAGAACTAACAGACAAACTCAGTTCCTCTATACAGTTTACCTAAATTCTCTAAGGCAGTGAAAAAAAATTTTAATTTGGTTGTTGTCTTTCAAATTATATTGTCTCTGGTCATCCTACTTTGACTAGTCCTAGTCAAACAGGTACAAGGAAAGTGAGCACCCCATTTCCAGAACACAGAGGGGTTAAGAGATTGTTTTAATTTACCAAGAGGCTATTTGAAAGAAGAAAGGAGAGCTCTCTTTGAGTCTCCCCCACACAATTACAGTTTCTTGTCTTCCTCGACTGGAGCATACTTTATCTGTTTTATAGTCTGTTCTCTGGGAAGCTTCTGGGGCATTATGTGAACTTCATCTGTCCTGTTGATGATGTTGGAAAAGGAGTGATAACCTTTGAGGAATGCCCATAATGGTTCCCTAAATTAACTGGTCACCAGAAACACTGCAGGAATAATGAAAATACAGATTCTGGGGCACCACTGCCAGAGATTCTAATCGTCAGTCTGGTGGAAGCCAGGAGTGGTGGATGAATTGTGAATTTTTCAAAAAGATGAGAATTACACTGAAATGTTTAATTATCTTTTTTACCTTCTTTTGTATGTGTGGAAGGCCAAGTGATACTTTTAGATATGTGTGGATCTAGTGGCTAAATGATTCGATCAGAGCTCAGTTTCCTGTCATTTCTTGCTATGTTAGCCTTGACCTTAGGCAGGATTTTCCCTAAATGGTCATCAGCACCCAAAGGCTTATATTAGTCAAGTTTTTAGTCAGGAAAAGAGAGGTTTTCTTTTTCAGTAGGCCCAAAGACCCAGAGTTGAGTTTCACTTCTTTTGATTGGCCAGTCCATGAGCGAATGACTGTGACCAGGAACAGGTGCTGCTCTCATTGGCCAGGGCTTTGTCAGTTGTCCATCCCTCTGCAGCCAAAGGCAAAATTGACCCCATCAGAAACCATCAAATGAGAGTAGTAAAAGGTTTCTGCAAGGAAATTCAGGGCGCTGAGTAAAGAAACAAGAAGTGAACTATAGATTGATAGTGGGTGGGCCATCAGTCTAAATAAAGACAGTAAACACCATATATTTAAACCAACAATTATAAGAAAAGGAACTACCACATGCAAATAATAATCTAATTAACTGATTTTTGGTAGGGTATGGTTCTCTCATTCTCCCTTCTCACATTAGCTTTCTTGTGTTGCAGATCAAGTCAGACTCATACAACTAGAACTTACCTAGAATTGAGGTTGAAGTCTAGCAAAAGAAATAATAATTAAGGCAACAACCCAAAAATAAAACCAGCACTGTAATTTTAAAGATGCCAGGTGCATCAGGGAATTAAGACCCTTGTAATTGTCAAAAAGATGTGGACTTGAAAAGTCATGTTGTAGCAAATGTCAACTACTTCTATATAATAGGCCAGTTACATTTAGCTGTGCCAAGGCACTGGGTGAACCTTGAAGATGTGAGAAGATAAGAGGTTTTCAGCAAGGTATAGGATTTCTCTGTTACAGGTTTTCAGTACCAGTTATCAAGAACATTTCTTATCTTTGACACCTTTTATCTTTAACACAATCTTTTAAATAGATCTTAAGATCGGAAAGGAGTTCTTAAAGAGATTAATAAAAGGATGTCTTTAAATAATATAAGAATATTTTACATTTAACAAGTTTTAAAAATATATATTTAGGATCTTTAAATATGATCTTGAAGAGAGTCTGAGAAAATTGTTTAAAATCCTGTGCGGTATTACCACTTTATTTCTGAAAATGAGATAGTGAAATAGAGATTACTAGTATACATGTTAGAAAATATTTTCTTCACCCCAAACTCAACTTTTCTTTCTGCAATATGGGAATAAAAATAATTAAAAATTATAAAGGCAAAAAAAATGTTAAATGATCTCATGGGGCATAGAAATGCTTAGATATAATTATACCTTCATGGCAATAATTTTACTTAATTAAAATTATTTAAAGCCAGCTTCATTTTTAATTCCTATTAAGGAATAATAAAATTTCTTAACTATATGAACAGTGCTATATTAATCCTATGTAAAATTATTTCTTTAGAAGTGAGATAAAATATATCATTAATAGCATTTAATGAACTTTCACATTGTAATTGAATTGATATTTCCATTCTACAGCTGAGGGAGAGGGGCCTACAAATAATCACATAATATTTATGAATACATACTTCTCGTGGGATAAATAAATAAAAGTATAGATCAATATAAATTTATATATACACATGTTATATCCATATACACAAACATATTCTCTTCATACACTTAGTAAGTGTATTTATATATAACCTATTTTCCCTGGACACTAAAGCGTTTCAGCTGATATAAGGCTCTCATGCAGAGTTTCTCAACAGAAGGAAAAACAGACTTAATGGTTTGATGCAGAAATCTTAGAACACACTTTTCAGCCCTTTTGATTTTACCTTTACACAGTGATCCCTTTGAGGCTCTGCCTCTCTGTCTTTATGTCAGTTACCCTTCATTTTGCATGAATCAGGCATAAAGGAGAGGGAAATAAAGCTATAAAGACAATCGAGAGAATTTCATGACAGATGGTATGGTATATGTTTTGTTTGTAGGGAGTATATGGCCCTCTCTTTAACATCAACCCCAGGCCAATTTTGGTGGAATTTGCAAGGAGGTGCTCGGTTCTAATTGATATTTAGACGCCAGATACCTCTCCTTGCCTCCTCAAGATCAAGCTGGAGCTAGAAAAAGAGGAAACCCACCATTTCCTCTCTATTACACTAGGAAATGCTGAATTCAGAGTTGCCACTGAGTTGATGTCTTTATTAAAGCAAGAAATGGAATGAGCACATCTGGACAGAAGTGTGGTCAAACATGTCTGAAAGGCAAAGACATAAATGAAAGAAGTGCAGTGTTGCCACACCAGTGAGCTTCTGAAAGGTGAGCTGGATTTTGCCCAGTGTCATGCACTTGGAGGACAAAGCCACACCTGTCGCCCTGGGAGATAGAATAGCTCTGTGGCACTGACAGGAAAACAGGGAGCCAGTTTAGATTGCAGCAATTGATAGAGAAATGGCTGTAGAAACAGTGGGACATCTGCCAGGGCTCACCTGCTTCTCCATGGTTGATATAATTTAGTTAACTTACAAGCACGTGTATTAAGCTTTATCGTGGAAAAAAAAATTAAGAAATGTATATAGCAGTATGGGAAGATACAGGATTATCCTAGAGTTTTAGAAGTGCTTGAATGCAAACAGTTGGAAGCGGTTTTCAGATTTATTTCACTCTTCCTGCTGTGTTCAGCAGTTTTCATTTCTATTTTCTTGATGTAATATCCAGAGAAAAAACAAACCCAATCAACCAAAGGGAGCTGCTGACTGTTGCTGACCAGAAAACTAAAACAAATGCCTCCTAACGTTTTTCTGCTATTTTTTGTGGATGGAAGTAGGGGTGAGACGTTTTATTTCCTGATCTGTGGTACTGCAGGTAACATGGTAATAGAGATCCCTGAAGAATTCAGATGAAAGCCTAAGACTCGAGGCCCAAATTTAAGAGTTCCCCAGCATGACTGCAAAGCAAGAAAAACATTGTCATACTTACCCTATAGTGCTTTCCTCTGGGCAGGGAAGATGAACTTGTATGCTCTATTCACATGCTCCTGTGCTAAGATTTGTTCTGTTTTGCTTTATTTGACTTTTTTTTTTCCTTTAGCAGTTGCTGTAAGCTATACTGCCTTCCTTTTCTATTTTTTCCCATATCTTCTCTGAGTTCTTAGCTTTTTTTTTTTTTTTTGCATCCTTTCAGCCATTTCTTATTCTGAGGGTAAGGGATTTAACATTTTTGCTTTTAATAGTAGTCATATCTTTATGGGAATTTAGAAGAATTCCATATAGTTTTACCTTAGGGTGGGAGCATTTTACTATCATTTTTTTATCACCTTCCTCTGGGACCTTGCTTTCTTAACTGTAATTAGCAATGATTGAGACTGATGTTTGCTTCAGCTATTTCCTAATAACCTTTGTAAAACGTCTCTGATCTCAAAGGAGCAGCAGCTGCCCAAAGAGGTACCATGGAGATGGTGTCATCTACTAGTATTTTAAATATTTTCAGAGTGTTGGCCAAATACATCCAAGATCTGTGATCATTCATTGCCTTGGTCAGAAGTTATCACCTTTTATTTTAACAACTTTAATGAAGTATAATTTATATACCATAAAATTCACCCATTTTAACTGTATAGTTGACTAATTTTTAGTAAATTTACAGAGTAGAATGACCATCACCTTGAAAGATCCCTCATGCCAATTACAGTTTCTCCTGTTCTTACCTCAATAGTAATTTACCTTTTCTCAACATTTCATGTAAATGGAATCTAATAAGTGTGGTCTTTACATCTAACTTATTTCATTTAGCATGTTTCTGAGTCCGTGACAGAATGTGTCAGTTGTGTCTACTTTTTATTGTTGTAATGTTCCATTGTATGGCTAGAGCATGTTTTGATTATCCATTCACCAGTTGATAAATAACTGGGTTGCTTTCATTTTGGAAGTATCATGAATAATGCTGTTATAAATGAGCATTCATGTACAAGTTTTTATGTAGGCATATGTTTTTATTTCTTTTGGGTAGATAACTAGGAGTGGAATTGTTGGTTGATATGCTAAGTTTGTTTGTTTACTTTCTAAAGAAACTCCCAAACTGTTTTCCAAAGGGACTACACCACTTTATATCCTCACCAGCAATGTCTGAGAGTTTTAGCTTCTCTATATCTTCCATTTAGAACCTTCTGCCTTGATTATATTCACAGTAGTGGGAGTAAAGCAGGATCTCCTTGTGGTTTAATTTAAATTTTCCTAGTGACTTATGCTATTGACCATTTCATGTGCTTATTAGCCATTTATGCATTTTCTTTGGTGAAATGTCTGTTCAGATCTGTTGCCCATTTTTTAATTGGGGTTTTGTCTTTATATTAATAAGTTTTAAGTGTTCTTTATATACTCTGGATACAAGTCCTTTATCAAATATGCATATGATTTGCAATTCCTTTCTCCCAGTATGCGGCTTGTCTTTTTAGTTTCTTTTTTTAAATATATATATATACATATATATATATACACACACACACACACACATATAATATTTTTAAAATTAATTTATTTTTGTTATAGATGTTTCTCCTTTTTCCCCTATTGACACCTTCCTCCAGTTCCCACCCCCCTCCCCCAGCATTGTTGTCTATGTCCATTGGTTATGCTTATATGCATAAGTTCTTTTGTTTATCTCTTCCCTCCCCCACCCCTGCCCCTTCCTCTGAGGTTTGTCGGTCTGTACCCTACTTCTATGTCTCTGGGTCTGTTTTGTTCATTAGCTTATTTTTTAATTATATTCCACAAATAAATGAGATCATGTGGTATTTGTCTTTCTCTATTTGGCTTATTTCACATAGCATAATACTCTCCAGGTCCCTCCATGTCATTTCAAAGAATAGGAGGTATTTCTTTCTTACAGCTGCATAGTATTCCATGGTGTATATGTACCACAGCTTTTTTATCCACTCATCTACTGATGGACACTTGGGCTGTTTCCAGATCTTAGCACTATTTACAATTGCTAAGTTCTTTTTAGTTTCTTAATGATTACTTTTGAAGCACAAATGATTTTAACTTGAACAAAATCTAATTTTTAAATACATATTTAGATTGTGCTTTTGGTGTTATATCTATGAATTCTTTGCCTAGCCCAAGGTCACATTTATACCATCCTGCTATTCCCACAAGTACACCTGAAAATATCTCTGGGAAAGTTCTGAAACAAGTAGAAGAAGATGATTTTTTGGTGTATCTCACCTAATCTCAAACTGCACCAACTTTTGGTTAGTATTTAAATTTACTTTTTGAAATTGTTGTCTATTAATAACCCATATTTTTCTGTGAGAGGACACTAAGCTCCAGAGAGCTTCAGCACCCTCCTGAAGCATGGGAATAATTTAAATGTTGAGCAAAGTGTAGTCTGAGTCACTGTCCCAAAAATAAATATCCAAGTAAATCATCAATAAGAAATGGATAATAATCACATGAGAATTTAGCATCAAAGCCATCCCCTCTGAACATATGACTCAGCCTCCTTAATTAATTTTTTTTGTTTAAATAGAATGCACTATTTAGTTATTCAGGAAAATGGATAATGACAACAACTGCTACAAAAATTCAGAAAATCTTGATTACAAAACTACCCAAAGAAGTATTAAGTGTTGGGAATCATACATCAGTATCGTGTGGCTGAACAAAATGCGTCCACTTCCTAACGGGTCATTTTTAGAAATAAGGTTTTCTAGGCAAGCAAATACAACAACAAAAATGCCTGAAAGATAATACATCTCAGCATCTACATGTCAGTGCAATGAATGCTTTTCTGAAAATGAAATGGCCTTCTTTTAGAACTCTGGAATCCTAAACTACCAGACATTTCAGGAACTATTTTGGCTGAAAACGAGATGAGAGATTTTTCTTTTTCGTAATTTTTATTACAGTGGAAGTGGTTTTTGTATTTCTAACAGTTTGACAAGAGCTCATTACAATGCGCTCATCTGTTTTGTGCACTAATTTGAGCCATCGGGCATCAACACCATAGACATGCAGCAGCATTGCAAATGATACGCATGCTCCCTTTGCTCCAAGAATTTGTACTTGCTATAAAAGAAAACAGATTTGGACAGCCTTGAAAAAGTTGGGTTTGGTTTGAAGAAAACATTTCAGAATTACATTAGAGCTGGCCTGCAAGTGAACTAAAAATACCTGCTCATCTCAGTGGTCTTGGCCCAGGGCCTTTCCTTTTACTGTAAAAGTCAGGCTGTTTGAACAGTTGGAGTTCGGCTTGCTTGCTGTCTAAACTAGTGTTCTCTGATAACTTCTGTTACCGTTGAAACACAAGCCCTGTTGCATTTAAGAGAATGTTTAGAGATATGGAAAATAGCCAAGAGAAATGTATACTTAGTGTGCAAACCTCTAGGCTTCCCGTACAGCAACTAAACCACTTAGATCTGTTAAGACGTGGGAGAAAGACATTCATCAGTAAACATTACACAGCAAGGGTAAAAGATGGAGTGGAGTACAGGAGGCTGTTAAAATCAGCCTAAAATGATTATTTGAATTGCAAAGAGAAATGTTCAGACATAGCTGGAGCTGCTAAACATAACTCTTGAAGTTTTTCCAGAACAGAGGGATTGGGGAGAATGAGACCAGTGAAGGAGAAAATTAGAAAATTATAAGACAGAATGGGAGATGAAGTTTCAGAGGCTGGTAAGATAGCTGAAATATATGGTATTATTAGGTCTTAAATCTATTTATGAGGGTGAAAATTTAAAAACGTGCTGACTTTGGCTCTGTGATTTTAAGATTGAAATGAAGATATTAAATCTGGACAAAGAATACCCAGCAGTAACTGCTAGGTTATACTATGAAGGATTAAAAAGGAAGATCAGAAGTCCGCAGCCCAGGGAAGATACTCATGATAAGTTAGATAAGTCTGAGTGAAATCATTTGAGTGGGGATGAATCAGAATGGCGCTAAACACCCCCAAACTTGGCAGAGTACAACCCCCTGCATATCAGCTACTGTGTAAAAACCAATCACTATAATTGATCATCTGCTTTTCTATAAGTGTTCCTGTTTCACGAGAGAGAATGGGGAATACAAAGACTACAGGACTCATTTTTAAAGTAACTTGTATCACAGACTTCACTAACATGTGTTTGTCTTGTTAGCTGAGTACCCTATGTTCTGGCACAGTATACAGAACAGAGGGAGTTTCCCCCCGTGAGCAACTCAGTGCCAGCTGTTGCTCTAAATATTGTACCTGTTCATGATAGAGATAGCTCTAATGCCAGATTTCATGCTTAGGGAAACTTTTATGTTTTGTACGTCAGTAAACATTGGTATATTTGTGTGTCTAGACATAGCATTTACACACACAAAGAGGGAAGTTGATCAATAACCTACTTTGAAAATAGTAATGGTAACAGATTCATTTCTTTAAACATGCAAAAGATAACTATCTAGAATAAGCTTTGACAAATCTTTACAGCACTTCTAAAGTCCTAGAAAGATATCGACATGGTACATTCGCATGACAATATCCTTAAATAAAATATCACATTTAATCCAACAATTCTGTTAAATAATAGTTTGTGAATTTAAAAGACATATGATGATTCTAATAGAATGGGGAAAAGGTGACCTTTTCATTGGCACTGGAGGCATAAATACAAGAAAAAAATTGAGAACCAACATTAAAAGGCTTTTTTTTTTTTTACTTAGAAAATACAACATGGACTGTTTCTTACTTATACCAGTGAGATAGTCATGGATCCTTCCGGAACCTGTTGGATCCTGGAGAAATGGGAAACCAGAAAAACACAAGCTTCAATGAGCTTAATACCCTTAACTCATTCTTATGTGTTTCTTTGATGTAGTCCTTAAGTATTTTTTAGTGCTTGTTACTTGATACCAATAACCGCCTCATGAACCAAATACTAGTTCACCAATCCCACTTAATTGTCTATATTTGGTCATTTAAAACAATAAATATGTGTTGATCTGTAATCTGCAAGAATGACTTTGCATGCAGCCTGATCTTGAATGCAGAACTCCTATGAATGATAAAGCTATTAAAATGGAAAAAAAAAAAAAACCCATAACTGTTAGCTACCATGATAGGTATTATAAACTTCTAGGTAAAGTACTGATTTCTAATGAAAGGGATCTCAGAGAATCAATATTCTCCAGACATCTATAAGCATTTGTAGCTTTCATTCTACATCCAAACTTTGGCTAACATTAAACTCACAACATTTCAGGGATTTCTTATCAGTTATTCATGTGTGGTTGATGTGATGTTCAAGTTGGACATACTCTGGGCTTTGCATTTTGGAGTTGTCAGTATTCTCAAAGCAAAGCCAGAGCCTTTCATCTCTGACTGATAAAAATGACACAAAATATCAGTACAATTTGTAATCTGAAACAGAAAAGGAAAATATCTAAATAAATAAACAACTTCCCAAGCCTTCTGGCTGGCAGATTCTATTGATGTAATATCTCCATCAAGGATTGTATGCATTATGCTATCATTAGTTGACAGCACTATCTTTGAGGTTGTTTTGGTCCATTTTGTTGTGGAGATTCTTCAGTTGGTGTTTGCAAGGGTCGCATGTAAGACATCTTCAAATGAGTCCTATCTAGTTGTCACATTTGCTTCTTTAATAGACAGAGTCAAGCCTTGCTTTTTGCAAAGGCATAAACGAACTCAGATTGTGGACTAAGTTTCAGATAGCAACTTCAAAAACCCATTGTACAGCTTCACACTGTAAGGAATTGGGACTTTCTGATGTGTATTTTATAAGTAGTCTTGGTAAATCTGAGTAAACAATGATTTTTAACACCAACAGTCAATAAATGAACGAAGTTATATACATTTGCTTCAAAGCTGTGCCTTTGAAATCAACCAATTTCTCTCTTTTTCCCCTAATCCTAACCATATACTCATTCTGTAACCAGAACGAACATAGATAGTTATCTTGACAGAGTTTACCTAATCAATATAAGGGATCATTTGGTAGAGCGTACACTTTGATTTTTTTTTTTCTCTAAACACACAAACCACACACACCCAAACACATTAAAACATAACAAAAGTTCTTGTCAGTTTGGTGTCTGGGTGAAACTATTTGAAAAGAAAGCAGCAGAGGGAAGCATGTCCATTCTCGTTCTAATTGAGAGAAGGAAGAAAAGCCACTGTATATGAACATGTATCTGAGCATGATGAGGCCCCTGTGTCATTGGTGGCATGACCTCAGGAAACAGCAGAACAAGTTGGAGTGATCTGGTGGGTCTAAGGTTGTCGCCAATTCCCTGCAACTGTTTATTTTAGAAATTTGTCCAAGCAAATCAAAGCTTCTCTTCAAGGGAGCAATATGTCATACTTTAAATAGAACCACCTTGAGAAGTCTATCATGATACTGGAATTGGTCAGGTTCATTTTGCCTATCTTCTCTCCCTTGTTGAATGGCGGTGCTACAAAGGCTTCAGTAGAACCAATCACAAGTAAAGACCTTAGTACAGATGGTGATGCCATCTGGTTATTTAAATCAAGCTGAAAACACCCCCTTTCCAGAAGATGCAGTTTTGAAGACTCTGATGATCGGTATAGCATGCCTTAATGCAAAGGGTAGTAAATGGGCAGAGAAGGTTCACCTCCAGTTCTTCTTTAGGCTTATTGTTAAGAAATATTAAACATTAATAGATGAATACTACTATTTATTATCTTTCTCATTTGAGGCCTCTCATACATCAGAGAATATTTCTATACCAGATGCTCTCTGTTAGGGTATGCATATATATATTTCCTCCTTATATTTTATCTGAAAAAGATATTGTTGAATAATGAAACAGAGAAACATCAGAGGGTGAAGGTTGGGTGAAAAATGGGTTAAATACTGGGAAGGCCTGGGTGTAAATGTGTTAAGTTTAAGAAAGAAATGAATTGAAATTAGGGAGGAAAAGATTTTCTAAAAGGGCCATGAAATAATTAATTGTTTTGTAGGAGATGGCCTTTCCATGCAGGCAGAGGATTTTTTCTTCACTTCTTTCTGAAGAGACAGTCAAATAGAGAATCTCATCTCTTAATTAGAAAGAAAAATACTCATCAAACACATCTCATCACTGGAGAGCTAATGATCCACAGCTGTTAGTCTGAAAGGGCAGGCTTTTTTCCTGAACAGTAGGAAGTGTTAATCATTTTGGATGAGATTTCTTTTTAAAATATACTGTAGTTTGCAAAAGAATAGGATATTCAATATTCCAACTTAAATGATTTTTCTGAAGTGCACCCCCCAGGGATACTGTCACATGTCGCACTGAATGATCATTGAATGCAGACACCTTCCACTGCACTTGATGAGAGCATCACTTGGTGGGTGATGTGAATGACCCAGGCCTGTCTGGGGCACTGAAAACCCCAGACGCAAAGAAAGAAAAATCATGCCTGTTTAGAGCAAGAAATGGTGTTGCTTTAAAATCTTACTATTTTGAATTGCTCACTGTACTTTACGTACTTTACCTTGTTTAAATACAAGTGAGAAACCTTAGGCCACTTTCACATAGCTCCTGAGTAGAAAAGGATTTTTTTGTTTGTTTCTTTAATCTTCATATGAAAATGGGCTTTTGTTTTTGTCTGTAAAAATGTAATTGGCTTATTCATTTTCCAATCTTTGCCTCTTAGCCACTTTGCTAACCTTTCTAAACATGTTGGACAGGATAAAACTCCATTTAATGGAAACGCTGTGAATAGCCAACTTTTGATTCTTTAGAGCCAAGCGAGACAGTGAAAAGGGGAAGAATAATATTGGTGCCACAAACCTCATTTCAGCCATTAGTTTTTGACCTCTTTGTCATACCGGACCTTTACCAGAACACCTAGGAAGTAGTATTTCATTTCTTCCCACTAATGCAAAAGTAGTTGTCCCAAAGCAAAAGGAAGGAAAAAGAAATAGAGGTACAGAAATCTACAAATTGAATAATCAGCCCCTAAATAATTGATACCTTCAGGACATCGACACTGCTGTCAAATCCTTCACCTTACAGGCAGAAGAGCATTGTGGGAAGAGCACGCTGGGTTGGGAATCAGAGGACCTGGGCCTGCCACTCAGTAGTGGTGTCCTTAGACAAATCTCAGACTCCTGAGCCTTGGCTTCCTCACTTGTAAAATGAAAATAATGGTCTCTGCCTTCCCAGCCTGCCTCTCAGGACTTTATCCGTAAAGTTCATTCTATGCAATGTGATATAAGACACTTGATAGGACAAATTATGTTATTTACTTTCAGTAAATTATAGATTTTCCAGAAAGCCATTCTGAATACTTATGTTTTAAATGTAGATTGCTCTTAAAGGCTGGCCCAAATAGATAATGAAGAATTTCATTTTGTGACTTTGATACTAATGGCATTGGCAAGATAACATTCATTTAGATAAAAGGTATGTAGATTTAAAAATGAAAAAAAATTATGGACAGGAATTGACATTTATAAAACTACTAGTTCAGAACAAGATTCTTTTGTATCTAGGGGCATGAGGTTGTTAAAAATTGTTAACATTTCAAAACCCAATTGTTTTAACTTCAGAGTTCACAAAAGCCACACTGCATGCTAATGCCATTTACTAGTAATAGTAAGTTTCTATAAAGATCTGGGGTTTTTTATAAGTAGTAAAAAACTTAACTGAAACCTCTTGTGTTTAACACTTATAACTTCCAACAACCCCCCCCCCACCACCACCACCACCACACACAACTCCCTCTGAGGAATACCACCCATCCTCTTTAACTGCTCAAAGAACAATTATGATACTGACTTATCCTGTAGTATTAGTTTATAAAGTGTGTGCAATTTTTCAGAAATAATTTTAAATATGAAAAGCATTAAACGAGTAGTACTTTGTGATCAAACATTTTCATATACATTGCATCACTTCTTTCCCACAGCCAACCTGTGAAACAAGCAGGTATTACCATCTCCATTTCTTGGATAGTAGACTAAAATCAAAGAGGATAACTGACTTGCCCAAGGTCCTGTGCTGATCAAATAGCAGAAATAAAATTAAAACCGCTTTTTCAGGCTTCTGGTCCATACTACATTGTCTCCTTGGAGGAGGATTATGTATCAGTTAGCTTTTGCTGTGGTAAAAGCTACTCTATAATTAGTAGTTTAAAGTAAATACCCTTTATGTAGTGATGATTCCTTGGGTCAGCAATTCGGATCAAGCTCTGCTGGGTATTTCTTATGTTCTCAGTAGGACTCACTCCTGTATCTCTAGTCAGCTTCTGGCCAGTTAGGCAGCTTTGCTTCTGGATGCTGTCTGGCTTTCAGCAGGGGTGATGGAGGCAACTGGGTCTGTCACAGGTCTCTTGTTGGGCAGCCGGCTAGCCTGGGACTGTAGACATGTCTCAGGGTTCTAAGATTGCAGAGGGCAAGGCCCAGAGAGCAAGTGCTTTTTAAGTCTCTGTATTCATAGTTGCTACTCTTCCCTGGGCCCAAATGAGCCATTTGCCCAATCTGGTGTCATTACTGGAGGGAATTACAAAAGGCATGTACACAAGGAGCCATCAACAAGTGGAGTCAATACTACATGCACTCACCACAAGCTAAATATAAAAATACTAAAAATGGCACTCATTTATTTCATCACCTTTTCCTCCTGTAGTTGACATGGCTTCTTTAACACAACTCTTATTATTGGAACAACCATTATCTGTAGATTCTAGGGAGATAAAACAAAAGTGATGAGTTGCAATAAGGGCCAAAAATATTATATGAGGTATGAGCCAACATATTCCTGCTTGTAATAACACTTACTGCTCATTAAGCATCTTATAGGTGCCAGGCACTAGGCTAATTCCACCTCAAATCTGCAAAGTACTATGATTTCCATTTTTCAGATGTTAAACTAAGAGAAATCTAGTAACTTGCCCAAGGTCACATAGCTAGTGACTAGAGAGCTTTGATGCAAACATGGGCCTGAGTCAAACACCTGTCCCACTGCAGCACACTACACAGCTCCTGAGGGATCCCATGGTCATGGCTGGCAGTCCAAGGCAGATCGACAGAGAGCCTCTAACATCCAGAAGAATGGGTAAAACTCTCAGTATCCTTTTTCTAATGAAGGAGATTATGTGTACTTATTACCATTTGACCAATGTCTCATGAAGATTTTGTGCTATAGAATTCTAATTGTATATTATAACAGCTACCTAGTGATTTCAAAAAGAAAATCACCGATTTTTTGGAATAGTTTTAGTCTCTACTGAGCAAGGATAACTAATATAGGGCTAGATGTTTTGTTTGGAATGGGGGGGGGCATGAATTCCATTAAAGTAAAATGTAGATAGTCAAAGTTTACTTGTTAAAAATATGGGGAGAGAAGGAAAAAGACGAGGAGACTGTAATAGAGAGAGGGAAAAAAAATTATACCATAGTGATGGAGTCAAAGGAAATTAAATATTGTCCAAATGAACAAGAATTTCTATTACCTAAATTGACATTGAGACATTCTAGTATCATTGAGTCATCTTTCCATTGTCCTGCACAGGCAAAAAGGAGTTCTGGAAGTATTGGGTCAGGATAAATTCTAGGCATTTTATGGTTTATATTTATATTCTGTGGATGTGTCAGTGATTTTTTTTTTTTTTAATTCTTTGACTTTTTACCTCATTTTATCTGATTATATCTCTCCCCCGACCAACCCAAGTCCATGAAAAAGTATGAGATCCTGCATTTTCTCGGCCCTCTGAGGTTTCTCTGAGCTGCCTTCTTCCTCCTGCTGCCCTAGTAGGACACTGGAGACCCAACCTTAAGAATTATCTTGGATTTTTGAAGGAAAGAGGAGGTATTAGTGCAGATGGCCCTAGGGAGAAGAGAAGCTCAGTGTGGAGAGAATGAGCTAGATGATGCCCTTCTTCTTCCTCTAAGGCTCTTTATTAAAAGATCCTCCCCACTACCAAGTGTTAGAAACATCACTAATACTATAGTGAATGATTGCTTTTTTTTTTTTTTTAGTGACTCTTAGCAATTGAGTCCAGAGACCGTGTCATATCTTAATTTGAACCCCCAGTATTGTACAGCACATAGTCAGTGTTCAATATATACATTTTATTATTAACATATTAACTTTTGAACTCTGTAGTTTTATTTTTTAGAAAGAAAAAATAAATGCTTTTGCATTTAGAGCTTATTCAAAGATTTCTTATTTATTTATTTATTGCTTTATTAATTTTTTATTCCCATCTCCTTATCACCTCCCCTTTGGTAACCATAAGCTTGTTCTCTGTATCTATGAGTCTACTTCTGTTTTGTTTTATAGACACCCCATATAACTGAGATCATGCTGTATTTGTTTTTTGTCTGATATTATTTTAGTTAGCAAAATACCCTCTAGGTCCATCCATATCATCACAGGTGAATAGATTTCATTCTTTCTTATTGCTGAATAATAATCTACTGTATATGTATGCCAGATCTTTATCCATCTGTCTACTGATGGATATCTAGGTTGCTTCCATATCTATACTATCACTATTAATGCTACAATAAACATAGGTGGGATGCATATGTCTTTTCAAATTAGTGTTTTTGTTTTCTTCCAATATATACCCAGAAGTAGACTCATTGGCTCATAAAGCAGCTCAATTTTTAATTTGTGAAAACTCTCCATACTGTATTCCATAGTGGCTGCACTAATGTACAATCTTACCAACAGTGCACAAAGTTCCCTTGTCTCCACTTCTTCACCAACACTGTTTGCTGATTTATTAATGATAGCCATTCTGACAGGTGTGAGGTGATATTTCATTGTAATTTGCATTTGCACTTCCCTGATGATTAGTGATACTGAGCATATTTTTAAATGTTTGTTCGCTATCTGTATATCCTCTTATGAGAAATGTCTATTTAGGTCCTCTGTCCATTTTTTTATTGAATTGTTGTTGTTTTTTCCTTTCATGTTAAGCTTTATGAGTTCTTTTTTTTTTTTTTGGATATTCATCCATCATCAGATGTATCATTGATAAATATCTTCTCCTATTCAGTAGGTTGTCTTTTCATTTTGTTGGTGGTTTTCTTCATTGTGGAAAATTTTTAGTTTGATTTAGCCTCATTTATTTATTTTTTATTTTATTTTCCTTGCTTGAGGAGAGATATCCAAAAAGATAATGCTAATGTCAGCGTTTACTGCCTATGCTTCCTTCTATAGTTATAGGTCTAACATTTATATATTTAATCCATTTAGAGTTTATGCGCACACACACACACACACATATGTAAATGGTGTAGGAAAGTGGTCCAATTTCATTTTGTTGCAATTATCTGTCTAGTTTTCCCACTACCACTTAGTGAAAAGACTGTCTTTACCCCATTGTGTATCTTTGCCTCTTTTGTCATAGATTAATTGACCATGTAAGTGATGATTTATTTCTGGGCTTTCTATTCTATTCCATTGATCAATATACCTGTTTTTCGTTTTTGTTTCTTTGTTTTTGCCAACACCATACTGTTATGATTATTGTAGTTTTGTAGTATAGTTTCATATTAGCTTGTATGATACCTCCCACTCTGTTCTTTCTTAAGATTTCTTTGGCTATTCAAAGTGTTTTGTGGTTCTGTATACATTATAGGATTAGTTGTTCTAATTCTGAGAAGAATGCCATTGGTGTTTTAATAGGTGTTGAATTGAATCTGTGAGTTACTTTAGGTAATAAAGACATTTGAACAATATTAATCTTTCTAATCCATAACCAAGGTATATTCTTTCATTTAGTTGTATCTTGTTCAATTTCTTCAATATCTTATCATTTTCAGAGTATACCCTTGTTTTGTTTTGTTTTTAAAGATATTTTCAACATTACAGGCTTCTTACTTAGTTACCCAAAAATTAGATTCTTAAAGAATACACAATATTAAAACAGACTATTTTTGCACTTCCACTATCCATAAAACTAATAATGAAGTATCTTCCTTTGTCTCTCTCCTATATTTTTCTCCATCTTGAGTTCTGGTGCTCATGTTGTGAGGGTGTATCAATAATCATAGCTATTCATGAGAAGTGTTGTGTCCATTCTGAGTGCTATGTTTTAAGAAAGTTTCTATTGATGTATTGATTTGGATGTGGTGAGAAGATGTCTGCCATGGAGACTGCTAGAAACCACACCTTGTAACTGGTGCTTGAAGCAACTGGTGATGTTGAATGAGCCTAGAGAAGAAAACAGCATGACAGATGTCTCGATTACTTACTAGATTATCATCTAAAAAGTTTGTTCTATGCAACATCTAGCCTACAACTAACATCAATACATGGACACTACAAGAAAGTTTATTCTGAGCAACAACAGGACTCTCCCACCAATGAGGAGATATTACAAGGGGGATATAATATGCTCACCAGGTTAAAAATTATTACAGTTGGTCATATTGAGCAATGGAATCATATGAGGCCAGAACACACTGGGTCACGTGAATGTCCTCAGCAAAGGCAGCCATGTAGGAAAGATTGTGGTCATACCATAATACACAAACAATTCATGACTGCGTTGATAGGATGGAAGGAGAATCTTTCTACCAGTATCAAGGTACTTCTACCTATGTACCTCAGAGAGAAATTTGTTAGTGGCATTCCAGGTTGTAATTCTTTATACATTTTTCTGAAGTCACTTGGATTTATACAATGGCTCTGTAATACATTTACTAATACAAATAATTAGGAAGACTTATGTTAAATGACTTGAGAACCCAGTATTCATTCATTCATTAATTTAGCTGATATGTATAGATTGAACACCCATTGTGCCTCAAGCACTGGTCTAGGCTCTGGGGATAGAACTGGGAACAAAATGTATATTTCCCTACCCATAAGAGCTTATACTCTAGTGATTATCTAAATTTAAAATTTTACAGATAAATATGTAAAGAATTAGTATGAATTCTAGCCAAAAATAATTTTCCTTTCGCATGTGTTGATGTCTGCCAAATTTGCCTTGCTTCACTACCTGAATAAAGGATTATCTTTTGAAAATATATTTCAATGGAATAATCATAGTCATCAATTATATTTTGTATCATCTGTATATATAGTGTATAAATTTCAAAAAATTAAAGGGAAATATCTTCTTTTCTGGAAGGTGTTTTACTTTTTTGGTGAAAGAAAAAAATGGCTCATGTTCAATAAATTATATATTCAAAATTTTTTTACTCAGGAACTTGAATCTATAGTTACCATGTAATTCTGTCCAAAATTCATTTCTTGGGTTACTAAACCATTATTTATGCTTTTGGTATCTATCTGGGTTATGAATATCAAATAATTCAGTAAAATATATAATTTTTAAAATTCAATGTCACATTTAGAAAACTCTAATGATACAGTAATATCATAAAGCCACTTTAAATATTAGAGGAAGTATGTTAGAGGTGATTAGATCTATCCACCTCCGTTTAGACATGAAAAACAGTGAGGCAGAGTGACCTTCTAAGGCTTAGAACCTGTCTTCTGGCTTTTAAAGCAGGGGTCTCTCCCCCACTCCACACAGTTTCACTTTCTCTGTCATTTGAATAGGCTGTACACTTGGCTTGGGTTTATTAAGAACACTGCAAATGGCCTGTGCTACTGTTCTCCACACTTGTGTTCTCAGGGTAAAGCTCCTACACCTTCTGGTCTATCAACACAAGGTGTTTGTGTTACCATCTGGCTCAAATTCCCAGTTATACTATGGTTCAGCTAAACTCCAGCAGGTAGATGACTTTCTAGTTTTCACTATTAAAATATTCATTACCTGAGGGCCTTAGTCGATACTTAACTTTTGAGTTTTGTAAGGTATTGATATCACTTATACAATAATATGTTCTGAGTGCTTACTGGCTACTAAGCAGTGTGTTAAATCGTTAAAAAGTTTCAGCGATTTAATTCTCACAACCTCAGGTAGATACTCTTATCATCCCCATTTTACAGAGGAACAAACTGAAGAGAAAATATGCATATTTCCAAAAAGTTATAGGGCTAGTTAGCATCAGGAGGAGAATCTGGCTTTTAACAACCATCTGACTTAACATGACCTTAATTTAGCAGCAGTTGCCACAGAGCCAGAAAATTTCAATGATCTGTTCAGGACTGTAAGAGTCTGGCGGGATGTGAGAGAGTCATACTTGATAGCCAATGCTGGATATTTGCAATGCAAATGCTCTTACAATGGTTCCTTCTGCCCACCTAGGTGAGTTCTTAATCTAATATTTGTCTCCCAATTAAAAATATATATATATACTTAGAGAAATAGGGAGTTTTAAAGGATAATAGAAAGACTCATGCAAATTTTCTTTGGCAAAATTATTATTATTTTTTAAATAGCTTTTTTTATTTCTATGGTAATACTGAATGTTAAGCCAACCCTTTTTTTAACACTTGTTGGCAGCAGTGCTTTTATTCATAATATGAAATCTCTGAGGCTCTCTTATATACACTTGGTATTTTCATCTGCCTTTTATGCTAGTTACATTGTGTTATCCAAGTGAGATTTTTTTTTAAGTCCCTGATATTAAACAATGATTCATTTTTTATTAAAAGGCAGGTAGACCAGCTATTTCCGACAATACTGACAATATAAAGATCATTTTGCTGCCTTTCTTTTTTCTTTTTTTTTTTTTTTTACTTTATTTTGTTCAACCTAACAATAATTTCACTGAAGGAGAAAAATTGAAATAGCCTCATTGACAATGTAATGATATCAGTTTTTTATTCATAGGAATTAAACAAAGTAAAACTCTTACCTGTGACTTTCCAGGGTCACTTTACTTTTGGGAAAACGCCTAACAAGTTTTAAGGCTTTGTTTTCAAGATAAATCTTTCCATTCTAAAGCATTTTGTTTTGTGTTTTTTGAAGTGGAGTATTGATAAGAGAGTCCATTTAATGAAATTTAGAGTTGACTCATCTTTTTTTCTCTCTTCTCTCTCCTCCAGCTCTTTCTCTTTGTTGTCTGGAACTTTGAGCTCTACATGATACCACTGGTTTTGTTGTTACTATTGACATGGAACTACTTCTTGATAATATCAGGAAAAGATAACAGGCAACGTGATACAGTAAGTCTCTATTTTCTTATTTGTGTTTTTGTTCTTATTCCTAGTCTCTCTGACAAGATCAACATTGAATTTGCTTTTACAAACCAGAAATTCTGTCTGTAAATACTCAGGTTTGGAGAAAAGTTTTATCAGTTCAGAACTAGCAATTCTTTGGTCCTAACACAAAAGAAAGTATTCACTATTTCTAACATTACTCATTTAGTAGGAATTAAAGTCAGGAGCACACCAAGTATGAGCTATGATTTTTAACTATAAATGGGTTATTACAAATGATTGTTTCTTTCATTCTCTGTGGGGTTTTTTTTAATATTAATGAATTCTGGATTAAGACATGATATCACAAATTATTAATGATCAGACCAAATGAAATGTATTTTATTTAAGACATTTCTCTGTTGTCTGTCATTGGAATGAAGGAAGGATTGATAATAGTTGTTGGTCTGGAAAAGTACATAAAGTACCTAATTCAATAAACATTCACCTAATTACAGCAAACATTCTTCCTGTGTCACAGATGTATTAGAAGACCTATTCAAGGATTAAGAGCTTTCATTTAACCTAGGGAAAGTTATACTGACTTCCTGCCCTTGCCGGCATTTTTTAAAGTTTTTAGGATGTCTGAGACCACCTTTTCTCTTCTTGGAAAGAGTTTTGGAACAATCACATTTGTTGTTCTTCTGACAACCTTCATTTCTCTTACAGTATCTCAGTGACTATACCCTTAGCAAATATACAAATTCAGAAAGCTTTCTCATATATAAATAAATGGGAGTAAAGGTTATTTATCCAAATAAGACATTTGTAATTTGATAACTCGGTAGACAACTGTTGATAAGAATTTAAAGTTTTGTCAAACATGACAAACCTTGGTAGTTACATGTCCTCATCAGATTACATAGATATTTTTTTTAACTTGTCATTAAGGGTCTTCATTTGATTTATAATCAGGACTTTTTGCCAACTACTATACCCATAATAATGCAGAAACAGTTATTTGATTATCTGCTTAAAAACATTATGTGACACTTTATTATAATAGCACTATAATATTTACACAGAGATACCTATGACATCAAAGAATTTCCCTTTTAAACAACATGAGCAAAATACACTTCAAATGGTAACTCAAGCAAAATATGCTTTTCAAAATAATTTTCTTCATCAAAATAAAAGAAAAATCCTGATGCACAATCATCAAATACGTGGCAAAGTTGCCAACAACACAAGTGTCTGGCTATCTCACTAGATTACAAATTTGAGGGAGGGCCTTCCACTCATCTCTGCTCATCTTTGTACTTGCCACTGTCTCTAGCACATGCTTTATAAATTAGAGATATTCAAACATATTTTGTAAAGTTTAACAAACTAAATGTAAGATTGCTAATAGAGATGTGAATAGTTAGACAGCGTCAGCAGACAAGAAGGTATTACTGGCAAGGGTTTTATGGATATATTTTTAAATTGCACACTGAGAGGCAAGCCCTGAATGCCATCAGCACTGGAGTCCTGGGGACCCAGGTACTTTTGTCAATTAATGCAGAATATTTTCTTTAAGAAAATAGGACTCTCTCAGACTATTGCTTTTTTGTCCCATTTATTTCAGGGAGATTGTTAAGAGAGAAGACTGTCTACTTTTCATGCAGTTGCCTTGAGACAAATTTGCAAATAAGATTATTTGCAAATATGAAAAAGTGGTAATTTAGTTTCAGCTTCCTAATCCTATAAGGGAGCTTATCTTCAATATGTAGTCATTGGTTTAAGTATTCTTAGTGAAAAATTCTGAAACTAAAGACTTTGCTTGTTATCTTCTCCAGAATATACTTGGAAGATTCACTTCTAGAGGGGAAATAATATGTGATATATCCCCATATAATTAAGATGGGTTTATAAACCCATTGAAAAGTTACATATTATGTAAGTTTTCTACTTTCTTCCACCCCCCTCAAAAAAATATAACTCCAAAATAGTATTTGCCAAATCTTTTCTTTTAGGCACATCTCTAACAGACTCCCCCTTTCAGCCATGGATAACATTTTATTCCTAGTACAGCCCACTGTGAAATATTGTATAGTCTAACTTTCATGGAATGCCAACGACACTCCATAACTCCCAGTAATTGCCTTTTATTTGCCCAAAACACACATATCCACATATTCTGTTCTTTCGAGGCACCAGAGCAGCAATCACAACGTTTCATTCAGCTTCTCATTCACTGGCTCAGTTGAGACCTTATGTAATTCTTAAATCCAATTTGTCTAATTATGTGTTTTCTGGCATACCCAGCTGTGCATTTGAACTGGTTGCTCCTTTTGAAAAGAAACCTGGATTCTACTTTGCTGGTTACATATTTTATGCATATCCGTATACATACACACACATATATGCACATATATTCACACACACATGTAAATTAAGGGAGAGTGTTTGTAGGGTTGTCGTGCTGTGTTTAAATGACTCAGCTGCACAGTGCATAGCTCTAGTAGAATAGTATTTTGCCCTAAGTCCTTATTGGTATTCCCGAAACAAAATAGAATTTTTTCAGCTTGTGTGAAAACTTTAGGGAAGGTCTCTGAAGTGCATTAATCACACTGTTGGCTGATTCCAAACTATGAAACTTTCTGTTGGGGAGGTGGGGGAATGGAGAGAAAGAGACTATGAATGAATTATAAATGAATTTTCTGTCATGAAAACAAAATCATCTGTACATTGCGCTGAGAAAATTCAATTAGGATGAAAATTATAAAAATATATAAATCAAAATGACCTTCGGGTTTGTATAGCAAAGAGAGAAAAGGAAATAATTCTTACATAGGAAGTTAAAAGAGAAAGAAAAAAAGCACTGTGAAAAATGAGAAGTGCATAGGTGGTTAAAAATTCTGTCTTCAACATATTGATTGATAGTTGGGATTAATACTAACATAGAAAAGGATCTCTTTGTTTATCATTTATTTAGGAGAACATTTCCTTTCTTGGAGACTTAAGTTCACAGGATCTGAACTCCTCTATCTTATTCCCACCATGGTGCCTGCTCCAGTTAATGAGGAAAATCACATGTAATCCTTGCCGCGTACCTTTTGCTACCCTTAATGAGCTGGGCCCGTTGAGGGCAGTGTAAGGGAACGGCCTTTCCTGAGGCTAATGCTATAGACTCAGGTGCACGTGAGCAAGAGGTGTGGTTTGAAATGGTATTTTTCCTAGCTGGGCTTGTTAAAAATAAGCAGTCCTAGATCTGAATCTACCTATAGTCGGATCGTGACATTACAATTTCTAGCATGAGAATTATTAGGCTTTTCCAGAGAAAGCTGTTTAATGTATGCTTCATTCAGAAATGTCCCTGGCATGAAGAGGTATAAAGATGGGGATGTGTCTTGGTTTGAGCTGTCAATGCAAAACCTGGGGGAAATGTCCCCCTGCACTGCTCATGAGGCTTGTACCAACTTTTCACATGGCAGTTACTGTGGACTGAAATTTTGTAAGTTAGAGTAGATACCAGGAAGTGGCCTTCACTTTGGCCTTCACTTACTACTGAATCCACATTACACCCCAGGCACTGTGTTAAGTACTTTCTTGCATGTTATTTAGTCCTCCCCCAGGAGAGAGAAGCTGATTGTGTCTGGGCTGGGTCCCCCTAGTCTCTTTCTATAAGAACAAAGGATCATATTCATGAGACATAAGCATGGCTACAAGAGTCCTTCCTCGAGAGGGGAGAATCCAGCCTCAGAATGAAAGACGGGAATATTGCACTCGCTATGAGAGGTATCATTATCACTACTTGATTACATCCAGGGAAACAGGGCAGAGAAATTAAATAGCTTAACCAAAGGCACACAGTTAGAAAGCAGCAGAGCAGGTGTTAGAACCTGTCAATCTATGTGATGTTTGTATGGTTACTCCTTACTGTCAGTCAGTCACGTTTCCTCTTGGGGGCTATGTTTTGGTACATCCTAAGTCTCCCTGGGCATCTTTACAGCAAGTTTCTCCCTTGAGCTGCAGAAAAGGCAGTAGCACCAACTCCACCTTCAAGCAGACTGATTGAAGGAAAGCCCTTATATTCCTCACTCCACCTGCCCCTCCATATCTTCCTTATCTCTCATTCATTGAAATGGAGTAGATATTTATTAAGCAACTTTTATGTATCAGATATTCTGCTAAGCCTTTTAGAGACATCTTCTGTTTTTATTCTTTACAGTAAGTGCATCAAGTAAATTATTCTAAATGTTATGCTTTGTTTTTTTTTTTTGTTTTTTTTTTGTAAACTTCACCCAAGGATATTTTTTCCCTTGAATTTAAGAGAGAGTGGAAAGGAGGAGAAGAGATACAGGGGGAGAGAGGGGGGGGGGAGAGAGAGAGAGAGAGAGAGAGAGAAACATCAGTGTGAGAAAGACATTGATTGGTTGCTTCCCACATGCGCCCTAAGCAGGCCTGGGGAGAATTCAACTCGCAACTCTTTGGTGTGTGGGCTGAAACTCTAACCATCAAGCCACACCAGCCAGGGCTCTAAATGATTTCCTCATTTGTAAAATGAGGAAATCAAAGAGGATAAATAATGAATTCCATAGAGAAAGTGGGATGTGAACCCAATGCTGCTGTGTTCTGAAACCGTGGCTATTCCCATGGTACATGCTTGGTCATGACTTGATCAAGGGATTACTTTCTAAATGTCCAGATCCTTACATAAAACCCCAGGTTTTCTCCAATTACTTCTTATGAAGTACTCAGTGACCTCTCAAGAACTAGAGACAGTCACCTATTTGATCCTAGGTGACCCTTCATTTCAAAAACATACATGACCTGGAGGACTACCTTCCACCCACCCAGATGAAAATGAGAGGAATAATTAAAGATGAATCCTTCACATAAGTAAAGAAAGTCTTTGAATATATTTGACATACAAAAATTCTTCAACAGCATTTTTAAATTACACTTCAAAAGAACATTCATACAAGTATGATATTCCTCCCACATAATCTTAGTTGCCTAATCAATGAAAGCATTAAAACTGAAGAGGAAGGATGATCAATGAAATCATATTCTGCTCAGAATCTGTGACACAAATTGAGCCAAAGTTTATTTGCTAAAATGCTTTAGTAAAGACTAAAAGGTTTGTTAGCTCCTTCAAACGGCAAAGACCTTGGTGCTTCTTTTCTCTGTTTGAATATTGTTTCTTGTTAGGTCTGTTTCGATAAAGCTCAGAGCACTTATCTCTAGAAATACATATAACTTGTAAGAAGTGAATTTTTTTCTTTTTTAATTTAATTAAATGTATTAGGATTACATTGGTTAATAACATTATATAAGTTTCAGGTGTACAATTCCATAAGGCAACATCTGTATATTTCATGCTGGTGCTCACCACCCAGACTGTAGTCTTCTTCCATCACTATATATTTGAACCCCTTTACCCTCTCGACATCCCCTTCCCCTCTGGTAACCACCATACTGTTGTCTGTATCTATGAGGGTTATTTTTGTTTGTTTGTTGCTTTCTATTTTATATCCTACATATAAATGAAATAATATGGTTCCTGTCCTTATCCACCTGACTTATTTCACTTAGCATGATACTCTCAAGATGTATCCATGTTGTAGCAAATGGCCATATTTTGTCTTTTTTATGACTGAGTAGTATTTCATTATATACATGTACCACATCTTCTTATCCAATCATCCATTAAATTAAAGGATGCTTAAGTTGTTTCCATGTCTTGGCTATTGTGATTAATGCTGCATTGAACATAACGGTACAGATAACTTGACAACAGGTGTTTTCAAAATGTTTAAGGAGATACCAAGAAGAGGGACTGCTGGGTTATGTGGCTGCTCTATTCTTAATTTGTTGAAGAACCTCCATATTGTTTTTCATAGAGGCTGCACCAATTTACATTCACACCAGCAGTGTATGAGGATTCCCTTGTCTCAACATTCTCTTCAGTATTTGTTATTTCATGTCTCATGGATAATAGCCATTCTAACAGGTGTGAGGAGGTATCTAACTGGGGTTTTGATCTGCATTTCCCTTATAGCCAGTGAGATTGAGCATCTTTTTATATATCTATTGGCCATCTATATGTCTTTGGGGTTATATTAATAAAAATCTCTCTAAGAAAAGGTCCATAAGTTTAGTGCCTATGTTTTCTTCTATGTATTTTTTTTGTTTTCAGATCTTTATTGATTTTAGAGAGAGAAGAAGGGAGAGGGACAGAGAGATAGAAACATTGATGAGAAAGAACATCGATAGGACTTCCATTATTGTATTGAGTAATAATGGTGAGATTAGGCATCCTCGTCTTGTTCCTGATCTTAAAGGAAAAGCTTTTAGTTTTTCACAATAAAGCATTATATTAGTTGAGGTTTGTCATATATGTTGAAGTACTTTTCTTCTCTACCTATTTTGTGGAGGTATTACTCATACATGGGTGTTGTATCTTGCCAAATGCTTTGTCTGCATCTTTTGATATGATCATATACTTTTTATTTATTTTGTTAATGTGATAAATCATAATAATTAATTTGCAATGTTGAACCATCCTTGCATCCCTGGAATGAACCCCACATGATTGTGATGTATTATCTTTTTAATGTATTATTGTATTCTATTTGTTAGTATTTTGTTGAGGATTTTTGCATTTGTGTTTATCAGAGATATTGGCCCATAATTTTTTTTGTATGTGTTGTCCTTGTCTGGTTTTGGTATCAGGGTAATGTTGGCCTCATGAAATGAGGTAGAAAGTGTTCCCTCTTCTTTCATTTAAAAAAAAAAAAAAAGATAGGGGTTAAATTTTATTTGAAAGTTTGGTAGAATTCACCAGTGAAGCCATCAGGCCCTGGGCTTTGTTTTCAGGAGGTATTTTATTGCTGTTTCAATTTCCATTTTAGGTTTTCTGGTTCTTCATAGTTCATTCTAGGAAGGTTATATATTTCTAAGAATTTGTCTATTTCTTCCAGGTTATCAAATTTAGTGGCATGTTGCCTTTCATAGTATTTTTTTTTATAATCCTTTGCATTTCTATGGTGTTCATTGTAACTTCTCCTATTTCATTACTGATTTTGAGTCATTTATCTTTTTTCCCTGGTTAGTCTGGCCAGAGATGTGCAAATTTTGTTTATCTTTTCAAAGAACCAGCTCTTTATTTCATTATTTTTTTATTGTCTTTTTGTTCTCTATTTTATTTTATTTCATTAAAATGAAATAATTTTTATTATTTTCTTCTTTCCACTTACTTTGGGCTTCATTTGTTTTTATATATCTAGCTCTTTAAGTTGAAGTGCTAGATTATTTGAGAGTTTTCTTGTTTCTTGAGGTAGGTCTGTACTGCTATAAACTTCCCTCTTAGTACCACTTTGGCTGTATACCCCAAATTTTGATATGCTATATTGTCATTTTCCTTTGTCTCTGTGAATATTTTGATCTTTTATTTTATTTTTTCTTTGACTCAATAGTTGTTCAGTAGCATGTTGTTTATTCTCCACATATTTGTGTTTTTTTCAGTGTTCTTTATAGTTATTTTCCTGTTTCATACTGTTGTGGTAAAAAAAATATGCTTGGCATGATTATAACATTCTTAAATTTATTGAAACTTGTTTTGTGCTCCACATATGGTCTATCCTTGACACTGTCCCATGTGCACTTAAGAAAAATATATATTCTATTGTTTGGGGATAAAAAGATCTGTAAATATTATATCCATTTTGGCTAATGTGTCAATTAAGACTAGTATTTCCTTATTAGCTTTCTATTTGGTTGATCTGTTCATTGTTGTCAATGGGGTATTTAGGTAACCTACTATAATTGTACATTTCTCAGTTTCTCCTTTTAGATCTGCTAGTAATTGTTTTATATATTTGGTGTTCCAATTTGGGTACATATATACTGGTAAGTGTCATGTCTTCTTGATGAACTATCCTCTTTATCACTATAAAATGTCCATGTTTGTCTCTTGTTACCTTATCTTAAAATATATTTTTCCTCATATAAACACAGCTATACCTTATTTTTCTGAGGTATCATCTTCCACCCCTTCACTTTGAGTCTATGTTTGTCTTTGTAGCTAAGTTTGGTCTCCTGAAGGCAACATATACTAGAGTCTTGTTTCCTATTCCATCCTACTCCTCTGTGCCTTTTAATTGGTGAGTTTACTCCATTTCCTCTTAGAGTGATTATTATTGATATGTGAGGATTTACCACAGCTATTTTCTCTTTTCTGATTGTTCTATATCTCCATTGTTTCTTTTCCTATTTTAGTTTGGTGGTGTTCTATGATTTTTTTTCCTATTTCCCTTTTCTATGTTACATGTCTCAATTGTAGATTTTTATTTTGTGATTACCATCAGGTTTATGCAAAAAAAAGTATCATATGTACAATAGTCCTTTTTCTTCTAATTGCATCTTATCTCCATTCACCTGTGCAAGTCCAGTCCTTTTGCTCCTCCCCTATTATGTTTTTGTTGTCACAAATTATCCCTTTTCATGCTGTGCTTTTCTTTCCAAATTGCAGAAGCTATTATCTTTTTTTTTTTTATTGCTTTTACCCCCTGTAACCTTTGTTAAAATTAAGTATGTAATACCCTATTTTGAAATAAGAGTTCCAGTTTCGTGCTATTATATCCTTTTGTTTTTTTACTTCAGGTAGAAGAGTTCCTTTCAACATTTCTTATAATGCAGGTGTTGGGATGGTAAATACCCTTAGTTAGTTTGTCTGAAAAAGTTTTTATTTTTCCCTCATACTGTGTAAAGGGTTTCTTTGCTGGATATATTACTCATAGCTGGTGATTCCTCTCTTAATATTTTGAACATTAGAGTCCACTTTCTCCTGGCTTGTAAAGTTTCTGCTGGAATATCTGATAATAATCTGATAAGGTTTCCTTTATAGGTTATAGTCTTCTTTTTTTTTTTTTTCTTTTTCTGGCTGCTTTAAGAATTCTTTCTTTGTCATTAACTTTTGACAATTTAAATAAAATGTATTTTGAAGAAGGTCTTTTTGTATTGAGGTAATTAGATGTTCTGTTAGCATCTTTGATTTGAAGGTCTAGCTTTTTCCATAGTTTTGGGAACTTCTCATCAATTATTTGTTTTAATAGGCTCTCTGTTCCCTTCTCCTTTTCTTTTTCTGGTATTATATTGTTCTTTCTAATAGAGTCATATAGTTTTCATAGACCTCTTTTACTTTTTTAAACTCTCAATTTACTTTCTTCTTCCACCTGAGTCATTTCTATATTTCTATCTTCAAGATCACTCATTCTTTCTTCCATCTGGTCTGCTCTGTTTCCTAAAAGAAAAAAAAATCTTATGTTCATTGATTTTATTCCTGAGCTCATTGAACTGCCTTTCTGAGTTTTCTTGTATCTTGGTGAGTTTTTTGTTTGTTTGTTTGTTTGTTTTTTGTTTTTTCTGAACTGCAATCTTGAATTCTTAGTCATTTAAGTCATAGTCTTCCACATGTTTGAGTTTGTTTCCTGGAGACTTTTTATTTTCTTTATGAGGTACCTTGGTACCTTGATTAGTCATGGTATTTGATAAATTATTTATCTGCTGGGGCATTAGAGGGACTAAAATTGTATTTTTTAAGTTCTGATTTTTGTTTTTAAAAATTTAGCAGGTTGATAAGTAGAGGTCTGTTTTCCAGTAGATGGTGCTATAGAGGAAGTTTTTCTTTTACATACACTACTAGGACTTCCAGAATCTTAGTGGGGCCATATTGCCTTGGCCATTAAAAATGCTTCATATTCCCCAAGGTGGGCATCATATCTATAACTGGGTCACCTTGATTTCGGGACACCATTCCCATGGTGGGATGTGCAGGTGGTGGGGCTCTGGGCCTGAGTTCTCAACACTGCTTTCCAACAACCAGAAACCCTCAACCATGCTGTACTAGCTTGGATATCCCAGCTGCCTTTACTGAGTTCCCTGAAGAGATGGGGAAGGAATAGGTGGGGCCAGGGAGGTGAGTTCACTCATCTGTGACTTTGTTTTTTCTACTGGGTTTAGCTGCAATGTGTACAAGCCACTAAGGCTGGAATGTTGCTTCTGTCTTTTTGTGACCTGCCAAATGAGTGCTACAATCTGACCCTCTACCGCTACCATGTCAGCAGGGCCACTGTGAGTGATGGACTGTGTCTGTGGCTCCTGTCTCTGTCCTTCAACCATCCTCCCTCCCTGCTTTCTCTGATACACCCACCTTTAGATGTCTGTGTGTGGCTCTCTCAAATATGTTTGTGTGTGGAGCAGGGAATCCTCTGTTGACTTATAGTTGTCTAGTTTGTTGTAACACTAAGAGGGGAGACCAGGAGGTCTGTTCTCAAACTGCCATCACCCCAATAATTTTCTTTGCCTCCAGAAATGCTCCTGATTGGAAAATATAGGATGGTCAACCAAAAATAAGCAACCAGAGAAACATTTGATTTTTGACCTGAGTTCCTATAAATCAAAGAAACTTATTATTTTCTCAGCCAGCATTTTCATTTCCAAAGAAATCCATGGTGAAATATTTAAACAAATGAACTATTTTATTAAATAAATTTTACTCATTTAATAAATAACTGAAATATTCCTAACAGAACCTAGAGAGACTGGCTAAAGCTGAGCTGAGAGGAAAGGACTCCATATGTAAAGCACTTTGGATATACAGTCAGACCCTCTTTACTTCATCAGGGCTTCATCATTCACAGATAGTGGCACAGACCACAGCCTCCTATATTTGCATCTCAGTACCAGAGGAGACTACGCACTTGCTCTTAACAGAAGCAGCACTGAGTCATACAGCCTGTAAACACATCTAAAAATGGATGATCACTCTTTTCTTTTTCCTGCTTATTTCAAGACCAATTTTCTACATTTTTTTTCCAGAAGGTCACCAGCTTGCAAGAAATGTGAGGAGGACCATGAAAAGAATAAGACCTTTAGTTTTCCAACAAAATCGCTAGCTTAAAGAAGTGGAAACCAACACCCAATCAGATGTCAGTAGAAAAGGTCATCCCCTGTGACCACTTTCCAAGCTGTTCACCAACTGCTTAGCTATGCCAACTGTTCACTATACAGATTGGTCTCCCCACATGCTGATGACCATCACCTTATGTCTCTGGACATGGACCAATAGGCCTTCCACATCTATCCACTCTTCATCATCACCATGCTACCATCTCTTCCCTCAATTAATGACCAGGCCTTCTACTTTACAAAATTCCCTCAAACTGGAGCCCCTGAAACCTCCTGAATTTGTCCCCAATATAGGGTTGCCTATAAACCTATTTTTAGCACATAAAAAATACAAATGCCCAGTTCAATTGGAATTTCAGATAAACAATGGGAGATTTTATACTATAATAAGATTCATTGGTTATCTGAAATTCCAATTTAACTGGATGTCCTGTATTTTTCTGGCAACTTGACTTCAAATTGCACCTGTATTCTTACCTCAAGACCTGTAGGAAGATGATAGTTCGGAACTAAAATTCTGACAGTCTCCCTCTGCTACTTTGGTTTTTCCACATCTTCAAGCATGGCACAAAAGATTTCTTATGAGCAGGCTCCAACAAAACCATAGCTTCATCTTTATCTCACTTGTATTTCAGCAGGATTGTTTGTGTATGTGTTATATTTTTTGTTTTTGAGTATGGAATGTTTAATGAGCAAACGGTGGGAGTAGTAGGAATACAGGTGTGTTGGGGGAACTACAGAAATGAACTAGAGCAGCAGTTCTCAACCTGTGGGTCATGACCCCTTTGGGGGTTGAACGATCCTTTCACAGGGGTTTCCTAAGACCATTGGAAAACACATATTTCCGATGGCGATTCATAACAGTAGCAAAATTGCAGTTATGAAGTAGCAACAAAAATAATTTTATGGTTGGGGGAATGGGTCCTTTCCCATCACAACATGAGGAACTGTATTAAAGGGTCACAGCATTAGGAAGGTTGAGAACCACTGAACTAGAAGGTGTCTATGTCCCTTTGTCATCTCTTTTCACCTGAAAGCAACCACTCACCACTTGGGAGAGCATGGAACCAAGATTCAGATAGGTTATGTCACTTGCACAGGCTCACACAATGCAATGTGACCTGAAACCAATTCTGACTGGCTCCCAGGTGAGTGTTTCCTGCCTCTCCTCTAAAGGACCCATTCCACAGGCTTCAGGAATGCAAAGACTTGGTCCACATAACACAGTAGGAAGTAGGGAAGGAAGGATGCTTCTCTCTTTGTATTGATGGGGAAACTGAGACCTAGAATAAGATGGTAACCTCTGGAGAGACAGTGATTATTGTGGGTTGGCACCGTTGAGTAGACATGATAGCCCAGGGAAGGGCAGTGCAGCCTGGATCTTGAACTTAGTGGAGGTGCACGTGTTGTGCCAGCTCCGAGGAGTCCTGGAAGCCATCTGGACACCGGGGACAGACAGTGCATCTGTCCAGCCTTGACGTGGTATGTGGCACCATGTTAGACAAGTGACTGAGGCGCTTGAAGTCCTTGCCACTGGAGACATACATTGCAGGGGTTGGGGTCCAGCCAATATACCAAGACTGCAGCCACTGGGGGCTGGCAAAGACAAGGCCCACTTCCTTGAGAGGTTCAGCTAACCTGGGGCACCCTCTTGACCTGCACTGTGAACTTTTAGGGGACCCTGTTGGCTTTGATTAGCCGTGGGTGTTAAGGCCCCACCCCAGAGGAGTGGTGAAGGAGTTGCCATCCATCTTGGAAGAAGGGAGAGCTCTGAGGCACCCACAGTGGGTTCGTGGCATCAGGAGAGGAGAACCAGGGTGGCTGCAGTCATAGCAGCAGTATCCGAAGCGAAGTGCATATATTTGCAGTTCTGCTAGGAGTGGATATACTATACTCTCTGTGCCTTCTACTCTGTTCTTTACAAACATGTTTATGAATGTAATGTATATTTCTTGCTTGGCATACATATTTTGTTTTTTCAAAAATTGAATCGCATTAAATGCACCCTTAGCATCTACCTAGTTTTTATATTCAGCAACATATATGAAGTATTCCTCAAATTATTGGGAAATCACATGAATTTTAATGGCTACATAGTTTTCACCATGAGTATTTTTTCTTAATGAAACACTCATTTTAGAAATGTTTAGTTCAAATGTTTTTGCCATCTCAAATAATACTGTAAAGAACATCTAAAACAAATCTGTGAGCAGGTCTCTGGTAATGCCCTTTGACAAAGTCCTTGAAGAAGAATTTCTGGGTCAGACTATATGCATTTTGAATATTTTTGCCACCCATTAAGGTTTTAACATTTTATACAGACTGTATGTGCCTGCGTAATCAGCAGTTATATCTACCATTTCCTCTGGAGAACCATCTCTGACTCTCTTCCCTACCGTCAGCCCACCCTACCAACACACTCTCTAAGAGGTGAAGAGGACTCACCCGTCTGAGCTCCCTCTGACTGTACTTTAGTCATCATCTCACTGCTGCTCTTCCTCACCAGCCTGAGGTTGTTCTAATTATATCCTCTGTTTCTGTATCTAATCCCAGCACTGAACAACATGCCTCGGATTTAGCAGCATAATTGTTGCTCAAAAATTGTTTGATGAATGAGTAAATGTTTAAGTGCAATCTTTCTGTCCAAATCAAAAAAAGTCTAAGTGTTATGCATAATTATTTCAATACAACAAAGGTTATTGAACACTTACAGGCACTCTGCTAGCTGTTGTTCACAGATGATTAAACCCTGGACCTTGCCCATGACAGTTTGTGTTGCAGTGAGGGAAACAGCTTAATCAAAAACAATGGGTGCACCCTGGCCGGTTTGGCTCAGCGGTTAGAGCATCGGCCTGCGGTACAGAGGGACCCAGGTTTGGTTCCTGCTAAGGGCGTGTACTTCAGTTGCAGTTTGTCCCCGGCCCTGGTTGGATTGTGTGGGTAGCAGCCACTCAATGTGTCCCTTTCATGTAGATGTTTCTCTTTCTCTCTCTCTCTCTCTCTGAACAAAAAATGAAAAAAGGTCCTCGGGTAAGGATAAAAAAAAACAAACAAAAACAATGAGTGCAGTAATAGAGGGCTGCAGGGTGTGCAGCCCAAAAACACTTAGATCATCCCAAATATGTGTGTATTGCATATATAAAGAAAGGAGATCTAGTTCTCTGTGGCCACAGCTCTTATTCCATACTTCATTCTGTTCTTTTCACCCAATAAATAACTCCATGTTTGCCTTTAATAATTCTTCAGTCTATTGGCAATTCTTTTACTCTATCCTCAAACTGCAGCTAAACTTTAAATTGAAAGGACAAAATTGTAGAATTGTAGAAAATTAGTGTTACCTGTACGTGACAATTCAGTTCATATAGAGAAGGATGTAAAGATAAACACTTCTATTTTTAAAAGTCAATTTACTAAAGATTTTCCTCACAGGAACATAAATTTCTCGCCTTATATCTATTAGGGCTCAGGAAAGAGACTTAGAATTTAAAGTTAGTGATAGCTGCCACAGAGGATGTTTACAGTTAATCTCATATTTTCACTCCCACCATCTTCCTGAATCTCTCCCACCTTGCTCAGATTCTCCAAAGATCCATATGAAAAAGTAATGAGGGAGAGAGATGCTCTTCATTCTTTTAGAGGATTTCTGTCCTGAAATCCAGCTTTTTTTTACCCAATTAATTATCTTGGTATCCTTGAAGGAAACCTTAAGATCTTGCCCCATAAATGGCTGGTTGGCTCTCATTTAAACCCCAGTTGACCCCTGGAGCTCAGGAACTCATTAGAAAATCAACTTCTTAAATTCCCCTCAAAGCCTCCCATGGATCCAAATAATTCACCATCTAGATGGGTCTCTAAAGTGTCCAAAACAGGCATTTATCCATATGTCAACCAAATGTTTTTATCCCTGTTCTTCCTATAGATCTGTCCCCACAATCTTATGAATTCTATAATTAAAGAATGAGACTTTAGAAAGGAGAAAAAAGGATGCCCACTGTATTGTTCCCAGTCTCAGGAAGGACATGTTATCCTAGTTATTTCTAGTGATGTCCTGTTCATTCTTTCTGAATAATTTTTGCACGCTATTTTTTGTAGGTCACCAGAATTCTGCAACTTTATGGTAAGGAAGGTAGGATGTAGGGCCAGTAGAAGCACCTTCTGGCTCACTCATGATGCCATGATTAGTTTGCATTACTAGTGTAGAGCATCATATCTTGTGTAGTGGTTAGTGTTGGCAGATGGTTTCATATCATATTTGTGTAGACTTATTGCCACAGGCTTGAAAAGGTACAAAGAATTAGCAAGATGTCAATTAGCAAACTAAACATGAAAACCAAATGATATGTCTTTATCTGCATGTGGAAAATGTTTATAAATCAGAACTCACATTAGGGATCCAATAATCCTGAGAGTTTTGTATTCATTTGTTTTAGTGTTGCATGAGATACATTTATTAAGAGCATACAATTTCAAAGCCTTTCCACCATGCCTTATAAAGAACTGGAATAGTATGTGTAGGTAACCCAATGTCAATACACCTTCAAAGGCATTTTTTGTCATTTGTTACTGAATTTTTTTTTTTTTTTCTTTATCCTCACCCGAGGACATTTTTCCATTTTTTGTTCAGGTAGAGTGGGAGGGAGAGAGAGGAACAGAGAGAGAGAGAGAAACATCGATGTGAAAGGAACACGTCGAGTGGCTGCCACCCGCACAACCAACCAGGGCCGGGGACAAACTGCAACCGAGGTACATGCCCTTAGCGGGAACTGAACCCGGGTCTCTCCGGACCGCAGGCCAACGCTCTAACCGCTGAACCAAACCGGCCAGGGCTGTTACTGAATTTATTTCAAGAAAAATGTGATAACTATGATAGTATTTATTTTAAAAAGTATTGGATATTCTGGTAGTACACCTAAATAAAAGGCAATTCACCTAACCAAAGTTTCTAAATGTGTTACTCATGTGGGCAAAGCATAAACATTTCTAAAAGCAGTGTTGCCACTATCCCTTTCCAGTTGGTAGAGGCAAAGAGCCCAAACTGTGAAATTAGAAAGACCTAAGATTACATTCCTGCCCCTCCATCTGTTAGCTATATGAATTTATTCATTGACCTAAGCCTCAGTTTTCTCACCGGTTAAAATGCTGATAATGCCTGCCTTGTTGAAGGCTTGTGAGGATTAGAGACAGTTAACATACTGTGTTAAGCATATAGTGAGTGCTCAATAAATGGCAATTAAGCACACAACCCTGTATAAAACAGGACATGCCAGTGCGGGTATAATGGGAGTTTCAATATATAAGTCACTACCTTCCGTGAAGAACCGTTCCCTTGTAAGTACCATTGGAGAGGATGCATTTCCATGGCCATTAGACATTCTTGGTGTTGAGCTTGCAGACAAAGACAGCGTTGCCACAGAAAGAGTTCCCGTGTCTAGAATCCCCCTGCTGTGTATATGGAAGTCCCTCAGAAAATTTTTTTTAAAATACATATTTTAATCACCAGAGAAAGCAAATGAAGGTACTGGAACAATCTTCTACAGATTAAATGTTCTTGGTAACCAAATCTTACAGAAGTACTATAAATGTATGCCATTTTACAGATTATATCCATAAATACTTGAAAGAAACAATTTTCTTGATTATTGTTATACAAATTTTCACCGTGCATGATGCATAAGGACAAAGGTTGACAGCACCTTAAGCAAAGAACAGGGCATTTCCCTGAAACCATCACTAAATCCAAAGTAAAACACTTCTTCCTAACAGCGTGACTCTGGATGTCAACCACGGGAAGGAGAAAGGTAAACCTACACTAGCATTCCAGGCCTGGGCACGGGGACTAATTTTAATAAATCAGAATAGAACATGAAAATGTCAACTTAATCAAGCATTTAAATTTTATTAATCAAGCCTAATTTTTATGAGTGCAAATAATCACTGAAGCTGGACAAATTTGTTCTCGATTGCATCAGAAACATAATTTTAATATTTAATGGACTGATGAATTTAAATGGAGAATTATCTTTATGAAACATGCTCTTCATAATTTGCCATTAAATGGGAAATAAAAAAAAAGCAACATAAATCTTACATAGAGGTTATTTAACTAAATATTGGTACCATAAATATTATAAATGCATTATGCACTAATTTAGCAATCACACAGTACACTACATAAAGCCGAAGTGATAAGTGGACCAGGCCAGCTCTCCCTAGAAAGTAGAGCTCTTATGTCATATTGTGGGAAGCTCATGATAAAGTGGTTAACGGAGGTTTTGTCTGAGGTTTTGGGAACATTCTTTTCATTCAAGCTTTTATGCTATAACTCACCGTTCGCCACAGACATTCTTTCCAGCTCAAATGTAGGTCTAAATCCACAAGGGCTGTCTTTTGTGAGGTGATTATTCTTTACAAAATAGATCAAAAATATCCTTATTTTCTTTATTATGTATAGAAAAGGGAGATGTGGGAAAAAATGAAGTTTTCTGACTATATGATTTTTGACATTCCAAACATGCTCCATTTTTAAAGTCAGATTTTCTGACAGTGTCCTCAGGCCTCAAAATATTCTAGGCATAAGGGAAAAAAAAAAAAAGGAAAGGAGAAATCAAATTAGCATCAGAATATTTTTCTCGTCAAATGTCCACCTATTTCTCTTACCCCTTCACTACTCCCAATGTTTTACTTCAAATAGGCAGTAGCTATGAATTTTTGTAAAAGTGAATCAAAACTAACAAAGTTTGCTAACATTAATCTCTAAGATAAATGATTTTTTTTGTTTTCAAGTTCTATTCTTCAAAGATCCCTAATATTCCCCAAATGTAGCGTTTCCCTGCATGACATGTGCTAAACTACATATTTACCTAAAAAAGAACTTCTTGCCTGTTGTGGCTTTAATGCTCCCAAACATATCTGATGGGGTTAGAGCAAAGTTTCTGAGAAGACTGGAGATTGGAGGACTTAGTACTCTCTCAGAAGTCATAGCAACTCCTTTTTGCTTTGCAGAAAATTTTTTCAATACTCAGTGTGGACTCTTCATTAGACACTTAAAAAAATAAAAATTCCTTAGGTTGTTTTTAATATTTGAAACACTTAAAATTATGCCTTTTTTGTTACAAATCTGTGACTCTGGAATGGAAGTTTTGTTTTATATATAAAGGCTTAAGTACATAGTTTTCTTTTTATTTGAATTATGTTTATTAATGGAAAAATGTTTTGCTTTGAAAATATTAATATTTATAAAAACATTAGTTGTAAGTCTAATAGTTACCTTTTAATTTCATCTACAAAGCACATTAAACAATTTAATATTTTGGCCTTCTCTATATTTTTTTAACCTGACAAATAATACAGTCTCAAGAAAGCATTATTTAAAAAGCATATTGTAGATTAAGAGTTAACCTATTCTCCCGACTGAATTGAATTAATATGCAATATCCTCAAGACAACCAAGATTAGCATTTCCCCTGCAAGCAAAAAATACAATACATTGTGAAGCCTTTAGATGGAGACATAGTTCAAATAAACATGAGAATTCTGTTCACGGTGCTTTGTGTAAGTATAAGAATGAGCATTTAAGAATACTGAGAAGGAAAAACAAGAAGAAATTCATTTGAGATGCTTATACTGATCATCAAGTTTATATTTAGCCTTTCTTAATGGAAGGGTTTTTCTGCATATTAAGCTGACACTTAAAAAATAAAAGGTTACATACTCTTGGCCAGTAAAGTAAATTTACTGTCCTTGCTCTTTACAGCAAAGCATATTATACTGCAAGTAAGAACGCTGTTGATGATGATGCAGAATGCAGGCTGTGTGTAATCAGTGGCATGCATCAAAAGTCATCTGATAGCCACATTAAAGCCACATTTCCTATTAAGAATCAGACTAAATTACAACATGGCACTTCCCAGAATGAGCCTAGGAAATGCATTCTGTAAGAAGAAATAATTGTATTTGAGTGTCTCTGTAAAAATCAGGAAGTCTTTTAGCAGTAAGTAATAATGCTTTTCTTTTTAGTCTGCCTTCTTTTGTACTGCAATATATTCAACCTCACTGGCAAGTCTATCACACTAATTATTATTACATCTAGTGGTTCAGTTATCTTGATGACTACTGTAGCTGAAATACTCCAAGGTCAAATTCTTAATAGCGTGAATCAAACTAAGCAGCCATCATACATGCAGTTGCTTTTGAGATATACTGGATGAGACAGTATATCCCAGACCTGTTCATGGGTCTTATTGTTCTTTCAGATGTGGAGTAAATTATATGCATAGTTTAATTGCGTCATTCATTTTGCAAAAGTTTCTTCTCAAAAATCTTGAGAAGTAGATCTCCTGTTGTGAAATGACAGCACAAGCTCACCTGTAATAATCTTATTGACCGCAAAAGTCTTCAGCCCGACCTCCAGTACTTTCAAGTGATCTGAAATAATCTGAGTGATTATGCATCTTCCCAGTCCATATGATATTTGCACGTGTAATAAATCCACTGGCACACAAAAGCATGCTCTGCTCAGATTATGCACACACAAAGTGGAATAAATGGACTCCAGACTGTGTTGAAGAATACTCCTCTCCCCAAATTCTTTCCTATCTCTGGGGTGGAAATAGGCATTTAGTTTGTAATGTATCCAAATAGCATGTGTACACATTTGGATGTTCTATGAATATGAAATTAAATATGAAACATTTCTTTTGTGACAATTTTCTGCCTTTAATTTTTTAACATCACAGTTGAACATCTGGACAGCAGTGATTTCTTTAATTTAAATGTGTTGCTTTTTTTTTATAGACTGTGTTTTTGAGTAAAGCAATTTGAATTGTGCAACTATTCATTCTGTATATAGCAAAACATCCACTTAATTCAAAGATTATTTCTGAGGAAAAAGTAAACATACAAAAGAAACTGGTTTTGTGTAGGCTTTGGCTTTTGAGGGTCTTAGGCTTTGGGGTACTGGAGATAAGGGTAACATAACCAAGATTCCTTTGGTTCCTTTTGTTTAAAGGGATATAGATTAGTAGAAGACTTAATTCCTGGGAAAATTTGATATGACATGTTTTAATAATTATTCATAGAAGTTTTATCCCCTTTTGTCAGTTTAGTTTTAAAACTTGTGCCCTAAATTGTTATCAAAAGCAATGAGTAGTATCCACTGTAATGATTTTAACATGACGTTTACCTGAATTCACTTTCCTTAGCCTTGCCTCGGTCTTCCTTTTCTGCTTCTCTCTGGTCCCCTCACTTACACATCTTTGTCTGGTGGAATAATTCTAAACATGGTGTCATGTTTTTACTCAGATTACCAACATCATTATTAACATTTTCAGCCAGATAAAATTTTATTTACAAGAAAATAAAAATCATAGTGTTTAGTTGTATTGAATTATAATTGAGTCATAATGTTAAAAGAGCCCCTGTACAACTGTACAAAACACGTAGATTCTACAGATGCCCTTTTGCTCCATTTTGAAAATAGATTTTTAAAAAATGTACAGCAACATATCTTTTATATGGTAATGACAAATGTTCAGCAAACATGGACTAGGAAAGAAGAAATATTATGCTTTTTAAAATAATGTTATCTGCTTATTCTTTTTGGCTGTAATGTGGCTGGCATGCTGCATTTGGGCTGTCTACGTGTGTTTTTTAAAATGTCATCTTTATTAGTATTACATTCAAGGAATAGTATCAAGAATGAGTTTCTTTCAAGACCTTCCTCCAGTGTGTGGCATATAAGTCTGTGACGAGCGACATTACAGAAGGTCATGTCACTTTTAACTGCTTGCATTACATCTTTCTGATTTCCCTAGTGCCCTTCCTTTGTTTGATTAATACTACTTGTTTTCAAGCAACGTATCAGGAAGCATAATTTGGAAAGAGAATTCTATAGCCAATTTGAGATATTCCCCCTTAAGAAAAAGAAAAAAAGAAACAACTTTGTAAACATGTATGTTTTCTAAGAGATACATTTTTCCATTGCTCTTCATTTATTTTCTTAAGGAAATACTACATATCTATTGTTATTAAATTATTGCTGACAAATGCTTGGGCCACTGGACTTCGTATACTTGAAACCCAAACTAAGTAATTCTTTTTTTTATTTGAAGAGAAAAGAGCTGGGACTCCTTTATTTTATTTGTTTTCCTTAGTTAAGTGTGAAACTCCAGCACTCTCTTTCTAAATAGTAGGTGTTATTTGAGTTCTCTTGGAAAGGTTGCAATTTTGTGCAGTCATTAAATGCACGTCAGTGATATATACAGTTTGTTTTTAAAAGCTCAGTTTGCAGTTTCTATGTTCATTGCATTCGGCCGGGGCTTACATCTTAAAGCACAGCCCAGCTTCTGAGACACTGTTGCCTTCACAGCCATCTATTTCATTGGACCATTAAAGCCTGAAAATTACTAGAGAAAGCATTATCATTTTAATTGGGCATCTTTATCCATGCCTCTACCTGTGCCCTTCTGTATGTTTCTTTCTCAGTGTTAGTGGAATATGAAGTGGAATTTTGTATGTCATTAAGAACACTGAATATTTTGCCCAGAAAAATATGTATATAAATTTCCAAAAATTCATGTTTAAATAGTATTAAATTTTTGTTATTTTTATTTTTATTGATAGCTAACATTTTTTAAATTTCTTCAATACAGAAATTGTGCTAAGCACTTTAAATACGCTGTCTCATTGGCTCCTTGAGCAACACATGGGACAGGTGCGATTATTATCTCCATGCTCCAAGCCACCTTGAGCTTCACCTTAGCAAAATATAATAGTGAGATACATTCTGAAGCAGCTTAGAGGCATCAATAGAAAACCATCTATATTATAAATCCTCACTTGTAGATGCGTATGATGTAACATTAAAGGGGCATTGGAGGAGGGGAAAGCCCTCACTAGAGCACTAAACACAACACAAAGGCCTCTCGCAAACACAACATTCTTCTGCCAAATGTAAAAGCAAATGGTTGCATTGGGTGGTTCTGGCTGCCCATTCGTGGAGCCTGCATAGCCAATTACCCACTTGTGAAGGGTGAGAGCAGTTTGGGTTTCACAAAGGAAGAGCCTGATCCGCAGACCACTTTGAGTCATTCTTAAACATAGGATCTGCAGTTGGTTTGTAAAAATGTATAAATAAAGCTTTGGGTTTGGTTTATGGTTCAGTAATATTTTGAATTTTTGAAAATCAACTTGAAGATAGTGGAGATCTCCAAATCTTAAAATGAAGGTTAAATATTCATGGTGTATATTTCCAGGCAAATATTTGAAGGCATTTTGACTATTTGCTTTTATTAATCTGCATCATTGATTAGGTAGACATTTTTCCAGTCAAGCTAGCTCAGTTCTATGAGATAAAGGATAGACACTTTACCAAAGTGAGTTCAAGGATATGAAGAATAGATGATGCATTCATTTATTTACTCTCTCAAATTTCTTGAACACCCACTGTGTATCTGCTAGTCACATTTTAACACCACCATTCTGTCTTCCTAGCACCTGCAGAATGATAGTAAGTACTAAAGAGGGGAGGCATATAATATGCTCTTAATAATAACTAGTGAAAATATAGTGTTCATTTTCTTTTTCTTCACAGTTTTGATAAATGACTTTGCATAAGTAATTTTAGCAAAAAAATTTTTGCTTATTCTAATGTATATTAATTTATCATATTGGCCCTGGGTGGTGTGGCTCAGTTGGTTGGTGCATCATCCCATATACCAAAAGGTGTGGCAGAGTGGATTCTCAGTCAGGGCACATTCCCAGGTTGTGGGTTCAATCCCTGGCTGGGGCATTTATGGGAGACAGCTGATCAGTCTCTCTCTCAAGTCAATTTTTAAAAATCATCATGTGATATACCTTAAATATACACAATTTTTGTTTTTATAATAATTTATTTTTATTTTTTAATATGTTTTTATTGATTTTTTAGAGAGAGAGGAAGGGAGGAATAGAAACATTGATGTGAGAGAGAACAACTGCCTTCTGCACACCCCTCCCTGGGTGGGTATGGAGCCCACAACCCAGGCATGTGCCCTGACCAGGAGTCAAACCGAGACCTCTCAGTGCATGGGACAACAACCAATCCACTGAGCCACACCAGCCAGGCTAATTTTTTATGTTTTAATTACAGTTGACATACAATAGTATATTAGTTTCAGGTGTACAACATAGTAGTTAGACATTTATACAACTTACAAAATGATCACCTCAATAAGTCTAGTACTCATCTGACACCATGCATAGTTATTATAATATTATTGACTATATTCCCTATGCTGTCCCCATGACTATTTTATAACAACCAATTTGTACTTCTTAATCTCTTTCCCTTTTTCACCATCCCCCAACCTGTCCTCCCATCTGGCAACCATTAAAATGTTCTCTGTACCTATGAGTTTGTTTCTGTTTTTTAGAGTCCATACAGAAGTGAAATCATATGGTATTTGTCTTTCTCTGTCTAACTTATCTCACTTAGCATAATGCTCTGTAGGTCCATCCATGTTGATGCAGATAGCAAGATTTCATTGTAGTTTACAGCTGAGTAATATTCCATTGTATATATGTACCACACTTTGTTATCCATTCATCTATCAATGCCTCTTAGGTGGCCACTGAAAGAAATAAAACATCATTTTATTCGAGATACAAATTATAATCAGTTTTGTTTTTTTTTTAATCCTCACCCGAGGATATTTTTCCATTTTTTGTACAGATAGAGTGGGAGGGAGAGAGAGGAAGGGAGAGAGAGAGAGAGAAACATCGACGTGAAGGGACACATCGAGTGGCTGCCACCCGCACGACCAACCAGGGCCGGGGACAAACTGCAACCGAAGTACGTGCCCTTAGCGGGAACCGAACCCGGGTCTCTCCAGACCGCAGGCCGACGCTCTAACCGCTAAGCCAAACTGGCCAGGGCATAATCAGTTTTTTAAATCTTGTGAGGGTGAGGTAATTTCTTTTCCTTTTTCTTTTTTTAGAACTGTGTAGGGGTTTAAAGCTCTCTACTATCACACAGTATGGGTTTGAGTTCTAGTTCAGTTATTTGTTAGGTGAATTCTTTTGATGTAACACATATACTGAAATATTATAACTGCTTTTCCTGTTTAAACTTCCATCACAAATAGCCCAATTTGGAATAGCCTGGCATATAGTGCCTACATTACACATTGTGACTATTATTGTCTGTATACTTATGATATGAATATTTCAAATTTTTACAAAAATCAAAACTCAACATGAAAAATTATCTGATAGTTGTCATTTAAATTCTACTGGATTGGAAGCCTTTTAAGAGCTGACATGAATATAGATGAATTACCTGTGTTATTCGTTTTGTATTTCCACACTACCTAGCACTGTGCTCCTTGGACAAGGGGGTTTATAACAGTGCTTATGGAGCGGCTGAATATAGGTATAGAGAGAAGGTCAAGGATGCTTCTTTCATGTTGAGGCCAGATTGCTTTATATGTCCCCAAAATGTGTGGGAACTCTCACAAGGTACTGGAGACAGCACATTGTGCTCTGATGGGTCCTTCAAAAAGCTTAATGTCCAAATGAAAGACCACAAAATTTTACCGCATTCTAGAAGGTTTAAAGTATGAAATTAGAATAGGAACAATCTCACAGGTTGTCAGACACTTTGAGTCATATGACTTCATAAGAAATGAAGGTTTATGTTTAAGCTAGTCTTTTAAAGCAGTTAATGCTTTCTGCATATTTGAGGAAAATTATTAGAATAACTGAGCGTCCTGACATGTTATCTTAGTTTATGTAACTATGCATAATACAGTCTTAGTTATTTAATAACTAAGCACATTCCTCTCTGTATCATAAAACGACATGAAGGAAGGGCTAGTGGTCTCTGTCATCTAAAGTTTTGAACTTTGGGAGAAAGGTTTAAAAATATTTGATAATTGTGATTCTATTGAGTATATTCAGAGATAGAGATACTGACTAGATAAAAAATTCAAATGCCACAAGAATTAGAAATGACAGAAATAAAATCATAAATTGGCACTTACTTGAATACCCCTCCAATTTAAAAAATTTTTTTTGGTTTCCATTGAATGTGTGGTGTGTGTAGGTATATAAAACCATAATATAACACCTGAAACAGGGTGAAGTCCCATCAATAATGGCTGCAGTTATATACTGATCGAGGCAAACAGAAATTATTTGGACAATCCAAAATGACTACTTTATTCTGCTGAAGTAGGTAAACTATGGGCCATTAAAAAGACATGCACACATACCCACCTACATACATGCATCTTCACCTATAATATATACGATTAGTCACATTTGATTATTAAATACATTTCTGATTTTCTTTCAATAATAATGTCCATTCTCATTGTAAAATCACAGAGAATTAAAGTTAGCATATCAGGTAAACCATAAAATCAAAAAATAGTACAGAGATCACCAAGACTTGACATTTATACATAAGGATTAAAATTTAAACCATGAAAGATATTTTTAGTTTTATGCCATGGATCACCAGCATGAATCAATGAACAGACATAGTTCTTTATCTTAGAGTTTGGTGAAAAGTAAATTAAAAATAGCAGCGCTGTTTTCTGCTTAGTTATCTAGCTCTAAATTTAAAGTGCCTGATTGATACAGACAGCAGAGTAGGTAAAAAGGAAATTTCCCGACTTAAAGCATCCCTCAAATTAGTGCTCATTTACCTTGTGCATATTTCAAATTCTTTACGTTGTCACAGAATATTTCACACAAATAAGGTTCCTCTGACTGGGATTCAATTCCCTGGTTTTAATCAATTAAAGGCACAGCATTTTCCTCGTCCTATCTCTAGATCAAATATTCCCTCTCAGTGCATCTGTTTCAAATGTTAATAAAGTTTTCATTTCCAAAAGGTTCAAAATGACAGAACAAAATTCTCTCCTTTAAGAGCATGAAAACGACTTCTGTTTCTGTCTGCAGGTAGTGGAGGACATGCTAGAGGACGAGGAAGAAGAAGATGACAGAGATGACAAGGTAATTATCTTTCCCAGCACTTGGGTACCTGGGGATGGGGAAATGTAGACATGACACTGTTTTCACAGACAGTTAAAAAGGGAGTTGAAGTGTTTGAGTCCAGAAAATTGGACAGTGCTGTTTATCATCCTAACAATGCCACCGCATGTTGCAAAGAGGGAGAGAGGGCTATAAATCGTCTTTGCTTTTGTCCAGAGCTGGGTCAAATATTTTTCTGCCAGGAACAAAAAAAAAAATAATTCAGCTTGTCTGGAACTTGATAGCTCTCGTGAAGATAACGGCAGTGACAACTGTTTTTGAAGGGCAAAAATTTGTCCTATCTTGAGTATTACAAATCGGGCTACACTTTGGGGGAAGAGCGAAGAGAAAAAATAGCAGGCTGCATGAGTCGAACATGGATATTGTCATCTGCAATTTCTGAAAAATTGCTCATCAGAAGAACACATGTGAGCGAAGGGCATTTAAATAATTCCCGTGCTGCTGCCCTCCGCCTAGACTTGACTCGGAATGGCCCCGTGGTTCCTTGGTCCAGAAAGTGTGGTCAGAGGCTAGTTTTCTGTTGCTGCTTGGCTTGTGGATGGTGACCACAGTAAATAACAGCTAGTTTCTGGGACTGCTTGGATTGGTTGTCCCCGGGGGAGAGAGCACACTGCAGGGAGGAATGAGAATGCCCTTGCACCACCGCAGCAGCGCCTGGGGTTGGAGGAACAACTTTCTGTGGCACGGAGGGTAGTGATGCTGGAGGATCGTGCTTGGGCAGTTCAGGATCTAAAATCCAAAAAGTCCTAGGGTGAGTTGGGAGGAGGGAGAGAGACTATCATTCATTATTTCTATGTCTCTCGGCATGTAAAACCAGCTTTTGACCTTCACCAGAATCTATCTGAATTCTGTTAGAGTAAAGCAGTGAAATTTTTTTGAAGAAAGGAGAAAAACTGTGTGTCTTAATTTATACCCTTGACCTTTGATTTCAGTAGAGATGTACAGTTATATTTTAGTTGAAGAATTTGTGTGCTAGAAGCAAGCATTGAAAATGTCAAAAAAAAAAACTCACAGTGATTAGTTAACTCCCAAATGATTTTTTTCCTAATATTTAATGCTTCAAAAAAATGGAAACACACACACACACACATACACTTTCTCCCTTCTAATGCGATTTCAAACATTTTTAAATTGATAGAGCTTTTATGTAAAAATTTTCTTATGTACATCATTTAGTCATTATTGATATCATCAGATATAAACTAACAAAAATGTTGTTCCTCCAAAAACATGTATGTGCTTGTTTTTAGTGTTAAATAACATGAGTATCCACGTACGGTGGTAAATGATATGATTTATTGTTAAGGTCAGTGGTAGAGCTGTAGAGAGCTTGTATTTTAACTCAACATGCCAGCTCTGAATCATCATTTCTCTGCTGATCAGCACTGAGCTGCCATCCATTTATGGCCTTTTTCTCTTGCTTGTTGCTGCTTTATTATTAAAGCAACCATAAAGATCCATTCTGGCAGCGGGCGTTACCCCAGAAATGTTAATAAATGGAAACCCTTAGTGAAGTCTAGTACTTCAGTGTCCCTGCTTGAAGTCAGCCTGTATTTTATAGCCAGTTTGTTGATATTCTTTACCACCAATCTCTCCTTTGTGGTCATTTTTTAATAGAGTGGATGTTAACAGTGGAGAATCAATACACACCTGGTTAACCAGCTCACAAAACGTAGATGCCAAGTAGAACATGCTGTGGTGAACACAGTACCAGATCTCTGAGGTGGCATCTTTGTGATCTGGTGTTTGGTTGTCTGAAATTGACACCCCCTCTCTGACACATTTTTAGATCCAGTTACCAAAGATGATTGAAAGGAGCGCTTAAATTATTATGTGCATTCAACTGTATTCCTCTGTACAGGATGCCAACAAACATGCTTTCCATATGAAAGGATTGTGAGCTGATTTTCATAAATCTAGTTCTTTATTTGAATGATATATAAGGAGGTTTTTCTTTTTATTCATAATGTAATTTATAGCATAAAAATTATATCTGAACAAAAAAACCAAAATGTAATAACTTACAATAGACTTTCAGGGCTTGCATAATAGAAGGAAGAATCCTAGAGTGGACATTTTGAAATAAAAAGTTTTAACTCTAAGAAGTAGAAATATGAAAGGATCCTTCAAGTTTCTGTTTACCGGCGTCCATCTCTTGACTAGCTCTCGCGCAGTAATATTGTAAGTCTTGGTTATCAGTGTGTCTGAGTGGGAGAAGGGTAATTTCCTACTTTAAAAAATTCATTGGTTCCTCTATTTAAAGTTTGTGTATAGAGTCACGCATAATGGAATTTCATGAGAAAACAAATGTATTTTTTGCCATACGAGCAGGTACTGACCTCTAGCTCTCATTATTTCTCTGTTTTCTCATATGGTATAATAGTGGGGTCAGGTCAGTGGGTCCTCTTATAGGATAAAAGTAAAAAAGATTAATAAATGTGCCAAAGCCTCACTTTAATTGAACCTGAAGCACATGTTGCAAGTATGTAAAATATGTCCCAGATGTTTCGCCAGGGCCAGTGTCTTGGCTTTCCCTGATTACCACAAGGCAACTATTAGTCCTGTAACCTTTGGACTTGGGGGTAAATGGGGTATTACGTGGCACAGAATGAGAGCACCTGTTTTCCATTCAGCAAAGACCCCTGGCAGGCTTTGCCTAAGCCTATCCATATGTTTTCACTTAGCAGATTGTTGGGCGATTATGAAAAGTGTCTTTCTTTAGAGCCAACATTGATATTAGTCATTCACAATGAAAGGGCAAGTCATTGGCTACTTGACAAGGTCCGTGTGGGCATAAACTGAAGTCATTTATTTCATTTGAGCTTGGAGTGTTTTCTCTCAATATAATTATATAGATGATATAAGAAGTTGAAGCAGACAAAGCTATAATTACTTAACATAGTAGTTTTATAATAGCTTTTCTTTAGTGCGGACTTTAGCACCTTGAAAGACTTTGGTTAAAGTTGGTAAAAGCTAAGTCATGGTTTACCTAGATCCTCAGATCTTGAAGTTTTGTACATTATGACCTTTAGTATATTCTTATGTGTGGGAGTTCTTCCTCTTTATTAAAATAGCTAACCATTATTCAGCTGAGGGTTTGTGATCCCTGGACTTATTCCAGAATCCATTGTTGACACTTGCTAAGTCTAAATTTACATGGCTTTTTCTTAATTCAATTCTATAGTTTTCACAAAGGTAGAGAAGATGAGTTTTAAATGGTGAGTCTTAGGAATCATTTACTTGTTAATATTTTCACTTACCTGCATTATGCAGTAACATTATGTTAAGCTTGCTGGAGATGCAATTTTTCCCGAATTAAATGTTAGACATCACAGTGTGTTCTCAGTTCCCTTTGTTGTAGAGCATTTTTTTCCCACCATCAACCACAAAGTCACAAGTTGATCTGATTTTTGACCTGACACCAAATTCTTCCTTTGTGGTTAATAGAATATCTCAGTAAAGAAGGCTTAGCTTAATTACCTAGGAGAAGCTATCAACAAGCCATATAATAGTGTTTTTCACTATGTTATATATCATACAGTGGCCAATCTGCATAATCTAGACACAGCTAATTAATGGATATGAACTTTCATTTTGTAGCTTAAAAAGTTTAGGCATGCTTCCCATGGTGTGTCCTACCCTTATAATAGGATCCAGCTGCAATATCAGGAAGCAGAAGAGAGCATGCATGTTTTCCTCAGGAAAAAACCATGGATTCAAAGGCATGGCATTCTAGTAATGTTTATTAGTAGAAGATATTAAAATGTCCAAGTACTTATGCTCACATTGCTTCTCCTTTTTCTCCAGCCATTATGTCAGGGCTGCTGTGTATCAAGATAGCTAGATGCCGTGAATGAAACTTACCTGAGTTACTTCAAAATGCACAGATTGTTTGCTTTTATTCTTGAAACCCGTGTTTTCCAGTTTGATTCTCCAGGCCCTCAGCGTGTATATACCTCTTTGCATCTCAAATCAACTGTGAGGAAGAAAAAAGAGATAACTCTGATATATGATATGAGAGAAGGTTTTATTCTGACAATATGGCATTTTCTTATTCAATGAAATAACTGCATGGTGGGAAAACAGAGCAAAGCTCTGGAGGAAGGCAAGGGAAGAGAAGACAAAAAAAAGTTCTTTAAAGAAATCCCAAGTCATGTTTCACTAGAAAACCATTTTATTAGTTTATTAGTTTTCTATTGCTACATAACTCATTAGCACAGATTTAGAGGCTTAAAACAACACATTTATTAGCTGTCAGTTCAGTAGGTCAGAAATCCAGGCATGGTTCAAGTGGGTTCTCTGCTCAGAGTCACACACTCAAGGTATCAGGCAGGCCGAATTCTCATCTCAAGGCTCTACAGAAGAATTCACTTCCAAGCTCATTCAGTTTGTTCATAGAATTCAGTTCCCCGCGGTTAGAAGACCAGGCTCAAGCTTTCCAAGACTGAGCTGTTTGGAAGTCCATCACCCTTGTTCTCACTATCATTAAGAGAGAGAACCTTGGGAAGTACTACAAGCCCCAGTGTCTGTGGCCCAAGAAAGTCCGTGCCCTGCACCACATGCTCAACAGCACAAGGAGACCTGAGCACCCAGGATGGGCAGCGAAAGGTGACCCCGCACAGTACCCGGTGCGGAGTGCGCTGCCTAAACCAGCCCATCGGCATTCCTACACCGACCGGGCGAGGGCGTGGAGAGCTGCTCTATTGGCTTTGACGATGGAGGAAGGGGCCGCAAGCCAAGAATATGGGTGCCTCTGCAAGCTGGAAAATGCAAGGAAATAGGTTCTTCTCTAGATCCTCCAGAAAGAAATGCAGCCCTGCCCACATCTTGATTTTAGCCCCGTGAAACCCATTTCTGACTTCTGAATTTCAGAACTCTTAAGATAATAAATGTGTGTTGTTTAAGCCACTAGGTTGATGGTAATTCATCACAGCAGCAATAGGAACTAATACAGGGGCCTTCCTACTGCATTTTCTATACTTCTCAAGAAAACACTGCACTGCCCTGGCCGGTTTGACTCAGGGGTTAGAGCGTCAGCCTGCGATCCAGAGAGACCCGGGTTCGGTTCCCGTTAAGGGCACATATCTCGGTTGCAGTTTGCCCCCAGCCCTGGTTGGTTGTGCGGGTGGCAGTCACTCGATGTGTCCCTTTCACGTCGATGTTTCTCTCTCTCTCTCTTCCTCTCTCTCCCTCCCACTCTACCTGAACAAAAACTGGAAAAATGTCCTCGGGTGAGGGAAAAAAAAAACAAAACAAAACACTGCACTGAAAGTACTAGATCTGAACTCCTAATGTTTCCTTATTAACTTAGTCCTACTCTTCTACATACATGTGGCTACAAGTCTTTCACTGACCAGGTAAACTAAAAACAGTATCTAACAAATCAAAGACTTTCATCCAGATTACTTCTGTTTTTATTTTATAAAACCTTATTCGAACATGAGAGTGGGTTAGTGCCTGTCTCCAGTGCAGCTGGTCCCTTTCCTGGATAGGGGCCTGTTTTCTTCATTGATGAAGGGAGCACCCAGGCAAGGCTAGCTTCGTTTTTCAACAGAAGAATATCCCTTTCTTACCACATTTGTTCTGTTCCTTAAAATGTTTCACTCTGCAAAGCACCAAGACAGAGGGTATTAGTCCGATTTAGGCCAGAGACCCTTTGAGAATAGGAACAAGGCTGTAAACTTTTTCCCCAGAAGAAAACACGTAAACATTTGTATTACAAAACTTTGTATACCATTTTTTTAAATGAAAATTGGATTATTTTATGAAGACTATAAAGTATCTTTATAAGGGTATATTTCTATTGCGCTTACCACTTTCCTCTTGACGTTAACGCCTGAGTTAAATGCAAATTTTGCAAGTAAAACTAAAGCTTAATTCAGCTCAAAAGTAAGCCTCACAGGGGAGGGGAACCTTTTTTCTGCCAAGAGCCATTTGGATATTTATAACATCATTTGAGGGCCATACAAAATTATCAACTTAAAAATTAGCCTTCTACATTTGGTCGGGCTAATTTGATGAGGCGTGTGCTGTTAGCTGGTGTTGATTTCACAGGCGGGACGTTCACTACCCCTGCTACAAGAAGGCTGATGTTTGGCTTTGATATTGAAATTATGGAGTAATTTTTGACATAGCAATAGGCTTGTTATTTTTCACATCTGTCTATGACTGCAGTTTCATGGCAGGAAGGGTTGAAAACACTGACTTGGCAGAAGAGAACAGCCACAGACAAGGTGGGAGCTGCTGTGGCTTCATTCCAGGAGGGTCAGACATGGGGGCATTTCAGCTCTCCAGAATCCTTGTTGAATTCATACCATGTCAATGAGATCATCTTTTGAAAAGCCTGTGTCATTAATGCTACATTATTATTTTTTTCCTCTTATTGATTTTTAGAGAGAGAGGTCGGGAGAAATGGAAACATCAATGAGAGAGAATATCAATTGGCCACCTCCTACATGCCCCCAACTGGAGATTTGGCCCACAACCTGGGCATGTGCCCTGACCGGGAAACAAACTGGGTCATTTTGGTGCATGGGTCAATGCTCAATCTATGAGCCAGACCGGCTGGCTGGGCAGTGCTACATTATTTTAATAAGGATTAAATATTCACGGTTTCACATTAGGGTCATTGAAGGCAGAAATAGTGTTCAAAGAGTTCTATCTAATGATTCCAGCTGTTTGTAGGTTTCTATTGGTAAACAAACTAGCCAAGTTTGTCACTCCTTGCTTCAGTTTGCCAAAGCACTTACCCAGCCTTGGAATGTTTAGGTGGCTGTCTGCCTCCTACATGCCCTTCCAGAGTGGCAGTTGAGCTCAAAGAATTTAGATGGGAAAATTTGCCTAGATAATTTGACAAGAAGAGCCATCAAGTAAAGCAAACTATAAATGGACTTTTTACTGTTGGATTATTCTGATAATTGGATTTCCTCTGCCTCAAACAAGCAGAACTTTTCATTTGAAGGGCAACCAAATGTTTCAAGACAGGTCCTCTGGAAAGCTAGTTAACTTCTGTACTGCAGCAGTGAACTTCCTCACGTACTCCCATTTCTTGACAAAACCTCTCGAAATAGCATCATGTCAGCCCTGGCTCTCAGGAAGTTGACAACATTTGTAGAAATAGACACAATTTTTTTTCAGGCTCCCTGGCAGAGCCGTTGACACCGGCTGACACCACTGTATGTTGAGATGAGGAGTATGTTTCTTCACCAAAGCAGTCGAACCAGATGTGTTGCCAAGCATCACAGATGCTTCATCCGAGCCCAGAGTGCCAAGATTTTTATTCTGCCTGAAAGTTTGTTTGGCAAAGAAATTCTTTACCATATTAATGATATTGACTCTGCAGATTCTAAAGGGGTTCATGAAGTAGGAATTTTTCCTTGACTGTAATTACTTGCCAAGAACAGCTGCCTATGCAAATAAAGGAATCTATTTTCATTAGGTTACATGCAAAAGGGAAATATTAAACAAATGTCAGAAATTCTCATAGTGTTGACATCATTGGATGAGAACACAACTTCAAGAAATGTGTGGTTTCACCAAAATATTTCCAGTGGTGTATAGGTTATTTTTCATGGTGATATGATGATACACACACACACACATACACACAAGGCAAATACAAAACCAGGTAAAGTCCAAGTCTTTAAAAATCAACATTTTTTTTTAATTTTAAAAATTCACTGTGTCTGATAGATTTCCGAGTAGGCAGTGAGAGGTATTCCTTCAATTTTATTGGGCCCATACTTCCATGGGCCAGAACCATGCCATGCAAGAAATGCTGTCCTTTTTGTGTTTCATCATACTCCATAATTAATATAAATAATAAAACTTTAAGTTACTATTTTTTTTTTATTTTCAACTTAAACTAGACTCAAAGTAAACACAGATGTATGACTGAAATCATGTTAGTGGGGTGTTTTCTTAGATGCCTATCAACTGGAAAGTATTCTGAGGGGTTTAACATGTTAGTGACAATGTCACCTGTTTGCCTTCAGCGACATCTAGGACAGGTGGCCTTCTGTTCAGAAGAGCCTTCCCCACCTACTAATCTTAGGCTTTGACATGTAACTTACTTTTGCTACCCATGCTGCCCCCCAGTAGAAGGTCTGAGAGCTATCCTTGGCTCTGCCATGGCTCTTTTCCTTCTGAAATACTGCTGGGACTGTCCACTTTGGGTGGAGGGCCTTCTTTAGCCTGACTTCTGCAATAAAGATGTCATGGCACTAACCCGTGTGGACATACAGTGTGAGCAAAAAATTAAACCTGTGTCTTTATGGGCCTCTATGATTTTGAGATCTTTGCTACTGCAACATAATTTAGTCAAGGCAGATAGATACACTATTCTATTCCATATCACTCTGTATGAATCAGTGTCTTGATATTATAATTTGGCATAAAACATAATTTTCTGAAATAAAAATCAAAGTCTCAGGATTTAAAATATTTTTTTCCTTCTAAGTTCACAGACAAACCCCACCCCTTGAAGCCCAATCTCAGATAAAGGTTTAACCATTTTGCTATTGTGTCTTTCTAATTGAAAAATAATGCTTTTTCATTAAAATACATTGAGGGACAAATCACTGAGTAGACAGATAAATTTGACACAATATGGGCTTTTGGTAGTGACTGCCTGATGTGACCCTTGCTTATGTAAAGTAGTCATTATGATACAGTGAAAAAATGCTGTGATCCAGTTATGAACAGAGTCTGGGTGGGAAAGCAGGAGTGTGACTGTCTTCACAGAGCTGTCAGCAAACGGTGCACCGAGGAGGCGGCATTTGGTTTGTCTTGAGGGATGAATGAGACTGTAAGGGAAGTGTGGTCTGCAGACTCCAGGAGGCAGTGGTGTAGTGGGCCACAGAGTGTGGGTGGACCTGGAAGGAAAGAACACTAGGAAAATAAGTTTAAGACTGTGGAGGCAAACGTGTGCTGTGGACATCAGGCCTCCACCAGTAGGTCTTGTAGCTCCTTTTTCGCCCCTTCCCCTCTGCTTATATTTCTCAGGGTTGTTGATTCCAAGTACATTTCTTGGTCACCTCAGGGACTCAGTGTGTCTGCCTGGCATTCAGTCAGCCAAGCACCTAACCCATGTCCTCATCTCATCTGGTTACAAGATGAAAATGAGAAATGGAGAAATGGAGAGGGCAATGGAGGCAGTTGGATGTGTTCCATTTTACTTTTTGTAATTTGTTTTGTCTCCAAGTCTGCCAGTCTCTGAGATTATAATAATTGGTATGAGATGACCACATCGAATTACGGGGTGGTCCTTGCTGCTTAGCAGAATAGAAGGTTGTACCCCCACAAGGAGGATTGTACTTTACTTGTCTTGTTTAGATTCTGTATCTGCCCAGTATAGTTAAACTCATTAAGTTCCATGTACTTTTGTTATAATTTTTCTTAAGAAAAAAAAAAAGGCAGACCATTAAAATGTATTAATAGCCAAAAAAAAAAAGACTGAAGTCTTGACCCATCATTTAAGGAATGCGAATTATATTCTCTAAGCAATGGGGAATCTAAGGCAGTTCTAAAGTAGGGAATTGTCATGATGACATTTGTGCTTCAAGAAGAAAATTTTGGCAATAGGGCAGAGGGTGGAATAAAATGGAAATGAGACTGAAAGTGGAGGAACATGCTAGGAGGTGGCACAGTGACCCCAGCAAGAAACAAGGCATCTTGCATTTGAATAGTAATAATGAGAACAGAAAGAAATAGATTTGAAAGAAATTTTTAATCATCAATTTAATATTATTGGAAAAAAATTTTGTTGAATAGACAAAGGGGAAATGTAAGGTTGTGGGTGACTGTGAGATGCCTAGCTGAGATATCTTTATATTTGTGTAGCACTTCACACTTTTCAAAGTACTTTCCCTCCCTACCTACTTAATGTTCACAATAACTCTGTGTATTGGCTTATTAAGTATCATTCCCATGGTTCAGTATCAAGAAGATTAACTTGGCTAATGGGGAAGTAGCTAAGATTAGAAACCAGATAATGTTTCTAATATCTAGACATCAGATAATGTTTCTAAAATAAAGACTAGCTGAGCCTAAAAACAAGTTCACTTGTCTAATACAGAAGAAGCTTAGTCTAGGAATTAGGTAACTTGTCTGATGGTAAAGAAAATGAGATCAGAAAACAGATCCTCTAATTAATTTTCTTCCCAGTCATGATGTAGCAAAGCCTGTTGATCTTCCTAGAGATGACAACTAGGCCACTTGGAATGCGATTTTATATAGCCATAAACCATTCTGGTCAGTATAGACAGAGAAAATATCCTATATGCCTGCCCAGTCCTCTTTTCCCTGGGCAGTAGGTCTTAGGGGAACATTTGGGAAAAAATTATAGTAACAGTTCAATATACAGTTCCTTTTACCCATTCAGTGTGCTGTCAATAAGTAAACACAGATCCAATGTAGAAACAAGAAGTATCAGTGTAAAAAGAAACAAAATATATCTAATGCCTCAAAAGTTGGTTTAGAGCAAAAGCTAGTATAGCAACCATGTTTATTCTGGCTTTGATCTAAGAGTCATTAAAAAATATTTGATGCTGGAGGAACATGAGTCAGTTGAGAAACAGCTACTATTATCACTATTTTTTAGATGAAAAGACTGACACCTCTGTCTTCCTCTCTATATCAGGAAGAAGAGGATAAATGTCTAGAAATTCATAGCAATGGACATGACAGAGATTTAAATCTGCATAAGAGCCTTACCCTTGTTTAGTGAGCTTTTCCTGGTAATCTACCATAAATGGTTTCCTTCCCCCAACATCATCTCTCATCTTTAACTGGACATAGTATTTAAGGTGATGCTTTGGGTCTTTTAAGGAAGTTACTCAGTTTTCCTGGGTATAACTATTATTAATCATCTGCTTGTTTTTCTCCTGTTAATCTATCTTTTTATTACGGTGAGATCTCAGCCAAGAGCCTAGAAGGGTAGAGAGAAAAAAATTTTTCTCCTATAGATTGTTTATTTAAAAAAAAATATGAGGACAACGTGGCAGAAGAATCTTCTTTATATTCTCTAGAATGTTTCTGAAGGTATTAAAAAGACATTTACTAAAATCTCCAATGGATGTCTTTTATTTGCTTGCAAGACTGGAATAATGCCTACTTAGTTTTTTGTTTGTTTTTTTCTTCTGAGATAAAATTTACTTACAGGAAATTCACAGATTGGAAATATTTTATAATTTTTGACAAGTGTATACACTCATGTAACTAACACTTCAATTTAGATATATTTCTAAAGCCCTAGATATTTCCTTATGTCCCATCCCAGTCAATTCCCATCCCACACTATTCTGATTTCTATTGTCAAATATTAGTTTTGCCTCTTCTTGGAATTCAAATCAATGAAATCACACCAGGCACCCTCTTGTGTCTGGCTTCTTTTGCTCAGCATAATGATTTTTAGATTTATCCATTCTGTTGCTTTGATCATTAATTAATCCTTTTGTGTCCCTGAGTAATATTTCATTATATGGATATACCACAATTTGTTTATTTATTCTTCTTTTCATGAGCATTTGGATTGTTTGCACTTTTGAATTATTATAAATACAGCTGCTTAGCTGCTTTAGGCATTCTTATATATTTTTGTGTATGTATACTGTCCAGTAATAATTTAGTAGAAATATAAATTAAACCTTAAGAAAGGACTGTCTAAAAAAAAAAAAAAAAAAGGCTGACACTTTTGAGACATAAAGTCATAAAGTAACTCCTTAAAAGTCACAAAAGTAGTGAAACAGCTAAACTTCAAACTAGTCTTTCACCCTCCAAAATCCACTATGTATTGTGTAACACACACACACACACACACACACACACATACACACACACAAATGAGTGATCTAAAGCAATAATTTACTCTTCTTTCATCATTTAGTGGGTTGCCTGGGCTCACCTGGGCAGTTCTTGCACAAATCTCTCCTGTGGTCCTAGAGAGATATCTAGGGCTGTGATCAACTCAAAGCTCAACTGGGCTGAACATTCAAGATGGCTCTGTCTCATAATTAGAGGTTGCTTGCTAGCTTCTCATAACATGGCAACTAGGTTCTGCGAGAGAGAATCCAAAAGCAAGTGTTTCAAGAGACCCAAGTGGAATCTTCAAGGATTTTTATGACCCAGCTATGGAAGTCCCAAAATGTCACTTCTGTCACATACTATTAGTCAAACAAGTCACTTAGGCCAACCCAGATTCAAAGAGAGGACAAATTTGATTCAGTGTCTTAAACAGGAGTGTAAAGGTCATACTGTGTAAGTGTCTATGGAATGGGAGATATTATGTGGCTATCTTTGGAAAATAAAATCAGCCACAATTTCCAAAGAGCAAAAGCTTCTCTAATAGACATCCCATAGCAGTAAGGAATGTGGAGCTTACCACCTACCAAGTTTATCAGCACGTCGGGCTGAATTAGGTTATCACAAATGTTAAATAAACATAGCACTTTCACATTGCCTAATATGTCCAAGTTTTATTATCCTACATATTTTTATTTCATTTTCTTTTATTATTTGCAAGATGAGAAGCAACCACGGACTGTATGAATTGTCATTCTTATTTCTCTGCTGAAATCTCAAAGGCTACTTAAATACTTTGCTTTGCTCTTATATAAAGATTCAATCCCAAAATATCATCTTCTAGCTAAGTTCTCCATTGAAGTTAGTGGGGCCTAGGAAGGGGTTGTAAAGAATACTTTTTAAATTCCTATCTAAATTGTAATGGACATCCATTGTCCTCCATCCATGAGGGAGGGCAAAATGCCACTGCCCTGTGTTTGGAAGGTTTTACTATTTTTCTGGCTGCCAAAACTAAAAAGTCAAGTGAACAAGGGAGGCTGAAGAATATTTCTTTCTTAAAGCATACGTGATCCTACTTTTTAGAAAATGTAACTTGAAATAGCTAACAGTTCACATCTGGCATTTTACTAATTTGTTCAAAGACATTTCTCATAGGATTTAAAAGATCACTAATATCTCTCAAATTTTTGTTGTAGAAACTGTAAGTAGCTCTGTCAAGACCTTTTTCAGGGATCCTTGGACCTACGTTTTTCTGCTATAGTGAGGAAGCATTATGTGAATGCTAAAAATCAATAGTTGACCTGTTGTGCACATAAATGCTATTTCCTGGTTCTGGTGTCTTAGCTGAGTATTCTGATCAGCAGTGATTTGGGAATGGGGCCAGCATCTGTATTCTCTGTGATTCCACACTTGAATATTTTGGAGACATACAAGGCAATATGATAAACGAATATACAGCTGTTGTAGTCTGATAATGTTAAGATTTTATTGATTATCCAACAGAGTAACTACCCTGGGTATTACGTTTGCTTGTCACAACCTCAGTGCCTTGGGTGGTTGAACAAGTTCCTTTTTTCCATTGAGCTGACCTCAAAGTCGCATAGTTTCTGAATCAAAGTCCTCAGATTTCATACTTTAGCTATTTCTTTCCTTTCTAATGGGATATATTAGAGAAAATGTGTCACCTTTTGCACCATGTAATACCAAATCAGATCAGAATTCATGCACAATTATGTCAGTGGAAATGTAACAGTACAGGCTAGCTTATCTCTAGATAACACATGGAAAAATAAACGTCCACAACTGACAGATTTACTTGATTTTTTTCTTCAGATAAGTTATTTGTAAGTAATTGATCTAAAGAATGTAACTGAATTTTTAAAATTATCTATCTATTATATATATATATATATATATATATATATATATATATATAAACTCTCAACAGTAAAATGGTTACTAAGTATTCAAGCTCTGTCACTCTGGCTCCCCCCCACCCACCCTTTTCTTTTCGAAATGGATAATGAATGCAGAGTAAGAACAAAAGAAAAAAAGACATTTTGCATTAGCTATATTTATTGAGAGAACTAACAACTTTAGGAAAACAAAATTTACATAAAACACTTAAGTGAAAATGCCATTTGTTAATAGTTAATGGCATTAAGTAGCACAGGTTACAGGGGAGCCTACCTGGGAATGATGTTAGGCTGCCTAAAAAGCATTCATCTGATTTCTCTCTTATAATCAGAAAAAGTCAAAGCCCATCACTAATCTGAAGTCTTCTTGAAACCAATTAAAATAATTTAAAGATAAGCTATACAGCAAATGTGCTCTTTAAGTGTTTTAGAATTAGGATGTCTTAGGGATGTTGTATCCCCTTTAATGTTACTATTTATATATAACTACCATGTGTATAGTATTACACCTTTAATGCACGGTATTAGCTGTCACTTGAAATTAAGTGCAGGCATGTTCTTTTTTGGCCTTCAGTTTCTCCTACATTAAACATTTAAATAATGATACCAGTAGTAAAAGGGTAGGTAGCATTCCCAGTGGAAACTCTCTGCTGCCTCTGGTTGGGTTGTGTTCGGGTTTCTATGGGAAAGATATTGTAATATCAGAATCTCATGGTGTTTACACACCTGGTATCCAGAGCTCTACCTGATGTCTTTTTTCGAGGAATTAATGGAATCAAAGCCTATGGTAGGCATGTTTGACAGATACGCCTTGTCTGTAAGATCTGGTGATAATTCCATCCAAATTTGTCCCTAGTTGATCATATATCTATGCATTTTTATATCTTTGTGGTTTTTCACCAACTCTGCTTGCATCAGTGCCTTCATTAGAAGGTCAGGTTTTTAGGATTTAGTAATTCACCTTGAAAATGTAATATAAGTTGAATGTATCAAGCATGCGTTTTCTTCACTCAGCATGAATTTCATAGCATTAAAAAAAAGCCAAACCCATATATAAAATATTTTTTATCTGTTTCTCATTATATAAGGAAAAGTAAATAGATGCTTATTGATTTCAGGTGTTCTTTGTTTCCATAAGTCATGTTTGCTTTTCATATTTTAATGATACTGTGCAGACTTTTCTCTGTGATGACAAAATTGTACATTTCCCAAACATACAGTTAGTTTGAATAAAAGAAACTATCCAGGTGGGAGCCACTTGGAGCCACCCACTTGGAGGGCTTATAGCTTATACTAAAACAATCAATATTAAAATTCCTTTTGTTTATTCATAAATACTCCCCTCCCCACAATATAAATCATAGTGATATAACTTCCTGTGTGGGTCTTTTCCCATAACAACATGTAAAAGAGTAATATGATAGAAAGAGATCAGTTTTTTATCTTACAAGGGTTGGCCAACTTTGTCATCTATTTATATGCCCACAGCACAAAAATGAAGGTAGAAATTTTCTGCTTAAGTAAAAAGAAATTAAAATATGGTATTTTTCTCATATTTAGTATGAATGATTCACTCCATTCATTCTTTCACATATTCATGTATGCATGCACTTAATAAATATTTGCATACTATGACAAATGTCTATTTTGTACATCATATACTGACACATTTTAAAAGAGTATAGTGAGTTTTCTGTTTTAATATTATTAAATTCATTGGAGTAATGTTGGTTAATAAAGTTATATAGGTTTCAAGTGTACAATTCTATAATACATCATCTATACATGTTCACCACCCAAAGTCAAGTGTACTTTCGTCACCATATATTTGACCCCCTTACTCGTTTCTACCTCCCCTTTAAACCCCTTTCCCCTAGTAACCACCATGCTGTTGTCTGTGTCTATGAGTTTTTGTTTGTCTTGTTTGTTCATTTGTTGCTTTCAGTTTTATATTCCACATAGGAGTGAAATCCTATGGTTCTTGACTTCTTCTGTCTGACTTATTTCACTGAGCATGATATTTGCAAAATCTATTTGTGAGTTTTCTTTTCCTTCATTCCCTAGCACTCTCAGGAGTGCTTTACATCTGTGGCCTCCACTTTTGCTCAATCTTCACTCTTCCTTTGTGACTTCCATCTATAACACTTTACTAAACTTGTTCCCTAAAGGCTTCAGTAACCTCACTTGGTCTTCAACTTTAAAATGTGTTGATCCCATTGCCCACTTGACCGCCATTTGACATCCCCTTCTATTTCCCTGTACGCTCCTGTTGTTTTACTCGAACACTTTAGTTTTTGTCTTCATCTCCAATGTTTGGGTGTACCTCCCAATTTTTTTCTTCCTTAGAGAACTGGTCTATACCCACAGCTTTAACTGTCACCTCAGTGAATATAACTTCAAAATCTTTATTTGCATTCATTTATGTAACAATGTATTATGTACTTGAGATGTTCAAAGCACAATGCTAGGTGCTAAGAGGGATTAAAAGAGAAATAAAAAGAGAGAGAGAGAGCGAGAGAGAGAAATGAGACCTAATTCTCCTTGAGGAGCTAAAAAGCTCTGGTATGTCTTTTGTCCCGTCTGTTGTCTCTTTCCACCCTCTTGGACATTGAAAGCTGTCCCATCATAACCCCAAACTCAGTATATTTCAATCTGAACTTTTATTCTTCCTCTTAAAATAGATTCTTTTCCTAGTTAATGAATATCTGTTAGTAGCACAATTATTTTATTCATGGAGACTCAAAAATTGAAATCATCTTTGGTGATTCTAACTCTGCCTAATTCATAATAAAAATTCTATATAGATCTTGCTATTGTAATATTCCTCATTTTGTTTCTTCCTTTTAGATTCTCTCGACATGTTCTGTCTTGCTATCTATAAGAAATGCCCTTTCTGCTTATTCAAATCCCATCCATCTTTTAAGATCCAACTGGAATCTGCCCTCTAGCTCAACCCCAGCCAATAGTGAGCTCTACTTCAGAACATACAATGATGTATTTGTTCTCCTCAGGGGACATTCATCTTTTTTCCCCCTTTTAATTTTTTTGTGGAAATATGTATCAGGCATTGTAGTAAGCACTTTACATACATCATCGAATTTCTTCTTCACTATTAAGTAAGTTCTATCATGCACACATTTTGCAGATGAGAGAAATGAGACTCTCATTTTTCTAAACTAAGTGACTTGTCCAAGGTCACAAAAAAAGCTGAAATTAGACTATTTTATCCAGACTTCAAAGGCAATGATTTAAACCACTATGCCACATTGCCTTATAACATTTCTATGCTCTATATTAACTCATGATCTTACCTAATTTTACTGTACCTTGACTCCAAAAAAAAACATAAATTCTAGTATCAGAACTAAGTATTATGGTACATATTATGCACAATGGTAAAAAAAAATAGTAAGCATTTTTATATACTCAATAAATAGATATGTATAAATGTAAAACAGCAATTTTGATGTGAGTCCCATAACCACTCAAACTAGCCATGTTGTATACTAGATATTATTTAACAAAAGAAAAGTTACTATCAAATCATTTTCATTTCTTTATTTTGCCGGTATCTTTCTGATCCCCTCTCTAACATCTACACCTCCCATTAAAAAACCAAATTGCACCTACCTTTCCCAATATGATAGAAAAAGGAACTTTCTGATCCCTATGTATATATAATTCATTCCTATCCCCATTCACTGGTCTCTGAGACCCAGCCACTACCTGTGGTACCATAGATGACTCAAAATTGAGTGCAGTCCCTGTTGTCACAGAATTCCAATGTGTCCCTATTAATCACTCTCTTTTTCATTCCCAAATTCAAGTTCTCCATACCTCAAATTATACACCTTTCAGCCATTCTCAGCAATACCTATCTTAAGAATGCTGTCCAACAATATTGAAGATTCCTTGAAGCAAGATAGTGTAGGGATTAAGAATATTGGCCCTGGAACCAGGCTGCTATGTGATCCTGGGCAAAGTGCTTCACCTCTGTCCCTCAGTTTCCTACTCTATAAAATGGAATTAATAGTAGTTCCTGCCATATAGGGTTGTTATGAGGATTAAGTGCATAAATATGCATGAATATTAGGACAATGTCTGACACAGTCAGAATTTCATAAGTACAGTGTTAGTAGTAGTAGTACCATTATTGTTAGCAGCAGTATTATTAGTGCCCAGGAAGATTGCCATGTTATTAAATGGAACAGAAGGTCTGAGTAGGAATAGATTTTAGAAGGAAAGAAAATTACTTCTGTTTCTAACATATTGAGCTTGAAATGTCACCAGGCCATCAAACTGGGTATTTCAGCAGATATTAGAAATAGAAATCTGGAATTCAAAGAAGAGGTTATGGACAGAGACTTAAATTTAAGAAATACTCATTAGAGATAAAAGTACGTACTAAAACAGAGGCTGTTGAAAGTGAAGGTCGGAGGGTTAATGACAGTTCTGTAGAGAATGCCTCAATTTAAGGGGCCGGGGAGGGTGAAGAACAAAGCAAATGCTAAGAAGAAATCATCAGAGTGGTAGGAGGGTAATTAAAAAGGTTCCTGTCATGGAAACCAAGAGTTTTGAGAAATTTATCACTAGAATTAAATATGGCACATGCTCATGGAAGATGAGAACTGAGAAAAGCATCATGAACATTAGCGATCTGACCAGTCTTGACTTTGGTGCTCATAGTTTCCCTAGTGTGGTGAGAGCAGAAAGCACAAGGTGACTCGAACCAGTTTGTATGAACTGCCCTTCAAAGTGGTTTGACTCTGAAAGAGGAGAGGAGGAAAAACAGGGACTTATGGAGTTGGGAAGAACTTAGGGTTCGTTATAGTAATGGAGAACGCATTGTATTTATTTATTTATTTATTTATTTATTTATTTATTTATTTATTTATGTTAAACATCTGTATTGTTCAATGTATTACAGATGTCCCTCCTTTTTCCCCCATGGACTCCATCCTTTCTACTCCCACCACCCTCTTGCCTTCCCCACACTGTTGTCTATTTTCACGGTTATGCATATATGCATATAAGCTCTTTGGTTTATCTCCCCCCCCCCCTTCCCAGAAGAACTCTTTATTATTTTATTTTATTTTATTTTATTTTATTTTATTTTATTTTATATTATTTATTTTTTAATCCTCACCCGAGGACATTTTTCCATTTTTTGTTCAGATAGAGCAGGAGGGGGAGAGAGAGAGAGAGAGAGAGAAACATCGACGTGAAGGGACACATCAAGTGGCTGCCACCCGCACGAGCAACCAGGGCCGGGGACAAACTCCAACCGAGGTACATGCCCTTAGCGGGAACTGAACCTGGGTCTCTCTGGACCGCAGGACTATGCTCTAACCCCTGAGCCAAATCGGCCCGGGCAGGAGAACTCATTTTAAAAGGAACCAGTAGGGAAAGCTGAATTCCAGAGCTAGAGGATCAAGGTCTCCGAAGAGAGGGGTGGGTGGAGGAAAGAACACAAGAGAAGGGGAGAAGTTCCATGGGGAGCTTCTGGGGGAGAGGTTGGGTGTTAAGGAAACACATGTGGCCTCAGCTCTCTCAGGAAAGTGGAAGAAATAGTCACCTATTGTGAGTTGGAAGTGGAAGGCTCTTGAGAAAAGAGGAGGATTGAAAGGATACTTAAGAGGGATGTGATAGCCTGTCAACAGAAGATGAATGAACAGATCCTCAAGTAATTGTGAAAGCCCGTCTCAGGCTATGTGACATAACAGGAGGACATAGCAACCAAAGCAGAAGTGTTCACAACTCAACAGCCCAGAATGATTTGTACAGAAACAGGATAATACAGAAAGGACTTAATGACAGGTACAAACAGTCCTGATAAGAGAAGGGACAAATGAAGCCAACGCTGAGTGGATGGGATGGAAGAATGGTGAAGAGTTGGAAGGAGGAAGCTTGTTAATCAGTGAGAGAGGGGAGGCTTGCCCACCGAAAGAAGGTGTAAATAGAACAAGGTAATTGTGTTACTTGGGACACTTTAAATTCTCTTTCTTTCCTCGTTGTTGTTTGTAATAGAAAATTCTTCCTGGATACTGAAAGAAGGTATATGGTTAAAGTTAAATGTACTTCAAAACTTCTGAAAGCATCAATTAAACTGTTTAGTAAAGAAAGTGGAATTTTGTGCTCCATCTTCTTTAACTTTTCACCTATGGCTTTAGATAAAGTCCACATTAAAAGAAGAAAAAAAGAAAGTTGTCAAAGAGAGTTGTAAATTATAGAATGACATCCACCGTGTGGTTCTGTCACTTTCACTAATATTGCTTAGCATTTTGAGTTTTAAGAATAACGCAGTTCTTGAGATTTAAAACTCTGTGGATGCGGAATACATTTCTGAAAATAAGACTTTTTACTGTGCATAGCCAATTATAGTCCACTGAGAAAATGATGTATTTTTCCAATACATTTTTATTATGTACTTAACTGATGGACCTTCCCAGCTTCTTCATAGACATTCCACTCCATCAGCCACTGTACATAATATACTTCTTAGGAATCTACTTAAATTTGTATTTACCTGTGAGGCTCGATGAGCTCCAGAGAAGACAGTCCTTTTTTCCTTGAGTAAATTATACATATTTTAGAAAACTATCTAAAAACATATTTACCTCATATGGAATTCTGGTCTCAAGGGTAATTAAGACCAGTTTTTAAAAAGCATAGCAATGCACTTTAACTCTCTCAGGTAAATAAGATATATTTTATAATCATCTAAGAACGATTTTTCTCTTCCTTTCCTTCTCCTGTAACTATCACTTGCCTCTTTTATAGACATATTTAGTAATTATTTCAATGTTTCCTCAGATACTGCTTTTCTCTTGGGGGTCAGCACACCAATTATGCTTCCCTTTCATTCCATGCACAGGCAACTATGCACAGAAGAGGCATAGTCTCCCTACATGGAATTTCTAGAAGAGAAGTCACTTTATGAAGATCCAGATTCTTCTGTATATACATTTTCTTTAGTCTTCACATTTAAGGAAGGAGGTCGCAACATTGAGGAATTTACTCATAAAGCTAAGAGTAGAGTTTTGTTTGCTAAGAGATGCATAATTGAATGAACACTGAATTTTGAGTTTATTTTAGAAATGGAAGTAATACCTGAAAGTAAACATTCAATGACATCATTGTAGTTATTTGCAAAAGTAACTTTACCACAATCATTATTGAAACTAAAGAAATAAATGAAATTTCTTAGAAATACATGCTTTTGCATTTAGCTACTTTGCACTTCTAAAACATTCTCTACACACTGATTACTTTGCATACATTGAATAATGCAAATGCACAGCCCATTCTTTCTTTGTCCTACAAAACTATTGAAATAGTTCCCTCAGGAAGAAAGCAGTAGGAAATCCATGTGACAATAATTATTAGGTGGTTTGTGCAAACCACGTGAGAATGAAACTGAAAACTTGGGGGAAGGTGTTTCCTACAAACTGGACAAGGATGAGTGTAAGGAGTAGAATAATACCCAGTTTATTTATCATCCTCCCTGCCTCTGAGGACCAGTCCTTTACATTTCATGAAGTGGCTTGTGGATAAATGTCACTGCTGTATGCACTCTTCCCTGTGAGATCAAGGTTTCTACTAGTTTCTTCCGACTCAGGGTAATTGGGGACTGAGAGTTTATCCTTCACTGTCCAAGCCAGTACGAGCCTTTAAACCAGAGCCTCTGGATCTAGAGCTTATAAACCCTCCCTATGAAAATATGTGCAGTGATTGATAAGCTTCAAGACTTGGATGAGGGCTTTCTGTTGAATTAGTGGCTTAAATACTAATCAACTTTCCTGCCTAAATTAGTCTTAGAACTCAGGTGACCAGAAATCCTGGTTTGCCTTAGCAGAGTCCCTGTTTACATCTGTTATAGGTATATTAGTAGTGGCCGATTTTATTTTCTGAAGTGTCTTGGTTTAGATGGTACAGGATGTGATCTCTCTACTTAACATGAGTTCCTTGGATTGAGTTTTATTTCCTTGGGTGCTTTTGTGTTTGTGATTTTTATGTCTATGAGAGGTTATGTGTTGTTGTGGTTGTTTTTTTACTAGTCAGCTAAATTTGAGGATGTTTTAAAGAAAAGACCCTAGTTTTCATCAAAGTCATCTAGGGACCGTTTTAAAACATAGATTCCTTAGCCCCACCCCAAGAGATTCTAATACATAAGGGGAATGAAACCCAGGAATTGTTTTGACTAGGTGATTCTGAGTCACTTTAGAGTTTGAGAACTTGAGTTTCTAGCTCCTAAATGTTCAACCTAGCTCTTTGACCCTTAACCCCTGAACTCAGGTACATGCCAAGGCATGTAAATACTCCAGGGTTCTCTGGTGAACATTTGGTCAAGCTGATCAGCTACAGTCTGACTGGGTGATACTGACAGGTTTGAACAACTAATATTTCCCCATCAGGCTCAAAGGGCTTGTCCTCACTACCTTTCATAACTGCAGCTCAGGTGATCATTTTGGATGAAATTCAGGCCAAAGAATTATTTCCCAGTCCTCTTACAAACACATAAACACGGTTTCAGCCAGGCGAATTAATTGATGTACCTGAGGAAACTATTTTGAATATTTTGCAAGGTGCGTGGTGACTAGGGATTGAACAGTGGTTCATTTCTGGAAGGTTGATGCTAGAACAAAAGACGATGGTTAAGTGATTCAGCTCCCCCTTCTGCATTCCTTCACGCGGCATTATACGGAGCACAATCAAGGACACGTGCCATTCAACAGCGGCTCTGTTTTGCTGACACTCTCAAAGTCTTTTTTTTTTCTTCACAGCTGTCAGGGCTCTGCACACTTTATGCATGCCTCCTGGGGACCTGAACCTCACATTCCACTAGGCAGGAGAAGCATGCACCCGAACAAAGGAAGGCAAGGGCTCGCGGCCTCCCGAAGATCAGGGTACAGGCCTCGCACATATTAACACACTGTGGTTTACACTCTCCAGGTCATTTTTATCCATTTTTAAGGACACCTGCTTTTGAGGGACGTTGACAAGGTTTTCCTTACTCTCATCTTCACCCCCTCCCTCCACCCTGTCTTGGCCCTTCTCCCACACACGATCTCGCATGCCTGGGCTCTGTAGAAGGAAATTAAACTGTGATTTGGTATGCTAAATTACCTGAACTAAAAACTATAATTTGCAATATTATTAAGTCATCACTGTCATGGATTTCAATTTCTTTCTGTTTAAACCCCTAACTCCAGCATCGCTCTTTTCGATGATTACTGAACAGAGGAAAGGAGAGAGAAAAGTCCTTGGTCGCTCTACAGACTGATCAAGTCTGTCAGGAAAGCTAAAATAGTATGTGTCTGAGTGGTTACCTCAGCCAGGCCAGTTTTCAGTTGCAAGCTCCACAGTGTTTTCCGGGTGTGCTTGTTTGCATGTAAGGGCCCCTGGGAAGGATCCAGGGCTTCTTGAGTGTTGCCGACAGTTCGGGCCAGTTGCAGGAAGGGAAATTCCAACTTCTACTTCCGGAGGAGCCCTGACCAGGTCCAGTCCCGGATGATGAGCACTTGTCTTTCTGTACTGCTATTTCCAGTCTTTGTGCAAACACCTGGATATTTCCTGTTAGCTGGTAGCATGGATGGCCTTTGCAAGAAGCCTACCTACTTTTCTGCTATGTTCTCTATGTTGCTGCTTTGAGTTAAGCATCAATATTTTCTGTAAGAGTGGACCAGTTAGGATAGGATAGGTTTTGCTGCAGTAATGACTCCAAATCTTGGGGGCTCAGACTGCAGTGCTTTATGTCTGCTTATACTATGTGTTCATCAGAGGGGCTGTCATCCTCTCCGGGGCCCTGGGCTGACAGAACAGCTGCTATTTTGCAAGTTACCGAATCGGAGGGAGAAATGTGGCAAAGCACGCACTGATTTTTAGGGCTTCCTCCTGGAAGCAACACAGACCACGGCTGCTCACCTTCCACTGGCCCATGCCAGTCTCTTCTTGCAGCTGGAGAAGTGCAATCTTCCCACAGGCCTGAGAAGAGAGAGCCAGAATATTTGTGCTTGGCCTTAGTGATTAGTACAAAAGTGTAGGAGTTTCACGAGTCTAAAATAATGGCGAAAATGACCATAAAAGCCAAGTCTTGTCCACCCAAAAATATGTAATTTGAGCCGTTAACAACCTAATGCTTCCCCTTCACTGAAATAACATTACAAAAGGAAGGTGCAAACTTCAGTCACTTTTGGGAAATAGTGATGTTGAACTGTGATCACAGGTTCCCGTGACAGCCACCTCCCTCTGTGACCACCCAGGCATGGACGAGAGCACTGGACAGATCTGCCCTGTAATATGGCAGCAGTGTTCTGGGGAATAAGGAAACTGGAATATGCTCTATCCTCTCTTTGTCTTTTTCATCAGGTCCCCATGAAATGATATAGACTTTACCAGGTGATTGTACAAATGAGGGTGGTGGCTGGTTCAGTCAGACTCAGGAGTCAGACTTCCTCAATTTAGATTCCAGCTCCATGCTTCACTAGCTAAATGACCTTGGGTAAATTGCCTAACCTCTCTATAGTCTCCGTTTGCTCATCTGTCTAATGGATGTAGTAACAGCATTTACTTCATAGCATTGATAAAATATACATATGGCTCTTGGCCCAAGGCGCCACCCCTAGAAGATCATTTACCCTTTTCTTATTCACTTTGATACATACATTATCATAGTTTCTGAAATTTGGAGAAAACAGCTCTTTTTTCACTGCTTTGATAAACTACTTTTAATATTTTTTATTCTTCAAAAGCAGGCTTCAGGGCACAGGGCTGCATATAACTTAAGTGCTAAGAGGTGTCAACTATTAGACACCATTGCAGGTGTCTTTTGCCCAGTTATCCACAGCAACTACTTCTGTGTACTCAAAGAAAAAACATTTTTTTCTTTAGTCTCCTTAATGGCAGATTGGACTGGCAAAAATTATATAGGCTGGGAGGGTTCTGAACCTCTTTCAAGGTTGATTTAAGTATTTAAATATGATGCGCATAACCTAATAAGATATGGACACTCAGCATCAAAACATAACCCAGGTCATGACATAAGCCACAGACAAGTATGCTGTGGGGGCCACAACTGCAGCAGAAGCTTGAAGGATAACTATTTCTTGACCTTCAGAGTCAGCTCATCTCCCAGACTTCTGATTGTGTTGAGTGCTCTTCAATGGGCCAGTCTGCCAATGGTTAGTCCACTGTGAAAAGTCAAGGTAACAACATTTTGTCTTTTTTTAATGTTTTTATTGATTTTTAGAGAGAGAGGGAGAGAGAGATAGAAACATTGATCTGATCGTCAGCCTCTCGCACACCCCCGTCCCCAGGATATCGAGCCCCCAACCTGGGCATCCATCTATTGACCTCATGGTGCATGGGAAGATGCTCAACCACTGAGCCACACCAGCCGAGCCAGCATCTTGTCTTTACCCAGGCGAGTAAAGTATAATAGGTACAATCTACTTCTCTCATTTTTTCCTTAATTTGCGGGCCCAACAGCAAGCTTGAAACACAGTGTTAGAATACTTCTGATTCCAAGAAAATCTTCTAGAAAACTGTTAGTACCATTGCAAAATCCTAAGACAACAATCAAGAAACTTAGCGTGGTCATGACAGTGCTCAAGAAGTAGATGTGCTAGGAAATATTAACTATATTTTCCAGGACATTCCACAGCTATTAATAGAAGGAACAAAGGTCACAGAATAACAGCTTTCCCCACAGAAATTTTATTTCCTGTCAAAGATTTGAATCAACAATGCAGAACTAAACTTTACAGAGCACGGGGCCAAGGAGGTCAAGCAATCACGGGTTTGTTCTGTCACCACAAAGGATATACCTGCCCTTTCTAACCACGTCAGAATGTCCCTGGTAAAATAGGAGGCCAAGTTAGAAAGTTGGCGGGGAGCCATCTGTATTCAGAGTCACTCTGAGGAAACTTGTTAAGGGACTACTGTCCTTGGGCTTCAGGAGCACCAAACCCACCAAGCCCTGCTTTTCAACAAGCACTGAGTTCTATCTATACATGCCACTGTGGCATGTGTTCATCTGGTCTGGGAAATGCTTTCCTCTGCAAGATAAATATGGAAACAGAATTCAAAAGTGCATTTACCTTGGTAACCCAGAACCCTGCTATAGTCAGAGATCAATAAAGAAGGGAAACTGGGGTTGGAGGAACAAAAGTTCATTTACCTCTGGAAGATCCAGAAGTAGAATAAAATGCATATCTATAAATCTAATGGGTTACAGGGATCTAATTTGACAATAGTATCAGGTCTGTCTTATAGCTTCAAAAGCTTTATTTACTGTGGATAAATTATCCCAGTTCAGTTGGTATTAAAGACCACTGAGCAATCTATCAGGAGAGCTGCACGCTAGATCTGCCTGTGGTGCAGTGTGGAGCAAGCGGCCTAATGTCGAAAATGGATCATATGGACTAGAGCAGAGGTCACCAAACTACAGCCCGTGTGCCAGATCGAGCCCACTGCCAGTTTTTGTAAATAACCTTTTATTGGAGCACAACTGCATCCACTTGTCTGCTAGTGTCTATGGCTGCTTGTGCACGACAGTGGCAGAGGCAAGTAGTTGTACCAGAGGCTGCCTGTGCTATCAGGCTGGAAAGGTTTACTACATAGCCCTCTACAGAAAAAATTACTGTCTCCGACATTAGAAACAAAGTTGTATTTCCTGTTTCCTCATCTTCAAAATGGGAATACAAATAGTACCTTATACTATTATAAGGACCACAATATAGTCCTTTATACAGTCCCTATATAGTAAATGTTAGCTAACATGTAATTAATAATTGGTCATTAAGTGGTGATATAGCCACTATTAGGACTCTGGCAGCCCCATTACAAAAGAAATGGTTGCTGCTCGGCACTCTGCAGAGTAAGGGCTAGGATGCTAGTTCATGCATGTGACTCTTGGACAAGTAGAATAACAACCCAACATAGGAAGAAGATATTTTGTAGTCTGTACGTCCAGCCTAAAGAATGCTGGAAATTCACATTATCTAATTATTAACTTGATCTTTGAGCCACCCTTTGAAGGCGAAGTCAGATTCAGACGAGCCAAGAGAGGAGTCCAAGGTATTTAAGGTCAAGGGAAGTAGAATGCCCAGGAGGCACTGAGGAACAGTGAGTAGAAAAATTTGGCTGGAGCACAGTGCTGGGCTACAGGAGTCGTGAATGGCAGCTCTAGGAAGGTTGGCTGGAGCCAGACTGTGTGGTTTTGAGCACTGGAGCAAGGAATGTGGAAAGTATTTCATGTGCACTGAGATCCACTAATGGTACCGTGACTAAACTTGAAAGAATTAGTATTTCTAGAATAATTTATCTATCTTTATGTACAGAATGCATTAGTGAAAAAAGAAAACAAGAAATTAGCTTCATGTTATAGAGATGAATTTTAGTTTTGTCTGCACTGTTGTTATAAGGATGTTTTATATTTGTTGTTTATATTTTTTCTTACATCTCTTTCTGAAACTTCACTTAAGCCTACTTTAACTAGTATGTTTAAAATAGAGTAGTAGCTAAATGCACAAGTGTAAAAATGAATTCATTCTTTTTCTTTTCCTAGCTACTTAGAAAGCATCATTTTACATGTACTTCAAAAAACATTTATAATGTTTTTAGTTTAACAGCACTTATGGAGGGCCTACTGTGTAAAAGACAGGGGAAAATGAGTAAAACATAGGTTCCATCTTCAGTAAGAGAGAAAAAGTGACAAAACTAAGTTAATATAGGGCCATAAGTAACTTGAGTGTTCAGAGGGGTGGAGGCAGAAAGGGCTCTAAAAGTGTAACACTGTTCACTGTCTACCCAACGCCCATCTTTCCCCTGCTAATAAAAGACTGATTTCATACCTGATAGCAAAGGACGACTAAATACTCATTTTCTAAGGTTTCATTACAGCTACAAATGATCATCTGATATAATTGTGGCCAGAGATGTTTTCTGGAAGTTTCTAGAAAAGCTTTTTACCTTCTTTATTAAAAAAAGGACAGATATTGCTGGCTCCATCCTGCCTCTTTTTATTTAGTTTTGAATGCAGATGTAATGCCTAGGGCCGGGGCTTCCATCCCACCAGAGACAATAAGAAAGAACATATGGAAATGAAAATATAGAAAGTTCTTGGGACCCCACTGGTGTCTTTGAGCATCTAAAACACCATCAGTGACCATCAACTTCTGTACTTCCTATTGTATGAGGAAAATGAACTCTATTACCTAAACTCCTAATAGTTGAATATTCTGTTATTTGCAGCTATTCACTAGAAGATTCATTGAGTAAAACACATTTAGTTCTTTAAGAATTTCAAGCACCTACTATATGTCAGGCACTTGCTAGATGCTAGGAATATAAATGTAATGATTCTTCCCTAACTTTGCTCTGCAATAGTACCTGATGCTTTTGTTGAAGATACTCAAAGGGAGAAGAATAGAAAGTCATTTCTCTCCATCTCTGTCTTTCATGGCACTCTAAATGCCCTCTATCCCTACCCACTGAGGAGAGAGAGAGAGAGAGAGCGAGAGAGAGAGAGAGAGAGAGAGAGAGAGAGAGAGAGAAAATAATGCCAGGAAGATCCAATCTATTTTTATATACTGGGTGTCCCCAAACAATGTATTCGAGAGTGTCTGTAGATTTTATTACATTTTGAAAATGAAATGTATTTTAATAAACATTGGCTTTATAAACTATTCAAAGTTGTATATATATTTTGGGTGGACATCCCATATATTACACATGACTCCTCCTTATTCCCTCAGAAAAACGGAAAGAAATGGGCACTCTGTAAGAATAGTTCGAGAAAGCCAGTGCAGCTCCTTCATCTTGCTTTGTGTCTCGCACCACAGGGCACTCTCAGTTCTGGCATAGCCATGGGGTCACCACTGGGAACAAGATCATAGATCCATTTGGGGCAGTGGTTAGTTTACTTGTGGATATACTGCTCCCAAACAGGAGGGTGGTCATTAAGCAAGTCCTCAAACCTGAACCCCAAACTCCCTCTTGGACCTTGCTATAGTCAAGTCCATGCACAGGCGTGAGCCACAGCTGGAGAACATTTTCGTTCTATGCAGGTGGGAGTGTATCCTAAGAATGCTCTGGAGTCTTTCCTCTTGTCTGGTTTTCACCATCATAAAAGCAAATGGTTATCTGACAGGAAATGCTTTGTATTCAGGCTCTGTGTTTGATACTGTATTTTGGGAAAGGAGCCGAACATAGGTTTAGTTAGTCTTGGTATCAAATCTGTGGGTGTCATTTAATTAAGAATTACAGTTTGGTAAGGAATCCAGTTGCTTCAGAAATGATCATTTGGCTAAGATGCTGCAGTGATGGGGCCATTAACAGGTCATTTGATTAAAACTCTACAAGGATCAAGTCACCTCATTGTTCTTTCCTTCCTTGTGTCTGCTAATGCATCATAACTGCCCTGACACCCAGCCCCAAAATCTGAGTTTCACCAACAACTCGTTGCTTCGTTTCCTCTTCTTTATAGTCTCCCCACCCTGCTGTAAATCAGGCCCTCATTATCTCTTGCTGGAAGTAGCAATGGCCTTCCTGTGGGTCTCCTCGACCCAGACCCTGACATCCAACCCACATCTGCTTCCTGTAACCTCTAGCACAGAGGACCCATTGAGCCAGGGATCTTCTGTGTTTTCCTTGGTCACCACTGCATCCCCAGGACCAAGTGTAGTGCCCAACACATAGAAAGCCCTCTGTAAACATCGGTGGGATGAATGCATCATAAAGAACCGTGCTGGTCTGATTTTGACTCCTTGCTCAACAACCTCGGTGTCTTCTCTTTTTCTATGACACAAAGTCCAGCCCTCCCTAGTGCAGCATTCAAGGAGTTCCAGAGCTTGGGTCACAGTCTGACATTCTGGTATTCATCCTCTCTATACACCGCCTTGTGCTTGTTCCAACCAGACCAGGTGACAGTACTTTTCCAAGACAGGACGTTTTGCCTCCTTCTAGTGTCCAAGCCATTGCTCCTTCTCCCCTGAATGCCTGGGAAGCCCATCAGGCCATCTCTGCCTGTCCAGATCCTGCCTATCCCTTGAGAACCAGCTCCTCTCCCCCTTCTTTTAGGAAGGCTTTTCTGATGATATAATAAACTGTCATTTGTGGGGAGTATACTATATGCTAGTACACATTTTCTTCTCACAAAATCCCTATCAGGAAGATCTGTTTATCCCATGTAAAGACTGTGAAACTGAAGCTCAAAGCCATTTTAAAGATTTGCACAGCACAGGTAGGGTGGGATTTGAATCCAGTGCCAAAGCCCCTGCCCTGTATTATCTCATTATCCACACCATAAAGTTCCTGTGTGTTTTGGAATCACAGAGGCTGCAATCAACGCATTGAATTCAGCATGAACAGGATTTTAAAACAATCTTTAAAAATCTGGAGATCTCACAAAAAAATTGAAGTTTGAGCTTCTCTTGAAAAATAGGAGGTTCTGGCAGCACTGGGTCTGAGTTTCCGCAGGCATGGCCAGGATCCCAACGCTGTGGTGGGTGTCCCTCTCCATGGTGCTGTTCTCTCATCAGCCTGGCTGGTGCAGGCATGGGGTTCGTGTCCCTGATAGCAACTTGTTAGCACCTGTCATAAAGCTTGTTTCAAATTTTCCCTTATCTCATTTCATTTTCCTGATGCTGTAGGCTGCAGGCTTTCATTTCTATCTTCTCTGCTGTCCGCCCTCTCCCTAGCAAGAAATCAGTGTTTGGCGTATCGTGGACCCTCGATTATGTTTTTATTGAATTGAATCTAAGTAAGTTGACAGGTTTGCTAATCAGCCCAACATTTAATACTTCACCAAATATAGTTTTTGGGTTAATTTTAGTGTAGTCGGCTCTAATTTAGTCCCATTTTTAGAAAAATGGTAGTTGTGACAAAGCAGTGAATAATTACCCAGGGTTGTTTTTTTTGTTTGTTTTTGTTTTTACATTGGATTGCACGGATGTGTTCATTAGATTTTTGTTTGTTCTTGATCATCCTCATTGATAGATGATAAAAATCACTTGCTTTCCCCGTGAAGTTTTCCCTGCTTCCACCAGTTGCCATCTCCCATCTCTCTATGCCTCCAGATAGGTTCCGAAGGATTTATTAGCCTGTTCTCTTCTGGCAAAAACTGAGTATTATCGTCTTTGCATCACTCACACTCAGCATACAGCCTAGTGGATAATAGGTGTCAGTATGGTTTTAATGACTGAATTATTGCTTGAGTACATGCATAATAGATAGAAAGATGATCTAATTGACGCTTCCTTAGTCTGACATAAAGGGACATAGATGCTACTCATTTAAGTTAATCAATGGTATTGATAGTTTAATATAGTCCTTTTCTTTCTATTTCCCTCCACTTAAGAATTTAACATTAAATTCTTAAACAGCAAAGGGATATTCTGCTGCCCACGTCTTGGCAAAATCAAGAAGCTCCAGAAATTCCTAATTCTCCTTTTGAAGCGGTTTTAACAGGCAGTGACTTGGTTCCTTAGCCTGTGCTTATGCAGCCCTGTGGAAGGCTGTGTGTTCGATCTGATGGTCAGCTGGCACCATTCCTGGCTCAGCTCTGATTTCACTGAGACAAATGACAGCCATGGTACTCTGCTGTCTTAGTATAACCAGGCCCAATAAATAAAAAAACAGTAGAAATACTTAAAATTAATAACAAAGATGTGCACCTGCTTTTATTTTCTGCTGTTGGGCTATAATAGAAGAGTTAGAATAATTTCTCCTTATAGTTTTCCACTTTCCATAACTTTTACCCTAATATTTTATTGCCTTAGTGACACTCAAGATTCTGCCTTTAACTACACAGCTTACATGATACAATTTAAACATTCTGGAAATAAAATACGTGCTGACATTTATGGAATATTGCTGCGGGCCAAGCACTAGAATAAGCATTTTAATTTTGTTATATTTGATTCTGATAACAGTCCTAAGAGATGGGTATTCCTGTTAAACCAGATCTTACATATGAGAAAACTGAGGGTTAGAGAAGCAAAGAAACTTCTGCCACATCACAGAGTGGAATTCAGTTCAAGTCATGCAAACATCTGGCCCTCGGTTCTCCCAACATTCTGCTCTCACAAGCGGCTCTGCAGAAATTTCCCACCCAGGAGGTGCCACTGACTCTCACCAGAGGACGTCCCTAACTTCGTGGCATGGCTGCTGTTATCCAGCCATGACTGAAGCATCTGAGTGGAGCCTAGACATAAGTACAATCTTTTCTTTTACACAATGTATGTTTTACCATTAGCAGAGCCTCCCACAGTAGCTGTCAGGCCTGAGTACTGAGTTTGCATTATTTAATCCCTTTTTATCATCCAATATTGCTTTTATACTGGACTCCACCTTGAATTTACCACCATAATTATCAGTACAAGAAAAGTAAAGTCACTTTATTTGCTAAAAGCAGATACAAATATTTTAATGTCGGAAACCAGAGAATCTCTTAATGTTTTCTCTTATACTTTGACGTAGGAAGGAAAGTACACTTAAAAATGGGTAAACCAGGTTTACATTTTTATACTTCTATTGTGAGGGATCATTAGTGCCTTTTTAAAAAAGGTTTAGATTTACAAGAGTCATGATGGGAGATTATCTCCAAAAGCCAAGGATTTTTCTGTGTAATACCTGAAATTTTAAGTTTTGACAATAGATTTGTAAAAAAACACTCTAATTAATGCACTTATCAGGGTTCTCTTAACATTACATGTAGACTGGAGAGAAATAGTCAACACTTCACACTTCGGGGAGGAAAGAGATGGTGTCAAGATGTCTGAATAGGTGCTCCTAGTCGCCAAGGCTCTTGACAGCTTGCCCATCAGTTCCCTCTAATCTCAGTTCTCCTGGATGTGAATTCCTGGCTGTAATCCAGCACACTGATGTCTAATCCGCATACAATAGTAATTCATAAATTTCTGTGTCCTGTGTCCTCACCTTCTCTGGGAATTCTGTGATTAATCCCACCTACCTGATAATCTCTCCCCCCAAATTAATGGATGCAAGATTCTCAAGTATTTGAAAGCAAGTAGGGATCGATTGTTCAGCTCCTCGAGAGCACAGAAATCCAGCACCTCCAAATGCCTGGTTTATCGCACTCTGCACACAGTGGGTACTCAGGAAGTAGGGACTGACTGACTAATAAACAGAGGTAGGGGCCTCTGTCAGAATGAAGCCCTATGTAATTTGAATAAAAATTGCTAAAGTATCAAGAATAATTCATTTAAAATTATGAGATCCAACAGACAGAGTTTCTACCACTTACAACCACACCAGATTTACTCCCGAGGGGCAGCTTATTCACTGGAAAAACTTGACTCAGCAGGTTTAAATTATTCCTTTTGAGCCACTTAACTTCCGAATTTCTCATTCAGTGGCTTAAACTAGACTTTAATACCGCTTGCACTCAAAACATTTGCATTTAATAGCAGCAGTAGTCTGCTTTCCTGTTGCCGTCGGAAGCATTCATTACCAGTGTCAGGCTTACACTGAGAGTTTGGTTATTTATACCTAAAAAATCAAATTCAACAAAGATAACTGAAGGCATGTAAGTAGATTTTTCTACTTTTTTATTGTAAGAATATGCAGCCTGTAGATACACAAATTCAAATCCTTGGCAAATCACATTTTCAATGACTGTTTGTCTAGAGATAAATGGATATGAGTAGAGAAAGTTATTTTAGGAATGATAAGTCAACATGAATTTTATTTTTGTAATGTATATACATATATTTTCAGTGTATATGATTCAGGAAAATATTGTGTCTGGCAAGTAATTGCTGTAGCACTTCATGTGATGAAGAGATTTGAGCCTTAAAAAAAGTCTTCAAAACGGCCTTAAACCTTATTCACATTAAAGAACACTAAGATCCTGTTGTATGCTTATAACCAGAGGGTTAAAAAGGAGGTTTAGAGATGCCAGTGGGCTGGTGTGTTCTCCCCATCATCCATTTCATGAAGACCAACACACACCAGCAAATCTTCCTGTTAGAATGCCTGCCGTTGCGGGACATGTGGCGAAGTTTAATACCTTTTGTTATTCCAGGATGTATTTAAATTAATTTAAGAACAAAGCATTTCCCCAGATGCCTTAGTTGTTGTGGCAAGAGGTTTAATCAGAACCAGCAGTGCACTGGCTGCCTTAGGCGATGTCACAGGAATAAATGTTGATTTCATGCATCCTATGTCCTGTTGATCAAACCACATTCTTGTCGAACGTGTTTGTGAAACAGTAAGTTTCTTTCTTCAAAGTGGAAGGTTGCTACTTAAGATTGATGTATTTTAAAGATGGATAGTGACCTTTGAAAACTATTCATAAATCACCACTGACCCGCAAATACAAAGTGAAATGAATAAATGAGTCAAATTCTTGCCAATATTAACACTCATTTTTACCTTAAATATCCAGGTAATCAAGGAAGCACTGTTCTCTTAGCCCAAATTACTGGGAAACATCCTGCCAGTTCTCCTCCTCCCTGAATATGCAGATATGTTGACATGAAGCTACTGCTGCTGTTGAAAAGATCACATGTTTAACTAGTGAAAGATGACAGGGTGATCAGAAGCCACACCTGGGAGTCATCTGCAGACCGAGGGATAATGAAATGCTATTAAGGATTGGTGGATGTAACCCTCCAGTATTTATTGAGCTTTGTATTCTGGGTGTAGTGGGGAGGGGCCTTTTAAAACACACACAAACAATCGCTAGGGGCAGGGGGTTTCCTGCATCTGCAGAGAACAGTCTGCTAGGCCACAGACTTAACACCAATAAGAGGGTAGTAAAAACAACTCAAAAGCAAATCTATCACTACAGAGAATCATCATTTTAAAAATTCATCCCAGGGAGAGATGAAAGGACTACAGTGTTCAAGGAAGGCTTGAAGAATGGGTAGGAATTCCCCAGGTGGAGGGGAGGGATGAGGAGGCTTCCAGCCGGGGTTCAGTACCGGGACAGGCTGGGAGGTGCAATGTGCCATCGCGGAGGGATCACGCACGGACCTCTTGCTAGATTCCAGCTCCCCGAGCGAGTTCAGGATCAGTCACTCTGTGTCAGGCCCAGGTGCCTCTATTGGATGTGCTGCAAAGCGACGTATTTCATATTTCTGAAGCAGGAAGTGATATGAATGTCAGTGTTCAAGAGGCGTTGGATAATCCACTCAGGAGGCTAGTACCCCAGTGCCAGGATAAGGTGAAGGTGGTCTGCACAATGGGGATTGAGAATAAAGAGAGGGGTTATTCTGCTAAGTGTCCAGGGGCTAAGACATCATAAATTATGTAGAAAATGGGAGTTATCCTAAAGTTTGTGGTGTTATCCGTTAGTTAACTGAGCAGAATCCTGTTTCAAGTGTAACGTACCTGCAGTTTGCTGAACATGCCACTGGGTGGTGAACGTGTGTTATTCGTGATTTAGGATTAACTGCTCTTTAGGAGAAAGGGGTTTAGCTAATTTTGAGAATTCAATTTCTAATGAAATCAAATTAGATTTTCTATTAGTTAAATCTATCTTTACAACGTATGTAACCAGTTATTAATAGAGAGAGAAAAGGAAACTATTGCTCAGTGGTAGTTATTTCGAGCGTATCAGATTTTGGTTATGCTACATTCTGTGTACAAAATTGAATCGATCTAAATGACACTCCTACAGGATTCCTCATTTTATTTTAATTTTTCCTATTGGCTTACTCAGGAAGCTTTCTTATTTAGTAGTCAAATAGTGGCAAGTATCTTTGATAATGAATACAATCAATCTATTTGGGTGCTTAGTGACTTGGAAATCGTGCTCCGTCCTAATATCTGAACTGACTGCTCTGGGTTACAGCCTATTTCTACTTCTTCTTCTTTGCTGTTGGCGTAATGCGTTAGACAGACCCCGTCTGGCGATGCTGCTGCTACTACCCGGGAGCTCAGTATTGGCGTACACTGTCTCCCTTGTGATATTTTATGTCTATAAGCATCAGAAAGACAGGGTCCATGTCTGTTGGGTTTAGAACTTTATTGCAGGTCCTGGTATGGTGTGGAACATAGAGTAGGCTCTCAATGAATTAATGAACCTCTCCTTCTGGTAAAAAAGAAACAAATAAAAACCAGTATCCTTTCTAGTAAGTCAGGTTCAACTGCATAGTGTTTTTTGCCAATCGGGCAATCAGAGCTTACCTCTATTACCTTCTGAAAATGACTCAAAAGAAGTTCGTGCAAAGATGTTCACATATTCTTTGTTTTTTGCAATATTTATTTAAAATGTTCTTGTGTGTGTGTGTGTGTGTGTGTGTGTGTGTGTGTGTGTGTGTGTGTTTAAGAGTCCTGGCACTTTGGCATTGATCTTTCTAGATTAACTCAACAAGATTTTGGTTATGCTAAATTCTCAGTGTTAACCTATGTTTACGTTGCTTTTATTGATCTTATGTGTAAACATGGAGGAACACAGCTTACGACGGGGTAGATCATTTGGATTTGGGACTGTGCTTCCACAACAATATTACCAGTGTAGTGGTAGCCGCTCATGAGGACTTAGCGTATGCGCCTCGCTAATGCTGTACTGCCTGTCTCTACTACTGGGTTGAATTTTCCTGTTTGAAAATTCCATCCAAAGCAATAAAATAGAAACATGGATTTAAACATATTTATGGGGTTAGATACCATGGACGTAATGTATAAATAACAAAGTCTCGTTCAGTATAGCAGTTTTGGTGCAAATTGCCATTTAATTAAAAAATTTCTACTTAATCTACTAGTAGTTTGGAAATTATTCATGACCCTCCTATACTGTAAAATACTGAACGTGTTTGGCCATTTCTATAGCCAGAAGAAAATTATCCTCTTGTCTAATATATATTATGTACTCAATAATCATGTAAATAAAAATGATTATCAGTTAATACAAAATTGAATATAGACACATATTTGGCAAAAAGTGTAAAAACTAACACTATGGAGCCACTGCAGCAACTAGTCTGGATCTGCAAATATTCTTGAAAACACATGGAAGAGATAAGGCACATCTCTGACGCTGCCTGGCAAGGAATTGGGCACATCCATGTCCTCCTGGTGGGAGTGGAAACAGAACAATCTCTTTTGGAAGGCGATTTGGCAGCAGATATCAAAATTACAAAAACACAAATCCTATGGCCAAACAATTCCACTTCCAGAAGTGTATCCTACAGATACACTGACACATGCGTGAAATTATCATCTACATACACAAGTTATTCCTTGTTTCTACTTTTTTGTAATAGCAAAATGTTGGTAAAAAACTTAAACATCCATTAAGGGAAAAATGATTCAATAAATTACAGTACATCAATATAATGGACTGTTATGCAGCTGTAAGAATAAAGCAGCTTTTTAGCACTGATGTGGCTCTATCTATCTATCATCTATCTATCTATCTATCTATCTATCTATCTATCTATCTATCTATCTATCTATCTATCATTTATCTATATAATGGAGTTAAGTAGAAAAGTGGCATGGCAATGTTTATAATATGATACTGTTTGTGTCTTAAGAGAGGAAAAGAATACACACACACACACTCATGACTACCATATGTATTCGCTTTCTTACCAATAGAATAATCTCTGGAAGACTGTATCAGGAATTGGTGACATTGTTGCTTCCAGGGAGGGGAGCAAACTGGCTGGGAGCCAGGGAGTAAAAGGGAGTGTTTTCCATACCAGTTTGAATATGTATTACCTATTTTTAAAACCTTATTTTTATTAATTTTAAGAACTTTTAAAAACATATATATCCTTCAATACTACATTTCAAGTTCTAGGACTTTAGCTTGAGACTATTATAAAAGATAAACCATAAACTTATGTACAATGTTCTTTGCATCATTATTTAAAATGATAACATAATGAGAGGAACCAAAAAATGTTCAGCATTTGGATTAAAAGCAAGAAATATATGTGCTTACACTACACAATCTTCTTTGAAAAGTACAGCAAATTTGTATATTCAGTGTCAGGGATTCAGATCAAGCCTGTCTTGGTCATTGACCCCAAAGCATCTGACACAATGCTCGACACATAACAATCACATGATTAACCATTAAAGAAAAATCAATCAATAGGAAAGAGACTGGAGGTATATACTCTAAAATGTTAACAATGTTTTCCAGACGTTTTCACTTTCTTCTATGATTGTTTTTATTTTCCAAGTTTCCACAATGAACATGTACTATCTTTATGATTGGGAAGAAATACCATAGTGTTATAAGACTATTTCCCAAAAAAATGTTTTCTATTTTTCTTGTCATGTCTATCTGTAGAGGAATGAACAGCTATTTTAATGAGTCCTAGGGAATGTTTGCATTTCAGCAGCGCTTACACAAATTCTGGAAAGGATGGTGGTGGTATGTAAGTGGCAGCTGGTACATTTAGTGAGTACGGGAGGTACATGAGGGGATAATTTGAATGCTAATTACAATATCACTTTGCACATAGGGATCACAGAACTAGAATTGGAGTTAGTTGATTGAACAGAATTATACATACATTGAGATTTTCTCTGTAACATTAGACCTGATCTTTGTTTTTCCTTGTTTTTTACTATCTATAGATCTATCTATAGATCTAAGTTCTGGTCCCCACTCAGCCACTTACATGTTCTGTGATTTTTCTAAGGTTTTATTTCTCTATCTGCAAAATGAGGCTAATAGGACAGTCTTTGCTGGGTTGCTCACGGAGTATGCTTCTAATGCAAGTGAGGAGTTTAGCCCGGTATCAGGCATGCACAAGGCTCTCAGGATGCCCTCCTCCCCTTTCTGCTTCATGTCCATCACTTGTCCTGGTTATGAATGAAGGACTAAAGGTTGGTTTGGAAATAAGGGAGGGACTAATGTTTTAATCAAATATTTTACTTAATCATACACATGCTCCTTTAAGATCTGGATCATCCCATTTCATTGGTGTGGGGATGGAGTATTGCCAGGGGAGCTATGACCATCTAAGACCAAATGATTAGCACCTATGAGTGCTGATACAGAATATCCACAGAGCCTCTCTGTGACCTCCAGAATTTTGTTCTAAGAAAAGAAGATGGAAATCTTCTATTGATCGCATTGCTGTGCCTGAGGACACTGGAGAACTTATTACATTAGTATGGGTTTTGGATGTTTGCCTAAAGCCACAAACCTTTTGATGTCTACCTTCGAGCCCTGAGAAATTCCTCATCACTCATATAATTCCCACAAATAAGATAAAGCAGAACTTTTAACGGAAAAATTCTCTGCCCTTCCTTGCTCTCTGACTTCAATCGGATTAAAAATTTTGAGTACTGATTTCATAAAATGATTTTCTAATGTGCATTCCAAGTAATTTTTAACAATCTCTAAAGCAGCGAGTTTACTTAAATAATAAAGTAGATGAGAATGAGCAAATTTGTCACATTTGGACCAGATAAAATTGTTCTACGAGTAATTGTGCAAAATTCAACTTTAAAGGTTATAAGTATAAAATTTCAATATGTATAAACAATTTTACAAACCATACCTGGATGATTTGACTCATTTTTAAGCAATTAAAATGTTGATTATATTTTTAAGCTAATAGGATACTAAAAGAAATATACAAACCTTTGGATGGGTGAACATTTTATACTGGCAGAAAGAAGTCATAGCAATCGGTATGTTAAAGAAGCATCTCCGGTCATGAACCCCTTCTGAAAGGAGATAACACTGCCCTTTAGTACTTTGAAAGCTGTGTTTCCACACTGCAGTCACTGGGAACAATTTTCTCCCTGTGCTCATGAAACCTCCAGGACATTTCCCACCAGGTGGTTCTTCCGTAAAATGACCTTACATGCTCCCTGGCATCACTGATTTTACATTTTTCATTGATATTGCCTGCTACCTCTATTAAGTTAATGGGAATAAATAAATGCCAATTTCATCCAGAGAAGTATTTAAATGACTCTCAGAAATAGGAAAACAAGACAGAAATAACAAGGAAAATTTTGGCCTTTGGACTAATAAAGTGAATACTAAAAATTCTTTTCTGTGAATGTCCGCGCATAATGCTGTCCTTGTTTCCCCCGGCGATGTGTCTGTCTGGAGAGCGATGCTTCTGTTTGTATTTCTGCAGAGCAGTAGTTTGGCGCAGATAAAATATCTAATTCATAATACTGGTAGATGTGCCAAAAAGTCACACAAACCAGAAGGTTAAAAATAATTTCTATCAACTCTGCACAGTGTGTTTGAGGATGAGCAGATTGTTGCAACTTTCATGCTTACAATCAAGGCACATTCATCAACAGAGGCATTTAAATGTTTGTGCATGTACGATAGCATGGAAATATAAAAAATCAGGTAGGAGGAAAAGTCAATATTTATTGTAATCTGTCTTCCAACACTCAATAGTAGTAACAAAAATAACAGTGGTAATATTAAAATGATAAGTAACGTTTTTGAGAACTTACTATACCCAAAGCAGTAAGGGGAAACGCTTTACAAATTCAGGATTTACTTACCTTATTAAACTCAGAATAATCTTCAATTCCTCTAAATATGTAGTGGCTTATTAAGCTCTGCAAGAAAACATATCAAAATAATTTTCTTCGTCCTTCTGGACTGTACACTCAAAGAAAGAATTGGAAGTAAGATCACACCCTCTTGCAGTGGTCCTGTCTCCCAATTCCTTCCTGTGAGAGGCTTTCTTCTTGTTTCCAAACAGGTACTTCATTTTCTGATGATCAACATCTCCTGCAGTGTGTGTGTGTGTGTGTGTGTGTGTGTGTGTGTGTGTGTGTGTGTGTCTTTGCCTAGAGTTGCTACATTAACTGTGGTCCAGAACTCAAATGTTTATGATTTTTATCACAGAGGTTCCCAAATGGTGATGAGTATCTATTTCTAAGTCCCTTGTGAAACATTTGGGAATGGGGGTTAACAGGGAAGAACAGGAGACCCAGGCAGCTGGCAGGGGCACATTCATGAGATGCCCAGTGAATTCCTCTACAAGGTATGGCTTTAGAATGTCCTCTGGGTCACCACCTGTGTGCAGGGCTTTCTGTCACCAGTTCTTTCCAGCTTTCCTCAAAAAAATTCCTCTTATTTGGTGCTGGAATCTCTCGCACAAACAGGAGTGGGGTAAATGGTCTACTCAGAATGCATATTTGAGGAATGTTTATTTACAGAGCCAGGACTAGCCCTGGCCGGTTTGGCTCAGCACTTAGAGTGTTGGCCAGTGGACCGAAGGGTCGCAGGTTCGATTCCAGTGAAGGGCACGTACCTCAGTTGCAGTTCAGTCCCTGGCCCTGGCTGGGGTCGGGTGGAAAGCAACCAATCGGTGTGTTTCTCATCACATCGATGTCTCTCTCTCTCTCTCCCTCTCTCTCTTCCTCCCATTCTATCTGAAAATCAATGGAAAAGTGTCCTCGGATGAGGATTTTTAAATAATAATAATAATAAAGAAATAAAAAATAAGGAACCGGGACTAGAAACACATATTACTAAAACTAAAGCAGCTGTGACGGAACAATAGTAACCTCCTTTTTATCCTTTAATATGACCCATCGGATGCAAATGGATCTACAAGTCAACAAAACTCCTTTTCAGCAGCAACGAGTACTTCCGGTAGACAGTATCAACGTGGCTGGGCTGCTCACCTGTTTTGGAGACTGATTTGTCAGCCATCGTGTCAGCATAATGAAACAAACATAGATCACCTGTGACCTGACCGCATTCTAGATTGTTTATCCAGTTCTTAGCTAAGAACTGTCTTAGGTCTCTTTAGAAATTAAGCGCCAGATATAAAAAAGCAGGAGTTAGCCCAACCACTGTGGCTCAGTGGTTGAGCGTTGACCAAGAGGTCGCTGGTTCTGTTCCTAGTCAGGGCACATGCCCAGCTGTGGGCCAAATCCCCACTGGGGGCATGCAGGAGGTGGCCAGTCGATGTTCCCTCTGATCGATGTTTCTCTCTCTCTCTCCCTCTCCCTTCTTTCTAAAATCAATAAAGAAAAATTTAAAAAAATAGTGGGACTTAGTGAGAAAGAAACAATGATAGGGCCATATGTTTTTGTTCTTAGGTGCCCAGTTTTGGCTCAGATGGAGGCTGGATTGACTTAGTTCTGCTGGGGCAGGGCCTTCAGAGGTTGACTTTGTCCAAAAAAAAGGGTCCTATTTCTTCTTACGGGAACAAATCGTGGCCGTTGAATACAGTACTGGCTTAGACATTTAAATTGTAAAGGATATCCCATCCTTTTAAGCTTTATAAAAGGGGGTTAAATAAAAGACTGGCTAGGCAAGATGGATAAAATTCTTAATTTTATTAAGGTAGTGAAACACTGAAATGCAAAATCAGTAGCAAGTAGGACAGTGCAGAGCTCATACGGATCACCCCACAGGGCCTGTGGACAGACCTGAGGACAATGTATTTGCCCGTGAAAAGACATTCACACCTGCTGCTGTCTCCAACCTCCTCCACCCACCACTGCCCCTGCTCACTCTCAGCTAATGATTTTTGCCTCCTGCATCATTGAGAAAGCAGAAGCAAGCAGGAGCTCCCACACCTTCATATCTGTCTTCTGCCAAATCTAAGACCGACTTCATGTGCTCACTCTCTTACCTTCCCTCTGGTCACAGAAGAAGAGGGATCTCTGCTTCTCCTCTCTACCTGTGCTCTGTCCCATCCCTTCCCAGATGCATTGTCCCTGCAGTTAGTGCCCATTGTCTGCCATGTCCCCTTCTCTGAACTAGATCATTCCAGGAGCCAGTGAATGCACCCTAGTGCAGCCCTTCTCAAACAGTCATGTGCGTATGAATCACCCAGGGAACTTTATTATTATTATTATTATTATTATTATTTCTTTATTGATTTTAGAGAGAGAAAGGAAGGGAGAAGGAGAGAGAGAAACATCGACGAGAGAGAACATCAACTGGCCGCCTTCTGCATGCTCCCCACTAGGGATCAGGCCCACAACTTAGGCATATGCCCTGACTGGGAACCGAACCAGTGACCTATTAATGCATGGGTCAGTGCTCAACCACTGAGCCATACTGGCCGGGTTCACCTAGGGATCTTGTTAAATACAGACAATAATTTGAAGAGTCAGGCTGTATTTCCCCTCTTTAAAAACCAGTCCCCACCCTGGCCGGTTTGGCTCAGCGGTTAGAGCGTCGGCCTGCGGTCCTGAGAGACCCGGGTTCGGTTCCCGCTAAGGGCACGTACCTCGGTTGCAGTTTGTCCCCGGCCCTGGTCGGTCGTGCGGGTGGCAGACACTTGATGTGTCCCTTCACATCGACGTTTCTCTCTCTCTCTCTGTTCCTCTCTCTCCCTCCCACTCTACCTGAACAAAAAATGGAAAAATGTCCTCGGGTGAGGATAAAAAAAATAAAAATAAATAAATAAATAAATAAATAAAAACCAGTCCCCTTTTTTGACCAAAGCATATGCTCTCCAGCACCCTCCCCATTTTCAGCAGCCCTTTCTGAGAGAGGTGTGCACAGTGTGTCCACTTTCATTCACATTCTCTGCTCAGTCTATCAGCAGCTTCTGTCCCCACCACTGAGCTGAAATTGTGCTGGTCAATAAACTTCATTTGCCAAATCCGCTGGCACCTCTTGACCTGACCGCAGAATTTCAGGGAGGCCACCCATCCCTCCTTCTGGAAGTACTTTATTTTGACTCCTATGAAGCCTCTTCCTAATTCTTCCCCTACTTCAGCCATATTCAGTCTCCCTTGCTGGCTCCTCTGGTCAACAGCTTTGTTGTGTCTTGGGACTCTGTCTGGGCGCCTCTCTGTCCGTATCCTCTCCCTGTACGACTCCTCCTATTAGTATGATCTTAAGGACCTTTGCATGCCAAGGACTTTCACATCTGTATCTGCAGTTCTGCCTCCTGCATCCATCTACCTACTGATGCCACCTCCTGGATGCCCACCCAGCATCTCGTAGAGCTTCATGGCCCAAATGCAGCTTTTCCTCCTCTCTAGCTCAATGAAACCAGCCAAGAATGTAGGCAGTTTCTGGATTTCTCATTTTCCCACCTCCCAGATCCAACCTATTAACACATCCATGGTGACTTTACTTCCAAAATATTCAGTATGTCCACCCTGGTCTCAGCTTTCATCCCTTTGCGGACTACAACAGTCATTTTCTATCTTGTTTTTCCTCTACAATACATTTTACAATACATTTTAGAGATGTATATTAGCTCATGTTATTCCTCTGGTTAAAACACTCCAATGGCTTCCCATCACACTAATAACAAAATCCCCCTTCTTGTTGGGTTGACAAGGCCTGAGGTGGCACTATGTCCCTGCATCTTCCTGTGCTGCTCTCCCCACACCTGGCCACCGTGTGCTAGACATCCTCTGTTTCCTCAGAGAGTTCAGTTGGCTTCTCCTCTAGAACATTTGCATTACCTGTGCTGGTCCCCTGGTCACTCCCCAGATAGCTCCTCTGGTCATTCAGAGCTTGTTCTGGTTATTGCCTTTTGCTTCCAGGTAGATCCCTCCCCACTTCTCCTGAAAACCACATTTCCCAGCTCCCTTCACAGTGCTTTTGGGAGATTTGACCAATGGGAGATGCTGGAAGGAGGAAAGAAGGAAAAAAAATACAGGACAATTTCTCTCTCTCTCTCTCTCTCTCTCTCTCTCTCTCTCTCTCTCTCCTCTCTGCCCTCTCCTTGCCCCACGCACCTCCCCACCTCTGCTTCAGGACGCATTTTCCAAGAATGACTAGGTGCTAGGTCCCCTCCGTGGTTTAACTCCCACCAGACTGAGACAGCCTCTCCTCCATAATCACAAATACTGCGAAGCAGCCCAGTCCATGGCTCCGGTTTGTATGTCTAGCATCTGCACCCCAGAAACATCCCCTCCGTCTAGTAGTGGCTTCCTGCATTCCTAATGTCTGTCACTCCATTTGATTCTCAGTTCTTCCATCACCAGTGTAGCTGCTTCACTGTGTTAAGTTCATTTGTTTGAAATACCTACAGTAGTTTCTGTTTCGGAGTGAAACAGCTCCCAGCTCTGCAGCCCGTCCTCAGGGCAGCCCTCGGTCCGCCGGGTTGCTCTCCAGCACGTGCACCTACGTTGAGTCTCTTCACTGTACTTTCACTTGCTGCTATTTTTTGTCTTTTTTTTTTTTTTTGGTGCTGTCTTATTTATTCCTGCATCCCAGAGCCTAGAATGGTGCCTGACATGTAGTGGGCATTCAATTAATATTTATTGAATAAATGAATAAAAAGACTGGATTGAGATTCGGCTAAACAGGATATTGCTCAAATGGAGAGATGCTGTGAATGGAGTGGATCATAATTAGGCTTCTACATACAAACTCTAGGAAAAAGGAAAAGAAGAGAAATTAGGCAAAAAATAAAAATGTTACCCTTTGAGAAGAAACACAATGTGTGGGGAGAAGGAAACATTTATTTAGTATCGACGAATGTGCTGGTTGCTTTATATACATGATTTCGCTGTTCCCACATCAACACCATCAGGTAGACATTGTCTGCAGCTTACTGAGGGGATGCTGAGTCTCCAAGAGGTTAAGTAACTTATACGAGATCACACAGCTGTAAAATGTACAACAGGCTTCGAGCCCACAGCTTCCACCTGCATGATGAGGACCAGCCCAGGAAAGTACATCATAGCCTCAATCCATGTCCTCCTTTTATTTTAAATGCAAAAGTATAAACTACTCTTTCTGAAGCACTTGTTTTATTCTGTTGAACTGATGGCCATCCCTAGAGAAATAATTTGAGATATTTTTTCAAATTGCTTCCCAAGTTTTCCCTGCTTGTTCTCACTCCTTTCATCCCCTCCCCACACAAATGGAAAGGAAGACCTTAATCTGTACAGCTAAGTAAATAACAATATTGCTGTCAGCTCTATAAAGTGGGCCTTTGGCGTTTTCTTCCAGGTTGACCCCAAAAGCCTGTTTTAGTATGATTTAGTCTGCAGTAAAGAAGGGGTTTAGGGGTTAGATGCACCCCATATATCAGCAGCATCCTGTAGAGCACGAAGTTGTTATTCAGGTATGTGTTCCATATGGCCTCCAGCGAGAAAGACAGCCTAGTTCCCTTCCAGTTCGCCAGGCCCTTTATTTGTACCAACATCATCTCTGTTTTGTCAAATTTCATTGATGAGCCCTGTTATCTTCTTAAGGGAGACAATTGAGTTCTCAATCTTGTCCTTCATTTCCTGCATTATGCCAAGGTCTGTAAATGGTAGGAGATGTTATATTATGCCGTTTATAGAAAACTGAGGGAGAAAAGCCCCAAATAGTAGAGCAAATCATTTTTTCCTATTGTTAATTTCCCTTGTTTGGTTGATTAAAGTCAGGCCATTAACATGGCTTCGACATTGCTTCCCCCCCACCCCCCTGATCTGTTCTTAAGAGTTTTCTTTATCCCCAAACATCTTGCTCTCAGAACACTGAAAACTTACAGCAAACAAACAAATCATGGAAATTAAATAGCAATAAAACTGTTGTTGGCTTCATATAACAAATATTAGCCAGTATTTAAATGGCGATTATTTCCAGAAACTCGGCAATTGTAACCATACAGATGATGAAATTGATTCCAGTCACAGTCCATCTTTGTCTGGAAAGGAAATACCAGTAGTGTTTGAAAAATGGATCATTAAAGACCTTGGTTTTCTGAAGGTGGCTCATATGTTCTATTTGCTAACACAGCATCTTGTTGGGGAAAAAGAAATAATAAGTGCAGCTTTTCCCTACCCCAGATTATTTTCACTACAGATCTTTAGAGCAGGAAATAAAAAACAGCTAATGGTTCACGGGGCATGTGGAATTAGTTTAAGCAAAGCTGCGCCCTGGTCCCGCTGACCGCCTCCTCTTTCCTGTGCTGTTTTGTCTATGCTGGCCTTAGAATATGTCAACAAATCTCTTTTCAGCTCAGATGGGAAGAAAGGATGGTGATTCCCTCTCTTTCTGTGAGGGAGTAATGTGCAGCAGATGTGCTTTTTCAGAAAGGTACAAGTTTGTCTTGTAAAATATTTGTAAAAAAAAAAAGTTAGCCTCCGGATTTCAGAGTAATCCTGACTTGGTTTTGGAGATGTCACAAAGAGCATTGTTTTTGTAATGTTAATAAGATTCTTTTCCCGCACAATTGGATTATAGCTCAAGATTAGTTTTGGGGAAGAGCCAAGTTTAAATATCTACAACAATATAGTGAAGACATATCGTATGTGAGGTGATGGCTTTTTAACAGTGACCTGAGAGGAGCCCAGTTTCAGTCATGAGATGTTGGTTAAAGTCCCAGAAATTCTTTAATAACGAGATCTTAATTTCTCCTAACCTCAGTATCCTTGTCTGTAAAATGGGGGAGCCACCTGCCCCTGCAATCTAAGTGGGAAGATACATGAAGAAGGCTTTATAAACCATAAAAAAAAGGTCCAATACAAAGGTAAATGGGTAAATGATTATTTTCATAACAAATCTATTCAAGAAAAAAATCTTTGAGGGTTCCACACCTTTGTGTGTATGCCTTTTTGTATATATAATAAAATGAATATATTTTAAAAAATATAACTGCACTAGCAAGTAAACTAGCAACAAAGCTTGTGCTGTTTAAAATTAAATAAATCCTGCCCTGGCCAGTGTGGCTCAGTGGGTGTGGTGTCCTTCTGTGCACTGAAAGGTTGCCAGTTCAATTCCCAGTTGGGACTCATGCCCAGGTTGTAGATTTGATTTCCAGTTGGGGTGCATGCTGGAGGCAATCAATCGATGTTTCTCTCTCTCTCCTTCTCCCCCTTTCCCTTCCTCTCTCTCTAAAAACATATATAAAAAAGAAAAGAAAAAAAAAAAGAATTCTGCTTTGGATATTCCCATTAAAAATTTTTTTAAATAAATGCGTCCCTGATTCAGCCATGAGGCGTATTGAAGGACGAATCACTGGCTCTCAGGGGAAGTTTTACTTGACTAGGCACTAACACTTACAAACCGCATGATAAAAACATGTGTCCTTCCATGATGAGTATGACTAGCACTGGCCTAGGAAAAACGTGTAGCTCTCAGCAGGGAATGTTATCAACAGGGGAACTTTCTGCTCATTTTTCAAATCCCAGATCTCAGGTGAGAACAGATATGGCTAAAGACACCAAAGAGAGCGTAGATTGGGGTAAAAGTTTGAGCTGGGATGTTAGGCAACTGGTTCTTAATTTCCTCATGTAGGGAATGAGAATAATACGTATTATTATGAGAACCATGTGACTGTTGGATCATGTAAAATGACATGTATAAGATAATCCATGATTGTATTAGATGACAAAGAAGTCATGCAAACATAAAATAATATTCCTGAGCTATATCATAATTAAGAGAAAATCCTGTCATCTTTATTTAGCATTTAGAAGCTTTATAGTATTTCCTTTTTCACTCTGTTCAAATTGTTAATATTAATGACTCGCGTGTATTGAATATTTCCTGTGTTCCAGACATTTGTGGTAAATGCTTTAAACAGATTAAACTCAGTTAATTTTATAACCATTACAAACACAGGTTCCATTATTATCCCCATTTCACAGATGAAAATAAGTAAATTGCTCAAAACCACATAGCTAAGAAAATAGTGGAGGTGGGACTTGAACCCCACTTCGCAATGATGGGGCCAGTTAATAGAAATCCGGACATTTTCTAAGCAAGTGTGTGGTCATGTAGAATAAAAGAGTGTTCACAGCCTTCTCTAAACACCCGAATGCCCTTTCAGCTCTGCATTTGAACTCTAGCTTTATTTAAGGACATACTTAAAAATGAACAAATGATTTCAAGAGAGTTTTTTTAAAAACACACACATGTACACGCAACTTGTTATTAGAAGTCGGGATAAAGAAAGACTAGCCTAGCATGTGCTGTTTGGATTCAGAAATAAGTTGGTGACTGTGTTCCTCATTGTGACTCAAGCTTCAACTGCTGACCCCATAAACACAGCAGGAGAAGTTTCACCCCCACCCCAAGCAATGTCCTCAAATAAGCTTCCAGACAGCTCTGAGGAGTGGAGGCCATTCCACAGTTCAGTTATCTTCTCTGTGAAATGGCTAATGGGTAACCAGAGGGATTTTAGGATATAATTTGATTAACCATTTTCTTTCCTAAAACATGAGGTGTAAGGTCCTGGTCGAGTGGTTCAGTTGGTTGGAGCTTTGTCCAGTACACCAAAAGGTTGTGGGTTTGATTCCTGGTCAGGGCACAAACCTAGACAGTAGGTTTGACCCGCCAATAGGGGCACATACAAGACAACCAATTGATGTCTCTCTCTTTCTCTCTCTCTTTTTTTAATCCTCACCCAAGGACATTTTTTCATTTTTGTTCAGATAGTGTGGGAGAGAAGGCGGGGGAGAGAGAGAGAGAGAGAGAAACATCGACGTGAAAGGGACACATCGAGTGGCTGCCACCTGCACGACCCAACCAGGACTGGGTACAAACTGCAACGGAGGTACAAGCCCTTAGCGGGAATCGAACCCGGGTCTCTCTGGACCGCAGGCCGATGCTCTAACCGCTGAGCCAAACCGGCCAGGGCTCTCTTTCTCTCTTTCTTAAAAATATAATTTTATTGATTTTTAGAGAGAGAGGAAGGGAACAGGAGAGATAGAAATATTTGGCTGCCTCCTGCATACCCCCTACTGGGGACTGAGCCCGCAACCAGGGCAAATGCCCTGACCGGGAATTGAACCAGTGACCTCTTGGACCATGGGTCGATGCTCAAGCACTGCCACACTGGCTGGGCTGTCTCTCTCTTTAAAAATCAATAAACATATCCTTGAGTGAGGATAAAAAAAAAAAAGAGGTCTAAGGAGTAACTTTCCCTAGGCCTCCATAATCCTGCCTGTGCTTTCACATTTTCAAAACCTTTTACAGAAAACCCTGTGAAGCATACACGTTCTTGCCTCAACACGTGTAATGTCCTGGGTGAAAGTATCCCTTGTCACTCATTCCCTTTCCTCTCTGGTTACCTGGGAACAGCGGTTGTGGCTTCTGTCAAGGTGAGCCTGCAGCCAGGCCGCTGGCCCTTTCCCTGGGGAGTCCTCTAGACGCAGAGCTGCTCCTGGGACCCACGCCCGACATGGGATCATCTGTAAAGCCACTCGCTGCTGGAAAGTGCACTTCCTGCCTGCTGGCAAGGAGATTAAGTCAAAGGTTTTGATATTGATATATCGTCCTAATCTTTTAAGAGCTTTCAAGTACTAGCAGGACAGTTAAAAGAAGTTTTCTTAAATCATTACGAGGAGGGAGATTTGCAAGCCCCTTAGGACCTACATGATAAGGGGGTTTGAGGAGCGAGCAATGCGGCTTCAAGGAACTCTCTCCCCTGACAACAGGTACATCCCGGAGGCCATCTGTGAGGTTTATTTACCTTTACACGAAATGAAAATGAAATATTTTGTGGACAGTCTTTTACAAATAATAATTATTTCTGCTTATAGATGGTGACGAAATTAGTTAACAAGTTTTGTTTTTGCCTTGGCTTTGTAATTTTTGTTTCTGATCCAAGATGTTTTTTTTTTCCCCTTCTTCATATTCAGCCCCAAGCTCTAAGTCTAGTCCTCATCCTCCTTCAGTCCCTAGAAGTAGCTCTTCTGGGAATCTTTCCCTCCCTCCCCTTCTCCTTTCTCTTTCCCAGTCTCCACCTGTTTCCTTTTTCTTCCCTTTTGTGTTCTTGCTATTTCCGCCCTTTCTTTCCCTTCCTTCTATTCTTTCCTGGCTTTCAGCATAACCCTTACAAGCACCGGCTGTCATTTAAAAATGCCTGGTGTTTACGTTGCCTCGCCCAGAAGATACCTTTTCTTCTCAACTACTTTTTATCACAAGACACTTTTATAGGCCCAAAGTAACAACATTATAGAGAGAACAGATCATTTCAAAGCATTAGATTTTACAAAGGAAAGCTCTTAATGAAAAATCAAATTCCGGAAGAAATGTGATTTCCCCCCTGCTGTCAAAGAATGAAATTATCTGTGAGTCCTGGTTCTCATGGCTGATGGCATGAACTATTTAACAGCCTATCACATTTGTCAGACACATGTCCCTCCCCAGTGGCCCCATGGTTGTGGTTTCTGTGTGGCATGAATGTGGCCAGGGCCAAATAAGGTTGCTTTTGCTATTTCTGGACTCCAATCCTGCTCCAGTAAACCACCAGCCCTCCCATTTCAGAAAGGCAGAGTGGGGTTGTGGCTGATGAGGACACCTATCAAGTTACATGCAGAATGTACAACATCAACGAACGGCAAAGCACAACTACATGTGATTACACACTGCATTGTAGAAAATGAGTTCTGAAAGGCATAGGGCTACTTTGCACAGAGGAAAAAAATTAAGACCAGATAAATGCTCATTCCGCACAAAATATGTGCAGAATCAGCAGACGGGGCACAAAAAGATTCAAAGTAACATTATAAAGAATCTACCATCATTTTCTCAAATGGAATCTGACAGGTTAACACTATGTCATCTGGGGCAAAACTAAACATGCATGAAAGGTGTCATATATTTGGGAATTCTAATATTTTGAAATTTTGTTTCTAATAGAAGCATAGATAAAAATAATCTGAATTCTTTTAATAAGACATTGTAGCCGCAACTTTAATACTACTTATATACTACTACTATTACTATTTATTATAATTATAGACCATTTGTACCCAGCATTGTACTAAGAGCTCCACCTGTCTTGTCTTATTTTAGTCCTCTTTATAACCCTGAAATGTAGATGTTTTTAGAACTGTTTTATTTTTTTGGAAAAAAAAAATAGTTTTAAGTGGTGTTTACCTGTCCTCTTAACCTGAAATATATCTCAGAATTCTTTGGAGGGTTTCTATTTTTAAGGTTAATATCGCCAAGGCATGAAGTAACCTGGATGAGATTTGACATAATAAGAACTGAGTAAGATGCTGAGATAAGACTCAGTATGTCAAGGGTCTCTGTGAGTTGCTAAGCTTCTGTGAGAATTTTAGTATTCTAGATTTCAGGCTGAAACATGTTTTCTGTATCTGAAAAAGAAGGAACATTGGCACAGAAAAAACATTTCATCACTTTGTGTGCCTTGATTCCATGTATACCTCGTATTGAATATATTTTTCATGGGATAGAAGTATAGATCTGAGAAGAATTTGTTTTGCAGGTCCTTTTACTGAACGAACTAAGGAAGTTGTGTACCAAAAGTATCTTTAGCATAAAAAATAAATCACATCCAGCAAAAATACTCTAAACACAATTGTACACTTTCTGCTTTGTGAGGCTATATTTGCTCCCAGAAGAGCTATAGTTAATAATAAATAATTGTCTCATACCAAATATCAATCTTTTCTCTCCCCTTTTGCCAGAGGTTACCTAGCAAGTAGACTTAAAAGGAAAAGCAAAATTATGACCAAGATGAGCTCTTGGGGAAGGGCGGGGGATAATGAGTAAGGTGACCACATGCCCTGGTTTGTTGGGACAGTTCCATTTTATGCTAGTCCACATGTAAGATTTAACAACTGCCCACCCCCACACACATATACTTTGCACTCTTAGCACAATCTCGCCCGAGAAAGTGAAGTAACATTAACTTTATAACATTAATATTTCAAGCAAACTTTCTATAATGTCAACAGGCCTGACCATGACCCTGTTGACGTCATAGAAACGGGGCCCCCTAAGTAGCGTTAATGACCATGGCAGGATGCAGCTGAATGTGTGAGGAACCCACCCCCACAATACACATCTCAACACCTAGGTCCTTGGCTTCTTATTCCCATTTGGAACAGAATCAGTGAACAGGGGCATTTGTCACTGGTTTGAAATCAGTGAATAGGATTCTCCAAATACCTAAGATTCTCCTTTTGATTCTTTAGGTCTTTAGATTTTCCTAAATATCTCAAAGGCAGGAAGAAGATACTTCTTTGGAAAAATATAGTTAACTTTCTGTTGTGATATGTGATAGTAAAACAGGTGAATATAAAAGAATCACTGTATTTCAAGTTGCAGTTATTGATGTTTTATGGACTATTTAAAATATAATAACAAGATTTTAAAAAATTATATAGAATCATTAGAAAAAGTTGTACAATATAAATCTCATATGTTCTCAGATTTATAGTTATAGCTCTTTTTTATGGGTAATTTTTTTTTTACATCTTCAAAAGAAACCTTAATAATGCATTTTTTTTTTTTTTAAACAACCAATGTCACTACGAAGCCTTTGGATGATTAACTACCCTATGATATTTCTTTCATCCAAGCTGGTTTATAAAGGAAAGCAAAAACGACAATAAAAGAAATGTACCAATTTATTCTATACTAATAAAGTATTGAACATTAGTGAAAAAAGTATGAAATATTGGAATGCAACACAGAGCAATTCCATTACCCATTGCAGTTTTGGGTCATATACCGTATATAAAGAGTAATTACTTCATTGGTTGGAGACCACAGTGGAGGAATATAGAAGTTGATGAAAGAGATTTTAAAATAAAAATTTTATCCCAAAGTATTTGCTTTTCAAAACTTTGCCAGCATTACAGACTATCTTATTTTGGGTTTTGGTGACCGGGGTGAGGGGCTAGAGTAGGTGGACGTGCAGAAGAAACAAAGAAAATTAACAGAGCAGATTTTAAAAAGTCTTTAGCCAATAATTTTAGCACTTTACCTTTGAAAGTATCTACTAAATACAGTCTTTGAGATGCCTTAAAATAACACACCTCATTCATGAAGGTGCTCTATTTAATATTGGCACACTGTAATACAGGGGTGGGCAAAAGTAGGTTTACAGTTGTTCCTACAGAAAGGCATACAGGTTATGATTATTACAATGGCTTTTATTAACTCAGAAGGTCAAATGGCATGGCAGACCTACTTTCGCCCACCCTGTACTGAAATGAAATCTGGTGGTTTCTTTCACATCTTTCACTTTCCACTTTTGAATCAAGTTTTTAAATTTCATGTTGTGCTGATCACAGCATCTTCAATATAAGTTTTTAAATGTTTTAAAGTCCTGTCTGTTTAGCTCACAGGGATTCTAAGTAGACACGAAAGCTTCCTGGGTGGAGTGGGAAGGTCTCATGGTATATACCGGAGGGAACAGACTCTGCGTGGCCAGTTGTAATTCTAATCCAAGCTCTGCCATTTCCCTCAGTTTTCTCTTCTGTACAGTGGGGATGAAGATCTTCATGGTAGAATGGTTGTGTGGATTAAATGAGTTATGTGTAAAGCACTATTCAGTGTTTAATGAGTGTCTGTAGTCTACTTCTTTCTAAAAATAATTTAATGTGGGTATTAAAATACAAAAAAAAAAAAACATTAAAAAATAAGCCATGTAATCATGCTCAATGAGTACCAATTCATTTATTTTTTCTACCCATGTTCCTTTAATAATGACATTGGAGAATATGAGTATGAAAGTGAAACATATTAATTGCAAAAAAAAAAAATAGAATATTACAGGAAAGGAAGAAGAAGATAAACTTTCATTACCTTTAATTTTTTGACACATTCCCTTCACATTTTTTCCAGCCTACCTATTTAAAAAAAAAAGTTAGGATTATTCTGTATATTACATTTACTTTCTGCCTTTTAATTTTCTTTTAGATCATAAGAATTTTTGTTTTCATTATTCTCTTGAAACAATATTTTGTGATTTCATACTAATCTATCAATTATATATACCGTTAGTGACTTTTTCTGTTACTGTAAACAAACTACAACGATTTTTTTCAGATGCTTATTGAATATATTAGAAATCTCATCCCTTGATTTGTCATATTTGTTGCTAATTTTTTCCCACTTAGCCTTTTAAATTTATGACTTTTGACCTGTAACTTTGGTATCAGTTCTTTTCATTTGTGATTTCCTCTACTGCTTGTATGTGTAGAGTTCTTTCCCATTCCAAGGTTAGTAAATAATTTACCTATATTTATCTGTTTTTATAATTCTCTTAGCTTTTCACTTTTTAATTAATCTAGGTTGTATTGGGCTATTTGAGGTAGATGCTAAGGTAGATTTGGGATATCTCAAATAGATTTGAGAATCTATTAAGGCAGGATTTAACATAATTTTCCCCAAATAGTTAACACAATTACTAGTAACATAATACTTCCTTCTTTGTGATGGATTTATGTTGGTGCTTTATCATATACCAATCTCTCCTTCACTGCTCATCTTTCATACTTTAATTACTTAAATACCTGGTACAACAAATACCTTCTCATTATTTCTCTTTTACAAACATTTCTTGGTTATCCTCATTTATTCTTCCAAACAAATGTTAAATAAACTTTATCACATTCTCCTCATTTTACTCCACTCCAGACACATTGGGATTTGCTTGAAATTGCATTAAACGTGTACGTTCAAATGAAAAAAAGAATACATTCTTTTAATATTTAGTGACCCAATGCAGAAACACAGTATCTCTATTTTCTTTATATAGATTCTGCATATTTCTTGTTAAAGTTATGCCTACGTATTTTATAAATTTTACTGCAATTATGAAGAAATATTTTTCACATCATAATTTCAAACTGGGAAGACATTATCCTCAATGAACTTTCATTGTATAACCAGAATGCTTCAATGCCAGCTTGATTTATTCTGTACGTAGATATTTATAAGAGCACTTTACTTCCTAGATGTAAATGAACTTAGCCAAGGCTTGAGAGAGAACACTGAAGGCCATGGAGATGATCAGAGCAGACCAACTTTGTAATTATGAAAGGAACTAGAAGGAACCACTGGTTGTCCATATTATTCTAAAGTGTAAAATCGCATAGGTGAAATTACGCATTTTATTACTGGGGAGGGAGAAAAAGACAAATGGATTCACCCATGTCTGTAATGACAGGTAAAGGACGAGCTGAAGATAGAGGGGACGTATTTTGTTCTTCTACTCTGAAGCCTTAGCATCACATCCACCTCATTGTCTGACAGCCCACTGTGGCATTAGCAAGATGATAATGTAGGCAATAGCTCCCATGGGAACCAAACTCAAAACAAAGGCTCTAAGTCACTAGTATCTAAAGATCATGTTATAAAACTGGTCTCCATGTCCTCAGTCCCACTGTACCCTGTTGTCCTTGGAGGCTACATACACACCGGTCACTCACTTGCCCTTGGTTTCTACGGTGGCAGGATGCCAGCCTCCGCCAAGTGTTCACAGTGCAAAGTGCTTTAGACTCTTCTGAAATGAAAGTCAGTATGTAAATGTGCAACATGACGACATTATTATTCTAGCTTCCTGGCTGCTTTCAGCAAGCGCTGACTGCCACAGGAGGTCTCAAGCGTTCTGGCACAGTGTGCAAGTGTTCGAAAAGAATTAAAGTAATGAAATTGGATCTACATTTTCAGAGCGATTGAAGCTGGCATGGAGGAGTGGAGTCATGGAATCAGGGTTGGATGGCCTCCACCCAACAGCCTAGGCAAGTGCCTGCGATGCCAGGCTACTAAGCAGAATTTTCCATCGTGAAAGGCCACCACTATTTCTTCCTCCGGGTCTAAAATTACAAACTGTACACACCTCCCCCAGGCTCACACCACTCTCTGGGTGCTGTGTGCTCAATCCCCATCCACCCGTTCCCTGGAGCACACTAGTTTGCTTAAATCTAGCATAAGTTTTAAAATGAAGAACCAAGTCCAAGGAAGGGGGAAAATGTTTACTTAGAACCCTAATATAGCATATGCTACTGGAAGAAGTCTGTGGCTGGTATTCTTTTTTTTTTTTTATCCTCCCCTGAGGACATTTTTTGTTCAGGTAGAGTGGGAAGGAGAGAGAGGAAGAGAGAGAGAGAAAAACATCGACGTGAAAGGGACACATCGAGTGGCTGCCACCCGCACGACCAACCAGGGCCGGAGACAAACTGCAACCAAAGTACGTGCCCTTAGCGGGAACCGAACCCAGGTCTCTCCAGACCGCAGGCCGACGCTCTAACCACTGAGCCAAACCGGCAGGGCTGTGGCTGGTATTCTTCAGAAGAGGGCCAGGCTTACTGTGTATCTCATCTACCTAAGGCACTAACTAGGAAGTGTCCACTTAATGGATTTCCATTGACCTTGTCATTTTTTTTTTTTTTTTTGTAGTTTTGATTGCTCATAAGTCCTCTCATTTGTATGCAGCAGTCTCTGCTGTTGAAATATCTGAAGCTAAGACCAAACTTATGGGTGGCAAGGTAAAAAACTGAGTTTGCTAAGAAGTGAGTCATGGTGAGTCCAGGGTCAGCACAGGTTCCAGATTGGTCATTCTGAGATGTGACTCCTCTCTTAGACCTTTATACTCCCCCCCCCCCCCCCGGCTGGATTGTTCTGTTCACCAGGGCACAAGCAAGAGTCTGAGCGCCGTAATTCGCAGCCACTGTTATACTAGCACAGGTCTGTAATACTGGCTACTCTCCCTCCGCCACCTTCCTCATATCCTGAAATTCTCATGGGCTCCCTGTATCCATTTATATATACTCAGACATAAAGTTTACTTAAGTCTAAAAATGTAAGACAGGGACAATTCAAAGAATTCAAGCACTGAAGAATACCATTACTCATACAGAACCTCTCTTTTTATTATATTTTAGGACAGTGAGAAAAAAGGGTTTATAAATAAAATCTACGCCATCCAGGAGGTATGCATCAGTGTCCAGAACATCCTAGATGAAGTGGCTTCCTTTGGTGAAAGGATAAAGAAGTAAGTGATGCTGACATGTGAGCCCTGGCCTTCTGTGGGGCAGAGTGTCCATTTGTTTCTCAGAGGGTGAAATGCCACCTTCTTTTTGGCAGGGGATACTCCTTCTGGATGATCTATTGCCCAGTTTCATCATTATTTACTTTGTTCCTGCCAGTCTTTGGTTTTATGAAAGTTCTGTCAATTTCCTTCCTGAAATTTAGAACATATTGGTTGGAAAGAAGTCATACTTATAGCTTTGAAGAAATAATACCGTCCTAAATTTTAGCACATTTTCACAGTGAAAGATTTTGTTCTTAAACAGAATATAAAATCATGATAGAAAAAATAAAATAAACCAAGCAAAATGAGGATTTCAGGTAATGAAGGCATGCTCGCATTTATTATTGGTTGAGTTATATTGAAAATTGTATTATATATAGCACCCTGCCAAAATATACATTCAAATTTGTGTTTATATAGCTAATTATAGATGAAATAAACGAATGCTTCGTCATTTTAAAAAATGCGTGAAATTTTAAATTTTTTAAAAGGATTGCCATTCCCTAATTTTTTTAAAATAAGGAAATATAGCTTCATTGATATCTAATGTAAAATTAAGAAACCTACATTCTTAATTACTTGTGTTTTACTTCAAATAATACATTTTACTAATCTACTTTTAAAAACAACTGTTTAATTGTAAAAACATTAAGGTGATTTACCATAATTATCAGTAAACAATAAACTAAGGCCCCATACCACTGAACTACGTAAGCACGAGCCTCAAGGAGGGTGCGGCGTTTCCGGTGTAGCCCGCGTCCCCCAGTTTCACATATCTATTCATTGTTTATTTTTCATGACCAAAAGTGTTCTGCAGATTTGGCTCCTTGGGCAAACACAGAATTTGAGAGGAGTAAATTATTTAAATTAAAGGTGTGTGTCATTCATCTGGTGCCTTTCATGTTTCAAGGGATAATGCATCTTATTTCATATAATTTAATACATTTCCTCACGTGCAGAGATGCCGAGTTTCCACATTCTCATATCATATTAGACAGACCAGTGTCCCTCTCACTCCCAGCTGTACCTCTAAGCAACTTTCAGTCTCAGGATTATGGAAATTGATTCCATCTTTTCTTCCCTTCTGCCTCTCAATGTTTTTTCTCCATTGCTAAGAATGTTTCCCTGTTCTCCACACCCTGTCCACTGAAACACATTTAGGGTGAAGTCCTAAATGGGGCATTTTCCTATTGTGTTGTCCTTTCTCTGAGGTGCACTGGGTATTAATACCTGACCGCAGCACCTCCGTTTTACCAGAAGACCCTGGGTCAGCCCTGAGGCTTGGTTAGTGAAGGCCCGAGAAGAAGGTTTCTTTATAGCTCGGTGGTAGAACTGAGAACAGGTGCTTAGGCAGAAAACATCATGGCCAGCTGAAGGATATGACCAGCTCCTGGTTGTGGACCAGCCTTGAGGTCAACTGGGTTTTGTGGGACTTTCCATAGGTGCAGTAGTGATACAGGTATAAGTACAAGCTGAGGTACAGGAACATGGCATAGGATCAGAGTGTCTTACAGGAGCCAGCTTTTCTGCGCAGTCATCTTCTGAGTATTAAAAAGAGAAAGCCCCTGTGGTCACATGGAATATAATGCATCTATCCAGAAAGCAGATTCAGAAGTAATCTTGAAGTACAAAATGAAAAGCCTCTATTATTACTACATCTTATTACCAGTCATTCTAGAACTTTCTTGAATTGCATCTCTTTTTGCAATGGTAAGGTGGGCGGAGGGGGTGGGGGGGTCACATCCTAGATTTAGATTCTGTCACACGTTGTGGAAATAGAAAAGGGTGGTCTTGTTTTCCCTGACCTTAGCTACACTGGTAAGGATTCCTGGCTACTCATTCTTCCGAGGGGAGCAAGAACACTGGGAGCCCTTCAGTGCAGCTGCCCGGAGGAGGGTTTTCTGAGCGAAGAACCGGTGCCCTCATGCATGGAACAGTGTGATGGATGGCTCTGAGCTGAGCCACAGGGAAGCAAGCGGACCCTCGGCCTCTGTTCTGTCCACAAGCAGCGAAGGTTTCAGTAAGGGAGGGAGACACAGTCTTTGACCTGGCAACAGTTACAGGTTGCTCAGTCTGGCCATGGGAGGAAAAAGACAGTCAGAAAAGCCAGACGCTAAGATTCTGAAAACAAGACAAGATTGATCCAACTTTGGTTCTTTTACTAAAATATAATTATATATATGTATGTATACAAAATGTATATGTATTTATATATGTATATAAAAATCACTAATATTTATCCACATTATGTACAATTTCATATTTTCATTAAATATCTTTGGGGGCCTCATTTCCTGATAAGAAATGCCTGATTGCTAATATGTTCATTTCTCATTCAGTACTTTCAACTGGACGGTCCCATTCCTAAGCTGGCTGGCCATTGTAGCCCTCTGTGTGTTCACAGTCATCCTGTACTTCATTCCACTGAGATACATCGTCCTTGTCTGGGGTAAGTAAAGCCTTTTTTAAAAAACTGTCTTAGCTGCTAAGAACAAACTATTTTTAAGGGATGAATTATACTGCCAGTAGTTCCCTATATTTATGGTCATGAAGCTACTCCATGATGAAAAGAGACAGGTTGGTTAAAAATCACAACAGTATAAAGATTTAAGCCTACCTACAAAATGCATTTTTCTTATCTGGCACCATAGGCTCCATCATACTATAAACATGTAGTTGTGCAGATTCTTCATATATCAAAGAGTAGCTTTGTCTAGATATCACTCTGATTTATTTTCACCACTTATACATAAACAGGCATTCCGATCCATATGGTGCATTTAGGACAATATGCTTTTGTGCTATGGTACTTTGTCTTGTGGAAGTGTCTGTAAACATGGTATATATACGGCCGCCTGTTTAAGAGGTCACCTTTAAGATCCAGAAAAAGGGTCCTTGGCATTGACAGGCTGCTTAGGAAGAAGAAACCTGTTTTATATGTACTAAATAAGAATACTTCTGCAAAAAACCACTTTAAAGGTGTTATTTTGGGGTCCTAATTTTTAATGCAGTTATGCCACATGCCAAAAGTTCTCATGTACCAAGTTTCAGCATTCATTATAGTTTTGAATTTTTCTCCCTTTATCTGACCAAAATTCTTGGTTTAAAAAATTCAATTCTTTGTCTCCAAGACTAACACATAAAATGACAGCATTAAGTATATATGCACAAACAAGACTGGGTAAAAGTAGAATTCTCTACTTGCATTTGGCCTCCATACACCTAAGAATACTAAACCTATACAAAATGCAAAGAACCTGTGTCTTAATTCCAGAAAACGTGCACTGACAGCAAAAAGAATGTTTTTTTTTTTTTTAAAGGCTGGAATAAAGTGAGAAGGGGTCTGATGTCTCCAAGCCCGCCAGTTTTAAGATTCCTATCTCCCTATTCTTTTTTGACCTGTCTTTTCCTATCATGAAGAAGCCCTCTTACCCCTTACCACTGACATTATTACCAGGAAAGAAGGGTACGGGTAATAGTGATTACTTTTTCTTTTAATTTCTATAGTTTAAAGAAACAGTTTTAACCAAGACAGTCCTTTCTCTACACTAGGGAAGAGGCATTTTCCACCATGTTCTTGTTTCCCTATTGTATGTTCCAGTCTTCATCTTTCATTCCTTCCTCTGATATTTAAAACAGATGCTGTTACAGTGAAGGAATTAGGGTAGAGCATTAGGTGTGGCAGTTTATTACCTCTAACCAACCTAGGGTCACACCTGCCATCTCAGTTGTGATAGGTGGTGAACCTCTGCTTTTGTTTGCCCAGGTTCTTGGAAATTGGAGACCATGGCAGACATCTGGCTACGTAACCTGGGGTGGCCTCACGGCTAGCTGTCTTAAATGTAATTTTTAGAGAATGTGTTTGGGCCTCTTGTTTCATTCAATGAATTAAACCAAGAACAGTATTCCTTTAGTGGTAGGTGATTGTTGAAATATTAACCAGAAATTTCAGATGGGCCTCACATGGGGACACAGGGACCAAAATCATGATTGCAGAAAATTATTCTGCTGTACTCTCTAAAGAAGAGCCAAGATTCTCAAGTTTATGGCCCAGGTTTCAACAGACTGTTGATTTCATATAAAGCTGTTTATGTATTTTTATGTGTATATGTTTGGTAATTCAAGTGCAATATAAATGTAAAAGAATAGCTATCCCAATGAAATTCTACCATAGAATATTAGGACAGATACTCTTATTATACATTATTTTGACATTTCACCTGCATAATCCCTTTCCACATTGACTCTTCAGGTAGTATAGAGGATCAACTTGAATAATTTAGTATAGGTAGATATTGTTTGTCTCTAATGGTTCTCAGCTGTTCTAATCCAAGAAGCGATCCAAGTGACTCAATCACGGCAGCATCCCTTACGAGGAAAATTCATTTCTAAAAATCCCAATGTCAGAGATGTAGAAATGGAAACATTTTTTTCTTGTGAAGAGAACTTTTAAGATGTACTTTTAGCAACTTTTAAATATACAATACAGTATTATTAAGAATAGTTACCATGCTGTTTAGTACATCCCCATGATTTATTTATAACTGAAAATGTGTACCCTACGACCCCCTTTACCCACCACCCAACTGCCTCTTCTGGTAACCACTTATCTGTTCTCTAAATCTATGAGCTCATTTTTGTTTTAGATTCCATATGTAAGATCATACAGTATTTGTACTTCTCTGTCTGACTTATTTCACTTAATATAATGCCCTCAAGATTCATCCATGTAGTTGCAAATAGCAAGATTTTGTTCTATTTTATGGTTGAGTAATATTATGTATCACACTGTCTTCATCCATTAGTAGAAACTTTGGTTGTTTCCATCTTGGCTATTGTAAATAATGCTAAATGAACATGGGGTACACATATATATTTTGAGATAGTGTTTATATTTTCTTCAGATACTCAGAGGTAGAATTACTTGATGATAGTGTAGTTCTATTTTTAATTTTTTGAGGAAGCTTCATGCTATTTTTTATAGTGGTCAAACCAATTTACAATCCCACGAACAGTGCACAAAGATTCCCTTTTCTCCACATCTCTGCCAACACTTATGTCTTGTATATATATGTACATATATATATATATATATATTTGAACAGGTATGAGGTGTTATGTCATTGTGGTTTTGATTTGCATTTCCCTTGAGATTAGTGATGTAGAGCACTTTTCATGTACCTGTTGGTCATCCGCATTATCTTCTTTGGAAAAATGTCTATTCAGGTCCTAACTCAAAAAAGATATACAAATGGCCAACAGGTACATGAAGATGTTCAACATCACTAGTCATTAGGGAAACTCAAATTAAAACCACAATGGCCCTGGCTGGGTGGTTCAATTGGTTGGAGTCCTGTACACCATAAAAGGTTATGGATTTAATCCCAGGTTGGGGTGTGTTTTGGAGGCAACCGATTGATGTTTCTCTCTCTCCAAAAATCAATAAAAACTAAGCCTTAGGTAAGGATTTAAAAAAAGAAACACAAAACCCACCACAATGAACTATCACCTTATACCAGTAAGGATGGTTATTGTCAAAGACAAGAAATAACAAATGCTGGTGTGGAGAAAAGGGAACCCTTTGTGTGTTATTGGTGAGAATGTAAATTAGTACAGCCACTATGGAAAATAGTATGGAGGTTCCTCAAAAAATAGAGCTGCCATTTGATCCAGCAATTCCACTTCTGGGTATTATCGAAAACACTAATTTGAAAAGATATATGCACCCCTCTGTTCATTTCAGTATTATTTATAATAGCCAAGATATGGAAGCAACCTAAGTGTCTATCAATAGACAAATGGATAAAGAAGATGTGGTACATATATTCAGTGAAATATGACTCAGCCATAAAAGAGAATGTAATCTTGCCCTTTGCAACAACATTAATGGACCTAAATGGTATTATGCTAGTGAAATATAATAACATTGCTGTATTCTATATGGGAAAGTTAAAAATTAAGAGAACAGATCCTAAGAGTTCTCATCACAAGACATTTCTTTTGTTTTATCGTAGCCATATAAATTGATAGATGTTAAGTCAATCAATTATGACAATAATTTCATAATATATGTAAATCAAACTATTATGCTGTACACCTTCAACAACTATAGTATAAAGTATGTCAATTATTTCTCCATAAAACTGGAAGAAAAAGAAGCTAGGTGTTTTGGGGGCTTGTCTCCCAGATACAAGTCTTAAAAGGTGAGGTTGCCTGATGTGGGGTTCGAATCCTTTGCTCCTCGGGGAGAAGGTCTGGATTGGAGGTTCCTCCAGACTGAGGGTTGCTGCACTGAGGGTAGGGGAGTTTACTGTGACATTGTGCCCAACTCCCCTACCGGTTTGGATGTGGGCCATTTCTTGTTCATTCAATGTGTAGTATCCACTCAGCCAGTTTTTTTCCAGAGAAAAGTCTTTCCATAAGCATCTGTAGATTTGGTGTGCTCATGGGAGGAGGTGAGGTCAGGATCCTCTTATATCGCCATCTTCAAATCTATTTTTTCTTTAAGCTGGTGATAAATCCTCTTACATTTAAAGTCATTTTAAAATAAAATCAAGGTCAAGTGTGTTCTAAACATTTAGCTTGCATAACAGTGACACCCCCACACACATTTAAAAAAAAAAAGATTTATCTTTTTTTTTTAATCCTCACACAAGGACATTTTTCCATTTTTTGTTCAGGTGGAGTGGGAGGGAGAGAGAGGAACAGAGAGAGAGAGAGAAACATCGATGTGAAAGGAACACATCGAGTGGCTGCCACCTGCACGACCGACCAGGGCCGGGGACAAAATGCAACCGAGGCATATGCCCTTAGCGGGAACAAAACCCGGGTCTCTCAGGACTGCAGGCCGACGCTCTAACTGCTGGGCCAAACCGGCCAGGGCGAAGATTTATCTTTTGAAAGAGGAAACCAATAAATAAGACTTCTTGCCTTAAAACAATCCCAATCCAAAATGTAGGAAGACAACTTTCACCATATATGGGACATGAAAGCAAAGCTTCTAAGCACTGTAACACGGAAGGGAGAGGCAAATAAGGTCACTGACATTCTTGCCAGGTGCTGTTTGTTTCCCAAATAGAAAGCCTGTTTTTGTTTTTTTTCTGTGAAGAGGCCAGTTTAGTACAAAGAGAAAAACAGCAGCCATTGAGTTGGGAAGGAAGGACACAGGAAGGGAGCAAGGGAGGAAGTTGGGTTTATTGGTTCATTCAGTCAAGGTTAAAAGGCAGCTTAATCTAGATCTTTGAATCAGTTTAATGCATTTGCCAGAAATGTGTTTTCTATAACTACAAACTGTGGAGATTTCAATAATATTTGATCTATCACATTTTCAGGCATCAATAAATTTACAAAAAAGCTTCGGTGTCCCTATGCAATTGACAACAATGAACTTCTTGACTTCCTTTCCAGAGTCCCTTCAGATGTACAAGTGGTATGTAGATTTTATTACTATTACTATTTTCTGTACTGTAGCAATGTTTTTTAACTCCAAAGGTTTTAGAGGAGACAGGTAAAGTGAACAAAGCCTGTAGCTTTTGCCATTGAGAAATTTAGCCCACTTGGGGCGCTAACCTAGAAGAGTTTACAGAGGAGAATGGGGAACAAGAGGGATTGCATTAAGAACCCATCAGAGCCAAACCTCCTCTCAGGAAGATTCAGCTGAAATCTGTGAAGGGAGGTCACCATTACCTGAAGGAAGGAAACAGGAATATTAGATGATGAAAGCATGGTGTGCCAGTGGACATTTGGGAGAAAAACACTTCTGTGCACAATATGCGCAAATTAAATAAATTTTAAAGATGCATATTTGGAGTTAGTGGAGGGGATGAGTGACAGCTTTGAAGACTGGAACACATCTCAATTCTTTAAAATCACTTGAGGTTAACTAATGTCCATTAATCGACAACTATTTTCAAAGTAAAATGAGAAATGTTTTTATCAAAATCTTGAAACTGGGTTACAGTGTGACCTCTTTCCTTTGTTTCAGTTGAGGTTTTTGATTTAGTATCAGACATGAGAATGGGCTGGATGGAGATTAAGCCTGTATTAAAACAATAAGTTTCAAAGAACCATTATCAGTCCCTTCAGAACAGATGGAGATGGTTTTGCTTTTAGTGGAATGTCTTATGGACAGTGAAAACCCCAGTCTGTCACTACAGTTCACATCGGGGCTCTCATGTAGTTTCTGGCAGGATCTCCCTTCTGACTCTTGCTGTATCATTCTATTGTTTTCTGCATCCCAGCTGCAGCTCTCATACAGATTCCAGAGTGAGCACTTTCCTCCAAGCCGTCTTTCATTCCTTTGCTTTTCCTTCCTTTGCCAGAAAGTGGCCACCTGACCAGTCTTTCTCTGAACTCTGTTTAAACAGGTGCAATACCAAGAACTGAAACCAGATCCTTCTCATAGCCCATGTAAAAGGAAGAAAAACAACCTTGGCTAGCTAGCTCCCAGCACTGAGAAGATCAGCATCTGTTTGGGAAGATAAAAAGAAAAAGCCTTCAAGCCTCAGCAGCATTTTCTTTCTTTCCACTTTTTATTTATTTTACTTCAAAAAAAATAATAATAATAATCGAGAGATTTTGTAAATAGTGTATAAAGGCATATGTCTTTGAAAATATACTTCCATTGTACAGAATCAATTTGATAAAGGTTTACTTACTACTGTGTGAAAGCCTTGTTAGCTGTGGCTAATAATATAACACACTGGAACAACAAATGTAAGAACGATAACACTGGAAGATACACACTTCTCTAATTACAAGTGGAAGAACCAGATTAAATGCTTTGCTCTGATTAAATCTACATAACATGTAAATGTCCATTTGATTTTAAATGTGACTATTTTTTATCTGAGAAGTACATTACAGTTTCCTATGTTTTATACATTTCAAAAGGGAGTCCCACGATGTGAATAATGGAACAGATGCATTTCAATTTCACATAAATTCTGATTTCAGATCTTGATGTTTATTCCTGAGCAAAGTATTTAAACATGACTAAGCTGATTTTAAGCTAATGAGTGAAGGTATATTCACCCTCTCAAAAGAAACCTTCTACACTCTTATATCCTACAAAGAAAACTTACAAACCTTCTATCATTCCATCTAAAACCTCTACAAGATTATACATAAATACTGCCAGGTTTATAAATAATTGCCTATCTGAATTTTTATACCTACCACTACTTTAATTTGTACTAAGTTAGCAAAAGTTCAGTAGTCACACATACTAGCAAACTATATCACATTGCTTTTGGCGGCAGATTATACCTCTGTATATCTAAAAATACTTGCTCAAGTGTTCTCGCACACACAAAAAAGTATCTGTTTTCTCATTAGGCTACTGAAATCTTTAATGTATATAATTTTTATTAGTGTGAATTTTAATGTAGAGGAGAATGCAGTGTGCTAAGCGATATGCCAGTGTTTCATTTCATTCATTTACAGAAAAAATGATGATTCTTGATAATATGAATGCATGAGCGCCTCTTTTGTAAAATAAACTGCTTATGGGGAGGGGGAGTTTGCTTTTAAAAATGTTTCACTACTTACTATAGAATCTATATTTAACAATTGCATTCCCAAGACTCTTATGGTAGTTTTTCTATCTAACTTCCTGTTATATCAAGGGAGTGTACCTCTGGAAAGAAATAATTTGGTGAGAGTGTCTTACTTCCTCCGCCTTGGCAGGGGATTAAGCCTGGTTGGAATTTCTCCAGTGTTTTGCACTACTTTATTAATAATAGACTAGTATAGGGTGAAGGTGGGGGTTATGGTGGAAAATGTAGAAAAGCCAGAAGCAAGAAATAAATATTTCACTTTAAAGATTCTTTAAAAATAAATTTAATCTCATCAAAGCTGATTTTTTAAAGTATTTTTATTTTAAAGCTATGTTGTTAAATACTATTTCTTATAATAGAACTATTTTGATCTGTTTATACACTGTGGTTGAAAGAATGTCAATTAAATCCCTTTCTACAGAAAGGCTTTGACCTCAATATGCTCTGTTTAGTGCATCATGTTTGTAAAGACATGCTTACATCTGCATACCATCATTGTTTGTTGCTGAGACATAATACTGATGTTACTACAGAAACTTTATTGATAGGAAATAACTTTTGATTACATCTTGTGTGAGATTTACGTTTCACGCTGACAGTGTCTACCCAAATGTCTACAAGCCTGATACTCTATAACCTTAGATGTACCCAATGGATAGTAACCATTAACAGATGACTAATTTCTGTTTCGTTCTATGAAATTTCAGATGTTTAGTTCAATGGCAATGTTAACTATACATTCAATGCATTAAATACAAAAAAAAAAATCTTTTCTAAGTGTAATCAGTACTTCTTCGGTGGCTGAGAGAGGAGTGATGGAGGATTGTGTGCATATTATAAACGAGACTTCCTTAGAGAAACTCATGTTTGGTTTGGACTAACAAGGCTCTCCCTGAAACTCAGGTTGTTTACAAAACTCCATACCTTCAGAGGGGTGAGTATCCAATGAAGCTAATAAAGGAGTAAGAACTATCTGGAGGCATGAAAACAGCTGCATTCACAGGCTAAAAAGAAGAGACTACGTCTAATAGAATTTTAACTGTTTCTTTCCCTTATGTGAGGGGTTTATAAAGCTGTTTAACCTTATTTAGTTCTGAGAGATTTGTCATGTAAATATTTCAAGATATCTTTACTTAAAAGATTAGAAGTCTGACACCTATTTAGACTGCTAAATACAGAAGTCATGTGAACTACTCAATCTATTCCTCCGTATCTTTTAGTGAATAAATTCATTAAAGGTCATTCATATTCCAAACTATGATACTTCATAAGAAATGCATTTTTTTTTTTCACCTATAAAAAGAACTTAGTACTTCTGGTTCATTTTGGTACTGTTTCACAGACCAAATTGATAAATTTTGTAGGGATTTTAAATTAATTTTGAACCATTTATGCACAAGGAAAATCTGAACTGAGAGATTCCATAAATGACTTTGCTTTGTGGTACATTTATTGAGTACCTACTATATGACTTGCCTTGTCATAGGCAATGGTCAACCTAATGATAGTATATTAAAATCCAATCTGGAGCTAAATCATAGTGAGAGCAAAACTAAATTGACACGTTTCTGAAAGTATCTTTTACAGAATTTATTCTGTATTTAAAAGTGAGGAAAACTTCAGTAGTAAGCTCTCTTATTCAGGTACAACAGGAATTTTTTTCCCCCCATTTTGATCTCAATATCCAAGTGTTCCTAAATACTGAATGTAGTCTACTCTTGTATTAACAAGTCTTACTCAGAGGCTTTAATTTTAGTTTCTACATTTGTTAAATGTAACTAGATGTTCATCTTTGACTTTTTACTCACTTAGCTTAAAAACAAATAAAAAAAATATACAAGGCAGTTGATGCTCCAGAAATACAAATAAAGACACAGCCACCATTATACTTCTTGCAAAAGCCTCAGGTATTATTAAATTAATGCTTATTTAAATTCTGGGACTTTACATGTCAAGTATGAGTATGTGTGTAGATACCTAGCAGGGGTGAGGAACCTTTTTTGTACCAAGGGTCATTTGAATATTTATAACATCATTCGCCAGCCATGCCATACAAAATTATCAACTTAAAAATTAGCCTGCTATATTTGGTCAGGCTAGTTTGGTGAGGCGTGTGATGTTAGCTGGTATTGATTATGAGGGACTTACACATCCCATGGTCCATACGTTCCACACCCGATTAGAGTAGCTAGAATCAGCCTTTTCAAACTGCTCAATAAAGTATAAATTAAAACCACAAAAAATAATGCAATGAATACTTACAATAGTGTTATTCCTTTCAGTTATAATTCTCTTTCCCAGGACGAATGGTATGACTTACTGAAAGAAAAAAATACAACACATCCTTTTTTTGGTGAAAATGTAACCTCTCATACCTCAGCTTTTACATTTGTACAGGGGCAATCACATCATAAGATTTATTACAGCTGAGTCTCTGAGATTTAATAAAATTCAAGGAAAATCTCTCATTATGTAAGAATATTATGGAAATAAAAATGTATCAAGTGGTCACATGCTATTGAAACTAACAATTCTGGAAAGTTTGCTGAAATTTAATTATATTTGTGCTTTTCTCAGGAGATCTGAGTTGACCACCCCCACCCAAAAGTGAAACAATCAAATACATATGTAATTGTCTAGAATAAGTTTCAACTTGTTGGGATTTCCTTCGCATTCCAAACTGACAAAATCAAAAAACGTGTCTATGCACAAGCAGTACTTTTGTAGATAGGCTTTTTAATTTATATTACGGTTGTGTCTCCAAATATCACTGAAAAGTTATGACTCCATTTTTAAAAAGGTAACCAAATGGCACTGCTGTTCTGCTCTAGTCCATTAACAGTGTTACTCTAAGCTAAAACCTTCTTTTTGTATCAAGCTAAACAAATAGTTATGAAAGTAGCTGTGCAAAGTTTTTCCAGCTGTAGCAAAAATAAAATCGCAGTGTAATTCTCCCAAAGAGTAAAGGGATGACCAACCTGAGTCAAGGAGCAAACCTGCAAACAACCTCTTATTTTCTCAGGAGGAATGCATTTGATGAGACCCCAAGATCTGGCTGAGCGGAGCTATTGCTGCCACTGGTGAGGCAAGGTGATAAGATAGGCTCAGTTCCACTTTTTAAAGACAAGCTTCTGAATGTTATGAGTGAACTTGAGGCACTTTATTTTGCCCGAGTTCAAAATGTTAACAAGTTTAGGGGAAATGCTACCTCTAGAGAGAGGTGCACACCTGGCCCTGACCACTCTTAATTGTCTCTTGATTACTGGAGATATACCTGCAATAACAGTTAAGACAAATTATAGACACAGCTGGACCACAGAAAAAAGATGAGGGGAAGGAAATACCAATATCTGTCCCAAGTTCAGAGATCTTCTTTTAATAAAGCTATTCAGAGAACTGGAGAACCTTACAATTAAACTCTACATTATTCCCACAAAACAGTCTTCCTTCATATAGTAGTGAGTATGACAATTACAAGTCAAAATTAGTGTGTAACATGTAATACTGAGACCATGAAAAACAATTTATTGGTGTCAAATTTGATAAAGATTTAAATATCTGTTTTCTACTATACAGAGATTTTATTATCTTTGTTTTATAATAAAGGAGGTAGCTGACCCAAGCTCTGACCCAACCTTACACAATGGCATACCTACCACTTACCTTTGCCCTAGAATTCTTACAAACTTCATGTTCCATTAGTACAGAGACCTAGCAAACCATAGCAGGGTTTTTGAAGCACATGGGAACCCACCTGGAAAAGTCAATATACTATGAATGTTTGAAGTAGTTTAAAAAAAAATTTTTTTTTCTTTATTGATTTTTAGAGAGAGAGAAACATCGATGAGAGAGAACATCAACTGGCCACCTTCTGCATGCCCCCCACTGGGGATTGGGCCCACAACCTGGGCATGTGCCCTGACCAGGAATCGAACTGGTGACCTCTTGGTGCATGGGTCGATGCTCAACCACTGAGCCACACCAGCTGGAATGGAGTAGTTTTAAAACAGATCAATGTGGTGTTCCAATTTATTTGAAGTTGCTGAACATTACTTTTTAAATTTCCCTGCAGGATAAAAAAAAAAAAAAAAATGCATTTTCAGATATAACAGAGAAAAAGTTTTTTGGGGGCATATCACAAAATATTCAGCACTTGATAACTAAGAGTCAGGCGCACTAACTCTTGTGGGGTAGGGTACCACATACACACCACCCATTCTTGTGGCACTATGATGCTGACACAAAGAACACAGATCTAGTTACTTACATGATTTCCCATGATCTCTCATGTCTATGATACAACCCTGACAGGCTGGTGAGAAATCTCCCCTCAAAAATACCTTGATGTGATATATTCTCTAGCATTCTGAAGTTATGATGTAGGCATCCCATGCATTTATATGAAACAATCGTTAAAACATTGTGTTCTCGTTATACTACTTAAAACAGTATCTTATAAGAAGCTATTTTCCAGGCCTTCACAGAAGAGGTGCTCTGGAGGACTGTGGCAAGACATTGGCTCAGACTTTTCTCAGTAGATGGCTGGCTGCATCTACATCAATGTTGTAAATAAGAAGATCTATATTAACAAGTGAATTTTTGCAGATCAGTGATGATAGAAGAAAATTTGTCATTTCATAACACAGTAGTGAACTCCTTTGATAAGTATCACTTAATGTTAAGAGTCTCACTGCTTTTTGATGTTGAATCTTAGAGAAAAAACAAAAACAAACCCATGAGAGGACAAGTAATTTTCAGGTTCCATGAGTACTTCTAAAATCAGAAAAGGCTGATTGTGAAGACATGTAGCAATGCATTTGCTTGCAATCCTCGCCTCTGTGTAATTTTAGAGAAAATTTTAATTATATTTAAATAGTTTCTATTAAAAAAAAAAATTAGTCAAAAAAAAAAAAAGCACCCTGGCCAGTTTGGCTCAGTGTTTAGAGCGTCCGCCTGCGGTCCAGAGAGACCCAGGTTCGGTTCCCGCTAAGGGCATGTACCTCAGTTGCAGTTTGTCCCCGGCCCTGGTTGGGTGGTGTGGGTGGCAATCACTCAATGTGTCCCTTTCATGTCGATGATTCTCTCTCTTTCTCTCCCTCCCACTCTATCTGAACAAAATATAGAAAAATGTCCTCGGGTAAGGATTAAAAAAAGGCATGGAGAGAACCAATTCAGCCCCACCCCCTTTTTTTCAGCCACATTTTTTTTTTAATATTTTTTTTCTTCATTGATTTTAGAGAGAGGAAGAAAGGTGGAGAGAGAGACAGAAACATCAATGAGAGAGAACATTAATTGGCCACCTCCCGTGTGCCCCCCACTGGGGATTTAATTTAGCCCACAACCTAGGCATGTGCCCTGACCTGGAATCGAACCAACGACCTCTTGGTGCATAGGTCGATGCTCAACCACTGAGCAACATTGGCCAGGCTCAGCCACATTTTCTAAATGACTTTCAACCTCTCCTTGAGTCCATTTCCTCCAATAACCTATGAACTTAAAAAAAAGATTTTAAAAAGAATAGTAAAAGAACTGAAATCATAGGAAAATAAATGAGAAATCTAGATTTGCCTAAACTTGAGGAAAACACTGAATATTACTAGTCAAAATAGCCTATTTCTGCTGATACCATTGAAGCTGGTATTTTTCTTATATTTTGATTTCTATTAAATTTCCCCTAAAAGACCCTTCCACAAAAGAATTATCTTTACCCTTGGTATATCAAACATCATTAAAATTTTCTCATAGACAGTTTATTCCTGAGATTAGGAGATTTGTCCAAATGTCTTATATCTGATTTTACACCTTCCCCAACTTCTCAATCAATATATTAAACAGCATGTAAGAGTCTTTACCCTCTTAATTCCTTTAAACTAGAATCATTTCTACCCATTTCCCTCCTCATTCCTTTGTACTGTTTTCATCGTTACAATTCTTTTTAGTTTTCATAAAAGGCTCTTTAAAGGAGTATGGTTCAGACTGACAAACCTCACAGTAGGGGGTGGGGGGATGGATGAGATGAACCAAATAACTTGTATGTGTGTATCCCCCCAACAATGCTAGGGGGATGGGGGGCAGGATGGGGAGGAGGGTGTCTGGGGGGGAAGGAGAAACATCTTAACAAAAATAAACTAATACAAATTGGAAAAAAATAATGAAATGCATATTTTAATTCTACCAAATTTAATTATTATTCTGTAATTTTGTCTCTATGTTACAAGAGAAACAATACAAAACAGAAACAGTACAAAATATTTAGGATGAAGTTTGATATTCAAGATACATATGCCTTAAAACTAAAACAAAAAACTTATAAATCAAACCATTCTGGTCACTAGAAAAATATATTAGTGGCATGACATAAACCATTGCTGACCTAACCTTTAAGTTGAGAAGTACTGACAACAAACTTAAGTTCTTTTTTATCTGTCACTACTTTAAGATGAATGATTTTATTCAACATCACTATTTCATTTGAAGACAGAAGAATGAAGAATCATTGGAAATTTAAGTTCATCTACTATTAAGATAAATGATAGCATAATGGGTGTAAATTCAAAGCTGGACTGCAGATTTTCAATTCAGTGCAATTACCTGCTGGAAGTGCTAAGCACATCTTTTAAAAGTCCGATCTTTGGTAGAACTAAATCATATGTTCCAAAGGAGTTAGCCATTCTCTATTAATGTTTAACACCCATTATGCATAAAGTTCATTTGATCCAATTTAGATACTTTTGAAAGCAAGGGAATTAGATTTACCAAATCTGGACTGAACATTCTAAAAAGATTTGGGGGCCATAATAAAAAAAAATTGGAAGAAATATTTCAATTTTAATTGGAGACAGCTATTTAAAAGGATGTGTTTAAATAAGAAACTTTTATTATTTTTTGGTCTATGTTAAATATTACATGTATAAATAACTTTACAAGTATTTTACATGTATACATAATATTGCTTGTTTTATTAGAAATACTGTTTTTATAATAAGTGATCACTAGTTACTCTACACTGTTTGATCTTAATTCAACAAGTAAATTAAAAGACCAGAAAGGAGTTCACTATATTTGTTTAAAAAAAAAAATATATATATATATATACACATATATATATACACACACACACATTCAACAGTACAGACAGCATTATTTTAAAAATCAGTCACTTGTATCTAATACTAAGGGTTATGTTTCAAGATTTTTATTTTTTTAAGAAAGATAGTATAAGTGTATTTATTACCAAAACTATATAACTATACAAAAAGGACCCACAGTACTAAATTCAAATATACAAAATATTAAAAAATATTTGTATATCAAATATACAAAAAATATAACTTAATATTTATAATATAAAAGTACTCCCAAACAGCAGATTCATCTACGATAAAAAGCTAATCATTCAGATTTGTGATTGGTAAACATTATTAAGAAGCTTCTTTTTCAAATAATTTAATAAAAATTTCCCCACTCTAATAATTCATATAAATTAACATGTCTCAAGAAACAAAGATGTTTATGGGTCTTTGTTTCTTCGTGCTTTCATAAAATAGAAAACACAAATAAATATATATAGATGTACTGAATATTAGTGTTTAATCAAGAAGGAAAACTCTTTTTTAAACTAACAAGCAATGATGTCAAAATATCTTACATGTGTTTCTTCTGAAAAGGTCTTCTTTTAGTAGGAGTTGTAGTACCTTGAAAGATGTATGCCTGGAACCAAATAAAATAGTACCACAACCTTTTCTAATTAATCAATAGTCTAAAAATCTTAATTCTGTATCAGAGCAAATAACTACCAAAGTATATCCTCCCACTATTCATTTTAATATACAAGGTGAATTTTTTGATAATTTGATTTACAAGAAATAGTTAACTATTGCATTTCTCCAGTTTTGACAGCAACAGCCTAATTTCAAGAATGCTATCACTGACCTTTCTCACTCAATCCACATTTGTTATAAAAACAATTATCATTCTGAATTCTGCAAACTGTACGTCAGAAAGAGGTGCAACGGCCGTGGAAGCTACGGGATAAATGCCTGAGGGGAAGAGTGCCTCATATCACTCAAGGATGACCCCTTCCTACTGATTAAGGAACAATAGTGACAGTGTCTCATCAAGTTCACTATTTAACTGGAAAGGTGTGTAAAGTCATATGGATTGCACATTCCACCAATAATTTTCACATGGAGGTATTCACTTCATTTAACTCTCTATAACTGTATAAACAAAAACGGCAAACATTTCCTAGCACTTATATAAATTATACTAGCATTAATAAATTTGTGTTTATCTAGGAATGAGTACTAGTTCATTAAGAATGAAAAAGAACACCCTACATTCTATTCACTAAAATGAAATTGCTAAAATCATACTGATCAAAGGATTAAACTATCAGATTTTTATAATATTCACATTTAAAAACTAAAAGAGTATCATTATTGTAAATTTTAGAAACAGACAAAATTGAAATTAATTTTCAACAGCCAATACAGAAGACAATAAAACTAACAATATTTAAGACCAGTTTACCTTCCTGGACAGTTAACTTTTCTTCTGTTATTGTGGTCAGCCTGTCAAGCACACCACCTGCTACATAATAAGTGTTCAAGAAACGATTAATTCAAATAGATTAATTTCACATTTGATTTATACAAGAATTAATGTTTTTCTGGTCATCTTGGAGTTAATGATATGATAGAAAATGTATACACTTCAACCACTTTATTGTGCATAGGGAATTAAGAACTAACAAGCTAGAAAACTCTTACTTAATAGAGATCCTTCTGAAGGAATTTCCAGTGAACATTTTCAAGTTTTTATATTCCAAATATTTGTGGGGACTACACATAATGAAAACTGAATTTCAACAGCTCAGAAATCTCCTTTCAAGCTTTATTTACATTGTTAATAAGGAACTCTTATGGTTTTTTTTTTAACAAACGAACAAAAAACAATTCCATTGAACTATGAGATGAAGAGTACAGTAAAGAATAGCATTACTCAGCCTTGTCTTCAGCTACTGCAACTTTGAGACATCTACAACTAAAAAGCCAGAATTCAATGACTATGAATTTTATTAGAATTTTTACTTCCCCCACTTCTTAGATAGATTTGAGTCAATTATGTTTTCTAAAATAAATTATATTGAAATGTTCTCATTGCAGGTTTAGGTTCCTATACATTTGCTGGTATTGCTAAGTAGGCCACAGAGCATTGTAAGTGATGTTTGCCAAGTTGTGCTTCTGCAGAAGTGCAAAACTGCAATACCTTCCTAAAGACAGAGACCTCGATGGCATTTGAGTGTTTAATACTTCATGTCATCATGGTTTGTAGAAGTTGGCAGTTATGAAATGCAAATATACTAATTGCAACTAAATGAATATTTCTTAGGAATATTTAATTTAAAAAACTTTTTCTTAGTGTAAAACCCTGACTTTTTTCCCCCTTTTTAAATTTATACTTAAATGATTCATTACAACTAAGAAGAGTAAGATCTAGAAAGGAAGTAACATTTATTAGTGTCATATAAGGTGATAGCACTAATAATTCTATCACAACAAAGAGACCTGGTGTTATTTCCATTTGACAGGTAAAGAAACCAAAGCTCAAGGAACTTGCCTTGCAATTTAGTTAATAAAAAATTAGACAAGGATTTGAACTATGTCTGTCTGATGTCAAAGTCTATGTTTTTAAGTTTATATTAGTTTACAAAGCAAACATTATTCTAGATGCCTTCACAATGAAGTAAAGTGGTGTTACTTTTTGGAATAAAAATTTTTTTATTCATCATCTGGGGAATCTATGGGCATTTTAATGTTCCTTGGTGTTCTCTCATCATGTTTTCTCTGAGACTTTGGCAGATTAAGTAAAGATTAAAAAGAATCTGTATGATGTCACATTTGAAGGCTAACTAGAAACAGTATTTCTTATAGTATGTGTAAAAATTACTGATTTGAAAATAGAGAAAAAAACTTTTGACTTTTAATCAGAGTTGACATACTAATATAGTAATTTTCAGTTTAGATTATAAACCTAGTAATAAAACACTCAGCATCTGTATCTTATTAAAAGATCCATTTCTAAGATAAAACTAAAGTGTGCTTCTTTAGCAGATTAATTGCTGGGAGATAATCACTTCAGTTACATAAAGGCTAAATAGAAGTATTAATGTTTCTTTTTCCAACTGTATCACAATGTAACTTATTCCCACTAGTGAAGCAACTCCAATTTCAAAAGTGGCTATTATCTACACCCTTTCTTTTAGTTTTACAATAAATAGCTATTAGGAAAAAAATTGCAAATTGAAATGATATTACTCTGTAAATTCATACTGTACATTAAGATTTTAGATAATCTGAAATCTATTATTTAGTTACCACTTATAAACTTATTATTTAATAAAACTTATTATAGAGCATTTTCACTTACCGAATATTGGTTATACAGACTGGAAACACTTATATGTGAACTGCTATAATAAAATAGATGAAGGGATCATCTTATTAAACTTTGCATGTTCACTGCATTTAAAAATCAGAAGAATATTACTGTAAATTTGAAAAATGTTTATTTTAGAAACACACAAAACTAAAATGAATATTTTAGTCCAAAAACCTATAGAGAAGAAATAGGGAGATACATGTTTATAGGTGTACATTTGCATGAATATCCTTGGCATGATTCTGAGACCTAGAATAAAGAACATTACAGTTTAATTTGAAAAAAAAAAAATTAAATTAAAAAAATTTTACATATACAATATAAATAGATAAATAATATCATTTTCAGAACAAAAAATAATAAAGATTAAAGAAAGCAGTGTATACCAAGCAAAACTATTGTTGTTGTTGTTTTTTTTTAACCTTTGAGTCATATTCCATACTGGAAAAAGACAGAAAAGCTTATATAATAGTTTTGCAGTTGTTGTTCAAGTGCTTTTAGAATTCATCAAGACTGTAAATTCTAGCAATAAATCAAAGAAAATCAATATTTGTTAATGAGCTATGAAGTCCACACAAATGACAAAGTAAGCTGAGCAGGTTTAAGAAGTTGACTCAAATTTTTGGCATCATCATGAAAACTCTGTGACTGACCGACACAGCATTTCCAATGTCACCACTAAGGCCTCAGTGTGTACTCCAGGACACACTTTTAAATTCTCAGGCAGTTCCTTAAGAATACTTGGGAGCTTCAGCAAAGTCTTTATATTTCTACCATAAAGATCCAATAACCAGTCAGTATGAGCACTGGTGGCTTCCTTATAATTCTTACAAGCCATAAGCATTTCATTTTGATGAGTTAACCCTTTGAAAGCTAAGAGGAACTCTGAAGATAAATCAAAGATTGAACAAAAATGTAGCAACATCCTACTAAGTAAAAATGAGCTGAATTCAAGTTGCTGGTGGTAAAAATGTTTCTCTGCTTGGGCATGAAAGTTCTCCACTGTATCTTCTATTTTTGTGATAGCAAAGAGTTCTTCCTTGACTTGAGATGATAAAACATAATCCAAGGGTAATTCGCCCTTAGCGTTCCTCTGCTGTAAAAGTACTGGGCCTGTGAAAAAGAATGCAAATGTTAAAACATTTTTATTTTGACAGCTTAAGAGTTGTTTTCTCTCTCCTTTTATCTAAGCATCCAGGACTCTTTACAATCATATTTTGTACTAATTCATTGTCGACATAATTAACTGGCTATACATATTAACTGCCTAATAAAGGTATGTTTGGAAAAACAAAAATTCTACTCAACTGCCTAATGTGAATCGCCTAAATAATAAATGTGATTATAAATGAAAAAACTTTGATGAAACTTGGAAAATAGTGCCCCTTTCCATTGATGACAGGTGACTGTAGCAGTGCAAAGACTGCAAAACCCTGCACAAACACAGAATACATTTTTCATTTACCATTGCTCATGTTCAATTTTTTAAAAATATTTTTTCTTTATTGATTTTAAAGAAAGAGGAAGGGAGAAGGAGAGAGAGATAGAAACATAGATGAGAGAGACCATCTATTGGCGGCCTCCTGCATGCCTCCCACTGGAGACCGGGTCCACAACCTGGGCATGTGCCCTGACTGGGAAATGAACTGGCTACCTCTTGGTGCATGGGTTGACGCTCAACCAGTGAGCCACACCAGCCAGGCTGCTCATGTTCAATTTTTAGTACAGGTAGCCGATTAAAAAAAAAAAAATGTTAACTGTTCTAGGTCAAACTCAGATTTCATCTATTTATTCTAGCTAAATCCATCTACTTGTCTACTTAGAAACCACTGACAATAGTGTTTTGTACTCTAGGTAGTAAAAGATGATGGAGGAGGAGATAAACAATAATAACTCAGTATTTGGTCACATAGCAAAGTACAGAAATATCTGAATATCTGTCAGTCAAGTCCCATAATCATTTATACACTTTGCCATAAAATTGTTATAAGGAATATAAAGATTTTAGTACTAGCAGACAATCAGAAGGCCCTACCATATAACATAGATCATATTGTCACAGAAAGAGAATAGATTATACCTGCTCAAACTCTTAATAATGAATCTGATCAGACATATGTAGTGGTCTACATATAAAATGTATTTAAAAGATTAACCACTGATGATATGTTTCATGTGTAATTTATGAAAAAGAGAATTCTAAATCAATATTAGGTTTCTTTTCATTGTGTTTTATTTCAAAAAAAAGTGCTACATGTTACTCCTGTTAAAAAAAAATTACAACAAAATTATAGACATGAGATACCAAAAGTAAAGGTTTTATAAACACAAATAAACTCTTAAAATTATTGCTCTCAAGCCTAAGTGACTCACAATGAAGAAGTAATACAGTTAATAAAATGATAGCATCACACCATTTGACAGGTCCAAACCCAGAATATGACTAAGGCAAAGATAAATCTGTATGACTGACAAAGGACCTTGATGAATGCAAGTACAAGTAGATTTCCTCGTAGGAAAAGAGACTCATCTTAACCAAGGATCCAAGAAAAATTCACATTGGTTGGTATAATGCTATTCTCTTCTGAAGAGTTGAACTTAATATAATAATGGCTGTTATATCACTTAGAATATTTGAAGCAAGGCCCAATATTGGCTTGGGATGTCAGATACATGGTTGAATAGAAAAATAAAACACATAGGAGACAGAACATTATGTTTTAGTAAACATATAATACTAGAAATGGAGAACTGAAAAATATATTGATTATGAAATGGTGTCAGTAAAACAGACACATTAAGGCCTTTAGGGGGCAGGAGAAGACTATAAATAACCAAACATCTTAAGCTGCCATGCTATACAGCCTTTCTTAGAGAGAGAGACAGTAAAAAGACATCTAAAGAAAATATGCTTTTTATTTTCATGCAGAATCAAATAGCTTTAATTATGAGAAAAAATAATTTTAAATTTCAAGATAAAATTGGCACAAAAAAATCCCCGGAAATTTATATAAATCTTTATTTCTGCATTATAAGCAAGTCATCAGTTTTCCTTTGTTTTTCTTTGAAAACATAAATCAGTTTTGAATATTTTGATGTAAAATTTATATTATTAACTTCATATATAAGAAGAATGTTATTGAAAAGGGATGGGGTCCTGAATGCAGAGATAAAATATTAGCATAAAAAGCAGTAGGTGAATACTAAGCTCAAGTTGCCTCTATCACAAAATCCCTGCACAACAGTTATTACCATTTGAAAATCCTCCTACTTTAACTTAATTGACTGCAAAATGTGAATGAAGATATTCTAGGATACCTTTTTTTTATAGTCTGTAAAGAAATGACTCATTAAAAAAGATTAATAGAGTTAGCAGTCATATATAGGAAATGAAACAAGAATGAAAAATCCAAGTAATCACAATTGAACATTTATATCCATTTATTAATAAGCTTTCAGAAATGGCTGTTTCACAAAGACATTACACACTTTAAGTAAAAGAATTTAAAACCAACACACTAAATTCAAAATACATTCTCATACACAAACCTAAATAAGCTTAATACTACAATAAATAAATAAATACATATCATGAAAAGGTATTTAATACCTTTTAAATAAAAGGTGCATTCATTCTAGGAGACTTTTTATCTTTACTTTTTCATTAATATAAAATAAAGGCATCTTTCCTTACAGATCTTAAATATATAAAATGCCATCTATCTCTGAGGGATTCATCAAAAAATGGGATAATTGATCAAAATCCGTTTAGCATAAATGCACTCACCCCCATGCTGGAGCAGCAGCTTGCCAATTTCTACATGTCCGTTTGACAGTGCATCATGCAAAGGAGTCACCCCATCCACTTGAGTGAGCAGATCTACCTCTGGACAACGTTGCAAAATTTCCTGGACACACACTGTGTTGCCATAGTTACAGGCTTCATGCAAAGGCGTCCAGCCAGCATTGTCTAAATTAAAAATCAAGACAAGTTTTAAAACAGCAAAAGTAGGACTTTTGGTAGTGAAGTAATGATGCTCTACTCCCCTTATCAGTGTGACTTTCTAGTTACTTCATATACAAATAGAATGCTTTGATAAAAATGTCAAGGGTGCAATCATTTTTAAAATTGTAAGAAAAATAAATTGAAATATAATAAAACAATTTTAAAACACTGATGTTGGTATCTGATCAAAATATGGACATAAAAAAATGTTTCTGCACTTTCAGCTATAAATCAATTTATGATGATTTTCTTGGTTTTGCTACTAGTAATATTTTAAAGATATGTTAGAAAAATAAATGATTTTTCTTAACGTTGACATTTAACTATTTAATATCACAAATATTAAGATAGTGGATTAGACCACAAAGATTTAGAACTTACCTTTAACATTGATGTCTATTCCTGGCAAAGAGAGAAGAAGAATCAATTTCTCCACTTGGTTATTTATGCAAGCTCTATGGAGGGCTGTTTCTCCTGCCATAAAATATTAATAGATTATTCCAGAGAAGACAAGATATCAACTAAAGAAAATAATCAAAGGGCATGAACTAAGAGATCGGGCCCCATGCCAGAAAATTATTTACTGAGTTTTCCTTTTCACTGGTTTAAACATCTCTCGCATTTAAAAAAAAAAAAGAGGGGGAGGGAACCCCACCAATCCATTGAGCTTCCATTCTATCAGTAATTCAGCAATGAAATTCTACTGCAAAAGATTTAACACAGGCATTGTCTCCCCCTAGTTCAAGGTTTAAAGCTTCAATCCCGCTATAAAACCCCAAATGATCAGAGAACACCAAAAATACTGGGTTTTGCAGCAATAAAAGTTTAGAGTTGAATTGCCCTCTCTTAAATTTATTCATGAACCTACGTTAAATGTATGGCTCTTTTTAATACAACATTTATAGCTTAATTCAAATGAATGTTTCTGGCTAAGCACGAGTGGCTCTACACACTCAAGTATAATTCAGAACTTCAAATCCATTAGATGGTTTGCTGCTTCTCAATAGGCTGTCTGGCTTGGCTACAGCAGCACAGAGAAGAAGAAATGGGGGAATCTTAACATAAACACACACGCGTGCGCGCGCGCACACACGAAAAAAAAAACCTCCTAGTATCATTTAAAGCTGAACAAGAATGACAAATAGAATGGCCAAGTTTTTTCTACTAGGGATGGCTAAAATTATCTATATCCATCTCTGTTATAACCAAGATTAATAAGACATCAGTGATAATCTGAAGTAAGGAGAATCAAAAATACTTAAAAGTAAATGCTTAGAAAACAAATAAATTGCTGAATTAAATTCTTTGTTGCTGTAAAATACTAAGAACATTTTTAGTGTTTTGTTTTATAGACTATCTCTGTAACTTCTACCAAAACATTATTTTACATGCATTGAAAGGCTTTTTAAGTTTTTCTCTACTCCTTTTCAATTCTCTTCCTTCCTTCTAGTCCCTTCTGCTGCTCAGCCTAAAGTCATTCATATTCATTTTACTTTCTGACACAATAAACAAAAAAAAAAGGACAGTGTCTCGTGAAGTTAATATCCGAGTTCTCGTTGAATACATTTTTTTTTCACATTTTGAGACAAATGAGCAGTTAGTTTGAATTTGTGATATGCAATTATGAAATAATATCATGTTGAGAGGGTATAAGAGCTTCACTGTTACTGTTTCTACTGTTGTCATAATGATAATGTTTGTATTAAAAAGACAATACTGCAGCCCTGGCCAGTTTGGCTCAGCGGTTACAGGGTCAGTCCGTGGACCAAAGAGTTGCAGGTTTCATTTCAGTCAAGGGCATGTACCTTGGGGGTGGTTTGATCCCCAGCCTCTGGTCAGGGTTGTGCAGGAGGCAGCCAATTGATGTGTCTCTCTCACATCGATGTTTCTTTCTCTCTCTCTCCCCCCATCCCTCCCTCCCACTCTATCTGAAAAAAATCCATGGAAAAATTTCCTCAGGTGAGAATTAAAAAACAAAAACAAAGAAGACAATAATGCACATAAATAAGACACTCAGAAAATTATTTTGGCCAAGAATAGATTAAAGGTAACTTAAATTTGTGAGTTAGGAGATGCCTAAGTATACGAGGTGCTGGAGTGAATTATTACAACACTATTCTTGTTACTCCATCCTTTAGGTACTTAGGTTCCAGTATAGTTAGAACCAAAAGCCAAACACATTTCACAGTCTGGGCTCAATGCCTGGAAGAGTCCATATGCTTAACACGGCTATGTAACACAGCCTAGTCGCCTAGTCTTCATTCTTTGTTCACAAAATGTCTAGTACTGAAAGAGATGAAGACTGAATTATACTTTCAAATCAAAAGACACTGATCCTAAGTGGCACAGGTTGAGGTAGAATAAAAAAGTAAGGCGGGCAAGTCTGGAAAAACCTCAGTGTGAGCTATACACTGTGTTTTGTATCTGAGAGGCAGGGAGAGAAAAGAAGGAAGAAATAGTCTATTATACTAGGTATTAAAAATTACTTTCTTAAAATACAGTTATATATGCTTTTCAAGAAAATGTTTCCTGGACCCACTCTAAGAGTTAAGTTCAGGTATTCATCAGGGCCAGTATGTTATACTTGCAAATACTGATTACAACAATGAAAAGTTCCTAGCATAAATTAATTTGGACACTTGGAATACCTTTTAAATTAGTCTTGTGGAAATTCATCTTTGCTACTAAAGAGGGGCAATTCTCCTTGGAACAGGACAATTCTCCTTCTGACTTCTTTTTCCATCTTTTTAATGAAGAGGAACATTTAGCAAGGTTCAGTTCTCTGAAAAGAAAGTAAGAAATATAAAAGCTTGTTTTTTTACCAAGGCATGGCGACATGTATTAGTTGGTGAGATTTTTAAAAATCTGGCCCTTTTAATTTAAACCCCTTCATTCATTCAAATCTTTACCGCTTTCTATTTTTACATTTATTTCAACTGTACAGAAACAAATTTTAATGAATTGATTTTCATTTTATTAACTTGGTACCCCCAATTGCCCACTGCAAAGTTTATAAATATGAAATGTCACATAGAGAAAGAAATCAAATAAACAATATTCCGCAGAGAGAATAAAGCAAAATGCTAAAACTAAAATGCAGGCCTCTGCTCCCCATTTTTAATATCTGATCCTATTTTCTTCTTCCTAAAAACATTTCTAGATTTTTGAGTTTTACATAACATACTTTTAGAGGAAGGTTTCCCATTTGGGGGGAAGCTATTAAAACAATTCAAAGTATCTCACATGACCATGCATTCTGAAATCCAACTTTATTATATGCAAGTAGTAATTTAAATCACAGGGCAAACATTTTGGAAACAATGTGATGAATAGTTTATTTTTTTGGAAACCACTTAATCTTAGAAAGAAAGCACGTGCTTTGAGTTAAAGAAAGCAAAAATCTGGATCATGTGTATTTATAGGTATAAAACTGAGTTTTCTGTCCAGCCGGTGTGGCCCAGTGGTTGAGCATCGACCCATGCACCAAGAGGTCACTGGTTCGATTCCTGGTCAGGGCATATGCCCAGATTGTGGGCCAAATCCCCAGTGGGGGGCATGGAGGAGGTGGCCAATTGATGTTCTCTCTCATTGATATTTCTATCTCTCTTTTTTCCCTCTCCCTTCCTCTCTTTCTAAAAGTCAATTTAAAAAATGTTATTTCTTAAAAAAACAAACAAAAAAAAACTGGCCCTGGCTAGTTTGGCTTAGCGGTTAGAGCATTGGCCCGTGGACCAGAGAGTCCCAGGTTCAGTTTCCGCTAAGGGCACGTACCTCGGTTGCAGTTGTCCCCAACCCCCAATGGGGTCGTGTGGGTGGCAACCAGTCAATGTGTTGCTCTCATGTCTCTTCCTACCACTCTCCCTCCCACTTTATCTGAGAATAAATGCAAAAATATCCTCCAGTGAGGATAAAAAAAGAAACAAAAAATAAAACTGAGTTTTCTGCTAATCAGTATAATTCAGCAAATATCACAGATAACCATAAAGTTCAAGAAATATATCAGAAAAAGAGCTGTCCTCTAAAACAAAGCATAGTTGATACATAAGCATTACACACCGTAACTCTGGTAGCCCTTCAACTTGTTTCTGTTTAGCACCATTCAGCATTAGTAAGGCCCTCTGAGATTCAAGACAAGGCCGCTGTCCTATTTTCTTTGGTGTCTGCATCTTTCCTGTACAATGCACACCCGCTTTCCCCAAAGCTGGCAAATACGAGTATATCTGTTGCAAAATAAAATTATATTAGTTTCTCAACTACAGAGACCTGGAAAGCAGTAAAAATTACTTGATTCATTTTACCATTTAATTTTATTTATATTTCCTTGGTTTCATCACTATGGCTGTCACCCCAATCTCATTTGAACACACTAAAATATTAAGAAAGCTACTAGTTCCACATCATTAAGTCAACATGACGTACACAGAAAAATGCCTTCTTGAAAATAATTATTTTTTCAAATTCAATTGGGATGCTCATTTAGAAAAGTTCTTTAGATTAATCTCATTCCCAAATTGTTATAATTTATTTGCATATTTTAAATATTTATGGTTTATGTACAACTGGTATTTTGTCACTTCAATTTTAATGTCTTCCTTCAACAGAAAACAAGTCTGGAATAAAATAATGAAGAGTACAAAAGTTGTTAAAGACAAAGATTGTTGCAAAACAGTCAGATTTGCCCACTATGACCAATTAGCAACTATAGTTCTCATTTGTTGAAGAAACTACGGGAGTATTAGTGATGGTAAAAGATAGCCAAGGTCCCCAGGCTGTGTGGCTCAGTTGGCTGAGCACTGCCCCATGCACCCAGAGGTCGCCAGTTCGATTTCTGATGAGGGCACATGCCCGGGTTGCAGGCTCAATTCCCCAGTAGGGGGTGTGCAAGAGGTAGCCAATGGATGTTTCTCTCTCTCTCCCCCTAAAGTCAATTAAAACATATTTTTAAAAAAGGCCACGATAAAACTGGAAAAACTTGGATCAAATGCAGCTTATGTGTGTGTCTATACAGAATAAAAGGGAAACTTGGACATCATTTGTAATTTTAATTATTAAATATCATTAAGTACTATGTAGAATTTTTTTGGCCCTAGGTCTTCCTTTATTATTAAATGTATTGGGGTGATATTGGTTAATAGGTTCATACAAGTTTCATTTTTCCATTGTTTTTTTGTTGTTGTTCAGACAGAGTGGAAGGGAGAGAGAGGAAGAGAGGCAGAGAGAAACATCGATGTGAAAGGAACACATCGAGTGGCTGCCTCCTGCACAACCCCAACTGGGGCTGGGGATAAACTGCAACCGAGGTACGTGCACCTTAGCTACAAGTTTCAAATGTACATTTCTGTGATACATGATCTGTATATTCCACTGTATGCCCACCACACAAAGTCTAATCATCTTCCGTCACTATGTATGTGGCCCCCTTTACTCTCTTTTTTTTTAAATTAATTTATTTTTGTTACAGATGTTTCTCCTTTTTCCCCTACTGATTCTCCGCTCCCTCTCCCTCCCTGCCCTATCCCCAGCCCCGGTGTCCATGTCCATTATTCATGCACACATGCATATAGGTTCTGTGGTTTATCCCTCCCCCACACCCCCATCTTGGGATTGTCAGGCTGCACACCCCCACTTCCATTTCTCTGGGACTACCCCATTCCTCAGACTGTTATGTTCATTATATTCCACAAATAAGTGAGATCATATAATATTTGTTTGGCTTGTTTTGCTTAGGATAATACTTTCCAGGTCCCTCCATGTAGTCTCAAAGGATAAGAGAGCTTTCTTTCTTACAGCTGCATAGTTCTCCATTGTGTATATGTACCACAGCTTTTTTTATCCATTCATCTACTGATAGACATTTGGGCTGTTTCCAGATCTTCACTATTGTAAATAGTGCTGTTACGAACATGGGGGTACATATATTCTTTCTGATTGGTGTTTCAGGCTTCTTAGGGTATATTCCTAGAAGTGGGATCACTGGGTCAAATGGTAGTTCAATTTTTAATTTTTTGAGGTAACACCATATTGTTTTCCATAGTGGCTGCACCTCCCTTTACTCTTGACTACCACTTCACCCCTTTCCCTTTGGTAACCACCATTCTGTTGTCTGTGTCTATTACGAGTTTCAGTTTTATATCCCAAATGAGTGAATTCATATGGTTCTTCGCTTTTTCTGACTGACTTATTAGCATAATGTTCTCAAGGTCTATCCAATGTTGTCGCAAATGGCAGTAGATCAAAACAAGAATCTTATGTGCTATGGCAAATGAAGAAACAAAGATTCTTGTATTATTTTTTTAATCAATTCTTTTTTTTTTTTTCATAATCCTAACCCAAGGATATTTTTCCATTTTTCTTCAGATAGAGTGGGGGGAGAAAGGGAGACAGAAAGAAAGAAGCAGAGAGAGAGAGAGAGAGAGAGAGAGAGAGAGAGAGAGAGAGAGAGAGAAACATCAATATGAGAGAGACACATCGATTGGCTGCCTCCTGCATGACCTAGACCTGGGACTAAACTGCAACCAAGGTATGTGCCCTTGACTGAAATCAAACCCATGACTCTTTGGTCCGTGGGCAGATGCGCTAACTGCTGAACCACACTGGTCAGAGCTTGTTATCAATCCTTAATTACTTTCAAGTAATTAAACCTTCTATTCACTAATTCCTCAATTATTGAGGTAGAAAAATACATACTCTTATATAGATTTGAAAAATTTATGATTAATACTCTCTAATTATTAGAAACAACCAAGAGTACTTTAAAAATATGTTTTTACTGATTTTTTGGGAAAGATAGAAACATCAATGTGAGAGAAAAACATCAATGGCTGCCTCCTGCATGCCCCCTCCTGGGGATCAAGCTCGAAACCCAGGCATGTGCCCTAATGGGGAATCAAACCAGGACCTCTCAGTCCATGGGACGATGCTCAGTCCAGAGTCACACCAGCAGGTCACAACTAAGAATATTTTAAAATTGAATTTATGGACTCTTTGGAAATTAAAAGTTATGCTTACCATTTTCTGAAGAGAGAGTGGCTCAGAGGAAATACTGATGGAACTCTGTAAACATAACTTTTTAAAAACTGCTTCTGCAACAAACATTTGAAGCCAAGAGGAGGAAAAAGAACAAATGAAAATCTCTAATTCCTGTGAAGAAAAGTCTGTAGAAAACAAGAGAAGTAAATATAGTTATTGCTACACCCTATAAAATTTCTTTCTAGAGACTATCTCCTCCATGGATTTTATTCATGCAAATGATGATTTCTACACCAGTAAAATTCACCCACATAATTTTAAACCATGAAAAATAGATAACATTCCTATTCTTTCTTTGCCTTTGACGAGAAATTGTTTTATGGTAATGTTCTCACATTTGAAACAATCATTACTTTTTATTATTTTAAATAAAAGTCTTGAAATTATATATACACATCTGAATAGATTGATGATATATGAATAGATAGATGTTGGGATTTATTACTATACTTTCCAATTAATGTTAAAGACCTCTTCCCACAATAGGGTTCCACCTTTGGATAACCAGTACTGTTTTTTACATGGGCACAGTTTATTTAATTTGCAGTGATCAGTCTTAAGCTGATAGGAAGAAATAAATTATACCCCTTCCCCTGAGAATAACCATGAATCCCAACACTGAAGAGAAAGAGGAAAGAAGGGAAAATATAACACAAGAGAATGTATAAGGATTTCTTTAGAAGTCTGCACTCGCTCTACTATGGTAAGTAGTAGAGGAAAAGTATAATCTTAAATGACAAAACAAAAACACCAAGACTAACAAGTCTCTTCTTTCCAAAATCCTCAAGTTCTCCAATAAAATGGAAATGCATAAATATACACATGACGCAAAGTGATAAAGGACTAGAGTGACTATTCCCATGTAATCTATTTAATATTGAGTTCTCTATTAATATTCTCTGCATAAGAGAATGGATAATAAAGTGGAATGATAAAGAAACAGCAAGACCAATCAATAGAACACCAAAAGAGCTAAAATTAAGCAAAAACAAGATAAAAAGTTGTGATATTATACAATAGGGAAGATTAACTACAAACACTAGAAAAATATAGAATTAGGAAAAGTCAATAAAATTAGCACAATAAACATAATAGGTTCAAATACATTTTAAAAATTGGACAGAATGGCCTGATAGACTTGATGTTCCAGTCAAGATGGTGAAGTAGGTAAACGCTGTGCTCCCTTTCTTCCATGATCATATCAAAATTACAACTAAATAATAGAGCAATCACCCTTAAAAATCACCTGAAGACTAGCTGAAGAGAAATTCTATAACTAAGGAAATATAGAAGAAGCCACACCGATACTGATAGGAGGGGGCAGAGGAAAACACAGAGCTGGTCCTACACCCACGTGTGGCAGGAGGGCCTTCTGGATAAATGAGGGATCCCAGCCCCACACCAGTCTCCCCAGCCTGGAGCACCAGGGCCTGGAGGAGAAATCCCCAAAACATCTGGCTGTAAAAATCAATAGGACTCCATCCAGGTGAGATGGAGGGCTGCTGTAAACCCAAGCTTCTTACATAGGCCAAAGAGACTCACTTGTACACAAACACTTGTCTTAAGTTCCAGCAAAGGTATACATAATAGCTTGAAAAGCATCAGGGACATATGGGGAGGAACTGAGTGTCTGACTCCAGGGCAATGGCTAGAGGGGCAGCTCTCCCCAGGACAGAACTGCTGCCAGGCATCACTGTTCCTTTGTTAAGCTCTCCCCCACCCAGCCTGCAGGCGCAGGAAGGGGGACAAATCTGAGTCTCTATTACTCAGCTAATATGGCTCACCCTACCTTGGTGATTCCCAGATCCCACCACACCAATGCACAAACAGGCTGGAACCTCTTTCAGTGGCTGTTCCTCACAAGTGGCCAACTTGGTATGTGCTTAGGAGTTTCCTAAAATCTCTCAAAGGTCCACAAACCCCAAACAAGCAGTGCCCAGCCTTGGCATACCCTATACCACTTGCTAAGCAGCCCAAGCCAAGCACTAGGGCAGTCAGCCTTGGTTCCCAGGATAGCATCTCGCCCAGGTACCTCCAAGCCCAGCACAGGCAGCTACCAACTGCAGATCACTCTGTAGCTCCTACCAGGTGGCCCCTGGCCAGGCACAGGCAGTGGCTGACTTGGCCTGCACAGCAGTCCCTTCAAAGAAGCTACAGAAACAACACCTGGTAGGTGGCCTCAGACCACAATAGAGAACCACCCAATCAGATCCACAAACCACACAAACAAAGGGTGAACTCTCCAGACACCAGAACTCTGCTAAAACAAATCCTGCTCTGTGGGACAAGTTCACCCATAACAGCGTGTCCACTATAGTCATGGCCAGTCTTCACAGTCAGCATGAGGTTCAACACCACCCACTGATGTGACAACAGAAATCAAGGTTCAACAATAAAAGGAGGGCACACACAACCCACAGAAGGGATGCCCCTGAAGAACCCAGTTCAGGTGATCAGGATAATTATGGCACTGGGACTCACAGGACACCTACTACATAAGGATACATTACCAGGACTGGGAGGGGTAGCAGATCCACCTAACATGTAGAAACAAACACAGGGTGGAAGACAAAATGAGAAGACAACCTTCTGAATGAGTGAAGATATATGCCAATAATACATCTGATAAGGAGTTAATATCCAAAATATAGTAAAAACTCATATAACTTAACACCAACACAAACAAAACAAAACAAAAAAATTCCCAAACAATAAAAAAAAAAAAGTGGGTAGAGGATCTGAATAGACATTTCTCCAAAGAGGACAACAGACCTCTAAAATGATGCTTAAGGTCACTAATCACCAGAGAAGTGCAAATCAAAACCACAATGAGATATTATCTCAGCTGTCAGAATGGCTATGGTCAATAAATCAATAAGTGTTGAAAAGGATGTGGAAAAAGGGGAATCCTCACGCACTGTTGGTAGGATTGCAAATCAGTGTTACCAGTATGGAAAACAGTATGAAGGTATCTCAAAAATTAAAATAAAACTACCATGTGACCCAGAAATCCCACTTCTGGGTATTTATCTGAGAAAATCCAAAACACTATTTGAAAAGATATATGCATCCCTATGTTCACTGCAGCATTATTTATAATACTGAATATATGGAAGCAACCCAAGTGTCCATCGATAGAAGACTGGATAAAGATGTGGTACAGCCCTGTCTGGTGTGGCTCAGTTGGTTGAGCATCATGCCATGCACCAAAAAGTCACAGTTTCAATTCCTAGTCAGGGTACATACCCAGGTTGAGGGTTTGATCCCTGATCTGGGTGCATACAGAAAAAAAAGAAGAAGTGGCACATATATGCAATAGAATATTACTCAGCTGTTAAAAAAAAAAATAAAATCTTGCCCTGGCCCATTTGGCTCAGTTGGAGCATTGGCCCATAGATCAATGATTTTCGGGTTTGATTCCGGTCAAGGGCACGTACCTGGGTTGCGGTTCATCCCTGGCCCTGATTGGGTCATGGGGAGGCAACCGGTCAATGTGTCTCTCTCACATCGATGTTTCTGTTTCTGTTTCTCTCTCTCTCTCTCTCTCTCTCTCTCTCTCTCTCTCTCTCCCTCCCTCCCTCCACCCTCCCCCTCTATCTGATGATAAATAGAAAAATATCCTTGGGTGAGGATTAAAAAAAAAAAATCTTGCCATTTGCAATATGGATGGATCTAGAGAGTATTATGCTAAGTGAAATAAGTCACAAAGAGAAAAGACAAAAACTATGATTTAATTTATATGTGGAATAAAAAACAAAATAAATGAACAAAACAGAAACAAAGTCATAAATAGAGAGAACAGAATGATGGTCACCAGACGAGAGGGAGTTTGTGGGGCTGGGTACAAATGAGCAGTTATGCCCTGACAGAGTGGCTCAGTCAGTAGAGCACTGTCCCATGTACCAACAGGCTGCAGATTCAATTCCCAGTCAGGGCACATACCAAGGTTGCGGGTTAGATCCCTGGTTAGGGCACATATGGGAAGCAACTAATCGATGTTTCTCTCTCTCCCACCCCTTCCTCCCTAAAATCAATAAAAACATGTCCTCAGGTGAGGATAAAAAAAAAAATTAGCAGTTGCAAAACAGTCATGGGATGTAAAGTATTGCATAAGGAATACAGTCAGTAATACTGCAGTAACTATGTATGGTGTAATGTAGGTACTAATCTTATTAGGGGGATCACTTCATAAGTTATATAAATGTCTAACCACTATGCTATATGCCTGAAACTAATACAACACTGAATGTCAACTATAATTGAAAGAGAAGTCTTTAAAATTAAAAAACAAAAAAACCACTAGTTTTTTCAATAGAATTATGATACAAGCCACATAATTAAAAATAATTGGACAGAATGATAAACATAATATAAATATACACGTATACTACATTTGAAGAAAACGCAATAGAGTGAAGCCGCAAAAGTCGAAGCGTGAAGTGGCGAAGGACGACTGTATAGTAAATCAGGCATCCCACTTCGCAGAAATTCATTTATTGTAGTAGAGTCTGGAGCTGATTAACTGTGATAAACGAGGGTCGACTGTAGAGTATAAAACTTGACCACTCCACTCAGGGGCTGATTTCCTTTAGGCTGTCAGGTACCCCCAATGATAGTCCTGTCCTGCTCAGATGCCTTCCCCAAGGATTCAGGCTCTCATGTCCTGTGTCCTTGACTGTTTCTTTTTCATTTAGGGGCTGGATTATGTCTGAAGTGTGAAGGAACAATGTACTAAACAGGGGGTGGGGGATCCCCAAGGAACATTTGGAATATTTGGTTGTCACAACTGGGGAAGTGCTATTGGCTTCTAGTGGGCAAAGGCCAGGGGTGTCACTAAACATCCTACAATACACAGTTCACAGGTCAGAACACCCCCTCCCCTCAAACAAAGAATTATCAGGCCTAAAACTTAAACAGTGCCCAGGCTAAGAAAGAAACTGCCTTGACTAAAGAGACCTGAGGTTCTTGCCTTGTGGCAGACTGCCATATGGGCAAACAGCTCCAGTCTGATGTCAAGTAGAGCCCACATGCCCCCATACAGACATGATTGCTGAATTCAAATAACCCTTTCCAAAATGGCCTCAACAGAAGTAGTTTGCAAGAATTGAAAATGAAAAAGAAATTATTTACAACCTTTTATTACAACAGACTGTTCACAACCTTCGAGACTGTTACTGTGAAAGCAGTAAACTGAAGAATCATCTTTTGAACATTAAATCTCTAGTCATGTACATTAAAAAAAAAAAAAGAAGCATATCTGCCCTGGCCAGTGTAGCTGAAAAATAATGCAAATATATTTATTTATTTTTTTACAAAGAGAGTATTCTCAGAGAAAAAGAAGTGGTTCTTCATTAAGATATTGACTATTGACAAAAAGGACATTATTGGAACATCTTGTGTATTATTCTACTAACTCTAAAATAAACACTTTAATTTTGCATGTTAGCATTAGAAAAGCTATTGCTATCTTAGGGTAAACTGCTCACTTGATTTTTCTCTTGACAAAAGTTAAAAATCAAAATGTAGTAACAACAAAAATTTAGAAAGATATTAATTTGAACTATTTTGAGAAATATGTTACATTTTTAAAAACTGCCTATCAGGAGCCTAAATTGGAGCCTAACAAACTGTGTGTGTGTTTTGAGAAGGGTAAGGAAAGGCTTACACATACTTTTCAAACAGGGAATATAGTTTAAATCTCATCTAGAGTTTTAATTAGTGATCAAACAGATCCTGAAGAGCAAAATAATCACTCAGTTGGTTGACAGGATTTTAATGGCAATGTTAAAGTATAATTTTAGCTTAAGTCAGTTACAGGCTCAAACTTGTTGGGTTTAAATTTGTCATGTGAAAACTGAGAATAATAGTGGTTAACATCACCTTGCTTTACAGTGAAGAGAAATCTCAGAATATGAGTAAAGAAAGCACTAAAGCTGATACACCCTGTTAATAGCAGAACTCTGTTAATGCAAGGCTCATAATTTCATACTTTTTTTCCCTAAAGGAAATCAATACATACTGGAAACAACACATACAACTACACTGATAGTTTCTAAAGTCACTGCTAATCCTGTCCTAAACTGCCAAAATAAAATGGGATTCCATTATAGAATGAAAACAGAATCTTCTTAACTGAATGTTTAGTTATCATGCTGGCAAATAATGCCAGAATTCTGCTGTATCTAAAATGTGGGAGGGAAAAAGAAAAACTACCTAGTAGGAACGGTGGGAAAAAAATAAGAAAGGGTTCTGAAGGAAGATTGAATTTGAGCTAAGAAATGTTAAAAAGTCATGCAACAAAGGACAGCTACTCCACAAAAGGAACAGTAATCACCCCTCAGCTCAAAGAAAAAGAAAGAGAAAAAAAGGAGATAAAGTGCTTTAGATAAAAATCTTCTAACCTCAGTAGTGTAAGAAGAGACCTCACTTTGCAGAGGGCAGCATTGAATAAATCCTGAACCCAGTTATAACCTGGATTCTTACTTTAGATTCCCTTTACAAAGAATTAAAGTGATTGACAGCATATTCAAGAACTTTTTCTTTTATTTTTTTTTTAAGAACTTTTTCTTTTATATAAAACCAGGAGACACTAAAACACATGTAACAAAACAATATTTACTTGGCTGCTTAAAATATGTTTAAGTTTACAAAAATCATCTTTTATATTTGAGGGCCACAGAAAACTCACTTGGTTTAAAATATGTTTATTTTAGGAATTTAGGATTACAAAAGTAAAGACAGAGAGAAAGAAAGGTTTCATAGTTTCCTACACTGGCTTTGAAGTTGAGGAATATACAATAAGGTCTTATGGAAGCCTCCCTAACTCTGAAGACCAAAAAGAGTTAGGGAGAACCTTTCATAAGGTGAGCACGTGAAAATGAGTTTTGTCATCACATTGCTTAAATAATATTCCTCCCCCCATTTATTTGAGAGAAAACTTTAGATAAGGGAAAGAAAAGAAAGATAAAGAAATTTATATATATATATATATAAATTTTATTACATCTATTTGCTTCATCCATGCTCATGTGTTAGATTACCAGACTCAATGGAAAAAAATAGTAGCAGCTTTTTATATTATAATAAGAAAAATTATATAGCAACAGGTATATAGGAAAAATGTTATAACTAGTGATATTACCCAAGTTACTTAAAAATATAGTAAGTATTCTGATTCAATGTATTTCATTTTTTTTTTTTTTTATCCTCACCCGAGGATATTTTTCCATTTTTTGTTCAGGTAGAGTGGGAGGGAGAGAGAGGAACAGAGAGAGAGAGAAACATCGACGTGAAAGGAACACATCGAGTGGCTGCCACCCACACAACCGACCAGGGCCGGGGACAAACTGCAACCGAGGTACGTGCCCTTAGCGGGAACCGAACCCGGGTCTCTCAGGACCACAGGCCGACGCTCTAACCGCTGAGCCAAACCGGCCAGGGCCAATGTATTTCATTTTTAATACTGTTACGAATTCATTCAAGAAGATACGTAGGAACTGTTCATATGGCGCAGATAAGATTAGAGACACACTTCTCCTCAACTTAATTAGAAGTATTAAAGATAATGAAGAGTTCTTACCATCTGAGATTCAGAAACAGTACACATAAATGGGTATTCTATTTCTCTAATAAAATTAGAATAAACTGATTTTAAATTTGTCTGATTAAATGTCTGCTAGCACAAGATTGTTTAATTTTAATTTTTAGTTGTAGAATTAAAGAAAACATTAGGAACATTATATATAATAATTTACTTCCAGGTACTATTTTCTATGCTATAATCTAATTTAAATTTTCATACAATCATCAAAATATTTAAAAATAATAAATGATGTATGTGTGTGGGAGGCTCATGTAACATTTGGAGGAAAATAATAAAATTACATACATAGTATGAGCTCAACTATGTAGAAATGCTTAGAAATACTAGAAAGAAATATATTAAAAGCTTAACAGTGGTTATCTGTGTGGGAGCATTCATTATGGGTAATTTTTACCTTCCTCTTTATATTGTCAATATATGTGTATGTGTGTGTGTGTGTGTGTGTGTGTGTGTAAATACGTCAAGGAAAGCTTCGCATGAACATATGCTGAAGATTACAGACTGCCTAAAGAAAACTCAAAACTAATTTCCACAATGGGTCTAAGACAAACAAAACATAGACACACTTACCATCACACAAAAGGGAAACATAACTTCCTAAGTCATCAGACATGTGCCGCATCACATTTCTACCCATTTTGAGACCAAGGAAGATCCAATAATCTATTGCTGCTCCAAGAATTCCAGTCAACAAGTAAGCTAGTTCATGTTTAAAGACCTAACATTAAGAAGAAAAAAATATTATTAAAATATATGAATTCTATCAGTATTTATTTTGAACTACTTATATTTTAACTATTTAAAAAACACAGAGTATGATAAGAATATAAAGTATTCTTAAGAATCCTAGCAAACTAACTCCCTCTCTCAATTCTCTCCCTTTACTTCCTTCCCTCTACCATCCTTTCCTATCTATATCTCCATGTATCGCTATATGACAAACAGTTAATTAAACAAATAAACAGGATTTATATATAGATAGCTTATAACAAACTTTTTAGATGACTTCATCCAATGGTGTCAAATATTTATCGGTCAGGCAATAAATCGATTAAAACAGTGAGAAAGTAACTGGCTTCAGTGGATTTCTGTTAGCAGGAGTAGATGACTATAAAATGACTATTAGAAAAATAGAGGGAAGTGATTGAGCAAAAAGAAAAAACTAATGGACACAGACAAAAGTGTGGTGATAGTGGGGGGTATAGGGGTCGGTAGAGGTGCAAGAGGGTATTGGGGGATAAATGGTGATAAAAAACAAACTAAAGAAGAAAAATAAAATTAAAAAAATTATATATATATGTATATATGTGTATATATATATATATATATATATATATAGAGAGAGAGAGAGAGAGAGAGAGAGAGGTTGATTGATTAGGACCTGGCCAAATTTGTTAAGTGGTTGAAGTTGAAGCATCATCCCAATAAGTCAAGGTTGAGGGATCGATCCCTGGTCAGGGCACATACAAGAATCAACCAATGAATGCATCAATAAATGGAACAACAAATCAATGTTCTCTCTCTCCATTCCTTCCTTCCTCTTTCTATGAAATCAGTTAAAAAATTAGCCATCCCTACTGTTTATACCTAAAATTAACCTTTACATTTCTCCAGAAAAGGACTTGAAAAATACAATATATAAAAAAGCTTTAGCAATTAAGATTAGTCTTTGTTGTAAAGAAATTAATTCAAATTTTAATTAAATTATATCAAATATCACTACCTTAGAGATATAAAGATCACAGTTCCGATAGTATGCATACTGTTTATATTATTACTTCTATAATAAACATTATTACATTCTTATAGCAAGGCATGCAAAACTTACTTATAATACGTGTGCTTTACCCTAGTATTTAAAAATCTTTCCAATACATAAAAGGTAAAAATGAAGAGGTATAGAAATAATATTTTTAAACACCTTTGATTGAATATACTCTTCCCAATGACATTAAAACTATGTCATTGAAATTCTTGTATTTTTTGTATTTGTTGTCTAGACATGAAGAAAAATCACTGAGTTAACAGTAGGGTATAAGGCATGTGAAAAGGTTTTAATAAATATTATGGTATCCAAATACATTATAACTGCTAAGTTCTGCCATCATACCATGCCTAATAAGGGATTAGTGACAGAAATTTCTAGCACTTTGAACCCTCAGTGACTACTGGATTTATTTCCTTTGACCTTAGCAGAAAAGATTCTGACAGGTATATTCCTATTGTATTTCATTAGAGTATCATTCATTATCATAGAAGCTATTAAATGATTTCAAAACTGAAGTTCTCTTTCTGGTTTGTTGTGCAAACAAGAGCAAATGCTCAAGCAGCACATACATCAGGCATGCCGAACAGTGTTCACTGAGGGAAAGTCCACAGAGTCAGGATCCTTAGCAGGTGTGCAATCCCCTGTTGCCCTATCACACTGGGGAAAGCACACTGTATTCTATCAGGGCTAGACATTAAAATCTGGGAGAAAGACTCTGAAGAATGAGGCCAAAAGGATTTTAAGCTTTATGATTAGGGAAGCACTGCTCTTCCTCTGATATTTGCAAGGGCCACAATATAGAACCTCGACTACTACCTTATCTTGCCAGCCCAGGATTCATGAGTGGGTGTCAGCCCCATCTCTTCTCCTGCCTTAAAAGAGGGCTGGATTTAAGCTTTTGCAGTTATAGCTGTGTGACTTGGGAAGCAAGCAGCAGGACTGGCTCTAGCAGGCTGGAAAAGTGCCAGTGTCTCCCTTGTGCCCGGGGAGAGTCCAAACCTCGCAATTGTCCAGAACTGACTCCTTAAGCACTGGGTCTTAGCCAGATTTCAAAAACTTTGCAGGAAGCCAACTTCATTCCTTGTAAAGCCAATGTGTGCATGATCACTCTGAGCAAGTTTTACTTCTCATGGTTCAAGTTATCAAGAGAACATAAAAGAGGAGAGTGAAAAATCTACATTTAAACAAGCAAATTGATAGTGTCAAGATCCATGCCACAGAACATTCCTTCCAATATAACGTGTATCTGAATATCGGCAATGACACTACCCAGGAAGGAAGAGACTGGTAGATTTTAATTTCTCAAAGTAATCCCCAGCTCAGGTGAATAATAAATCAGGATCATTTCAGATCCCTGGTCATAGGCCTCTAAATAGAGAAAAGTGAGGTTAGACCACAGAGCTAATAAGCCTCATATAAAACCACAATCCAGCACTCCCATCAATTAAAAATAATATAAAATCAACCAGTTGGGACTTTTCCACTTTCCTTACACAAATTTATGTACACATGTACCTAATACCACAAAGACATATCGATATTGCTTAATATTCAGTTTTCCTTGGTATTACCATTATTAAACAGTTAGAAATAGGTAGGCCTTGTGGTACTTGCAAGAAATAACTGAAGTTCCTTTACCATGATTAACAAAGATCTTGCCAAAGTTATTCTTATACGTGTGCCATTAGCTAACATACATAACACATAGCACACATCCATAATAGATAATTTTATATAAAAAGACACTATCAAATCCAGATTCTTGGATCCTTTTATACTATATTTTTAACTATGGCACTCAATATAAACAGAAGGCCAAGACATTCTACTATGGATTGTAGTCAATGCAACTTTAACAGGGTATAAACAATGTTATTATTTCTAGTGCGGTGGATATATATATGCTCCATAAGTAGATTAGTGAGAAAAATGGCAAATAAACCACCAAAGAGATAAGTGTCATGAAATTCTGAAATGTTTGCTAAAACTGAAAGAATAGAACATGAATACCTAAGAATTAACCAAAAAATGAAAGACAACACGATTTGCATACATGACATATATTTACCTCAGAACCCCTCCATCAATATGTTAAAGTTTATTCAGACAGTCTATCAATACAGTTCTGTTATCAGCCATTACAAATAATCTCCAGTTTAGAAACTTGGCAATCTTCCAAAAATTGACTAGCATATAGTATAAAACAAACTAGAATCTTGGCTCCCTGACTCCCAGGTAGGGCTTTCTACAATATTCCACTGCAATTGAATATCCCACTGTTCCTCTAGTACCTCTGTCAGAAAGATGTAAACATAATGCACACATTGTGTCTCTTTCTGTTTTAAACACTTGTATTTGAAGGAAACCAGAGAACATATGCTGTAGTAGACATGGGATCCAGTAAAACTTTGCCCTAACAGGCTGTGACATATTGAATAAGTTACTTAAACTCTTTAGCCTTAAGTTCCTTATCTTTAAATACAAACTAGGTTCCATTTCTACCTCTAATCTTAGAAATATCATGAAATAGAACTTAAGGACATCACAAAGAAACAGGACTAACCATCAAGCTTAGTAAAATTTGTACCTCTTCAATAATCTTGATACAGCCCACTTCTGCTCTTTGCCAAGGAAAGCCCAAAGCTTTCTCAGATTAATGACAATGAAATTCACTGCCATGGTGTCACTCTGTAATATGTGATGATTGACATCATGACAAAACAATATTAGCATAAACTGAGGACTTCTGTTTAGCTAATGACTTAAATTGAATGCTTCAACTCAGCAAATCAAGAAACAAATGCTTTACAGCACAGAAAATGATGTCTGTGAACATGCATGGAATTCTTGAAATTGGAAATTGCCAAAAAGATTTAATTAAGTACAGAGAATGAATCTAACAGATAAGGTAACATAATAAAAACACAGTTTATATGAACTTAGGCAATGAAAATGATAAATAAAATATTAATTTGCAAAGCTTAAAACCAGTTCTCATGTTACAACTGATGCTACAATTTACTACAGATTGCTTTACAAATATGTTGACTTTATAAATTTGAACAAAAATCTTCAAGTTAAATATGTATAAATATGTTACTATTTACTTCAATATTTCCTGAGTAAATTCTTATCTGTGATAGTCCTTTGGTGATTTAGTAAATTGTGAAAATGTTGGTTTTATTATTGTTTTTGTCATAAATGAGCCATTTCATTTATACAATCAAATGGATAAAAAAGAAATGTCAAAATGAGGAAATATTTTCTATCCTTAATGATTCTGTTGTCTAAAAAGTACATACAAAGGCAGATGGTCATTAATAATGTTTTTAGTTTTAGTTTATAAGTACTGTCCTCATCTGGCAATGAAGTGTAGATAGTTCTATTCTGTTGACTATTTTAAATTTATACACATTTGTATAATCATATTTCTTTTTAAATCAGATACATGTATAAGAAAATGGCTACTCAGCTGGTTGGTGCTATATAACAGGATTACTTGATCACAAAGTGTAGCTGCACATAGAAGTAATTTTTCTTTTTGAATATTAATAAAAAAAATTAGGGCCATTAAAATATTTTTCCTCTTTTAAGCATGCCTCAGACATCCCCTAAATAGAATATTTAAAAGCCAGTAAGGGCTTCTGTTTCTGATAACGGAGGTCTAGATAATTCAGATAAACCCTATTATAGAAGATACCTAAAAATGTTGAATAAAATATGTAAAACATCTTCTGGAAAGTTATGTGGAACTGCTAAGCCAAGATCTGGGAGAAGGTAAAAGCCAAGTGAAGCTTTGCCCTAAGAACATTTTGCTAACCCCAGAAAGAGAGCTGAGAAACCGAAGTGTGATTTTTGGAGCCTAGGAAAAAGAAGTATAAAAGTCATAGCTAAAGACCTAACACCTCCTCAGAGTAAGAGTGAATTAGAAGCAAAAAAAAAAAATGTAGTTGTAGCCCTGTACTTCACCTGGACTATCCAGAAACCCTCCAACCTAGATATTGTATTACGGCAGTCCTGAAGTTGGTAATACACATAGGCACCTAGCAGAAGCAAATAGAAATTCTCTTTGGAGGAAGATATTCTATGTCTTTGCCACCGATTTTTCTATAATTTTTGAAAGCAATTTACGGCACATAGTAAACAATAATTAGCTTGAAGGGGAATAGAAAGGATATAAGAGAAGCAAACAATAGAAACAGGTCCACAAAGACTACAAATATAGAATAATCAGACATAGACTATAAAATAACCATTATTGCCATGTTCAAGGGAAAAAAAAAAAAAAACCCTGAAAGTTTTGTAGGGAACAAGAAGCCATAAAAACATATCACAGTAATTTGGGAGTAAAAATGTCTAAAATTGGAAAAAATACAAAAATTCAAAGTACAATTATGGTTAACAACATATTAGACACAGCTAAAAAGAGAACAGTGAACCAAAAATTGGATGAAAAGGCATTATCCAGAATGTTCCAAATATAGTCAAAAATTAAAAATATAAATAAGAGTAAAAAACACAAGTTATAGAGGAGATGAAATATTAGTTTTATTGGAACTTAAAAATTAGAGAAAAAGTGGATCAGAGGGATTATTAGAATAGAAACAATGTAAGAGTTTTCCTTACTTTTAAGATGGAATATACTTTATGGCATTTGACATCAGAGCTCCTCACCTTAACTACTACACTTACTGTTCCTGAAAAAAATATTACCTAGTTGGAATAATGATAATTATCAGTCACGAATAATAACATGGCACCACTATATATAAAGCAGAAACTGCTACAAAAAAAAATTTAAAAATCCACAAAGTAGACTCAGAAGAGTTAATTAAAACAATTATCAAGCTTGAGCTAACAGGTGATAGAGAACACTATAAGACAACAGAGAACATTTTGGCCCCTAATCTTTTAGGGGTCAAAAAGAAAAGTTTAGTTAATTTCAGAAAGCAGAAATCATATAGGGCTCATTTTTTAACCAAAATTCACTATTAGAAATTAACAACAAAAGCATAGACAAACAAAATCCATTAACAGTAAGAAAACCCATCCATTTAGAAGTTGTAAAACACTTTTAAAATATTTCTTGGATCAAAGGGGAATTCATTATTGAAAATAAAAAATACTTTGAAAAAAAAAAAAAAAAGTAGCCTTAAGTATCAAAACCTATGGGATGGGTTTCAAGGTATATTCAAAAGGCAACGTATATTGTGTATTAGAAATAAAGAGAAAAAAAAAAGATCCAAACTTTCAAGTAGAAGAGACAGTAAAAGAATAATAAAAAAAGAAAAAGCCCAGCTAGTGTGGCTCAGTGGAGTGAGTATCATCCCATGGACTGAGGTCCAGTTCAATTCCTGGTCAGAGCACATGCCCTGGTTGTGGCCCAATCCCCAGTAGGGGGTGACCAAGAGGTGACCAAGGGATGTTTCTCACATCGATGTTTCTATCTCTCTCCCTTCCTCTCTCTCTAAAAAAAATCAAAACATTTTATCCCCAGAAAGGGGGGAGGGGGAGATAAACCACAGAACTTATATGCATGTGTGCATGAACAACAGACATGGACAACAAAGCTGGGGAGAGGGCGGAGAGGGAGAGGGAAGGGGGAATCAGTGGGGTAAAAAGGAGAAACATCTGTAACAAAAATAAATAAATTAAATTAAAAAAAAATCAAAACATTTTAAACAAATATGAGCAGAAATTAATGATATAACATACAAAATGTAGATAATAAAGACCCAAAGGCAGATCATTTTGAAAAGGAGAAAAGGTAATTAATATTTATAATGCACCCAAATTATGGCACAGTATGTTGCTATGCACTTTACATATTTTACTGTATTTAACTTTCCCAACTACCCTTCAGATGGATAATACACTAAAAGCACACTCTATTTTAAATTTCGAATGACAGGCAAAATCTGCCTATAAAAGAATAGTTCAGGAAAAACTCGACATCCAGAAAGGTAGTTTTAAAAACAAGTAGAAATTTTTATTAGCACACAAAAAAAATTATATAAAATCACAGGTTCCTTAAGAATAGAAATGTACAAAAGCAACTTAACTATAGATTTCTTATCATTGAAGATCAAATAACTGTCCCTAGTTCCTATATCCAATTTGAGTTGACAAAGAAACAAGTCTTCAAAAACCTTTTCCCTTAAAACTAGACAAACTAAATAGAAATCATTGATATGTTTGGGTTCATTTTAATTTTTTTCAAGTAATTCAAAGAATAAAGAGAAGAAAAAGATGCATCATTCAAAGATGTACTTTTTTCATAAACAATTATTCTTTTGTAAGTTAATCATACTTACATCATTAGACTTGTATTTCTCTTTGTAAGAATATATAGTCCACTCTAAAAGCATATTTACTGGTTTGGTCAAAAGACCAGAGGTTTCAATTCCTGACCAGAAGATTTCAAGGAGAAATGCCTTTCCTGTTATTTTCAGACTCTGAGAATCTGACCAGTCACACAACCTAATGAAAATATGAACAAAAATGTGTATCTTTATGGCCAATTTGATCACTATAGTTATTAGATACAATATCTTGTCAGTAAACAAACAAACAAAAAAATGCTAGTAATTTCTGAATAAAGGTCATAATACATAAAAATTATAATATATAATTTTAATAAAGGACAATATAAAATATGGCCTGAGTTCAACATAGCCACCAAGTACACCTAGTAATCTAAGTTTTAGAGCATAAACGAAACTTAAGAATATTACAGATTCAGCATTAAAACCTAGTATAGCTTTTTACTTAAGCATTCAATTACTAAAAAATTATAAAATATGTAAATTGTGAAAAGTAAAAACACTCCACCCTCTCCAAATGTATAAGCTAGTGAAAAATAAGAATGTGAACTAAGGACACATAAAAAGAGTATATAAACCTGTACTACCACTCAAGGACTATGTCTAGAAACATGTTTTAAAAATAAATCTACTTCAAACTAGAAAACTAGGTGATCTAAAAAAAAAAAAGTATATAAATGATTAGAAAAATGGTACGTAAAACAATATAAATATAAAAAAATGTGGGGTTGTGATTAAAACTTACTTTTGACTCAGATGGCGTACTTCACTTTCAATTAAATTAAAGAAAAATTTGAGCAGTGTCAGGTAAAGCACCTTAGAGCCAGTAATATTTTCCGAAATTTGATGACAGAAACTTTCATTGAAAAGGCAAGACCTGAAAAACATGAACCCAACAAAAATACAAGCTATTTATTGAGTAATTTGTGGACATAATATTTTTCAGGGTATTACTGGAATGTTAATAACATTTGCTTCAACAAAATATAAAGCAAATTTAATAAAATTTTATTAATATTTTCTTCCTTTAAAAAATTAAACCATGTCAAATATCTCATAATACTACATTTTTAATAATACAGATCTAATTTCTCTTTTCCAATGATTGTAATGTTTAACAACCATCTGGTACTCTCCCTTTATACTCTTTATATCACTGACAAAGAATAAAAAATAATGAATTTCATTAAATCCTTTTTATTCAGATTACCAGCTATACTCTTAACTTACAATATTCTCCATAACCATTCTCTTATTCAAGATAATTTTCTTATTCATTATTTAGTAAAATGAAGGTCATTTTAGGGCCATTTTTTAGAGTTCTAAAAATTCAGCATTTATTTTCTTTCTATCTATCCCCTATAGTAGTCCTGCCCAACAGAATGTTCCATGATGATGGATATGTGCTACTGAAAAATGTAGCTGAGCAATGGAGGACTTAAATTTTTAATTATCTAATCTTAATTAAATTTAAATAGTTACATGTGATAATGGTTACTGGGCTGGACAGCAGAGTTCTACAGTATTTTTTAAAAGAGAATATAATATCACTCAGAACTACAGGTCTGAGAGAGAGTCTAGGCAGCAATATTCATTACAAAATTTTCCAACTTTACTGTCAATTATATTAATTATATATTTCTAACTTTCTACTTCTGTCTCTACCTTCCCCAACTTCTTTTTGAATACCACATTCTCAGGTTAGCAAGATCCTTAATAGCTCTGTTCTAGAAGATCCTCCATGCTCATATTCAGTTATTCAGTTTATCTGAAAACTGCCAGAGATGAATATTATAGTATCTTTTCTTTTCTTTTTTGAAATGCATATTATAAAATATTTGAAATACATTAAAAAGTAGATTAATATCAACCAGCAATAGTTTACATAAGAAGTAATTATGACTTTTAAAATAAAGGCAGTGACAGTGTAGGAAGAAACAGATTTGGAAATCAGGAAGATTTGGAAAAATGTCAGCCACATAAACCATATATCCTCACATCCTATACCTATGCTGGGCTAGTGCTGTTGTATTAGAATTGTGTTTACATTCCAGTCACCTTCAAAAGTGCAGGAACAGTTTTTTATATTTATCTTCTTATCCCTGAAATGTAGCACAGTGCCTGGTTCCCAGTAAGTATTCAACAAACATTTGTTGAAAGAATGAATGAATGCATGCTAGCCAGCAGTTTCGCTTGCTTAAAATATATCACAACAAAGATGGTAGGTGAATCTTTATGATCTCAAATTGATAACCAAATGTCTAGTCTTTGCCTGGCTAGTCAAGTATTCTTTGTCTCAATACTATGGACCCCTTAAAACTGAACACTTGGATAAAAAGAAAGTACTTCCCAACTAAAGGAAGGCTATCAGGAACAGAGAGGTATCAGAAAAGGGAAAAATGATTAATTCTATTGGGAAGAAAGGAGAAATAGGAAGGATTTATGGAGACAATAACATTTGGAAGACAAAAGAAGCATCTGACACATAAGAGATGACATATTTAGTCAACAAACAGTAAGTTCAGTTTCAAAATTCAAATTTCTAGCTGAAAAAAACAAACACTAAATGTTATATATAGTTAAAAATGTTTATATTTTTGATGACCAAAGTTTGATGATGACATTCATATTCAAAAATAATTTTTTAAATTAATTTTTAAAACAATATGCAAACTTAACGTTTTGTTAAAAAAATAAGACCAAATAATGATTTGGCTTTCCTGTGAATCCATTTCATGCATTGAATAAATATTTATTTTTTAAATAAACTGACTGACAAACATGACCAACTTAGACATGGCCTTTTTATGAGTTTTACAATAAATACCACTCATTCTATATTCATGCACACATTAAATTTTGAAAGACATGTACTTCTTTCATGAATATCTAAAAAACATAACAACTACTAAAGCAAATTAAATCCTGGTATTTGAAATTCTTTACCTGATAAGCACTTCTATTAGAGACCATGCTCCTTTCATACAAGTTGGACACTGAAACAATTCTAAGTAATATCTTGACATGGCTGGGGACTTCCAAGGAGGATGTAGGTGAAGAAGAGCTGACAATATATGAAAGTATCGACCAGAAAACGTATCTAGGTTATCCTATTATTTAAAAATAAACAAACAAATAAAACACTATAGCCAAAAGTATATTTTCACCAGCTAATTCAGTCTAAAACTATAATAACCCTGACCTAATTTTCTTGCTAAATAAATGTGTTCGGACAAAAGTTCAGAGAGAAGTATTATATTTAGCTAATTAAATACTACAACAGAGAGGGGCATACTCTAAATATGTATCTAAACATTAGATAATCCTAGCTTTTGGGACTAACTTATATGAAATGTCCATTTCATTTTTAACAGTAACAGTCAGATTATTTCCAAATGTAATTTAAAAGGAACTAAATGTAAGAATTTTTTCATGTAACATTCTTATTATCACCAACATTAGTCTGACATAACTTAAACCTGTTATTTCTTCAAATTGGCACCTTGATGATGAACATGATTTAGAAAGCTACCTTTGAAAAGCTGTTCCTATTAGTTTTCACAGTTTAAAAAGTATGTTGTCTATCTATACTATAAATAAAAATGATTATTATCAATGTATTAAAAGAGTAATTTACCAAATGGCATTCTAGGTCACTGTAGTTTAATTTTCAGGTTGGATACTTGACTGCCATGAAAAAATTCAGATTAATTTTTCTAAGATAAAATTATCTTGGAAATTCTGAAAAAATAATTAGTTAAAAGCAGTCAGAGTAATACCTAGTCAAGAGTTTAAAAACAGAAGAGAAATGGAAATAAATGGGTATTACATTTCCTATTAAAATAAGGGAAGAAGTTTTGAAAAGAGAATGTATGTTGTAAATATACCAGAAATGAAAAGATGTTCATATTTAACACTTTGTGAAAGACTGTTCTTACCTGTAGAATGTTCTCTAGAAGAGCATGAAGAAGGCATACAGGAGGGATATAATGTGCTTGCAAAGAGGAAAGCTCTTCAATTGCTTCTTTAAAAAACTGGCCTTCTATTAGGCTTTCAATTAAATTTAATACACCTCTGGGAAATTCAGGATTTTTAACCTAAGAAAGAAAAGATTCTATGACTTAAAAAAGATAAGGGTAAAATTCTGGAATCAAATCTCGAATTATCAAGGGGCCTTAATTTCCTCATCTGTAAAGTAACAATAAATCCTGACTTTACAACTTCAAAGGATTGTTATGTGGCTCAAAAAGGATGATTTATATAAATGTGTTTTATAACTATAAGGCACTGCAAAAAATGTATTACTGCTTTATTTATTATTCTCTGTTGCCTTAAATAATGAGAAATACTACCTTTAAAGGCAAAACTTTAAAAGGCATTTGCAAAGTCTGGCCAATGATGAGAAAAACTAAGTCAGAGCTACAATTGCACATAATACTTTAGGTGCAAAATAATTTTTTATTTTCAAACCTATAAGCAAACTGTGTCTACTAAGATATACTAAATATATTAAAATTCATCAAGCACCACCCTGGCCAGTTTGGCTCAGTGATTAGAGCGTTGGCCCACAAACCAAAGAGTCTCAGGTTTGATTCTGGTCAAGGGCGTGTACCTTGGTTGCAGTTCGGTCCCCAGCCCTGGTTGGGGTCGTGTGGGTGGCAACCACTCGATGTGTCTCTCTCATATCGAAGTTTCTCTCTCTCTCTCTCTCTCCGTCTCTCCCTTCCACTTATCTGAAAATAAATGCAAAAAAAAAAAAAAACAAAAAACTACTTTGAACTAGTCAAGAATCAAAAATACTCTAAAAGACTACATAGAATAAAATAATCATTTTAAGGTGAACAATTATATAAAAGAGATATACATTTTTAAATATTATATTAAAACTTAGTCTAGAAGTAGTATTTACAAAGCTATAAAATGTGAGAACATTTTACCTTGTTAGGAGCACAAGGTAAGTTTTTAATTCTTATTAGATTTTACCACCATATAAAATTTTTTTTGAAGCTTTGACAGAAAAGTATTTTTAATTTTGGTTTCTAATTAGAAAAACTACATTTAAAATTTAGTAGGGGGCCCTGGTGTCGTCTTGCTATGCCAAGGTTGTGGGTTTGATTCCTGGTCAGGGCAAATACAAGAATCAACCAATGAATGCATAAATATGTGAAACACCAAATCAGTGTTCTCTCTTTTCCCCCCCATTTCCTCTCTCTAAAATCAATACATTAAAATAATAATAATAGGAAGCTTTGTTGTATAGATAACATACTCCTTTACATCAAAAAACTAAAAATAACAAAACACAAAACTTCATTTTTGCCCATCACCACCCTACTCCAAGCCCCTTACCTCCACATTGTATACTGGTTGTTTATCTATCCTAATGCAACTGTATCTGATAGCCTATAAAACAGCAATTATATAATTAAAATTTAACATTTTTTTAGTCAAAAAATACATTTCTGCTAACAAACTTTGGACAAACTCACAAAACAAATTCAGGAAGACATTAATATCAATAATAGATGTGATATTCATGTTTGCTCAGGCTAGAGACATCTATCATTTTAGGGTAATGGTACTCTGACGAGTATGAACATTCTCTATTTTCTCCTTCTAAATTAAAGTAACTTAGAAGGTAGTCATATTTACTTTGAAGACCTCTTAATAATAAGAGACATAAATAGGGAGAATACTTCATATAAAGGTCCATGGAAGAAAAATATGTAGTCATGTTTTCTATATAATCACATGTAAATCTTCCTCTATTGTTTTAAAATACCTATAATTGTATATTTGTTTAAAATATTAAATTAGAACATCTGCCTCAAAGATAAAGAGATAATATCCTGATTATATAAAAAACTAAAAAAATTACCAAATCATAATTTTTCTTGAACCCATTAGACTGCAGAGGCCTCTTAGTACAGTTGACTAAACTGAAATATGGAGAAAGACAGGAGCCTCTAAGGACATTGGATATGAGCACTAATTTATCTGGGATAGAGCATGGTAAAAAGAGGAGGCCTCCATTAAAGAATGTAAGAAAGTTTCAGCTAAAATTTTTCACTGCTACCTAAAGGTCAAGTGAGGCTGCATGAGAGAAGAGAACCCCTGGGAATCAAAGACATAAGAGAGTTTGCATCCAATAGCATCATCTTCTCCATGGATCTCACCCAGCGCTTATGCAAAAGAAAGGAGACAGGATAGGAGACTAAAGAAATCTGCCCTCTTCTAGGTGAAAGCCTGGGCGAATTGCTGTGGGAAAGACAGCAAACCCTGTCATCTGTAATCATGAAGGTATAAACAGAGAATTTAGCATATTTATTAAATGGCCATAACAAATTGTTACTGTAAACAACAAATTAATGAAATAAGAAAATTATTTTAAGACATATTAAACATAATAATGAGCCATTTATCATTATTATTATTATTATCATTATATTTTGGTTACGCTAGAGAAGAACAGGAAACAATATAAAAACTTTAGTGTACCAACTTCTACCTGAGTTCTATATATGTGCTTCCTTAAGGCATTTTTTATTTCAACAATATCCACATCTTTCCTGATATCCTTTGTTTTTGATTCTTTGGCATGATCAGCAAAAACAGAAATCTTCATTTCTTTCTGCATACATAAAAAAATACTTTAGATAATGTACTAAAGAAAGTGTCAACACAAATGATTAATATCACAATGGACAATATAATGCAAGAACACATTCATGCAGTGTTAACCACAGCAAAGGTCCTTACAATCATATTATATGAAATAAAAAGTTTTAAAAGAGCAAACATTTTAATTTGGAAAGTTTTACCTGACATTTACATATGTATTCTCTTATGGTATTTTTATTTCAGGCTGTCCCAAATCTTTCCTAGAACCTCTCTTTTGTTTTTGTTTTTTTGTTGTTGCCATGTTCACATAAAACACAATCCATTATTTATTTACCTTTACCATTCTCTGAAGGTTCTCCCAAATACATGTATACAAACATGCTGTGGTTTAAATTGTAAAATAACGTTATACTCTAAAAAATTAACTCAAGAAGGATCCCGTTTAAAAGACAAGCTATGTTATTAAAATGGTCTGTATTATACTAGAGAAGAGAAAAATAAAAACTAAACTTTAGACCAGAATGTGTTACCCAAACTACATACACATGTAGTCTTAAGGTATTTTCATTTTAAGAATTTTAGCCTCTTTTTTTCAGAACGTTTGTTTCCTTTTCTTTTTTGTTACATTCAGGCAAAACAAAATGTATTTGAATATCCTGATTATTAACTCAAATTTCTTTGTGTAGACATGTAAAAATACTTTCATTGTAAAACAAAGTTAATCTTAACATTAATTACACATATCGTACCAGATTAATTCAAGAAGGTTTTTTTCATAAGATACACATCTTACATTTAACACAGGTTATACTTAACACAGCAAGCAATCATAAAAATCAGACTACATGTGTCTAGATTATATTAGGAAAGCACAAGAAAAAATGAAAATAGTTTAGCTTAGTTTACAATGTTTTACCTGATCTCTGTATGTGTGCTCTCTTAAGGTATTTTTAATTTTGTTATGTTCGACATCCTTCCTATCATCTCTTTCTTTTTCTTTCTTGCCTTTTTTCCTCATAGTATAACTCCTTTGAATGTCTTCATCCTTTTTCTTACTTTCCTTCTACATGTATTTAGAGCATAATTAAACAAATCACAACATGAATATGTTATGAAATCCAAATAAACTTAAGACGAGTCTGACTTATAAAGTATAATACACTTAAATATTAACAGAATTATATACAACAGGAAATCTCGCCCACTGTTGGAGGGAGCATCACATAAGTAACATATTTTGGAAGACAGTTCAGTATTACTGAGTACAGTTGACCATGCACAATCCTTATGCCCAAAATAGGAAATCCACTCCTAGGAATATATCCTAAGCTAGAGAAACTCTTGAACATGTTGCACCAAGAGTTACGTAAGAAAATATTCACACGGTTTATAGAGGAAATAAGTGTTCATAATGGCAAAAACCAACGAATCAATCAGAAACCAACAAGAAATCCAGCAAAACAAACAAAAAAAAAGCGCAAGTCACAGAAGACTAAATACCATGAACTTTAAAAAAGTTTAACATGCAAAGCTAAAGGAATACATTGTTAGAAATATGTATCATTAAGATACTTCCATTGCTGGTAAAACTATAATGAAAAACAAGAAAATAAAACAAATTATAAGACAAAGATTAGCTATGGATACCAGGAAGTAAAGGGGATGCAGTGTGAAAATAACACATACATGAGGTTTTAAAAAACTGGGAATCCTCGATTGCTTAAACTAGCTAGTGAGTACATAGCACTCATTTTATATTATTTTAAAAACTGTACACAAATGCTTTATAAACAAGTTAGTACATAAAATTAAACACAATTTCATAAATAACATATTTGGTAAATTTAGAACAGAGTTGTACAATATAAATTATTTTTAATTGGAAGATCTTACCTGATTTCTATATGTGTGTCTTTCTAAGGCATTTCTCATTTTAATAAATTTCAAATCTTTACTGGACTCTCTGAATTTTTCTTTCTTTTGATGTTCAGTGAATACAGAACTAACATTAACATCTTCATCATGATTTTGCATTTTTTTCTGCATGTTTATAAAAATATTTTAGTTAGACTGTGGGTTAACTATGACCTTACCACAACCAAAACAAGTCACAACAGAAAAACCCACTCAAGATAGGTTTTGGTGTGCTCTCCCTCCTGGGAGCACGCCCATGCCTTCTCTCTCGGGGTCTTATACTCTAAGGGTCCCCATGAGATTTGTAACCAGGGGAGCAATAAGCAGAGGCAGTTTGTCTCAGGCTAACCCCTTGAACTGGTCTTCAAGGCCCACTTTTCTCGGACTTCCCTGTGAGCCAAAACAGCCTGCCAGGGCCATTTCTTTCCTATAACATTTCTAGACAGCCAAAGGAGCCCCGCCTAGCCTCCTTGCTGTTGCTTCTCCTATCTTAAGCCCTTTCTTGTTTCACTGTCCCCAGCTTTAATAAATGTACTCTCAAAATAAAATAATAAAGTAGGTGTTGTAAAATATACATATAAGAATAAATACAGTAAAGAGCCTTGTGAATTATATTACATCACAATTATAATAAATAAAGCAGAAAAATGTAGATTTTTAGTTTACAAAGGCTTATATTATGTTTACATACACATTCAATTAGGTATTTTTATTTTACTAACTTAATCTTTCTGGGAATCTCTGCTTTTTTTTCCCATTTGTCAGTCAAAACAGAATATGGTTATCTTAATTATTTTCTCTAAATGTTTGTAAAAATAATTTAGGCTGTAGATCAAATAGAATTTTGCCACTACTAGGCATATCAAATAAAACATCTTGCCCGGCTGGTGTGGCTCAGTGGTTGAGCGTCGACCCATGCACCAAGAGGTCGCGGGTTCGATTCCCGGTCAGGACACATGCCCAGATTGTGGGCTAATCCCCAGTGGGGGGCATGCAGGAGGCGGCCAATCGATGTTCTCTCTCATTGATGTTTCTATCTCTCTCCCTCTCCCTTCTTCTCTCTCTAAAAAAGTCAATAAAGAAAAATTATTTAAAAACATCTCAAGAAAATCATTTTACAGGACATGGATATAATAACATTAAACAGATAAGGTGTATCATAAACTATATTGTGTTTTATTATATTAAGAAATTTATTTTAGCTCTGGCCAGTGTGGCTCAGTTAGTTAGGCATCAGTCCTGTGCACCAAAAGGTTGCTGGTTTGATTCCTGGTCTGGGTACATGCCCGGTTTCAGGCTTCATCCCCACTAGGGGGCATGCAGGAGGCAGCCAATTGATGCTGTGCTCTCACCAATATTTCTCTCTCTCTCTCTCTCTTCCTGTCACTATAAAAATCAGTAACAATAATTTTAAAAAAATTTTTTAAAAAGACGGACATTTCACCTTGGCCGGTTTGGCTCAGCGGTTAGAGCGTCGGCCTACGGTCCAGAAAGACCCGGTTCGGTTCTCGCTAAGGGCACGTACCTCGGTTGCAGTTTGTCCCCGGCCCTGGTTTGGTCATGCAGGTGGCTACCACTTGATGTGTCCCTTTCACATCGATGTTTCTCTCTCTCGCTCGCTCGCTCTCTTCCTCTCTCTCTCCCCCTCCCACTCTATTTGAACAAAAATGGAAAAAATGTCCTCGAGGATAAAAAATAAAAAAAAGATGGAAATTTCTACGTGAATTTTACATATCCTCTTGAGTCCTAAAAGGAGTTCAAGGTGTATACAGATATATTTTAATAAGCTCTATGTCTTTTATGAAATCTCCCTTTGATTCTTTTTTCCATGTTAAAGAAGAAGCTAAATTTATTTTAGTAACTCCATTCGTTGTGAATGAAAAAAAAAAAGTATACTGTGGTCTATAATAACTATTTCAGCAGATACAACTTGAAAAGCATCTTATTAAGACCATGTACATGCAGTTAATCACAGAAAGTCGTAGTCTTTTAAGTCACATAAATATCAATTATACTCTGGAAAAGCCAGAAAAAACTGCATAAACATTTTAAGCTCTTAGAAAGTTTTATTTAATTTCTCCATATATATAATTTCTTAAGGTACTGTTTATTTTATGAAGTTCCAATTGTTCCTAGAATTCTCTTTATAAAATTTTTGATAGGTGCAGTAAAAACAATTAATTTTTAATTACTTTCTAGTCACATTTAAAAACATTTTAGTTTAGACTAATAATAAAATTACTAGGCTTATGATTTGGTAAATCAACTAAAGAGTATGTTCTATAAAACACAGTATGAAATTACATTAATCATGTCTTTTTTTGGTTGTTGCTGCTATTGGAAAGTTTTTACTTGAGAGACATATATATGCTATCTTAAGGTACTTTTCATTGTTTCAAGTTCAAAGTCCTTCCCTGTTTTCTGTTTTCAATTTTAATCAAAATTGAATTCATTTGTGTTAATTAAAAATTTTTGTTCTATATACAGTAAAATACTTGAATTTAGACCATGAATTATGAATAAACATATTGTCAATAGATAAAAATTTTTTACGAGACATGTTCAATTAAACATACAGAGGAGTTCTAAGTAATTACCATGTGTTGAGAATACATTATGTTATAAGAACTATGTTTCTATATTCAATAAAAGTCTCAAAACAGAGACATACAGTTAATATCCTAATATGCTTAAATCACAGACATTAAAACTCAGCTGGGTTCAAATACCAGCTCTGTGATTCCAAAACCCATGCTATTTCTTCATATATCACCTTTCAAACAATTCTATAGGAACTAGAAATGCACTTTTTTTTTAACCAATAAGGTTTTACCTGAGTTCTACACATGGTCTCTCTGAAGACATCTTTCATTTCAAGAAAATCCATTTCTTTCCTGAAATCTTTGTTTTTTTCTTGATTACTGTGTTTAGTCCAAACTGAATTGGTTTGGGAATCTTCATCATTTTGAATTTCTTTCTGTATGTATATAAATATCGTTTAGGCAATAAATTAAGTATAATTTCAAAATAACTATACTTTTTATGGTATTTAACTTTATAATTGTAGAATACTTTGACAGCCAAACAGGTAGGTAAAATGCACTCTCCCAAATTAAAGATTATTAAACCCTAGTGAGTTCTTTCAGGGGAAAAAAATCATTACAACAAAGATTCTGAATAAAAGTGATTTCTGTTTATCTCAAGAAAAGCTAATGCCTTGTTGATCCAGTAACAGTCAATACTTTTTACAAATAATCATTAACAAAACTATTTTATTTAGTGTGTCCAAATCTAGATTTAAAAATTTCAGGTTATAGATTACTTCTTGCATTGTTTTTCAATTTACTGGTAAGACTTCTCATTTGCAAGTATATCACACATAGATAGGAAAAGCGCTGAAAACTGACTGACCTTACAACTCTGATTTTACCTGAATAGCTATAAATAATTAGTTTCACCTAAATCTATCTCAAACACTTATATTTCTCTTGCCAAGAAATCCAAACTGATTAATAAACTACCTATCACTGATTCAAAAAATACTTGCATATATATAATTCTAGAATTTAGTAGAATAAAGAGTTGGGAGTAAAGATGAGTTCAAGACAATTCCCAAAATGTATTTATGAAAGGGCATTCAGAGATTCACTACCTTTACACAGAGACTAGAAAATCACTGTCCTCCTTGGGACCAATTATGATATAAGCTGAAATGTGGTTAAGGCCCATGGTGTAATCTTTGGTTCCCTTTCACTTGTACAAAGCTTCCTATGTGGATAAGAGGCCCTTTAGCAAGATATAATCCTGCAAACAGAGAACAATCACTGAGAGTAGCTGAATACATTTCTTCAACTACTCAGAAAAGTGAAATTGAAATCTAAGAAAAACGAAGACATTGCTTGCTTCCTATTCCTAGCATCAAGAAAAGAATTACTCTGAATGTACAAATAACAATTTCTGTTGTGGACAACCTAAAGTGGAATCAAGTGAGTTTCTGGCTTTAAATTTCACATAGTTGACAACAGAAGAATAAATCTTCAGGCCCGTATCATCAAGAAATGTCTAAAATATAGGATAAATTAATCCTGTATGTTTTCCAGTTACACAGAATATATAAAAGAACATACCATTATCATTAGCAATTAGGCAAGAACATGTTTTCTAATATATTTACTTATGTATCCATTTCAGATGCCATATATTGACCTGTGAATTAGGATGTATACTGCAAGAATCCTAAATAAATAAATTAAAAGTCATAACTTGCATTGCATTGGGAAGGCTTTTAAAAATAATCTATTTTCTAAAGAGTTAAACAAATAATCAACATATTTTCTCCAAGCTACCAATACTCTCTCAAATTGGCTTACTCTTATAAAACACATAGGAATTATTTTATTTACCTATAAATATTCACTTCTTATTTCTTACTCTATACATATTTCTTTTGTTCCAACTATGTACTTTTAGTACACTGTCTAGGTGTTGGTCTCCTATATGATCCAAGAAAGAAGAGCCATGTCTAGTCTATTTTATAAGGCATGTTCAGAACAGATGACCAAAAGCCTCCTTATTCAGTAAATTATTGTTATCTATGAGTAGGGCAGCACAGTGTGGCAATGACTGTTGGCTTGGCTTCTGATTAGGATGTTTCACGTCTTGGGCTAGGTATAGGTATGCTCTGGTCTCCAGGTCTTATTCCTTGATTTGCAATGTCATTTGCTAAGTAACTTAAATGAATTCATGAGACTTGAATGTCAGAGAGGTCAAACAAAGAATAAGATTCTTTTGAGCACTATATATGGTCCTTAACTATTATTATTTCCTAATTCTTAAATAATATCTCATAATCCTATGATTAACTACTAGTTTATGATACTGTTTTTATAGCATTAAGTAATTTTAACTACCCAGAAAGAGACAAGGTGAATATCAAGGAAACCTAATAATTCCCCAAATGAAAGAAGAAAAAGGAGATTTGAGGAGAGAACCCCTAAAATTTATTGAGGGTTTGGCCTTAAATTTTTATTTGACACAGTTGTGGGATCCCATAACTGTGCAAATTATTTAATCTGCACCTCACTTCACCAACTGTAAAAGGGGACCATAAAACATCACACAAAAACATCAGGTTTAAAATATGATTAAGCATTAAAAATATTTAGCATTGTGATTACACAGTAATCACTCAACAATTAGCCCAGAGTAATAGTTGTAATATTCTCATAACAACCAAAGTACATACAAAGGAAGAAATTCAGTCACAGGATAACTTACTTCCCTATGGTCACGGAACTAGTAAATTATAAATATGGGCCCCAAGTTTGTTGATCTGGCTCAAAAAGCTTTTTTTTTCTGGTCATTCCTACTACTTTTCCATAAGACTTTTCTGTGGTTCATTATATTTCCTTTCTTAAGCGGATATTGCAAGTATTTTTTAGTTTTCCAAACTATGCTCTCTGTTTTGTGAAGCTTTCCTTGGGTGAAACAAATGAGACACATTTGTCATTTGCTCCACTGCATTCCTGTACCTTTCACACTATTTTTCCAATGCACAATATACACTGAACTATAATTAATAGTTTTTACCACTAAACAATAAGTGCCTTTAAGTCTGACCTGTGGTCTTATTTTTCCCTAGTACATAGCATACTGCCTGGTACAGCAAGTTTTCAGTACATATCTATAAACCTGAATGAAACAGATTCCTGATTCTGTTACTTATCAGCTTTCCAAAAAGTGTAAGTCGGTTAGACAAAAGTTTGTTTTAATAATTTCTTAATTGTTATTTTTAACGAAGTCATTTTAATGGCAATTCTTAGAGGACACTTGAGAAGCCATCTAATGAATGATGTAAATATGTTATGTGCCAAAGCTGCAGAAGAAAAGCATGACATCAAAATGACGTTAACTCTTTTATTCTTGGAAGTGAGCACAAAATGCCTTTCTTATTTGGACTGAATGGTTATGAACTCCCAGCTGTCTAAGCCAGAATTTATAAAACAATGTATTCTAAAAACAAAGATAAAGGAGAGATTATCTGCTATTTTTAGTTGATATACTATTGCTTCCCTTCAGTATGTCAGAAGATGAATCTGACTGTTTTGAGATTACTGCAAAGAAGATGTGGATAAAACACACTACATATTACACTTTAATTATTTCTTCCCATTGAAAAAGAAAATTCAGGTACTTTTACTAATCTATTTAGTTAAGAATTGTTTTAATTCTGTTGACAATTAATTCTACCTTTAAACTGTTCAGATAGTTAAATCAGGATGCTTTTGGCTGCAATAGAAAGTGAACTCAAACTACTTAAACATGGAAATGTACTACCTCACAGAATGGCAATGTGGTCTAATACTGTGGTTTCAGGGGCGGTTAATCCAGCAATTCAAGTATCTCAACAAGTATCCAGATTCTGTCTCTATACTTTTCTGTCCACAGAGTTGGTTTCATCCTAAGACTACTTCCCCTCATGGTCAAAGAATGGTTGTTAGTGGTAATTTAGGTTTCATTCTCCATCTTCACCTCTGGAAGGAGCCAGGCTACCAGTGACTCTGTTTTCAGAATGAAGAACAAACTTTCCAGAAATTCATATACCTGTATACCTCTTCTCATATCCCATGGATCAGAACTGGTTCTCATGCCCATTCCTAGCAATTTCACTTTGATGGGCTATAAGACTACCTGTAGTTCAAGCAGCTCCATCCTCTGAACTGAGGTCAAATTTCCAATCTACAATGCTGCTATTCAGTAAAGAAAGGTAATTATAGAATGATATATTTATTACACATACTCTTAGAAGACTCAAACAAAGGCTTTTCAAAATTTCTCTATTAAAGAAAGAAACATAAAATGAGAACTCATGTTCCAGGTTTCATGCAAGATGATTCAGATATAATTATGGAAAAGACAGGTATCATCCTTGATGACATGGTGCTTTTGGTTTAGATGGGGAAATAGGCATTGGCTAAGTAATCAGCCAATTAATCAATTATAATTAAAGCAAAATAATGCTATAAGAACACATTATAAGTGAATCTAACTTAACACGGTGATCAAGAGGCAACATTATCACTAGAACCTGAATGATGAGCACAGGAAATGAGAGTGATGGGGAGGATCTCGCCAATCAGGGAATATAGCTTTTGAGAAGACAGTGGCTTACACTATTAAGAAATTGGGAGAAGACAGTTTTGTTATAGTACAATAAACATAGAGAAGTGGAGTGGTATACTGTTGAAAATCTGTGTACACACTGTATTTATATTCACAAAACCATAAAACTATGCCCAAAATTGTATTAAATCTATAAATCAATATGCGGAGAAATGTCATTTTTACAATACCTCTTTTTTTTGGTTAATTCTCACACAAGGATATTTTTCCATTGATCTTTACAATAGAGTGGAAGGGAGGGAGGGAAAGAGAGAAAGAAACACTGATGTGAAAGAGACACATCATTTGGTTGCCTTCCACTGGGGCTGGGGATTGAACCTGCAACCGAGGTATGTGCTCTTGACTGGATATTGAACCCTTGATCCTTCGGTCTGACCCTCTAACGGCTGAGCCAAACTGGCCAGAGTTACAATACTCTTTTTTTTTTTTTTTGATCCTCACCGGAGGATATTTTTCCATTTTTTGTACAGATAGAGTGGGAGGGAGAGAGAGGAAGGGAGAGAGAGAGAAACATCAACGCGAAGGGACACATCGAGTGGCTGCCACCCGCACGACCAACCAGGGCCGGGGACAAACTGCAACCGAAGCACGTGCCCTTAGCGGGAACCGAACCCGGGTCTCTCCGGACCGCAGGCCGATGCTCTAACCGCTGAGCCAAACTGGCCAGGGCAGAGTTACAATACTTTTTTAAGTGAATATATCTTTCCATTTATTTAGGGATTCCTCAATGTCATTCAATATAGTTTAAAATTTTCTCCACAGGGCTTGCACACCTATGATTTTATTCCTAACTATTTTTTATTTGCTGGCATGTAGACATGCAATAGATTTCTATAAAATGATTTATACCTATAAAATACACTTAAAAAATGAATAAAAATAAAAGTTAGGAGTGACAGGAAGCTTATGGGAACTTGTAAGCCATGTTAGAGGTTTAGAACTTTATCCTAAGGCAATGAGAAGCCATTGGGGGGTTTAAAATAGGAGAGTGACGGGATCAGAATTGCTTTAGAAAGAACATTTTGGCTGTTCCTTCTGAATGAAGTAGCATGGACTAGAGAAAGAATAGGTAAGAATAATTAGGAAATTAGCAAGAGTATAAAGGTAGAGTAATAGGAAGACTAGGAGTCTATTCGAGGAGCACAGGGTAAAGAGGATAAACTAAATATCATGTTAGTATAAAAGGAGAAACACAATTTTATTGAAGAGGTATTTGAAATGAAATTAACCGGACTTGGTAACTAACAATTGGGGAATAAGGGAAAGGAAGATCCCCAGGTCTCTAACATAAATTATTAGAAAAAAGTTTATGCCATCTACATTGAGATCAGAAACACTGAAGAAGAGTCCATTTTCCCTGAAGGATCAAGTTCAGTTTTTAGACATACTGAAGTTTCTCCTCTATCTTGAATAACCCTTTTTCAAAATTCTTCTTTGCTTAATTCCAGAGGGTTTCTTCTAAGGTTGTTCCCATTCAAATTACTTAAGGAGTAGTTTGGAAAAGGGAAGTAGCATAGGATAGGAAAATATTTCTAAATCCTTAGAAGTGTCTCCATCTTTTAAAATGGTATAAAATAACTCCAAAATTCTCATATGATACTATAGTCCACTGCTATTTTATTTATACTTACATTATAATGCTCAAAATTATTTTGTAGTTAACATCACTAAGGCACTTGAAAACAAAAGCAGAAACTCAAAATAAGACTATTTTAAATTTAATAAGTAAGCTTCTTTCAGAACTAACAAACGTATTCTTGTTAAGAGCAATTGCCTTAAAATGTCATTTTAATTACTTTTAATCATTATATTTTCAAAATTCAGAACATAATTTTACTATATATCACTATATTATTATTTTATACAGTAAACATTCAAAAAATGTAAAATGTCTACTATTTATTTTACTTACCTCTAAAAGAAAATCCCCTAGATACTGAATTGGATAAAATGGAGCCTTAAAATTATCTTTTTCTTGTTCAGCCTTGATTCTCGCATTACTGGCAATCACATGAGTTATTCCACTTGGTGAACTTTTTGGTAAAATAACATTTGCTTTTCCAGCCTCCAAAACTCTAAGTAAAAATGTAAATAGTATAGAAAGTATTTTTTTTAAATAAGTATATTCAGACAAATAATCTAAATTATCTAAGAGTTAATATCCAAAATATATAAAGTTCTCATACAACTCAACAAAAGGAAGACAAAGAACCCAATTAAAAAATGGGCAGAGGACCTGAATAGACATTTCTACAAACAGGACATACAAATAAATGGTCAAGAGACATATAAATGAATGCTCAATGTTTCTAATCATCAGAGAGATGTAAATTAAAATGACTATGCAGTATCACCTCACACCTTCCAGAATGGCTGTCATCAACAAATCATCAAACAACAAGTGTTGGTGAGGGTGTGGAGAAAAGGGCACTCTAGTGCACTGCTGGTGGGAATGCAGATTGGTGCAGCCACTATGGAAAACAATATGTTGTTACCTCAAGAAATTAAAAATTGAATTGCCATTTGACCCAGTGATCCCACTTCTAGGAATATACCCTAAGAAGCCTGAAACACCAATCAGAAAGAATATATGTACCCCCATGTTCATAGCAGTACTATCTACAATAGCTAAGATCTGGAAACAGCCCAAGTGCCCATCAGTAGATGAGTGGATAAAAAAGCTGTGGTACATATACACAATGGAATACTATGCAGCTGTAAGAAAGATTTCTTATCCTTTGAGACAACATGGAGGGACCTGGAGAGTATTATGCTATGTGAAATAAGCCACTCAGAGAAAGACATGTATCACATGAGCTCACTTAGTGGAATACAATAAACAAAATAAGCTGACATACAAAATAGATCCAGAGATATGAAAATAGGGAAAAGACTGACAAATCTCAGAGGGATTGGGTGGTGGGGGGCAGGAAGAGAGAAACCAAAGAATTTATGTGCATATATGCATAACCAATGGACACAGACAACAGTGCTGTGAAGGTGGGGGTGGGGGTGGAGGGTCAACAGGAGAAAAAGGAGGAACATCTGTAATATTTTCAACAATAAAGGTTAAATAAATAAATAAATAAATAAATATCAAGAATATTAAATTCACTTCTTCGGGAAAAGTCACTTCAATAAGCCAAAGAAACAATGAAAGAAGTCTAAGGAAGTAGCTACCTCAGAAGGCAACATACCACCAAAGAAATCACTCTGAACCACAAAACATGGCACTAGTTGCCAACCTTCTTCTAATAACTAGCTTTTGAAAAAGTTGAATCCACATTAAGAAATACACTTTACATTTAGACTTAGAAGACACACACACACACACCCCAAAAGTTTCATAAAAGTTATGATTCTGCTTAAGGATTTAGAAAGCTGTAAGAGAACACTGCTACCACCTAACAGGAAAAAAAAAAAAAAGCCAAATAATCTACAAAAATCATAATTTTTCCTGAACCTGTCAGAAAACTGAGATAACAAGCCAACATAGAAACTGAATTTCCATAGAGTGATAAACCACTTTGTGAAGAGACTGAACACTCAAACTATTTCACTTTGCCAAGACTCAGGAGAGAAGTGGTTGTCATAAAAGCAGGTAAGAGTCAAGAATAATTTTAAAAATTTAAGCCCCAGTGAAGGTATCATGACAGTTTAGTGTAAATAGGAGTCCCTGACACAATGAAAGCCGGCTCTCACTTGCAACATCTTTGCCACAGACCTCCATTAAGTATTCATGAAAAAATATAGGAACAGGTAATAGAGGAAGCCCCCACTGGTAGCACAGATGGGCCAGCCAGGACTGACTGCCACCAAGCAACAGACATAAAACCAGATCCACTTCTCTGGATTCTTCTCTCATGTATGCAAATGCCTTAAGCCATTTGGGTAAGGTAAGCAAGTTTTCTACCTTCAAAACCCAGGAAAGGTGCACTGCTTGTGTTGGAAGAGTGAAAGTAAAACCCACTTGCCTCTGTGGAAGGATAGAAAAACCTGCTGCACAGCTCAAAAAATGATCCTGGAAGAGGGGCAGGAATGCCACTAGGGCTTAGGATCCTGTACCAATACAAATCAGAGATCTAATACTGGGTAGTGGATAAAAATTATTTCTGGCCCAAGACCCTACTCAAAGATAGCAGGCAAGAATATGGCTGCTTTGGGGGATTGAGACACAAACACTGAGAAAGTCCCAACCCCAGGGACCAAGAACACAAAGAATGCTTAAGAATGGAACTTATCCAGAGAAACTAAAAATATACCCACCCTTAACCCCACTGTAGAAATGAGTAACAAGCAAGGGATGAACACAGTATGAAGACAGAATCCTTTTATGAGTCCTTGTAAGAGTCCTTTTGGTAGTATAGGGACTACCAAGATGAGAGTAAAGCAAGAAAACTAATACAAAACCCTCTAGCACCCAAGGCCCGCCACTAAGCCTAAAGAAACTGTAGCACTCTGCTGGAGTAAATTAAAATGATATATTTAAAGTGACTATACCATTAACAAAACCTAAACCAAGCTCAACTGACAAGATTAACTCAACCACCCCCCTACTAACTGCCTTACAGAAGAGGTAGAATATGTTTTTGGATATAAATAGTATTTACTTCTATATATGATATCTATGCGTACAATAAAAAACAACAACGAGGCATATACAAAAAGGGGAAAAAAAAAAACAAATCAAGAGATAAAGGAATAAACAGCACAGAGAGATGATCCAGATGTTGAAATGTTCTGAAAGTGACTTTAAAGTAACTGTGACTGACATGTTAAAGGATATAGGAAAAAGGTGAACAATCTACATGAAGAGATGGAGAATTCAGAAGAGAATACAATAAAAATTGTAGAAGTAATAGACACTACTACATATCAAAGAAGAATTTCTTTGACAGGTTTATCAACAGACTGCACAAAACTGAGGAAGGAATCACTGAACTTGATGATAGGTCAATAGAAATTATACCACTGAAACACAACAGTAAAACAACAACAAAAAAAACAGAACAAAGCATGCAAAAACTGGAACAGAACCACATGGTCCAAAATATGGGAATAGCACTTCAGAAGGAAAAGAACACAACAGAATAAATATTTAAAAGAATATGGCCAAGAATTTTTCATAATTAATATAAGACAAAAAACCTGCACATGTTCAAAAAGCTCAGAGAACCCCAAGCAAATAACAATCCTCCCCTCCCCACACACACCTGGACACATAATCAAACCACTAATGAGCAAAGGTGACATTGCTTCATATATATATATAAACCTCACCCAAGAATACTTTTATCCATTTTTTATCTTCAGAAAGACTGGGGGGGAGGGGACGACATCGATGTGAGAGAGACACACTGATTGGTTGCCTCCTGCATGACCCCGACTAGGGCCAGGGATGAACCGCAACCAAGGTATGTGCCCTTGACCGTAATCGAACCCACAACTCTGTGGTCCGTGGGCTAACACTCTACTGCTGAGCCAAATTGGCCATATTGATTTTTAAATTTTAAATTCCAACCATTCATTACTAGCATATAAAAACACAATTTTTATATAGTGAGTTATCCTGCGATCTTTCTAAATTCATTAATTAATACAATAACTTTTTTCAGTAAATTATTTAGTATATGACCATGGCTTTTAGAATAAAAACAATTATTTATTTATTTATTTTCTTTCCAACTCTATGCTCGTATTTACTTTCTTTGTCCTATTGCACTGGCTAATACCTCTAGTAAAATACTGAATAGAAGTAGTTACAGTAAGTGTGCTTGTCTTGTTCCCAATTATGAGGAAAAATAATCTACGACATTAAGTTTACATTTTGTCATAGATATCATTTATCGGGTTGAGGTTACAAAATTCTTAACAAAATATTTGCAAATAGAATCAGCAATTATTAAAAACAAATAATATGCTACGATAAAGTAAAGTTTACCTCAGGAATACAAGTTTGGTTTAACATTTAAAAATTGACGGGACATGGACAACAGTGTGGGATGGTGGAGAGGAGGCGAGATGAAGGTGAAGGAGGGCATAGAGGGGATAAATGGTGATAGAAAAAATAAAATAAAACAAAATAAAAATTGACAGAATATTTTACCATATTAACAGAATAAAGGAGAAAGCCAGTTGTCTCATTAGATTCAGATAAAACTTTCAGAAAAAATCCACTTATAATAGCATCCCAAAACATTAGGTACCTAGTATTAAATTTAACAAAATATGTACAAAATTTATACAATGAAAATTATAAAACATTAATGACAGAAATTTAAAAATGATCAAAACTTTAAAAAAGATACTAAAAAAGACTTGGAGGGATACACAATTTGTTGATAGTACAACTCACTATTGTCAACATCTCAATTCTTCCCAATTTGACCTTAACTTCAGTACAATCCCAATCAAAATTATAGCTTGTGTTTTTGTAGAAATTGACAAACTGATTCTAAAATGTGTATGGAAATATAAAGGATCTACAATAACCAAAACAAATTTGAAAAGACAAAACTGGAGGATACATATAAACTACTTTCAAGACTCACTATAAAGCTACAGTAATTAAAACAGTGTGTTGTTGATATAGGTAGAGAAAGGTATTAATGGAGCAGAATAAGAAGTACAGAAATAGACCATACAAATATGGTTCACTGATTTTCGAAAATAGTGCCAAGGTAACTGCAGAGCAACTGGAACCCTCATACATTGCTAGTGGGTTTGCAATATGGTACAACTACTTTGGAAAATGGTTTGGTATTTTCATATGATGTTAAGAACACAATCGCCATTTGAGCCTGCAATTTCATTCCTAGATATTTATCCAAGAGAAATGAAAACGTGTCTATATGAAGACTTGTACTCAAATGTTCACAGCAACTTTATTCACATTAGAAAAGTCAAAAGACCCCACAAATATCCATTAGTAGTTAAATAAATTAACTGTGATATATCCATAGAGTAGAATACTACTCAGCAACAAGAAATTAACTGCTGATTCACACAAGGTGGATAAGTCTAAAAATCAAAGGAGTATAGACAATATGATACCATTTATATGAACCTTTTAAGAAAAATAACACATCGAATCAACAATGACAAAAGAAATCAGTGGCTGTCTGGTATTGGTGGGGCAGAATAAAATGTACAAGGAGAACATAACAAAACGTTTTAGGATAATGTAAATGTTACAGATCTTGATTGTAGTGGGGGTTAACATGGATGTATAAATTTGTCCAAGCTCATCAAAATGTACATTTGAGCCCTGGCCGGTTTGGCTCAGCGGTTGGAGCGTCGGCCTGTGGACCAGAGAGTCTTGGGTTTGGTTCCTGCTAGGGGCATGTGCCAAAAAAAAAAAAAAAAAAAAAAGTACACTTGAAATGTGTGGATGTTACTGTCTACAAATTATACTTCAATAAAGGTGACCCCAACCCCCAACCCCAAGTCATGAAACCATAGAATTAGTTTACCCAATGAGAAGACATTTTAGAAGATAAAAAAATAAAACTATGAAGAAAACAGTATGAACCATGAAGAGTGCACTATATAAACCCAGAAGAAAGCCTTTGTGATAAGGCAGTATTTCACTTGCAAAAATCTAAAAGTGATTTAAAACTAAAAAAAAATTAAAAAAAGCATTTTTGGCTTGACTTGGTCAAAAATAAAAACAACAAGGAAAGTAAAATAAAGACCACAAGAATAATTTAAAGCAATACTATAAAATACATTTTGTTCCATTAGATATATATACTTAAATGTGTAGAATGGTTTAATTAGGAAATCAAAGAGTAAACCACCATGGCTCACTTAAACTTAAACTAATAATTGCAAAGAAATACAGAAAGGTATTCAAGCAAATCAACACTATTTTCTCATTAATTGCTTTAGCTTTTATAAAGTCTTATCTTACCTTACAAGAGAATCACTTCTTTTATCAGCTCTAACAAGGAGGACAACTTTCCATCTGTGAAAGGCTCCTGGAGCACCAGTGCGTTTTAGTTCTTCACGCCATCTTTTAGGTGCAGATTGCATTTGAGGTGAATAATGGGAATCTTTTTCAATTTTATATCCCCATTCGTAAGTTCTTTCATCAAGCCATCTACCACTTTTGGCACTATGAATTATGTAGTCTTTAGTTAGTACCCACTTTCCTAAAAAGCAAATAAACTGTCAATTAGAATTTTGGTTCTGATAAGTGGTAAACAATAAAAAGCAAATCTCAAATAAAATGTAATCTTTCTAAAAACTAAAGATATAAATAAATGGAAGAATATATGTGCTCACTGATAGAAAGAATTAGCATTTTTTTTTTTTATCCTCACCGGAGGACATTTTTCCATTTTTTGTTCAGATAGAGTGGGAGAGGGAGAGAGAGAGAGAGAAACATCAATGTGAAAGGAACACATTGAGTGGTTGCCACCTGCACAACCCAACCAGGGCCGGGGACAAACTGCAACCGAGGTACGTGCCCTTAGCGGGAACCGAACCTGGGTCTCTCTGGACCGCAGGCCGACACTCTTACGGCTGAGCCAAACCAGCCGGGGCAAGAATTAGCATTGTTAAAATGGCCATACTACCCAAAGCCATCTACAGATTCAGTGCAATCCCTATCAAAATGCCGAAGTCATTTTTCACAGAACAAGAACAAATAATCCTAAAACTTATTATGAACCACAAAAGACCCTGACTAGCCAAAGGAATTTTGAATACGAAAAAGGAAGTTAGAGGTATCACACTACCTGATATCAAACTATACTACAAAGCTATAGCAATCAAAACAGCATGGCATTGGCATAAAACCACACAAACAGATCAATTGAAGAGAAAAGAAAGCCCAGAAAGATACCCATGCCTATAAGAGTCAATTAATCTAGAATAAAGAAGGTAAGAATATACACTGAAATAGAGAGTATCTTCAATAAATGATGTTGGGAAAACTGGACAGATACATAAAAAAAAATGAAATCAGGCCACTTTCTTATAACATATACAGAAATAAACTAAACATGTAATAAAGACTTAAATATAAGACCTGAAAACATAAAACTCCTAGAAGAAAACACAGGCAATAAACTCTCTGACACTGGTCTTAGAAATATTTTTTTGGATATGTCTTCTAGGGCAAAGACAACAAAAGAAAAAATAAACAAATGGGACTACAGCAAACTAAAAATATTTTGCACTGCAAAGAAAACCATCAACAAAATGAAAAGGCAACTTAGTAAATCGCAGAAGATATATTCAATAAGGGGTTAATATCCAAAATATATAAAGAATTCATTCAACTCAACATCAAAAAAATAACCCAAATAAAAAATGAGCATAGGATTTCAACAGACATTTCTCCAAAAAGGACATATAGATGGCCAACAGACACATAAAAAGATGGTAAAGGTCACTAATCATCAGAGAAATGCAAATCAAAACCACAATGAGATATCACCTCACATTCGTCAAAATGATTATTGTCAGTAAATCAATAAGTGTTGGCAAGGGTGTGGAGAAAAGGGAACCCTTGTGCATTGTTGGTGGAAATGTAAACTGAAGCAGCCACTCTGGAAAACACTATGGAGGTTCCTCCAAAAATTAAAATTGAACTACTATGTGAACCAGCAATTCTACTTCTGGGTATTTATATGAAGAAATCCAAAACATTAATTAGAAAAGACATATGCACCCCATGTTCATTGCAACATTATTTACAATAGCCAAGACATGGAAACAACTGAAGTATTCACTGACAGACAAATGGACAGAGAAGATGTTACACCACACACACACACGAATATTACTCAGCCATAAAAAAGAATAAATTTTGCCATTTCCAATAATATAGATGGAACTAGAGGGTATTATGCTAAGTGAAATAAGTCAGAAAAACACAAATAGCATATATTTTCACTTATAAGGAGAATAATATAAAAAAAAATAAAATCAACAAACAAAACAGAAACATACTCATTGACACAACAAATTGATGGTTGCCAATGGGAGGAGGATTGGAGGGATGGACGTAAAAGGTGAAAGGGACTGATATGTACAAATTGGTAGTTGTGAAAACAGTCACAGGAATGTAAAGTACAGCATAGGGAATACAGTCAATAATATTATAACAACTATGTATGGTGCCAGATGGATAGTAGATTTGATGGGGTGATCAATTCAACAGGTATATAAATGTCTAATCACTGTGTTATACACCTGAAAATAAGATAATGTAGTATATCAACTATAAATGAAAAAAATTAACCTTACTCAATATGAGACTCTTGAACTACTTACCAACATTATCTCTGAACTATATTGTGTTTTCCTAAATTTCTTGATAGTGAGAAGCCTGCAACATCACTAAATATTGTATGTAATCTTTCCCATGATAATTCTAATTCTAATTGTTAGTACATAAAATATAGATATAGGCTTAATAAAATAAAATGTGGTATTACTTAAAATATAATTACTATTATTAATCCCTATTTTAGGATAGATTTATATTCTTCCTTGTATGCTAAAAACTTCTCCAATAATGTTTACAGCATTGCTATGCTTTGTAAAACAAATTTGAGTTAGAAAATTTTTCAGGGTATTTACAAACATTCTATAGTTTCTTTATCTGGGCATCAGTGATATTTTTAAATAGTGTATGTTTTCATTTGTGGAATTAATAATGAATCCAAGTGTTTCTCTGGTAAGTCACTCTAAAAAATGGTAAATTCACCTGAGTTAAATTCATGTTTTTTGCAACTGGTAGACTACTGAGATGCCAGATCAGTAATACAAAAGAAAACTATAAAAGGAACATTAATGGTGACAAAGAGAGTAGATTTAAAAATCTTAAAAAAATAAAATAGCATGATCATTGCTTCATAACATGGATGAGAGGGGAGGCAAAAGAACAAAAACATTAACTAATTCCAATGATAGATCAAAAAAAAGATACTTGACTGGCAACAGCTGAGACTTCAATAGTCCTTTTTTTTTTTGCATTTTGTGGCAAATTTTCCATTAAATGTTTTTTCTTACATAAAGCACTTTGGTGAAGGAAATATTTCTGCCTATTTAATACATTTCTCATATACTACAAAGTTTTACTCAGAAAAATAAAGCAAAAAGTATATGAAATATAAGTATTTTCAGAAAAATGTCATAATATAAACATATTATCTTTCTAGGGACTAAGGTACTTTATCTTTAACATGAAGATTTTTTTTTTCCCAAAGATGTAGGGAAGGCAGTTAACTTACCTGCTGCACAAGCTGCTAAAAATTTTTCACTCTTACATAGGCGTTCAGCTATAAGATGTGTACAATTTTTGTATTTCTGGAAGAAAAATTCGACGTGAAAAATGTTACTAAGGTAAGATTTGCTTTATAACACATTCTTTTTACTTTTATAATATTAAAGGAGCATTTTACTATTTTTAGGCCAGCATTTTATTTCTAGTTATTTTTCTATGTCTTCAGCATTTGGTAAGTAAAGTTTCTGTACTCACCTCACTCTTAATAAAAGTGCAATCGAGTTTTAAAAGCAATTTGCCTAGAGCTTCCTTTTCTTCCATTTTAAATCCTGTCATCTGAATGATATGCTTTGGGGCACCATCTTCCATCTAATATATATACACATAAAGAAGATAACATGTTAGAGATACTATTCACTGGGTTAACATTATTATTTTTCCTTATTTATGAGTGCTATAAATAAAACCTAAAAGCATTAGGTCAAACATAAAATAAATTAAACACATAAGGCTTAATTATAAATACCAATATTAAAATTGCTTTTGTAAATAGAAATTAGTTTTAAAAGTTATCTTCTCAAAATGTGACCTTAAAGTGATTTTTTTTCTGGTTTGAACATTTAAATTTTGCATTACTACATTACTTTCATTCACACTGATGAATGAATATAATTCTTCAGAAATATATAATTATATAAATATTAGCACAATATTAGCTTAATTTTAAAAGTGCTGTTTTTGCTAAAAGCTTGTGAAATAAGTACACTCATTGACAATATAATCAGATTTTATACTGATTTTTAAAGTTTGTGGACAGTTACTCAAGAATTTATGTAAGTTACTGGGGAAATTGATAAAATTCATGTTCCCACAGCCTTTACACCAAATAATTAAGTAGAGTAGATACAGATAAGGAATCTGGATACCATTCCTAATCTACATTTAACTCTGCTATATAACTGATATATATGTTAATTTCATCACCTACAAAGGAGACCTAAAATGACACATACATGGTTTCCCAATTTGTTTTGATAGGGACCTTAATCCATGTTTAAATATAGTTCACAAAGCAGCTGTATGTGAGGTGGCACATTCATTAAGCAAGAAAGGCACTTCTAATTAGAATACAATTTTTTATTTGTTTACATGAGGTCAGAAATTAAGAAGTAGAGAGCATCTTAGAGAAAATGTAGTTTCTCATTATTGATGAGAAAAGCAGAGACCAGCAGTGGTTCTCAACCTGTAGGTCGCGACCCCTTTGGGGTCAAAGGACCCTTTCACAGGGGTCGCCTAAGACCATTGGAAAACACTTATTTCCAATGGCGATTCATAACCATAGCAAAATTAGTTATGAAGTAGCAACAAAAATAATTTTATGGTTGGGGGTCACCACAACATGGGAACTGTATTAAAGGGTTGCAGCATTAGGAAGATTGAGAACCACTGGACTAGAGCAATCACGGTAACTTCCCATTTCTCTAACAATTTTGCCACCATACCTCTGCATTAAATTAATGTCACTGGCAATTAAAAATTATAAGTTTACATTAAAAATAAATAAACCTTAAATATTAGCATTGTTTGAACCCAAGATTAGTAAAAGACAAATGGCAAAGTAAAAATGTTCTTTATAGAAATTCTATTTTCAAAGACTAAATATGTGTGTGTGTTTACATATACATATATGTTTATTTTAAATATATATGAACCACATACTGTAAAATTTGAAAGAAAGTCTAGCTATAAATAAAGTAAGCATTACTCAGGGTTAAAAGTGACCCTTCATTTCCCTTACTTAAAGTTTCTAAGAGGAAAATAAGAAAGGTAAGGGTAATTCAGTAAGAGTAATAATACTTCTGGCTTTTCTCTACTCTTCATCACGCCCTGGCTTAGGGAAGAGAAACTACTTGAGAGAACTCACTGGTTATCCTTTGCTCAGCATATCTGCATATTTGCAATGACATTCATATTCATGCTTTCTGACATGTCTTAAGAAACTTCCAGTAGTAACCTGCACTGACTGCCTGGGTGGGTAAACCAATTCAGAGGCTATACACTAAGAAGCACACCACTGTTGCACATCAAGGTCACCTCCTCCAAAATAATATTTGTTCAATAAAAAAGCTGAAACTTTGACCTCAATATATCTGACTTTCATATTTCTTTATTGGTTCCAAAAGAGAAAAAGGGATGTACTATATTAATCCTTTAATAACCTATCATTCAAGATACAGAATATAAAGTATCTTTAAGGATAAGGCTCTTCAATGAAATAAAATTTTTAAAAAGTTACAAGGGTCTGGTCAGTACAGAATTTTAAAGTGTACTTATAGGGTTTGGTGTCTTATGAAATAATCATATAAGCAAAATACTATCATTAGTAAATAAATATAAATAGCTTCTTGCACAATCATCCAATTATATTAATCATCCACTTTTTCAAACCATTTTCATGGGTTAAATAACATAACTCTTGAGTGATAATACCCAATACAGACTGGTAATACACATAAACTTTACAAAGAATAGGCTCTGTTTTAGAAATAATGATTTAATCTAATGCAGAACACACACAATAAAACACATATACAATAAAGCCAAATGTGGATTATAAGGCATATAATCATAACTAAGAAGAAATGCTTTCATAAATTCTAGGGAATTATTTAAATAAATCATTTAAGCAAATTTGCTTTAGAAAATAATAGGTCCTTTCAGAAATACTAGACAAATGAAATCAACATATCTATGAATATCATCTTGGAAGTCAAGGGAAAAGGCAGATCTAAGTATTTTTCAAGTTCTTGAAAGTCATTTTATCAGAGGAATACAAGTGTTTTAACCATACATATTTTATCTACTATATGTATTTTATTTATGTACTCAAGAGTTTCTAAAGCTATTTAGAAAGCTATTTCATGAAATGTTGTCAAAAAAGAAAAGTTTGGGTAGGTTTAAAAATCTAAAATCTTGCCTATCTGGCTACTCTAAAATCCAGTATAGTAAAACCGGTAAAAATCACTGTAAGGCAAAAGTTTTATTTAAAGATTGTCCTTTAGCCCTAGTTGGTTTGGCTCAGCAGTTAGAGCATTGGCCTGCGGTCCAGAGACTCAGGTTCGCTCCTGCTAAGGGCATGTGCAGTTTGTCCCCGGCCCTGGTTGGGTCCCGTGGGTGGCAGCCACTCGATGTGTCCCTTTCATGTTGACATTTCTCTCTCTCTCTCTCTCTCTCTCTCCCTCCCACTCTATCTGAACAAAAAATGAAAAATGTCCTTGGATGAGGATTAAAAAAAAAAAAAAGGTTGTCCTTTAAATTTTATCCTTCTGGGGGGGCGGGGATAAACCACAGAACTTATATGCATGTATGCATGAACAATGGACATGGACCACAAAGCTGGGACAGGGCCGGGAGGGAGGGGGAGGGTGAGGGTGAATCAGTGGGGGAAAAAGGAGAAACATCTGTAACAAAAATAAATGAATTAATTTTTAAAAATTTCATCCTGCTTCTTAATAATTAAATATATGTTCTATAGAAATGTAAGAAAAACAATTCATCCCATGTTCCTCTTCTACATCAAATTATTAGCTATTTTGTAACTTGAATGTTTATCTTAACAAGGTGACATTTTAACATTTTGGTTTGAAACAAAAATGATTAAGTCATTTAGACTTACTAGAGTCAGTGTACAAACAAAGTTTCATCTTAAATTATATTGTCTTTAGAATAAATATATCCACATTGTATATTTAACTAAATTTTCTGTCAGAGTCCACAGTAAAATAAGAACAGGACCACCTATGCTTAATAGTGAAAATCAGCAAAAGCCCTGTAAAGCAATTTCTTTCCTTTGAAAAACAAACATGAAACTGAAATTAAATGAGCAAAGAGGAAAGGGAAGAAATACAGGGGAAAAATAGGATGTCCTGATTCAAAGATCATGAAAATATTAATACTAAAAAAAAATAATAATCAGAATGCACATTTACTCACAAATTTATCAGAAAAACTGGGCTACTTGCTAAACTTTCACAAAATTTTGAATCCTAGTGATTGCATGCAGTAAGTAGCACAGATTTAAGAACAAATTCCATTAACCTAATCTAATAGCTTCCTATAATAAAATGATCTACTTGAAGCATCAGCATTTACAATGCATTTAGCAATTCCTCTTAATATCATATTATATGACAAACTATTAACCTAGATCACAGATCTAATTCATACAGTTCCACTGGAAAATTGATATCTATTTATTAGACGTAGGCATATATAAATATATGGATAGATATATTTATATTTATAAAATAAGTGATTTAGTGGTTCTTGCTATGACCCTGAAGGATAAAGAAAACAAAAAACAATAGCCTAATATAATAAACCCAAAGAGAGAACTATACAAATCTGGTGTAATACCTATCAATGACTCAGACAATTCAAAGTCTTTAAAAGTAGGGTCAAGTTTTGTGTAGGTGATATGTTCTGCGGTATGGAGGATCAAGAGCTAACTTCTAGAAGTCTTCCAACCCAAGAAAGAATGTAAATATACTACAATGTAATTGTACCAGTAGTATTTCTAGGGAAATTATCTATTTTTCTAGAACTTACAGGAAGTGGTCCTTCAAGCATTCACACAGAAGACACTACACCCTAACACAACAAAAGGGGAAAAAAACCAAAAAGAGCATTTACTTAACAGTTAAATGTTATCTTTACTGTCAGAAATTTTAAATTATATAGTAGATTCTTAGTTATAAGAACAAGCTTTTGTAGTAATTTTTTAAAATATTGTAGCAATTTAAAAAAATCTAGTCACTTACCTTGAACCATATAATACACACAACTAAGGAGATAATGATTGTGAACAGAGCTGGCATTTATGCAGAGCAAGCAACTGTCTCTGTGGTATGGACTTTCCCAAAATATCTCCCACATGGGCCTAGCCCTGATGCCTGAAATTCCTTTGCAGTTGGTGCCAGTTAGACATGCAAATAAACCTATAGCACTCATCATAATTAAGAACATTATGCACTAGCTTTTTAGGTCCTATGAATTCTTTATGACACATAGCTAGAACACACTTAAAATATATGACAGCCATAATATGTTGAAAAGAGAACTCAGAAAAAAGTAGAGTAGGAATACAGATATAAATACAAAGGTATGGTCCAGGGGGGAGGATGAAAGTACAGAATGTAACAGTTGGGTTAAGAGGAAAATGCTGCAAAAAAACCCAACAAAAAAAACAGGGTCTAAAGGATGCTTTAAAGAGGTCTGTGGTAGAAAAAATAGAAGAAACTTTTTCTACTCTGAATTAGAATTTATTTCATGACCAACCATAGGGTATTATACAACTTTAAGAATATAATGCATCTTATAAGTTTTATGCTATTAACTCAGATAACTATGGGATTTATTAAAAAGTTGAATTTATATAGTTGCATTTTAAGAACTAAAATTTTTTCCTCAAAATACGTATCACAAAAATTAAATATTATATATTTCTGTATCGTAATTTTTATGTAAAATTATATTGTGATTGTTTTTCCATGCCACTGAATATTCTTCATGGTTTTATGGCTCTAAGGTTTTAGGGAAAACCAGTGATTTCTTCATGTTTGTTATTCAAGTGAACTATTTTAATTTTAAACCTACTTTTTAAAAAATTTAAACCTAAGGAAAATAACCTTTATACTCCTCCCTTCTGGAAGGAATACACCAAGCCTTGAATACAACCAATAAGGTTACTTAGAACTGAAGTTTGAAAGATTTTCATGATTCATGTTACCCAAGGAATTTAATAGGGAAAGTAAAACAGTGTTAAAATTAAATAGGGTCAGTTAAAATGTTGGATGTCTGTTTTAACCAATATTGCATAAAGTAGACATAAATCCCAGTACTTATGCTGTATGAGTAAAATACTATTTGGCTCTCAATGCTATAACATCAAGTGGAGTTTAGGAATTTTGTGCCTTCTTGGCCTAGGAGTCAAATTAGGCCTTTGGAAATTTTTTTTTTAAAGATGTAGAGTCTGTTTTCTGCCCCATCCTTCAAAGGTATGGGATGTGTGTGTGTGTGTGTGTGTAGATCTATACAAATATAAATTAATTATTTTACTAAAGTCTCCAGTGGCAAGACTTGAGGAATGTTCTTACTTCAATGACTTTATCTGGGAAAGAAGCAGTCAAGACCAGTCTCTTAGATGGTAAATTTGGCAGGAAGTAGAGAAGCAGCAGCAAAGTGACTATAGTGAGAAAGAAATTATAAGTTATGAAGATTTATGGAGATATATAATATATCCAGTACTTTACAAGGAGCAGGCTGGACTGGAGATGCTAGCTCAGGCATAATGGGGTCCTTAGGGAAAACAAGAGTTATGACGTTCAGTGAAAAAAGAATGGACAGCAGGTATTGGTTAGCCATGGGGGATAAAAGTCACACACGCTTCATCAGTATCCTAAGAACTTTGTATTACTACTTTGTAGGAGCATAAGGTCCAAGGTTGAAAAAGATAGATTTCAATTGAGGATTTACTGTGGTCTATACACTGCATATATTTTAATTCATTTCTTTCTCAACAATGTAAGAGCTGTTTACCCTTCATATACAAATTAAGGATACTGCAGAAACTAGCTCAAGGCTACAGAGCTAGTAAATGGTGAAAAAAAAAATTTAAAACCTCAAATCTGGAGTGGATAAAAAAAAGCTGTGGTACATATACACCATGGAATACTATGCAGCTATAAGAAAGAAAGCTCTCTTATCCTTTGAGATGACATGAAGGGAACTGGAGAGTATTATGCTAAGTGAAATAAGCCAGGCAGAGAAAGACAAGTATCACATGATCTCACTTATTTGTGGAATATAATGAACAAAATAAGCTGATGAACAAAACAGACCCAGAGACATAGAAGTAGGGTTCAGACTGACAAACCTCAGAGGAGGGGGGCAGGGCATAGGAAAGAGAAAAACCAAAGAACTTATGCATATAAACATAACCAATGGACACAGACAACAATGCTGGGTGGGGGGGAGGGGTCAAAATTGGGAGGAGGGTGTCAATGGGGGAAAAAGGAGAAACATCTGTAACAAAAATAAATTAATTAAAAAATAACATACAAAAAAAACCCCCAATTCAAATCTATTTCTGAAAAAACTACATGCCTTTTCTGCAATATCACTCTATCAGAATTCTGTCTACTACTTTTAACCACAATATAATTTTACAAGCAATCTATTCTCAGTTAGTGCAAGAGAAAAATACACTGCACAAAATGGAATCTACTATGAGTGTGGGATACATTAAGATAATCAATATCACTGAAAATACTTAAACAGTCATAAATTAATTTCAGAAAAATAACAGTAATGTGTAAAATTTCGAACATTTCTTCAAAAGAGTGCCATGTTTTTTTCCTATAAAAAAAGAAAGTTTTCATTATTTTCCTCTCAAAATGGATTTGGTATTAATCACTAGGCAAATTCATATGGGCTTTCCTTCTTCATTAAAAAATATATTTTAAAAAAACTATTATTCAATAACAACTGCTAACATTAAAAAACACTGTATTATTATTTTATACCAAATAATTTTGATATAAAGTAAAAACTATGAGAACCTAAAAGTTTTAGGAATATTTTACTTTTAAGCAGTAAGATGTAAGAAACAGTACAGTGCATTTTATAGCATATATTTTGCATTAGCATATTCAAGGAGAGTCAATCATAAGAGTAACAGGTCATATTCCATTTTAGTTATATTTTTGAGAACAGAGGTTCTTCACCATCTTTAGCTTTTATTATTCGGAACCAATATGGAATATGGAATTGTTGATTTTTTTTTTTAATTTTTTTCTGTAAATAGGGCAAAGACTACCTTACAATCATCAAGAAAATACTGTTTAATTAATAAAGCCATCCTACTGGGTTTCTAAAAACCAATGTTTTTAGACATTAGTGAAAATTGTGTATAACTATTATGAAATGTTCAGAGGTCTGAATTTTGTTATGAAAAGTATCCACATTTGAACGCCTTTCAAAGACCTCACATGATTTATGCTTTTTGCTTTATGAAGCAGGAAAATATTCAATCATATAACTGAACTCAGGTAGACAAAGCAAAAGAAAATGTGGATTTAGAAAACAGATTTCATAGGGGCTTATATGCACTATTGAAGACTGTCTTTACAATAAAAACTATACATTCAAGTATTAGAACATCCTAATTTATTAAATTTACTCTTTGGCTTAACTTAGAAGACATGATCAAATTAATGCCCTCATAAAAATCCATCCCAAACTATCAACTTATGTACTGAATACCTGCAACACAGGTTAAACTTTCCTAAAATGGGAACATCTTGAATATCAAAAGCTACTTTTAGGAACTGAGGCATAACGTAATAACAAACAAAAAAGTTCACACGGTGCAGTGTGTCGCATGTATACTGTACATATCGTTGTTTAAATTTTCATTTCTAAAGACCCAATGGTAAAAATTTTTTTCTTTTTTTTTTTTTGCTTTTGTTGGTATATGATAGTTATTTGTTTAAAAAAGAGAGAGAGAGAGAGAGAGAGAGAGAGAGAGAGAGAGCGAGAGAGCTTGGAGCTTCCAAAATCAAGCTCCATCTAATTTCTGGGTCAAATTCTGATACGGAGTACCTAAGGCAGGTCACTTTTTTGTCAACATTTAATCAGAGGCTTTGGGAGTGGGGGAAAAATATCTCAAAATTACCACTCTTATTCCCAGTCTTCAAGCAGCTAAAATATAATCATCCCCAGGAACACAGACCCTCCCCCTCTTTAGGGAAGCGTGTGTACAGAGAGTGTATGTGTGTGATATTTAAAGGCCTACAGTAGTAGCTACAGAGATATGATCACTACAATTTGAGGACTTTTAAAAACTCTACTAGGAAGAAAAGAATGACACCATTTTCCTAGTCACACGGAGGTGGGCCTGGGAGATGCCAGCCACCTGCTGTGACGCGGAATTACGGAAAGCAGCCAAGAATCTGGGGCTCAGGGAGCCGCGTCCCAGTGGGTCCTATGGAAACGAGAGACGCAGGTGGCCTAGCGCCTGGCTGGCAGGGGACCGAGCTTCAGGCTAACAAGGAGGCGGGAACGGAGGAGCCGTGCACTGCAGCGAGGGGCAGCGCGGGCGGAGGCTGCCACTACAGCGCCCGGACACGGGAGCCTCGTCCTCGGGCCAAGGGGAAGTACAGGGGAAGTACAGCGGCTGCAGGAAGCGCAAGAGGCAGGCGCCCCTGCCGCTCACCCCAGCCCCTTCCCAGCCTCACAACTGGGAGCAGCAGAAACTTCGGGGGCACAGAGGAAACATGCCCACAGAGTCGGGATACACTGTGTCTTCCGAGTTGAGGCCCTTTACCTTCCAGGCCGGAGTGTCTTGCTTCCTTCGGCGGGTAGCGGTGGTGACAGGGAAGATGACTGCCGCTGCAGCTCGGGCTGCTTCCCTAATCCGGGCTCTGGGAAATAATTTCCCGCCGCGCGCTCCGTGGTCCCGGAAGTTATTGTATCACTTCCGGGTGGTTGTCACTGACGCTCTCCAGCCGTTGTCAGGTGGACTGGCTGGACTCCTGCTAGAGCAGCAGCGCAGGAGGTGGGACACTGGTAAGTGATTTTTATGTGTTGCCTTCTGGGCCTGGTGTTTGCGGTCAGGGCATTGTACAGCATCTTGGCTGGACCAAGAGGAGAGCGGGAGAGCGTGGAACCGGAGCCCCCATCCATCCCTGTGGTGCTTAACCCTCCGTGTATGCTGCTAGAGAAGGCCTTGGGATCCCGGCTTACCACCTTCTTTACTCGCGGTGTCTCTCTCCAAGTTGGAACTTGTCCCCCGTCCCTAAGTGTCCCTGGGCAAAGCTGAAAACACCGTGTACCGCAACTCGGTTTAGTACCGAGCCTCTCTACCAATAAGCAAAGAGTGCTCTTCCTCTCCCGTTGGCAGGGTTTGGTCTCCTGCATTTTCGAGAGCCGCTTTACCATCCTTTTCCTGAACACTGTTTCCAGCACCCTAGGTTGCAGTGCCTGAGAAGCAGGCAGTCGTGGACACCTTTTACAAACATTTTGGGAGTGGGTGAGGGGGTCGTGCCTGATCTAGAATTAATTCAACGTTCCCGCTGCAGTTTTGAGTTGAGTGAGAATGGTCTTTATTTTCTTGGCTGCTATGAGCTCATGATATAGAGAACACGCTTACAATTTCAAGGGCGGTGCTTTAAATACGCTTTACCTTTTGGAAACACCAGTGTTCAGGAAATAGGTACGATTTCTTGGAAAGTGTGCTGGCTCCCTGCTCCAGGCTTCCTCGGTACTGAAGGATTCGGGAGAATTTTGGATGGAGGTCTGAAGTAGCCAGAATAATTGTAAGGGATAATATGAGGCAAGGTGCTCCTTCAGCCGTTTATTAAAAAACAAACAAACGTGATGTAGTAAACCTTGGCAACTCTTTCCTGAGTAATGCAGTTTCTTGGGGTAAGTAGTTTTTACTCACCACTTGATATTTAAGTAATCACGTTTTTCCTCCAGAAAAGCCAGCTAATTTTTCCCCTAAAACAGCTAATTGTAAAACAAGTGCTAAGGATAACTCTGCCTTCAATTCAAGGCCTCTGATGCATCAGCAATTGCCTTGTTACTTTTTAAAAGTAATGCACCATTTTTAAAACAGCGCATTGATTTTGTTTAATGTCAGTTTTGCCATTTTTATTGAATCTTTTTTTTCTCCAGTTGAAAGGATTTAAGGGAGGCTACATGTTTCTATATAGCAATTAGTTTTTAGACAGGTAGTGTTTTTGTTTTTTTTTTTAAATCATTGTTCTTGGTTTCTGGTATCTCCTGTCAAATTAATATAGCCAATCACTAATACTAACCACACACAGTTATTGTCTGCCAGGCGTTTTGCATTTATTATTTTATTTAAACTTACATTTCTACAAGAAAAATCATATTATCCCTATTTTGCAAACATTTTATATTGAGACTCAAAGATATGTGACAGACTAAAAGGTGTTCCCACAAATTATACAATTAAATGGCGATTGAGTTTGAACCTAGTCCACTGACTCCAAGCTTTGGGTTTTTTAATTCTTTATATTAATGTGTTAAATATTAAGGAATGTGTTAAGGATTTTATGGATTACCATAAAGTAATGACATAAATAATCCAATTTATTTTCTGTGTTGATCCTTGGCCAGTTTTATTATCCTAACTCAAATACGAGCTATCTAGAGACCCTCAGTATATTAATGACTCTAATTCCTGAGTATCAGCTTTCTCTTTAGTCAGCTTTTCACACACATTTATATATATGTAAATATATATATTTATGCATGTGTGTGTATGGAGAAAGAGGAAGCGAATGAATGAACACAAATTCACGAAACTGAACTTTTTAATGCCCTTTAAGAATTGTTATTTGCTCATTATTAGCAAAACTGTTCTCTCCTACTCATATAACAGCCAGATAGTGATTATCACACATTAAGGGAATATGCTTCATCATATCTACCAATTTCAATATTCTATTTAATGTAGAGAAATAGGAATAGCCCAATTGAAAGACTTCACTAAAATATAGTTGAAATGACCAATACTGGAAATAACAGAATTCTAAAGAATATTTTGTTATACTGAAAGACACAAGTATATATAACTACTCTCAAAATTCTAGTGTGTATTTTATTATATTTTGTATCAACCTAACTATATGAAAGATATATGCTTTACATGTCCCATAGGTAGAGCTCAGTGAATTTTTTTTATTTCTTTTTATTTATTGATTTTAGAGAGAGATGAGGGAGAGAGAGGGACAGAGAGACATCAATTATTGTTCCATTTATTTATGCATTCATTGGTTGCTTCTTTTATGTGCCCTGACCTGGGATCAAAGCCACAACCTTGGTGTATGGGGACCACTTTCTAACCAATTGAGCTACCTGACCAGGACAGTGATATTATTTGTAATCACATTTCAGTGTTTATGAGTGTTGAGAGTATATCACTTTTTTCATTATCTCATACCCAGCATCTAGCACTGTACCTGACATGTAGTAAGTAGGGGCTCAATAAACACTTACTGAATGAAAAATCCGTCTTAATTTTTTTTTTAATCTACAGAGAAGTACTTGTTTTTTTAAAAGGGACTTATCACATAAATAAATGTACACTTATTATTACTCACTTTAACCTCAAAATATTATTTAGAAAATGCAGTGGTGGTATTTAGTCATTTAGAAAAGGCAATGGTGGTATCCTATAATGAAGGCTGAACAGTGAGACAGGCTATAAAAGAATACCTAATATTTATTGTTGTTTACTTTCTGCTATGCAGTGTTATATTTAATCCTCACAGCACTACAGGGTTTTATTATCCTCTTTTTACAGATGAAAAAAACTAAAGCAAAGATAAGATTTGTAAATCATCATAGGTTACACACAATTATGAAATATCAGAGCTGTGATTGGAACCAATGCTGACTTCAAAGGCCATATAATCTTAACCACTTTGCTATACTGCCTCCAACTGGATTTTAATCCTGGCTCATCCACTAAGTAGATGTATGTATACACAGGAAATTTTATTTCTCTGAAGATCATATTTCTCATCTATAATATACAGGGGTTGGATTAGATGATCTATAAGGCCCCTTCTAGCTCTAAAATCCTCTGACTTTAGTTCACTCAAATATTAACTGATTACAGCAGTTCTAGTGTGCTAGAAAACCATGAGTGGAATTTTACATGTATATATTGGTGTCTTCAACATAGGTAGATGTACAATTGTTTTTGTAATGGAAAAAGACCAAAATTTAAAAACAAAACAAAAACTCAGGCATGCTTTTTGCTAGCTTATGCCCCCTGTAAGGCAATAATCCTTGTGAGCTTGTTTTCATATGTAAAAAGCAACTACCATAAGGGTTAAGTGAAATGATATGTATAAAGCCTCAAACACACTGTTTGAATACATAGTTGCCATTAATTAAATATTGTTTCTCTTTCTCCCTAATCTTGTGGGAAAGGATTGGTGGATGTAAAAATCCATCATCAATGAGCCAAAAGTGACAAATCTTTTCACTTAGTCTACTGGGAAAGAAAGTCATATACACAAATAGTTATTATGAGGAACAATTTACATATAATCATTGGACACAGACAAATTTTCCTTTCAGGAGGACAGATGAGGAAAGACATCATAAAGAAGGTAATGCAGAGTTTGGGCTTTAAAGGAAGGTGAGGATTTTGGTACGGGGACAAAATGGAAGGGTGTTCCATTGGAGGATGAAAATGTGTCAGAAAAGAACAAGTAGTGACTACTTCACTTCAGATATGTAGAATGGGTACAGGCTAATAGTAAAGGTAAAAAAGCTGAGTTCAGGGCAAGCTCTGGATAGCAGTGTGGTCATGTTAAAGACATTAGGCTTTTCTCAATAAGCAATGATTTGTATGTATAACCAGGAGAGTGTGGAGGGTGGGGTTGGCACTTGATTTCTTTCTTGTGGAAAGAATACCCATTTGTTATAGGAATATAAGAATATACAAACATACCAAAATGAAAAAGAAAAATGAAAACTTGCCCACAGGTCTACTCCAGTCCCAGTTCTTCACCTGCCCACTTACCCCACTCAGGTCTCCTGGCTGGGGAGCACCCTTCTCTTTCCAGTAAGCTCTGGCCCAGAGGTGGGAGGGGACTCTGAGAGGCCATTTATCCCCGTTTCTGGGCCCCCAGCCTGAGGTAACAGGGAATTCACACTGGGAATGGTCCACAAGAACATTGGGGTGGAGGCTGGGCGCTGGGACCCAGCTGTGACGGCAGCAGGAGTCTGAGTTTCTCTCAGGCTCTGAGGTTTCACGTCTTCTTGTTATCTCCTACTTACTCCTGCCCCTTCCCCATGTCTGTGACTCTAAGCAACCAGCTGCTCCTCTCTGGCCTCAGTTTTCTCATCTGCAGTCACAGGGTGAACTAGGTAGGACCCTGGAGCTCTTCTTTCCCAGGAGTAATTCCAGGACCCCCATGGTGGGGTCAGACTTGGATCTGCCTCCCCTTGCTATGCCCTAGTCCTCTGTGACTACCCCTTTCTGCTTCATGACCTTCTGCAGTGCCTTCTCTACACAAAACAACACAAAAATCCCATGCCCTTTCTAGACTTCAAATACTACTGAGTTACTTCCAGGCTGCTCAGCATCCATCTCTGCCAGAAATAATGCAGACTACTGCTAGGCAGTGTCCTTTTATAGTCTCATAAACAGGGTCTGGTCATTAGGAGTAATGATTCTGCAGTCAGGTGACTCTGATTAAGGGAAGTTTGTGAGTGGTGAACTCAAAGACTATAGTTGAGTCAAGAGGCAAAGGCAAAAATCAGCATAATTATATTAAAAAGTCCTGGAAGTGGGAAAAGAACACTGCCTCCCAGCCTTAATTGTTATTATTGGAGACAGGTTTTCGAAACAATGCTCCTGCTATTTCTTCTTAAACTTTGGTTAAATGGCAAATAAACAAGGAGGGAGGCAGCTGAGGAAATATTCTAAGTGGCTAGAATAGTGTACATAATATTTATGTTTACACACACCCCACACAGAAATTGAGAGCAAACACATATAGCTGTTTAAATCCTTTGCGGATTTTTGCTGAGTAAATTTCTCATGAAAATTATCTAAAACTAAAAAGAAAAAGACAATTGTCATTTTGATTAATTAGGCAAAGGAGTATAATGTAAAACAGCTGAATTTAGAGACCACATGAGCATGAGCTCAAACTCATGAACTTAAAAAATAAGATCTTGAAGAAGTTATTTAAATTCTTTGAGCCACAATTTGTTCATTTGTAAAATGGTAAAATCAACTTTATGGACTTATTAGTATTAAATATGATGTGTGAAAGCACACAGGCATCAGAAAAATTGGAGTTTGGTCTCGTATTTTTTGTTGTTGTTTAATAAAGTCTAATTGCTTTAAAATAAGGTCTGCGGCTCCAACTGTGATGTCAAACAGACTTGAGTTCAAATCTCAGCTCTGTCACTAGTTGTGTTACATTGGGAAAGTTATTTTCCTACTCTTTATTTGTAAAAATGGGACTTTTCTGGAGATTGAAAAAAATAATGATGCATAAAGTTGAATATGGTGGCTGTACTTGTAAGCACTTTATTGGCTCAAATTCCCAAACAAGCAGATGCCAACAGGGGGTTAGCTATGTAAGAGGTGTTTTGGGGAAAGTGCCTATGACAAATAAAGGAGAAGGGAACAAGAGTGGGAAGAAAGTGCCTTCAGGCCTCAATGCAGGTCTGACAATCTGACGGAGAGGAGAGGAGGAAGGAAGGCAGGAGAGGAGGGTAAGTAGAATCTCAAACTGCTTCTTCAACCAGTCCCATGGGGAATCCTTGAGCCAAAGTCATCTGTTAGAGAGGAAGGCCATGTCACCCCAGTACTCCATATAATGCTAGCTATTAGTGAAAATAATGAACAGCTGTCACAAGCTATAATCCACAAGTGTTTTAAAATTTTAACTCTTGAATTTTATTGCCTGTCCTGACCTTCCCTAAGAAAAGTACAGTCCCTGCTGCCATACATAGACCTTATCATTTTAGGCACATGTTCTCAGGCTAACAACTTTTTATATTTTATAATACAGTTTTGTTAGCCAGAGAACTGTTAAAAGGAATCAAAGGATGTCTTCCAAGTAACAGCTGAAAATGTAAACACTAGCTAAGCAACTGAGTTTTTGATATTACATAATTAAGTACAAACTGCTATCTAAATGTCTCCATTCAGGTAGCCAATAAACACAACAATCTTAAACAGCTGAGAAATGTTAATATCTATAGCCTAAACTTGAATTTTATTATCTTTCTTAACAAAGATACCTCTGTGGTTAAAAAGAGCAAGATACTATAGTTTTGTATGTCAGGGTCCCCTCCCCTTTTATTGTTTTTAATAAGTAATTGTAGAGATTAATCAATTCAATGCTTTTCAAATGGCAGGTCATGACCCATCATTTGTTTCATTTTTGTTTCAGATATGTGTGGCTTCAGGTTTTGGTTATAAATTGTGTTTGTTATTGTGGATCACAGTTGAGTTTTAAAGCAAAAGATTTAAACTAACTTCCTTTATCTTACATTAGGAAGTGAGGAGTAAAGAGGTGATATAACTTGTCTGAATAACTCAGGAAACATGTGACTTGAACCGGAAGCTAGGTTTTAAGAATCTAAATTTAGAGCTCTTTATTTTCTTTTCTTTTTTCTTTCTTTTTTTTTTTTTTTTGGTACATACCCCCAGCGGGAACTGAACCTGGGACTCTATGGTCCACAGGCCGATGCTCCAATCCCTGAGCCAAACAGCCTGGGCTAGAGCTCTTTCTTTTCTATCTTGCTTCCAGGAAGAGCCTTCTTATTTCCAAGAAGAGGTTTCTTGTTTGTTCTTTTACAGCATATAATTACTGTTTTCCAGTTGGCTAATATGATAGGGTTTTTTTTTTCTGTCACTTTTGTTAATTTTTTGCTAAGATTTACTGAAAGGAACTCTTCCCTGATTCTGGCCATAAAGTGTCAGGGAGGTTGTTTCTAACATTCAGCAGCCATGCTGAATTTACTGTCCATTTTCCCTCTGGGGAACACAGCTAATGCAACAGTTTAGGTCTGGAGTTTACCTGATTTAAGTGTGTGTGTTTTTAATCCTCACTTGAGGATATGTTTTTATTTATTTTAGAGAGAGGAAAGGAAGTGTTGTGGCGTGAGAGAACTGAGAGACCATCAGAGCCAAATTAAAGCAAAATAGAGAGCAAAGCCGGCCAGCGACTGATCTGAGTTCTCGGAGACCAGCCCTAGGGCCTCCAAATGTTGTGGAGCGACAGAGTCAAAGAAAGGCCACTAGAGAATTGAAGTCCAAATAAGAGCCGTTTATTAGCCAGGCGGTGTCTGATTCCGACCACCCCTGTGACAGAGTCTGCAGAATCAGCCCCGATATGCTTTATTACATGCCTTTTATACCTCACAGAAAATTGGATCTTCTTGATATAATGCCCAGGGCCACAGCAATGCTGTATAGAATAAGTTTGCCTTACGGATAACAGGAACGCCCAAGTATTTCAGTTATTTCAAGGTACGTTGGGTCACACTTAGCCCCGACCTGCACAAACACAATGCAAGCCTGATTCCTTGAGATGGTGGGGAAAGTCGAAAATCTCTGACTCAAGACCTTCAGGCTCTGTGGACTCTGTCAGACACATAGTTGGCTCCCAACAATTTCTTGGTTCAGGGAGTGTTCCAATTTACTGAGGTTATTTTGACTAAACGGGTTCAGCTAGAGGGCATACAGTGACTTTCCCAATCATCAATTATGGAGCAGCACAATAATTTACCAATCATCAATTATGGGGTTATAAACCTACCAGCACAGAGGGAGGGATGGGGGAGAGGGAGAAGGAGAGGGAGAGAAACATAAACATAGATCAGTTACCTCCCATATACATTTCTGACCCTACTGGGATTGAGTTGCAACCGAGGTATGTGCCCTGACCAGGAATATGAACCCGCAATCTTTTGGTGTATAGGACGATGCTCTAACCAAGTGAGACACCAGGCCAGGGCTGGAGTTTACCTAATTTAAACTGAGGACTGATGAAAACTCTTTTTGAGGCACATTGTACTAAGACACATGAGGTCTTAATTTTTACTAATTCCAGTGAATATTATTTTGTGTTTCATTGTCGTGACATTCTTGACCCATTTTCTTTGCATTTTTAGACTTCAGTTCACCAAATATTTTTGAATTTTAAGATGCAAGTTTTGTGTATAATCACATAATTTATTTCTTTATAATGAAAAAAATATATCATTCTTTCATTTTGTGGCAAATATTCATACTTGCCCTTAAAAATGCCTATTGACAATTTGGCAGTGGTGAATTCTGTCCTCTACTAGTCAGAGATTTGACTGGGGAAGAGTTTAGAGGAGGGCTGTTTGTAAAAAGAGCCCTCTTTTTAGGCTTTGTTTTTGTGTTGCCTCTCTACCCTGGTATCATTGAGGCAGCCTGTGCTCATTGCTTTGATTACGTTTACCTGGTAACTTAATCTCTTTCTGGGGCTTTCTCGTTTATCTAACTCAGCAGTTCTCAAACATTTGGTTTCAGAAGTCTTTTACACTTAAAAATTACTGATGACCTCACGGAGTTTTTAATGTATATAATTATATCTACTTATAATTATTATATTATAAAGTAAAACTATTTCAAAATTTTTATCAATAATAAAGCCATTACATGGTAACATAAGTAGCATTTTTTTCAAAACTGTATTTTTTTCCAAAACAAAAATTGTAATGGAGAGTGGCATTTTATATTTTTACAGTCTCTTTAATGTCTGGCTTAATAGAAGAGAGCTGAATTCACAGATCTGATTCTGCATTCAATCTGTTGTGGTATGTTGTTTTTGTTGTAGTGAACAAATTCCAACCTCATACAGACATGTAGTTGGAAAAGAAAGTAGTATTTTAATGTCCTTTTCACCAGAACCTTAACAAGTGATAGTTTCTTAAAGTTTATTTACAATGTGGACTCTGAAATCATATCAGTTAACTTTTTGTGCTTTGTTATTTTAAAATGCATTGGTCTATCTTGAACTTTGAATGAATTTTTGTAAACACCTGATTTTGTTACATAATGCATTGGGTATAAGTAAAATATTGATTCATTGAGATATGCTGATCTTTCATATCTTAATTCACTTCATTATACAATATCCAAAAATTACATAGTTAATATCACCAGCATTCATCTTAAAATACTAGGAAACTGTCCTTATGACAATATATGAATTTTCCAAAATTTTTATTTTTGCTTTGAAAGCTCTAATTTTATCATTGGCAACACTGTCTAATATTCTTCTTGTAATGAGAGTCCAATTTGGTAAATTTTGAGAAAATCTGTGGTGTACTCAAAGGTTGAGTTAATAGAATTACTCATTTTTACTGCCTCATGAAAGACATTATTAAATGAACCTGTTATTTTTATTCCAACTGTGTGGTGGTGAAAAATATAACAACTGTGGTAGGCAGGATAATGACGCACCCTCCAGACAAAGATGCCTACGTTCAAATCTCTGGAACCTGTGAATGTTATGTTATATGGCAAAAGGAAATTAAAGTTGTTAATCAGTTTACCTTGAAACAGTGAGCTTTTCCTGGATTTATCCAAATGGGTTCAGTGTAATCACAGTGGTTCTCAAAATCGGCAGGAGGAGGCAGAAGAGGAATTCAGAGTGATTCCATGTGAAAAGGACTCAAGCCATATAGCTCTCTAGAAAACGAGGGAAGTAGGCCAGCAGCCAAGGAATTAGAGCAACCTCTAAAAGATGGAAAATGCAAGGAAACTGGATTTTCCTTAGAGCCTCCAGAAAGGAATAAAGCCCTGCCAATCATTGCATTAAGCCTAGTGAGACCCAATTCAGATTTATGACCTAGAGAACTATAAGATGATAAATTTGTGTGATTTTATGACAATAAATTTGTGGCAACTTATAGCAGCAATAGGAAACTCATAAAACTTAATAGAGTTTGGGAACTGCACTTTGTCCTAGGATATCATTGCTTTTGCACTATTAGTACAAATGTCAACCCAGTGAAATGGTATATAGTATCTTTTTATGAAAATAATTTTGATCTGCCCTGGCCTGTTTGGCTCAGTGGTTAGAGCGTTGGCCCGTGGACCAGAGAGTCCTGGGTTCGGTTTCCGCTAAGGGCACGTACCTCGGTTGCAGTTTGTCCCCAGCCCTGGCTGGGTCGTGCGTGTGGCAGCCACTCGATGTGTCCCTTTCACATTGATGTTTCTCTCTCTCTCCCTCTCTCTTCCTCCCACTCTATCTGAACAAAAAATGGAAAAAATGTCCTCGGGTGAGGATAAAAAAAGAAAATAATTTTGACCTTGAGAACTTCCTGAAAGAATATTGAGGGTCCACTAGGAATCTGTGTATCACCACACTTTGAGATCTAACTTTTTCTTTGTAGATTAGGTTCTGGGATGCAAACATAAAGAAGGCACAGTCCCTGTTTTAAAAAGATTATAATCTAGTGGTTGAGAGAGGTAAGCAAATCAGTGATTGCAGATAGCATAGAATGACAAGTGCCCTAACTGATATATACTTAAGGGAAGGAAAGAGACCTAATAACTGTCTTATGTGCTTGCAGTTTAGTGGGAAAGAGCACAAAACTAACGATAATATGCAAAGTGCTATTAAGGAAATATCTCCACTGATAGAGCAGGGGAGAGACCTTTACATTTACATTTAGCAGTGAATAGGGTTTTATTATCTCCAGATCCTCTCCAACACTTGTTATTGTTTATTTTTTGTTTATAGCCATTCTGATGAGCTGGGAAGTTGTGTCTCATGTGGTCTCAATTTGCATTGTCTAAGGTCAAGAAGATTGACACCTATTCTTATTTCTTCTAAGAATTTTGTATATGTTAGCATTTATATTTAGGTCTTTGATCAATTCTGAGTTGATTTTTGAATTAATTCTTTTGCATGTTGCTCACCATTTGTCTCAGCAACATTTCTTGAAAAGGCTAATCTTTCCCTATTGAATTTTCTTGAAACCCTCAACAGAAATCAATTGGATATTGTATGGGTTTATTTCTAGACTCTTAGTTCTATAGCATTGATTACATGTCTATCCTTATGCCCATCCTGTCACATAGTCTTGATTAGTATAGCTTTGTAGTAAGTTTTGAAAATTGGAAATGTGAGTTCTCTAATTTTGTTCTTTTTCAAGATGATATGGTTATTCTGGGTTCCTTATACTTCTATATGGATTTTAAGGTAAGTTTTAATTACTGCAAAATAGGCAGCTGGGATTTAATAGGGATTGCATTCAATCTGTAGATTAATTTGGGAAGTATTGCCACTTTAACAATATTAAATCTTTCAACCTATAAACATGGACTTTTCATTTATTTAGGTCTAATTCGGTTCCTTTCAATGATGTTTTGTAGTTTTCAGTGAATAGGTCTTGCACTTATTTTGTTAAATTATTCCTAAATATTTTATTCTATTTGATATTATTGTAAATGAAATTGTTTTTCTAATTTTATTTTCAAATTGTTAATTGCTGGTGTATAGAAATACAATTGATTTTTGTTTATTAATCCTATATCTTTGTGATTTGGCAAACTTTGTTGAATATATTAGGTCCAATAGTTTGGGGTTTTTGTTTGTTTTAGAATCCTTAGAATTTTCTACATACATCTATAAGAAGATAGTTTTACTTCTCCCTTTCCAATCTGGATGCCTTTTATTTACTCTTCTTGTCTAATTGTCTTGGCTAGAATTTCCATTACAACGTTGAATAGAAATATTAAACATGGACATTCTTGTCTTGTTCCTGATCTAAAGGCAAAAGCTTTCAGTCAACTGTGAGTTTTTTATAGATATCTTTTATCAGGTTGATGAAATTCTCTTTTATTTCTAGTTTGTTGGGTGTTTTTATCATGAATGGTATTGGATTTAAACACATTTTTTCTATGTATATACTTAGATTATCATTTAGTTTTGTCCTTTATTCTACTAATAAGGTGTATTACATTGATTCATTTTTCTGTGTTGATTTAGCCTTACATTCGTGGGATAAATTCCACTTAGTCATGGTGTATATTTTCTAATATTTGTGGAGTATTTTTGCCTCTATATTTCTAAGGGATATTGGTCAATAGTTTTTGTTTTGTGTCATGTTTTTATCTTGTTTTGGTATCAGGGTAATACTGGCCTCAGAGAATGAGTTGGGAAGTGTTCCTTCCTTGTCTGTGTTTTGGAACAATCTGTGAAGGATTGGTATTAATTCTTTAAATTTTTGGTAGAATTCACCAACCAATGATGATGCCATCTGGCCTTGGGCTTCTCTTTCTGGGAAAGTTTCCAATGATTAATTCAATCTGCTTACTTGTTATAGGTCTACTCATATTTTTTTTAATCTTCCTCACCCATGTCATTAGTACTTTGTGTCTTTCTAGGAATGTATCTGTTCATCTAGGTTATATAATTTGATGATATACAATTGTTTTTATTTTTTAGTATCTCTTTATAATCTATTTCTGTAAGGTCAGTAATAATGTCCCCTCCTTCATTCCTAAATTTTTTAATTTGAGCTAAAAGTTTGTCATTTGAACATGTTTTTTAAAAATCAAGCTTAGTTTCTTTGATTTTTTTTTCTATTATTTTTATTTATTCCCAATCAAGTTTTTATTATTTCCTTCCTTCTACTTGCTTTAGGTTTTGCTTGCTCTTCTTTTTCTAGTTCCTTAAGGGTGAAGGTTAGAGTATAGATTTTAGATCTTTCTTTTTAAATATAGGCAGTTAGCCTGCAGTTTTATGTTCTTGTGATGTTTGTGGCTTTGTTATCAGGGTAATAACTCTCCTAGAATGAATTAGGATGGTTCCTTTTCTTTGTTTTTAGAGTCTGAAATGTTAGTATGACTTCACAGAATTAACCAATGAAGCTCTTGCAACTTTTTCTTGTGGGAAGATTTTTGAATTAGTAATTCAATTATTTTCCTTGTTTTAAGGTCTGTTCCATTTTCACATTTCTTCTGAAGTCAGTTTTAGTTATTTATATCTTTCTAACACATATATCCATTTCTAAAGTGTAGACACTAGAAATGTTTCTACTTTGCTGACATAAAGTTGTTCATTATGTTGTCTTATAATCCCTTGATTTCTGTATAGTCAGTAGTGATATCTCTTTATTATTTTGGTAATTTGTATCTTTTTTTCTTGATCAGCCTAGCTAAAGTTTTGTAATTTTGTTGATGTTTTCAAAGGACCAACTTTTGATTTTCTTTTTTCTTTTATTTTTTTCTGCTGTGATCTTTTGTGTTGCCCCTCTTTTTGCTTTGGGTGTGGTTTGCTCTTCTTTTTATAGTGATCGGATCTTACGTTATCTATCTGTGATCTTCTTTTCTGATATAGGTGGAATTATAGATTTCCTTCTTAACATTGCTTTTATGTATCCCATAAAATATGATATATTGTGTTTCCACTATCTTTCAGTAAAAGAACATATTCTAATATCCCTTGTGATTTATTATTTAAAAAATTTTTTTTTTCTTTATTGATTTTAGAGGGAGAGGAAAGGAGAGGGAGAGAGAGATAGAAACATCGATTGGCCGCCTTCTGCATGCCCCCCACTGGGGATTAGGCCCACAACCTCCGCATGTGCCCTGACCAGGAATCGAACCAGCGACCTCTTGGTGCATGGGTCGATGCTCAACCACTGAGCCACACCAGCCGGACTGTTATTTATTTTTTGACATTGACATTTAGAAGTGTGCTTTTTAACTTCCAAATACTAGGGGCTTTTCAGTATTTATTTTTGCTATTCATTTCTAATTTATTTCTGTTGTTCTCTGAGAACATTTTATAATCTCATTACTTTAACATTTATTGAGACATTTCATGATGTTGCATATGATCTATTTTGAAAAATGTTTTTTGGAATTTGAAAAAAATGTGTATTCCTCTGTCATTGAGTGGAGTAGTCTATACATGTGAGTCAGGTTAGACAGGTGGACAGTATTTACATATTCTAAACTCTTAGTAATTTTCTGTTTAGTCCTATCCATTACTGAGAGCAGAGTTTTGAAATATCTAACTATAACAAATGATCTATTTCTTCTTTTGATGCTGTCATTCTTTTCTCCATGGATCTTGGTACTTTGTTTTAGGTGAATATACATTTATGAATATTATATCTTTTTGATGTATTTTCTCTTTTATCGTTTTGAAACATCAGGTATTTCGCAAATACTATTTCTGAAAGCCTATTTTGTCCAATATTAGTGCAGTAACTTCACTGTATTGTAGTTACTGTTTACATGGAATATCTTTTTCTATCTTTTTACTTTTAATCTATTTTTTGTATATGAATGTAAAATGTCTCGGAAAAATGACACATAGTTGGATCCTGCTTTCTTTATCTAGTCTGACAATTCCTGCTTTTGATTGAGATATTAAACCATTTTCATTTAATGTGTTTATTGTTATGGTTAGGTTTGCATTATCCATTATGCTTTATTTCTATATGACTCCTGTCTTTTTTATTTATTTTTTTCACTTCACAGCCTCTTTTAAAAATAAATAAATATTTTTAGTGTATGCACATTTAAATATCTAGTGTAACTTGAAAAAGTTACTTTTTAAGTGTTTGCTCTGAAGAATACATTCTACATTGTTTTAATTTTTTTATTTTTATTGTTGAAAGTATTATAGATGTCCCTCTTTTTTCCCCATTGACCCCACCACCACTGCCTTCCCCAGCCTAGTGTCCGTGTCAATTGGTTCTGCACATATGAATATAAATTCTTTGGTTTATCTCTTCTATCAACTCAATACCATTCAGTTAATACCAACTTAATTTTGACAAAACATAGAAACTTTGTTCTACTGTAGTTCTATTGCTTCTTCCCTTTTCTGCTATTATTGCCATATGTATTATATCTCTACATGTAAACTAAATAATATATTGTTATAGTCATTGCTTTATATAATCTATGACTTTTAAAAGAAATCAAAGAAAATAAATAATATTTCATTATCTTTCATATTAACCCACATATTTACCATCTGGTGTTATATTCTTGTAGTTTTAAGAATTTCCTTTTTCACAACAACATAAAAAAAAAGAAGAAGAAGTATTTCCTTCACTATTTAAAACAGGTCTGCTAGCAACACATTTTTAGTCTTTATTTTGTCTTCAATTTTAAAAGTTCTGGCTTTGGGGGTGGGAGCAGGAAGGAGGGGGTCAATGGGGAAAAAGGGATATCTGTAATACTTTCAATAATAAAAAATAAAATAAATAAATAAAACTGATGGCTTTATTTTGCCTTCAATTTAAAGTATAGTTATTCTTGATATAGAATATTTGGTGGACATTTTTTCTTTCTTTCACTGACTTCTGGCCTCCATGTTCATTGATACTTATCTGTATGTGGTGAGTTAGTTTTCTCTTGCTGCTTTTAGTTTCTTTGTTTTTGTCTTTGTCTTTGTCCTGTAATAGTCTGTTATGTCTAGATATTGATCTCTTTATATTTGTACTACTTGGGGTCCTTTGAACTTCTCTGATGAGTAGATTAATACTTTTAATCTAATTTGGTATATTTTTGTCCCTTATTTCTTCATATATTTTTTCATATCCTTTATCTGTCTCCTTTCTTTCTGGGATACTAATAACATGTCTTTTGATATAGTTATGATTGTCCTAAGTATCTCTGAGTCTTTGCTCATTTTTTAAAAATTCTCTCTGTTCTTTCAGATTGGGTAATTTTATTAACTATCTTTAATTTACCAACTCTTTCTACAGGTTATTTTGAATCTGCTCTCAAGTTTGTCTGGGTTTTGTTGTTGTTTTTTAAGATCTTGTTTTGAGTTTTACATTTGGCTTCCTAGGACTTGCCCCTGCGTCTGTGTAGTTTAAATGATAAGTCGATGGTTGGGCAGTGGTTGTGATTAAACACTTCACATCTCTAAGTTATCTCTCATCTCCTCACGGATCTTTGTAATAGAGGAATACATTTAAAGTTTATGCTGTTTTGAATTGTGTCCAAGCTTTTGCTTTCTGCTGGACTCTTTCACATTTCCTCTGTACACGTGGTTGTTCAGCCTCAGCAATATGTGGCTAGCTTTGTTCCTCTTCAGTCTCCATTGTACATACTCAGCCTTAGCCAACAATATGGTTGCCCCAATTATGACCATGACCTTGGACTAATAGAACTGTATGGCTCTCCTTGCTTACCTGCTTCTAAGGTCATCACTTCCACTGAGAGAGTGCGGGGCTTAGACGTCACCTACCACTCAAACTCAAGTGAGCCCCCTTTGACCACAGCAGAGACATTTCCAGCCCTGTGATCTTCCCTACCCTGGAAGGACCTCTCTACCACCTGAGCTGTGGTTGATGGTGATAAGAGTAGTTCCAGGCCAGAATGCCACAAGGTCCTAATGTTCTTACCTAAAGATTAGCAGTTTTTCAAATGTGAATGTTTCTCAAATGGTTATATTCCTTTGGTCAGTTTCTAGAGCATTGAAATAGTTGTACTTGTCAATTTTTTCTAGCTCTTTGGTTTCTTTTTTGGAAGAGTATTTGTTGATTGCACTCAGCCATAGGTGGAAGTACGGCTTCTGGTCTTGTATTTTGTATATATTTTTTTCTTTACTCTCTTAGGATGATGAGAAATTTACATGTTCTGCTAACTGATTTACTTCTATTTTCTTTGGGGTAAATTTTTGTCCAATGTGAGAAGAAAAAAAAAGATTTTCTTCAAATGCCTGGTAGTCCTTGGCTGTGCATTTATATTAGAAAAGAGAAAATAAAAAAGCTCCCTGGAAACCATACTTGGATGGCATTGATTTGCCTTTGAATAGTTAAGGAACAATGAGTATACTGGAAGTCAGCTAAGGGCCAGAATGAGACCAGCTTATGTTGGGGGAACCCATATTTATATTGTTTTCTACTTTCTAGACAATTCATTTCCTCAAATACAATACTTCTCTCAATTACTTATTTTTTTCTTACTCAGAGTCAGATATGTAACTAAAGACAAAAAGAAAGTAGTTGCTTATGCACAAAGATAGGGGAGGGAGATTCAGTGTTTCTTGGACAAATCTTTAAATTGCGTATTTTAGCTTCACTCCTTACCCCACACTTCTGCCAGGGATATTAGGCCATTCCTTTCATTGCAGTTCTCCCTGCCCACATTCTATAGCTTGGCTTCTCCTGCTCTGTTTCTCCTGTGAATGTTCATTCTTACCATGTACACACTTGTAAGGAGGAGTCTCTGTCTCTTCACTGTTATGAGTGTACATCCTCTCTCCCAACCCCCAAAATACACCTTTATTATCTTTTTAAGGGGATCTCTGAAAGGAGATGGGAAAAAATACACATTGATTGATCTTCCAAAATTTTTTGCACATATTTTTAAACGGTTGTAATGAAACATGTATATGCTATCTGGGTTCTATTCTCACTTCTCTATTAAGCATGTTCTACATTCCTGTATTTCTTCATAATTATTGTTTATAGTCAATTATGAACACATTTTTAATGAAACAGTTTGTGTGTTTGTTTTAGTAGTATAATGGTTATTATTTTAGTTACTGCCTCCTTCTCTTTCGTTACCCTTTCCTCCATCCCATCATCTCATACATTTACCTTTCCTCAGGTAACCAGTGTTAACAATATTGACAGTTTGTGGAACACTAAGTGTTCATTTTTTCCTTTGGTCAGACTGATTGAGTAAAACTATTAAGAAGGACAATTTACCCTAGAGCAGGCTGACGTTGTCTTCAAGAAAATAATTTCAAGCCCTGGATGGTGTGTCTCAGTGGTTAGAATGTCAGCCTGTAGACTAAGGGGTTGCAGGTTTAATTCCCGGTTTCAGGTTCAATCCTCAGCCCCAGTTGGGGTATGTGCAAGAGGCACCAATCTGTGTATCTCTCTCACATCAGGGTTTCTCTCTCCCTCCCTCCCTTCCTCTCTCTCTTAAAAAAAAAAAAAAAGGTATTTTCAGGTATTTATGGTGTTTCCAAGAAATCATATGATTTCACTTGTGGAGTTAGGTGCTGCGTTGTATCTCTATAATGGCTTCCTAGCATGGACATCTCCACTTTAGTTCTTTAGTGGAAGTGAACTGTATCCTTGTAATAAATCCCTCTCTTTCCCCTTTGTTTAGATTCATTTCTCAGAGTGGTTAAGTTGACCATGAGGGTTTTTGTCTCTTGATAAAATATAAACTGGAAATCAGCTAGAGATAGTAGATGTTAGTAATATTAAAGCACTTGTATGTTAGATATCAAAGAAAGGCCAAAAATATGAGGGCAATTAATAAATATCAAAAAAACACTTGGAACCTTCTTCATATCAGTTTTCTAGACAACCTAGGCCTAACCAAAAGATCAGTTTGGCTGATTATAGATTATAAAAGTGTCTTTTCTAATAAAAAGTACACTTATTGCTTTATTTTTCTTTTAGTAAGACAAGATAAATAAGTATAGATATTGTTGTTGTTGTTGTTAATCCTCACCTGAGGATATTTTTCCACTGATTTTCAGATAGAGTGGAGGGAGGAAAGGAGGGAAAAAGAGAGGGAGAGAGAGAGGAAAGAGAGAGAAACAGCAGTGTGTCACACATCAGTTGGTTGCCTCCCGCACGACCCCAACCAGGGCCTGGGATCCAACCTCAAACCAGGTACGTGCCCTTGACCAGAATCTATTCCGCGACTCTTTGGTTCTTGGGCCAACGCTCTAATTGTTGAGGCAAACTAGCCAGGGCGATAAGTATAGATTTTGGAATGAAGAAGTAAAACTCATTATTTGTATATTATATAAAACCACAGAATAATATAGAGTGTAGTAAATATCCTAAATAAAGACATATCAATGTACAAAAATTATATAGGTACATATATAAAGAAAAATGAAAAAAGCTTTGTAAATATTATTTAAACTAACATTGAAAATATGAAGTGCCTAGGAAGATATCTAACATAAAAAGGGATGTGCAAAGCTCCCATGGGGAAATTATAAAAGCATTACTGTGTGACAATAAGACCTCAATAAGTGGAATAAAATGTACAATACGCGTGACTGAAAACTCAACTTTCTCTCGGTGCCTAATTTGATGAATGCAGTATCAATCAAATTTCTATCCTTTTTTTTTCTCACCTGAGGACATTTTTCTATTTTTGTTGTTGTTGTTGTTCAGATAGAATGGGAGATAGAGAGAGGAAGAGAGAGAGAGAGAGAAAGAGAGAGAGAGAGAGAGAGAGAGAGAGAGAGAGAGAGAGAGAGAAAACATCGATGTGAAAGGGACACATCAAGTGGCTGCCTCTGGCATGATCCCAGCCCTGCCCGAGGATGAATCACAACCGAGGTATGTGCCCTTGGCTGCAACCAAACCTGAGACTCATTGGTCTGTGGGCCGGTGCTCTAACCACTGAACCAAACCGGCTAGGGCAAATTTCTATCTGTTTTGATAGGAAAGGGAGAATACTTGACAAAGGAGTCTAAAAGTATATGGAAAGACAAAGGGCCAGTAGATAAGAATAACAACAGTGTACTTTGGTACAGGGAAAGACAAATAGACTAGTGGAAGCTTACTAATGAAAGTGTATTCTGTGGACCCACCCACAGCATTGATAGCATTACCTGGGAGCTTGTTAGAAATACAGACTCTCAGGCCCCAAACCTAGATCAATTGAATCAGAATCTGTTTTAACAAGATAACCCAGAAGAGTGCAGAAAAGATGGTTTTAATAAACTGTCAGGGAGGAACTGGTAACTAAACAGGAAAAAGTAATATATTGAAAGGCATTGCTTGTTTTATATCCTGCAACAGTTCCTTACTCTCTGTGATCTATTTTTCTTTAGGAACTTTTGAAAAATCAATGGAAATAAAAGGGATGTTTTGAATGTGGTTTCCTAGGAGCCTCTGTTATCCATGTGCTTGTAAGCTGTGGTTCATCTGGTTAATAAGCTTTTTTAGGTACTCTGACTTCAGCACGTCTTTATGTGTCTTAAGCATCTCTTGGGTCAAGCCTGTATGTCATAACCTGATGACAATACTGTCACTACCAATGTAGATAACTAATGTTGTGACTATGCCCCTCCACTGTAGCAATGGTAAAGTTTTTCCTAATTGTTTTATAGGTGTGTTTTCTGTATTTTTGGAAAAAACTCTGCTGAAGATCCTAAAGAAAGGGCAGCTCTTTTACTGACAAATTGGAAGGAATAACTTTTCACCTACTTAGGATCAGAAGACTAGTTCATTCTTAGCATCTTCTGAAACAAAATTAGGTAAGAAATGTTTTTCATCATTTTTCAAATAATTTGTACTCCACCTACTTCGTTTTTTTGACAGCTTCTATAATTCTATTCCTTTTGCCTCTACGAGAAAATACAGTTCACATTTCCTTTAGGAAGTTAGTGTGCCAGCCAGCTGTCAGCCTTGTGATGTACCTGATCTCCCATGTCGGGGGAAGCACAATTCAATTTTAAACTAAGTCTGTGCAACAGTGCAGCAGGGCTGCCAGCATTTCTCTTTGTGTTTTTTTCTTTGAAATTCTTCTTTCTAACCAAACAGTATGGTTTTATTTTTAAATCCTTTGTGTGAGACGAAACCATACTAAATGATTTTGCGTGTCTTTAGTTAAAAATCAACGAATTGAATGAAATAATTTGTAACTATTTCTGCAACCCTTTCTCACTTCTAGAAAATAAAGTACCACTGCTTGTTTAACTTATGACTTGTCTAAACATGTTGAAGACATTGACTATAAGGCATAACACTCAGACTTGAAAAGGGAACTGTGACAAGTTCAGTCAAAAGGGAAAAGAGGAATAATTTATAAAAGGTGCTACAGATAATGATGCCAGCCAGTTATTTTAAAATGCACCCATCTCACCTTTTAATGAATTAGATTTGTCAACAGCAAATGTTTTATGCACCATTTCTAATAAAAGTGGCATGCTAGGACTACAGAGCTTTGAGGATGGCTTCTTCAAAGCTTTATGAGTATCTTCAATTCGAAGATATTTTTTAAATAATAGATATTAAAATGTATGTTTATAATATTAAGGTTGTGACACAAATACCTAATGACAAAATTCAAGAGTTTCAAAGCAGAGGCTGACATGCCATCATTATTTCACCTAGTAACTGTTTTTTATATTAGGAGTGTTGAAGGCTGATTTGGGGATTGTGTGTCGGTTTAACTTTAAATTTTCTTGTTGTTTTGGTTGGTGTCACAACCTTAATGTCAACTTTTCAAATAGGTTTCTAGATTTCCTTTGGTTCAGGGTCATTAAAAAATGCATATGATAAATCTAAGAGGCATAAATAGGTCACACTGAAGTGGAATATATGCTTTATAAGTGGAAAAAGTTAGTTAAGGTATTTTAGTAAATTTCTATTTTTTTCAGAAATTCTATTTCGATTAATATAAACCCAAATAACAAGACATGATGTTGATATAATTCTGTTCGTACTCTATTGTTCCTGTACCACTAATACTAATCATTTGATCTTGGTGGTTATCACCTCTGTAGATATTAAGTATCACAGTTCCCACAATTGATATTTGTTTCACTAAATTACAAGTTAAATTTGGTAATTATTTCACTTAAAGAATTCTTATTCAATGTAGTTGAGTATAGGTAAAACATGCCTTAAAAAATTCCATATGTCAGTCCTTTTTGTAAAGCACTGAGTTTTAAAAATAAAATCTTGCTTTCTAAAGTAACACTTGTTACTTGTGTTAAAATTTTTTGTAGTATCACACCAGACATTAAAGGAGCAGCCAGGAGCATTCTGCGGGGAAAGAGAGAAAGAGGAGAGAGGAGGGAGAAAATAATCTGCTTACCCAAATTCTTCTTTTTTAAATTATTTTTTATTCTTATCTGTCATAATCTGCCAGAGCAGGTCTGTATTGCCTATGCTGAATCCAGTTTTAATTTAGAATAAATATATTAGACTTTACCCCACAGTTGTCTTTTTCAGCACCTGTGTTAGAGAAATAAAAGATGAAAAGAGAAGAAAATTGCTTATTAATCTTTTCCTACTGACTAATAAAGATACTGACTAACCCAAAAGACTTACATAGCACTCATTTCCTCCTTGAATGAACCACCAGATTTTATCCTTCCTAGTTTTGTATCAATAACTGGGCAAACATTAATCTTTCTTTTCCAGTGTACTTCATCTCTTATCCCCTTATTATAGCTTTATACATGTGTATATATTTTTTCTTTTTTTTTCATACAGTGTTGAACTTGAGAAATTTCTAGTAGTTTTTATTTGGGACAGTGCTGTAGAATTTTATCTTCATTTGTAGTCCCAACTTTACTTTTCCTACCTACTGGATCCTCCTATATCATATCATTATTAAATCATCACAATTCCAACAAGTATTATCCTTTCTAAGCCCCGGCCCTCAACAATAAGAGGTAATTGTATTGCATTGTGTAGTGGTTTGAAAATGTTGTCCGGCCAGTGTGGCTCAGTGGTTGAGCGTTGACCCATGCACTAAGAGGTCGCCATTTCGATTCCTGGTCAGGACACATGCCCAGGTTGTGGGCCCGATCTCCAGTGAGGGACATGCAGGAGGCAGCCAGTCTATATTCTCTCTCATTGATGTTTCTATCTCTCTCTCCCTCTCCTTTCTTTTCTGTCTAAAATCAGTAAAGAAAAAAAATTTTTTTTTAATTATAGGCCAAGCCAGGTCTTGCAAATTCATTTAGAGCAGTTTCCGATTTATGTATTTAATAAAGCTGGGTAGTGAGTCTAACTTATGTATTTAGTGTCCTTTTGTGAACAGTGATGTGACTGCCTGGCAAACTGATGAAATTTTATTTAGTGTTTCTGCTACATCAGTCAATTCTATAAATGGCTTTCTAATGGGATACAATCTATGCTTTTAATAGCTTCCTGTAATATTAAGAGATATAATATGTACTGAGTACTTTCTATATGTCGGTGATTATTCTAAGTACTATCCATAGATTATCTTATGTACTCCCCATAACAACCCTTTAATGATCTCACTGTTTTATAAATGCTGTGGAGGCACATGAAGAGAATGTTCAAAACTAGTAAATAATGGAGCTAGCATTCAGACACAAGTAGCGTGACCCCAGAGCTGACACTCTAAGCCCTCACTACTCAAAATATGATCCCCAGGCCAGCAGTATCACTATTACTTGGAAACATGTTAGAAATTTAGACTCTCAGGCCCCACCCCAGACCTACTGAAGATCTACATTTTTAACAAGATTCCTACGTTATTGGTACCTTAAAGTTTGGGAAGCACAGCTCTAAAGTGTTATGCTCTCCTGCCCTTATAAACAGAATTAAGTGTCTTTTAAAACAGATTTCTATTTTCTGTATAATGTGTTACTGAAATTTCATCTTTATACTATTTTGAGTATTCCTACAATAAATAAAGTACCTTATAATGAGATATAATAACTAAATGTGAGCAGGGATCTAAAGCAGACCCAAGTTACCTTGAAATCAAATGTATATAGAGCAGAAAATAAAATCCCAGATTATAAACAGCAAGTCTTTCTACAGTGGCAACTGACTACCTCAACATCTGAAACTCTCTTAAAATCACAGTGAAGCACAGGGCCTTGAGTATGGACTTGGATGACAGGCTGCCTGGATTTGAATCTCGGTTCCTACTTCTAGCTGTGGGACCCCAGGAAAGTTACACCACTCCCTGTACCTCAGCTTCATCATTGGGGAAATGAGGTCTAAAGTGGTACTTACTTCACAGGATTGTTGTGAAGATAAATGAATTAAAGGATAAATGAGGGGACAGTCAGGATGGCAGCATAAGTAAACGCAATATCGCTTCCTCCCACAACCACATCAAAATTACAACAAAACTACAACACAACTATTGTTCAGAACCTCCTGAAATCGAGCTGAGTGGAAGTCCTACAACTACAAAATTAAAGCAGCCACCACACAGAGACTGGTAGGAGGGGCAGAGGCACAGACTGGCTGGTCCCACACCCTCGTGTGGTGGACAAAAATCAGGAGAGACCTCGGCTGGGAAGGTCCTCCCTGAGGACTGAGGGGTCCCCGTCCCACACCAGGTGCCCAGCTCAGGGTCCCAGGGCCAGGTAAGAGAAGTCCCCATCACTTCTGGCTGTAAAACCAGCGGGAACCGAGGCAGAGGGAGGCTGCGGCTACGGAAGCCCCAGCAGTTCCTGTTAAAGGGTCTATGCACAGACTTACTCAGACCTGCTCCCTTTGAGCTCCGAGGGGTGGCAGCTTGAGGGGCACCAGAGAACAGGGAAGAACTGAGCTCTTTGGCCTTTGGACGAGAGCAGCTTTCTCCTGGACAACATGCTGGTGGAGGCCTTTGTTCCTTTGGTGATCCCTTCCCCCACAGGGCAGGCAGACAGCCTCCATACCTGGGACTCTAGCAACCTGGCTCACTCTGTTTGCTCCACCCTGGTGATACTTGAGGCCCCACCCCACCTAACTTTCGGGCCCACCCAATCTGTTTCCAAAGGCTTTACCATAGGATTGGCCCGTCTTTGATCCTGCTTCAGAGTTTCCTAAAATCTCTCAAGCAGCATCTGGTCTCAGCAAGCCCCATACCTCTTGTTGAGTGGCCACAGGCCTGGCTCTCGAAGCAGCCAGCCTTGGTTCACAGCTTGGCTTTTAATGGAGATCTCTAAGCCCAGCACAAGAAGCAGCCATCTGCAGTTCACTTTGTAGCTTATACTGGGTGGTCCTGGATAGAATATAGGCAGTAGCTGACTTTGCCCCAGAGCCAGCACACCTGGTGGACAGCTTTAGACCACATCAAAACATCACCACCCAACCACCTCCACAAGTGACACACTCAGTGAGTGGGTTCAGTGGGTACCAGAGCCCTGCTGAAGTAAGTCTAACTCTTTGTGGTGGGCCCCTACACAGCTGATCCTCCAAAATAGTCAGAGGCCAGCGGCTAGTGGGCACAGCCAGTCCTTGCAGCTGATCAGCCTGAGTAAATCCCTCCCATTGATGTGCCAACAGCAATCAAGACTCAATTACAGCAGAAGGGTGTACAGTCCACACTAGGGGTGCACCTCAAGGGCCCAGCTGGGGTGATCAGGGGGACTGTGCCACTGGATCCTACAGAACACCTACAACAACAGTAGGCCACCCTACGAAGCCTAGGAGACATAGAAACTCTGCCTAATACATAGAAACAATCACAGGAAAGCAGCCAAAATGAGGAGACAGACATGTCCCAAACAAAAGAAAAGAACAAAACTCCAGAAAAGAACTAAACAAAAGGGAGATAAGCAATCTAACAGATGCAGAGTTCAAAACACAGGTTATATAGTTGCTCAGGGAACTTGGTGAAACCTCCAAAGAACTTAGTGAGAACATCAACAACATAAAAAAGGGCCAGTCCGAAATTAAGGTTGCACTAATTGAAATAAAGAATAATTTACAGGGAATCAATAGTATGGTAGGTAAAGCCAAGAAACAAACCATCGATTTGAATATAAGGAAGCAGAAAACACCCAACCAGAACAGCAGAAAGAAAAAAGAATCCAAAAAAATGAGGATAGTGTAAGGAGCCTCTGGGACAGCTTCAAGTGTGCCAACATTTGCATCATATGGGTGCCTGAAGAAGAGAGAGAGCAAGAAATTGAAAAACTATTTGAAACAATAATGACAGAAAAGTTTCCTAACTTGGTGAAGGAAATAGACATACAAGTCCAGGAAGCACAGAGAGTCCCAAACAAGTTGAACCCAAAGAGGTCCACACCAAAACACATCATCATCAAAATGCCAAAAGTTAAATACAAAGAGAGAATCTTAAAAGCAGTGAGAGAAAATCAGTTCGTTGCCTACAGAGGAGTTCCCATACGACTGTCAGCTGATTTCTCAAAAGAAACTTTGCAGACCAGAAAGGAGTGGCAAGAGATATTCAAGGTGATGAAAAGCAATGACCTACAACCAAGGTTACTCTATCCTGCAAAGCTATCATTTAGAATCGATGGACATATCAAGAGTTTTCCAGACAAGAAAAAGCTAAAGGAATTCATCACTACCAAACCAGTATTATATGAAATGTTGAGGGGTCTTCTTGAAGGTGAAGAAGAACAAAAATATGAACAATAAAATGGCAGTGAATACATATCAATCAACAATTGAATCTACAAACAACATGAGCAAGCAGAACAGAAATAGACTCATAGATACAGAGAACTTTTTGTCCTTGCCAGATGGGTGGGGGCTGGGAGGATGGGTGAAAAAGATGAAGGAATTAAGAAGTACAAATTGGTTGTTAGACTGATGAACCTCAAAGGGAAAGGGGGAGAGAGGGTGGGATGAGATAAACCAAAGAACTTCTATGCGTATATGCATAACCAATGGACACTGACAATAGTGTGGGGAAGGCAGGAGGGGGCGGGAATGGGTAGGGAGGGGGTCAATGGAAAAAAAGGGAGAAACATCTGTAATACATTCAACAATAAAGATGAGTTGTTTTTTTTTAAAAAAAAAGGATAAATGAGACAAATCCATGTAAAGGATTTAGAACAGGGCCTGATATGAGGTAAGTGAATAAATGTTATCTGCTTTAGTTGTCATTAGCTATGATTTTTATTTTGGAATAGAATAGATTCACATCTCATACTTCTTGGTTATCGATGGGTAGTAATTGACAAATATATTTGTTAGCACAACTCACCAATAAACGCGTATTTTTGTTATTAGAGTCCAAATTACAAATGTCAGTTTTTGTACTTTCTGAAAACTATCTCCCTGTGGCACTTCTTTGCCTGTGAGTTTTGGTAAATGCCACGTGATTGTGGCACTTAACCTGTTAAGTCCAATGAGATCGGTTCAAAATAAAAATGAAATGTGTTAACAGTATATTGAATTTATTTTTTTAATTAAAAATTTTTAATGTTGACATTATTGCAGGTGTCCCCCTACCCCTGCCCCTGCCTTTGTGCTTCTAAACTGAATAAAGATAATGATTGTAAGCTCATTTGGTCAACCACTTGTATAAGCAATACAGAAAAATTAGATGGATAAATAATGTGTGTTTAAAGGCTGAAGTCTCCAGAAAACTTGTTTCCTTTGGGATGAATATAATTCTGAAATTAGTCATGGTAATCTTTGGAAGAATATCGGTTTTCTATGCAAATACTCAACAATTTTTCAAGAATATATCTAATGTGTTTAGTGAGAGTGCGTGTTCCTGCAAAGTACCATTTTGAAAGCTGATTTGTTACAGACACTGGGATAAAAATACTTGGTGAAAACAATGCCCTGGGAAACTTTTAATTGCCACTTCCAGGAGCCACATTCAGAGAGTTCCAATTCACTGGGCCTGGGATGAAGTTTTAACAAGTGGCTGAGGTAATTCTGCTTAAATTATTCTTGGAGTACATTTTGAGAAACACTGCAGTAGAAGCAAAGACATAAATTGAGAAAAGCTTTTGCAATATTGTCCCCTTTGATACTCATTTTTTTCACCCTCTGAGCCTACTTTATCTTCTTTGGCCTTACTCCTACCTCTTGTCAGTGTTCCCCATGCCAGTCCTTAATATTCTGCTTCTCTCTTCTCTGCCCTTTCTAAAAGAACATCTCTTCTGGATTTGTCAGTCATATATTTGTAATGATTCTACAACATGAACACAAAGGTCTCTTTGTAATCTAAAAATCTCAGCCGTTTTGAAATCAATTTGGAGGCCGTGGCAGCATCAAAATAAATAAATAGATAAATAGATAGGATGAGTGGAAAGAGAGGGTGCGGGGGAAGACTAGAGTAGAATAGAAAACACCAAAGGAAGTATTAAGGGAAAATAACATTTGACGAAGCTTTTGTTTAAGATATGTGTGTGCACACATACACATTAGATTGCAATGCATTTTTTTTTTAACCCATGGGTCATAGTCCAAAAAATGTGCAAGATACTATGAGTCTTGGTGTTCTGAACTTCATTGGACATTATGAACACTGTTTTTTCATGCATTTCCCTCCTATTCCTCCTTTGTCTCTATTATGGACATTTCCATTCACGTAGTCCACTCAGACTTGTCATGCCTAGAACTTCTTATCACTATTTTCCCCTTAAGTTTTAAAAATCTATTCATAAACTATCATTCTGTCATCCAGATGAAAGTTTCAGCATTTCTTTTTTAATACTTTAGCCCTTGCTACATAAACTTCCCTATAGTCTTGTCTCTATACCCTTACCTACCCATGGGCTCTAACCAGCAGATAACCTTATCGGCAACCATAGCAGTTACCTACTCCTCAGCTAAGTTCTTGAAGGCTAACATAAACATGCACTGCATGGTAACTTTGGCTGCCTTCAGCAAGACTGTTTGAGCCTTTGACAAGCGTGCTCTGCTCTGTATGATGCCCACCTCTTTTTCTTAGCCACTACTGTCATAATTGGTCATTTCCTGCACTGATTTTTATTGTCCAGGAAGAGCCACACGCTGGCTTTTACCTTTTGCTAGTTTCTAATGACATATCCACAAGATTTCTGCCTCTTAACATGGCTTTATAATGTCCTCATTGTCCTGTTCAGTTTTCCTGATGACTTGGGTCTAAAATCCAAGCTTGTTGATGTCTGGGACATGTGACACCTGCTTGGTTTTCTTTCAGCTATAATTCCCTGCCCTACTTAGTGATTCCAAGTTATCTATTCATGCCCTGGAAAGTCATTTCAAAAGTTCTTTCCTTTTCTCGTGGCCTCATCTTCTTCTAGTCATCCTTGCCTTCAACCGGATTAATTCACTATCTTCCTAAATGATCTCCCCGCCTTTATTTTTCTTCACCCTACACCAAACCATTGTAACACCCTGTTTGATAAATATATATGAATGCTAGTCATGTGCTGCCTTAACTTAAAATGAAAAAGAAAAACTATGACTCTCTGTTTTGTACAGGACAAAGTCCAAATACTTTTCTCCTGGAGGAAAAAAAGGCTTTAGTGTGCCTAGCTGGCCATAGCATGCTTCTTTAATTTTATCCTTCACTCTTTTCATTCATGAATTGTCTGTTTTGGCTTTCCCACACAATCTCATTTATGTTCCAGGGATGTCTCATCATTTGCATTACCAGAGCCCCCTGTTGGTAGTAACTCATGAATCCAGAGCAGGTAGCTGTGGCTGGAGTTGGATCCCAGTACATGCAAACTAACCTCAAGACAGGGACCTAATTATCTATTAGTAATATACAACTCAGTAAGAGCCCAGGTTGTAGAAGAAGAGGGAAATAAGTAGGAGATGAACTCATTATTCATTTTTCAAATTGTCTGGCTGATGCTTCCTATGTCCTCTCTTCCCAGAATTGGAGAACGCTTGAACCTATATATAGTGAGAGATTAAATGTCTCCAACTGTGGGTCCTATGAGGCTATGGGGAAGATCACTGGGCTACTTTTAGAATGCCTTTATTTTCCTTCTTGTTGGCAGCTTGAATTCCCTGTCTCCATCTGCCCATATGGAACTTCCCACTGCAGGATTCTAGATCATTTGTTACTCGTATCACTAGGTTAATACTAACTTAGCTAATGTTTTGTAATAATTTTGTACTTTTAATTTTTTTGTTTCTTATGTATCAAAAATAAGATATGTTCATTATAAGTTCAAATAAAAATGGATTATAAGGAGTAAAAATTACCTGTCCCTTTTTAGTTCCATCATGCTTAGATTGTCACTGTTAATAGCTTGTTGAGTATCCTTTCTGATTTTTGGGGGATGGTTTGTTTGTTTTAAAAGTATTTTATATATCATTCTATATATATTTCTACAACTTACTTTTTAAAATGAAATGATACAGTTTTCTGCAAATCTTCAATGTCATGCCATACAGAGCTAGAATATAACTTTTTATAGGTACTTAAGTTCCATTTGATGTATGTAATATTGCCATTTAAAATAGCACATCATAATGACATCCTGTCATATATACAGTTTGCCGAGTAAAGTCCCATTTTATGCCTTTTGTTGTATTTCATCTGGTTTAGCATTTGTCTCAGATTTTTTATTATTGAACAAAGTATTATTAAGAAGTTACATGCAAACGAACTAGTTTAGATCGGAGTAGATTTACACTTTGTATTTCCACAGTGGGACATGATCTCACATGTGAGATGCTAGTGTAGGGAGCAGAATTCTCACTTTTCCACATCAGTAGTAACCCATATCTCTCTTCTAGATCCTTTCCAGAAGTAATTATAAGCTAACAGATCTTTTTCAAGGGCAGCATGAAGGGTCCTCGCTGATAAAATGAATGCACTCTCGCATGAGCAGTTTGGTACTGTTAACTTTTTCAGCTTTTCTGTGATGGTGATGGCAGAAGTATTCGTTGCTGCCACCTCTGCTGGCCACTTGATGTGCATAGTTTCTCAGCTTTTATTTAATCTTGCCATAGAGTGAGTACAGTCTGAACTTTGTTGCTACAGTGGTTTCATCATGTATCGTGGTATAAATCTACAACTACCTATTTATTATTGGGAAACACGTTTTTATTTTGTAATAACCCTTTTGATGACAGTAATTTAAAACACACACACACACACACACACACACACACACACAGCAGTGAACATTTCATGGTACTGAATTTCCTGTGACTTGCTGAAAAGAATTAATGTGTAATTCACACATGATGGGGGCTATAATGACATCACTGATCACATGAAAGCAAGAGGACATCAGTCTGCTGAAGACTATCAACATCTACGCAGCCTTCTTTCAGATCATGCCTACAAATACTACATTTTAATAGTGCAGAAGGTATATTTGTGTACCATTCTGTGAAACGTGAGTCTTCATTTAGATAAAGTGATGGTTCTAAATTAATCTCTCAATTTCAGTCTCAAATTTTCTTGTGCATGCATAAAAGGTAAAACAATAGCTGTCAAAGTATTCCTTCCATTAAAAGAATTTCATCAACAGTTAAACGATACCAGTTTTACATCAGTATCATTGGATATTTCTAATTTTAAAAAATCCATTAATTCCAATAGTTCAAGTTTTGTGTCTAATTCATGTAATCAAAGTAAATCATGTAGAAATTCATTCTGTAAAAGGTGAAACACTTGACATTGTTGTGAATACTGTTATAATTTGTATTACAAACTGCAACATGGTAAAATGAGTTGGTCTTGGTGATGTTAAAAATATGTTGTGGTGGAATATAACATCATACACATTTTTTAAATAAATGTAGAACCTGTGGAGAGGACTATACTTAGAATATGTTTTGATACACATTGTAATTCATTATAGCATCCAAAAATCTGAAAAATCTACCAATTTAAACAGAAGATGTTATTGTCAAAAAAGTACAAATGTGTTTATACATACACAAGATAACCAACCTATAGTTTTTGTGATTAGACTAATGTAAAGAAAACAAAAATAATTTAAGCATGACAGTATACATTTTCTCTCTTTGGATTTTAATATTGTTTTGAGACTTTGAAAAATTACTTTATAATTGGATTTGTGTTTTGCCATGGTATTAAATACACTTGTAAAAATGTCTTCTCAATTTTGGTTGTAATTTATTCAAAATCTATTAGAAATCTTTAATCAAATCATTTATTACATGGAAGCCAAGACATTTAGTTCATATGAACTTTTTAGAGAATTGCAATTACTGAAAAAAAAAACTCACAAATAGGAAGACATTAAAAAATATCTCCATGAGCCCGGCTGGTGTGGCTCAGTGTATTGAGTGTCGTCCCATGGACTGAGAGGTCCCGGTTCCATTCCCAGCACATGCCTGGGTTGCGGGCTTGATCCCCAGTAGGGCGTGTGTAGGAGGCAGTCAATCTATATTTCTATCTCTCCCTTCCTCTCTCTCTAAAAAAATCAATAAACACACACACACACACACACACACACACACACACACACACACATTAAACCCATGAAATCAGAGTGTGGGTACTGAGCAAATTAAATGATGATAACTCAAAAGGTGTATTAAATTTAATTGTGAAATTCCAAAATTTTCTTTTGAATTATCTAGACTTATGGGGAAATTCTTGATGGGGTTCATCTTTTTAACTGTATAAATTTAAATTATAATTTAGAATGAAGTTAAACTGGGAATGCTTACAATTTTGCAGTATCCAAATTTAATAAAACTTTGAAAATAATTATAAGCATTTGATGAGTTTTTAAAAAATTGTTGGTCAAGAAAGGGCATTCTGCAAGGAGGCAAAAAATATATTACCAGTAAAAGTACTTATGTATTTCATTATTAGAAAAAAAAATTTTAATATATTTTATTGATTTTTTTTAGAAAGAGAAGAAGGGAACGAGAGAAACATTGACGTGAGAGAGAAACATTGATGGGCTGCCTCCTGCATGCCCCACACTGGGATCAAACTCACATCCCAGGCATATGCCATGACAGGGAATTGAACTGGGACTTCGCAGTCATTGGGATTGGGATGACTCTCAATCTACTGAGCCACTCTGGCAGGGCTTTATGTATTTCATTATTAAAAACTAAAATTGAATATGTTCTCCATCAGAAAAATTTGCTCTGAATTTCATAAATGTATTAGGTAGCCCAGCACCTACCTAAAGAAGGGTATATTGAAGAATCAATTGAAGGCGTCAACAATTTAAAATTTTAACCCTAAAATGCAACTTTGGAAAATATAAAAATAATATAGTAATATAAAAAATACATCTTCTGAAAAATAACTCTGAGAGACAGATACTACTAAGAAATTGATTTAAAGTATATGAAAATGTATCAAGAATCATGTTTCTATATTTTTAATATTCAAATAATATAATTTTTTACTTTTAATAGCACAGTGATAAGAATTTTTTTAAAGAATGCTGTTTTTTAAAATAATTTTTAATATATATATATAGGTCTACAGATATAATAAAACCACTCAATTGTTTAGTATATATACATTTCAAAAATTATGTCATTTTAATTATTTTCAGTACCCTTTCATTTAAAAAAAATGGCTTGGATGAAAAATTATATGGTCCCTTTATGTATATATGCTTCATCCCTTTCTTCCCTAATTCAATTTCCCCTATTCAATTACTTTATACATGACTGTAATATTTGTACTTCAAGTTTATTATTTCTAAAAATACAATTTTCCCTTACAAATGAACTTCTTTTATTTTTCTTTCTCTTGAGAGGATAACTTTTTTCTTGGTCACTTAGATTTAAAATCCTGCTATAAGTACTAATTCTGATCTTTGTTTTACAAAGATCATTCTGATGGTAGGATAATGAGTTAGAATGAGATGATACAAAATATAAGGGAGACTCTATAGGAAACTGCTGCACTAATCTAGGTGATGGAATTTTAACCTACACAGGAGCAATAGGAGGAGATGAGTGGATGTGAAAGATGAATTAAGACTGATCATTTGGCTGTGAGATAGGAGATAAAGTTTAAATGTGGGAGATGACTCCCACATTTCTGACTTGAGTATATAGGTCGATACTAGTGTTGCTAACTATCACAGAGACCTCAAGAAAAGAAAGAGGTTTCAGAGGGAAGATGGTGAGATTGGGAGCATGTTGAGTTTGAGGTGCCTGTGGGACCTCCAAGGGAGTTATGCAGTATGGAGTGGGATAGAACAGGAGCTCCCACACACAGGTTATAGAGATAGACAGGGATGTGCGTGAAATTGACCAGTCAGAAGACCAAGGGAAAGAGAAAGAAAAGGGGCTGTAAAGGAGACTGAGTTGTGGTGTTCAAGATAGAGTTGGGGGAAAATAGTGCTCAAATAGCCAGTGAATTGGCCTTTGGAGAGGGAAGAGCCTAATACTACAATTAAGTATAGGAGATTGGAGGGAACACTTGACATTTGGCAATTGTGAGATCCTAATAACCGTAGAAGGAATTCAGGCCTAGCTTAGACAGGACATATTTCCAGAAATATTTTACCATTTGAAACTTTTAAACTTAAAATTAATAAATCAGACTTCAAAGATATAATAATTCTTGGTATAGTTTTACACTATATCTTTTATTCTAATGCTCTCCTACAGAGTTACTTCATTTTTACTCTGACTTTTTTGAAGTTTTACATTGTATGTCCAAGGGCACATTAATTAGTATGGAGTGGACTTTTTAATATCTTGTCAAGAACATCAGTTTTATTATTATTTGATGCATAGAATAGTTCTAGAAATTTGACTTTGGAGTAAAGTCAGTCTAAATTTAAAAAATCTCTTTTGATGTAATTCTTAGAACTTGTTTCTCAGTGGTATCTTGGTGTAAATTTTTAACTTTTACATTTTATGTTTATTTATCTGTTACTTTTCAAAATTACATTAAGATATATTGTTTATTTTTAGACATGTTTAGTCATTAAAGCACCTAATTGAAGCAGTTTTACTCCTGCAATCTATGCCTCCATATTATCTCTTATATATTCATTTTGATGCCTTGGCTTTGGAATATGATTTATCTTTTAGTATAAAAATGTTGGGTTCTTCCATCACAATTACAATCATTGGTCTGATAATCCTGTGAGTCAATCTACACAAAACAAGAAGCTCATATCAGACTCCTGGCAGGTTTAGTTAAAATTAAAATGCATGCTCGACTGTAGAGATTGTCAAGTGTGGAAATAATATTTGTCCAGCTGGACAGCTTTCTTTTGTAGTTGCTAAATGAAAGTTGAGATTCTGTCTGCTCCTTGAAAGCTTCTGTGTCATGAAGGTAATTTGGACTGCTTGTGGTTTGACAGGGATTATTAAAATCAGATGAAGTGAAGGGAAGCAAGTGTGAGAAAGCAAAATTGACACTGACACCCTCTATTATTTGCAGCTTGGATCATGATGACTATGTTGATATGATAGATTCACTGTTGAGATATGTTAAGCAGCAAATAAAGTAAAAAGCAAGTATAGTGATGGATTTTTAGATTTAACATGAAGAAATTCAATATTTACTTTCACTGATTGCTTTTTAAGTAGATTTTTCAGGTCATTACATATGAAATTTGCTTTAACCAACAACAAATTATCCTATTGAACTATAGAATTAAAAAGTGTACTGCAAAGGCAAGATTAAATATTAAAGAAATAGAGCACATGATTAAAATAAAATAATTTTAATACTATAAGGGTCCTTAAATATTATTATTGTCTAATTTTCTTTCCTTTTTTTTTATAGGCATCACTTTTAAATTAGATAGCTTAAATGTTAAATCTTGGTATTTCATTGCAAGTATATTTTCTTACCATTCACAATTAAAAAAAAAATAGTTTAAGTTGTTAAAAGGCACTTACGGTTTAAGCCATAATCAAAAATAATCTTTTTCTGTTTAAAGATGATATACAAATTATGTTATTATATGTTGCCTACAAATAATACTATGTATATTAATGAAGTAAATGCCTTCCATGAATATGATTTTACTAAAAACATTCTTAGCAGAGGGAGTTATAGCTAGGAAGCTATTTGAAGATATAAATTATAATTAAATATGAGGAATTATATATATATATATATGTTAAAACAAGTTAAAGAGCCTGAGGTTGCCCTATGCATTGTGGAAAACCTTCAGTGGTATTTAAACAGGGTAGTGAAATTATCTGCTTTGGTTTGTAAACTGAGAAGTCTAATGCCAGGATGCAGGGTAGACACCAACTGGGTGTCCTATAATTCAGCTCAATTCAATTCTAACACTAACTGCTTGGAGTTAGTGCAGACTCCACAAGATAAAGGATCCATCCCATGAGACTGCCCCCACTTCAGACATGAGACACAGGTGGGGTCTCTGGGGATGTCCACTTCTGCCTGGCTGACTCTAAATTTGAGGGTTCTCACAACCCCCCAGGTTTACTAATTTCATTAGAATGATTCACAGAACTCAGGAAAGCACTATAGTTCTGATTACAGTTTTATAAGAAAGGATAGTTAAGAATGGCCAAATGGAAGAGATGCATAGGACAACGTAAGGAAAGGTGTAGGGGGAGATGAGGGGCAAAAACCAAATATATATTTTTTGTTGTACTACAAGAAATGAGTCCTGGAGGCCAGCAGAGGTTTTTTTCATTTTTCTCAGCAGGAAATAATGTCAGTTTGGGGATACTGGTAGCAGACAGGGAGGAAAATTTGAGAACATATGGTGACCATTTAAGATATAGAGAAACAAAAGGTTGAAGAATTTGGTGACTATTTAAGACAAGGGTTTTAGGATTTACATACCATATATGGCCACTGTAGCATCTCTCCTTTGTTTGTTTTTATTTTTACAATTTGTTAGAAATGTTAAAACCATTCTTAGCTTGCAGGCCATAAGAAAAACAGACTGTACCGTAGTTTGCTGACACTTGATACTGAAAGACTAGGGCAAGGGAGGGGGAGATTAGGTAGGGGGTCACCCCATAATATAGGAAGAGAAGCAGTTTAAAGAAAATATTTTGAATTAAATTTTAGACATGTTGAGTTTAAGGGACTTTGAATCAGTGAAGTGGAATTGTCTAATAAGTGCTTAGAAATATGTGTGTGGATTTTGGAAGAAGAACTAAGGTTAGGGATGTAGACTAAATTTTAGCATCAAGATAATGGGTAAAGGAGCTTGAAATGAAAAGCATGTAGAATACAAAGAGGACCAAGAACTCCAGTGTGAAATGGATAGTAAGAGAAAGGGAAAGAAAATTTATTTATTTCCTTTCCCAAGTCAGACAAAGGGAAAGGAAATTTGGAAGACTATAAAATGAGGACTATTAGGAAGATATTTTTTGAGGTCTGAGGCAAAAAATCTAATGAATAAAAAATCCCACAAATTTTTTGAAAATTAAAACACTTTAGAAAAAAACAAATCTACTATGGTAAAATTACATAAAAAGAAGGCAGTGGCTTTGAATGACGAACGCTCAGGGAAAGTATTTAAAATGAGAAGCTGGTTGACCTGGCTAGTTTGGCTCAGCGGTTAGAGGGTCAACCCACAGACCAAAGAGTAGCAGGTTTGATTCTGGTCAAGGGCATGTATTTGGTTGTGGGTTCTGTCCCCAGTCCTGGTCAGGGTCTTGGGGGAGGCAACCAATCAATGTATCTCTTTTGGATCAATATTTTTCTCTGTCTCTCCCTCCTACTCTGTCTGAAAATAAATGGAAAAATCCTCAGGTGAGGATTTTAAAAATAAAACAAAATGAGATGCTGGTCTAGAGAGATCCTGGTGAATCAGTGTTTCATGGCAGAGATGAGAGAGGAGCCAATCAAGATGTTTATTAGTTTAATAAAAACTACTCTGGTTAATTTAAACAAACAACAACAAAAAAAAGAGTGGCTGTTGGGCAGTGGAGCAGGGAGAGGATTTACTGTGTGTATCTCACAGAACCAAAAGAAAACTATGAGAGCAGTCAGTTAGAGGACAGGAACTAACAATTACAGGGACCTCAACCAAAAAATGAATAAAAATTCATCCACCTTCTCTTGGAAGGCTGGAGTTAACTTAATGGTTTACTACCAGTGATTCTTTTTTTCTACTTTTGTTCCAACTTCAAAATTCATTTAGTGTGCATCTGATGGTTCAGCTTGGGTCAGATGTTTAACCCTGGATCTATTATTGGTTATGACCAGGAAAGCTGGGTGGGTCCATAGCATAGAAATGGACCACCGTTGTATATCTGTGTACTGTATCTCAGATTTCAAAAAGAGAAGACATTTTGTGAACTTACCCGGAGCTTATGAACAGGTGTGTGAGAGACAAGAGAAAACTGGGAACCAATAATACGTAGGAAGATTGGCTGAAGAGGAGACAGCTGCTAGGAAGGGAGTACCTCTCAGGACCAAACAGTGCCGAGATTACGTGTGATAGGAACTGAAAAATATTTTGTCAGTCTCACTGTAAGGCTAGAGGCAGAAACTAGGTTGCTCTGGGTTGAGAAGTAAATGAAAGATAAGAATATAAGATTAGGAAATATGGACTGCTATTTTGAGATGCTGGACTATGAAAGGAAGGGGATCCTATGAGAGTTTTGTTGGTTTCTAAAGAGCAAGAAACTTGAACTTAATTATAGTCAGCTGAAAGGGATATTGATGCTATAGTCATAAAAGGGTATTTCAATGGAGATAGTTATTCATCTAATTAATGTAAAGTGAAAATTTAAGAGAACAGTATCACATTAATATGACTAGCTAATTAATACTAGTAACATTTTAGGAGAAATTTTTAAAGCTTTGGAACATACTTTAAGAACCCTCAATATTTTAGAAGCACTCATTTATATACAACATATATGCTAAGTTCAAATCATTCTAATCTACTTATTAAAAGAATGTTTCTTGCCCTGGCCGGGTTGCTAAGTGGTTAGAGCACCAGCCCACGGACCAGAGGGTACTGGGTTCGGTTACCACTAAGGGCATGTACCTTGTTTGCAGTTTGTCCCCGGCCCCAGTTGGGGTCGTGTGGGTGGCAACCAGTTGATGTGTGTCTCTCACACCGATGCCCCCCCTCCCCCCGCCTCTCTCCTGCTCTATCTGAAGATAAATGCAAAAATGTCCTCAGGTGAGGATAAAAAGAAAGTTCTTTAAAATGTGACATACTATGTTGTTACTCCTATTTGATACATAGTACAAACTGCCTTTTTTTTTTTTTTTTTTTCCTCTCTCCTCACCTGAGGATATTTTTCCATTTATCTTCAGATAGAGTGGCAGGAGGGAGAGAGAAAGATCCATGTGAGAGAGACACGTCAGTTGGTTGCCTCACACATGGCACTGGGGCCGGGATAGAACCACAACTGAGTTATGTGCCCTTGACTGGACTCAAACCCACGACTCTTTGGTCCTCAGGCCGACACTCAAACCACTGAGCAAAACCAGCCAGGGCTCAACTGCCTTTTAAAAAGTGGTCCATTAACTTAAACTTTCTACTAATGCAGATGTACTGTTCTCCAAATTACTAAGGTTTTACTACACTTGAAAATTCATTAGTTAATTATTAGTTTCATGATTTGAGACATTATTTTGGTCTAATCTCAAAACTATAATAATTTTATGACTTCACACATCATGGTTTCACTGTTATATTAAAGAAAGAGATGGCTAGGATTGCGTATTGAAGATTATAAAGTTATTAAGATGCAAATACTTTCTAGAAAGAGAAGTACATTAAAAACTAAAGAAAGCAATATTAGATTTGGTAAGTAAAGCATATGACAATTCTGTGTGCTTGTCAAGCTGCAATGGTGTATTCTGACTGATCTTGTCAATTTCTACTTCATACATACACATATGTAAATTACTAATAGAGGAGTTATAGCGAAATATTTTGTAATTTATTAAAGGAGAGTTTAATAGCTGTATTACGTTCATATGAGTATTTACTGGCTGTATGTTAATATTCTAACCTATATAATTATAACAATCAGAACTTCACAATTATTTATGGAAAGTATAACAGTTTGTGGAGGAAAATCTAATATGCATCTGTTGAAAAATCAATTGAATAGAATAACAAGTTTTTATTTCCCAATTTAAGACTTTAATGCGTAAGGTATTCTAAATGACTATCAACAAATTGAGATTTGTTTGAGTTGTTTCTTGGTCTTTGGGGGAGAATAAAACATTAAAATTTTAAGTTCCAATAACTGATAAAAAGAAATAAATTACTGACAACTCAGGTATCACAGGGGAAGATCTAGCTTTTAAAAAAACAAAACCGGGGTGGGGGTTTTATATAAGTTTCATAATGAAGAAAATTTATAATAGTCCTGGGGAACACTTTCAAATATATAAGGCAGTAAATAAATCAACACATATAAAAGATAAAATAATTTTTTATTAACTATGAGTCTATACAGAGTGGCATTTTATATATAGCTCTGTGATTAAGGACAGCCTTTGAAGCAGTCTGAGTCCCACCTTTGTTACTTCCTTTGTAAATGGTTCGGGAAAATCACAAACCTCCCTGTGCTTCAGTTTCCACATCCTTCATATGGAGATTATAACAGTATCTATTCCATAGGGTTATAGTAGGAGTTAAATGAGTTCATATATATAAAGTACTTTAAACAATGCATAGCCCATATAATGTTACATAAGAGTTGGCTATTATTATCATTAATATTATTTAGCCATCATACCTTTAAATTATATTTCAATGAATGAGTTCACTGAACTATGTAACATTTTCGAGATTTTGTAAAGTTAAATTTTGAATTATATAATGTTAGCAGGACTTTGTGAATGATACAGGAAGACTACTTGGTGACTAGATATGAATGGGAAAGTAAAACTGAACCAGGCCAGAAAAGGCTGCTTTAGGTTTAAGAATAATAACCTGGTCAACGTTTATTTTCAATTTGTTTTGTTATCAAACCAACAACTCAAACCAAACCAGCAATACAAAGAATAATATAAAGACTATAAAGAATAATAATATATAAGGATACAGTGACAGTGAAGTTATGATTCTCTGATGTTTCCCTTTTCCTTCTGGAGAAACAATGCCTAGAGTCAGTTGGTCTCAGAAATCTTTTGTTGAAGAAGAATGTGGCAAGTCAGAGTAGCCCAGAAACATGAGCTTGTCACTTCTTAGAATATTTTAGGGAGTTGAGATTTTGAGGGTGGAAAATCAGTCCAGGGTATCTATTAACATAAAAGAATATCTTGATGCCTCACATTTCTTCTTTTTACATATTATTTCTTGCTAAGTTATAGATTCTACTTGAGCATTTTATGTAGCAGTCCTACAGAAGGAAAAAGAAAAGAGTTAAAATGGCTCTGAGAATCCAAGATACGGGAAAAATTATGGTAGCAACAAACAAAATAGTCAATTTTAAGAGTTAACTTGGGAGGGGGATTCAGAAATATGTACTCTTACCATTTCTTATAGAATACCACACATTTATAGCCATAAGAAACCTCAGAGCCTAATAAATCCATTCGCCTCTTTTTTTTTTTTTTCCTTTACTGACTTTAGAGAAAGAGGAAGGGGGGGGGGAGAAAGAGGAAGGGAGAGAGAGAGAGAGAAACATTGATGAGAGAGAACATCGATTGGCTGCCTCCTGCATGCCCCTCCCTGGGGATTTGGCCCACAACCTGGGCATGTGCCCTGACTAGGAATTGAACCAGTAACCTCTTGGTGCATGGGTCAACACTCGACCACTGAGCCACACCAGCTGGACCATTCACCTCATTTTATAAATGAGGAATGTGAGCTCCATCCCTCTTGAGTGACTTACCAAATTCACATAGATGTTAGGAGAACCAGGATCAGGACGCAATCTATTGATTCTAGGTTTAATAATGTTTAGAGTTAAATGTGTTTTTTCATAGTACAACATTTTGAAACTTGTTTAGTTATAGGTAGACTGCATAGTTATTTTTAATTAAGCAGAACACCCCACTTCCTTACCATGCTCTTTAACAGTGTTTATTTTAGGTTAGGCAGCAATGTTGAATAGTAAGAGTTCTGTTGAGCCATTAAGTTCCACATTCTGTTCACAGATGGTATATGACCCTCCTCAGTGGGCTTTTCCACAGAAAAAAAATCACATAGTCCTATTATTTCTCCTTTACTAACTCAACTGCAGTGTGGACTTCTTCCTAATAGTTTTTTCAATCTTCTCTTTAGTTCTTTTTAAACATTTATTACTTGTTATAAGAAGAATGATACTCCAGATTTTTATTATTGAAGAAACAGAAAAAAGATAAAATAAGAACTCTAACCATTATATGTGTTTAAATTTGGAGAGAGAGTGAGAGAGGGAGGGAGGGAGGGAGGGAGGAGGGAGGGAGGGAGAGAGGGAGAGAGAGAGAGAGAGAGAGAGAGAGAGAGAGAGAGAGAGAGAGAAACCAAGACCCTAAAATGGAAAAGTATCATTTTGAAATATTTTAAAGGACAAGTGAGATTCCAAAATTATTTTTCTGGAATTTCCTTTGGTCACATAAAGTATGATTTTTTTTTTATTACTTTATTGTAATGTTTTCTGGCAGTGCTTATAATATGCTCATATTTTATTATAGTCACTGTTCTTAGGAATTTATAACTCAACTGTTACAATTTGCCTACGGCTGAAACATGATCTACAGATGTTTGGCTTAGATATAATTCTTCAAACATAACTCAATTTTAAAGGCAATAATTAATATTAGATTGGATGTTCATACGTGTTTGAAATATTAAGTACTGTGTTTTTAATCTTATAAAAAATGATCGGAAACATTATAGGGAAATGAACATTTGAAAACAATATTGCAGAATGGCATTTCAAAAACAAAGTTATTGCACTTTAAAGAGTGATAGCTCCGATTTTTCATTTATCATGAAGTAGGATAAGAGACCTCACTCATTTTGTCAAATTATCTCCTTGATGACAATCTAATAGTTGGAAATACAAGAACATAAAGAGACTATAAAACTATATCCTGACCCACAACTTCACCACCTCTTCCTTTACCCCCTAAATTTTTCATTTAGTTCTACCTTTCTAAAATACTCCTGGAGTATTTACCAAATTAGATTCATCCCTCAATAATTATTTTCTGTTGTTGAGGTCATAGTTCTATTTCAGAGCATGGCCATGATCTTTCTTTATGGTCTTATTCGTTTTACTGTCTCTGCTTCTTGTGAGGAGACTGCCCAATCTCTCTGCTCTTTGATGATGCCCAGCAATGACAGACACACTGTGCACCCCCGAAGTGCAAGTAAGGAAAGGGTAGGCTTGGTGCCTATGCTCATGCCCATTCAGTGCATGCTTCTTTCTCACCCACAGTCCTGCAGGGATCACTGTTGTCTAAGGAGAACATTTCTAAATCTAAACTTTAGCATTGCTTACCACAGACTAATCTGTACTTCTTTCATTTGTCCTGTGCACCACTATTTACTTGGGTTAATTTTCTCATCCTATTAGTTATATTTTGCCCATCAGGTTTTTTGTTCATTTGTTTTTTAAATTATATCACACAGCATTTTATACTCACTGCCTGTTCACCTAAAAGGTGACTCTTGCTTCTCTTATCCTTCATCACCTTGGAACCATGTAAGTATAGAAGCATCACAGATTTATGCCAGTCACATGAAAACTCTGAACCACCATCATTCTGGTATACCCTGTCATTGGCATCAAGTGACATTCCTTTAATACCACTTGTGTTTATTAATTAACTTCTCTACTGAGGTTTGATAGAGAAAAGTTACACAGCGATGTCACTTTGGAATTCTTCAAAATCATGGTTACCAACCTTATCTGAATGCTCAACATGTTTCAGTTTATTATTGTTTTACTCTGGAACTGATTTTGATGAAGGAAATAAAACACACATTCACTATCACAATAATAAAATAAACACATTTTCTTTTAACAACATTTGCATGCACAAATAACAAAAAATACAAAAAGGTTTCTGAAATGGTCATAGTTAGTCAAGAGATATTCAGAAATTATGTAAGTTTTAAATTAGATTTTGAATAAAATGATAAACAAAAATTGGCAAGAGAGGTGTTAAGGATGGGAGATGTTTCAAATGAAGAGGTAGAAAATGTAAAATTAAAAAATTGTAAGCCCCCTGAGAGCAGGGGTAATTTCTTTTTAAAATATGTTTACCAATTATATTTGAAATAATAAGTACTTATTGCAAAAACAAGAAAATGCTAAGTATAAAAAAGTCAGTAAAAATCAACCATAGTCTAAATATCTGGAGATGACGATTTTAACATTTTGGTTAATATAATTTCTAGGAAACTGTGTTTTATATGCAGTAAGTGATTCATTTCCTGAGTTACAAGCACCCGCAAGTACCAAACAGATCTAGGTTCAAACTGTGCTTCTAATCTGGGTAGCTGTGCCACATGGACATATTAGTTAGTCTCTATAAATGAGGATGATAACTATTTTGTAGCATTATTATGAAAATTAAAGATGATGATGCATATAAAGTACCTTGAACATAGTAGATCTACAACAAATCATATTGCTGTTTTGCTATTATAGTTAAGCTGGCTTCTATACATATTTTCTTAAGTTTGAATATATGTTATATGAATTAATGAGGTTTTATAGTATTGACAAATTGGTACAACTCTAAACAGAATATTGATACTGTAACTTGTTTTATAACAGAAGTTTGCTATGAACAAAACATTTACTGAGTTTGAGATCTCTACAAAACCTTCAACCAAATTGTTCATTACAAAAGTGAAATTTTATTTTTTGCAACAATTTTTTAATAACTTATCATCTGAAGAGTTGAACTACCGAAAACTGTTTAAAAGTATGCAAATACATAAACTAAGTTTATTATTAGTAATAATGGCCATTGGATTTAAAAATGACTATTCTGATAATAGTTATAACTAGTTGAGCCGCTAGGGAGATTTGAAGATATCAAACTCATTGGTTATGTGGAAATATTGAGGTTTTTATACCCTTAAGAAATATAACTTCTGATAAACATGGAGTTTCCTACCATTTACCTTACAGTTTTATGTTTTAACCTGATTTCAAATTAATATTTATTATGTTACATTATAGGTAAATATTTGTTTTTAAATGAGAAATCACAGCATTTATTACAAAATACTTTGAATGAGAAAAGTCCAAATGTATTAGTATTTGGCTATTTTAAAATGTTATATCTATGTTGTGGGGGAGGCTGAAACTTTCTTCTACCCTCAAGGTTCTTTCTGCTGATCTATAATTAAAGCCACATGAGCCAGATTAACAAGAAAAAATAACCAAATTTAATACATATGTGTGCATGGGAACCCTGCCTACATGAGAGGTTCAAAGACAAAAATGGAAAATGAGGTGTATATGACATTCTGAGCAAGGATCACCTTGGGGCATCAGAGGGGAGGAAGGTCATTGCATGGTGATAAGAAGAGCAGATCTTCAGTAATTACTAGTGTATCCTGCCATATAGATAGGTCAAAACAGATTATCTCTGATAATCTCTTATTGTAGGCAAGACCCCTAATTCAGATTCTTCTAGGTAGTGAAGGGGTTAGGAAGGGCAGAAGTTTCTCTTCAGATGGCAGGGGCTTGGATGCTTTTAGCTGAAAATAATCCACATATCACAGAGGCACATCTTAGTGTAAATCTTTCTAAACCATTATACTTCTTATTCTGTATTTATGACTAATTGGATTTGCAATTGACAAATCTTGTGATTCCGTAGACTTTTGCATTAAAACACTATAATTAGGTGTTTTCTTTTCAAAATAGTATCTCTGAAGAAAAATGAAAACTTTATCCTAAGAGTAATTCTTTGAATTTTTATTTATTTATTTTTATTAATTAATTTATTTATTTTTGTTACAGATGTTTCTCTTTTTTCCCGATTGACACCCTTCTCCCCCTGCCTCCCACCCTGTCCCCAGCTTTGTTGTCCATGTCCATTGGTCATGCATACATACATATAAGTTCTGTGGTTTATCTCTCTCCCCCACCCCCTCTTCTGAGGGTTGTCAGTCTGTACCCTACTTCCATGTCCCTGGTATTACCCCGTTCCTCAGACTGTTATGTTCATTATATTCCACAAGTAAGTGAGATCATACAATACTTGTCTTTCTCTGTTTGGCTTGTTTTGCTTAGGATAATACTTTCCAGGTCCCTCCATGTCGTCTCAAAGGATAAGAGATCTTTCTTTCTTACAGCTGCATAGTACTCCATTGTGTATATATACCACAGCTTTTTTATCCATTTGTGTACTGATGGACATTTGGGCTGTTTCCAGATCTTAGCTATTGTAAACAGTGCTGCTACAAACATGGGGGTGCATATACTCTTTCTGATTGGTGTTTCAGGCTTCTTAGGGTATATTCCTAGAAGTGGGATCACTGGGTCAAATGGTAGTTCAATTTTTAATTTTTTGAGGTAACATCATAGTGTTTTCCATAGTGGCTACACCAGTCTGCATTCCCACCAGCAGTGTACTAGAGTTCCCTTTTCTCCACACCCCCGCCAACACTTGTTGTTTGATGATTTGTTGATGGCAGCCATTCTGACAGGTGCGAGGTGATACCTCATAGTTGTTTTAATTTGCATCTCTCTGATGATTAGTGATGTTGAGCATTTCTTCATATGTCTCTTAGCCATCTGTATGTCCTGTTTGGAAAGGTGTCTATTTAGTTCCTCTGCCAATTTTTTAATTGGGTTCTTCGTCTTCCTTTTGTTGACTTGTATGAGCACTCTCTTACAAGTGGAAATTAACCCCTTATCTGATATATCATTGGCAATTATGTTCTCTCATACAATGGGTTGCCTTTTCATTTTGATGATTGTATCTTTTGCTGTGCAAAAGCTTTTGAGTTTGATGTAGTCCCATGTGTTCATTTTCTCCTTTGTTTCTGTTGCCTTAGGTGATGTATCAGTGAAAATTCTGCTGCGTATGATGTCTGAAATTTTGTTGCCTATGTTTTCTTCTAGGATTTTTATGGATTCATGAGTCACATTTAAGTCTTTTATCCATTTTGAGATTATTCTTGTGTATGGTGTAAGTTGATGGTCTAGTTTCATTGCTTTGCGTGTAGCTGTCCAATTTTCCCAACACCATTTATTAAAGAGGCTGTCTTTACTCCATTGTATGCTCTTGCCACCCTTATCAAATATTAATTGAGCATATTGTGTTGCGTCCATTTCTGGGTTCTCTATTCTGTTCCATTGATATGCCTGTTCTTGTGCCAGTACTAGTCTGTTTTGATTACAGTGGCTTTGTAGTATAACCTGAAATCTGGTAATGTGATCCCTCCAACTTTGTTCTTTTTTTTCAAGATTGTTGTGGCTATTCAGGGTCGTTTTTGGTTCCATAGGAACTTCTGAAGTATTTGTTCTAGTTCTTTGAAGTATGTCGTTGGTATTTTGATGGGGATTGCAATGAATCTATAGACTGCTTTGGATAGTATGGACATTTTAATGATGTTAATTCTTCCAATCCATGAACAAGGTATGTGCTTCCACTTTTTTATATCTTCCTCTATTTCTTTTTTCAATGTCCTGTAGTTTTCTGCGAGTAGGTCCTTTATTTTTTATTTTTTGGTTAAGTTTATTCCTAGGTATCTTAATTTTTTTGCTGCAATGGTACATGGGATTGTTTTTTTTAGTTTCTCTTTCTGTGAGTTCATCATTGGTGTTTAAGAATGCTGTCGATTGCCCTGGCCGGTTTGGTTCAGCGGTTAGAGCATCGGCCTGCGGTCCTGAGAGACCTGGGTTCGGTTCCCGCTAAGGGCACGTACTTCGGTTGCAGTTTGTCCCCGGCCCTGGTCGGTTGTGCAGGTGGCAGCCACTCGATGTGTTCCTTTCACATCGATGTTTCTCTCTCTCTCTCTCTGTTCCTCTCTCTCCCTCCCACTCTACCTGAACAAAAAATGGAAAAATGTCCTCGGGTGAGGATAAAAAAAAAAAGAATGCCGTCGATTGCTTGATGTTAATTTTGTATCCTGCTACTTTGCCAAATTCATTTATTAAATCTAGTAGATTTTTGATGGAGCCATTTTACTACCCCTAATTCTTTGAATTTTTAGGTAGGACTTAAGATAAATCTTCAGCTCTTTTATTATAGTTTAATAAATAAGCTGAATTTATTAATAATTAAGTAATTAAAGATGAGGAATTTCATTAGTATTATTGTCTCTGCAAACCTTTTTAGACAATTTTACAAGTATTTTGGATTTCTGCAAACTCAAACCACATTTACCTAAACCCTTTTTAGTTACTATTTATTTCATGTATATTTGCTATAATTTAATGTTTTAAATTTCTCATTCATTCATTCATACCATCAATCATCAAAATATTTTATAAGCACTATTTTATATCCAAAAATAGCATATTCCTAAATAATGTAGTTCACACTCTGTACCAACTCTCATTCTTAGTCCATCTTATTGCCCTGATCAGCATGTTCACATAGTACTTCTCACCATGTGGTCTTTTATAAAATATATCTATTTATGTGTTTTTAAGTGCACCTTCCCTTGCCCAGCTGGTGTGGCTCAGTAGATTGAGCATCTCCCATGGACTGAGAGTTCCTGGTTCGATTCCTGATCAGGACATATGCCTGGGTTGTGGGCTTGATTCCCAGGAGGGGGTGTGCAGGAGTCAACTGATCGATGTTTCTCCCATCAATGTTTCTATCTCTCTCTAAAAAATCAATAAAAACATTTAAAAACTAAATAAATAAAATGTGCCTTCCCCACAAGAATAAAATCTCCATAAAGGCAGAGATTGTACCTTGTTTCAGCTATATCCCCAGCTTCTACAGCAATGCTTCTTACTTATCAAATATTAAATAGACATATATAGAATGAATGGATGACTAAAGCTTTGATACTGGATGAACCTACATAAGTGTTACCAGAGGAATGAGGGTACAAGATCCCTCCGAGACTCACAGGCAGGAGGTTCTTGGGGTGCAGTCGGAATAAGCATATTCAGTAGTCCCACAGGAGACTGAATGGTTTCTATAGGTATGGAATTACATTTCTGGGTTTGTAAAGTCCCATGTCCCCCAGTCTAGTCCTGGAAGAGAGGCAGTTGGGGATTCAGCACGGCTAGAAATAAGGCCAGAGTCCAGAGTGTCTTTTCCATTGTACAGCTGGGTCCAGTTCAGGCATCAGGCTAGATTCAGTTTTTTAGTCCTTTGTAGGGGTCCCACATGGCTGCAGGCCATGTGGTGAATGCAGGGCTCTAGAGCCTCACAAGCTGGGAGTCTGGCTAGATGACTAGAGTGGAGAGAGAGAGAAGGCTTTCCTTTGTTTAAATATTAAATATTCAGGTTTAGCTAGCTTTTAGTGGCTATGCCTATTCTGTCCACTTACTGGCTCCCAGGTGTGAAGGGTAGGTGTGAACTTCCCGTGTTACTCAGACCTTACTTGGCATGTGTCTAAACTGCTTTTGTCAAGTCCTTTTCCCCATCCATCAGTGGGGAATAGACCTGGGGTGTTCAACTATAGCTTTCTGGCAAAGCTGTATAAATGGCATGCCCATATTAATTGGTCTTCCCTTTATTCTTTTTCTGTTAAATAATAACCAGATTACTGCAATGGTATCATAAGGAGTAGCATATTTAAGTTTTAGTCAGTTATCAGAGAGGAGAATTTTTTGCCTTATTCATATATAAATAGCGGGGCCAGGGGATGAGACTTTAACAATTCTGAGGTTACCATTTCCAGGTCAGTTTGTCGGTAAGAGTGGAAGGAAGGTGCAACCACCTTTGTTCACAGTGGTCTATGAGGCTTTGTGGTTTCCTTTTCAGTGCTTGGTTACAGTAAGAAACAGCAGGATGTTTATAAATACTCTCTGAGGGGTGCTATTTTGCTCAGCTTCCAAACTAGAGAAAAGTGTGAAAATTAGTTCACACCTCATGAAATTTAAATAACAATACACCCTACCTAGCTTAATAATACCCTAGTTCTTCAACTGCTATATTTCATTTTGCCTAAAAATTGGGATTATTGGTTTTGATTTAGTATTACAACTTGATTTAGGTGTTGTTTTTTTTTCTTTATTTTGGGGTAATTAACATGATTTTTATTCTTGTTCCTCAGAATGGATTGGGAAGATGAATATTTCCATAATTCTTTTGACCTGCTTAGTTTGTTAAATTCATTTCCTGGAGACTTGGAGTTAAAGCAGATCTTCAGTGACATTGATGAAAAGATAGAACAGAATGCTGCAAGGTAAATATTGCTAATTATTTAAAACAGGTAGGTTTCCTGTTTAATTTAAACAGATTTTATCTAGTCTATGTTTTATTGTTTCCTGTTAGATAATTTTTGGTTTTCATTGTGATAACTTTGCTGGAAAAAAAATTGATGAGACCTTTCCCCCTAAAATTTAATGTGATTTACCTTCTCTGATGAATACCTTAAATAAAACTAAAAAAATATATAGGCATTGCCTTTGTTATTGGTGGAAATTGAGTTCATGGGCTGTCCCAAGGAAAATAATTTTCTAAAGCTCCTACAGGAGGGGAGGGGGTTTTGTGGAAAGCTTTATTGATAATGGAAAATTTAGGGGGTTCCCCTCCAAAGTATCATCTCTGTCCATCTCAACATGAAAGAAGTCCAATCTTGTCTTCAGCAAGGCCAAGATTAAGGCCACTGCCCAGAATTTCTGCTCCACAATAAAGTCCAGTCTAGTGGAGTCCTGCATGTGGAGTCCACATGGCCATGGCCATGTGGCTGCTTAAGGCCACACGGCTATGGAGGCAAGTGCAGGAAAGCCTAGGTGAATGCGGGTCCCAGAACAAGAGAGAGCACAAAGAGAAGAGAACTCTTTGGGGAGTTCACCCTTCCAAGATTTTTCTCACCTGCAGTGGCTCCACCCTTTTAGCCAATGATTTTTTCCCCAGGTTAGACTGACACAAGCACCTTCCTTACCTCGCCCCAACTTCAATGCATCTTCCATCTCCCCTTTTGTTCTCTCCCTTTCCCCAGTAATTTGCAGAGAATTGACCAGTGGTTTTCTGGGGAGCATGAAGCTTTAGCTTCCTGGTGAAGCTTCCCAGATGATCATGCTTATAATGCCTGGCCTCTTCCTATTATTAACATTACCTAGCCAATTACAACAACTAGACCTTCAAATAGTGAAATTAAAGTTTATTGAATTGCTATTAATGATTTCCTTTTTTTTCTTTATTGAGAGAGGTTTAGAGAGAGAGGGAGAGGGAGAGGGAGAGAGAGATAGAAACATCAATGAGAACATTGACTGGTCGCCTCCTGCATGCCCCTACGCTGGGGATTGGGTCCACAACCTGGGCTTGTGCCCTGACCGGGAATGGAACCGGCAACCTCTTGATGCATGGGTTGATGCTCAACCAGTGAGCCACACCGGCCGGGCTATTAATGATTTCTTAAATTTGCCAGTATTGTTGGCCTGGATTTTCATTAATATGTTTAGAGTTAAACATTCTCATTTGATGGCTAAGCACAAAAATTTGAAATTAAAATATTGAAAATAAAATAATGCAAAGCCATGGATTTATATTATTATATAAACAGAACATTAAAATTAAATTATTTGGCCCTGGCCGGTTTGGCTCAGCGGTTAGAGCATCAGCCTGCGGTCCCAAGAGGCCCGAGTTCGGTTCCCACTAAGGGCATGTACCTCGGTTGCAGTTTGTCCCCGGCCCTGGTTGGTCGTGCGGGTGGTGGCCACTCGATGTGTCCCTTTCACGTCGATGTTTCTCTCTCTCTCTCTCTTCCTCTCTCTCCCTCCCACTCTACCTGAACAAAAAAATGGAAAAATGTCCTCAGGTGAGGATAAAAAAAAAAAAAATTAAATTATTTGTATGTAATGTTTGTCATTTTAAGTCTCCTCCTCACTTATTTGGAAGTGTAGGGACTCCATAGAGAATTATATCATATTAGTCTTAATTACCTACTCCAAAAGTGTCACCAAACACTAAAGGAAGCTTGGACAGCTAAGTATTTTCCTACTAACACACATTCTTTGATAGAATAAACTTTGTCTTCATATGTATTTCTGGGCTCTTGAGTCACTTTACTTATTTGAATTCTTTTGGTCAAAGGTTCTAATGATTCACCCAATGGGCTACAAATATGCAAGCCACAGTAAAAATTTCTGTTGTATAATGATAACATAGTATTTCCTTTCTGGTATATTGAATTGTCAAAGAACCGAACCAAACAAATGAAATATTCCTATCATTTTTTCCTCAAGTTTTATATGAGAATGCAGTTAATTTTTTTTATCATTATAATAACAGGCATAGATAACTGATTCAAAAGATAGCATATTGTTGGGGTATTATAATTAAAAAAAAATGTTCTCCCATCGCAGAAATCCTCTACACAAAGGCAGAAGGGAAAGAAAAAATTTTTATCACTCAATAAGCATTAAACCAGAATGCAGTGCTTATCACAGGTACTTTGCTAATTGATTGAAAAGACATAAAGGAATCTTACCCCATTATATAGCCTAGTAGGTACAACCCATTTGCTTCGTCTCTGTTTGCTGCTGCACCCAGACCAGCACTTGGACCCATGCTTGGCCCTGTAGGTGAACCTGAGAATAAATTGAGGGAAGAATGTGTGCTACCTACAGGGGCCTTTATTTAGCTTTGATTATATCATCTCAGACTTGGGAAAGAGCAGGTTTTCTTTCAAACTAACCGCTCTCTTTCCTGGTTCTTTGTGGGTTTGTGCTGGGCCTGCCCCCTATCCAATCCCTTTTCTGCATCCTTAGGGTCTCGTGTCCCTTATCCAGTCCTTTTCCCAGACTAGACTCCGCCCCTTTATGTTGCAATTTTGGTTCCTACTGTACATGCCTCAGAGTTTTGCCTTGTCATCTAGTGTCAGTTGTGCATGCACTTACCTTCCTCTGCTCCATCTTGGCTTCTACTACAAAGGAACTTCCCCTTTTCCTCTCTCCGTTAATCCTGGCTAATGGCCCATTATCCCCAGGGGAGATTGGAAAGCAGATTCTTCCTGCCAGCTTCAGGGATTAAGTCCCCTCCATGGAGGATGTGCCTGTCCCCTGGAGAGCCTGTGAGTGCTATAGCTGCCTAGTGATTCAGGCTTAAAGTCCAGTTCAGCTCCCTAGTTTTTTACAAATGTTTTACAAATGTTTGATTACATTTGCTCCCTTTATTAATAACTAGCTAGCTACCTATGCTAACACTCAAACACAGGATTTGACAGCACATTTTTCACACATAGTTTATGCTAACTTTATCATGGTTAAAAAACACCTGTGTTAGGTATTTGGCTATATCCTGAGGAGAAACAAATTTCTCATATTTTTAGGGCAAGAGTTTTTGTAGAAATAACACACCCACTGAAGTTGGGCTCCTACACTTCCACAGAAACTGGGAGATACAGGAGCTGTCACCCTTGGTATTTGCATTTGAAAAAGATGAGTCCCACCCTAACCCTAGCCCTGGCCGGTTTGGCTCAGCGGAAAAAGATGAGTTCCAGTTTCTTGAGAAAGACAGTACTGGCTAGGAAAGTTGACAAAGACCTATCTAGTCTTCCCAGGGATACATGTCAAAGAGATGAAAAAGTGCTTATAATTACAAGTTTCTCAGGTAAATGCTTTAAAAAATAAGGAATGGAGGGAAATCTTTTCCCTTATTTAAAATGGAGAATTAAGTCTCTTATTTTTAATTTGTATTTGCCCTTATTCTATATGTATATTCTTAATTTAGAAATTATATCCTTATATTTTATATCATGTTTTATGAACAGACTTTGTAAATATAGCATACGTATGACTTGAACATACTATAGTGTACATTATAATTTATAGTATATATAAATATAAAATAGCTATATTGAACTTTAGTGTAATTATATACTTAGGTAATTTATTTATATATTATATAACAGAGTTTCAAACTCAAAGGAAATTTAAATAAAAATAGATTAACAAGTCATTTATGTACAATCCAGAGATGGTTATATTAAAACAAATATTTAATATTTTAAAAAGATAACCTTCTTCATTCATAATAGCATTTAGATTCCATCAGAACAAAATAAGCTACTGAACTCTGATGATTTTGTTGTAGACTGCTTCATTTTTATTTGCTAAGCCATCTGTAGTTAATTTCCTGTTCTTTCTAGTCAATAAGAAATAATATTTAGAAGTAGAATAGTGATTAAAATACTGTATTTGCATTCATAAATTGTTATGTAGGTCAAACTTAGATGTTAGTATTAAAAAGAAAATATGACATGGAATATAAGGATATAATTTTTAAATTAAAAATATTTTATTGTCCATATATTAAAACAAACCTTGAGCAGAACCACCTCAAGTGACCATTGATCTTTACAACGAATAAAATAAGGGAGTAGCTGTATGTACTGTATGCTACATTTAGAATCAAGTCTATTTTTCATCAAATTCAATTATGTTTTTATTAGACTCTAAGGAATAAACATAATAGTATAGGGTGTATATATTTTTAAAAATAAAATACTGAATAATAACCATAGTTCAGAAGAGTCTAAATCATTTATGCACTCATTCATTGCCTTCTAACAGAATAGCTTTTAGAAAATTGTATGTCATGACGAATTGGTTATGCCACACTTACACTGCAGTAGTTGAATTACCTTTGGCATTTTTGTATTTGAACAGTTTTATTTATCTCTCAATGGTGTACATTGAATAAGTAATGAACATCTGTATGATATGGGTTTTCCCAATACTTTCTAAAGAAAAAAACATTGGTAATTCATTTTTAAATATGGTATTTTTCCTTACTCTTAAATTTTTAAAGTTGTATTTCTAACAGTCACCTTGAATTGTAAGTGTGAATTCCTTCCTTCCTTCTTAATATCATCAGGTTTTATGAGCCACAGGGTCTATGCTTCCCCAAAGCAGTGATTCACCGGAATGGACCAGAGTGCCCAGAGGTCACTGAACCTTCACCTGCCCTTTAAGAGGCTGTCATTCTCTCAAACCATTTTCACTTTTACATCCTTGGTTTCATTAAGTCAGAACTAGGTGTCGCTTAGGTCTGACAGTGGAAATCAGTGAGAGTGAATCATTTACTTTTAACACATATCAAAATTGGTAACAAGAGGGTAAATAACCTACCAAAGCGGAATATATGAATGTTGTATCCATAGACTCAGTGAGTTCGGTAACTGAAAACTGCACAGCACTGAAATTTTTTTCAAGCTGAATGGACCTTATTAGTTTAACAAGATATTGGGGTATAGAGGTTCTATTGGGCAGACAATGTGACATGGGATGATTATTCTCCTCATAATGTTCAGTTGGATAGATATAATTATATCATTAAGAGTTTATTTTACCTTTCTATTTTATAATTACAGATAATCTGTGTAAACCTCACAGGACATCAGTTTTGCTGGTACTGTTGCAAGATTACTACTTTCTAAAAAAACATGAAGAAAAAAATAAGTGTTACGGTAGATAATATTTGTCTGAATCCCGGAGATCAGTGATGAGAATGGCATGGGGGATGGCATTAACTTTTTATGACAGAATAATGGATACATGGTTCCTATAAATTTAACCGTGCTTATTCACAGAGGATACCTATTCCACAGATTACACTTACTTCTCACATAATGCTTCTTTTTGGATTTATATAGGAAAATTTTCTTTAAAGTTTCCACATGATGGCCTAAAAGTCTAGAAGTAACCAAAACAAATCTTCAGATATGCTGTCAACTTTGAATTTGTCGTGGCACAATCACAAATCTGCCAGTGGACACACATATATTAATGCATTTTATGGACAAGAAAATTATATAAAATGAAAATTAGTCATTTTAAAGACTGTACATTATTATTTCTGGAAATATTTTGGTACTTATTTAGTAATAAGATAATGCAAATATTTGCTCCTTTTTTAACTTCCTGTGTTGGTACTTCTCTTTTACATTTCTCTATGCTTCTGTCTCCCTGCTTCTTCTGTCTCACTGAATATGACCAGGTTACATGGAAAGCAACCTGAAAGGTTTCCCCATATCCTTGAACCTAGAGCAAGACTTGAACAGCTATTTTGCAGTTTCTTCTGTCTGGGTCCATTTTAGTACTCTCATCTTCCTCACTTCCTCAGAATTAAAAATGTCTACAAGGCAGATAGCATCATGGTCCTCAGCAGCTCAGTAGCCTAAGTTTTTCTCAACTCTATTTATATTTTTTACTTTTTAAACTTTTCCAGTCCTCCTGTAGCCCTCAACCTGAAATCCGGTGATGCATGCAGATAGAAATGGGGGTGAGTAAGAAGAAGACGAGCCACTGTCTGTTTCATGGTGGCCTAATGACCCACTTTCTTCTCATCAGTTCCTATCATTAGCTTCATTATTTGAATGTCTGTGATTTACTTAACACCTTTCTGCACAGTCCTACACTGAGAGCCCTCAGTGCTTCCCTTAGACCAACGCTTTAGGAGGCTGAGAGGGGTAGTGTAAAATGTGGGGCCAGTAGTTCCGTTAGATGATAATTAAAAGATTCTTTCAAGTAATACATACATTTTAAGTGTTTGACATTTTTTTAAAGTATAACTTATTTTTAAGTGTGTTAGCTTCACCTACTCTTGGCCAAATAGGTATAAAACAATAAAGAACTGTCTCCCAGATCACCACGAGGAAAAATGATGTTCTGAGAAGTCAGTTATTAGTAGATTCAAATCCGTGTGACTCTACTTGGCTTGCTTTATCTCTTAGAATAATAATACCTACCTCATAAAACATTATGTGATTAAATGAAATTTGTGTGTTTCAAATGCTTATCACAGAGTCTTTCGTAGCTAAGGCTCAATAAATGTTAACCCTTACCCATTTCCTATTAAATATGGTTTCCTGTGGGTTAAATCCATTGTTAAACCACTAATGTAGTTTAGAAATGTTTTATATAATACCCCTGAATAAATCACACAGCGTTGGTGCACATTCCTCATTGCGGATAATGCCACCCTGTTTATATAATGTCATAACTTTTAATTATTGACCCTCAGCTGAAAAATGGATCACTTGGGCAAATAGAAGGAAGCAAACACATCTAAAACTATAAATATTGACAACTACTCCCAGAAATAGGGAGATAGATCAAAGGCAAATTATAGCTACCAAAAAGAGATACCAAGAAGATTCATTATCATTGGGGGAGCAAGATCTAGGCACCCTGAGGACTTCTTTAGAACTCCCAACCATATCTGGAGAGAAAACAAAGGAATTATTGTTTGAGGATATTCCTAAAGAATATTCTTTTTATTATCTTTTCATGGGAAATAAGGGAATGGAAGCAAGTGTCTTCCTATTAAATTGTTTGATAACAAAAGTATGAATAATTGTACTGAAAATCCAGACCTGACAAAGAGATTGAGCAGCAATAGTTAGGCCACTGAGAACCATAGTTGATAGGCCAGGGGGAAGTGAGGCCCCACTTCTGAGGAAACCACCTGGGGTATCAGTGAAGAACTGGATCAGCTGTGAGGGCAAGACCAAGGGAGGGTATATTAAAAGGGGACTGAGCCCTGGTAACAAACTGACTGTTCTGCCTGGCTTATCTTCCTGTTAGATGAGCGATGCCTTGTCTAAACCCAGCTTCACCAGCTTTCCCAGAAAAGAGCTTTGTTGGAGATTCAACATAGTCAACACCTTGTCAAAAAACCACCACTAACACCACCACCACCACCACCATTGCTAATCACAATCCTAATCCTAGAATGTCATGACTAAGAATATTCTCCTATAGTCCCTGGGATGGGAGCTGAGTGAGGGGGCTGGAAGCTGGTACTATTATTTCCTTAATTTCTACTCGAAGGATTTGACTTTTCATCACGGTATTCCCACTGCCTGTCACAAAGTCAGCTAGAAGACAGTTGGTAAATTTGTGTTAGGCATGTTTGTTCAGCATCTATTGTGTTTATCTTAAACTAGTGTGAAGTTAGATGAGTAAAATATGATAGAAGAAGCTATCATCAAATATGTTTTCTTTTTCATTAAGTATTTTTATATCATAAAAGTAATATATACTCATAGAAAATTTTATACTGTAGAGAAAAGCAGATACAAGGAAAAGCTGAGTATGAGGACAGAGATGAGGGAAAGTTTTTCTACTCTGACCCTGCTGGTCTTGTTCTTCAGAGGTAATCTATATTGATAAATTATTGTGTAACCAGCAGGAAATACCATCTACATATATAAACATGCATCCCAAAATACACTTTCTTTTTTACCCAAATGGGAATTATAAAGGGGTGGGCCAGAGTAGGTTTACAGATGTGAGTACATGAAACACAGTTTATTCTTGTATTATTATGTATTAATTATTGTATTATTTGTATTACAATTGTAAATCTACTTTTGACCACCCCATATATATGTATTATAGTTAGAATATTTTACTTAATATATATTTTAAATCTCTCCATCTAATTCTATTTCATTCTTTTTTATTTTACTTTTTGTGTATCTAACAATTTATTAAGCCAATTTCTTCTGGTTGAGAATTTACATAACTTGCAGTCTTTCTGCCACTACTACACACACACATGCGTGTGTCCTTCCTTATTATGAGCGCTGCTCTAAGAGCAACAGTCTCTTAGAAGTTGCATAATTACTCTTGAAAATTATTCTACAGCAGGGCTGCCCCTGTCTTCTCTCACATTGGCAGTATATGAGAATGCGTGCTGCATGCCCTACCGCCTTACAGTGTGACCCTAGGTATTATGAAAACCGTCAGTTTGTAACTTTTAGTCAAATCTGCTATCTGGTTTAGTGGTTGAATTTATGCAGGCAATGGAGATAAAGATGTAGACTAGAAGCGTTCCCATATCTCTTCTGATTCTCATTATTATGCATGTTCCACTTTTCAGGAAGAGAATCAAGGGAATCGGCATAAAGTTAATGCAGATGCAGATTCCCTGCTTTTCTCCTGGTTTCAGTTTATATGGATTCTTGCAATAGACCACATTCTGATAATTGTGCTGAGAATATTGGACAAGCTGAGAGAGAGAGGGAGAGGGGGAGGGAGAGAGGGGGGGGGGGGAGAGAGAGAGAGAGAGAGAGAGAGAGAGAGAGAGAGAGAACATTAACTTATTCTTGCTTGTCATGGGTATTAAACTGCCATGTCCATATATACCTATAGAACCTTCCTGGAAAATTCTTTTTAGATTGTTAAACATAGCCCTGAGTCATGTCTGTCTAGCCTACAACTAGTCTATAAAAAGTGATCCCAAGTCAGATATTAATTTAAGGGGAGAAGAAGAGATCTGTGTCTTGAGGTATAATGCCAGGCTGACTGGTCAGTTCCAGCTCACTGTGGTACTGCTAGGACTACTCTGCCATTGACTGCAAGTTTGGGGAGTGTTTTGCAATTTGTTGACTCTTCTGAAAATGCTTTAAATTTTGTAGGTTGGCATAACCATACACTGGGTCTGAAATTTCTTAAAGCCATCTGGACCATTTAAGAGCCTCTCTAAACTTCTGTGGTGAGAATTGGTAGGATAAAGCAACAAATTACAGAGGGTCATAACTTTAAAGTTTCTTTCATACTGTGTACCTCCTAGAATAACTCTGAACAAAAGGAGGACTAACAACAGAATCTTGGAAGGATATTAAAATAGTCCAGATGAGGGATTAAGAATCTGAGCCTAGTCTTTTAGAATAGAAATGGAAGGGGAGGATACATTTGAGAAACATTTAAAGACATAGTATTAACAGGATTTGGTGTTGAGGAAGTTTTTTTCCTTGAAAGTAGAGTTAAAACATTTTGAAATGACCAAAACATCTCTGAAATTAAAAACAGTTCTGCATAAATGTTTAATTTCTTTCTGCGCATTTCAGCCATTGAAGTAGTTTATTAAAAATGTATCTTTATTGTTTAAAGTATTACAAATGTCCCCCCACTTTTTCCTCCATTGCCCCCTCCACCTTTCTCCACCCCACGCCCCAGGCCTTTTCCACACTATTTTGTGTGTCCCTGGATTATACATATATGCATATAAATCCTTCGGTTAATCTCTTTCTGCGCTCCCCTCCCCACGTCTCTTTGAGATTCCTCAGTCTGTTCCATGAAGTAGTTGTTTCATGAATCTTTTTCTCAACCTTTAAAAAATATTATTCAGAAATATCTTTGTTTGAAGAAAATTACATTTTATTTTATGGCTTATTTATAGTTTAATTGCAAACTAGATTTTGTTCATCAGCCCTCTTCACTATTAATTACCTGTTAATTCCAAGGAATTTTAGTAATCTAATTAGATAAATGGGACTTAACTAAAACCCAGAAAAGTCTATTTACCTCACAACTATTCTCAACTGCACCAGCCTGATATTAATAGGCTGTTGTGCTAATATTGTTTTTCAATTATGTCTGTTTAATTGTAGGACCCCTCAATCTTTTGGAATTGCGATAGTGCAGATATAGATATAGATATAGATATAGATATAGATATAGATATAGATACACACATACATACGAGCATAAGTGTAGTTGTGAGCATAAAATAAATTTATATACTTTATTATCCAAATAAATATAGTATTGAAGTGATATGGCAGTAAGATTAAATAATCAGCACTGAATTCTCAGGGGTCAGCTGTCAGGGAATTCTAACTACAATGATTCCATTAATTTTCTTAAAGCTTTGAGAACTTTGAATATAATCTTTTACAAGGAGAAACCTTTCCTACACCTCCCACAGGCACATTTAGTGGCTCTCTCCTGTGCATTCTCTTAGCATCTTATGCACACCTCTTTTCAAGTCTTACTGTACTATAGTTATTTATTTACACGTCTGTCTCTCTCCCTAGATGGAATTCCTTTATGGATGGGACCATGTCTTGTTCAAGTTTATATCCCTAGGTCACAGTGCCTACCACGTATTCACCATTTAGTTTATGTTTATGAACTATGCCTTCATTCAATGAATAATTTTTATACTCAAGGAACCTAGGTGTGAATGGTGAATGAGAAAATTACCACAGGTATCCTTTTAAAAAGGATACTGTGTATTGCATTTAAAAAATGTTTTATAAATTGATTACATACAGGTTCTCAGTAATGCATCCACTTGCACACATCATTAACTTGGATAATTCTGAGTTATTATCATTAAAGCACTTTGAGGTTCAAATTTATTAATAAATATTGAGACATGAAAAGGCATTTAGAGCACTATGAAAAATATTCATGGGCTGCCCTGGCCAGTAGCTCAGTTGGTTAGTTGGTTAGAGCAGCAACCCAGTACATCAAGGTTGTGGGTTCGATCCCCCATCAGGGCATATACAAGAATTAGCCAATATATAAATGCATAAATAAGTAGGAACAACAAATCCATGCTTCTCTCTCTCTCTTTCCTTTCTCTCTCTAAAATAAATAATTTTTAAAAAACATTCATGCACCTACTATTCAGTTTAAGGGCTAAAACCATTACTGTTAAAGCTCACTACATACTTCTCCCCAGTCTCATCCTACTTCCGTCCCAGCCTGGATTTGGTGATGTTGGTCATTCCAGCACATTTCTCTATACTTTTACCATCTATACTTGTAATTCTGAACACTGTGTAGCATTGTATTGCCATGTTTTCAAACTGTTATATGGATAGTATCACATCCATAAGGTATCCATTGTTACCTTTTTTTCCCCTCAACATTTTATTTGTTAGATTCAGCCATGTTGATAATTGTATTTCTACTTTTTTATGGGTCTATTCCACTGAATGAATTAACTAAGCATTCTCCTGTTGATGGATTTAGGACATTTTCAGTGTCTTTAAATAAAGTTTAAAAGATGCTTTAAAAAGTCCTTGCTAATAAGCCAACCAATGGTGCATATTTGGAGATTTAAACTATTTAGGGAAGAGATTCTACTTTTGTTTTAGATTTTTTACATTTTTGGCCTAGTGTTTGGGATCTAATAATAAATGTGCTAATCGGATTTTTATTTGCTGAATTACGTTGGTTATTTTTTTATGACTGACCTTCTAAAGAAAATTTGAAGCAACTTATAGTTAAACAAAAAATACTTAAACCAAAATAAATACAAGTACCATGTTATTTCAGAAAACCTAGACCAAGGTCTGCATTATCGAAGACTAAGGATATATAGACCTCTTCCCACACAAGACTACTATCCCCATATTATTATCATATATAAAAATTTTACTGTCATATAAAAAAATGTTACTTTTTAGGTGTTGAAAATTAATCATAATTTAATTATGACCTTAATTAAGGAAGATAGTCAGATTACATACAAAACATTCATTTTAAAATTTGAAAATATTTCTTTTTAATAATAATTAGGCAGTAAATCATTAGACTTCAAACAATTGCACTTTGGAAAAAAGATGTATAGACAGTGGTCAGTGGCAGAATGACAAGATATTTAGCCAACTAAAAACAAAATCAGGTACAGATAATGAGTTCTGACATTATAAAATTTGTGACAAAATACTTTTAAAAGACAGCTCTTCTGTCTTAGTTTCTTTCAATGAGGGAGGTCCTCTGAAATGCAACTGCTCAATCCCTTTATCGGTGTTTGGACAAATTATTAAATTATCTAGTCTTCCATAGGCTTTACTATATTTGTAAAGTGTAGTTATTGGCCTCTACCCAGATTCAGATGTTAGAGATTAGCCCAAAAGCCGAGTCCTTATTGAAACAAATTTAGGTAGAGTAACCACTGAGCCTTTCCAATTCACATTGCTGTAATCTATTGGATTTCTTCGAATGAGACACATGAGGATGCTATAATAAAGACTTTGACAAAGGGTCCCTAGAGTCACGGTGTATGTTTAGGGCATCAAGTTTCTCAGTCTGTAGAAATTCTTACGTAAATTAAGAAAATATATTCCAATCTCATGTCAGACTTAGAACTGGCATCCCTGAATAAGATTGTTTCATGAGGAAATTGAATGGCCCGTGGCCAAAGCAGGTATTCTTTTCTGGTAAGTTCTTTGTTTTCATGAAAAGGCTCTCTGGATCTCAGAGTATATTCGTTTCAAGATAATTCAGTTTGAATTCACTCATGCTCAGAAGTCTGCTGAAAAGCCCTCCTTAAAGTTTTACAGTGTATGTTTTATAGGCAACACGTACCTGATGAATTTTGAAAAGTCTTTTATATGACACCAGTTTAAATAATCAGAGCTGGGTTTCCAAAGCCTTCATGGTTCTGTCACATGGAACCTATAATTAATAGCAATGATATTTTAGGGAAAATTTTAATAACAAATCTTCCCTAACACTATTAAGAGGCAGATGCATAGCTGTGAATTTTGGGTTGAGGGGATTAAGCTCCAAATGAATTTTTCTTTTTGTAAGCTTTCTTGCAGTTTAGATATGCTGCCATCAGGTGGTAGTAATATGTTATATCCATGTGGCTCCACGGATGACATTATACTGAAGGTCACCAGTTTACCCCACAATGATTTACAATCATGAATGTACAGATTTTTATATAAAAAGTAAAATAACAAAGTGAAATAATAGTATATCTATTTCATATCATATATAAGGATACTTTGAATGAAACTTTAAAAACATATATATTGGAAGATTCAATTGGATCTGTTTTCTCTATTCCTAGTTTACCTGTTTGTTTATTTATTTAGTAAATGAAGAATTTTATGCCTTCCAAAAGTTTAGAACATATAGAAAAATAAAAGCATCAAATTTTATCATTTAAAAATAATTGCTACTAACCTTTTGTTTTATTTTCTTCCAGTCTTTTTTTTTTAATATGAAATTTTTAGTATGCTTTTTTTTTTGAAGTACAGTTCAATGGCAGAAAATGGTACTTTATAGTAAGAGTGTATATTCAGCATATATCTTTTTTAACTTTTAAAATTACAAGTTCATGGTATCTGCTTTGTGACTTCTTAATATTTCACTTATTGAAGTTTTTCATAATTCTATATAGTCATTTACCTTTTACTAAGTAATGTATATTTCAGGTCTTTGGTCTTCAAGAGTATTTTATCTCTGCCTTTCATACACCACCTATCAAGAAGACCATTATTTCATTGCATCTATATTTGATTTTTGTTTTAACACAAAAGAATTTCTAATTTATCTCTGAGTAGCTAGATATCTTGTATCTCCTCTATTGCATTTGAAATAAAACTTTCAAAAAAACTGAACTTTCAGTTTCAATTATGAATGAAAATATATAGGATCTTTATTAATTTTTATATCATATGAATGTTTTATAATTGTATAAATTGTATCTAACCAAGTACCACATATAAACATTTCAGGGCCTGTGATATTATGAGATGGAGCTATTACCTACTTTCTACAAAAATAATTTTTTCTTTTTTTTTTTATAGCATAGATCATTGCATTAAAGAAATACAGTCCAAAGTTAAGAAACAATGCCCAGATGTGAAGCTACAGACAACAACTGACTGTTTTGAATGGTTAAATAACTATAGTTTTAATTCTTCCAAGTCACCTTCTATTCCCCATGAAGATTTGATAACATTTCTCAAAACACTGGTAAAAAATTTTTTTTGCTTTATAGTAGAGTAGGTTGGGTGAACAAAGGATACAATTCATTCAATTTCTATTTATAAATATTTATTGTGACCATATTTGCCTGCCACATCTAGGGGTTGGGGTTTGTGTTTTGTTTCTGTGTCCCCAATGTAATTCGGTGAGCTATTTGTTTTTATTTTTTTTTCTATTATTTTTATCAATAAAATGAAGTTTTATATAAATGAAGATTACACGTAACTCTTGGGGGATTTATGATGTGATGTATACCACAAAGTATATATATATGTACCACAATTATTTACCAGAAAAGTTTATATTTATTGCATTTTGTGTTCCTTCACTACTCATTTTCTCTGAGCTCATTAGTAAGCATGATAAGATCACCATTGACTATATCTATTAACTAGCATTGTCTGTCCATTCTCTTCATCCCCAACCTGCAGGTATATCGGGTTCTTTTCAATCAAGGCAGCAATTTATATGAAACCACTGTTAATTGGTGGATAATTATTACATTGATCATTTTTTGATACTAACCACTCTCTATATTAAATAAGTTTTTATAGCCTTCAATAAGAACGTTTGTTTTATTACTCCAGTATCTACAAGGGCGGTTAGCTTGCAAAAACAGTTTCCCAAAGAAACAGCGTAAGTGTTAGAAAGCAGTGTTTCTGTAGCTATGGTTTTGATTTAATTTAGGGAAAAAAAGGGGGCACCATTTTTGTCTAAACATCAAACATTGACTAAGGCAGATGTGGAAAATATCTTGAGGTTATAGATGGCTTAGGATGATAGAATCAGATGAAAACAGTTTTTGACTGTTGTTATTATTGCAGATGTTTCTTTAATGTTTACAAAGTAATAAATGGAAGAGAAAGGAAGACCATGTGCCCTGAAGCCTTATTCTTTTAAGAAAATCCTCTCACCCGTTATCTCTTGAAGGTGGAGCCTTGAAGAATAAATATGGATATAGTTATTCCTTTAATTTCTATTAACAGGCATGTGTATTGAATTTCATTAATATTGATGTAATAATGCTTTCTCATTTAATTAAAAGCAAAGCTTTTAATTATCTTTTAATCTGTCTCACATAAGTCATTCTCTATTCACTGCAGGGCAAAGGCCGCCTTAGTTTTGCTCAAATTCATTAGACTGATAGGCTTGTTTGAGACCTAGGGATTTTTTTTACATAATTGATCATGTTATTTTGAGGAAAGACCACATTATTAAAACATCCAGATTGAAATGACCTTATTATCAAGTTTTTACGTGATAAAATTGTCAATCTCGACAGCATTTTTCATACAACTATGTTTTTTTCCAGAAAAACTTTCAATTTATTAATTATCTAGCTGTTTAAATAAGAAACAGAGATCCTTATTATGGCGATTATCCTGAAGTTATTTTCAAAATTTAGCAATTATACTAAGCACATATTTTAAACCTCTGTAGTCTATTATACTTTGCTTGATCAAATATTTACACTTATTGACTAAAGAAACCCAAGATTGCAGCACTAATATGATTCACTTGCTTTATAGAATTTTATATAATACTGATGTTCTGGACTCTAGCTAAGGACATTTCTTTTTGAGAAGTATCAAAAGAATAAAATACATGGAAAAGAGAGAGAAGCTGCAGAAAGGCCAGTGCACTTTGTGCCTCTGTAGAGGGTAGTAGATTGAACGTGGACAAGGATAATGAAGCTGAGGACCCATGCTGAGTTCTACACTTTACTGCATGTGACGTTCAGAAAGTAACTTAAACATGCACTTCAGTGTTCTTACCTGTAGATTGGGTTTTTAAATGTGTATGTTACAGAGCTTACATAATGAATGAGCCAAAGACTGTATGGGAAAGTGCTTTTTATATAATAAAATACTATATACATATTGAGTATTATTTATTAGAGATAGAATATTAAATTAGACATTGAAATGCTTAGAATGACTGAAAGCAAATTCCTGGAATTTGTCTAGTAGTTGTTTCTAATTCTGAATTACACATAATAACCTGTGGTATCTTTGTCAATAGAAAACTTCAAAGCCAGCCTGATTTTATGCCACTTGAACCTTTCTTCCATTTTTCTTTTAACCAGCTTGTTGCTACCTAGAGAATATAAACTAATTTCAGCATTAACAGAAATAGACATAATTAGGAAAGTCAGCATGTAAAGGGAATGTATACATGCAAAATTCAAAGTCCAAAACGGAAGTAATTTTTTGTCCCTTTACTATTCATAATTACACCTACCATTGTTTTCTGTCAGCATGGAAAGTGTAAAGGAATACTTTCATTTCATCTTTTGGGGAATTATTCTGAGAGTATTGTTTCTCTGTTTTGAGTTAGTTATTTCTTTGGAGAGAACTGAAATATTCTCAGATTAATTTCCAAAGTAAAATCTTTCTTAACATGGAATTTAAATGAAAATTAAAGTCTTTGCGTGTGTTAAATGTTATTTCTCAGGATAGCAGCTATTAGTAACCCTTAGGCACATACAACATTTAAAAGTCTCCATTTTGTATGCTCATTTGGAGTTTTATAATAATTATACTCATTCAGGCATGGAAATTATTTACCAGGAAGTAATTGGGGTATGATCTTGAATTTACCTTATTTTAGGAATACAGTATTTCAATTTATGTTTTACTGTAGGTTTTTATTTAGAATTTTTAAGCTGCAGTTTTTATACTGCCTAGGTTATATCAGTGGTAGATAACAATGAAGGCTAAAATCCATATGTCTAGAAATCTAATTGAAAATAGAGTTCATCACCTGGACTTTGCAAAATTGAACGAATCATAAAGCTAACATTCTAAAATGTCTGAATTGATTAAATGTCAACTGCAAAAAAAATCTTGAAGACCATGATAGTATTAATTCTAATTTGAAATAAATTACTATGAAATTTTACATGACTATAGAAATCATTTTTCTGTTACTCCTTTAGTTAATCACATTTCTAACATTGTAATTTCCTTTCATTAGCAAGCTTTGTTGAAGAATGAACAAAATCAAGAAGAACTGATATTGGATTTACTTTGGGATCTCTCCTGCCAGAGCAGCATTTCATTTCCATCAACTCTAAGTGGAACATCTTTCCACTTCCTCTCTAGGACTTCTCTTCATTCTGTTGAAGATCATTCCTCTATGGATGTCAAGTCTATATGGGATGATATAAGACTACATCTTCGACGCTTCTTAGTGAACAAATTACAAAGCCATAATGAAATAAACAATTTGCAGCAAAAAATTTTGTTGAAAAAGCAGTGCATACAACAACTCTTGTTTCTTTATCCAGAATCAGAAGTTATAATCAAGTATCAAAACATACAGAATAAACTGTTGACTAAACTTCTGCAGAACTGCTTTCCTTCTTACAGCAAAGAGTCAAATTTAGACACAATGTTTCATGGATACCAAAGCACAATGCTTAAGTTATACTCAATGATAAAAGAGGATTTTAACACACTGCATGAAATTTTAGCTCCATCCTCAACAGTGAAATTTATTAAAGAAACTTACCTGGATACTGTTACAGAAGAAATGGCAAAATTTCTTGCAAATTTTTGTGAGCTGCAGTTCAAAGAAAGTGCTGTCCGTGTGATTAAAACAAGCAAGAGCTCCAGCAGGCATAGAGGAGCAGTGCATGCTTTGGGTTAGTGATTTTTAAAATCTCTGTTTGGTTTAACTTAATTTGATATCTTTAATTTTCTATTCGGTTAAACCTAATTGCAAACTTGAAGGTAAATAAGAAAATAAATGTTATGAAATTTTGCAGTATGCATTCCTTTTTCTGTAAGTATAGTAATAGAAGTGTTTTCTTTCCTGTTATTTAAATTATTAAAGATAATGGAAATGTAAGTCAAAAGTATTGCCAGTAAGTGATTTTTTTTAATTGCATAAATTATTCGGTGAAACTGTGTGTATGTGTACATATACATATACATATAAACATGCATATAGTCAATAATATATATGTATTATATATATGTGGTATATATACTAGAAAAGTATAATTTTAACCCATTTTAGCTTCCAAAGCTGACGTATTATTAAGTAAAAAGACTTGTTGAAAATTTGTTGAAATTGACATTAACTAAAATTGGAAGTTTAAAATTATAATATTTCAGTCAGCCAATTCCAATCAAGAGCTATTATGAAATACTAAATATAAAATTCTATATTATAATTGGTTACGGAGGCAATACATTTTAACTATAGCTGATTTTTAATGTTTTTTTAAATATTATTTTTATAAGAATATTTACATATAAAAGATGATTTGAAAAATGCCTACTTTTAGTCAAAGATAAAGACAAACTACTGTGATGCAGTAAACTATTTCTTGTCATTTAAATTTCCCACCAGTGGAGAAAAATCAATGTAAAAATATATATAATTATTTTGAAAATTACGAGTAAGCACGCTTTTACATAAAACTCTGGCGTTTCTAAACAGGATCATAAACTATGCTTTTTGAAAAAAAATAGTATTTGAAAACTATCATTTGGTGAATTGCTGTCTTTGACTTCATGATCACTTTATACAAATTTATATAGCTAACAATATTTTTGCTTACCTTCCTTAATGAAATGCAGGAATACTAAATTACTCTGATATATGACTTTTCAAATATTTTAATGTTTTCTCTTGAAGTTTTTATTTTCCCCCAGAAAGTGTATCACATCACAGAATAGAGCTGCATCAGCCAATTTTAGGTTGTGGCAGAACACAAAGTATGTTAATTTAGGCACAGTGCAATTTTGCTTAAAGCAAATATATTTTCATTTTAATTGTTAACACAAATTTTAAATGCACTACATGAATGTACTTATTTTCTGAAATTTTTATATTCTCTAAAAGAATTTCTGCTTACTTATAAAGTGTTTTTGATGTGAAAGTTTTATATGTGCTAAATATAGTTTATAACAGAAGAAAAGATCCATATGGTTGAAAATATGTTTAAGTTGCTATGGAGTCTTTAAGGCTGATATTGAGATGTTTTCTCATTTGTGAGAGAAAACTATGTGTGTCGGCTTTAATACCAAAATTTGAAACATTTTTCCCCAAGTCCAGGTGCACTGATCTTTCTCAAGATCCTTTATCTGAACTTTGGTATAAATCACTTGTTACGTGAATGAGTTCCATATGTCAGGCACTGTGCTAAGCATATTACATTCTTTATTATCCTAATTTCATAAACAAAGCAAGAAACTTAGACTAACTTGCCCTGGATCACGTTGTACAGAGGCAGGATTCATATGCAAGTCTTTGTGTCTCTAAGACTCGTGTTTTCAAACACTGTGCTATTGGACCTTTTCTGAAAGTGTATAATTAAATGTTTGTCATTTGTAAAAGACATGTTAAACAGTACTGTTTGGGTGGGCTACCTGAAAATCTACTCAGTTCAGCTCTGTGGGGCACCTATCATAATAAGCAAGTCATTTAGCAGCTATAGTGTTTAAGGTATTAAGCTAGACACACAAAGGGAAAGAAAAACCAAATGAGTAATTTCTGCTAATGCTGTACATACTGTCAACCAACTCCAATTTGATCAACATTACTAATATTTGAACCATGACCAGATTTTATTTATTAAGGAAATACAGTTTAATATGAGCAAAATGATGACAATTTATTCATATTTATTGATAAAATTACAATAATTTATATTCATATTTTAATAAAATTTAGATTGCTTTGAATGGGTTGCATGTTATATTATCTTTAGTATATGTCTATATCTTTATGCTCATCAAGTCTGATATTATTCTGAAACTAAAGAAAGACATTCCTTTTTGTTGTTGTTGTTAATCCTCATCCAAGGTTATTTTTTCAATGATTTTCAGAGAGAGTGGAAGTGGGGAGGGAGAGAGAGAGAGAAAGAAACATTAACGTGAGAGACACATGGATTGGTTGCCTCCCGCACAACCCCCACCAGGGCCAGGGATCAAACCTGCAACCCAGGTACACGCCCTTGACTGGGACTCAAACCCAACTTTTTGGTCCGGGGGCAGCTGTTCTAACCACTGATCCAAACATGCCAGGGCAGAAAGACATTTCTTAAGTAACAATAACTAACATTTATTGGGTCAGACATTGATGTACATTATCACATTTAACCCTTCATTATCTCATCTACTCAACCAGGTAGGTGCCATTATTTATTATCTATATTGTATAGTGAAGAAACTAAAGCATAGAGATATTAAGGAATTTATTCAAGGTTCCAGAGCAAAGCCAGTATTCAGACCCAGGTCTGTCTTACTCCAGAGCCCTTCCTCTGACAATGTTTTACTGCCTGAAAGAACAGGATGGAAATCCACATTCCCTGAAAACACTGTTTTGTATGCTAACTCTACTTTAGGGTCATCATTGATTTACTTTTCTTGAAACTCTTCTCCTTTGAAGACTACATAATGCCAATTTGAAAGCTTTTGGTTAAAATTTCTATTTTGTAACCTATTGATAATCTTAAACAGGCCTTAATCTTAAACAAGTATGTAAGCTAGCCCTTTTGTTTCAATGTTTATTGAGATATAATTCACATCTAACATTGTGTAAGTTTAAGATGCACAGTGTGTTGATTTGATACATTTATATATTGGGAAATGGTTACTACTGTAGCATTAGCTAATAATTCCATCACTTCACATAATTAGCATTACTTTTTAATGGTGAAGAGAACATTTAAGATTTACTCTCTTAACAACTTTCAAGTATATAATATATTATTGCTAACTATAATCATGAGTCATACATTTGATTCCCAGAACATACTCATCTTCTAACTGGAAGTTTATACTCTTTAACCAACAGCTCTTCTTTTTCCCCATCCCCCACCCCTGGGAACTCTCTTTCTACAAGTTCAGTTTTTTTAGATTTCACATATGAGTGATAGCATACATTATTTGTCATATGACTTATTTCTATCAATTTCCACCCATGTTGTTACAAATGGCAGTATTTCCTTCCCATAGCTGCATAATACTTGTGTGTGTGTGTGTGTGTGTGTGTGTGTGTGTACGTATTTCACAAATCTTAATCCATTCATCTGTAGACAGACACTTAGGTTGCCTCTATATTTTGGCATGTATGATGCTTATTATATTGAGGTATATTTCTTTTATATTCATTTTGTTGAGAGTTTTTGTCATCTATAGAAATCATATGATTTTTATTTTTCATTTTATTAATGTGTTGTATCATATTTATTGATTTGCATATGTTGAACCATCCTTGCATCCCAGATAACTCCTTGATCATGGTCCTTTTAATGTGCTATTGAATTCTGTTTGTTAATATTTTGTTTAGAATTTTTGCATCTGTGTTCATCAAGCTATTGGTCTGTAATTTTTTTTTTTTTTTCATTTTCATTTTAGGGTTCTTAGTTGGTTCTAGTATCAGGATAATGCTAGACTCTTAAAATGAGTTTGGGAATGTTTCCTCCTCTTTGGTTTTTTTGAAAAAGTTTGTATACTAGTCTTAATGAGCTAATGTCCCATCTGTTTATGCATATATCTACCATGTTCTCAATGAGCTAGACAATTTGGACATACTGATTTTTCAGTGAATTAAAAATTGGTTGTTCTTCCCTGAATGATCTGTAAATTATCTATCTACACACATATATATAAATATATGCATGTTTATAGTTATGGTTATAATATATACAGAAAGAGTATTATTTGAGCATTAAAAATAACAATTGCTACTTATTATTTTGTATAAGGTTTTACATATGAGTGCATTTAATCTTCCGAATAGCCCTTCATATTATTCATATTTTAAATATGTAAACTGAAGCTCATAAAGGTAAATATTTTCCAAGGCCACACAGCTAATAATCCACAGAAAGATGATGTCTCTGTTTGTAGTTAGTTATAGAAGCTTGATGTACTGCTAAACTCCATGACAAAAACTGTGCAAGGCACTATGATAATTAGCAAAAAAATTTTCCCGACCTGGTCAACTAGTTCAGCTGGTTAGAGAGTCATCCCGATATACCAAGTCTGTGTGTTCGATCCCTGGTCAAGGCACATACAAAAATCAACCAATGAACCCATAAATAAGTGGAACAACAAATTGATTCTCTCTCTCTCTCTCTCTCTCTCTCTCTCTCTCTCTCTCTCTCGTTCCATCACATTTTTTTTTATTTTAAACTTTCTGTTTTCTATTCTCATTAATTGTTTTTGCTTTCCTTTTTTATTGACAATGAGTCATAACTGACTCATGATTTGCTTGTGCTTATTAACAAAAATTACTGACTAGGTGCAGCTTTTATGCAGTTTTATTTTATTTTACCAGCAATCCTTTCTGTAGTGGTGTTCACCTGGGCACCCCAGAGTGAGTTTCACCTGCAACCATGTAGTTTGGTGTTGACTCAGGCTCTTCTGTACATGTATTAAAAATATGGTGACAGTCTCTCTAACCATTTTCCTATGGTCAAGTATCAGACAGACTATTTTATTTACAATAAGCTTATCCCTTGATTTAAATTATACATTTGGCATTGTATAGTAACCTTTATTTGCCTTTATATTCATGTGATTTTGAATGCTTTATTTTGGGGTGAGTGTGTGCTATTTTGGTATTATAATACATTCAGAAGTGTATAGCTTGTATATTTTAATGTTTGAGGAAGATGATGAAACAATGCTAATATAGATATTAGAGACTCTTTGTGATTTGGTGATCTATCCCAGAAAAGGACATTGTTATTTTTATAGACACTCTTTTTACGAAGTTTCAAGAATGATTTAAGAACCAAGATGTTCTCTATAACTGGTTTTGTTAATCCATATTCATATATTTCTCTAATAAGTTTTCAGGAAAATTATCATTTTATTAAGGTTTATGCTGCATTGTCTTTTTAAATTTAGTTCATAAGGATTTTATAGTAAAAATAAACAGCTTTCAAAAAGCTAGAAGTTTGCATTTAGCACTTTGATTATAACCTGACTGGTCAGTATCTGGGAAGTCAACTTTATATTTACACATGTACAGGTGTCACTGATATTTCAGGAGAATAGTTTCATTTTTATATTGTAACATTCTTCTGTGTCTATATTTGGAGTAGCTAAGTGATCAAATTACTTTAACTTTTAAAATTATATTTTCTTTAGGTTTAAGAAAGTTATTGCTACATTTCTCAATGCTTTAAAAAGAAAGTATTGTTTATGTGATATAAATTTCAGTTAAATAAATCCTGTATTTTAATATGAAGTGATGTAATTAGGATACATTTCATGGTCCCCTGTATAGTTTATTCTGACTTTTTTTTTGAGGTTATTATTTGCTTGAAAAAAAAAAAAACTTAAGAGAATACAGTACATGCCTTTGAATATTTGGAAGGCCTAAACTTCTGCGGTCGTGAGAGGGTGAAAGTGAGCGGCCCCTAAAGCTCCTTCCCTTGCACAGTCCCTTGCTGTTCCGACTCAGGAAGACGGGGTGGGGTGGGAGGAAAGGGAATCTATCTGAGGATGAAAAGATCTTTAAGGGTAAAGAAAGCGCTCAAATGAAAATAAAGGTAAAGTTCTTTTTGTTTTAAATATCACAAATCAGATTTTTTGTCACCATTAAAAGTCTAAATTTTAAAAAGATTCTTGGACTGGGGACTCATATCTGTCATTTTGTTCGACTTTAGTACCTGTCTCATCTCCGGTAACTTTTCCAGAAGTGCTACCATGAAGCTCCATGAGCTTTTCTAATGGAAACATGAGCTTATTCATCATTTGCTTTTTGTAACAAAAACATCATAGAGCAGATAAATAGACTGACAAGCCTGTTCTATGTCTTTTCCAATGCTATGTGAAATCAGTTTATTGGCCACTTCTGAGAAGTCATCTGTCTGCACCTCTAGGGTCGTGCATCATCTTCCAGCTTTGGCTGACCATTAGAGGTGTTCTAATCCAATTGTTGCATTTATTTATTTATTTATTTATTTGACAAACACAAAATAGATGAAACAAATAACTGTCAGTAGTCTTGACATCAACATGAGCTTCAAACTGCCAGTTGTTGACCACGGAGCACATTTTTTGCCATGGGTAAGATCCATGCCATGGAAATTGGTCAGGCAGTTTTTGCCCTGAACATCCTCAGTAATTTGCTTGAATTTTCTAAATACAACTTTATCATTTTGCCAATCAGCTAAGCTCACTTTAAAAACACGACTCTTCTAGGCTTACTTCAAAAACACAACTCTTGAGACTATCAGATGTGATTTTGGTTCCTTAAGTTCTTATGACTAATGGTCACATTAAATATATATATATCTGTCTTTATTGATTTTTCAGAGAGAAAGATAGAAACATCGATGTGAGAAACATTGATCTGCTGCCTCCTGCATAGCCCCTACTGGGGATTGAGCCCAAAACCTTACCCATCTTCACTGTTTTATCATAATTGCTATTTTTAAGTGAAATACTGGTGCATTCCTTGTTTACAATTACTTTACTTGCAGAAAGTGAAAAGTGCACTTGATTGAAAGTCAAGGGTGCTGGTCCTGAACCTCCCACCTCCTTGTTTTGTAACCTTAGATAAGTCATTTAACCTCTGACTTTTTCTAATAAGATAAAAGGGTTATAGTAGGTAATATCTAAGAACCTTTTAACTCTAAACTTTTCCTGACTCTGTAACTGACATTGAAATCATTCCACAGCCATATTTTATGCCTACAATTTGTCATTGGAAACGGCCACAGTTATTTTCTCTGCTAACAGCACAGCTGTATTAGCTGGCTAAGCATGTGGCTTTGTATGCCACAGTAGCAGGTACAAAAGTCTTCTTTAGACTTTATCTATGTGATTTTTCTTCTCCAACTGTAACTTGAAAATAACAATATCAAAATTGCCCACCTCCTGTGCTTGCATTTTTTATGAGGTCAGGGTGTGAAGAGGGCGGTGAGTGATTAAGCACAAACAGGAAGTGGAGTCTCTCAGTTTACATCTGAAGCTAGTCCTAGTAATTATTTTTGGGTTTTCCCTTTGGTCTTACAACCAAGTATTTTTGTTATGTTTTATTGTTTAGTTCCAATTTTTATTTCTTGCAGGAGCATTTTTAATCAGATAATTGAAAATTAAGATCACAGGCAAGAACTGGAAATGCAATTATTATTCTGTCTTGTTGATTGAAAAGAAATCCATAGGCCTTTTCTCTGGCATGCAAGGCAGGGATTTAATAATGACCTGTGTTTTGGCCTGGGAAAGAATCAGCTCCTTTCTGCAAGGCTGTAGACTGTAGGCATGGGCAGTACATTTTCCCCAAAAAACATCTCGATCCATACAAATCCCTGTGTAAGTACAAAAGGAAGGACTCAGAATTAGGCCTATAAAGCATGGAAGAGTGATCTTGTCCTAAGAGTCTGTGGGTAAGAATTTCACAAGCAATATTATAATGAAAGCAATTATACATATTAATCATTTAAAAATAATTTTAGTTTTTTTTCTTTTCTTTTTTCCAGTCTGTAAAGAAAGTCAAAAGTGATGATTTGAGCTTTGGCATAATTATTGCTAAAGCCTTTTTTCCTACCAGTTCTGTTACATGCATGTTCAGTGCCTTCTTGAGACCTCTCTTAAAGTATGGTAGGATGACCATGCCATTCGCAGAGAGAAGAGGGTTTGTCTTTCCTTTTTCTGAGCCATGAGGTCATTCTCCATTCAATCTGATTCCTTTTTGGACTGTCAATCTCTCCACAGTAGAAGTGTACAATGTGAGCCATTGGGGTGAGGGTAAAAATTAGAATTATTCATTTTTATTTCATTCTTTGTATGATAGGCAGGGCACATTCTTTGTGCCATTTAAGATTGTGTATTCTGTGTTAAAATTCCTCCCAGCCATTCTGATTCTTAAGTTTTGAGAAGGGAAAAATAGCATAGATTTTATTTTGTGGGAAATACATGAATAAAGTATATGCTTGGCAAAGGATACCACTTAAAACATGAATCCAACATTAATTTCTCTTAATATTTTCCCATTGATCACCCTCACTTTTCCTTATTACCTGCTTACAAATATATAGAATGATTTATGTAATAATACTGTTATTTAGGTACATTTTACTCACTATGCACCATGCTAAGCACTTTATGCACTAGTATACCATTTGATTCTTGCCATATCTTTGAAAACTTGGATATTACCCCAATTTTCTAGGTACAGAAACTGAGGTTGAACAAGATAAGTAGCTTGCCCAAAGTCCTGCTGCTAGGAAGTACCTAGACTGGGATTCAAGTTCATTTCTGAATTATGACCAAGCATATTCTTGTAACTACTATGACTTTGTCTTTTGCTAAATAAATTCACTTGTAAGATAAAGAATCCTTTTATAATTTGAAAAATAATTTACATTTTAGCCACAGATCCTGATTTTTGTGTTACACTTTCTGGAATTGTAACATATTTATATATTTTTCTGCATATAAAATGAAACAAACTTGAATTTTGGAAGGAACTGTGATAGAATGCAAAGCTACATCACTAGATTTTCTGTTTGGGAAATGTTTGGAAAGAAAAAAAATCCAAACATTACATATTAATAAAGAAAAAGGAAAATAATAACATTAATATTTGACTTAATGTAAAAAAAAAGTATTTAGATGGAGACTCTTATTTTTAGAGATGCAAGTAAGCTGCTTACATTTAAGGCTTTTTGTTAGAGTTAAGCTAAAAGTAAGTTACTGAAATAGTTGAAGCAATTATTTCTAGGTTTGAGATCCTTATTATGATTAATTGATGGCACCATTATGTTTTCAAGATGCTTCCACATTTTTGTTTTTTGTATTTGACTTAACATTGCTAAGTAACTACCCTGGAATTTGAACATTCAGCAATTCTATTTCTTGTTTACGGGGGAAAAAAACTAAGGCATTTTGGCTGGATAACAAATCAGGTTTGAGACAGAACTAGGAAGTATCTTCCCACTGCACTTCCATGCCTCATAAGAAAATAAGCAAAAGTCTAACCTTAGAATGTTCTTTCCCTAAGGAATTGATGGTGTTTTAAAGTTTTCTTCTAAAGGTTGTATATACTGTGGAAATTATTTATTTAATATTAACAGCAAAATAAAAATTATTGAAAAGTTTAGAATAAAATTATTCTAAAAGTGAAGTTTACTTTGCAACTCTTCTATTTTGAACAAAGAATATGAACAAGTGATATACATGAGGTTGCTGTAAACCAGGAGGTCATATTCTATAGAAAGTGAGTTGCTAACTCACTATGGAATATTCCTAAAGCTTTTCTGAATTCTGCTTTCCTCTGTGAAAATTATTTTTTACTCTGTATCTTGAATATATGAACATAGAAATAAATGCTAATTCTTAGTTCCTTTGTTTTATATGAAAACATTTATAAGTTTTTGTTACATGTCATGAATCCCTAAATTTTTGTTTAATATAGGGCAGAACAAAAGTAGGTTTACAGTTGTTCATACGGAAAATAATACAGTAATTAGTAAAAATAATACAAGAATAGCCCTGGCTAGTTTGGCTCAGAGGTTAGAGCGTCGGCCCGCGAACCAGAGAGTCCCGGGTTCAGTTCCCACTTAGGGCATGTAGCTCAGTTGCAGTTTGTCCCTGGCTCTGGTTGGGGTCATGTGGGTGGCGACCAGTCGATGTGTCTCTCTCACATCAATGTTTCTCTCTCTCCCTCGCTGCTCTATAAAAACTAATAATATTAATAATAATATAAGAATAAACTGTGTTTTACGTACTCACAACTGTAAACTTACTTTTGCCCCACCCTGTGTGGTTTTTTTCCAGTGGAATATTATGTTGAATATTGTTTAATTAACATGTCTTTTTTTCAAGTTCTCAGAAACGTAACACTCATCTTCTGGTTATTATACTAGTATTCATTTATTAGAACTCAGTGTTTTTTTTGTTGTTGTTTTGGGGGGGGGGGTACGTGCCCCTAGTGGGAACCGAACCTGGGACTCTCTAGTTCGCAGGCCGACGCTCCAACCGCTGAGCCAAACTGGCCAGGGCAACTCAGCGTTGTTGTTTTTTTCTTCATAAGTGTTCAAAAAGAAAAGGTTAAAGAGCAAACACACATTGGTAAGATTCCTTAAAAATGTAATCTTTTTAACTAGAGAAGGAGAATTTAATTGTTAATCCAGCACTGCAACGTTCTTTATTAAGAAAATCAACTTAGAAAATGTACATTATGACAGAACATTTTTTTTTTTTTTTATCCTTACCCGAGGACATTTTTTCGTTTTTTGTTCAGATAGAGTGGGAGGGAGAGAGAGAGAAACATCGATGTGAAAGGGACACATCGAGTGGTTGCCACCCGCACGACCCAACCAGGGCCAGGGACAAACTGCAACCGAGGTACGTTCCCTTAGCGGGAACCGAACCCAGGTCTCTCTGGACCACAGGCCCACGTTCTAACCGCTGAACCAAACTGGCCAGGGCATGACAGAACATTTTTATTGTCATTATATATAAATTTGGAAATCTTTGACCATCAATATTACATCTTTGAAGTCAATCATTGAAAATGAAATACAGTGTATTGTCTAGATCTAAAGCAAAACTGATTCATGTCTGTTTTTGAAATTTATTTTCAACATTGAGTAAAAAACATAAAGACCTTGCCTATTATTTAGATAACTGTAGTTTACCCTATTACTAGTTTAAGTATTAACAGAACAATAGGAATTACCAAGTTAGCAGGTAAGAGCGAGTGAGAGATGAAAATCTAATAAAGTTTATGTAATTATGATGACAGTGAAATATAAAAAACTAAATAATTTGAATTTTTGTTATTTGAGATTTCTGTACCATGATAATACTGAGCTCATTTTAGAATAACTGTCATTGTATTGTTTGTCCTCCAAGGTAAAAATTACTTTAAGTTTAAAATTTAGTATTAGCATTTTCATTAGCAAAAAATAACAATGCTAACTATAATAATTAGTGGAGTTGCCCTGGCCGGTTTGGCTCAGCGGTTAGAGCATCGGCCTGCGGTCTGGAGAGATCCGGGTTCGGTTCCCGCTAAGGGCACGTACCTCGGTTGCAGTTTGTCCCCGGCCCTGGTTGGTCGTGCGGGTGGCAGCCACTCGATGTGTTCCTTTCACATCGATGTTTCTCTCTCTCTCTGTTCCTCTCTCTCCCTCCCGCTCTACCTGAACAAAAAGTGGAAAAATGTCCTCGGGTGAGGATAAAAAAATAAAATAAAATAAATTAAAAAAAATAATTAGTGGAGTAGACACAGGTTTGAGAAATAATCTATCCTGAAAAGAAGAAAAATTAACTCCAAATTTATGATGATCATTGTCAGAGAAAGTTGTATTATAAAATTGTTTCCTAGTGCCTTCCTATATATTTTTTCCTGATTGTACTGAAATCAATTATGGTTATCATTTTAAAGTTTTTTTTGTAACACAATAAAATTGTAATCCTTCAGCTATTTGAAGAGGGTGTACTTTTAATGGACATTTTTTTTTAATCGTTTTTCTTAGCCATGGTTACAAAAGCCACAAAGTTCACAGTTATTGGTACAAGAGTCTAGTTAGTGGAGCCTGAACCCTGAAGAGAAATAGGAAGGTACAGCAATTAGAGCCCCTTTAAGACTTAATAGCTAAGATTTAATGTGGAATCAGTATGTAAATATGAGAATAATCCTTGCTCAACTTTATAGACAAGAAATTACTGCACAGATTTGGTTGAAGCTTATGTCTAGTCACTCCCTCTAAAGAGACTTGTGTTGTCTTTATTGAGCTTGAGCAGTTGGCCTTAATATTTCATTACTTGGATTAAACATATATAAATTTATATAAGCTTTCTATGTTTATTGATGAGTGATAATCTTGTTTTTTGCCTTATTTCTGTGACATACGGTGGAGAACAAAATATAAAGGACTTGTAGGAATTTGAGTTACAAAAAGATATATAATTTCTTGACATTTATGGCTATAACTGAAAACAGAATTACTAAATACAGAATTTAGTGAAGGTCACTCAGTCATAAATCAATGTGAATTTGTTTATTATTTTTTGTTAAATTTTGATAATGTGCCAAGGTTTCTGGGACACAAAAAGGAAACCAAAAATCAGACAGATGTTTGAAAACATTAAATACCCTGAATAAGTTTTGCATCTTTGTGGTTTTTTCCTGCTATCTTGATAGTTCTTTAAAGTTCTGTCATTTTCAATCAACAGAGAGTACATGTGATCAGTATATCTGATAAACTTGTCAATGCCTCTTTAACTCAGGATTCCCAAACCTTTTCAGTTCAGACCCCACTGCTTCATTTCAAGTATCATCTTGATAAGACAGGGCTATGTCACGGGCATCTGTGAGTAGCCAGCTCAGTCTACAACTAATTTGTGCAGGAAAAAATTAAATCAGGAGGTAAATTATTTCATGATTGCTCATTCCCAACAGAGTTGGGCATCATTCTGAAGAAAATATCAAATAATTGGTTTCAGGCCGTGTCAGACACATGCAATTCCCTTCTCTAATGGCTGTGTGTGGTAGCAGCAGGCCTCAGGGGTCAGCAAAGAACTGGAAATAGCTTAGTGCCAGGCACTGCAATAGAGAGACGGAGCACATAGGAAATGAAGTGGCAATAAGTACAATCCATAGGGGAAATGTGCTTCACTTGGAGTTTAATATATCGGTTCAGAATCTGGCAGGAAGCCATGCAACAATTGTTTACCTTTTTGTCAGCATCTGCATCTGTTCTGTTTTGTAAACAGCAGTTAACTCTCAGTCAGTAAATGGTAGAATCAATAATAACTGTTAAGGGATTTCCTTACCACCCCCCCTCCTTTTTTATATTCTATAACAAATGTACGCTACAAACAATGTTTGCCTTAGATTAACAGGAAACAGACATTAACAGGGTCAAAGGGATTTGGTTGGGAACATTTTATAGCTTCTTAGGTTTACAGTAATTATATCTGTGTGATTTGAATGTATTTTGTAACCTATCCAAATTAAACTGTTAAAAAAATGCTAGCAAGCAGTAATGAAGATGATTTTTTATAATTATCTTAAGTACTGTTTATAGAAAACTGCCGGCACTGTTTGTAATAATTTAGTTCTGTGCAATATTGTATATTACAGCTGCTATGCAGAAATATTAAGTTGCCTTTTTCAGTTTTAGGAAATTAGTGATTATATCCAGCAGTACTAATTATTTTAAACATACAGTTATTAAAAAAAAATTACACACCACAGTGAGACATAAAAAAGGGTCTATCTGTGACTAGTGCCTATAAAACTAAATATATCATTAGTAAATGCAAAAGAAAGAATAACACTACTTTTAAGTTCACTCTCTTCAGGGACCTGCGTAGATGAATGCTGTCATAAATGCAGGATTGTTACAGTAGTTATGGCATCACTTAAAAGTGAATATCACCAAGATCAGAGGAACACGTTATTGCTAATGGGATTTATGCATGCATCTCCCCATGTACTACTTTGAAAATTTACTCCTTAAAATGTCCCCATACACAATTGCTAAATTGCCTTGTTTTAACTTTATAAAACTACTTCATATCTCATTTAACCCAAACCTAATTTCGTTTTCTTCTGTTTTTACTTATTTAATAAGCATTAAATCTTGAGCTTTTCCATTAATTTTTCTCAGTGTCTGACTCCTTTAATCTTTCATTAGGTTACCATAAGGCACAAATAAAATCTGGGTCACTTAGTTAAGATTTATATCTTCTCTTTTTTTTAATCTTTTACCTCCAGTTGTTTAGTATAAATTTTTCAATTTTCTTGGGAATCATTTTGCTGTTTCACTTATCTAAATTATTTTGGCCCACAATTTTTTGGTAGTTTGTAGTGTTTTTTTATTAAATAGATTTAATTAGAAGTGAGAATTTAGAAATTTAGATATCTTTCTTAACTCCTCTTTAGACTAGAAAGTACTTTAGCTTCCTTTTCTTGACTGTGCATATTATTCACTTATTTGGCATGCTGTTAATAGATAATAATATACGTACAAACAAATTATATGTACATTGTAAATTCATGTTATAACTTAGAATATCTAGATTTTTGGTGCTTTCATCATCATCTGAATCATAATCCAGATTTTATAAATTTGCACTTCAAAGTCATATATTTGAATGAAGTATAGCATGTTTTTAAGCTTAGAAAGTAGAAGAGTTGCCTTTTGTAAGTGTACATTCTATCCAAAAATAGAGAACCTACCTTATTAATTCATTCCATTATGACATTTACCTGATTCAGTAAAAATGAAATAATTGAACACTATTACATGCTTTTATCTATAAATATAAAGAAAATATATTTTAATAATTTATTTTTTATTGTTAACAGTATAGAAAAGTTTGTTTTTAGATTACAGTTGGCCATTGAAAAACATAGACAAAATTTTGAAGTCAGTTCTCACCTTTTACAATTACTTTCTTTACCAAGAAAAATGGTCACATGTTACCAGAAACCGCTCTACAAATTTAAAGAATATAAAAGTGACAGACTTTAGCCTTCTTCATTGTTTGTGCTGTGCCTCTTTCAAATCTACTTGGTAGAAATTAATCTCTTTTGCCATCTCGTTAAATATTTTAAGTCCCACCTTAATCTTTTAATATGCAAGTTTAAAACTGCTATGATTGAAATTTTCTTACCAAAGGTCAAAATGTTCAAAGTTTTATAGTTCCTAAAATAATCTAAGTGGCTATCCTGCGTTATGATAGCATTAACTATCTCTAGCAGAGCTTGAAAATTGCAATGGTTATTATATCCTGATGGAATCTGTAGGGCATTCATGGAGTGATGGGTGTTGTCCATGGATCATTAGCTAATTGAAAAAAAAATTGATTGTTAAAGGTAGCCCTTTGTTGTATTAGGTGAAGGCAATAATTATTATTCCCCAAGCAAAGGGAAAATTAAGTGCTAATTAGCAGGTTATGAAGTGTGCAATTGTAGTTAGAGCATAGCAGTATTTTCCCACTGGTAGCTAATGCTATCTGGGGATCACAGTCAACAAATTGATTGCTGATAACTAATTGTATTTTTCAGACCCTGCAAAGTATTATTAAATGTCATGAGGTTACTCAATACAATAGCAAAGTTTTGTATTTAAATCTTAACTTGTAATAAAGTTTGAGTTTTTTGCTGAATTATTTTAGAATGTATCCTGTGTGTGATTATTTATATATATGTTTATCATTAATTGGACTTGAAGTCTCTATTCAATTATAGTTTTATTTCCATGTTTTTTATTTTTGATACATCTTTGAAAAAAAACAATGATGTAGCCTTCTTTATACTAATTTTTAAAGAATTTGCATGCAATTAGCTTTCATAGTTATCAAATAAAATTGCTTAGTTATCTATGTTTTCACAGCTTGGGGCATCTAGTCTTTATTGGCGATATGGTGGAGCTGACATATTTCATGCTTAGTAATTATGCCATTACTTAGATGTGATCTTGAAAAAAGGCTTTTAAGATATTTTAAGTTGGGCCCTGGCCAGTTTGGATCAGCGGTTAGAGCGTCGGCCTGCGGTCCAGAGAGACCCGGGTTCGGTTCCCACTAAGGGCATGTACCTCAGTTGCAATTTGTCCCCGGCCCTGTTTGGGTTGTGTGGGTGGCGGCCACTCGATGTGTCCCTTTCACGCCGATGTTTCTCTCTCTCTCTCTCTCTCTCTCTCTCTCTCTGTCCCTCCCACTCTATCTGAACAAAAAATGGAAAATGTCCTCAGGTAAAGATAAAAAAAAAAGATATTTTAAGTTGGTATGTCCATGCAATAAAGGGCTGAGTACTGAGATTACTATTTTTACTATCACATGGGCATAATTCTAGATGTTAACTTTGATTTATAATTAAGAGAATTCTAGAGAAGCAGTCTCTGTTAATATATATAGTTTGTGTTTTCTCAGGGAATTAACAGATTTGTGCTTTTTTCCTAGTCGTTAGAATGTATAAAATCTGGTCATCATCTTGAATCACTCACAAAAATAACATTGTTCATCTCATATCACTTTGGAATCACTCATGCCACTTTGTGATAAAAAACAAAAGAGACACAGCTGCTTCCCCAGTTTATCACATCTAGCCTTCTAGCCTCCGAGCGAATTCCAAGCATAGAAGTCTCACTTTGGCACACTGGAAGTCTTGGCTCTCCAAACAACTGTAAATGGCTGCTTTCCAATCCTTGTGCTTGGTATGAGTGAAAGCAAATTCCACCAGTGATGAAAGAGAGGGGCTTGACAACTTTCACCCCAGTATATTATTCATTGTCCCTTTTGAGACAAGGAGCACAGGGCAACCTTTAGCCTCATACAAAATTCTCATTTATTGCTTCAATTTACTTCTTCTCTGATGCTTCCAAACACCTTGGAGAAGTATGACTTTATCAATAAATTCCTTATTTAAGATATCTGAAGGGTCTGATAATATTCTTCTTATTTCATTTGTTAAAATCAGAGCAATTTGCAAACTGATCTAATTGGGGCTCTTGCTCCCTTAGGCTCCTTTGAATTTTAAGTACATATTTATGATCAGAACCCTTAGTAAACAGGCTGAAATCATAGGCCTCCTCCACAGCATTCCTTTGCAGGGCCCTGCCACTTTGGACCAATGATGAGGCGTCTGGCTCTGAGAGGTCTAGCTCCCCAGAAGATGTACAAGGGTGGAAGAATCAGAGTGGACTCTCTCTCATTAGGAAGATACCCATATTTGCTTCTCAAGTGGCAAGACTTTCTTTCTGAACCCTTGGGAGCAGTCAGAGAAGTTCTTGAATTGAGTTTCTTTAAAGATAGCCAAGAAGGGAAAAGGAATGCTTGCAGCGTGAGTAAGAGCTTAGACGCAGAAACGGACTGTCAGATAGAGAATGGAGTGTGGTGCTGTGGAGAGAGCTAGAGCAGAGATGAGACATTCCTGCTAATGACCTCAAGGTGAAGACAAGCATCCTCAGTAGGAGGGCAGTGTGGTCTTACCAGAGGCCTTCCCAGTCAGAGCAGAAAACTGAGTTCTGTGGTCAGGAGAGAGGAGGTGGAACCAGAGGGGAGGCAGCCCCACTTCCAAAATGAACACCAGGAGCATTTCTGGAGCCCTGGTTTGTTTGGTTTGTTTCAGAAATAATACAGATTTGTGAGAAATGAAAGCCTTGAATACATTTCCTCATATTAACAAGGGGCAAAGAAATGATAAAATTGTGATTGTTTAGATTGTTCATGAAAATGTTATGGGGAAACTCATCATTTAGGAAATTATGTGAACAGGGCCAGATTTCCAGTGGCAATGGGAAAAAAGAAAAACCAGGATTTAAATAATATAGTGCAGTATTTTTACTTTTTGTACAGTCCTTAGTGCACTATTAAACATGTAAAGTTATGCTAAATTATAGATTTTATAAACATTATAAATTTGAACTTTTTTCTAGGATACCTTTGTAGATTTTATATCAAATATTTAAGATCTGAAATAAATGAAAATAAAGTGATATACTGCTAGAACTACATTTTTTTTTTTAGGAATGACTTTATTACTTAAAAAATTACCAGTAATAAATTTCCTTATAAAACTTAAAACACCAAATATATATTAAGGAGAAAGTAAACTCCTCACATTTCCTTCTCTCCATTCCCAATCCCTAGGATCACCAATCTTATTTAAACTTTGTTGAATATTCTAGAATTTTGTTATGCACATATAAGAATTAATATATAAATCTGTGTTTTAAAAAATGAGATCAAACTAGACATATTGTTCTGCAATGTGCTTTTTTCATTAATATTTCATGGCCTCCTCCCATGTCAGTGCAATCTGGTCTGACATTCTTTTCAGCAGCACCATGATATTCCATAATATAGATGTAGTTTATTTGCATATGGCTACATTTAAATTTATTTTTATCAGATTTGTTGACTCACTGGATTTAGAAATATCTTAATTTTTTTCTTCCCAAAAGGAGTACATGCCCAATGTTATATAAATACAATGCACATACACATATATGTGTGTGTGTGTGTGTGTGTGTGTGTGTACACATTTTAAGTGTATAAAGTAAAAATTGTTAGGTCTCTTTTACCTCTCTACAATTAGTTGTAGCATCCTAAATTAATCTCCATTAATGGCTTGTACCCTTCCATACTTATGCATGTGCATGTACTATATATCTACATTCTACAAATTCCTCTGCAATTTTTAAAAACCTACTGTATCATGGACCTCTTTTGTCTCAACATGTACAAAATGATCTGCGTTATTGTTTTTACAGGCTGCGAGCTATTGTGCTTTATGATTATATCATTACTTAATTATTAACTAACTCCTGTTGACAGATATTAGGACTTTCAGTTTCTTTCCTTTGTATGCTCATTTTAGTATTTTTGAAAGTTTTATTCCCATAAGGATATTCCTGAGCCAGAGTAAGCTAATTTAAATTTTGACATGTAAATGTAAATTGCCCTCTAAAACCAATATACTCACTGGGTTCTAAATACAAATATTCAGAAGCATGAATATCTAGATTGATGCATGTATTCATTTCAACATTGATTCATTATGATGTGTGTGTGTGTGTGTGCGTGTGTGTGCACATGTGTGTGTTAAACTTTCTGTGCTTGCCTGCCTCCTCCTGTTATTGCTTTCTTGTCAGATATCCTCTCATGGCAAAAATAAAAGGAGGGGGGTGGGCAAAGAGATGGGGTGAAGGAGAAGAACTTAATGCTCAATGTCTTGGAGCTTTGGAGCCAAACAGACTTGGCTTTGCATTCCAACTTTGCCACTTGGCAGCTATGTGGCCCTGGATGGGTTGCTTGTCTTCTGTGAGTGTCAGTCATTTAATCTATAAGATGGAAATGATAATAAAACCTACCTCATCGTGTCTAAGTTTTAATATTGATATTATACATAGTGCTGGCACAAACTATATTATTATCTAAAACATATGCATACATACATACACACATATGCATGCATACATACATACACACATATATGTATATCGTGTTAAACTGATGAGGCAATTTGCCATCACATATTAATGTGGTGTTCCTAAACACCACTATATGACAAAGGGCTGCATATTTTTTATTTATAAATCAATTTCTCATTGCCTACTTCGTTTTATCTTTTTTTTTTTTTTTTTATCCTCACCTGAGGATATTTTTCCATTTTTTATTCAGATAGAGTGGGAGAGAGAGAAACATCGACGTGAAAGGGACACATCGAGTGGCTGCCACCTGCATACCCCAACCAGGGCTGGGGACAAACTGCAACCAAAGTACATGCCTTTAGCCGGAACCGAACCCCGGTCTCTCTGGACTGCAGGCCGATGCTCTAACCGCTGAGCCAAACTGGCCAGGGCTCATTTTTATCTTTAAAATGCTTCGTGTAATGTTCTCTGGAAGTACTGTATTAACTTTTTTCAATTTAAAATAAATAATAGTTATGAAGTGAGACTAAATTAAAATAATAGATGTATTTGGGGAATCTCTTGTTTATCCTCACGACTCTAACCACCAGTCACTCCATGTGAGTGACTGACTGCCTGATCTCGCTCCAGCCCTGACCCCCTCCCACAGCTTCAGCTTCTGGAGCTAAATACCTGCTCATTTGGTGCCTTAGAGGTTCCACAGACACTTCCAACGCAGCGTGGATAAACCGAGCCTGCTCTTCCCCTGATTCCTCTCCTCTTCCCCAGTTCAAGTTCATGCCACTAATAATTCCCCAAGCAGAACCTATGATTCATTCTCCCTGTCTGCCCCCCTTCCTCAACATCAAAATGATCCCCAAGATTACTTATTTTGCCTCACCATCTAAATATTTCCAAATCTATATCCTTCTCTCCATTCCTGCCATCAAGGCCCCATTTAAGTCTTTATCACCTTTCATTTGGACTGTTAAAATCATTTTGTTTTACAATTGGATTCCTTACCCTTATTCTTATTTTCCTCTAAAACATCTGCCAGGCACACACCACTCTCCTGTATGAAGCCCTTCAATGGCTCCTCATCACTGTCAGCATAAAGCCCCAGCCATTTAGTATTAGAAGCCAAGCCTTCCTTCACCTGGCACCTGCCTGCTCCAGCCTCCTCTCCTGCCTCTCCCCACCTCATATATCTCAGCCTCTAGTAACATGAACTGACAGAAAGCCTGTCAGTGCAGCGTTGTGCCGTCTCCTTCCTCCTTACCCTCTTCCTTCCCTTCTTTGCCTAATTCCCATTGATCCTTTATGACAGCTCATGTGTCATTTCTTCCAGGAAGTTTTATCAGAGCCAGAGCCCCTATCCCATGCTCCCACAGCATCTCCATATGCCTTTCTCAAAGCTCTTAGCATATTCTATTAAAATATCTAATTAGGGGTCTGTCTCCCCATATGGACTCTAAGCACCTCAAGGGCAAGTATTATTTATTTTCCCCAGCACCCAATCCACTGCCTAACACACAACAGGAGTTCAATGAATATTTCTTAATTGAATCGTTTTCTTCATTTCCTTCAAATAAATCAGTATCTGGAGGTATAATATAGTCACCAACTAATCAACTTATTAATTGAGCCCCTACTATTTTAAAAAATATTCTGCAGAGATTAACAGGGATTCCAAAAAGTGGAAGACCCTTACTTCCCATCTAGACTGAGAAATGAAATATGAAAATATAAAAAGCTGCCGGGAGTTCTGCAGACAAGCAGCAGAGTTCGGAGAAAGTGACTCCAGGAGGTAGGGGGTCCCGTCTGACTTCCGTCCAGGGTGATCAAGACGGATCAGAACTGCGCTGGCTGCAGACAGGCAGTGTCCAGAGTAGCAGAAAGCAAGAACAGATGCACAGCGTTCACTTTCTGGTGCTTTCCTATAATGCACAGCAGAGTATGTATCCAGAATGGGAGGTTCGTTGTGAAGGCACAACAGAAAGAAAGCTAGGTCTTGTTTTTCAGGTCTGGCTGCTTCCATCTCACCACTGAGCCCTGGGAATTACTGCAAGGTGTCCTGTTCTGTAGCTCCCACCTATTCTCTGCCACTCTCCCTCACCTCCAGCTCAACCCTGGAGCAGTTAATTATATTTCTTTTTGGAAAAAACACACACACACAAAAACTACTTTTCTCCAAGCAATTTTTTCTGACGTTTGAAATCAATTTAGTGTCTTCAAGTGCCTTCAAATCTAACTGAAAAAAACGAACCCACCCAGCAGTATGAAAGAGAAAAAGTATCAAATACCATATTAAATTAATTATCAGGTAATTTGTATAAGACTTTAAGTACATTAGGAATTCAGGGAAGGGGAGATTTTTGTGTAAGGAAGAGCGAGCTGGAAAAACTTAATGAAGGACTTGGACCTGAGTTTGGCCTTGAAGGATGAGTAGGCCTTGAAGAGGCAGAGGGAGAGGAGAAGAGCTTCCCTAGCAGTTCAGACGTGCCAGTGGTAGAGACTATTGTTGAAGACAGTGAAGAGAATGGGAACTGACACTTGGGACCTATTCTATATATTATTGATAAAAGCATTAGCCAGAACTCTGAGCTTGCAATTGACATCTTTGTCCTTCCATTCCTCATTTCTGATACTTATGCCAAAAAAGAGAGGGGCATTTATTAAAGAAGAATGTGGTAATTCACCCAGTCTATAGCTAAACAATTAACCCTCTTGAAGAACAGAAACGAGGATTTCTAGGGACCTGAGCAACTTGTACTTAGCTTTCAAGCTGTTTTGCGCCATCTGTTGTTTTGGTTTCTCTCTAATACAATTACTTCCTTCTCAGGCCAGTTTCTCCTTGCAGTAGGGCATGTACCGCTGCGAGCTTCCTGCTCACATCCTAACAGCTTTCCTGTTAACCTCTGTTCAAAACGTCTCAAGGGAGACCTCTGATTGGCCAAAGGATCGGCTTGTCACTAGAACGGGGAAAGAGTGCTAGGCAGACAAAAACTGTCAAATAAACGGACAGCTGTGAATGAGGTGATATATAGCATAAGGGCAGATGACAAGGAGTCTTGAAAACCAGTCTTTGATGTTTAAATTGTACATGTTTGTTTAAGTTTTTGAGCAGAAAAGTAACTTGAGAGAAGTGTTTCAGAAATCAAACTTGTCCAGTGATGTGTAAGATCACCTGAGTTGGAAGAATAATGTAAGGAAACCACATAGAAGATCATTTTTCCCTGAGAATCCAAGTGTGAACTTTGATGAGACGGAAGCAACACCTTAAAAATTGAGAACTGGATAGCTAGGTGAGAATACACAAAAATAATGCAGAGGCAATAGCATAATAGTTCTCAGAATGTGATTTCCAAATCAGCAGCAACAGCATCATCTAGAATGTGGTACAAATCTAAATGCTCATCAGTCTCTACCCCAAACTCACTGAATCAGACACTTAGGGCGTGGCCTGGCAATCAGTCTGTTAATGCTCTCCAATAATTCTGATCCCTGCTGCAGTTTGATACTGGTATAGTGCATTCAAAAAGCGACTTTAAGTTTTGTGACCTTGAGCAATTTATTTGACATCTTCATGCCTTAGAGGTAAATGCTAATATTGGTGCTTTCCTCACAGAGTTTAGAGGATTAGTGTAAATACACGGAAAGTATTATATAAGTGTTTTCTATTATCATCATTGACAGAATTTGTTGTTTGAAAGATAGAGAAAAATAAAAGATGAGTCCTAATTTTGGCTGAAGTGTAAATTGGCTTTTGTAGATGGCCATAAATTGTCCACATTCCTCCAGTATGGATTATAGACTCAAACTGTTCAGAAAAATTGCCTCCGGATCCTCATACTTTGTTCTTCACTCAACATCTGGCATCATTGCTGTTTTTCTGAAAGAGTGTGTTTACTTTGTCCCTCACTGATAAGTAACTTACCTTCTTAGCCTCAAGTTTTCTCATTATGATTTCACTGAAGATTAGCAATAACCTATATAAAGTCTTTCCTATTTAGTGTGTGTTCTGTAAATGGGACTGTGATTATTCTGGTCTCCATGTTGTCTTTTCTCCACCCCAATCCTCTCTTAACCATGGTTTTTCCTTTGTATATCAACTTGTCTGTGACCATTTCTTTCTTCTTTTTCCTCTTCCTCCTCCTCCTCCTCCTCCTCCTTTTCTTCTTCTTCTTCTTCTTCTTCTTCTTCTTCTTCTTCTTCTTCTTCTTCTTCTTCTTCTAATGTTTCTATTGATTTTTTATAGAGAAAAGGAGAGAGAGAAACATTGCTGTGAGACAGAACATCAGTTGGTTGCCTCCTGCACACCCCCTACTGGGGATGGAGCCCACAACCCAGGCATGTGTCCTGACCAGGAATTGAACCAGGACCTCTCAGTCCATGGGACAATGCTCAATCCACTGAGCCACACCAGCCAGGCTGTGACCATTTCTTTTGCATTCTTCCTGTTATTCTAAAGGCTAGCCCTTTCTCTGAAGGGATAAATAGTTGCTATTTTAAGCTTTGCAGGCCATGTAGTCTCTGCCTCTGCCTCTACTATTCAGCTCTGCTGTTGTATCACGAGGTAGCCGTAGACAAAATGTAAGCAAAGCAGGGTGGCTATGTTCCAATGACGCTTTATCTGTGGACCTTGAAACTTGAATTTCATATAGTTTTTACATGTCATGAAATATTCTTATTGTTTTGATTTTTTTCCATTCCTTTGACAAAGTGAAAGGCTAGCTTAGCTCCCAGATCATACCAAGATGTGGCCCTCACAGTTGTGCCGCCCTCCCCCTTTCTCCCTTTCTCCCTTTCTATTGACTCTTGTCTCACTTTCTTTTGTGTCACAACACAGCCACCATCAACACTGGACCCAACATGCAATACAAGTAAATTTTAAAGTATGTGTGTATATTGAGCAAGGTGTTATGTTTTCTATTGTAACATAAAAGTCAACTTAGCCTAAGATTTGTTTATATATTCAAAAAAGCAACTTAAGTACAGTTGCTTAAACTTTTGTGTATTTTCTATCTATTTATTTTTTAATTAAAAAAAAAAAATCCCCATGAAACAAATCATAACAGAACAGCAGAGCCCAGTATCGACCATTTGTATCAAAATATGATGGCAGTCATCTCTTAATATTTTAATTAGTTTTTTTTTTATCCGCAGACTTTCGTAGCTCTAAATTTTTCTCATATATTTAATACATTTTCTCATATATTAATACATTTCTTTTTGCCTGAACTTAAATAGTTAAAGGGAGATAAACATTTTGAAGAGACCGGGCTGGCCACAGGGAGCGGATGGTGACTGGTATGAAGGGTGGCCCCACTCCCATCCGCTTTTCAGATCTCACTCTGAGCCGCTCCCCTGTCTGTCACCACACAGGGTGTATGTCCCATGGTGCCTGATACATTGTAAGCACAGGCAAATCTTTGTTGAATTAGCAAATAAAACCCACTTGAAATGCTATTTGCAGCTCCTAGGCCTTTTGAGGCAAGACGGTATAAAAGTTAGTACCAAGGTGCTCCAACGTCATATTTGAAGTTTGAAGGAAATGTGATTTTGCCTTTTTGACTACATAACTATTTCTTAAGTGGGGAAGGCAGCTAAAAAGGTAGAATTAACTGTAAAATTTACTCTATGAAGTGCTATCACACCTGAGAAAAAGCTTCCCTACTCTCTGTTAGAATAATGAGCTCGTGAGTACAACTTTCTGGATGGGTACAAAAGATTTCTATTATCACCATGGCTTTCACTTTTCATATTAATTTTAACTTACATTCATAGATATTATAATTTGCCTACCTGATATTTTAAAAAAGTGTAAAGAGTATCTTATTCTTTTTTTTTAGTGTAAAAAAGGAAAAATGTTCAGTCTTTTGAAAGGTTTATGATTCAATTAGAAAATATACTAGGAAGCACACTCAGCAGGTGTCAACTTACATCCATCTTTTTGATGATAGCATTATTTTTATTCCAGTGCTAAATTTTTAAAATTAATTTTAACATGTTATATTAAGAGTTGATAATGTGACATCTCTGTCGAAGCATATTTTGTTAAAAAATGAATTATAAATTCTCAGATACAACCTTAGATTATAGTAAAAATTATGGTTACTTGGTTTAAGTGTTTTTTATAGGTTAATTTTTAGCCATGATAATAGAAGTAACACATATAATAAGAGATATAATTTACTGAACTTTAACAAAATTTGAGACCAAGAAACAAATATTAGGAAGATATTTCATTAATAATGTGCCATTGGTATATATTACCTAGAATTTGAACCCCATTTTATTATACTGTAGATGTCTTTTTTATCAAGATGTCTTTTTTATGCCCTGAAAGGGTTAGCATATCTAAGTATTTATAACTGGGAGTTAAACCAGCATGGAACAAAAGAAAAGTCAGTTGAGAAAATATTCAGAAATGTTTCCTGAGTACAATCCTCAATTTTGGCTGAATTTAAAGGTAAACCATTCTTTGATTACATCTTCAACTAACAGTGACCGCATCAGGAGTCAGATATTCTCTCTCATGTTCTCGGTCAAAAAGAACAAAATAAGATAGAAAATAGGAGAGACACACAAGTATTATACCCTTGGCAAATGAGTGAGAAGTCCGATCCCTTGTTAATGTAATACTGACAGCTTTTGCCAGAGAAGATGGAATGGAGTGTGGGAGAATTGTGTTATCATCTAACAGTACGTTTAGGTAACATCCAGTGGAGCCAATGTTGGCCTGGGAATCAAAAAAGGGTAATAATAGAAGCAGCTTCTTTTCAGTTTTTCTCATTGACCCAGAAGAATAGCTTCAAGGTGACTCCGTGTCCATTCTTTTCAGCCAGTTAGGTTTCTCTTGGACTGTGAAGCAAGGATGTATTTGCTGTGTGGGCCCCTACAAAGGAGCAGCAAACATCCCTGTCACATGGGGGCTTTCAGTGGGTTGTCGGGATGTATTCCACACAGTGGTTCTGTCTGTTCATGTGTCTACTTGTCCTCAGATTGCGATTGCTGGTCCTGTCAATGGCTGCAAAAAACATTAAGTGTAACAACTGTCTTGGCCTAGAACAAGAGAAAGAAGTTACAGAAAATGCAGATCTATAATCTATACTAGCAATTCATTCTTTTCTAATAGGTTTGGTTGTCATATACTACTCTCAAAACAATGGCCAATTAGTACTAATCTGTGTGTTTGTCTAAGTTCCTAAAAGGTGGAGCATTAGCAATTCCTCATTTTATCCTCTCACCTTAGGCGAGGACAATGTCATAGTTGTCAAGAGAGTTAGTTGCCAGTGTAAATGTTTTGAGACCTTTTATTTTATCACAAGGGAAGAGTAAAAAGGAGGTTATTAAGCAGATGCTGGATGGGACATATTCTTCTTGCAAAAGGAAGTCAAAATTTCTAGGAGCTGTAGGTCTCCTTACTGGGAGGAAGCACTGTGGGTGCCATTTCTTATAAAGTAGGACAGACCAAGACCAAGACAGAGGTCCTTAACCAGATGATCAAAGGATCTGGAACTCCTAGGATTATATGCAAAGTGTTGCTTTCATAAACATAGATGCATAGCTTGTATTAGTGTCTAAAAAAAGATGATGACCACACACACACACAAATAAACCAATATTTTGAAGGGTTGGCACAGCAAAGAAGCATTGGAAGGTCTTGGAGTGGGGCTACCATCCGACTTCATAAATGTTTAAGCTTAGAGATAAACTATAGAACAGTAATACTTAAAGTAGTTAATAGTGAAACGTGTCTCTGTATGATGTTTATAATTTTCTTTCCAAAATATTTTCTGTTCAAATTGACATACAGTAATTAATGTTAAACTCATTTAATATTAGTATTTTACTAAAGAAGCATGTTAATGGCAGGTAGAAGGAGTCAAACAAAAGGAGTCAAAAGCAGTTGGTTTTGTCTCTGACACTCAGCAATACGGATCATGTTGAAGTCATTTGTTCATGTAGACACTGGGATGAATAGTGGGAAGGCAATAATGGGGAAAAGAGGTCTCTGTCTTTCAGGAAATTCAAGTTTCTGGAGACAGCTCCCAAACTTACAGTTAGAATATGCCTCGTAAGAACTAAAATGAAGGAATGTGCAGGGTGAAATAGGAAGGAGCATGGAGAATAGGAAACGACGCTGGACTGGGATCTGAGGGCAGGCTTCACAGAGGAGACATCTAAGTGCTGTGTCAATACCTAACATTTATACAGCACTTACTACCTCTCAGTTACTGCTGTAATATGTTAACTCTGATAAACATCATATACGAGTGAGGCACAGAGAGACCAAGTAAATGTCCCAAGTTCTGCAGCTAGTAGGGAACAGTGGCAGAACTGTAACCCAGGCCATCGGGCTCCTAATTCTACACGTTAACTACTCTGCTACCTCTTTGTGTCTCAGGTAGTGTGACTATACACAGCAGTATGCCACCTAATACAACATGAGGGAAATGAAGTTGGGGACGCCAGGGAGAGAGGGAGGAATCCGACTCCCATCTTGCAAAAGTTAGTTTTTTTTTTTACTTCGAAATCGGATTCATTAACTGTTATGAGGCTCAGCTTTTCCTGTAATTCCTTCTCCAATCTCTCACCATACAAAAGAGGGGTCCTGACACTTACCCGTGAAGAATCTAAATTTTCACATCTTCAGCTTGTGTTGAGTGCACTTTCACTCAGCTTCAAAGATAATCACTTCATCCTTTTAATCATGTATTCACTCACTCACTTATTCACTCAGCTTCTTTCAAAGTTTTTCTCCTGTTTTGAATGGTCTATATGGAAGCTTCCTCAAAAGAGATAAGAAATAATTCAGTTTTGAGAACTAAAGTGGAACTATTTCTTGTTTTAATTTTACCTCAAATGCTTTCCCAGTCCTACGAATTTGAGAAATAAGTTACAAAAATAATGCTGGAGAACAGGGGAAAAAAACAGTTTCAATTTCTTCTTGGTGTTTGTGAAAAAAAAATACAGTGCCCGCAGGTCCTTCACGATTTTCCAGGTACTGATGAGGCTTACATGACAAAGAGGGTTCTTTATAAACTGGGGAGCCTGGTGTTTGCTTGCTGTTCCTTCCCCAGCGGTGTGGCTCCAAGGAAGCAGGTACTGGACACACAGTGCTCCTTCCGGCCACGGTGATGCCTCCCTGTGCTCCCACCTGCTCTCAGGAAGTCACTTGAGTGCTGGCAAAAAGTGCAGCTTATTATTTGTTCCTTTGTGGTCTCTCCTGACTTCTTATTGCAATATTATTGAAATGTTTTCTTTACTGGAACAAATATATTCCATTTGGATTATGTCATGAACTTCGTCTGGAATAATGAGACTTTCATTACCTTTTGTGTGTCACCTCTTTTTCACATCACTTGTCTGGTGGCACCAAGACTACTTCCTCACTGAAAATAGATCCTTTTACAATCAATAATAGGGTGGCTAGTGTTCATTTTTCTTGGGAAAACAAAAATGTGCACCTTTTATCCTATTATACTGATCCACCAGCTTCAGATTATCTGATTTTCTAGCTTCTCATTTTCTCCTGTATCTTAATGCTATTATTAACAAGAATTCTGTTGCTAATGGTTTTGAAAAGTAATATGTGTGCTTTCAGCTACTACCTCTGTTTTTATGGTTTGTCTGATTTAGCTGGACTTTGATAATTGTTCCAAATGCTGCTTTGTTGTGGATCAAATGTGAGGAGCCCTAATGTCCTTCTAGATATATTTTCAATGTCCTTACTTTTGCTATAAGAGAACAGAGTTAATATTTTTAACTATCTGTCACTATAATAGTCTGTAGTTTATATCATATTTTAAGAGTTTATATTCTCTATGTAATATAGCCTATATTCTTTACTGCTTCTCTCTCTCATTTTTATTTATTTACTTTAGGACAATAGTTCAATAAATATCTGCATATATTTTTTTTTCATGATGAAAATTTGTAAAAGTATAATCCAGAGCAGGTTCCCCTTAATTTTTTTGTTTTGAGAAAATCCCAGATATTAATAGATGTATTGGTAAATGTATTCTTTGAAACATTTATTTTTAAATGTTTTACATTATTATACAAATAAAAAATATGCTAATATGCAATGTAAGTCACTTTACGGATTATGCAGTGTGCAATAGTTCCCAAACCTATTTGATCATAGAACCCTTTTCAAATGATTAGCCTTTTGAGAAATGCCCTGTAACAGGACAGATGTTGGTCCCTGAGAGCGGCATGGAAATAAGTCCCTGCCATAACCCTGTCATGAAGAAAAATGTAAATTACGTTAAAAAAACTTTAAATAATAGGAAACCAGTGACTTTTATATTGTAAAAAAATATTTTATTAAAAATTATATAGAGGGGAAAAAACCCTTCAACTATCTAGTTATTATTTACATGGACTTATTCATTGTTTGTTAATGATAAATTAAAGTTTTAAATGTAAATTTAATTTTTTCTTTATAGTAGTATTAGGATTTAGAAGAGATTTATATTTCCTAAGAATCATAGACTTCCTGCTATATAAAGCAACAATCATTATTTTCGAAATTTTATAACAATGATTGGTGGCCAGGTAAACATAGATGCCTGCGTGTAAACATATATGTCTAAAATTTCTTGAAGCAGAATAGTTCCATAGTAATGAAAACAAAGGCAACAAATAGAGACCAGATTGGCTTAGATGGGGAGGAGGACTCTTGGACTGATTATATCCAGATAAGGTTTTTTAGAAAAGGTGACTTGGAGGAGAGAAGCAAACAGAATCTTCAAAGAAGGAAAAGAGAATAATTTAGTGATTTCTGCCAAGAGAAACTGTCCTAATTTGGTTAACAGTGAAGAGTCTAAAGAACAGAAAAATAGATAGGCTTAGACAAATAGAAATCATGAGCTAGTCCTGTAAGATACTGTGGGGAAAATAAGACAAGTAAGTTTGGGAAATGCTATTTCATCCTCGTGTTTAATTTTGTCTTAATTGAACTTTCACAAAATGAATTTATCACAGAATCATTTTCCTCATAAATTAAGAACCCTCACAATACTCCTTGGGAGAACACTGCTTAAAGTAATAGGAAATAAAGACCACTAATTAATGGGCCTCGACCATAATCATTGCTTCTTTGGGACAAAAATGGTGAAATTTAGGTCATACATATTATTTTATGCATTGAATTGAAATGGATTAATCTTTCAATACTGTTAAATTTCTGAAATACCAGAACCTTCTAAATCCAAGTCACATAGGTAAGGCCTCTTCAAGTAGATCCTCAGACCCTATGGAATTTAAAAACAAATAGCACTATTAGAATATAGTATTTTGAGTCAAAGACATTTTTGAGGGGGGGGATTTTTTGTTTATGTTATAAACATACATAATACTTCTAATTTAGAATTGAGCTATGCAAAACCTTCTTAAATATGTTTCATTTCTAGCCAACTTATGAAAGAATTAGGACAGACCTGGCCGGTTTGACTCAGCAGTTAGAGCATCAGCCCACTGACCAAAGGGTCTTGGGATTGATTCCTGATCAAGGGCCATACCTGGGTTGCAGGTCCGATCCCCTGCCCAAGTCAGGGTCATGTGGGAGGCAACCAATGGACGTGACTCTCACATCAATGTTTGTCTCTCTCTCTCCCGCTCCCTCCCTTCCACTCTATATAAAAGTCAGTGGAAAAATATCCTCGGGTAAGGATTTAAAAAAAAAAAAGAACTAGGACACAATCTGAGTCGTTGAAAATTTGGCTTATAAACATTTAGTTTTAAAAGCAACATCTTAAAGATTTAGAATGCTAAACCAGCCCCTCCATCTATATGAGCAAGGCTTAACAGAAATCAAACAGGCCAAGTGAGAATTAAGGAATGGCTAAATGAATCATAATCTATTATTGTCTTTTCATTTTTAGGTCATGAGTCTAATGGCAAAACCTTGGTTATATGTATTGGTTGTATGTGTTATGTTCTCGGTTTGCCTATGGAAGAATAGTAGATGTCAGTAGGGCTATTTAGATAGACTTTGTATGTAGAACTAACATCACTTAGAGGCGAAACAGTTTTTATAGGTACTCATAGATTTTTTTTTAAAGCCCCCCTTTTCTTACTCTTTAAGAATAGGACTACCCTTCCCAGGTGGCTCAATTGTTTGGAGTGTTGTTGAACACCAAAAGGTTGCAGATTCGATCCCAGTAGGAGCACATACAGGAGGCAACCGTTTGATGTTTCTCTCTCACATCAATGTCTCTCTCTATTTCTCTCTCTCTTTGTCTCGCTTCCCCTCTCTCTAAAATCAGTGAACATATTCTCTGGTGAGGATTAAAAAAAGAAGAAGAATAGGACTAAATTCCACAGTTTAAGTTGGTTGGCAGATTTCTCTCATATTAGCTGCAAAGATACCATGACAATTTTGGTCCTCAGTGAAAACTGTATTGTATGGTTACACATTTGATTCAAACATTGTAAATTTTATGAATTACACATAAAATTGCTATATTACTGGAATCTTTCTTCTAAATTCATGTGATGAAGGTAACCTAACTTTTCATGGAATCACCAGACCTTACATCATTTCTACGTAGTACTCTTAATTTTTTCTCTCCAAAGGAACTTTATAAGAGTATTCAAAATTTTCAATCTGTAATTAAGCCTCAAAAACACTCCTTAAATATGTGATGTAAGAAGTGGCAATAATAAAGAAAGGGTTTTTTAAATCCTTAAAAACTTGGTCAAAGGTGCCATTTGGTGAGGTCAGTCTTATTCTCCATACTCTTAAAAAGTTTAAGATATTTTTCTATTATATTAAAGTAGTAGTGTGACTTGATAAGTAGCTTAATTATAATAGGAAAGTAATCAACCTTTGTTTATTTTAAGTTGTAATTTTCTTAAGAAAGCAATAGATATAACAATTATTTTTACAGATTATTTTTTAAAACATTGTTTTATCAATTATAGAGTCTAGATTCTTGTTTTTAGTGAGGTAGTAACAACATTTCTAAGGTCTTTCTAAAGACCTTGTAATTTTAATTTCAGACTACAAAAAATATTTTGATTCCTCAAATGTTAATATTTTACTACATTTGCATTCTCTTCCTCTTAAAACTATTTTTTCCCTGAACTTAAAATAGGTTACAGACATTTACCTTTATACACTTCGATGTGTATTTCATAAATACAAGGGCATTCTCTTTCATAACCACAGTATAGTTATCTGAATTAGAAAATTAACAGTCATGCAATAATAGCATCAAACTGTAGATTTTACTCAGATTTCAGCAAGTTACCCCAATAATGTCCTATTAAAATACTGATTGTGTATTAAATTCCTTACTGATTTTTTTAGAGAGAGAGAGATTTGTTGTTCCACATAGATATGCATTCCTTGGATGCTTCTTGTATGTGCCCTGACTGGGGATTGAACCCTCAAACTTGGCGTATCGGGGCAACACTCTAGCCAACTGAGCTATCCAACCAGTTCCTCATTGTGGATTAATTTTAGTCCTCATGTCTTTTAGACCTTTTTTGACTAGAACATTTTTTTAGTCAAAACCTAGTCTTTGTGTTTCTGGACACAATATTTTTGAAGAGCAAAGATGAGCTATTTCGTAGAACATTCATCAATTTGGATTTGTCTTACGTTTTCTTGTGACTAGATTAAAGTTGTACCAGACTTTTAAAAAAAAATAGAATTGTAAGATATGATTTTACAACAAATCACATTCCTGTTTATAGCTCTGAGAGTAAATATATTTATTTGTCTTATTTGCATCAAAGAAAATACTCATCTCCCCTTCCCAGAGGTAAAAGACTCTCATAGGAGATATTATGTATTTCTTAAAGAACAAATGTGGGTTATTTATTGGGGGTCTTGTTAGTTTTGATGGTTGATGGAATCACATAGAGTATAGTCTTTACTGAGAAAGCAAGCACGATGTACTATAGTACCAATCTTCTCTTTTCACAGTTACTCCTGAATGCCCACACAAAGGAAGAAACTTTTTCCTTTCCTTAGATGAACTTGAATTCTTATCACAGCTCGTAAAATCCTTTTTGAAGCTGGAAAAAAATGTTCAAGAATTATTTGAAGAAATGTTTTTATCACTCAAGATACCCTGGAATAATAAATCAGGTAACGTGCCCTTTTGTTTAAATGTGTAAGTCTATCATTCTATTTTTGGTTCCTGCCGCTGAATCTATACCATTACTTGAAAAAGATACATGATAGAATTATTTAAGGAAACATAAAGTCTGAAAGAAACATTTAAGTAAAGAAAATTCTATTAAACCATAAAATTACATTTTTATTCTTTACATATGGCAAATGCCATAATTCTAGTTGACAAAGCATCATAAGTCAATTCTAGATAATTGCCTTTAACTGAAATCAGATCATTTTTTAAATATTCAAAGAAACACAGCCTGGCCTATGAAAAGACTAAGCAGACATAATCTAGTACCTCCTCTTCTGCTACTAGCAGCAGGATGACCTTGAGCAAAATATTTAGCTTCCTTAGACCTCAGTTTTCTCATTGTCACAGTGATGGTGTAGGATGAAACTAATTTTCTTTTTGTTTTCTTTTACAATTAGATGCTTTAGATTACAATATGTTATGTAAGGCTGTGAGAATTAAATGATTAAGTATATGTGAATTATTTAAAAGAATGGCCCTGGCCAATTTGGCTCAGCAGTTAGAGCGTCGGCCTACGGTCCAGAGACCCGGGTTAAGTTTCCGCTAAGGGCATGTACCTCAGTTGCAGTCTATCCCTGGCCCTGGTTGGGTCGTGCGGGTGGCAGCCACTTGATGTGTCCCTTTCACGTCGATGTTTCTCTCTCTCTCTCTCTCTCTCTCTCTCTCTCTCTCTCTCTCTCTCTCTCTCCTACTCTATCTGAACAAAAAATGGAAAAAAGGCCTCAGGTGAGGATAAAAATAAAAATAATAATAATAATAAAATAAAATAAAATAAAAATAAAAGAATGTCTAGCATATCATAAACAATAAGTTGTTATAATAGTAATTGGAATTATATAATATGTTACTTTTAGTTTAGTCTTAACAAACTCCTTTTGAAGAAAGCAGTGCCATGTGTGCTGGAATAATGTTTCTAAAATTAAAGATGGAATTCAAAGCCATATTAGTTAAGATATGTTCTCTGTGTTCATATCTATACTTATACAATTTTCATCTATATCACAATAAACAATATAAAATTCTCTTTTACATGATACCATGTATCATTTTAAGGAGAAAAATAGATACTGGCTGCATTTGTAAACAAAGTTAGGTAAGCAAGTAAATTTGAACTGAGTTCAAAAGCTGATAACTTAGTAAGGAATTATATTTAGTTTAATATATTTATTTTTTGTATTTTTAAATTTACTTTGCCTTGGTAAATAATGTTAGAAAAGTTATAGGGTTAAATTAAGCATAGCTTACTTGCTTTCTGTGTTTCAGGTTGAGTTTAAGTAGCACTATTAAATTTTAAAATAAATTATGTAGATAGATCATTTTTCCAAATTTAGAGATATTCTGAAGAAAAATGGAGGTGGTCATAGATTTAAGATGCTGACAAAAAGAACAATGGCAAAATAATAAAAAGATAAGACACAGAATATGAAAGTTAAAAGACAGAACAGAAAGTAGAGTTAATTAGGAGATAATGTGAGCCTTAGAGGGTCTTCTAGATGGAACTGACCTGGTCAAAGAGAGATCGAGGTAGAGAAATAAGACATCCTGATTTTTGATTAACATGTTGGTTCCTCGAGCAGTTGATACCCTTGGTATAGGTACTCGTCCATCATGCCTGGCTAAGATCTGGCATCCCTCATCTACATCTCTAAGAGATCTTTTCTGCGGTGTGGATAAATAAATAGAGTGCATTCCAAGAAATCTAGACCCCTACACATTTGGACTCATTTCGTATTGGTCCTAGGCCAGGCCCTAGAAAAATTAGGTTAATTCTGAGAACTGTAACCTTCTTAAGGGCAACACAAATTGAAAATTAGTATTGTGTTAGAGAAGTTTTGTAAAGATGTAAAACTGACATGACCAAGAATTGAAGCAAAAGTTTGTCATAGTGATTTCAGAAAAAAAGGAGAAGAAAAAGCAGGTTCAACTTCATTAGATTAAGATTAAGCAGTGTTGTGACATGGCAAATGCAGTATATTTAAGAACAGTAGTTACCATTGAATAAAATCAACAGAGAAAATATGTAATTTTGCCACAATATTACTGTCTTATTCCATCTGTATCATCATATAAGCACCATGGCAGATAAAAGTAACTTCAATATCACATTAATACTCATGTACTATAGAAATATATTTGTGGATTATTGAACATACTATGAAAGGGATTTTGAAGAACATGTATAAAAAATGTCTAAGTACTGGAACATCCCCTTGTGATATATATCTTCTTTATTGCTGAAATTTATATTTTTTGTAACAAAGCCAAGGTTGATTTAATCTGATATAACTTTATGGTTCCCTGAAAAGAATGATCTTGAGGGAAATTGTGAAGAAAATTCTTAAATGTTTTATTCTGTATAAGCCAAGCTAATCAGTTCTTATCAAAAAACCTTGTTTCTTAAATCAGGAAGGAAAAGATTCCTTGAAATGGATGATTAAAGAAACCAAATGTATCTTAAGTTATCCTGGTAGTTAATCTTTTGCTTAACAATCTTATATGGGAGAGAATGGGATAAAAAAAAGATCAAGTCATTTGGTTTCCTGTGTATTTCTTTTGATTGGAGCATATTTTGCTAATAAAGATCTTGGAAAGAGTTACCTACTATGTCTATGTAACCAAAACAATGTGATGAAAGGTGAGTTGTTTTTTTTTATTGTCCAGATGTTTTAAAAATATCCAGGTGTTTAACATCACATAGAGTAAATACAAAGATGCTTAACCAAATAATTTACTTTTTACTTTGATGTTTCCTACTATGTTTTCAAGTTAGTCGAATTGGCAGTGTTCTTAGTGATTTGAATATGATTTAATAGATTTTATAAAGACACAAATATTTTTTGAGAAAGAAATAGTATTTAGTTATTATATTTATTTTCTTTTTGGGTCATAATTTGATGGTTTTCTATTTTGGTCATTTCAGAAAATGATAGGACATTATTTGAGTGTTATTGTATTTCTTTTAGGTGATTATATCTTATGGAGTAGCTTTGGGTTTGATTTATGGGGCACTTCTAACACTCTTTCAAAATAAAGTTGTTCTTTGGGCAGTTCCTCAAATTTTCCAAAGGTGGCATCTGAGATTTATCTAAACCAGGATTTCTTGGCCCTCATTTTTCTTTAGCCCCAGCAATGACAAAGAGCAATGGCTGCTTCAATTGGATGTAAGAAGAACACTTAGGGTTTGTCTCAGAAGAATCAAAGATTTCAGATCTTCTGAAAGATTGTTTGTACTCTTAGGGGGTCTTAAGAGGGGTCAAATGGCTTCTAAGAGTTCCTTAGCTAGATGGTTAAGGGATTGTATTAGGGAGGTGTATGTAGTTAAGGTAAAGAGGCTCCTAGGGTTTGTAAAGCTCATTACACTAGGACTTTAGCTGTTTCTTGGGCAGAGAGGTCGAAGGCTTCCACATGGGAAATTTGCAAGGTGGCCACCTGGGCTTCTCTTCATACTTTTTCATAGTATTATCTCTTGGATGTAGTCTCTTCTACAGATTCAGCTTTTGGTGGGAGTTTGCTTGTGAGCCAGAAAAGAACAGTGAAGAAAAGAAAGACTTGTAGTTCCCACTTAGAGCTGCCAACAAGGCAAGTTGCTTTGTAGTGCACACAATGGGAGCCTATGAAGACCAATTTGGGTGTGAAAGTGGATGTCACAGGGAAGTACTGCCAACCTCTACTCCCTATGAAAGAAAGCAACAGTGTGGGAACTAACCAGAAGTGGAAAATGAACCACAGTGAACTCTGTCAGGGAGGCTGTTCAGCAGCTAGCATTCCTGTGATGCTCTTTACTCTACTGAGGTCATTAATCTGAGCGTGCTCTTAAAGAAACCAGTGTTGATTGCATGCAAATAACCTATGTTTTAGAGGATTGAGTCCAAAATGGGCTACCTTATCTAGACAATGCTAGTAGGTGTATAGGATTTTCAATATATTTTTAAATGGGTGAAATAATTTATCAAATGTTCACAGAGCTTATGAAGTTTGACAATGTGGAAGTTTGACCATTTTGAATTCCAAACAAATATAAAATGCCACAATTTGTTAAAACCATGAGATTTTTTTTAGGTTAGATTCAACGTTACTAATCCTGCCTTTAAATGATTCCTTTTGCTTCTCCATATAGGATTAAGTTTTTGTTTAATCTTTTTTTTATAATTTAGTAGGAGAGGGACACAATATTATTTGATAATCATTTTCTATCTTACTATAGAATTGTGCACCAGCAAGAAAAAGCTTGGGAAGTTTATCTGTTTTTTTTACTAATCTTGAAAACAGGCAGATGGTTTATACAAATATCAAAGAACATTACTTTGAATGAATAAGAATATTGTATTTGGAAGTACAATGATCAATATAAGATAATTGAGTCTTAAATTATAGCTACACAATGGCAGATAGTTATTTCCAGAAATGCATCTATAAGCTTATACTTTGAACTAGTGTTAGTATTCCAGATTAAATACCTTTTAAATCAGCTGGTTTTGTGACCTATCTCTAGAAAAGCAAAGTGACATTAAGAATGCAGGTGTTGCTCCTTCATGTCATTAACTTGATCTTTATTATTTTTTCTTTTTTAAAAATGTTTTTTTTGAATAGTAGATCCTCATATAGTAAAGCATTTAAATAGGACAAAAGAGTATATGGTAAAAATTATGTCTTTTTCCATTCCAGTTGTCTAGTTTCACTTTCCAGAGGCAACTACTTCCACGCATATCCCTATGTTAAAATAACACAAAAATTTGACATACTATGCAGAAATTCTTTTTTATTAACAGCTACGTAGAAATACCTCATTCTAACAGCTGAATAGTTTTTCACTGGTGCATTTAACTGGGTACTCACTGGTGGACATTTAGGGTTTTATTTTCCTGTTTATTTGCTACCACAAACAATGATATGGCAAATTTTCTTGAACTATGTCATCATATGTGCACATGTATATCTGGACAGTAAATTTCTAAAGTGGAATTGCCACATAAGAATGTGTGGTTGTTAAGTGGATGAAAATACTAGCCATAGACTTCGAACGCTTTTTGCAAAACACGTATCTGATAAAAGACTTGTATCTAAAATATAACAAAAAACTTAAAATTCAACGGGAAAATTAAAAGCTCAATTAAAAAGAAACTGAGCCAAATATCTGAACAGACACCTCACCAAAGAAGAGATACAGATGGCAAATAAGCATATGAAAAGATGTTCCACATCACGTCATCAGGACATGCAAATTATACAAGGAGCTAGCGCTGCACACCAATCAAAATGGCTAATGTTTGAAACACTAACAGAACCAGTTTCCACAAGGATGTGAAGAAACAGGAACTCACATTCATTGCTGATAGGAATATAGCATCTTTGGAAGACAATTTAGTTGTATCTTCCAAAGCTAAACATTGTCTTATATGAGCCAGTAATTGTATTCCTAGGTCTATATGCAAATGAGTAGGAAACTAATGTCCACACAAAAAACTGCACACAAATGTTTATAACACTTTATTCATACTGCCAAAACTTGGAAGCAACCAGATTGACCTTCCCTAGGTAAATTTGATAAACTGTAGTACATCAATACAATGGAATGTTATTCGGTGATAAAAAGAAATGAGATATCAAGCCATGAAAACATGGAAGAGACTTAAATGCACATTGCTAAGTGAAAGAAGCCAATTTGAAAAGGCTACATACTATATGATTCCAACTATGACTTTTATGACATTCTGGAAAAAAAACTGTATAGAGATAGTAAAAAGATCAGTGGTTGTCAGGGGGAGAGAAAAGACATGTGACTAGGTAGAGCACAGGGGATTTTTAGAGCAGTAAAATAATTCTCTATGATATAGTAAAGGTGGATACATAATGTTATACATTTGGCAAAACCCATTGAACTGCACAACACAAAGAACGAACCCTAATGTAAACTGTGGACTTTAGTTAATAGTAAGCTATCAATATGAGTTCATCAGTTTTAACAAATATACCACACCAATGGAATTGGTTAACAACAGGGGAAACTGAGGGCAAGTGAGAGAGAGTATATGGAAACTCTGTACTATCTGCTCAATTTTTTTGTATGCCTAAAAATGTTCTAAAAACTAAAGTCGATTAATTTTTTTTTTTAAGGTATGGATATTTTGAGAGAGAGTGTCAAGTCAGTTTTTTATATCTATTTTGACTGCTAATCGTATTTTTGTTATGCAGAATTGTTTTGTGTGATTCTAGAAAGTTTTTACACAGGTTTTTTGAAAAAATATTACATATTTTAATAGCATTATAGTAGGCTTGTTCTTTATTTAAAATCTTTGATTAATCTGGATTTTATTTCAATGTTAGAGTCGATCCTTGTTTATACATATGAAAAGACTTAATAGAATGCAAGCTATGGAGAAAATATTTTAGGTTAACTGGTGGAACACTGATCTAAACCTTCTCTCTGTTGTGATGTTTGTTGAGAAGTGAAGCAGGATTCCTACACTGCAGTCTGTGAGCCCTTGAGGTTCATGGATGCACTTTACAAGGGGCCTGAGAATCCTTAATAATGTGTGTGTGTGTGTGTGTGTGTGTGTGTGTGTGTGTGTGTGTGTGTGTGTGTGTATGTGTGTGTGTGTGTACTTACTATGGAGTTTTATGGTACATTTTGGATGGAGTGTTCTCTTACTTTAATCAAGTTCTCAAAGTGTTCATAAATCCAAAATGATTAAAAAACACGAGTTAAGGAAAAGTGTTCCTCAAAATAGATAAATTCTAATAAAATTTCCCAAGAGGATGTGATCACCAAAAATCTCTCTAGGTAATGTTTCAGTCAACTGTGTTAGTACAAATTATTCATGATTAAGCTCATATAGCCATATTGAGAACAACAAAAAAGCACACATCTTCCAGATGAATATATTGGTCAGAAGCCCTACCTAGAAAAATCAGTGAGATTTTGAAATTTATTTGTTCAGGATATAAGTAGAAGTTTACTGTTAAGATCCTAATATTTTTTAAATGTTATATAATAGTTATATTTCATCATCATATATATCAAGCCTAAGCAAAAAATAAAATAAATGCTAACTTATTTATATCAAATTAAACTATAATTAATAGAGCCTTAGTGAAAAAGTGGAATAATTTCTTTTTGGCATATATATTTATTACATTTTTGAAATTTATTTTTTGTCCCATGTAAAAGAGTTCCTTAATGCTAAAAACTAAAAGTAGAGAAAATATTTCCATTTTAGGAACTAGAGATTATTTCTTTTTTTAAAAAAATTATTTATTGATTTGAGAGAGAGAAGATGGGGGAAGAGAGAGAAAGAAACATCAGTTTGTTTCTTTTTAATCTCTTTCATTGGTTGATTCTTGTATGTGCCCTGACTGTAATTGAACCCACAACCTTGGTGTATCAGAACAATGCTCCAACAAACTGAGCTACCAGGACAGGGCTAGAGATTATTTCTTATATGTTCCAGTGTTTGTATTTTTCCAATGAATTATTGGTATACTTATTAAGAGTGTAATTTTTCCTGATATATTGATGTTAATCTATGCACTTCTGTTCTTCCTTGTTTCAAGAAAGGAAGTATTGAAGCACTAAGGAACATTACCAGTTTCAAAATGCAGTACCTTAGAATTAAACTTTGTACACAAACAAGGAAATTAATATTTATTTTGTATTCTTAACATATTCTACATTATCAACAATGAATTAATAACAAAAGAAACAGTGGTTCACACATTATATATGTATGTACATCAAATATGAATATAAATAACACATAAATTTCATTAAGTTGAAGGTATGGAAAAGGAGTCAGTATATTTTGATACTGTCATTATTGTAATGGTGACATCACCCTACATCTTGTTGACTATATTCTCTGCATTCCATATGCATGCATATGTGTATAGAGTATGGATAGAGCTTTTGTATATAAATTAATTTTAACTTGATTCTATTAATGACACCTAGTATGGTTTGTTTTTCTTAATGTATGTTTGTGTGTTTTCTTTTTTTCTATTGCATAGGAATTATGGACACATCCAGTAGAGAAGCTATAATAGAGAAACCCGGAGCAAATGAAACCAATATTTCTTCAGAACAATTGCTACCAGGAAAAGAAGTAAGTGAGGGAGAAAAGAGTGGTATTTCTTTATTCATAAATAATAGCATTATCATATGTCTGTGAATTCATTATAAATAAAAATGTCTTGAGTTTTACCTTTTGACACTAAAAGAAATGATTCTTGATTGAAATTGGCTTATACGTTTTTTGACCAAAATTTAATTTAGTGGATACACTGCTCTCTTGCACAATCTGTTCCACGGACAGATTGTGAGGAGGGAGCTGGAAGTGAGGAGGTTTTTGTTCACATCCCAACTCAGGGTCTACACTTTGAGAATCTGGACTATAGACAATTGCTGAAAAAAAGAGATTAAAAAGGAAAGAGGAAAGAATACTTTGAAATGGCCTCTTATTTTAGTGCGTCCAGGATATACCTGTATGTACTCAGATCATTGCCACTCTTTCCCTGCTCTGTTCTATACAATAGAGAATACATCTTCCAGACTTCCTTGCTTTCTGGATACTGGGAAGTTTTGCCAATGCAGGGCATTGATGGAAGACCTGGAGGTAGTTGTTGGAGAAAAACCAGAGTATTTCTTCCCCTCTCACTGTTTTAGGGACTATCTCTAGCAGTACCTGTGTCTCCTACATTTCCTCCATGGGCCCTGCTCCCACCGTACAGTGCTCCCTCCATGGTTCCGTTTCCAGCTGGCGTTCTTGCCTTTAGCTTTGACTGGTGGCCCCAGGAACTGGGCTCTTTCTCTGTTCCTCAGCCCTCGGAGCAGTCATGGCTTCCTGCTGCATTAATATCTGTCTGGCTTCACAGCCCATGTTTGGCTCCACAAAATTTCACCACCTTAGTAACCTACATTAATTTTTTTTCCCCTTTGAAATGTCTAGAATGGTTTGTGATTTCTGAATGGACCTTAACTGATACATTTAAAAAGCTTAAAGAACATTGGGTTTTAAGTTTCAATTTAGAAAGCAAGACTAGTAATCAGGAAAATGCAAAGTTATACATTATGTTTTAACCAAAAATCAGAGTAGGTAATAGGAAATTAGCTTTAGGTAATGGAAGAAAGGAATTCAACAGGTACGTACTTTGTGCACAGAGCAGAAAGCCACATTATTTTCCCTTTATTCTCGTATCAATTAGTAAAAGTTCTCTATTCTAACAAATATTTTTGGTGCCAAACATCAGATGGAAAGAGTAGAAGAAAGCAAACAATATTTTATGAAAACAAATAGACTTCTTAGGAGGACATATGAGTAGTAAAGGTTTTTAGCTTCCTTTTTAATAGCAGCTATTAATGTGCTTGATTTTCTATATTTTGAAAAGAAAATTCAGATGGGCCAAGATATTATAACCACATATAAATGATCTCGGGCCAAAGTGATCATCATTGCGTGCGCACGCACACACACACACACACACACACACACACAAATTACCACTGCAGCCATGGCAATTGCTGGCAGTTTTCACCAGAATACATTTTCTTGGGTGAATGAATTTTAATGAATAGATATGCCCAGGCTGAAAAAACAAAAACCAGAGTTTTGTTGTTTTTCATTTTTGCGGAGGTGGTTTTCTTTTTCTGTCATAAATGTGTCCCAAGGAAATACTATTATAGCACAGGATTACACCCATGGTACTTCTAAATTTTCACCTATAATAAGGGAGATTATATGAGCTGAGTAGATTAAAATATTGAATAATTTTGTGTAAAATAAAATGAGGAATATGTTTTTAGGCCCTCTGATGTTTAAGGTCCTAACAAACTTTTTAGAAAGTTCAATTACAACTTAATTATAAGCATAATGAGAATGAGAGCCACTTTTTCTGATTATAGAATCATGGAATAATTGAGTTTTCATTCTAGAAGAAGAATCACCTTTATTACTTTGTACAGTATGTACAAAAAGCATTAAATTAATGTTGAATGGGATGTGTGTATAAGAAAATGAAGCTAATGATCATAATCTCAGTAATTTTAGACTAAAATAGACCTTAGAAATCATTCAGTTCAGCTCTTTTTTTCTAACAAAAAAGTTGAGACCTAGAAAAATGAGTAATCTAGTCAGGGATATTGAGCCTAAGGTCTCTGATGTTGGAGTAGGTAAATTATTACTGTAAACAAGATTACATTAAACAGAGTTTGATTCTCAGCATAGGTTCAGCCTACTACCCATAAAGCTTTTAGCACTGTAGAGAACATTAGAGGACTTGGGGGAAATATACATTTCTAAATATATTGCTATATTAGACAAAGACCAGAAGAAAAATAGAAAACAAAAAACACCAGCATCCACCACGACCTCTCCGACTCCCCCCACACGGAGTAAAGCAGATCATTTTATTTTTCATTTTCTGAAACAAAAGTAGTACCATGTACCAGTTTATGCGTGGAGAAACTAAATAAAATTCTAAAGAAGTAAAAATCTAGAAAGGTGCTGTGGTATATTTTCTGTGAGAAATTTATTTCTTATTGCTATTTTGTCGCTTGTCTGGATTTCTGAGAGTGAAAAAGAAATAAAAGATTGAATATTAAATGCTGTCTTATGTTGCAATACTTGTTAACAATAAACTATAAAAAAGACTATAAAAATCTAATTTAGACTTTATTAAATATATTGAATTTAAAGTTTGCTTTATGTGATAAATAGTAAGAGTAACTTTCAGCTCTCATAAAGATGGTTTTATTGAACAATATTTAAGAGATTAAATTTTGAAAAAAGTTTTTGATTAAATCCACTGATGAATTAAAATGAAATGTCAGTATATTACTGTGTGTAAGGAATGCACATGTTTTCGTATATTGCTTTATTCACTGGGTAATATTTTTCAGGTTGTAAGAATGGCTTTTACATTTTATCAAAGAACACCTATATTCAACATGCTGAATGAAAACAATAACGTTATACCAATAACAACAGAAACACTTGTTGCTGAATTAAGATCAATATGACTTCATATAAATGTATATTTCAGGCTACGCTACTAGATTTTGGCTGGAGAAGTGCATTTAAAGAAGTGTCTCTTCCCATGGCGCACTGTGTAATCACAGCAGTTGAAGATTTTTCCATAAAAACTCTCCAACAGGAACACAGTGAAAGGTCTTCAGCTGTGACCTATGCTATGAACCTTGTAAATGTCCAACATGTTTGGCAAGACAGCGGTGTGGTTCCTGAGGACGACCAACCAAAGAACATTGCGAAGGCAAGAATCAAATGAAGTCCTTTCAAAACTGTAGACTGGCAAAATGAGTGTTTTCTTTTCTTTCTTCCTCCCTCCCTCTTGCCTTCCCTCCCTCCCTCCCTCCCTCCTTTCCTTCCTTCCTTCCTTCCTTCCTTCCTTCCTTCCTTCCTTCCTTCCTTCCTTCCTTCCTTCCTCCCTCCCTCCCTTTCTCTCTTCTTTCTTTCTTTCTTTCTTTCTTTCTTTCTTTCTTTCTTTCTTTCTTTCTTTCTTTCTTTCTTTCTTTCTTTCTTTCTTAATATAAGCCATTGCAATGGGAACCTGGAGGAAAAATGGTGGAGACTCTTGGCAAATACTTGGCACTGGACCCAACAGCAGTTTTTTTTCTCTGGGATCATGGGCCACTGCTAGCAAAAAGGACTTAAACCTGTTACCACCTTGGTGCTCCATGAGGCTTGGGCAACTAGAGAGGGGGCCTCTGTGACTTCATGGGGAGCCGGGAAAATTGCTCGTTTGGATTACATCTCTGATGACTTCAGAAAAAATTTAGGAGGTTGAAGGAGTTATTGACTTTTATTAGTTTGGGCAACTTTTAAATCTTTACCCCTATGGAATATTCTATTTCATGAGCATCAGTCTTACATGTTTACATGTGCTTTGAGAGTCACAGAACATACTGAGAAAATGCAGTCATCATACACATAGATAAACACAGTTACTCAGCATTAAGTCTGCAATGAGTTCAGCACCCTATGATTGAAATGTTTTTAAAAGAGAGTTATTAAAGATGACCTCCCATTCTGCTACTGCCACCCTGAAGCTCCAGAACATTCCCCAAGGAACACTGTTAACTAATCTGGAATGAAGGCAGGTTTTGCCTTCTTATCCACCACGCCTCTTTTGCCATTAAGAAGTAGTAGCTTCATAATAATTAGTGCAAAGCTACTCACGTTACTTCTAAAAGTTGCTGACTCCTTGCCAATGAGAGGACACTACATGAGGTTATTTCTGATGCTTCTAGATTTAGTTCAACTGATATAGACTTATGATTAATAAACAAATTTTATAAAAATTTAGCAAGAGAAAATTAAAATAAATTTAAAAACAATGCAATTTGTATTACTATTCAAGGGTACATATTTTCTGTGTTCTATTAACTACAGATAAAAGTGTTGTCATATAAAGCTACTTCATGAGGTTTTCATAATGTCTGCAAGGTAAGCATAAGGTTTAAAGGTTTTATAGAGAGAGAAGCATCATTTTGGTATTTCTTTGTTTGACATAAAACATTTGACTTTCTACAATCAATTACTATAAAGTTGTGTGATTATATTTATGTTTGATGCCATATTCGTTATTTAGGCATTTGGCTCCCTCGTACATAAATTACATAGTGCTGTCAGAGTACCAATAACTCAGTGCTACATTTATTTCTCCCTAGTTTTGTTCTGACATCATGGAAAAACTTGACACAATGCTTCCACTGGCTCTGGCATGCAGAGATGATTCTTTTCAGGAAATTAGAGCAAACTTTGTGGAGGCCTGTTGTAAAGTGGCAACAGCTGTCCTGGCGAGGCTGCAAGAGAGAAGCAAGGAGTTTCCTTGCAAAGCACCCCTGAGAAACTTGCACACGTTGCTCTCCACGGCAGTCTACGTCTTCCAGCATTTTACTCAATATGATAATTTGATGAAAGAAAATACTAACAAGTGAGTGTCATTTATGTTAACTTGATGGCCATCTTTACAGTAACATGTAATCTTTGGATATCATAGGAGTGAAATTGTGATGATACTATTTGAGGAGAAAATAATTAACATGGTGAATTATATTCATTTGTCTTGACTAGGAAATGTCAAAAAGGTGGAGCAGGGGGTATATTAAACCAGATACACAGATAGTAGGAAAGATATGTATTATTTCTAAAGATTTACTCAAGAGACCCATGCATTTTCCATATTCTGATCAGGAGCAACAATTTTCTGCAGGCTGTTGGGACATGACCAAACCCTTTTTATTTTGTTAGTCATGTTGTATTGACTACAATGAAGAGGAAAAATAAACTTCTTTTTGTCCCATGTATACACAGTTTGTGAAATATGCACTTCCCTCTTTTGTTTCTAAGTCAACAGGATGCTAGGAGCTGACACAAAATAAACACATTTCAATCTGGTCTATTGACTAATGTAAACATATTTCAGAATATCAATTTAGTAATAAACTATCATTAATATTTGAGAAGGAAGCATCTAGCAGTCTTATTCCTCGTGTACTGGTAATCTAAAAAGATTATGTTTTCTGTATAAATAATAAAAATGACCACAGTATCACATGTACTCTCTGTGTACTCTCCAGAAAATGGTATGGCCCCTTGCAAAGGGAACAAACATGTGGGCTTGACATTCCAGTGTGAATCCAAGAATCTATTCGACATTACTTAGTCAGCCTTTGCAGATCCTTAGTTATGAGAGAGAGCATAATACAAATAGCTAACAATAAAAGTAAAATAAATTTGGCTTGATGTAGGATGTAACTATGATATTTCTTTAATCCCCATAAGTAGTCAGATGTTGTGATTCATACTTGAATTTATAAACAAAATGTGCCAAAAATCACTTCATTTCTGTAGAATATTTTAAAACAGTTTATGAGGTAATTGATGTCTACAAAATTACAATTTTTAGAATAAAAAGAATGTGTTTATGGGACGTGTGATAGCTTTATAAAAGTTGGTTCTGACAAATGCATGTGTTCTCTATAATAATGATAACCTAATGCCTAAATAATGCACTGATCTCTAATAATAGGCTTACAAAGAATACTTTTATTTTTGAATGATGTATTGACAATGCAGTTTGTCTCAAGTTGAAGTGCATATTTGTGGAACAGCAGATGTACATTTTCAAAAGACTTGCAAAACAAAGACCAGCTTTTTTTTTTTTTTTTTTTTCTTTTCTGCTTTTTGGAAAGTGAATGTGGACGCAGACTTCATCATTAGGAGGAAATGAATGATTGATATCTAATAATCAAAACCATTTGTAGTACTGGAGATTGTTACCTCCTACTAAACAGGCCTTAAATCTCTGTCTCTTTGATCATTCCCTCTGAACAGACCCATATTCCTGGTGCCTGTCCAGCGATATCAGGAATTCATCAACACTCTACAGTTTCAGGTTACGGACTACTGCGTCAGAGTTTGTGCTACAAGCATTTTACAGGATGCTGAGAGCCACCACTGGGATGACTACAAAGCTTTTTATGAGGTGTGAAGTTAAGTTTACTATCCCTCCTTTTTACACAAATATGTTTTACTGCCTACCTGTTTTCTGGCTAATTAGAAACATGAGGTTGGCATTACTAACACACGAAGGCTGTTAGAATAATATTTTTTAAATATTGAATTTGTACTTAGGAAAAACAGTATTTCTAAAAACCTGAAATAAGACATCAGAACACTCCTTCTGCTTAAAAAATAAAAATAGCTTAATTTGAGCTGCAGTGTTTGACTGCTACATAATAAGTTGGAATATAATGAAAACTCAAAGAGATTACAATGTCCAAATGCCACAATCCTGCATTTTTTCCCCAAAGGGACCAGTTATAGATATCTTTGCATTTTTTTTCTTATTATGTATTTCCATTTGTGTTTGATGAATATTTTTTATTAAGCAGCTTTATTCTTTGTACCTATTTTTTTCTTCTTAAAGTATGTTTCTATGGGTGTATTTTAAGACCCATCATTTATAGCTTACTTATTTTCACAGAGCCCATGTTTCGAAGCCCCGAATTTCTACTTAATTCCTTCTGATGATTCCCAGTATGACCAAACCCAAGATCAATTAAAATTATTCATCATCAGGCTTCATTCGCTTCCCATCCCCTAAATCCTACTGATTATACATAAGCCACAATATTTGAAATTTTGTGAAGTTAATTCCAGGGCAGGGTGAAACATTGATATCTTAATAAAATATAAGCTAATCAAGGTCTATAAAAACTTCATCAGTCAAGCCCAGCTTCATTAGCTTTTCGCACTTACCCTTTCCTCCGGATGGAAGCTTATGGTTTTTGTTTTGCCTGATGGTTCTAATCACTATGGAGTATTGAGAAAAGCAGATTGGAGCTTTATTCAGTGAAGTCACTCTTGTCACCTGCCTGATGCTGAAGGTTCCTGCGGCTCCATTTGTGCTTGAGCTATTATCGTCATAAATGTGGCCACAACAGAGAAGAGCAACTAATAAGAAGCTCTTTTAAGGGACTTTCCACTTTTTCTAAAGCCATTTCATCTCTCCTTTAGAGGCCCTTCCCAGATAGTTTTTCTTTTTGCACGAGTATCCATACAGCGTTTTTGAAACTTGACATACTTCAAACAGCAGTGAGCAGAATGGAAACGAGAAAGTGCTATGGTGCAGCTGGTAGCCTGAGATAAGAGTGAAAGTATTGGTCTTCTCTCCTGGCAGCATCGCAGGTTTCTTATTTGCCTTGAGGTAAACAGAGAGGTTGAAAATGAATCCATCTCATGTTTTCAACTATTTCAATATGTCAGTGTACTAATGAGCAATTTCATATGATGTTTTCATTGAAAAACAGGTATCATCTCACTCTATGTCCAACATAGAGGTATTATGTTTCCTCTTATGCAAATTGGGAGCTAGAAGAGTTGTACAGTATAAATAATAAGTGAATATATTGCGAACCTGTTATTGAAGTTACCAACTATTTAAAAAAAACAAAAAACAAAAATTACCATGTAACATGCAGCTCTTAGATCTTATGACAATGCTTTAGTTTCACAGATAGAAATAACAAGATAGTTACCCTGTGATTACATGGTACTGTAGCTTCCATATACTTACATGGTCAGTAGTTACAATTTAATTGCAGTTAGTGGTTACTATTTCTGCTCAGAAATATAAAGTGATACTGCTTCTCTATTTACCACAAATAAGAACCTTCGAAAAATAGCACAGGTTTTAAACTGTTTTGACAACTATAGTACCTGACATGGCTTTATCTGGTTTACTGCACCCCTTTCTCCTCCTCTCCCCATTATTCCAACTGATTTGTGAAACAGGACTAGTTTTTTGGCAGGCTGCTTTGAGAGAAAAGGAGATGAAATCTGCCAGGCTGGAGGCGAAGAGCAGGATAAAGATCGCAGGGGAGCCTATTCCCATGTGCAAGAGTGTAGTAAACGAATAGTGAAATAATTTACAAGATATGGAGCAATATTTGCTCATGTTTTGTGATATCAAGTGAGCTTCAGACACATCATTTCCATTTTCTAAACTGTCAAGTTGAGAGAGTCAAAAGAGTTGGGTATCTCTCTGATGAGGTGCTGGTTAGATGGCACAGAGGGTGTTCAGATCACATGGCTGAAATTGAGCATTTAGTACAGTTGACATCTGCTCAACTTCAGCAACTTGTGTTTTCCAACAGTCAAAGAATAAAGAATTGTCTGTTCAAAGATAATATGGAGTGGCTTGTATAATAAAGCCCAGCTGCTTGTTTCCCGATATATAATCTAAATAAAAGCTCACATCTGTTTACATTATAGTGGGCCTACAAAAATAACAGATGTTTACTAGCAGAAGTCTTTTGAAATGACAACAAATAGAGAAACAGGTCAGAAAAATAAATGAGTCAGATTTAGTTTAATGAAAACTCTTTTGTATATTGATGTTATACACATTTTGAAGAGAATTGTGAGAATGATGACCGGTTTGGAATGTCTACTTGAAATTTATGCTTTAAAAAGTCTTAAAAATACGTATTTTTCACTTTTAGGAGAAGAAGTCTATGTACCTGAAGTTATTTTTATTTTCTCACTGTTGCTTAAAGGTAGCTTTTAAGGAAATGTTTTTATATTTTGAAAAATATAAGAAATCATGTTGACCACATTATTATAAGCACCTATCTTTTGCCGTGGGAAAGATTAGTGTAAAGTATTCACATCAGACGTTACATCAGTTTTGCTTTAACTAACATACTACACCAAAAGTATAAGAAAATCTAGCTTTAAAACTTCTTTTATACTTTAGAGAATTTAAAAAGCATTTTTTATCGCAGAACACAAAGAAGCATAAGGAACTATAATTTTGTTACTTCTGCATTAATTTTGTAATTTTTTCCTTAAATAGTTTTGATACACATCTAGTCAGAAAGTCAGAAACCAGTGGTCAAAGTCCCCTCCAGTTTGAACTTGACCCTTTGACAGCTGAAGCCTGTTGTTTCCCACCCAAGGATAACAATTCTACTCATTTATAAACTCCATTTGAAAGTCAATAGATAGTAACTATAAATTGTTATTATGCAGTGATTATAAAAGAATTGAGTAATCAAAGAAACTACCAGAAGAGTAATATGTAAGGAAAACACTAATACTAGCATATGCAGAAGAAACTGTCCTCTTTGTTCTAAATCTAAGAGAACTGAATTCTTTAGATGACATTTGTTTGAGAAATATAAGTAGTGGATAAAAAAGAAATGTTAAGTCAAAGGATTGCTAAGAGATAAAATGGGACATTTTACTAGTTTAACTTTTGATATAGTAACATAATCATGGTAATGTTTGAAGAATGCATTCTACTCTTATAGTTCAAATAATCTTTTGATCTGGTTTGAAGAAAACGAGGTCAAACTACTAGCGAACCTCCCTAAGAGCAAGTTAACTAATTAATGCTTGTAAATCACTTGAGGCTATCTTCTCATTTCTGTTCCCCTTGGCCTTGGCCACTGTTGGGTCTCCCTCTGTGGTCAGGGAAAATTTGGCACACAGAAGAGATCCATGAGGGGGTGGAAGGGAATGAGACTCTGGCCCCTTGGAGGTACACAGTGATATAAAAATACTAAGAAATAATGAGATCTGCCCAGGCTTTACAAAAATAAAATCTTGTAAAATCAAACTATTGTAGTATCTGTTTCTAGTATCATTATTAAAACACCATGGATAAAAGAGCCTAATGTAATGCTCTTCAATAGTTACCCATCCTCTTGGTTTTATGCATGTTGATGGGTATACAGTACATAGGTTAATTTTTGCTCCCGTCATTTTATTATAAAGTGAAATCTGAAACATTTGTAAAATTATCTCAATTATGCTAATACTTAATTTAAATAATTACATTTTAATTTTAGAAGTATCAGCCCACTATCCTGAACATGCATGACATGTTTAGCAACTATAAAGCTGATTGTTTAAAAGTAAATTTTAAACTGCAGGCCAGGAGTAGGTAAACCAAGGATATGCTAGGTGATATGCTTACAGTCTGGATTTTCATTAGAATATCTAGTCTTGTGATTGAAATAAAACATATGTTCCTTTGTCAGTAAGGATGTTTTACATCTTGTCAAAAATCTTTCTTGGTCATCTAGTTGTCAAACTCTCCAGCTATTTCCTTTCAGCCTGAACTAATTAGGTTCATAGGAAGCAAACTGACATTTTGGAAGATGTAATTCTATTGTTCAATGTGTGGTGGTTTTGCCAGGGGGAAAGATGCTCCTTCTCACTCCAGATGTGGCATTATTTCTCCTGGGCTCTTCATCATGATCTCTGGACCATTCTGCCCCCCACGCTAGCCCAGAAGATTCTAGCAGAAGTTCTGGAGAAATCTTTGGGTCTACTGGCCTCCAGATATGCTTGGGCCCATCCCACTTATAAGAGAGTTCCGCAAATAAGGTAACTGACATTAAGAAAACCATTGCCTCTCAAGAAAACTTTTTCATCATTTAATATAAAGCAGAATGTAATTCTGAATCTCATGACATGACTCCTGTGTACTTAACATGTTTCTAATACCTGAAAGGAAATCGTATTCAATTTTCTCGAGATATTTAAGTGGAAATGTAGAACTTGAATCAAATAATTTTGCTCTTTTTTTCCCCTTAAAATTGTGTGTAGAACACACTTGTTTCTAAAAAATGATTTAAGATGTATCTAGGATATATATATATATCCTTATTTTGTAACCTTTATATAGATGAAGGCTAATAGAGAAGGAGAAAGTTAAGGTGTTTCTCCATTTAGATGGAGAAAAACAGCAGTGCTGGGATAGAGCGATTTGACCGAGATTCTAAGCAACCTGGGGATTTTCGTTTCTTAAAAAACTTTTTTAAAGCCTTTAAGTAGTGTGCTTAATTTTCATTAAGGAAACTTCTTTGTCCAGTCATTTTTCTCCTTTGTATATTCTAATTACTTCTTTCCTCTTTGCCTTTATGTTTTTCTTTTCATTATGTATTACTGAAAGCCAGTACAACAAAATGTGAAATCACAGTAAATAGGAGACACAGGCACTGGCTATTAAATGAAAGATCGAATTGTCAATTCTATGAGTTATCTAGGAAATGAATATTACAAAAAAGTGTGCTTACATGGCATCAATAGTCTATATGAGGAGAAGGCTTTATTTTATAAATATTCTGGCTAATGTGATAAAAACTTGCTTTTTTAATATACGTAAAAGTATAAATAGACATATTTTAAGAGAAACCTACAGACCCCAGAGGCTTTTTTTTTTTTGGCCGTAGGAATCATTTCCTGATCATGTTCTTTTAAAGCAGGCTGCATTTGAAGGGCATTTAGGTCCTGCTACAGTGTTTCATAAATATGGTATTTTGCACAGGCTGTTTTGAATTACTGACCAAGCTTTTTTTAAAAATGAACTCTGAAGAATAGATGGAAAATTCCTTTTGAAAGCAAAGAATACCTCATTCTTTTTCCTTCTGTAGAGTAAATCATTTTTGACTATGAGGTGGCAAGTCTTTATGAGATGTTTATGAAATCAGTTATACTATTAGCTCATGAAATAGGTAGTATATTTAATTAAATAACTGTGCTAGGGAGACTTTTGGGTATTATTTTCTGGGTGGTTACATAATAATGCCATGCAATTCTAGAGTTATTTCTTCTGGTTCTTCTACATAAATAAATAAATAAATGTAAATATCCTAAACTACCATTCATGTGGAAATCAGATGTGTCTTTGTGTGTGTGTGTACATATATTTTAGATTTATAACTGTTTAATCAGCAATTAGAGTAAGTGAATGCAAACTACAACTAACCCTTCCTAAAGGTGATTGTTGATGCTTTTAGTGTTCCAGTAGCCACCAGCTGTCAAATACCACAACTGTATATATGACTTATATATGTGATATATTATTAATACATGTGTAAATTTATTGTATATATAATAAAACTGAAGCCAAAACATTATTTTTAGAGATCCTTATTTTTCTTTATCACGTCAAAATTTCCATCTTCTATTTCAACACTAAATTTAAAAGGGGAAAAAGGAAAAAGAATTGAGGTCTGTAAAATTTAATAATATACCAAAATAATCTTCAAATAGATCTTTGCATCCTTATAAAAATTAAACAAAGATAGAAACAAAGAAGTTAATTTATGAATAAGATAAATAATATAGCATATTTTCAAAAATTTATTTATTATTAGAAATTTCTAACACTATACACTTCTACATTAGTGCTTCTGGTGTCATTTTTCTCCTCTCCCACTTGCTTGGCAAACATGTGACCCACTTTTGTAACTTTCTTTTGACAGTTTGTACTTGGATGAGAATTACTCTGCTCTCAGATTTTTACTTATTATATTTGTGGATAACAGCAAATTTTCTTTTGATCTGGCTTTTCTTTTATTGAATGTAATTTCAAAGAAAGTCATTGAACTTCTTAAATAGTATCCTGATAATGCAAAATAAAAATATATTTGTTTAAAAAGCACTCCTGAAACTCTTCACTGTTACAGACCTCACATCCCTAAAGATAATGGTATTATAGAAACTCAAAACCTAGTTTTGATGCTTTCTGTCTTTGATCTCTGAAGCTCTGTTATCTAACCAAATATTTATATTCTTACATATGTTGAATACAAGAAATGTTGCTGATAGTTTATTTACCAAGTAGAAAAGCAATTTTGCTTAACATAATTTTCTTCTTTTTCTTTCTAATAGACTTGATATCACAACAATTTTAATATGCACTGAGAACATGTTATGGTCAATTTGCACATCTGTGCAGAAACTTTTGAATCCTCATGAGTATATAGATGATAAAATTTTTAAAATTCATACCCATTGTAATAATCTGCTGACAACATTAGTCATTTTGACTTCACCATTAACTGAATTATTTCAGTAAGTATCATATATTTTCTTTTTAGCTATTATGATATATAAAATAGTGTTATTTAACAAAGTTATTTTCACACTATTTACTGAATTGTGTAAAGTAGGAATTAGAAATTTTTTGAAGTGTATTTTTGATATTGTGAATTGGGCCATCTTACAAAACTAACACTAACCAACAGGAGTTTCTTCATCCTCAAAACAATTTAGTCCTCATACTGTGTTATATCTCTACTGGTCAATTCTATTCAGTTGATAAGCCTCCAATACAGTCAGGACCATTTTAAGCTTCACTCTTTGAATTATTTAAATGATCAAATTATATTAATTGGTTGGTTATTTCAGTCATATCTTGAAACTCTATGAAAAATAAAACCATATTTAACGGCCTTTTGTTTTTTAATTTTTTTTAGTTTTTAATTTTATGTAAAGTGATTTGCTCTAATAAAAAACTGAAATTGAAAAATGGTTTTAGAATATGCCCAAATCTAGAAGAGACTGAATGGTTCCTCTCTGTCAGTCAGTCTGCTTTGCCTTGGCAGTAGTGGGCTTCAGCGTCTGAGCTTGTAATGGCGGCGGAAGCAGGACTAAGCAATTACATTTTTGAAGTGTTGATGTCGTTTACCAAGCTGAATAAGATTTTGGGAAATTAGAAATGTTGAACTACTTTTCTGGTTTATTTGATTGAAATTTGTAATATAGAAAAGGTTGGAGTAGATCTTATAATAAAATAGTCATATTAATTTTGTTTAAATCCTCTTCCAAAATAGTCACTTTATCTTGAAAGTCTAGATAATTGCATATTCTTATTTCTCAGATAGTAAAAATTAGACATACAGTATTTCTGTTTCTTAGAATATCTAACTAGATAAAGTACTCCTTTCTTAACACTCTGGTAAGGGCAATATGTGAATATTGATTTTTTGGAAAATTTTGAGGTTTTTGTGTTAGAAATTCTGAGTAATTAACACCTTTTATTCACATTTCCCCATAATTTTCACCCACTTTTTGACTTTCAACTAACCCATTGTTTACAGATTGTTCCTCTGGCAACCCTATCTTAAAAACTAATTTTAGAAGTGGAGAATTCTTTCAGAAAGGAGGAGAAACAGTGAGATAAATTGCTAGTATTGTGGGATTAAATAAGTAATGGTTCATAATCATAAAAAGTTCAAGGTCTGAAGTGCATAATAAATCCTAGTAAACTAAACTGATTTACCATAGATGAAAAAATTGTTGTGTTCTTAGCTCAATGGGTCATTTCATCTAAGGGTAAGGCCCTGTGAAAATCAGGAACAAAGTTGACAAATTTCATGGATTGGTCATGGTGAGCAATATTGAATTTCATGGTTAGTCACAGATGAATAGAAAAATTTTAATCCCCAATGCATTTGTAAAACAAATAAATTATTATCAAAGATTGCATATTTTAATAATAATAATGTAATATACATTCATTACTGTTAACCTATGGCCTTTTAATACATTTTTAAACAACTATGCAAGTACTCATATCTCTGTGATTTGTACATTAGATATTGCACTATAACCTCATTCAACAAATTTAAATTGCTAATTTCAACCAGGATTATGAACATTTTATAGCATGCACTGCCTCTGGTTTCTCTTAATATAAAACAGATAGCTATATTGCTTTGAAGCATGAACAAAAATCTAGATATACTTCAATTCTTTTTTTAATAATTCTCACTTTATAAACATGTTCTCAAACTTTATACATTTATGTTGATTTATATTTTATGATTGCTGTCCAAGAGTATAAATCTAATTGTTGAAATATATTTTGCTTTGTCTTGGCAAAAAAATCTACAGGGTAGCATGTTCTCACCAATTAGAAGAAAATGTACATGCATTGCAAGAACCCTATTGATTTATTTAGCTTCCTTTCATAGATGGGATATGAAGTTGTCATATTAGTATTTTAGAAAAAAAAGTATTTCTATCTCACATTTAAAAATTAAACTATGCTTTGAGGAACTGGTGAAAAGTAACAATCAGATGTTGGTCGTGATAATTTTTTTATAAACTAGACCTAACCTTTGTCACTCCATGTGATATGCCTTGTTAGAAGATGACTGCCTTTATTCCGAGTAGTCTGACAGATAAACTGAATGTATTTTTCTTTCTGAGCTTAGCGTAGGGCCACTAAATCCCAGGGCAGGAATACATGATTTAACATTTTTTTTCAGGAAGAATGAAACCTGTTTGCAAAAATGTGTGTTCCTTTAAACTCTCCTTTGCAGATTTCTTTTAGAATGCTGTAAGAGGAGTACTTTAGGTTTGCCCTGCGGGGAAAGAGACCTGCTGAAATGCAAAGTATTCACCAAGTATTTTCCAAAGTGTTTATCACTTAGAGTTCTTTCGTAAAGGCCTTAAACTGCACGTTCAGAAGTACAGTCAATGCGCGTTCTCTCACCCACACCCAGACAGTGGCTTCATACTACATTTCACTCGCATCACTCACATAGAATGTTAGTTTTAGTTTGTATGTAACAAATTAAAAAATAATTGTTAGAATTTTAGAATTTAGTTTCAATTCAACAAATGTTGCCCCCCTCACCCCTGTGATTAAGCACAAGGGATACAATACTGAGCAAGAGGAAATATCTGTCCTTAATAATTTAGGAAAGTTGGATAAAATAAAAATGTTTTGATGTGTCATATAAAAACTCCTAAAAGTGGAAACATTTTGAAAGGTGACTGTCCCCAATGTTTTAACATTTAATAGCATGAAAGAATATACAACATACCAGACGAAGGCTGAAGTCATCAGAAATTGGTCATAATATAGATCATTCAGCCAAGAACAGCAGACCTATCTGGGGCTTCATGTGATGTCACTCATATGGCTTTTTTTTTTTTTAAACTGTTGATTTATTTTTATTTTTAAAGTGATATATACTCATTGTGAGTGGTTAGGGAAGGGAGAAATTAAAAACTTCTTGGAAACCAATGAAAATGAACACACAACAACACAAAATCTATGGGATGCAGCGAAAGCAGTTCTGAGAGGGAAGTTCATAGCACTACAGGTCTACCTCAAAATCATATGGCTTTTGAATTACTAAATTCCAAGGTATTTCAATGTTGTGTCTCTAGTTTCAAATTCACGCCTTTGAGGTTATGGTCTTCTTAGCACTGTTATTTATTTTAAAAATGATTTCACTGTCCCTCACAAAACAGAATGTATTGGTCTAAAACTTTGTTTTCTATACCTCCAGAATGTCTGGCACACTTTGGAAAGCAGTTAGATAGTTACTCAAAATGGGAAGCATAGCAAATGTATAAGTAAAGTGTTGAGTATATGGTCATATGACCCAGCAATTTTCACTTTAGATTTATACCCCAAAGAAATGAAAACATATGTCCACACAAAGATTTGTACACAAATGTTCATAGCATCATTCTTCATAATAGCACAAAGTACAGAGAACCCAAATGTCCATCAACTGATGAATGGATAAACAAAATGTGGCATATCCATGCAGTAGAATATTATTCAGCAATAAAAAGAAATAGAATACGGATAGATACTACAATATGAGTGAACCTCAAAAACGTGTTCAGTGAAAAAATAAAGACACCTAAGAGCAATTTGTATAGTTACATTTACTAAAAATGTCCAGAATAGGCAAATCCATAGAAACAGAAAGTAGATTAGTGGTTGCCCAGGGGAGAAAGGAAGAATGGTTAGTACCTGCTAATGGGTACAGGATTTCTTTTGAGGCTAATGAAAATGTTCTAAAATTAGATAGAGGTGAAGGTTACATACCTCTTAATATATTAGACTCCATTTAGTTGTACACTTAAGATGGGTAAAATTTTTAGTATGTCAATTATATTCTCAATAAACTGTTAAAAATAAATAGAGACTGAAAAATAAAGAATATTTAAAATGTTGAAAAAACAAGAAGAAGAAGAAGAAATGGTGTCTGACAGAATGCAAAATAATCTGGAAAGTGAAGTTTCTTGTCTTTGCCATTTTGTTTAGATTAAGTGATTCCCTTTATTCCCCTTCTCTCTAAACATCATTTTAAAGGGAATATTTCTATTTTAAAAACAACAACAATGAAATCAAACAGCGTTATGTGTGGTCCTAATAGAGTAAAAAAAGACACTGGTAAAGGCTGGTAAATAACTTTTGAGAAGGCCTGTTCCTGAATCTTTGACTAGCTGGTTTCTGCTCTGTTCTCAGGGGTGAATTCTTCTTCTATCCCTCCACCGTATGTTCTGTTCTCAACCTGCCCCTTGGTTGTGTACCACCCAAAATTGCTCTTCACCCATGGCCCCCAAATTTATCCTCCTTTCTGCAAAGCAGGGTCTGACAATACCTTTTATTCATACTTATTTTTTTAACTTAACGGGTATTTACTGTGGTTGACCTTTACTATGGTAGACTATAGACCAAACATTGTGCTAGTCATTTTCTAACTTTAAATCATTTTTCTAACCTCAGAGAGTTACTTACATTATGAGAAACAGAAGCCAGGGCAGGGGGCAGAGAAATGTGGAGACCAGTATTTTACTTCAAGTATACCTTGACTTCTCCCACTTAATGAAATGTAAGCAACTACTTATATAGTTCCGGGGTAACACTGGTCTACAAAAGCAGAGCAGTGACTTAATATTATGTCTGAAATGGTAAAATGGATTGAATTTGGTTATCTCTACATATTCATGATTAGTTGTCTGTAATTTTAAGGCAGTCAGAAAGGCTCACATGTCCTCAGGCATCTCAAGCATTCCAGGGCTTTCTCAGTAGCTCAGTTTCAAACTAATTCTACTTCTTGGTATTTTTATTTACGGAGCACCTCTAATGGCTCAGACGCTATGGTAAGCACAGATGATACAAGACATCTGACCTGACCCTTGGGCTGCCTTGTTTCCATCTTGGAGGTTTATTTCATTAGCATCATATACTGAGACACAATTCTCCTGGGAGGGCAGCCAAAAGCAGGGTGACATAAGAGAAGCATAAAACCCAGCCAGCTCTTTAGCTTATCACTTGTTCTCACTTTCTATGTGCATTGGATTTATTTCATTCTAGCAGCTGGCTACATAAGCCCAAGGAATCAATCAGATTTGTTAATGCAAAAAGGAAGGAGGATAGCATAATTGTAGATCAGAGAAGCAAGAGACTAAATCTGGGATAGAGTGCTCAAGTGGTGTGATGTGATGAGCCCAGAGGCAGCTTGGTATTAATAAGAGGCAAGGGCATGGGCTAGTTGACGTTGGAAGAGGGGCAAAGGCAAGGATTTTCCCATATTCATTCTTCTCCCTTAACAAAGCCCTCTTTACATTATGCTAAATTGGGAAGATGAATAAATGTATTCTGCTTCAACCAATAGACAATTACTTATTTTTAAAGGACTATTTAAATTTGCTATATCAAAATTCTTTTATGTCTGGTGGAAAATATAATTCTGTGGCTCATAAAATTGTATTTTACTCTCCACTATGAATTATTTAGAGCATCCTCTCTTTTAACTGCATACCAAAATATCATTAGAGGTTATCTAATAGCTAGTTCATCATTTCATTCCCCCATTGAGGCTTGTGGGCCAATTTTCACCCTGTTATACTCTCCAGAATAATGAAACTAATTTGGGATCTTGCTGAGGAATTAAATGCTCATACAGATCCCACCCCTCTGAGACCATAAACATCTGCCATAACATTTCTTATAGCCAAATAACCTTACTATTACCAGTACGACTGAGAAACTATCACTGGAGTAAAGGAGGTTAGGTACTGGCAGAAATGTTTTGGGAAGCATTGTATTGCCAGGAGTTTATATTCTAAAAAAATTTGGCACCAATAACCACTCCATTATTATTAGATCCTCCATTATTTTTTCTAATCTTGAGGATAAAACTGTAACTAGGCAACTGCAGGCATTTAGGAACTTCATGTCATTTCTATAATGGTCACAGACCTTAAGGGGTATTTACAATTGTTACCATACCGATAGTACCTTACATATGTTGAATACTTGTTACATACAAGGTACTTTGCTAAGTCCTTTAAATGCATTATCTCAATCATCACACTGAGCCTGGGAGATGATTATTATTATCCCCATTTTGCAAATGAGAAAACTGAAGCTGAATAAATTGAAAAACATTACATATCTAATAAAAAGCACACTCAAGATATAAACCCGGGCTGTCTGGCTCCAGAGTTCCTGCATGTGCCCACGTACTGCCTCTAAAGGATCTTCGATGGCCAGCTGAACACGACAGAGAGCATTCTAACGGTGTTTATTCTGAGAGAAGTGAGGTAGCTCCCAGGTAACTGGGCACATGGGAATTTATGCAAAGGGCTCAAAGAGGTAGGCAGAAAAGTAGGCAGAGGCTATGATCCCTCAGTCTCCGGTTCCTCCTGCTCTCTCATCAAGCCCCATTTCTTGTCCCTTTCTTTTCCCTGGTCTGTCACTTCCTTTGAGATTACCATTCTTTCCAGACCCCTTGCTGCGTCTCCTATTATACCAGAATCCTCTTCTTCCGAACCCCCTTTCGATTGCATGTTCATCTGCACCCTCTCTGTCTTAGCCTCTCTACCCAGACTCTGGAACCCTGCTGGTGAAAAGCATTCAGCTGTCCTTTGATAACTTTTGACAATCTCACTTTGTCCAATCTCTGAGTAGCTTCCTTTTCCATCCTCTACTTTGGCCAAGACCCCCACCCCCAACCCCCAATCCCACTATTTGTTAGCAGATGGCCTTGCCCCTGTACTTCTCTGAGAAAACCCAGACCATCAAGAATGCACTTTAACTTCTCATCTCATTCTTAATAATTATCTTGATCCCTAGTCACTTCTATATCCTTTGATAGGTGATCAATATATCTCTTCCCAGTCAAAGTCTTTTCACCTGAGCTCTTGACATTTACATCCTACTCCACAATGTTAGAACATTCTTTCTATCTTCTGGTTCTTCTACTCCCAGCTTCTCCTGTATTAAAATGTATCCCTTCTTTACTACTGTTTTTCCCTCCAAAAACAGTTTGGTTCATTGTCTCTGCTCTGACACCTACCATTCACTCAATACATTCATCATTTAGACTTTTAATATAATTGCATCCCTGCAATTGCCCTCATGTTGCTAAACAAACAACATGCGCCAAGTCATCCATGCACACCCGATCCCTAACTCCAATGTTTGTTTCTTCATTTCCTTACACTCGCTCTCTGCAGCTTTTGCCACTATTAGTCATTTGTCTTCCTTCGGCTTCCCTAACATCACTGTCTCCTGGCTCTTTGCCTGTTTCTCTGATTATTTCTTCTCAGTTTCAGTGCTGCTTTTTCCCACCTCACCCTTAAATATTGATGTGTTCTGGAGCACTTTTATTGACCATCTTTTCATTTCACACTCTTTCTTTTGTTGAATTCACCCATTCATATGGCTTCACCATCATGCTAATGACTTCATCAGTATTTTCAACCCAGATGTCTCTTGTATATGCTAGATTAATAAATCCAAATTCTTATTGTATGACTCTTTTTGAACATACTTCTACTCTCTGCAGCTCCCTCAACATATCTAAAACTTAAGTAAAATACCTGCAAGTCATTTTACATGCCTTCTTTTCCCTTAACTCTCCTCCCTTCTGCTCTCCCCTCATGCCATCTCCAACCACATGTCATTAAGGGATGACTATTTTAATCCAATTAATTCCATTTGTCGTGACATTTGTCTCCTATTTGCTATCTCCTCTGTTTTTATCTTATAACCTTGTCCTCTTCTGCCTAGTCTACCACAATATCATCTTTATTATCTCCCTCCAGCCTTGATCCTCTCCAGTCTTTTCTCCTCAGTAATACTCAACTGATTTTTCTAAAAAGTGAAATTGGTGGTATCACTCCCGTGCTATAAACTCTTCAGTGAATCTTCATTGCTGGTACAAAGTCCAGACTCCCTAGAAAACATGTCCTGGTATCCTGACCCAGCTTCCACTTACCTCTCTAGTTCACACAGTGGAATGCAGGAAGTGGATATATAACCACCTGATTTTGAAACTTATTTAAGAAATTTTATTCTATACTGAAAATTAGTGAGAAAAAAAAATGGCTTTCAAGGAGGAGATGATATATTAAAAGTCTAAAAATATCTGTGTATATTTCATTAGAAGGTATTTTACTTGGAAAGACAAATAAGAGAGAGGTCAAATTTAGAAAATGCAAGGATACAAAAAGCAGGATGTGAAATGAAAAAACAGGTCTTCAAAATGGAGTTCTGTTCCATATGTTATCTAAAAGATGCTGTTGCTCCTAAACTTTATATAAAGAGAAGTAGTACCACTTCAAACAATTCCATTTCTAAAATGGTCCCATTGTCACTCTTAACTCCATGTAGGCAAACACAGCCTCCTATTATTATAAAATTTTATTAACCAAGCTAACTACTAAATATTTTATATAACAGATTCTTTCTTATTACTTCAGGATTTATTGGTGAATTTGGGCCAATCTAAAAAAAAAATATTACAGTCAATTCTCCCAAGATAGTTGCAGACCAGATATTCTGGCCAAATTGTTCTAATTTTTAAATTATAGTCATATATTTTACAGTTAAATTCCTCTTTATTAGCTCTCTGTAGGCCTTTAGGAAAATACAAAATTAATTATAAATTATCATTTATAAATTGTTTAGTTTTTATAAACCACTTTAAAGAGTATAAAGAAGTACCTTTATGCTAAACATTTTTACATTAATGAAGCAGATGTGACAAAAGATGGACATTTATTGGATTCAGATCAAGGAGGGAGGGATAAGTGGGATTCATTGTCCTATTTTCTCTACACATTTATTTTTGACAAATTTTATAATGTGAGATTTTTAAAAAATTTTAAATGATAATGGTATTGTCATAACCTTCCCAAGGGTAAACATTGTTATTAACATAACATAAAGCCCAAGTGGATGACGTTGTGTGCATTGTCTATTCTAGGACAATACAAAAATCCATTACCTTTGAATACTAAGTAAAAATAAAAAGTGTCAGTGGTCTCAGTAGTTTCCTGTATATTCTGAAATAATGTTTCTGGTATATTCTGAAATAATGTTTCTGGTATATTCTGAAATAATTATTTTTATTTCCCTAGGACTTTTCAGCATGGCTTTGATGATTCTGCTTCAGATTCCTTAAAACCAGTTTTTAAACAACCATTACATTGGTTTTCCTGCATATCACATTTCTACTCTTCTTTACTCAGGTGAGAACCTCTAAATGTTATACTAGCTATAATTCTACAATTCCTTTTCAAGTTTAATAGAAATTTGTATCCATGGAGGTAAATGCATCTTACAAAAAGAACTTACCACTTTTTATAATACACAGGTAAGTAAAGAGTATTGTTTATATTTTTTTTAGCTCAAGAATCTGAGATATAGGCCTCATAATTATTCTACTAACTTATAGCTTCATTGATATAATAGAAAAATGTGAATTTTTGGAAATTAATTCTATATTAGCTAAATTGCCTAGTCATTTAAAAATGTATCCTTCTTGACCCATGACTGGGTAGTTGGCATTTCTCCAACTAATTATCAAAAGAGACAGCAAAACTGATTAATTCATGTAACTAACTCAAAGCCTTAGTAAAGGTAGAGAGAGGTGTAACTTTTAAAATTATAAATAGGGTACTTCACTTTTATTATTTAATTAACAGTATTAATTCTCACCCAAGTATATATTTTTTCCCATTGATTTTTAGAGAGAGTAGAAGGGGGCGGGGGTTGAGAGGAGAGAGAGAGACACACACACATCGACTTGTTGCCTCCCACACCCCAGATATGTGCTCTTGACTGAGAATCAAACCTGTGACACTGTAACCACTGAGCCACGCTGGCCAGGGATAATTAACATTATTTAAATATAAGAAAAATAATTTAAACTATGAAATGTACTTCCAGAGTAATATGATGACATTTTGTAGCATTATGTGGAACATCAGTTTGATTTTTTGCTAAATATGTCATTAGAAAATATCTTTCCTTGTCCTGACCAATTTGCCTCAGCAGTTGGAGCATCGGCCTGTGGACCAAAGAGTCTCGGGTTTGATTCCCCATCAAGGGCATGTACCTGGGTTATAGTTTGAACCCTGGCCATGGTCGAGGTCATGCGGGATACTACCAATGTGTCTCTCTCACATCGATGTTCTCTCTCACATCAGTGTTTCTCACTCTATCTAAAAAACTATCAATGAAAAAATATCCTTAGGCGAGGATTTAAAAAAAAGAATGCATCTTTCCTTGGTATTTGTGAGGAACTATATTATGCGTAGCTGAAGGAGATATTGTTAATCCCCATTCATTCATCTTGGAAATACACTATCAGTGATTTCACCATCTAAATTGGCTGACTGTGTCTCTCTCAAGGAACAAGACTCCTACCCATAAATAGAGGGTTGTGAGAACCTTATATACAAAGTCTCTATAGACATAGCAAACATATGATTTACCTGTTATGTGCCTATCCTCACATAAGTAATGGAGACTCCAAGATAAGACATAGACCATAGACTCTACCTTCAAAGACCCCAATGTATTGCTGTTACTTCACTTATATATAAATTTTTTGCAACATCTCTGATTAATTCCTATGGTTGATTTCTAGAAATGGAATACCCTCAATACTCTGTCCCCCTGCATATAAACATACACTTAAGTCATTGAGAATAAAATAGCTAACTCATTAATATTCATTATTGGAAAAATAACAAATGAAACAACTGGATCTTTTATAGTGTGAGTTTGTTCTTCATGTTATTTTCACTTTTGCTTTAATCAATTTGTGTTATCTGCCTTTATCTTAATCTGTAACCACTAGAGTTATTCCCCTTCAGGTATTGCTCTATAAGGTTTCCACCTCTAGGCTTGCTCTGTTCAGTCAGCATAGAAAAATGGGTTTCCTATCTTTCAAACAGCTACTTCTCATAATTAAGTTTTTTCTCTTTTCTATACCTAAAGGAAGAATAAATACATAAGATTTTTCTTTCTTTCAGCTCTGTGTAGCAACCAATCTCCAGTGTTATCCTAACAGAAAGTAGTAGAAATGCAATGATACAAGCTTTCTGGAGGGCATTTTAGTAAACTGTATCAAAAACCTTAAAAACATTTATGCCCCTTTATCCAGCAATTCAATTTCTAGGAACTGACCATAAAGAATTAATCAGAACTGTTGACAAAGTTTTATATGTAATGATGTTCATGAAAGCATTTTTTGTGAAAGAATAAAATGGAAATAAATGTCCCACACTATGGAATTAGACAAATCAATCATGGGATAGCCATACTACCGTGGTGTCATTGAAAAGATTGATATAAAATAAACAACAAATAATTGTGATTTATAGTTAAGGGGAAACGGCAGGTTAGTAATTGTGACATCATTAAAGTTGGCTCAGTTTTTAGAGTGAACTGCATACTAGACATGCCAAGTGCTTCATGTGTATTATCCCTTTCAAACCTCATGTACCCCTTTGTGGAAAATGAAGTAGTAAGAAGAGAACAAAACTGGGAGGCAGATTCTGAACCTCAGTTTGTCCCCTTTCAAAGTTCAAGTTCTTGACAACTGCACATCCATCCAGCTTTCAAAGGGAGAGCAGTTCAGGGTGATGTTGACAGGGGTGTGTGACACCTAAGATTGTTAGTTATCTATTACGTACAGTCTTTTTTATGGTTCAACTTTATGGGGTCTCTAATATACTAATGTACAGTGTTTGTTTCCAAGGGAGGCATCAGTATGCTGACTCCCCAAACTTGCAGGATGAGAGAGCCCGTTTCTCAGAGAATGAACAGTTATTGGAAGGTGGGATACAACTGAGAAGTATTGAGCCATACTACTATGCATTTAGCATTAAAAATGGATGTATAAAAACAAACACTGAAAGGATATATACTAGAGGGTTTATACTTTTTATCTTTGTATGTAGGATTGCAAAGTTTTTATCTGTGTAGTTCTCTATATTTTCCAAATTTCATATAACAAAATAATTTTATTTTATTAAGATAAAAACATTTTAAAAGTTAAAAAAAAATTATAGCTCATTTGTTCACATGGCTTACCCTATAATCTCCATGCAGATGATTTCTAGCTCTGCATTCTAGCCCTGAGCATTTACCTACACCATTATGTGTCCAGCTGCCCATAGTCCTTGAATGACCCACTGGATTACTAGAAACCCAATATGATGTCCTCAACTGATCCTTCCTTTCAGTCTTCCCATCTTCCACACACGGTGTCTTTTCTCTTAGGGGTATGATTGTTCTTCAACACTTCAAGGGCAGAATCTTGAGGATGGTTTCCATGTTGAGCTGTCCCTCTGCCTGTTCCCGGAGTGTCACTCTGTTCAGCTGATTCTTCCTCCAGAGTTCTCTTGGAACCATTCTTTCTCTGCAGCCCATTAAAACAACCTTAGTCCATTTTACTATTGCTTGGCATTTTTAAGATACTCTTTTCATTCAGTCATTCTCCTGCTCAAGAACCTAGAGTAGGTCCTGTTTCACCCACACTGCCTATTCCTGGTGTATTTCCTGGAGCGCACGATAGTTTTCTCTGCTCCAGCTGTCCGTCTCCTTGCTTGTCTTTGAGACGCAGTCCTTCCATACCTTTAATTTTTATTTGTTGGTTATTATCAGATCCAGGCACCTTATTTATGTAGTTTTTTTTCTTCGTCTGGAATGCCTTTGTCGTTCTAAACTCTCCATGCAAGGTACAGTATGAGCACCCACTATACTGTAATACTTTCTGACAATTGCTGTCTAACAAGTCTATATAATTTGCTTAGAAAACATGGTCCATATGATTTATGATTCAACATGTTCAGAGCAGTGATGTGACCTTAAAAATCTCCACCTTTCCATTCATCTCTCACATATATCAGCCGTTTCAGTGTGTCTTCCACCCCCAAATTATTCTTTGAAACTCCATTTTTCACCTTAGCAACTAAAATGAACTGTTCAGGAAAATACACGGGTCAGATGAAAACAAACCAAAAAATATATTGGGCTTTTCTCTTTGGAAAGGGGGAGGCTTAGAGGAGAGGTGACTAAATTATTTAATATTATGGAGAATCTCAGTAATTTATTCATCTATTTGCTCATTTATTTATAACTATGCATTGTTTTAGAAAGGGTGTTGGTCTGCTTTTAATAATTTTAAATATATTAAAATAATGAACTAGTGGTAGGTGAGGAGGAAAAAACAGAGCAAGGAGGAAGATATGAAAGTACAACTTAAAATAAGAGTTACAAATGCAAAACCAGTTATATGGGCCATAAATTTGTCTATAAGATTACTAGAAAAGACTATGAGGTATCAAATTGGTGAAAATAGAATTTTCATGTTCTCCTGGAACCCCTGGAATGGAGTTTAGAAGACTTTGCTTTAGGGAAAGTAAACGTATTTTCAAAGCACTAAGTAAAATGTTCTGTATTCATTGTCCCTAGCAATAGTGTAAGCTAACAACGTGAGTTGATTTAGAAAGAGTAATCAGTTTCATATTAGATTAAACTAAGGCATGTAGAGAATATACTAATCTCAAGGTTAATCCTATGACACCATACTATGCTTTCATGTAAATGTTTAAGTCAGAATACTATCTTAGTGAATTATACTGTGATACATTATAATACACTTTGTAATTTTCCAAACTTTCATCTTATTGCATATTTTAAAATATTTCCAAATATTTTCAGGTCTTCCTTAACTAAGTAGGTCATTACTGTATACTGAATCCAGTGAACATAATCAGTGTGATTAAACAGACCATTCATTTTACAGTGCTCATTTTCTTTTATGATGACAACATGATGTTTTGATTCGTGGACAGTCCTTTCTGAGCTATAGATATTTATTTCTACTTATGCTTTTGTTTCTATTACGCTTTTACTAAATATAATCCTGTTTTAGATTTATATACTTCCTTCCCTAAACATATTAAGCTAACTTTGACTTCGTTGTATTGTATGCTATGTAGATCTTTTCTTTTATTCAGTTCACCAAGTTGTGTTTATTTATTCTTTCAATAAACACATTGACTTTTTTTCTCCAGGTAAGAGAAAAGTTAGCCAGTGAAATTTGAGACAAGGTTCTGTTCCTTAAATAGTTACAATCATAGTGACCTCTGTAACACAGAATACCATTGTCCACTTCCTCTGCCTTGAGACACACTCTCCTGAGGTATTCTCCCAATTTTCTTCTTTCTTTTCTGTTTGTTTCTCTGTCTTATTTGAAGGTTTATCTGCTTGGTCCTAGCAATTACATATTGAAGATCAGAGTTCTATCAAATAATTTTTCCCATGAAATCATACATGCCTGTGGCTTCATGTACATCCTATGTACACCCAAATTCATATCTCTAAATTTAACCTCTCCTAGGACTATAGACCCATATATTCATGGGTGCCAGTCATACATGAATACTTGAGTTTTTCACCTGGAGATCACAAAGACACCTCAAACTCAACATGACCCCAACTAAACAGGATATTCCCCTTCAATCTGATCCCCTTCTGTTATTCTTTATTTTGACAAATGCTACCTCCATGCAATTGTACAAGTCAGAGACTTACAAAGCCACATAAACACCTCCCTCTATCTATCCTGCTATATCCAATCCATTACTAATTTTAACCCCTAATATCTGCTATCCATAGCATCACCTTTGCCTTGGTCCAAACCATCAACAATTCAATGACCTCCTAATTTTCTTCTCATATATATGTTGACTCCCATTTGCAATATTTTCTAAACTGCAGCCAGAGATTTCTCAAGCCAAAATCTAAATCCAAAACTAAATTTTATAATTTCACACATACAGCTGAATAACCTTCCATGAATTTCTTTTTTCTTAAATATATACAAAAATTTAGCCTGGCCTGTTAAGACCTACATCAATCTGGATCACCCATCTCTGCAATTTCTTCTGATATCATACTACCCTGAGATTCTTTTTACATTTTCTTGCCATGCCATGTTCATTTCTGCCACAGGATCTTTACACATGCTTTTCTGGTTCTCTGAAATATCTTCTTCTTCCTTCACCTAGTTGATACCAACTTATTTTCCTGTCTCAGCTTCAATGTGACTTCTGGAGGAAGACCCTTCATCAATCCCAAAGATAGTTTTGTTCTTCTTATTACATCTTCTAATAGCATCCTTTGCTTTTCTGGCACTGAGTTTTCATAGTTGTAACTATGTATATTGGTATGATTATTTAAACCATATATGTATTCTCCTCTAAATTTCATAAAAATGGGGACTGTTTTTTGTTTGTTTTATCCTCACCCGAGGACATTTTTTCATTTTTTGTTTAGATAGAGCGGGAGGGAGAGAGAGAGAAACATCGACGTGAAAGGGACACATTGAGTGGCTGCCTCCTACACGACCCAACCAGGGCCGGGTACAAACTGCAACTGCGGTACATGCCCTTAGTGGGAACCGAACCCGGGTCTCTCTGGACCGCAGGCCGATGTTCTAACTGCTGAGCCAAACAGGCCAGGGAAAAAATGGGGACTGGTTTTTGCTTCCTATTGTGTCTCCGTGGCCTACCACATAGAAATTGGCCAATACGTATTAGTTGAGTGAATGAAGGAACAAATGCATTCAGAGTAGTATTGTATTAGATATTACCATATTAAGTGGTACATTTAGCTCTTTTCAAACATTTGATCTGAGTAGTAAAGCTCAGTCATGGGAAGAATGGTCTTATTGAGGAGGTGGCTTCTAGTATCCTGAAGAGAGAACATCTGGGGAGGAGGATGAAAAAAGAGCTTTATTCTCCCAGCTGCTGCTGACAGCTGTTCCCCAGGACTGAGGAAAAGAGCTGAGAGAGCTTGTACTCTGATGAGGTGCCAAGCTTTGACATGGAGCCAACAGGCAGGGGAGAAGTAATGAGAGCTTTTTAACACCAAACCTCTTAAGTGGCTGTTCCTAAGTGTGGATGGACAAGCAGCTGGATCTTAGAAAAGATTTTCAGAGAGAAAAGCCACGTGCCTATGGAGCAGTTATTAAAAGAAGTGAAAATGTCAAATGAACTGGTTACTTGATGTACCTAGATATCTTAAGGTTTCTATCTATTAATATCTTTCTTTTTCTATTATGGTTTAAAGGTATTAGGTAAACAAGAACATGAACCAGCAATGAGATAATAGAAGACAACCATGTGTTTTCACATTAGACAGACGTTGTTTGTAGACATGTAGTTTTGTGATCTTGGAAAGTGAGTTTTAAGCTATGTGAGTTTTAGTTTTCCTGTACTATATGAAACTGTTTATATTTTGGTGAAGAAGTTGAGACATAAACATAATACAATCTTATTGATCTACTTGAAAACAGAATACGATATCATTGCCTACTTCTTCCATCTTGAAACATCTTATTTTCTTAACTTCTGATATACTCTCATGGCAGAGTCATGAGGATTAAATGAACTAATGTGCCTACGTGGCACTCATCACACAGGTACTTACTAAAAAAATCAGTCAATACCGTTGTGTTAGCAAAAAGCTGTATGTTTCAGAAAGTTGCAGATTTGATCAATTATCTGCACATTTAAAGGACTCACTACAAGTGTGACAAAGTGTAAAGAATATTGAACAGCTTTCTCATTGGGTCTCTGCACTTCTCAGAAGTGTGATGTCAGGGGATAACTTTCTTTGTCTGCCTGTAACAGGATATTAATTACCTGGTAGACAGGGACCAGTAATAGTTTAAGGCTCCAGACAGATAACTTGTGCTTCTCAAAAGGGGTGGCTGAGGGATACAGTAGTGTCCAGGGTCTCAGGTGCTAGATTAGCTTTCAGAGTCCAAAACTGATGGCTGAAATATAATATTATTTTTTAAATTAAAATTAGATTTTTAGAAATGGGATGTGTTAACTTGCATAACATTAAAGTATAGAGCTAGTGCTACGACTTTTAGGTACTAATATCTTTGGGTGATTTGGGGAAAAATTGGGTCATTTCATGTGAAAAAGGTTAATTTGCTAAAATCAAGAAATAATATAGGTCCTCATAGGTTGAATGCCCACTCTCTAAGTTGTACACCAGATAGTATAACTACAACCATTCCAAAAAAAATAAGACTCTAAGAGGGTCAATCCACCTAATTAAACAAAGTTATTTAAAATCAAGCCAATCCTTTGTATAAACATTCAGGTGAACCCTCATTTCTGTTTATTGGGTCATCTTTAATTATAAAGTTCAGAGCGATTCAGCTATACTCATGATAGAGATTAAAATATATACAAACATTTTCAGTGCTATAACCACATATAATTTACACAATCTTGGTTAAAGTGATAAAAAAAATATTTTGGGTTTTCACCCTCAACTTTGTTCTCAGGTACTAAAATTATTTTCTTAAAGAATGATGATAAATTTGCTTTAGAGATTTGTCTATACTCATTTTCCTAGAAAGTTTTGAAGATTCAGTTTTGGAAAGCCAAGAGTAGTATAATAATTCACGGGTTTCTCCTCTGCTTTCATTTTCCCACTTTAGGACTTTTACTCTTAGTTTCTCTTTAGTTATGCCCTTGCCTTTGTTCTCTGAGTCATGTCTCTGGTATAAATTTGGCCCAGTAATCCTTGACAGGAACCATCTGGTCGAAATCAGTCCCTAGATACCTTGAATAACATGTCTCCGATTTGGGAATAAGCCTCGAGACCACAAACTTGATTTGGGGTCAAAAACATGGTATCCTCAATCAGAAGATGAAATAGAGCCAAACATCTTCAATGCTGGAAAATACAACTTACCCATCAAATAATAACCAGGTTGAATGAACAGAAATCTGGAGTATTGGAACAAGCATGGGTTTTAAAGTCAGAGGGACCTGAGTTCTAAGTCCAGCAGCCACATTTATTAGCTAAATGAACTTGGACTAGTTTCTCAAAAATCCTGAATCAAAGATTTAGTGAGATGAATACTAAGTGTCTCCACTCATGCCTTATTTGGGATTTCCCCAAGAAGCAGATCCTGAGACAAGAATTCAAGTGACTGTAATTTATGTTCTAATGGAGAAAACACTTGAAGGGAAGCAAGTAAGTGAGACAAAGGAAGAAAGCAAGGAAAGACGAGTGTAATTAAGCCCACTACCAAGAAGTAACCTGAACTTAAACCTTCTGGGGAAGTTCTCGGAACCAGTGGGAAATTAACATCTCAGTGTTATCCCACCAAAGGAGCAAGGATGCTGAGATATTTTTACAATTTTCGTCATTTGTTGACTGAGAGCTGCACTGGGGTGTTAATTTGCTGGTACTTTGAGCCAGTTTTCCTGGAAGGTAGAGAAGCACAGGTTCTTACAGACAGTGTCAACTAAGTGGTAGTAAGGGCACAAGGATGTGGGGAAATTGACAACCTCTGCTTTGGTTTCCCCTTGCACCGTGGAAATCCACCCTTTCCCCATGCTGAGTTCTCTCAGTCCTATCATTGATTCTTCGAGGTGCTGGCTGGTCAAAATTTCTTTTAAAAAAATTATTTATTATGGTAGAGTTAGTGGGACAAGTTAGAGTATCTCCTGCTGCAATTAGTTCAGGGTTTTCAGGTGATATTTATTATTACATTCCTCTACATCTTATTTCAACATCCCCTCACCATCTGCTGATTTGCACTGTTGCCCAGTGGAGTCACTGAGACCGTCATCCTTGAGGGGTTTGACACCCTGGCTATCATTCACTCATCAGAATGTAGTTACTTCAGTCACCTCTTTATGGTGATTACCAGTGATGAAAGCAAAAGGGAGAATCCCTTGAATTACAGACATATTCCTTCTTCCTATTCACCTAAGGACAGCTTTTCATGATAATTAAGGTTAATCTAACTTCTCATGATAATTAGCATTAATCACTCTTGCCAGGATAGTAACTCCTTACTTTTCCCAATAGACAGCTGGCATGAGAAGCCAAACACGATTAAATGGCAACTAAAACTTAAATTTAGTGGAATCCTTAATCCTGGTAGAGGATACCACAGAAACCAGGATCTCCACTCCTACGATGCCACAGGGCTTATGGGGATGAAAAACACATGTTTCCTGAGTGGACCGTCAGGAGCACTGGTGAGAGTGGCCCCTTCTACTTTCACCTGTTGGCTCCAAGATCCATGTAGTTTACCTGTTGGGGACATAGTATCACATAATGGCTGATGGTTCAAAGTAAATATCAAGTCCTGAAGGATAATGTCCTAACGCCACAGGATGTCATCCCCAAGCTGTGCGTTTCAGAGTCCATTCCAATGTTCTCCCAACTGGCAGCTTCTGTGTGATATATACGTGGTGGAGCAGCATGGCCAGGCTGCTCACCTTGCAGGAGGAACTCAAGCTAGTGTGCACTAATAGAACCACGATGTTTACAAACTTTCTATTGCAGTATGTATACACATTTTTAAATTGCAGAGATTACAAGTGAAGTACTTGACAAATTATTAAAACGTAAACACACCTGAATACAGCTAAGATTTTGCATGATGCTTCTATAAAAGTAATTTGTTAGTTTCATAAACCAATAGTGATTGAATCTCATTACTGTATCACTGCTTACTACCTGGATTTGAAAAGTTCTTTAGGCTAATTCACTACCCTGAAATGTAGTACTTATTAGAATATAAGCCTGATATAACTTAAATTCATCCTGGCTCCAAATACTAGGTTTATATGTTCCAGTGGATTTATACATTTTTGTTCTCTTCTTTGAATAGTGGAATTCAATATGTACATATTTGATACATATATATATATAAATATATATATAATTTCTCTTTCTGTCATTTTTTGTGAGGCTAATCTCACTTTCACAACTCCACCAGCTCAAAGTTTGAGGGAACATATGCTTCTCCATATGCCCAACACAGACTCCTCAATGCATGTATTACTCAGAACTTAGAGATTGAGGAATCTTTGTAATATTTTATTTTTTCTCATAGTGAGTCATTCTACTGTACATTTCAAAATCTGTGATAAGTTGAAAGATACCAGAATTGAGGTACATTTCAACAAACAGCTTTCCATCTGGCAAATGAGAGGTTTTATTTATAACCAGGTATTCAAAAACAGTGGTATGAAATTACACTCAAATTATTTTGTTTTATTACATGTCTAAAGGGCTGAGCAAAAACACTCAGCCCCTCCAATCTCTTCTCCACACTGCAGTCAGATCAGGAAACTCATCTGCCTTAAACTCTTCCATGGGCCCAAATCCCCACAAACGAGGCCCACTATGATCTGGCTCCAATCTTCTTCAGACTCTCTCAAAGACCACCCTCCTTCTCTACACTCCACCAAGCTGAATCTCTCAGTTCATTACATGTATCCTTAAATCAACACTCAACTCAAGTAAAATCTATAGGAAATGTTCAAAAACTAAGTCAATTTTAATACACCACTTTCAACCAACCTGCTGTTTTTGTGTGTACTGAACCCCAAGCAAGTTTCCAAAAGTTAGAACTTGGGGTTTAGGAGAAAAACAGGGACAGCCATTGTGAGGATCTGCTTTGGTGTTTCAGTCTGAAGGGCTCTCCTAGTGGTTTCTTCCCTTGGTACCGTATTTGGAACTACTGCAAGAGGCAGACCAAGTTGGGAACACCTAAGGTAATTCAGAACTCCTGAGCTGGTGGACTTGATTCCTCTGCATTACAGTTAAATAAAATAACTCCCACTTCTCCATTCCTCACCCACCCAGGCCAGGAGTTTCCCTAGCTAACACTGCCCCACCAATTGCCCAGGGAGTTTCTCTGTTTCCAGTCATGTTTATCAGAGTCTCACATGGGAAGTCTGAGTTGGCCCAAAGTTCAGATGCAGGCTGAAGGATTTTGCACATCATAAGGTTGTGAGATGATCCAAATGCCAAGCCAAGCCAAAGAGTAGGTGCATTGAAACTTCTTCATTTCAGATCTTTGGATCCTCTCACTTTTGCTTAAACCAGCCTTTTGGCAAAGCATCCAAAAAAAGCGTGCCTACCCATTTATGAGCCTATGATTCAATCAGCTAGCGTTTACAGATCCCTTAAATGTGCTTAGTTCACTGGTAGGAGATTTAGAGGTAAAAAACAAATTCTTGTGTCCACACGAGGCCTGAATCTGTTAGAGATAAAGTTTTAATTGATGAAATAATAAAGTGCTAAAATGTGTATGTTTGTCATAAATGCTTTAATTCAGAGTGAGATAGACGACTATGGAGAGAAATGTTTAGTGAAGACTTTAAAGAAAGCGTTATTTTTGCTGCAAATTGAAAAATGGGTAGGGTTAAGGTGAGTAAAAGATTATTGTGGGTGTGGCAGCCACAGCCGACTTGAATGGGCACCAAGGCACAGAGGCAGGAAAGGTGATGCCAGCTAGGTCTGTCCTTACGACCTTGCACCAGAAAGCACTGCTTACTGCAGCGGTTCTCAAAACATAGGTACATCAGAATCTCCTGCTAGGGCCCATCTCCAGAATTCTGATGGGATGAGGTCTGGGAATTTGCATTTTTACAATTGTACAGGGGCTGCTAGTGCTGCTGGTCCAGCACCCAGGCTTTGAAAACCACTGGTCTAGACTATGTTGATAACTGGGTGGTTCACCACTCTGTAAATTTCATCTGAAAATGACCCCACTAATCGTTTCTCTCAGCGATACCCTTTGTTCTGCTTTTTTTCCACTCTGAAGTTATGGTCTTCTCATTCACATGTTTACATTGCTCGATCACACCTCTTCTTCCCAATGCTACCCTATTCCCACAGTTTTTCTGGCTGCAACCAAATTGAGTTTGATCATTTCCTGCCTTTTTGTTACTGTGGTTGTAAGCTTATTTTAGATGTTGTGACCTTTAGTCAATCTAAACTTTAAGATTTCAGAAGGAAAACATGAATTATGTTATCAGTTTTCAGTTTCTACTTTACTTTCTTATCTCCTGCTGATTCATTAGTAAATGCAAAGTGGTGATATGGGGCAACCTGACTTTGATTTTCTGTTCAACACTGATGATAATTTCCCAAACAGAAGCGTATTTGCCTTGGAATTATTTATCTTTGATGAAATGATTACCCAAGTAGGTAGCAGTGTGATTGTTAGAATGGTTCTGATAATTACATGTTGATTTAAGGCCTTACATATTAAATAATTAGATTATGGTTGACCCTTGATAGGAGATTTGAATTCCTTTAGTTTTATCAGCAATCATAGTATATGATGAATTACAAAGTAGCCAAAATCCATTGGAACTTCTTGCCACGGATAATGAAAGGAGTTAATAGCACAAAGTAGGCACTCATATAGTTGGTGAATAAACAAATAAGTGCATTCCAAATAAATGCATAAATGATTTTTATTTGCTCCATGAAACTAAAACAGACATAGTTTTGTGAACTATAGGCATAGTTATTCTGTATCAGTTTTAAGTTTGGCAGGCTACCAAATGTTAATTTGCTTTTAGCTAGTTGAGATTAAATGTAATTCCTTCCCTGAGCAACCCTAAAGTAAGCAAGCATGAAAGCATTTTCAGAGTAATCTTGGAGGAATTGACATTTAAGGGAGTTAGCATTACATCTGTACTTTAAGGCTATTAATTTCATAGATACATTAACTTCATTACTCCACCTTTATCTTGCATTTTGAAAGGACTCCATCAGCTGGAAGACTGACACCCGAGGGTCAGTTGAAACTGCTGTTAGCCCAGCCAGGTTGTAACTGGAGCCTGCTTCTGGAAACCCTACTACATCATGATGGTTTGTTACTGAGAATCTTGCTGAAGAGCTCAAGTGAGTATTTGTAATTATTAGAATGTCCTCAAAAAACCCAGTCATTGTTGGAGTTGAATGAAATTTTTTTTCCTGCTCAAATGTTGGCAGAGGGATTTAAACCAATTGCACTGTATCAACAGTCAGTGGGGTTAGCTGCAGGCAAAATACTGAATTACTTTATAAACCTATTGGAAAGATTTTCTTTCAGAGACTCTGCATGAGAGAAAACAATATTTTTATATAATACTGTTCTGTCATAACTACCATTATACAGAAGTATATAAATGTATCAGTATCTGGGGTTTAAAATGCCTAATAACATTATAGAAACACAGTTATATATTCAAAACCGAAGTCTCCGTTAGACGGAAGAGAGAGGCAGGCAGAGAGGGAGAGCCCATCTGAACCACCCTGGAAGTGTCGGTGGATCTTGCAGAGCACCGATAGAACTTCCAAACAAGCACACGGCGCTTGCAGCCACTCCATCGGTGTGTGGAGACGTAATCACGAGAAAATTATGAATGGCAATTGAGGAGTAACAGAAGTCCATACTTCTCTTAATTAGACTTTTTTTTCTCTGTAAGTGCTATTTCAGAAAATGGTTAGTAATAGTATGCCAATCTAACATCACATCCCTCTGCTCTCCTGCTGCACCTGTGAAGAGTTTTCTAACCATTCTCACATACCCAACACATTTCTCTTTCGATTCTATACCACACGTGCAGCCAGATTAACTTGATCAATCACTGGTTTCACATTTGGTTTCCCAAATCAAAATTGTTTTTCCTCTAGTTCCCCATCACCTTTGGGACCAAATCCATCCATGTCCTTCAGCCACTCGGATGTGATCACACCCTAGTTTTCTAACCTTGTTTCCCCCTGTTCCCTTGTATACACACACACACACACACACACACACACACACACCCTTACACACTTTTCAGCCATTGTCCCCAGACTCTGGGCACATGCTCCCTATAAGACTTGGCTCACTCATTTTTCCTACTTGAAAGACCCACCACAGACAACCCAGTCTGCCCTAGTCTGCGAGGACCAGCTGATGTCCCAGACTTTCGAAGGCTCCAGTTCACACGGATCTCTTCCTTGCACTTCACAGAATCCATCATCTTGCTTCTTATTCACTCTTAGCACATTCTGCCTGATATTGTTGCTATGTCTGTATATGAATGAGACAAATGTCACCAGGCCCTTCCAGACTGTGGTATAGAAATGAGGTCTGTAGCAGTCCCCTGTCCAAATCACTCCAGTCATTTCCGGGAATTTTTGGTTTCTCAGGACCATCCCCATGATTCCTCCCATCCACCTTGATGTTTGTTTCCCAAACGCCACTTTGGGGAAGTGGCTCACTGCTGAGCCTTTGTGAGACTGTTGCTTCTCCCTTGGTGTTCTCAAATTCATAAAATCTGTAGTGTCAGGTTCACCACAGCTCCTCAAGCTCACTGTGCTTCAGGCAGAAGTTTGGAAATTACCCCTCTCCTGTATCTTGAATCTGATTTTATTCCCTTAGACCCCAAGCAGTACTGTTCGGGCCTTACGTCTCACAAAGTTCACTTGGGAGCAATTTCTTTCTTTCTTTTTTTTTTTTATCCTCACCTGAGGACATTTTTCCATTTCTTGTTCAGATAGAGTGGTAGGGAGAGAGAGAGAGAGAGAGAGAGAGAGAGAGAGAGAGAGAGAGAGAGAGAGAAACATCAACGTGAAAGGGACACATCGAGTGGCTGCCATCTGCATGGCCAACCAGGGCCGAGGACAAACTGCAACTGAGGTACACGCCCTTAGCGAGAACCGAACCCGGGTGTCTCTGGACCACAGGCTGACACTCTAACTGCTGAGCCAAACCGGCCAGGGCTGGGAGTAATTTCTTCATTCCGGCTATGACTCCACTCTCCTAAAAGGAAAATGGACTCTAGGGAAACTGCTTCCTCAAGGAGCCAACATTTATCGCTGACATGTTTAGGTGTAAGGAACTGTGCTAAGCACTTTACATTTGTTATCAAATTTCATTCTTATAGCCTTACTAAATATATACTATTTTTAAAAATAACAACATTAGAGATTAAGATAATGTTATTTACCCAGAGATAAATGGTGGCTAGACCTGGATTTTGAACTGAACTAAAGCTTTCTGTCCCCTGCTCTTCCTACAAATAATTATACATATTAAATCCTGGAGTGGACCAGGAGTATCTGGAAGAACTGTCATCTGTCCACTCTTGGATTAGATCAACCAGGATACCCTGATGCATGTGTATTTCACTAGTCTTTCCAACTAGGAAGTTAGGGCTGATCGTAGACTTTTCTATTCTTCTTCGAACTAGCACAGGAAAAGTGCTAGTAATTCTTTTTATAGGAAAAGTCTAGTAATTGACCAGTGATCAGTTAGGATATAAAATATGAAACAAGGTGGCTACATGACATGGATAGTATCTGACACAGCTGGAGAGTTACTCTAATATAATCATTGAGACTCATGGGCATGGTCCCAGAAGAAAAATGGTCTCCTATCAATAGAGTTACATAGAACAGCCCGGAGAATCAACTGAGATCAAACTTTTTGACTATACTGACATAGCAACTAAGTACAGAAAGAACTACTATAGTCGTGAATATTTATCCATGTTTTCTTACAAATAAATCCCACATTTACTATCAAAAGTATTAGATCCACCTTCTGGTGCATATAAGAGACTTCAGTTACCAAAGGTACTATATCATGTCACCTTCAATCTGGTTCTTATGGGGTACATGAGTATATTTATCCAATCTGCTCAAATACCTACCTTTTTTTTTTACAAAGGCTGTAGGTGTTTGATCAGGGTTACATAGCCTTACATAGCCACTCTGGTATTGTCTTGTATTGAATTTATTAGCTACTTTAAATACTATAAGAATGAAGTGACAGAATTTACTAATCAATTGATTGACTGACTTATTAAGCTCTAGTGGAAGTCTTGTCACTTTACATTAGAAACAATATATTCATGGAATCTTATTAACCAGACTAAGATGGAAATTATTATGTAATAAAAATAAGTTTGTGCTATTTTTGCAGAGATTTTCTTTTCATTTGTTTAGAAATCTCAGAGTATTTCAGAACACCATTTAGTAATTTAAAAGTTTGATCATAGTTTTAGGAAAGCAAAATTTTGGAGTAAAATATGAATTAGGTGTTTCAAGCAACCTAATTATCATCTTTTTTGTTGTTGTTAATCCTCACAGAGGATATTTTTCCATTAATTTTTAGAGAGGGTGGAAGGGAGGGAGGGAGGGAGAAAGAGGGGGAGAAACAGAAACATCAATGTGAGAGAGACACATTGATTGGTTGCCTCCTGCACCCTCCTTGACAGGACCGGGCATCGAACCTGTAACCCAGGTATGTGCCTTTGACTGGGAATCAAACCCATGACCCTTGGGTAGGTGAGCTGAAACTCTAATCACTGAGCCACATCAGCCAGGGCTAATTATCAGCTTTTTTGTGGGAGAGTTTTTCTTTATAAATAGTGTCTTTTCAGTCTAATTGATAAAATTTAACTTTGTGTTAAATTGGCTCATGGCTAAGAATAAAGAGATTTGAAGTAGATATTTTTATTATACACATTTTAAAACAAAGTTCTCTTCATTCAATAAGCAGTTATTAAATTCTATTAGGTACAGAACTTTTTTGATAGACAACCATACAGTATAAAGGTGAAAACATATGGGACTTATTTTATAGTTAAAGTGATGTCTGTAGCTTTTGGTTTGGCTCTATGAAACTAATTTGTCAGGATTTCTATTTATTTTTAAAGAATCAGCAGAACATAGATGAAAAGACTACCTTGTAATATGAGGTACAACTTCACTGAGGATCAGAAAATAGCCAAATTAAATAAATGAATTGTAAAACTCTTTAATATATGCTTCCTAGGCTGCAGCTTCTAGGGAGCAGAGTCATGTTTTGCCATGGATAATAATTCCATGTGTAAAAGTATGTAATATTTTGAGGGAACGCATACTCTGCTTAAACTTGATAAAAATGAACTTATTTAACCGGGTAGAGAGTTAATAAACATTCTTTGGGTACAGTGAAGTTGGCATGAGAAGGCAAATGTTGGTTTTATTTTTAAATTAGGCCATCTCAAATTTAAAGGAAAAAAAAAAAACCTCTTAACTACAAATGTTTATAGAAGACTTTAAAATTGTAAGACACTATTTTGGATTACTGACTTAAAAAACCCAGGGCAATTGTTTTGGTAATTGCCTTACTGAGGCCACATGGCTTAAGCAGTTTCTTACATGTGACATCAAAGGAACAAATATTTGGCAATTTCCCAATTGTTAGCAGGTGGCCTTTTCCTGCTAGTGACATTTGAATGAAGTGTGACTAACATCCTTTCCTTTGCCCATTGCCCCAAGAATGATTTCCAGTGAAACTTCTTGGCTTCTTGTAATTTGCAGTTGTAATATGATAACAACACACTAGCAAATACATTATATTTGACATGTTCCAGACATTGTTTCTAAGTGCTTTAAATGTGTTCACTTACTGAACCCTCATAACAACTCTGTGTAGTAGGTACAATTATCATTTCCATTTTACAGATGGGGAGACTGAGACACATAGAACTTAAGTCACTTATCTAAGTCATGTACCTCGTATGTGGCAAAGCAAGATGTGAACCAGACTGCTGGCTTCCAGAGACTCCTTCCACACTCCACACCACACAGCATCCAGGCAGAGCCTGGAACTTTTACCAAATTGCACGTTGCACAATTCATGGGAGCTTTCTGGAGCCTCTATTATGGATCATTCTGATAGCACATTTTATACTTTCAACTGTATAAGCAAGTGCCTAAAGATAATCAAGAAACAGAACAGAAAATTCTAGCTAAAGGGCTGCTATTCCTACCAAGCAGTGTTTGACGTAAAATGAATGAATCAATTCAAATTCTCTTATTTTATAGTTACTATTTTGTGATCTTTTGAATCACAAGGGGCACGTTATGGTAGAAGCTTGGTATTCTTGACTTTCAAGTACAAACACACCACCTCGGGGGAGCTGGTTAAAATGGAAGATTCTGATTCAAGAGGTGGGGCCTGGGATTCTGCATTGCTGACAAGCTTCCAGGTTTGCTTCGCCTGCTGCTGTTGGTCCACGGACCACATTTTGAGTAGCAGGGCAATCAGACAGAGTATCTGTTTCTATAAAAGGCAAAAGAATTTTTTTCTTTATTGTTCAAAGTGTTACAGATGTTCCCCCGCCCATTAACTCCCTCTACTTCGCTCCCACCCACTCCTGCCTTCCCCTCACTATTGTCTGTGTCCACGGTTATGCATATATACGTACAAGTTCTTCGGCTTATCTCCAGCCCCACTCCACCCGTGCCCCTTCCCTCTAAGGTTTGTCAGTCTGTCCCCTGCTTCCATGTCTCTGGATCTATTTTTATTGTCAGCTTATTTTGTTCATTATATTACATAAATAAGCGAGGCTTTTAAAGAGACACACTTTACTTAAGAATATTTCTAAATCATTTTATCAGGAAGTTCACAACAGTCAGAAAGCATGGTCTTATTTTGGGTGTTTTTCTTTATTGATTTTTAGAGAGCAAGGAATGGAGAGGGAGAGAGAGAGAGAAACATTGATGAGAGAGAACATCGATTGATCGCCCCCGGCATGCCTTTATTCAACTGCACATCTAATTATGTCACTCCCCTGCTAAAAACCTTTTGAGGCTGCCCAGTACTCCTCCAATAAGGACCCTAATTCTTGAGGTGCGAGCAATGCCCATGGTGCTCTGGCGATGGCCTACTTGTCCAGCATATTGTGTCCCGCTGCCCCAGCTTAGTGTGCTCCAACTCAGGCATATTGTGACCTGGGTTGTGCATCCTAGATTTGTATATTTATAATAGCAGTGTCCTCTCAGCAGTGTCCCTGGGGGAAAAGACAGCTGCTCTAACACCAATGACCTTTCAGTTTTCCCATATATGTACCAAGTTCTTTCCACATGCAGAACCTTTTAAATGTTGGTTAGGGGGCCTAGAATCTTCTTGCCTTCCATTTCCTGGCAACAGCTAGTCATCTTTAGCTTAAATATTACTTCCTAAGAAGTCATCTTTGGTTGTTCCATAAAGTCTCATCATAATTTCTTGTTATAGTTGTCATAATTTTAAGTGAAAGTTTAATTCACGCAATTGTATATTTGATGTCTGTGTCAGCCACTAGGAGCTCCAGGAGGAGAGGGACAGCTCACCATTGTATCCATAGCGCTTGGCCTGGTTCTTGATGCTTGAGACTGGTACTGAACACATAGAACATGCTTTAAAAGTATTCATTGGATGAATGAATGGAAGCCAATTAAATTTCTGTGACAGCAATTCTGTTTATTCATTAACTTTGTGAATGAAGGAAACTTCAGTTTCCTCATTTCTTTTTTCTTTTCTTTATTGATTTTAGAGAGAAAGGAAAGTAGAGGGAAAGATAGAAACATCAATGAGAGAGAACATCAATTGGCCGCCTCCTGCATGTGCCCCACTGGGGATTGGGCCCACAACCTGGACACGTGTCCTGACCGGGAATCGAACTGCAACCTCTTGGTGCATGGGTCGACACTCAGCCACTGAGCCACACCAGCCACACAGTTTCCTCACTGCTAATTGGGCTACTAATATTGACCTTATGTGTTCATTTTGAGGTTTAAAAAAGTAAACATAAAGTGTCATTGTTTGGCACTTAGGAGGCATTTAATTTATATTAGATTCTTTTCTTCTTCTTTTTTTAATTGATTTTTTTTTTTGAGAGAGAAGAAGGGAGAGAGAGATAGAACATCAATGTGAGACAGCAACATCAATCAGCTGCCTCCTGCACGCCCCTTACTGAGGATCAAGTCTGCAACCCAGGCATATGTCCTGACCGAGAATCTAACCAGAACCTCTCAGTCCATGGAACAACGCTCAATCCACTGAGCCACACTGGCCAGGATCTTTTCTTCTTTTATATTGAATGTCTGAAAAAAATATTCCTGATGTATTTTTGCTCTGCAGTAACTCTTCCTGTGCTCTCTATGTAGTGGTCTCTTCCTCTGCTTTCTAGCAACTCTCCCCTCTGTCTGAGCATAAACTTAAAGTCTCCCAGGAAGGTGGGTTTTCCCCTTATACAGCTGTTTGCCTGAGAAGGTGTTGCCCTAGCAGCTGTCAAGCATATGAAGATGAGAACCAGGCCGAATAAATATTCCCAACTTCTATATATTATAGTATTTCTTGAGAAATTTGCAGCTTGGCAGATTGGTAGTATGAATTTTGCTATGATGATTCACCTACACAGAATCAGATCTATTCTGGTTTGACAGTGGCTGAAATATTTTATATTCTGTTTCTTCATGGCACCTGAAAAGTGTCTAATGTAACTATATAAACACGTGTCTTCCTTAGTAGTCAATGTGCTTCCAGTGTTAGCATGTAAAATGGTTGGGCATTATATTACAAGTGATATTATTACAAATTTGTAAATAAATCACTCAGGGTGATTTAACATATCATTTCATTTATGACCCTTGGATTATTAGAGTTGCAAATGAGAAAACTTAGATACATAGAAATTTAGCAAATTGCCCACTTGATGTTGAAGTGTTCTTTGCTAGAAGAAAGAAGAGCCGTTATTGCCTAAAAGTATATCTATTGTTTTTAAATGAATTCTAAAATGAAAACATGAAACTGTAGAAATAATTACTCTTATTATTATTTTTTTTTAATAATTTTTTTTTTTTGTTGTTGCAGTTTTCAGTGTACAGGAATCTTTGTCCACACTCAGATTGCTTTTCCATAGGGAAGTTTCTAGAACCAGGTCAGAAGGCAGGCTTATTTATTTATTTATTTATTTTAATCCTCACCAGAGGATATTTTTCCATTTTTTTTTGTGCAGATAGAGTGGGAGGGAGAGAGAGGAAGGAGAGAGAGAGAGAAACATCGACATGAAGGGACACATCGAGTGGCTGCCACCCGCACGACCAACCAGGGCCGGGGACAAACTGCAACCGAAGTACGTGCCCTTAGCGGGAACCGAACCCGGGTCTCTCCGGACTGCAGGCCGACACTCTAACTGCTGAGCCAAACTGGCCAGGGCGAAATAATTACTCTTAGAAATAGGAAATGATATTCTTCTGAATTAATTCTGTAAATGTTGGTCGCTTGGTTTTATCAATACATCTTCTATTCGCCTGCACTTGAATGGGCCCGCCTAGGCGCGAGGCAGTGCCCTTGGCTGGAGATGCAGGGGAACAGGCCACGCCGCCTGCATCCTCCGGGGGAATACCTGCTGGGGGAAAGTGGGAGGACAGACCTCACGCAGCAAAGCAGTGTGAAAAGGAGGTAAACTCAACAGCCAATGAAGTCCATGAAGTACCTTTCTAAACAGAGTGACTGGCGAGGACTTCCAGACTGGGTGGAAGGAAAGGCTGCTCTGAAGAGCTGACGCCTCCTTTTACGCATGGGTGATCTGGGAGGAGATGGAAGATGTCCTCGTGTAGCATTAGATATTTGAAATAGATGTACACTTTCTTTCAGTATTCCAGAATAGGAGCCAGAAAACTTTTTCTATAGAAAGCCAGCTAGTGCCCTGCCGATGTGGCTCAGTGGTTGAGCGTCGACCCATGCACCAAGAGGTCACCAGTTCAATTCCCGGTCAGGGCACATGCCCAGGTTGTCGGCCCAATCCCCAGTGGGGGGCATCCAGGAGGTGGCCAATTGATGTTCTCTCTCATCAATGTTTCTATCTCTCTCTCCCTCTACCTCCCTTTCTCTCTAAAATCAATACAGAAAAATAAATAAATAAAAGAAAGCCAGAGAGTAAATATTTTAGGCTTTGTACACCATACTGTCACAACTACTAACTTCAACTGTGAAAGCAACCACAGATGAGCATGATTGTGTACGGGAGGGAAACATTTAGGGTGCCTGGCTGGATTTAAAAGTTAAACTGACAGCTGTGACCGGTTTGGCTCAGCAGTTAGAGCTTTTGCCTGTGGACCGAAGGGTCTCGGGTTCAATTCTGCTCAAGAGCATGTACCTGGATTGCAGGTTCCATTCCCACCCCACAATCCGTGTGTCTCTCTCATATCAATGTTTCTCTCTCTCCTTCCCTCCTTCCCACTCTATCTGAAAATCAATGGAAAAATATCCTTGGGTGAGGATTAACAACAAAATTAAACTGACAAAGCCAGATGAACAGGAGAAAAACATACAGGTTGATTCAATATAAGTTATATGTGGCATGGGAGCCCTCATAAGTAAATAAAGATCTAAAGAAACAGTTAAACCTGAGTATTTTTATGCTAGGTTTAATGAAGAGTGGACAGTTGCGGAGAAATGTGATAGGTCAAGGAGTATGAGGTAAGTAGTGAATTGGGGGAACCAGCAAGGCCTGTCTGTCAGGATTGTTCTCAGTGTTCCTCTGACTTCAGAGACAAGTACGCTCCTTTCCTGCTGGTACAGGGAGAACTTCTATCACTTGAGGGTTTTACGACCTATTTCAGGAAAGAAGGGGGTTGAGGAAGGTCAGCATAACCTTCCTGCTTCTGCTGCTTTCTTCAGCTCCTTTAGCTTAAAACGTTAAATATGATGAGGTGTCATATTTTGGCATGTCTTGAACCCCATCAGCTGTATTATAATGGAACTTCTTTTAATGACACTGAAATTTGAATTCATGTGGTTTTTGCATGTCTCAAAAAATATTCTTTTTCTAATTTTTTTCAACCATTTAAGGACCATTCTTAGCTTGTCGGCCGAAAAGACACAACAAATCAGCTGGCAGGCTGGGTTTGTCTCTGGGGCTGTACTTGCTAACCTCTGTTCCAGAGAACCGTACAGCACCCCAGCTCCCAGGTGGCTCTGCTGCTTCTCTGCAGCGTCATTTGGAGGGAGACCTGCACATAGCCCCAGTATGGCACTTCGAATTTCTCTCCAAGGCCTGAGTAGACATTCTCTAAGCATATACGCTTGGGACCTTTCTGCAGAAGGAATTTCCCTTTGAAATAGCATTAACTCGGATCTCAAAACTTACCCCTTACTCATTAGGGCTGCCAGCTGCAGAATTTGGACCAATTAGTCCACCTATGCTTGGTGGTCATCAGACGTTGTCTGCAGTATCATTGTCTCTCTTGACACAAAGTGTTTAAAGCTATATTGCCCAACTAAGAGTCAACACAGAGAAAAGTGATAAGGTTGTTAAGTAGAAACCAGGCTGTGCCTTGCTTAAATAAATGAGGTATGTCTAAGTTGGAGAAGAAAAGACTAGAAGTAGCTAAATAGCTATCTTCAAATATTTAGTCTTCATGTAAAAAAAATAAAATCAAATAGGCTGTCCAATTTAGCAAATGGCGATGCGGAGGAGTAAGTTAGAAAGAGATGGATTTTGGCTGTCCCTCAGTCAGAAAAGCTGAATTCTCATTCCTAATGATAAATAAGGAAGTCATTTACAACACTATGCTTCCTTTCTTTCTTTTTTCTATTTTTTTTTTCATTGTTGAGAGTATTACAGATGTACCCCCTTTCACCTCCTTTGCCTCCCTCCACCCAGCCCCTGCTCCATCCCAGGCCTTCACCACATTGTTGTCTGTGTCCATGGATCTATGCCTTTGGATACAGTTCATTTTGTTCATCAGTTTATTTTGTTCATTAGGTTCCACATATAAGTGAAATCGTGTGATACTTGTCTTTCTCTGACTGGCTTATTTTGCTTAGCATAAAACTCTCCAGGTCTGTCCATGCTGTCACAAAAGATAAGAGATTCCTTCTTTTTTGCAGCCACATGGTATTCCATTGTGTAAATGTACCACAACTTTTTTATCCACTCATGTACTGATGGACACATAGGCTGTTTCCAGATCTTGGTTATTGTAAATAACACTGCAATGAACATAGGGGTGCATATATTTTTTCAAATTAGTGTTTTGGGAGTGTTTGTTTATTTGTTTTTGTTTGTTTTGGATATATCCCAGGAAATGCAATTGCTGGCTCATAGACAGTTTTATTTTTACTTTTTTAAGGAAACATCATATTATTTTCCACAGTGGCTCCACTAGTCTGCATTACCACCAGCTGTGTATGAGGGTTCCCTTTTCTCCACATCCTATTGTTTGATGATTTATTGATGGTAACCATTCTGGCAGGTGTGAGGTGATATCTCATTGTAGATAGTCAATAGACATGAAAAAATGTGCTTCTTGTCTTTATCCATAAAGAGACTAGCCTAGATTTCAGTAGTCCTTTCTGATAAGAGTATTCTCTCTATACTCTATACTCTATGCAAAACAGTTTGGTAACTCGAGCTGTCTAGCAAGGAGACTGGCTACCTACCTTAAATGGCAGTGGATATTCCAACACTGAAAGATTTCAAAAAAGAGACTAGATCACCATTTCACAGATGCTAGAGAGTTTTTATTTATTCAGTCAACAAACATTTATTATTAACCGAATACTTACTGACCTCCCTCCTTAACTGCTCACTTAAAGGACTTGCAGTTAATCTGAGCCCATTTGCAAACATTAGAGCCATGGTTCTTAGATTCGATTTTATAGTTGTTCTGCTAGATGCAATACTAGAAGAGGGTTTTGTGGTAAAAAATACTAAAGAAATACTATATACTATATAGTAACATCCCTTCTTGGAGAGTCACAGGGCTCATGAATAGCAAAAGGTTCTGAGAAACCCTGCAGAAAACAAAAGCATTTCATATTGTTGAAGCCAGCATTTCCAGAACGTAAGTACTACTCATTAATATCCCATGAAATGCTTACCTTGAAAATCTTACCTTATAAAAAGGCGAGGGGTGGGGGAGGCTGGCTGGTTTGGCTCAGCGGTTGGAGTGTCGGCCTACAGACCAGAGAGTCCAGGGTTTGGTTATGCTAGGGGCATGTACCAAAAAAAAAATTATATATATATATATATATATATATATATATGGAAAAACCCTAGCAGATACAGCCAAAACTGTTTCAAACAGATCTGCCTATGTACATTTATCAATAGGTAAATAATACAAAATACTTTTTAAACATACAGAATTCTGTGTAGATCACGTGCAGATTATCAGTTTTAAGGGACTGGAATCAATTGCCCAATTATAAACTTTTATTGAATGTAGCTATTTTCTTGATGACTGAGAGTGCTTTTCTACTTTACTGTGTCAGCCTCTTTAAGACTCCGTTTCTTCATCTGTTAAAAAAAGAAAACGGAGATCACATTCACCTCATACAGTTTCTGTGAGAACCAAGATAAATGGGGAAATGTCTGTAATACACTTAGTTCAGTGCTCGCACCATCATGGAGATTCAGTAAGAACCCGTTTCCCATTGCACTGTGATCATAGTCCTGAACTGAGACTGTGGTATTCAAAAGAGAAAGCTGATGTTTAGTGTTTTTTTTTGGGTACTGAAGAAAACAGCATAGCATAAGTTGTTAGTGCTGCACTTCAATTTGTATACAAGCATCTTAGAACATAAAACAAGAAAACATTTCCCAGGATAAAACTCGGGAAAAAGAATCTGTAAAAAGAATGATTATTCTGTCTTCATATGTTTAAGACCTATTACATGGGATTTTCTTTTTAAATTTTCAAAATTTTCCAAAATAAGAATAGATTAAGGGAAAAAAGTAATAGTTAATATTTAATTGAATACATAAATAAATGGTAGGCGTTTACATCTATTATTAGCCTTTTATTTTAATAAAAGGCAAGATTTTCAAAACTAATTTCAAGACAGGTTTCAGTTTTATTTTTGTGAATCTCTATAGTGGACTAGGCTGGGACATTCAAATTTAGTGTTTCCCTAAAGCGATTTTTATGTGATACTCCACCCCCTTTTCCTCGGGTATTAATTGATTGGTCTAGTGTTTTAGGTTTTGAGTCCTTGTATTATATGCCACACTTTCTATTCTTGCACCCTCACTCTCATACCTGTGTCTAAAGTGAGTCTTATTGTTTCCTTTGGCTAGGGATGCTCGTCAGTGCCTGGTTAATTCAGCATCCCTAAGCCCATAGCAACAACATTGCTGCCAAATCCATTACAGTGACTCAGCAGGAGCTGTCATTGACAGCATTCTTATAGGAAGTAAAAATTAAGCAGTCTTGGAAAGCAAAGTGCTGGTACACCATGTATGGGTAAATCTATGGTAGCAATAAACAATCTCCTGGTGGGTTGGTGGTGGAGTTCCTTGCCTGACACCACCCTTCCTTTAAAACACTAACAAGTTCATTTCTCAAAAGGAGTTTAAAGTAATGACCGCAGTGAAAAGGACCCTTTAGTTTTACTGAAAAGATAATGTTTCCAAATCTTGCATTTGTTTATATAATGTATAAACCATTTGACAGATAAAGGAGAAGACAGATGGAATTCAAAATAACAGTGTTATTATTTGGAAAACCTGGATCAGAGAATATGGCTTTAAATATGTGGCTTGTCAACACTGCTCTCCAGAATAAGCTCATCCTCCATTCCTCCAGTGGCCCTCACTTCCCCCCTCACCAACCGCTAAACCACCAACAGAGCTGAAAACCATGAGACTACCTTACAGTGGCAGAGCCTCCCCTAGTAGACTTAACAGAGGGGAGAGGCAGCCAGAATGCAGCCCCTGACGCAGAGCCACCCATGTCTAAACCCTTCATGCCCCCACCGAGCTCACCACTGAGAGGAGTCCCTCCTCCTTATTTAGAATGACTCATAGTAAAGGAAGGACAATAAGAGAGTTCTGGCCTGGGTTAGATGTTGGTCTGATGGGAATACCTCTTGGGTAAATAATTTATTGGGGGAGATGAGGCTAAGTGGGTGATGACTATTTCAACAATGGATACTTCAAGGAGATCCAGAACTCACTGACTTTGATTCCTTTCACTACTGACAACCCCATGAAGACACACCCAGAGGACTTTTTCATTAAATAAACAAATGTCTGGTCCAGAAGCGGAGGACTGACTTAACAAGCGGATTAAAATCATAAAACTAGCTGATTTTTCTTGAAAGGAATAGGAGAATCACGATGAAAGAGAATGTAGAAACCAATGGTGGAGGAAATTCAGAAGCTAAGGAAAACCAGTGGACACCTAGCAATGATATTGGTTTTCTAGGTTTCTAGGGCACAAGTCTTAGAAACATCTGAAATCTACTGGGGGGTCACTCTCCAGCCAGCCTTCTTTGATGGGTGGTGAGATCTTGGAATATTGGTGGTAATAGAAAATCTCAGTCTCGATATATACGGCATAGGTTATGGAGAACTTCAAAGGCAGCCAGAGGAGTTTAGATTGAAGGTATATTCTGGGGAGTATTTTGATTAAAACAAGAGGTAAAGAAAACCTAAACTATATTAATAGTATTAAGAACAGAGAAGAAGGGTCATGGTAATAGGGAAAAAATAAGCATTTGATTCATTATGGAAGGGGGATGAGGGAAGGGACATTTATTTTGTTACATCTAACAATTCAGAGAAGGAATAAAAATTGCTAAGGCATTGGGCCTGGAGATTAACAGACCATGGTGGTGTCCCATACAGAAATGAGGAACGTGGCAAGGAGCATGAAACAGAAAGGTCAGAGCTAGAGATGGAGATTTTGGGAGCTTCTGCATAAAGGGGATCTTTGAAATGAAAAGATAACAGAATTGCTAAGCCAGTTATAAAGCAGGGAGGCTGGAAGAAGGGCAAGGCCATAGTTCGGGGTGTGGGGTTCCCATGGACCAGTGCTGCTTTCCTCTCCCACTACGTGATTTTGTGAATAGTCTAATTCAAACAGTCTGATCTTTCATTCATGTTATATCAATGGCTGCTTTGGTCTTACAATGACAGAATTCATTGGAGACAGAGATCAAATGACTTGTGAAACCTGAAATATTTACCATCTAGCCCTTTATAGAAAATGGTTGCCATCCTTGGTTTTAGATGATAAAAAGAAAGAGCTACAGAAACGATAAATCAATGAAGCACCGAGAAATCGAGAGAATGTGGCCATATGAAAGAAGAGGGTTTCCAAAGATTCGATAAAAAGAAAGGATACAGTGGGTATAAGGAAGATGAGTTGGGGGGGGGGGTAGATCTTTGAATGTTTTAACTGGGAGGTAAATGTCATTCCACAAAAACAATTTCTATATGGATCCAAGCCCAACAAAAAATACTCAAAAGATCTATTTCTTTCTTACTCCTCTCTTCTTCTTCAATATTGAAACATTGATTAAATATGTAGCTCTGTTATAGGTGCTGTGGGAAGATACCCAATGACATGAGGCACATCCATAGGAAGTCCAATAAAAACCAGTACTAGAGATGCAATGAGATAATGTGTGTGAAAGTGTAGAATGCTACCAGAAATTAAGTTATTTTTCAGTGAGGCAATAAATTCCCACATGCCAGATACTTGGTATGGAGGTTATTGTCAATAAAATGTCAAAGCAGACTTTGAGAAATTTGAGATTATTGTTTCATGCAAACAGCACAGGCAAATGTTTACTACCTTTGTAATCTTAGGTAAATTAGTTTATTTCTCTCAATTTCACTTGTTCATCTGTAAAACTGGGATAATCAGCACCCATTCCACAGAGTATTATGAAGATGAAATGAGTTGTAAAGCAGCTCAAGTGATGTTTGGCATACAGTAATTACTTTGGGAACAGTAACTCTATTTTTATGGAGCTGGTATAAATCTCAATTCATAAACTCAGATGTACAAGAAGTCTCTGAATCACTTACTATCCACAAATCAATTTTATCACGAGCCTAAGCCTCATGCTACCAAGTTGGTAGAACTGTAAGTATTCTTAGGGCGTCCAGGGTAGTGCAGAGCTCCCTGGGAGGCTCCGGTGATCATCAGTTATCTGGTCACTTTAGCTACAGCAGAGGTACCATTTATCCTGGTCCACGTGGTCCCTCCCAAATGCAGCAGTCAGACATGGCTTAAAATCTTTGATGAAACTGAGAACCTGGGCCAGGAATTTAGCTTCCCTCAGAGCCTCACCCAGGCAAGCCTCCCTGAGCATTGCTGGCGAGCAAGGAGCAGGTTCTCCCCCGGCGGTCCAGAGCTTCTCTCTCCAGTCCCGCTGCCTCTCCTCTTCCAGAGCTTCCAAACCCTCCTCCCTGTCCGCCCACCAGGACACAGGATTCCACTTGGTATCAGATGGCAGTGCCAGTTGTTTTTTTTTTTTTTTAACCTTTTTTAGGTTACAAAAATGGCTATTTCATGTCATTCAAACTAATAATTATTCAATAGATTTAGCTTTTCTTCTTTTTAAGGCTAGAAGGGCAACTGACTGATAGCAAAAATCCCTGAGGAGAGTAAACAGGAATCGGCTATTTTATTCCATGACAAAGGAAAACAGAAAGAGAAAAATAAAAAGTAATATCCCATTGAAGTGTCTTGACATTTGTGTATGGTAACAACCATACTACTACTACTTATTATTTTTATTATAACTATTCCTCATATCCATCCCCTTTCTTCATCTGCATTATCATTGCATAATTTATGGGCATTCAATTATTCATGCTCTGTTGATTGTCTAGCTTCACCTCCCACCAGTCACACTGCAGCCTACCAGCAGCTACCTGTCTTTTCACCATTATACCAACTCTTCTGTCTTCCCGGAAAGTACCTCCCCCACCTCAACCTTGTCATGCAGATAACTTCCCCTCCTAAAAGACTTCACTGAGATATGATCTTCTCTGTGCCTCCCACCCAGGTTAAAACATCACCTTTTGTATTTGTATCATGCCTCAGATTGAAGGCACTTAGATTTAAGGTGATCAAATAATCTGTCATCCAAATTGAGACTCTTTAAAGAATGAAAGAGGATGTTACTAATAACTACTCCAGAACAATAGACATAAATCAGGACTGCCCCAGGTAAACCAGGGTGTACAGTCACCTTACTTATCCTTACATTTCTGTAATGATTGTTTACATCTCTATCATCCCCTCCACCCAGGTACAAATGTATCTGTAGAATTGGCAGCACCCATACACAGGCAGTGAATCCTGGGAAGGTATAGGCCTTGGCATCTAGTATACTGAGTACTGCCATATTAATTGATTGACTGATCTAATGAATCATGGGAATTTTATTGGAGAACATTCTGGACTAGTAAATGGCATAGACAAACAAAAGGAAATGGGAAGGAACCTTACAAGGAAGGCAAGGAAACAATCCCAGTGAAATGGATGTTTTGAGATTGGAATATAATTTGGGAAAATATTGTAGAAATTCTTGATTGTTAGGATAGGAATTTCTAGCAAAGTGGAGGGATGGTGAAGGTTTAAACATGGGGAAATGCCAAGAAAGATGACTGATGATTGTGTGTAAGATGAATTGGAGGGAGGAAAACACAGAGAACTTCAGAAAGTGTATGGATAAGAAAGATGACATTATGAATGCCTGGACTATGACTTTTTGTCCTTTAACATTTTATGCTTGATGAAAATGTCAGGACTCTTCAGATAGCAAGTGACAGAAATTAGTCTGGTTTAACCAAAAAGAAAAATTAATCAGCTCAGCTGACATAAACATACAGGTATTGCTGGATTCAGGTTCTCAGTGTTATATCATCAGGAATGTTCTCTCCATCTCGTGGTTCTGCTTCTTACTGTATAGGATTTGTTCTCAGTCAAGTTCTTCCCAAAATGGTCATCAGTAACTTCCAGCCTACTTTCTACAAGTTTAGCAACTCCAATCCAATGAGAACATCACTTTACCAATAGTTCCAGGAAAAACTCCAAGGCAGATTCCCATTGGCTACCTACATACCCCTGAACTAATCACTGTTAATGGGGGCTACAGTGGGTGTCATGCTCTGATTGGCTAGTCCTTGGTCATATGCCCAACCCAGGTTATGAAATTAGCTTCATTCAACCAAATGAACAAAGTGTGTGGGTGGAGGTGCAAGGGGAGTGAGGGGTGGAGAGGTGGAGGCAGGGATAGCTAGCTTGCTTAAACTAACTTGCTTAAAGGGACAGAAAATTAGTAAAACAAAAACAATAAATTTTCTCTACATTAAGTCTATGTTGCCATTTCTTAGTTTGCAGTTACCATTGAGTTCTAGATCATGGAAATCCAATCACATAAATAAAATTTTCAAGAAGAAACAAAGTGATGAGCTTCTAAATGAGCAAGAAAAAGAAATGTTCTCATTCTAAAATAATCTTGATTACATTTAAGATATTTAAAACATAAGAGTTAAGATATGAAAGTCATTATCTTTAATTAAATACATATTTTACATATTATGATACTGAGCATATTATTCTAATTATTCAAGCAAAATAGAAATTATTTCACTTTCCCAATCCAACATATAGATACAAAAGTAGAAACTTCTGATTACTGATCTTTGAGGAAGTCATAGTTAAGCCCTGAAAAGGGCAATTAAGATGGCTGTATTTTTGTGGGAATTCCTAAAATAATTTTATTGAGAAACCAATTGATAAAACTCTTAATTCTGAAATGATAGGACCTACAGGTTTGAAAAACATATAAGTGTATTTGTAAAATTGGTAGCATAAGTCTGAGAACACCATAAATGTAAATTTTCCATGAAATGTACATTCTGAATAATGGGTAAAGTAGTGTTCAGAACACAAATTGCAGGAAAAGATACAAATATTTAACTAGTTTTAAATAGATTTTAGATAACAAATGGGTATATATAGAATAATTCTATTTGGCATTTGTTATACATACATATATTCATTTATGTATATTTGTACTTAATGTGAATAAAATACTGCACCAAATATAGTGAATATCACTTATTGGTAAGATTTGGTATAATTTTAGTTTCCTTAGTTGGATTTTTTTTATGATTTCTAGAATGAAAATATATTACTTTTAAATGAGAAAAGGAATCAAAAAGTTTTCTAAAGAGGAAAAAAAATGTTTTTGACCTAATGGTAAACTAGCATTGCTCTTTGAAATGATGTCATTGTGGTTCTCCTCACTATTTGTCTTCCATGTGTATCCACAAATATCTCACAAACAATATTGGGTTAGATGGGCTATTGGTCTCAAAGAATGTGGCATTTCTCTTACTATTAATCAAGTACATTTTAAAAGCATTATGCCAGAGAAATTGATAAAAGTTTAATTACATTAACTGATACCTATCTCACTAAGTCATTTTTATTCTTTTCAAGAACGCACTTTTCAAGCACAAGATTCTGATACAGAAAATAAAATGATCCAAGTGTCCAGCTTGGTGGAAGCCATCTTTAAAGTACTATACTACTGCAGTTTTTCTCCACAAACATTTGGGAATGTTTTTGTGAGCTACATGGAAGAAGAACAATTATGGGACTTTTTATATAACATTCCAGGTATGAGAAATTTATAATTTTAAAAGAAGCATTTTAGAGATACCTAAATGTATCTTTAAAGGTGTTTTAAAAGTCTTATTGATATCAGTTTTACTGAGTCTGTTATTTATAAAATTTTATCTTAATTTTTTTCAGTATAAAGGTCTCTTTTGGAAGTCATTAGCCATTAATTTCTATCAAAATTTAGTATACATGGGACAATGTGAGGGGGAGGTTGAGAGGAAAAATTATGTAATGCAGATTATTATGACATATTCTTTCATAAAAATTTAATTTAATATTTGCCAGAGATTATGTTTTGCTATTGAACATATAAGACATTAGTAAGATGGGCAAAAAAAATGTCTGTGACTCTTGGGTGCATTTATTCAATGAACTGATGGACAAAACTGATGCTCAATTTTCTTCAAATGTAAAATGCATTTATTGTGATGAACATGGTACCTCTCTCTACAAGGTATCCTATTATTCCTTTGGGGACAATTATTTCCCATTTGTATTATGCCTGCTACTAGAGACAGAACAGATTACATATCTGAATAAAAAGTGTTCATGGGTTGCCCCACCTTCAGAGGAAGGTATAAAGATTCTCACATTGTTTTCTTGGCTTTAAATCTTCATTCTTAATATCTTGGTAAAACAAAGGATGAGAACTTAGTGATTATCCTGTTAGTCCATAAACCATTTACATCACTTACATTTCTCTTTTCTTAGCATATCAGTTATACTTATTTTACTTTTTAAAGTGGTTGCCCTAGAGTTTGCAACATGTAGAGAGTTTGAAACAAATCCAAAACCACTTTCAAATAACTCTATAACAATTCACAGGTTGTGTGAGTACCTTATAATAACACAATAATTCTCATTTCTTTCTTCCATTTCTTATATCATTGCTGTTATTCACTTCACTTATATAGAAATATACAGAAGTATACAAGTATGCATATATAATATATGCATGAGTTAGCACATTGTTGGTATTATCTGTAAGATCAATTATGAATAAAAAAATAAAAGTTCTAATTTTACCTTCATTTATTCCTTCTTCATTGCTCTTTAGATAGACCTGAGTTTTTGACCTATATTATTTTCTTTCTTTCTAAAGAACTTCTTTGAACATTTCTTGTAAGCTAGTCTACTGGCAACAAATCCCGTCAATTTTTGTTTGTCTGAGAAAGTCTTTATTTCTCCTTTACTTTTGAAGGATAATTTTGAAGGATATAGAATTCTAGGTTGACTTTTTTTTCTTCAACACTTTAAATATTTCACTTCACTTTCTTCTTAGTTGCATGGTATCTGAGAAGTCGAATGTAATTCTTACTTTGTCCCTCTAAATGTAATATGTCTTTTTCCCTATGCTTTCTTTCAGGACTTTATCTGATTTTTCTATAATTTGAAAATAATATACCTAGGCATCGTTTTTAAAAGAATTTATCTTGCTTGGTGTTCTCTTAACTTCATAGATCTGTGGTTTGTGTTTGACATTAATTTGGGGAAAATTCTTGTTCGTTATTGTTTCAAATAGTTCTTCTGTTTTTTGTTTGTTTGTTCTTTTTTTTCCCCCTTGCTCTCCTCTCTATTTGCATTATAAATATATTACACTTTTTGCAGTTTCCCCATAGTCCTTGGATATTCTCTCCTGGTTTCTTCTTTTTAGTCTTTGTTCTCTTTGCTTTTCAGTGTGAGGTTTCTATTGACATATCCTTAAGCTCAGGGTTTCTTTCATCAGCTATGTCCAGTTTACTAATAAGCCCATGAAAGGCTTTCTTCATTTTTGTTAGTGCTTTTGATCTCTAGTATTTGTAGGGGAGGTGGGGTTCTTGGGACTTTCATCTCTCTCTTTACATTGGAAATTTGTTTTTTGTTTTTTTTAATGCTGTCTATTTTATCCATTAGCACATTTAGCATATTAAGCCTAGCTGTTTTAAATTCCTGATCTGATCATTCTAATATCTTTGCACTGTCTGTTTCTGATGCTTGCTTTTTCTTTTAAAATAGTGTTTTTTGCCTTTTAGTATGTCTTATAATTTATCTTCTTGAAAGCTGGACATAAAATACTGGGTAAAAGGAACTACTCTAAGTAAGTCTTCAGTAACATGGTGGAAATATGTAGGGGGAGGGGGAGCTATCTATAGTCCTATGATTAGGTGTCAGATTTTTAGTGAGCTTGTGCTTCTGAATGGTGTACTTCACAAATGTTTCTTGGAATTTTTTTTCCCTCTTAGATAGGAGAGTATGGCTAGAGGGTGCTAGAGTTGGGCATTTTCTTTCACCCAGGTAAGTCAGGCTCTGATAACCCCAGTGGGCAAAGCTCTGTTTTAATAGTTTCTCCTGAGAACAGGCCTTAAGAAGAACAGAGTGCACTGGTCTATTTCAAATGTTTCTTTTCCCTTCCCCATGCTGGAAGCACTATGCAATTTTTCTCTGACATTTACTGTGGGAAACTAGTGGAGTTCCTGGAGATAAAACTCACAAAAGTGTGGCAGCCCCCCCGCCCCGCCCCCCACCATGCCAGGGTCTTTCTGGAGTTTTAACTCTCAGACTGTCCTGCACTGAGCCTCCAGACATTCATCACAGTTCAGATTTCCCCAGCTTGGCAACGCTTCTCATGATAATTTCTGCTCTGGGTCTTTGCTTCAGTAAGCCACGACTCCTGTATTTGCCTGTCTCTCCAGTTCTCCTTGCGTCTTCACCTTTCTTACAGAGTCAAGAAGAATTCTTGACTTTTTTTTTTATCTTTTCAGCTTTTTATTTGTTGTTAGGACAGAATGGCAACCTCCAAGCTCTTTATATGCAGAGTTCCAGGGCTTTGCAGTTATAATTAAAAAAAAAAAAAACACTTTTATTGCATTTATCACACAATAATATATCATGGTGAGTAATACAAATAATCATAAATAAGGCAGGATGACAGAAAAAAGGAAGGAAGAAAGGCAGGGCTAGAGGGAGAGAGGGAGTAAAGGAAGGCAGAAAATTTAAAAGAAGAAGCAAAGGAAGAGGAAAATCATTAACATCGTAGAGTATATCTCTTAATTTTTTATGTGTGTATGTAGACATGTATTTTTCAATAAAAATTGCATGTCATACTCTTTCTAACTTGCTTTTATTTTTATGCTAAATAATATATGAGTTTATTGTGAGATGGATTTACTTTGGCTAATTAAATAAGTTACCAATTATTGGACATTTAGATTATTTCCATTTTTTTTATATTCTTTATATAACCATAATTAACTTCCTAGGATAAAGTCCTAGAGAAGGAATAAATGGATTAACAGGTACACAAAATGTTGGAGCTTTTGATATCATTGGTAAATTGTCATCTGAGAAGGTCACACAATTTATGTTTCTACCAGTAGAGTCCCAAATTACTCGCAAATATAATTACTCAGTGTTATTTTAATTTCCATTTTCTTTAATTATCAAGAAGAAACTTCTCAAATGTTTATGAACTGTTTATCAATTATATGATTTCTAGGTTAAAAGCAGCTCTCCTTTCTTATAGCTTTACACTAGATTGTTAAGAAACTGAATTCTCAATTGACTAAAGTACAATATATTGCCAGATTCTACTAACTGTAATATGCTGTCTGATTTTGAAGTCTCAACATGCATGTACATGGAGTCCGAGATAGAGGTCATCCGATGCTTGAGACTGGCACTGACTGACGCTGTCAAGGACACTGTACAGCAGATAATATCTGTGCTGAGCTCTGGGAGAAACTGTGAGACAAACCTAAACAAGCATGGTGTTCCTGAACATCTGCGTGAGAGCATTCCAAAGGAATGGAATTATATTCCAAAAGAAACCAAAGGGAAGGAACCAAGCAAAGGTATATTTGTTTTTCTGTGAGAACACATCCCAGAAGAAACAATTTTCTAAAATATGAGATCAAGTAACATGCTAAAAATGATAAGATTTGTAAACTGTATTAGTCTTATTTTTACCATGTATATTTGGGACCTGTTATTTTCTTTTCTGTGAGTCATATGATCAAGAGAACTAGACACGAAAATGACTCAAATGGTCATTTTCTTCATTTAAGTACCAATTCAAAATTTCTGTAACATTTTGTGTTCATGTTTGTATTCACAGATTAGTCACATGATTTTGACTAATTTCCTTTAAATCTGTTAAGTAATCTAAAATTCATTCTCTCGAGAAAAATTGCTGTGATACTCAGTTTAGTTGTTCTTTCCTTGGAAGTTTTCCTCCTCACCCACCAATTATAACTTTTTTCTTGTTAACACACTTATATCTGTGACTTTCAGGTTAAAAATAGCACCACATTTACAAACCACATATTTTTCTGGCAAGTTATTTTTCCTCTAATACCTATGGTTGTGAATTTAGTGTGTTGTTTCTATTCAAGGCAGTGCATCTACCAAATGTATCTAAGAACCATCCGTTACTTACGTTATCCATTTACTTTATTCATCAAGTCCTCTCTTTTTAAATGGTTTATTCCTACCCAGATGTTTCTACTTTCCAAGAAATTCACAAGATTCCTTTGAATGTACATTATGTATCTGTCTGCATTCATGAATCTTCTTTAGGATTTTTAAAATAAAACTTTTTCTTTTAATATTCACCCTTTTTGACAATTATTTGAGGCCTTTATTCACAGGTGCTTGTAGTTTGTTGACTTTTTTTTAAAAAAGTCAAGCTGTAAACTTTTATTACAAATTAAACATGAGATTCTTAAAAATCTCAACTTGATTAGACAAGAAGTAATTTAAAAACCTTTAAAGGTTTGTTGAGAAAAAAACAGTCTTTAAAAAAACAACACATTTGTCATTATCAAAAAGGGATGGCTTTAGGTAAAAATAAAAACTCCATGTTGCATAGATAATATAGATAGTTCCAGTTATCTGGTCAGTGGGCACACAACAAGCACTTAAGGCCTTCGCCTTCAATCTTTTGTTCATTTCTTGAGCAAACAAATGGCAATATATTCATCTTTTAAAAAGAATTTTTTTCATTAACTCTAAAGTAATTGTCAACAGTAAAATACTCTAGCCAAACCCACTAAAGCCAGTTGACGGGACTAGCCATTCTTTCACTCTTCTTCATGTAGATCCTAAACAATGTGGCTCTTATCCAACAAACTTATATTACGAACTCAAATCAATTATCTATCTGTGACCTTTCATAGTAATGTTTTAATTCTGTCCAAGCCCTATTAAACTGCCTTTGAATCTAGTAAAGCCATTTAATTGAAGTTGGAAAATGTCACCTTTCCATTACCTAAGTTCCGCCTTGTCCGAGTTGCTGCCGTCACTCTTCATTCCAGCTTTTGGATATTTCGTAGACAGAACAATTCAGGAGGCATGATCTACACGGAACATATCACATCATAGGAATAGCACCATTTTGCTTGTGGCTTTTAAGACATTCTATTCATGAATGATTTTGCTTTCTAAAAGCATTTAAAACAAAATAAAAGCATTTTGGAATTCTTCCATAACATTTTAACAACCTCAGTTTCCAAAAAAAATTGCTTACTGTGTAGATACTTGTTCTTGTTTTCCTTACTAAATAATCTTTATAAAATGATCACTAAAAGTAGAAGTACACTTCCACGATAGACAGCCATTAAGGGGTGCCAAGTCACATAATTATAAAAAAGTAGGTGGTGAAGAAAAGTGACTTTATAAAGCTTTTGTGCCTTCCCAGTGGCTATGACAATAGAAGGCCATTGTTTTTCATTTCTGCCCTCTTTCAGACTGATGGTGCTCAACCTTTGTTTTCAACCCTATATGAGAAAGGTAATAGTTACATGCCAGACATTGTCACTTGCTCTTTCAATAGATATTTACTAGGTGAATTATTACTATTACCAGTCGCTGGAGTAGAGGCCAGAGATAAACTCTAAATAAGATATTTCCTCTTGGTGATTGAAGACTAGTATAACTATTTTCAAATGGGTACAAACACCTTGGGGGATGTGCAAGACAATTCTTTGTTGTGTGAAGAAACAAAGAAAGAAATTAAACTTTACTAAAATGTCACACAGAGATTATCGCTGGAATTCTTCCTTGGTCTTTGTGTGAGCCAGTCATGTGCTGGGGACAATATTGTTGGGTAGGGATTGACAGGGTAACCTCACTGTCTCATTAGCTTTTAGCATACAGTAATGAGCCACGGTTGTCCTTTGCATTTCAAAATCCAGTTTTAACAAAATTAATCCTCACAAAACACACAAGTGGCTTTAACATATTCCTGTAAACCAACAAATCAACTGCAGTTTAAAAGTAACATTGAGGCCCTGGCCAGTTTGGCTCAGCGGTTAGAGAGTCGGCCTGCGGTCCAGAGAGACCCGGGTTCGGTTCCCGCTAAGGGCACGTACTTCGGTTGCAGTTTGTCCCCGGCCCTGGTTGGTCGTGCGGGTGGCAGCCACTCTATGTGTCCCTTCACGTTGATGTTTCTCTCTCTCTCTCTCTTCCTCTCTCTCCCTCCCACTCTATCTGTCTAAAAAATGGAAAAATATTTTTGGGTGAGGATAAAAAAATAAAATAAAAGTAACATTGAGGATGCAAGGAGGAGCAAACAATGACAAGGTGTAAAAGCTCACACATTCCTAGTCCTAACGTGTTATAAGGAAAAGCAATAACAATCTGATCAGGTTTGGCCAAGAAAAAAAAAAAAAAAAGAATATAAAAGGAAATGTGTGGAAAAGCCATTCAAAATATGGCTTCCCTTTCATTATCATTGAACAGGAGTCCTTCCTAAGTGAGTATTGTGCCTTGAGATATTAGCTAGAGGTAGTTTAAAGTCATCTTGATTAGCAAGAGATTTCAAAACCAAGCATTTAAAACATGAAGACAAACCTCTGTAAGAGTTTCCAGCAATATTTTAGGTCAAATGTATTTAATCCAGTACTTTGCAAATTTGTTGAAATAACAATAAATGTTGAGAGACTTTTTTTGAAGATTGTGACTTATTAAAAGACAAATAGTCTAGCTGAGGGGAACATTTGCTCTTCCTGACACAGTGAAAGTGATGGAACATGGAAAACACTGTGGCAACAAACTGAAATGCACATCTTTATTCCTTTGTCAGCAAATACCGATGCCTAGAAAACACCGAAGCTTTAAAGAAATAAATATTACAATAAATTATACAAAGTAGGGGATTTGTGGAAGAGTTGAATAAAAGTTCACATGTTTGTTATATAGATCAGCTTAAGTATTTGCTCTCGTATTTCAGAAAGCAAATACACAAAGAATAGTTGTTTTGTTTCTTTGACAACAATTAAATGAGAAATATACTGGAGAATATATTTTCTTAGCGCTAAATTACTTTTTAAATTAAAAGAGTGCTTTATGGGAAAACTGTTGGAGTAACAGCTTTAACTGAAACTGGATTCTGGAGGGGATACAGAGGTAGCACCTCAAGGAGAATGTATTCATTGTTCACATGCAGATTGCTGAGAAATTGGTGGCAAAAATACACAACATGGTATCAGAAGTCATTAAGAGAGTTTTTTTTCTAAAAACCAGAAATATTTATTTTATAAAAATTACTGTTACCTATATAAATTTTATATCTGCACGCTTAAGAACTTAGAATTTTCTAACATGATGAAAATATTCCAAATAAGAGGTTAAGTGACTCTTGAACATTTTGCTTAAAAATACAAAAGGAAAATATTTTTCAGCTTGTTTGCAAGAACAACTAATTGACAGCCTGAATGATGAATAGTTATGAATCACACTTCAACAACAGCCTTTGCCTATTTGGTGGCTGAGACTGAAAGCCATGATTTCACAAGCCCAGTTATTGATGCACTTGTTCCACGTGAATCTCTATATGTTCATGTAATGGCTTTTCCACCCGCCGCGACAGCCATTAAAACTGAGTATTGAGCCCTGGCTGGTTTGGCTCAGCGGTTGGAGCATCAGCCTGCGGTCCGGAGAGACCCGGGTTTGGTTCCCGCTAAGGGCACGTACCTTGGTTGCAGTTTATCCCCGGCCCTGGTTGGGTCGTGCGGGTGGCAACCACTCTATGTGTCCCTTTCACATCGATGTTTCTTTTTCTCTCTCTCCCTCCCACTCTATCTGAACAAAAAATGGAAAAATGTCCTCGGGTAAGAATTAAAAAATAAAACAAGTATGGAAACAGACTGAACTTAGTACCTGAACTTTGAATCACTTTCCATAGAGTGTTAAGCCCAGATTTTAAAAATAATAAAATATATTAAATCACATTATCCTTACTCAATAAATTATTGTTGACATTTTATACCATTAATAAACAAAATCTTAAAATTAATTTTAAGATATTATTCTGTCTCTACCTCATTCACTTTAACTTTTCCTTTTGCATATCTTACAATCCACAAAATATATTATAATTACAGTATATGCATAGGAAGGAAGAAATAACAAATACATAAATATAGATATCACATTGCATTTATTCTAAGACAAATTTTTTTCACTTTATCAGTTTTGAAATTGAGATGGCTCTTACAATATACTACATATATGTGGCTTACATAGAAGTCAGGCTATTTAAATAAAGACAGAAAAATAAATGTGTGGCATTCTTAAAAGATCCCTCCCTGGAGTGCTGTTGACATCATCATAGACTCAGAGCCCCTGTGATTAGTAGAATGAATTTATTAATTTGTCATCAGCCTAAAGGTTCTGATTGGAATTTGCCTTAAGCTTTAATGAAGTAGTTAGGGATTTGAGTACCTGGAGCCCTCAGATTTTATAAAGTTTGGGAAGTGCAGGTATGAAGAGAATTGGTCATTTTTACCTGCAATCTATAGGCTGTCAAATGTTTACTCTGTGTCTGCAGTTAGACCCTCTCGAGGGTAAGTAGAATAGAAGATAAAACCTTTGAACTCAAGTACCAGACAGTAGAATGGGGAGTGAGACAGAGACACATAAGAAGCATAAGACATTTAAATAATTTAAGGACATAGAGAAGAGGGGTCACAAAGGACTCTCTTAATTTGCTTTGTTTATATTTCAACACCCATCTAAACATATTTATTTGAATGAAAAGAAAATATTTATTAAGAAACTATTTTTTACCAAGTAGGTACTTATGCATTTATTATTTTATTTAATACTGCAGTCATATGAGATCATTCAAATATATGTTGGAGCCATTTTACAGACTTAAAAAAAAAACTGCTCTAGCTAATTTTTTAAATGATTCTGAAGATGTCATAAATTTCTGAGAAGTCACAGACTAGACATATGTTTTCCAAGAGCTTTGTACTTTTTAGAGCAGATTGACTTCTTTAAATGTCGCAAACATCTTTCACATTGTTTTATTTTTGTTCAGTAAAAACAATAAATGTTTTACTGAAGAACTCAAAGTTATGTTCTTTTGACTTCTCACTTAGTTCCAAGGTTCATATAAATGCATGTACATAGAGGCTTAAAACACTGTGCCTGGCTTTGTGAGATACTCAAGAAGCAATGAGATTGTTTTCCATGCTTTTAATGACCTTTTAGTCTACTTGTAAAGACAACTCATGAGGACCTAAGTAACAATAAAACATAAACAATAATAGATGATAATACAAAACATGGTACTACATGGCATGAGTTGAAGAAAGTGGGTGACCCATGAAAAGAGAGGGCATCCATGTGAGAATGATGAGTTATGCAGAAGCCTAAAGAGGGCCAAGCCAGGCTGTGAGGAAAACAATGAATTTGGTTTTAGCTATACTGAGTTAATGATGAGTAGGACAGAGAAATGGGATACCCAACAGGGAGCTGAAGTTTTAGGATTGCTATCCTGGAGAAAGGCCAAGACAAAAGATGCTGGAGTCATCTAGAAAATGATTCTCAACCAGAGAGGATTTTGCCCCCAGAAGACATTGGCAACACTTGGTTGTCACAACTGAGGAGGAGGCTACTGGCGTCTAGTGGGTAGAGGCCAGAGGTTCTGCTAAAACATCCAACAATGTCAGGACAGCACCTCACAACAAAGGATTATCCAGCCCAAAATGTCAATAGTGCCAAAGGTGAGAAACTCTGATGTAGAGGGAGCATCAGTCAATCCTTCAGAGAAATAACGCCACGCAAAGGAGAGTGTGTAGCATTGTTGGTCAATGGGCCATGGACTTCTTAGCAAATATTCACCATTAAGAGGTGTTAGTAGGAAGTGGAACTAGCAGGAGACTCAAAGAAGCAGAGAAAAATAGTAGAGGTAACCATGAAAGTTTGTTGATTCATTTATTCAACAAATATTTATTGAATGGATGTTATATATGAGGTACTAAGTGCTGGGGATGCAGCAGGGGCTTCATGGAGCTTATATTCTAGTGGAGGTTGAAAAACATTGAACAAATAAAGGAGGTAATTATTAGGTGATACTAAGTGCTACAATAAAAGCAAGAAATTGGGATCTAATGTTAAGGAGGGATTTGGGCTGGGATAGGAAGGACGTGAATGGACTGAGTTAGATGGGATGGCGAGGAACGTTTCTGTGAGGAGGTGACATTTGGGCTAAGAACTAAATGGAGAGGTCTTGACAGGAGCTGGAATGATTCTGACGTGGATTCCAAGGGAGCAGGAGAGAGGCTTCCAGAGTGAAGACCGCAAAGAGGCCCAGCAGCAGAGCTTTGCATTTATTAGTCGAGGACATCTGGGCCCTTTAAACCCGCAGTCTTAATAGATAACAATATAAGTAATAATTCTGACTTTTCTAATCTTTATTTGAAGGAGAAAAAGAATAAGTTTGACATTTGGGAAATTTTAGGCAGTCCTGCAGGGGACTCCAGTAGAGTTCTGTTGCAATATGTCAAGCACTGGTTCTTCTCCACAATTTTCTCCACAGAAATTAGACATTCTCCACACAACACTCAAAACAACACAGTGATGGAACGCAAATGCTAATATTAATCATACCTTTTCTTTCTTTTCTTCCCCAGGCTTCACAAGGCTTGCTGCGCAGGCAGTATCTATTGTAATCAGCAAGTTACCTACGGTGATTGCATGTTTGCCTCCCCCAATTAAATACTTCTTTTTTCTGTCTGAGAGAAAAATGTCAAAAAACTTTGTTGACTTGAAGAAAGCTAGCCTGCTTGTCTGGAACTTGATTGTAATTATATGTCGGATATTTGAGGATGGAAACACTGTGGAACTTTTAACAGGTGCCTCCCTTGACAGATGGAGTAAAGAGAAACTCGGTTTAATCTGTGTGTGTTTGAAAGGCATCATGGGAGAGCAGACGAGTAGCCCTAATCCAATGACCCAAAAGGTCATACAGAGCATTGAGCAGCAAAAACCCAACTGGATTAAATGCCAATTGCTGAAAGCAAGGAAATTGAGCACTGAATGGTAAAGCAATGTTTTTTTCTTTCACTCAGTTTCATCAAATACAATCAAAATAACAAAATTGCTAATAAACAGCAACAGCAAAATATTGTCAGAGAGGCAGCAGTGGTCATTTTGGTAACTTCATGGGAATTTCCATGAATATCGAAGAAGATAAATATTCCATTAAAAACTGGATTGTTAGACGTTCCTTGTCTTATTAAAATTTGAGACCCATTGATACACTGGAACATTACACCTGTTTATTCACTGTCTTCAGGTTTCTGATTAAAAGGGTAGTAGTTAAACCCAGGAGAATTTGGTTTCACTCCTTTTCAGTGTGCAAACAGGTATCTAGTGGATAGCCTGGAGCGTTTTGTAAATGGATTGGGCATGGAGATTAAATTAAGAAGGAATTAATGGATATAAAAGGCTTTTTATTGCTTTCTGTGTACCTGATTGTCAAAAAGGTACACATTTTTCATCTGGTAATGTAAGAATCCCAGAGGGCAACTGGGGCATATCACACTCGAGCTATAAACACACCCAGCTGTTTCGGTATGAAAATGTCAGCCTTCCCGTAGGTTTGTCACCAAGAGCTAAATGATTTGTGGTATTGCAGAGATTTTTAAGGGTCCCTGCTGAATTTAAATATGTACATAGAGTCCTCCCTTGTTAAAGTGAGTCTTCAGTATAGAATTGCATGATATGGATAAGGAATCACGGTTCATGTGGCCTGCAGATCACTAAGCGAGCCCTTGTATTTTTACACCACTCACACACCCCATCCTCCATTCTTTTAAAATATACTCACATTGCCAGCCGATACAATTATAACTTTCTTCCTGGAACGACTACGAGTTGTTAATTTTCCCAGTTCATGGTGGTGATGAGAAGCTCAGGCTTTGGAATCAGATGGACAAATGCAAATCCCTTTTTAAGTGGGCCATTTTGTGCAAGTTGCGGAATCTCTCAGAGCCTCAATTTTCAGGGATGACACCAACCTGATAGAGTTGTTTTGAGAAATTAACTAGCGTTCATAAAGTTCTTAGCATCACACTTAAAACTAGTAAGCCCCGGCTAGATGGCTCTGTTGGTTGGAGCGTCATCCTATACACCAAAAGTTTTTGGGTTCAATTCCCAGTTTCTCTTTTCCTCTCTCTCTTTAAAAAATGTATGCAGGTGAAAAAACGAGTATTTGTTATTTATAAACTCTACTAATTAGTATTATGATATCTTTACTGGTTGATTTAATCTGTAAGACATTATACTAATCCAAATGGGGAAATGTCAATGATGATGATTTTTGTGGTCTTGTCACATGATTTCTAGAAACTTACTTCTAGGGCATCCTGTGGGTAAAAATAACAATAGCAGTCAGGCAAAAACTTAGTAACATTGATAATGACCTTCTTAATCTTTACATTTGCATTTGATTCTGATTTACGGGCTTTAATCCAATGATTTAAAGATTAAGGCCAGATGTCATTCTCCATGGCAGTGGTTATGAAAGGGAGAGAATAAAGAAGAGTAAAAATAGTGGATCTGAAGTGAAATTTATGGTCCTGCTAATGTAGGAGCCCCTCCAGCAATAAGATCAGTTTAAAGTATGTCTCAGTCATGCACCTGGGACCACATACAGGATAGGAATCCATAAGTAAAATTATTTCCTTACAAGTTGATTTTAGTTTAAGTATTTTATAAACAGCACCAACACATCTGGTATCTCCTATGTAGGGAGTTGTCTAGCTAATATTTGGTCGATTAGCTGCATCCAAAATGTTGAATTGCTGACTTTTAAAAATGTTTGACAGCCCTCAAAGATTCTGAATATACATTATGTAATCATGTAATTTGCACAGTGTTGTGTCTTTCTCAATTTCTCAAGTAACATCAATATAAAAAAGCAGATTTTAAAGTTGTTTATTACATTTATTTGAAAAGGAGTTTAATTTGACTTATTAATTCACTTTAGGTAATTTCTTACAGGTTTTGGGAGCTATAGAAAAGTTTCTTCTTGACTTTGATTTTAAGTTGAGTATCTGGTATACAAGTAAACTTTCAGCTCCACATAGTTCTCATAAGTCAACGATCATTTATTTCATAGATCTGTACCATGGGGAAAATGTATTTTAAACAATGATGTCTGTGTATAGGTGAAACGTTGCCTTGGCTTTACCATATATATACTTTTTTAAGTATGAGAATGGAAGCATTTAAACTAAATAGTTCTTCTGTTAAGATCAATGAAATCTTAATTTTCCATGAAGATTATCTTGGAACTACACAAGATCATTTAGCTAGACTTCTTTCACTTGCATCCAGATTTAACTTTGATTTTATGGAAATTGTGCAATAACTGCAGTGGAAAGGTGGCAGCTGTAAGCACTGCTTGTCTTGCATACTGCCTGAAAGCATTACTATTCATTAAAATAACCTTCACTTTGTAGTAACACTCAAGCTGTAAACAGTCAACTTAGATTCTGGAGAACACACAGCCCAAAAAGTAAAGAAATGTCTGTCTTTGCAAAGTAATTTGTCGAGTTGAAGATTATTGTTTTTCATCATGGTGACCCTGACTTGGCTGGCTGGGTGCATATACAGATTAAGATTAATGCAGTTATTCCTTGGCTAAGGTCTGCCTCTTTCAGGGCACATTCTCCCTAATGACATGATTGATATGCAGTCCCAAATCCAGAGAGGAACTCATTAATCATAGCATTGACTGAATCCAATCATTTGCTTCACCTGCACAGTGATGGACAGGAAAGGATACAATTCCGGGGCTGACACTAAGGTACTCCTGTGTCGGAGGACCTCAACTTTTTCAATGTCAGACTCTGCAAAAACCTGACGAGAAATTTTGCTTGCAACCTGTGTGCAGCTTCAAAATATTGACAAACTTCTTTGACTGAAACAAGGTCTTTTTGTTTGTTTGTTTAAAGATTTACTCTAGCTAATGAAAATCTCTAAGAGCAGGATTTGCTTTGTTTTTTAGCAAGGCTTATATGATCGTAAAGTTTTTTTTTTTTCTTTTTAAAAGAAGGATGTTTTGCAGCTACATGTGGAAGCAATATAAAAGTTAATGTCCAGCAGCTGGGTGTCATTTGGTTCAGTCTTCAGGTCAGCAGCACTGACTCTTAGCAGAACTAATTTTATAATCATGGCAAAATCTCAGTAATGAACTGCAGTGTATAGATGATTACACCACATTAAATTTCGTTTAGTCTGGGAAACAGTGGAAAACCATGCGTTTTCTTAAGAATATTTAGATTGCAAAGCCCGACATGATCCAAATAGCAATTGCAATAACAAATTTAGTGTGGAATATAGATGATTTGTGTGGAATATCATGATTTATTTTGCACTTTTAGTTAGAGAAATTTTTAAAAGAAAGTATGCCATCCATTATTACTATGTAAATAATATTTAAAGTTAGTAATTAGCATATTCATTTTTATATTAAAGAAATATATTTCCAAATATAACTTGCACATTCCTGGATTAGTGATAGACCCTTTTTATAGAAGAATAATCAGGGTAATGACTTTTACTAAGTATCTGTTACCAAGAAGAAACAAGAGAGGGGACATATATTTTTAAAAGGCAACAAGTGTCAAAGGGCCAATTTAAAATAGTGGTAAGCACACTGCCAGGAAGCACCAACCTATATTTAGCATAACAGGCTCCCCCTTTTGACACTTTAATTAGTCTTTAATGTGTTCTTAGACAGGTGTAAAGAGGAATCTACAAAAGACAGAATACTAAAACGATTTCTGGCATCAAAGATACTTTTTATCCTCAAAGAGAAAATACAAATTATTTCTTACATGTTCTTAAAAAGAAATGTTTTGTTTTCATCCCATGATTATGGCAATTTCAACAATTGCAGTAATGGGAAAATGTTTTATAGATAGGAGTATAAATGCAATAAAGAAATGTTTTAAAAAGAAACGATTCAGTTTCTGAAAAATGCTTTCAGGTGCTTAGTTCTAAGGCACTGTTTGTATGAGCAGCAGCGGTTTGGGAAGGCTTACCTATTTGAGCAAAGTCTTTATGGGTGCTTTGAATCTGAGACTTGCATCGACTCTCCACACTCAATCTCTCTGATTATTTTCCATCTTTGCAATTCTTCATCACTGATATGCTTTCTTTGTATTTAGTGCGTTTATGACAATAGAGAAAAGCACAGCCTTAGAAGAAGGAGATATTGCTCTTGAACTGACTGAGCAGAAAATAAACATGATGGTCCTGGATATCTGCCACAAACCAGGTGGCAGCGAGTACCTGAGGCAAATTTATCACATCATGCGGCTCAATGAGGTAGGGAAACGGCCTTTTTCCCGAGCAATTAGGTGTGTACTGGCCTGAGGCAGCGTCTGCTGGCAGCTAAGGGTTAGTCAAGGAGGCGATAATACTTCTTCAAGTCAATACCAAACTCAATATTTCATTATTAATAGAATCTATTCAGCCCCGGCTGTTCTGCATTTGTACAGCAGAAGCTTCACCGAAACAATGTAGGTTTTATTTATACGGTTTAAACAATAACACGGCTCATAAACTCAGTTCAGTTCTGAATCCTATAGACTAGAGGTGTAGTTTGGGAATTGTGTGTTTGCAACTGTTAAGCTGATGTGAAAAATCTGGTGTTTGTGAAAGGAAGAATTTTCTGTAGCTCTTCTCCTGCAGACGTCATACTTGCTTTGGTGAAGTTAGAGATTTCTTACATAATGAGAAAACTTGAGGAGAATATTAAGCCATATTCAGTAGCAACTAGCTTAACCCAAGAAAATGCATTAATGCGCAGACACTGGTTAGAACCAGTCATGCTTATTCACTTCTCAGCTAGGTTAAGCCTCTGACCTTGCATATTTCAGGCTGTTTTAGCAAAAATGTGAAGAGCAATATCTCAGTTATTTACTTAAAACAATGCAAATATGCTCATTTAATCAGGTTTTTAATTTGATCATATGTATCTGAATTAGAATGTGACAGCTAAAGTGAATAGAATTATGCTTATATTTGCAAGCACATGGATGTATTTTTTGGAATAGTAAAAATTGTATAATGTGAATAATGTGAAGATACATTGTTTATCTCAGTGAGATAAGCCTTAAAAACCGTAAGTTTCTAAAGAATAAATTAAATTTTATCACACCATTTTACAACTGAGTTATAAATGTTCTTCCCACTATTATCTATCTGAAAGTTACTTCAAGTAAATCTTGTTTCTTGGCTTTCCAACAGCTAATCAACCAGTCAATAAACAACTGATGTAATACTGTATTCAGTGATTACCTGGGAAGGAACTAAGGAATTTGTAGCTATGAAAAAAAAATGGAACTGTCTCTAAGAGACTAGAGCTCTGTATGAATTGTTACAAAGTAATACAACCTATTCACTCTTGCTAATAATTCTTCACAGCTAGTTTGGAGTTTTTATTTGAGGAACTTGGGAACACTAACTCCTGGTGTTGGCTAACTGAAAGACCTTCATTTCGAAGCCATGGTCTTTATTGTCATGTCCACCTGGCCACCCAAATTGGTCAAAATAGCAGGTGATTACTGAGGAACAGATGTTGCCATAGGATTCACTCAGATCCTTTGCAAAATGGTGTTACAGTAGTTCTAAGGTCAGCAATGGCTGCTAGAGATTGCCAAACTGGTAGGCTAGTCCTCTTTTTAAAAGGTCTGTAACTCAAAAAGATCAATAATCACCAGTAAGTAAAATCAACAAAAATGAAGTTGGATATTCAGGAAATTCAAAGGCTGTTTTTGAATTTGAATTCTGAACATTGTGCCTTGAGATCTCATGTAAGATCCTCTACTGGGGCACCAACACATTCTCACTGAGTTCAAAGTTAGGATATTTCTTTCATTACAACTCAATATACTTATTGTTAGGGCAAGGTCTATCAGATGGGGTGTCGAGCTAAGCACTTGGTGGTTTATTGTGCTCAGTGAGACACGTTGCTGGAAGGTAAGATGCGTGATGTAAGGGGAGACTAGAACTGAAGAAAGCAGTGAGAACTTTGCCTTGTGAGACTAAAACACCGCAGGCATGAAACCCAAACAACAACACAAGGCTGATCAAGTGACTAGTACAATACTTACAGCTGCTTTTACATTGTGAGGTCTCCTTACGGGGTCGGTGAATTTGCATCGTGATATTTGTGCATTCCATGAGGACTCAGTCTTCAGCACTTTCAGGTGTGCTGCTAAATATTCCACAATGTAATATAAAGACCATCTACAGGTACAGGCCTCGGTGAGCGGAACAATAGGTGTGCCACTGAGTGACAGCAAATTTATGAGCAAAACGGGCTTTAAAACGTTGGTCTTTGCGATATAGGTCAGGTGTGTGAGCACAGAAGTCCTGGCGTGAGCACAGACGAGGGAGGCCATGAATGTAGTTCTGGTCTTCAATGAGCATGGTAGTTGGGGCCAAAAGACTCGTGGCACTTTTCAGTGACGAGAAGTAGAGAAGCAATGAATAGATAAATAAGCTTTGGTTTAGCTGCACGGGGAAGGTGTTCAAGAAAGAATGTTCAAAGAATATATTTCTTTTAAAGAAATATACCAGGTTAGCAGTAAATCTGGTTAAAGCACAATCACAGAAAACCTGAGACTTATAAGAAGTGGTGATGACAAGTGTCAATAGCAGAGGGGTCAGAGAAATTAAGGGAGAAAACATTGTGTTTACAGCTTGCAGCAGAGCACTTTTTCTTTTTTGAGTTGTGGAAACAAAGACAGGCAAAATAAAGTCCTGAGGAAGTCAACAAGAAAGATTATTACCCCAAACAAAGCAGTTTTTCTAAGGAAAAGAGGACATTTTATTCCTTTTTAAAGTTTTACTTTCAGAAATCATAATGGAGAAAAATTTGTTTCTGTTCAACAATAAAAATCTAGGTATAAAATTATTTTCTGATGGCTTTATCATTATCTAATAATTTTAGTTAGAATCTATGTCTAACATATAGTATAGAACTGATTTTTTAAATGGATATGATCCACAATGAGTAAGTTATGACTATTATTGTTAACTTAAGTAGCTTTTTTTTTTTAGACGTTTAGGGTTTGGGGATCTAAAATTAGCATTGCACAGTGAATACAGTGAGCATTGTCTATTCATGAAGTTACAGAGCAACAGGAAAAAGCACAGTGGACTGAGACCAAAGATGTGGCTTCTTGCCCCAACTATACCACTCATCCATGAGTGACCTCAGGCTTGTCCCTGACCTTTCAGAGCACCACTGAATGTGCCATGAACTAGAGTTTCTCAAACTTTCATGTGCTTACCAATCTCCTGGGAAATCTTCACAGTCAGATTCTGATTTGGTGGGGCCTGAGATTCTGCTGTTCTAACAAGCTCCCTGCTGAGGCTGATTAGGCTGATCTGTACATCAGATTTAGAGTAACGAGGGTTTTCTAGAAAAGTTTTGAAGTCCTTTTCAACTCTAAAATTCTGAACCTAGTCTCAATCCTAATCTTGAAGAAAAAAATTATATTGTGATATCCTAAAAATTAGGACATTTATTTATTGCATGCCTTGCTTATTCATAGTAAACATTTGATAGTTTGTCAGAAACTTGCAGTAATTTATTTGTTGTTTTCCAAAGAATCCTATATGGATTGTTCATCTTATTTATTTATGAATGGAAAATGAGGAATAAAGCAGTAGATTGACTTTCCCCCCCTGTTTGCCCGCCTCCACCCAAAAACCACCCTCCCCTCCCTGTGGCCCTCACCACACTTGGGTTATGCATATATGTTCTTTGGCTATTCTCTTCACCTTCTTTCATCCAGTCCACCTCACCCACTTTCCCTCTGAGATCTGTCAGTCTGTACTATGTACCCATGCCTCTGGTAGATTGACTTTTTTTATCCATGCTGGAACTGGCAATTGGGGGATTAGAATTACATTCTTTTTTAAATAATTTTTCTTTATTGATTTTAGAGAGAGGAAGGGAGACAGAGAGAGATAGAAACATCAATGAGAGAACATTGATTGGCCACCTCCTGCATGCCCCTCACTGGGAATCAGGCCCACAACCTGAGCATGTGCCCTGACTGGGAATCAAACCAGCAACCTCTTATTGCGTGGGTCGATGCTCAATCACTGAGCCACACTGGCGGAGCTAGGGTTACATATTTTGATCTTCTTTTGTACCTTAATATTTTTCAGTCCACAGCATGGAAATAGAATTTAGGAGCTTGCATTAGAATTAATTCTACATAGAGTGAGGCTGCTTGTAGTGAAATATCAAAGTAGTTAGCACTTTGCTAAGCATAGAGTAAGGTAGCAACTACACCTAATAAATAAATAAGCAATCTTGTCCTGTGAATAATCTTGTACTTGAGTTAAGTTTTGGTAACTAGGTGTGTTAACACACGAACCAATAACAAGACAATGCCTATTAAAAAGATCCTGATTCATCAAGCACACATTCCTTATGTGAGAATTTGTTAAGGGTTTTCTAATCTATCCTATATATTAGGTGAACCTGCTTTTGATGGGTTTATTGCAAAACTGATTAGTACTCTGCTGTGTTTCCTCAGAAAATGTATTCCATCCTGAGGCAAGTAATACACTGTAATCTGGCAAATGTGCTGAAAGAGTAGATTTGGATATTGATCAGTTTATTTTTAAAGAGACTATATGCTTCCCACCACAACGACTTGTAATTTTTTCCCCTTGAAGGAGTATTTAAAAGAACAGCTGTTTTCTATGAATGGTTCAGAAGAAAAGCCATTACCCATCCGACCTTTAAAAACAACCTTGAGGAGTGTGGAAGATCAGCCTTCTGCCTTTAACCCTTTCCATGTGTACAAGGCATTTAGTGAAAACATGCTAGATCAGGTATGTAATGGTAAATTTAATTTAAATGCGTGGTTTCTTTACACTAGCAAGAAAAAAAGTGGCTTGTGTTAGAATATTTATTCATAAGCCTTTTTGTTAGGAAGCAAAAGGCTTGTATTTACTTGCATGGTCTGCACAAATTGACTTTGAAAAGTTATTTTACCTTCTTCCTATTTGTCAAACTGATTCATATGTTTGGTCTATAAAATTTAGCTTTTGACCAGGTCAGCTCACCGCGGGCAGAGGGAACATCTGTTTAGCTGTGTCTACTGAAGAACCAAAAAACCAGGCATTTTGTAACAGTCTTCCCTCCTTGGCTGTCCCCACCCCCATCCCACAATGCCCACACTCACAAAACACCTTGGAATCTTTATCAGTTTATCTAATTCATCAGGTAAATTATAAAATAGTTCACAATTCATTATAAGTACAGCACTGAGCTCCTATTTCAGGTAGCATGAGGTAAATTAGCTTCTTTTTATATAACCCTAAACATATTCCTGAATTTAAAATGAATTTGCCAATGATCCTAAAGTTAGGATGTTTGGAATTGTCTGTCATAAACACCACACATTTTTTAAATGCCAGATTACACCATTATTTAAGCTGAATGTTTCAGCCATTATATTAAAAACACCACCTTTATCCCAACATATTTGAAAGCTGCAGTTGCATTTGCTTTATTCATTCTTTTGGTGGCTTTTGTGAGAAGCCTCTTGACAGACTATTTGAACTAACAGGGCAGAAGAGAAGGATTGCTTGACCTAGAGCTCTGACAAAAATAAGAATTAAAACAATGGCCTAATTCGGGATGCAGATAATATTTTTACCATGCCTGTTACAGCCCTAGTCTACACTCATCAATACTGTACTAGAATAAGACCTTCAAATGCTGACAACCCGGGGCAGAATTCTCCTGCTCTGTGACAGGACTGGAGTGCTCCATTAATCAGCAGGTGACAGGGCAGAGTTCTTGTTGGATTTTAAATATCAGCCTGGACTCTTATTATCAAAACTATTTAAGGAGTATATGCATCTATAATACTTTAAAGCCAAATATATTGTATAAGTTTGAGCTTACTGACTGCTTTTCTGTATTGTACATTAGATTGCTTCAAACCATAAGGAATCATTGTGGCTGTTAAATTATCCTGATTTCATTTAAATAAATGGCATGTTTTATTCAGTTCTGAAATATGAGATTATCTCGCACAGTAATTTTTCTCCATACTCTGTTGTGAAATTATTTATTAAATTAGGAAGAAAAGAATCACTTATGTTATTTACATTTATAGGTCCTTGTAATTTCCCCTTTAAAGCATTTTTTTAACCAGACAGATAACATTACTATCACACTCTAATTAAGCTGTGTTTTATAATTTGAGTCATAGTACTTCCAAGCTTGTTTTCTCTTTTTCTTTAATCCAGTGACGAGAGAGAGAGAAACATCAATCTGTTGTTCCACTTATTTATGCATTTATTGCTTAATTCTTGTACATGCCCTGGCCGGGGATTGAACCTGCAACCTTGGAGCAGCGGGACAATGCTCTAACTAACTGAGTTACCCACCAGAGCTCCAAGTTTGTTTTCTTAATCAAACTTCTGGGTGCTAAAAATGACTATAAACAGATACATGAAAAAGTTACCAATTATTTTGCTTTGCTTTTCAAAGTGTCATCCTCTCAGAGAAACTTGTTAGGCAAATGCCATTAGCACTTGGAAGAATAACGACTCAAGAAATTGATTTATATTTTTATAAATAATGACTACATCCCCAAATGGATTTATAAATTAATTGCTGTCTTATTGGAATAAAAACCTTCTTCTGTGGACATGATTGATGTTATCTGTCTAAGTCCTTGTTCTGGATCCCCCTCCTTCTTAGTTAGTCTATCACAGCTGGAGCTGTAATTTACTGATCATATTAACTCTGATTAATAACTAACAATAGCATCTTCTCATTTATCAACAGTCAGCCCTCACAAAATGGAACTGGAATTGGTCAAACTTGCTGCCAAATTATCTAGGACTGGATAAGATGACCTTCAGTGTACTTCTCAAAAACAGGTAAGATTAAGGATTTGGGGGATCTAGTAGGGGGTAAAAATATACATACACACACACACACACACATATGTATACACACACATATCTTTATATATAGGATATATATGGTTCTATAGGTATATGTATCTCAATTATATGAAATTATATGAAATATATTTTCTAAATGTTGTTTTTACACAGTAAATATTTGCAAAAGGCAGCACAATTTTTTCTGAAATTAAAATAGTTGATTTTAGTTGGAACTTTAAATATTTTGACTGTGTATATAATAGTTCAGTATTATAAACACCAAAAGTTATTGACTTGAATGTCATTATAATACTATGCCTCTGTTTGCAACAATTTAATGAATGTATATAAGATGCCAGGCAAAATCAACTAGTCCACTCAGGGGAATCGTGTCAGTAAAACTGTCATGATTGAATCTTTTGCTTTTCAGCCAGTTACCTGGCTCTGTCTTGCTATTTGGCCCTCTCAGTTGCATGTTACTTACACACACACGGGTACACACACACATACCCTGCAGGACAACCCCTTGAAATAATGTGATTTTAGACGAAGAATGTAAATGTAACTTATTTTGCACAAAAGTATAAACATTTTCTTTATATCTTTGATCAATTAACATGGTTTTTAAAAATACTTTTAAAGTTTTCAGTGAAAAGTATAAGGTATAAATGTTAAAAGTTGGATTTCTCTATTAAGTGTCACATTTTTACATAAGATGTATATGTGTGAGACACCTTTCTTGTTCAAGTATAATCTGTTTGCTCATAGTTACATATGAAAAGTCTATATAATCTTTGTGATGTCAAACGTATCTCTATATTTTTTGAAAAATATATTAAGGATCATTTTTCCTAAAAGACAGTATGACAATGAAATAGTGCAATTGTCAGATCATCCTTGAGGAATCTGGGTGCCCATAAGAAAATATCTTAAGAGAGAGAGACTCTAGTGTTTCCCAAATGAATGTTAAAAAATAAACAACAATAATAATAACGATAAAGCAGCTTTATTGTCAATACAGCTGTGGCCTAGATGTATGGCCCTAATGGGATTACTAGTATTTTACCCCTGAGTGAAGTTCACCCACACATCATGCCCAAAGCTGAACAATCTAGAAGCTTCCCCATCAAGAGCAAAGTCTTCTCCCAGCGAGCTTACCCTGTCAGGCAGTAGCCCAGGATGAACCCTATTCATGCACTAGCCCCCAGAGGGGCTCCTGGTCCTGTCCCAAAGTTGCTTAGAGAGGTGGGAGGTAGGAGTGGTGGGAGAGAGGCCAAGTCTTGTGTTGAACCTATGGTTGCATGATGTTTACACAATATTAAATGTCTGTCTTGCCCTGACCAGTTTGGCTCAGTGGTTACAGCATCGGCCTGTGGACCAAAGGGTTGAGGGTTTGATTCCCTGTCAAGGGCGTGTGCCTGGGTCACAGGTTTCATGCCCAGCTCATCAGGGTTGTGTAACCAATCGATGTGTCTCTTTCACGTTGATTTCTCTCTCTCTCTCTCTCTCTCTCTCTTCCCCCTCCCTCCCTCCCTCCCTCCTTTCTATTCTATCTAAAAATCAATCAGTGGAAAAATATCCTCAGGTGAGGATTAACAATAAATAAATAATTAAATATCTAGAAACAAACTAGGAAAGGTAAGTCATGTGTTTCCTGCTATTTGGAAAGTGTGGGGTTTATGTATGTTAACTTCATTATCTTTTACTAAGTTTCTTCAGTGGTGAATCGCTGCTTCCAATCCACTAAATGGTACTCTAGGGGCAGCACATCCTTGAAAACATATTGCATCTGCTCTGAATAATATTCACTTTTAAGTGAATTTGTGGTTTCACCAAAATTGCAAATTGTTATTTTTGTTGAACAAATTTAGATATATTTCAATTAGGTCAATAGCTATTAAAGTCTATTTCCCTGAAATATTATGTGCAGGAATGAGTGGAAGAAAAGAACTCCCACAAATTTAGCCAGAAGTAACAGGTCAAAAACAGTTCTCTTGGAAAAGGGTCATGAATTTTTAATAGAAACAGCTAGAATCTCATCTTAATAAGAGCCTTAGATTTTTAAAGAATGGCATGCGAAGCATTCTACTCCAAACTACCACACACCACCAGCTACCATAAACATAACTGATCTACTTTAGAAGGATGAAAGACACCCGAGAGTTTTTAATCTCTTTTAGCACTTTCCCATTTATTTTCAGAACATTATTTATGAGACTTGATTAATACTGAACTGGTAAGAAAATTGTTTCTGATTTTTCTCTGAGAGACTCTCTTGTCTGGACTTATCTGAAAATGCTGATCTTTTAAAAAATAGTGCATTGAATTGTTGACAACATGGTTATCTGCAAATAGTTATTTGAAAATGAAACTGCAGAACATTGAACTATTAGAATGAGAGTTATCATTGAACTCTTAGAATGTGCCATCTGACTTTCGTCCTCTGCTCACCATCAGGCCCCATCTCAAAACATCTCCCTCCAGGTCATGAGTTTTAAGTTCAATGCCTTCTTGCTGTTCTTTGGATTCTCCAAGCTCTTTCCCATTTTGCAGTCTTTGTAAATGCAGTTCCCTCAGCTCTTCACATGGCCGGTGTCTTCTGGTCCATCTGAAGCACATGTTACCTCCTCAATGAGACCTCTCCTTTTACCATCTGAAGTTACCCTCCATGTCACCCTAGCATCCTTCTCTGCTGTGCTTTCTTAATTGAGTTATTACTATCTGAGGTCTTAGTTTCTGTTTGTTTGTTTTTTCTTAATCCTAACCCCCAGGGAAGAATACAAGCTCCATGAGAGCCCATCTTGTATGGCATTAAAGGTAAGGGTGTAGAACTGACATATATGTTGATTTTTCTGAGCCTCTAAGAAGCTATTTTTCCATAATGGCAAACTTTCTAAGTTGAAAAACATGTATCACTAATATATAATCTGGATCTCTTTTCTGAGGTCTCAGCAACTGCATAGTTCCTCAAATGCCTTGAAAAACAAAGTCACAAATTTACAAGCATGGAGCCCATCTTGTTCTGAGTCTTCAGTACCTATAATAACTCATGGGCACAAAATAGGCTCTGGATCAAATTTGTTGAATTAATTAACAAACAAATGAGGAATAAGAATGTAGAGAAAAAGTCAGTTCCTGACAAGCACAGAGTTGGCTTTCCCTAAATGTAATGCTTGATCAATAGTTATGTAGGTACCTGTAGTATACTTCCTGGGAAAATCTCAAGTAAAACATTATCTGCATGCATGTTCATTCTTTTCATTTTCCGAATTTGGATGAAAATCAGGTTACTTAACTTCTGTATGGTTAAAATGCCCATTATTATTATTATAGAAAGTTTGGCTCAGATTCAAAGCACAAAACATTGGTCTTTATTTTTAATTAATTGATCCAATTCAAGCCATAACCTCTTTAGCAACAAAGTCTGTTCTTTACTCCATGGTTCAGAAGTTCTTTGACATTTGGGTGACAGGGTTAGTATTTGTTAAACGATACTTAAAATGCAAGTTAAACATTTTAAGGTAGAGTTAGCTTTTGTAAATTTGTGACTTTGTTTTTCAAGGCATTTGAGGAACTATGCAGTTGCTGAGACCTCAGAAAAGAGATCCAGATTATATATTAGTGATACATGTTTTTCAACTTAGAAAGTTTGCCATTATGGAAAAATAGCTTCTTAGAGGCTCAGAAAAATCAACATATATGTCAGTTCTACACCCTTACCTTTAATGCCATACAAGATTGTGCATTGATCTTTTGAAATTATAAAGGTACTTTTCACAATTTCTTAGTATTAGTTTCTAGCTCTCTTTCTCACCCACTTTAAAATAAATCCAGGCTGGTGAAGGAGACGGTGATTGCATTTGCAGGAGAGTGCACCGAAAGGAACCGCATTCCTTCATTCATGGCGAATCTCCAGATTGCCATTTTGATATTGTTTTCTTTGTCACTGAAACAAATTTATGTTGCTACTTTTCACTTTACCTTATTTATTCCAGACTAATTCCCAAGAATGGTGGTGTTTAAAATAATCTGTGAATACAGTGGAATGCGATGCTTTTTTAACCATCTAAATATACTGCATATGAGTTTGGCTTTGAGTTGAGCAAACACCATTAAATATGATGGCAGGAACAGCAGAAGGGGTGGTGTGGCAGATTCCTGGCCATCACTCTGGGACCTTTCCAGGTGGGCAATAACCATACGTCTGCGAGGAAACAGAGGTTAGAAAACATGTTTTAAAAGAGTTGATCTGTGGAGTTGTTTGCCTTTAATGGTAATAATTATTAAAGTACCTTTACGCTATATCAGATTGTAGTGTGCGTGCCCTGTGATATGTAGGGAGTAGAACACATTTTCTCTGGCCTGTAACTGCACACATCACACTCCCCAGTGACCGTTCTCAGGCGGTGCTGCCATTAGCACAGTGTTTATAGTTGCTCCCAGCAGTCAATTCCTGCTGCAGCAGAGGCGGCCTGGTTATGGAGAAGTGGGTTTAGATAAAAGGGGAGCTGATTTTATGAAGACACACATCTGAGCCATGACATTCAAATATGGGGTTTTTCATGCTCCAGCTCCTCAGAAAACCCTTTTATTACCACCTCCACCAAAAGGCCTCAGACTCAGTGCCTCTCCTCACTGTCGCCATCTCTAACAGAAGCAGCTTCCCGCCTCCCCCAGAGTCCTAACACAGCATGTGTCTTGCACAGAGACTGTCTAACACTTATTTCATATGTATACATTTAACACTCCGATCCTCAGGAATTCCACTTTAGTACATGAACCAAACAAACCCATGCAGGTGTATTGGTTTCTGATCGATAATATATATATATGTTGTCCTTTATGGTATATAAAGTACTCTCACACAAACCTCCTCTGACCCTCACTTCAACTGTGTAAGGACAGATAGGTACCAGTGAGGTTGCAAAACATTAAAAGACATGCCTGAGGTCGCAGATCTCAAATGACATCTGGAACTCAAAATGAAGTCTTCTGACTATATTCAGTGCTTTCTCTACTACTATATCATATTTCTAGTCAAGGCTACCCCACCCCACTTTATTGAGATATAATTGACACATAATGTTGTATAAGTTTATGTGGTAAGTGTTGATTTGATACACTTATATATTGCAAAATGACTACCACCATAGCACTAACACTTCCATCCCATCACATAATTACCATTTGTTTTTTATGGTGAGAACATTCAAGATCTACTCTTGTAGCAACTTCCAAGTACATATGATCCACAATATACAAGGATTTGACTTAGATTTTTCAACTTTATGAGATGGTGCAAAAGCAATATACATTCAGTAGAAATCAAACTTCAAATTTTGAATTTTGATCCTTTCCTGGGCTGGTGATTCGTGGTGTACTTCCTCCTGATGCTGGAGAGCAGCAGCGGTAGCTCCCAGTCGGCCATGCAGACACGAGGGTAAACCACCCTCCACAGCGCAGTCATTGTTTAGATGCTTTTGCCCAACTGTAGGCCACTATAAGTCTTCTGAGTACATTTTAGGTAGGCTAGGTTATGCTATGATGTCCAGTAGTTATGTGTATTAAATCCATTTTCAACTGGCAATGGGTTTATTGGGATGTCACTCCATCATAAATTGAGGAATACCTGTATTTAATGCAGTAGTATTAATGACAGTCATTAGGTCTTCATGTTAGAACTGGAAATTGGTATCCTTTGGTCAACTTTATTTTATTAGTTGTATATTTACTGTAAAAATACTGATAATGAAGATAGAAAACGGAGAGAGTGCTTGCCATGGCTAGCTTAATTTAAGTGAATCACCTACAGATACTTAACTATAAAACCTTACAATAACCTTATAATGTACCACATTCCCATCATTTTCCCGACAAGGCTCCGAGCTCTCGGACTGGCGCTCAGATGCTGGCTCACGTCCATCTTCTCTAACCACCCCTTCTCCCTGCTGTGCTCTAAAGCTTTGCTTACTGTATTCACTCAACAGATTCTGGAGCACTTCCTTTGTGAAAGGCATTTGCTTAGAGTCAAGTAAACATTTACTACAGAATGTCACCTAAGTCAAAGAGTCCTTGAGGACTACTCCACAAAATCTCTAATTCACGCAGAACTTGCATTTCCGTTGCGGCAGCACTCATACCCTCTCTTAACTCCCTGTGTCTGGCCCAGGAACTGGCTTGCCACCTCCTGCTGTACCTGGAAAATAACGCCATCTAATACAGGGTGGGGCAAAACTAGGTTCCTGGTTGTGAGTACATGAAACAGAGTCTATTCTTGTGTTATTATTTATTAGTTATCATATTATTGTCCATACAAACAACTGTAAACTCACCTTGTAGAAGTCTCCCAACTTTCCTTCCTAAACCTCAGTTTTGTTTCTGTCGTCTCCAATCCTTTGCTTCTTGTCTCTAGCCTTGGAGAAAGAGAGCTTTCTTCTAGTTGAAACTTGACAGGTAAGTTGGCTTTTTAGGTGGTGGAGGGCCTGGGGGCTAAGAAGTTTGGACCTGAGGGAATCACCACAGCCTTTGAGTACAAAGGAGTGATGAGAACAGAGAGCTTCCTCGGGACATCAATAACAGCTGGGGTAGAGAGGCAGAATAACTAAAAGTAACCTTCAAACCAAGTTACAGATCTATACCTGTGAAAGGGGGGCAGGATTAGTAGGAAGAATCTCAGATAGCAGGGTAGTTCTACAAAAGTTTTGAAAACACCAGTGAGGACTCCTTGAGCTAAAGTCACACACCGGAGGAGTCTCCTGCCTGGCTGGCACTAGCACCTCCACTGTACTCGGACTCTGGCTCTGATCAGCTTGGGAGAAGCATGGCCTGAGCACTAACATGATGGTAAAGCAGAGGAACGGCAGCTGGGGCCATTAGTCACCATGCTAACTGCTGCTGATGCAAGCGGTGCATCTCCATGGCTACCCTAAAGGGGGTGCAGAGCCATTCTCTTAGATATGGAGAGATTTTATGCGTACGTGTTATATAAGTTAACAGGGATGTGATTTAAATAAAGGTCTCCATTACTTTAGTGAGGTAGAAATCAGACAACCTAAATAAATATGTTAAATGCTATTGACAGAAATGCAGAATTGGCAACATTTTGATGAAAGAGAGGTATAATAATTTTCTCAAAAGCAGCCATGGGGAATTATTTGCTTGTCAAGTTGAACCAAAATTCACTTTGTAATGAATTTTCTTCTGCCTAATTATGCATTCACATACTGGCACTTTGGGGTTCTTGCAATGGATCAAAAGCTATTAAAAACTTGCTTGTATGAAGTACATTTCCTTTTCAATAATTATTCTTTAAGTCTTCCCCCTTTCAAATTTTGTTCAGACCCCAAAGCATCTGTGATGTCTTTCTACAAAAAGTTTTAGCATGGGCCTGCCAGGAGTGGTTGTCATAGGCCCATTGATTCAGTTTGGCTGAAGAGGAAAAGACCATTGACTGCTTTCAAGCTTATAGGTCCTCAATGAATATCTCAATTTGTTTATGGTGCTATAACAACATAGAGAGGAAATGATCTCTTTGAAGATATTATTACTGTGACAAAATTAAAAGAGAAATTAAAATGTCTATTAAATATTATAATAACAAATCAGAATAATAATTTTCACTGTATATGTTAATATTTATAACATTTTTATTATCTATTACAGTACTTTTCTGATGTGCTGTGTATGAAGTTAATCTGAATAAATATAGTATATTCTTATACTGTAAACAAAACTCTCTCCTTTATGTACATTGAGGGGATAGCCCTAAATATGATAGTAGTATGAAATCAGGGGGAAAATTTTTAAAATCAAGATGTTTTTTGTATTCAGAATATATATGCAAATGTAATTTTGAAATTTATTTTGTAATAAACGATTAGCAATACATACACATGTATTATTTCAAATGGTACCGGAAGGTAAGATATGAAATATAAAAGTTCCCCTCCTCAGCGCCTAAGTCATACAAATCCCACTCCAGGTGTAACCATTTGAACCATTTCTGATTTTATTTTAGTTGAAAAATATAAAGGATATGCTGTACCACTAATTTTTTTAAAAAATTATCAACTTAGCCCTAGCCAGTGTGGCTCAGTTGGTTGGAGTGTTGTCTCGTGCACCAAAAGGTTGCTGGTTCGATTCCTGGTCAGGGCACATACCTAGGTTTCAAGTTTAATTCCTGGTCAGGGTGAGTATGGGAAGGCAACTGATATTTCTTTCTCATATTTCTCTCTCTGTCTCTCTCTCTCCCTCCATCTCTCCCTATCCCCATTTTTTTCCCCGTCTCTAAAATCAAACAGCATGTTCTCTGGTGAGAATTAAAAAAAAAAATTTATCAACTTAATATTATTGATTCCTTGCAATAAAAAATACAGAATTTAACTCACTACCTTCTACTTTCCCCTGCTCTTCAAGCTTCGCTAATAAAATTTTAATTTTAGTTCTATTGGTCACCTTTATGTGATATATTACAAACCCTATTTTTGAATCAATTAGGTTTTTTAAATATTTTATTATTTTTACATAAAATCAAATGTACTCTTCTTGGCATACTCTTTTGAGTTATGACAAATGCATAATGCTGTTGAACAATCCTCACAATCAAAATCACTCATAAAGATTCCCTTGTGCTGACCCTTTGTCGTCCGTTTAACTTTATAAAGAAACTGTATCTTCCTGTGCTTTGTGCTGCCTGTGAGAAATCTGGTGCCAGACTGACCCTTCCCCCTTATCATCTCCCTGGATGCTTTTTTAAAATAACTTTTTTTTCCTGGTAATTGAGAAATGAGATTATATCTGTCTGTGAGTCTTTGGTTTCTCACAGTACTGAGTAGGCCTCTTGATATTGTGATTTTCTTCAGATTTGGGGATTTTTTTCCTTATAATATTGACTATTCTCTCTGCCCCCATTCGCAGTTACATCCATATAGTTTCTGGAATTCCTATTAAAGACAGATGTTCTGATTTATTGTTTCCTCAGATATTGCAAAGGCGTCCTTTGCCTTAGTCCTCCATTCTCACACCCTCTATATCCTTCCCACCTCTTCTGGAGCCGACTCATTCACTTCAGCAGCTTTAAGGGATTATCCCAGGTACCAAAATCAAATATCTTTAGGGTCTGGGCAAGTCAATATGTGAAGGCAAGGTATAATACAATAGGGGAAAGTGCATACTTAGGAAAAACATCCCAATTCTATTTTTAAAAGGGCTATGTTATAGAAATAATGCATGCCATCAAAATGGGTTAGGTTCACCTCCAGATCTCTGCCCCTGAGTCATCCATAGCTCCAGTTCTAACTGTTTAATGAGACCCCAGATCACATACACTTGGATTTTTCACTGTAATAATATTCTAATGTAATAACTCTCAACTTAGATAGAAGTTCTAACGCCATAATTATCTTTATCAGAACGCCACCTCATTAGAGTCGTGAGATTTCAATTTACGGCACTAACATTTTTCTAACCTCAGCCTAGAAACCTTGGATTACTTTGCCAAGTTTCCCTTTTTGGTCACTTATATCCTGTTCAACACCACGTGCCCTCCCAACACTTCTCACGGCCATTACTTTTCATCCCCCAGTGCTCCACTCTCAACATCCAGGGCCCTCAGCTTCTGACGCCTAGACGTCCTGCTTATCCTTAACTTTTAATCACTTATCTCAGCCGAATTAATGACTTGTCATTTATTAAATGTTCCATTATTATTAAAATAAATAGGAATTAACACTAACATTTTAAAACACAGAAGTAGAATGTTTATAATTGAATCCCACCATCCTGCTCCAGCTCTTCAGTTCTCTTCATTCCCTTCACAGGTATACAACACACCCCTCCTTTCGCACAGTCACAGCGAGGGGAACAATGCCTACAACCGTGAGCTCTGCATTTATCACAGAACTGTGTTGTCACTCATCCATGTGAAGGCATAATTTTTATCATTTTTTAAATTTCTTACCCAAGGATATTTTTCTACTTATTATCAGATAGAGTGGGAGGAAGGGGGAGAGAGAGACAGAGAGAAACATCAATGTAATAGAACCACATCAACTGGTTGCCTCCCACATGACCCAACCAAGGCTGGGGATGAACCATAACCAAGGTACGTGCCCTTGACCATAATCGAACCTGTGACTCATTGATCCATGGGCCGACACTCTAACCACTGAGCAAAACAGGCCAGGGCCATAATTCTTATCTTTAATCACAGCATTATATCAAATTAATGCAACACAATTTAGCTAGTCTTTCCTCTCTTACTTCTAGATTTTGCCTTGTTTTGTTCTTCCAAATCACACTTTCCATGTATGTGTAGGTGACTTCCTTTTTTTTTTTTCTTTATTGGTTTTAGACAGTGAGGAACAGGAGAGAGAGACAGAAACATCGATGAGAGAGAACATGGATTGGCCGCCCCCTAAAAGTCCCCCACTGGGGATCGGGCCTACAACCTGGGCATGTGTCCTGACCAGGAATTGAACCAGCGACCTCCTGGTGCATGGGTCGATGCCCAACCATTGAGCCACACTGGCCAGGCAACTTCCTGATGCTGATAGAATACAGGTGGAACATAAAAGGATACAGGCAAACTTGCTTTACAAATTACCAAACAGAAGAATAAAAGCTAGAGTGAAATAGAGATTTGTAAATATCCTTCTTTTCTGCCGTGCTTCCACTTCAAAACTTCAGTGTGGCTCCACATTGCCTGCTGCACTAAGCTCAAACTCAGCCCCAATTTCAAGGCCTCCTTCCTCTGGTCCTCCATTCACCAATGCCTCCTTTATTATGGGACCCTTTACCCATTCTGGAGCACAATATCCCATGATTCAAAATCTTTCTCCACCAGTTTATCTCAGCCTCCTTTTACTTACCCGTATAAGAGATCACAGAAACACCTTTCTCTTTTTTTTTTTTTTTTTTTTAATTCTCACTTGAAGATATTTTTCCAGATAGAGTAGGGGGGAGGGGAAAGAAACGTTGATGTGAGAGAGACATATCGATTGGTTGCCTCCTGCATGACCCTGACCAGGGCCAGGGACCGAACCACAACCAAGGTACATGCCCTTGGCTGAAATTGAACCTGAGACTCTTTGGTCCTCGGGCTGATGCTCTAACCACCAAGAAAAACCGGCCAGGGCAGAAGCACCTGATTTTTTTGTTTTTTTGGGGGGTGGGCAGATCAAAAAGGTTAACTCCCAGCAAATATGCAGCACAAAGTCTGAAAATAAAGAATGCTCTGTAAATATTATACGTATGCTTTTACCTATTATTTAGTCCTCCTTTTTAGAGTCATTATAATAGTAAACACGAGGCCAGGGACAAATAGTGAGGCATAGACCAAGCATCTGATAACTGGATAATGGAGAAAGGAGGACCAAGAAGAAAAAGCAGAAATGAGAAGAGACATCTAGAGCACTCTGTAGCAGGTGCTGGCTGTGTGTGTGATACATTCAAGGTGAAGGTGAACTCGGGAAGCTGATGTTTGGCTATTCATTCGCCCAAGACAGGGAAGGTGTGGCCAGAAGGGCCAATATTTGACATTTAATCAATAAAAATTAAACATTTGCTGTGCACCAGGTTCTGTGTTCAACTATAGATTTTCAGTTACTCAGAAATCAGGAATTTAGACATGGAGTTTGAGTAGATGACCAGCATCCATGATATGAAACTTAATCATCCCCCAAATCTGCCTTTCTAAGACCAGCTCAGGTTCACCATCAAGCTCCTCTCCAGTCCTGTGGCTCTCATAAACCCCTCATTTTCCAAGTTCTCAGGGCATTAATAGACCATTACACATGTTAATGTTTGACATGAGTTATCTTGTGATGTTCACTAATGTTTTGGGGTTCGCTGTCTCCCCAGATACTCTGAGCACAAGGTGAGCAGGCATCTCAGGCTCTTCTTGCTTGACACTTGCCCATAAAACACAGTGGTGAAAGCACAGGCCCGTACAGGTCATGCTGTTTGGCTCCCAGTCTAAATGTACTGTTTCAGGAGGATTTTCATTGGCTTTTAGACCTGTCTGGGGTATAGAAAGGATCACCAAGAGAAAGAGGCTTTGTTAATTCATTTATTAAAAACTTTATTAAACTATTTAAGATGACATCTATACTCCTTAGAAGTTAAACAATACAAACATTGTATAAAATAAAAGTTACTAATCTCTTGCTCTGCATCACCATGCACCTTATAATCCCACACACCTGAGGTAACAAAGCTGCCTTTCCTTTCCTTCTCAGTTAAGCCTTCAAACATCCTTTGAGCATGAAGTCATCATTCAGAATAGAATTTTAAAAGAAAAAATTACCAGGCTGTATGTTGTGATTTAGAAGAATAACAGGTAAAAAAAAGAATATTCTAGTTTTCTATAAAATAAAAATTTTCTAAAATTACAAAGAGATACAGATTTAGCCATTGACCTGGAAGCTGGTGGATCTCTTATTGTCAGATAATTGATATTCCAGGCTAATGAATTAAAACTTATTAATAGAGTCCTAGGATAAAAGAATTGGTCCGTCTTTGGGAAGGAGTCAGTAAACTGATTAAGATTTTGTTGTTTACCTGTCTCACTTGCCTGGAAGACTCTTTTCATCAGGATTATGTCTTTTCCATATTTGTTCATCCGACTCTGCCCAAAGCCATTTGTAAACATTTACTTATCCATTTCAGCAAATCAAATATATAAAGGACTTAGTTAGAACTGCCTGGAAATAGATAACTTTGTATACAATCCAGACCATTGTTATTTTATTATACATAGAATACATTTGCTAGCAGATGAAAATAAAGTATTATATAACCCATAAAATACAGTGTTGATTATAAGAATACCTCCATCTCATTATTCAGTCCAGCAAGACTTTGAGTAAATAGGAGGATCTGTGACTGCTTGTTCATTCATCCATCCATCAAACATTCACTAGGCACAACAGTTAAAGAAATGAGCCAGACACAGCCCCTGCTGTCAAGAATTCAGAATCTGGCCCTGGCCGGTTTGCTCAGCAGTTAGAGCATCAGCCTGCGGTCCAGAGAGACCTGGATTCGGTTCCCGCTAAGGGCGCATACTTCGGTTACAGTTTGTCCCCGGCCCTGGTTGGTCGTGCGGGTGACAGGCACTCAATGTGTCCCTTTCACGTCGATGTTTCTCTCTCTCTCTCTTCCTCTCTCTCCCTCCCACTCTATCTGAACAAAAAATGGAAAAATGTCCTCAGGTGAGGATTAAAAAAAATTCAGAATCTAGCAGAGGAGACAGATGGAAAAATCAGTGGTTATAGCTATCCTAGAGGTTCATACTAGTTACTGTAGAAGTACAGTGGAAGACCACAAAGGAGACAGAGCTAACTCCTGAATGCAGGGGCAGTCAGGAAACATACCAAACAGATGGGGATACTTCAGCTGTGTATTGACAGTCAAGGCAGCCAAGGTGAGAGGTGGGCTAGACAGAGCGTTTGATGTAGATAATGACACAGTATAAGAGAGAGAGTATGTTGTATCCAGGTTATTTTGGCTAAAGTAATGTCTCTTCACTTCACTTTTAAATCCATTCTATTTGCAACATATAGGCCCAGTGAATGAATGTTAGGCTGCTAGGACAGTCAGATGCTGAATTGAGTGAGGGGTGGTGGGAGGAGAAGGAGACAGCTGCCCTAAGTAGGCCTGTGAGTGGAGAATATTGAAAGAACTACAGATTCTTCCTTTTGAATCCTTGGCTTCATCTGAGCCTGAAGGTTTTCAGGCACATGTAAGCAATTGCAGGGCTGTGTAATTCATAGATCAAATGGCCTTATAGTCTGTCACTAAGATTCTATTTGCCTTATACGGCTCGAATGGGATGTACCTTGATACCACTCTTTGTGCAAGATTGATGGCTCTTCAGGCAAGATGCGCTAGTTTAATACCAGCCTTGGTCGGGGTATGAGAAGTACACCTGATTTGTCTTGCTCTTCATCTCTCATTATACCCACAGCTTGTTCTGGGGCCGCACCCTCTGTTTCTCACATTCTCTCTGAATGCTGAGTTCCCTGATGGTGGTGGGAATGCCCAGAAGTCACGGCAGCGCCCCCAAGTCTGCAAGTTCATGTTGGCTGCTCTGAACTGGCTGGTCCGAGATGGCCCCAAACTTAGTTTTTAGACTCTAAAGGGTTTCTGGAGAAGACAGTGTATGAACTTGTATCCTCAAGACTTGTTCATTTTTCCATTTTGCAAATAATCTAACAGGAATTTTAGGACTGAATCTTGATTTCAGCAAAAGTACGTACATTCAGCTGTAGATGCTTGTTCCTAACAACTTTGAGAATGCGGATGATAAGTGTGATTTTAATGCATTCGTTGGAAATAATGTTATTTTTCACAAAGTAGAAACATTCGTAATTTTGCTACAAGGAAGAATATTTGCGTCCTCTCACACATTTTATTTAATAATTTCACTTCTTTAAAAGCAAAACAGCACACAATTTGAAAATGAAATTTCCCCAAAGTGTTCAGTTTGCTAATATGTTTTTCATTTCTTCATTATGCTATAGTGGAACGTTGCCACGCTTTGAAGTGTGCAGTTTATCTCCCTGGAGGCAGCAGATGGTGTGACTAGGCTGTCTTTTGGTACAGGATTTATCATGAGAGATGGCATCTAGGGCCGGCTGAGACAGGGCCCTGCCCTCAAAGAGCATTGACTTTTGTCCTCATTATATTATTACAGCATTTATGTAAATTATTTTTACAATTATGTAAATTATGTTTACATATTTTTTAAAAATGGAAAGGTTTTGGCGTTTTTTGAAAGCTTCCTTTTTCTTAATTTATATAAGAAAAGATTTTATCTAGGAACCATTTGAGTTATTTCAATATTATCTGCAAGTGTTTTTACTGCATGCCTCATTGCTAGAGGACCAGTTGGTCTCCTGGGCAGGACATGATTTTGTTGTGATCTGGTCTTCAGCTTTGGAAGTCTGGCAGTTTGGTTTCATATAGGAATATTGACTCACACTAACCACACTCACAACAGACTTGCAAAGTCAGAGTTTTATTTTAATAATTTATTGTGAAAAATACAACTTCTCAAGCAGATTGGTCATTCTCTCCCTTGAGGTGACTTGACATCACAGGCTAGGCTATGGCAGAAAGGTTTATTTGGTGAGTAGGAGTCGACCCTCCCTCCATGGAACTGTGCTGCCATTAGGACCTGATTCACATGTTGTGAGTCATGGTGTCCTTGCTTCTGAACTGTGCTAATTTTTTATTCTTTCTGCACATTTTTAGTCCTCTGCTGAGTATCCTGTTACATCATCTCTTTAAATAGAAGTGTGCAGGGGAGGAAAAACTTTCCCTCTGGCCCCCTAGATTAGAAAGCTGGGTCTAGGATGTGGATAGCAGGCAAATTAGCAGGAGGAAAGGTGTACCAATGTATTAATTCTTTTTATTGCATGCACGGGGCATCACAGGGAAAAGATTGAATATCTCCCTAATTAGTGACATTTGAGAGTTTATTTACCATTTTAATAAAGCAAAGGGAGAAGGGCTGTAGGCCTCTTAGGGGAGAGGAAATGACTTTTAGGAAAGATGGATGGGCCCTTAGAAGAATAGGTGGCAGATGTGATCATTTTGGACGTTTGGACGTGGTGTGGACATCTAGTCTCCTCTCCTGTGATGACTCAGTCTTCCCTGCTTGATGAAACTCCCAGGGAGGGGGTTTGGGTTACAGCCTAATTGCTTATGGAGGATCCGTCTTCAGGCAGATAAGGGGAGTTCAGAGGAACTTCTTTGCATTTACTGTTTTTCAAGTGACCTCAGCTCAAATTAACCAATATACCAACATGGCATATTTGGGAGTGGCATGTCCTGAATTTTTCTCACAGCTAATAAGTGCTTAACTCAAAAATAGAAAATAGTTTTATCTTGAGTGCAAACTGAAGGACAGTAGTGTTTTTAGTAGTGCTGTGCTCTATTAGCAATGTCTGCCACAGACAGGAGAGATGACACACAAGTAAGTGATGCATGTTAGCTCGCCCTGGCCTACATCCTATTTCAGTACATAAAATCAGATACATACCCCGATTAGCATTTAAGGGCAGCATTCTGTGGTTTTGGAAATCATTTAAGAACATGCTTTTGAGCTAGAGGAAATCTTGATGTTCTCACTTTATAGTTGAGAAAACATTTGTTTCAAGAGATTCACTGAAGTCATAGAGCTAGTAGGTAACTGAGCAATGACTCAAGCCTAGGGTTTCTGACTCCTGGTGGTCTAACTTATTTTCTTATAAACCACAACAAAGAGCTAAGAATCCCAAAGACTGATGATTTTATTTTCCAACTTAATTTGAGAAATCTCTTTTCTTTGGTAGGATTAAGATTTTGATTTATTTAGAGCAGCAAAATAAACATGAGGATTAGATATATAGACCAGGCACACTTGATCTTGGGTGCACATTAGAATTATTTGAATTATTTGGGAATTGTATTTAAAAAAACTACCAGCCCTGGCCAGTTTGGGTCAGCAATTAGAGAGTTGGCCTGTAGACCAAAGGGTTTCGGGTTCAATTCCCAGTCAAGGGCACGTACCTGGGTTGCAGGTTCAATCCTCAGCCCTGATTGGGGTCATGTGGGAGGCAACCAATCAGTGTGTCTTTTACATTGATTTTTCTCTCTCTCTCCCTCACTTCCTCCCTCCCTCCCACCTCAACCAAAAAAAAAAAAAGAAGAATGGAAAAATATCCTCAGGTGAAGGATTAACAAAAACAAACAGCAACAACAACACAAAAAACTACCAATGCCCAGGCCTCCCACTGACCAATTAAATAAGAATCTTTGGGGTGAAGTATAGTAGTTGGTACATTTAAAAAAATTTCCATGTGATTTAATCCAGGATTGAAATGATTGATATAATAATTTGAAAATTTGCTGAAATGATCACACATTTTGTGAATGCTTAAAAAGTCATTGTTGTAGAGAACAGACTGGTGGATGCCAGAGGGGAGGGACGTTGGGGGATTGGGTGAAAGAAATGAAGGGACCAAGAAGTACAAATAGATAGTTATAAAATAGTCACAGGGATATAAAGTCCAGCATAGGGAACATAGTCAATATATTGTGGTAACTCTGTGTAGCGCTAGGTGGGTACTGGAAATATTGGGGGGAACACTTTGTAGAGTGTAGATTGTCTAACCACTATGCTGTACGTGTGAAATTAATACAAAATAATATTGAATGTAAACTGTAAAATAAAAAAGTCATTGTTGACATTGTTAAGCTGTTGAGGGAATCAATGCTTTTACCATCCAAAGTCAGTGCTTTCAAATAAAAATCACAGAATTACACATTAAGGGTAGTAGACTGTTAAATACTTTTGATTCCCTGATTCTAAGTACAGGTATCAAATGAGAAATTGGAAAAATAGCAATGTGTGTCATGACATGAACAATTATTTTTAGATTATTCCATGGCAAAATGAAGAAAAGTATTTATTTCTTATGTCCTGGGTAAAATGTATAGGAATAGTATTCCCCCTTTATTCAGCCAATTTCAGTTTTTGATGCTGCAAACATGATGGCAGAGTTCTGATTAACTGCACCAGAAATCACGCAGGCTGCCCTTCCCCTTCCCCAGCGAGAGGACTGCTCGCTGCTTACGGGTGCAGTGATGGAGTTTTGGTAACGTCCGGGATCAGGAAATGGTAATTGCTAGAATGGATGCTTTTGGTTTTTATTCGTTCTTTTAGTTTGTTCTCCCTCTTTGTCTCTCCCTCTCTCCCTCTCCGGCCCTCCCTTCCCTCTCTTCTTCGTCTCTAGTTCACACTTTATTTTAAGAGGATAGGGAGGAAGTTCAGTGTTGTTGTTTTAAAAGGCTTTTCAGTCTCCAGAGTAGAATTGGGGGGAAAGCGGCTTCAGGGCTACCTTGCATTTAAGAAAAAGTTATAAGTACAGCAGCAGGTGAGGAGCTTAAAACAAGGCTCAACATGTCCTGAGTTAATCATTTATAGGTAATTAAAGCTACATGGACATCTCGGGATGAACTAGAACCTTCCTAGTTTTGATGAAGACAGAGGTTGTGCATAGCTAAAGAGCTGGCACGGTAGAAGCCCTCGTACAGCACCGACAATTCTGGATCAGCACTGTAAAAGTTCACGCTGAAATATGTCACCGAGGGGAGCTTTTTCTGTGTTGGTCTTTGGATTGGCAGGTTATGACAAAACTACATTCATGTTACTTGAATACATCTTTTGTCTAGTTTTACATGCTTTTCTGACTTGTCTAGAAAATGACATATTGAGGTTTTCATTAGCTTTAACCAGGTGTGATTTTCTCATGGAAGACACCTCAGCAGGACTGCAGTTTAAAGCGAATAAACCAGTGAAGCTCAGAAAGGCCATCGCCCTCCTTCAGATGGTAGCAATGAGCTGGAAGACTCATTAATCAGCCACAGAGTCACAGGTGTGATGGCGGCCTCCAAACCGCCAGCAGACTGTGAAAGTCACATCCGACAGGCTAAATTGTCAAACTAGACCCATCTATAAACATTTTAACCCAGCAAACTCTCAGCTCTTTTGTCTTTAAGACAAAATGAAATGTTAAATATCTTCCAAACCTTCTATGAAATGTTGCTTATTTTATTTCATGAAGTTCAAATTTCTTAAAAAAAGAATCAAATTTGACATTCTTTTCTTTTATAAAAATGCATTAGTGTCTTTATTTCTTATTTTATTTTTCTTAATGCTTATGGACTCTTCTTGATTTAGTCTCTTGTGCCACACGAAAGGGTGGAGGATGGAATTTGCCTGTGTCAAAGCTTGATCAGTCGCGAAAATCCACTTCTTAGCATGTTTGTTAGCTTGAGCTGTACCCTTCAGAAGTGTTTTGTTCATAAGGAAATGTCTGTAAATATGTTTTAATGGGAGGACTGTGTAAACTACTTTCTAAAACAAAAAATAATTCCCTACTCTAAGTTTACCACTTTGCTTTTTATGTTTCTCTTTCTTTTGATCTCTAAGGAATCATTATTTTTATTTTTATTTTATTTTTTTAAAGTGGTACATCACTAAAGAAGTCAAGTTAAACCTTGAGGTTAATGTGTGGTTTTGTCGGGAGTCTTGTGACAAAATAACAATAAGCTTTCAAATGAATATGTAGTTTATATTTGGGCAGGGAGGGGGATACTGGGGAGAATTTCAGTGAAATCCAGTAAAATATGTGTAATGCTTTTAAGTAAGTTTGAGATTCCCAGATCTATTTTTTAACTCCTACATAACTTGTATTTTTTATTTTTTGCACTAAAGGAAGTTAATACATAACACCAAATAATTCACATTATTTTCCCTCACTGTAGTTTCATTTTATTCACTTTGAAAACATTGAATGGCACATTGGTACTCATTGAACAGTGGAAATAAAATGAAGCACAGTACAATTATAATACAATTATAACTTGTGTGGGTTTCCTAGGACCTTGTCCCTCAAAGCTTGTCTAAGAATAACAGCATTAGAAATGCAGGATCCCAGGCCCCACCCAAGACCTACCTAATGAAAATGAGCATTCTTACAAGATACTTAAGTGCTTGTTAAAGTTGGAGATACCTTAGGCTAAGGTGAGTTGGACAGTTCTTCTTTCTTACTAGTTTTTACCTGCCATTCAAATATCATCCTAGTAAACACCATTATTATAATGACAGTTCTCATATTTTTTAAAAAATCCAAACTCCATTGATTTTATAAATGTTTTAAGCAATATCAAATACAGTGAACACTAAGTTGAAAATACAATTAAAACACCTCAATAACATTGTTTGAGGTGGGATTTGATCTCCTACACAGAGCTAATTAAATATATAAACATTGAATATATAAAGGCCAATATTATACAAAAGCATCAATATATTGGTCTGCATGTATTACACTAGTGTCGGAAAAGGCAGAGTGTACAAAAAAGTGTAAGACACATACTTGTTCATTAAAAACTTACAAACCATATTTTTATCCACTAAAAAGCAGTTTGAGTCCGGACAGTGTAGCTCAGTGGTTGAGCATTAACCCATGAACCAAGAGGTTGCTGGTTCGATTTCTGGTCAGGACACATGCCAAGGTTGGGGGCCTAATCCGCAGTGGGAGGCATGCAGGAGGCAGCCAACTAATGTTCTCTCTCATCCATGTTTCTATCTCTCTCTCTCTCTCTCACTTCCTCTCTCTCTAAAAATCAATAAAGTAAAAAAAAAAAGAGGTCAAAAACTATAAAAATAATTAAAATCAGTTTGATTATTAAGTTCTTCCATGACCTTGTTTTATCTTTTTTTAATGTTTTAATATTGAAAAAGGCAGAAACATTCTTTAAAATAGCAGGAAATTACAGCATCCCTTATGAAGTTTATTATCTGAATTAAATGCTTTTCTTCATAGACAATTCTGATTAAAATAAACTGAATAAAATGTCACTTTTTTTTTTACTTTTTTGTTGCTTCTCTGTTCTTCGGGGAAAACATATAAACAAATATTTAGACTAAATAGACTGGAATGTCAAAAAGAAGATAGCAATCTCAATTTATACCCTTCAAGGAGTCATACTTTAATTCACATTCCTTGTCAATCTCTGTTCTGCCAAAATACTGGTATATTATATATAACAAATTTCCCCAAAATACTATGATTTCTACTCTGTGTTCACCTAAAGTTATACTGGTAAGTTACTTTAAAGGAACTATGCAGGGGAGCAGGGGGTGGATTTTTACAACTGAAGTCCATTTCTTCTGTTTTTCAAGTTGGTGGCATATAGCCTTTCATAGTATTTTCTTATTATCCTTTCATATAGAAAATTTAAACAGAGCTCTACATTGATATTAACAAATATTTAGCCTCTTCACACATTTCTAACCTGTGTTTATATAGTAAATGTACAGGAATATTTTTCTAGATATTTCCTATGAAGTTAACTATTTGTCTTTAATGATTAAAGGAATATTTTCTATCTTACTGTGAGCAGGATGATCATTTTCTGTTTGAAACGTTAACTTTTTCAAGCTTACAATCATTAACATACTTTCTATCACCAACACAAAGAAACTTCTCTGAGGGAAAGAATATCACACTAAAATTATCAGGAATCCATCAGTAGATCTATGCTTAGAAAGAATGAAAAATAGTGAAAAGTAGTATATAGATCTATACAGGCCATTTTATTTTCTGTACTTAATTAATATACCTCAAGCCTTTCCCAGAACTAGGCTATACAGTGTGCTGATGCATAATTGCACAATTTGAACTTTGCAAACAACAAACTTTTGGTAGATTCTGCTTTATCTCACTGCAACATGACTTCATTAAGGAGCTTAAATAATGTTTCTATTTGATACTTGAAGTTTGGCCACTATAGCTCCATATGCTTTTGAGAGTAGCTAGAGGTCAATAACATGTCCATCATGAACTTTTCCACATAATGTCAGAATAATTAATGTATTATATTTTATTGCAACAGTGCTGCATTAGTTTTAGTAACTTAATCATTCAGACTGTTTTATTTCTTCCATTGCCATGAATTTAAATGGACATAAGAAAAGTATACTGAGATGCCCTGAGTTGTGAAATATGTGTGACTATTCATATTAACTAATAATTCATGTTTGTATTAATTTTCATATGTGGACTGAAGTTTTTCTTCAGTCATTTTGTGTAAGTAAACAGCTAAAATAACTGCTGAAGTATAGGCTAAGTATGTATCATAACTTAATTCAACCAAACGTTTTGTTTATAATATCAAGGAGAACCTGGGTAGTATTTTTCAGGGCCAGAGATTAGGCACACACACCCACTCCAAAATGGGAAAGAAAATAGAGCATTTTAAGAACTCAAGTACAATTTTTGTGTCCAAACATAAACCTTGTGAAATTAGGGTATGTATTGAATCTCCTTTAGCAAGGCAGTCCAATTGGTAGCAGAATAAGACTTGTCCTTTTCTAGAGTATTTTAACCCCACAACTGAACTTTTAGTAATTTTTTTTTAGTTATTTATTTTCTTAGTGGTTACTCTAGATATTAAAATATGCAACTTTTACAATTTACTTCCTATTGAGACAAAATTAATTGTGGTAGAATATAGAAACTTTGCTCTCCTATATTATTTCATTTCCTCCTTCCTCTTTTGTGCCATATATATTAAATATATATATGCTTTAACTTTAATAATACAGTTTTAATTGTGGATTTATGTAACCATTTGTCTTTTAAAGAAGGTAAGAAAGAATAAAGAAAAGATTAAAAATATTTATTTATTCTTTTGTAAGTATTGCCCCACACACATATTTATCATTTTTGGTGCCTTTTTTTTTTTTTAGTCCTATGAACTCTAGTTACTATCTAGTATCATTCCCTTTCAATCTGAAGGACTTCCCTTAGTGTTTCCTGTAGAGCAGATGTGATAGCAGTTATTTATATGTCTTTTTTTAATATGGAAATGGCTTCATTTTGCATTTCTTTTTGAAGGTTAGTTCAGCTGTATACAAAATTATTGGTTGATAGTTTCCTTCTTTTAGCACTTTGTCATTTCACTTCCTTCTGGCCTCTATTGTCTGTAATAAGTAAGAGAATTTTAAAAAATATGATGAATATGTCAACACACTAATGTAAAGGAAGTGGGAATACTAAATATAATAATGGTTACAAAGAATTAATATATAGTGGTGGGCAAAAGTAGGTTTGCAGTTGTGAGTACATGAAACTCTGAGTATATTCTTCTATTATTGTTTATTAATTATTGTATTATTTATTATATAAATAACCTACTTTTGCCCACCCCTGTAAATAAGATGACAGCAGATGTGAGATTTAAACACTTGAAATTATTCACTTTCTAATAAATATGAATGTTTTGATGTATTAGACACTTTTCTAAAACAACAAAGTCAAATCACCAAAATTTACCAAAAATATGTATGAACCTGAAAAAAGAACATCATGTAAGAAATTGAAACTATTAAATGTTTGTTATATTTCATCACACAACTGAAGAGAAACCTTCAAGAAATAGTAATTTTGATGCTATCTGATTCTTTTTGATAATTGAGAAGGAAATCTACCCAATTATTTTATCAAACCTATCTAACTTTGAAACTAAGCCTAATAAAGACAGGCCTCCAGAAAAATAGGCAACTCTCAATGATAACTGCAAATGAGACTATACTAAGTAAAATATGGTCATTTCCTGTCATCTTGCTTATAGAGGTAGAGATTTTCAGTTTCAGGCTTTTCCTTGGGTTCTCCATGCACTAACAAAGCCTTTGTTATGCTTCTTTGGGTATGTTCTGTGCACACACAGCTTGTGAGTGAGCCTGAGACTTCTACTGATTTATATACAAAATTAGGAGTTCCCTACTTACTGTCTTCTCTCAGGGATATTCCCCATACTCTGGCTTCCAGGGGCCTTTTTTTTTGGTCATCTGGCCAGAAAAGTTTAAGTCTCTTTTATTGTCAAACATTCCTGGTACTGCCCTTATGGTTAAGTGGCAAGAAATAAAGGAGACAATAGAAATTCACCCAACATTCTTGCAAAGTATCTTTTTTTTTTTCCTGGTTCCTTTTCCTGACTCCTGTATCCAGAAGGACAGATTTTCCTAAGTCCTCACCCTGCTGCTGTCATGGCAATGCCGATGGGTGATTAAAGCTGGCCACAGAGCAGTACTGGGGGAGGAATGGAGAAATAGAGTTTAATATACTCAACTCTAACTCACAGGGACTTTATTATCCATGCTCTGGCCAGGAGGATGGCCTTTGCTATACATTTTTGCTGATTATACCTGCTACAGTGTTCTTGATTCAACCTACATTAGGGTCAAAAAGTAAGGAAAAAAACCTAGGAAGTTCACTGCCACCATATTGGTCTTTATTCAAATTTACATTTTCCTCCCTAACCTGCCTGCTCTTATTTACTTTTTTATAGTCCTTGAGTAGTGTTTTATTTTTTTGATATTTTGTCTAGTGTCCTTAGTTGTATTATTATGAGAACTCGGCTGCAGTGGACTTACCCATTTTTCCCAGACCCAGAACTCTGCATTTTATTTATTTATTTTTTTATCCTTACTCGAGGATTTTTTTTTTTTTTTTTTTTTTTGCATTTATCTTCAGATAGAGCAGGAGGGAGAGAGGGAGGAAGAGAGAGAAACATCAATGTGAAAGAGACACATGGAGTGGTTGCCACCTACACGACCCCAACTGGGGCAGGGACAAACTGCAACTGAGCTATGTGCCCTTAGTGGGAACCGAACCCAGGACTCTCTGGTCGGTGGGCTGATGCTCTAACCTCTGAGCCAAACCAGCCAGGGCTCTACATTTTAATATATACTATATTTTAAAATAATGTGGACTGTGTCAACAAAGCACTCTATCAGTTGCTAATATAAAGTTGGGATTGACAAAGCTTCACTTGATTAATTCCAACTTTTAAAATAATTTAATCACAACACAACCATTTCTTCCATGCTATTTAAATTTCATTAATTCAATAAATATTTATTATGTACTTAGTATACATTCAAGGCCTTAGATGTATAATAGAACTTACTATATTTTATGCTATGTGATTTGTAGCATACAAAGTCATTATTTTAGATTATTTTCAAGCCCTGGCCAGTTTGGCTCAGCAGTTAGAGCGTCGGCCTGCGGTCCAGAGAGACCCGGGTTCGGTTCCCGCTAACGGCACGTACTTCAGTTGCAGTTTGTCCCCGGCCCTGGTTGGTCGTGCGGGTGGCAGCCACTCAATGTGTCCCTTCACGTAGATGTTTCTCTCTCTCTCTCCCTTCCTTTCTCTCCCTCCCACTCTATCTGTACAAAAAATGGAAAAATATCCTCGGGTGAGGATAAAAAATAAAATAAAAATAAAAAATAAGTTAGATTATTTTCAAAATCTTTATATTACCAAGATGAAACTCAACCTAATTATAAGGCATTATCCCTTTTGTATTTTATTGAATTTGAATCACATTTCACCTAGTTCCGCAAAAGTCTTTGCTTTCTCTTTTTTCCAGGCTTTACCCCTTATAATATCTTTTGCTTGGTGCCCTATTATTCTACAGACTTTCACTGGCTCCTTCTATTAGCTAGATAGCATTCATTCTTCTGATATCAGTTTAAGTATGGCTTCCTTGGGAAACACTAATCTAGGTTAATTAACTCTGAAATGCATCTCAGCCTCCCAAGGTGCAATTTGGAGCTTATTGGCCCATCTGCATAGCAGAAGTAAGGCCTGGTGGCAAGAGGAAGCACAGAACTTTTAAGAAAGTGGGACGAGCCCTGGCTGGTTTGGCTCAACAGTTAGAGCATCACCTGCGGACCAAAGAGTCTCGGGTTCATGTCTGGTCAAGGGCATGTACCTCAGTTGCAGTTTAGTCCACTGCCTAGGGACGTACAGTAGGCAACCAGTTGATGTGTCTCTTTCATATCGATGTCTCTCTCTCTCTCTCAAGTCACAAATAGATGATTAGTGAAAGGGAAGGCCCCTTCCATGCCCTCTAGTCGTTCAGCTTTCCCTACCAATTGTCCTTTGCTGCTGTTAATTCTTTCAATGACTACTCTGAGTACTGTTACTTTGTATAACATATTTAATCATATTTCTTAGTTTTATTAATGAACAATGATAAAATTAGTATCTACAACTTTCTTCCACCTTTACTCTCTAACCCCCACTCTACACCACCTGATTTTAATTGGATATGTTATTTGTCTTGGTTCTTTTGTTTATAGTTATAACTTTAAATATGCATATACTTAATTAAAAGGTATCTTTTGACCTCCAATATAGAAGATAAAGAAATTAATGTAATCACTTTAAGTTCAACCTTATTTCTCAGTTGTTTTGGAGAAAATTTTACCTATAATATTTACAAATTGTGATGGTTTTAACATTTACATTGTTTCTTAACCATAATTCTTAAAGTTATATTAATCTCAGTTGTACATGGATTCAATTCTCACTGTCATCCTTTCACCATGATTTCTCCATTTATCTTCACCTGAAATTCAGTCTTTAGCAGGTTATTTGAGATGGGTTCATGATAGTTGTCATTCTTAAATATTGTATATTTAAATATTTTTGTCTGTTGCCTTTATTCTTGAATAACAGCTTGCCTGGGTATGTACAGAGTGTGGAGGGTGTGGCAAAAGGAGACTTAACAGTTGTGAGTACACAGAACACAGAGCTTATTCTTATATTATTTATCAATTATTGTCTTATTTTCTATACAAACAACTGTAAACCTACTTTTGCCTCATCCTGTACTTATTGGATAATGCTTTGTTTCTCAGAAGACTTTGTAGACATAGTTCCATTATTTCTGTACACAGCTTTGGAGCCAGGCTATCTTTTCCTCTGTCAGGAGTTTGATATTTTTAAATGAAAAGTGAAATAATTATTTATTCATCTTTGAAAATCAGTTCTCTCACCAGCATGTCTTGGATTTTATCATTCTGCGTCAGTTTTCCCAAGGAAATGTGTCCCTTCAATTGGTATATTCAGGTCTTACTTTTTTTCTGGTAAGTTTCTTTAAATTATATCTTTGAATTTTTTGCACACTGCATTAGTTTAATTATTCTCTTTAGGGGTACCAATTATGCTTCTGTTGGATTTCCTTCAGTGCCCTCCATGTATAATATCTTCTATCTTTTGTTGTTTGTGTTTTTCTATTTGATTTTCTTACTTTTCTGAATCCTTCTGTGTCCTTTTGCTGTTCCAGCATGTCCTCCAAAAAATAAAATAACACTAATAAGTACTTAAATAATGTGGCAAAGTTTACATTTTTTTGCATTGAAAATTGATGGCTGGATTTATTTCAATATTTTTCTTGTGGCCCTTGGAAGGTGCATAGTAAAATTTTTCCTTAACATCCTACAAATTTATTTCTAAAAGATATACTCAAGAAAATAATAAAATTTACTTTAGAATTATGACTTTATATTTTTATATCTATATGTGTAGTCAGATTGAAAACATATTTTGCTAATTAAATATCTAATTATAAGTAGGTGACTTGTGTATTTGTTATTATCCTTGATTAAAATTATTGTTTTAATATTTGAAAAAAATTAGTTCATATTATTGTAAAGGTATGTCTGTGGTCATTTTTTATAGCTTACATTATAATGTTTATTTTAGTATATAAAGTGAATTTTACTCAATATATTACATTATAGTTTTAACTTTATTATTTATCAAATCATCTGTTGTAGTCTAAAATAGTGGCAAATAATATAGTGATAATGGATTATTTTATGTTTTCTCTTATCCTTATTTTATAAAATAATGCACAGTAGCATTTTTTATATCACACTATTTTCTCAATTAAATAAGATCATTTTAAACAAGAGAATGCAATCTCTAAATAGAGATTGATTATAGCACTTTATTGTTTTATTATTCTGTATCGTTAAAGTGGAGAACATGGAATAATTTTAAAAGATTAGTATTTTGTCCAAATTTCAGTCTATAAATACCATGAAAGAACTTATTGCCATTCTAAGAATAGTATGAAACTGTAAGAACGAGGTGGAACGAGGCGGTGCAGGGTCTCCAGAAGTGCAGGTTTATTGGGAATTAGCCTGCTGGACTACCTCTATGGAGAGAGTCGCAACTGGCTTGTACAGACTAAGGATTTTTAAATTTAGGGCTGGGGTATGGTCGTTCAGTGGAGGAGATGTGGTCGCCTTTGATTGGTCAGGCCTGGGGTCTCCCGAGTTCTTGATTGGTTGGAGGCTGGGGGTCTCCTGAAACTTGTTTTTCTTGTTGAGCTACCATTTGCAGTTTTGGGTGGGTTAGGGTGGTTCCATCATTCCATTATGCCTGACTGGAGTAATGGGTTTTGGTTTTCTGGAATGAGAGGCTTAGGGCAAGGTTAAATGCTGAGTGATAGGTTTTGGTTTCTTGGAATGAGAGGCTTAGGGCAGTAATATGGAAGTTAAGAGCTAACAGAAACTTATGGAGGACACATGAGAAATTGTTATGTACAAGAAAATTTTTACAATTGCATGTAAATTCAAACTCATTTCTGCAAGGATAGTTTTTATATGTTCTATATAAAAGGAAATAAATTGATTCAGTTATGAAAGAAAAATATCTAGGAGGTAGCTCAGTAATGTATGCAAAGATATGATCTTAGTACTGTGTCAGGAGAAATGAGTCCACTATGATAGTTACTGCCTATAAACTATTAATCACTTGAAAAAAATCAGAAATGAGATACATATGAAATATTGATTATAAAACAAAATCTGAAAACATGAGTTCTTATTCTCTGGAAAACCTCTTGAAAGTATTTGTTTAGGAGATTCCAAAATGGTGGCAGAGTGAATGGAAGCTACACAGACCATCTCCCAAGATCAAATGGGAATTATAACTAAAATAAAGACAAATAGTAAGGAAAAAGCAACAGAGAAGCAGCTTGCAAGGACCATGTAACCAGGGACACTGAGTTGATCCTGGTTGGTCTGCAGAGATGCAAGAGGGGGGCTGGGAGCCCACAGACAGCAGTGAACGTGGCTGTGAGTAGCACCCTCAGGGTTAAAACCCCAAGCCAACTACACAATGCAGAGACTCTGGACAGAGCATTAGATTGGCTATAGCCACTCACCTTGTGCTCTGGCAGAGGAAGGGCGGACTGGACTGGAACTGTGTGAGGATACTCAGGATTTGGAGGGCACTGAGAGCTTTTGCTGAATTGTGGCCATGCAGGACAGGGCCATCTTACTCCTTCCCAGGGCTCTGGGGAGAGGTGGCCTCTCCCTCAGAGATTCAATACCACCCAGGTGGGCCATTGAAATGCAAATGGAGGCTTATTAGCAACCAGCATCTGCCCCACCCTCGGGAAATCCTTTTATGCTGAACACCTGAGGGAGTTTTTCATTCAGCAGAGCACCCAAGGCTCTTCAAATAATCAAGATTAATACCCTCCAGGCAAAAAGCTAGATGATAACTGAACCATTCCTAGGCTTGCAAATCTACCCAGGAAAGTAAGACATGACAGTGGGGTTTTATGTGGGTAATCTTATGCTCATCCAATCCCAACAGAGGGAGCCACAAACAGCAGAACACCAATACCCACAGGGAAAACTTGGCAGGCTCCAAAACCCACTGAGATAGCCAAAATGGTAAAACAAAGAAACAAATCCTAAATGAAAGAACAAGAGACCTCTACCGAAGATGAAATAGAGGAAATGCAGTTAAGCAAGTTGTCAGAGGTAGAGTTCAGGGCCATGATATTGAGGAAGCTCAACAGCATGAGTCAGGACATGAACATTATGAGTAAAAATATAGAAAAACTAAAAATCAACCAATTGGAAATTAAAACCACCAAGAAGAAACAAATAATGTCATAGCAGTAATAAAAAAACACATTGGAAGAACTAAACAGCAGAGTAGAGATAGCTGAGGACCAGATCAGTGAATTAGAAGACAGGGTAGAAAAAAATCAACAAATCAGAAAACCAAAAGGAAAAAATAATTAAAAAACAGGAAGACAGCTTAAGAGAACTGTGGGACAACTGGAAATGTAATAACATTTGCATCATAGGAGTCCCCAAAGAAGAAAAATGAACAAGGACTAGAGAATATATTTGAAGAAATTGTGACAGAAAACTTCCCTAATTTGGTGAAGGAAGAAGACATTCAAGTCCAAGAAGCACAGAGAACCCCAAGTAAGAAGAACCAAAACAGGCCCACACCAACACACATAGTCATTAAAATGCCAAAAATTAAAGACAAAGAGAGAATCCTAAAGGAAGCAAGAGATAAACAACAGGTTACTTACAAAGGAACACCCATAAGGCTGTCAGTAGACTTCTCAACAGAAACACTACAGGCCAGAAGGGAATGGCATGAAGTAATCAAGGTCATGAAAAACAAGGATCTGAATATAAAACTACTCTATCCAGCAAGGCTATCAATCAAAATAGAAGGTCAAATAAAGAGCTTCCCAGACCAAAAAAAAAAAAAAAAAAAAAAAGAGGCTAAAGAAATACATTAGCATCAAACCAGCACTGCAAGAAATGGTAAAAGGACTGTAAATAGTAGAAGAAATAGGAGGAAAAAATAGAACCACACTAAACAAAACAGGCAATAAATAAGTACATATCAATAATTATTTTAAATGTAAATGGAGTGAATACTCTGAACAAAGTAGCTGATTGGATAAGAAAGCAAAACTCACATATATGTTGTTTACAAGAGACCCCCTTCACAACAAAAGACTCACATAGTAAAGGGATGGAAAAAAATCTTCCAAGCAAATGGAAAGGAAAAAAAAGCTGGGTTAGCAATACTCATATCGGATAAAATAGATTTAAAAATGAAAGCCATAACTAGAGACAAAGAAGGTCACTACATAATATTGAAAGGATCTATCCAACAGGAGGATATAACCTTAGTAAACATATATGCACCCAATATAGGAGCACCAACATATATTAAAAATCTTCTGGAGGACTTCAAAAAAGAAATCAACAGCAATACAATCATAGCAGGGGACTTCAACACACTGCTGACATCACTGGATAGATTCTCTAGAAAAAAAATTTTCAAGGAAACAGAGACGGTAAATAATGCATAGACCAAAAGGATTTAATAGATATCTACAGAGAATTACACCCCAAAACTGAAGAATTCACATTCTTCTCAAGTGCACATGGGACATTCTCAAAGATAGACCACATGATATGAAACAAACTAAGTCTCTACAAATTCAAAAAGATTGAAATCATATTAAGCATCTTCTCAAATCACAATGGCATGAAACTAGAAATCAATTGCAACAAGAACATGCAAAGACATTTGAACACATTGAGGCTAAATAGCATGTTATTAAACAATGAATGGGTTACCATGGAGATCAAGGAAAAAATTAAAAACTTCCTGGAAACCAATGGAAATGAACACACAACAACACAAAATCTATGGGATGCAGCAAAAGCAGTTCTTAGAGGTAAGTTCATAGCACTACAGGCCTACCTCAAGAAACAAGAAAAAATTCTAATAGACTATCTAACCTCACAACTTAAAGAACTAAAAAGCAAACAAAAAGAAAACAAGTGCATGAAAGAAAATAGTAAAGATCAGAGCAGAAATAAATGACATGGAGACCAAAAAAAACAGTTAAAAGGAGCAATGAAACAAAGAGCTGGTTTTTCAAAAAGATAAACAAGATTGATTGACCCTTAGCTAGACTCACCAAGAAAAAAAAGAGAGAACCCAAATACACAAAATCAGAAATGAAAGAGGAGAAGGAACAACTGACACCACAGAATACAAAGGATTGTTAACAAATACTATGATCAATTATATGGCAATAAATTCAACAATCTAAATGAAATGGACAAATTTTTAGAATCACATAGTCTCCCCAAACTGAACCGGGAAGAGATAGAACTTGAACAGACCAATAACCACGACGGAAATTGAAGATATAATCAAGACTCTTTCAGCAAACAAAAGCCCAGGCGCAGACCACTTTATTGGGGAGTTTTACCAAGCATTCATAGAAGAATTAACACCCATTCCCTTCAAACTATTCCTAAAAATTCAAGAAGGAAGACTTCCAAACTTGTTTTATGAGGTCAGCATAATTCTAATTCCAAAATCAGGAGAAGACACTCCAAGGAAAGAAAACTACAGGCCAATATTCCTGATGAACATAGATGCCAAAATCCTGAACAAAATACTAGCAAATCGGATCCAGCAATAAATCAAAATAGTTATTCACCACGACCAAGTGGGATTCATCCCAGGATGCAAGTTGGTACAATATTCGCAAATCAATAAATATGATACACCACATAAACAAAATGAAGAATAAAAACCACATGATCATATCAACAGACGCTGAAAAAGCATTTGACAAACTCCAGCACCCATTTTTGATAAAAACACTCAGCAATCTGGGAATAGAGGGATCATATCACAACATAATAAAGGCCATATATGAAAGACCTACATCCAACATCATACTCAATGGCTAAAAACTAAAAGCATTTCCCTTATGAACAGGAACAAGACAGTGATGTCCACTTTTGCCACTCTTATTTAACATAGTACTGGAAGTCTTAGCCACAGCAATCAGACGTGAAGAAAAAATAAAAGGGATCCAAATTGAAAAGGAAGAAGTGAAACTCATTATTCACAGATGACATGATATTATACATAGAAAACCCTAAAGACTCCATCAAAAATCTACTAGACTTAATAAATGAATTTGGCAAGGGAGCAGGATACAAAATTAACGTCAAGAAATCGACGGCAATCTCATACACCAATGATGAACTCACAGAAACAGAAACTAAAGAAACAATCCCATTTACCATCGTGGCAAAAAAATTAAGATACCTAGGAATAAACTTAACCAAAGAAATAAGCGACCTATTTGCAGAAAACTACAGGACTTTGGAAAAAGAAATAGAGGAAGATATAAAAAAGTGGAAGCACATACCTTGTTCATGGATTGGAAGAATTAGCATCATTAAAATGTTGATAATACCCAAAGCAATCTCCATCAAAATATCAATGACATATTTCACAGAACTAAAACAATGCTTCAAAAGTTCATATGGAACCAAAAAAGACCTTGAATAGCCACAGCAATCTTGAAAAAGAAGGACAAAGTAGGTGGAATCGCAATACTGAATATTAGGTTATACTACAAAGCTACTGTAATCTAAGCACCCTGGTACTGGCACAAGAATGGGCATGTAGACCAGTGGAACAGAACAGAGAACCCAGAAATGGACCCAAGACATTATCCTCAGTTAATATTTGACAAAGGTGGCAAGAGTATACAGTGGAGTAAAGACAGCCTCTTTAATAAATGGTGTTGGGAAAATTGGACAGCTACATGCAAAAAAATGAAACTAGACCATCAACTTACACCCTACACAAGAATAAACTCAAAATGGATAAAAGACTTAAATGTGACTCTAGAATTTATAAAAATTCTAGAAGAAAATTAGGCAACAAAATTTTGGACATTATATGCAGCAAAATTTTCAACTGATATATCACGTAAGGCAACAGAAACAAAGGAGAAAATGAACACTTGGGACTACATCAAACTCAAAAGCTTCTGCACAGCGAAAGATACAATCATCAAAATGGAAAGGCAACCCACTCTATGGGAGAGCATAATTGCCAATGATGCATCAGATAAGGGGAAAATTTCCAAACTATATAGAGTGCTCATACAACTCAACAAAAGGAAGACAAAGAACCCAATTAAAAAATGGGTAGAGGAACTAAATAGACACCTCTCCAAACAGGACACACAAATGGCCAAAAGACATATGAAGAAATGCTCAACATTACCAATCATCAGAGAGATACTAATTAAAACAACAATGAGGTATCACCTCACACCTGTCAGAATGGCAGCATTCAACAAATCATCAAACGACAAGTGCTGGCAAGGGTGTGAGGAAAAGGGAACTCTAGTACACTGCTGGTGGGAATGCAGACTGGTGCAGCCACTATGAAAAACACTATAGTGTTACCTCAAAAAATTAAAAATTGAATTGCCATTTGACCCAGTGATCCCACTTCTAGTAATATACCCTAAGAAGCCTGAAACACCTATCAGAAAGAATATATCTACCCCTATGTTCATAGCAGCGCTATTTACAATAGCTAAGATCTGGAAACAGCCCAAGTGTCCATCAGTAGACAAATGGATAGAAAATCAGTGGTACATATACACAATGGAGTACTATGCAGCTGTAAGAATGAAAGATCTCTTGAGATGACATGGAGGGACCTGGAGAGTATTATACTAAGCGTAACAAGCCAAGCATCGAAAGACAAATATTACATGATCTCACTTATTTGTGAAATTTAATGAACATAACAGTCTAAGGAACAGGGTAGACCCAGAGATGTGGAAGTGGGGTACAGACTGACAACCCTCAGAAGAGGGGCAGAGGGGAAGGGAGGAGATGGACATAGAACTTATATGCATGTATGCATAACTGATGTCCATGGACAACAAAGCTGAGGATGGGGTGGGGGAGATGGGGAGGAGGGTGTCAATGGGGTAAAAAAGGAGAAACATCTGAAACAAAAATAAATTAATTTAAAAAAAGTATTTGTTTATAACCAAAATAATATCAATTTTCAGACAACTATTTTTAAAGGGTTGAAAATGGAGAATCAAAACAGTACATTTGAATTTGATCTTATTGCTGTCAAGTATGTTACTTCACCAAGACTCGGAGTAAATGAACAATCAACTCTGTAGGACATGTAATTTTCTCCTACTGTGCAAAGAATTAGCAAAGTCATGATTTCTCAATGTGGACAACAGACGTACCTGTAGAGACTCTAATAGGGAGATGGAAATGAGTTTTTATTCTCCCTCTATCATACTAAATTGCCTGTAGAACGAGAATAAAAATCCAAAGGTTAGAGCTTTCTATTGCATAAAGTAATATTCAAGTTCTGTGCTTTACTGGAAATGTAAATAAAGGCAGAAACATGGAGAATAAGTTTTAGTATGGCTAGATTCGTAATTTTAAAAGATACCAAAGATTGCATGGAAACATTCACCCTGTGACTCAGCCACCTGTTTGTTAACATTTTTTGAATATCAACGTATAGAAAACCAGGACTCTTAGATCATTTAAAACAGTCTTGCAGGGAACCTTTGGATTGTATTTCTTCAGTGTGAGAACTATAGGTACCCTCAAACACAGTGCTCAGCTCCTGCGTAGAGCACTTAGCATATTTCTTTTTTCTCTATAGTTCTAAATGTGTGGGAACATGTGATCAGGGTCCTTTTTATATTCAAAATGGGTCAGCTTCTGTCTAGAAAGTGTCTTATTGTCATGATGTCACCACATCTCAAGATTTGTGACCTTTTGCACTATATGGATTCATGGTAGTCCACATCCTGGCTTACAGGCCAGAGTGCTTTTGTGCCCCCGCTAGGGGGTATCAAAGGCTTTTGGACTGGAATTTCAAGTACCAATAGATTTGGAAAAACAAAAAGTAATTTTTATATATCCTAAGGACCGCCAGATGTCGCAAAGGCATCATTGATGAAACGGTTTTTATCCAAAATGTGGCACTTATATAAGGAATACTAGTATTGTGTTTGAGAGTCATAGAGGCCATAACAGGTCAGTGAAATGTCCTTCAAACATCTGATTTTTACATTCAAGAATGGGCCCGATGAAAAGATAACCACATATCTGACGTTGACGTTACTACCATTTAGACAACCGATTCAATTGCCTTAGTCAGTGGGATCAATCAGGCCTTTATTGCTTTGAAAAACTACAGAAAGATACATTTTTCTTTTTTTAAAAAAAACATGGTTTGGAATTACATCCTACCACTATATTTTAACTATAAACCTTAAATGCTCCGTAGAAGCACATATAAACTTTTGTAACTTTTCCTACCCCCTAAGTTTAAGACATTTTATGAAATGTACAAAATTATAATAATGAAAGAAATGGTGCTGAGTTAAATTCTGCTGAGCCAAACTGTATGCAAAATTGGCAGTTTAACAAGTAAAACTTGGAAGCAAGCATTTGATGATTGATTTTCTTTGAGACAGAACAAGCAGGAGAGTGGGTAAAGTGATTTTCCTTATTGAGAGAAAATATAGTGTTTTTCAACATGTCTCTAGTATGAATGAAAGCCTTGTCAAAAAAACGGAGCAACACATAATATCTTTAACAAGGCAAATTAACATAAGTATATCACTTATTTATATATCAAATATTATACTTGTCAGTTTTATTCAGAATGCCATGAAGTTTATATCATAAGGATGGTATTATTGCCTTTGTTATGTTCTTTAAAAAATCTGATATTAACTGCTTTGTAAGTAGATTATAAAATATATTCAGTTGAAGAAATGCAATGATGAAAATTAAGGCCAAAAAAGTATTCACGTGTAGATCTCAGGCAACTTCCCAATAATTTTAAGTACTTGAAATACATTATTCAACAGGTAACCTGCTCTATATTTGTATTGATGGGCTCTACTTGAGAATACAAGAAATGTCAAGATATAAATAAGAAACATGCATCATTCTAATTTAATTACAGTTCATGAAATAATTCCTCTTTTGTATATACTAAGGAAGATGTGTGAACTTTCTAATAAAAATAATTATATACTAAAGTTAATTAAGATTTGCTATTAGAATTTTATGTATATAGTTTTCTATTTCTTAAGGAATATATGCGTACACACACGCATCAACACGCACATACACGTGCTGAATATTTGGTTTACGTGTACTCTTACTGCACCTGCTTTATAGTCACATCCATGGGAAAATGTAAATGATGAATATGAATTTGTTTATAGAGGGTTTTTCCAAGTTTGTAAATGTGCATTTATTTCCAATTGTGTTTTCTAGCTATATTTTGTAATTCTACTTAGCTGTGGATATATTATTCCCATTTGGAATAAAATGTATAACAACATACGGAGGACATTCTCATGCTGTTTCTCTGGATTTAATTAGTAAGCAACCTGTGAATCTGTGGTTCCAATTACATTTGAGTATGTATATCGTGAGTCCATGTTCTGTGTGAAGGATTATCTCTATTTTATTCTAAGACTTTATGTATATTTAACCTTTAATTTGACTAGCAGGTTGTATGATTTACATAAAAAATAGATCAGCTTTGAATTCACTGACTGTTATTGGTATAACATAATCAATCATCTCTAAATGTTAATGGTGTTAAAGAGCAATGAGAGCATATGTCTTATATTTGTAATCCTGTGGATTTATGGAATTATTTAGGATGTCTAAGAACATTAGATCATGGCATTTCTCTGTGGTTATGAACTGAAATTTTTTGAATGGTAGGTATCATTCTAATGAAGTTGATGAATCAGCCAAATATAAGTACTTTTTTTAAACCATGAAATATCTAATGGGTGTCTTGATGACTAGAATATTCCTATGAAGGAAGGTATATATATACTACAATACAGTACTTAAAACTCTGTGACTTTGTTTCATTCTCTTTTTACTATCTTTTAATAAAATATGACTTTCATTGGTGTTATCCTAATTACATCGTGCACACAATTCCTCAATGAAATAAAAAGTCAATATGTGAATGACAGTAGTAAGGGAAGAAAATAGCATTTCAGATGGTAAAAAGGCTGCTCTGGTAACAAAGACTGAATCAATCCCTATGCTGTATAGCAGCTTGATCATATCTTTAAAACTGATAGTAACAAAGAATATTTATTTGTTACCATGCTATTGTAGGATTTATTTGAAAACTCAAATCCCAATTATCAGGAAAATTGCGTCCTCTTTATCTCACAGAAGGGCATTCTGAATCATAGCATATTTGATTATTGGGACTATAATATTGTTACCTTGCTTGAAACACATGGTCTCTCTTGATATACAAGAAAAAAAACTGAATCCATTTCAATAAATTAATAGGGATGAGAATCCCAATCCATCCTTCTTTTCAGAGGTTCACATACATTGTAATGAAATGCATTAGGAGTTTTCTTCACTTGAAATCCAAATGAGACCCATTTTGGCTCACACCCTTGACAGTCTCTTTTATAAGCATTGCTGTCTCCTGTTCTTGTGTGGGCCTAGTAAAATGCTTCCTTTGTAAGATGCACAGAGACAATATAATGCTACGAAAGACGAAGGTGTCAAAACACAAAGTTAGAGGCAATCTAATCAATGCCTCCTGATTTAGCCTTTGAAGGCTCTCTTCATTAAAACTCTTTAATGGTGAGGCTTATCTTGAGGTAGAGCTGTTACTTAATATTTTTCAGTGTCATTCTTTGGGCAGTCATTTGTACCTTTTAAATGTATTTTAAGTATTTATTGTTTAGTAAATTGGATGTCTTGTTAGCATGGTGGTGGTGTGAATGACTTGCATCAGAATGATTGAAGGTAATAGTGTATAAATTCCCAGTACATTTTCCCCTGTTCCTTTATCCCTATCTTTTCCTCTAATAAAAAAAAAATTAATTTATTTTCTTTCGAAATATTAGGTGTTGGACCGTCATTCCATGCTTTCCAAAAACAGATATTTAGACCTTTTTTCATATCTAAGAATCTGAAATTTAAAAATAATGCAAAACAATTAAGATTTGTATTTGAAAGGAGTTTATTTATTATTGCCACCCAAATACACTTTGAAAGAGAATTATCATTTTATCTAGAGCTTTGAGATAAAGCAATGGGAATCGCACCTAAAGGGATAGAAACAATCCTAAACTCCCCCGAGTTTTTGTTTCCCAGTAAATATATTACAAATGCTGAGAGATGTGAGAAGAGAGATGTAACGACTGCCCAATTTCCGATTTGGTTGTGCACTTAGGAATTATGTCTATATCAGACATTCTTTAAAATGTTCTGTTTTCTTAAGTGTGAATGAAAGTGTATAAAATATAAAATGTTTTGAATCTTCAATTCACTAGTCCCCTCCCTCAGCAATTTAATCAAACTTAATAAAAAGCTTCAAATTTTCTTTTATACATGGACCATATGGCATCATGATTTGAAAAATAAAGAGAGACTACATTGAAGAACATCTTATTAATGACGTATGTGTGTATTTATATTTAGACCCATTTTATACAAACACAAAGTGCGTGGAAAGCCATATATTTATAGCCATAAAGATACTTTCCTATTCTTTGTTTGCATATTTACAGAATGTATAATCTTTCCTGTAGACAGATTTAACAAATACATATGGATTTGGACCAGAAAATTACACCAGTCGTTTAAAAAAAAAAAAAAAAAAATCACAAGATGCCCTTGCTCTCCCTTCCACCCCAATCTACAATTATCAGTAAAAATAAATCATTGAGAAATGCAGAAAATATGAAAAGATAAACATCGCACCTTCATGCACACAGTTTCTTGAAAATGGAAAAGAATTCAAGCAACTTTGACCTGATTTTTAAATGACTTCTGTGGTGACTCCAGCTGCTGTAGCTTAGTAATTATTTGTGATAGGTTGTTTTTGAGTCCCATATGTATAAGAGCTCCAGGCCCAGCTACCTCATTTGCTGGCACACAAACAGATTCTTCCAGGTGCTGAAAATTAAATTTTAATATATTATTTAAATATTAAGAGAATTACAGTTTCAGTAATTTTACTGCTACAGCTGGAGTGCAAAGCATGTCTATAGAATGCAGTGTTGGACAATAACATATAGGAAGTTTATAGTGATTTTAAAAAGTATTAGCTTATGTAGTCAATAGATTATGGCCTTGTTTGGTAGTTACTTAATCTATAGGTAATCTTGATTCTAGTTCTGGCATCCTCTAAATTATTGTATTTTCTGGTCTTTTTATATTATCTATGTACAAAAAGAACCTATCAATGGCACAGCAATTACAGATTTTCAAAGGTAGGTGGTTAAGAAATCTGTGTTTCTTACGGTTTCCTACATATGTAGTATCCTGTTCTGAAAAGAATTTTAAAGCCTAGAATATGGTATCTGTTATTTCTACTTTTCAATGAGAACCATCTCAAAGCTGTTAGAAATCAGGGGGAAAGTCAACAAAGTTCTAGTCTTTAAGACTCTCGAAGCAGGATTCATCACTGGCATGCCTCTAAAATATTTTGTGTGGCATTTGACCCATTCAAATGATGTAAAAACCAATTTTAAATAAGTGTGTGTTGGTAAGATGCCCATAGTTTGTTTGGAATTTAGAGTAAGAAATAAATTTAATAATGGTCTTTTGTAAGTTGCAATTATTTGTAACTTAATTTTTATGACAAAATCTGACTTTTCTAGGCATTATGCACCTTTAACTTTACATGTAAAAACCTCTGTTTTGCTAACTAAAATACGCTCTGCTGGTAGAATCATGGAGCAAACGGCATGTACTGTAACTCCGTGGCAGGTCGATTTACATGCTCTGGAGACAAATGACTTAACTTCAGGTCTCAGCTCTGCCACCTTCCAGGTTTGGACAGGCAGCCTCTCAATGCCTTAGTGTTGTCATCTGTTTTGTGGAGCGATTTTGGAAGGTGGTTACAAGGAGTTGATGAATTTATCGAATAAAAGATTTTAAATAGTATGTGGTACAAAGTAAGCACTTTCTATCAGTTTATTTTTATTATTTTTTTTATTGGTAGTATTCATGCCACTAATTTTGAGTTTATGGTATAAATAAATAAAGCGCAATGCTCACCTTTATAATGTTTGCAGGGTTTTGGCATTTATTCAAAATACTTCTCCTAGATAATCAATAACTTTGTTATTTAACTCATTAATATAAAGTCTTTACCCTTGAGATTTCTACTTTACCCTACCCTTAAAATTCCTTCTTTAGATCACAGTAGTGGGCCATTTATATTTTCATTCATAACTCCAGATACAGTGTGAAAAACTGTGACACAAACTGTCAAGGAGTAAATTATTTAATAGAATCTCCGTAGGAAGAGTTACATCATTACTTGTTAAATCTCAGAACACATTTTAAAAATATAAGACTCAAAATTTTTCAGTCTTTTCCTTTTTCCTTCTCATAACAGATAATACTAGAAAATAATTACTTTTAAAGGTCTTAACTGCTTTTGGAAAATCCAGCTGGTTTTGAAAATGACTATAAGAAAAATAATCATACAAATTATATTGTGAAAGATGGATTAAAAGTCATGCAACATAACATTTTTCCTCGGTAAAACATGATTTTTATGTGTCCATGTGAGTAACTACTATTTTTCTATTGTAAAACACAAAAGATTTGGAGTGTCGAAATGAAGAATTAACACATATATATACTCAGTACCCACTGGGTCAGGACTATTTTAGGCTTGGGGTGGGGCAATAGAGAGCAAGTTTATGCTCAAATGATAGAGTAGACAATAAAGAGATGAATATGTAAAATAATGTCAGGTAGTAATAAAGGCTGTGACCAAGTAAAGCCTATATGCGTATGGAGGACCCTCTTCAGGTAGACAGGGAGGGTAGCCGTGGAAGGGGTCTGTGAGAAAGTGTATTTGACCTCAGGGAGAAAGCTATGACTGTTTGTGGGGAAGAGCATCAGACAGAGGAACAGCATATGCCGTTCTGTTCAGAGGCAGGAACCAGCTTCAAGTGGTGTAGGAAGGGCAAGAAGACCATTATGATCAGAGCTAAATGAGTGAGGGGAAAGAGGAAGGAGAAGAGGGCAAAGAGGCAACCAGAGACCAGATCACATAGGAATACTCTGACTTTGTGTGATAAAAAGTTGTTGAAGTGAACTGAGCTTATTATTATTATTATATTTTTTTATCCTCACCCGAGGACATTTTTCCATTTTTTGTTCAGACAGAGCGGGAGGGAGAGAGAGGAAGAGAGAGAGGGAGAAACATCGATGTGAAGGGACACATCGAGTGGCTGCCACCCGCACGACCAACCATGGCTGGGGACAAACTGCAACCGAGGTACGTGCCCTTAGCGGGGACCGAACCCGGGTCTCTCTGTACCGCAGGCCGACGCTCCAACCGCTGAGCCAAACCGGCCAGGGCTGAAGTGAACTGAGCTTAAAGGGATGTAATGACTTACACCTTTAAAACATTGTTCTGATTGCTATGAGAAGAAGAGAATGTAAGGGTGCAAAGGGTGTAAAAGAAAAATTAGAATGCTTTAACAATAGGTTTCCATGGAATTAGATTGATGGAGGGGGTGAGAAGGGGTTGGACTTTGGCATCTATTTTGAAGATACCGAGTTGAACCATACGAAAAATAGAACTTGAAGAATTGCCGATGGATTAAGTGTGAGGTGTGAGGAACAAATCAAGGATATCTCCCAGGCTATTGGCCCAAACAACTGTGCGAATGAGGGTGTGATTTATTAGGTGAGAAAATGTGGGAGAGGATTGTGTTTGGGGGGTGGGGATCAAGAATTCTATTTTTTACATAGTACCTCATCTAGGAGGAATAGGAGATGGACTGAGTATTATGGAACTCAAAGGAGAGATTGAAGTTGGAGTTCTTGTGGCCATGACTGTAATTCAGATGGTATTTATAAACCATGGTGGAACTGATTAGCATCATCTTGATTGAGATCTGAGGCCTAACATCTGAGATCCAACACAAGAAGTTGGGAGGAGGGAGATCCAGTTAGGTCACTGAGAAAGAAGGGTCAGTGGAGGAGGGGAAAAGGAAGAGAGTGTGGTGTCCTGAGAGTCAAGTGAGGCCCTCAGAGAGGTGGGGGGTGATCACGTTCACAGTCCCTCTCCCCTGAGCCCTCACTTTTGTCACTTAGATCACAAGTGTTCACAGACAGGCCAGGCTTTGGGGATCCCTCTCTTCTTTTCAGTCACCACATTTCGACTTGTTTTCTTTCCCTTTCTCCCTCAGTACCAAGTCAGGTGTTACCATCTACAGACATGTATCTTCCTTATACCCAGGTTCCTCGTGATGCTTCTCATTTTGCTCCTGGGTGGATTTAGGACTAACCCCGGACCATCTTTGTGGGGGAAAAAACGGGCGATACTGTCAGGAAGGAAACATTCCTCTTAAGCCTCTCCTCTTGTCCCACCTTCACTGCTGCCACAGTGCCAGCATCCCTGGTCCTGTCCTAATTCCTCCACCTCCTCACCCCTACAAACCCCAGCCTGCTCAGTTCTTCTGTCTAATGTTATTTGGCTCATATCTACTAGCCTTTTTCTTATGTACCAGAAAATAGAATATATAATCTCTGCCTTCATTCTTTATTCCTGTTCCTGATCATCTGAGTTTGGTTCTTTCTCTAAGTTGGCATCTGCTCTCTATACTGGCAGAGCTCAGTTCATTGTAGTGCCCACTCTGCAAGTCGATGGAAGAGCCTGGGGTCACCAGCAAGGGCAGATGTGTATTGTTTTCTACAGGAAATTCTCCATGTTTAGTTATTAATCTCTGTGGTAAACTAGGGGTCAAATGGGTTTTTTTCTGAGGTAGGCTGGACCCATATTATATCAGTGTTTTTTCTATGAGAAAATATATCCCAAGTTTTTAGTAAGCAATTTACTTACTAATAAAGTTTCAGAGTATAATTTATTTACATTTGAGGGACTGCATTATAGCATGCATGTTATATATAATCTACAATAGACATAATTACTCATGATAAATCTAATAAATGATTCTAATAATGATTTTCTGAAATATGAAAACTAAAAATTTTATATCAAAACAAATTATTTTAAATTACTCTTAGTTTTATTTAATTAGAAATTACTGAATCATGGAACATTTATTTTTTTGCGTTGGACTAAGTCTCTAATTTCTCTTCCTAAATTTATGAATTCAAAAGCATATTCCAGTCCAGCCAGTGTGGCTCAGTGTTTGAGCATCTACCCATGCACCAAGAGGTCACCGGTTCGATTCCCAGTCAGGACACATGCCCAGGTTGTGGACCTGATCCCCCAGTGGGGGGCATGCAGAAGGAGGCCAATTAATGTTCTCTCTCATCGATGTTTCTATCTCTCCCTCTCCCTTCTTCTCTAAAATCAATAAAGAAAAAAAATTTTTTTTAAAAAAGCATATTCCATTGCAGAAAAAAAAATGGCATATAGGAATTAGACATTTTTAAGTTAAATATGTTTTATAATAAAATAATCTTAAAAATTAATGTTCATTATATTTAAATGTAATATATTATAAAACTAAATTAGTTATGATAAGTGTATATTTGAAAATTTTAAGGAGAAATGTAACCCACATGGCAAAATTGATATACTTGATTCTAATTTTTAAAATATAGAGAATATAGGATTCAAGTACAATCTGTATATTTTTTAAAGCACATTCATATCTGTCATCTCATTTTCACTGTGCAATAACCCTAGGAGGAGGGCTGATATTATGATCCCTATTTTATAGATGAAGAACTCGTGGCTCAGGAAGGTCACTTATGGTTTGGGTGCTAGTGAGAAATGTCTGACCTTGTCATTTGGACTCCAAATCTAGGTCTCTCTTCACTGCCCCTGGGCTGCCTTCTATTTTCTGAGGCAAATTGTCTTTAAGTTGTATCCCTGGAGTTGTGGGATGCAGCATAGGTTTCAGTAGCAACGTGTTCAGCTTTCATTTTGGCTCACTGGACGCCTATGGAGCTGATCTAAGCCTTGAGTGCCAAAGTCTGTGAGCCACTCTGTGTTTGGAGTAGATCTGTGCAGTACTGAGCAAGAGAAGAAACTGGCATCATCATGCTCTGTGTGTTTTTTATTTATCTACATTGTTGAGAGTATTACAGATGTCCCCCCTTCATGTTTTGTATTTTCAAAAAATTTTACACACTTTTGGGCAGGGCTTTCCTTTTACCACCCAACATGACAAGGTGGCACTTTGGTGAAGAGCATGTCCTGTCAATTCTGGATCGTTAATCACATCAAGGAAGTTTCTTCCACACAAGGGAGACGGGGAGGACGTGGAGATGGCCATTCCCAGGCGCTCAGGGGGTAGCATCAGTGTTGGGGAAGGAACCGTCTGAATCTACTGAATCCCTGCTGCAGGGTACTGGCTGTTGATTATTGAGGGGTGAAATGATTAGTTTACATGTCTTAGTATCTAATTTAGGATTTAAAAAAAAAAGAAATAGAAAAACTTTTCTGCTCTCTTTTTTCTTTTGTATACTACTTATCATGGGTCGTAAGGTAAAGGATAAGTGAAATGTGGTGCTTTCAAAATTGTTTTAATGTAAAAAGGTCTGAAACAATGTATAACCAATTATTGACTTTAAGTTGGCGGTTCTTTTGAGGGTGGTTAGCTTTGGAGAACAAGGGAAGCTTTCAAGATATTTTTTGGCTTTTATGTGATAAGACTTAATTTAAAAAACAATAAAGGAGCCCTGGCCGGTTTTGCTCAGTGGTTACAGCGTCAACCTGTGGTCCAGAGAGACCTGGGTTCAGTTCCTGCCAAGGGCATGTACCTCGGTTGCAGTTTGTCCCCGGCTCTGGTTGGTCGTGTGGGTGGCAGCCATTTGATGTGTCCCTTTCATGTCGATGTTTCTCTCTCTCTCTCTTCCTCTCTCTCCCCCTCCCACTCTATCTGAACAAAAAATGGGAGAATGTCCTTGGGTGAGGATTAAAAACAAACAACAATAAAGGAAACTTTTAAAAACTGTTATTTACTCTGAAAGAATGCGAGGAAGATATACTTCCCCAACTTAGAAAGACAACCAAAGCCTTATTATGGAAGAACAGTATATTCCCCTTCATCAGAGTGGACTGTTTCTATATGACCCTCAGGACAGCCAAGTGAGGTGAGGTGCATGCCGAACCTCCCAGGTGTGTGCTCACCTTCCAGGAGAGTTTCAAGAGGCCACAGTGGTTCATGTGCGCTCTGAAGTTGATTTGGATTTACTGTCTTCACTGTGGGTTTTTTAATGAAATCGAACAGGGAGAAATGTTTTCTTACTAATAGAAGCATAGATTAGTTCTTTGCTAGTCCCCTGCAGTTTTGGTTTCTTTCTTTCTTTCTTTCTTTCTTTCTTTCTTTCTTTCTTTCTTTCTTTCTTTCTTTCTTTCTTTCTTTCTTTCTTTCTTTCTTTTAGAAAATACTACACTTCAATGTTTTGAGATAACAAGTAACATAACATAAGGAGGTTTAGTAACATAACCTGGAATAACCTTGTAAAAGTTATATCCTATTTAGACCGTAGCAACAAAATTATTATACAGAAAATAATAATAATAGAAGACTAGAAATTAGTAATTGCTAATATGGGGTTAGCTTTTTTTTCTATCTTTTGCTTTAAACACAGACTTTTTAATATGTACAGGTGTAAAGCCATATCTAACATGGGAATACTCATGCATTATAGACACTCATTTCCATTTGGGTTTAATTTAACCTCTACTGGTTATTTTGTGTGCTGACATTTTAAAGTTTGAGTAAGATTGATTTCCTCAGACAAACCTAAAATATACATGGATTTGCTTGATTTTATTATATTGACTGTTTTAACTCAAAATTAAAGAAAGTAGTATCATTGCCAGTCAGTTAATATCAAAAAGCTAACTTCTGCATTTTGACATTTAACACAATAACAAAATACCAAAGAACTGAAAGATGCTAAAAATGAAGAGTTTATGGAGTAGAAATATTTGGTTTACTTTTAATCATGATCTTATAGTGTGACTGCACATTAGGTTGGACCCTTGAAACTATCCACTGCACATTGACTTCCATTGTTTCCTGAGCCCCATATCGAGGGAAACAATAATTAATATAACTGGTATTATATAATCATGAATAAATTAAGTTTTAAAAATAATTGCCATTTATATCATATATTGAAGTATTTATTTCTGTTTTTTTTCTTTTTGTATTTTAAGTAAAATAATAAGAATTTGAAAACTGCCATTGTAAGATGATATGATCTATAAAACTTATGTTTACCATCCATCTATCCCTTTTTTTTATGCTCAGTAATTAAAAATGGCTATGGGCGTTTTTTATCCACTGAGATTTACCAACTGCTATAGCTTTCAACATTTATAGAAGGATTTCTACACCTGCTTTTTTAAGTGAAATAATCAAATATCAGAGCAGCTTGAAGTATTTTCTTTAAAAATAATAATAAGTTTACCTCTAGGCCTCTGGTTTTCAGCAGATAGAAAGCACTATCATTAGCCTACCATCCGCTTTAATTTGAAATCCTAAGAACAAAAGTCATTAATAAGTCCTTTGTCATGGATTTTAAAAAAGAAGACGCCTTTTTAGTATTTGTATGTCATCATGCCAGGCCTAGAAAATTAGGCTAATTTATTATTTAAAACACTGGTGGGATTCCTAATTGCATTCATCATTAGATATGACACGTTTAGAACTGAGAACCATATCCAGTGAGAATTTTCCAGTTTGAATTTTGAAATAAAAATATTTTTCAAGAGATCCCTAGCTATTGCCTGTTACCATGGCAACAGTCCTATTTGTCTGAGAGCTCTGTCCGCTGCCAATGAGAGAGCAACATCAACTAAACATACGAATACATCAAAGACAAATTCATATGCTCAATCTGATCAGCTCAATTAATGTAAGAACAGAAGCTGAAGGGGGTTAAAAGAGGGCACCCATTCAGGATAGATGAAGCCCCTTTTAGCAGAATATACACGCCGGCCTTTTGGGGGAGGAATTTAGCACACTGTCAAAAACATTATCAGAAAAAGAAAGTACTAGGCCTCCTACACCTAACAGATATGAAGCTGTCAGACAAAGAATAGCACTATTCATTAAATGACACTTATTTTCTCCCACTTTACAAGAATACAGCGAACAAAACAAGCAGGGGAGCAGCTGAGAAAGACACTTTTTTCTTTTGCTGGTGATGACAGACACGCGGCAATTATGGTGATAACTAAGGAATACTAAACAAGGGGCCAGCCTCCATTCTGTTTATCACCTTAAATTTTATGTTACTAAATTTGCATGCAGCTCCTGTCTTTGTTTTATTATTTATGTCTGGGAAAAATTAGATGCCTTTGTTTTTAATATGGTGCCTTGAGTTTAGTGAAGCACACCTCTAAACTCTGCAAATCCTCACTTTTCTTGTTAAATGGCCATATCAAGTTGAAACGCCTTTGAAGTAAGACATTTCCAAAGCACAACAAAACTGCTATTATCAATGAGAGGTGTATGCGGGGCTTGGGGGACTGTGTTCATTAGTGTAAAGGGAGATAGTCTGTATTAGTTCTGCACGTTTTTAAAGAGATAGAGCAAAACTTATATTAATTGCCACCTTCTCTTTTATGCTTCATTTTACGGTGATGTGCGTACGGTGTGTGTTTAATACATCCCTCCCCCCCCCTTTTTTTTAAAGAAGTTGTAGGTGGTGGGAATAGAAAATGGTTTGTAGGGTTGGTAACAGGAACAGGCAAGTAGGAGTTCCTGTGAGATTGCTGCCTTTTAAGAATCTTATGCTTAAACCATGATGATCTGATTTAAGGCCCATTATCAATAGTCTGCTACTTATATCTGCATGATCGTCAACTGATTGATACTGACTTTGTAGCCATGTGCTCCATAATGCGCTGTCAGGAAATGCTGACAGATGCAATGAAAGAACAATAAATGTGGGGCAGCCGTAATGTAAAGGTCCAGCTAGGCTGTATGAAAACTGATAGCTAGGATATTGGCTCCTATGTTACCATATACACCAGTCCCTTTGAGAATTTAGCTGGTGAGTGAATTAAAATGGTCTCCTGATACCCAGAAGGGAGGGGAAAAAAAGATCTTCATTTAAGGAACTTGCCGACTTTGCCAAAACATTGCTTAATAAGAACGGAGCCAAGATTAAAAAAAAAAAAATTCTCTTACTCAAAAATCTAGGCATGTCTGACACATCTAAGAAACTATTTCTTAAAAGTCAATAAGCACAAAAAAGCACTGTATCCACTTTTTATGATACTTAATCCATTTGTATATAATTACAAAAGGAGACATTTTATTAAAATTCCTATTTTAAATGTAAGGCATTTGATACTTTTTTTTTTTTTTTAAATTCTTGATCTTAAACTTGGTGCATGAATATAGCTGGCATTTTGCCAGTGTGGGCTTTTAACAAATGATTAGGATGAGAAGTCAATATATTAAAGCCATAAAAGTTACTCTCTTCTTCTTGGTCTTAAAATGTAGTTTTAAAAGAACTTAGATTGGACTACAACATAATACTTTATCATGCTTTTTCTTGATTACCTATTATTTTAGAGATAACCTTTGCTTTCTTAAGAATCACTTAAAAATTTATTGTAGTTAAAGGTATAATCAACATTCCAAGATAGCTGTCTCAAAGTAGAATCCTAATACATTTTAACAAATCATTTTTTAGAAAGTAAAATCATTATTTACAATATCTTAAAAAATAAAAATAGACTTTGATATGTGACCTTAATTTTTCTTCCTTTGATTAGAGAGTACTTATATCTTTTGAATGCTGAGCCCATTGGGGTGCATAATTGGTCTGAATTAAGGTTAAAGATGCATTGATAATTTTGATGTTTCCTTCATAGAAAAGTAAAAGATATCTTCTTTATTTACATTATCTAAAATGTTTTGGGAGACTGTAGAGAATCTAATTTTATTTCATTGGGTGGGGAGGTGAAAATAATTTGCTTAGGTGCATTTACTTTTTGACCCAATCCTTTTTATGGTATTAATTTGCCACATTTAAAATGATGTTTAAAAACAGATTTTTAGAATGAAAATAATTTATTCTAGCAAGATTTGAAAGATCCTATCTTCTGAGAGTACTCAAAGAATAGTCTAAGCAGATCATTGACAAAACAGACCTATGACAGACTGTGATTGTACACATTCAATAGAATGACTTTTTTATACCATATTATTGACATAATAGATTGAGTCATCATTACTGTCTGATATGCAAAGGCCTGGTTTAGAACTCTTCTGTGGATCCTCTTTAGCACACAAAATATTGACAACATAGACAGTAACGGCAGTAACGGCTCCTTTGGAACCATTAGGGTCCATCATGTCAGGGCCGGCTCAGACATTTTGTAGCAGGTAGCACACAGACTCTTGACATGATAGATCATAACAAGTCCAAAGGAATAATTATCATTCTTTAGATTATACCATACTTATGAATTTTATAGTTTATTAAAATTAGAGCATGTTCTTGCCAATATGAATTTTAAGTAATTCATTAATGATATTCTATTAGTAATAAACATTTGATACACATACATAGACACACACACCATGTACATTATAAATTATATAAACAAACCATATCACATGCAGTTACGTACACTTTTCCCTATCTAGGAACTTAAGAAGTTCACACTGATTATTATGAATATTCATAAAAAGCAATTCAATCTCAGCCTTATACCTTTTATGCCAAGAGTCAGCCTCGAGCAAATTTTACCGTCCCCGGCCTAGACCTTTGAAAGCAGATAGGCCTAATGGAAAGAGTGACAGAGCTTGAGTGACATGGACTCTGACAGGCAGGAGCTCTGGTGGGCACCCATATAATTAGATCTTTTGTGTGGTCTGGTTAGCTAAGGCAGAACTTGATATTTTACTAACAAAATTCTTTGAAAACAAACCTCGTTTCCCCCAAACTTTAGGTTGTTTGCCAAATAAAGAAATGAAAATAAAATCTGCAAAGAAAAATTCCCTGGTAGTTCTGGATGATTTGTATTATCTGCAGTGTAAAAGATGCAGTGAGTGATACTGGATTGGCTTGCAAGGAAAGCATCATGCTTTTTCTTGTCATGTGAATAGTTTTTATTGTGTTGAGATTAGAGACAAATAGAAATTATATTATACAATGTGGCAAGCCATTACTTTTTCATAAAAAGAAATTTTGTCTGCAGTGAGAAGCTTTTGATCTTGAAGACTTTCTAAAAAGCTTTTTTAGGTTTGATTGTTGGTGGCGTTAGTTTGTTATTTGGTGTAAATGTCGGTATCAATGTATGGAAATTATATCAGGTAGTTTCACAATTTGCATGGCAGTATGTAGCACTTAAAGAATGTCCTTTTGGTATATTCATTAAAATGTAAATTCAGCTTTTTCTTTAAAGCTTTAATGAATATAGGTCCTAATCAGTTCATATCCTATAAGAAAAATAGTTTTCTTACTTTTATTAGCCACAGATTCTTTTCCCATGGTTTTTGCTTTTTTTCAGGTTCCAAGCAACATCATAAGCTTAAAAAAGAAAAAAAAAAAAAAGCAAAGAAACAAAGCAATTGCTTTGAACTTACAAACTCATTTTGACACAGAAAATTCCCTTTCTCCGTATCTTTAACACTCTTAGAGAATTGGAGTAGACCAATGCATATTTTCTGTTACTGAAAAATGCAATGGCATAAACCTATTGCACACTGGAGGTCACCCTTGCTATTTACAAATTCTCTACAATTTTAGAAAACAAAAGTAGATACTACATGATTTTAATATGCACCACAGTTTTCATGATATTTTGATATAAATACATGGATGTTATGTGTCTTCCATCTATAGTTAGTCATATTAAGTGCAATTAAGGAACCCATTATAAAAATCTTATGGTTGTCTGATTTTTCTGATGAAATAAGCAAATGACAAGAAGCTTTTCAAAACAAAACTAGAAGCTTTCATTATAGATTATATATAATGGATTTTGAAAATCTTTCCAAATTGTTATAACAGAATTCTAGAGTAGAGTTCGTATGCATTTCTTACTCAATAATTTGTCAGGGTTTTTTTTTCTACATCATTTGTGGGGATAACGTTACCCTAGTAATACTTACAGCTTGTTGATTAAAAAAAAATTACTTTTTAGTAATTTCATTTTTATATAATTTATTGTGGTATGCTAAATAGTTGACCATGTTCTACTGGTTTTCTGCCATGTTACTTTTACATTTTTATCTCCATTCAAAATAAAAATAATGACATGATTTGACTATGAATAAAAATTTATTGCTTAAAAATCTACTTAGAAGCAAGGCCATGTATAAAGACAAGTTTATTAAATTCAATGAGAACTCTGGCTTTTGCATATATCTCAATAACAAAACATAAAACTGAGGGGAAACAAATTTTTGCCTACATCTTGAAGTCATTCAAAATAGGATCCTAAGATAGATTGATAAGTGTCTGATTCTATTTCAGTAAGAAGAATATTCTGAAAATGTAAGGATTCATCATCTGGGAGCTATAACAAGCAAAGTCTAACATTTACAAAGGGGGAAAAAATACGTTTTATCTATTTTTTTTTTTTTTTTTTTAAGATGGAATAGGAATGCCTTGAATTTTTCCTGATGCATATTACCTCAGTATACATATCTGGTTTTCTTTCTCAGAGTTATTTTAGAGCACTTTTTAATCTTTCATGAAAAGGATTCTTATATCCAGTTTCATAAATGTTTAACACAATATGTCAATTATCTGGCACAAGAGTCAGAGGTCAGAAGTGAGTTAAAATATGGGAAGATGTCTTTAACAGAGTCATATGGGGTGGCAGGATCAAGAGAGCAGAGGGCACACATCACATGCCCTCGTCAAAGCCTAAAGATATCCAGGGATATTTGTCCACTAACAGCAGCTCGAACATTCTCTTCTGTTTATACCATGAGAGACGTCACCCACTCTCCTTGCCTCTCCTTATGTAGGGTTCACTGGGAGAAACTGATGAGCCATACCCCAGGCTTCAGCTGGTTGATTTTTACAGAGAAACAAATGCCTAGCATCTTCTTTTCTTTCAACTTCCTTTCTGAGACATTGCCAGTGTTCTATCCTCTGTCTCCCCCTTTTTAATCCAGTCATTCTGTCCATTGTTGAGGGTTTGAAGCTGAGTGTCTCCGTGAAGTCTTTCCCAGATACTCTTGCATCATAATATCTCTTGTGCAGACAGTATAGCAGAGTGCCCCACTCACTTTGGATTTGATATGTGTGCATCTTTAGGATTGTATTTCACTAGAAACTATGTGTTTGTTTCATCCCACCAGTGAGTTTGTATATCCAGTTGCAGTGCTATCTCTCTTATCCTATAATCCTCACTGCCCTGCGAGGGACACTGGACACTGAGCAGCTGGAAGCAATCTCTTTCTCCTCTGACTCTCATAGCACTTCCTGTGCACCACGTCTCTAACCCTTATCACGTCATACTTTGTATTAAGAATGTGTTTTATCTCCTTAGCTAAAATGAAAATTCCTCAGGAGCAGAACTATGTCTTCTGCATCTTTGTATCCCACACTGTCATCACTAAAACAACCACATGTAGAACCATGTGTTAAATTCTTAACTAGAATTTATTGAGTACCTTTGTACAGAGCACTATGCTAATTGCCAAAGATGATAACACATAAAGCATTATTGTTTGTGCCAAAAAGGAGCCCAAATAAAGTGGTGACAGAGTAATGAATGTGAAAATGACAAGAACATGACCAGAGCAGAGGCAATGGAGAGAACCCCGAATTGTGGCTGGGAATGGAAGTGGCCAGTTTCAAGCTTTCAGTTGGGTATTTGCTGATACGGTGTATGTGGCCTTTAAGTCCAGTTCCAGTGGCATGGCCCATGGCAGAGACTTCTCTCTATGGGGATCAGAGAAGAGCCTAAATGGAAAAGATTTTCATGCAACCTCATCCCACCCAAAAGAGTGATGGCCAGTAGACCTCTTTAGTTTGAGCACTCGGATATAACTTAGGACAGATTGCAGGAAAGACTTTGCTCACATACTTGTTGATGAATATGGGTACTCACTTTGATGTTTACTGACTGGACAAATAAAAAACAAATAATCCCATCTTGAATCACAAGCATTCTTTGTATTCATCAGGGAACTTTATAACTTTGTAAATATTATCATAATAAATTTCATTTCTTTCTGGAATTTTACTAACTTCCCTTTACTTCAGTCCAGTAAACTGAGTAGCTGCTTGATATTTTAAACCAATATTAGATTCAAAGCTAGTTAAGAGAAGAGGCTGCAGCTAATGGTTCTCTCACACACAAATGCTTAAATTCTAATTTAAATTAGTTTTAGAATAGAAAATAAATTTTAAGTATGATAGCGATAAAGCATTGTATTAGGTTCTAAGGAGTCATGGAGTAACTATCCCTCCAGTACCTGAAGTCAGATTACCTTGCCCTTGGCAGAAACACTTGATAAATGTTTGGTGGGTTTAATTTTATTTTACCATGAGTAACACCTGAATTTTTCTGTGTTGTAGTGATGCTGAAAATTTTAGTATAGAAAAACCCTTTAAAATATCCATTCACTCTACAATGAAATGATTAAACCCTTGCTTATCTGCAGTGAAAAAGACCCTTGTTCTTTGATCCTGTAGCTATTTTAGTCTACCAACAGCATTTTGATTCTTAATATCCTGCTAAAGAAGTGACTCAATAATACCAATCAATAAGTATTTCCTGAAAGTGTCATTTCCAAAAAAGTACTGAGGGGAATTAAAAAGATGGGTGGAGGGTAAATTCTGCTTTCAATATTACCATATTTGGCTGGGGGGAAATTGAAGGTGATGAAAATATAATATATCATGTATAAAGTACCAAATGGCAGAAGATTCTATGCGGATCCAGAAGGAAATCTCTCTTTTTGGTAGGGCAAAGAGTCTAATGCAGAATGAAGTGAAACTTGAGCTGGAATTTGGAGGATGAAATCTGGTTCAGGGTGTGCAAAGATCTACAGGGATGGTCTTTAGCATAAAGCAACTGATGTGAGCAAAAACCCAAAGGCTGAAACATTTATGGCACTGGGGAGCTCATGAGCAAACCTGGCTGGAGTTCAAGGAAAGCCGGCTGGAAAGATAGATTGGAACCAGGTCACAGTGCTTCTTATGTTCTACAGGAGTAACAGTCCTTTGATTCCTTGGGCTTTGGGGCACAGTCACAGGGTAAACAACAGTTTTGAACTTTGACTTGTAAAACCATAGCAGTTGAAGGACTATCATGTATTGGACCGACAAGGGCAAGTTAGTGAAGGGACCATTACCAGGAGCCAAGGCGAAAGTGAGGAGGAGAAGCACTGTCAGGCCAAGGAAGATGTAAGGGAGTTAAAAATATACAGTATTCTAAATGGAGTGCTTTTTATACTTTTTTTCACTTTTGTAACCCATAAGTCTCTACACTTACCTTCTGTATGAAAAAGAGGAAGATTTCACTTCAAGATTATCAGGGGTAAACAAGGGAATGTAGACTACAGGATTTTAGAAAATTGACCTGAGAAGATGTGAGACACAAGGTCTCATATTAAATTCTTTATCAACATCTTGAGGGAGAGGGTAGCAAGTGTTGGGATTGATCAGAGTGACCTGTGGAGATGGGTAAAGATCCATAAACCCAAGCCCAGCTCTTGAGGTACCTAATCAGAAGGCCTGGGCATGAGGCCTGGGTATGACGCCTGAGCATCTGTACTGTAACTCTCTGTGGATGATTCGGATGCATACTAAAGTTGAAAACCAGGACTATGTGTTCTTTCTACCACAGTTTCTTCACTTATCATTATTAAGGCAATTAATCACTCTTATGGAAAGAAGTGATGGTTATAATATCCACACTTAAAGATTAATATCACTATTGTTAATGACATCCCAATAATTTCCCTTTACTATCTCTATATTTTCTCAAAATGATCCATTAAAGATCACTAAGAATAAAAGAATTTATTTATCTAAGTAGCTTTATTTCCAAGTTTAACTGAAGGCTGAATGACTATAATGATATAATTTAATAGTAAACCTACCCACCTGGTCAGGATTCTTAACATGCTGTGAAAGTAAAATATTTCATATTCATCAAAAGTTCTATTGGGACATTTTCCTCATGAAAAATAATACGGATGTTACTTCCCTAGCATTTTAATATGGTTTTGGAATTTTCTAGACAGTCCTTTACACTAAATCATTTTGTTAATTCTTACATAATGAGGGCATATAAAAACTAAACAGACTCTTTTCCAAAGTATATATCATTTTCTGAGTTGAGGATTTTGTGGTTACAATTGTATACTTTTGGTCTGTATGATTCTGAAAGGCAATAAAATGTAAACATATTCTTGATTTTGGGAATTAGTGATGCAAATAACTTTCTAGGAAATAAACTCTCAACTGAATCTCATGTTCTTTCTTTTTATCTCTAAATAAAACCTGTCATGTGGTCATATATATTCTATATACATTATTCAAATTGTTATCAGTAGTTTGCTTTATCAACTATTTCAGCTTTCCCCTTTAAGGATTTTTTAAGCATTAAGATCCTGGGGTCATTGGAGAGGTGGGTCATGGTTCATGGAGAGGTAGTAATGCATATAGTCTTCCAATAGGCACAGGGAGTCTAAAGCAGCTTTTAAGTTTACTAAAATAATTTCCAGTGTGACTTCCTATCACTTACTAAAATTAAAAGTGATGGCAGTGTTAGACGTTAGTTTTGCTTCTGACACTGTCTGAATCTCTTAATATCTTTGGATCCTTCTATTGGTACTTGCATAATCACCTTTTACATTCACAAATAACTTGCTGAGCCTCTCTCTTTGTTGATAGTCATGAAAACAAATTTTAATTGAGTTTGGCATGTCAAAACACTTTCTTGGGTTTTATGTTTGATGTACCATGCCACATTTTCAATGAATAAAAAACTGCCTCCTTGCATATTTATTACACATTCTCAGTTAGTGAGATTTTGTTACACAAGCAGTTGCCTTATTATTTTTTACACCTGCACTTTGATATTACAGTGGTTCATTGTCAATCGACATAATGTATCAGAAGTGGCACAGCTAATGAGCACACAGGTTGCCTTTCGTTCATTTTACATTGTGAAATCCTACTGGGGAATAGACTGTAAAAATTGGGGGAGGGTGCTGACATTTTATAAATGTCATATGTCAATCCTACATTGCAGTGGTTGTGAAACACCGCATTTGATGGTATCATAGTCATGTGAGGGGCCATCTCCACGAGTGGGCAATGAGATTTTCTTTTACTATAGCTCTAAGGAAAGGTAGGGGTGTGTGTGTGTGTGTGTGTGTGTGTGTGTGTGTGTGTGTGTACTGTTGTCAGAGGGGTCCTTGAATGGCTCGTTTTGGTCATTATCTGAACAAGCAGAAAGCAAAGGCAAAGCAAGGGAAAGTGTAAAACTGTGGCCTAGAGGGGAAATAGTGGTAACACAGTTAGATGAGATGCAGCAAGTCTTCAGATCTGTGAACATTTTTATTAGAAACACTGGTGACGGGTCAGCATCTTCCAGTGTTACCCCTTTTCTAGTTGACATGGGTTTCCCCTCATATTATTCCCTCTCTTTCCAGACTGAAAGCAGGAGCAACACTACCCTGTACTTAAGTAATATCTCATCATTATCAGGGAATAACCCCATTCATGCCACAGGGATGTAAGCATTTTCTTTTCCAGTTTCAGAGAAGTAACTCATCTTAGTTTCATGGAACTCATAAATGGCTGAGACAGGACTGTATTATGACTTCTATCATTTCTATCCCAGTACTCTTTCTACCACACCAAATTTTGGCCCCATTAATATATCCATGTTTCTTCCCACAAGGTCGATTTTTATGTAAATTTAAGAATTCCTAACTTGAAGCAGAGGTGAGGTTTATTAAATATCTCCTAGGCCAAACAGATGTGTATCACGTAGACCCTGTTTTTTGGGTATGATCTAATTTTGACTGCAGTATTCAATGATTATCATTCAAAGAATATGGTGAGAAATCAATTGCCTTCTAAAATCATGATGTTAACATACAACCTTTCTAATGAATCTCTTTGTAGCCGGGTCTCAACCTGGTGACTCCGGTGTGGGGCAAACCTTGGGAACTCCAGTCCTGTTTTACGACGGACAAGTTAGGTAGGGTGGAGGGGAGCCTTACTTCTACCATCCACTTAATGTTTTTAATAACTACGTTAGGATCGTGAGATCTGGTGCGAAGGACAATGGGAATGATTTGTGTTAGTTGTAATGACTCTGTTAACTTGCCAAATTTGAACATTCTACTTTATAGGACCCCAGATCTTCTTTAAAATGAAACAAATATATATTTCCAATTTTTGAAAATTTTCACTCCAAAATTTAAACAACCTTTTGTGAAATTTTTACTTAAAAGGCCATTTCAGGAGAACTTGTAGAATCATACTTATTAATAAATGCTGGTATTAATACCAGAAATAATTTAGTTTATTTTTTGAGGAGGAGGTGGTTCATTTTCCATTGCAATTGAAAATTATTTCTAATATCTGAGCTGACTTCATTGACTAAAATAATATATGTTTTAGTAAATGTATTCTTTTATAATTTTTTTGCTGAAATTTGGGTTTAGGATTCCTAATTTCATGTTTTAAATGTAGGTTTATATGATAGTTTTGAGATACAGTTGGGAAAAGTTTTGAGATATGTCTTGAGAAGATTTAGAAGATTCTTATCTTAAGCCCAGTATATTTCTGTTAAAACTGAATAAAAACTTTAAGTATCTAGAGCTTTTGTGTGGTAAAAGTTAGGCTTCAATTATTTTTCTTTTTTGTTATCAGGTTGTCTCCTTAGCAAATGTGTATATATGCAATTGTGTGTTAGTTTAGTCATTTTAACTTGTCTATCATTGAAACTCATGCGAATGTCTTCTTTTCAGAAGTTGGATAATATCAGTTTTATTTTTAAATGTAATTGTTACCTGATGGAGCTTGTTGCTCCATCATCTGAAAATAATTATAAGTTTCATTTTCATTAAATGAAGGAGGCAACAATTTGAAAATATCTTTTTCTCATAAATGCTGAAAATTAGAACTTTTTTGGCAGTATTGTTATAAATAATCTGCCTAAATTATGAACTGTAAATACGTTGTTAGAGACTTGCCAAGAGTAGACAACCCATTAAATTTTTTTGTTGTTTAAAACTATCCAGGTCTGTTGTTGGGTAAGACAATTTATTCATACAATCATATAAAAATCATATTTAATAAAGAACAATCCAAGGCAAAGAGAAAAAAATGTCTTTATCCATAAGCAACCAGATGAGAAATGGATTTTTATTCAGTCAAATCCTTTTAGTCAATGAAACAGCATTTTCATGCATATTGCACTCAAGTGATAATTAATATAGTCGAATTCAGGACATGATGCCTGAATTGATGTACTGTCATCAATACCCCTGTTAAAATCAAACCTTGACAGGGGTTTAACACCCTGGAACAGGTCATCATATGATAATACTCTTTGCCTCTCAGTATTTGTCTTCAACCAAGCAAAGTATTACAAGATGGGGTAAGAAAAAAAAAAAGGAAATAATTACAAATGAAGAGTGACGCGGGCTGTGAATAGAACATATGTTAGGCTAGGCAGAGGCATCGGTGAATTATATCATTTCGTGATGAAGCGGCACTGGGGCTGAACGGGCCTATTTTAAACCTTGATGTATTTTATCTCTACTGTATTTGGACTGTCATCTTTAGAGAAAGACTTGGTGTAATTGAGAGTCAACTCCAATCTGCATGACTCGTGCATGAAGTGGGGGCCAGATGAGCACTGCTATGGAGGCCAGGGAAGCTACTAATAAGATAAAATGAACAATCACCTTTTATTCCTCACAGCTACAAATGCACTCTGTGAAATACAGTGTTCAGAGTTATGGCTTACAAATGCCATTCATATTACAAAGTTTTGGAAGTGTTCTAATAATTAAGGTCTAAAAGGAAATGAGCTCGTTTTAACGTTCATCTTAGCAGGCGAGATGGACTCCAAACCTGGTTTATGTTAGGCTTTCCTTGTGAAAAGCTATTAGATGTAATCAGTGTGATTTGGTCATAAAGTGTTTTCATTGTATTTGATTTCATTTGGCCATTTCCCTAAAATCTTTGTCATTTTTGCACAGGTTAAGCTAACACTCTTTAACACCCACTCACATGCTCCCTTCTTTCTTGAAATGCGTCTTGTTATCTTCTGCCAGAGAAACCACTCCATTCTCTGATTCAAGCACTCAGTTATCCTCACAACTGTAGTTCCTATTTCATGATGCTTCTTCTGTTACCATGTGTGTACCAGCCTCATCTCATCAACTAGACTGTAAGCTCCTCAAGGGCACATCCCGTAAGTTCACACTGTGTATCTCCATTATGTCTAGGCATTCAGCAATGTTAAATGAGTAAATAGTTTTGGTCTGTGGGCATACCTATATAACAAATGCACTATATCTATTAGATTTGGGAATACTTCAGAATTCTTACATCCATCCCTTTCCAACTAATCAATCAACATTGCATTGTTTGGTTTGGAAAAACTGTTATGTCTGTCTGATGCTAAGTTAGAGGCTGTGAGCTAGGGATAAAACTGAATATGAACAGTTACTGTATATCTGTATAGAATTTACATTATTTTTATTTCTATACATAAATTATCTTCCCTATGTATTAGAAATTCAGCAGGAAGTAGCATTAACTCAATCTTATATTCCTAATGGACAGGCTCAGAACTGGAATAGGCAGTGCAATATCATAAGTAATAAAGAAGGTGAGAAAAACTCTGTAATTCAGTAGTAGGTCTAGACAAGCCATGTTTCCTAAGCATTTCCTATCACCTACCGTTAATGCTCTAGGAAAAGTACAAACCTACCCACACAGAAGGCAGGTAAATTTTAGCTCACTCATGGGAGCTAAATCCATGGACCCTATCCATCAAAGTAGGGAGCATTGCTGTCTCTCCCTCTTTATTCCCCTGGCCTCCTCTATCTACCCTCCTCCCTCCCCCTGGATTAGACTACCTGTCAATTGTTTTCTTGCCCACCTACAACAGAAATGTTATCTGAAGAACATTTAGCAAAATCAGAACAACATAGTCATAATTCTGTTTAGCCATGGCCTTTAAGCCTCACCTTTTATAAAGGCAAATGCCAATTCTTTTCAGATTTTGGAAAGTTTTATGTAAATGTTAATATGATTGATAAATTATTACTGTTTCTTGTTATAGTATAGTGTATGTCTAGTAAGAGGATATGTTTGTATTCATTGTCTTTAAAATAAAATTGAAATATATCAATTATCATCTCATTTTAACAACTCTACAAACCCCAAATATTTAATTTCTTAAAACTTAGCTATTCAATAAATTAATTCAAATAAATTAATGTACGCTGTATCAGTAATAGGACAATTGACTCAGATAAAATTACAAATTAAAATATGTATAATTGGGAGCTATTTTTCATTTCTTAGGAAATGCCTTTATATAAAAATGAATAACTAGATTTTATCATTTTAATATGATTTAAACCAATGTTAGATATATACACTTTTACAAAAGAATTAAATTTTAATCTTTAGAGAGAAAGAGAGGGAGTATATGACTGTGTATGGCATTTTTCATCTTAACACAAATCATTTTGAAATATATATTAAATATTATAATGATCTTCTAATATATGACTGGTTAGAATATTTTATTTTTGGTAAGTTATTATATGAGCCATATCCTGATACCAATCTTATTACTTAACTTTTTAACAATACCATTATTCATATGCAAAATATAACAAGAAGTCTCAGGGAAATTATATAGATATACATATTGATACACATATACATATACATGTACATGTACATATACATATAGACATATGAATTTAACCCCAATTGTCTGTTTTACAATAATTTTGTCTAGCCCTGGCCAGTGTGGCTCAGTTGGTTATAGCTTCATCCCATATATCAAAAGGTGGCAGGTTCAATTCCTGGTAAGGATACTTACCCAGGTTGCTGTTCGATGTTTCTCTCTCGCATCAATGTTTCTCTCTCAAATCGATAAAAACATATCCTTGAGTGAAAATTAAAATAATAATAGTTATAACAATAATTTTGCCCAGGTCAATTGTCCTTAAAAAATTAAAGTTCCTTCTGTTTTAGCTATGTGCCTTCATGTCCCAAATGAGAAACAGGTACAAATATTTTTACCAAGACAAGCTGAAATAGTTAATAGTTAATGGCTCTAACATAGAAAGGAATATGGTTCAGGCTGACAAACCTCAGAGGAGGGGGGTCGGGGGAGGGATAAAATAAACCAAAGAAATTATATGCATGTATGTGTAACCAATGGACATAGACAACAATCCTGGGGGGGGGGGGCAGGCAGGATCGGGAGGAGGATGTCTAGGGGGGAAAAAAGGAGAAACATTAATAACAAAAATAATTTAATTAATAAAAAAAAATAAAGGTAGATATTTTGAGGCAAAAAAAAAAAAAAATAGTTAATGGCTCTAGTTAAGGAACTCATGAGTACTGACACCCTGTTCCGTATTCTAATACATTTCAAAAATAAATTATCTCCTTTTACTAAAGTTCCTCAAAGCCATTTAAACTTTTGTAATTATTATTAGCACCATATCTCTGTCTGTAGTATTAAACTTTTAAATGTTGAAATAAAACTCACATTAGAAATTCCAAATTATGAGGGAGAGTAGAATTCACCTTAAGAATTTAAATGTGAATTTGAGTAATATTATATATAAACCTGAAACAGAAAAGATCTTTGCATATTAAATATAAGAAGGAATCCATAGTTATCCAGCCTATGCCCAGCCCGCAGGAAATGGTATAGTTTAACTTATATGGAATTTGATCAATTAAATAGGGGGAAAGAGGAAGTGTTCTTAGAATTGAATGGAAACAAATAAAAATAAAGCCTTTTGTTTTATAGGTGATTGTGCAATATGCTGAGAAAGTAGTGAGTTTATACAATGAGTTACATGCTTATAGCTCACCTACACAGTGAAATACAGGGGTTCCCTTACCCTGTTACATGGTCTCACAGCTAATAAAAAAGGAAAGTTTGGGTCATATCAAATATTTCTCTATGGTGACACATTTTTTATATCTTTACAACTAACTACCTTGCCAGCTGATTCTCCAGCTGCTCAAATACAAGATGAACATATTCAAAGAACTCTCACTGCTGATATTTTCTGGAAGGAGGCATAAATTAGTTCAAAAACTAAACTATTGAAAGGAATCTGATGTTGGCATCTCTGTAGATTCAGAACCTTCCTAACTTTTTTCTAATGCACAAGTGACAGAAATCTGCATAAATGAGATCTGAGAAAGGAAGGGGGAAAGAAAAAGAAGATTAAAATAATCCAGCAAATAACCTGGAACCTCAAAAATAAAATAAAAAAAATCCACTATGGAAGTTCAAATGAGTTCTTTCAGTTCCAAAATGAACAGTGCTTAAATTCCACGCAAATAAGCATTGCCTTCAAAATTCTAGGCAGTCTTAATTGTGGCTTCCTCTGAGCTGACAGTAACTTGAAGAGATCAGCAATTTCCACTAGTCTTCTAAATTGAGCATTTTTTATCATAACTGCACTATGGAAGAAAGAAGAAACTAATGATATCAGTAAATTGCACAAAGTTCCTATTTAAGTCAGTGGCATACTGAGCACATTTGACACCTGGAGATCATTCTTAACACCCACATTCTATACAACACAATTATTTTTAGCAGTAATCATAAAGTGAATCAAATAATAAATGATGATGTCTGGAGGGGAACATATATAGTGAACTTTTTTTTCAAAATTTCAAATGATTAAACTCTGAGCATACAGCCATGTCAATAAAAATGATAAATAATAAAATTTCAGCACTATATAAGGAACAAAGTAATAATTACATTTTAATTACATTGATATGTTTTTGGAAAAAATAAAAAAAAATCTTTGCATTTAAAATTTCAAAACAAAAACTGGTCATGTAGATGGAGCAACTGAAGTAGTAAAACAAGTCCTGTTTTTTCATCTTGATCTCACTACGCTACCATTACCTACTTTAAATCCACTGTTTAAACACAGCAACATATCATAGCACAGGAGTTGGAGATACCAACTCCATCTGAAGCCAGATTAAACAATGTGGAGTGGTTACAATCCTACTCTTTTTTTTTTTTTTTTTTCTGGGAAGAACAGTCCTTAATGATACCTTGATTGAAAATATTCACATATGGTTAACTATGAAATAGCAGCTCTGTCAAGTAGTACAGATTCTGTACTTCAGAATGAAGCATAGTAACAGTTACTGGATTACTCAAGTGTTACTACACTTTGATTTGATGGGAGCCCTGGCCAGTCGCTCAGTGGTTAGAGCATTGGCCCACGGACCAATGAGTCTTGGGTTTGATTCCGGTCAAGGGCACATAACTCAGTTGCGATTCATGTCGGGCCCTGACTGGAGTCATGGGGAGGCAACCACCTGATGTGTCCCTCTCACATCAATGTTTCTCTCTCTCTCTCTCTCTCTCTCTCTCTCTCTCTCTCTCTGTTCCTCTCTCTCCCTCCCACTCTATCTGAGCAAAAATAGAAAAATATCCTCAGGTGAGGATACTACTCTTGAATGTGGTGTCATAGTGACCACATGAAGCTGGGAGCTTCCATGTGTCTGAGCTGAGTTCTCGGAATTATTTTCACATTGAATAAAATGTTTATTAAAGGATAAATAATAATGTGCTGATTTTTTAGAGGTTCCCATTCTTTTTCTTTTCTTAAGTTTTGGGATAGTTTATTTATTTATTCTTTAAGTTTTATTTATTCAATTACAATTTACTTTCAATATTATTTTGTTTTTGTTTCAGGTGTACAACATAGTGGTTAGACAATCATATATATATATATTTTTTTAATCCTCACCCGAGCACATTTTTCCATTTTTTGTTCAGACAGAGTGGGAAGGAGAGAGAGGAAGAGGGAGAGAGAGAGAAACATCGATGTGAAAAGGACATATCGAGTGGCTGCCTCCCGTACGACCCAACAAGGGCTGGGAACAAACTGCAACCGAGGCACATGCCCTTAGCGGGAATTGAACCCCTGTCTCTCTGGACCGCAGGCCGACGATCTAACCGCTGAACCAAACCGGCCAGGGCAATCATATACTTTAGAAAGTGTTCCTCCCAATATTTCTTGTACCCACCTGGCCCCCTACATAGTTATTAAATATTATTGACTATATTCTCTATGCTGTAGTTTTGTAACTACCGATTTGTACTTCAGATGTTAGGGCCTCCACTAAATTTCAATCGACAGTCGCTCTTCCTTTCCTTGGTACAATAGTCATTTCTCTTACCTTTTCCTAAAATTGTATTTACATTATTAGAGTTGTGTAAGAAATAATGAAAACTCTTCTGTCTTCTGTGGTATTATTTCTAGCAAGCAACTGAAAACATCTAAAAGGAAAGTTATAGCAAATAGCTCTGCTGTGAGTACTCCTGTTCTTGGCCAATGACCTTTTCAAATGCACTGCTGCCCCAAAGGTACAGAAAAAGATAGAGGGCACAGAGCTGGCCCTTCGATTCCATCAGCAGCTACAGAAGTTCCCTGACATCAGTGGGCCAGGAAAGGGAGGTTGATCAGCATTACCCCACACACTGGGCGCCCTCACGAGAAATGCGACTTGCTGCCAGCGCAGCTCATGCTTGGGGTGGCCCGTTAGCTCAGAAGGCTTAACACAATTTTAAGAAGCAGTTGATAGAATTGTAATAATTTTTATAGTTAAGTCATCTCTGGTGTCTGTCGGAACAGTCCAGGTTCCACAACTCTTGACAAGCACAAAACCTGTAGCAGCTTTCACAGAATTGGCACATTGTTTTGCCTTGGCAAACAGGGTGTTTAAAGCTGTTTTTACAAAAGATTTCATTATTTTTACAAAAGCTGCTAGAGAATTTAAGCTTTTTTCACATTTCACACATATGTGTATTTGTTTATGGATAGATAAAATCAAAAGGGAAACTAGGAAAGCATCCCAGGTTTCGAGCACAATTTCTACCCAGATAGGTGTGCATTAAAAAGACTTGCAGCTAGAGCTCTATACATGATCAAATCTCTCTATTCAGATTCCCGAAATAGATTTCTCCAACCCAAATTTTTCTTCCAGTGTCTATATTCTTTAGCCATGATTCTTTCGTTATAACCATCCTGTGAGTATGCCTGAATCTCTATTTGAAATTGACATTTAAATTCTTATTTTATAATTTTTTTTTCCTCGAGAGCAGCCCCAATTCTATTTTAAACACTTTTACCTATTATTAGGAAATTAATGTAAATCAGAGATGAGAGGGAAAAAATCTGACCTGCTGTTTCACATTCTTGAGATGGTTGACAATTAAGGGCTTAGAGAAATGCTGTAAAGTCACCCACCTGTGGGCTCGCGGCTTCATTTCCTGCTCCAGCCAGAGCTCTCTGTTTCCATCACTGTAGGTGCTTCCTTCTACACATGTTGGGGGAAACCAGAGTTGGGCTCACCCAACGGCCTCTAGCCATTTTTTTCGGAAGGCAACCTTCACAAGGGAGCTGAAGGAATAGACCATGTCCTTGAAACCTTACTTTTTGTGATCTTGGTTAAAGTTGGTGAAACTGAACCTGTAAGTCACTGGGATCATTCTCCGGAGGCTCCATGGTGTCCGAGAGCCCCCAAGAACAGGAACACAGATGTCTGAGGGATTCCTGGAGCAGTGCCTCCGGAGCACAAGGACAGGCAAAGTTGCCATCTGGCCTCATGACACAGCATGGCACCACCAGTGAGATAATTTTTAAAATTCATAACTTGGTGATAACTACTAAATGTTTAAATTTAGCACACCTTTCTAGAAATTCAGTGAGTGGAAAACTGATATTTCACAAAGTCTTTTATTAAGATGTTCAGAATGAAGCTGTTCTTAATATAATAACTTTCTTTGGCTTCTAAATATATTTTGGAGAGAGAAAAGCCTTATTTTAGTTCAGCATTTCTCAGGCACTTGAAATTTTAACATGAGTAATATAGTCTTATGTGAATAAATAGTAAAATTCTTAAAAGTCCTGATTGGACAAATAAGCTGTTGAGCATGTATCTCAGTGCCTCCGAATAATTATACTTGTATTCCAAACAGAAGGAAGATACAGGAGCTGAATTGGTTGCCATTTTTATTCATAAAGGGATAATTAGTGAAGGTATAAAATCTGGCACGTCAGGATTCTGAAAAGAGTGTTTACTAGCGGCTACACATCTAGAGCATGCTGGTTGCCTTTTCTATTTCAAGACAGCACTGCAGACCTTTGGACGTGTGTGCAAAGACTGGTGTGTGTTACCAATCTGGCCAGAAGTCCTCTGAAGACTGACCTATATATTTTGTAGGTAGAGGTGATGTTGGGAGAAATGGTTTAATAATAGCTACCATTTATTTGGGTCCTGCTGTATGCCAAGAGCTGGTGGCAACAGGTTTATATACATTATCTCATTTCATCTTCATGACAACCATTCAAAATATAGGCATTATTATTCTCATTTAACATATGAGGAAACTGAGGCTCAGAGAAAATGAGTTGTTTTGTAGCACATACAGGGCTGGCAAAATTAGGACCTGAGCCAACTCCTATTCCAGACAAATGAAAGCCTGGGACTCTAGGTGTGAGGCGAGCATGGGGACATGGGGGACTGGCTGACAGGCTGTGGGGTCAGAGCCGTGGATGGCCTCAGAAGAGAAATAGGACAGAGAGTTGAGGGGCAACGTTCCTGAACATAGACTAAAGCACCGGCCGCAGGCCTCCACAAATGGAGCTGGGATTTCAACCAAGCACTATCCAGGTCAAAATTTTCTGTCACTCTCTGTGATTTGTGAAGCGTCCACTAGGTGACTGGTACTGTGGGATAAAGAGGTGAGTGAGACCTGTCCCTGGTCTCAGAGAGCTTACAGTCCAAAGTGGGAGGCTGACACATAGGCAGATATTATTCATCCGTGGTGTTCAGTCACTGTATATATATCAAATATCAAGGAGCAAGGATCTATAGGAGGTGGAGGTGGCAATCATTGAAGGCTTACTGAAGAATTTATCTGAACTGAATTTTGAATAAAACAAGTAGTAGATAATATACACACATGCGTGCACACTCACACACACTTATACATGGTCTTCATGAGCCTTTGCCACTTTGTCCAAATCTGCTAATCAGAAAGATAAGAAACTGATGAATGTTGTCAGCGTTCAGTATTTCACTCGGTTTGACTTTGTAGCCATGTTGACAACACACTTGATCTACCCTTGTCCTAAACAACACGCTGACTTCTTGATTAGGGGTTTCTGTTTTGTTATCAGTGCATTAGGGAATGTGCCACTCAGCAGAATTTGATTATAGTTTTCATCTTTGCTTTCTGACTTGCTGTGGGTTAGCTCTGGTGTTGGCTGACATGTGACCTCTGCAGTTTTTTATTGGAAAAGTTTCCTTCAGAACTTACAGGATGAACTAACCCCCACCTCAGCCCCCGCTTCTGGTTTTCTTTACTCTTTCTGGTCGTGGCTCTCTGTGCTGTGTTTAAGAAGGCTAAGCCTATGATTACAGGGCTGCTTTATCTGAGAGCACTGAGGAATGACTCAAAAGTGATACCTTCAGTTCTGGCATGACTAGTCATTACCTAATGGACTCTTCAGTCTTCGTAACCTTCTCAGCTCAGTTATGCTTGGGCAAGAGCTAGAGAAGTTTAAACCAGCTGACGAACTTGAGTTAAATCCTTTCTCAAGGTCAACATAGGGACAATAGCTCTCTTCATCATTGACAACCTGAAACCATATTACCTGCTCAAGGAAGTTCAATGGCCTCTCTCTCTTTGCAATAAAGGATTTCAGTATGCAAAACTCATGGGTAGTTTTGTATTTTTCTTAATATCTCTGATAGAGACATTATCAGGTATATTTAAGAAAATGAAATCGGACTAGATTTCTTTAACTGGAATGTTAGGAAATTGAGGGGGAGTAAAAATCTAAAGAATATATAAAAGCCAGAATGTGTTTTTAAATAACTATTTTTGGTATTTATTTATTCCTTCAGTGAATACTTATTAAGTGCCTACTGTATGCCTGACATTGCTTTAAGCATTTGGAATATATCAGTGAACAAAAAAGACAAAAATTCCTGCCTTAAATATGTTTATTATATTTAAAATTATCTTCTTTTCTTTGGAGAAGTAAATAATTATTTTAATACCTAGGCTGAGCTATAAGTTCATGTAAAGTACAGCTTTTGATTCCATTTACTTTACCAACATGACTATCCTGTATAATTCCTCTAAATTTTTTCTTCTCCTATATTCATTCATTTAACAAATATGTACTGAGAACCCGCTGAGTGTGAAACACCACCATATGCCAGGATAGGGACCTGCCTCAGGACTCTCACAGTCTGCAAGGGAAATGGAAACTTATACACAAATAGCCATAGAGAAAGTAAAATATGATACATTTAGTAAAAGTCCCTCAGTGTTTATACAGAGTTAGGGAGGAGCTGGGCAGAAATGATGAGGAGATAAATGAATTGATCAAAGGACACTGCCCAGAGAAGGTAACATTTAAGGTGGATCATATGAGGAGCTATTATTGACAGATAGCTTTGCAAGCAAAGGTTTAAAAAAAAAAAAAAAAAGGCAAGATGTAGTTGAAGAAAAACAAAATAGCACAAAATTGACTGGTGCCTATTAGCTCTGGAAAGTTGTGTTAAATCCAGATTGTGGATAAAATCTAATGACAAGCTATAAGTCTGTGGTTATTTAACACATTCAGTAGAAATGAAGGGAGGGAGGGCACAAGAGTTAAACTAATATATAGACTGCAAGACGCTTGGTCCAGGCTACGCATGCTGTGGTATAGAATGGAAAGGATTCTGTGTGGTGGCAGCTTCCTTACATGGTGTGTTAAGGTATAATTAAGTATTGTTTGGACCAATTCACAGTGGAATGACACAGGCAAGGATGTCACTGGACTTTTCAAGACTGCCAACATCTTTCTATAATTTCAGAAAATAATTCTTCAAAGAATAATTATTCTTTAAAGGATAATTCTTTAATTCTTTATTAAAGACAAATCAGTTATAATTAGATATTGGGAAACTATAAAAAGTTTTGAGAACATGAAAGGTCTGAAGAGAAAAATATCAAATGGGAAGGGGACTCTTATTAATTTATCATAGAGAATTCAGCTCAAATGTATAATTTTTACATAAATTTTATTATATAAGTTTACTTGGGAGAGTAGTTTTATTTTATTTTATTTTTTTATTTCATTTTAATTTTTTATTTAGTTTTTTGTTACAGATGTTTCTCCTTTTTTACCCCATTGGTATCCCCCTCCCCATCCCCCCTGCCCCATCCCCGGCTTTGTTGTCCATGTCTATTGGTCATGCATACATGCATATAAGTTCTGTGGTTTATCTCTTCCCACCCCCCACCCCGTCTTCTGAGGGATGTCAGTCTGTGCCCTACTTCCATGTTTCTGGGTCTACTGTATTCCTCAGACTGTTATGTTCATTATATTCCGTAGATAAGTGAGATCATGTGGTATTTGTCTTTTTCTGCTTGGCTTATTTCACTTAGGATAATACTTTCCAGGTCCCTCCATGTCGTCTCAAAGGATAAGAGATCTTTCTTTCTTACAGCTGCATAGTACTCCATTGTGTATATGTACCACTGATTTTTTTATCCATTCGTCTACTGATGGACACGTGGGCTGTTTCCAGATCTTAGCTATTGTAAATAGTGCTGCTATGAACATGGGGGTACATATATTCTTCCTGATTGGTGTTTCAGGCTTCTTAGGGAATATTCCTAGAAGCGGGATCACTGGGTCAAAAGGAAGTTCAATTTTTAATTTTTTTTTTTTTTTATCTTCACCCGAGGACATTTTTTCATTTTTTGTTCAGATAGAGCGGGAGGGAGAGAGAGGAAGAGAGAGAGAGAGAAACATCGATGTGAAAGGGACACATCGAGTGGCTGCCACCCTCACGACCAACCAGGGCTGGGGACAAACTGCAACCGAGGTACATGCCCTTAGCGGGAACCGAACCCGGGTCTCTCTGTACCGCAGGCCGACGCTCCAACCGCTGAGCCAAACCGGCCAGGGCAATTTTTAATTTTTTGAGGTAACACCATATTGTTTTCCATAGTGGCTGCACCAGTCTGCATTCCCACCAGCAGTGTACTAGAGTCCCCTTTTCTCCACACGCTCGCCAACACTTGTTGTTTGATGATTTGTTGATGGTGGCCATTCTGACAGGTGCGAGGTGGTATCTCATTGTTGTTTTAATTTGCATCTTTCTGATGATTAGTGATGTTGAGCATTTCTTCATATGTCTCTTGGCCATTTGTATGTCCTGTTTGGAGAGCTCCTCTGCCCATTTTTTAATTGGGTTCTTTGTCTTCCTTTTGCTGAGTTGTATGAGCACTCTCTATATATTGGAAATTAAACCCTTATCTGATATATCATTGGCAATGATGTTCTCCCATACAGTGCGTTGCCTTTCCATTTTGATGATTGTTTCTTTTGCTGTGCAGAAGCTTTTTAGTTTGATGTATTCCCATGTGTTCATTTTGTTTGTTTGTTTCTGTTGCCTTAGGTGATGTATCAGTGAAAATTCTGCTCCGTATGATGTCTGAAATTTTGTTGCCTACATTTTCTTCTGGAATTTTTATGGATTCATGGGTCACATTTAACTCTTTTATCCATTTTGAGTTTATTCTTGTGTATGGTGTAAGTTGATGGTCTAGTTTCATTTTTTTGCATGTAGCTGTCCAATTTTCCCAACACCATTTATTAAAGAGGCTGTCTTTACTCCACTGTATGCTCTTGCCACCTTTGTCAAATATTAATTGAGCATATTGCCTTGGGTCTATTTCTGGTTTCTCAGCTCTGTTCCACTGATCTATATGCCTGTTCTTGTGCCAGTACCAGGCTGTTTTGATTATGGTCACTTTGTAGTATAACCTGATATCTGGTATTGTGATCCCACCTACTTTGTCCTTCTTTTTCAAGATTGCTGTGGCTATTCGGGGCCTTTTTTGGTTCCATATAAATTTCTGAAGTATTTGTTGTAGTTCTGTGAAGTATGTCATTGGTATTTTGATGGGGATTGCATTGAATCTATAGATTGCTTTGGGTAGTATGGGCATTATAGTGATGTTAATTCTTCCAATGCATGAACAAGATATGTGCTTCCACTTTTATATCTTCCTCTATTTCTTTTTTCAATGTCCTGTAGTTTTCTGCAAATAGGTCCTTTATTTCTTTGGTTAAGTTTATTCCTAGGTATCTTAATTGTTTTTGCTGCAATGGTAAATGGGATTGTTTTTTTAGTTTCTCTTTCTGTGAGTTCATTATTGGTGTATACAAATGCCATCGATTTCTTGATGTTAATTTTGTATCCTGCTACTTTGCAAATTCATTTATTAAGTCTAGTACAATTTTGATGGAGTCTTTAGAGTTTTCTATGTATAATATCATGTCATCTGCAAATAATGACAGTTTCAATTCCTCCTTTCCAATTTGCGTCCCTTTTATTTTTTCCTCATGTCTGACTGCTGTGGCTAAGACTTCCAGTACTATGTTAAATAAGAGTGGCGAAAGTGGACATCCCTGTCTTGTTCCTGTTCTTAATGGAAATGTTTTTAGTTTCTGCCCATTGAGTATGATGTTGGCTGTAGGTCTTTCATATATGGCCTTTATTATGTCAAGATATGATCCCTCTATTCCCAGATTGCTGAGCATTTTTATCAGAAATGGATGCTGGATTTTGTTGAATGCTTTTTCAGCATCTATTGATATGATCATGTGGTTTTTATTCTTCATTTTCTTTATGTGGTGTATCACATTTATTGATTTGTGAATATTGTACCAGCCTTGCATCCCTGGAATGAATCCCACTTGGTCATGGTGAATAATTATTTTGATGTATGGCTGGATCCGATTTGCTAGTATTTTGTTCAGGATTTTGGCATCTATGTTCATCAGGGATATTGGCCTGTAGTTTTTTTTTCTTTGTAGTGTCTTTTTCTGGTTTTGGAATTAGAATTATGCTGGCCTCATAGAACGTGTTTGGAAGTCTTTCTTCCTCTTGAATTTTTTGAAATAGTTTGTGGAGAATGGGTGTTACTTCTTTTTTGAATGTTCGATAAAACTCCCCCGTGAAGCCTTTCGGGCTGGGGTTTTGTTTGCTGGGAGAGTCTTGATTACCTCTTCAATTTCCTTAGTTGTTATTGGTCTGTTCAAGTTTTCTATCTCTTCCCAGTCCAGTTTTGGGAGCCTGTGTGTTTCTAGAAATTTGTTCATTTTGCTTAGATTGTCAAATTTGTTGCCATATAATTGTTCATAGTAGCTGTTAACAATCTTTTGTATTTCTGTGGTGTTGGTTGTTACTTCTCCTCTTTCATTTCTGATTTTGTGTATTTGGGTTCTCTCTCTTTGTTTCTTGGTGAGTCTAGCTAAGGGTCCATCAATATTGTTTATCTTTTTGAAAAACCAGCTCTTTGTTTCATTGATCCTTTGAATTGTTTTGTTTTTGTTTTGTTTTGTTTTTTGGACTCTATGTTATTTATTTCTGCTCTGATCTTTACTATTTTCTTCCTTCTACTTGCTCTGGGGTTTTCTTTTTGTTTGCTTTCCAATTCTTTAAGTTGTGAAGTTAGACAGTCAATTAGAAATTATTCTTGTTTCTTGAGGTAGGCCTGTAGTGCTATAACTTCCCTCTTAGAACTGCTTTTGCTGCATCCCATAGATTTTGTGTTGTTGTGTGTTTATTTTCATTGGTTTCCAGGAAGTTTTTAATTTCTTCCTTGATTTCCTTGGTAACCCATTCATTGTTTAATAACATGCTATTTAGCCTCCATGTGTTCAAATGTCTTTGCATGTTTTTGTTGCAATTGATTTCTACTTACATGCCATTGTGATCTGAGAAGATGCTTGATATGTTTTCAATCTTCTTGAACTTGTAGAGATTTAGTTTGTGTCCTGACATGTGGTCTATCTTTGAGAATGTCCCATGTGCACTTGAGAAGAATGTGAATTCTACAGTTTTGGGGTGTAATTCTCTGTAGATATCTATTAAATCCATTTGGTCTAGTGCTTCATTTAGAGACTCTATTTCCTTGCTAATTTTTTGTCTAGAGGATCTATCCAGTGCTGTCAGTGGGGTGTTGAAGTCCTCTGCTATGATTGTATTGTTGTCGATTTCTCCTTGGAAGTCCTCCAGAAGATGTTTAATACATTTTGGTGCTCCTATATTGGGTGCATATATGTTTATCAAGGTTATATCTTCCTGTTGGATAGATCCTTTCAATATTATGTAGTGGCCTACTTTGTCTCTAGTTATGGCCTTCATTTTGAAATCTATTTTATCAAATATGAGTATTGCTACCCCAGTTCTTTTTTGCTTTCCATTTGCTTGGAAAACTTTTTTCCATCCCTTCACTTTCAACCTATGTGAGTCTTTTGTTGTGACGTGGGTCTCTTGTAAACAACATATAGATAAGTCATGCTTTCTTATCCAATCAGGTACTCTGTGTCTTTTTATCGGAGCATTCAGTCCATTTACATTTAAGGTGATTATTGATATGTACTTATTTATTGCCATTTTTGTTTAGTGTGGTTCTATTTTTCTTCCCATTTCTCCTACTAATTACAGCAGTCCTTTTAACATTTCTTGCAGTGCTGGTTTGGTGCTAATGTATTCTCGTAGCCTTTTTTGGTCTGGTAAGCTCTTTATTTGACCTTCTATTCTGAATGATAGCCTTGCTGGATAGAGTAGTTTTATATTCAGATCCTTGTTTTTCATGACCTTGATTACTTCATGGCATTCCCTTCTGGCCTGTAGTGTTTCTTGTGAGAAGTCAGCTGAGAGCCTTATGGAGTTTCCTTTGTAGGTAACCTGTTGCTTATCTCTTGTTGCTTTTAGGATTCTCTCTTTGTCTTTAATTTTTGGCATTTTAATACTATGTGTCTCGTTGTGGGCCTGTTTGGGTTCTTCTTACTTGGGGCTCTCTGTGCTTCTTGAACTTGAATGCCTTCTTCCTTCACCAAATTAGGGAAGTTTTCTGTCACTATTTCTTTGTATATGTTCTCTAATCCTTGCTCATTTTCTTCTTCTTCGGGGATTACTATGATGAGAATATTATTACGTTTCCAGTTGTCCCACAGTTCTCTTAAGCTGTCTTCCTGTTTTTTAATTGTTTTTTCCTTTTGGTTTTCTGATTGGTTGATTTTTTCTACCCTGTCTTCTAATTCACTGATCTGGTCCTCAGCTTCCTCTATTCTTCCAATGTGTTTTTCATTTCTGATATGTCATTTTATATGTCTTCTTGGTGGTTTTTAATTTCCATTTGGTTCATTTTCAGCATCTCTATGTCTTTACTCATGCTGTTGAGCTTCCTCAAGATCATGGCTCTGAATTCTAGCTCTGTTAACTTGCCTAACTGCTCCACATTGATCTCATCTTCGGTGGAGGTCTCTTGCTCTTTCATTTGGCTTCTGTTTCTGTGTTTCATCATTTTGGCTATCACTGTGGGCTTTGGAGCCTGTCAAGTTTTTCCTGTGGGTGTTAGTGTTCTGCTGTTTGTGGCTCCCTCTCCTGGGTTTCCATGAGCAAGGGAAGACCCACATTAAACACCACTGTCAAGTCTTACTTTCCTGGCTAAAGTTGCTAGCCCAGGAAAGGTACTGTTTTCCTCTAGCTTTTTGCCTGGAGGCTAGCAATTGAGGTACTTGAAGAGTTTTGGGTTGTCAGTTGATTGAAAAACTTCCTCAGGTGCTCAGCATAAGGGGATTTCCTGAGGGTGGGGCAGATGCTGGTTGTTAATGAGCCTCAATTAACATTTCAATGGCCCACAGGGTGGGGTTGGATCTCCAAGAGAGGGGCTGCTGCCTCTCCCCAGAGCCCTGGGAAGGAGCAAGATGGCCACCCTCCTGCTTGGCAGCAACTCAGCACAAGCTCTGAGTGCCCTCCAAATCCCAAGTTTCCCCACACAGTTCCAGTCCAGTCCCCCCTTCCTCTGTTGGAGCCCAAGGTGAGTGGCTGTGGCTTTTTTAGCCTCTGTCCCAGCTCTGCGCTGTGGAGCCGCCTGGGAGTGTAACCCGAGGGCGCTGCTCCCAGCTAAGGCCACTGCTTTTTGTGGGCTCCCAGACCCCCATCTCGGGGTTTCGCAATCCTACCAGGATGGAGTCAGTGTCCCTCGTCTTATGGTCCTCGCAAGCTGCTTTTCTGTTGCTTTTTCCCATCGATTTGTCTGTGTTATAGTTGTAATTCCAATTTGGTTCTGGGAGACGGTCTGTGTAGCTTCCGTTCACTCCACCACCATTTTGGAATCTCCTCGGGAGAGTAGTTTTAAATGTCACTGTTTTCTTTTTATGTGAGATCCAGATGAATAACAATGCATCTGTAGACTATTTAATCAATAAAAGATCAATTATTTGGAGTCAGTATATAATTGAATAACTGGATGAATTCCTCACTTAAAAATATATCAACATTAGATTCTATCAATAAACACTTAGAAATCAGAAGATTATTCCTGTGGTGACAATTCAAGCATTCCATAACCATGTTTGTGTTTAATTGGTAACCACTCTCTTCTTATGAATATTTAGTGCATCAAAAAGATGTGCTAAGCTTAAAAAGTCATAAGCTATATGTGAGGTTAGTTTTTTAGTTTGGAACCATTTGCTTTTAAAATACAAATTGGACTTGCTAGTAACTCATTAAGAAGACAATTAAATAAATTGTTGGGATAACAAATAGATTTAAAATGTTTGAGTTAAAAAAAAATCTGTGAATTTGCTAATTGCTGTTGAAATTTTGCTCTGTCTACAATTGTTCCTATTTAAATAGCCAGTTATGTTTTTCTTAAAATTATTTAAGGATTTGGGTATTTTAATGCTTTTATTAGTGATATAACATAAACATAAATCTTAACCAAGGCATAATTATTCTTTAAGGATCTGTTTTATTCTGATAGTAAGTCAATTATGGATCATTTAACACGAGACTGAAACACTATCTGCACTGAATAGCAGAGAGCTTTCGATTCCACTTTCAGCATCACCACTGATCTGTTGTGACAGCGAACACGTCACATAAGCACTATACAACCTCAATTTCTCCATCTGTTAAAAGGAAATAATATCTGTCACTAGATATTTTCAGGGCACTTTGGAATGACTAGTATAATGATATTTGATAAATTAAGAGTAGTATTATTACTCATCCAAAATGTAATAAAAGATGTTTGTAATGTACTAACCATTCAGCGCAGAGTTAAAGATAAAGTCTCTGAATTTAGAATTTCTTCCTACTCCTGCCTTTTAGTCTTGAATTGTAAATTTCCACTATTTCCTTAAAGCTTCAATCCTCTGGGGGCAATTATTGCATTCTTCTGATTTCTTTTTTTTATCCTCACCCAAGGACATTTTTTTCTTTCTTTCTTTTTTTTTTTTTTTTGTTCAGATAGAGTGGGAGGGAGAGAGAGAAAAAGAGAGAGAGAGAGAGAGAAACATCGACATGAAAGGGACACATCGAGTGGCTGCCACCCGCACGACCCAACAAGGGCTGGGGACAAACTGCAGTCAAGGTACATGCCCTTAGCGGGAACCAAACCCCGGTCTCTTGGGACCGCAGGCCAACACTCTAACCGCTGAGCCAAACCGGCCAGGGTGCATTCTTCTGATTTCTCGAGAATCATTTTATTTTATGGCTTTTCTTAGCTTCTATTTTAAGTGCTTTCTTCTTCATTTTACACACCCTCTCCCCACCCCCCAGAATTTTTACACCTTGTGTCTTTTTTGTCCTCTGTACTTTTTATATTTTCATTTGAAAGTATTAATTATGATTTTCTTTTCTTTTAACTAAACAACTGTTTACCTTGAAATTGGCTACACATTTGGAAATTAAAGTCAAAGTTATTTGCTTGTCACTGATCGTTCCTACAAATATTTCTTATAATAATGTAACAGGTTGCATTATATTAAGCAGCCAGCTGAAAAATAACTTGGTTTTGAGGATGAAACTGACAAAACAAAAATTAAGAGTTAATAATATTTGAGAAAATCAAACAGTAACTGAATTTCAATATTTCATACCAAGAGGATTAGCTCTATAGGATTTCCTAGTTGATAGTTTCCTTCACTGTGCTAAAACTGATTTTTGGTGCTACTTTACTCATTTATTAAACTCACATTTATGCATGAGTCTGTGTCTGAGGACTGTATTCTGTTCCATTTATCAGTTGGTCTATGTTTGTGCCAATTTGGTATGATTTTTATTATTATGGTTTTATTGTATGGCTTAGCACCTGGCAGGGCAAGTCCTGTTTAAGATTTACTTACCTATTTGTGGCTATACTCCTTCATATACATTTTAAAGCATGTTTGAATTCCTCAAAAAAATTCAACTGAAATTTTAAAAAATTATATGTTTTTATTGATTTTTTAGAGAGAGAGGAAGGGAGAGGGAGAGAAACAATGTGAGAGAGAAACATTGATTGGGTTGGCTGTCTCCTGCCTGCCCTGCACTGGTGATTGAGCCAGAAAACCGGGCATGGGCCCTGACCATGAACTTGTGGTGCATGGGACATCACTCAGCCAACTGAGCCACACCAGCCAGGACTCCAACTGGAATTTTTATTGGGAGATCCAATATTGTATTAAGTTGTATCTGACTCTGTCTCATATACTGCTGGGTAAAGTCAAGAAGTGCAGTAAGATGATATTTTAAAACATTTTGTTGTTGTTTGTGTGTGTGTGTGTGTGTGTGTGTGTGTGTGTGTGTTTTAATCTATGATTCTAAATTAAACAAAGACAGTACCTTCTTTCCTTCAGTGGGATTACAGTCTAATTTAGAATGTCCTCCACCAGAAGAGACAAGCATATTTGGTAAGCAGCTGCTAACATTCTGGTGGCAGACATGCTGAGAAGACAGAAAGAAGAGAAAGTCAGGATGGGTGGGATCACTGGGAGGTGTCCGTACAGCAGCTGCTTAGCAATTAGGAGAGGGGAAAGGGAGATTTCCCCCTAAAACAGGGGTTCTGAATAAGGGCTAATTTAGCCCCCTCCACCTCAGGGACAGTTGTGTTTGCAGACATTTTTGGTTGTCACTAGTGGGGCAGAAGGGATGCTACTGACATCCCTTGATAGAGGCCAGGAATACTGCCAAACATCCTACAACGCACAGGGCGGCCCTCACAACAAAGGACTATCCTGCCAACAGTGTCAATAGTGCTGAGGCTGAGATTCTCACTTCCTTGGTCCAGAATGGGGCCTCAGCATTGGTTGTTTTAAAAGCCTCCCAGGTGACCCTAATGTGCAGCCTAAGATGAGAACCATTGTTCTAGATCCACATAGTTGAGAGGAAGAGACAGTTTGATTTAAGGAATTATATTTTTGTACTCTTCCTTCATGCCACCTTATAAAAAATTTTGTATTTCTGTACTGTAAGTGACACACAGTACAAGGAAAAGCTTTGGGGTATGGCGTGTATATGTGTGTGTGTGTGCGCGCGCGCGTGCGCATGCATGTGTACACAGGTGTGTAAAATCATTTGACTTTCTGTTGGAATTCAGGAAGTTTGTATGTAGTTAATATTTCACATTCTCCCTTACTTCCTCCAAATGACCCCATGCTCTATTAAAACTGCCATTTTGTAAATAAATCCCATACATGCGCACTTTAACTCTAGTCACAAAAGTAAATACAATATCTTTGTCATTTATGGCTTTCTTTCTATATTGAGATATTTCGAAGGTTAGTGTGAGCACAAAATGAGTCATCAATACTTTTGTCAAATTGTACAACTATTTTGTATGATTTGGACAATATCTTCATGTTCAAAACACTGATGTAGCTTGTTTTCCGATGTCCTGGAGTTATATTATTGATTTTGAAGTGGGCTCCCTTTTCCAAACTCCAAATCTATGGAGCAGCTGGTGGTGGTTAGTGACTGTCTGCACCAGCAGTCTCATCTTTTTAGCACTGAAAATTAATTTTTCTCGTCTTGGCACATACAGAACTCAAGTGTGCCCTTATCTCATTACCTGAATGTGGCAGCGGCACCAGCAGTGGGTGGGGGGTGGTGATGGGGCAGCGATTTGGGCTCAGAAGTGGCAGCACTGAGATGTTATGCACAAAGAAATTATACCAGGAGAAGGCCCTCACCCTGTACTGTGGAAATAGGAGGCTTATGTTCGTATGGATTCCAAGTATCTGTAACATCAAGGGCTCTGGTTGGCATTTTCCTTTCCCCTCAATGGCACTTCTATATAGGCAAAAGATGAGCATGCCGAGCCAAATACTCATGACAAATGAATATTGAATTGCTCCACATAAAAAATGTGCAGCTGAGCTCCCAGAGCTCGCTAATCTGGTCATCCCAAAATAGTTATCCTTTATGGATTTACATGTAGTTCACAGAGCCTGCAATGAAAATGCTTCATTTTTACCATAGGATAAAAAACTGTATTCCTGGTATAGTGGAGAGAGTTCTGGATGGGAGTGGAGAAACATGGGGTTTGGTTCTGGATCTACCAGGTGTGTTATTTAATGTTCTTTATTTTATGATCACTAGGCATTAATCATCCCTCAACTGGAATCCAGTGAAAAGTGTCCTAAACTGTTTTTCAGAACTCCAGTTTTATTCTTCTTAAATCCATTTTTTACTCTACTGCCAGCATGACATTCTAAAATATAAAATTAAGTCTGTCACTCCCCAGGCCACAAAATGTGGCTGTGCAGACTGAGTTTCTTACACAGATATAGTTTGATGCTTTCTGTTCCCTGGGTCTTCATTCATGTTTTCCCTTCTGCCTGGTACATATTTGTCCATTTTCCCTAGATAGTCCTCTTCATAGTTTAAAATCTATGGAGCATCTCAGGCTCCCTTCCTGTCACCAACAGAAGCATAAGAAGCCGAGGTGTGGGGATGTCTCTCCAGGTTGTCGTGAACTTGTTTCAGCCACCAGTAGGCCACTTCTTTCTCTCAGATCCTCCCGAAGGGCTCGTTGGCAGGTGCCACCACTCTCTGCACTCTTCTTATTTCCTTGGGGTGTGAATGAACAGAATTGGTTGTTGATTCTTGCACATATATTAATTTCTTGTGTTAATTCAACAATTCTCTGTGATTTTTTTTTTTCATCTAAGTTGACACATAAATCAAGGTGAACCTGAATTTCCTGAAACATTGGACTTCTCCCCAAATTAACCAGGTTAGGGAACTATGTGTTTTCCTTATTCTTGAGCATTTATGATAGAATTTCAAGCTTTTTATTTAGGTAGCAATTAAAGATGTGTGTACATACTTATATTGAAAGATATATGTACTTACAGATTCTGTATATAAAAAGAGCTGGTTCATAGTCTACTGCTAGTAGGTTTTAAAAATTTTGCGATATTCCAGTTAAAGTTCTTATCAGTTAGTTGTCTGTCACTACACATATAGTGTGAAATAGATACACAGAGCATGTTATTTTAACCACACTTGTAAATAAAGTTGTGAGCACAAGTTTTGTATATTTAAAAAAAAAGCATCTCTAAAATTATGTCATCTGGCAAGCCAGCTAATTTTAGGTGCCCTTCCTCAGGCTTCCGTTCACTTTCATTATAATTATCACATTGAATGACAATTATCTGTTCAGGTGCTGACCCTCCTATAAAGATGGTGATATGCCCTTTGAAGACAGATATCTGACTCTAATTCTCTTCCCTTGGTGCCTAGCAAAGAATGGACATTCAGTAGGGAATAGTATAGAAAGGGAGGTGGGAAGAAGGAAGAGGAAGGAAGGGTGAGGAGAGAGAAGGGAGGGAAGGGATGTGTTGGAGTAAGGAGAGATCAATAAATAGGGCAGGAAAAGTGAAAAGGACGGAGGGCGAATGGTGGATGATGTAGTGGGTCTATGGTGATTTCTAAAGTCTACCCCAATTTAAATGTTTGTGACTCTGCACCATCACAATATTCCATGCACACCCTACTCTCCATGGCGTTGTATAGATTGTGCCACACTCATTCCTGCACTGTCATTTGCATTTGAATAGATTGTCTAGCAATGAGTCTGGGAGAAGAGCAAAATCAAGACCAAGAAGTTGAGGCTCAAACTTCTCTAAAATTTGCTTTTTCTAAATTTGCTGATCTTTGTTTGATATTTTTATAGTTCATATTAGTCTCTTGGTATCTATTGAGCAGCTTACTTAGATATTATGCCGTTTAATGTGTAAATAGTACTTATTTAAGAATATATGAGTAGAAAATTTGGTAATTTTTTAGAGCCTGTTGTTAATTAATACTTTATAATCATCAATTACTTAAAATATAGCTAGTTTATTAAACCTACCCTTTAAGTGGCTTAAGCTCATGTGTACAGTTCTGAAAGGGCAGGATGTAATATTTTATTTTGATAAAATTAAAGGAATGATATTGGTTGCCATCTGGGAGAAAAACTAAGGGCAAGAGATATGAAAATCTATAATTTATGTAGTGACTTCCCATTCAGAGGTCCCCGTGTGTGGAAACAAAATTGAAAATTGAGGAAACTATTCAGATAATTTAAGAAAATGTGGATTTGTCACTTATGTATATCTAACTTGCACTATCTAAAGGGGGTACATTTCAACATCATTTACTATAAAAAATCTGACTTAAGAAGTAGCAATCACTCAAGATGATTTAACATAAAAGTTATTTTCACCAACGACATACTATTATAAACATGAGTTGCCTAAATTCCTGGACCCTTAGTGCTACAAGAAACTTTGATGGAGCTCTGAACTCAGGGTCCCTGACTACAAGCAAAACCTCAACTAAATAATCTAAATTAGTGTCAATCATTTTTAAGTCCTTGATAGAATTATATAACTTTATGATTAGATATCTTTTTCAGGTCCTTGAAAAATGAAGCAAACATTCAATAGCATAGGTTAGTGTTTCTAAATTTCAATTTTTTACACCTCGTTTATATATAAAATACCTAGAAATCAATGCAAACTAATTATGAAACGTTGCAAACAGAAATGTTTTAATGTACATATTCCCATTGTGTATTAAGATTGATTGTTAGATGCAATTTAACTCATTAACTCAAGGAAAATTTTTTGTAACTTCAATTCTTCATTTTTATATATTTGGACTATTAATATATCAATATATCTCATTGTCTTTCTGGCAGGAGTAAAGTCAACTTTAACCCTGATTGAATTAGTGGTATCGTATTGATTTCTGTTTCAAATTCATTAATAAGCGAGGAGCCACTTATCAATTCAATATCTCACTAGATAGGATCATGGCAAAATTCAAAGAGCTTTATTCCGCGTCACAAAATATTTACATATAGTGAAAAAGACTTTCATAAATTGTTAGTTTACATAGGATCCCTCTGTCTTTAACACTGAATGAATGTTTTAAATAAAAATGATTGACTATCCACGCTAGCTTCTTCTTTCCTCTTGAATTGAAATATTTATATTTCTACTGTATCATTCCAGTGAGTCTCTAATTCACAAATCAATTATTTGAGAATATTTTTTTTGCAAGTTGTTAAAAGTTCAGGATCCTTTTTAAAAAGAGGCAGCAAAATGTTATTGCAATAATGTTACAGTAAATTTGAGGCTCTCAGACCAACCCACCAAACCCTACTTTGCCCATACTTAGTAAAACTTAAATATGGCGTAGTAGGTATTCTAAGGTAATACATCAACATTTCTGCAGGCAGTCAGTCTCCCTCCAACTTAACCATAATCATCACAGAGGTGAAGAAAGCCTTGCTTTTGCTGCTGCTCTTTTCCTTGAATGAACAGAAACTGGACTTTCTATGTGTTCAGTCCCTTATGTAGCCCAGTGTTTGCCTCTTTCAGTAACATTTCTTGGGTCTTATTTCTTCTTTGTTGAGTAATTTATATAATGATGTAGCTGATCCTCAGCAGGACTCATTTCAGATGTAGAATGGTCCCAAACACCAGAATAAAGGCCAAAAAGTATACTTCCTCACCCCTGGGACATCTAAGGGGTCCCCAATAAACAGTACTCCTCTTCCCGACTTGGGTCGTAAACAATTGAGAAGTAAAACAGAGCATCAGATGAGGCTAAGAATCACACTTTTGCTTTGAAAGGGACCAGGATGGAGATGTGGGTTTCCGGACCCCACAATTAAGGCACTTAACCACCTAGTCAGGAAGATCACGGAAGAAGGGTAAAGTTGGGCAAGGTCTGCTTAGTTATTTACAACTTTACTAACAAGTTAAACAACTTCGCCTCCCACTGAACAGAAAAAAGAGACAGAGAGAGGCCAAGAGTATACTTTGGAAAAGAATACCCATTTATCAAAAAGTAGGAGTAGGAAAAAGGCTGTTTTTTCTAACTTCTGAGCAGAACATAACCATGACTAGCTATGAGGCCCTTTGACAACAGTTCCTTCCATTCCTCTCCCTTTCCATGTTTCATGACAGTAACAATCCATCTACGTGGTGTGCTTGAAATCTAGGAGACCTTTTCTCAGTCTGTATGACCCATTCCCAGTCTTTATCCCATTCTATTTAGCCCTTTCTTGGACGTGTAAATAAGAGCCAAGTTTCCTGTTGCCTCCTGTGTATGAATGAGCCTCCACACATGGGTAAATTTAGTAGAAGCCAGGAATCCCTTCCAGTGGTCTCCATACCCTTAATAGTTTCCCTTGGGGATTGAGGTTTGGAGGGAACCAAACTTTCTATCTTCTTAGAGTCTCTGGCTGGACCTGAGAATTAAATTGACATAAAATAGATTAGCAGGAGAAAAGCATACAGATTTTTATATGCACATGGGAGGCTCACTAGGAAAATAAAGACCCAAAGAAGTGATTGGGCCTAAGTGCTTATGTACTAGGTTGAACAAAGAGTAGTAATTGTGGGAAAGTAACTAAAATATATGGGGAGATGAAAGATGAGAATTGTTTTAACAGTCTGTACAGATTTCTCTTGGACTCATCATCTCTGGTGATAAGAATGTTTCCTCCTGGTACAGGGAGGACATCTTTCATTTGAGAGTTATATCTCCTGCTTCTAGGAAGAAAAGGGGAGATCAGAGTGACCTTGCACCTGCTGTTTTTCAACTGTCTTTAACTCAAAATAATCCGTATGCCAAAGTGGCATATTTAGGGTGGCATATTCTGCCACCCTTCACATGCCACTCCATATTCCACACTACAGTTGCAAACACAGATCTGAACTAGTGTTCCCTTGCCCAACGCCTTCAGGGATTGCCCATTTTCTGTAGGAGCAAATCCTGTGATCTTCACAGTACATGCAATATCAGCCAATCTCTCCCCGGAGTACCTTTCTCTCTTCATGTCTTATCTTACTTTCTCTGTAGACTCCTACTTTTCAATAAATGGGAATTCTTTTCCCAAACTAGAAAACAGACTACTTTCCCCACACTTTTTTTCTACATGCTTTTCCATCTGTTTATCTTCCCTGCTATTTATCTGCTCAAATGACAGTCATCCTTCAGGGCCAATTTAAAGGAGACAAGTACCCATCCCCAGGCTTTCTGCGTTCCTCAAGGGCTCACCTAATTATCTGGGTACCTCTCCTTAGTAGAAATTAGTCACACTTTTTTATAATTATTTTTACTTGTTTCTCTCCTTTCTCCAGAGAAGGGGCTGTGTCTTATTAATTATTGCATTTCCAGGTCTAGCACAGTATCTGGCACATAATGCTAAACAACTTTATTTTAATAAGATTCATCTATTTTTTTTTATCTAAAATAATGTTCACATTGATATTTTCTAAAAATACTATACAGACATTTCCTCAAACTGGTCATTGTCGAGCGGAGAACAGTCTCACTAATTAATATTGTCTAGAGTTTTCTTTAACCTTCTGACCTAAAATATAAGTGGCAGAACAAAAATTTTCATCTAGGCTGGTCAAACCCCACACTGCTACCCCTCTGGCTTCCTGTAACAAGGGCCTTGCATAGCAAATGTGCTCTTTTCCATATCCTATGTAGAAAGATCACCTTTATTCCAGCAATCCTTTTCTCAGGAAAAAAATCTGTGTCAGATAAAAAAAAAAAAAAAAAAAACCTGGGCATTTGGGAAGCCCACTAGGTAAATATTAAAGGAAACAGCTATAAAGCCAAATGTAACTTTAAAACAATAAATAACACAAGGCAGGATATTGAGCAATATTTGCCATGCCCGCAACCACTCACATTCTTGATCTAATTTTCTTTCCCAGTTTATGTTCTTTCATTAGACTCTGAGTTAGACTTCTATACATTACTACACACTTAATAAAGATATTTCATTTTTCCTGGTGCGCTTCCAGAGACCTCGCCTGCAGTGAAGGTTTTATAGTCCTGTGCGGTGCAGCAGATGTCATTCCATTTGCCTCAGTCCTGCTGACATTTGGAGATGTGGATTAATTGAGCTACAGAATGAAATTTAATTAAAATTAAATACAGACTTGGCCATTGTATCTGTTCATTTCTTGCACTCTAGTGTGTGTATTTGCAGGCAGCGCCATAGTTAATTTGTTTAATCAGGATGCTCTGTGGGGGAAGTTGCACTTTGTTTTATGCTGAAAGACTGAAGGTGTGGTGGATGCCAGATTGGAATTCATTACACACAATGCGAGCTGTGCGAATGATGCTACTGATGAGCCCCGGAGGGCTACCTGAGGGAGCAAGGTGGCTCCCTGTGAACCTGGAGAAACACAACTTGCTGTAGACAAGGTTTAATAATGGCTTTTAAATTGACATTACATGACCATAGGAATCTCGTCTATTATCCATTAACATGTTGCCATAGTATTTGTCCATTCAGACATTTATTCATCCATACATTCACCCAAGATTTAAAAAAAAAACTTATTTTCCCCATTATTGATTTAAAGAGAGAGTAATGGAGAGAGAGAGCTAGAAACATCGATGAGAGAGAATATCGATTGGCCACCTCCTGCATGCCCCACACTGGGGATTGGGCCAAAAACCTGGGCTCGTGCCCTGACCAGGAATCAAACCAGCGATCTCTTGGTGCCTGGGTTGATGCTCAACCACTGAGTCACACCAGCCAGGCCAACCAAGATTTTTTGAGTGCCAACTGTGTGCTAGGCCCTGAGTTTAAGTTAGGCACCATATTTCTTCACATATTTTGTAGAAGAAGATAATATAGATATTCAAAGGTCATTCCAAAGTAAGGAAACACTATTTTACTTTAGGTTATGATGAGATTGTATTAGGACAAGGAAGTCCAACCCACCCTTCCTTTGAGATCCATTTCAAAGGCTATGTCCTCCTGAGGAGGAGGGGGCTTTCCTAAATGCCACAATAGGAAATGAATTCTATTCTAACAACTCTCTGAAGGAAGAGTTTTTTGGGTTTTATCTGTACATTTTCTTTCCCCTTTTGTAGATTAGAAGCTTCTTGTCAACATCTTTTTTTTTTATCCTCACCCGAGGACATTTTTTCATTTTTTGTTCAGATAAAGTGGGAGGGAGAGAGAGAGAGAGAGAAACATCAACGTGAAAGGGACACATCGAGTGGCTGCCACCCGCACGACACAACCAGGGCCGGGGACAAACTGCAACCGCGGTACATGCCCTTAGCGGGAACCGAACACAGGTCTCTCTGGACCACAGGCCAACACTCTAACAGCTGAGCCAAACTGGCCAGGGCAACATCTTTTTAATCTTAAAAAATGCTTAAGCAAGAGCATCTTCCATATCTACAATGTGTTCAGAGACACTTTCTTGAACATATTGTCAAGAATGTGTATTTGTAGTTAGTGGACATGTACTGTTTTAGCAGTCTAGCATCACTTTCTTCTGCAATGGGACCTTGCTCTTCCCACACCTATGTGCCTTAGGTAAAGGAAAGTGTGCTGAGGGCTGAGGAAGTCAGTGCATTTTGACCCCCTTAGCCTCTAAGGTTCAGAAACGAGCACATGATCCACACCAGCCTAATCAGGGCCAATAATGCTGCATTCTACGGCTTTGATTTCTCTTCTGTTGTACATGAAAGGACGCAACCTATGAGCTCCATTTTTCTGCCAGGGGTAATTGTCTGAAGATGGAGCCAACCCTAAGGAAGCTCAATTGAAATCAAAAGAATGATCCCTGTTATTCTTAAAGTTCTATTGCTGCTCTGTTATCGTAGCTAATGAGTTTTTTTTAAGTTGGTTTGAGTTGGGCTCTCTGGCCCTAGCATACAAAACAACCATACCTGACCAGCCTCATCATAACTTTCTTATAATGCTGGAATCCTGGAATCATACAGCACTTCTTATTCTGTGAGCTTTTTTAATACATTTTTAATTGATTTTTAGAGAGAGAGGAAAGGAGAGAAAGAGAGAGAGAGAGATAAAAACATCAGTGAGAGAGAACATCGATTGGCCACCTCCTGCATGCCCCGCACTGGGGATCAGGCCCACAACCTGGGCTAGTGCCCAGACCAGGAATTGAACCGGCGATCTCTTGGTGCATGGGTCGATGCTCAACCACTGACCCACACTGGCCAAGCTCTCTGAGCTTCTTTAGGGCAGGAACCTTGCCTCTTCATCTAGTGATGTATTAACCATCCTGGTGCCTAGAACAATATGCACTCAATACTTATTTTGTTGAAATAAAAGGATAAATGTAAATTCAGGTGATTATGTGGCATTGCCAAGAAATAATCTTTGGCTTTGTAGTAAAACTAATTAAATTGACATATTGCTCACAAACCCTGTTACATTCTTTTCCACTGGCATTCATATGACTGAAAGGGTCCTGAAGGGTCGTTCAGCGATTTCTAAGGGTGAGAGAGATAGTTCAGTTATGTAATATTAACAATCAACCTTGTACGGATGTATGAATGGCTCTACAGAGGCCAGTTCCTAACCACTTAGTGCTGACACAAAGATGTGAATACTGGAAAACAGGGACCATTGAGAGCCATTGTGCAGGCTGCCCACCAAGTAGGCCCAGGTGAAGCACGGGGTCTAATACTAAGCAGGAAGCCACAGAAGGTTATATGGCATGGATGACAACATCCAAATACTTTTTGATTTTAACCCCTGAAGGTGAAGACCTAAAAATGTGGCCCAGAGGGGTGTGACTTTCCCAAAATCACAAGACTGAAACCCAGACTGCTTTTAAGTGGCATTGCATGCTTTGTCCCATCCTTGTAACTGTGAAACATCTCTGAGTTTTTGCATTAAACACACATGATACCAGCAAAAAAACAAAAAAAACAAAAAGGGAACTTTACAGCCCTGTTGTGTAATATATGCCAATATTAACTAATCTCACCACCTGGAAATTGTTCTTTATATTTCTTATATGAAACATGAAGCTTGTGAGTTCTTGTGAATTCCAAAGTAAGTTTTTTCTCAGATACATTGCTTCTAGCTGTGGACTCAAATTGGCTCCATAAATGAGCATACCATGTTCTCTGCAACATTTTTTCTATTCTCTACCAACTACCTATTTTATATATACAACATCCTAGTCATCATTGGAGTTTGGGTAAAGTAAGCCTAACATTTTCTTCTCCTTGCATATCTCTGTTGTGAGTTTGATTCTGCTTCCCCCCCTCTCTTATTTTCCATGTCTTTCATCTTATCATAATCATAATCTAGTGTATAAATCTTGCATGTGATAAGGGTTTGATAAATATTTGTTGGATGAACCAATAGATGAATAAGGATATGACAGCAGGGTTTTGTGTGTGTGTGTGTGTATTTTATTAATAGTTTTACAATATTAAAGAAGCTCTTCTGATAATTTTAGACTTAATATATTCAACAAGTATTTATTGAGCAACCCACTATGTACATGGCAGTGTGCTGTGGGGTAAATAAGTGGTCTTCAATAAGTTTACACTAGAGATGGAAGAAGCAAGTTTGCACAAGTATAACCAGAATGCCAGGCTAAAAGCAGTTTATGACATAAGAAGCATAAATAAGGTGTGAAGGGAACTCTCAGGAAAAAAAAAATAAGATGCTTACTGAGAAAGTGTGTGCCATTTATTCATCAGAGTGCTTCATTTTTCAAAACTGGGCTCCTGATGTCTATCTGTACAGGTGTGGCTGAACTGATAAGCAGAACGTGACCACCAATCCTTTCCTCATAGAATATATTATAAAGATTCCCCTTTGATATGGGGCTGCAGCTGCTATTTGCCTCTTAGTCTCTTTTGGCCCAATGCCTTTGCTCAAAAAGAGCCACCCTGTTTCTATTTGTGGCATAGCAGACCAGTCTGTCGCTGCTGCGGGTTCTCGGCAGTCAACAACTTTGCCACATGTTTTTGACATTGTAATGCAGTGCTCCTTTGAAGTGTTGCTCTTGCCCCCTCCCCTTGTGGCTGCCCCACTCCCCTTCACTGTGCAGCAGCTGCTTGAGTATTCCTCTGCCATGCATTCCCCACACGCATCCAGCCCAGAGGAGTTGTGTTGTGACAGCACAGCCCCAGTGCTGGTAGACTGGCCACTTTCCAGTATTGTGTGGTTGGTGATTCAGCCTCCTAGGAACATACTGTGTAGTAGTATTCATAACTCACTTTTTCTAAAGTAATGTAATGGGAAGTCCAAAAGTCGTTCTTAAAAATCTTGCCCAATGTTTGGAACCAGTGCAAAGTGGGGGAGGCATGTATTCTGTGAGTCGTCTTTTATTTGGAATTTTAAAAGAATAATTAATCCTGCTTTCATTTAAAACAGCTTCAGTTGACTTGTTTCTGATGGAACACCTCATTGCTTTCTGAAACTGAGTTGGATTTAACCTTCATTCACTTCAGTAACAGCCAAATATTTAAGGCAGCCCACAAAAGGGAACCCTACTCATACAGCTAGGCTTATAGAACCACAGCCTTCCTGGTTTCTTTGTATTGCATCATTGATGCACTAACTCACCAGACATTTGTTAAGCCTCTACTGCAGTGGACAAATTGTTTTGTCTCTGGACCCTTTTCTATTCTTAAAAATTACTGAGGACCCCAAAGAGCTTTTGTTTATGTGGATTATATCTATTAATATTTACTGTATTAGAATTTAAAACTGAGAGTGCTTAAAGTATTTGTTAGTTCATTTGAAAATAACAAATCAATTACATATTAATATAAATACCATGTTTATGAAAATATACAAAACAAAGAAAAAGATAAGAATGGCATTGCTTTATTTTTTTTCAGATCTCTTTAATGTCTGGCTTAATACAGATGGTTTCTTATATCTGCTTCTGTATTGAATCTGTTTTGATATGTTGCTTTGCTTTGAAGTAAATGGGGAAAAATTTGGCCTCACACAGATATGTAGAAATACTTTTATTACCACTTCAGATAATTGTGAAGATTCTTTTTAATATTATACCAAAACTCTCCAAGTGGTGGCTTCTTAAAAGTTAGTTGCAATGTGAAATCTGAAACCATATCTTGGACTTCAAATAGATCTGTTACCATATAACATTTAGTAATTTCATGTATTGTTCATTTGGAAAATATTGGTTCACTGAGTTATACAGATTTTCAAATGTTGAAATATTTCATTATACAATATCAAAAAATCTCATCAGAAAAATTATTAAATATTAAGAAGCTGTCAAGTTTATGGTGGCAGACTCAATTTTCCAAAATTTTAATTTGTTTAAATGTTTGAGTTTTATCATTGGCAACAAATACTGTCAGTTGCTTTTCTTGAAATAGCTATCTCATTTTGTTCATTTTTGAGAAAATTCCTACCAGATACCTATCAATTGTTCTTTCAAGTAAAAATGGTATTCCATGACAAAGGAGGCCAGTTTAGCCTGCAACCTAATCACACAAATGTCTCTGCTAGACAACCATTGTGCTCTGGTATGAAGGGAAGCACTTTGTGTGTACTTCCCATTTCATCACACAGAATATAAAATAGTGTATACTCAAGGGTCTTGATTTAATAAAATTGATTGTTTTAACTGCCTCATCAAGGATGTCCCTAAGTCAGACTGACTTTTTTTTTTAACTTATCTTTATTGTTGAATGTATTACAGATGTTCCTTATTTTTCCCCCATTGACCCCCTCCTCCCTATTACCGCCTCCCTCCTACCTTTCTCCACACTGTTGTCTGTGTCCATTGGTTATGCATATATACATATAAGTTCTTTGGTTTATTTCTTCTCATCCCCCAACCCCCTTCCCTTTGAGGTTTGTCAGTCTAACAGCCAATTTGTACTTCTTAATCTCTTCACCTTTTTCACCCATTCCCCCAACCCTCCTCCCATCTGGCAACCAACAAAATTTCTCTGTATCTATAAGAATGTTTCTGTTCTGCTTGTTCATTTTGTTTGTAGGTTCCATTGTCGATAGATATGTATTCATTGCCATTTTGTTTGTTCATATTTTTAATCTTTTTCTTCAAGAAGACCCTTCAACATTTCATATAATAATGGTTTGCTGGTGATGAACTCCTTTAGCTTTTCCTTGTCTGGGAAACTCTTTATATGGCCATCGATTCTAAATGACAGCTTTGCAGGATACAGTAATCTTTGTTGTAGGTTCTTGCTTTTCATCACTCTGAATATTTTTTGCCACTTCCTTCTGGCCTGCAAAGTTTCTTTGGAGAAATCAGCTAGCTAACAGCCTTATGGGAACTCCCTTGTAGGTAACTAGCTGCCTTTCTCTGGCTGCTTTTAAGATTCTCTCTTTGTCTTGAACCTTTTGCATTTTGATGATGATGTGTCTTGGTGTGGGCCTCTTGGGGTTGATCTTGTTTGGGACTCTCTTGCTTCCTGGAATAGTATGGCTGTTTCCTTCACCAAGTTAGGGAAGTTTTCTGCCATTATTATTTCAAATAGGTTTTCAATTTCTTGTTCTCTCTCTTCTTCTGGCACCCCCAAGATGCGAATGTTGGCACGCTTGAAGTTGTCCCAGAGGCTCCTAACACTATCCTCATTTTTTGGATTCTTTTTTCTTTTTGCTGTATTGATTGGGTGTTTTTTGCTTTCTTATATTCCAAATCGATGGTTTGCTTCTTGGCTTTACCTACTCTACTATTAAATTTGTATAAATTATTCTTTATTCCTTCATTTCTGACTGGTCCTTTTTTATTCTCTTGAGGCCCTCACTAAGTTCACTGAGGTTCTCATTAAGTCCATTGAGCATCCTTATAAGCAGTGTTTTGAACTCAGCATCTGTCAGGTTGCTTATCTCCATTTCGCTTAGTTCTTTTTCTGGAGTTTTGTTCTGTTCTTTCATTTAGGACCTGTTTCTTTGTCTCTTTATTTTGGCTGCCTCCCTGTGTTTATTTCTATGTATTACTTAAGGAGAGGTGTGGGGCTAGCTGAAACCAGATGCTGCTTGTTTGAAAGAATTTAGGACAACCTGAAGCAGGATTCAAGACAGGTCGATCCTATGGTAAGGCAACTGGCAACAGCTTGGGTGGGCCTGAAAGTTGGGTGGGGCGGGGCCTCAGGGAATCACCAGGGCAGGGCAAACAGAGCTAGGTTGCTGGAGTCTCAGATATGGTGGTAGTCTGCTATCCATGGGAAGGGCTCATCAAAAGAACAAAGGCCTCTGACAGCACATCTGTCCAGGAAAAAGCTGCCTCTCCAGCACTTGCTCCAATGCCAAACAACTCAGTTCCTCCCCATATGACTCTAGTGCCTTTCAACCTACCTCCCCCATGCTGGAGCCTGGAGGGTGCAAGTCTGAGTAAGTCCACACGCAGGCCCTTTAAGAGGAGCTCCCTGGGGCTCTAGCCATCTCAGCCTCCCTGAGCCTCAGTTCCTGCTGGTTTTTCCAGCCAGAAGGGATGGGGACTTCTCTTCCTGGCACTGGAACCCCGAGTGGGGTGCCTGGTGTGGGATCGGGACCCCTCACTCCTCAAGGAGGACCTTTCCAGCCGAGGTATCCTCCTAATTTTTATCCGCCACATGTGGGTGTGGGACCAGCTCATCGGACCATCGCCCCTCCTACCAGTCTTGATGCGGCTTGTTCTTTAATTCCGTAGTTGTAGGACTTCCTTTCAGCTTGATTTCAGGCGATTTTGAATGATGGTTGTTCTGTAGTTTAGTTGTAACTTTGATGTGGTTGTGGGAGGACACAATACAGCATTTACCTACACAGCCATCTTGACCGGAAGTCTTTTTTTTTTTTTTTTTTTTTTAATACTTGGTCATGGCAGTGAAGAAGACCATGAGCACTAGTAGAGTCTGGTGCTGTTGCGTTGACTTATGCTTGAATGTTTGAGTTTTATCAAACACCAGTCATTTTACTTACCATTGATTTTGTACCATCAGTGCAAATTTCAACACAGAGAAAAAGGCAACTAATATTTTAGTATTATTATGAAAATTGTTTTGATTTTTACGGACCCTGAAAAGAATCTTCAGAACCCAGATGGGTCCACAGACCTCACTTTGAATACCTCTGGCCTACTGTCTGCATAGAATTATACCCAAGAAAAAAAGCAAAAACTTTTATGACATAGTAACCTGCCTTCAAAAGTTTATAATCAAGTTGAACCACATGAAATCACCATTTTTGTCGGTCTAGAACTTTGACTATTGTCAATTTCATATCATTTAACCTTTATAAAATATATTCAAGTGTGTGTGGGTGCATGAGAGAATGTGTATGTAATGAATCATATTATACAAATGGTGTGGATCTAGGAAAAGTCAAGCTAGTGTACAACCCACATGAAATGCAGAGCATTTGAGTTTCTAACTTGAAGAGATGTACTTAGAAACAGTATGCAGTAGAAGAGGCAGAGGTAGGGAAATAGTGAAGCAAAAGCTTAGAAGTGGATATAAATGCAAACAGAGGTCATTTGTACCCTACACGAGGCACAGAGCCCGCCTCTGAGGCTTGAAGATTAGAGAAGGAATGCTATCGGGGAAGGAAAGAGTTCTTCAGTTGCCACTCCTGCAAAGTTAACTCTGGTGCAGGAAAACAATGCCAGAGCAGGCATTGTTGATTCCACATACATTGGTCCATTCGTTCATTCCACACACATGTATTAAATGATGACCAGGTGCCAAAGACTGTGCTAGGCACTGGAGGAGTCAAACCCTATTGTTGTAGTGGAACTCCTACTGTAGCCATTGAACCAGCGTTGTGCTTTGATCACACAGTAGTGAGGGTCCTAAACAGCTGTTCATGACACATTATGTATCCTTAATGTGTTATCAGAATGCAGATGAGCAATCAATTCAGGTTAGGGGCAAAGAGAAAAGTATTGCTTATGAGAGACGACTTATGGAATGGAATAAAAGGAGTTATAGGAGTTGGCCAGCTAGAAACAAGGGAAGGCATATGCTGGACTGAGGAAATGCATTAGCAAAGAAAGGCACAGAGATGTGGAAAAACTTGTTTAAAAATAGAGAGTATGGTTCATCATGGTGAGAAAGGAGAACACATGGGAAGTGTGGTTGGTTGTAAGACTGGAAATGCCAAGTGGATTTAGGGAGCAACAATCCCTGTAAACTATGCTTTGGAAAGGCCCTGGAGGCTTATTCTGATCTTCTATCCTGGCAGATGAGAGTATTCTCTAGAGGTGGAGGTACTACAGGACTGGAAAAGAGATGACTAAGCCAGAGATTACTGAGAACTGGGATCCCTGCAGTGCTGCAGGCATGAAAAGAGAGCAATTTGGGAATGTGTTGGAGAAAGAATTAGTAAAATACTTTAAGCAATTGTGGGAAAAGCAAAAAGATATTTAGTGCTTGTAGCTCATTCTACTCAGAGCTAGGTAATGGCATTACAAGATGAAACATATTGGAGCAAAAGCTCTTGGGGAAAGAGAACAAGTTTGTTTGGGGATGTGTTGAGTTTTCTGTTGGAAACTCAGGAGAAAGGTCAGGACTGAAACATAAATTTGGGAATTGTTAGTGTACAGGTGATTGCTGAAGAAGTGGGAGCAAATAATCACCGATGGAGAAAACATATGGAATGGGAATAGAGTGCCAAGCACAGGAATCACGCCCTGGCAGACGTGAGGATAAAGTGGATCGCACATGGGGAAGAATGAAGTAAAAAGTCAAGAAGGTCTCCAGAAAAGAAGTGATGGGGCCTACATGCAGGTGGCAGCTGTGGAGGTGGAGTGAAAGGGGCCGATGTGACTGACTGCTGGTAGAAAGATGTCTTTGAGGACTCAGGTACTGGAACTGAAGGGGAAAAAATGAGCCAAAGACTATTAGTATGACTGCAGCTGGATAAGAAAGACAAGCAAGTCTTCCTATGCTATTTCCTCTGATTGGATATCTTGCTTTTTATATTTCTTTGAAGATTTCGGAAGCACCCGGTGGCCTAGAACTTACCAAAATTTTACTGAAAGTTGGACAAGTTTGGGCAAGAATGTTTCTATCCCAAGGTTTCACATGCAGGGCCACTGGGAACCTCCTCTCGTATGTTCCCAGTGTCCATTCTGGAGAGCAGAGAAACTCAAGACCAGGTCTGAGATGGAGCCCTTATACAGCCACAGAGAGGGAAGGCTGAATCTCCCTTTGGGCAGAAACAAAGCGCCTTTGTTGGGGAACTGTATCCCCCAGTCTCTTGCTTATATTCTTGCCCTCACTTAGAAAGCCCTCACACGTATTTCCCATTTATTACCTCATTAAGATTAAGTTAAAACCTCACACTCACTATGAAATCTACCCTTACCTATCCTTTCCCGCTTTGTTCATTCCCATATTCCATACCTTTTACTTTATTTTATTTTATTTTATTTTATTTTTTACTCTTTGATCAGTTTTTAGAGAAGCCTTCCTAGCTGAAGGGACTTCCAGGCTCAGCTCTGAAGCATGAAGACTTAGCTAGAAAGAGGTGAGCAAGTTAGAAGGAAGGTTCCTAGTGCATTTGAGGAACTGAGATATTCACTGTGACCAGAGGCTGATTTTGAGAGAAGGGAGTAATAAGAGAAATGGCCACTATGAAGCCGAGTCCCAGTTTTAAATGTCACCATAAGCTTTGTTAAGGAACTTGAATATTATCCTACTGGTAATTAGAAGACATTAAAGTTTTTTTTGTTGTTTTTTTGTTTTGTTTTTTATCCTCACCTGAGGATACTTTTTGCATTTATCTTCAGATAGAGCAGGAGGGAGAGAGGGAGGAAGAGAGAGAGAAACATCGATGTGACAGAAACACATGAAGTGGCTGCCACCCACACGACCCCAACCGGGGCTGGGAACAAACCAAAACCGAGGTACATGGCCTTAGCGGGAACCAAACCCCGGACTCTCTGGTCTGCAGGGCGACGCTCTAACCACTGAGCCAAACCAGCCAAGGCTCAAGTTTTTTTTTAAGGTGAGAATGACTTGACAGTATTTTTAAGTGTAGCTGTTTTTAATTATTGACAAACTAGCACATGTGCCAGCCTTAAAGTGCTCCCCAGTGGCAATTGCTGTGAGCATTTCACATGCAGTCTTTCCAATAATTTCTGTCTTTGCCTGGTCGTCTCATGGACTGAGAAGTCCGGGTTCCATTCTCGGTCAGGGCACATGCCCAGATCTCAGGCTCAGTCCCCAGTAGGGGGTGTGCAGAATTTCTGTCTATGCATATACATGCATATATATGTGTGTGTGTGTGTGTGTATATATATTTCAACAAAATAAAATCATACTGTACAAACTGTTTTGTATCTTACTTTTTCTAATTGACAAGATAACATGGAGATTTTTCCATATGACCTCAGGAAGATCCATCTTATTCTTTTTAACCATAGCCTGCTCCTCCAGAATAATAAATTACTTAACCAAACACTTTTGATAAATATTTACATTATCTCCCATGTTTACTTATTGTAAAAATTGCTATAGTAAGCATCCTTGTTTACTTATCTTTGTATAGATATGCTAATACTTCTCCATTTGTATGGAAAAGTCAATGGAAACAGCTTGAGTGGGCCTGAAAATTGGGTGGTGTGGGGCCTCGGGGAGTCACCAGAATGGAGTCTCAGATATGGCTCCCACCTGCAGGATCTGTGTGTGGGGGCGGCGGAGGTGCTCATCAAAAGAACAGTGGCCTTTGCCTGCACTTCTATCTGAGAGAAATCTGCCCACAGCTCACCCTGATGCTAGACAGTTAATCTCCTCCCAGTATACCAGAGCCTTTCAAGCTGTTGTCCCAGCCCTGGAACTCAGAGGGGGCGAGTCCAAGTAAGTGCATGTGCTGGCCCAGTAAAAGGAACTGCCTGGGGCTCTAGGAGCCTTCCATCTCTCTCAGCCTCAATCCTTGCTGGTTTTTACAGCCAGACCTTATGGGGACTTCTCTTTCTGGCACTGGAACCCTGGGCTGGAAAGCCTGGTGTGGGGCTGGGACCCCTTGCTCCTCACGGGGAGACCTCCACAGCCAAGCTATCCTACCCCATTTTTATCCGTCACATGTGGATGTGGGACCAGCCCTTTCCGTGTCTCCGCCCCTCCTACTAGTCTCAATGCGGCTTCTTCTTTAATTCCCTAGTTGTAGGACTTTCATTCAGCCGGATTTCAGGCTGTTCTGAATGATGGTTGTTCTGTAGTTTAGTTGTAATTTTGATGTGAGGTTCTAAATACTGTGTTTAAAGTGTACTCAAATTATTAAACAAAGACAGCTACAGGCAGCTACAAAGGCAAAACAAAATCATACAGAAGCAATACTAAGTGTTAATATGAGCAGTACATGTGGAATTTATGAGAAAATGTTTGTTTGTTTTTTTAAGTAAGTCCCTTGGACTATTTTTTAAAAACCTGCCCTGTTTAGGCTGCATAGCACTTTATTTTACAGGTGACCATTATTGGTCCTTGCTTTCTTATCCTATCAATCTACTAATGTTAATTTGTATATATGATTAACCTTTCCCAATTCCATTGGGTGATTCTACTTCTTTTCACAGATAAATAGTTATGTTAAACATCTCAGATGAGAATTTTATTTAATAATGCTTAAGAATCACAGCTGCATTCCTAGGTATTCAATCAATAATATTACAAACGTGTTATATGTTATTTTAAAACTAAAATATTATCAAATATTCTCAATAATATTATAAGATGAGATAGGGAAACTGGATCATAATTAAAACAAAAATATAACACTTAACTTGAAAATGGAAGCTTGGATTTATAGTGTTTTGATTTTATAGTAAAACACCTACCTAACTCTTACTGTTGGTATCCTTTGTAAAATTGCCCATTGAAACTCCTTTTACATAGATGAGTGACAAATCATACTGACTTAATGCTATTGAGTTCTCTTACTGTAATTGAAATCACATTAAAGTCGGGTATAGTCCCAGCATGAACTACAAACACCTCTTCATTCAAGGAGAGAGATCACAGTAAGCAGCAGAGACCAAATTAACTGTCTTTCTTGTGCTATCCTGTATTTCTGTAAATAAGAAATGTACTTAGGTTGAATATATTTTCACTTCAGAAACTTGTGATTTGAAATTAGAGACCTCCAGAACTATTTTGGAAAGACTTTTAAACCTGGACAACTCCCTGCTGTTAAAAAGACTGACGGTGCTGCTGAACTGTAACAAGGAGATTTTATATAAGACTGTTCTTACCAGAACCTGTTTTATATAAGAACATACTTAAAAAGCTAATTTTTTTCCCTCCTTTTTGCACTGCAATCCACAAAGTGTGACTAATAATAGATTTAAATTTGCTAAGTGCATTCACTCCTTTGTGCCATCATAAAGAGAATCTATTACTGTAAAATTGAGGCTTAGTTCCAAATTGCGCCATTATGAAGTTTTCTTCCAGCAATGTTTTGTCTCTAATACACTTCCCTCATTGTAATTCTATTGCAAACCTGATGTCTAGCATCAAGTCTCACAATAATTATTTTAAATTGCTACTAGGAACAGTAGTCCTGGTGGGATATATTACTACCATTCTAACAAGATGAATTTCAATGCACTTGTAACCATATTATAGTATATTATGAAAAAAAGAAAATCTGTGAGTTTTATATCTATGGACATGCATGTAACACAAAAATAATTTTTATAAACTTCAAAATACTTTATATTGAACTTCTCCTTAAGATAATTATGTCACAAGAACAAATTAGGATATCTACCAATATGCCCCATTAATATCATGCTTAGTGACAATAAATAATTATAAATATAAAATAATAGTAATGCTACTGCTTAGAATAATTATGCATGGTAATCATATATTTATATGATATATTTTAACAATAATGTAAATTAGATTACCATAGAAGAAAGGAACCAGAAAACTTTTCAAAATGAAGTTGACATAAACTTTACTTTTAATTTAATTTTCCCCAAGGTTTTAGGGTCACTTAAATAAATGAGCTACCCCCAAAAAATGTGTTTCAAAATGATTTGTAGTACAATAAAACTTCAAAACAATTTATGTTCAGCAGTCTGAAACACTGAGTCACTAGGTTGCTAATATGTCATAGATGGAATACTAGTAGAAATTAACATAGAAAACACGAAAACATTTTAAGTCACCTAGAAACTTTGGTGATTGTTTAACAGTAGTATTACAAAATACACTGTGTTTCAGGAGCGATTTTACATCCTAACTGAAGGCATTCTAAGCCACACCTTACTAATAAGTTGCCTACAGGCTTACCAATAATTAATTGAGAAGATGATCACTTTAGATTCACTAAAAGTATGAATCTTGAATTTGAGGCATAACAACTATTGTGAAGATGGTAGAGCCGAGCTTCTCTGTTATAAATAAAATAGTGGTCTGGGATTGAAAGCTAGGTTAGTCTTAGTAATTGAAGTAAGTTGGCACATAAAATTTGAAGTCAACTTCAAGTATCAATTCTGTATCTGAGGAATTCTCTTTTAAAAATGTTCACATATACCCCAAACGAAAATCACTTAGCTACCTAACAAAATTTAAAGTTATTCCCTGGAGACAACCAAATGGGAAAAGTAAATCTGCATACTTTACAAAAGGGGGCAGTTGAATTTACATGAACAATTTAGCATTTTACCTTAAATAATAATGGAATGAACTAGATACACACCAGCCAGCATGGAGCTCCTAATTGAGTAGTGAGAGATTACACCAAAACGCTGCATGGACTTCTTTTTATAATAAAGAGGTCCACTGTTGTGCAATAACAACCATTCTGTAGTTTTTTCAGCATAAAGAAAAATCTGGAAATAAATTCACATGTCTGGACATTACCTTGTAGAAACCTAAGAAAGTTATTTTCTCACTATTAGGTCACTTCTCAAAATACTGATACTGTCTTGAAGCTTAGTTGCAATCACTTTTCAGTGATTTAAACCTGGAATCACATACTGTTGACTAGGAAACATTGGTATTTCTCAGTCCTGGTGTCATTACCTTTGCTATTACTTCTTTATATATAAGTGTGCATCTTCTTAAATATACTGTAATGTTACTCGAATAAAACGAAATCCAAAGTGAAAATATCCATTGTTAACAATGTTTTTGGTCATAGATCTGTTCTCCAAGTGATCAAATGTAATGCATTGTTATATGGACAAATGCCTCCATAGAACTAAGTATAAGATTACACCCTACACTTTCAGGTTGGGGAAAAAATGTCCAAGTTAATAGAAAGATGATTAGAAACAGAAGGTGTCTTGGCTCTCAATTTTGTTAATCAAAAAAATAAAAAAAAAAACCTCATAAACCTTTTACAATTTTCTACCAATACCTTGCCCTTCCTTCTTTTGAATTAAAGGCTTTTTTTTTTTTTTTTTTTTTTGTAAGATTCAAATAGAACCAATCATTCAGAATAGCATATTAAAATAGTATTTCCCAAGAGCATGACTGAAAAAATATGCTGACCCTGTGCTTATCAATGCCTTTTGAAATCAGTACTGATGTTTAAAGGCTGATATAAAAAGCTGTTATTTTTAATATCATACACATGTTCCCATTCCTTTACATTTCTCGACAATAGAATTTTGAGTTAACTCTTAGAATGCTGTGTTGAATACTCACCAACAATTAATTTCATGATTGGAAATGTAGTCTCCCATTCTCCAGGTGAAATTGATTTTATGGAGTTATATACTATACATTGAAGATCTTCAGAAGGAAGGAACCACATAGATAGATACTAGCCAACATCCACAAATCTTAAAGGACAAAGAATATCATGTCCTTCAGAATTTCCTGAACTTGCATGACCCTAACAGTCACCTGGATCACTTGTTACAATATAGATTCCCAGGGTACTACCTGAGTAATACTGTTTGCATAGACCTGGGATAGAGACTAAGAATCTATATTTTTTTCAATCAGCTTAGATGCACTGAGAAGCATTTGATTTATCTCAAATCTAGCTTTTTGTATTTAAGGCAATTGAGGAAAGAAAAACAAAACCTTTCGAGAGTTTGGGCAAGATTAACTTGATTTTGAGGACTCAGTAAGCTGATGGCACAAATCTAAACAGAACCCTCTTTTCTATCATTTCACCGTCTGTTTGTGTGTGTGATTGGGATATTTTGGTTCAAAATAGCCTTCCTCTTTTAAAAAACAGGTTAGTTAAGCATGGCATGTGTCTGACGTGATGTGTTTGATTGACAGTGAATAAAAATTGTTAATTTACATCTCCCAGAAGCAAACAGTGAAGAGATCATAAACCTGTAAAGGACCCCAAGGTTTCTATTCTAGCACACTACTTCTTAGGAAGAAGTACACCTGATGTCTCTGAGAAAGAGGATTTATTTTTATTTTATGTATCTCACAGAAAGACATTTCTTTAACTGCTGTTATTAATCTCTCCCCAAGCTCTATATAGAAATATTATAATTAGCATAATTTTTTAGTTTTTATGTGTGTCCCTTTCCTTTTTTTTCTTTTTAAAAACAAAATATAGCATTTTTCATTAACTTGAGTGTCCTACCAATTCATAAGGCAATTACATTGAACTATATATGTATATATTGAGATCTTTAATTATTACAGAGATGAATATTAACTTCTTAGAAGTGAACACAAGCTAAACACCTAGAGTAGTGATTCATGCCCCCCTCCACTTTTTTTTTTTTTTTTTTAAATAGGAACTCCTTTGAGTTCTAAGAAAAGCTCTCTGCTTTGAAACATGCAACATATGCCTGTATCATTTGCATATACTTTCAGAAGGTTTATGGACCCTGAAAGGCTCATATGTTAATAAACACTAATCTGGTGGGAAGAGACCATCCCTGAAATACTAGTGCCCAGTACATTTTCTCATACATTAAAGAGGCAAATTATCAAAGCTCCACTGGTACAAAGCACTAATTCATTAATATTTTAAAAATCAGAAGATAAAAATTTAACTGTATTGACCATACTGTAAATTTGTGTAGCGTAAAAGTGAGTACTATATTTCACCCGAGAATAAGCATTAAATGATTTTAATTGTCTCTAGTGTTTAACAAAATTGAGCAATAAACTTATGCTTTCTAATGATTTGTGCATAATATTCATATATAAGAAAAAATAGTGATTTTCTCTACCACTATAGAAGTTAGTGATGAGACCAGTCCTTAAATTTCAGAAGGTCGTTCTTTTGGGGATCCCAATACCCAGAGTTTTAACAGTAGAGAGATGTGAACAGGAAGATGACTGTATTGAAATGAAAAATGGATTGACCCATGTCTGGGGAACATGCACAATATACTTTGAGTTGGCTGCTGAGTCTGCCTTTTCCTTCATGGATCAGATCAGTGTTAAGACATTTTTCCAAAATAGCTCCTCATTTTATAAAACAGTCTCAATAGTTCTTGACTTGATCCTTTACTAAGAGAATCAAATCCAAGTCAATTACTCAGGGGGAAGAAATCTATACAGGCATACTTTCACAAAATTACCATATTTCTGAAATGTTCTAGGTAAATTGATTGTATCCTAAAGATCAATTCAGGCATGAAAAAAGGTACAACTCAAAAGCACCTTAAGAATAATAATTTTATACAATAAAAAATATGTTTACCTGTCCTCACCCACCCTACCATCATGTGTCGTTCTCCTGTATAATACTGAGCAGCTAATTTTCTCACCGTCCCACTACCCCGTGGTCAGGATCTCCACCCTCCATAGCTGCATCAATCCGCCTCTTCTGCTCTGCTGTTTAAACATCTTACTCTTCACAAGAATTTTCCTTCAGTGTGTCACCTCTGTAGATGCTCTTAATGCTTGGTATGCAGGATATGTTAGGTATTCTTACAAAGATTCTGCATGTAATATGACAAACTAGAATTGCTATAATTATAGAGTCTCAATAGGAAGAATCCACTTTTGCCCACCATCATGAAACTTATCTCATGCCCTATTTTGCCATTCCCATGGGGTATGAAGTCTTATATTCTTTGATTCCCCTTCAATCAAATGTCATTGTAATAAATAAATATTTATTAATATCAATTAATATAAATTCAAAGAGATTTAAGACATGGTTTGGTTCCTGTGCTTACTGCCTGTTGAGAAGTTAGGGCATGGAAACAAAAGTGATTAATAACATGAGGTAGCATAGACTATGTGAGACATGATACCTTCTCATTTATCTGTTAACAAATCCAAATGTGGGTATATTCATGTTGCTTCAAGGGATAGATATCTGTACTCTTTGACTCACCCTGCCTTTTCACTAAGCTTGTGTCTTCTAGTGTAATGAACAGTAATGTGATAATATAGTGACATATGACTGTGACTTCAGGCTGTTTCCATAGAGGCAGAGCAGCCTCGTGGGTACCACAATGGAATGAGATACAGAAGACAGGGATTCTAATCTGAGAAATGCCCCTCACATTTAATGTGACCTCAGACAAGTGACTTAACCTTTCAATTTGAGCTTTGTCATCTGTAAAGTAAGCTTAATTAAATTTGCCAACATCATAGAGGTGCTATGAAATCTAGCTAAAGCACATTAAATGTTTTGAAGATATAAAGTGCTTGCTTTGCAGTCATAAACAGTAAGCAAAAAAAAAAAAAAAAAAAGGTTTATATGAAAATACTAATTTTTGTATGATGTTTGCAAAAAGGTGACATTGATGCCCTCTAGAGCCTAGTTGGAGGGATGAATTTGCACCGATCCATTCATAATCTCTCATTTGGTTATTTTGTTGACTAAGAGCACTTAAGACAAGCTGGATGAGGTATTCATCTGTGACCACAGAACAAAGTTAATCTAACTGGTCCCCTTGGCATTGAACCGATGACCTAGGTCTCATTAGCACTATCAGCTAACCAACAGAGCCAATTGAATATCACATTGATAATAATACATTTGAACTTGGTTTGGTTTGTTTGTTTTTCCAAAGCTTTCCCTAGATTTAATTTCAATAACCATAATTTAAAAAGTTAGTTTGAGTAATCAGAGCCAAAGGCAAAAAGCTAGACATTATTAGATGTCACTAACATCCAAAGGACTAACTCTTTTTGTCCCCAACTGGTGTGGAGTCATCAGTAGGCTCTTGACCACTCTCAGAAAGTCAATTTTCAGAATGACAAGGCTAATAAACCCAAGTACCTCCTGATGAGATTACGAAAGGCTCTTGTGCATCTCTTGCTCACTAAGACTCTGTTGGCAAGAATTAGAAATTGTTCTGGTCTCTGTGTCCTTTGGTGGCTAACAAAGTAACAATGAAGATGCATTGTGCAACAGAAAACAGTCCTAAGTACTAAATAAAAAATGCCTCAACCCTGAGCTCATAACTTCTCCTCTTGGGATTGATTATATCTTTCGGCTGAGAACATGAAGCAAGCCTTAATGAGGAGCTGAGATTAGGTGGGACCATTTCTGTAATTCTTAGTTCTTTGAACCTTCAGGCAAGGTTAATATACGTGCTATTTCATGGAATAAAACAAAAAATATATGATGTTGAAATATTTCCTTTCTAGAAATACGGGAGTAATAGAATCCTGCAGTGCTAACAAAGTAGCATGTAAATCTTAGGGTATATGCTTCAGGTTTCAAGAGGAATGAAAGACCTATTTGGCTCAAACTAAGTAAACTTGAATTCTGCAAAGCTAAATACTGGAAATTAGCTCCATGATGTATTAACTCAAATAATAATGTTCCTGATGTTAAAAAAAAAAAAAAAGATGAAAATTAAACATCTAGTTATGAATACTGTGTCTGCACAATGTGCTGCATGCACCGCATGTGTTAGAATTTCTTCTCAGTTCTTTTTTTAATCTTTTATTCATAGCATTGCAGGTGATGAAAAATTTATGCCTTGAGTCTGGCATTGAAATTAAATGCAAAATGAAAACAGAAGCAGTTTATACTGACAGCTTAAATATCTTTATCTAGCATACGGTTGCACTATAAAAATCACTGGGTGACTTTTTAAATCTCCCACATGCGAAAAACCAAGAGTTGTACAATAATGAATAAAGTTATATATCTAAGATATCAACAGAAAAGTTGTATTTTATTAGCACTTTGTTAATTTTATTTTGCTCTGTTTTGCTGTTTTTTGTTTAATGGCATAGACAGATGAATATAAGCTTTTGGAAATACTGCACAACTTCATCGTTGATATTAATTCCTCAGAGTGGCAGGAAACAATTGATTTTTGTGGTATATTTAGTGAGTGTTATTTCTCTAGTAGGTTTATATTTTAAGCTGAATAGAAAACATAAATCTGTACGTAAGGTAATTATGCTGTAGTAAAGGTTAATTATTCGGGTGAATCAATTTGTTCATCACTATATTAATATGAGTGATGCTCTGAAAGAATGGCAATAATTACAATTATATCCACAGTTACTAGGTACGTGAGTTTTCAAGTGTATTTCCTTCCTTAGAACAGTTGTAAGCAATTCTGGACACATTATTTTATTAGTCACACTCTTCACCAAATGAGGTTCCCTGTAAGTGGTTTCTATTTTTCTAGAGACGGCGACCCTTTTGTCCTGGGCATATGTGTGTGTGCTGTGCTGCGTTCACATGTTCTCTGTGGCTTCCGTGGATGAACTAATGTTGAATCTCAAATAGTTAGCTCATAACGTCAATTAATTGAAGAAAATAAATGCCTCTTTGTGAATAATGCACACAGGTTTAAAATATGGTATTTGTCTAGATATGGTATATAGGTATGTAGTTATGAGAATTTAAGAAGTATAGAGTTATTTAGCATTTAAATAAGTCATGCATGAAATTTAGAGCTGCCCACAGTTACGGAAAGCACCAGTACTCAAACAGCCACTTAGATTTCCACATCTAGAAGACTTCGGTACACAGCTCAAAATAGTTTACACTCAGCCTCTGATTGGTAGCTTTTGCCTGGATGTTGTATGTAAACACGTATAATTATGCAGATAATTTTATACAATATTAATTGTGCTAAGAGGGCAGTGAAAGTTGTTTAATTCAGAATTCATTTACATTTCAATGATTTTAGTAGCACAAGATTACCAAATCAAATGGAAATATCTCTGACCATTATGTTGCGTGTAGAGTTCAAATAGTTATGTTATCTTATGTTATTCAGAATATGTTTATTACATCTTGTTACTGGCAACCAAAAAGAATCTTGAAATACCCATAAAAAAATAAAAAACTATTTTCAATGTATGTTTTAATCTAACATTAACTATACTTAAAGCGTGGTGCCCAGCAGCCCTGACACAACATATACAGATTTTAAAGTATACTTACTATCTGTTTTCAGCATGTGAATTGTCGAACTGGCCTGCATCTTTGTAATGAAGTTGATAAGCTATATTACCTTTTTTTTTTTGTAAGCAACGGATACAAAAAAGCAGATGCATTTAATTTATTCCTCCTTAATGTAGGAAGAATAAGTCAAGGTTTTTATTATGGGAAGCAAATGAACATACTAACTTTTACATGTAAAGATAGCATCTAAAGCCACTCTCCAAATCAACAAATTTCAGATTAGCATTTCTTTCTTATTTCTTTCATCATGTACAAAGTTAATATCATCAGGAATAAATCTAAATTGTTTGCTTCTTTCCTTCTAATTCCTGAAGCAATGTAAAAGCCTAGAGAGGTTTGAAGTGACAGGATTACAAGCAGTCTTTTGCATGCATGGCCTTTAGGGATAAGCGGCTACCTTGCATCTAATAAACAAGAAAGTGAATTCGTTGAATAATGAATTAAGTGGCATAAGTTGTGATAACAAGGAGCAAATGTAACTTCAGACAAATGGTATTTGCTTTGTGTGGGGTTATATCTGAGAGGGCTGATGCTCCGCCAAGGGAGACTGAAAAAAGGCTCATTATATTAAGATGTTCTTTTACAGAACACAGTCTAAAATGATCTTGCAGTTTTCCCCCCCATTTGCTGAACTCCTTTGTGTGCTTCTATCAAATCAACCACCTCCACCAGGGGGATAACTAGGATTCTTTTAGACTGTTGAGTGTTGTTTAAAATGAAAATTCCTGGTGAGTTTTAGATGGGTCACTCAACAATTAAATAGAGATGTCTAATTGGTTCATCCGTATTAGGGTCAGCAGCTGGTAACAGAAGAAAAGGTTGTGGTTGGCCCCATTGCATAGTTCTGAACCAAATTAAATTATTAATCTACTCTTTGCTTCAATGTAGCTTCACGGGGATTCCTAACCTGCCATGCTGAATAAAATAGAACGACTGCTTTACATTTTCATTATGGAAAATGATATTTTAAATTGCAAATGCTCTCCTTTTTTATCTTATATTGCGTATCTCATTGGGTACGTCGAAATGTCTTCAACAATCACTGCTTATACGTTGTTTTGTTAATTTCTAATTGTAGCTGGAAACTATGAAACCACCAAAAAAGGTGATTTGCATGCAATATCAACTCTCTAGCCAGAACTAATTGAGCCATGAGAAGCAACGTCCAGAGACTTAGGGGGCCATTATCTCTGACTCTTAAATTCAAAAGATATAATTGAATAAGTGTGCTACAGGAGGCTTTGTAATCTAACATGAGCTTCAGGATAATTCAACCAGTTATTTTCACGACAACAAGGGATCAGAGTCCTTGTTTTTGTGATCTTTTATCATTATTTTGATGCTTGTATTTAACTACTCTAAAGTGAGTGTTCACTTTGTAAAAAAATTAGCTGCATTCAGTTTTCTAATGCAGTGTTAACTACCTTCTATTATAATTATTCATCATCTAGTTTGTTCATTTATTCATCAGAGCGTAGTTAGTGGACATCTACTATGCACCAGGCTTATTTGAGGAGCCATGCAAACAAGTGGAAGTGACTGAGAAGAAGTCACTTCTGTTGTGGACATACAGTGGAAAGCCAACAGATACATTAGCAAGGAAATAACAGAGCAAAATACTGGAAAAGAAGCAAAGTAGTATTTAAAGAGTGACCAAAAACAGAGGCCTTTTTAGACAAGATTGTCAAGGAAGATCTCTCTAAGGGGGAAGCATTTTTGCTGAGACCTTAGACATGAGAAGAGCATCTCAAGCAAAGAGAATAGCAAGTGCCAAAGCCCTGGTGTGGGAACAAGCCTGGCATAGATGAGAAACGGAAAGAAGCAAGGGTAACTTTCTGGGCATGCCTCTGGGTGGTTACACAGGTTCCAGGCTTACAGGGCTCCGTTCAGTGCTCTCCTGTCACCATCTTGGAATTCTTCTGTTCCTGTAAGTTCTGCAGCCAGTCCTGGAAAGAAATCTAATATAGTTAGAGTCGTGTGTGCGCGCACCTGCACGTGGGTGTTGGAATGGGGCAGCTGTGCATAAAAAATAAGGTCAGTAAGTGATATTTCTGGGCATTAATATAGTTTATGAAGGATTGGTTGCACTTCACAATGCAGCCATTTTTGTCTGCTGTGTAGAAAGTGGAAACATTATTTTGTTCTATATTTAGCCAAATCTTCACTTACGGATGATAAACTCCTCAAGGGTAATGTCGGGATCTTCTGTGTATTGTGTACACTTCATAGCACTGTGTGATTAGCTATTCCTCAAATACTAATTTGCAGCTAAAAGGAATTTGCCTTCTCCTTTAGCCCGATAGAGCTTTTATGAAAAATGATAATAATAATAATAAATAAGGCATTGAGTGTTCATATTTGAATTCCTGTTTTCCTCCCATAGTTAAACTGTACTACCACATCTGCGTGGCCATTTAACAGTCAGGCCGAATCATATAAAATCACTGTTATTCAACCATATTTTGGACCTAGAAAATGGCAATTCCAATAGTTCATAGCAGATTGAAATTGCAGGTTTATTTAAGGAAGTAAAATAGAAACCTGACAAGCATCTCTGTAACCCCTGCAGGATTTATATAAAAGAGGCAAAAACAACTAGCGCAGGGCTGTTCATTAGCGCTAGACGTGGAGCCGCGCTGTCAGGTCCGCACCCCTGGGCCTCCTTAGAGGTGAATCCACACCGCAGCAAGGCCTTTCTGTAGTCAGCAGCTCCCCATCCCCCAGTGATGGAGTCTGTGGCTTGATACCCACTTTCTGCTACATTCTGCATTATAGCATGTGGTGAGTTGTTTGGAATTACTATGCGAGTGGCCTAAGTTCATGCTGGAGTTCAGGGGGCAACGAGTTTCAGGGCTTTGGTTGACATGTTGTTATTTACTTATGACCTTTCCTCTGAGCAAATCCATTTGCATTTGTTGATGATTATGACGATTTACCCAATGAGTACTAAGTGCTGTGACATTATGGGGTCATGTGACAGAATCTGGCCAGCAGGGGTTTATGTCATATCAGGATTTCTCTGATCAACACAAAGAGGTGACTTTATAATTCAAGCTGAAAAATTCTCAAAAAAATCTTCTGTATAAGGTGCTTTTGTTTGTTTCTTAACTCTCCTTTTGGTTATTTGGATCTACATAATCATTGTTAAGTTGCTTCTTACCGGGTACTCTTTTGCATTTTAGCAATACACTAAAATCCATTAGTTTATGGTTCTTCCATCTGCATGTTCCATTTCTGCATTTATTGCTCTTTGGTGTCCCCAAAGCTCCTACACATTGAACATTATGAACCTAACTACACCTTTTTGATTCAGTAGTGGGATTATGAAGTACTTTCTTAGTAACCTAACAAAAATGAAAACCTCCTAAGACGTTTTCATCTTACCTCAAAAATATTCTTAAATATATTCATTATTCCCTTTTATTTTCCCAGTTTATTTTTATTAACTGTCCATAGACTTCTGCTGACAGGTGATTACATTATCTACTCAATTCCAGAACCCTGAGGTAGAAGTTTGTGTTTTTTTCCCTATGTTCAAGCTACACAGGCCCTCCAGATTTTAATAGTGACAAAATATCTAACCATTTGGATACTGTGATCGATATAGTTTTCCTTCTGTACACTGGACTAGAAATATTCCTCGAATGAATGAACACTCTCAAGGAACTTATCGTCTTGTGATGGAATCGAACAGACAATGGTAGCAAAATAAGGTGTGCTCTGATAAGGGGAAGTACAGGTATGTAGAAATGTTTAGAGCAGGGACTTGTAATCTGGTCTTGGGGAGTCAGAGAAGGCTTCCTGACATCTAAGCTGAAATTAAACCTATTTAGAAGTCTGCCTGTGCCTCATTTTCCCCTAGATCCATGTAACCCTAAGTAAATGGCTGATATACTTCAAGAGTACTTTCCACAGAGCACCATGCCCCTCCTCCCTGTGTTCTGCTCCTTTCAGCTTTCCATTCCCAAAGAGCTTGTTCTACTCTCGGGCTACAAAGGGCTTGCTCAAGCATTTCATGCTGTTTTATTACCAACTAAAGGTTGTGTGTTCTGTGGTTGATTGCACTGGGCACATAAATTGTAAGAAAAGATGTAAATAATATTATAAACTTCTATGTTCAAAGACAGCTTTTGGAGACAAAGTTCGCTGAATCCAAAGGAGTGACTGTCTAATGTTGGGGAATTCAGCAGCTATGGCAGGTGAATGGAAGGTATTTTTTGAATCAGGGGCTATTCAGGAGCTTCCCCTATATTCCACTAAGTAGCAAACTGCACACATTTTCTACCATTTGGTACCCCAAGGACCAGTATTCTCATTTATTCTGTGGGGAAAGTAAAGATGGGAGGAAAATTAAAGAGATTTAGCAGAGTTGTGGAAATATAGACAAGGTAATGATCAAATTTCTTATACTTTCCTTTCCAACTGTATGTCTGCTACTTAGAATAAGTGACGTCTTTATTCCACAGCCAACCGTACCCAGGTGAGGCAGCATGGCATTTCGTGACAGGAGCGTGGACTATAGTGTCATGGCATTTGGGATTTGAATCTTGATTTTGCTACTTGCTAAATGTATAGTCTTGGGCAAGTCACTTAACCTCTCTGCACCTCATTTGGCTCAGATATAAAAACATTAATACCTCACTCCCGGAGCAGGTATGGGGATTATGTGAGATAACTAACATCTGCTATACATATGTGTTATAGCAGAGCAATCATTATGATGGCAAAGTTCTACTGGAATAGTTTATGAACAAAGGGGACAATTACTGTAAAAATAAACAAAGTAATAAGTACGGAACAGTTTTAATCTTTAAGAGAATTCCTGTGGAGTTTTATTTGCTTATTTAATATATGCATCCCACCTGCCCCAACCCTCTGCCTCAAACCCAGTTCAGGTGTATGAAATTAGAGAGCCAGGGTAAGGTGCCAGAAGAGATTTTGGTTTGCTGTATAGTAACCTTGTCAGTACTAATACACTGTGACTGATGAGATACTTATGACCTCTCTCACAACTTGTGGTAGGAACTGTTGCTCTGGGAATCCCGCTTCTAAGGACTAGACACTTTCTGCACAGGAGAAAGTCTACTTTGCCACTTAGGAAAAGGTTTTGTTGTTCTTCCTGCCAGAAGGAGAAAAGGTAGCTCACTTTTACTATGATAACCTCATATTTTATTGTCTCATCAAAACAATAAAATGCTCCTGAAAATTGTCCCCAGGCTCTGTTTTAATATATACGGGAGAAAAATCTCATTGTTAAACTGAATTACCATTATTATGACATTACTCACTGAGTTTCTGGAAAGCTTTTTCCAAACAGAAGACTGATTACGAACCTACATCGTGCGGAGTGGAGGTCACACTTCAACCTTTTCAAAGGACTAGTTAACTTGGGAAGTTGCTGAGTCAGAACTTCTCAATAGCCTTCTCATCAGAGTTCAAAGAGGAAGGAGTAAAATATTCCCTGACTCTCCATCTTCCAAAAGTCAACGACAAGAATTGTGGTTTCTTAAGCCCTATTTTATACTTAAGGAAAAATCCATGAGAGAAGAAACTGTCTTCACCACTCTATGTGCTAGGCTGTTATTTCAGTCACATGAAATTCTGAATTCCCTCTGTCTCTGTGCCTGCCCACAGAGATAGTTTAACCCCTGCGCGCTAACTCTGACTCAGAAGGTTCGAGTGTCCCCCTGGGAAGGTGAAAATATTTGTAGCTAGAAACAGACTTGACAATGAACAGCCAACAATGAGCAGTTGAACAATTCAGACTGTCCCCAAAAAATAAAGAGAAAAAAAAAAGGGTTCAAATTGGCTTCCCTTTTAAATCTAGGAATTCTATATTTTATTGTGATTTTTCTACTCAGAAACTGCTTAAAGCAAGCTTCAGTTCTAGACTACTTATTTCCCAACTGAAGTCCGGATACACCAAACCACAACAAGTGTTTGCCCAGGGATTTCTTCAAAATTTGGAGGCAATTTCAGTTGAGACTCGTTTTGACAAAATAATTGTGATTGCTCTAGAGGAAATTTTTATTAGATATCTTGCAAAAACACTGCCTCACTATCTTGATATACATTTCTAGAATTCAAAAATTGGAAATCAAGCCATATGCATGGTAGTTGCATGCCTCTGCATTGTATCCTTAACCAAGGGACTAAACCTTTGGCCTTCAATTTCCTTAAATATGAAGGAGGAAAAGAAACCAGTGTTTCCCTTGAAAGGTAGTTTCCAATGTCAATCAGCTCTGAACAACTAGTATGTTTCAGCTTCTTCAGGTTTCATGACAAACCACTTAGTTAAGTTTACAAATTCTGAGATTAGTATGTATATTACTCTTAAAGGATTAGGTTTTTAATGAGGGATGTTAAATGAGTGCATAGGTACCCAACATAAACATAAATCTATAGAGTTATCGTGATTGGGTCAGTGTATATATGAAGGACGGGCTGTTGATATTATTATAGTTTCATATTGTCAACCTGAAAAATAAAACAGCCAGCTACTTTAGAGCAATAACAGCTAAATGGATTTATTGGGGGAATAGCAGAAAACTGCGATTTGGGACTAGCAAGTTATGGCAAAACCATAGGCAAATCCAAAGAAAAAAGGAGAGGGGTTTGCCTGTATTAGATTTTAGGAGGAAAGTGGGGAGGGTTGTTTTGAACAAAAGTTCATTGGAGAAGCCCTAGCTTGTCTTGTTCAGTGGTTAGAGCATCAGCCCAAGGACCGAAAGATCACAGGTTTGATTCCCCATCAAGGGCACAAACTTCAGTTTTGGTTCGATCCTCAGTTGATGTGTCCCTCTCCCCCTCCCTTCCACTCTACCTAAAAAGATATGGAAAAATATCCTTGGGTGAGGATTAACAAAAAACAAACAAACAAAAATAGTCAGTGGAGAAGAGCAAGTGTTCTCATTGGCTGCAAGCAGCAGTCAGTGCATTGCTGCTGGGGAAGGGAGGGATCTTCCTCCTTTTTAAAAAAAAGCAGATGAAGTTCCCATGTGATTAATGTTCTTACTTTTTTCTTCTGGTGATGCCAGCTGCACAGAGTGGTCCATGCATGAGATATGATTTCAGGGCTTCCCAACTCCATTTTAAACAAGGTTACTTTTATTTACTTTCACAATGTTGCTGGGAGGGGTGAAGTATCTAAAGTTTACTATTATTTATGGGGCACTTTATGTTACTTATCTCTTAGAGTCCTCATATCTGGGTATTAGTATTTTTATATTGAACAAAACAGGGGCTTGGAAAAGTGACTTGCCCAAGGTCCTATAGCTAGTAAACGACAAAGCCAAGATTCAAACCCCCAACTCCTTCCTCTCAACATAGTACTGCCTCAATCAGGTAAGGCTGCCTGTAGAATAAAGATGCCATTAATTCTAAGAAATAGCAGGAATACAGTTGGAAGGGATGGAAATTCTCTCTGACACATGGAAACACTTGAGCAATAGCAAGGAAGCGGGAGGACGACTGGCGTGATCACCATGACAGACTGGGAAGTTCTAGAGAACTGTGGATTAGTCTGAAAAGGAAAGAGGTAGGAAGCAGAAAAGATAGTAAAATATATTTGGACAGGCAAACACACACACACATTACAAATGCTACAAGACAGTTTTTAATTAATATTTACATTGTGTAGTAAAATCTGTAAAGGCTTCCTTCAGATATTTGAATGGCAGATGGAGCTTTGAGGGCTAGGTTAGTCAGAAAGTCTGCAGCAGGGGCCAGTTTCTTGGACTTAGAAAGATGGACGCAGACAGGGAGGACATTGCTAGAAGTGTGGGCAGGAAAGGGAAGGCCAGCGAGAGAGTGTGGCCTCTTTAAAAAACACAAACCTCTCTTTGAGTTAATGGACCCAAGAGGACAGTAACTGAAGTGTTAGAGGATAAATGGTAGAGTTTAGAGATGAAATGAGGTGAAATGTTTTGAGGTGGGGTGGGAGGAGAGGACCAGAAGCACTGTGAAAGCTGGACAGAGGGGTTGATGTCCCACCATGTGGAGAATGGGGACCACCCCTCTGTTTTGGGAGTGATACAGTGGAAAGCATTATTTGGCCGTTTTTAGTCAGTCTGGAAGACGTAAGATAGACTGGAACTGTGTGAAGTGTTATTCAGGAAGCCCTTTTAGAAGGATGTGACAATAATTCAAGGAACTGTGCATTCATTCTGATGGTCCTCTTTTTTTTTTTTTTTTTTTTACCACCTAGAATTAGGGCAAGGAGCATTTTTTAACCTGTCTAGTATAATGACAAGCTACATTTATAGAGGTCTTGTTATGGGCCAGTCAGTCTGCTAAGCATTTTACTTTCAGCTAATCTTAATTATCTATGAAATATAGAAAGGTTTAACTGCTTGTCTTTCCATTAAAAACAAGCACTAAGTAAATGGTAATGGCCAGGATACCAAAGCAGGCAGTGTAGCTCCCAATTGTTTAACCCAGATTTGGATGTCCTGGCCTACCACCTGGGATAATAGGTAAATCTAGTTTAAAGCCCCTCAGAAATGGCAAACAATTGTTATTTCTCCACGTGTGAATGTTACAGCAGACATTTATAAGTCCCTGCCGCATACGCTAATATATCAAGAATTCAAATATTCACAGGCATTGTTCTATGCATTTTATGTGCATTATCTCATTTAACTTTACACCCTATGCAGTAATAATATTCCCATTTTTTAAGGAGAAACTGAGGCTTCAGTTGGTTGTATAACTTGCCCACAGTCACACAGCTACTAAGTGGCAGAGACGGGGTTTCTACCATGGTATGATAAGGGAAATAGAAAAATGCTAAAGAGATTGAAGTACGAAATCACTTGTGAGTAAGGGAATAAGAACAATGTACAAAGGGGTTGCATTTGAATTGATATTTAAGAGATGCATAGGATGTCAGAGGACCAGAGTGGGAGGGAAGCTGGAAAGACTAGAGGCAAAGAGACCACCCATGTTAGGCACTCAAAAAATTGTTGAATGAATGAATTGGTACATGAAGGAAAGTATGAATGAATTGGCAGGGGATGCAAAGGCATGGTGACGATCGTAACTGAAGAGAGAATAACAGAGGAGACACTCTAAAGGCAGATTCACAGGACTTAAAAACTGATTGAGATTTGGCGAAAAGGCAACCAGTGAGAGAGAATGTTTAAACTTGGACAAGTTGGATCTGAAATGGAAAGCATATATTCTGAAATGTTCCTCAAAGAATGGAAAGTAGCATCTGGAATTGTGTAATCATACACACTTGTCAACTAACTTAGTTGCTGGTATTGCAAATAATTAATTTTAGAAAAAAATTAAAAATCTGAAAACACTTTTAGGCCATTGCTAATTTTGTACAATGTTGCCTTTGCATATATATGAGTTATTCATATTAAAAGAGAAGGTCGAGAGAGACTAGGTAAAACAAGTTGGTAACAAAAATACTGCTTCATTTCAAAAGAAGGTTCTGTTTGCACATTTTAAATAGCTGCTTTCTATAGTCTTGGGATTATATACCAAGTGGCTGAGATTTAGCAAACAGGAGCTGTGACCAGGCCAATTAGAGCATTTCCTTTTAATGGTGACGTTCTGGGAAACTGATTTACTTTGAGGAGAAATTTGAGGTAATGTTCTGGGAATGTGAGACCAAAATTTTCAGCCTGTCAAAGTCTTTTAGGAGAATTGTAAAAATTGTATCTGGAGTTTACTTATTAGTGTGACCTTTTTTGAACTACCCAAATATGGGAGGTTTTGGGGTTTGGTTTTAAAATGCTTAACATCCTTTACATGAACTACTGGAAAAAGAAAAGATGATGAGTCATTCAAAACAATCTCTTCATTCATCATCAAGTGGAGAGAGCCATGTTTTAGCAGGTAGCTCTCCTTAAATAACTCAGCATCTCACAGTCTAAATAAGAACCGTGTCCACAACACTCAGGCCAAGTGCCTAGGAGAATAAGAACAAGAGGGAACTTTTGGCAAAGTTAAGCTATCAGTAGATAGCATTGGGCGGCTTTGATCCTGCCATGATGTGCAGGCTTCAGATGCTAATGATGGCTGTGTAAAACCAGTATGGAAGCATCTTAGATAAAATTCTTGTAATTTTTCGCCAGGAATCTAAAACTTGCTTCAGTCTGTGGCTGTAATTTTTGTGCCAAACAAGAAAGCACTTTGCTGGCTTTTTTTATTTTTTATAGAGGGGCCAAATGAGATAGATTGGAAATACGTACTTTGAACAGCTAGGCAGAGTCTTAGGAAGTTTGCCAAACAAGATTTCCAAATAAAATGTTTGGGACAGAAAACAGGAATGGACTTTGCAGATGTTGGATGGATTCCACCAGCCATCTGTGCAAAGAATTACTTGGTATCACAGCAGCTGAGAGCTATGAAGTAGCACAAAACTATCAGTGATAACTTCATTGTTAAATGGGTCCATTTATTTACCAGGCAGACCTCTCTTTACCAAGATAAAGTATCTGAACGTATCTGCATTTCCTGTGAGAAACAATAAAGATGACCAAAATTATTTAAACGTGAAGGAATTTCATCAATCGAACTGTTACCTCAGTTCTAATGCATTAGCAGTCAGTGAGGGCAGATTAATTTACTTACGGTGAGCTAAGTGCATTCTTGGCTCGCAAAGGGGAATCATTTGCTCACGTAAGCCAGAGATCCCATTTTTGACAGCAAATGTCACTGCCTGGATTTCCCTTTGACAGTCTGGCAACCCCACACCCCTGTTACAGTATCCATTTATTTGTCTTATTTTCAGCCAGATTAATCCATTCTGTTTTGACAAGAAGACTGATGGGTAATTGATAACTGTGATAGACACAAACAGAAGAGTTGGATGCTGAATAATTCAGCACTTTTCAGTATCAATAAGAGAACAGGTTGAAGAATTTGTGTCTCTATTTACACTTAAACTAAACTAAGTCAGCCCAGACATTTATGCTGCCAGTCTATCAGAAAACCAAACAGTGTACATTCGGTTTCCACCCGACAAAATGTTTTATAAGCTTGTAACAATATGTGTGAAGCTGCCAGAATAATAAATAGGTACAGCAGCCCATGCATGCTAATGTTATGTTGTAAGCAGTTTTGTTGACAAGTGCTAATACTTCTTTCATACTATCATCAAAAGCAGCTAATACAACAGCCATTATTTGCTGGCTTTCCAAGCAAGACATGATGGATTGTGACCTTAATATGGGTTAGCCGAGTTTTGAAAGTTAAACAACTTGCAATAAATCATAGAATTATTACAATGCAGTTTAATTGGTTAAGGACTGTTTATTTCCTAAACAGGGTGAAAAATTTCTGTTTCGGCATTTTTAATTTGCAAAGTGCATTTTCATTATGAATGGCAGTTTAATATTCTGCTCTTTTGTCATGCAAAATATGCAACACACAGGCAATCTATTAATTGGACAAAAGTGCATTGCAAGCGTAAATTATCCTTCATAGCATCACTTGTGAGCTTTTACATCTATTAAATGTGTTAAATGGAACATAGTTAGAGACTGTACAACTCGCAGGTACTTCTGAAATTTAAGTCAAGCTTCAAGATGATTTTAATGACCTTTATTTTTGGCAAAATAGAGTAATTAAGTAATTGTAAATATAAAGGGCAATTTAAAGAGTTACTGCTTCCTTAAGGCATAGGTGCGTATTTTCTATTGATTCAGCAGTCTCAGAAAACAGACAATAGCACTGGTTCATATTGATATGTCTTGAGAAATGGAATCCACCTCAGTATTTACTTCTTTCTTTGCTACAGTATAATTTCTAGGGCAGAAATTTCCATTGGCAAATGTGCAGGAAAAGGTGAGTAAGACAGTAGCAAATTGATATTGCAGCATAGCTCAGCATAATGGAGTAGTCGCCTCCATATGTTTTGGTTCAATGATGTGCCTTTGCAGGGGCTATTTAGAGCGCAGAAACAGTAACAAAATACTTTGTACTAGGAATGCTGATATGACATATGCTCGATTTTAAGAATGCCAGATATCTCAATGTGTTCCTGTAAGACTGCCTTAAAATGCAACCTATTCATTCACACTCAACTCTGAGCTCATTTCTCATATTTATTGACACCTGGGCACACCTTTTACAAATGTAAAGCTTCCACTGGCTTCAAACATTTTCCACAGGTTGGCCCAGCTGAAGCAGGTATAGTTTTGTGCTGCCACTCCAAATCTTCAGCTGAAAGTTAAAAGTATACATCAGATAGGCATTCCATTCACTTTTCCTAAAGGAAGAAAATGATAATGTGAATGTGTGCATTCTATTGTTTTAAAACTAAAGAACAGTTTTGTGGATTTTTTTTTTATTTAAATCATTCACAAAGCCATACATTAAAATAAACTGTCTAGAATTTAAATGATGAGAAAAGTAGAGACCAAAAGTTGTACAAATTGAGAAAAATTGTTCATCTTTATTTATGGTATATAGTAGCACAATAAGCTTCAGGTTCTTAGAGACTTCATACTAAAAAAAAGAGAAATCTAGTTATAGAATTTTGATCTTGCACTGTTTTTGATAACTTCCTCTCCCATTTAAATGCCATGCTTACCTTAGCTTTGCAGTTTGTCTGTATCAAAAAAAGAGATGGGGAAGTGGGAGATGGGAGAATGGAGAAGAGGGAAGTGGGAGAAGAAATAGAAAGAGAGAGTTTCAGGAGAGATTACTGCTATATTCTGTTGATTATACTTTTTCACGATCACTCATGATTGCTAAGGGAATAAGATACTAACCTATAAGTAATATGTAATTAGTTTGATCAATTACCATTAAGCTTTACAGAACATTAAATTTTAATAATGATTTAATGTTTTAATCTCATTTTCTGAATTGTATAGATAAGAAAATATCAGAAACATAACCAATATTTTTAAAAATATAGGTAAATATAAGCCAATAGGCAGTTGAATTGATTATACTACTTCCTGGGGCACTTTTCAAAGTCATTAATTACTACACTAAATCTGTATTCTATGACAGATTTGGAGATTTTCAGAAAGCTCAGATACATAAAACTAAAAGTACAATGACTATAAATTTAATCATTTTATCAATATAATTTTTTTCAGTTATCATTTTTAAAAATTTTAGTTAAATTTATAAGGGTGACATTGGTTAATAAAATCACATAGGTTTCAAGTGTACAATTCTATAATACATCATCTGTGTATTGCATTGTGTGTTCACCACCCAGAGTCAAATCTCCTTCTATCAAGATATGACCTCCTTTACCCTTTACTACCACCCACCACCCCCTTTTCCCTCTGGTAACCACCATACTGTTGATGTGTCTGTGAGGTTTTGTTTGTTTGTCTTATTTGATCATTTGTTGTTTTCAGTTCTATATCTCACATTTGAGTGAAATCATATGGTTGCTGATTTTTTCAGTTATGATTTTCAACTAACTGTTCACCATGTTTTATTACTAAATTTCAAACATAGAAAAGTTTAAATAATTGTACAACAAATACCCAGACCCATTACTTTGATTCTGCTATTTTACTATATTTGTGTTTTCACATATTTATCTTCTTTCTACCCATCCCTCCATCCATGTTATTTTTTGATGCATTTCAAAGTCAGTTGCAGCCATCAATATACTTCTCCCTAAATACTAATGTGTACATATCATTAACTAGAGCACAAATTTTATTTACCATTCTTTTCTTTTGAGGCCAAATCTGCATATAAATGCACTAATCTTAAAGGTGGCAGTTGATGATTTTCAACAAACTTTTGGTATGCTCCAGCCATGTTGAGGAACTCTATGAGATGCCAATGTGGAATGATGTTAAGAGAATGTAGAAAACTCAAAGGCCCAGTATGCAGATTGCTCACCATTGCTAGGATAAACTCATGTACAGGGCTACTTCCTACTTGGGACATCACCTCTGGAGGTCTCAAGTTTATTCCGTTTTGCTAGAATAGGTAGTTTATACAATAGGGCTCCACAACAATTACCATACTATATGTCGTGTACCTATTACATGCAAAGCGTTTTGCTAAGTGCTATGGAGAGCACAAAGGAGTCTTAAGACATAGAGGTCAAGATATGGAGTCCACCAAAGAGCATTCAGTCAAATTGTGTGCTACACAACTAAAGTGGGATATTGCAAGCTTACATATATTTAAAAGCCGAGTCAGGGAGTTCAGAAGAAGGAGGTAAGAATGTCCTGGAGTGTTCTGGAGGGCTCCCTATTTCCCACATCATCTGCCCATCAGCAAACCAGAGCAACCATTTCAAAAGTAAATCAGGTCCTGTCACTCTCCTTTCTTAAAAACCCTCAATGACTTTCCTGCACACTTAGAAAAACGGCACACTCCTATGAGGTCCTGTGTGATGTGGCTTCCCTCCTACCTGACTCTCTCTTCTCATTTCCCACATCCTCCTTGCTAGCCTTCTTCTCCTCAAACATACCTCACTCACATACCACTACAGCCTTTTCTCTTGCTCCCCTTTTTCCCTGGAATATTCCTCCCCCAACTCTTGGAATAGCCTATCCTTTCTCATCATTCAGTTCTCAAATCAAAATCTCCCACTGAAAGGTCTTCTCTGCAGGAAAAAACCACTCATACCACCCAACCACCCTTGCTTGGCTGTTGCAGTATCATTGGAAATAAATTTAGAAAGTTTGTGCAGATTATGGGATGAGCACATGAATGAAATTAGCAATAAGCTGAAAAAGAAGTCAAAAAATTAAAAGGAAATATAGATAGGACTTGATGAGCATAAATATGTGCATAGAAAAGCAGTGATACAAGAGAATGCCAAGATATTCAAGCTTAAAAACTAGAAGACTAGCCCTGGCCGGTTTGGCTCAGCAGTTAGAGTGTTGGCCTGTGGTCCAGAGAGACCTGGGTTCAGTTCCCACTAAGGGCACATACCTCGGTTGCAGTTTGTCCCTGGCCCTGGTTGGCAACCACTCGATGTGTCCCTTTCACGTTGATGTTTCTCTCTCTCTTCTTCCCTCCCACTCTATCTGAACAAAAAAATGGAAAAATGTCCTCGGGTGAGGATAAAAAAAAACTAGAAGAATATAAATTCTAGCAAAAAAGTAACCAATATTGATATCACACTCTTCTTGGAGTATTTATCATGCAATATTTGTATAAAGGCATGATAGAGAGATGAATAGATGAATGACTCAGAAAATTTTTAGTGCTGTGAATAAGCAGGGGAAGTTTATAAGCCTACCTGAAACATTTTGCTATAATGAAAGTTAACATAAATGAGATCAGAAGATAAACCCTCAAAGTATTATATAATTTCATCACCACATGAATCTGTGAGGTAAACATTGCCCTTAAATCCAGAAGACAAAAACTGAGACTTGGTGATTTTGTTTCTTCAAGTTCTTAGCACAACTTAATAACTAGCAGCCATTACTTTTGTGTCTAGAGAACTGAAACTAAGCATTATCACTGCAACAAATTATTGAAATCCTCATATTCTTCTTCGTCCTCTTCACCACTTTCCCTCTGCTGCAGCCCCTCCTCCTACAGCCCATCCAAGATTTCAACAGTCCCATAACTATCATAGAAAGTTATATTCAATCTTAGGCAAGTAGAGACTGTTTAAAAAATATAAGTCATTTAAAAAATGTTGCCAGATGCTGACATCTTCATAAAAATTAGGGATCCTTGAGGTGTCAAACTGACTAATGCACAAACACTTGAAGAAACTCAATATCAAGAAATGAAAGACAAACTTAAATACCTATGTGTGTTTTCATAGGTGTGACCTACTCCCTTGAAAAGGCCATTTCAATCTCAAATTTCTATTACTGTTTATCATCCAAAAGCATTGTTCAGTACTGCCTCATAACTATAAAAGAGTTCCAGTATTTCTCAGGGAACCATGTCAATATCAGTTATGGTATATGCTACTTAAATATAGTAGAAATAAATTTAATCTGCTTAGGACATTGGATCTTTTCAAAGCTGTTCCTAAGTACTATGAAAAAGAAAAATTGTAACATGCTAATTTGTAGATTCTCTATTCTTATATGTTCCTGTTCTTGCTTCTACTGTGGCCTTATGCAGAATTCTATATTTTATCAAAATCACTTCTGTGTCGCCCTGGCCAGTTTGGCTCAGCGGTTAGAGCGTCGGCCTGCAGTCCGGAGAGACCCGGGTTCGGTTCCCGCTAAGGGCACGTACCTCGGTTGCAGTTTGTCCCCGGCCCTGGTTGGTCGTGCGGGTGGCAGCCACTCGATGTGTCCCTTCACGTCAATGTTTCTCTCTCTCTCTCTCCCTTCCTCTCTCTCCCTCCCATTCTATCTGTACAAAAAATGGAAAAATGTCCTCGGGTGAGGATAAAAAAATAAATAAAAATCACTTCTGTGTCCAAAATCCCATTCTTTAGCATTAGAAAATATACAATTTTGAAAGTTAAAATAATAGAATTATTTTATATAAATATATAAGTAATTTATATACATATATAAATAGTGTTATATAAAAGTAAATATATAAAAATCATTTAATATAAAATAATAGAATTATCTTAGGTAGAATTTTAGTTCTTTCAAACCTACCTATTACCTGTTAATATATTTTAAAATATTCTATTATACTTTGATCCCTAATTACTTTACACAGAAAGGCAAATGAATTTATTAAGAAAGGGAGAAAAACATTTTCCTTTCTGTGAATTATGCAAGGATCAGGTCTAAAGCAAGAAATATATCTGTAAATTTTTTTCATTGCAACTATGGAATCTCTCACAACTTTTTATTAAATTGCAATTCCATTACTCTTTATTCCCCAGGGATGGAAAGAATGTACTTTATTTTTTGGCAAAATAAATAAACACCCTGAGTTGGTAAAAATATCAATTACAAGAGTGTCTACCCTAAAAGTCACATTCATTTTGTTTGTTATTGCAAGTTATTAAAAGGCTTCCAGGCATGCATATAAAACCTGAAAAACAACGGTTGAATCTATCATATTAAATTAAAATCTCTCCATAAAAATGTGAACCCGAGTAGTTTATCAGTTAGGGAATGCCATGCCACCCCAGAAGCCAATACAAGTAAGACTTTATTAAAACAACCGAAACGAAGTTCCACAGGAACCCTCAATGGGGATTGTTCTGCTTTAGCTTCAGATGCGAAGAGAAAAAACATATCAGCTGACCTTAATTTTCTTAAAGTAACAAAGGAAGAAAAGAGAGACAAATTCCATGACCAACAACTGGAATTACACTTGAGAAAGGAAATGCGGCCTCAAAAAGGTGTATGTGAAACAACCACACATAATCAACTTAGACAAGTCTCTGCTTTCAAAACAGGCAAGTCCTACTCTCTAGTCTTTGTCCTTGTGCTATGTCCTTTGGACTATTTGTCTAATACTCATGTACCTTCTTAAGTCAATCCCTGCAGTTTTGTGTAGCTGCCATTAGTTATTAGTTGGTGGTCCAGCTCATTTTCTTGTCTTTACTTATTCTTTATTACTTGTTATTTCATTAAATATTTTTTTCACAATATTTCTCTATTTTTTCCCCTGGAACAACGTGCATGCTCACCTATACAAAATTAATTCAAAAGGCATGCTCGGATTTTGAGAAGCAGGCTGTGGCACAGTTAAGGTAGTTTTCCAGATACAGTTCCCAGCATGTTATCTGTAATTCTTCACATTTCCGACCAGGTGAATGAGTGTGATCACACCCCATCTGAAGTGTTCTACTTGTCATGTTAACTGACTACAAAATATTTCATGGAATGGATGTCCCACATATGTGGATAATCTAAAATTAAACGTTTACATGGTCTCTAATATTTTATTTAAATAATGCCATGATAAAAATCCTTAATATCTTTGAACATCTAGATAGGTAATAATTAAAATAGTAATTTTTTTTTTTTTAATCCTCACCCGAGGATATTTTTCCATTTTTTTGTACAGATAGAGTGGGAGGGAGAGAGAGAGAGAAACATCGACGTGAAGGGACACATCGAGTGGCTGCCACCCGCACGACCAACCAGGGCCGGGGACAAACCGCAACCGAAGTACATGCCCTTAGCGGGAACCGAACCCGGGTCTCTCCGGACCGCAGGCAGACGCTCTAACCGCTGAGCCAAACTGGCCAGGGCAAAATAGTAATATTTTTATATATAAACAAAAAATACAACCCCCAAGTCAACAACCATTTTCAGAGTTGTATAGCAAAGCAATTTTCCAGATAAAATTTTTAAAATTATATGATTAATGTCAGCCTTTTTGCTTTCTTGTGTACCCAGTGAACTACAGAAAGCAAATACAAATGGTTTTTAAAAATTATTTGATTAGCTTTAGAAGACAGAGCTCCCCTAATAAAGTGTGCAACCTTCTACACTGTCTCCCAAATATAAAAGAAATAGAATTACTTCTGCAAATACAAAAAGGAAGTTCTGCATTTAAGGACATGCCCCTATGCTGCCTGGGCAGGCTAATTCTGGCATTTAAATAAGAAGTGGGCCTATCTAGGGCAATGTCATTCAGCACAGAGGTATGCCGCGAGGCCCCGCCCTGCCCTGCCACATGCAGCACAGATCAGTGCTATGACTTACAGGTGTTGAAGAAAGCCAAGTAACTGAGCCCAGACAACTCTCCAGAACAGTGTTCTCCATGCGGTGACTGAGGGACCAGGGCCATCTCCACTTTGGAATCTGCCATCTTAGCACACAGCCTCTTCTGTTGTCATGACTTTGAAAGAGTCCACTGGAGGGACCCTTCCCACTGGCAAGCAAGTACTTTGACATGTGGTAAATCCGCTCACAGCCCATAAGCCAGCACGAGTCACATGGCTCCATCACAATGAAAGGGACACATGGACTATTTAGCAAGCATGACTGTCACTGCCACAGACTTCATAAGGTCACTTATTGTCTAGTTTCTTTTTCCTTCCAGTTTTTGTCATGGCTATTCTAAAAATCTGGATGTTTGAGAAAAACTATTTTAAAATTAATTTTTATTATAAAACTTGAGCTGTATTTCCACTAGGGGGAAATAAAACAAAGTTGGAAAGTTTTAGTGAAGACGAACATGACATCACCTGTCCTGGCCAAAGTGGAAGCAGTTTGCTTTCCTTTAGCAATTTTCAGCATTTCCCAGGCTTACAATTTTCTCTTCTCGTCTTCTGAACTCCAAAAGTAGCTACCATTTCTAAAGATCTTTTTTCTTACACTTATATTTATGCATCTATAACTTTATTCTCCTTGTTTGAATCTAATAGAACTATTTATGTCACACACAATTGGTATGTTCAGCTTTCTTCATTTAGGAGATTATACAACTTTAGGGTTTTGTGTACTGAAGTTACTCAATGAATGTACATAGAAAATCTGACTATGTACATAGCACATGTATATTAAGGCTACTGACTAAGAAAAATTTAGGCAGAGGAGAACCTCACCTTCTTGGAAATACAGTTGGGTCTTATATAATAATTAGAGTAGAACAAAATGGAGAGTGAGATCAGATTGGTCTAAAGGGGCAGAATGCGGGCAAAGCATGATCCTGGCTTAGAGACAGGAAGGTCCAGGGCCTCCCTAGGGGAAATAACAAGGGAGAGGAGCTGACTCTTAAAGGGACAGAGTGGAACTGGGACAGTCCTGGGAAAGGGATATTTAGTCACTAAAGACCCAAATGAGAGTCCACAAAGAGGTACGTATACATCTTCAAAGTACATCTTTGGACACCCAGAGTCCTAAGCTGACATGCTTGATGTTTGCCCTTGTCCATTGTTAGGTCTTATTGCTTTGAAATGCTTCTTCTTCTTCTTTTTTTTTTTTTTTTTTTTGGTATTCACTCTCCTGTCCTTTTTTTTTTTTTTAATTAATTAATTAATTTTTGTTACAGATGTTTCTCCTTTTTCCCCCATTGATTCCCCCTCTCCCTCCCTCCTCTTCTAGGAATTGTCAGTCTGTACCCCACTTCCACGTCTCTGGGACTACCCCATTCCTCAGACTGTTATGTTCATTATATTCCACAAATAAGTAAGATCATATGATACTTGTCTTTCTCTGTTTGGCTGTTTCGCTTAGGATAATACTTTCCAGGTCCCTCCATGTCATCTCAAAGGATAAGAGATCTTTCTTTCTTACAGCTGCATAGTACTCCACTGTGTATATGTACCATAGCTTTCTTATCCATTTGTCTACTGATAGACATTTGGGCTGTTTCCAGATCTTAGCTATTGTAAATAGTGCTGCTATGAACATGGGGGTACATATATTCTTTCTGGTTGGTGTTTCAGGCTTCTTTAAGAATATAATAAATAACTTACTCCTATATAGTTAATATAACTAATATGTAGTAATTATCAATAACATTGATAGTCATTATTTCATGGCTCAGTTGACCTTCCCCAGTCCACATTAATTGAAGAAGGGAAACATGGGTTCTTTGCTGATAAAGATTGTAATGCTATTTAAAGAAATTTTAAAAAGTATTCCCTTCTGACAAACTTGTATTCGGACAATATTTTATTTGTGTCTTTCTTTTATGTCATGACAAGAAATGGATTTGATTTTAAAGACAATCATTTTGAATAATTAACCATGAGTCATTCTAGTAAGCAGAAAATAATTATAGGTTGGACATAAGCTCTTAAGAATGCTTACAAAACTGTATGTGGAACTTAACATATTCATTTCACTTGGAAAATGCTTACTGAATGATTGACATGACAGAGTTGCACAAGTGGCTCCTGTCTTCCGAGAAGAGCTTATAGGGATAGGGCATGGAGCAAATTGATGAGGAAAGCAAGAGACATCTTCCACTTGCAATCAGTTTTTGGGCAGACCACCAGCAGGACCTAAAGGAGGGCTCACAAAGGGTGCAGTTCACTTGACATACATTTTTGAGCCACAGAGAGCCCAGATGTAAGCCACAGATAAATAGCTAGTCCCTGTCTAACTCTCCGACTTGAGTAAGTTTTATAGTATTTCTTTATTTGTTTTATTATTATTATTTTTATTAACTTTGTTAGAGATATCCCTTCTTTTTACCCCATTGACATCCTTCTTCCTGCACTCCCTCCCCTCCACTTCACAGTATTGTTGTCTGTGTCCATTGGTTATACATATATGCATATAAGTTCCTTGGATTATCTCTCTCTACCCCTAACCCCTCTAAGGTTTGTCAGTCTGTTCCCTATTTTCATGTCTCTGGGTCTATTGTGTTTATCAGCTTATTTTATTCATTATATTCCACAAATAAGTGAGATAATGTGATATTTGTCTTTCTCTGATTGACTTATTTCACTTAGCATAATACTCTCCAGGTCCCTCCATGTCATCTCAAATGATAAGAGATCTTTTTTTTTTTTTTTTTTACAGCTGCGTAGTATTCCGTTGTGTACATGTAGCACAGCTTTTTTTTTTTTTTTTATCCTCATCCGAGGACATTTTTCCATTTTTTGCACAGACAGAGTGGGAGGGAGAGAGAGAGAGAGAGAGAGAGGGAAACATCGATGTGAAAGGGACACATCGAGTGGCTGCCACCCGCACGACCAACCAGGGCCGGGGACAAACTGCAACCGAGGTACGTGCCCTTAGCGGGAACCGAACCCGGGTCTCTCCGGACCTCAGGCGGACGCTCTAACCGCTGAGCCAAACCGGCCAGGGCTAGCACAGCTTTTTTATCCACTCTCTACTGATGGACACTTGGGCTGTTTCCAGATCTTAGTGATTTTAAATAGTGCTGCTGTGAACATGGGGGTACATATTTTCTTTCTCATTGGTGTTTCAGGATTCTTAGGATATATTCCTAGAAGTGGAATCACTGAGTCAAATGGTACTTGTTTGTTATCAATACCACATATCTACCAGGATTGTAGCATGGTGAGAATAAAATGTGAAATTAACTTTTCAAAGTTAAAAGCAGCAGCAACAACAAAAAGATACAATATTATTTGGTTAAAATGTAGTCTTAATATATGTATTTGTTTTTTATCAATAAAAAATTGACACTGTTGGAAATGAAGAGTAGCTGGTGTATGTGTAATTAAATAAAGCATAACTTTTTTGTATGAACATCATAGAAAAATAAATGATGCCTTATTGCTCACAGGAATGCTTTTATGATTTTCGAGAGCTAATTATGCAAGAGTGTATCTTTGCAAAGAAATATATAGTGGTATTCCAATCACTGGTCACAAATGGTCCCTTGGCACATTTCATTGTGATTTTGCAGGTTAGGTTTCAATTTAGAAGAATAAGATTTTTGCTACTTAAATCCTTGCTTTTTCCTACAGCATTCTCCTGCTACCATCTAGAAAGTTGTTTTTCTTGATAATAAGTGGGGTCAAGGTTTATACATAGGATAAAATAGTGGTCCTAGTCTCAAAAAAAAAAAAAAAATAGCACCTGTGCCATTTTACCATTCTCTTCTCTCTTCTTCCCTCTTACCTGAAATGTCGAATTAAATATTATCTTCAGTGAATCACCATTAGAATATGTTGGCTGCTTGGGAGAAGAGAGAAAGGCCTAATGATATTCTTCAATCTTCTTCCATTGGTTATCGTCATAGATTATTTCATACAATTAGCTAAAACAGTTAGCTTTGCAGTATAGACCAGGTGTCCTTCTTTGCATAGGATTTCAGCATAATCTGTCTAGTGGTCATAATAGGTGATTTTTAATGTCCCTTATAACCCTAAAATGTTTTATTACAAGTAGCCCTGTGCAGGTCAGGGTTTGCTTGAGAGAAAAATAGGAAGGTAGATTACTAAATGGAAATGGAGAAGTGAGATCGTCAGGAAGAATTACACACTTCGGGTTTGCCTGGAACAGATGGGAGAAAGCATAGGTGAGAAAAATGAACCCTGATGCAGTATCTAACAAGCCACATACATTCTAACTTCTCAACCCTCACATCTACTCTTTTTGAGCAGGGGAAGTGGATTTCACCATAAAAAGATATGGTTCTTTGGGGAGAAGGGCAAAGAGAGGAGACTATGTATTTATTCCTTCAGTGATAGGAGGAACTTACAGAAGAATAAGATGGATGCATCATTCCTAGCGACTACTTAGATTTTTCATGACCTGGAAATCTTAAGAGCTCAGGCAGCCAAGGGACTGAGCTCAGGCCTCCAGGTGACAGAATGGACTCATGGCTGGTGAATGAGCAGAGGCTACATTTTTCCCTCCCTTGTCCACTGGGCCTTACTCTCAGATTTTCAGGAACCTCCTCTCACAATGTTCCCTCATCTGGCCTTTCGAGGTGAACTGCTCAGAAAAGCATATCTTGCATTTGCCTTGACTGAGGGCCTCTTACCTCAGACATAGCTGAGAGCTATAATGCACACATTGGCCATGTCTGATTTCACAGAAGTAATTCTCACAGTCATGGTTTGTAGAACTTTTAGCCATTCTGTAAGGATGTAGAAATACCATTTACCTTATAGCCAATAAACATTTTGTGGTTTGGATGGGAATGTCTTGTCATGTGGCAAATCCTAGGAAAGGCCAATGAAGGGGGCAGGTTCCTGTCATTAGGTATAGAAGCCACTCTATACTCTAGCTCTTTCTGAAACCCTAGCAGGCTCTACCCCTGGGGGATACAAGGGTGGGGCCCTCAGGGTCACACCTGGTACTCTGTGGAAGGATAAGCATTATCAGCACGCTTTCCCAATGTGATTAAAACCCAATACTTGATTTTCTTAGAAAAAATAAAATGAATTGTAAGACTTTTAATAACTTGGCTTTATTTTTTAAATTACAAAATAAGTTTAAAAAAATAAAATTTGACAGGGCATGTAATAATTCACACAGATGGTCTGGCAGGTGTGGCTCAGTGGCTGAGAGTCAACCCATGCACCAAAGAGGTCACCAGTTCGATTTCCGGTCAGGACACATGCCCAGGTTGTGGGCCCAGTCCCCAGTGTGGGGCATGCAGGATGCAGCCAATTAATGTTTCTGTCTCTCTCTCTCCATAAAATCAATAAAGGAAAAAATTTTTGAAAAAAAAATTCACACAGATGGACTGTTGGTTAGTGAGGAGTCTAAATTATAGTTTATATTAATGAATAGTTGTTTCCATGTAGAAGAGTCTGCTTTAATATTTAAAATAGATGAATATTAATAGTTTTCATTTTGATGTTAAAATAGGCCTAAAACTTTTAGTGTGGTTTATCCTTTTTACATTGGCTCACCATATACAGAAAATGGATAAAAGAACCAGATCAAATTATTAATCACAAATTCTTTTTTTAAAAGAATTTTAAAAACAGCTTTATTGAGACCTAATTAACAATAAACTATAGTATTTAGAGTGTACAAGTTAATGTTTTCACAAATATGTCATACCCTTTAAACCATTTCTAGAATCAAGATAGTGAACATTTCCATTATCCCTCAACGTTTCCACATACACCTTGGTAATGCCCCCTACTTACTCCTTCCCCATTCCCAAGCAACCACAGATCAGCTTTAAGTCACTACAGATTAGTTTGCATTTTCTAGAATTTTATTTTAATGGAGTCATGTAGTACATACTCTTTTTGTCTGGTTTCTTTGACTCAGCACAATTATTTTCATGTTCATCCATATTGCTGTGTGTACAACATTTTTAATGCTTTATTTATTGTTTATCTATTCATCTGTTGATGAACACTGGGAAGGTTTGGTTTTTTTTATTTTAGGGAGGGAGGAAAGTAGAGAGAGAGATCAATTGGTTGCCACTTGCATACGTTCTTACCAGGGATCTAACCCACAACCTAGGTATGTGCCCTAACCAGGAATCTAACCTTCTCATGCACTGGACAATGCTCCAACCCATTGAGCCACACCAGTCAGGGCTCCAGTTTTTGACTACATATTACAAATAAAGCCACTGTGAACACTCATGTGAAAATACAAACTCAATAGAATCTGAATCGCAATTCACAGGATTTGGTTTAGTTAGTTGTCTTTTCTTATATAAACTTACTATATTCAAATACTCTGAATATATTCTTGTAATGGCATACAGCTTGTAATGTTTTAAAAGAAAACACTTGTTTCCTTTATAACTCATGATCCGAGCAAGGTAACATTTATAATCTATTTCTGATATATCATTATTAAAAATTGTTTTTGCCTTACGTTAATTGCATTCAATCAAAGAAATCAGAGTACTTAATATGTATACAGCTCAGTGATCACCAGTGCCAAAGATGAATAAATGGATAGGAGATAAATATTATATAACTAATAAGAACCCAAAGTTGAATAAAGTGAATAACATAAGAACAACAATAACAAAAATCTGTGGGTTATGGTCATAGGAATAATATCCAGTTAGAAAATATATAATAAATTTACTAAGAAGGAATTTAATGGAGTCCCTGAAGCATGGGTAGGATTTTAGCAGGCGATGTTGGGAAGAAGCATTCAGTGGGAAGGAAGGAACACAAATTAGAGCCCAGAGGTGAGAACCATGAGGTAAATTCTTCGACAAATCACTCCAATTTTATCGTAGCACAGGATATTAGCTCTATGGTATGTTAGCAATCTCCCGTTTCCTCAGACCTCTTCTGGAATGTTTGATTCTGCTATTTGGTTTAGTTCAATAGCCATTCTTTGAATGCCCACAAAGTAACAAGCATTGTGCCAAAGCAAGGGAATAAAAGATAAAAAGGTACACACGTTTTTTGCCCTCAGATCACTTACAGTAGGGCAAATACTTTCAAGTGTTATGGTTTCTACAGATATGTGCGGAATGCTGTTGGATGGAGAAGAGCCCCTAACCTAGCCGAGTCAGACGAAGCTTTCCAAAGCAGGATGGTTGGAACTAACTTTAGGAGGAGGAGCAGGAGTTAGGTATAAAACAGAAGTAAAGGTGCTCAAGGTACGGGGGAAAAGCCTGGAGAAAAAGCGAAAGGTGTGAAACAGCACTTGAGTTTGGAAACTAGTGATAGTTCAGGATTCCAGAGCATTTGAGTAGTTTCTAGAGTGCCATTACTGCTCCAATCCTTTTGGTTTTGTTGGTTTTTGATGTGGTACTAAGATAGGAATATAGTTCTGTGGCTTCCATTGTAGTCCCACACCCTGCACCTAAAGACTTTGGAGTTAAAATGTCGTTCCATTCCCAGAATACACACATATTTATGTTAAGTGTTATATTGTTAGTATACTGTGTGATGATTTTCTAACCAAACACTGCATATATTCAATGTTGTCTAAACTTCATTACCTGGACTCAGTGAGCCCCATAAGTGTATATTATTGGGCAGTATACCCTAGAATTTGTAAGAGAACCCAACAATGAGATGTTTGCAGAATGCCCACTTTCTGGTTTTGATAAGAAAACCTACTTCTCTGTAAGGGACTGACTACAATTCATACCACCCCTAAGTATCCCGTGCTTCCATCTTCATGCATGTACTTATGTTCTTAATACTGACACCTTAAATCTCCAGAATATATTTTTATCACTTTAAAACAAAATATGTGTGTATTCTGGGAATGGAACGACATTATAACTCCAAAGTCTTTAGGTGAAGGGTGTGGAACTACAATGGAAGCCACAGAACTATATTCCTATCTCAGTCCCACATCAAAAACCAACAAAACCAAAAATCAAAAAACAAAAGCACTGATATCTAAATATATAAAGAGCGGAAGAGTTTTTCCTAGACTATAGTCTGTCTTTCCTACCCTGATCTAATAATTCTGTCTTGAAATGTTTTAAGAAAGTAAATTTAAGCCAAGGCTGTCATTTTAAAATATAGCTTTATCAACAATATGGTATGTATAACTAAATATGCTAGTTCAGCCCTAGATGGCCCTGAGTTTGTAAATGGCATATGGACATCAGGGTTTTATTCACTGCTTGGTTTTACTTGGTTTTGTGGCAAATGCAGCTCGGTCTTGGTGACTCCTCATTTGTGGAGCTCTGCTTGCCTATGATGTAAGCTGCTGTGTGCAAAAGAAGTGAAATCAGGTACCGCTGAGAACGTACACTTGCACATTTATAAGAGCAAAGTCATTTATTGTCTTGCTAAGTTATTTTACTATGCTACTTATTTCTATTTTAAGGCAAGAAAAAAATGACATAAGTATTCTGAAACTGTGCCTATACTTACCAAGTAAAATGGAAAATTAAAAAATGTGAATAATTTAAGTTTTAATTATTTTCAAATATGTTTGAATAAATCCTTCATATTCAACTCCTACATGTATATGTACAGTAAAGAGGGGGGATATGAAATGTTCATATTTCCCTGTGTCAGTATTAACATGTCATAATATTTTTATTTTATGAGACTCTTTTTTTACTTGATGCAGAATTTTAAAGTGAAGATAATCACAATAATTAAGGGGTAAATGTGTAAATGAGGGCCTGATTCGAGTTATTTAATTAACATAGATTCCTAGAAACTTGGCAACTGAGGATTAAAATATATATTTTAATCAAATTTGTTTCTGTACTTTTCAATTCTCCTAAACTATCACCACAGATAGGGCAATAGTACAGAATTAGAAATGTATATATATAAAAAAAAATCAGCAAGCTTTTTACTGTTCCTCTGTAGCTATCTGCCTAATACTCCTGCTTAGGGAAGTTCTTAGAGAAAATTCCTGTGAATCTTTTCTATAAAGGGGAAGTGAAAAAATGGAGAAAAATGGCTTACTTCCCCAAACAGCCCCAGTGGTGTTTATGCTAATCTGCTCAGAACCAACTGAGCCCTCTAGTGTGAATGGGAACCTGGTAGGCCTGGCCCAAGGTCCTCCACCACCAGATAGTCCCTGCCTTTTATCTCCTATTGTCACAGATTAATTGCTTTATTCCTTCTGACCAGTGTTAAAAGCCAAGTAAAAAGCCTAAATGGCAGCAACTAACTAAACTTTATCTTCTACTGCAGCTAAGTGGAACGGGCTCCCAGCAACATTTTTCTTAGCATGTCTTCCACCAATGCTCCTTCTCTATTCCCGCTGCTACTGCTATCCTTCTCATCCTGAGTCTCAGATTGAATTTCCAGATTCAGGATAAATGCCTTCAATTTACTTCCAGGGTGATCTTGCTTAAACATTGCTTTTACTACATTCTTACCTTGCTCTCTCTTCCCTACAGTTAGAGAGAACCACTATCTATTTAGGATCAAATGAACCAGCTGATCGGTAATTCCAAAATGACCGAATAATGTGAAGGTGATATGTTGGGGGTGCTAGATCAGCCTGAACAAAACGTGCTGCGAGAGACTCTTTCAGATGGGACAATATACTTATCTTCCCTAAATACACCAAAATCACAATAGAGAAACCCAGTATGGGGTTGGGAGGAGGCAATGAGGTAATAAATGCTAGTGTGGACATTGAATCTGAAGTCCCAGGAGTTCACCTTGGGCAAAGAATCTTGAGTTGCAAATATGGATTTAGAGCTTATTGGGGAGGTCTGGGATATGAGAGTCCTCAGGGATGCCTAGATGTTTAATTGGCAGGAGATGAGAAGGTCAAAGGAGGGTTTGTAGAGTTAAGAGGAGGCTAGAGCTAGGTAGGCGAAGAGGTGCAGGGATTGATCAGACTGGGAGGACAACCAGGAGAGAAGAGGAAGCTAAAAGCAAGATAGTTTCATGAAAGAACAAGCATTTATCTGTTCAAATGCCAGAGATTAGATTAGGACTAAAAAGTGTTCATTGATTTGGGCTAGGAGGATTAGGTGACCACAGGAAAAAGCATTCAACAGTGAGGCCCACCCTTTTCAAAAAAGTTATGGGAAGGAAAAAAAAGCCAAGGCAATAAGCACATGGAGATTAGGTAGAAAAGATAACCAATAAAGCAATAACTAGAATGATATATCAAATGGCTTTTAGGACACTTAATCACAGAAAATGGGTAGAAATACAGAAAACAGGTAGACTTTTTAGACAAATGAGATTTGCAATAATAAAAATAGAATGGACTTTAATTCCTAAATCTTTCTTTCCATATTCATCTTATATTTATCTCCAGACATGTGTCTACATTCTTTGTCAATATTTCAGTTTATCAATTTTTAAAAATATCTGACTCTTCACAACCCCACGCTGAAAACTAAGGTCAAATCTTCTTTCTTCTATGCTACCTTGGGAATCCCTTATCTTCATTCCCTAATCAAGGGCTTTTCCTTTGCCCTCTAGGCTGCTTGCATGAGTCTGCCCTCTGGCCGGTATGACAGGTACCTGCTGGATGTGCATTTCTGTTTCAGGAGCATAGGTCCATTTTCTTACTGCTTCCATTGGCTTCTGCTCTCTTTTGATTATAAATTTAGATTTCCACTCCACCCATTTCTTCCTTACTGTCATTTTAATCCTTCTTTTCCAATTCCATTGCCATCATTCCATCCTGCTTTGCGATTCCCTGAATATTGGTCACTTGAGACTTTCTACGTGAAGAGTTATCTTTGTGAAAGCCCTCGTGTCTGTTTTTCTATTCTTTGAGACTGCTTGCCTATTGTGTTTTATTTATGAATTGCTCAACATAAAAAGAGAAGCATTTAATGTTGCGTTAGCTTTTTTTATTTAGATTACCATCCTCTTGGTCAAATTGTATTTCATTCATATAATTCAAAATATTGTGATTATTTTTCTTTTTCAAAACTCAGGCTAGACACTCATATAAGCTTAGGGAAAAGTGTTTGACCAGAGATTATTTAAAGGGTATCTTAAATCTCAGGAACTTGTCACGGTTGCTCAAGTATTTACTGTTATCTTTCTATTGAATTGATGTATTTTAACTCCTAGAATGTTAAAATAATTTCTTAGGCCACTAGAAGCCATTAGGACATCAGCCAGTGTTGTGTTTGCAAAGGAGAGTAAAAAGAAGTAAGGTTTAATTAAGGCAAGAGTAAAGATGGTCCAGGACCAGGGGAATTTCTCAGGGAGTGCAGCGCTGGGGTCACTAGAATGGAGGTCTCTGGGCAGCAAAATTCAACAGGGGCCCTGGTATCTACAGTTAGCCCTTGTTTATCGCAGTTAATTAGTTCCAGACTGTACCACGATAAGTGAATTTCCACAAAGTAGGATTCTTTATTTATAAATCGAATATTTTCGCAATTAGAGCATAGAAAACCTGTTTACGACCTTCTAAATATTAGAGCCCTCTAGATATGAAATAACACCCTTTAGTCACCACTACACTCATATTACCCAATATATTAGACAAAATAAGAGAAAATAAGACATATTAGACATACTAGATGTTACAAATATTATTGTACATTTAATTACACACACACAGGTCTTAGACACAACCACTAACCTATGAAAATAGTGCAACTTGTTCAATGATGAAGTGATGAAGATGAAGAGATGTACTGTACAGCAAAGAAGAGCAAGGTTACTGCTTCTCTGAAGGCATGACCTCAGTAGGGGAGTCTTCAGGTGGCGCAGTGTCTTCAGAAGGTGTGTCATCATCTTCCACTGAAGGAATACTAGGAGTAGGCAGTGGGTGTCTGGGTACACACTTGAAGAACATTGTGATAGGCACTTGCTGGCACTGTCTTCATATACATGAGGAGGCTTTTGTAGGGTTCTATGGCTCCATCAAGTGCATTCTGGAACTGCAATGCATGCATCATTTGTGGGTCTGATTCGCCAATCATGTCCTGTACTATCTTAATAGTTCTCATGACTTGCAAGAGACACTCAAGTGTAAGGCCAACTTCCTCCTCCTGACCCCCAGGAACCGCAGGCTATTCTTCCTCCTCCTCACTCACAGACTTAGTCATCTCCACCCGATCCTCATCAGTTAAGGAATTCGAATGTGTCTCCAGCAGCTCATCCACGTCATCGCAGGTCAAATCCATGAAACCTTCTCCTCCCAGCATCTGGGCTAGCCTAACTGCCTTACCCACTGCTGAGTTGCTTATATTCTCTGGGGTGAATCCTCTGTAGTTGTGGACAATTTTAGGCTACAACATCTTCCATCTGGCCTTCACGGTCTCCGTCTTTATGTCCTTCAACGTGGCCTGCATGTGCTTCAGACAGGTCGCAATGGTATACAGCTGCCAGTACTCCTTCAGCAAGAAGTTCTCCTCAAGGTCCATGCCTTTGAAGAGGTGCTGCAGGGTGCTTCATGTGCAGAGGGCCTTGAACGCACAAATAATGCCTTGATCCATGGGCTGGATCAGCGAAGTTGTGATTGGGAGGAAGGAACTCGATCTGCACATCATCATAAAGTAGGTCTTGCGCATGACCTCCAGCTTTGTCCATGATAAGAAGGACATTAAACTCGAGTCCCTTCTCCGTGAAATACAGCTTGACTTGGGGATGAAGCATTCATGGAACCAGTCCAATGACAGCTGTTTGTGATCCAGCCCTTGTTGTTGTGCATCCAATGCACTGGCAGCAGGTTCTTGTTCTTATTCTTCAGGGCCCTGGGGTTCTTGGCCTAGTAGATAAGGGCAGCTTGAGCAAAAATCCCTCAGCATTTCCACACATAACGATAGTCACACAATCCTTATACGCCTTGAAGCCACGGACCTTGACCTCATCCTTGAAAATGAATGTCCAGGAAAACATTCTTTTCTAGAACAGTCCTGTTTTGTCCATATTGAACACCTGTTCTGGATGATACTCGCCCTCCTCAAGGATCTTCTGGAACGTGTTGTTCATGTAGTCCTCTGCTGCAGGCTGGTCAGCAGAGGCAGCTTCTCTGTGGAGAACAATACTCTTCAGATGATACCTCTTCTGGAACTTCTCAAACCAACCCTTGCTCATTGTGAAATCCATGAACATTGCAGAAGAGGGTCCTGATTGAGGTTTATCTGCCATAAGCGCTGATAGAGCTGCCTCACCTTCTCCCAGATGACCAGCAAATCCAACAGAATATCTTTCTTGCGGCTGTCGCTGATTCAAACGGCTAGGGCAGACTCTGTTTTCACTATGAACTTATTACAACTCATCATGATGCACTTTGCTTCCTTATTTAAAGAGACAGTAGCCATTGCACAGATGTTCTTTTCATCTTTACGGATGGAGCACACATTCAAGTCATAATGGCAGGCAACCTCCATGATTTTCTTGCCATGTTTGATCATATCCAAGAGATTCACCTTCTCCTGGATGGTAAGCATTTTCCTCCAGTGCTTAGTTTCATTGTCAGAAGGCTTAGAAGAAGCAGCCAAAAGTTCTTAGAAATTGCAAACACTTACAAGAGCAAAGATGCTTCCGACGTGTAGCGATGTAGAAGCTTGTAGGAGCGAAACGAACTTGCATGAGGCTGAGCCAATCAGTGGCCAGGATAGGAAGAGGATAGGATAGCCAATCAGTGAACAGCAAGCTCTGATTGGCTTGGTTTCACCACACCTGATTTTTTGGAAAAAAGTTATTGCCCACACAAGCGGTTGCACCTGACCTTGAAGGATTTGCGGGGGTGCTCGAATACATAGGCCTACAGTCCATATATACAGTAATTTTCATTTTAATTGTAACACAGGGGTGTTAATTCACTCAGATAACTGAGCGCATGCTGTATCATTTTCACTGTCTCGATCAACTTTTTAATGAATATATTTGAAAAACCATGATAGAGTGAAGCCGCGAAAGTCGAAGCTTGATGTGGCAAGGGATGACTGGATTAAGGGAAGAGGCTGGAGGAGGAGGAAAGTGATGCAGATCAGCAAAGGATGTTGAAGTGAGACAAGGCTAAAATGAAAATGAACTTCTCATATTATAGCATTGCCTTAATGAATAAGTGTCTGTTTTGAAGAGTTTCCTTTTTATTATCTTTTTTTGAGGCGTTAATTTTCATTTCTTTTCAGATATTTCTCGGATTACTTAATATGAGAGGGAAGGGTCTCACCTTTACAAAGCCCCTCTTTGTTATGCATCACATTAGTTGCTGGGGAAAGTGCAGGAGATATAGTTTACTTTTCACTTATTTGTGCATATATTCATTCAATCATTAAAAAAGTATTGAGAGTGTGAAATGCGCCAGGTACTTTTGCACTTTGTATAGAATGATGAGCAAGACAGATACAGTTCTGTTCCTGCAGGAATTTAAAGTAGTGTGGAGACAAACAGAAAGGCAGTTACAGTCCAGCATTTTAGGTGCCATGAGCAGAGGAGCACAGGTGCTGCCTGAGACACAGAGGAAGGAAACAGGCTAGATTAAGAGCAACAGCAAAGACTTCACAGCAAGAATGATATTTTAGAATTAAAAGGACAGAAGTTACCTGGCCAGTGTGGCTCAGTGGTTGAGCGTCGACCTATGCACCAGGAGGTCACTGGTTCGATTCCAGTCAGGGCACATGCCCAGGTTGTGGGCCCAATCCCAAGTGGGGGGTATGCAGGAGGTGGATAATCAATGTTCTCTCTCATCGATGTTTCTATTTCTCTCTCCCTCTCCCTTCCTCTCTCTCTCTAACATCAATAAGAGGAAAAATAAATAAAAGAAGGATAGAAGTTGGCCAGGCAAAACTGGAGGGAGAGGCAGGAAAATGAAGGCAGAGAAACAAAATAATATTCCAAACTACCACTCCCCTATCACTCAAGGTGAGAAAGAACATTGTACTTTCAAATATGTGAACAAAGCTGTCTGTGGCTGGAAAGCAGAGTTGAAAGGTTAAAAATGTAAAAGGTGGGTCTGGGTCCCTACCATAAAGGAGTTTTGTGTGTGATACAAAGAATTTATATTTGTCCTGAGGACTACAGGACTATCATTTTGAGATAGGGAAATGACTTAGCCAGGTTTGCTTTGTATAGTTTTGGCTGAACAGTGGAGATGGAATTAGAGGTGGTGGGCAAGGTAGGAGATTGCAGCACCAGTTTGCACGTCAACATTGCAGATTCTAGCCAGAGATAATAGTGCCTACATTAAGTCAGCAGCAGAGGGGATTCATTCAGAAGATATTTAGTAGATAAAATAGGAGTTGGTGGTTTATCAGACAAAAAAGAAAAGAGAATCATGATGCCCAAATGTCTTGTTTGACCACAGTATCAATGATGCTGTCATTCACTGAGATAGATAACACCAGAGAAAAAAGCCTTTTGTGGGAAAAAACATTGGAGATGCCTAGTAAAACTCTGGATTAAAAAATATGCCACTCACAGACAAAAGCCAGCATTCTGGGGGCCATCAGCACATAAATGGCAGCTGAACCTGGGGAAAATGAATAAGCCTACCCAGGCCAAGGGTGCACAACTATAGTTGAACAAATAATTGTATATTATTTGTTTAATGTGTCATCATGACTAGACTTTAAGCTCAATGAAGGTGATAATATTATGTCTGTTCACTAGATCCAAACACAGTCCTTTGCCTACAGGAGACTATCAATCAATAAATGTTGAATGAATGAAAAAATGTCTGTGAAATCCCATAGTCAATTACAAAGCAATGTAAAAGTGTCTGAGATTAATATGGATTATAACCAATCAAATCTAGACTTTTTCCAATACCTTATCAAGAGCTACATTTTATGCCTCCTTTCTGAAATGCATGCATCACAATTTGGTTTCAACTATTGTATTTTTTACATGAGAATATTAATATCATCTATACAACATACTGAGTAGCAGACAGTAGAATCAAACATGGTAACCCTTTTAGGTCAACTTAGAGTGCCTCAATCTCCTTATGTATGAAATGGGGGTAATAGTACCTTGTTCATAGAGATATTGATAGAATTCAATGATACACTATACATAATATACTTTACACAGCAACCTGGACCACAGAAGTACTTTAAATAATTAATATTATTTAAAACTGTTGAGATGGGAGTTTTCCATGGTGTTTCTACCTGTCTTGTGATAACTCTTGTCCCACACTATCTTTTCAAGGTTGTTTGCATAGCAAACATTCTTGGACGACAGAGGTAGTGACTCCCTCAGAGCAGAGAGCAGATTTCTTTCTTTACCAGTATAATAAAGATAAAGATAATAGCTCCCTCAGGGACAGAAGTTGGGTAGGTTTGTTAGCAGCCCCCTTATAAGATTGGGTTTCCTAAATGTGAGGTTCTTAGCTACAACACAGACCACTGTGTTTGCAGCAGCTACATGGCCTACTCTGCACTGCCCTGTGGGACTTGAGGGGCAAGGGTGACCAATGTGAACACAAAGTTGATGTTGCTCGTGGTGCCTTGAGTGACAAAGGTCTTTACCTCTTTCCTAAGGGCCTTGAATCTTTTGACAGCATTTAGGAAATGGTGGCAGACCATCTTGTTAGTGTGTAAGCAGGGTAAAATCTCAGACCCTTCACTTTTCTTAGTGAAGTTGTCTCTTCAGTGTAAATGTATGTATTGGAAAGCCTTGATGCAGATGTTTTGTAAGGTATTGTTTCTCAATCCTGATGGTGAATACTTTTCATAACTCTACAAATGAACAACATATAAACAAGGGCTCAAGAAAAAAGATTGTTCATTTTCACTTTGAAGATTTCAGTCTTTTTGCTTATTTGATTGGGCAAAGTTTGAGAAACACAAGACTACTTTGTGTTTAAAAATTTATTCTTTCAGCCACAGATATACAGGGGACATATGTGTGTAATACAAATCCTTGCTATCTATTCAATATTGAATATCACAAGTATACGTTCAACTCACACAAAAATATTCATAGTATTGCCAGCAATCCTTGACCCAATAGCATAGATCAAGTCAAGGCAATCACTGACTAGCAAATACTACCTATGTGTTAATGCAGAGTAACAGCTATGTATTTGTTTATATATCAGATGATTTCTCCTCTAAGTTCTCAGTGTTCATTCAGGTATGGGCACATAAATTCTGAAGAGGCAGCAAATTTTACTTGGGTATGTGTATATGCGTGTGTGTGTGTGTGTGTGTGTGTGTGTGTGTGTAAAAGACTTAGTCTCATCTCAGAATATAGTTAAGAATTAGCTTTGTAGGAAATATGCTGACCCAGGAGTTAAATAAAATGAAGAAGTTTCATTTGGATCAAATGTGAGCAGATGAGATTCAGTAGGGAATCGTGGTTGCAAATGAAAAAAAAAAAAAAAAAGGGAGGGTGAAATAAGAGATAAGTCTTAGTTGAACAGTCCTAGACAAAAATAGGATAGGAGAAGTAAAACATCCAGTGTGCTTTAATAGAGGAATCTGGAAATACAGCACAGGATGGAGAGAAATAAGGCCTTGAGCAGGCAAGACTTCCTACACCGAGGACCACCAACCATGTGAAAGCAGGAATTCACCGTGATGACAGTGAGTTTAATGCAGAAGACAAAGAGGTAATTTGGGAGCAAAGAAATATTATGTCTCCAAACACCGGGAGATAGTAGTAACTCATGCGGGAGATAGTAGTAACTCATGCTAGTAAAAGAAGAAAAAACACCAAAAATTTGGTACACCAAAATGTCTATGATATTCACTGGCACCAAGGACATATGTGTGTAAGGAGAGTCATTTTAGTGATCTTTTATTTATTTTCTATTGATTTTGAAGCATCCATATGGGAAACCTCAATCTGTTGCCTCCCCTACGGACCCTGACAAGAGGTCAAACCTGCAGCCTGGTCATGTACGCTGGCCGGTGTTCTTGCACCGTGGGTGTCACTTTCAGTGGCAGAGGTGAACCCTGAGCTAAATTAAAGGAATGGGAAACTACATGAATAGTTTTTCTAAACTGGACATTGTTTGAAAAGTTAATTGGGGCATCCATCTCTGGCTAAAGACTCAACAATGAGATGTAAAAACAATCCACTAAGGAGGCTGGAGAGCATGGAAGGTAGGAGCTCAGATTTCTATCTTTATTACAGTATTTTTCCTTCTTTTATCCCTGGGTGGTGGTAGACAAGGTAGGGCAATAATAAAAATTGCTTAGTTTTGGAGACATGGCCAAAATCTAAGTCACTATCATATTTAAAATAATTAAAGTGTCAGACATTCTTTTTTCAGACATTCTTTTACTTGTACACTACATCTTTGTTTATTATCCTGTTAGATAAAGACTTGTCATTATACTGCAGGCAAAGTTGTTAACAGGGAAACAAATCCACACCCTGGACCTAATTTTTTAATACAACTCTTCTTTGATCTACTGCATCTTTGAATTTAATTATAAGGTCTAACTTGATGCCCTACCATTGTATCTTTTGCTTTCCTTGCTCTTTTTGTAGTTTGTAAAAAAGAAGAGTTTTCTGTGTCTTTTAAAGCAAGCTCATTTTTCATTAGTTCATTGAAAGGTGTCACCTTCTACTTCATGTTGCTCCTTGGGTCCTTTTATTCTTTGTCTCCTGAACTGACACAATTACCATCTCTACATTCTGCAAATATAGCTTGCAGAGTGGGTTTCCTAGGAATATAATTTTCTAAAGTGCCAGACATAAGAATGGCTCTAAAGCCATTTGATGAGTTCTCTGTTACATCTCCTCATTTGCTTCCTTCCCAAAGAGATTTTTGATTTCTGCCTGGAATAGTCTTATCAGCTGAAAGGTATGCAGCATCGTTATGTTGTGAAGATTTTCTTCTGCAGCAGCAAGTGCACTAACCTTGAATGAAGCAGTTGCTAATCATGTTGCACTAAGCAAATAAAAGTCAGAACCGACCTAATCTTGCTTGCCTAATATCAGTTTCTGCAGACTTCAAGTGTAATGTTCTAATCACTGGCGCAAAACAGCCAATTAATTGGCTTTCCCTACGTGTTTTTACTGGCCAAGATGCATAGGGGAGCAGTGCGTTCGGTCATAATCATGCTCCACAAAGATGGGAAATGTTCCCTTTGAGCTTCCAATCATTAGGCCAGCTGAAGTGAAGGCAAGCTCATTGACAAGTGAGAATGGCAATAATTTATTTTCTATTGATGGGTTGTGACAAATCATGTCGAAGCAGTGACTGCATACTGTGGGACTCCGCTAAGGAAGACTGTGATGGGCAAAGATGAAACCCTTCACAGCTCATTTAGTCCAAATGTAGCCACCTGGGTGGTGAATCGGTTCAACATACCAACCCAGGCATTCCAGCACAAAATTAGATCACTAACAGGCAGGCCATATAGGGGTTCATACAAGGCATTAATCAACAGGGTTGAGCTGTCAAAATGCAGAGTCTGAAATTAAAAAACACCAAAAGGATAAAAATGTGGCAATGCCGTCAGAAACATCAAGAACGTGATTCCTACTGCAGGATTCGAACCACCATTAAAAAAGCTTAGTAGAAAAAAATGCATTATAAAGGGGTAAAGAGAGGAATTACCCCTGTGGAAAAATTTTCTAAGATTTTTACAAATGTTAATTAGTAAAGCAGCATGAAGATTTATGTACGCATGAGCATGCCTTCTTTCAACTTAACACTGACAGGTCAGGTTGCATATAAGGCCTCCTTACCTGCCCCCAGCATAGTTCATCTCTTATTTAAATTCCTCTTCTACCCAAACTACTGATGTGCAGAGCATTTGATGTCTCACACTGCTTCAGAATACAGACATTTCAAACTCTGCAGAATTCTTGGGCAAGCACAGCTTATTTTCTGAACACTCTTTTTGATAAAAGAGAGATTCCTTGCACTTGGAGGTGTGAACTGTTCGTGTGTGTGTGTGTGTGTGTGTGTAAGAGAGAAGGAGAGAGAAAATTTTTTCATTCTTTTAGCTCATTATCTGTTTTCATATCAGAAAAAGTATTTAGTGCCATAAACAAATCCAAACAACCAGACTTTCTGGGGAAAAAAAACAAATTTTCACTGCTTAAAAAACTTGCAATGGTTCTATTACATAAAAACATAAAGTCTAAATCTGAAGAATTGCTTTTCCAGCCACATGGGTGTTTCTCAAAGTGTGGTCTATTGACCACACACATCAGAATGCTCTAGAGTACTCATTGAAAATGCACAGACTCTCTTCAGACCTACTGCAGAAAAATCTCTGAGTCGGGCCTGGGAACTTGCATTTTAACAAGATACCCAGGGTGATTCTGAAAGTACCATGAAACTAGAAAACCACTTTTTCTTATATGAATAAGCCCCAGTCTGTTTTCAGGTAAAACACTTACTTCTTTCCACTGCTAACACATCTCCCCCTTGGACAACCTGTACTTCCTTTGTTTATAAACTCTCTAATATTTTCACATTTCCATGTCTTTGATCATGTTGTGCCCTTTGTATACCCAAGCCCCATCTTTCCCATCCTCTGAGAATCAACTCAAATGCTTCTTCCTACATGAAGCCTTCTCCATTACTCCTAGCTAGATGTGAGTATTCTCGCCTCCCTGCTATCCTAGCCGTTTATTTGTACCTTTCATAACATCACCACCTCTGTCTTCTTTTTTTTTTTTTTTTCTTTATTGATCTTAGAGATAGAGGAAGGGAGAGGGAGAAAGAAAGAGAAACATCAATGAGAGAGAACATCAATTGGCCGCCTCCTGCATGCCCCTCACTGGGGTTTGGCCCGCAACCGGGAATCAGACTGGCAACCTCTTGGTGCATGGGTTGACACTCAACCACTGAGCCACACCAGCTGGACAACCTCTGTCTTCCATTGCAGTTACCTGTACACACACTTCCTCTCCCAGTTACTAGCTTATTCACTCCTTGATGTCATGTGTTGTATGTCTGTCTATTCCTCATATCACCAAATTTATTGCCTTGTGTCATATGTACAGTAGATGTCTATAGAATTGAACTGTTGAATAATAGATGTTAGTTAATTCATATTCAGGCTTTATACCTTTAAGTCATTCACAGAGATAAGTGTTCTCTCTTACCGTACTCAAGAGTCCTCATTAGAATTCTGGAGTGGGTCTCCCTATAACAAATATACATGAGGTCTTTTATTTTGTTTGTTGTTTTTTTTTTACTTAACTGCAGTTGTCTATGAAATGTTATGCTGCTTTAGATTTTCTAAATTAACTTTAATGATATTTTCTCTGAAAGAATATTTGTTAATATTTTAAGTCCCTGGCTGAAACGAATATATAACGTGTATTAATTATGCTGGAAAATAAATTACATTATTGTTGGCTACTACAAACCATTTGTTTTGTATTTCAGATATTCATTTTTAAAAAATAGGAACTATATGGCCTTAAATATTTATAGTTGTGTACAATGATTAACTAGCAGTCAATGGTTACCATTGTTTAACCATGCCTAATTTGATTTAAGATTAATATCATAGACCCTAATATAGCAGAAAACATAGGAGCCATGGATAGGATTTCCATGAGCTAAGGAATAAGTTCAGCCTGATTGTAAGCCAAAGATGTTTTACCTTGAGCCTCCCTATATTCTAGAAGTATAAGAAATATATTCTTGAAAATAGTATGTCTTATCAATCCATGTTGTAACTGTTTTTAAAGCCCCCTTTCACTTTGATATTGCTGTGTGTTTAGGCAGCACAGACACAGAGGGAAAGAATGTCTGCAGGATACATGAGAATATTACACTTGAAAAAATAAAATAATTCAAGCCAGTGTGAGCCAAACTTGTTGTAGTCATAATAATAGCCCTTTGTCTACCTCCATCTTCAATTACAGACACTCTAGATGAGGAGCAGAAGCTGAGGAGACACCTCTCACTTTCTTTCAGTGCCAAAGATAATTAGGGCAGACTAGAGCCAGGGTGGGGCTGTTGGAAAAGTTCTGAAGGTTTGGAAAGTATGCTTTTAAAAAGAAGATGATATGTAAGCTTAACCTCTTTCTAGTATGTTGGGTTGTTTCAGGACTGATAGAAAAAATGCTTTCTGGGACCGCACATGTCATAAAGTTTCTATTGCAGTTTAGTAGTCATCTCAGTGGGTTTTGCTTCAACCCAGTTGATAATTACAATAGAACAGAGGATGATATTGCATTTTTATTTATATTAGAGTTCTTGGCCATGGGCACCTAGGGAGCCCCTAGATATAACTAAAACCGAATTAGGAGAAAAGAACATTGCTGATTCAATTTCTGAATTGGAGTGTAAAAGAAACATAATAATTGCTGAAATAAAAACAAAATCATTTCAAAATAGGTAACTAAAAAGGATACTACCTTTGAAATATGCCTTCTACTCCTTCAACCTACAAAGAACAGCAATGTGGTATTTTCTAAAATAGAGCCAGTTTGACCCTCTGCTAACTCCTCCACTGCACTCCTTTAAAACTATTTTCACAAATATCACATGTCCCTTGAGGACAAAGGAGTGAGGGTTAGTCCACAAATGGTTGACGAGACAAGACTTTACAGAGGGTCCTGAAAGAATCTGGTAGATAAGCCCTGACAAGGGGAGAGAGATGGGAATCAGCCAGCCCCTTGGTATGAATTTCAGGAAACCTCTGATGAGTAAGAAATATTGGGGCATTGAACCAAAAGTTCTTAACATTGACTTCATGATATTCATGATACAAGAATTAGAAGAACTCTTAAGGAAGATAATAAAAGTAAAACTATCTCAGGGAGGCTTGTTTGAAGAAGCCACAGAACACAAACAAACAAACAAAAGACAGTCTGTTCTTCAGATGGTTTTCCGCCTGCTCTGTCAGCAGAAAGAAACCAACTTTGACTTATGCATGCACCCTGAAAAGAAAAGGGGAACGTAATCAAAAGACAGATGAAGAATGTACATCTGAAGAAGAATGGCACAGAGAAACACAGAAAGTGTTAACAAAAACAATTCTCCAGAGTCCTAATGAAATTACAAGCATGACCTCTTGAAAATAATCAAAAGAGAATTCAGAAGAGGGATACAATGAAATAACAGAAGATTAAAATTGAGTTGAAAACTCAGGAAAGAAATGAAGGAGAAACTAGAAATCATTATAGACATGAAAGCCCCAGTAAAGGCAATAAAAATTAGAAAGAATATATACTCCTGAAAACAAAGTCATGGAGGTCAGAATTGAGAAATAAAAACAAGTCAGATTAGGAAAAAAGAACAATGTAAAAAATATGGTGATGACAGATAAGGCAGAAAGACAAAGGAGATCCAACAATCACAAAATTACTGTTTTTAAAGAAAACATCAAAGCAAATGGGAAAAAAAAAGTAGTATCCCCGAATACTTTCCTGAGGAAAGATTTGGTCTGTATATTGCAAGGGTCCTTCATATTTGACAAAAACTGAACACAAAATAATGAACACCAAAACATATGGTACTACAATTTCCAGTCTTTAAGAATAAAATTATATGGGCATATTGGCAAAGAAAGTAAGTTATGTAAAAGGGGGGAAATCTGGTGTGTCATAAATTCTTCAAAGCAACACAATGTCAGAACAGTGGGGCCATGCTATAAGGTTTACAAGGCATGAAAATATGATCTAAGAATTGCATTCAAAGACAAGTTATTTTTCAAATGTAAGGACAACATTCTCAAGCAGGTAAGAATTTAGAGATTATAACACCCATGATGATTATTATTAGCAAGAGATGAATCTAAATAAAACACTACATAAAAATATCCAAGATTAAACAATCATGAAAATCTTGTTATACAGTTAAATGTTATAAATCTTGAGAGTATAAAAATAATTGTATACACATGTGTGCACACACATATATGAACTATTGAGGGATGGAGGAAAAAGGGAATGGGTATGAGAGAACACGGATGGGTTAGCACATCTTTTGCAGTCAGCTGTTTGAAGTGCTGGCTGCAGCCACTTATAGTTTTTTCATGGTATTTTGTTCTTGTATTTAAATAAAATTTTAAGAAACTAATTCAGTGAAGAAAGGTTTCTTGGAAGTTCAACAATTTTCTTTCATTTTTTTCTTTGATTTGCTATTTGCTATTAAAGTCAACATTTATAGGTTTATTCCATTTAAAAAATATATATTTCCATCTCTTTGTCTTTGTATGGACATAGATGCCTGTAAAGACTTTCACCAAATATTATTTTTAAATGGTGGGATTCTGACTGATTACTACTTGCCCTCTGGAGACATGAGCATATAAATAATTTTATGAACAGTTTTAAATATCTGGAAAAATAGATATGAATTAATTACCAAGAAAATTGGAGCATCTTTCTGATGTTGTCTTTTGTATATTCTTCCTAAAAAATAACAAAAATAAACAGGTAAAGACCATTCTAATCAGAGTAGCACAATGTTAATCTTTTGTAGAAATTACAAAGGAAGCTAAAGAAAGTTATTTTCCCGTGGAACGCTTACAATTTAACCTGATGGTTTTTACTTTTTTGCATTTGTTGGACTGTGATGCTAACTTTGTGTAATAGAAAAGGATCTGCATAAAATCAAACTGTGATATCTTGGGAAAGTTCTCTTATTCCCTCTTCACACATAATGCATGGCTCACTTCTCCAAGTAAATTGGTAATTTTTTATTTAGGAATTATTCAAGGTATAAAGCAACATCTTTGGGAGCTACATTAATGTGGGCTTCAAAGGAAAAAAACATCTATCCATAGTCTTTATTGTACCTAAAGACTATAGTTTAGTGTATGTCTCAAGTCACTCTTTGGGTTTAAAGGAAATCGTTAACTGAATTGACAATTATCAAAGAAGTAAAATTTTGTCATATTTGCATAACCCACACTGCAAATCATTCATAAGTGAATGATATGACTCACATACTGTGGCCTAGATTTTGTAAAATAATTTGTAACTCTACAAATCCTTTACAGATGAATCAGTTAAGTTGTTCACAGATTAGCTAGTTATCCAAATGTCTTGTTTATAATTAGCCAGTTTGATCTTTTTTTTCTCCTGTATATATTCTCATGTGTGTGGGATTCTAACTGCATAGTTAAAATGGGGCCCAACTTTATTTTTTATCATTTTCATGATAAAAATTTTTTTAAGATTATTTTTGAATATTATATTTCATGATTGTCAAAGCTCCCAGCTTGACATATTATTTCTTAAAAATTCATTTAAAAAGATAGGATGATGAAAGGAATCAGCAGTTACCTAGGTTTATTAGCATAAAATATATGGGAAAGAGATGAGGAGCTGTATTTAATATGATGGGTAACTTAATATTTGCACAAATCAAATACTGAAGGATCTGCTAAATGGGCAGGCTTCCATTTGATTTGTGATCTAGTTTACTTTTTATTTTTTAGAGTAAATTTAAACAGCTGGTTAACTTCAATATGTCTTTATCCAGTATATATCTTCAGTTCAATTGCAGAATTCAAAATGCTTTTCTAAAATCATGGATTTTTGTTTATTAAAATTAATCATGATTGATATAATCACAAAAATCATCATTCACAGTGAGAACTATTAACACTTTTTAAATGGATAATAACAAATTGCTTACTGTAGTTGCTTTCCATCTTTTAGTTTTGTATATTATTTTGTCCTCCAAGGTAAAATGACAGAGTGAGCATATTGCATAAAAACCAAGATCATCACTCTTTCACTGCCTATCACCCTGTTTATGCTTAACCAAGCATTTATTTATTAGTTCTTAATGGTAAGGGCTACAAGGTTACTACACCTGAGAGAAAAGTCTGTAAGACAGGCTTTCTAATGAATCACTAGGAGGGTTCAGGAAGGTCTAGCTGTTTCTGTAAACTGAAGCATTTATGCACCTACTCCAAGTGTTGATTGTGAAAATAGCAGGTAATGCTTTACTTCTCTAAGTTTCTATACTTCCATAAGGAATAATGAACCCTTTACATTTCTCTGTGTGTACACATGAACACCATTGTTAAAACTAGGACCTTTGTTCACGCGAGGACAGATATGGAGACAGTTCTAAGGAAACAGAGCAGTGGAACCAGTATCTTAGGAATGATACTGAATGGCCACCCGGTGTGCTCTGAATTCAAGACCACCAGCTCAGAACAAAAGGTTCTGGGACAGCAATTAGGAGCAACAGACCCTGCTAGTCAGGGGTTGCCATTCCCAGGACCATTGTGGCTGGTCAAGTCAGCTGGAGCATTGTTCCACTTGGTTAATTTTGCTAAGTTTACAAACAAAAACTGCTGTACAATTTGCAGCAGTACTTCAGGTGAAATCATAACTTAATTGACAGTTATGACTGGCCTGTAGGGATAGATAAAATGGCAACAAGTCTTGCCATATTTACAAGTCTCTTTGGGAACCCACACTTCCCTCTCCAGTCCTTGGCATCTGCTTTGGTTTTTCTTGGTGCAGAAACCTCTGTAGCCAAAGCAAAAAGCATTGCAGATCTTTTGTTTTATTTTGTTAATCCTCACCCAAGGATATTTTTTCCCTTTGATTTTTTTTCTCTTTTTTTTGAGATGAAGAGAGGGAGGGAGTGAAAGAGAAAAACATCAATGTGAGAGAGACATATTGACTGTTTGCCTCTTTTTAAAAAAATTTTATTTTTGTTACAGATGTTTCTCCTTTTTTTCTCCATTGACACCCTCCTCCCCATCTTCCCCACCCCATTCCTGGCTTTGTTGTCCATGTCCATTGGTTATACTTACATGCATATAAGTTCTGTGGTTTATCTCTTCTCTCCCCCCCACCACCCCCTCTTTTGAGGGTTGTCAGTCTGTACCCTACTTCCACGGCTCTGGGACTACTCTATTCCTCAGACTGTTATATTCATTATATTAGACAAATGAGTGAGATTATGTGGTATTTGTCTCTTTCTGCTTGGCTTGTTTTGCTTAGGATAATACTTTCCAGGTCCCTCCGTGTCATCTCAAAGGATAAGAAATCTTTCTTTCTTACAGCTGCATAGCACTCCATTGTGTATATGTACCACAGCTTTTTCATCCATTCATCTACTGATGGACACTTGGGCTGTTTACCTCTTGCACATACCCTGACCAGGACTGGGGAGTGAGCCCAAAACCCAGCTACATGCCCTTGACAGGAAATCAAACCCATGACCCTTCTGTCCGCAGACCGATGCTCTCACTACTGAGCCAAACCAGCCAGGGCAGCATTGCAGATCTTAATATACTGTTTCTCCTGTATCTAGCTAGGTCCCTGACATTGGCAGGTGTCACCACTTAAGCCACACTGCTAAAATAATTTATCTCTTAAACACAGTAAGTTTCGCCCTGGCCAGTTTGGCTCAGCGGTTAGAGCGTCGGCCTGAGGTCCAGAGAGACCCAGGTTCGGTTCCCGCTAAGGGCATGTACCTTGGTTGCAGTTTGTCCCCGGCCCTGGTTGGGTCATGCGGGTGGCAACCACTCGATGTGTCCCTTTCACATCGATGTTTCTTTCTCTGTCTCTCTCCCTCCCCACTCTATCTGAACAAAAAATGAAAAAATGTCCTCGGGTGAGGATTAAATAAATAAATAAATAAATAAATAAATAAATAAAATAAAATAAAATAAAATAAAATAAAATAAAAGCACAGTAAGTTTATTTCTTAAGCCCAGCACATATGTTCCTGTACCTCAAAAGTATCATTGCAGGCCAGGACATCTAATCCTATACACATTACCTTGTGCTGTTTCTCTTCTTCCTCTCCTCCATCTCTCCCCATTTCTACAATCCTTACATTCACATTTTAGTTACAAGAAATGCAACAAACAGTAGCTTTTCAGTGTTCAGGAGCTATGTAGGTGCTCAGCCCACTCTGGGCAATGCTAAGAACAAGGCATGAGATCCTCCTGCATTTCATTAGAGAAAGGCCCTTCCTCAATTTCCACTGCTTCCTGCCCCTGTATGCACAGCCAAGGATGCTCTGGGTCACCTCAGAGCCTCAAGCACTTGCCCTCTCCACTTCAACCTAAACAGCTCCACCGTTTATGGTTTTCATATTATGCTTCCACAAAGCACTTTTTATGCAGATGCTGCTACAGTTTAATAAAAAGAGCTATTTCTAAAATTCAAGGAACTTACATTTAAGATCTTTTTATATATGTTTAAATTCTATGTTTCTGGGGAAATAGCTCTGAGGAACAGTGGAAGTGTGATATAGCGGGGGTGGAGGGGTGGATTGAGAAGAAACGTTTCTATGAAAGGGCATGCAGACAAAGACTAGGAGTAGAGCTAGTCGTACTGGTGTGGGAATTTTTGTCTTTGTGGGTTGGTTTAGTTTGGTAATCTGTGGACTGAGGTGTAACTTGATCCAGTTTGCAGGCAGTGGCCATGAGTTCGGGTGCTGATTCTGTTTTATTTGGACTGATGTACACTGGCAGAGAGATTCCAGAAGCCTGAAAGCAACCACCCCCCCTCCCTCTCCCTCTCCCCAGAGAGAGGCAGGTGCTGGCCATTGGTGGTTGGGCATCTGCTTTGGGCAGATTTCCAAAGCATCTGACAGAGCTGTCATTTAATTTATCCATCAGTAAAACCACTAGATACTGATGCAGCCACATCCTATTGAAGAGTGTAAATAGAGCCAGACTGCCTGAGGTCAAATCCCAGCTCTGCCATTTACTAGTTGTATGATGTTGGACAAATTATTTAACCTCTAGGCCTCAGTTCTTCAGCTATAAAATGTGGATATGCTATGAACTAGTCCATAATTGTGAAGATTCAAAGAGTGAAAAAATATCAAATTCTTAGTAAATACTTAATAATAACAGTCATTATTACTAGCTCTGTGGACTACCAATGCTGCATTCTGATCACTAGGGATCAAAGGTACCATCCCACTTTACACGTGCACGGGCAAAGAAAGGCCTCTCCTGGGTCCTGGCAGCTTCTTTCCCATCCTTATTTCTTCACTGTTAGGAGCAGGATGAATGGACCACCCTTTCTGGCACCTACCTAAGCCTGTTCAGACTTCCTCTCTAAGACCTACTCTTTTCTTTGGTGATTGTGTATACTGACTTCACCCTTCAGATGTACCCCTCAAACCAACTGGGGGGAAGCTTTCTCTCAGAATAGACACCATATATAACCACCTGAACTTAGCATTAATATAACACAATTTAAGCACAATAAAAATGAAGATGATAATATAGTCATGAGTAGAGGAGAGGGAAAAGGAACTTTGTTATAGGAATTAAAGGTCATAGTTCTAAAAGATCCCTTCTTTAAAAGCAGAGCCATGCAGGTAAGCCAATTCCACACCTAAGAAGTTTAGAGAGAGGTTGTTAAGGCAGAGTGGGGGCTTTTCAAGTCAGGGACAGTGGACCTCAGGGAAGGAAATCTTGCTGTAGCTGAATCCTGAACTCGGCTCCATCTGCCCAGAACCATCATTTCTTGTTTTTCTGTTTCTTATACTTATTATCAGTAGCTCCAGCCTAATTTAACCTGTCATCAGACAAACACACACAAGGGTAGTTGAGAAAAAGTTCTTGTCAAATGGATAAAGAACTGCCTCTGCATCCCAATCATTTGGATGCTTCAACTTCCAGATGTTGTGCAATCAGCAAGTGTCCATATGAAGATACTTCAAATAGTCATTTTCTCAAAATAACAATCTATAAAACATAAATAGTACATTTCTTTTTACCATAAAAGAAAATTAGATTATCAGAAACAGAGGCTATAAATCATATGTGATATGTCTGTACTTTTTATGTACCATAATAACTAATCACTTGGCTATCAGGGCACTGGGGAAATTACAATAAATTATATTTCGTGGGGTATGCACCACATGAATGAAGCCACGAATATTACAGAAGTGACCTTCACCTTGGGTGATGTCATAGAAAAAAATGATGCTGCCCTAATAACTTCATAGGGTTAATTAGTTTCAGAGAACACACAAGAGGCAGGGATGTCACAGAGCTTTTTTATTTTCTTTCCCGTGGGAAGTTGGGCTAATAAAAATGAAAAACATTTCAAGTAGCTAAGAAAGAAGAGTTGCACAGTTAGAAGGAAATGCTTTAGTGCTGTCCGCTTAGGAGGCCTAGTTATCTTTCTCCCTTAGCTGCAAATCTTACTCTTTTCTTGTGCATCTTTTCCCATCAACTTGGGAACCTTTGAAATGGCCATTGTTTCCAAAACCTGCTCTAACAATGGATTTTTTTTTCTAATTTGTTGATGAACATGAATCCATTCAATCAGATAGGGACCTCTTCAGATAGGGAGACATTTATCTGTATAAAATATGCAGCTTTGTTTAGTCTGGCCACTTGGATCCCCAGTGGGGGTGGAGGTAAAGTTTCCACAGTCATGCTGATTTCGGATGAATAGGTTCGCTGGTGTCAAAGACAGGCTGTGGCCCTCCACTGGCATCTGGGGTACAGAAGGCTAATTCTTCTGAATAGGGCCATTGATGATTACATTTGGGGGAAATTTAATCAGAGTAATTAGGCTTTAATTCTTACAAAAACGTACAATTAATTGGACCTTTTATACAACTTTTTTGTTTGATTTAAAGTACCATGTAGGTTAGTTATAGAAACTTAATTTAAATATGGATTTAATTAGAATTGTTTTATGCTTTTAATGAGTCTTAAAAGTCTTTTGATGAGCAGCTTGTATAATTATGGTATTTAAAATGATTGAGTAAATGCATACTTTTATAATTTACCTTTCAGGAAACTGTATTTTTATGGAGGCTATTTTTTGCATGATGAATTGTTTCATTTTATGTTCAGTTTTTTTTGAGCGGATGGGTGCTTCGTCCTGCCTTTAATCACCCAAATGCTTCCTCTCTAGAATGAAATTAAACTTTCACAGAATCCAAAGCATCAGGCAGTGCCCTAACACTATAGTTAAGTTAAATCATAGAAATATTTTTGTTTTTACTTTAAAGGAAACTGAATTACTGCTAAAACTTTCATTTGGGGATTCAATTTCTACATAATCAGGTAGAAACAAGTTACCTAAAGACAGCTCTTTTCCTTTAGGGAAAAAACTGATTTTTTAGGCAAATGACTTTAAATCTTTAAACAATGAAATACAGTATTGAGTTGTCAACTTTTTAAGGTGCTGTCAAAACAAATGAGAACTCTTAATAAACATGAAACATTTTTAAATTAGAAAAGAAAGGAAAACATTAGATACTTTCCTTTGAGTAGGTCCCTACCTATACTAAATCAGATAACTACTATTTGAAATTTTTCTGCTGATTAGGGGGGAAAAAATAGTGTATTAAGTAAGTAATATTAGGACACATGTTTTTATTTTCCATTTTTAATGATATTATGTTCTCTCCTTCACTTTATAGTTTAGGTCAAATTATTTACATGTGCTTGAAAATCAATCAATGCAGTTTACCATATCAAAAGAGTTGTGGAGTAAAACCATATGGTCATTGCAATAGATGTACAGAAACATTTGACAAAACCATTTCATGATAAAAAAAAAAAAAACCTCTCAGCACACTAGAGATAAAAGTGAATTTACTCAACTTGATTAAGGGCCCCTAAGAAAAACATAAGCTAACATCATACTTGAAGATATCTCTTATTTAACATTAACTGAAGGTCTTAGCCAGTGCAATAAGACCAGCAGAGAAAATAAAAGGCATGCAAATGGAAAAAGAAGCAGTAAAGCTATCCTTATTTGCAGATGACATGATTATACAGGTAAAAACCCTAAGGAATCCACAAAATAGCTATTAAATCTAATGAATAAATTTAGGAAAATTGTAAAAGTCAAAATAAAAGCTGGCATTTCTATATATTAGTAAGAAACAATTGACAATAAAAATTGTTTTAACCTCCACTTAAAATAATATAGAAGTACTCAACAATAGGTTGAATAGAAGATATGTAAGACCTGAACACTTAAAAGTATAAAACATTGCAAAGGGTAACTAACGGAAAGTAAAAAACTAAATAAATGAGAAATACTATGTTCATGGACTGAGGATTCAGTATTTTTATGATGACAATCTTCCCCAAATTGATCTATAAATTCCATGTACTCCCAAGCAAAATCCAAGCATGATTCTTTGAAAAAATTGACAACCTGATTTACAATTTATACTATAAGGTAAAGAAAATTTTGGAAAAAAAGGACAAAACTAAAGGAATTATATTACTTGATTTGAATACTTACTATAAATGTACAAATCAAGACAGTGTAATATTGGCATAAAAAAATTCATATATGAAAATAAATCATAATAGAGAGTCCAGAAATTAATCCACACTTTCATGGTCAATGTATGTTTCAGAAAGATACCAACGTAATTTAATGGAGGAAAAAAAATAGTTTTCAACAAATGGTACTAGAACAACTAGATACTATACGGGGGAAAATATTAGTCTTGATTCTTATCTCATACCTTCTACAAAGATTAACTCAAAATGACTCTTAGACTTAAATATGAGAATGTAAACTACTAAACATATGAAGAAAACATAGGAGAGAAAATCTTTGTGACACCAGATTAGGCAAAAGTTAAGAACCACAAACTATAAAAGAAAAAAAAGTTAAAATGAACTCTCATGAAGATCAAAAACTTTGATCCTTCCAAACTTATAGTTAGAAAACAAAAAAGGAATGCCAATAAAATTGTCACAGAATATTTCCATTGAATGTAGAAAAAGTGTAGAAAACGCTTGAATCCAGAATACATAAAGAACTCTAACAACTCAATAAGAAAAAGACAATTCCATTTTTTAAAATAAAGGAAAAAATTTAAACAGCACCTCACAAAATATGATATACAAATGGCCAATAAAAATAGGTAAAGATATTTAACATCACCAGTTATTAGGGAAATGTGAATTACAACCAGAGTGAGATACTTGAATGGCTAAAATTAACAGGAACGACAATAATAAGTGTTAATATGAATGTGGAGTAACTGGAACTTTCCTACATCACTGGCAGGAATAAAAAATGGTACAACTACTTTGGAAAAATCTCACAAGACTTCACAAAGTTAAACATACGTTTATGAAAGAACCCAGCTATTTTACTCCTAAGTATTTTACCCAAGCGAAGTAAAACTCATGTCCACACAAAGATGTGGTTGTGGAAGTTAAATAATTTTGATTCAATTGTATAAAATTAGCAAAATTTGTTAAATTGGTCACTTAAAATTTATGAATTTTACTGTATGTAATTAATGCTATTTCAATAAAAGTTATTCCAAAAAAAATTTACATTTGGAATTTCCCATGAATTCAAGTGGTATAATTCACCCTGAGGTCCCTTATCTGTACTATATTCTTTCATCTTTAAAGATTTATACTGTTTTTTGTTTTTTTTAAACTACAGGATTACAAATAATGTTTAGTCAAAAGATATAAAAATATAAACCTATTAATTATTTAACTATTTAGATCTTTTTTTTTTTAATAGAATAGAACAAATAAGGCCCAAAACTAGCTAAAAGCCCCTTATTGTGAAAACACTGCTCTTTTAAGAACGTATTCAGTGGATCCGGGGTTTTGGTGCCAAAAGCTGTAATCATATGTTATTCTGTGATTTTTGTTTTCTTCTTTGTTTTTTAGATTGTAGTAATTCTACCTAAGAACCTGATAATGGAAATGATGGTGATTAATGGGAAACATACAACTAAATCAGATTTTAAATCATGCTGCATTGGTTAGGGCAATATGATTTTGTGCTTTTGTGATTAGGACAAATTAGAAGTATATTCCCAAAGGGTAAGAGATCTTTCTTTCTTACAGCTACATAGTATTCCATTGTGTAAATGTACCAACAGCTTTTTTATCCATTCATCTAGTGATGGCACTTGGGCTGTTTCCAAATCTTAGCTATTGCAAATAGTGCTGCTATGAACATAGGGGTGCATATATTCTTTCTGATTGGTGTTTTAGGGTTTTTAGGATATATCCCTAGAAGTGAGATCGCTGGGTTGAATTTTTAATTCCATTTTTAATTTTTTGAGGAAACTCTATACTGTTTTTCATAGTGTCTGCACCAGTCTGCATTCCCACCAGCAGTGAACTATGGTTTCCTTTTCTCCACATCCTTGCCAGCACTTGTTTGTTGATTTATTGATGATAGCCATTCTGACAGTTGTGAGGTGATTTCTCATTGTGGTTTTAATTTGCATTTCTCTGATTATTAGTGACTTTGAGCATTTTTTCATATGTCTATTGGCCATCTGTAAGCATGGATGGACCTGGAGATTATTATGGTAAATGAAATAAACCAATCTGAGAAAGACATATATCACATAATCTCACTTATTTGTGGAATCTAATGAACAAAATGAATTGACCAACGAAATAAGTCCTGAGGCATGGAGGAATGGAGGCATGAAGATATGGAACAGACTGACATATCTCGGGGCGGGGGTGGGGGGGTGGGGATGAGAAGAGATAAACCAAAGAATTTATGTACTTATACAGACAATAGTATAGTGAAGGCCTGGTTGGGTAGGGGCTGGGTGAAGGGGGTGTAAAAGGGGGAATGGAGGACATCTGTAATATATATATACATATATATACATACTTTTTAAAATATGTATATTCTTCTTTGTCTGCTTTTCTGTGTATCTCTTTAAAATGCTTTTTCCCCAACCTTGCCCACCTTGATGCTCAGCTTAATCAACCTGATACAAAACTACTAATATTTCTTTTTTTATTATTTTTTATTCTTACCTGAGGATATTTTTTCGTTTTTTGTTCAGATAGAGTGGGAGGGAGAGAGAGGAAGAGAGAGAGAGAGAGAAACATCGACGTGAAAGGGACTCATAGAGTGGTTGTCACCCGCACGACCCAACCAGGGCCGGGGACAAACTGCAACCGAGGTACGTGCCCTTAGCAGGAACCGAACCCGGGTCTCTCTGGACCACAGGCCAATGCTTTCACCGCTGAACCAAATTGGCCAGGGCCTAATATTTCTTATAGAAAGTCAAATGTTGTAGAGATGAAGCATCTACTAACTAGGAGTTGATATATTAACCAAAAATGGCACCTTTCCAGTATGATTATGCCAATGCCAAATTTACTGCTTCCTTTTGGCTTCCATTCACTCTCTCATGAAGTGTCTATTATCTTCAACACTGTATTTTCTGAACTAGTACTAAATTACCACAGAGAAAACTGAGCACTTCAAGGACTTTGGGACTAAGCAGAGTCAGCCTATTGAAGATAATCATCTTAAATGAATGATTGTGATCTAAGAGATGTTTTCTAAATAATATTGATTTATCTGCTTATTTTATATTTTGGTTTCTATTTGTTATATTCATTATATTTAAGATTTTGCATATATTTATTCTAGTTTTTCTTTTTAAAGAAAAATAATCCCCCTGGCTATTCTATGCTGAGTTAAATTAACTAGCTCATACTGAATTAAGTATTTGCATTTTAATATTCAAATATATACATAGGGTTAATTATGAAAATATATGATTTATGTTTTCAAATTTGTGGAAGGCTCTTACCTACTATGAGAGATGCTTATTTTAAATGTATAGTTTAATGAATTTGATAATTTTATACAATTAATTTTATGGTATCTCCACAATCAAGATAGAGAAGAGTTCCTTTGTCTAGAAAGTGTTCTGCCTCTTTGCCCTCAGCACCATTTCCCGACTTTGGCTATAGAGGTAATCACTCACCTGGTTTTGTTCTGAGCTGTTTCAGAGAGTTATTTTTACTAATGAATATGAGTTAAAGAGATACCAGTATTTTATGAGGAAGAACTTTCTAACAATTAGATCTGAACTTTCATTAATGAGGTCTGAATACTTGCAAACTAAAATCAATGCCTCAAAGTTTCTTCCTATTCCAGGGTTCTAGGACTCTCTCCTGCTTTGAAAAGGCATGTTCTAATTAATTAAATGTCCAGCATAACCTTAAGTTAACTCTGAGTAACTCCAGACTTTTGTTTCAACACCTGGTGAAAAGTCTTTATAAAATGTGTTACCACAGAGTTATGTCTTATTTTCCTGGTGTGTATTGTGCTAGATTTGTTTTCTTTGATGATTAGGAACACTGTGGTGACCTGGGAATCACCATCATTTCTCAACATTAAGGTTACTGACACAATTATCAATGTAGAATGTGAGGGAGTTTAGGTCCTGTAATTTGCTTTTTCAGTTTTCTTTGTTTTTCATCTTTTCCTCTATGTCCCCCCACCCTCACCCCAACCAGTGGACTATTCTTTCCACCGTCTGTCCCTAGTTTCATCAAGAGGTTTGCCAATCTGAACATGAAATGGCAAAAAATGCCGGTTGTCTTTACTGCTTGTCTCAATGTCCTCTAACCAGATGTTTCAGATTTACATTTTCTTCTTCCTGTTTGACAACTCTGTACCCTCCCCGCCCCCAGCCTTACCCTTATTACATGTCTGCATGGATTAGTTGAACAGCCTCTGTTTTCAGTCTTTCCTAATTTTGATCCACCTTTGTATTTCACGATTAAACTAACCTTGTACCAATTCAGGATTTCATTTTTCAGCTCAAGAACTTGAAGAGATTTCCTATTGCATGACCTGTCAAGTCCAAACTACTCCCACTAGGCTTTTAAATCCCCCCACAAATAGCTCTACTACATTATGTGGCAGGTTCAGTCCCATCCTGGTCTGGGTAAGCAATCAATAGATGTGTCTCTTTTGCATCTCTCTCACCCTCTCTCTCTCTCTCACTGTCTCATTCTCTCGCTCTCTCCCTTGCCCCCTTCCACCCTCTGTAAAAAAATCAATGGAAAGATATTCCTCAGATAAGGATTAACAATAACAACAAAAGGCAAAGGATAATATGATAGGGGACACAGCAATTGAAAAATAATTGCAAATAATCTGTCAAGGTATGTAACATTAGAAGTAAAATCACACACCTCTGTATTATTGTAAAAAAAAAAAAAAAAAAAGATAATTTCCCTGGTGGAAGCTGAGGAGACTAGAGACAGAGGTGGACAGAGAAAACTTGGCCAAAGAGGGGATATTTTAACTTATATCCTGAAAGGTCAATAATTCACAGAGAATAATTCGCTATTCTCTGGCATGTACAAAGGGTGAATGTGAGCCAGCAGAGTCTGCAGGGAGAGCTGAAGGTCTTACTGAAGGGTAGGATGGAAGAAGCATTGTAGAAGATGAGGCTGCATATGTGAGCAGGAATCAAATCATAAAGGGGTTTATACATAGTAATCAGGAGTTTAAACATTATTCTGTCAGCAGCGGTGAGTCACTAATGAAGAGCCATTAAAAAGATGCAACTAGACTTCAGACTGCAGAGACAAAGCCGGTCCCTACAGCTGGTGTCCAGAAGGCAGAGGGATGACAACAGTCCAGTTAAACCCAACATGGAGACATAATTTGTCCCACACTCAGTATCATCTACATCAGATGAAAACTTTTAAAATCTATTAGGATTTTTCCAACTTTAGCTGTGGTTAAACTATGAAGTATGAAACTGATGCATCAAAATATCAATAGATGTTTTACTCTTTGTTGGATCAAGTTTTTTTTACAATATGCTGGATTCTATTCTCTTTACATTGATGTAGTTTTGTTCTTAAATATCCCCCTGGCCGCAGGTACCACTACATGTCTTACAGCAGTCATACATTAGATTAATAAAGCAATTATTTAATTGACTCTAATTTCATTGGCATTCTTATTAGCTAAAGGAAAGGAGTTCAGTAATTGTTTACATTTGTAAAGCCAATATTATGGTTTAAATTATAGCCTTTGGATCAGTTTGAAAAATGAAGGCTGATAATCCTTAAAACAATATTTACAGAGGACTCTTTGCTTTTGTAAAGAATAAAGAGAACGGAAACAAGAGCATATAAATCAGAAGGATTTTTAAATACTAATTTTTCAATCAACTTCACTGATTTCCCAGCTACTTTCTAACTTCATAATTCTTATTGTGGAGAAATACCAAATCTCTTGCTTTAAGTTTTCTGTGAAATAAACTATTGCTTCACATTCTTTTTTTTTTTTTTTCTCTCTCTTCTGGAGTATAGGAGTTCTAGATATAATGTTTACAATGCAAATATTCTTCCTCTACAGAAATATCTTGGGAGATACTGCTGAAATTGATATTTCAACAATGTAGAGATTTTGGGTAGGTAACTTCTGATTTAAAATGTGCTCTAACAGCCCCTAGTAAAATTCTTCCAGCCACCTAATACAATAACTATAAAACCACTAAAACTGATAAAAACTCAGAACTCCAAAAATTATCAGTAAACCTGTTGTCAATGGTTTTCTGTTGGAAGTGATCTAAATACAGCTCTCCTATCTGTAAGATGAATGATCCAATGAACTGAAATGGTGCTTGTAAAAATAAGCTCTGGCTTAAGAGAAAGTGAAAATTACTCTGGAAAAAAAAAACCAAAAACAAAACAAACACACAGAGAAATGTGCTTAATATGGGGATCAGACAAAAATGTTTAGAACACTGGTATTCTCAGTTCCTACTATAAGGCATAGCCTCTGTGAACAAATTGAGGAAAGACTTGGATTATAACCTGTAAGGCAAAAATGAGAACTAATGAGATACAAGAGGCCAGATGAAAATCTTGGGGAAAAAAAAGATTTAAAATAACCCTGCAGAAAATCAAATTAACAACATATAAGAATTAGTTAATTCCAAGAAGGAATTCAGGCAGGAAAAAAATAAAGCCAGTTACCTAAAAAGGGACAAAAATTAGGCTGGTCTTAAACTTCTCTGAAGCATTTGTGCCATTAGATGATGGCACATCTACAATATTTTTTTAGCACCACCCCCTTTTATTTTTTTTCCTTCACTCCTCACTCCAGGATACTTTTTCACTGATTTTTTTAAATAGAGTGGAAAGAAAGGAGGGGGAGAGAGAAAGAAACATCACTGTGAAAGACACACACCAAATGGTTTCCTCCCATACAATCCCAACTGGGGTGGGGATCAAACCTGCAACCCAGGTATGTGCCCTTGACTGGGAATCACAGGCTGATGCTCTAACCACTGAGAAATCGGCCAGGGCTAGCGCCATCTTTTTTTTCTTTTGATTTACAGAAGTGACAAAAACAGTAGAGATTTTCCATATACCCTTCACCCAAATTCCCCTTATGTTTACTATTTTACATAACTAAAGAACTTTTGTCAAAACAAAGAAATTAACCTTGGGACACTACTACTAACCAAAGTACAGAACTTTTCCAGATTTTACCAGTTTTTCTATTAACATCCTTTTTTTATTTCAGAATCCCACACTGCATTTAGTTGTCATGTCTCTTTAGCCTCCAATCTGCTAGTTCCTGAGTCTTTGTCTTTCATGACCTTGACAGTTTTGAAGGGTACTGGTCAGATAGCTTGTAGACTGTGCCTCATGTGGTTTGTCTGATGATTTCTCATGATTAGATTAACATCATGTATGACCAGGGAGGAAACCATAGGGGCAATGTGCCCTCCTCAATGCATCATATCAGGGACTAAATAACATGAGCATGTCTTCTTACTGCTAATGCTTGTCACTTGGTTAAGCTGGTATTTGTTAGGATTCTCTACTATTCTCTGCTATTACCATTTTTCCTTTATAATTACTAAATATTTATAATTACTAAATACCTTTGATCTTGGGTAAATATCCTACTTTTGAATTAACTTGCACCCACTAGTTTTAGCATCCACTGTGTGGAAATTATTATGGTAGTATTTTAATGATTTGTTTCCCTCATTCCTTCATATTTATTAAATTCTAATGGTTATTTAAGGAAAAGTTGTCCCTTCTCCCCCATTTATTTAGTTAGTTATTTGTATTAGTATGGATTCATAAATTTTTATTTTTTTCTTTGGTTATAATGCAATGCTATCGTTATATATTTTGTCACTTATGCTGTTCCAACTTTGGCACCTGGCAACTTTTCCAGGCTAGCTCTTATGCCCGTCTGATACATTCCCATCCTTTTTCTTCCCTCCCTCCCTCCCTCCCTCCCTCCCTCCCTCCCTCCCTCCCTCCCTCCCTCCCTCCCTCCTTTCTTTCTTTCTTTCTTTCTTTCTTTCTTTCTTTCTTTCTTTCTTTCTTTCTTTCTTTCTTTCTTTCTTTCTTTTCTTTCTTCACATTCTCTAATGCTTTAGGCTCATCTTGTGTTTTCCTTGCCCCAGCCCTAGAATCAGCTATTTCCACAGAGTCCTGTTTCTTTCATTTGAGAATGGAATTTAGAAACCAAGATTTAGGTGCTGGCTGTGCCTATTGCTACTGGGGTACTTTCATACTCATAGCTCCAATTTTAATCCAACACAACAGAGCTCATTCTAGACTTTCTCCCTTATTTGTAACTTTTTTCTCTGACAGTGAGAAACCTCTATCCCATTTCCTAAATGTATTTGTTTAGTCAACCCTAGTATATAAACATAAATAAAATATTTTTTAAAGTATCTAAAATACCTTTAAAATCTTTTTAAAATCTAAAATCTATAAAAGTAGTTTTAGATTTCCTAATCCATTTCTCTGTGAGGAACAAATTACCAACTAGAGAACAGTGATAGTGAACAGATGTTTCTCTCTCTCTCTCTCTCTCTCTCTCTCTCTCTCTCTCTCTCTGTGTGTGTGTGTGTGTGTGTGTGTGTGTGTGTCTTTAGCCTTAAAGTATTTGGTCAAAACAGCTTTCCAGAGTTTCTTAGCTCAACTCCTTTCTTCCCATCCCCTTCAGTGTCATTATGTGATTCATTTGTAATATAGTCTTGTCACAGTCTGCATTCCAACCCTCCCTCTCACATCCTAGTTGATTTTGTTGTTATTTTCATACAATAAAATTCATTCTCTGTGGTATACAGTTCTGTGTTTTAACAAATGTATAGTCATGTGTCCACCAATATAGTTCCCTACAGAACAATTTCATCGTCCCCCAAAACAAGAGTTACCCCTTTATCAAAAATCTCTCCTCCCACTCCAAACATTGGCAGCCACTGATTTATTTTAAGAGTGTCACATAAAATGGAATCACACAGCACATAGCCACTTGATTCTGTCTTCTTTTACTTAGGAAAATGCATCTAAAATTCATCCCAGTTGTTGGGTGAACCAACAGTTTGTTCCTTCTTATGGATGAGTATTCCATAGTACGCAATGGTTTAGGGACATCTGGGTTGTTTATAGTTTGGGGCTATTGTGAGCAAAGCTACCATAAATTTCTATTTACAGGGATCTGTGTGAATATAAATTTCTATTTCTCTTAGGTAGACACCTTGGTGTGGGATGGCTGGGTTATACGGTCGATATATATTTAACTTTTTAATAAACTGCCAAAATACTTCCCTAAATGGTTGTACGATTTTGCATTTCCACCTGTCTACTTCATGTTAAAGAGAAAACTTGTAACCTAAGAGCCCTCCTAGATGTTTATGTGTGATATCAGCAGAATTCTCAGTTATTCAAAAACGTAAGGATTATAGCACCAGATGCCCTTCTTGAAAAAAAATAAAATTACTTAAAGTCATACTCTAGCCAACTGAGAGAGAAATAGTAATTGAGAACTTGAAAAAAAAAAAAAAACAACCCATTCCTAATAAACAAAACCTTAAGGAAAATAAATGAAGAAAGGATATTCCTTCTCATAAAAAAAAAGTATCTAAGGAGACAGATCACATCATATAATATTAATTATAAAACCAGAACTCTCATTAAAATCAAGGGGGGGATGAAATTTCTGATTGTCTTATTCAACATTATTTTAGAATTTCTGGTGAGTGCAGTAAGATACAAATAAAAAATAATGGACTAATTGCTGGAGAGTAAAATGGTTAGTAATTACAGAGTATTTCTTACAAAACTCAAAAATGGCATATAAAATCCTCTTAATCAGTAAGACTATGAAACACAAGAAAAATATCAATATCCCAATAAGAAACAGAAGAGATAGTAGAAAAAAAATATCTAAATAATAGCAGCATACACATCATAAAATTTCTAGGTATAACCCCAACTAAAATATGCAGGATCCATATATGGAAAACTATAATTATTGCAGTATAAAGGACCTGAATATTGACTTTGCAATACTACCATTCATTAATTTATTCAATTTGATTACCTGTCCAAAATTTGTCTTTGCCACAGATAGAAGTTTCATAAGAGAAGGAGCAATAATTTATTTCATGTTATCCCCTATGCTTAATATATTGCCTGACTCATAGTAGGCATTCCAAAAATATTTATTTTGCTATATCAATATTTTGTTCAATCTGTTCTATGAAGTTTGTATAGCTTCTAAGACTCATTCATAAAGTAGCTCAGTAGTTTTTGAAAGTAGTCTAGACTAGTTAATTACCATTGCCTAGAACATAATAATAACCACCCATTTGACACCATCACAGCTCATAGTTTGAAGTACAAGGTACCCAGAATCCTGCATTACTATCTTTCTTCACTTTCCTCTCTAATAAGAATGAATTCTACACACAACAGAAGAATGTGAAAACTGATGAGAGTTTTAGGAATTTTAAAAAGGACTCTTCTCTATAAAGAGGTTGGTAATACTTAATTCAATTTTCAGATCGCAGGTTAGTAGCAAATGAAGGGGAATGAAATTCTAGTTATTAAAAATTGAAAAAACAAGAGACCCAGAGAATCTAAGAGCAGGTTACTGTGAAATATTTCTCAGTCTGCAATCTGAGCATTTTATCTGAAATCTTTTTGGTTTCTATGTAATACATAATGTAAGGTTAACGACACACAGTATTTCATTGCTTGATATTTTAGTTTTATTTCATAGTTTAACATTTTTCTTTCTATTATTTGATTGCTAATATTTTCTTAAATTTTAAAAATAATGGAATGATAACATTCGTTAATGTGGGCTGAATAGCTGAACTACAGATGAAAATAAAGCATTTTTAAAATTATTCTTATCATTTTCCAGTGTTTTATTATCTATGGGTGCGTATTTGTGTTTTTATGTGTTTGCTAAGGGTGGGGCTACTGTATAGCAATTTCCCTGTTGTGCTTTTAAATAGGGACTTCCTATGAACACTAATAATGTTAATGTCATAGTTATTTACTGAGAGAACTAATCTGGATTCTATGGAGATGTGTGGAAGTTTTGTGAAAATGAAATTAGAGATGCAGCATGTCTCAGCAGTAATGAAACCGTTTATGTTGTATATGCAGGGTTAGAGTTAGAAAAAGCAATTTTTCAAACTCAGTGCTTTGTAATGGTCAAGTGTTTATTCCACCAGTTCATTAACATATTGTATTCCCAAAGTATTTGGGCAGAGTTCATCTAGCTAATGTTAAAGAAGAACATGTTTTTTATTTTTAATAATTCTAAATCGTTAGGTAAGATCCACTTAATAGACGCTACTGCCTATAAATGAAAGGGCTGACAAAGATCTTGTTTTGTTTTTTGTATCTGAATTTAATAAATTTGATATGAAAATAAGAATTTTAATACAGTAGCAGGAACTTGTCACAAAAATTTGTACATTGATGAGGATACTCTATGAAAGTGAACTTCCTATACTGAATTAGACTTGCTACATTTTGGCCAAATTCATAGGGTTATGGTAAGTAGGACAGCTAAACAAGATAAAAATAACTGGAATGATTTTGTATACTAAATATCTTAATGTCAACTGTTTATTTTTTTTAATGCTTCCCAGCTCTTTTCCTAAAGAAATACGATATTCAACCTTTAATTTGTATAGTTAAATATAGAAGGAAGTTATTTAACTTGGTCAATAAATGGACTCCTTTTGGAAATTAAATTTAATGTCAGTCAACTAGTACATTTTAAATTAAACTTTATATTACGCAGATAATCTCAGAAGTGAGGAATAAAAGGCGGTGCTGTAGGGCTGCACAAGGAAGGAAGAAGGCTCTCCAACGTGAGTGACCCTTTCTCTCAAGGTACTAGGTAGTCGTGCTGCATCATTCATTCACCTGGCAGTCACTGAAAGAGGTAACCGAGCTTTTGACTTGCTCTGGCTTCAAGAAGCTCTGGAAATGTCAGTCAGAATGTTCAGTGTACACCAATGGCTATGGTGTACCCACTGCAAAAGTAAAACATTATTAGACACAATCACACCTTACTCTGTGATGAAGGATGTTAAAATGACTATAAACAGTTGAAGGAGGAAGAGGGTCACAGTTATCTGAAAACAAAGAGACAAGGATGTTTGGAGAAATAATCTATTAGCTGGAGAATGATATGATTTTAGGGTATGAGCGATAATGGGTGAGATACTTGAGAAGACAGAGCAAATGGCCAGTTTCTAATTAAATTGACAGCATATATAGGACTTTCTCAGTGGAAATAGTGATCTGAGCTGGGCTGTTGGTGCATGAGAACACTGCTGCTGGAAGTGCCTCCTAAACTACGGCTAGAAACATGAACAGCTTTTATTTTTCACTATCCAGATAAATACCATTCAAATTATGTGTTCATCCACCAAATAATAATGAAATAGGGAGTGGGCATTAGGGTGTTAGCTGTGGGAGTTAGTGTATAAATTCTGCTTAGCCAGGAGGATGTTTAAATTAAAAAAAAAAAAAAAAAAGCCATAAGTATTAAAGGATATTCATACTGTGTTCCGATTTAGACACTCATTGGATTAAAAGGTGTATCAAAGGAAATTGATCGATAGGGTTGGTAATTGGATGTAGTATGAAGAAAGTTGAATAAATGAGCAAAGAACACTTTTTGTGTGTGTTTTTTTTAATTTATAAATTTTTGTTACAGATGTTTCTCCTTTTCCCCCCACTAATTCCCCCATCCCTCTCCCTCCCCGCCCTGTCCCCAGCTTTGTTTTCCATGTCCATTGTTCATGCATACATGCATATAAGTTCTATGGTTTATCTGTCCACCACCATACCCTCTTCTGGGGATTGTCAGTCTGTATCCCACTTCCACGTCTCTGGGACTACCCCATTCCTCAGACGGTTATATTCATTATATTCCACAAATAAGTGAGATCATATGATACTTGTCTTTCTCTGTTTGGATTGTTTCACTTAGAATAATACTTTCCAGATCCTACCATGTCGTCTCAAAGGATAAGAGATCTTTCTTTCTTACAGCTGCGTAGTACTCCTTTGTGTATATGTACCACTGCTTTTTTTACCCATTCATCTACTGATAAACATTTGGACTGTTTCCAGATCTTAGCTAATGTAAATAGTGCTGCTATTAACATAGGGGTACATATATTATTTCTGATAGGGTTTCAGGCTTCTTAGGGTATATTCCTAGAAGCAGAATCACTGGGTCAAATGGAAGTTCAATTTTTAATTTTTTGAGGTAACACCATATTGTTTTTCATATTGGCTGCACCAGTCTAGATTCCCACCAGCAGTGTACTAGAATCCCCTTTTCTCCACACCCTCGCCAACACTTGTTGTTTGATGACTTGTTGATGGCGGCTATTCTGACAGGTGTGAGGTGATACCTCATTGTTGTTTTAATTTGCATCTCTCTGATGATTAGTGATGTTGAGCATTTCTTCCTATGTCTTTGAGCCATTTGTATGTCCTGTTTGGAGAGGTGTCTATTTAGTTCCTCTGCCCATTTTTTAATTGGGTTCTTTGTCTTCCTTTTGTGGAGTTGTATGAGCACTCTATATATATTGGAAATTTTCCCCTTATCTGATATATCATTGGCAGTTATGCTCTCTCATACAGTGGGTAGCCTTTCCGTTTTGATGATTGTATCTTTCGCTGTGCAGAAGCTTTTGAGTTTGATGTAATTCCATGCATTCATTTTCTCCTTTGTTTCTGTTGCCTTAGGTAATGTATCAATGGAAATTCTGCTGCGTATGATGTCTGAAATTTTGTTGCCTACAGTTTCTTCTAGGATTTTTATGGATTCATGAGTCACATTTAAGTCTTTTATCCATTTTGACTTTATTCTTGTGTATGGTGTAAGTTGATGGTCTAGTTTCATTTTTTTTTTTTTTTTGCATATAGCTGTCCAATCTTCCCAACATCATTTCTTAAAGAGGCTGTCTTTACTCCACTGTATGCTCTTGCCAGCTTTGTCAAATATTAATTGAGAATATTGCCTTGGGTCCATTTCTGGGTTCTCTGGTCTGTTCCACTCTTCTACATGCCCGTTCTTGTGCCAGTACCAGGCTGTTTTGATTACAGTGACTTTAGTATAACCTGAAATCTGGTAACGTGATCTCTCCAACTTTGTTCTTCTTTTTCAACATCGTTGTGGCTATTTGATTTTTTGTTGTTGTTCCATATGAACTTTTGAAGTATTTGTTCTAGTTCTGTGAAGTATGTTGTTGGTATTTTGATGGGAATTGCATTGAATGTATAGATTGCTTTGGGTAGTATAAACATTTTAGTGATGTTAATTCTTCCAAACCATGAACAAGGTATGTGCTTCCACTTTTTTATATCTTCCTCTATTTCTTTTTTAAATGACCTGTAGTTTTCTGCATATAGGTCTTTTATTTCTCTGGTTAAGTTGATTCCTAAGTATCTTACTTTTTTTTGCCGCAATAGTAAATGAAATTGTTTTTTCAGTTTCTCTTTCTGTGAGTTCATGATTGGTGTATACAAATGCTGTCAATTTCTTGATGTTAATTTTGTATCCTGCTACTTTGCCAAATTCATTTATTAAGTCTAGTACATTTTTGATGGAATCTTTGGGGTTTTCTACATATAGTATCATGTCACCTGCGAATAATGACAGTTTCACTTCCTCCTTTCCAATTTGCAACCCTTTCATTTTTTCTTCCTTTCTGATTGCTGTGGCTAAGACTTCTAGTACTATGTTAAATAAGAGTGGCGAAAGTGGACATCCCTGTCTTGTTCCTGTTCATAAGGGAAATGCTTTTAGTTTCTGCCCATTGAGTATGATGTTGGCTGTAGGTCTTTCATATATGGCCTTTATTATATTGAGATAAGATCCCTCTATTCCCAGATAGCTGAGCGTTTTTATCAGAAATGGGTGCTGGATTTTGTCGAATGCTTTTTCAGTGTCTATTGATATGATCATACGATTTTTATCTTTCATTTTGTTTATGTGGTGTATCACATTCATTGATTTGCAAATATTGTACCAGCCTTGAATCCCTGGGATGAATCCCACTTGGTCATGGTTAATAATTTTTTTGATGTATTGCTGAATTTGATTTGCTAGTATTTTGTTCAGGATTTTGGCATCTATGTTCATCAGAGATATTGGCCTGCACTTTTCTTTCTTTGTAGTGTCTTTTTCTGGTTTTGGAATTAGAATTATGCTGGCCTCATAAAATGAGTTTGGATGTCTTCCTTCTTCTTGAATTTTTTGAAATAGTTTGAGGTGAACGGGTATTAGTCCTTCTTTGAATGTTTGGTAAAATTCTCCCGTAAAGCCATCAGGGCCTGGGATTTTGTTTGCTGGGACAGTCTTGATTACATCTTCAATTTCTTTTGTGGTTATTGGTCTGTTAAAGTTTTCTATCTCTTCCCAGTCCAGTTTTGGGGGACTATGTGTTTATAGAAATTCCTCCACTTCACTTAGAAAGTCAAATTTGTTGCTGTATAATTGTTCATAATATTTGTTTATAATCCTTTGTATTTCTGTGGTGTCAGTTATTATTTCTCCTTCATTTCTGATTTTGTGTATCTGGGTTCTCTCTCTTTGTTTCTTGGTGAGTCTAGCTAAGGGTCCATGAATTTTGTTTATCTTTTCAAAGAACAAGCTCTTTGTTTCATTGATTCTTTGAATTTTTGGGGGGGTGTCTCCATGTCATTTATTTCTGCTCTGATCTTTACTATTGTCTTCCTTCTACTTGCTCTGGGGTTTTCCTTTTGTTTGCTTTCTAGTTTTTTAAGTTGTGAGGTTAGACAGTCTATTAGAAATTTTTCTTGTTTCTTGAGGTAGGCCTGGAGTGCTATGAACTTCCCTCTCAGGGTTGTTCGCAAAATCTATTCCCATAGATTTTGTGTTGTTGTGTGTTCATTTTCATTGGTTTCCAGGAAGTTTTTAATTTCTTCCTTAATCTCCTCAGTAACCCATTCATTGTTCAATAACATGCTATTTAGCCTCCATGTGTTCAAATGTCTTTGCATTTTCTTGTTGCAATTGATTTCTAGTTTCATGCCATTGTGATCTGAGAAGATGCTTGATATGATTTCAATCTTCTTGAACTTGTAGATACTTAGTTTGTGTCCTATCATGTGGTCTATCTTTGAGAATGTCCCATGTGCACTTGAGAAGAATGTGAATTCTGCGGTTTGGGCGTGTAATTCTCTGTAGATATCTATTAAACCCATTTGATCTAGAGCTTCATTTAGACTCTCTCTTTCCTTGTTAATTTTTGGTCTAGAAGATCTATCCAGTGATGTCAGTGGGGTATTAAAGTCCCCTGCTATGATTGTATTGCTGTTGATTTCTCCTTGGAAGTCCTCCAGAAGATTTTTAATATATGTTGGTGCTCCTATATTGGGTGCATATATGTTTACCAAGGTTATATCTTCCTGTTGCATAGATCCTTTCAATATTATGTAGTGGCCTACTTTGTCTCTAGTTATGGCCTTCATTTTGAAATCTATTTTATCAGATGAGTATTGCTACCCCAGCTTTTTTTCTTTTCCGTTTGCTTGAAAGATTTTTTTCCATCTCTTCACTTTAAAACTATGTGAGTCTTTTGGTTTGAGGTGGGTCTCTTGTAAAAAACATATATGTGAGTCATGCTTTCTTATCCAATCAGCTACTCTGTGTCTTTTTATTGGAGCATTCAAACCATTCACATTTAAGGTGATACTTGATATGTACTTATTTATTGGCATTTTTGTTTAGTGTGGTTATATTTTCCTTCCTATTTCTTCTACTAATTACAGCAGTCCTTTTAGCATATCTTTCAGTGCTGGTTTGGTGTTAATATATTCCCTTAGCCTTTTTTTTTGTCTGGAAAGCTCTTTGTTTGACCTTCTATTTTGAATGATAGCCTTCCTGGATAGAGTAGTTTTGTATTCAAATCCTTGTTTTTCATGACCTTGATTACTTCATGCCATTCCCTTCTGGCCTGTAGTATTTCCGTTGAGAAGTCAGCTGAGATCCTTATGTGGGTTTCTTTGTGGGTAATCTGTTGCTTATCTCTTGCTGCCTTTAGGATTCTCTCTTTGTCTTTAATTTTTGCATTTTAATTACTATGTGTCTTGGTGTGGGCCTGTTTGGGTTCTTCTTACTTGGGGCTCTCTGTGCTTCTTGAACTTGAATGCCTTCTTCCTTCACCAAGTTAGGAAAGTTTTCTGTCACTATTTCTTCAAACATATTCTCTAACCCTTGCCCGTTTTCTTCCTCAGGGACTCCTATGATGTGAATGTTTTTACGTTTCCAGTTGTCCCACAATTCTCTTAAGCTGTCTGCCTTTTTTTTTTTAATTGCTTTTTCCTTTTGTTTTTCTAATTGGTTGATTTTTTTCTACCCTGTCTTCTAATTCACTGATCCAGTCCTCAGCTACCTCTACTCTGCTAGTTAGTCCTTCCAATGTGTTGTTAATTTCTGCTATGTTATTCTTCATTTCCACTTGGTTGGTTTTCAATATCTTTACTCATGTTGCTAATGTCCTTACTCATGCTGTTGAGCTTCCTCAAGATCATGGCTCTGAACTCTAGCTCTGATAATTTGCTTAGCTGCATTTCATGTGTCTCATCTTCAATAGAGTTCTCTTGTTCTTTCATTTGGGATTTGTTTCTTTGTTTCAGCATTTTGGCTATCTCAGTGGATTTTGGAGCATGCCAAATTTTCCCTGTGGGTGTTGGTGTTCTGTTGTTTGTGGCTCTCTCTACTGGGTTTGGATGAGCCTGGGTGGGTCCACATTAAACACCAATGTCAAGTCTTACTTTCTTGGGTAGATTTGCAAGCCCAGGAAAGTTCAGTTACCCTCTAGCTTTTCCCTGGTAGCTAGTAGTGTCAGTTACTTAGTGCTTTGGAATGTACCCCTGGTGTTCTGCATAAGAGGATTTCCAGAGGGTGGGATAGATGCTGGTTGTTAATGAGCCTCAATTTGCATTTCTTGGCTTCACCTGGGTAAGGCTGAATCTCCGAATTGGGGGGTGGTGGTGGGGCTGCTGCTTTTCCCCACAGCTCTGGGAAAAAGCACACTGGCCACCATCCATTGTGGCCACAATCAGCAAAAACTATGAGTACCCTTCAAATCCTGGGTGTCCCCACAGAGTTCAAGCCTAGTCTGTTCTCCCTCTGCCGTAGCCCCCAGGTGAGTGGCTGTGGCTTTTTTAGCGCTCTGTCCCAGCTCTCTGCACTGTTGAGCGTGCTTGGTCTTTATTTCCCAAGGGCGCTGCTCACAGCTAAAACTGCTGCTGTCTGTGGGCTCCCAGCCCACCACCCTCTCATGCCTCCGCAGATCCTAGCAGTATCCCTGGTTATATGGTCCTGTCCTGCTGCTTTTCTGTTGCTTTTTTCTGAGGATTTGTCTTTATTTTAGTTGTAATTCCCGTTTGGTCCTGGGAGATCATCTGTGTAGCTTCTATTCCCTCTGCCTCCACTTTCATATCCGCTAATCCTATCTTGTGGGCAGCTGGGTCGCACAGGCCTTTCTGGTGTCCCCACACCCTGCAGTTTCTGTGGGTAACTGGATTTCACAGTCCTTTTGGGGACCAGGCTCTATGCCTATGTTATGGGCTGCTGGCTTGCACAGGCCCTAGCCACTCCCACTGCCTCCTCCCAGGGAAGACCCAAGATCTTCCAAAATGGTGGGACCTTCCCATGGCGCAGGGAGAGGGCACTGAAGGGCTGCTTACAGAGGTAGCCAGCTGCTCCTGTCCACAGCACAGGAACTTTCTGCTCTGTGGCTCTGTACTGCTCGGGTTTGTTTTCCACCTTCACGCCCACTCACACTCTCTCACACACTCACACTTTCTCACGCACTTGCTCACTCTCTCACACACTCACCCTCCCTTCGGTCATGCCCGCTGCCATCTTTTAAACCAAGACCCAAAGGACAATTTTTAAAATTATTTAAAAGGATTATAATTTTTAGATATTATTTTACCTCTTAAGGCAGGAAGAGGTTGAGAGTTTTTTGTTTTGTTTTTGTTGTTTTGGCTATACTCATATCTGCAATAGTATCACGTACATTTTTAGCTAGTACTCAAACAAGTTCCATATTCTATACAAATGGGGAAATGCAATTCATAATTGACAAGTTATGAATTTTTTATACTTTAAGCCATGAGGCTGCCACATCAACAAATGTAATTCCTTAGCAAATACATCTTATGTTTATATTTATGAAATGTACACAATTGACACAGAACCCAAAAGGGAATAAGTAAGCATTTATATATATATATATATATACACACACACACACACACACACACACACACACTTTGATTTGCAAACTCCATTCTGGGAAACATTTATTAAATTATAAACTAGAAAAGAATGCAAGCAAAATGTGCTTGGAGTTTCAATTTATCTTGGACTTGGTGTTACTTTTATGTATTTTGCCAAACTTGGACCCACTTTGGTTGAAATGTGTGTTGTTGTTTTTTTAACGTATAGAAAACTACTGTCAAAAGTTAAAATGATAAATTACTAAAACTTAAAATTCATTGCAGTAGTGATTTCTATTAACTATCCTAGGCTGAAATAGCAAAAAGAGATCAAGCCAAGATTCTTGGAAGGAGTGGCCAACTCTGGACAAATGGTGTATTCCATATTCTGTGTAGCTGTTGATAAGGGCACCTGAGCTCACTAAAGGGCCATAAGGTGAAATATTTTCTTTAAATAACTTTGAAGGCCTCGATGAAAGTTCTATGAGGGTAAAGATCTTATTTCTCATGCCTCTCAGCCTTCTTGATGCCAACATGAAGTTAGAGAAAGCAATACTCCTTACTAGTTCCCCAGGGGTGAAGAAAGGGAGTGAGGGGTGGTCCTTTCATCCCCCAGGAGCTGAGCCAATGTCAGTTATTTTGAAAGGCTCTAATCTGCTCACTGTCAAAGTGATGGTGTTTCAACTCAAGTGAGTCTGAAACATATTAAAATCAGATACAGTTATGGCCTGGCACATGGGGTGCAAGGAGACAGGTTTTCCCCCCCATAAATTAATTTTCTGACATATGCAGAGTGGAAACAGTGTTATTAAATGGTGAGCTCCATGAGAGCAGCTCACATTTCACTTATTGTCGCAGAAGACCTAGAGATAGGGAAAGACAGAGAGAGCCATAGGTTGCAATAGACGCACTATAGTGGGTAAGAACATTTAGCTGCTTGGGTTAGAATCCTGGCTCCACCAATGATCATTGTGTGACCTGGGGTAACTCCTGAGCTGTAGCAATAATAATAGGTAACCCATTTCATAAATTTGCTATGAGGGCTAAATGAACTAATGTACACAAAGTACTTAGAATAGTGAGTGCCTGGCACATGGACATTGCTAAATAAGCATCAGCTATTATTTTATGCTCCAAAGCCTCACAGTGCCGGCACATAGTCGGCATTCAGTAAATACTTGGACTGTGAATGAATGGAAGGGAAGGACTTTGAAACCTATATGAATATAAACTGATAGGCAGTGACTCAATGAAGAGTAATGGCCCCTTTAGCCATGTAGAGCTCTGGACTCTAAAACAGTTTTATTCTTTCTAAATTCTTAGCCAATTTCAAACAAAATATGAGCCAAATCTGTATTTCAAATCCTTTTCTAAACACAATGTTGCTATTAGTAACAGAAGTTGCAACAGGCTCTTAAGCCATTGGACCCTGGGTTTGAAAATGGAGCTTTCATTCAGATTGCTATCCCCAGAAGTGGTCAGGGCAATGGTTAGCCTTGTCCCAACCTCTGTTGCCAAAACAATACGCCTGAGTTGGCATTGGCTTTACACAGGGTGGTGAAAATACACTCGATTTTCGAAAAATTTAGAGTTCTAATACGTAATCCTTTTCTTCTTGATGAAAAGAGGACTTTTCTCATTTTCAGAGCAAGAACAGTATTGCTTGACATAGCTTATGTTAAACCTTTTAGCATAATAGTTTAATAAATGGAATAGACACCAGGTGTCTATAGAACACAGTCCATGAACATTTCCAAGTATACCAAATTTAACTAGAAATAAAAAGACTTTTTTTTTTTCCTTTTGATTCTTTAATTTACACATTACTCTGAGAAAAATCAGCAATGTGGCTCTGGCCATATATGATAGTCCTGACACTTCTCTTAGCAAAGGGCATTTCTTTTATATCAGCACTAAAATGATGGCCAAATAGCATGACCTTGGCCTTCTATCTAAACTCTTCTAATTTTAAAAATCCACTGGTGGAAATGAATCCTCTATGGAGATATGGATGATTTACTAGTAACGGAAAAGTTCAGCTTCCAGTACTACTGATGGCTGTGCTTCCGTTTATGTTTTCCCTAAGCCATAACTATTTAAAATGTTACTGTTAGCATTCTTAGTTGTCCCATTTGTCGGTATATAACTCTCCTACTTAAATCTATAGAACAAATCATATTAATTAAAATAAATTGGTTAGGACAGTTAAGCTGTATTGCAGATTGTCTCTGAAGGCTATAAATTCAAATTAAGGATTTTGCTGCTTATTCCTGAGCTTAAAAACAGTCCTTTTACTGCATTAGTTGTAGCAAATGAAACCTACTACCTTACAAAAGAATATCCATTTAAATTCCTGTAGAAGGACCTGAATAAACTGCATACATAATTAGTTATCATAATTATACAACAAATTCTTGGTTGAAGCAAGAAACCAAACTGCTAATTTATTTTGTCAAGTATTGATATTTAATAGTCTAAAGTATGGATTTTAATAGACATACTATATTTATTTCTATATATTTTCAATATATGTTTCTAGATATATATTCATATCTATTCTATTTATTTCTATATATTATATGTTAGATAACTATAATATTGTGTTCCTTAGGTTCTAAGTTATATACTATTTTAACAGTGATATATTTTTGTGAAATAAACAAACCTTATTTTCTAAATATTAAAGTGCTAAATTAGGTGAAAATAATTTGTGGGGACTTGGAAAAACTCACTTTGATTATTTTAAGAAAAGCCTATATTGTATAACTTCCTAAGGCAAAGATAGGACTGTCATTTATAGTATTTTATAAAAGTCGAAAGTCCTTTTCATTTCATAGAAACCTCAATAATAATATTTTTTTAAATCTCTGTCTTTAAATATGAAAATAAGCAGTACAAATCAATGATATTTCTAACTGTTCTTGACCTTTATTTGTGGATACATTTCCTTAACGCTTTTCTATTTTCTACTGAATTCTCCCCAAACTAGCATACCTTAATTAGCTTGAGGGAATAACTAAATTAAGTTATAAGTAAGTTTATAAAGCTCACTTTGCTCCCTTATCAAAGTGAAATTTTTGCTATCCAATCTTTCCCAAATGCCCCTACTGAAAATGGTATAAAGCCTTGTAACTCTCGTGTAGGAGCCCAATTATTTAACTACTGTAGAGATTCAATACAAAGTTCAGAGAAAAACAAAACTTTTAAAGTGTTAGAAATTGCAGTGTAGAAAAGGAGCTCAGCACGGCTAATGTGGCTCAGTGGTTGAAGGTCGACCCATGCACCAAAAGGTTGCCGGTTTGATTCCTGGTCAGGGCACATGCCCAGGTTGTGAGTCAAATCCCCACTGGTGGGCATGCAGGAGGCGGCCAGTTGATGTTCTTTCTCATTGATGTTTCCAGCTCTCTCTCTCTCTCTCTCTCTAATCAATAAAGAAAAAAAAAAGTAAAAAAAGAAGGAGCTCTTACTCTTTGCGATAGCATGGATGGACCTGGAGATTCTTATGCTAAGAGAAATAAGCCAGTCAGAGAAATAAAAGTACCATTATGATCTAATATGTGGAATCTAATAAACAGAATAAACTGATGAAGAAAATAGGTCCAGAGACATGGATGCATGGTACAGAATGACAGATCTCAGAGGGTAGGGAGGTGGTGGGAAAAGGAAGACATTAACCAAAGAACATATATACATATAGGCATAGCCCATGGTCACAGACAATAGTGTGGGGAAGGCCTGGGGTGGAGTGGGGGCTGGGTGGAGAGGGGAAAAGGGGAACATCTGTAATACTCTTAATAAGAAAAAAAAAACTGCAGTATACAAGGAAATTTTAAATATCCTATTTTAGGGAAGATAAAGCTAAGCAGTGTTGATTTTTCCATCTCCACTAAATTTATGCTAAAGGAAATGGACTGGACTGTATACATTTCTTAAAACTTAGCTTTTAAAACATTAGGCAAAAGTGGTTGTGGATTGGTATCAGCTGGAGAACATATCAGAGAGTAGTTAAGTAAGTATAGTATTATAAAGACCTGTTTCCAAAGGAAGACACTAACTCTCTAATCCTGTGGTTTATGTGGATAAAAAGGGTATAGCTACTAAAATATAGTGCCATTTATATTTAAGGTGATTACATTCAGAGCTGATTTTGTGGTTTATAATAGATTTCCCATAACTATTCACAAATCACAATATCCATGAAGTTATTTTCAAATGGAGGATAGCTTTATATTTGTCTCCTTCCTAAAGTTTATCCTTTGGGACTATGAAGTCCAGTACCACCTTCCTACAGAAATGCCTTTAAAGAAGAACATCAAATTTTGTAGTTTCTAGTTTTAGCATAGAATTTAATAATGACTTTACTACTAAAAAAAAAAAAATCAAGATGCATTCTGTCATTAATGTTGCTATCTTTCCAATAAAATAAGCACATAGATTTTTCCCTGAAGCTACCTCAGATTAAGTCACAAGGAAGACCCTGCGTTACTGACTGTGGAAGAATGTATATGAATGATGAATATAATTTAATTGGAAGTAAAAATGACAATCAAAACATTGAATTTAGAAAACCCGGGACAAAAATGAAGTTTAAAGATAGCAAATTACAGTTTGGGAGAGAGATGAATGACAGATGCAGAAACAGTAGCTGACTTTGGAGTAAAGGTGAGGCTTACCAAGGGAGAAGAGAAGATGGATGGTCTAGGACTGAATTCTAAGGAAAGTCCACATTTATGGGACAACAGGGAGAAGAGAACAGAGACATTCTTTTTCCCTCTGATTTGAATCTTCCTTTGAAGCCAGTCCACACTGTTATACAGAGGAGAAGAGAAGGACAAAAAGGGTTGTTTGAAGAGAATACAATCCAATATGACTTTATTTTTCACTCCTCAGCTATCAAATGGTAGGACAATTTGAAATCATTAATTTGGCCAGATGGTTAATGTCCTTTAACTGTACAATTAACTAATAAATAATTGTAAAGTGCTGTGTAAATATAAAGTACTACATAAATGTTTAATAATAACATTAAATCAGGATGCTTATTTCAAGTTACATTTTTATATCCAAGTGTTTTATTGGTGTTTCAGGAGAAATGCCAATAATTTGATTTAATGCCATCATTATAGAATGTATTTGAAAAATACAATGAAGGGATTATAGGAAAACAAAAATAGACTTGGCCATGCTAAACAGAGTGAACTAATGAAATGAAAGAAAGAAAAGATACAATCACAATGTGATTATAAAAAATGTATAACTGGCCCTGACCAGTTTGGATCAGTGATTAGAGCATCAGCCTGCAGACCAGAGTGGTGGGTTCAATTCCGGTCAAGGGCATGTAACTCGGTTGTGGTTTAGTCCCTGCCCTGGTCAGAGTCATGTGGGAGGCAACCGATGGATGTGTCTCTCTCACATCGATGGTTCTCTCTCCCTCTTTCTCTCTCCCTCCCACTCTGTTTGAAAATAAATGGGAAAATGTCCTCAGGTGAGGATTAAAAAAAAAAGTATAACTGAACACGGAGTGAAACTACTGTAAAAATTAGTAACTTCATTTCACCCATAGATTTATAAGAAGGAAAATGTACCGGATAAAACCATATGAAGGATACAGAGCAGGGGAAGGAAAATCAAGGCAGGAGCTCTAGGGAAGCCAGTTGATACAAGTAGAGTCTCATAAAACAATTAGCAACCTTTCATGAATTCACAGCTTACCCACACTTTACAATAATGCATTTAGGTATATATCATTAGCATCCCCTATTCTGCATATGAGAAAACTGAGATACAGAATGGTTAAGAAACTTGCCCAGTATCACACAGTTAGTTAAGAGCATTCAGGATTAAAACATAGACAGTATGGCTCCAGTGTCTGCTGGGAGGAATCTGGGAAAGGTTTTAGTTCCCTGATACATGGGACAGGTAGAGCTCATGTGCCCCTTCTCCATTTTTGTGCCTCAAAACAAGGACATTATGCTGAAGTTGCAATAACTATTTTGGAACCATGAGGTAAAGGACTAGAGATTCACAGTGACATCAGCCCTCCTATTTAACCCATGCTGGCACCTCTGGGTTTCTTGTTATGTGAGAAAAGTAACTCCCTAGTGGTTTAATCTACCACAATCAGGATTTCTGCTATTTGCAACTTTAACCAATATGCTAAATAATCGTGATAATAAGTTATCACTCACTGAGTATTTGCTGTGAACCACACACTATTGTACGGTTTATGTGTATGCAGTCATTTCATCCTGATGGCAAGTCTATGAAGCAGACACTGTTATTATTCACATTTGATTGATAAGGAAACTGAGGTGCAGTATCTGGCTGGCCCACAGCCACACAAGGTAAAAGGGATTCAAATCCAGTGCCTGGCTTCTAAAGCCCTGCTGTTTAGCAAACAATATTATAAGCAACAAAGTACTAAAATCATTTCAATTAAAATCACAAACTAGATAGGAATGCCTCAATTTTATGTTGGAAATTCTGGAGCACGTGTTTCTCAGCAGGGGTGCTATTAAGATTTGGGGGAATGATAATGCTATTGTTCGGCATTGTTGTATATTAAAATGTTTTCCATCCCGCCCTGGCCGGTTTGGCTCAGCGGTTAGAGCGTCGGCCTGCGGTCGAGAGAGACCTGGGTTCAGTTCCCACTAAGGGCACATACCTCAGTTGCAGTTTGTCCCCGGCCCTGGTTGGTCGTGCGGGTGGCAGCCGCTCGATGTGTCTCTTTCACGTCGATGTTTCTCTCTCTGTCTCTCCCTCCTGCTCTATCTGAACAAAGAATGAAAAGGTGTCCTCGGGTGAGGATAAAAAAAATAATAATAATAAAATAAAATAAAATGTTTTCCATCTCTGTTTCCAGGTCCCAGAAGCATTCTCTAGACAGTGTTAACCAAAAATGCCCTCCTACTTCCCCATGTGTCACCTCAGTTAAGAACCACCCTTCTAGAAGAACATTCGGCAAACAGTCTCCGTAAAAGTCCAAACAGTAAATTTTTTTTAATCCTCACCCAAGGATATATTTCCATGTATCTTCAGATAGAGTGTGAGGGAAAAAAAAAAAAACAACAACCAGGGCCAGGGATCCAACCACCATCGAAGTACATGCCCTTGACCAGAATCGAACCTATGACTCTGGTCTGTGGGCCAACATTCTAACCACTGAGTCAAACCAACCAGGGCCCAAACAGTAAATATTTAAGACTTTGTGGAATATTCAGTCTCAGTGGGTCTTAGCCACAGCTACTAAACTCTGATGTTATAGAGTGAGATCAGTCACAGGCAATACAACAACAGATGAGCATGGCTGTGCTCCTATCAAATAATTCTGATGCCATTTGATAGATGCAACCCCGAGGCACACAAAGGTTAAGAAACTTGCCTGAGGTGATTCAACCCGAAGGTAGAGTGATTCCAGAGCCTATATTCTTATTCAGGTTAAGGTTACTACCGAGTTCAGAGATTTTAGATGTTTTTCTCTTTGTAGAAGGCATAGTAAATGCCTCAGAGAACTTCTCACACTCCAGATTCTGGCCTTTCTCCTCTGTCCACTGTAGATCACTCTTTCTTGTATTAAGCCCCCTGGCACACAATATCCACAAAGTCCCCCCAAATGAAACATTCTATCAAACTGATCGCAAGAACAGTTACGCACTGATCAGTGACTGTTTTTATTTTGTATGCTTCCAGGTCTCATTTTAAAGATCCCAAATCCGCCACTGCTCATGGAGGTGAGCAGAAATAGAAAGCTCTTAGCCAGGGTCTGGTACATGTAAGAGCCCTATAAGGTTACCTAACAGTCATAGACTTACTGAAGATCAGGCAGATAACTGCTCCAGGGTGAATGTATATATAAATCCAGGAAGACCCCCCCAAGGCTGAGAATATTCAGTCCAATCTGAATAGTGCTGGTGAGCCAAGTTGTGACTGCTGGTTCTGGAATATTATCTCAGCCAAGGTTTTAGGATCCCCTGTTGTGTAAGGATAGGGAAAGGGGCCCCCTAGTCAAAGCTAGTCCAAGCTCCCACATCTACACATGCAGGAGCCATACAGAAGGAACACATTCCAGAAGATAGTTAAGGTCGTGGTACAGATGAGTGGGGTCTCATGGTATTTTGTTGCTCAATAGTGTCTAAAACACAATATATTCTCACTGCAACCAGTAGGAGTCGGGGTCAGGGTACAGTTCTTTTTCCAGAGTAGGCAGGTGGGGAATTTAGCAATAGTGAGAGAGAGCAGGTTACCCAAGTCAGGAAAAAACAAAAATATAATTACTTCATAAAGCTGATTTAGGAAGAACTAGATATGCTGGTTCTGACATTTTCTGGTTTCTGTAGGGACATGCTTCCACTATAGAATTGAAATTATACAGAGGAAACAAGGGATAGATTACCCAGTCAATGGTGTTTACAAATCGATAGATTATTTTTTCTTCCAATAGTTTTTTGATGTAATTATTTTTGAACTGTATTAACAAAGTCTAAAACCACAATGGAATTACAGATAAACTTCTCTTAAGAACTTAAGAAATGTGTAAAATAACAGTGCTTGTGATAAACATTCATTTCAAATCCCTAAATGTTTCTAATCACTAAAAGTAAAGTATTAGGAGAAATGTTCTAAAACTTAGTTTCTCCTATCTTTGTCATAATTTCCTATTCTCTTATGAAATGTTTTCTTAATAAGCACAAAACAAAAGTAAGAATTTTTTGGTAGGTAAGTAATTTTGCCTAATATCATTAATTACTAACAGCTCAGTTATACTATGAAGTGCCTATAATAGTCATGAAGCTTAAAAAATCCTTACCTTAAATTCTATTATGCATTCATTTATTTTACATTAATTATACAGATTTTTAATGAAGCAGAAAGCTTATGTTTTTAATTTTCACATGAAGAGACAATGATCAAAATATTTATGTGCATATTACATATTTTGTTGACATTCAGAAACTAATTCATTTACTCAGTACAACATCAGTATCTTTACACAAAGAAAAAAAACAAACACAATTTTTTAGGTTTGGATTTCTTTAAGAGTATATGAAGTTTAGAAAGTTCTTTTCAGGAAATGAAATATTTAAGCTATTTTTAACACTAATTAATGACACCTGTAAAATGTATTTAAAACCCTGGTTAGTGTTGCATTTACAAGCCAGGACTCCAGAGTCTGGCTCCTTCATTTCAATTCAAAGATACCTGTGCAAGTGACATTTACCTTCTGTCCTTCCGTTGACTCCTTCTTAGATAACATTTTGTAGAAAGGATTTAAGGAATGATATGTCCAGTGGTTTTTTTGTTTTGTTTTATTTTGCCTAATAATTAGTTAGTGCTATATAAGTACTTTTAATTATTTATTTTCCTGCTTGAAGGGAATTTAATTTAACATGCAAATTAATGATCTGCAAGTGTACCTATATAAAATGGGTAGGAACAATTGTTTAAAATTCTATGTATTAGTAACCCTGTGGGTTAATTCTTAATCCCAAAATACAGATTTTAGGAGTACTTCTTCTTGAACATGGCTTTGAACAGTGTAGTGGCAAATAGTTCTCTACCCGTCAAGTTGTTAAAATTCTATATGACCAATCTCTTAACTCTGACCTTATGGGAACATATAGAGAAACTAAGATAGCCAGAAATAGCAGTTTTTAGATTCAGCCAAGGTTGGTGCTAGGAGATGAGGAGAATCCCAGGCAGAGGATGAAGAAGAGATGTAAATTAAACCCAGGTCTAGTCCCCCAAATAATCCCCCCTTTCTCCACTTTTTCCTTTCTTCTTCTCTCTTATATATCCCACCTCCCAGGGTTGGCTAGAGCATATTGAACCTAGCCCTTCAACGAGGAAACCTATGTGGGAACAGGGATCTTACTAGGACTTTTCTATGGAAATTCAATGCCCATGCTTTCTTTTCACCACTCAAACCAAACCAGAACCTCTCCCCACCCCCACTCAAAAAAACTTGATATGCTTTCTCATGAATGACAGGCTATTTATTACCCAGAATTTCTAACCATAATAAAATAGGAGGCTTCTGGAAGACATTCATTGAATAGCGGCTCATTTCTTGTTAGAAATTCTATTACCTTCATGATTCTATATATAAAAACCCTAAAGTTTCCACTAAAAAACTATTAGAAACAATAAACAAATACAGTAAAGTTTCAGGATACAAAATCAATGTACAAAAATCTATTGCATTCCTATAATATTAACAATAAAATGTCAGACAAAGAATTGAAGAAAACAATTCCATTTGCAATCACAACATAATGAATAAAATACCTAGGAATAAACTTAAAGGAAATGAAGGACCTATACACTGAAAACTACAAGACATTGTTGAAAAAAATTGAAGAAGACATAAGGAAATGGAAAGATATTCTGTGCTCATGAATTGAAAGAATCAACATACTTAAAATGGCCATATTACCTAAAGCAATATACAGATTTAATGCACTCTCCATCAAATTTTCAATGGATTTTTTTCAAAGAAATAAAATTTAAAAATCCTCAAATTTGTATGGAAATACAAAAGACTCTTGAGAAAAAAGAACAAATGTATCATACCCCTTATTTCAAATTATACAACAAAGCTACAATAATGAAAACAAAATGGTGTTCACAGAAAAACAGACACACAGACCAATGGAACAGAATTGAGAGCCAGAAATAAATCCACATGTATATGGGCAAATCATTTTAGACAAAAGAGCCAAAATCATACAATGGACAAAAGAAAACTCTTCAATGAATTGTGTTAGAAACTAAATTATTATTTGACACCATATACAAAAATTAATTCAGGATAGATTAAAGATTTAAATATAAGACCTGAAACAATAAAATACATAGACAAAAACAAAGATACTAAATATATGGGACTTAGTCTCAAAGAGGCTTCTGTGAACTGGACCACAAATGCAAAGGAAATAAAAGCGCAAATAGCCCTGTTCGGTTTGGCTCAGCAGGTAGAGCATCGACCTGCGGTCCAGAGAGACCCAGGTTCTCGCTAAGGGCATGTACCTCGATTGCAGTCTGTCCCTGGCCCTGGTTGGTCATGTGGGTGGCAACCACTCAATGTGTCCCTTTCACATCGATGTTTCTCTCTCTGTGTTTCTCTCTCTCCCTCCCACTCTACCTGAACAAAAAAAAGTGGGAAAATATCCTCAGATGAGGATTAAAAAAAAAAGTAACATTTAAGGATTCCAAAATAGCGGTGGAGTGAACAGAAGCTACACAGACCATCTCCCAGAACCAAACTGGAATTACAACTATAACACGGACAAATCGATGGGAAAAACCAACAGAAAAGCAGCTTGCGAGGACCATATAACCAGGGACACTGACTTGATCCTGGTAGGCTTGCGAAGGTGCGAGATGGGGGCTGGGAGCCCACGGTCAGCAGCTCTGCAGAGGCCTTAGCTGGGAGCGGCGCCTTCGAGCTACACTCCCAAGCGCTCCACAGCGCAGAGCCAGGACAGAATCTAAAAAATCCACAGCCACTCACCTTGGGCTCCGGCAAAGGAAGGGCAGACTGGACTGGAACTGTGTCAGGACACCCGGGACTTGGAGGGCACTCAGAGTTTTTGCTGAGTTGCTGCCACGCAGGATGGTGGCCATATTGCTCCTTCCCAGGGCTCTGGGGAGAGGCAGCAGCCCCTCCCTTGGAGATCCAACCCCACCCTGTGGGCCATTGAAGTGCTAATTGCAGCTCATTAACAACCAGCATCTGCCCCACCCTCAGGAAATCCCCTTATGCTGAGCACCTGAGGGAGTTTTTCAATCAACTGACAACCTAAAACTCATCAAGTAACCTCAACTGCTAGCCTCCAGGCAAAAACCTAGAGGAAAACAGTACCTTTCCTGGGCTGGCAACATTAACCAGGAAAGTAAGACTTGACAGTGGTGTTTAATGAGGGTCTTCCCTAGCTCATCTAAACACAGGGGAGGGAGCCACAAACAGCAGAACACCAACACCCACAGGAAAAACTTGACAGGCTCCAAAGCCCACTGTGATAGCCAAAATGGTGAAACACAGAAACAGAAGCCAAATGAAAGAGCAAGACACCTCCACCGAAGATGAGATCAATGTGGAGCAGTTAGGCATGTTAACAGAGCTAGAATTCAGAGCCATGATCTTGAGGAAGCTCAACAGCATGAGTGAGGACATAGAGATGCTGAAAATAAGCCAATTGGAAATTAAAAACCCTCAAGAAGAGATTAAAAAAAAAAATATATATATATATATATCAGAAATGAAAAACACATTGGAAGGTCTAAAGAGCAGAGAAGAGGAAGCTGAGGACCGGATTCGTGAATCAGAAGACAGGGTGGAAAAAATCAACCAATCAGAAAACCAAAAGGGAAAAATGATTAAAAAACAGGAAGACAGCTTAAGAGAACTGTGGGACAACTGGGAACTTAATAATATTCGCATCATAGGAGTCCCCGAAGAAGAAAATGAGCAAGGGTTAGAGAATATATTCAAAAAAATAGTGACAGAAAACTTCCCTAATTTGGTAAAGAAAGAGGCATTCAAGTTCAAGAAGCACAGAGAGTCCCAAGGAAGAAGAACTCAAACAGGCCCACACCAAGACACATAGTAATTAAAATGCCAAAAATTAAAGACAAAGAGAGAATCCTAAAAGCAGCAAGAGATAAGCAACAGGTTACCTACAAAGGAAACCCCATAAGGCTTTCTGCTGACTTCTCACAATAAACACTGCCGGCCAGAAGGGAATGGCATGAAGTAATCAAGGTCATGAAAAACAAGGATCTGAATCCAAGACTACTCTACCCAGCAAGGCTATCGTTCAAAATGGAAGGTCAAATGAAGAGCTTCCCAGACAAAAAAAAAAAGGCTAAGGGAATACATTAGCACCAAACCAGCACTGCAAGAAATGTTAAAAGGACTGTTGTAATTAGCAGGAGAAATGGGAAGAAAAATAGAACCACACTAAACAAAAATGGCAATAAATAAGTACATATCAATAATCACCTTAAATGTAAATGGACTGAATGCTCCAATAAAAAGACACAGAGTAGCTGATTGGATAAGAAAGCATGACTCATCTATATGTAGATTACAAGAGACCCACCTCTCAACAAAAGACTCACATAGGTTGAAAGTGAAGGGCTAGAAAAAAATTTCCAAGCAAATGGAAAGCAAAAAAAAAAAAGCTGGGGTAGCAATACTTATATTTGATGCAATAGATTTCAAAATGAAGGCCATAACTAGAGATAAAGAAGGCCACTACATAATATTGAGAGGATCTATCCAACAGGAAGATATAACCTTGATAAACATACATGCACCCAATATAGGAGCACCAAAATATATTTAAAATCTTCTGGAGGACTTCCAAGGAGAAATCGACAACAATACGATCATAGCAAGGGACTTCAACACCCCATTGACACCACTGGATAGATCCTCTAGACCAAAAATTAGCAAGGAAACAGAGACTCTAAATGAAGCACTAGACCAAATGGATTTAATAGATATCTACAGAGAATTACACCCCAAAACTACAGAATACACATTCTTTTCAAGTGCACATGGGACATTCTCAAAGATAGACCACATGATAGGACACAAACTAAATCTCTACAAGTTCAAGAAGATTGAAATCATATCAAGCATCTTCTCAGATCACAATGGCATGAAACTAGACATCAATTGCAACAAGAACATGCAAAGACATTTCAACACATGGAGGCTAAATAGCATGTTATTAAACAATGAATGGGTCACCGAGGAGATCAAGGAAGAAATTAAAAACTTCCTGGAAACCAATGAACATGAACACACAACAACACAAAATCTATGGGATGCAGCGAAAGCAGTTCTGAGAGGGAAGTTCATAGCACTACAGGCCTACCCCAAGAAACAAGAAAAATTTCTAATAGACTATCTAACCTCACAACTTAAAGAATTAGAAAGCAAACAAAAAGAAAACACCAGAGCAAGTAGAAGGAAGGATATAGTAAAGATCAGAGTAGAAATAAATGACATGGAGACCAAAAAAACAATTCAAAGGATCAATGAAACAAAGAGCTGGTTTTTCGAAAAGATAAACAAGATTGATGGGCCCTTAGCTAGACTCACCAAGAAACAAAGAGAGAGAACCCAAATATACAAAATCAGAAATGAAAGAGAGAAGTAACAACTGACACCACAGAAATACAAAAGATCGTTCACAGCTACTATGAACAACTATATGGCAACAAATTCAACAATCTAAGCAAAAGGACAAATTTCTAGAAACACACCATCTCCCAAAACAGGACCAGGAAGAGATAGAAAACTTGAACAGACCAATAACAACTAAGGAAATTGAAGAGGTAATCAAGACTCTCCCAGCAAACAAAAGCGCAGGCCCAGATGGCTTCACGGAGGAGTTTTACCGAACATTCAAAAAAGAACTAACACCCATTCTCCACAAACTATTTCAAAAAATTCAAGAGGAAGAAAGACTTCCAAACACATTCTATGAGGCCAGCATAATTCTAATTCCAAAACCAGAAAAATACACTACAAAGAAAAAAAAAACAAAACTACAAGCCAATATCCCTGATGAACATAGATGCCAAAATCCTGAACAAAATACTAGCAAATACCAGCAATACATCAAAATAATTATTCACCATGACCAAGTGGGATTCATTCCAGGGATGCAAGGCTGGTACAATATTTGCAAATCAATAAATGTGATATACCACATAAACAAAATGAAGAATAAAAACCACATGATCATATCAACAGATGCTGAAAAAGCATTCGACAAAATCCAGCATCCATTTCTGATAAAAACGCTCAGCAATCTGGGAATAGAGGGATCTTATCTCGATATAATAAAGGCCATATATGAAAGACCTTCAACTAACATCATACTCAATGGGCAGAAACTAAAATCATTTCCATTAAGAACAGGAACAAGACAGGGATGTCCACTTTCGCCACTCTTATTTAACATAGTACTGGAAGTCTTCGCCACAGCAATCAGACGTGAGGAAACAATAAAAGGGACGCAAATTGGAAAGGAGAAAGTGAAACTGTCATTATTTGCAGATGACATGATATTATACATAGAAAACCCTAAAGACTCCATCAAAAATCTACTAGACTTAATAAATGAATTTGGCAAAGTAGCAGGATACAAAATGAACAACAAGAAAATGACGGCATTCATATACACCAATCATGAACTCACAGAAGGAGAAACTGAAAATACAATCCCATTTACCATCGCTCCAAAAAAATTAGGATATCTAGGAATAAACTTAACTAAAGAAGTAAAGGACCTATTTGCAGAAAACTACAGGACTTTGGAAAAAGAAATAGAGGAAGATATAAAAAAGTGGAAGCACATACCTTGTTCATGGATTGGAAGAATTAACATCATTAAAATGTTTATATTACCCAAAGCAATCTATAGATTCAATGCAATCCCCATCAAAATACCAACGACATATTTCACAGAACTAGAACAAATACTTCAAAAGTTCATATGGAACCAAAAAAGTCCCCGAATAGCCACAGCAATTTTGAAAAAGAAGGACAAAGTAGGTGGGATCACAATACCAGATATCAGGTTATACTACAAAGCAACTGTAATCAAAACAGCCTGGTACTAGTACAAGAACAGGCATATAGACCAGTGGAACAGAATAGAGAACCCAGAAATGGACCCAAGGCAATATGCTAAATTAATATTTGACACAGGTGGCAAGAGCATACAGTGGAGTAAAGACAGCCTCTTTAATAAATGGTGTTGGGAAAATTGGACAGCTACATGAAAAAAAATGAAACTAGACCATCAACTTACACCATACACAAAAATAAACTCAAAATGGATAAAAGACAAATGTGACCTGTGAATCCATAAAAATTCTAGAAGAAAATGTAGGCAACAAAATTTCGGACATCATACCGAGCAGAATTTTCACTGATACATCACCTAAGGCAACAGAAACAAAGGAAAAATTGAACACATGGGACTCCATTAAACTCAAAAGCTTCGGCACAGCAAAAGAAACAATCATCAAAATGGAAAGGCAACCCACTGTATGGGAGAACATCATTGCCAATGAAATATCAGGTAAGGGGAAAATTTCCAATATATATAAAGTGCTCATACAACTCAACAAAAGGAAGACAAAGCATCCAATTAAAAAATGGGCAGAGGAGCCCTGGCCAGTTTGGCTAAGCGGTTAGAGCGTCGGCCTGCGGTCCGGAGAGACCGGGTTCGGTTCCCGCTAAGGGCACGTACTTCGGTTGCAGTTTGTCCCCGGCCCTGGTTGGTTGTGCGGGTGGCAGCCACTCGATGTGTCCCTTCACGTCGATGTTTCTCTCTCTCTCTCCCTTCCTCTCTCTCCCTCCCACTCTATCTGTACAAAAAATGGAAAAATATCCTCGGGTGAGGATTAAAAAAAAAAAAAAATGGGCAGAGGAGCTGAATAGACACCTCTCCAACCAGGACATACTAATGGCCAAGAGACATATGAACAAATGCTCAACATCACTAATCATCAGAGAGATGCAAATTAAAACAACAATGAGGTATCACCTCACACCTGTCAGAATGGCCGCCATCAACAAATCATCAAACAAGTGTTGGCGAGGGTGTGGAGAAAATGGGACTCTAATATACTGGTGGTGGGAATGCAGACTGGTGCAGCCACAATGGAAAACAATATGGTGTTACCTCAAAAAATTAAAAATTGAACTTCCATTTGTCCCAGTGATCACAGTTCTAGGAATATACCCTAAGAAGCCTGAAACACCAATCAGGAAGAATATATGTACCCCCATGTTCATAGCAGCACTATTTACAATAGCTAAGATCTGGAAACAGCCCACGTGTCCATCAGTAGACGAATGGATATAAAATCAGTGGTACATATACATAATGGAGTACTATTCAGCTGTAAGAAAGAAAGATCTCTTATCCTTTGAGACGACATGGAGGGACCTGGAAAGCATTATCCTAAGTAAAATAAGCCAAGCAGAAAAAGACAAATACCACACGATCTCACTTATATACGGAATATAATGAACATAACAGTCTGAGGAATATGGTAGACCCAGAAACATGGAAGTAGGGCACAGACTGACATCCCTCAGAAGAGGCAGTGGGGTGGTGGGAAGAGATAAACCACAGAACTTATATGCATGTGTACATAACCAATAGACATGGACCACAAAGCAGGGGACGGTGCGGGGTTGGGGTGGGGAGGGGCATGCCAATGGGGTGAAAAAGGAGAAACATCTGTAACAAAAAAATAAATTAAAAAAATTATAAAAACAAAACAAAACTGCAAATAAATAAATAGGACTACATCAAAATAAAAAGCTTCTCCCCGGCAAAATAAACAACCTGCAATAAAACAAAAAGGTAACCAGTCAAATGGGAAAAGATGTTTGTAAACAATACCTCCTATAAGGGCCATATTTATATCCAGAATATATAAAAAGTGGGCAGTGGACCTCAACAGACACACAAATGGCCATAAGATATATGCAAAGATTCTCAACTTCACTAACTTTATGGGAAATGCAGATTAAACCACAATGAGATACCTGTTAGAATGGCTATTATCAATAAGACAAGAAATAAGTGTTGGAGATGATGTGGAGAAAAGAGAACCCTTGTATGCTGCTGGGGGCGGGGGGGGGGGGTGGGGGTAAAGTTGTCAACCATGGAAAACAGTATGGAGGTACCTCAAAAAGTAAAGAATACAGCTACCTTATAATCCAGCCATCCCTCTTCTAGGTATCTACCTGAAAATTTTTAAAAGATATATGCACCCCAATGTTCATTGCAGCATTATTCAGAGTAGCTAAGATATGGAAACAACCAAAGTATCCTTCAATGGATGATTAGATAAAGAAGATGTGGTACATATATACAATGGAATACTACTCAGCTGTAAGAAAGGATGAAAAACTGTCATTTGTGACAACATGGATGGATCTTGAGAGTATCATGTTAAATGAAATATGTCAGGTGAAAAAAGAAAAGAATCATGTGATTTCATTCCTATGTGGGATATAAAACAGAAAGCAACAAATGAACAAACTCATAGACACAGAAAACTCTGTGAATGTTGACAGAGGGGTAGCGAGCTATGGGAGAGATAAAGAGGGTAAAGGGGTCAAATATATGGTGAGAGAGGGAGATTCCACTATGGATGGTGAGGACACAATACAATCAATACACAGATGGTGTATTATAGAACTGTACAATGAAAAGTTATATAATGTTATTAACCAAAGTCACCCCCAATAGATTTAATTACAAGAAGTCTTATGCACTTAAAGACCTTATAGCAGAAGGTCTTTTAGGATGTATCAATATTGGTTTTAACATCCTTTTGTGATAGCATATCATTGTGGATGGCTTAGGTAGAAACAGGAGGAAAAGAGAAAGGAAATATATACAGACAATTCCTTGTTGGAGTGCTGGTTTAAGTATGCCCTGACCTGTCCTGGGGAGGTAGAATATATGAGAAAGGAAGGAAGGGAAGGAAGGATTAACTGTATTTGGGTTATTGTGATAATATTCACTCTGCAAGATTATATGCATATTTAGTTCCATAGACTTAACATTTTGTCCTATATTTTCCAATCATACCGAGTTAAAAAGCTTTTAATTTCTATCTTTTTTCCCCTTTTAGCAAATGCTCTGTGGAACCTTGCTAACAATTTGCTGCTTTTGTTGGGTGATTTGACTTGACTAGTTCAAATTTGACCTTATTTCTAGGAACAGACTGACCTGCTTTTAACATATATTCAATTTAGCTTGGTAGTCTTCTTGCTGCTAAAGTCTTCCTGGTAAACCTCTCTGCAATTTAAATCCACTGATAGGCTGATCAGTGAAGGGAAAATACTATGAAAAATATATACTTATAAATGTCTAATTCTATTGTTTATTTATATGCATGTATATCCTGGTAAGCCACATACATTTTTAAAATCTAGAAATACAGAAACCTCATTTAAAATAGTACTTTAAAAGTTTACCCTGGTGTAGCACTGGTTTGACTCTTTTGTTCTTCCATTCTCCTGGCCCACTCTGCAAAACAGTGCCAATGAACTAGGTTGCCCAAGAGGCCGTCAGTAAGAAACTAAGAGAAACAGACACCTCAATAATTCAGTAATACACATATTCAAGTCTTGAATAACTGAGTGTCGATGGTAGTTTGGAAATTACAAAAATACTAACGTGATTTTTCTTTTAGGTGGGAAATGAGGAAGGATGAAAAACTAGAAGAGGAAGAAAAAGAAATGCTGGAACATTTAAAACAAATTTGCAACATCCAGAACTCTTCTGCCTCAGATAACACAGAGGAAAATTAATCTGCAGAAAACAGCCACAGCTTTATTTTAGGAAATAATCACATATAATGGAGTAGGATTTTTACTACAGTCAGGATGAACCTCAGATGTGCTGTGAAGCATGAAACCAATGACTGAGTAATCTCTGAACTGAGAAGGAATATAGCACATAAAGAATAAAGTGCTACATATTTTTTATTTTAAAAATAATTTCAAATGTTTTTCTTTCCTCAATCTTTTTCTTTAGATGATAATAATTGCTGCCATCTCGTGTTCCCTTTGAATTATTTTTCTTCTTTCAGTCTTGAAGAATCTATGACAACAGACAAAATGTTGGGGAATCTTTCCCCTAAAGATTTTTAAATACATTTGGATGTTAAGTTGAATGGGGTCACATGAAAATTGAAGTCATCTGGAAATTTAAATCTAATTTTGTAGCTGTATCCCAAGTCCAGGTCTTACCAGCCTCCTTTCCCATAGCCTCTTCCTCATCCAATTTATCTTAATCACTGCCACAAAAAGCACTCTCCTGAAGTATAGCTTTATTCATATCTCTGCATATAGTGGTTTTTAAAGCATCAGTTCCAAGCATATGCTTTCAGATCCTATACCCAATGGTTCCGTGTTCAGGAAACTGCCAGCCATTCTTTTGGCTCAAGCCACACGCTTGCCATTTTTCCCAACCAGAAACCGTCTTTCTCACAAAATTATGTCCAAAACTGACTCCAGCAATGTCTACTCTACAGCTCATTATCTATATAGTTTCTGTTACTTCTCTTATTTCCATTACATTACACACACTAAGGAAATTGAATGTGTTCTAGCACCCTGTATGCCAAGTAAAGTTATACATACTATAACTTTCCTATCAGTGCCTGATACTAGATTCTAAAAACTGTAAAGGCCTCACAGTATAATGAGAAGTCTCCTTTTATAACAATAGTCTCCCCAAATACCTACTACAAAGTCATTCATTTAGTCAACAGTCAATAAACACAGTTGTTTGAATGACTGCCATACAAATAAGTTACAATGAAGACATTTAGACTATTGAGCAATCTACAGGACATCAGGGAGAAGCTTTATATCATGAACTATTTTAAACCATATGACATTGACTATCATGGTTTCTGATGTCCTCAGATTTCCATGTTCTGTAATTTTTACAAAATAGATGTAAGCATTTCTCTATGATTCCCTTTTCAAAGAAGTATAGCAAGAAGAGACTGGGATGAGTCGGAAAGAGAAGAAAATAGAAAAGAGAGAAGAGCTTGCTCAGTAAAATTACTGTAGCCATAAGTGCAGTAAAATTTATAACTGGAATTGTTAAATAACATGTCACTGATTTACCAGATCTTTTTGACTCTCTACTTGGTATGTTTCTTAAAATATAATAAGAAGTGGTATTTCAAAAGAGTTTCCTTTCTCACAATGATTTTGCATTTGTATATGTTAACAACAGGAATAACTCCCCATATGCTTACTACAAAAATATTATCTTTTATAAAATAATATCTTCCTACAAATCATCAAACAACAAGTATTGGCGAGGGTGTGGAGAAAATGGGACTCTAGTACACTGCTGGTGGGAATGCAGACTGGTGCAGCCATTATGGAAAACAATATGGTGTTACCTCAAAAAATTAAAAATTGAACTTCCATTTGACCCAGTGATCCCACTTCTAGGAATATACCCTAAGAAGCCTGAAACACCAATCAGGAAGAATATATGTACCCCCATGTTCATAGCAGCACTATTTACAAAAGCTAAGATCTGGAAACAGCCCAAATGTGCATCAGTAGACGAATGGATAAAAAATCAGTGGTACATATACACAATGGAGTACTATGCAGCTGTAAGAAAGAAAGATCTCTTATTCTTTGAGACGACATGGTGGGATCTGGAAAGTATTATCATAAGTGAAACAAGCCAAATAGAGAAAGACAAATATCATATGATCTCACTTGTTTGTGGAATATAATGAGCATAACAGTCTGAAGAATGGAGTAGTCCCAGAGACGTGGAAGTGGAATACAGACTGACAATTCTCAGAAGAGGGGGTGGTGGGGGAGAGATAAACCACAGAACTTATATGCATGTATGCACGAACAATGGACATGGACAACGAAGCTGGGGACAGGGTGGGGAGGGTGGTGGAGGGGGGAATCAGTGGAGGGAAAAGGAGAAACATCTGTAACAAAAATTAATTAATTGATAAAAAAAAAGAAAAAAATATCTTCCTCACTGTTCTGTTTAACTGTAATTTTATAATTATAAAGAGGTATCTTTTATTATTGGTTTAGCAGTTACTTGTGAAAACAGTATGAATTAATTTTAATAAAATATAGATGGCAATGTATATTTCAGATATTTTACATTTTTATTATCTCTACTAAACACTGTCATAGAACTACCAAACAAGAAATGGGAAAAACAAATCACCTGTTTTGCCTAACAATACTGACTTACTCAAAATGTCTTATTCCACTTCAGAAATTATGAGTCAAAGAGAACTTCAGGTCATTTGTAATTAGTATATCTTACTACCAAAAAAAAAAAAATCTTTAAAAGATGTTTTATGCGTTTAGTTATACTGGAAATATTTCATTCAGCCTTAAAAGGGAACAAAATCCTGTCACATTACATGAATGAACTGTGAAATAAGACAGTCATGAAAGAGACAAATAGTACATAATTCCATTTATATGAGGTATCTAATATAGTCAAATTCACAGAAACAGAAAGTAAAATGGTGTTTACTTGGGGTTAGGGTAAGGGAAAAGAGTAGTTTAATGGATATAGGTAGACTTTCTCATTTTTACAAGATGAAAGTGCTCTGGAGATCTGTTTCAGAACAATGTGAATATACTTAATACTACTGAACTACACATTTTAAAATAGTTAAGATTTTATGTTATTGTTTTTTTACCAGAACTAAGAAAGAAAAACTGCTGTAGGTGGAATCTCCACAAATAAACATTCCTAGCATGATGCCTGAAAGCTCTTAAATTTTAATAGGGAACTATGAGACCAGTATATTCCACACAATGATACAAAACTATCTGCTTTGCCTTTGAGACATGTTTTCAACAGCACCATCAGTAAAGCAGTAAACTCCTGTTTCTCCAGAATTTCTTTTCTTTTCCTTTTTTTTGGGTACGTGCCCTTAGCGGGAACCAAACTCAGGACTCTCTGGTCTTCAGGCCAACACTCCAACTGCTGAGGCAAACCAGCCAGGGCGGTTTCTCCAGAATTTAAAGAACCCCAAACATTGTAAAACCTTTTTCCCCTCAAAATATAGTAATAATTACCTGCATGAGTAAAGGTCTGTGTTAGTTACTTATTGCTGCATAACAATATTACCACATTTGGCAGCTTAAAACAACATATATTTATTATCTCATAGTCTCTATGTGTCAAGTGTCTGGGCATGGTTTAGCTGGGATCTCTGCTTGGGATCTCACAAGATTGCAATGAAAGTGTCAGGCAGATTATGCTCTCATATAAGGATCAATTGAAAAAGGATACCCTTTCAAGCTCACATAGTTACTGATGACATTTGTTACTTAGCAGGCTATCAGACTTGCGGCCTCAGTTTCCTTTCATTTAAGTCTTCCCCAAATGGTCTGTTGCTTCCTCAAGGTCAGCAAGGAACAGAGAGTCTCCTTGCATGATTAACATTACAATCATATGTAACATAATCAAATGCATTTAATCATGCACATTTCATCACCTTTACCAAATTCTGGTGGTTAAAAGCAAGTCATTCATTCCACCTATGCTCGGGGGAAGGGAACAATCACACAATAGTATGAATTCCAAGAGGTAAAGATGATGGGAGCCACTCTGGAGTTTGTCCACCAAAAGTTATTGAGGTCTGTATTGAGAGCCCTAATTGAGATAATATGTAAATGAGTTGTAAAGATGTGAAAAAAACTTACCCAAATTTTAAATAATGACACACAGGGAGGTGCTAGTCAAAGACGGTGATATAGGGAGATCTACTTAACCTCTTCCCACAAACATATTGAAACTATAGCAACAGGTAGAATAATTTCCTTGGGGGAAAAAACAAAGAAACAAAAAAACTACCTGATTGATTACTACATTACTATTTATTTGCTTGCAAATAAGAAAAAAAAAAAACCCACAATGAAGCAGGTATGAGAGGCTAAGACACATCTTGTCAATAATCGCCACCTTTTGTGCTGTGACCTGCAATGAGAAGGGAACTCAAAACCTGCAGATTCTCTCTGAGGAGCAAAGGGCTTGAATCCCACACTGGGCATTCCAACTTTTAAGATCTGTACCTGACAGATGAGCCCCCCAAAACATGTAGCTTTGAAGACCAACGGGGCTCATGTCCAAAAGACCTAATAGGCTGAAAAATTACTCTTAACAGGCTCAGGGTTCCAAAGTCACTCACCCCAGGTCCAGGCATAGACTCAATCTTGAACACACATTTGCTACTCTTAAAACACTGGCCTAGTGGCAGGCATCTAACAATGCAAATCTAGGGACATGCCAAAATACCCTCAGGGACAAAGGCTGGTGGGTGTCACCTTTTCTTTTTCTTTTAACGATTACTAGGAACAATTATATGACAACAAATTGGACAGCCTATAAAGAAATGGATCAGTTCCTAGAAACATAGGCACTGCCAAGAATGACTCATGAAGAAACAGAAAACCTGAACAGACGGATTACTAGTAAAGAGATTGAATTAATATTCAAAAACTTCCCAACAAACAAAAGTTGAGGACCAGATGGTTTCACTGGTGAATTCTACCAAACATTCAAAGAATTAATACCAATCCTTCTCCATCTCTCTCAAAACTAGAAGAGGGGGGGATACTTCCAAATTTATTTTATGAGATCAGCATTAACCTGATACCAAAATCAGACAAGGATATTCCAAATTCATTTTATGAGATCAGCATTAACCTGATACCAAAATCAGACAAGGATGTTCCAAATTCATTTTATGAGATCAGCATTAACCTGATACCAAAATCAGACAAGGATGTTACAAGTAAAGCAAATCACTGGCCAATATCCCAGATGAACACTAATACAAAAATCCTCAACAAAATCTTAACAAACTAAATTCAACAATACATTAAAAGAATAATACACCACTGTCAATTGGGATGTATTCCAGGAATGTAAGGATGGTTCAACAACTGCAGAGCAAACAATGTGACATACCACCTTAGCAAAATGAAGGATCAAAATAATATGATAATCTCAATAGATGCAGAAAAAGCACTTGACAAAACCCAACATCCACTTATGATACAAACTTTCAACAAATGGTATAGAGTAAACATTGATCAACATAATAAAAGCCATATGTGACAAGCCCACAGCTGACATAAGACTCAATGTTGAAAAGCTGAAAGCTTTCCTTCCAGATCAGAAACAAGACAAGGATGCACATTCCTGCCATTTTTATTCAACAGAGTATTGGAAGTCCTAGTCAGAATAGTTGCAAGGAAAAAAAATTTTTTTAAAGGCATCCAAATTGGAAAGGAAGAAGTAAAACCATCACTATTGGCAGCTGACATGATATTATATATGAAAAATCCTAAAGATGTTACCAAAACACTGTGAGCATTAATTAATTCAGTAAAGTTTCAGTATACAAAAATCAATATACAAGAATCTGTTGTGTTTTTATATACTAATAGTGAACTATCAAAAAGAGATATGAAGAAAAATTTTATTTACAATTGCAACAAAAGAAGAAAATACCTAGGAATAAATTTAACCAAGAAGGTGAAAAACCTGCACACTAAAAACTATAAGACATTAATGAAAAAAAAATTGAAGACACACAAAAAAGATATCCTGTGCTCAAGGATTAGAAGGATTAATATTGTTAAAATGTCTTTACTACCCAATGCAATCTATGGATTCAATGCAATCCCTATCAAAATTCCAATGATATTTTCCACATAAATAGAAAAGGCAATCCTAAAATTTGTATGGAACAACAAAAGCAATAACCAAAGCAATCTTAAGAAAGAAGAACATTTCTGGAGGCATTACACTCCCTGATTTCAAACTATTTATAAACATTATAGTATTGGCATAAAAACAGACACATGGATCAGTGAAACAGATTATAGAGGGCAGAAATAACCTACAACTTTCTGGTCAGTTAATTTTTGATAAAAGAACCAGGAATATACAATGGGGAAACTAGACAGCCACAAACAAAAAAATGAAGCTAGATCACTATTTTTCACCATATACAAAAATCAACTCAAAATGGATTAAATACTTGAATGTAAGACCTGAAACCATATAAACTGAAAAAAAGCATAGGCAGTAAGCTCCTTGACATCAGTCTTGATGGTGATTTTTAAAGAACCATAATGCACCTTGGGCACAATTGAAATATATTGTTGAAAACATTCCATCACTGAGTTTTTCTGTCCCAGGATTGGTGTCATGAGATGAATACCACAGATTGAAGGAACCTCATAACTACAAGCAAGAGTTAGTATTGTTGGACAGTAGTGATGAATACTAGGACAATGACCAAAAGACCAGATGAGACAGACCAGCCCATGCCTCAGTGTACCCTATTATAGGATTCCCAGTAACCAGACAGGAGAAAAGTCACCTCAACAGAGTCCAACAGGAACCCAGAAAACAACACAGGGACAGAGAGGCCTTTTTGCACCACCTTCATGAAGATACTTAAGTTACCCCCATACTCGATACTATCATGAGAAGGAAGAAGCAGAAATGGGGCCAAATGTCTGATGGGATGAATTCCTAATGGAAAGTTTAGTTTTTGGAATGAGTAAACATTTAGCAGCAAACATTTTATAATGGAAAAGAAAGTTAGTTTCAACTGGTAAAATTAAGGATTAAAAAAAAGTCTACCTTAGCAGAACATAAGATCAGTTATAGAAAATGAAGTTACTGCATATCTAAATAGCATTATGCTATACATTGTATTTGAATCTAACCTGGTAAGCACTGGCACAACTAGGAGGTACATAGGCTCAAGATGTTTCACCTTATGCACTAAAATCTACAAACTGAACCGGTTATCCTGAAGCTAAATGGAAAAAGGAAGGCCTAAGAAGCTTTTCCTTTGTGCAGGTATGTGGTGCTATGCCAGGAATTGTTGAGTTAACAACAGGAATGGAGTGGATGGGTCATTTCAGTTGAATTGTTTCCTGGGGGCCACAGAGAGCCTAGAATTGCAGAGGGGAGAGGCAAAATCTTCTCTAATCGTTGCCAAGTAGAGAGCCTTTGCTATCTGCTGAGGATACTGACAATAGCTTTCAAATGTCCACAGAGTAACACTTTCTTCAGATGAATTTTTACTCCAGCAGACCCCAAAATCCAAAACAGATATAAAAGTGAAGAAAGTTAGACAGTACATATGTTTTCTTATAAAATCCCTAAAGCAATTCCATTGCAGTTCTTTTCATCGAGGGAAAATTCTGGTTCAACATGGCCAACTGAACAGAAACAACATACCTTGGGCACAGACACACTGTGGCTGGAATCTGCCCCAGGCCAACACCCTGAGAATGGTTCCCTAGAGATAGTGAGCAATCTGCCTGGGAAATGTCTTCCTGAAAATAACGTATATAAGCTTAAAGCAAAAATCCATTGTCCCTTTTGTTTTGCAGCACATGGTCACCTGGAAGAAGCAAGATCATATTTTCTAATACTTAGTAGCATGGTAGTTATTGGTCTAAATACTGACCAATAAGATGTAAACAAAAATGATGTGAACAAATCCTGGGAAATTCTTAAAGGACATTTTCCCTCTCCCTTTGGGCTAGAATGTGAGCATAATGATTAGAGCTGGAGCAGCCACCTGGCATATGGCATCTGCTGAGCTTGACAGAACCACAAAAAGGTAGAAAACTGAGTCATGGATAATTATGGAGGCATAAAATAAGTTCTGGGGTGCCTGCATTTATGTGTATAAGAAATAAACTTGTGCCTTGTTTACACTGTTGTTATTTGGGGTTTCTGATCAAACAATCCATTCTTAACCAATACATGATGTGGAAGAAATACATCAACATGGCAAAGCTTGAGGTTACACTGTGCCTCTGAAAAGGTATAAAATTGGCTGTGGGGTAAGGGGGAAGACCAGCAGGAAATTTCTCCTCCACAAAAATAAAACCTTTATTTTGATAACCATGGGAGATGCTAGCTTGCCTATTTTCGACCCCTATATCCTTAAGGGAATTTTCACTACTGAAAAACTGTCTACTGACTCAGAGCCTCATTCTTTCCTCTTACTGAGAAAATACACCTCCACCTATACAACTACAGAAAAAACTAATGCCATGATTAGCTTTGAAAAGAATTAGCATTTTAAAAAAAGATAATTGATGGCTTGATAAAAGATCGGTAGTTATGTGACAAAGCAAGTATAGTGAGATATTAATAGTTGAGTCTAGGTGGTGGGAATACATGTATCCACTGTACTATTCTTTTAACTTTCTGTATAGTTGTACATTTTTGTGATAAAATATTGGAAGGAAAAATATTCTATCTATCTATAAACTAATCAACATAACCCATTTTACAAAAATATGAACAGAAAACCAGGGATCACCAGACATCTTAAAAAAAAACAGTAACATTTTTAAAAAGTATCATGACAAACAGAATAATGATTCTTAGAGGAAGGGAGATGGTTCAGGAAACACAAGATAACTTTGTGACAATATTGCAGACATAAAATAGCATTCTATTATGAAAAGTGAGCAATCAGAGAATAAGAAATATTCTTTGAAAATTAAAAATATGATATCTGAACATTTATTTTTACTTTTTTGTTTATTGAATTAATTGGGGTGACATTGGTTAATAAAATTTTACAGGTGTCAGGTTTAAAATGCTATAATATTTCATCTGTATATTGTATTGGGTGTGTACCACCCCAAGTAAAGTCTCCTTCCATCAACATTGATTTCTCCTTGACCTTCTTCCACTTTCCCCCTTCACTCCAGCAATCACCAAACTGTTGTCTGTGTCCATGATATCTGAACATTAAAAAATACTGAACGACTAAAAACTGACTTGGCCATCTGTAAATTAAATAACATTAAGCACTACAACTTCTTGAGTAATAAGACACCATTCTAAGTGCTTATACATCCAAGCCACCATCATTGTTCAGCTGGATGAATGCACAACCTCCCAAATTATCTACCTACTTCTCCACTGACCCCTTAACAGTCATTTCTTAGAGCAGCCATAGTGATGCCACCATTTAAAATTGGATCGTGTCTTTCCTCTAAAGTTGTCTAGTGAGTTCCCTTTTCATTCAGAGTAAAATGTTGTAATAGTGGCCTACAATATCCAGTCTCCCTCTTCCATCCATCCCTTTTTATCTCTATGATTACCTGTTTGACAACTCTTCTTTGCTTTCTCCCCTCCAGCTACACTGTCCTCCTTGTAACTCTTTGAATTTGCTAGGCACACTCCAACCTTAGTATTTTTGCTCCAGTCTTTCCATCATAGATTAATTACTTTTGCCTGTTCTAGAACTTGCAAATATAAATGAAATTGTACAGTATGTACTTTTTGTGTGAGGTTTCTTTCACTCAGCATGTTTTTGAGATTCATTAATGTTGTTTTATGTTTTAGTGGCTTGTTCCTTTCTATTGCTGAGTAGTATTCTATTGCATGAATATACCCAAATTTATATATCTATCCCCCTAGCTGATGGAGAACTGTGCTGTTTACAGTTTTAAGTTATTATCAATAAAACTGCTATGGACATTCTTATATCTTTCTATCTATTAGCTTTTTAGGTATACCTCTTTGCATTTTTTAGTAGTTTCTCTATGTATCAAAACATATATCCTTAACTTTCTGTAGAATGTATAGGTCCATTTACTACCTATACCGCCCTGTCCTTTATGATATAGCTTTCATATATATTATATCAATAGATATAATAAACCTTACCAAACAATGTTATATATATTTTAACAGTTATATGTATTTTAATAAAATTAAGAGGAAAAATAAAGTTTTATATTTACTGAGATACTTTCTATTTCCAATATTCCTTTTTCCTGACGATCTAAATTTACATCTGGCTTTATTGCCCTTCCATTACCATTTCTGGTAGTGCAGTGATGGATTCTGTTATTTTTCATTTACAAGAAAATGTTTCTTTCACATTCCTGAAGTATATTTCACTAGATACAAAATTCTATATTGACAGATTTTTTTTTTTTTCTTTTAGCACTTAAAAGATGATCCACTCTCTCCCAGCCTCCAGTTTCTGATGAGGAAACAATGATCATCTGGATCATTGTTCCCCTATAAATGTGTTATTTTATTCTGCCTGCTTTCAAATTTTTCTTTTTATTATTGGTTCTAAGTAGCTTGACTACATTGTGCATATTTATGATATTCTTGTATTAATCTCCCTCCAAATTCACTGATCCTCTCCTCACAATCTCCATTCTGCCCATCCAGCTTTAAAATCTTTAGATACTCTATTTTTTGGCAAATAGAATTTCCATTTGTTTCTTTAGTATAGTTTTTATGTCTGCTGAGATTTCTATATTTTCATTCAGTATGAGTATCCTTTCCCTTATGTTATTGAGCATAGTTATAATAGCTCTTTAAAGTCTTGTCTGATGATTCCAACATTGAGGTATCTTGGGCTCAGTCTCCATTGTATGTGTTGTCTTTAGAGAATGCATAACTGTGTGTGTGTATGGGGGGGCTCTTCAAAACCATCTCTCCATTCAGAAATTAACTAGGAAATTTCACAGGACTAATAAAATAGTTATGCACCCACTGCTAAGATTTATTAAAGCAATGTAATGTGTGTATGTGTGTGTGTGTGTGTGTGTGTAAGAGAAAAAGGTCATTATAAGGATATGAAATTGAATCTTAAAAGCCTATTGACCATATTCAACATCCAATATATCAAGTTCCAGTGAATACTGGGAGGTAGAATATGTTTCTGAGGATATTTGGGAATAATCAGATTGCCCACAATAGAGACATCAGTGTATAAGAGAATTCGAACAAAGAAGAGTAAGAGTGTATTTACAGAAGTAATTGTGGAGAACCAATAATAGAGAAGCTTGGATTTGAGATATAATGGAAGGAAATATAAATAAATAAGAGAGAAAATGTACTAAAAAGGGATTGAAGAATTACACAGTCCTAATATTCCAAAGAGGAAATACCATTACAACCTTGAAAATATGACTTTTATATAGTTCTTGACATAATGCATTAAACTTTAAAGTTTCTCTAATCTACAGATATTTGGATGTGACATATATTGAATATGCAGTACTTGGTGGGGCTGGATAAAAAGCAGAAAACCTAGTTTTTCTTCTACTAACTACAATCCAAACCTGCTTTGTCAGATCTTTCCCACTATTCGTGGTTTATACGACAGACATGCATTATGGCTTTTCTGGTCATATTAGGATATTTTGGAGTGTCTTATTTTTACTTATTTAAAAAACCAATATGATCTAAATCATTTAAAATATTTTCTATTCATTGTCATTCTTTCCTTTCTTTATCTTCCAGCTTTTCTCGCCTTCTCTGATTTTAATTGAATATTTTATATGATTCTAGTTTCTGTCCCTTTTTAACATATTAATTAGACTTTTTAAAAACTTTTAAAAGTGTTTGCCCTAGAGTTTGAAAAATATATTTATAACTTACCTAAGTCTACTTTCGAATAATACCATAACTTTTCATGGGTAGTGAAAGTACAGATTATTTCCAATTTCTCCCTCCTGTTCCTTAGAACATTGCTGTCATTAATTTCACTTATCCATAAGCTATCATCACAGAAAACAATGTTGATATTATTTTCAACAGTTTTATCTGTTAGATCAATTAAGAATAAGGAAAAGATTTTATTTCACCTTCATTTATTCCTTCTTTAAAACTCTTCCTTTCTTTATGTAAATCCAACTTTATAACTTATATGATTTCTATCTCTTTGAAAAACTTTGAACAATTCTTGAAGTTCAGGTCTAATGGTGACACTTACCCTCAATTTTTATTTGACTGAGAGTTTTTATTTATTCTCTACTTTTGAAGAATAATTTCATTGTGTACAGAATTTTAGGTTGTTTTTCATCAACACTTTAAATATTTTATTCCAGTCTGGATGGTGTGGCTCAATGGTTGAGCATCGACCTGTGCACCAAGAGGTCACTGGTTTGATTCCCGGTCAGGAGACATGCCCAGGTTGTGGGCCAAATGCCCAGTGGGGGACATGAAGGAGGCAGTCAATCGCTGTTCTCTCTCATCTATGTTTCTATCTCTCTCTCCCTCTCACTTCCTCTCTCTGTAAAATCAATAAAGGGAAAAAAAATTAAATATTTCATTCCACTTTCTTCTGGTATAGTTTCTCAAGAGAAGTTCAATGTAATTCTTATCCTTTTTCTCTATAGGCAAGGATGGTTTTTTGTTTGTTTTACCTCTGCTTCTTTCAAGATATTCTCTGTCCTTGAATTTCTGCTCTTTAAATATATATGCCCAGGTGTAGGTTTGTTGTTGTTGTTGTTGTTTATTTTAGTATTTATCATTTTTGAAATTCTCTGAGCTTCCTGGATCTGTGGGTTTGTAGGTCATTAATTTTGGAAAATTATCATTGTTACTTCAAATAGTTCTTTGGATCCTTTGTCTTTTTTTCCTCCTTTTGGTATTCCATTAAGCATATGTTACACCCTGTGTAATTTTCCCATAGTTCTTGGATAGTCTATTCTGTCTTTTTCATTCTTTGCTTCAGTTTTTGGAAGTTTCTATTGACATGTCCTCAACCTAGATTTTTTCCATGGTTGTGTTCAGTTACTAATAATTTTTATTTGTTATAGTGTTTTTTATTTCTAATATTTCCTTTTGATTCTTTCTTGGCATTTTTACCTGTTTACAGTAGCCTTCTGTTCCTGCATGTTGTCTACTTTTCCTCAACTTTGAACAGGCCGATATTGAGTGTTTCCATTCCTCTAGGTTGGTAACTTCCCAGTTGGGTAGGCTCTGGTAAAATAGTTTCCCTTACAGGCAGTCTTTGTTAAGGAAAAGAGTGAGCCCTGGCCAGTTTGGCTCAGCGGTTAGAGCGGTGGCCTGAGGACCAGAGATCCCAAGTTCAGTTTCCGCTAAGGGCTAAGGGCACGTACTTTGGTTGCAGTTTGTCCCCACCCCGGTTGGGATCAGGTGGGTGGCAACCATTCTGTGTCTCTCTCACATTGATGTTTCTTTCTTTCTCTTCCCCCCTTTCTCCCTCCCACCCTATCTAAAGATTAATGCAAAAATGTCCTTGGGTAAGGATTAAAAAAAGAAAGACAGAAAACAGAGAGCTCTGGGCATTTTTCATAAAGGTCACTTTTCCTCTCCCACTGTCAGAGGTTTTTCTCCTCTCTTCATTTTAAGAACCTGGCAGAGCTCTTGACAGCAAAACTTACAAAAGTGTGGGTACCCACTCCCACAAACACACACTATTGCGACCATTTGGAGCTTTTAACTCAAGCTAGTCTGTGAATTTTTAACTCTCAAGATAGACCACATAGAGCCTGCAACAATTCATTAATTACAGTTTTAAAGTGTTCCTACTCATACTGGCTCCCATTGCTGGCTTCTGCTCCCAGTCAATTGTGCTTCTCTTTATCCACCTGTCTGTCGGTATTGTTTTGGGGGACAACAGTTTGCCCTGTGACAATCCAATGACAAATATAAGAAGATCTGTGGATCTTTGGTTTGTACAGCTTTTTTCTTGTGAGGATGGTGACTGATTTTCAAGTTCCAAACTCGACATGTTGAACTGGAAACCTCTAAATCACTTAAAAATATTCTCTTTCCCAGTATAGGCCCTACTGGCCCACAAATATGATTGGAAGGAAGGGGGTATGGTATATTTTGTCTTAGTTCCTCTACCTTTTACTTCTCTGTGTCCCATACTAGTTTTACTTCGAGCTCCATCAGGGTCAGCTTAGGGGTGGGAAGAAAATGCTTTTGTAAATTGAGGCCATTGTCCCTTCTGTAGCAAATGTCCAAATGCTGATGCTTTCTGTCTGTAGGTACTTTTGTACATTTTTGGAGATTTACCCCAATCCAGGAACTTCAACATTGCCTTTCCCTGATACATGAGATGAATGCTCCACCTAGCATCTCAAAATTCCCATGTGGCCCATTTTCTGGTGGTTTAAACAACCTCATTCTACCAGTTGGCATTTTCTTTTTTCTTTCTTTCTCTCTCTCTCTCTTTCTTCTGGAGTTGCTTCTTTCCTTTCTCAAAACAATTCCAGGGGTTGAATTGTGCCCCCCACCGCCATAAAAAAGATACATTGAAGTCCTAATCCCATACCTCAGAATGTAACCTTAGGTGAAAATTAGAACATTAATCAAGTTACAATTAGGTCATTAGGGTGGGCCCCAAACCGATGAGTGGTATCTCTATAAAAAGAGGACATTTGGATCCAGAGACAGCCCACAGGGAGAAGATGAAGATGAAGGCAGAAATTTGGGTGATATATCTACAAGCCAATGGACATGAAAGATTGCTATCACACTACCAAAAATCAGGAGAGGCATGGAACAAGTTCTCCCTCACAGCCCTCAGAAGGAACCAACCCTGCTTATACCTGATTTTGGACTTCTAACCTCCAGAACTATGAGACAACAAGTTTCTGTTGTTTTAGCCACTTAGTTTGTGGTATAGCAGGTCCTTGAATAACATCATTTTATTCAACATTATTTCATTATAACATTGGTGAGAAAAAATAAATAAAAGATTCCGGGCTGGGGCTACTGTCTGTGTGAAATTTGCTAATTTTCCCCATGCCTTCATGATTTTCTCTGAGTACTCTAGTTTCCTCCCATGTCTCACAGATGTACACAGTAAATTAATTGGCATGTCTAAATTGTCCCAGTATGAGTGAGGGTGGGTGTGAGTGTGTGAGTGAGCTCTGCATCCTTCCCAGGGCTGGTTCCTGCCTTGCTCGCTGAGCTGTCACTGGCTAGGCTCTGGCTACCTGCTACTAGGAGCAGGTAATTATTTCACTTGTTTTTATTAATCTTTCTTAAATGTACGTATAGATCATTCATATTTATTTCAATGTTAAATATTGGAAATGTTAGGGTCTTTATTTAGAAGTCTGGTGATGTTTTTGTGACCAGAAGTATGCTATAGGAATTTATCTCTTATTTATATAAATTAGTCTATGGTAAAATTGGTTTCATTATACCTTACTTAGCTTGAAGCTGCAGTTTCCAAGATCCTATTGATGATGTTAAGTGAGGACTCACTATACTTCCTATGGCAGTCATAGAAAACAAAAATAAGCATCCATGTGCCCACATATCCACTAGCTGTTGGGAAAACTTGACAGTTCTTATTTTTTTTACTCTATCATCACAGGCACCCTTAGTCAGTGTCTTGCCTTTAAATATTTCCACGCAAGAGAGTTGTCAATTACCTTTGGGACTCCTGTTTCCCCAAATCCAAGGTTATTGGACAAATTTTCCCTGCTCTCCAACCCCTACCCCAAATCTCTTACCACCCTCTTCATTAGTGGAGGCATTAGGGTGGACAGGGCCATATCATGCAGGATATTATGGATTTATGGAAACAATCTCCTATTCTATTTGAGTAGGGAAGTTCTTAAAGGTTTTGAAGAGGAAAGTAACAAATTCTGACTTGCATTTTAAAAGGATTTCTACAGCTGCCAGTGGACACTAGACTAAAGGGAGGTAGGAATAGTAGCATGTAGAAAAAATAAGACAACTATAGCATCCAATAAGGTCTACCTTTTTTAATGTGCTATATCTTTATTTAAAGTACTACAAATGTCCCTCCCTATTTTCCTCCATTGACATCCTCCTGCCCACTCCTCCACCCCACCTTTTGAAAAGAGAGCCAACAGATTTGCTGAGAGATTGGATGTGGAATATCAGAGAAAGACATATCAAAGGATGACATGAACAATTGTAAGAATCAATGTGCCATTTACTGAGATGGAAAGATGTGTAACATAACAAGTTTAGGAAGTAGAAAATATGGAGTTTTAAATGCATGTGAAATACCCTAGTAGATATGTTGAATAAGAATTTAGATATATGGATGCAGAACTCAAAGAAATCAGGGCTGGATACGGACATTTAGAAGCTATCAGCATAGTGATGCCATATAAAAGACAGTGAAGGGAATGGAGATGATCACCTGGGGAATGAGATTGGCTAAAGAGGGGAAGAGATCTGGGGCACACTAACATTTAGAAATCAGGAAGAATCCAGCAAAGGAGAATCAAAAGAGCACTGTGCTTTTACAAAAGTAAAAAAAAAAAAAAAAAAAAGTTTCAAGAACAGGGATGTGCTTAACTGTATCAAATGCTGTTGATTGGTCAACTCAGATGAAGACTAAAAGTTGCCCCTAGGACTTATCGGAATTGTTTAAACGCTCAGATATCTACACACAAACTCTCCTTTTATTCTAACATTTAAACTAGCTAAGAGATCTTACATTCAACAGTGCATAAGATTTATGCACTAAAATTTACATTTAACATCATGTATTTTGCACTCTGTGGTCCATTGAGGACATTTTCATGAGTAACTTTTAATATCAAGGACTTAGTAAAAGTCTCGGTAGTAAACCCCTGACAGCTATGTGACTATAGTTTTCCACATCTGTTTCCAATCTATCCTGTTACTACAGGCATACCCCACTTTACTGCCAGTTGCTTTACTGCACTTCACAGGTGTCACATTTTTTTGCAAATTGAAGGCAAGACCCTCCACCAACAACAGGATTAGGACTCATTGCAATGGTCTCCAACAGAACCTGCAAACACTCCGAGGAAGCCTGGATTCGGCAGAGAGAAAAGGATAGGCTCAAGGAACTTATCTTTAACTTCCTGCTTTATCTAAGTCATAATGAGAGGTAAATTTTATCTTCTAAATCACTTCCCGCCTTTTCAGGAACAGAATGGACCGGTAAAGGCGGATAGACCGCGGGAGCTGAAGAGGCAATTAGCTGCACAGACACTCCGGAATTGTATTTAAATTCCGCTTAGGAGAGCGAGGCTTCAGCGTGTCCCTCCCTTCAGAAGGGTGACAGGAGAGCGAGCCAGCCCGCAGGCAGTTGCCTTGACCACTCTTACCTCCCACTGACCTCTCTCCCAGCCCACCTAGCGACACGGGAACCACGCCAGCGACCACGCCCCGCCCATTTCCGGGTTTGTGGATGTCGCGTGCGCAATGACGTTTCAGTCAGTTGCGGACCCCGGAAGTGCAACTCGAACTTGTTCGGGGCGCGGATCCCGAGAGAGAAAGTCATAACAACCGCACGAGGGAGTTCGCCGGGCGAGCTGGAAGGCCACGCCTCCTCCCGCCTCCCCCCGCAGCCCTGTAGCTGGGGGCAGAGCTCAGGTAGGACCTCCGTGTGCGGGGCTGTGAGTTCCCGGCCGGGCCCGGGCCGAAATCAGAGTAGGGGGCCTCTTCGGGTGGGGGTTGCTGGCCCCAGGGCCAGAGGCTCCCCCGACCTACGCTGCGTTTCCTGCGGACACCTCTGCTCAGTGTCGTGGACCCCGCTGATGGGCAGTTCCCATTTGCCTTTTCCACTTTCTTGGCCGGGCTGGACACGTGTGTTCCTAAATTACTTTCCTTACACCTGGCCCTGGGGGTTCTGGGAGCCCTTGAGACGGCGGAGTAATGGGCCCTCCGAGGCTTTCTCAGGCGGGCAGATATTGCGCTTCTCTGGTTAAAGACTTTATATATATATATATATATATATATAAATTATCAACTGCCAAAGCTGTACCAAAAGTCATTTACTGCAGACAGAAGGTTAAAGTGCAGTTATAAAATGTTCTCAAAAGTTGTGACGAGCATGGACGCTGGTGGGACATTTAACTGGGACGAATTCTTAGTTGAATACTTTTGGCTTGGAAATAAAGTTAGGTATGTTTTGGAAGCAGTTTTTTCTCTCCTTCATCCAGAGATTTAACATATTCTAGTACTCCAGAGTGTGTATCTCTTGAGTCAAGTAACTAGTTACTTAATTTTTGGCTATATTTATTGACAACCAACTTTGTTGCATTTGTCCATTTCCCCAAATCACATGACAAGTTTTAAAGGGAAAATTTGTGGTTTTCACACTACCAAGTTTTTTGTAACTTTTATCAAAATATGTACAATGTGATGATTGTTAGGTAATCATAGTATCATTTTGTCTTAAAGCAATGTTGGAGGTAAATTCTTTATCCTTGATCTTTATCCAGCATTGTGAGGGACAGATATACTGTATTCATTTAGTGTATTTAGAAATGGAGTCAGAGAGCACTGTTTGAAGTGCTTAATTAAGTTCTTATTGTCACTGCTGTTACCAGGCTTCTGTCTGACTGTTAAACTAGATGATCCTTCTACTTCACCAATGAAGCCTAAACATGAATACTCTGGATGGCTTTGAGACAGTGGTCGCTGCAAGGCCCATAGATGGTACCAAGGCCAAGAGGGAAATGTGCTATGTGAAGCTGTGAATATCCATCCATTCATTTAACAAATATCAGCTACCTTCAATGTGCCAGGTAGCGTTCTAGGTACTGGGAATACTGTTGTAGCCAATAAACACCTTATGCTCCTGCAGTTTACATTGTAGTGGATGAAGAAAGAAAATTACCAAACTTGATATATGCATCAAGTAGTGATAAGAGCTATGAAGAAAAATAAAGTTCATTAAGGGGAGAGAGAATGATGGAGCATGGTATTTTAGATAGGGTGGCTAAGGTTAGCCTCTCTGATAAGGGGACATTTATTTGTGTAGAGTTCTGATGAAGTGAGTGAGTAAAGGGACAGGGGTTTTAGGCTAACAAAGGCTCTGAGGCAAGAGTATGGTTGCTGTATCTTGAAATAGCAAGGAGGTAGACAGGGAGGCATTAAGGTTTAAAAATTTTGAGAACAAATATTTATTCAGTGATTTGGTTTGTGCATGAAGGATTTTATTTATTGACAGTCTGTTTTTATCAGCTTTCCAAAGCTACCTCTATGAGGAGAATCTGATGTTCTTAGATATGTAGAGATGTTTCCATGCTCTATACTAACACTAACAAAGTCAAGCACCATTTTTTCATAACTTGTGCTGTTTTAAAGATTGGGTTTGCCCAGTAGCCATGGATAACTAGCAAGTACTTCACTGTCCTGTGTCTACTTTACTTTTCATTTATTTTTTATTGTGGTAAATATACATAACATAAGTTTTACTATTGTAACTATTTTTAACTATACAATTCAGTGACATTAAGTACATTCACACTGATATACAACCTTCACTACCATCCATCTTCAGAACTTATCTTCAACTAAAAATCAGTACCCTTAAACATTAATTCCCAGCTCCCCCCTCCACTCAGCCCCAGCAACCACAAGTCTACTTTTTTTTTATTTGTTTTTGTTATAGATGTTTCTCCTTTTTCCCCCACTGACACCCTCCTCCCCATCCCCCACCTTGTCTCATCCCCAGCTTTGTTGTCTATGTCCATTAGTCATGCATACATGCATATAAGTTCTTTGGTTTACCTCTCCCCCCTCAAGACCCCCTCCTCTGAGGCTTGTCAGTCTGTACCCCACCTCTATGTCTCTGGGTCAGTTTTGTTCATCAGTTTGTTTAGTTCATTATATTCCACAAATAAGTGAGATCATGTGATATTTGTCTTTCTCTGCTTGGCTTGTTTTGTTTAGCATAATACTTTCCAGGTCCTTCCATGCCATCTCAAAGGATAAGAGATTTTTCTTTCTTATAGCTGCATAGTATTCCATTGTGTACATGTACCACAGCTTTTTTATCCACTCATCTACTGATGGAAACTTGGGTTGTTTCCAGATCTTAGCTATTGTAAATAGTGCTTCTATTAACATAGGGGTACATATATTCTTTCTGATTGGTGTTTCAGGCTTCTTAGGGTATATTCCTAGAAGTGGGATCACTGGGTCAAATGGAAGTTCAATTTTTAATTTTTTGAGGTAACACCATATTGTTTTCCATAGTGGCTGCACCATTCTGCATTCCCACCAGCAGTGTACTAGAGTCCCCTTTTCTCCACACCCTCGCCAACACTTGTTGTTTGAAGATTTGTTGATGGAGGCCATTTTGACAGGTGTGAGGTGATACCTCATAGTTGTTTTAATTTGCATCTCTCTGATGATTAGTGATGTTGAGCATTTTTTAATATGTCTCTTGGCCATTTGTATGTCCTTTTTGGACAGGTGTCTATTCCACCAATTTACACCATCCCTGAGAATAAACTCGAAATGGACAAAAGACGTAAAGGTAACTCGTGAATCCATACCAATCCTAGAGGGAAGTGCAGGCCACAAAAATTCAGACATCATATGTAGCAGAATTTTCACTGATACAACACCTAAGGCAAGAGAAACAAAGGAAAAAATGAACACATGGGACTACATCAAAAGCTTCTGCACAGCAAGAGAAACAATCATCAAAGTGGAAAGGGATCCTACTATATAGGAGACCATAATCGCCAATAATACATCAGTTAAGGGGTTAATTTCCAAAATATATAGGGTGCTCATACAACTCAACAAAAGGAAGACAACCCAATTAAACATGGGCAGAGGACCTAAATTGTCTACTTTTTGTCTGATTTTTCTGTCTCTACTCTAGGCACCTCATATAAATGGAATCATACAATATTTGTCATTTTGTGATGGGCTTATTTCACTTAGCACAATGTCTTCAAATTTATCCATGTTGTAGCATGTGTTAAAATATCCTTAGGCTGAATAATATTCCACTGAATGTATATTCCACATTTTGTTTATCCATTCATTCATTCATGAATGCTTGTGTTGCTTCCACCTTTTGGTTACTGCAAATAATGCTGCTGTGATCATGGCTGTGCAAATCTGCTTTCATTTCTTTTAGGTATTTACCCAGAAGTGGAATTACTAGATCATATGGTAATTCTGTGTTTAATTTTTTAGGACTTGCCTTACTATTTCCACAGTGGCTACATTACTTTATATTTCCTCCAGCAATACAGAGAGGTTTTAGTTTCTCCCCTCCTCACCAACGCTTCACAGTGTTCTTGCCAAACAAGTTTCTGGTTTTTGGTAATAGCTATCCTAATGGGTGTGCAGTAGTGTCTCCAGTGCTTTTGATTTGCATTTCCCTCATGATTGGTGTTGTTAAGCATCTTTTTATATGCTTTAGGGATGTGTATATATATGTGTGTGTGTGTGTAATTTATAACATATAAATTATCCATTTGTTTTAAGATCTAATTTTAATAGAAGTTCTTGGACTTTTTTTTTTTTTTTGTAAATCTTTTAAGGATTAAAGAAGGCATCCACTATGTTTTCTGTTGTCTTTTTAACCCTAAAATGCTATAATTGTAAAAGCTCAATTTCTAGACCAGGTATCTGCAATAACTTCAACCTTAGAAATAGAGGAAACTACAGCATCTTTTGTATCAGTGAATGAAACTTTGAGTATCAGAGTGTGATGAAAATGCTTCAGAAAAGCCAGAGATCATCCTGACATGCTTTGATTTTTTTTCTTTTTAATTAGAAAGAAAAGAGTGTATTGATTGGGTGACTGTACCTGTGAAGTAGATTTTTTTTTTTTGTCTGGTAGCTGGAAAGAGCAGGAAACGAGACAATAATGATGAAGAAACAGAAAAGAAATGTTGGATAGCAGTATATATTTGGATATGGCTAGATGGAGAGTGGTGAAGATCAGTAATAGTAATGGATGGTAAGCACTGGAACTGACAGTAGAGGGGAGGGGACTCAGAAACAAAGGGCAGAAAGTAATATATATAGCTCCACAGATTGTAATGGAGTGAGGGATAGGGTGAGAGGGTGCAATTCTCCAGCTACATCTCAGCACGTGGTTCTGAAGTCAGTCATTGGACCTTGAGTAATTCAGTAAGCCTGAATGTACATCAAGTGATGTATGCCACTTTATCTGGTTCAACACTTAGTATCTAGGAGGTGTGCAGCCTGTATAGTCCTATAAGTTTTTCAGACCATGTATCACATAATTTCTATTAACAAAGTAATGAAGTTTAATTGAATAATTTAGTGAGTAATTGTGTAATTTAACATTGTTCAGCATTTTGAAAAACATATTTTAAGTTATCTGTTTAAGAAGGAATGGGAAAATATAATGACTAATGGCCCATTTGTTAAAGGTGATATCTACATTTAGCTATTTTAGTTATAAAGCTCATTTAAGTTGATTATTGTGCTTTGATTTAATGAATGAAAAATTGTACCACAATTTTATCCCTCTTTGGCAAATTAAAATTGATTAATTTACTATAGATGAGGTGTCATATGACTGACTTGTTCAGAGTTTCACAGCTAAGTAAAAGAAGTTAGAGACAGCAGTGCTATGCTGCTTTCTCTGATGTATTGTTTCCTTTTTTGGGGAACAGTTCATTTTGTAGTATGGATGCTACAATATGGATAATAGAGGTAATTTCTGCTGTAGAGAAAAATACTACTATGAAGACAGATTATTGAAGTAAAGCATTAATTGTATGTTTCCATTTCTTTATAGCACATTGGATATTTTAAGCATAGTCTAGGTTGATAATATACTTAGGATTGATTTGCTCAGAGGTTAGAGAAGTACTAGTAAGACTAAGATTGTGTATTTCAGCCTTTGTAAGATCCTTTACAGTCGTACCCTGCCACTTGACCATTCGACTTCTGCAGTTTCATTCTATCGTGGTTTTTTCAAATACTGCTCTGCGAAAGTAGAAGCGCGAAGTGGCGAAGGACGACTGTGTATAAACAAAGAATCCTACTTCGCGAAATTCATTTATAGTGGTAGAGCCTAGGACTGATTAAGCGCAATAAATGAGGACCGACAGTAATCGCTTATTGTTGCATTATTGCAATGGTACTCAACAGTATAACTGCTAAGGGCTGTAGGATGTGGCTAGTATTCCTATCCCCTGCTAATCATATTGCCATCATATGTGGTCTGGTATAAGACAGCAGCTGGAAAGCCACTAATGTGGTTTAACAGACACACTACCTGTATTTAAAAAACAATTCAGAACTAATATCCAAGGTAATGAAGGACAGTTTTCTGTGCCTTGTTTAGAACATGGAACAAACTAAAATTGTGATCAAATTATATTTCAATATGAGACATTTGAAAAAAAATTGATTAATTGATGATTGAGATGCTCTCTTTTTTTTTTTCACCCGAGGACATTTTTTGTTCAGGTAGAGTGGGAGGGAGAGAGAGGAAGAGAGAGAGAGAGAGAGAGAGAAACATCGATGTGAAAGGGACACATCGAGTGGCTGCCACCCGCACGACCGACCAGGGCCGGGGACAAACTGCAACCACGGTACATGCCCTTAGCGGGAACCGAACCCGGGTCTCTCGGGACCACAGGCTGATGCTCTAACCGCTGAGCCAAATCGGCCAGGGCGAGATGCTCTCTTGATTTGCCTGGGATGTTGCTGAATTGTATGGGAGAATACTAGATAATTATGTTCCCTTTAATACTGCACAGAGCAGAGTTAACAAATTGGAGACACACAGGCTTACAGACCTGCACAGTCTTTAATGTTTTAAAATGAGTTTGCAACTATGTAAAAATTTATGTAAAAATCTAGGTTTTTGGTTCTTTCTGAAAAATCTAACTTCCAGCGCACTGTTTAGCAGCAGTGAGGCAAAGAGGAATTTCCTTGAAGTGAGCTGTGTATTTTCCAGTTGTTGCGATCTTCACACTCATGTGGTCTAAGCTGGTCCTCACTGCTAGCATTTCCTATGAACTTTCTGGTGCCTGATTCTTGCATTATATAAACTTTAACATGGATATTGTTTGTTTTTGCCTTTCTATGGCTATACTGCATCTATTTTTATTTTCCTGGATACCTACAGTGATTGGGGTATGGCATTCAGGGTGTACTCCCTGTACAAGTCTACCCTGCCTATGCTGTAAATTAGATATTTTTTAAAAATCTCATTGTGCTCCAATGACCTCCCTTAAGCTGCTGTCAGTGTCAGTGTCAGTGTCCTGGTACGTTGTTTTCTGTAGGCTGGTTCTTGCCTGAAAAGGATGGCACTAGATTTGGTTCTAGTGTCCAGAAAAATTGATTTCATTGGAGACTGTTTTCTACCTCTTTGTTCCAACATTAAAGCATTTTTTATCTATATTATGGTTTTTTTAAAGGTATTTTTTTACTTTTTTCTAGGAGACTAATATAAATGTATTTATGCTAATATATTTGATGGGTAATTGTGATTAGAGCATTATCGTTTATAAAAAATATTTCATTATTTTTAAACAGTATGAGTGATTATGATGCTGAACATTTTATCAGCATTAGGAATACTATAGTACTTTTAAGAAAGTAGACATTTCAGTTTTATCATTTAAAACAAGCTTATTGCCTGGCTGGTGTGGCTCTCGTTAAGCATTGACCTGTGCACCAAGAGGTCGCCGGTTTGATTCCTGGTTAGGGCACATGCCCAGGTTGTGGGCCAAATCCCCAGTGGAGGGCATGCATGAAGCAGCCAATTGATGTTTCTCTCTCATGATGTTTCTCTCTCTCTCTCTCTCTCTCTCTCTCACTCTCCTTTCCTCTCTCTCTCAAATCAATAAAGATAAAACATAAAAAATAAAATAAAGCAAGCTTATTTATTCTGAATGTTTTTCTCAATAAAAATGTGTAATTGCCCGGTGTGGCTTGGTGGTTGAGTGTCAACCCATGAACCAGGAGGTCACTGGTTCGATTCCCAGTCAGAGCACATGCCCAGGTTGTGGGCCAGATCCCCAGTGGGAGGCATGTAGGAGGTGGCCAATCAATGTTATCTCTCATCGATGTTTCTCTCTCTCTCCCTCTCTCTTCCTCTTTCTAAAATCAATAAAGAAAAAAAATTTTTAAATGTGTAATTATTTTTATATAAACAAATGTGTTTGTAACTGTGCTAATTAAAAAGAAAGGTCTCTTTCTCTTGCTCTCAATGAACAAAGACTTTCAGTGAGATCAACCCTTAATACTGAAAATACTGAGTTATATAAGCTAATTTACCACTAGTTTTAAAATCCAAAAACAGTAAAAGAAAGCGTTCCTGTTTTGGTAAATCCAAAGGAAGCTGCTTCCTCACATAAAAAGTAAATTTTTGCTAATTTGGAAAATCAGTAAGCAATTCAGTAATGATGAGAATGAATGAATCAGGATGCTTAAGTGATACCTGCTAAGTTCACTGTAGATTTAAAGATATATTGTCAATTGCTGTGTAAAAAATTATCCTAAAATTTACCAGCTTAAAATGAAAGACATTTATTATCTTACACAGTCACTTAGAGTCAGGAATTTTGGAACAGCTTAGCTGGGTGGTTCTGGTTTAGGATCTCTCATGAGGTTGTAGTTACAGTATCAGCCAGGGCTGCTGTCATCTGTAGTTTACTATTAGGTCTGGAAGATGCACTTTCAGGTTCACTCATATGGCTGTCGACAGGAAGCTTCACTTACTCTCTACATAGGCCTCTCCATAGGACTTCTCATAACATGATTTCCCTAGAGCGGTGATCTGATAGAATAAGAGAGTGCCCCAGATGGAAGCCACAGTCTTTTTTAACAATCTCAGGTATGATACTCTCACTTCTCCTGTTTAGTATTTGGTCATGCAGATCAGCTCTGGAGCAATGTGAGAACAGACTACATAAGTATATGAATAACATGAGTGGGAACCTTGCTGCCACAGTGTACCACCTAGTGGTTTATGTCCTTCCCACATGCAGAAGGCGCCCTGCTTTTCAAGGCCCTCAAATGTCTCCTGTTACTATAGCATCCCAAAGTCCAGAATCTCATCATCTAAGTTAGCTCCAGGTGGAGACATGGTTCTTTGGGTATAGCTCCTTGAGTATAGTTCTCCCTACCTTCCTCTCCTTACCCCCAACACCCATCATACTATGGTGGGACAGGCATAGGATAATGGCTATAGATATTCTTGTCCCAAAAGGGAAAAAATAGACACAGAGGTGTCACTGGTTCATAGCAATTCTGAGATACAGTTGGGCAAATATTGGAAGTTTCTTGATTAGGTCTCAAGCTTGGGAATGTTCTTCATAGTTCATAACTTTGCCTTCTCCACTGTTTTTTGTTGTTGTTGTTGTTTTGTTTTGTTTTTCATGAAAGATACCAGTGTTTGCAAGTTAGTCGTTTTCTCAGCCTGCTTACTGCCAATGGAATGTTAAAGTTCAAATCTCTTTTTTTATTGATTTATTTTTTTAAAGTTGTTTTGTTGTTGTTATTGATAGTATTGTTATGTGGTATTTGTCTTTTTCTCTGACTTAGCATAATAATTTCCAGATCTATCCATGCTGTCACAAAGGGTAAGAGATCCTTTTCTTTTTCCATAGCCGCATAGTAGTCCATTGTGTATATGTACCACAGCTTTTTTTTTTGTCCATTTATCTAATGATGGGCACTTGGGCTGTTTCCAGATCTTAACTATTGTATATAACACTGCTATGAACATAGTGGTGCATATATTCTTTCTGATTGGTGTTTTGTGATTCTTAGGATATATTCCCAGATGTGGGATCACTAGGTCAAATGGCAATTCCATTTTTAATTTTTTGAGGAAACTTCATACTGTTTTCCACAGTGGCTGCACCATTTGGCATTACACCTTACACAAAAATAAACTCAAAGTGGATAAAATACTTAAATGTAAGTCTTGAAACCATAAAAATCTTAGAAGAAAATAGGCAGTAAAATCTCAGACATCTCACGTAGCATACTTTTTGCTAATACATCTCCTAGGGCAAGAGAAACAAAGGAAAAAATAAACAAATGGGACTACCTCAAACTGAAAAGCTTCTACTCAGCAAAAGAAACCATCCACAAGATGAGAAGGGAATGCACTATATAGGAGAACATATTGACTAATGATACATCTGATAAGGGGTTAATTTCCAAAATATATAAAGAACTCATACAACTCAACAAAACAAAGACATACAGTCTGATTAAAACATGGGCAAAGGCCCTGGCCGGTTTGGCTCAGTGGTTGGAGTGTCACCCCATGGACCAGATAGGCCCGGGTTTGGTTCCTGCTGGGGACACGTACCTCAGTTGCGGTTCATCCTGTCCTGGTTGGGGTTGTGTGGATGGCAGCAACTCGATGTGTCTCTCTCACATCGATGTTTCTCTCTTCCTCCCTCTCTCCCTCCTGCTCTATCTGAAGATAAATGCAAAAATGTCCTTTGGTGAGGATAAAACAAAACAAAACAAAACAAAAATAAGACATGGGCAAAGGACCTGAATAGATACTTCTCCAAAGGGGACATACAGATGACCAGTAGACATATGAAGAAATGTTTAACGTCACTAATTATCAGAGAACTGCAAATGAAAACAACTATGAGGTATCACCTCATACCTGCCAGAATGGCCGCTATCAACAAAGCATCAAACTACAAGTGTTGGCGAGGGTATGGAGAAAAGGGGACTCCAGTACACTGCTGGTGGGTATGCAGACTGGTGCAGCCACTATGGAAAACAGTATGGAGTGTCTCTTTATTTAAAATGTATTAAATCTTTTAACTGTTAAGTAAGAAGATAGATTAATCTTTTATAAATCTTGTGGAGGTTCTGTGAGTTCTAATGCGATACATTATTTTGGACAAAAGCTACACCTATACATTTCTTTGAGATAAATCCCAGTGGTATCTTATTATTGTTTTAATTTACAGTTTTCTAATGACATATGTTGAGCATCTTTTCATAAACTTATTTGCCATTTGTATATCTTCATTGGTAGAGTGTCTGTTCAGGTCTTTTCCCAGTCAGGTACATTTTGCCTATTAAGTACATTTTGCCCATTTTTAAATTGAGTTGTTTTCTTACTGTTGAGTTTTTAAGAATTCTTTGTACATTTTCAATGAGATACCTTTATTAGGTATGTGTTTTGCAAATAATCTGTGGCTTATCTTTTCATTCTCTCGACAGTATCTTTCATAGAGCAAATCCGGTTTCCTTTTTTTTTTTTTTTTTTGAGTCCTTTTATTATTTTCTCTCTTCTCACATTTCACTGTAAGCATCAAAAAGAACCAGGTGGTACATTCAACACTCTGGTTGGAAATCATCTTCGCGAGATCAGCCACTTCATTAGGTACATTTTCTACTTTCCATATAACTCCATGGGACAGTGTGGTTAATGTTTCTGCCACTACATAACAAGGATCCCTCTTCCTGAAGTTTCCAATAACATTTACTTTACTCTCTTGCAAGTTCTCACTCACAACCCTATTAAAGACCATGGGGTTTCTATTAACAGCTTCTTCAGAGTGTCTTAGGTTTGCTCAGAGCCCCCTGCCTAATTCCAAAGCCACTCTCACATTTTAGTTTTGTGGTGTATTAACACTCCACTTCCAGGTACCAAAATGTGTATCTATTGCTGCCCTAAAAGAAGTCCTAATGTCCTACTATTGCAGTACTAGGGTTCTAAGACAAATCATGTGTGTCACTAACTCACAGCAAAATTTGAATTTGCAACCTTGAAGGAAAAAGTGGGACTTTGACAGTTGGGATAGGTCCATATGGACAGATTCTGATGAAGCTAGGAAACTTGGATCTCTCCAGTCTCTTTAGCCTCCTTTTACAGTAGAAGTAGTCCTTCTACTCCTTCCCAGGAAGTCTTTGTTTAAAATATAGACAATGTATTTGAGAAACATATCTTTGATATAGAATATTTTTAATTGATAGCATTTTAATTTTTTTTTGGCACAAATGTCTGAATTATATTCTTATAATCAGTTGTTACTGTTTTATTTTTTAAATTCGTTTTCCTAGTTTAGGTGTTCCCTATTCAGTTGACTACCTTGTCAGATGAATTTCTATGTTCATCTAGTTAATTTATTTCAGAGTTTACTCTACATTTTATTTCATGCTTTTTCTTCTGAATGGTTCTTGTTCGGAACTGACTGACAATTTTGTTGGCTCACTGACTAAATCACAGTTGGATTTTTTAATTTAAAAAGTCAACTTCAAAATATTGATTGTGTAAGGAATCATTTAAAAAATGTAAGGGATAGTGCTACTTTTTTCAGGACTTTACACAAGCCTGGTGTCTGTTGTATAACCATTATTAAAATAGAAACTGGACTTATGAAAGAACTCACCTCTGTGTCCTTGTATTGTATAATATTATGTTTTGATTCTTTAAACTTATTTTATATAATATTCCTGTACTTAGTGATCTTTAAAAGACACTGGAAGCTTGCAGTTTACTTGAGAACCATGTGTGTGTAAAACCAGGTTTACATCAACAAATATTGAAGTATATGAATATTTTCATTAAAAACTAAGTAAAACCCATCAACCACATTAACAGCAATGCCACAAAGTTTATAGAAGCTCTGCCAACTTATGTATAGTCAGATTTCAGGACTAAGTAGTGCCTGAGGTCTTATAGCAAAATGTGTGGATAATACTTAAAAGAATAAAATATAGACTTATTTAAAATAAAGTACAAGCCTTTTAAGTATACACTTAAACTAAGCATTGGTGCTAATTCTATGTTAGTCCAGGCAGCTTTATAATTTTCTTACTACTAATTTGTGTACAATAAAGGATGGTTGAATCAACATCTGTTTTTCAGTGAAAGGAAGTTTAACACTTATGCAGAAAAAGCAGTCTTTTCAGCATTTGTCATTTAAACAAATAGAAATGAGTTTAACGGAATGTTATGTTCAGACAAAGCACCAGATAAAATATTTTATGCTTGTTTTATCCTCATTCTAACAACAAGTCCTCCCTCCAGTGGCTGCTGTTACAACATTTTCTTTTTTCACCTTATTTTGGGGAAAAAAGGGAAGTTTTCTTTCCTTCAGAGTTAAAGCCCATTTTTGTGTTATGTTGAAAGACTGGCAGATGATCTTCCGTGGGACATATTCTTTTGTGACTACATGAACTCATCCTTTAGTAGCAAAGGAGGAAGATTATTCTGAATTGAATTCTACGTTCTAATCTTTCATTTTCAAGTTGCTTATAACTGGCCCTTATGCCAGCATTTAAAAATTTTAAACAATTATATATCTCCAGAGGCAGATTTTACTTGTTATATTTACTAATAGCAGTGTACAAAGCAAAGAACAAAACCATAAATGACAGCTGACATTTTTAGAAGTATGTAGTTGTATTTTAAAATATTTTATTATAAAGTTTGGGGCATTATTTTTAATACTGGTTTTTCTTTTATTAAATATGTTGGGGCGACATTGGTTAATTGGATCATATAGGTTTCAAGTATAGATTTCTGTGTTACAAGATCTGTATATTGCACTCTGTGCCCACCACCCAAAGAGAGATCATCTTTCACCACCATATATTTGGCCCCCTTTACCCTTTACTACCACCCTATCCTTCACCTCTTTCCCTCTGGCAACCATCATGCTGCTGTTTATGCCCACAAGATTCAGTTTTATATCCCACATATGAGTGAAATCATATGATTCTTAGCTTTTCTGCTTGACTTATTTTACTTAGCATAATATTGTCAAGGTCCATCCATGTTGTCGCAAATGGCAGTATTTTGTCTCTTTTTATGGCTGAGTAGTATCCCATTTTCCTTTGTGTATATGTACCATATCTTCTTTATCCAATTCTCTGTCGCAGGACACTTTGGCTGACTCCATGTCTTGGCCACCATGAATAATGAGTGAACATAAGGGTGCATATATCTTTGTGAATACATGTTTTTGAGCTTTTTGGGTATTTACCCAGGAGAGAGATTGCTGGGTCATATGATAACTCTATTCTTAATTTTTTGAAGAACCACCAGACTGTATTCCATAGTGGCTGTACCAATCCACATTCCCACCAGGAGTGAATGAGGGTTCTTTTTCTCCACGGCCTCTCTAACAATTGTTATTACTTGTCTTGGTGATAATAGCCATTTTAACAGGTGAGAGGTGATATCACATTGTAGTTTTGATTTGCATTTCCCTAATTGCTAGTGAGGTTGAACATCTTTTCATACATCTGTTGGCCATTTGTATGTCTCTTAGGAGAGGTTTTATTGGGTGGTTTGTTTATTTGGTATTGAGTTTTATATATATTGGATTTTAAACCTTTGTCAGAGTTATCGTTTGCAAATATCATCTCCTATTCAGTCAGCTGCTTCTTTGTTTTATGGTTGGTTTCTTTTGCTGTCCAGAAGCTTTTTAGTTTGATATAGTCCCATAGAAAATTATCTGCCCATGTACATGTGGTTTTATATCTGGGCTCTCAATTCTGTTCCACTGATCTGTGTGTTTGTTTTTTTCTGCCAATACCATGCTGTTTTGATTATCATAGCTCTGTAGTGTAATTTGAAGTCAGGTAGAGTGCCTTTGTTCTTTTTTCTCAAGATCACTTCAGCTATACAGGATCATTTGTGGTTCTATACATATGTGATGATTTTTTTTGTTCTATTTCTTTAAAAAATGACATTGGTATTTTGATGGGGATTGCATTAAATCTGCATATTGCTTTGGGAGTAATATGTCCATTTTAATTATGTTGATTCTTACAATCAATGAACATGGGTATTTTTCCATTATGTTTTGTCTTTTTCAGTCTCTTTTAATCATGATTTATAGTTTTCAGTATATAGGTCTTTTACTTCCTTTGTTAAGTTTATTCCTATGTATTTTATTCTTTTGGTTGTAATTGCAAAAGAAATTGTTTTGTTTTGTTGTTGTTTTTCATTTCTTTTTCTGAAGTTTTGTTGTTAGTATACAGGAAGGAATTGGATTTTTGTACGTTGATTTTGTATCCTGCAACTTCATTGTATCTGTATATTGGTTCTAATAGTTTTTTGATGGAGTCTTTAGGGTCTTCTGTGTACAGAATCATGTCGTCTACAAAAAAGTGACACTTTTACTTCTTCCTTCATAATTTGGATGCCTTTCACTTTTCCTTGCCTTATTGCTCTGGCTAGGACTTCCAGCACTATGTTGAATAAGAGTGATGAGAGTGGGCATCCTTATTTTGATCTTAATTTTAGAGGAAAAGCATTCATTTTTTTGCCATTGAGTATAATATTGGCTGAGGGTTTATAATATATGGCCTTTATTACGTTGAGATATTTTTCTTCTATTCCTTTTTATTGAGTGTTTTGATCATAAATGGATGTTGTATCTTGTCAAAGGCTTTTTCTTTGTCTTTTGATAGAATCATATGACTTTTATCTTTTTTTTGTTAATGTGGTATATTACATTTATTGATTTGCATATGTTGAACCATCCTTGTGCCCTTGGAACGAACCCCACTTGATTATGATGTATTTTTTTATGTATTGTTTTATTTGATTTGCTTGTATTTTATTTAGGACTTTTGAATTAGTATTTTTTTAATACCAATTTAAAAAAATTTACATTGTTTCATTAAAAAAAAAATATATATGTTTTCATTGATTTCAGAGAGAGTAAGGGAGAGGGAGGGAGAGATAGAAACATCAATGAGAGAGAAAAACCTATAGGTTGCGCTCCTACATGCCACCTATGAGGGATTGAGCCCACAACCTAGGCATGTGCCTTGACTGGGAATCGAACCAGCGACCTCCTGGTGCACTGGGTGACACTCAGCCAACTGAGCCACTCTGGCCCGAGGAGTTTGTCTTTTTTAATAGTTAGTGCAAAAGATTTTGAGAAAATAAAATTTTATTCAAAATAATAGTTCTATTTCAAAACAGGCAAGGAATCAATTGAGTTTTAGTAACACCATATTTTACTGATATAGAATTCTTCTGAAATTTACTCAATACCGGCTCTTCTTTTTTTCTTAGAACTTCTTCCTCCACTAGGGCTTATTTATCAGCAGGACCCAAAATTTCTGACTTTATAGATGGAACTGGACTTTCAACATTATGTTTGGAGAAAAATGCCCCAAAAGAACAAATTTTAAAAGGCAATGATACTAAAAGTAGTTATAATATTCTTTTTCTTTTAGTGTTTTATTATTTATTTAAAAATATATTGTTGATAAAAAAAGATTTAATGCAACCAGGGCCTGTGTGTGATTATATGTATATTATGAACCAGTTCAAAAGTGGCCATTCCATGCAGGTTATAAACCATAATTATATAATAAAAAACTAAGTTTACCACTTTATCCAAGACTTAAAACACTATCAGTAACCCTGGCCGGTTTGGCCCAGCAGTTAGAGCGTCAGCCTGCAGACCGAAGTGTAGTGGATTTGATTCCCAGTCAATGGCACCTACCTGGGTTGCAGGTTCAGTACCTAGCCCCAGTCAAGGTTGTGCAGGAAGCAGCCAGTCAGTGTGTTTCTCTCACATCGATGATTCTCTCTCTCCCCCGCCCCCACACCCTTTCTACTCTTGTCTTATAACAAAAAGCAGGCCCTGGCCGGTTTGGCTCAGTGGTTAGAGCATCGGCCTGCGGTACAGAGAGACCCGGGTTCGGTTCCCACTAAGGGCATGTACCTCGGTTGCAATTTGTCCCCTGCCCTGGTTGGTCATGTGGGTGGCAGCCACTCGATGTGTCCCTTCACATCGATGTTTTTCTCTCTCTCTCTACCTCTCTCTCCCTCCCGCTCTGTCTGATCAAAAAATGGAAAAATGTCCTCAGGTGAGGATTAAAACAAAACAAAACAAAACAAAACAAAAAAAACAAAAAGCAGCAGCCCTGGCCGGTTTTGCTCAGTGGTTAGAGCATCGGCCCGTGGTCCAGAGAGACCTGGGTTTGGTTCCCGCTAAGCGTGCGTACCTCGGTTGCAGTTTGTCCCCGACCCTGGTTGGGTCATGCTGGTGGCAACCACTCAATGTGTCCCTTTCACATCGATGTCTCTCTCTCTTTCTCTCTCTCTCCCTCCCTCCCACTCCATCTGAACAAAAAATGGAAAAATGTCCTCAGGTGAGGAGAAAAAAAAATCAATGGAAAAATATCCTGGGGTGAGGATTAAAGAACACCACATTACCAATAACTGGCATTGACGTGTGATTCTCCCCATCTCATGCCCCTCCCACCTTCCCAGAGGTAACCACTATTCTGCATTTGTGTTTTTCTCTTGATTTTTTTTTATAGTTTCGTCACCTAAATTGTAATACTAGTAAATTATTTTAGTTTGTTTTAAAACTCTATATAAATGATATTATACTGTATGTAGTCTTCTGATACTTGGCTATTTATTCAATATTGTTTTCGGAAAATTCATCCATGTTTTTCAGTGCAGTTCTGGTTCATTCTTTTTAACTGCAATTACTATTCATCTTTATTAATATACCACAGTATATCGTCCCTCCTACAATTAGAGAGCAGCCTTTTCCAGGTGTGATAGCCAGTAGCATATCAAGGAAGTGATGGTGAGACTTTTGTGGCTTTCCCATTGCTTTCCTGTTTCTGTCTGTCTGGAAAAAGCCAGAACCCATGCCATGGTAATATTCATGCAGACATGTGAAGAAACCCATGTTGCAGGTGTGAGGCTTCTAGCAACAACATTACTGATTAATTCATTTGTGTGAAGGAACCATCTGTAGCCTCAGTCAAGCCATCAGATGATTGTAGACCTTGCCAGTATCTCTTGACTAGAACCTCATGAACCTGAACCAGAACCTCCCCACTAAGCTGCTCCCAAATTTCTTATTCACAGAAACTGAGAGATTATAAATGTTTGTTTGAGCCAAATATATTTTGAGGTAACTTGTTATGCAGCTGTAAATAATAAACTGGCGTTTTGAAGATGTGAAAGTTTTGTGAACTTTTTCATACCTGTCTCCAGATGTACATTTTTCAGGACCAGGTAGTGTACCAAAATGAGAGATTGTTGGGTTGAAGATTATGAGAATGTTTAACTTGGAGTTCCATGCCAGTTTTTCCAAAGTGGTTGTACTAATTTATATTTTGATGAGCAGTGTGAATTAGAATTTCTATTACACTTTATTCTTCTTAACTTTTGGTATTGTCAGGCTGTTTAATTTTTTCTAGTCTGGTGAGTGTAAAATAATATCTCATTATGGTTGTATTCCCTGCCCTAACACTGAAATAGCAGTGTCTTATATTATCTCCTAAAAAGTGTGAAGTTTTGATTTTTACATGTATGCCCTTAATCCATCCCACTGCTGCACCATGTAATGTCAGCATATGGAGCGAGGTAGGAATTTAAGTTTTTAACTATGCACTTAAGCCTAGTCCCAGTCAAGGGACTAGGCTTATTACAAAGTCCATCCTTCCCCCAGTGATATATCAGTGTCATATGAATCTGTTATGTTGATGTACTTGAAGTTTCATACTATTCTATTGGTCAGTTTGTTTATTCTAATACTAATGACATCGTGTCTTAATTACTGTCATACCTAGTAAGGCAAGTCTTCCTATCATATTATTTTTCTTTAGGAGTGTCTTAGCTATTCTTGGCCATTCTTTTTCCACAGGCTTTCTTAAATAGCCTTTTCAAGTTCTGTGAAAAAAACTGTTGGGTTTGAGTGGAGTTGTATTGATTCTATTTATCAGTAGAGGAAAATTGATATCTTTACAGTATTAAATATTTCTATCCATGAATATGATATATCTATGTATTTCATGATCTTTAATGTCTTTCAGTAACATTTTATCATAGTCTGCTTATAGGTTTAACTTATTTTTTGTTAGATTTATTCTTACTGTGTAGATTTTATTTTTTGTTTTTATAAACTGTCTTTTTCAAATGTTTTATAACTGTTGCTGGTATTCATGAATACACTTAATTTTTTAATATAAATTGCTTTAGCCATTTTGCTAGATTCTCTTTTTATTCCTAATGGTAGTAGTGAGAGATTTTTTTTTTTTCTATTACTCTAGACAATCTTGTTTGTTCATTTTTCTTGTTTCATTGTTGATACTGTTTTGGATAGGCATATCATCTGCAAATAATAACATTGTTTTCCTATTTTCAATTTTTATACATTTTTATTTCTTTTTCCATATCTCTTACTGGCTTTAACCTCCAGAAAAACTTTGACTAGCAGTGGAAATAGTAAAGTTATAATGATGGGCATTCTTTTCTGGTACTTGATTTTAAATAGATTATTTTTAATTTTTTTTTCTTTATTGATTTTAGAGAGGGAGGAAGGGAGAGGGGGAGAGAGAGAGAGAAACATCGATGAGAGAGAACATTGATTGGCTGCCTCCTGCATGACCCCCACTAGGGTTTGGCCCACAACCTGGGCATGTGCCCTGACCAGGAATCTAACTGGCAGGTGCATGGGTCGATGCTCAACCACTGAGCCATGCTGGCCAGGCTAATTAAAATATTTTAAATAATATTACCAAGAAGAGTAATTTTACTGTATTTTTTGTTTGTTTGTTTGTATTTTTGAACTCTTTTTTCATGTTAAGGATATTTTTCTTTTTATTCTTGGTTTGCTGTGACCTCTCTTTCAAAAATTAGTATAGAATTTTATCAAATAGTTTTTTGCAGATATTGAAGTTATGGTTTTCTTCCTTTATGTTAATTTAATTTGTAGACATTCTAATATTTTGTAATGTACTTTCTGAGTTTAGTTATTCTTAACAGGTGGGTCTCTTGGGGGACTTGGATGTTCAAAGTGAAATCTAGTTGTAAAATTATTGACTCTTATGGCCATAGGAAGGGATTCTACCATCTGTGCTATGAGAGTTATTTGGCAAAGTGTGTTTAAGCATAGATCTAATAACATAAATAATTTAATATTTCACAAAGTGTCCTTGTTGTGCTGACAACTGCAGCCACAGAGTTAATTTCCTGTAACAAATAGTTTGGCTAAGTGATAATTGTCTTCTGTGGAGGGAAAATACTTTGTGGGAGCCAGGAGGGTTCAAAACTCTTTGCTTTGGAAATAAGAGAATTTTGCTTTTTCAAATCCTTTGTTAGTTTAGGCAAAGTATGAATTGTGTGTATTGTTTTCTGAATAAAGTAAATAACCACTGTAACTAATATGGTAACGTGAACAGTTTGCTTAAAGTTTCAAATTCCTAATTCTGTCTTTTTAAGATCAGATAATTGTACTATCACAGCTATATAGAGCCTCCTCGACTCTTTTCTCAGTTCATCTCTTTTTAGTCCCAGGATGTGGGTATTGTTGAAATATGGTACAAACATGAAATTCTAGACAGCACTATCTCTTCATAAAGAATTAGGAAATTCTAGAGGCCAAAATAGAAACTCATTCTTAGGGCACTTAAATAACATTCTCAGTTGTTAAACATACTAGGTAAAGTCAGGCTCCACAGACATTTCCCCCTTAAGCAGTAAGGAGTGCACTGTCGGTATACATCCGATATGAGTGGAACTTGAATATCTAATTTGCAATATACTTGTGGTCTCCACAGAGTTTAATTTTGCCATGAAACTTTATTGCTGGTGTTATTAGTATAGTTTACTGGGCTTAAGAATAAGTTGCTTGATTATATGCTCAAGTTTTTCTTCTTTTTTTCCCCTCTATAGTAAATGGTATGTTTCTCTCTTTGAAGTAAGTTAGTAAAATCTGTGGGATCATTTGAAATAATAATCAAAATAATAATGAAGCAGTTATTACAAATTTTAACCCTTATTAAAAGTTGGGTAAAAGTGGGGTGCTATTAGGTGGTATGTGACCAAGGAATTAACTAAATCATGGCCAAAATGAATTAGTGCTTCTGACCAGATTTTCACTGGAAGATGAATGTAAGGGATAATGACAGGCCAGGGAGGCAAATTATCCTTGACATAGAACCCCCACCCCCAACCCCCATGGTGCAAAGAAACAGAACAAGTTAGAGTTGAGCTCTTTGATTTACAAAAACTTAATATATAATGTTCACTTGTTGCCTAGGAAATGTGTTTGCCCCTGTTGTCTAGGTGGAGAAGTCTTAAGTGGTTGCCAGCCTGGCTCTGGAGAGAGGGTTGGTAGAGACATTTGAGGAAAGAAGTTCTTTAAGTGAGTTGCCTGAAGTCCTCTTATCACACCTATTTCATGGAAGGAAAGGAGAAGAGTGAGTAAGATGGTCAAGCCGCCTCCCTTTTGTGACTGTGCCTTGACCTTTAGCATTATCCCTAGAGAGAAGTGAGATGGTGAGAAAGAGGCATTTAATACACAGGGACACTACAATGCAAATGTATCTCTTTAGGATTACTGGAATCATCACTTCAAAAAGACATCATGCACTCATTAGCAGTCACTCCTCATTCCCCACCCCCCACCAATTCCCCAAAACATTAATCTACTTTCTGTTTCTGGACATTTCATATAAATGGAATTATACAATATGTGATCTTTTGTAACTGGCTTTATTTACTTAGCATATATTTTTAAGGTCATTCATGTTGCAGTATGTGTCACTACTTTATTTTTTTTAATTAATGAATAATATTCTATTATAGGATATACTATGTTTTGTTTATCCCATCATCATTTGATAAAAATTTAAGCTGTTTCTACTTTCTGGCAGCTATGAACATCTCTATGTAAGTTTTGGTGTTTTCATTTCTCTAGTGTATATACCTAGAGGTAGAATTGCTGGATCATATGATAAATCTATGTTTAACATTTTGAGGAGCTGCCAAACTGTTTTCTAAACTGGCTACACCAGTTTACATTCCCACTAACAATGTATGAGGGTTCCAATTTTTCCACATTCTCACCAACACTTGTTACTGTCTTCCTTGTTTATAGTCATGCTGTAGTGTAAGAAATAGTATCTTATTGTCTTTGATTTGCATTTTCTTAGTGACCAATGATACTGAACATATCTCTTTGCAAATTTTTATGTCTTCTTTGGAGAAATATATATTCATATCTTTTGTTTATTTTTTAAACTAGGTTATTTATCTTTTTATTGTGAGTTGTCAGAGTTATTTTGGCTACATCTTGTCTCTTAAAATCAGAAGGTGTTTTTCTTTTAACTTTAAGAAAAAAAACATTTAGAAAAGTACATTGTCACAGCTTGGATTTTTCAGAAGCTGAGACACAATTTAGAGTGGATGATGGCTATTGGAAATGGACATTTGTGAAAAGAAGGAAGGAGGACAACAGGGTTGGTCAGACAGAGAGGTGAACTTATTGCAGGCTTGACAAAACCTCAGCCAACCTGCTGGCTGTGAGCTCTGGAGCCAATATTGCTTGTCACAGTTGTCTTGCATTCGGCTGAAATGGCTGGCCTTCATATTCCCACTTGGCTCCATGAGTGAGGGTCAGCTTGGAAAGGCATAACCTTGGATGAGGCAACTCTGCATCTGAGGTGGAGCCTGATACAGTGAAGAGCTGCAGGCTGTTTGCAGACTGCATTCCCTGCAGCTGTGGAGCAAGTTCTCCTTAAAGGGGCATCTGGAGAAAGCACCTTAGTGTCTACCACATGCATATGATGTTTTAAAATCTAGGTTAGACCTTGAGTTCACAAAACTTAGAAGAGTTGCTAATAAACATAATTATGAAATGAAGAAATTGGATACAGGCTTTGCGAATATGTTATTACTGCTATTTTATGGTATTGGATACTTTGAAATTTAAGGAGGTGGTTTCTACTTGTTTGATTTGGCCTGGAGTTATGTACATTTATAATATTGTTTTTTATTATTTATTTACCATAGAATTAGAGTATCTTAAGTAGCTTATATGATATTTATATTTGACCCATAAAATAGAGGCTACTATTTATTTGACATACTCTATTTTTCTAAAATGTTGAGCATATCTTCTTTTTAGAATTATTTTTTTCCTTGGCCTTACCTCTGTTATTTCTGTTCCATATTATGAAAACTCCATAAAAAAAAAAACAGTTAAATTATTTTTTCTTGGAGGGTGGGTTCCAAAATTGAGAATGGTGTTAAGAATTATCCTAACCCTTATTTAATTTCACTTTTAGTGTTGTCTTGCAGATATTCTAAAATCTTATTTATTTATTTTCTTTATTGATATTAGAGAGGGAGGAGAAAGGAGAGAGAGAGAGAGATAGAAACATTGATGAGAGAGAACATTGATTGGCTGCCTCCTGCATGCCCCCCAACTGGGGATTTGGCCCTCTACCTGGGCATGTACCTTGACTGAGAGTCGAACCGGCGACCTCTTGGTGCATGGGTTGATGCTCAACCACTGAACAACACCGGCCAGGCTATTCTAAAATCTTTATATTTGATATTCTTTAACTTCTGACTCTTTCTTTTAATTGCTTTGGTTACTGAAGTATTGTGAGGAATGATGGGTAGTACTTTTTATTAATCAGAATTCTCTGAATAGCAAACCATATAGACTAAGACAATTTTAGTTGATAGCATATAGTATTTATATATAATTAACTACCTCCAACTTGCTCAAACTCCAAATTATAATGCTTACTGATAATATAAATTAGTACATGAGACTGAAACACTTCTATGGAATTAGAAAAAACAAAAAAACTGAAATTGTTTTTGTAATTGAAGTTGAGTAGTTTGACTTTACCAACATGGTAGTGTAGAAGGAACTCAGAACAAAGTGTCAGTAGGCCAGAGTTAGAATCCCAACCACCCCTTATCATCTGTGTTGCCTTAACCAGGTTTCTTAGCTTCTCAAAGCCCTGGAGGCCGCATCTCTGTAAAATGCAGATATATCAACTATGCCTGTCCCTCCCAGTTGTGGAGATGACTTAATAAGATAATGGGTGTGAAAGGACTTGGTGACTTTGTGGCCAACATGTGCATTTAGGAAATAGTTGGAACAATGTTCTTCTTTGGACGCAACTTTAATATAAATGAAGGTGGAATTCACATACTCGAAACCATTTCCAGACATACATTTTAATAAGAGTGGAAAAGAATATAAATCAGATTTATCACAAATTAATTTACAATTCATTATGATTGTCTTCAATATTGTCTTGGAAACCTGTCAACTCAACAGGTATTTACTGTGGGACTTTATTATTTGTTTTAGAATTCATCCAGATGATGCCCATCTAGGAGTTTCTTGTTCCTGTAAGTTGGAGTGATTTGGATATCCTTTTTAGAGTTTGAGCACAAGTTCATTGGAACCCAGTTAGTTTTGCTTTATATGGATTACAAATATTTGTAAAGGAACTTATGGTTTGCAAAGTGTTTTTATGTACATTCTTTCATATAATCTTCATAATTGTCCTATAAAATCCTATAAAAGGGTATTTATTTGCTGTTATTTCCATTACTTAGGATAGAGAAGCTGTGACTTTCTCAAAGTCACTTACCTATTAGATGGTAGAATTGAGATTTTTTAAAAAACTTTTTTTTTTTTTAATCTTTACCCAAGGATATTTTTCTATTTATTTTCAGATAGGGGGATGGGGGAGAAACATCAACATGAGAGGGACACATAGACTGGTTACCTCCTGCGTGACCCTGACCAGGGCCGAGGGCAAACTGGAACTGATGTACTCCATGTCCTTGATTGGAATTGAACCCGCAACCCTTTGGTCCCTGGGTTGATGCTCAAACCACTGAGTCAAACCAGCAGGGCAAATTTTTTTTTTTTTTAAATTTCAAACCTACTATAATATCACATTGCTTGAGAAACTAAGGAATTATTTTAGATAGGCTTGGATTAGAACCAGGTATTCCTAGTCTGAGCCAAATCTCAACCCAAAACATTTTACCCTGGGCATTGTTTTCCAGGTCTTTTCTAGCCTGATACCCTCATTCTTCAGCCTTTTCCCCAGTGCCTATATGTCTGTGTGTACACAGAAACACACACACACACACACACTCCCCAAAACAGATAGTTTTTGCACGTAGCCTCAAAACTATAAGCTTTAATAATATATAAACAATAATACAGGGATTATTCTGAATTAATCTTTGCCGATCAGCTTTTGAGTATCATGGATATTTTAACCGTAATTTGAGTGGGTGTTTTGGCCCCACACAAATCTCTGGTACCAATTTATATTCTACTGTACTTTCAGTTGCAAGTAGGCTATTGTGAGGAGCCTGATTTAGTGAGCATAGATTCTTTGGGACCAAACAAGTTCCAGAAATTAGCCAGTTTTACTTGTCTTGTGATTTTTAGGGTGTCCCCCCACAAATGTATGTAACTTTGAATAATTTTAAAGACAATGTTTATTAAAATACAATTCATTTTCAAAATGTAATAGAGTCTACAGACACCCTGTGTACATTTTTTGGGGACACCTTGTATTTTGTACGTTCATCATTGCTTTTAGAATGTAATGTGGAAAGGCCTTCTGTTGCAAAAATCATCTATATCTAGTTCCCATTTATACTTGCCTAAAAACAAACAAACCTAAAACTAAGGCTGCTGTGTATCTGCCTCTACATTTTATAAGTGCTCAAGCCATATTTTGAACAACAGGGCAATAAGAAATATTCTACTGTTTCATGTTTTGAAATGCTGGCTAGATAAAGATTACACATGACAAGTTATTTACAGCTTTATTTATACATACTGGATTCTCTGTTGGAACCATAGAAGGGAAGAAGATATGATAATTGCTTTGTGTAGTTCACAGAATGAAATCTCAAACTGAGATGTTTTGAATCTAGTTTATACAGTAACCATTTCTAGGGAACCATATTTAAACAGCAGAAGTTATCATGAAGTATACAACATGTCAACTGTGTCCCAATTCATATCAGTAAAAACCTTCCACCATTTTATTCCCTATAACCTAACCTCCATCAGATAATACTAAATAAACTATGTCGAGTGCACATATTAATATATATCAAATGTATCAAACAGCTTGCTGGCTGCATTTTCAGTAGTATTTATCTATGGTCATGCAGGTTATAACTCTGAATTTTTATTAGGAAAACTAAATTGAGAATTTTTAATGTCCATATTTAGTTTCACCAGCTGTGCCACAGCCATGGAAAATAACTGAAGAGGGTAAAAATCTAACAGTGAATAAGAGAGTAACCGACAAATGGCTTTTGCTTCATATTTACCTGCTTTGCATCTGCTGCTATTAGGTTTAGGGTCTCAGATAGTAATTACTATTCTCCTAACTTATATATCATCACTCCAGTGAGTTGTGTATTTTTAGGTTTCTCTTTAGAATAAGAATATAGTTATTAATTGATATTTAATCTTGGGAATCTTGAAAATGATTCTTTAAAATGTGAATCTCCCCCCTCCCCCGTCTCTTTTACTCATTTGTAAATTTGACAAATATCCATTGAGCTCCAAATATGCCAGACATTGTGCTAAGAGCAGACATGATACCTGTCCTCATGAGATCAAAGTCTACAGGGAGAATGTGTTATTAAACATTGTAGAGTATTTAGAGCTTTTTAAAAGACTTATTGAGATATAATTGACATACAGCATTATGTAAGTTTAAGGTATACAATGTGCTGATTTGATGTGCTATATATTACAAATGATTACCACGATAACGTTAGAAAACATATCCCTCACCTTACTTAGATACCTTTGTGTGTGGTGAGAATTTCTAAGATCTACTCTCTTAGCAGCTTTCAAGTATACAGTACAGTATAGTTAACTCTAGTTATGCTGCTATACATAGGTTCCTAGAACTTTAAAATATAAATCTTGAAAATGACTCCAGCACCAAAAATATTTTATAATTTCACTTTTGTTTAAATAGTCAAAATGAAATAATTGTATAAATTGTGCTGTTTAGAAATCAGGCATGTTGAGGCTAATGAAAAATAACTGAACAGTTTATATTTAGAAGAAATACTGAATTGGCAGAGGGATAGAGTAAAAATGGGAAAAGTCCCTGGTGGATAGTTAATTTAGTTGTGGAATGGCTAGCAAAGAGCACTGTGTGGAATCTCTCATTATGAACATTTCTCTTTAATTTATATATAATAAGGAGTTGCTCGTGAAACATGCTCAAACTTGTAGAACTTTTGACAGATAAGACTAATTCTTGGATGTTAATAGATAGCCCTTACACATACTGCTTTTTTTATAATAATGTTGAAGCTATCAGTCTATGCCTTATATATTTTATTTGTGGTTATTAGGCAGTTTGATTTGGCAGCTAGAGAGTAAGCTCCCATTTGGGTCACTTCCATGTGTATTTGACTCACCATTGCACCCTCCTGTCTTGCTCATTGCCCACCCTATAGACTACGATATGTTCCTTAAGGAAATATAGACACATTTTATTTATGTAGAATTGACAGAGTTTTAAGTTAACTGTTCACAGAAGGAAAATACTTCCATGTTAAGTTAAAATACTTTCCCAGTGAAAAATATTTTTATATTCTAGTTATTGTAATTAGGAGGCCTCACCCTACTGAGAAGCAATAACATTGCTAGTAATAAATGATCAGCTATACACACCTTCTGTAATTAATTTTCAACCATTATTATATGAGTAATATTTTATAAATGAGAAAACTGAAGATTTTGGATATTAAGTGACTTGTCCCTGATTCAGAATTATTATTAAGTGGTGAAGCTAGGATACATTTACAACAATTAAAAAACATAACCCACCAAATATTCAGATCATAATTATGCATCAGGCATTATACTAAATGTTTTACATTTAACCTAACTGTAACACTATGAGGGCAGCATGATTATCAGTTCAATTTTATACCTGTAAAAAATGAAGCACAGAGAAATTAAGTAATTTGTCAAGGACACACAGCTAGTTAATGATAGAACCAGAATACTCTTCCTCTTATACCCCTTCACCTACTTTTAGCATCAAGGTAAGGACATCATTGATTTAGGACTGTTTGGAGCTTTCATAATTTAAAATGTAATTTTTGAGGGGGAGAAAAAATGGTGGCAGAGTGACTGGAAGGTACACAGACGATCTCTCAGGACCAAACAGGAATTACAAATAAAATAAAGACAAATTGTCGGAAAAAAGCAACAGAAAAGCAGCGGTCAAGGACCATATAACCTGGGACACTGAGAGGCTCTGTGGAAGCGCCAGAAGGTGGCGGGCTGGGAGACCACAGACAGCGGCCTTAGCTGTGAGCAGTGCCCTTGAGGTTAAAAATCTCAGGCCGCTCCACAGAGCTGAGGGCTGGAACAGAGCACTAGGTTGGCTATAGCCACTCACTTTAGGCTCTGGCAGAGGGAGGCAGACTTGACTGGAACTATATGGGGACATATGGGATTTGGAGGGTGCTCAGAGTTTTTACTGAGTCACGGCCACAAAGGATGGTGGCCAGCTTGCTCCTTCCCAAAGCTGTGGGGAGAAAGAGCAGCCCCTCCCTCGGAGATACAGGCCCCTCTAGATGAGCCAAAGAAATGCAAATTGAGGCTCATGAACAACCAGCATCTGGCCCTGGCCGGTTTGGCTCAGCAGTTAGAACGTCCGCCTGCAGTCCAGAGATACACAGGTTCGGTTCCTGCTAAGGGCACCTACCTCTGTTGCAGTTGGTCCCCAGCCCTGGTTGGGTCGTGTGGGAGGGAGCCACTCAACGTGTTCCTTTTGTGTCAATGTTACTCTCTCTCTCTCTTCCTCTCTCTCTCTCCCACTCTATCTCAACAAAAAAATGGAAAAATGTCCTCAGTGAGGATTAAAAAAATAAATGAATAAAATAAAAAAATACAGGCATCTCCCTAGCCTTAAAAACAAACAAACAAAAAAACGAGCATCTGTCCCACCCTCTGGAAATCCTCTTATGCAGAACACCAGAGGGCTACATTCCAAGGCCCTGAGTAACTGAGACTAATAAAAAAAGCTAGAGGATAACTGAACCTTTCCTGGGCTTGCAAATCTACCCAGGAAAGTAAGACTTGATAATGGGGTTTAACAGGGGCCCTCGCATGCTCATCCAAACCCAGAAGAGGGAGCCACAAACAGCAGAACACCCAACACCCACAGGGAAAATTTGGCAGGCTCTAAAACCCACCGAGATAGCCAAAATGGTGAAACAAAGAAACAAATCCCAAATGAAAGAACAAGAGAACTCTATTGAAGATGAAACACATGAAATGCAGCTAAGCACATTATGAGAGCTAGAGTTCAGAGCCATGATCTTGAGGAAGCTCAACAGTCTGAATAAGGATATCAGCACTATGAGTAAAGATATAGAAACATTGAAAACCAACCAAGTGGAAATGAAGAATGACATAGCAGAAATTAAGAACACATTGGAAAGACTAACCAACAGAGTAGAGGAAGCTGAGGACCGGATCAGTGAATTAGAAGACAGGGTAGAGAAAATAAACCAATCAGAAAACCAAAAGGAAAAAGCAATTAAAAAACAGGAAGACAGCTTAAGAGAACTGTGTGAAACTGGAAACATAATAACATTCACATCATAGGAGTCCCTGAAGAGGAAGAAATTGGGCAAGGGTTAGAGAATATATTTGAAGAAATAGTGACAGAAAAGTTTCCTAACTTGGTGAAGGAAGAAGGCATTCAAGTTCAAGAAGCACAGAGAGCCCTAAGTAAGAAGAACCCAAACAGTCCCACACCAAGACACATAGTAATTAATATGCCAAAAATTAAAGATAAAGAGAGAATCCTAAAGACAGCAAGAGATAAGCAACAAATTACCTACAAAGGAAACCCCATAAGGCTCTCAGCTGACTTCTCAACAGAAACACTACAGGCCAGAAAGGAGTGGCATGAAGTAATCAAGGTAATGAAAAACAAGGATCTGAATCCAAGACTGGTCTACCCTGCAGGGCTATTATTCAAAATAGAAGGTCAAATAAAGAGCTTCCCAGACAATAAAAAAGGCTAAGGGAATATATTAGCACCAAACCATCACTGCAAGAAATGTTAAAAGGACTGCTATAATTAGTAGAAGAAATAGAAAGAAAAATATAACCACACTAAACAAAAATTGCAATAAATAAGTACATATCAATAATCACCTTAAATGTGAATGGTTTGAATGCTTCGATAAAAAGAGTTAGGTGACTGGATAAGAAAGCATGACTCACATATATGTTGTTTACAAGAGACCCACCTCACAACAAAAGAATCACATAGGTTGAAAGTAAAGGGATGGAAAAAAATCTTCCAAGTAAACGGAAAGGATAAAAAAGCTGGGGTAGCAATACTCATATGTGATCAAGTAGATTTCAAAATGAAGACCATAACTAGAGACAAAGAAGGCCACTACATAATATTGAAGGATCTATCCAACAGGAAGATAAACCTTGGTAAACATATATGCACCCAATATAGGAGCACCAAAATATATTTAAAGTGTTCTAGAGGACTTCAAAGGAGAAATTGACAGCAACACAATTATAGCAGGGGACTTCAACATCCCACTGACATCACTGGATAGTTCTTCTAGACAAAAAATTAATAAGGAAACAGAAACTCTAAATGAAGTGCTGGATCAAATGGATTTCATAGATACCTACAGAGAATTACACCCCAAAACTGCAGAATTTACATTCTTCTCAAGTGCACATGGGGCTTTCTCAAAGATAGACCACATGTTAGGGCACAAACTAAGTCTCTACAAGTTCAAGAAGATTGAAATCATATTAAGCATCTTCTAAGATCACAATGGCATGTAACTAGAAATCAATTGCAACAAGAACATGCAAAGACATTTGAACACATGGAGGCTAAATAGCATGTTATCGAACAATGAATGGGTTACCATGGAGATCAAGGAAGAAATTAAAAACTTCCTAGAAACCAATGAACATGAACACACAACAACACAAAGTCTATGGGATGCAGCGAAAGCAGTTCTGAGAGGGAAGTTCATAGCACTACAGGCCCATCTCAAGAAACAAGAAAAAATTTTAATTGACTACCTAACCTCACAATTAAAGAACTAGAAAGCAAACAAGAAGAAAACCCCAGAGCAAGTAGATGGAAGCAAATAGTAAAGATCAGAGCAGAAATAAACAACACGGAGACCAAAAACACAATTCAAAGGGTCAATGAAACAAAGAGCTCTTTTTTTTTTTTTTTTTAAAGAAAAACAAGGTTGATGGATCCTTAGCTAGACTAACCAAGAAACAACGAGAGAGAATCCAAATACAGAAAATCAGTAACAGAAGAAGAGAAGTAATGACTGACACCACAAATACAAAGGATTGCTAACAAATATTATGAACAGTTGTACGGTAACAAATTGGATAATCTAAGTGAAACGGACAAATTTCTAGAAACACACAGACTCTCAAAACCGAATTGGGAAGAGACAGAAAACTTGAACAGACCAATAACAATTAAGGAAATTAAAGATATAATCAAGACTCTTCCAGCAAACAAGCTCAGCCTCGGATGGCTTCACTGGGGAGTTTTAGCGAGCATTCAAAGAAGAACTAACATCCATTCTTCTCAAACTATTCCTAAAAATTCAAGAAGAAGGAAGACTTCCAAACTCGTTCTATGAGGCCAGCATAATTCTAATTCCAAAACCAGGAAAAGACACTACAAACAAAGAAAACTACAGGCCAATATCCCTGATAAGCATAGATGCCAAAATCCTGAACGAAGCACTAGCAAATCGGATCCAGCAATACATCAAAAAAAAAAAAAAAAATTATCCACCATGACCAAGTGGGATTCGTCCCAGGGATGCAAGGCTGGTACAATATTCACAAATCATTAAATGTGATACACCACAGAAACAAAATGAAAGATAAAAACCATGTGATCATATCAATAGATGCTGAAAAGGCATTTGATAAAATCCAGCACCCTTTTCTGATAAAAACGCATAGCAATGTGGGAGTAGAGGGATCATATCTTAGCATAATAAAGGCCATATATGCAAGACCTACACCCAGTATCATACTCAATGGACAAAAATTCTAAGCATTTCCCTTAAGACCATGAAAAAGACAAGGATGTCCATTTTCACCATTCTTATTTAACATAGCACTGGAAGTCTTAGCCACAGCAATCAGACATGAAGAAAAAATAAAGGGGATCCAAATTGGGAAAGAGGAAATGAAACTGTCATTATTTTCAGATGACATGATATTATACATAGAAAACCCTAGACTCCATCAAAAATCTACTAGACTTAAAAATGAATTTGGCAAAGTAGCAGTATACAAAATTAATGTCAAGAAATTGACAGCTTTCGTATACACCAATGATGAACTCACAGAAAGAGAAACTAAGAACAATCCCATTTACCATTGCAGCAAACAAATTAAGACACCTGGGAATTACCTTAACCAAAGAAGTGAAGTACCTATTCACAGAAAACTACAGAACATTGAAAAAAGAAATAGAGGAAGATATAAAAAAGTGGAAGCACATACCTTGTTCATGGATTTGAAGAATTAACATCATTAAAATGTCTATATTACCCAAAACAACCTGTAAATTCAATGCAATCCCCATCAAAATACCAAAAACATACTTCACAGAATTAGAACAGATACTTCACGTTCATATGGAACCAAAAAAGACCTTGAATAGCCACAGCAATCTTGAAAAAGAAGGATAAAGTAGGCAGGGTCACAATACCGGATATCAGGTTATACTACAAAAGCTACTGTAATTAAAACAGCCTGTTACTGGCACAAGAACCAGGGTTAATGGAATAGAACAGAGAACCCAGAAATTGACACAAAGCATTATGCTCAATTAATAATCGACAAAGGTGGCAAGTGCATACAATGGAGTAAAGACAACCTCTTTAATAAATGGTATAGGGAAAATTGGACAGCTACATGCAAAAAAATGAAACTAGACCATCATCTTACACCATACACAAGAATAAAGTCAAAATGGATAAAAGACTTAAATACGACTCATGAATCCATAAAAATCCTAGAAGAATATGTAGGCAACAAAATTTCAGACATGATATGCAGCAGAATTTTCACTGATACATCACCTAAGGCAACAAAAACAAAGGAGAAAATGAACACGTGGGACTACATCAAACTCAAAAGCTTCTGCACAGCAAAAGAAACAACCATCAAAATGGAAAGGCAACCCACTGTATGGGGGAGTATAATTGCCGATGATACATCAGATAAGGGGTTAATTTCCAATATACATACAGTGCTCATACAGCTCAACAAAAGGAAGACAAAGGACCCAATTAAAAAATGGGCTGAGGTGCTAAATAGACACCTTTCCAAACAGGACATACAATTGACCAAGAGACATAGGAAGAAATGCTCAACATCACTAATCATCAAAGAGATGCAAATTAAAAGAACAATGAGGTATCAGCTCACACCTGTCAGAATGGCCTCCATCAACAAAGTATCAAACAACAAGTATGGGGGAGGGTGTGGAGAAAAGGGAACTCTAGTACACTGCTGGTGGGAATGGAGACTGGTGCAGCCACTATGGAAAACACTATGGTGTTACCTCAAAAAATTAAAGATTGCATTGCCATTTGACCCAGTGATCCCACTTCTAGGAATATATCCTAAGAAGCCTGAACCTCTAATCAGAAAGAATATATGTACCCCCATGTTCATAGTAGCACTATTTGATATAGGTAAGGTCTGGAAACAGTCCAAGTGTCCATCAATAGAAGAATGGATAAAGAAGCTGTGATACATATACACAATGGAGTAATATGCAGCTGCGATAAAGAAAGATATCTTATCCTTTGAGATGACATGGAGGGACCTGGAATGTATTATCCTAAGTGAAACAAGCCAAGCAGAGAAAGACAAATTTCATATGATCTCACTTATTTGTGGAATATAATGAACATGACAGTCTGAAGAACAGGGTAGTCCCAGAGACATGGAAATAGAGCATAGACTGACAATTCCCAGAAGAGGAGGTTAGGGAGGAAGAGATAAACCATAGAACTTATATGCATGTACGCAGAACCAATGGACATGGACAACAAAGCTGTGGATGGGGCGGAGGAGGAGGAGGATGTCAGAGGGGGATAGGAGAAACATCTGTAACAAAAATAACTAAATAAAAATAACTAAATAAAAATGAAATGTAATTTTCAGTATTAATTTTTAAAAACTATTTTCTGCTACACTCTGCTGACTATAAAAATGCCTCTTTGTAAAGTTAATTATAAAATGTGCCTGTGGCCCTGGCCGGTTTGACTCAGCAGTTAGAGCGTCCGCCTTTGGTCCAGAGAGACCTGGGTTTGGTTCCTGCTAAGGGCTCGAACCTTTGCAGTTTGTCCCCTGCCCTGGTTGGGTCGTGCGGGTGGCAGCCACTCGATGTGTCCCTTTCACATCGATGTTTCTCTAACCCTCCCTCCTACTCTATCTGAACAAAAAATTCAAAAATATCCTTGGGTGAGGATAAAATAAAATAAAATGTGCCTCTGAATGTAAATGTAGGTTTGTTTAGTGAGTAGGAAATCAATTGGGTTTCTCAATCAGAAGAATATTTAATTTTATTATTGCTAAATGTAATTTTTATATAATATCATTAACAATTATGGCTTGATTACATTAGTTTATGTTTTCCATTGTATATGTTGCATTTTTTTCTTTTAATTTAGGAATAATGGGTTTTTTGTTTTTTATTTTGGCTATTGAACCCTGGGAAACATCATCTATTTATAGTTTAAATGAAGAATTAGACTTTGATAATTCATAATTTTATATTACTTATTGGACTGCCATTTATAGACTGGTTTTCAGACATTGAATCTAACATAGTTTCATTTTTTTTTTTTTTTTTATCCTCACCCGAGGACATCCCTCCATTTTTTGTACAGATAGAGTGGGAGGGAGAGAGAGGAAGGGAGAGAGAGTGAGAAACATCGACGTGAAGGGACACATCGAGTGGCTGCCACCCGCACGACCAACCAGGGCCGGGGACAAACTGCAACCGAAGTACGTGCCCTTAGCGGGAACCGAACCCGGGTCTCTCCTGACCGCAGGCCGACGCTCTAACCGCTGAGCCAAACTGGCCAGGGCTAGTTTCATTTTTTTAAACTAATTTACTAGAGTAACATTGGTTAATAAGATCATATAGGTTTCGTGTGTATATTTCTACGATACATGATCTGTACTCTGCATTGTGTGCCTACTACCCAAAGTCAAATCATCTTCTGTCCCCATATATTTGGCCTCCTTAACCTTTTACTACCCTCCAACCCCCTTCCCTCTGGTAACTATCATACTGTTGTCTGTGTCTGTGAGTTTCAGTTTTATATCCCACATATGAGTGAAATCATATAGTTCTTAGCTTTTTCTGATTGACTGTTTCACTTAGCATAATGTTGTTGCAAATGGCAATATTTCATCTTTTCTTGTATCTGAATAGTATTACATTATGTATATACCACATCTTCTTTATCCAATCATCTATTGAAGGACACTCTGGTTGTTTCCATAGTTTCATTTTTAAAAGGGTTAATTAAATTTTTTTTAAAGTTTTATTTTGAGGTCATTTATAGCTAGTTTTTGTATTTGTGTATTTTTGTCCTTTTGACTGTCTGCATGTTCCAGAAGATATTCCGACCTTGTAAATCCATATGCTTACAGTCTATTTTAAAATAAATTTATAGTTTTTGAAACTACTTGGATTTATTTTTTAAATTAGATGATAAGAAACTAAACAGTAGGTATCTGTATGCACTATAAGGTATTGTGTTTAGTGACATGAGAAATATAAAGATGAAAAAACTTGATACCTCTATCTTGAGGCTTGTAATCTGTTAGCGGACCCAGACAAATACATAAATAACTACAATGCAAGGCAAGCTCTGATAACTATTGTAGTATAGACATCAACAAAGTGCAGTGGGAAATCAGGATAGAGAGATTAATCTCAGTTGGGTGGATCAAGAAGTTCTCATGGAGTAGGTAGGATCGAGTAGAGCTTAATTTATTGCTTTCATTCATTCTAGAGTGTCTTCTGAAGATTGATGTCTATTACCTTGAGCTCTTTAATTTTGTGCCCAATTTGGATAAGCATGGCACAAATCCAGCAGGGAGGTCCAGATGAAAAAGAAAAGACTACAGCACTGAAAGGTACATACTTAATTTGCTTTTTTAGGATATTTTCATTGTGCCTGACAAAGGTAGAGGAATATTTAGATGACCTGCCATTTATTTCAGTTCTAAAATAAAAATAATACTTAATCTATTTGTAATTATTTGTATCCCTCACAGTGACTATCTCAGAGTCTGAGATATGGTCTGTACTCAGTAAATAAGTCACAGAATCATGTAATTTTACAGCCAGGATTCTTAATGCTTTTCTTACTCAAAGCCATAAAAGTTTATGATAAAACTAACACTATAGATAATGCCCTTGTCATATTTTTGTTGCTCACAATGTCATCCTAATTTAGGTTGCCTAATCTTACATTTTATATATGTGGCCTTGGCACTAAGGATATTTTGAGAGGCCCTTTATGTTAATACCTCAGAAGGACTCTGCCTTAGACATTCTTTCGGAATTTTGAGTTCTAGACTTTAAAAAAAAACCCTGCTATCTATAATAATGTTACCTCTAAAAGCAGTATTCATTATGGGCCTGTAAGTTTTCTTTATTATCATATATTTCAATCTAACTGTCTAGTGACTTGCCCAAAATCAGATTATATAAGTAACTTGTGCAAGATCTCACAGTTACTTTCTTTGGTGGTGGAAAAAATATGGGTTCTCTAAATGCTGAGGTGCCAACTATGCCAGATGATAAAAGTCTCTTTCACTTGATTCAGCATAGAGTCTATCTGGTCTTCAAGATGCTTTGTAGGAGATGCCCCAGCTGAATGTGTACCAGACTGTCTTGGCTATGACCACTTCTCTGAGTCTCTAGCTATCCTACCCTATTGTGCCAGGCTGGATGATGTATTTCAAGAATCTCTCTTCTTGCCTTCTTTCATCTCTTCATGAAAGCCTAAAGCATACATAGGATAAAGCAACCAGTTGCCACACCTTGTCCCTGCTTTTAGAGAAAATAATCTATCAAAGGGATGGTGTAACTAGCCCTTAGCTACAAAAATGGAAAATGGCTAAGAGCATTGCTTTCTTTTCACAAATGTGACATCTTGGATTAGGATGGTAGCAGAAGGGATGATAAAGAATGGATAGATTCCGCTTATGTTTTTTTTTTTTTTTTTTGCTCAGATAGAGTGGGAGGGAGAGAGAGGAGGAGGAGAGAGAGAGAAACATTGACGTGAAAGAGACACATCGAGTGGCTGCCACCCGCATGACCAACCAGGGCCGGGGACAAACTGCAACCGAGATACATGCCTTCAGCGGGAACCGAACCCGGGTCTCTCTGGACCGCAGGCCGACGCTCTAACCGCTGAGCCAAACCAGCCAGGGCCCGCTTATGGTTTGAAGAAAGAGATGATTTGTAGTTGGATTATACAGGAGATGTTAAAGAATCAACTAAGATAACTTTGAAGGTTCTTGGTCTAAGTAGCTCTAAGATAGGTGTTATTAATTAGATTAAGAAAACTGGGGAAAAGCTGGTTGCAGTGGTGGTAATTGTAGTGGAAAATAAGAGTTAGCTTTTAGATGCAGTAAATATTAACTAAGATACCCCTTAAACATGAAGGTGAAGAAGTTGAGTGTAGAATTTGGGACGCATTTGGGTTAGAGATAATAGTTTTGGGAATCATTAGCATAGAGATAATATTTAAAGTTGTGATCATGATTGAGATCACCAGGGATGTCAGTGTAGCCAGAAAAGAGAAGATACCTACAAGTTCAACCTTACCTGGCCAGTGTGGCTCAATGGTTGAGCGTCGACCCATGCAGCAAGAGGTTGCTAATTCAGTTCCTGGTCAGGGCACATACCCAGGTTGAGGGCTGATTCCCAGTGGGGGGCATGCAGGAGGTAGCTGATCGATGTTCTCTCTCGATGTTTCTATCTCTCCCTCTTTCTTCCTCTTTCCCTAAAATCAATAAAGAAAAAATATTAAAATAAAATAAAATTTAAAAAATAAAATAAAATTCAGCCCTGGTGCATGTCAGCCTTAGAGTCAGGAAGATAAGGAGAAGCCAGCTAAAGAGGCTGAAAATGAATTTCTAGTAAGATAGGCTGAGAACCAGGAGCAAGAGTGAGATCCTGAGCCTCAAATGAGGAAAATAGGAATAATTAATTTAGTCATGATGATTAGTTAGGTTAGACAGGGACTGAGAATTTACTTTTAGATTTCAGAGAGTAGAGGTCATTGATGGTCTTCACAAAAAGCTGTTTCAGTGAATTGTTGAAAATGAAAGCATATTGGAGAACTTGAGTAGAGAATAGGAAGAGAGGAATTGGAGACAGCTGTAGTCAACCCTCAGGAAGTTTCACTGCATGCTTGTGTGCTGCTGGGAATGACCAGTACACTCAGAAAAATGGTTAATTTAGGAGAAAGGACAAGGAATGCCAGTTGGTTTCTTTCTAAATAGACTTTCTGGATTTCCACCCAGATAGATTTTGAGCATCTTCAACCTTACATGATAATGTGAAAATTTGGTGTCTCAAGTTGTTTCAGGTTATATTTCTACAGCAGTATATAAGAGTTCAGATTGATATTTTGGATTTTGGAGTTAGTGTGGTGGCATTAAAAGAGTATGGATAGGATTCTAAAAATGGAACTATCTGGATTCAAACTTAGGTTTTTCTACAAGTTGCTTAACTGAAAATTTTTCTTCATCAGTACAATATGAATAAGAAGGCTTTGTACACATGAGCTTGTAATGAATGATTAATGAAGAAGTCAAATCGGAAATATTAGAAAATAAAATGACAAATGCATAAGAAAGTGTATTTTAGAACAAATTGGCAAACTAAATAAAACTTTATATCTAAAACAGTTCTTATTTATCAGTTTTTTCTTTTATGGATTATGCCTTAGGTGTCATGTTTAAGAACTCTGCCTAGCCCTAGTTCAAGAAGAGTTTTTCCTATGTTTTTTAAAAAAGATTTTTAGTTTTAGGTTTTACATTTAAAATAATCATTCATTTTGAGTTACTTTTTATATAAGATGTGACACTTAGGTCGATCTTTATTTGTGATTTATTTTTTTCCCTATTGATACTCAATTGTGCTAACATTATTTGTGAAAAAGACTATCTTGCCACCATTGAATTATTTCTTGACCTTTGTCAAACATGAATTGGGCATATTTGGGTGGGCTAGTTTGGGGCTTTCTTTTGTATGATGGCTCTTTTTCCATCTCTTCTCCAATATCACACTCTCTTGATTACTATACCATATAGTAAGCTTTAAAATTGAGTATAGTAGTCCTTTCCATTTTATTATTTTTTTTCAAAATTGTTTAGCTATTCTAAGTCTTGGCCTTCTCATATAAATTTTAGAGTAAAATGGTCTATAAAAATTTATTTTACTTAGATTTTGTTAAGAATTATATTTAAACTTATAGATGAATATGAGGACAGTTGACATCTTTACTGTATTGAATCTTCTAGTTTATTAACATGGTATGTCTCTTATTTATTTAGATCTTTGGTTTTCTTCATCAACATTTTGTAAAAATTTAAAAAATGTAAGTCTTACACACTTGTTATTAGATTTATACTTAAGTTTTAATTTTTTATAGTGATTATGAATTATGTATGTTTTTTTTTAATCCTCACCCGAGGATATTTTTTTATCTATCTTCAGAGTGGGAGAGAGAGAAAGAGAAACATTGATGTGAGAGAGACACATTGATTGGTTGCCTCCCTCACGACCCTGGCCAGGGCCAGGGACTGAACCACAACTGAGATATGTGCCCTTGACCAGAATTGAACCAGTGACTCTTTGGTCTGTGGACCAATGCCTTAACCACTGAGTCAAACTGGCCAGGGCTTGTGTTGTGTTTTTAATTTTAGTTGCCACATATTTACTGATAGTTAATGGAAATACAATCAAGTTTTGTATGTTGATATTATATCCTATGACTTTGCTGATGTCACGTACTAGGTCTATGAGTTATTTTGCCAGATTCTTTGGCCTTTTCTTTGTAGACTATCATGTCATTTACAAATTGGACAGTTTTACTTGTTCCTTTCCAATCTATATGACTTTTATTTTATTTCTTGATCTTTTGTGCTGGCTAGGCCTTCTAGTGCTATGTTGACTAAGAATAGTAAGAGTGGACCTTCTTTCCTTGTAGGATAGTGGTAATAGTGAGTGGCGCCACTCCCATTTTTAACCCTTTATTTCTAGACCTCTGAATACTGGCTGTGACAGGTGGCTAGGGAAATAGACTGTCTTGTATCCATAGAATGGGTCACCTTGTCCATTTGATTATTAAAATATTTTATTGAGCCTTCAAGGGGAAACAAATATCTTCCCATTTGTTTTCCATTCAGAGAGCTCTGTTCATATACTTCTCCATATATTCTCTTGTAACCAGTTCCAGGCATATTCATTCCAAGTCCCTGACCATCCAACCCCTGGCTGGCCACAGCCCATGAATCAGTATATAATTATACATCTGGCCATATCTCTTTCCAAGCAAACTTAACAGCCAGGTGCACGGCTCTTTAGTTGTGCTCACTGGGAGAATTTCCCTTCATCACTGTCCTTCAAGGATGTCCTAAAAAGTGGCTCTAGTGCTTTAGCTGTCCACTTTTGGGCGGGGCTTGAACATCATGCAGAATTATCTGTAAACCAGACCTGAGCTTGGTAGGAACCCAACTGATGGTAGGAACTTTTCATGAGGAGTTCATGCTGATAAATAAAAGGTGGTGAAGTAGGAGTGGTGACCACAGTAATTAGGGTCACTCCTTTATTTAACTTACTTTTGCTATTAGGGCCTGTTCAGTCCTGATCACATATATTCCACTTCCATTTGATGATGAGGTACTGTTGTACACATCCAATTTTATGACTCTGTGGGTCAGCTAACACCCAGTTCATAATGGGCAGCTAAGATTACATGATAAATTGGTAGCCCGTGATTAAGCATTCAATCTCCACAAAGGTCCAGTAGCAGACTAATAGCTGTTTCTTAAAAGGAGAGTAGTTATCTGCAGTGGATGGCAGGGCTTTGCTCCAAAATCCTATGCTTTGATTGATCTAGAAGGGCCTGCCAAAGATTCCAAACTGTGTCCCAATCTTCCACTGACAACATTGGATCTGCTGGATTATATGGCTCAAGTAACAGAGCAGTGTACACAGCTGCAAAGTTTTTTCTTATTCTGGGCACCACTCAAAAGTAGCAACATTTTGGATAAATGGACCAGAGTAACACACCCAAATGAGGACTGTGTTGCAACCAACATTCAAAAAGACCTGCTAGGCATTGTGCCTCTTTTTGTTTGTAGGAAAGAACAGTTGCAATAACTTACCTTAGCAGAGATATCTTGGCATGACCTACGTCATTGGGCCCCTAGAAATCACACTGGATTACAAAGTCCCTGAAATCTCGTCAGATTTATTTCTCACCCTTTAACACGCAAATGTCTTGCCAATAATTCTAGATTGCTGTTACTTCTTGCTTACTAGGTCCAAACAGTATAATGTCATTAATGTATTGGACTAAAGTGATATGATACTGAAGGGAAAGGTGTTCAAGATAAAGCAAGCTAAATTATAAGTTAGGACTGGAGAGTCAATATATCCCTGATATAGGACAGGGAAGGTATGTTAAACCAAAGCAAATCCACTCACTGTGGACCACCTTTTGGTTCATATTTCAGCCAACTAATCAAACACACACAGTTAGAGCCCTTTCTTACTCCCGAAGCTGCAACATTAAATACAGAATCTGTGCTTGGTGAGCCTCTATCAAAAAATATGGCCTGATTATTCCTCCCACCATTATCCCACACCCTTGCTGTCCATTTCCACACATGTTCCCTAGATTTCTGTTTATATAAATTTTGTCATAGTCAGACCTTCAATGGATCAGATGAGGTTCATCCATATGGGAGGAAGGCAATTTGCTTTATTGACTCTACAGATGCAAATTAATCTTACTCAGAAACACCTTCACAGACATACTCAGAATAATGTTTAACCAAAATGTGGGCACCCCATGGCCTAGTCAAGTTAACACATAGAAGAATCACTACACCATTCACCTTGGGTTGTTCCTACCTTTGGCTGTTGTGACTAATGCTGCTGTGAACATATTGTACAAATACCTGTTTGAGTCTCTGTTTTTAATTCTTTTGGGTACCAAATGGTATTTTTATCCAGTTATTGCATATGCTTAGTTGAAGTTTAGAATTCTAGTTGCTGAATCACTTTAATCACCAGAGGCATGTTTTGGATAAAAAAACAGTTGTGTCACATCTGATGCATGTTTAGGTTATATGGGTTTAGTTTTATTGTATTTTATAGGTGATTGAAGGGATTTTCAATGTAAACGTTTTATTGTGCTTGAATTTTACCTAATCCAGCGCCTTTGGAACCTAGTCTCTGTGTATATAATACAGCTAAAATATTGCTTTTCTTTTACAAAGCAGAAAAATAGTCTTTGACAATCCCTTTCTACATGTTTTCTCAATGCTAATGAAATAAAAATATCTATATCTGCTTCCCTAGTTCTGAAGTTTGAGGACTACCTGTTGACTTGGTTGTTCATTTTATCATTCAAAGGAACATTTGGAGCAAAGTAAAAGCATATTTCTGTATTTATAACTTTATTCTTTATAAGGTAAGGAAGAGAGGGTGCAGAATAATTTAGGGTTGATACGGCACATAGAATACATAGTGATTTTGAAAGAGCACTGAGTTAGGTATTGGGAAATATATTTATTTTACTAAGCCGACTTTACTGTTAAGGTATAATTTGGGACAAGCCATTTTACTTCTCTTAGCTCATTTCCTATCTGAAAGACAGTGAATATATAATATGTGCTATTATTTTATAGGGTTGTTGATGATCAAATGAGGTAAAGTATGTGAAATCTTTAAAATGATATATAGATGGTACATGCCATTTTATTATCTGACCTGATAGAAAGAGAAAATGGCTATTAGACATAATACATCTGCTTATATATTGGCTGCTTTCTGTGTCTAATTAAAAGCTTTCTAAGTTTTGAACTGTGGAAAATGACTGTGAAGTGAAGGAATCCGATTTTGTTCAAGAACCTCAACTCACTGGAAGAAGAGAAGTGAGAATCTTCTAGTGACTTCAAGCCAACTTTTGACATTAAAAAAGCTTCCATTTTACTCTGCTTTGTATAGATTACGTGGTTTTCAGAACTTTGCTGATGACTCAAACTTGTCAGCATATATCCCCTTTTTAGCCCAATGTGCATATTATGTGACATTTCCGTTTTATTAGGGAGTTTGCAATTTTTTTTAATGTTTGTATGTTGAAAGTGGTATATTTTTTTTGTAAATTGAGGCTTATTTGATATAGCAGTTTGAAGAGTACCAAAAATGATTTATTTGGAAGTTTTTTGTTGGTTTACCTTGATGTCCTACAGAAAGAGACTAGAGAATTAAGGTAGACTGATTTTTTCTCTAGCATATTTTGATGAACCGTACAGATGGATTTGTTATATCCCTGTGAGAAACAGAAATAAAGTGTTACTTCTCATATACTTCTTTCGTAGAAAAGGAACTGGTTTGCCTTACTATATATCCAAGGAGATTATTCTTATCCAGAACTTGAGTTAGAATGGAAAAAATCGTAAAACTTAAATTAAAAAAACAACAGCATCTTTTTGAAATTGAATAAATTTGAAGTTTATCTTTTTTTGAAATTAGATATGACTCTATGATGACTTATATAGTGAGTGATTTGCCTTGTCCCATAGTGTGAGCCAAAAGATACCATTAAATGCTTGCTGACAGACTGATTCTAGGGCTGGAAGGGGAAACATAAGTGGAACATCTTGTAGTAGCAGAAAGTAAGGAAATGCTCAAAAAACAAAAAGATGAAAGCATGTCAAAGGCATATGAGAGCCAGCTGAAAGAGCTTACAGTGGCCAGCACTACAACAATTTGAGCAACAAAGTAAATAATGTAGTAGTGGATTGCAACCCAAAGTACACAATAAATATTAATGAGTCCATAGTGAAGAATTGGCAAACACTGCCTTAACCAACTGATGAAGGTTTACCCCAGTGATGTGAGTGCAGTTCATCTCTGTGATAGTCTTTCTAAAAACATGTAGCCCTAGTCTAATCACAGGAAAACACAGGCAAATTTAAATTGAGGGTCATTCTACAAAATGCTTGATCAGTACTCCTCAAAACAATCAAGGTCATTTAAAAGAAGCAAAGACTAAAAACTTTCACAGACCAGAGGAGACTGGGGAGACATGATGACTCCATGCCATGTGGTATACTGGACAGAATCCTGAACAGAAGGTGGACATTATGGAAAAACTGATGAATAATATTATCTGGGCTTAGTTAATAGAAATGTACCTACATTGGTCTTCATTTTGACAAATGTACCATTTTAATATAGGATGGGGAAACTGGGTAAAGGGTATTATATATACTATCTGTACTATCTTGCAACTTTTCTCAATCTAAAATGATTCCAAAATAAAATGTTTATTTTAAAACACCTTGATAAATTTTCGATTATATAAAATCAAATTATGTGAAGAATAAAAATTGTCTAGTATTAACCAATTTATTCAGGTATTTTTTTTTTAATATTGTAATTTCCCCCCAGAATGAAATAATAAGCTGTATTACCACTATTTAGATTTGTAAGTTTTCTTATCCATAAACAGTGCATGCCCCCCATTGAGGATTGGGCCCACAACTTGGGCATGTGCCCTGACCAGGAACCGAACCAGCAACCTCCTGGTGCATGGGTCGACACTCATCCACTGAGCCACACTGGCCAGGCTAGTGACCTTTTAAAAGTCATATTAATATCTGAAACTTTTAAGACAATAAAAGGAGGTTAATATAGTACAAATTAGTATCTGTATATTTTGAAGGGAAGACATTAATAATTTATTATAGTAGTACATAGGATCTGACTTATGATTGTTTTGAGAATTATAATTTTGAAAATGCATATATTATGTTGATATGGTACTTCATTATACTATAGCACTCTGGGAACTTAAAAATTAATAGCATTGTCAGTTATGGCAACACATAAAAGCAATGTAATAAAACAAAAGACTACTTAAGTAATTTAAAATTTAATCTTTATTAATTATGAAAATGAATATAAGTAAATTTCTTATCATTTTTTTCCCTAGATTTATTATCTAGGATAGATTTGGATGAACTCATGAAAAAGGATGAACCACCTCTTGATTTTCCTGATACCCTGGAAGGATTTGAATATGCTTTTAATGAAAGTAAGTGGTGTATGCTACACATAGTATTTATTTAACAATGCTAGTAGAATCACAGGATAGATGTTATTTGCTACTTTTATGTGCAGGCAAGAGTGTTTTATGTATTTCTTTTGAGAAATAATGTCTAATCTTTTCATAGTGAAATTCTTCAGTTAATTAAAAGAACCAGGTCATAATTTTCTATAAATTGTCATTTAAATCAATGGACATGAATTAGATTCAGCTTATATATTTTAGTCCTGAGTGTTCAACTTCCTGGTATCCAAAGTGAATTCTCAATCATATATAGACATATGCTACTGTTTCACATGTTATTTAAAATGAAGTGACTGGCAGTTATTATCTGTGAAGATATTTTAAAGCATAATACTAAATTTTCTATAACTTTTTCAGTCAACATCTTTATTTTAAAGTTTACTAATTACATTCTGAATAAAATAAACTTTTCACTTGGGATTTAGAAGAGCACACCATAGATTGTAAAGATGTTTCTGGGACAAATAACTATAATTCACTGGATTAATAACACAGTGTTATACTTGAAGGGTAATGTTATTACAGGCTAGGTAGCATTTGAATTGTAGCTTTCTATTTGTTACTCTGCAACAACTAAATTAGTGATCTGCCATCACTGTGTTAGTGGATATCCTTTTACAATATCAGTTAGACTAGAATATTCAATGAGTTTATACAGAAGATATTGGAAATTTGGATCACTTTTTTGATATTAATTTTCACAGTTTTAAAATAAAAGATATGCCAAAATATGTATGAGTAGTAATACTTTTTTTTTTTTTTTTTTAATATATTTTAGTTAACAGAATCAAATGAGCACTGAGAGCAACATTGCGTCTGCTCCTTTGAAATGATCACTAGATTCTTTTTTTCAGAACCAGAATGGGGAGTGTGTTGGTAGTGTGGGTAAATCATATAATTATGTTTGCTTTATTGGATATAAGACTTCATTGAAGTCTATCTTTCATCTACTTTGAACATTTCTTAAAGTGAATAAAAAACAAAGGAGCAATATACTTTTATCTCTCCCTTTGTATCAGATATGTTCACGCGTACACTGCACACACATACGTCTTGGCATACATTTGTATACTCTTGCATGCACATGTCCTGCACTCACACTTTTTTATACACCTACACCTTTGCACATGCACAAGCCCTTTCATGTAAACATCTCAAATGCACATGCATTCTTGTACAAGCCTATCATTTACTTTTTAAATATGCTGGACATTGTCTTGCATAAACATAGATTAACGGAATGAGGCAAAGATGCTTGCATTCCAAGGAGAAAATGCCACTTTTAAGGATCTTATTTTTAGCATGATAGAGTTCACCTTTGAATTCAGGGTTAATGGTGAATACTGTTTCAAAGAGGTGAGGTTTTGAAAACTGGAAACTGGCTCTCAATATTAAATCCCTAAAAGGATGAGTCTGACCTAGTATCTTCGGGGACTTCTTCTTCAGGTTTATAACGACAAAAACTCTTATGAAAGCCTCAAAATGAAACTTTAATTACCTGACTGAAGAACTTTCTAAATTTTTTTTAATGGATTTTAAAGTTCTTAATTGGGTAAAAGTAAAATTTTGATACAAAGTTCACTCTAAGCAAAAGAGAAGAGATTCTTTTTACCTGAGTCAAACTGATACTTGTTCTTTTGAATTAATGTGCCTGTTTAAATACTACTTGCATTTAAAATATCTACTTAGCCATTCTCTAGTTTAATTATATAAGGCCCTTACTTTGGAAGATGAAGAAGGGGAAGGTTTTTCCCATTTTACCCATCCCCACACTCTGTGCCCTAGTGCAGTAGTATAAGGAAACACACTTTTGTATCTCCAAATAATAATAATAATAATGATAATGATAATAATAATAATAATAATAATAATGGGACTTGTTCATAGGCCGTTTAAGTTTGAATCTTGTCTTTTGTGATACCTGATATTTATTAAACTTTTCTTACAGAAAGTATTCTATATACTTGGAATTGCTTGATTCATTTAGGCCAGTGACAGCCTATTTTGGTTCCTAGATTCCAACACAAGTCTGATAAAATATATGCACACACTTCCCAGAATAATGTGCATTTGTGTATACATATGAAACTTTACAACTAATTTTAGGGGACCCTAAGCTACAGTGTCCTAAATCAGACCTTTGACAGTTGCTGGAGAAATTTTCCAAACCTTTGAGAAATGCCAAATTTGCAATTACCACAATAACAGAAACAATCCAGATAGCTTTTCTGGATAAGAATGCTCTTTTTAATTTTTTCCTTTTTACTTTCTTTTCACTTTTAACACTAATGCTAATAGTTGGCTGTTTTGATGGGGCCTATTTTTTCCTAAAGAATCAAAATCTTGATCACTTTATGAGAGTTATTGTGTCTAAAATGAGTAGAGAATTTAAAAAATGACAATGACCTCTCTGAGATGTAGATACAAGTGGTCTGTTAAATTTACTTTCAGTCTAGGTAAGTGAGTCCTTTCACACATTAGTCTCACAGAAAATACATTTCACATTTCTATTACACGTTACTGTATGTCATGTATCTTTAAGGCTCTTTAGTCAAAATCATAATTGTTAAATTTGCAGGTGCCATCAGTCTTCTTGAATTGATATCTTATATGGGAATTTCCCTTTTCTAGAAAGAAAAACAAAGATACGTCTTCCATTTTTACGACATCATTTGACATAAAAGAGTGTGATAGTGATCCAGTATAATGTCTCATGTTGAGAGTACTAAAAAGAACTTTATGATAAAGGATTAGCCTTTATTTTATATATTGAAAATATTCATTTTATATGTGGTAAAATTAATTCATAAAAATAGTAAAGTAGCTTTACTTGGAATAGTATATTTCCTGGGTTCAGTTTTAATGCCATAACTTTCAAGTCTTTCCCCACTCCTGCATGCCCTCACTATATAAAAGTTATATGTTAATTCCAGTCATCTTGACCATGTTCCTCTTCTGCCTCTAAACCCTTTCTTGTGCCTCACTGCTCTTAGGACAAAGTCCAAACTCAGTAATTTGGGCCTTCTATTATTTGATCCCAACACGTCCTCCAGTGTTAAATTATACTATTGGACTCAATACTCTTTTTGTTACTGTTAAAACCAAGTTGTTCCCTATTATTTGAATTTGCTGCCCATTTCTCGTAATATATGTATGTTGCTGGGGAACAGAAGGAGTTGAAGCAATTCACCTGTGGTTTAGTTCTTTCCTGATTCCCAGGGGAATATCCTAGGGACGAAAAGAAGACAAGTGGCCTGATCTTTTCTCCTTGTAAACATGCTGATAATTTTAATGTTTTAGTGAATACAGAGTAATGTTTGCTCTGAGGAGAGTCCTTATCCATGGAATACTTTCAGCAGGATGACTTGTTTGGCATTGCTTATGGTAAACAAACCTTCAATCTGTGGATATGTAAGGCATGTTTCTCTGAAGAATATTACATAGGCAGTGCCACTCTCTGGAACATAAAATGGAAGTGTTTTGTAACCAAAACACTCACCAATGTGTGGGTAAGCTGTATGACTCACAGACCTCACCTACTCTGGACTAGAGGGTACTATCCAGTAAGAGGATTGGACCTAGGAAGAAATTCCTCGGTTGTTTCTCTCTGTTTTCTCTGTGCCTCTTGATTGCTTGTACCCTTGAAATTATTAGTAAAGTTATTCATTATCAATAAAAGCTCTCAAATGAGTGAGTCTGACTTGACAGTCCGAACCAGTATTGGCTTACTCAATGCCTCTCTCCAATTTCTATTTGCAATTCTACCATATTTCAAAGGTTAGTTGAGAAATCTCACCAAAACCTTCTAAGCCTGTTGTAGCCTATAAAGATCCTTCACATGAATCCAAACTCATGTTAGACTTTATTGTCTACATGAGTTGCGTGTGGCAGTTTTTAGATTGTTGACTTACTTCGTTCTTATTTAACTTCTCGAAAAGTTGCTTGACCTTTTAATAATTATTCTTTCATTTTTAGGGTGGCCTCTAAGATTAAGAACTGGGACCTTATATATTGTAGGCCTTCAAATATGGTTAATTTACTGTAGATTAGAAAATAACAATAAAAAGCATTGCATTTGGGTACTTTGGGTCATTCTTTTAGTGTATTTACATGTTTGCATTGTATTAATACTTGAAGAGAAAAACCTAATGGAAAAAATGAAACAGTTCTGAGAAAGTTCTTTAAAAATTTTATCAGACATAGTTGTACTTTCCATATTATTATACATGTACTCTGAATCAGAAATGTTGTTTGTTTATCTTATAGAGGGACAGTTAAGACACATAAAAACTGGGGAACCATTCGTTTTTAACTACCGGGAAGACTTGCACAGATGGAACCAGAAAAGATACGAAGCTCTAGGAGAGGTATGGTCACATAAACAACTTCAACCTTGTTTTTTCAAATTTTGAATCGTCCAAATAAAAGTTTTAAAGCTGAAGCTGTTTGTATACTTGTCCTCCTAAAAATGATTTCAAAAAGGTTTTGCTTTTTTTTGTTGTTGTTATTAGATTATTTCTAATGGTTATGTTAGAAACATATTCTCAGTTTAAGTTTGTTTTTATACACACACATCCTTCCTATGACCTTAATATTTTGTAGTGAGTCATTATGTTGGAAAACATATTCATGCCAATTTTTAAAAATGTTTTAAGAGTTTGAATTCTCTGCTGTGCCAGGAGTAATAAGTGTTTTTTTAAGTGTTTACCTAAAAAAAAAAAGTTACCTATATGTTAACTATGTGAGGTGATGGATGTGTTAATTTGCCTTGATCTTTGTAATCATTCTACATTGATATGAATATCAACTCATCACTTTGTACACTTCAGTTATATCCAATTATATTTGTCAGTTATTTCTCAAAAAATTTTAAAGTGCTTATCTAGCCCTGGTTGAGTGGCTCAGTAGTTGGAGCATCTTCCCTTACATCAAAATATTGCCGGTTCAATCCCAGGTTGGGGTGCATGAAAGAGGCAGCTGACTGATGTTTTCTCTCTTATCGATGTTTCTTTCTCTCCCTTTCTCTGTCTCAAAAATTAATAGACATACCCTCCAGTGAGGATTAAAAAAAGTGATTATCTGTATGAAGAAGATTGGTATTTGGCTAATAAATTGGGTCTAACCTACTAACTTTTTTTTTTAATGTTTTTATTTGATTTTTAGAGAGAGAGAGGAAGGAAGAGGGAGAGGTATTTAGAAACATCATTGAAAGAAAAACATTGATTGGCTGCCTCCTGCATGCCCCCTACTCTGTAGCCTTCAACCTAGGCATGTGCCCTTACCTGGAATTGAACCAGCAACCTCTTGGTGCATGAGTCGATGCTCAGCCACTGAGCCACACCAGCTGGACTAACCTACTTCCTTTTGACTTGATAAAGGATTACATCTTGTAACCATTAGTTGCCTCAAATGGTACTGCTGGTAGAAACCTTTGAAAATGTCATTTGTCATTCAGGTGAATGTTTTGTTAAAGCTAAAGTTTTACTCTTTTTGCATCATATTAAGTATTTTTAGTAAAAGGCATATGAGTGTGGATAACTAGACTACTATTTTACTTCTCTAAGGAAATGCTGACATTTTTCTATTTTTTACTTCTTGGCTCTTTAATAAAATCGTCAAAATGGATTACTAAACAATAGCGTAAAGAATATATGGAACCTTATTTATGTTTGCTAGGAGACAATTCTCGGTGAATCTCTTGCATTTCTGCATGTCTCTGAAGCTAAGGTACTGAGCTTTTGTTCTGGACTATCTATTTGTAGATGTTTGTATAGGAAACAACCTTAGAAGACAGATCATGTCTTGGTCCAAGGCTAAGGGCAGATTTGTTTGCTGTCCAAAGTACTAAAAATAATGTTCTTCCCTTCACGCACTGGTGGCAAAGAATGGGCAGGTTGCTAGCAACCAAACCCCGTATGAGACTGGGCTTCACAAGTATGAGTCTCCTCAGCTGGGATACAGTCCCACTGTGTGTGTAGCCTCCACCCTCAGCCTATCCACATTGCCTGTTTGGGATTTGAGGGGCAATAGGAAGCCATGAAAACATGAAGCTCATGCTGCCTGCTTGTCCCTGAGTAATTAAGTTCTTTGTCTCTGACCCAGAAGTTTAGTGTCTTCTGTCAGGATCCATGCAACTAGCAGATTAACTTGTTAGTTTGCAAGCCAGGTAAAAATGTTAGGCCCTTCATAGTTTTACATTGTTTTGCTGCATTTATAACTTAATTATATTTAATGCCCTGAATTATTTCTCCTGCACATAAAAAAATTTACACATTTTTACTTGAATTCAATAATTATATGCTGCAAGCTAGTAGTATTTTGATTATAAACTATTCATACTTATGGCCTTAAAGAAGGACTGGAGTTGTTGTTTTTTAACGGGGCTTACATTTTACTCTCTTCTACAAGCCATGTACCCTTGTTCACTTGTGTGGAAGGAGGTTTTGGGGCCTCCTCCACAGTCTCCCACACACTTGGACAGGTTTCGTTCTCCAAATATACCTTGTTCTTCTTGGCATTTGTATTTTTTTCACTTTCAACTTGTAACATCCATCATCATCTATAGCAAAATCTAGATTGATAATCCCATGTATGAGTTATTCCTTTCTCCTAAGCTCTCTTATCTAATATTTGCATATAGGAAGAATCACAGATTTATTTTGGTGGACCTTACTCCATGATAATCAAAATACTTTGAGTTTTCACTTTAATAATTATATATTTACAGAGAAAATATCCCGCATTACCTAGATTTCCACTTCCTGTGCCTGCATTCACACTTGTGTTCATGATGACATTGGTCCCAAGTAATCACACAAAAATCACAGGATTTAACTTGCAGTGCAATATTTTTCAAATTTAGATCATTGGACCCCTGAGCTTCATGTACCAATCCCTTTTATTCCCCCAATATATTGATCAATTGTAAACATAACTTTCTAGCATAAAAGTGAACAGAACAGAAGACCCAAGGGTTAGAGAAGAAAGTCCAATTGTTATAACGTTTACTGCATGTCATCTTGCTTCTCGTGTCTTATTTGAAATACTTGTTTTTTATTGCAAATTTCACTGCTGAAAGTTGGTTATTAATTGAATTTCATTTCCTACATCTTAGACACAATATATACAAGTTTTGTTTATATACAAATAATAATACAATTTCACTACAGTGAATTTATGTAGGGTTCATTGTAATGCGATTTAACACATATGTGGACCTACCTTTTCATCCATATTTCTTAATATCTATTTCTGAGCTGTGACTTCAAGTTTCAAGTTAGATTTAACCAACTTACTGTATTTAATTTGCACCTTTCTTACAGTTTTCTCTCTTCGAAATGCCCTTCCTTCCTTGTTCATGATACCCCTTCCTCCACCCTTCAGGTTTTGGCTCAGCTGTCTCCTCCTTTAAGAAGCCTTCCCTCATCTCCTCTGCTGCAGTCTTTCTTTCTTTTCACTTTCCTTTCTTCTTGTGATCTTTCTCTTCCTATCTTGTCTTCTTCCAAAAAAAAATTTAAAGATGAATGTCATTTAGTAAGATGAAAAATAAAATTAACAATAAATAAGAGAATAGAATAAAAAAAAAAAAATGATGTTAGTAAACCAGAGGCATGGGTTTGCCTTATTTTTCTTAAGATACTACACTCTGCATTATAATATTTTTTATGCATGTCTTTAAGCGGTTTGTGAAAAAATTTTGTGTCTTCATGATATTTGTTGAAAATAAATGAATGTGATATAAATATATAAACCGTTTAGTATAAATTCTGGATCTATGCACTTTTAGGGAATTTCTTAATGTTAGGATTTTAACCATAAAGATATGTATTTTCTTATTGGAAGGAAGGAAAGTGATCTGTTAATGATAATTTTTCTATTTGTAAAGCTAAATAATTTTAATTATTTTATCCTAATTCCATTTAAGTTCTAAAAGTTTCAGACTTTTAAAGCTTTGCTGATTAAAATTACTTGATAAAAAATAGACTCTATTTTTGACATATTCTGTTGGAAAATTTTTAACCTTCATAGTCAAACTGTATGTTACTATAATTAAGAATATGTAAGTTCTGCCTGGTCGGTTTGGTCAGCGGTTGGAGTGTTGGCCTGTGGACCAGAGAGTCTTGGGTTCGGTTCCCACTAGGGGCATGTACCCCCCAAAAATAAGAATATGTAAGTTCTTATATAACAGCTCAGAGTTCTTAAAAACAAATAAACCTTTGTATTTATCTCCTGCAAATAATTTAAATTACCAGTAAGATCTCTAGTTTCATTAAGTGAGAACCTATAGAAAGCATGTCACCATGTCCTGGACATAGAACGACACTGAAAACCTCCTGCTCCTCCTTGATGGATGGGGCAGAATTCAGAAGAGAGTGCCAATCTGAGTTTATTGCCTGGAGACTGCCTTAATAAACAGCTTTGATATGCGTAAGATTGAAGTTTAAAGGAAACAGATTTTGACTTTAGCCAGCAAGCTAAACCAAAACCCCTTCTGTTTTTATAGTGTTCGCTACTAAATACTGAATTTTGTCTTCAGCTGAGAGCTACTATACAGGGTGGGGCAAAATTAGGTGTGTAGTTGTTTGTATGAAAACTAATACAATAATTAATAAATAATAATACAAGAATAAACTGTTCCATGTACTTACAACTCATAAAAAAAACAAACAAACAAAAACTACTTTTGCCACACCCTCTATATGTTTCACAACTGCTATTTTAGTTTATGTTTATTTCTCTCTTAAGGAGATTATTATAGAAGTCATTCAGCAGAAATTATTTTTAAGACTTGCTCCTGAAATGCTCTGTCATTTCTATGTAAATTAAACTTACTGTGTAAGTACAATAAACCGAGATGTCAGTTTGTTTTTAGAATACACTGACACAGCTACACAAGAGTACTCTTTACATTCACATAGTTAAATTTTTATATCCAACTAATGCTCTTGCTAATATGTATATAAATATATATTTTTTATTATCTACATATAATTGGATAAAACATAAAGCCTTTCATACGTTTGTATAATTTCTCCAAATTTAGAAAGATACTATCAGTTGAAGGAGGTAAGAGTGTGGTGTGAAAGGATATTTTTGAAAATAGAAGTCTCCAGTGTAATATATTGGGGTTGAATACTAGGGAGTGTTTCTGGTACACTCGATCAGAAAGACTATCATGTTAAGTAGTAAATAGAATGGTAAAATTTCATCATGTATCTTGTAAAATTTTCTCAACTCTTTGATAATCCAGCAGAAATTCTAACGAAAGAGAGATTTTATTTTCTTGCCTAATTTGGTTCTTTGCATTTCCTTTGATATTTAACTTGATTACCTCTTAAGAAGTGATAAATTATCAATGTGCTTAATAAGAGAATAGCAGTGGTTAGGTAGTTCTATAAGCTTGACTCTTTGTTTATGGATAGGATCACAGTTACAAAAATAACCAAGAGCATAATATTTTCCCTGGACCTTAATTAGTAATATGTCTTGTAAAATAGTAGAAAATTATTGAAAAATGTTACATTTTAAAAAATGAAATTTATTAAAGAATATAGGCCATTGATGTCTTGAAGGTTTTTACAGTGGTCATATTCAGATATTTGACATGGGAGCAACTTAAAGTAAGGAACAATAATATAAATTATCATTATTTCAACATGCAAATACTTTAATATAATGTGATTATCTGTATGTAATTTATACCTTCATATACCATGAGATTCACATGTCTTATACTGGGATAGAAACAAAAGGCTGGCCATTTGGAGATCTGGGTCCTAGTTCTGTCTCAGTCACTCTGTGTGTGACTTTAGAAAAATAATATTTCTGAGCCTCCACTGTAAATAAAATGTTCTGTATTGTTGTGAGGAATAATAAGTAGAATGCATGCATGTGATATTTTATATACTTTAATGTGCCCAGCTAATGTTAGGAGCATAGAATGAAAATAGAACTTTACTATTTAAGATTTCTAATTTACCTTTGTTGTTAACATTTGAAGGTTTAATTTCTTGTTTTATTTTCCATTTCTCTCTCTTTGTCTACTTATTATTACTGGCATAAAATTTATCTTTCTATGATAGAGACAAGGAAGTGACCATTGGTCCAGAGTTGGCTAGCAATCTCCTTGGCTTCCATCTCTGTCTAGCATCCATCTACAAGTTGGGTACTTTATCTAGGATGCTGTTAGTTATTAGACATCTAAGGTTTGGAGAAATAGTCATTGAAATAATGAGAAAACCCAACTGAGAAAAATTCTAAGCCTCTTAAAAACAGGTAGGTATTGACATATGAACAGACCACAGACCAATTAAACCGAGTACAAAGTCCAAAAAGTTCAAATATACATGGAAAAATAGTGTGTTATGATGCAGTCATAAATCATTGGAGTAAAAGGGACTTTAAGTAATGGATAGATGAGAAATATACATAAGAATATAAAATTTGACTGTACATCAGATATAAAATTTGAATGTACACCAGAATGAACTCTGTATGGATCAGAGATTTCAATGTAGAAAATGAAATAACATCTATCAACCCTACAGTAGCACTGATTATAGTTTTGAAATACCAACCCAGTATCAATGATTGGGGTTTTGAAGTACTACTTCCCATTAAAGCAACCTGAATTATTTGGAGAAATGTTAGAGTCCAGTCTGTGGTAAGAAACAAATGACACAAGCCTGGGATATTTTTCATAACATGGCAAGGAAGCTGCCAAAGATTACTATCATTTCTAAAACTTAAAAAGAAAAAGATGAAGTAAAACAAGCAAGCAAACAATCAATCTCCCTTTCCCCCCACCAGTGGGCAATAGACATGAACAAACAGTTCAGGAGGTGTAGAAATGCACATAGCCTTTAAACACATAAAAAGATGTTTAAACTCACTCATAATAAAAGACATGTTAATGAAGACTATACTGAAATAACATTTCTCACCTATCATGTTGACAAAATCTATAAGCTTTACAGCACACTTAGTGGATGAAGCTGTAGAGAGAAAGGACCTCTCGTGTGTTGCTGCTTAGAATGTAAAATAGTATAATCCCTTTGGGGAAATTGATAATACTTACAAAATTACAGATATATTTTCTCTTTTGTGTGAGAAAGGAGGGAAAAGAAGTGTATATGTTCTTTGTTTATTTTGGGGGAAAAACTAGAAAGATAAAATTAATGTTTATCTTTGGGAATGTGGAAGAATGAGATAAAGGGGTGGCATTGAGAAATCTCTAATTCTTTTTCATATAGTTTTGGTTTTTGGACCATATTTTGGATCATATTTTAATATGTTAGGGGAAGAAAACATACATAAAACATTCTTAAAAGAAGTCGAAGCTAATGAGCCTACCTATATATCTAGTTAGTAGCATAACCAAACAGAAAAAAAGAATTATTTCAGATGTCTTTTGGATATAGTACTTTGTGCTTCCATGCTGGATTTGTCTTAAGAATAAGAAGAATGGCCAATGAAATGTAAAAATTAACTCAGTGGTTTTATTGTAATTAGTAATGATATTGGTATAATTTTGAAACGATTTTGTGACTGTAGTATATTAAAACAAGTAAGTATAATTGTGAACTGTGATTTTCAAGATTAGAGAAAGATACAAAATATAACATCAAACAATTAGGCAAACCCTTATAGAGTAAAATATAACTTTTGGAACATCACTACAAATCCATTATGTTTTAAAAATATATATACCTCTGATGATTAGTGATGTTGAGCATTTCTTCATATGTTTCTTAGCCATTTGTATGTCCTGTTTGGTGTCTATTTAGTTCCTCTGCCCATTTTTTAAATCAGGTTCTTTGTCTACCTTTTGTTGAGCTGTGTGAGCACTCTATGTATTTTGAAATTAACCCCTTATCTGATGTATCATTGGCAATTATGCTCTCCCATACAGTGGATTGCCTTTCCATTTTGATGATTGTATCTTTTGCTGTGCAGAAGCTTTTGAGTTTGATGTAGTCCCATGTGTTCATTTTCTCCTTTGTTTTTGTTGCCTTAGGTGATGTATCAGTGAAAATTCTGCTGTGTGTGATGTCTGAAATTTTGTTGCCTACATTTTCTTCTAGGATTTTTATGGATTAATGAGTCACATTTAAGTCTTTTATCCATTTTGAGTTTATTCTTGTGTATGGTGTACGTTGATGGTTTAGTTTCATTTTTTTGCATGTAGTTGTCCAATTTTCCCAACACCATATATTAAAGAGGCTGTTTTTACTCCACTGTATGCTCTTGCTCCCTTTGCCAAATATCAATTGAGCATATTGTCTTGGGTTCGTTTCTGGGTTCTCTATTCTGTTCCATTGATCTATCTGTCTGTTCTTGTGCCAGTGCCAGGCTGTTTTGATTACAGTGGCTTTGTAGTATAACCTGAAATATGGTAATGTAATCCCTCCAACTTCAATGAGGTATCACCTCACACCTGTTAGAATGGCCACCATCAACAAATCATCAAACAACAAGTGTTGGCGAGGGTGTGGAGAAAAGGGGACTCTAGTACACTGCTGGTGGGAATCTAGACTGGTGCAGCCACTATGGAAAACAATATGGTGTTACCTCAAAAAATTAAAAATTGAACTTCCATTTGACCCAGTGATCCCACTTCTAGGAATATAGCCTAAGAAGCCTGAAACACCAATCAGAAAGAATATATGTACCCCCATGTTCATAGCAGCACTATTTACAATAGCTAAGATCTGGAAACAGCCTAAGTATGCATCAGTAGACAAGTGGATAAAAAAGCTGTGGTACATATTCACAATGGATATGCAGCGGTAAGAAAGAAAGATCTCTTATCCTTTAAGACGACATGGAGGGACCTAGAGAGTATTATGCTAAGAGAAACAAGCCAAGCAGAGAAAGACAAATATCACATGATCTCACTTATTTGTGGACTATAATGAACATAACAGTCTGAGGAATGGGGTAGTCCCAGAGACGTGGAAGTGGGGTGCAGACTGACAATCCCCAGAAGAGAGGGTGGTGGGGAGAGATAAACCACAGAACTTATATGCATGTGTGCATGAACAATGGCCATGGACAACAAAGCTGGGGACAGTGTGGGGAGGGGGAGGGAGGGGGGTATCAGTGGGGGAAAAAGGAGAAACATCTGTAACAAAAATAAATTAATTAAATAAAATATATACATATATACACATATATGTGTGTGTGTGTGTATATATATATATATATATATATATATATATATATATATCTCCTAATTCTACTCACTCGAAAGGCCTAGAGGTAGTTAATAGCAATAAGTGCACTTAGTGTTAAGATCTTGCATTCTAAATGTGCTGCCTAGTAAAAGGAGCCAGGACTCCTTGGAACAAAGGCTGATTCCAGATCTGGAACTGGTAGAATATAAGATGAGCCTAGAACATTTTGCTAGAAAGCAAATAGCCTAATGGAAGTACATAAAAAAGTCAGAGGAACCAACTTGAAAGGGCTTCCAAAATTGGGACAATTTGAGGATAAAACAGAATAAGGGTTCTAGTGATTATAAACATTTAGTAAAAAGACATGATTCCATGATATTTTGTAAAGATATAATTTGCTACCATAATGAAACTTATCTGAGTATTGGTAATCAAAGGGAAAGAATTAAATAACTAGTCTTTCGATGAGGAACCACAGCTCATTCATAGGAGAGGAATGAATGTTCTTTAATAAAGAATATTGGCTAATAAAAATAAAAAATATGGTTCAATTAGAAAATCACAATTTTGCCACCTGTGATGGGCATAATTCTAAAGATTTCCCCCCAAGATTACTGTTCCCTGCTTATTTAATTAAACATTAATCTAGGTGCTACTGTGATATACTTAAGGTCACTGTTCAGCTGACCTTAGATAAGGAGATTATTGTGGGTTATCTGGGTGGACCCAGTGTAATCACTTGAGCCAAAAGAGAAAGTCCGTCATAGAAATGTTCCAGAAGAGGAAGGCTGATGCAGCAGAAGGGAATCCTGGGAAATTCCAAGCATGACAAGAATTCAGCACCCCATCACTGGCCCACATGCAAGAACCAGAGAGAGGCCTATAGGAGCAAAGGGTGTCCTCAAACTAACAGCCAGCAAAGAAATGGAGATCTCAGTCCTACAACCTCAGTGAACTGGATTTTTTCTAACAAGCTGAATGAACTTAGAGGTAGATTAGGTGGATTCATCAGAAGCTACTGATAAGAGCCCAGTCTACTAACACCTTGATTTTGGCCTTGTGAAACTTGGAGCAGAGAAAGCAGTAAAACCATCTCAGATTAATGATCTAGTAATTGTGAGTTGCTAGATTGTATTGTGTAAAGCTGTTAAGTTTGTAGTAATTTGTTACATTAGTAATAAAAAACTAATACACAACCCCACCATGAAATAATTTATTTAGATGAGAATTATCACTAGATGTTAATTTCATTAGGTGAAAGATGTGAGGGAATATTTTTACAGGATATTTGTATAGTACCAAAGTATCAACTCATAGGTTTCTTGCTATTTAAAAGGGAAAATTATATACCTAAAATAAGACATATAGCTGTCTGTCAGCACATGTCTAAGGAAACAACGTTTGTATCACTAGTAAAACCTGACCTTTTATGCATTTGATGTGATGTAATTTGAAATAAACAAAATTAACTATGAATATTTTGTTATATATATTGAATCTGACTCTATTCCGACCTTTAGATAAATTTTCCAATTTTCAAAAATGCAGGAAATAGAGGAAAAAGTAAATGACACCACAAGGACACAATCAGAAAAATCCAGAATATGGGACATGTAAAAGACAATTGGCCCGGTCTCATAAAATAAATGATATTAACAATGTTAAAACAACCTATGTGTTGGAGGTGAGGGAACTGCTTTATGTGAAAGTAGACAAGGAGACATAGCAACCAAATCCAATATGTGAATGTTGATGGAATTTTAGTTAAAAAAATATATATGGAAAAAGCAAAAGTATACTTTTTAAAATTTATTTACTTATTTTTATTAATTTGTTTTTGTTACAGATGTTTCTCCTTTCTCCCCCATTGACACCCTCCTCCTTTCCCCCCCCTCCCTGTCCCTAGCTTTGTCTATGTCCATCGGTTATGCATACATGCATATAACTTATGTGGTTTATCTTCCCCCACCCTACCCCCTCTTCTGAAGATTGTCATTCTGTACCCTACTTCTACTACTCTGTGTCTCTTTTGTTCATTAGTTTGTTTAGTTCATTATATTCCAGAAATAAGTGAGATCATGTGATATTTGTCTTTCTCTGCTTGGCTTGTTTCGCTTAGGATAATACCTTCCAGGTCCCTCCATGTCGTCTCAAAAGATAAGAGATCTTTCCTTCTTACAGCTGCATATCCATTGTGAATATGTACCACAGCTTTTTTATCCACTTGTCTACTGATGCATACTTAGGCTGTTTCCAGATCTTAGCTATTGTAAATAGTGCTGCTATGAACATGGGTGTACATATATTCTTTCTGATTGGTGTTTTAGGCTTCTTAGGGTATATTCCTAGAAGTGGGATCACTGGGTCAAATGGAAGTTCAATTTTTAATTTTTTGAGGTAACACCATAGTGTTTTTCATAATGGCTGCACAAGTCTGCATTTCCACCAGCAGTGTACTAGGGTCTCTTTTTCTCCACACCCTCACCAGCACTAGCTGTTTGATGATTTGTTGATGGCGGCCATTCTGACAGGTGTGAAGTGATACCTTGTTGTTGTTTTAATTTGCATCTCTCTGATGATTAGTGACATTGAACATTTTTTCGTATGTCTCCTGGCCATTTGTATGTCCTGTTTGGAGAGGTGTCTCTTTAGGTCCTCTGCCCATGTTTTAATTGGGTTCTTTGTCTTCATTTTTTTTTTTTGAGTTGTATGAGGACTCTATATATTTTGGAAATTAACCCTTTATCTCATGTATCATTGGCAATTATACTCTCCCATATAGTAGGTTGCTTTTCCATTTTGATGGTTGTTTTTTTTGCTGTGCAGAAGCTTTTGAGTTTGATGTAGTCCCATGTGTTCATTTTCTCCTTTGTTTCTGTTGCTTTAGGTGATATGTCAGTGAAAATTCTGCTGCGTGTGATGTCTGAAATTTTGTTGCCTACATTTTCTTCTAGGATTTTTATGGATTCATGAGTCATATTTAAGTCCTTTATCCATTTTGAGTTTATTCTTTGTTTGGTGTATGTTGGTAGTCTAGCTTCATTTTTTTGCATGTAGCTGTCCAATTTTCCCAAAACCGTTTATTAAAGAGGCTGTTTTTACTCCACTGTATGCTCTTGCCCCCTTTGTCAAGTATTAATTGAGCATATTGTCTTGGATCAATTTCTAGGTTCTCTGTTCTGTCCCATTGATCTATGTGCCTGTTCTTGTGCCAGTACCAGGCTATTTTGATTATAGTGGCTTTGTAGTATAACCTGATACCTGGTATTGTGATCCCTCCTACTTTGTTCTTTTTTTCAAGATTGCTGCGGCTATTCGGGGGCCTTTTTTGGTTCCATATAAAGTTTTGGAGTATTCTAGTTCTGTGAAGTATATATCATTGGTATTTTAATGGGAATTGCATTGAATCTATTGATAGCTTTGGGTAGTATGGACTTTTTAATGATGTTAATTCTTCCATTCTATGAACATGGTATATGCTTCCATTTTTTTATATCTGCCTCTATTTCTTTTTCTTTTTTTTAATAAGATTTTTGAGATTTATTCACCTTTTTTTTTTTATCCTCACCCGAGGACATTTTTCATTTTTTGTTCAGACAGAGTGGGAGGGAGAGAGAGGAAGAGAGAGAGAGAAACATCGAAGTGAAAGGGACACATCGAGTGGCTGCCACCCGCACGACCAACCAGGGCCAGGGACAAACTGCAACCGAGGTACGCGCCCTTAGCAGGAACCGAACCCGGGTCTCTCTGTACTGCAGGTGGACGCTCTAACCACTGAGCCAAACCGACCAGGGCTCTATTTTCTTTTTCAATGACCTATAGTTTTCTGTGAAGAGATCCTTTACCTTTTTGGTTAAGTTTATTCCTAGGTATCTTAATTTTTTTGCCACAATGATAAATGGGATTGTTTTCTTAGTTTCTCTTTCCGTAAGTTCATTGGTGGTGTATAAGTATGCCGTCGATTTCTTGACATTATTTTTGTATCCTGCTACTTTGCCATAATCATTTATTAAGTGTAGTAGATTTTTGATAGAGTCTAGGGTTTTCTATGTACAATATCATATCATCTGCAAATAATGACAGTTTTACTTTCTTCTTTTCTATTTGGATCCCTTTTATTTTTTCTTCATGACTAATTACTGTGGCCAAGACTTCCAGTACTATGTTAAATAAGAGTGGCAAAAGTGGATATCCCTGTCTTGTTCCTGTTCTTAAGGGAAATGCTTCTAGTTTTGCCCATTGAATATAATGTTGGCTGTAAGTTTCTCATAATGGCCTTTATTATGTTTAGATATGATCCCTCTATTCCCACATTGCTGAGCGTTTTTATCAGAAATGGTGCTGGCAAAACTATACTTTTTAGGGGCAATGAGGAAGAATTGTTAATTTTTAAGGTGTGATAATGGTATTATATGTATGTATGAAAATATCCTTATTACTAGGTGATGCATGTTAAATATTTGGGGAAAATGTCATGATACTTGCAAGTTATTTTTAAATGCATCTTAAGAAAGAGAGAGGGGGAAGAAACACCCACAGATATAAAAGGAAAGCATGTATGGCAAAATGTTGTTAACAGTTGTGTTGAGGTGGTATGTTTATTATACTCTTTTTCAACTTTTTTATATGTCTGAAAACGTTCAAAATTAAATATTGGGGGGAAAGGAAAGGATGATAGGAAACTTGAAGCTGCTTGTATACGAGTGGGGCTTGTCTACTTGCAGACTTCACTTTAGTGTTCTAGGACAGTACCATTTTATTTGGGACTTTAAATACTAGAATTTGCAGTATTTTTCTCTGCGGTAACAACATCCATTCTAGCACTTGATAGTTAGTTCCATTTCTTTAGGGATAGTTTACTCAGTATTTTGCCTGGGGCATAAAAGTATTTGTAGTTACAAAGAAATGAACTGGGTAGGTGAATGTTGTGACAGTCTTCCACAAGTCTCTCATGCTCTTAATCTTTTATGGGATAAGCCAAGAATGCAAGGCCTTGCCTACTTTTTACCTGGGCCATTTCTCAGAGTTGTGTTTGTAGCACACAGTCTTGAATGATAAGATAATGCCTCTTTTGGGACAAGGAACAGGATTGCTGATTGCTTTCTATAAAATAGTAGGCTCCCCCAAGCATGGTATTCCTCAGCTTTGACCTGAACTACTATGTGTACAGCATCTTTCTAGGCTTATATCACTTTACCCCCAGGGACTTGGGATCCAGGGAACCAATGCAAACATGCTGATGCTGTGCTGTGATTAATCAAGTTCTTTGTCTCTGAACTAGAAGTTTTTTGTCTAACAAAACAGTAACAGGCTAATCAGTTAATTTGTAACTAGTACAAAATCAAATCTCAGGCCTGTCAGTGACTATTGAGTTTTTAGTAAATAGGTCTTCAGCAATCCCTCTGTTTTCTGCCCAAGTTCTCACTTCCACTCTTCACTGGACCTGCATTTTCGGAACTCTGAAGTCCCGGGGATTCTGCTGGGCTAAGAACCTTGCTTTCTAAGTTTAAATGGATGATACAGTATTCCCCCACTATCCAAAACCTTTCATAAGCTGAAATGGCATAAAGTGGAAACCAATTAACATTCATAAAACAAGAAAATCCTCTTTGGATTTCTTGCTGTTCGCAAAAACTATTACAGGTCTTCTGTAAAAGCAAAGCAGCGTGACTCAGACTTTGGGAAAGCAGGGGATGCCTGTGCTACCACCACTCATTCAGCTGTGTAAGTCAGAAACGTCATAGTCCTTTCCCTCTTCAAATTTAACTCATGACCAGACCTGGTTATTTTGTCTTCTTAGCATCACATCTTTCTTCATGTACACTGCTATTGGTTTAGCATACGTCTGTCTCATCTCTGAACTGGGTTACTGCAGTTTAGCTGTGGACTGAATTCCTCTGTCAGAATTCATATGTTGAAGCCCTAACCCCTAATGTGAATGATTGTGTTTAAAGATAGGGCTTTTAGGAAGTAACTGAGATTAAACGAGATCATAAGAGTTGAGTCCTAATCTGGTAGGATTGTTGGCTTTATAAAAAAAAAAAGGAAGAGTTCTCCTTCTCTCCCCCTCCCCCTCCCCCATGTATCTCCTCCCCCTTTCCCCTTATCTCTGTTGTGGTTCATCCATGCTTTCTCCCCTCCCACCATTTCCATCTCTTTGAACCTCTTCAGTGCTGTCATAGGTACGTTTTAAAGTTGAAACTGTTATCAAATTTGCCTGTTTTTGGAACCTTTATGTTTCCCTACAAAATGATTTTCAAATTGCTTGCCTTGTCATACTGGATCGTTCATGTGTTGGCCCTTTTACATTTTACATTTTATCACTTGCCTCCTTTCTTGCCCAGTGTCCACTCATCTGTGCTTGGGCTGCATAAGTCTACTTACAGTTTTTTAATGTGTCATGCCATCTTAAATCTCTGGGCCTCTCCTTATGCAAGGAGCATTTGATGCTAGAGATGCTGCTTTACCTTCTCCCACCCCTCCCCCCACACAGATCTGCTTGCAAAATATGTATTCACCTTTTAAGCTTACATTAACTTCTAAGAAAGCTTTCTCTGAACTACGTAGGATAAAATGGATCTCTTTCTCTCTCTCTGTTATGTCTCGTGTGCTTTTAAAATAATTCTATTATAACATGTTTAATATTTTATTTCCCTTCGTTTATAATCTATCTCTTCCTTTTATTAGATGTGTTGGTGGCTAAACTAAGGCTAAATGTATAGTATGTTAGAACATAGGTTTGTGTATATATAGAAAAATACATTTATTTTAGGCAATTTGCTCATGTGATTGTGGAGACTGGGTGAGTCCAAAATCTGATGATATTGGCAGACTGGAAAACCATGTAAAAGTTGATGTTACCACTTGAATCCAAAAGACTCTGCAGGCAGAATTCTCTCTTGCTTGGAGGAGGTCACCCTTTATTCTATTAAGCTCTTCAACTGATTGAATGAGGCCCATCCACGTTATGGAGAGCAATCTGCTTTACTCAAAGTCTACATTTGAATGAAATTTAAATCTCATTCAGAAACACTCTCACAGAAAACAACCAGAATAATTTTGACCACATATCTGAGCATCATGGCCCAGCCAAGTTGACAAATAAAATTAACCATCACAGATAGTGTTCACACCTTGATGTAATTTAGTCTGAATATGCCATAAGACTTCACACAGCCTTCCTCAGGCTCAGGGTAGAGTTAGTCCCTGTTGGATTCAACCCACCATGTGATGCTTACTGCCTTATTCCCTCCAGAAGCCCACTGATTATTTCTATCCTTTTTAATTGCATTCCACCCACAGAAACAAGGGTGATATTTATTTTTACACAGCACACTATATCATCACAGGCATGAAGCAGCTATATTTTGTCCACTATAGTCAAGGATCTTTCTAAGCTTTCAGTCATTAATGTTAATAGTTACACAGTGATCAGTCTGCTAGGAATTGTATATCGCATGATGTGATGGTCCAGGAAGGAGTAATTCCATTAAATTTTTTCCCAAATGATATCCTTTGTATTAGATGTACCCTGAAAAATAGGATCAAAAGATACTGGTATATTACTAGGGTTTTATTGGTTCATCACTTGGTCTTATTTGTCATCATAGTGAATGACCAAAATGTCTCCAATTAGATGCTACTTAGGTTAGACCTTGTCAGGTTCCAAAGCAGAGGGAGTCTTGACAAACATATAGTTTCACATCTTTAGGTATCTGGTATACGTTTTCTAAGATACAACATTATTTTGTTGCTTGGAGTTTATCTCAAGGAACCAATCAAGTGTTAGATTTCTCTTGTAGCATATTCATTTATTCTTTCATCTACTTAAGCTACTATTTTGTCTTCTTTCTGTTTGCTCTTGATTCAAACCCAAACTATTCCACTTTTGGAAGGTTCATCCACAGTGCTGGCCCAGTTTGCTGAAAGATTTATGAGGATAGCAAGTGCTTGCCCTACAGTACTTTTCTATTCATGTAGGGTAGGGTCACACAGATGTAGAACTGATGGGCTATTTTGTCCACTAGGCACTATAGCTGCAGTCACTGTCAACCTCAATTTTGTAAGATGGGTTGAAGACATAATCCATCCCATTAGGCCCTTAGGTATTCTGCAATAAATTTTAAAGCTATAATTACAGTTTCTTGCTTTGGAGTTATGCCTGAATTTAGCACCCACAGTTCAAGCCCTGGTGCCAAAAACTACTTCATATTATAGGAAAGGCATGTTAAGATGATGTGGGGAAAAATTGTGTAGTCATACCAGCATCCTCCCTAACCATCTTTCTGAGATCCCTTACAAAAGCAGAGGAATCTATCTTGTGGAGACCTGCCTTTGGTCCCCTTCATGTTGAGTGTGATCTTGTACTTGTGAATATCCTTCTTAACTATTTTCACCCATTTTGATAACAAATGTGCAATGGCCTGTTCCAGTTTTTGTAAAGCACTGCTCTGAGGATGATATGCAACATTATATGTTCATTTGGTGTGTTTTTTCTTCACTCATTCTTGGACACTATCATTAAATGCAGTTTCTGATCTGAAGAACTAAACTTTGGCTTTCCAAATTGGTACCATGTATACATTTGCTTCAGTCCTTTTATTGTGTTTTGAATATTTGTATCTACCACCAGGTATGCAAAGCCCAGGTCAGAGTAAGTGTCTACTGTCATGTCCATTATAGGCTCCTGGGGTTATGGTCAGTGTTCCCTTGCCCACTGTGTGTGGAGCCTTCACTGTAGGAAATCTGCTTCATAGCTGTTTGCAGTGTGTCTTTTTCGTCGGTGGATAGGACAGTCCGACAGTCCTTGTTGGCATTTTGTGCCTCAGAGGGTGCAAGAGGAATAAACTGATGACTGCAGCTCCCGTGTGCCCATACATTTTTATGAACTGAAGTGGCAACCTCGAGTGAGCATATACTAAGAATTTCACTTGTTGGTTTCAGTCACTTTCTCATTTTTTTTTGATGGATATTAACATGTCCTATTCTAATGAGTTCCTTAAATTCCCAAATGATTGCATCCCTTACTCAAGGGCACCACTTATGGGCTTTTGCCATAGGTTCCAGTCCGCATTACTAATAGTCCAACTTTTTTTTTTTTAATCCTCACCCGAGGACATTTTTGGATATTTTGTTCAGATAGAGTGGGAGGGAGAGAGAGAGAAACATCGACATGAAAGGGACACATCGAGTGGTTGCCACCCACACCACCCAATCAGGGCTGGGGACAAACTGCAACCGAGGTACGTGCCCCCAGCGGGAACCAAACCTGGGTCTCTCTGGACCACAGGCCAACGCTCTAACCGCTGAGCCAAACCAGCCAGGGTATAATCCAACTTTCTATTTCTTCTCCCCATGTGCTTGACCATATCACCAAGCCTTTCACTACCACCCATGAGTCAGCACACACACAGACTTCAGGGCTCTTTGTTGTCTGACTCTTCTGTCACTGAAAACATAACAGCCGGCAGTTCAACACACTGAGCTGATTTATTCTTGTCTTCTTCAGTCTGAGTTTTTTTCCACCAGTTTGTCTCAGTGTGGCAGCTTTCCAAACAGGATGCTGTTCATCACCCTGGAGCTGCCATCTGTAAACTAGGAGCTTTCTGTTTATCAACTAGGGGCTGATAATAGGGCACTGCCCATGTGGCACTAGCATCCAGTAGTTCTCCAGGTGGCTTCAAAGTTGATCCTAAAGGAAAAGAGGCTATTTGTTCATAAGGATGATAGTACCTCCTTGTTTTCCTCTCATAGACGTTCCTGTATAAACCATTTTCATTTTGTTATGGAGATTTTCATGGCATTTCCTTCTTTATTAGAATGTTTCACTGACATTACACAAAACATTATAGGTATTTCAGATTTCAAGATTATTTCCTTCAGTTACAGATGCAGTTTCAATTCATGACCAATAACAAGCCAGTGTCTTTCAAACAACATCTTCTGTGTTGCTGCATCTGAACATTTTCTTATCCAAAACCCCCAGCAGTCACTGCTGGGCAGCACTCATGGGCTTTGGCCAGAAGTTCCCGTTTGAATGAGTTTGAGTTGTAAACACTTCCAAAATCATATCGAAGCATGGGTCATAGAGACCAAATGTAGTGATTAGGCTACTATGCCCTGTTGTAATTCAGATACAACCTGCTGTTGTTCAGGCCTCCATTTTAATATGGTTTTCTTTCAGGTAGTTTTTTTCTTTTTTAATTTATACACACACACACACACACACACATATCATTGATTTCAGAGAGAGAAAGGGAGAGGGAGAGAGGGATAGAAACATTGATGAGAGAGAAACATCAGTTGGCTACCTCCTGCAGTCCCCCCATAACCTGGGCTTGTGCCCTGATCGAGAATTGAACCGGTGACCTCCAGGTGCATGAGTCAACACTCAGTCCACTGAGCCACACCGGCCAGGCTCAGGTAGCTTTTTGGATAAGAGCTAGAAATATTCCCAGATATAGACTATTTACCCTCTATAATCCTAACAGCCCCGTTAAGTTTGTGCTTCCTGTTTGGTTTCTGGGGTAGGCAGTGACACCAGTGACTCCTGTCCAAGTTATTTCTAAGAACTTTAACATTTGAGTAAGCCTTGGATCTTTGCTGAATTTACCAACCAAGTTATTATCCAAACAATGACAATAAACTGGTGATTTCAGATAATCCTGTGGCAAAACAGCAAATGTAAATTAGATTCCTTCCCACATGAAGACAAAGGGTGGTTGACTCTTCCGATATCAAGAAAAAGACATTTGTAAGATCAAAAATTAATAATGTCCTTCTTTAGGTAATATTGAAAGACTACTCTCCTGTTTTTAACTTGTAGAAAGAGAGGATGAGAGGTATGTCATTTTTCCTGATGAGATTCGTGCTGGGTAGAACAGATAAGATAAATAAAATCATAACTTTTATGTAAAAATCTAGAACATTTAATAACTAAGGTCAGATGGGGAGAAGTTATCTGTTTAATAACCAGTGAGAGTAAGACACTGATGTGAGTTGATTTGTCCTGATACCGAGCCTACAGAGTAATTGGGAATATGTGGCCACACACACACATTTTTTTTTTTTTAATGAAGACATGAACTCATCCAATGAAAGAATTTTCAGAATTCTTCATTCAATTTTGCAAATTTAATGAGAAAACAATTTTCAGCTAAAGTAGGCAATTAGTACTTAGGTAAGATTTCTAAGATACTCAGCCTGAGCTGTGGTGGTGTTCTTGGTTAGCATTTGTAGCCCTGCATGACAGGTAACTGTCCTGTCACAGCAACCATTTGCTAGAAATCATGTGATTGGCCCTGGTCGGTTTGGCTCTATGGTTGGAGTGTTGGGCTGCAGACCAGAGTCCCGGGTTCAGCCCCCGCTAGGGACACATACCAAAAAAAAAGGAATCATGTGATTGCCTTCTGTCAGTAACTCATGTATATGCTTCATAGAGCAATAGACTGGGAACACATGGCCTCAGCCTGCTGAACTGGGTGTCCACTCCTCCACGCTCAGCGATTTAAGATAGTGTTACAAAGCTAAATGTCTTATCAGAGTACAGCTAGACTCAATTTCCATACATTTTGTGATAAATATTAAAGGAAAAGAATTCATTGTTTACTATCTAAATGCATTATTTTTTGCTTTTTCAGAATATTTAGGCTATGTTTTTTCTCTCATTATTAAGTTATCCCTGGAGCAGTTTACATACAAAATGTCATCTATACGTAGATCTTCAGGACCTAACCCCTATTATAAGTATGCAGCTACCTGTATTAAATGTGAACTGCTAGTAGATATTTACCTTTTGTTCATTCTGACCCTTTACACCTTGTAAGTTGTTTCATGTGAGTGTGATGGTAAAGGCTGTGTATGTTAGCTACTAAAGTGGGGATGAGAAATAGGTATGCATGCATAAACTTGTGATTATTCATGTGTTTTGATAATATTTTGATAATTGCTACAGTATTATCCAAAAATCATAGTAAGTATCATAGGTTTTAAAGTAATATGTAATGTGCATGTAAATAATTCTGTGGGAAATAAAAATTTACCTACCTTCTCTTTACCCTTTTATTCAGTTATGCTGTGATTCATCTGCTATCAGTTATCTGTTCCTTCTCATTTTCCATTGCACTTCCTGTACTGCCTTTTTTTTCAGTCAGCACTGAAGCATGCCTAAGTCTCTCTCATTTTAATGATTTTTAGTCCTTCTTTTGTTTGCTCTCTTAGCAACCTTTGACCTTGTGACTGCTTTCTTTTAAAAATACTATCCTAACTATGCCATTGTGTTACCATAGTCTCTGGTTTTCTTACCTCTGTGAACACTCATTCTCCATCTCCTTTGCAACTTTTTTCTTTTTATCAGCCCCTTAATGTTAGATTTGTCAAGGCTCAGTTTTGGTTTTCTGTTTTTTTCTGTGAATGATTTTACTCCCTTAGCTTCTGATTCTCTCTCTATGCTGTTTGATTCGAAATCCTAATCTACATTCTTAGCTCCCTGTGCTTTGGACCGGACAGCTTTGCTTGGGTATTTCATTAGGTACCTCTCACTCTGCACATGCAAAACAGAACTGAACCGCCCTGGCCAGTTTGCTCAGTGGTTAGAGCATCGGCCCATGAACCAGAGAGTCCTGGGTTTGGTTCCCACTAAGGGTATGAACCTCAGTTGTGGTTCGTCCCCGGCCCTGTTTGGGGTTGTGTGGGTGGCAGCCACTCAATGTGTCTCTCTCACACCGATGTTTCTCTCTTTCTCCCCCTCCCACTCTGTCTGAAGATAAATGCAAAAATGTCCTCGGGTGAGGATAAAAAACAAAACAAAACAAAAAAACAGAACTGATCATCTTTCCACTCCCCAGGAAATTTGTTTCTATATGTCACTGATATATCTAGTCACCCAGACGAGCTACCTATGAGTTACACTTGAATTCTTTCTGTCCCTCAATTTGTGCAGCTCCCCACTATTTCTAGTTTCCTACTAACTGTTCCTCTAATCCTTCATTGGTGTGGCGTCCACACCTTAATCTAGGCTCCTTTCCTTTGTTGCTCATTTATCCATTCATTTAATCATTAGTTTAACAAGTATTTTTTGACTGCCTACTCTGTGCCAAGCAGTATTCTAGATACTGAGGAGATCACACAATTATTAAAACATCTCTGCCCTCATGGAGATCACATTCTTGTGGGGGAGGGGAATACTGACAGTAAACAAAATAAGTAAAATATGTATGGTTCATTTTAAATTTATTTTTCAATACATTTTACATTGTGTTATTTTGTATTACTTTCAGGTGTACAATATAGTGGTTAGACAATCATATTTTATAAAGTGCCCCCCCACCCTGATATTTCCATTACCTATCTTGAGCCATATATAGTCATTACAATATTTTTTCCTATATTCCCCATGCTGTACTTTGTATCCCCAGGACTACTTTTTAACTGTCAATTTGTACTTCTTAATACTTTCACCTTTTTCACCCAGTCCCCCTTCCCCCTCCCCACTGGCAACCATTCTGTTTCTGTATCTATGAGTTCATTCCTATTTTGTTTGTTTGTTTATTTTGTTCTTGAGATTTCATATATAAGTGAAATCATATGGTATTTGTTTTTCTCTGTATGACTTATTTCAGTTAATACCCTCCAGGTCCATCCATCCTGTTGTAAATGGTAAGATGTCATTCTTTTTTTATGGCCAAGAAATATTCTGTTTTATATATGTACCACAACTTTTTTATCCATTCATCTGTTGAGGAGCACTTGGGTTGCTTCCATATCTTAGCTCTTGTAAATAACGCTGCAGTGAATATAATGGTGCATAAAAATACATGTTATTTAGATGATGATAGTGCTTTGGAAAAAAATTAAAGCCATGAGACAGGATGACTTGGACAATGGAAAGAGTATACATAGAGAATAATTCCAAGCACTGGGCATTAAGAAATTGAAGAGATGAGGAATCAGAAGTGGAGAGAAAAAGAACAGACTATTGAGGCAGGACACTGTGATATCCGTAAAACCAGGTGAAGAATACATATTAAGGAGAAGGAATGATTCTCTCTGTCGATTCAGTCACATGGAAATCAGTGAAAGTGCTCTGGTTGGAGTTCTCCAGACTCATCTCCCTGGCTAACTGGAATTCTTGACACCTTCACTCTGAAGCCAAATGTTATTACAAAGTTATGCATTTTATTATCTTCTACTTCTCAGTGACTTTGGGAAAGCTCAAACTACTTCACATGGCCTACAAGGTCTGAGCTGACCTGTACGGCTTCATTTTCCTCTTTTGAACTCTACACTCAAGCCATTATGAACTTTATGAGTTATTTGAAGTTTATTTTCTCACAGCCTTGATCTCACCTCTTTACTTTGCATGAAACACTCATTCTGTCCTTTATCTATCTGACTGCTACTAGTTCTCAGGTAATAAGTGTCACTGCTTTAGTTAGATCTCTAATCCAGTACTAGGTTAGTTTCTCAGAGATTCCGATATTTACTCTTATAACTTATATTACACTTTGTTTTTTCTTGCAAACTACTTTCTCTAATATGTAAGCTAAATTAGGTCAGAGGCTCTGTTCACTTGTTTTACAACATTATTCCTGGTGTCTGGCATGGAGCTTGGCACAGAAATGGCACTTAATATTTTTTTTATTGAATATTAGATAAAATGAGCCCTGGCCATTTTGGCTCAGCGGTTAGAGTGTCGGTCTGTGATCCAGAGAGACCCAGGTTTGGTTCCTGCTAAGGGCACATACATTGGTTACAGTTTGTCCCCGGCCCTGGTTGGGTCTTGAGGGAGGCAGCCACTCGATGTGTCCCTTTCATGTCAATGTTTCTCTCTTACTCTCTCTCCTTCCATCTCTATCTGAACAAAAAATGGAAACATGTCCTTGGGTGAGGATTAAAAAAAAAAAAGAATATTAAATAAAATGATAATGTGATATTTCTGATTTAGTATAATTATAATATTTGAAGCATTTTTTCTGTTCTCACTTCATATATGTATATTTTTATGTAAAATGGAAAGTTTGATGTGATGGTAGTAATCTACTTTTTAAAAGTCTGCACTGGGTATACAAATTTAACAGGGAAACGTATCCACAAATTCAAAAGTGAGATTGAAAGGTAAGGGGTAATGTATTCTTACATTTATGTAGACTGGAAACAAGAAGATTTCAAAAATCTTCATCATAGTTTATAGATCCCTTCAAGGTAACACTATAAATGAAGGAAGGGAATTATTTTATTCTCTGAAGATTGCAGTGGGAAGGCAGCAGTTGCCTGCAGTGAAGGAAAGAAAAGTTTAAGCTGAAGATTTAAAAAAAAAGAAAAGAGTTTTCTGCTGAGAGAACCGATAGACAATGAAATAGCCTTAGAAGCACTCAAAGTGATAAATTTTGAAGGTACCATATTCAAGAAATAATTAGCTGTTCCCTTAGGGAAGTACTGCTTTCTCTTGTGATATTCAGAAGAACTGATTATACTTCATTTACTTTATATTCAGAACTTATCCCATGTTGCATGACTTTTAAAGTTTCCTATGCAGATTTTAGATATGACTAAATAGAGCAAGAAAAAGAGAAATGACTTGCCTAAGAACCTTTAATATTATTATTAGATCCCATATTCATACCTCTTAATCGTATTGCTTTACAATATTGTACGTCAGAAATTTTGATTCAACAGTATATTTATAAGGAATATTTTTAGTATCTTAGATCTAGTATTATGGTAATGTAATGCATAATTATTTTATCATAGTTATGTTTTGTATCTTATAATATTTAGGCTAGACCATTTTTTTGTAATGCTCTCAATCAGTATTTTGAACATGGTAAATTCTTCCTATGAAGTTAAGTTGAGCATTTAAGAAGGTCATCACTTTTTTCTCTTTAAAGTATTTTTAGTAAATTAGTTCTATAGTTTGTTAAAGGATAATTTAAGATACTGATTTTTAAGGGTTCTCCAGGAAAACCTAGCTGATTTGCTATTTTAAAATTATATAGGTAATATGCTTCATATTCTTATTTGGAAATAACTGATTTATTGGTACAAATTTCTATACTGACATGCTCTTTGCTGCGTCAGGCTATTTGCCATACTGTGAACATTGGTTATTGTTGTCGGAGACATTGTGCCATCCCTTTCACCTGGTCTTTTCTTCCAGTTGCACAAACTGCATCCTTTGTCTTCTTTAAAATCCTTCATTTTTTAAATTTCACATGATTGTCTTTATTGGGAAAGGTGGTGGGATTCTCTAGCACACTTTCCTTTTTGAGTTCTAGGCTCTTCTAAGTACTTGGCATGTTGTGAGACTTAACTTTGGTAAACAGATTGTTTTCTAAACTATTTAATAAAATCCTGTTGTCCTTATATTAAATTATGTGATACAACTTGATTATATAGGAGAAGCTTTATTAATAAACTTCTAACTGGTTTCTTACTAACTTACTAACTGACTGATTCACACTGCAAGTTGTGGCTAGCGTAGGGCATTCCCTAGTAGTCTGTGTCTCATTCCCTCCAGCTGAGTTTAAACCCAAACTTGATTATTCTAATTTTGTTTTTTATTATAATTCTGTGAACCAATGAAAATGGAAAGAAAAATAATTCCTATTTTTATGAAAATGAAGTTGAATAATTTGGAAAGATTGGATAAAGGCTGATGCTGTCAAATTAGATATGACTGTAATAACTGTAAGAGATTGTATGTGTGTGTGCACATGCATGTGTGTAAAGGTATAAAATCTAAAGAAATTTTTACTTATTACTTTGCAAGTGTTTCTTAAATGTTTTAAATGTGTTCAATCCAGTTTAATGAAAATAAACTAGAAATCATGGATGATGCGTAATGGGTATGGCATATGTAAGAAAGACAAATGTTCCAGAATTCCAGGCAATGGAATCATACTCAAAGAAGAGGCCTTCGTTCTATGACAGAAAATTAATAAATAAATGAATGTTTATATTCATAAAAAAGTATATAGAACTTCTATCCCCAGCCAAAATATGGACTAACTGGGGATGAATATTTCCTCTGCTTAAGTAAACAAAAAGTCAGAGAAAATATATGAAACAATAATTTTCAGACATTTTACAATAGCTCACTGCCTACGGAGAGACTCCAAGCTACATACAGCACAAGGAGGAAAAACTTAAGTATAGTCTGTAGGTGTCACTGAGTTGATAACACAGAGTTCAGAGTTTGGGGAGTCCAACTTGGTTAGGATTTACCCAAATTTGTGGGTAGTATACTAGAGAGAAGAGAGCTACAGAGAAGCAAAAAGGGAAACTGCACTGGACCTCTATAGTGCATTTATCTTGAGTTTTTGGCTGAGTCGGTGCATGCATGTGGGTAATCTACTAACTTGACTAACATGCATTTTTTTAGTAATCTAAAGACAGCAAATTTAAAAAAAAAGGAAGAAATAAAAAAGTCTTCATTTACATTAGACATAATTGTGTACATAGAATCTACAAAAATCAAACTTCTAGAACTATTAAGAATTCAGCAGAATAGAAGGTTAACACACACATGCTCACACACAGGAGTAAACCACTGGAAAGGAGCAAGCAAACACTCTGAAGCTTTCCTTGGGTCGTGAGTAGATTGTATTTCTACCAGCCAGAGTGAAATGATCTAACACATAGGATATTGGGTATTTCGTACAAGAGTAGTGTGTTAGTACTGGAATCAAATTAACTCTAAACTAAAAGCTATTCAGGAATTGCTTTCATAAAACTTAAACACATTTCTTATGAGAGCCAAACTGTATCAAAATAACTAGATCTCACAATCTCAGAATAAAACCTCAGAATAATTTAGGGGGATACAATAAAATCTAGTAACCAACAAAACTCACAATGTCTGGCATCCAGTCAGAATTACCAGGCATGCACAAAAATAGGAAGACATGTCCTGTAACTAGGAGAAAATGAATCAGTAGAAACAAATCCAAATGACACATAAGATAGAATTAGTAGACAAGAACATTAAAGCAACTGTTATAAATATACTTCATTGTTCAAGATGATAGAGGAATGCATGAGCATGATAAGGAGGAAAATAGACGATATAATAAAGATCCAAATTGAGCTTTTAGAAAGGAAAAGAACAATATATGATTTGAAAAATACACTGGATAGGATTATTAGGAGATTTGACTTTGCTTAAATAAAGACACGTGAAATTAAAGCATAGCAATGGAAACTACCAATAGAAAAAAAAAAACACAGAGAAACAAGAGCTATAGGATAATATCAAGGGGACATGTTTATTTGTAATTGGAGTCTCAGAGAAGAGGAAATGGGTGATAGAAAAATATTTGAAGAAATAATGATCGAAAAACTTCCAAGTTTGATGAAAGATATAAACCCACAGAACTTAAAATGTGATGAAGAATAAATGGAGAAAAATCACACAAAGGCACTACATAATAAAATTTCTAAAAGACATTGGTAAAGAGAACTTCTTAACATTGGCAGAGGAAAAAAGACACCTTACATTTAGAGGAATAAAAATACAAATGACAGTAGACTTCTCATCAGAAATAATGAAAGCCAGAAGATAGTGGAATGAAAACTTCAAAGTTCTAAAAGAAAGAAGTCAACCTTGAGTTCTGTGACCAGCAAAAATATTGATTTTAACTGAAGACAAGCATACAAAAGCTGAAATAATCAACATATATGAAATGTTAAAGGTAGTCTTTCTGGTAGAAGGAAAAATGATACCAGATGGAAACTTGGATACATAAATGAATAATGAGCGTAAAAAAATGTTATATAGGTGGATAAATGTATTTTTTTTATATTTAAAACAATCCATTAAAAGATAATTGAGTCCTGGCCAGTGTGTCTCAATTGGTTGGAGTGTTGTCCCATACACCAAAAGATGGTGGTTTTGATCCTCAGTCAGGGTACATACCTGGGTGGCGGATTCAATCTCTGGTCAGGGCATATGCGGGAGGCAACCGATCTATGTTTCTCTCTCACTCTCTCTTGCCTTTTCTCTCTCTAGAATTAAAAAAAGAGGATGAGATAATGAATAGAATTAAAATGGACAAAACATCTGAATAGAAATTTCTGAATAGATGATGAGCAAATGGCCAATAAGCACATGAAAAAATGTTCAACATCATTAATCATTTGGGAAATGCAAATCAAAACCAAGAGATCTTATTACTTCATACCTACTAATATGGTTATAATAAAATAGAAAGATATCAAATGTTAGTGAGGATGTTGGAAAAAAGAACATCCCTCATACATTGTTGTTGGTATTATAAAATGGGGAAGCACCTTGAAAAATAGTCTAGCAGTTCCTCAATATGTAAAACCACATGACCATAGAGTGACTATATGACTTAGAAATTCCAATTCTAAGTGGATATCTAAGAGAATTGAAAATATATGTCCACACAAAAACTTGTTTGCTCATGTTCATATCACAATTTTATTCATAATAGCAAAAAAGTGGAAACAACTAGAATGTTCATCAACTTATGAATATATAAACAAAGTGTGGTATATTCATACAATGAAATATTATTTGGCAGTAAAAAGTAATAAAGTACCGATATCTGCTAGATTATGTATGAACCTTGAGAACATTATACAAGTGAAAGAAGCCAGTCATAAAAAAAAACAAAAAAACAAACATTTTGAAAGATTTCAATGTACGAAATGTCCAGAATAGGCAAATATATAGAAACATAGTATATAAATTAGAAATTTAACTAACATTAGGTGTGGGGAGAATAATGAAGGACTGAAAACAGATAGGTGTTTCTTTTAGAGGGATAATGGAAATGTTCTAAACTTAGTGGTGATGGTTTCATGATTCTTTGACTATACTAAGAATCAATAAATTGAATAATCAAAAGGATGAATTTTATGGTGTGGAATTACATTTCAATAAAGCCAGTGACAAAAGATTTTTTTAAAAAAATCCTCACATGAGGATATTTTTCCATTTATCTTCAGCTAAAGTGGGAAGGAGGGAGGGAGGGAGCAAGAGAGAGACAGAAACCTAGATGTGAGAGACACGTTGATTGGTTGCCTCCCGCATGACTTCAACCAGGGCCAAGGACCAAACTGCAACCGAAGTACATGCCCTTAACCAGAATCGAACCCCCGTCTCATTGACCATGGGCCGATGCTCTAACCACTGAGCAAAACCAGCCAGGGCAGATATTTGACTCTTTAAATAAAAATAATGATAATGCATGGTAGAGTTTAAAGCATGTGTACAAATAAAATATGTGACAATAGCACAAAGTTTAGGAAAGGAGAATTAGAAGTATTCAAAGTTTATTTTGCTATAGTGAAGTGATATATAATATGAAGATAGACTCTGATACCTCAAAAATATGTACAGTAATCTTTGGGCCAGCCTTTAAAAACAAAGAGGTTTAGCTAATTAAGGAGATAAAAATGACATAAAAATTTTAAACAGTATAAAAGATTCCTGGAAAAGAGTATAAATGGAATAAGGAAGAATTGAGAGGAATAGCAAGAAATCAGATTTAAATTCAACCATATCAATAATTATTTTAAATATAAATGATCTAAAATGGCAGAGATTAGCGTATTGGATAAAAAAGAAAGGCTTAGCCATATGCTATTTATAAGAACCCACTTTAAATAAAAAAGACAATAGGTATAAAACTAAAAGTATGGCCCTGGCCAGTGTGGTGTTCAGTGGTTAGAGTATCGGACCACATACCAAAGGGTCACAGGTTCAATTCCCAGTCAAGGGTACTTACCTGTTAACAAAAACAAACAAACAAAAAAAACTAAAAGCATGGAACAATAAGGTAACATAGTAACATTAATCAAATGGAAGCTGGGACAACTAGATTAATGTGAGGCAAATACAATTCCAGAGCAAGGAATATTACTTGGGCTAAAGAGGTCATTTAATCATGATAAATGGGTTCATTCTTCAAGAGAACACAATAATCCTAAAAGTTTATGCCTTTAATAGCAGACCTTCAAAATACACAGAGCAAATGCTGATAGAAAAAGAATTAGATAAATTCAGTTGCAGGTGGAGATTTCATCACCCTCTCAATAATTCAAGTAGATGAAAAATCAAGGCATATATAGAAATTTGAACACCACTGTTACCTAACATTATTGAAGAGATAGTTTTAGAACACTCCATCTAACAACCTAAAAATATACCCAATGAAAAAAATTTTTCTTTATTGATTTTAGAGAGAGAGGGAGAGAGAGAGAAACGTTGGTGAGAGAGAACATCGACTGGCCGCCTTCTGCATGCCCCTCACTGGTGATTAGGCCCACAACCTGGGCATGTGTCCTGACCGGGAATCGAACTGGTGACCTCTTGGTACATGGGTTGACACTCAACCACTAAGCCACAGCGGATGGACACAATATACCTAATTTTAAGTGTACTCAGAAAATTTACCAAAATAAACCACATTCTTGACCATAATGGAAGTTTCAACAAAAGTTAAAGGATTCAAGCCATCAAAAGTGTATTTTCTGACTGTGCACAATATGTTCTCTCTGATAGAGAGCTATCTGAAAAAAAATCCCAATTTTATTGTTTGAAAGTAAATAATACAGTTTGAATAACCCATGAGTCAAAGAAAATATTCCAAGGAGAATTAGAAAATGTATTTAATTTATTGAAAATGGAAATATAGCATACTAGTGGGGTACAGCTAAAGCATTGCTTTCAGGAACATTTATAGCATTAAATGTTTATATTAGAAAAGTACAAAGGTTTAAGATTGATGACTTAAACTTCCACTTTTATTACACTTTGTAAACAAGAGCAAATTAAGTACAAAGTAAGTTGAAGAAAGAAGGAATAAAGATAAGAGCAGTAATGATTTAAATAAAAAACAGGAAGGCATTAGGGGAAAAATCAATAAAAGCAAAAGTTGGCTCTTTGATGATATCAGAAAATTTGATAAACCTTTAGCTAGGAGACATTAATTGACAATTTAATGTGTGAAAGAGGGATTATCACTACAAATTGTACAGACATTTAACAGATAGTAAGGGAATATTATGAGTAACTTTATGCCAGTAAATTCAACAACTAGATGAAATGCACAAAGTCCTTGAAAAACAAACTATAAAATCTCACTAATGAAGACATAGATAACCCAAATTATTTTAACTTTTTATTGAGGTATTCTACTTATATTTAACTTTCTGTTAAGGAAATATTTCTTTAACAGAAATCGTTAAAAATATTTTCTCATAGAAAACTATAGACTTAGGATTGTATCATTGGTGAATTCTACTAAACATTTGTAAAGGTCACACTGGAGAAATTATAGTTATGTTAATATAGATTTTAACCCTTTCTTTAAGATGGCTCTGATTTTAAAATGAGATAAAATAATGTATTAAAAATTTTTATATAAATATGAAACAAAAAATAAGCTATGAAATGTTTGCTTGCTTATCTCTTGGTTGTCTTAAAATCTGTCTTTTTAACATTGTGGTATTTTAGCTAGATCAAGAGATAATTTGTGGAATGATTTTGTATTAATCAATTTAACATTCATCAGAATTATTGACTATATAATAATTAGCTCTATTTCAAAGATTTTATTAGAGGGTTACAGCAGGGTGAGATATTCTTATTTGATGAGTTCTGAGGATCTTGTTATCCAGACTTCTGTGGTTGTAGTGAGGAATGTTGAATAACAAAATCCCAAAATGAAATAGTGGTAATACTTGTGTATTATTGATATATTGGTCCATCTATTAAAAACAGGTGGGAACTGTTTTTTTTTTTATTTATTTTTTTGCCAAGTTAATTTTTTACTATACTTATAAATGTTGCATTGTTTTATATACTACTTAATTCTGAATAGTAAACTTCATTAATATTCTAAATTATTTGAGGATAGGCAAACTTGAGTGTGAAAGAGTCATAGTTTTTGGGATTAAGAATTTCAAAAAACAAATTAATTTTCAGAGGTATAATATTTAATACATGATCCTGACATTTCTTTCCAGAAATCAAATTAGTTTATTCTTAACATGCAAGTTTTCACAACCCTGTTAAAATGAGTTTATTCTCTGAACTTGTACAGAAACCTACATATTGCTGAAATGTTATCAAAAGACCTTTTAAAAAGTGCCAAGAAATGAATTATATATTTAGGTTTATTCTTAATACTAGCAGCAGGAAGAGCACATTGTGAGCTAAATTGGTTAATTGAAGTTGGAATCAGTACTACCTTTATACATAGATCACATACCAGAAGATAATTAAGAACTACATTAAGATAATCTCGAGGACCAGTGTGCTCCAAATATTTCTGTGTGGAGAATGGCACACAGATATATTATACAGAACATATAAGCATATGAATTTACTTAATATTACTTGAAAATAAAAATTTTAATTATTAGCCACAAAATAAAGGCAGATTACATAAGTAACAAGATTTTTCCCCAGTGACATGAAATGTCAACATCTCATCTGTTGAACAAGTTTAGAGTATGATGCATCAAAGACTTCACACAGGCAGTGGTTTGACAGTCAGTTAAAATCTTCTAACCCTTGCTACTCAGAGTGTGGCTACTCAAAGCAACATCTGGCAGATTCTTAGAAATGTCCACTCCCAGGCCTCACCCTAGTCCTACTGAATTAGAGTCTACATTTTAATACTACAATCAGGTGATTAATATGCACATTACAATCTGAGAAGCACCAAACAATTTCTCTTGGAGAGATGTGAGCTTTTGTGGGGCTATATTGCATGACCTTTCTGAAAACATTTTTAGAAATTTTAACCCTCTTTATTTCCAGCTATTTCTCATACACTTTTAATTCTTCTTCAACTCATGTCTCAGACTTTGGAAGTTAGGTTGCTTTATGGCAGTTTACATCCTCACTGGTGAATAAAAAGATGGCAAAGGAACACTTATTCCTTTGTGGATTCTGGACACAGATGAATGTAGCTTATCGTGAACTTGCGCACTGGATCTTTCATGTGGTGTGAATGTACTCATACTTAATTTCTTTGTGTATTTCACTTAAGAAAGAAAATACAAAACTTTTTTATTTTGTAGTATTTTAACTATTTAATCACTTAACGCCTACATCTTATGTTTCTCTGAAGTCTTCCTGTCTTGTGTAAACATTGTTACATAAGAAAAAATAAATGCTGTTGTTGAGGACAGCCCCTGAACTTTCCTGTACATTCTTGCTGAGTGTCCCAGATTGGAAGACTTAACCATCTACTGATTTGATCCACTTTCCTAGGAGAGTAGGCCTGGCTTGTTTGCAGCAATATTTGTTGCTTGCTCAGGAAGTGCTGGGCCAATAGCCCAAGTCTCCTCAATATTAATGCAACCCTGAAGGTGCAGGTGTCATCTGAGCCCTTTGTGTTTTCCCCCATGGAACTCTGGGGTAAGGGAAAGTGACACAAATGTACTTGTGTTGCTTGCTGTACCATAAGTAATAAAGGTCTTTGATTCAGATCCATGAGTGTTGTGCCTTCTGCCAGCAGCCTTGTAACAGTAGTATGCTAGCTTCTTAGCTTGCAGACTCTTCAGTTCTTGAGAGTTGGGACCTGTTAAACTTTATCAGCCTAGATATTGTTTAAGTTTTTTGCTATATTCTGTAGCACAGATGTTAAAGTTTTTACTGCAGATACTGATTTTTTTTTCTTTTACACTTTTAATCTTTCCCAACTAATACATATCATTTAGAAATAGTAAATGGATTAACTTTTCCTTGATGAACTGTGGCTTTTTGTGGTATGTTGTAAATAAAGGTAGTGGCACCAATCTAAAATCCATTAGTTTTTTTTCCTCTTTTCTCCTATTTTTTTTTTGGAAGGAGACATAGATTTCTTAGAGAGTATGCGTTTATCAGATGATATATTAGAGAAGCAACCAGTCGCCAGAAAATAGAATAATAACTGTTTTTAAAATTGGATGAAATTTGTAACATTAAGATTCTTTAAAATTCAATTAATGCTATGCTTGTACTCTAAGCCAAAAGATCCTTGATTTTAGTTGTAATTTTTAAATAACTCTCATTTTCTGTTGAGGAAGAAAGAATAATGAAGTACTCTTTATTATTGTTGCTCTGGAAGTCTAAAAACAAGTCTTTTTTGTATAAGCCATTTTATTTTGTTATTTTAATGTTTATCTTTCAGTTCACTTTTTAAAATGAATACACCTCTCTTAGCTTATTAAATTTATTTGAAATAAAATAAAAAAATATGAGTTACACAACTAAATAATTTCTATCTCAAGGAAACAACTGAATAAAATAGTTGAAAATGTAACTGCATTTTACCGTTTTAATTCTTTTTTTTTAAAATTTGCCATAGTGGTAGATTAATATGCTGTTGTAAGAAATAATGAGAGATATTTTGTGTACCTTTACCTCATTTCTCTTAATGCTAACATCTTATAAAACAATAGTACAATAATGAAACCAGAATTAATATTGATGCAGTCAGGATAGAGAACATCTCCATCACCACAAAGATCTCCTGTATAGTATTCCTTTTATAGCTACACCACTTCCTACCCACCTCAATCTCCTTAACCCTGGTAATTATTAACCATTTCTTTATTTATATAATTCTATCATTTTAATGTTATATAAATGAGGTTATAGAATTAGTATGTAACATTTTGAGATTATCTGTTTTCACTCAGCATAATTCTCTGAAGATTCATTCAGGTTGTTCCAATTTCAGTATTTGTTCTTTTTTTTTAAATCCTAACCTGAGGATTTTATTGATTTTATATGTTTACTGATTTGAGAGAGAGAGAGAGAAAAAAAAAGAGAGATAGAGAGAGAGACATCGATGTGAGAGAGAAACATCGATTGGTTACCTCTCATACGTGCCCGACTGGGGACTGAACCCACAACCTAGGTATGTGCCCCAACCAAGAACCGAACCTAAAAACTTTTGGTGTATGGGATGACGCTCCAATCAACAAGCCATCCAGCCAGGGCTATTTTTTTAATTAATTAATTTATTTATTTATTTATTTTATTGCTGAGCATTATTCCATGATATAGATGTACCACAGTTTGTTTAGCCATCTATTTATGGACATCTGATCATTTCCAGTTTGGAACTATTATGAATAAAGCAGCTATAAACATTTGTGTATAGGTTTTGTGTCAGAATAATTGCTTATTACTCTGGGATAAATGCCCAGCAGTGCAATTGCTGGCTTATATGGTAGTTACATGTTTATATTTTTAGAAACTGCCAAGATATTTCCTGGAGTAGCTGTATCATTTTACATTCCCACCAATGATACATGAGTGATCCAGTTTCTCTGCATCCTTACCAGCATTTGATATCACTATTTTTTTTTAATTTTAGTCATTCTCATAGATGAGTAGTGATATTTCATTGTGATTTTAGTTTACATTTCCCTAATTGCTTATTTGACATCAGTATATCCTCTTTAGAAAAATATCTCAATGTCTTTTTGCCATTTTCTGATTGGGCTATTTGGGGTTTATTACTCTAACATTTTGAGAGTTCTTTATATATTCTAGATAATAGTTCATTTTCAGATATGTGGTTTGCAAATATAGTTGATGCTCATTATTTTGTGAAATTTGTATTTGCACACTTGCCTACTTGTTAAAATTAATGTGTAACCTATATCAATACTTGTGGTGATTTTACAGTCCTTTGAAGACATACACTGATTTGCAAAATTTTGAATCACCTGACATGCACATGTCCAGCTAGGGTCAATGCTCTGCCTTCTTGTTTTAACTCTCATATTATAAACAAGTGTTTGTTTTAGATTATCTCATGCCACAGTTATTGTGTTTTTGTACTGTGGTGTGCCTTACAGAGAAAATACTTGTGTTAGATAAGCTTTGTTCAAGCATGTGTAATAGTGCTATACTGGGCATGAGTTCAAATCTAATGGATCATTATAGTATATTAAATAAAGTGACTTTAAACAGAAACACACATAAAACAAGTTTGTGAATTGATCAGTGGATGATAATGTTGTTACCAGAGACTTGGCAGGAATCCGTATTTCAATTCAATGTTCATGGAGAATTCATAGAACATAACTACTGTGAATAATCAGAATCAATTGTATAGTTTTTTCATCCTTTTAACAGGTCTTTCACAGAGCAAAAGTTTTTGATTCTGATGAAGTCCAGCTTATCAATTTTTTTTTTTTTATGGATCATGCTTTTGATGTAAAAATCTAAGGACTCTACCTAGTCCTACATTCTGAATATTTTCTTCTGTTTTTGTCTAGAAATTTTATAGTTTTATACTTCACAATTTAGATTAAGTTTTGTATAAGGTGTGAGACAAACTAAGTTTTTGTGTTTTTTTTTTTTTTTTGCCTGTGTAAATTCAATTACTCTGCTACTATTGGTTAATTGAAAGACTATCTTTCCTCCATTGAACTTCTTTTATATGTTTCTCAAAACTCACGTGGCCATATAATTGTGTCTACTTTTGAGTTTTCTGTTCTGTTTCATTGATCTGTATGTTTATCATTCTGCCAACACCACATTGTTTAGATTGCTGTAGCTATAAAATAAGTCTTGAAATTGGGTATACTGATCTCTCCCACTTTATTTTTCTTTTTCAAAATAGTTTTATCTACTCTAGTTCCTTTACCTTTTCATATATTTTTTCATATTTATTTTTTATATATTTTTAAAATAATCTTGTCTATATCTAAAAAGAATTTTTCTAGTATTTTAATAGGAATTGCATATAACCTGCTTAGTTAGCAAATTGTAGAGAATTGACATCTTTATTATGTTGAGTCTTACATAATTACAGTATTTCTTGCATTTCTTTATGTCTTTGATTTCTTTTACTAGTGTTTCTTACTCTTTAGGATCCAGGTCTTGTACACATTTTGTTAATTTTACACCTGAGTATTTTATTTGTTTGAGTGGTATAATATTTTCAGTTTTAGCATTCCTGTTTTCATTGCTGTATATAGAAATGTGGTTGATTTTTGTAAGTTTATCTTATATCCTGCATTTCCTGCTGTACTCATTTATTCTTGGATTTTATTTTTTCTTGCTCAATTCTTTGGGATTTTCTGTGTAGACAAATATGTCTCTGCAAATAGGGACAGTTTTATTTCTACCTTTCTGGTGTGTGTGTGTGTGTGTTTGTGTGTGTGTACACATATATACATATACGTATATATATATATATTTTTTTTTTCTTTTTTTTTCTCTTATTGTAGTGGCTAAAACTTCCGGTACTGTGTTGAGTAGGATGTTGAAAGTGAAAATCTTTGCCTTGTTCTTCGGCTTACGGAGAAAGCATTGTCTTTTACCATTAAATATAATGTTAGCTGTAGGTTTTTTGTGGATGCTTCTTATCAAGTTAACTAAAATAATTGAATATGTGACTGCATTTAAATTTCAAAAAGGAAGTATTTATTACTGCTTTTGAACTCTATCCATTTTTTGGCCTATTTCTCTTGGTGCCGACAGCTAGAATTTGTATACAATTATTAACATTAAATACTGCCCTAATAACATTATTCAAGTTCTCCAAATATGGAGTAAAAATTTACCATTGTTGATACTAAAGAGATTATGGAGAATGTTGTTTTGTGTGTCCATGTTTACTTCCTTCCACCCCCTCCTCACCCGTCCCCCGTATTGCTGCTTTATTCCTTACAAATATTTCTTTGGCCTTGCTACTATAATTGGTTATGCCTTATCTTTTCATGTACTCACTTGATGAAATCCATAAAAGACAGAAATTAGTTTAGTAGTTGCTAGGGGCTGGGCAGAGAGAAGAAAGGGAAATGACTGCTAATGGGCATGGATTTCATTTAGGGGTGATAAAAATGTTCAGGAATTATAGATTGGTGATAGTTACACAACTTTGGGAAATAGACCAAAAGTCACTAAATTATATACAGTGGAAGGGTAAATTTTACTGTAAGTGAATTATATTTTACCTTTTAGAAAAGAATAAACACAAAAAGTACAGTTAGTGAAACTTACTGAAATATTAAATGGAACCTATTTTAAATATTTCATTGGTCATGAAAACCTAGCCATCTATACATCTAAGAAACTTGTCTTAAAGGGGCCAAACATGGTGATGGAAGATGATTTGATTTTGGGTGGTGGGCACACATTGCAGTGTACAGATCATGTATCATAGAAATGTATACTTGAAACCTATGTGATCTTATTAACCAATGTCAGCCCAATAAATTTAATTAAAAAATAAGGAAAGAAAAAGAAAAAAATGAACATATATTTAGGATTAATGATGTGCTGGACCACATCCTGATGCTTACTTCTTTTAAAGTATATTAGCTTTCTGATTCCCTATAAATCAGAACTTTACAAGTTATTTTTTTCAGTCACTAAAAGGAATTTTACGATTTTAAAAGTGTTGACGTAGATTAAAAAGAAATTTATTTTCTGGGCAGCACAAGGACTTCTTTCTGTGAAATGGTTTGAATATTTTAGATATAAGGAACTCTGTTATTTAATAAAGTTAAAATAAAATGTATTGGTCAATAGACTACTAATGCATTGTTCATTAGGTCACTAAACAACCAATGCCCTCTGAATGGAATTTTCTCAAGTCAGACATTTGATCTGCCCTTTCTAACCCTTGATAACATTCCAAGGTTTTGATGCTACGTGTGAGAATGCAAGATAGGCGTAAGACTTGGATTCTTTCTGAAGGTATAATGAGCTACCACCCCAGCCATTTGGCACATCACCCATGTTATTTTAGAAAAAAAAAAAGCCTTTCAGTGGAATGGGATTATTTTACTTTAGCAGTTTTCTATGTTATAAAGTTTAATTGCAAGTTTAAATGAACAGAAGTAAATTTGTGTCCATATGGCATTAAAGTATGTTAAGTTTAGGGGAGAGAAATAATATGAATAATGCTTAGAGATGTTTTTCTGTGCCAGAAACAAAAGCATAACATTCTTAAAATTGTATTTTCACTGAATTGTACCTGTCTAAGAAAAGAATAATATGTTTTATGTTATTTTTTTTTCTTCTTGGATTATGAGTAGTTCTAAAAGTAGAATAAGATTTGTAGCCTAGTAATGGTTTTACAGGCATCATAGTGGCTGGGCAAATAACCTATTGTAAATTTCCTACATGTCTATTGATGTCATTAAACACAAGCATATTGTATATCAGAATCATTTAGTCATCTTCCCTGTTACTGACAGTTGGTGCATTAGTTCATGTTAAGTGGAATATCTCTTTAAACCATTCTTGGCATTTCTTAGATTAGATGAATTATGAATTTGATTATTAAAATTAACCTTTTATGTTCATCTGGTATGTTGTTCTGAGCCAATGTCCTTTTATACTAAATCTTTATCTTTTTGTGCTCTGGGGGAAAAAATCTTTATTCAGGTGGATGTTTAATGCAAAGTATATTTTGCATGAAATGTAGTTTGTAATATATGCAGTTTGTTTTTACATGCAAATATTTTACAAATATATCTTGCATGAGCCAGAAGAAGCGCGGATTTGTCCTTAGTTGTACATCTTTTAATTTCTTTCTTTCTTTCCTCAAAATTGATTAGGGTTTTAGAAATAATAGAAATAAAAACTAGACAAAATTGTATTACCAATAAAGATAAACTATATTTGACTTCCAAAATGTATGCTAATTTATACACCCCCTTCCCCCCAATCACATCTCCATTTCAATACTCTAGGTTTTAAGAACATTTTGTTAAATTAGTTAAAGGAAAAGGATTCTAAAAAATCATGCTTGGCTATTATGTCATAGGCAGATGGGTCTCCTCATTACACTCGTTATTTTATTCCTCTTCATGAATTTGTCAGTTTTGTGCGTTTTTTATTTTTAAAGAAGAGACTGCACAAATTGTTCCTTGAACCTCTTTTCCTTTTAGGGATACACTTACGCATTCTCACATAGCTATATTCGTGTGTATATATATGTGTATGTGTATAGACACATATACCATTGGGGAATTTCTTTTTGGGTGTTTGTGCACTGTTTGATCAGAACAGAGGGATTCTGATTATTTTATAGTGTGATATAGAATTTAGAAAGAATTCAGGAACTTTAATCAGAATGAGTATTTGAAGTCAGAATAACACTATTCAAATTTTTATGGAATACTTTAACTAAAATTATTATAGGCCCTTGACTATTAGTTGATTTTAAAATATTTTTCAGTACAGAAAGTTGTGTTTGGCCATTTTTACTGATGAAATAGTCTGGGGTAGTGGTTAGCTGATTGCATGAGGTTATCAAATCTTGAATTAGAAAGTCATATATTTCCAGGGCATCTGAAATTTTTCTAGGAGGGATTGCTGATGTAACTTGAAGGAGAGAAGACCTGTTTGTGAAAATGTTTATAGGCATTGTGTTTTCCAAACCTAAGACTAAATGTGGGCTTTGATTGCTAATAAGTGTGTAGACTATGTTGCATAAAGAGACTATGTATACTTTTTTTTTTTTAATCTTCACCTGAGGACTTTTTGCATTTTTATCTTGAGATAGAGCAGGAGGGAGAGAGGGAGGAAGAGAGAAAGAGAAACATCGATATGGGAGAGACACATCAAGTGATTGCCACCCACACGACCCCAGCCAGGGCAGGGGATGTACTGCAACCAAGGTACGTGTCCCTACCTTAGCTGGAATGGGACATGGGACTCTCTGGTCCACGGGCCAATGCTCTAACTGCTGAGCCAAACCAGGCAGGGCAGACTATGGATACTTTTTAACTTTGCTTAGGATCCTGAAATATCTTTTTGAATACAGAATAACTAGTTGATGCTATGTCAAGTTCTTAAACAAACTTATTCTGGGTTCATCTGTACTAATTTTCCATCTAACCCCTAGAGCAGTTGTTTTCGTGTTAAACTAATGTTACAGTCAACCGAGGCACACAACCAGTGTTATCAAATAAAATATTTGTTTGCTCAATCCTAAATTGGGTGAGCTAGATATCTTCTGGAGCTTGACAAATCACTCAAAGAACTTGTGTGTGTGTGTGTGTGTGTGTGTGTGTGTGTTTTATCCTCACCTGAGGATACTTTTCCATTTTTTGTTCAGGTAGAGTGGGAGGGAGAGAGAGGAACAGAGAGAGAGAGAGAGAAACATCGATGTGAAAGGGACACATCGAGTGGCTGCCACCTGCACAACCAACCAGGGCTGGGGACAAACTGCAGCCAAGGTACATGCCCTTAGCTAGCAGGAACCGAACCTGGGTCTCTCTGGACCACAGGCCGATGCTCTAACCGCTGAGCCAAACTGGCCAGGGCTCAAAGAACTTATATTTAGTAATGGTTGATTTAGTAAAAATATTAAAGCCAAATATAGTGCATTGACAATTGGCGAGTAAAAACAGCCAACAGATCCACCTGGCACACAGAAGCTAAAAGTGAGAGTCAGCCGGGAGCCCTGGCCGGTTTGGCTCAGCGGTTAGAGTCGGCCTGCGGTCCAGAGAGTCCCTCCCGGGTTCCGTTCCCGCTGAGGGCAAGTACCTCGGTTGCAGTTTTTCCCCCGCCCTGGTTGGGTTGTGTGGGTGGCAACCACTCGATGTGTCTCTCTCATGTCGATGTTTCTCTCTCTCTCTCTCTCCCTCCCACTTTATCTGAACAAAAAATGGAAAAATGTCCTCGAGTGAGGATAAAAAGTAAAAAAAAAAATAAGAAAGAGTCAGCCAGGAATTATGTAGTCTATGAAGTAATAAAGAGCTATCCTATTTATTTGTTTAGTTTTTAGTATCTAGCTCCTGGGAGCAGATGCCTGCATTTTCTCTTCTGTCTCCCCAGTGCCTGGATCAATGACTGGCACATAGCAGCTTCTCAGTAAAGATTTGTTGATTGAACAAACTACCTGACAGAGAACATGCATTAGGCTTTACATCGAGCAATGTTACCTTCATTGCTGTAATCAGGGTAGAATACTTTATGTAGAGGGTTAAGGATTACTTTTGGTTGCTTTCAAACAGGATATTACTAAGTTGTCTCAAATCATTATTATTTCTTAGAGAATAACCACAAATTTATGTGTTTGTAAATGAGCATCAGTTGCTTGAATAGAAAAGAATAATGAAATGGGAAAATCTAATTTTAGGAAAGCAGTTTCTTTTTTAGGTTTGTAACATAAGTAACATTGGAAGTCAATTGTTAGAAAACAATTTAGTGGATCCCAGAATGCACGATGATCTTTATGTGAGATATTGGAGGGGCCTGTGCAAGAATTCTGGCTTGGATTTGTTAACTTACGAGAGTTTATTTGGAACACCTCAGTGACACTGCACAATCCCTAAATCTTAGAACTAGTCTAACACTCTAGCTGTCTGCATTCTCATACAAACTTTAGCTCCATAAACAATGCACTGCCCATACGTTTAAAAAGGCTGCTGTGCAGCGTTCTAATGATTTCATAAAGGTACCTGTTCATATTTTTAAAACTCTTTATATCTGTGGAGAAACAGTTATTAATATATTTTTCTAAGGACAGAAACTTATTTAATGCCTAGACAGTGTATCTGTATTTGTGTATATACATTCAGTCAGGAAGACAGACATGGATACAGGAATATAGATGATATATTTTTAGATTAAAACTATCACATCATTCCTAATTAGTGATAATTTCTGAATAGTTTAAAGGTAATGTGGGCTGACAGTTATGATCAGAAAAATGTTCCTGGAGTCAGTAGAGAAGAGATTTAGTCTCCATATATTTGATAATTCTTCAAACACTATGCATCTATTTAGAGAAAAGCATTTGGAAGAAAATGAAGAAGGGACCACAGTTTCTATAACTTTGTCTTCAAATCACTTCATGCCCAACATGGTACTTCTCCAGAAGTTTCTTTCAGTTCCAGCAAATCTTTTGTGTTTATGATATGGGACAGACTTTGAAAATTTTATATATATCATAAGTCTTATATATACATATATAATTGTGGTAAGAACACTTAACATGAGCTCTTTTCTATCTTCTTGAAAAATTTTTAAGTGTACAATAGAGTGTTGTTAGCCATAAGCATGATTTGTACAGCAGATCTCTAGAGCTAATTAATCTTGTAAAACTGAAACTGTATGCTCACTGAATAGCAACTTCCCATTTCCCCTTTCCTCAGCCCTGGCAACTACCATTTTACTCTTTTTTGAGTTTGACTGTTTAACTCAGCATAATGTCCTCCAGTTACATTCATGTTGTTGCATATGGCTGAATTTCCCTCTTTTCTAAGGCTGAATAATATTTCTTCATCCATTTTCTTCATCCATTCATCCATCCATTGATTGGTGTTTAGGTTGTTTTCCTATCTTTGTATTGTGATAATGCTGTCCTGAATGTGGGAGTGCAGATACCTTAGAGTTACTCCTAATTTCCATTCTTTTGGATATATACCCAGAGTAAAACTGTTGGGCCATAATTCTATTTTTAGGTTTTTAAAGAACCTTCATACTGTGTCAATAGTGGCTTGCACCATTTTACATTCCCACCAACAGTGTACAAGGTCTCCAATTTTTCGAATGACTGTCATTATCACTCAGCGATATTCTCTTGGCATATACATATTCAGTATACATCTGCCTCAGATGGTCCATGCTTATTTTGCTATAATTATTTCCAAATAATTTATGAAGGTGATTTATTTGTATCAATGGTAAAAACACCTTACACTTAAAATCTGATTTTCTTTTTTTTGAAGCTTTTTTATGTACATTATCTCATTTGACTCTTTTGATATAGATATAAATATAGATTTGATTCTTATTTGTGATCAGTCTCCTCTTTGAGATGTTACTGGGAATTTTCTAAGATACTAAATTGCACATTTTAAATTTGAACTTTATTGACCATACTAGTCTTTCTGCAAAATTGTAAGCCACTTTTATTGTAAAATAATTTGGAAGTTCTTATTTTATTAAAATAGCTTTGTAATTCATAATTTTTAAGATATACTTCCACTAACATTTTTATGTCAGTGCATTTATAGACTTGAGCAAAAAATTTTATAGTAGATGGCGTGAATATTTTACTTGAAGTCTGCAATGCAAAAGAACAACAAAAAATGTGTGGGGAATTCTGTTATGATCCAGCAAGTCTGTGGGTTTAATTTTAATTCACTGAAGAGAGTGGACTTCGTAGATTTACAGTTAATGAGCCATTTTTCTTAAAGTATTCTGTCACAATGGGATTGCATGCAGTTAGAACTGACAGTTGGAAACGTGCTGAGATCGGAAACTAAAAAACAGCTGTCTCTCTGGGCACATGCTACCAGCTGGTGAGGCTTGCCAAAGCAAAATATTTTATATAATAAAATAGCTTTTAGATATCACTAAAGTTACATATTATATATTTAAGGTAATTATTTTTTTTAGTTTGTTTGCTTTTGTCAGGCCAAAATATTAAGATAGTATTTCAGTTTAAGAAGTTTTCTGTTTAATGACAACAAATACAGTGATACCTCGGTTCTCGAACATAATTCGTTCCAGGAGGACGGTCGAGAACCGAATTGTTCGAGAACCGAAGCAATGAAACCAATAGGAAAGCGTGACTCCACAAAGAGTGACTCTCTCTCTGCACGCACACTGATGACGCAAGCAAGGCGCGCTGGGCCGAATGAACGCCATTCGGCTCAACTCGGCTCATCTCGGAAGTTCGAGTTCCAAATATTTGTTCGGATTCCGAGACAAAAGTTTCTCGAATCTCCTGGTCGAATACCGATTTGGTCGAAAACCGAGGCGTTCGAGAACCGAGGTATCACTGTATCTTTAGCATATACTCACTAAACTAATATATATGCCTTCAGAGTTTACTTTTGGAAATTATGTAGAGATCATAGGAAAGGTATTTTTGTTTCTTATATGAGTTTTAGAAGTAGACTCATTTTTTTCTTGTTAGGTCTTTTCTAAAATGTAATCTGTTTTTAAAATGTCTTGAATTGTATTAGAAGTGAGTCATTATGGTCTCATACTCTAAACTCATTTTAAAATTTGGTAATTCCCATTCTTTTGATATTGTCAGATCTGACTGATAAAATTTATCATTTAAATTATAAAAAATTATCTATATTTTATCTAAGTAGAAAACTCTTTCCTTTTTTGGCAGAATGGTGTTGACTGGATTTCTATAATACCTATATTCTGAGGTCCTTTCATTTTTGTACATGGAAAAAACTGTATCATTAATCTTTGTGCAGCCTGGCCGGTGTGGCTCAGTGGTTGAGAGTTGATCCATGCACCAAGAGGTCATTGGTTCGATTCCCAGTCAGGGCACATGCCCAGGGTTGCCAGTTTGATCCACAGTAGGGGCACAGGAGGCCGCCGATCCATGGATCCCTCTCACATCTATGTTTCTATCTCTTTCTCCTTCTCCCTTCCTCTCTCTCTAAAAATCAGTAAAAATATATTAGTTAAAAAAAATGTGCAAAAAGAAATAGGCAGACAGTGTATATTATAGACTTCAGTAGAAGTTTATCCTTTAAACATAAAGAAAACTTTAGCTAAAAGTAATAAATGTAACTGAATATATTGTATAGCTGGTAGCAATACATTTTACCTCCTCTTTTGGTTTATTAACTATACCTTTTTGTTTTACTTTACTAATGGTTGTTATGGGGTTTATTATACATATCTTTAACTTACCGGTTTATCTTCAAATAAAATTATACCACTTCATATATAATATGAGATCCTCATAATATTTTACTTCGATTTCTTCCTGTATCTGGGTTTTCATCAGGAATCATTTTCTTTAGCTTAAAGAATATTGTATGATATTTCTAGTGCCAGTCTGCTGGCCATTAATTTTCTCGGCTTTTTTTTTTTTTTGTCTAGAAAAGTCTTCATTTTGCCTTCATTTTTAAAGGATGTTTTAATGTATGCATAATTTCAGGTATGGGGTATTTTTTTTGTTGGATTACTTTAAAGATGTTTCCTCATTTTTTCTAGTTTGTATTATTTCTTTTGAGAAGTTGGTGGTATTTTTTATCTTTGATCTCTTCTATCTAATATGTTGTTTTCTCTGGCTGCTTTTAAGATTTTTCTCTTTATCATTGGTTTTTAGCAGTTTTATTATGAGTGTCCTTGGGCTTCTTTTCTTCACAGTTATGTTTGTTGAGGTTTTTGGATATGCGGGTTTATAGTTTTTCTTTTCAGATCTGGAAAATGATCTGCCATTATTTTTTTAAATATTTCTTTTGCTGCTCTCCCTCACTTCCTATACTCCAATTACATGTATGTTAAGCTGTTTGTCATTCTCTCACAGGCCACTGAGGAACTTTTCATTTTTTACTTTCATTTTGGATAAATTTTATTGCTATATCTTTACATTCTCTGATCTGTTCTTCTGCCGTGTTTAATCTGATGTTAAACCTATCCACTGAATATCTTATTTCAGATGCTGTATTTTTTAGTCTGAACAGTTTCATTTTTTATTCTTTTTAAATCCATTTCTATTCTCATTGTATTTCCCTTTGCATTCTTGAACATTTTTTATAATAGCTGGTTTAATAATGCTATTATCTCCTAATTTCATCACATCTTACATTTCTAGGTCTGTTTTTACTGACTGATTTCTCTCTTAGTTATGGATCATGTTTTCCTGTTTCCATGAATATCTATAATAGAAATTTGTACTGGATAGTGGGTTATTAAATAACATTGGTGAGTGTGTGGATATTATCTCCCTTTGAAGAACATTGTTATTTGTTTGGCAGCAGTTAAGTTTATTGTGGAACAAGTTGATCATTTGTAGATGTTTTAAAATTAAGCTAGATGTAGAGTAGCTGTTATTCTAGGAATAGTTTACCTCTCTTCTGAGCCATGACCCTCCCTAGGTCACTGTTAAATACTCTATTTAGTGAAACCTTTTCACTTTGCTGGTTTGAACTCGAATGTCTGTGAACCCTATATAAGCTCTTGGAATTGTTCACCATTAAGCCTTCCAGTATTTTTTTTTCCTCAGTAGTTTACTTAGTCTAGCCTCTTAGAAGTTTCATCCTATGCATAAACAACTTAGCCAAAGTCTTAAAGGAACTCATATGTAGATTTTTTAGAGCTTTTTTTCTGCCTAACTTCCCATCTTTGGCATTTTATCCTGTAAGTTCCAGTTGCCTGTTTCCCTGAACACCAGTCTTCTCAACTCAGTGAGGCCACTGGTTCTACTTGGGTTCTTCCACCAGGGCCACAGTTCAGAAATTGCCTTCAGGCAGAAAGCTACGGTGATTATGGGGTTTGTTTCCTTTGTGTCTCTTCTTCCCATCACAGATTTATATTGCCTGTTTTCCCCTGTCTGAAAACAGTTGAATATATTTTATACGTTTGTCAATTTGTTTATAGTGAGAAGGCAACTACAGTTATGTGCCACAGAAAGACATTTTGGTCCACAACAGACTGCATATATGACAGTAAGATTATAATGAACCTGAAAAATTTCTATTGTCTACTGACATCTTAGCTCTCCATAAGGTCATAGAGCAAGACATTGCTCATGTGTTTTTGGTGATACCGGTATAAACAAACGTACTTGCACTGCCAGTCCTGTAAAAATATAGTATATACAATTATGTACAATATTTAATACTTGATAATAATGCCAAATGACTATATGGTTTATGTATTTACTGTGCTATAGTTTTCATCATCATTTTAGAATGTAGTCTTTCTACTTAATGAAAAGTTTAGTTAACATGATATGCTGTGTTATGCTGGTGGTAACCTCATTTTTTTCATGTTTACCGAGTCTCTTAATTGCATCATTTCTCTTATGCTTGATTAATTTTGTGTTGTTTTGTGGAGTAACATGCAATACAGACTTAAAGCCTAGGTGTATAGTAGGCCATATCATCTAGGTTTGTGTAAGTACAACTCTATGATGTTCACATAACGATGAAATTGCCTAATGATGCATTTCTCAAAACATATTTCCATCATTAAGGTACACATGACTGTAATTCCACTATGGACGGCTGGCAGCTAAAATCTAACAATTTTTGTTTGCTTTTTTGTTTGTTTGGTTGGTTGGTTTTTGCTTATAGTGTAGTAGAAACAAGAGAATTGGAGGAAACTTTTCTCTTTCTCCCTCAGTGGGGGTGGTTATGAAATTGAATATTTTTTGACTTAATAAGATAGCTCATCTTTCTTAGAATAGTGGTTCCCAGTAGAATCCACACTGTTCTGTTCAATAGAAATGTCTCATTTTCTAGCTCAAGACTTTCTTGTTAAATTGTTAAAACTCTCCTTGTGGAAAGGTAAAAGGAGAGTGGTGAATATAGAATCTTTTTTTCTGCTGTTATGTAGGGAATAGTCTTTAGCTTGTTTTGACAAAAAGACAAAGAGGCAAAGTATTAATTCTAATACAATTGCTGATATTATCTCAGTTTTACAAATTCAGATGGTCTAGCAAAGGCTACTCTGAGTTTCTCAGTGTACCGGAGTTTTTTCTCTAACTACAATGTGATCTCATTGTTTATGTGAGTGTTTTTCCTTAGTTAAACACCTTATAGAAACTATTATTTGCATGTACAATATCTGATTTATAACATGTTTCTTTTTGTGGCTTACTGATATGTATTCTTAAACATTTTATTTTTATGTATTAGTCTATTTTAGATATGTGCACTATAATCTATTTCCTTGATTGTGTCAATAAAATGGTGTTGGTACAATTGGACAGCTACATGCAAAAAAAATGAAACAAGACCATCAACTTACACCATATGCAAGAATAAACTCAAAATGGATAAAAGACTTAAATGCGACTCATGAATCCATAAAAATCCTAGAAGAAACTATAGGCAACAAAATTTCAGACATCATATGCAGCAGAATTTTCACTGATACATCACCTAAGGCAACAGAAACAAAGGAGAAAATGAACACATGGGACTACATCAAACTAAAGCAGTGCTTTTTATAGTATACATTTCAGAAAAGATCCTGCACTGACCATTTTTTCCTTTTGGTCCAGGACAAAGCATGGTATGGCTCTGTAGGCTCCAGGTGGTGCTGCTTAAACCAGGTGTCCTTGACCTAGGGGCTAGGACTTAAGACTTTGGGCCTGTGAACCTCACTGGGATAAAAACACATCTTTATTTTTACTAACTGCTAACCTAAATTTCTTTTTATTATAAATGTAGGTGTAAAAATAATAGTATTAGCAGTCTTATGACCCTGTCACAGATAGAAATCACTGATGTTTTTATACGACATAACAGTGCTTGGTATATCTAAAATACATTAATAAGGAAGGGCATACATGACAATATATCACAAATTTGTTTTTAAAAATAATTGGACGCCCTGGCCGGTTTGGCTCAGCAGTTGGAGGTTTAGAGCGTCGGCCTGCGGTCCAGAGAAACCCGGGTTTGGTTCCCGCTAAGGGCATGTACCTCGGTTGCAGTTTGTCCCCAGCCCTCGTAGGTTGTGTGGGTGGCAGCCACTCGATGTGTCCCTTTCACGTCAATGTTTCTCTCTGTCTCTCTTCCTCTCTCTCCCTCCCACTGTATCTGAACAAAAACTGGAAAAATGTCCTCAGGTGAGGATAAATAAATAAATAAATAAATGTAATTGGACAACTTTAATTCATTATGGTGTTCCTTTGTAAACCTATATATTTAGAGTCTATTGACTTCATCAGAGGCCAAATTAAAATGCTCATAACTTAAGAATGCCTAGTTTAGATAATGAAAATTACTGTGTTGTGTATATGTGTGTGTGTGTGTTTTGTTTTTGGTTTTTACTTTACCTACCTTAAACATTCCTCTTTTGTTTTTGTGCTTGCCTGCTGGTTTTAGGTTACTAATAACCCTTTTATTTTTTTTAATTTATTTTATATCTATTTTTTTAAATTTTATTTTAAATTTTATTTTTGTTACAGATGTTTCTCCTTTTTTACCCCATTGCCACCCTCCTCCCCATCCCCCCGCCCCATTCCCAGCTTTGTTGTCCGTGTCCATTGGTTATGCATACATGCATATAAGTTCTGTGGTTTATCTCTCTCCCCCACCACCCCCTCTTCTGAGGGTTATCAGTCTGCACCCTACTTTCATGTTTCTGGGTCTATCCTATTCCTCAGACTGTTATGTTCATTATATTCCACAAATAAGTGAGATCATGTGGTATTTGTCTTTTTCTGCTTGACTTGTTTCACTTAGGATGATACTTTACAGGTCCGTCATGTCGTCTCAAAGGATAAGAGATCTTTCTTTCTTACAGTTGCATAGTACTCCATTGTGTATATGTACCACTGATTTTTTTTTTATCCTCACCTGAGGACATTTTTCCATTTTTTGTACAGATAGAGTGGGAGGGAGAGAGAGGAAGAGAGAGAGAGAGAGAAACATCGACGTGAAAGGGACACATCGAGTGGCTGCCACCCGCACGACCAACCAGGGCTGGGGACAAACTGCAACCGAGGTACGTGCCCTTAGCGGGAACCGAACCCGGGTCTCTCCACACCGCAAGCCGACACTAACCGCTGAGCCAAACTGGCCAGGGCTGTACCACTGATTTTTTATCCATTCGTCTACTGATGGACACTTGCGCTGTTTCCAGATCTTAGCTATTGTAAATAGTGCTGCTATGAACATGGGGGTACATCTATTCTTTCTGATTGGTGTTTCAGGCTTCTTAGGGTATATTCCTAAAAGTGGGATCACTGGGTCAAATGGCAGTTCAATTTTTAATTTTTTGAGGTAACACCATATTGTTTTCCATAGTGGCTGCATCAGTCTGCATTCCCACCAGCAGTATACTAGAGTCCCCTTTTCTCCACACCCTCGCCAACACTTATTGTTTGATGATTTGTTGATGGAGACCATTCTGACAGGTGTGAGGTGATACCTCGTTGTTTTAATTTGCATCTCTCTGATGATTAGTGATGTTGAGCATGTTTTCATATGTCTCTTAGCCATTTGTATGTCTTGTTTGGAAAGGTGTCTATTCAGCTCCTCTGCCCATTTTTAAATTGGGTTCTTTATCTTCCTTTTGTTGAGTTGCATGAGTACTCTATACATTTTGGAAATTAACCCCTTATCTGATGTATCATTGGCAATGGTGTTCTCCCATACAGTGGGTTCCCTTTCCACTTTGATGGTTTTTTCTTTTGCTGTGCAGAAGCTTTTGAGTCTGATGTAGTCCCATGTGTTCATTTTTTCCTTTGTTTCTGTTGCCTTAGGTGATGTATCAGTGAAAATTCTGCTGTGTATGATGTCTGAAATTTTGTTGCCTACATTTTCTTCTAGAATTTTTATGGATTCACGGGTCACATTTAAGTCTTTTATCCATTTTGAGTTTATTTTTGTGTATGGTGTAAGTTGATGGTCGAGTTTCATTTTTTGCATGTAGCTGTCCAATTTTCCCAACACCATTTATTAAAGAGGCTGTCTTTACTCCATTGTATGCTCTTGCCTCCTTTGCCAAATATTAATTGAGCATATTGTCTTGGGTCCATTTCTGACTTCACTATTCTGTTCCACTGGCCTATATGCCTGTTCTTGTGCCAATACCAGGCTGTTTTGATTACAGTCGCTTTGTAGTATATAACCTGATATCTGGTATTGTGATCCCACCTACTTTGTCCTTCTTTTTCAAAATTGCTGTGGCTGTTCAGGGTCTTTTTTTTGTTTGTTTCATATGAACTTTTGAGGTATTTGTTCTAGTTCTGTGAAATATGTCATTGGTATTTTGATGGAGATTGCATTGAATCTATAGATTGCTTTGGGTAATATGGACATTTTAATGATGTTAATTCTTCCAATCCATGAACAAGGTATGTGCTTCCACTTTTTTATATCTTCCTGTATTTCTTTTTTCAGTGACCTGTAGTTTTCTGCAAATAGGTCCTTTATTTCTTTGGTTAAGTTTATTCCTAGGTGTCTTAATATTTTTGCCACAATGGTAAATGTGATTGTTTTCTTACATTCTCTTTCTGTGAGTTCATCATTGGTGTATAAGAATGCTGTCAATTTCTTGACGTTAATTTTGTATCCTGCTACCTTGCCAAATTCATTTATTAAGTCTAGTAGATTTTTGATGGAGTCTTTAGGGTTTTCTATGTATAAGATCATGTCATCTGCAAATAATGACAGTTTCACTTCCTCCTTTCCAATTTGGATCCCTTTTATTTTTTTCTTCCTGTCTGATTGCTGTGGTTAAGACTTCCAGAACTATGTTCAGTAAGAGTGGTGATAGTGGGCATTCCTGTCTTGTTCCTGTTCTTAAGGGAAATGCTTTTAATTTATGCCCATTGAGTATGATGTTGTCTGTAGGTCTTTCATATATGGCCTTTATTATGTCGAGATATGATCCCTCTATTCCCAGATTGCTGAGTGTTTTTATCAGAAATGGACGCTGGATTTTGTCGAAGGCTTTTTCAGCGTCTATTGATATGATCATGTGGTTTTTATTCTTCATTTTGTTTATGTTGTGTATCACATTTATTGATTTGCGAATATTGTACCAGCCTTGCATCCCTGGGATGAATCTCACTTGGTCATGGTGGATAATTTTTTTGATGTATTGCTGGATCCGATTTGCTAGTACTTTGTTCAGGATTTTGGCATCTATGTTCATCAGGGATATTGGCCTGTAGTTTTCTTTCTTTGTAGTGTCTTTTTCTGGTTTTAGAATTAGAATTATGCTGGCCTCATAAAACGAGTTTGGACGTCTTCCTTCTTCTTGAATTTTTTGAAATAGTTTGAGGAGAATGGGTGTTAGTTCTTTTTTGAATGTTTGGTAAAACTCCCCCGTGAAGCCATCCAGGCCTGGGCTTTTGTTTTCTGGGAGAGTCTTGACTACATCTTCAGTTTCCTTAGTTGTTATTGGTCTGTCAAGTTTTCTATCTCTTTCGGGTCCAGTTTTGGGAGACTGTGTGTTTATATAAATTTATCCATTTCACTTAGATTGTCATATTTGTTGCCATATACTTGTTCATAGTAGTTGTTAACAATCTTTTGTATTTCTGTCATGTCAGTTGTTACTTCTCCTCTTTCATTTCTGATTTTGTGTATTTGCGTTCTCTCTCTTTGTTTCTTGGTGAGTCTAGCTAAGGGTGCATCAATCTTGTTTATCGTTTCGAAAAACCTGCTCTTTGTTTCATTGATCCTTTGAATTTTTTTTTTTTTGGTCTCTATGTCTTTTATTTCTGCTCTGATCTTTACTATTTCCTTCCTTCTACTTGCTCTGGGATTTTCTTTTTGTTTGCTTTCTAATTATTTAAGTTGTGAGGTTAGACAGTCAATTGGAAGTTTTTCTTGTTTCTTGAGGTAGGCCTTTTTTATTGATTTTAAAGAGAGAGGAAAGGAGAAGGAGAGAGAGATAGAAACATCAATGAGAGCGAACATCGATTGGCCACCTCCTGCATGCCCCTCACTGGGGATCACGCCCACAATCCGGGCATGTGCTGACCAGGAATCGAACCTCTTGGTGCATGGGTAGATGCTCAACCACTGAGCCATACTGGCCTGGCCCTAATAACCCTTTAATTTCAGTTTTATGACCCATTTTCCTTTAGCATCTTTATTTATGGACTTTTAACATAAGAGATATAATATGTCATGTAAGTTAAGTAAATATATTCCAGATTCCAGGGCATGCAGTTTCCCTAGGTTTGAATTCTGACTTATTTCGCTGCATGACCAGGGGCAGGTTATCTAATGTTTCAAATGCTTTGGTTTCCTCCTTAACTTTACAGGGTTGTTGAGAAGATTTATTAAAAGGATTTGCATCATTATGAATGCTATGCTTATTTTTACATTATCATTATTGTTTTTTATTTGAAAATTTGGATTGCCATTGCATGAATTAGGCCCTAGACATTCAGCCCAAGAAATATAAATATACAATTGCTTCTCTTCCAAAAGCTTCAAGTCTAGTGTCAAAGACAGATCTTGGAAAAGACATTATTAATAATATAAGTGTTAGGAAGGAGGAATACAAATTTCTTAGCTATGTCTCGAGGATAGATTGGGATGCCAGGCAAGGAAGATGGTAAAGCTAGATAATTAAAGAATGGGCCAGGCCTGGCTGGTTTGGCTCAGCAGTTAGAGCATCAGCCTGCAGGCCAGAGTCCTGGGTTTGATTCTGGCCAAGGGCACGTACCTTGGTTAGTCCCCAGCCCCATTTGGTTCGTGTGGGTGGCAACCAGTGGATGTGTCTCTCTCACATTGATGTTCCTCTCTCTCTCTCTCCCTTCCTCCCACTCTGTCTGAAGATACAGGTAAAAATATCCTCGAGTGAAGATTAAAAAAAAATTAAAGAATGGGCCAGCATTCCAGGCAAAGCAACATAATTTGCAAAGGCTGTGAGGTGATAAAGATCCTTTTGCATCTGAGAATTTAAAAGAAAGTCATTGTGATTACCCAATACAGAGTATGAGGAAAGAGAGGTATAGAATGAAATTTGAGAAGTAGGCAGGGGTCTGATCTGGTAGGGTCTTGCTAGATTTAAGGACTGGAGCCGTATTCTTACTTAAAGTACTGGGAAGCTGTTAGATTTGCATTTTTAAAGTAGTTATATGTCTGCTAACAGGAGATACGATCTGAAGGAAAGTCTGCTGTAATAGATATAACACAAGGAGGCTTCAGAAACAATCCAAAAAGATCTGTTGATAGACTGCAGTGATCTAGAATGGTGATAGTAGAGATGGGGAGATCTGGAGAACTTCCAGTGTTTGAGGGACTTGATGATTGATTTTAAGGGATGGAAGGACAAGGATCATGATATTTAGGCTTGTGGCTTGAGCAGTTAAGTGGGTAGTAGTGCCATTTATGGAGCTGATGAACACACTGGAGGAGAAATAGGTTTGGACTTGTGTAGATGGATTCAGTTTGAACATACTGAATTTGAAGTGCCTGTGAAATCACTACAAGGAGCTATCTGTAGTTAGCAGGACACATTTATAAGTCTGTGTTTCTGGTAAGCTATGTAATAATCTGGTTTTTGGAAGAAAGGATGGCTTAAAGGAGGACTCATTGTTAGAGCAGGTAAAAGAAAAATGTGTGAGCTGGTGATCTGAAGCTGATATAAATGAAGGACAGCTGGGGATATAGACTCGCACTCCAGGGAATGCTAATGGAAAGTTGGAGGAATGAATTTTATTTCAAAGATATGCTGAAAAAGCAGTTACTTCAAAAGACTTTTTTTTTTTTTTTAAATTTAGAATGTACCCACTAAGAATGAAGTATAAAAGATTTTAAGGGGAAAAATAGGGATGAGATGAAGATGATTTTAGTGAAATTTAAGACGTAGTTCTGACTTAGGAGGATACACACCCAGGGTAAATGTTCTTTAGTTCTAATTAGATGACTCATTGCCATTCATATCATAGTCTGTTTAATGTAAAGATGCTAGAGGAGCCCTTTTAGGTTTAGCCAAACTGATATTATCGAATAATATTAAACCTTAATTATTAAGAAATTTTCTCTTCTTTTTTTCCTGTGTCTCTCCTTCCCTCCATCTTTCCTCCTCCTTTTCTACTCTCCCTCTATCCCTTTCCAGGAGGAAGCTAGGATGAAACGTAGAGTAGATAAATGGGTCATATGAGAGAAAGGTGGTTTTCTTTTTAAATAATTAGGTAATTTACAGGGTGGAAAAATGTTAAATGATTTCTAAGTACCAAGGTAATAAATGTAAATTTAATTTGCATAAGATTTTATAAACAATGCTTAAGGTTATGTATGCTTTTCTTAGTGAATATTTTTTTGTGAATCATTACATATTTTTAAAATTTTTACTAAACTGTGGTACATCCACACAATGGAATACTATGACTAGTGAAGAAGAATAAAAAAGGTCTCTATTACTGAGCGGGTAGAAAATCAGTTTAAATTTTTAGATGATAAAGTAACACAGTGTATTAAGTCTGCTATAAGAAAGAAGATAAGAATACATTGTGTAACACAGTATGTATAGTATGCTGTCTTTTTTAAGAAAGAGAAGGAAATGATACATTTTTATTTGCTCATCCTGGCACTAAGCAACACTGGAGGATGCATAAGAAATTAGTAAGATTACCAGTAGGGGTCAGAGCAAGGGAGGCATCCAGTAGAGGAGGACAGGGGCGGGAGTGAGACTTTTCAATGTCTATTGTGTTTTCATGCTTAAGTCTAGTGAATTTATTTTTGATACATAAATTCACTTTTAAAATATTTTTAAATGGCCCAACCGGTGTTGCTCAGTGGTTAGGCATAATCCCGTGGGTTGCTGGTTTGATTCCTGGTCAGGGCACATGCCCATGTTGTGGGGTTGATCCTCAGTAAGGGGGCATGCAGTAGGTAGCCAATCAATGTTTCTTTCTCATTGATGTTTCTATTTCTCTCTCCCTCTCTCTTCCTCGCTTTCTAAGAGTTAATAAACACATTTAAAAAATATTTTTAAATATATTGCTTTTTTTTTTTTTATAAACTGAAAAATGATGTTAGCAAACACTACCAATTATTTTTTATTCACTCGTTCTCTCGTATTGTGCATCTATGGTGTGGTTGATGTTACAGTAAAGTAGGATATATGTAATTCTTATTTATAAAGGGCTCACTTTAGTGGGCAAATGAGAATGTGAGGTAGCCACTGTGGAGTGCTAAATGTCATAAGAAAGGCAACATTATTGGCAGGATCAGTGAAAATTTCAGGTAGGAGGTGGCATTTGAATTGCTTTTAGAATTTTTTTTTTTTTTTTTTATTGATTTTAGAGAGAGGAAGGGAGAGGGAGAGAGATAGAAACACTGATGAGAGAGAACATCAAATGGCCGCCTCCTGCATGCCTCCCACTGGGGATTTGGCCCACAACCTGGGCATGTGCCCTGACCAGTAATTGAACTGGCAACCTCTTGGTGCATGGGTCAACGCTCAACCACTGAGCCACACTGGCCGGGCTGAATTGCTTTTTGAAAAATTGGAGAAAAATGGGAAAAGTTAAGAGAATTTTAGGTGGGGGATGAACATAGGTACAAACATGGCAAACTGTAGGACCCCAGTGAGTCTTTGCTTTTGGCAAGCAATATGGATGAAAATTATCCTCAAGTATAGCTGTGGTCTTGTAATATTTCAAGAAATTAAAATGTTTTGATTAAAGCAAATATTGTTATCCTGTTTGTCTTTTGCCACATTTCCATTGAAATACTTGTGGAAATACATGCAGTGTCAGTAGCACCTGAGCTAGGAATATGTACAGTATGGGAAATTCTGAAATAACACTTTGTTTTGATATAATTTCACACAGAAAAGTTGATCATATGTATTATATATATTACTTATATAATTTTTTCTGAACCATTTGAGAGTCAAGTTGGAAACTTTATGCCCTTTTACCTCTAATACATTGGTGTATATTTCCTAAGAATATTCTCTTCATAATTGCAGTATAGTTATCAGAGTTGGGAAATTTTATATTGATTCAATATTATCAATCCACAAGCCATGTTTAAATTTTACTGTCACATAATGTACTTAATAGCTGATATTTCTCAAGTCCAGGATTAAATCTAGTACACACTTTGCATTTAGTTGTCATGTCTCTTTATTCTCCTTTAATGCGGAACCATTTCTTAGCCTTTTTAAGTGTTTCTTGGTATTGACATTTTTTGAAGTATAGGACATTTATAGAATGACCCTCAATTTAAGTTTGTCATATGTATTCTCATAAGTAGATTTAGCTCATGAGTTTTGACAAGTACCTTAAATGTGTTCTTTGTCTTCCATGCATGATATCAAGAGTATACAATTTTGTTTTGCTCCAATATTGATGGTGTCTGCCAGGTCATACCATAAGTTAATCTTTGTTTTTTTATCCTCATCCGAGGACATTTTTTTGCATTTATCTTAAGGTAGAGTGGGAGGGAGAGAAGGAGGAAGAGAGAGAGAAAGAAACATCAACGTGAGAGAGACACACAGACTGGTTGCTCCCTGCACGACCCTGACTAGGGCCAGGGATGAACCGCAACTGAGGTACGCGCCCTTAGCGGGAACCGAACCTGCGACTCTCTGGTCTGTGGGCCGAAGCTCTAACTGCTGAGCCAAACTGGCCAGCGCAAGTTAATCTTTTTTTACTCTTTCTAATTATCAGTAATTTGGAGGAAAATACTTAAGACTATGTTCTTTGTTAAACTTCCACCTATTAATTTTAGCATCTATTGATGATTTTCTAACTCCGTCATTTCTTCTGTATTTCTTAGTTGGAATTCTACTGTAAGAAAGAGCTTTATTTTCCCCTTTCCTTTTTACTTGATTTATATCATTATGGGATCATTTATTCTTAGATTTTATTCAATGAGTTATATAATCCATTGATGTCATTATTATTCTAGATTTGGCCAGATAGCTCTCATCAAGCAGGTTTTGTGTTCTTTTAACATTTATTTTTTAGTGCAAAATTTTATTTTCTGACTTACCTTGTACTTTCTGAGCTCCAGGCCCTGAATCAACCTTTCCTTCTAGGATCCTTGGGTTTCCTTCCATCTTTAAAATCAGCATGGTCAATCAGGGCCTTCTCACTTTGCATCTTTCTGACACATCGTTTTTCCATTATCTTCTACTTTTAAGGTTTTATATGATTAGGTTGGATCCACTCAGATAATCCAGGATAATTTCTCCATCTTGAGTTCTTAACATTAATCATATCTACAAAGTCTCTTTTACCATGTAACATAGCATATTAACAGGCTCTGGGAGTTAGAATGTGGACATCTTTGGGTAGCCATGGTTCTACCTACCACAGACAGTAATACTACCTGCTACCTAACTTTGATGAATCAGTTTTCCTTTTCTGTTTAGAATACCTGCAACCTTTCCTCCTTGATTCAATGACTACATAAGAGGTGTTAGGATTCAGAGTCATGATAGTACTATATTAGATATAATATCTGTGGGGAAATTATAGGAAAATAGATTCCAGAAGTACTGAAAAAAGAATATATGCTCACAGAGTATTACTTTAAAAAATAGGAAGTCTTTGTGAGTTTTTTTAACTGGTCCTCATCCATAATATTAAGACTCATAGTTATTTAAAAAGCAACAAAAAGTAAACTATTATAAGTAATCAATAAGAAGTCTCTGAATTTAGTATAAAAATATTCCAAAATAGAGAGATACTCATTCAGAACAATAAGTGATCTTAATTTACATGGATTTTGATAATGGACAAAATTGCATCTTAATGTGTTATTTCTTTCCCATCTAGATCATCACGAAGTATGTATACGAGCTCCTGGAAAAGGACTGTAATTTGAAAAAAATTTCTATTCCAGTAAGTCCAGTTTTTTAAAATGTTTATGCTTCCAAATAAAATAGTTTTTATTTTAGAAGAAAACTTTGTTTTAGGTTAACTGTGATAAGTTTAAATGTTAAGGTCATAGTGTTTTGATATTGATAAAGATGGTATTAAATTACTGTCAGTATACCTAATCTTGTTGTGCCCAGTAGTTCTTAAAAAGTAATAATCTTCAGAAGTATTGTATACAATGAGGTGAGGTATACTACAAAATAGACACAGAGATGTTAAGTACAGCATGGGGAATATAGCCAGTGACACTATAATAACTGTGTTGGTGCTAGGTGGGTATTTGAAATGACATAGGGAACACTTGGTAAGGTATATGATTGTCTGGCCTCTAGGCTGTGTGCCTGAAACTAATGCACAGTAATGTTGAATGTGAACTGTAATTGGAAAAAAATAAAATATATGTAAGTAAATAAACACTAATACCTTCCTTAAAAAAAAATTCTGATTTCCCTTCATTTTTGAAATGATAATACAATTAAAAGGACTACCTTTCTCTATCTTTCCCATTTCATTGATATAATCTATTTTTATGTATTTATTTGAAGTGAAGTGGTACACTTGAATGACCTTTATTACATGTATGTATTCCTAATGAAAGCTCAGCTTAATGAATTACTATTGTATGAAGATAAATGGACTTAGAACAGCCATTTCCAAGCTTTAATCAGTAAAGAAAAGCTTATTTTATTCATATAGAAATTTTACTATTGAAAATTAGGATTAACTTTATACAAGTAAGTTATAGTTACCAACTGCAAAGTCAGAGTTCTGTGTTAAATTGATATGGTATTAGCCAATAACCAGCTCAAACACTGCCCTTACTTCTTAATCATTAGTACCATTACATTATTCAGTTTCATTTTGTTCCCTTGGATTTTCTAATGTTCTCATATTTTTAAAGTCAACATTTCAAGATGTAAAACTTTATTCACTTATTCATGATTACCTTAATTTATAGCCCCGTAAAAATTTTTGAACATTATAATAAAAAAAACAACACATATTTTTATCTTCTGAAAATAAGTGCTCTTCCAGTTTTAAAGTGATTACTGTGGAATTAAATTATCAACATTTCATTGCTTAAAAAATTGACTAAATTCCTTGGTAACAGGATTTAGTCAAATAGGAAAAAGAAACAGTGATCAGCCCCTCCTGGAAAGTCCAGAGCTACAGGATTTTTTATTAAGATAAACAGATATCCATTTCCATAGCATTTCAGGATTCATGGGGCCTCACTGTCAGAGGCATTTTTATGTGTGTGTGTTTAGATGTACTGTACTCTTGGGTAAATGAATGACTAGGAACCTGTTGGCCTTTCTGATTATACACCGACAACTTTGCCTTTTAATTTTTTCTTTCCATTGTTTTCCTTTTTTAAAAAGTCACTTTTATCTGTTCTCATACAATGTCCTAAGGTAAATGGGAATTACCTGGATTTGGTTTTCCACTTTCTCTCATCCTCTTCCTTTTCTCTCTGACTTCGGGCATACCCATTGTCATTGTAATTTGTTTACTCATGCCAACTCATGCAGTTGAAGCTAATGTGACTCTGTTACACTTCATATCTCTCTTCCTGCATACTTAATTACTAATAATAAAGATAGTTATATCCTTTTATTTCTTAGCATTGTGTAGCTCTTTTAAAATTCTTAATAATTGTGTATTAATTTTAGTATGTTTTCTGAACCAGGCAAGTTATAACCAGTTATAGGATTCATCATATAGTTAAATAACTTATCTAAAGGAAGTCATTGGTAATGCTTGATAAGATATCTTATTCCAAAAGTTTATTCATTCCTTTATTTACTGAGTGCCTACAATGTGCCAGCCTCTCTTTTAAGCATTGGGAATGTAGCTAGATACAAATAGATAAGTTCATGCCTTCCTAAACTTATATTCTAGTGGAGAGAGCAGAGGTTAATAAACAGTTACACAGACAAATTTATAGAGTAAAGTATATACTATATTAGATTGTGACAGGTGCCATGGAGGAAAAGAAAAGAGAGAAAGGGACCAGGGAATTCTTGGGGTGGTATTTAAAGGGATGGTCAGAAGGTGGTATTTTTTTCTTAAGCTCTGTGGCCATGTTCTTCTGACTAAACTAATGCCCTTTGTGCTCTGTTTACACAAATTTCTAAGCATCTTTTACTGACACCAATCTGATTGATTTAGAATAAGAGAAGTTTTAATTTTTTTTTCTCTTCCCAGGAATAGGAACTGGGAGTAATTGGAATCCAGAGCATTTTTTGGTGCCTAGAGTTTTTGTCTGTTTCTTATTTTGATAATTTTATGGACATATATACCACTGACGAAGTGAAGAACCATTGCATTACATAGCAGGTGGTTTGACCCTCTCTATTCCAGGATGTGTGTATTACCAGCCATCAAGACTTTAGCTTCTGTCTCTGACCAGGCTGCACAAAGACTTCTATTCCTAGTTGCTTGTCACTGCTGATGTGGAATACTACTCAGTGCATGCCGTGGCTCATGCAGTAAATGACTGGGGAGTTATCCCTTCCTAAAGTCTTTTGCATCTTTTAAATCTAAATTATACATCATCTAGTTAAAACCTAAATATTAAGTACAATCAAAATAAATTTAAAAATATTTACGTTTCATCCCATAAATAACTAGTACATAAAATAAGCTTATCAGAGTATACAAATAATATTCCTTCATTAATTAATTGTTATATAATCTTGTATTCTTACTCTGAATGAAACTTTAACGTCCATTTACATAGAACAGTAGATTTTTGAATTTTCATATAGTCCTCTCTCCCATTTTTTAAAAGTTTAGTGGTATTTCTGAGTAATATATGATTTTCTAATATGTGCATCCTCCAATTGGTTCATTCTGTTTTCTATTTTAGGTACAGTATACTTCTGTTATAGAATTATAGACTTAATAGTTGTGTTACCTTGGGCAAGTTATTTAAACTCTCTAGATATCAATTTCTTCATCAATAAATGAGTATAATAGTACCACTTTAATAGATTTTTTTATTGAGATAATATTTTTGAAACATTTTATATAGTATCTAGACGATAGGAAGTATTCAAAAATAAGTTATTCTTATATATAATGATACTTAATATACAACAATAATGTAGGGAGACATATATTTCCAATATTCTTTTTTCATATTTTTATATTTAAATTACTATCATGTCTTTTTTACTCATCCACTGTATATGTAATTGTTAATCACTAATGAATATTTTAATTTAATTTTAAACTTTTTTACTTCTGTAATTCTGTAATAACCATTTTATAGTTTATAGTAACCATTAGTTATTTTTTCATTTATGTTTATGCCTGATCAGAAAACATTTATTTATTATTTAACTTTTTTTAATTACAGGTAGATGCCACTGAGAGTGAACCAAAGAGTTTTATCTTTATGAGTGAGGATGCTTTGACAAATCCACAGAAACTGATGGTTTTAATTCATGGTAGTGGTGTTGTCAGGGCAGGTCAGTGGGCTAGAAGGCTTATTATAAATGAAGATCTGGACAGTGGCACACAGATACCATTTATTAAGAGAGCTATGGATGTAAGTGCAATTTTTTTTATATTTTGGGGGGCATTTTATACCTCTGCTTTATTATGTGTTATAATTTATTTTAACATGTTTGTTCTATCATATATCCCAAACATAATTTTACTCTTTAATTGTTACTATTTATTTGTAATGAAAAATTGTTCTGCATTTTTTGCAGTTACAACAAAAAATAAAATATCTTAAAAGTATAAAAATTTAGGTAAATGTCTTTGAAATGCATAATTTTGACTGTAGAATTTTTTATTGTTAAATGAACTATCACAAACTATCAACTGCTTATCAATATTATTGAAATGCTTCTGAAAAAAAATAAGACTTGTTGTAAATCTTTTCCTACCTAGTTTAATGGTGTTAAAAACTAAAGGAAAGCTCTGCTACTTTAAGTTAATCTCTTATTCTTTAAAAGAAGAGTTACAATAACTCAGTATTATTTTGTACTTTAAAAAAAAAAACTCTTTAGAGGCACAAATAAAATGCTTTAAGCACAAGACATACATACAAAATGGTAAATTGCAGTATTTACTAAATTACTTTTTTGAATTCAAACTTTTTAGAAATTGCTTTTTTAAATTTGTGTTTAAGGTTTTCTTTCCTATTATAGTGAAATTGTTTTTTCTGACCTAGCATTTTACATCTAAATGTTAGGCTACTTTTGTTTTATTCTCTTATTCTTAAGTTCTGTCCAGTAGCCAAACTTTGCAAAGTATGGGGTTTTTTTTACATATAAATAGAGTTTGTCTTCAGAAAAAGGTAAAGTGGCATCTTGAATAAGAATGTAAAGTTTATTTTTGTAATTAAAATTGGGGAGGAATTCTTTGATACACCGATGATTATAAAAGTCAAAGGTAATGTGTTTTCTATTCTGTTAACTCTGAAATGTTAATATATTTGACCCTTGAGCAACTTGAGCATTAGGGCCACTGACACCCCAACCCATCCTGTGTCAGAAATCCATAAATAACTTTTGTCTCGCTCTAAACTTAACTATTAATAGTCTCCTGTTGACCAGAACCTTACCTATAACATAAACAGCTGCTTAACACATATACTGTGTTTTATATACTGATTCTACAATAAAGTAAGCTATAGAAAATAAAATATTATTAAGAAAATCAGAGTAAGAGAAAGTACTTCACAGTGCTATACATATTTATTGGGGAAAAGAGTCTACGTTATTATAAATGGACCCTTCCAGTTCAAACACAGGTTGTTCAGGTGTCAACTGTATTTAAGGCCCAGCCCAACTCTTAAAGAATACAGTTTGTTAACAGACTTTGAGGCTCTTAAAATGCTTTAGGTAGAATTTCTTAGATTTTTTTAGTCTTCATGAATATGCAAAAAACACAAAGGCAATAGTACTTCGGGTTGGTTGCAAACTTTAGTAGTGTGTTTTTAGTAGAATTTAACTAAAATAAATTGAGGTTTACATTGAAGTAACTCACATAAAATATTATATTGTTAAACTGTTTCAAACTTTATGATATGAATAATGTAGTTTGTGGATAGAACAGATCCTGCCAATGTATTTTATTTTAACATTATATGTGAAATGTGATCACAATTCAGTGAATATTTGAAAATATAATTTAGTAAAGAAAATCAGAGGTTTTTATATTTGAGGGCTAGGTGAAATACTTTATGTAATTATATTGTCCCTGCTACTATATCAGCTAAGCTTTTCCTATTCTAGAAGGTTTTTATTGTTGTATAAGATTTTATTTTTTGAGGTGAAAGGAGTATATGGGAAGCCATACCAAACATCTCTGATTGACTGTCTGTTACTGTCCCAGATGGGAGGGAGCAAGCTTGTCAGTAATGTTAGAATAGTCAATCATCTTGTTCTTGGAAGTAGGAATAGTGTTTTGGGGATAACAACATTTCACTGCCTTGACATTTTTCTGCTTTTCTCAATCATAGCAACTCATGATTCCTTGAGAAAAAATAAAAAGTAGCTAATTTCTAAATATCTTAGTATTTAGTGTATTCAGTATGTTGTGTATTTTGACAATTTTAGTTTATATGCTTTATTCTTTTATTATCACTGAATATGAACTTTATTATGGTAACTTTCTACATGCTGAACATTTGAAAACAATAATTTTTTCTTGCTCTAGATAAAATGATTTTATCATTTTGGTTTTACCTTTTTAAAGTGTTTCTCTGGTAGTTCTTCAAGGACTGCTCTGTGTTTGTTTGGAGGAGGGGGCATTTGCAGGGAGACAGGTATGGAAAAGAATGGCATTATAGGAAGCAGTCAGTGGAAGAGTAATACAGAGAAAGACGCTGTCTCATCCTTACTTTTAAATAAGAATATCTCTGATTGTGTTTATTTTTTGGACATTTTTCAAAGTTGTATTTAAAGGAAGGTTTTCATAGTTTGCGTAAAGCTGGGTGGAAGCCACTACTCTTTTTTTTTTATTTTATTTTTTTATGGTTTATCAGTTTTCATATCACAACTACAGTAAATTTTGATATTTTCAGGTCAGACAATATCATCTCTTCTCATTGTTAATAATATATCAGTTATATGTCTTGCAGATTTTATTTGTTTTAGTATAAAACTTATGTTTTAACCAAGTAATAACTGATATTGTGCATATCAGAAGTCTTGGGAGATTAATATCCCTTTATCTGCTTTTATTTAAAAAAATTTTTATTAAGTTTATTTGGATGACATTGGTTAATAAAATGATATCGGCTTCAAGTGTACAATTCTATGATACATGATATTTATATTGCATTGTTCATTTACCACCTAAAGTCAAATCTTCTTCCATCACCATGTATTTGACCTCCTTTACCACTTCCCCCCACTTCCCTCTGATAACCACTACACTATTATCTGTGCCTATGAGTTTTTGTTTCTTTTGTTTGTTCATTTATTGCTTTCAGTTTTATATCCCACAAATGAGTGAAATCATATGGTTCTTAACTTTTCTGACTTATTTCCCTTAGCATGATATTTTTCAGATCCATCCATGTTGTCACAAATGGCAGTTTTTTTATCTTTTCTTATGGCTGAGTACTATTCCATTGTATATATGTACCACATCTTTATCCAATCATCTGTTGAGGGACACTTCAGTTATTCCCATGTCTTGGCCACCGTGAATAATGCTGCAGTGCACATAGGGGTTCATATATCTTACAAATAAATGTTTTCATATCTTTTGGGTAGATTCTCAGGAGAGGGATTGCTGGGTTATATGATAACTCTATTCTTTTTTTTTAAATCCTCACCCGAGGACATTTTTCCATTTTTTGTTCAGACAGAGTGGGAAGGAGAGAGAGGGAGAGAGAGAGAGAGAAACATCGACGTGAAAGGGACACATCGAGTGGCTGCCACCCGCACAACCGACCAGGGCCGGGGACAAACTGCAACCGAGGTATGTGCCCTTAGCGGGAACCGAACCCGGGTCTCTCTGGACCCCAAGCCGACGCTCTAACCGCTGAGCCAAATTGGCCAGGGCCTCTATTCTTTTGTTGTTGTTGTTGTTGTTGTTAATACTCACCTAATGATATATTTCTCAATTTATTTTTAGAGAGCGTGGAAGGGAGAGAGAGAAAAATTCATGTGAGAGAGACACATCTACTGGTTGCCTCCCGCATGACCCCAACCAGGCAACCTAGGTACTTGCCCTTGCAAATTGCAGATATTCTAATTCTTATATTTTAAAATTTCAGAACTTTATTATAAAAAATATATGAAGTGCCCTGGCTGGTTTGGCTCAGTGGTTATAGCATCAGCCTGAGTCCCAAAGGGTTGCAAGTTCAATCCCTGATCCCCGTTGGGTTGCATTCAGGTGGCAACCAATCACTGTGTCTCTCACAGCAATGTTTCTCTCTCTCCTACCCTCCTTCCCTCCCTTCCACTCTCTGTTAAAAATCATTGGGGGAAAAAAAAAGTCCTTGAAGATTAACCAAAAAAATATATGTATGAAGATTTCATGTTGAAAAAGTAATACATATCAATTAAATTTCCACAATACTTCTGAGGTTGCCATAGCTAGTATTTTTAGTGTTTAACAATCTTCACTGCATAATATATTACTTGGAGTGGGAAATAATATATCATATAGCCAAGTCCTAATTATTCAGTGTCTGATTGTGCAGTTTGAGAGTTGCTTATACTTATTTTTTCTTTTATCTTTTCTCATGTGCATCTTTTTTTTTTTTTTTTTTTTAATCCTCACCCGAGGACATTTTTCCATTTTTTGCTCAGGTAGAGTGGGAGGGAGAGAGAGGAACAGAGAGAGAGAGAGAAACATCGATGTGAAAGGGACACATCAAGTGGCTGCCACCCGCACAACCGACCAGGGCCGGGGACAAACTGCAACCGAGGTACGTGCCCTTAGCGGGAACCGAACCCGGATCTCTCAGGACCGCAGGCCGACGCTCTAACCGCTGAGCAAAACCGGCCAAGGCCTCATGTGCATCTTTTTAGGCATTTTAGTTGGTCTTTATAAAAGAGGATAAGGAAAGTAGGTGACACTTACACTCAATCATTTAATTACTAATTACAGGGTTGGATCAAGGGGACAAAATTTAATCACTCTCAAGGTTGTGCAGTACTTGTAAGACACTGAGAGTGAGTGAGTGCCTTCTTAAATTTTGTATCCTAGACACCTCACTGATCTTTCCCTGTCTGCTTTGACTGATTGAGGTGTCCTGTCAAAGGTTTTATGGAGAGCAGTTTGGAAGCTACTGGTCTATAAAGTCAAATTTTACTGTGCATCAGAATCACCTGGTGAAACAAATTACCCTTTACCAGTCTCAGATTTTGATTCAGACGATCTGGTTGGGGAGTGAGAATTTATATATATGAGAATACCCCAGGTGATATTTATGCTCCTAACCTGGGCACCACCCTATAACCACTGAGATAAGTAATACTCTTTGGCTTGGTTGAGTGTTTGTTTATACTTTTCAGGCTCTGAGTATAATGGATAAGGTAGAAATTGAAGGCAGTTTTTGTTGTTGTTGTTTTAATCCTCACCCTAGGATAGTCCTCCATTGATTTCTAGATAGAGTGGAAGGGAAGGAGGGAGGGAAGGAGAAGGAGAGAGAGAAACATCCATGTGGGAGAGATACATCGATTGGTTGCCTCCCACATGACCCCAACTAGGGCCAGGGATTGAAGCTGCAACCCAGGGGTGTGCCCTTGACCAGAATCGAACTGGTGACCCTTCAGTTCACTTTCCAATGTTCTAACCGCTGAGCCAAAATGGCCAGGGCGAAGGCAGTTTTATTTAGTAAAACAGAGAATGAGAAGTCCTAGAAAATGTTTTATAATAAAATCAATAGATGTAAAAGTTTAAATTATGAAGAATGCTTTCAAAATATTATGTAAGTGATCCTTACCCAACATGACTAAAACTTACTAATTTTAATCATTTCATAAGATTACTTCACTAAGTCTACATTTTTCCTAATCTCTCAAGCCAGATTATTCAGCAGAATATTCTATTTCCATATTAGTTACTTTGAGTATAATGTTATGTCTAAGTTTAAAAAATTAATACTATTTTTATCAATGTAACTTACACAGTTTAGAGTCTGTAACATGGTGGATTGAGCTAATTAATATGTACTTCTGTCTCTCACTAAACACACTTAAAAATAAGGGAATAAAACATAGCAACAGCAAAAATATTAAATACCTAGTTATGTTCAAAAGATAGAAAAGGAATCTTTTTGTTGTTGTTGTTCAGATAGAGTGGGAGGGAGGGGGAGAGAGAGAGAGAGAGAGACATCGATGTGAAAGGGACACATCCAGTGGCTGCCACCCACATGACCAACCAGGGCCGGGGGTAACTGCAACGAGGTACGTGCCCTTAGCGGGAGCCGAACCCAGGTCTCTCTGGACCACAGGATGGCACTCCAACTGCTGAGCCAAACCGGCCGGGGTGGAAAAGGAATCTTTAAATGCCTGAGTACAAGAGTAAACTTAAAGCCGCCGCAGTGATAAGTCCCTGAAGGATGTGCTGACTCTAAGGGGATAGCTGATGAGTTATAAGCTCTAGGCTACAAGGCCCACATCACAGCTCTGAGCCTGAGAGACAGGAGCTAAAACTGAGACCCTTGGATAGAACTAGGGATCCTGGAAGTTTTTGCCCTTTTAATTTTAGGGGGAAAGATTAGCTCATGGCCCAGAGGTGAAAAGAGGGAGTTTCTTTGGCAGAGGTGCCAGGTGGGATAAACAAACAGCTCCGTTGAGAAACAGAAGCTACACACCCTAACTCAAAGGTGGGTGTGGATTTACAGTTTGGATTTAGACAACCTATTTAGTGTGAGAATCTCAAGAAATGTAAATTCATGTAAAAATGGATTCTGTACTGATGAAACTTCTGGGATACCAGGTGGAAGCAAACAAAACTGCCAATTAAAACATTTTACAACCCCTAGTAAATCCCATGAAGATGAATTGATAGTAAAAAAATCTAAAAATTTTATGAGAAAATGATTCATCCAGAAATGTCAGGATATATAGCTATATGACATAGTTGAAGAGAGAATTAATAAATTAAAAGCTAGAGTTGAGGAATGTAGCATGCAGAATATAGCACAGAAAATTTGAGAAAAAATATGAAAGAAATTAAAAAATCATGGGGAATAAAATAAGTTCTAATAGTCCTCTAATAGGTGTTTCAGAAAAACAATAGAAAGGAATGGGAGAGGAAGTAATATACTAGTAGTTGTGTGTTTATGAGAATAGGGTAAATGAAAGTAAATCTGTACTGATACATGCAAAAACAGAAACTAGACCACCTTCTTATACCTTACACAAGAATGACCTCACAATGGATTAAAGACTTAAATTTAAAACTCAAAACCATAAAAATCCTAGGAGAAAATCTTGGACTTTTCTTGTGGCAATGTTTTTTCTAATATATCTCCTCAGGCAAGGGAAACAAAAGAAAAAGTAAACAAATAGGACTACATCAAACTTAAAAGCATTTGCACAGCAAAGGAAACCATTAACAAAATGAAAAGACAACCCACTGAATGGGAGAGCATATTTGCCAATGATACATCTGATAAGGGGTTAATATCCAAAATATATAAACATTTATAAAACTCAATACCAAAAACAAAAAAAAAAAATTAATAAAAGATGGGTGAAAGATCTGAATAGACACTTCTCCAAAGAGGACATCCAGATGGCCAGTAGAAATAGGAAAAGATGCTCAAGATCAACAAATCATCAAAGAAATGCAAATTGAAACCACAATGAGATATCATTTCACACCTGCCAGAATGGCTACCATCAGTAAATCAAAAAACAAGTTTTGGCAAGGATGTGACGAAAAAGGAAACCTTGTACACTTCTGGTGGGAATGAAGATTGGTGCAGCCACAGTAGAAAACAGTACAGAGTTTCCTCAAAAAATTAAAAATGGAACTGCCTTTTTGATCCATCAATCCCACTTGTAGGAATATATCCTAAGAATCCCCAATCAACAATTTGAAAGAACATATGCACCCCTATGTTCATATTAGCATTATTTACAATAGCCAAGATCTAGAAATAGCCCAAATACCCATTAGTAGCTGAATGGATAAAAAAGCTGTGGTACATTTACACAGTGGAATTCTATACGGCCATAAAAAAGAAAGAAATCTTTATCTTTTGCAACAGCAAGAATCGACCTGGAGAATATTTTGCTAAGAGACATAAACCAGTCAGAGAAAGACAAATACCATATGATTTCATTTACATGTGGAATCTCATATACAAAATAAACTAACATAATAGAAACAGACCTATAGAGAACAGACTGACAGTTATCAGAGGGGATGGGGGTTGGTGGAGCTGGGTAAAAAGGTGTTGGGATCAAGCAAAAAAAAAAAAGTCATAGAGACAGACAATGGTATAATGATTACTAGAGTGAAAGGGGGGAAGGGTGGAGATAGAAGAGGGTAAAGGGGGAATAAATGGTGATGGAAAGAGACTTGACTTGGGGTAGTGAACACACCATACAATATACAGATGATGTATTATAGAATTGTACTCTTGAAACCTATGAAATTTTATTAACCAGTGTCACCCCAATAAATTCAATAAAAATTAAACAATAAATAAATTTTCTCTTAAATTTTATTAAAATAAACTGCAGAACATCAAAGGATGCATTCATATATAATCTTAAATTAAATAAAAGCAATGACATATATCAAAATAATGATTATTGTTTCCTAATCTTTTCCCACCTATTCTGTTCCCTAGATATAAACACTCTCAATACTTTTAGTTTCACTTAATGTTTGCTCTTTCACATTGAAAATTATAGTCCTGTTCATCATCAAAATGCAAAAGGTTCAAGACAAAGAGAGAATCTTAAAAGCAGCAAGAGAAAGGCAGCTAGTTACCTACAAGGGAGTTCCCATTAGACTGTCAGCTGATTTCTCAAAAGAAACTTTGCAGGCCAGAAGGGAGTGGCAAGAAATATTCAGAGTGATGAAAAGCAAGAACCTACAACCAAGATTACTCTATCCTGCAAAGCTGTCATTTAGAATCAATGGCCATATAAAAACTTTCCCAGACAAGAAACAGTTAAAGGAGTTCGTCACCACCAAACCGTTATTATATGAAATGATGAAAGGTCCTTTTGAAGAAAAAGATAAAATATATAAACAAACAAAATGGCAATGAATACATATCTATCAACAATGGAATCTACAAACAAAATGAACAGGTAGAACAGAAACGTTCTCATAGATACAGAGAACATTTTGTTGGTTGCCAGTTGGGAGGGGGATTGGGGGAATAGGTGAAAAAGGTGAAGGGATTAAGAAGTACAAATTCACTGCTAGACTGACAAACCTCAAAGGGAAAGGGGTTGGGGGGGTGGGAAGAAATAAACCAAAGAACTTATATGCATAACCAGTGGACACAGACAATAGTGTGGGAAAAGGCAGGAACGGGGCGGGAGTGGGGAGGAGGGGGTCAATGGGGGAAAAATGTGGAACATCTGTAATACATTTTACATCCAACAATAAAGATTAAAAAAAAAAAGAAAATTATAGTCCTGTTTCTTTATAATATATCAGTCATTTTCTGTTGTGGATAGATTAGAACCTCTTTCCATCCTCATAGTTTTTGGATTAAATCAACAATCAAACTTTATAATATTACTACTACTTTAATATTGCTTATGGCTGAGCCACATAGGTACTATAATTGCTTTTCCTTTTTGCTATGTTTGTTTTCATGGAATTAATCATTTTGTAGGGTTTTAAAAATTATTTTCTTAGTAATAATTGTTAATTCAGCCCTGTCTCTCAGTAATTTTTTACCTGGTCAAATTTATCAGATAATCTTCTAGTTCAATGTTCTTCTAGAGAACTCTCTTTTGGAATTCTGTAGACTTTTGTTCCAGTCTTGACTGGTCACTTTCTAAACCTGCCTTCCTGTTTCTCTCATCATGGGACTCCCCTTAGATTCTTTCTTACGTTTGACCTTCTGTTTCCTGGATTGAATAAACCCTTGCTTTTAGATACATGCCCTCATTTTGCTGGAGTCATCAAAGAGTGAATACAAGATAACATTTTAAAACCTTGTATTTCTGAACATTGTCTTTATTTTACTTGTTTATTTTATTTTAATAGTTCAACTAGGCATAGAACTCCAAGTCAAAAATAATTTTCATTCAGGAATTTGAAGACTTTGTTTTATTGTCTTCAAGTTTTCAGTGGTTTAATTGAAAAGTCTAGTTCCATTCTGATCTTGAATCCTTTTGTTCTCCTCTATGGAAGCTTCTTTTTCTTCTTCATATTGCTTTTAAGAAATGTCTTATGCTTTAGTGTGGGTTTATTTTTTTTTTTTTCTTTCATTCTTTGTGTTGGGCACTTGGTGATTTTTCTATCTTCTGATCCTCAATTCTGAGGGAAAAAAAAAATTTGTGGTGTTTCTTGATAATTTAAATCTTTCTTTTTCTAGAATTATCATGTAGTTTGGAAGTTTGGGATGGAATCTCTAATTGGCTTATCTAATTTTCTGTACTTCCTTTTCCATCTGTTTTGTCTCCAGTTTCTGGGAGGTTACCTACTTTAAAAAATCCTTTTATAGAATTTTTAAAGTTCTATTGTATTTGGGTATTGAATTCTTTTTATTTACTTTTAGAATTTTACATAGTACCCCTGATTGAGGTTTGTATCTCTTCCACTTTATGGTCTGGATATGTTTCTCTAAGTCTAAAGGAAAAACCTCTGATCTCTTGCAGAGCTAGCTGCACAATGTTTTTTGGTTTTTGTTTTGGGGTTTAGTGTTTCTTGGAGGGTGGGGGTTACTCTATCTTATGTGGACTTATAACTAGTGCCTCTGTTTTTAAATTCAAGGCTACCCCTACTTACCAAGATAACTGGCACCCCAGTTTCTGAGTTTTTCTGAAATTTGATGGGTGAGTTAGTTTGCTTTTAGTCATTATTTCCCTCCACAGGCACTTAAGTTTGAATTTGCACTGTAATACCAAGCTGTTCTATCCTCTTACAGTCTTTCAAAAATTCACTGGTATCTGTATCCTCTAGTCTCTCCCCTCCCATTTATTTTGTCCTGATGGGTTAATACTACTTCCATTTTTTAAACCTAATTTTTTACTGAGATGTGGAAAGAATAGTGATAATCTAAAGTATAGCATTTTAATTAGGTTAATGCCACTCCTATTTTTTAAACTAATATTTTACTGTGATTTGTGGAAGGAATAGTGGTAAAGTATAACATTTTAAGTACATGTTTTTTATCTGGTTGTTCCCGTGATACTCACTTTACACATTATATATTTTTATAACAAATAACACTAATTTTCTTTTTCTTTTTTTTTGTTAATCTGCACCTGAGGATATTTTTCTATTGATTTTTTTAGAGAGAGTGGAAATGAGGGACGGAGAGAGAGAGAGAAACATTGATATGAGAGAGACCCATCAATTGATTGCCTCCCACATGACCCCAACTGGGGCTGGGGATCAAAGCTGCCCTTGATCAGAATAGAATCTGAGACCCTTCAGTCCACAGGCTGATGCTCTAACCACTGAGAAAAACTGGTTAGGGCCAAATAACACTAATTTTCTATATAACAACATACTGTGTAAACCCCAGGAGATGTCCTTACGTGGCACTATTTATCACACTAGAATATTTTGGGATTTTGTTTTAGATATTGTTATGATTGCAAGGAGACTGAATTAAAGACTATATAAACTGTTGCATAACTTTGATATGAATTGCATATTTTGAAAGTTGATTTAGAGCTTTTTAGCTTTTAAATCACTTGCTTTCTCTTTAATAATCTGTAGCTTTAACTTTGTACTTGGGCTATTGACTTTTTTTTAAAAAATATTCACCCAAGGACATTCTTCCATTTTTTTGTTCAGATATAGTAGGAGGAAGAGAGAGAGAGAAACATCGATGTGAAAGGGACACATCGAGTGGCTGCCACTTGCACGACCAACCAGGGCTGGGGATAAACCTCAACAAGGTACGTGCCCTTAGCGGGAACCGAACCCGGGTCTCTCTGGACTGCAGGCTGACACTCTACCGCTGAGCCAAACTGACCAGGGCAGCTATTGACTTTTTGATTCCTCTTTTCTTAATTCGTTTTCGGTTTTCCCCCATTTTTTGACGAACACATTTATAAAACTAATTGATTACAGTATTAGAATTTGTTCCATAAATATACATGGAGCCAGTACAGATGGTTATAAAAATAAGGAATGATTTTTTTCCCCAAGTAGTTTGAGTAATACATTTTTGGTAACACTTTCTTGACCATGTTCTTGGATTCACAGTCTTCCAACTAAGTACTGCAGCCTCTTGCTATTTCAACATGGTATTTGACAAAATTGGTGATTTGAAATGTAATAGGATTCTCTCTAGCAGGTAATCAATGGTTAGTAGATAGTAACAAGAAATACCATATCAATTTAGAGCATAACTTTTATTTTTAATAATAGCAATGCCATCTCTAGTAGCTTATGAGAAATTGTTTAGCATTTATGTAGTGCTAAACATTAGTTCAGCAAGAGATACATATTTAAGGTCTCAGAGAGCCCAAAAACATGAAAATTTCTTGGAGCTTTTAAATATAGTTTTGTTAAATTGACTATAGGCTTTGATGTTTTTTTATAGTCATTCAAAGTATTTGTGGAATTAAAGACATACTTATTAAAACAAGGTGCTATTTTTCAACATATAAGATTGGCATATAAATTGGTAATAAATTAATTGTATGATATACTAAGTTTAAGTATTGGTGGGAATGCACATTGAAACAGCCTTTTTAGATGGCAGTTTAGTTATATCTCCGAAAATTAAATATGCATGCCTTTGACCCTAACTTCCTTTTGAAGGAATTTACCCTAGAGTTGTACACAATGTATATATATGAGGATGCTCATCACAGCAGTTTGCAATACCACAACTACTTCTAACACCTCAGTATCCACCAGTAGGGAACTATTTGATTAATTTATGGTATATACATATTATGGAAGACTTGTTATTAGGAATAAAAAGTTATATTTATGTGTGTGTGTTCACTCATATGGAATGATGTTTAAGAGTTATCAGATTAAAACACAAGAATGACACCATTGTTAAGAAGTATGCTTACACTTGCATACTCATACACATGCATACATGGATATACATTGATATTTTTGGAAGTTTATGCAAGAGGTTTTATCTTTTATTTTTTATTTTCAACTCAATTTTTTCTTTTTTACTTTGAGCAATTACTACATTTATAATTTATATTTAAAAATTGAGAAAATATTTCTGAAATATTTTCAATTAACTATTTCTAAAAAAATTTAAATGTTTTATTATAAAACTGCAAACAACTTTTAAAAATAATGATTGCTTTTTCCCATTGAAGACTTGCAGAATACATTTCAAACTTTAAAAAAATAAATGCTATAATTTTTTTTTTCCTGTTTGAAATAATGGACTGCTAAACTGTAGGCCAAAACCAAGAGCAGTAATTCCAAAATTTAAAAGTAAACTTTGAAAGAAACTATAAATTAATCAAAGAAAATATAAGTTGTGACCTTATAGACTTCATGAAAGATTGTTCAAATGACGAATTCCAGAAAAGGTTAAAAGCTTAGCACATTACAGAACTGACAAGGTGTATGAGGCCACACCAGCCCCCATGCCAGCAAAAGAAAACAATGAAATGACAGCTCTAGTGTTAGGAGAGAGGTTGTTAATGACAGCTTATTCCTTTCTCATTCCAACTCTTGATAGAAGACAAGTCTGCTAGTTGCATCAATGGCAGATATATCATTACTTTCTGGCCCTGTCATGACTGAATGGGGGGAAACTATGTTCAGTTTTGAAAATGCAGTTATTTTCTGGAATTTTGGTCACTGTTTCTGAGATACATGCAATTAAGCCATTCTGTGATAGCTTGATAGCTCTAGATTGTTTTCTAGTACTGAACTAATTAATTAAACCTTTACTTTCAAGTGGAGAGCAAGCTATAACAGCATAAAGCACCTTGATATCCCAACGTCATTCCAAGGAAAATTTTTCCAGGCCTTTATGTTTGATATTTATTCCTCTACCTATGTTTATACCTAATTTCACATATCTTTTAAAGTAGATGTAGACCTTTTCACTAAGTGGAAGAGAGAAAACACTGGATTTTAAAACAATTAGGCATCATTTTTACCTGAGAAAATATTGTTTATAGTTATAATTTAGTCTCTGTTTCTCAATTACATGCATATTTGAATTCTTTTTTTTTTTTCTTTTTCTTTTTTCCTACCTAAGAAGTGACTCTGGAGACTTAGAAAGAGAGGGTGTGGGTTTTGAAAGTATGTCAAAAGCCTTGAGGTTTGTGTATGATCAGAATTTCAATGGTGGTTGAGATGAATTCAAATGCATAGAAGGCAAACATAAAAATCTTGTTTAATTTCTGTCATGTTATTCTTTTTTGAATCACTCTGATGTGTTTTTCATATCTGCTTTACTCTTGAGATTTGTGCTATTATATCCATGATCTATATTTTCCATTTTTTATTTCGTTTTAACTACTGATCCCTTTTCTGTGGTTCTTTCTTTAGTATCAACTGAAGCAGTTGGAATTGCTGAATCAAAGCTGTTTTGGGAGTGAGAGAGTATAAGATTGTGCAGGGTGAGATTCTCTGGGTAGAAGGTAACACCTCCTGCAGTTATAATCAATGCTTTGGACACTTTCAAAGATTGGAGAAGCCATGACTTGCTCCAGGGTTAAACTTTTAAAATTACTTCCCTAAAGGAAAATGTCATCAATAAAATGGAATAATTAGGTGACAGTTTTTGAATAGCCTAGGTTTAACAAGAAAAGATTAAATATAGGTCAGCTTTGCATTTTTCACTGTACTTTTCATGTGTTTTGGTTTTTAGCCTTTATACTTTTGTTTATCACGAACATAATTTTTAAAAATTAATTACTTCCGGTATTTATCAGTATTTCCTGCGTTACTTTAATTTAAGGAGAAATAAATGGAAATGGAATAAATGGAAAGTATTATCCTTTACTCGTAAAAAATAGTATAAACTTTTACTTGAAATTACTGAGCCAGTAAATTAGGAATGGTAAGTAATTTGTTTATGAAAGTACAGTTTGCACATTAGTTTAAGTCACTAAACTTGAAACGTATAATATTTACATAATCACTAAAATAAGATTTTTTTAAAGAAAATATTAAGAGCATTTTAAGGGTAAATAATTATTAGTTTTGAGGGGAGTTGTTCAGTAGCATTTCAGGCTCTCGATGTTGTTTGGTGACGATTTTATTCAGCTGTTACATGATATAAATAAAAGACATATTTTAAAATACACATTTCTAGATAAATTGCCTGTTTTTATATATGATATTAGAAATTTTAACTAATGCCTAATTATGAGTTAAAGATTTCATCTGAAAAAGACATCTATCAATTATTTATTTTTTATTTGCAATATAAGGTTCTTAAGACTGAATTTCGACAGTAATTTTGGATAGTAACAGGCCTGTACTTTAATTGTTTTTCCTGGACATAAGACAAATCACTACTAAAATTTTGTTGTGAAATGATGTAAGAATTAGGTGTAGTACCTTGACATCCTTTGTATACTTAGAATCATGTTCTTTTATGTTTTAAAATAAATAAACTTTAAACTTTTATTAATTTACTTCAAATGTAAATTTAATCAATATCCCTATACTGTCAGGTATGCATTCAAATGTCAGCAATATTAAGAACTATTTTGTTTTGTGTTTATATTCCTTATTGAAAAGAAGGTACTTTGTTTATGAAGTGAATACAACAGAGGAATGAGTATGTGTCATGAAGCTTGAAGTAGTATTAGTAAAAAGTAGTATTAGTAGAATATAGAAAGGACAAGTACTATTGTGTCAGTAAAAATCACACAGTAGTATTGTGTTTGGTATACATTTTGCAATTAAAAAATAAACCTGATATCATTTTAGGGGCTTTTACATTTGATTTTATAAGATTTAAGCCAATTTAGGTTAGGAATACCATATAGAAATCTATTAAATAGGCATAGCAAACTATTTTACCTAGAGTTTAAATTATAATGAACATGCATGCTATAACTTAAATTCTGAATGAAAATAAGTTATTTTACAATTGATTATTTTAGAAATAAATACTACAGAATGAAATATTCTCTTATCATCAGAGAAAATTAAATTTGTAAGCAGCTCTCTTTGGCCTTTTATTTCTGCAAGTCACACAGTGATAGTGATAAATAATATAAACATGTCTCCAAAGAAAACTTATTTTAAAAATTAGAGAAAATATTAAGTGAGCAATTCAGCTTTCCTTTTCCTTTTGATAAAGAAGACCATTGCTTTTAAAAATAATTGTTATAGTTTTTTTATATATATATTTAATAGTATGGCTAATGCTTTCAAAATAATTTTATTAAGTTGTTATCTTTATGCCTGCTTAAAACAATTCTATTAAATTTTTATCTTTATGGTTACTTATATAGGTTGGAAACTTAATTAAAATTAAGATAGTAAAGTTATATGTATAGAATTTATGTATTTCTATTCTAGTGCAGCTTGAACATAGGATGTTAAATAACATTTATAAGGATCATTTTCTTTATTATTAAAAATGGGTGTGTTTTGAAACTTTTGTATTATATACACACATACTTACAAATATCTGTGTATGTTAAAATTCCAAATTGCTAACTTCGTAGTGTTGATTTAAAAATAAAACACACACAAAAATCTATTATTTGAAAGACTTGACAATTCTATTGGGAAATGGCTACTTGCTTATTCATACTATGAGCTGCATATTTGAATGAAATTATCTTTCTTACAATGATTTGATCTTGAAAATATATAAGAGAACATTTATCCAGAGAAACACATGCCAAGAATCTTTTTAAACTTTCTTAAAGTTTAAACTACTACTTAGTTTGCATTTTCTGATACTAAGAGTGTCTTTTCCTTAAGCTTTATACACACATTTGCTTAGTATTGTAATGGTTTGAAAATGTATTGCCCTTTTGAACAGTGTGTGTTATTTGTGATCAGAAATGTAAAGAAATTAAATACTTCTATCAAAACAAATTTAAACTATTAGTAATTGTCCTTTTCCCAGAAATTAACAAATTAAAACATCAAAGTCCGTATAGAGAGGTATGTAGTAGGTCATTTGCTGCTACAGGCATTTTCTCTCCCTCTAGGATGTGTTTGTTTAGTTTCTCACTTTCTGCCTGTGGCACTGTATGGTGAAATTCAGACATGCTCCTTCCCTCCAAGGAATCTCAGGGGTGGAGGATAACTTATACAAAATTAATCAGTAGTGTTGCTTTTTAATTATCACCCATCCAAGGTAATTTGCAGTGTTCACTTTAGAGAGAGAGAGAGAGAAAAAAAAATTGAGATGTGTAGGAAGCACTTACAACAATACATTAACAAGTTAAAGCCATGAGTCAATTTTAAAAAGAAAATGTATTTTGAGATAGTCAGTTCTATAAACAATTAAGAATATTGACCCAATAATTTCTTAAGGCTCTTCCTTTTATTATTTTGGTATAATAAAACTATAAAATTTACTCTTTAAAATGAAAAACTAGTACAGTGTTTTTATTTCATGATGACTAAATGAAATGACTTAGTTTATTTAGATAGAGAGGAGGGTTAGCTCCTGGAGTATGTCAGTTATCAATTTTATTTTTACTCTGCAAGTGATCTTTTTGCTTAAGCATTTTGTTGCAACATACTACAGAAACAGTTTGACAAGAGGGAGAATGGTGTTAACCTATTATATGTGTTCTTTTTGATGTGCAAATCTGTATAAATACCATAGCAGTGGGATTTAAAATTGCTTTTGAAAAGGAATTATATATATAATAAGTAGTTGTTGGGATATATAGTCTTTAATTCCTTTTTTTTTTTTTCCTGTTTAATCCCTGGGAATAACTTTGAATTTTGGGGGGACAATTTTAACATTAAGAATTGTTTCAAAGAAGCATTTAGATGAATGTCACATCATCTCATATTGAGCATCTACAACTCAATTTGTTGCTTTTTTCATGTACAAGAATGATACAATTAAGCCTCCTAAATACTATAGCTTAGGAAAGATCCTGTTACATTGTTTAGGATACATATGCACTACACTGCACCTTGTAACAACTTGAATTGTAATAGTAATCTTATTTTGTCAAATTTTGTGTGAGTGTGTTTCTGTTTCACACTAAACTGTGAGCTCATTGAGGGCAGGGATGATACATGCCTGGCAGTACAGTGCAGTGGATAAGAACATAGGCTTTGGGGTGAAATATTCCTAGTTACCAGTTTTAGCTTTTTTAGAACAGTCTCCTTTTAAGCATTTCTAGTCACTAATTTTAAGTGACTTAATAGTTGTGTTATATAGTCAAGTGTTTTGGACTGTTTAGTCTTGTTTGTTCTTTTTTTCTTCTTCTTTAATCCATAAAATGATTATAATAATAATACAAACTCAGAGGATTATTCTGAAGATTAAATGACTAAATATATGAAAAGCACTTACCACTGTGCCTGAAGCTGACTGAAAATGTTTTTTTCTTTATTGATTTTTAGAGAGAGAGAGAGAGAAACATTGATGAGAGAGAATATTGATTGGCCATCTCCTGCATGCCCCCCACTGGGGATCCAGCCCACATCCTAGGCATGTGCCCTGACCATGAATTGAACTGGTGACCTCTTGGTGCATGGGTGGATGCTCAGCCACTGAGCCACACAGGCCGCGCTGAAGCTGATTTTTAAAAATTTTTATGGATGGAGGAATTAATGAATTTTCATTAGGAAAAGAGAGAAATAGAATGGCGTAATGGCAGGGATTGTTTTTTATGTTAAATCTATAAAAAGATAACAATATATGATTTTAGTTCCTATGTTCTTAAATAGGAAAATGATGTATACACGTTTTTATTATAGTAGCTGTCACATAATGAGTACTTAATGAATGTCCGTAGTGAGGAAGGTAGAGAATGTGAGGAGGTAACTATTTAGTGTATTGTTTTGTTTTGGGTTCATATACTTTCTTTTCCTCTACAAATCCTGCCACTCTGCATCCTATTTCTATAACAGTATGACTTGACCTCTTCTGTACATCTAGTTGTATTGGTAGTGACTTTTCTGGATCCATATTATTAACTATTCTAAGGATGGGATTAAATTTGGTTTTAGCAATGCCTTGGAGATGTAGATAGGCTTCTAATATCATTCGCCAGGGATAATAGCACCTAGAAAGTAGAAACATAAGCTTTCAGAAAGGGATTTTTTTTTTTTAACTCCAAGTTGTTAATGGCAAAGTTTTTATTCTAACCTTCTTACTCTGAAATTCACCCTCTATCCAAACATCAGTCTTCAAATTCATCTATAGATCTATCAAGCATTTATTGAGAACCAAGCACTGTTCTAAATTTGGGGAGGTATCATAATGAAGAAAACATAGTACCTGCCTTCAAGATATTCTGGTTTAATGGGGAAGACAGGCAAATTCAGTACAGTGTGATATGTACCCAAAACGTTAAATGTAGGGTCCTATATTGAAAGTTTCTCTTAATGCCATCTCTGTAAAAATGCTTCCCAAAAGAATGATATTTACATAAAATCCTCAAGTATGAGGAGGCACTTGGAGGTGGGAGAGGTATTCCAGATAGAGGAATTAGTTGAATAAAGCTTGAACATAGAGTTTGATGTGATGTAGACAGTGTAAGACTGAGACTTCAGAAATCATCAGGGCTTGAGGTGTCCTCTTAATATATTTATAAACTGTTCTTGAGGGTTACGGAATAGCATTGAATGGTTTCTAAACAGGGACATAAAATGGTCAAATTTGTGTTTTAGAAAAGTAACTCTGGTACAAGCTCAAAGAGTGGACCTGATGACCAGTAAGATACTATTAAAGTAACATATATGAGCAAAAATTGTAGACTGAACTGAGAAACAGTGAGCATGTATAGAACTAGACAGATACTCAAGATACTATTATGATTGAATGTATGTGGGAAGTGAAAGATTGAAAGAATCAAATATGAAACTTTAGTTTCTACCTTCTATACTAGGGGAGATGGTAGAATCATAAACTGAGTCGAGGAGTACTAAAGAGGAATGATCTTTGAACATTGAGGGGGTTGATAATCTAATTTTAGACATGTTGTTTTCAGGGTCATAGGCCCCACACTCTTCCCAAGCCATTGTTTGACAGAATGCCTGTGACACCACTTTCTGACTCACCATCGGATTCATCTGTTGCATTGATAGGTATGCTGGGTCATGCGGGTGCTTTGAAGAGTTAATTTAGTGAGGAATTTAAGTCCCCTGTTATAAAATTACAGAAAAAAAACATAACTAATTGTAATATTAACAGTATCTCAGCAGCATGCAGATTAATTTATACTGTGATTTAAATTGCTATTACTTTTGCATTTTCTTTCTCTGAACACATTTGTTGAAAGGCTACTAAATTAAGAGTTTATTAGATAATTGTGGAAAAAGTTGTGACTGGCGGTAGACATGGTCTTATAAAACCCAAGACTGAAAAAACTTTGTGTTTAGTTGGATGAAATCTCTCTGCCACTATTTTATAATGATGTAGAAAGAGATAAAATATATGGATATTTAATATGGTCACATTTAATGTTTAAAATATTCTACAATGTTTTTTGTTCTTTCCCAAAGCACTGACTGACTGCTACATTTAACTTATGAAATTTGCATCATAGGGAAGGCATACACACACACACACACACACACACACACACACACACACACACCCCTTATTTAATGAAAATGTCATTCCCTTGTTTCTTTAACAAAGGTGGCATACTAGATGATTTGAATTGGTTTTCCTAGGTCTTAAATGATTCTTTATTTCTATTTTTATAATACTTCTCTGGCACAGGCATGCCCCACTTTAAGAATTCAAAACATAGGGAAATTTTGTTTGTTTGTTTTTTCTAAAAATATTTAATCTTATTCTTTCTATATCCCTTCTAATATTAAACTTTTATAATATAAAAATAAATGTTTTTCAAAAGACATAGAGATTGTGTCAATATTGAATTATTTGTATTAATTAATGTATTCATTAAGAGATCATTTACTGCCCTGGCCAGTTTGGCTCAGTGGTTAGAGCATCAGCCTGTGGTCCAGAGAGACCAGGGTTCAGTTCCAGCTAAGGGCATGTACCTTGGTTGCAGTTTGTCCCCAGCCCTGGTTGGTCGTGTGGGTGGCAGCCACTCAATGTGTCCCTTTCACATCGATGTTTCTCTCTCTCTCTCCCTCCCACTCTATCTCAACAAAAAATGGAAAAATGTCCTTGGGTGAGAATTAAAAAAAAAAAAAAAAGATCATTTACTGCTTGGGGAATGAAGAGAGGAGATTGCTATACTGAAATGTTGCTACTAATATAAAAACAGGCCCTGTCCACTTAGACTCAGCGGTTAGAGTGTCGGCCTGTGGACCAGAGAGTCGGTTCAGTTCCCGCTAAGGGCACATACCTTGGTAGCAGTTTGTCCCTGGCCCCGGTTGGGGTCGTGTGGGTGGCAACCACTCGATGTGTCTCTCTCACATCGATGTTTCTCTCTCTCTCTTTCTCCCTCTATTCCTCCCACTCTATCTGAAGGTAATTGCAAAAATGTCCACAGGTGAGGATAAAAAAGAAAAAAGGAAAGCAGACCTAGTGAAGCACCTGGCACATACACACATCCAGCAGCTTTTCTTTCAGCATGTATGTCCTAATTCAACAATTTCAGGAAATAATTAGGCTCTCCCATGTCTAGATATGTATAGTAAATGCCTTATAGGAGGAGACTGAATAAGAAGGGCTGGTATGGAGTAGACAGTATTTATTAAGTCGAACAAAGGTCCTCCGGTTATATAGAAATTAAAAAGGCATAAGCTAGATATTTGTATGTTCAGCCCTGTGGATTGGGGAGAAAGGGGAGGTTGGGAAGAACAGGAGCTGGTGAACTGTCAAGTGGGAGTGAGGAAGCAGGCTTCAGGAAATAACCTGTTTGTAAGAAGGAATATGTACATTCCTCCTGCGATAAGAAATACCTTATTTGCTGTCTCTTGTTGCATTTGAATGTTTAAAATTTATTTTAAGAAGAGCAGCTCTTAGGTCTTTTGCTTACTCTGCCACCCCTTCTGTTATACCCCTCCCTATTGTTCTTCTGAAGTTACGTCTGGAAATAAATTGTAATTTGGCCTTGGCTTAGGGTCCTCCGTCTCTTACTAACTTGCTTTTTACCTTAGAAAAAAAAATGTTTAGCCTAGTTAGGCATCTTTTTCTTCTTTTGTGAAATGGAGAAGGCATACTTAGATGCCATTATTGTACTGATAGTTTCCAAGGATGTAAAAGCCAAATTTTATATTTATAGGTCTCAAACTGAATAATGAGTATGAGAATCTTTCTTATATGCTGTTATAAAAACAAAATGAATTGTTATAAGAAATTAGGGAAAAATCTGCCTAAACCTTTTATTCATTGAGTAACATGGATTTATCAAAGACACTTTGATACTAGAAGCTTTGGTAGGAAAGTTACCCATTTGTTAGTATTTTGGAAAGGTACTTTCTTAGTTTATTATCTGCTTGTGTATGTAATATTAGCAAAAGTAATTAGTAAAAGTAATTTCTTAGTTTAGTATTTTATTGTATATGATTTTTTGGAAGGCTTATTGATTTTGTCTGTTGACAATGTAGGTTAATTCAGATAACATAAAAAGTGCTTTTCTTTCCTGAAAACTCCATTCAGATGCTAGCAGTATGAAGAAAACACAAATCAAAAAATGCAGCAATTTGTTGATAATTTTCATAAGGCTTCATATTCATGAAATAATTCAAGATTTGCTGTCATAAGTTATTTAGAGAATGAGACTTGGTTTTCAAAAATGTAATGAATTTATTTTTAGCTTAGCCTTTATAGAATTCTCAACCTTAATTTTAGATTTTTAGATTTTGCTTATCCAGAAAATAATATCTAACTGTGTTCATATTAGTATCTCATACTTCAAGTCTTAAGTGGTAAAAGATAACACCAGGAGCTAAAAACTAGTCATACCAAAATCGTAAATTCAAGAACTAACTTACATATGAAAATAATTTCAAGAAATCCTAATAGGCAAAGTTAGAAGGACTCATAATTGTATAGACAATTACCAATTTACCTTTACCATCATTTTAAATTTAATGTGCCTTATATTGAATGTTTATATATTTATGAATTGAATTGCTGAAACTATTCTTGAATTGACATTTTAGGATTAAAAACAAACAAGCAAAACAATTGGTGATCATTTCTATATAGTTTTGACCAAAAAATAGTAAATACTAGGTATTTTAATTTTTTTCTCCCCAAAATTACATTCTTCTTTTGAAGCTGTTGAAAACAGAATTATGGTTATGAAGGAGAGTAAAAGAAATAATATAATTATGGTTCAAAGTGTTCATCTTTTTTTTTTTTAAAGCATGTAATAATAGTGATCATATTTTACCACTGAGCAGTGGTCATACTCAGTAAGTATACTTTTTTGATTACAGCCAAATAAGATCAATTTACTATCATTTATAAATCTCTTTTTTACCACTGAAAAATAACTACTAGTAACTACATTCAGATGTTTTCTGAGAATAAAATGTATTTGTTGATGATAGGACAATGTTTTTTCTTGAGATATTCTTATCTCTCATCTGAACTTGCAGCTCACTTTACTTTGATTTCAGTAAGAGCCAGTGTAAAGCAAATTTCATTAAAACATTTATAAAACTTTCCAAGTTTTTCATTGACCTTCATAATCTCTCATCTTGTATTCTAGCAATTACAAATATGTAATGGGAAACGTTTTTCTTAAGAGAGGCAGTATCCATTTAGAAATATTAATAAATACAAGATTTCAATGAAAAGATTTAAAATGTGTAGGAGTTTTTAAAAAGAACAAAATGAGTTTTCAACTTGCCTTTATATTGTCAGAACAAATTTTAATTTGTTCCAGACATACCTTTAATACACCAGGTTCAAGCACGGTAAATATACTGAAATAAAGTCAGTTTATTTATTATTACTCAAGAGAAGTACTGATATAAGGAAATATAAATAAATATTTTAATTTAAATAACACTGTATTTCAAATGACAGTATAATGGAATAGCCATTGATTTTTCTACGTATGCGTTTGCCGATATTTTCTACTTTATATTTTTCTTTTTCTTCCCAATTAACCTAAAGTGGGCTATTAGAAAAAATTTATATAACTTCAAAAATTTTTAAATAATTTTGAATTCAGATTCTATTTTCCTTGGTCTTTTACATAACAGCAAACTTAATTTCTGATCCTTATGAGATGTAAAAGTTATCTTTGATTAATTGTTTAGATAACATTAATGCTTTCTATGCATTATGTCGATTCCTTGGACCTAATTAACAATAGAACATATGTGCGTTGAGTTGTTTATACAGTATGGTGATGTTCACCTAGAATAATTCAGTCTCATTTGCTTCTTTTTCTTTTTTTTTCTCAGACAAGATGTATTTAATAGGGAATTGGTTAGTTTTAAACAGGGTTTTTCAGCTTCAGCACTGTTGATTGGCATTTTGGGTCAGATAATTCTCTGTTATGTGGGCTGTCCTGTGCATTGTAGGATGTAGCAGCATGCCTAGTCTCTACCCTATAGATGCTGATAGCACCCTAGCAGTTATAAGAACCGAAATGTTTCCAGACATTGACAGATGTCCCCTGGGGGACAACAGTGCCCTGTTTTTAGAACCACTGGATTAAAGGTTAATGCAGACTAACTCTTTACTGTCCATATGTGTGTAGTCTGAGATTTTTGGCAACCAATTTGTTTTCCTTAAAAATAATTACTTTGTTTTATAATGCATAAATATTTATTTATTTTGAATTTATCTTTATTGTTAAAAATATTACTTGTGCCCCATTTTTCCCCCACTGAGTTTGTGCCCCCTGCTCTCCCCTGCACACCCCTGCCTATGCCCCCACCTTCACCACACTATTGTCTGTATCCATTGGTTATGCATACATGCATACAAGTTCTTTGGTTTATCTCTCCCAACCCCCCTTCCTACTTCCCTCTGAGGTTCGACAGTCTGTTCTATATTTCCATGTCTCTGATCTATTTTGTTTGTCAGTTTATTTTGTTCATTGGATTTTACATATAAGTGAGATCATGTTATACTTGCCTTTCTCTGACTGGCTTATTTTGTTTAGCTGTCTCAAAGGGATAAGGGGTTAATTTCCAAAATATATAAAGAACTGATACAACTTAACAAGAGGAAGACAAGCAATCCAATTAAAAAATGGGCAAAGGACCTAAATAGACACTTCTTCAAAGAGGGCATACAGATGGCCAAGAGTCAAATGAAAAAAATGTTCAATGTCACTAATCATCTGAGAGATGCAAATTAAAATGACAGTGAGGTATTACCTCACACCTGCCAGAATGGCTGCCATCAACAGATCATCAAACAACAAGTGCTGGGAAGGACCTGGAGAAAAGGGGACTCTAATACACTGCTGGTAGGAATGCAGACTGATGCAGCCACTATGGATAACAGTATGGAGCTTCCTAAAAAAATTAAAAATGGAACTGCCATTTGATCTAGTGATCCCACTTTTAGGGATATATCCTAAGAATCCCAAAACACCAATCAGAAAGAATATATGCACCCTATATTCATAGTATTGCTAATTACAAAAGCCAAGGTCTGGAAACAGCCCAAGTGACCATCAGTAGAAGAAAGTAGAAAAAAAAGTAGTAGAAAAAAGCTGTGGTACATTTACACAACCAAATACTATGCAGCTGTAAATATTTATTTTGAATGCAAAATAAAAAGGGGAAGGAAGCCTATTTTGAATACTAAATATATTTTGTAGTATTTAGGAACTATAAAAAATTGAATGACATATATAATCTTACCACTTAGAGATCATCACTGTTAGCATTTTATCATGTATCCCTTCAATTTTTATGCCAAGCATTTCTAAGATGGTACTATTTTATTTTGTGGTTTCCTTTTATCACTTGTATAGTATGAATATCTTTCCATGCAATTATTTTTTACACATCATATTTAATGACTGTATAACATCTCATAACAAAGGTATGCACATATATTAATATGTAACAGTTGACTCAATATCTTTTTAGAAAAATAGATTAGTTCAAAATTGCAAATTCAAACATGACCCTCTCCAAAAACAACATCCTCTCACTTCAGCTCACTCGCTATGTAATTATTACAGTTCTTTAACTTCATCTACACCAGGAATTTATTAGGAATTCATTGACTCTACCATTTTCTCCCTTCTACTAATGCACTCTCCTGTTGTTTTAAAAATGAAAAAAAATATTTTTTACTTACATGGCAGGATTGAAATTGGACTACATCTCTAAACAGTGTTAGAGAATGACATTATCATCTGTGCTAATATTTTAGTAAGCAAAATACCACAGAAGATATGCACCAATTGAAATGTTCACACAATCCTGGTAGAAGTGTAAGTTAATTGCTTTGAAAACTGTTTGGAAGTAAATATGAAAGTTGAATATACATGTACCTTGAGATCCAGTAGTTTTATTTCCAAATAATGAAATATACAATACTCATGGTAAATTCTATATAGCCAGTTGAGTCTTATAGAATGCTTTTATTGATTTTTGCTGAACTCTTATAGTCAAAGGCATCCTATGGTTACAATAGCGGTTGAACTTTTCATTGTGTTACCACTAAGACAGAAGTGAAACAACAGAGTCATGTGTCCAGACGTTACTTATATGTGAGTGCTTTGGATTATGGTTTTCAAATGCTGGAAGAACACTCCCTTAATGTTGTATGCTCTTCACAGTGTAACAGCTACAGACAAGACAAACTTTCAGGTTTAATCTGTATAATTAATACTTGACATCACTTTATTAAGTCTACGCTATCAACAGAATAGTATATGAAGTCCTGATTTATACTCTTTGCCAGTTTCTATTGCGTAAATACTAAATATTCATGTAAAAAACCCATGGTTGACTTCAAGCTGCCAATTATACATTCTGAATATAGTATATTCATACAATGGAATATTATACTGCAATAAGAATGAGAAAACTTATAACTATATACAACAACATGGATGAACCTGTCAGACTTGCTGTTGAATTAAAAGAGCCAATCACAAAAAGTACAGATTGTATTATTCCATTTATATAAAGTTCAGAAACAAGCAAAACTAATCTATGGTGTTAGAAATCAAGATAAAGTTTATACTTAAGTGGTGGATTCCTGGGCTGAGGGAGGAGGCAGGGGGTGCTTTGGCACTTATAGCCTTGATTTAAAAAATCTGACTGTTGGTTACATGGGTGTGTTCACTTTGTGAATGTTTGTCAAGCTGAACACTAAAGATTTGTGCAATTTTCTGTATGTATGTAATACTTTAAAAATTCACTAGAAATAATATTGGCTGAATTGGAAGAAGGGCCTGGAAAACGGCAATTATAGTACACTTGAGGGATAACTGACATTGAGATACAATCAAGGCCCCCTATAAGTTGTCACAAAGAGTTGGGTTTTTTCTCTTTCATCTGTATTCTTTTCTTTAGTTGAAATACTTGCCATTCCTTGAACTCAGCCTGTGCACTTATTACATCATCTCTGTTCTTGCTTTTCTTGTGTCTAAAAGCTGCCTTTCTAGTTTGCCTATTGGAATTTCTTAATTTTCTTATCACATGAAAGTCATTCTCAAATTATTTGAGGTATAATTTCAGTAAGAGTATTTTTTCCCTACTGGTGTATCTTTTACCATACAACACTTGAAGATTAGTATGAACGTAGTTAGATATACTTTTCTGGCCTCAGGAATATTGGATTGAGGGTTACATTATGACTGCTGGATAAGTGGGATGTTGTTGTATAAGGCTTCCACTATTGCCTCAAATATAACCTCCAGTTTCATATCTTACTGATTATTTCTATTGTCTTTATTTCAACCATTTCATACAAGCTCTCATTAAAATGCTTTGACATCTACATATTATCAAGCATATTTACAATTATCTTTAAAATAATTTTGAATTTCATGAAAATATGGTAGACGGGGTAGCAGGGAAGTTTCAAATCTCCTTTCCATTAAGAGAGTTTGTAAGATACATATGCCTTATTAGTAACTTGGGTCAGCCATGGTCTAATAAAAAATTAGATCTCATAAAAGATTAGTATGTCTTTAGATCTCTGAATCTGAAACTAGTTAAAAGCCCCAAGATCAATTTGAATCTAGATTGGACAGAACTGAGTTCATTTCCTGTCTGGTCATGTGTCATAACCCTGCTGATTAGTGAAGATCAGGTTGAGAATACCAGTGTCTCTAACCATGTGATGTTTACTTGTAAAATACTCACCAGTCCGCTATGGACACTATCCAGCTTGTATGTTTATGTCTGGTTTAAAAGTATATGTCAAGTGGTTATAACTGCTGTCTGCCACTTTGAAAATATTTAATTTGTACTCATGTAGCGATAAACTCATTTCTATTCTATCTGATTCTATCCTAGAGTGCTTCTGATGATTTGTATTGTATCTGAAGCACTTCATTTATAGGGGGTTCCAATTTAATTTTAATTTTATTTTCTCCAGTTTTATAACAGGTATAACTTTTAACATTTAGTTTAGTTTTGTTTTTCTGGGTGGTAAGAAAAATCAAGTTATTATATTACTTTAAATTTTTTTTTCTAAAATTTTTAAACAATATTTTCTAATTCCTTTAGCTTGAAGAAACCAACAATTCTTCTTTTCTAAAGCAACTTGTTTTCCTTTTACACTCCATGCTTCTGGTGTTGGCACTCTTGTTTTTACTAGTCTCTCTTGCATGCAGAATTTTAGATTTTTACAGTATAAAGGTTATAGGCAAATAGCCAGCTGTCACATTCTTGAGGTCAGATACAACTACTGTATATGAGATGCTCTGTTTTGGCTTCATACTACTTGCCAGATTGCTAAGCAGATGTTCTATGCTATAATTCAGGAAACTGGGGCCTCTTGAAACATTCCCTGAGAGTCGCTTTTGACATCTCTGAATCATTTATTTAAAGGTAATTAGTTCTAGTGAAAATGAAAATGCATTGATATGAAAAGAACAAAATTATTTTATAGTGTTTGGGAGTTGTAGCATGATTAGAAACCTGATTCTGAATATGTATCTAATAGTGGGAAAGTATTAATTTTAACATAGGAATGCATTCCAATTAAGCACTTTTCCATTAAAAAAATTGAAGACTGTTACAAAAGGCTATTACCTAAAAAGTCTTCTGTTTTACAGTATATAAGGATTACCAGTTCACTTTGTTTTACTTAAAGTATTTATTACCTGCATGTTTTTATACAGAAAACATGTACTAGGAAGCTATAAGAGTATTATTTATCTCTAATACAGTATATCCAAGTACATGCCTTGGTGTTTTTCTCGTATATCCCATCGGTATTTTTTGTTGGTACTGCAATTTTTTATAATTGATACAAAACTCCCTTTATCTATATTTGGAACTTTTATAAAATAGTATTGTAAATCTGTAGTTTTCTTGTTTTGTGTGTCCATTATTAACATATCAATTGCACAGAAGATAAAAGTTTAATTAACTTATGATCTAAAAGTTGGAAAAACACACTTTAAAAAATCTGTCATGATGTGTTCACTTAGATATCTTTGACTATATTTAGATAGTAAAGGAGCCACCTAAATTGTGTTCATATCAGTATATTTCACTTATAATATGCATTGTGTTTTAAACATAAATAATATGAGATCCAATATCTTGTTATTGGAAAAAAATTTAGGTCAGTATATTTTAAGGAGAGTGAAAATAAATAGTAGGAATAAACATCTAAATCTCATTTATATTTGCCTATGGGTGAATGTATTTAAAGTTAATATGTATCCATCAGACATTCAGGGTACACATAACAAACACTTCAATCAAACTGATGAACTCTCTGTCTGAAAATCGAACTCTAAAATCGCCTTTGTTCTTCCTCTTCAAACAATTCTTTCATTTTTCCCATTTCATATTTTGGATAAATAGCATTACAGTGAGATTGATGCAAAGACCAATCTTAGTAGTTCTTCCAGAATTTTAGTAAAGTAATTAAGACAGTTAGTTTATAAACTAACCATGGACTCTAAGCCTAAGTGGCTATATAACCTTAACTTTCCATAACTTCCACTTCCTGCTGGACTAAAAGTTGTATTGCAGTAGGAAAACATAAAGGGATTGATAATGTCAGTTTTAGAATTGAAACCCAAGCAGAGCCACTATGTCTGCAGAAAATTTAGGGATTTTTGTAGATAAGCCCTTATTTAAATAATTGATAGTTGAATATTAATAGTCTGTCCCCCTCTCTTTCTCTTTTCTATCCCTCTTTCTCTCCCATATACACACATACAAGTTAGCAAAGTCATAATACTAAGGTATCAAATTACTGTGTTTTGTCAATTTAAGATGCACATTTTCTTTATATTTTAACACCTCTGAAATTGGAGTGCAGCTGTCTTCATCCAAATTTAGAACCAATGAGAGAAAAAGAGTCAGATGATAGAGATCAATGTATCATCTTTATAACTGATAAATAATAGATCAGGGAATAGATTTGGTCCCCTAGCCAAATGGGTTGGCTGATACATCTCGCCAGAATTTGGCAGAATTACCCCCAGGCCTCTCCGTGTGAAGATTATGTCACTGAACAACAGAGAATGATCTGTGCTTTCAATGGACAGCTGGCTGCCCAGGTGGGAGAAAGCTACTAAATATCCAATAGCAGGTTACCAATCACATAGGTTGCTGCCCCTATTCTAAGAAAGACTGAGAAAAGGGAGGAGCAAGGCAAGAATTATTATTTTTTAAAATTATTTTAATATGTTTTTAGAGAGAGAGATAGAAACATAAATCAACTGCCTCTTGCGCACTCCCTACTGGGGATCGAGCCTGCAACAGGGACCTCTCAGTCCATGGGATGACACTTAATCCACTGAGCCACACTGGCTGGGTAAGCAAGAATTATTAATCCACACTGAGATGAGTGGATGGTGGCTGAGTGTTCCCCCTAACAAAGTGAAGCTGATACCACTCCAAAGGAAAGTCCCCTACCATCTTTTTCCAAGTTGTCTGAATTCATTAGGGATGCTTTGAAAATACAGATTTTAAAATATTATGCCCTAGAGGCACATTCGTTTTTTTTACTCTCTTCTTCATGTCTCTGGGTTTCTCTTTGCTTCATCTTTCTATTTTCATATACTTTTCCTTGCTGCCAACACTTGCTGAGTTCTCTTGTTTCTTGGAGAAGTAGATCCTTTTCTGGCAGATTCTAAGCTCTCTTGTTGTGGGATGAGCCTTTTCCTCCCAGTGACCTACATTCCAGTTGAATCAACTGCTTTATTTTCTTCCTCTGCCTTTGCTTATGTTGTCCTGCTCGGATCCCTTGAGATGAGTTTGTTTAACCTGGACCCTTCTGTTATCTTCACACCTTGCATTTTACATTTATTCGGTTGTACAACTACTCCCCTGGCCTGTCACATGCCTACATGCACCAAAAGCTTGTCAGTACTTAAAAAAAAAATCTTCATTCAAACCACATGTTGTTAATATCCTCATTTGGTCCATACATACTGCCTGAGGATTGGTTTCTTTCTTGAATTAGCATTGAAGAAGCTCATATTTGCATTTTAGCACATCCACCACAGCCCATCTGGAGTGAACCATCAATCCACAGTGATTTTTTGCACAAGAGAGTTTTGCTATTATGAATCACCTACATAAATGCACAAGAATGAAAGCAAAAGAAAACTTTTTAATTTTATTTTTAAATCATAGATAAGCATTGGAAATTGAGTGTTTGAGGCAGGAAAAATATTCTGTTTGTTTATGGACTTTGCAGGCATGGCTTGACAAATGGAAGATATTTTCAGTGTATTGCATTCTATATTTTTGTACTATGATCTAAAACTTAGTAGCATAAGCTATGCTTATTAAGAAAATTACTATCCCCACTCAGATATTTATGAAACTGATTCTGTGTCAGAAAAGGGGAAAGTCATGATGCTTGGGAATCAGAAAAGCTGGTCTTTAATAGTGAAAGCCCTTCATTAGTGCATTGGAGATAATTTTCTTCTCGGGTGGTAAGAAATAGGTTGAACTTTTTTTCTAATACTTATTTCTAGAATACTTATTCATTCACAACATATTTATTGAGCATCTGACGTGTGTGTGTGTGTCTGTTTTAGGTAATGGGCATATTTAAATGAATAGCCTCCAATCCCAGCTCTTACGGAGCTTTTCATTCTGTTGGATATCATGCAAATTAGAAATGCTTTAAGTGTGATATAGTTTAATAGTTGTAAAATTGATACTTTAAGTAGTAATACTCATATTTTAATATTTCATGGCATAACAGTCAGACTTTATACTTGACTCTTCATGTAGGGAAGAATGCAGAAACTACCAGTCCTCTGGTTGTTAGGTCTAGAACTGGCATAGTGTCACTTTCATCATACCCTGTTGGTCAAAGCAGTCACAGACCAGCTCAAATTAAGAATCGGGGGCTTAAACCTCATGTCTCATTGGGAGGTGTTTCAAAGATTTTATAGCTATCTTTGATATGCCACACATACCACTTAACTAGCTATGTGACTTAGGAAAGTCACTTCAGCTGCCTGGCCCAAGGAACTCTAAATGTATCTGTCTTAGCATGTCACGAGGAGTGCGGACAGATTTTGTAAGACTTGTGTACTGGTCATTATCCACCCAATATAGTGATTTATTTTGACATGTTCTGTTTACTACAGATTCAACTTGCGTACTTTAAAATTGAAAGTTTCACATTCTCTAGTTTCTAACCATCACAGTCTAGTGTACAGTATTATATGTATGTGACATATGAAGGAAGAAGCATTTATGTCACATAGTATTTTCTTCTTAATATCAGATATTTTCTGTGATCTAATTGTCCCTTAATCATCATTCTTATAAGTAATAGATACAAACAGAATAAGGCATTATAATTTATAGCAGTCTAAAGTTTATCATTCCATGGGGGTAATGCCATGTAAGCATTCTTTCTTTAAATGACAGAACTTATGTGCATGTATGCAAGACCAATGGACATGGACAACTAAGCCGGGGACGGGGCGGGGGTGGGGTGGGGAGGGGGGTGCCAATGGGGTAAAAAAAAGGTGAAATATCTGTAACCAAAAAAAAAAAAAAATCTAAAGAAAAACTATTTCCTACAGAGAGTTTTATACCCAGCCAAATTATCAATAAATGTGAACATATAAAGAAAAAATAAATAAATAAATAAATAAATGACTATACCTTTTGAAAACTTGGGAATTCTTATTATTGCTAATGTAAGATTGATCACCTTCATCTAGTGATAGTTAAACATTCAGGAGAAACAGTCATTTTACATTTGACAACACCCAAAATTTACATTCATTTTACACTCCCTGATATCATGGAATAAACTATGTGCATGTGTGAGGATTAAATGATTTCTTTCAGTGAGCTTGAGTGGACTGGGAAAAAGCAGAGGTCTACTTTGAAGCCTATATGATTTAATACTTTCACTATGTCACCAGCCCAACCTATTTTTTTTTTCAGTTCTTGACATTTAGTCTCTAATGTAGAAAAAAATACTGTACATCGATTATGTAATTATCAACTTTTAAAATCTTTATTATTGAGAGTATTACACATGTTCCCCCTTTTTCCCCCTATTGCTCCCATTCACCTGGTGCCCACCCCACCCCCGGGCTTCACCACCCTGTTGTGTTTGTCCATGGTCAGTGCATATGTGCATACAAGTTCTTTGGTTAATCTCTCCCCATCCCTCCCCGCCCCCCCGAGATTCATCATTCTGTTCTATGTTTCCATGCCTCTGGTTCTATTTTATTCATCGATTTATTTTGTTTATTAGATTCTACATATGAGATTACGTTATATTTGTCTTTCTCTTACTGGCTTATTTTTCTTAGCATAATACTCTCCAGGTCCCTCCAAGCTGTCTCAAAGGGTAATAGATCCTTCTTTTTAAAAGCTGCATAGTATTCCATTGTGTAATTGTACCACAGGTTTTTTTTTTATCTATTCATCTTAGACCCAGTGATCCCAATCTAGGAATATATCCTAAGAATCCTGTAATACCAACCAGAAAGAATACATGCACCCCTATGTTCATAACAGCCTTATTTACAATAGCAAAGATCTGGAAACAGCCTGTGTGCCCAACCTATTTTGGGGTTATACTTTTCTTCCCCTCAACTTTTCTCTAAGCTAAACCCTCTGGATAGAGCCACAAAAAAAGGCTGTAACATTTTAGTTTTCATGGCTATATTCACTCCTCCCCAGTTGTTTCTCTTAGCTCTTGGTTTTCTTTCTCATAATCTTCTTCTTTTTTAATTTTTTTTTTTTTTTTTTATCCTTACCCGAGGACATTTTTCCATTTTTTTGTTCAGATAGAGTGATAGGAAGAGAGAGAGAGAGAGAGAGAGAGAGAGAGAGAGAGAGAGAGAGAGAAACATCGATGTGAAAGGGACACATCGAGTGGCCGCCACCTGCACGACCAACCAGGGCCGGGGACAAACTGCAACCGAGGTACATGCCCTTAGCGGGAACCGAACCCGGGTCTCTCTGACCGCGGGCCGACGCTCTAACCGCTGAGCCAAACCGGCCAGGGCTCATAATCTTCTTCTGCCATCCTGAAAACTGTCTGTCTGTTTGTCTGTCTATCTATCTGTCTGTCTGTCTGTCTGTCTGTCTGTCTATCTATGCAGATAAACCAATTGTTGATTTAAGAGATTTCTCAACTCTCTTGATGATATTGGAAGCTTTTTCAGTGGATTACAAATTGGCACTTTCTCTGCCATTCTAAGTGGTCCAAATAACCCAGTATCAGTATTTATTAAGAAGATTTACTGTCATTTCTCTGGTTATCTGTTTTGTATACATTTCCTGAGGGAGTGCAAGAAGGTAGTGGCATATAATAGCTAAAAACTTGGGCATTAAATCTTGGCTTTATCGGTAAGTTTCTGTGTAAAAGGGGACCAGTTACTTAACCTTTCTTTTGTTTTCTTCCTTCCTCATAACCCTGTGTTTGTTTGTTTCGCACAGCCTAGATTTTTAGTATTTTTTTGATCTATGAAAACATGTTTAAAATTTGATTGTGTACCTACAAGAAGAATAATCAGGATTCTGTGAAGACATCACCTTATACTTGATTCATTCAAATAGTGCTCAATCTACGCCTGTGCCTTCAAATAGTCATACCTATTCTTATATGACTAAACTTCCTAAGAGAACACAAATTGGATCAGGTCCTTTAATTGCTCAAAACATTCTACCTTTTTTCTTTCTTTTCCTCTTGCCCTCTCTCTCTCTTTCTTTTACTAACATTGGTATATAAGCTTCTGTATCTTTCCCTGTGCACACGTTACCTATATAAACTTCTATTTATTCATGTTTTGCTTAAAGGTTGCCTATATGTACATTCAGATGGAGTAACTGTTCTTTATTTATTCTCTTTTAAAAAATTATTTGTGCCCTGTCCAGGTGTCTCAGATGATTGGAGCATCATCCTGCACACCAAAAAGGTTGGGGGTTCTATTCCTGGTCGGGGCTTCTACAGGAGGCAACCAATTAATGTTTTCTCCCCTCCCCTCCCCACCTCTCCCCTCCCCTTTGTGAAAATGCTGAAAAACACTAAAAGTTAAAAAAAATCATATGCAATCCCTTGCAATTAAAAAAATAAGAATGAAAGCTTCTGTCCTTACTTGTATGCCATGCCAAAGGTAATCTTGATTAACATTTGGATATTCTTCCAAATTTTTCCTTACAGTTATACTGATGCAAATGTATATATTCATATGTGTATGCATATATTTCTTACTCCACCAAACAAAATTATGATCTACGTATATTTTCATTTTCCTTACTCAACCTCACCGAAGCTTAGTTTTCTTATCTGTAAGGGGGTATAGTGGTAGTACCAGCTCTAGGCTCCTTATGAAGGTAAAGGTAAGTAAAACAATCCATGTAAATAATTTAAGACGTACCAACATAGAGGCAGCACTTAGTGTTTATTACTGCTCTAACTGTGCCAACAATGTGCCACACCTGGGATCCAAAAGTAATCCAGCTGCGGTAGGCAGTTAGACATGAGCAGAGCAAGGATGATGGGCCAGGTACAGAAGGTCATCAGGGTGCAAAGCCCTCAGTGCCTAGCAACAGGCAAACTGGGAAAACTAGGACTTCACCCTCAGGGTAACCTTTCCTCTCCTATCATATCGCTGGTCATACAGTTTAGATCCACTGACATTTCATATCACTTATCATGTGGTTTGGACCCTCCCCTGACTTTTCCTCTCCTGGCATGCCACTGGCCATGTAGTAGTCCTCCTTGGAGGAGGAACAAGGGGCTGAAGAGTGGCCTCACGAGACTCCTATGAGGACCCTTGCGATCACTCCATTAAGCGTTAACCCCTAGAAATAACATCTAGGCCTCAGTTGTGTTTCAACTCCAGGCCCAGAAAAGCAGCCAGAAAGGGATGTTGTGACTGACATCAGGACCAGTTGCATTGACTAATGACCCCCTGGTGCTGACCATTCAGTTGATACAACTCTGAAAGGACACACCTGGAAAGCTGATGAATAATTTTTTGGGATCCTCCCCTGAGACTTCCAGATGAATACCCTCAACACAGAAGACCCAGTGAGGCTCTCTCTATGGAGCACCTGCCCCTTTCCCTACCCCCTCTCACCAGGAGCATTTTTTTGCCTCTCTCTTTCTCCTAACTACTAAGGGCTCTTTTGTAACTTGCTTTCTCAGCTCAGGTTTTCCACGGCTCACTCTTCTACTTCTGTGACTTTCTAAGTAAACTTTCTTTTATGGAGTCTTGGCTCTGAATTCTTTCTTAGCCAGAACTCAAGTACTGAGGTTGCTGAACCAAAGTTTGGTCTGTCTCCACTGGTCTAACACCTGGTGCCGTTTGCACCACCAACATAGCCACAGCCCTGCCCTTCAACAACACCATCATATAGCCCTGGCTGGTTGTCTCAGTGGTTAGAGCATCAGCCCGCGGACTAGAGAGTCCTGGGTTCAGTTCTCCCTAGGGGCACATACTTCGGTTGCAGTTTGTCCCCGCCCTGGTTGGAGTCAAGTGGGTAGCAACCACTCGATGTGTCTCTCTCATGTCAATGTTTTTCTCTCTTTTTCCATGTCTCCCTCCCACTCTACCTGAAGATAAATGCAAAAAAATGTCCTCAGGTGAGGATTAAAAAAAAAAAGAACACTATACTATACTATAGATTATTTATTCTTGAATAAAACAATAGAGAATCATGTAAAATTTTTTTATTTGATTTAATATATTTCATGTCAGATTAATTTACATTTTTTTTCTTCCAGAAAGTATTAATAAGAAAAAAAAGCAAATGTATATTTGGAGAGTTAGGTGTTCTGAGAAGTAAGCTTACCATCAATTTGTGAATATATTCAATTCAGGCCTTATTCTTTTTGTCTAGAAAGAGTATTTTCTAAGTAAAAAAGTTTTTAATTAAACTTATATTTGAGTTTCTAAAAATAATTACATTCGAAAGAGGCAGGATTCTTTACTTGCCCCCACTTACAAATAAAATGGAGTCGAAGAGAGATGTGTTTATTTATCTCATTGTAATTCCAGCAATTTAGGGCATCTAACAGAAATTAAATTGCTTGGGGCAAGGTTCTACTGTATTTTAAAGCATCCCAGGTGATGACAATGTGCCGCCAAAGTTAGGAATCACTGTTTTAGAGAATCAGGAAAGAATCCAGAAAAAGTGGAAAGGAAAAAAAAATCTTTAGTACTCAGTGACTGAGTGTATGAAGCAATAAGGGAACCAAAGAACAGAGTTTTAAATTTGGAAGGAATTCAATACCTAGTCTAACCCCCTCATCTTACAGGTATAAAGTCAAGTGACTTGCTCAATGAGTCACATCTGATAAGTGGACACCAACCTTACTACTTTTCTCACAATTTCTCCTGTACTTCTTTTCTGTAATTCCTATTTTTTTGTTTGTTTGGAAGTTTGGTACAGAGCAGGACACTGGTGTTATCAGTGACAAAAATGAGGAAGGCCGATTATTGTTTTGGGTATATCTTGGTAAGTTTAGTTGTTGATTAGTTTGGGAACATAGGTATCTGAAAAGGAGATTATTTTTAAGCAGTTACACATAAGAAAGTAGTAATCAGGTGTGAAATAGGGACCAGATTGACTGGGAATCATTAACAGAAAGGGACAAGTTAAAACCATAAATGTGGCTGAGGAGAGAATATAGAAAAAGGGCACCAGAGGCCTAAGGGCTATCTTTGGGAAGCAATCACATTTTGGGGCTGCCGGAGGGAAATGATACAGGGAAAACAGATGGTAAAAGAATCACAATTTTCTGTTGAAAATAAAGCACAAGGGTACTTTTTTTTACAGTGATGATACATAGTACACAATAATCACTCTGGTGAATAAGTTAAATAAGTTAAACACTACATGGGGGATGTTTTTTTTATGTGTTTTTTGTTTTTGTTTTGTTTTGCTTTTGTAGAACACAATCACTATGCCCTGGCCGGTTTGGCTCAGCGGTTGGCACATCGGCCTGCAGACCAGAGAGTCTCGGGTTCGGTTCCCACTAGGGGCACATACCAGAAAACAAAAACAAAAACAAAAAACGCAATCACTATGAAGTACTTGATGTGGCTTCTGGTTTCTTCTTAGCTCCTACTAGCTATGTGAATTGTGATAAATAACCTTTCTAAATCCATTTTCTCATTTGTGAAATTGGGATAGTGCCCCTTCACAGAGTTATTCAGATGATTAAATGAGATGATATAGGCCAAACTGTAATGTGCTCTAGAAATGTCATGCAACATTGTTATTGGAGTAGTCAGAAGGGGTAAGAATTTGGAATTGGACAAACACAAAGTCAAATGGTGACTCTAGCTACAGTGCCCTAGAACAAGTTACTTAACTTCTCTGAGGTGTATTAGGAAATGAAATGATATGAATACTTTGGCATAATTTTGTTGTGATTAATGAGGATTAACGGACATAATCTGGGTGACTCATAATAATATAGCTAACTACAAATTTACATTAAGCACACTGTTATAGCTGTTCAAAATAACAGTTCAAAAATATAGGTTAGTTCACTGTTTCTTTCCTCCCTCCCTTCCTCCCTCCCTCCCTCCTTTCATTCTTTTGTTGTTAATCCTCACCCGAGGATATTTTTCCATTGATTTTTAGATGGGGGGCGGGAAGGGGGGAGCATCAATGTGAGAGAGACACATTGATGGGTTGCCTCCTGCACCACCCCGATTGGCTGGAGATCAAATGTAAAACCCAGGTGCCCTTGACTGGAAATCGAACCCACAGCCCTTCGGTCCTCAGGCTGACACTCTAACTGCTGAGCCAAACTGGCCAGGGTGCTCATTGTTTCTTGAATGCTGAAGTTTGTTTAATGACATATTCTTAACATATGAAACATATTTAGGCATGGCACCAGAAAACCTTCAACAAAGTATTCTTCACAGCAAACTGTCACTTTGGCTAGTCCTTCACATTCTCTTTTGTTAGCTTTTGTATCTGTTTTTTTAATATTAGACATTTTCAACATTTTTTTGAAGACCCTTTAATGACCTCACATTTTCTCTCTAGGCAGTGTCTTCCACTTCATGACTTTTCGTTACCATTGATATATTTAGAGCTCTCAAATATGAATATCTACCCCAAACCAGTCTTCTTAACTATAGACCCATTTATTCAGTGCCAACACGGCTTCTTGGATCGCCTGTTGGTGTCTTTATGTTGATGTGACCCAAAGTGAACACATTGCTCTCTCTGCTTCCTCCCTTACAAATCTGTTCCTTTATGTTCTCTGTCTCTGTAAATAGCACCAACATCCCCACCACAGTGCATGCCAAAAACCTGTGTCTTCATTCCTTTATTCCCCACATGTAATCAGTCACCAGATTCTTTCACTTCTACTTCTTAACTGTTTCTTTAATTAATCTCTTGTCTATTTCCACTGTCACACCGTAATCAAAGCCACCATCAGCTCTCACGTGGACTACTACAGTTGTCTTATATTTGATCATGTCACTTTCCATCTTAAACCCTTCTGTTGCTCCTATGTGCATTGATTACCTGATTCTCAACTTCTTTCAAGCTCCTCTTCCTCCATTTCTCTATGCTTGAGTCTGTTCAACCTTCAGGTCTCAGTTTATATGTTAGTTTTGTGGGGGAAATCTTCCCCTCCTCCTTCCACTACCCCTAACTATGTTAACCCCTGTTATATGTTCTTATGACACATTTCTCCTTTGAATCAATTTTCACAGCTGTTTGTCTTTCTCTTTGCTATAAGGATAGGGCTATGTTTATCTTATTAGTTATCCCTGGTCATTATTAACTCTATGCCTGGCCTATAGTCTGCATTCAGTAAATATTTCAAATGAAAGAATAAATTTAATGAATTTTTTGCATGCTGATCTCAAGAAGGGAAAAGATACATTTGTAAGTCCTAATTCTGTTTCCATTCATGTCACAGATGGGATAGTCCAAGTGTTTATGATTTTACCTTTCTATTACTCTAACATTCCCATAGTTTGAAAAAAAAATTTTTGTAAAATTTCACTTACAGCTACTACTTGTCCTTGTTATTATCTATATTTATCTTTTAAAGCCTTTGCCATGAATATTTACATTGGCAGTAAAGGAATTTCTTGAGTTAATATTCCTTCAGGATCTGTTGAGAGTGGAGGGCTTTGAGCCCATACAAGACACACATTGTGTGGAATGTTTCTTCCAGCTTGCTGTTACTAAGGTCAGGAAAGTACAGCAGTTAGGGGGCTCTGAGTGGAAAGCTAGTAATTAGTATTAGCCATCTGCTCAGAACCAGCAAAAGCCAAGGCTGAGACTCTTGAAACTACAAATTGATGGAACAAAATATTACTTTTATTGCTAACCTAAAATTTTCTACTTGTGCTTCACACTACACTTGAAATAGATCATATTCCTTTTTAAAGCATGAATACTATAGGTGGAAAATGCTATTCAAATTGCTTTATTAAACTTAGTAGAGCATAGATAGCATAAAATATTAGTCACGGTTTTAATACATTGTAAATATACATTTTATGATTTCTTTAAATGTACATATATACTTGATGATAACAGCTTTGCTTTTTATTTGACATAAAACTAAATGCCAAAATGCACTTAAATAGTAATTCTTAGTTTCTATACTTAGTTATTGCCCAGATAAAATTCTTTTGGTTGATGGTTTGCTTCTCCCCTTTTTTTTTCATGCTTATAAACATACTGTCAGTTTTTCTCATAATTTACAATAATAGAAGGAAAATGTGTCTATGTAATAATATTTAATGCTCTTAGTTGCAAGAGTGAGTTAAATTATTTTTAATAGTAAGTGGTCGTACCTACAGTAAAGACTGATGAATAGTTTCTTCTCTGCAAAATAAGGGTAACACCAGTACTTCAGTTTTCTTGTTTGGTATGAAAAGTACCCAGCCCTGCTCTCTGTTCTTGGGAACCTTGCATATATTCAGAACACTGGTAAAGAGACATGTGTATTGCAAACAAATATCAAAAATATAATCAAGCCACAGTAGAACTCTTTCTTTCTCATCATACTGGCTTTCTAATATCTCTCCTGGGATGCTTCTAATATAGAATTTTATCATGATCCTGCTGCCTATTGTGAAGCATCTTTTCTTGTTATCATCTGCATTCTCTTTTATTTTATTTTTTTATCTTTTTTATCCTCACCCAAGGACATTTTTTTATTTTTTGTTCAGATAGAATGTGTGTGTGTGGGGGGGGGGAAGAGAGAGAGAGAGAGAGAGAGAGAAAGAAACATCGATGTGAAAGGGACACATCGAGTGGTTGCCACCCACATGACCCAACCAGGGCTGGGGACAAACTGCAACTGAGGTACGTGCCCTTAGCGGGAACCAAACCTGGGTCTCTCTGGACCGCAGGCTGACACTCTAATCACTGAGCCAAAGTGGCCAGGGCTGCATTCTCATTTATTTATTTATTTATTTATTTATTTATTTATTTATTTATTTTTATTTTTTTGCATTCTCTTTTAAAGTGCATACTTGGCAAACATAATATGTGCACATTAATTGATGGTTTGGGGATGGACTAGAAAGGAAATAAAATAATAAAGATGGTTCACTTCTTCATATGCATTGCCTATATTAGTGGCAATCAGATATTTGGATTCCAGAGGTTTTATGTGAAGATGATTACATTATCATTATTTTCCTCATTTCATTGTGACCCTCATATGTCCATGAAAATGTCTTCAAAGCTTTGTGAACTTGTGTTTGGGAGCCACTAAGCTTCACCTTTGTGGTTACCTGGCTCAACCAAGAATTTTATCATGAATTGACTAATTCTCTGATAAGGTAACAGTCTTTGTTCAGTGTAAAGTAAACTCGGGTTTCTGGCGCACTCAGGTTTCTTACACTGCGTGGTAACTCAGAAGTAATACCTATTTATGCCTGTAGTTAGGAAATTGCAATTTACCTTTGATATCTTTACCAGGAATATTTTTAGGTCCACAAGATGGCAGTATTACCTTATCAAGGTAAAACAAGGCAGTGAAGACCAGGATTGCTTGGTTTTCCAGTACAAATACAGAATGCTCTTGAATGCATCAGGAAAACTCATGGTCATTGACAGTGGTAATTGAAGGCAAGAGAACATCTGAGGAGAAAGTTTCTGGTTCAGTAAAAATTAAGTGGAAATAATCATGTCATGTTACAGGGAATCTTTCTTTCCTTTTTCTACTTTCTACTCTTATGAAAAAGAAGTAAACATCAAGAAAACAATTTTAATAAAATGCCCTTGACTTTCATCATATTCAGTCCAGTAACTCATACCACTCACATTTATAGCATAGAAATAATGGGTTAATTACATAATGTTCAGTAATGATGACTCCAGTTATTGAGGCAGCATTAGATTATCTTATTTACTGAGGGAAGTAACACATTTTAGAAGGATTTTCACAAGTTTAAATGAAAGTTTGGAGTTAAAGGGTTAACCCTCAGTAATTCGGAATACCCCCTACTATGCTATATCAATAAATTTCTATATAGATTATTTTAGGTGGAAATTATGAAATTTACTTCATTCATGAGCTGAGGTATAAATAGAGAAAAAAGGAACTATGGCTCATTATTTTCCTTTTTTTTTTTTTGCATTTCTGATAATATATTGTATCCTTTATTCTAGTTGTTTAATAATTTACGTACTTATTCATTTCATCCAAATGTATTTTCAAATCACTTAAGTAATGTCAAATTTAGTCAGTGTTCACTCTTACTATTTAAACATGCACAAAAACAATTTATTTTTAATGAGGTGGTAACTATTTTGGATGCTGTATTTCAAAGTATAACTGCACACAGCTTAATAAGAAGAAATATGGATTCCTACTGATGACTGTAACATTGTTGAACCTTAAAAACATTTTTGCTTTTTGTTCCGTTATAGATTATTGTGATTTAAGGGCAAATTCAGATTCTTATTGACCGTTTTTTATTTACTTACACAATATTATTTTCTTAGATAGTTCTCATAGCTTTGTATTAGCCATGGTAACAGAGATTCAAGTGGTACAAACAAGTAAAATCCACCAGTTCCCAAACTCTACTTAACCATTAGTTACACCTTTTACAACAGCTGGTGAGGCTTAGCAGATTTATCAGATTTTAGTTCATCTACTTGGACTTCCTTCACTCAAGTCTTGAGTAGGAAGAGTAGTCTAAGTTAGTGGGATCGGCAGCTTGTAATGGGAATCTTCTGTGGAGGGATATTCTTGCTTAGAGAGGAGAAGATACTGTATGCAGACTGATCTTGAGAGTGTGATTTGGTATTTGTTCCACACTCTGATACCAAGCTCTTTTTGATGTATTGTAAATTAAACTAGTTTTGTACTAATTTGGTGTGGTTAAAATTATTCAATGTTATAATAGTTTATTCACTGCAATATTTTTTTTTTAAATATTGCTCCTTTATATTAGGCTTTTGCATAATAGTTAATATTGAACTGGCAGTCATAAATTTTAGTTTACTGTACAGGCTTAAAAGTGATATGCATATATGCAGAACCAATGGACACAGATATCAGGTTTGGGAAAGTAAGAGGGGTGTGGGAGCAGGGAGGAGGGGATCAGTGGGGAAAAAAGTGGGACATCTGTAATACTTTCAATAATAAAAAAAAGTGAATATTATGAAATTGGTATGAATTAACCAATACAAAAGTCACTTGGAGTAAATAGTAAAGTTATACTGTCTGGAAATTTTATCATGCCTTCAGTTCTAAACCTGGGACAAGGTTAGTGCTCCTTCTGTTTTATTCATTTCTAAGGAAGTATGCAATTGGCCAGAAAAACTAACTTGAAATCGGTTTTATTCGGCTTATGCTTCAAGCTATTCTCCTGTGTAGGTGCTATTGTTATTGGCTCTAGTATCTAAGGAGGACATAGTAATGAAGGAAAGTGACAAGGTCATAGAGGTAGGAAAGGAGGAGCTTGCAAGAATAGAGAAGTAGGAGGTTATATTAGTCTTAGTTGAACATGACCCCTTGCTCCCTATCCTTGATGCTGCTAGTTCTGTGAAGACAGTTCACAACACTGGGAGACTAAGAGCATCATAACTGACTTTTCTCCTGGCCAACGGAAAGTCCCATTGATTAGTTTAAACTCAGAAGGAGGAGGTTTCAGTCCTTTTGACTGCAGATGCTCTACATATAGGCTTTTTTAAGAAAATGAAGTGTGAGGATTCAGAGCAGTTCACCACATCTGCTCTCACAGGCCTTAGATTTAGGGCAAAGGCTTAGCATCAGAAAAAAAGTGTAGGCAAAAAGGAATATATGAAGAAAACAATAAAGGTGAAAGACATTATTGGTAAAAGCAACCCAAGTGCAAACTCCAGAGGAAGAAGAAAGTTATCTTTGAAAAAGTTTTGATAATAGTTACGACAGTTTGAATACATATTCAACATTATAATGTTTATTCAAACTCTCTTCTTAAAACTACCTTGCTTTATATGAAAAATTCATGCATAAAAGAGCTTAAAGGTGTGGCAGATTACCTTTAGAAAACAAACAGAGCTACATTCTAAATATTATGTTGTGTTTAAAAAATATGAAAAATTATTTTTCTCTTATGAAGCACTTGAGAAGCATATTATGAAATTCTAATTTTTTTAGAAAACATGGTACTTGATCAATGAAACATTTAATTTTTTTTAAAAAACATTTTATTTAGGATTTTTAGCAGTTCGCTTTTCATGAGATGCCTTTTTGAGAGCCAGAATAAAATTTCCATAATTTTTATGTTTAGTTTCACACTGCTAGATTATAAATATGGTATATTTGCAGTTATTGTGTTTGGTTTGCAGAACTTTTTTAGGTAAGTAGACAAATAGAAACAAACTATATAGTGAAGATTTAGATCAAAGTGTAATAAAAGTCAGAGTGGACAGATTGAATCAGATTAAGGTTTAATATCTTTCAAAATGTATTAATTTGTTTTCAAAATTTAGATTACATTAAACATATAATGTTTAAGCACAAAAAGTCACAGTACTAAATGCCTTTTATTTTGCTTTGGAAACTTATTCTGAACATTTTTGGAACAGGTAAATTAAGGTAAAATCTCAAGATTGATTAATTTACTGCAGAGTGTGAAGAACCAGAGTAAATTAGAATTCTGCTCACTAAGTGCCTCAGCTTATTCTACCTGACTCATCAAATGAAATATTCATCAATTAATCCTCTGACAATAATGATATATACACAAAAATCAATCTTGAATTGATTTTTTTTTAGTCTGAACATGAAAACCAAGGTTTTACTTATACATAATGTGAAATTTCTCTTTATTTCGACTTTATTATTGAGTATAACAGCTCAAGTGTTCATATAATTATTTGTTCTAAGTCAACTACAAAAGTGTGATTGTTTGAGAAAGGGTGTATGTGCTATGGAGATGGTCTGAAGCACAATCTGAGTGAGCTAATAAAGTTGTCACATGCATGTAAGAATACAGCTGATAGGAATCCCTAGACGGCAGCCAATAGAGAGGGATACCGATCACTAAACCCTGATGGGAGACCACCCAGGACAGTTAACAGTGAGCTGAGTACTGAGGAAGATCAAAGAAAGAGAAGAGTAACATACAATAACCCAGATCTCAGATAAAAAGTACATTGTTAGGCATGCTATTTCTATGAAATGTATTTGTGTGTGTGTGTACGTGTGTATGTGTGTGCATGCGTGTGTGGTGACTAACTCAGTAAACAACAAACTGCAGAAAGGTGAATCTTTTCCTTGTGCTAGCCTGTCTTGTCTCTATTTTATTGATATAAATGTTTTAGAATGCATTAGAATTCAAATGATCTTTTTGCTTTAATTTAGTAATTCTATGTAGTTCTTCAAGACTTCCATAGAAGACTTTGAAGCTCTTTTCTAGTTGTTAAGTTTCTTTCTTCCACGAGGTCAGTGCCACAATAAAATATATATAAATATCTCAGGAGAATGATCCAAGCCAAATAATAGTGGAGGGGTTTTTGTTTTTGTTTTTAATTAAAGAAATCCTGAAAATTTTTATTCAGATATATTACTACAAAGGAAAAGAGTTGATGGTTGAATTGACATGTGCAGTATTCTGATTAGGTAGTTCTAATTAGGTAGTTCCAAACCTATTATTATTGATACTGGATTCTTCACTTCCATATTGCAAATTCTATGTTGAATCTTATCAAACCATCAAATCTTATCTGTATTCCTACAGAGAACTTAATATTGGTCTAAATGCTGTAAGTCAAGCACACTACAACAAAAACAAATACACTCATCTAATATACAGTAATGTTAAACAAAAAGATGCAAAAGAAATGTTAGACTAGAGAACTCTCAGTATTACGATTTCACATGTAGTAAATTTTGATGACTGTCTTCTGACTGTGGATTCTTATAGAAAATGAACATTAAACTGTTTTTATGTTTTATAGGTGTTTTTGAAAAGCTGAATACATATGATTCTGAAGCTATTAGAATTTTTCCCCTGTCACAATAGCAGTAAGAAAATTGCAATAGAAATGTCTTCTTGAGTGCATAGCCTATGAAATAATGTGTTTTTTCCCTGTCATTTAAAATATTAACTTATATTTTAGGTCTCATTCTTTGCATATGCCTCGACAATTATTATTTCTTGATTAAAGAAAGTATTTTTGCTATTTATATGTCACAATATCAAATACAGTTTATCTGAGCTATATTTGTAATGTTCTATTTCTGATCATGTCTTATATGTTTAGTGAAAAACTAAAGTAGGATAGTATGTATTGTTAAGATCTTTTGTTATTAAAACATTTTTTGCTTTTTTGGTTTGATCTCCTTTTAAGAATAATCTAGAAAAATGCTTATTTTCAACTAAATAATATATCTAAGAAAATATTTTTTATATATTAAAGCATCTTAACTGCTTTAGAAGTAATTTTTGAATATTTTTAGAATAATATTTTAAGATCATATTTTATTGATTTTTTTAAAAGCATTCATATATACTTTCTTTTTGGCATGTTGGCCTTTTTAGTCTTCCGTATCAGATGCTTTTTTTTAAGGCTTATAGAGAATTACATTTTTATATTATAGCCACTCCTGGAAAATATGCTTTAACATAGAATAGATAGTAAATAATAACTTTTAAGTAATACGTATGTCTATATCAGGTTATTTTTTGCTCTGCATGTCTTCTATAAAGCTGTATTTTGTTTTGTCATTCAACCTCATTGGAGATAAATATTTAATAAATGAAATTAATGATATGTATCACTAGTTATAAAATAAATATAACTATATTTGCTGATAACCATGTTGGTGTTGTTACAAATATTTGAATATATTTAAAAGCAAAGAAGTCAGATTTTCGGCTAATTCATATAGTTAATACTTGTTCTCTTTGTAACAGTTTTTATCACATTAGATTTGTATTGCTTAGAATTAGTCACTTTGTAAATCATAGATAATTAACTTCCTCTGCAAAAATTTTAAGTGCTTTTTTTAAGACTAAAACTGTTTCATATATAATTACATATTACTCAGTAGAAAAAGAACTACATAGGTTTTGTTCTTAATTCTATATTTTAATGTGGTAGAGTGATCCTATTACATTTTTAACTGTTTATTCCACAGAAAAGGATGAAAATATTAATAGGAAAAAAGAAACCTTAAATATCTTCAATTAGGATCATTTTAAACTTTTGTAAATAGTAAATTTGCATGTGTGTGCATGTATGTGTTCTACATCTTATAGTTTTTATTTAACAAGTCTATTTTAAAATATTAGGTTAGACTATAATTTATAGGCAGCAGTGGTCAGAGGTGGTCATTGAGAAGTAAATAGATTTGTTTTGTGATTGAGCACAAGAACTTGATCTTAGTAAACATTATTTTAATAGTGGCTTAGAGGCTTCAGGAATTTTTCATGTTTTCCATTTTTCATGATTATCCATTTTTACTTTTGTTAATTCTGGTTCCTTCATAATATAAAAATAATTAATGAGTTAATCATACATTTTAATGCAATCTTATTTAATGCAGCTATTACTTAAAAGTTAACTTTTTTAGGCACTCATTCTTTCACAATATTTATCTTTTAAAATCACAAATTGGTATCCCCTACTGAAGTGACACTTAGGAAAAGGAAATATACTGATATGTTTTAATTTTTTTCATGGCAAATCATTGGGTAATGGTTTTTCACAGTTCAGTTGTTATATAATTGAAATGTTCGAAAATTTGGAGGTACACCTGTTATGCGCAATTTCTCTACCAGAGTAGCTATCTTTAAACTCTTTCTAAAAGCTTTTGTCACTGTCAGGAAAAACTTTCAAATTCTTAAATTTGAAATTTAAGGCTTGTTTTGCTCATTCTAGCAGCATTCTTGGAAGATAAATTCTGATTTTTTTTTTTACTCATTTTTGAATAGTAGCTCTTACATTTTAAAAGAATAGGAATAAAGTTTGCTTTTTAGAACGATAACCCTTTAAAGTCTGAAGATGATTCTTTTAAGTGAGATAACACCTCACATTCGTTAGAAGTCGCCTACTTTTGCTTTAATAAGCTCTCTGCTTAAAATTGGGATTTTTAGGTAATAATTGGGATTATTAGGTAATATGGTCTTACTTTATTAATGTTCTATAGAAAATAAGCTATTTAGAACTGTTTATAAAATTGACTTAAGTAAACTTTTTCATTAAATTCCAGCAGTATAAAATGTAGTAAGCTTAAAACATGATAGTATTATTTAATACTTTTTAGAGAAATACTCAAAGTAGTATACATAGAAAAATTGTTTAATTTAGAAGTTAGTAAAGTACAAAATGCTTTTGAATTATTTATTGTGTCAAGTGACATTAAGTTATCAAATATGTTTAATTTTCTTGATATGAAGTTAATATCTCACACCTGTAATCATACCAATATTTTTATGTATTATTTAATATATAATTTGAAATTATTTATTAATATTTTCATTATAGTTTAATATGTCTTATCTGGAAAATGACTATAAAAATAAAATAATTGGGCTAACTTCCCTGTCTAGATAGTATCCTTAATCTCCTAATTAATTTATAGTCATCAAAATATTTCTTGACTACTTGCTATGTGCATACAATTCTTTTATAATCCACATAAATGGTTTTTAAATTTAGTTTTTGTAAATGTGAAGAATGAATTTTGACTCCTGTCATATATATGATGATGGTAAAACATAGTATTTCCAGAATATTGACAGGATATATTCTATCAGTGAGATATATTAAATTTTTTGGCCTTTTCCAAAAGTCTGAATTTTTCTATTTTTCAAGAGCTTATCCTATTAAAGAAGACATGTTTGAAATGAGTATTTTAATTAGAGCATAAATAAAATATTAAAGCATAAGCAAATTACACCACGCCTTTAAAATGGACCAAGATACATATTTCTTCCTAAGCATTGCATTTGAAAGAAATCTTAAATCTTTAAAAGAAAATGTAAACTGCATCTGTTTTTCCCTATACAATTAGCAGGTTTTAACGTTACTTGTAAAACCGTGAACAAGAATTTTTCTTAAAAAAATTTTAGCACAATTTGACTCTCACAATGACCAGACATATTCAGACTACAAATAATATTCTGGTTCAATAACAGTCCACTTTATCTAGGGAATACTAACTAATTTACTTACATAGTTTTGAAATATTGGGAGTCGAACTTCATCTTTGTGAACCAAAAATCCCAAATGTCATTGTCGTGTTAGAAGTAATAATCTCAGAAAAAATAATAGAGTATTTTAAAGATTTATACTACTACTACTACAGTTGAATGAATTTGAGAATTGTATTTGGGGGATGGTGCTCTGAAAATAAGAATTCTTGAGCACAATTAATTGAAATGATGTAATTTTTTTCATTTATACTAAAGCTCTTTTTTTTTTTTAAGTGTGTGGATTCGTTAGATTTTATTTCAGTCCTCATAAAATGTTTTCAATTACAGAATCAAAATTAATCATTCACTGGAGTATCTCTTATTAGGAGTGCTTTCACAGCAGGGAATCTTAGAGAGAAATTACTCTGATTCTTTGGCTGACTCCCAGAATCACTGGCAGGGTCAGAGTAAGGCAGCAGATTCTGTGCCTTCACTAACACATAGTAGCTTTCCAAACCATACTTTGGGTTTATACTTAGATGCGTGTGGGTATATATGTGCTGTGCACTCACATATGCATGTATCTCATATATGTATAGAAGAGCGAGTACCCTAAATCTTTATTTGCTAACAGTTGAAAAGGGCGGCCAGGGGAAAATATGTGGCATAAATATTTGGGCTAGATAGAGCAATTCATGGGGCTATTTTTCTTGCCTACCGAATACCCCCCCCTCCCCCCGAAAATACCTAGTGTATGCTCAGATTCCAGTCTTACTAAAATGCTTTGTTTCATCAGTTAGCAAATTTAGCTGAGTCCTTTTGGGTTAGCAGAAAGTAAGGTACTAGATTATCTTCTCAGTTGTTGTATGTCTAATGTAATTAAATGTTAATACAGTGACTATATAAATAATTTTATGGTGTTTACATTTAACTTAATATTAGCATATACTAAAAAAGCTTCTTATGTAATTTTGATAATTTAACTTTTTCTTAGGATAAAAAACTAGCACTTTAATGACACAACCTTTTTGCAAAGTGCTTTCCCCCATTTTCCAGTTCGTATTTGAGATGAAGAAGGTCTCATTGTCTACTATCCCCATTTTGAAGATATGGAAATTGAGGCTTAGAGTGTTTTAAGGGATTTTCCCCAAATATCATAGCTACTAAAAGACCAAGATGAAAGCAGAAACCAAATCTTCTGTATCCAAAGTCAGTTTCTACCCTTTCAACCATCTCATAGCCTCTTCTTTGTGTAGGTAATTAAAAAATATATATTGGTTATTTAGTGGTTCAAAATTATGAGAAAAAAACAGACATGCACAATTTTCATGGAAAGGCAAATAGAATACTTTATTTTATTTTAATTTTTCTTATTTATTGGTTTTAATGAGAGAGAGGAAGGGCAAAAGAGACAGAGAAAAAAATCGATTTATTGTTACACTTATTGATGCATTCATTGATTGATTCTTGTGTGTGCCCTGACCAGGGATTAAACCTGCAACCTTGGTGTATTGGGACGTTGCTCTAACCAACTGAGCTACCTGGCCAGGGCATAGAATACTTTGTTTTAGTTGTGATTTTGTAATCTATGCATTGCTGGTTCTAGTAACAAATATAAATCCATCTTTTAAAAGAAAAAAATGTAAAATAGAAAAGATTTAGTCGGCTCATTGCTGTGTTAGCTATGTTTTACTACTTTTAATATATATAATAGTGAAACATAGTTATGGAAATGTTATAAAATGCAAGTGACTCAAGTAGCATCAAGAAATACAGAATTTGGGAAATTTTTAACATTTTTAAAAGTACAGTTTTTTAAAATTCTGACATCATGAAACAGTATCAATATATATTATGTATATTTTTAGGGGTACTGCAAAAGACTTTATTCCCAGGTAATTTAAAACCTGAGTTTGAGAAAGAATAGAAATAAACAGAGACAGCCACTTACTCAAGAGCCCAATCTTACTAGTATCTTTTATTTGTCTAATTTGATGATCCAGCTAAGTAAAGTAGGCTTATTTTTAAATGCCAGGTACCATACATATACACCCTGAAGAATATTCATTTAAATGATATATTTAGATTTTTTTCAGGAAAAAAATCACTTCCTTCTTATTGATTTTTAACCTTATCTTCTCCCACTTTTCTAATTTTCATTTAGTAGAAACTGGCTTTGCAGGTGAGGAATATCACAGATGTTTGCCTCTATAAACCACACTACTATGCTAGAATGAATGGAGGCTGAGAATCATAACAATTTATTTGTTTAATTGCTTAATAGTCCCTTTCATCAATTCTCAAGTAATTTTCATGGCTATCTTCTGATTCCTATCTAAATTTTCCACATCTGTGCTTAATTATGGAGCCATTGGTAGTATATATACTGCTACAAGTTGGAGAGTAAAGAGGCTTTCTACTGTATTCTCCATGTCTTCTCACTCTAAAATAAATACTTGATTAAAGCTGTTCAAGCAATAATTGAACATCTTCAACATAGTGTTTGGACAGAGACATCAGTAGGACAGGATTTGGGTAAAAATTTCACATAAAACAAGTGCAGAGTAGTATGAAATTAAACATAGAGTAAGAATTGAGGAGCAAATGCTATTTTGTCCCTGTAAATTCTTTACTCTTTTAGCCGATATATTTTAGGTTTATGCTTCTAATCCAGGCCTAACTCAATCAAGGCTAATGCCTTCATTAAAAAATTTTGCCAGGGGCGTAGTAATTTATCCACATAAATGAAATTTTTCTTTTGACATTCAGATTTATTTTTCTTTAGAGTAATTTTTATTTTTATATAAAATGTATTTTTATTTATGCATCTATTATTCTTTTATTCTTGTATTTTTTTTTGAAATTTTTATTAATTTATTTTTGTTACAGATGTTTCTCCTTTTTTCCCCCATTAACACCCTCCTCCTGATCCCATCCCCCACAATTGTTGTCTATTTGGATTACGCATACATGCATATAAATTCTGTGGTTTATCTCTTCCTTCTTCCCGCCACCCTCATCTCCCTCCTCTGAGGTTTGTCAGTCTACACCCCACTTCCATGTCTCAGGGTCTGTTTTGTTCATCAGGTTGTAGTCATTATATTCCACAAATAAGTGAGATCATGTGATATTTGTCTTTCTCTGATTGGCTTATTTTTCTTAGCATTATACTCTCCAGGACCCTCCATGTCATCTCAAAGGATAAGAGATCTTTCTTTCCTACAGCTACGTAGTACTCCTTTGTGTATATGTACCACATCTTTTTTATCCACTCATCTATTGATGGACACTTGGGCTGTTTCCAGATCTTAGCTACTGTAAATAGTGCTGCTATGAACATGGGGGTACATATATTCTTTCTGATTGGTGTTTCAGGCTTCTTAGGGTATATTCCTAGAAGTGGGATCACTGGATCAAATGGAAGTTCAATTTTTAATTTTTTGAGGCAACACCATAGTTTTTTCCATAGTGGCTGCACCAGTCGGCATTCCCCCCAGCAGTGTATTAGAGTCCCCTTTTCTCCACACCCTCGCCAACACTTATTTGATGATTTGTTGATGGCGGCCGTTCTGACAGGTGTGAGGTGATGATAGCTCATTGTTGTTTTAATTTGCATCTGTCTAATGATTAGTGACATTGAGCATTTCTTCATATGTCTCTTGGCCATTTGTGTGTCCTGTCTGGAGAGGTGTCTATTTAGGTCCTCTGCCCATTTTTTAATTGGATTCTTTGTCTTCTTTTTGTTGAGTTGTATGAGCACTCTATATATTTTGGAAATTAATCCCTTGTCTGATGTATCATTGACAGTTATGCTCTCCTATGTAGGGGGTTCCCTTTCCATTTTGATGCTTGTTTCTTTTACTGTGAAGAAGTTTTTTAGTTTGATGTAGTCCCATGTATTAATTTTTTCCTTTGTTTCTCTTGACTTAGGCAGTGTATCAGTGAAAATTCTGCTGCATGTGATGTCTGAAATTTTATTGCCTACATTTTCTTCTAGGATTTTTATGGATTCACAAGACACATTTAAGTCTTTTATCTCTTTTGAGTTTATTCTTGTGTATGGTGTAAGTTGGTGGTCTAGCTTCAGGTTTTTTACATGTAGCTGTCCAATTTTCCCAACACCATTTATTAAAGAGGGTGTCTTTACTCCACTGTATGCTCTTGCCACCTTTGTCAAATATTAATTGAGTCTAATGTCTTGGGTCAATTTCTAAATATTTTGGAACTTTACTTTTTAGAATACGCTTACAACAAAGTATTATATTTTGCAACTTTTAATCTCCCATTCTACGTGGGATTAAGTGTAGAGAACAGAATAGACCTTTTTTTGGTCAATTAAATATTATAAATGTCTGAAGTATACATATGATCTGTGTATTTTTAAGACTTAATCAAGAATAAAAAGTAAGGTCTTTAGTTATACACAACGAGATAGGACTTTAAGCAATCTTCATTGACTGTTTTCCATTGTCAACATTTCATAAATTTTAGACCATTTTTTATTTCTAGTATGCTTTCCACATCGGTAAGAGTGACTGACTAAGACATTACACAGAACTTGAATACTACATTACACAATAAAGAACATCACACTCTTAACCTTTTACTGGGACTAAAGAAGAAGCTTTTCCCTAATCCTTAATAGCTATCTGGTATAGTCAACTAGTATTAATTGAAAGATACATCTTTTTTGCATCCAGGCAATAATTTTTGCTTCTAGTTATTACTTATCTAGTGCCTGATGCAAAGGCATAGTCTATGCTGTATATGCTACCATTAGCAATTAGTCCTTACTGGGAATGACTATGATGCTTAGCAAATGCTATTTCTATTAGTCTACACAATAGTGAGAAGTTTGGCTATCCCCTACATGATATTTCTTTTCTTCCTTATTGATTCTTTATTCTCTGCCACAAGTTAGAATATTTTTAAAAAATATTTTAGCCATTACCTCCCCAAATTCCAACCATCCAATCTAGAAACCCTCATTAAACAGCCAGTCAGGACAAAACAATGGCTTATAAAACTAAATATGAATTGTACTTGACAAAGGAAGTGATTATGTTCTTCATTAGTTTTTTCTTTCACTTTATTAATGTGAAACCACCGAACTGACCATATCACATGTTGTACTTATTTATGTATCAACTCATACCAAATCATCACTTTTAAAAATCAGCTATGTGGGTAGGACTATTCATACACTGATGTATAAAATTTTCAGTGTAATGGTTGATAGTCGATTTTTTCATTTATACATTATACTCCTTTGAACCATTTATACTCTATACCATAACTTCTCATTCTTTCTGTATAACTTCAGAAAACCAGTAACTGAAATGTTATTACTACCATATTTACGGAAAAATACATGGAAGAGAAATTAGCTAATTTTAGCAAGTTCTGCTTTTGAGAAGTATATATAATGTGGTTTTCTGTATATGTATGTGTTTTTATGCATATGTGACTTTAGTTTTATAAACTTAAAGTATTTTTAATATTTTTAAGAACTATAATATGTGATAGTAATAAAAAGAGAACCTTGATATAATTAGCAGTTTAAGTAGAAAAATTTTCTTTGTTTAGTAATCATACAACAATATTCCACCCCTAGTTGAACATAGTAAAAATGCAAGAGACACAAGTAAACTATCCCAATTCTTTGTGGGCTAGTTCACAAAATAGGAAATTATTCAAATGTCCAGTACCTTTGCTGGTGTATAAAGAACAATCTAAGCATGTGCGAAGACTACTCTATGGTAAAATTACTGGGTAGTGCTTTGACCATACATCCAACCATGTTATTCTAATTTATAAGATGCTATTTATCCCAACTAGAATTCTCAACATGTACTAAAAATACATGTACTAAAAATACTCGTACTAAATGGTCCATAAGAATAACAGGGGCAGGCGTACAACAGAGCTCCTGCTTGGCCAGCACTTGTGTAGGAACAGCCCTTTAGCTGTCCCTTTGAGGGCCCCATGTTTGGGACTGAATCTGGTGAACTGACATCTGCAAGACTGGGCAGGTGGTGAAGCTGATGCTTCTAGCCGCATGCCAAATAATGGCTCTTCTGAATAGCTTGGGTGGACACCAGATTGAGGTATCTTTGTGGAAATGAATAAAAGAGTAGCTAATCATACATTTGAAGAGACATTACAAGCTACATCTGAAAGAAAAATTATCTTTTTTCAAAATGGCATCTGATACTCTTAACTAATCTGCTACTCTCCTGATGCTGCTTTCTTCACCCAACTTTCTCTCAACAGACTTTGCGAGTATATTTAGATTTCAAACTCCTAGCCTTCTATTCTTTTTATGGCCTATGTAGGCTGTCAACAAACCTCTTGTACACAAATTCTGCTCTAATTTGATATGGGAAAGCATGTAACCATGGAAACGTTCTTTGTACCCTATCTCAAGCCCTGGATGCTTTATTTACCCTTTATAGAGTAGAACAAATAATCTACATACTTCCTTTCACTTTTTTTTTTAACTAATTCTCAGCCAAATAGTAAATATATAACTAAAATATTTCTTCACAAAGGTAATATTTTTAATCATCCAAGTGTTACTAGTTTGACTTTATTTGGATTAAAAAGATGAATAGGGTAGCCTTTCTTTTATCATAGTAATTATGTATATAGTTTATAGGGATATTTTGATGATTTATTTAGAATAGTTTTATTTGTATAAAACAGAAATGTTCATAAACCAAAAAGATAGCATTTTATTGAACTCCTAAGATATGTTATTATGGTAATATATGTGTGGCTCTTATATTTAATATCTTCTCTACTATCTACTATGTTTGAATTTTAGCAGCTTGCCATTCTTTCATTCCTATGAAATAATTCTAGATTAGCTGCTTTTACAAACAAATATGTTCTAGGTTGAAACAAATTAAAATTAAAATACTCTTAACTAATCTTATTTCTTTTCCAAATACTTCATTATTCCAAGTATCATTTAACTTTCAGGAACTGTCATCTTCCTTATGTTCATCCCAATGAGAGGTCCTGCTCTCTGAAAACAATTAAACAGGTGCAGCTTTTTACAGAAATGTATCCAAAATCATGAGCTAACCGTGCTATGTCGATCATGTTCAAATTACAGATAACCTATCATACTCATTTTCCAAAGACGCCTGCAATGTCTGTCTCTATTTTCTTTGTATTTTTCACATTTAGCTTGAACATGTAACAAAGGAACTCAAAAGTTCTTAGTCATGGACAATGCCTTTGAATTTATGAAAGACTATTGTAATCTAAAACTTTTTGTAAGCATCTTCCAAAGTTTTTAAGGTACTATAAAATTTTTCTAGGTAAATATGAACAAATATGCAGTATTTACTTATAGTAATAAATAACATCTTAACAACCAGAGAATGACCATTAGTGGAATTTATTAGCTTATTAAGTCATCTAATTTTCATAGGGTACCTTCTTTTCAGCCATGTGTCAATTTTGCTATCCAGATTCACACTCTTCTATACTGTGTAAGCATTCTCAGGTTTCCCTGAAGAAGAGGGATATTTTGCTTTATATCCTCCTCCTCATGTAGACTGATTCTTGCAATTATCTCAGGTTTCCAAGCTCTCACCTTTTCTTTCTGATGGTACACTATTAAAAAAATATATATTCCTAATTGTTACAAACTCAGAATGTAAGCAAAAGGGAATAATCACTATGCTTTCAAATAGGGTTGCAGATTTCTAAAAATTCAGCTAGCTGTCATTATGCCTTTACCTCGCAATGAGTAGGGCCCACTTCTCTTGCATCTGGTTCAAGGAGGAATAGGGAAGGAACCAGAGCTAGGAAAACTATAGGTTGAAGATAGAAGTTAACCCTGAGAATGTGCCAGAAATTTTGGAATATGGGATAAACCAAGAGCAGTTAGTTCTTAGACCACTTGGGTAATGATCAGTTTCTTCCTAAAGTGAGACACCAAGCTCTAGAATGTCACAATTGAAGCCAACTGTTAACAGCAGTTTAATTTTATGTACTATTTTTCAATTTCTCTTCTCAATTTTTACTTTTTTTTTTTTTGTACAGAGAGATGGGAGGGAGAGAGAGGAAGAGAGAGAAAGGGAAAGAAAGGGAAACATCGATGTGAAAGGGACACATCAAGTGGCTGCCACCCGCACGACCAACCAGGGCCGGGGACAAACTACAACCAAGGTACATGCCCTTAGCGGGAACCGAACCCGGGTCTCTCCGGACCGCAGGCGGACGCTCTAACCACTGAGCCAAACTGGCCAGGGCTTTTTTTTTAAGTCTTATGGCTGATATATAAAGATTGCTTGTACACCATTTAAAAAATAGTTATTTCACTCCTAATTTTACCATGATTTGTGATCTAACCTTCATAACCATTCAGTACCATTTAATTTATAAATTAACATAGGAGCCTATATTACATTTGAATCTTTAAATTTGGAGTTTACTTTGTTGTTTACTATTTGCTCCATATGACTGTATTTGATAACATCTAAGCAAAGTCTTTGTTCAGATAAAAAAAAGACAAATAGCATTTTTCCAAAATAATACTCTTTTTAAAAGTAATTCTTACTATGTTACTTTTAAGCCTAGTACCATGTTTGACATGTAGTAGCTATTTAAACTACTTGAGTAATTGATTTATGGATCCCAGGAAGAGATGTTCATATTGGTTTGTTGTTTTTTTAAATCACTAAATATTTATCATCAACTGTCTAGCATTCATTAAAGTAATGACATTATGCTTTTGTCAATATATCTATTCTCACTTGAATGGTTTCTGTTTTTTTTTTTCTGTTAGAGCCAATTAGTGTATCTAAACAGAATTTGTTCAATGTAGGAAAATGTACTAATATTTACATTTTTTTCAAAATATTTTTGTTTGTTGTTTCAAGTCCTATATGAGGCACCCTTGAGGACAAGTTAAGAATTATACCTTTGTCATTAAGACTAAAAATATTAATGCTGGAAAAGTCTGTGTGATATTTAACTGACCTTTCCATTAAACCTAGCAATAACAATAATGTAATTAAACTATCCTAATCACCCAGTGATGTGGACATACTTTAGTTCGGGCAGTCACAGTTCAACTATAAAAGGAAGTAATGTGCTGATATCTCAAGTAACTTTTTAGAGATTTAAGTTGATCAGAGTCTTCTTCTGTTCCCCAACTCATATCTTTACCTTTTGCCTCTTCCTTCAAATGGAAACTAACAGCAAAGGAACTAGTTTTGCCTGTACCAGTAAGCCACTTTTAGATTCTATCAAGGAAAACAAGGACTAAATAGCCAAAATATTTCTACAGAAGCCTAAACCCTTGCTACTTTGTTTTGCCATGAATACAGAAGGGAGCTTTATCACCAAAACCAAAAGGAACTAGTTTTTATTTTAGAGACCTTCTTAGAAGCTTTGGTAAAAACATCTGAAACACCTCATGCATCTGTACTTGCTCTAAGCTGACATTTTAACGATGTGACAGTTTGTAGATAAATATTTATTGTTTCTATATGAGTTACTTTTTTAGCTGATTGATGCCAAGTGCTTCTAATTTTGCCTTTTAAAATATATCTGACCCCTAGAGGTGACATATGGTCATTACAGAGCTAATGCCAGGAGTGCTATCAATCTATGTGTTATGGAAAATCGTATTTGTCATGCGAGAATTCAAAAGCAGCAAAAGAGCATCATAATTAAAATCAAGAATCACTTATCACAAGCTAAAGTAATAAATATTATGTAGTATATCATATTGGTTAACAGTGTGAGCTCTGGAATCAGAATCAATTTTGATCCCAGTTCTACCACTTATTTGCTCTGTTAACAGCTATAAGCTAAAGATACCAGCAATATCTCTACTTTGTAGGATTTTAGAAATGATTAAGTGAGGTAATACATATGAAATGCTTAATGAACTTGTTATATAGCGGGCACTAAATAAATGTTTGTTATTATTACTATTTATAATTTTTCATTCTTGAGCCATGTATTAGACATTCTAATAGCTATACTGTTACTTTCAGTATTGTGTGTGTATGTGTGTGTGTGTGGGGGGGTGTTAAATTACTTGAGATACAATCCCTTAATGACTCAGAGGGAAAATGACCAAATAAATATCTTTCCTTAGACATTTGGTTGATTTAGCTCTTTATTACTATAGACATGTGGACCAATGGTCCTTTTCATTCTGCATACTAACAAGAAGGTTTATCACTACTAAGAGCTGTCTAGAATAAGGTAAGTCCCTAAAAAGAGAGAATGAAAGATAAGAATGAAAGGAAGTAGGGGTAAGAATACATGAAACAAAAGAAGATACAGAAAGAAAGGTGCATAGGAGGAGCAGGCGAGTACCATAAATATATGTTAACTGTGCTATGAATAAGGGAACCAGTGCTGCTTAAGGTCTGGCTCTGAGAAATACTTAATTAATAACCTCCACAGACAAAAAATAAATACAAAAAAAGGAAAATCCATGAAGATCATAAAGATTCATAAACTGATAAAAGAAACAAAGAGTACCTATAAGAATACTCAGATAGTAAGAAATAATATGTCTACTTTTGGATATAGCAGTAATTGTAATGAGAATAAAAAAAAGAAATTCAGGGGCAGAGGGCAAGATGGGTATTCATCATTGGAAGACATGCATTCCACAGCATTATACCCAAATCACTAACTGCTAGAATGGCCCTGGACTTACAAATTAACTTTAATCTGGGAATATGGTACAGCAGAGGATTAGGGAATGAAGTTAAAAAGGATGGAGATTCTAAATAACCCTGGTCTCACTGACCGCTCTTTAAGGCAGAATGTATTTGCTTTATACATTTTAGCTGTGTTGTCTTTTTTTGACTCTATAATTGAGATTTTTTAATTCTCAGTGGCAGTAAGCAAATCTGAAATATGGGTGGAATATAAAGGAAAGCAAGTGTCTCTGCCCCAATTTTTTTAGCATGATTATCTGACGGTAACTCAACAGAGGTACTTTATAAGAATTCATGATCTCTTTGAATAAATTAGGAAGCTAATATTTTATTATAGTATGTAATTACCTTATATTTCTCTAGCCTAGTTTACCTTCCTTTAACTTTTCATAATTTTAAACTATATCATTTTAAGTTTAAAATTGTTTATAGAGTAAAAGTACTTTGGCAAATAACCATTTGTAGTCTCTTTGGCCTTTTTGCTAATTTATTGGGAGCATGATTTATTTTTATTGATAGGGGAAGAGCAAAAAGTAGACTTGTATTTTCTCCTACAAGTTTTCTATAAATTTTGTTTTTAGTTCTTTTCTCTCACATAAGCTGTACTCTATAAATTATTTCATGCCAAACTTCCACTTTAGAAAAACCAGAATCTTACCTGTAAATAGCTTAAAACACATTTTAATACAAAGTAATTTTCATTAATAAATACTTTTTTTTTTTTTTCATGTTGGGGAAAAGCAGCTTCTTTTGGGGAGGCTCTGGGCCACAAAAACCATAGAAGCACAGTTTGCTTTTAATAAAGACTGGACCTTTTTGTATGACCATTTTTGATCCAGAATATTAGGGATACTCCTGCCTGTTGATATTTGTGAGGAAATCAAGTGATTTCACCTGACTTATATGGCTTGATTTTATTTTCACACTAAATGTTTATGTGTCAACCTATACTCTGCTTTCTGTGTTATGGACTTGATATAAGATGAAAAAGGCTTTAAAGTATCCATGTTCTAAGAGACTGAAGATCTAATGCTCTAACCACTTCTTGAAATTTTATTTAATTAGCATTTGTAGAATATGGAAGTTTATACTTCACGTAGATGTTAAATTGTCTTTTTCATCCCTTACTATAGTGTTCAATTTAAGGGGAAAAAAGTGAGTATATGTCACAGTAGTTGCAGAAACTTGCTAAAGATATTGCCTGTTAAGCTCACTTCTTGTTTTTCATTGGGAACCAGGAATAGTTAAGATTTTACTTTTGGAATAAATGTTAGAATTTCAACTCATTGAAATTTTAATTAAGTCTGTTTCCTTTTCTCTTAAAATGAGATACCTTATCTTTTTTTTTTTTTGTAATTGTTATTAGGCTGTTGGCATATATCTAACATGGTAGTATCTCTTCTGTTTCCATCTTGAGAGTTATTACAGTGGGTTGCTATTGTTTGTTTGAAGACAGGGTCATCTGGTTTTAGGGTAGCTATAATTTTATATTCTCTGTTCATCTACTTAAGTAAAATTCTTAGGCATAGATTTCTTATTGAATAGTATTGACACTATTGCAAAGTCTTTAAATATTTTAAACATTTTTTATTTATAAAAAATATTGAGAAAAATGTTGATGAATTCTATTTTGTATTCGCTTACTATATCTTTGATCTTATATAGGTTTCTATTTGGTATCAGTAATATATGTAAAACTATACTATTCATTATTTTATTAAAATTTTTTAAATAAAAACTGTTATATTAAAATTAGAGTAACTTACACATTTTAATTTTTATTATCCTTTAGTTTCAACTGAATAGTTTAATCTTTGCACCAAATTTTGTGGGAATTAATATTTCCTTCATATTTTATAGGGAGAGAAATGTAATCTCTCTATATTTTAGAGATTTGTCACATTACTTTTGTTCAGTGATTTCTGTGACTAATTAAATATTTTAGTGAATGATGTATGTTCCTGATTGCAGTTTTACATAAAATCACATTAGGATATGATATACACATTTAAGTTAAAAAGTTATTATTTTTACTTTATGGATTTTGTGCTGTAATGCCTTCATAATTCTATTAAAATATGCATAGTATGAATTTTAGTGTAAATATCTAAAATTACATAGAGTAATAGTGCAGTAATTAATTCCAAGTTATAATTTGGACAAATTAAAATACTTGTATATAGCTATTATTAGGTTAACTGAAGTATTTATCAAAATGATAAATCCATTCACATTTCTCTAATTTAGAATGTTCAAGTTCTTTTCAATTTTTTTACTTTACCCTTCTATCGATATCCACTTGGAAGACTTAGAAAGCAGACAACATCTCCTACATAT